>NC_090437.1:831973977-841973977 GCF_031143425.1 Pleurodeles waltl
CCAGGGGAGCGACCCTTGCCTGATGGGTCGCTCCCCATCTCTAAAAAAAGAAACAACAAAAAAAAAAACACCAAAAAAAAATTGCCCTGGCGCCTAGAGTGTTCTGCCCCCCCCCCGGGGGCAGTTCGGCCTAATAATAGGCCGATCTGTCCCCCGGGGGGGCAGAAATGGCCTAAAATAAATTTGCCCCCCCAACCTCCACCCCCCCCCGGGAGCGACCCTTGCCTACGGGGTCGCTCCCCCTGCGTGACATTGGCGCCAAAAAACAAATCCCCGGTGCCTAGTGGTTTCTGCCCCCTAGGGGGCAGATTGACCTAAAATTGGCCAATCTGCCCCCAGGGGGGCAGAAATGGTCTAAATACAATTTGCCCCCCAGGGGAGCGACCCTTGCCTGATGGGTCGCTCCCCATCTCTAAAAAAAGAAACAACAAAAAAAAAAAACACCCAAAAAAAATTGCCCTGGCGCCTAGAGTGTTCTGCCCCCCCCCGGGGGGCAGTTCGGCCTAAAAATAGGCCGATCTGTCCCCCGGGGGGGCAGAAATGGCCTAAAATAAATTTGCCCCCCCACCCCCCCCCCCCGGGAGCGACCATTGCCTACGGGGTCGCTCCCCCTGCATGACATTGGCGCCAAAAAACAAATCCCCGGTGCCTTGTGGTTTCTGCCCCCTTGGGGGCAGATTGACCCAAAATTGGCCAATCTGCCCCCAGGGGGGCAGAAATGGTCTAAATACAATTTGCCCCCCCAGGGGAGCGACCCTTGCCTGATGGGTCGCTCCCCATCTCTAAAAAAAAGAAACAACAAAAAAAAAAAACACAAAAAAAAAAAATTGCCCTGGTGCCTAGAGTGTTCTGCCCCCCCCCCGGGGGCAGTTCGGCCTAATAATAGGCCGATCTGTCCCCCGGGGGGGCAGAAATGGCCTAAAATAAATTTGCCCCCCCAACCCCCACACCCCCCCCCCGGGAGCGACCCTTGCCTACGGGGTCGCTCCCCCTGCGTGACATTGGCGCCAAAAAACAAATCCCCGGTGCCTAGTGGTTTCTGCCCCCTAGGGGGCAGATTGACCTAAAATTGGCCAATCTGCCCCCAGGGGGGCAGAAATGGTCTAAATACAATTTGCCCCCCCAGGGGAGCGACCCTTGCCTGATGGGTCGCTCCCCATCTCTAAAAAAAGAAACAACAAAAAAAAAAAACACAAAAAAAAAATTGCCCTGGCGCCTAGAGTGTTCTGCCCCCCCCCCCGGGGGCAGTTCGGCCTAAAAATAGGCCGATCTGTCCCCCGGGGGGGCAGAAATGGCCTAAAATAAATTTGCCCCCCCAACCGGCACACCCCCCCCCCGGGAGCGACCCTTGCCTACGGGGTCGCTCCCCCTGCGTGACATTGGCGCCAAAAAACAAATCCCCGGTGCCTTGTGGTTTCTGCCCCCTTGGGGGCAGATTGACCTAAAATTGGCCAATCTGCCCCCAGGGGGGCAGAAATGGTCTAAATACAATTTGCCCCCCCAGGGGAGCGACCCTTGCCTGATGGGTCGCTCCCCATCTCTAAAAAAAGAAACAACAAAAAAAAAAAAACACAAAAAAAAAATTGCCCTGGCGCCTAGAGTGTTCTGCCCCCCCCCGGGGGCAGTTCGGCCTAATAATAGGCCGATCTGTCCCCCGGGGGGGCAGAAATGGCCTAAAATAAATTTGCCCCCCCACCCCCCTCCCGGGAGCGACCCTTGCCTACGGGGTCGCTCCCCCTGCGTGACATTGGTGCCAAAAAACAAATCCCCGGTGCCTAGTGGTTTCTGCCCCCTTGGGGGCAGATTGACCTAAAATCGGCCAATCTGCCCCCAGGGGGGCAGAAATGGTCTAAATACAATTTGCCCCCCAGGGGAGCGACCCTTGCCTGATGGGTCGCTCCCCATCTCTAAAAAAAAAAAAAAGACCAAAAAAAAAAAACACACAAAAAAAATTTGCCCTGGCGCCTAGAGGTTTCTTCCCCCCCTGGGGGCAGATCGGCCTAATAATAGGCCGATCTGCCCCCAGGGGGGGCAGAAAAGGCCTTCCCAAAAAATTGCCCCCCCTGGGAGCGACCCTTGCCAAAGGGGTCGCTTTGTTGCGTGACATTCGCGCGCAAAAACAAACTCCCTGGTGTCTAATGGTTTCTGCCTCCCTTGGGGGCAGATTGGCCTTATCAAAATAGGCCAATCTGCCCCCATGGGGGGCAGAAATGGCCTAAATATATATTGCCCCGTAGGGGAGCGACCCTTGCCTAAGGGATCGCTCCCCACCTAAAAAAAAAAAAATTCATCACATAAAAAAAAAAAAAAAAAATGGTCCCTGGTGCCTAGAGGTTTCTGCCCCCCCTGGGGGCAGATCGGCCTAATAATAGGCCAATCTGCCCCCAGGGGGGGCAGAAAAGGCCTTCCTAAAAAAATGCCCCCCTGGGAGCGACCCTTGCCCAAGGGGTCGCTCCCTTTTGCCAATTTCAAGAAAAAAAAAAAATCCCTGGTGTCTAGTGGGGTTTCAAAAGCCGGATTGCAAGCAATCCAGCTTTTGAAACCTGTGAGAGACTTCAAAGGGAAGGAAATACATTTCCTTCCCTTTGAAGCCTCTCGGGGCCTCCCCCATGGGATTGAAAAAGAAATGCAAAAGCATTTCTTTTTCAATCGCGCTGGAAGCTCTGCTTCCAGCGCGATGGGGGAGACCCTGTGACTAATCAGCGCGCGCTCGCGCGCTGACGTCACAGGGGGGGTTGGGGGGGGTCGGGGGTGGGAGGGGAAGGGCTTCCCCTTCCATCCCTGACTTGGGGGGGTGGGGGGGAACCCCACAGAGGGAGCGAGAGCGCTCCCTCTGGGCTGTGTGCCGAGGACGTAGTGGTTACGTCCTCGGCACAGCAGCACTGTGCCGCAGGACGTAACCACTACGTCCGCGGCACAGAAGGGGTTAAATGTTTTTATTGTGTTTTTATTTTGTATATTGTACATCAAAATGTATGCTTTCTTTATGGTTTTATTTATTTGCTTTTAATTTATTAAGCCTTTTTGTTGGTTAGTTAAAACCATGAAAGGCAAGTCCATCAGTGCAGTTAGAAAGGGAAAAAGTGATACACTGCATGTGTATTGTAATAGATTTCAGAATAAAATGCAAAACTATATATTGCTATGTTTACAAAAAGATAGATTGGTATATTTTAGAAAATCTATCTTATGTTATAACATGTTTTTAACTTTTTTTGATAATTTGAACTGATTTGTTGTTATTTTATTTATTTTCAATTTTGATGCATGTATTGATTGTAATTTAAAGTGTTTATATAATATTTGTATTTTTATATTGGTAGTTTTTACGTTATGTTTAACTTTGTGACATTTTTTAAACGTTTCACTTTTTCAATGTGTTATTTTAATTTATTATAGTTATTAATTTGAAAGCTATATAAATGTTTGTTATTTTATTCAGATAGTATTCTAAGCCTACCTTTCATGTTGTGTGGTTTGGAATTGTAAATCTGAGTCCCTAATACCAACACTGGTCTTTGGAATAGTAAGTTTGACCCCCCTCACAGTCCTACACTTTCTGCAATGCAGTTAAGTTTGGAGTTCAAATAGTAAATGTGAACCCATAAAAATCCAACATTTTCCCTGATGTGATTATGTTTCGAGTAAAAATAGTAAATCTGACCCCTCCTAAAGTCCAACACTTTCTACAATGTGGTTACGTTTGGAGGTTGAATAGTAAATGTGAATCCATCAAAGTTCAGCACTTTCCCCAATTTGAATGTTTCAAGTGGGAACAGTAATTTGACTCCCCCACCGTGAAGTCCAATCTGCTCCTCCGGTTGTTATGTTTGGGAGTTGGAATTGTGAATCTGCCACCTTCACAAAATCCAATACTTTTCCCAAGGTGAGTAGGTGTGGAGTAGAAATAGTAAATTCAAACCTCTGAAAGTTCAGCACTTTCCCCAATGTGGTGAAGTTTTGAGTTGCAATAGAAAATATGAACCTCGCCCCCCCCCCCCCAACATCCAGTTGTTTCCTAAATGTGGTTAAGTCTAGAGTGGCAATAGTAAATTTGCCACTTTCCATAAACAACCCAACACTTTCCCCAATGTGATGAAGTTTGGAGTTGGGATAGTACATACAAATCCCCTAAAGTCCAGGACTCTTCCCATTGTGGTTAAGTTGAAAATGAATAGTACCCCCTTAATCTCAAGCTCTTTCCCATATGTGATTAGGTTTGGAATGTGAAAAGTAAATCTGAGTCCCATTCTTCCTCAGCCAATACTTTCATCAATGTGGTTAAGTCGGGAGTGGCAATAGTAAGTTTGGCCCCACAAGTCCAATACCTTCCCCAGTGTGGTGAAGAAGTTTGGAAATGAAATTGTAAATATGAACCTACTCAAAAGTCTAACACTTTCCCCAATGAGATGAAGTTTAGAGTGAGAATATTGCAGTTAATATGATGACAGCCCCGAGTAAAACCCAACAATTGCCCCAATGTGGTTGAGTTAAGAGTTGGAATAGTAAATGTGAACCACCCAAAGGCCAACAATTTCTCCAATGAGATTAATTTTTAAGAGAGACTAGTAAATTGGGCTTTCTCCAAATTAAAAAACTTCCTTCAAAGTGGCCAATGTTCTATTAAGACTATTTAATAAATTGTTAGAATTTGTTTTCATTTGTTTTGTACATCAAAAAATATATACTTTTTTAATTTATCTATTTTTTAAACGTTTAATTAGCCTTTATTTTGGTTAGCTAAAACCACAAAATACAAATCCATAAGTGCAGTGGGAAAGAGAAAAAAGGGATAACGAGCACATATACTAACAATACATAAAAACCAAGACCATTACTATATTTATAGACCTGTGATACTACATTCCATTTGAATACGATATCCCTAACACATCATTACAGAAATTAGAATAGCAACATGTTTATGGAATTCATGTATACAAAAGTTAATGTCTGAATATGTATTGTTTTGTTTCAAATCAATTTTGGTTTCAGTAGGTTTTGAAAGTTAAAAATATGTTGACGTTGCATTAAATGCTATCTCAAAGTACAAAAGAGCAGTTCACTCCGGGGAGACCATCTAAGTGAGCCCCTCATTCTTAGTACCCAGCAGGAGAACTGCCACATCCATATGCTTAACCAAGCAATATGAAGTTTGCACATTTTTGCACCTTAATGCATATCTTACAGCCTCTTTCACATTTATACTCATGTATAGCATAAATTGCTTGCTTGCTTTCCAATGTATTTTTGCAGTATTATGTTTTTCATTTTATAGTTAAACATCTTTAGAAACATCAGTTATATACCATTTCTATTGTGCACTATCTTTTCATTAATCACAACACGATTTTCTATGAAAAAAGTTCCCTTTTCAGAACTGTTGTAATTGCACATATAAATTGATGTAGTATACATACGTTTTTTATTGGTAGTTTAAATGTTTCTTGAACATGGTGTATAGTAATTAAAAAAACATTTAAACAATTTCTTCTTTTAAACATTATGGGCCTGATTGCAACTTTGGCGGAGGGGGTTAATCCGTCCCAAGTGTGATGGATATCCTGCCCGCTGTATTACAAGTCCATTATATCCTATGGAACTCGTAATACGGTGGGCAGGATATCCATCACATTTGGGATGGATTAACCCCCTCCACCAAAGTTGTAATCAGGCCCTATATGTTAAAAATACTGAAATAGTGTATTCCTACTATGTTTTTTGCTGAAAACATTTCTGTGCATTTTTCATAGAGAAACATTTTAACGTTTATTATTTTATAAACTTGATAAATAAATATGTTTGTAACATTGATTTCTACAATGTAATTTTTTGTTTTTATTTTTCTGCTATTTCTTTTCCAGTTTCTTTGATTTTGTTGTCTTTCTATCCATAATGTAATAGTGAAGGGCTGACAGCTGATGTGGTCACCTATGAAAGAGGCAGATTGTGGAATGCTCCTAGACAACTGGTTAGGTTAAATATGAATTAATGTTGTTAATGTCTGTTCTGTGATGCATGTTTCTTGAACTACCATGACACCTTACTTTAGTGTGTGTGCATCATTGCCTGCTACCCCAAAATGAGACCTAAGCACTACATGGCCTGTCAGCAGCCAGGCATTGATGCAACAAATCTAGAACTAGAATAGCATACCTAGAGCACACCACTTTTCATGACAACCAGCTATTGATTCTTCTGAGAAGAATGCAACTCTTTGCAGTACATGGACACTCCACCATAAATGCACTGCAGTGGAAACACTTCTTGGGCAAGAAAATACATCTAATAGCTGTTAGCATGAAGAGAAGAAAGACATACTTCTCTGGGCTGACCCAAAGAGGACATTCATAAGCAGCCAATAGCTGAAGAGAGCTGACTCAAAGCCCCCTTTTCCGTATTGTTTTGCATAATGGCAAAAGGAGCAGGTTGCACTAAACAGATGTTTGGTGCATGTCCAGAGTTGTGGAATTATATATAGACTATGAGAGTTACTAGGATTTGGCCAGCATGGTGTTGCTGAAAATGACATGAAAAATAAAGGAGAGAGTTTAAGAATACAGGTGGCTGTGGTGGACAGTCGAAATGGAGGCACTAATGAGATTAGTTTCAGGAGAGTAAAGCCTGTAAAAGTCCAACTGTGATGGGTGGCTTTGTTTATTTGATGAGATATAAAAGTTGAGTCAATTGAAGTCTACTGTTTCAAAAATTGTAAGGAATTATGGAGTATGTGAAATTGAGAAAAGTTTAAAAGACTATGGCTGTCATTCTGACCGCGGCGGTCACCGCCAAATGGCCGCTTCGCGGTCAGAAGACCGCGGATGCCATTCTGGCTTTCCCGCTGGGCCGGCTGGCGACCACCAAAAGAGCGCCCGCCGGCCCAGCGGGAAAGGCCCTGCAACAATGAAGCCGGATCCGAATGGAGCCGGCGGAGTTGCAGGGGTGCGACGGGTGCAGTTGCACCCGTCGCGATTTTCACTGTCTGCAATGCAGACAGTGAAAATCTTTATGGGGCCCTGTTAGGGGGCCCCACGACACCCGTTCTCGCCATCCTGTTCCTGGCGGTAAAAACCACCAGAAACAGAATGGCGGGAAGGGGGTCGGGAGAGATTCAGCCCATGCAGGGGAAATCCGGCGGGAAACCGCTGGATTCCCTTTTCTGACCGCGGCTTTAACGCTGCGGTCAGAATGGGCTGGGAAGCACCGCCAGCCTGTTGGCGGTGCTTCCGTGGTCGTCGACGGTCAGAATGACCCCCTATGTGGTCTTTGGATGGTGTATTTATGAGGAGGTGGTTTGATAAAAAAAAAATGTATGGAAGTAAAAGGGCACAGGCATGGTGGTCGGCTGACCATTGCAGGTTACCATTCCCGCAATTGTGGCCAGGTTGTGACCCGTCTGATGAATATTAATCAGTCATGTCATTCTTCAACCCCCCTGAGTGTTGGCATTTTGTAAAGTGACCTAATTGTACATAAGTTCATTCAAGAAAAATAAGATTGCATTTGTAAAACGTCAGTGCCTGAATTGCATTCACTCATTGCAAATGTAATCTGTTCACATCAGACCAAAGATTACATGGCATGCCTTTGATTTTGATCACAGTGAGGAACTCAATTGATCACATTTTTGGTGTGCACTTTAAGTTTTGCTGGACACAGATGCTAGATTGTTCTCCAATTACCATGTGCAAAAGATAATCACACTGAGAGGATCAATCAAACCTGAGAGCAATATTTGTGATATCACTCTTCACAAAATATCTATGCCATAATCACATGAATGAGTCAAATGTTACATCAAATTCAAAAGGAAGCACAGGCCAGTGTGAATGAAGCAAAGGAAAGATGCAAAAACTATGTATGAGCATAGACTACCTTAAGTTTCTGAGTGCTCCAACACGTTTTGGAGGTTCTGCTGGTATGAGGAGTGCAACTTTTGTTATCTGATGCACTTTTAGGAACGTTTCCAGCAATTTTAGACCAAGCTAAGAAATTTGGTAAGTTCCATATCCCACAAGTGCCAAATTAGTCATGTGTTTTGGAAAACATTCCAGAGAGACCAGAAAGTACAGCGGGACTTGGACACTGCAGAAGGTTGTTTTGGATGAAAATTTTCAAGAGAAATCAAATAAGCAATTTCAGGTCATTACCTTTCATCCAGCCAATGACAGAAGATCTGTGCATCAGGTTCATGTACATAAATCTGTGCTTTAAATGACTGACAACCCTCTGAGCTTTTACTGAATCTAATGCAGGCCTCAGATAAATGGTAAACAGTGCAGAAACAAGAGAGACTCCTGGTGCATGAAGCATTAAGGAAGTTCGAAACATATGGCCCCATCGTTGCAAGGTGGATCCGAAATTAGTAGAATCATTTTTCTACATGTTATGGACCCTAACCACTGATGCTGCACAGTGAAGTACAAGGGCATGGTCCACCACTTTGCCTGCCACAAGCTGTTCTAGTAGAATGACAGAGAATAATCCCTAGTAGGCCAATGCTATGATATCGCTTGAGACCACACTGATGACTGTCTCTGTGCTAAGCTTAGGTTTCAAAGCTGACTAATGGGACATTAAAATATTCTCCCTTTCCAGGAGATGTAACCGACCTAACCTTACTTGTTGCAGAATTTTGGGTAACCACGGAAGCCCTAAATTGGTTGAAGCTGTCAAGGGAAATTGGTACAAATGTTGTTTAGAAGCATTATTTCCCTCCAGATCGCTCACAAAACCTCAGTGAGAACACAATACAAGTAGCACTGCACCAGATAGGTTTTTAGCAAGATGTAAATGGCCCTGTGCCTATTGTCCATTGTGCATATTGCCTTTAGCTTTGTTATTTCGAAATTCAATGATGTATAGTGGAATTTTTAAACTTACTGTTTTCTTCTTTGTAACTTTTCAGGACCCCAAATTAGTATTATTAAAGTCTGATTTTAGAACTTAAGCATGCAACCAGTGGTTTTACTACTGTATATAATATTTACCATCAATCAAATCAAGCTGGCAGATATAAGCCTTGTGTTTAAAGAGCGCTCATCCAGTCGCTTTACCCACCTTAGAGGTACTCATCCACATTCTAAAAAATGTCACACATGCTCTATTTCAGCCTGAATTTCCACGCAAGAAGAAAGTGTGAAGTAGTAGAAAGAATGTGAGATTAACTAGTAACTAGAATCATAGATGCTGCAACCGAGGTACTCATTTACAATATTATTAGCCAGCTGAATGTTGGCTGAAAAGTGAGCATCTTAGCAATTGCGTTTTGCAGGGAAGTTGTCCAGTATAATTGACTCAGTACCACCTAGAGGAGACCCAATTATCTCCTATGACTTAATGAGGTAAGTACATATATGGTCTCACTGGCACAAAAGCTCAAGGGGGGCTGAGTCGAGGCTGTGAGGGACCAGGGAACCTGACATCATTGCAGAAGGAGACTGGTAAGAGACGTATGTGAGATTAATCGAGACTGACAGTAGGCTCGAAGGGGCTGAGGAGAGATGTGGATGTGGGGATGAGGGAGATCAGATTCCTTACATATTTCAATTGACCTGCTTTCAAAACATTTGAGTATGTTGAAAATAAAATACGTACCACGAAAGCTGGCATATGGCTTCTGGTTCATTATGTTCCCAAATACATTAATAAACATTTCCTCTGTTTTGGAGTATTTCAAGAAGTTTGCTTACAGATTTTACCCATCCACTGAAACCTGGAAATTTTCCTGCTAACCTTCACTATTTTTTCAAAAATATAGATTGCCTCTACAAGTTCTCATTGGCAAAGAAAAGGCGGATTTTACCGCCTTCCGCAAAACAGGGATGTGACTTAAGATATTGGGAACTATCGTAGAACACAATAATGTGACCCGGATCTCAATCGCGTGACAGTTAGAAAACGAAATGCATAATTTGCAGAATATGCTAATGAAATGTATGCAAACTACTTTGACGATTTTTAAACAAAACATCTGGCGTGTCAATACAACTTGTCAGTGAAAATACATTTCCAGGGTAAGCCACACTTTTTCTGACATCATAAGCTGCTTTTTTTTACTACCCTAGGAATATAGATACAGATTAATGCCCAATCAGTTGTTAACCTAATGTACGTTCATTAGAGCTTCGCACCGATGTCTCCTAGAATTCATATACCAGTTAGAGATCGCGAGGAAGAACTGGAGACAATTTGTGACGCAGAAGGATTGCTGTTTTGGGGAAAGCCTGGAATAGAAGCACCATCAAAAGCTGCAACTAAATCACTTCTGTGGCAGCCCTGAACAGAAGATTTGGGCAAAAGACATGTCAGGATGGTAATAGTTTATTACAATCCGTGGCCGCGTTTTGACCTCTGAAGACCTCTGAGGTCATACCTGTCAGGGTCTTAAAAGAGCACTGATAAAATGTAAAACATAAAGTGATGGATCACGTGGCTATAGTTATCTCTAAAGCCCCAATGACAGAGAAGCAGCTACTTCCAAGGAGCGCGTTTAACTTATGGTGCTACCAGTTGATTTAGAGATTTGAACTGAAAAGGACTTCTTTGTAGCCATGCAAGATGTGAGTACCTAGGGCAATGAAGGCGGAAAGGCATACAACATTTCATTTTTTGTTGCATGAACTATAATAGTTAACATAGTGGTAAACAATAATCATGCCTTACCTTGATCAAGTGAGTTGAGACTGAAATAGAATATTTGATATTATAGGCATTGCATATCTGACTCACATTCAAGCACTACCTTTACAAATCTCAGAGCAGATTCGCTAAATTTTGGTGCAATGCTAGTGGCTTAGCAAGACTTCTGTTGGCCCAGTGCGCATGGAATTTGGCCCCTCGTCCCCTGTCTTTTTTTAATTTAAAACACTCACTAATTGGGGTGAAGTGGGCCCGTCAAAAGCTAACACCCCAGTGCTACTGCTCCTGCTGCACTATTGATAGCTACACCCCTGCGCACCACAGGTTCTGCGCCACACTGTGCCAAACGATGAGAGAAAAACAGCACAAATATTGCTAAGATGTGGTGCTGTTTTCTCTCCCCCCAAACTAGCATACATTAGGCTACTGTGCGCTAACACACAGACCTTTGCGCTACAGTACTAGTTTGTGTGCTTTGACATATATACGTTTTGGACTGGAAAGGGGCCTTTTCAGAACACAAAATGTTTTTGCACTTTGTATGTATGGTGTACAGTGCAGGACACATAGATAATTGAAAAAGACTTTTAAAAGTTGCCCTGCTGTTAAGTCTGCCTCAGTGTGGCATATTGTATGGTGCAAATGCATGTCTACTGTTATTAGTAGATAAGGTTTTGCTTCAAAATCCAGAGGTGGTTGCAAGGGAACATCAATGTGCCACTCATGGTACAAACCCTTGACTAAAATCGGTGCCAAGAAAAGCATAGCGCTACTTTGTGTCGTGCTACTTTGTGCTACTTTAGGCAAGGTTATGTCTATGAAAAGAACTGGAAATTGTCATGGTTATCATTGAGTGGTTATAGTGAACCTTAATGTGGGTAAATCCGTGTGTGTCATAAAGATGGGAAGTGCAGAAGCATCATTGCTCTCTGCTTTAGGTTTTAACTGTGGCGTGTGCACTTTTCAGAGAGCCGTAACCATTGTAAAATGTCTGCCCCACAATTAGGGCCAAGCCGAAGGTGAGGGTCAAAAAGAGGAGAAGGGCAATAAGCCCCTTGTAACACCCAACAGCATGTGGGCAAATGGGATATCAACACCTACCCTTCTTAATCTCACCCAGTTCTGGCAAATAAACACAACCACTGCCTCAGCCCCATGTCATGATCCTATAATATAGTTAATAAACAGCAATTTGTGCCAGGTGTAAGCAATCTGATTGGTTCTATGTTCCATACAGGATGCAAACAAGACGTTGATTCGTTGAACAATTTTTATATTGCACACATGTGAGTGTTCAAGTTTTTTTATGCATTTATATTTTTTGTTTTGTTCTCTACATGCAGACTGCAGACTGTATTCTCGCACTCGAATAGACGTGTATAAACTTACATAGTACTGTTTCTGTTTAAACAAATTCTCGATGATGTACAGAAGTGTGTTTTTCTGATATTTGTTTACCAGGCCTTAATTTATTTATATATAAATGCCATTTTTTCCAAGATGGAAGTCACCCCTGTCACTCATGCTTCCCCCTCCTGGGGATGTCTCTATTCCCAAATTCTGCAGCTCACCCTGAAGCTGAAATCTACTTGTTTATTGTTAATGTACTTGCCATTGTTTATTCTGCTCTTGATGAACCTTCCCAAACTCGATCACAACCTGCAACTTTAATTTCAAGGTCCGAATTCCGTCTGCTGTATTACAAGTTCCATTATATCCCATGAAACTTGTAACATGGCAGATGGGATATCTGTCCCATTTGGGACGGAGTAATCCCCTCCATCAAACTCGTAAAAAGACCCTAAAGGTTTTATTTTAGGTGAGATAGATTTCTTCTTTAGCAGACTATCCTAGGGATTTTTAAGGCTTTCCTGGTACATGCATTCTATACGTGCAAGCTTAAGATGACATGGGAAACTGGATCAAAAATGTAGTTTACATCAGAGGCTCCACAGGAGATTTTCAGGCAGGCCTGAGGCTGGTGATGTGAAATTCTCTCGCATAAACCTCTCATGTGCAAGAGACTGGCATTTTGAGGTATGACTTTGTCGCTAGATGCCCATGTAATAGATGAAGCACTACTTGATTAGAGCCACATCTCCTAAATAGTTCCAAATGGCACCCACTGTTGTTAGGACTTCTGGCCTAGATGCAGTGCTGGAAGCAGAAATACTCTGCCCTGGGCTCTATAAATTGAGGTCAAGGTGTGGCAACAAAAAGAGGGTGGATTCACGGGACAGAGTCATGAAAAGCTGTCCAACTTATACATTTTTAGTAACTCTGTTCTGGCTTAATTGGTTCTAAATGCTGCATTTTCAAATATTTTATGAGATTAAGGTACCTGCTGTAAAGAGCTCTGCGTAAACTGTGAATCTTAGGGAATAATAATAATAGTAAGATAACTCTGGAGGTTTAAGTACTTGCTGGAGCGATGTGTATTTGGTCTAGTCACAGTTTTGACTCATAAAGAAGCATACAGAGTTAATGTGTCTCTTGTAAGCATATTATGCAAGAAGCAGATGAAAAATTGTTATGTTATGGAGAGAGGTAAGTGGGTCATTTTACAACTTGCAGTTTATAAACTGCAATCCTACTAATACAGCACAGTGAGCTATGAACTGCATCAAGGACCTCCATGCAAACTGCAAGATATGTGTTTTTATAAGACTGCTAAAAGGTTTTGTTTGAGTAGTAAGAAAGTCTTATTAGTAGTGACAACCCTTACAGTGCATGCATGTCTCCTACAGATAGGATTGCACAAAGTCACAAACCTGCCTCCAGACATTTCTCTTAAGTACTGAAGTGGTACAAAACTGTGGCCCTCATTACAACCCTGGCGGACGGTGTTAAGTTGGCCAACAGGCTGTCGGTAATTACCGCCAAAATATGACATTGGCAGTTTGGCACATGCCAAACTGCCAATGTACCACACCGTCCGCCATGGCGGTAACGACCGCCAGGCTGGAGACAACGGTCTCCTGCCCGGTGGCCGTCACTAGACCGCCTGCGGGATAATGACCCCGCATACCGCCATGGTTTTCGAGGTTTTTGTACCACCACGAAAACCATGGCGGTAGGCACTATCAGTTCCAGTGAATTCCTTCCCTGGCCCTGATAGGGGTCTCCTCCGCCCCCCTCCTCCTCCCCAGAGTCCTCCCCCAACAGCCACAATGCCCCTACTGACCCCCAAAGGTGGTAGGGCCATCTCCCCTCCCCCACCCCCTGACTTCCATGGGCTCCCCCAGACACACCCTCCACTCACACACACATATACCACTCACACACATACATACACAATACATGCCCTGACACACATCACACCCGCATACATACACACACTCACAAAGCCCCTCTAAACACTCACAGTCACACCCCCATTTAGGCAGACACCACCCAACACACTCCCACCCCCTGCCCTGTCGGACGATCACCTTACCTGACTCAGTGCTCGTCCTGGAGGGAACGGTTGTCATGGGGCCTGCTCCGCCGCCACCATCCCATCACCAGAACACCGCCACGCCGAATCCTGAAACGTAATTCGGTGGGCGGTGTTCTGATGACGTGGCGGTGGCGGAGGAGCAACCTCCACTGCACCGCCGACCTTTAGTATGGCTGCTGGAGGCTCTCCGCCCAAAATGTGGCGGAGGGTCTCCAGCAGTCATGATATGGTTGGCGGAATACCGCCAACACTGGAGGTCTTCGGTCTGGCGGTACCTCAGCGGTCTTCCCTGAAGACCGCTGAGGTCATAATGAGGGCCTGTGTGCCTTTATTTCCCCATTGCATTGCCATCTAGGTGTTAGGCTGCAGATAGTTCTCAGCCAGGATTATACTCTAAGAAAACAAAAGACTGATGGCTCTTTAAATTCAGCTTTTGGTTTGGGCCCAGCTCAAAGAAAAATAAAAAATAAACACTCACCAGCTGCATCGTTGCTGCTTTGATCAGAGGGTGAGTGTGCTGCTGAATTGTGTCCTGATGTAGGCAAATGAAACCAGAACTAATTCAACATATAGACGGATCTTAGATCCCATATTTCACTGGGGCTAGACGGATCCTTGATCCAGCTCAATAATACCTGCCTGATCCAGTATCCTGCTGGTTCCCCCTTAATTCCAGAACTGTCTAAATTACATAGAAGGCACCGGCTTTGGTATAATTACATATAGGGAGTTCTAGGGGTCTGTTGGATTAGTCAATTCATGAATTGAACATAGCAAGAAAATTGTATTTCATTAAGAACACAACACATCATAAGGCATGGGTTGGCCAGATGGTGCAGGTGGAAAA
Organism: Pleurodeles waltl; assembly: GCF_031143425.1. Lineage (NCBI taxonomy): Eukaryota > Metazoa > Chordata > Amphibia > Caudata > Salamandridae > Pleurodeles > Pleurodeles waltl. The sequence goes on from NC_090437.1 coordinate 831,988,905, forward strand.
TGAGTCATCTCATCAGAGGCAACTCAAGCACCTTTTCAGTTCGAAGAGATAGCACTAGGACACATGTTGTTGTGGGGTCAACAACAGTATTTGCTCTGTAAAAATGTGCATGATGTCTTACATATGTACTGAGATATGGGACATAAGAGCAAGAAATCCACAAGGAACACAATGAACATTCTGTGCCACAGAGCCAGGTGACTGTCAATAAATACATACACCAATCACACAGCAATACATAAATCCATCAAAAAACTCTCACAGGTCATGCTTTATTTCGGGATTAAGGACTCAAATGCCCCAAGACCTGTTGATGGACTGAGAATTAAAAGTGAACCATAAGATTGTTTGTTCCTTTTCCTTCTTAGCCATGATGAGAGACCTTGCCTCTGGAATGGTTAAAATATTCTTATGGAGATCCTCAGTCCTCAACAGTTCCTAAACCACTAAACTTGATCTTCAGAGGCTTTGACGTTGTCCTTCACCTGTATGATCATGATTTGCAACCTCCTTCCTAAATGATGTAATGCTGCTCCACATGTCTCATGAATCACCAACAATGAATGAATAATAAACCTTAGTGTAACATCTACAAACAAAAAATTCAAACTAATCACCAGCTAGCATCAGTACAGGATTGCCCCTTACGCTTAACCTTTTAGTTCCCATCAGCTAAATGGTTAAGGGTTATTCTGGACTCTGTTCTATGTAGTGGTGGGTGTAACTCATGTAATGTGTAGCATACCAATGCATAATTAACTAAGAGTTCTGCAAGATTATGCTTGAAAATAAGCAAGATGAGTATTTCTGTGTTTAGAGCTATTTCAGTGTGCAAAAATGAAGCATTACATTCAAAATGGATACAAGAATGTATTTTACATTATAAAATTGTGGTGGTAAATACAACAGAACATGAATAGTGAGCGGGAGCAGCTGGTCATGGTCATGCTCACTAAATGTGTTCTCACTGTAGGATTTTTTGCCCCCAAATTACTCGCAATTATGTGAGGAGAAGTAATTGCCTATTTATGAGTAATTCCGCATCAAAGAGTAACATGGAATTACCAAAATTACTCCACTCACTACAGTGTGATTGGTATTCTCTCCACTTACATCTTAACTGATTAAAAATAAAAGTTTTACAACTCCCCACTCAATTAAAATCTGCAGCCACACCTTAATCATTTCACATATTTATGCTATTCAGGCACACGTCACAGTTTTGGGAATAATTCAGTACTCAACAGCAAAAGTAAACGTAAACGCTTCATCTACAATGATACATGGTATATCTCCAATATTGAGGCAATTACACATGCTCCATTAAGGAAAGGAGCACATTTTAAATCTGCTGTATCTCTTTATAACATTACAGTTAAAGAAACTTTTATACCCCACCAATCTTCTGAAAATCTCTCAATGACAATGTGACCTCCACCACTGTCCTGCTTTTGGAAACCACCAAATTAGAAATTGCTCAAGTGCAGAATATCTCCTACATAGGTGCAGCAACTAACCTCTGGTTTTCTCTCACTGCAGATAAGGGATCAGCCCTTACATTATTGTCTTCTGAAGGCCTTGAAAGCTCATGTTTTCCTTGTCTTGTTGGACATCACTTAAAGTCATGTCTTCTTGGCTTTCTGTATAACTCTTTCCACCATCATGTCTCCTCGCAATTCTGCAATGTGTTACTGAATGACAGTTTTTCCTCTTTGTAAAGTGTAACGATATTGTTTGATTTGGTGGTCTATAAAAAACTGTTAAGTGACTGAATAAATGACTAATTTTTGCACAGCTCACTATCTTTTTCTGTCCCTTCAGGAAAGCCATAGCTCAGTCCGAGCAGGGAAAACCTGATTATATCATTATGTATCTAAAAACTAACATTCAGTGATTTACATCTTTAGCCTGCTTGCTTCTTAATATAAATCAGGGGATTTAGGCCCTCATTATGACATAGGCTGTAAATCCCACTTACCGCCATGCTGACTGCCGCCAACTTACCGCAGCGGATATCCGTTCACCATATTATGACACACATGCACCAATCCATCAGTATTCAGCCACATACACAAATCTGCCAGCCCAAAGGTTAGTGATAAACTGGCAGTATCAAAACCCACACTGTTACGCCAACCGAACAACACCCACCACATTATGACCCACGAATCACCGCAACGGACAGTCAACAGCGATAAACCATTGGCGGTACATACCGCTGTGCTCAGAATGGACACACACAAACAAAACAACACCACATTGGACAATTCAAACAACACACACCTGACACCCATACACACACCACACCCACCCACTCACACCACTATAAAACACACCCACATTACCCACAACCTTTTACCATTACAAACCATTGCCACCAGAGTGACACCAAGACCACAGACACAACCAGAGCCTCACACTACTCACACCTATACACCACTCACGCACCCTACAACAGACACCGCAACACATTACTGTTGGAAGGTGGGTCATTAGTTGTGTGGCCTGCACAAGTAACGAGTCCGCACACGACCGCCACTGGGAACCAAACACCCCATTGTAGCGCTTGACTCTCATAGGGTAGCGTTGCAGAGCAGTCCAAGGCTTACTCAAGGGAGGTGGTGTGGGCTAGTAATCCCCATTCACAAGCACACAAGCATGATTCTCAATAAATGAATGTCCAGTCTGTGCTTTTTCTTTTGATAAAGCAAAAGTACATTTATTATTCACACACACTACTCAATACTATGCAACAATCTACAAATATATACAAAGTGATAGAATCACTCTGGGCAAACATTATGTAATCTCTCAGGTCTCCTCAAGTGCAAATATAATCCAACAATCCACATGGCAAAACAATCCCAGTGCCCCCCTTGTGACATTTGAACATTTTGACAGTATTCAACAGTACAGTGCAATGATGACACCTACATTTGTGATTAAATACTTCCATCTTGCAAAGAGATGGCTGTCAGTATCATTATTCAAATTAGCACAATCAGGGAACATATGAGACTAAATTGTAGCATTATGACCATCAGGATTACTTTTGGATTATTCCTGATTGACCACAAAATAACAGTACAATACATGGGGCCATACCAACCTACACCTATGGTAGGCACCCTTGCACCAGCAAGAACAAAAGTTCACTGAAGCTTGTGCTTCAAATATTAGTCCAACCCTTGAGGGGTTATCTCTCATGTGTCCCACCCTACCTAGGGAGGGGACACCAACCGATGTTGGGGGGAGGCTGCGCTGCTCCTGCAGCTCCCCCTGTCTCCTGGTACTCCTTTGGTTGTGGCCCCATCTCCCTGGGACCACCACAGGCGTTTTGGGGGCTCAAATAGCAGCCCCCTGCCCCGCAAAGCATGCTGGGGCAGCTGCCTAACTGATGAGCAGCTCTCCCGCTGCGGAGAGCCGCTGTGCCATTTCCTTAGGACTTTTCTGTAGGGGGTGCCGGTCCCACCCGGACACCCCCACACCCCACAGAGGATCCCTCGATGGAGGGCGGCCCAGGGAGCCCACCCCGTCCGCCCCCGCCAGTTCCCCGGGTGCTGCCGCGGGAGCCGGACTGCTGTTTTGGGGTCTGCCCGCTCCAGCGGGCAGACACAGAGATGCGTGCGGCCGCACGGGCAGTGCGGGGGAGTGCAGCGGCACTCCTCACTTCCTCCTTGCATCTTCGGGGCCCCGGGATGGGGTCCGGGCCCCTCCTCCTTGTGGCGGGGAGCGCGACAGCGCTCCCCGAGATCGTCGTCTTCTCGGGGCCCTGGGATGGGGTCCGGGGCCCCTCCTCTCTTTGGTGGGGAGCGTGACGGCGCTCCCCCAGGCCCTCCTCTGCTTGGGGCCCCCAGATGGGGTCCGGGCCCCCTGCTGGCCACCTTCACGGGGAGCGCGACGGCACTCCCCGACTTCCGCTTCTGCTGGGGGTGCGCGACGGCACACTCCCACTCCTGCCTCTTCACGGGGCCCCGGGATGCGGTCCGGGGCCCCATTTGACCATCTTCACGGGGAGCGCGGGGGAGTGCAGCGGCACTCCTCACTTCCTCCTTGCATCTTCGGGGCCCCGGGATGGGGTTCGGGCCCCTCCTCCTTGTGGCGGGGAACGCCATAGCGCTCCCCGAGGTCGTCGTCTTCTTGGGGCCCTGGGATGGGGTCCGGGGCCCCTCCTCTCTTTGGTGGGGAGCGTGACGGCGCTCCCCCAGGCCCTCCTCTGCTCGGGGCCCCGGGATGGCGTCCGTGCCCCCTGCTGGCCACCTTCACGGGGAGCGCGACGGCGCTCCCCGACTTCCGCTTCGGCTGGGGGTGCGCGACGGCACCCCCCCACTCCTGCCTCTTCACGGGGCCCAGGGATGCGGTCCGGGGCCCCATTTGACCATCTCCACGGGGAGCGCGACGGCGCTCCCCGACTTCCCTTCTGCTGGGGGGGGGTGCGACGGCGCTGCCCCCCATTCCTCACTTCTTCTCGGGGAGCGCGACGGCGCTCCCCGGCTTGTCTTCGCCACCGGGGGCCCCGGGATGGGGTCCGAGGCCCCTTTCCACAGTGGCAGGGGGGTGCGCAACGCCGCCCCCCCCCCCATTTGATAACAAAAAAATTAACCAGGCTTCACGGGGCCCCGGGATGGGGTCCGGGGCTGCATCCTCTTCAGAGAGGGGGAGTGCGACGACACTCCCCTTTGCTCCTCTTCCTCCTGGGGCAGCCCCCAGGCCGTGGCCCACCCTTGGGGCACAGTCTCAAGCAGCTGCAGAGCTCCACGCGCTTCGTAGCTGCTTTCCCAAAGGTCAAAGGTCGCCATCCTTTGACCGGTGATATCTCGGGCCCCCAAGGGATGATTTGCATCATTCTTGTGTCGTTCCGCTCCAGGTGAAAAGCCCTTGCCACCAGGAGCACTCTCCTTAGGCCTCCTGGCCTGGAAGGTTCCCAGATCATCAGGGAGCCAGACCCACTGACTCCTGTGCCAATCTTTCCTCTGGGTTCCCTCTTTTCCTTCTGGGCAGAGCGCTCTCCTTGCGCTAGCCCAGTCCTTCCCCCAACTTGTCCTCTGGGGGGTAAGGGGGCCAGCTTGCCTGGCCCTGGCATTCACCTCGCTGGCCTGGAATCCTTCAGGGGCAGAGTCCCTGCCCCAAGGGCAGTCAGGAGGTTCTTCCTTCCAGTTGTCCATGACGCCCGTCTGCAGTCCCAGTGTCCAGCAGTGAAGCACAGCCAAGAGAGAGAGCTCTCCCCTGTGCAGGACCTTTTAAGTGGGGGCGGAAGTGTCCAGCAGGTCTGCACCTCTGGCCTATCCAGATGTGCCACATCACTTCCTTGCCCCGTCCCCTCCTTCTTGCACAGTCTTCTGGGATAGCTCAAGATGGCATCTTCCAGGAGTTAGTTGCCACATGTGCTCTGAAAGTCTCAGCCCCTCCTCCCTGACATTCCTCGCAGGGCTTCTCCAGCCTGCTCCTGGCACGGAATGACAGCTGGCTGATTGATGCAGGGCCCTGCACCAGCAACTGGACAGAGCAGTAATTGGCCCTAATCCTGAGCTGAGGCAGTTTAAGATGACATCCCTGGATGACCCATAAATTGTACAACTATATTCTTGTAAACTACTGCATCATTCTTTTCTTACAGGTTACAGGGTACTTTGGTGTGACTCTGGTCTCCGTGGACCCCAGAGAACTGGAGTTGCACCCTAGGCCCTCCTTTCCCATTGACATTCAATGGATTATCCCCCCAATGCAAATATCTCAAGCACCCTGACATTGGCATTGAACTGGGTGTCATACAGTGAAAAGACAGTAAGCACACTGACTCTCCCTCACATGTATACACCCCTCTCATGAGACCTACTCCAGGTCACCACCCACTCTGCACAGTTCCTCCTGCACCAGGACTACCTAGCGCAGTTCTTGGGCTGAGCACACTAGGAATCCTCCTCCCACAGCCCTCACATGGGTGCACATCCATGCGCACACATGATCCCATGTAACCTGTCCGGGGCCTCCTGCCCTTGCTGCGCCACAGCAGCCTTTGCTTAGCACGGCAACACCAGCGGTAAACACGCGCAGTCAATTTTACCATGTGTTTATTGTGCGCGAGTCACCTCATACGAGGCTTCCTCACAGTAAACAGTCAAAAACCAGGTGGTCAAAAATTGAAAAATCAGGGCAGACCTGATGGTCAGAACCGTCCTCTAACAATTACCCAACACACCCTCACCTACACACCTCACACAACCCCCATAGCACCACAAAGACACCCCCGCACAACAACTAACAGCATGGAGGAGCAAGTCTTGGCAATCCTGCATCCTGAGGGCCGGAGTAGGAGGAGGACTGGACTCTGGTAAGTCAACGCTCTACTACTATCACCCGCGTACCTGCATGCCATCACATACCCCCATCCTCACTCCCATCACTCCACCACTACCCACACACCCCACCATCAAATCTCACTCATCCCAATGCCAAGCCCAGCATGCTCTACCAATGCATGGACACCACTCACAGCCCTGCATAGACACTCATTACTAAAGCATGCACAATATAGAGAACTAATCATCCCACCTTACACCAATGTACACAAGTGAAAGCTGCCAGGGCAAATCCAACCAAAGAGGGCAAGCCACGGATGCACAATATGTCAGACACAGAAACCATGACACATCATTTACATCCCCACAGGTACCCCAGCCAATGTCACAGGAGAGGAGGTGCCAGCAATAGCCAGTCCCCCAAAAGAAGAGGCCCACAGCGATGACAGCAACTCTAGCTCATCAAGGACCTCTGGACAGCCGGTTACCCAGGCCCAGTCAAACACCACCACAGAGACTTCCCATCAGGAAACACCACCACAGCATCCACCTAGCGTACCCATACCTCTGTCCCCAGGACATGTCAATCAACAGTGTGTCCACCTCTACAGGGACCCCTGGACGGGAAACATCCTTTTTTTTTTCGAAAGTCGTGGTTAACGAAAGCACAACAACGCTTTTTTTAACCACAACTCTGGTTTTTTGTGCCTTAACTACGTATGTTCTGAACAACAAACATGCGTGGTTAAGGTACAAAGAAGGGAGTTGGCGAAGGTAAGTGGTGGGTTTAGGTTTTGGGGAGGGGGTGGGGGTCAGGGGGTTTTAGGTTTTGGGGTGGGGTTGGCGGGGTGGGGCATTTTTGTTTCTGGGGAGTGGGTGGGGAGTCAGGGGGTTTTAGGTTTTAGGGTGGGGTTGGGGGGGTGGGGCGTTTTTGGTTTTGGGGAGTGGGTGGGGGGTCAGGGGGTTTTAGGTTTTAGGGTGGGGTTGGGGGGGTGGGGCGTTTTTGGTTTTGGGGAGTGGGTGGGGAGTCAGGGGGTTTTAGGTTTTGGGGTGGGGTTGGGGGGTGGGGCGTTTTTGGTTTTGGGGAGTGGGTGGGGGGGTCAGGGGGTTTTAGGTTTTGGGGTGGGGTTGAGGGGGTGGGGCGTTTTTGGTTTTGGGGAGTGGGTGGGGGGTCAGGGGGTTTTAGGTTTTGGGGTGGGGTTGGGGGTGGGGTGTTTTTGGTTTTGGGGAGTGGGTGGGGGGTCAGGGGGTTTTAGGTTTTGGGGTGGGGCGTTTTTGGTTTTGGGGAGTGGGTGGGGGGTCAGGGGGTTTTAGGTTTTAGGGTGGGGTTGGGGGGGTGGGGCGTTTTTGGTTTTGGGGAGTGGGTGGGGGGTCCGGGGGGTTTTAGGTTTTGGGGTGGGGTTGGGGGGGTGGGGTGGAGTGTTTTTGGTTTTGGGGAGTGGGTGGGGGTCAGGGGATTTTAGGTTTTGGGGTGGAGTTGGGGGGGTGGGGTGAAGGATGTAGGGTGAATGGTGCCTATTGCTAATGATTTTATCAGGAATGCCTTTACAACAAAATATCGTTGTTAAGGCATTCGTGGTAAAATCATTAGTAGTAGCAAGAAGGTCGGTGTTCCGACCTCGTTGGTAAGGCAGTAGTTGTTTTTTAAGTCGTTGTTTCGTCGTACAATCTCCCTGGGCACACCTCATACCAATGACAATCAGGGACCTGGGGTCAGTAGCAGTGGGCACACGGTTCAGGGGACAGATGCACAGGCCAACAGGGAAACTGGGAGGAGTGCTGTGCGTCAGATGGAATATACACCAAATAAGGGGCAGTCCCGATAACCCACCTGGATAGGGGACAAGGGTAAAGTAAGAAAAGCTAAATATCCAGCAGGGATAAATATGTATTTAATTATCTAAGCAAAAAACTAAATTTTTTACTGAAAAATAATTTCTTTTATTCCAAATAAGTAAATTAAATCCAGAAGTCCAAATGTCGCCTGTACATAACCATATCACCTATAAAACACAATACAACAACTAAACAAGGGCTCCGTGGTACATAAAAAGAAAACTGCTAAACCATCTAGTGGTAAGCATGTATATTTCCAGGTAGTGACTGTTGTAGGAAGGACATATCTTATATAGTGAAAACCATAGTTCACAAAGATAAAAGTTCAATCCATTCCCCAAGTTGTTCAATCTTATTCAAAATTCCAAGAGCCACTCCTTCATATGATGTAGTCGACGCGTTTCGGCCTTGTCATATACGGCCTTCTCAGGACAAAAAGCAACAGTGCCTTCTGTATAATCTTTTCCTGGTCTGGAATTCTCCTTGCTTGCGGGATATATGGGTCTCTGTTCTGATTTTGATATTGCAGTCTGACCCGAGTACCACCTCCTCTGCCTCTGCGTCCCCCTCTGATCCTTAATGGATGCTGGGATTCCAAGTCACGTAACTGACGAATCTTGCAGGCCCAGGGAACCGACTCTCCAGGAGGCACTTGCAGAGATCCTAGGAGCATATCAACATTCCCAGGACACAATGGGCCAGATCCTGGACAATGTGCAGGAGAACAGGCGGCTGCAGAGAGGGACAGTACCAGGGGATCAGGTAGGACTTGCAGGCCATCAACAACACCATGATCTCCATAGCAGGGGTGCTGGCAGACATGGCCAATATTATGAAAAAGGCAGTCACACAACAGCGGTGCCCTGACATTAGCCAGACATCTGAACAGCCTTCCACCTCCACTACTGCTTGTGGCCAGGAGGCCCCACCACAGGACTCACAGGCCACCAGCACCCCTCCCCCTGCAGAAGGAGAACCACCCCGCAAACGTTCCCTGTGATCCAGAAAGAAGCCAGAGACACTTGCCAAGACCCCCGCCATGAGATGCTCCTGATTGTCACCACTCTGTTACCCTGTCCTCCTTGAACTGCCATTGCTCCCTTTCCTATGTCCCCTTGGACAATGTACCTGTGTTACAAACAGACTGGAACAATACCCTAGACTTTCCTCCATCATCACCCCATCCCATTGCACTTGCCCCTCAATATTTTAGCACTTCAATAAACACCCTTGGAAAAAAATACATTTGGAGTATGTCAAATTTTTCAAGTATGTATTATTTAAACAGGTACAAACATTGCAATTCAACTGTAAAGAAAATGAGTATAGATTGATGACCTGTAGCTGAATGCAGTGATCACACCAGGAGCATATGTGAGGTCACTAACATCTGCAAAATGAATTGCAAAAGGATACAGTAAGTGGGCATAGAAGTGGGAAAAAACAGCATGCCAGTGCCACAGAAACTCAAACAAATGTCATTGAAATGTGAAGTAACACTGTCTTACCTGTGTGTCATTGGAAGTATTGGCTGATTACTGATGTTCTGTTGTCTTCATGCTCATCCGCTGCCTCCTCATCCTCACTGTCCATAGTGTCCACTGCTGCCACATGGGCATCTCCAGCCTCCTCCTCCTGCAGAAAAGGCAAATGGCGTCTCAGGGCAAGGTTGTGCAACATGCCACTACTGTCTGGCAGACCTTCCTGGGTGAGTAGCACAGGGATCCACCTGTTAGATGGAGGCACCGGAACCTGGCCTTCAGGAGGCCGAAGGTCCATTCCATTATCCTTCTGGTTCGCCCATGTGCCTCATTATAACATTCTTCTGACCTTGTCCTGCCATTCCTCACAGGGGTCAGCAGCCATGATAGTTTGAGGTAACCAGAGTCACCTGCGAATTTTAAGGGACAACATTTAGCCACACACTATCCCATATGGCCCACACCATACCCATTCCCCAACATCTACGGGGTGGGAACCAGGGCTCACCTATTAGCCACACCCTGTGCCTCTGTAGTTGGGACATCACATTTGGGATGCTGCTATTCCTCAGGACAAAGGCATCATGCACCAACCCAGGATACTTAGCATTGAAGTGGGAGATGCACTGGTCCGCCAAGCACACCATCTGTACATTCATAAAGTGAAAACTCTTCTGAGTTCTGAAGACCTATTCATTCTGACGGGGGGGACAAATGCAATATGTGTTCCATCAATCGCCCCAATTATGTTGGGGATATGTCCCAATGCATAGAACTTGGCCTTCACTGTTGCCAAATCTTCAACCTGGGAAAATGCAATGTAGCTGCACATGTGTTTAATCAGGGTTGGCAACACTCTTGTAAGCCCTATTGAGAACATTGGCTGTGACATTCCTGCTGCCAAGCCCACTGTCACTTGGAAAGAACCAGCTGCCAGGAAATGGAGCACTGATAGAACTTGCACAAGAGGGGGGATCTCAGTGGAATGACGGATAGCAGATCAGGTCAGGCTCCGATTGGGCACACAGTTCTGTGAGGCCCTGTGAAGTATATAGGTGAAGATGATGCGCCTGTCCTCCATTCTTGCCAAGTCCACCAGTGTTCTGTACACGGGGGTATGTTTCCATCTCCTATTCATCCACAGTGGTAGCAATCTATGGGGCAAAAGAGTGAGGAGCCGGTCACAAACTGAACAATGGGGCTACAACAGAACTTGCATGCTGTTAACTTATAATGTGTAAGTGTGATTTGTACAGTATGTCCTAATTTCACCAGTGACACAGCAATTATCCAGGGCCTGCCCCCCCCCCCCTGAAATGGCATCCACCTGTCCTGTGTGAAGGGACAGGTAGAAGTGAGGTAATTCCGCTGACGTTGTGAGCCGCTGCGGGAGGCGGTCGGGAACCGCCTAGCAACTCCTCATTGGTTAACATTGGGCCCTATGGGTTACAGTGGCCAATGGTGATCTACGCCGGTGGTGACAGTATGCACCACTGTCGCAGATGTGACTGCCATTTTCTATCTCATCCCTCACTTACTACCTGATCTTCAACAGGAGAGGAACTACACTGCATGTGCTACTGTGACCTGTGTCAGGAACCTACCATGGCCCGTGTGACTGGGGAAAGGGCCGGAGCCTTCACTTCAGCGGAGTTGGAAAGACTGATGGATGGGGTCCTACCCCAGTACGGACTGCTGTATGGGCCTCCAGACCAACAGGTGAGTACACTGTGGGCACGATGCATGTGGCATGAATGCCTGGAATGGTGTGTGTGAAAGCCTTGCATACGGGGGATGGCTGGATGTCCTCTGGGTGACGTATTGGTTGTGTGCTGGGCCATGTGTGTGTAAATGGTGATGTGAAGGGGTGACAGGCAGGACAGTTTGACTAATTCTATTTTCCTGTGTGTATTTCCTCTGCAGGTCTGCGCCCATCAAAAGAAGGATATATGGCGTGCCATCGCCAAGGACATGCAGACCCTGGGGGGTCTATGCCAGGTGGAGCACCCACTGTCGGAAATGGTGGGAGGACCTGAGATGCTGGGCACGGAAGACAAAGGTGGCCCAGCTGGGGATGGCCTACCAATGAGGAAGGCGTGCCCGTCGAACCCTGAACCCACTGATGGCCTGCATACTGGTGGTGGCCTATCCTGAGCTGGATGGGCACTTGAGGGCCTCACAGCAGCCACAAGGGGGTGAGTACAGTTCCCATCATTACAACTTACTCATGGTAGGGTGGTATCCGGGTGGGTGATGTGTGTCAGTGGGTTTCCCTAGGCCAGACCTGACATTGCAACATAGGTCCCCTGGTGGCTAGGGTTAAGGAGGGAGAATCTTGCTACCTAGCTCGTAGGCATCCACAACTGATCAGGGCTGGGTGGGTCCCAGGTGTGCTGCTTTTGGCAGTGTGTTCCCCTCCCCATGGCTTGGCTGCTAACTATTTCTCTGGCAGTGCTATGGCATATTGCGTAGGGCTGTTCCCTGTGTGTAAGGGTGCTGTGTACGCCAACAGTGGTGTCGGTGCAGCCATTGACCAAGTGTATCCTTTGTCTCTTCCCCTCCTTTTTGTTTTGTCACCCTGTCCTTATGTGGATTAGCATCATCTGGTGGAGGAGCAGAGGCACCGGCAGCGGAGGGAGCTGCATCCCACAGGACCCAGGAGGCAGAGTCCACCGAGAGTGAGGGCACCAGTGGGACGGAGGGTGAGGGGAGCACCACAGCGGAGACTGGAGGGGACAGGTCTGACACAGATACCTCCTCCGATGGAAACTCCCAGGTGATGGTGGACACCTCTGTGACCACCCCAGCTACAGGTACATCCGCCACCCCCTGTACCAGCACCAACCTCCTAGCAGCTCCTCATCGAGTTGCCCAGGAGGGTGGGCATTTCCTTCACCCCAGGCACCTCAGGGCCTGCCCCAGTTAGCCCTGCTGCCCTGATTGAGGAGGCTTTTGACCTTGTGAGATCCATCTCTGTAGGGCAGTCAACCATTGTGAATGCCATCCAGGGGCTGGCAGCCCAGATGCAACAGACTAATACATTCCTGGAGGCCATTCACACAGGATTAGCGGCTCAACAGAGATCAATCCATGCTCTGGCCTTCTCTCTGATGGCAGCCATTGTCCCTGTTTCTACCCTCAAACTTCCTCTTCCCAGTCACATTGTCCACAACCCCAACCCATCCCAAGCACACACCCAGACGAGAATGCACACAAGAAAACACACAAGAGTGGTACATGCAAACACAAGCACCACACTTCATTCCACAGGCACTCACACAAAAACCATCCAGATGCTGACACACCAACATCCACTATTTCCACTGTGTCCCCTCCTCCTCCACCTCCCTCGCAGTTCCGTCTACACTCACAACTGCATGCACTTCATCATCATCCACTACCATCATCATCACCACACCAAGCAGAACACACACCTCACTGGCAGACACCTCCACAACAGCCATGCACACATCCCCTGTGTCTTCTCCACTGTGTCTGTCCCCCCTCCTAAGGTACACAAATGCAAGCACTCAGACACCCAACAGCCATTCACCTCACAACAGCATCCAGCCCATGCACCTGCACCCAAAATCAGCAGACAGACACCTCCAACAATCACTCCCTCTTCCTCCACTCCCATTCCCTCTCCCTCTTCCCACCCCAATATCCCTAACAAACTGTTCCTATCCACCATTGACCTGTTCCCTTCCTCTCCCTCACGTCCTGCACATATGGCCAGGGTGGGAAGCACCAAGCCAAGCACCTCTGCCACCCAGTCCAAGGGCCCAATCGTCACCACACCCACTTGTGGTGGAAAAGGATCTAGGCCACATGTCCTGAAGGTGAAGGAGCCTGCACCAGGCAGCTTCTAGGAAAAGGAGCCTGCCCCAGCTGCCAGAAAGAACAAGGAGCCTGCACCAGCAGCTGATTAGAAGGTAAAGGAGCCTGCCCCTGCTGCCAGGAAGAGCAAGGAGCCTGCACCAGCAGGCAGGAAGAGCAAGGGCCCGGGCGGGAACTGTGACATAGACCCCACCACCAACCATGGTTGTTCAGCCGTCCGAGGTTGGAGGGGATGGGCAGGAGCCTTCCCCCCAGCAGCACCACCACCACCAGTGGGCAGCCGTCTGATGTTGCAGGGGATGGGCAGGAGCCTCCCTCCACCAGCAGCACCACCACCTCCAGTGGGCAGCCGTCCGAGGTTGCAGGGGATAGGCAGGAGCCTCCCCTCCAGCAACACAACCACCTCCAGTGAGCAGCCATCTGAGGTTGCAGGGGATGGGCAGGATTCTCCCTTCACCAGTAGCAGCACCACCACTGAGCAGCCGTCACCGGTGGCGGACGGTATGTAATCCTGCCTCCATGGGCTGCTGTGCAGCCTGCCCCCTGCAAATCCAGTGGGTATTACACCCACCTGAGAGACTGTGATCTTGCAGGATCAAGAGCACATGGAACAAGGCTCTCTCCAGGACCAGTGGGTAAGACACCCACGTAGCCAAGACTCCCCAGGATCAAGAGCACAGGGCATGAGGCCCCCTCCAGAGCAAGTGGGCAAGTCACCCACTCAAGAGACAGTGGCCTTGCACTCCCCAGGATCAAGACCACAGGGCCCCCTCCAGAGCAAGTGGGCACGTCACCCACTCAAGAGACTGTGGCCTTGCACTCCCCAGGATCAAGCACAAGGCATGTTGCCCCCTCCAGAGCAAGTTGGCAAGTCACCCACCTGAGGGACTGTGGCCTTGCACTCCCCAGGATCAAGCACAGGGCATGTTGCCCCCTCCAGAGCAAGTCAACCATACAAGAGACTGTGAACCAGTGTTCTTGCTTGATCTCTAGGCTGAGGTGCCCCCCCATCCTCCACCCCCCTGAGGTGCCTGCCTATTTACCAACTGACGCCCCTGCAGTGTTCTCTCCATGTTGATGCAGATGACATGTGTGGCCTTGGACTCTGGCCTGTGGCCATTTGGCCTACAAACATTGTGGACTGGGCTGTGTTTTATTTTGTTATTTCTAAGTTATTTTTCTTGATGTGTTGCTCTCAATACATTCAGTTTTTCAAAATCATTTTGTACTTGCATTATTCATCCGAGTTAGGGGGGTAAAAATGTTTTTGTGATGCAGCTGATTGTGTGTATGGTGTTGGGTGTGTGTGGTGCATGTGTCACTTTTGTTTTCCTCCCTCCCTCCCTTGTGCGCTAGGCGGCTGTACTCACCGTCGTCATCTTCGCCGGCTTGATGTTCGTGGTGGAGCAGCACGTAGAAGATCATGGGGAAGACATGCAGCTCGGGCTCCATGGTGGTGTGGTTGTTCCCCCTGTCTCCATTGGTGAGTCCTTTACCTTCTGAGCTCAGTTTCTGCCGGGCTTTTGATGTCGTTGGTACTGCCCCGTAAAAGGTGGCGGTTTGCTGTGTCTTAGTATGGTGGGTGGAACATTGACTTCGGCCTGGCTGTAGGCGGCTACCACCATGGTGCCTGTTGTTTCCGCCCTGGTGGTCGGTGTGGTACATTGGCTGTCTATCGGAGATCTTTCCACCATGGTCATAATTTGGCAGTAATTACCGCCGGCCTGTTGGCAGTATTACCGCCACTTTAACACCAACCGCCAGGGTTGTAATGAGGGCCTTAGTGTGGATGTCGATTCATTTTGTTCCAGCTTTAGGGTCATCATACTAAGTTGCCCCTTGATTTGAAGTTCCTGTTTTACGATCAGCTGCAACTAGTCCATGGGTCTTACTTAACTTTGTCTATAAAGTGGCAAACTATCTCTTAATTGAACCCTTCACCACCCCTGCTACTTCATTCTATGATCCTTTTACCTGTGGTTGAGCATGGTGACATCCTTGAGTGTGAGCCATGGGCCATTGTTGGCTCCTGTTGGCTTCACCAGCAATTACAGTACCTCATTACCTTAAGGATTATAGTTTGCATGATTATTCGTAGAAACTTGACTCTATTTTTCATGCCCTTTTGTGTGCAACTAGAAACTACCTTATTTGACTGACACTATTATAGACAATATATAGGGACTTCTATGGATGTAATATTTGCCCTAGACTTAGCTAATCTTTTTGACCAATTTTGAAAAATATTTTATTTTGTCTTTTCTAATAACAATCCACATCATGTTAAGGCCAGGTTCTGAAAAGGTAATTTAATGACATTTTCTGTATCTAGATCAAACTTTTTAATGTATCTTGTAAACTACCTAAATATAATTTAGAGTAACTTGAGATTCACTTAGAAGTACAGCAATCAAACAATTAGCTTTTTGGACCTCACCATCAAATTCATTGAACAGCAACTCAGCTCCACATTTGATAGAAAATCCACAGATAAAAAGACATTGTTGAAGTATCAGAGTGCTAAACTATGGTCTGCCTTTTGATCAATTTCAAAGACTCCAACACTAAGCACTTTTAAGGATGACTATTTTCCAGAGGAGAACATCTTACAACATTACCTAATTGACATGGACTACCCATTCAAAATTGAGAAAGCAGCAATCAAAAAAGTCTGTTTTTCTCCAAGAGAGGAACTACTATCCTCCAAACTGAAAAAGACATCTGATAAGTCAGTCTGCATAATTACTTCTAACCGGCATACTAAAACAAATTGTAAAAATCCTCTAAAAGCATTGGAGCACATTAATGGCAGGTACCTTTGCTCTGCCCCTCTTTATGATAGCCTACAAACATGGACAAAATATCAAACATCATGTTATCCATGCAGGTGAGAAAACACAATGTCAGTATAGATTTATTATTAAACCATTTATTCACAACACCATCAAACAAGACATAACTTTTTTTAGCTCTGGGTTAAGCCAAGACCTTTTGATTTTACTAGAATATGTATGATATACTTACGTAGAGGGTTTTTCAAGCAGAACTCTTCATTCATTGGTCTGTTGTTGTGACATTCACATTTTGTTTCCATCCCCTTCAACATATAGAATAGGGCAGTGTGTCAGCTTACAAAGGCGACTGCTTTACTTCACTTTGAGTGACTGCATTTTTCTCTCTCACAAGGAGCACTTTCACATAGCAGCTCATTCCCTTCAGTGCCAGTGTTTTTGTTTTTACTTTATGATTACTTTAGTGTTGCCTTTGGGTTTGTAGCCTGGTGTGATAGCAGGGTGCTTCTAATGCACATTGCATCATTATCAGATCCCATTTTCTGCCAATGCTATTGTAAATTCCTTGTGATGTGTTTGCTTTTCTTATTGCTGCTATTTCACAGCATGCCAGCTTGTATCCATTTGAAACTGTTCTGCATTGTTATCATCTTTTTACTTCTTCCTTTCTCTCCTCCTTTCTGTCTTTTGTCTTTCTTTCCTAAGTTATTTCCTTCTTTCCTTCCTTCTTTCTTTCTTTTTTCTTTCTTTTCTTCCTTCTCTTTATCCTTAATCCTTTCTTTTTTCTTTCTTTCTCTTTTATTCTTCCATTCATGCCTTCTTTCATTCTTTTATATCTCTCTCGTAACACTCTCTTTCCTTCTCTCTTTCTTTTTCTTTTTTGTTTATTCCATTTGTTTTTTTTCTCTCATTTGTTCATTCTTTCTTTCATTCATTCTTTTTGCCTTCTTTCATTCCTTTTTGTTCTCTCTTTCCTACTGTTTTTCTCTCTTTCCTCTCTTTCCTTTTCTCTTCTCTTTTTTCTTTCACACTTTTTCTTTCACTTTCTTTCTTCATTTTTTCCATTCTTACCTTCTTCCGTTTTGCCTTCTTTCATTCCTTCTCTTTCTTTTTCTTTCACCTTCCTTCTCTACCTTTCCTTTCCTTCCCTCATCTTTGTTTCCCTATTTATTTCCTTTGCTCATATTTTTTCCCTTTTCTCTTTCCTTCTCTCTTTTCTCTCTCTCTCTCTCTCTTTCATTCCTTCTATTCCTTTTCTTCTCTCTTGCCTTTTTGTCTTCTTTCTTTCATGCCAGCTTTTTCTTTCTTTCTTTACTTCCTTTACTTACATGGGAGCGATCTTGCTTGCTGGATTCCACTTCTCATCATAGGCTCCCACCAGGCTTGACAAATAGAGCAAGCAGACTGAGCCTCACTTTGAATTTGTACCTGCTGTCTAACTTTTTGCTCACTCTCTACCTCTAATACTAATGGAGGCACAGTAGTCACACTCATACTTCTTGAGAGAGTGTATTTATCACACAGTACTTTGGCTGTGGGGGACCACAAGGTGTATGCCATCCTCAATAAGTTCACCCCTATGTAACCATTCCAAACCTTCACCTTTGGTAATAACTAATACTTTTAGTTTCTAATCCTTTTGATTTCATTGATCTCATTGTTTATTCCAAACACTACCCAATCTCATGTACACATTCTACTTATATCCAAAAATTCCATGTGTACCCGGTTGCTTTTATAAGTGAATGTCAAATTCAAATCATTCTCAGAAAGCCATCCCAAGAAATCATGCAATGTCTTCTCTCGACCATTCCAAATGGCAAACAAATCCTTTATATATCTTGTCCAGAAAATTACATGTTTTGTCCATCTCTCATTCTTCTCAGACCACAAATGTTGGGATTCCTACTATCCAATAAACATACAGGTATAACTTGGAGCAAAGCAACTTCACATCGCTGTCCCTGTAGTTTGTTTGTGCCATTGATCTTCATATAAAAATAAATTGTTGTCCAATCAAAATCTTAACATCATCAACAGCATCTTAGAATGGTCATACAGAGTTAGTAGTTTGTCTCTAAAAATGTATTCACATGCCTTAATGCCCAAATCATGTTTTATACATGTATATAACGACACAACATCAATAGTGACTATGACATAACTGGATTTCCAAGGAATACCTTGTATTTTTGTAACAGAGTTCATACTGTCCCTAAATTAAAAGGTGAGACTCAGGACATATGGACATAAAAAATTGTAAAGGTAAATGGAACTTGTGCCCTCACCATCATCCACAGTTTTCTATTAAATAATTTTACTGCAAATGATACATTGATATTATTACTGATGTTCTCAAAGATGTCATGAGTGTTGTACTATGTGGGGTAATTAGCAGTGCATGGTGAAAGCACAAGTTATACTTACCTTGGGGCATGAATGACTGAATGAATGTTTATTTTATTAGTTAATTAAAACCATAAAAATACTCTTCAACATAAAATTAAGCAGAACAGTATTGGTGCAGTAAAACGTTAATAGTGCAATAAAATTGTGACATAAAATAATGTAATACATACTACAAATTTGCCCCCTCCTAATTCCAGTTACTGGTACATAGCTTAATTACAGTGTTGGCTAGAAGCACACAATGTTACCGAAGAGCCCTTTCCTGTTTCAACCTGTTTGTTCATGGTTGGTGGATTTTGTTTTCACTGGCACCACTAATTTGTTGTGGCATATGAAATTTTGAAGGTAAACATTTTAAGAAATTGAACAAGCCTAATGTTCAGTATGGTGTTTCATGGATTAAATGCTTCAGTTAAAGCTTGTCTGCATGATCTGACCCTTAATACATTTAATTCTTTTTTCAATAAACATCTTCTTTTAGCGGCCAAAGCTGGGCAATTGCAGACCACATGTACTAGGTTTTCTACCGCCAGATGACATAGGCGACACTCGTGGGTGTCTACTAGCGGCCCCTTCTTCCATTTTGGCATAATGTCTAGCGTTGGAACTTCACCCAGCCTTAGCTTTAGAAAGCGTTGTTTGATTTTCAGTGAATACGGGCAGCAATAAGTGGTGATTCTTTGAGAGTTTTATATGAATTGAGAATCAACCAACCATGCGACCTTTTAGCCACAACTTCCGTGCCTTCTAACCAGCAATATAATTTACTTGATTTGTTCACTGCTTTGTTGAAAGCCAGGGGAGGAAGCAACTGATTCCATACATTGCCTAAGTTCAAATGAGTTATGCTTATTTCCAGATGCTTTTTGTAATTGCTATTACCTCTTTCTATATTAATTTCCTGCCAAACCAGATTAGCCAGTGTCTCTTTTGGGGTGGGGCTCAGTTTGTAACAACATTTAATGTATGCCGCAGGTCGAGCCAGCGTCTGCTTAATCAACATAAATTCCAGTCTGACCTGTGCCGGGGAAGCATGTCTTGGTAATCGGAAGACACATTTGTGTGCCGTTACCAGACGTTTATCCAGGAGAGCTTCCTCCATCCCCCTCATTATTTAAGCCCCATAGGTGAGGGTTGGAAGTAGTTTTGCTCTCATTATGGCTGTCAATGTATTCAGAGCATGGCCACAGATTGAATTTGCAAGCGTGCCAAAAGCGTGAACAAGTGCATGCGCCTTATTTTTTATCGCTTCTTTTTGAGGTGCATAATTGCTTCTAGCATTATCTCCTAAGTATCTGTACAAGCTTACTTCCTCTAAGGTCCGTCCTGTTCAGAAACCATTTACATTGGCTAGTGGGTCTACGATTGAGAGCAATCATTTTAGATTTGCTGTGGTTAATTTCTAATTTGTTTGTTCTTGCATACTCCTCTAAGTTATTTAGCAGTTTTTGCATTGCAATTCTGGTGTTGATAATAAGTCGTCTGCATATAGCATGTTAGATAGTTGTTGGCCACCAAGAAAGGCGGGTGGGGTGATTTATCGTTTGACTTGGTCGAAAAATTTCTAAATAAATCAATTTGATGGCAATTAAAATGGTTGCTGGTAACACCCATTGCTGTAATTTGGCCCATAATTTGTAACGGGGGACAAAATCAAAAGCAGCTTTAAAATCAACAAAGCACAGGTAGGTGGAAGTCCCAGTTGCCTTGCTCTATTGATAATGAGTCCCAGTGCCATAAGGTTCGTTAATGTTCCTTGATACTTGGTAAAGCCGCTTTGATTCGAGGGAAGTATGTTTTTATCTGCAATCCATGTCTCTAAATGTTGTAACAGGCAGGTCAAAAAGTACTTGAGATCAACGTCTAAGAGGGCAATTAATCAGTAATTACTTGGTGAAGCTGCATTCCCTCCCTTATATATGGGGTAGATTATTGAACCTCTCCAGGTTGCTGGAACAGTTCCTGTGGCAAGCACGTGATTAAACACTGCGGCCAGGAAGTCAGCCCATGTTTCTGTTGCTTGTTTAAACAGCGCTTGCGGTAAACCGTTTGGGCCAGGTGTGCAGTCAGTTCGAGATTTCTAGATGATTTTTGTTACTTCTGCTGCCGTGATCTTCAAGGTATTCGGGACGTTGAATTCCCAGTTATTGGGAAGCCCCTGAATTGGCACCCCTTCTCTAGTGGGCAGCTCCCTTAGATGTGACTTTAAGTAGCACACCCAAGCTTTCTCTGTTATATTGGCTTTGTTAGCTGCCTTAAGACCCTTGCCAATGGAGTTAATAATTTTCCAGAATCTTTTGGAGTCAGATGATTTAGATGCATAGTGTAACTTGGCCCAGAGCAACTCCTGCTGATGTTTTTTAAAGGACCGTAGTTCCCTTTTGAGCAGTTTCCTTTGCTCTCGCAGGGCGGACAGTAGTGATCCATTTTTTGGGAATTTGCTCAGTTGCCTTAGCAGTCTACCCACTTCTGCTTTCCTCCTACGAGCTTGCTGCGGTATGTGTAAGCATTTATGATAATTCAAATGCGGGCCCTTTCTTGCGTTTCCTGAGGTGTCTTGATTTATAAGATCATTAGCAAAGTTCTCCCAGACCGTTGTCAAATTTGCCAGGTCCACAGCCATGAATTCTAGCCTTAGTAGAGCCTCTTTCACTTGACTTTCGATGGTATTAGATGACCATTTCAATCGCTTCAGGTTTTCAGTACCAATCACCCCGTTCAGGAAAACCACTTCCTCTGGCTTATGTGGTGAAGATTGAATCCTGATTGTCTGCTGCTTGTGGTCACTTTCCACACAGTCCATGATTCGAAAGTCACTCACTAATGTATACAGAGCAGGATTTACCAGTGTGTAGTCAAGGTGAGAAACTGTTTTCCCAGAGGATCTTGTACATGCAGGTGGGATGTCGGCCGGCTTCCGACCATTTAGCACGAAGAGGCCCACAGATTCACAGATGTGTATGAACTTCTCCCTTAACTTATCTTTCCTACTTTTTGTTGGGAGAGTTTGGCTGGGCACAGTTGCTGCTGTTTGAGTATGGTCTTCACCAGGGTTATGGGATAGATAAAGATTAAAATCACCCGAAATTAGCCAGTATGCCGCGCGTACTGTGCTTTTTGTCCTTACCAATTGGTTTAGTAAATTGTTAGCTTCAACTGTTTTCTTTTTTGGATTGATATATATATATATTGGCTAAGATCCATGGTTCCTGTATATTATTTTCCCAGCCATCAAGCCTTATTAGTTGAAATGGTAGATCTTCCTCCTTATGCTCTGTGATATTCACAAGAATGCTTGTGCTGACATAAATTGCTAGGCCTCCCTTCGCCCTGCCAGATCTATTAGTTTTCCTAGCTGGACTGAAGTATTCCGTAAATCCTATTAACGGCATTGATTCCTTAGCCCAGGATTCCTGTAGGAATATAATGTAGAATGAGCTAAAGAACTGGATTACTGCTAGATCCTCCAACTTTGCCAGTAGGCCACCTATGTTCCACGAGCAGATGTTTAATACCCCTTGTGGGGATTGTTCCTTATCTATTCAGCTTTTGCCAGTGTGGACAATGCCAGCGGTGACCATTTCCAGTCAGGCTGAGGTCTCTGACTTAAAACTAGCCTCTTCCTTCCCTCTTCCTTTCATATTTGAACTCTCAAAAGGGACGGGGGTGCTCTCTTTTCACTAGTCATTTCTTCAGTGACTCTACTAGGATGGATGGCAGCCTGTGCTCCTTGCAGAACTGACCACATGCCCTTAGGCATTTCCGCATGTTGTAAATCTAATAGCGGGGATGGGTATCGTTCACCTCTATAGGGGACCACCTCAATTCCCCATGCTTTCAGAAGATCCTTCCTCTCCATAATCTGTTTGACGAGGTCTGGCGCTGAGAAAATAGTGACCGTTGGGTCCATGAGCTGGTTGCCTCTTGCTTGAATTAATTTTATTGCAGAAATGTAATCTGTGGACACATGTTGAAGGTCTGGAAGGGCTTTTATAAGTTTTAAGATAGTGGAGCGATTGAGAACATCTGTAGGGGGTCTCGAGATAGATTCCGGAATCCAAAGCAGCTGATGATTCGGTTCATGGCAATTCATGCCGGTTTGAGGGGACCAATTTTGCTCCACTTGCCAGTTTTGTTCCATATCGCTAGGTTCACTCTGTCTAATGCTTTGTTCATTTCTCTTGCTGCTTACGTTGGGCTGTGGTAACTGGCTAGAGTCTCCTGGCATATTATTCTTTGGCTTTGCACTCTGCTGGCCCCTTGAGGGGCTTGCTCTTTCATCCATGTGGTTGCCAACTGCTATTGGCAACTGATGCCGTGGATGGGGCCTTGTTGACAGAGTAGCAACTGCTGGATCGGGGGGATTCTTTGCACCCGCATTTGAGTCAATACTTGCATTAACATAGGCAATAGTGTCCATGTTTTGCCTGCCACTTAAAGCCGTACCCTCCTTGCTTGATTCTACAGGGGTAATTTCTGTGACCTTTACAGTGGTTAGATGGTGAGACCGTCCTGACTTCCTTCCTTTCCTTGCGCTTTTCCGTTCTCTCTTTGATAAAAACCGTCTATGGTGGTCTATGGTGGTAATGGGTTTCTCACCGTTCATGGAATTATTGGCCGCTTGTAAGTGGGGTGGAGTTTCCATGCCTTCCATACTAAGGCTTGCTGTGTTATTGCTTTCTGACAGATTTTTATCTGCTGTAGTTGGAGATAAAAGCACTTGGGGTGAGCAAAGCCTATCCTCCAGTTTCTGCACTGAGGGGGCAGATGTTAACATAGTGGCAAGAGACTTTACATGTGTGCGTTAATCATTTCGGGCAGTCCGAACTTCTTTTAATATTCCTTCCAAGATTAGCGGCAGTTGGGATAGTCTGTCTACCACCTCTTTGCAGGAACAGATGGTAAAATCATTGGTTTGTTTATCTTGAGCCCTTGTTATCAAGGCATTTAGGGGGTTATTCTAACTTTGGAGGAGGTGTTAATCCGTCCCAAAAGTGACGGAAAAGTGACGGATTTACCACCAGCCGTATTACGAGTCCATTATATCCTATGGAACTCGTAATACGGCTGGTGGTATATCCGTCACTTTACCGTCACTTTTGGGACGGATTAACACTCCTCCAAAGTTAGAATAACCCCCTTAATTCTTCCAGCTTTCCATCTATTCCAGAGACAAATACTGCTACTGTATTTAGTAAATCTACCTGAATGTCCATTTTATTTGAATGAAACTGCAGTGCCATAACTGTTGCTTGCATTGAATTCAGGATTGAGGCCCATATTTTATTTGCACTAATTACCACAGAGGATTGAGATTGTGAGTAGGCCTTTTGGTCCCCTCTTGGAACTCCTTCGGTTGTATGTACTTTAAACAGTACATTCTGTCAGGCTCTCACTTTCTCTTCCTCCACCATCCTGTTTGGAACACCCGGTTTTGTATTCCATAGCTCCTGCTCCTCGCTTTCACATCCATACATCGGAAAAGAGTAGAGTTCGTGGCTCGGGCATATTGGACTGCCTTGCTGAGAGTCTTGTTCTAGGGTTTCCTTGGTTGCTACCATCTCTGAATCCAATATGGATAAGTTAGCTGGACTAGATGTCCGGTGATGCTTGGCGGAATCCAACCAAGTGTTCCTCAAAATTTTTGCTTGTTTGGGGTGCATGGAGAACTCCTATTGCAGGAGTTAGTACTACCGGGGCTGTGAACAATGCGTCTCCCGACAGAGGCTGCCTTCCCATAATAATTACTGATGGTGAAAGGGGTGGGGGGGTAAATTCTCTGTGGATTTCTTTCCAGGGCTTCCTTGAATTTGCATGCCTTGAATGAGAGGTGTACTGTCCCCTGAGCTTTGTTGGACTGCACACTCCTTCTTTCACCATAGATGCTTCCCACAGAAAAGTAGTCAGTTATCTTACAATGATTGAGTGGGGCAACATGGCTGCTTCCCCCCTCCAATTGTCTAATGCCCCCCAGCTCATTTTTTCCATGCTGATATTTTGCTCAACCAGGCTTCTGTCTGTTTTGTTAGCTGAGCTCTGACCCCTGCCTAGGATGTGGCGATTCAAATCACTATTTGCTCACCTTTTTACTAATGCTTCATCCAAAACCTGTTCTCGTTTCCTTTTCCTCTTGGTTTGATTAGTGGTTTAGTTGGTGGCGGTATTTCGTGCTTTCCCTGACCTCGTACTCCTTTTCACTGGTTGATCAGTCTGTCTATTTAGTGGGAGATTAGTCTACTCTGGGGGACCTTCAGCTGTATGGGTAGACCGTAGGTAAAGGTGGTCTCTAGGTCTGTCATAATACTAATCGACTTGGCCTGGAGTACTCTCCAATTACTGAACTGTACAAAGGATTTTGATTATAAGTGTTGTGACACTTCAGTTTCTTATATCCTTTGAGAGTCAAATCAGGAGTAGAAACCGGAAAGCAAGCCTGTTAATTGATTATGGTCTTTGCTGGTCTATGGTGGTCTATGGTGGTAATATATAAAGATGCTGGCAGTTAGACAAAGTCTGCGTGGAGCCGGCACTTTTTGAGGCCCCGCTTTTTGTGTTGAGATCCCATTTTTTTTGCCCACGCACCACACCTTCGTACGTCTTTGCGGCTTTCTGTTCCTTGGAACTACGTCCGTGCCACGTCTGTGTTCCACTTCAGCATCAGCTTTGCCCCACTCTGCTCTGCTCCACTGCTCTTGGCTTTCTGATCCACTCTTGTCCCCCTTTATTACCTTTAGTACCTTCTTGGTGGCTTCTTGGTGCCTTCTGGGGCCTTTTGGAGCCTTTCGGGGCCTTTCGGTCAGGTTCGCTAGGTTCTCCTGAGTGCTCTAAACTTTCTGGGTTGCTGGGTTGCTGCTCCCACACTGCCTCGCAGGCTTACAGGCTCCACGAGCTCCAAGTGCCGCTTGATGGTGCCTCTCTGTCTCTATTACCTCCCTGTCATGACAGCCACCACCAGTCCGCCTCACTGGGGGCAGGCTGAGGGGGGGCACATCGGCTGGCCACTTGCCTTGCTCTCTCTCTCAAGTGCTTCTCCACTCCGGTGCTTGCTACTACTTGCTGTCCAGGATCTGGCCCCTCAGCGCACACTGCGCTCTGTCCTGCATCACTCCAGGTGTCACTCCGGGCAAACCTTGGACCACCGCACCACACTACCACACCACAGTCCAGGAGGTCAGTGGGCGGTTGCCTGGGTGCCCCGGGAGCCCAATCCCACCGGCCTGCACCAACCTGCACTGGACTGCAGGAGGTGGGGGGGCCGGAGGGCTGGGGGTACGGGGAGGGTCAGAGAGCTCGAGCGGGAGCCCGCGTCGGCCCACATTGGCCACGTCGCTAGTCCTGCCGCCCTGCTTCGCCTCTCGTCGCATCCCCCCGGAGCTGGAGGGGGCTGATGGGGGCAAAGAGGCTGGAGGTTGGAGGCTGGAGAGCTCGGGTGGCTCGGGCGGCTCAGGCGGCCCGCAACTCTGGGACTCCACTTTTCCGCTTCCAGTTCTGGTTCAGGCTCCACGGACTGCTTCTGTGATCAACCAGCACTTCCGCAAGATCAAGAACGAGTTATAGTTACTTTAGATAGGTTTAAAATGTGAGCCTAAATATAACGACCCTGTAACCTTTAGTTTTTTAAGTGAATATATATATATATATATATATATATATATATATATATATATACATATATATGCATGCATTTCTTTACCATTATATAAAGAAGTGCGTGCTATATATATATGTGCGTGCATCTTTTTTTGCCATTCACAAAATCTGCAAACTATTCACTATTCTTTAAATTGGACCAAGTAAAAACATCTTCCAATACCTTAGTGGTTGAATTACCTGCTAATCAAAATTTCAAGCAAAATGTATTACTGTTAATGGATCTTTACAGTGTTGAGTAGAAGCAGATAAATGGTGGAGGTGTGTACTCTATTGGCCATTCTCATTTTAAATGCCATACTGCCACCTGGAGATAGACCTCTTGGAAATAGATTGGATAAAATTGTCACCCCAGAAAAAGAGTCCAGTAAAAGGCACTTGGCTCTATTCACAAAGGCATTTATGAGCATGTGAAGTAGTACCTCAAGATTACTACTTCATATAATCATAAATGCCTTTTTGAATTCCCCCCTTGAAAAGGCAACACTATCCTAACAGCTTGCACTGATCTCCTAGAAAACAACACCAGAGAAGGGTCAGGGACAGCCTGGAAAAAAGAGATGAAAGGTAGAAGGACTCATAGCAGGAAGGAAGCATACAACATTGAAGAAGAGGCAGGACAAAGGAGAATGCTGGAATCATATCAGGAGAGGGATCGGAGGAAAAAGGATCTGAAGAGGATAAGGCTATTGATGGGCTGCAAAAAGAAGACAACTTGGTGGAGGGGAAACAAGTAAAAGTAGACACATGCATGGCAACTGAGGATCAAGAGAATGGTAGACGGACAGTGGGTACCTGACCTGCAATTGTGGATGGTAGATCCATGGGTTCCTGGAGGAGTTAGAAGGATGCCAATTGCATACATTTTATCCAAGGAAGGACTGTGCAAGGCAAGTAATTGAGTGGAGTCCGATGGAAAGAGGGGAGAAGTGAAAATGCAAATTGTTTGGGACCATATTTTTGAAGTGAGGAAACATTTTGAGTAGAGAAAACCTTTATGTGTGTCCAAACCTGACATAAGGAAACAAATTTAGGACAAATTACAAAGGAAAAGACAGAGGGCCTGATTTAGATGTTGTCAGTATTATCGTCAAGCCATTTTGGGCCTGAAAAGACTGTCATGTCAGCGGTCTCCCTTTCACAGTATTTAGATGTTAGGGTTTGGGAAACAAACTACCATGGTGGTGGTTTCCCATTGCTTGCCGATTGGACTCTGCCGCTGTTAGACTAAGACTGAGGGGCAGTGTCCCATTGGATATAAGTATTGATATAGGTGTGTTGCATTCAAAGTATGTAATACCCTAGGTCTACACATATTCTAACCCCAAGGGAAAAAAAACATACCTATATGTATGTTGACGGTCAGGTCACGTTCAACCGCAAAGCGTCACCTCTTCGTGTACATGTCCCATGTGCTGGTCACCTTTGTTTTTGGCAATGATGGGATCAGTGTCCTTTGTGCTCAAGTGTCAGCAGCATTGGCAGGGCTCCTCGAGTCATGTTCCTGTGAAAAGGTAAAAGAAAATTGGGGTGTTTTTTTTTACCCCATTTCTCCCCCAATCCTCCAGCCTTGGGTTGGAGGTATTCCTGCCGCAGTCAGCCTGGCGGGAAGGCAGATCGGAATCTGCTAGGCAGGAACAGTGGCTGCAGTCCCACCTTCAGCTACTGTTTCACATTATTCTGTTGATGCAGAATCCCAAGCCTGGCGGAGTCGGCTGGACTGTGACAGTCTTTCGCCAACTGTCCGGCCAATATCTAAATAGGGCGAGTGGACAGCCAAGACAGCGGGCGGGAAATCCGATGAAAAAACTATGGTGGGACAGTTCTCGCCAACATCTAAATCAGGTCCAGAATACTCATTTGTTTAGTAAAGAAAGAAAGAAAGAAAGAAAGAAAACAAAATGAGGCAAAAAAGTGTCAGTTAACCCAGTTTTCTTTACCTTTTTTGTGTGTGTTTTACTAAAGGGTGTACTCATTCCTAATACCCGTGGAAACATTTTGAACACCATACTACCTCCACCCTCAAAAGACATGCAAAAGAGAAAAGAAGAGAAATTCTGAGAACCAAGAGAATTCTTGAGAAGCCTAATTCTTCTTGTAATTAAGCGAAAGAAACAATGAACCTGGATACAATACTGAAGTTGTATTCTGTCCACTTAGAAGCCCATAAAGTTTCCTCTAATCGTTTCAAGTTTGACAGATTCCTTTTCTAGTAAACACTCTTTTTGGCATTCATGAAACTTATTTTTCAAACTTGTCTATAGTACACATTATGAGAGCAATTAACAAAGGCATTTATAAGTAGGTTAAGTGTACTAAAGGAGTACTACTTCATATACTCCTAAATGCATCTGTGAACTGGCTCCAGTGTTCAGTTAGGCTACGGTATGTTACTTGGTGGTTTCAGTCAATGTTTGACATAGACTGACAGTGCTGAAGTTGTGCAGTGTGTGCAAATCCCCAAGTATGGGGGGTATTCAAGCCACCTACAGATCAGAGTCAGAACACTGGGGTGCTCTTATAATTCACGTCTTTCATTCTCACAGTCTATATTCTCCTTTTCCCAGTTTCTCTGTACCTCCTGATCCAAACGTCTATCTCCACGTACAAATGTCTCACTGACTGGGTGAGATTGCCTCATATCAAAACAAGGGAAATGAGGCAAAGTAAATCTTTTAAGTCAGGATTTTAAATTGCTTAGAAGAGTGACTAAAATGCATAATGCTGTTCAAGGTCACATTGTCTAGGAGCTCACACTCCTTCTGGACTATGACTTCAAACTACCCAATGTCAGTGAGAGACGGTGTTAATGGTGGGACTTGGATAATAACATGATGTTTCTACCTGATGATGGCAAATTTATTGTAAAAGTGAAGATCAGATATTATGATTTTAGCAGTCAAGAAAACTCCATCGGGTGTAGCTAGCCTCATCTCCACAGCAGCAACCTACTGATGAAGGCAGTAAGATAGATACATTAGACAGAGAGGAATAACAACATAGAAAGAGGACAGGGAAGAGGACACCGAAACTGGACACAGGAATCATGCATGTACGGTGTCTTCAAAAATCAGACACATAAATCGCTAAGTGTGTCCCTGTGGTAAAGGAGGAAGGAGGAGATGCAAGACTCCAGGAAGAACCTGGTGCCCCCAGAGATTCCAGCCAAATCCTGGAGAGAAAACGGTGCTGAAGCAGGGAACAGAGGCAGGACACCTAAACACCTGTAGTGCTTCACCGAGATGAGAAGGCAAGTCAGGAGTACCCATCTCATTGAGTCCCAGGAGGGTTGTAACTTCCCAAGTGGGTCTCTGATTGGCAATGAGGTATTTTTGTTTTCCCCCCATCATCACTTACTTTCATGTGTGCCATAATTCATTCCCCCTCACCCCAGTTTATCTCAGTTTTCTGATTAAGGACTTCATAAAAGGGGAGTTGGGTGCGAGAACAAATGTGAGGCCATGAGCTACACTGGGAAAGGAGACCGGGAAGGCATTAAGACAGGCACTAATGTGCATAATGAGCCCTACCATGCCACTGAACATTATTCCAGAGCCTAATATCATAATGAGTTACAATAAACCATATGTCCCATCCATCCATCATATTCTATTTTATTTTTTTAAGTCGATGACAGCGGAGATTAAATGTAGTATAAGTGAAAAGGTTAGACAACAGAGAAAGAAATGATAAAGGTGAAGATGGATACAAATAGCATAGGAAGCAGAAAGACGAGAGTAACTGAATCTAAAACCAGGAATAATGCAAAGGAATGAAGTATAAAAACTTAAGAGAAGATTAGGAAACAAAGATAAAATTAGAACTGTAAAAATTAAAATCCTGATAAGTATGAAAATATGACAACAAAAAGACACAGCGAATGAGCGCTTTTTCTTTTTGTTTTTTAGGGGTTTCATTACCTCACTATTATGTACCATTTATTCTCCCAAGGGTCGTAGGAGAAGAGGTTCCTGCTGCTCCCATAGGCAATATCTGAAAGAGAAAATAAGAGCCATCATAATGGGGAAACAAAGATCCTAACACAAATCTTCCACTCAGAATTCTAGACTTACAAAAAATGCAGCTCTGCAACATTCAACTTTTGCCTTGTCAGAAGTGACTTCTAAGTATTAATTCACTAACTATACAACTAATACAGAATCTCTGGCAAGCAATTCTAAAAGGGGTTCCCGACCCACTGTCATATCCCTTTGTCCTCCCCATCTCCCTTTCCTAGCAATGCTGCCACCAAGGTGAGAATACTGCCACAGTGGCCACAGGTTTGCGCCCCTGGCTTCCTACAAAATGTTCACGGCATGGGCAACAGTTGGTTCCTCTAACCATCATGGCCCAGTACTCTCTTGTTCCAAGTACCATTGTGGCAATAAGCATTTTTGGGCGGGGATGGACTATAGCCATGTAGCAAGTTGGCTGCATCTTAGGATGGCTCTGCCGGCCGAAGCAAATATCCAGCACTATCCTGCACCCCACACAGCCATTGGAGGCATCAGAGCTGAGGCAGCTGCCAGCAACCTTGCAACATTTTGTTCAAGCCCCCATCTGCCTTCTGGAAGCACCGGAACCGTACCCACTCCCTAGGAGGTGATAGCCATGGCTAGTTCGAAGCCGCATAGTGATGTTGGTGGTCCGATTCCAGAGGCTGCATCGGGACCAGGAGCAAAGTTGTGCTCTGCTGGACCAGGGGTTCTGTGAGCTGGCACTCACCCTTGGACTGATTCTGTTTGGGGTCATTGAATGGACGTGACTGTGCCGGCTCCCACCCTCCTGTACCTGGGTGAGTCTGCCACCGCAGTAGCTTGTTAAACCCCACATGCGCCTAACCCACATTGCTGCCATTAGGCTCCTGCTGCTCTCTACATGTGTGGCCACCAAGTACTGCGCTGCTGCTTAAATCACCTATGCATTAGCAGCAGCATGTGACATATCTTCATTTTAGCCCCTGATTGTTGGCTATTCTCTGCTTAACTTGCCTGCAGGGAGCTTAAGTCACACTGACACCATGCTCCTGCTCGGCTTTTGGCCCGCCATCCTTTTGGGAAGAAGTCAAACCTGTGAAACGAGTCCCACTACCTCAAGACTTGCTTCCAGGGTCCCCACAGCCACAATAAAATGTGAGTCCTCAACTTGTGCATTTTACTCCTATGTGCATTCCATAATCATTGTGTTGGATCTTTGGTGGGGGCAGCCTGGTTGTGCTGGCCCCTTGCTGACCCCTGCTGCACCTACCTCACTGACACATTGGTGCTGGTGGCTCCCAGCGATCCTATGCAGTGGGTCAGTAGTCAGCCTTTAACCCAAAAATGTCCCCTCCCTGCCTGAGGAGTCCCTGGATTGCCTGACCTGGGTCACCTTCGCTGTTGCTCCTGCTGTGCTGGTCTGGTCGTGCTCCCCACGGTTTGTGGCCTTCCCAGGGTGTGGCAGGGCCTAATGAACTCTCTCATTCACCTTCTGAAGGGGGACGTGGGCTGCCGGCAATCCAACTCCGCTGCTACTGTACCCTATAGACCTTAGGCCTTATTCTCGAAGTGTTAAACATGGGCAAACATGAGGTACATCAGGACAAACTGAGCTTCAAGAGCAAACACCCAGCTCGGCAAATAGACCACAGCTTATCATCCGAGATCCCCCCAGAGCCTACTGAAAGTTACATGCTGCAAGACATCGACCTCAAGGAACTGCTAGTTGAAGTGAAATCCATCCTTAAGCTGATTGATGCAAAACTTGCCATTCTCACCAACAGACTAGACCAGGATAAACAATGTTTTGACAAACACGAACATCGCTTAAACCTTCTAGAAAACCATGTTTCTGATGCAGATGATGCCCAAGTCAAATCCAAAGAACGTTTCCTGCAAAAGGATAAGATCTTAGACCTTATCAATATGAAAAACGAAGGCTTAAAGGCTAGGTCCAGCCATAACAAACTCAGGATAGTAGGTGTCCCAGAATCCACAGAGATAATAAAAATGAAAAAGTACATGAAAGCACTCCTGCGTTACCTCTTCGGGAAGGACTTATCCCCAGTATTTAGAGTTCAGCAGGCACATTGTTCCCTCGGTGCCGGACTCATCCTGGGGCCCCACCCCGCCCCATCATTGCTCGACTATTAAATTATCAGGAACGCCACACTATTCTACGTCTTGCCCAAAAACAAAAACAAGTCCAACATCAGGGCAGCACTCTTTCCTTTTACCTGGACTTCACCGTATCAGTGCAGGCAGCTCCCGGTGAATTTTAGCCCGTTAAGCACCTTCTGCAGGATGCCAACTACCCAAATGCCATGCTGTACCTGGCAAAAATATGCATATCATATGACAGCAAGCCCCACCTTTTTACAAAAGTCAAGTCAGTGCTCAAATTCGCAAAACACATTAACAAACAAAAGCACTCACAATCGACAGCCCAATGTATCACTGCAATTAATCTGTTAAGCAAAAATGACTAATTCTCTCTCAACAGGCAACTGACCCGACCACAATGCATTTCAGTGGCTGCCTCCGGCCTTGATGACTCTTCAATCCAATAACTGTCTTGGGCAGAACCCCTTCTCTCCACTTAATTCTGTCTGTCATGTTGGGTCTTCCTGGCCTCAATTTATCCATCAGGTGCTCCTTATTGGAGTTCTGCTCCTTCGGCCACCTTGGATAGCCAGACTGAGTTGTTCATGCCGCTCTCCTTCCGCCTCCAGGGATGAATCCCAACTGTGTTGCTGTTGTTAGATTGGGGAGCGTGGGTAGAAGGTGAGGTACACTATTGTTGTTGTTAGATTGGGGAGGGTGGTGTACAATGTTCTCAACCATGTTGTTGGGTTGGTGTGAGTGGTGAGTGGGATGGGGGATGGGGGAGTTCCATTTATTTGTTTTTATAGGTTGTTAGATTTCTTATCCCTCCAACTCTTGGGCACCACATTTCCTTCAAGGCAATAGATATATCCTCAACATACCAACTACACCAGCCCCGCACACATCCCCTACATGTTTGCCACTATGGCTTCCACTACACTCCTCACTTGGAACATATGCAGGGTGAATGATTGCAGAAAAATGTGCTTTCTACACTCTTATCTCAACAGATGCAAAAATTGATATTTGCTACCTTCAGGAGCTACACCTTACGAGAGATAAAGCCCCCAGGCTGCAAGCATCTTGGTGCAGTGAGATATAAGAGCACTATACTCCAATTATGCATGGGGAGTGGCTATACTTATGCGTAGAGGTCTCTTCTGGAAGCCAGGCAAAGTTCTGTCTGATACAGAGGGCTGTTATGTCATTGTTTCGGGCACACTTAATAACCAGACCATAATTCTAGCTGCCATATATGGCCCAAACTCTGACAACCCAACCATTTTTTTAGACATTTGATGACTGTTGGATGGGCTGAGACCTGGGACGGTGCTCTGGGGGGGGACTTCAATGGATCCCTGCACAATGAGGTGGACAGATCGAGCTACTCCAGGAGACCGCCCATTTATCAGCAAACACTATCAATAATCCTTCAAGACCATGGATGGATTGACATTTGGAGACACACATACACTGCAGCACGCAAAGGCACATGTTTCACACCTGACCACATCTCCTGATCTTGAATCAACCATTGGTTCCTCTGTAGAAAGGCCAGTACATGGATGGTGGAAGCTTCCCACTTACCTCGCACCTTCTCGGATCATACCCCTGTTCACCTAACGCTGTCCATTCCTTCTGCTATCCCTCAGACCTTCTCTTGGCTCCTGCCACCTCAGGTGCTTCACGACACTGTACTCTGCACTGACATCCAAAAAGAGATCATTGAATACTTTCCACACAATGTTGGTTCAGTGCAATCACCATCCATATTCTGGGAGGCCCCTAAGGTGGTCATCCGGGGTGCATGCATAGCTAAGCAGGCCAGGGTACTAAGATCCATTCAAAGGAAACTCCTCCATTTATAACAAGACATCCACGCATTAGAGAAGGAATATATGCAACACAGGGATGACTCATTATTAGCCATCATATGTGGCAAAATATCTAAGTTCACTGAAGGGGCTGTGTGAACGGGCTCACCCGTTCACAAGCCGCGCTGCACCCGGAATTGACGTGTCGGACCTTTCCGACACGTCACTTCCGCGTTCCCACGTTGCCGTGGGAACGCCATCGAAGGACGGGTGGCGTCCTCCCGTTGCCACGGGAACCCAGGAGGGGTTCCGGGCCGCAGCCGCAACAAGGCGGGGAGTTCCCTATGAAAAGGGACTTCCGGACGCCGATAAAAAGAAGGAGGAGGAGAACGGAGAGGAGAAGGACGACGGAGGACAGAAGGAGGAGGAGGACGGAGAGCAGGAAGACGACGGAGGACAAAAGGAGGAGGAGAACAAGCAGGAGAAATGAGCAGAAGGAACAGAAGAAACGCGAAGAACACGGAGAGAAAAGGAGGAGAGGATTGTGCAGGACAACACCCCAAAGGAACACCCCAGCTCCAGCCACGACCCAGGAGGGTCGTGGCTTACCAAGGTACGGTCCTTGTGGGAACACAAAAGAGGTTGTTACAATTAAGGGGGCACTGGGGAAGGGGATAAAGACAGAGGGAGGGTGAAGGGTCTTTAATGAACACAAGAAAAATCACGAGAGTCACAAAAGTGCACTATTGGAAGTTTATTCACTGAACCTCACTCCCCATTCTCACCCCCTGATCCCCTCATCCCCTTTACTTTAATAAATCTCGGTAGCATATTTAAATACCCCACTTACCTTAGCGTTTCCTTTTTGTCACCACGGTACCACCCATTGGAGGCTGCCACCAGACGAGAAGAACACTCCCCTGGAAGAAGCAGAGACAAGAGAAAAAAGAAAAAGAAGGAACAAGAGACAGTACTGAACCCTAAGAAGAAGGAAAGAGACAATTAGAGACATTTCTACAAAAACTCCAATAAACCTTTTTCCCTGAACCTATACTTACTCTCTGTGGGTTTTATTATACCGTTCGACCTACTACAGTGGTGTCAGAAGTGGGATCATATCCCACGGGTAACCGAACGGTATAACATAATGAGTGACAATCCGTCCCTAGAAGATATGATTAAACAACTAGCAGAACGCCAACGCCATCTGCAGTTAGTTTTGGAAGCCCACCAACGAGAGGCGAAAGAGGACAGGGAAGCTTTACAGTCAGCCTTGAAGAGCCAAGCAACGATATTAGCAAACAACCAATTGGTCCATGAAACGGCAATGAAAAAGCTAACGGAAACAATCGCCGCTAGCAAAGTACATCCCAATGTACCCAGTTCCGTTTTGTAAAAATATCAGGAGGGAGAAGACCCGGAATCTTTTTTCACTAACTTTGAAAGGGTTGCTTCTTCAGCCCAATGGCCGGAGGATAGGTGGGGTCAATATGTGGCACCTTTACTTACAGGTCTCCTACAAGCTGCTTATCAGGCCGCTAATCCCGGGGGAACAACACCATATAAAGATATTAAGACCAGCATCCTAGAACGAGTAGGCCACGACAGCGAATATTATCGAGTTAAATTCCGGAAAGTAAAGTGGGGACCAAATGAGGACCCTCGGACTTTCTACTTCCGCGTGAAAGATCTAGCTTTGAAATGGCTGGGTCCCATTGGGAATAGCAGAGAGGAGGTCATACAGACTATTGTCCTCGAACAGTATCTAGATTCTTTACCCCGTCAACGAAAAATTGGATTCGACAACATCCAAAGGTGGATACCGAGATGGCCATTGAACTAGCCTGTGCATACCACCGATCCACAGATGTGAGAAGTATGCCACCACGACCTCACAGCAAACCGGTTATAGCCCCTCCAAAACCTTTATGAAGATTTCCCCTGGAAGACCCGGGTCCTCGCCGAGTACCAGAAGGTCCTCCCTTACAGGGACCACAGTGCTATAATTGTGGGGAGTGGGGGCACATAGCTCATATGTGTCCGCGGAAATTAGAGGGAGGTGAACCTATGGAGATAGGAGTAACCAGGAGACGCGTACTTTGTACAGGACAGGGAGACCTTAAATTTAAACAAACCCCTAGACTAAATGGCCGGTCTGTCTGTGCACTAATTGACTCGGGTTGCAGCCAATCCGTAGTTCGTGAAGATTTAATAAGACCAATCGATAAGGAATCCAGTAGCTGGGTCACGATTTGTTGTATTCACGGTGATAAGGAACAATACCCCGTGACAAGAGTAAACATAGAGTGGGAAGACTACAAGGACTTACATCCAATGGGAGTAATTTCCCAACTGATTGAGGAATGTATCATTGGTACTGACTATAGACATTTCCCAGAACTTCTGGATCATGTTCGTAAACCGAAAATCCACCAGGATTGGTGGTTTGAGGCTCCTTTCTCAGACAGTAATATTGAAGGCCCTTTACCCCGAAGGAAACTATCACGTAAAGAAAAGCGAGAGATAAAAGTTCAATTCAGGTCTCAGGATAAGCAGGATCAAACTCAGAGACTTATAGCAGAAGTACATGATGCACCCCTAAGTTTTCACCAACAACAGAGAGAGGATCCCTCACTCGCTCAAGCATGGAAATCGGCAAAAACCGTAGAAACAGAGGAGGTGGGTCCTTACTTCCTGGTTAAACGAAATTTACTATGTAGGGTGACCTCTACCAGGGACGGGGATCATAAACATCAGCTAATAGTTCCCGAAAATTTTAGGAATCAAGTCCTAACCCTAGCTCACAGTCAACCAGGGGGAGGTCATTTCGGGAGAGAAAAAACGGAAGAATATCTCCTCAGACGATTTTACTGGCCAGGGGTTTTCGACCCATATCAGGAGGTAATGTTCCCAGTGTCCCCAGTGTCAACTGACAGACCCTAGTAAGCCCAGGAAAGCACCACTTTTGCCTCTCCCCATCATAGATATACCATTTAGTAGGGTAGGAATGGATTTAATTGGACCATTAGTGCCGTCTTCTAAAGGGCACGCATATATATTGGTGATCGTTGACTATGCCACCCGATATCCAGAGGCCATTCCCCTGACCAGCATGACCACAAAATCAGTTGCCCAAGCAATGATAACAGTTTTCACCCGAATAGGATTTCCCCACGAAATACTCACAGATCAAGGGACCCCATTCATGTCTAATCTCATGAAACAAGTGTGTAAGACTTTAGGAATTTCCCAAATAAGAACATCTGTCTACCATCCACAAATGGATGGACTGGTGGAACGATACAATCAGACCATAAAAACTTTACTAAAGAAAGTAGTTACTGATTCAGGGAGAGACTGGGATCAAAAATTACCATTAGTTTTGTATGCTATCAGAACTCATGAACAGGCATCCACAGGACATAGCCCATTTGAATTAGTGTTTGGTCGACAACCCCGCTCTCTTTTGGATATGGCCATAGAAACTTGGGAAGAAGAAGCTGAGGAGGGGGGGAGACCCTTGCTGGAATACATACACAACTTAAAATCCCATTTACAAGGGCTATGGGAGGAGGTACGAGAAAATATGGAACAGGCACAAATAACCCAAAAACGCTATTATGACAAAGGGAGTAAGTTGAGAGTTCTACAGACAGGAGATCAAGTTCTCATTATGCGTCCCACATCAGAACAAAAACTACTTGCCAGATGGCAAGGTCCTTATCGAGTGATCAGAGCAGTCTCTCCAGTTACTTACTTGATTGAGTTATCGGCTAACCCTAAAAAGACACAAATTTATCATATAAATCTGTTGAAGAAATGGGAATCATCAGAGAACACCGATAATGTAGTAGAAATGGGACAGTTTCTATATCCAAGCAAGGAATCACACATTGAGTGTTACCCTCAATGTCAGCCTGGAAATAATAACATACCTGTTATCAATGAGTCATTAACAAGGTATGAGAAAGAGCAGTTACTTTCCCTATTGAATCATTTCCAAAAGTTCTTTTCAGAAAACCCCGGTAAAACCTCTTTGATTTATCATCAAATACGAACCTCTCCGGGTAAAATAGTCCGTTTACGACCTTATCGTATTCCAGAGGCAATAAAGCACATCATAGAGGATGAGGTTCAGAAAATGTTATCTCTTGGAGTGGTGGAACACTCCCATAGTCCTTGGTGCTCCCCGGTAGTCCTAGTACCAAAACCCGATGGGGCTGTAAGATTTTGCATAGATTTTAGGAAACTTAATGAAATCTCTATGTTTGACACCTATCCCATTCCTAGAGTAGACGACGTCCTTGAGAAATTAGGGAGAGCGAGATATATGTCCACAATCGACTTGACTAAAGGGTACTGGCAGATTCCTCTGGCTCCAGAGGATAAAGAAAAAAACGCTTTTTCCACCCAATCTGGGCTTTATCATTTCACTGTGTTACCTTTTGGCCTACATGGAGCCCCAGCTACCTTCCAAAGGTTAATGGATAGATTACTTAAACCCTTTCAAACATTCTCAGCAGCTTATTTGGATGATGTAGTCATTTTTAGCGAGTCATGGGAGGAACATCTAAAACATCTAGAAAAAAAATTCTATACCCTGGCAACAGCAGGATTAACAGCCAATCCCAAGAAATGTGTCCTAGGAAACACTGACATATCGTACCTCGGGTATGATATTAGTCAAGGCACCCTCCAGCCCCAAATAAAAAAAGTAGAAGCCATAAAAAATGCCCCTACCCCTAAAACAAAGAAAGACCTTCGTTCTTTTCTGGGTCTAGTAGGATATTATCGCAGGTTTATTCCGGGATATTCCACTCTTGCTGCGCCACTCACGGATCTTTTGTCTAAATCCAACCCCAACCAGTTGTTACCCTTTTCTACGCTACAGAAGAACAGTTTTGAGGGACTAAAATCCTGTCTCACTAAAGAACCGATATTACAATGTCCGGACTTTACTAAACCATTCCATCTGTATACAGATGCTTCCGATGTGGGTTTAGGAGCAGTGTTGAGTCAACCAGACGAGGAGGGACGAGATCTCCCTATCCTATTTCTTAGCAGAAAGCTATTCCCTCGGGAGCGTCATTATCCTATCATTGAACGAGAATGTCTCGCCATTAAATGGGCAGTGGACAGTTTACAGTATTATCTGTTGGGCCAGTCTTTTGTTCTATATACGGATCACGCTCCCCTTACCTGGATGGCTGCCCATAAAGACTCCAATTCACGAATTTTACGATGGTTCCTTGAACTGCAGCCTTTTTCCTTTCAGGTTCGACATGTTCCTGGATCTCAACAAGGTCCTGCTGACTATTTGTCTCGCTACCCTTGCGCCTCTTCGGTCCCCGAACAGGACCTGTCTTGGGAAGGGGTGTGTGAACGGGCTCACCCGTTCACAAGCCGCGCTACACCCGGAATTGACGTGTCGGACCTTTCCGACACGTCACTTCCGCGTTCCCACGTTGCCGTGGGAACGCCATCGAAGGACGGGTGGCGTCCTCCCGTTGCCACGGGAACCCAGGAGGGGTTCCGGGCCGCGGCCGCAACAAGGCGGGGAGTTCCCTATGAAAAGGGACTTCCGGACGCCGATAAAAAGAAGGAGGAGGAGAACGGAGAGGAGAAGGACGACGGAGGACAGAAGGAGGAGGAGGACGGAGAGCAGGAAGACGACAGAGGACAAAAGGAGGAGGAGAACAAGCAGGAGAAACGAGCAGAAGGAACAGAAGAAACGCGAAGAACACGGAGAGAAAAGGAGGAGAGGATTGTGCAGGACAACACCCCAAAGGAACACCCCAGCTCCAGCCACGACCCAGGAGGGTCGTGGCTTACCAAGGTACGGTCCTTGTGGGAACACAAATGAGGTTGTTACAATTAAGGGGGCACTGGGGAAGGGGATAAAGACAGAGGGAGGGTGAAGGGTCTTTAATGAACACAAGAAAAATCACGAGAGTCACAAAAGTGCACTATTGGAAGTTTATTCACTGGACCCTCACTCCCCATTCTCACCCCCTGATCCCCTCATCCCCTTTACTTTAATAAATCTCGGTAGCATATTTAAATACCCCACTTACCTTAGCGTTTCCTTTTTGTCACCACGGTACCACCCATTGGAGGCTGCCACCAGACGAGAAGAACACTCCCCTGGAAGAAGCAGAGACAAGAGAATAAAGAAAAAGAAGGAACAAGAGACAGTACTTAACCCTAAGAAGAAGGAAAGAGACAATTAGAGACATTTCTACAAAAACTCCAATAAACCTTTTTCCCTGAACCTATACTTACTCTCTGTGGGTTTTATTATACCGTTCGACCTACTACAGGCTGACAGAGAGGTCTCTTACTCATGGCAGGACTCCCAATCCAGAGGACATGGGGAGGGCGACTGTCTGGGCAGGACCCTGGCCTGACTGCTCAAAGCTCCGCGCTCGTCCTCCTATGTTGTAGAGCTCAAGAATGAACATGCCAAGTGAATTACTTCCCATATGGAAATACTCGAAGTGATGGCTTCCTTCTATTCAAACCTATATTCCACAGGTGGAGTCTTTGAGCCTCTTAATCCAATCAAATTCTTTGATAACAATCAATTAAGCACATTGTAAGAACCTAGATTTCACTATCACAATTGAGGAA
Source organism: Pleurodeles waltl (assembly GCF_031143425.1). NCBI lineage: Eukaryota > Metazoa > Chordata > Amphibia > Caudata > Salamandridae > Pleurodeles > Pleurodeles waltl. Next base: position 832,029,739 of record NC_090437.1, read on the forward strand.
ATAATACAGACAATTGTATTGCTTTTCCCTTAAAATAGGACATAATGCCAAAAGAATTCAGCACTCTTAGTCTGAATAATGAATGTATTAAGGCAGTGTTCAAATATCAAATAAAGATCATACAAATATATGAGAATAAACATATAACCGAAGTGCAATAGAACGTGTGCATATACAAAAAAAGTACATCAAATGGTGATCACGTGATGAAATGTGCAATGCTTCAACAGACCATGTATGCATGAGCTAAATAATCAACATTTAAAACACTTCACATATTGAGTTAAGGTAATCATCCTCACCATCACAACCGGGAAGCCTACGGATCAGTCAAGCAGGAGTCTCAATCTGGATCACAAGCAGATTCTGGACAATGCGTCTGTTCTACAGAAGAGCTCCTGTCCGAGTGCCAAGTCTCCCTGTCCTTTATACCTTAAAACACCTCAAGGAGAGAGTTCTAGAAACCCCTCCCATCTGTTAGAAAACTAAATTCTGTCTGTACCTCGTCTGCGTCAACAATACTCACAGGAGCTGGCCAGATTCCCATGTTTGTTCCAATACAGAGCTGTACATTCCGTTGACAAAAATAATCTCAACCTTGTGAATCGTTATCAAACGTGCACCCCACATACCTTGTTCCAGAAGCCATCCTGTTCTGTACATGTGAAGAGAAAAACAACCTCTGTGAAGAAAACCACCTGAGCTTCCCTGCAACTGCTGCAGGACACAAAATGGAGTCAATCAAACAAGATGGAGTTGATGGTCAAATGACAGTCAAATCCACATAGCATTACAACAATACAGAGCCTGCCTACAGGTAAAGCCCCATGCTTAGATGGCCTTACCACCGCCTTCTATAAAGAATGTACCCCACTATTGGCACCACACCTTCTGGCCATGTATGAGCACTCCTTTATAAAATGGTGAGCTTGCCCCCTCCCTAAGGGAGGCCGTCATCATCACATTACTAAAACCAGATAAACCTGCTCTCATGTGCAACTCATACAGACCCCCATCTCTGATAAATGTAGATAGGATTCTTGCTAAAATATAAGCCAAATGGCCCTTGCCACTTTTACCCAAACTCATCCACCCAGGTCAATCCAGATTTATTCCTGGACGATCCATGACTCACACTCTCCACACCATCTTCGCTTGTACGCACCATTTGGACCTACAATTTAAAGCTGTAGGCGCCCTTTTGGACACCACCAAAGTGTTTGATATGCTGGAGTAACCCTACCTGTTTCCACTGCTTACATGCATCAGCATCAGCTCACGCTTCTTATGACAAACTCAACTTCTCTACACGTACAGAACTGTCAGGGTTAGGTTGAATGGCATGATATCTAACTCCTTCCAGATTAGGCAGGGTACATGACAGGGGTATCCCCTATCACCACTGTTGTTTGTGATGGTGATGGAGCCTCTGGTGCCACTACTGCGCCAGCAGCATGCTTATCGAGGCATTGGCTTTACTTCCTGCGTCCGGGTGGTTTCTATGTATGCCGATATGACATTATACATCCGGGACCCATGGACAATTTTGGGCCCAGTTACAGAGGAAGTAATCTGTTTTGGTGATATATCTGGCATCCAAATCAACAGGTGCAAATCTATCCTATTTCCACTTACCAATAGCAAGCTACCATTTGTCACAGAATTTCCCATAACCTTGAGCACAAAACCAGTACGTTATTTAGGTATTTAGCTTAGCCACAACCTCAACAAGATTTGGACAGCAAATTTTGTCACACCCTCGCCTCACTACAGGATAGAATAACTTTATGGTCCAGACTCCCACTATCCACAGCAGGCCATATTGCAATTGCCAAAATGATTGTCTTACCTAAATTCTTCTAATTATTTCTCAAAATCCCTACTCCCATAACTGTCTCCTTTTTCCAGTGTTTGTGCCCCACCCTAAAAACCCTGGTGTGGGCCAAGGAGCAGCCTCAGGTCAGATGGGAACTACTTACCCTCCCACCACACCAGGGTGGACTAGGCTCCCAGATATTCAGCTGTACATCTTCTACGCCAAGGCCCTCTATCTCTACTTCTGGGCTCACCCCACATCATTTCAACCCAATGTTGTCATGGAAACAGGTGGGGCAGCACGTTGGCCCCTCTCCACTGCATTGTCGTTCCCTGCAAACTCTCAAGATCTGATATCAACACGGTGGAGATGGTTAGGTGGGCATGGGATGGACTGAGAAAGCTCACCAACACCCTGTGTCTTTGTGCCTCCTCCATTCCTACCTGTAACAATCAACACATTACACCTCTACAGGATAGTGACACGGCAATCAGTGTCCACAACCGCAAACTTGTCACCTTCTCAGACCTATATCCAGATGACAGATTCATTCCACTCCCTGGCCCCGAGACCACATCACCTTGACACCTTGCTTCACTACCAAATTCGAGCATCCTGCCAAACCATACATGTCACATTTCTGGCCCCTCTTCCTGATCTTCCTGCCCCGGAGCACATTCTTACCACTCCATCACCACGGAAACTGATTAGCCACCTTTATACAACTATGCAAGATTTCTCACTGCTCACTGTACTTGCACCACGTGTAGATTGGAAGGAAGACATATACCCCCCTATCACAGATCAACAGTGGGCATACTGCTGCGCTTTCCCCCAGCTACCGGCTATGCTTAATATACTTCAAATTCCTCCACCACATTTATCATTCTCCTTTCCAGTTGCTGTGTATGGGGTTGGTCGCCAACTCATGCTGTCTTCTTAACAGGTCATCCCAGGCCACCTTCATACACCTAGCCTGGCACTGCCCAAACATCGCACCATATTGAGAGAAGGTGCACTCTACAATACATGCCATTACATATCATAATTCCCCCAGTGCTCCACTCGTTAGTCTACTGGGCTATGTCAAAGATATCCCATCAAGCGTCCAGCGATTCACTGCTATGCTGCTGTTACTGGCCAAGAGGAAAGTGGCAATGCACTGGGGGTCGCCGATCAGTCCTCACTATCAAGGCATGGTGATGCGAAGTGGCCTATTGCCAAGACCAACTCACATGCTACTGGGAACTCATGTGCCCGCGCTCATTCCCCAAAGACATATGGGACCCCTTCAGACATATTTTTATCAATTACAGCCCATACCAGTTCCCCCATGCATGCATACTAACAACACTGTCCACTAGCGAATTGAAATTCACAGACCCTGTCTTCATTTCCTGTCTCCCTGGACTACAGAATAGACACCCCTCCACACCCCACACTGCCCCGCTTGGAGGGCAGTTCATTTGGTCTGACTCTAAGATTTTCACAACTCACCATAAACTATAGAGGCTTTCACTCTAACCCACAAATGTAGTCAGAACATGTTCATGCTCATTTTAAACGCGGATATACTTGCTGGTAAATGTCCTATAGTTATCATGTACTGTAAATTGTAACAATATTGAGATAGCTCTCTCCCCCTCTTCCATAAGACTTTCCTCTTCTCTCTCTTCCCTCCTCCCCTCCTTCCTAGCCCTGCCCTTTCCTCCTTCAGTTACATATGTGATTGTTATACTTATCATGAACACCAACTAAAAAGATTTGTTTTTTAACAAGCATTTCTGGGACACATCCAGTTGAGTTAAGTTTTGCCCGAATAACTTAAGGTCTTGTGAGATCTCCAAAATATCCCATTTGGCTGTGGCCATCTAGGGTGGGATCTCTCTGTAAAAGGGAGCCCTGCCCTGAACCAACCACCAGCTATGGAAGGAGCAGTCACCAGTGAACTCAGGAAGAAGCATGTAGTGAAAGCCAGTTGCCACCCAAAATAATTTGATAATGAGGAAAAGAAACTAAACAAAGTTAAGTCTCTCATAGTGAGCTACAATCCAGGTAAACAAAGGCTGGGTCTCTTCTATGATGAGAGCAGGAGCAACTAAGATAGCATCAACAGCTTTTACAATGACTGTTAAAAAATTTGTAGTGGAATGTGATGATTCATAGCCCACCAAATTTTCAAGTAGACATTGGAAGCTCCACAGTCACAAGGACAGGGGCAAATTGGTGTTGGGAGTGAAACAACATTTCTCCTAGTAGCAGCACAAAGTTAGACAACTTGGGCGGAGACGGAAGGGGTGATTGATTAAGAATTGCCTCTATTCCCTGCACAAAGGGTGAACTTGCTCATTTCCAGACTCCTTTGACTGGGCATAAAGGACGAGAGTTCAGAAGATGACCCTTCTCTCCGCAGTGTAACCATAACCCTTGTTTACACTGCCTCGACATTTCTGCGTCATTTAAGGGGCCTCTGGTAAACCACACTTGCATGGGTGCATCTCCCCAATCAGGGATCTTAAGTAAGGTCTTGAACACTAGTAAACAAAGCAGTTTAGGTTGGGAACGTTTGCAACTTTCCTGTATTCATTCCTGAAGACAACTGTCAATTAGGTGGCCCACTGAAAGAGATCTTTTAGGATGCTGGCCTAGCTACTCTTGTGGGTTCATCCTTCAGTTCATCCTACATGGCCTTCCAAAACAAGGTGAATAAAGTAAAGTCTGACCAGTCAATCTCTCTAGCTAAGCTCTTGAACTTAGAGATGAAAGACCAATTAACAAAGGTAAACTTAGACTTTTGGTCTAAACTTAGACTTAGTTAACAGCTTTCTTTATTCACAAAGGGCATTTACAAGTTGCATCTATAAGTCCTCACTCAGGGAAGAATCTCTGCACCCAAGGCAGAGAATCTGCACTCGGGACAGAGAATCTGCACTCAGGGTAGAGAATCTGCACTCGGGGTGGAATCTCTGTACTAGGGATGGAGAATTCGCACTCGAGCCAGAACACAAAAATCTCAAGACGTACAACTGAAACAGCATATAATAAATCACTGACAATATGAAATAACTACATGTAGGCACTGGGCAGTTACACACGTGGATATGTAGGCTGCGTACTGCAGTGGTAAATGTTCTGTCACAAACACATTACAACACCACAAGATTATTGAAATCCTATATATTTGCATTTAAACATCGCTACAGTATCACATGCAGCCCACAATCATGGGTCATGTAATGTCTCCCACAAATAGTCAAATTGTGAAGGTAACATACCACTCTAAATATATGAACAAATATCAGAATTCTGGGACTTGAGTGTAGTAAACAGAACTGGGAAAAACTTTGCTTACAGGTGCATTTGAATGAATAAATGTGCATACAAAATCAGAACTAGTCACCAAAGGACCTCATAACTCTTGTATCCAATTGGGAATGCACAATATTTAATGTTGGTATGGGAGGGGTTTGGGTGTTGGATGCTGTTTCATGTGTGCTTATTTGTTTATATGTTGTATAACATATTTTGTGTTCATGAAGTAAAAGCTAACTTTGTGATACTTGTCTTAAGAAAAATGATACAAACATATAATAGAGGACATACACACATCTTCTATGCAGCAGCACATATGGTATTTCTAATTTCAAGGTCAAAATCCTAACTGTGCACATGGGCTTACCAGTATACAGCACAGAAAGAGCTGCCATGACATTCACTGCCACATATAGTCCGATGTCCTTTAGGGATATTCCAATAGTTTGACTTACATCTTTGACAATGCCATACTCAAAGCTGTGTTTTGTATCTGTACATCTTATTTTGTAGGCATGTAGTGTGTCTGTATGCTACAGAACAGATGACATTTGATAGTAAGCATTTGTCTGTTGACACCTCACATTAAAGGATAATCCTAGATCCACTTTTAGATGTGGACAAATACATCCTGACTGTGTCTTGCCCCCACTTGTGAACTTTCACATTGGAAAATAACTGGGTGTCAATTTCCTGAAACTCACATCACACCAATGCTGAAGGTGAGGGTTAGTAAAAATTGAGGAGGATACCGAGCAAACTTGAGACAGATGCTATTGTGTGTTTAATATCAGAACATTACAGGGATAATACACATGCTTTTGGCCTCTCAAAACAATACATTGCCTATTGTGATCAAAGGATCACAAAGTCAGCACTAAAGTTTTTACGAGCTTCTTGATGATTTGTACACCTACTAAGTAATTATTTGCCTTCTATTCCAACGGCCCGGCTGGCCAAGGGACATTCACCCAGGACCAGTGGCAGGAGAGTGGAACCTCAGCTTGTAGGCGGGTGTGACCTCTCCATACCACCAGTGCGGAGGAGGGAGAAGAAGACTAAAGCAGGAAAAGGGCACTCACCCAGAGGAACGCTACAACAGCATCAGCCCAGGTGGAGGCTGTGGACATTGAAGGGGGGGCATTGAAAGGAACACCACCAGCCGGAGATGGGAGAATGTGGCTCTTCCCCTGGCCCAGAAGACCAGGATTTTGATGAGGTGTCCCCGGTCCAGGCCCCATTGCCATCTGAGCCTTCCACCACCCCCTCAATAACTCCTTAGGCCCCCTTGCACTATCTTCCCTATGGATGACCATGATGTCATTTATCTTCTTTGAAATGTCTTGCCAAGCTGTATCCATCCTGTCTGTCAAGACGGGGCCACTCACCTGAAAAGCAGGTTGTCTGCAGGGGCAATGGTATGCCCCCGACCTCCTGGAACACCTCTCGGCACTTCCTGGTGGACACTGAAACCCCGGCAGGTGTCCTAAAAGGAAAGGGGATGTGGAAAAGAAAGAGACAAAACACTGCCACATCTTGCCGATCTGGCAAGGCACCCTGTATCTTCAGGGTTGCAGGTCGTTGTTGACAGAGTGATAGTAGAGTTAGTGCACTCAACTTCCTTGAAACAGGATCTCTCTTTCTGATGTGGGCATGGGAGCGATAGAAGAACACTGAGATGCTCCAGCACTTTTCTTGGATTATAATAACTGTTGACACAATTACTAACACTGCATTACCAAAAATTCAAACTGAGTACCATAACATTAAGTACTGCAACACTAGGGCTGGCTTCAGAGATTCACTGTTGCAAACTACAATTAGAACTGTGGTTGCACTTATCATGCACAAGAAAGACAAACAAGGGCATTCATTATATCACGTATAAGGTTATGCATATGGTTAAACTGAAAGGAACAAAAACAATTCAAGAAATACAAATGTCTACTATGGGTTTAAACAGTTAGGGTGGCACAGTTTGGTTTGGTTTCGCTGTGTGCGTGAAAAACCCTTCAAAAGCAAATTTCTCAAACCTGAAACACAGGCATGAATGACACAATTTAAATCCAAGAGTTATGCTATTAGAGAAAGAAAAGTCACGTAAATGCTCTTTTAAAATTGCACCCTTACTTTTTGTAGTACTTGAGGTCAAGCAGATTTTCTGAAGCACATTGAGGCAAGTAACTACAATAATAATATAGAATGTTCAGAAATGCATTTGTCTCTTCAAGATAAGCACTCTGCCAAAATACGAGGTCTGAAATACACCAGCTGTTCTAGGAAAGCTGGCGCTCAAAGAACAAACTCCCAGGAGAATACTAGACATTTAGCTGCAGTCTTTTCCAGAGTGCTGGAGGAATGCCTGTTGACAGCTGGTACAGAAACAAAGAAAATAATTGCCTCAAAAGTCCTGAATACGAGATGACAGCAGGGGCTGGACTGCCAAATCAGATGCTGAGATCAGGAAGCAAAACAAAGTCAAGCAGGGAGGCATTCTTCACTCTGCTGTTTATAGCCAATCAGAAAAGCAGTTGAGTTCCCACATGTGGATGAGTCACCACACCCAATTAGAAGCAAATGTCTACACCACACCCAGTTAGAAGCACATGTCTACACCTGCTCACATTAGCAAACAAGCATTGGTAAAATAAGCATTCATAAAACCAATTGTGTAATACAGCACTTGGAAACACGAAGGTTTAACCAAGAACAGATTTATGATTTAACCCTAATCCCTGGGGATGCTGACAGATAATGCAGGAGGCACCTTGGGGATTCCTGACACTGTCCTAGACCTAGGCTAGTCTGTCGACCATTGGAGGGAATTGGTGCATGTCCTGTAGTGAGTCTAAAATGTCAGACAGAAAGGCTTCTATGGCACAAATTCCTCACATCAGCCTGCTTTTGTACACTGGCCCTCATGACCATCCACCAGCCCCCTCCACATGGGATGGCCTCAAATACCATCAGGTCCATAAGTGAGAGGTGGAGGAGAGGAGAGGCTCTGGGTTGGAGATTGGTCCTTAGGGGGATACCTGCTCTTCAGTATATCCTACTAGGGGTCTAAAGATGAAAAATACCTCACTTTTACAAAGGTGTCCCTTTATTGATGGTAAAAGTAGGTATAGGTTAAAAGCAAAGAGGGGGATTCTCTAGGATATTATGATCCTAAAACCCTCATTTATGCCATTTTGTCGGAGTGGAGTGGGAGGCACTATGCTGGCTGGAGTAGATGTGCGCTTAGATTTTATGCCCAGTGGGCCAACAGTGGTCTTCCGGGGATCAGCCTCATCGTCCTCTGCAAACACACCTAGATCTTCTACTTTATCCTTTACTTCCTCCTCCTCCTCTACTTCCTCATCCTCCTGCTGTACATTGCTAGCAACTGACAAGGATGTTTGGAAGAGGAGTGGCATCTCCCCTTGGACTGCCTGTCACCCTCCAGTGGTGGATGATCTTTCTGCCAGAAGTAACTCATCTTCCCAAGCACCTGAAGAAAGAGGTTGCAACAGGATATGTATTTGCCTTGGAATAACATGTGAAGCAACACAATGGTTGAGTGAAATGATCTGTGTGTCAATGGATGTTTTACATGTAATCTGGTTGTGTAGACCTACATGTGATAGCTCACACCATACCACTGAGGTGTTCAAAGCAGATGTTCAATGCAAAAGCAAACTCATCAGTTCCAAACACAGCTCTGTGTGGTATTGAGATCCCCCTTGATGCCAGCGGCTGAACCTGGCTCCTCAAGTGTGTAGCAGAAGAAGTGATACTCAATCTAGCAACTTGAGAAGGAAGTGACAGCATCTTAATGTGCTGCTTGAATTATATGTCAACATGCACACTTGACAGACACATACACACATCACTGATTATGCTGGGAACATTTTACACACAAACTTCAAAATGCTTTACAAAAATGGCCAGATCTGCTAATGTCCTACCACGAGGATTTGGTTATCGTGAATGACTTGGGATTCAGTAGTTTACAACACTACATGGCCTGCTTCCCTGATGGAAGGATGGTAGTGAGTTTCACTGCTGCACCCAGGATGTCTCCCAAACCCCTGGATGGTGTCTTCGGGAACATTGAAGATGTCATAACAGCAGCTGTAATGTGGCATACATGTCCATATTTAAGTGAAAGGGATGATGGTAATATTTTAACCTGTATATGTCATAAGTATTGTACAGTGATCTGCAATTTATAGGTGGGAGTCCGCATGTGGCCCTCCTGGCCCCCTGGTCAACAGCAGAACTGGGCTGCTGTTGACTCAACATGGCACTGACATCAACCAGATTTTCACATTAACAGGCAAACGTGTATTTGAAGATTACTAATAGTTAGAGGAAGGAAGTTATAAGGGTGTCTGGCCCCACCTACATTTGGATACCCCTTCATTTTTAGGGGTATCATGCATCAAAACTATGATGTGGTCTCTTCAAATTTCTAAGGGAGTTTACAGCAATATGCAGACCTAGTTTACCTTTGTACGTCAGTGTTTTGCAGATTGCAATGCATACGTATAATTGGCAACCAAGATTTTGGTAGCTTTCATTCTTCTCCCCCCCACCTGCCCTGGGACAGCAATGCCCATTGTGTCTTGGGAGGTCAGATGTTTGTTCTGTCCACTTTTGTGTGGTCTGGTTTCCCCTTCTACATGAACACCATCATAGTCTATTTATCCTGGCACTGAATAAGAATTTGCACTACATATAACCTGAAGTCATGGACTTCAAGCTTTGCTTCATGTGATTATGGAGGTAGAGTGGACAAAGTGAAATTCAACATTTGACTAGGATCACACATTTTGTTCAAGTGGAGAAGCTGGGATGATCCACACCTTTACTGGCTTCATATTGTGCAGTTCCACCACCAGATTGATATGTTTCACTTCCTTTAAATCCACCTTATCAACCCCAACCCCCCTCTCCAAACGCAACTCTGCTGACATCAGCATAACCCTCATACAAATCAATTACCAAACATTTTGGGCACTTGGAGTTTGTTACCAAGTATCCACATAATGGTCTTTCAAATCAGTTGTTTCTGCTCCTCTTCATAACAGACAACATGAGCAAATAGGTGAGCAATATACTCACTTACCGTACATTTTAAGTCATCCTTTCATTTAGTAACATGCTATGAAATAGTATACTGTTATAAGCCATATGTAAGCATATGAAGATGAGAGAGAACAGTGATATTAGCCATACACCATATATAACTAACATTTAGGCCACTTTTTAGGAGCATGAGCATTTGGTATCGATATTCTTAGGTCCCACATCCACCCAGTGCATGGTGCCTGACAAGATCTTACATCCTTGCATGTAGCAAAGATCTCTGTGGGCTATGGTATTCTGGACAATGTCACAAGGCCAACAATGATATGTGTGTTTTCTGTTTACATTCTAGTTGACACGTGTGATGCATAACATTGCCTAGTTCAGTTCAAATGTTTGGTATTGTTTATGGATTCTATGTAATATATCTATGGGCTGTCTGATCACAACGTAAGAGTTTGGACCCTCTCCTTGTCATATTTACATACCAGTTTGTGCTAGTGGCATGGGTTTATGTGCCCCCTAATGTTGCCTCCCTGCTGGGGCAGGAACCTCTGCTGCAGTGGGTGACTGTACTCTGACTGTATGTACCAATAAAGGGAAAAGTCACCAGACATAATCAAAACGTGTTGAATACGTGCAACGTGTCATATATTTACACACTTGCATCTACATGCCAACAGTAATGGTGAGTGAATGAGGCATATCATCTATTGCTATTTACCAATGCAATACACCAGCAGTGATGGGACATTGTTTTGGACTGGGGAATTAGAAGTTGCCATTTCCATCACAAAGGATCCTCGGACTTGTGGTGCAATGGTCTAAATGAGACACATGAGGGCCTTACTCACCATGCAATTTACACGTTTTTGGGACAACATCCATAGTTATATTTGTAGTGTATTGCAGACAATTATCATTGTGTGTCACTGTTAGATTCATCACATATTACCCGGCAAAACACTGAGGTCATTACTCACAGATAGCCCTTTGAGCAGTTGGGGGTCCATGATGGAGAGGACATCCCTCTTAAGTGGGGTGAGATGGAGGTGGGCTCCAACTGCTCCAGCAGGAAGAGCTTTTGTCACCTCTATCCTGCTGTACTTCTCTTTCACCTGCCTCTTCTCATCCTGACACTTCTTCTTTAGGACTGTACAGAGACCCTCCCCAATGCAGTGACTGTCGTAGGCAAATGCTGCCATAGGACCGCCTTCTGTGTGGCACTGCTGTTGTATGGAGGGAGACCATGCAGTCTTTTGTAGTGCCCCCTATGAACTTGAGAATCAGAGTTGACTTCTCTTCAGTATTTCAATTCCTCTTCAAAGGTAGCATGTTTTCAGATTTTCCAGGCATACAACAGGCAGGTGCAGTGTCAATGTGGAAAGACCAGAGCCTTGAATGTGTGCTGCTTTTATGTGCTTTGTATTACAGGGTTGCAGGTGGTATTAGTAGTCTGCAGGTGTGTGACATTCCACTTACTCTGTCCTGAGTGCAGATTCTCTGCCCTAAGTGTGGAGATTCTGCCGCATGTAGAGAGAATCCACCCTGTGTGTGGAAGTAGATACTGCTCATAAATTCCCTTTGTGAATGTGAACATTTGTAAACTTAGTGGCAAATTTAAGAAAAGTGTCACTGTACCCAATGCAGTGCCACTTTACTTGTGCCCCTTAACGTCCCCTACCGCCACCATGTGATTTCTGATCATACTATTCTATTATTAGAAATGGGGTTCAACTCACTGTGTTAAAAACAATGAAGCTCCCTGAATGCAGTGTACTCATTCAGGTATGCAGAAGGAAACTGCCCCAGAGTTCGTTGTGGCCTCTTCAGCCCCACACAATTAAGAAAAATGGCAGGAGCATGAGAGGCAGAGGAGCAGCAGCTCTGTCTGTGCATGGCATGATACAGAAGCACACATGGAGGCCATGCTAGCCTAGGATATGCGGCAAGGATTTTGGAGTCTTGGAAAGAGGATACTAACTTCAAAGCCACCCAATCCTACAGCAGGCATAGACTAATACCGACACACCTGAGGATAGTCATGAGGTAGGTCTATGTTTCTTGAAAAAAGGTGGCTTACTCTACAGAAAAGTGCATAGTACTGTTAATTGCAGTTGTTAGTTACTAACAGTTTCAAAGAATAGGTACTTTTTTGCCCAACCCCAATTACTTAGCAGGCAGACTGAAAAAAAAAGTCTCCAAACATTTTTACTTTTCCAGGATGTTTGTCTATGTAAAAAATATTGTATGCCGTGCCCCCTTGCCTGCTAAGTAATCCATATAAATCCATTGGGCTCCCCTGCAAAGAATCCCTCTGATAGCGACGTCCTTCCAACAAGTAGGGATGAACCTTGTCAGTTGTTTAGTTCCCTGTAGGAAGAGTAATATGCATATCCTAGTTATTATAGATTATGCTACCCATTATTATTATTCCAAAGCCATCCCCATCAGGCAAAAAACATCAAAGGTTCTAAGGAACTCACGGCAGAATGATAAAGGCATCCCTAAAGATCTCACAATCACATCACCTATTGAGAAACTTATCTTGCAGCCTATTTGGTCATCTTTTCAACTGGCAACACAGGAAGTTATGCTGCATATTTGGTCCAAAATTAAGTCTTCTTTGCCTCAGGATCACTGTCCAGTCTGAAATTAAGAAATCTCAGAAACAATTGTACCAGTAATTTGAGAACTGTGTAATTCTTCTCTTCAAATGGAAATTGTTCCTTCTTCCACGAAAGTAACAACGATAATTCTGCTGTTAAAGAAACCCATACTGGACCCACATACCTTAGCAAACTATAACCCCATTTCTTTACTTACCAAGATGGACAGTATCACAGAAGCACTAGTAAGTAGTCAGTTGGCCTTTAGGAAAGGGCTCAGCACTGGAACTGTGTTAGCTAAAGCTACAAATGATATTTGTGGCATACTGGACATGGAAGATTTAGTAGCCCTCATAATCCTCAATATTTCAGCTGCTTTTGATACTATCTGTCATGTAACTTTAGTGGAAAGGCTGATGCTTTAAGTATCATAGAGACAGTGTTGAACTGGCTCTCTCATTCTTAACAGTTTGGACACTGTGGGGGTGATTCTGACCCCGGCGGTCTTAGACCGCCGGGGCCAGGGTCGGCGGGAGCACCGCCGACAGGCCGGCGGTGCCCCGCAGGGCATTCTGAGCGCGGCGCTTTGGCCGCGGTCAGTGCAGGAAAACCGGCGGTCTCCCGCCGGTTTTCCGCTGCCCCTAAGAATCCTCCAAGGCGGCGCAGCTCGCTGCGCCGCCTTGGGGATTCTGACACCCCCTACCGCCATCCTGTTCCTGGCGGTTCGCCCGGCAGGAACAGGATGGCGGTAGGGGGTGTCGCGGGGCCCCTGGGGGCCCCTGCAGTGCCCATGCCAATGGCATGGGCACTGCAGGGGCCCCCATAAGAGGGCCCCGCTTGTATTTCACTGTCTGCATTGCAGACAGTGAAATACGCGACGGGTGCAGTAGCACCCGTCGCACCTTCCCACTCCGCCGGCTCGATTACGAGCCGGCTTCATGGTGGGAAGGTCGTTTTCCCCTGGGCTGGTGGGCGGCCTTTTGAAGGCCGCCCGCCAGCCCAGGGGAAAACTCAAAATACCCGCCGCGGTCTTCCGACCGCGGTACGGTATTTTGGCGGCTACCGCGCGCCCGGCGGGAGTCAGAATGACCCCCTGTATGTCTGCCCTGGGATATTCAGGTCTTCAGCCAGATCAACAACAGTGGTAGTCCCACAGTGTTCTGCAGCTAGTCCAACACTGTTTAATGTACATAGTACTTCACTGGCTAAGCTAATTGAGGGTTCAAATGCATTTCTTTTGCTGATGATACTCAGATGATTCTGAATAAAAATGGCAGACCTCCAATATGTTTTCAATCTGCATGACAAATATAGTTGAGTGGATGAAGTCAAATTCATTGACATTAAATGGGTCAAAATGAAGTTCTAATCTATGGTCCCATAACTGGTGGACGGCAAAACTGGTGATACTTCCTAAGCCGGTTCATACATAGTGGCGGCTGGTGAAGTTTGTGAGTGGTGGGGCTGGTCTTGGTCAGGGTGAGGGAGAGAGACATTAGAGGTGCAGGGCATGTTTTCTTGGGAGGTTTGTCACCAATTACTATGCAAATCTTATTAAACATAAATGGGAACTTAACTCTTCTAATTCACCTCAGAAGAAAGCTCCAGTTATTAAAATGCTCCTGAAGTGGTGGCAAGAACAGATGTCAGCACTCTACATAACACCTAAATCAATAAATGAATACATGCATTTAATAAGGTGGTGATTTTATGGCATCCTTTTGGATTTCGATGACTTCTTAATCATAACTGAAGTTTATAGGCAGAAGTCTTGTGAAAATGGTATTCCCTACCAATCACAAAGCCTTCCTCTTCCACATGTGCAGTGCTTTTCAGCCTAGATTTCACAAATCATACAAGTGGTAAGGTAGGAACTGAGCAGCCTGACAAAAAAAAATTGTTTTTGAGATGATTCTCAGATTGATGCTCCCAACAGTCCTACTGACAGAGCTGATGTTCCGAGCTCTGAATAGGAGGAGGAGACAACCCCAATGAACAGACCCCTTGTGGACTTGGCTACACTGGAGGAGAGGCACATTATACTCACCTATAGACTGGACAGAACCAAAATCACAGAGCTGTGTGACCAATCGGAGCTTGACCTGATCTCAGCTATCCGTCATCCAACTTGGACCCCCACTCTTGTGCAAGTGCTATTAGTGCTCCATTTCCTGGCAACTGGTTCTTTCCAAGTGACAGTGGGCCTGGCAGCAGAAATGTCACAGCCAATGTTTTAATTTGTGCTGGCAAGAGTTTTGTCTGCCCTGGTGAAACATATGTGCAGCTACATAGCTTTCCTCCAGGTGGAAGATTTGGCCACTGTGAAGGCCGGATTCTATGCAATGGGACATAGCCCCAATATTGTTCGGGCGATTGACAGGACACATATAGCGTCTGCCCCCCCTCCCACCAGAATGAACAGGTGTTCAGGAATCATAATAGTATCCACTCAATGAATGTGGTGCAAGTGGTGTGCCTGGTGGACAAGTACATCTCCCACATCACTGCCAAGTATCCTAGATCGGTGCATGACACCTCTGTCCTGAAGAATAGCAACATCCCAAATCTGATGGCCCAACTGCAGAGGCACAGAGTGTGGCTATAGGTGAGCCAGGGTCCCAACACACTGTATGTCAGTGAATTCCTTCAGGTGTCATCCCCATAGCATTGTGTGAGGCTAAATGTTGTCCCTCAATACTTGCAGGTGACTCTGGCTACCAAAACCTATTGTGGTTCCTGACCCCTGTAAGGAATGCCAGGACAGGGGCTGAGAATCGTTACAATGAGGCACATGGGTCAACCAAAAGATCATCGAGAGGACCTTCGGGCTCCTGAAGGCCAGGTTCAGGTGCCTCCATCTGACAGGTGGATCCCTGTGCTACTCACCCGGGAAGGTCTGCCAGATAGTAGTGGACTGCTGCATGTTGCACAACCTGACCTTCAGATGGCATGTACCTTTTCTGCAGGAGGAGGAGACTGAAGATGCCCCTGTGGCAGCAGTGGACCCTGAGGACAGTGAGGAAGAGGAGGCTAAGGATAAGGACAACCAAACATCAGTTATATTTCAATACTTCCAATGACCCACAGGTGAGACAGTGCAACTGAAAATTCCTCTGCTCTGACTATTGCTGTTTTCTGTGTGGCTGTAGCATGATGACATTAACTTCCTTTGCATCTCAACTTACTGTCACCTATGGCTTGTTATTTTACAGATGTTGGTGAAATAACAACTGTGCACTGATGTGATGACTACAGACAGCTACAGGTCATTATTTCTATGCTCTCACAGTGTTCAGATCATTTGCACTAGATGTGACTGTTTCCGTAAATGCACATTTTCAACACATAAAATACTAGTAGTCAAGTTGTGTTCAAGGGTGTTTATTGTAGTGCTATGAAACTGAGGGTAAAGTGCAATGGAATGGGGTGGTGGTGGAGGAAAGTCCAGGGTATTGTTCCAGTCTGTTTGTAGCACAGGCCCAGTGTCCAAGGGGCCATAGGAAGGGGAGCAAAGGCAGTTCAAAGTTGACAAGGTGACTGTGTGGGATACAAGGGGGACAATCAGGAGAATTTCATTTCCTGGCTGTGGTCTTGGCAAGTGTTTCTGGCTTCTGTCTGGGTCGCAGGGAATGTTTGTGGGGTGGTTCACCTTCTGCACTGGGAGAGGTGCTGGTGGCCTGTGGATCCTGTGGTGGGGCCTCCCGCCCACTAGCTGCAGCAGAAGTGGAGGGCTGGTCAATGGACTGGCTAGTGGAAGGGGCCCGCTGCTGTGCTGTTGCTTCCCTCATGATGTTCGCCATGTCTGCCAACACCCTAGCTATGGAGATCAAGGTGGTGTTGATGGTCTGCAAGTCCTCCCTGATCCCCTTATACTGTTCCCCCTGCAGCCCCCTGTTCTCCTGCATGTTGTCATGGATCTGGCCCATCGTGTCCTGGGAAAGTTGGTAGGCTCCCAGGATCTCGGTGAGTGCCTCCTGGAGAGTCAGTTCACTGGACCTCCCCCTGGTGCACACCAGTCATCTCAGTGTCCCTGTTGCCCTGTGCCTCTGTCCCCTGAACGGTGTGCCCATTACCACTGACCCCAGGTCTGTGATTGTCTTGGGGGCGAGGTGTGGACTGGGG
Source organism: Pleurodeles waltl (assembly GCF_031143425.1). Classification (NCBI taxonomy): domain Eukaryota; kingdom Metazoa; phylum Chordata; class Amphibia; order Caudata; family Salamandridae; genus Pleurodeles; species Pleurodeles waltl. Next base: position 832,046,668 of record NC_090437.1, read on the forward strand.
TCCCTGTACAGGTGGGCACACTGCTGATTGACGTGTCCTGGAGACTAGAATCTAGTCAGGGTAAGTCACACACAATACAAATTATCCTGTGCCCATTCTCTGGTAGCTTGGCACTGAGAAATCAGGCTTAACTCAGAAGGCAATGTGTAACATTTTTGTGCAATAAATCATGCAATAACACAGTATAGCACCACAAAAATACACCACATAGTGTTTAGATTTTTAAAAAATATTTATCTGGTTAAATGCAGGTCAAAACAATAAATATTTGATAAGTACAAGTAAAAATATCACTTCAGAGAATGATAAAAAGAGTCTTTAGTCTTTAAAAAGCAACAAGTGTCTCTTGCAAAAACAAAGTATCTGGTGTGCGTCCAAATTCTCCTAAAGGGACTGCAAAGAAGGAGATGCATGGAAAACAGGGAGGTGTGCGTCGGTTTCTCCGAGAGCACGCAGATGATGCGTCGATAATTTTCCATGCAGGGAACTCCACGTTGATTTCCGGTGCACAGACTTGCATCCTCTTTGGGTTGCGGGGTTTTCGGAAGCCCCGGGAATGAAGCAGAGAAATCCTGGGCATGCAGGGCGAAGTCATAGGAGCTGGGTCGATCCCGTGGGCGATGCATGGAATTTTCTGTTGCACAGCAGGTGCTGCATCGATTCTTCTCGCAGGAAGTCGGGCTGCGTTGTTCCGGCTCGTCTTTGCATCGATCCAGTGGGCTGTGCGTTGAAGTTCCAGTCACAACGCTGGCACTGCATCGATCTCCTCTGGGGGAGCCGGGCTGCATTATTCTGGTTCAGCGTGCAGTGATTTTCTCACTGCGATGTAGGCTGTGCGTCGTTTCCAGCAGGCTGTGTGTCGAATTTTCACTGCACAAGGAGTTCTTTGCATGATGAAGTATTTTTGGTCCTGAGAATTCAAGGAACAGAAGACAAGCTCAATCGAAGCCCTTGGAGAGCACTTCTCAGCAGAGCCAAAGGGCAGCCAGGCAACAGGGCAACAGCAGGGCAGCAGTCCTTTGCAGAAAAGCAGTCAGAAGAGGCCTTTGGGCAGCCAGGTAGTTCCTCTTACCAGGTTGCGGGTTCTGGTTCAGAGTTTCTTCACCAGTGGTATTTTGTCCAGTAGTGTCTGAGGGGGCAGGGTCAGAGGCCCTTTTTAAATTCCCAAATGTGCCTTTGAAGTGGGGGAGACTTCAAAGAGTGGCTTAGAAGTGCACCAGGTCCCTTTCAGTTCCATCCTATCTGCCAAGGTCCCAGTAGGGGGTTTGGCAGTCCATTGTGTGAGGGCAGGCCATTGTCCTTTCAAATGTGTGTGTCAAGCCCCCCACCCTCCCAGCCCAGGAAGACCCATTCAGTATGCAGATGTGTGCAGGTGTGACTGAGCATCCTGTGTTTTGGGTTGTCTGAGTGAAATGCACAAGCCAAGAGAGCTGTCAAGTAACCTAGCCAGATGTGGATTGTAAGGCACAGAAGGATTTAAGTGCAGAGAAATGCTCACTTTCTAAAAGTGGCATTTCTAAAATAGTAATATTAAATCCAACGTCACCAGTCAGCAGGATTTTGTATTACAATTATGGCCATACTAAATATGACCTTGTTACTCCTTTCAGATCAGAATCTACCACTCAAACAGTACATGAGGGTGGCCTAATGTTAGCCTATGAAAGGAGCAGACCTCACAGAAGTGTAAAAATGAATTTAGGAGTTTTACACTTCCAGGACATACAAACAGGAATGGTATATGTCCTACCTTCTATCTATATAGCACCCTGCCCTAGGGGTTACCTACGGCCTACCTTAGGGATAACTTATTTGTAGAAAAAGGGGAGTTTAAGGCTTGGAAAGTACTTTCAAATGCCAAGTCGAAGTGGCAGTGAAACTGCACACACAGACCTTGGAATGGCAGGCCTGAGGCATGGTTAAGAGGCTACTTATGTTGGTGGCACAATCAGTGCTGCAGGGCCACTAGTAGCATTTAATCTACAGGCCCCTGACACATGTAATGCACTTTACTGGGGTCTTACAAGTATATTAAATAAGCGATTTGGGTGTGAACCAATGTCACCATGTTTTAAGGGAGAGAGCATATGCACTTTAGCACTGGTTAGCTGGGGTAAAGTGCACAGATTCCTAAAACCAGCAAAAACAGTATCCAAAAAGTGGAGGGAGGCAGGCAAAAGGTTAGGGGTGACAACCCTAAGGCTGTCAGGTCTAACATGTGTCCTCCCAACTGAAAGTGGGAAGAGCTACCCAACCTCTTGGGAGCTCTCATCGCTAAGGCGTAAGAATCTGGAGAGACCATCAGCATTGTCGTGGTCAATCCCTGGGCGATGCTCCACCATAAAGTCTATCCCCTGTAGGGAAATGGACCACCTTAAGAGTTTAGGATTTTTTCCCCTCATCTGCATGAGCCATCTGAGGGGCCTGTGGTCTGTCTGAACCCGGAAGTGAGTCCCAAACAGGTGCTAGCGTGCCTGGTCCTTAGTAAGTAAACTTACAAGGGGACGCATAAAGGCCGATGAACCTTTTGGATCGCATGGAGTATCCTAGCTATGTAGTAATTGATGACCATCAATAATTCAATGTACAAATCATTAATCAACAAAAATCAATAAACAAAACACCAATCATCAATCATTTCATGAATAACCACAACTCAATTATACGTTTTATCAATTTTATTTCCCTATTAATTACAATACTAAGTCATAAGCTTAATACAAACTTTATTCAATCTGCTCAGAATTAGTTCATTAATGACCACCAATATGTTATAATGCTTCAGCATAAGCAATCAAAGATGAATACATTGACATTAATAGCAGAGTTCAGCAATCAGTTTGTCAATCATTTGTCACTGTCAGCGTCGCCCAAAACATGTGAGACTTCATGTGAAAAACAATTTAGAAACACAAATTTAGAAAACATCTAGCTAAAAGAAAAATGTATTCAAACAGCACAGTTGGTACCTAGAAAGAAAAGCACAAAGTTAACAGTCACATTGTCATAGCTACCTATCCACAGAATGGATCATCAACAAAGTCTTCGTCTTCAGGTCATCAATCGATTAGCGAAGCATCAGGCTCTCAAGCACATAAGCCCAATGACAGAATCTCGAATCGCTTCTCCTGACGTCATCAATTCTCCCCTCACATCTGAAGTTTTAGCCCCTTGTCATGACTTTTTATTAGAGTTTTTAAGTCCATCCCCCTAATTCCTAATTGGTCAATTAATCACCAGTTACAACTCTATACAATAATATTATTTTTGCAAATCTATGAATTCTAATATTTAACTGTTCTCAATTCATTGATTGGTTCACTGTACGATATCCTCATAATCCAGCTCATCAGGTATCAAAATGTTGCATCTTCTTCTCCAGTCAGTGCTTCTATTTTTCAAGTCCTGGGAAAGTACATCAAGTCTGTCTTACACCAAAGTTGTTACATATCCTAGTAGATCATCTCCTGTTCGTCAGTACATTGCAGACAATTCTAGCTAAGCAGATTTTATTAACATATGCAGTTCAGGAATAGTTCAATGCACCAGCTTCTCTGCAGGGTGCTAGAAATTTAGCTTCTGTATGAGGCCTGGCAAATAGGCCACAACTTTGGCTAAGTTAACTCTACAATATAATGAAAAACATAGGTTATACATCTTAATATGACATACTACTACATTATTTTTGTTCATCTTCAATATTTTATGCATTTTTTATCATTTTGGTACAAGTTCGTATGAGCTGGACGTCACTCTTCGTGGGCACATTTTAAAACGTACACATTAATTTTTCTACAATTAATTTCTCTATTAACTTTTTGTTATTCAAAACACATAAACATTCATTAATAATTTCTAATTAGCATATCTGCTTCAACACAGGTATGGTCTCAGCTTCTTCAGTACTCAGACCACAGCAAAAGCTTCTCTCTCAATAGCATTCCACCTCTGTTCCTGTGATAATAGTCTTCTGCTAATAAAGAGTATTGGTTGGTCTAGGCCCTCCTCATTTAGCCGTGCTAGAACTGCCCCTATGCCATGCTCTGAAGTGTCCATATGCACAATACATTCCTGGGAGTAGTCAGCTGCCTTCAGCATGGGCTGTGCACAAGGCTTCCTTCAGGGAGTCAAAGGCTTTCTGACAAGCCTCTGTCCAATTCACCAACCTAGGTTGCTTTTTGGATGTGAGTTCTGTCAAGGGTGACACAATGGTTGCATAGCCCTTGACAAACCTCCGGTAATAACCAGTGAGGCCCAAAAAGGCCCTCACTTCAGTTTGGGTTCTAGGTGGATGCCAGGCCTTGATAGTATCAGTCTTGGCCTGTAGAGGCTGTACCTTGCCACCACCTACTAGGTGTCCCAAGTACACCATGCTCAAACTATAGACAGCAATGTCGTCTAGGTAGGCTGCGCAGAAGGCATCTGTGCCAGCTAGGAGCCCGTTAACCAACCGTTGTAAGGTAGCGGGGGCATTTTTCAACCCAAGGGGCATTACTCTGAACTGGTAATGGCCCTCAGGAGTAGAGAAGGCAGATCTCTCTTGAGCCCCTTCAGTCAAGGCGATCTGCCAGTACCTTGACGTAAAGTCAAAGGTACTAAGGAACTTGGCAGCGCTGAGCCTGTCTACAAGCTCATCATCTCTGGGGATGGGGTGAGCATCTGTCTTTGTGACAGAGTTGAGACCTCGGTAGTCCATGCAGAACCGAAGTTCTGGATTGGCACCGAGGGCAGCAGCATTGGGAACCAACACCACTGGGCTGGACCAGGGACCTCTGGACTTCTCTATCAACCCAAGAGCAAGCATCTTGGAAACTTCATCCTTGATGCAGGACCTTACTATGTCTGATACCCTGTAAATTTAATTCTTCATAGGTGGACTGTCTCTTGTGTCAATGACGTGGACACACAAGTGTGTGAGTCCAGGAGTGAGGGAGACCAGGGAAGAGAACTGCTCCATCAACTCGTAGCAGTCTCCCCTCTGATCTCGAGTCAGGAAGTCAGAGAGATTAATGCCCTCATCTGTCAAAAGGAGCATACTGACGTCAGTCTTCTCAAAATGAGGCTTCAGTCTGTTGTGGTGAAGTACCCTCAGGGTGTATCTAGGGGTCTTGAGGTCCACTAGGTAAGTGGCCTCCCCCTTCTGCTACTTGATTTCAAAGGGGCCAGTCCAGCAGTCCTGGAGATCTCTAGGCTGTACTGGCTCCATCACCCATACCTTGTCTCCAGGTGATAATTCTATCAGAGTGGCCTTCTGGTCATACCACTCCATCATCACCTCTTGACTGGCCTTGAGGTTGCTCTTGGCCTGTTTCCAGAAATGCTGTGTCTGGTTGCAGAGGGCCAGCATGTAACTAACCACATCTTGGGGAGGTTTCTTGGGAGCTTTCTCCCATCCCTCCTTTACTATGCTTAGTGGTCCCCTGACAGGGTGACCATAGAGAATCTCAAAGGGGCTGAACCTCACCCCTTTCTGGGGCACCTCTCTATAAGCGAAGAGAAGGCACCTCTCTATAAGCAAAGAGAAGATATGGTAAGAGGGTGCCCCACTTACACCTCATGGCCTCAGGCAGGCCAGTGATCATGCCTTTCAGGGTCTTGTTGAATCTTTCAACAAGCCCATTGGTTTGAGGATGGTAAGAGGTGGTAAACCGGTAGATTACCCCACACTCATCCCATATGTACTTCATGTACGCTGACATGAAGTTTGTGCCTCTGTCAGAAACAACCTCCTTTGAGAACCCCAGACAGGTAAATATCCCCATCAGAGCTCTGGTCACCACCGGTGCAGTCACTGTCCTCAAAGGGATTGCCTCTGGGTAGCGGATGGCATGGTCGACCAAAACCAGGATAAACCTTTTGCCTAGGGCGGCTTTGGAGTCCACTGGACCAATGACGTTGATGCCCACCCTTTCAAGGGGGACCAGGGGGGCCTTAAGCCTTTTCCCTGTCTTCCCACTAGCCTGGCAGGTTGGGCAGGCCCTACAGTAATTATCTGAGGCTACCCGCATTTCAGGCCAACTGAAGTGGGTGACAAGCCTGGCAATGGTCTTGTCTTGCCCCAAATGTCCTGCCTGGGGGATGTCATGAGCCAGGCCCAGTAGGAAGACCCGGTAACCCTGGGGGACCACCAGCTCACGTGCTGCCCCAGCAGGCGGTACCTTGGGCTCACTGTAGAGGAAATAATTCTCTAATTATACGTGGTGATCGCCAGAGTCTTCACCTGCTGCTTGGGCTGAGGCATGTTGCCTCAGACCCTCAAGAGTGGGACACTCCTTCGGCGCTTTGCAGAACTCCTCCCTGGTTGGCCCGCCTTCCACTTGCCAGTCAGCAAGCTCAGGCAGGTTACTCAGGTTGGCAATATCCCCCTCCTCTGGGACCCAATCAACCACTGCGGGAATATCTGAGGCTGTTTTCCCACACCCCTTGCCCTTCCTCTGTCTGGGCCATTGTTCCAGGCTCCAGACGCCCTTGACTCCCTTATGGGGCAGCCATGGACTGTGTGGTCATTCAGACCCATTCAGGCAAACCTGACATCTCCAGTTGGGATCTGAGCTCTACCTCTTTCCGGGCAGTGTGCTCAAGATCATTGTCTAACAGACAATCTACAGGCATGGCAGGACTTACAGCTACTTTTAGAGTACCAGAGACCTCCCCACTCAAAGGGAACCAGAGCTACTGGTAGGGGGCTCTCGCAATTGTCAGCGACTATGACCTGGTGGAATGTATTAGTGATGACCTGCTCTGCTGATACCAGATGACCCCTGACAGTAGTCATACTGGCTCCTGTGTCACGCAGAGCCTCCACCCTTTGCCCATCAATGGTGACCCATTGCCTATACTTGGAAGTATTGGCAGGCATGTGGGCTTATGGCACCATTTCCTTATCTCCTAGGGATACTAGTGACACCTCTATCTGCTCCCCAAAACTAACTGGGACCACCTCCCCCCAAGTGCTACACTAGCCAACCCAGGTGTCTGCCCTCCATTGGGGGGCGGTGCTCTCTTGGGGTACTGGGAGTCACCCTTATAGTGTCCAAACTTGAAGCACTCTAAGCCTTTGGAGATAAACTTCACTTTCTTCTTATCAAAGTATCCTGGCTTCCTGTCAGATTCAGGTGGGGACTGGTTACCACCCACCCCTGGGAATTGTTTTGGGGGCCTTTTGAGAACTCCTTATTTTTATGTTTTTCTCCCCCCTCTTTCTTCTGGTGGGAACCCTGACCACCTTTGTGGTTGTCCTCCCCAAGTACCTTTTTGGACACTCTGGTGCTAACCCAGATGTCCGCCTCCTCAGCAAGCTTTCTAGGATCAATCAGCTTACTCTTAACTAGGTGCTGACGCAACTCTGTACAGCAAACACTGAACATATGCTCTTTCAGGATCAAATTATGTAACCCCAAATAGATATCTACTTTCCTGCCCCCCACCCATCCATTCAGTGCCTAAAAGTCTACCCAGTTCTGTGGAGAGTTTGGTGCTGTCCCTGAACCTCTGACGGCACTTCTCAGGTGTCAGCCCAAACTTGGCAAGCAAAGCAGTTTTCATGGGTGTGTATCTGTTTTGATCCTTAGGATCCAATGCAAGGAGTGTGTCCCTCCCCACTACTGGCACATACCACCACAAGCCCGACCCCCATTGCTCCTCAGAGACCCCATGAGCCCTTAGTGCAACTTCATAAGCAGCCAACCACTTATCAATGTCATCCCCCACCACATAACTCAGCACTACATTTTTGAGTATACAAACCTTCCTTTCCCCAGCAGGTCCTGCATGTACGCTACCACCATCTCTGCTGGACTCAGACTGCCTCGCCTTGATATCCCGCTCTTTGAGACTCAGTTCATGAGCCGGGAAGAATCTTCTTCTCAGCCAAAGCCCTTTCATCCTCAGCTTGTTTGGCTTCTCTCTCTGATTTCCCTTCCTTTGCTTCCGTATTTAACTTTGCCTTTTATAGACAAAATTCTCTCTCCTCCCTCCTTTCCTCTGCGGTCAGGGCATGGCTAGAGACACTGCTCCCTGGTTTAGCAGGGGCACAATTCCAAGGATACCATCCCCCACTACTGGCAAGAAATCCTCTGAGAGCCATCCTCTGGACCCCCCACCGCAACATTCTCATCTGAGTGGGCTTCTGCCAAGGCCTTAAGCGCCTTTTGGTGTTCCTCCTTTCTGGAGGCACCCTGGGTAGGTACTCCCATCCCCTTGCAGAACCCCTTCAGCTGTTTAACAGTGTACGTCTCCAGCTTGGCTAGGTCAAAATCTTCATCTCCTGCCTGAGACTCAGCCAGAGACATGTTGAATAAGGATTTAGTTAAAGAATGTCAGGCAGAAAACGGAATTGCAGAAAAAGATAAAAAATCAAGTTGACCTTCAACTGTGGGTAGGTAGTGTACACTTCGCTAGTGTATGTCGCTGCACAAATACAAGTCATAATCTCACCGCTGATCACCAATGTTAGAAATTAGGTCTTTGGTTGACAGTCAGGTTACCCCCTGTCCAAGCAAAGACCCTCAATCTAGTCAGGGTAAGTCACACACAATCCAAATTATCCTGCGCCCACCCTCTGGTAACTTGGCACTGTGCATTCAGGTTTAACTTAAAGGGCAATGTGTAAAGTATTTGGGCAATACATCATGCAATAACACAGTATAGCACCACAAAAATACACCACACAGTGTTTAGAAAAATATATAATATTTATCTGGTTAAATGTAGGTCAAAACGATCAAGATTTGATAAGTACAAGTTAAAATATCACTTCAGAGAATGAAAAAAATAGTTTTTAGTCTTTAAAAAGCAACAAGTGTGTCTTGCAAGCACAAAGCACCTGGTTTGCCTTCAGCCTTCAAATTCTCCGCAAGCGACAGCAGAGGAGGACATGCGTGGAAAACGGGGAGGTGTGCGTAGGTTTCTCCAGGCGCACACAGATGATGCATCAATAATTTTCCATGCAGGGAAGGCTTTGTGTTGAATTCTGGCTTGCGGACTTGGATGCTCCTCGGGTTGTGGCATTTTCGGATGCCTTGGGGACAATGCTGAGAAATCCTGGGCATGCAGGATGAAGTCACAGGAGCTGCGTCGATCTGGTGGGCGATGTGTGGAAATTTCTGTTGCAGTGACGGTGCTGAGTCAATTCTTTTTGCAGAAAGTCGGGCTGCGTCAATCCAGCTTGGCTTTGCGTCAATCCAGTGGGCCATGCGTCGAAGTTCCGGTCGCAACACTGGTGCTGCGTCATTCTCCTCTCGGGGAGCTGGGCTGCATCATTCCGGTTCGGTGTGCGGTGATTTCCTCCCCATGATGCAGGCTGTGCATCGAATTTTCGCCGCACAAGGCGTTCTTTGCATGATGAAGTCTTTTTGGTCCTGAGACTTCAAGGAAAAGGAGGCAAGCTCTATCCAAGCCCTTGGAGAGCACTTCTCAGCAGAGCCAGAGGACAGCCAGGCAGCAGAGCAACAGCAGGACAACAGCAGGGCAGCACTCCTTTGCAGAAAAACAGCCAGGTAATTCCTCTTGGTAGGTTGGAGGTTCTGGTTCAGAGTTTCATCACCAGTGGTATCTTATCCAGAAGTGTCTGAGGTGGCAGGGTCAGAGGCCCTTTTTAAATACCCAAATGTGCCTTTGAAGTGGGGGGACTTCAAAGAGTGGCTTAGAAGTGCACCAGGTCCCCTTTCAGTTCCATCCTGTCTGCCAGGGTCCCAGTAGGGGGTTTGGCAGTCCATCGTGTGAGGGCAGGCACTTTCCTTTCAAATGTAAGTGTCAGGCCCTCCACCCTGCCAGTCCAGGAAGACCCATTCAGTATGCAGATGTGTGCAGGTGTGACTGAGCATCCTGTGTTGGGGGTTGTCTGAGTGAAATGCACAAGGGAGTTGTCAAGTAACCTAGTCAGACGTGGATTGTAAGGCACAGAAGGATTTAAGTGCATAGAAATGCTCACTTCCTAAAAGTGGCATTTCTCAAATAGTAATATTAAATCCGACTTCACCAGTTAGCAGGGTTTTGTAGTACAATTATGACCATGCTGAAAATGACCTTGTTACTGCTTTCAGATCACAATCTACCACTCAAACAGTGTATGAGGGTAGACCTAATATTAGCCTATGAAAGGAGCAGGTCTCACAGCAGTGTAAAAACGAATCTAGGAGTTTTACACTACAAGGACATATAAACTGCACAGGTATATCCTACCTTTTATCTACATAGCACCCTGCCCTAGAAATTACCTAGGACCAACCGTATGGGTAGCTTATTTGTAGAAAAAGGGGTGTTTAATGTTTGGCAAGTACTTTTAAATGCCACGTCGAAGTGGCAGTGAAACTGCACACACAGACCTTGCAATAGCAAGCCTGAGGCATGGTTAAGAGGCTACTTATGTGGGTGGCATAATCAGTGCTGAAGGCCCACTAGTAGTATTTAATCTACAGGCCCTGGGCACATGTAGTGCACTTTACTGGGGTCTTACAAGTAGATTAAATAAGCCAATTGGGTATGAACCAACGTCACCATGTTTTAAGGGAGAGAGCATATGCACTTTAGCACTGGTTAGCAGGGGTAAAGTTTGCAGAGTCCTAAAACCATCAAAAACAGTGTCCAAAAAGTGAAGGGGGGCAGGCAAAAAGTTAGGGATGACCACCCTAAGGCTGTCAGGTCTAACATCCTGCCACCTTTGTTTGTGTATGGTGATGTATTGTGGAATTATAAGATTCCCTCTGCTGTGCATGCTTTAGTGATTTTGTGTTGATGCAGGGCTGAAAGGGTTTTCCATGCATTGGTACGGCATGCAGGATTTGGCACTGGGGTTAGTCAGATGTGTAGGTGCAGTGTGTGGGATGGAGCGGAGTGATGGGAGTGAGGGTGAGGGGTGTGGTGGCATGCTGGTATGTGGGGTTGATAAGTAGTAAATATTCACTCACCAGTGTCCAGTCCTCTGGCTACTCCAGCGAGTCCCTCAGGATGCAGTAATGCCAAGACTTGCTCCCCCCATGCTGTGAGCTGTGGGGGAGGAGTTGGGGGGTCCACCGCCAGTCCTCTGTATGGCAAGCTGGTGCATTGCTGTCATGGAACGCACCTTTCCCCGTAGGTCGTTCCACCTCTTCCTGATGTCGTCCCTTGTTTTTGGGTGCTGTCCCATGACGTTCACCCTGTCCACGATTCTCTGCCATAGCTCCATCTTCCTGGCAATGGATATCTGGTGTTACTGTGCTCCCAACAGCTGTGGCTCTACCCTGATTATTTCCTCCACCATGACCCTTAACTCCTCATCAGTGAAACAAGAATGCCTTAGTGGGGACATGGGTGTGGTTTGGTGTGTGTTGGTGAGAGTGTGTTGAGTACTGTGGTGGGGTGTGTGATGTGAGGTGTGTGAGGGATGTGTGGGTGTATGTGGTGTGTGTGTCTAGTTGTCTCTGTGCTGTTCGTGTCAATCTCCTGGCAGTAATTGTTGTTCGTAAAGGGTTGTGGGTAATGTGGGTGTGTGTTTTATGGTGCTGTCGGTGGGTGTGGTCTATGTATGAGTGTCAGGTGTATGGTTTTGGCATTAGCCAATGTAGTGTTGTTTTGTATTTGGGTGTCCATTCTGAGTGTGGCGGTATGTACCGCCAATGGTTTACCACCATTGAATGTCTGCCATGTTGATTCATGGGTCATGATGTGGTGGGTGTTGTTTTGTTAGCGTAACAGTATGGGTGTTGATACTGACAGTTTACTACTGACGTTTGGTCTGGCAGATTTATGTATGTGGCAGTATTCTGTCGGATTGGTGTGTGTGTGTCATAATCTGAAGAACGGATATTCACCACTGCGGCGGTATGTTGGCGTCATCACCGTGGCGGTAAGCGGGATTTACCACCAATGTTAAAATGAGGGCCATAGTGTTCGGTGTTGATGGCATGGGGGCGATGAATTCAGGGATCGTGTCACAGAAACGGAGGCATGGGCCTGGGAATCTGTAGGCGAGGGTAGCCTTGATAGTGTTATTTCTACTTAGTCTGAATTGGAAATAGAGGTGTTCCATGATCGGTGTGTGGTTGTCCGCTATGCTGGTGCAGTGGATGGATTCCTTGTGGATGATGGTGATTCCACCTCCATGTCTTTTGGCGCGGTCAGGGTGGACGATCTTGTAACCAAAGGGTGTAGCTGCTGTGATATCGGGTGCAGTGATGGTGAGCCAGGTCTCAGTGATGAAGACAATGTTGAGGTAAGGGTGGTGATGGTGACCCATATTTCGGTCACATGCTTAAAGAGGTATTGGGTGTTGAGCAGGATGCACTGGAGTTATGGGGGAGAATTGCCAGAGGGGTGGCGGGGGTAGCATGCACTTAGGTGTTGATGTTGCAGGAGAATCAGCAGTGGCGGCAGATGAAAGGTCCTGCTGTGGAGCGTGGTGAGGAACAGTGGCAGTCCTTGTTGCAGGGTCTAGAGTTGAGGGTGGGAAGCTTGGCTGCAAAGTAGCAATGGATAGTGAGGGAGCCAGGTTTCCTGTGGCCTCAATAAGAGGTCCTGGGAGATAGGAGGTGGGAGGAGCTGGCGGGGAACGTGGGGAATGGGACGCTGGAACTGGTGGGAGTGGGAAAGTGGGGAAAAACAGCAGGAGTGGGCAAGGAACCATGAATCAAGAAAATACCTAGAATGTACCGGAATTAACTGTAAGCCCCTAACCTTGGTGTAACAGTCACCAAAGTACACTAGTATTGATAAAATGAACAACATTATGCCAGTGACACCAAAAGTAGAATAAATCCAATAATACTGCAGAAGGGAAAAGTTGCCAAGGTCAGCAGTGCAGCTCAAACTGAGGGCTTGTGGACAGTGGTGTAGTCGTCATCCAAGGGAACCAACTCAGCTGAGGCAATAACAGCGGGTGAGCAGTGACATGACCAGGAGGTTGAGGGCTGCTCACAGGGCTGCCTCCATAAGAAGTCCCGGGAGGTGGGAGGGGCTGGTGGGGAATGCAGGAGGATGGGGTGGGACACTGGAACTGGGGGGAGTGGGAAAGTGGGGTAAAAATGGCAGGAGCAGATAAGGGGCTGTGAATCAAGAAAACACCATGAACACACCAGAATTAACTGTAAGTGCCTAACTCTGGAGTAACAATCCCCAAAGTACTCTAGTATTGACAAAATTAACAGCGATATGCCAGTGACACTAAAAGTAAAACAAATTCAATAATACCCCAGAAGAGAGAAGTTGCCAAGGTCAGCAGTGCAGGTCGAACTGGGTACTCACAGACAGTGATGGAGTCATCGTCCAAGGGAGCCAAGTCAGCTAAGGCAGTAGCAGCGGATGAGCGGCTGCAGGACCAGAATGTAGAGGCTGCTCATGGGTGGCTCATGACAAAGATCCTTGCCGAGATGATCCTTCTCCTTGGCCATACATAGCATTGCAACTGGATGGTGTTTGTCCTTCTTTTGCAGCTCCTTAGTCATGGGCATCTTAGCTGTTGACTCCTCTCCCAGGCATGTTCCTTCCCTTTCATATCTCCAATACCCATCCCAAAACAAGGTGAGGTTTCTACCATCAAGGCAGGACCATGCAGTACCTCTTGTGGAATGTAGGACTCCTTGTACAGCTTTGAGTCTCTCTATGCAACAAGGATGATGATTTCCAAAAGCAGGATCCTCTATGGGATGGAGTCCAGCAAGCCATTCTCATGAGACAACACTCCCTCCTCTAGGCTACCCAGAGCTCTCCTTTCAGAGGTCTTCATTCACGTTGAGACCCATAGAAAGGGAGAGCTAGTAATTAAAAAAACTGCTGTGGAGTTCAGCTGCTTTCTCAGGCACAATGGTGTGTGATTCCCAGCCCTTCTCAGGAGAATTACTGGCACTCCTACATCAGCAGTCTCTGAATATTTATGCGTATGCTTTTCATTCTGCCCAGTTCAATGTTCAAGTTAAGGGTGACTCCTCCAGTTAGATTTTGCATGTCCCCTGCATGATCAGCACATGACGAGGAAATGTCGGTGTGGCTTTCCAGTGGAGCTCTCTCATTGCTAGTTTCTGGAAGTTCCTCTCTTCTTGTGTACTCAGCTCAAAGGGATCCAGTCACATTGTTATGCAGATGCAGTAGAAAGAGGAGGCAGAGCTAGGAGTGCCATGACATTATAGGAGGCTAAAATTCAGTGCAAGGGATGTGGCATCCCTCTCCACCAGAGACGGGCCATCACTACATGAGTACCCCTGGGGGTAGGAGCAGAAAAAGTTCCAAGATCGACTTCCAAATAACAAAGGACATGATTCCCACATCACCACAAGAAACTAGAGACCAGTTACGGTGGCAGCACAGCGGCAGGGTGCAGAGATGTTAGAGAACCTGCTCTCATATTAAAAAGGAGCCTGGGTAGTCTCACCCCCACTGCTATTTTGAGTTGGTATCCACAAGGAGGCTTCTCGGGTTGTATTTCCATGCTCGGTCTGCAGACACACACAGGCTCCACACTCACCTTACCCCGCACATTAAAGATGTGCATGCAACTTTGCATCCAAGTCTCACTCGTGAAAAGTGACGCACCCAGTTAAGTAATACTGGCAGAACTGCTTAACAGGAGAGGGCAGTAGACATCTCTCCATGGAAAGCAACAGGTAAAAAGCTTGTTACTTTCACTGGAAAGCAAAGCTGCCACCATGCTTAGTATCTCTCTGCCTGGTGAGACGATGGTAATCCCACTGCTGATGAGAGTGCGCTTAGGAAGCCCCTCCTGACATCAAACACTGCTCTAGAGTGTCAGTTTATTTACAGAGAAAGCCACCAGTGAACTTATGTGATTGTGTTGTGTTTTGAGGCAAAATGAGAAATACCTGTGCTACGCTGCGCAACTTAACCAGTAGTTTAATATAGTGCAGGGAAGTCCACTCACCAGTTATGCAGGGGACGTTTCCATCACAACGGCAGTCCATGACCCTAGTTCTCTGAACAGGAGAATCCTTCTCCTAGTTCCAAAAAAAGGTTCCTCAAAATATACCTTGCGTCATAGGCAGATTGCACCTTCATATGCATTAAGGGCCTGATTTTCGTAGCTTTTTCTTGGTTCATCCTCAAACGTGGGTAGAAAAACAAGGTATTCTCTCATTAAAACCATCAGGGTTCAAGAGTAACTCTCCTCGTTCTGATAACTTCACGTCAATCCAAATAACACTGGAATAATATGAAAAGTTGCAGGGACAAGGAGTTTATGAAGCATTTATTGATGTTTCAACTGCCTTTCATTGGCCCAGATTCAAGTAGATTGTTACACCTCTTGACTGACCTACAGATTCATCAGTAATGAAGTGTATTGATGGATTTGGAGAGTAGTTAACAGCTTAATTCGATATCACAAATGGTCTAGAACGGGGTGCATATTGGCACCCCTGCTTTTTTCTATGAATGTTTATGACTTTCCCCTGTGTTTGAAACAGACAGCCCCCTCCCTGCAACCTCGGTAGTAGCTGGTAGACCTCTGTATACGTTTGTGTATTGGACTTCACACATCCTCACTACAACTGGCACGATATGAAAATTAATGTAGCCAGAAATACAATAGTGTATTTCCAAAGCATAAAATGCAAATTAAGTTTGCTTGCAAAACTGTAGTTGATGATGTAGAAGAAAAAAAAAAGATTATCTTGGACTTGTCCCTTCTCAAAATATGTCCTCCAGCCACATACAAGACAACAATCTTCAAAGGGAGCATCACATGTAGAGTGATACACAAACTTTACAAGGTAGGGAAGAGACATTTGTGGTACCTATTAATACCAGGATACCTCTGACTTTACTGCTTGGTGTTGTGTGTATACCATAAGAAATACTTTTGTTTTTAATTTAAACAAATTTGAATTTAGGAGAATGTAGGAGGCTGGCCCGGCTTATAGTGGGTACCTGATGGTACTTACACCTTGTGCCAGGTCCAGTTATCCCTTATTGGTAGATTAGTAGTTTCTAGCAGCTTAGGCTGATAGAGGTAGCTATAGCAGAGCAGCTCAGGCTGAACTATGAGATATGCAAAGCTCCTACCATACCACTTATATCATCTGGGTACTATATCATAAGAAACACAATACTCAGAGTTACTAAAAATAAAGGTACTTTATTTTAGTGACAATGTGCCAAAAATATATCAGAGGATATACTCCCTTAGGAGGTAAGTAAAATACAGAAAATATACACACAAACCAAAATCAGGTAAGTAAACAGTTAGAGGAATATTGCAAACACTGTAGAATACAATAGGAAGCAATAGGCCTAGGGGTAACACAAACCATATATTATGAAAGTGGAATGCGAAAAACAAATGGACCCCAAGCTAGTGTAGTGTGTAGAGGGTCGATGGGAGTGTAAGAAAACACTAAGGGTGTCCAAGATACTCCACCCCAAGACCCTGGAAAGTAGGAGTAAAGTACTGCTATTTCCCCAGAAACACACTAAACTTGTGATAGTGGATTTTGCAAAGACCACAACAGACTGCAAAGCACTGAAGAGGGATTCCTGGACCTGAGGACCTGCAAAGGAAGGGGGCCAAGTCCAAGAGTTGTGAAAGTGTCCGGGGGGCAGCAGGCCCACTAAACCCCGGATAATGGTGCAAAATGGCTGCCTCCGGATTGAAGAAGCTGAAGATTCTGCAACAACAAAAGGTGCTAGGAACTTCTCCTTCATGCAGAAGATGTCCCACAGAGTGCTGGAGGATGCAGAGTTGTTTCTTTGGCAAAAGACTGCAAACAAGCCTTGCAAACAAGCCTTGCTAGCCGCAGGAGTCACAGTTGAAGGAAAAAGGGTGCCTCCCGGGCCCAGGAAGGACCAGGATGTCGTCACTTGGGAGAGGAGACAGAGGGGGCCCTCAGCAACGTAGAGAATCCCTGCACAATAAGGCAGCACCCACAGAAGCACTTGAACAAGGGTTCAAGAAGTCTGAACATGGAGGAGCTCTGGGCACCACCCCATGGGTGGTGATGGCCATATTCTGAGTTACCGTTGTGAAGCTACATATAGGTATTGACCTATATGTAGTGCACGCGTGTAATGGTGTCCCCGCACTCACAAAGTCCAGGGAAATGGTCCTGAACTATGTGGGGGCACCTTTGCTAGTGCACGGGTGCCCTCACTCTTAGTAACTTTGCACCTAACCTTCAGCAAGTGAAGGCTAGACATATAGGTGACTTATAAGTTACTTAAGTGCAGTGAAAATGGCTGTGAAATAAAGTCTGTGTCCAGTGTAAGATTTGTCTGCGCTCCCTATGGGTGGCAAAAGAAATGCTGCAGCCCATAGGGATCTCCTGGAACCCCAATACCCTGGGTACCTAGGTACCACATACGCCAGCAATTATAAGGGTGTTCCAATGTGCCAATTAGAATTGGTAAAAATGGTCAGTAGTCTATACTGACAATGTTAAAAGCAGAGAGAGCATAAGCACTGAGGTTCTGGTTAGCAGAGCCTCAGTGACACAGTTAGTCACTACCCAGATACACACATTCAGGCCGCAAACTGTGAGCACTGGGGTCCTGACTGGCAGGGTCCCAGTGAGACAGGCAAAAACAAACTTACATACATATAAAAATGGGGGTAACATGCCAGGCAAGATGGTACTTTCCTACAGAGAAGTTCTAAAATCTTTGTTACGAACTGAGAAGAGTTTATCGTAGGCCTTGTTCCTTGAACTTGAGCTAATGGTTATGCTTAAAGTCTCCTGAGGCAACTGCACACTGGTAATAGCTCATATTCCTAGCTTTTATCAATCCTTTATTAAAATATATTTCAAGGTAATCATTTTAGATCCTGGCACTACTTTCACTCGTGCTAAGAATTACAAATATCACAATTCGATTTTTTGGCTTGGCATTCATTAAATCAATTTAAAACTGCAATGGTGGGTTCAGTCGTTACCTTCAATTTGCACTAAGCTCACTCTGCCAAATAATTAATTTAGGATTCAAAAAAGTTTAGATGTGTCTATTGTTAAAGAAATCTGACAAGCAGCAGTCTTACATTAAGTAATCTTACTAATAAACAAGCCGAGTTTAACCGTGATTAGCGTACCTGTTTACCTTGACCTAGCTGTTTATTGTTTAGTGTTATTCAGGTTGGAATACAATAGTTTGTTTTTGATGCCCTCTTGTGGAGGCCTGGTCCCTATCAAAAACTAATAAATATACTGAAACTGATTTTAAATTGAGAATGAACGGTATAGGCACATGAGATATGCGTGGACCCTAACCACACTCAGAAACTGCTGTTTGGTGCAAAGTTCCTTTTTCTATTATCATGGCTCACACTTGCTACCGATGAAGAAGCAAGGGAAAACTCCACCAATCTGGTCTAGTAGCTCAAGAAGGGAGCCAGCACACCAGGATCATAGTCTTGGTTTTCACATGCATATTGTGGCAACAAATCCAGGCTCAGTCATTCAGGCATTGAGTAGTTGCTCCACAGCTCCTCCATTGTGACAAAAGTTGTCATACTAGCTTCTCCTATGGGAATTCACCTTCCAACGTTCTGTGGATGCAAGCCTGGGCCAAGAAAAGACCTCTTTCTAATTAGTGGCACTGCCTGCTCCCTGGAAGACTCTAGTGCCCTAGAAATCCTGCTAGCTTTGTTGACCAATCCCACATAGACCCTCCTACGGCTCAGCCTACAGCATGGCTCCTTTTCCCACAGTACCATATCTGGGACCTAGCCCTTTTCTCAGAATTACCTTGTGCTGTAAATTCAAATTTATATAAATTCGGGTTCTCACTGGCTTCGATTGACAAACGTTTAATAAGCCTTGTTTGTTTGGATTGTGCTTTGAGTTGAGTTAAAAATAATGTTGTTGCCTATTTTTCTTCATGAAAAATGTTGAGTGTACTTTTTTTAAATTCTTAAATCCTCATCCCTGGACCTCCTATACGTTATCTTATAACCGACTATTTAAACCGTGTTTGTTGATTTGTGCACCCAGGCAGCCTCTTTGGGTTTCTGAAGGGGTGGGCCTTCGGAGCCAAGCACGCTCCACACAAAGTCCTGCCAGGAAAAGCCCTAAAACACGTTTTACTTGCCTTTGTATAAACCGCTATTTCATCGCCAAAAGGAGCCAGACAAGTGCGGGTATCAAAGGCCCACGACTCTGACAACAACCTTGCCATAACATCACAATCAAAAGAACAGACAAGAAATTAGAGCATTCATTGGCTGTCGGCCACCCTTCAAGGACTTCAATAACTTTATGTAAAAGAAAGCAACGACTTTGTAATGTCAGAGGGATGCAAGCACATTTCATGCCTGCCCCCAAAATACTCTTAATTTCTGTGGGCCTTCACGTGGCATGCCGGGCATAAATACACCTAAAACGCTTCGGGTCTTTTCTCTCACCTGCCTGTGTTTGTGGCATAGACAGGAGGGGATGAAGAATATATGTTCTCATAATTCTTACTCACCAGAAAGTATGGTTTACAAACTACCTTTAGAGAGAGGGAAGTGTCAGACATTGTCAAACTTGAATCAGTGACTGGCTGACAGATTGGTCGCAGTTGTACAAGCACCAAGTAGTGTAAATAAACGGTGCCACGCCGTGTGTTCTCTCTCTCGTTCTCGTCAGCCTCCCCAACCGGGGAGTTCAGGCCCCCTCTCTCCTGTCCCACATAATCGCTTGTGAGAGCAGCGCCAATATCGGCAGGACCTGTGTACCTGAAGCCTCCCACTATATTAAAGGTTAGCATCCTTAAATAAATCGAATTGCATATTCATGGGTGGGTACATGATGAAACAGCGCACAAGTCCTAAAAACGAAGTTGGGGAACTAACCAAGTTAGGCAGCATTTAAGTGACAGTACGATGCGTGTTATCACAAGTAGCATCACTGGAAGTTACATCACAGGAAGTGACAACACAGCCCATAACCTGACAGGGAGTGATATGCAAGAAGTGACATTGGATGGAAGCTTTACTTTATTATTGCTGCTGGTCTTACGTAATTATATTCAGACTGCAACATGGCCTTAAGAATTATTCCTCTGATGTCATTATTTCCCCAGCACCCCAGTGGACACTATACTGTAGATGCAGGTGACTGTAACACAGACAGTAGAGCAGGGACAATTTTCAGAGGGGGGGTGCTGATATTAATGTTATATCAGTAAAGTCGCAGGGTTTTGAAACATCCCAGCACCACACAAAATATATTGCACATGTACCATGCCCATTCAGCAGGAAAGTAGTAGGGGTGCGGTATGTAGCTGGTAGTGCTTTTTGGAGGACTGGTGAGATAGCGCACAACCAATTACACACAGCACTTTTTTCAGCGGAATGGCTCTCAAATTGAATAGACATGCAATGTTACTGGTAAAACTATTTAGAGCACAAACTAATGTGTGATAAGCAGATTTCAGCTAATATTTACCATTTGAGCATCATCAAGTAAAGCGTCTTAACTTGTTTTGATCCGATTAAAATCTTTGTTTCCATCAAGCTTCGGATTTATAAAAAATACGTTTGTTATTTGTTTTCCTATCTACTCATATATTTTGAAGTAGGTGTATAGTTTACAGGTTATGTGTTAGGGGAAAAACTGACATCCTATGGCCTTTCATTTCACTTCCTATATTCTAGCTAGGTTGCAACCTGGGTCACGTTTACAAAATAAAAGCACTTTGCAGTCAGATAAATAAAGCATGTTTCCAAATAAATCAGCAATTTATCAAAAGACATAGCCGATTTGACCCTTCTATTCGAAGGAGCAGCAAATATGACCAGATTAACTCAAAATGTAACAGCATATTTATTCCTCGTTCACATCAGAACTCCAGCATGTGTTTTTTTGGGGGTGATGCAGCACTTTCACCGGACACCTCTCCCCCCCCCCCCCCCCCCCCCCCCGCTAAATGGGAGGCGGTGGTTTCCGGTGCAGAGAACTGGCACTTATTTTTGATGGCCAGAACTTATTTTTCTGCCTCAAACCTGGACTGCCAGCAAAAAAACACATATGGGAAAGATGGAGGAAAAGAAAAATGAAAAAGCGTCACAAAGAGAGAAAGAAGAAAGCTGCAAGGGTGAGCTCAAGGGGCAGGGAGTGGCTGTAAATTGATTAAGGCGGCCCGAGATGGCTTCAGGATTAGCTGCCTCAGAATTCTGTACTCGCACATTTTATTGCAGCAGCCGCGTGTTTCAGATGAGAGCTTGGGCACCGGCACGTTCTAATTTACACATTTAACACTACTACCCCTAATCCCTCTCCAGCGTCCCCTGCCTCCTGCGCCTATGAGCATAGAGGCCGGCCGACCTTTGGTCCTTCCCAGATGTTGTGTACTAATTGTTTGCATCAAGAGTTGGCAGGGTTGGACTACCCTATAGGTCAAGCTGGCAGTGTGCCTGTAGGGCTGGTCTGACAGTACAGTGTGTGGGCCGGTTTATTGGCTGTTTGTGGCCCTGTCTGGTTTATGGGCCGTTTTTTACTGCTGATATCCCTGACATTACACCAATAACTGCCTGCAGAAGCACAAATGCATACCAGCTACCCTACCTTGCTAAATACCTACACAGAGGGCCTCTCTAACTTCAAAACTGTCAGGGTGTGCTATTGCAGGGCACTTTTTTTAGGTATATGAATTATTTGTATAAATTGGAATCCCAATATCCGCATCTCTCCGCTCACCCTCCTGCAATCATACTGGCCCTTACAAACCAAACATATCCGTGGATTACAGGCGGCACCTCCCTCCCCCCCCCCCCCCCCCCCCCCCCCACGCCAATATGCAGCATCCGCCGAGAAGGGATCACTTCACGTGGCTACAATAAACGTAATAAATGACTTAACCGTCATTGTCAGACCGATAGGTTTTTGAGTACAGCTATCCAATATTTAAATGAAAGCGCACGCCAATCCATTCTAAACATTTTACACGCAGAATAACTGGCAGATTCTTCCTGTTTAATGAATAAAACAAGGTATATTTCCTTTGAAACGGTCCGCACAATAGTCACAGTCTTCAGTGTTTGATATATATAATTCTCCATGTTTCTTCAAAAGCTGCTTTACTCTGGAATTACAGCGTCATTTCGAGGTGTTAGTTTCGGTTATACAGATTCTATGTTACATTAATAATCTCTGAACCGATGGCAAGTTCTAAAGTGGAAAGTCTCAGAAAATTAAACGTTTTTTTTTTCTACTGCGTTTACCAAAACAACGCTGAACGTAAATAGAAGCATATTTACCGACAGCACTTAAAAAATTAATATTCAAAAGTCCGCGTGTGTAGAATATTTTTCAAGGGGCCGTCCTGAATTGAGAACAAGTGTCCTCTTTACCAGCCATGCCTCTCTAATGATCACCAACAATGGGCATTCTACAAGGTTGCTTTGTTTGATGTCATCGTCTGGGGGGTTTCGGATGTCTGATGTCCTTGACTGGATGGTCACCTTTAAAACTTAAATTTAATTGGGCTATAAAACGAAAATGTGGTGTGCACGTGCTTTTGCGTCTGTATTGTGTACGCGCCCGTGCGTCATCCTGTTTGTGGGGATCCTGTGGGGCGGAGGGGTGGGAAGGTGACAGTATTTTTTTTATGAAATATTGTCCTTTAAAAGATAAAATAAAGACATTTTGAAGCCCAAGACGCGTGGCTAAATTAAACATTGCCCCTCCGTTTTCCAAATTAAAAGTAGCACTAGATTTCATATTGGATGACTTTTTAGTGAGAATGTGAATTATTAATTCTGATAAGGTATCAAATTAGGTCTTAATTTAGGAGACGAGCACGTTCTTGCTGGGAGATCCTTGAAGACAGCGAGGCATTTACCCGCATCACGGGTCCAGCAGAAAAAAGAAAAGGGCGACCCCCTTTTATTCCGAGATGTTCTGAAACAGTAACACGAAATATGCGCATTTTTGTCCTAATGTAATAAACTGATGAAAAGATTCGCCTGCCAGCCCGCGCCGAGCCATAATAAACAAACCATTACTCGTCGAGAAACAGAAGAGGTCAAGTTACTTACTGGCTGCTCTGGGCAGCATTAATCCAGGGCTGGAAAACTATTGACAGTTAAATAGTTCTCTCGCGGTTCACAAGATGCAAAAAGTAACGATTTGAATTCTAAAATATTAGCTTTGACCCCCCCCCCCCCCTCCTTCTTTCTGATATGGATACAATAGGATGTCGCTGTGATGCATAAACATGTGATTATAATTTATAAACTTGCGTTATTCCAACAGATACGCGCGAATTCGACAATACACATTTCAAGGTGAGGTGTTTCGTTTAAAAGACAAACATTCGTGTTGTGTGAGACCCTGAGCGTGGGTTATTGTAACAAACAGATCGAGCCTTACTGATTAAACTGTTTAATTCACCAAACAAGCGCATTTTTAAGCAAACAGTTTGACGCTAGGCTGCGTGCAAGTAAATAACGTACACAACCGAAATGTTTAGTTCCAGGAAATAGTCCAGCTGCGTTTAGCAGCAAGAAAACGAATAAACCCAGGCAATGTGTGAGAGCAATTTAAAAGTTTTTAATACAGGTACAGAACGTAGGCGGGTATATCACGGGTAATCGTGTAAATACAGTGACTTCAATGGATTATGGGACCCATTTATCTGGGTTATTACAATTCCTGTGAGTTGTGGGTCGAAAAATCCCCAGTTTTGGGCCAGTAGTAGTGCGCGAGCACGCACACCTGGGTACATCGATGCGGGTACTATTAGACAGTGCTTAAAGTGGGCCGGGTCCCTCCGCGCCCCCGTCCGGTAGCAGTATAAAACGAATATTGAAAGGAGTCCCTCTCGGGCCCTGTATTCATGTCCTTAACTTATCCATGTCGATCCTGCTTACATTTCACATGCTATACTTAATCTTACTTTCCCTATAACTGTTCCGTTTTTCCACGATGTTGTGTACCTTTTTTCAGTCATCCTATGACTCTTGTCTGTTGTTTAATTTGAATTGAGTGGCATCCGGGCAACAACGGAGTTGTGACTGAAAGTAATGCGAATGTCTCTCAGTGCTTTCAGGGGGAAAAACGTTTTTCAGAATACCTGGTCATCCAGTCCCTGCCCTCTCTGTAAACCGCACAGAGTAATGGCCACTATGCCAGTTGCGATTCATGCAAATGTGTGGGTAGTGTGGCATTCTAACGTATTTTAGTGCATATGTTTCAGTCTCGCTCTTAATCATATAGGCCATTTAGGGACCCCCCTCTCCTTTTCATCCCACGCAAAGCACTGCTAATAAACACAGAGAGACGGTGCTATTTGAGACTGAACAAGAGGAAAAGGTTAAACGACAGAACTAATTTATTAGAGAATGAGGGAGTACAAAAGAGACTATAGTGAATTCAGTAAGAGGGTATATAAGACATAGGTGAAAGCGAGAGAGGTTGGCACAAGTATGCCTGTGTGCTTGTGAGGAGAACATGATGATATTGTAGGGGATTGAGGGTCGCGCAGTCTGTTCCAGGAGGTGGAACGTTTTCGTCATATTTACATTGTTTACACTCGTTTACATTCCTCTGATTGCCTTTGTTGACAATTTACACGAATACAGCTGATATATTTAGGGGCTTCCCTGGTGCCTGGCTGCCTGATGTCTGCCTAGATTGACCCACATTACTCTTATCTGAATTCCAGGGCCAGACACTTCAAACGAGAAAAAAGCAATTTATAAAGAGAAGCGCAAGGCTATGTTTTCAGCGCGTGACGTGTCTGTGCGCGCGTGCTCAAGCAGAGCCCGTAACGCTACCGAGCCATGAAAACAACAACCTCATCTGAAAAATTACAAAAGCTTCACTCAGTCGCCTCGTCTATCGCGTCATTTGTTGCACGATATGTGGAGTAATTTGTATTTTCTTTACATAAAAGAGTTCAGAGGCTAAGGGTTTGCAGAACAATGTTAAGTGAAGTTTCGTGTTGGCCTTAAGCTCTTCAAATAAAACCACGCTGGTGCCTCTTGAAGAGTGCTGCGTTTCCATAAAAGTGTTTGTGTTCTGCCAGGACGACGGTGTTCTGTAGCCCTTTAAACTAGCTTATTGCAGGCACCGTGTAAAACTGATTTACAAGTTGATGACACAGGCAAAATCACCATAAAGCAGAGGTGTCACAGTTCTGCGAAGAACCACAGGCAGGCCCAGCCCGAGCTGAATATAAACCGTGCAGATTGCAAAAACCGCCGCCGCGAAAATAAACAGGCCGAATGTAAAAAAAAAAAAAAAAAAAAAAAAATCCACATTTGAATAATTGCATTTCCAATCAAAATGTGAGCGAAGAACAACCAAGTTACTGTACCAGAGTAAACAGGCATCTGCGGTGCTTGAGCAAACCACCTTCATACGATGGCGTGTTTTATTCCAATTGACCAGCTGCAAATGGTTTCTACTGGATCCAGCTGCAACGCATGGCTTTTTTTAAATATCTGCTACAGCCAGTTTTAGATGAAATTGTTGGATTGCTTATTGTGGTCCATAACCCATTTTTAAAAAATAAACTTGAAACCTGCCTACTGGAAGGGCCACTGGAATAAAGTTGTTATAGAGAACAACATTATTCGATAGGATTGATTATATGTTCTTGTGTAGGCAGAAAATAAAGCTACCTATGCCACTCCCTGTTAAACACATCTACAACTTTTATTCTGCGAATTCGAGTTATAGTTTAAAATGTATCTTCAGATTATTCTATGTTCATAAAAGGGTCTCTAGAAATGCCTCTTTCCGATAGTCTCAATTTTACATACATATTTAAACAAAATAGTTTTACGATAAAGGCGGAATCCTTCTTTCTACCACATTCAAATTTAATTTGCATACGTAGTAGCATTTTTATTTCCTAATGCAGACAAAAACTCTTCCAAGTCCATAAATTGGGGATATTTATTTCACCTGAGCAACATTCTCATCACTAACTCTTGAATACAATGATCAATGACCAATATGTGACCAGTTAACATTTGTACATTATTATTTGGCATTACATTGCACTCTATGTCCAGCCTTTTGGCACTATGATATGTATGAGCAAGAACCTTTTTTGGTCACATCTGAAATTACCGAACAGCTGAAAGAGCATGTGTCTTTTGCAGCAAATCCATTGTTATGCAAAAGGTAAAGACTATACAACTGCAATATTTCCAGAAGCTCTGTTTATGTGTCCAGAACAGAAATTATACTGATGAAAAATTACAGGGTGTGTGTAACCCATTAGACACCACTTCACTGAAGATCATTTCTTGCATAAATCCGCTCTCCTGGCAGTTACGCACCCCAAAGCCTCTTGCAATTTCGGTGCATGTGTAGTTATAAATAAAACAATCAAACTCACCACACACACACAAGGATGACATCATACTCTATAGAAAAATGTAAAGCTCTAATAAGAATGTAAACATTTGTATATTTTCCAAAGAGTTCATGAACAATCAAACACATAAACAAAACTTTCTAAATGCTCAGTGGAATTACCTTACCTTTTAAAGACAACTGATGAATCAGATATGTGGAGTTTTATCATAAAACAAGATTATTGGTTTCCTTGCTACTGTCTGCGGAGAGTGCTGAAAGGACATACAAGAGACAAATAACAGTTACTTAAGCCAGTGTGGCTAAAGGCCAAGCATTGGTTGATTATGATGTGGTATATCAGATTATTAATGTATTGCTTATCAGGACATATGCCCTAAAAAGCGCCGCTATTGAAACACAATTCTTAAAAAAGGCTCATGGACAGTAACCAAAAAGCAGCACTTTTAAAATAGCCTTTAAACACTGTGCTATGGCAATAGCTTGAATTCTATGTACCATTTAACTTAACAAACAAGTTGCCATGTTTCAAGTACTACATTTATATTTCTTAAATACTGGATAGAGCACCATTTTACGCTAAATGACAATCAAGTAAAAGATAAATTACATCATATTTTACAGTCAGTTTACAAAAATACTAACCAGTACATGATGTTCAGTGTGGAGATTTGTGCGGCTGTGGCATCCGGTTCTGAATTAGCATCAAATCAGTGAAGTGGACCTCACTGACTTGTGGGTTCCTTGTGGATTTAGAGAGGTACCTCCACTCTGGAGGGAGTTCTCTGGCAATTTTCAAAGCATGGAGGTCCTCTGGGGATATTTAGAGTTTGTCCAGTTGTCCAGCAGCTCCACAGTGGTGATTGTCGGGTTTTGGGTGAAGCAGGCAGGGTTTCTTTTCTTTGATACAGGAGGTCCACAGTTCTCGTGCCTTGGATCTTCTTGGTGCTGGTCTTCTTCTGTCCATAGAACCCGAGTTGTTAGTCTAGGGATGACCACTAAATACTGTATTTAGTGGGCATTTTAGGGGAAATCTGGCAGTGACCAATGGGTCATCGAACTTAGGGTAGCTACACCTACTAAGTGACCACTTCTGGTGGGCAGGGGTCATTTCCCTACACCTAATTGGCTATTTTCCTTCCATCAAAGATGGATGAAAATGAAATAGAGAGTCCACCTCGCATGCAGCACCTTAAGGGTGGTGCACACTAGGTAGGGCCACTCCTCCTACCCTTTGTTTGAGTTTCCCACCATTGCTTGCACCAAAAGTGGGGGTTGGGAATGGGGCAGCCACCTGCTGCTAGCAGCAGGCCTGGAGGTCGAGTTTCAAAGGTGGTAAGCCCTTTGAAGTTCACCAACATGGCAGTGCACATTCTTGAGGGAGGAGGTGTTAGCATCTCCACCCAGGAAAGGCTTTAGATTGCACCTCAGAGGGCAGAGGCCCTCATCCCAGGGGTGCAGATTTGTGTCTGGCTGTGGCAGGCTGGTTAGGACTAGTCAGCAACTATGCCTGGGTAGTTAGCTTTTGCAGGGGGGACCTCAAAGGTGATCCCTGGGTACATTTTTATAATAAATCCAACACTAGTAGCAGTTTGGATTTATCATTCTGAGATGCTTGATACCAAACAACCCAAGGTTTTGAGTAGCCATCACATAGCTATGAAACTCTTATTGATCATTGTCCAGCAAAATGGCTGCTCTATTCACTCACTATACCCATGGTTTGGCATGGAAACAGTGGGGCAAATTGCTCATGCATCTATGCCCTCACATAGAGTATAGTGCACCCTGCCTTAGGGCTGGAAAGTCTGTCAGAGGGGTGACATACCTATATAGCATGCAGTGTGTAGTGGACAGGGCACACACGCAGGGTGCCATCTCAAGTTTGCATTTCAGGTGTGCATCAGGACACTCAGCCTGCAATGGCAGTTCTGGGTGGACGTAAATGCATTGCCCTAGAAGGTGGCAAAATCAGTGCTGCTGCCCTCAGGGTCCTCCATATTGTACCTCCTGCCCTGGCTACCTATGTACTATTTCCTAGGGACTTATGGTGGCAGCTAAAGGTGTCTCCAGTTATGCCAATTCATCACAACAGTTTAGGAACTCTGGCCCAGGGAACCTGGTTAGCAGGGGCCCTGGGCATTAACAACTACTAGGCTACATCATATATCAGGCAAAAAGTGGGGGCTACCCATGTCAAAAAGAGGCCTTTTTTCACAATGTCACCTTCAATTCCCGTCCAGCACCCCTTGTAGGGTCCCATTACCTTGGTGTCCTGCTCAGGTAAGAAAGGTAAGCTGAGTTTCCCCATCAATCATGATCTCACCCCGCCACAGGTCAGCATAGTAGACCTACTATCTGGTCTCCCCCTACCCTCTCCCTCAGTTGCCCCTCACTACTGTGGGTGGTGAACCAACCAAGCCAAGAAATTGACCTTAAACATGTTATTGCCAGCCCGTGATAATTGCACCCTGTCCTGCAGGAAGAAGCGACCCCCCCCTGTATATAACCGTGTGGAATGATGGCCAGTTTGGGTGGCCTGACCTACTTGGCAACCTTGTTATTTATCCTTCTCAGTGAGTCTTTAAGGGAACTGACTGAAATGCCACCCTTCCGCTGCAACTGGGGAATGATATTAGACCAGTGAACACCACATGTAGCCAACCAACTGACTTTTGAGATCACCATTTCAAAAAGCTGCCAGCCTCCTAGTGGAACCAAGTCATTACTGCCTAGATGAAGGATGATGATGGCCGGAGGCAAGCACCCCCATGGCAGCAATGAGTCCAGCATCAGCCTCAGCTGAGTGAGGTCAAGCCCTTCAGGACCATAGAAGGCAAGGCGGAACCCTGCTTGTAATGCGTGTGAAGCAATGGCACTCTGAATACAGGTCACCTGATCGCCGCACAGTAGAATGGCCGATGACTCAAACATATGTGATTCCTTTGCCTTCTCTGTCCACCTGAACCCTCAGGACTTCTAAGCACCAGCAACTTGAGAGGGAGATCAGTAAATGAGACAATGGTTAGAGGCAAAACACTAAAAGCTTATACAATCTCACATAATGTTTGTAACAGTGCAAAGACCATCTGCCAAACCTATTCACCATTAAAACTGAGAGTCCCATTGCCACAGATGCCATGGCTGCCCTAATCCTAAAGGAACGCATATTGCACTCAGAGGAGTCAAACCCTGCAGCTGACAGAACAAACGTCAGTACTTGTGAGAACTGGTACCTGGTCAGCAGGGTGCCATCTGCATGTACCAATAGCGGCCTACTGAACCCCCATCCACGGTAATCACATGGCAAATGACCTGTGTATGTTTACCAGCAATGTCGTCCTTCTAAGATAAAGCCACTGCAATGCAGCAAGGGTAAGGGGCACTTGGCTAGTTACACGTAAACATGTGCATACACGCGTGTGCACATGTGTGCAGGCTGCGCATATGAGACTGTTGTCATGCTCAGCCCAGTAAATGCGCATAGGTAGCCTGGCGCAGTGGGGACTCTGCTAGATTAGATATTGGCCTGTTGTAGGCCTTATAATGTTAGTGTACACTAGTAGGGAAACTCAGTGTGATTTACTGTTTTGTCTGTAGTGACACTTTATGACAAACAATGGGAGAAAACTGCCTTAGGTTGCAATTTCACTTCCCTTTGGCCAGTGATGTATTGGATTGGGGTATAACCTGTGTGGGGAAATCAATTCTGCAAGCACCAACAAGATAACTGTTCAATTTGTGGGTCATCCAGAATTGTTATACTTCTCTGGCACAGCTCAGGATCAGAGCCCAGGCCTATTGTCTCCTTGTTGTGCCCGGCTAATTACATTTATGTCCAGAAGCATGAACAAAGGTCTTTCCACACAAAGGGAGCAATTACCAGTGCTTCACACAGCTCCTGAGGAGGAAAGAGGTGGGGCAGAAAGATCTACATCCATCAATCAGCTGTCACAGTGTACCAGGGATTGGCCTGCCCAAGCCTACTGAACAAAGGAGGGAGCACAAACCTCTGGAGTCAAGACAGGAGGGTGCTCCCCTCTGAAAGTTTAGTAACAAAAGCCCTGGTAGTGATGTCAGTGAGGAGCGGAGCCCAGGTCTCAAGAGGAGATGTAACTAATGACTCTTGGATGATGCAATTTTGAACTATCCCAGCATGCTGTTCAGGAGGTTTGGGACAGGGAAGAAGAGGTGATGTGGCACCCCAAGTTTGGCCAGCTGTTTCTGACTTCCTGAACCTTCCACTCCCCTTCAAAAACTCTTGCATAACGGGGACACTCTTTCTTGCCTGGTGATTTCTCTGCACTTCACAGTTGAACCTTGGTGCTGCCTTGGACATCTGGAAGGAAGAACCCCCTAACTCCCAGAAAGGAATTAAGACTCTGTCCTGTTGACCACAGGACCAATGGGTATCCCCAAGGGCCATTAAGGCTGGTTCTCTTACATTTCCTGAGGACCAGTTGGTGGAAAGCCCTGGATGTTTGTATCCAGAGACCACGACCAGGAGGAAGGCTGGCACGGAAAGCTAAGAGAACCAACTCCAGAGAGATTACACTGCTTTAAGGGGGTGAGAAGGTCTTCTGAATCTGATTAGAATGGCTAGAGCTCACCACCTAAAGTAAAATGAGTCCAAGATCATCAAATTCGGCCCAACGGGGTCTGAGTTATTGCATTTTAAAAATTGGTGATCGTTGACCTTTTTTAAGACAACAGAGTGAGTGGAGCTCTGCTGCCTCTCCTATAAATACCCCCCAGGGTGGGCCAGGACCCGTGGGACAGTGCAGGATTTAATCATCCCTTCTCCCTGTTACTACCTTTGTCCCCCCCCCCCCCCGGGACTCCCTCTCTTTGGGGGCTGATTTGGTCCCAGATCACAACCCTAGGACCCCAAGCAATGAACAGCACTGAGAGGAGTCCCACTCCGATCCCTGTGCCCGTGACTAGGGGCAGGGAGAACTGCAAAGCATACAGCCTTCTGGCCTCCTGGAGTTTGAGTCGGATAAGGAGAACAGGCTGGCTCCCATGCCGTCAAAGGAAGAGGCCAAGCGCAAAGGAAATGGCCAGGGGTTGCAGGGGCCTTTGGGCTCCCCTTGCACCCCCCTCTACCTTGCTCATCTTGGGGGTGTCTCGAGTGGGAGTAGGCACCCCCACAGAGAGAGAAACCAGTTGCACAAAGTCACTCACAACCAGGACAGCTCTCCCAGAAGCTGTGGGAGAGTTGATACTTTCATATTCATTGTTCTCGACTAGAGCACCGTGTGAAGACCTGCATGGCTTTTCCCTCTACATAGGCACCACCAATGTGCTCAATGAAACATGGGGGGCTACGGGGGTGCAGCATCTCTCCCTTAA
The DNA here is from genome assembly GCF_031143425.1 of Pleurodeles waltl. Lineage (NCBI taxonomy): Eukaryota > Metazoa > Chordata > Amphibia > Caudata > Salamandridae > Pleurodeles > Pleurodeles waltl. The sequence goes on from NC_090437.1 coordinate 832,078,245, forward strand.
GCTCCCACTTAAGAGTTTTCTTCCAAGGACTTGTCCTATGTTTGCAGGGTCATAAAAACCAGGACCCCTCAGGGATGTTTGCTAATGTTTTCAAAGCACTTCCCAGGCTGGAGCTTCTGCTCTATAGCTGGGAGTGTAGTGCCCTCTAGGGGCTTATTGTATAGTTGCATTTATGGTGGCCTATATAGGTTAAACAAGGTACATGTTGTGCAGCACCCTCTAGGGGCTAAGTCTATGGTTGTATGTAGTGTAATCTGAATTGTACGCTCTTTAGGGATTGTTTTTATTACTTCATTTTTTCATGGCTGGAAAATGTATAAAAAATGCATTGGCACATGTTCTGCTCATTTAAGTGCTTTATTTACATAATAATGTTGATAATGATTATTGATCACTGCAAATAGGCTTTAATAACAGTTATAAGTGTATTTACACATGCTTATTATTATTAATGATTCCATTTATGAGTGATGACTTTAAGAGGTTGTTTGTTGATCTTGAATCTTTGCCAAGCCAATATACTTACTTTATATGTTTGTGTGACCCCCTTTAGGGGGTCAAAGGTGATTATGCAATACCATATATGGTATTTTCCATCCACCTATGTTAACATTTGTAAATTACTGCACAGTATGTAGTAGTGCGTGTGTGTGTGTGTGTGTGTGCATGTACGTGTGTGTGTGAGTGTGCATGTACGTGTGCGTGTGTGTGTGTGTGTAATAACTGTACTTTTCTTTTTTCTAAACAAAATGTACTGACTGGACAATCATTTATTGAGTGTTATTTTTGTGGCCCAGTGAATGGTGATTACTAGCCCACACCACCTCCCTGAGTAGGCTTTGGACTGTTCTGTTTCGCTACCCTGAGAGAGTCAAGTGCTACGATGGGGTGTTTAATTCCCAGTTAGGAGAATTGTGGACCTCGACTTTTTCAGGCAACACAACTGATAATCCAATTTCTTACAGTGATCTCCCACTAAACGTTTTGCGTTCTCCCTTCATGTTTTGCTGAATTTGTTTGTTTTAGCCTTAGGGCTCCATGCAATTTAGCACTGCTAACCAGCACTAAATTACTTATGTTCATTCCAAAAAACATGATACAATTATCTTCCACCTGATTGGCATATTTCATTTACTTTTAAGTCCCTAGTAAAGTGGGACACCATATACACAGGGTTGGTAAATTAAATGCTTATTGTGGGCCAGCAGCACTAATTGAGCTCCCCAATTAAGTTGCCCATTAAATAATGTTCCAAGTCTGACATTGCAGCCTGTGAGCAGTCTTAAAGTGCCAATTTATCTTGGCAAATAAATCCTTTGCCAAGCTTAAAACTCCCCCTTTACTACATATAAGTCACCCCTAAGATAGGCCCTAGACGGTTCATAGGACAGGGTTCATTGTAATTAAATAGTTAGACATATAAATTCAAATTGTACATGTCCCGGCAGTGAAAATCTCACAAATTGTGGTTCAATCAGTTAAGGCCTACCTCTCCAATAGGATAAAATTGGCTACCCTTACTACTTTTAATAAGTAGTCACTTTTGTTTGGTAGCAGGTAGAAATGTCATGTTTGGGGTCTAAGGAAATTTAATTTAAAATCTTAAATGATAAAGTTGGATTTTAAGTCAAAGTTCTGAAAGTGGCACTTTTAGAAAGCTGGCATTTTCTTGCCCTAGCCATTTGGTGCCTGAAGTCTATTTCCTGGGTTAAATAACAAAGTGTAGTTGTCAGTTGGCCTTTGTTTACTTCTCCAAGACAGTTACACAATATAGGGACTAGGTGTGCCAGGATGGGCCATCCAAGGAATTATGGGGGCAGAGCTGTGCACAGCCCCACTTGCAGTTCAAAGTCTGTGCCTCAGCTCATACACAAAGAACGTCACACTAGCCTATTGTTCCCGCAGACAGACTGGGACGAGGGCAGGAAGGCAGGCACTTCTAGGCACTTCTGTGGGGGGATAACTCCAGCATTCAATTCCCCTTCAAAGGAGGCACCACATATATAAATAAGACTCTCAGACCCATTCTTTAGCTCACTTTGGGACGTGCGGAAGGAGTCTCAGAGGACTGCCCTGCTGCTTGCTGCGTATTTCAGAAGATTGCTTGGCTACACCAAGAGGACTGTCCTGCTGCCTGAAGCCTGCCCTGGGCTCTCAGAGGACTGCCCTTCTGCTTGAGACCTGCATTCCAGCTTGAACCCAAGACTTCCGGAGTGACTCCAAGTGCTATTTGGCTGGCCTTCCAATCAGTGCTTCAGGGACAGAAAAGGCTCCAACCATCTTGAACCTGCACCTGATCCCACCATGAGTTAGTCCTGACCCTCCAACTGATGCTCCTCCAGTCCTGGACCCTTGTTAGTGGTGGTAAAGGTGTCCAGATAGCCCACATTGGAAACCTGCGAGTTAAAAAAGTTTCTGCCAAAAAGTGCTCTGAGAACGGAGATGAAAAAGGAATCTACCTGCTCACCGATCCAATCAAGGTGCACTGCCGGTCGAACTGACTTCATGGCAGCTCCCGCTATGTTATTCTCTGCAGCAACAATTCTTGTTCAGTGATTCCTTGCAGAAGGGGTACCCAGCCTCGGGGAGCCTTCATTGGCTCTAGCCTGCAGCTTTGCCCTGCTGGAGATTTTCAACATAAAAAAAAAAGATTGAGGGCCTGATTTAAATCTTGGCGGTAATGGTCTTGCCATTGGTCTTCTGCTGGAAAACCCGTCTGCTGCCATGATGGTCCACCCACCATATTTAGACGTTAACGGGACCATAGGTGTAAAACTGCCGATGGTCTACAGTCACCACCAAGAATCTCCATCTGTGCTGACGGCGCCATAGGCTAAAGGGGCTGGCAGCAGGACGCCAGCCCCTTTTTACCACAGAGATAATTATGATGTGCATTTCTACCGACACAACTGTGGTGGCTATACCTCCCCACCTGAGTTGGTGGATTGGGAAGGATAAAAGGACAGAGCTTACCTTTATTCCTTTCTCCTACCACAATTAACCTAGTCATTCCAGTTCTGCTGTTGTTTCTGCTTCTGGACCAAGATGAAAATCAACCCCATTGTCAATGGGACAGAAGGTAAGTCACAGTCATACCTGTCATCCTCTGAATAGTTGCTGTACAGTAGCACTAGACTTTTGCATGTGTAAAAATGTTTTTGCAAACAACACCATAATGATGCACAATGCTTATGTATGTAATGTTGTATTTAGAAAATGTATCATAATACACCTCGAGATATTAGTAGCACCCACCAATCTGGTACGAACTGCCTTCATGGCAATGGATACCTACACAAAAAGACACAGCAATCACAAATAGAAATGTGTCTACACCGGTGTGTGCAATATTTCACAATAAAATCGAAGTAATTAACAGAAACAGTATACCCAATAAGAACTACTCAATCTGTGATAATGAAGCAATTCCACTACATCATGCTACAGAATGTACGACCAATCATACCTCAAAACAGCAAACATGACAGAGATGTATGAAGGTCACATGTCTCCTTGGTGTGCAAAATTTGGCAAACATTAGGGGCCATATTTATACTTTTTGACGCAAAACTGCGCTAACGCAGTTTTGCGCCAAATAAATTAGCGCCGGCTAACGCCATTCTGAAGCACCATGCGGGCGCCGTATTTATTGAATGGCGTTAGCCGGCGTTAGCCGACCGGCGCTGCCAGGTGTGCGTGAAAAAAAACGACGTACACCAGGCAGCGCCGGCGTAGGGAAAAATGGCGTTTGGGCGTCCCAAAATGGGGCAAGTCAGGCTGAGGCAAAAAAATCGTCTTAACCCGATTTGCGCCATTTTTTTTGGGTGCCCAGACGCCATTAACATGACTCCTGTCTTAGCAACGACAGGAGTCATGCCCCCTTGCCCAATGGCCATGCCCAGGTGACTTATGTCCCCTGGGCATGGTCATTGGGCATAGTGGCATGTAGGGGGGCACAAATCAGGCCCCCCTATGCCACAATTTTTTTAAAAAAAAAATACTTACCACAACTTACCTTTTCTTCCCTGGGATGGGTCCCTCCATCCTTGGGTGTCCTCCTGGGGTGGGCAAGGGTGGCAGGGGGTGTCCCTGGGGACAGGGGAGGGCACCTCTGGGCTCATTCTGAGCCCACAGGTCTCTTAACGCCTGCCCTGACCCAGGCGTTAAAAAGAGGCTCCCGGGCGTCATTTTTGCCCAGGAGTATAAATACCACGCACATGCCTGGGAGTCATTTTTTAAGACGGGAACGCCTACCTTGCATCTCATTAACGCAAGGAAGGTGTTCACGCTAACTCCATGAACTTTGGCCCTAGACGCGTCTAACGCCAAAGTATAAATATGGAGTTAGTTTTGCGTCGAATTTGCGTAAAAAAAAACGACACAAATTCGGCACAAACGGAGTATAAATATGCCCCTAGATGTCTATTAACTGTAAAGCACCAGGTTCCCTGTGTAATGCATAGGTGCATATAATTGACACACCATTTAAAAAAAAACACACATGCATTCTCCAGTCACAATAACAGAAACACCTATAATTTTGGTATAAGTGCCGAGTGACAACATGAATGCTTGCACCAAAATAAACATGTCCTTCACAAATGTTCAACACTAATGTATGCATTTTAAAAAACATAAATTAAATCTACAACCTGTGCTTGTCAGTGTCACAAAAAAGAGTAAGTGCATGGCACACATAAGCAGAAATAACATCATCAGAAAAGAAGCAGTATCAATTATTAAATAAGGCCAGGACAAAGGTATTCTCAAAATAAAAATGATTTATAGAAATTAGATCACTCTCGCAGAAGTCCATGAAAATAAACAGGACATAAACAATAAAGGCACTAGGCCAGCAGTCCATTGTGTGGGTGCTTGCCCACACCTTGCTTCCTAATGTCACTGCCAAAATAAACCTCCTTTGGAAGGGGCATCTCTGAGGCAGGCACCTCAATGATGTTACTGGCGGGAAGGGTCCTTAGGTTTGGGAAGAAGGAATTTGGGAGAGGTGGGATTGTGTTTTTATGAGAGGTGGGTTGTAATTTGGAAGGGGTGGGTTGGGATGTGGAAGGGGTGGAAAGACATTTGGGAGGGGTTGATTTACGTTGTGAGGGATGGGTTGGGTTGGGATGTGGAAGAGGTTGTTTGGGATGTTGAAGGGGTGGAAAGACGTTTGGGATGGGTGGTCTGGCATGTGGAAGGGGCCAGGAAAAAAAGAAGGTCTTCCTTGGGAAATACGCAAAATGGGTTACAGGGAGATCAGGTTGGGAGGTAGAGGGAGTGGAAGTGTCTGATGTACATGTGTCTATTGAAGGTGTGGGTGCCTGAGGGTCTGGTGTATGGGTTGTACATTTTGCTTTGTGTTTCTTATTGGGTGTCTGTTGGATGGGTGAGTGTGGGAATTTGTGTTCAGTATGTTTGTGTGTGTGTGTGTCTGTTGTGGTGGAGGTGGTGTGTGGTTGTAGGTCTGTGGGTGTTCTGGTGGTGTGTGTGGGTGTTGGCATAGTGGTGGGTGTGCTGATGGTGTGTGTAGGTGAAGGTGCAGCGGTTGGTGTGGTGTCTTCAGGTGTGCTGGTGGGGAGTGTGGATGTCTCTGTTGTGGTGGGTGGTGTCTGCAGATGTGCTGGTGGTGAGTGTGTGTGTTTTTGTCATGGTGAGTGTGGTGTCTGTGAGTATTCTTGTGGTGGTGGTCTGTGTGGTGTCTGCATGGGTTTGTCTGTATCTGTGTTTCTTGCTCTGTCAGTGTGCGGATGTGCTTCTTGTGTTAATTGCAGTGGGCGCATGAAAATGTTTGAGGGTACTCAGGATAGGGTTTGGTGGAGGGATTTTGGATGGGGAAGGTGTGGCAGTCTAGGCTTGAGGTTGGAGTGTTTGGGAAGCTGCTCTCGAACAGGAGGCCAGACCCTGGAATGACCCCTGTAGGCCTGACAGGGCACCATGAATGCCAGGTAAGGCAACAGCTGGTTATCTAGGCGGGCAGCCCCTGGATGGCATTCAGTGATGCAGTCTGGCCTACAGCAATAGTCCTTAAAAGATCTGCAGCCTGGGACACCAGGGCAAGGCAAGGTGACTGCAGCAAAGGTGACGCCACCCCTTTTGGAGGTGACTACGGCCAGTTGGGGGGTTGGGCAAGCATGAGGGTGACGCATGAGAGATGGTGGTCATGAGGGAGAGTGGAGTTTGGAACACTGGTGATGGATGATGACGCAGGTGTAACAGTCACTTTAGGGTCCATCACCACTAGGGACTGGTCTTCTTTGGAGGTCTTTGAAGAAGATGTAGAGTCACTTGTGGTTTTTCTGCCAGACCGCCCCACCCTCTGTGACACTGGCTTCTTCAGTGTCCACTCCTGAGCCAGAGTGACCAGTTTCCTCCCCGCTGACATGGCTGCTGTCACCTTCGCCTTGCCCAGATGATGCTAAAAAGACAGATACAGCAGTTTGAGGGTATCTGTGCAAATTCAATTGAACATGAACTTTGATGACACAACATTAGCTCAAGTTCCCCATGCTAGCTTCTATATCATGAATGCCTTTGTCTCTTATCCACTTGTAGTGCCCTTCATGACAAATGGCTTTGACAGCATGAGCAAACACATAGACCTTGAGACATTTCTAACCCACTGTAGTACAGAGCTAAAATATATTCACATTTCCAAAAGAGCTATGTGTTGGGCTGGAAATTTACTTCTCAAGTGGTATCCCACACTATCTATGCAACATAGCCTTCCATCTTCAAATGTTCCTTTACGTCTCACATTTCTCAGTATCATTGGTTTCTTGTTTGGAGAGAACTAAGTTTGCCAAAATGTTGTTTGGGGGATGTCTAACTCTCCCATCAATGTGAACAGATTCCTGTCTGTTGCAATCAATAAAGTTTGCCATACAATTTCACGATCTTTCACACAGACTGGCTTACATGTACATTTGTGATGGCCTAAGTGTCATGCCAACCTGCTTCTGTCCACATGAACTGCCTCAAAATTTGCTGTACAAACCGATTTCAAACATGTTTCAGATAAGGTATGGTGCCCCTGTACACGTTTCCAGTCCTTTTGGAGTGGATGCTCATTATCATATTGGCATAGCACCAACTTACCAATGTCAAGTCTGATACATCAACTGCATCATAAGTGCACAGTTTGCCATGTCACCAGTAAAAGGACCTGCAATACTTACTCAAATTTGCGATGGAACATCCCACCGTATCTCATCATAAAATGGGGCATGTTTGGTCCAGCTGTTCCTCATGACATAGATAAAATATATGCACCCTTTTGTTCACATGCAGCCATGTGTCTACTCAAAACAGTACTTGGCTTGTGATGAGGAATCTAGTGGGAACTTCTAGCACAAAGCAATAAACGAGACACAGCATCAGACACTTAATGATAAACGTACACCTCCAGAAATCCTCATGTGCATTTGATGTGTGTCAACCGCCATGTTGATGCAGTACAGCATTGCTAGAAACAAAAAAATGTTAAACAATAAAAATAGCTACAGACAATATCTTACCTCCTTGATGCTGCTGTTGGGGCCTCAACTGCCCATCAAGCTCATGGTAGGACAACACAAGGATGCAGGCCATTAGGGGGGCAGGCTGCAGCACAGTCACTTAGATCGTTGGAAGGACTGCCCGGGCTGGCTTTCAGCAGACTTCTGCGTTTAGCATCGCAGATCCTCCCACTTCTTCCAACAATGCTGGCTGTACCACTTATGGACTCCAGGGTCCACACCTTCCTAGCGAGGGCCTTCCATATTTCTCACATTTGATGGGCATTGATCTGTATGGATGATAGATAAGAACAAGAAGAGAAATTTTTAGTGATTTTGTTTGTTTGTAGTGCTGTGACACAATTTTGTTGCATCGCTCACATGCATTCACCAGATGCTAACTTCCTCTTTTCCTAAAACATTTAGAGGTTCCTAGGAAATACTGATTTGCAGTGATCGTTTGAGCACCTTCAACACTTTCTATCTCCTCATGTTACCAATTCAGGTCCAAAACCTCACATAGGCCAGGGCTATAAAACATTTCCTGTTGTGAGATCCACTCCTGATTACTCATAATCATTGTGAGCTACTAAAAGCTAAACAACCTGTACACTGCTTGCACATAACCCCACACACAGCTACATTGGCTTCATGTCTAAATCCCAAAGAGTCAGAACCCATGTTTCGCATCACATACAGTGACTAAGGGCAGTATGGAAGAGCAGCTATGTGTCAGCGAAAGCAGGGATTTGGGGAATGTATCAACAAGTGTGGGGAGGAATGGGACATAGTTGTGTGGGTGATTGAGAGCCTGTAGTGTTTGAACGTGCAGCACAGGAAATTACTTTCCCTAGATGTGGCATCGTAACATGTAGAAGAACATATAAAGCTTCCTATTCCACAATATGGACTGTAATCCCACTTGACAAGAGAGCATCCGGCAACTCCTTGACTTTAAGACATTTTCTTCCATTGAACATCACTATCATTTTGAAATTGGATATTTGTTGTCACTCATACTACTGATACACTCTCTACTGGTCATTGGTAGTAAGGGGCCTGCAGTTTGTCTGATGAAACTGGAATTGTGAGTTACATGGACAGATATTACAGCTTCTCCTTTCAGTTGACTTTACATATCCATGCACAGACATTTCTAACAGTGGCAAGCAACATTCTGTTCCCAGCTAAATCATTCAGTCCACTACACTCCAATCCCAACATTTCATCCATGAACAGAAAGGGACAAATTAGGCTGTGGATGAAAAAAGAAACAGTTAGTCAGTCTAACATTTCCCAATCAGACATGTACCTGTTTCTATGGGGTCCCATATTGCTGGCTGTACAGGGACAGAACCTCCCTGGCAAGGAGATCTAGCACCTCCGTGCTGGGGCCTTGTCACCTGCTTTGTCCGGCATCCTGGCTCCCAGAGGTTGGAAACAGCAGCAAAAAACAAGGAGGTTTTGTTGGCTACAGTGTTATGAGACAAGTGAGCTTTTTTTCAATACACCAAGTACAGGTGCGTAGCAGACAAGATGCGTGATGGAGGCGGACACAGCCATTGGCTTTCATGCATAGCTGTCACACAGGTTAGCCAATGACAGGGACCATCATGAAGAGTACCACCTACTACGTGGTCAACTTCTGCTGGTGGCCGTCAGGTAGCCAATGTCCTAACAGCAAGGTCAGGCATCCACCATTTTTGGAAGTGAAGCTGTGCATTTTTCAATTGTTAGCGTGTCACCAGCACTCAAAATGGAGGCTAGTGAATTTACAAATGTCAGATATGAACAACACTGTTCTTGCCAGGATAGGACACATTAAAAGTGAACTGTGACTGTGTTTGACATCAATAGTGCCACAGGGAAAGTAATACATCAATTGACAGTATTTTGAATACATTTATTACAAAATATGTGCAAATAATAAATTTCAAATGTATTATTTAAACATAATATTAAATAAAATTAGACAAGGAAAAAGGATTTTTGAGAAAGTATTTGGAAAATACTGTATACATAACTGTCACAATGAGATTCATAATGTTAAAAGATATCAGATGTGTGGTGATTATCAAGGTATGGTGTGACCAGTTAAGCTGATTGCTAGAAATGGGGTCTCTAGTTGGCAGAGATATTCACCTTTGTCCAAATAGGGACTACAATCCTAGACAGGTTAAGTCACACACAATCCAATTATCCTGTGCCCACCCTCTGGTAGCTTGGCACTGAGCAGTTAGGCTTAATTTAGAAGGCAATGTGTAAAGTATCTGTGCAATAAATCATATAGTAACACAGTGAAGACACCACAGAAATACACCACACAGGTTTAGAAAAATATATGATATTTATATGGTTAAATAAAAGGTCAAAACGATAAAGATTCAATAAGCACAAGTTGAGATATCAGTTTTGCAGGATTAAAAATAGCCTTAAATCTTAGAAATCAACAGTTGTCTCTTGTTTACACAAAGTACCTGGTTTGTGTAAAAAATAACACGCAGAGAGACCACAGAAGAGGAGATGCGTGGAAAAATAGGGTGTGCGTCGGAATTTCCAGTGCGGCACAAACAATGCATCATTTCTTTCCACGCTGCAAGGGGCTTGGTGTCAATGTCCAGCATGCAGTCTTGGTTCCCCACTGCGATCCAAGGGATCTTTTTGATGACCAGGGGCGATGCATGGAAATCCTGGATGTGCAGGACTAAGTCACAGGCGTTGTGCCGATCTGGTATGGTGCTGCATTGAATTTTCTGTTGCACGGCAGGCGCTGCATCAATTCTTCACTCGGGAAGTCGGGCTGCGTTGCTCTAGTTCGACTGTGCATTGATCCAATAGGGCTGTGTGTCAAATGTCCAGCTGCAAGGCAGGCACTGCTTTGATTCTTTACTGGGGAAGTCGGGCTGTGTCCTTCCGGTTTAGCTGTGCGGCGATTTCTTGCTTGCACCATGGCTGTGCATCGTTTCCGGCAGGCTGTGCATCGATTTTCGGCGCACAAGGAGTTTCTTGAAGAGATGAAGTCTTTTTGGCCCTGAGACTTCAGAAAACAGGAGGCAAGTTCAATCCAAGCCCTTGGACAGCACTTCTCAGCAAAGTCAGAGGGCAGCAGGGCAGCAGTTCTTCTTAGCAAAACAGTCCAGATGAGTTCTTTGGGCAGCAAGGCAGTTCCTCTTGACAGGTTGCAGGTTCAGGTCCAGATGTGTCTGATTTGGTGGGTCAGGGACCCACTTTATATACCCAAAAATGCCTTTGAAGTGGGGGAGACTTCAAAGAGTGGTTTTGAAATGCATAAGGCCCACCTTTCAGTACAGGTCTGTCTGCCAGGATCCCAGTAGGGGGTTTGGTAGTCTGTTGTGTGAGGGCAGGCCACTAGCCTTTGAAATGTGTGAGGCCCTCCACCAGCCCAGGAAGACCCATTCAGTATGCAGACGAGTGCAGGTGTGACTGAGTATCCTGTGCTTGTGGTTGTCTGGGTGAAATGCACATGTCATCCAGCCCAACCCATACGTGGATTGGAGACAGGCTGTAAAGCACAGATGGATTTTAAGTTCAGGGAAAAGCTCACTTTCTAAAAGTGGCATTTCTAAAATGGTAATATAAAATCCAACCCCACCAATAAGCAGGGTTTTGTATTACCATTCTGGCCATACTAAATATGACCTGGTTACCCCTTTCTGATCAGAATCTACCATTCAAACACTATGGCCCTCATTACAACTTTGGCGGGCGGCAACCGCTGCCCGCCAAGTTGTATCCGCTAATGCGCCCGCACTCCAGCGGTGGCCATATCAACATTCGCGCTGGGCCGGAGGGAGGAAACCAAGTTTCCGCCCGCCGGCCCAGCGGGGATGTCGGCCGCAACACGGGAGCCAGCTCCAAATGGAGCCGGCAGTGTTGCGGCAGTGCAACGGGTTCTGTTGCACCCGTCGCGCTTTTCACTGTCTGCTATGCAGACAGTGAAAAGCTCCATGGGGCCGTGGCAAATTATAGGTCCTGGGCACATGTAGTGCACTTTACTAGGGACTTGCAAGTAAATCAAATATGCCAATTGGGTATGAACCAATGTTACCATGTTTGTAGGGCGAGAGCATATGCACTTTAGCACTGGTTAGTAGTGGTAAAATGCGCAGAGTCCCAATACCAGCGAAAACAGTGTCAGAAAAGTGGAGGGAGGCAGACAAAAAGTTGGGGGATGACCACCCTAAGGCTGTCAGGTCTAACACTGATAATTATTTTCCATACAGACATTTGAACCCTGGCATGGGTAGGAGACGATGGCCTCAGGTCTGGAAGCCATTTCCAGATGTTCCGACCAGGGTTAAAAAGGGTGTGATCAGAGTTTTTTTTTTTACTAAATAGGCAAATGAACCTCAATTTGACATCAGCTGGAGCCTGATCTCCTGCCTCACAATATGAATATAAAAGCAATAACACCAATAGTGAAACTCATGGCAATACTTCATTTTGTAGCCACTGGCTCTTTTCAAAACACTGTGGTAGTATCTGAGGTCATGTCCCAACCAACTTTCAGTGGTGTGCTACAAGAAGTCCTTTCTTCACTGCTGAGACACATCAACAGCTATATCCATTTCCCATGAAAAACGCATTTGGCCACTGTGAAGGGAGAATTTTATGCTTCAGGTGGACTACCACATGTGGTTGAAGCAGTAGATGGCACTCATATTGCCCTGGTGCCCCCACAAGCATGGGAACAGGTCTACCGCATTTGGAAGAACTTCCATTCCATCAATGTGCAAGTTATCTGCTTATCTGATTTGTACATCTCAAGTGTGTGCCTACTTTGCTATGTCAGCACATGATTCCTTTGTACTACGGAATAGCATCATACCCCTCCAAATGTCACAACGTGAACCTAAAAGGGCCTGGTGTGTTGGTATGTGTGGGATGCTAGCCTGGTTTGTAGTGGGTACCTATGTTACTTACAGCAGGTCCAGTTATCCCTTATTAGTGAAATGTAGGCAGTGTCTAGAAGCCAGGCTCTCTAGAAGTAGCTGTAGCTGAGCAGCCAAGGCTTATCTAGGAGATATGCAAAGCTCATGCAATACCATTGTAGTCACACAGTACTCACACACATGAAAGAAAATACTCAGGCCCATATTTATACTTTTTTAGTGTCGCATTTGCGCCGCTTAATGACGCAAAAACGGCGCAAACTTTTAAAATACAATTGTATTTTGTAAGTTTGCACCGATTTTGCGTAAAAAAACTATGCAAATGAGGCACTAAAAAAGTATAAATATGGGCCTCAGTGTTTAAAAAATAAAGGTACTTAATTTTTGGGACACAAGTGCCAAAAATACCATAGAGATTATACTCCCTTAGGAGGTAAGTAATACACAAAGTATATACACTAGTATGCAGAAATATGCATGAAAACAGTTAGAAAACAGTACAATTAGTGAAAATCACAATAGTTTGAAATGGACCTAGGGGGGACAAAAAACATATACTAAGAAAGTGGAATGCGAATGTCGGTTTCCCAACCAGGCAGGTGTAGTGTGTAGAGGGTTGCTGGGAGTACTAGAAAACACTAAAGGCATGTACTAGAATCCACCCCAGTGCCCAGGAAAGCAGGAGTAAAACACAGTAACTTTCCCAGAACACACAGAAACATGAGAAATAATATTATGCAAGAACCAGAAGAGACTGCAAGATACCAACAGTGGATTCCTGGACCTGAAGAACTCTGGAAGAAGGGGACCAAGCCCAAGAAGCACAGAAGAGTCCAGGGAGAACGGGAACCCCTGCTAACCCGGATGAAGGTGCATAAGAGGAACCACCAGTGAACATGAACAGTCAGTACGGCACCCAAGAAAACAGATTCGGGTTCCTGGTTGGGGCAGATGATGTCCCACACCGGATAGAGGATTGCAGTTTGCTTTGCATCGCTGGAGTCTGCCAACAAGCCGTGGCACATGCAAAGCTAGGGGTTAGCGGAAAATGGCACTGCACGGGACCAGGAAGGATCAGGTGGACTCTACCCAGGAGGGGGAGTCAGAGGGGGCTCTCAGCAACTCAGAGAGACCACAGAAGACCAGGCAGTGTGCACAGGAGTCCCATGGCATGGGGACAAACAAGGTGCAAAAGGAGGCCCATGCAGTACTAGGACAAAGGCTCCCATGCTGCCGGAGAACCACTCACGAGGATGTGCTCTGCAGAATGGAGTGCGGGTGGCTGGAGCTGCACGGTGCACAAAGAACTTCATGGAAGGCTGCCAACAAGCCTTGGCAACTGCAAAACACATGGCGCACGGGGTACTGTCCTGCGTGGGGAGGCAAGCTCTTACCTCCACCAAAATTGGACAGTAGGACGTCAGGACCATCGGGACCACTTCAGTCCACCACCTGTGATGCAGGATTCATGCAGCTCGTCAGGATAGGGGATCCACACAGCCTTAGTCATTGTAGTAGGTGCCTGCTGAAGCAGGGGAGTGACTCCTTCACCTCAAGGGAGATTCCTTTGCTCTTCTGCTGCAGGCTGAAGACAGGCTATCCTTTGAGGATGCACGACGGGGAAACAGTTGCAGTTCCTGGCAGGAGCTGAAGATACAATGTTGCAGAAGTTGCCTTTGCTTCTTTGTTGTAGTTTGTAGAGTTCCTGGAGGATCCAGATGCAGTTTCTTCGTGAGAAGGTGAAGTAGAGGATGCAGAGGGTTCCTGCTGGAGTCCTGCAATCCAAATCTGAAGAACCACCCAAAGGAGAGCCCTTAATTAGCCCTTAAAGGGGGATTGGTCAGCTAAACAAGTAAGCACCTATCAGAGGAGGGCTCTGACATCACCTGCTAGCACTGGCCACTAAGATGCTCCCAGAGTTCCCTGCCAACTTGGAATCCAAGATAGAAAAAACCAGGGACCCTCTGGGGGAGCTCTGAGTACCACTCTTGGGGTGGTGAAGGACAGGGGGGTGGTAACTCCCCTTTCCTTTGTCCAGTTTCACACCAGAACAGGGACTGGGGGTCCCTGAATTGGTGTAGACTGGGTTATGCAAGTAGGGCACCAAATGTGCCCTGCAAAGCATTTTCAGTGGCTTGGGGAGGCTACCCCTCCAAGCCTGAAACACCTATTTCCAAATGGAGAGGGTGTAACACCCCTCTCCCAAAGGAAATGCTTTCTTCTGCCTTCCTGGGCTTGAAAAGCAACAGGGGGAAGAAACCTGCCTGAGAGGCGGCAGCAGCTGGGACTGCCTGGAAAACCTCAGAAGGCTGGAATGGCAATACTGGGTGTCCTCTAAGGAGCCCCCAGAGTGCATAGAATCATACAACCAATGCTTGCAGAAGCCTCTGGGTATGATTCCAACATGTTTGATACCAAACATGCCTATGTTCGGAGTTACCATTATGTAGCTGGGCATAGGTAGTGACCTATGTCCAGTACACGCATAAAATGGCTTCCCCGCACTCACGAAGCCTGGGAAAATGGTCCTGAAGATCGTGGGGGCACCTCTGCTAGTGCAGGTCTGCTCTCATACACAGGTACTCTACACCCTGCCCTCAGGGCTGCTGGGCCTGCTATAGGGGTGACTTATAAGTGACCTGGTGCAGTGTAAATGGCAGTGAAAGGGTGCATGCACCTTTTCACACAGGCTGCAATGGAAGTCCTGCAGGAGCTTTTGCCTCTGCTCCCTATTGGTGGCAAAAGATATGCTGCAGCCCATAGGGATCCCCTGGAACCCCAATGCCCAGGGTACCTAAGTACCATATACTAGGGACTTGTAAGAGTGCACCAGTAGGCCAATTGTGGGTGAAATAGTGAGTTAACAGTATGCAACAACTTTAATTTAAGGGAGAGAGCATAACTACTGGGGTCCCGATTAGCAGGATCACAGCAGACACAGTCAAACACATTGACAAACAGGCCAAAAGTGGGGATAGCCAATTTAGAAAGAGGCTACTTTCCTACACAACTCCCCCCACCCCAAATGAAGGACAATAAGGCTAACCTTGGCCAGTTGAGACTTCATTGTCTAAGTGGTGATAAGTGGAGAGTAGCTCTGCAGTAGAGTGGTCACTCTCTTCATCATCCTCTATGTGATCCCCTCCCTGAGGGGAGGTGAACCACCCTATTTGGTTACTTTTAACTAAAGAACAGTGAAACTGTGGACCCTGAGATTCCCTATGTTTAAGGTTAGGGAAAAGTTTTAATGTGGGGCTGTATGACTGTCCCTGAAACCCTATGTTAGGACAGGTTTGCTGTCCTAAGGGTTGTAATGCCAGACAGGGATGCTGTCTTAGCAAGGCTAGAGCAGGACAACACTTTTGTCCCCATGGCTCTAAAAGAGGACAGGGCTGCTGTCATTCTTTGGGCAGAGCAGGACAGGGTTGCTGTCCCAACGGCTCTCCACAAGGGCAGGATTGCTTTCCTATGGGTTTAGAGGTAGTGCAGGGATGCTGCACTAAAGTTTCTTTGGGAGGGCTGGAGGGTTGCTCCATATTTTCTAAGACAGGGCAGGGTTGCTGTTTTGTCTTAAATTTCCCGCAGAGAGGCACTTTTACCTCTGGGAGTTCAGCTGTGGTAGCTTTTGACTCTATTGATACATGCCCCACCCTAGGGGTGGTATAAAACCTCACAGGAATTACATTCTTAGTGGTAGGGTGGGCAGGGGATACTTTGATATCCTGCATGTCTGTGTTTTTAAGAGTATCCTGGGTCATTCTTTCGGGCTTCAAGGCTCTTTCCCTTTTCTGCTTCTTAATATCTCTTGAAATAAATCTTTGGGAATACCCAGCACTACTTCAGCCCAACCTGAGGCCCCTCGGCAATCTACTGGTAAGCTAGTTGAGACTACCACATGCTTAGGGCCAGTAACTCCATCACAACTAAGTTACATTAAACCTAAGGGAAGAGACTGAGTGGAGTTGTTAACATCAGTGATTTAGTACTTTTGACCAAGTAGGTGTTGTGCAGGTGACTAAAGTGATAATCACACCTGTGTCCCTGTAGGCCTGGGCCTCAACACCATTTATCTGAATGAGCTGCTTGTACTTACCCATATTAACCCCAGGGTGCCCAGGACGAGGTGGTCTCTCCCTTAGCCACGGTTGCCGTGTGCCTAGGACGACACCACCTCGTCCTGGTATCGGCCCTCGTGGGAAGCACTAGTGCTCCCCCGATGGCCTCGCATCCCACTCCCATGGGCAGAGATGGAAGGGAACTCGCTTCCCCTTCCACCCCCTGTAGGAGGCTGGCCTGGCTTATAGTGGGTACCTCATGGTACTTGCACCTTGTGCGAGGTCCATTTATTCCTTATTAGTAGATTAGTAGTGTTCTAGCAGCTTAGGCTGATAGAGGTAGCTATAGCAGAGCAGCTTAGGCTGAACTAGGAGACATGCAAAGCTCCTACTATACCACTTATATCATATAGGTACTATATCATAAGAAACACAATACTCAGAGTTACTGAAAATAAAGGTACTTTATTTTAGTGACAATGTGCCAAAACTATCTCAGAGGATATACTCCCTTAGGAGGCAAGTAAAATACACAAAATATAGACACAAACCAAAATCAGGTAAATAAAACAGTCAGAAAATAGTGCAAACACTGTAGAATGCAATATGATGCAATAGGCCTAGGGGCAACACAAACAATATACTAATAAAGTGGAATAAGAACCACAAATGGACCCGTAGGCTAGTGTAGTGTGTAGAGGGTCACTGAGAGTGTAAGAACACACTAAGGGTGTCCCAGATACCCCACCACAAGACCCTGGAAAGTAGGAGTAAAGTACTAGTATTTCCCCAGAAACACACTAAACTCGTGATAGTGGATTTTACAAAGACCACAACAGACTGCAAAGCACTGAAGACGCATTCCTGGACCTGAGGACCTGCAAAGGAAGGGAACCGAGTCCAAGAGTCGTGAAAGTGTCCAGGGGGTCAGGAGACACTAAACACCGGGCGAAGCTGCAAAATGGCTGCCTCCAGGTAGAAGAAGCTGAAGATTGTGCAACAACAAAAGGAGCTAGGAACTTCTCTTTTATGCAGAAGATGTCCCACGGAGTGCTGTAGGATGCAGAGTTGTTTCTTTCACAAAAGACAGCAAATAAGCCTTGCTAGCTGCAAAGGTTGCAGTTGAAGAAAAAGAATGCTGCCCGGGCCCAGGAAGGACCAGGATGTTCCTCTTGGGAGAGGAGACAGAGGGGGCCCTCAGCAACGTAGAGAGCCCATGCACAAGAAGGCAGCACCCACAGAAGTCCTTGAACAGTGGTTCAAGAAGACTGAGCATGGCGGTCATCTCAACACTACAAAAGAGGATCCCACGAAGCCAGAGGTCAGCTGGTCAGCTCAGGGAGTTGAGCAATGCAGGACAGAGTGCTGGGGACCTGGGCTTGGCTGTGCACAAAGGATCCTTGGAAATGTGCACAGGAGCCCTAGCAGCTGCAGTTCTCATGGTGCACAGGATTACTGGCAGGAGAGGGGAGGCAAGGCTCACCTCATCCAAATTTGGACAGTTGGACCTCTGGACAGTCTGGGTCACTTGGGTACACAACCTGTGTTCCAGGGGCTACGCTCGTCAGGAAGCGAGGGGTCCCAGAGTACCGGTGATGCTGAAGCTTGGTGCCTGCTGGAGCAGGGGGAAGATTCTGTCGACCCACTGGAGATTTCTTTGTGGCTTCCAGTGCGGGATGAAGGCAGGCAGCCCCCAAAGCATGCACCACCAGGAAACAGTTGAGAAAGCTGGCCGGATTAGGCCCTACAATGTCGCTGGTAGTCTTCTTGCTACTTTGTTGCAGTTTTACAGGCGTCCTGGAGCAGTCAGCGGTCGATCCCTAGCAGAAGTCAAAGAAAGAGGTGCAGAGGAACTCTGGTGAACTCTTGCAAGTCGTTATCTGAGGAAAAGCCCACTGGAGAGACCCTAAATAGCCCTCAGAGGAGGATTGGCCACCTAGTCAGGTAAGCACCAATCAGGAGGGGTCTCTGACTTCACCTGCTGGCATTGGCCACTCAGAGGCCTCCAGAGTGCCCTCACACCTCTGGATTCAATTTGCCAGAGGTCTGGGACACACTGGAGGAGCTCTGGGCACCACCCCTGGGGTGGTGATGGACAGGGGAGTGGTCACTCCCCTTTCCTTTGTCCAGTTTCACACCAGAGCAGGGACTGGGGATTCCCTGAACAGGTGTAGACTGGCTTATGCAAGGAGGGCACTATCTGTGTCCTTCAAAACATTTCTAGAGGCTGGGGAGGCTACTCCTCCACAGCCCTTAACACCTATTTCCAAAGGAGAGGGTGTAACACCCTCTCTCAGAAGAAATTCTTTGTTGTGCCTTCCTGGACTGGGCTGCCCAGACCGCAGGAGGGCAAAACCCTGTCTGTGGTTTGGCAGCAGCGGTAGCTGCGGAGAAAACCCCAGAGAGCTGGTTTGGCAGTACCCAGGGTCCATAGTGGAGCCCCGGGGATGCATGGGATTGGCACCCCAATACCACATTTGGCATGGGGGGACAATTCCATGATCTTAGACATGTTACATGGCCATATTTGGAGTTATCATTGTGAAGCTACATAAAGGTATTGACCTATTTGTAGTGCATGCGTGTAATGGTGTCCCCACACTCAGAAACTCCGGGGAAATGGCCCTGAACTATGTGGGGGCACCTTTGCTAGTGCAAGGGTGCCCTCACACTTAGTAACTTTGCACCTAACCTTCAGCAAGTGAAGGCTAGACATATAGGTGACTTATAAGTTTCTTAAGTGCAGTGAAAATGCCTGTGAAATAACGTGTGTGTTATTTCACTCAGGCTGCAGTGGCAGTCCTGTGTAAGATCTATCTGACCTCCCTATGGGTGGCAAAATAAATGCTGCAGCCCATAGGGATCTCCTGGAACCCCCAATACCCTGGGTACCTAGGTACCATATACGTCAGGAATTATAAGGGTGTTCCAGTGCGCCAATTAGAATTGGTGAAAATGGTCACTAGCCTATAGTGACAATTTTAAAGGCAGAGAGAGCATAATCACTGAGATTCTGTTTAGCAGAGCCTCAGTAACACAGTTACTCACTACACAGATACACACATTCAGGCCACAAACCATGAGCACTGGGGTCCTGGCTAGCAGGATCCCAGTGAGACAGACAAAAACAAACTTACATACATGTAAAAATGGGGATAACATGCCAGGCAAGATGGTACTTTCCTACACCCCCACCCTCTCAACCCCCCAGTGATGTCTGATGATGTCAGACCGCAATCGCGCACTGACCTCATCAGAGGTCGCCCCCATGAGAAATGCAAATGCATTTATCTTCCGATCACGTGGTGGGGCGGGAGAAGCATCAAAGCAAAAGAAAGGCCTTTCCTTTCCTTTGATGTCTCTCTCAGCATTTCTGCAGCCCGATCACTTTGCGATCGGAGTGCAGAAACGTCCTCTAGACACCAGGCAATTAATTTTTTGGTGTGTAAACAATAAGGGGGAGCAACCCCTTGGGCAAGGGTCGCTTCCCCGGGGGCATTTATTTGTAAGGCCTTTTCTGCCCCCAGTGGGGGCAGAAACTTCTAGGCACCAGGGATAATGTTTTTTGTTTCTATTATATTTTAGACGTGGGGAGTGACCCCTTAGGCAGGGGTTGCTCCACAGGGGGGCAATTTGTCTTTAGGCCATTTCTGCCCCTCTTGGGGGCAGATTGGGCTATTTTTATTAGGCCAATCTGCCCCCAAGGGGGGCAGAAATCACTAGACACCAGGGATTTTTTATTTTTGCCAATTTCACGCAAGGGGAGTGACCCCTTAGGCAAGAGTCGCTTCCCTTGGGGGGGGGTGGGATTTGTTTTAGGCCATTTCTGACCCCCTTGGGGGTAGGCCAATCGGCCCCCAAGGGGGACAGAAACCACTAGGCACCAGGGAATTTTTATTTTTAATTTTTGTTACAGATGGGAGCGACCCCTTAGGCAAGGGTCGCTCCCTTGTGGGGCAAATTTGTTTTAGGCCACTTCTGCCCCCCTTGGGGACAGATCGGCCTATTTTTCTGGGGCCGATCTGCCCCCAGGGGGGCAGATGCGACTAGGGACCAAGGATTTTAATTTTTTTTAATGTTTTACAGATGGAGAGTGACCCCTTAGGCAAGGGTTGCTTCCCTGGAGGGCAAATTTATTTTATGCCATTTCTGCCCCCCAGATGGACCTATTTCTATTAGGCCGATCGGCCCGGGGGGCCAGAAACCACTTAGAGACCAGGGATTGGTGTGTGTGTATGTTTTGTTTCGGGGGCAGCCCCTTGGACAAGGGTCACTCCCCATGGGGGCACATTAATGTTGGCCATTTCTGCCCCCCTTGGTGGCAGATAGGTCTATTTTTGGAAGGACCATCTGCACCCAAGAGGGCAGAAAGCCCAGCAGAGACCAGGGAAGATTTTGTTTTTTTAAATGAGGGCGTGGGGTATGGCCATACCCCCACCCCAAATAAATGGGGACAAAGTTGTTCTGCCCACCAGTTGGCAGATGGGGCAATTACCCCTGATTCACTCCCCCAGGGGGCAGAACACCTAGTAGATGCCAGGGAATTAAAAAAAATAGTGGGGTGGTGGCTACCAACTAGTATGGGCATGATTATGCCCCCACCCCAACTGAAGGTGGTAACAGTCTTTCAGCTCTCCCCCACACACTAAAACATCTTATCCCATGGCAAGCAAGAGGGCATTTGATTATTTTGAGTTTTGGTTTTACATTTGGGCCATGAGAGCTTGGCTAACTCCCAAAATCATCCCACTTGGAATGGTGAGGGCTGCAAGTTTTGGACTTTGGAATGCTGTCAGGTAGAAAAATCTACAAGACCTAGAAACATATGAAAATTAAACATCTGGGTGAGCTCAGGGGGGTGTGCTTCACATGCACCTGCACCATTTTCTTACCCATAATGCCGTACGAACCTCCAACTTTGCTGGAAATCACACATTTTCCTCACATTTTTGTGATGGAACCTTCCGAAAACTGCAGGAATCCACAAAATTCCTATCACCCAGCATTGTCGCATCTATACCAATAAAAATTCTGCCCCACTTGTCAGCCTAAAAACTTTTTTTTTCAAACTGCCCTTTTGGACCTGCTTTGGTTCCCCCTCATTTTCAACATGTTTTTTGGTCTTTCCCTCTCACAGGCACTTGGCCCGCCTAGACACGTGAGGTATCCTTTTTACCGGGAGACTGAGGGGAATGTTAGGTGGTTGGAAATTTGCACCAGTGTGGTGATCAGACACAGAAATGTGGGAAAAATGTGAATTATTTAGCTAAGTTTGAGGTTTGCTGAGGATTCTAGGTAAGAAATCAATGGGGGATCCGCGCAAGTCACACCTCCCTGGACTCCCTCGGGTTTCTAGTTTTCAGAAATGTTTGGCTTTGGTAGGTTTCCCTATATGGCTGCTGCACCCAGGACCAAAAATACAGTTGCCCCTCCGCCCCCGTAAAAACAGGTTGTTTTTTATTTGATCATTTTGATGGGTCCACATAGTGTTTTGGGGCATTTGCTTACGCGGGCACTAGGCCTACTCACACAAGTGAGGTACCATTTTTATCGAGAGACTTGGGAAAACGCTGGGTGGAAGGAAATTTGTGGATCGTTTCAGATTCCAGAACTTTCTATCACCAAAATGTGAGGAAAAAGTGTTTTTGGGCCAAATTTTGAGGTTTGCAAAGGATTCTGGATAACAGAACCTGGTGAGAGCCCCACAAGTCACCCCATCTTGGATTCCCCTAGGTGTATAGTTTTAAAAAAATGCACAGGTTTTGTAGGTTTTCCTAGGTGCCAGCTGAGCTAGAGGACAAAATCCACAGCTAGGCACTTTGCAAAAAACAGGTCTGTTTTCTTTGGGAAAATGTGATGCGCCCACGTTGTGTTTTGGGGCATTTCCTGTTGCAGGCACTAGGCTTACCCACAAAAGTGATGTACCATTTTTATTGAGAGACATGGGGGGATACTGGGTGGAAGGAAATTTGTGGCTCCTCTCAGATTCCAGAACTTTCTATCATCGAAATGTGAGGAAAGAGTGTTTTTTTGACCATATTTTGAGGTTTGCAAAGGATTCTGGGCAATAGAACCTGGTTAGAGCCCAACAAGTCACTCCATACTGGACTCCCCTTAAATGTCAAGTTTTAAAAAATGCACAGCCTTGGTAGGTTTCCCCAGGTGCCGGCTGAGCTAGAGGCCAAAATCCACAGGTAGGCACTTTCCAAAAAAACACGCCAGATTTCAATGTAAAAATGTGATGCATTCATGTTGCATTTCCTGTTGCGGGCATTAGGCCTACCCACACAAGTGAGATACTATTTGTATCGGAAGACTTGGGGTAACACAGAGCAGAAGAACAAGCGTTATTGTCCCTTGTCTTTCTCTACATTTTTTCCGTCCAAATGTAAGACAGTGTGTAAAAAAGATGTCTATTTGAGAAATGCCCTGTACTTCACATGATAGTACGGGCACCCCGGAATTCAGAGATGTGCAAATAACCACTGCTTCTCAACACCTTATCTTGTGTCCATTTTGGAAATATAAAGATTTCCTTGATACCTATTTTTGATTCTTTACATTGTACCAAATGAATTGTTGTTTACAATGAAAACCCATTGCAGGGTGCAGCTCATTTATTGGCTCTGGGTACCTAAGGTTCTTGATGAACCTACAAGCTCAATATATCCCTGCAACCAGAGGAGTCCGGCAGACGTCATGGTATATTACTTTTGAAAATCTGACATCGCAGGAAAAAGATTCAGAGTAAAACGTGGCGACCAATGGCTTTTTTTCACCTCAATCTCAATTTTTTATTTTTATTTCAGCCATTATTTTCTGTAGGAAACCCTTGTAGGATCTACACAAATGAACCCTTTCCAAATTCAGAATTGTGTCTATTTTTCAGAAATGTTTAAGTTTCCAGGATCCAGCATTTGTTTCACACCCATTTCTGTCACTAACTGGAAGGAGGCTAAAAGCACCAAAAATAGTAAAAATGGGGTATGGTCCAGTAAAATGCCAAAATTGTGTTGACAAATGTGGTTTTCTGATTCAAGTCTGCCTGTTCCTGAAAGCTGGGAAGATGGTGATTTTAGCACTGCAAACCCTTTGTTGATGCCATTTTCAGGAAAAAGCCCACAAGGCTTCTGCAGTCCCTTTTCCCTTTTTGTTTTAAAAAAACAACCAAAGTTTTCACTATATTTTGGCTAATTTCTTGGTCTCCTCCAGAGAAACCCACACACTCTGGGTACCTCTAGAATCCTTGGATGTTTGAAAAAATAAAATGCAAATTTGGCGTGGGTAGCTTATGTGGACAAAATGTAATGAGAGCCTAAGCGCGAACTGCCCCAAATAGCCAATAAAAGGCCTGCCACCTGAGGAGGAAAAGGCCTGGCAGGAAAGGGTTTAAGGGGACAAGCAGCTAAAGCGGCAAGGCCAGTGCCACTTGGAGAGACAGAAATTGTCTTGGGGGTTTCTACACCTACCCCAGTTTCTATTATGGACTCAAATGTGAACCCAACTACACCTTTGCTTTCATTATTGCAAGTAGTGTCACTACTATTACTACCACTACTACTATGGGGACTAAAAGTGGATGTGGAGTTAGTAGTGGTGGTAGGCTCAGGGGCTTTACCTGGACATGATTTGTCCCGTGGCCTTTATTTCTGCACACATAGCGCCAAGGCGTTTTACTCTGTGCAGAAGAAGAAGAAGTTTTATTTTCACCCCCAGAGGACTTTTGTGGACCTGATGAGGAGACTTTACTTTTGTTTTTGTTCTCCCCCACCCCCCATTGTCCTGAGGCTTACCACCTTCTTTCTTCCTGTCCTTGTCACCCCCTGTATGAGCTTTTCTGCTCACCCTTGTACTGACCCATTTGTCTGCCTTCTTTCCCAATTCTTGGGGAGAGGTCAGATCTGAGTCTACCAAGTATTGGTGCAACAAGTCAGACACACAGTTATTCAAAATATGCTCACTCAACAACAGATTATACAAGCCCTCATAGTCTGACACTTTGCTGGCATGTAATTAGCTTTCTAAAGCTTTGACTAAACAGTTCACAAAGTCAACCCAATCCTGTGAGGCGTCTTTTCTGGTCTTCCTGAACCTGATCCTGTATTGTTCAGTGGTGAGCCCAAAACCATCTGAGTGCTGTCTTAAGAACACTGTAGTTGTCTAAATCTTCTTCCCTGACAGTGAGAAATCTATCACTCCCCGTGTCAGAGAAGAACAACCAAAGAATAGCAGCCCACTGCCTTTGAGGGGCCCTCTGAACTTTACAGGCCCTCTCGAATGCATCAAACCACTTGTAGATGTCACCCCCCACCTTGTATGGGGGAACAATTTTGTGCAGGTTCCTGGAATCAATGGAGTCCTCCCTGACTCAATAATCCTCAAAACTGCTGCCACCATGAGGTACTAACCACAACCCTTGCCTTTTCCTCTCCACTGCCAAGGCATCTCTATCTAGGGCTAGCTGTTTCCACTGCACCCTCAGCCGGGACTCCTCCAGACTCAATTTCCTGAGCTCCCTCTCTATGGAGTCATCTCCTGGAGTTTTGCAGTGTGATCCCTCAGACACTGTGGTTATATGGGAATGGGCAGAGGTGGGCCTTTCCCTAGCTTTTGGGACCCTAGTGACCTGTCTTCTGGGTGTAAAAGGAACCCTACCTTTGTGGCTTCCCTTCCCACTATCAGCTACACTAGTGGGCCTCCTAGGTACAAGATCATTGGAAGACCCCTCCCATGAACCTGGAAGATTGTTATCTAGTTCAATGGGTGCAGAATCTTCCTCCTTCTCCTCCTGGCTACCAGCATGTTCCTGGTCATCCTGAAGAAGGAGGCTCAAAAGGAAATTCTTATTTGGATACTTCCCCACATCTAATTTCCTGTCTGAACAGAGCCCCTACAGTTCTTTGCCCCATAGGGTGTACCCATGCCCTCAGAACTAAGTCTAGCATTAGACATGTTGTATGTGTTAGGGTGGTGTAGGTTGAAACTAACCTACCTAACCACTAGTCTCTAGGAAAGGAAAGGAAGAGACTTTGGCCCTCATTACAACCCTGGCGGTTGGTGTTAAAGTGACGGTAATACCGCTAACAGGCCGGCAGTTAAAAAAATTGAATCACGACCATGGTGGAAACTGCCAACACAGATAGCCACTTCAACACTCTCGACCGCCACAGCGGTAGCAACAAACACCGCTGCAGTCACCGCCAACAGACAGGCGGAAGACAATGTACCGCCCACACTATTACAAGGCACCAATCTGCCAGCTTTTCCGGGGTGGTACCAATGCCATCAAAAGCATGGCAGAAACAGTACACAGAAGGGAAACCACTCACCTCTCAACACTCAACGAAGAACCAGGACTCCATGGAGCCCGAGTTACAGGTCCAACCCATGTTGCTGTATCTATTAATACACCACGAAGTGGAAAGAAAGTGGGGGCAGCGACGACGACGGTGAGTACTGCACCTAGCACATAGGGGAGGGGAGGAGGGAAAAAAAGAGTAACACACACACATGCAACACCCCCACAACACACACACACACATATCCAAAAACATCACAGATACACCCCGTCACCCCCTGGAAGAACGCAAGGACAAAACAAAATGAGTTTAACTTGTGTAATATTCGAACAATCAGATAGCCCAAGAGAACAGCAAATAATCAGTATACACAAATATTTACAGCAAGTACACAAGTTCGTACACTGTCCCATGAAATGTCCGTGGACCAGTGGTCCTAAAAAGCATGGGCGAAGCCCACACATGACACCTGCCTCAAAACGGAGAGAATACAGCAGGGGCATCAGGTCGAAAAATAAAACGGGCACCTCAGGGGGAAGGGGAGGGGGGCACCTCAGCCGGATGATGGTACGACGCCACTGCTCCTCGAGGGGGTTCCATGCCCACTGCTTGGTCCTGGGGAGTGCAAAGCCACAGTCTCTCAAGTGGGTGGGTTGCCCACTGCTTGGTCCTGGGAAGTGCAAAGCCACAGTCTCTATAGTGGATGCCTTCTCCATTGGTTTTGGAGGGGGCTTTGTGCCCAGAGTGCTTCATCCTGCAAGGACTGTGTTAGTGGATGCTTTTCTCCTCTGGTTCTGGAGGGGGCTTTATGCCCAGAGTGCTTCTTCCTGCCAACGACTGGGTTAGTGGATGCTTTTCTCTACTGGTTCTGGAGGGGGCTTTGTGCCCAGTGATACTCCACCTGAGGTGTGGCAGTTGACTTCGTCTCACCTGGGTGTCTCAGCCACGCGATGTACCTGGAACAGGTAGCATGATACTCCATGGAGGTAGACCCACACTCCATCCTGCAGCGACTTAGGCTGCCAATTGCTGGTTCGTGTCAATGCTGGAGGTGGTGTCTCAAGTGGCGTGTCCAGGGATCAAGGACGTCAACTGCAGACTCTGATGGCTGCACACTGGGGGTGGGGCTGACGTCTGACAGAGTGGCATCCGCTGTGCACGTGGCGGTGCTGACAGTGGTGAAGGCGGCGGTGGCTGCAGCGAAGATGCTGCCAGTGCTGGCCGTGGTGCAAGTGACTGTTGCGATGGATGGAAACACCATACCTTCTCCGGCAGCCTCAGATGGCTGATCCTTGGGGAGGATGCTGCAGACTAACATTGTGGCAGCGGCGGTGCAGGTGGCGGTTGGAGCGGCGGTGGTGACTGTGGTGCATGTAGCTGCCATCCCTGATGATTTGGTGGTCACCAACCCCTCACCAGGTGATATCGTGCCCCGAGGTGATGTGCCCATTGGCTTGTGGCCCTTCCCCATCTACACAGTCGCAGCAGGGACATTGGCACTGTCCACTCGGTGTTTGTGGGAGGCCTTGCTGGGTGGGTGGTGTGACTGTCCCCTGCTGATGGAGGGGGTTTGGGAGTGGAGGAAGAGGTAGAGGTTATAAGAGGTGTACGTCTGCTGAGTTTGGGTGAAGGTGCATGGGTTGTGAGGTGGATGGCTGTTGAGTGCATTAGTGCCTGCGTTTGTGTACTTTGGGAGGAGGGCTTACAGACACACTGGGAGAGGACAAGGGGACGTGTGAATGGTAGTGGGGGTGGTGATTGCAGGTGAGCAGTGCATAGTGATGGGCATGCTGGTGATGGAGGTAGTAGCTGAGGATGCAGTGCATGCAGGTGTGAGTGGAGACGAGACTGGGAGGGAGGTGGAGGACGTGGAGGAGGGGGACACAGTGGAGGCAGCGGATGTTGGTGTGTCTGCATGGGTATGGTGCTTGTGTGAGTGCCTGTGGGATGTGTGGTGCTTATGTTTTCCTGAGCCACTTTTGTGTGTTGATGTGTGTGCATGCTAGTCTGGTGGTGTGCTTGGGATAGGCTGAGGTAGAGGGGATTGGGTCTGGGTAGTGGAAGTTGGAGGGGGGAGGCTGGACACAGGGACAATGACTGCCATCAGTGCCTGAAATGCTCTCTGTTGGGCCGCCATGCCCTCCAGGTATGCATTTGTTTGTTGCAAATGCCTCTCAACGCCCTGGATGGCATTCAGAATGGTTGACTGCTCAACAGTGAGGGATCTCAGGAGGTCAATAGCCTCCCCACTGAGGGCAGCTGGGCTGACTGGGGCAGGGCCTGAGGTGCCTGGGACAAAGGAGATGCCTACCCTCCTGGGTGAGCGGGTATGGGAAACACACTGAGGGGCTGGTGGGAGGGCAGTGCTGGTAGGGGGATGGCGGCTGTACCTGTTGTTGTGGTGGGCACAGAGGTGCCCGCCACCGCAAGGGAGCTCCCATCAGAGGATGAGTTGCTGTTGCTGGTGTCCTCTTCTGTCCCCGTTGTGGAGCTCCCCTCGCCCTCCGTCCCACTGGTGCCTTCAGACTCCGTATATTCACCCTCATGGGACATGTGAGATGAAACTTCCTCCGTCGCCGGTGCCTCTGCTCCTATGCCAGATGATGCTAATGCACAAAAGACAGGGTGAAGAAACAAGAAGGGGGGGAAGACAGATGAGACACATGGTCAATGCCAGCAACACCACTACCGTTGGCGGACACAACACACAGGGAGGATCCCTATGCACTAGGCCATGCACTGGCAGTTAGTAGGAAAAATACCTGCCCATGGGGTACTATGCCTAACACCATTTGCTGCACACCTGGATCCCACAGGAGCCTGACTAGTTGTAAATGCCCACTAACATTATTGGGGTTGGGGTGCCTCAGAGCCTGCCTAACAAGGGACCTACCCTACCAAGTTCGCCCTGGCCTAGGGGAACCCAAAGCCCACATTCCCCACCCAGGCACTTCATAAAGCATGCAGAGTCAGCTAAATGACACTGCACTTACCCTCTTGTGGCTGCTGTGATGCCCTCAAGCGCCCATCCATTTCCGGATATGCCTCCGCCAGGATCCGGAACATCAGGGGGGTCATGGTGCAACGGGCACCCCTTCCACGTTTGGAGGCCAGCCCCATCTGGGCCTCCGCCGTCTTCTTGCTCCAACGGCGTAGGTCCTCCCATCTCTTGCGGCAGTGGGTGCTCCGTCTATTGTAGACCCCCAGGGTCCGCACTTCCTTGGCGATGGCACGCCAAATACCCTCCTTCTGGTGGGCGCTGACCTAGAGGAAAGGTACAGGATGAAAGGAAATTACTCTCCCGTCCGGGCCGTCATACTCATTGCCCACCAGTTCCCACCCATGCCCTGATGCACATACACTCACCATCCTCACATGCAGGCCTCAGCCTCCCCCCACATGTATCTTCCATCCCCACCACTCCAAACAGGCATTGGCCACGCATCATGCTCACAGTGTACTCACCTGTTTGTCTGGAGGACCGTAGAGTAGCGTGTAATGGGGGAGGACCTCATCCACCAGTTTGTCCAACTCCTCTGTGGTGAAGGCAGGGGCCCTTTCCCCAGACACATGAGCCATTGTCGCTTCCAGACTGAGGTCACAGCAGCACTTGCAGTGTAGGTCCTCTCCTGTTGAAGGTCAGGTATCAAGTGAGTGAAAAGATAGAAAATGGCGGTCACGGCCATAGCGGTGCATACCGTCATCGCCGGCGTACATCGTCATTGACTCCTTGAACCCAAAGGGCCCAATGATAACCAATGCTAAATTACGCAGCGGTCTTCGATCGCCTACCGCTACGCTGAACAACGCCAGGGCGGTTACCTCATTTCCCCTTGTCCCTCCTTACAGGTCAGGCAGCCGCCATTTCAGGGGGCAAATGGCATTGCACCTAACTGCATCACAGCACATTTTGGCTGATATACGGACAAACAACGCCACACATGGATTTACTCACATTACTGAAAACACACTTGTGCAAACTATGTGGTACATGACCCTCTGCTTACCATTCTTCTCCATAGGGCACATCCGCTGGGGCAGATGATGAGATGGCGTCATCCTCTGGTGTACAGACCCCTGGTGGATCTGTCAACAATGGAAGACAGACACATCATTATCACCTACAGACTTGATTGTTCCACAATCCAAGAACTGTGTGCACAATTGGAGCTAGACCTGATGACAGCTATCCGCCATCCCACAGGAATACCCCCTCTAGTGCAGGTCTTGTCAGTACTCCATTTTCTGACAAGTGGCTCCTTTCAAACTACAGTGGCCATGGCATCAGGGATGTTTCAGCCAATGTTTTCTAACGTGTTGACCAGAGTTTTGTCAGCCCTGCTGGAACACATGCGCAGCTACTTCGTTTTCCCCCAGGTGGAGGATTTGCCTACAGTGAAAGCTGCGTTTTATGCCCTGGGACATATCCCCAACATCATTGGTGCCATTGATGGTACACATGTGGCATTTGTGCCCCCTGCAGAAAGTGTGCAGAAATCGAAAAAGCTACCATTCTATGAATGTGCAGATGGTGTGTTTGGCAGCCCAGTACATCTCTCATGTGAATGTCAAGTATCCTGGCTCTGTGCATGACGCTTACATTTTAAGGAATAGCAGTATCTCTTATGTGATGGGCCAACTCCAGAGTCACCGGATGTGGCTAACAGGTGAGCCCAAGGTTCCCACACAGTATTAATAGGTGTCTGGGTATGAGGTAGTCCCTAAGGGTTAGTGTGTGTCTAACAGATATCCCTCGACATTTGCAGGTGACTCTAGTTACCCCAACCTCTCATGGCTACTGACCCCAGTGAGGAATGCCAGAACAAGGGTAGAGGAACGCTACAATGAGGCACATGGGCGAACTAGGCGTATTATTGAGAGGACATTCAGCCTCCTTACGGCCAGATTCTGGTGCATCCATCTAACAGGTGGCTCCCTATACTACTCACCTGAGAAGATGTGCCAGATAATCGTGGCATGCTGCATGTAGCACAACCTGCCATTGCGACGCCAGGTGCTTTTCCTGCAGGAGGATGGGCCTGATGATGGTCTTGTGGCAGCTGTGGACAGTGAGGAAGAGGAGGCAGAGGAAGAAGATATTGACAACCAAATGAACATCATCATGCAGTACTTCCAGTGACACACAGGTCAGAGACTGGCACTGCTCCTCTCATATCTGACTACTGTAGGACATTGTATAAGTCAGCCTCTTAACCTCTGTCTCTGGACACTGACAGTTCACTTTGGCTTTCCATTTCACAGATCTGGGTACCTCATTCTGCCTTCTGCTATATTTACGGCTGCCCCACAACTGTCATACATTGGTATGAACAAATTAAGATTTAAATTGATATTTGTGGATGATGTTGTAATTATACATTTGTGAAAGATCAGACTGACTCCAGATTGGTTTGTGATTCAAGAGTGGTCATTTATGGGCTAATGTGTATAGGGGTATGTGGAAGGGGCTGGGGTGATGGTGGAGGAAGGTCCATAGTAGAGTCCAGTCTCTTGGTAGCACAGGGTCATTGTCCAAGGGGGCACAGGAAGGGGAGCAATAGCAGTTCAAGGTGGACAAGGTAACAGAGTGGGACAGAAGGATGACAATCAGGAGAGTCTTATTTCCTGGTGGGGTCTTGGCAATGTTCTCTGTCTTCTGCCTGGATCGCAGGGACCGTTTGCGGGGTGGTTCTCCTTCTGCAGGGGGTGGGGTGCTGGTGGCCTGTTGGTCCTGTGGCAGGGCCTCCTGTCCACTAGCGCCAGCGGACTTGGAAGGCTGTTCATCGGTTGGGCTGGTGTCAGGGGCCCGGTGGTATGCCACTGTCTCCCTCATGGTGTTGGCCATGTCTGCCAGCACCCCTGCAATGGTGACCAGGGTTGTGTTAATGGACTTCAAGTCCTCCCTGATACCCAGGTACTGTCCCTCCTGCAGCCGCTGGGTCTCCTGAAACTTGGCCAGTAACGTGCCCGTCATCTCCTGGGAATGGTGGTATGTTCCCATGATGTTTGAGAGTGCCTCATGGAGAGTGGGTTCCCTTGGCTTGTCCTCCCCCTGTCGCACAGCAGTCCTCCCAGCTTCCCTGTTGTCCTGTGCCTCTGTCCCCTGAACTGTGTGCCCACTGCCACTGACCCCAGGTCCCTGATTGTCTTGGGTTAGTGGGTTTGCCTGGGGTCCCTGTAGTGGTGGACACACTGCTGATTAACGTGTCCTGGGGACAGTGGCATGGGCCCACTGGTTGGGTGCTGCGGTGGTGTTTCTTGAGGGGCAGTGCTTTAAATGGGCCGGTACTGTCCAGTACTGAGTACCGGCACTTTTTTATTTTGAGAGGGAGAGTACCGGCACATTTCAAGAAAAACGTAATACTTTTAATAGGAGAGTACCGGCACTTCTCAGGAACAAGCAGGTACTCTGGCACAGAGTACCGGCACTTTAATTTTTCCATTTCAAGCACTGCTGAGGGGGGAGGTTCTTTGGGGGCTTGGGACTATGGCAGGGGGAACCGACAGTCCAGAGGTCCCTGATTGGCCGAGCTGGTCATCTTGATCCAGGCGTGCAGAGCTGCTGTTGTCACTGTGGGCCTCTTCCTTGGGGGGACTGGATATGGCTGGCACCTCCTGTCCTGTGACGTTGGGTAGGGGTCCTGTTGGGGTGTAAATGCATTGTTATTTTATCTGTGTGTGCCATCTTGTGCAATGGGTGTATTTCCCTCTGTTACTATGCTTGCACTATCGCCTTGGCCCTTGTGTGTGTGGTGATTGCGTGCCCTGGGTGAGTCTCTCTCTTGGACATGCTTTGGTGATTGGTGTCCATGCAGGTCTGTGATGGGTGTCCATGCATTGTTGTTGCATGCAGGGCTTGGTATTGGGATGGGTGGGTTGTGCTAGTGGGGTATATGTGAGTTGGTGGAGTGATGGTGTGAGGGTAGGGGTAGGAGTTTGTGATGGCATGCAGATAGGGTGGGGTATATAGTAGTAAAGATTTGCCTTACCAGAGTACAGTCCTACTGCTACTCCTCCGAGGCCCTCAGGATGCATGATCATCAAGACTTGCTCCTCCCATGTTATTAGTTGTGGGGGAGGAGGTGGGGCTCCACCGCCAGTCCTCAGTACGGCTACCTGGTGTCTGGATACCACGGAACGTACCTTCCCCCGTAGGTCGTTCCACCTCTTCCTGATGTCATCCCGTGTTCTTGGACGCTGTCCCACTGCATTGACCCTGTCGACAATTCTCTGCCATAGCTCCATCTTCCTAGCAATAGATGTCTGCTGCACCTGTGATCCAAATAGCTGTGGCTCTACCCACATGATTTCCTCCACCATGACCCTGAGCTCCTCCTCAGAAAACCTGGGGTGTCTTTGAGGTGCCATGATGTGGTGTGAGTGATGTGTGAGGTGATGTGTGATGTGATGTGTGGGGTGATGTTTTGAGGTGTGTGGCGTTTTGTGTGTGAGTGATGGTGTTGTGTGCCTCTGGATGATGGTTTGGTATTTGCTTTTCTCTCTCTATGCTTCTTCAAAACTTTTCATTGTAAGGGGTTGTGGGTAATGTGGGTGGGTGTTTTATAGTGTTGTGACTGTGTGGGTGTGGTGTGTGTGTATGTGTGTGTCAAGTGTGTGTATTTTGAATTGTCCAATGTGGTTGTGTTTTGTAAGTATGTGTGTACTTTGAGCGTGGCAGTGTGTACCGCCAATGATTTACTGCGGTTGAATGACCGCCACGTTGATTCGTGGGTCGTGATAGTGTGGATGTATTCCTGTTGGCGTGAGGGTGTGGGTTTTGGTACCACCAATTTATCACTGACCTTTGGTGTGGCGGACTTGTGTGGGTGTCTGTATTGTGCAGGATTTCTCAGTGTGGGTCATAATACCCGAGGGGGATTTCCGCCGCGGACACGGTATGTTGGCGGCCGTCGGCACGGAAGTCAGCGTAATTAACCGCCAGGGTTGTAATGAGGGCCTATATCTCTGTATTAGGTATATTTGTATAGCTCTAGGTATAGAGTAGTCTTTCCTGTGGAAAGCACCAGGTGACGGAGTGATAAGGCAATTGTAAGAACTTATCCCACCGTTGCACCACAAATGTAGGAGGCTGGCATGGTTTGTAGTGGTACTTACACCAGGTCCAATTATCCCTTATTAGTAAAATGTAGGCAGGTCTAAAAGCCAGGCCACCTAGAAGTAGCTGTAACTGGGCAGCCAAGGCTTATCTAGGAGGCATGCAAAGCTCATGCAATACCACTGTAGTCACACAGTACTCACACACATGAAAGGAAATACGCAGTGTTTAAAAAATAAAGGTACTTTATTTTGGTGACACAAATGCCATAAATGTCATAGAGACTATACACAAATTATATACACTAGTACCGTGGTTCCCAACCTTTTGATTTATGTGGACCCCCATTTTAACATTAATGGAACCCAGGGACCCCCACTGAATCATCATTGGAATCCTGGGACCCCCGCCTGAGTCATTACTGGAAGCTGGGGACCTAATTTGTCAATATTTGTTAATATTTCTTAATTTTCTAAGCAGTCACGGACCCCCTGAGAAGGCTTCGCGGACCCGCAGGGGTCCCCGGACCACAGGTTGGGAACCACTGCACTAGTATGCAGAAATATGCATGAAAACTGTTAGAAAATAGTGCAATTAGTGAAAATCACGATAGTTAGCCTGGGGGGACACAAACCATATACTAAGAAAGTGGAATGTGAATGTTGGTTTCGCACCTAGGCAAGTGTAGCGTGTAGAGGGTCGCTTGGAGTAATAGAAAACACCAAAGGTAAGTACTAGAACCCACCCCAGTGCCCAGGAAAGGAGGAATAAAACACAGTAACTTTCCCAGAACACACAGAAACAAAAGAAAGATTATGCAAGAACCCGAAGAGACTGCAAGACACCAACACCAGATTCCTGGTCCTGAAGATCTGAGGAAGAAGGGGACCAAGTCCAAGAAGCACAGAAGAGTCTAGGGAAAACAGGAGCCCCTGCTAATTCGGATGAAGGTGCAAAAGAACCACCAGCGAACAGGAACAGTCAGTACTGCACCCGAGAAGATGGATTTAGGTTCCTGGTTGGTGCAGATGATGTCTCACGCCGGATGGAGGATTGCAGTCTGGTTTGCGTCGCTGGAGTCCGCCAACAAGCCTTGGCACGTGCAAAGCTCGCGGTTAGCATAAAATGGCACTGCCCGGGAACAGGAAGGACCATGTGGACTCTACCCAGGAGGGGGAGTCAGAGGTGGTTCTCAGCAACTCAGAGACCACAGAAAACCAGGCAGCATGCACAGGAGTCCCACAGCATGGGAACCAACGAGGTGCAAAAGGAGGCCCATGCAACACTACGACAAAGGCTCCCACATTGCCGGATGCAAGATGGAATGCTGGGGGCTGGAGCTGCATAGTGCACAAAGAACTTTGTGGAAGAATGCCAACAGGCCTTGGTAACTACAAAACATGCGGCGCATGGTGGTACTGTCTTGCATGGGGAGGCAAGCTCTTACCTCCACCAAAGTTGGACAGTAGGATGTCAGGACTGTCGGGACCACTTCAGTCCACCACCCAGGATCCATGCAGCTTGTCAGGAGAAGGGATCTACGCAGCCGTTCTTCTTTGCAGTAGGAGTCTGCTGAAGCAGGAGAGTGACTCCTTCACCCCAAGGGAGAATCCTTCGATCTTCTGGTGCAGGCTGAAGACAGGCTGTCCTCTGACGGTACATGACCAGGAAACAGTTGCAGTTGCTGGCAGGAGCTGAAGATACAATGTTGCAGAAGTTGTATTTGCTTCTTTGTTGCAGTTTGCAGAGTTCCTGGAGGGTCCGCATGCAGTTTCTTCAGTAAGAAGGTGAAGTAGAGGATGCAGAGGACTCCTGCTGGAGTCTTGCAATCTGAATCTGAAGAATCATTCAAAAGAGAGACTCTAAATAGCCCTAAAAGGGGGATTGGTCAGCTAAATAGGTAAGCACCTATCAGGGGAGGGCTCTGATGTAACCTGCTGGCACTGGCCACTCAGATGCTCCCAGAGTTCCCTGCCAACTTGGAATCGAAGATGGCAAAACCCAGGGACCCCCTGGAGGAGCTCTGAGCACCACCCCTGGGGTGGTGATGGACAGGGGAGTGGTCACTCCCCTTTCCTTTGTCCAGTTTCACGCCAGAGCAGGGACTGGAGGTCCCTAAACCAGTGCAAACTGGATTATCCAAGGAGGGCACCAAATGTGCCCTTCAAAGCATTTCTAGTTGATTGGGGAGGCTACCCCTCCCAAGCCTGTGACACCTATTTCCAAAGGGAGAGGGTGTAACACCCCTCTCCCAAAGGAAATCCTTTCTTCTGCCTTCCTGGGCAACAGGGGGGGAGAAACCTGTCTGAGAGGAGGCAGCAGCAGGGGCTGCCTGGAAAACTTCAGAAGGCTGGAATGGCAATGCTGGGGGTCCTCTAAGGAGCCCCCAGAGTGCAAGGAATCATACAACCAATGCTTGCAAAAGCCTTTGGGTATGATTCCAACATGTTTGACACCAAAACATACCTATGTTCAGAATTACCATTATGTGGCTTGACATAGGTGATGACCTATGTCCAGTACACCCGTAAAATGGTGTCTCCGCACTCACGAAGACCGGGAAAATGGTTCTGGAGGTCGTGGAGACACCTCTGCTAGTGCAGGGGTGCCCTCACACACAGGAACTCTGCGCCCTGCCCTCAGGGCTGAAGGGCCTTCCATAGGGGTGACTTATAAGTGACCTGGTACATTGTAAATGGCAGTGAAAGGGTGCATGCACCCTTTCACGCAGGATGCAATGGCAGTCCTGCAGAAGCCTTTTCATGGGCTCCCTATTGGTGCCAAAAGATATGCTGCAGCTCATAGGGATCCCCTTGAACCCCAATGCCCTGGTACCTAAGTATGACATACCAGGGACATATAAGGGAGCACCAGTATGCCAATTGTGGGTAAAATACTGAGTTAACAGTATGCAACAACTTTCATTTAAGGAAAAGTGCATAACTATTGGGGTCCTGATTAGTAGGATCCCAGTAGACAGTCAAACACACTGACAAACAGTATGTACAATGTGAATTTATGATCTTTTGTTCCTGAATCCTAGTTTACGAAAAGACAATGGCTTGCTATGATATTAATCTGCTCATATGTTGCTTCCGTGTAGGAGACTCAGCGTATCCTAACCGACCATAGTTGTTGGCGCCGCTGAAGAATCCAACAATGCCATGGGAAGTTCGCTTCATTGAGGCTCATAAAAGAACACAGAAGCCAGCGGATCAAGCTTTTGGGCTCCTGAAGGCTAAGGTTAGGTGCTTCAACAAGACCGATGGAGCCCTCCTCTTTGCACACGATAAGGTTGCCTGCTGCTTGCTCCACAACATCGCCCTGCAACGGAACATCCCAATAATCACAGAGAATGGAGCCTGTTAGGAGCTACCGGATGAGGATGTTGAAATGCCCAATGAAGATGACAGTGGTAAAGGAGAAGTAATTGACCTACCCAAGATGTCATTGACCACTTCTTCACCTGAGTGTAAGCTTATGTTTACATATCGTAATCACCAATGTCAGTACAACTTGTGACATCGGGAACATATCAGTCTGTAATGGTAATTTGGTTGGAATGTACAGTTCAGGAAAGTCTAAGACAAAAATATTAGTGGATCAGAGTTTTCCTACATTGAGTCTTGTGTTTGTTGCCATAGATGAACTTTGCTTGTGCTAGATATATGTGTCCTCGTAACATGTTATTTGAGTCAAATTTATTAAATGGAATCATTAATTATCCCTTGTTATCCTGTTTCAGGGTCCTTCACAATCTCATTTTCATTTGGACATTTCAAAGTTGTGACATTTGCAGTTATATGTTGCTGCTGGAAAGTAGAAAGTGAACATGTGTTGATCCTGGGATGGACACCTACTTGGCATGGACAGATCTTGTACAGAGTCAACTTGCACTGTGATTAAATGGATGTTCCGGTGATTGAATAAGACCAGTTTCCTGTGTGTTGTTGCCATCAAGGCAATATTTGCCACTTAACCCACTCAAACCACATGTGTATGTTAAGACATAGCACACTGTTTTTCCTTCACATTGGTTAAATCATCGATTTGTTTTCTGTTGATGTGTCTCCTCATAGTTGATAGAACTATTTTTCAGCCTGTAATGGTCATGTGGCCTCAAATTGCTATGGTGCCATGATGTAGACTATAGGTGTTATTGATGTAGAATTCCTACTGTGAGTGCAGGATGTATGGCTACAGCTGAGGTTATGCATCAATAATAGTTTGCCTATGAAGTTGATCCCATGCAATATTCCCTTTCTTCTATGCTGTCAAGGTCACGGTGTGTCAACCTCTAAATGGCACAGACTATTGCGGGTTTGCATGGTTTGTGAAACTCAGCTCTGATTTCTTCAAGAACATGTTACACATGTTACTTACGTATGTATGTTTCCAATACATAAGGAATTTGTTTCCTGTAGTTTGAGTAAAATGGGTAACACATTACCTCTTTGTCAATTCTAATTTTCCTTAACAAATAAATGTTCAAAAGATTGGACAACATGATGGTGGAAGACAGAAAAAAATTAAAATAAAAAATAAAGGTAAAGGGGATGTCATAGTTAGGCTCAGATTCTATACACACAAACCATAGAAATTCAGCAGTTATAGATATACTTATGTCAAGAAACTATAACTCGTGCCCTAAGGTAACTATAACCGGCATCCAGGCCATGCACAGTTTTCTCATCAATAATTTTATTGCAAATGATGCAGTGGTATCATCATATATGTCATAGAAGATGTCATGACTGATGTAATGTGTGGGGTAATTAGATGTGCCTTGCAAGTGAGCGAGTTATAATTACCTTAGGTCACAAGTTATAGTTTCTTGACATAGCAGGCAGTGAAACAGAGAAGAAGCCCGCTCCCAGTGGGTAGGGGCATTTTTCCTGCTCCCACCTACTGGGCGCAGACTTAGGGCCTGATTCCAAGCAGTCCATGCATCTCCATGGCAGTGGTCCGACCGCTATCGGCTTGGTCAATGACACCGCCAGACATTGTAGACTGCTGCTGTGATGAGGCAGGACAAACAGGTTAGGGTAGGCAGTGTTTCTGCTGGACTTATTATGATGTTACACACCACCAATGTGACAGTGGCGGTCCAAGCACCACGTCCTAGCTGGCAGAAACGGAGAGAATAAAGGAAGCAACTCACCTGCAGGCAGCGTTACACATCCTGTGCCACCATGGAGCCTATCACACATGTCTTGGTGCTGCTGCTGCTCATAGAAGGTGTCCAAAATCCATGCCACTGTGGATGTAACCTATGGTAAGTTCACACATATACCTGTGTCATTAATCTCACTAAAAGATCATTGAGCTGTCATCCACATGATATAGGGCTCATGCTATGGGCACCAGGTACACGTGTCATTGTGTCCACTGTCAGAGTCATTCACAACGAATGACACATTCACAGCCAGAAAATTGCCCCTTTGGGCAGGTCACTGACACTGCACTGCAACACTCCACAGAAAACACATCTGACCATCTCAGGCACAGGGACAGTGAAGTGTATACAACATTGTATCACACAACAGCAACAACACATCAACATCACATTTACCATTTCACACTGCATACATGCCATGGACTGTCATCAGACTGAACACACATATTTATGGCTGTGCCATAGAACACAAACACCACTCCCATGAAACAGCCCTGCAATGGACCCATGCATCACCCACATTGCAAACAACACAGTGGAAGGACAATGGGATGCACAATAGTTTGAGAGACAAGTATCCAAAGCTCACTATGCTAACAATACCTGCACAATAGGGATGGGGGCTTCAGGAGCACTCATGGAAGGATGCTGCCCTGGGAGACATTACACTTTGCGCATGCCCTTAAAAGAACATTTGCACAGGAACTGGGCCTTCGTGTATCTCAGGGACAAACAATAGTAGAGCCAAGTGACATGCCTATCTGCATAATGTGGAAGTGCAAGTCAAGAAAGCAAATACAACAGCAACATCATAAGCCATACATTTAGATGAAGTAGCTGGAATGTACACACATCATAATGAACACATACACAGTCAAATGCAAAGGAAGCTAGCATAATTGAACACCTTCTATGTGTGGACAAACAAAACTCCACTTTCCAAACATAAGACAAATGTACAATCCATATCAGGGGAACGAGTCTAACACCATACATGGTTATATTGGGCAACGCAAGACGAAATACTTATGATACCAAACATAACACAATGCAATGACATCACATTTGGATTAACGCCCACATATCCACACAGTCAACATCTACCTTTGTATTGGGTGACACCAGTACTGCACACAAAGTGAGATATTGCAAACAATAGCAAATTAATCAGTAATTAGGCTGAAACACACAAAACTGTAGTTATACAACACAAGTTACTCAGGAACAACATAAAGGTAGAAAAGGAATTGCAGGACAAATGTGTACCCAAACAAACAGCACCTTGGGTTTATTAACACCAAATTATTCAGAACAAAGGCTATTGGCCAGTCCAGTTAAATGTCAATGCACATCACTGTGCCCCGACTCGAATCACTTTCAGGGAACCTCCACAGGAAGCGGCATCAGGTGGGCAGGCAGGCAAGCACCTCAAGGATCATCCATAGATGGGGTGAGGTCGGAATTGTGAAGGCTGGGTTTGGGTTTGGGAGGAAGGTGGTCTTCTTCTTGGGGGAGGAAGAGGGGTGCTTGCAGAGAGTCAGGTGTGACAGGGGAGGACTTGGATGTGGAAGTGATGGGTTGGAAGTGGGTGGGTGCCTCTTGGGAGCCCTCCCCGCTGCAGGACCTTTTAAGTGGGGGCAGAAATGTCCAGCAGATCTGCAATTCTGGCCAATCCAGACAGGCCACATCACTTCCTTCCCTGCCACCTCCTTCCTGCACAGTCTTCTCGAATAGCTAAACAAATGGTGTTGTCAGGAGCTTGGGCCACATGTGCTCTGAAACTCAGCCCCTCTTTCTTAACATTCCTTTAAGGGCTTCTCTGCCCATTTCCTGGCAGGAGCTGACAGCTGGCTGGTTGATGCAAGGCCCTGCTCAGACAGATGGATAGAGACATAATTGACCCTAATCCTGAGCTGAGCCAGAGAAAGATGACATTCCTGGATGACCCATAAGTGGTACTACTAACTTTTCGTAACCTACTGCATCATTCTTTTCACACACGTTACAGTGTACATTGGTAGGACTCTGGGCTCTGTGGGCCCTAGGGGACCTGAGTAATGCCCTAGTCTACTATTTCCTACTGACATTGAATGGAGTGTCCCTACAGTGAAAAGAGAGTACGCACACTGATGTTGACATGTACTGAAGTGTCCCTACAGTAAAAAGACAGTAAGCACACTGACTATCCCTCCTCTGTGTACACCCATCTCATGAGGCCTACTCCAAGTCACCACACACTCTGCATAGTTCTGTCAGTGCCAGGCTCTCTAAACGCAGTTCTTGGGCTGCGCACACCAGGAACCCTCCCCACGCAGCCCTTACATGGGTACACACACGTGTGCACACATGATCACATGTAACCAGCCCGGGGCCTCCTAAGCTTGCTGCACCACAGCTGCCTTTCCTTAGGAAGGTGGCACCAGTGGTCACATGTGCAGTCCATATTACCATGAGTTTACTGGGGGGGCATCCCTGACTAGAAGGCTCCCTTCCCAGTAAAAGGTCAAAAACCAGGTGGTCATAAAGCAAAAAAAATCAGGGCAGATCAGATGGTCAGAACCATCCTCTCACAGTGGGTCATCCCTAAACATCAGGGGGAGATGTAAGAACCTAACACATTAACTTTGCAATGCGACATGCAGGACTATGCCCAATACCCACCCCCTTGTGGCTGCTATGTTCCCATCAAACACCCATCAAGGTCCTGGTGGAGGCCATTAGGGTGGTCAGGCTCTGATGAACGCCCCGCCCACATTGGGAGGACAGCCCCTTCTGGACCTATGCGATCTTCTGCGCCCAGCGTCTCAGGTCCTCCCACCTCTTGCGACAGTGGCCACTCTGCCGGCTGTGGACCCCCAGGGTCCGCACCTTCCGGGCGATGGCTCTCCATATCTCCTTCTTCTGATGGGTGTTTACCTGTGTGTATGCAAGAGATAAATCAAGTGATTACAATCACAAGTTTTTGCCCAAATGGTTGTGTCACACACGTCAGAAACACCAAGCAAACAAATTTACATTTGTCAACACACCACAAGTGTGAGGCACACATTCCAACATGTACAGGGACATGACTACACACTTTTGTGTCCATCTGCACACTAACCCACTACACTGATCATGGCCTATAATGAATAAGCAAGCCTACTGACCTAAGGTAGCCCATGTTCCATCAACATACACTGTGATATGAGCCACAATGAAACACTACACACCTATGTTACTTCAGAAGGGTAAACTCCTTAGGCCTGACTGGATCAACACCTTTACATTCTGAAAGATTGACTAATTTCATGCAGTACCTACAGGTAACTACCATAGTACAGTCTTCACCCTTACACTTGAGTGACAATAAAATGGCTGGCATGGAGGATACAGGTAGTGTTTTCCCTGTGCATGTGTGAACATGTGGCCTAGCAAAAACAGAATCATGACACTTCAGGGTGGGTTTCTGTCGTATGTACCTGTGGTATGAACACTCCTTTGGACACATATTTCTAAACTACAGAGATGGCATCCAACATACAAAGGTATGCATTGTACATTTTCTGCTATGTAACCAAACAACTGAGTCACATGTCATTGCCTCCCATGAATCCTCACACTCTCTGAAAGTGGGTCTGTCATTTGTGCAATAAGCCTGTACAGTTTAAATATGACTTCCGTGAAGGTGACAACAGAACTGTGGGATTATGGGACTTGTCATGAGTCAAAGACAAACATTGCCAATGATGCAAAACACACATCAGGGCACATTTCGCCAGTAAGCCTCATATTGGCCACATGACAGGGTCTGTAGGTCTACAGGGAGTGGTCACAGGGCCACAGTTGCATAGCCACCGTGTCTCCCCTACAGGCTGGAATAGGTCACATACTGCAAGATACATTTGACAGGCCCAAGTATCTGCAGGCTGTGCATACAGAACCTACATAACACTCACATTTCCATCACTTCAATGTATGACAGTACATCATGTGTGCACCAGCAAGCAATGTGGCTTGTGTCTTGTATGACAACCTAAAGGGCACAGTGAGTCAGGACATGCCTTCCAGACAAATGTTTGGCAAGGCCAGATGTAAGGTGAAAGATCTGTTGCACAATACACACCACTTACAAAATCCTCAATTTAAACAGGCAAATTGCACATACAGCTCATGCTGTTATGCACATAAATGTCGTCTATTATGTACAGCCATCATAAACAAAGACATTTCATTGGATGGTAGCAAAGTCTCCTTGCCTAGTTTTGTGCATCCAACACAAAGAGGATCTAGGACCCCAAAAACACATCTCACAACACAATGTGAATACACACAACATGTAGTACTGGTCACCAATACATGCACCATGTAGATCCCATTGATGCCATACAGACTGCTATAACAGGCACACAAGAAGTGTAACTGGCACACAGGGGCACATTGTAGCCTGTGAGGAGGGAAAGAATGGTGTTGAACAGAGTAAATTGTGCCCAAACGTTACTTACCTGCTCCTCTGGTGAGCCATAGAGCTGTCCTACCACACGGACAACTTCCGCCGATGGACATGGGCAGTTCTTGATGTCCAGTGGAGTAGGTCAGGCATCTGCCATTTTGGCAGCTTGAAATACTATAGATAGCCCTGTAAAATGCATCAAAACAACAATATAAGTGTTATATCATCCGAGACGTCTTAAATCTGTCTTGTCGTGTGGGTCCAACTACACAACCACCAACGTAGTGTGTTGCAGGGCACAGATGGCATTTGATGGCGGTGCACCAGCCACCTCCGCCAGCAGTATTTTTGGTAGGCGGGAATACAGTCACATTTTGAGGGGCAACTGTGTAGCAGAAAGTGGGGTTTCGCCCGAATCCATGTTGTGGACACATTTGTTGACAACGATCTGGTCAAATGTGACCCTTACGCACTTGCCAGCAGGGATATGTACTGTGTGTCATGTCTATCGAGTCACAAATGTTTTGTCACACAATGTTGTTTGTATGTTGCTGTGGACACATTGACTAATGTTACAAATCATGTTTTGTCACACATAGGTACTTGTGAGAGGGAGGATGTGACAAGCTCCTGTCTTCCATCTACTGCCAAACCTTTAGACCATGAAGGAATGCCACATCATCCAGTTAAACCACCAGGATAGGTAAACAAAAGTGGACCTATGCCATCAGTTGGAACCAGATCTGATGCCAGATAACAGTAATCCAACCTGCATACCACCCATTGTGCAAGTCATGTATTGCACTTCCTGGCCACAGGGTGGGTCCTTCCAACAAACAGTGTCCCTATCTGATGGTATGCCCCAACCTATATTCAGTCTGGTGTTGAAGGGTTTCCTTTCAGCAATGTGAAACACATTGACAGCTATATCAGGTTTGCCCCAACATGAGGATTTAGCCAATGCGAAGACTGATTTTTATGATTTTGTCCACCTCCCACATGTGGTGGGGGCCATTGGTGACACACATGTTGGCTTTGTGCCACTGCAGGCCACTGAACAAGTATATTGCAACAAAAAGAACTTCCATTCCATCAACGTGCAAGTTGTCTGTTTGGCAGATCTGTACATCTCAAATGTGTGTGCCCATTATCCTGGATCAGCCCATGATTCCTTCATAATACCAAACCGTCCTTGGTTGTTGACGTCGCTGAGGAAACCAATTACACCAGGGGAAGTCTGCTTCAATGAGGGCATGGAAGAACATGGCGGGCAGTGGAGAAGGCTTTTTGGCTCA
This sequence comes from Pleurodeles waltl, assembly GCF_031143425.1. NCBI lineage: Eukaryota > Metazoa > Chordata > Amphibia > Caudata > Salamandridae > Pleurodeles > Pleurodeles waltl. The sequence continues at coordinate 832,122,967 of NC_090437.1, forward strand.
TGAAGGCCGGATTTCGGTGTTTGGACAAGACAGGTAGAGCTCTTCTCTACTCATCCGGTAAAGTGTGTGAGATTACTGTGGCATGCTGCATGCTCCACAACATTGCCCTGCAAAGGAATATCCCATACATTCTAGAGGAGGGCTAGCCTGCAGTGCCACCAGGTGGGCATCCTGAAATGTCAACTGAGGATGACAGTGGTGAAGAGGAAGGAGCTGACTTGCGAGATGATCTCATCCACAGTTACTTCTCATGAGTGTAAGCATGTCATATGATGTCATGGCTGTGACTGTACAATGAACTGTAGTTGTGAGAATGTGTAGAGTTGAGTGTTTTGGATACAGCTAGGGAGCTGATACTCTGCAATAATCAGCCAAAGGTTGCTTGATAAAATAGCTTTTGACACATCCCTACGTTGATGATGTTGCTTTCTTTGTGTCAGTTTCCTTGCAATGTACTTTGTTTTCCGGATGCTTGCTATGTGACGACTTTTGTCAAATGTATGGTTTCAAGCCTATGCTCCTTGTTTTGTCCATTGTACAGGTACCTTCACTATGACAGCTTCATGTGGTCATTTCAGAATTGTGACATTGGCAGGTATGTGATGCTGTTCTGACATATGAAGTGGACATGGATTGTTCCAGGTAATGTGGGTCACAGAGTTTGGGTGTATGAGATCTGCATCAGCTTAAACAGTGTTTGGGTGGAAGGTCAGAAGTGCCCATTTGATTTGTTTTGTGTGCTGTGGTGGGCCTGATGCATCATGTTTGTCATTATGTGGTCATAAAATATGTAGTCCTAGTTTACAACCAAGTCATTTTTCATTCACATTGGCTAAACTCTTTTTAGTATGACCAGTATGTAGCTGTAGATGTGTTTCATCATTGTAGGCCACTGTGTATGTGCCACAACACTAACATATGTCTGTGTCATACCATCAGATGCACGGGCATTGGACTATGATGGCTCTGTGATCAGGGACTTTGGTACTGCCATCTGCCTGTATTTCAGATTATGTGATGTTGAATTACTTTGGTGTAGTATGTGATAAGGCTCATGCTGATGACATCAACTACATCAATGTTTGCCTATTCTACAGGACAATGTCTGACAAATCCCTTCCTTCCGTGGCCTGGGGTTCTGTACCTGTCAATATGTTCATTTACCCAGTATGAGTCAAATCATTCATGATTTCCAATAGTTTAGACAGACAGACACTTGTATGAATGTGTTTGTGTGTGCGGTGATTGTAATTCTGAGATGGACTCTGTTTACATGCAAAACGTCCCATCTTGAACAACTATCTTGGATCATCATTTATGGTTCACATGGTCTGACATATCTACATGGCTCATTATATAATCAAAATCAACAGACGATGAGTCAGTGAAAGGTGATTTTATTGTGCAGGTATGACTAACATAACATATACGCAACATAACTAAAAGAAAAAAACAAATGTGAAGGGGTGAGTCATGATGAATGTAATCATTGGAGTAGATGCCATACCAGTGGGAGTCCAAAGTCCAATGTACTCCTTCCATTGGAAATGGTAGGTGATTCGGGATCAGTCCAGAGTGAATAGGTAACATATAAAGGAGGTCCTTAAGGAAGAGATTTATTACTGGTAGTGGCGGGTGTCTTGCCATCCACAACTCCTGAATTCTTTGCTGTGCATCCCTGTTTGTGTTTTGGGTGGGGATTCTGCTGCTACAGAGGCAGAGGAGTATGGGGCTTGTTGTTCCTATGGCAGGGCCTCCCTTCCAGTGACTGACACCAATGTTGATGGGCCTGCTGTTGATGAGCCAAAGGAAGGGGTAGACTGGTTTAGAAAAGCCCTGTTCAGGGTGGTGTGTATGTCCCTCAATACTCCTCTTAGGGAGGCCATGTTGGTAATGTGGGCCTCCATCTGTTCACACATGTCCCTATGCATGTCCCTCTGCAGTTGCATGATTTCCCGGAGTTTTGTCGACACCTGGCCCATCATGCCCTAGGACTCCTAATAGACCCCGAAGATGTGGCTGATGGTGTCCTGGCCAAGAGCAGCTGCAGTGGCCTCACCCCGCTTGCCCACACCATCCCTCCCACGCACCGGCAGCCCCCACGGGCCTATGCCCTTGCCATAGGGTGCCCACTCAAACTTGTTCCTGGATCCTCATTGTCGAAAGTGTTGCACTGCAACTCAGGATCCAGGACTGGGGGCACAAGATGGTGGACACTGTGCTAGGGACACAGGTTGGGGGGGATGAATGGTTGTCTGGAATGTTAAAGCAACTGGGCTGGGAGGTGAGACTCACTGTTGCCGTCTGACCAGGTTGCCCAGGTGGGCCATAAATGTCTTCCATGTCCATACGTCCAGGGGTGTTGTCGTCACTGAGGACTTCATCCAGGGGGGGTAGTGGCAGCCTGTTCTGTGGCCTCTGACCAGCAGCAGATCCACCTGTTGATGTAAAACATACATTGTTACTGATTGTATTGTGACATCTACCTCCAACGGTTTAGTGTTACAGTATGCAGAGATCTTGGATAAAGTTAGGTTGTAGTTTATCCAATTGTGGCAAATAACCATGGTATTGGGGGATTTGACATGACATGTTTGAAGCATGCCAACCCAATGTGACTCAAGCAGCTGCTGAGATGTGCAAATTGCACTTTGAAGGGTGGCCCGAAATGCCATCTTCCCACCAGTGCAGCCAACACAGTAGATAGTCAAGATATGGTTTGACCATATTGGAGACCTAGTTGAGCAGTCCCAGGACTTCGTTGTATATCTGACTGGAGTCATCATGTGCACAGTGCTGTGTCAATGTGTCTGCTGCTGCTGGCAATATGGTGATGCATCATAAGGTCTTATGCATTCTTGTTGTTCACACTGGGCAAGGTGTTATTCCTGTCTTCAATAGTTTTATATTGGCCTAGCAAGTCAATATGCAGCTCGGTAGACAGCCACATCTCTGATTTGAGCATGATCTGTACTTGATCACTCCCAGGAAAATACACTTCATTTGGGAGTTCACAGTCAGGGGTGTATGGGCAAGTGAACACTGGACTGGTGTTTGGAGTTACAGAAACAGGACCTGCTGGGATTTGCAGCCAGGGCACTCACTCTACTACACACACTTGACAAATGTTCTCCCCCCCAGGTGAATAAACATAATTTGTAAGTTCAATTACATACATATTGTGACAAGTGACCACCGGGCTGATGGTTGGAGTCACAAAAACAGGGCCTGCAGGGAGTCGCAGTAAGGTCACTCTCTCTACTACACACACTTGACAAATGTTCTCACCCCAACAGTGAGTAAACTTCATTTGTGAGTTCACTTACTGATGTATTGGGGCAAGTGACCACTGGGCTGATGGTAGGATTTACAGAAACAGGACCTGCTGGGAGTTGCAGTCAGGTCACTTCCTCTACTCCCCAATACTTGACAAATACTCTCCCCCGGGTGAGTAAACTTAATTTGGGAGTTAACTTATATATGTTTAGGGTCAAGTGACCACTGGGCTGATGGTAGGATTTACAGAAAGAGGGCATGCTAGGAGTTGCAGTCCGGTCACTCCCTCTACTCCCCAATACTTGACAAATGTTCTCCCCCAGGTGAGTAAACTTAATTTGGGAGTTCACTTATAGATGTTTAGAGTCAAGTGACTACTGGACTGATGGTTGGAGTTACCGACACAGGGCCTGCTGGGGTTGCAGTCAGGTCACTCTCTCTACTACCCACCACTTGACAACTGTTGTGTATTACATATCTGTAGGCAGGCTGCATTTAAGTTTGAGCATAATATTTTTATTTTGGAACATGACATGGATCCAGAAATGTGTTTTTGTAATTTTGAGACTTCCAGACCCCATTTTGACATATGGCAAGTGATGGGCCTTGATAACTGTGCTGTTCAATCCAATGATACATATTGACATTACATTTTTGTGATCTCTTTTGTGTTGTAATTTAGACTCCACTCCCCCATATATTCCTGTTAAGCCCCCAGGATGCAGGATGGCCAAGACCTTCTCCTCCCAGAGAAAGAGGATTAATGGGGCACTTGGAGGGCCACCACCAGTCTTCTTGGCTTGCAGCTGGCATCGGGAGACATGGGAACAGACCTTGTCCCTGAGGTCATTCCACCTCTTCCTACTGTCCTCCTTTGTGCACAGGGGGGTGCCTACAGCATTCACTCTGTTGACAATCCTGCCCCACATTTCAATTTTCCTATTGAGAGGAGTATGCTGAACTTGTGCTCCAGACAATTGTGGCTCTAATTTTATGATTTCATCCACCATGACTCTTAACTCATCTTCAGAAAAAAAGGGATTTTATTTTAACGTGACATGGTGAAAAAAAAAGGAAAAGGGTGACAGAGACTTACTTAACAGGGAAAGTTCAATAGGGTGTGAATAGACAAAAGTGTGTGAAAGTTGTTTTATGGGATGGTGAATAAAAGGGGTGCCCATTCTATGTACTCTACAGAAGAATCTTCATAGTCCTCCAGTGGAGATTCAAAGGATTGTGGTCTGTGAAGGGGTGTTTTTATAGTGTCCTTTGCTGGTGTGTCCACTTGTTCAATGTGTGTCAGCTGTGTTGTTTCGGAATTCATCCAGTGTGCAGTTGTCTGTTACTTGGCTGACCGCGAACCACGGTGGTCGGCCGCCATTGGCTGACCACCATGAGGGGACCACCTTGACAACTGTCTAATTGTAATGTGTTTGTGGTTGGCCACAGTGCTGATGGCACTGGAGGTCAGACCGCCTATATCCAGGCAGCTGCTCTGATGGCGGTCTGCCTTTTTTGTTTTGCAGTCGGCGGTCCTACCTGTATAACTCATAATATGGCAGTTTGGGGATCATTGGCGTTGCAGTCTTTTCAGGACTGCCAACATGGCACTCAGGTTGTCCAACCACCAAACTCGTAATCAGGCCATTACTGTTTGCTCTCGCTTGGTGGCAGCTTTAATATTGCTCTTACCAAGCAAGAGCAAACAGAGGTTTCCCTGCCCATGCAATGAGGGCAGGGAAACTGCTATGTTCCAGGGGTGGGCACCCCAGGACATAGCTGGAGCAGGACCTGGGGGATGATGTTCCCAGGGCCATTAATGGCCCCAGGAGGGGGGCAGAGCTCCCCTCTTCCTTTTGTGAGAAAGGCTGGGCGCCAGGAGTTGAAGTTGCTGGGGCCAAGAACGGCCCAGGGATAGGGGGCACTCCTTTATTTAACATGGCCAGCACCCCAGGGGTTGGGATCTCTGGGGCTAGAAACAGCTCCCGAGGGGGGCCATGTGGCTCCCTCCCACTTTATCTTTACAGCCGAGCCCTAGGCGGCAGTGGTCCCTCAGGCTGAAATCAGCCCGGGAGGGGAACCACATGCCCCCCTCCTTTTCTTTGCTCACAGCGGGGCCTTGGGGATGAAATTGGCCCAAGAGGGGCATACCCCCTCCCATTCATTGATTACAGCCAGGCCCTGGTGGGGTAGCAGTCCCCAGGCCCGGAAGTACTGTGCACCTCCCTCTCCTAAATATTTATTATGTATTCCACTGAGACAACGTGGAGGGCTAAAAAAAAAAAGCAAGCGTGGGTAACCGTGCTTGCTCTTTAAAACATTTCCCCACCGATCTGTGGATCCCCCTTGTTTCAAGGAAAAAATGTTTAAAAAAATGTTTGGCCCTGAGTTAGGTCCCTTGATTTGTTATTCTTTGATAACTTCAAAATTACTGGATGGATTTACACTAAATTACAAAAACGCAGTCTTTCTGGACCAAGATCTAGCTTTCTGACAAATTTGTTTTAATTTTGTTTAGTGGATTGTGTCTAAAATCCCTATGGGAATGTGCATGGGGAAAATGCATTTTGGGACTCCCACCACCATTTTTCTCAGCCCCCACTAGACAAATTACTCCAAGTCCTTCAAGGCAGCAGCTGAAGTGAGAGGCAAATTAGTTTTGAAAATTTCCTTAAGAGTCATCAAATAGAGCCAAAGTTATGGGCAAAATAAAAAGAGTTTTTCCTATGGAAACTAGGTCCTAACTGTAACTACATACTAGCGTTCATACATATATCTGGAAGGAAGTAGGGAACTCTGGGTAGTTCCCACATTTTAGGTGGAGATCAGCTCCTTTAAATGGAACACTCTACAATGCCACCAACATGCTTACATTGCTCACCTCAAATGTTTGTTTTCTATCACAGTTTTTTAGCATAGGATTAGCATTGTGCCATCCACGCTGAGCTAGAGAATTGACAAACTGTATTGCCATGTTTGCAGCAAATTCATTAAGCATAAGTCTGAAAGTGTCCTGTAGTGCCGAACTCCATTTATTTTCTAAACATTTTTGTATATATGCAATTTGTTTTTCTGTACATTAATTAGTTTTGATCAATTATTATATATAAATATATTTTTATATTTGATACATATTATATGACATATTTTATGTCTTGATTTTGAGGACTAAACATTTATGTAACATACTTAATAGATATTTTTCATATAATGCACACGTATATTTATATATTAAAATATTTATCTATACAATGTACACAAAAATGAATATACAATTATTATTTTTTTTGATGTGACTAAAAATCAATGAAATAAGGTTTTGACAGATTGCTTCTAGTCCAGATAGAGGGAGAGACTACTGGGTATGGTCAGGGAGGTGTTACGAGTGGAGGCCAAGGCCTGCCTGTTACTAGGATTAAAAACATTATTCTCAACATTCAGTGGGGAGTCCCATAGGGAAGTGGCAGGCAGCATGGAAGTCAAGTAAGCTGAGGTTTAGGGTGTGAGGCAAGTAGTAAGTAGGATAGAGAGAAGATGTAAAGGATGGTGGGACACCGCTTTAACTCCTGTGTCGCTACAGTTTTCATCTCTGTGAAGTGCGAGTTTTATGGCTTTGCAGATAGACTTAGGCCCTCGTTATGACCTCGGCGGTCTTCAAAGAAGACCGCCAAGGTCCCGCCAGACCGCAGACCGCTAGTGTTGGCAGCCTCCCGCCAACCATATAATGACTGCTGGTGACCCTCGGAGAGCCGCCAGCAGCCATACTGGTGGTCGGCGGTGCAGTGGAAGTTGTTCCTCCGTCACCACATCATCAGAACACCGCCCACCAAATTACGTTTCAGTATTCAGCGTGACGGTGTTCTGGTGACGGGGTGTTGGCGGGGGAGCAGTCCCCATGAAACCGGTTCCCTCCCGGACGAGCACCGAGTCAGGTAAGACGATTGTCCGACAAGTGGGGGGCCTGTGGGGGCCCATGGAGGTCAGGTGGAGTAGAGGGGGCCCTACCACCTTTGGGAGGTGATGTGGCTTTTGGGGGAGGACTCTGGGGAGGGTGCGGGGGAGACCCCTATCAGTGCCAGGGAAGGAATTCCCTGGCACTGATCGTGCCTACCGCAATGGTTTTCATGGTGGTACAAAAACCATGGCGGTATGCGGGGTCATTATCCCGCAGGTGGTCTAGTGACGGCCGCCGGGCTGGAGACCGTTGTCTCCAGCCTGGCGGTCGTTGCCGCCGTTGTTGACGGTGTGGGACATTGGCGGTTTGACATGTGCCAAACCACCAATGTCATAATTTGGTGGTAATTACCGCCAGCCTGTTGGCAGTGCTACCGCCAACTTAACACCGTACGCCAGGGTTGTATTGAGGGCCCTAGTGTGAAAATGTTTGAAGGTAGGGGAGGAACAATATCATTTATAGTAATAACTTATTTGTAGGATAAGGAACTCTTACTAAATGGAGGTTAAAAAAGTGGACACAATTGTGTTTTCTCAAATGTGTTCCTTGTTAATTCTCATATATGCTTCCTATAGTAGATACTACTAATAGGGATCTTCTTTTTCTTTCCTCTTTTCAGGACAGGACAAGAAGAGCAAGGTCGAGGACAAAGGGAGTAAGGTGAAAGTGGCTACATCCACCATCTCCACTATGCCTGAAGGTATGCTTACAAGTCTTTTCTATTGTTATTTAATGTAACAATAATTAATCTGTTCTCATCTCTTTTTTAAACATCATGGCAGTCTATGTTGTCTTTATTTTATATTTATCTAACGTTTTCCTAACTTCCCCCTTTATCTCTTTTATTGCCCATTAAAGTGGCCCAGCACACCTCCTTGTGATTACTTTACCATTGCCTTCTGTTTCCTTATTTATTTTCCTCTTGTCACCTTTTATTTTTTCTAGTACATTTCCCCTATTTTCCAACTGTAGTGGCAATATCTTCCTTAACCCTCTTTTTAGGTCATAGCTTACCCTACTGTACAGCTGTCTCATTTGCTGAAGACATCTTGGGGACCTTCAGAAACCTTACCTGGGAATACATTCTGCCCATTGCTTACCGTTGACTCTGTGATTTGTAACTAACATTTCCTTGGTTTCTATTTGCTTTGTTTTATGTAGTCCAGCTTGAGTTCATCCCTGCCCTTGCCACAATCTTGTTTAGTTTATCCTTCTGAGATCTCACTTTCTGTAAACAGGCTTTTAAATCTTGTTCTTATATTGCAACATTTGATGTGCATTTAAAAACAAAGGTCAAATGTCAGGATCCTTCTTCAGAGGGAGATTGGTGTTTACTTTTCTTTCTGTGGCTTCAATGTAAAAGCATCTATAGAAAAGCAGGAGGAATGTAGATTACTCTCTGCATAGAGCCCTCTCATGCCCTTCCTGTGCTGCAGTTTACAAGGCTGTAGCACAACCATTAAAACAGGCCTGCAGGGAGGAGGAGCACACTCTTTCTGTGGCATTAAATATTCATGCTGAGGTTCTGCTATCAAAGCACTGTTTGCTTTTGATTAATGTGTCTAATGATCTTTCTGTTTACAGTCAGTGAGTCAGAATACCAAACCCTTTTAATAATAACATACATTGGCAAGCCAAAAGGTGTAGCCTACATAACTACACTTAATACGCAATACCCTGAGTATGTGTAACACGTACAGTAGCACTGTGCCATAAAAACCTAGACAACATAGATTACTGCTTTCCATAAAGCTAAGCTACAAACAGAAACCCGGAAACTACTACAGTTACACTAAAGTGTTAAACATCCTGCCTATGTCAAAACATATTTTTATACTGTTTGGTGGATATATGTGTGGTCAGAAATAGGTGAACATGTTCCACTGAAACAACAACGGCATACCAAGAGGGCTGATTAGCACTGCTGGCACCCAGTGTGATACTCTACACCACTTCACTCTATGCCCACTCTGCACCACTCTACTCCATGCAAGTGTGGTCTACCCTACACTACTATGCACCACTGCACTCCGCCACTGCACTATACACCAGTTTAGTGCAGGCCACTCCACTATACTCTGCACCACTCCACTCTATGCCAATCTATTCTATGCCACTCTATGCTGCAACACTGCACTCTATGTCACTTCACTCTACACCAATGTGCTCAACACCACTCCTCTATCCCACTGCACTCTATCCTGCACCACTACACTCTACCCCACATCACTTTGCTCTACACCACTTCACTCTACTCTAAATCTACTCTATGGCACTGAACTCTGATCCACTCTTTGCGCCACTCCACTTTACACCACTTCTCTATACTACTGCACTCTACCCTGCACTACTCCACTTTACCCTGCACCACTCCACTCTACTCTTCTCTGAAACAATCTACTCTGCACCATTGCGCACTGACTGCACTCTATGCCACACTACTCTATTCTGCGCCACTCTAGGCCACTGCACTCTATGCCACTGCACTCTACACTGCGCCACTCTACTCTATAATACTCTACTCTATGCCACTGTCCTCTACGCCACTCTACTCTAAACCACTGCACTCTTCTCCAATGCACTTAACACCACTTTACTCAAACCCAATGCACTCTTTACCACTGCACACTATGTCACTCTATTCTACTCAGTGCCACTCTACTTTGTGCCACTCTACTCAAGGCCACTGCACTCTACATCTTTTCAAGACTGCACTCTTGACCACTGAACTCAATCTACTCCACTCTGTGCCACTGCACTCTACCCTACTGCATGCTATGCCACTGCAAGCTATACAATGCTACAGCACTGCACTCTATGCCACTCTGTTCTACTCTGTACCACTGTACTCTACACCACTCTATACTGCACGACTCTACACTGTGCCACTGCACTCTATGACACTCTATTCTTTAAGACTGTGCTCTCCAATTCTGAACTCAACACCTCTCTACTCTACACCACTGCACTCTACCACTATGCTCTGTGTCACTGCACTCTGCACCACTTTATTGTACTATGCACCACTCTACTCTGCATCACGCTAATCTGTCTGCCACTGCACTTTACTCTTCACCACTCAACTCTATGCCATTACACTCAGTATCGCTCCATGCAACTCTAATCTATTCTGTACCACTGCACTCTATGGCAATCTACTCTACACTACTTAACTCTACACCACTCTACTTTACACAGCTGCACTTTACCCTGCACTACTCCACTGTAACCCTGTACCACTGCACTCTAGCCACTGCAAGCTATGCCACTCTACACCATTGAACTTTATGTCACTGTACTCTATGCCACTCTGTTTTACTCTGCACCACAGTACTCTACACCATTTTACCCTGCACCACCTACACTGTGCCACTCTACACTGGGCAACTCTACTCTTCACCACTGAACTCTATGACACTCTGCTCTGCAAGACTGCACTCTCTTCCACTGAACGCAACACCACGCTACTGTGCACCACACACTCACTGCACTCTATGCCACGCTATTCTACTCTCCACCACTCAACTCTGCACCACTCTACTGCACTCTATGCCACTACACTCTGTGTCACTCCACGCCACTCTAATCTATTCTGCACCACTGTACTCCAAGCCACTGCACTCTATGCTACTGTACTGCACACATCTGCATTCTATACCACTCTACTCTACACCTCTGCACTCTACCCTGCACCACTCCACTTTATCCTGCATCACTCCACTCTACACCACTTCACTCTACTTTGAAACAATCTACTCTGTGCCACTGCACTCTACTCTGCACCACTCTACTGTATGCCAGCGCACTCTTCACCAATTTATTCAAAACCAATACTCTCTATGCAACTGCACTCTACCCCAATCTACTCTGCACCATTGTACTTTATGCTACTTCACTCTAGGCCACTCTACAAAACTACACTCTGCAATACTCCACTCTATAATGCTCTACTACATTAACCTCTACTCCACTCTATGACATTCAACTCCAATCTACAGCACACTACTCCACTCCATGCCACTCTACAACACTACTCCACTCTACAATGCTCTACGCAACTCCCTCTATGCCACTCCATACCACTTCACTCAATTCTCTGACACTCACCCCCACTGCACTCTATGCCACTTCACTCTGTGCTACTCCATCGTACAACACTCTACACCACTCTACTCTATCCCCAGTCTACACCACTCTGCTCTATGCCAACCACTCTACCCTACACCATTCAACTCTACAACACTCAACTACACTCTATGTTACTCCACTCTCCTAAACAACTCCACTCTACATCACTCCACTCTATGACAATCTAGTAAGCTTTATACCACTCTGCTCTAAAATACCCTTCTTCACTCTATGCAACACCTTCTACACCACTCCACTCTGTGCTACACCACTCCACAACACTGAAGTCTACTCTGACACTCTACGCCACTCTACTTCCTCCATGCCACTCAACGACACTCCACTCTAGTCTACTCAAATCTACACCATTCTACGCCACTCCATAACACTCCACTCTACTCTGCTTTCTGGCACTTCATTCCACACCACTCTCCTTTACCCCACTAACTTTTCACTGGTGTGTATCATGGCTAAAAGATATTATTAGTTTTCTCCACGTATTTCCCTTCGTGTTATTCCTTTATTCATTATTTCCTGATCCTTTCCTAACCGTTTCCCCTATTTTAAAAAGTAATATTGCTATTTCTATATAATTATTTGATTTTTAAATGTAAAATTAATTGTGGCAGGGGTGAAAGGAGCAAGTGGCTGCTGGGGTGGCCGGTAAACTGAATTCCTTACTCAATGAAAATGGCTGCATTTCTTAAGATAATTCTTCCTTGCCTGTATACCTGGTCCACAATATATTTTAAGTTATCCATATTACCATTTTTCTGTCTCTACTTGAAGTTATTTAAATGAAGGATAAAAGTGGTGTGCTGCTCAATGCCCACACACATCTACCAACACTCAAGTAATGTGCCATCATGGCACATGCCACATTTCTGTAAAGACCTAAGGGACCCCTGATACACAACAGAGTTCCAACGGCAGGGAAATAACATGAATGTATTAAATCTTATGGCAACTCTATCCACCCATCCTAAAATAACATACAACAAATGGCACAGGTAAAGACAACCATGAATGAATTGGTACAAGATGTTTTATTATTTTATCACATACAAATTGTTACATTTAATACAAATAAGCTAAAACATACCAGAGTTAGTACCCTGATAGAATCATACACCTTTTGTATCTACCTACACACATCCACTCACTCTCTAACCATAAAAACAAACTATGTATTCTCCCCAGATTAGCCACGTTATCCAGAGATAGAATCATGTGTTTGATACATGGAAAGAACATCAACATTTACTCAAATCAACTTGTGAAACATTATATAATATGAAAAAAGACCTCAATGTTATCCTAAAAGTTTGTAGCCTATTGAACAGTGTTATACTTTTCATCCTTGGCGTGGTCTCCCTTAAATTTTTGCCTATGTTCCTCAGGTTGTTGATGTGTGCTGGACTCTGATTTTACTGTTTTTGTTACTCTGGGCACTTTACCACTGTTAACCAGTGCTAAAGTGCAAGATCTCCTTTACAAAATGTGTATGTAATTGGCTTATCAATGATTGGCATATTTGATTTATTAGTAAGTCCCTAGTACAGTGCACTAGAGGTGCGAAGGGTCTGTAAATCAAATGCTTCTAGTGGGCCTGCAGCACTGGTTGTGCCACTCAAATAAGTAGCTCTGTAATCATGTCTCAGACCGGCCACTGCAGTGTCTGTGTGTGCAGTTTTAACTGTACCCACTTGCCAGGCCTAAACCTTCCCTTTTCTTACATGTCAGACACCCCTAAGGTAGGCCCTAGGTAGCCCCAAGGGCAGGGTGCAGTGTATGGTTAAGGTAGGACATATAGTAATGTGTTTTATATGTCCTGACCGTGAAATATTGCTAAATTCATTTTTCACTGTTGCTCGGCCTGTCTCTCTCATAGGTTAACATGGGGGCTACCTTTAAATCTGATTAAAGTGTAGATTCCCTTTGGGAGCGGATGGACATGTGGAGTTTGGGGTCCCTGAACTCACAATTTAAAAATACATCTTTTAGTAAAGTTGATTTTAAGATTGTGTGTTTGAAAATGCCACTTTTAGAAAGTGAGCATTTTCTTGCTTATACCATTTCTGTGACTCCGCCTGTTTGTGGATTCCCTGTCTGGGTTAGTTTGACAGTTGGGCTGGTTGCACCTCACACTAGACAGTGACACAAAGGGAGCTGGGGTGTAGCCTGCATATCCTGATGAGCCATCTGTGCTAGGAGGGAGGGGAGGAGTGGTCACTCACACCTGAAAGGGCTGTGCCTGCCCTCACACAATGCAGTCTCTAACCCCCTGGTGAGTGTCTGGGGCCTGGCCTGGGCAAGGCAGGATTTCACATTCTAAAGAGACTTTACTTTGAAGTAGGCCAACTTCAAAGGAGAAATTGGGTATAAAAAGGGCACCCAAAACCACAGACTTGAGAAACACCTCTGAAACCAAGAGGAACCTCTGCCTGGAGAAGAGCTGAATAGCTGAGGAAGAAGAGCTGCCCTGCCTGTGACTGTGCTTTGTGGAGCTATCCTGCAGTTGCTGCTTCTGCCAGAGTCAGAGGGCAAAGACTGGACTTTGTGTGCCTTCCATCTTGAGAAGAAATCTCAAAGGGCTTCATCTAGAGCTTGCCTCCTGTTGTTTGAAGCCTCAGGGACAGCAAAGACTTCTCTCTGCCCTGTGGTGCCCATCCAGTTCCTGTGACACTGAAAGGAGAAGCTGGCAGCCTAAAGACAATGAAATCCACACACCGAGCGCCGTGCAGGGAAAAGATTGACGCGACTCCGATCTGTAGCTGAAAAAAAGAATGCGCCGCCGGCTCTGCAGCTGAGAAAATGACGCTCGCAGGAAACGCTACTGAAGAATCGACGCACGGAGCAGGTGAAACGACGCGCAGCTTTGCTGACGGAGGCTGGGAGATCACAACCTGTGCTGCGGGGATTTCAGATCATCGTACGGCTGGATTTCCAACTCACGTACCGCCGTGCGGAGTTATTTTTGACACACACCCGCCCGTGCAGGGTTATTTTTGATGCACACCATGTACATTTTCACGATAGCAGCGCTAGTGTGTGTTTAAAACTACTTAAAGACTCTTTTTGCATTTTATTGATGACTTGCGTATTGTGGATTTTTGTCGTTTTGGTCTTGTTTTGTTTAGATAAATATTTCCTATTTTTCTAAACTGGTGTGTGTCATTTTGTAGTGTTTTCATTAAGTTACTGTGTGTGTTGGTACAAATACTTTACACCTAGCCCTCTGAAGTTAAGCCTACTGCTCTGCCAAGCTACCAAGGGGGTAAGCAGGGGTTAGCTGAGGGTGATTCTCTTTTACCCTGACTAGAGTGAGGGTCCTTACTTGAACAGGGGGTAACCTGACTGTCAACCAAATACCCCATTTCTAACAAACAGATAGGATCCTCAATTATTATAGGAACTCAAATCCAAACCACCATGTGCAAACATAAAAAGAAGGCAGATACCTTCTAACCACCTATTCATACCACATTAATCACCGTGAACCAGGTGATACCAGAAAGTGATGATGAAACAAACAAGCTCCTATGTGCATTATTAATCTAGTTGATATCTCCAAGCATAGATAATACATTAATCAACTCCAATACCCTCCAGGGTCAGTTGATCCATAAACTCAGTAACTTGTGTGGCTAATGGTCACTCAAAAACAGAAAAAGCTCTGGATAACAATAACAGTCCCAAAAAAAGGTTGTAGCTCTAGAATAAAGGCATAACGAATTACAACAATATAGTTTTCTTTTTAACCTTACACCCCTAGAAATGGTTGAATCCACTATACAGTACAGATGGGAGGTAAAAATCGCATCCACATCTCACAGCCCTAGCCAGATAGGTTAGTGATGAGGGGCGGGGGGACATAAAAAGAGGAATGAAAACAGGGATAAATAATGCCCAAAAGCGATATCAAACCAGTAAACAAAAAAGCTTTGTTCTGCAGAAGCTCCATACTGGATCAATGCAACGTAGTGAGACTAGCAATTTAACCGATAGACCAATGGTCTCCAAGGCTTTGGATCATCAAGATGGAGGAAAACAAGATTCTGCAAATCGAAGTCTTAAAAGTAAAACCACAAATAATGAATATAAGTAGCCACAGTAAATAACCGCCCATCTGAATCCTGCTCTAATTACCAACAAATAAAAGGACATAGGCCCTCATTACAACCCTGGTGGTTGGTGATAAAGTGGCGGTAATACCGCCAACAGGCTGGCGGTAACTACCGCCAAATTATGACCATGACAGTCAGGAATAATACAAGGGCTACAGGAATTGATGAAAAGTGAGTGTAATAATATAAATATGGTAGAAATATGAAAAATCAGTCTAATGATATGTACAGTTCAAGGGACACTGCCCAGTCCAAATTATGTGTGGGCCACAGGGCCACAGGCCAAAAGTCCAAGGCCCCACTTGTCACCTGCACCAACACAGACAGAACACTGCAGGAGCATCAGTTGGAAAATAGGCAGACACCTCAGGGGGACAGGGGACATCGGGGGCACCTCAGCCGGCAGATGGAACAACACCACTGGTCCTGGAGGGGGCAACATGCCCTGTGCTTGGTCCTGGGGAGTGCAAGGCCACAGTCTCTCAAGTAGGTGACTTGCCCACATGCTCTGGAAGGAGCAACATGCCCATTGCTCTTTGTCCTGGGGAGTGCAAGGCCACAGTCTCTCAAGTGGGTGACTTGCCCACATGCTCTGGAGGGGGCAATGTGCCCATTGCTCTTTGTCCTGGGGAGTGCAAGGCTAAAGTTTCTCAAGTGGGTGACTTGCCCACAGTGTCTCAAGTGTGTCTTCCCAACTGGTTTTGGAGGGGGCATTGTGCCCTGTGCTTCTGATCCTGGGGAGAATGGGGTGAGTGGGTGGCTTACCCACTGGTTCTGGAGAGGTCATCGTGCCCTGTGCTTTGATCTTTGGGAGTGCAAGGTCACAGTCTCTCAGCTGGGTGTCATTCCCACAGGATTTGCAGGGGGCAGGCCACACAGCAGCCCATGGAGGCAGGACTACAGATCGTCCGCCGGCGGTGACGGCTGCTCAGTGGTGGTAGTGGTGTTACTGCCCAATGACGAATTAACCATACTTTTATCAGTTTGCTTCCAAAGTGCCTGGTGAGGGGAGGCTCCAGCCCATCCCCTGCAGCCTTGGATGGCTGCTCACTGGTGTTGGTGCTGTTGGTGGTGGTGGTGGGGGGAAGCTCCAGCCCATCCCCTGCAGCCTCAGAGGGCTGCCCACTGCTGGTGGTGGCAGTGCTGCTTCTGCTGGTGGTGGCCGTGCTGCTGCTGGTGGTGGGAAGCTCCAGCCCATCCCCTGCAGCCTCGGACAGATGCCCACTGCTGGTGGTGGTGGTGCTTCTGCTGGTGGTGGTGGGGAGAAGCTCCAGCCCATTCCCTGAAGCCTCGGATGGCTGCCCACTGCTGATGGGGGTGCTGCTGCTGCTGTTGGTGGAGGTGCTGCTGCTGCTGGTGCTGGTGGGGGGAAGCTCTAGCCCATCCCCAGCAGCTCGTGGTGGGGGGAATCTCCAGCCCATCCCCTGCAGCCTCAGATGGCTGCCCACTGCTGGTGGTGGCGGTGCTGCTGCTGTTGGTAGTGGCAGTGCTGCTGTTGCGGCTGGTGGTGGAGGGTACTCCAGCCCATCCCCTGCAGCCTCGGATGGCTGCCCACTGCCAGTGGTGGTGCTGCTGGTGGTGGGGGGAGGGAGAACAAGAAGCCTTCACCAATTGGCCCACCCAGCCACAACAGGAAGACGGGCGTTGCAGTCGCGGGCAGAGGGGACTCTGATGAAGACAGCACAGTGGGACAGTGGGAAAGCACAATAGCCAAAGAAGGAGCCACTCAAGTGTGTGCTCTTGGGATGCCTCATGGCAGGGGCCCTTGGGATGCCTTATGGCAGGGGGAGCCGGCCAATGGTCAGCAAGGGGTCAGCAGAGGGCAGACAGCGCAATTGCAGCCCTGGTTAGGCAAAAGGGCTGCCCAAGACAACTTGGCAGAAAGGTGTAGCCTATAAGCCACATAAGTGCTGGATTCTTGCTGAAAAGGGGCTATCACTCAAGGCACTTTCAGGAAGTTTGGGGTTATGAATTTTGATCAGTAATTTTCTAACCTTGCCATATGAATAAACTGCAGCCATTTTTGCACTATCAAATCTCTCATGTGTTAACAAAACGGGATGATGGGTGCATGACAATGGCCTGGGGATGTTCACGGAGCACACGCCCATCTGTGAGAAGGTGGGAAGCACTTGGGCCCTTAAAGGCAGGAAATGGACTTAGTCCATCTACTGAAAAGAAAGTCCAAATGTAATATTTCCCATGGGGAACACCAAGACAGTCCTCATTAGTGACTGTGCACTACTGTTCCTTTCAAGGATTCACACTTGTAGTGCAGTGGTGGCAGCATGCTGTGTTTTGTAGAGATCCTAGTGTGACCAGGCCTTTTTACCTGCACCAAGAGAGTGAGAAAATACTTACCCACTAGCAGACATTTTTTCTGCCAACAGTGAACTAGGATTTCTAGCACTAAAAGAGAGAGAGAGAGAGAGACATACTTTCCATAGTAGAAGTATTTCTGACCTTCCTGAGACAAAGTAGGGACCCAGGGCCAGATGTACCAAAGGATTTTACCCATTCTGTGTCTATGGGAAAAAGCTTTCGTACATATGGCCCCTAGACACTAAAGTTGGGAAAGGAACAGACTGCCCTTTAGAAATTCATTTAGGTTTTCTCAGACAGAAAGTGCCATTGATCAATATTTCTGAAACTGCAATTTGGTGGATGGCAGCGATGAAGGGTGGGACAGCAGTTCCTGTTACTCCACTCTGGGGGGTCTGTGAGAAGGAGAGTAGCCCTTTTTTCTTATTGATCACTGTCATTTATGGCAGTTGATAGTCAGGTGCAGACTGCTCACACCTCTGTATGCTTCCTTTGTGGGTTGTCCACTCCGAATATGACCCTGCTGTGAAAGGAATCACTGAAGACAAAGGCTGATTCTGGAAGACAGCTTCAGGAGGACACATGGTAAGAGAACTGGAAGAAACAGGTTCTGGAAAGACAGAGAGAATTCTCATCCTCTGACTGACAACTTTGTAAGAATGGAAGCTGTTGGCCTACTTGCTCGGGTGCCATGATCTCTCTGACCAAGGAGGGGGATGCTCCACAGAGTAGTTGTAGCACTACTGTACAATCAGATATTGTGTCTGCTTGACAGCCAGCTTCCCAGGGGCAAGGGGGAAGCGCTCCTGTCTTCTCCTGAAAGGCTAAGGTGTCCTGTCTGAGTGAGAAAGAAGGAAAAAGTTAACCCTGCATGTCATGCTGGCTGTTGGTGTAGAAATACGTGGTTGTCACTGATGCTTCTGTCTGTCCACCAAAGACTCACAACCCATATGACTGTCTTCAGGCCTAAAAGCTAGTGCCAGTCCCTCAACTCCTCAGAGGAAGTACAGCATATCTGAAGCATGCCCGAACAGTTGCTGCTGCTTCATTGCTGTCACAGCCATCACAATCGTGGCATATGCCAAGCGTGCCCGACCAGTCTGTCCAATTGAAGCTGAGATCAACATTGTAATGTGGCTCACTGTGTCCATGATGGAGGCTGGTGCAACTACGGCACTACTTACCCTGTCCCAGAAGAAGAAGCCTGCAACCTGTGGTATCCACCACAGGACACCCCACCAAATCCGCATGCATGGCTAGATCAGCACGGATCCAAGGTGTGGCAACGGACTACACTGCTCTGAAGTATGAAGCTGCTACCTTGAGGCACTTTGTGACGAAGCACTGCCTGGCTGCTAAGGCGCTAGACACATATGTGCTAAATCGCACTTGGTTTTCGTTCCCCAAAGTGCCTTGAGAACATTAAATCAGCACCAGAAACTCACACCTGCAGAAGAGGACTGCAATATCTCTGTATCCAAAGGAGGTCCCAGTACGACTACCATTGTGACTCACCATAGCCGAGGAACCGGGCCCACTAAGATCACGAAACCCATCTACTGGTGATATTGCCTGAGCTCAGCAGAGGGCCACCGTCAGAAGCCCCCCATCCTATTACTGTCTTCAGGATCCTGTTGAGGGCAGAATTATCTTCCAAGGCAGGAATGGGATCCTGATTGGAAAATCACATGACTATCCAGGAATCTTGATGAAAACTTGTGTTTGGCACAGCTTTGCGGAGGATTTCTGGGAATTTTTTGAGTTGAGAAAGTAGTAAATTTGCACTCAGATGAAGATCTAAATCTATGAGTGTAGATTTAATATTTTCTTTGCGAATCGGACCTAGAAGCCTTGGGTAAGGAGAGGGAGGAGTGAAGCTCTTTTATCAAAAGCCATGCAGCGACCACTCAGTACGTACTTGACAGTGGATAACGCTCACCAGACCTCAGTAGATGCACTTTCAAACCAAACTGGTGCACCACTATTCTCAGCATGGCTCCAATCCTCTCTTTGGAACTGCACTGTGGAGCAATTACAAAAGTGCACCCCGAAATTGGTACCTGCATTTTAACAGAAGCTGATACTGACAGCAAGTGCCTTTTCTTCGATGAAAGCACATGGCAGCATGGACTATCACTTCAACAAGAAGTACTGTGCTTCGACAGAAACTCTCACTGACAGCATACTCCTGTGGTTCTGTGGAATAACCAACAGTAGAGAGTTACAGCACTTCAGCAGATGTTTACACTGACAGCAACTACAAACATTTCAATGGAAGGATGCATCAACATTGTGTACATACACTTTAATGGAAGCATCACTGTCATTGAGTTCTTGCACTTCACTGAATGTACACACTACTTCACTGAATGTACACACTACAGGGAGTACCCACTTTGAGTTGCGCACACAATAAAAGAGAGTACTGGACTTCAAAGGAAACTCTGGCAGCAAGTGACTATGGTTCGATGGAAGGAGGCACTTAGAAAGGTGTTCCTTCATTTTGATGGAAGCACTCACTGACAAGAAGGCAGCATTTGCATTTTGATGGAAGCACACACTGACTAGGAATTATCACTTTTTACTTGAAGTATAGATTGACAAGGAATACCTGTGCTTTGATGGAAGCAAACACTGGCAAGGCGAGGCAGCTGCAATTGCAGAGAAGGGCACACTGACAACTATTGATACAATTTCACATGGAGCACATATTAATTGAAGTATCAGCACTTTAAAACAACACTGGCACAGGACACACGCACTTTAAACGAGGCCGAATAGGCAGCAAGTTATTCAGATTCAAGGGGACACATACTGTAAGGAAGTTCCTGCACAAAGTAGTAGGAAGTGACTGCACTTCAAGAGACGCACATAGTCATAAAGCAAACAGCAGGTTAACAGGAGCACACAAAGAAAAGTGCCTGCACTTTAGAGGAAAGACACAGACAGATAGTACTTGCACCTCTTTCCCATTTCAAGCTCCTTCTTCGGTCACTACATAAGAGTTCTCAAGACAGAAATGTTGTTTGTGAGGCTAGGGCAGGGTACTCTGTCTACCAGAACCCCTCAATATCAGAATTAAAGAAACATTAAAACAAACGCTCTAGGCAGCTAAACGAAAATTAAAAATTGAGAGCTACACACAATGGGAAAGCCTGGTGGTCCTAAAGAGAAAAAAAGAAAAAAATGACCTGTACCCCCTACAAGAAAGCTGTCTGGGTCATTAGTATTTTGTTTTACAGAAAAAAAAATCCTGCATCGGAGTTTATGTTTGTGTAACAAAAAAATGTTTCTGAGTGGCAGCATGAAACAAGGCAGCTGCTCAGCAAACCTTTATTGCCTTCAGAGGAGCTACCAAGGCGGGGGCTCCTCTGAATGCATGGAGGTCTTTGCCAGGCTGTTAAGATCTACAAGTAGGGTAGGCGGTAGTCCAACTGGATGGCGGAGGTAATGACCTCTTCCAGCTTGGCAGATGGCGGGCCACCTGCCATACTCTAAATGATAGCCTAAACGTATAAGATGCCAATGGGATCATGGCCTGCGCCTATGTGAAGTAGTTCTTCCCATCACTTGACAGTGACATGACCAAACTGATTATCATTTGTCTTGCATTGGGTTTGGTCCATGGCAATTTGAAAGAAGCAATTATTACTCCTGAAAAAAAAAAAATGGCAGACCCTTTCATACTTGCCAGTTATTGTCTAGTATCCACTTTCATTCCCCAGAAAATTGCTGGAAGAAATGATGTCAGAACAGCGACACGAGTACTTAGAACAAAACCACCTGCTTCATGACGCCCGTCATCAACACCATTCACAAATCTGCCTTGTCGAACATAAAATAGGATCTCTCTGATTCTCTTGATGAATGCTCAAAAACAGATTTTATGCATGTTGCCCTTTCTCTGTTATATTGCTCTACTGACTACAAAATGTAGCTAACCTGACTAAAGAGTGACCAGGGCTACCTGGGTGCAGTCGGAGTGGATCCACTCCTCCTCCCTTGACTGCAGACATTTAGTCAGCAATCGATCTAATTTATCCTTCAACCACGAGGCATCATGTGGAGTTTCCAGGCGTGCTCCATTTCACCATTGTTTTTCCACAGCTCCATGCACCCACCTGCTCAGGTGCTTCAATAATACCAGGTACATTGATCGGTGTATGCCTATGATTCAGAAATCCACGTCCAGCAGGCACACATCAAAGCTAATATCACGATGTGTCTGCATCATATGCATAAATGAATAAAAGAAAGCTTCTGGTGCCTGAAAGGGGTCACAGGGAAATCCATGTACTTGGAATATGAGAGCCGGAGAGGCTTCTGTTTATCTGGCTCTCTACCCTCAATGTTGTACCTGTTATGCCACAGAAATGCAGGTACCTCCGAACCGTTTTAGACATGATTGTCAATTTGACTCCGCAAATCAAGGCTCTGATGAAAGGTGTTAACATGTAACTCTCCCTGCTCCAGAAAACCCTTCCACTCCTGCAAATTCCTCAAAAAAGTGCAAATGAAAAAATATGCGGTTGTGGCACATTTAATCTACTAGAATGTGATCTATGCGGGCTTATAAAAAATGCAATAGCTGGCTTCAGACTTCAGAACCTGGTTGCCAGGGTGTGCTTGAACATCCGGAATCAAGACCGTGTAAAACCAGCCCTGAAAGTTCTCCATTGGTTCCCTGTTGAGTGCAGGATTACCTTTAAGATACTGTGTTAGTCTCAAGACCTGTTGGAAGGATGGGCCACGAGTACCTGCAAAAGCCGGGCCCTCAGACTGGGCCCCTCTGCCTTGGCCAAACAACGATCCAGGCAAAGAACTGTGGTCGGTCACAGGGAGGTGAGGGTCCCCTCCCAAACCAGCACCTTAGGGGGAAAAAATCAAAGTACCCACGATCCTTGAGAGATCATGAGGACAATTGCTCAACAATGATAATGGATTTACCAGCATTTGTCAGGAATCTAATTGCATCCTGCTCAGCAGTTGTTTCTTGTTCGCTCCTGTGCATCTTAGCGCTTTGAAGCTGTCAAATGTGAAAAGCAGCAGGTTACAAAGCACTGAAATAGGCAAAAAGATGTCCCTGTCGACATGCCATGCATTGAGCAAGGCACACACAGCAGTGAATACGCTTTCCTTGGTGGCTGAGTCTGCGAATATGCCCTGGGTGGTCTGTTCCATGTTTACCTTGCAGCGGCACCTGCCATCCTGCAGCTCATGTGACAGCATCCAGAATTATTTCTACCAACAGCGGAGGGACAAACAACCTTTCAAACACGACTTCAAATGCACTGCGGTCTTGCTGGGGTAGGGTGGGGGGCGGACGGAGAGAGGACCGGGGCAGAGCGAGCGCCTAGAACCACCTACAGCGAAAGGCTGCGGCAGTCTGTAAAATCTGTGTCCCTGACACAATCACACCTGAAAGCGCGCGGCCGAGCAATGCTGATGGAGCAGCGAACTGCGCCAAGAAGGAACCAGGTGTGGGGTAATGTATAGCTCTCAAAGCAAACAACTACGCACCGCAGAGCACCGACGCTCGTCAAAGTGCCGATACACCCACACCAAGGAGAAGGCACTATCCCAATGACAAGAGGCAGAACGTTCGCGCCTCTAGGCCCTTAGTAAGTTATGCGGCGCTCAGAAGATGCGCTGGTGCGGGTTCTTTTTGACTTAATATATCACATTTAAGGTAACGAAAATGTGCTAAACATCAAACGATTCCGTCCCTGTTGTTCCGCTGTGTGACACAAATCCACTTCACTGCATGAATGTAAAACATAAAGCGGGTGCTCTCGATACCCTGGGTCTGATGATCAGCCAAACTTAAATCTTTAAGCTACCACCAATCAGAAGGCCCCACACTGCTACAGACCATCCGACTCCCGCTGTGCCCGTCGCGCCCCACACGTTCTTACAAAGCATCGTCGTTTATTATTCCGCTGCGCTTTCACCCACCTCGTAGGTATTGATGGGTTTTCGACAGTAGAACCCTGTATAGAGGAGTGTAGATAGGGTTTGAACCCATTGCCCAATCCAAGCTGAGTTCAAACACAGCTTATCGTTAATGTTATTCAGAAGTTTTTTTAATGGTATCTTTGAAAAAAACTAGTTAATACCACGTTATTTTGTTGAGTCAAAAGCAAATTAAATATTTAGAAGGCATTGTTGTACACGAGGAACTAGGACCATTTTTCTAATGTAAACAGATTATTCCGAAATAGATTTCCACGCTACCGTTAGTGAAAAGTGTCTACATGAAAATTAGGAGAAGCTGTTTTTAAGTAACGTATAATAAAATACTGCGTAAACAGAGCCTTGCTCCACTCATGCTCCACACTCCTTCATAACACATACTGCCCAGTGCTTACAGACGCGACAGTGGAGAACAGCCTGTGTTCATTGCGCACACACATTTGTAAGCGTGCGCAATGTATTTAATGGTAGTGACCGTACAACGCCTACAGTACTGACAACAACAAAGGCTCCCGTTGTTCGCTTCACGTGAAAGCATCAGAACCTCCTATGAGCCCAACGCTTTGGTTCACAGAGTCACTGCCCAAGGGACACACCCAGCAGTACGTTGCTCAGGTCCGACCCAAATAAACACAACAAAAGCCCCTTTGCAGAAACACCAGACAGTCTTCCGTTGACCTCTGTGATATGTAAACCCAGCAGGAGACAGTGAGTATTATTGGACCCTGAAGTTTAGGTACAGGCGCGCCCTGCATTATCCACAGGCGACCCGGACTACCATTTTCGAAACACCTCTTCCCATTGGACACCGGGGTGACCACATTACCTGACAGCGTTTGTTGGACTTACTTGCTGCAGCTGCACTTCGTCTTCCTGAAAGTCTGAAAACAAAACAAACACTGGCAAAGACAATGGTCTTGGTATGTTGATGTGACTGTTATTTTTTCTAAATACAAATACATACTGAAAAATACGACGTAAAAACAAAAGCAAACGATAATAAAACGTCACTTCGCCGTATAAGCCATATGCTTGCCATACTGATTCAAAGTTACAAAAATAACCTATGCATATGAGGTTAATAAAAGTAGTTTGCGTTATGATCAGACCTGCCGACTTTGAAACTGGGGTACTAAATTCGAGGCTCGGCGTTGGCCCAATGTCCTGTGATTCTGAGCAAATCACTTAAATCTCTCGTGCCTAAAAAAAATTAATAACTGGTGTTCGTATAAAGTGCTCTAATACCTTTGGGACCTGATCGCGCTATATAAAACTACTATAAAAAAAATCCGTCAAGATGCTTCGTTGTATAAAAGTGTGTTTTTAACACACACAATAATTATAATATAATTATACCTTTTTAAGTTTGAATACACAACTCATGAAAATATTTTTATTGCGCAAACAACATTAGTAGCTTTGAATTACTGCAACCTGGAGTCATTGCTAAAAACAGGGATGTCTACCAAAATGAGATTAAAGAATTCAACGAATAAAACGTTTGGCCTAGGACTGAGTGCACTAATTTTTAGATAGGTGTCACCATATGGCCATGCACTTAAAACCTGCAACTCAAAGTGCAAGAGAATCAATGGCCGAAGCGTGCTGACCACTTTATGTTTTGGTTGACTGAAGAAGTTGACAGAAGAATCGGCGAAGAGGGCTGGCCAAAAGCCCCGCCATGTATAAAAGTATACACATTGTTTATGCTCCGTGTTTTTGATTACACGAGGGTGGAGAGAGAGATGTGTTTGCTGCCTTGTTTGAAACCATGGTCCTGAGTCTGATATATTTTTGAAAACGGAGAGCCCCTGCTTGTTCCTTGTCAAAGGATAATGTTTAATCCGTGATAAAAGAAGGTGATGCCATGTTTGACTTATCACTAAAGGCACGGCTAATTAACCTTGAAAAGATAATGTACTCTTACATTTATACGTATTAAGTGTGGATGATACAGGTATATTTGAAATATAGCGGGGTGTTCAGAGTACCCGTAAACAACTTTTCTGGAGTTCCCAGATGAAACACAGTCGAAGCACAGTTATTCAGTGTATTAACAATGTACATTAAAACTGTAAGCGTAACTATTTTCATTTCAATTTCATGCTTGCTAAAAGTCTGCTTGAAATTCAGTATTTTAAAAGTCCGGGTTTGATTAGATTCGGGGTGCGAATTCGGGGTTATTCCACTTTGAGTTTCAAATCCATGATTACTAAAATTCGGGCATGACAGAATTACGTTTGAAAAAAAGCGTATTTTATAACTACTAAAGTTTGCGTTTGTTACAATTCACGTTTGAAAAAAATCAGGTTTTTAATTAATAACGACTACAATTAATGTTTGAAATATTTTTCGGGTTTGTAATTAATGATTATAAAAATCCGTGCATGGACGACATAATTGCTATATCTTTGCAGAGTTAGTTATAAGTTGGCGGCCCCTCCCAGACCCCATCCACTAGCCCTGGTGAAACCTCACCATTTTCCAGGTAAGCGGTCGCCCTGGAACTTCGTTAAACCTCTCGTTAACGGCTTTCCTCCCTTGAGTACAGCATGGGTGTTCACGTAAGAACCGTCACAGATTTTCAGGATCGCCACTTGTGACACATTTCTGAGTGGGAGTCATTTGGACACTCACGCTCCTCCTAAATATCTGACAGGTCGCCGATCCTTGTAGACCGAAGGTGGACACCCCAGGGACGTTTGTCTACATACCTTTGAAAACAGACTTGCTTCTCTACAGCCACAAAGGGGGGGGATAGTCACATTACTATATGACCTAAGAACACAGTATTTCCAGTCTCGGGCATTTCTTTTACAGTAATTACTACCAGGCCTGTATGTTCATTGAAAGCAAAGCGTGACTACAACTCCCATAATGCACTATGATGTTCAACGAAAGCTCAGGACTACACTACGTCGACTTTTAAACACGGACCTAGACGTCAACCCTACAAGAACGCGCGAGGTAAGGTATATTATTAAAACGGAAAAATCGCTGAAGAGCAACTTCAATATAAATAATAAATGGATTTTATCTAATGTTGCAACGAAAACCGCACTAGTGCTACTGTTACTTTTCCCTCTTCCGTAAAACATTGCGAAAGTACAGAATCCAGAAAACAGACTATTTGCTGTTTTCATAGGTACATCAAGGGCGTTATGTGTGTAGAAACCTGCATGAGTCTATCTGCAGTATGACCTGAAGTTCGGTGTCCGCATGGAGCAGAGATGGCGTGGGAGCATTTTGCGCCTGTAGTAGAGCTGGCGCGGGGCGTTTTAGCAAACTTAGCAGTGTGAAGCCCCTTTTGTGTTTAGTGGTCAGTCCCTGCCTGATTACATTAGAGTTATGTCTGGCCTCTGATCACGCACATCTCTGCACCTTGCCCGCCTTACCTGAATCACTCACAGATCAGCTCTTCATTCTGGTTCCAAGTTGTTTGTTGAGAGTGGGAGGGTTAATGTGTGGCAGCAGGTGGTGAGAGGGAGTTTAGAGGGTAACAAAGCAGGTTAGTGGGGTGTTAACTACAGAGGTTGTTGGAGCCAGGTGAGAGGCCTGTCCAAGCTCTTTGAAAAGGACATTCTTGCACATCCCAGCAACTTCGCATCAAGCAAAAACCTTCCTGCCAAAAAGACAGGCCTTGCATTTTACCCTGATGATTTTCAAGTCATCTCCGAATCTTTCAGTGAAAATGAAGCAGCTAACAAACTTGAAACACCACTCAGCGAAATCTCCAGGTGGTACAGAGACTGCCAGATAACCATCAACACAAGCAAAACTACAGCAACATTATTCACCAGAAAGCAGATCAAAAAGCATCCGCAGATCCGCCTCAGTGGAGAGTCGATAAAGTGAGAAAACCACTACTCATTCCTATGTGCGACACTTGACAGCTCGAGAAACCACATTGAGAAGACTGGCCAGAAAGCAGCAACCAAACTGGCTGCATTGTACCCACTTCTGAGGACTAAGTTGATGACTTTGCGGAGCAAGGTCCCTGCATCCGTGCAATTATTCAAGCAACAATGACATTTGCTTCATTGGTGCAGAGCAGTTGCCACCTGGAGTATCAGAAGCCTCTGCAGTCATTACAGAACAAGGCCTTATGGATAGAAGCAGGTGGTCTTTGCTTCACAAGAACAGCAGACCTTCACAGAGATCTAGGTGTTGAGATGTGTGTCGACCATCTCTGCAAACTCAACGAGAAATTCTACAAAAGGTTAGATTAAAAGGAAGACCCACTGACCAAGAAAGTTACTGCCATTCAGCAAAACCCTTTGACTGCTATCCAAGGCCCATCAAAGCACTGACCATGTGAACCAACCTCACCAGTGACAAAGTGTCACAGATAAATGCGTAAACAAAAAGGTGACTTAAAAATTCAAAATGAATGTGGAGTAATGAGGCTACACCCTTGGTATCCAAAACACTACACTGTCAGAAGGAATCCGACAGCCACAGAAGAAGATAACATCCAGGTAAGAGGGACTGTGCTGTCTGCATGACCTTAGTGCAGACAGCCCCTTATGCCCTGCTGGAGATTGGCACCGTGGGCCTGGGCCCAGTTTGCCCATGCCAAAAGCCAGCCCAGCCTTCCCCAGTAGACACCACAGGAATCATTAAGAACATCTCAGTCAGCCTATCAGCCTCTCTGTATCTCTCTAGCTTTCCATCTCTCTCTGTCTTTTTCTCTGTTCCATTGACTCCTGCTTGCTCTCTTCCAGTGCCTCAGCCTCATGATTCTCTTCCCTCAGTCTGTCTCTTTAAATCCAAGTCCATTTCGACCATAGGTGTTCGCAAACATTTTCCCAGGGGCCACACATTTTGGTCTGTGATGTGACTGAGGACTACATTGATGCCAGCAGGATGTCGGTCGGTGGTTGGCAGAAAGGTGGATGTAGGGGAAGCAAAGCTTATACACATGGCCTTAAGTAGGATAAAAAAGGTGGAGGGTCCCTGAAAGGGGCTGGGCCTATAGAATTAAGTGTGTGGCTTAAAAATATACATTAAACCTCCCATAGAGTCACCCTACTGACACATTTGCCTAGAATTATAACTGCAACTGGCATACATGAGGACTACTCGGTGCACTTTGCGAAGAGGCCAAGGATTGGATGACCATGTATTTTCAGTGCCTTTTGCCCCACTGACAGGCAGTGTGAAAAAATTCTTACTGCCTTCAGCCACAACTCAATTGTGCCCTGTTATAAACACCTAGAAGTGACTCAGTCAAACTTATGCACTAGACAAGAGTAATATGTTGCTTGAAAAAAAGTAACACAACATTCTGGAAAAAGTAGCACTCATAGGGAATGCAAGATTACGTATAGTATTTATAGCATGTGAAACATAAGCAGGAACAACATGGATTACCTTAACATTTTTTACACTCATTGTTCAGTAATCAATCAGTGTCTTTGTATGTTAAGTTAAGGTCATGAATACAGAGCCAGTTTCAATGGCAATTTTAAATTACTACCGGGTCTGCAAACCGGAGGGACCTGGTCCACATAAAGGCCTGCTTATACATCTGGGGCCACATGTACCAACGTTTGGTTTTGCGACTCGCAATTTGCGAGTCACAAAACCCTATTTTGTATAGTGTCAATGACACTATTAGCGATTCGCAAGGGGGTCGCAAATGCCCACCTCATGATTATTCATGATGTAGGTCGCAATTTACGACCCCCTTGGGAATGGCGGCCGTCACAGGGATGTTGGCCTGCTGGAGACAGCAGACCACCATGTCTGTGACTGCTCTTAAATAAAGCAGTTTTTTTTTTTTTATGCAGTCCCTTTTCCTTAAAGGAAAACGAGATTCATTTCAAAAACAAAAAACGAAACGTTTTTGTTTCATTTTTTCAGAGCAGGCAGTGGTCCATAGGACCACTGCCTGCTCTGAGAAAATGTTTTTACTGCCATTCGCAAAGGGGAAGGTGGTCCCATGGAGACCCCTTCCCGTTTGCGAATGGGTTAGCACCAGTGTGACACTGGTGCTAACTAGGATTGTTTTGCAACCGCATTCGCGGTCACAAAACAATCATACATGGGACTGCGAGTCGCATTTAGGAAGGGAACACCCCTTCCTAATTGCGAGTCGCAATCCCTTTTTGCGATTCGATAAATAGTTTACCGAATCGCAAAAATGGTTTAGTACATGGGAAAGTGCATTTAGCACATCCCAAATGGCCCGATTCACCGTTTGCAAGGTGCAAAAGACTACGTACATGTGGCCCCTAGTGTATGATTTGAATGGTGTGAAACTAAAAACTTGGGATTAATCCCAACTTCTCCACTTAAACTAATTTTGTGATCCTAGGCAATTGTTTTATTTCACCTTCTTTCATTTTCCTTCACTATCACAACTGAGGACTTCGATATACATGACGTCAGGGTATGTGCTGTAGACAACCTTCTCTTGTCGTTCATTTAATAAAGTATAATATTGTTCATGTATAATAGAAACCCAGGCCACCCAAAGATTGCACATAAAAACTGAGTTGCATCTTAGTTCACTATTGTCATTGTTGTCTGGCTGGGGACCAGTAACAGCTGGTAGCAGGAAGGGGTGGAGGGGCTAGCGCAGGGGGTGCAGGGGCTGCATGTGGAGCCGGGGGTGTGGAGGGGCAGTAAAAAAACATGAATGAATGTACCTGCCACCTCTGTGTTCTGCCGCTCCAGCAGCCTCTCGTCCTCTTCGTCCCTCCCCAACCAATCCCGACACTGCTCTCATGCTGTTACACAGCATGAAAAAAATACTGGGATTGGCCTGAGCAGGCAGAAATGCCGCTCAGGGCGAGAATGGGACACTGCACTTGGGGGTCATTATGAGTTTGGCGGACGGAAAAGGTCTCCCGCCCAACTCCCGCTGTCAGGTTGCCACCAGTGCGTCCGCCTTCCAGCGGGTCCCATTACAAGTTCCCTGCTGGGTCAGCGGGGAACAGCCTACAACATTGTCGCTGGCTCATAATTCAGCTGACGGCAATGTTGCAGTGCGTAGGGTGCACCAACACCCATCACACTGTTTACTGTCTGCAATACAGTGAACAGCGTGACGGATCTGGCCATGGGGACCCCTGCACTGCCAATGCCAATAGTATGGGCAGCGGAGGGGCCCCCCTGGTGCCCTCTGCACCCTGTCGCCACCAACCTTTCCACCATGTAAAATCTGGAGGAGGGGGGGTTGTAATCCCCAGGGTGGCGCTGCTTGCAGCGCTGCCCTGTAGGATTAGGACTGCCAGCACCAACAGTCCCTCCTGTGGAGGTAAATTAGCGGTGCTGACAGTCATAATGTGGAAGTCAGACCGTCGCCAAAGCGGTTGGACCTCCGCTGTGGGGGAGGTTAGACTGCCACCACAACACTGGTGGTCCAAAGGGCGCCAGAGTCGTAATGAGGCCCTTGGTCTCTACCCTGCTGTGCAACACAGCCGGTGGAGAGTTCTAAGTGTGCATGGCAGCTTGGCCGGCTTCGGGCAGCCAGCCAAACTGACCACTTAGAAGGGCACCACCGCTCCTCAACTTGTTGATCTGGAGGAGGCTGGCCCCACCCCAACCTATAAGACCTGAAAAATAAAGGGATAATAAAAAACTTTTATTATCCCTTTATTTTTCTGCTCTTACCAGCGGGGCGATGCTCCTCCGCCATAGAGGAGGGGCCTACCCTGTTGGTGACAGAGAAAGAATGTTTCTAAGTTCATGTTGGAAAACAAGGACTTTTAAAAATACTTCTCAATGCACTTATGTAATCTGATGTACTAAGGTGAAACAGTTCTGCATGTTAATGAAATACACTTTTTCTATTTTGAAGAGACTTTATTATAACTTTACACTTTTTCTGCAAGATGTGTTTAAAAATGAGGGTGTCTCTAAAGTTGAGTGGTACAGGACGCACTAGCTACTTTTTTTCTTTAACTTCAATTAACCTTTAAAGAAATGCTTACCCTTGTATTTGACATCTTTACAATGTTGGTGCTGAGTTGAGTAAACAGCAGCCCAGTGCTGCTGTTCACCATGGGGCTGCATGTGAAGGTCAGGAGGGCTGCATCAGCTGTACTTTGAGTATCACTGATTTACATCTTATTCTGCTCCAGCATCTGCAGAGACATGAGTGCATCTTGGGCGTAATCAGACCTCACATCTGCTGGGACAGAAGATCGTTCTGGGTACATTGTGACCTGTATCTGTGGTGATAGAAGTGCATCTGGTCACAATCTGACTCTGCATATGCTGGGAAAGAAATGCTTTCTGGATACTATCTCACCTCACATCTGCAGGTAATTTGAGCCATTTCAAGGAGCTGCTATCTCCACTATGTTTTGTAGGTTCTAATTGGAGCTTCAGGGACCCATCCTGTCACCCTATAAAAATGGCTTGTTTTGGAATTGATATGATTTAACATTACAATTGTTATTCTAAAGTTCAATCTGTGGGAATTGGAACAAGTTAGGGACCAAGGACTTCATTGTTGGCTGTGTGGTATTTTTGGAATAAAAGAAAGAGCAAACTGAAATAAATAAGTAAGGCACTTCTTTTTTAAACATAGCCTTTTCATGTGTACTGTGAAAGATTTTAACTAACAAATTAAAAAGGTTGAGACAGAGAATTGAGGCCATGTGACTTTCAGTAAATGCCGGCTCTATGCCAATTGAAGAAAACCATCACAGGGTAAAATTCAAAGTAAAAACCATAAAGTTTTATTCAGAATCATTAAAGAAGGCAAAAAGTAGTTAGTCAAATTCAAATCGACTTCAGTAATGCATCAAATAATACCAATGGAATGAGATAAAAACATAAGATCAACCTTCAAAACAAGTAAATAGCCAGAACCAAAGTATTGTTCAGCAAGAGAACTAACATGGAAATCTGAAACAAGTGAAAAAAATATAGAGTACGACTGCTTAGTGCAGACCTTGGCAAAGAGCCTTGAAAATGTTGCAAATACAGGAACATTCTGCACATGGTTTCCTTCTCTAGGAACACAAATTAATACATTTCAGCTCAGCAATTAAACACCACCATAATGTTAATTAAATTTCACCTATATTCTGGAAAAAAACACAGAGGGGAAACTCTTTCATTTGGGTTTTAAAGCTACATTTCTCTCTTACTGCAAAACGAATGTTAATGCAGGATGACTTTGGACAAATGTCAATTGAAGCCTGGCTATGCTAACTAAACACATTTAAATCAAACCTTATTTTTTATTCAATAAAAATGTACTAACAGTACTGTAAGGAAATAGGTTCTGTCCATCAAATAAGGCTGCTGTGAGGCAGCAAGGGTAAGAGGCACTTGGCTGGTTACACTTGAATGCATGTGCACACATGTGAGGGAGGCTCCTGTCGTCCACAGTTCGGTACCTGTACACAGGTAGCCAGGCGCAGAGGGGACTCTGCAGGATTGGATGTTGACCTGAGGTAGGTCTCATAATGTTAGTGTATACTCATAGGGAAGGTCAGTGTGTTTTAATGTCGTATCTGCAGTGGCACGCCATTATACACCTATAGGGAAGACTGCCTTAGAGTGAAGCTTTGCTTCTCAGAGCCCAAGCCTTTTGTCACCCTGCTGTGCCAAGATAATACATCTTTCTCCATGAGCAGGAGGAACAAAGGCCATCCCACACTAAGGGAGCAAGTAACAGTGCTCCACTCAGCTCCTGAGGAGGACCGGGGTGGGGCTGAAGGATCTGTACCAATCAATCAGCTGTCACACAGTGCCAGGGACGGGCTAGCCCAAACTCACTGAACAAAGGTGGGAGCCTAGACCTCTGGAGGCAACACATGAATGACTCCCTTTGAAGATTTGGTGGGAAAGGCCCTGGCAGTGATGTCAGTGAGGGGTGAAGCTGAGGCTCCTAGAACATATGTGATAACTGACTCTTGGGTGATGCCATTTTAAAATGTCTCAGCAGGCTGTGCAGGAAGGTTGGGACTGTGTGGGGATGTAAAGTGGCACCCCAGGATAGACTTCTGGAACCTTCCACCCTCAGATAAAAGGTCTTTTGCAAGAGGGAGAGCTCTCGGTTGTATTTTGCGTCTGGACACTAGGACTGGAGGCAGCAGCTATTGATAACTGGAAGAAAGATCCCCCTGATGACCATCTGGACTAAGGACTCTGACTTCAGTTGACTCCAGGACCAGTGGGGATCTCTCTAAGATCAGGGAAGCTGGTCCCCCTTATACCTCCTGAGGGCTAATTGGGGAAAGACTGGGCTTCTGCAAAAAGGAGGAGAGAGGCCCAGATGAAACCAAGGACAAAGGCTGGCACAGTGAGCTAGAGGAACCGCCCCAGCAACGTTTACCACCTTAGAGGCCAGGAGGTCTGAGAAAAGTGTTACAGGTGGCTACCGCTTGCCACCAGGAGCCAAAACAAGCAGAAGAACATGCAAAATATCAACAGACAAATAAATTTACCTTTGCCTCCCCACCAGGGTGATCTGAATCACAAGAAGCTTCACTGTCTGAGCATTTACAGCACTTCCCTCCCCCGGGGTGGGCCAGGGCCCGAGGGATGGCACAATACTTTTTTGTGATTCTTTTGTGCCAGGAGGGGGCAGGCATGCTCCCCCTACCAGCATTCCGAGGGCCTGGGATCCTAGGCTGGTTTACTGATTAGGAGGGCCCAGGACCCCAACTCTGGGCCCCTGATGGCAGTGATGACAGCGGAGGGCCGTCACGCTTCTCCTGAGCAAGGACGAGAGAAGGAGGGAGACCTATCATGGGCAGTGTGCGGGGTGCCAGTGATTCCAAATGTATCTCTGGGGATAACAGCAGAGATAAACCTGGCTAGGAAGGAGTACTCTCCTGTCAGGCCTTGATTTTGTTCTGTTCTGTTGAGACACTATACCCCTCATTATACATGAAGTAAGAACCAAACATTTATTGATAATAGGATTAGCCCTGATTAAGTCAGAGACAAATGTGCATTAGCGATGAAACACATGTTGGCTTGTGTCAATGTGAAAAAGTATAGCTTATGTTGATCTCAAGAAACATGGGCTTAAGGATTGCAGGAAGCCTGAGGTTTGAATTCAGAGACTGGAATGAAAATTCATAAATATCACTGGATTTGATTGTCGACCTTTCTTTAATATTTGTGAGTGCTCAAGGCTTTTTGTAACTGTGGAATTCTTTAAGGTTGTAAGGTGGCCTCCCTTCCTCACAGAGCACCAATTCTTATGTTATGTTATTTCTTATAATTCTCTCAGATATACAGAGGTGTGTGCCTTTGCTAACTGGCCACAGTGTGGATAGTTGAAAGTGCAGAGCTGTTCTGAGGATACTGTGCAATGCACCAACATCTTCCCTGTCAAGCAAGTTCCTGCTCTGCTAAGGACTCCTGAGATTTGTGAACACTCTGCCTTTTGTCCGAGGCAAATACCCTCACCCAGATGGACAAAGTGGCCAAACCCACTTTACAGGTGATGCTCCTTGGGAGATGGAGGGTCGCAGGTGGAAGAGTGGGAGTCCATTTGGGGAGACCAGAAATGTCCTCCAATACCCGCATTTGTGGATGACTAAAATGAAAAGTGAAAGTGGCAATTTCTTCATGTAAAGAAATGGACACCTTGAGAAGATCTATTGAATCCACTTCTTGAA
This sequence comes from Pleurodeles waltl, assembly GCF_031143425.1. Lineage (NCBI taxonomy): Eukaryota > Metazoa > Chordata > Amphibia > Caudata > Salamandridae > Pleurodeles > Pleurodeles waltl. The sequence continues at coordinate 832,158,345 of NC_090437.1, forward strand.
TTCCTAGGAAAAGAGGGACTCCTTCAGGTAGCCTCAGTGCCACCCTGCACAGAATAGTATACATAAAAGGTGTCAAATTCTCCCATTAAGTGGGTTCTAAGTGGGAGGAAAAACACAAATGGGAAAAAAAACTCCATGGTAATCTTGTTGCTCTTGACTGAAAATAAAGAATAATACTAAAGAAATCAGCAAGTCACCAAACCTTTCCTGGCATCAGGAATGAGAAAAGAGCCAAGTAGCAATCCCAAGTATAGAATTTCAGAGCAATAGCCAACCTCTAGAAACAAGAATCTTGGAAAAAAATAATTGTAATGGGGAAAAGAACATGATGATAAAAAAAAATAAGGTCCAGATTTACAAGAAACTGGCGCATCAGTACTGATGCACCAGTTTGTTTGCATCCCCCCTGCCCCACCCAACGACACCATGTGTGAGCCATATTTATAACACGGAGCACCATGGCAGTCATTAGGCCAATAGCATCATAATTGTTTACGCTATTGTGGTGCTTTGCTCCACTAGCATCAAAAATGTTGATGCTAGTGGAGCAAAGTGCAAGGAGGCCCATAGGTTAGTATGGGTGCATCATTTTAATGCCTGCTCTGAGCACGCATTAAAAATGACACCAAAAATGACGCAGTGAAATCTTGTAGATGTCACTGTGCCATTTTTATGGGTCTCATAACGCTGGAATGCCCCCGCATACATTATGCCTGATGCAGGCATAATGTGGTGCAATGGGTCGCAAATGGGCACAATGCATGCATTGTGCTACTTTGTAAATATGGCGCAGCGAAAATTGCTTCCTTGAGCCACAGCGTAAAAAAATGATGCTAGTGTGGCGCAAGGAGGTGCTAAGGCCTTGTAAATCTGGCCCTAAGTGTGCTATGATGCATTTCCGTCTCATAATTGCCTTCCTCACATATGAAATATTGAGGAAAAGAAGGCAACTGCAGGGCAAGAGGAACCTGGGGCTGTATATAGACTACAAAGAACAATGGTGGTCTCAAACGTTTATAGTGAGTTATTTAGGCTAGTAAATCACCAGATAATCAACATCAGCAATCTAAGGGCACACTTTGACACAAAATTAAAGATGCAAAGCAATTGTGTGTTGTATACTAAATCCTACATCAAATTGTGTAGTTGTGAATAAAGTGTAAGCAGCTCAGTGAAACCAAAGAAACGCCAAAGAAAAGAGCACAGTTTCATTTACTAATGACTATAAATGAAATATAAATGGCAAATTGATGAGTGGCGAAAGGATTATGCCGAATGCATATCACTCCAAAGTAAGTCGATGTGAATATGGACTTTTGTATACTGGCAAAATTTTGACTCATGTATATTACTCCATGGGTCATGATCAAGACAACGAAGATGTGAATCACATCTACAACAGCTGTAGCACAAGGGCTTCTTAAGGTCCCTACACCTGTTTTCAATCAGACTGGGCTTCACATTTGGGGCTTATGGAAATTGCAGTACCTCTAATTCAGTATTGGAGCAACAGACTCAGTACAGTCATATCAAAGCATACAGAAATGCTTGTAAACAGCTGAGCACATCTGTTTCCTTTATATATGTTTCAGACAGGAACTGATATCACACAAAAAGGCTCTACTTCATCTTGGGTTAGGAAATTTAAATAACATCCTATAGTTATAAGACATCTCAATGCCCTTTTGAAAAATATCATGACATTCTTTCTGTAAAAGAAGAAACCCAAGTGTGACATACTTTCTGCAGAGAATTCCAAAGACCGACCCCTTTTGCTTGGCACTCAAAATAGCTCACAGACACATTTCTCAGGGTGACTGCAAGTGCAGAAACGCCAAAGTGGTCACTGTGGGCCAGGTGATCAGCCATACACTGAGCACTGTATCTCAGAACATGCTGCCCAGCAGTGTATTAAATGCCTCTTTCCCTCCTTAATATGAATGGTCTTTGGTAAGTTTGTGACAATGCTCTCAGAAGAGAGCTAATACTTCCAAGTGCTATACTTCACTCACTGAATGCAATTATAGATTTGACAATGCTGCTTGACTTCAACAGCCTTTTCCTCTAAAACCACTAACCACAGTTGTTTTTTTCTAGTTCCAGGGCTACCAGTCAGTTGAGAGAAAGTCACCCAGTCGAAATGGTTGTTTATTTAGACCAACCCAAATGTGCACATGCCCTGCTCATCTCTCATTACAGCTTTTATCTTCTTATCTACAAGTCAACAGTTGAGTCCAATCCAAAATTTTAATACCACATACCTAAGCTTAGGGCTGGGCAGTGTCTGAATATATGGAAATCGATCCTTGTTGCTCCACCCTTTAAACTGAAACTGAATGGATAGTTTACCCCTCAAGTAGGGGAGGTCCTCCTCTCTAGTACTTTTAATTGTAATGTTGCTTAACTCCTGCTTAGCAAACTATGGCCCTTTCCTCCACTTGCCTGACAGTAGCGATAGTTTAGCACAGAGCTTACCCAACAAATGTCTTACTGGATAGGCCCAGTTTAATTCACTGTTCTCTATCTCCACTTTGCAGATGTTCAGTATTTGAGAGGTTTCCACTATACTAAGTTTATGCCAGAAGTTCAGTGTTGCTTTTGCCCCCAAAGAGCTCCAGGCTTTGAGGTTGCATTCTAACCTTATTGACTGGTTGATGGATGAGGATGGCAACACCACAAGTCTTTTTACACATTTTCTATCTTCCAGATTCCAATCAGATTTGCCACTTAGGGATAGCACTTCTACCCCGTAATGTAACTGCGGACAGACCATTGCATTAAAAGCCAACAGAATAGGGTGTAAAGAGGGTCCTTCCATACTTCCGGTTAAAGTGTTTTAAGCCTCATACTGATGATAAAGCAGTGGTTTTTAGTGATTCAATATGATCCCTCCAATTTAACCTGGCATCAAACAACATACCCATATATTTGTATTTATCCACTACCTCAACTTTGTTATTGCCCAAATACCAGCTAAAACTACCCTTTCATTTCCCTAACACCAGTATCTTATCATTTTCTAGATTGACCGTTAGTCTTTTGCTTAGACAGTAGTCATGCAAGGTGTTCAAATTCTTTTGTAGCCCTACTTCTGTCATGGCCACTATACCCAGATTGTCAGCGTAAAATAAACACGGGACATGAGTCCCATCCATTTTGGGGCATAAACCACTTACTCTCTTCAAAGTATTTGGAAAGTCAGACAGAAATAAAGAGAATAATAAAGGATCCAAAACACAACCCTGCTGTAAACTGTTCCTTATCCTAATTCTCTGCGATAGGGTCCCTCTAGTATCTGAGAACACCCTGGACAATTCTGACTGTGTAGCTACTGGATGACGGCAAGTAGCATCTTATTGATGCTGAGCTGCCTTAGCACATCCCACAGCAGCTTACGATTAACTAAATAAAATGCAGCACAAAAGTCCTCAAAGCAACACAATAGTCAACCCTTCAACTCAGTGGACTGTTTACCCATCACCCATAGACTAAGGCAATGGTTGATTGTAGAATGGCCTTTTTTGATTCCGCCTTGCTCCACCGAGTTTAAGTTATTTTGTTCCACCCAAGTTTTTAGTATCTCTAATAGTACTTTGGAGAATACTTTCTACGCTACATCCAACTGGCTAAATTGGTGGTAATTGTTGGGCAGCAGGGCATCATCCTGCTTATATATAGGCCTAATTGATGCGTCTTTCCAACTTTATGAGACATTCCCAGTAGTGATAGCCATTTGGAAGGTGGTATAGAAGAGGCTTGCCCACCAGTCCACATTTTTGTATTTATTATAATAGCAGGGAGATTATCTGGGCCAGCTGCTTTGGTTAGCTTCAGATTAAATATGGATTCTTTTATCTTCTGAAATGAAAAGCATGCTCCAATTTCATCCTCTGTCTCCACCCTAATCTTCGGGCTCTCTTCTTCACTACGACTGCCATATAAATTGCTTAAGTGGTTAATCCAGTCATCCTCTTCTTCTAAGCACCTGATTTTTCCTTGCTCCCTTCCATCTCATATCTGCTGCCAGAACTTCCTAATGTTATTTCTACTTATTACTTCAAACATAGTTTGCCAGTTTTTGTTTATAAACTCTAATTTCCTTTCCCTCAACTTATTTTTATACTCAAGCTTTGCTTGGTGAAATTTTCGGTGGATTGCTTCGTCATATTTTTTCCTTAACTGCCTCTACCTTTTCGGTACTCTTAATTTTAGCCTTCTACAATCCTCATTAAACCAGGCATTTCTCTTAACCCTTACGTCCACTCATTACTTATTATGTGCTCCTAACTTGAGTCTTACTCTCAGGCGGTTAATTACCTGCTCTACCACCCAGTCGTACCACGATAAGTCATTCCTCTGAACACCTGACGGAGTGAACAACGTATAATCATTCATAAAGTCATTAAGCAAGTTTAATCTACTTGCAGGGGGACGACTCAATCTCTTTGGTCTACGTCAACAAGTACCTGTGTACCTGTGTCAAAATGTGGACTTCTATTCCCCTCTGCCCATTACAAAGGACGACAGTCTTTTGTCTTGGTTTCTTAGGATGACTTTTATTTATGGCCTGAAACCCTGCTGAAGTATCTCATGCAAATACACATTCGTCAAGTCTCAAAGCATACATGACTGCGCATACCTTACATACATGTGAAATACAATGGTTTGCTCCCAGCCACATTCTGTTGCTCACCACAAGCACATCTGCTTGCCATTAAAGTCACACCATCCTGTTTGTATTGAGAGTGTCTGTTACGCATGTCTGGGCTAACCACTAACTTTCCTCAAGGCCATATATGTTCAGCTGAGAACAAAGGTTGGTAGGTTATTTCCTGGACCTCTTTGTGTTCTTTTTATCAAAGGTGACTGCCCCCACCCCATGACTAGCACATCTACTGAAACTCCAGTTTCAGTACATATTTTACTGGTGTGTCTATTTCTGTCTCACATATATTTTTGTACAAGATGGAGTCTGTACACAAGATGGAGTTACTGTAGACATTTATATTTCCAGATTCCCCCCTCTTGTTGATTGATGCTGGTGATCTTGTGGCTGTCTCCAACTATCCACTAGCCTAATTTTTGTTCTAATCAAATTAAACCCTTGCCCATGATTGCCATCTCTGGCAGCATTGTAGTATTATTTGAAAGCAATAGCAACATAACAGTAGTATTATTATGATGGGCAGGAGGACTTTAAATAACCCTGATGTACAGGATGGTAACCAGAAAACCATCCTGAAAACCAATCGGTATGTTGAGTTTGTTCCGTTGCTATGTAATCTCAGAGTGTGCAAAGCTAGCATTGTTTTGGATAGGGTACCATTGTCTTCATCTGGAATGAACATACAGCTGGAGGAGTCAATCTTGGCACATACTACTTCTTCCATGGCCTTTAGTAAGTCCAGTACATTACGATGCTGCTTCACCATTATTCTCATTGCCTTTAACCCCTTAGCTGCCAGGCCTTTTCCCCCTCCTGTGCCAGGCATTTTTTTGCCTATTTGGAATAGTTCTCGCTCAGGCCCTCATAACGTTTTGTCCACATAAGCTACCCACGCCAAATTTGCGTCCTTTTTTTCCAACATCCTAGGGATTCTAGAGGTACCCAGACTTTGTGGGTTCCCCTGAAGAAGGCCAAGAAACTAGCCAAAACACAGTGATTTTTCTTTTTTTTTTTAATGGGGAAAAAGGGCTGCAGAAGACAGCTTGTGGTTTTTTCCCTGACAATGGCATCAACAAAGGGTTTGCTGTGGCAAGATCACCACATTCCCAGCTTTCAGGAACAGGCAGATTTGAATTGGAAAACCCCATTTTTCAATACAATTTTGACATTTTACTGGGACATACCCTATTTTTACTATTATTTTGTGCTTTCAGCCTCCTTCCAGTTAGTGACCAAAATGGGTGAGAAACCAATGCTGGATCCCAGAAAGTTAAACATTTCTGAAAAGTAGACCAAATTCTGAATTCAGCAAGGGGTCATTTGTGTAGATCCTACAAGTGTTTCCTACAGAAAATAACAGCTGAAATAAAAAAATATTGAAATTAAGGTGAAAAAACAGCCATTTGTCTCCACGTTTTACTCTGTAACTTTTTCCTGCGATGTCAGATTTTTGAAAGCAATATACCGTTAAGTCAGCTGGACTCCTCTGGTTTCGGGGATATATAGGGTTTGTAGGTTCATCAAGAACTCTAGGTACCCCGAGCCAATAAATGAGCTGCACCTTGCACTGGGTTTTTATTCTATACCGGGTATGCAGCAATTCATTTGCTGAAATATAAAAGGTGAAAAAAAGGTTTCAAGAAAACCTTTGTATTTCCAAAATGGCCACAAGGTGTTGAGAATCAGTGGTTATTTGCACATCTCTGAATTCCGGGGTGCCCATACTAGCATGTGAATTACAGGGCATTTCTCAAATAGACGTCTTTTTTACACACTGCCTTACATTTGGAAGGAAAAAGACAACGGGCAATAACACTTGTTTTGCTATTCTGTGTTTCCCCAAGTCTCCCGATAAAAATGGTACCTCACTTGTGTGGGTCGGCCTAGAGCCCACGAAAGGAAATGGCTCAAAACAGAACGTGGACACATCACATTTTTTCACAGAAAACCGAGGTGTTTTTTGCAAAGTGCCTACCTGTGGATTTTGTCCTCTAGCTCAGTCGGCACCTGGGGAAACCTAGCAAACCAGTGCATTTTTAAAAAACTAGACACCTAGGGGAATCCAAGATGGGGTGACTTGTGGGGATCTGACCAGGTTCTTTTACCCAGAATCCTTTGCAAACCTCAAAATTTGACCAAAAATACACTTTTTCCTCTCATTTCTGTGACAGAAAGTTCTGGAATCTGAGAGGAGCCACAAATTTCCTTCCACCCAGCATTCCCCCAAGTCTCCCAATAAAAATGGCACCTCACTTGTGTGGGTAGGCCTAGCGCCCACAAATGGAAATGGCCCAAAACACAGCATGGACACATCACATTTTGTCACAGAAAACAGAGGTGTTTTTTACAAAGTGCCTACCTGTGGATTTTGGCCTCTAGCTCAGCTGGCACCTAGGGAAACCCAGCAAACCAGCACATTTTTAAAAACTAGACACCTAGGGGAATCCAAGATGGGGTGACTTGTGGGGCTCTGACCAGGTTCTGTTACCCAGAATCCTTTGCAAACCTCAAAATTTGACCAAAAAAACACTTTTTCCTTTCATTTCGGTGACAGAAAGTTCTGGAATCAGAGAGGAGCCACAAATTTCCTTCCACCCAGCGTTCCCCAAAGTCTCCCGATACAAATGGTACCTCACTTGTGTGGGTAGGCCTGGCGCCCACGAAAGGAAATGGCTCAAAACACAACGTGGTCACATCAAAACTATCAAATAGAAAACTACCTGTTTTTGCAGGGGGGCGCCCGCGTTTTTGGTCCTGGGCTGAGCAGCTTTCTAGGGAAACCTACCAAACCCCGACATTTCTGAAAACTAGACACCCAAGGGAGTCCAGTGAGGTGTGGCTTGCGTGGATCCCCCAATGTTTTCTTACCCAGAATCCCCAGCAAACCTCAAATTTAGCTAAAAAATCACATTTTGCCCACATTTCTGTGTGGGATCACTGCACTGGGACACATTTCATACCACCCAATGTTCCCTTCAGTCTCCCGGTAAAAATGATACCTCATTTGTGTAGATGGGCCAAGTGTTTGTGAAAGGGAAGAGCCATAAACCTGTCAATATTGACAGGGGGGGCAGAAATGGCCTGAAATAAATTCCCCACCACCCCTAAACCCCCCCACCCGGGAGCGACCCTTGCCTACGGGGTCGCTCCCCTTATGTGACATTGGTGCAAATAAAAAATCCCCGGTGCCTAGTTGTTTCTGCCCCCTTCGGGGCAGATTGACCTAAAATAGGCTGATCTGCCCCCCAGGGGGGCAGAAATGGCCTAAAATAAATTTGACCCCCAGGGGAACGACCCTTGCCTAAGGGTTCGCTCCCCTTGCGTGAAATTCACGAAAAAAAAAAAAACCTCCCTGGTGTCTAGTGGTTTCTGTCCCCCTTGGGGGAAGATTGGCCTCAGAAAAATAGGCCAATCTGCCCCTAAGGGGGGCAGAAATGGCCTAAATATAATTTGCCCCCTAGGGGAGTGACCCTTGCCTGAGGGGTCGCTCCCCACCTCTAAAAACAAAAATAAAACAAAAAAAATATATATATCCCTGGTGCCTAGAGGTTTCTGCCCCCCTGGGGGCAGATCGGCCTAATAATAGGCCGATGAAAGGCCTTCAAAAAAATGCCCCCCCCTGGGAGCGACCCTTGCCCAAGGGGTCGCTCCCTTATGCCAATTTCCAATGAGAAAATAAATCCCTGGTGTCTAATGGGCATTTCAAAAGCCGGTTTGCTGTACAATCCGGCTTTTGAAACGCTCAGAGAGACTTCAAAGGGAATTAATTTCCTTCCCTTTGAAGCCTCTCCGGCCTCCTCCATGTGATCGGAAGAGAAATGCTTTGCATTTCTCTTCCGATCGCGCTGAAAGCTCAGCTTCCAGCGCGATGGGAGGAGGCCTTGTGATTGTCAGCGCGCAATGCGTGCTGATGTCGCAGGGGGTGGGGGGTCAGGGTGGAAGGTGAAGGGATTCCCCTTCCATCCACGACCGGGGGGGTGTGGGTGGGGGATCCAGGGGGGAGCGCTAGGGCTCCCCCGGTTCCCAGGTGCAGGATGAGGTGATCTCATCCAAGGCACCTAGGAACTGGTGCCTCGGACGAGATCACCTCGTCCAAGGCACCGTACTGGTTAATTCTTCCCTCATATCATTAAAACCATCATCTGTGCCATTCACTAGTAAGATAAGTTCATACCTCGTTTGCTGCAGTCATCTGGCATTAGCAACTGCTTGGAACACTGGAAACAGTCCTCTGAGGGACATACTCACAACCAAACCTCACTTTCGGGGAATAGTAGAAACTCTTCTGGTACATCTTTCATGTCCACAGCAAATTGTTGATGGATGCTCCTTTCCCACCTGTGTGTTAGGTCATTATTTCTCTCTGTGCATGCACATATATGTCTTCCATTGTGACATTTTCATGTTATGGTACCACTAGCATTTAAAACATTAGCAGAACAAGGGAACAAGCACCTTGCAAACTTTTGAGCGGTTGATAATGTGCTTGTGTACAACATGTTGAGCATGTATCCATTAATGCTGCTGTTGCTTCATGTAGGCTATGAAGATCTAATGTCATTTGACACTTTTTGTTCCTGCCTACCAGCTGTGTCCCATTGCCTTGCACACATATAGCATAATTCAAGGCTGGAAAAATATGTGTTGGTGCTGGTGTTGGGTCAAAATACGTCATACTTGTTTCTTGGTTCCTTTTGAGACTATATCCTGTTTTTGTTTCCTTGTAAACTGTAGCATTGAAAGCTACTTCATTTAACACTTTGGAGAGACAAATAGCATGCTGCTCCTTTAAAGGTACGTGTAGGCCATTTTTCACATCCTTTCACTGTGCTATTCACACCCTTTTTACTCCAGTTGGTACAATGTCGCTCCACTCTTCTTCCTAATACTGCTGTGGTATTCATCTACACTATCCTCAAATAATATTTAGAATACTGTTTTTGGCCCCCAAAGGAGCAGGACATTAATGTTAACAGACATGTGGGGTCTGCTCTCTCCTTCACTCTCTTTATTTCTGTACTATCTGCCGTATGTGGTATTAAGGAGCAAACCAAACATGACTTGTCTGAGTGTTCCCTCACAGCAATGTGTAAACTTTCATACCAAGAGTTCCTCATCCCTAATGGGTGTAGTGAGTGGTCAGTAAGTTGTCTTTTTTGCATAAGTGATCAGGCAGATATATGCCTATTATCTCTAGGTGCTTGTGGCATTACAATTGCATTGTTACCTAGCACATCCGTATCTCTTAAAGAGGGGATCAGCAGCTCTTTGTTGCTACCTGCCAGACCCTTATCTCATTAGGAGGGGGTCGGAAACATCTGAAAATGAATACCTAGAGGGCTCTCGCCCTTTATGAGTGTGGGAGACAGCATCACAAACAAAAACAACAAGCAACAAAGAATAAATGCAGTCCAAAATCTACACAGTCTCTTAGTCCCCCCTCTTCTTACTCCTGAAGAGAAAGAAGGCTGTGGTAGTAGGACAGTCACACATCCGATAAGTGAATCCAGTGTTTTATTTCCTCGACCTTTATTGCTTCTGGTGTTACTTGAATCACTTTGTAGGGCAAAGAAAATGTGGAGCCTTCCATTGGAGTACAAAGTTTTTCACGAAGACCTGGCATCTGGGATAGATGTTCTTCTGTGGTATCACTGGTAGGGCGGTGGAGCTTGCTTGCTGCAGATGAACCTGCTTTGAGAAAAATTGCACAGCAAGTGTTAATGTGCTCATATATGCTGACATCTCTTGCCATACTAAATCAATTGCTTTTTGTGTGTCAGTATGTTTTCTATGGGGAACATAGCCATAGGCATTAACCTGCCTGTGACTATTTGATGAGGTGTCAAATGAAGGAGGGAGCATTCCTTAGGGCAAATAGAGCCAACGGTAAACAATAAAGCCAATTTGCATTCAAGGTGACAGATAATTTACATATTTATCTTTCAGTGCGCCATTTAGTTGCTCAACAATTCCGTTACTTTGTGAATGGTAGGCTGATACTAAAGAGTGTTGTATGCCTAATAATTCAGTCATGTGCTCAAATATTTTGTTGAGGAAATGTTTCCCATTATCAGTACAAATCCCTTTTCGAATTCCCCATCTCGGGAAAAATTATTTAACTAAAAATCTGGCCTCACCTTTTGCATCTTAGCTGTGACGAGGTCTTGTCTCTATCCATTTAGGTAATGGGCAGATGACTACAATCAGATATCTCATGTTTTAGCATTTGTGTGGATCATGTCCTCATAATCTATGTGGAACTCTTGAAAAAGGCCTTCGGGTCTTGAACAGAGGATGACGGTGTAATCAGTGGTCTTGTGGTATCATACTGTCTCCAAATGAGACATTGGTATACAAACATATCTATTAACTTAGGATAATCTGGAATGAACCAGTCTGCTGAAAGTATATCCAATAGTTTTTTTCTTTGATACATTTGATGGCAAATGTAATTGAGTCAGTGCTAAGTGCAACAACCTCTGTGGCATCACTAGCTTGCCTGTGTCTGTATGATGATAAAGAAAATCATTTGAAACCGTGTATCCTCTATTTAGCTTCTTTCTCTTCCATAAGAGCTGTTTCCTGTATGTCCTGTAAATGATGTGCTGCTAATGTGAGATAAGATATGTCAGTGCTTTTAAAGTGCCATTCTGTCACTGTACATACTCTAGAGAATATCTGTCCTGCTTCTTTAGCTGCTTTGTCTGCTATGTCATTACCTTAGGAAACGGTATCTGACTCCCCAGTATGTGGTTGACATTTTAATATTGCTTTTGTCTCCCCATTCTTCAATTATGAAATCAATTCCTGTAGGAGGAGACCATATACTACTGGTGTACCTCCACTTTTCTTGAAACCCAGTCTCTCCCATTTGCTGAGACCTGGTGTTGAAGTAATCCTCAGCAAGGCCTACTAGTGCAAGGGGTTCACCCTTCTCTGCACAAAGTCCTCAGACCATGTAGGAAGACGTTGGCACAGAAACTGAAATAAAAGACAAAAGTTTATTAAACCTCATGAGGTGGCACTACAGTTCAAACAGCACCCTTCGGTAATGTTTGAAGTAGCACACTGAACTGAGAGAGCATGGTCCTTTTATACCCATGCAGGGGCTAAAAGTAGGTGGTACAATTATAGAAGCAAGACTTCTATACATATAAGGTCATGTGGAAATGCACAGTTGACAGGTAGGAGGGGCTAACAGTTTTCAAGGACTAACAGCTGCAGACCTTACTGGGCATGTGCGAAAGTTGGAGATGCTAAATATAACTTGTCACTAGGCAGATTTTCAAGAGTAGTTAACAGAAAGGTAGGACAGAGCACATGGTGAGCACATGGCAGCATGTGGCAGAGAAAATGGCTGCCATGAATACAAAATGGATTCCGCGAAATGTTCACAATAGTTACTAAATACAAGATGTCTTCTGCTAATGCTTAATCTAATCGCTGCTAAACTACAACACTGGGTGTACAGTGGAAGTGACATATGCTGAATTGGAATAAACAGTAACATCATTTGGATGCAAAGGCCTACATCAGAGCTTTCAATTCTGCAGCTTGTGCTGAAAAATGGGATGGCAGTGGTATATACAGAAAGACTGAATACGGTGGAACTCCTGTTTGTTCTACTACTGCTGCACCTGTGTGTCTTATTCGTTTGCCAATCTATTAGGGACAAACCATCAATATATAACATTCTGCTGTGTGGTAAGGGCAATTCTGAAGCGCATGTTTCTGACTTTCCGGTGTGTTGCCCAACCAAGATCAACTTCTGTCAATGGTTCCACTAGAAATTGAGCTGGGTTCACTATGTGAACATGAACTATTTCAATAGCAGCATTGGAAAGTATTACTTCATATGCAAATGCCCTCTGTATAGTTAAGGTACTTTTTGCTTTTTGCAGAACTGCAAAGGGGGCATGTTCTACGTATGGTGTTTTGGGACTCTCTGCTGTTATCATAGATGGTTTTTCTACTCCAAACACTGCAGCTACCAGCCCTTATTCGCCTGAAAACTGTACATTCATTATCTGATCTAATTGTCCACTGAAATAGGCTATGGGTTTATGGCAATAGGATACCTTTGTGTTAGTACTGCTGTCATGGTATCTCCATTAATATGGGAGAACAGAAAAAATCCTCTTGCTTATAATCTGGTGTTGCTACCATTTGGGCGGTGGCTACGCCGTCCTTTAATTTTTGGAATGTTTTTTGCAGTGGTGGCATCCAGTGCAATGTCATGGTCCATGAAGGTGTGCCCTTGATTATCAGGTACAAGGGTGCAGTCTTAGAGATGACATTAAAAATCCACTGTCTCACAAAGCTGCATAACTTAAACATTTCTGTAATGCCTTCACTGTTTAGAGTAGTGGTTGATTTCTAACTGCTTCCACTCTGTTTTGAGTAATGTGACGGCCCTCAGCAGACACTACCTGTCCTAGGCACTGTACTTGCTATTTAGCATTCTGCAATTTCTGCTTTTCAACTTTGTAACCTTTGTATGCTAACAGTATTAGTAATTCCACAGTGTCCTTTTCACACTGTGTCTTAGTGCCACTGCAAATCAGAAAACCATCCACATATTGTAACACTGCTTTCACATTGAAAATACATCAGATCATTCCTCAAATCTCTGTTAAAAACTGAGGGTGACTCTCAATACTTGTAAGGCAAACAAGAATACAAATATTGAATTCCAGAGAATGTAAATGCTGTCAAATAATTACTCTCTGGGTGTAAAGGTACACCATAAAATGCATTATTTAAATCAATAACTATAAACCAATTTGCTGTGTTTAGGATGTTGGTGAATATCACTGAGGGGTCTGGTATAGACCTGTGCGGGGAGCTCTGCTGGCAGAGCTTACAGAGTTTTTGGAAGTACTAGGTCACTTGGAACACAAAGTTATCCAAAACATCTCACGGAGCTCACCTGGTGCGCACTGCAGCCTGGGCTGCACAGCGCAAGTGCAGACAGTCTGCGCTTACGCTTTGCAGCCCATATCTGGACTACAGTGCACACTGGAGCACAGAGGGAGGCAGCTGCTGTAGAGAGAGACTCATAGCCATCGGACAACGAGGAGAGAAGGACCCCTGGGAAGACCCAGCCAAGCCCTCGTCTCGTAGTTTTCACTGCCTACAGCCTTGGCCTGAATTCAGGCCAGGGCCGTAGGCAGCGAAAGCTGCTGTTTCAGGCCTCTTGTGCACTGGCCTGTCCCGTGTGCACTGCACACAGGGCAGGCCTGTGCACAACAGGCCTGGCAGCTTTCGTTGCCTATGGCCCTGGCCTGAATTCAGGCCAGGACCATAGGCAGGAGAAGAAAGCTACTGAGCTACTGTTTGATGCCTTTTGTGCACCGCCTATCCCATGTAGCCGATCTCAGAAGCGCCAAGCAGGTTCCGCTTAGCGCTTCATAGATGGGCATATTCAGGGGACTCGGCAGGTCATGAAACTCAACCTCTGCAGAATTCCACAGAGTCTTTTTTTCAACTCAGAATTCCACAGAGCCGGACTCAGTTTACTCCACCCAGCCCTAGCCTGGTAGTATGGGATATTCTGTGCCATCCTCCAATTATTTCCCTATGATTTGCGCACCGGAAGAATCGGGGAATTGCATGGTGAGGGCGAGGGGTATAAAACTCCCTGCTTCACTAAGGCTTGTATGGTAATTGCTGTTCCTTCATTTGCTTCACGTGAAATAGGGTGCTGCCTAAATCTGGGCAATTGTGCATTTTCCTTCAGTGTTATCTTGAAAGGTTAGGCAATCTGTATTAATACTACATTGTTTGAGCCTTGTGACCATAGCTGTGGAGGTACCTGTGCAAGTAATTCACCAGCTTCCCCTGTTTTCCTGGATGTCAGTGGTTGGCACACTTTTACTCTTATTTCAGTTCCTGCTGCTTCATGAAACACTATTCTAGAGTCCTGTAATTTTTCTTCTAGTAGGTCTTTATCTGAAATATTGGAAACTTTGACTCCTGGAATTGTGAATATCACTGTTGCCCATATATTTTGCTTGTGCCCTTCTGCTTCTAGAATCCCAAATGTTTTTGTTAACCTGATACTGTTTAGGGATAGCACTAATATTTCTTCTATCTCTGGATCTGGACATTCTGGTCTAAATCATAATTTACATGGTGTCTCTATCCCCTTGCTCGCAAGGCTGGTTCTGTCATTAGGAATTTATTTCATTATGCCTTTCAGTAGCAGGGGTACATTTAGAGGTACCCCTCTCATTTGTATTTCTGTATTGTCTGAGGCAGTTAGTAATATCATACACATGGATGGTATCACTGGTGTGGAACAAAGAATTGTCCCAGCATTGTTACATGTAATGGACAAGTTCAGTTTGTGTAACAAATCTCTTCCCAATAAATTTGTAGACGCTTGTGGTGCATAGTGTATGGTCTGTCATTATTTCACCTGAGAACCCTTGTGCTGCCATTGTTTTATTTGATTGTGGTAAACCTCCATGTCTAATGCATGGTTTGGTTGCCACTGTATCAATCAAGAAGTTATATTTGTTTTCCAATATACTAATGGATGCTATGGGTTCTTGTTTGTAATGCAATCTTTTTGCTATCACAAGGCACATCAGGGTCTCAGGTGCAGACCAACATGGCGTGAAGAATGGATTAGTCCCTGCTTGAAAAACTGTGCCCACCATCATTGGCTGTGGTACAGGTTGTGCTTGCTTTGGTGTCTGCTGAATATACTGTAATGCTGACTGTTGCCCTGGGGTGGATGTTACCATCCCTGTCTGATAATTCTCTTGTGGTTGTATCATTTGCATTGACTGTTTTGGAGTCATTTATGATGCACTGTACACAAAACCTTGTGGCTGTTGCTGGTACTGTTGTGCACAAGAAAAATTCCCTGCAGGAAAAACATTTCCTCCTTGTCCCAGTTCTGCCTTTCTAAACCGACAATTCACTATTAAGTTTCCTGTTGCAATTATAACATGTCATAATTGTTTTATTTCCTCTACCTCTGCCTCTACCTCCTTGCATCCTTTGCTGGGGAGGCTGACCTGTGGGGCCTTGGAACCACTGTTGGTGTGACTGTATCTGTGGTAGCTGTGCTGGAATTAGAACTGAAGGTGCTTGAGTGACTACATTTGCTCTTATTGTGCTCTCTTTCTTTGAGTTTTTCTCTTATCTTTGAGTAGCCAATTTCTATGTGACACAGTTCAAATGTTCTTTTGTTTTTCTTTCCTTTTCTAACCTTTTTATAACATGGTGCAGTATTATGCCCTGTACTTCTCCACACAGTTTACTATCTATTGCCATACTGTGCCTAATGGCTGCTGTAGTTCCTCTGGCGGCTCGTTTTTCACAGTGTTTAGTTTAGTTTAGTTTAGTTTTATACATTTATAGAGCGCGTAGCTACCCTAGGGCATCCCAGCGCTAAAGGTATAGAAAAATCCAGGAAAACATGAAAAGACAAACTAGTGGCTGAAAAGGATGGTTTTCAATTTCTTCCTAAAAAGAGATTCAGAAGGTTCATGGCGAAGCTCAGGGGGTAGGGCATTCCAAAGATGTGCAGCCTTGACAGCAAAGGAGTTACCACCCCATGATTTGTAGACGGAGGGTATATAAATCTGCTGGGCTAGAGAAGATCTGAGGTGTCTCCGAGGGGCGTGAATGGAGATGTGTTTCCTGAGAAAAAAAGGACGTTTGTTGAGTAAGGCTCTGTGAGTGATGCACATGGATTTAAAATGTATGCGCTGTTTAACCGGCAACCAGTGGAGAGCTACAAGCGCCGGCTGGGCAGATAGATATCTAGGACAGTTCGTAAGGAGCCTAGCTGCTGTATTCTGTACAATCTGCAGCTTCCTTATCACGTATTCCGGGGAGCTGAGATAAAGGGAATTCCCATAGTCCAGGCGGGAAAGGATCAGTGCCTGGACCAGGATCCTTCTGGATGAAACAGGAAGAAGATTAAGAATCTTCCTAAGAGATCTGATAAGACCAAAACAGACCGAGGAAATTCTCTTAGCTTGTAATTCCATCGTGAGACGGGAGTCCAATATAAAGCCTAGGCTTTTTACCTGTCCTTTAGGCAAGGGGAGGCTGGTGAAGGCCTCTGAGTAACAAGATAAAGCAGAGGCAGGAGAACCATTGCCTAAAATGAGCACTTCAGATTTGCTGTCGTTAAATTTGAGTTTGGATTGAATCATCCAGTCACCTATATCCCTCATGCAGCCAGATAAATTGACGGAGGGAGACTTCGCAGTACCGGAGAGAGAGACCACTAATTGAGTGTCATCCGCATAAGTGACCACTGAAAGATTGTAGGGAGCGACTACTTTAGCTAAGAGAGATAGATAGATATTAAAAAGAGTTGGACTTAAGGAGGACCCCTGAGGGACTCCACAGACTGAAGAAATGACACCTGACCGGAAAGAGCGGTCCAGAACTTGAAAGGTTCTACTTGTAAGAAAGGAGGACAGCCAGGAGAGCGCAGGGCCTCCCACGCCTATCTTGCGGAGTCTGTCACCGAGAAGAGAGTGGTCAACCGTGTCGGAAGCTGCGCTATGATCCAGGAGAATAATGGCTACATGTCCTCCCTGGTCTAATAGTTGACGGGCAGATTCGGTCACCGTTAGAAGCGCAGACTCAGTACTATGTTGTGCTCTAAAACCCATTTGGGTGGGGTGAAGGAGCAAATTACTTTCCAGATAGCTCATCAGTTGTAAATGTATATGCTTTTCTAGTATCTTGGCTAGAATGGGGAGAAGAGCAATGGGTCTGTAGTTATCCAGGACCGAGGGGTCAAGTTTAGGTTTTTTAAGAAGTGGTTTGACAATAGCGTGTATAAGCGATTGAGGGAAGAAGCCCGACGTAAGGGAAGTATTGAGAATTCTAGTCAAAGGGGGGATAACAATATCTGCGGCTTTTTTAAGAATGGACGGGGGCAGGATCCAGGATGAAAGAACAATCTGGTCCCTTGTATATCTAGAGGGCCCATCTCCGTGGTCTATAGTTTTCTTTTGCGTTCAACATATTCTAACACGGACTCATCCTTCCCCATTACTTGGCTCAAAATGCCATCTAAATCTCTGGCATGTCTAGATATCTCCTTCTCAATTCTCAGTTCACATACGCTGCTAAATGTTAATCAGTGTTATTTGTCCTGCATTGGTACTTGGTACTACTTGATAAACATTCTGTCTAATCCCCCAGTATACTTGCAAGGTGCTTATTCACGTCCCCTGTAGCAAATTGTACTCCTGCTGTGTGCCTTTTGAGTGTGGCTATTCATTTAGAAGCTCTCTCAGAGAGTGGTGGTAATTGTTTCTTTAAGTTCTCCTTAGTTATGTTTTGCCATGGCACATAGGTCACATTTTATGCTCCTGGACATGTTTATATCAGTGGAGATGTCTGAATTGTGGTCTTCTTCTCCCTACCTGTTGTTGTCTCATTCTGGGGTACCTACCCTTTTCTCTCCCCACATATTGTTGGCATATGTATAAAGAGTAGTCTCTTATGTATTCATAATCCCAAACTACAAGTGCACCCCCTCCCTTCAATACAATCTTGGGCTGTTGCTAAGTCTTGGGGTGGAAGGAACGTTCTCTAAGCCATGATGAATGAAACGTCCCAACTTTACTTTCTGTGTAATCCACCAAATGATTTGAGAAAAGGTAAACTGCAAATGAGTCTTGTCTCCTAAAATTATGACCTCCTTAGGTGTCAGATCTCTACTATTTGACATATTAACCTGATTAGCGGCATCAAAATATTGCATATCTAAATCATCATCACATTCTCCTACTATCTCACTATCACTCTCTTCAACCAATAGTTGTCCTTGCAGTGTTCCCTTAATTACTCACCTGGATTTCCATATTTCCCATTTATTTTCAACCTTTCTACTCCAGTCATCTTTTTCTTTTTCTTTGTGTGTTTTAAAGCGTCACTCAACCCTTCACTTACCATCTGTAATCTCTGTTGGTACCCTTTATGTTCTGCAGCGGCTGTATCATATATATCTTGAGATAATGCATTAGCATTATCAATGCATGTTGGCATGGCCTCTAATGTATTCCTTTACCCCTCTGTCATCAATCTACGTTCCTGTTCCTCTCTCTCTCGACATGCGTTTGCTTTCTCTTCTATCTCTAATAGGTGTTTTCTATATGGTTCTTCATTTATCTGTTCATTATGTGATGGGCTGAACGTTAAATGTGATGATGGTAGGCTCATCCCCCGCTACTTCTGGAACTTTGGTCTGACGAGTGTTGGAAGAAGTCTGGTGCTAATAATCTGCTTGTTTTACCTGGAATCATAGGGTCATCTCTTTTTGCATAGGGCACAATGTTCTGACTATGAGAGGGTGTGACCTTTTGGCTTTCATCTAGTTTCAAAGTGAAGCTAGCTGTGACTTGCCCAGTGTATTTATTTTTTAGTGTGCAATCAGTATCTGAGTCTTCTGTTTGCATTATATCTGGAACAGTGTTGCTCTCTCCTAATGGACGCATTCCTATTGCTTGTTTAAGTAGACTTTTGACTTCCTGATAGGGACTTACTTTATCTTCCTTATAAGTAGGAGGAAGGGGAGGTTAACTATATTCAGAGGATTCCTCTACCTTGTCAGGTTCAGATTTGGTACCAAAAACTGGTATCTGCTTACCTCTTTAAGTGCTCGTTAATGAACGAAGGGAAGGTGGTGGGCTTGACCCCGAGGTCTGGCAGGCTGACTGCAAAAATTATCCTGGCTAAGGCTCGCCAGTGTCAAAATGTGTACTTTCATTTCCCTCTGCCTTGGTTTCTTAGCGTCATCTTTATTTATGGCGGGAACCCTGTTGAAGTATCACATGCAAAGACACATTCGGCAAGTCTCCAAACACATCTGACTGTGCATACCTTATATACATTTGAAATACAATGGTTTGCTCCCGACCAGATTATGTTGCTCACCAAAAGCACATTTGCTGTTCATTAAAGTCACACTGTCCTATTTGTACTGAGAGTGTTGGACTAACCACTAACTTCCCTCAAGACCAAATATGCTCAGATGAGTACAAAGGCCAGTAGGGTATTTCTTGAACCTGTTTGTGTTCTGTTCTTTTTACCAAAGGTCATGGCCACCACCCTGTGACTAGCACATGTACTGAAACTCCAGTTTCAGCACATATTTTACTGGTGTGTCTATTTCTGTCTCACATATATTTTTGTACAAGATGGAATCTGTTCGCAAGATGGAGTTACTGTAGGCATCTCTATTTCCTCACCTATAATGGCCTATGATTGCTTCCCTCAGTATCCAACACTTCAAATCCCATCACTGCAGAAAAGTACCAAGCATTAATGAAGACATAATCTATTCAACAGGCGTGGATACCTACTCGGAAAGTATGACCCTCAGGATCGTCTGTACCCACTTGGCCATTTACACAGAATATCCCTACAGACCCTAGAAATGAAATAGGGCTTCATCTCATGCTGAACAATATGATCTATGGAAGATTGCATGCAGGACTTGTGTACTGCAAGCAGATCTTTAAACATCCTATCACTAGAGGATGGATCTAACTTATGATTAAAATCCCCTAAAATAATTATCATTTGAGGTGCCTTTGCCACATCATTCGTTTTTAGGTGGTCTGTTAGAAGGTCTAATTGCTCCCCATATTTGCAATATTCCATGGTTGTATATATTTGTTAATTATAGTTATATACCTTTTTACCTGGGAGGTACTATAGACCTCTATCAACCCAGCCAATGTCCAGCAACATTTAACTTGTAGCATAATTATTTTATTCTTGCTGAAATTAACATGATAAGACCACCTGATGGCTGACTTGGACCAAGGCACCTAGTATTTTTGGAGATCATCATAAACCCATCTAATGGGTGAGGTGCTTCACATAGACAAGTTTCTTGGAGGCACAGCATTTCATACCTTCTTAATATTTCTCTATATTTAATATCAGTTGTCAAATTCATATAACCTTCTGTGTTCTAAGACAGGACTACTAGGCTGTGCAGACTCCAAACCCTAGTCGAGGTCACTCATCGGTACCCTTCTGCTGTCTTCCCAACATAAGGTTGCTTCAGATAAGCACTCAAGTGAATTACTCAACTTTAACTCTTTGGTTCTTCATTTTATTGTCACTTGCAAGCCACCATCTCTTGAGTTTGTAAATATTCATCCATATTGGACCCCTTGTGAGCAGCTCCTTACTTGGTTCATGCTTAACCCAGCATGACAGGTCAGCACCCTAGTTCCCCCTCATCCCCATTCCTAATTTCCCGTTTGTATCAATTTCCTAGCCCTGCCTCCGCCCTTACTCCCATCTGTTTCACACATTCTCAATATAAGAGGACCTTTGTTAATCCTTACCCACCCAGCTTACTATGAACCCTATTTGCCTGAGGTCACCAGAAGCAATCTCACACAAACTCAGGCATTTGGTCACAACTTGAAATAAATGTGAGCGATTCAAGGGCTTAAGTTTCCTCTGGCATTTCATACCCATTCCCCTTGCCTGGTGTTCTAAGTATACCCATAACACTTCCCCAGTTTTACTCCTCCCACTTTTGAGTTCCCCAGCCATTTTTAATGATTCGCTTTTTCCAGCCTGTTTAAGAATGGCCTCACCCCTAGGACTTACACCGGATCTCATTCCTGGGCTAATAAACTTACTCCTGATTCCCATTTTTTGTGGCTGCATTTTTTACACCTGCCTCTGGGGTTCCCCTCTTAAGGGTGCTTTTTTTCTCTTTATGGGCCCACTTGCGCTCTTTGTTCCACCCCTTTCACCCTCACGCCCGAACACAACTCTTTGATCCTTATTCTGTCTTTTCCTTCCTCCATTATTTTTCATCACCTTAAGGCCCCCTCTTAGTTATCCTCGAAAGGGTCTATAACCCTTACCCCATCTGTGCCTTCCCCACTTTATAACCGGCATGGGCTGTTTTGAAATATAGACAGATTCTGATCTCACTGTGCTTGGGGGATTTACCTTGCCATCGTTAACCGATGTGCCTACCTCTTGATTTATTAACTCTGTTCTGGGCCACACTAAGGATGGCATACAGTTATTAATTTCTTTTAACTCCTCCCTGATCCCCTGAAGTTGATATTTATGAGTTTTTCCCAACCCATTATTTACCATCAGGGCTTCTAGTATTTCCTGAAGTGCCTTCTGCATTAAGAACATCATCTCTAACAGTGATGAAGAGGGGGTTGCTGTAATGTCCAGGCCCAGGGAGGCCTGTGAGGGAACATATGGGGGAAATTCTGATAAGGCTTATCTCCTCTATCTCTTCCTGTGGTCTATTTACCTCAGAGCCGTCCTCCTGGCGAAAGGGGCCTACACTTCCCTCCATAGGGCTGTCAACCACAAAAGGTGAGAGGAGGGGGGATGAAGACAACCGTGCTTCGGTAAAAAGCAACTCTCCATTGCCTTTACCCAGGCCCTCCCCAGAGACACAGCCCAAATTTTATGTCATTTCAAGGTCAACAGAGCCACGTTGCATTCCTCAGGTTCTCTCTCCTTTCCTCCCTAAGTGAGTTTGTCAATGATATGGGCAATCCATGAGTCCCTGGTTTCTTTTTAAAGTATTTTCCTACAAACTCCTTTATGGAATGACCCAGGGGGGTCACGCCTGTGCCCGTGGGGCATCCCGGGGCTCCTATAAGAACTTCTTCCCCTTGTATGCACTGCTACATATCACCTTCCTGGGGATCCATAGCGGGGCTCCCCACCATATTGCTGTCTCTATACTCCTGGGGCAGTAGTTTGTACTGTGGTGTCACCCCACCCCTTCTTTTGATTGCGGTCACCATGCATTTTAGCTTTTACGTTTCCTGTAGGTATTTTCCCCCTTGGTGGAACGGGACATCTGTTGCTGACTTAAACCACTCAATCTGACTTAGCAAAACGAAGTATGCAGCGATTAAACTTGCCTCCATCTCAGTGCTTCTGCCTCTTCCACCTGTCTCCGTGGTGCATAGCCAGCTATGTGTGATTAACTTCTATGAGATTAAAAGAGTGAGGGAACTTAGATCTGGAGCTCCTGTGCTCTTCAGGTTCCTTAATGCTCCCCAAGGCTCTCAGTCCATCCGATGTAACTACCTCTTTCTGATACCGCTTCTGTTTTGTCCCCAAATCAATCTCCCCAACCCAACACAACCTGCTCCACCATATGCCCTACCCCCCTGGCTCCCCGGGGGGGCTGAGTGCGGTAGTAGTGGACAGTGGAGAGCGACTGAGAGGGCGAATAATAGTAGGCAGTGACAATGGGGCAGCAGACCGTGTCTTTTTCAATGCTGTGGGGTGTCATCAGAATGACTGTCCTCTTGGTTTACAATACTTGCCTGGGGGCCACCTCAATAACTTGCTTCCACTGGAGGATACAACGTGGCTGCACCCTCCCCAGGAGTGTAAATCACCTGGTTCACCGAGCACACCACCTTCTGAAATGTGGGCCTTGGCTCGCTGCCCCCCATCCGTAACTATTAATACATTTCAATAAATACCAATTGTTACCAGTTGTTAGATACTGCGACTACGTCCTTCATTCCTCTGGTTCAAATTCAAGATCCAATTCAAGTTCCTGGCGTGTCCTCTGTCAAAATACGATGAACACAAACACCAACATGGCATGCAGCTCCTCTCCAGCTCCACTCCTTCAGCAGATGATTGTGAGCACAGCAGGGAGGTGGGCATGAGCACAGGAGCAAGAGAAAGGTGGAGTTAACAGTAGGTAGTCACTATCATACTCTGAACTGTAAATGAAAAGGGAAAGGGGAGGGCATGCACAAAGCAGAAGTTCAAATGTCAGTGCCACTGCAATCCGTGCATGAACTTGCACATTGTGTGGGGGGCTTTGTTAATGAAAGCCTCATGTAATAACCCCACCATTCATCCCCAAACCAGGTTGGAGAACTAAGTAATCTTGAGATCATTATTAGGGGCACACTGGTGGCTAGGGGCACAGGGGGTGTTTAACACACACATCTTTGCAAAGTTCATCCTGCACCTGGTTCACATGCAGCACTGATGTTAGATGTTTATTTGTCCCTCCTGCTCAGCTCCTTAGTCACCACCACCAGTCAGCTGGGTTGAAGGGCGTCTCTATTATACAGTGTCTTTTGACATGGGTAGGCAGAATACTCCATTCTACAGTAAGTTGAGGCTGCTTTCTTCAATCATTTCCAGGTAGTACATCCAGTTCGTTTCATGATTCCTGTGCAGAGCCCCCAGTTTCCACTGGCAGTTAGGCAAATAACCTCTGAGGTAGACCCTCCTCAGTGGGGCATAATGAAAAATTTCTTTGCTCAACAGGTATCCCTCCTTTCTCCTAACAGTTCACATCACTCTGTGGAGTGGTATTTATTCAAACTGCATTCTCAACTTTCAGGCCTGGGGATCAGTAGTTTTTTTCACAGAGACACTGGCGTGTTACTCTAATTCCTGGTCATGATAGCTCCTGGCACCCTGAGCAGTGTAACTGCTCAGCATTTAAGAACAGGCTGCTCAGACAGCTCTGCACAGTGTTCAAATATTGGGGAACAAAAATCCTGCATAATCATGGACCACCAGTGGGTGAGTTGATCTTCTATAAGAGATTTCCTCAGGTTGGAGTCAGGCAATTCCTGTGTTCTTGTTTATTTCACTCAGAGGGATCAGTGTAGCCTCTGTTGCAAAGATACTGCAGCCAGGGGGGTGGAGCTAGGGGGGAATTTGGCATCTATATCTATCACCTACTGAAACCCAATTACAGTAAAATCCCTTGGTGCGGGGAACAAACATTCTAGGAACTCCTCCCAAACCACAAAGGAGAGAATACCTCATCTCACCCAGCAGACCCTGAAGTCCAGCTATAGTGACATATCTGTGGGAAAGTTCAGCAGTGTTCCAGAGCCGACTAGCAGGTCAAACGAAGGATCTGGGAAGCCCCACTCCAGTCCTCCTTTTCGAGATTTTGAGTTCACACAAAGGAATACCCATATGGATTCCTGTGACTAGAAAGTCAAGCTGACACACATAGGATCCTCACTCACCCTTCCTTACACATGAAAGTGTACAAACACTCTCCATCAATTCCCCACTCAGAGTGGGTACAGGCCCCATTTGTGATAGATTGGCTAATCTTTTAACAGGAAAAGCTAGTGAGCCTCTCACCCCTGAAGGCAACACGTAAAAAACTAAGGCCCTCATTACAACCCTGGCAGTCGGTGTTAAAGTGGCGGTAATACCGCCAATAGGCCGGTAGTAAAAAAACTGGGATCACAGCCACGGTGGAAACCGCCATCACAGACAGCCACTTTAAAACTCCAACCGCTACAGCGGTAGCAACAAACACCGTGGTGGTAACCGCCAACAGACAGGCAGAAGACAATGTACCGCCCACACTATTACAAGGCACCAATCCGCCAGCTTTTCCGGGGCGGTACCAACGCCATCAAAAGCATGGCAGAAACAGTACACAGAAGGGAAACCACTCACCTTTCGACACCCAAGGAAGAACTAGGACACCATGGAGCCCGAATTGCACATCCTACCCATGTTGCTGAATCTCTTAATACACCACGAAGTGGAAAGAAGGCGGCCACAGCGACGACGATGGTGAGTACTGCATCGAGCACACAGGGGAGGGGAGGAGGAAAAAGAGAGTGACACACACACACGACAGGCAACACCCTCACCCACAACAACATACACACACACATATCCAACAACATCACAGATACACCCCGTCACTCCCTGGAAGAACACAAGGCCAAAACGAAATGAGTTTAACTTGTGTTACATTGGAACAATCAGAATTATCAAGAGAACAGCAAATAATCAGTATACACAAATATTTACATCAAGTACACAAGTCTGTACACTGTCCCATGAAACGTCCGTGGACCAGTGGTCCCAAAAAGCATTGCCGAAGGCCACACATGACATCTGCCTCAAAAACGGAGAGAACACTGCAGGTGCATCAGGTCAAAAAAAAAACAGGCACCTCAGGGGGAAAGGGAGGGGCACCTCAGCCGGATGATGGTACGACACCACTTCTCCTCGAGGGGGCTCCATGCCCACTGCTTGGTCCTGGGGAGTGCAAAGCCACGGTCTCTCAAGTCTCTCAAGTGGGTGCACTGCCCACTGCTTGGTCCTTGGGAGTGCAAAGCCACAGTCTTTCAAGTGGGTGGTTTGCCTACATGCTCTGGAGGGGGCTTTGTGCCCAGAATGCTTCATCCTGCCAAGGACTGGGTGAGTGGATGCAATTCTCCACTGGTTCTGGAGGGGGCTTTGTGCCCAGAGTGCTTCATCATGCCAAGGACTTGGTGAGTGGATGGATCTCTCCACTGGTTCTGGAGGGGGCTTTGTGCCCAGAGTGCTTCATCCTGCCAAGGACTGGGTGAGTGGACGCATTTCTCCACTGGTTCTGGAGGGGGCTTTGTGCCCAGTGCTGCTTCACCGGGGGTGTGGCAGTTGACATCCTCTCACCTGGGTGTCTTAGCCACATGATGTACCTGGAACAGGTAGTATGATACTCCATGGAGGCAGAGCCGCACTCCATCCTGCCATTTGCTGGTTTGTGTCAGTGCCGGAGGTGGTGTCTCAAGTCCAGGGTCCAGGGCGTCACCTGCAGACTCTGATGGCTGCCCACTGGGGATGGGGCTGATGTCCGACAGAGTGGTATCGGCTGTGCACGTGGTGGTGCAGGCGGCGGTGGCGGTGGCAGCGGCGGAGATGCTGCCAGTGCTAGCTGTGGTGCAAGTGTCTGCTGTGGTGGATGGAGACACCATACCGTCTCTGGCAGCCTCGGATGGCTGATCCTTGGGGAGGATGCTGCAGCCTGACGTTGTGGCAGCGGCAGTGCAGGTGGCGATGCAGGTGGCAGTTGGAGCGGCGGTGGTGACTGTGGTGCAGGTGGCTGCCATCCCTAATGATATGGTGGTCACCAGCCCCTCACCAGGAGACATCGTGCCCTGAGGTAATGTGGGTGTGTGTTTTATAGTGGTGTGAATGTGTGGTGTGTGTATGTGTGTCAGGTGTGTGTATTTTGAATTGTCCAATGTGGTGTAGTTTTGTAAGTGTGTGTGTGTATTTTGCGCGCAGCAGTGTGTACCGCCAATGGTTTACCGCGGTTGTAAGACCGCCACGTTGATTCGTGGGTCATGATATTGTGGGCGTATTCCTGTTGGCGTAACAGTGTGAGTTTTGCTATTGCCAGTTTATCACTGACCTTTGGTGTGGCGGACTTGTGTGGGTACTTTATAGTGCCGGAATTCTCAGTGTGGGTCATAATACATGTGGCGGATTCCCGCCGCGGACATGTTGGCAGTCGTCGGCACGGCGGTAAGCGGGATTTACCACTAGGGTTGTAATGAGGGCCTAATTTTCTTTTTTATTAAATCAATGCTTCCACCACTGCAAGTCCTCCTAATGCCCCTTATGAGATGTACCTAAGATGCCCCTCTTTGCCCCAGAGCCATCCTCTATTTCTTAGCCCAATTACACATGAGCCCCTCAGTGAACAAAATGACCAGTCATGTTCACAAAGACAAACATAAAAAAACCTGTGTAAAATTCAGTGACTGTACGAGCAATCTAAGTTAGGGCAAATGGAACATGCACTCCAGAAGAGATGACATTTCTGTCCCAGCAATAACAAAATACTACACATAAACAATGCAGATGTACACAGTGAAACACACAGAGATCATTAGATACTCTTGCATTAAGAATCGTTGTTCTAATTTGAACTAGGGTTATACAATAAAGTAGTCACCACCTGTGGTTTCTGTCACAGGTTTTACTATGATATACAGTGCTTGCCTATTGTGTCTATCATTGGGTTTCACTATAATACAGCCCCTGCCTACTTTATTTGGCACAGGATAGTTTTAATATAAAAGTCCCTGTCTATTGGGTTTGTCACAGGATTGGAAGAAGTGAGATGGTATTTTTTGTTTTTGCTCAAGAGTTGCTCGCGAGCAACAGATTTGTGACCACAACAGTACACTTGTTTCTTTGGATCAACACACATGTACAGTCCTGGGGCAGAATGTACCATGCAAGGCAGTGGGGTAGCCACATCAAGGGTAGCTAGTCATTGATGTTTTTGTTCCATATGCCAAGGTTTCCTCTGTTTGGCCAAACTCTGAACAATGTCAAAGGCCTTCTGTGCTTCCTCGGGCACAGACACAACTTGCCCAAATACACAAGGCAAAAAATGAGAAAGGGGTGTTCCAGATCTCATCAATGGGTGCTGGCAGGGATCCTGATGAGGTACTACTGATGTAATCCAGTGCCAGCACAATGGAATCCTCAGACTCCTGTGGTGAAAGAAGAATGAGGCAATATCTTTAAAATTACTCTATGCATCACAGTTTTGTGTGCTGGGGACGTTAGAGTTATACAATGAAACTACAACTGACATTAAAATTTTCCTGCACTGGTCGGACCCACAGAGCAAGGGAATATGGAAAAAATCTGAAGGATTCACACAATCGGGACTTCAAAGTAAAACATCTCTGAAAATGCTATACAGGTTTGCATACATTTTGTAGCAATCTGTTCAGTAAAGCCCTATCTAGAAACCCTTCTGAAAATCCTTCAGGACAAAGGGAGGACGGATTAATATTATGGAACAACTGATGGCCACTAGGGGCACATTGGGGGTCACATACAAAGGGAGCTCACCACAGACATCCTTGCTGAACTAATCCTTCCCCTTGGCCTCATGAAGCATTGATGGTGGGTAGTGAAAGAATAAAATGGCAAGGCAGGAATTTATTAACTGGCCTTGCCTGTGAAAGGCACCTACTAGCTTCTCCCACACTAGTAAAGTAGTCTGACAGTCTCCTGGAACTGAGGTTTTCATCCATCCATGTAGGACAGGGACATCATTTGTGTATTGTGCTTTGTGAATCTTAGTAGATGTTGTGTGTCTGGCCTGTGTGTGACACAAGGGTTGGAGGGAACCCAGACAGCAGATGTGAACTGCAGAACTCCCCAGGGGAATTATTGTGATCTATTGCAGTGGGTCAGATGTTTTGTTGCGGAAGGGAGGGATATTTTAAAGACTAACTAGTTACCCCCTGCCCTTTCCTGGCTCATTGTTCATTGGATGTCTAGCTCCCAACAGGTAGTTGATTGGAACAGCCTCTCCTTCTTTTGTACTCTTCTTTGGGGTTTATCCTGGCAGGAGACTCTCAGTTTCTTTACACCTTCCAGTAGCACCTTATAACAAAGACCTTGGGTAGACCAGTCCTAACTATCTAGACAAAAGGAGCAGAACTGCCCAGAACCAATCTCAGATCAGAGTTCTGAAATATACAACTGTTATTGCAACTTTAGTATTAAGACAGGACAAAACAAATCCAGACAGTGTGCGTGATTTCTCTACCAGCATCTGGTGCCTCCATACTAGTGGTGACCAACAAACTCTCTGTGGTCCAGGGTTTGGGTTTTTACTGCCAATTCCCCTTGCCAAGTATGGAATTAAAAACCTGGAACTTTCACAAAAACTCTCAAGGGGGGCTACCTAGGCCCTATATCGAGGGAGACAGCTAAGGACCCCTCAGGAGTAGCCTTGGAAGCGTTGTGGCACCACAAGATACTGCTTAGGAGAGGAGTTCTGAAGGATTCTAAGTCGGATGAGTCAAAGACATCCAATGCAGTACCAGGAAAGGACCCCCACAGCTCAGTGGGAGGGAGACCTAGTTATCTGAAGTTACCCTAGACTGTGCATACCCCCATAAACAAAGGGTACTGAGGAAGTAAAGCATGTCATAATTTAATTGAGACACCAAGTGCTATGACTGTGTGAGACACCATGAGAAATCAGAACTGCAGGCGGTTATCCCCATGAAAAAAGTAAAAGTGTCAGGAGATAACTGCGTCATATGAAAGCCCAGCACCAGCCCCTACTCACTTACTGAGGCAATAGGGGTGGTCACCTAGCTTGTTCGGGTGGTAGGTTTTGAGTCTGGGTCCAAAGGAGAATCCAAGCTGCAAGATCCAAAAAAACAGAAACACATTGACTCTAATTAAGCCTCTTTGACTGGTGATGGTGCTCACTCTGCAAATTGTTATCACTCTACCAGCACAGTAACCACTGCTTGTGCACCAGTTAGCAGGGGCAGGGCAAGGCACTGCCCCCTGAGCTTTATGGGCCATGTGGTGCACACAACTTAAACGGACACTGCCCCACCAAATCCAAGAAGACTGCATGCACTGCTGTGAACAAATGAACAACAAAAAGTATTGTTCCACCCACAAGCTAAACCAAGAAGGTGGGGGGAGGGAGGAAGAGTCTCCATGAACAGTGTAGGAACAAAATTGCAATTGCTGGTCTACAACCCAGCAAGCTCATATCGGAGACTTACCATGTCACTATTCCTTTGTAAAAAATATTAAGTACATTAATACATAGGTGGTCATTACAACCCTGGTGGACGGTGTTAAAGCTGCGGAAATACCGCAAACAGGCCTGCGGACCAAAAAAGGGAATTATGACCCTGGCGGAAACCGCCAACAAAGACAGCCACTTTAACACACCGCCCGCCACGGCGGTGCAAACAAGCAGCGCAGCGGTCACCGCCAACAGACAGGCGGTAGACAATGTACCGCCCACAGTATTACAGCCCGCCAATCCGCCACCTTTTCCGGGGCGGATTCTCCGTGGATAAAAACACGGCAGAAACAGCTTTTGCTATGGGAAAATTTTCACCTGAACACATCCCACGAGGAACGAGGACTCCATGGAGCCGGAACTCCAAATACTACCTGCCCTTGTGTTTCTGCTCCTCTACGACCAACAGCTACATAGGCGCCGAAGACAACGGTGAGTACTGCACCTACGACATAGGGGAGGGGGGAGGCAAAAGTTAGGGGGACACCCACCAAACACCCCCACCCTCGCATATTAAAACATACACACCAATGCATTCACAAAAATCACATTAACAACTCACAATCCCCCTGGAAGAATGAAAAGACAATGCGAAATTCGGTCAAACATTGTAATGTGGCAATATACATGTCATACAAAAATATACAGATATATATTTGAAAATCGGTCATAATTATATACAATACGAGAAGTAGTGCAGATATGTACACAACAATGTCCGTGCACCAACAGTCCAAAAATGCATGGGCGAGGCCCACAAAGGATACCTGACCACAATCGGAGAGAACACTGCCGGGGCATCAGATAGAAATATTACAGGCAACTCAGGGGGAAGGGAAGGGGGGGCACCTCAGCCGGATGACTGCAAACCCAGATCCACGACGGGGCTCCATGCCCATTGATGTATCCTGAGGAGTGCAAAGCCACAGTCTCTCAAGTCTCTACAGTGGGTGGGGTGCCCACTGTGCCATCCTGGGGAGTGCAAAGCCACAGTCTCTCAAGTCTCTACAGTGGGTGGGGTGCCCACTGTGCCATCCTGGGGAGTGCAAAGCCACAGTCACTCAAGTAGATGCAGGTCTCTAGTGGTACTGGGGGGGACTGGTGCCCAGACTAGATGAGTCTCCCCGTGAAAGTTCCTGTGCTGTCACTGTCCCAGCTACACATGGGATGAGGATGCCTGATGTGGCGGCCCATTCATTCCTACCCGGTGCTTGCCCTGTTCAGCGGTGCTTTGACATGGTGGTCTTTACCCTGTTCAACAGTGCTTTGCTATGGCGGTCTTTGCCCTGTTCAGCGGTGCTTTGCCCTGTTCAGCGGTGCTTTGCCATGGCGGTCTTTGCCCTGTTCAGCGGTGCTTTGCCATGGCGGTCTTTGCCCTGTTCAGCGGTGCTTTGACATGGCGGTCTCTGCCCTGTTCAGCGGTGCTTTGCCATGGCAGTCTTTGCCCTGTTCAGCAGTGCTTTGCCCTGGCGGTTTTTGCCCTGTTCAACGGTGCTTTGCCATGGCGGTCTTTTCCCTGTTCAGCGGTGCTTTGCCATGGCGGTCTTTGCCCTGTTCAGCGGTGCTTTGCCATGGCTGTTCTGCTACAGATATTGGTGTGTGGCATGACGTTCTGTACACTGGGCATTGGTGTGTGGCATGACGTTCCATCATTGCCCAGCGGGGCTGTGGCAGCCGGGGCCCTCCAGGGCACTGACTCCGGCGGTGGTCTTCTGACCAGTGACGATACTTGGGCCCTCCTGGGCTGTGACTCTGGAGGTGGTCTCTGGATCAGTGACAATACTTGGGCCCTCCGCGGCTGTGACTCTGGCGGTGGTCTCCTGACCAGTGACGATACTTGGGCCCTCCTGGGCTGTGACTCCGGCGGTGGTCTCATGACCAGTGACGATACTTGGGCCCTCCTGGGCTGTGACTCTGGTGGTGGTCTCTGGACCAGTGATGATACTTGGGCCCTCCTGGGCTGTGACTCCGGCGGTGGTCTCCTGACCAGTGACGATACTTGGGCCCTCCTGGGCTGTGACTCTGGCGGTGGTCTCTGGACCAGTGACGATACTTGGGCCCTCCTGGGCTGTGACTCTGGCGGTGGTCTCCTGACCAGTGACGACGGTGCTGGCGGTTGTGTGTCGACCGCCTGAAATGATAGCGCACTTCTCCGCCGTGACACTCACAACAGGCTGGGCAGACTTCCTCTGGCCCTTCCCCACCTTTGGTGGAGTCACAGCTGACTCTCCAATCCCCTTGAAACCCATGTGAGTTGTTTTCCCACCAGGAGTCTTAACACGGTCCCGTCGTCCACTCTCCAATTTTAGCACCTTTACAGGGGGTGGTCTGCCAGTGCCTTGGCTCCGGGTCCTACTGCCTGCCCTGGTGGCCGGTGCACTCCACAAACCTTGAACAGGCATCACCGGTATTGGAGGCTTTTTGGCTGAGGCGCTACAACGGGACTGATGAATTGGAGGGGTGGGGTGTGGGCAAAAAGGTAAACTTTACAGAGGGACAGTTTCTGACGAACACTGGGATGGGTAGTTGGAGCGGGTCTGGGAGTGGAGGAAGAGGAGGTGGTTGTCGGAGGTGTCACTTTAGGTGTTTTGGGTGCAGGTGCAGGTACTGGAGGCTGTCGTGAGGTGGATTGATGTTGGGTGAGTGATTGCCGGCGTTTGTGTACTTTGGGAGGGGGCGTCACAGACACACTGGGAGAGGACACAGGGGAGGTGTAAATGGCAGTGGAGGTGGTGAGTGCAGGTGAGCGGCTTGTGGTGCTGGGTGTCCTTGTGCGATTCATGATGCCTGTAGATGTGGTGCATGCAGGTGTGTGAGTAGACAAGACTGGGAGGGAGGAGGGAGAAGAGGAGGAGGGGGACATAGTGGAGGCGGCGGATGTTGCTGTGTCTGTACGTGGGTGAGGCTTGCATGAGTGCCTGTGGTGTGTGTGGTGCCTATGTTTGCTTGAGCTACTTGGGTGTGTTGACTTGTGTGCATGCTGGTCTGTAGATGTGCTTGGGATGGGCTGGGGTACAGGAGATTGGGTCTGGGTGGAGGAAGTTGGAGGGGGGAGGCTAGAGACAGGGACAATGGCTGCCATCAGTGCTGAGGCCAGAGATTGCAGGGTTCGCTGAAGGACAGCCTGACCAGAATGAATGCCCTCCAGGAATGCATTACCGTGTTGCAACTCTCGTTCTACACCCTGGATGGCATTCACAATGGTAGACTGCCCAACAGTGAGTGACCTGAGGAGGTCAATGGCCTCCTCACTGAGGGCAGCAGGGGTGACTGGGGCAGGACCTGAGGTGCCTGGAGCGAAGGTGATGCCCACCCTCCTGGGTGAGCGGGCACGGGGCGGACGCTGAGGGGCTGCTGGGAGGGCGGGGCTGGTAGGGGAGGTGGCGGCTGTACCTGTAGAGGTGGGGGGCACAGATGGTGCCGCCACCACAAGGGAGCCCCCATCGGCAGACGAGTCCGTGTCGCTGCTTGGTGATCTGATGGCCGACGTGAAGCTCCCCTCGCCCTCCGTCCCACTGGTGCATTCATAGTCTGTGGTGTGGCCCTCCATGGCCATGTGGGATGCAGCTCCCTCGTGCTCCGGTGCCACTGTACCTCTGCCTGTTGATGCTGATGTACAAAAGGACAGGGAGAGCAGAAAAAGGGGGGAGACAGAAGAAAGACAGTTTTAGTGCATGGATTACCGCTACCGTTGGCAGACAAGACAGACGCAGCATCCCCCGAATTACGCCGTGCTCCTGCCCTCTGCACATGCAATTTCTGGGATATGGCCTACATGGCAATGGTGGACATCTGCGCACATGTATGCCACAGGGACAACTGTACCTCGACTTGGGACTCTGCTGAGGTGGGGTAGAGTGCCACATGGCCTACATTACTGAGGGGCCTTGCCTACCTAACTCGCCCTGGCCTAGGGACACCCACAGCCCACCTCCCCCACCCAGACCCCTACACTACGCGCAAAGTCAGCAGAATGAGGTTGTACTCACTCCCTTGTGTCTGCTGTGATGCCCTCAAGCACCCATCCAACTCCGGGTAGGCCACCGCCAGGATCCGGAACATCAGGGGGGGTCATGGTGCAACGGGCACCCCTCCCACGTTGGGAGGCCATCCCCAGCTGAGCCTCCGCCATCTTCTTGCTGCAGCGGCGAATGTCCTCCCATCTCTTACGGCAGTGGGTGCCCCATCTCTGGTGGGCCCCCAGGGTCCGGACCTCCTTGGCGATGGCACGCCAAATGTCCCTCTTCTGGTGGGCGCTGAACTACATGACATGCACAAGGGAAGAAGAGAAGCCATTACCAACTGCACCGTAGATGTAAGTGTCCCCCCTCCCTACCCTTGCCATTTGGCACATGCATTAATGTTCCCTGAACTCTGCCCCCTTCCCTCTTCCAACCAGCCCTCTCCACCCAGGCCTAGCCCATACAACGTGCTCCCTGTGTACTAACCTGTTGGTCTGGAGGACCGTAGAGTAGCGTGTACTGGGGGAGGACCCCTTCTACCAGTTTCTCCAACTCCTGTGCAGTGAAAGCAGGGGCCCTTTCCCCAGACGCAGCACCCATCGTCGCTTCCAGACCGAGGTCACAGCAGCACTTGAAGTGTAGGTCCTCTCCTGTCGAAGGTCAGGTATCTAGTGATTGAACAGATAGAAAATGGCGATGACGTCCGCGGCGGTGACGTCTGCGGCGGGGCGCATCATCACCACCGGCGCACCTGTTCATTGGCTCCTGGGACCCGTAGGGTCCAATGTTAACCAATGCAGCACTGCGCCGCGGTCTACGACCTCCTACCGCAACGGTGTGCAACGCCAGCGCTGTTACACCACAATCCAATTGTCCCAGTTTAGAGGTCAGGCAGCCGCCATTTCAGGGGTCCACATGGCTTCATTTACTACTGCGTCACACATAGCTAGGCCTACACTCAACACACATACAGGAAGGGTTTTGTGAGTGGTGTAGTCTTGTGTGTAACTGTGGGTACATACCTGGAGGAATAATGACTGGTTCTTCGCTGTTGTCCTTCGTAGGCACAGTCAGCTGGGACATATGAGAAGATGGCGGAATCCTCCGGTGTACCGACCACTGGTGGACCTGTTGACAATGGAAGAGAGACATGTCATCGTCACCTACCGGTTTGACCGTGCCACAATCCAGGAACTATGTACCCAGTTGGAGCCAGACCTGATGTCACCAATCCGCCATCCGACTGGAATCCCGCCTGACGTGCAGGTGCTGTCAGTGCTCCATTTCCTTGCAAGTGGGTCTTTTCAGACAACAGTGGCCATGGCATCAGGGATGTCCCAGCCTATGTTTTCCAATGTGTTGTCCAGAGTGTTGTCTGCCCTGCTGAAACACGTAAGGAGATACATAATTTTCCCTCAGGTGGAGGATTTGCCTACAGTGAAAGGTGACTTCTATGCCCTTGGACATATCCCCAACGTCATCGGTGCCATTGATGGGACCCATGTAGCTCTGGCCCCCCCCCTCACAGGAGTGAACAGGTGTACAGGAACAGGAAGAGTTATCATTCCATGAATGTCCAGATGGTCTGTTTGGCAGACCAGTACATCTCGCAGGTAAATGCTATGTTCCCTGGCTCAGTGCATGACGCCTACATCCTGCAGAATAGCAGCATCCCTGATATGATGGGTCAACTCCACAGGCAACGTGTATGGCTATTGGGGGACTCTGGTTACCCCAACCTGTCCTGGCTCTTGACCCCAGTGAGGAATCCCAGGACCAGGGCAGAGGAACGGTACAATGAGGCCCATGGGCGGACTACAAGGGTGATCGAACGCACCTTCGGCCTCCTGAAGGCCAGGTTCAGGTGCCTCCATATGACAGGTGGTTCCCTATTCTACTCACCGAAGAAGGTGTGCGACATCATCATCGCCTGCTCCATGCTCCATAATTTGGCATTGCGACGCCAGGTGCCTTTTCTGCAGGAGGATGATCCAGATGACGGTGTTGTAGCAGCTGTGGATTCTGTGGAGCCTGTGGACAGTGATGAGGATGATGCTGAGGAAGAAGACAACGACAACAGGGAGTCAGTCATACAGCAATATTTCCAGTGAGACACAGGTGAGAACATTTTCATTTTTACCATTACATTAACTTTCACACGTCTACCTCTATCCTGTTTCTCGATTTCAATCACTATTTGGAAACTGAGTTGTACCCTTCCATTACGGTTTCACAGGTGTGGTTACCTACGTGTCAACTGCTTGCACCCTTCAAGTGCTTGTGATGTGTGACATAGGTATGTTAGCCTTACAGTGGTAAACCCATTATGATACTGTCATTGCTAATACATATTTAGTAAATCACAGACTGACTCCAGATTGTTTTGTGTTTCAAGGGTGTTTATTGAAGTGCTCTGAAATGTGAGGGGTTTGTAAAATGAGGATGGGTGATGGCGGAGGAATGTCCATGGCAGAGTCCAGTCTATTAGTCTCACATGTGCACTGCCCATCTGGGCATAGGAAGTGGAGCTGGTACAGTTTAAGTATGGACAGGGTAACAAAGTGGGACACTGGGGTGACAATCAGGGTGGTCTCATTTCCTGGCGGGGGTCTTGCCATCTTGCTCTGTCCTGTTCCTGGATCTCAGGGCCGGCTTGCGTGGTGGTTGTCCGTCTGCAGGAGGTGGGGTGCTGGTGTGTTGGTCCTGTGGCATGGGCGTCCTGTCCACTAGCGCCGGTGGAGGTGGTGGGTAGTTCATCGTCCTGGCTAGTGTCAGGGGCCCCTTGGAGTGCCACGGTGTCCCTCAAGGTCTGCTGTATGTCCTTCAGCACCCCTACAATGGTGGCCAGGGCACAGCTGATGGTCCTGAATACAGTTCGTCCTGCAGGCGCAGGGTCTCCTGCAACTTGTCCAGGACCGTGGCCATCATCTCCTGGGAGTGGTGGTATGCTCCCATGATGGAGGATAGGGCCTCGTTGAGAGTGGGTTCCCTTGGCCTGTCCGCCCCCTGTCGTAAAGCAGCCCTCCCAGTTCCCCTGTGTTCCAGTGCCTCCGTCCCCTGGACCGTGTGCCCACTACCACTGCCCCCAGGTCCCTGTTGTTGTTGGGGTGGCGGGTTATCCTGGGTTCCCTGTAGTGGTGGACACACCGCTGATTGACCTGTCCTGGGTAGGGAGGTTTGGGCCCGCTGGGTGGGTGCTGTGCTGGTGTTACCAGAGGGTGGAAGGTCGGTGTTGGGCTGTGCCTGTGCAAGGGGAACAGACTGTCCCGAGGCCCATGATGGTCCGGGCTGGTCATCAGGATCCAGTAGGGCAGAGCTGCTCTCGTCACTGTGGGCCTCTTCTGGGGGCGGAGTGGTGTTGTCTGGACCCTCTGGTGTGGTGACGGTCCTTCGGGTTCCTGCAGGGGCATAAGAGCATGATTCTTGCATGTGTGTGTGTAATGGTGTGCAATTGGTGGGTGTTTGTGTACCCCAGTGCAAGCATTCCTGTGTGTGGGTTTGTGTGATGATGGTTGAAGGTGTGTTCTGGGTATGTGCAGTGGACATGCTTTAGTGAGGGGTGTCCATGCTTAGTTGTGTCATGCAGGGCTTGGTG
This sequence comes from Pleurodeles waltl, assembly GCF_031143425.1. Taxonomy (NCBI): domain Eukaryota; kingdom Metazoa; phylum Chordata; class Amphibia; order Caudata; family Salamandridae; genus Pleurodeles; species Pleurodeles waltl. The sequence goes on from NC_090437.1 coordinate 832,195,937, forward strand.
TTGGGATGGGTGGTTTTTGTTATGGGTAGATTAGGATTTGGAGTGATAGGGGAGGGGGTGAGGGTGGGGGTGTGTGATATCATGAAGGTAGGGTAGGGGATATGATAGTTACGATTTGACTTACCAGTGTCCCATCCTCCACCGACTCCTCCGAGGCCCTCTGGATGCATGATGGTCAAGACTTGCTCCTCCCATGTTGTTAGTAGTGGGGGAGGAGGTGGGGGTCCGCCGCCAGTCTGCTGTACCGCAATGTTGTGCCTGGAGACCGCTGAACGCACCTTCCCCCGTAGGTCGTTCCACCTCTTCCTGATGTCCTCCCTATTTCTTGGGTGCTGTCCCACAGCGTTCACCCTGTCCACTATTCTGCGCCATAACTCCATCTTCCTGGCTATTGATGTGTGCTGTACCTGTGAGCCAAATAGCTGTGGCTCTACCCGGATGATTTCCTCCACCATGACCCTCAGCTCCTCCTCGGAGAAGCGGGGTTGTCTTTGGCGTGACATGGGGTGGTGTGTCATGTGTGGGGTGGTGTATGTGGTGATGAGTGTAGTGAGTGTAGTGGTGTGTGGTGTTTTGTGCGTGGATGTTGTGTGGGTGATGGTGTTGTGTGCCTCTGTGTGATGGGGTTGTCTATTCGGTGCTCTCTCTCTAGCCTTCGTTCGTGATTTTTTGGTCGTAGGGGTTTGTGGGTGATGTGGGTGTGTGTTTTATATTGTGTTGGGTGTGTGGGAGTGGTGTGTGTATGTGTATCAGGTGTGTGTATTTGTAATTGTCCAATGTGGCGGTGTTTTGGAGATGTGTGTGTATTTTGAGCGCGGCGGTGTGTACCGCCAATGGAATACTGCGGTTGAAAGACCGCTGCGTGGATTCGTGGGTCGTAATAGCATGGGCGTGTTTCTGTTGGCGTGGAGGTGGAGGATTTGTTTCTGCCAGTTTATCACTGACCTTTGGTGTGGCGGTGTTGTGTGAGTGTCTGAATTTCGGCGGATTCCGGGATGTGTGTCATAATAGCTGTGGCGGAATACCGCCGCAGCGGCGGTGTATTGGCGGTCTTCTGCACGGCGGTAAGCGCCTTTTACCGCCAATGTTGTAATGACCCCCATAGTGTGTTATATGTAAAGTACTTTCTTTTATTAAGATTAATCACTGAACAATGACTTATTAATGTGTATGCATCGATTTATTGAGTTCTGACTCTCTAACCCCAACCCATTCCCTGAGTAAGTCTTAATTATCCTGAGTTTTAAGTGCTAATGAGGTGTATTTGGTGCTCAGTTTTGTGCCCAACACTAAGGTTAAGCCCCAGGTCACCAATGACAGATATTGAGCCTAATAACCCATCAAATCCCCGGATAATGTGAATTACTGGGACACTAAACAGGAAAGGTACTGATAAATTATTTGTAGGCTGACCATTTAGCATTGTGCATTGTTCACGTTTCGGGGGAAGCCTGCAGCAAAATCCGGCATCGTTCCCCCCCCCACTTGATTGGTGTGTGAATATGGCATGCCAAAGGAAACTTCCAAGTAAAGGCAGTTATAGTCCGGTGTTGAGCAAGGGGACAAATGGAAACCAATCAACCACAGAAATTACAATAATTGTCCCATACTTCAAACTGAATGTTCTGCCAAAGGACATCTCTTTTAGGGTTCTCAGTTTTGCATTAAGTTGTACATATTTACCATATGTGTTATGTCGTAAAACATTGAAAGATTGTATATTTGTACATCACTATGTCTGTGGTGATAATCTCTGAAGAACCACAACTCTGACCACAATTTGACAGGCAGTCAGCATAACATATTCAAGTAAATAATGTATTTAGCTGAAATACTGTGTTAAATTTTCATCCAGCGCCAAAGATAAGAGGCTCAATCTGATCAATCAATGACTCTCTCTTGAAAGTACCTTTGTAGGTATATGGAGTGAGGGAATCTGTCTTGCCATGCGGCCCATCACTACTCTCATGGGTGGAACAGTGTGTTTTGATTTTCTTAATGGCATTAACAGCCCCATCTCCTACCTGAGATGTGCCCACGTCCCACTGGACTTTTCAGAATCAAAGAACACTTTTGAAATGCGCTGAAAAGACTGCCTCTCCCTTCCACCAGTGTGTGTGTCCCACCCAGTTCTCAGGAATGTAGGCAATCCACAAATCTGTCTGGGATGGACCCTCTACCTCCACATGTCTTTCCAAGGCTCTCAGCTTACAACATGGTACCTACAGGCCTCCATGTACTGTACCACACAGACACACATACATTACTGCATTCACACAAAATCACACATGTGCTGCATAGCATTACATACTGACATGATGTAGACTATGGGTGAGTTAGGAACACGGCAGCGTAAAGTTACACGAGTGAGCCAGTAGGCCTCACTCAAGAGACATAGGTAAAAAGACCCGTTTATTCTACTGATCACTGTTACAAAAACTGTATGCTGCCACCATCACATTTGCCCTACTAAACTTTGAGTAAGGACAGCAGCCCTTTATCACACCCAGAGTAATAATCTGTTTGCCTCCCCTATTTGATTTATACCTTCTGCTGGTTGTTTTTTCACTTTTTGCAGCCTCTTTTCCTTTCCTGCATCCTCCTTGTCCAGAATATGTTTATGCTTAGTTACGAAGGTCTGCTCCATTTTGGAGAAGATCATTTAAATTTTAAGGCACTTTTACGCTCACTATTTCTCTCCATTCTGCTTTACTGTCATCATATGCTTTGAGGTTCCCTTGGAGCTACATAAATGCTACACAAGTTTCCAAAATAATATAACACATGCCTCTTGGTCTGTGTGTAAATCTGACTGTATATCAGACACAAATCCCCCTACTGTTCCTGAAGGCAGCTGCTATACTTTGGATTAATATGATGGAAATCTAGATCATATCAGGAAAGAGCAAAGCAAATGGAAACACTGTGAGAACAAGGTCAGCTATCTTAGGTAATGGCTCATCAACACTATGCACTCATTATTTGCTCAGGAATGGACTGCCTTTAATGCGAACAACTTTGGTGCACAGTATAAACAGTTACTACTTTATTTACGGGTGCATAACAACTTTACAGGCTCTTCTTTCATGTTTCCTGCATATTCACCTTAACAGAAACATTGGGAAGTGCACTACAGTAAACCTATCTTGTGAACTTAGTCCTAGCTCACTCGTAGTGGGCAAACCACTGTTCAAACTGTGGACCCCAGCCCCATTATGACCACAGAGCTTTAATACCATTTTTAAGTCAATTATATTAGACAGTACTATTACTTACTACCATGACACAGCCAATGACAGGAATGTACTGGTTTCCCAGTGATCTTTGAAAGCCTAAAAAGTACAAAGAGTGTAAAAATTCCAAACTTCAAATACTACAAAAACTTTACAAATTAGGGCGTGAGACTCTACTATACCTAACATGCCACACGGCTCCAGCTGGTCCTCCCACTTTAAGCTGACTACTCACAATCAGACCCCACAAACCCCAAAACATATGGCTGTTTATGAGATTGAAAGCCACCATTTTCCATCAGCCACCTCAAGTTCTAACTCTCTCTAGCCTCAGTAATACCGCTGACCGTAACCTGTCCCAAGTTCTGAGACCGACTTGAAACTAGGCCTCATTAATTTCTCAATAGTCCTGATGCTATACAATGACACACATGACCTACTGACAGGATCTTAATGGCAGATTGTTGAGCTCATTGAGAGAAGGTTTAATGACAATGCAGGTAGCCTGTCGATAGCCTTCTCTACTGAAAAAATCCTGCTAAAAACAAGGGAGGCAAGCATGGATGTGGGATAGTGTTAGCTTATGCACCACAACCCACCTGCACCATATCCCTGATGCCACACTTCCATCCTTCATGTGCCTAACTGGCCACTGTATCATCAAACCCCAAATAGCTTCTACATTTCAGCAGTAGTATATCACCCTAAAACATAATCCAGCCTTCCTGAACACGTATCTTCCATTAATTTTCTCCCAGCAGACTAAGGCTAACACAATTACAATTCTGGGAGATATTAATTTGTGGGTCATCCATCTATTCTTCAAACCGACCTCCGATATAGTGGCTGTCCAGGGAACCCTAGAGTTATATCAGGTGGTGCACAGTCCAAGGCAATCAGCTGAGCATACTCTAGATTTGTTTGTTACATACAACTTAGAAACATCTAAAACCACGGTGCAATCAAAAGCTGTGATAACACTCTTTTATAATAAATAAAATAACCGACAGGTCAACCACCTCATACAGAAATTACTCTCCCCTAATTCTTATTAAACATTTATTAGACATTAGCAGCGATGAGGATGAGTTATCCTATGGAGCCTCTAGAGTGATGTCAGTGCAGTGTTATACTCATCAGCTTTTGCCTTAACCTAGCATCTACTCTAGACTCTGTAACTGCCTCTTTACTCAGAATACCTAAAGTGTGTTCAAATCCATCAATAAGTGGTTCACTAAGGAAATCGCTGAGCTCAATTGTGCCATTTGAACCCCTAGATATTCTATGTGCATAATTATCAGTCTGAAGAAGACAAAAGCCATTGCAATTTACACAGGAGAGGCTACAACAAGACCCTGAAAAAGGGCAAGAGGCTTACTATGCTAAGACAGCTTAGAGGCATCTGCACAAACTAATTGAACCTTCAACATCTATCAGGAACTCACCAACCGTGAAGCCTAAAAAAGCAACACAGGCATATCCCAGCATCACTCCAAAGACTACCTCATTTTCTTCAACTTCAAAATTGTAAAATTTCACTTTTTATCACCAGTGCCCTGGAAATGTTTTATTTGACCCCAAAGTCACATAACAACAATCTTCCTTCACTTTGTTCCAGCCAATGAAACCTAATGAGGTTCTCACCTTTGCCCTCAAAACAAAATCTTTCAACACATTATCTGACCCATGTTCTGCTGAATTCCTTAAAAAACCCTTCCAGTCTATGCCGGGTGAAATGACCAACACCTCCGTCCTTAAAGGAAAAATTCCCATCACTCTCAAATAAACCACTATCAGATTCCTCCTGAAAACAACCTACCTGCTGGCTGAAAAGAACCAGCCAAACTTCCAATTTTCAGCAAAATCTAGGAAATGGAAGTGACAAAGATTCAAGAGTATGTAGAATTCAATCACCTTCTCCACAACGACCAGTCTGGATTATGTGGAATTAATCCACCTTCTCCACAACAACTAATCTGAATTACTTTTTAATAATGTTTTTTCAACACATTACAGCACAGTTAAGGTGAAAGCAAAACAGTCCTTATGTTGCATGGTACATAGCAATGAACAAAGACGCAGCTATACAGCATATTAGTTATTATATATTTATCTACTTGTCCAGAAGTCCAGGGTACAGGCGGGCCGCTGAATATTCCTTGACAGTACACATAATGGGTGCTTTGTACCATCAGGTTCATCTCCCTGTCTCCAATAATTGTTTCTAATTATCCAGCTTATCATTACGGGTTATATACATTTGTGATGGCAGCCAGAAGTTTCTTGGATTAGACGCTGACTGTAGAGTAGAAGGGTTGAGCTCCTCCATCTCCTCATAGAACACTATGGGCCTGATTCTCAAAGGTAAAGTTACACTTTTGTGTAACTTCACAATTGTTTGCTATTCACAAAGGTATTTTACTAGTAGTGTTCTTATGATAGCAGAGTCTCCACATACAGAAAGCTAGGACAACCTATCTTTTCATGTATAGAGACTCCATAGCTGTAAAGATACTACTACTAAAATGCCTTTGTAAATAGCAAACAATAGCAAACTTACACAAAAGTGTAAGTTTACCTTTGTGAATCATGCCCAGTATCTATTAGCCAGTCATTGGAACAAGTTGGTCTCCTGCAATTCCACATCATTGCCACTCTACTTATCCCCAATAATACAGCCATCGCCACAAATGTTTGATAACGCTTTGGAGCATCCATCACACACCCAAGCAGGGTCACAAGAGGAGTGATATCCATGGTGCTCTCTGTCTTTCTCTCCTTTGCTCTGTCACTTTTGATCAGAAACGTGCAATACTTGGGTAATTCCACTCCAGAAGAAGAAAGTCTGTATTCGGGCTGAAACATCTTTTAAAGTTTGAGTGTTGTGAAATGCCATACTCAGCCATTTTTTCTGGAGTATAATACACTCCATATAAATATTTTAAATGTATCAATCTACTTTTATCATTGGGAGACACCGTGTCTCAGTGGCATCAACACCAAGATCTAAGCACTATTGCTTTTTCATCCCACATATACAATTCAACATAGCAGTTTATAGCCTGGTTATCACTTTAGTGGAACAAGGGCTAGACAGGAGGATGTTTAAGGGTTCCTACCGAGGTGGCTCCTCTGGGAAAGAGGGAATAGTGTTTCCATCAAGTTTTTCAAATTACTGTATAGTTACCAGAGAAGTGTTAGTGGATGTCCCCAAATAGTCATCAAATGTGATGACTTTATTATTAGGGAATTAATTGCCATCTCGCTGATATTTTTCTGGTTTAACTGTGTGCATAGCATTAGGTTTTTCTCAGTTTGTGTACATAAATTATGCAAAATGTTGGCAGATGGTGAGTACTCCAAACTACCACCCTCTTAGTGATGCCATTCAGGATTAGGCCCTTACCGTCCATCTTACTGTATCGACCTCAGAGCTGGCTACTGATAGGAGCAGTGCAGCCTGAATCAGAATTCGAGAAACCATTCTCCTCTCCAGATCACAGTGTAGGACTTGCCTACAGTTATGTACCCAATTATGTGAAAACTGAGCATGCACTAGTGAATAATAAATCTCAAAATTTGGCGTCCCAAAACCACCTTTGTCTTACGATAGTTGGAGCTTTGCCCAGCTTATTCTGGCTGCCTTGCCACCCATGCTATACCACTTAACAGGGCTTTTTATCCAACTCAGAATGCTCACATTTGTGAGCATTCTGAGTTGGATTAAAAAAAAACTATTAAGTGGTGTAGGGATATTCTGATAGAGGTATAACAGTTTCGGAATAGCCACCATTTTTCTAAAGCTATCTAACCCACCACCGTTAGAGCGAGCCTGACCCAATTTTGCACCAAGTCAGTAATGGAGAATATACATTTTCCATACTATTTTGCCATAATGGAGGGAATTTCTCTATGGCACATTATTCGTAGGCGCCTCATTGGTTTCATGTGCCATTCTAACAGTAAATCTATGATATACAGGGAGGTGCTAGCTGTCAATGGAACCATGACATTTTTGTATCAGTTTATTTGTAGCCCTGACCATTTGCCAAAGCCCCGGATTTAAATTCTGAGTAGGGTTTTTAATCAGTAGTAGTACGTCATCTGCGTGTATGGATAGAGGCAGATCAAACCTCCCAAACCATATCTCCATCTATGGTGATGTTTCCACAAAATACACACCAATGGCTCCGCCACCAAGGTGAACAAAGGAGGGACTGTTGACACCCCGATGAGTACCCCATCCTATATCCACCTGCCTAGAAAGCCTTTTGTTTACCTTAAATCTGGCCAAAGGACAGCTATATATTGCTTTAATCCAGTGCAGAAAAGCGCTTCGAACCCCCCATCCCCTTTAGTACTGTTTACAAGAAAGGCCACTCCGTAGAATCAAATGCCTTTTCCTGATATAAGAAAGTCACCACCACCCCCATACTTCTGTCAATTTGATTTGTATAACGAATAGTGTGCACACATTTTCTGCCATGGATCTGCCCAGAATAAACCTGGCTTGGTCTGGTCTAATCTTTGCAGATATTAGTGGCAACTACCTATTGGTCAGTATTTTAGTTAATATTTTACGGTTGACATTTATCAAAGATAAGGAATAATATGATCCACACAGCTTAGGGAGTTTGCCTGGCTTTAAGAGTGTGACAACTATCGCGTGCAGCATTGTCTGTGCAAGCACACCCTTCTGGTATGCCTCCTTACATACTTCTAACGTACCCGGAATCAGTTCTTCAGCATGTTCTCTACAGGAAATCCATTGCTCCTCCAAGCGCTTCTATTCTGTAACTCCCTGAACTTCTTTGGCAGAAATAGGTTGACAGGGGTGTAGATGATCCAGCTAAGACAAAGAGGCCCTGTCTAGGTATGCATGGGTGTCACTGGACATTTCTGATACATGTGAGCCATAAAACGTGGTGTAGAACTGCACAAGCAACTCTAAGATTTCAGTGGAGTCATATAACATATGCGCTTCTGTAACTTATATGGTGATTAACAAATACACTATTGCCCATTCTGAATCAGTTCATCTGGCCTCCATGGACCTTACAGCTGCATTTGATCGGATCAACAGTGATAAGCTACGGAAAATTCTTTTGGGGCTGGGGTGGACTTTAACATCGTTTATTTTCTACGAGACCTTCATGCAAATACCACTGTAACAGTTAGATATTTGAACTACTCTACTTGCCCCAATATCTTCAAAATGAACCATGAGGTCTGACAAGGGTGCATCCTCTCTCCATTTCCATTCTTCCCTTATATAAATGAGTTCAAACTAGTGTTAATTGCCGCCAATGTAGACTGTTCGCTGATAGGCTTGCGCTCCCTCCCTATACTCCTCTATGCGAACAACACTGTGCTGATGGCAAGGACGGCTAATGGGTTACAAAGTCTTCTGAACTCTTTTGACTCCTACATGGGGGTATTAGATCTGTCAACCTCACCAAATAATACATCATGGTGGTTGGGCTAAAGTTAACTAGAACCAAGACCTTCACCATTATTCATTACATATTAGCAAAAGTCAATGTTTTCCTTATCTGGGGGTGTTATTTGATATCAAAATGTGTTGGAAACCATTGATCGCCTCCAAGAAGCAGGCGCTTAGGAAGTGCATTCAGGTTGGGCAGTAGACCACTCAAGGCCCTAGTGAAGATCTATCAGGCCAAGTGTGTCTCAAAGGCCTTGCTTGGGTGCGATGTTTGGGGTATCCTGGTCTCTAGTGAGCTCCAGACTGAGGAAAATGATTTCCTCAGGTGCATTCTGTATCCCCCCCTAAAGTGTGTTGACTTTCTGTGTGCATGAGGAGCTAGGTGTCAAGTATCTCAGTGACCAGATGGCCCTCTGCCCACTACTGACTGTTGGATCAGTATTTGGTCCAGGGGAGCTTAATCTCAATCTTCTAATAATGAGGGATTGCATGTCACTTGAAGGTGGCTTAAAAATCCCCTGGCTTAAGTACATAAGGGACGCTGGCTCTAAATTGGGGAGGGCGGAGTTATTTACCAACTCAGAGGGCTTTTGTAGAGGGGACTATAAATGGATTAAGGATTGCTTTATGGAACGGGAGATGATGCCCAGGGAAGAGATGGAGTTGATGAAACCTTTGGTCAGGAAATATCCTATGGTAGTTACCTCAATGGATATGGAGTTTTACTTCACCCTCGTGAAAAATAATAGGGGCATATTCTTCCTTGTAAGAATTAGACTCAATCTTTCACACCTGATTTTAGCCTCCCCTAGCAGTTGTTAGGATCCCAATACCTGGGCCCCTGCGGCTGCGACAAAAGGTCTCCAAAGGACACATCGTACTTTGTAAATTTTATAATGTACTCAGGAGATCTTTTATTGTTCCTTTACTTAAGGGGAGGGGCTTTTTACAAGTTTGCCCTGTACTTGTATATTTACATATGTTATCACATTAGTTTATTCTTACAAATGTTGTATGTTTGTATACCGAGTTTACAGGATGATTATATTTTGCAGTCTCTGAGTTTTAATTTTTTACTGACTGTAATGTCTAGCACTGTCTTTATGGACTTTTGTATGTATGCTTTTATGGTTTTGAAACATAAACCGAACAAAGAGAATTTGAATTTGACCTGGTTCCGCAAACAAGTTGGTATTAAGCATTAAAAGAACTTTGGTTGCTATAAATTGGGAATTACCAAAAGGATCAGCATGGGAGAGTGGTCTGAGAGTGTCTGGAAAGGTGTATTATCGATTTGGTCCAGCCTACTCTGTCTTTATAGCCCAACTAGAAATCTATTCATGAAGATGAATTATGGACTGAGGAACGGAAGGAGAAAACTTTCTAAAGCAGGGGACTCTCTCTCCAAATATCCACCAATTTGTTAGGAGATATACGGCCAGATTTAGAGTGTATTGGACTGGTTACTCCATCACATAGTGACGGAGATCCCATCAGCCATATTACAAGTGCCATTACACATAATACATTTGTAATAGGACTGACGGAGTATTTGTGATGGAGTAATAATGGTGATCAACGTGTTTCTTGTCCCACTGTTTCTCCTGGCTATGCCTCCTGCACAGTCTAGTTCTGGGTCAAAAACTAGGTTGTGGTCACCTTCCCAAAGCATCGTATGAATATTCAACATTTGACATCTCAATAGAGAGTGAGGGAAGAACGTCAGACAGCCTATAATAGTAGTGTAAGAATTAGGTGTGTTCTATCCTTCCTTGCACTGCGGTGTAACAGCATGCCTCACCAGATATTGTTTTAATGTGGTCAAACCTTATGGAGCATTTAATAAATATGAAAATTCCACATAAGTAAGTGGAATAGAACTCAAAATAACGGGATTCTCCGAAGCTTTGGCAATATTCCGTTCTCTGCAGGGCTCCAAGTGAGTCTCTTACAGAAAAAAAAAAAAAAAACACTTCTACATTGTGGCCAGTAAAGTATGATAGAAATCTGCAGCATTTCCAAGGGTTACCCAATCTCCTAACATTCCACGTGATAAACGTCAACACGGTCTCCTAGGCATGGGCCTCACCACCCACTCTCATGTTTTAGTGTATTAGAATTCAGTCACTGTGTAATAAATGTCATTCCTCCCAGAAATAATTGCAGCACAAAACGTGCATGTTGGTCCACCTTTACAGAAATACAACCACCACCCACACTGTGCCCCAACCACCCAGCGATGCCCTGTATTATCCCCTCTTAAAAACTGAAATCATGTACCAACACATGTTTTCAAACAAATTCCAAATTTTTATGTAGGCAGTTTGCAAGGGAGGGCCAGAGACATCAATATTATCATTGTATCCCCCTCAGACTGAGCATACACGGATGCAGTTCATGCATAGTAGGTACCAAAATATACTCATTATACCAGTCTACTATTCTTCCAGTACATTGCCCCAAAATATGCAATAAGAAGTACCAGAGTCTGGAGTTAGAAAGTCATCCAAACTGGGGATGTATTTTAGGAGACACACGGTTAAGAGTTTAGCAACTCAGCGCTCCTCAAGAACACTACTATTCCACATCACTTACTACATTTGCAGCTTCAACTTGCACCTGGCTCGGGCAGCCGCATCTATCCTTTGAAAGTCTATTGAGAAAAGAATTGTCATCTGTGGGAGTTCTTAGAAAAAATGAGTTTTCTCCTGATGAGTGAAGCGTAGCCATTCATGATATAACATATCATCTTGAATAACGTGGTATTGCTGCTTTTTCTTTATTGGAGCAAACGTTTGCTCTTTTGATATGATTGTTGACCAATATTATTGCTATAGTGAGTTTCAACAATGTTTTTGTACTAAGCTTGTTCATTAACAAGCTACTTGCTTCCTTCTCCAAGATAACAATTTAAATGCTTCCATTTTGATATTGTAATCTCTCGCATGGATATGGTTTTCCAGTATGTTTCATTTTTTTCACTTTTTTCCAATATTATTCAAGCTATGCTCATTAAATTATCCTAACGACGCAGTAAAAATATAAGGTTTTGTCCCCACAATTCTAAATTTCATGTCGAGTGCCAGGAGTTACTTGGAAAGATTAATATGGCTACCATTAAAGGATGACGACCGCGTAGCTTGGTCGCAGGCAACACACTGATGTCATACCTGGGATCTGGCCCACAAACTGAAGCCAGGTTTAAAAATGGCTCCTCGCCAGGGCACAAGTCCTAAAAAAAAAGAAGTGGGGGGGACTAACCAAGTTAGACAGTATGCAAGTGACAGCATGGCGCGTGATGTCACAGCATGTGACATCATGGCGTGTGACATCACAAGTGGCATCACAGGAAGTGACATTACAACCCATAATCTCACTGGTCTATAAGGAGTACTTTTGACCGAATTACCAGATTTAACAAATCAGATTTTGCGTTTGTGGCTGTGCCAAAAAAAGTGACACAACCCTGGCGCAAAATCTGGGCCACAATTTCAACATTTATTTTTTAAAATCTCTGCCACAAAGATATTGACACAAGGAGAAACTTGGAAATAAATCTGTTCTGCTTAATTAGTTGCAAAGACTATTTCAAAACATCTTACGGGGTTAAGGCACCTGCTGCAGAGAGCCTTGTGTGCCCAGTAAATCTCAGTGAATAATAATAATGGCAAGCTAACTCTGGTGGTTAACACATTGCCTGGAAGGATGTGTGCAGTTTCTAGTCCCACTTTTGAATCCTAGTAGCATAGAGGGATAAGGTGTCTCCTGCAAAGTACATCATTACATTTTTATTTTATGTAGATAACTAAGGTGATCATTATGACATTGGCGGTCAGGTTACCGCCACGCCGGTGATGGTGGTAGTACCATCGCCAGGCCGGAGGTAATGACCGTCATATAATGACCATGGTGGTGATTCCTCCCACAGACAGCCAATGTACCACAGCTACCACCAGCGGTTACGAACACTGAATACGGCAGTAGCCACCAACAGGCAGGTGGAAGACATGGATCCGCCCACCATATAATGACATAGCACCCCGCCAGGATTGCTGTGGTGGTAGCAACAACACTAAAAGCCTGGCGGAAACACATCATTTAAAAGGAGACACTCACCTCCAGGGTCACAGAGGAGTCCGCGGCCGCCATGGAACCGGAACTGCGAGCCTTCCTGATGCTGCCCCGTGCCGTAGCCATCCTGGAGCATCAATGCCAATTAAGACGACGAAGGTGAGTACAGCTGCCTAGAACACAAGGGACATAGAGAGGGTGGGGAGTGTGACACACACACATGCACAACACACACCATACACACACCCAGAACCAGTTGCAGAGTAAATCAACAATAACAGGACCCACGAGCAAAGAAGGCCAGTACACCTACCTCTGTAGGCAGGTGGATTGGGGTGGGTGGGGGGTGCATCTTATTGGGAGGGGGTTCGTAGCCCACTGGTTCTGGAGGGGCTCCTTGCCCACTGGATTCTGAGGGGGCTCCTTGCCCACTGGATACTGAGGGGGCTCCTTGCCCACTGGTTACTGAAGGGGCTCCTTGCCCACTGGTTCTGGAGGGGTGTCCTTGGCCACTGATTCTTGCGGTGTGTCCTTGGCCACTGGTTCTTGAGGGGTGTCCTTGGCCACTGTTTCTTGAGGGATGTCCTTGGCTACTGGTTACTGAGGGGGCTCTTTGCCCTCTGGTTCTGGAGAGGTGTCCTTGGCCACTGGTTCTGTAGGGGTGTCCTTGGCCACTGGTTCTTGAGGGGTGTCCTTGGCCACTGTTTCCTGAGGGGTGTCCTTGGCCACTGGTTCTGGAGGGGTGTCCCTGGCCACTGGTTCTGAGGGGTGTCCCTGGCCACTGGTTCTGGAGGGGTGTCCTTGGCCACTGGTTCTGGAGGGGTGTTCTGGCCACTGGTTCTGGAGGGGTCTCCTTGGCCACTGGTTCTGGAGGGGTCTCCTTGGCAACTGGTTCTGGTGGGGTGTCCTTGGCCACTGGTTCTGGTGGGGTGTCCTGGGCCACTGGTTCTTGAGGGGTGTCCTGGGCCACTGGTTCTGGAGGGGTGTCCTTGGCCACTGTTTCCTGAGGGGTGTCCTTGACCACTGGTTCTGGAGGGGTATCCTTGGCCACTGGTTCTGGAGGGGTGTCCCTGGCCACTGGTTCTGGAGGGGTGTCCCTGGCCACTGGTTCTGGAGGGGTGTCCTTGGCCCTTGGCCCCTGGTTGTGGAGGGGTCTCCTTGGCCACTGGTTCTGGTGGGGTGTCCTTGGCCACTGGTTCTGGTGGGGTGTCCTTGGCCACTGTTTCTGGAGGGGTGTCCTGGGCCACTGGTTCTTGAGGGGTGTCCTGGGCCACTGGTTCTGGAGGGGTGTCCTTGGCCACTGTTTCCCGAGGGGTGTCCTTGACCACTGGTTCTGGAGGGGTGTCCTTGGCCACTGGTTCTGGAGGGGAGTCCTTGGGCTTTGTTTTTGTTGGGGGCTCCTTGGGCTTTGTTTTTGTTGGGGCCTTCTTGGGCTTTGTTTTTGTTGGGGCCTCCTTGAGCTTTGTTTTTGTAGGGTCCTTGGCCACTGTTTCTTGAGGGATGTCCTTGGCTACTGGTTACTGAGGGGGCTCTTTGCCCTCTGGTTCTGGAGAGGTGTCCTTGGCCACTGGCTCTGTAGGGGTGTCCTTGGCCACTGGTTCTTGAGGGGTGTCCTTGGCCACTGTTTCCTGAGGGGTGTCCTTGGCCACTGGTTCTGGAGGGGTGTCCCTGGCCACTGGTTCTGGAGGGGTGTCCTTGGCCACTGGTTCTGGAGGGGTGTCCTTAGCCCCTGGTTGTGGAGGGGTCTCCTTGGCCACTGATTCTGGTGGGGTGTCCTTGGCCACTGTTTCTGGAGGGGTGTCCTGGGCCACTGGTTCTGGAGGGGTGTCCTGGGCCACTGGTTCTGGAGGGGTGTCCTTGGCCACTGTTTCCTGAGGGGTGTCCTTGACCACTGGTTCTGAAGGGGGGGCCTTGGCCACTGGTTCTGGAGGGGAGTCCTTGGGCTTTGTTTTTGTTAGGGCCTCCTTGGGCTTTGTTTTTGTTGGGGCCTACTTGGGCTTTGTTTTTGTTGGGGCCTCCTTGAGCTTTGTTTTTGTAGGGGCCTCCTTGGGCTTACTTCTTGTAGGGGGCTCCTTTGGCTTATTTCTTGTAGGGGCCTCCTTGTCCTTGGTCTTCGGAGGGGTCTCCTTGGCCCTAGGTTTTGGAGGTGGCTCCATGTTCTTGGTTGTGTGTTGTGGAGTGGGGGGCACTTTAGCTCTCCGTTTTGGGGGCGGAGGAGTGTCCTTGGGGCAGGGGGCCAGCATCGCACTCATGTGCCCCTTAGTGGCTGCTGGAGACATTCGTACAGTGTCAGACTGTGTGCTTGAGGTACTGTCCTGGGGGGGGTGGGACCTTCCTCTTATGGGCAGGATGGGCGGGACGGAGAGGGAAGAGGTCAAGGCAGGAAAGGAAAAGCTTCTTAGGGCCAATGGGCGGAATGTGGGGGGAGGGATGGGAGTGGAGGCAGAGGGAGTGGTTGGAGAAGAAGGAGGTGTGCTGGACTTGGGTGCAGGTGCATGGACAGTGTGCATGTGTGAGTGGATGGCTGTTGGAGGTCTGAGTGTGAGCGTATGTGTGTCTTTGGAGGTGGGCAGACAGGGTGGGGGATGATAAACAAGACATGTGGATGGATGTTGTGGTGGTGTCTGCAAGTGAGCTGGGTGTGTTGCATGATGTGGTGATGGTGGTGATGGTGACTGTGCATGTGGTGTGTGGGGTGCATGTGTGCAGGTCTGCTGTTGTGGTGACTGGGCAAGGCTGTGTAGGTGTCAGGTTCAGGGACTGTTGATGCAGTGCACGCAGGTGTGAGTGCAGATGTGACTGTGAGGGAGGAGGATGAGGGGGAGACAGCGGAGGCAGTGGATTATGTGTGTGCATCTGTCTGTTGGCTGTGTGAGTGATTTGTGGACTGAAGTGTGCTGCCTGTGTTTGTCCGTGCAAGACTTGAGTGATGTTTTGTGGGCATGCTTGTTGAATGTGTGCATGGGATGAGTTGGGGGTGAGGAGACTAGGTCCGGGAAGTGGTAGTTGGAGGGGGGATGGAAGAAACAGGGACATTGGCTGACGTCAGAGAGAAGGCAAGAGCCTGAAACTATCTCTGTAGGGCAGCCAAGCCACCATGAATGCCCTCCAGGATGGCATTGCATTGCTGCATCTGGGATGCCAGTCCCTTGATGGCAATCACTATGGTTGACTGCCCTACAGAGATGGATCTCAGGAGGTCAATAGCCTCCTCACTGAGAGCAGCAGGGCTGACTGGGGCAGGGCCTGGGGCGAAGGAGATGCCCACCCTCCTGGGTGAGTGGGCAACTTGGTGGGGGGTTACTGGGAGGGCGGAGCTGGTATGGGGTGGTGGTAGAACCTGTAGCTGGGGTGGTCCCACCAGGGAGCTCCCATCAGAGGAGAAATCCGAGTCAGTGGTCCCCTCGGCGTCGGTGGATTCTGCCTCCTGGGTCCCGTGGGTTGCAGATCCCTCACTCACCGGTGCCCCTGCTCCTTTGCCAGATGATGCTAATGAACACATGGACAGGATGACAAAAGAAGAGAGAGGGGGAGAAAGAAAGGGAGCACAGGGTCAATCATAGCACCAACAGCACAGATGGCATACACATCACTGTCACACACTGAGAATGGGCAGTATGGACCACATTGGCATTCTGTTGGCTAAGTACCACAGCAGGTAGGAGCCAAACACTGCCAGCTACACAACCACTGGGACCAACTGTACCCGGTCTGCCATGGAAAGCCAGCTACCTAGCTATCAAAAACATGCATTTTACCCTATTCACCTAAGCTGGAGCACACAGCAATATCTAAACTGGCATATTGGGGCATCCACTGACTAGTACCCTGTACCCAAATCCCATGTTAGGCAACAAAGATGGTTGTCAAACACACTGTACTCACCCCCTTGTGGCTGCTGTACTGCACTGAAGCGCCTGTCCTACTCAGGATTGGACACCGCCACTATGCGGGCCGTCAGGGGGGTCAGGTTCTGATGGGCACCCCTCCCTCGTTGGGACGCCGTCCCCAGCTGGGCCTCCGTGGTCTTCTGGGCCCAGCATCTCAGGTCTTCCCACTTTTTCCTGCAGTGGGTGCTCTGCCTGCTGTAGACCCCCAGGGTCTGCACTTCCTTGCCAATGGCACGCCACAACCCCTCCTTCTGATGAAACACAAACAGTGGGACACCATGAACAAGACAATCCAGCCTGTCACACATTTGGCCTACAAACTGCATTAGCCCCATATCAGACACACCCATGCCCCTGCATTACCACTGCCACCAGCCATACCCCCCTCCAATTACATACTGCTAGTACACTCATACATCTCCATGCTTCCAACATCGCATGTAACGTACCCATGATGTACTCACCTGTTGGTCTGGAGGCCCATACAACTCTTCATACAGGGGTAAAACCCCTTCCACAAGCCTCTGCAACTCTTGCGACGTGAAGGCTGGCGCCCTTTCTCCTGTCGCACGTGCCATGGCAGGTTTCAGATACAGGTCACAGCAGCACATGCTCTGTAGATGTGGTCCTGTGGAAAGTCAGGAATCAAGTGAAGTAGTAGAAATAAAATGGTAGTTACGTCCGCGGCAGTGAACACTGTCACCGCCGGCGATGATCATCATTGGTTCCCGTACTCCATAGAGTGGCATGTTAGCCAATGAGGAATTGCACAACGGTGGAGACCGCCTCCTGCCATGATGCGAATGCCAGCAGAGTAAGTTCAATTCCACCTGTCCCTGCATACAGGACAGGTGGTTGCCATTTTCTAATGCTAGTATACATGTACAGATTTAAAAGTGCATCATTGTAGTCGAATGGACTCACCTATACAATTCCAGTGTCCAACATACAAGCATGCTCTGTGTACACTGCTGTAGTGTGTTCATGGTTCCAGTTGTCACTCCTTTCTTACTTTTGGGTCCCTAAGGAACCAACCACTGTGGAGCAATAGGAGGAGAAAGCAAGCACCCGTGTACAGACCCCTTGTGGACTTGGCTACACTGGACAGGCATATCATACTCACCTATTGCCTGGACAGGGCCATAATCACAGAGCTGTGTGCACAATTGGAGCGTGATCTGCTACCTCAATCAATCAACAGACTTGTAGAGCGCAAAGAGAGCCGTGAGGACACCACAATTGATCTTGGTGGCCTCTGAGTAGTAGGGGGGAGTCAGACCTTTAGGGTCCTGTTGGTGAGGAAGGAGGTGATCCATTCTAGTGCCCTGTTGCGGCAAGTCCATAGAGGTTGGTGGGAGATGGTGTCGAAGGCAGCGGACAGGTCAAGGAGTATGCAAATGTCATCTGTGGCGTCGAGGATGGGGGTCTCGATGCTGTGGTTGCTCCGGAAGCCTGACTGTGAAGGGTCCAGGATGTTGTTGTCTTCAATGTGTTTGATGAGTTGTCTGTTGACAGCTTTTTCCTGCTGTCCGTTGCACCACAGTAATACCCCCTCTTGTGCTCCATTTCCTGGCTCTTTCCAGGTGACAGTGGGCCTGGCAGCAGGAATGTCACAGCTAATCTTCTCTATTGTGCTTGCAAGGGTTTTGTCTGCCATGCTCAAACACATGTGCAGCTACTTCGCATTCCCCCAGGTAGATGATTTACCCACTGTGAAGGCTGGATTCTATGTGATGGGACATATACCACATGTAATTGGGGCCATTGACGGGACCCATATTGCCTTAGTCCCCACAGTGCCAATGAACAGGTTCACAGGAATCGGAAGAGTTTCCACTCACTCAATGTCCAGATGGTGTGTCTTGCTGACCAGTACATCTCCTGTGTCACTGCCAAGTATCCTGGGTCGGTACATGATGCCTTTGTCCTGAGGAATAGCAGTGTCCCACAGTTGATGGCACAACTACAGAGGCACAGAGTGTGACTTATAGGTGAACCTGAGTCCCTGCCCAATGTATGTCAGTTTTTGCCTCCAGGAGTCATACCCCATGCCATTGTGCAGGAATGATGTGTGTCCCTCACTTCCTGCAGGTGATTCTGGTTACCCAAACCTGTCCTCGCTCCTGATCCCTGTTAGGAATCCGAGAACAGGGGCTGGGAATAGCTACAATGATGCTCATAAGCACACCAGGAGGATTGTTGAAAGGACCTTCGGGCTCCTGAAGGCTAGGTTCAGATGCCTCCATCTGACGGGTTAATCTCTATGCTACTCCCCTGAGAAGGTCTGCAGGATTGTTGTTGTGTGCTGCATGTTGCACAGTTTGTTCCTCAGACGGCATGTGCCCTATCTGTAGGAGGGGGAGGGTGACAATGCAGCTGTGGCAGCAGTGGACACTGAGGACAGGGAGGAGGAGGATGTGGACAACAGTACACATATGATCCAGCAGTTCTTCCAATGACACTCAGGTAAGACTGTTGAACTTAACATTTCTCCATTTCAGTGCTGTGCTGTGTGGCTGTGGCATAATGCTAGTCATTAGTGGTACATCCCACCTGACTGTCACCTATGCCTTCCCTTATTGCAGATGTTGCAGTGGTTACAATAGTGTAATGCTGTGATGCATACAGACTGCTGAGAGACATTTGTAGGATGGATCAACATATAACTGGACATTTACACAGGTTGATGCAGTTCATAACAGTTCTACACATTATACATTACCTGCAGATAAAGCACTATTACTCAAGTTTTGTCCAAGGGTGTTTATTAAGAATTGGTATACAATCCAAAGTGCAATAGAGTGAGGTGATGGTTGGGAATAGTCATTTGTAGCGGGCCAGTCTGTTTGTGGCACAGGTCCAGTGCCCAAGGGGCAATAGGAAGGGGAGCAATGGCAGTCCAAAGTGAACAAGGTGACTCAGTGGAACATAAGAGGGGCATTCTCCAGGGGCTTATTCCCTGGTGGTGGTCTTGGCAACTGTATCTGGTGTATGTCTGGGTCGCAGGAACCGTTTGCGGGGTGGTTCACCTTCTGCAGGGGGAGGAATGCTGGTAGCTTATGGGTCCTGTGGCAGGGCCTCCTACCTATTAGCTGCAGCAGATGTGGAGGGCTGGTCAGTACACTGGCTAGTGGAAGGGGACCACTGGTGTGCTGTATAGTCCCTCATGATCTTGGCCATATCACCCATCACCCCTGCAATGGAGACCATGGCGGTGTTCAGGGGCTGCGATTCTTGCTTGATCTCCTGGTGGTGTTCTCCCTGCAGCCACTGGTTCTCCTTCATGATGTTATCACGTGACCCATCTTGTCCTGGGATTGTTTGTAAGCCCCCAGGACATTAGTAAGTGCTTCCTGGGAAGTGGGCTCCCTGGGCCTATCCTCCCCCTGGTGCACAGCTGTCCTCCGACTGCCCCTGGCCCCCTGTGCCTGTGTCCCCTGCACACTGTACCCACTGCCACTGGCCCTCATTGTCCTGCCTGTGAGGTGTGGACTGGGGTCCCTGTACAGGTGGTCACACAAGTGATTGACGTGTCCTGGGGACAGAGGTCTGGTGACGTTAGGTGGCTGCTGTAGTGTTGGATTCTGAGGGGGGAGGCTCTGTAGTGGACTGGGTGTGGGCTGAGGTAGTCAACTGACCAGTGATCCCTGTTGGGCGAGGGAGTTCATCCAGATCCAGAGCTCCAGAGTTGCTGTCATCACTGGGTGCATCTTTTGGTGGGGGACTGGGTAGCCTGGCACCTCCTCGCTGCTGAGATTGGCTGGGGCACCTATGGGGATGTAAGTGGTGTTTTATGCTACATGTGTGTGACATATTCTGCATCACTATCTTCCCCTAAATGATTGCTGTTGCCCTGCCACCTTTGTATGTACGTGTGTGACATATTCTGCATCACTAGCTTTCCCTAAATTATTGCTGTTGCCCTACCACCTTTGTTTGTGTATGGTGATGTATTGTGGGATTGATAGTTCTGCATGCTGTGCATGCGTTGGTGGTGGGTGTAAATGCAGGGCTGGAAGGGATGTGCATGCAGTGTGTATGGCATGCAGGGCTTGGTACTTAGGTTTGTTAATTGTGGTGGTGCACTATGTGGGATGGAGTGGGGTGAAGGGTGTCAGGGTGAGAGGTGGTGGTGGCATGCAGGTATGGGGTGATAGGTAGTAAGTATTGACTCACCCGTATCTAGTCCTCCGGCTACTCCAGTGAGTCCCTCAGGATGCAGGAATGCCAAGACTTGTTCCTCCCACGCTGTCAGCTGTGCGGGAGGAGGTAGGGTTCCACCGCCAGTCCTCTGGATGGCGAGCTGGTGCCTTGCTGCAATGGAATGTACTGTAGTAAGCAAGACTACAAGTGAGGAGAAAGGTAAGTCTTTTTATTAAAACATAGACCGCTGCGATGTCGCAGCTACCGCCTCAACCGTCCTCTCGACTCCCAGTGTCTCGAGCTCACAAGCTCGGGACGTAAGACGGGAGTCGCGAGGACGCGGCAACACCACATGGACCTTCCCCTGTAGGTAGTTCCACCTCTTCCTTATGTTGTTTCTTGTGTGTGGATGTAGTCCCACAGAATTCACCCTGTCCACGATCCCCCGCCATAGCTCCATCTTCCTGGCAATGGATTTCTGCTGGACCTGTGCTTCAAACAGCTGTGTCTCTACCCTGACTATTTCCACAAACATGACCCGCAAATCCTCATCAGTGAACTGAAGGTGCCTTTGTGGGGACATGGGTGTTGTGTGGTGTGTAGGTTGTGCAGAGGGTGATGTGTGATGTGATGGGGTTTGGGGTGTATGGTGCATGTGGGATAAATATGTTGTGATATGTGTGTGCAGTTCTCTTTTGTGCTAGCGTCGCTAAATGTATCCGTCTTGTCGTGTTAGCAAAGGATTGTGGATGATGTGGGTTGGTGTTTTATAGCTCTGTTGGTGGGTGGGTGAGGGCTGTGTATTTGTGTCAGGTGTGGGTTTTTTGTTCCGGCCAATGTTGTCTTGTTTTGTACTTGGGTGGCCGTATCCGCCGCAGCAGTGTTCACCGCCAATGGTTTACCGCCGTTGAATGTCTGCTGTGGTGATTCCTGGGTCATTATTTGAAGGGCATTGTTTTGGTGGCGTAACGGTATAGGTGGTACTTCCAACAGTTTATCACGTTCAGTGGGTCTGGAGGATTTGTGGTTGTGGCTGATTTCTGTCAGTTTTGCGTGTATGTGTCATAATCTGGTGGACGGATGTTCTTCTCTGCGGTGGTGTGTTGGCGGCAGTCACCGCGGTGGTATTCGGAATTTTCCACCAATGTCATAATGAAGGCCTGAGTGGACTACTGCTTTTAATATGGTGACCCTTTTGTTACTTTTAGTTCATAAATTGTAATCCTTCTAATAGAGCACCGTGAGCTACGAAGGAAATGTGACTCCTACAACTTGTAACCCTCTTATCCTGTGTAACACATCCTGTACATACATTTACACTTATATGATTAATTGCCAGTGTATAATGTGTACATATGACGTAAAGCTCTCTGACTCCCTGCACTGGGATAAGCAGCGCTACAAGAGAAATAAAACAAAACAGTGATATTATATCCCACATTCTTACTGTCCTTTCATTTCTATTGTATCCAGAGACTGACCAAAGTAAAAATCATACCTCTCTTAAGTACCTGTGAAGTCACAACAAGCTGTGTGCCTTTGTTTCTTCTCCATTGCATTTGCAGGTAGGTGTGAAGCTCTAGAAAGCGCCAGCTATAGCAAAAGGAGGCCTGATGGCCACTTAACTTCGACTTTTCTTTTGGCTGCAGCTCAAATTTAAAATAAAAAAGCCCCTCCTTGCCACCTGCACATTACTGCTCAGAAAGAAAGCAGACAACGTGCAGGTGCTGCTGAATGCGTTGCGGTGTTTAAAGATTACACCGGGAAGAGTTCAGCATAGTGTGGCACAACTGCTTAGCACGGTGGATGGCGTCTACCTTATAAAAATAGTGGATGGACACGTGCATCCGCGTGTACCTCCCACTTGGGCCCTACTCCTCGCCTTCCCACAGTCACCATTGAGGAACTCCAGAAACAGGGTAGAATGTCCACCGCGCCTCCTCCACACCCAAGTAAGTTTCTGTTGGACCTCAGCGCCATGCATGGTTGATCAGCAGACAATCTTTCTGCCTTTGGTTCATTATGTTCATTCTCATATACAGAGGGTAGTGGAGCCCCAGCTTCAAGTTTACCCTAAGGGGCCCTCAAAGCAGACCAAACTGATAAGAGTAAGGTTGTTTTTATGTATATTCATTACTAAAGCATGTGTGATGAACCTGTTTTTTAACACACCACTGTGTACTTTAAACATGTGGTGCATGCAATGTGCAACTTATTTGATTATCACTGATACTCTTTTCTTGACAGAAGGAAGTACAACCTTATTGATGCATATTATTTTCTGCCCCTATTTTTCTTTTTTTTTTCATACAGGTCGCGGGGCATTATTAACAGTGTTCAATTATTTCATACATTTTTATGGTTGTTCATGAGATATTTTTTTTTAAACTAAACCTAACTCAATAGATTAGGGTTGTTTCTGGTCCTGATGAGATACCAAGACACTAAGGTGCAATAATGGGCATGAAACCTGACTGCACTGTACACCTAATGGCTCATTACTATGCCTGGTTGGGTCAGTCCTGTGTTTAATCTCGGCACGGACACTCGCCAACGAATTTTAATTACACCTTCACCCGGTCTTCCTCCTTTTCTTGAACATACTCAAACGGCAGTGGCCTGAGCTGTGGCAAAAACAAGGCCAGGAAGAGAAAAGATTTCCGCTAGAGAGACCCCCATTTCTTGGGAGCCCACTGAGCATTGCAGCACAAACCCAGCGAGGAACTAGCCTCTTGATGAGGTATGTCACCAAGGTGGGTGAGGTGTGGTGCCATCCTTTCAAAGGATTCTCATTGATAACTGGATGACACTGGATCCAATGATGAATTAGCAGAACAGCACACTAAAATTGCTTATAGGTGTATTTTAGGAGACAGACTGTTAAGATTTTAGCAACCACCAGCACTCCTCATTCCACATCACTTACTACATTTTCTCTTTCAACTTGTGCCTGCCATTGGGTAGCTGCACCTACCCTCTGATAGCTTATTGATAATTAGAAATGTCCCCATTGGGGTTCGGGAAAAAATAGTTTTCCCAGGACGGGTGAGGAGCGGCTGTGCATGATATTACAAATCATATAGCATACTGTGTTCCTGTCAATCAATTAAATCAATGATTTGTAAAGTGCAGCAAAGCAGTCTCAAGGCCCTGCTTTTTTACTGGAGCAAACGTATCTCTTGTGCTTTGAGTATAATAGATGTAAAAATGAAATTGACATTCCATCTTAGGAGATTTCTTTTCCCTAGCCAATTTTAGGATTTGATCCCTAGTGCCCTGGCTTGGGCTACAGGAACCTATGTGCTATCTCCAACACCAATAATCTAGAAAGCTGATCAGCATCACTGATGTCACACAACATTTGTTCAATGTAGTCCTCTCTAAGCCCCATTTCCGTTGTTTTGGCCAGATGACAGTTCTCAAATCACTTCTACGAGATTAAGCCTCCAAGTCTTAGTTTTTCGGTTAGATTTTTTCTTTCACCACTTTCGGCTGTTGTGTAGTCTGTCTCTAGGGGCCAGATGTAGCAAACAGTTTGCGAGTTGCAAACGGCGAAAATCGCCGTTTGCGAGTCGCAAACGTGTGTTTGCTATGCAGAAATGCATTTTGCGAGTCGGAACCGACTCGCAAAATGCATTTCCGACTCGCAAATAGGAAGGGGTGTTCCCTTCCTATTTGCGACTCGCAGTGGTATGCAATTATACGCGGTCGCAAATGGAGTCGCAGTTACCATCCACTTGAAGTGGATGGTAACCCACTCGCAAACTGGAAGGGGTCCCCATGGGACCCCTTCCCCTTTGTGAGTGGACCCAAAAATATTTTTGCAGTGCAGGCAGTGGTCCAAGGGACCACTACCTGCCCTGAAAAAATCCGAAACTAAAGGTTTCGTTTTTTTTTCTAAGTGCAGCTCGTTTTCCTTTAAGGAAAACGGGTTGCACTTTGGAAAAAAAAAACTGCTTTATTTAAAGCAGTCACGGACATGGAGGTCTGCTGTTCCCAGCAGGCCTCCATCCCCGTGAGTGCCCATAGTCGCTATGGGGGTGCAAATTGCGACCCACCTCATTAATATTAATGAGGTGGGTCTTTGCGACCCCATAGCGACTTGCAGACGGTGTCTGAGACACCGTTCTGCATAGCAAATTGCAATTTGCGAGTCGCTCGGACTCGCAAATTGCAAGTCACAATTTGCCGTCTTCCTACATCTGGCCCTAGGTTCGTTATTCTGCATTCAACCATATTAACACATTCATGCTGTTTATCTAGTCTCTGTTTCATTTAGTCACTTCTGTTCATTAAAGAGTCTATTTTCGACCCAGTTGTTTTTAGGCTGGCTTGCAATTCCAGGAGCAAGGGCGTGACACCCCTTGAGGACAGAGGCTCTCTATATGTTGTCTACAGGCTTGCTTTGCAGTGCCTCTCATTCATGTGGATGTTGGTTACATTTGTGGGCTTCGAAGCTGAGTTGGGGCTATTTTGCCTATCTTGTCATGTTGCAATAGAATATACTGTAGCCAACAGATGATCCTATGCAACAATGTCTCACAGTTTCTCACTTCATTCTACTCTTAGATGCTTTTCCAATTCGCATATACAGCACAACTTCACTCTGATATCTTAAGGAGGTCAGCAACGACAGCCCGACTCGATCAACTGCAGATCATAGTGGTGTTTTCAGTGATAGCATCTACAGCCACTATATATTATTCCAGAAGCAGCTGCATGTTGGTTTCAGTGAGGATGATAGAGAGAGAACTAATGTGTGATTTATGTACAGGCCTCTGAGATAACCACCAGGACTTGTCCTTTAGCCCCAGGGCCATGTAGTACCTACTGCTGCTCAGCACTCTTTTTCAAGGCCTGCTTTTATATAGCAGTGAGCTATTATTCATTTTCTTCTTGCACACAGCCTACCTTTGCAAGGCTCCCGTACTGGAACAGACATCTCCCCTAGCCACTTGGATCTGTGTCCCAACAGGGTGAAAAATCTGGAAGTAAAAAAATTCTAAAATGTTTTTAAGTCCCACTTCAGTACTTTTTTAAAACACTTTACAAAAAAACCTTTTTGAAGAAAAGCATCAAAATTCCTTTATGTCCCAATGCAGAAAGTGAGTTTGTCACTTTTTGGGAAACCATATCCTCCCTGAGCAGGCTGCTGCTGTACTTGTAGTCAATGCTGTGGAACTTAAGACAGAATACTTGAAGCAGGACGCTGACACTGTAGCTCTGGAACTTTGGAGATTTCTTACTGGCATCTTTTTAAGTACCAAGACAGAATGGGACTTAGTTGTTTTTAATAGATACTAGGGGCTTTGACCGGGGCAAAGCTGAAGCTCAATCCAATGCCCTTGAACTGCCAAACTTTCTTTTGGTTCCCAAACAACCACCAGAGTACATTTTTAAGGCTCCCAGGACCTCAGAGTAGGCACTTAGAGACACTCAGGGTGCTAGGCGGGGCCATAGACAAAGGCTAGTCCTAGCCCAGTTGCCTGCGGTCAGCTGGGCATTGCAGGAAACAGGCCTCTCGTAGCTTGTTGTATCCCCTAGTCACACAAGAGATCAGTCAACTGACCCTTAGAGTTCAATACTTTGCCCTGGGTACAAGGGGGAGCAGGTTCAGCCCTCCCGGTCTCCTCTCAGTTCACAGACAGCAGGCCCAGCCCACTTCTTATCTTCTGAAGGTCTAATGCGTGTTCTAAGGACAGTGCCTGGGGTTGCCACATTTGTGCCTGGCACCAGCTAGTGGGTGTGGCTGACTCTGTGGCACTCCCCAACAATCACACATTGCCCCTCACTCTCAAAACCCAAGATGGGCAAACCCTTCTCCTCATGTCAAGAGCCTGTGTGCCCATGCAAAGGTGTAGCCAGAGTAAAGACTAAACCCCCACCGTGGTTAGTACAAAATCAATGCTGGCACCTCCACTGGGTTTGGTGCCAGCCTAACTATGAGAACAAAGCCTGGGCCTTTCCCAGTGTCACCGAACATTTGATTGTGAGAGGGCAAGCCCCTTCAAAAGTTAATGATGTTCCTGGGTCTACCCTAGGTGATCTTCCTGCAAGGAGGAGAAAAAACCTCTCTACGTATAGGTCATAGCCTCTGCTCTGGGAGCAGTTTTCACGTTTGTCACACCTCATTCAGGCCAAGAACAGGGAGGCAGTTGCTGGAAAGCTAATGCAAACTAGCCTCCATCACCTTCAGGCACATTTCTACAAGTTAAGTTTACAATATATTTAATGAAATCAAACTCCGCCATTATATTGGATTTTTATTAAATATAAAAATGAGTTTTTGAATGGAGTCTGTAGCTAGTACAAATCAAAAGTTAGAGACGTAAGTATATAATCTATACTTTGCACCTGATTTAGAGCTTGGTGGAGGGGGTTACTCAGTCACCAATGTGACGGATATCCTGTCTGTCATGCAATGATCCCATTGTAGCCTGTAGAGATCGTAATATGGCAGACAGGATATCTGTCAGGTTTGGACCAGAGTAACCCATAGATCGTAATACGGCGGACAGGATATCTGTCAGGTTTGTTCCAGAGTAGCTTGTCTGAAAACTCTAAATCAGGCCCTCTGACCACTGATCATGCCGTTTTACGTCTAGTCGTTGTGGGAAAATGACGTTTTTAATGTCACACATGTGCCAGTCTTAAATATTATGCTGCCTGCCCCGTGGGCATCAATGTGTGCTCAGGGGGAAAAATGAATTATAGTATTTGAAAGCAGTTTTTCCTATTGTCAAATGGGCAATTTTCACAATTCTGTACAGCAGTGTTCAAGTTGTCATTGTCAACTGGGTAGGCATGAAGCAATGTTTTCACTGTTACTACAGTGGAGGGCACAATAGGAGCTGCAGTCCATAGGTGGCATTTAACTTTCTATGCCATGAGTGCACCATATACTTTGGCCTTATAGGAAATTTGAATAAGTCAACTAAGGATATGACAATTCAACTAAGTTTAAAGAGGTGAACATGGGCACCTTACTACTATTTGTCAATGGTAAAGTGCACAGAGTTTCAAACCCTGCAAAAACAGTACCCAAAAAGGTGAAAAATCTGGGACATTCATTCAGAAAAGACAGATTGCCAACACTGTACCAATGAAAAACCTATTGGCTTTGTTAAAGCTTGTTCATAATCGAGTTGTCCCCAGGAGGAACCGCTCTCACAATACCAGTGAAAATTACGAATCAAAGAAAGGAAATTGTCTAGAACTGGTGCTAAAACAGTGTATACACCTAACACACAGCAGTCCATTAGTGTGCAGAGTTGTTGTGCATTCAGGGATTTTAATTAATCATGTGTTCATGAGCATAAGAGGAATGAACATCTGAGTCAGTCTCCAGCACTAAAATGTTGAGCCTCTCATGTTCGAAGTGTATTTCTGCAGGATACATTAAGCCAGAAGCTATTTAAACAAGTCATCTGGCTCATTTTTAGAAAATTAAGGATTACACCACATCCACACAGAAGGCTGCATCACCAATGTTCTGTACTTCATTCTGAAACACGACTCCTTCCTGTACTTTGTTCACGAGTCATAGCAAAAGAATGCAGAAGCTTAATAAGTCTATAACCGAACATGAGAAATCCATAGCCCTAACTCTCCAGCAGGATATCAACAAGCAGGGCCATTACCAGAAATCGTTCATATTGAGCACACCGCAAAATAAACTAGTCTGAGTTTCACTAATATCGACTTTCAATACAATCTACAATCTTATAAGATTTAAGGGCTATACAGAATGACTTCAAAGCTGAATTGTAAGCCAGAATGGAAGCTACAAGGCATGTAATTTTACTCCCAAAATACACAATTTTTATTACCTCGTTGTATAGCTATTTTAGCCATATTTTAGACATATTATTATAGCAAACTAGGCCTGCCGTTGTGCACTTTAGCCAAGTTACATTTTATTCAGCATTGCTTTATTTTTCTAGCAATAGCCACATTTCCGATGTTGTTTTATTTCTCTTTATCTAATTGTTCTTTCGCCTAGGAAAGTATTACGTTCTCAGTAGGAAATTCATTTCACTTTGTGCTTTCTTCAAGGCTGCAGTCAGATAGGGTTGCTGGCAAAAGTGGTACGCTGTGTCTCCAACATTCTTTTAAACCTACGAGGACCTTTCTGTCAATAGTTTTATTATAAAAACACTCTTTTGTCCCATACACATTAGAGGGAGATTCCAGCCGGATGACCACGACTGCATGCTGATTGCTGATTGCTGATTGCTTCGCTACAGCTGCTTTGTTAGACTGCCAAACCCCTGGCCTACATGGGGACGGTGTCTCTCTAGACTACAGCCTTCCTTACTCAGGTATGGGGGATGATGTTTTCCCAGGGGGGAAACCTGAATGGCAGTTTAACATAGCTTAGGTAGGAGAACGATATATCACACCTAGTGACGGTATGGTGGGACTGTTTTTGTGTTTCACGCTCCTTGTCACTATTTTGCTTTTATTGTGTTTTACCATCCTCGTTATTGCAATACAAGCCATTTTATCCAAGATGCAGTTACTTCAATAAATCCTTATTGAACTACATTATGCCTCTGTTTGTCTTTGCCTATGTGAGACTAATGTAACTGAGAGAAATGGATAAGATCTGATCGACCATGATTTTCCTGAGGAGTCTTTCTTGTCATGCGCTCGGTTGCCACAATCATCCCTGCTCTTGAGTAGAGATTAGGTGCTGCTAGTTAGCCGGAAGACCCAGATCAGGCCGACAGGCGTCACCCGGAGTGGAATTGTACTTATTACCCCACAGTCTATGCGATTCTGCCACCCAAATCCAGTTGCTTCATTAGGATAATGAGAACCTATGCGACAACCTATTATGTTATATCGAAGCTTCTATATCCGTGTATGCAGAATACTGTATATGAACTACTTAGGAGCAGATTCACAAAGCGTTGTTCAATGAGTAAATTTGTCTGAAGAAAATTTAAGGGATAATATCAAAATACAGAAAAATATTGTAAATTGAGCTCTTAGTGTTTTTATAGTTGTTTCTTTTAGTAGCCTAAAAAAGGACTTCAAACAGCGGTTGCTGTTAAAGTTTCAAAGTCGCTGGGCGTAAATCTTTTCCCGAATTGGACTGAGCAAGTAAATCTGAAATCCTCTAGGTAGGTGTGGGTGGTTTGGAGTGGGCGGGGGGATTTTCCCTTGAGAATTGTTTGAAAACATAGGGATAAATGGTGCATTTTACAACACAATTGGCAAAAAATCTAAATACGCTTAAGGGGCATTGATGAAATAATTCAAGTGTTTACATAGTATTCCAGGCATGCCATAATATCACCACTGCTTTTGTGACTCACCCTCCCAAAAATAAAACACTGAAAAATGTTGGCAGACAGGTGTATTTTTAAGCACAAATTCTCTAATCGCTATCATGCGATATTTATTACAGTGAGTTAGGAAATTCTAGCCATGCAAGGACACATGACCTATCCTTTTCAAAATGCACATAGCATCTTTACTTAATTGTACCATCCTGTACCTTCCAAGTAGCTTCTTAGTTGGTTATTAAGACTGAGAATCTACATGGAAGGGACCGCGTGGAAAAACGAATACAAATTTCACCATCACAGAGTGAATCCAGTAGAGCTAAATGTGTCTTACTTACATGGTGATATGGCACAGCTACTGCTCAATTCCATAGACATCACAGGATCAGACAGCAGACAGGTCTATGTGATGCACAGATTGCAAAGGGTTCCTAAAAGTTGATTTTTCTACTGAAATTCCATTAAGTAATTATTGTATTTCATTCAAAACATGAAAATGTAAAAATGTTTTGCTTGAGCACCATGGAAATTGGTACAGGAGTGATGGAATTCCTGAAGAATTAGGCCAAACACCAAGTCCTGCATCCAGTCCTGCACCCAGTAAACACCGGGCATGGTCAGAGACCATGTTCAGAAGAAATTGGGTAGGTTATTGGGCACATAGTATAGCGTAATGCCACGCCATGCATCCAGTGCCCATTAGGCCCTAAGAAATGTCATGTCCAGTTGTTGAATAGGTCTGGTTATTTGGTTGACAGCATCACCAAAGTCCGTTTTCAAAGGTTTGTCTTGTTTAGGAATTGCATTCGGCTGTTGGTACTAATAGCTGGAATAGTTCACATCACATCATCTTGGAATGGGAAGCAAGTGTGAAAGCTTAGGCACCACTTCTGTACATGATTGACAGACAGGGGATGTGATTTCACTACCAATATATCTATCAATCAATCAATCAATCAATCAAATAATTTCTTAAGCGCACTACTCACCCGGTAGGGTCTCAAGGCACAGGGGGGGTAGTGGCCGGTTACTGCTCAAAAAGCCATGTTTTTTAGGTGCTTTCTGAATGTTAGTAGGTCTTGGGTCTTGCGTCGTAGGTTGGTGGTGAGGGAGTTCCAGGTCTTGGTGGCGAGGTGGGAGAAGGATCTGCCGCCGGAGGTGGTGCATTGGATGCAGGGGACTGTGGCAAGGGCGAGGTCAGCAGAACGGAGCTGGCGAGTAGGTATGTGGAAGTTTACTTGTTCGTTGAGGTAGGCCGGATCAGTGTCATGGAGGGGCTTGTGAGCATGAACGAAGACTTTGAAAATAATCCTTTTGTTGATGGGCAACCAGTGTAGGGATCTGAGGTGGGTGGATATGTGTTTGTGGCGAGGGTGGTTGAGGATGAGTCGTGCGGCTGCATTCTGGATTCGCTGGAGTTTTCTTTGAAGTTTGGCTGTGGTCCAAGCCTAGAGGGCATTGCCGTAGTCCAGTCTGCTGCTGATGAGGGCGTGGGTGACTGTTCTTCTTGTTTCTAGGGGTATCCATTTGAAAGTCTTGCGTAGCAAGCGAAGGGTGTTGAAACAGGAGGATGATGTGGCATTGATTTGCTGGGTCATGGAGAGGGATGAGTCCAGTACGATGCCAACGTTGCGTGCCTGGGTGGTGGGTGCAGGAGGTGGTCCGAGGGTGGTGGGCATCCAGGAGTCGTTCCATGCTGTCTTGTTGGGGCCGAAGATGTTGATCTCTGTTTTGTTTGAGTTCAATTTGAGGTGGCTTGTTGTCAACCATTTGGCGGTGTCGAGGAGTCCGGCGTGCAGGTTAATCTTGGCGGTGGCTGAGTTCTTGGTGAGAGAGATGATGAGCTGGGTGTCGTCAGCGTAAGAAATGATGGTGATGCCGTGGTGTCGGATGATGTTGGGAGAGGAGCCATGTAGATGTTGAAGAGGGTGGGGCTGAGGGAAGATCCTTGGAGGACCCCACAGATGATCTTGATGGCTATAGACCGGAAAGGAGGGAGGCAAACTCTTTGGGTTCTTTCGGAGAGGAATGAGGTGAGCCAGTTCAGGGCCTTGTGTCGAATTCCGGCGTCGAACAGGCGTGCGTGGAGGGTTTGGAGGTATACGGTGTCAAAAGCTGCAGAGAGGTCTAGGAGGATGAGGGCAGTCTCAGTACTGTGGTTCTTGCGGAATCCAGATTGGGAGGTGTTGAGTATGTTGTTTTCTTCAAGGAAGTAAGATAGTTGTGCATTGACTATCTTCTTGGTGACCTTTGCGGGGAAGGGGAGAAGAGAAATGGGACTGTAGTTTGTGAGGTGTTCCGGGTCTGCTTTGGGTTTTTTGAGACTTCGGCATGCTTCCAAATGTCTGGGAAGGTTGTGGTGTTGAAGGAGCTGTTGATGACGGCGCAGAGCTGGCGAGCGATGATTTGGCTGGCCTTGTTGAAAATGTGGTGGGGGCACGGGTCTGTTGGGGAGCCTGAGTGGATGGAGTTCATGGTTTTGACGATTTCTTTGTCGTTGGTGGGGGTCCAGGTGTTTAGTCGGTTGGTGCGGTAGGGTGTTGTTGTGTTGGTTGTGTCGGTGGTGGCGGGTGTTGATGATGAGGGTGTTGTGAAGCTGTCGTGTATGTCTGCGATTTTGCGGTGAAAGTAGTTGGAGAGGGAGTTGCAGAGGTCATGGGAGTGTGGGGGGTCAAGGGTGCAGGATTTGGGTTTGGTGAGTTCTTTGACGATGGCAAAGAGTTCCTTGCTGTTGTGTGTGTTGTTGTCTATGCGTTCTTTGTAGAATGATCGTTTGGTGGTCCGGATGAGTTGGTGGTGTTTGCGCATGGCTGTTTTGAGGGAGGAGAAGTTGCTCATTGAGGGTTCTTGGTGCCATGCTTTCTCAGTTTTTCGGCATTCTCGTTTGGAAGATTGAAGTTATGTGGTGAACCAGGGGGCGGTCTTGGTGGTGTGGGTGTGGTTGTTTGTTTTCAATGGGGCGAGGCAGTCTGTGCAGGTTTCTAGCCATCGTGTGAGGTTGTGGGTGGCGGTGTTGGGGTCGTTGGTGATGGGCGGTAGAGTTTGTGAGAGGTTGGAGATCAGGTGTTCCTTGGAGATCTTGTTCCACTTGCGGTAGGGTGTGGTGAGTTGTTGGTGGTGGGTTGTGGGTTTCATGAAGGAGAAGTGGACGCAGTGGTGGTCAGTCTAGTGGAGTTTGGTGGTGTGAGTGAAGGTGATGTGGTTGCTGGAGGTGGAAATGGCATCTAGTTTGTGTCCTGCTGAGTGCGTGGGTGAGGTGACCAGTTGCTTGAGGCCGAGGTTTTTTCAGTCGTGGGTGTTTTCCAGGTGAAAGTTGAGGTCACCAAGGAGTACGTAGTCTGTGGAGGGGAGGGTGTGGGAGCTGATTGTATCGGCGATGGTGTCACAGAATGAGGGGCGGGGTCCTGGTGGTATGTAGATGAGGGTTCTTCTAAGGGTGGTGTTAGCGTTTATGTGTATTTGAAAGTGTAGGTGTTCTGCGTTGTCTAGGGAGTTGTTGGTGTTGGTGGAGATTTTGATGGAGTTTTTGTGTATTATGGCGATGCCTCCTCCTGGTTTGTTGGTGCAGTCTCTACGGGTGATTTTGTAACTCTCTGGGATGGTTATGACGATGTCGGGTTCTGAAGAGGGGTTCATCCATGTTTCAGTGAGGAAGGCGTTGTCAGGGGAGTTTGTGGTGAGTAGTTTGTGGTGAATAGGTCCCAAAGTTCGATGGCGTGCTTGTGAACGAAGCGGGTGTTTAGGAGGATGCAGTTGAGGTGGTTGCGTGGTTTGGTGTTGTTGCGGTGCCTGTTGGTGTTGTTGCGGTGCTTGTTGGTGTTGCTGGTGTCAGTGTGGGTGTATATAGTTCAGGAAACGACTTAGGGCGGTTCCCTTTCATAACGTAGGACCTGATTTAGAGTTTGATGTATGGTTTACACCATCACACTTGTAAAGGAGTAACCCATCCACTAAATTCTAAATCAGGCTCTTAACCTTCCTTCTGCAGTACAAAAATATTCTTTGTATAGGATGATGGCTCTCACATCTGATAGTGATGACGGTGGCTTTGTACCTGGTTGTTACCAGACTTCCTGGAGGGGCCATTCAAGGTAAGACAAAAGGCTAAGGCTCTACATAACCATTCTTCCCCCTCTAACAGCTGGATTTGCTCACTCACCCCTGTTCCGCAGCGATCAACAAAATGGCAATGATTAGGAAGGACTAATTAGCAACCCCAGCTAAATTGATCACATAAAAGATGTAAAGGCAGCCCAGTCTGCTCTGAGCCCTCCACCTTTTAGTGTGTAGAGCTACACCATGAAGCTCAGGAATGCATGCAATAAATTTATATTGAGACTGCAGCACAACCTCCATTTAGTACCATTTCAAAACCAAGGGTAATCTTAAATGCATCCCTCTTGCTACAGCCTTCACCTAGTAATAGACAACAGGCACCATACACGCAACACATACTCGACATACAGCAAACTTTACATGAGTTTTCCTGTAGGCATTGCACTCCTATATGGAACAGGTAAAAAACATGGTCCAAACACTATAGATTTGAAAATGGTATGCTGTCATCATCATTCACTGTACCCATTCCAGAGACACAGATGGTAATCTCATGTAAACTATAGACAAGCCTTCTCCAACAAGTAGCTTGTTGACTACTGGTACCTCTCCAGCTACCTGTGAGAAGCTTTCTTGTATGATGTAGAGTAGCCTACTAAATGAACATATTTACATTGGTTGAATTAATATATTTATACTAAAACTGAAAGGTGTGTATTTGAGATGGATATTTGTGTATTTTCAGAATGTATACACTGATGTTTGTAAAAAGGTGTTGAATTTTAAAAAATATATGTAAAGCTGATATTTGAGTGATAAACCATGCTATGTTTGGAAGGCCTATTACTCATATTATTATTTTGGTGCTGTGGGCATTGCAACTATGGCTGTTATGTGTTAGCCAAGTAGAGACATTCCAAATTGATAATGCTTTGTTAATTACTGCTGGAAATCCTGGCTGATGCACTGAGGTGATATCTGATGAAATCTTGTTTAGGATGTCCACTAATGTAATCTTGTCAGTTGTGGGTACTATCAAAACAATGTTAATAGTACTAGCTTAAGATGATGTTGATTGAACATAAGTAGCTCCTATTACAAAAAAAGTTGGTTAACCCTGCTCCAGAGATTTTTGTGATCCTCCTTGACGTCAGAGTCAGGCTCTGGTTCTTGAGTTCAATTTCTGTCTTTGGCCTCAGTGCACACTTGCAATCGACTGAGTCATGATAGGGGCGCTCATCCTTTTAGCATGAAGGAGACATTCTGTGGTGATGAGTCATGAGTCCTTCGCATTTTATTTTGTATTCTGTGATTTATTGCTTAGGAATATGAAATGAAGAGTGAAGGCTAAGCTGGGGAACATTCTGAGGGAGTCAGTTGGAGAAAACTGGAGGTTGTTGAGACAGTGGCTAAAAAACTCTACGCTTCAACATCAAGCTGAGTCTGATGTAATAAATAATATCTCCACAAATTTGGCGATGACTTGGCCACAGTCAAGGATCCACACACATGGTGAACCCTAATGCTGTCTGACTGACACCCGATTGAAGTGTAAATGTGCTGTGCAATGCTTATGTATCAATTAGGTTATCTAAGAATGTATTTGTATTTCATGTAACATTCAAATATACATACGGAGGGAGATACTGTGGTGATGAGTCATGGGTTCTTCACACTGCATTTCGCATTCTATGTTCTACTGCTTAGGAATGTGAAATGCAGGATGAGGGATAAGCTGGGGAATATTCTGAGTGAGTCAGCTGGAGACTGGAGGTTTCTGAGACTGTGGCCAATAAACTCTGTGCTCCAAACACAAGCTGAGTCTGAAGTAATATGTTATAATATCTCCACACATTCCTTTGCATTTAATTGTATGTATTTTTGTGTGTGGTGTGTATATATGTATATATGTCTGTGTATAGGTATATAATTATATATATATATATATATATATATATATATATATATATATATATATAAATATATACATACATACACAAACCCCGCACAGTTCAGATACTGGTCATGAGTGTGCTTGTTTTAACACTCTGTAGGGCCCTGTACCAGCCGCTCTGAGGCCCTGGCTATGGTCACACCCAGGCCTCGCCCTCTGGTGCTCAGCTGCCTCTGAGGCCACCCAAGTTTACTCCACGCTACTTCTTGTCATGTGTGGGGCCTTCATATAATTATTCAATGGTGTACCTTGTGGTACATTACAATCCTCACTCGGCAGTGTACTGTAGCAACATAGGCAGTAGTATTTGTTGGCCACAGGCAATATTTTTACAGACAGAGGCTCCATCCAACCCCTATAATTGAGCATTCTACGCCAACGGGAACAGTGTAAAGCATACAAATTGAGTGGTGAAAGTCACACTGCAAGACACAGACAAACAGGCCCAATTACTGTATGGCTTCCAAATAAAGCCACACAGTTATTGGCTATATTATGTGAAAGTACCACCCCTGCTCTGCTGATGGATTAGAAGCCTATCACCTGGCACCTTAACCCAGTCCAGATGCTTCTCTCATGTTCTTTATGTTAGTAAACAACATGAAAGCAGCATGAGGATTGGTCAGAGCAGACAAAGCAAATACTCCAAAAGAGACCGGGGCCTATGGCTGTAATTACTGGACTTCATAACATTGCACAGGTTAGAGAAACCTCAAATACGCATGCCAGGCTGGCTGCAGTAAAACACCAGTGCAGCCTGGCATGCACACTTCACTTCTAGCCCTAGCTAGAGACTTCCATGCTGGCACTCAAGCCCCACTTCACTCATAATCAGTAAGTTAACCAACCTGCGATGCAATTGAGCATTGAAGCAAAACACAAACTTTCAATAAGAGTTTGTGGGGGCTCACAGTGTGGGGGCTCAATGCCTTTACACCCTAACGAAAGAACTACCCTTGAGCATCCTTGTGAATTGATAACACCAAACATTGCAAATGAGATCCCAGAATGGGAATTCAAGCCATAAAGTGAAGTTAGAATCAGCTAAAACTGATTATGAGGCACTAACTTGTGTACATCAGTAGTTTTAGACTGAACATTGTTGTATTAACAAAAGAGACAAAAGAGATGATAAAGGTTAGAAAGTGAGAGAGAGAGAGACGTGGTTGGACTTTTAATGGATGATAAAATGGGAGCAAGTGTATGGAGATGTTCCAAATAGCAGTATGAGGAAATTAAACTGGTGGGAACACAAAGAGACAATAGGACGTTTAAGCGCGTTGCACCATCTACGACAGATAAGATTTGAACATGTGCATGTTATTTATGAACTTTGGAATTTTACTTATACCTATTGGATTGTACGTTGCCATTTGTACATCCATAGGTTTGAGAAAACAGACAGGACTGCATTTTGGAAGGGCATTTGCGGAATGTTAAGATCCTAGTATGCAGCTGAAATTGGTTCAATGGATTGCACTTGGGAGAGAGCCTATATGAGCCTTGGAAAAGAGATACATTTTAACAAAATTTCATGAACAGAAGTACTCTTTTCATTGCAATTTATCGA
This sequence comes from Pleurodeles waltl, assembly GCF_031143425.1. Classification (NCBI taxonomy): domain Eukaryota; kingdom Metazoa; phylum Chordata; class Amphibia; order Caudata; family Salamandridae; genus Pleurodeles; species Pleurodeles waltl. The sequence goes on from NC_090437.1 coordinate 832,233,590, forward strand.
GCATTCGAGCAGATAAAGAGGGACACAAAACGGCCTACACATTTCTGGCTTTGGAATACATACATGCAGGCACTAGGCGGGTGACTGGCGAGGACAACTGTGTGTATATGAAATGTTTACCTTCAGGTATTACTGAATTAACATAATTGCACAACATTATAACCTTATCGAGGCACTCAGACAAATGGAAGAGACAAGAATTGAATGGTACGCCAGGGAATAGTGGATACTTGAGAAGTTATGTCAAGAACCAATGCGGGTGTTCATTTGATGTATTAATGCATTCACCTCATATACTGCGATACATCAAACAGTGATTTATATTTGCAGATACAAGAGAGAAGGATTGCCGAATCATGTCCTAACCAATGACAGTATATATGTATACAGCCCATAAATATAATGTAGAACACAAAAAAATATTTGGGGTTGGCCCACAAATACTATGGTATCTTATTCTTTTGCATGATTGGTGTATAATCCCTTAACAGGACTACATAATTAATAGTTCCACCTGTAGGCTTCTGCAATACAGAACTAACAGCATGGGGTCTTTTCGAATCAAATAAAGCATATGAACTATGTTTAAATCTTCACACTAAGGCAGCCAGATCACAACATTTTGCAAGAGATGTTCGGAAGTTAAAAACAACTTGAACAACATGGAGTTAACCAATGGCGGCGTGTGGAATTGGAAAGTGATGGGGTACAAGAGCAATTAAGACATTTGTACAACCGAGCATGATGTTTCTAAGGAGTGGGAGGGAATTCTTTCCCCGAGAAAAATCTTAAAGATTGATGTATTTGATGCCGTTTTCAGCACTGGATCTGTGATAAATGAACCAAAAATATAGTTAATTCGGGCATTTATAAAGGAAAGTCACTTCATTTTTCTGCATCAGCTAGCCAACGGAGATTGCGCAGTATGTCAAACAAATCTTTAGGACATATCAAATGGTTATAAGCATAAGAAATATTCACTTGAAACAAACATTTAGGCCCTCGTTATGCCATAGGTGCCACAAAACTGCCAGTGCTGACGGTCTTCCACCTGCCGTAATATGGACATTGCCGGATTTCCGCCACAATGAGGGTGGAATTCTGTCAGTAGCCATGCTGGCGGGCGAGGTGCCAGGGCGGTGCTACCATCTGCACCGCTTCTCCAGAAGGACGCCTCCAGCTGTATTATGCCCATTCATATGGCCTGGCGGTGTCCTGCTGGCGGGGTGCTGCTGGCGGTAGCAGCGTCCCTTTCCATTCCCTGCTGGATGACCTCCTCACCGAACAAGGTAAGTCGGGCGTCCATCAGGGGAGGGGGTGGAGGGTGGGGGATGTTGAGTGTCAGTGTGTGGTGTCTGTGTGTGTGTGTATGAATGTGCGGGTGCATAAGTGTATGCATCTGTGAGTGTTGTGGTGTATGCATGGGTGTAAGGATGAGTGTGAGTGAATGCGTGTATGGAAGTGGTGGTCCATGGGTGCATGCGTTGTGCGTGTGGGTGTGTGTGTGCATGATTGCAGGGAGGGGAGTCAGGGGTGGGGGCGCAGTGTTTCAAGAGGGGTACAGGTTGGGGGTGCTGTGATTCTATGGAGGGTGGGGAGGTTAGGTGATTGCTTGGGGGGGGGTGTGAGCCTTCTACCAGTGACAGGGAAGGAATTCCCTGTCACAGGTAACCCTACAGTGGTACCGCCGCGAATACCATGGCGGTAGGCCAGCTCATTATACCGCTGACGGTCATGTGTGGCTCGCCAGATAAGAGATGCACATCTCCAGTCCGGTGGTTCATACTGCCATGACGGTATGAGGGGTGATGTGTTGGGTTGGCTGCAGCCAACCCTAACACTCATAATGTGGCAGTATGCACTGCTAGCCTGTGATACCCCCACATTAACCCTGGCAGTCAAAAGACCGCCAGGGTTAAAATGAGGGCCTTCATTTTTAGGAAGTCAGCAAAAACGTTGTATTTATATGAAGGGCAGGTTTGTGCAACAAAACGAAGTACACTTTAACTACTTTGTAATTTTCAGCGCAACTAGCTCTAACTCGAGCAAACGCAAGACCCATTGCATTGTAAATACTTGTTCTCTTCCTCCATCTTTCCCAAATGTGTTGTTTCTTGCAGTTAATGCCTGATGTTGAAAAATATGTGCCAGCCCTCAAAAATAGGTGCTGGTGCCCCCCCCCTCCGTGGAGAAACCACCTGCTCAAATTAAGCAAAGGCCGTTAGAGAGGGAGGATGTGTCTCAATGAAAAATAAACTGAGTGGTTTGGCAAGCATAAGCGCATGTATTACAAGAGACCTGATTTTCCAGCTAAACTCAGGTCTGCTGTAATAGACCCCAATGGGGGAAATACTTTCTCCCGATCATATTTTTTAGACTCCCCCACTCTTCTCTTCTAAAATGTTGACATATGTAAGCATCTTGTTATGCACACAGATAAAGAAGATGGTTTACATAACATCCTTTTTCAGCCATCGATTTCTTAGAGTGCTGAGAGAAAGAAGGCTTGCACACCATGCAGTGACACGATGTGAGCAGTGCTTCTTTGTAAAAAAAAAAAAAAAACATAATTGCAGGGGCCCAAAGTTTTTTTTTTTTTTTTAAAGGACCCAGCCTCTGGTCGAGCCGAAAGAAAGAGTTGCAAAACACCAAGTCTGTCTAGCATTGATGCCACCTTATGACTCCCTTTATCACTCTAGACTTTATGTCTCAGTTATGCAGTTCAAAATGTTATTAAAGTGATGTGCATTTATAAATTATAATAATATTTGCTGGTCACTCATATCTTTTTTGCAACTGCAGTAATGCTCCAATTACTTACTGAGAATTGCATTACTCTGATTCCTCTTCCCTTGCTTCCATTCATTACAAAAATTAGGACATACCCACCTTACCAGACATTGCCATTCATACCTAATTAAAATAAAAGGGCCCCCCCCCCCGTTTGTTTAATAAGCCATGACCCAACCAAACTTTGTTTGGCCTAAAATGATTGGGGGGATGGGAAAGGATGTAATGAATAAAAGTGAGGAAAGAGGACTCAGAGTAATGGAATTTCTGGTAAGTAACTGAAGCATTACTTCATCGTTCCCTCCCTCGCTTACCCTTCTTCACTGGTCCAAAATTCACAAATAAAGAGTGAGAAACTCTAAAAGAAGCTACTATGTTGAAATATATCAGAAGAGTCTTCTGACATCCAGATGATGTAGCTTAACTTCCTCCTCTGAAGTCAAGGAATCAAAAAGTGAAGGTATAATTAACTTCTGATCCTTGTGAGAGATAGATGTAACCTTGGGAACAAAGTACATACACAAGAGGTTTTAAAATAACTCGGTCCCCACAAATTCTACAATAAGGATGCTTGAAAGATAAAGACCCATCAAAGCTTCTAAAACCATGGACAGATCCCAAGAAGGGAAGTGTCTCTAAGGAGAAGGAAAAATCTCCTAGGTGTAGGAATGGATGACCAACTAAACCTTCCCCATCTGAGAGGTTATTCCAAGAGCTCTTAAACACTTTAATTGCTGGCCACTGAAGTTTAAGGGTAGGCACTTTGAGACCCAGAGAAGCACCATCCTGTAGGAAAGCTATAACATCAAACAAATCTGAGGATGTGGGGTCTATATCCTTGGACTGACATAACTTACTGAAGGAATGCCAGTGTCTTCAGTATGATATAATAGTTGAAGATCATCTTGAAGCCTGCAGAGTATTAGTTAGACTCACTGGAACCCCTGGATACAGTAATCATACCAATTAAACATCCAAGCCGCAAATTGCATCTTGGAGAGAGTTTCTTTTTGTACCATTTGGAATGGAAGTGAGGAAGGGTACAGAGGTAATCCCCACTCCTCTGACTGTCTCATCCCCACTCTGAGAGAATATCAAGATCAACGGGGCCATGCCAGTGCTATCAAAATCATTGAAGCTTTCTTCCTCCAGAAATTGGTGATTAGAGGGAAGAGGGAAAAAGGCATAAGAAGACCTCAAGTCCATTTGCATGAGAGAGCTCCCACAGTGCAGGCATGATTCTCTTTGACCGTTGAACAAACTTTTTTTTTGTCACTCTGGCTTTGAGAAAGTTTGCAAGAAGATCTATCATTGGATCTCCCCATCTGACCGATATCTCCAGAAATACCCTCTAACAGAGAAATCAATCCACTGAGAATGGAATGTCCCTGCTTAGACTGTCCGCCAGAGTGTTGGCTATCCCCTGGATATGTATCGACACAATGGAGATCAGTCTGGTCTCTGTCCAATGAAACAGCTTGTTCACAATCTGTGCCTGTGATCATAACTTGATTCCTCCTTGTCTGATGACATACGCTTTGACTGTCACATTGTCTGTTGTGATCAGAACCACTGTGACATGAAAAGGATTTTTGAACTAACTGAACTGCTTCCAGCTCCCTCCAATTGGATGTCCTCAGGCTTTGGAAAAGAGTCCATGACCCCTTGATCTCGAGTACATACATGCCCCCCAACCAGAGTGGATGGCATTTGTTTGGGCAATCCTGGGTGTTAGAAAGGAGAGAGGGATTCCTTTTCGAATATATTCATTTCTCAGCCACCATTTCAAATCCACTTATACCGCGGGAGGAAGAGACATCTAACTAGTCAGAGGCTGAGAAAGGGGGGCTAATGGGCTAGCATGTGAGCCATCAGCTTGTGTGAATGGAACCTTGCCCAAGGAATAAAATACACTGCTGCTGCCAAATCCCCTTGAACCTTAAGCCATGCTAAAGCAAGTAGAGCAGTCAGTCAGAAGATACAAATTATGAGACTGCATCTTTGCTACCCTTTCTTCTGGCAGTGTGACTAAATCAATATCAGTGCAGAGTCTTGCCCCAGATAAATTGTTGGTCTTGTGTTAGCATTAGGTTGGATTTTCCTAGATTTATCAAAAAACCGTGCCTCATGAAGCAGACAGCACCACCCCTGTCTGCTGCTGGACCAGATCCTTGGATGGAGCACAAATCATTGCGTCATCTGTGTATGGATAAAAGAAGATCCCTTAACAGTGAACCAATACCACCAATGCAGCCAGAATGTTTGTAAATATTCTTGGGGCCAACTTCATCTCGAATGGTAATCGCAGACATTTTTGATAGTCTCTTGCTATGGGTATGTGCAAATAAGTGCCTGAAGCTCTATTGATGCCATATAGTCCTGATCATTTACCACTGGAATTATTGACTGTAACATGACCATTTTGAAGTGTACTGTTCTGACCCTGGCATTCACTCTTTTGAGGTATAGAACTGGCCTGAAGTCCCTGGAAGCTTTTTGTACTAGGAACATGATGGAATAAATTCCTCTCCCCTGGTCTGAAATGGGAACCCCCACAATTGCCCCTTTTTTCAAAAGGGCTTGAACCCCCATCCACAGTACTTGGCTTTTTCCTGGATCTGTGGGGACAGGAGTACGGAAGGTACTTCATTTGTGTGGCTGCTTCACAAAGTGTATACAGAAGCCATTCCTGTCAATATTTAATGCCCATTGTCCTGCAAATCTTCTTCCCATATCTCCAGGAAACGAGAAAGCTGGCCTTCTACTGGATAGGTGGCATCTATCCAATAATTGTCAGGACTTCGGCTTGGGAGGACCCTGTTGAGCTTTGAAAACTATATTAGATGTAGATTTCTTTGGCTGGAATTGTCTTCAACGATCGGAGCGATAGGAAGACTGCCCCCAGTAGTTCTGAGTGGATGAGGATTGCCCTTTATAAGGCATGGCATGCTTCCAATCTTTGAAAGCGTTAGTAATCATATTATCTAACTGTTCTCCAAACTGCATCGTTCCTTCAAAGGTAATTTTCAGCAGAGCTGATTTTTCTGGAGAGATCGCTCTCCAAACCCTCATCCACATATTACTCCTTGCCATTACCACTGACCCTGTAGTCCTAGCAGAGGCCTTCAGAATATGTGAAGATACATCTTCTAAAGTTTTAGCCTCTTCTTCCATATCCACCAGAAGCTCTGAACAGTCGGCTCCTCCTGAATTGCTGCAGCCAACTTCTGAAAGTCCAAGACAGTGATTAAGCAACATTGGCAGAAAAGATGCTAGCCGCCAGTGCCAGATTTTCAGCGACAAATGCTTCCTTTAAAGTTCCTCCACTTTGTTGTTTGTAGCACCTGAAGGCAAACAGTCCTCAGGATTTATAGCAGTTCACCCAATTAGAGTGGCCAAGATGGTATCCACCGTAACATTATGAGGAAGAGATCCCTTCTCCAAGAAATAGAACTTTTGCAAAAACCTTGGCACTGTAGAATGTCAATCTCTCGCCATTTTCCTGTTAATAAATCTTTAATTCTACCATGAAATGGCATGTCAAAGACAAGAGGCTTTACCTATTGTGGAAAAAAAGGCCCTCTGAAGTTTACTGGACAGGAAAAGGAAACAATCCTAAGTTCTGCCTAATGTGCTGCAGAATGTCAGACACCTCCTCTTTCCGTACATATTTCCCTGACAACATCGAGTGGGCATCAGTTTCTGAGGCAGAAGAATCCAATGATGGGGATACAGTAGCCACACTAGCCTACTTCTTATCGTTGTGCTTGGTCTCACCTCTTTTGTCAAACGCCCTAGATACTGCTGTCTCAATCAATGCTTGAACCTCCGCAGCTGAGATTGAGGCTGGTGGCTCAAAGGTCTCCATAGACCTGCTTCTTCTAGCTGGAGTTAAGCATTCATCATACAAAGAGAACAAAATGTACCTCCCCTGTTTTGTTTGCTTCCCATCATCATTAAGGCCTACCCACGGAAAAGAACCAATCCCTGTGGAACATGCCCCAGCAAATTCCAATAAAAACGGGGTTCACAAACCCATCCAATAGGAAACCAAAAGCCCCATATTCAACTCAAACTAAAAATAATAACAAAAATGACCCCATAAGAGGTCCTTATTGTTTGCTGATCCACACCGGTGTAGGAGAGCTCACATCTCCACACTCTGTGCAGCCATCTACGGAGTCCTTCCTTGTCCGAGAAGGCATCCCCAGCCACTTCAAGCTGAACAAACACTGTCCTCCACACTCAGAAAGAAGACACTGACTCAGCCTTCAATGCAGACCTTTGCAGCAACGTTCTTGGCAGGAAAGCATGTCGGCCAGCTCCACAGTGCCCGACATGCTTCATAATCGAAAACGGAAAAGAAAGAAAACATCTTGCAACAGTGATGCAGCCTCAGCTCCGCACACGGCAGGCATAATAAGGACGCGTATGGAATACAAAAATGAAACAGGAGGAGGGATTTTAATTATGTGTGTTAATGGATGTCTCATTTTGTAATTAAAGAAAGCAAGGGAGGGGACGATGAGTTAATTGTGTTGCTTTGTGCTTTAATTGATAACTACACCATCTTCATTAAGCTAGTCATTAAATGCTTGCTGTCATCTACTTTTAGAGTCAAAGAAGATCAGGAGAAAAACCAGTCTTGCTCCATGTGCTGCACATGCAAGAGTGTATGTTTGAGCTTGAGGGGAAACTTGTAGATTTGATGCCATGTCTTGTCTGTGATGCCTGCAATGCTGCTGCCACTTAATACTTATACTATTCTTCCTGTTTCACAGAAGCTTCCCTGCTCCCTGTTGTGTTGCACCTATGCTATATGGGTTCACAAAGGAAAACCTATATGTGAGCAAATTTACAGAGGTAAATTTGCTCTTGCATTTTTTAGTAACTTTGCCACTTTGGACTATTCATCATTTTCGAGTAGAAAGTTAGCCAAATGTGTGGACGTGCATGTCACCACCCCCTGAAATACAGGATGAAGTCAGTATTTTTTTTTTTTAATTTAATGAACTTTTTCAATTTACTGTATACACCACCATAGGGAGATCTTTTGACATTTCACTATAGTTTACAATACTTTACCATTCTACAATGGTAAAATATAGGGAAAATGTAACACGTTTATTAAACTTTAACAATATTAGTAAAAATATGTTTATGTTAAATATTAATTTTAATTCATTATTTTAAATGCAGACAAATATAAGAAATGCAACAGCATTAAGAATGTAGCTAAAATTATTTTTTACTGTATTAAATTAAATTTAAATTATTTTCCTGCAAGCTAAATTATAAAACAATCTCACTTAAAGTAAAAATAAATATTGTGCATTACTAATTATTAAAAGTGGTGTACAGAATAAATTAAACTTCATTTATTAATATTTTAATACAAAACAAAGTTACTTTGATTATAGATTCATAAAGGATTATTAAATATGTTAAAATAAAATTGTTTAATTTCTAATTTATTTGACATTAGAGTAAATTTATTTTCATTTGTAGCTACTTTAAATTATTTTATTTAATTTAACATTATTCCCTATGTGTTTCTATTTTAAGTCCTTACCTCCCTTATTTTATTTTCTAATGGAGGGTGTCATAGTAAGAGTGAATGGTCATGTGTTTGGCTGGACTTCCTCCAACTCTGAAATGGAGTACATTTATGACTCTTTTGGGACATTTGTGGCTGTAGTAACTTATATGTATAGTTTGGGAATGGGAATGGGCTTACTCTTCTGTGGGTGGTGTGAATGCTTACCCTGTTTTGTGATTTATAGCTTCACCAGATCTTTTTCTCTGTGTATGTGGGAGTATGGTCTCTGACCCCACTCAGGAAAGGTTCTGCTATTATGTGAAGTCTAGAATCTTGCACTGACAGAGAAAGAGAGAGTGTGTGTGTGTCGGTTGGTGTGTGTCCATGTCTGTCTCTTGGGTGCCCTTGGTTCAGAATATAGAGGATGAGGATAGCTTTCCCAGACAATAGAAGCGTATTGCCTGCATTCCTGTAGTTATCCAGACATTGAAATAATGAAAGTGGAGGCAGGTCTACTTTTAGAAATTCCAGGAAGATTTTGTTATCCAAGGTCTTCTGAATGACGCTTTCTGAACACTGCTATTTGGTTGATGATAGGGGTGAGAGGTGGGATGGAAGTTTCTGTTGTTCCAGGTGAGAACGTTTGTAGGTCAACCTTACAATTTTGTCTGTCCCTGAGTACAGCTTCATGAAGGCTGATGACACCAGGATCAGGAACTGCACATTTCATTGTGTTCATGTTTTGCGTACACCTCCCTTTGAACCATTCCCATTGATACTTGCTTTGAAAAGTTTTGCTTAACACAAAGGCTGTGACTGGAGAGCGACCTGGCAATATTTGAAAATAAACCAACCCAAACCGGTTCTGAAGAATGAGTAAGTGGCTTCACATTCCTTGTCTGAAAGATGTGCATAAAAGTGGGATCCAAACCACCTCACTTGGTTCTAGTTCCAAGTCCTTCATGACCAGGGAAGGTAGTACTCCATAGAGAACGTTTTGGCCAGAACTTGTCTGCCTGGCAACTAATCTCCGAGAGGTGAGGGTACATCTCCATTACCTCCTAGAAGAGGGGAGGGCCAGTCTAGGCCCTAGAATCCTCTTTGGCTGCTGAGAGAAGGAATGGGTTTGCCTGGACCTGCAGGAAGAGAGGCTAAGGATGAAAACCCAGAGGCATTACCACCCCCTTCCCTCCCTTCGCCACCTGTATAACATTTCTTCCCACTTACCGATTCCTATTGCCTTATCACTGCCAGCCCCCATACTCAGCGCTCAGTCGTAAACCATACTATTGCCTGGCTAATTGCACCACCCCATACCCTAAACCACTCATGTAGCAAAGTTCTGCTCATGCCCCACACCTTGGTATTATTGCCACGCTCAACCCCTGGGTTATGCTGTTTTCCCCCAACTATTAATATCGAGACACAGAAAAAGTAAGCTTACCTAAATCACTAAGCAATGCATCATGCCCTGATGCACAGGCATGAGGTCTTATACACTGGTCTCTCCACACTGTTTAAAGTTTGTGACCTACTTGAGCATCGGTGTTCACTGTGTCGCTGTGTATCACAGTTATCCTAATTTATAATGCTGTATTTACTTTCAAAACCCAATAAAAATATTTTAAAAAGGAAGAAAACCCAGAGAAAGCAGCCTACTTGAGAAAGTAAAGCTAGGAGTAACCTGTTCCGTGAGTGTGTCTCCGAATCTCGTTCTATGGTTCCTGCTCAGGCTTCAGCATCCATTGTATCTTCGTGATAACTGCTGCAGGCCATGATGTAGCACTGCCAATAGAGGAAGGAGCCAAGTCACCACTGAGGTAGAGACTGTCATCCTAGTGAATGCTGCAGCTGCCAGGGACACATCCTGCTGACCAAATGGCAGATGAGGAACGCAACTGCCATGCTGTATGACCTCTATACATTCAGCCAGTGGAGGGCTGCAATGCCAAAGATGTTGAGACCACTACGACACTACCTGGTGTCCTGTATTCACCTGGCAAATTGTGTTCCTAAGGGTGGACAACTCCTGGTGGCCTACTGCACTAGGAACCCCACCAACACTGACTGACCACGCTCGCAACTTGGGCTTCATCCTCGACTCCTCCCTCACCTTGTCTAAACAGATCAACGCAGTTTCCTCCTCCTGCTACAACACACTCCGCATGCTCCGTAGAATCTACAAGTGGATCCCTCCAGAAACCAGAAGAATTGTGACACAGGCCCTTGTCAGCAGCAGACTGGACTACGGCAACGCACTCTACACAGGCATCCCAGCAAAAGACCTACTACGCCTCCAACGCATCCAAAACTCCTCCGCCAGGCTGATCCTCGACGTACCCCGCCACAGCCACATCTCCCACCACCTGAGAAACCTTCACTGGCTCCCCGTGGACAAGAGGATCACTTTCAAGCTTCTTACCCACACTCACAAAGCGCTCCACAACACCGGACCAGCCTACCTGAACAACAGATTCAGCTTCTACACCCCCACCCGTCAGCTCCGCTCCACCAACCTCGCCCTCGCCGTCGTTCCCCGCATCCAAAGAAAGACCTCTGGCGGCAGATCCTTCTCTTACCTCGCCGCCAAAACTTGGAACACCCTCCCCACCAACCTACGACAGACCCAAGACCTACTCACCTTCAGAAGACTCCTCAAGACCTGGCTCTTTGATCAGTAACAGTACCCCCTCCTTTCCCCCCGCCCCCAGCGCCTTGAAACCCTCACGGGTACGTAGAGCGCTTTATAAATCAAATGATTGATTGATTGACTATGGATGCTGCAGATGAAGATGCACCGACCTTCCGCCCCACCACCCCGACAACCACTACAAAACCAACACACAGGTAGCGTAGAAATCTGCCTGCTGAGGTACTGGGCCTTTCAGAACCGGTACTGATCCGGTAACCCAGCGGTGCCAGGGTACACCCAAAGACCTCGGGTACTTTCCTGATTCAGACCACAGAAACTCAGAGTCTTCTAGGTGAAGTCAAAGATCAAATTTATTGGCTGCAACCAAGTAACAAGCGTCCTAGAAGTACAACAGCACGGTTTGTATGTTCTCAGGAGACTGTCTTTCAATGCAAAGTCAGGTTTCCTTATATACAGTTTTTTAAGCTTCAGGCAAACATTCTTGACATTTTGGTTGGTCATTCACATGTTTTCATTACAAAGGAAAAAACAGTGTCATGATGAAACATCATATTTCATGTCATCCAACCCATAATAAATTACCCGGCAAGGCCTAGTATTTTACATCAGATAAGTGTGGACCCCCAATAAAAACGGGCACCTCCCCCTCGTAAAGTAAGAAGAAGAAAAGAGCAGGTGCAGGTGTGAGCAAGATTAGGCAGGGTGTGTGAGCGATAATAAGGGTTTTATGGCATGGTGTGCCTTGATGCTATCTGATTCGGCCACTGGGAGAGGGACTGACCAAACAGGTTTGGCCTGAGGCAATGGTTCCAGCTTGCCCAGGTCAGAGAAAAGTCAATCAAGGTGTACGTGTCCTTGGAATCAAATCTGACTGTATTATAAGCCTATGTGAGGGCAACTTTTAAAAATGGCTGCCGTGTATAAAATGGGAGCCACGAGTGCAGGACGAAAATGGCGATTTCGAGGTGAAAACGCTGCTGGGATTGAGCGAAAATGCTCATGCTTAGTGTACTAGTCATTATCGGTCTTTTGATACTAAAATCGTACTGCTGTGGCAAAGTAAATTACATGGGTCCAGAATTTTTAGAACCACAAACCCTCCTTTTGCCCTTACATAGGCAATAAACCTATTCTCATGCTAATCTGAGTCCAGGTCTATGTTTATAAGGCCATGGAGATGTTGCTGGAGCAAAATTCTAGTACTTGGTAACTCTCTCTGCACAGGTCTCCTTGAACATGAAGTAGCACAAAAGGCCACATATGGCAGGACAAAATAAGGAATACCTCTATCTGCAGTAGGTGGCATAAGATCACACACCCAACAATTAGTGATGTTCACTACTAACTAGTGTTGATGCAGAAGCTGTACAAAAGAATTGCTTACGAATTCTGATCTTCTAACCTGCTCATGTTCAGGAAAAGGGTGAAAAGAGTGCAAAGAAACAATACTAGGAAAAGACATAGGTTGGGAAGTGGGTGCAGAAGTCAATTGAGTAGAGAAAAACAATCCCACCCATAAATGACAACGTCACGTTTAAAAGACACTTGAAAACACGTTATTAAGAACATATAGACAACGGGAGAAAGTAGTGACCACTATTACAAATGAAATAATAATTTTTCACAACCCTAACCAAAAAGCAAATCCTAAAATTATCTAGTACCATTTTTAGGGCTCCTCTGCATTTCAGTAATTTTTGTATGTTCAGGTGGAACAGTGGTGACTCTCATCAATGCTCTAAGGTGAAAAGGGGGTACTCTTTCCACAGAAAATTGACTTTATTCTGCTTTTACTAAACAGAATAGTACTTTAAAACAATGCCAGCAAAACAATCAGTCTCCTAACACCTAGTCTATACAATCACACGGAAACCTCTTGTGAAACCAACTATGCCCAGAGTCCGTTCAAAAAGCCTCTCTGGCAGGCTTCTATTGTCCATCAAATTTTCTTTTGTTGTTTTCTTTCACATGGGCCTCTCAATTCAGGCCTCTTCGTGAGAAAAGTACTGCTTAGTTGGAGTGCCCTCCTGGCAAACACCCACAGCTCACTCGAAAGTCTCAATGTCTTAAAGCAATGCACCAGTGTCTCTCCTCTGTGGCAGACACTACAAACAATGTGCTCTTCATTGATCAAGGGCACAAATCATCTCGTGCAGACCCAAGCACCATTAATTGGGAAATAGCTCAAGCTCAGCAGCACTTTCAGATTCCAACACTAATTATTTAGTGTCAGAGGACGCTCAAGTTGCTCTTTCATGGGCACCACAATATAGTGCCTTTTTCCAAACTTGAAATCTCCGGTGCACTGCCCTTCTTCCGTTGGAGCAAAGAAAAGGGGGTGTGTGGCCAAAACTCAGGCCAAGGGGCTCAAGGGATTGCACACTGTCAGAGGTTACCAGCACATGACAGGTAGAGAAATGAAACCTCAAAACAGCTCTGCCATCAACAACAGGAATCCTTCTCTTTAGCTCCTTTACACTGAAACTTTGGTTTTGTGATGTCCAACGCCGTCTGATGGAGCAAGTACGATACCATGCGCTGGCGATCGCTGTCCAGCTTTGCTACTTTCTGGGTGCTGAGACTGTAGGGCCAAGACGTCCGTCTTTCATCTGTAGCTGTCACTGATGGGAATTAGGCTTAAATCAATGTCCTGCAGGTTATTATGACTTGATACCGGCAGAATCTAGTGACGTAGGAAATGTGCCACAGTTGTTAGTTTCCTTCAATTTAGTAAAAAAAACAGTTCATGGTTTTTAACAAGGGGACTGCAAGCAGGTGGTCTGCAATCTTCAAAGGAGTAGCCATACACCATGGGCATAAAATACAAAGACAAAGGCAGAAGGGCAAAACAGGGTCTCTAGCATCTTTAATTGGGTTCTCTCCATTATTCTCTGCCATCTATAGCTACATGAGAATTCTATCTGAATGGATTTCCTCAAACAGTGGCATTGTCTAATGGGGTAAACACATATTTTCCTCAATGATTAAGTCTAGGTGTTCCTCCTTACCTTAGAACATCTCAATAGAGAAATCACATGATACCGATTATCAGGGACATGTAGAAACCTTCCTTTAAAAACTGTGCATCAGGTGCACTATGCAATACACAGGCTAATAGTCAAATGTGCAAACAAAAAGACAAGAACTAGAGGGTCCTGATATTTGCATGATTAGGACACATCTGATCCCACCAAAAATTAAAGTAGCAGGAACAGAAGGGAACCGAAAACTAAATTAAAATAGACATTGAAAATTCGTCATGTTCAAAAAGGTAAACATAAGATATCTCCTATTGAAATGGAAAACTTGTCTTACTATAATATTGAGTCAGTTAACCAGTCTATCGCTACCCTGACAGTCAGGCTGGAAAACATTGAAGCAGGCCTAAGGCAAATTCTTGAAAACCAGTCTGGTCATACCAAAGGGAATTATACATAACATGGGGGTCCCTGGTACATCACTGCAGTCTGGAAATGTGAACCTGAACAATACATCAATAATAATAAAAGGGCTGACTGGTGAAAGGAATTCGAAAAAGAGAAATGGGACTAGGACATAGCTAAAATCTCAATAACTAAGCATGATGCGACATTGGTCAGGGGAAGTAACAAAAGAAAAAATCTATAGGAAGAACAAAAAAAATTATTTGGGTGATAGTCAGGCATGTGACACAACACCGAGAGTACGGGTGATACACAAAGGCCAAAGTTACACAAATTTTAACTCTACCGTTGGCGACTACACCATATACGGTACTCCTAGCTAATGTTTCAGTTCCTTCTTCAGGAAAAAATGAAAACCTGGTTTTCTTTTAAGGAACGAAAGCCATATGCTACTTAGGAAACAGAACATCATTAACTAATGTAATATAGAAATTAGGCCACCTTGAGTCACAGATCTATAATTTAATCCTTAGGTCCAATCAAGGCTACATAAATGTAGGGCTGCCTGTTCCTTTAAGGGAAGGGGCAGTAACGTGACTAACTGCAGGTGACACACTTTGATCCTGTATATCTCTTTTTATTTTCCTTCAATACCATTATAGCCAAATAGACATGCACTGGTGAAGTGTTGTCTTTTATGTTCACAGCATGAAATATCATTATCTGTGGAATTTTAGTAACCAGAACAAGTTCAACCAACTGTTGCGTAGCGATGGGCATCGTCATGACCATCCCCTCACAACACAGGGGAGCTTGTAATAGTATCAAAAGCAGTAACAAACATGCAAAAAACAAATAAAAAATAATAAAAACGCACAAAACGTCAAGCCATCAGATATACTTGCTGTGTATCAAGCACAAAAAGCATAGACAAAACAATAGCATGTGTGAATAAGCGGTGACACACAACACCATGTCATGTACTTTATGCACTGTAAACCTGCAGCCCAAAACCCAATATTTGGCCCTGTTTAATTGGTCAGGTTTAAAATCCTTACCCTCCTTTTGACAGTAGATCACCAGGCAATGGAAATCTGCTGTCAAATATAACTTTACTGTTTCTCTTCTAACATACAGGACCAGCAAGAACAATTCATGATAGGACCAAATACATGAAAATAAATTTCCATTACTTAACTGTTACCCTCTTGTCAGTTACTTCGCAACATCAAGCCACCTTAGTTTTACCTTTCTAAAAGTAAAAATTGTTACACTGACACTCCATATTAATTTGGCACCTACAATTTCCACTGTGAAAAATAAGTCTTAATTGGCAAATCGTTCTCATTAAGGCATGTAGCCTTCAAAATTTTAGAAAAGGGCTGCATCTTATTTTCTGTCTAAGACTTAATGCAACACTTCGTTTTCTGTCAAATAAAAGCAACTAGCAGGCATCATTTTATTTTTTAGAGCGGAGACACAAATGTATCAGTTCTGCAGAGCATTTAACATGATGTTGGGACTTTCGAAGAAACCCCTTTTTTTTTATATTTTCCCTTTGGAATTAAGTTCTTTAATTGTATTGATGTTCTTCTGGAGAAACCAGAAATCCCACTTTTAGAGGCCAGTAGGGTCATTCTGCATTTCACAGAGACAAGGCCCTAATTAAAAAGGTCACAAGTGTCGACATGACAGCCTCCTCCATTGTTTATGGGAAAACTAAAGATAGCATCTCAGCAGCGTGACTTGAGCCAGCCTCTGGAGCTCTCCTAGCTTCTGCCACTCTGAATCTGTCAAAGACAGTAGGCCATCCTATTTTCCTTCTAACCTGCAATAATTCACTCTATTTAAAAAAAAAAATGTTTCCTTTTTAGGCGCTAAAAAAATTATCTCTATTTCCAGATTATTAAACTACATTTACTGTGAATAATTCACAAACCTTAATAACACACATACCAGTTGTTAGAATAAATGCTTGTTGCAATCCCATGCAATGATACATATTTCATCAACCTCGAATGAATGAACGTCTCAGTAGGCCCAGCTGAAGTTAGAACCTTCAACCTTGATATTAAAACAAGCCTTTGTACTGGCACATTGACTCATTTAATCATAAGAAGGCACAACCTGCAAATATATATCAAACCTAAATGTATGCATTTACTGAAGCCTGAGACACTTTAAAAAGTACTCTGAATGAAAGAAAATGCAGTTTAAACAGTGCTTTTGCCCAAAATCGACTTTGATATTTTAGGCATTAAAAAATCAATATCCTACAATTTTCTTGCATAATATGCATTACCAGAATGTCTATTACACAATCCATGAGTCAGCCATTGAAAATATTAACTTATACTTTATAGAAATGAGCTTGTTTGCTCCTGCGCCAAGGGAAAATTGCACATACAAATGTCATTTTAGCGGTGCAACATAACTTAAATTAAATTTTAATGTTAGGAGGTCATAGTATAGGTATTAAGCTTTATAAATATTAAAAAACGATTTTGAAAGGCACTTATTTTTAAAATAATTTTTCCATAATTAATAATTTTCTTTTTTTTAAAAAAAGAAAAACCCAATTATTCTTTTTTTTTTTATAATTCCACATATAAAAGCAAGCTGCATCCCTTGCCTATTATTTGGGATATATTAACTCACAAGCCTAAGCGCATAAGCCTAACTTGAAATGCGTCACATTTTTGCGCCACTTTCATTTAAAAGGAAGGTTATGCAAAATTCCACCCATGTTTAACTGGGAAAGTGCTGGCTGAATTGAACATTCCTATCAAATATACTGCAGCTGAAAAGTTTGCCTGTGAACATCTAATACAATGCATCTAAGAAAAATGCTGTAAATGTATTTTTTTTTTTTGTGCAAAAATAGATAATTTCGTTTTTTTGGGGCCCTATTTATATCTATTGAATGTGTTTTCTAATTTATTAAGCATTTAACGGCAGTTTTGTATATGTGCACAATTGCTCATTCTATAAATTAAAGAGCAACATATAGCTATGTTAGCACATCACATGGTTCATTTCTGGCTTTTTTCTAAGTTTCTACTTAATATTAATTAACCAACATTTTACTTAACAAACTGTAAACATCAAGAAGACCCACAAACACACATTGAGCTCATTTCAGATATAAACAGAAAACACTCAGTACACACAATAAAGCGCGCTTTAGCCATTTTTCATAAATAGCGCTGTCGCAATTTACTTACAGAACCGTTTGCAGATCCTAGTTGTAAGTCATATTTACAAGAAAAAAAGAAAACGTTTCTCAATTATTTCCAAGAATAGCGGACCCATACTTTATTAAACGTGATGGGGCCTACTCCGTGCTTCACATATAGTTCATAGGTTGGAGTTCCAATCGGAGGAACCGGACATGAGTCCTCCAACCGGGAGTCCCTTTTACAACCAAGACAAAACAAATTTCCAAGTCTGCTAAGACCAGGCATCTTCGCTCACTAGTCTAGCTTCAAACTTCAAAGGATTATCGTTTACGATAGTCTCGTGAATACATGAGTCCTTCGGCTTTGGTACTTGCAAGTTCCAAATCAAAGTGATCCCAAAGGGATACCAAACCAAATGTCCAACTTAAGGACCAAACCAAGTGTCCAACTAAGGACTGGGAGACGCTCCACTTATACTTAACTGAAAATATCGATGACGTCACCAGAAGACTCGTCTTATCGTTTCGCTCTACCAAACATCAAGGGTCCAAATCAGGGCGATAGCCAGGGCAGCAGTCCTTCGTAGCCGTCGGGAAGCGGGGAACCTCGCAGCAAAGACTTTCGGACCACGTCGACATGCAGGGGTCGATGAAGTGGCGGCCTTCCTCCAGAATTTTCACACGAAGCTCCCCACGGACCTCAGGCTTGGACCGGTACTGCTGGTATCGCCCCACGTTGGGCGCCAACTGAGGTACTGGGCTTTTCAGAACCGGTACTGATCCGGTAACCCAGCGGTGCCAGGGTACACCCAAAGAACTCGGGTACTTTCCTGATTCAGACCACAGAAACTCAGAGTCTTCTAGGTGAAGTCAAAGATCGAATTTATTGGCTGCAACCAAGTAACAAGCGTCCTAGAAGTACAACAGCACGGTTTGTATGTTCTCAGGAGACTGTCTTTCAATGCAAAGTCAGGTTTCCTTATATACAGTTTTTTAAGCTTCAGGCAAACATTCTTGACATTTTGGTTGGTCATTCACATGTTTTCACTACAAAGGAAAAAACAGTGTCATGATGAAACCTCATATTTCATGTCATCCAACCCATAATAAATTACCCGGCAAGGCCTACTATTTTACATTAGATAAGTGTGGACCCCCAATAAAAACGGGCACCTCCCCATCGTAAAGTAAGAAGAAGAAAAGAGCAGGTGCAGGTGTGAGCAAGATTAGTCAGGGTGTGTGAGCGATAATAAAGGTTTTATGGCATGGTGTGCCTTGATGCTATGTGATTCGGCCACTGGGAGAGGGACTGACCAAACAGGTTTGGCCTGAGGCAATGGTTCCAGCTTGCCCAGGTCAGAGAAAAGTCATTCAAGGTGTACGTGTCCTTGGAATCAAATCTGACTGTATTATAAGCCTATGTGAGGGCAACTTTTAAAAATGGCTGCCTTGTATAAAATAGGAGCCACGAGTGCAGGACGAAAATGGCGATTTTGAGGTGAAAACGCTGCTGGAATTGAGCGAAAATGCTCATGCTTAGTGTACTAGTCATTATCGGTCTTTTGATACTAAAATCGTACTGCTGTGGCAAAGTAAATTACATGGGTCCAGAATTTTTAGAACCACAAACCCTCCTTTTGCCCTTACATAGGCAATAAACCTATTCTCATGCTAATCTGAGTCCAGGTCTATGTTTATAAGGCCATGGAGATGTTGCTGGAGCAAAATTCTAGTACTTGGTAACTCTCTCTGGACAGGTCTCCTTGAACATGAAGTAGCACAAAAGGCCACATATGGCAGGACAAAATAAGGAATACCTCTATCTGCAGTAGGTGGCATAAGATCACACACCCAACAATTAGTGATGTTCACTACTAACTAGTGTTGATGCAGAAGCTGCACAAAAGAATTGCTTACGAATTCTGATCTTCTAACCTGCTCATGTTCAGGAAAAGGGTGAAAAGAGTGCAAAGAAACAATACTAGGAAAAGACATAGGTTGGGAAGTGAGTGCAGAAGTCAATTGAGTAGAGAAAAACAATCCCACCCATAAATGACAACGTCACGTTTAAAAGACACTTGAAAACACGTTATTAAGAACATATAGACAACGGGAGAAAGTAGTGACCACTATTACAAATTAAATAATAATTTTTCACAACCCTAACCAAAAAGCAAATCCTAAAATTATCTAGTACCATTTTTAGGGCTCCTCTGCATTTCAGTAATTTTTGTATGTTCAGGTGGAACAGTGGTGACTCTCATCAATGCTCTAAGGTGAAAAGGGGGTACTCTTTCCACAGAAAATGGACTTTATTCTGCTTTTACTAAACAGAATAGTACTTTAAAACAATGCCAGCAAAACAATCAGTCTCCTAACACCTAGTCTATACAATCACACGGAAACCTCTTGTGAAACCAACTATGCCCAGAGTCCGTTCAAAAAGCCTCTCTGGCAGGCTTCTATTGTCCATCAAATTTTCTTTTGTTGTTTTCTTTCGCATGGGCCTGTCAATTCAGGCCTCTTCGTGAGAAAAGTACTGCTTAGTTGGAGTGCCCTCCTGGCAAACACCCACAGCTCACTCGAAAGTCTCAATGTCTTAAAGCAATGCACCAGTGTCTCTCCTCTGTGGCAGACACTACAAACAATGTGCTCTTCATTGATCAAGGGCACAAATCATCTCGTGCAGACCCAAGCACCATTAATTGGGAAATAGCTCAAGCTCAGCAGCACTTTCAGACTCCAACACTCATTATTTAGTGTCAGAGGACGCTCAAGCTGCTCTTTCATGGGCACCACAATATAGTGCCTTTTTCCAAACTTGAAATCTCCGGTGCACTGCCCTTCTTCCGTTGGAGCAAAGAAAAGGGGGTGTGTGGCCAAAACTTAGGCCAAGGGGCTCAAGGGATTGCACACTGTCAGAGGTTACCAGCACATGACAGGTAGAGAAATGAAACCTCAAAACAGCTCTGCCATCAACAACAGGAATCCTTCTCTTTAGCTCCTTTACACTGAAACTTTGGTTTTGTGATGTCCAACGCCGTCTGATGGAGCAAGTACGATACCATGCGCTGGCGATCGCTGTCCAGCTTTGCTACTTTCTGGGTGCTGAGACTGTAGGGCCAAGATGTCCGTCTTTCATCTGTAGCTGTCACTGATGGGAATTAGGCTTAAAACAATGTCCTGCAGGTTATTATGACTTGATACCCGCAGAATCTAGTGACGTAGGAAATGTGCCACAGTTGTTAGTTTCCTTCAATTTAGTAAAAAAACAGTTCATGGTTTTTAACAAGGGGACTGCAAGCAGGTGGTCTGCAATCTTCAAAGGAGTAGCCATACACCATGGGCATAAAATACAAAGACAAAGGCAGAAGGGCAAAACAGGGTCTCTAGCATCTTTAATTGGGTTCTCTCCATTATTCTCTGCCATCTATAGCTACATGAGAATTCAATCTGAATGGATTTCCTCACACAGTGGCATTGTCTAATGGGGTAAACACATATTTTCCTCAATGATTAAGTCTAGGTGTTCCTCCTTACCTTAGAACATCTCAATAGAGAAATCACATGATACCGATTATCAGGGACATGTAGAAACCTTCCTTTAAAAACTGTGCATCAGGTGCACTATGCAATACACAGGCTAATAGTCAAATGTGCAAACAAAAAGACAAGAACTAGAGGGTCCTGATATTTGCATGATTAGGACACATCTGATCCCACCAAAAATTAAAGTAGCAGGAACAGAAGGGAACCGAAAACCAAATTAAAATAGACATTGAAAATTCGTCATGTTCAAAAAGGTAAACATAAGATATCTCCTATTGAAATGGAAAACTTGTCTTACTGTAATATTGAGTCAGTTAACCAGTCTATCGCTACCCTGACAGTCAGGCTGGAAAACATTGAAGCAGGCCTAAGGCAAATTCTTGAAAACCAGTCTGGTCATACCAAAGGGAATTATACATAACATGGGGGTCCCTGGTACATCACTGCAGTCTGGAAATGTGAACCTGAACAATACATCAATAATAATAAAAGGGCTGACTGGTGAAAGGAATTCGAAAAAGAGAAATGGGACTAGGACATAGCTAAAATCTCAATAACTAAGCATGATGCGACATTGGTCAGGGGAAGTAACAAAAGAAAAAATCTATAGGAAGAACAAAAAAAATTATTTGGGTGATAGTCAGGCATGTGACACAACACCGAGAGTACGGGTGATACACAAAGGCCAAAGTTACACAAATATTTACTCTACCGTTGGCGACTACACCATATACGGTACTCCTAGCTAATGTTTCAGTTCCTTCTTCAGGAAAAAATGAAAACCTGGTTTTCTTTTAAGGAACGAAAGCCATATGCTACTTAGGAAACAGAACATCATTAACTAATGTAATATAGAAATTAGGCCACCTTGAGTCACAGATCTATAATTTCATCCTTAGGTCCAATCAAGGCTACATAAATGTAGGGCTGCCTGTTCCTTTAAGGGAAGGGGCAGTAACGTGACTAACTGCAGGTGACACACTTTGATCCTGTATATCTCTTTTTATTTTCCTTCAATACCATTATAGCCAAATAGACATGCACTGGTGAAGTGTTGTCTTTTATGTTCACAGCATGAAATATCATTATCTGTGGAATTTTAGTAACCAGAACAAGTTCAACCAACTGTTGCGTAGCGATGGGCATCGTCATGACCATCCCCTCACAACACAGGGGAGCTTGTAATAGTATCAAAAGCAGCAACAAACATGCAAAAAACAAATAAAAAATAATAAAAACGCACAAAACGTCAAGCCATCAGATATACTTGCTGTGTATCAAGGACAAAATGCATAGACAAAACAATAGCATGTGTGAATAAGCGGTGACACACAACACCATGTCATGTACTTTATGCACTGTAAACCTGCAGCCCAAAACCCAATATTTGGCCCTGTTTAATTTGTCAGGTTTAAAATCCTTACCCTTCTTTTGACAGTAGATCACCAGGCAATGGAAATCTGCTGTCAAATATAACTTTACTGTTTCTCTTCTAACATACAGGACCAGCAAGAACAATTCATGATAGGACCAAATACATGAAAATAAATTTCCATTACTTAACTGTTACCCTCTTGTCAGTTACTTCACAACATCAAGCCACCTTAGTTTTACCTTTCTAAAAGTAAAAATTGTTACACTGACACTCCATATTAATTTGGCACCTACAATTTCCACTGTGAAAAATAAGTCTTAATTGGCAAATCGTTCTCATTAAGGCATGTAGCCTTCAACATTTTAGAAAAGGGCTGCATCTTATTTTCTGTCTAAGACTTAATGCAACACTTCGTTTTCTGTCAAATAAAAGCAACTAGCAGGCATCATTTTATTTTTTAGAGCGGAGACACAAATGTATCAGTTCTGCAGAGCATTTAACATGATGTTGGGACTTTCGAAGAAACCCCTTTTTTTTTATATTTTCCCTTTGGAATTAAGTTCTTTAATTGTATTGATGTTCTTCTGGAGAAACCAGAAATCCCACTTTTAGAGGCCAGTAGGGTCATTCTGCATTTCACAGAGACAAGGCCCTAATTAAAAAGGTCACAAGTGTCGACATGACAGCCTCCTTCATTGTTTATGGGAAAACTAAAGATAGCATCTCAGCAGCGTGACTTGAGCCAGCCTCTGTAGCTCTCCTAGCTTCTGCCACTCTGAATCTGTCAAACACAGTAGGCCTTCCTATTTTCCTTCTAACCTGCAATAATTCACTCTATTTAAAAAAATAAAAATTTCCTTTTTAGGCGCTAAAAAAATTATCTCTATTTCCAGATTATTAAACTACATTTACTGTGAATAATTCACAAACCTTAATAACACACATACCAGTTGTTAGAATAAATGCTTGTTGCAATCCCATGCAATGGTACATATTTCATCAACCTCGAATGAATGAACGTCTCAGTAGGCCCAGCTGAAGTTAGAACCTTCAACCTTGATATTAAAACAAGCCTTTGTACTGGCACATTGACTCATTTAATCATAAGAAGGCACAACCTGCAAATATATATCAAACCTAAATGTATGCATTTACTGAAGCCTGAGATACTTTAAAAAGTACTCTGAATGAAAGAAAATGCAGTTTAAACAGTGCTTTTGCCCAAAATCGACTTTGATATTTTAGGCATTAAAAAATCAATATCCTACAATTTTCTTGCATAATATGCATCACCAGAATGTCTATTACACAATCCATGAGTCAGCCATTGAAAATATTAACTTATACTTTATAGAAATGAGCTTGTTTGCTCCTGCGCCAAGGGAAAATTGCACATACAAATGTCATTTTAGCGGTGCAACATAACTTAAATTAAATTTTAATGTTAGGAGGTCATACTATAGGTATTAAGCTTTATAAATATTAAAAAACGATTTTGAAAGGCACTTATTTTTTAAATAATTTTTCCATAATTAATAATTTTCTTTAAAAAAAAAAAAGAAAAACCCAATTATTCTTTTTTTTGTGATAATTCCACATATAAAAGCAAGCTGCATCCCTTGCCTATTATTTGGGATATATTAACTCACAAGCCTAAGCGCATAAGCCTAACTTGAAATGCGTCACATTTTTGCGCCACTTTCCTTTAAAAGGAAGGTTATGCAAAATTCCACCCATGTTTAACTGGGAAAGTGCTGGCTGAATTGAACATTCCTATCAAATATACTGCAGCTGAAAAGTTTGCCTGTGAACATCTAATACAATGCATCTAAGAAAAATGCTGTAAATGTATTTTTTTTTTTTTTGCAAAAATAGATAATTTCGTTTTTTTGGGGCCCTATTTATATCTATTTAATGTGTTTTCTAATTTATTAAGCATTTAACGGCAGTTTTGTATATGTGCACAATTGCTCATTCTATAAATTAAAGAGCAACATATAGCTATGTTAGCACATCACATGGTTCATTTCTGGCTTTTTTCTAAGTTTCTACTTAATATTAATTAACCAACATTTTACTTAACAAACTGTAAACATCAAGAAGACCCACAAACACACATTGAGCTCATTTCAGATATAAACAGAAAACACTCAGTACCCACAATACAGCGCGCTTTAGCCATTTTTCATAAATAGCGCTGTTGCAATTTACTTACAGAACCGTTTGCAGATCCTAGTTGTAAGTCATATTTACAAGAAAAAAAGAAAACGTTTCTCAATTATTTCCAAGAATAGCGGACCCATACTTTATTAAACGTGATGGGGCCTACTCCGTGCTTCACATATAGTTCATAGGTTGGAGTTCCAATCGGAGGAACCGGACATGAGTCCTCCAACCGGGAGTCCCTTTTACAACCAAGACAAAACAAATTTCCAAGTCTGCTAAGACCAGGCATCTTCGCTCACTAGTCTAGCTTCAAACTTCAAAGGATTATCGTTTACGATAGTCTCGTGAATACACGAGTCCTTCGGCTTTGGTACTTGCAAGTTCCAAATCAAAGTGATCCCAAAGGGATACCAAACCAAATGTCCAACTTAAGGACCAAACCAAGTGTCCAACTAAGGACTGGGAGACGCTCCACTTATACTTAACTGAAAATATCGATGACGTCACCAGAAGACTCATCTTATCGTTTCGCTCTACCAAACATCAAGGGTCCAAATCAGGGCGATAGCCAGGGCAGCAGTCCTTCGTAGCCTTCGGGAAGCGGGGAACCTCGCAGCAAAGACTTTCGGACCACGTCGACATGCAGGGGTCGATGAAGTGGCAGCCTTCCTCCAGAATTTTCACACGAAGCTCCCCACGGACCTCAGGCTTGGACCGGTACTGCTGGTATCGCCCCACGTTGGGCGCCAACTGAGGTACTGGGCTTTTCAGAACCGGTACTGATCCGGTAACCCAGCGGTGCCAGGGTACACCCAAAGAACTCGGGTACTTTCCTGATTCAGACCACAGAAACTCAGAGTCTTCTAGGTGAAGTCAAAGATCGAATTTATTGGCTGCAACCAAGTAACAAGCGTCCTAGAAGTACAACAGCACGGTTTGTATGTTCTCAGGAGACTGTCTTTCAATGCAAAGTCAGGTTTCCTTATATACAGTTTTTTAAGCTTCAGGCAAACATTCTTGACATTTTGGTTGGTCATTCACATGTTTTCACTACAAAGGAAAAAACAGTGTCATGATGAAACCTCATATTTCATGTCATCCAACCCATAATAAATTACCCGGCAAGGCCTACTATTTTACATCAGATAAGTGTGGACCCCCAATAAAAACGGGCACCTCCCCATCGTAAAGTAAGAAGAAGAAAAGAGCAGGTGCAGGTGTGAGCAAGATTAGTCAGGGTGTGTGAGCGATAATAAGGGTTTTATGGCATGGTGTGCCTTGATGCTATCTGATTCGGCCACTGGGAGAGGGACTGACCAAACAGGTTTGGCCTGAGGCAATGGTTCCAGCTTGCCCAGGTCAGAGAAAAGTCATTCAAGGTGTACGTGTCCTTGGAATCAAATCTGACTGTATTATAAGCCTATGTGAGGGCAACTTTTAAAAATGGCTGCCGTGTATAAAATGGGAGCCACGAGTGCAGGACGAAAATGGCGATTTTGAGGTGAAAACGCTGCTGGAATTGAGCGAAAATGCTCATGCTTAGTGTACTAGTCATTATCGGTCTTTTGATACTAAAATCGTACTGCTGTGGCAAAGTAAATTACATGGGTCCAGAATTTTTAGAACCACAAACCCTCCTTTTGCCCTTACATAGGCAATAAACCTATTCTCATGCTAATCTGAGTCCAGGTCTATGTTTATAAGGCCATGGAGATGTTGCTGGAGCAAAATTCTAGTACTTGGTAACTCTCTCTGGACAGGTCTCCTTGAACATGAAGTAGCACAAAAGGCCACATATGGCAGGACAAAATAAGGAATACCTCTATCTGCAGTAGGTGGCATAAGATCACACACCCAACAATTAGTGATGTTCACTACTAACTAGTGTTGATGCAGAAGCTGTACAAAAGAATTGCTTACGAATTCTGATCTTCTAACCTGCTCATGTTCAGGAAAAGGGTGAAAAGAGTGCAAAGAAACAATACTAGGAAAAGACATAGGTTGGGAAGTGAGTGCAGAAGTCAATTGAGTAGAGAAAAACAATCCCACCCATAAATGACAACGTCACGTTTAAAAGACACTTGAAAACACGTTATTAAGAACATATAGACAACGGGAGAAAGTAGTGACCACTATTACAAATTAAATAATAATTTTTCACAACCCTAACCAAAAAGCAAATCCTAAAATTATCTAGTACCATTTTTAGGGCTCCTCTGCATTTCAGTAATTTTTGTATGTTCAGGTGGAACAGTGGTGACTCTCATCAATGCTCTAAGGTGAAAAGGGGGTACTCTTTCCACAGAAAATGGACTTTATTCTGCTTTTACTAAACAGAATAGTACTTTAAAACAATGCCAGCAAAACAATCAGTCTCCTAACACCTAGTCTATACAATCACACGGAAACCTCTTGTGAAACCAACTATGCCCAGAGTCCGTTCAAAAAGCCTCTCTGGCAGGCTTCTATTGTCCATCAAATTTTCTTTTGTTGTTTTCTTTCGCATGGGCCTGTCAATTCAGGCCTCTTCGTGAGAAAAGTACTGCTTAGTTGGAGTGCCCTCCTGGCAAACACCCACAGCTCACTCGAAAGTCTCAATGTCTTAAAGCAATGCACCAGTGTCTCTCCTCTGTGGCAGACACTACAAACAATGTGCTCTTCATTGATCAAGGGCACAAATCATCTCGTGCAGACCCAAGCACCATTAATTGGGAAATAGCTCAAGCTCAGCAGCACTTTCAGACTCCAACACTCATTATTTAGTGTCAGAGGACGCTCAAGCTGCTCTTTCATGGGCACCACAATATAGTGCCTTTTTCCAAACTTGAAATCTCCGGTGCACTGCCCTTCTTCCGTTGGAGCAAAGAAACGGGGGGGTGTTGCCAAAACTTAGGCCAAGGGGCTCAAGGGATTGCACACTGTCAGAGGTTACCAGCACATGACAGGTAGAGAAATGAAAGCTCAAAACAGCTCTGCCATCAACAACAGGAATCCTTCTCTTTAGCTCCTTTACACTGAAACTTTGGTTTTGTGATGTCCAACGCCGTCTGATGGAGCAAGTACGATACCATGCGCTGGCGATCGCTGTCCAGCTTTGCTACTTTCTGGGTGCTGAGACTGTAGGGCCAAGATGTCCGTCTTTCATCTGTAGCTGTCACTGATGGGAATTAGGCTTAAATCAATGTCCTGCAGGTTATTATGACTTGATACCCGCAGAATCTAGTGACGTAGGAAATGTGCCACAGTTGTTAGTTTCCTTCAATTTAGTAAAAAAAACAGTTCATGGTTTTTAACAAGGGGACTGCAAGCAGGTGGTCTGCAATCTTCAAAGGAGTAGCCATACACCATGGGCATAAAATACAAAGACAAAGGCAGAAGGGCAAAACAGGGTCTCTAGCATCTTTAATTGGGTTCTCTCCATTATTCTCTGCCATCTATAGCTACATGAGAATTCAATCTGAATGGATTTCCTCACACAGTGGCATTGTCTAATGGGGTAAACACATATTTTCCTCAATGATTAAGTCTAGGTGTTCCTCCTTACCTTAGAACATCTCAATAGAGAAATCACATGATACCAATTATCAGGGACATGTAGAAACCTTCCTTTAAAAACTGTGCATCAGGTGCACTATGCAATACACAGGCTAATAGTCAAATGTGCAAACAAAAAGACAAGAACTAGAGGGTCCTGATATTTGCATGATTAGGACACATCTGATCCCACCAAAAATTAAAGTAGCAGGAACAGAAGGGAACCGAAAACCAAATTAAAATAGACATTGAAAATTCGTCATGTTCAAAAAGGTAAACATAAGATATCTCCTATTGAAATGGAAAACTTGTCTTACTATAATATTGAGTCAGTTAACCAGTCTATCGCTACCCTGACAGTCAGGCTGGAAAACATTGAAGCAGGCCTAAGGCAAATTCTTGAAAACCAGTCTGGTCATACCAAAGGGAATTATACATAACATGGGGGTCCCTGGTACATCACTGCAGTCTGGAAATGTGAACCTGAACAATACATCAATAATAATAAAAGGGCTGACTGGTGAAAGGAATTCGAAAAAGAGAAATGGGACTAGGACATAGCTAAAATCTCAATAACTAAGCATGATGCGACATTGGTCAGGGGAAGTAACAAAAGAAAAAATCTATAGGAAGAACAAAAAAAATTATTTGGGTGATAGTCAGGCATGTGACACAACACCGAGAGTACGGGTGATACACAAAGGCCAAAGTTACACAAATATTTACTCTACCGTTGGCGACTACACCATATACGGTACTCCTAGCTAATGTTTCAGTTCCTTCTTCAGGAAAAAATGAAAACCTGGTTTTCTTTTAAGGAACGAAAGCCATATGCTACTTAGGAAACAGAACATCATTAACTAATGTAATATAGAAATTAGGCCACCTTGAGTCACAGATCTATAATTTCATCCTTAGGTCCAATCAAGGCTACATAAATGTAGGGCTGCCTGTTCCTTTAAGGGAAGGGGCAGTAACGTGACTAACTGCAGGTGACACACTTTGATCCTGTATATCTCTTTTTATTTTCCTTCAATACCATTATAGCCAAATAGACATGCACTGGTGAAGTGTTGTCTTTTATGTTCACAGCATGAAATATCATTATCTGTGGAATTTTAGTAACCAGAACAAGTTCAACCAACTGTTGCGTAGCGATGGGCATCGTCATGACCATCCCCTCACAACACAGGGGAGCTTGTAATAGTATCAAAAGCAGCAACAAACATGCAAAAAACAAATAAAAAATAATAAAAACGCACAAAACGTCAAGCCATCAGATATACTTGCTGTGTATCAAGGACAAAAAGCATAGACAAAACAATAGCATGTGTGAATAAGCGGTGACACACAACACCATGTCATGTACTTTATGCACTGTAAACCTGCAGCCCAAAACCCAATATTTGGCCCTGTTTAATTTGTCAGGTTTAAAATCCTTACCCTCCTTTTGACAGTAGATCACCAGGCAATGGAAATCTGCTGTCAAATATAACTTTACTGTTTCTCTTCTAACATACAGGACCAGCAAGAACAATTCATGATAGGACCAAATACATGAAAATAAATTTCCATTACTTAACTGTTACCCTCTTGTCAGTTACTTCACAACATCAAGCCACCTTAGTTTTACCTTTCTAAAAGTAAAAATTGTTACACTGACACTCCATATTAATTTGGCACCTACAATTTCCACTGTGAAAAATAAGTCTTAATTGGCAAATCGTTCTCATTAAGGCATGTAGCCTTCAACATTTTAGAAAAGGGCTGCATCTTATTTTCTGTCTAAGACTTAATGCAACACTTCGTTTTCTGTCAAATAAAAGCAACTAGCAGGCATCATTTTATTTTTTAGAGCGGAGACACAAATGTATCAGTTCTGCAGAGCATTTAACATGATGTTGGGACTTTCGAAGAAACCCCTTTTTTTTTTATATTTTCCCTTTGGAATTAAGTTCTTTAATTGTATTGATGTTCTTCTGGAGAAACCAGAAATCCCACTTTTAGAGGCCAGTAGGGTCATTCTGCATTTCACAGAGACAAGGCCCTAATTAAAAAGGTCACAAGTGTCGACATGACAGCCTCCTCCATTGTTTATGGGAAAACTAAAGATAGCATCTCAGCAGCGTGACTTGAGCCAGCCTCTGTAGCTCTCCTAGCTTCTGCCACTCTGAATCTGTCAAACACAGTAGGCCTTCCTATTTTCCTTCTAACCTGCAATAATTCACTCTATTTAAAAAAATAAAAATTTCCTTTTTAGGCGCTAAAAAAATTATCTCTATTTCCAGATTATTAAACTACATTTACTGTGAATAATTCACAAACCTTAATAACACACATACCAGTTGTTAGAATAAATGCTTGTTGCAATCCCATGCAATGGTACATATTTCATCAACCTCGAATGAATGAACGTCTCAGTAGGCCCAGCTGAAGTTAGAACCTTCAACCTTGATATTAAAACAAGCCTTTGTACTGGCACATTGACTCATTTAATCATAAGAAGGCACAACCTGCAAATATATATCAAACCTAAATGTATGCATTTACTGAAGCCTGAGACACTTTAAAAAGTACTCTGAATGAAAGAAAATGCAGTTTAAACAGTGCTTTTGCCCAAAATCGACTTTGATATTTTAGGCATTAAAAAATCAATATCCTACAATTTTCTTGCATAATATGCATCACCAGAATGTCTATTACACAATCCATGAGTCAGCCATTGAAAATATTAACTTATACTTTATAGAAATGAGCTTGTTTGCTCCTGCGCCAAGGGAAAATTGCACATACAAATGTCATTTTAGCGGTGCAACATAACTTAAATTAAATTTTAATGTTAGGAGGTCATACTATAGGTATTAAGCTTTATAAATATTAAAAAACGATTTTGAAAGGCACTTATTTTTTAAATAATTTTTCCAT
The DNA here is from genome assembly GCF_031143425.1 of Pleurodeles waltl. Taxonomy (NCBI): domain Eukaryota; kingdom Metazoa; phylum Chordata; class Amphibia; order Caudata; family Salamandridae; genus Pleurodeles; species Pleurodeles waltl. Next base: position 832,264,682 of record NC_090437.1, read on the forward strand.
AATTAATAATTTTCTTTTAAAAAAAAAAGAAAAACCCAATTATTCTTTTTTTGTGATAATTCCACATATAAAAGCAAGCTGCATCCCTTGCCTATTATTTGGGATATATTAACTCACAAGCCTAAGCGCATAAGCCTAACTTGAAATGCGTCACATTTTTGCGCCACTTTCCTTTAAAAGGAAGGTTATGCAAAATTCCACCCATGTTTAACTGGGAAAGTGCTGGCTGAATTGAACATTCCTATCAAATATACTGCAGCTGAAAAGTTTGCCTGTGAACATCTAATACAATGCATCTAAGAAAAATGCTGTAAATGTATTTTTTTTTTTTTTGCAAAAATAGATAATTTCGTTTTTTTGGGGCCCTATTTATATCTATTTAATGTGTTTTCTAATTTATTAAGCATTTAACGGCAGTTTTGTATATGTGCACAATTGCTCATTCTATAAATTAAAGAGCAACATATAGCTATGTTAGCACATCACATGGTTCATTTCTGGCTTTTTTCTAAGTTTCTACTTAATATTAATTAACCAACATTTTACTTAACAAACTGTAAACATCAAGAAGACCCACAAACACACATTGAGCTCATTTCAGATATAAACAGAAAACACTCAGTACCCACAATACAGCGCGCTTTAGCCATTTTTCATAAATAGCGCTGTTGCAATTTACTTACAGAACCGTTTGCAGATCCTAGTTGTAAGTCATATTTACAAGAAAAAAAGAAAACGTTTCTCAATTATTTCCAAGAATAGCGGACCCATACTTTATTAAACGTGATGGGGCCTACTCCGTGCTTCACATATAGTTCATAGGTTGGAGTTCCAATCGGAGGAACCGGACATGAGTCCTCCAACCGGGAGTCCCTTTTACAACCAAGACAAAACAAATTTCCAAGTCTGCTAAGACCAGGCATCTTCGCTCACTAGTCTAGCTTCAAACTTCAAAGGATTATCGTTTACGATAGTCTCGTGAATACACGAGTCCTTCGGCTTTGGTACTTGCAAGTTCCAAATCAAAGTGATCCCAAAGGGATACCAAACCAAATGTCCAACTTAAGGACCAAACCAAGTGTCCAACTAAGGACTGGGAGACGCTCCACTTATACTTAACTGAAAATATCGATGACGTCACCAGAAGACTCGTCTTATCGTTTCGCTCTACCAAACATCAAGGGTCCAAATCAGGGCGATAGCCAGGGCAGCAGTCCTTCGTAGCTGTCGGGAAGCGGGGAACCTCGCAGCAAAAACTTTCGGACCACGTCGACATGCAGGGGTCGATGAAGTGGCAGCCTTCCTCCAGAATTTTCACACGAAGCTCCCCACGGACCTCAGGCTTGGACCGGTACTGCTGGTATCGCCCCACGTTGGGCACCAACTGAGGTACTGGGCTTTTCAGAACCGGTACTGATCCGGTAACCCAGCGGTGCCAGGGTACACCCAAAGAACTCGGGTACTTTCCTGATTCAGACCACAGAAACTCAGAGTCTTCTAGGTGAAGTCAAAGATCGAATTTATTGGCTGCAACCAAGTAACAAGCGTCCTAGAAGTACAACAGCACGGTTTGTATGTTCTCAGGAGACTGTCTTTCAATGCAAAGTCAGGTTTCCTTATATACAGTTTTTTAAGCTTCAGGCAAACATTCTTGACATTTTGGTTGGTCATTCACATGTTTTCACTACAAAGGAAAAAACAGTGTCATGATGAAACCTCATATTTCATGTCATCCAACCCATAATAAATTACCCGGCAAGGCCTACTATTTTACATCAGATAAGTGTGGACCCCCAATAAAAACGGGCACCTCCCCATCGTAAAGTAAGAAGAAGAAAAGAGCAGGTGCAGGTGTGAGCAAGATTAGTCAGGGTGTGTGAGCGATAATAAGGGTTTTATGGCATGGTGTGCCTTGATGCTATCTGATTCGGCCACTGGGAGAGGGACTGACCAAACAGGTTTGGCCTGAGGCAATGGTTCCAGCTTGCCCAGGTCAGAGAAAAGTCATTCAAGGTGTACGTGTCCTTGGAATCAAATCTGACTGTATTATAAGCCTATGTGAGGGCAACTTTTAAAAATGGCTGCCGTGTATAAAATGGGAGCCACGAGTGCAGGACGAAAATGGCGATTTTGAGGTGAAAACGCTGCTGGAATTGAGCGAAAATGCTCATGCTTAGTGTACTAGTCATTATCGGTCTTTTGATACTAAAATCGTACTGCTGTGGCAAAGTAAATTACATGGGTCCAGAATTTTTAGAACCACAAACCCTCCTTTTGCCCTTACATAGGCAATAAACCTATTCTCATGCTAATCTGAGTCCAGGTCTATGTTTATAAGGCCATGGAGATGTTGCTGGAGCAAAATTCTAGTACTTGGTAACTCTCTCTGGACAGGTCTCCTTGAACATGAAGTAGCACAAAAGGCCACATATGGCAGGACAAAATAAGGAATACCTCTATCTGCAGTAGGTGGCATAAGATCACACACCCAACAATTAGTGATGTTCACTACTAACTAGTGTTGATGCAGAAGCTGTACAAAAGAATTGCTTACGAATTCTGATCTTCTAACCTGCTCATGTTCAGGAAAAGGGTGAAAAGAGTGCAAAGAAACAATACTAGGAAAAGACATAGGTTGGGAAGTGAGTGCAGAAGTCAATTGAGTAGAGAAAAACAATCCCACCCATAAATGACAACGTCACGTTTAAAAGACACTTGAAAACACGTTATTAAGAACATATAGACAACGGGAGAAAGTAGTGACTACTATTACAAATTAAATAATAATTTTTCACAACCCTAACCAAAAAGCAAATCCTAAAATTATCTAGTACCATTTTTAGGGCTCCTCTGCATTTCAGTAATTTTTGTATGTTCAGGTGGAACAGTGGTGACTCTCATCAATGCTCTAAGGTGAAAAGGGGGTACTCTTTCCACAGAAAATGGACTTTATTCTGCTTTTACTAAACAGAATAGTACTTTAAAACAATGCCAGCAAAACAATCAGTCTCCTAACACCTAGTCTATACAATCACACGGAAACCTCTTGTGAAACCAACTATGCCCAGAGTCCGTTCAAAAAGCCTCTCTGGCAGGCTTCTATTGTCCATCAAATTTTCTTTTGTTGTTTTCTTTCGCATGGGCCTGTCAATTCAGGCCTCTTCGTGAGAAAAGTACTGCTTAGTTGGAGTGCCCTCCTGGCAAACACCCACAGCTCACTCGAAAGTCTCAATGTCTTAAAGCAATGCACCAGTGTCTCTCCTCTGTGGCAGACACTACAAACAATGTGCTCTTCATTGATCAAGGGCACAAATCATTTCGTGCAGACCCAAGCACCATTAATTGGGAAATAGCTCAAGCTCAGCAGCACTTTCAGACTCCAACACTCATTATTTAGTGTCAGAGGACGCTCAAGCTGCTCTTTCATGGGCACCACAATATAGTGCCTTTTTCCAAACTTGAAATCTCCGGTGCACTGCCCTTCTTCCGTTGGAGCAAAGAAAAGGGGGTGTGTGGCCAAAACTTAGGCCAAGGGGCTCAAGGGATTGCACACTGTCAGAGGTTACCAGCACATGACAGGTAGAGAAATGAAACCTCAAAACAGCTCTGCCATCAACAACAGGAATCCTTCTCTTTAGCTCCTTTACACTGAAACTTTGGTTTTGTGATGTCCAACGCCGTCTGATGGAGCAAGTACGATACCATGCGCTGGCGATCGCTGTCCAGCTTTGCTACTTTCTGGGTGCTGAGACTGTAGGGCCAAGATGTCCGTCTTTCATCTGTAGCTGTCACTGATGGGAATTAGGCTTAAATCAATGTCCTGCAGGTTATTATGACTTGATACCCGCAGAATCTAGTGACGTAGGAAATGTGCCACAGTTGTTAGTTTCCTTCAATTTAGTAAAAAAAACAGTTCATGGTTTTTAACAAGGGGACTGCAAGCAGGTGGTCTGCAATCTTCAAAGGAGTAGCCATACACCATGGGCATAAAATACAAAGACAAAGGCAGAAGGGCAAAACAGGGTCTCTAGCATCTTTAATTGGGTTCTCTCCATTATTCTCTGCCATCTATAGCTACATGAGAATTCAATCTGAATGGATTTCCTCACACAGTGGCATTGTCTAATGGGGTAAACACATATTTTCCTCAATGATTAAGTCTAGGTGTTCCTCCTTACCTTAGAACATCTCAATAGAGAAATCACATGATACCGATTATCAGGGACATGTAGAAACCTTCCTTTAAAAACTGTGCATCAGGTGCACTATGCAATACACAGGCTAATAGTCAAATGTGCAAACAAAAAGACAAGAACTAGAGGGTCCTGATATTTGCATGATTAGGACACATCTGATCCCACCAAAAATTAAAGTAGCAGGAACAGAAGGGAACCGAAAACCAAATTAAAATAGACATTGAAAATTCGTCATGTTCAAAAAGGTAAACATAAGATATCTCCTATTGAAATGGAAAACTTGTCTTACTATAATATTGAGTCAGTTAACCAGTCTATCGCTACCCTGACAGTCAGGCTGGAAAACATTGAAGCAGGCCTAAGGCAAATTCTTGAAAACCAGTCTGGTCATACCAAAGGGAATTATACATAACATGGGGGTCCCTGGTACATCACTGCAGTCTGGAAATGTGAACCTGAACAATACATCAATAATAATAAAAGGGCTGACTGGTGAAAGGAATTCGAAAAAGAGAAATGGGACTAGGACATAGCTAAAATCTCAATAACTAAGCATGATGCGACATTGGTCAGGGGAAGTAACAAAAGAAAAAATCTATAGAAAGAACAAAAAAAATTATTTGGGTGATAGTCAGGCATGTGACACAACACCGAGAGTACGGGTGATACACAAAGGCCAAAGTTACACAAATATTTACTCTACCGTTGGCGACTACACCATATACGGTACTCCTAGCTAATGTTTCAGTTCCTTCTTCAGGAAAAAATGAAAACCTGGTTTTCTTTTAAGGAACGAAAGCCATATGCTACTTAGGAAACAGAACATCATTAACTAATGTAATATAGAAATTAGGCCACCTTGAGTCACAGATCTATAATTTCATCCTTAGGTCCAATCAAGGCTACATAAATGTAGGGCTGCCTGTTCCTTTAAGGGAAGGGGCAGTAACGTGACTAACTGCAGGTGACACACTTTGATCCTGTATATCTCTTTTTATTTTCCTTCAATACCATTATAGCCAAATAGACATGCACTGGTGAAGTGTTGTCTTTTATGTTCACAGCATGAAATATCATTATCTGTGGAATTTTAGTAACCAGAACAAGTTCAACCAACTGTTGCGTAGCGATGGGCATCGTCATGACCATCCCCTCACAACACAGGGGAGCTTGTAATAGTATCAAAAGCAGCAACAAACATGCAAAAAACAAATAAAAAATAATAAAAACGCACAAAACGTCAAGCCATCAGATATACTTGCTGTGTATCAAGGACAAAAAGCATAGACAAAACAATAGCATGTGTGAATAAGCGGTGACACACAACACCATGTCATGTACTTTATGCACTGTAAACCTGCAGCCCAAAACCCAATATTTGGCCCTGTTTAATTTGTCAGGTTTAAAATCCTTACCCTCCTTTTGACAGTAGATCACCAGGCAATGGAAATCTGCTGTCAAATATAACTTTACTGTTTCTCTTCTAACATACAGGACCAGCAAGAACAATTCATGATAGGACCAAATACATGAAAATAAATTTCCATTACTTAACTGTTACCCTCTTGTCAGTTACTTCACAACATCAAGCCACCTTAGTTTTACCTTTCTAAAAGTAAAAATTGTTACACTGACACTCCATATTAATTTGGCACCTACAATTTCCACTGTGAAAAATAAGTCTTAATTGGCAAATCGTTCTCATTAAGGCATGTAGCCTTCAACATTTTAGAAAAGGGCTGCATCTTATTTTCTGTCTAAGACTTAATGCAACACTTCGTTTTCTGTCAAATAAAAGCAACTAGCAGGCATCATTTTATTTTTTAGAGCGGAGACACAAATGTATCAGTTCTGCAGAGCATTTAACATGATGTTGGGACTTTCGAAGAAACCCCTTTTTTTTTTATATTTTCCCTTTGGAATTAAGTTCTTTAATTGTATTGATGTTCTTCTGGAGAAACCAGAAATCCCACTTTTAGAGGCCAGTAGGGTCATTCTGCATTTCATAGAGACAAGGCCCTAATTAAAAAGGTCACAAGTGTCGACATGACAGCCTCCTCCATTGTTTATGGGAAAACTAAAGATAGCATCTCAGCAGCGTGACTTGAGCCAGCCTCTGTAGCTCTCCTAGCTTCTGCCACTCTGAATCTGTCAAACACAGTAGGCCTTCCTATTTTCCTTCTAACCTGCAATAATTCACTCTATTTAAAAAAATAAAAATTTCCTTTTTAGGCGCTAAAAAAATTATCTCTATTTCCAGATTATTAAACTACATTTACTGTGAATAATTCACAAACCTTAATAACACACATACCAGTTGTTAGAATAAATGCTTGTTGCAATCCCATGCAATGGTACATATTTCATCAACCTCGAATGAATGAACGTCTCAGTAGGCCCAGCTGAAGTTAGAACCTTCAACCTTGATATTAAAACAAGCCTTTGTACTGGCACATTGACTCATTTAATCATAAGAAGGCACAACCTGCAAATATATATCAAACCTAAATGTATGCATTTACTGAAGCCTGAGACACTTTAAAAAGTACTCTGAATGAAAGAAAATGCAGTTTAAACAGTGCTTTTGCCCAAAATCGACTTTGATATTTTAGGCATTAAAAAATCAATATCCTACAATTTTCTTGCATAATATGCATCACCAGAATGTCTATTACACAATCCATGAGTCAGCCATTGAAAATATTAACTTATACTTTATAGAAATGAGCTTGTTTGCTCCTGCGCCAAGGGAAAATTGCACATACAAATGTCATTTTAGCGGTGCAACATAACTTAAATTAAATTTTAATGTTAGGAGGTCATACTATAGGTATTAAGCTTTATAAATATTAAAAAACGATTTTGAAAGGCACTTATTTTTAAAATAATTTTTCCATAATTAATAATTTTCTTTAAAAAAAAAAAAGAAAAACCCAATTATTCTTTTTTTTGTGATAATTCCACATATAAAAGCAAGCTGCATCCCTTGCCTATTATTTGGGATATATTAACTCACAAGCCTAAGCGCATAAGCCTAACTTGAAATGCGTCACATTTTTGCGCCACTTTCCTTTAAAAGGAAGGTTATGCAAAATTCCACCCATGTTTAACTGGGAAAGTGCTGGCTGAATTGAACTTTCCTATCAAATATACTGCAGCTGAAAAGTTTGCCTGTGAACATCTAATACAATGCATCTAAGAAAAATGCTGTAAATGTATTTTTTTTTTTTTTGCAAAAATAGATAATTTCGTTTTTTTGGGGCCCTATTTATATCTATTGAATGTGTTTTCTAATTTATTAAGCATTTAACGGCAGTTTTGTATATGTGCACAATTGCTCATTCTATAAATTAAAGAGCAACATATAGCTATGTTAGCACATCACATGGTTCATTTCTGGCTTTTTTCTAAGTTTCTACTTAATATTAATTAACCAACATTTTACTTAACAAACTGTAAACATCAAGAAGACCCACAAACACACATTGAGCTCATTTCAGATATAAACAGAAAACACTCAGTACCCACAATACAGCGCGCTTTAGCCATTTTTCATAAATAGCGCTGTTGCAATTTACTTACAGAACCGTTTGCAGATCCTAGTTGTAAGTCATATTTACAAGAAAAAAAGAAAACGTTTCTCAATTATTTCCAAGAATAGCGGACCCATACTTTATTAAACGTGATGGGGCCTACTCCGTGCTTCACATATAGTTCATAGGTTGGAGTTCCAATCGGAGGAACCGGACATGAGTCCTCCAACCGGGAGTCCCTTTTACAACCAAGACAAAACAAATTTCCAAGTCTGCTAAGACCAGGCATCTTCGCTCACTAGTCTAGCTTCAAACTTCAAAGGATTATCGTTTACGATAGTCTCGTGAATACACGAGTCCTTCGGCTTTGGTACTTGCAAGTTCCAAATCAAAGTGATCCCAAAGGGATACCAAACCAAATGTCCAACTTAAGGACCAAACCAAGTGTCCAACTAAGGACTGGGAGATGCTCCACTTATACTTAACTGAAAATATCGATGACGTCACCAGAAGACTCGTCTTATCGTTTCGCTCTACCAAACATCAAGGGTCCAAATCAGGGCGATAGCCAGGGCAGCAGTCCTTCGTAGCCGTCGGGAAGCGGGGAACCTCGCAGCAAAGACTTTCGGACCACGTCGACATGCAGGGGTCGATGAAGTGGCGGCCTTCCTCCAGAATTTTCACACGAAGCTCCCCACGGACCTCAGGCTTGGACCGGTACTGCTGGTATCGCCCCACGTTGGGCGCCAACTGAGGTACTGGGCTTTTCAGAACCGGTACTGATCCGGTAACCCAGCGGTGCCAGGGTACACCCAAAGACCTCGGGTACTTTCCTGATTCAGACCACAGAAACTCAGAGTCTTCTAGGTGAAGTCAAAGATCGAATTTATTGGCTGCAACCAAGTAACAAGCGTCCTAGAAGTACAACAGCACGGTTTGTATGTTCTCAGGAGACTGTCTTTCAATGCAAAGTCAGGTTTCCTTATATACAGTTTTTTAAGCTTCAGGCAAACATTCTTGACATTTTGGTTGGTCATTCACATGTTTTCACTACAAAGGAAAAAACAGTGTCATGATGAAACCTCATATTTCATGTCATCCAACCCATAATAAATTACCCGGCAAGGCCTAGTATTTTACATCAGATAAGTGTGGACCCCCAATAAAAACGGGCACCTCCCCCTCGTAAAGTAAGAAGAAGAAAAGAGCAGGTGCAGGTGTGAGCAAGATTAGGCAGGGTGTGTGAGCGATAATAAGGGTTTTATGGCATGGTGTGCCTTGATGCTATCTGATTCGGCCACTGGGAGAGGGACTGACCAAACAGGTTTGGCCTGAGGCAATGGTTCCAGCTTGCCCAGGTCAGAGAAAAGTCAATCAAGGTGTACGTGTCCTTGGAATCAAATCTGACTGTATTATAAGCCTATGTGAGGGCAACTTTTAAAAATGGCTGCCGTGTATAAAATGGGAGCCACGAATGCAGGACGAAAATGGCGATTTCGAGGTGAAAACGCTGCTGGAATTGAGCGAAAATGCTCATGCTTAGTGTACTAGTCATTATCGGTCTTTTGATACTAAAATCGTACTGCTGTGGCAAAGTAAATTACATGGGTCCAGAATTTTTAGAACCACACTGCGGTTAGAACAGAGATGCTGTAATGGGCACTGAAGACTCAAGCGAGAGAACTTCAGACCTTCTGACCACATCAATATGAGGTTAAAGAATGAGCATCAATACCTGTAGAGGCCAGCACAGAGTGATTTGCCCTGTTCCTGAATTGATGCCTCTGCCACAGAATACTAGGATCTAGAATTGAAAGAGTCATCAAGATGAACAAAGTACTTGGGGGTATAGCACCCATGGGAGGTCATATCCACATGTACCGCCCTGTATTTGGTAATCAAATTGTAGTAATTAGTTATGTTGTGTAATTAAAAGTGTTTGTGTTTTGATGGACACAAGCACAGGGCTTGACAAGTTATTGTGTCTGTTAGTTGAATGTTGAGTTTTGAGCTCCTGTCCCCTCACTAACACACAGAGAAGCTTGTGACAGACTCTTCGTCCTCACTACCCTGATTGTGAAGTGTGGAACTACTTGTACTTGGTCCAGTTTGCAGAGCCATGTAAGAAGCAGCCCTGAGACATAGAAACGAATTAGCTCAACCACCAACGTTGGTACCTAGTAGCCCCTTTCCATGTTGTGGCCTGCCCTCCCAAAGAGGTCTGACACAGAACTTGATTAAGAAAGAGCTTTAGAAGATTCATGCATGACTGCCAGAAATTCCATGGCTTTTGTGAGTGGGCCAGAACAATTCAAACACAGCAATATATACAACTTACAAAAACGCTTTTAACTATGACTGAGGAAATTACAATTACTTTTGTAAATAATAGGTTTTAATGACTGGGTTCTAAAATTATGGGTCATAAGGAACATGTTTGTATAATGCATCAAGTTTGTCACTAGTATTTAAAAAGTGCGACTGTTACCCACTGCAACAATGGACAGACTGTCAGCAGTGGATAGACAATATAATTAACATGTACCTGGCACTAGTTACTAAGTTTTGTTTTTCCCAAAAGTATGTGTTTTGGCGACACAGTGGCGTCCTGGCTTCCCAGGTTGTTGCACTGACAAACTGCAGTGATGCCAACAGCCCGGAGTCTGCCAAAACGTCATTAATCATTTTAAATGAAATCCACGCTTCCTGTCTGACCATGGAAAGAAGAAAGTTGAAGTTCGCAAATAAAAATAATCAGCTTTGAAAAGATGAAATGGCCTCTTCCGTATTTGCATTAAACATGAAAGGGGGAAGCGTTGTATTCATTACATCACAAAGAAACAACGTATTGATTGTTTAGTCTTTTCACTAAAACATTCTCTGGCAGCATTTGGAAAATTTAGGATTATGTGACAGCATTTTAGGAGAGACTCCGGTATTCCTAGTTTAATTTTTTACGTTGTGGATAAAAATATCACCTACAAACCATAATAAAAGTAGTTGCTTTACCTGGACAACCAAATGTTTTTATGTATTTATATTTAATACCAGTACCTTAAATGATATCTTTATTTTATTACATAACTATTTTACAAAGCAGATTAAGGGGGAAACTGATCATGTTTAAAGAAAACGTGCATCACCCAATGTTTTTCTGGTAACGCTTAATTTACAGACTAATGCCGCAGTTTGAGTCTACAGTTTTCATTTTATTGCGTTCGATCAAAATGAAAGCGTAAAGCCCCTAAGGAGAAACAGGAAATCCTTCGGGTCTGTCCTTTGTCTCTGTAATTGTGTTTTGCACATGTGAAAGGAAGATTTTAGCAATGCTGAACAAAAACAAAATGGTTTAATTAGTTTCCATGCTTGGAAATACACTTTACAGAAAAAAATAATAGAAACATGTACAAAGACAAAAGTGTAAAAAGTGTAAAGTATAAACCTTTTTTAAGGACCCTATTGCAGCTTCATCTGTGTCGCTACAAAAGTTTATTTTTTTAAAAATGTAATCGAAATTCGTGAGCAACGAAAGCGCACACAAAAGAGGTCCTACCATACTCATGACACACTGAGGGTTGTTTGAAAATCATCGTGACCCACTTAACAAGCGCAAACCCTATTTTGAACTGTTTTAATTCCCATAGACTTTCAAATACCTAAAGGGGCATAAAAAAGTAAGCTCTTTTCGTCATGGATGTATTTGTATTGTATTATAGCATCTATATAGTGCTTCATTACCCTGGCAGAGTGAGAATGTGCTCAGATTTGCATCAAGCTACTATGCACCTTTATGCAATGCAGGATTTTATGGGCGGTGTGGGGTGAGGTCCATGATGGTTAAAGATATGCTCTAAACATGATGCAGTGGTGCTACAGTATATACGAGCATGTTAATAAATAGTGTGAGACTAGAAGCAGTCTTGCATGGAGGCATCTTCTCTTTAACTTAGGCACCTGAGCACCTAGTCTGCCACTTGCCTGTGTCCTTGAGTTCCTGCTTGTTTCAGCTGATGCAGTTGCCACCAATTGACCAAGTGACACCTACGCTGCCCGGGTTTTCCCATCCGGGTTTTCACAGTCATGGTTCTTCCCTCCAACAGAAGCCCCGTACACCCCAGGACCTACACAATACAGGCCACAGCCTGACCAAACCACTGGCACGGCAAAGGCAAGCCCATCTGTGCCTGTCTTTGCCTAGACTGCCTCCAGCGCCATGACCCCTGGCACTCCTGTCCCCCATACAAGCTCTACACCCTTGGCCCTGGATGCCATAACAACCACTGAAGGTTGTATGATGGAATAATGCATGCACTTACAACACATGCCTTTACAATACGGTAAGTACAATGCTTGGCCTTACCACCCATGCACTTACCACAAAATGTTTTTACCATGCATATGCTTTTACCACAAATGTCTTTACCACGAAAATTTCGTAGTAAAGGCATAGTTGGTAAAGGCATATGCATGGTAACACCTAGAGGTAAGTATAACGTTCATTATATTTATTTTATATATATATATATATATATATATATATGTATATATATATATATATATATATACACACACACACACAAACACACGTTTCCACCCAAAAACCCTACCTACCCTAAACCCTACAAATTACCTTACCACCCCAAGACCCATACCTACCCTAAAAACTAAACACCCCTTACCACCCCAAAATGTACAAATGCCCTTACCACCCCAAAACCCATACTCACCCAAAAACCTAAACACCCCTTACCACACCAAGCCCCATACTCACCCTAAAACCTAAAAATGCCCTTACCACCCCAAAACCCAAACCCACCCTCAAACCTAAAAATGCCCTTACCATCCCAAAACCCATATCCACCCTAAAACCTAAACATGCCCTTACCACCCCAAAACCCATACCCACCCAAAAACCTAAGAATAACATTACCACCCCAAAACCCATGCACACCCTAAAACCTAAAAATGCCCTTACCACCCCAAAACCCATACCCACCCTAAAAACTAAACACCCCTTACCACCCAAAAACCCATAACCACCCTAAAAGCTAAAAATGCCCATACCACCCCAAAACCCATACACAACCTAAACACCCCTTACCACCCTATACCCACCCTGAAACCTAAAAACACCCTTACCACCCCAAAACCCATGCCCACCTTAAAACCTAAAAAAGCCCTTACCACCACAAACCCCATACCCACCCTAAAACCTAAAAATGCCCTTACAGCCCCAAAACCCAAACCCACTCTAAAACCTAAAAAAGCCCTCACCACCCCAAAACCTAAAAATGCACTTACCATCCCAAAACCCATACCCACCCTAAAAAGGCCTTAGCCTTGTTCATCAAATCTAGCTCCAGTAACAGCAAATAACTCTTCAACATTGTCAAATAATTCTACAACACCTCAGCTGCAATAAACAACATTATCTCCTCATAGAAACTCTGAGACAACCTTGCATACTTCTTCTATGACAAGATCGCCAACATCTACAGAAACTTCAAATGACAGCCCAAGGCCACTGACTTCTTCTAGCAACCACATATCCAACTAACTAAATGAAGCCAGCTCATACCACAGGACACCACCTCCATCATGAACTCAGTCCACTCAGTGGCTCCAGCTGACCCATGTCTTCAACCTAGTTGATGCCAGAATCAGCCGCATACTCTCTACTTTCTTCAACACCTCAATGGCCATAGACACCTTCCCCAGGGACTGGAAACACACAGAGGTCAAAGCCCCACTAAAGAAACCATCAGCAGACCCCAGCCAGCTCAACAATTGCAGACCGTTCTCCCTGCCACCATTTCTAGCCAAAGTATTAGAAAAAGCCATTATTCAACAACTCTCTTCAGATCTGGAACGGAACCTCGTACTCAACTCTTCCCAATGCAGATTTCAAAGTAGCCAGAGCACTGAGACAGCCCTTACTGCAGCTACAGATGACATCCGAGCCCTACTTGACTGAGGGGAAACTGCGGCTCTGATCCTCCTAGACTTCTTGGCAGCCTTTGATGTGGTCTCCCACCATACACTCATCACAGGGCTTCACAACATAGGCTTCCAAGGAGCCGCTCTGGGATGGATCTCCTCTTTCCTCACCAGAAGAACACAAACAATGTGCTCCCCCCCTTCACCTCCGAACCCAAGGAAATCATCTCTGGAGTACCCCAAGGAACCTTGCTCAGCCCAACCCACTTCAACACTTATCTGACACCTTTGGCCAGCATCCTCAAAACCCACAGACTCAACATCATATCCTATGCAGAGGACTCACACCTCATCCTCTCCCTCTCCAAAGACACAACCAGACCAACTTCCACAACTGGATGACAGATGTTGGCATCTGAATGAAGGACATCTGCCTGATGCTTCAACATGGACAAGACAGAGGTACTGAACTTCGGAAACAAAAGCTCACCATGGGATGTACCCTGGTGGACCTCAGAACTCAAACCTTCTCCTACCCCCACTGACCACGCCAGGAACCTAGGCACCATTCTGTCTTTTCTTCCTGTTTCCTCATTCTGTGCATGCTCCAAAAGATATTCAAACGACTACCTCAGAGCTCAAGACGCACCATCACCCATGCCCTCATCTCCAGCTGACTGGACTATGGCAATACTCTCTATGCATGAATCGCAGCTCACCTCCTCGGGCCACAGACCATACAGAAAGCCCCAGCTAGACTCATCCTTGATATCCCTATATGAACCCATATCACCCCCTACCTCATAGAACACCACTGGCTCCTTGTACAGAAAAGATGCCAGTTCAAGGTCCTGACCCATGCATATAAGGCCCTACACCACCTGAACTTCCATCAGCCCACCAGACACCTACATTCCCCTTCCCTATCTCTAATACTCACATCTGCAACTGACAGAGCAGATGCAGAGGTTGCTCCTTCTCCTACCTAGCAGTCAAGACATAGAACAAGCTCCCCTTTTATCTCCTGACCTCCCCATCTTTTCCAGAGTTCTAGAAGTCCCTGAAGACCTGGCGATGCGTCTAATCAACTGGACCCTGCCAGCTCCTGGATACCCACACCTGTGAAAAGAAGTGCCCTACATATCCACAAATTGATTGATTTAATTTAGGTCTTAATTATAAGATAGTAATTATGAAATTAAGAAGAACTTGGTCTGCAGAACTTAAGGCAATTGTATACTACTCTTATTCTTATAAGGAGCGAGTTCCGTATCTTAGCCAATTTAATTGAGTAGCCTGCACAACGTTTTACCTGAACAAAGAGCACCTTAGTTGAATATCACCTATGAAACGAAGGCTGAAGATTAAACTGGCCTACATAAGATTGAGTAGAAAACAACAAGAGATATCCTACTGTTACAGCCATTGTCACATTTGGACTTAGGATATACTGTACTTATGTGGTTGAAGAAACTAAAAACATCTCTGTGTTTGCTTTTCTTCCTCTTCAAAGAGGGACAGTGGTGTCACAGTTTAGGCTAGGCAGTCCCGTTTGCAGTGTGGCAAGGCAGATTTACATAAGATTGTTCCCTGGCTGTATTGGGACACTGAAGTTAAACATGATGGAGTGGCAAATTCCAAGAGTTGTTACCAGAGATTTGTATTCATTCAAAAAATGCATGTTCACTACTCTTTGGTGACATTGCACATCTGTCCATCTCAAGCAAAAGAGGTTGAAAACTGGACAACATGTGGTGAAGCATAAGCTCATATGTCATTAGAACATGCTGGAAGATCCACCTGAAAGAATACCAAGGGTAGGGACCAACCTTTTCTGTGTGGTCACCCCAGATTTTTTGCTTTTTTATGGACCCTATTTTCCCTAGAGTTTTGGCTCTGACACTGCAATACTGATATTCAGTGCCACAGTGTGTGTGCTCCGTCCCTAAAACTGTACTTAAAATTGGTTTCACCAAACTAGCCTATATAACTTTCTAGTTATATTGAAATTGTATCAGTGGCATGGAAGTTGTATGTCATATATATATATTATAGTGTATATTTACACCACCAATACATATGGCAAAAATATGTGGCACATGGAAGCATCATTGTGCTCTGTCTAGAACGAGTTTAAAATAACTGTAGTTACAGACGGCAATGGAAAGTGCCAGTGCCATGATTAATAAGCTATTTTTATATATTCGCGAAGTCACTACCGAGTTACATTAACCTTATGTCTAGGTTTCATTGAAAGCTATGCTCTTTTATGTCTGCACTACTCCCACCAATGAGCATATATATATGGAAATGTAAAGGCCAGTGTTAGAAGCAGGGGACAGGGAATTGGATAGAAAGAAAACAGTGGCAAAGGCTCCACCACTTCTTCTTCGTCATATGGTTGGCCAATTAAGTCTGCAATATGCTGTGAATTCCTACAAGCAAAAGCGATTATCTTAAGTGTCTTCTTGTGAAGGGACCCAAAACTAATTGCAATTGTGAATTAATATACCAAATATTGATCTGTTTTTAAACGGCTCCCTGTACTTCGAAATGGAACATGTAATTCCTGAAAAGAAAAGATAGAAACAATAAGGCCCAGATTTATGGTGGCCTTGCTGCAGTCCAACACCACATTAGCGTAATTTGTTTTTACGCTAATGAGGAATTGGGAGGGCAAAAACACAGCTCCATATTTACAAAGTGGCAAAATGCTTGCATTGCACCACTTTGTAACTCCTTGCGTCATTATGGCTGTGCCAGGCATAATGTATGCATTCAAAAGAGGCTCCCATTGGTTACAATGGGTCTATGGTTGCTTTGCAGGATTAGCGTGATCATTTTTTACACTAATCCTGCAAATCAGTGGACTACCGTCAAAAATTATGATGCTGGTCCCCCTGACTACCGCCATGGTGTGCCGTATTTGAAATGCGACACACACATGGTGGCATTAAGTGGGTGCTAAGGGGCGCAAGCAAAGTGGGGCTGCACTAGGTGCAGCCCCACTTTTCATAAATCTGACCCTAAGAATTTTAAGTATACATGTGCACTAGTATTTATGCCTATGCTCTGGATAACTAACTCACGGATCATCATTACACTTTCTTGTGTAGAAGATGAGTTATAGTTTTTTTTTTTACTTCTGTGAAACTGGAAATAAACCCAAGACTGTTACGATCTTGTAGTTTCCTATTCTGAGCAATGACATCTGCTTACTAAAACGCCTTTGTACATACATTGAAAACTCACAGTGACTCATTTTAAAAACCCTCCTTTTTTCATCACAGTCAACATTAGCAGAATATACCCCCAGTCTTAGTTCAGAAACTTTCGATTTGTTTTCAACATGACTTCAAAATAAACCTCTGCAATCCCTTAGTAGAATATAACCTCAGTTTTAATAGTTCATATGATTGCTCAAGAGAATAGTTCAATTAGCTATCATCAAGGGCCTAACTTCAGGATACTTCTCTGTGAATGAATCATACAAACAATTCCTAAGAAGCATCACAACTCAGTGAGAAAAATCAAGAGCCCTTGTAAAGAGCTCCTCCCTACAGTAACATTAATGTAACACAATTGCATAGCAAACGATGCCGGAAAGCATAAGGACATTTATACTCGATAATTTAAGATGGCTTCTGACTCTATGAAATCATAAAAGAGTGGCCTGCTGGGGATCATAGTTCAAAATGCAACTGACATGCAGCACATCCTCCACAACCACACACAGCTTCAGTCCAGACAGAGCCAGGACAGTGCTTAATTTGTAAATAAAAAGGTGCCGGTGCCCAAAGCCCTCCTCTTAAACACGCGGCTGCTGCAATCAAATGTGCGAACACAGAATACTGACGCAGAGTAATCTTGAAGCCATCTCGGGCCTCTTCAATCCATATAAAGCCACTCCAATTCACTCTAGCAGCTTTCTACTTTCTCCCTTCGTGACGCTTTTTCGTTTTTCCCTTCCTCCGTCTTTCCCATATGTCTTTTCCTCCCAGCAAATGCTTGAGGCAGAAGAATAAGCCCTGTCTCTCAAAATAAGTGCCGGTGCTCAGAACCGGAAACAATAAACACAAATTAAGCACTGAGCCAGGACCTCAAGCTGAAAGGCACCCTGCATGAGAAGATTTGGAGTACAGTTTTTACGTGCATCAGATACACAAAGTGGTATGCAGAACCTTCAGTCCCACTTCCCGAGGCTTTGTATTGAGCCCACTTCAGAGGCTCACTACACATCCTTGTCTGGTGTGCTAATGATCTGGCTCGTGAAATGCAGTGGTTTAGACTCAGCCTAGGTAGGCAGGTATTTTTTAAGTAGATTAATCACTCAGCAAATGTTAGTCATGCAGGAAGGCGGCAGAACAGTTGGAAGAAAAAAGGGCAGCTTTTACAGTTTTTTTCTTTGACTTGGAGATGTCCAATTGTCATAATCAGTCAGATATAGTCAGACAAACAGTCAATTAAAAGACTGAGCATCCATTTCACTGAAATGTTATTTGGCCTTTTCTTTGAGTTATCTATTTTATGGGAATCTTTTTGAACTAATTTCTTCTTAGGTGAAAGTCAAAGCAAGTGTTAATGATTTGGAGTTTCGGACTACAAATCCCAGAAGGCAAATCGGAGGTCGTCTTGGGCAGCTCCTGCTATTAAAGGTAGCCGTACCCTTGCTCACATGCTTAGTATTAAGTTTATTTCAGCATGAGGAGAGATGTCCTGTCCAAGCTTCCTTGTGGCACTCCCTGAAAGGCTGAAACTAGAAGGATCACTTATTTTTCCATAACATTAGGGCTAGACGTCCAAAGGTGGCGAAAAGATGCAATTGTTATTCAGTGGAAAAAAGTAAGTCCTTATGAAGGGACTTCAGAGCTAAAAGGAAGGTTACAGATAGGAGCACGGTTGCACAATAAAACAAAAATCCCTTTTTTCAAAAGAGAGAAATTAAGTTATAACTGAACAAACAATTGGTAATTTAGTGGTGAGAAATGCTTAAAAATTCTCTACAATTACAAGCAATACCTGTGAGACTTTTGGAGATAATGTGGGCAAAGGTGTGAAGGAACTCTTTGTGACCTGAAAATGTATTAGAAATAACTCTGTAGGACAACAAGTTGAAGTAATATTGCTCATCTCTTATGTGACCTGCACTTCTGAAAGCACAGCTTGAGATAAGGCAATAATCCATTGGATGCTTTAGAAGGATTGTTATTTTAAAAGATTATGTGGACAAAATGTTTTTATTGTTATAATATGTTACCATATTATTGTTTGTTCTTGGACAAGTGAAGCATGTCATAGTTGAGTGCGAGTATAAAACTCAAGGTAAAACCCAAGTGAGAAGATCTGCTTGTGAGGCGTGTCCGAGGAACATATATTCTCCCAGGGGGACGTGCTAATTGAGTGCATCCTGTGGCTGGGATTAGAAGCGTCAAGCCACCACGCTTACACTCACCTGGGGTTCCTGGCACTGCTCTAGGTGGTATGACTAGGGGGATAGATGGGGGACTCTCTAAGGATATGCTCTAGGGAAGTGTACACTGATGATGCCATGACGGGGCAGGCCCTCCTTATATCTTTCCCAATCCATTCGGGCCGCCATCCAATATTTCTCTATGGAATTTTCCCATTCCAAGATGAAAGGGTTTTATTATCTCTTCAAACATGATGTCTTTCAGGTCTTTTCTTCCTTTATAAGTGCATTGGAGGGAATGTCTGGTGTGTTGAAACGCTTCTGGATTTCTGTTTCCGGTTAGTTTTCTTCATTCTTGTGTGCTATTGTTGTACTGGAGTTTTTTTTGCCTTGCTTCTTTTTCCTCCTGGTTGTTTTCTTAGAGGGCACATTGCAACTTTGTGTTTCCTTCAATGGATGTCAAAGCGGCTTGCAAAGGTGATCGTACCAGCTTCAGACCTCATACTATCCGGTCCAAACAACCTGCCTTGCGCCCAGCTCTTGAGAGAGTGTGACACCAACATATCCTGAAAAGGATGGATTCAACTCCAGCCTTACAAGATACCATTTAGCAACAATCAGTGGAGTTTGGCTCTTTATGCAATGAGAATGCTGTTCTACGCTAAGCCTTGCCAGCCAGAGTGCCCTTTGAGTTACTGCCTGCTCCTGCTGGAGCTCAGCATTTTGATAGAGATCCTAATAAACTGAAAAATATCTTGCACTCTCTAGGAGTTTACTTTGCCTTTTGACACAACCAATTTGATCAAGACAGAATTAGGGTGGGCTAGCTTATTAGCTGTCTATCTGGGGCAGCTCTGGCCTGGGCAATATATTTGGTGACAGCTGCGGATCCAAGACTAGATGATTATTCCAGCTTTGCTGTAGCTTTCAGGCTCATGTTTGAGAGACCTGATCTTGAGGGTTCTGTAGAAGAAGCCCTTTGTGAAATTCCACAAGAAACAAGGAGTGTGTTATCCTATGACACGCTTTAAGCATCTGGCAGCAGAAACAACTTGGGTGGAATGAACACTGTTAACCTTGTTTCATATAGGGCTCAAAGAAGAAAGCAAGAATAAACCTATGCATATGCCTCACCCTAACACTGATCAAAGCTTTTGTGTCAGTATTATACTTATAACATGGACTCAATGAAAGACAAAAAGAGAAAAGGGAGAGTTGTATAAACCCTCTATTTCCTCCATATGGATCCTAACTCCATGAAGGAGGATTGAGAATGCTGTACCATTGTCAGACCCAGACGAACCCATGAGGATAGG
Organism: Pleurodeles waltl; assembly: GCF_031143425.1. Taxonomy (NCBI): domain Eukaryota; kingdom Metazoa; phylum Chordata; class Amphibia; order Caudata; family Salamandridae; genus Pleurodeles; species Pleurodeles waltl. The sequence goes on from NC_090437.1 coordinate 832,285,074, forward strand.
AATCACTAGAAGTCCTATGTTGGAGGAAGGGAGAAGTAGACATTGTTCTGTCTGCATTATGGGGAGAAGGTACATTTTCTCTGTCAGTGTCCGGTAAAGCCTGGAAAGCTGTAGGAAAACAAGTAAACAGCACCCGTCAAAGGAAGGAATGATTTGGTCTTGTAACATGTCCCCAAATACTGTCTTCCAGATTCCCAGGTACATCTGAACATTGTCATTTATTTCTGTTACCAGATACCATCGTAAACCAGCTTCATTCTGGTTCCATCTTGGCATTATTGGATTCAGGTGGCACAGGCATGTTCATAGATAAGGAGTGGGCATTTCCTTATCATGTTTCCTTTAACTAAAGTCAAGACAGAATAGCTTCAGGCAGTGGATGGTTCTCTTATAAAATCAGGTTCTGTAAAGCAGTGAATAGAGTCTCTTCAAGTAAGAACTTTCAATCATCTTGAGAACATGGAATTTGATTTGGTTTTCTACCTCATCATCCGGTGGAACCTTGGTTGGAATGCCATAATCCCTCCATTAACTGGATGACCCAGATTATCACTTTTAGCTCTGAATATTGTACTCACAATTATCCTTTGTCTAGTCAAAGGAAGGAACAAGTCATACTGCCTGTTCCCACAAAATCTGCAACAGTGGTGGCAAATTCTGTCTTCTCTTTCCACACAAAATCATGACTTTAGTGATGTCTTTGAAAAGGCGAAAGTTCAAGCATTGTCCTAACATCATCAGTATGACTGGGCAATAAATCTAGCATCAGAATCAGAAATACCATATGGTAGGATGTATCGTCTTTCAGAAAAAGGGAAGGCATTTCATAAGTATTTAGAAGATAACTTAGAAAACAGCCTCATTGTTCCCTCTACATCACCTGCAGGAGCTCCTTTCTACCCAGGAAAACTAAAGATCTTAGTCCTTGTATCAATTATAGAGAATTAAATAAGATGTTGATTAAGGATTAGTACCCTCTTCCATTGATTAAAGATATTCTGGAGTCAGTTGGAGGAGCCCAAGTATATTCAAAGTTAGATCTTAAAGGGGCCTACCATTTGAGGAGAATAAAACCTGGAGATGAAAGGAAAACAACTTTTGAACTCCATTTGGACATTTTAAATATAGAGTGATGCCATTTGGGTTCTGTAAATCTCTTCTATTTTTCAATGCTTCATGGATTCCATTTTTCTGACCTTTTAAACTTAAGTGTAATCATTTATTTGGATATGTTTGTATCTTTTCCAGTTCTCTTGTTAAACATCATAAATATGTCTGAGAATTCCTGTATAGGTTACAGAAGCATTCATTAGCATGTATACCAGAAAAATGTCTGTGTGAAGAAGTAGAAGTGGAGTATTTGGGGTTTCTTCTCTCCCAACATGGAATTACTATGGATCATAGGAGAGTTCAAGCAGTGTTACAGTGGCCAATCTTTGCTTCCATATAAAGAGACTAAAGGTTTCCTGGGATTTGCCAATTTCTATTGACAGTTCACTATAACTTCTCTGAAAATTCTTCCCAGAGTTCTCGATTATTAAAGAAGGAGAATCTAAGTACAGGATTTAATTGGGATCAGTCAGTTGAAGATGCATTTCAAGCTTTGAAGGAAGCCTTTGCTTCATCCCTGGTCCTGAGACAACCAGATCCTACAAAGAAATGTATAGTTGAAATTGATACATTAGGTAAGGCATTGGTGCAGTACTACTTCAAGTGCAAGAAAAGTATGGTTTGGAGCACCCCATCTTTTATCATTCTTGATCACTGTCATCTTCAGAACAGAGCTACTCAGTTTTTGAGAGAGAACTGTTAGCTATGAAAGAAGTCTGTGTGGAATGGAGACATATCCTTCAAGGAGGTCAGCATTGATTCAAAATTAGGACAGATCATCAAAATCTGCAAATTGTGCAAGACTTTCAGTGTTGAAAGAGTCAACTAGTCCATTGGGCATATTTTGTCTCACATTTCTACTTTGGGTCATCTACATTTCAAGTTCCCATAACATTTTAGTCGACTGTCCATCTCAGCAAGATTCTTCCATAAAGGACACTCAACCACAAACCCTATTGGCTCCTGACAAAATCAGATCTTTAGTTACCTTCTTTTTGGAAGAAGTAAAACAAGCATATTCATCCTTAAGAGTAGAAGAGCAGTGGTAGATTTGTGATATGATCAACCTCAGGAAACAAGATGATCTTTATTTTTTCAAGAAAGTTCTGTTTGATCCTAGGTCCACACTGGGAAGAGTAGTCTTGACCCAATGTCATGACACGGTAAGTGCTGTTCATTGTGGTCAAAAGAATACCCTACATTTGGACCTTTGATCCTTTTTGTGGCCCATAGTGGCCAAGGATGTGGACCAGTATGTGTCTTCCTGTCTGATAAGTTGTGAAAATAAAGTTTCTCATGCCAAGTCATATGGCCTTCTTCGTCCACTTTCAGAGGTCCTTGAGCCTGCTACACTGTACCAATGGATTTTATTGTGGCTCTACCTAAATCAAACGAATGTAACATGAGAATGTTAACTGTTGACCATTTCTCCAAGATAGCTCAGTTTACATCTCTTAAGAAAATCCCTAAGGCAGTGGAGATGACACAACTCTTTATGGTGGATGTTCTCCGCGTGCATGGTATACCTTCAGTTATCATTTCTGAGAGGAGACCTCAATTCATTTCCCAATTTTGGAAAGCTGTGTGTACAGCTCTTGGAATGTGTCAAGCATTACCCTCTGGATTCTATCCCCAAACCAATGAGCTCACCGAATGCACTAACCAGACATTGGAACAATACCTATGTTCCTTTTGTAACACTGCTTGTGATACTTGGGTCTCTCTTTTACCCTATGCGAAAATCTCCTATATTAACAGCAGGCATACTGCCACAAGGGTGTCACCTTTTTACTGCTTACAAGTTTTCTATCCCCTGATGTGTCCAGAAACTTTTCCTACCGATTCCCTCATACCTTGCTGCTAAAGAGTTCCTGCAACTTTTAGAGTCAGTAAAAGACAGGGCTAGACATAATTTGTCCTTGGCTAGTGACATGAAGCAGGTACAAGCAAATAAACATTGCCGCCCAGCCCCTCACTATGTAGTTGGTGATAAGGTGTGGCTTTTCTTTAATTTTTTGTATTTGCATAAGCAGCATCCTAAACTTGGTCCATTTTTCCTGGTGCTATTTCTGTTGAACAGATTATCAATCCGGGGGCTATTCACCTTCAGCTTCCTCCTTCTTGGAGGTCACATCCAGTGTTCCACGTGTCCCAGTTGAAAGCTTTTGTTCCAGACCATTTCGGTTGAGTAGGTTTACTCATATCTCCTGTCCTCGTCCATGGGGTTCCTGAGTTTGAAGTCTCTGATTTCTGTGATTCTCACATTGTGCGTGGTCAATCAAAATTCTTGGTCCATTGGTAAAACTATCCTATTAGTGGCCAGTCTTGGAAACCTGCTTCTGTGGTTCATGCTCCTCAATTGATTTGGTCATTCTTTTGCTCCCACTAGGACAAGCCTGGGGCACTGCGAGGGGTATACTGCTAGGCATGTCTGAGGAACATGCTGTATTCTCTCAATGGGGTGTATTTGCTGAGCCTCCTCACTTACATTCATCTCGAGTTCCGGACATTGGTGAATGGGCCTCCATGCAGTGTTATGACTAGGGGAATTCCCAGGGGGTGGCTCTCTAATGGGTTTCTGGCTATATGCCCTAGAGAAGAGTGCTCTGACTCCACCACAATGTTTTCCCAACCCATCATAGCTGTCATCCAATATTTCTCTATGGAATTTTCCCAATCCAAAATGAAGAGGTTTTATTTCCCCTTGACACTTTAGTTCTTCCAGCTCTTTTCTTCCTAAATAAAGGCCTTGTCGGGAAAGTCAGGTGCGTCCCAAAGCTCCTGAACTCCTGTCTCTGGTTGTTTTTCTTCTTCATTCCTGTCTGCTGTTGTACTGGATGTTTTTTTCTGCCTTGCTGATTTTCCTCATTGCTGTTTCTTTACAGGGCACATTCAAGCTTTCTGTTTACTTCACTGGCTGACAAGATGGCTTTCAGAGGTGAATGTCCCAGCTTCAGACCTCGTGCCATCTAGTAAAAACAATCTGCCTTGCATCGAGCGCTTGAGGCTGCTGTCTTCTAAGCACATAGGAAAATAGATATGGTAGGAGATAATTGGAAAAAGTAGATTAGGTGACATTGATTATTAAGCAATTTGATTTGTCATTGCAGTTCTCCCACCTAACCATTTTCCTTCCCTACTCAATTCATCATGTGGCCGCTCCAACACCTATTCCACAGCATGAGAATCATTCAGGGAGTTGGTGCTGCCTCCTACCCTTTATTCTCAGGGTCTCCCTAGACTTTCTGGCTCAATCCAAAGCAAAAGGAAAATTCATTTCTGGCCATGAAAAAGAGGAGGACATTTCATCAAAGAAGGGAATTGCTAGATAAGGGCCAGAGCTCCTTCAAGTAACGGCTGACATTAATCATCTCGTTTTAAATCATCTGGGAATGATGACAGTAAACCAAGTACCAAAAAGGGAGATGGGGACACTGGGAGAAAAATCGGGGTTAGGTGTGGGAAAATCTCCAATCACTGGCAAGTCCACAGGATAAGACCCATCGGCTTACTACAATCTTCTCGGAACATTCCTGGACTAGGGAAGAAAATATTTGCGAAAACAAGACTCTGGGCCTGATTCTAACTTTGGAGGACGGTGTTAAACCGTCCCAAAAGTGGCGGATATACCACCTACCGTATTACGAGTTCCATAGGATATAATGGACTCGTAATACGGTAGGTGGTATATCCGCCACTTTTGGGACGGTTTAACACCGTCCTCCAAAGTTAGAATCAGGCCCTCTGTCTGATTGTTTGAAGATGACAACCCAAGGACACTTAACTTCTTTTGGCACCTAGGGACTGGCACCTCTCTCCAAGGAACAAGTGATTCTCTACCCTGCTACTGAGACAAAAAATAGAAGAGGAACTACTGACTATCAAAGACCCAGGCAAACACTGACAACTGGAACCTGCTGGAATCCTGGCTGGTGTGAGACTGCCACCTAGAAGCCTACCCTGATAACCTAATGTTGCATTTTTTCCAACCTCCTGTGGACTGAGATAAGGTCCTGAGTGTTCCCCAGGGAGGGCACACCCTCGCAGGACCCACTAAGATCTTTTTACTATGCCTGAAAGAAATAGAATCATTTTGAGGGGGGAAGATAACTCCCAAAATCCATGTTAACGTGAACCCTGAAAATTACTAAACTGACCTCAGCTCAGTCCCCTGGAAGCTATGGCACAGAACAAACAGGCTTAAGTTAGAGGCAATTTGTACATTATTTATGCAGTTCAAAAACAGTAATAAAGTGAAAAGTTAAACAATAAAGCACCGAAAATAGATTTGTAAAATAGAGTAAAATCTAATGAACAAAATGACACCAAAATGACAAAAATCTAATAAGGGAATACAAAAATATGATTTTTTAAAGTTTTAAGTAGAAATAGGTCCAAGGAGCACAAATTGCTAATGACAGTCAGTAGCTGCAATAGAGCAGGACCTAGGCGCCATTTGACCCTGACTACAATAGAGTTGCGGCTCAGGTACACCGAGCAAGTTTGTTATGCTCAAAGATTAAACTTTTGACATTAGTCCTTTAAGTCTCAATTTACCACAGGAATACATGTCTAAAGCCCCCCAACACCTCAGATGGAGGCACTTAGAGATCACATAGTGTCAGGCAGAGGACAAATAGTAGTGTGCAGTCAAGATCTAGTTGCTACTTTCAGAAAAAGGCCTCTTGTAGCTTGTTGTGTCCCTGTAGCTTTAACGCGAGGTCAGCGGGCAGCATGTTCAGTCCTCTTCTGATTTTCTCAGGTCCAGAAGCATTCTGAAGTGGGTGCCTGGTTTGGCCACATTTATGCCTGACATGTGTTAGTGAGTGGGAATGAGCCCTGAGGATGTCCTAACCAGTGGGGTAATGGTTCCTGGAGTTAACCCTACCCACTATGGGCATTTTCAAGATGGCTGAAGTTTTTGTCCACACTAAACTTGGGCTCTGAGGCCTAGGGGTGTATGTAAGAGTGTACTATGGTAATCCTAGTGTCCTCATACATCTAATACTGAACTCCAGTTCGAGGCAGCTTCATGCCCAACAACCATCTTAGACACAGACATCTGGCAGAACAAAGATGAGTTTTCAGTATCCAGACAGGGGATTGTTTTGGCATCCTGTCTTCACCCTTTGAAGTATGCCCCAAGTGTTATACAAAACATCCCAGCTGACTTTTCAAGCAGGATTTGGCACCTTAATATCAAAATGTGGTCCACTGTGATTGAGGCCTGCTTGACTATGGATACAAAAGAAGGCCCCTGCCCAGTGTCAGCTAACATTTCATTGTGACAGGGGAGCCCTATTTGAAGTGCGCCCCAAGTGTCATATGAAAAGTCCCAGCAGAATTGTGAAATAGGATGTGACATTCAAGCAGGATTTGACACATTAATGCCAAAAAGGAAACTCACAGTACCACCCTGCATATTCTGTCAGGTTCAAATGGGTCATCTCTGCCCACTCAGGTAAGCCTATTGCTTGCTCCTGGGAGCAAGCTCACACCAACTTCACTCCTATTCAAGCATCAATTACTGGCTGGCAGAAGTGGGAGAGCAAAATGTAGATTTAGCTTTCAGGGGCTTCAGGCAGACCAAAGGTCACTTTCAAAAAGTCCTCTTTCCAAACTATTTACTACAAATCCATCTTCACCAGTGGATTGGGCTTGTAATAAATATTTCAAAAAGTCCAAAAATGAAATGTGTAGCCATTTCCTAGCCAAAGATAACATTTTTAAATGTAATATTGTATCTGAATACTTTACAAAGGAACAGCCAACTCTGCTACAGTGAAGATAGCTTTTAGGGCCTTTTCACTGTAATGATATGTTTAACATTAAACTTTTATGTGCCCTGCTTTTAAATACAATGCATCCCGCCTTATGGCCAACAAGGCAGAAAGAGGTTATTTTGAAAGGTCAAATTTGCAGCTTTAAACCTAAACTGTACACCCAGGCTACAATGGTAGGTCCAGCAACATGTTTTACAGTACCACTGCAGTGGATTGCACAATGATTCCTACAGTCCTCTGGTCGAATCCATTTAGAGACCCTGGGTAAACTTGGTACCATATACTAGGGGCTTAAAAACAAATGAAATAAACAAATCAGGTGTATACCAATTTTACTGTGTTGAAAGGAGAGGCACAAGCACTTTATCCCTCATTAGCAGGGTAAAGTGCATAGAGTGTTATAGCTGGCAAAAATAAGGCTCAGCAAAAATAAATCTAGGGTGACCCTTCAGAAAGGGCACATTTCCAACAATGCCAAACACAGGTTCCACAGAACTTCCTGATAAAAGTATACCGTCTTGTGAAGCCCTGCCTGCTTACAGCCTTCAACCTTCCTCTTCAGTTGGATCTTAGGAATCAAAAAAGTAAATTAAAAAAAGATTCAAGAAGTAAAACCTTGGACGGAAGCAGCTCTGTCACACTCAGAGCTTTTGGAACCAAAAACAACAGCTTCCATAGGAGAACAACAAAGTGTGCCACACTTCAAGGAATCTTTGCTTGCTTGAGCTTTGGACTTTGCCCTGCTCAATAATTATGAGTCTTAAAAAGTGAATTAAGTTATAAGGAAAAATCTTTGACCAGTATGTCTGGCTTGGTTCACCTAACCTCCACCCATTGTGGCCAAACTGAAGATAAACTAGGTCCTGATAAACAGTAAACTGAACAGTGACATTTGCACTTTGCATTGTTACTTAAGTTCAAAAAAAATCTTATCTCCTGTTTCCCTTCTCTAGTTTAAATCAATTTGATGGCTTTATGATCATGATTTGTTCTCTGTCTTATTGTGTTAGTTTGTTCACTTTTAAAAGTGTTGGTACTGCTTGAACTTAAAACATAGGGCCTCATTATGTCCCTGGCGCTGGCGGTACATACCACCACATTATCTCGCCAATATACCATTCATACTGCCATGACGATATGAGCCGCTTGGCCGGGGATGTGAACCCCCAGCCCGGCGGCTGACAGAGTTCTGTCCCTGGCATTCTGAGCCGGCTACAACCACGTTTTTTGTGGTGTTAGCAACGCCACGAAAATCATGGCGGTAGGCCCTACCAGTGACAGGGAATTCCTTCCCTGTCACCAGTAGGTGGCTCTCCAAACCCCCAACACTCACCTGACACCCCCACCCTCCTCCATCCAAACACAGCCCACCACCCACTCCCCATACACACACTAACCCCCCACCACCCATACACACACTAAGCCCCCCACCCTCTCTGATTCATCCACACATCCTCATACACACACACACCTGCACCACGCATACACCCATTAATTTACACTCATCCATACACTCATTCATACACACACTGGCATATACACATTCATACACAAATTCTTCCAGACATTCACACACACACACACACACATGCACAACAACCTCGGATGATCACCTTACCTGCTCTATGGAGGTCATCCGACAGGGAACGGGAAGGGGCGCTGCTACCGCCAGCAGCGCCCCGCCACCTGAACACCGCCAGACCGCATCACAGGTCATGATATAGCTGGCGGCCTTCAACTGTCCGGCAGTGCTGGTGGTAGCAGTGCCAGCTTACCATCATCCGCCAGTCTGATCACTGCCGGATTTCCGCCCTTCTTGTGGTGGAAGTCCGATAGTGCTCATAGTCTGGCGGACGGATGGTAGCCGCAGTAGCAGTCTTTTGGTGGCCGTCACTGTGGCGGTCGGTGGTTTTTCCTGGCAATGTCTAAATGACTCCCATAATTCTCTGGGAAGTTGTCTGCTAGTTCTGCCATAGCTACCAGAGGTTGACAAGAGTTTCTCTTCAAAATGTTGCGATCTAGCCAGTGTGTGTTTATTAATTTGGTAGAGGTATCCAATCAACAAATGAATAACCCACTTTCCTAGACCAGGAACCTGTTAAATAAACAAAGGAAGCATACAATAAAAAATAATTCTGGCTGCAATAAACTTCACAACTAGTTATGTAACATTGTACAGAGCTAGAAATCCAGACAAACAATCTATGGCTTCCAATCAGCATTGAAAAGAACTGTGAACCTACTTCTCATTTAACGTTGATAAGATTTGAGAACATCAGAAATAACAGAATGAAAGTGCAATTTGTCTAAATTAGAGCCACCTCCTCTCTAAGCCTTCCTTTCAGGCTTTACTTCAGTGGTCTTTACGCTTTGTAATGCTAAGCCCCCCTCTAAATAAATATTTTTTTTATCAGGCCCCCCCATCTTTGGCAGGTGGTGATGGGGTAATAAAAGCATATCAAATTGCTAGTCCAGAGGAAAACGTAGTGGGAAATAGAGAAAAAAGACTTGAGCCCTACCCCTTATCTGACCCTTCTTTTACAACCTTGTTGTCTCCTCTCATCGGCTCCTCTAATTCTTCCTGGTGGCGCTTGTGGCCTCTTCTCTGGTCAATTTTATCACGAGTCACAGCACACCTCTCCTGTCACTACCTACATTGCCACAGCAGATGTCACACACTGTCTCGCTCCTCCACCACTGTCCATCTCTCTAGTCACTGTTAACTTCTCCTGTACGTATCCACCTCGACCATCCGTGTCAATTTATTCCACTGCACACTTTTCCAGTTACTGTCAAGACCTGCTGTAATTTTCCACCTCTCTCATTTCCCGCACCCATCTTATTAGGGTCCACTCTTCGGAGTGTGCACCTCTCTCCTTTCACTCCTCCTTCTAATATACACCTCTACCATCACTGCCCATCTCCTGTCTTACTGTCCACCTCTCCTGTCACAGCCCCTCTCTGTCATTACTGCCTTGCATGTTTAACAGTTGCCACTTCTGTAATCGTACACTTCTTCTGTGCCCACCTTTCGTTTCACTGCCCACCCTCTCCATCACTGTCTTCATCCTCCATCCATGCCCACCTCCCATCAGTATCCACCTTTACTGCCACTGCCTACTCCTTTCATTGAGGCCCACCTATTCCATTACTACCTATGTCTTCCATCAATGTCCACCTTTTCTGCAAATGTCATCTGTTAGAAATGGGGTCTTTGGTTGACAGTCAGGTTACCCCCTGTTCAAGCAAGGACCCTCACTCTAGTTAGGATAAAAGAGAATCACCCTCAGCTAACCCCTGCTTACCCCCTTGGTAGCTTGGCAGAGCAGTAGGCTTAACCTCAGAGTGCTGGGCGTAAAGTATTTGTACCAACACACACAGTAACTTAATGAAAACACTACAAAATGACACAACACCAGTTTAGAAAAATAGGAAATATTTATCTAGACAAAACAAGACCAAAACGATAAAAATCCAACATACACAAGTCAAGTTATGATTTTTTAAAGGTTTAAAGTAAAAAGAGTCTTTAGGTAGTTGTAACAACACCCTAGCGCTGCTAGCGTGTAAATGTACCTGGTTTGCGTCAAAAATAACCCCGCACGGGCGGTGTGCGTCGAAAGTAACCCTGCACGGCTGTGTGCGTCGAAAACAACTCGGCACGGCGGTGCGCGTTGAAAAAGCCAGCCACACGACGATCCGAAAGTCCCGCGGCGCAGGGTGCGATCTCTCAGCCTCCGTCAGCGATGCTGCGCGTCGTTTCTCCTGCTCCGGGCGTCGGTTTTTCGGTCGCGTTTCCTGCGGCGTCGTTTCTCAGCTGCGGAACCGGCGTCGCGTCGTTTTCTCAGCCGCGATCGGATTCGCGTCGATCTTTTCTCCGCACGGCGCTCGGTGCGTGTATTTTTGTCCTTAGGCTGCCAGCCTCTCCTTTCAGGGTCCCAGGAACTGGAAGGGCACCACAGAGCAGAGTAGGGGTCTCTCCAGAGACTCCAGGTGCTGGCAGGAAGAAGTCTTTGCTATCCCTGAGACTTCAACAACAGGAGGCCAGCTCTACATCAAGCCCTTGGAGATTTCTTCTTCAAGATGGAAGGCACACAAAGTCCAGTCTTTGCCCTCTTACTCTGGCAGAAGCAGCACTGCAGGAAAGCTCCACAAAGCACAGTCACAGGCAGGGCAGCACTTGTTCCTCAGCGATCAGCTCTTCTCCAGGCAGAGGTTCCCCTTGATTCCAGAAGTGTTTCTAAAGTTTGTAAGTTTGGGTGCCCTTCTTATACCCATTTTAGTCTTTGAAGTCACCTTTCTTCAAAGGGGACTCACACCTTCTTGTGAAATCCTGCCTTGCCCAGGCAAGGCCTCAGACACACACCAGGGGGTTGGAGACAGCATTGTCAGAGGCAGGCACAGTCCTTTCAGATGAGAGTGACCACTCCACCCCTCCCTCCTAGCAGAGATGGCTAATCAGGAAATGCAGATCACACCCCAGCTCCCTTTGTGTCACTGTCTGGTGTGAGGTGAAAAACAACCCAACTGTCAAACTGACCCAGACAGGGAATCCACAAACAAGGCAGAGTCACAGAATGGTTTAAGCAAGAAAATGCTCACTTTCTAAAAGTGGCATTTCCAAACTCACAATCTTAAAATCAACTTTACTAAAAGATGTATTTTTAAATTGTGAGTTCAGGGATCCCAAACTCCACATGTCCATCTACTCTCTAGGGGAATCTACACTTTAATCATATTTAGAGGTAGCCCCCATATTATCCTATGAGAGAGAGACAGACCTTGCAACAGTGAAAACGAAATTGGCAGTATTTCACTGTCAGGACATATAAACCACATTACAATATGTCCTACCTTATCCATACACTGCACCCTGCCCTTGGGGCTACCTAGGGCCTACCTTAGGGGTGCCTTACATGTAAGGAAAGGGAAGGTTTAGGCCTGGCAAGTGGGTACACTTGCCAAGTCGAATTTACAGTGTAAGAATACACATACAGACACTGCAGTGGCAGGTCTGAGACATGATTACAGAGCTACTTATGTGGGTGGCACAACCAGTGCTGCAGGCCCACTAGTAGCATTTGATTTACAGGCCCTGGCACCTCTAGTGCACCTTACTAGGGACTTACTAGTAATTCAAATATGCCAATCATGGATAAACCACTTACATACAATTTAAACAGGAGAGCATATGCACTTTAGCACTGGTTAGCAGTGGTAAAGTGCTCAGAGTTGAAAAGCCAACAGCAACAGGTCAGAAAAAAATAGGAGGCAGGAGGCAAAAAAGACTGGGGATGACCCTGCATAAGCAAAAGTCCAACACGACCCCCTACCAGCCTAAAGCCAGGGGAGAACAATCAATACCTTGATGTACTTCCCTGATTGGGGCGATAGAACAGGGACCCAGGCCCACAACAGCAGGGGCATGTTCCAGTTCTACGCCTTCCTGACTCCAGTTGGATCCCTCTGTCCATACTCTCAGGGCCCACTAAGCTAACCCATGGGGAACCCTTCTCCACATCTACAGACACCATCTGTGCAACCCCTAACTTTACTTTGCTCACAGATGTATTGCAATGGGCAGATAGTACCACCAGGGCCAACACAGTGGTGTTGCCCACTCCACCCCCGGGGTGTGACTCTCGTCCTCCCCCCCCCAGGGGCAACTCTGTCCACCAGGACAGCAAGCCACAGTGGCCCCAGACAACTGTCAGGGATGAGAGCCCGACCTCAGGCCTCTCTAACCACTGTGACTGTGGAGAGTGGGGGGTGGTAGCCCCAGGTGCCTGGCACCCTTTGACCACTCTCTCTTCCACCAGGTCAGGGATGTTAACCTGACCCTGGTCCTCCCCTCTGGGGCTCTGTACCCTCCCTGCAGAAGCGGCACCCCCAGAGTCAAAAACTGTCAGGGTGCTTGTAGAAGCAGTCCTGCACAATTCTTCCATCAGTGCAGGGATGTTAACCTGCAACTGATCCTCCAACCTGGGGTCTGTACCTTCAGGTTGGACCAGGGCCAGGGGTGAGGCTTCCCTCCCCCTGCCCTCTCTTCTGGGGTCCTGAACCACCCAACTAGGAGCGGCCCCCCCAGAAGACAACATGGTAGGGGCACTGTTAGCAGTAGCCCCTTCCTCCAGGTCAGGGGGGACACCCTTAACCTGGCCTCCCAATCCAGGGCCTGTACCCACAGACTGGATCACTGCCTGGCAAACCAGGACTTCTTGGGGGGCATACCTACCCCCTACCAGGTCAGAGTTTACCCTCTGAACCTGGTCATCCAACCCAGGGTCACCACCCTGCGGTTGAACCACTGCCTGGCACACCAGGACTTCCTTGGGAGCACACTTACCCCCCATCAGGTCAGAGTTTACCCCCTGAACCTGATCATTCAACCCAGAGTCACCACCCTGCGGTTGAACCATTGCCTGGCACACCAGGACTTCCAGGGGGGCACACTTACCCCCCTCAAGGGACACACTGTCCCGAAGGGCCACACAAGAGTCTGGCTGGCGCAGGTCTCCTGACCTCTGCCCATCTGACAGAGTCTGGATTCCCCCCAACCCAGAAATGGTCTCACCAAGGTCATTCATGGGGGGCTCTGCTCTCAGAGCTGACCCCTGACCCTCCAGGTTCTCCACTGGGGTCCGCAACCCCCTCTCAACCCTCTGTCTGGACTTCTGCACCCCCTCACTAGGAGTGGTACTGCCAGACACCAGAACTGGTGGGACGCTGGCTACAGCCGCCCCCCCAAGTTCTCCTGACACTGTGGGGTCTCCCTCAACAGATGGCCCTATGGTACAGGCTAGGCTCCCCTCCTGGTGTTCCCGCAGGGAACCCTCCAGGACCTGGGACCGGATCTCGGGCACCTTGGGCCTCAACCCATCCCCATTCCCTCTCCTCTGAGACTGGACATGGGGTCCCTCACCCATCCCACTACACTGGGACCTACCTGGGACACTACAATCCTTCCCTACCTCAACTGGTTGGGAACTACCTAGACCACTCCTCTCAGGAGCACTCCCAAATGCCTCTTCAGACTCTCTGGTACTCACCCAGAAGTCTGCCTCCATTGTAAGCTCCCTGGGGTCAGAGAACTCACACTCCACCTGGTGTTGGCATAGCTCTGGAAAATAAGGACTAGACATATGCTCTCCAGCAATTACATCACTCAGCCCCTCACATGAATTAACCAAAGTACCCTTCACCCAACCATCCAGTGACTCTGCTTTGAAAAAGCACCCCACATCACCCTCCTGAGACTGGTGAGACAGTACCTGACTGTCCCTGACACTCAACCCACACTCTTCTGGGATGTTTTCACACTCCATAACCAGGACTTCTACCTGGGGGGAACCCCTCTCCCTGTCACTCTCACCTAGAGTCAGTAGAGTGTCCCTCCCACCAGTAGGAATATGACTCCCCATGCCAGTTCCCCAATCCACCTCAGGGACCCTGTGCATCACTGGAGCTACCTCATACCCCTGAACCTCCTGGCGTGTGTTGACTCCCTCCTTCAAGTAGGGCACCACCTCTCTGGGCCTGTGCACTTCTGCAGCATCACTGGATATACAATTGTTGCTGCCACCATTCCAGCTGGACTCAGCCCTCATGACTTCCAGCTCTTTCAATTTAAGCTCGTAAGCATAAATCATTTTTTTAATCTCTAAGTCCCTCCTCCTTTCTTCCAGGACTAAGGCTCTCTTCTCCTCAGCCCTCTTAAGCTCTGCATCTAGCTCTTCCAGACTCCGGATTCGAGCTAGGAGCCTATCATCTCTTTCTGTTCCCTTCTCAGGGCCACTGCCCTCCTCTTTGGAGTAGTCCTCCTCCTCAGAGTAGTTATCCTCCTCAGACTCATTTGGTGGTGTTGCCTGACAACGTTTCAATTCATCCTGAAACAGGGCTGACTCAAGATCCTCCCTTCTGGATTTCTTGTTCACAGCCAGTCCCCTTTCCATGCAAAATGCTTTAAGTTGCCACTTTTTATACATAAATAGGTGCCAGAAATTGACTTCCATTCTGCAAAGGCTTCACAACCAAAAACCAAAGTCCAAAAATATTAGCAATACTTCCAGGAGGACATCAGAGAACAAAAAGCAGAATCACAAGACAAGTAGTATGCGGTCACGTAGTGGTCTGAGATCAAAACAGTAGTGTACACTTAATTACTGTATGTCAAGTACAAATACAAGTCCAATCCCGACCGCTGGTCACCAATGTTAGAAATGGGGTCTTTGGTTGACAGTCAGGTTACCCCCTGTTCAAGCAAGGACCCTCACTCTAGTTAGGATAAAAGAGAATCACCCTCAGCTAACCCCTGCTTACCCCCTTGGTAGCTTGGCAGAGCAGTAGGCTTAACCTCAGAGTGCTGGGCGTAAAGTATTTGTACCAACACACACAGTAACTTAATGAAAACACTACAAAATGACACAACACCAGTTTAGAAAAATAGGAAATATTTATCTAGACAAAACAAGACCAAAACGATAAAAATCCAACATACACAAGTCAAGTTATGATTTTTTAAAGGTTTAAAGTAAAAAGAGTCTTTAGGTAGTTGTAACAACACCCTAGCGCTGCTAGCGTGTAAATGTACCTGGTTTGCGTCAAAAATAACCCCGCACGGGCGGTGTGCGTCGAAAGTAACCCTGCACGGCTGTGTGCGTCGAAAACAACTCGGCACGGCGGTGCGCGTTGAAAAAGCCAGCCACACGACGATCCGAAAGTCCCGCGGCGCAGGGTGCGATCTCTCAGCCTCCGTCAGCGATGCTGCGCGTCGTTTCTCCTGCTCCGGGCGTCGGTTTTTCGGTCGCGTTTCCTGCGGCGTCGTTTCTCAGCTGCGGAACCGGCGTCGCGTCGTTTTCTCAGCCGCGATCGGATTCGCGTCGATCTTTTCTCCGCACGGCGCTCGGTGCGTGTATTTTTGTCCTTAGGCTGCCAGCCTCTCCTTTCAGGGTCCCAGGAACTGGAAGGGCACCACAGAGCAGAGTAGGGGTCTCTCCAGAGACTCCAGGTGCTGGCAGGAAGAAGTCTTTGCTATCCCTGAGACTTCAACAACAGGAGGCCAGCTCTACATCAAGCCCTTGGAGATTTCTTCTTCAAGATGGAAGGCACACAAAGTCCAGTCTTTGCCCTCTTACTCTGGCAGAAGCAGCACTGCAGGAAAGCTCCACAAAGCACAGTCACAGGCAGGGCAGCACTTGTTCCTCAGCGATCAGCTCTTCTCCAGGCAGAGGTTCCCCTTGATTCCAGAAGTGTTTCTAAAGTTTGTAAGTTTGGGTGCCCTTCTTATACCCATTTTAGACTTTGAAGTCACCTTTCTTCAAAGGGGACTCACACCTTCTTGTGAAATCCTGCCTTGCCCAGGCAAGGCCTCAGACACACACCAGGGGGTTGGAGACAGCATTGTCAGAGGCAGGCACAGTCCTTTCAGATGAGAGTGACCACTCCACCCCTCCCTCCTAGCAGAGATGGCTAATCAGGAAATGCAGATCACACCCCAGCTCCCTTTGTGTCACTGTCTGGTGTGAGGTGAAAAACAACCCAACTGTCAAACTGACCCAGACAGGGAATCCACAAACAAGGCAGAGTCACAGAATGGTTTAAGCAAGAAAATGCTCACTTTCTAAAAGTGGCATTTCCAAACTCACAATCTTAAAATCAACTTTACTAAAAGATGTATTTTTAAATTGTGAGTTCAGGGATCCCAAACTCCACATGTCCATCTACTCTCTAGGGGAATCTACACTTTAATCATATTTAGAGGTAGCCCCCATATTATCCTATGAGAGAGAGACAGACCTTGCAACAGTGAAAACGAAATTGGCAGTATTTCACTGTCAGGACATATAAACCACATTACTATATGTCCTACCTTATCCATACACTGCACCCTGCCCTTGGGGCTACCTAGGGCCTACCTTAGGGGTGCCTTACATGTAAGGAAAGGGAAGGTTTAGGCCTGGCAAGTGGGTACACTTGCCAAGTCGAATTTACAGTGTAAGAATACACATACAGACACTGCAGTGGCAGGTCTGAGACATGATTACAGAGCTACTTATGTGGGTGGCACAACCAGTGCTGCAGGCCCACTAGTAGCATTTGATTTACAGGCCCTGGCACCTCTAGTGCACCTTACTAGGGACTTACTAGTAATTCAAATATGCCAATCATGGATAAACCACTTACATACAATTTAAACAGGAGAGCATATGCACTTTAGCACTGGTTAGCAGTGGTAAAGTGCTCAGAGTTGAAAAGCCAACAGCAACAGGTCAGAAAAAAATAGGAGGCAGGAGGCAAAAAAGACTGGGGATGACCCTGCATAAGCAAAAGTCCAACATCATCCTATTATTTTTAGCATCACTTGTCAGATGTCACCTCTCTTATCACACCCTTTCCCCTATCATTATACTTTTCCTCTCCTTCCATTCACTGTACACCCCATCCCACTCTTCACTATCTCATCACTTCTCATCTCCCCATTACAACACTCTGCACTGGCAAATGGCCCCCTACTATTGCTCCCCACCACTTGTTCTTTCCTGTCACAGACTCCTCGCCAGTCACAGCCCACCTGCTGGTAACATTGAGGTGTTGGTAGTGAGAAAGCAGAGGTTTTATAGAATGTGCTGGATTCTTCTGTGGCACTAATTGCTTTCTAAAGTAGTGATTACCTTCTTACGCTTCCCTGTTTTTCTCTCAATAAATAAACTACACTTTTATGGCAACTGCCTTACTGCAATTGGTTTATGTCCCATCTCTCCACAACCACATGTTAGTCCTTACCTCAAGATCAGTCTTCTAAAAAGCAGGAGAGATGTTTCTTGAAAAAACACACAACTACCATTAAAAGCGGTCAGAAACAAGCTTAGTCCACACAATGAAAGTGATAAGTTAAGGGCTGTAGTTGGGGCGGGTCATTCTAGTCTCAGAGCTGGCAGTACATAAAAATTGACTTTTGAACAGCTCCATGCCGGGCCCCATATCCATGTCCTTAATGTTGCAAGCAAAACATTGATCAGTTTCTAAAGAATGACTCTGAAACCTCTAAAGGTAATCCATGTCAGTGTTGTAGTTCTTGTTAATATTTCACATTTTTTCTTGAGAGTGTTTGATTTTACCAGCAAGCTGTTTTTCTGGAGTATTTTTCATGTAGCATAGGTTTATGTAGTATATTCATGTTATATTGTGCAAACTGTGAAGTGAGTCACCTCTAGGTATCTGTGTAACCTGAGGTCAGGGGCATAGCCTTCAATGATGCAGCTGGTGCAATGCACCGGGTCCCGGAGGTTTAAGGAGCCCACTGAACTATTATTGTATTCATTGCTCAAGCAGCAATAATTGAAACCATTTTCCTTGCGTGCACCAGGGCCCATGGAACGGCATTGGCTGAGGTTGTGGATGGGTGGGTGTGTATAATGGGCCTGGGAGGTGATTGAGGGGACAATGGAGGACTTACCTCTGACTCCTGAAGCTCACTGTGTCCACTCCCTGACAGCCCCATCTAAACCAGATTTAAAAAAGAATGATATCAGAAAACAATGAAGGACAAGAGAGAGAAACATGAGAAACCGAAAAGAGACTTCCTCCATCTAAACAGGAGGAGAAACAGAAAGATGATAGGAAGGATGGAAGACAGGCAAGGGGGAGAAACAGACAGAAAGGGGATGGAGAAAGAAGAGTGGTGGCGGTGTTGGGCAAAGGCAGAGAGAGGATGCATGGAGAAGGAGCCAAACAAGACCTACAGCGGGAGGCCAACTAATCAGTCGATATGCCTCCCAAAAGGCTGGGACACCCGAAAGGCACCCGGCTCTCACCATGATTGCCAGACTTGAACGTGACTCAATCAGGTGAGCACCTGTATATGGGAATGGAGAAGACCCGCTGAGTAGAGGGCTGCGGGGAGGAAGTCCGTTTAAAAGGGATGAGCATGCATAGTTTTCTTTGTTGTTCTGGAGGATTGGCTTTAATTTGTCTTGATCTAAAAGGCAGAATTAAATTGTTTTTCTTTGTTTATTTGTTTTGATCCAGATGTATAGGAGTGCAGACAACTCCTTAAGACATTTTTCACTCAGTAGCTTCTGGTACTAAGAGTACTCTAAAGATATTCAAAGGAAATTATTGATTTGTAAGCAAGAACAGCCAGAATTTCCCAAAGGATTAATATTTATTCTCTGTTGGCATCATTGCTTAGGAAAAGTTCTTCTAGTCCTGTAGAAAGGATAGAGAAGGAATGTAGCCGAATAGACCTCTTACAAAGAAAAGGATAAAAAGGAAAGAAAAGAGAAAGCCAGGGATAAAATTAAAGAAAAGATAAATAAAGAACGGAAACTTACCTGACCTTATTTTTGTTTGCCGGGGGTTTCCAGTTAGCCACAGAAAAGGGAAAACCTTAGATAGAAAGAAGAAGCCACGTTACTGGAACATAACCCAAACTGAAGCAGGGAAAAGAAGGAACATAAGGTCATTGTTTGTGGTTAGTAACAATGTCTCAGATTTCATACCATTAAGATGGGATTTAGGTGCAGTAAATCATTTCCATGAGCCTAATTCTCACGGGGCAAAAACTGAGGGCTCTGGAATTGAGGCTGGAGGCACCGCAAATTTCTCTCGGTGCCTGTGAGTGGGGTCATATGTTATGTCATGTATATTTGTATGACACATGACTCACCTGGGAGGATATGCTGGTGCTGAAGCAGAAGCTGTATGGGCCGAGCTAGGGAGGGGCCAGGTGAAAATCCAGGTCTTCATTTTCTTGAGGAATTCAAGAACTGAGAGAGTGGCTCTGATGTGCAGGGACAGGTCATTCTAGGCTTTAGGAGAGAGGTAGGAGAAGGCACCACAGCCATATCTGGTTCTGTTTATGCAGGGGATGTATGTGAGTATGAGTCTGGCTGAGCAGTGGTGTCTGGTAGGTTTCTGGAAGTTTGTGCGGCTCTTGATGTACAGAGGCCCATGTTATATAAGGCTATGTATGTATGAGTAACAATCTTGTAGAGTGCATGTTTGTGGATTGGGAATCCTTGGAGGTCTTTGAGGTGTGGTGTGATGTGAGCATGAGGTAGGAGGTTGAGGGAGAGTCTGGCTGTTGAGTTTTGTAGAGTCTGAAGTCTTCTGGTCAGTTGAGGGTTGATTCAAGCATAGTGCGCTGTTGTAGCCCTGCTTGCTGGTGATGATGGAATGGATGACCTTTCTGCAAATGCTGATGGGAAGTCGATTTTGGGCAAAAGCACTGTTTAAACTGCATTTTCTTTCATTCAGAGTACTTTTTAAAGTGTCTCAGGCTTCAGTAAATGCATACATTTAGGTTTGATATATATTTGCAGGTTGTGCCTTCTTATGATTCAATGAGTCAATGTGCCAGTACAAAGGCTTATTTTAATATCAAGGTTGAAGGTTCTAACTTCAGCTGGGCCTACTGAGACGTTCATTCATTTGAGGTTGATGAAATATGTACCATTGCATGGGATTGCAACAAGCATTTATTCTAACAACTGGTATGTGTGTTATTAAGGTTTGTGAATTATTCACAGTAAATGTAGTTTAATAATCTGGAAATAGAGATAATTTTTTTAGCGCCTAAAAAGGATTTTTTTTTTTTTTTTTTTAAATAGAGTGAATTATTGCAGGTTAGAAGGAAAATAGGAAGGCCTACTGTCTTTGACAAATTCAGAGTGGCAGAAGCTAGGAGAGCTACAGAGGCTGGCTCAAGTCACGCTGCTGAGATGCTATCTTTAGTTTTCCCATAAACAATGGAGGAGGCTGTCATGTTGACACTTGTGACCTTTTAAATTAGGGCCTTGTCTCTGTGAAATGCAGAATGACCTTACCGGGCCTCTAAAAGTGGGATTTCTGGTTTCTCCAGAAGAACATCAATACAATTAAAGAACTTAATTCCAAAGGGAAAATATTAAAAAAAGGGGTTTCTTTGAAAGTCCCAACATCATGTTAAATGCTCTGCAGAACTGATACATTTGTGTCTCCGCTCTAAAAAAATAAAATGATGCTTGCTAGTTGCTTTTATTTGACAGAAAACGAAGTGTTGCATTAAGTCTTAGACAGAAAATAAGATGCAGCCCTTTTTTTAAAAAAAATTTGAAGGCTACATGCCTTAATGAGAACGATTTGCCAATTAAGACTTATTTTTCACAGTGGAAATTGTAGGTGCCAAATTAATATGGAGTGTCAGTGTAACAATTTTTACTTTTAGAAAGGTAAAACTAAGGTGGCTTGATGTTACGAAGTAACTGACAAGAGGGTAACAGTTAAGTAATAGAAATTTATTTTCATGTATTTGATGGGGAGACAGGTCTTCTTTAGCATCTTGAGTGTGTGGAAGCAGTGCTAGCAAGAGACAGAGGCTGCATTCACTTGGCTAGCTATGGTGAGTTGGTTTTTGACTACTATTCAAAGCTTTTTGCGTGGATTGTCAGGAAGGGTGTGGGTCTGACTTCAGCAGACCACCAGGTGAAGTCCCAGAGCAATGTGTCTTTGGTGAAGATTACTTTAGTCTTATCTGTGTTGAGCTTGAGGAAGTTGTTTTTCATCCATCTGGCATCTTCTGTTATGGAGGCAGAGAAATTGTTCAGGGTGTTTTTGGTGTCTTGTCGGAGAGGGAGAATTTAAGATAGGTGTCATCAACACAGGATACGATGTTGATTCCGTAGGCATGGATGATGCTGGAGAGTGTGGTCATGTAGGCATTATACAGGTGTGGGAGGCTGGACCTCTATGTAGTGTGCAAAGCTGGGCACACTGTGCAGGGGATCCAGGCAACCACACATTGGTTTACAGAGGTAAAAGCTAGACCACTTAATGCTCTAATTTCTATGGTATCTTGGTCGAGCAGTTAGGCTAATCTTGGAGAAGTGCAAAGCATTTGTTGTACTCATAGTATCAATCAATCGAGGTAACACTCAAAAGAATAACTCAAGACCACCTTACAAAAATACTTCAGATTTGAATACAAATTATAACACTAAGATCATCAAAATTGGTAAAGTACTTTTTAAGTTATAATTTTTTATGGTTTTAATAAAGTTAGTCTTTTTATGTGTAATTACGCACCATAGGAATCATTGGAGAAATATTTACCAACGTCTCCTTCTGCAGAAGGTTGCGGTCATAGTTGGGTACCCTAGACCAGCTGGAGAAGTTTGGGTGACTCCCAGTTCCGGTGGGAGCAGCTGCAGAAAGTGGATGGAGCTGGTTCCAGGCCACTGCGGGGGAAAAGCACTGCACAGATGGACTTAATTGTAAGTCTGGTGGGTACCCTAGAGGTGTTGAGGTCACAAGGGGAGTGGGACCCTTAGGGCATGGCTGGATCTTCAGTGCAGGGTGAAAGGTGGCCGGGTGCAGAGCAATTCAGTGAGCCAGGAGCTGTGTGCAAATGTGCCCTTGGAAGCAGGAGGTAGGTTACTTTGAGGGTCGTGTGCAGGTCAGCAGGGGCACTCTGGTGGGAGGTCTGGGTGGTTTCTGAAGTCCCTCAAACGGGGCTTCATCCTGATCAATTTTCAGTCTGGAAGGACTGTCCTTCTGGGTGTCCAATGTAAGGTGACCAGTACCTAGGGCTATTGCACGGTCTGGCCACTGGAGGTTGCAGTGCCACCAAACCTGGCACACCTGGCACAATGATAGGTTTTGTCCTCATGGTATAATGGGTGAAGTTTGGTCTGGCTGCGGTGTCCAGTTCTTTGGTAAGCAGCCAGTCAGTGAAGTGGCCTTCACTGGGTCTTTGGTTCCTTGGAGTTGTAGAGTGATGCCTTCACTCTAAAGGAAGATCTTTGGTAATTTTTGAAGAGTGGAGGTCCTCTGGGGGTTTGTAGAGTCCATTCAACATCCAAGTAACCCCTCAGCAGCGATTGTCGAGTCCTGGGTGCAGCAGGCAGGGTTTGGAGCCTTTTCTTGGTGCGGCAGGACTTCAGTTCTTGAGCCTTGGGTATTCTTTGTTGCTGGTCTTCTTTTGTCCTTAGAATCTGAGTTCTTTGTCAAGGGATGATAACTAAATACTGTATTTAGTGGGTGTTTTAGGGGGGACCACGTAGTGACCAGTAGGTCATCTACCTTAGGGAGACTACACGCATTAAGTGAACACTTCCTGTGGGCAGAGGTCACTTTCCTACACCTGATTGACTATTTTCCTTCCATGCAAGATGGAGGAAAATAAAATGGAGAGGTCATCTTGCATGCAAAACCTTAAGAGAGGTGCAAGCTGTGGGTGACTCCTCCTCCTACCATTTGTCTATTTTCCCACCGTTGCTCCCACCAAAGGTGGAGGTTTGAAACTGGGGTGGCCATCTGCTGCTCACAGCGGGTCTGGGGATCAAGTTTCAAGGGTGGTAAGCCCTTTGAAGCTCTCTAGCAGGGAAGTGCACATTCCTGAGGGAGGGTGTGTTAGCACCTCCACTCAGGAAGGACTTTATTCTGAATCTCAGAGAGAAGGATCTCTTACCCCACAGATTCAGACTCGTCTGGTGGTGGCAGGCTGGTTGTGACTGGCCAGCAACCATGCCAGGGTAGTTAGCTTTTGCAGAGGGCACCTCTAAGGTGACCCCTGGGTACATTTTCCTTAAATCCAATGCTTGTACCAGCTTGGAGTTATCATTCTGTGTTGTTTGATACCAAACAACTCAGGGTTCAGAGTGGCCATCATGTAGCTATGAATATTACTCATGCAGCTATGCCCTCACATACAGTATAGTGCACCCTGCCTTAGGGCTGGAAGGCCTGCCGGAGGGGTGTCTTACATATACTTCATGCAGTGGGTAGTGGACAGGGCACACAGGCAGTGTGCCATGTCAAGTTTGTCTTTTGGGATTGCATCAGGACACTCAGCCTGCAATGGCAGTGCTGGGTGCATCTGAATGCATGGCCCTAAAGGGTGGCACAATCAGTGCCCTCTGTCCTCAGGGGCCTACCCTCATTACCCAATGCCCTGGGTACCTAAGTGCCATTCATTAGTGACTTAAAGTGGCAGCTAAAGGGGTCTCCAATTCTGCCAATGCATCACAACAGTTTGGGGGAAACAGATCTGGCCCAGAGTGTGGTTCTAAAAATTCTGGACCCATGTAATTTACTTTGCCACAGCAGTACGATTTTAGTATCAAAAGACCGATAATGACTAGTACACTAAGCATGAGCATTTTCGCTCAATTCCAGCAGCGTTTTCACCTCGAAATCGCCATTTTTGTCCTGCACTCGTGGCTCCCATTTTATACACGGCAGCCATTTTAAAAGTTGCCCTCACATAGGCTTATAATACAGTCAGATTTGATTCCAAGGACACGTACACCTTGATTGACTTTTCTCTGACCTGGGCAAGCTGGAACCATTGCCTCAGGCCAAACCTGTTTGGTCAGTCCCTCTCCCAGTGGCCGAATCAGATAGCATCAAGGCACACCATGCCATAAAACCCTTATTATCGCTCACACACCCTGCCTAATCGTGCTCACACCTGCACCTGCTCTTTTCTTCTTCTTACTTTACGAGGGGGAGGTGCCCGTTTTTATTGGGGGTCCACACTTATCTGATGTAAAATACTAGGCCTTGCCGGGTAATTTATTATGGGTTGGATGACATGAAATATGAGGTTTCATCATGACACTGTTTTTTCCTTTGTAGTGAAAACATGTGAATGACCAACCAAAATGTCAAGAATGTTTGCCTGAAGCTTAAAAAACTGTATATAAGGAAACCTGACTTTGCATTGAAACACAGTCTCCTGAGAACATACAAATCGTGCTGTTGTACTTCTAGGACACTTGTCAATTGGTTGCAGCCAATAAATTCGATCTTTGACTTCACCTAGAAGACTCTGAGTTTCTGTAGTCTGAATCAGGAAAGTACCCGAGGTCTTTGGGTGTACCCTGGCACCGCTGGGTTACCGGATCAGTACCGGTTCTGAAAAACCCAGTACCTCAGTTGGCGCCCAAACGTGGGGCGATACCAGCGGTACCGGTCCAAGCCTGAGGTCCGTGGGGAGCTTCGTGTGAAAATTCTGGAGGAAGGCCGCCACTTCATCGACCCCTGCATGTCGACGTGGTCCGAAAGTCTTTGTTGCGAGGTTCCCCGCTTCCCGACGGCTATGAAGGACTGCTGCCCTGGCTATCGCCCTGATTTGGACCCTTGATTTTTGGTAGAGCGAAACGATAAGACGAGTCTTCTGGTGACGTCATTGATATTTTCAGTTAAGTATAAGTGGAGCGTCTCCCAGTCCTTAGTTGGACACTTGGTTTGGTCCTTAGTTGGACACTTGGTTTGGTCCTTAGTTGGACACTTGGTTTGGTCCTTAGTTGGACATTTGGTTTGGTATCCCTTTGGGATCACTTTGATTTGGAACTTGCAAGTACCAAAGCCGAAGGACTCGTGTATTCACGAGACTATCGTAAACGATAATCCTTTGAAGTTTGAAGCTACACTAGTGAGCGAAGATGCCTGGTCTTAGCAGACTTGGAAATTTGTTTTGTCTTGGTTGTAAAAGGGACTCCCGGTTGGAGGACTCATGTCCGGTTCCTCCGATTGGAACTCCAACCTATGAACTATATGTGAAGCACGGAGTGGGCCCCATCACGTTTAATAAAGTATGGGTCCGCTATTCTTGGAAATAATTGAGAAAAGTTTTTTTTTTTTTTCTTGTAAATATGACTTACAACTAGGATCTGCAAACGGTTCTGTAAGTAAATTGCGACGGCGCTATTTATGAAAAATGGCTAAAGCGCGCTGTATTGTGTGTACTGAGTGTTTTCTGTTTATATCTGAAATGAGCTCAATGTGTGTTTGTGGGTCTTCTTGATGTTTACAGTTTGTTAAGTAAAATGTTGGTTAATTAATATTAAGTAGAAACTTAGAAAAAATCCAGAAATGAACCATGTGATGTGCTAACATAGCTATATGTTGCTCTTTAATTTATAGAATGAGCAATTGTGCACATATACAAAACTGCTGTTAAATGCTTAATAAATTAGAAAACACATTCAATAGATATAAATAGGGCCCCCCAAAAAAAAAACGAAATGATCTATTTTCAATTCAGCCAGCACTTTCCCAGTTAAACATGGGTGGAATTTTGCATAACCTTCCTTTTAAATGAAAGTGGCGCAAAAATGTGACGCATTTCAAGTTAGGCTTATACGCTTAGGCTTGTGAGTTAATGTATCCCAAATAATAGGCAAGGGATGCAGCTTGCTTTTATATGTGGAATTATCACAAAAAAAAGAATAATTGGGTTTTTATTTTTTTTTAAAGAAAATTATTAATTATGGAAAAATTATTAAAAAAATAAGTGCCTTTCAAAATCGGTTTTTAATATTTATAAAGCTTAATACCTATACTATGACCTCCTAACATTAAAATTTAATTTAAGTTATGTTGCACCGCTAAAATGACATTTGTATGTGCAATTTTCCCTTGGCGCAGGAGCAAACAAGCTCATTTCTATAAAGTATAAGTTAATATTTTCAATGACTGACTCATGGATTGTGTAATAGACATTCTGGTAATGCATATTATGCAAGAAAATTGTAGGATATTGATTTTTTAATGCCTAAAATATCAAAGTCGATTTTGGGCAAAAGCACTGTTTAAACTGCATTTTCTTTCATTCAGAGTACTTTTTAAAGTGTCTCAGGCTTCAGTAAATGCATACATTTAGGTTTGATATATATTTGCAGGTTGTGCCTTCTTATGATTCAATGAGTCAATGTGCCAGTACAAAGGCTTATTTTAATATCAAGGTTGAAGGTTCTAACTTCAGCTGGGCCTACTGAGACGTTCATTCATTTGAGGTTGATGAAATATGTACCATTGCATGGGATTGCAACAAGCATTTATTCTAACAACTGGTATGTGTGTTATTAAGGTTTGTGAATTATTCACAGTAAATGTAGTTTAATAATCTGGAAATAGAGATAATTTTTTTAGCGCCTAAAAAGGATTTTTTTTTTTTTTTTTTTAAATAGAGTGAATTATTGCAGGTTAGAAGGAAAATAGGAAGGCCTACTGTCTTTGACAAATTCAGAGTGGCAGAAGCTAGGAGAGCTACAGAGGCTGGCTCAAGTCACGCTGCTGAGATGCTATCTTTAGTTTTCCCATAAACAATGGAGGAGGCTGTCATGTTGACACTTGTGACCTTTTAAATTAGGGCCTTGTCTCTGTGAAATGCAGAATGACCTTACCGGGCCTCTAAAAGTGGGATTTCTGGTTTCTCCAGAAGAACATCAATACAATTAAAGAACTTAATTCCAAAGGGAAAATATTAAAAAAAGGGGTTTCTTTGAAAGTCCCAACATCATGTTAAATGCTCTGCAGAACTGATACATTTGTGTCTCCGCTCTAAAAAAATAAAATGATGCTTGCTAGTTGCTTTTATTTGACAGAAAACGAAGTGTTGCATTAAGTCTTAGACAGAAAATAAGATGCAGCCCTTTTTTTAAAAAAAATTTGAAGGCTACATGCCTTAATGAGAACGATTTGCCAATTAAGACTTATTTTTCACAGTGGAAATTGTAGGTGCCAAATTAATATGGAGTGTCAGTGTAACAATTTTTACTTTTAGAAAGGTAAAACTAAGGTGGCTTGATGTTACGAAGTAACTGACAAGAGGGTAACAGTTAAGTAATAGAAATTTATTTTCATGTATTTGGTCCTATCATGAATTGTTCTTGCTGGTCCTGTATGTTAGAAGAGAAACAGTAAAGTTATATTTGACAGCAGATTTCCATTGCCTGGTGATCTACTGTCAAAAGGAGGGTAAGGATTTTAAACCTGACAAATTAAACAGGCCCAAATATTGGGTTTTGGGCTGCAGGTTTACAGTGCATAAAGTACATGACATGGTGTTGTGTGTCACCGCTTATTCACACATGCTATTGTTTTGTCTATGCTTTTTGTGCTTGATACACAGCAAGTATATCTGATGGCTTGACGTTTTGTGCATTTTTATTATTTTTTTTATTTGTTTTTTGCATGTTTGTTGCTGCTTTTGATACTATTACAAGCTCCCCTGTGTTGTGAGGGGATGGTCATGACGATGCCCATCGCTACGCAACAGTTGGTTGAACTTGTTCTGGTTACTAAATTCCACAGATAATGATATTTCATGCTGTGAACATAAAATACAACACTTCACCAGTGAATGTCTATTTGGCTATAATGGTATTGAAGGAAAATAAAAAGAGATATACAGGATCAAAGTGTGTCACCTGCAGTTAGTCACGTTACTGCCCCTTCCCTTAAAGGAACAGGCAGCCCTACATTTATGTATCCTTGATTGGACCTAAGGATGAAATTATAGATCTGTGACTCAAGGTGGCCTAATTTCTATATTACATTAGTTAATGATGTTCTGTTTCCTAAGTAGCATATGGCTTTCGTTCCTTAAAAGAAAACCAGGTTTTCATTTTTTCCTGAAGAAGGAACTGAAACATTAGCTAGGAGTACCGTATATGGTGTAGTCGCCAACGGTAGAGTTAAAATTTGTGTAACTTTGGCCTTTGTGTATCACCCGTACTCTTGGTGTTGTGTCACATGCCTGACTATCACCCAAATAATTTTTTTTGTTCTTTCTATAGATTTTTTCTTTGGTTACTTCCCCTGACCAATGTCGCATCATGCTTAGTTATTGAGATTTTAGCTATGTCCTAGTCCCATTTCTCTTTTTCAAATTCCTTTCACCAGTCAGACCTTTTATTATTATTGATGTATTGTTCAGGTTCACATTTCCAGACTGCAGTGATGTACCAGGGACCCCCATGTTATGTATAATTCCCTTTGGTATGACCAGACTGGTTTTCAAGAATTTGCCTTAGGCCTGCTTCAATGTTTTCCAGCCTGACTGTCAGAGTAGCGATAGACTGGTTAACTGACTCAATATTACAGTATAGTAAGACAAGTTTTCCATCTCAATAGGAGATATCTTATGTTTACCTTTTTGAACATGACAAATTTTCAATGTCTATTTTAATTTGGTTTTCGGTTCCCTTCTGTTCCTGCTACTTTAATTTTTGGTGGGATCAGATGTGTCCTAATCATGCAAATATCAGGACCCTCTAGTTCTTGTTTTTTTTGTTTGCACATTTGACTATTAGCCTGTGTATTGCATAGTGCACCTGATGCACAGTTTTTAAAGGAAGGTTTCTACATGTCCCTGATAATAGGTATCATGTGATTTCTCTATTGAGATGTTCTAAGGTAAGGAGGAACACCTAGACTTAATCATTGAGGCAAATATGTGTTTACCCCATTAGACAATGCCACTGTGTGAGGAAATCCATTCAGATAGAATTCTCATGTAGCTATAGATGGCAGAGAATAATGGAGAGAACTGAATTAAAGATGCTACAGACCCTGTTTTGCCCTTCTGCCTTTGTCTTTGTATTTTATGCCCATGGTGTATGGCTACTCCTTTGAAGATTGCAGACCACCTGCTTGCAGTCCCCTTGTTAAAAACCATGAACTGTTTTTGTACTAAATTGAAGGAAACTAACAGCTGTGGCACACTTCCTACGTCACTAGATTCTGCGGGTATCAAGTCATAATAACCTGCAGGACATTGATTTAAGCCTAATTCCCATCAGTGACAGCTACAGATGAAAGACGGACGTCTTGGCCCTACAGTCTCAGCACCCAGGAAGTAGCAAAGCTGGACAGCGATCGCCAGCGCATGGTATCGTACTTGCTCCATCAGACGGCGTTGGACATCACAAAACCAAAGTTTCAGTGTAAAAGAGCTAAAGAGAAGGATTCCTGTTGTTGATGGCAGAGCTGTTTTGAGGTTTCATTTCTCTACCTGTCATGTGCTGGTAACCTCTGACAGTGTGCAATCCCTTGAGCCCCTTGGCCTGAGTTTTGGCCACACACCCCCTTTTCTTTGCTCCAACGGAAGAAGGGCAGTGCACCGGAGATTTCAAGTTTGGAAAAAGGCACTATATTGTGGTGCCCATGAAAGAGCAGTTTGAGCGTCCTCTGACACTAAACAATGAGTGTTGGAGTCTGAAAGTGCTGCTGAGCTTGAGCTATTTCCCAATTAATGGTGCTTGCCTCTGCACGAGATGATTTGTGCCCTTGATCAATGAAGAGCACATTGTTTGTAGTGTCTGCCACAGAGGAGAGACACTGGTGCATTGCTTTAAGACATTGAGACTTTCGAGTGAGCTGTGGGTGTTTGCCAGGAGGGCACTCCAACTAAGCAGTACTTTTCTCACGAAGAGGCCTGAATTGAGAGGCCCATGCGAAAGAAAACAACAAAAGAAAATTTGATGGACAATAGAAGCCTGCCAGAGAGGCTTTTTGAACGGACTCTGGGCATAGTTGGTTTCACAAGAGGTTTCCGTGTGATTGTATAGACTAGGTGTTAGGAGACTGATTGTTTTGCTGGCATTGTTTTAAAGTACTATTCTGTTTAGTAAAAGCAGAATAAAGTCCATTTTCTGTGGAAAGAGTACCCCCTTTTCACCTTAGAGCATTGATGAGAGTCACCACTGTTCCACCTGAACATACAAAAATTACTGAAATGCAGAGGAGCCCTAAAAATGTTACTAGATAATTTTAGGATTTGCTTTTTGGTTAGGGTTGTGAAAAATTATTATTTCATTTGTAAATAGTGGTCACTACTTTCTCCCGTTGTCTATATGTTCTTAATAACGTGTTTTCTAGTGTCTTTTAAACATGACTTTGTCATTTATGGGTGGGATTGTTTTTCTCTACTCAATTGACTTCTGCACCCACTTCCCAACCTATGTCTTTTCCTACTATTGTTTCTTTGCACTCTTTTCACCCTTTTCCTGAACATGAGCAGGTTAGAAGATCAGAATTTATAAGCAATTCTTTTGTACAGCTTCTGCATCAACACTAGTTAGTAGTGAACATCACTAATTGTTGGGTGTGTGATCTTATGCCACCTACTGCAGATAGAGGTATTCCTTATTTTGTCCTGCCATATGTGGCCTTTTGTGCTACTTCATGTTCGAGGAGACCTGTCCAGAGAGAGTTACCAAGTACTAGAATTTTGCTCCAGCAACATCTCCATGGCCTTATAAACATAGACCTGGACTCAGATTAGCATGAGAATAGGTTTATTGCCTATGTAAGGGCAAAAGGAGGGTTTGTGGTTCTAAAAATTCTGGACCCATGTAATTTACTTTGCCACAGCAGTACGATTTTAGTATCAAAAGACCGATAATGACTAGTACACTAAGCATGAGCATTTTCGCTCAATTCCAGCAGCGTTTTCACCTCGAAATCGCCATTTTTGTCCTGCACTCGTGGCTCCCATTTTATACACGGCAGCCATTTTAAAAGTTGCCCTCACATAGGCTTATAATACAGTCAGATTTGATTCCAAGGACACGTACACCTTGATGGCTTTTCTCTGACCTGGGCAAGCTGGAACCATTGCCTCAGGCCAAACCTGTTTGGTCAGTCCCTCTCCCAGTGGCCGAATCAGATAGCATCAAGGCACACCATGCCATAAAACCCTTATTATCGCTCACACACCCTGCCTAATCTTGCTCACACCTGCACCTGCTCTTTTCTTCTTCTTACTTTACGAGGGGGAGGTGCCCGTTTTTATTGGGGGTCCACACTTATCTGATGTAAAATACTAGGCCTTGCCGGGTAATTTATTATGGGTTGGATGACATGAAATATGAGGTTTCATCATGACACTGTTTTTTCCTTTGTAGTGAAAACATGTGAATGACCAACCAAAATGTCAAGAATGTTTGCCTGAAGCTTAAAAAACTGTATATAAGGAAACCTGACTTTGCATTGAAACACAGTCTCCTGAGAACATACAAATCGTGCTGTTGTACTTCTAGGACACTTGTCAATTGGTTGCAGCCAATAAATTCGATCTTTGACTTCACCTAGAAGACTCTGAGTTTCTGTAGTCTGAATCAGGAAAGTACCCGAGGTCTTTGGGTGTACCCTGGCACCGCTGGGTTACCGGATCAGTACCGGTTCTGAAAAACCCAGTACCTCAAGGGAACCTGGTTAGCACAGGATCTGGGCACATTTGAGGCTACATCATTTACCAGGCAAAAAGTGGGGGCTAACCATGGGACTGAGTGAATATCTTTGTGGGACTCTGGAAAAGAGGTTGACAGTGTTTGAGGTACAGGGGGCCAGGCTGACCATCTGGGTGCGGTCTGTCAGGAAGAAGGAAATGCTACAAAATGCTGGTCCTTGGATGGTGGCTTCATGCAGTCATTGGATAAGTTGGGTCATTGGAGTTGGAGCTAGTGTTGAAAATTGCACAAGTCTCTGGTGTCACCTCAGACCATTGTCATCCGGATGCAATCCTAGGTGGTGATTATAGCAGTTTCTGTACTATGGTTGGGCCTGAATCCAGACTGAGTTGTGTAAAGTAGGTAGCTGTCTTTGATGGTGGCCTTTTTCTGGTAGCATAGCAGGGAGATAGGCCATCAGTTGGCTAGTTTCTTCAGCTATGCTAACAGTTTCTTCCTCGTAAAGATGTTCACAATGCATTCCAATCCAGTCATTGGAACCTGCAGATCACACAAAGCAATGGTGATGTGTGCCAATTATAATTATGATTCTATGCTTAAGTGCGTAAAGGAGGTACACAGGAGTCAAAATACTGACAGGGTGAAAGTAAATAAAATGCAGTGTTAACACATGAGTGAGTTTGTTGTGTTTGTAAGGCAGTAGTAAAGTGAAGGAGATGCAAGTAAGTGTATGCAGGAGAGAGTGAAAAGAGGAGTTGAACTGGAAAGAAATGGGGTGTGAGATGTGCAGGTGGGATATTTCAGAAAGATGTGGGGAGAAAAAAGGTAAATGTCTAATGGAAGAGACAGCAGATGAAAGTAGTTTGAAGGAAAGAATGGGAGTGATTAAGACTACTGCCCATTCCACAGACATTAGTAATGTTTAATTAACAGGCTCATATCAAAACAAAATCAATAGGGGTGCCTTGTTTTAGGTGCATGTCTTTTACTGTGTAATATGTCTGAATACAGTTACAGAAATCTCCCAAATACTTGTTGGGTGGTGCGCTATGAAAATTACAGGATTTCAGTTTACATGGTTTAAGTCACCCTTAACTATCCAGACAATTGTGCATGTCCTCAAGGCCATGTAAAAATGAAAAAAGTAATCTAACTCTGAGGTTCTTGATGTGAGACTTTTGTGACATTCTGGACATGGAGCCCCTTCACATATTACCATTTGCCAATGAAGGGGGCACCAGTCTCAACAACATTGTGTTTTACATGCTTGTGACATTGAAAGGTATGAAGAAGGATGGAAATCGGGGCATCCTAGTTGACAGACAGGAGTCCACAAGTAAAACATACTAAACACTGACCAAAACTAATATCCCAGTGCTGTAAATGGTGCAAGATAAACTGAGGTGCAAACAGGGTAACCTTGAGAAGGGATGACGTGTACTACCTGAAAAACAACTACTGTCAGGAGTACCACAGGATTGGTAAAACACTTATTCACTTGATCTAGATGCCTCCACGCTTATGTGAGTTGATTTGAAGTTGTGCTTTACAAAACGTTAAATACTGAAATTCACAAATTAGCAATGGTCTCATTACCCAATGTAATTTTAGGTGAATGATGCGCTTTCCTCTTTTAAAAAATGCTGTTATCAGCTGTCACCCATTTGATGTATTTGTCTGAAGCTAGCTAATAGAATACTGGTCATCTCAAGGTGGTTGAATTCAGACTAGCATTGCTTAGTGATAGAAATGGTGACCCAAAACAAACAGTGGGACAGCAATCAATACCACAAGGAAAAAAAGACATCCCTCCTACATAACATGGAGTCAGACACTATGAACAAATTTAGGCCCTCATTTTTACACTGGCGGGCTGAGGAGGCCGCCCCCCAATGCCATCCAGCCATCAAGCTGCCTGTGCGGCCTGAACCCCACCGGCCCTATTATGGCTTCCCTGCTGGGCCA
Source organism: Pleurodeles waltl (assembly GCF_031143425.1). Classification (NCBI taxonomy): domain Eukaryota; kingdom Metazoa; phylum Chordata; class Amphibia; order Caudata; family Salamandridae; genus Pleurodeles; species Pleurodeles waltl. The sequence goes on from NC_090437.1 coordinate 832,318,891, forward strand.
GCAGGGGGAAACAGAGTTTCCGTCTGCCGGCCCAGCAAGGAACAGGGCCTTAACATTGCAGCCGGCTCCTAATGGAGCCGGCAGCAATATGGCGGTTCAGTGGGTGCAGCAGCACGATGGGACTGTGCATGGGGGCCCCTGCACTGCCCATGCCAAGCCCCCATTCCCCTGAGTCCCCAATTCAGCCAGCCTTTCCATGGCAGTGTTTACCGCCATGGATAGGCTGGTGGATGGGGACTCATAATCCCCAGAGAAGCGCTGCTTGCAGCACTGCCCTGGTGGATTACAACCGCCGGCTGGTGGCAGCCTGATGGTGTCGGTGGTTTGACCATGGCAGCTCAGCCAGGGTCATAATGTCGAAGCCGGACCGCCACTTTGGCGGAGGTCTGACCGCGACCCTGGCGGTCTAGTGACCACCAGGGTCATAATGACCCCCACAGTTACCTCTGCCTACGCCTTCCAAACAAGCTATCCAAGAATGTACAGATATTTGGGGGCAGCAAAAAGCGGCAATATTGTCAAAGTGGAGAGACCGCTTCTGTAAGACCAAGTACAATCATTATTATAAGTAAATTGAACACACATTAAAAGGTATTTTATACCAGCAAGAAATGAAGCTTGGAGTTAAATAGTTTGTAGTTATGATAAAACAAGAGACCCCTGCCATTTGTACTTAAGATGGACCAGGCAATAGATTTTGTTTCATTCACTTTATAAAATCAAACATAGTATTGACCAAAACACAAAATCCATATTGATTACTTAAAATTCAATAATCAATTATCTCACACATCCTTAGCGAGTAACTTTCAGTGATAATTCTCTCTGCTGAAGAGAAAGGATAGTTGTCAAGATATGTCTTACTTCCTTAATGACCAAGCCATGTAACATCTCCAACTTGACTCCTAACATCTCCAGCTTGACTCCCCTATAAATATCTACTGTTTGTTATTGAAATAGAAAGGACTTGTGACAAGGTATGTCTGCCTTAGTCTAAGAGCAACCCTGGACTGTCTGGATAGTACTCTTTTAAACCCAATCCCCTCCTAATCCTCTTGTATGCTCCCATTTCTCCATTTAAGATAGGACTGAAAAATGTCTGGTATGTGTTGGACCAGTCGTCAAAGGAAAACTGTCCCATTGCTACCTTTCCTCACTTTCAATTCTTGCCCTGAACTCTGCCTGACATTGACATAATTCCTCTTCTATTTTTTCCTTTCTCCTTCCTCAATCCCATCAACCTTCATTCCATCCTGACCAGCTGCTCACTCAACTCCAGGATCTCACTTCTCTCTTTTCTGTTCTAAGACACCATTAGGCTTTTCAGAGTCCCCCTGAGATAAGAATTGTATGCATTCCATACTTCAGGCTTGCTATTCCCTTGTTATATTCAAAGAACCCATCTGTTCTCCTCTGTATCTCTAACACCTTGTCTGTATGAAGGAGGAGCTTCTTATACAATGTCCACCATGTGACTTTTTTTGACCCAGGCAGGACAATACACATGCCTACAGCAGAGTGGTCAGAAAGATGAATAGGAAGGTGCACTAGCCTCTGTATTTTGCCCATACTACCCCTTTGTACCAGGAAGAGATCCAACTTTCAATAATGACCATATTTTTTACTTCGGAAGGTATATTCCCTTTGTTTCCCATCCCTCATCTGCCAGGCATCACAAAGATTCAAAACTTCTATCAGGGAAAGAAGCAACGCTTTCATTCTTGAAAATTAAATCTGAGACTGTACTGATGACGTATCTAATACACTATTTAAAATAATATTGATGCTCCCCCATAAATAACGGAGATTGAAAATCCAATAAGGCTGCAAAAAGGTGCCTAAGAGGTGTATCATGAGCAATTTTAGGTCCATAATAACTGGCTAATGTGAACCAGTCTTTCTGTATTGTGATCTCAACAACGGCCCAGCTCCCTCCATCGTCTGTCCTGCTTTCGTCCACCTTTGACCCTAATTACAATTCCAGATTGATCTCCAAATGATTGACAATCAATTATCTCACATATTCTTAGCGAGTAACTTTCAGTGATAATTCTCTCTGCTGAATTGAAAGGATAGTTGTCAAGATGTCTTCCTTCCTGCAGGACCAAACCAGGTAACATCTCCAGCTTTACTCCCCTGTAAAAATCTACTATATTTGTCACTGAAAGAGAAAGGACATTTAGCCAAATATGTCCACCTTAGTCCAAGACTAACTGGACTTTCTGGCTAGTTCTCTTTTTAAACCAATCCCCTCCTAATCATCTCTCCTGCTCCCATCCCTCTATTCAAGATAGGGTTGAAAATTGCCTGGCATGTGTTGGACCAGTCCTCAATGGGAAACTATGAATGGGCAGGTCAGGTTCCTGCCGAATAAGCTAACCTCCTGGGTGAGGATTTGGTCATTGTTTCCAGATACATACACAGACATTGGTTTCACCTTCCAGAGACATTGCCCTCAGGGTGATTTCCTGCTCATACCCACACACCTGAAAGGGACCATATTAATATTCAGTCTTAAGCTCTGTGCCATTGGTTCATATATAGGGCAAACAGGGGCGGAGATAGAGGGCACCCCTGCTTAGTTCCTCTCTTGATTTGAATTACTGCAGATAAAGGCGGTCATTACAACATTGGCGGTAAAAGCCACGTACCGCCGTACAGAAGACCGCCAACACACCGCATCGGCCTCGGAAATCCGCCACAGCTATTATGACCCACAGCTCGGAATCCACCAAAATTCAGACACCCACACAAGTCCGCCACACCAAAGGTCAGTGATAAACTGGTGATAACAAAACCTCCACCGTCACGCCAACAGAAATACGCCCACAATATCATGACCCACAAATCCACGCGGGTGTCTTTCAACCGCGGTATTCCATTGGCGGTACACACCGCCGCGCTCAAAATACACACACACATACAAAACACAGCCACATTGGACAATTCGAAATACACACACCTGATACACATACACACACCACTCCCACACACCCAATACAATATAAAACCCACACCCACATCACCCACAAACCATTATGACAACAAATCATGAACGAAGGCCAGAGAGAGACTTCACCATCAACAACAATAGCATCCACAGGCACACAACACCATCACCCATATAACTTCCACACACCGCACACTACACACCACTACATATCAGCACACTTATCACCCCACACACCACCCTATGGCACGGCAAAGACACCCCAGGTTCTTGGAGGAGGAGCTCAGGGTCATGGTGAAGGAAATCGTCCGGGTAGAGCCACAGCTATTCGGATCACAGGTGCAGCACACCTCCATTGCAAGGAAGATGGAGCTATGGCGAAGAATAGTGGACAGGGTCAACGAAGTGGGACAGCACCCAAGAAATCGGGAGGACATCAGGAAGAGGTGGAGCGACCTACGGGGGAAGGTGCGTTCCATGGTCTCAAGACACCACCTGGGCGGTTCAGCGGATTGGCGGCAGACCCCCACCTCCTCCCCCACAACTAACAACATGGGAGGAGCAGGTCTTGGCGATTCTGCATCCTGAGGGCCTCGCAAGAGTAGGTGGAGGAATGGATTCTGATAAGTCAAATCTTAACTATTACATCCCCCACCCTGCCTGCATGCCGTCACATACCCCCACCCTCACCCTCACCCCCATCACTCTAACTCCTCACAAATGTCCTAACATCACAAACCACACATCCTAACACCAAGCCCTTCATGCAACAACAAAGCTTGGACACCCATCACCAAAGCATGCCCACTACACATACCCATACACCCCCCTAACCCATCATCACGCAAGGTCCAACACAGGAATGCAAGCACTGGGGTACACGGTCACCCACCCATTGCACACCATGACACACATAGATGTAATAACCATCCTTCTATACCCCTGCAGGACCACTATCCAACGTCACCGGACAGGAGGGTACACACATGTCCACACCACCAACAGAAGATGCCCACAGTGATGACAGCACCTCTGTCCAACTGGATCTAGATGACCAGCCCGACCCATCGGGGACCTCGGGACAGTCGGTTTCCCACACCCAGTCACAGGCCACCACAGAGCTTCCCCCCTTTGGAAACACCAGCACAGCACCCACCCAGCGGGCCCATACCTCCGTCCCCAGGACACGTTAATCAGCTGTGTGTCCACCACTACAGGGAACCTAGGCTAACCCACCTCCCCAACAACAGGGACCTGGGGGGAGTGGTAGTGGGCACACGTTCCAGGGGACGGAGGCCCAGGAACACAGGGGAACTGGGAGGGCTGCTGTGCAACAGGGAGCTGACAGGCCCAGGGAACCCACTCTCCACAAGACCCTCTCCTCCATCATGGGAGCCTACCACCACTCCCAGGACGGTACTGGCCAAGTTTCAGGGGACCCAGCACCTGCAGGAGGAACAGTATATGGGCTTAAGGGAGGAACTCCGAACCATCAATTCGACCCTGGGCACCATCGTAGGGGTGCTGAAGGAAGTACTCAACACCAGGAGGGACACTGTGGCACTACAAGGGGCCCCTGACACTAGCCTGGACGATGAACTGCCCACCACCTCCTCCAGCGCTAGTGGAAGGGATGCACCGCCACAGGACCACGACACCAGCACCTTACCCCCTGCAGAGGGAGAACCACCTCGCAAACGGTCCCTGAGATCCAGGACAAAGACAGAGAATGATGCCAAGACCCCCGCCAAGAAATTAGACCACCCTGATTGTCATCCTACTGTCCCACTTTGTCACCCTGTCCTTCCTTAAACTGCCCCAGCTCCACTTCCTATGCCCATATGGGCAATGCACCTGTGAGACGAATTGACTGGACTCTGCCATGGACATTCCTCCGCCATCACCCCTCACCATTTTACAACCCCCTCCAATATTGAGCACTTAAATAAACACCCTTAAAGCACAAAACAATCTGGAGTCTGTCTGTGATTTCGGAATACTGTATTAGCAATAACTGTGGCACAAAGCTTTTTCATTGGTAATGTCAACATACCTATGTCACACAGCTCTAGTCCATGAGAAATCAAAGCAGATGTCACACAGTGTTACCCACGTCTGTGAAATCGTAAGGGAAAGTGACAACTCAGTGACCATACACTGGGTGAAAACCATAGACAGTAGAGAGGCAGTAGTGTTTAAGTACATGTAGTAGGCAGGTCTGTATTCTTACCTGTGTGTCACCAGAGTCACCTGCAAATGGCAAGGGACAACTGTTAGACACACACTAACCTGGAGGGATATCCCCAGACCCACAAAAACATTCCCACTGACTAGCTTCCAGGTGCTCACCTAATAGCTACACACGGTGCCTCTGGAGATGACCCATCACATAAGGGATGCTGCTATTCCGCAGGATGTAGGCGTCATGCACTGAGCCAGGGAACATGGCATTCACATGGGAGATGTACTGGTCTGCCAAACATACCATCTGTACATTCATGGAATGATAACTCTTCCGGTTTCTGTACACCTGTTCACTCCTGTGGGGGGGGGTAACAAAGCCACATGTGTCCCATCAATCGCACCTATGATGTTGGGGATATGTCCCAGGGCATAGAAATCACCTTTCACTGTAGGCAAATCCTCCACCTGAGGGAAAACGATGTAGCTCTGCATGTGTTTCAGCAGGGCATACAATACTCTGGACAACACGTTGGAAAACATAGGCTGGGACATCCCTGATGCTATGGCCACTGTTGTTTGAAATGAGCCACTTGCAAGGAAATGGAGCACTGACAGCACCCGCACTTGAGGGGGCATTCCTGTGGGATGGCTGATAGCTGACATCAGGTCTGGCTCCAACTGGGTACACAGTTCCTGGATTGTGGCACGGTCAAGCCTGTATGTGATTATCACATGTCTTTCCTCCATTGTCGACAGGTCCACCAATGGTCGGTACACCGAAGGATGCCGCCATCTCCTCACATGTCCCAGCGGATGGTGCCTATGAAGGACAACAGCGAGCACAGAGTCAAACAACTCAGAGGTACGTACCCACAGCTTACAGAGAACACCATTCATAATCTAAAAAGTGGCCTGTATGTGTGTTGAGTCTAGGCCTAGGTATGTGTGACGCAGTTGAAATTGTAGGCATGTGGGTCCCTGAAATCGCGGCTGCCTGACCTGTAAAGTGGGACAATTTGATGTGAGGTAACTGCTCTGGCGTTGTACACCGTCGCGGTAGGCGGTCGAAGACTGCGGCGCAATGCTGCATTGGTTAATATTGGACCCTATGGGTCCCAGGAGCCAATGACGATGTATGCCGGCGGTGACGGTACGCACCGCCGCAGACGTGACCGCCATTTTCTATCTGTTCAATCACTCGATACCTGATCTTCGACATGAGAGGACCTACACTGCAAGTGCTGCTGTGACCTCGGTCTGGAAGAGACAATGGCTCGAGTGTCTGGGGAAAGGGCCCCTGCCTTCACATTCGAGGAGTTGGAGAAACTTGTCGACGGGATCCTCCCCCAGTACACGCTACTCTATGATCCTCCAGACAAACAGGTAAGTACACTGGGAGCATGCTGTATGGGCTATGCCTATGTGGAGAGGGGTGGATGTAAGAAGGAAGGGGGGAGAGTGCGGCGTGCATGAAACAACGGTGAGTGCATGTGCCACATGGCAAGGGTAGGGATGGGGCCAGTCACTTTGACGGTGCAGTTGGTAATAACTTTCTCTTCCCCTGTACAAATCATGTAGGTCAGCGCCCACCAGAAAAAACATATTTGGAGTGCCATCGCCAAGGACGTCCAGACCTTGGGGGTCTACCACAGACGGAGCACCGGCCGGAAAAGATCAGAGGACATTCGCCGCTGGAGCAAAAAGATGGCGGAGGCTCAGCTGGGGATGGCCTCCCAACGTGGGAGGGGTACCCGTCGCACCATTACCCCCCTGATGTTCAGGATCCTGGCGGTGGCGTACCCGGAGTTGGATGGGCGCTTGAGGGCATCACAGCAGCCACAAGGGGGTGAGTACACTCGCATTCTTCTGATTTTGCGTGCAGTGGAGGTGTCTGGGTGGGGGAGGTGGGATGTGGGTTTCCCTAGGCCAGGGCGAGTTCTGTAGGCAAAGTCCGTCCGTAAGGCAGGCCACGTGGCACCCCACATCACCTCTGTAGAGTGCGAACTACACCTAGTCATGCCCCTGTGTCATCCATGTGTGCAGATGTCGTCCATATCCTAGTAGGCCATTTCCCAGGAATTGAACAGTGGAGCCCAAGAGTGCGGCGTAGTGCAGGTGGGCTTCTGTGTCTGTTGTGTCCGCCAACGGTAGCGGTAATGCATGCACTCAACCTGTCTTTCTTCTGTCGTCCCCCCCCCTTTTTTGTGGTATCCCTGTTCTTGTGTGCATTAGCATCATCAGGCAGAGGAGCAGTGGCACTGGAGCACGAGGGGGCTGCATCCCACATGGCCATGGAGGGCCACACTACGGAATCAGACTTCACCAGTGAGACGGAGGGCGAAGGGAGCTCCACGGCGGGGACAGGAGCTGAGACCAGTGATACAGACTCGTCCTCTGATGGGAGCTCCCTTGTGGTGGAGGCAACATCTGTGCCCCCCGCATTTACAGGTACAGACACCCCCCCTTCCAGCACCGCCCTCCAAGCAGCCACTCAGCCTTCGCCCCGTGCCCGCTCACCCGGGAGGGTGGCCATCACCTTCGCCCCAGGCACCTCAGGCCTTGCCCCAGTCACCCCTGCTGCCCTCAGTGAGGAGGCCATTGACCTCCTCAGGTCCCTCAGTGTTGGGCAGTCTACCATTTTGAATGCCATCCAGGGTGTAGAAAGGCAGTTGCAACAAACAAATGCATTCCTGGAGGGCATTCATTCTGGTCAGGCGGCCCTTCAGTGAGCTTTTCAGACTCTGGCCTCAGCACTGATGGCAGCCATTGTCCCTGTGTCTAGCCTCCCCCCTCCAACTTCCTCCACCCAGACCCAATCCCCTGTACCTCAGCCTATCCCAAGCACACCTACAGACCAGCATGCACACATATCAACACACAAGGGAAGCTCAGGCAAACATAAGCACAACACATCCCACAGGCACTCACGCAAGCATTACACACATGCATCCACTGCCCCCACTGTGTCCCCCTCCTCCTTGTCTCCCTCCTCCCTCCCAGTCTCGTCTACACTCACACCTGCATGCACTACCTCTACAGCCACTACGTCCATCAACAGCATACCCACCACCACACCCCGCTCACGTGCCGTCACCACCCCCACTACCATTCATACGTCCCCTGTGTCCTCTCCCAGTGTGTCTGTGATGCCCCCTCCCAAGATACACAAACGCAAGCACACACCCACCCAACAGCCATCCACCTCACGACAGCCTCCAGCGCATGTACCTTCACCCAAAGTCAGCAAACGGACACCTCCTACAACCACAACCTCTTCCTCCACTCCCAAACCCCCTCCAGCTACCCATCCCAGTGTGTCCCAAAAACGTTTCCTGTCCAACCTTGACCTCTTTCCACACCTCCCCCACTCCTGTCCATCTCCTAGGTCCTGAACTAGCACCTCAGCTACAACATCTCCGGGACCAGTGGTGCCTGTAGTCACCGGAATCTGGAGTGCACCGGACACCAGGGCAGCCAGTGTGGCACGGAGCCACAGCACAGACAGTCCCCCACCTGTGAAGCATCAGAAGTTGGCCAGTGCCCGGCGGGAGAGGGGGAAGACTCCAAAGCTGCCCCCAGGGGTACAGGTGGGAGTGTGGAGGCAGCTGCAACACCTTCCAAGGTGGGGAAGGGGCACAAGAAAGTCAGCAAGTCTGGGAAGAGCAGCACAACGGAGAAGACCGCCATCATCTCAGCTGCCCAGGAGGCCACCTCCAGCACCAGCCCAGCTGCCCAGGAGGCCCCTCCAGCACAAGCCCAGCTGCCCAGGAGGCCACCGCCAGCATAAGCCCAGCTGCCCAGGAGGCCACTGCCAGCACAAGCCCAGCTGCCCAGGAGGCCACTGCCAGCACAACCCCAGCTGCCCAGGAGGCCACCGCCAGCACCAGCCCCGCTGGGCCATGAAGGACCGCCAGCAAAAGCCCTGCTGGGCCATGAAGGACCGCCAGCAAAATCTCCGCTGGGCCATGAAGGACCGCCAGCAAAAGCCCCGCTGGGCCATGAAGGACCACCAGCAAAAGCCCAGCTGGGCCATGAAGGACCGCCAGCAGCTGAGTCACTGCAATGGAGACCGCCACTCCAAGCAGCGCTGAACAGGTCACCGCCGTCTCATGCACCGCTGAACAGGGCACCGCCGCCTCAAGAACCGCTGAACAGGGCACCGCCGCCTCACGAACCACTGAACAGGGCACTGCTGTCTCATGCTCCGCTGAACAGGGCACCACCGCCTCAAGAACCACTGAACAGGGCACCGCCGTCTCATGCACCGTTGAACAGGGCACAGCCGCCTCAAAAACCGCTGAACAGGGCACTGCCGTCTCATGCACCGCTGAACAGGGCACTGCCATCTCAAGAACCGCTGAACAGGGCACCGCCGCCTCAAGCACCGCTGGCCCATGAGCGCCAAGGGCACTGACGCTACTGAGTCCGTCACGGGCAGAATGAAGCACTCTGGGCACCATGCCCCCTCCAGAACCAGTGGAGAGATCCATCCACTACCTCTGTCCTTAGCAGGATGAAGCACTCTGGGCACAATGCCCCCTCCAGAACCAGTGGAGAGATCCATCCACTACTTCTGTCCTTAGCAGGATGAAGCACTCTGGGCACAATGCCCCCTCCAGAACCAGTGGAGACTGTTATCCACTTGAGAGACTGTGGCTTTGCACTCCCCAGGATGGAACAGTGGGCAACCCACCCACTGTATACACTTGAGAGACTGTGGCTTTGCACTCCCCAGGATGGAACAGTGGGCAACCCACCCACTGTGTAGACTTGAGAGACTGTGGCTTTGCACTCCCAATGATCGCATAGTGGGCAACCCACCCACTGTAGAGACTTGAGAGACTGTGGCTTTGCACTCCCCAGGATGGAACAGTGGGCAACCCACCCACTGTATAGACTTGAGAGACTGTGGCTTTGCACTCCCCAGGATGGAACAGTGGGCAGCCCACCCACTGTATAGACTTGAGAGACTGTGTCTTTGCACTCCCCAGGATGAAACAGTGGGCAACCCACCCACTGTGTAGACTTGAGAGACTGTGGCTTTGCACTCCCCATGATCGCACAGTGGGCAACCCACCCACTGTAGAGACTTGAGAGACTGTGGCTTTGCACTTCCCAGGATGGAACAGTGGGCAACCCACCCACTGTATAGACTTGAGAGACTGTGGCGTTGCACTCCCCAGGATGGAACAGTGGGCAACCCACCCACTGTATAGACTTGAGAGACTGTGGCTTTGCACTCCCCAGGATGGAACAGTGGGCATGTGGCCCCCTCGTGGATTTGGCATTGTGCACTCAACCGGCTGAGGTGCCCCCCCTTTCTCTCCCCCTGAGGTGCCTGTTTTGTTGCTCTCTGATGCCCCTGCAGTGTTCTCTCCGTCATGGTCGGGGATCTTGTGTAGGCCTCGCCCATACCGCGTGGGCCCAGTGTTCCACGGACTTAATTGGAGCACTACCTGGACTACTATGCTTGGTATATAATTTGTACATGGTGTATATATATATTTTTGCCTACTTGCTTTTAATATATTACAATGGTTACACTAATTTTCTATTGTCTTTGCATTCTTCTGGGGGGTTGGGGTGTGTAACTGTGATGTATCAATATGCATTAGTGTGTGTGTTGTAGTCGGTGAGGATTGGGGTGGGGGTGTTGTGTGTGTGTGTCCATGTTTTTTCCCTCCCCCCTCCCCTGTGTCGTAGGTGCAGTACTCACCGTGGTCTTCGCTGCTGCCGTTCGCGCTCCTGGTAGAGGAGCAGGAAGACTATTGCAGGGAGAATTTGGAGTTCCGGGTCCATGGTGTCCTCGTTCCTCGTGGGGTGTGTAGAGGTGAGCGTTTTTCCTTCGGAATCCTGTTTCTGCCGTGTTTTTATCCACGGTGAATCCGCCCCGGAAAAGGTGGTGGATTGGTGGGTTGTAATGGTATGGGCGGTACATTGTCTCCCGCCTGTCTGTTGGCGGTGAACGCTGCGCTGTGTGTTTGTACCGCTGTGGCGGTCGGAGTGTTATAGTGGCTGCCTTTGTTGGCGGTTTCCTCATAAAATCCCCCCACGGGAAGACCAAACCAATCACTTCACACTCACACAATCAATGAATCTCTCTATTGATCAGCCTAAAGACAAAGGAATCAAAGGTATACATTTAATATACTCCTAAATTAAAACCCAAGATCTCACAATAACAAGACAAACACATCAAATACTAAAACCATCAGTAAAACCAAATAAGATTCAATAAAAGGGAGACAAGAAAAAGACATATACAATAGTCTATAAAATGAAACTGTCCCAATTCTAGTAGGTATAGGCCAATCGATAATTGTCAACAGTCCTTATTCGATAGGAGCCTCCTTCTGTGGGTCCAGTGAGAGTAAAGCGTTTCGGTGGGCTTCCAGACCTTTTTCACCACCTTCTTTAGGACTAAATATTATACTCTCCAAGGTTGTTCATTCAAACCTCCGTAGATGCCAATTCAAAACATCCACACTGATCCTGATATAAAGATAGATACTTTCCTCGACATCCGCAGTCTTTAGGAATTATATTTCATGGAATCCAAATACATTCAACTAAAATAGGCCAAAACCAACTATTATTCATGTGGTTCAAGCCTTAATTCGCATAGTCAGCGTTGTTATCTTTAATCATACGCTTTGCGTTCTGTCGGGTTTCCGCCACAGTCATAATTGCAAAATTTTACCGCCGGCCTGTTGGCGGTCTTACCGCCGCTTTAACACCGTCCGCCAGGGTTGTAATGACCACCAAAGAGGCATTGACCAGTACTCTTGCCATGGGGAAGATATTCATTTCCCGTAAAACCTTGCTCATTGCCCCTCCAATCCCCAGATGCTTAACGACCAGGATTAGATATTCCCAATCTACTTGGTTGAAGGCTTTGGCTGCATTGAAAGTGAGAACGGCCAGGGGTAATGAATGCTCAATCGCAAAATTAATATTACCAATCAAACTATGGGTTATCTCCCTCAAGTGTCTTCCTGGCAAAAACTTGTTTGGTCTTGATGTATCAAACTGCAAGCTAGCTTGCCCAAATGGTTAGCAAGAATGTTAGCGAACACTTTATAATAACAGTTTAACTGGGAGGAGGGTTGATATGACTAACACTCTCGAGGATCCTTGCCAGGCTTCAGGATCAAGGAAATAATTGCATCATTCCATGATGGGGGGATAGGGGAACCTACCATCAAAATTGAATTAAACAATGCAACCCAAAAGGGAACTATTTTGACAACTAATATACTGTAGACTTTATTTGGAATTCAATCTGGGCCTACTGCCTTTCCTCACTTCAGTTATTTAATTGCTGCCGGCACTTCAGACCCACTGATCTCTTGATTCAAGGACTCCTGATGCACTAAGGCAAGGGAAGGAAATCCTTTGGTTTCTAACCATTCTCTGACTTCATCTAAATCTTAGGTGATGGGATCTGAATATAACTTCTGAATGAAGCTCGGTAATGCTCCTTCCATCCCTGTGGTGTCCTCTAATAAGACCTTTGTTCCCTATTCCTGTTATATAAATCTGATTTATGTCTCATTGAGCGATCCATGTCAGCACTTTCCCACACCATTCTCCATACTCGAAGCTCCACAATCTACTGACGTCCCATTTCTGCCTCTCCTTAGATTCAATTCTTGCCACAAGCTCTGCCTGACATTGACATAATTCTTGTTCTATTTTTCCTTTCTCCTTCCTCAATCCCAGCTGACCTCAGCCTTCCTTCCATCCTGACTACTCCTCCCCTAACTCTAGCATCACAGTTCTCGCTCTTCTGTTCTTAGATACCACTGGTCTCCCTCAGATAAGACTTATGTGCATCACACACATCTTCTGGTTTTGCTGTTCCCTTGTTATATTCAAAGAACTCATCTGTTCCCCTTTGAATCTCTAACACCTTGTCTGTATGAAGGAGAAGTATCCTAGAAAATAGTCTCCTTTTTACTTTTTTGACCCGGCAGGACAACATACATGCTTACAGCAAAGTGGTCAGAAATATGAATAGGAAGGTGCACTAGCCTTTGTATTTTGTCCATACTACCCCTTTCTACCAGGAAGATATCCATCATTGAATAATGGCCATATTTTTTACTTAGGAAGGTATAATCCCTATGTTTCCCCTCCTCCATCCACCAGGCATCACAACGATTCAGATCTTTCATCAGGGAAACAAGCAAAGCTTTTGTTCTTGGAGAATAAATCTGGGGACATACTGATGACCTATCCAATACACTATTTAAAACAACATTGAAGTCCCTCCCTCCTATAAATAATGGAGCGAGAAAATCCAAGAAGGCTGCAAAAAGTTGCCCAAGGGGTGTATCATCATCAACATTAGGTCCATAAAAGCTGGCTAAAGTGAACCGGTCTTTCTGTACAGTAATCTCAACAATGGTCCATCAACCGCCATCATCTCTCCTGCTTTCTACCACCTCTATACCTGTCTTGACCCTAATTATAATTGCTACCCCCTTAATGTAATAAGCCTGGTCTGTTTCAATCACTTGCCCTTCTCAACTCTGCTTCTGTATCAGCTCTTTACACTCATTTCTCAGTAAATGAGTTTCTTGTAGCAAACTGACTTGTGTACCACTATCTTTTAAGTAATTCAAACTGTGGTGCTATTTTCCCTCAATCCTGAGGCCATTTGCATTTCAGCTCATCATAGGTAGCCACCATTTCAACTGACCTCCCCTTTTCTTCACCTACACACATCATGGCCCATCGGACTCAAGAATAATTTTGATATTTCAGGCTCACTTGACAGTTAAAGTGAGGACTCAATTTTTATGTATTTTTCCCCTATGCCTCCTACCTCGTTCACCCTCACTCCACTCTCCCTCACCCATGGGAACCCACCCCTTCAAGGTCTTAGGTATCAAGAATGCCTTAATTTAAGCCCCTCTCCAACTGCAGTTTACCTGTCATACCTTTCATACTAAAATCCTCCCCTACCTGCTTTTAGGCAAAAAGTTATCAGCATTTTCAGGGTCAGTAAAATTGTGCATTTCATTCTTACTCATGATCCTCAACTTCGCTGGGAACTTAAGCTATGCACTAACTCCTAAGTTTATGGTAAAATGGCAGACTCTGCCCCTAGCTATTTCTGAGCAGGTTAACCTTGTGAAAATGTCAATACTCTCCAAGTTCACCTTTTTGTTTGATAATATCCTGCACACTTTTTTGAAGAAATCCCGTGATAAGATTCAAGGGAGAATATCATCCTTCATTTGGTCCTCTAAAGGCATTAGTTTATCTTGGAAAAAGCTGAGAACGAAATTGTATGAAGGGGGCCAAACTCTCCCCGATATGTTTTATTGCAAGACATTACAATTGAAAAACTGGAGAATGCTGTTCTGTTGCCCTGATGAAACCTGAATAGAGGTGCTCTATAAGGCAATCTTAGGAACTCCTAGAAGTAAAGGCTTCTTTCATAAATTTGGTGCCCCCAAATACTTAAAAAAAATAAGATTGAAGTGCCTGAGATCGGCCGCAAGAGTGTGGTCTAATGTAAGGGTGTTGTTAGGAGTCCCATACTTTCATTGTTAGAACTGTCAGCTCTTGGCATTGTTTCCCCTGTCTTTGCTTCCGACCTCCCATTTTTGATCCTGTGCTGAGTTTTCTTTTTTCTGGATTTAGGACTCTGGGCACATTACCACTGCTGACCAGTGCTAAAGTACAAGTGTTCCCTATCTAAATTGTATTGGTGATTGGTTTATCCATGATTGGCATATTTGATTTACTAGTAAGTCCCTAGTAAAGTACACTGTGTGTACCCAGGGCCTATAAGTCACATGCGACTAGTGTGCCTGCAGCACTGATTGTGCCACCTACATGAGTATCCCTGTAAACATGTCTCAGATCTACTACTGCAGTGTCTGTGTGTGCAGTTGTAAACTGCCATTTCGACCTGGCAAGTGCACCCACTTGCCAGGCCCAAATCTTCCTTTTGATAACATGTAAGTGACCCCCAAAGTAGGCCCAAGGCAGCCCTATGGGCATGGTGCAGTGTATTTAAAAAGTAGGACAAGTACTGGTGTGCCTTACATGTCCGGATAGTGAAATACTTCCAAATTCAGTTTTCACTATTTCTCCCGCTGGGTAACATGGGGATTGGCCTGAAATATCTTTTTATGTGTAATTTCCCATTGGGAGCAGATAGAGATGTGGAGTTTCGGGTCTCTGAACTCACAATTTAAAAATATATATTTTGGTGAAGTTGTTTTTTGAACTGTGAGTTGAAAATGGCACTTTTAGAAAGTAGGCTTTTTCGTGCCTAACCATTCTGTGCCTCTACCTGATAAATACATGTCTGGGTCAGGATGACAGGTGGGCTGTTTGTGCTTTCACTCTAGCCAGTCACACAAAGGGAGCCATTGTGTTTCTATGTGTTACACTACATTTAATATTTGAAAATTTGCATCTTTACTTGTGTATGTTGGGTCTTTGTCATTTGGTCTTGTTTTCCACAGATTAATATTGGCTATTTTTCTAAACTGGTCTGGAGTACTTTTGTGGTGTTTTCACTGTGTTACTGTCTGTGTACAAAACCTTTACACATTGCCTCTGAGATAAGCCTAACTGCTTGAGCCACGGTACCAAGGGGGTGAGCAAGAGTTATCTTAACTGTGTAACACCCTTACCCAGACTAGAGTGAGGGTTCCTTCTTGGACAGGGTGCAAACCACTGCTAACTAGAGACCCCATTTCCAACATTGGTGATCAGCAGTGAGGATAGGACTTGTAATTGTACTTTACAACCAGTGAGTAGAGTACACTACTTCCATATCACAGACTATTACACCTTAACATATTAGTTTGATTTCTCTCTCTTTGCAACTTTTGAGTTTTATTTGCAATCATGTCTCAGTCTGGTGAGCCATTAGTTGAAGCTGCAGATTTGGTGTCTGAGCAGGAACGTTGGAGACCTTTTCAGTCCCTCAGCTCAAAAGGTTCAGCAAGGAGCTCAAATGTCCTATTAAAGGCCTCACTAAGAAGGAGGAGCTGCAAAAGACAAAAGGCCTTGTTGTCAGCAAAGGAGGCTGGTGACCACAAAGAGAAGGAGAATGCTATTGTGGAAAGAGAGGAACAGAGCCTGCATGGGGATTTTGTGAATCAGAATCTGCCTGGGAGGAAGGCACCTTCTAGGGTAAGCAGTAGTGTTTCTTCAAGAGGTTGGTCCCTGGAGGAACTGGAGGGCAGGCGGGAGGCTAGGGAGCTCCAGTTGGAACTAGACAGGCTCAAAAGAGAGGCAGAGAAAGTAAAAATGACCATGGACAAGAAGAAAATGGTTTTAGCTCACAAGCTGAGCTTGAAGGAGCTGGACTTATAGAGCAGGTCCAGCACATGGTGATGGGGGCAGCAGTTCTACAGTGCAGTCTGAGGGAAAGGTACATATACTCAAGGATGTGGTAAAGTATTTTGTTGTGGTGGATGACATAGAGCAGTGGTTTAGGGGTTATGAAGTGGCATTGAGAATGAACAGGGCCCCCGAGAGATTGGAGGCAGGCCTGTGAAAGTACTTCTCAGTGGCGGGGAGGGACACCTTGTTGGCAATAGATTCAGTAGATTGGATGAGGTACCCCGCCATGAAAGAAGCCCTAACAAGGAGGTGTGGTCTCACCCCAGAAAGCTGCAGAGTAAAGTTTAGGGAGAGTATTAAACCTAGTTCTCAAACGTGGGTGGAGTATGTTGATTCTTTTTGCAGAGCACTGGATGGTTGGGTGAAGGTAAGCAAGGTAACAGACTATCAGGGGCCGTACAATGTGATTGCATGGAAGCACTTGTCTAGTTATTGTTTTTCAGAGCTGCTTTTGCACTTGATTGAGAGCAAGCTTACTGTCCCCAGGAGGCTTGCCAAGGAGGCAGACCTCTGGCTCAGCGCAAGGGTGCAAAATAAGTTGCACATGGGAGACTCAGCCAAGGGTGGGCAGGCTCCCCAACAGAAGAAGGAGGGGGGAACAAGGATAAAAGTAAGAAGGTCTCCAAAGTGATTCATACTAGTTCCCAGGGTAAGGATTCCCAACCTCCTGCTGAAAAGGAGAGTTGGTTCCCTTCAGGAAAACCTGCAGAGAAAGCACCCCTAAAGTGTTACGCCTGTGGCCAGGAAGGGATTTCAGGGGGAGTCCCGAGTATCTCAAGCAGGCACAGTCTCTCACCAGTGCGCAGTCACTAGGGGTGGCCAGTGTAGTGCTTGGGGGAGGAGATTACCCCAATTAATGTTGGAGAGCTAGCTGAGTTAACCCTAGCCTCCCTGGGTTAGGGTGAGGTGGTCCAGAGAACTCTCATGCCAGACAACACTGAGAAATACAGGCAGTGCGTGGCTATGAATGGGAGGTAGGTGAAAGCTCTGCGAGACACAGGAGCCAGCATGACAATTGTCCGGTGTCATCTGGCAGGCAATCCCTAATGTGGTCCACTAGGTTGTAGCTGTAGACTGCACACAGCAATGTTTGGTAGCTCAGGTTACCTTTGAATGGGGAGGGGTTTCAGGTTCCTTGAAGGTAGCTGTGAGTCCATTCATGTCTGTTGACTGTCTGCTAGGGAACGACCTGAAGCATACCACCTGGAAGGAGGTGAAGCTCAAGCCACACTTTGAAATGTTAGAATTGCTATAGTGAGCATGTGTCAGCGAGACCAAATCCTCAGGGTACACGTGCTGTTGTCAATAGGCCCACCTACTGGCAGCTCCAACTGTACAAGCTTTAATAGCACAGAGTCTTGGAGTGGCCAAGTGGGGGGTAGGGAGTTAAGGAAGGGTACAGTGGGGAAGGAGACCTGCGGAAACAAGAATCACAGATACTACAAAAAGATATCAATCACAGAACTCTTCGGAATCTGCACCTTTCATAAGTTTCAAAGAAATGAAAGGTTAACACAGTATTCACTCAAAGAAATGTTACTTGACATCTCAAAAACTTTCCAAGATGCACAATTTCAGTTTGTGTCCGTATTCTACATTAACCATAATCAAATATTCCCTTGAGTTCAAATTATTGCCTTGACATTTATTGATAACCATTTAAACCTCTTCTGAATAACCGCGCTTATACAATGTATCTCTGCCGCTACCGAGCGAGTCCACAAGTAAGCAACTGAAGTTGAAAAGTGACTGCGAGAAAGCGGTAATGCTGTAACAGCAAAACGTTTGCTTAGTTTGTTATCAATTTAAATATTTACAGCTGATTGCCAAAGAATACTACTTTCTTTAAAAAAAAGAATATCAACCTTTAAACAGTTTTATCAAATAAGAAAATGGATGATGGAAGCTAGAAACCACCATCCGCGTCTTACCGCCCTGAATGTCTGCAACTCTCTGCTTCAAATGCCTCAACACAGGGAAATCTGAGGTGAACAAGCAGGAACATGGAAACACCCGACTTCAAACAGAAAAGGTCCGGTCCTCACGAGATCCTCAGAATAGTGAGCAGTGGGAACTGGGCGGGGTCACTTAAATAGACTTGTACCCCGCCCCATTTGCCACACCCAAAGTGCCCCGCCCCAATTGTCACACCCAAAGTGCCCCTCCCAAGATGGCTGTTATAAAGATACTTGGGACCAATGCATGAAATAAAGATCATGCGCGTGTAGCGCGCTGCAGCAGCTACTAAATTCAGCAAATGGCAGTTTCTGGACTAAGACTGTGTGGTGAAAACATTAATGCACGGATTCTGGCATCAGGCGGGCCCTAGAGCGTGCGCGCAGCCATGGTGTTGACAGCATGCATGACCACATGGATAATGGCTGCAAGAGAGGGTGATCAGAAGGACAGTGGCTCAGGTGCCTGTCAAGAGAAGGAGAGACAAGGGGAGTGGGAAACCCACTCCTGAGATTCCCACAGTCCAGGAGGAAGCTGAACCTGAGAGGGACACCTCGGAAACTACAGGAAAAGAAGTGGCCGAACTGCGGAACATACCTGAGCTGACCCATTGGCAGCGGGAAGGAGGCCCCACCAGGGAGGAGTTCTGTGCAGTGCAGAAAGAGTGCCCCACTCTTGAGGGTGTTTGGAAACAGGCCAAGGCCCAGGCAGCTGGTGACGCCTCTGGATCTCCCCTGATTTAGAGGGAAAATGATCTCCTGTATAGTGCGCCTAAGGTTGCTGAACCTGGGGCAGTACGTGTGCTGGTTGTACCCCAGTGCTTCAGAGCCTTCCTTCTGGGTCTGGCTCATGATGTACCACTGGCAGGACATTTGGAGCAGGACAAGACCTTTGACAGGCTTGTCACCCACTTTTATTAGCCCCAAACGAGAAAGACCTCAAATGTGTTCTGCCAAGCAAGTGGCAAATCTGGGAAGAGGTGCACAGCTCCTCACCAACCATTCCCTGTCATGAGTGCCCCTTTTGAATGGGTGAGCATTGACATTCCGGGGCCTCTGGATCCCAAGACAGGATTAAGCAACAGTTTATCCTTGTCTTGGTGGACCATGCCACCTGGTACCTGGAAGCTATCCCTCTGAGGACAGTGACTGTGCCCACCATGGCCAGGGCACTTACGGGAATCTTCACCTGTGTGGGTTTCCCCAAGGAGGTGGTATCTGACTGGGGTACTGTAGGAGGCTGGACTGGCTTGTAGTGAGTACCAAGGGGTACTTGCACCTTGCACCAGGCCCAGTTATCCCTTATTAGTGTATAGGGTGTCTAGCAGCTTAGGCTGATAGATAATGGTAGCTTAGCAGAGCAGCTTAGGCTGAACTAGGAGACGTGTGAAGCTACTACAGTACCACTTAGTGTCATATGCACAATATCATAAGAAAACACAATACACAGTTATACTAAAAATAAAGGTACTTTATTTTTATGACAATATGCCAAAGTATCTTAGAGTGTACCCTCAGTGAGAGGATAGGAAATATACACAAGATATATATACACAATAGCAAAAATATGCAGTATAGTCTTAGAAAACAGTGCAAACAATGTATAGTTACAATAGGATGCAATGGGGAAACATAGGGATAGGGGCAACACAAACCATATACTCCAAAAGTGGAATGCGAACCACGAATGGACCCCAAACCTATGTGACCTTGTAGAGGGTCGCTGGGACTATTAGAAAATAGTGAGAGTTAGAAAAATAACCCTCCCCAAGACCCTGAAAAGTGAGTGCAAAGTGCACCAAAGTTCCCCTAAGGACAAAAGAGTCGTGTTAGAGGAATAATGCAGGAAAGACACAAACCAGCAATGCAACAACTGTGGATTTCCAATCTAGGGTACCTGTGGAACAAGGGGACCAAGTCCAAAAGTCACAAGCAAGTCGGAGATGGGCAGATGCCCAGGAAATGCCAGCTGCGGGTGCAAAGAAGCTTCGACTGGACAGAAGAAGCTGAGGTTTCTGCAGGAACGAAAAGGGCTAGAGACTTCCCCTTTGGTAGACGGATCCCACTTGCCTTGGAGAGTCGTGCAAAAGTGTTTTCCCGCCGGAAGGACGCCAACAAGCCTTGCTACACGCAAATCATGCGTTTGGCGTTTTTGGACGCTGCTGGGGCCCAGGAGGGACCAGGAGGTCGAAAATCGGACCTGCAGAGAGAGGGGACGTCGAGCAAGACAAAGAGCCCTCACTGAAGCAGGTAGCACCCGGAGAAGTGCCAGAAACAGGCACTACGAGGATGCGTGAAATGGTGCTCGCCGAAGTTGCACAAAGGAGTCCCACGTCGCCGGAGACCAACTTAGAAAGTCGTGCAATGCAGGTTAGAGTGCCGTGGACCCAGGCTTGGCTGTGCACGAAGGATTTCCGCCGGAAGCGCACAGGGGCCGGAGTAGCTGCAAAGTCGCGGTTCCCAGCAATGCAGCCCAGCGAGGTGAGGCAAGGACTTACCTCCACCAAACTTGGGCTGAAGAGTCACTGGACTGTGGGGGTCACTTGGACAGCGTCGCTGGATTCGAGGGACCTCGCTCGTCGTGCTGAGAGGAGACCCAAGGGACCGGTAATGCAGCTTTTTGGTGCCTGCGGTTGCAGGGGGAAGATTCCGTCGACCCACGGGAGATTTCTTCGGAGCTTCTGGTGCAGAGAGGAGGCAGACTACCCCCACAGCATGCACAAGCAGGAAAACAGTCGAGAAGGCGGCAGGATCGGCGTTACAGAGTTGCAGTAGTCGTCTTTGCTACTATGTTGCAGGTTTGCAGGCTTCCAGCGCGGTCAGCGGTCGATTCCTTATCAGAAGGTGAAGAGAGAGATGCAGAGGAACTCGGCTGAGCTCATGCATTCGTTATCTAAAGTTTCCCCAGAGACAGAGACCCTAAATAGCCAGAAAAGAGGGTTTGGCTACCTAGGAGAGAGGAAAGGCTACTAACACCTGAAGGAGCCTATCAGCAGGAGTCTCTGACGTCACCTGGTGGCACTGGCCACTCAGAGCAGTCCAGTGTGCCAGCAGCACCTCTGTTTCCAAGATGGCAGAGGTCTGGAGCACACTGGAGGAGCTCTGGACACCTCCCAGGGGAGGTGCAGGTCAGGGGAGTGGTCACTCCCCTTTCCTTTGTCCAGTTTCGCGCCAGAGCAGGGGCTAAGGGGTCCCTGAACCAGTGTAGACTGGCTTATGCAGAATTGGGCACATCTGTGCCCAACAAAGCATTTCCAGAGGCTGGGGGAGGCTACTCCTCCCCTGCCTTCACACCATTTTCCAAAGGGAGAGGGTGTCACACCCTCTCTCAGAGGAAGTTCTTTGTTCTGCCATCCTGGACCAGGCCTGGCTGGACCCCAGGAGGGCAGCTGCCTGTCTGAGGGGTTGGCAGCAGCAGCAGCTGCAGTGAAACCCCAGGAAGGGCAGTCTGGCAGTACCAGGGTCTGTGCTACAGACCACTGGGATCATGGAATTGTACCAACAATGCCAGGATGGCATAGAGGGGGCAATTCCATGATCATAGACATGTTACATGGCCATATTCGGAGTTACCATGGTGAAGCTACATATAGGTAGTGACCTATATGTAGTGCACGCGTGTAATGGTGTCCCCGCACTCACAAAGTTCAGTGAATTGGCTCTGAACAATGTGGGGGCACCTTGGCTAGTGCCAGGGTGCCCTCACACTAAGTAACTTTGCACCTAACCTTTACCAGGTAAAGGTTAGACATATAGGTGACTTATAAGTTACTTAAGTGCAGTGTAAAATGGCTGTGAAATAACGTGGACGTTATTTCACTCAGGCTGCAGTGGCAGGCCTGTGTAAGAATTGTCAGAGCTCCCTATGGGTGGCAAAAGAAATGCTGCAGCCCATAGGGATCTCCTGGAACCCCAATACCCTGGGTACCTCAGTACCATATACTAGGGAATTATAAGGGTGTTCCAGTAAGCCAATGTAAATTGGTAAAAATGGTCACTAGCCTGTTAGTGACAATTTGGAAAGAAATGAGAGAGCATAACCACTGAGGTTCTGATTAGCAGAGCCTCAGTGAGACAGTTAGTCACTACACAGGTAACACATTCAGGCACACTTATGAGCACTGGGGCCCTGGGTTACCAGGGTCCCAGTGACACATACAACTAAAACAACATATATACAGTGAAAAATGGGGGTAACATGCCAGGCAAGATGGTACTTTCCTACACAACCCCCCCCCAAATGAAGGACAATAAGACTAGCCATGACCTGATGAGTCTTCATTGTCTAAGTGGAAATATCTGGAGAGTCCATCTGCATTGGAGTGGCTACTCCCAGGTCTATGTTCCACTGTATAGTCCATTCCCTGTAGGGATATGGACCACCTCAACAATTTAGGATTTTCACCTTTCATTTGTTTTAGCCAAAGTAGAGGTTTGTGGTCTGTCTGAACAATGAAGTGAGTGCCAAACAGGTATGGCCTCAACTTCTTCAGAGCCCAGACCACAGCAAAGGCCTCCCTCTCAATGGCAGACCAACGCTTTTCTCTAGGGGTCAACCTCCTACTAATAAAAGCAACAGGTTGATCCTGGCCCTCAGAATTAAGTTGTGATAGGACTGCCCCTACTCCTAATTCAGATGCATCAGTTTGGACATAGAATTTTTTAGAGTAACAAGGGCTTTTCAGGACAGGTGCAGAGCACATGGCCTGCTTCAGCTCCTCAAAAGCTTTCTGACAGTTTGCTGTCCATAATACCTTTTTAGGCATTTTCTTGGATGTGAGGTCATTAAGAGGGGCTGCAATGGAGCCATAGTTCTTAATGAACCTCCTGTAATACCCAGTGAGGCCTAGAAAGGCTCTCACCTGAGTCTGAGTGGTAGGGGGAACCCAATCAATAATAGTTTGGATTTTCCCCTGAAGTGGTGCAATCTGTTCCCCACCAACAAGGTGTCCCAGATAAACCACCTTACCCTGCCCTATCTGGCACTTTGAAGCCTTGATAGTGAGGCCTGCCTTTTGCAGGGCCTCCAAAACTTTCCAAAGGTGGACCAGGTGATCATCCCAGCTGGAGCTAAAGACAGCTATATCATCCAAATATGCTGCACTGAAAGCTTCCAGCCCTTGCAGGACTGTGTTCACCAACCTCTGAAAAGTGGCAGGTGCATTTTTCAAACCAAAAGGCATTACAGTAAACTGGTAATGTCCTCCAATGGTAGAAAATGCAGTCTTAGGTTTAGCATCTTCTGACAATTTGATCTGCCAATACCCTGCAGTCAAATCAAAAGTGCTTAGATACTTGGCAGATGCTAGTGTATCTATGAGCTCATCTGCCCTGGGTATAGGGTGAGCATCAGTTTTGGTTACCAAGTTGAGACCTCTATAGTCTACACAAAACCGCATTTCCTTCTTTCCATCTTTAGAATTGGGTTTTGGTACCAGTACCACAGGAGAAGCCCATGGACTGTCAGAGTGCTCAACCACTCCTAGTTCCAACATTTTCTGAACTTCTTGCTTTATGCAGTCCCTGACATGGTCAGGCTGCCTATAGATCCTACTTTTGACAGGTAAACTGTCTCCAGTATCTATAGTGTGCTCACACCAAGAAGTGGTGCCTGGCACAGTAGAGAAGAGTTCTGAAAATTGTCCTAGGAGATTTATGCAATTATCTTTCTGCTCAGCAGTAAGACAATCAGCCAAAACTACACCTTCCACAAGAGCATCTTGTTCTGTGGAAGAGAAGAGATCAGGTAGAGAATCACTGTCTTCTTCCTGTCCCTCATCTGTTGCCATGAGCAGGGTGAGATCAGCCCTGTCATAGTAGGGTTTCAGGCGGTTGACATGGAGCACCCTAAGGGGACTCCTGGCAGTGCCTAAGTCTACCAAGTAGGTGACTTCACCCTTCTTTTCAACAATTGTGTGGGGTCCACTCCATTTATCTTGGAGTGCTCTTGGGGCCACAGGCTCCAAGACCCACACTTTCTGCCCTGGTTGGTACTGAACCAAAACAGCCTTCTGATCATGGCATTGCTTCTGGAGCTCTTGGCTGGCCTGAAGGTTTTTACTGGCCTTTTTCATGTACTCAGCCATCCTTGATCTGAGGCCCAGTACATAGTCCACAATATCCTGCTTAGGAGCTTTTAAAGGTTGTTCCCAACCCTCCTTTACAAGTGTGAGTGGACCCCTAACAGGGTGTCCAAAAAGAAGTTCAAAGGGGCTGAAGCCCACTCCTTTCTGGGGTACCTCCCTGTAGGCAAAAAGGAGGCATGGTAGAAGGATATCCCATCTCCTGCGGAGTTTTTCAGGGAGTCCCATAATCATGCCTTTGAGAGTTTTATTAAATCTCTCCACCAGTCCATTTGTTTGTGGATGATAGGGTGTTGTGAACTTGTAAGTTACACCACACTCCTTCCACCTGGCCTTTAAGTATGCAGACATGAAATTGCTTCCTCTGTCTGATACTACTTCCTTTGGGAAGCCCACCCTGGAAAATATTCCCAGGAGGGCCTTTGCCACTGCAGGAGCTGTAGTGGTCCTTAAAGGAATAGCTTCAGGATATCTTGTGGCATGGTCCACTACCACTAAGATAAACCTATTGCCTGAAGCAGTAGGAGGGTCAAGGGGGCCAACTATGTCAACCCCTACCCTTTCAAAGGGAACCCCAACCACAGGCAGTGGGATAAGGGGTGCCTTTGGAGTGCCACCTGTCTTGCCACTGGCTTGACAGGTTTCACAGGACTTACAAAATTCCTTTGTGTCCTCAGACATCCTAGGCCAATGAAACAATGGTACCAATCTGTCCCAAGTTTTCATTTGACCCAGGTGCCCAGCTAAGGGAATGTCATGTGCCAGTGTTAGGAGGAACTTTCTGTACTCCTGAGGAATCACTAATCTCCTGGCAGCTCCAGGTTTAGGATCCCTATGCTCAGTGTACAAGAGGTTGTCCTCCCAGTAAACTCTGTGAGAGTCACTGACATCCCCATTAGCCTGTTTGACAGCTTGCTGTCTGAGACCCTCTAATGTGGGACAGGTTTGCTGTGCCACACTCAGCTCCTCTCTGGCAGGCCCCCCTTCACCCAAAAGCTCAGCAGTGTCTGCTTCCAGCTCCTCTGGTGTAGGTTCTGCACAGGGAGGGAATTCTTCTTCCTCAGAATTAGAATCCACTGTAGAGGGAGGGATAGTAGGAAGTGGTTTGCTTCTACTAGCCCTAGCTTTAGGGAGCACTTGGTCCATTGTTCCAGGATCCAAGCTTCCCTGTCCTTTTTGCTTTTTGGCCTGAGCCCTTGTCAAAGCAAAAATATGCCCTGGGATGCCCAGCATTGCTGCATGGGCCTCCAACTCCGCATCTGACCAAGCTGATGTCTCCAAATCATTCCCTAATAGACAGTCTACAGGTAAATCTGAAGCTACCACAACTTTCTTTGGACCAGTTACCCCCCCCCAGTTGAGATTTACAACAGCCATGGGGTGGCTTTGTGTTATGTTGTGAGCATCGGTTACTTGGTACTGGTGTCCAAGTATGTGTTGTTCAGGGTGCACCAGTTTCTCAATCACCATTGTGACACTGGCACCTGTGTCCCTGTAGGCCTGGACCTCAACACCATTTATTAGGGTTAGTTGCTTGTGCTTCTCCAAGTTATGGGGGCAAGCAACCAAAGTGGCTAAATCAATAGCCCCTTCAGAGACTAAAGTAGCCTCTGTGGTCTCCCTAATCAGACCAACCCCAACTAAATTACCAAAAGTGAGCCCAGCTACTCCCTTGGATTGGCTATTAGTAGGTTTGCTCCCACCACCACTGCTATTAGTAGGGACACTAGGTGTAGCAGTAGGGGTTGTAGTGGTAGGAGCTGTGGTGCCTTTCTTTGGACAACTGGGATCTGTTGTCCAATGGCCTTTTATTTTACATAAATAGCACCATGGTTTCTTTTCCTTGTTCTGATTAAAGGAGGATTTGGACCCACCACCCCCACCAGAGTGTTTTTGTGAGCCTGATGAAGACTCATTTTTAGATTTGTCCCCACCCTTGTCAGAAGACTTACCATCCTTCTTTTTGTTGCCATCTTTGTCACCCCCTGTATGAACTTTTCTGTTCACTCTTGTTCTGACCCATTTGTCTGCCTTCTTTCCCAATTCTTGGGGAGAGGTCAGATCAGAGTCCACCAAGTACTGGTGCAACAAATCAGACACACAATTATTAAGAATATGCTCTCTCAGGATCAAGTTATACAGGCTGTCATAATCAGTAACTTTACTGCCATGTAACCACCCCTCCAAGGCCTTCACTGCCTGGTCAATGAAATCAACCCAGTCTTGTGAAGACTCCTTTTTGGTCTCTCTGAACTTTATCCTGTACTGTTCAGTGGTTAAGCCATAACCATCCAGGAGTGCATTCTTAAGAACTTGGAAATTATTAGCATCATTTTCTTTTACAGTAAGGAGCCTATCCCTACCTTTTCCAGTAAATGATAGCCATAGGATAGCAGCCCACTGCTTTTGAGGGACATCCTGTACAGCACAGGCCCTCTCAAGTGCAGCAAACCACTTGTTAATGTCATCCCCCTCCTTATAAGGGGGAACTATCTTGTGCAGATTCCTGGAATCATGCTCTTTTGCAGGATGACTATGGGGAATACTGCTGCTGCCACCATGGGTATCTAAACCCAACTTCTGTCTTTCCTTCTCTACTTCTAAAGACTGTCTATCCAACTCCAGCTGTTGCTTCTTGAGCTTCAGTCTGGTTTGTTCCACTCTCAATCTATTGAGCTCCCTTTCTAACAATCTGTCATCAGGGTGGGTGGGAGGGACATTTCTAGATACAGAGGTATGATGGGAATGAACAGAAGGAGACCTGTCCCTTACAGAGGGCACCCTAACAGCTTGGCTACCAGCATAATGTGAGAGCACACCATCAGTATGGTGTGATTCAACCTCTGTACCAACTATGCTAGACTGTCTAGTAATGGGCAGGCTGAGAAGTTTCTTTCCTGAACCTTTTCCTGGGGGAGTCCCTGGATCAGATTGAGAACCATTAGCTATTTTTTCTACAGATTGGGCACTTATGGCCTTATCCTGTACTCTAAGCATATTAATTAACAGTTCTAAAGAAGGATTCTTCCCTACACTCAAACCTCTCTCTATGCAGAGACTCCTTGCTCCTTTCCAGCTAAGGTGATCATATGCAAGTTTGGACAGTTCAACATTTTTTCCTGTGCCAGACATTTTTTAGAGAGAGTTAAAGTGATAGAAAAAGAGAAAAAAAAGTTTTCAGAACTTTTTGGAAAGACAGAAAAACTTTTTAAACTTTTAAGAACTTTTTGAAAGTTTAGAAGTACTTTTCAGCACTTAGAAAAGAGTGAAAAGAGGAAATGCAAAACTTTTTGGCTATGTGTATATACACTGACCTTGTTTTGTATATTTTTCTCTTATGAAAAGTACAATGACAAGAGTGGTAAGTAGTCTCAAGCACTTATCCCACCACTGCACAACCAATGTAGGAGGCTGGACTGGCTTGTAGTGAGTACCAAGGGGTACTTGCACCTTGCACCAGGCCCAGTTATCCCTTATTAGTGTATAGGGTGTCTAGCAGCTTAGGCTGATAGATAATGGTAGCTTAGCAGAGCAGCTTAGGCTGAACTAGGAGACGTGTGAAGCTACTACAGTACCACTTAGTGTCATATGAACAATATCATAAGAAAACACAATACACAGTTATACTAAAAATAAAGGTACTTTATTTTTATGACAATATGCCAAAGTATCTTAGAGTGTACCCTCAGTGAGAGGATAGGAAATATACACAAGATATATATACACAATAGCAAAAATATGCAGTATAGTCTTAGAAAACAGTGCAAACAATGTATAGTTACAATAGGATGCAATGGGGAAACATAGGGATAGGGGCAACACAAACCATATACTCCAAAAGTGGAATGCGAACCACGAATGGACCCCAAACCTATGTGACCTTGTAGAGGGTCGCTGGGACTATTAGAAAATAGTGAGAGTTAGAAAAATAACCCTCCCCAAGACCCTGAAAAGTGAGTGCAAAGTGCACCAAAGTTCCCCTAAGGACAAAAGAGTCGTGTTAGAGGAATAATGCAGGAAAGACACAAACCAGCAATGCAACAACTGTGGATTTCCAATCTAGGGTACATGTGGAACAAGGGGACCAAGTCCAAAAGTCACAAGCAAGTCGGAGATGGGCAGATGCCCAGGAAATGCCAGCTGCGGGTGCAAAGAAGCTTCGACTGGACATAAGAAGCTGAGGTTTCTGCAGGAACGAAAAGGGCTGGAGACTTCCCCTTTTGTGGACGGATCCCTCTCGCCTTGGAGAGTCGTGCAGAAGTGTTTTCCCGCCGGAAGGACGCCAACAAGCCTTGCTACACGCAAATCGTGCGTTTGGCGTTTTTGGACGCTGCTGGGGCCCAGGAGGGACCAGGAGGTCGCAAATTGGACCTGCAGAGAGAGGGGACGTCGAGCAAGACAAAGAGCCCTCACTGAAGCAGGTAGCACCCGGAGAAGTGCCAGAAACAGGCACTACGAGGATGCGTGAAACGGTGCTTGCCGAAGTTGCACAAAGGAGTCCCACGTCGCCGGAGACCAACTTAGAAAGTCGTGCAATGCAGGTTAGAGTGCCGTGGACCCAGGCTTGGCTGTGCACGAAGGATTTCCGCCGGAAGTGCACAGGGGCCGGAGTAGCTGCAAAGTCGCGGTTCCCAGTAATGCAGCCCAGCGAGGTGAGGCAAGGACTTACCTCCACCAAACTTGGGCTGAAGAGTCACTGGACTGTGGGGGTCACTTGGACAGCGTCGCTGGATTCGAGGGACCTCGCTCGTCGTGCTGAGAGGAGACCCAAGGGACCGGTAATGCAGCTTTTTGGTGCCTGCGGTTGCAGGGGGAAGATTCCGTCGACCCACGGGAGATTTCTTCGGAGCTTCTGGTGCAGAGAGGAGGCAGACTACCCCCACAGCATGCACAAGCAGGAAAACAGTCGAGAAGGCGGCAGGATCGGCGTTACAGAGTTGCAGTAGTCGTCTTTGCTACTATGTTGCAGGTTTGCAGGCTTCCAGCGCGGTCAGCGGTCGATTCCTTATCAGAAGGTGAAGAGAGAGATGCAGAGGAACTCGGCTGAGCTCATGCATTCGTTATCTAAAGTTTCCCCAGAGACAGAGACCCTAAATAGCCAGAAAAGAGGGTTTGGCTACCTAGGAGAGAGGAAAGGCTACTAACACCTGAAGGAGCCTATCAGCAGGAGTCTCTGACGTCACCTGGTGGCACTGGCCACTCAGAGCAGTCCAGTGTGCCAGCAGCACCTCTGTTTCCAAGATGGCAGAGGTCTGGAGCACACTGGAGGAGCTCTGGACACCTCCCAGGGGAGGTGCAGGTCAGGGGAGTGGTCACTCCCCTTTCCTTTGTCCAGTTTCGCGCCAGAGCAGGGGCTAAGGGGTCCCTGAACCGGTGTAGACTGGCTTATGCAGAATTGGGCACATCTGTGCCCAACAAAGCATTTCCAGAGGCTGGGGGAGGCTACTCCTCCCCTGCCTTCACACCATTTTCCAAAGGGAGAGGGTGTCACACCCTCTCTCAGAGGAAGTTCTTTGTTCTGCCATCCTGGACCAGGCCTGGCTGGACCCCAGGAGGGCAGCTGCCTGTCTGAGGGGTTGGCAGCAGCAGCAGCTGCAGTGAAACCCCAGGAAGGGCAGTCTGGCAGTACCAGGGTCTGTGCTACAGACCACTGGGATCATGGAATTGTACCAACAATGCCAGGATGGCATAGAGGGGGCAATTCCATGATCATAGACATGTTACATGGCCATATTCGGAGTTACCATGGTGAAGCTACATATAGGTAGTGACCTATATGTAGTGCACGCGTGTAATGGTGTCCCCGCACTCACAAAGTTCAGTGAATTGGCTCTGAACAATGTGGGGGCACCTTGGCTAGTGCCAGGGTGCCCTCACACTAAGTAACTTTGCACCTAACCTTTACCAGGTAAAGGTTAGACATATAGGTGACTTATAAGTTACTTAAGTGCAGTGTAAAATGGCTGTGAAATAACGTGGACGTTATTTCACTCAGGCTGCAGTGGCAGGCCTGTGTAAGAATTGTCAGAGCTCCCTATGGGTGGCAAAAGAAATGCTGCAGGCCATAGGGATCTCCTGGAACCCCAATACCCTGGGTACCTCAGTACCATATACTAGGGAATTATAAGGGTGTTCCAGTAAGCCAATGTAAATTGGTAAAAATGGTCACTAGCCTGTTAGTGACAATTTGGAAAGAAATGAGAGAGCATAACCACTGAGGTTCTGATTAGCAGAGCCTCAGTGAGACAGTTAGTCACTACACAGGTAACACATTCAGGCACACTTATGAGCACTGGGGCCCTGGGTTACCAGGGTCCCAGTGACACATACAACTAAAACAACATATATACAGTGAAAAATGGGGGTAACATGCCAGGCAAGATGGTACTTTCCTACAGGTACCAATTTCATGTCATTGTACATAAAAGCCATGTGGAAGGTGTGTGGTGTTACCTGCAAATCCAGACCTTACCAGCCCCAAAGCAATGGGTTGGTTTAAAGGTTCAACTGAACCCAGAAGGGCATGATTATGAATCTCTCAGAACCCATGAGGTGGAAGTGGGATGCACTATTACCATGCTTGTTTGTCAGGACTCCAGGCTGAGTCTGTTGGAACTCCAGGCGGAGCATCCCTCAAGGTCACTGAACATCTCCCCATGGATGTAGTGTACCAAAGCAATGGCGCAGATAAAGGTATACACCAGAATGGAACAGCTATATGTTGAGCACAGGAACTGGATAGTGAAGGCAGAGCAACCTTAGCATGAACAAATAGAGAATGTACCAATAATGAACAACATACTGGTTACCACTAAGGTTGTACATAGATAAGGCTCAGAACTTCCCACAGTAGCAGGGAATTTCAATGCCACTGTGCAGATTACTCTTACAGATAATCACCCCGTAAGCACCATAGAAGGGAGGTAGCAGAAGCAATTCTGTCTCTGAAACTTAGGTCACAAACAAGGACAAGGACTTACATACACAAGACCAGCCCTTGTGGGTCCAGCTGGAGACACAGTGGCAATTCCTAAAAATAGCAATGGCACACTGTCACAGATACAGAATTTAAGATTATCTATAGCACAAGACAGAGGATGGGGCAGGGATTGCCTCCTGGAAAATAGAAGCCAACCCCTGTACAAAGGAAACACTTATGCACAGGTTAGGACTAATAGTACAGTTACCAGACACAATAGCCCAAGAGGAAAATACAGAGCAAGCACTAGAAAGGGGCCTAAGAACTGTAACTAATATTTCAGGAGCAGAGTATGCAAGGAACAAAACTGGAGAACAGGCAAATCACACACAGATTCCAGGAAACTGTAACAAGCATAACACTTTAACATAAAGAGAACTAATGCAAGGAAAAAAACTGGAGAGCAGTTAAATAATACACAAGGATTCTAGGAAACTGTAACAAGCAATAGACATGAACTTCAAGAGAACTAGAGACTGCAAAGACTCATAGAGAAAGAGAATAGAAACTAGGGCAAAATCTAAGACACAAAGAAAAAATTACCGGAGGGAAGGTAGAAGCAAAAGGAATAAGTAATTGAAAAATAATAGCAGGAGCAGAAGGAACAAACTAGGAACAATTAGAAAGGGAGCAGCTCAAGGGCTGCACCAAGAGTACAAAAAGCCAGAGGAAAAAAAAGCAAAAGCAAGCAGGGCTGGGAAATATCTGTAGCAGGCTGCACAGGAACAGGGTACAACAAACAGGTCGAGGAAAATCTGTAGCATGCTGCACAGGAACAGGGCACAGCAAACAGGGCTGAGAACAATCTGTAGCAGGCTGCACAGGAACAGTGCACAGCAAACAGGGCTGGGAAAAATCGGTAACAGGCTGCACAAGAACAGGGCACAGCAAACAAAGCTGAGGCAAGGAGGAACAGGGCTGGAAAACAAACCAACAAGAGGACCGGTACACCAAGGAATAAACTTCAATGCACGGACAGGGAGCTTCGACAAATGGCAGCTACGCAGGGCAGAGTCACATGGCTGGGCTACACAAGACTTATCACAGGTGTGTGCGATTCCAGTCTCTCACACATCCTGCAGGAGTGAATCCAGTACAGAGAAACAGCAGGACTGTTCCCATAGGAAGCAATGGACAGCAGATTGCTGGTCTTACTGACTACCAGGCAGTGCATAACAGTTCTTGAAGGCCATGGAAATAAATATAGGTTTTCAGTAGAAACAATATCGAAATGGGAAGCATGTAGGAGTCAGAAAGGGACTCTGGATGAGTTTTAATGATGATTCCCAGGCTGCAGATGATCCATGCACAGCGTTCCCCAGAGGCAGAACGATGGCAACATGACCCTGTTGTTTGCCTACAGCAGTGGTCTTCAAACTTTTTAATGCCACGCCCCCTACTTGAAAAATAAAAATCTTTGGGGCCCTCCTCAGAATTTTTCACAATGATTTTAGAAAGCTGGCAATGTTCGAATATGTCAAAACCTATTTAAACATTGCAGTTAAGTACTGTTACCTTTTTAAAACTGCAATAACATGCTTCTGCTTAAAACAAAGGCATGTTATCTGTATAATATTTCATTTGGCCAGAGTTTGGTGCCCCCCCCGGGATCACTTGAGGCCCCCCTAGGGGGGCCCGCCCCCCAGTTTGAAGACCTCTGGCCTACAGGGAGGTGCAGCAGAAGGGGGTTGGCTTCAGCCCTTTTGAGCTTCTATATAGGCACCCTGTGAGAGAGCCTCTCAGTTTGGTAAAGGAAGACTGGGAGCTAGCTCCAAAGAAGCCAACCCAGGATGTATTCAGTTACATGCTGGCCTTCAAGAACCAGACAGCCCGCTTCTGGAAATTTGCCCAGGAGAATCAGGGAAGCTAGTGAGGAGGACATGAAATGCTGGTATGTTTACAATACTACTCTGATTGAGTTTCAGCCTGGCCAGTAAATATGGTTGATGGCCCCGGTAGAGCCCTCTACTCTCTAAGACTGTTGGTCTGGGCCATTTGAGGTGAAAGAGTGCAAGAGTAATGGCACCTTTCTGGTGGCCATGCAGGCCCCTAGGAACCCTTTGAGGGTCCTGCACATAAACCACCTCAAGCCGCACTTTGAGAGGTCTGAGTTGACCATGTTCTCAGTCACAGATGATGGGGTGGAAGAGGAGAGTTAACCCCTCCCCTACTTCTTGTCTTCCAAAGAGCAGGATGGGTCAGTGGAGTGTGTGTGAACCTCTACCCTACCCTGGCCCTAGAACAGCAGAGGGCCTGTCACCAGTTTCTAGGACAGTTTGTCTCCATGGTCTCACTCATCCGTGGACTCACCCAATGGTGTACCTATGACATTGACACTGGGGACAAATTGCCTGTTAAACACAAGTATTATAGGTTGACTAATGTGAGGAACAGCATTAAAGAGGAAATCTTGAAGATGCTGGAGTTAGGGGTGATTGTGAGCACTCCAACAGTCCCTGGTCCAGCCAAGTGGTTCTGGTCCCCAAAACTGCTCCACCCAGTGTCACAGCTGAACTGAGGTTCTGTGTTGACTACCGTGGGCTCAGTGCCATCGTCAAGACTAACACGCACTCCATCTCTCGAGCTGATGAGCCCATTGACCGGTTGGGATCTGCCATGTTCCTCAGCATGTTTGATTTAATGTCTGGGTACGGGCAGATTGCCTTGACAGAGGGGGCAAAAGAGAGGTCTGTATTATTAGCGCAGAGAAACATCAGCAGTTCCATGTTATGCCCTTTGGGTTGAAGAATGCCCCTGCTACATTCAAGAGGCTAGTCAAACAGGTCCTGGCTGGGTTAGAGGACTTCAGTGCTGCCTACCTAGATGACATTGCTGTCTTCAGCTCTAGATGGGGGGGACCACTTGCATCGCCACCAGGAAGTGTTAAGGGCCCTGCAGAGTGTAGGCCTCCGTATCAAGGCCAGCAAGGGCCCAATACGATAGAGCAGGGGCCTGTGGTGTACTTTGGACACCAGGTAGGGAGCAGCCACGTGGCACCCCTACAAGCCAAGATTGACACCATTCTGACTTTGGTACCCACCAAGACTCAGAAAGAGGTGAGGGCCTTTTTAGGCCTCACTGGATACTACACCATTGTTGCCCCCTTGACAGATCTGAGTTCCATAAAGCAGCCAAGTCAGGTAAAGAGGCATGCGAGACCACTTTTGACGCCATGAAGGAGGCCACATGCACTGCACCAGTGCTCAAGGCTTCTGACTTTTCCAAGGAATTTGTGGTGCAGACAGATGCTTCAGAGCATGGTGTGGGAGCTGTACTTTCACAGCTAAACAAAGAGGGCCTAGATCAACCTGCAGCCTTCATTAGTAGGAGGTTACTTCCCAGGGAACAGAGATGGTGCGCAAAACAAGGGAAGCTTTTGCTGTGGTCTGGTTGCTGAAGAAGCTAAGACCCTACTTGTTTGGGACTCACTTCTGGGTTCAGACAGACCACAGGCCTCAGATGGTTAATACAGATGAAGGGTGAGAATCCTAAACTGTTGAGGTGGTCCATCTCCCTACAGGGAATGGACTTTATGGTGGAACGTCGCCCTGGAACAGAACATTCAGATCCTGATGGTCTTTCCAGGTTCTTATGCATTAGTGATGAAAACTCCCTACAGGTTGGATAGTTCTTCCCACTTTCAGCTGAGGAGGACACATTTTAAACCTGGCAGCTCTTTGTATTTTCCCCTGTCTTTTTGCTTCTGACCTTCCGCTTTTTGGTCTCAGCTCTAGATGGCGCACATGTACTGCTCAAACTGAGACATGCTGTATCTACTGTTATGGGCTTCAGCACACCCATAAGCTTCCCATTTGCTGGCAGCATTGTCGCTCTGTTTTTCCTTCTCCCATTTGTGAAGTGCATGTC
Organism: Pleurodeles waltl; assembly: GCF_031143425.1. Lineage (NCBI taxonomy): Eukaryota > Metazoa > Chordata > Amphibia > Caudata > Salamandridae > Pleurodeles > Pleurodeles waltl. Next base: position 832,354,285 of record NC_090437.1, read on the forward strand.
CTACGTCATGCCTATTTCACTATTTAGGTCTCCCCGAACGCACCGCCCAACTACCTTTAAACATAAACAGCAGCCCTTTTCAGCCATTGTTTCGGGACTACTTTTTTTTTATTTAAGTGGGTAACAATGTGTGCAGTGTGTTTCATAATGTGTTGCTATTTTCAAGCTTGTTAGTAGATGCTTGTTGCAGCACTGCACGCCTGTAGTTGTGTGTGTCATTCCGGTTTATGCCTGCCAGGACACATGTTGCGGCTGAAGCGCACACCTCTGGTTGTATATGTTTCTTTGAGCTTGTGTGTTTTTCTCCTCTACCACATTAGTATATTGGCAGATTGAGATACCAAGTCCATCTATTGCTTCTCCAGTGGTTATGGCAGGCTTCTGGAGGTGGACATGAAAAACGAGTATGTTGAGGGCACTGAAAGCAGACACAACCACAGAAATGCTACCCTTTTCATTTTCTTGTGTTTTCCCATAAGATGATCTTCGTGTCAAGGTAAGACTTTTAAAGCCCACACTTTGACATTTTTATGGCGATAAACTGCATTGTGGGAGGCACAATGCATGCCACAACAGGAGACTCCTCAAACTGTTTTTCAATTCACATGTTGGTTGGATTTACATATTGCCTGTTACTTTTAGCCGGGGCTGACTCCTTCTACACTGCAACTGGGTTGCTTAGTTCTTCTACTGTGGGCTTACTACAGGTCCCCATTCTTCTCCGGCATGATTACAGCTCCCGCTCGCCTTACTCTCATTTTTCTCCACCTCCTGCTTTTTCCCAATCTGAGCAACTGTTCCTGCTCTGCACAGTTCAGCTCTACCCCCTATCCTTTCCACCCCAATTTAAGTGAGCAGTTTTTTTTTCACTTTGCTCCAAACTTCTTCTGCTCCCTCCAAATAACTCCTACCATCTTCCTGTCACTTCAACCCTGTTTTTCTCTTCCTCCATCTCCTGTGACCCCAGTGCCTTTGTCTTTCACTTGGATAACTCATTCTTTGCACCGTTTTCTACTGCCCCCCACTGAGTCTCCCACTTGCTATCCTCTATCCCTTTATTTTTAGTAACGTAAGATCACCCGTTCCAGAATAGACATAGAACAAATTAATTTTCAGTGCACATTCTTTATTTAAGCTGCTAATAATATGAAGCATTTGCCCAAAATGTCTCACCCCGATTGGTTTCAAAATACTGGTCTGAGCGAAGCAAGCTGGGGAATACAGCAGGAACTTCAGGTACGGAATGTGACTGCAGTGAGCCATCATCAGCACACAACCAAGGTGTCAAAGGGCTGGGTGTCTTCTGCCTCTGTAGGCACCATGTATATGTCCAGCTGCCCCACCACCCTTAGCATGCTTTAGGAGCTGTCCGTGTCATACATACCCTAAACAAGCTCTAGTCTGGAGGTTCTAGTGTTTATGCACCTCCCCCCCCCCCCCTTTGTCCTTGCTCCTTCTGTTTTGTAAAGCTGAAACTAAGATGTTTGCTATTACCAAATTTAATGATTTTGGGTATATTTAATTCAGGAGGATAACAAGCTTAGTTGGCCCTGATAGGAATTCAAACACATGATTGTACTTTACATTCCAATGTCATTAGCAAATAGTTGTGTTATTAAGCTGTTTATATGAGGTCATGTTTTAAGGTGTGAATGTTTGTTATATTAGCTGATTGGATTGTGCACCAAGGCAACAAGAATACTTGCACCAAAATTTACAGTGCATATATCAACCTTTTAACAAATTGAACTTCAAGAGTTTTCAATGGAAAACTGATTTTCACCTTTTAGGCTGGATATATCTAAGGGACCACTACCATTCTGAAACCTCCTATATCGCTCCTGGTGTATCTTCCTTCTAGACAAAGTCCACCGCCTGCACGGCACGGATGATGAAATTGCTTGAATCATAAAATAGATTAAAATAATCACAGTAACTTGTCTCTGGCCTCTTACTATACTTACCAACAGCTGTGAAAGTTAGAATAAAAGCACTTGCTTCCAATCACTAGGAAAAAGCATTTGCTTCCAATTGCTACATTTACCAGAATGCATGACTTTAAAAACAAAAACAACAGCAAGCATTCTTCCAACTTCCTCCCACCTCCCTTTTAAGCTCTGAATGTGATGAAACATACTTGCACCTGTGACTCACTGGACTTCTCCTAGATGTGATTACACCATAGTAGTGCTGTTTCCAGGATCATAACTGTGTAATCCCTGTCAAAACCAATGGCTCTGCCATATGTTAACAGGCAGCCATTAAAGGCAAGACCTATTGGCTTTGGCAGTACTAAATGGACACAATTGAGTTCCATTTGTGGAATGGAGCAGAACATAATGTGTTTTTCACCAGAAGGTCACCTCCTCCTCTGCAAAAAAAGCAGAAAAGGAGCCTCAAGCCAGTAAGTAAAAAAAAAAAAAAAAAAAACACAGTCATTGGCAAAGCCAACAGGTCTGTCACTGGCAAGCTAGTGCATTTTTTTATCTTTTATTTTTTTAGTGCAAGCATGCACCATAAAAATAAAAAGGAAAAAAAACATACATGCTACCTCTAATGTATGACTTCTACGGGCTTAGAATAAAAATCTTAAATAAAACAATGATAGCTTTTTTTACTACTGTTTTTTTAGACTGCAAGATTTTTTATTGCAAAGTGCATTTGATTGTTATTACCCACAAAGGAGACAAGTATAAATCACCACTCAAATCGTTGCCATGTCACTTAAATACTTTAAAATAACAACTTTAAAAAGAGAGACGCAAAACAAACAGCCATCTAACGCAACATCTGAATTAAAGGTAAAATAAATACCAGACTTTTAGAGGTAACATACAAAAAACATAAAAAACAACGCATTGAGCCACCTTTGTTACTGAAAATGACTTTTTGGTCTTGGCTACACAGTGCATGTGCTGTCTCAAAGAGACGTGTTGTGTTTAATCTACGGGCTTCATCCCGCCCACAGGCATCCCATTTGCTTGCTAAATTGTCTGTCTCTTATTCTTTGTCACCATTTGTCCACTTGTGTTTAGCCCTCCCCCATAACATGGACCAAGTGTTTGTAAACATCTACTGCTGTCGTTTTATGACAATTTTATGACCTATGTTTTTCTTTCTATTTCAGCACTCTACACAGTGCTTGTCCTTTCACCAGCTCCGATTCCTTCTGCCTGCCTTCTTGCCCCATTCACAAATCAACCACTCCCCTGTCACTACTTTTCCTATTGTTGATGGTTTTCATTTCCCCCACCTCCTCCCTCCGTTGCTGCTTGCTCCCCCGCAATTCCCAGTGTTAGCCCTATCCACAAATCAACCCCTCCCAGTCATTGCTTTTACTTTTGTTGATGTCTTCCGTTTCTTCCACATCATCCCTCCCATCTCTGCTTGCTCCCTCACAGATCCCAGTACTTGCCTTATCCATGCTGAACTGCAGATGTTCTGCTAGACAACATGGCTAAAATACATTTAAATTGACTAGGCAAATAGCTCTGGAATTGCAAAGAGCTATTGGCTTCGCCAGTGCGTGTTGATCTTGTGCTGAATTTTGTTTTTGCTGGCTTTAGGACTTTGGGCACTTTACCACTGCTGTCCAGTGCTAAAGTGCAATTGCTCCCTGTCTAAATTGTATTGGGGATTGGTTTATCCATTATTAGCATATTGGATTTACTACAAAGTCCGTAGTAAGTGCAGTATGTGTGCTTACGGCTTGTAAGTCAAATGTTACTAGTGGACCTGCAGCACTGATTGTGCCACCCACATGAGTAGCCCTGTCTATTGCATTGTCTGCGTGTGCAGTTTTAAACTGCCATTTGGACCTGGCAAGTGCACCCACTTGCCAGGCCTAAACCTTCCCTTTTACTACGTTAGTCAACCCTAAAATAGGCTCAAAGCAGCCCCATGGGCAGGGTGCAGTGTATTTAAAAGGTAGACATGTACTGGTGTGCTTTACAGGTCCTGATAGTGAAATACTGAAAAATGTGTTCTTTACTATTGCAAGGCCTATCTCTCCCATAGGGTAACATGGGGATTGCCTTGAAATATCTTTTAAGTATAATTTCCCATTGGGAGCAGATAGAGATATAAATCAATCAATCAGTGATTTCTAAAGCACGGCTAATCACCCATAGGGTCTCAAGGCACTGTTAGTAGGCATGCTGCTCAATCAAAGAGCCATGCATTGAGGTCCTTCCTGAACTGCTTCAGTGATGTGTTCTGCCTCAGTTTGAGAGGTAGCGTGTTCAATGTCCAGGCTGCGAGGTAGGAGAAGGATTCTCCTCCTGCTGTGCTTTTCTGCATCTTGGGTTCGGCTATGAGGGTAAGCTGGGAAGAGCAGAGATATCTGTTGGGTACGTAGAAGGAGAGGCGTTGGTTGAGGTATACCGGTCCTATGTTGTGTAGTGCCTTGTAGGTGAAGATCAGGAGTTTGTATGTGATGGGCTTGTTGACTGGGAACCAGTGTAGGTCTCTGAGGTGGGAGGAGATGAGGCTGTGTTGGGGGATGTCCAGGATGAGTCTGGCTGCTGCATTCTCGATTCTTTGTAGTCTTGATTGTAGTTCTTGGTGATGCCAGTATAGAGTACATTGCCGTAGTCCAGTTTGCTAGTGACCAGTGCGTGGGTGGCTGTCTACCTTGTGTCTGAGGGGATCCACTTGAAAATCTTTCAAAGGAGTCTGAGGGTGTGGAAGCATGACGATGAGATGACATTACTTGGCAGGTCATGGATAGAGAGGAGTCCAGGATGATGCCCAGATTGTGTGCATGGTCCGTGGGAGCAGCAACATATCTCAGTGCGGTGGGCCACCAGCAGACATTCAGGGACCTGGGGGTCAGTGGCAGTGGGCACACGGTTCAGGGGACAGAGGCACAGGACAACAGGGAAGCTGGGAGGACTACTGTGCGACAAGGGGAGGACAGGCCCAGGGAACCCACTCTCCACGAGGCACTCTCCAACATCATGGGAGCATACCACCATTCCCAGGAGACCATGGGCACGGTACTGGCCAAGTTTCAGGAGACCCAGCGGCTGCAGGAGGAACACTACCTTGGGATCAGGGAGGATTTGAAGTCCATTAACACCACCCTGGTCACCATTGCAGGGGTGCTGGCAGACCTGCCCAACACCATGAGGGACACAGTGGGACACAAACGGGCCCCTGACACTAGCCGGATGATGAACAGCCCTCCACCTCCGCCGTCGCTAGTGGACAGGAGGCACTGCCACAGGAACAACAGGCCACCAGCACCCCACCCCCGGCAGAAGGAGAACCACCCCGCAAACAGTTCCGGAGATCCAGGAACAAGACAGAGAACATTGCCAAATCCCCACCAGGAAATAAGACCCTCCTGATTGTCACCCTTCTGTCCCTCTTTGTCACCCTGTCCACCTTAAACATTTGCCCAACTTCCTATGCCCCCATGGACAATGCACCTGTGAGACCAAGAAACTGAGCTCTACCATGGACATTCCTCCACCATCACCCCAGCCCATTGCACACACCCCTCCACTCATTAGCACAGAAATAAACACCCTTGAATCACAAATCATTCTGGAGTCAGTCTGTACTTTCACAAATGTGTAATTGCAACCTCACTGAAATATAGCAATGTCAATGTTCATGTTCACATACCAATGTTACACAGTTGTTGGGCAGCAGTAAACATAGCAGAGGGCATAAAGTGGGACCCAGATCTGTGAAATGGAAAGGCAAAGTGACATGTCAGTGTCCATACACAGAGGTAAAAAGGCAGATTTATGCTAGGTCCTACAGTAGTATGAGATGTGTGAAGCAGTGCCATCCTCTTACCTGTGTCTCACTGGAAGTATTGCATGATGATGTTGTTTCGGTTGTCTATATCTTCTTCTTCTGCCTCCCCTTCTCAGTCCACAGGCTCCACAGCTGCCACAAGACCAGCATCAGGCCCATCCTCCTGCAGAAAAGGCACCTGGTGTCGCAAAGCCAGGTTGTGCAACATACAGCATGCCACGATTATCTGGCACACCTTCTTCGGTGAGTAGTGTAGGGAGCCACCTGTCAAATGGAGGCACCAGAATCTGGTCTTTAGGAGGCCGAAGGAGAGCTCTATTATCCTCCTAGTTCACCCATGTGCCTCATTGTAGCGTTCCTCTGCCCTTGTCCTGGGATTCCTCACTGGGGTCAGTAGCCATGACAGGTTGGGGTAACCAGAGTCACCTGCAAATATCGAGGGACAACTGTTAGACATTCTCCAAACAGTATGGAATCTCCCATAACCAGACACCTTTTAAACTGTGTGGGGACCTTGGGCTCACCTATTAGCCACACACAGTGCCTCTGGAGTTGCCTCATCACATAAGGGATGCTGCTATTCCTCAAAATGTAAGCATCATGCACTGAGCCAGGATACTTGGCATTCACATGGGAGATGTACTGGTCTGCCAAACACACCATCTGCACATTCATTGAATGGTAGCTTTTCCAGTTTCTGTACACCTGTTCATTCCTGCAGGGGTACAAATGCCACATGTGTACCATCAATGGCACCAATGATGTTGGGGATATGTCCCAGGGCATAAAAGCCACCTTTCACTGTGGGCAGGTCCTCCTCCTGAGGGAAAACGATGTAGCTGCGCATGTGTTTCAACAGAGCAGATAACACTCTGGACAACACGTTAGAGAGCATTGGCTGTGACATCCCTGATGTCATGGCCACTGTTGTTTGAAAGAACCCACTTGCCAGGAAATGGAGCTCTGACAGGACCTGCACTAGAGAGGGGATTCCTGTGGGATGGAGGATAGCTGACATCAGGTCTGGCTCCAACTGGGTACACAGTTCATGGATTGTGGCACAATCAAGTCTGTAAGTGATAATGATATGTCTGTCTTTGTTGACAGGTCCACCAGGGGTCTGTACACCGGAGGATGCCGCCATCTCATCACCTGCCCTAGTGGACGTGCCCTATGGAGGAGAAGGGTGAGCAGAGGGTCATACACGACATAGGTTTCACAAGGCTGTTTAGCACAATCGTGAAATAATCTTTGTGTGCCTTTGTCTGTCCGTATTCCTAGCCAAAATAGCTGTGACGCAGTTAGTTGGCCTGCCATGTGGCTCCCTGAAATGGCTGCTGCCTGACTTGTAAGGAGGGACAAGGGGAAATGAGGTAACTGCGCTGGCGTTGTGCAGCGTCACGGTAGGTGGTCGAATACCGCTGCGCAATTCAGCATTGGTTACCATTGGGCCCTATGGGTTCCAGGAGCCAATGACGATGTACGCCGGCGGTGACGGTACGCACCCCTGCGGATGCGACCGACATTTTCTATCTGTTCCCTCACTTGATTCCTGACCTTCAACAGGAGAGGACCTACGCTGCAAGTGCTGCTGTGACCTGCGTCTGGTAGCGACAATGGCTACAGTGTTTGGGGAAGGGGCCCCTGCCTACATTGCGGAGGAGTTGGAGAAACTGGTGGATGGGGTAATCCCCCAGTACACGCTACTCTACGGTCCTCCAGACAAACATGTGAGTGAACCGTGTGCATGGTGGATGCAACATGATTGTATGGAGTGTCGTGGATGGAATAGATGGGGGGACAGGCCAGCATCTGAGAATGGTGAGTGTATGTTTTTCTGGGACAGGGTGAGATGTTTGTGGGCAATGTGTGAGAAGAACTGTATGGGGGAGTAACATCCATTTTTACTTCACTATTCCTCTAGGTCAGTGCCCACCAGAAGAAGGGTATTTGGCGTGCCATGGGCAAGGAAGTGCGGACCCTGGGGGTCTACCATAGACAGAGCACCCACTGCCGTAAAAGATGGGAGTGCCTGTGCCGCTGGACCAAGAAGACGACAGAGGCCCAGCTGGGGATTGCCTCCCAACATGGAAGGGGTGCCCGTCGCACCATGACCCCCCTGAAGTACCGGATCCTAATGGTGGCATATCCTGAGATGGATGGGCGCTTGAGGGCATCACAGAAGCTGCAAGGGGGTGAGTACACTCTCATTCAGCTGACTCTGCGTGCTTGACGAGGTGTCTGGGTGGGGGAGGTGGGCTGTGGGATCCCCTAGGCCAGGGCAGACGCGCAAAGGTAGATCCATTGATTTGCAGGCTCAGTCCCACTCCAACCCCAAAGGTGGTAGTGGCCCTCTACACCTAGTCAGGCTCCCATGGCTTCCAGGTGTGCTTGAAATGGGTCTAGACAGAGTCCCCCATGGGCATGTGCTTTTCCCCTGCACTGTTAGTGCATGCGCTAGTGCATAGGGCTTCTCCCTGTGTGTTGTGTCCGCCAACAGTAGTGGTGTTGCAGGCATTGACCATGTGTATCCTCTGTCTTCCCCCCACTTTTTTTTTGTCTCCCTGTCCTTGTGTTCATTAGCATCATCTTGTGGAGGAGCATTGGCACAGGAGCAGGGGGGAGCTGCAACCCACATGGCCCTGAAGGGTGAATTAACAGAGTCTGAAGGCACCAGTGGGACGGAGGGCGAGGGGAGCTCCACGACGGAGACAGGAGCAGACACCAGCGACAGCGACTTCTCCTCTGATGGGAGCTCCCTTACGGTGGCAGGCACCTCTGTGCCCACCGCAACAACAGGTACAACCGCCACCCCCCCCTACCAGCACCGCCCTCCCAGCAGCCCCTCATCGAGTTTCCCATGCCTGCTCACTCAGGAGGGTGGGCATCTCCTTCGCCTCAGGCACCTCAGGCCCCAGTCAGCCCTGCTGCCCTCAGTGAGGAGGCTATTGACCTCCTGAGGTCCCTCACTGTTGGGCAATCAACCATTTTGAATGCCATCCAGGGTGTTGAGAGGCATTTGCAGCAAACAAATGCATACCTGGAGGGCTTTCATTCTGGTGAGGCGGCCCAACAGAGAGCGTTTCAGGCTCTGGCCTCAGCACTGATGGCAGCCATTGTTCCTGTGTCCAGCCTCCCCCCTCCAACTTCCTCTACCCAGACCCAATCCCCTGTACCTCAGCCTATCCCAAGCACACCATCAGACCAGTATGCACACTCATCAACACACAAGAGTGGACATGGCAAACATAAGCACCACAAACCCACAGGCACTCACACAAGCACCATCCCCATGCAGACACACCAACAGCCACTGCCTCCACTGTGTCCCCCTCCTCCACGTCCTCCTCCTCCCTCTCTGTCTCGTCTCCACTCACACCTGCATGCACTACATCTTCATCCACTACCTCCATCACCAGTACGCCCATCACCACACACCTCTCACGTGCAATCACCACCCCCACTACCATTCACACATCCCCTGTGTCCTCTCCCAGTGTGTCTGTGAGCCCTCCTCCCAAAGTACACAAACGCAGGCACACACCCACCCAACAGCCATCCACCTCACAACAGCCTCCATGCAAATTCAGCACACCTCCTACAAATGCAAAAACAGAGACGTGGGTCCCTTGCTCACTGTGCCACTGGAATCAAGCTAGCCTGGCTGAAGAAGGGTGATACCCTAAAACCGGTCCCAGGATGCTTGTTTCCAGTCCATGGAGGACCTGGCCTGGCAGTTCGGGCTGGACTGTTCCCATGAGGAACAGGGTCAAGACTGATTTGCATATGGCTGGGTCCAAACTGGGGTGGCATGGTGAGCAAAAGAACGATGAATTTAACCCAGATCTGTGACTGGGTTTGAGTGTTTGCATTGTCAGCACTCTGTCCATCATCTTTTTGTATTGCTAAAGTTACCCTAAGTGGGAAGGGTATGCCCAGACGTGGGTCCCTTGCTCACTGTGCCACTGGAATCAAGCTAGCCTGGCTGAAGAAGGGTGATACCCTGAAACCGGTCCCAGGATGCTTGTTTCTGGTCCAGGGAGGACCTAGCCTGGCAGTTCGGGCTGGACTGTTCCCATGAGGAACAGGGTCAAGACTGATTTGCATATGGCTGGGTCCAAACTGGGGTGGCATGGTGAGCAAAAGAACAATGGATTAAACCCAGATCTGTGACTGGGGGTGAGTGTTTGCATTGTCAGCACTCCGTCCATCATCTTTTTGTATTGCTAAAGTACATCTCCTACAACCACTACCTCTTCCTCCACTCCCAAACCTCCTCCATCTTCTCGTCCCAGTGTGTCTAAAAAACTTTTCCTGGCTAACATTGACCTCTTCCCTACACCCAATAGGCCCCCGTCCTTCCCCTAGGGCCAGGTCCCAGCCCAGCACCTCAGCCACCAAATCCTCCAGCACTGTGGTCTCAGCAAGTCCTGTCACATTGCGGGTGGCACCCATCAGGGCTGCCAGTGTGCCACCTAGCGAGGCTAGGATCAGCCCATTCCGCCACCTGCCGAGGTGAAGAAGGTGCCCACATGCCATAGGGAGAAGCCGCACCAACCACCCAGCAAGGGCTCCTCCAAGCCAAAAGGGGACAGTGCCAATGGACCAGCAGCGACATCAAAAGTGGGGAAGGGACACAAGGCGAAGGGCAAATCAGGACAGGGCACGGAGCCTCCGGCTGAGGGACCGAGTCACCCCTTCTGGCAACCAGAACAGCAACCTGTATGGCGGTGGACACAGCCACCTGCACCGTCACTTGCACGTCTGCTGCCTCAGCAACAGTCCCCAGGATCATCCCCAGTGGGCAGCCTTCGGAGGCTGCAGGAGACGTCCTGCTGTGTCCCTTCACAGGTGCTGACACATTCACCACCGCCAGCATCTCCACCACAGACACCGCTGCAACCACCGCCACCAGCCCCGTGACGGGCTCAAACAGTGCCACCACAGCTGACATGGCTATCATCCCCAGTGGCCAGCCGTCAGAGGTTGCAGGAGACGTCCTGGACCCTGCACAGCATACATGAGGCACGACACCCAGCACTGTTTGTACCTGCAGGTGGCAGGCGAAGTCGCAGCAGGGTGGAGTGTCTCTGCCTCCATTGATTATCATGCTACCTGTTCCCAGGCAATCTCGTGGCACACACACTCAGGTGAGGGAATGGGACCTGCCACACTGCATGTGAAGCACTCTGGGCACAAAGCCCCCTCCAGAACCAGTGGAGAAAAGCATTCACTCACACAGTCCTTGGCAGGATGAAGCACTCTGGGCACAAAGCCCCCTCCAGAACCAGTGGAGAAAAGCATCCACTACCCCAGTCCTTGGCAGGATGAAGCACTCTGGGCACAAAGCCCCCTCCAGAACCAGTGGAGACTGACATCCACTTGAGAAACTGTGGCTTTGCACTCCCCAGGATAAAGCAGTTGGCAAACCACCCACTTGAGAGACTTGAGAGACTGTGGCTTTGCACTCCCCAGGATAAAGCAGTGGGCAAACCACCCACTGGAGAGACTTGAGAGACTGTGGATTGCACTCCCCAGGATAATGCAGTGGGCAAACCACCCACTGGAGAGACTTGTGAGACTGTGGCTTTGCACTCCCCAGGACATGGCCATGGAGCCCCCTCTTGGAGCAGTGGCGTTGTCCGTTCATCCGGTTGAGGTGCCCCCCCCCTCCTCCTCAGGTGCCTGTTTATTTTCAATCTGATGCCCCAGCAGTGTTCTCTCCATTTCGAGTCAGGTATCATGTGTGGGCTTCGCCCATACATTTTGAGACCACTGGACCACTGGTCCACGGACAATGATTTCATTACTATCCGGACTTGTGTAGTTGGTGTACATATTTGTATATACTGATGATTTTGATTTTGACCTATCTGATTTTTCGATGATTACACTTGTTACAATCATTTCATTTTCTCCTTGCGTTATTCCAGGGGGTGACGGGGTGTAAATGTAATGTTGATGCATGTATTTGTGTGTATGGTGTTGTGGGTGGGGGTGGGGGTGTTGCATGTGTGTGTCACTCTCTTTTTCCTCCTCCCCTCCCCTGTGTGCTAGGTGCAGTACTCACCATGGTTGTCGCCGGTGCCTTTGCTGCTCCTGATAGAAGAGGAGGTAAAGCAACATGGGCAGGACCTGTAACTCGGGCTCCATGGCGTCCTGGTTCCTCATTGGGTGTTGAGAGATGAGTGGTTTTCGTTCCACAGACTGTTTCCGCTGTGCTTTTGATGGCGTTGGTACCGCCCCGAAAAATCTGGCAGATTGGTGCCTTGTAATACGGTGGGCGGCACATTGAGTTCCACCTGTCTGTTGGCGGTTACTGCCACAGTGTTTGTTTCTACCGCCGTGGCAGTCGGAGTGTTAAAGTGGCTGTCTATGTTGGCAGTTTTCACCATGGTCGTGATTCCATTTTTTTTACCGCCGGCCTGTTGGCGGTCTTACCGCCGCTTTAACACTGACCGTCAGGGTTGTAATGAGGGCCAATGTGCTGTGTTACACAATTGGTTTTATCAATGCTTGTTTTACCAATGCTTGTTTGCTAATGTGAGCCGGTGTAGACATGTGCTTCTAATTGGGTGTGGTGTAGACATGTGCTTCTAATTGGGTGTGGTGACTCATCCACATGTGGAAACTCAACTGCTTTCCTGATTGGTTATAAATAGCACAGTGAAGCATGCCTCCCTGCTTGGCTTTGTTTTGCTTTCTGATCTCAGCATCTGATTTGGCAGTCCATCCCCTGCTGTCATCGTCGTATTCAGGACTTTTGAGGCAATTCTTTACTTCGTTCCTGTATCAGCTGACACCAGGCATTCCTCCAGCACTCCGGAAAAGACTGCAGCTAAGTGACTAGTATTCGCCAGGGAGTTTGTTCTTTGAGTGCCGCACTTTCCTAGAACAGCTGGTTTATTTCAGACCTCGTATTTTGGCAGAGTGCTTATCTTGAAGAGACAAATGCATTTCTGAACATTCTACATTATTATTGTAGTTACTTGTCTAAATGTGCTTCAGGAAATATGCTTGAGCTCAAGTACTAGAAAAAGTGACAGTGCTATTTTAAAAGAGCATTTACGTGACTTTTCTTTCTCCAATAGCATAACTCTTGGATTTAAATTGTGTCATTCATGCCTGTGTTTCAGGTTTGAGGAATTTGCTTTTGAAGGGTTTTTCACACACACAGTGAAACCAAACCAAACTGTGCCACCCTAACTGTTTAAACCCAGAGTGGACATTTGTATTTCTTGGATTGTTTTTGTTCCTTTCAGTTTAACCCTTTGCATGTAGGAAAGTTATAAGTGATATAATGAATGCCCTTGTTTGTCTTTCTTGTGCATGATAAGTGCAACCACAGTTCTAATTGTACTGTGCAACAGTGAATCTCTCTAAAGCCAGCCCTAGTGTTGCAGTACTTAATGTTATGGTACTCAGTTTGGGTTTTTGGTAATGCAGTGTTAGTAATTGTGGCAACATTTATTATTATCCAAGAAAAGTGCTGGAGCATCCTGGTGTTCTTCTACTGCTCCTGTGCCAATATCAGAAAGAGAGATTCAGTTTCAAGGAAGTTGAATGCACTAACTTTACTATCACTCTGTAAACAACGACCTGCCCCCCGAAGATACAGGGTGCCTGGATTGACTGGAAAGACGTGGCAGTGTTTTGTCTCTTTCTCTTCTACTCCCCCTTTTTTTTTGGGACACCTGCCGGGGTTTCTGTGTCTACCAGGAAGTGCCGAGAGGTGTTCCAGGAGGTCGAGGGGCATACCATCGCCCCTGCAGACATCCTGCTTTGCAGGTGAGTGGCACCTTCTTGACACCAGGGAGGGGGGATGTATGCCTTCATCCCCTATTACATGAAGGCCGGGCCCAGGGGAATGGGGTCCCGGGCATCAGATTCAGCCTGGGGAGGGGGATGCTAGGCCCAACTCCTCCCTTTATTTATGGTCAGGCCTCTGGGGATGAGTCCCTGGGACAAAATCAGTCCAGGGAGAGGGGCTGCGTGGCCCTCCTCCCCTGTTAAACGATGGGCCCCCTCCCATAGAGTCCAAGGGTCTCCCTTTAAATTGCTACAAGTATACAAATGTTCATATCACCTGAAAGCTTCACCTGCTTGGCCCGCACTGTCCAGCTTAGTAGTATGCAAAGGTGCTCCTGCCTTTGCCAGGATGATGGACAGCTTACCAAATGGACCCCCAGTGTGTTTCCCACCAATTGTGGTGGTGTTTTGATGCAGAGAAATATGAGTACTATCAGTTAGGTAGACATTTTGTGAAAAATTGTGGACTCTTGTTGGATAAACAGGCAAGTGCGATTTCTTTGTGGCTGAGTCACTCACACAGCTACTGACACCCCCACACAGACACTCACAGATCCACTAAGACTCATGCACCCTCTCACAGACCCACTCAGAGTCTCATGCAGTTACTCACAGATGCACTCAGAGACTCATGTACCTACTCACAGACCCACTTAGACACCCACTCACAGATTCAATCAGAGACTCACGCACCCACTCACAGACTCATGAACTCACTTACAGACCTACTCAGAGACTGACGTACCCAATCACAGACCAACTCAGAGACTCACACACTCACTGACCCATCAGACATTCACACACTCAATCAAAAATCCACTCAGGCTCTCAAACACCCACTCACAAACCCACACACACCCACTCACAGAGACACTCTCACACTAACTGTCACACCCAGAGAATCTCTTCCACACCTACTGTCACACCGAGACACTCTCACACCCACATAGACCCTCTCACACTCCGCCACTGTCACACCCACTCTCACCCCTATGCTCACACCCAGAGAGAGATGCACTGTGGCCCACCCCCGCCGTGCACAGCCTTCAGTGAGGTTGAGTGGTTATAGACGTTTGGTTGCAGGGCCTGGCTGCAGGCTGTGCGCAGTGGTGGATGGATTAACGTATACTAATTACAATTACTTTATGCTAAAAAATATAGAAATTCAGTTAAAAAAAACTAAGGTTATAGGGACTTTATAGTTAGGAAATAGAATTTAAAAAAAACATAAAATTCACTTAAAAAACCAAAAGGTTACAGAAATGTTATAGTTAGGTTCTGAATTTACTCACACAAAACCATAGAAATTCAGCAGTTATACTTAGAGTTATTTCAATTAACTATAGCTTGTGCCCTAAAGTAACAATAACTCATGCCCTTGCCATTCACTGCTAATTACCTCAGATACTACAGCACTCATGACAACTTTTAAAACATAAGTTAAAATATCAATGAAACAATAGCAGTCAAATTATTGAAGAAAAATTGTGCATGGTGGGGGCAAAAGTTATAGTTACCTTAGGGCCCGAGTTATACTGAAATTTGTTTTTATTGGGAGGGGGCCACGCGACCTCCCTCCCTGAGAGGCTCCGGGAAGCCCAGCTCATGGGCCAGATTTAAAAAAAATGGGCAAGGGTAATGCACAGCCCCCCTCTCTAAGCCTCAAAAGGCCCAGGGTGGTCCCCCCCAGGGCTGGTTACTTGAGGGGAGGGGGCGAGCGACACGGGGGTCTTGGGGTTCCCCTGCACCCCTCAACAACACTATGGTGGGTGCCATGGGCAGGCACCAGGACCCACCTTTTAAGGGTGAGAGTCTCAGGGGATGGGGTCTCTGGGGCCAAAATCAAGCTGGGAGCGTGGCTGCATGCCACTTCCCCAACAAGCAGGCAGGGCCCTGGAGGATGAGGCTCCCAGTCCAAAATCAGTCCGGGGAGTGGGCTGCATGTCCTTCCTCTCCCTGATAATCATGCTGGACCCCGGGGGATGGGCCCCGAGGATCGAAATAGGCTGGGATGGGGAGCCATGTGCCCCCTGGCCCCTGATTATAGTGCCAGGCCCCAGGGAATGGGGTCCCTGGGGCTGAAGTCATCTCGGGAGAGGGGGCTGCATGCCCCATTTCCCCTAAAAAGCATACCAGGCCCTGAAGAAGGGGTCCTCAGGACCAACATCAGCCCGGGAAGTGGCCGCATGCCCACCCTCCCTTGATAATAAATCTGGGGCCTGAGAATGGGTCCCTGGGATCCAATTTGGCCCAAGCAGGGGGCTGCATCCACCCTCCCCCTGATTATAATGCCAAGTGCTTGGAAATGGGGTCCCTGGGGCCAAAATCATCCCAGGGAGGGGGAATCTTGTTTCCCTCCTTGTAAAAATCACACCAGGGATGGGTTGATCAGAACCAAAATTACCCGGGGAGGGGGTTTGTGTGCCCCTTCCTCCTAATAATCACACTGGGCCACAGGAGATGGAGTCCCCGGAGCTGAAATCAGCCCAGGGAGTGGGGCCACATACCCCTTCCCTCCGATAATCATGCCAGGCCCTGGGGATGGGGTCCCCGGTTTAGAAATTTGCGGAGGAGGGGTCTGCTCACCCCTTCCCTTGATAATCACCCTGAGCCCTGGGGATAGGGTCCTCTGAGCCAAAATTGGCCTGGGGAAGGGGGTCACATGCATCCCCTACCCATTATTTAAAGGAGGGGCCTGGGGGTGGGGTCACCAGGGCCTAACAAGGCTTTGGAATGGGATCCACGAGGCCACCCTCCCATTTAAAAAAAGGCCCTGGAGAATGGGGTCATGAGGTCCTAATGAGACTTGGGAAGGGGTAGCTATATGGCCCCCTCTCCTTTAAAAACAAAAAAAAGACCCTGAGGGATGGGGTACCCAGTACCTCTCCCTGTTGCCAGCCCCCCACTATGCATGGCCAGCCGTGGGCAGTGTGAAGTTGGACAAATGTGGGGGTTGGCTGCAAAGCCTCATGGCAGGCCAAGCTCTGCAGCCACACACAGCAAGGGGTTGTGTTTACATATCATAATTAAATATTACTTTATGTTAAAAAACCCTAGAAATTCACTGAAAAAAACAAAGGTTAAAGTAACATTACAGTTAGGTGTGACAAGAAGATGTTTTTATTTAACAAAAATCCTTAGAAAATCACTGAAAAATGAAAGGTTAAAGTAATGTTATAGTTAGGTGAATGTGTCAGTGACAAAATTAATGTTTTGAACTAAAGAAACACAGAAATTAACCAGTTATAGTTTACAGCGCTAACTATAACTTACACCCCCACCATGCACTACTTATAAACTCACATGACATCACGCATAACATGTTCTATGATATCATTTATGACATCATTGATGACATCACTGCTTACATTATGTAATGAGAGTGTTAGTTTATTGTATAGTTTACATAGTGGCAGGTAACTATGGCATTAATTTTCTACCTGATTTTGTACAGCCTGTTTCCAGTAATCGGTTTAAGTGTTTACAAAATGCATGTGCTCCTAATGCACCATAGGTGTGTAGAGGTATTGGACATGTTATAAATGTTCATATTGAACTTTGTGTGCAGGCAACTGCTGACTTGTGTTCATTATGTTCCACACAGGGTTTTTTGGTACTGCAGAAAAAGTTTCCAGCAGAGCAAATACTCTACATACTACACACTAAGGCCCTCATTCTGACCTTGGCGGTCGGCGGAGAGGCGGCGGTCGGACCGCGAACAGACCGGCGGTATTAAAAATGGCATTCTGACCCTGGCGGGAACCGCCAACACAGCCCGCCAACTTAACACTCCGACCGCCACAGCGGTACAAACAAACAGCGCGGCGGTTCCCGCCAACAGCCCGGCGGCAGACAAAGTACCGCCCACCCTATTACGACCCACCAATCTGCCACCTTTTCCGGGGCGGGAGCACCGCCGATAAGAACACGGCGGAAACAGACTACGAACGGGAAAACGCTCACCTCTACGCACTCCACGCGAGATTCCGGCAGTATGGAGCCAGAGTTACAGGTCATCCCCGCACTCCTATTCCTCCTCATATACCAGGAGCACGCCCGGCGGCGCGGAAGACATCGGTGAGTACTGCACCTACGACACAGGGGAGGGAAAAGATTACCGGCACACACCCACCCACCCACACCCACTACAACACACACATCAATGCATTCCCACAGATCACTGTCACAACCCACAAACCACCCCCCTCCGAAATAATGCAAAGACCAAAAGAAGAGATCATAAACGGGCAGATATATTGAAATATGTACGCCATTAATCCCAATAAATAAATAAACTATGTACAAAATATATACAGCTACTAAATGTAGTCCAACCACTGTCCGTGGATCACAGGGGTCCTGTGCAAAGGGGCAAGGCCCAGTCCCACGACAAGAACTCCACGGAGAGAACACTGCAGGGGCATCAGAAAGAAAATAGGACAGGCACCTCAGGGGGAAGGGAAGGGGGGGCACCTCAGCCACTTGAGTACACAACGCCAGATCCACGAGGGGACTCCATGACCACTGGGCCATCCTGGGGAGAGCAAAGCCACAGTCCATACAGTGGGTGGCCTGCCCACTGGGCCATCCTGGGGAGAGCAAAGCCACAGTCCAAACAGTCCATACAGTGGGTGGCCTGCCCACTGGGCCATCCTGGGGAGAGCAAAGCCACAGTCCATACAGTCCATACAGTGGGTGGCCTGCCCACTGGGCCATCCTGGGGAGAGCAAAGCCACAGTCCATACAGTCCATACAGTGGGTGGCCTGCCCACTGGGCCATCCTGGGGAGAGCAAAGCCACAGTCCATACAGTCCATACAGTGGGTGGCCTGCCCACTGGGCCATCCTGGGGAGAGCAAAGCCACAGTCCATACAGTCCATACAGTGGGTGGCCTGCCCACTGGGCCATCCTGGGGAGAGCAAAGCCACAGTCCATACAGTCCATACAGTGGGTGGCCTGCCCACTGGGCCATCCTGGGGAGAGCAAAGCCACAGTCCATACAGTCCATAACAGACCCCACTGCCACTGGAGGAGGCAAGTTGGCCAGAGGACATCCTGCAGCCCTGCCCGAGATAGATCCTGCCCTGGCACGTCTGCCAAAGGGCCAGCGGTTCTTGCCCTGAAGGGCCCAGTTCTGCGGTTCTTGAGACGGCGGGGCCCAGTTCAGCGGTTCTTGAGACGGCGGGGCCCAGTTCAGCGGTTCTTGCCTTGAAGGGCCCAGTTCACGGTTCTTGCCTTGAAGGGCCCAGTTCAGCGGTTCTTGAGACGGCGGGGCCCAGTTCAGCGGTTCTTGCCTTGAAGGGCCCAGTTCAGCGGTTCTTGAGACGGCGGGGCCCAGTTCAGCGGTTCTTGAGACGGCGGGCCCAGTTCAGCGGTTCTTGCCTTGAAGGGCCCAGTTCAGCGGTTCTTGAGACGGCGGGGCCCAGTTCAGCGGTTCTTGCCTTGAAGGGCCCAGTTCAGCGGTTCTTGCCTTGAAGGGCCCAGTTCAGCGGTTCTTGAGACGGCGGGGCCCAGTTCAGCGGTTCTTGCCTTGAAGGGCCCAGTTCAGCGGTTCTTGAGACGGCGGGGCCCAGTTCAGCTGTTCTTGAGACGGCGGGGCCCAGTTCAGCGGTTCTTGCCTTGAAGGGCCCAGTTCAGCGGTTCTTGAGACGGCGGGGCCCAGTTCAGCGGTTCTTGCCTTGAAGGGCCCAGTTCAGCGGTTCTTGCCTTGAAGGGCCCAGTTCAGCGGTTCTTGAGACGGCGGGGCCCAGTTCAGCGGTTCTTGCCTTGAAGGGCCCAGTTCAGCGGTTCTTGAGACGGCGGGGCCCAGTTCAGCGGTTCTTGAGACGGCGGGGCCCAGTTCAGCGGTTCTTGCCTTGAAGGGCCCAGTTCAGCGGTTCTTGAGACGGCGGGGCCCAGTTCAGCGGTTCTTGAGACGGCGGGGCCCAGTTCAGCGGTTCTTGCCTTGAAGGGCCCAGTTCAGCGGTTCTTGCCTTGAAGGGCCCAGTTCAGCGGTTCTTGAGACGGCGGACGGTCTATGGCCAACTGCTAAATGCCTGGTGGTGCCCTCCTGGGCAGCGGGGATGGTGCTCCTTCACTGCCCACCTGGGCTGTGGGTGGTGGGGCCCTCCTGGCCAGCTGGGCTGGGTCCTCCCTGGGCAGCGGCTATGGGGCTGGTGGGCTCTCCCGGGGCAGCTGTGCCGGTTCCTCCCGGGGCAGCGGCTATGGGGGTTGTGGGCTCCTCCTGGGCAGCAGGCCTGCTGCCTGACCTCTCCAACTTGCTGCCCTTGCCCTCCTTAGTCGTCGGCCTGTGGCCCTTTCCTCCCTTTGGAGCTGTGGCTGGTGACTGTCTATGGGTGGTGTCCGGGGGGGATGTAGAAGGCGGGCTCCTGCGGCGCCCCTTCCGCCTTCTGCTCCTCTTCCCAGGGGGTGGGCTGGCTGTCCCCTTGCTGCTGGGCGAAGATCCAGACATGCGGGCTGGCGGGCTCCAATACCCCTGCACCCTTGTCAAGGGGGCTGCAGGGCTGGTGGTGGCTGAGGTGCTCTTCTTACCCCGACGAGAAGGAGGGGGGGGCTCAGGGTCAGGAAAGAAGTTAGTAGTGGCGAGGAAGAGCTTCTTGGGACAATGGAGAGTGGTAGGTACAGTGGGAATGGGAGTGGAGGGAGAGGATGTGGTTGTAGGTGAGTCACGTTTGCTGTCTTTGGGTGCAGGTGCAGGAGGGATAGGCTGTCGTGAGGTGGATGGCTGTTGGGTGGGTGGGTGGCTGCGTTTGTGTGGTGTGGAAGAGGGGGTGACAGACACAGTGGGAGAGGACACAGGGGACGTGTAAATGGCAGTGGGGGTGGTGACTGCACGTGTGCGGACTGGAGTGGAGGGTGTGCTGGTGATGGAAACACTGGCTGATGGTGAGGTGAATGGAGGTGTGAGTGTAGACGTCACAGGGAGGGAGGAGGGAGACGAGGAGGTGGGGGTCACAGAGGTGGTAGTGACTGTTGGCATGTCTGCATCGGAATGTTGCGTGTGTGAATGTCTGCGTGATCTGTGGTGCTTATGTTTGGATGAGCTTCTCTTGGGTGTTGAGGTGTGTGCAGGCTGGTCTGATGGTGTGGGTGGGACAGGCAGAGGAACAGGAGACTGGGAGGAGGGAGTTAGTAGAGGCAGGCAGGAGACAGGGACAATGGCTGCCGTCAGTGCTGAGGCCAGAGCCTGGAACGATCTCTGATGGGCAGCCTGACCCGAATGAATGCCCTCCAGGTACGCATTGCTGCGATGAACCTCCCTCTCCACCCCCTGGATGGCATTCAAAAGGGTAGTCTGCCCAACAATGAGCGTTCGGAGGAGGTCAATGACCTCCTCACTGAGGGCAGCGGGGGTAACAGGGGCAGGGCCTGAGGTGCCTGGGGCGAAGGAGATGCCCGGCTTCCTGGCAGAGCGGGCACGGGGCGAACGCTGAGGGGCTGCTGGGAGGGCGGAGATGGTGCGCTGGGTGGCGGCTGTACCTGTAATGGCGGGGGGCACGGATGGTGCCACCCCCGCAAGGGAGACCCCCTTCCGAGGACGTGTCCGTGTCGCTGCAGGGTCCAGTCGTCCCCGTCGTGGAGCTCCCCTCGCCCTCCGTCTCACTGGTCCAGTCTGACTCTGTGGCATGGCCCTCCTGGGCCATGTGAGATGCAGCTCCCTCCTGCCCCGATGCCACTTCTCCTCCGCCTGATGATGCTGATGCACACAAGCACAGAAAGACAAACAAAAAGGGGGGGGGAGAGAGAAATAAAGGGATATTGAGTACATGGATCTCCGGTACAGTTAGCGGACATGACAGACACAGATGCCCCCTGCACTAAGTTGCGCACTTGGGGTCCGCTACGCATTCCGTGGAACATGCCCTACACGCCTAGAGTTGACAACTGCACCCATGGATGACACGGCCCAGGGATGGCTGTACTGACAAACTACTGAGGGTGGTGGCTGGGGACACAGGGGCTTACGGGGGTGCCCAGCCTACAGATATCGCCCTGGCCTAGGGGGACCCCCAGCCCTCCTCCCCCACCCAGACACCTCCACTGCGCGACAACAGAGTAGATAATGCTTGTACTCACCCCCTTGTGTCTGCTGTGCTGCCCTCACGCGCCCATCCAATTCAGGGTAGGCCACCGCCAGGATCCGGAACATCAGGGGGCTCAGTTGACGGCAGGCACCCCGCCTACGTTGGGAGGCCATCCCCAGCAGAGACTCGGCGGTCTTCTTGGTCCCGCGGCGGATGTCCTCCCACCTCTTCCGGCAGTGGGTGCCCCGTCGATGGTGGACCCCCAGGGTCCGGACTTCCTTGGCGATGGCACGCCAAATCCCGATCTTCTCATGGGCGCGGACCTATGTGACACGTACAGGGAGGGAGAAATACCACGTTCAAGTTTGTCAGCATTTTCCTTTCCAGTGGCCCAACGCCCCCCATCCCCGCCAGGCCCCCCGCCAGGCCCCCCGCCAGGCCCAACATGCCCCCCATCGCCGCCAGGCCCAACATGCCCCCCATCCCCGCCAGGCCCCCCGCCAGGCCCCCCGCCATGCCCAACATGCCCCCCATCCCCGCCAGGCCCCCGCCAGGCCCAACATGCCCCCCATCCCCGCCAGGCCCCCCGCCAGGCCCCCCGCCATGCCCAACATGCCCCCCATCCCCGCCAGGCCCCCCGCCAGGCCCAACATGCCCCCCATCCCCGCCAGGCCCCCCGCCATGCCCAACATGCCCCCCATCCCCGCCAGGCCCCCCGCCAGGCCCAACATGCCCCCCATCCCCGCCAGGCCCCCCGCCAGGCCCCCCGCCATGCCCAACATGCCCCCCATCCCCGCCAGGCCCCCCGCCAGGCCCAACATGCCCCCCATCCCCGCCAGGCCCCCCGCCATGCCCAACATGCCCCCCATCCCCGCCAGGCCCCCCGCCAGGCCCCCCGCCATGCCCAACATGCCCCCCATCCCCGCCAGGCCCCCCGCCAGGCCCAACATGCCCCCCATCCCCGCCAGGCCCCCCGCCATGCCCAACATGCCCCCCATCCCCGCCAGGCCCCCCGCCAGGCCCAACATGCCCCCCATCCCCGCCAGGCCCCCCGCCAGGCCCCCCGCCATGCCCAACATGCCCCCCATCCCCGCCAGGCCCCCCGCCAGGCCCAACATGCCCCCCATCCCCGCCAGGCCCCCCGCCAGGCCCAACATGCCCCCCATCCCCGCCAGGCCGCCCGCCAGGCCCCCCGCCATGCCCAACATGCCCCCCATCCCCGCCAGGCTCCCCGCCAGGCCCAACATGCCCCCCATCCCCGCCAGGCCCCCCGCCAGGCCCAACATGCCCCCCATCCCCGCCAGGCCCCCCGCCAGGTCCCCCGCCAGCCCCAACATGCCCCCCATCCCCGCCAGGCCCCCAAGCCAGCCAGTGGCCCCAAATCCAGATTGAATTAAACTCACTTGTTGGTCTGGAGGACCGTAGAGTAGCGCATACTGGGGGAGGACCCCATCCACAAGTTTCTCCAACTCCTCTCCAGTGAAGGCAGGGGCCCTTTCCCCAGTCGCAGCAGCCATTGTCCCTTCCAGACCGAGGTCACAGCAACACTTGCAGTATAGGTCCTCTCCTGTGAAAGTTCAAGTCGCAAGTGGATAAGTAGATAGAAAATGGCGGTCACGTCCGCGGCGGTGCGTACCGCGGCGGTGCGTCCCGCCACCGCCGGCGCCCTTCGCCATTGGCTCCTGAAACCCATAGGCTTCAATGTTAACCAATGCGGCTTCGCGCCGCGGTCTTCGGCCGCCGCCCGCCGCGGTGTGCCACGCCAGCGCATTGACCTCACATCCCATTGTCACACTTCACAGGTCAGGCAGCCGCCATTTCCAGGGCCCACATGGCTCAATTTCAACTGCGTCACACAGGCCTAGGCCTTGCATAGCCACTCAGACACGCCATTCACTGCACAGAGAATCGTATACTGTGCTAGCTGTGAGTACGTACCTGTGGGTTGCCTGACTGTGTGCTCCATGTTGTCCTTCCTAGGCACCGTCCGCTGGGTTGGGCGAGGAGACGGATGAATCCTCCCGTGTACCGACCGCTGGTGGACCTGTCGACAATAGAAGAACGCCACATTATCCTGACCTACCGTCTTAACCGTGCCACTATCCATGAACTGTGTGCCCGGCTGGAGCCCGACCTGATGTCCCCCATCCGCCAACCCACAGGGATTCCCCCTCTGGTGCAGGTCATGTCAGTACTCCATTTCTTGGCAAGTGGGTCATTTCAGACAACCGTGGGAATTGCTTCTGGGATGTCTCAGCCCATGTTTTCAAAGGTGTTATCCAGAGTGTTGTCTGCCCTGATGAAATCCGTGAGGAACTACATCATTTTCCCTGAGGTGGGCGAACTGGCTACAGTGAAGGGTGATTTCTACGCCCTTGGACATATTCCCAACGTCATTGGTGCCATTGATGGGACCCATGTGGCTTTGGTTCCCCCAAGAGACAGGGAGCAGGTGTACAGGAACAGAAAAAGTTACCATTCAATGAACATCCAGGTGGTGTGTTTGGCTGACCAGTACATCTCGCATGTAAATGCCAAATTCCCAGGGTCAGTGCATGACGCCTACATCCTCAGGAATAGCAGCATCCCTTACGTGATGGAACAGCTACAGAGACACCGTGTATGGCTAGTGGGGGACTCTGGGTACCCCAACCTGTCGTGGCTACTGACCCCAGTAAGGAATCCCCGGACCAGGGCAGAGGAACGGTACAATGAGGCCCATGGGCGTACTAGGAGGGTGATCGAACGCACCTTTGGCCTCCTAAAGGCCAGGTTTCCCTGCCTGCATATGACCGGTGGATCCCTAATGTACTCACCTAAGAAGGTGTGTCACATCATCGTGGCCTGCTGCATGCTTCACAACCTGGCTTTGCGCCGCCAGGTGCCTTTCCTGCAGGAGGATGGTCGAGACGGTGGTGTTGTGGCAGCGGTGGAACCTGAGGAGAGTGACGAGGAGGAAGACGACGGGGCTGAAACAGACAACAGGGACAGAATCATTGAACAGTACTTCCAATAGGACACAGGTAACATTTCAAAGATAATTTAGTAAATGTTAACTACTCTGCAGCATCTCTGCTGCCTGTCTATTTGCCCCAGTGTATGATGACTGAGTTTTGGCTTTTCCCTCCCTATTTCAGATCTGGGGTCCCCACTACGAGTCCTGTGCTTCGTTTCCCCATGGACTACAGCTTTGTGGCAGCTGTTTGTTGACTTTACCATGTACAAGGACATATTTGCACTGTCATGTCAATTACAATCTATTGAAATCACAGCCAGACTCCTGATATTTTGGTGCAAAATAGGTGTTTATTGAAGTGCTCAAAATGGGATGGGTGGTTTCAAGTGGGTGGGGGCTATGGTGAAGGAATGTCCATGGCAGAGTCCAGAGTAACAGTCACACAGGTGCATTGTCCAGAGGCCTGTGGAGAGATGGAGCATGGGCAGTTCGAGGATGGACAGGGTGACAATGTGGGACAGTGGGATGACATCAGGTGGTATCCATTGCTGGCGGGGGTCTTGACATCCTACTCTGTCTTGCGAGATCTCAGGGCCCTCTTGCGGGGTGGTTCTTCTCCTGCAGGAGGTGGGGGTCTGGTGGGCTGCTGCTGTGCGGGGGCCTCCTGTCCACTAGCGCCGGCGGAGGTGGATGGCTGTTCTTGGTCCCGGCTAGTGGCAGGGGCCCTTGGGTGTTGTTCAGTGTCCGCCCTGCTGTTTACGAGGTCCTGCAGCAGCCCTACCATGGTAACCAGGGTGGTGTTGATGGCTCGGATGTCCTCCCTGTACCCCCGATAGTGTTCCTCCTGCAGCACCTGGATCTCCTGGAACCGGGCCAGTACCGTCGCCATCGTCTCCTGGGAGCGGTTGTATGCTCCCATGATGGTGGTGAGGACCTCGTGGAGAGTGGGTTCCCTGGGCCTCTCCTCCCCCCCCTGTCGCACAGCTGCCCGCCGAGTTGCCCTGTTTCCCTGGGCCTCTGCCCCCTGGCCGGTGTGCCCACTACCACTGCCCCCAGGTCCCTGTTGTTGTTGGGGTGGTGGGTTATCCTGGGTGCCCTGTAGTGGTAGACACACCGCAGATTGACGCGCCCTGGAGACAGAGGCATGGGCCCGCTGGGTGGGAGCTGTGCTGGTGTTCCCAGAGGGGTTAGGGTCTATAGTGGCCTGTGCCTGTGTGAGGGGAACCGACTGTCCAGAGGTCCCCGATGGTCCGGGCTGGTCATCGGTGTCCAGATCGACAGAGCTGCTGTCATCGCTGACGGCCTCTTGGGTGGGGGGTGTGGATAATTCTGGCCCCTCCGCCGCGGTGTGTTGACGGTCGGGTCCTGCAGGGGTATAGAGGTATGGTTATAGTTTAAATGTGTCGCATATGGGTGTATCTGTGGGTTCTCGTGTCCCCAAGTGCTGGCATTCGTGTGTGGGGGCTTTGGTGAGGGTGGCTTGTGGGGGGGATGTGTATATGCATTGGGCATGCTTTGGTGATGGGTGTCCATGCTTAGTGGACGCATGCAGGCCTAGGTTTTGGGATGTGTGGGTTGTGATGGTGAGACATTGGCGGGGAATAGGTGTGCTGGGGGTGGAGGTGAGGATGGTGTTGGGGGTGAGGATGGTGGTGGGGGTGAGGATGGTGGTGGGGGTGAGGGTGGGGGTGAGGATGGGGTTCGAGGATGGGGGTGAGGGTTGGGGTCTGATTTGGCATGCAGGTGGGGGGGAAGCAGTATTGAAGCTTCAACTTACCAGTATCCATTCCTCCGCCGACTCCTGCGAGGCCGTCAGGATGCAGGATGTTCAAGACTTCCTCCTCCCATTATGTGAATTGTGGGGGTTGAGGTGGGGGTCCTCCGCCAGTCTTCTGCACGGCGATGTTGTGCCTGGATACCATGGAACGCACCTTCCCCCGTAGGTCGTTCCATCGCTTCCTGATGTCTTCCCGATTTCTGGGGTGCTGTCCCACTGCGTTCACCCTGTCGACAATCCTCTGCCATAGCTCCGTCCTCCGGGCAATGCTGGTGTATTGTATCTGTGTGCCGAACAGCTGGGGCTCTACACGAACGATTTCCTCCACCATAACCCTGAGTTCTTCGTCTGTGAAGCGGGGTTGTCTTTGGGGTGCCATGGGGTGGTGTGTATGATGTGTGGGGTGGAGTATGTGTATTTAAGTGAGTTGAGTGTGGTGGTGTGTGTTGTTTTGTGTGTGGATAGTGTGTGGGTGATGGTGTTGAGTGGCTGTGGCTGTTATGTTTTGGATGCTGGTGTGTCGCTCTTGCCTTCTTTACGAATTTTTAAGCGTAGGGGTTTGTGGGTGATGTGGGTGGGTGTTTTATATTGTATTGTGTGTGTGGGAGTGGTGTGTGTATGTGTATCAAGTGTGTGGGATTCAAATCGTCCAATGTGGGTGAGTTTTGTTCGTTTGTGTGTATTCTGACCGCGCCGGTGTGTCCCGCCAATGGAATACCGCGTTTGAATGACCGCCGCGTGGATTCGTGGTTCGTAATGGGATGGGCGTATTTCTGTTGGCGTGGCGGTGGAGGTTTGGTCACCTCCACCTTTCCGCCGACCGCTGGTCTGGCGGTCTGTTGTGGCGGTCGGATTTTCGGAGGTTTGCCTTCTGCGGGTCAGAATGACCGTGGCGGGTTTCCGCGACCGCGGCGGGATTATGGAGGATTTCTGACCGGCGGTAGGCGCCTTTTACCGCCGAGGTCAGAATGACCACCTAAGTATTGTAAGCAGCCTTGAGTTATAAGACAGAATTGTCTCAGCATGACAGTTTCTACTTAATGTACAAGTTACTTACCTTCAGTCACAACATATCTGGTAGAGACATATTCTAGTTGCAGATTCCTTACCTTAGAATTTCCCACAGGCGTCAGACTGGATCCAGATAATTTTTTTGAGCAGTGCCCCTGCGTGCTGTCAGGTGGCGTCCATCAACTTCGTGGGTGTCATTGGCGTCGTGGTCACTGTGATGACATCGCGGTCACATATAGGCATCATCCCCGTGGATTGATGTCAGTTTCCTTTCACGACATTCCACATATAGCGTGGAGCCATGAAGAACACTGCGAATGGTGGGCCAAAACTAGGGCCCTTAAGGGAAGTTCTTGTCCCTAGAAATCAGCTCGCAGTGTGGGAAGGATGGGCAGGTAGATAGGGAATCTGCAACTGAAAATGTTTCTACCAGATATATTGTTACCGAAGGTAAGTAACTTGTACATCTGCTAGAGACTTCTTATTGCAGATTTCTTACCTTAGAATAGATACCCAAGCAATACTATCCCCAGTATGAAGCTGCGAACTAAGATCACACCAAAAAGTCCTGCAGGACAGAACGGCCAAATTAGCCGGCTCTGCAGACCTGACTCTCCAGACAGTAATGCTTGGTGAGTGTATGCAAAGATGCCCACGTTGCTGTCTGGCACATATCCAAGACTGGAACTCCAGGTGCTAACAGTGTGGTAGCAGCAGTTGCTCTGGTTGAATGAGCACACAAACCCTCAGGAGGTTGCTTTTTCACTGAAGTGTAGCACATCTTGATGCAGAGGACTACCCATTGTGAGATGGTTCTCTTCTGCACTGCCCTTCTTTTCTCTGCACCTACATAACCCACAAAGAGTTCATCGTCCACCCAGAAATCGTTTGTATGATTTAGGTAGAATGCCAATGCTCTTTTTGGATCCAGGCAGTGGAGTCTTGCCTCCTCATGAGAGGGATCTCAGTGTGCATAAAAAGTAGCCAAGGTGATTGATTGGCCTATGTGAAAAGGTGTCACCACTTTGGGAAGGAAGGAAGCCCTGGTACAAAGCACCAACTTGTCAGGATGTATTGCTAGGATCAGTGGCTTCGAAGAGAGAGCCTGGAACTCCCTCACTATGCGAGCACAGGTGATGGCAATCAAGAAGGCAGTTTTAAGGGTCAAGAGTCATAGAGGACAGTTGTGGAGTGGCTCGAAAGGAGCACACATGATGTATGTGAGGACCAAGTTCAAATCCCACTGGGGCATTATAAACGGGATAGGAGGAAACATATATGTGAGTCCTTTAAGAAACCTCCCAACAATGGGAAATTTGAACAGAGAAAGTTGGTCTGGTAGTCCTAAAAAAGCAAAGATAGCAGATAGATAGCCCTTGAGGGTGCCCAGAGCAGAGGCCTGCTGGGCAAGTGATTAAATAAAGAGGAGAATCTCTGAGAAAGGTGCAGTGAGGGGATCAACAGACTTGTTGAAACACCACTCCACAAATTTGTTCCAACGACAGGCATGTACCGTTTTGGTGGAGGGACACATGGCTGCCAAGATAATATTATAGACTTCAGGTGGAAGGTCGAAAGCCGTCGGCTGCTGCCGCTCAATCTCCTTGCAAGGAGCTGGAGACTGGACAGGTTCAGGTGAATGACCGTCCTCTGCTGTTGCGACAGAAGATCCTACCGAAGGGGCAGTCTGATTGGAGAATCGATGGCCATGCTCAATAGCTTGGGATACCAGACTCTTTGTGCCCAGTTCGGAGCTACCAGGATTACTTGGGCCCAGTCTTGCCTGAACTCTGGGCAGAAGTGGTATTGGTGGAAAGGCTTACAGAAGGCCTGAGTTCTACTTGTGACGAAAAGTGTCACCGAGCGACTGCCGCCTTGGAAACTCCAGCGTGTAAAACACCTGACATTGTGTATTCTTTGTGGAGGTGAATAGATCTAACCAAGTGTTAATTGGGAGTTTATAGTAATAGGATGAGTCTTGGTATGAGTAAAGGAGAGATGGAGGAGGGAAGAGTCTGTGGAAAGGGTTAGGGAGATCATAGTAGCAGAAGGGGTTTTGGATGAGTCAAGGTGAGATACGTGAGGAAGAATTTATTAGGGTTGTTTGGAAGATCATGGTTCTAAAGTGAGATTTGGGTGAGCTAGATGTGGAATAGGAGGGAAGAGCTTAGGCGGGGTTATTTTGGAGATAAAAGTAGTAGAATGGGTTTGGGATGAGTCAGAGTGGGGATGGAGGATAGATTGATAAAGACATGACATATGGTGATGGATAAACACAGTAAAGCTTACAAGAGAGTAAAGTTATATTATATTTATTTATTTATAATTTTATTTATATATATATATATATATAGTTTTTTAATCATTATTTTATTTTTCTTTAATTTATTTATTCATCATTATTAAAAAAACAAATTCACATACATATACATATTTAATCGTGAGTAACTATACATTTGTTAAACAGAATTAAAGAGTGTGTGCGTAATTTATTGTTATGACATAGTAGCGATACATATTTCCTAAAGAACTATACATATCTAGAATATACACATATTCCAATGAAAAATATTTATCAACACAGACATACCCAGTCCATTGCTGTTTGAATATGGTGATTATGAAGAAAAGAGTCAACTCTTGAGTAGTCTTCTGAAGAAAAGATAGTTATCCGTGGATCTTATATTTGGGGGTAATGAATTCCATAGTTTGGCTGCTTGAACAGAGAAGAATGTACCACCTATAATCTTTGTCTTTTATGGTGGTGTTCTAAGGTGGGGTGTCAATCTTGAGCGGAGGTCTCTTGTTGAATATGTTTGGTTATTTTGTTTCTGATAAAAAGCGGTCTTGTTCCATGTATAGCTTTGTTGGTGATACAAAATGATACAAAGCAGCTTGAAGGTGGATCTTCTGGTAACAGGTAACCAGTGTAGTGCTCTTAAGGCAGGGGAGATGTGGGCTTGTGGCTTTACATGTAATAGTAGCCTGGCAGTGGAGTTTTGAATACGTTGTAATGTTTTCATAATAGAGTTGATCCATGGTAGAGGCCATTGGCACAATCCAGTTTGGATAATACAAGAGAGATAGTAGCCTGCACCTTGTGTAAAAATCCGAAGTGGGGGAAGATGTGTCGCAGAGTCTTCAAGATGATGAAGCTTGTTCGTGCTAATTTGTCCACTTGGGCATTCATAGTTAACTGTTTTGGACTCATTTAGTTTGAGATGGCTCCAAGTCATCCACTGATCAACAGCTCTGAGGCAACTGAAGATTTGTGAGTTTTCAATTTCCTTGTGGCATTCCAATGTAAGTAGTACTTGTGTGTTATCTGCATAGTTTTAGCATGTGAATTTAAAACCATTGATCAGTTCTGGTAATGGTTTCATAGAGATGTTGAAAAGCAAAGGTGAGATGATTGATCCTTGGGCAACCCCTGCTTTTGTGAGATAGGGTTTGGATGAGAAGGGAGGAGAATAGATAATATTAGTTCTGTTTTGAAGGTAGGTGATCCAGTTGAGAGCTGTCCCTTTTATGCCAGCTTTGTGGAGTCTTTGAATTAGGGTGTCATGGTCAACCGTATCAAAGGCAGCCGAGAGGTCCAAGAGAAGTAGTGCAGCAACTCCATTGCGGTTGACTGTGTTTTTGAGATCATCCCAGATTGCTATGAGTGCTGATTCAGTGCCTCTTCCTGGGCGGAATCCAGTTTGGTAGTCTGAATGAATTGTGACATCATGGTGAATGCAGCTCTTTCTATCAGTTTACCCTGGAAAGGTCAATTTGTGATTGGTCTGTAATTGTTGGGGACCTGTGGGTCTAAGTTTGTTTTCTTTCATAACGGACGCATGTATGTCTTTTTCAGGTCTTCAGGAAAAGTTCCTGTAGTGAAAGAGTTGTTGATGATTCTTCTTATAGGTGTGGCAACAGAAGTAGATAAAACAATGTTCTTGAAGATGTGTGGTGGACACTGGTCAGAAGGGCAACCGGAAGGCCTGCTTGCTTTGACCAAATCCATAAATTCACCTTGTGATATTTGTTTGGAGGACTGTAGAGGCTGGGTTGGTTTATGCTTAGAGGGGATTTTAGGAAAGGGGTTGGAGCTGATGGTTTTCTTCTGCTTTAAATAGGAGTCCAATGTGGCTGGCTTGGTTGTGTAATGCGTTTCCAGTTTGTTTGTGAAATCTTGAGTTGTGGGATGACTTCCTTCAATGCATTTAGGTTTTTAAAATTAATTGAGAATTTTATTAAATTATTTGGTTGCAGATGACATCTGGCATGTTGGACGAGCAGGATGCAAGAAGCCATGTGGCCCAGCAGCCTTAGAGTCATTCTCGCAGAAATCCAGGATAGAGGCTGAAACATCTGGATTATAGCCCAACTATCCTGGACTCACTTTTCGGGAGGATAAGCCCGAAACTGCACTATGTCCAGAACAGCTCTGATGAAAGGGAGTATCTGAGAGGGAGTCAGTTGTGACTTCAGCACGTTTATAGTGAACCCCAGTGAATGCAGGAGGTTCGCGGTAGGATGGAGGTGGGAGACGATTTTCTGGGGTGTGTTTGCCTTCAACAGCCAGTCGTCCAGGTAGGGAAAGACTGGAACCCCTAACCTGCGCAGATGAGCTGCAACCACTACCATCACTTTTGTGAACATCCGAGGGGCACTGGTAAGGCCAAAGGGGGAGCACAGTCAACTGAAAGTGCTCGTGACCTACCACAAATCACAAGTAACATCTGTGGGCTGGCAGGACAGGAATGTGAAAATAGGCATCCTGCAAGTCCAACTCCAACATCCAGGAAGGTGGCCAGGGGAAAAAAACGCGGTTGGGTGCCCCTTCCATAGCCACAAAAGGAGCAAAAGGTGGACTGTGAGGCGTGAGGAGCAGCTGTGAGGCTAAGGGACCGAGCCCAGGAATCCCTAAAGTACTCGAGCGCCTTGTCGCCAAAGAGACTGGTTCCATCAAAGGTCATGTCCATCAAGGAATGCTGGATATCCCCTGAAAAGCCAGATGTCCTCAACCAGGCATGGCGCCTCAAGGCCACCATCAATGCAACAGATCTGCCCAGTGAGTCGGTTGTATCCAGTACACAACATAACTTTGCTGCATCTCTCCCGTCTGTAACAGCTTGGGAGAGAACAGTCCGGGCCTCATCCCGAACTCGAGGCAGCACTTGGGTGACCATATCCCACAGAGTTTGGGAACATCGGAACATCGGCCCAAAAGGCATGTGTTGTTCACAGACTGCAGAGTTAGACTGTCGGAAGAAAACATCTTCTTCCCCAAGTTATCCAGTCTTTTTGATTCCCTGTCCAGGGGAACGGCAGGGAATGTGCCAGAGGATGACAAAGCCTGGATGACAAGGCTCTCAGGCATAGGGTGTTAGGTCAGGAATTTTGGGTCAGTCTGTGCAGGCAAATGGTGGTGGGCAACTGTCCTGTTCACAGGAGCCCCTGTGCTGGGTCTGGACCAGGTACCCAGAAGGACATCTTTAAGGGCTTCATTGATGGGAAGGAGGGGTTCCAGGAGGTTAGCCCTGACCTCCACAGAAGGAAGCTCAAGGTCCGAAACCTCAGCAGCCGTTCTCACCATCATAAAGTATGGCACTCCCTCCTCCATAGCCACGGTAGGGGGAGAAAGCATGCCAGCATCAGGGGAGGTATCTAATCCACTGGCGTTGCCCAAACCTTCAATCCAGTCCATGTCAGGGTCAAGCTGGTATTCTAAGGGGTCCAGCGACCCCTCTACACTATCCCCATATCCATACCCATAGCAACAGGGGTCAGGATCAGCCCTGAGTCCAGGAGAGCCCATGGGAAATGAGAATCGTATCGAGAGATGCCGTTCCAGCTCCTGGTTGTCCGGGATCAGTATAGGATTGACATTGATTGTGGGCCCAACTGACGTCGGAAGCATTGACGTCTGACCCAACACCTGCTAAGGTCGCATCGGCATGACCAGTATCAGACCGGATCCAGAAATGGATCCGGAGGTGCCCTTCGGAGTACGGGCCGAAGCCTTTGACTTGGAACCCGAGGGGGCCCTCACTGACTCCCCTGGGCCCGAAGACATCGAGGGTTGGTCGGTCTGCCCAAATATAAGGCGCATGGCCTCATAAAATTCCTAGGTTGGGCAGGGGTGGCACCGGCTCCCAGAAAGTTTGGGAGGCACAGAGTGGATCCAGATGGAGGCTCCGAAGATGGAGGCCTAGAGCGTTGATGCTCTGCCCACATTACGTCATCTGGGCGACAGGGCGAAGTCGAAGAACGTTTGTCCTTCTTCAACTTCTTCTTCCTGTGACCAGAATGTCCAGATGACTTGGACAAGGAAGAGTGGTGATGACTCCATGACCAGTCTCCTGACCTTCCTCTCAAACAAGACCAGGAACGATGCAGAGTCGAGTGCCAGGCCACCATGAGCTTTAGGGACCATTCCCTCAAAGCTTCTGAGTTCATGGCCTGAGAGTCAGAGCATGACTTTGGGTCATGGTCACGCTCCAGAGGCAGATGAGGTGCGGATCCGTTACCTACATCATTCGGTTACAGCAGTCGCAGGGCTTGAATCCGGTCTTTGGGACATCCCTCAACACATTCAAAACTCATTAAAATTAATTGACCAAAGTGTTGCAGTTAGTCAAAAAGTGACCAGGGTAGCTCTTCTCTGGATTTAGGCATAGACAGGTGCGGTAAGAAAAGAACTGATGTCAGCGCGCCGGGGGGTGGGTGCCTATATACAACCGCAACATCATCACAGTGACCACGATGCGAACTACGCCCACAGAGTGGACCAACGTCACATGATGGCACACAGGGGTACTGCTTGAAGAAAAATCTCTGGATCCAGTCTGACTCCTGGGGGAAATTCTAAGATAAGGAATCTGCAACTAGAAGTCTCTATCAGATATAGAAGAATGTGTGCACCCTGTACTAACCTATGACCATGTGCTTGTTTAACTTCAGAAGATGGGCTATCTGTAAATGTTTCATCACAATATGAAGGCTGCAGGTAGTATGATGTTATTAGACCTTGGTTATTGTAAGTGAATAGTCACTCTTTGGACACATTTTTCATAGTGTACACTCTTCTTAGTCAATACTTTTGAATACTCTGTGGTGTATTTCGCTTGAGAGTTTCACTGCCTGCAAACAGTGTGGTACAGAATAAACTCTCTCCATACAGCAAACAGTGTTAACAGTACACACCATTCAACTTACATCCACTTCTTTTCTCAATGTAAGATCAGTGACTGGTAGGGATTTGATATAGGTAAAGAGTGTCCGTAGTAGGGCACACTTGTGTAACAGGGCTTGAGGAAACTTGTTTTTTCCTGAACAGTTGTATACAGATTGAACACTTTGTGCAGGATAGGTTACCCTTTATTCTGTGGTTTACAGTCAATATGAACTTCGCTACCCATCAAGGGCAGGGCCACTGGAATTATGCAGCAGGAAAGGGACAAATTATGTATCAGGGTTGGGTAAAGTAAGGAGCAAGTTTTGGCAAACTATGCAGAATAATGTAGCACAATTTATAATAATATTACTTCATTACTTTGTCATTGGCAAACTTGGTAACACTCTCTGGGCATTGGTTGCACCTCATTACCACCCGTTTAGCACTCAAATATAGCAATAAGCATGAGAAAGGTGAACAGTCCATCTTTGAAATGGGCCTTCTACTGCGCTGGAACATGTGTCATCACATTTTTTGTAACTTTTGAACCGTTTGAGCTACAAAACATTTTTTGTTAAAATCTGCAGATTATGCTGCAGATGATGGATTATGTGGCAAATGAGGCAAATCTATGATTATGCAAAAACCAACAAGCCGCACAATCGCATAATTCCAGTGGCCCGAGTCAATGTTGCACATAACACAATCTCGCTTGGGGGTTGTATGTATGATAGCAGTAATGATGCTTCATATTATTATCAGCTATTTTGCATTTACTTTCATAGCACTAATCTAATACCTGTTTATGGAGCAACATTTACAAAAGATGCTTGGATGATGTCATCAGTGATGTCATAAATGATGTCATAGAACATGTCATGAGTGTTGTAATATGTGAGGTCATAAGCAATGCATGGCGGGAGTGCAAGTTATAGTTAGCTTTGCTAACTATGACGTGTAAATTTCTGTTTTTTTTAGTTCAAAACATTAATGTTGTCACTGACAAATTCACCTAACTATAACGTTACTTTAACCTTTGGGTTTTTTCAGTGAACCTCTAAGTTTCTTTGCTTTAAAAAAAAATCTTTTAATCACACCTAACTATAACTTTACTTTAACCGTTGTGTTTTTCAGTGAATTTCCAGGTTTTTTTAACCCCTTCTGTGCCGTGGACGTAACCATTACGTCCTCGGACATGAGCTCGGAGGGAGCCCCAGCGCTCCCTCCGTGGGCTTCCCTCCTATCCCCCAAGGCAGGATTCTCCTTCCACCCCTGATCCCCCCCCGGGAAGGGATCAGACGTCACCTCCCCATCACTCTGGAAGCTCAGCTTCCAGCACGATCGGAAAAGAAATGCAAAGCATTTCTCTTCCAATCATGTGATGGGGGCCTGAGAAGATTTATTTAGCAACAGAAATTGGCATAAGGAGAGCGAACCCTTAGGCAATGGTCGCTCCACTGGGGGGGTCAAATTTATTTTAGGCACCAGGGATTGGTGTGTGTGTTTTCTTTAGGGGGGCAGCCCCTTGGGTAAGGGTCGCTCCCCATGAGGGCATATTACTGTTGGCCATATCTGCCCCCCTTAGGAGCAGATTGGCCTATTTTTGGAAGGTCCATCTGCCCCCAAGGGGGGGCAGAAAGCCCACCAGAGACCTGTGAAGTTTTTTTCCAAAATAAGAGGGTGGGGATATGGCCATACCCCCACCCCAAATAAATGGGGCCAAAGTTGTGTTGCCCACCACTGGGCAGATGGGGCAATTACCCCTGATCCGCACCCCAGGGGGGCAGAATGTCTACTAGGTTCCAGGGAATAATATAAAAAAAAAATAGTGGGGTGGTGGCTACCAACCAGTATGGGCCTGGTTATGTCCCCACCCCAACTGAAGGGGGTAACAGTCTTTCAGCTCTCCCCTGCACACTAAAACATCTTATCCCACAAGAAGCAAGAGGACATTTGATTGTTTGGGGTTTTGGTTTTACAAATGGGCCAAGAGAGCGTGGTCAACTCTCAAATTCATCCCACTTGGAATGGTGAGGGCTGCACTTTATGGACTTTGGGACGCTGCCATGTAGAAAAATCCACAAGACCTAGACACATCTGAAAACTAAACTTCTGGGTGATTCCAGGGTGGTGTGTTTCAAATGCAGCCTGCACCATTTTCCTACACACAATGCCTGCAAACCTCCAACTTTGTTGGAAATCACACATTTTTCTCACATTTTTGTGATGGAACCTTCCGGAATCTGCAGGAATCCACAAAATTCCTACCACCCAGCATTGTCTCATCTATACCGATAAAAAGTCTGCTGCCCTTGTCAGCCTAAAAATGATTTTTTTCAAACTGCCCTTTTGGACCTGCTTTTGTTCCCCCTCAATTTCGACATATTTTTTGGCTCTTCCCTGTCACAAGCACTTGCCCCACCTACACAAGTGAGGACTCATTTTTAACGGGAGACTGAGGGGAATGTTGGGTGGTAGGAAATTTGTCCACAGAAATGTGGGAAAAATGTGATTTTTGTAGCTAAATTTGAGGTTTGCTGAGGATTCTGGGTAAGAAAACATCGGGGGATCCACGCAAGTCACACCTCTCTGGACTCCCTCAGGTGTCTAGTTTTCAGAAATGTCTGGGTTTGGTAGGTTTCCCTAGATGGCTACTGAGCCCAGGACCAAAAACGCAGGTGCCCCCCCAACAGAAACCGGTAGTTTTGTATTGGATAATATTGTTGTGTCCAGATAGTGTTTTGGGGCATTTCCTTTTGCGGCCAGTAGGCCTACCCACAAAAGTGAGGTACTATTTCTATTGGGAGACTTGGGGGAACGCTGGGTGGAATAAAATTTGTGGCTCCTCTCAGATTCCAGAACTTTCAGTCACTGAAATGTGAGGAAAAAGTGTTTTTTAGCCAGATTTTGAGGTTTGCCAAGGATTGTGGGTAACAGAACTTGGTCAGAGCCCCACAAGTCACCCCATCTTGGAGTCCCCTAGGTGTCTAGTTTTAAAAAATGTGAAGGTTTGCTAGGTTTCCCTAGATGCCGGCTGAGCTAGAGGCCAAAAACCACAGCTAGGCACTTTGCAAACAACAGCTCTGTTTTCTTTGGGAAAATGTGATGTGTACACGTTGTGTTCTGGGGCATTTCCTGTCGCGGGCGCTAGGCCTACCCACACAAGTGAGGTACCATTTTTATCAGGAGACTTGGGGGAACGCTGGGTGGAAGGAAATTTGTGGCTCCTCTCAGATTCCAGAACTTTCTGTCACCGAAATGAGAGGAAAAAGTGTTTTTTTGGCCAAATTTTGAGGTTTGCAAAGGATTCTGTGTAACAGAACCTGGTCAGAGCCCCACAAGTCACCCCATCTTGGATTCCCCTCGCTGTCTTGTTTTAAAAAATGCACAGGTTTGGTAGGTTTCCATAGGTGCCGGCTGAGCTAGAGACCTAAATCTACAGCTAGGCACTTTCAAAAACATGTCAGATTTCAATGTAAAAATGTGATGTCACTATGTTGTGTTTCCTGTCGCCAGCATTAGGCTTACCCAAGCAAGTGAGGTACCATTTTTATCGGGAGACTTAGGGGAACATAGAATAGAAAAACAAGTGTTATTGCCCCTTGTCTTTCTCTACATTTTTTCCTTCCAAATGTAAGACAGTGTGTAAAAAAAACGTCTATTTGAGAAATGCCCTGTAATTCACATGGTAGTATGGGCATCCTGGAATTCCGAGATGTGCAAATAACCACTGCTTCTCAACACTTTATCTTGTGCCCATTTTGGAAATACAAAGGTTTTCTTGGTACCTATTTCTCACTTTTTATATTTCACCAAATGAATTGCTGTATGCCCAGTATACAATGAAAACCTGTTCCAAGGTGCATCTCTTTATTGGTTCTGGGTATCTAGAGTTCTTGATGAACCTACAATCCCTATATATCCCAGCAACCAAAAGAGTCTAGCAGACGTAACGGTATATTGCTTTTGAAAATATGACATCGCAGGACAAAGTTACAGGGTAAAATGTGGAGAAAAATTACAGTTTTTTTCACCTCAATTAAAAAATTTTATAATTTCAGCTTTTATTTTCTGTAGCAAACACTTGTAGGATCTACACAAATTATACCTTGCGGAATTCAGAATTTTGTCTACGTTTCAGAAATGTTTAACTTTCTGGGATCCAGCATTGGTTTCACACCCATTTCTGTCACTAAGTGGAAGGAGGCTGAAAGCACAATACATAGTAAAAATGGGGTATGTCCCAGTAAAATGCCAAATTTGTGTTGAACAATGTGGTTTTCTGATTCAAGTCTGCCTGTTCCTGAAAGCTGGGAAGATGGTAGTTTTAGCACCACAAATCCTTTGTTGATGCTATTTTCAGGGAAAAAACCACAAGCCTTCTTCGGCAGCCCTTGTTCCCCATTTAAAAAAAAAAAAAAAAAATTTCACTGTATTTTGGTTAATTTCTTGGTCTCCTCCAGGGGAACCCACAAACTCTGGGTACCTTTAGAATCCCTAGGATGTTGGAACAAAGGGCGTAAATATGGAGTGGGTAGCTTATGTGGACAAAAAGATATGAAGGCCTAAGCGCAAACTGCCCCAAATAGCCAAAAAAAAAGCCTCGGCACAGGAGGGGAAAAGGCCTGGCAGCAAAGGGGTCAAACAGCCAACACCCTGCATGCAGCCAAGCCCACACTGCGCATGGCCTTTGCCCATGCGTGTGGGTGGGGGGTGGCCTCGAGGCCTGACCCTGGGGACCCCATCCCCATGGCCTTTTTTTTTGAAGGGGGCCAGGTGGCCCCCCTCCCCGAAACTATTATGGTCCTGGGGACCCCATCCCCCAGGGTTATATATATATTTTAAAAGGGAGAGTGCCTGTGTTGCCTCCTCACCAAGTCTCATTAGGCCCTGGGAGCCCCAGGGCCAAAATCATTTAAAGTGAAGGGGGCTATGTGGCCCCCTCCCTGAACCTTGTTAGGTCCTAGAGCCCCATCTCACAGGGTCATTACTAAAAATAAAGGGAAAAGGGGCCATGTGCCCCCCTTCACGAGCCTTGTTAAGCCCTAGGGACCCCCTATCCCAGGGCCACTCATTTAAATAAAGGTGAGGGGGCTGTGTGGGCCCCCTCTCAGAGCTTTGTTAGGTCCTGGGACCATATTGTTACAGTCTCACTCCCCTTTACTGAAATCAATGGCCCTGAGGGATTTGATCCAGAGAGCATAACAAGGCTTGGGAAAGGGAGTCACACAGTCCCCCTTCCCTTTTCATGATCGAGTGACCCTGGGGAATAGGGTCCCAGCGGGCCTAAAAAGGCTCAGGGAGAGGGTGTTACCCCCTCCTCAGGTATTGTTAGGCCATGGGGACCCCATCCCCCAGGGCCACTAATTTAAAAAAAGGGGAGAGCTGCATACTCCCCCTCCCCAAACCATCTTATGACCTTAGGACCGCATCCCTAGTGCCATTAATTTCAATATAGGGGAGGGGTCAGTGCCGCCTACCTCCCTGAGCCATTATCAGTGCCGAGGGTCATACCACTTAAAGCTGGGTGCCTTGGTGCCCACCCAGGGCACCCAACATATTCTTGTTAGAGGCTGTGGACAGAGCCGCAAGGACCCATGGCCCCAGCCTGCTCCACATATGCAGCAGGAGACAGTTTTACTCCCACCCTCAGGGAGCAGCTACTAATGGTGCCTCTTGTGGGCAGGAGAAATATTTTGTTCTGTTTCCCTGCCCTCATCACTGCGGGCAGGGGAACTGATAAAAAATCAACTCTCAGTGAGCGGGAGTATTTTTAAAGGTCCTTTCCACTCGGAGAGGACTTGGTGTTTGCTCCCAATCGGAAGGAATTTTGAAAATGCTCCCACCAGTTGTCCGCCGGACATAGCTACTGAGCCAGCCCCAGGCAATGTGGACCCCAGAGACGTTAATGGGTCAGGGAAGGGGATGGCACGGCCTCCTCTCCCTTAAATTAATTGGCCCTAGGGGTGGCTCCCCAGGACCTTTAGAGGTGATGGGGCTGCGCAGCCTCCTTCCCATCTAAAGTAATTTTGTCCCCAGTGGTGGGCTCCCCGGGACCTCTGGAGTCTTGGGAAGTGGGGCTGTGTGTTCCCCTCACCCTATAGATTAATTTCAGCCCCCAGGGTGGGTTTCATTGGGCCTCTGGAGGCTCGGAAATGGGGCTATGCAGCCCCTTCCTTTCATGAATACAGCCCGGTTGTGGGATCCCTGCGCAATAAACATAGTGAATGTAGTCCAGCTGCCACTTGTTCTGATTGCTGCATTTAATGCAGTTTTTTTTTCTCCTTTTTGGTGCCATAGAGTGTCCCTCTGGGTCCCTCGCATGGGGCCTAGGAGGGTCAGGGTATCCCTACCCTGCCCTGTTATACTTTTTTCAAGCATGTTCAGGACAGGGGATTAAGGGCCTGATTCAGATGTTGGCGGTCTTACCACCAAGTCGTGTCAGAGGCGGGCCTGAAAAGACCGTCATGTCGGCGGTTTCCTGCCTGCCATATTTAGAAGTATTGAGGCCAAACCAAAGGCCTCCACAACGGAGTGTACTCCGTCGCGTCAGCTGCATCGCGCAGCTGACTCAGCAGACTCCAATACCGACAATTAGCACTCCGTCGCCATCTCAATTGCAGCATCCTGACAAGCCTATTTTAATCACATAGCCGTGCTTGCGGTGTGTCAGCTGCGAGGCCCATGATGGCGGGAGTCTGTGGTGGGACCCGTTCAGTATAGTGCCATAGCTGGAGCCATTGGTTGAATGCCAGTAGCCCACACCTGTTGCAAATTGGACAATTGTGAACACCTGCAAAACACACCATAAAACGCCCTCCATTTCAGACTATGATCCTTTGCCATTCCACTACAGAAGACCAGCCAGTGAGCCAAATCCACAACATAGGAGGCAGGTTTTTTGATTCTGTTTACCTCTCCCTTTTGTAGGTGTCTCTTTTGTCAGATGTATTTTTTCACAGTTCCCTTCTATTTTTTAACACTAGTTTTGTTAAGAATAATTTCACAATGGCAGGGAGAAGACATCCTTGTTTCACAGAGGGACAATTGTGTATCATGGTGGATGAAATCATTAGATTAGAGCCAAAATTGTTGAAGGTCTTGCAAATCCTCTATCCTGAAGACTTGACTGGAATCCCTGGTGGAGTGCAGACTGGTACGTCAGAGTATATCTGTTGCCCTAATCACTAATGGAGTCCTGCCTTTAAGGTGGACCATTAGAATGCCATAGCAACCTTAGCAAACAGATGTATCTATTTGTGCCTCAACAAAACATGTTTTGTCATAGAATTTGCCAGCAGCATGGGTGTAGCTCCCCTCCGAACAAAATGCTATATGGCCAGTCAGATTGTTTGTAGTCCTCCTATGGATAACTCCTTGCATGGGCTCTACCCATTACTATCTATCAATGTATGTTGTTGTCCTACCCAAAAGAGGTCCAAAACCACATCCATTTTCACAGGAGAGTACTGTGTCCTTAAGTTGCATTGTCTCCCTGTCACATGATATTAACATGTGTGTACCAGTTGCAAACTTGTTTTCATACCTAATGTAGTCATTGAAAGTGATATATGGAAACTATTTTTCAAGTATTGTCCATGGGGTCAACAGATGTCTACAGCTACCATGATGTTCTGTTCCTGGATCTGACAATCAAACGTGGAGGATAATGTTGTAACACTGTTATTACTTCAATATGCACACACATCTAAACAACTGATGCAATTGTCAGTCTCCAAGTCATAGTTAGAAATTAAACATCACATGTAGTACATCTCAATCATGTAGACTCCTGCTCATAGCTACATTGAATTGTTGAAAATGCTTAAATAAGTCATTATTATCTGAATCTAAGACATAAGAAGATTTGTAGTGGCATGTAGAACAGAATTAGTAGATACACACAAGTAAAATGTCACAGTTCATATGATGTTCAATTTCAACATCACATGCGTTATGAACCATTGTATATCCAATGTTTTGTAGCCTGCTTGGCCTTGGAAAGGTTCAGGACTCCAACGTACCCACCACTGTGTTGGCCTCAGTGTCTGTCACATATAACCCACAAATCTGAAATCTGAACTTGCACTTTTTCATTTCAGGGCATTTCTACAAGGTCAGGACTGGAGTTTCCATCTGTGTAAATCAAGCTGTATGGGTTAGACAGTGAAAATCACACAAAGGCCTAATCAGTCAATCTCTCCCTTTCTAGGTTTTAGGTTGGCCCTCGACTAAATAAAGACATTTGAAATACACAAACAATGTTTATTTCACATATATTCTGTATCATTCACAGGTCCAACCACTCAGATCAGTGCAATACTATCTGGCAGCCAGGAGACATCATTTCCAGCCCCGGAGCAAGCCTTCAGTGAGGAACCCAATGCTGCAAGTCCAGATGATGAGGAGCAAGCTGGCCCATCTGGTCTGTCTGACCACACCGCTCCAGTAAGTCAGACCCAGTCCACAGCAACACCTCCCACCACTGCTGCAAGACCATCTCAGTAGGAGGACACCTTTACTACCTGTGCACCAAGTGCACCAAGAGTCAGAACACCCATCCTGTGCCCCCCAGTCCTGGCTTCTGTTGGGCCAACTGGAACCCTGGCACCAGGTCTGCCAGGAACCAGTGGTTTGGGACACACCTCAAGGGCCCAGACCAATTGGGGTAGGGGTCGTGGGAGGGAAACTGTGGGCCAGCCAAGGGAGGTTACTGGGGTTTGGGTGAGCCAGGCCACCCTAAACCAAGTCTTGGGATCAGTCCTACAGTTCCAAGACATGATTGGCCAGGTCCTAACTGAGTTTTGGAACCTGAAGCAAGTGCAGAGGGAAAACAATGTGGAGCTCCAAATCACCAATTTCACTTGAGATGATGTATGGCATCCACCAGCTCATGTGCAGGGCTTTTTCTGGTCCATCTGCCCCATTCTGTGATCCCTCAACATCTGGGCAAGCTACAACTCTGCCAGACACAAACAGGGAGGCCCTGCTACAGGAGGAGCCTGATCCTACCACCCCAGTCCCTGCACCTGTGCCCCTCCTTCCTCCCCAAAGGGGACAATCATCTGGACCAGGAGTAGAGAATGACAAGGGCAGCACTACAACCTCCAAGAGATACCAAAACTAATCTCCTCCCCGTGCATGTACCATTCACCATTGGACTATTCCATGGACATCTTTACCTTTTTTGAGAACTGTAATATTTTTGGACATTGGACTCCAAAATGTTTTTGGCTCTACTATCATGCTTCCATCTACCATGACAGACTCTTTTTTGTTGAAAACTAATTAATTGATTTACTTTACCCTTATTTTTGATTCTACACAATAAATGGTCATGTACATATACCAACATCATTGGGAATACTATGTACAGCCATTTTGGATTCAAAGAAAACAAACTCTATTGAGAATGTATGTTGAACATACAGAGTTTGGAAACAAGTCCTTGTAGAAATGAAGTCTGGATAACAAAATGCAGTCCTAACCCCAATGTTAGGAATTATTTAATGGGAACAGATTAAATAGGCTAACTTTCACTAATTCATGACCTCAGTCGGAGCCATAATCCTGCCCTCACTACAAGAATCCTAGCTCAATACCACCAATAGTCCACATCATGGCAGTAACAACTTTGGAGGTCGAATGACCAGTAGAGGACACTGTGGCAGTATCTAATGCAATGGCACATTCACCATTCAGTGGTGCGCTAACACATAGTCCTATTACCAGTGATGAAACATATCAACAGCTACCTCCATGGTCCACAAATTGAAGATGTAGCCAATCTGAAGAGAGAACAGTATGCTATGGCTTCATATACACATGTGGTTTAAGCAACTCAAGTGGCACATATTGCCTTGATGGCAGCATCGCTAAGAAACCAGGTCAGCTACAATCTTTTGAACCTCCATGCCATCAGAGTGCAAGTTGTCTGTGGGAAAGGTTTGTCAATCTCAAGTGGGTGTCTCTCCTAGGACTAACACATGTTCACTTTGTACTTCCAAACAGCAAAATATCACAAAAAATGTCACAATGTTGAAATGACCGAATGAATATGACATGGTAAAGGACCCTGAAAACAGAATAACAATGGAAAATCAATTTTAACTCATAGAATATGTAACTCAGTTGTCATGTGGACACACATACTCAGCATAAACACGTTTCATCTATTTCAATGACCACATAACCCAATGTGGGGAAACACTGATCCACTAGCATCTTTTCCTTGACTCTTTCTGCACTGACCAGTCCTAAAAAAGTACCATAGCAGACAGATATGTACATTAGGGACCAAGTTGTACTGACACTGAAGCATAAACCTTGTAAAGGTAAACTTGCACTCAGGTGAAGAAGTTGGGCAATCACAACTTGACATTAGTCAACTCCCTTTCTTCACCACTGTCATCTTAATAGGGAATTTCAACATCCTCACCTGGTGGCTCATCACGGTCACCCTCCTC
Organism: Pleurodeles waltl; assembly: GCF_031143425.1. Lineage (NCBI taxonomy): Eukaryota > Metazoa > Chordata > Amphibia > Caudata > Salamandridae > Pleurodeles > Pleurodeles waltl. The sequence continues at coordinate 832,399,262 of NC_090437.1, forward strand.
TGCAATGAAAGAGATGTCTCTGCTCAGGGCGATGTTATGGAGAATGCAGCAGGCAACCGTGATTTGGCACATCATATTTGGTGAGTAGAGTCAGGCTCTACCGGTCTTGTCCAGGCACCTAAACTTAGCCTTCAGGATCCCGAAAGCCCCCTCCACCGGCCTCCCTGTTCTTCCATGGCACTCATTGAAAAATACTTCCCCTGATGTAGTTGGATTCTTCATTGGTGCCAATAGCCACGGTTGGTAAGGATATGCTGCATCTCCTACACAGAAGCAACACATCAACAGATTACTATAAGATCAAAACATTGTCCCTTCTTAAACTCGGATTTAGGCAAAATATCAACAAGTCAGGTTGTACTTAACAACAAGCCAGGCACTCTCTGGTCCAAGTTGTGACATCTGCATGGGTACAGTGCTGTTCCGTAGTATGAATGAATCATGTGTTGACCCAGGGAAGAGGGCACACACGTGTGATATATAAGTCTGGTAAGCAGACAACATGCACATTGATGGAATGGAAGTTCTTTTAATTGCAGTAGACCTGTTATCTGTTGTGTGGTAGCACCAAGGCAATATGCATTCCATCTGTTGCTCCATCCACATGTGGTATTCCACCCAAAGCATATAATTTTCCCTTTACGGTGGCTGAATCTTGTGGATGTGGAAATTGTATGTTGCTGTTCATATTCTTAATCAGAGAAGCAAGGACTTCCTGTAACACACCACTGAAAGCTGGCTGGGACATGCCCTCAGCCAGAGTGTATTGAGAGGTGCCAGTGGCTACAAAATGCAATGCATGATTTTAACTATTGGTGTTCTGGCTGTTGGATTCATATTGTGCGGCAGGAGGTCAGGCTCGAACTGCTGGCACAAATCCAGTACAGTTTGCCTAATTAGACGAGATAGCTTGATTAGGTCCCTTTCCTCCATGGTGTCAAGGTCTGGAAAGGGCTGGAACACCTGAGGTTGTAGCTTTGTACCCATGGCTATGTATGTCAAAGAAAATGCTAGATGAAATGGTCACACCATACTACTAATGTCAAAGCACATCTGACTACTGGGTAACAGCAAAAAAATTAATTAGATGGTACATGTACACACTGACATCAAATATATGGCTCACTATTAGGTTTTTTCATCATTATGTGCAAATCATACATTTCACCTGTAATATTTGCACCTATATGTTTTTTTTTTAAATACCGTCAACTGGGGTAGTACTCCCCCCTCGGCACTATCGTTGACAAAGACAGTCACAGTACACATTTTTACTTGTCATATCTTGCCCACAAAAGTGTTCGTATGTGACTGTTGAAGTACACTAGCCCCCATTTTGAGTGCTGGTGGCACATATACAATTGAAAACAATTCGCAGATAAACTCCCTAAAATGGCGGCTGCCTGACCTTGCGATCAGGACAATGCATAGCCGACAGCCGTCAGCGGATGTTGATCGCGCAGTGGGTGAGACTCTCCACAACGGTCCATGCCATAGGCTAATATGCGTGACAGCTACACATGAAAGCCAATGGCTGTGTCCATCTCCATCACAGATTGAGTATGCTGTGTACTTGTGCGCTGCGTTGTGGAAGAACAAATCACTTGCCTCCTAACACTGCAGCCATTAAGACCTCCTCGATTTTTGTTGCAGTTACCGACCTCTGAGACCCAAGTGCCCCTGCCTTCTCCCCTGAGGAGCTGGAGCTTCTTACCAGGGAGGTTCTGTTCCTGTACAGCAACCTCTATGGAATCCTAGAGGAACAGGTACATGTCTGATTGGGGAATGTTTGACTGAATAGCCGCTTCCTTTATTGTTCATAGGATATTTGGTTCCCTTTTGGTAATGTGGTTGTTTTTGTGCTTTGAGTTGACAGAATGATGTATCTGGGACAGATTTTTGTGACCAATATATGAATGTTCTGTGCATGACAATGTTAAGACACCTGACAGTAGAAGCTGAGTTTGTATCACACAAATTCTGCTTCCTCACACAAGCTTTAGGCCACTGACTGACAATGGCTAGTAGAAAGTGTACCAGTTGTATGCACAACACCATGCAGCTACTGTTGAAACAACAGTGATTAGGTTTGAAAAATATGGGGGTCTGGAGTTGTCTGATGCTGTACTGTCATGTGGGAGCCCAGCAAATATTGTCGATCATTTAGCTCTGTATGATTTCAACCTGTCATGAAGCCACATATAGTTAGACTTGTTTTAGGTACATCAAGTTCAGATGACAGTGACTCACCATCATCCATACCAGCCTGTCCCATTAGAGCCCTCAAATCCTTGCTTTCATTGACACATAGCAACCCTCCTCTGTTGCACTCAGTCAGTGTATGTGATGTAGACCATGGGTTCGGACTCTTGGGAGTTTAGGCAGGAAGGCAATGTAGGATGTGAGTATGATTATGTGCATGGCTTGTACAGGTGATTTGGCCTACAGTGGCTCACATTGATTGTGAGTAATAATGGGTAGCTCTAACAACAGAATTGGTTGAATAGCTCTGGCCAAGATGATGTTGTAGGCCTGAGTAGGCAACATGAGGATCTAGCAATTGTTGATGGTGCACATGAGATCACTACAAAACAGTATTGCCACTCTACCTATGACTGTTTTGTTGACAAAAGAAATTTTAACTGTTTTGTAAATGTACGCGTTCAAAAGGGGAGGTTGTCCTGCCACCAGCCACTTTAGCCTATGGCACTGTTAATGCAGGGAATGATTCTTGGCAGTGGCGACAGACCATCAGCCGTCTTTCCTCTATGCTCCCACTGACTGTAACCACCAACATCTAAATCAGGCCCCAAGTCCTCAAGTTCTGTAATGGCTGCCAGCAACTTTTTTCTCATGTGCTGGCAGCCAATCAAAGTGCTTGTTTCCATGGGAGTCTGACTCTCAGAGTGTCTCGAGACTTTCATGGACCCAACCATCCAGGAATTATTTTTCAACCTTAATTTCTCAAAATCTACTGAATGGATTTACACTATATCACAAAAATCCCTATCTGTAGACCACAATCTAGCTTCTTGCTGAATTTGGTATCATTCCGTTCAACAGTTTTTGCTGTAGCAGGTCTTAAAGAAGTCTATGGAAAATGCATGGGAATTTTGTATTTTGGGAACCTCCTTTTTTCTTAACCCTCACTGGACGGATCATCCTGCAATGTTCCTTGCACAAACTAGTCAAAAAGTACCAACTTTTTAGAAATTTTCATGGAGATTCGTCAAATGGTTCCAATGTTATCAGCAACACAAAAAATGCTTTTCCTGTGAAACAGCAGACTTAACTATAACACTAAGTGGGAACCCGCCACTAGGTATTATATCTCCTGGCAACTGTAGTTAGGACCTAATTCCCATAGACAAAACATGTTATGTTTTGCCAATAACTTTGGCGCTATTTGATGAATCTTCACAAAATGTTCAAAACTTGTATGCTTATTACTTCAGCTGCTGTCTTGAAAGTTTAGGGGTGATCCATCAAGTAGGGGCTGATATAAAGGGGGGTTCCAGAACTTGTTTTCCCAATACAGTTTTCTATAGGGATTTTGAACATGACTTCAGCCCAAACCACTGTAAGACGTTGTACCAAATTTGGCAGAAATGTAGATTTTGGTCCAGAAAGATCTCTTTTTGTTATTTGGTGTAAATCCCGTCAGCAGTTGTGGTGTTATTAAATGGAAAATAAATTTGCATATTTTGGCACACAAAGCCATTGTGGATCCACCAATTCACAGACCAATGCGCGACTAGCAGTGCTGTGATTGGCTGGCCGCAATCTGACTGGAAATTTGCAGCTGTCAGTTTAGATATTGGGGAACAGTCCCAGGGTGTGAAAATTCACATAAGATGTAATGGAAGGGGTCAGAGAAGAGGGACCCGAACCCCATGGTAGAAATATGGGGGTCTGTGAGGAGCTGCTGATGGGGTAGAAATTGCCCCAAAACTTTTTGTTCCACATGCGTAATCTGCGGATCAGCCACAATGCTCAGCATGGTCCCCTGTGTAAATCAAAGACGGATCCGCTAATTCAGCCATATTAAAAAAATACACCAACTCACACACACACTCACAGACCCTCTCAAACACTCCCACATCCACTCACAGACCAACGCAGACACTCACACATTCACTCACAGACCAGCACAGACACTCAGACACCCATTCACAGACCCACACAGACATTCACATAAACACTCCCAGACCAATGCAGACACTCACACACCCCTCACAGGCCCATATAGCCACTGAGAAACCCAGTCACACACCCATACAGCCAGTCACACACCCACTCATATACCCAGTAACACGGTAACACAGTCTCTCACACCCCCACTCAACCACTTCACAGCTTTTTGTATGCACATTCACAGAGCCATAGAGCAACTCAGAAACCCACTCACACAGTTAGACAGCCACTCCCACAGTCTGTGATATATTAATGTAGACTGTTAGATGCAGACTGTATTAAATGTGTTGGTGGTTTGTATAAATGCTTCACGTTAGGTACGGGTCTGCAGATGTGTGCTTTTGGTTTGATATCCATAACCGATCCATGTATTGAGTGACACGATAAAAAAATAGTTTTAAAAGAAAACAAAATGGTGTTAGGAAATAGGAATTTCCAGTCCAACTCTAGTAATTGTGCCTAGGCCATTGCCATTACAATGCACGCTCGTGAGGTCTGGATATTGGCACACTATGCTTTCAACCAAATGCAGCAATTGATGTCACTTTAATGCTCTCTGGATAACCCAAGTAATGTCTACATTAGGTAAACCCTACTACATGTCAATATTACTCTTTCTAGCACACTCTGGCCCAGAACATAAAACTATGACCCACAATCCACACTCTGACCATTTTGAGTGCAAGGAGGAGTAGCACATAGGAGAAGACTGCAGCTGAATAAACCAGTTTTCATAATGAAAGGCAGTTAAAATGGAGGACAGCACCTTCAAATAAAAAAACACATTTGATTGGATGGTGTATATATGCATGTAATTAAAATTAGGCAGTGATTTTGACAAAAAAGTAACTGCGTCTGTGAGTGACTTTGGAAAAATAAAAAAGTTATACTGTTTGGGGTATGCTTATAATTCCAAACAGTCAACCACACCTGTTACAGTTTATTTTGAACCTAGTATGCTGCTCACAGAAAATAGGTAGTGAGCCTTTGGCCTAGTGCTGGCAGAGAATGTTCCAAACATGGTTGCTATGGAAACAGAGATAAAAAGAGCACTAAAATGTTAAGCTGAAAAGCAGAGTGATATGGAATTATTGCTCATTAGGGTGTGGTTGAGTTCAAGTGCATTAGTTTTTGCAAAGTAAACTATAAATACCATGCTTTAACAGCAAATTATTAAATAGTTTTATAGGCTCCCATGTGGATTTGCGGATCCGCTGTGATTTCACAAGTAGTGGTCTGTGCTGAGTGACGGGGTGGATTTGTGAATCCACCTAAAACCACTACCAAATTTGGCTTCTTTAAAAGAGGTTTACAAAGGATTAAAAGAGAGTGACCATTCAGAAATATTATTACAAAAATAAAAAGGAAGGTTATGATTTTCTTACTACATCAGTAGCATCAGAAAGCAGAGTAGGAAGTGTTATCATTAATGGTTCCTTTGTACTGAGAGTGTTATACCATTCCTGTCTAAGTTCAGACTTTCATTAACAAGAGATTCTAACTAATTCTGAGATAAAAATTGGGGAACAGCAAACCACAAGTATGTAAATTGGGGTGTACTTATACACAACTGTAAAAGGAGCCATAAAAGAAAGGGTAGATGATGATATTAAGGAAGCCCCAATCAGCAGCAAAGGAGAAATAAAAATGTCTGAAGAAAAAGTATAGTTATTTTATTAAACTGCAATGAATAAATGTGTTTGGAAGTAGATGAATAGATGTGGACAAATAACTACACTATAATATGTAACAGTATATAATTTACACCCACGCACACAGTCAGACAGGCACTCATACACACAGCTACAGTGCCAAGAAGGCATCCATGCAGACACCACGATATAGTTAGATAAAGACTGACACACTGATAGGGGCATCAATAAAACCATTCACACACCTATTTACTCACCTATACATCCACTTGCATACTCATTCACATAGACATGTAGGTATTGTCAGATTCTCCCAAATACAAATAAAGCTTTTCATGTACCCAATACTCAGTCTAGTTACAGAGAGATGTACACAGCCATACACCCAGTTATAAATGCAGTTGCCTACCAACACAGCCACTCACATACCTATTTACAAAACCGTAGAGCCATTCACACACTCAGTTAGAGAGTGACAGAGGCATTTAGACATCCAGTCACATACCGAGACACAATTTATGTACTCAACTACTCATGCTATGGTTCACCCACCCCACAAGCACTCATATAACTCAACAAAATATGTGTATTTTTAAAGTGCATGTTTATCCAGAAGGGTATGTTGGCACTGAATAAAAGATGTTTATTAATACCCAGATGAATGTTACTGATTTTAAAGACCTTGAAAGAATAAAAGGCAGAGTGGGTTGTGAAATAATTAAATTGTAACTTTGAGATGAAACACAAGCCCTAACAGTGTACAGATTAGTGTGGTAACCAAGAAGACCCAGGATACTCATTTATACATGTATAGTCACAAACGTAAACAGGCTCTTACAGACTCACATATTCAATTATGTAGGGACTCAATTGCTTACTCATAGTGAGGCAATGGCTAGTACACCCAGTTACATTAGCAGAAAAGCATTTATTTACCCACTACTTGTATAGATAGTGACTCAGATACTGAGAAACACATACCAATAAAAGCATTCAGTTATGAATGTACTCACCTAAGAGCTGCCACCCGGGACCTTGATTCTTGGGAGCACATAAATGATGTAGTAGACCTGGAAATAGATAGGAGTACCAGGACTGTGGCTATGAGGGTCATAGGCCTGCTACGGGACTTCATGACAGCCATGTGACTAGGGGGCATCTAATGCAAACACAACCCAGTGTCATGGCAATACACACACTTATCTGCGGCACACTGTAGTCTAACATAGCTAGACTATCTCCTCACCTAAATGATACACACTTCAAGGCGGCGACATATAAAGGACGAGGGATCCCTGAACAATCACCAGTGGAGGTGTTGCTCAGGGGCCCTGGTAAGGGACACGTACTGCCTCCCAGCATCGACGCTTGGTACTTAATGGACAGAGCACTTAAAACGCTCATATGCTACCGAGCAGACCAATATTTTCAAGACAATAAGGGGTCAGTTAACTCGGCCGGTGTGATGTGGGAGGCCTTTAAGGAGGTCCTTTGAGGCCATGCGCAGGCCTTGATTGAGGGATTGAGAAAGGAATGAAAACGGAAATGTGAGGCTCTGGAGCATGATTATGCCTAAATGGCGTCCCTCCTGGCGAATGGGGAATCAGGTTCTCCCCCATTACACTGTTAATTGCATCTGAAGCAGCACAAACTGAGGGAGTTGGTTGAAAACAGAGCACATAGCCATACACTGCTGACCCAACATCACCTGTACGATGTTGGGGACTAAGCCAATAAGTTGTTTGCATGGTTAGAGCAGCGAGACAAGGGACAGAACTGGGTCCTTGAAATCCTCGACCATGAGGAGAGGTTACAGACAACGAGTGAAGCTACTGCTGAAACCTTCACCACATACTATTAGGCTTTGTATACTTCTTCAACCACTATGTAGGACTATGAGGACTTGACCATGGAAAAAATAGCAAGGGAAATACAAGCCTTGCAATCCGGGAAGGCGGCAGGGTAAACTGGTCTGCCGGTAGAACTATATAAATGTTCCAACATGGTTACTATGGAAACAGAGCTAAAAGAGCGTGGGGGGAAGGAACAAAAAAGACTAGACTGTTAATCTGAAAAGCAGAGTGATATGGAAATATTGCTCATTAGGGAGGGTTTGGGTTCAAATTCATTACTTTTTACAAAGTAACCAATAAATACCATGCTAAATAAAATCGGAGAGCATCTATTGAATATGTTTCAGGCAGCTAGAGAAAAGAGGAGTCTCCCACAGGACCAAAGAACCTCTACTGTGGTAGTCATCCCTAAGAAAGTTAAATCAGCGTTTGAGTGTGGGTCATATAGACCCATCACACTGCTTAATTTTGAAGCTAAGGTCATGGTGAAGGCCGTGGTAACTAGATTGCAGGTGGTAATCGCTATGGTGGTCCATCTGGACCAATCTGGATTAATGCTACAAAGAGGGACATGGTTAAATCTCCGATGCCTACATGGATTACGTCATGTGACCAAAGATCCATCTCACGCACAAGCTGCATTTTTGTCACTGGATGCTAAGATGGCATTTGACAGCATTGGATGGAACTATCTGTTTGCTATGCTGGAAAAGATGGGCTTTGGACCAAAGTTTATTGGCTGGGACAGACACCTGTATGTGGGTGCTCTGGTGTCAGTTAATAATACCTTGTTTCGAGTCTTTGCCCTCCAAGAAAAGATTAAGACAAGGATGTCCACTGTCCCCCATGATTTCTTCACTAGTGCTTGAACCTTTGGCTGCCTGGTTCTGCAATGATCCCATCATATGTGGTATTCCAGTAGATCATGAATGGGAGGAAAGAATCTCCCTATATGCAGACAATGTTTTCTTATATGTAATGCGGCTGGTGCGCCGGACTGATAGGATACTTCAAATATTTCAAATATTCAGAGACCACTCTGGATATCACTTTAATTTGGAGAAATCCTAAATATTCCCAGTGGCACAAAGGGATTCCACAGCTGCTCCTGAGATGTACAGCCCTGATAGCACTACATGGTTTTGAATATTTGGGTGTTTATGTGACGGGAGAACTCCAGGAATTTTTGGATAGGAAATTACTCCCACAATTAAATAAGTTTTGCAGAGATACTCCTCATTGGCGGGCACTCCCACTATCCTTAATGGGCTGCGGGATTCTTCTCAAGATGATGACTCTCCCACTCCTACTATACATCCTACAAAACATGCCCTATAGGATCCCACCAGATTTTTTCCAAAAGATAGACCAGGAGCTACAAATAGGTGTCTATGAGGGAGGTCTAGATGTTCCTGACATGCGTAACTAGTACTGGGCCACCCAATTAGTAGTGGTCAATAAGTGGGTATTTACTGACTGTGTGGAACCCGCTTACCATGTAGACAGAATGGCCCTTCACCAAAGGTTACCCACCTGTTTACTGAAACAGGCTAGAGCGGGACTTGTCTACCTACACTCAGATGGTGGTGAGGGTGTGGAGAAAGGCTACTAAATAGTTGGATAGTGATCTTCCGTCTGAAGTGGGAGGCCTTAAAGTTTTTACAAAATGGGTGTTGATCAGTCTCAAACATCTAGGCGATGTATGGAGAGAACAGGTGTTTGTGTCATTTGAGGTTCTACAACAAGAGTTTGAAATAGAAGACTTGGATTTGTTCTGTCATTCCCAAATGGGTTGCGCTTTGTGGGGCACCATCTTGGAAGGGAAACACCTGCCTTCGGCAGCCCCACTGGAGGACCACCTAATATTACCACATTTATCTGCCCCCTGACAGACAAAGCCTTCTCAATTATATACAGAAAGTTGGTGTGCAACTGCCTGGATCCACTAATAGCACTGAAGATAGCATGGGAAAGAGACCTAGGAGTACTTGAAAATGATGACTGTGTTGAGGCCACACAGAGTTCCAGGGATGTGGCAATACAAACTCGCTTTAGATTAGTTCTGCTAAAGACCCTGAACTGGAAATATTACTACAGAACATTACTACACCAGATGGAGAGAGCAGCTACTTTTTTATGCTTGAGGGAGTACGGACAGGAGGGAACCTTCTTCCATGTACTTTGGAGCTGCCCAAAAATTCAAGGTTATTAAATGGGGTTATATGAATAATGGCTCAGGTTACAGGACTAGAGGTTCCCCTGGCAGCCACATGGCACCTCCTCCATATTACAGGGGAGATGACTTGGCCCAGACACCAAAGAATTTGGCTGGTAATAGCAGCAGCCATTGCGAAACGTAACAGTGTGTGGACGTGGGAGGCCACTTTCCCCCCACATAGATGATTGGGAAGAAGACCTAGATTGGTGCCAGGGCGGAACACACAGTATACCTCAGTAGAGGCTGTTCACATAAATAGGAAAAGATGTGGGGTGGTTGGCGCAGTTACTGGGGCACACAAAGGGGTAAGAATACAGTGAACGTCAACATGGGTTCTCCTTGTGTTCACAATTCTTTTGGGAGGAATAGTTCTCTAAAAGGCCTGGACATGTCATGCTATGAAAATCTGAATTTATGTAAATGTTGTATTCTATGTCAATCGATTTACAATATTTCATACAGTTTTTTCTGCTGCAGTACTGTCAATTGAGCAACTGTTCAATAAACAGAATGTTCTTACCTATAGATCTACTTACAAAGCCTTTCATGCATCCATAAAGGCAATGCCATATGAACGTGCACACCTATAGAGCCATTCATATACCCAGCACTCAGACAGTTAGGTAAACATACACTTGTACACACATTTTCCCAGTTACACACTTGGACACCTACACATTAAAGCACTCATATACCTATTTTCAAAACCAGTTACTTACATGCCCAGTGGCACAACCTAAGAGGCCATTGCACATTCACTCACACACCCACACAGAAGTTATGTGTGTACCCTAAAACAGTGAGTACCACACACAGCTATACATCAAAAGATGGACTAACACAGACACTTACCAATCCGTATAGGCACCTACATACCAATTTACACTCTCATACAGTGAATAACATAGCCACTGATATACCCAGGGCCACTTAAATTATTGGATTGTGTGACCGCTGGGCTTTCGCATAGTTATAGGTTTGCTGCATTTGCCACATAATCCATCATCTACCTCATAAACTGCTGGTTTTAATAAAAAAGCAGTTTCTAGCTCAATGGGTTCAAGCTGGACTTGTCACCTTTTTGTTGCTTATTGCTACATTTGGGTATTTAAATGGTTCTAATGAGGTGCAGCCAATGCCTAGACAGTTTTACCAAATTTAAAAATGATGTAATAATGAAGTAATTCTGTTACAAAATGGTCCACATAGTGCTGCATAATTTGCCTTTTCTTGCTGCATAATTTACCCAACCCTGCAGCATAATTTGTCCCTCTCCTGCTGCATAATTCCAGTGGCCCTGGATACACCCAAATAGTTGCTTATATATCCAATGACACACACAGAGGCACTGATACAGTTACTGGGAAATCCATTGGACCAGTAACATACATAGACTTATGAACATACTTATATATGTATAGTGACAGAGTTACAGAGCCTGTTATGAACTGAGATAAACTTATATATGCACTAATTTGCTTATAGTATGTAATTAAGTAGTAATTAATATAAGGTTACATGTATTTTATGTTTCCTTTTCATATATTTTCTTGTGTTTAAAGAAAGAAATGTATAATGCCATGAAAGATAGAAAGGAGAACAAACACAGGAAACACCTCTATCTGCTTGAAACTGACAATAAAAAAACACAAGATGTGGAGAACGTACTAAAAAAAGAGGTCCTGGAAAGAGAACTAAGGAGTTTGTTCAAGCAGTATATAGGAAAATGCAAAATATGGAAAACATTTCAAATAAAAAGCCAGGTTTACAATCAAGTGACAATGGAGAAGAGTAAGTCATACTGAAAGTAGGAAATGTTCTAAAAAAAAATCCTAGTTTAACAAGAAGACAGAAACACTTTAAGGGAATAGGAGTGAGAATGTTTAGAAGTAGGGTAATACAGAATGTACTGCAAAATATGAGGGAGAGTAAGAGAAGAAAGACAGCAATGAAGCAAAAACAGCATATGAAAACTGTGGCTAATAAACTGTTTGCCCTGAAGAAAAAACTATTTATCTTGATACTGAACAGGACGAGAACCCTGAATGAAACAGTGTTGTGTATGAAGAGAAAAAATCAAACAAAAAGGATAATTAATAGTACTTTTTGTGAAATTTTTAAAGAAGAATTGAAACATACGTCTAGTACTGAGGCTTTCTTTAATGAAGAAAGCTACTCGCAAGAGAACACATTATTGTATCCAGTTGAAATAACTGGCCGATGCTATGAGGTAAAAGACAGTACTCCCGTTCCAAAAGAGGAGATGGTCCTAGAAATGTAGGGAAGAGATAGCTGAAGAGGTTCAAGAAAGGGGTAGACTTGCCCCTGTCTATAAATGGGACTGCAGTAGTACTTGTAGTGTTCAGCAGGAATCAATTGATGTGTTAAGAAGTTTTTTATGTGAATTTCCATGTGTGAAACATAAAATTGCAATCTTGCAAGGTTTAGATCCATGCAAAGTGAGGAAATATACTAATTTACAAGGACACTCATTGGCATGTTTATACATGAACGTGTGCACAAGCACCTTTCATCATTTTGCATGTAGGCTGTTCATCATTCAAAAATGTGAAATTTAGTTAGAAGACTTTACTTTGTAAAATCTCCTGCGCTGTATTTAGGAGATAGGAGCAAAGCGCTGTTGTATGGTACAGTATCACAAGTTGAAAATGTGTGTAAGTATATTCAGTTACATTTCTTTGGTCCTTAAGAGGAGTGTAGGTAAAATGAGGGGTTGGTATGTTCATGTGCAGAGAAAGAGAACACAGTACTGATGACTTTGCACTGAAATAACAATGCTTAATGTAGTTTCTATAGAGAAAGCAAGTTATGTTTGTATTTGTTGTCAGCACAGTCATGACAAAGGCCAAATAAGAAAAGTTGGTGTGTTATTGAAAACTAAACAAGAAAATATAGCTAAATGGCTAGAATCTGCAGTGTGCTTATTTGCAGAAGAAAGTGTTAGAAGAAAGTTTTGAATTGTCTCCACGCCAGAATATGTGTAAGTATTGCTATGACAAATGAGAGGACAACAAAATACCTGCTAGAGCAAAACATAATAAGTTAGACTTGGTGCAAATTCTAGAGGAATTTTGACATCTAAATGTCTAGGAAACAATACTGATGCAATCTATACACCCTTTTCAAGCAATAGTTCACATGGAACTAAAAACTCGGAAACTACCACCAAATGAGTTACAGGAAGGCCTTAAAAGTAGAGTTGTGTACCTTTAGCATTTAAACACAATATTGAAACTGTGGGGGTATAGAGAAATTTGGAAGAACCACTTGTTATTCTAGTGAATGGTGTACCCACAAAAAAAAAATATGGCAGGAATTAGTGGATGTGAATAAGGTAAATAAAGTTGCATTCTATCTCAAATAGGATAATGTGTATTACAAATATGTAGATGTTTTCACAGATGGAAGTAATATAGAGGAAGGAGCATTGCCTTCCAGTGGACAGTTAAAAAAAAGTATTTAAAAGTAGATGTGAAGAAATATATGAGCACAACAGTATCCATCCACTCCATTCAAAAGAGATTATGGGGGATGCCATTGAACTGTATCAGCTGAAACAAGCTAAAGGAGCTGTGTGAGAGAAAAGTTTAGAGGCTCCTTGTTTTCCAAAACTCTTTCCAACTGGAGTAGGTGGATGGTATGATGATTGCCCAGTGGAGATACCAGCAGCTGAGTATAGGTCAACAAGATTATATTCAGAGGACCCTGGATCTCCGTAAAATAATCCATATATATTTCATCTGTTATGTGAAAGTGATTTGTCTGGAATATCATGCACTGTTAACCATATTCTTAAGACAGGAGTCGATCTACAAAATATGTCTGCAAAAGACTTCTTTGACAAAAATGAATGGAAAAGATGAGAAGTTGTAGTACAATTTGATTAATTTGATGGCATGGCAATGTGGGTCCAATGAATATTGGTATCGTTGTCATGGGGAACTGAAGTATATGTTGCAAAATGTAGGTGCACAAACTTGGTTTTTGACCCTGATTTCTGCAGACTTTGCATGGGGTGACTTACATGATTTTTTTAGAGAAGCAAACTCTAACATTATGAGCTTAAATCGAAAGACTCCATGAGAACTTTGCTTTTTGGATCCCGCAAATGTTTGCAGATATTTTAAACATAGATTTCAAGCCATGCTGTCCTTCATCTGCAGTAAAAAAAATCCACCTCTTGGAGAAGTTACTGATATCTTTTGGCATAAAGAGTACCAAGCAAGAGGTACTCCTCATATTCATATGCTGTTGTGGATTAAAGATGTACCAACATTTGGAACAGGCCCAGATGAGTCTGTATTTTCTTGCAGAGAGCAGTATGTTACATGTAGCATCCCAAAATACAGCGAGGAAAAAGGCCTAGAAACAGGAAGCTCTGTGTTTTCAATCACATAGATGTGGGAAGTACTATTGGTGGAAATATAGAGCAAAACAAAACTTTTACACAAAATGTTGTTTGGATTTCTAACACCTGTTATTTAAAAAGGAAGAGTCAACAATTGTTTGTCTGTTTTGAGGCATATACTTACTCAAAAATTCCCCCAAAACACATACAACTAGAGGAGAACATTAGGCTTTGAAATACATTAATGACTACAATCCTGCCATTCTGAAAATGTGGAATACCATTATGGATATTCATTTTGTGGCAGACAGCTCCAATAGCTGTTGTTCATTATGTAACTTCATACATAACAAAATCTGAGAAGATGGAGATGAAAGGTATGTGGGAAGCAATTTCTGCTGAAAAGTCTTTAACAAAGAAATTATACCATTTCAGTTTGAAGATGCTTTCACACAGGGAAATTGGATCCTATGAGTTCTGTAATCGGTTGAGTTCAGCTATTTTATACCATGAGCATAGGCCTAGCATGCATGCAAAATAAAGTGTTGAAGTACTTTCCAGAAGTTCAATATCTAGCAGAATTTGACCCAGAAAGTACAAACATTGTCAAAACAAACATGTTGGGCACTTACTATCCAAAAAGGAGTCCACATCTTGAAAATGTATGGCTTTATAAAAATACTTTATATCTACAGATATCGAAACAATGTCACAGGAAATGTGGATGAAGCAAAATTTGCAGTAGTCGGTTATGATGGCTGTTTGATAAGAACCAATATAGGCAGTCTAATTGGCCATAGAAAACTGGGTTGCCAGACTGCTGAACAAGAGAGTGTTTCTATTTGGCACTTTTGCAGCTATTTCAACCTTGGCATTCTGAATCAGAACTACTTGGAGAGTCTGACTGCTATGAAGATTCTTTGAATGCTGCAAAGGATAGTATTCAGCGTTCAGTATTTCCTAACTATCTGAAAATGCTAAATGATGAAATTGAACATGAGGAAACAATTGCTGCTGAGGTAGCTAACACGAGTTAGCAAAGTAGCCACATTTCAAGCCCTCAATCAAGATCCATTTGGACAGCCATTAATTGAAAATGAACCTCCTACTGCAATGATTTGGGTGGAGTCTGCAAAGGAACAAGCAAGATAGGAAACAATTGATCTGGACTAAGGTGGATAACTAAATAACAAGCACAACAAAATATATACGGAGATGAAAGCCAGAGTTGAGCACGGATTGCTCCATGACAAGAAAGAGTGTGTACACATCATTTAAGCCTATACTGTTGCATGTCAGCAGACAAGCTGGAACCATTAAGGGCTTCTTTATACAAGTTCTCACTGCTTTCCTACAGAAGATTACAGACTGTAATCTGTCATGTGTAGTTACAGCACCCACTGGATTAGCTGCACACACTATCAAAGGAATTACTTTACATAGACTTTAGATGCTGCCTGTGGAGGATAAAAACAAACTTGAATACCAAAAGTTATCCAGTGAAGCTTGCTATGGTACGTCAAGTATGCTAAAAAAGTTAAAGCTTTTAATTATCAATGAGGTGAGCATGGTCTCAAACTTAATGCTTGACTTTGTACATTTGAGAATGCAACAGATTCTAAAAACAGACTACAATGTCCTATTTGGAGGAAAACATTTAATAGTTTCCAGATATCTACTGCAACTTACCTGTCAAAAGGCAGACTGTGTTCAATACACTGCTTCAAGATGAAGCTCAGAATTCTTTAGGAAGCATTGGAAATGTCAATATTTGGTTAAACTTCCAATACAAAGAATTATTTAGGAATATGAGACACTCATCTGACATTAAATATGGGAATATTCTGAAAGATATTAGAGTAGGTGTTCTTTCAAAAGAGGGAAATTGTCTGCTAGAAAGTCTTCTTCTTAAAAAAGTGTTTTAAAAAAACAAGACAGCAACAGAGCTAATGTTCACTTTTATTCAAGAAGGAAAGCCATTTGTGTGCGGAATGCCTACACTGGTGTAGTGTGCATCTTTCAACAAAGAATTGTTGGAAATGGAGAAAGAATACATTTTGGAACTGATGGCAATTGACAAAATGGAACACTAGGATGTGACAGTAATCCTCAATGAAAAGTTATGAGTGAAACCAGATTTATTGGAAAATCTGTTTCAGGACTGTAGGATTGGAGAAATGTTTAAGCGTTTCCAAGAATTTTGGAGTAATTTTGCG
Organism: Pleurodeles waltl; assembly: GCF_031143425.1. Classification (NCBI taxonomy): domain Eukaryota; kingdom Metazoa; phylum Chordata; class Amphibia; order Caudata; family Salamandridae; genus Pleurodeles; species Pleurodeles waltl. The sequence goes on from NC_090437.1 coordinate 832,415,764, forward strand.
TTAAAATGTAAATGCTGAGGAAGGATTAGTTAATGGTGCTACAGGTAAAGTTATTGATTTCATTTGCTTTCCTAATAGGAATGAGGTGGAAAACCTAGCAATAACATTTGATCAGATTGGTAGCGTAAAGCAGATTGGAAGGTCCATTGTTTGTTTTTTGCTTGTGAAAGACTTCCATGTTCAACATAAAGAATTTCCAGTTTCTTAAGCATAGGCTGTTACTATATATAAATCTCACGGTTTAAGTGTAGATGCAGCAGTTATTAATATTGGTAGTACAGTGTTACAGCCTTATCTCAAGTTAGGGTATTGTACGGGTTGTATCTTGTGGCATTTGATGACAACAAAGCAAATGCAGATCCAAGCTGAGTGAAAAATACATCCCATTAAGAAGTCTTTATACTGCTCAATTTTAGACAGTATCCAGTTTATAAAAAACATACCATGTGCCCGAAGCAAAAACTTTCAAAGGATGGTAGTGATGTTGTTGAAAAGAAGAAAAAGAAAGAGAACAAAGAAGTTAAGTCAAAAATGACAATGAGAGAAATATTATCGATTACCAGTTGTCAAATTCCTCTGGTGTTAACTGCTATGCTAATATTGCTATAAATGTACTCTTTATATTACCTCATGTTGTTCATGCAATTGAACAGAAATAACTGAAGACATTGTGGTCTGCATTGTGTGTTTTGTTGCAGTTTCTGTGTAGTGACAAAACTAAAACACATTGTGTGCCACACATTGGAGACCGTGTAGATGTATGCAGTGGACCTGTAAATTTTACACAAAACACTCAATGAGATGCACAGGTGTTTTAAATGTTGATGTTTGCTGTTTTATAAGAAGAGGAAGTACTTATTTACAGGATATTCTGACTTACTTACTCATGGAACCATGAGTGTGAAGATTTCTCTTTCACATCAAGAACAGAAATAGATTTGGAGCGATTTATTTATTTAACACTATCATTACATGTACGACGAAGTGGCAAGTATCTTATTTGAATGCTACAAGGATGCAGAGCAGATTGCAGTAAATTAGAAAAGAGATTACAAACTTTAAAAAAGGACAAATATCTATTTCTGGAAAAACATATACTAGTAAGTCATATTTCATGAAGTAGTTAGTGTTACATCTGGTCACTACACTGTCTATGTGAAACGTAAAAGTGGATGGACAGCAGCAATGATAGCAACCTCAAATTTAAGCAAAGACTGCCTTTTAAGTTACCAAATTCTTATCTTTTGTTTCTGAAACCAAAGTTCCGAGGAGCATTACTGTTGTAAAAGTGGTATAGTGTGGTTTCACTAGATGGGTTATTACTATTTATAACAATATACCACCTACCAATAGTGATATCTCTATAGGTTTTTCCATATGCTGGTGTGTCTTATTTATCTATTAGTACTTCTAATGATAAAGTCTTATTTTCAGCATAAGTTTTTTTCTAATTACTACAGCAAGTTTAGTTTAACCAGTCATTTTAATAATTGTACTGCGTGCAATGCACAGTTTTGTTTAATTACAGTGACATAGGCTCTGCCAAAAGACCATCACCGCGGCTACCAGCCGTCCACCGTATTATGACCACAGCTGGATTTCTGCCAGAAGGATGGTCTAAGTCCGGCTGTGGCCATGCCGGTGGATGGTGGTAAGGTGGCACTGCTGCACGTCAGTAGACCGCCGCCAGCTATATTATGACCCATAATACGGCCTGGTGGCATTCAGCGCCCCCTTAGGTTTCCTGCCGGAGGACCCCCTGAACACAGGTAAGTCGGGGCTCCGACAGGGGAGGGGGTGTTGTGTGTGTGGGGGGGTGTGAATGTTTGTGTGTGCGTGAATGTGGGTATGTGTTGTGTGTTGAACGCGTGTGTGCATGTATGGAGGTGTGAGTCCGTGTATGTTGTGTTATGTGAATGCATGTCTGCGTGCATGTATGAAGGTGTGTGGGGATCTGTCTGTGAAAGGACATATGCATGCCTGGATACATGTGGGAATGGGTGTGTGTATGGGTGTGTGTGTGTGAAGGGGGCATGAATGTATGGGGGTGGGGGTCTTTGGAGAGGTAGGGGTTGAGGGGGCTAACTGGAGAGGGGGGAGACCCCTATCAGTGACAGGGAAGGAGTTCCTTGTCACTGATAGTGCCTACAACCATGGTTTTCGAGGTGTTAAGAAGGCCACAAAAACGTATATACTACATCATTTATTGTGGAAAAGTATAGATCCTGACAACAGTAAAAAAGTGAAAATTAAACGCTTATTTTTATTATAACATATGGTTACAGGATGAGAAATATGTAGTGATTTGTTTGTATTATCACATTATGCTTTGTTCAATTTTGAAGTTTAACTTGTGATTTTATAAATTGTAATACTAACTTCTATTTGTTTTTTATACAGCTGAGTACCAGCATGCATTGGACTAATGCAGTTTACTATTTATTTATTTCAGTGTTGTTCTATAACATTTCATTTCATTCTTAGAGTGCTCCAGACTACAATTAAAAAAACATACACCCGCTTACAAATTCAGATGCCCATACAGCCACTCACACACTGATAGGGTATCTATAAGGTGTAATTTCTTCCAACCACACCCAAAGGAGAAAACAACTGGGAGAGGTCTTCCTTTACAGAACCATGAAAAGTGTTTTAACTAATGAAATCCCTTTGTTCCAGTGTCATGTGGGATTTGCGGTGCTCCGACATCACAGCAAGTCCGGAAATATGAAATAAAACAACCTTCTAACACGCAAATTGTTATTGGGATGTAAGTCTCTCTGAGAGTTTAGTAAAGCACTTGCATCAAACAACAATTATATAAACTGTATATATGATTTTAAGTATTGTTTGAAATCACGCTGAATCCGCGGATGTCCATCGGAACCGGAATGCACGTAACTGGAGGGCTTGCAACACATTAGTGAATCGAAAAAAACATCAAATAAAAACAAAACAATTTTTTGCTTTTAAAATTATTAACATTATGTAGTCTAATGTATTTAAATAATTATTTTAAGATGAGCATCAGAGATAAGAATATACACACAGTGACAATGTCTGCTCAAGGCATGTGTGGCAGGTCATGTGGCTGCCCTGCAGGTTTCTTCAGGCAAATTATGAGAAAACCACTATGGCTCCTGACCTCAAATCAAGTGTGTTTATATATCACTAGGTTGTGTTGAAATGTGAAGCTGAAGCAGTATGCACTAAAGAAGACAATCCACATTGGTCACCTCTTTCTCTAAAATCTTATGGGACAATTGTGATGGTGAGGTATGTGCAGTACCTATAGAGGGATGTTCTATGAAAGCAGAATCTTTAGAACTTGTTTAACTACTTCATCGAGGAAGGATGAGGACTTGGAAATAATAGAAGAAAAATTTCCTCATTCATGAAAAAGTCAAAGAACATTTCCAAACAGATAATTGAGCTTTCCAAGCAGCAACCTGCCACAATATCACTCTTTTCTTTAAGATTCAGAGAAAATAATTGCTGGAAGGGCACTGGCACGGATATATGTTCATCACTTTCATGAGGAAACACCAAGATGAAGAATCAACTATGCCAAATCTTCAATAACGACAATTAAAAATAACGTAAATTTTACTAAAATAGGAAAACGTCTCTAAAAATTCTTTCATGATGAACATGGATCTGAGCCAACCTAACTAGGCTGCAATAATTATAATTTTCACCTATTCTAAGTTTCTCCTCCAAAATGTTATATAAAATATAAGCTCTGGATTTTGGTGCTTACAGCAATTTGTGAAAAAAAAAATGTTGTTCCTGAGATATATACACAGACACACATATGTGTGTGTGTATACATTAGGCCTGGGCGGAGTACACAGGTTTGCACTACGTGGAACTCTGTGAAGTAGCAAAAAATCTTTGCCACGCTATACGAAGTTCTGCTGGCAGGTGGAGTTCTGCGTTGCACTCGTTTGTGTTGCATTTGCCATCACACGCAACGCAAAGTGTGTACGTATGTTCAAAATCTCACACAAATTGCACCATGTAGTTCGCAAGGGCACAGCCATCTTGGTTTTCACTCTGTTTATGGTGCTGGGACTTCTACTTCTATCTGCCCTCAATATTTGCAATCCTCTACCCAATACTTCATCTACCCCTATTTTTTATTTATTTTATTAGTGTTTCTTTTTGTTGCTCATTATTTTCATGTTGTTTTGATTTTTTTGTGTTTTTTGTGACTTTTTGTATTTATGTTTATGTTTCCACTTTTCCTTTCTTTTCCTCCTGTTTCTTTTTCTTTTCTCCTACCCTACCCACCCAGCATAATGGCAGAGGAGCAGCGGGGCAACAGTGGCCACCTGCCATGTGTGTGGCACCACCGTCAAGGGGTGCAGCCTCGCCCCGATCTTCAGGGAGGAGGAGGTGGCAGCACTTGTTTTTAATGTGCAGTGCCACCTTCCCTCCATGCTGGCAGCAGGCCTGGAAGTGGGTAACCCCTGCAGGAGCGTCGGCAGGCCTGGGCTAGGGTGCACCGTTTGGTCAGGGCCGCAACCCAGGTCCAGTACACCACTCAGCAGCTGATGCACTGCTGGGCGGATATGATCGACCGCGACCAGGACCTGCTCGACCTGTTAGGCATGGAGTTCTCGGGGCTTGGTGAGTATTATATTTTTATTGTGTTTGTGTTCTACAATGCTAACTTTATTTTTCCTTACAGCTTCCATTCAGAGGTACGTTACGTTTAGTTTATGTTAAATTATTATTTATTATGTGATCCAGTTAGAGCTAGCCAGGTGCTCGGTGTACACACTGATTTTTATACTCGTAGTTGTGCACTCACTTTGGTTGTTTATTTAAGAAGCCACTGCAACGCAGACTTCTCTGTCCTCCTCCTAACTCCATAGTGAATTGGTTCTATCACTGATTTAGAATTCTCAGTGACTTTATGCAACGAGTACAGTCCCAAGCAATTTCACATTAATGCAAGTATTCATGCATTGCACAAAAGGGAGACTGAGTTGGTCCATCAAGGGGCTTGAGAAATGAGAATAGAATGAAAGGTCATTCATTGCAATGAATTTGTTCTAAATGTACATTTTCTTAAGGAAATTTGGAATAGGGATTTTAGGAGTATAGCCAACTAAACAATAGTTGATCGTACTAGTATAGTACCATAGGCGATCTGATTTAAGTATAATGTATTTGCATTTTCCTGTTATATAATAATTTTGTGGAGATTAATGGTACGACTAATGTTTAGTTTTTTAAAATCTTATTTCTAATCTTACATCAGCACCCAAGGGCAAGAAGAAGGTCTGGGTCCGAGACAGCTATTTCGGCCTCTTCCTCCTCCAGGATCACCAGACGCTGGTACTCAGCCTGAATGTTCCCCAGCCTCTGCTGCCGCAGACGGGCCACTATCTCCTGCCTAATTGGTGGTGGTTGTTGGGCAGGAGTAGCTGTATAAAAAAAAACAGACTAACAAAAGACAAATTGTAAACAATGGTCTGAACAAACACTTGATCAAATGATAGATAGTAGGTAGCACAGTAGCAGTACATTGCTGGTCCCCTAGTGACGATGGAATTTGATGTGATTATTATTTATGATTGGGAGAGTCACAGGGGCAATATTTTATTTGTTTACCTACACATGCCTCACATAAGAAGCACTAACTGACTGGTGGAAAAGAATTACAGTAGAATAAGACTATTAGTTTGTGCTGCTGCCTTTTAGTGCAGCCTGTTATTTCTTTTAATTTGCTAAAAACAAGTGTATGTAATTTACTTAGACCTTTGCTCTATTGCCCTCTGCAACTATTATTGACCACTAGGGGATCATTGTTCTTGCCTATTTTGCCTACAATAACCTAGTACACACAGACAAAATCTTCTTCAGTAGGTGTTAAATGCTCATTAAACATGTTCATTTTAGTCCATAGCACTTCCCCTACCTGAATAAATGAAGTAAGGGAGTCTTCTTACTGCAGGGTTTTCACAAGATGGCATCTTAACGGGGTAATAGGTAGGTCGTAGTAGTAGCAGGCCAGCTCGCCAACAGGGAAGACAGAACTTTACAGAAAGTGCCACTCCCACCTATGCAAACTTCAACTACAGGGTTAATCAAAGGGTTATCCATCACTTTCAACTTGATTGAAAGAAAATATAGAGTTAGTGGATCATCATCATATATCATAACTGTAGGAAGGCTAAGACCAGGCTACCACAGTGACAGTATTGACACACAGCAAAGAAGACCTGATTTGATAATATAATATAGGAATATCAATTTCTTCTGAGCAATGGTGGGGAGCTAAAGTATAATAAAACTAAACTTAGGAAATGAGATCATGGAGTCAAAAGTGTGCTTAGACTTAAGATGTGTTTGGACCAGGTTAAGCATTTACGGAATATACACACAAGTCATGAATGAAGATGTTGATGGGGCAGGTGTGAAATATTGCTCAGATAATAGAAGGTAGAAGGTCATCCAGAGAGCTGGTGTTGCTTACTTGCTTTTACCATATCCGCTCCAGCAAGTTTGGGGTTCATTTATGGTGTAAAATTAGGTCACACCTCAATAAATCGCACAGCCCATGGGGAAGAGGCTTAGGGGCTCAAGGAATGGATGGGAAAGCAGATTTAGGGAAAGGTGTGACAAAGACAAACACTACACAGAAGAAACCACAACAATACTTGTTGGGCCGCTGAGCAGCACAACATCATCAATCTGTTGTGGAAGGAAACAAAGGTATAAGTAAGAAAGTATGAAACAGTTCTGTAATTTTATTGGAAACAGTTCTTCTGCCCCAGAGAGACACCAGATAGTATATCCTAGGTGTTATGTCTTCTAGCTTTGAAGTATGAAAGATTGAATGCAACCCATCCAGTTCTAAAAATTATCATTGTTAAAAGGAAAATGGAAAAAGAAACTGTTTTGCCAAATTGGGTGATGCATTTCCACTCTTCTTGGAATGTCCATCACTTGGGTGCCTGCCTGAACCTGTCTGGTAGGTAAGCTGGAGTCTTGAGCTTTGCAAGTTTTGTTTGTGCAGGACAGGACTAGGAGAATGTCTGTGTATTGAAAAAACAGTGGCTGTACTATAGTGTAAACGAAAAGGACTAAAGAAATCAAAGTAAGCTTCATGAGGAGCCAGGAGGACTCAGGAGTGTAACAAGAAGACTCAAAAGCAGAGCAAGAACATAAAAGGAGTTTCATGTTTGAGCTAGCAATGCAGCAACCACATATTTAGTAGCATTTCCAAATCAACACATCTCTCTCTAGTTCACAGAGCTGAGTGAGTACTAGGCCTCAGAGTCTTTGCCATCATCATGGGTTCTCTTTAAAGTAGAACACATTCTCCTTTCTAGCTGTTTAGGTAGTCCTGCCTTGAGTCCTTCCATCTTCCTCCTCCAGATTCAGACTTACTCCATCCCAGTACCAAACTGAGCAAGGTAGACTTGTGAAGTGCACTACAAATAGATAAAAAGAACTGGAGTATTTTTTCGTGTAGATTTGTGCTTTGTAAGTAAAGTGGCCGGTTTGTAGACCTTGCAAGTAAATTTCACTACTTTTGAAAGGCTATTTACTTTCAGGAAAAAAAGTGATCACCTATCAGCCCCCAAACATTGCAAATCATCAGAAACCAGTTTAGAGTTTTGTTGATCTTGCTCACTCACTGTCAGCCACCACATACATCAGTTATCACTCACAAATTCACAATCACAATCAATCAATATATCACCACTCATTGGTTCAATAGTTACTTAGTTATCTCTTCCAATCCAAGCACGGTGGTGGAACAAAATACCTTTTCTTTGATGGTATCCACACATTGGAATTAGAGATTGGCACTGGTAGTCTTTTAATCAATGATCTTCTAGGGCAGCCCTGCTAGGTGATGTATAGGATAGGCAATGGCATGTGAGGAAGGCAGGTAGCATCTCCAACATCCTGAAAGGTATATGGTTGCTTCTTCACTACACATAGGCCCAACTTCAATCCGGGCTTGTATGTGACTATAAAATCAATGGTGGGGCAGCATAAATTTGACATATACATAATGTATACATTCATACATACTGTAGCATTAGCTTTTTTTTTAAAAAAAAACATAGAAAGAGAATAGGAAGCTGAAGGAGAAATAATGAAAAAGTTCTGTACTGGCATACTCAATCCAGTAAATAGAGTTTGTCCTCAAACTCTGGTGGTTCACCCAGAAATTGGTCAGCGAACACGCTTGATTCAGACCAATTATCCTCTTCCGCCGCCTGTGGTGGTTCAGGAATGGTGTAATCAGGTGATATGAAATGCTGGTTCATTTTGATCATGGTCTCCACATTTTGAGGAGAGAGACTGGTCTTTCTCACTGTAACAACTGCACCAGCTGCACTGAACACACATTCAGCAGACACACTGGCTAAAGGAAAGCCTGAAACATTATTGCCAGTCTGTTGAGCTCTGGCCATTAGTGCATCTTCCCATACCACTACACCAATGGCTTTTGATCAACAGACACCTCTTTTGGGGGATCCAGATAATCATGAAATATCCTCTGAATGGTAAATGATGCTACCACCTGCTTCTTTCACCTCTACACTGCACTTAAGACCTGCCACTTTAAACCAAGCCAGTGCAGAGGTTGGGTCCAATTCTTCTGTTGCTGTTGTCGCTGGTTTTCTTGTTGGTGGGGTTGGCAGATGTGAGACAAGACTGCCCTCTCAGGAAATTGAAGGTGGTACCCCAGAACTGCGGAGTGGGACCCTAATTTCCAACTGTTCTTCTTCCAGTTCTCCTGCTTGCTCAACAAACCACCTCTTGTATTGTGAAACATCCCCTTCACAAATAGGAATGATAGCAGGAAGAATATGTTTGTAGCATGTATAACATAGGCTGGCATAGATGTACTCTTTGGATGAGATTATGTAATTTTGCAGCCGTGCATTACAAGTCAAGCAATAGTTTAGGCTAGTAACCAAGGCATGCACTTCTGGGTTTTCATTCGCACCCCTGAATGGAAACCTTTCAGACACCTTCTTTAGCTGCTCCTGTAGCAGATGCAATAACAGGATAGATTGGCCAATTGTACTGTCCTCCTTGCTAACTTTCTGCGTGAAAACCTCAAAAGGGAACAGCATCTATGTGAGGCATTTACTAAGTCCCATTTGTTCTCAACCATGGTCATAGCTCTCCCAGTTGCATCAGCTCCTATTTCAATGACATAGTCATTGATCTGTTTGTAATGCTCAAACAGACTTTGCAAAAAGAACAGTTGATGGACGGACTTTGCAACATAAAATAGGTTGAGTTCCAACATGGTGGTACCTCCTGTATCAGGGCTTTAACTGGTACTCTGTTATGATGCTGAATAATCCGTAACTGTTTTCACCCTTTAAAAGAATGGCTGAAATGAGTGCAGATGTGTGTGCAGGTGGTCAGTATGTGGTTGACTATGTCTTCTTTTTTAAGAAAGTTTTGTACAACCAGGTTGATGCAGTGCACCAAACACAGGACTCTGAATTAGCCACCATCTGCCATGGCCTTGTCTATGTTACTGCCATTATCTGCAGCAACAAATCCAACTCAAAGACCTCTGGGTCATAGCCAGACACAATTAGAAAATGAATTATTGGTAAGGGCAGGTAGGTACCTACACTTAGCAATAGGCCACAATTCCCCCATCTAGGTCCAGTCAGGGTCTCAATAAATTAATCCTGGCTCAACCCTTGGTAGCTTGGCATGGGTGACAAGGCTTAGCATAGGAAACAAAGTGTGTAAAGCATTTAAAAATCACAAAACAGTAATAAAATAAAATACAGGAAACGGTTGGAAAATCCGATAGATAATATTTTTATCTTTAATTTGACACCAAAACGAATAAAATCAGATAAGGGAAACCGGAGATATTAATTTTTAAAGATTACATTTTTTTTTGTGCATAGAAACTTAAAGCGCCAATCTGGACATCTGGTCGTACTCGACTGGGGTAAAGTCAAATTTGAGGCCGCCTTCGATGGAGCCCTGCTCAGCGGCAGGGCATTGGTCAAAGTTTTACCTTCTGACTTGTACTTTTTTTCAGGACGCATTTTTTCACCAGGATGAAGTTGCGAGTTGAATCCGACCTCCTTTGAGTCCTCTTCGGATACACGTCGCAGGAGACCTTGGTGAAGAATTCTACCTTTGGACTTAAATGATTGTTCGTGATGGAAATATTTGTCTGGGCCTAACTTGAAATTGGATCTGACTTCCCTGGAGTCCTCTTTGGATATGCTGCGCCGGAAGCCTCGATCAACTTTCTACATTCAGACGTTATCATTTTTTTTTTAGCTTTTTCTCTCCAACGTCGGACAACCCTCCAAAGCAAGCCGATTTTAAGTTGACATCATCAGATTGCCTTTCCACAAGCCCTTGGTGGATTCCTTGAAGTCTGGGGCTCCGGAGGTTTTCACCGGGACAAACCTGCAAGTGAGGCTGGGTCGCAGTCAACATAATCCGGCTTGACTCATAACATCAGGTTGCTCGAATAATGGAGCTTTTTTCCAAAAGTTCTCCAATCTCCTCCAAATTTCTGGATCATCTTCCAGAAGGTATTTGATGGTCCTTTAGGAGTCCACAACTCACCACAAGGTTCCAGAAGCTTTGAGTTGCTCCTAGAGGGTTAGGACTCCAACTCACAGAAATGACCACTACCACTGGTCAGCTGTTCAGTTTATTGAGGGCTTGATGCAAGGGACTCTGGTCAGCTATTTTCTACTTGTAGAAATCAGGAAGTCCCTTCTTGAAGCAGTAGAAGACAAGCAAAGTCCTTTTAGTGGTGAAACCCAAGTGTGCAGCTGGCGAAGTCCTCCAGGGTGTGTTGTCCAGATGCATGTCAGGGCAGTCCTTCTTCTTCCTGTCTTTGTTCTTTGTAGGGATCTGAGGGTGGGCCAGCTCTGCCAGTGTCATCTTTGTTCCTGGGGTGGAAAACTTGACCATTCACATGCAGGTCACCACCCTTTTGAGTGACCACTTTCTGGGAAGTGTGGCAAAAAGCAATTCCAGGGAGAAACATTCTTGAAAAATCCAAAATGGCAGAAATTCAATCTCATTGGTTAGGTCTGGCTGAGCCCACCCACTGGTGTGGCTAGGCTTTCTTACAACACTTCTCTCCAACCCTCTCCAAATCTAATCAGGGGGGCACCTGGCTGTCTGGTTTTGCAGGAAATGGGGGAGGTCCACTTGCAGGGCCAAATGTCCTTTCCTCTTTTGGAGTCCAGTTTGGCTGGTCCATCCTGTTTCACCATCTGCTGAGGCAGTTATCCTTCCCAGACACTTCCTTTGTGTTCAGCTCAGGCCACTTCACACCTCATCAAGGCAGCCTAGGCAGGCTGCCAGAGGCTGGCCAATAAGAGAAAGGCACTACAGAGCTAAAGTTGGTAACTTTCAGGTAGAGTTCTAAAACTCTTTCCCTGAATTAGTTATACTAAATACAACCATGGCAAGTTGTTGGGTTTATTATAACAACAATTTTTATACCAAACTTGAAATAACTAATTCCTTATAAGACTTTATTAATTAAAAATAAAGTTGCCCCATGTTAGCCTATGGAGCCCATTCACTACAATGGGGAAACACAAATGTAGCTATTTTTCCATCACTATGGCTTATAAAACATATTTTATAAAGTCCCTGCTTATAGTTACACTGTAACCAACCCTGGGGGCACCTTAGGCATATTGTAGGGGCAACATATGTAAAAATAAGGTAGTTTAAAACTTTGGAAGTACTTTTAATTTAAAAGCGAATTTGGGGGTAACTTTAACTTAAAAGCAGCCAACAAGGCAGGCCTGCCTTTAGAATGACTCTGGGCATGATAGCAGTGCACCTGTGGGTGTACTACCTATGCTGAGGTCCCTAAACTTACATGCCCTACCATATACTAGGGACTTACAGGTAGGTTGACACAGGCAATTGTAATTAGCCTAATTTGTATAATCATTTTAATCAGAGCACATGCCCAGGGTACCATCAGAGCCAGAAAAACACAAGCAGAAGTGAAAAATGGGGGCAAAAAGTTAGGGGCCTTCTGCAATCATCCCAGTTTTCCCACGGACACCTTGCTATTAAATTCCTCCAAGATGTTTGCAGCTCTGTGTGAGTTCTCCATGGAGAACATGGCTACTGTTGCATGCCACCAAACTTTCTTAAGAATTTCTTCAGGGCCAAGACAATAGATAGCTTCTGCTTTACTCCCAGAAAAGAGATCCAGCGTGCACTGATGCACATGTAATCAGTGGCCTGACAACTCGTCCACATGTCTGTTATTAGGTGGATAGTGTGGACAACACTTTGCTGTAAAGCTTGTCCAACCAATTACAGCACATCATTGATACAGCAACTCTGACAAAACAGGTCCAGCTTGTAACCTTCCATTTTGGGCAGAGGGCTTCCACAAATGAAAAAGGGAGGAGGTCTAGAGCTAACATTTTTGCCAGCTTGCCATTATAGAAACTTGCCGTTGGGTGGTTGACGTCATATGGCCCCTCCTGCCTAAACATCCCCGTAATTGTAGCCTAGATTTTCTTCTTTTGTGGGGCCACTGAGGCCGGCGACTTTTCAAATGTAGGTGGTCCTAGACTCAGTGCGTGTTGCGGTGCTGCAGTCACCGTAAGCTGTGGTGTCCTCATCTGACTCTGAGCCTTCCTGAGCCTTTGTGAGGTCGCTGAGGCAGCTGTTTCTGGTGCACTGCTGGGGAAAGGGCTGCTTTGCATGAGGATGATGCTGCCCTCTTCTTCCTCACCTTTCACTGTGATTTGAAAAGGTGTAGCTGATGTTTCTTGGCTCTCCTCACCTTCACCACCACAAACATGTTGAGCTGTTTGTTTAAGGGGCTGCTCCCACCAGATTGCATAATGTTTTTTCATATGGGTCGTCTGGCCTCCAGTACCATAGTGTGAACCAGGCTTACCTCGACGAACACTTGCATGGCAAATGGAGCATATGGCAATGTTCTCCTCCTGTTTAGTAATGGTAAAATGTCCCAAACTGGGGAGGAGTACTTTCTATTTGGTTCACTGCCAATATCTGAAGAAGAACTGGATGCTTGCGGTCGTGGGTGTGCCGATTGCCTCTCTGCAGTGCATACTTGTACTGAGGTTGTGGATGGTACAGGCCTCTGCTAGGGCCTTACGAATATGGGAGCTGTCTGTGCTGTCTGTGCTACATCCCTCTCAGCAAGTTGGATAGTAATGTTAGACTCCTCTGTGCCAGCTTCTACAATGACTGTGTAGCTGTCATCATCTTCGTCATCATTCCCTTCCATTATTCTAAGGCTTTCTGGCACTTTTCTTCTCCCTTGCCTCTCATGGCGTCTCCCTGACTCCTCCGGGGTCCACTCCATGCCCCTATCATCGTCATCAGAAGTGGTGCTTGGGGAAGATGATGGAGTAGTACCCTTCCTTTTTCTTGCTGGAGACCTGGGAGCCCTTGATTCTAAAAGAGGAGGTTCTTGCTTGACAGAAAGCTCAACCTCATGTTCTGCTCCAACTTTGGGAAGATCTGTCTGTGGCTGCTGTCCACTTTGCTCTGTTTCCTGAACTGACTGGTTACTACTTTGTGAAAGGGACAAATCCAATTCAACATCACTGCTTGGTGGGGTCACCATGATTGCAGTGGCTGCCTCACTGACAGACATCATCTTGGGCTCGGGTTGGGGTGGTGCTGTTGTTGATGCAGGAGTGCTCCCAGGATTCTCCCCGGAGACTGGTGTGGCAGCAGACACACATCTCCTGAAAAAGGCTGAGGTTGGCTCACCACTGGCAGGAAGCTGCTTCTTCTCACTGGCCACTTTCTTGGGAGCAACTTTCTTTGGGGCAATCTTAACGTGCTCTAGGTTGGCAGTGGCTCTAAGATGTACAAGCGAAAGAGTTTGGTGTCTGTGGTCCGAAGTAACTATAGGGCATTCCCTTTGGCAGTACTGTGGTGATGTGGGATCTCTTCTATTGTATACCTAAAAGCTACCAAGTAAAAAAAAACATGTAGTTAATGAAATGTGGCATGACATTGTTGCAGCAGATTGAAAATAGTACAGAGAAATGCAATCTTAGTGGGGTTGATTAGTTATGTAATATACCTTGCATTTATTGTAAAGGCAAACCACACTACCACACCATAAAAAATGACATTTCAAATCAGACAGCACCATAGGCAGATCTAGCTGTTTGCTTTATTTACATCTGTTTTAGGAGACACTTGGGGTAGTCAGAGAGAGGACATGGGTAAATGGAATAATCCTTTAAGTAAAATAATCTATGGCGGCAAGGTGGTCCAGGGTAAATGGTTTGATGGATGGATGGAAGGATGAATGGAATGGATCAGATGGCTGGATCAAGGCAAAATGCATTATTAAATAAAAATTGAAATAAAAATTAAAAAATATTTTAAAAAGTTAAAATATAAAAATAAAAAAGTGAAAAAAATAATAATAAAATAAATAAATATATAAATTAAAATAAAAAAGATATTACAAATTAAAGTAAACAAATAAAAATATCTAAAAAATAAAATTCAAATATAAACATTAAAATAAAAAAAAGTAAATTAAAAAAGAAATACAAAATGACAAAAATTAAATAAAAAATAAAAATAGAAACTTCAAAATCAAATGATCAACAAGTAACCATGTTTGTGTGTAAGCCTATGTCAACTCAAAGACACACTAGCTGCACAGTGTACGCACAAAATGGCTGCCAGCCAGCAACATGGTCAAACAACAACAACAAGGAGTAAAGAAGCATGGCAAACAAAGAACACATACAAGTCTATGACAAAGGGACACTGGCTGCATGCACAAAATTGCTGCCAGCCACAAGGTCAAACAACAACAAGGAGCAAGGAGGCATGGCAAACTAAGAGCACATGTAGGTCTATGGCAAAGGACACAGGCTGGATGGACAAAATGGCTGCCAGCCAGCCACATGGTTAAACAATAACAACAGCAACAAGGAGGATGCATGGAGAACAAAAAACACATGCAAGCCTATGGCTAATGACACTGGTTGGATGGACAAAATGGCTCCCAGCCAGCCACATGGTTAAACAATAACAACAGCGATAAGGAGGAAGCATGGAGAACAAAGAACACAGCAAGCCTCTGATAAGGGACACTGTCGGCATGGACAATATGGCTGCCAGCCAGCCACATAGTCAAACAAAAACAATAAAGAGCAAGGAGAACAAAGAAGAACACATGCAAGCCTATGGCAAAGGGACACTGGCTGCATGCACAAAATGGCTGCCAGCCACATGGTCAAACAACAACAACAACAACAACCAGGAGCAAGGAGGCATGGCAAACTAAGAGCACATGCAGGTCTATGGCAAAGGACACTGGCTGGATGGACAAAATGGCTGCCAGCCAGCCACATGGTCAAACAACAAGGAGCAAGGAGGAAGCATGGAGAACAAAGAGCATAAGCAAACCTATGGAACAGGACACTGGATGCATGGACAAAATAGACATACATGCACAATATACATATATGGCACACTATACATAGATATATATTTCCACTATATATATACATTATTATATATAAATATATATATATATATATATATATATATATATATATATATACCTACTATATATTATATATATATGTATATCTGTGTATTTTTCTTTCACAGAAAAAAACAAATGCTATATGGACATTGCAGTTAGGAAATAGAGTTAAAATAATCTTAGAAATTCACTGAGAAAACAAAGGTTACAAAGACGTTCTAGGTAAGCTCAGATTTTACACACTCAAAACTATAGTAATTCAGCATTTATAGTTATCTGAGCTAACTATAACTACCCCCTGCATTGCACTGCTTATGACCTCACATATTATATCACTCAAGCCGTGATCAGTGACGTCATTGATGATATCACTGATGGCATCTCAAATGGCATCACTGATGACATCATTAAGTGAGTGTATGTGTTTTGTAAAAGTGTCTGATATTTAAAGATATATACTAAGCTACAGCATAAGTTCAATTAGTATTTTTTCTGTACTACTGAGTGATACTATTTGTAACATGTCATCTGATCTATAATCTCATTTTTAAAGCGGGTGTATGATATTTCTGTGAACTAGCCTGTACACTGACACATGTCCCCTGCTGATGTATATGTCCAGCTGTTCATTGAAATTTCACTCCACATTGTTCTGTTTTAGGGTGATGGCTAGGTGTAGTAGACATTTGCAAAAGACTGATCTCTGTGCTCACACCTTTCTCCAGGATGAAGAATATTTTTAATAGTGGTTTGTGACACAGTGGCCTGTATGCTAAATTCACTGAAAAAGAGAAAACAAGGCTGATTGCAGAGACCCCCTAACTTTTTGCCCCCATTTTTCTTCTTCTGCTGGTGTTTTCCTGACTCTGATGGTGCCCTGGGTACTGGTAACCAGTCCCAGGGCCTATTATAATTGGCTATGTCAACCTACCTACCTATAGGTCCTTAGTATATGGTAGGGCATGTAGGTTTAGGGACACCAGCATAGATAGTGCACCCATAGGTACGCTGCTGAGGTGCCCAGTGTCATTTTAAATGCAGGCCTGCCTTGCAGGCTGCTTTTAAATTAAAGTTATCTGAAAATTCGACTTTGGAAATAAAATACTTCCAAAGTCTTAAACTACATTATTTATACATATAAGTCACCGCTAAGGTGTGCCCTATGTGTCCCTAGGGCTGGGTGCCATGTAACTATAAGCAGGGCCCTTATGAAAATAGTTTTATAAGCCCTGGTGAGGTAAAACCGCTAAATTGTTTTTTTCCCTTTTTCTCTCATTGTACTGAATGGCCTCCATAGGCAAGAATGGGGAGACTTTGGGGGTCATTCTGACCCTGGCGGCCGGTGACCGCCAGGGTCACCGACCACGGGAGCACCGCCAACAGGCTGGCGGTGCTCCCAAGGGCATTCTGACCGCGGCGGTTCAGCCGCGGTCAGAAAGGGCCCCATTGAATCCTCCATGGCGGCGGAGCGCGCTCCGCCGCCATGGGGATTCAGACACCCCCTACCGCCATCCTGTTCATGGCGGGAAACCCGCCATGAACAGGATGGCGGTAGGGGGTGCCGCGGGGCCCCTGGGGGCCCCTGCAGTGCCCATGCCAATGGCATGGGCACTGCAGGGGCCCCCGTAAGAGGGCCCCACAAAGTATTTCAGTGTCTGCTTTGCAGACACTGAAATACGCGATGGGTGCAACTGCACCCGTCGCACCCCTGCAACTACGCCGGCTCAATTCTGAGCCGGCGTCCTCGTTGCAGGGGCATTTCCGCTGGGCCGGCGGGCGCTCTTTTGGAGAGCGCCCGCCGGCCCAGCGGAAATGTTTGAATGGCCGCCGCAGTCTTTTGACCACGGTGCGGTCATTTGTCGGCGGTACCTTGGCGGACGGCCTCCGCCGTCCGCCAAGGTCTGAATGACCCCCTTTATCTTAATTTATAAAGTCCCCTTAATTGTCAAATACGTCAAGATTGGTATCAAATTAATTGTTATAATAAATCCCCCAACTTACAATTGTTGGATTTAAATTAACTTGTTCAGGTAAAGAGTTTGAAACTCTACCTAAAAAGTTGCCAACTTCAGCTCTGTAGTGCTCTGCTCTGATTGGCCAGCCTCTGACAGCCTAGCCGGGCTGCCTTGATGAGGTGTGGAGTAGTCTGAGCTGAGCACAAAGAGATGTGCCTGGGAAGGAGAACTTCCTCCAGCAGATGCAGAAGCAGGAAGTGCTGTCAAACTGGTCTTCAAAGGCAGGGAAGGACATTTGGAGCAACGCCGCTCCTCCCTCACATCCTGCAAACACAGACAATTAGGTGTCCCCCGATTAGATTAGGAGAGGGCGGGAGAAGGATGTGTATAGCCACACCAGTGGGTGAGCTCAGCCAGATGTAACCTCCAAAAATCAGTTTCAGCCATGATGGACTTTTGAGGAATGTTGCGCCCAGGATTGATTTCCCAAGAAGTGGTCATCACAGAGGGAAGGACCCTGCACCTGATTGGAGAATCAGAACCCCCTGTTTTTTACCCAGAAGCAAGGATAAATATGGCAAAGCTGCACCCACACCTCAGTTCCCTACCAGATCCCAACAAGGAAGAACGTCAGAAGAAGAAGGACTGCCCTGCTGGACCCCTGACCTGCAGCTGGACACTGCACTCTGAAGGACTACACCAGCTCACCACTAAAAGGACTTTGTCTGTCTTCTACTGCTTCAAGAAGGGACTCCCTATTGCTACAGGTACAAAGGAGCTGCCCAGAGTCCCCTGCATCAAGTCCTGCAAGCAGAGCCCGGCTGACCAGCGTCCAGTAACCATTCGAGGATTCTGACCAGGTGCATTCTAGGAATTGTAGTCCCAACTCCCAAAGAGCAACTCAGAGATTCTGGAACCTTGGATCAAGTTGTGGACACTTCAGGGATCCAAAAAAGACATCTGGAGAAGATCCAGAAGTTTGGAGAAATTTGGAGCAACTCTGTAAGTAAGTAAGTGCATTGTGGGAGTTGTAGTCCCAGAACCCAAGAGGCAAACCAGAGCCTCTGAACCCTTGACTGGTACTGTGGACCACTTTCCTGAATAAAGAAACACTTCTGAAAGTAAGTGTGACAGTGTTACCTCGTGGGTGGCCTTAACTATGGAGTTTTTTCCTTTCCAAATCGACCTTTTTTTAACCCTTTGAGCGCTAGTTGCTTCTATGCGCTAGAAAGCATTAATGCTTTAAAAATTCATATCTCCGGTTTCCCTTATCCGATTTTAATCATTTTGGTGTCATTTTAAAGATAAAGATATAGGCCTTCATTATGATTCTGGCAGGAAACTCCGCCGACCGCCGTGCTGGCGGCCGCCATACGTGTCGGCGGAATCTATTCCGCCGTATTGAGTACAAAAAGCCAAAAGGCCAAAAAATTTCCAAACTTCACATGCTGCCAGGGCCAACAACGGCAGAAAGGCAGGGCTCTGCAAGACGTCACCACTACGCCAACAAAAATCCACCCACCAAATAATGATCCACAAAGCAGCCCTACGGTCATTCAACGGCGGTACGCAATTGGCAGTGCAGACCGCCGCGCATAGTGATGCCACCCACCAACAACAACCTCATGCATTGGGTCATTCAAAAGCCGATTACCTGGGACACATATACACACACCACACACACTCACACACTGCACTAAAACACACAAACAAATCCCACAATCTTCTGCAACACCAATTGCACCATACCTATTGCCAAAAACATCACAAACACACTCTACAAGCCTATTACGCAAGTCACACACACACACAACAACATAAACTACACAACCACCACACACCCCCAACCAGGACCCACACATACACACATACACCACACCACACCACTCCCACCAACTCGCCCTCACAACACCACGCACATCACACACCATAGTACCCCCTAAGCACCCACGCTTCACTGATAGGGAACTAAGGAGTAAGGTGGACAAACTACTCAGGTTCGAGCCGCAGTTGTTTGGGGTATGGGTACAGCAGACATCCATCACCAGGAAGATGGAACTATTGCATATGATTGTCAACAAGGTCAAAGCAGTGAGAAACCATCCACGCACAAGGGACGACATCAGGAAGAGATGGAACGACCTGTGGGGGAAGGTACGTTTGCTGGCATCACAACATCAAATTGCTGTACAGAAGACTGGCAGTGCCCCCCCGCCCCCAGCTACTGTATTCACCGCCTGGGAGAAGAATACCTTGGCTATCATCTACCCAGAGGGCCTCACTGGACTCACTGGAGGTCTGGACTCGGATAAGTCAGATAATCGACCCTACTATGTATCCCACCTGTAATGCATATCTCACCCTACCCCTCGCACTAGCACTATACACTCTGTCCCATGCACATCCAACATCCAAAATTCAACAGTACCCAGAATCCCTGCGTGCCCACAACACCCCATCCAACTCACGACATCTCCCTGTGAGCACAATCACCAACCCCTGCATGTAATGTATGCTGCACTACATCACCCACAATGCACCACCCATGCCATAACTAAAAATGCATCACACCTCTCCTGAAGTGCCCCTGCCTGCAAGTGACTGGAAATTGAAGCACAAAAAACAGGTGGCCAGTGCTCCAAAGGAAATGGTAATGACAGTTTAGGGGGTAGAAAACAGAAGAGAAATACAACAATGGCAAAAACTACAAAAAAGAAACAAATAGAAAACCACAGAAATACACAGGGACACTACTGCCAATGACAAAGCCCCTCCAGCACTGCCACCGCACCATCACCCACAATTCATAACACATTGCAGGAAACTAAATGCTCATTGATGTGACACACAGGTACTGCAGCCCATGGAACCCGGCCTGAGATGTGAGGAAGTGCCAGTCCTCCACCAGAAGAAGAAGGCTCCAGTGAGGAGAGTGCAACTGCATGTCTGGACCAGGAGGAATTCCCTGGCCCATCCCACAGCCCTGGGCAGTCATCCTCCAGAACCTCCACCCAGGACAACACTGACACCCCACCACTCAGCCACCACCATCACCAGTGGCCCAACAATCCCCCACAGCAGTGTCTCCAGGCCA
The DNA here is from genome assembly GCF_031143425.1 of Pleurodeles waltl. Lineage (NCBI taxonomy): Eukaryota > Metazoa > Chordata > Amphibia > Caudata > Salamandridae > Pleurodeles > Pleurodeles waltl. The sequence goes on from NC_090437.1 coordinate 832,436,330, forward strand.
TGGATTGTCTGCCCACCTGTACAGGGATTGGGGTCACCACCCACCACCGGGCAGGGCGATGAAGGCCCCAGTGTAAGTGGGAGTTGCCCACCTGTGATGAGCACACAGGCACAGGGGGCTAGGCCCAGTAGGAGGGTGTCAGTGGCCGAGGGGGCGTGGGCCAAGGAGGGATGTGCCTGCCATTGAGGCCATATTATAGGTCCTGGGGCAGACCACCATTTGCAGGAAAGGATGGGCCAGATCCTGGCCACGTTACAGGACAACCAGAGGCTGCATGTGTCACACCACCAGGAGGCCATGGAGCAATGGAAACAACTAAATGGTACTATGGCCTCCATTGCAGGGGTGCTGCAGAGCTTGCCTTACATTTTGCCAGAGCCCACCAGCAGGCCCCTTCTACTACCTAGGACACAGCCCAGCCATTAACATCTGCAGCAGCCAGTGGAATGATGGCCCTGCCAGAGGACACATAGAACACCAGCACCATTTCCCCAGTATCCCAGCAAGTCCCTCGCAAACATGGCCCAGGAACCAGACAAACCAGTGACTTTGTTGCCAAGACCAAGACCACCGCCAAGAAGTGACTCTGCACTGAACTGTCTCCCTTGTGTGCCACTTAGCCATCTTGTTGACTATCCACTGCCATTTGGCCATTTCACACTGGCCCCATCGATCTGCCCCTGTGCTATCAACAGCTGTGGAAATGTAACAGAGTATTGTGTTCACCATGTGCCCAATCCCTTCCACATTCCCATCCCTATTGTCATGCACAACATCAATAAACAGTACCTGATCACACCAAAATCTTGTTATAATTTCATACTAATGTCTCAGATTTAAATGTAACTGACATCATCAAACATGAACCTAAGTATACATATCTTACAGGAACACATTGTACAGAGGTAGATAGTAAGTATGTGACACTGTACACTCCAGGAGTGTTAAAATGTATCCCTTCAACATCCATGATGTAGCCAAATGTCAGGGGTAGGACACCATAGCAGCATCTGTCAATAAGAGAAATGTAACACAATTTTAACTGCACTGTACCTATACAACTGTATCCACATTTTCTGCCAGACATACACCACCCCCCATAATAGCATAGGTAACTCGGTTAAAGGTTGCATCCAGATGAGCTCCAGACAACAGCCCTTTCAGGGGTATGTGGAGAAAAAAAGCCATCACAGTGTAATGCAGGTAATGATAATGTGTAAAACTACTATGACCACTCTGTTCAACACTCTGCAGATGGCTGAAAGTGGATCCCAAAACATCCACACATACACATACTCCTATCCACACAGCACTGTGGAGGTACAGTCACCATCTGCCACTGACATACAGCCCAGTCTAGCTAACATCACCGTGCAACATGTTCCTGAGAGTCATTGGAAGTAGAACTGTATTAGCTGGGTCCTGAAGTCGACTTCATCCCCCTCATTCTCTCCATCACTATCATCCATCCCCTGAGATCCCACAGGTGGCAGTGCAGCATCCACCTCTTCCAGTAGTGGAACATGTTTATTCAGAGCCAAATTATGGAGCATGAAGCAGGCTATAACAATCTGACACACCTTGTCAGGGGCATAGAGGTATTTTTGGATTCCTCTAGACCTGTTCATAAGCTTGGGGGGGAATTAGGGGTATGTGGGTGCCATCTATGGCACCAATCATATGGTGGTATGTTGGCAATGACATAACAATTTGATTTGCCACCAGTAAGATCAGGGTTTTGGAGAAACTGGATGTAGCTCTGCATGTGTCGTATGAAGCCACGCAGGACTCTATTAAGGATGTTGCCGAACATTGGCTGTGACACACCGGATGCCATGCCCACTGTCACCTGAAAAGACCCAGTTGCTAAGAAAGGTAGGACTGATAGTACTTGCAATGTTGGAGGGATGGCATATGGGTTTACTTTTGAAGGCATGAGTTCATCCTCCAATTGGGCACACAGCTCACAGATTGTATTACGGTTTAGGCGATTAGTAGTGATGATGTGGCGTTTCTCCATGGATCCAGATCAACAAGGTGTCTATAGACAGATGGAGCCCTCCCTCTCCACATGGGTCAGAAGCTTTGGGGAAAAAAGGTAGATCGATGTTGTGTAGGACTAATTACTCTCCATTCACCTCTCACATCCATTGCATGTGTATCCTACACACACTACATAGTACGTGTTCCAAAGCAGGATCTAACCCTAAATGGGCAATGTGTTGTGATTGCTGTGGAAGGGACATTCAACAATGTAGGCATACTTGCAACCATTATATGGGTATAGGCATTTGTCATGTCACCTCTAGCTCCCTGACGGTAGACAGACATATACACTGTGCCTGTCCTGTTTGGGTACACATTTTGATCCCAAAATGGCAGCCTCCAGTCATACAGGTTAGGGAGAGTAGGAAGTGACATCATACCGCTGGCACGTGTCATCATGGCGGTAGGCGGTGTTCACCGCCTTTCAAATGCTCATTGGTTAACATTGTTGTCTGTGGGAAACAGGGGCCAATCAAGATCACCATCTGCGGTGACGGTGCACACCGCGGCTGTCTACACTGCCATTTTGTTTTGCCAATGCCACTTGACTCCTGCACCTCAAGACAGTCACTACTCCACTGCGTGTGCTGCTGTGTCCTGACTCTGGTCCTGGTAATGGCGTGGGCTACAGGGGAACAGGCCCCAGCCTTCACATCATTGAAGTTAGAGAAGCTGGTGGACAGAGTCCTACCCCATACGCAAAGCTGTATGGGCGACCAGAGTACCAGGTGAGTGGTATTAATGCATCCGAGAAATGTGTGTCAATGCATGCGAGGGCTGTACGCATGAGTGGTGAATGTGGGCATGAATAGGTGCAGTGTGCCAGGACGTATGTGTGTTAGCTCATAGATGACAGTATGTATGAATGGTAAATTTGCAGGTGTTGTTGTATCCCATGTGTTAATGGTGCACCTCCACTCACAGCTACATTTCCCTCTGTGTGTGACATGCAGGTTAGTGCCCATCAGAAGAAGGGATACTGGCGAGCCATCGCCAAAGAAGTGCGAACCCTCGGGGTATACTGTACAGCCAGCGGTGCACCCACTGCAGGAAGCGGTGGGAGGACCTGAGACGCTGGGCACGGAAGACCGCAAATGCCCAACTGGGGATGGCCTCCCAACAAGGAAGGGGTGCCCGTCGGACCATGACCTCCCTAATGGCCTGCATTCTGGTAGTGGCCAATCCTGAGTTGGATGGGCGCTTGAAGGCAACACAGCAGCCACAAGGGGGTGAAGTCCACCACTGTTCACCTTGCTTATTGTGAAGTATAGTTGGGTGCAAAAGGGTGGTTGGCAAGTAGTGGCTGTGTGGTACTCAGTTGTGTCCATGCAGGTGCCCCCTTTCCTTCAGTGGGATTGTGATTTTTGCTTAGAAGGGGTGGGTATTTTGCCATGTAACAGGTACCATGGGTGGGCTAATGGGGCTGATGTATGCCCTCCGGGACTGGACATATGGTGGCCAGACTGCATGCCTCTCCCTTGTTCAAACTCAAACTATTTGGAAATGTAGGGGATGGATGGTAATGTAGTTGGCTAGTGAAGTGTGGGGAGGTCAGTGTATTGTGAGATTAAGAGCATCAATCAGTGGTACCTACCTTGATGTAGTGGGTGATGTTGAGGGATAGTGTCTGGGATGGGTGGGAGTGCATGTGTGCCAACATGCCATTCAATCAGGTATTGACAGCCTACATCCTTCTTTTTTCCAACCCCCCTATGTCCTTGTGTACATTAGGATCATCTGACAAAGGAGAAGAAGCACCGGCGAGTGGGGATGCTGTTGCCCATGGGACCCAGGAAATTGAGACCACTGATGCCGATGGGACCAGTGAGATGGAGGGAGAGGGGAGCACCACGGGGAGGCAACTACAACTGCAGGTAGTGACTCTGACAGCTCCTCTGATGGGAGCTCCCTGGTGGTGGTGGATCTACCAGATCTACAACATCTTCCGCCACTCCGTACCAGCACTGCCCTCCCAGTAGCTACCCCTGAGTTGCCCGTGCCCACTCACCTAGGCACACACCCAACATCCAAGTGCACACATCATAACAGTTACTTCCCCCACTGTGTCGTCCACCCCTCCTCCCTGTCTGTCACCTCACAATGCACACCCACATTCTCTGCACCCTCAGTCACTGCTCCTGCCTCCATTCTCAAAGTCACCACAACTGCCAACATCTACTCATGCACCCCAGACACCACACTCGCACTCACCACAACAACTTTCACAGACACTTACCAGACTTGCAGACACCGGCACAACATCCATGTACACAAGCTGCCTGACTATTCCCACTGTTTCTGCCCTTCCTCCCACATGCAAACATACCCACACATCCACGCAACAGCCATCCACCAAACATGAGCAGACGAAGCACGCACCTGCATCCACTGACAGCACGGCCTTACCAACCTCCACCAACCTACACTCCCAAACCTGTCTCCAAAACCCCTCCATCTACCCCAAGAAGCTTTTCCTTTCCTGTGTCAACCTTTTCAAACCCACTGGCCCACCCTGTCTAGGCACTAAACACTCCCTTGGCCTCAACAAGTCCACTCCTTCCTCCTCTGAATCCTCCCCAGTCCTCCCTTCACAGTCCCGTGCCCTTTTCCCCAGGGAGGAAAAGAATATGTAGGAAGCCTGATCCCACTCCCACCCCTGGTCCAAGCCCACTCCCACTCCTTCCCAGGGCAAGCCCAAAAACCAAAGCCAAGGAAACCACCTCCCAAGCCTGAGTCCCCATCCCTACCAACCCCTACCCCTGCCCCATGAGGTGCCTGCCTGCCCCATTGATGCCCCTCCCCTGTGGAGGCCATGGTCGTTGTTGGAGTCAAGTGGCGGCCTTGTGGGCCCAAAGGGACTATTTGAAAGGACTGGCACATGCCCTTGTCTGTACATATTTTTCTGCCTCCAGTTTCTGGTTTAATTTATCTGGCCAACAGGCATGTTGGTGAAATGTTCCTCCGTAGTCCTGCGTTTTAATGTGAGAGGGTCGTGTACTAAGGTATGTGCTCCGTATTTTCTTTCCGTGCATGTGTCAGGTAAGTGTCTACAGTACAGATTATGTACCTGGTTTGGGGGTGTGTGCGTTGAGGTGTTGGTGGTGAGGGTGTGTATGTGTAAGGGTGTCAGTGTGCATGTGTGAGTGTGGTGGTGTGTGTGTGGGATGCTTGTGGAGTGCGGGTGTGTGATGTCCCCTTCCCTCCTTGTACGCTGGGCAGCTGTACTCACCATTGTCATCTTCGTCGGCGGTCACAGTCCTGGAGGAATGTCGCAAGGATCAGCACTGGGAAGATTTCCAGTTCACACTCAATGTCGGCCTCAACGTCGTCGGTGTCCCTACGGTGAGTGTTTCCTTTTGTATGGCTCACTTCTGCCAGGCTTTGTGTGGAGGTGGTTCCACCCTGGAAATCTTGGCAGTGCGGTGTTTTGTAATATGGTGGGCTGGAAGGGTCTTCAGCCGGTCTGAAGATGGCCACTGCCGTCGTCGATGCTTGTACCACACTGGCGGTACAGGCAGTGAAGTGGCTGTATTGCTCACAGTACAGGCCTCACTCATAATGCGGCGGTCCGCACCGCCACCGCTGGCGGGGCGGTCCAACATCACCAGACTCATAATGACCACCATAATCTATTTTTATAAATTGGTGTTGGACTTTTATTGTGTTTTGTGTTTTACTTATTTACTGTTTTGTGATTTTTAAATGCATTACACATTTGTCTCCTAGGTTAAGCCCTGTTGCTTGTTGCCAAGCTACAAGGGTTGAGCTGGGTTTAATTTATTGAGACATACCTGGACCTAAGTGGAGGTAGTGGCCTATTGCTAAGTGTAGGTACTTACCTGTGCTTACCAATAATCCATTTACCAACAAAGACCCTTCTACTGATCATATGTTGTAGTAGTTTGTGTAAATCTGACATTTAAACGAAAACCTCTTTTGAGGATACTGAATGGCATTGTTGTGGTTTGCAAAACACTAGCGCATACATTTAGACATTTTCACTGTGGTCATTAATGCTTAGATTAGTTGTTCAGAAGAGACTGGACTATCTGCTGAGAACTGTCTCTTAGGTGGATGGTAAGTGAGTGTAGTTATTCAAAAGCTTACAGTCAGCTCTGTGCTGTATGTCTCTCTCGGTATCGTCTTCTTATTTGTTTTAAAATGTAAATTGTATTTTATTAAATATATTGAATTTACTTTCCTGGGTGATGTCAACAGTGATGTAATTTGAGATGTCATCTTTGATGTCACTGACCATGTCATGAGTGATGTAATATGTGAGGTCTTAAGCAGTGCATTGCAGGGGTATAGTTTATAGTTAGCTCAGATAACCATAACTGCTGAATTTATCTGATTCTGTGTGTATAAAACATGAGCCTAACTATAATGTCCCTGTAACCTTTGTTTTTTTCAGTGAACTTCTAAGGTTTTTTTCATTCTATTTCCTAACTATAACGTTCCTGTAACCTTTGTTTTCTTCAGTGAATTTCACAGTTTTTAAGACACATTTTATAAATATATTTTATTAACACACTTAGGGGGTCATTTTGACCTCGGCGGTCTTTTTTGAGACCGCAGAGGGACCGCCGTGCGGAAGACCGCCATTGGTGGTGGTTTTCCGCTCGGCCTATTATGACCGTTGGCAGCTCTCCGTCCTTTTACGGACGGAAAGCCGCCAACAGCCATACTGGTGGGAGGCGAGGAAGTGGAGGTTGCTCCACCGCCACGCCAACAGAACACCGCGCAGCAAATCACATCCTGTGATTCACCGTGGCAGTGTTCTGTTGGCGGTGTGGTGTCGGCGGAGCTGCCCCCATGGCTCCCGTCCCCTCCCGGAGGATCGTCGGACCAGGTAAGTCAATCGTCCGTGAGGGGAGGGGGGTGGTGGGGTGTTGTGTGTTGTGTGGGTGCATGGGGTGTGCGTGTGTGTATGTAGAGGTGGTGTGTGAGTGCGTGTATGCCTGCGGGGGTGTTGTGTGTATGGGAATGAGTGCATGTATGTCTGTATGGATGTGTGCATGTATGTTTGAATGTGGGTGTGCGTGTATGACTGTGTGTGTGGAGGGTGGGGGAGACCCCTATCAGTGCCAGGGAAGGAATTCCCTGGGACTGATAGTGCTTACCGCCATAGATTTCATGGAGGTTCAAACCGCTGGAAATCCACGGCGGTAAGCCGGGTACAAATACCGCCGGCGGTATAGTGACGGCTGCCTGGCTGGAGACCCAGGTCTCCAGCCCGGCAGTCGTCTACGCCCTGGCGGGCGGAACGGAGAACCGGCGGATGACCATGGCGGTAACCGCCATGGTCATAATTCCACAGAGTAAGACCGCCAGCCTGTTGGCGGTCTTACCGCCGGTTCTCTGCCTTCCGCCAGGGTTGTAATGACCCCCTTTGTATCGATATTTAATGTTTTACAGAACAAACCACCATCAACATTAAATATCGATACAAAGTCTTTTGGAGTGCTGTGCATTACTTTGGTAGAAAAAAAAAATATATATATATATATATATATATCATAGTAGCGGCCGCCACTAGGTAGTTATAGTTAGGACCATGTTTCCAAAGAAAAAACATTTTTGACTTTGGTGCCATTTTACGAATCTTCACAAAGTTTCCCCAGAAATACATCGAGGGGCTAAGAAAAAGGGGGGGGGATAAAAAAAAGTTGTGTTTCCCATGTGAATTCCCATAGAACCTTTAGACATGACTACAGCCCGAACCACTGGACGGAATTACACCAAATTTGGCTGAAAGCTAGCTTTCGGTACTCAGATTACACGTTCACTTATGTGGTGTAAATCCATTCAGTAGTTTTTAGATATGAAAAGTAAATCAAAATGTGTATGTCTGTAACTGCGAATATTTGCAGATTTTTGTGAATACACATGCGGATAGAAGCACTGTAATTGGCTGGACACAACCTGAACAGAAAGTTGCAGCCTGCATTTTAGGTAATGGGACAGGGTCCCTCGGGCTGAAAAACAAAATGACTATGACACTGACACACCCACTCACAGCCCCACTGAGACACTGTTGCACCCACTCATAGACCCACACAGCCCGTCACGCACCCACTCAAAGACTCACTCGGACACTCATGCATGCACTCACAAACCTACACAGACCCTCATTCACCCACTCACAGACCTACTCAGATACTGACGCACCCACTCACAGACACACTCACCCCAATACACTCACTCACAGACCCACTCAGACACTGACGCATCCACTCACAGACCTATTCAGACACTCATACACCCTCCCACATTAAACCAACCACCACGGCGCATGTCCTTCAGCCGTGTGTGGTGGCGGTTGGCCGCAGGGCCTGGCCTGAGGCCATACCTTGCAGTCAAACCCCCTACCCACCCAATCCCATGCTGGCCATGCGCAGCCATAGTTGGTCGCGGCCTGTCCCTCTGGGTGTAAGAATAGGTGTGAGAGGATGTATCTAGGGGTGAGAATGGCTGTGAGAGTGTCTGTCTGTGTTTAAAAGTGGGTGCATCAGTGTCTTTGTGGGTGGATCAATGTCTCTGTGGGTCTGTGAGTGGGTGATGGGGGTGTCAGTGGGTCTAAGAATGGTTGTATGAGAGTTAGAGTGGGTCTGTGAATGGGTGCATGAGTGTGTGAGTGGGTCTGTGAGTGGATGTGTATGGGTCTGAGTGGGTGTGTGAGTGGGAGAAAGATTGAAAAAGAGAAACAGAGAGAGAGAAGGAGAGTGAGAGAGATAGAGTTTTTTAGGCTTTGTGAATTATATTCTTACCATGAGATATTTCTGGACAAATTGAAAAGAAACATGTATTTGTCAATTAAAAAGAGTGAGATCTCCTTTCATTATAAACCTTAAACTTTTAAAGTTCAAAATAAATTACAGTAGGGAAATGACCAAAGACACACTTGGACTACAACCCTCAACTTTTATTGTGAAGGTCTGTGACCTTAACCATTATCAGTATCTGACCACAGGTGGCTCCTTCCTGTTGTGAAAGTCATTGCATGAAGAGACCATTGCAAAGACAATCTCTCTCTCTCTCTCTTCCATCCCAGAGTGATAGGACCGCGGGGGGAACCTCAAGGCCCTGCAGTCCTAGCCAACTCCCCACTTCCTGTGGGAGCTGGGATTCCTCCCACAAGCAGGGGCTGCTTTAAAGCCAAATATGTGTGTGGGGAAGACAGATGAAACTCCACTTCCTGAAAGCGGGAGCTGTTTGACAATGCCCGCTGTCAGAAAGTAAACTTTGCTTTTGCTTGGTCAGCTCCCACCACGCAAAAGCAAACAGCTATGTCCTGGGGGTAGGCCCCCTGGAACATAGCAGGAGCCAGCCCTGGGGGGGTGGCAGTCCTCAGGGCCATCTATGGCTCCACGAGGGGGGCCATGCAGCTCCCCTCTAATGACCTTTGCCCAGAGAAGGTGGTGGTCCCTAGGGCTCAGGGACAAGCAAAGGACCCCTTCACTTTTGCTATTGTAGCCCCAGGGAGGCAGTGGTCTCCGGGGCTATAGGGGAGGACACACGGTTCCCCTGCATCATCTTTGTTTAAAGCCCTGGTTAGGTGGCGGTCTCCGGGGCTGCAGGGAGGGGCCATGCGCCCCATAGCAAATTAGTTTAAAGCCCCAGGGAGATGGTGGTTCCCAGGTGAGCGGGGGCCAGGCAGCCCCCACATTAAAATGGCAATGCCTCCTAGACCCAGCCTACTCAGGGGCTGTTTATAAAACAAGCACGGGAGCCTATGCTTGCTTTTTTTTTTATGTTCATCGGATCCGCCACAAATCGTGGCAAACATTTGAAAACAAATGCTTTTTAGCTCTGTGGGGTTCCTCTGGGACCACAGCACCAGAGCTAAGGGGTCAGGGTGTCCCTACCCTGGCCCCTATTGTTTTTTTTTACATCTTATTTTCTGGGACTCGCTGCCAGCACTTCCTGGTTATAGTGTTGGCAGCAAATCAGATTTCAGTATGAGATCAGGAGGGTTTGCAAAGCCTTCACGTCCCTATATATACAAATTTGGATTTTCTTTAATTTTTTAAAAACTACTGTTTGGATTTACACCAAATAACAGAAAGGCCTCTTTCTGGACCAAGAGCTACTATTCTGCCAAATTTGGTGTATTTTCGTCCAGTAGTTTGAGTGCTATTGCTGATCAAAATCCCTAAGGAAAAATGAATGGGGAAAATGCATTTTGGGACCCCCACTTTTTCTCGGCCCACGCTTGACAGATCACCCCAAACTTTACAGACAGCAGCTAAGGTGAGCGCATTTTTTTAAAACATTTCGGAACTAGAACATTTCGGACCTAGTTTACATACAAAAAGCGTTTTTTGACTTGTCTATAACTTTGGCGCCTATTGACAAATCTTTACTAAAGTTTCCCCCCAAAAAGTGCCCTACTGTGTCTTATTGTGCATGTTATGTTTTGGGGTGGTTCATTGAGTGGGAGCTGAGAAAAAAGGGGGATCAAAGAAAGTGTGTTTCCAATGTTAATTCTCATAGGGTCTTTAGACAAGACTACAGCTCGAACCGCTGAACAGAATTACACCAAATGTGACAGGAAAATAGATCTTGGAGCGCAGAATGTGCTTTTTGTTATTTGGTGTAAATCAGTTCAGTAGTTTTGGAGTTATTAAAGGAAAAATAGATATAGATAAGCGGAGCTTAAGCACAAATGTCATGGTGAGATCTGATTGGAAGTCAGCACTTCAACCAGGAAGTGATGGCAGCCTTCTTAGGACCAATATAAATGATAGTACCCCACTGAAATGTATTTTAGGGAATGGCAGGTTTTACTGTTACAAAAAGGAGCAAGTATAAATGGTGATAACAGATTTTAGTTACAATATAGATCATTTATTAGTGGTACCATACTGGTTTTAGGAATTGTAGTGTGTTCTAAGGTGATTTTACCATGTACAAAAGCCTTCTGCTAGGATTTCATGAATCATGTTTGAGAGAAACCTGTTTTCTCATGATTTTCCTATAGAGGTGATGAAAGGTGGTCCCGAAGCTAAAATTAGACCATATTTTCTGTAAATTCACATTGTATTTTTATGCCATATAAGATTGAAGTCTGACAATCTCAGTAAAATATATAATTCCAACAGAAGTAGCCTGTCAGTTGATTCCCCTGTGTTCTACTGCAGCCTCCCAAATTGTTCTAAAAACAAGGGTGCTAATGTAATGTTGTACAGGTAACACACATGCACAGCACTTTAGAATGCACCATATTGTATTTGTCAATGAGGGTAGCCCAATTTCTACCTCCTGAGACTTCGGCTGCCTTTGATACAGCCTTACCACATGGTGTCAGTCTAAATAGAAAGGTGGGCATTGGTAGGTGTGACCAGTCGCAACTACTGAGCCTAGTGTGCAACTTCATTGTGTCTTCTCACTTGTGTGTTCTACAAGACCGATGCATGTGGAGACCTCTGAGGCAAGTTTAAGATTGTGCGCGTCCCCTGACATGCATCCACTGGGGGACACAACATTGGTGATGAGGGAGGCATTCGCTGCTCCCACCACCAGTGCAGCCTTTCCAACACAACAGCCGTGCCCTCCTCTGCAGATACACAGTGCTCATGCAGTGCCTCATATTAGACACCGCTCCTTTGTATGCCTATTGTGCAGCACCGAAGGCAACTGCCTGTGCCGCCACGCCCTTCAGTAATGCTCTTCAGTGGGTATCCAATCATCCCGTGTGTGGGTCTGTGTTTCCTCTTCCCCAACACATCAGTGAAGCTGCCGCCAGCAACCACTTGGCATCCAAAATGCCAGCCTAACTCCAGCTTGTGAATGAAGTGTATGGCTCCACCCAGGTGGTGAGTCGTCCCCCCGCTGCCTGCTAAGCCTTTCGGTTATATCGCTGTGCTGATCCACCAGACCTCCAGCCCTAGGGACTCCGTTCCACTCATGTTCTGAGTACACCCTCACAAGAACGGTTCACAAATTCCTGCATTGCCGTTCCTCTGGGGAGGAGAGGGCCGGGCCACCCGACATGCAGTGCCATCCACAGGGTACATGTCTTTTCAAGGCAAACACATGGGACAAACACGTTAAGGGCGCCATCACAGCTCCACATTGCAGCACCACTGTAAAAGGAAGCCTACCTGACACTGAAGGGCCACCAACTAATAACCACACCCTGCCGAACCTCCACAGAGATGCTGGTGTCCACTGCCAAAATGACCAGCCCACGCTACCAGGAAAGTGCAAGGCATAGTGCTAGCTGACCAACCCTGTAGGCCCAACAGCTCAGGTCCAAGCACACTCCCAGGTCACAGCAAACAAACCTCCAATAAAAACATTCATAGTGGAGGGAGCACCGTCAGCATAGGCACCCAGATGGAGAGACTGGGTAGAATGCCACCCAGGTTAAGGATGACAGAAAAAGGGCCCTGATCCTTCACCTAGGGGAAAAAACTATCCAGAGACTCTCCAAGACAATAACCAAAGCCTCGCGAAAGACGCACATAACACTTATAGCTCGTGCTCAATGCATACTTTGAACCAATTGCAAACCAAGATTACGAGAGATTCATCTTTCAGCAAGCTAGACAACAAGCGGAAGAATCAATTGATGCTTTCTATACTAGACTCAAGAAGCTGACGAGCACCTGTGGTTTTTCTGATGAGAACAAAGAAAAAAGAGGGCAAATAATACAAGGTTGTGCATCAGCAAAACTCAGAGAACAGATTCTGCAAGAGTCAAGATGTCCTTAACATATATCCTTCTGATAAGGTGGACCAAAGAACTGTTTAAGGCCCCTGCTTCACACACAGAAGCTGCCCTACAATGGTCTGTGAAAACAGAGCCCATCAATGCAGTCACAACACAACCATGGCCTGGGAATCCTACCGTCTAAGACCTGTGGGTACTGTGGAGGTCCCACACACTGGCCAGTTGACTGCCCAGTGAAGGGACAGAAGTACACTGGCTGTGGAAAGTTCAACCACTTTGCAAAGGTCTGCCACTTTTCCAGGGAAAAAGCAACACACATGTCAGTGTAAGCCGTGGTCAAGATCCAAAGCCACCACAGCGACATGGATGATGATGATGACGTGGCTGAATATGTAGTGCACTCAATATTCATGATTGGTATGCCATGATGCCACACTGTCATCTACCCTGGTGCCAGATCCAGGTTGGGTCCCATCAACTTACAGCCACAGAAGTGTATCATACTCTACAATCCATACCAGCACTGCAAAAGACATCGGTCTGTGTATTTGCATCTGGACAAGACAAAACCCTAATACTGAGAGGAAAATTCAACACCACCATCTTTCAAGGATCTCAAATGATCAACTCCCCACTGAAGAGGGCTAGGGAATGCTACTAGGATGCAGAACAGCAGAAGCGTTAGAAATAGTCAAGTTTGCATTTGGGGTACATCAAGAAGGCATAGCCTGCATTGTTGTCGGGTTTCCAGATGTGTTTGATGGTATTGAATGCTTAAAAAGGAGAGAGATAAAGTTGCATCTTGACCCTACAGTGCAGCCTGTGGTGCTTTGACATTGCAGGATTGTGTTCCATCTGAGGTCACAGGTAGAGGAAGAACTGGAGAAATTAGAAGCCAAAGGAATCATTGAGAAAGTAGCTGGGCCAACACCATGGGTCTCCCCCATCATTGGGACCCGCAAGCTGAAACAACTGGGTGAGGTTCATACATGTGTTGATATGTGCCTGCCTAATGCTGCCATCAAGAGAAAATGGGATCTCACATCAAAAATCAATGAGCTAAATGGGGAACTAAGTGGAGCTCGTTGGTTTTTCAAGGTAGACCTAAGATCTGGCTATTATCAGCTCCTGTTTGCAGACTTTTTCAACAAATTTGGGCTCTGGCTCTCAAGTGCTGCGGAAGCATTCCAAAATTTGATCCATGGGGTGTTAGTCAATCTACCAGCCACAGTGAATGTCAGTGATAATATCCTGATCTACCCCACCACCATACAAGAACACTACACTTGCCGGAGACCAGGTCCTGCAGCACCTTCGGGAGTTTGGACTCACCCTTCACCACAATAAGTGCAAATTCCTGAAGCAAATACTCAGTTTCTTTGGGTGCACCTTTTCAGCTGAAGGAGTAGCCCCAGACCCCAACAAAGTCTGTGCCATAAAAGAAGCAGCCCCACGTACAACAGTGTTGGAAGTCAGGAGGTTTCTTGGTATGGGCAACTATCAAAAACCTCACCGTGCTGACTCAACAACTCAGGAATCAAACAAAGTCTGCAAAACCATGGAGCTGGAGTCACTAACAAGAAGCTGTATTCCAAGCCACCCAGGATGCGCTGTCGTCTAGCACCACACTAGTGTACTTTGTTCTGAAACATGAAACATCTATATCTGTCCATGCTGGCCCATGATTACAAGGAGCAGTGTTTGCATGTCACCATCTTATTGAGACTGAACAAAGGTAACCACAGATAGAAAAGGAGGACATTGCCATACACTGGGGGTGTCGGCATTTCCATGACCGTTCGTGATCACTATGGACCAATAGCCCCTCATCTCATTGTTCCAAGGAAAGACATCCAAGCCTCCATCCAGAATAGAGAAGTGGATGCTCCAGCTACAAGACTATAATTGCCAAGTGGAGTATCACCCCAGGGCATGCAATCCAGTTGACTATCTATCCAGGCATGCAAGACCTCCTACACTTGAGGAAGAAGCTGAAGCAGAGGACACTGCATGAGGTTTATAACTGATCGGTCTAGACCACTCCCATCTCAGTGGAAGCCCTCTGCCAGGCCACAGCACAAGACACATGCCTACAGAAAGTGTTGGAAGTGGTTCAAAGTAGGAAGTGGCACCAGTTTCAAGTGAATAGTTCGCAATTGACACCAGAACCAAGAAAAGTTCTGGAAAGCCTTTGCGATGTGCGACATGAACTGGTGGCTGACCCAGAACGGTGCTTACTGCATGGGCATCGCCTTGTAATTCCCACCTCACTGGAAAATCAAATAATACAACTCTCATATGTGGGCCAAACAGGGAATGGTGAAAACCAAGAGCCAAATCCGGTCAAAGGTATGGTTCCCGCTGATTGAAGAACAAGTTGAGGCAATGGTCCATTTACGCCCCTGGTGCCAAGTAAATGGCGGACCAGACTTCCTCACCAATCATCACCAAGTAGGGAGCTAGTGAGCCCTGGGAGTGCACCAGTCTAGATTTTAGAAGCCTCCCGGCCGGACGCTATACCTGGTCATTATCGATGACTACTCAAAATATCCAGGGGTGGAGATTATATCACAAGTGGCACAAGATGGTTTACCCAAACCTAAGAAAGCTCTCCCCAATCATAAACTGATGAAAGAGATCCACACTGTCAATGGACCACCCCTTCCAAAGTCAAGAAGTAGCGGACTATCTAGGGGCAAGGAACATCAAACACAAAAGAGCCACTCCCCATTGGCCTCAAGCCAAAGGGGAAGTGGAAAGATTCATGAGAACCCTTAACAAAGTAATACGCATTGCACACGCCAACAAATAACCGTAGGAGTGGGCGTTTTACTCCTTTATATGAGAGTACTGACAAACATTCCACTCAACTACAGGACAAGCTCCAGGGCATCTTATGATGGGGAGGGTAATTCA
Organism: Pleurodeles waltl; assembly: GCF_031143425.1. Lineage (NCBI taxonomy): Eukaryota > Metazoa > Chordata > Amphibia > Caudata > Salamandridae > Pleurodeles > Pleurodeles waltl. The sequence continues at coordinate 832,451,970 of NC_090437.1, forward strand.
AGATTACATTCTGCCTCACCCTCGATGGTCACTTAACTCCAATGATGATCAACAAGTGTTCTCCAAGAGGAGAATGAGAAATGCCTGCATCAGCAAGAACCGCCATGCAAGATAGTCCAATCTTCAGGTTGCGGACAGAGTGCTGGTTCAAGACTGGTACCCTGGCAATAAATATCGCACACTGTTTGAATGTCGCCTGTGGGTGATCACCTATATCAAAGGCACGAGAGTGACAGCCAGGCAGGGAGGTGAAGAAATCACGAGGAACGTTTCCAAGTTCAACCTATTCCATGGGACTGACGGTGGAGCTGGCGGATGGGTCGATAGGAGATGAACTGGGGCCCCATCTACGAGATTTGCTGTGACAACACCCCGAACCACAGCCTAGTGTGACGAAAAAGACTAGCGAAACAACCCTTGCCACTCTTATTGATCGAAACACATGTACCAAATATGGCCTTCGCAGCAACCCTGAGCCATCATCCCATCTGAGAGACCATGTACTGTGATCGCTACATGGACAGGGTGGAAGATCTGGATGCCTCATGGCAAAGCACGAGAGACGTTTGTTTTGTATTTTATGTTCATATTCCAGGAGTTCTTTTTGCTTTTCTTTTTTCTTTACATGCATGTTTATGGAGGGATGTAATGTTAAGGGATGTAATGTTGTACAAGTAACACACATGCATGGCATGTTAAAATGCACCACATTATATTTGACAATGAGGGTAGCTCCCTTTCTACCTTTTCTACCCCTTGAGGCTTTTGATGTATTTGGTACAGCCTTACCACATAGTGTGAGTCTAAATAAAAGGGTGGGCATTGGAAGGGGTGACCAGGTGTGACTAATGAGCCTAGTATGTAACTTAATTGTGTCTCCTGACGTGTGTGTTCTACAAGAGGCCTATGCATATGGGGGCCTCTGAGTCAAGTTTAAAAGTGCACACTTCCCCTTTGACATGCATCCACTAGGTTTTCCTGCTCTTGATAAGTTTCGTAGAGCATTCTTGATGCATACCAGTGGCACACATACACCACACAAAAGAGTAACTTTTAAGACATCATATTGCTTGAAAAACATACTTTGCTGGTGGTAAAAGGAAACTACAAATGGTTCATTGAATCAGGGTCTGATGCAATTCTGATTTCTCTCCTTTTCTAGCCATTTGATAACGTTCGAAGTGGTAGCAAAAAGGATCACAGACACACTAGATGCATTCAAATGTGAATGCTGGGATGTTCGACAATTGTAAATCTCAATCACAAAGGTTGCAAGGAGATGTGGCTGTAAAAGTGTCCATGTGAATAGTCATTCCCTTTCACCTTTAGACGGGAAGCAAGTCCAACATCCATATTAAGACATGTACTTTTAAGTAGACAAAGTTGGTAACAGGAAACTGCGAACGACTCTTGGCGTCAGTCAAAGGTTGCAACAACGTTAAGTACCAGATTTACTCCACTTTCTGTACAGGGAGGCTTTAATCCCATAAAGCTAAGGTAGCCGCTTACAACTGTGTGATAGTTTTGACTATAGTTCTTTAGGCAGATGCGCATCGAAGTAAGGAAAATTAGGTTTGTCTGCCCATGATAAATTTTGTTGAGCATTCTTGATGCATACCAGTGCTAGACACAGGATACCATACAAAAGTGTAATTTTAAGACATCATGACACATTTCTGGAGCATCTTTCCTGCAGGATATTGTGTTAAAGTGTAATTTTTAAGGCATCATTGTTCTATTAAATGTGTACACAATCTGCCATCACTAGTTCTGCGTTTTGCAAGGTGAAATTAATTTCAGGGACAGGTCTCCATCCAATGTGAGATGCAAATACCTGTAGTGGGCCTGGCATTTTGGAGAGTGGAAAAAATTATCTTAAAGAACTGGTAAATGCAGCACACAAGTTGCAAGAAAGGTTGCTTATCTTTCAACAAGGTGAATGCTGAGTGATGCTTTCCACACATGACGCTTGCCCCATCTATGCCTATTAAATTTCCAATCTCGAGGCTTCAAGATTCAAGCAAGTTCTTTACTTCAAAGTCCATAGCTTAAAGTAGGAGAAAGTGGAATATGGTGCTCTTCTAGGCTTGGCACCACCTGCAGGATTGTCATGCAGTGCTCTGGGATTGACAATGGCAAGAGCAGGTCCGAGAAAGTGTTCTTCTGGTCCTATCACTAGAGGGCTGGCAGGCACGGCTCCTTCTGCAGCTGACAGTGGCGAGGGCAGGTCTGAGAAACTGTTCTTCTGGTCCTTTCACTAGAGGGATGGCAGGTCAGAGCTGCATGCAATTCTTGGGGGATGGCTGAATTTTGCAGCTGTAATCATACATACTGCTGTTAGATTTTGCAAGCACTTGCAGGGGGGGCACAAATGAATAGGACTCAATTCCAATGTGTTTTAGTCCAAACTTTATGTAGAGAATATTTGATAGTAGTTTTAGGCCCATTCTATTTCGTCTATCATTTTTCAGCAGCGTCATTTGGGAAAATACCCTTTCAACATGAGCATTGGATATTGGGAGTGTCAACATTTTAATAGCACTCATTGCAGACGCAATGTTTGCCAGCAGCATAAGTGTAGTTATACACTTCCATCCAGAAGGATTCCATGATAGAAGTCTCAGGAAATTAACATGAGGATATAATTCTCCAATGTGACTCCAGTACTTCCAATGGGTGTGTGAAAAATGTATTTGGTAAGTCAGTTACAAGAGGTTTGCAATCTGCAAGCACTTTTTGGGGACCCAAAACTTCTAACTTTTTACGCATGCTTAGTGCCTCTGGAAGGTGAAATTGATATTCATATGCCAATACTTTCAAGAACTCCAGGCACCTTTTCACAATGCCATCCTTTGAAATGCAGGTGAGTTTACTTTCTTCCAGCTTCTTAAAGAAAGCGAGTCCAAGATCCACATCCTCTTGAGAAAGATACATGTCAAGACTTTGTAAATCTAAGCTCTGCAACTGTTCTTGATGATTACTGGTGAAATCACTTGGTTTAAGTATCCTTTTCAGTGTGGACACACACAGAGTATATAGGTCGTGAAAGATGTGGAGTGCATCTCCAGATTTTAGCTTAAAGATTTTGTTAACAACTTTTATGTCTTGAAGAATAGGCTTTAAGAAAGTAAGGCAAAGTAGGTTGGTCTCATTGTGATACATTTATTGGCACATCCTTGCTGCATAGCAAGGTTCCACATAGGATGCTGTGCTAAAGTGTAAGCTTAAGGCATCATATTGTTCTAATAAATGCTCTACACAATCTGCCATCAGTAGCCACCGGCTTTCGCAAGGCAAAATTAATTTGAGGGGCATGCCTCTATACAATGTCAGATACAATTCCCTGTAGTCATCCTGGTGTTTTGGGGAGTGGGAAAACCAGTTGTCTCTTTCTCTCATCATGAATTCTACATTGCTTGAAATGCTCCTTAATGCTTTCTTTGCAATGATGTCCAGGGAGTGACAAATGCAGAGCATAAGTTGCAAGGAAGGTTGCTTATCTTGCAACAAGGTGAATGCTGAGTGATGCTTTCTGCACATGACGCTTGCTCCATCTGTGCCTATGCCTATTAAATTTTCGGGCTCAAGGTTACAACTTTCAAGCAAGCTTAGGACTGCATTTGCTATATCTTCAGCACAGGCCTGATTTAATTCTAGCATTCCAATGAAGGTGCTTACAATTTTTTTATGCTTTATGCTGAAATACTTCACACAAATGCAAAGCACTTTTTTTACTTCAATGTCTGTTGATTCATCAATTAATAAGGAGTAAGGTGATGTTCCGATATCTTTTAGCATTTCGTCTTTCAAGTATGGGCCCAACACAGAAGTAATTAGTGCTGTACATTTGGTACTCTGCATTCGGAAGGCAGGGAGCTCATTCTTCAAAATTTCACCATATCCATCTACATTATTTATGCATGTGCAACAAGCAGTTTATATTGCAAACCTAATTTCTCTTCTTTTCTGGTCATTAGATATTGAAGGAATGGGACGTACAAAGGATGCCATACAAGCACTTGCTGAATTACAGCGTGAGTGGTGTTTTGTGGTTGCTGCATGTTGCTTCAAATCATTATAATGGGCACGCAGGTCTAGCTGGCAGTACTTGCAGGCCGCTTTGGAATTATCTGATTTGACAGGGGCAATCCATCTTTTTAATTCAGGATCCACTCCCACTCTTTTCTGTATATTTTGTTATATTGTGCCCACTTGCCCATGGTGAAACAATTAAACTGCCAGGTCAGCTGGGAGCTGATCAATGATGAACTATGTCAAGATGAGAGCCCAGGGGACTACCTGAAACTGCAAAAGAAATTGCAGTCATTGTCCCTAGTTCACTGATAAATCATGTGCAAAGCAATAACAAAACACTATCTAGAATTGCCAGTGGTTATTGTAGCATGCCTCTACTTTAACTGTCCAAGGATGGCATGTACTTATTTTAGGGTACAACACCAGTGAATTCAATGGAAATGCAAAATGGTGTTGACTCTGTCATGAGGCAAGTTATTTGTTTCAGGGAAGACAATTGACTCATTGGATTTGTCATGTTTTGAAATGGAGAATGAGCCAAAGGATGGCAACGCCCTCGTATTCAAGGTTAAATAAGAGGTATGCTCTAGCTTTCAAACTGGTTTTATAATAAAGCAAGAACAACTCACTGATTGCAGCAAAAAATAATACATCTTAGTGGACTACCCCTCATACTTACTCAACTTTTCATACCGAACTCAAGTTTGTTGAAAGCAGACCCAATCCAGTTTTCCCTTTCCATTTTACAGTTCACGTCCTGTTAATCCCAATATAATGTCAGCCCCAACATGCAAAGATAACATTTGCTACATTAGCTCCACCATTAACCTATGATAATCAACACCCCACCAAATGGATTGAAAGCACAACCTATGTTCTTTTCACTGCCTTTCAGATGCACACACTAGATAAAGATGAAATGCAAGTAGCTAGCTAGCATTCCCAGTGTGTATCTGTAGTCTGCTCTACTACTGTTCTACTTTCTGGACTTTTCATTAAATGGGCAGCAGACCAGCATTTCACTCATTTACTGCCTCCTTCAGACGTACTCAAGCACTACCCTTACACTTGTATTGGTGGGCTACCTCTACCCTGGACTTTGGAGGTCAACAGGGCCCTGCAGAAAAATACATCCTTGTGTGAGGCGAAAAAGGCTGTTTGTGTGAGGCGATAGACACTCTTCTTCAAATTCCTACCAGAGGCCAGAATGCAGTGACCCAAACTCTGTGAACTTAAATTTAAATTATTGGTAAAGGCTAGTGTTTTGTTTCAAATGCAAGCAATGGCTACCCTGAGCAGAGCATGACAAGTGATCTCAATAATAATGGCACTAAGATCACGTACATAACCATGCAGTGAGGCTGAGCACTGACCAGGTACCCTCATTTCGCTTAGCTCAGCCAATGAGATCACATTTGTGCTTGCACTGCCGGCACTGGAGTGAAATAAATAAATAAATCAGCTAAGCACACAGCTCAAAGTGCATTAAAATAAAGTATGGGAACAGTGATGCTGCATGTAATGGGGCGGGGTTAAACGTGTGGCTAAAAAAACAAAATATTCTCTTTCAGGTAGCTACGTTCATAATATTTCATGCCTTAAACAAAAAAATTGAAAAGTTAAGTTAATCACTGTATATTATGAAACCTCTATTAGTTAATGCACTAAAAGGTCTGTGTGTAACCAATAAGCCACAGAATTAAATCTTTGTTGGTGCAATGGAGAATTGTGTGTTGTGCAAATGCAAGTCTGCTACCAAACATGCAAAAAGGTTTCAGATAAAATGGTTTAAGTAATACCCAAACTGAATGATTTAATTTGATTTAACTGCCTTGCAAAGCACGCACTGCACAACTCAGCTGGTGACCCCCTTGCATTACGAGTCAAAAAAAATAACTGTTTGTCATCACCAGCCTTCATGTGATTCCATCCAGTGCTTAATTTGTGCTTGTTGTTTTCTTATTTTTGAGAGATGGCACTCTTTTTTTCTGCCTCAAGCATTTGCTGTAAGCAAAAGACACATATGGGAAAGACGGGGAAGGCAAAAATTAAAAAGCGTCAGAAAGCTGCAGGCGTGAGGTGAAATGGCAGGGAGTGGCTTAAAATGGATTTAAGAGGCCCGAGATGGCTTCAGGGTTACGGTGCCTTGGTATTCTGTGTTTGCACATTTAATTGCAGCAGCCGCGTGTTTAAGAGGAGAGCTTTGGCCACCAGCACGTTTTTATTTACAAATTAAGCACTGGCTATGCCACCCTGAATGCCACTCACTCTTATTCAATCCTGTCATGCTTTAGATCCACTGCACTATCAATCACAATTAGCCCCTGCATATTAAAAATAAGGAATACATCTACTCACACGTCACAAAGGCACAAATTGAAGCACACCTACCTTGTCTTCCGCAGCTGCCCACCAACCGGCCGCTTATCAGTGTAGGGGGGCTGTAGGTAGCGCCTACACAACAGGAAGGGGCCGGGGGGTGTCTCCCCTCTCCCGGGCCCCAATCTCTCAGTCTGGGGCTGGCATTAATTCAGGAAGTGCACAACAGAAGAGACTGGTCCAGAGAGGCCCACCACCACACGTGTGCAGGCTCAGGTTTGCGGTGGGGCCGGCGCACAGAAGAGAAGTGACATAATAGTTAGGTTCAGATTTTACATGCACAAAACCACAGAAATTCTGCTGTGATATTTAGAGTTATTTGAAGTAACTGTAACTCGTGCCCTGAGGTAACTATAACTCACACCCTCGCCGTGCAGTACAAATTACCCCAGATATTACATCACTCATGACATCTTCTGTGACATCATTGACAATATCACTGTAACATTTGCAGTAAAATTGTTTATGAGAAAACTGTGCATGGCGAGGGCGTGAGTTATAGTGTAAAATCTGAACCTAACTATGACATCCCTGTAACCTTTGTTTTTTTAGTCATGACCGATCCACGTCTACAATTATTAAATGAATGGGTGAAAATGGGGGAAAAATACCAACTCTTGATCACAAGTTATGATAAAAATACTTCATCGTAATAGTCACACGCTGGTATATTATTAGTTCTACGATCTTCCCAGTGAAAAAATTAATTTTAGAACATTAGCATGCTATAAGCAAGAACGATCCTTGTTACACAGCACCCCAAAACATTTTAACAGCCATCCTGAAGGAGACCTTAATTAGCTCAATTAAGTCAATATCCAACAACCCGAGAGGTGGGGACAGAGTAACATCTCTTAGAAGACTGGAGTCTAAATTTATTTTGGAAATGTGTTTCCTAACCCCGATGAGCATGAATATGGGTGAGCAGCTTCGTGTGCACTTTGAATGATTATGAGAAGCAAGGAGGTTTTGGCTCTATTTGAACTGGATGTGGTCACTTTGATATGAAGAATGTAGGGTTTTGTTGCCTTTATTCTTTTGGGTTGATTTCTTCTTTTTGTAACTGTATAATAGGATTTATGCTTATCGCCATATGTTTATGTTTTCCTTTTTTTAAAGATAAGAAGGGACTCCCTACAAAACATGTTGTAAGAAAGATGTTTACGGATTAAATTTAACATTGCATGTTTCAGTGTTTTGTTAGCATCATCCTTTTTTGTGCAAGGATGATGCTACTTTAGCAGTAGAAACCTTACCCAGGAGAGTGATGCTGCTATTAAGGGTTACTTGAGGCATGATTAACGTCATTACACATAGTCACATACTTGTACTTAGCTGCAATTGACTCCAAGTGTGTGATTATCAAGATACTACTGCTCAGGGCTACTGAGAGCCAATAAGTCTATATAATGAGATCTACTGAACATGCGAACCCAGATGTCCAAAAAAGATGGTGATTTATTTGATATTGAATATACTCTAATCCATTACGTTTAGTGAATTTATAAAGCGCATGGCTACCCAAAGGCTTCCCAGTGCTAAGAAGGAAAATAACAGCATCAAATACAAGAAAAAAGATGACTAGGGAAAGAAAGTTAGGTCAGATAGAGGACAGTTTTTAGTTTTTTTCCTGAAAGATAGTTTAGAGGTTCTTGCCGGAGTTCTAGGGGAAGGGTGTTCCAAAGGCGTGCTGCCTTGACTGAGAAAGATTTGCCTCCCCATGAGGACCTCTTGAAACGTGCTATGTGTACTAGGTGGGTGGTGGAAGATCTAAGATATCTAGTGGGGGCATATGGAAGAATAATTTTTCTAAGGTTTTTGCCATGCAAGACTTTATGTATCATGCAGAAGGCTTTGAAATGAATGCGCTGTTTTATGGGCAGCCAATGAAGCACGGCTAAGGCTGGCTTAGCTGAATGATGTCTCGGCAAATTCATAAACAGTCTTGCAGCAGCATATTGTATGACCTGGAGTTTCTTCACTACATAGTCCGGAGAGATAAGGAAAAGGGAATTGCTGTAATCAAGTGACGAGAGAATCATGGCCTGAATAAGAATTCTTCTGGCCAGAGGAGGTAACAGCTTGAAAAGTTTCCTTAGGGTTCTAAGGAGACCAAAACAGGAGGAAAATATATTTTTGGCGTGTTCCATTGTTAAGCGACAGTCCAGCCAAAGCCAAGGCTCTTTATGTGGTCCTTGGGGGGGAGAAACTGCTAAAGGCATCTGGATATAGTGCCAAGAGATTGGGGGGGAGCCGTTGCCTACGATCATCACCTCAGATTTCCCATCATTGAGTTTCAGTTTAAACAGATTCATCCACTTACCAATGTCAGCCAGACAGAAGGAAAGATTGGTTAGAGAAGGATCTTTAGTGTTGGATAGAGATACTACTAAGTCAGTATCATCAGCGTAGGTTACCACTGACAGGTCAAATGGTTTGACTATTTTGGCTAAAGAAGAAAGATCAATATTAAAGAGAGCAGGGCTTAAAGAAGATCCCTGAGGTACTCCACAGGTCGAGGGAATAATATTGGACAGGAAGGAACGATCTAAGACCTGAAAGGTTCTTCCAGTGAGGAAGGAGGAGAGCCAGGCTAGTGCTGTGCCTTCTATCCCAATACTAGAGAGCCTACCACGGAGGGTATCGTGCTCTACGGTGTCAAAGGCGGCACTGAGATATAATAGAATAATAGCTCCATGATCTAAGAGTTGCTGGGTGAATTCAATGACAGACAAGAGATCCGACTCAGTACTGTATTGGGGCCTAAATCCCATTTGAGTAGGATCTAGGAGTTCATGGTCCTCATAAACCGTGTCAGTTGCTTATTGACATGTTTTTTCATGATTTTTGCTATAATGGGGAGAAAGGGAATGTGCCTGTAGTTACTAAGCAAAGTGGAGTCGTGTTTGGGCTTTTTCAGAAGAGGTTTGATGATTGCATGTTTAAGGGACTGAGACAGAATTCTTAGGCTCCAGAAAAATGGGACATTTGGCATTGATCGTGAAGCAAAATGAAACTGCTTGTTTTATTTCATGCGGCCAGGCCCTGCAGCCCAGTGGCACTCATGAAGTGCTTGTTTGTTTGGTGGAGATGTTATCATATTCCTCTTCATCAAGAATGCATCTCCAAAATCGGTGGGAAACACATTTGGGGGTCCTTTTAGTAAGCTGTCCATCTTCCTTGGAAAAGGCATAACACAATATCTGGTCTCAGCACCAGATGACAAGGGAGAACCCACTAGTCAAAGTCACTACAAGAGATATTGTGCTAAAAAAATCAAGGATGCAAACACCTCCTTCAACGTTTACTGATAACTTTTCATGGTGGAAATGCAGAGAAAACACACTTGCTTTTTCTTGGCTATGCTCACGAAGTTAGGACGATTAGTACTTTACAGAAGTGGAGCTTCAATTTCGGCTGAGGTTGCTGAGGTAATGTGTCCAGTTTCCTTGTGTTTCTATAACTTTGACAATGTGATTGTTCCTCAAGCATTTCCATCAGATAACTTTTACAAGGCAGAACTGCAGAGAAAACACACTTGGATGATTCGTAGTTTACAAAAGTAAGTGATTTTTCTGTGCTGGTGATGGAAGGGACCGTGGGGGGATTAAAAGCCCTGGCGGTCCCAGCCAGCTCCTTGTCTTCTACGGGAGCCGGCATTGCTCATGCATGCAGGGAGCTGCTGAAAATGCAGCTCCCTGCATGTGTGAGTAATCTTTTCAGCTGTTTCTCTGCCCACATGACAGCCGGCATTTAAATAGATGAAAAATCCACTTCCAACAAACAGGAACAGTTTTAACAATCCTGCTTGCTGTGGAGTGGAGTTATGTTTGCTTTTGCTTGACGGAAACCGTGAAAAGCTCCTGCCAATCAAAAGCAAACAGCTACTGCCCAAGGGTGGGCACCTTGGGAGGTAGCAGGAGCCGGCCCTGGGGGGGTGGCATTCCAAAAGGTCATATAGTGCTCCCAGGGGGGAGCCACGTGCCCCCCTCCTTTTTTCTACATGGGCCAGCCCCGGTGAGGTGGTGGACCCTGGGGCCATATATCGCCCCTCCATGATTTTAAAACTGTTTTGGCCCCAGTGAAGTGGTGGTTCCCAGAGCCGTGTGGTTCACATGCCCCCCCCCCCCAGCAATATCTATAATGTGGTACCGGGATTGAGGTGGTCCCTGGGGCCCAGAGGGGTCCAGTGGCTCCCCATATATTGATTCAATAGAGCCCTGAGGAGGTGGTGGTCCCTAAGACATAGGGGTCCCATTTGCCCTAAACTAACTGTAACTCGCACACTCGCCATGCACAGTTCTCTCATCAATAATTTTGTTACAAATGTTGCACTGATAATATCAAAGATGCCATGGAAGGTGTGGTCATTAATATATATATATATATATATATATATAATATGTGGAGTAATCAGCTGTGCATGGCGAAGACTCGAGTTATGGTTACATTAGAGCATGAGTTATAGTTACTTAAAATAACTCTAACTATAACTGCTGAATTTCTGTGGTTCTGTACGAGTAAATTCAGAACTATAACGTCCCTGCAAACTGTGTTTTTGTCAGTGAATTTCTATGGTTTTTTTTAACATAAGGTAATTGTAATTACTACGTGGTAATCCAAAGGGCGAAGATTGTGCATGGCGGGGGCTGCCTGTGGGGCTCTTATAACCACCCAACCCCATGCAGTGCACCGTCTTTGGCCGAGCGCAGTACGGGTGCCCACAGGGCCTGTCTTTGTCAGTGGATCTATGAGTGGGTGTGTGTCTGAGTTGGTTTGAAAGTGGATGTGTAAGTCTATGAGTGGCTCTGAGGGAGTGCATGAGTGTCTGAGTGGGTGTGTGAGCGGGCACATGAGTCTCTTGGTGCATGTATGAGTGAATGCATTAGTGTACGAATGAGTCTGTAAATGTATTTTTTTTTTCTTTCAGCATGTGTGATATTCGCAAATTATTCGTGAATTTTCTCAAATAATTTGCAAATATCGCACATTGTGAAAAAAACATTTTAAATGCATAATTTGACCCTGACCCATTATGATACTTTTCATTTTATTTTTCAGCCCCAGGGACCATGTCCCAGGACACTCAAATGGCAGCCAGCCAATTACAGTGCTTCTATTCATGTGTGCATTTGCAAATATTTGCAAATTATTAGCAAATCCTTCACGCCTCTAGATATTTACATTTCTTTTTCTTTTACTACCTCAAAAACTACTAAATGGATTTACACCAAACGAGAAAAAGGCTTCTTTCTGGACCAAAAGCTACCTTTCTGCCAAATTTGGTTTAGGTCTGTTCGGCAATTCGAGCTCTAGTCGTGGTCAAAATCCCTTTGGGAATTAAAACTAGAAACACAACTTTTTTGACCCCACCTATTTCTCCGCCCCTGCTTGACAGATCACCCCAAAACTCTCCATGTATAACAAGATTCTTGGGAACACTTTAAAAAAAAAGTTTTATGAAGATGCGTCAAACGGCGCCAAAGATATAGGCATATATAGTGATGCCATCAAAGATGTCATGGATGAGTGCTGTAATTTGTGGGTTAATTAGCAGTGCATGGCAAGGGCGCGAGTTATAGTTACCTTAGGGCACAAGTTATAGTTACTTGAGATAACCCTAACTATAACAGGTGAATTTCTATGCTTTTATGCGTTTAAAATGTGAGCCTAACTATAAGGTCCCTGTAAGCTTTCATTTTCTCAGTGATTTTCCATGTTTTTTTAATTCTATCTCCTAACTATAATGTCCCTGTGACATTTGTTTTTTTCCAGTGAATGTCTGTTTTTTTTAATGTATTGTAATTTTCATTACTATATGTTAATCAAACCACCGCTGTGCACCGCTTTTGCCGAGCGCTGCAGCAGTTGGCCATAGTGCCTGGCCAATGGCCAGGACCTGATGCCAACCCCCTATAAGCACCCAACCTTGCACTGTGCATGGCCTTCACCCATGCGTGGATGGGGTTACCATCAAGGCCTGGCCTGCAGCCAGACCCTGCAGCCAACCCCTCTAACTACGCAGCCCTACACTGCCCATGGCCCTTTGGCCGTGCATGGCGGGAGTTGGCCGCAGCCTGTCTCTCTGGGTGTGAGAGTAGGTGTGAGAGGGTGTATCTGGGGATGAGAGTAGCTGTGAGAGTCTCTGTCTGGGTGTGAGAGTGCATGCATCAGTGCCTTTGCGTGTGTTTCAGTGTCTGAGTGGTGCTGTGAGTGGGTGCATGAGGGTCTGAAGGGGTCCATGAGTGGGTGGGTGAGTGTCTGAGTGGGTCTGTGAGAGGGTGTGTAAGGGTTTGAGTGGGTGTGTGAGTGGGAGAAAGAGATTGAGAGAGAGAGAGAGAGAGAGAGAGAGAGAGAGAGATAGAGAGAGGAAGAGAGATAGAGAGTTTTTAGGCTTTGATGGATGATATACTTAGAAGGAGATAATTCTGGACAAACTGAAAAGAAACATTTATTTGTCAATTAAAAAGAGTGAGATCACCTTTTAATATGAACCTTAAATCTTTGAAGTTTAAAATAAATTAAAGGAGGGAAATGATCACAGACACACTTGGTGTAGAACCCTCAAATGTGAGGGCCTGTGACCTTACCCATTAGGCCACAGGTGACTCTTTGATGAATGTCTTCCGGATATACTTATGACATGCATCCCACACAAGTGGAAGGAAATGTGAATGTACCATTACTAAGAAGGTTTAACAGTCAAAACACTCATAAAAAAAAAACCACACTACCAAGTGATACTCGGATTTGAACCTTCAGCATACTGAGTAACAGTACAGGAACTTGACCATTAGGCCAGCAGTGACTCTGTTTTGCTCTGTATACAAATGTAGCTATAACATTTGTACCAAACATTTTGCTAGTCTTACTATTTGAAGTAATTGCATGGAGAGACAATGCAATGACAATTTCTCTCTCTTCCATCCCATAATGGGAAGGGAGAGAAAGTGTGACAGGACTGCGTGGGGTGCCTGGAAGCACCAGTGGTCTTAGTCAGGGCATCCTGCAGGAGCCAGCAGTTCTCCCAGAAGCATGTGGCTGCTTTAAATGACAGCTCCCTGCTTCTGGGAGTAATGTTTGCATCTGTCTTTCCTGCACGCATATTTGTGGGCAAGGAAGACAGATGAATACTCTGCTTTCTGTTTGCTTTTGCTTGGTGGGAGCTGACAGATATGAGAAGGAGCCAGCTCTGGGAGGTGGTGGCCTCCAGGGCCATCATTGTCTCCTGGAGGGGGGCCATGTGGTACCCCTCCAACGTTACACAGCCCCGGGGAGGTGGTGATACCCAGGGCTTGGGGATCCAAAACGGATCTCCTTCATTTTTTTTATAGCTCCAGGGAGGTGATGGTCCTTGAGGCAGAAGGGGTGGGGGGGGCTGCGCGGTCCCCTGCACCATATTTTTGGAAAGTCCCAAGGAGGTGGTGGTCCCTGGGGCTGCAGGGGGCAGCATATCCCCCCCCCCCCCTACGCACAGCATTTCTGCACAGCCCAGCGTTTCAGAGGATTCAATAGCTGCAATGCAGGATTCAGAAATCTGTAAGTAAGACTTTATATTATTTCCATTTTCTTTAGAGTTTGATTAATTTGCACTGTTTTTGTAATGTAATCTGTTGGCCTAAATTGACTTTTTTATTTCTTTCATCTGGTATTTTCACTTTTTTGAGGATTTATTCAAAGGGTGGAGGTATTGTTTATCCATTTCACTGTGTATTTTCTAATGGTTGTTCAATGCAGGCATTTGCTTCATCATGAAGATCCCAAAGTCAGACTCCAGTTTGAGCAATTTAAGTTACCTTGTCTGCCTATATGTCACATGCTAGTATCATTTGCTTAACTTGTGAAAGTGCCAAATTATCCAAACAATGGCTTTGAGAAACACCAAAGTGACATAGGTCTTCTACAAGATATCTGCATTGAAAGGTCAGACAGTGAGGCCCTCATTATGACATTGGCGGTAAATCCCACTTACCGCCACACTGATGGCCGCCAACATACCACCGTGGCGGCGGATATCCTTTCACCCTATTATGACATACACACCAATCCGACAGAATACTGCCACATACACAAATCCGCCATACCAAAGGTCAGTGATAAAGTGGCGGTCCCAAACCCCATACCATTACGCCAACAAAACAATGTCTATCACATTATGACCCAAGAATCATCACGGCGGACATTCAATGGTGGTAAACCATTGGCGGTACATACTGCCGTGCTCAGAATGGACACCCACATACAAAGCAACACCACATTGGCCAATACCAAAAACACACACCTGATACCCATACACACACCACACCCACACCACTATAAAACACACACCCACATTACCCACAACCCCTTACGAACACCAATTGCTTCCAGGAGAATGAGAAGAAGAGCACAGAGAGAACTAGACACACATACCACTCCAACCCATACACCCCTCACGCACTCCACATCACACACCCCACCACATTACCCAACACATCCTCACCAACACACATCACACTACACCCATGGCACCACAAAGGCACCCCCGTTTCACTGAGGAGGAGTTAAGGGTCATGGCGGAGGAAAGAGGTCTGGGGAGAGCCACAGCTCTTGGGAGCACAGGTACAGCAGATTTCCATTGCAAGGAAGATGGAACTATGGTGGAGAATCGTGGACAGGGTCAACGCTGTGGGGCAGCACCTAAGAACAAGGGATGGCATCAGGAAGAGGTGGAACGACCTACGGGGGAAGGTATGTTCTATAGCAGCAAGACACCAGCTTGCCATACAGAGGACTGGCGGTGGACCCCCACCTACTCCCCCACAGTCCACAGCATGGGAGGTGCAAGTACTGGCAAGAATGCATCCCGAGGGACTTGCTGGAGTAGCCGGAGGACTAGACACTGGTAAGTCAACATTTAACACTTATCACCCCCCAATAACTGCATGCCATTTCACACCCACACCATCGCTCCCATCACTCCACTCCAACCCAAATACTGCACCTACAAATCTCACTAATCCCAATGCCACGCCCCGCATGCCATACCAATGCATAGACACCCCTCCCAGCCCTGCATGGACACCCATCACTAAAGCATGCACAGCATAGGGAAACTAACATACCCACAATACATCACCATACACAAGCAAAAGATGGCAGGGCAACACCATCAATAAAGGAGAATCCAGGGATGTACAAATGTCATACACTTGAAGCATAATACATCACTTACATCCCCACAGGTACCCCAGGCAATGTCAGTGGAGAGGAGGTGCTCCACTATCCAGTCCCCCAACAGAAGAGGCCCCCAGTGATGACAGTAACTCTGGACTTTTGGATCTGGAGGACTTACCTGGCTAATCAGGGACCACCGGACAGCCACTCACCCAAGCACAATCACAGACAGCCACAGAACCTACCCCATCAGGATCCAACACCACAGCATCCAGCACCCAGTGTTCCCAAACCTCTGTCCCCAGGACACGTCAATTAGCAGTGTGCCCACCTGTGCAGGGACCCCAGGGCACACCTCGCCCCCAAGACAATCAGGAACCTGGGGTCAGTGGCAGTGGGCACACCGTTCAGGGGACAGGGGCACAGGCCAACAAGGAAACTGGGAGGACTGCTGAGCACCAGGGGGAGGACAGGACCAGGGAACCAACTCTCCAGGGGCACTCTCTGAGACCCTGGGAGCCTACCAACATCCCCAGGACACGATGGGCCAGATCCTTGAAAACGTGCAGGAGAACAGGCGGCTGCAGGAGGGACAGTATCAGGGGATCAGGGAGGACCTGCAGGCCATTAACAACACCCTGATCTCATAGCAGAGGGTCTGGCAGACATGGCCAACATCATTAGGAAGGCAACAGAACACCAGGGGGCCCCTACCACTAGCCAGTCAACTGAACAGCCCTCCACTTCCACTGCCGCCAGTGGGCAGTAGGCCCCGCCACAGGACCCACAGGACCCACAGGCCATCAGCACCCCTCCCCCTGCAGAAGGTGAACCACCCCGCAAATGTTCCCTGTGAACCAGACAAGGCCAGTGACACTTGCCAAGACCACTGCCAGGAAATGAGACTCTCCTGATTGTCCCCCTTGTGTCCCACTCAATCACCTTGCCCACCTTGAACTGCCATTGCTCCCCTTCCTATGTTCCCTTGGACACTGCACCTGTGCTATAAACAGACTGGAACAATACCCTGGACTTTCCTCTTTCATCACCCCATTCCATTGCACTTTCCCCTCAATTTCTTAGCACTACAATAAACACCCTTGTAAAAAACTTGACTACTAGTATTTCATGTATTGAAAATTTGTAGTGATGGAAACAGCTACATCCATTGCAAATGAACTGTACATTGTGAGAGTATAGAAATAATGACCGGTAGCTGGATGTAGTGATCACATCAGGACATTGTTGTCAGATCACCAGCATCTGTAAAATGATAATCCATAGGTGACAGTAAGTAGAGGTAGAAAGTGGGTAATGACATCATGCCACAGCCACACAAAATACACCAATAGTCATAGAAATGTGAAGTTGCACTGTCTCACCTGTGTGTCGTTGGAAGTACTGACGGATAACTGATGTTCTGTTGTCCACATCCTCTGCCTCCTCATCCTCACTGTCCTCAGGGTCCACTGCAGCCACAGGGGAATTCCAGTCTCCTTCTGCAGAAAAGGAACATGGCATCTGAGGGCCAGGTTGTGCAACATGCATGCCACTACTATCTGGCAGACCTTCTCGCATGAGTAGCACAGGGATCCACCTGTCAGATGGAGGCACCTGAACCTGGCCTTCAGGAGGCCAAAGGTCCTCTCAATGATCTTTCTGGTTCACCCATGTGCCTCATTATAACGTTCCTCAGCCCTTGTCCTGGCATTCCTCACAGGGGTCAGTAGCCACGATATGTTTAGGTAGCCTGAGTCACCTGCAAATAGTGAGGGACAACATTTAGCCACACACTAACATACACTGAGTGGGGGCAGGGCTCACCTATAAGCCAAACCCTGTGCCTCTGTAGTTGAGCCATCACATTTGGGGTGCTGCTATTCCTCAGGACAAAGGCCTTATGCACCAACCGAGGATATTTAGCATTGACGTGGGAGATGTACTGGTCCGCCAGGTACACCATCCACACATTCATGGACTGGAAACTCTTATGATTCCTGTGCACCTGTTAATTATGGCGAGGGGGACAAATGCAATATGTGTTCCGTCAATCGCCCCAATAATATAGGGGTGTGTCCCATTTCAGAGAATCCGGCCTTCACAGTGGGCAGATCTTCCACCTGGTGGAAAGCTATGTAGCTGCACATGTGTTTTACCAAGGCAGACAACACTCTTGCCAGCACGATTGAGAACATTGGCTGTGACATTCCTGCTGCCAAGCCCACTGTCACTTGGAAAGAACCAGTTGCCAGGAAATGGAGAACTGATAGCACTTGCACAAGAGGGGGGGATCCCAGTTGGATGACGGATAGATGAGATCAGCTCTGACTCCAACAGGGCACACTTGTCTGTGATTGTGGCCATGTCCATAATGTGCCTGTCCTCCAGTCCACCAGGGGTCTGTACATGAGGGGATGTCTGTACATGAGGGGATGTCTCCATCTCCTATTCATCCGCAGCGGTAGGTATCTAAGGGACACAAGAGTGAGTAGCCTGTCACAAATTGAACAACTAAAGCACAACAGCAGTCCACATCGTGCACTTATGTATTGGGACAGTGTACATTTCGTAGTATGTGCCTATTTATCCTGTGATACAGCAATTCTCGATAGGCCTGTTCACCCCCCCTGAAACAGCGACCACTTGTCCTATGTGGAGGGACAGGTGGAAGTGAGGTAATTCCGCCGACGCTGGGCGTTGTGGCGGTAGGCAGTTGTGCACCGCCGTGCAATTCCTCATTGGATAATATTGTGCTCTATAGAGTACAGTGGCCAATGGGGATGTACGCCGGCGGTGACGGTGTACACAGCTGCAGATGTGACTTCCATTTTCTATCTGATTCCTCACTTGTTTCCTGACCTTCAACAGGAGAACACCTACACTGCATGTGCTGCTGTGACCTGTGTCTGGAACCTACCTTGGCCCATGTGACCGGTGAAAGGGCCCCAACCTTCACTTGGGAGAAGTTGGAGTGACTGGTGGATGGGGTCCTACCCCAGTACGGAGTGCTGTATGGGCCTCCAGACCAATAGGTGAATACACTGTGGGCACGATGCATTTGGAATGGATGCATGATCATGTGTGTGAAGACATTGTGTAAGGGGGGATTATCTGTTGGTGGTGTACATGTTGTGAGCTGGGCTATGTGTGTGCCAATGGTGATGGAAATGGGTATGGTGGGCCAATGTGTGTGACAGGCTAGACTGTTAGTGTAATGCTGTTCTCCTGTCTGTATTGCCTCTGCAGGTCAGCATCCATCAAAAGAAGGGATTATGGCGTGCCTTCGCCAAGGACATGCGGACCCTGGGGGTCTATAGCAGGTGGATCACTCACTGTCCGAAATAGAGGGAGGGCATGAGACGCTGGGCACAGAAGACCATGGAGGCCCAGCTTGGGATGGCCTCCCAACGAGGAAGGGATGGCCATCGGACAGTGACCCTCCTGATGGCCCGCATTCTGGTGGTGGCGTACCCTGAGCTGGATGGGCACTTGAGGGAATCACAGCAACCACAAGGGGGTGAGTACAGTGGGTATCATTACATATTTTGGCTGGTGGGTTGGTATCCGGGTGGTGGTTGTGTGTTAGTGGGTGCCCCTAAGGCCAGGCCAGACATTTCAGCGTGGGTCATCTCTAGGGCAATGGTTGCAAGTCAAATACAGGTAACATAGCTTGTTAGTAGTCACTTTCAGGCAGGGCATCGTGGGTCCCAGGTGTGCTGCAGTTGGCAGTGTGTGCTCCTCATCATGCCTTGGTAACTAGCCATATCACTGGTAGTGCAATGCATATTGCTTAGGCCTGTTCCCTCTGTGTGAGGGTGCTGTATATGCCAACTGAGGTGTTGGTGCAGTAATTTACCCAGTGTTTCCTTTGTCTCTCTCCCCCCTTTTTTGTTCTGTCATCCCGTCCTTGTGTGCACTAGCATCATCTGGCAGAGGAGCAGGGGCACCGGCAACAGAGGGAGCTGCATCCCACATGACCCTGGAGGCAGAGTCCACCAACGCTGAGGGAACCAGTGGGATGGAGGGCAAGGGGAGCATCACGGCGGAGACAGGAGGAGACAACACAGACTCAGATACCTCCTCCAATGGGAGCTCCCTGGTGGTGGCGGACACCTCTCTGACCACCCCAGCTGCAGGTACAGCTGCTACCCCTGTACCAGCACCGCCCTCCCAGTAGCCCCTCAGCGAGTTGCCCTTGCCCGCTCACCCAGGAGGGTGGGCATCTCCTTCACCCCAGGCACCTCAGGCCCTGCCCCAGTGAGCCCTGCTGCCCTAAGTGAGGAAGCTATTGACCTCCTGAGATCCATCTCTGTAGGGCAATCAACCATTGTGAATGTCATCCAGGGGCTGGCATCCCAGAGGCAGCAATACAATGCATTCCTGGCGGGCATTCACTGTGGATTGGTGGCCCACCAGAGATCGATTCAGGCTCTGGCCTCCTCTCTGATGGCAGCCATTGTCCCTGTTTCTACCGTCCCCCCTACAACTATCACTTCCCAGTCCCACTCCCCTCAACCCTAACCCATCCCAGGCACACATACAGACGAGCATGCACACAAGGCAACACACAAGAGTGGCACAGGCAAACACAAGCACCACACTTCATCCCACAGGCACTCACACAAACACCATATAGTTGCAGACATGACAACATCCACTGCCTTCACTGTCTCCCCATTCTCCCCCTCCACCACCACCCTCCCAGTTACGTCCACACTCACACCTGCATGCACTACATCAACATCCACTACCGGCATCACCACACGAAGCAGAACACACACCGCAATGGTAGACACCTCCACAATAACAATGCGTCCCGTGTCCTCTCCCACCCTGATTGTCCCCCCTCCTAAAGGACACAAACGCAAGCCCTCAGACAACCAACAGCCAGCCACCTCACAACAGCATACAGCCCATGCACCTCTACCTAAGTCGAGCAGACATACACCTCCAACAACCACTCGCTCATCCTCCACTCCTCCCACCTCCCGCCCCAATGTCCCTAAAAAGCTTTTCCTTTCCCAATTTGACCTCTTCACTACCCCTCTCCCCCCCCCCGGGCCTGCACATATGGACAGTGGTAGCACCACCTACCCGTGGTGGTAAGGATACCAAACCTCCATCACAGAAGGGGAAGGAGCCAGCACCACCAGGGAAGAGTGTGAAGGGGCCACCACCACCAGGGAAGAGTGTGAAGGGGCCTGCACCACCGGGGAAGAGTGTGAAGAGGCCTGCACCACCAGGAAAGAGTATGAAGGGTCCTGCAAAATCAGGGAAGAGTGTGAAGGGGTCTGCAATACCAGGGAAGAGTGTGTAGGGGCCTGCACCACCTGTGAAGAAGGGGATGGGGCCTGCACCACCTGTAAAGGAGGGGAAGGAGCCTGCACCACCAGTCAGAGAGAGTAGGAGCCCATCCACCCCTGCCAGGAAGGGTAAGGGATCCACGACCTGTGTACAGGAGGAGACGAGGCACTCTACGCCAGCGGAAGCAGTCAGGCTGACACGACCACCACCTCCAGCTGTCATGGGCCCCCACCACTAGCTGTGGAAGTGCAGCCATCAGTGAGTGCAGAAGCTGCCCAGGAGGCACCTCCAACCACCACCACAGTGCAGCCATCGGACAGTGCAGAGGCTGCCCAGGAGTCTCCTCCAACCACCACCAGAGTGCAGCCATCGGACAGTGCAGAGGCTGTCCAGGAGGCTCCTCCAAACACCACCACAGTGCAGCCATCTCCGCCAGCGGAAGCCATGTAGGCCACCCTCCAGGGGCTGCCCCCTCCAGAACCAGTGGGCAAGTCACCCACTTCAGAGACTGTGGCCTTGCACTCCCCAAGAAAAAGCAATAGGCATGTTGCCCCCTCCAGAACCAGTGGGCACATCACCCACTCCAGAGACTGTGGCCTTGTACTCCCCAGAACAAAGCAATGGGCATGTTGCCCCCTCCAGAACCAGTAGGCAAGTCACCAACTTCAGAGACTGTGGCCTTGCACTCCCCAGGACAAAGCAATGGGCAAGGAGCCTCATCCAGAACCAGTGGGGACGTTCCTGTATTCAGCTGAGGTGCCCCCCCATCCCCGTGAGGTGCCTTCCCACTTGCAAAATGATGCCCATGCAGTGTTCTCTCTGGTTGTGTCAGGATACAGGTTGGGCCTTGGACTGTGCCCTGTGGCCTTGTGTGCCCTCATGACTTTGGACTGGGCATTGGTCCTTTATGGACATTTGTATGTATTTGGTTTGTGTGGTGGGTTTTGCTATGCTAATACATTGTCTCTACTCCAGCATTATGGTCTGTGTTTTATTATGCCATGTGCCATTGTTTTATGTGTGCAGCTGGTTGTGTGTAAGGTGTGTGTGTCGGATGTGTGTGGTACGTGTGTGTGTCACTCTTGTTTCCCTCCCACCCTCCCTTGTGTGCTAGGCGGCAGTACTCACTGCCGTCGTCTTCGTCGGTGTTGGTGTTCCAAGTGGAGCATGACGTAGAAGATCATCGGGAAAACTTGCAGTTCGGGTTCCATGGCGGCAGGGTTCTGTGTCTCCCTGGTGAGTCCTTTTACTTCTGAGCAACGTTTCTGCCAGGCTTTTGCTGGCGTTGGTACCGCCCCGGAAAAGGTAGCGGTTTTGTGTGTCTTAATGTGGTGGGCGGTACTTTGTCTCCCGTCTGGCTGTTGTTGGCTGCCGCCGTGGTGAATGTTGTTTCTGCCATGGCGGTTGGTGTGGTACATTGGCTGACTATGGGAGTTATCACCGACATGATCATAATTTGGCAGAACTTACCACCAGCCTAGTGGCAGTATTACCGCCACTTTATCACTCACCACCAGGTTCATAATGAGAGCCTGAATATGCAAAATAAATATGTAGTCTGAACTGGCATATTTTTGTCATACTGGTTCATACTAGTCATGACTTCAACTAAGTGGAAAGTTCTCTAATGTAAGGTAAACATCAATACTTAGCCCTAAATAAAGCCCATGAAGTGACCACTGACTCAGAGAGGCCTTCGCCCCAGGTTACCACAAGAGGGCCTGCCAGACTGTTGCAAGATCCAGTCTTATGCTGAAAGCCGATAGGGAGAGAAGCTGAGCCCAGCTGATGTGTGTTTACATTCCAAAGGAACACTCTCACTAGGTTGAATCTGATAAGCTGTGAGCAGGTATGGAGTGCACTGAATCCCAGGAAACTTCAACGGGAAGTTTAGCTATGTCATCCTCTCATAGTGCAGCACATAGGCATAGGCCCTTATTATGACATTGGCAGTCTTTACCGAAGATTACCGTGGTGACGGCCACCAACTGACCGGCACGGAGGCGGCAATCCGCCCGCCACATCATGACACACAAGCACAAAACCGACAGAAAGCAGCCACAACAACTATTCTGCCAGACCCAATGGAGGCGAAAAACTGTCGGACCTACCACCCTCCCTGCTACGCCTGCAACACACTGCACTCCAAATTATGAACCATGACTCACCACAGCGGACACACAACAGTGATCAGCCACTTGTGGTGCAGACTGCCTCAGTCGAATTGGCCACTCCACACCAACAGAAGGCAACATTGGCCGGATTGAAAAACCCACACCTGACACATATATACACACTGTACACACCCTCCAACAGCACTATAAAACACACCCCCACACAAACCACAAATCTTTGTAAACTCGAAAAGACTGTTAGGCGTTGATAGCCCACATATCCCTAGAACTGCAAACACAAACCACAGCCACCAATTCACCCTTCACGCATCACACACCACACACCATACCTCAACACCTAACACACTCTCCACAACACACACACTACACAATAGGCATGTCCCCACAAAAGAACCCCCATTTCACTGATGAGGAGTTGCAGTGATGATGGAAGAAATTGTCAGGGTAGAGCCACAGCTGAATAATGTAACTGACAATGACTAAAACAAATCATGTACATGTCCACAGGTACCCCAGCCAATGTCAGCGGCAACCATGTGCCACGGCAACCCAGTCCTCCACCAGAAGACACCCTCAGTGATGACAGCAACTCTGGATGTCTCGATCTGGATGATCTCCCTGGCCCATTTGGGACCACTGGTCAGTCAGGTACCACAGCCAACACTCAGTCCACTGCAGGGCCTCCCCATCTGACTCCAATACTACAGCAGCCACCCAACGTCCCCAAACCTCTGTCCCCAGGACACGTTGATCAACAGTGTGCCCACCTGTACAGGGACCCGAGTCGACACCACACAGGCAAGACGATGAAGGTCCTGGTGTAAGTGGGAGTGGGCACACAGTTCAGGGGACACAGGCACAAGGGGCCAGGCCAGTGGGAGGTGAGCTGTGTGCCAAGGGGGAGGCCCAACTCATGGAACTGACTTCCCAGGATGCACTCACACATGACCTGGGAGCCTACCAGAAATCCCAGAACAGGATGGGCCAGGTACTCATCATCTTGCAGGAGAACCAGCGGATGCAGTGGGAACACCACCAGGAGGTCATGCAGCCGTTGCAGGGCTTAAATGCCAAAATGGTCTCCATTGCAGGGGTGTTAGGTGACATGGCGAACATCATGTGTGAGTACACAACACACCAGCGGGCCCCATTCACTAGCCAATGTTCTCACCAGCCTTACACATCTGCTGCAGCTAGTGGACAGGAGGACCTGCCACAAGACTCACAGGCCACCAACACCCCTCCCTCTACAGCAGAAGAACCACCCCATAAACGTTCCCTGCAACCCAGACAGACACAAGAGACTGTAGCCAAGATCCAAACCACTGCCAGGAAATTAGAACCTTCTGAATTTCTCCCTTGTGTGCCACTGAGACACCTTCTTCACTTTTGGATTGCCATTGCTCCTTTTCCTATGGCCTCATGGATACTGGACCTGTGCTACAAACCAACTGGGCCACTACACTGAAGATTCTGTCCACCATCACCTCACTCCATTGCATAATCCCTTCCTTTTCGTCACTTCAATAAACACCCTTGACACAACTGAAGTTTCAGTGCTTTATTTACAACAATATGCAATGTCTTGACCTGTATAATCCTGTGCAAGTATCATGTAAAGTGTGAATCCATCCACCAAATGTGTGAAAGCAGTCTGTAGTCATCACATTAGTTCTCAGTTGTGACCACACCAACATCTGCAAAAAGGGCAAGCATGAGTGACAGTCAATTGAGAAGTAAAGGTATTAGAACAATATGAGCCCCTGTAATATAACAGCCTACATTCAGTTGGTAACTTCTACTCAGTAATTTGCACAGCAATTAACTCCAAACACCATCAGTGAGGAAAAACAACCCATATCAGGCCCTCACACAAGATGCCACTGTATTAACTATGCCATGTTGCCAGCATGCCAGTCTCTCTTCTGGACCACCTAGTCTGAGCAACACTGTCAAGGAAATAGAAGTCACAGATCGGTTGTGTAAGCACATTGTAAGTCACATGACATCCTTAGCAACATATGTTAAGTACCGTATGGGAGGAGGACACAGATTGCAGTGGCAATGTATTTGAGAAAGCTAAACTACTGAACATTGCATGGGCAGAATAAGCTTGTACAACATCACCATAACACTGGCACAACTGACCACAGATGGAACAGTGTCTGCTCACATAATGCACACAACATTGCAGCCATACAGCACTTAACCGTAATGGAGGTTTGAACTGAAGTTCAGTCTTACCTGAGTGTCATTGGAAGTAATACTGTATCAGATGTGTCCTGTTTTCCACCTCCTCCTCCTCATCCTCACCACTGTCTTCAGTGTCGTCTGCTGCCACAGGTGCATTGTCTTCCCCCTCCTCCTAAAGGAATGACACATGGCGTCTGAGGGCCAAATTGTGCAGCATGCAGCAAACTACCCCTAACTGGCAGACCTTCCCAGGGAGGTAGAGGAGAGTTCCACCAGTTACAGGGAGGCACCAAAACCTGGCTTTCAGTGGGCCAAAGGTCCATTCAATTATTCTTCTGGCACAACCATGTGCTTCATGGTACCGATTTTCTGCACCTGTCCTCGGATTCCTCACTGGTGTCAACAGCGAGGATAGGTTTGGGTAGGCAGAGTTACCTGGAAGTAGTGAGAGAGACACATTACTCATGTACAATAGCACAAAGTACAACTTCAGGTCACATACAGTGGCCTACATTGTGTGAAACTTCAAGCTCACCTATGAGCCACACTCTCTCTCTCTCTGTAGTGGTGCCATCAACTGCGGTAGACTGCAATTTCCCAATACGTTGGCATCATGCACAGATCCAGGAAACCTGGCAGTAACATGGGAGATGTATTGATCTGCAAGGCACACCACCTGGACATTTATTGAGTGATAACTCTTCCTATTCCTGTAGAACTACTCATTTGTCCTGGGAGGGTCCAAGGCAATATGGGTCCCGTCAATGGCCTTCAGAGAGGACAAATCTTCACTCTGGGGGAATGAGATATACCTGCTCATGTGCTCCATCAAGGCAGCCAAAACTCTTTTGAGCACATTCAAAAACATTGGCTGTGACAATCCTGCAGCCAAGCCCACAGTCACCTGGAAAGTACCACTTGCCAGGAAAGGGAGCACTGACAGTACCTGTACTGTAGGGGTTTTTGCTGCAGTGCTATGAATAGCACAAATCAGATCTGGTTCCAATTGTTGACACAGTTCAGTAATAGTGTCCCTGTCCAGACAATAGGGAATAATAATGTGCCGTTCCTCCAGTGTAGCCATGTCCACTAGGGGTCTGTACACGGGTGCTTGCCTCCTCCTCCTCCTCAGTGATTGGTATCTAAGTAAACCAAACATGAGAAGTGTGTGACTACAGGAAGGATGGGCACATAATATCACAGAACACTGAGCAGTCACATCCAATATACTCCAGCAATTATTATAATTTGCACTGGTCTCCTCTACATGCAAACGGACTTTCTCAAAAATACCAATACTTTTTATTAGCCATTGTGTCTCACAGATGTAGTCAGAGTCATGTGTCGTGATTAGTAGCATCCCATTTTAAATGTCCTGTCAACTACTCATCTGATAGCAGTGCACTGGTATGAGATCTAATTTGAGCGCCAGAGTCCACAAGCAAACCAAAGTATGTAGCGGACTGGAATTGCCTTGGTGTCTACCATCGGTACCTATGATGCACATTAAATTGACCTCCATGAGTACCAGCATTAGGAATTGGCAACCGCCTGTCCTGCATGCAGGGACAGGTTTAAGTGTCCTCATTCCGCCGGCGTTTGGCGGCATGTGAGTAGGCGGTCTGCTTCGCCGTGCAACTCCACATTGGTTAACATGGGAGTCTATGGTGCACAGGAACCAATGATGATCACAGCCGCGGACATGACCGCCATTTTCTCTATCCCACTTCACTTGATTTCTGACTCTCAACACATCAACACCTCCACTGCGTGTGCTGCTGTGTCCTGTGTCTGGAACCCACGATGGCCCGTGCTATAGGGAATAGGGCCCCAGCCTTTACATCGGAGGAACTGGAGAAGCTTGTGGATGGGGTCCTACCCTTGTATGGACAGTTGTATGGGCCACCGGATTAACAGGTGAGCCCCTTTTGGGTACTTTGGATGCAACATGGCTGTATGTAGATATATGTGTGTGCTGGTAGTGTGTTATTTGGGGATTGTATTTTTGCTGCATGCAATGTGTACGCAGAGGTACAAGTAATGTGTGAGGTCAATGTGGGATCTATGCAGTATGTAAACCATTGCTGTAACAGAAAGGAGTGTGAACTTCATGGTGTCCTTTTGTCTGTGATCTCTATGTAGGTCAGCACCCATCAGAAGAAAGGGCTATGGAGTGCCGTCACCAAGGATGTGCGAACCCTAGGGGTACATATCCAGCAGAGCACCCACTGCAGAAAGAGGTGGGAGGACCTCTGACCCTGGGCCCAGAAGACCGCGGAGGCCCAGCTGGGGATGTCATTCCTATGAGGGATGGGTACCTGTTGGACCCTGACCCCCCTAATGGCCTGCATACTGGCAGTGGCCAATCTGGAGTTGGATGGGAGCATGAGGGCAGCACATTTCTGGCAGATCCAAATCAGCAGAACGTTTTTGGTCATTTGTGTACAACGTATGAGAAAGAATGGGGTTTGTTCAATGCCACCTTTCCTTTAAAAGGACAAGTTAGTTACATCGCTAGTAAGGTAAAACTGTGTAGATCTAGCCAGAGTGTTTTGTGTGTGGGTGAGGGGTGTGATAATTTCATCAAATGTCGCAGAGACAACTGACTCGGTCAATTTATTTTTGTGTCTCCGGTAAAGAGTCCAGTAACCTCCACCACAGTAATATCATCATTGTTCAGTGATCAAATCAGTTTAATATAACAAAGGGTACTTTGCGAAAGGGGTAGAGGTCCGAGGTGCCCTCCCGCCCTTCAGGATGAGAAGGATTCAAAGGATTATGGTTCTCCTCATTAGCCTCTTAATTACCACTCTAGGTGGGGTCAACACTAAAACATTATGATGCAGGAGGAAGGTGGGTCTGGGAAGGTACAAGAAGGCAGAATATCAGGGCCTCCTTTCGGTCTACATGGCCCATCTACACATTGAGGTTTGTAGACGTGTGAGGAAGGTAAGCAATCACAATATTAATGAGGAGTAAAGCAACTCTCCCAGTCCAGGATGTCATAATGTCTGTGTGTCAGAATATGGAATTTATGATCCTAATTTTATACTTGAACACCTGTGTTAAATCTAGGCAGTAAAAAAAGTTTGTGAATTGGCCCCCAGGTGATATCCTTAAATGTCTGTATCATCTAGAGGGAATGGAGGCTACCATAGGACTCTTTACTGTGCATGGACTGGACTATGTCACATATTCTTTCCAAAAGACAGCAACCAAATAAATGACCTTGCAATTAAAATCATAGGGACTTTAAGTACTTCTCGATTCTATATCACTCTTATCTCTATCCTAGCCTGGATAATCCCTCAATTGAAATCTATTAACAGGAACTTGAGTCAGAGACAGTGGCAGAGTGCCAATCGGGTGCCCACAAACAAATAGTATATCTGAATCCAGAACATTTTCACTTCAGCCAGAACAATCCTTGATTGATGAGAGAGTGATGGAAATGTCATTACAAAGTCCACAATCACCAGTGCTCTGAGAACCTCTCAGCAGTAATTTCAGTCTGAAATTTTATTAGACATGAAGATGTTATGTTATCTTGTATGTATTTGTAAAGCACACTGTTATCCGCAAGGCTATCCTGGCACTGAGCAGGTGTGTGTGTGTGTGTGTGTGTGTGCCTAGACCTGCTGTAGGTTGGTTAATTGAGAATCCAGGTCTTCACCTTCTTGTGGAATTCAAGAAGAGAGTAGACGGTTCTGATGTGGAGTAGAAGGTTAGTCCTCCCTTTTGGAGTGATGTAATAAAACACTCATCCTCCTGGTCTGGTTCTTTGTATTTGTGGGATTTGTGCGAGTAGGAATCCTGCTGAGTGGAGGTATCTCGGTAGGTAATGGAAGGAGATGCGACTGTTTAAGTGGGTGTGGCCTGTGTTGTATAGTGCCTTGAATGTGTTTGTGAGGAGTATGAATTGAGCGTGTATCTGTATCAGTGTAGTTTCGTGAGGTGTGTTGTGATATGAGTGTGAGAGGTTGAGGATGAGTCTGGTTGCAGAGTTCTGTATGGTTTGTAGTCTTCTAGTTAGTTGCTTAGTGATCCTGCCATAGAGGGTCTTCCCATGTCCAACTTTCTAGTCACTAGGGCGTGAGTAGCAGTCTTTCTAGTGTTGCTTGGGAGCCATTTGAAGATCTCTCAGCATCTTCGTGGGGGTCGAAGCAAGATGCAGTAACAGCATTGACTTGTGCAGTAATGTTCAATTTGCTGTCGATAATTATTCTAAAGTTCCTGGCATGAGTTCTGGATGTGGGTCTGGGTCCGAGTTCTGCTGCCCACTAATTGGAGTCCCATGGTGAGGTATTCTTGCAGACGATGACTACTTTTGTCTTGTTGGTGTTGAGCTTGAGACAGCTGGCTTTCATTCAGTTAGTGTTTTTGGCCATGCAGGTGGTGAAGTTGTTTCTGGGGTTGGTGTTCTTATCTGAGAGAGAAAGTATGAGTTCGGTGTAGTCTGTGTAACAGCAAATGTTTAAGAATTATTAAAGCGATTAACAGATCCCTACATCAAATGTAGAAATGATGATAACTCATCACAGCGCAAAACTCTAGATGGTTGCATGTTTTCCCTGCTCTGTGTTCTTAAACAGAACAGGTGTGATGCATGAAAAAAGAATGATGGACTTTTCACACTGCTAAGTCATTTGAATGTATTGCCCCAATGCAACTTCCTTCACGATGCAGAAAGACTCCAAAATACAGGTTAATCCATTTGTTCTCATGTCATCCAACATACCATAGTTTTGAGCCTTTGTGACAGTACCTCTCCTACAAGAGCAAGAGAAGACATTCTTGTGCTGTGGAAGTCCTTTGGATTTATAATCCAAGTCTGATGTAACAACAACACTAATACAATATTTTTTATTAGAATTTCTCTACCATCCTGGTGAGCTGATGTCAGTTTATTTCCTTTTCCCATACCTTTAAAGGCAAGAGAAGAGCAAGAGTGACAAAATTGGCACTGAGCAGATCTTCTGACGGATACTTTTATCTGCAGATTTGTCATTTCTTGAATCAATACTCAAGCAGCGGTGCAAATGAGGTGGGTCTGAGAAGTAGATCAAACCAAGGCATTTTGAAACAGAGATTTGGCAAAATGTCCCTCCTGCAGACTTTATGGTTAAGGCAGTAATGCCTGATGAAGGTACTGCACAAAGCCTACTTTGCAGCCTAGCAAAGAGCCAGAGCAAGACCTGTGAATAATGCTGAAGAAGTGGTAAAATGAGTCCTCATGCTCTCAATGGTCCTATATTGGCATGGCTTCTGATTTGCCTTGCCCTTCTTAAATTCACCCTTGGCAAGGAAAAAAATGATCATTAATGCATTGTTGTAGAGTACTGTCAATGAAGAAACTGAGAATCCTTTGAGGAACTAGACCACGGAGCCTCTCTTCTTTGGTAGGATGCAAAGGCAGATAGATCAAAGGCAATGTAATAGATTGATGAGCCTGGAATGCAGAAACCACCACAAGAAGGAAGCCCTTGTCCGAAGTACCAGTTTGTCTGGGAATAATGAAGTACAAAACACCTGAAAAACATTCATTGAGGGAACCAACCATTTCCTCATTGTACCAATCACAAAATTCAGATTTGGTGAAGAGTTGGCATTTTGTTATGATGATGGCCATGACTTCTGAGAGGAGAGCAAAATGCAATCAGTATGCCCTTTCCCGTACTCCAGGCATGAATATGGAAGCTCTGGAGGATCAAATGAAGAATCTGCTAATCTGCTACTGGAAGAGAAGATCCATCTTGAGTGGAAGTGGAAGAGAAAGAGGGAGAGGAAGAGAAGGGCACAGATATGGGCATAGCAGGTTTAAATACCACACGCGGCTCGGTCATTCCAGCGTAATAGAAATTATTGCTCAGGTCCTGGTGCAGCTTCCTCAGAACACCAGGAATCAGTGTTTTGGAAGGAAATGCATTTTGAAGCTAAGATTCCTACCATAGGTGGAATGCATCTCCAAGAGCCCAATATCAATAAATCAGGATTAAAAAACTGTGGCTAATCACCCAATAGTGTATCCAGGCTCTTGCAGGGCCTGGAGGCTTATCCTAACAGCCAGATCTTGAGAGCCATTCAGAATTCCAGAAGTGAGGTGATGGTCCAGAGATGCGTGACAAGGCTGTTCAAGGTTTTTGCTGCAATGTAAAAGAAGGAACATACTCCTTTTCTGCTTCAGTTGATGTGGAGAGTATGGGCAATTGAAAGGGAGGCAGTGCTTAGTCTTCTCCACAGGTGGTGGAAGTTCAGGAGGTGGTTAATGTACGCGGGTCCTTAGTTGTGTAGAACCTTGTGTGTGTGAGACAGCATCTTGAATTGACATCTGTTCCGTATGGAGAGCCAGTGGAGTTGCCTGAGGGAGGGTGTGATGTGGGTTCCTTAGGGAAGGGAAGGCCGATTGTGAGCCTGGCTGTGGCATTCTGCATGGTCTGAAGTCTCTGTAGGAGGTTTGCGGCGATTCCTATGGAGAGGGCGTTGTCGTGGTCTAGTTGGGGGGTGAGGCCCTGTATCACGGTGCGTCTCGTGTGTAGGGTTAGCCACTTGAAGATCTTACATAGGATGCACAAAGTGACGAAGCAGGCATAGGAGACGGGTTGAGCTGTGATTTCATGGTGAACTTGTTGTCAATGATGATTCCGAGGTTTCTGCTATGGTTGGAGAGAGTGGGTGTGGGTCCTAGGTCTGATGGCCACCAGAGGTCATTCCATGTGTTGCTGCTTTTGCCAAAGATCAGTACTTCCGTCTTGTCTGTGTTCTTCATCCAGTCAGCGATGCCTGTTATACATCTGTGGAAGTTGGTTCTAGTAGTAGAGGGGGTCGTTGTTGAGTGAGAGGATGAGTTAGGTGTCGTCTGCGTAGGAAATTATGTTGAGATTGTGGGATCGGATGACGTTGGTCAGCAGGGTCATAAATGCTTTGAAGAGTGTTGGGCTGAGGAATGAGCCCTGGGGTACACCGCAGGTGATCTCCTTGGGTTCGAAGGTGAAAGGTGGGAGGGGGATCCTCTGGGTTATTCCAATGAGAAAGGAGGTGATCCATCTGAGCACGTCCCCTTGGATGCTGAGGTGGTGGGGTCTTTCAATCAGCATGTGGTGGGATACAGTGTCAAAGGATGTCGAGAGATCAAGGAGGATCAAAGCTGCTGTTTCTCCTCAGTCAAGGAGGGCTCAGATGTCATCGGTGATGTGATTGCTGTGGAAGCCGGATTGGGAGGTGTTGTGTAGCTGGTTCTGCTCCAGGTATGTCATGAGTTGTTTGTTGATAATCTTTTCCAGTACCTGGCTGATTCTTTGGTTTCCAAGGTTGAAGATGCGGTGCAAGCATGGGTCTGTGGGAGGTCCCAAATTGATGAATTTCTTGGTGGAGGTTATGTCCTGGTTGGAGAGGATGGTCCAGGTTGTCAGTGTGATTTGTGTTGGTTACTGTGGTGGTGTAGCTGTCAAGGAAGTCCGTAGGTGTGGGTTTGGGTTTGAAGCTTCTGTATATGGTTGCGATCTTGTTGTGGAAAAAGTGGGCGAGATTGTCGCACAGCTTCTGTGAGGGTGTGATTGCTGGCAGCCCGGTTGGAAAATTTGTTAAAGAAGTTGAAACATTCCTTGGTGTTGTTGGTGCTGGTTTCGATGCGTGCAGCAAGGGCTGTCTTCTTTGTTGCCCTCAGCAGGCAGTGGTGGAGGTTGAGGGAGGTCTTGAAGGCTGTTCCATATGAGGCCTGCACATTTAGGGAGCTAGCTACCACAGTTGCAATGACTTCACACAGTGGGGGGTACATCCCCACCCTGCCCTGCTTGTTAGAATGCCACATCTCTGTCCCGAATTCTTTAATAAAGTAACTACGAAAGGAGGGCAATAATATATTTAAGGATAGTTACAAGCATACAAGTCAAATCCTAGAGTCACTAGTGACTTGGAGTATATCAGGTTAGTGCATGAACAACAGTCCCTAATGAGTTATTCAAGTAAACTATAAACAAAGCCGAATGGTCATTCAATGTACAAATAAGATGCCGAAAAGCAAAAAGCAAATATATAAGAAAACAACGGAGTGGGTACTAGAGACAAATGTGTTCAGTGCTCCTGGAAGTGTAATACACATGTGATAAAGGTGATCAAATGGCATATCAAAATAGTAAAGAACAGCACAGCCTGTGAATTATATTATACAATGAAATGGGGCTGCATGCAAGTAACCATGTCTCAATCTGGGGCCGTGGCTACGCTGACGACCATGATGGCTGCTCGGCAGTAAAGCTCCGCAGACGGCCTTCAGACAGCCGAGTGGAATGGGCCAATTTGGAGCATCCAAAAGGTTGGGATAGTAGCAGAGTGGCCAGGGAGACTGGAGGTACGATGGGTGCCGCGGCTAGTTTCTCTGTGGGGTGCGTGGCTGCTGTTTTAGCTGCAGCCTGCTCCCATCCGGCTCTCGAGCCTCGGAGGCCCTGAGGCAACAGGTATCTTAGGCAAGCCTATTTATGCTCCAAATGTTGGATGCACCCATTTTTTTTTCATGATCTCCAATCCCACATTGATTGCTTTGAGGCCGATCACATTGTACTTAGTGGCAAACTTAATATGATGATGGACCATGCTCTGGACACCAACTTGCATGCTTCAGCATCGAAACCCCAGTCCCTCTGTGCCCTAAAAGCCATCTGTGAAACATATGCCCTACATGACCCCTGGAGATTATATGGTACCGACTCACTAGCCTATACATTCCGCTCAGCGCCCCATGGCACATGATCGTGGATCGACTATTGGCTCCTCACCAGTATTGTCGCTCAATGGGTCACCACTATCAAGCACCTCCCCCGTACACTGTCTACACTTGCTATCCCAGTGTCTGGGGGTGCCGGAAGGTTCTGGCAGTTCCCAGACATGGCACTCCAGGATGCACCATTTTACACTAGCTTGGGCGAAGCAATAACACAGTTTTTCCGATTAAATGAGGGATCGGTGGACACTTGGGTGGTGTTGTGGGATGCGTCCAAAGCATACTCCCTGGGCATCTGCATATCTAAACACTGTGGGGTATTGCGCAATATTCACCGAAGTCTTGCATGGGTAGAGGCACAGCTCATGGATCTTGAATGAAAGATCGGGGCAACTGGTGCCAACACTCAGTTACATGGGCGTAAATTATTGTTGGATGAATTTCATGACCAGGCTGGAAGGGAAGCAAATTACATGGCTAAATACGCCTTGGAACACAAATAGGGGGAGACAGACAGACCCGGACGCACCCTAGCTACACCCATCCGTCCATTGTATTCAGCGGCGCCCACATTCAAACTTAAAAGGTTAGGCGGCAGTCGGGCCATCGGTAGCGCAGAGGACCAGTCTGAAATCTGTAAATATTACTCACAACGATACACAGCTCACCCAACACCACCACGCTCTGCCCTACATAAATATTTAGATGACATAGCTATGGTATGGCTCATCTTTGCCCAGCAACAGTTCTTTAGTGAGCCCTTTCCACAGCAGATGTCATACAGGCAACAGATACCCTGGAGGGGGCGCGTGCCCCTGGACTTCATGGGTTCACAGGTACATTCTATAAACATTATAAAAACATACTGAGCCCATGCTTGGTCTCGGTGTATGCGGAGGCACTTGAGGGTGGGGTACTCCCTGCAACAATGCATGAGGTGGTTATCACCCCTCTGCCAAAACTCGGCAAAGATCCTCTCTATTGCGAGTCATATAGACCCCTGTCTCTGCTCAATTTTGACAATAAAATACTGGCCAAAATGATTGCTTCCAGCCTCTCACTTTTATTGGACCAGATTATTTCTTCTGCCCAATCTGGCTTTATCCCATTTAGCTCTACATCCTTCAATATCCGTACTGTTTTGCAGTTCTCAAGAGTGTCACCAGAGGTACCAGCAGCTGTTGCCCTACTGCATGCCGAAAAAGGCATTTGATTCGCTAGAGTGGCCTTCCCTACACAACATTCTCTGCAAATTGGGATTTCCACCTGGATACACTGCATTGATCTCTCTGTTGTATGCACAACCTACAGCCACTATACGACTGAATGGGACACTGTCCCCTTTATTCCCCATAACGCAGGGCACTAAGCAGGGATGCCCCCCTCTCCCCCTTGCTTTTCATAATAGCAATGGATACTCTTGTGTATCACCTGCGGGAGGGACATATACATAGGGGTTTACAGTTTACTAGCGGGTCGCTATTGGTGTTGCTCTATGCTGATGATATATTACTACTCATTCACCACCCCGACATTAATCCCAAACCCATAATAGATGAGGTAGTCCGTTTTGGCACATTTTCCAGCCTGAACATTAATTGGAGTAAGTCAGAACTTTACCCACTTACTGAAAGTACCCTTCCGTCCGTGGTTGAAAATCATCTCAGATGGTGTGATAGATCCACAAAATACCTCTGTGTTCATATTCACGGGGACAAGGACCAGGTCATATGGTTAAATTATTGGCTACCATTTAGAGGCTGACCACCCAGGTGGACAGATGGGTGAAGCTTCTGCTGTCCAGGGCGGGCCGTATATCCGTCATTAAAATGGTGGTTCTCCCACAATTTTTATATCTTTTTCTGAACATCCCCACAGCTCTCATTAACTCTTTTTTTTGCCACACTCTGCAGTTTGCTCATTAGGCTTGTTTGGCAGATAGACACCCCCGCATCCGCTGGGATGCGGGGGTGTCTATCTGCCAAACAAGCCTAATGCACTGCTTTATATCTTCTGGAAAATGTTAAAGAGTTAAAAAAAACTCTCAATCTTATTATAAATACAGGAACATAATAAGTCAAATATAGAGCCTGTGAGAAGGCTTTAAAAGGACAGATAAAGGAATCATAATCTGAAATGTAATTAAATAGCAACATACATATGTAAAGGAAGAAAGGGGTGTGTGCTACTCACTTCCTCAAGTCATAATGTGTACTGTAATAGAAAAGAAAAGGTATTATGTGATGGTCATAAAAATGGACAGCGGAGGAGAAAAGCAGATAAAAAGCTGACATAAACTAGGAAAAAACATGCATGAGGAACAAGGAGACTTGGTTCATGAAGAACAGTGTGCGTGTAATGCAATGACAGTCTTGAACCAGCTGTTGGGATAGAGAAGTGCTCTGCACGATTAAAGGCGTGTACCCTACCCTGAGTGCCCAACTGAACTGTTGTCTGTATCCCTAATGCTTATTTTGTGTCATACGTGAACATGAATTATACTGTGTGGCATGAAATGGGCCTGTCTCATGGATTGCAGTCTTCTTGGGCAAGGAGGGGCACCCAAAGTGCCACCTTCATAGTGGTGGAAGGCTACTGCCTTCATCAGGACTAGCATGGTGGTGGTGGCGGCATACTGTGTAGTGATCAGTAGTAGTGATCAAGTCCTTTTCACCCTGTGTCACATGAGTGAGGTCTGCAGGCTCACTCACATTTAAATGTTCTGCTGTTGTAAGCTTAACTCACCCTTGGCCAACACCAGTTAAATGTGGAATGCTGTGCAGCACAGGAGTAGTGACTGTGCTAGATGTATGTGTGCTTGCGAAGGGTACAGTACAGAGATAGAGCAGTACTGGCCAGTATATGTGTGGTTAGTGCATATACTAAATGTATTTATGCCTGTTGGGAATACATTACATGAGAGATTTTGTTATATGGTTCCTGTGACTCAAGAAGGGCTGTATATCTGGTCAAAATAAATGACAAAATATAGGGACTCAGTCCACATATACTATCAGGAATGTTGACAAAGTTCCTAGCTTGTTCACAGTGCCTCGTCTGAACCCCTAAACATACTAAGGTACGAGATGGGTTTTGCAACCTCAAACATGACTACTCAGATTCCCAAGGAAATTATGGAAGCAGATCTACCCTTTCATTGTCACTCAGCGTACCCAAGATGGGACACATGAAAGATGCTAAAATGTCTTTAAGAGCATTTATTGCAACAATCTTATTCATGCTGCGATTATTAAGCAAATGAGACAAAGCATGGTAAATAGCAATATAAAGATGGTGAAAAAGATAAATATATTTCAACCATGGTTTTGTGATTTTGTTGGGACACTCCTATCTGTTACTACCTACTCTATTGGGAGCATAGTGGAGTACCCTCTGCCAGATCAATTGGGACAACTCGACCCCCCCATACCTAGGTAAGATGCACTGGGAAACCAGGAATCTGGTCTGGTGTAGTGCAGGATATTAGTCCTGTAGATGGTAGAGGTCGGATTCAGGATTCAGCATCACAGTAAGCCAAGCTGCATTTCAGGCACTGAGTGCCATCTTCCAGGATAATCCCAGCGGAAGTGCTCCTCTGCCTGAATATGGCGCAGAGACAGTTTATAACATACAATCACCATTTGTGCCAAACTTTGTCAGAGACGCAGGCTCAACACTATATGTGTGCATACGTGGAACTGTCTCCATGGACAATCAAAATATTTAGGACATTGCATTTTGTGTGCTCAACCTTAGAGTGTACAGGCTAGACGGCATTGATGCTTACTAGAAATAACCAACATGTACAATGATTTCTCAGTTCATTATCACATAAATGAGAAGCCATGTAAAGGGTCACCATCAGAAAGGAAACGGCAAGTTAAAATGTGCATTCTAAAATCGAGGCTCTAATCAGGCCCCGACGTGTTAACACAACATAGTGCAGTGCAGTGCCTGCGCAAGGAGAACATATGCTGAGCGTATGTGTGCTTGAATGAAGTACAATACATGAAGGGTGAAGTGTTGTACAGCCCGCACATGGTTAGTGTGTGTGTGCTGGCAGTGTGTGTTTGCAAATGCCACACCCTACTTCTGTATAGCACTGCCTCAGTGCATGCAGACTGAATATGTGTAATTGTAAAGGTACAATGCATGAAGGTAATAGTGCTGGACATTACGTGTGCTATGGATGTACACTGCATTTGTACATTATAGGGAGGACCCTCGGTTCCATTCTGGGATACCCAGGCCTGCCTAGTGAAAACATGAGTGGAGGAATCTCCCCAGAGAGATTTGCAGATTGCTGCAGTTCTGTGAGTTGGTGGGACACACTTCAAAAGGTTGCTATTTGACCCCAAAATGTGTTATCTGCCAAGCAGCCAGATGGGCTGTGTGAGATGGGGCAGCTCTGCAAGACTTCTGCCTGTGACCAAGAATGGGGGCAGAGGCCTGTTGCCTCTCGGCTGGGTGAGGGAACATCTCCTAGGAGACCAAGATCATCTGCCCTGGAGCCTTGAGCACCAAAGCCTGCATGCTTACCAAAGACCAGTGTGCCCTGTGAGAAAGAGGAGAGTGTTGGAGGAAGCAAGGTCCAATAGGGAGCCCTGACGAGAGGACTCCCGGAGCGAGGTGTGAGGGAATGGCTGTGTACCAGTCAGGTAGTCGCCCGTAAGCAGTGTCAGCTTGATAACTTCTGTATGCCAGGAGAGGTCTGCTGTGGGCTGAGCAGGGAGTTAAACACTGTGCGGGACTGGACAAGCCAGTATTGTGCGCTGCAGTGACCCAGAGGGGGTCACCGTTAAAGTTGCTACTATGAAAAGCTCTGAGACTTGTAATCCCTCTTGGTGTGGGCCCTTGTACCAGAGGAGCCTGTGCCTGCACCCTTCACTACCAGGGCAAACCCATATGCCATAAGTAAATGGCAATACCAATGTTACTGAAGGATTCTGGCCACCAACACGAAGGAGAGACTGAGACTACATTCAACAAGTTGGACCCCGCAGTGTGAGAGAATTGCCCCTGATTGACCACTGAGGACTGCAGAGGACAACTTCGCACCCTCGCTGAGCTCCAGTCGGGAAACTGATAAAAGGATTCCCCCCCCCCCCAAAAAAGAAAACCAAAATACTGTCTCTTCATGATCTGGGAGCTGCACGACAACTTAGAAAACTCCATCAGCGTGCCACTCAGAAGAGAGGGCCTGAGCCACCAGGTGCTGCTGCGGGGGCTGCAGGCAGGCTGACTTCTCAGAGCAAAGCAGGACTTGTGGTTGTGTGTGCAGAGAGCACCCATTTCAATGCTGAACTCTCTTGTGCTGCGAGAGCGGGTAAGACGTGACCTGGGCTGGTTGGGCCCCAGGGGACTTGCTGCGGAACCATAGACATTTTGACTAAATCCTGAAGAGTCAAAGGGAGACTCTTGTGTGCAGCATAATAGTGGGCTTTCACTGGATGGGGCCACCAGTGAATGGGGAACAACTCTGAACAGATTACATGTTACACAAAGGAGGGTGGGACAGGGATTAGCCTGACAACTACTTGAGCTTAAGAGAATTGCGGTGTTGCTTTTGAATGTTGTTTTCCTTTATATGTGTAGAGTTAGAAATAAAATACTTATTTTTCTTTTGAAAGTTTAAGTATTTGGCTGAAAACAGGGTTATTGTTCGTACTTTTTGCACTTTGAGTTATGAGTCGTGTTCATGACGTTTACCGACACTTCCCCCGTCGAGGGAGTCTTGACTGCTTGATCACAGCTACCACTGAGATTCAAGTACAGAAGGGATACTTGGCCCAGATGAGCAATATCCATAGTAGGTCAGGCCCTGGAACATCAGGAGTAAAAGGCCTCAATGACCACAGTTGGACACAGTATCCCCTGCATGCCACGTGGCCCTCTGAAAGGGGACAACAGTCTGGTAGAAAAGATGGGAAGATATGATGAGATGGCAAAGAAAGAAACATGAAAACATGTAATAACCAAGTACCTGTATTACTTATAACTTAGGGGTCAAGGAGTAGATGGAGGAAAATGCCCCAGTGACCGTAATGAGTAGTACTTCCTAGGTGGCCGTCTGGCAATGGGGGATCAGTCTGTCAAGTTCTCCAATAAGCAGGAAGGCGAACGAGCTGAATGGGAATGTATCTATATCAATAGAAAGGGAACCAAGGAAAGGAAAGGACCGTGGCAGCCATCTTGGAATCGTATACATGCACAAAAAGGGTGCAACCTTGAGTTGTACATAAAGGGAGGTGAAAACAACAATAGGAGAGATTAGGGGAATTGCGTGGGAACGAACTAACAAGGGGAAAGAATGTTACAGGCATATGGTAATGGATGGACATAAACAAAGGAAAGAAAGTCTGACAAAAACTGTAGCAAGAGGCAATCTAGTGATGTGCTAACACAATCATAAAGAATACGCCAGATAGCAGAAACAAAGGCATTACGTCATCGAGTGTTACGAGGGTGCTAGCTGCTCATTGAAAAGGTGACAGCATGTGATTTTGAACAAATTTGAAAACGATAGAAGGATTTACTAAAGTCTCCGGAAACGAAGTACAGTCTGTTCGCCAGCCGGGGCCCATATTACACAATGTCCAATAGTAAAATCAATTGTGGTACATCTTTGAGAAGCTGAGCAGAAAGAGTGAAAGGAATCTACTCAGTTTTATATTAATGAAGTCCTTATATCAATGAAGTCCAGTCCACACTTCAATATCTCTTTTTTTCAGCAGTTGCTTTACGGTCCTTCCTCGTTCTGGGGTTGAAATGACCAATATCACCTGCTATCTGATGTAGTTTTCTACATGCCCATGCTGAATGAAATGTTCGTCCAGTGGTGTAGTAAGGGTCTTACATCGGAGTTGACTCCTATGCTGGCAAATGTGTCTCTTTAATTTCTGAGTGTTTTGGTCATTTTATAATAAATGGCATGGGCAGAAGATGGCATCAATGACACTGCAGGTGTTACAGTTGGAGAATTGTTTGAGGGGCAACATAACATTACAGTGATCAAATGACTTACAAAAGGAAATGGAGATGCTGTAGCGTCTGCATTTGAAGTGTCCAGCCAGCGCCAGCATACCGCAATGATAAGTCAGTGTAAGAGGGTTGTTCAATGGTTAGAGGGTTGCGTAGACCAGGTGACTTTGAAAGTATTCATCTTTTTTTCCATGCGAACAAGAGCGGTTCCAAGGTAATTCCCCAGCTGCCAATATATTTAAATGTTTCTTCATATATTTGGAATAGGAGTGAACACTGTGGAAAAAGTTGTAACAAATTCTATTCTGTCACATTAAGGGCTAGGCATATTACCCAAAATTTGAGCACTTTTATATGACGTGTCTGCCCTGCAGTCAACCACAGGCCTCTGAGCTAAATGAAGCTGAGATGTCAGGCCTAATCAGGGAGGAGACATCTATCACCACTGCGGACAATGCTGGTGGAAGGCAAAGTAGCCTTCCAAAAGTCAGATGCTCTTGCACAAGCCTCAGTCTTGGGTCCTGATCTGCCCCAGAGAAATCTGAATGGGTGTGGCCAAGACTCCCCTTGCTGAGCCTACTGAATTTCAATGCAAAGCTTGCATGGACCTTTGAGCATGGGGAACCAGCAGGATGCACGAGGTGAAAGCCCAATAGGTGCAGGGCAGAAGATGAGTTCCCTCTCAAAACATCGGATTCATTTCCTGAACACCCAGGACTTTTTTGAGGAGGCAGGAAAGCTCTGAGTTGACCATGTTCAGCTTGGCTCCAGTGAAGCAGGGAAATTGCTCAGCTAGTGATCCAACTGCAAAGTTGACAGAGAAGTTGAAGAGATAGATGACCATATTTGAAAGATGGTCCAGCACTAGCTGTGGTGAGTTTGCCTTCAGCAATAAGTGATTGAGGAATGAAAATATTTGAACAACCAAGCTGCAAAGATACACTATGACCACCGGAATGACATTTATGAAAAAATGATGTGTTGGTTAAAGACATAAAAGGTCAGACTGAAAACTAGTAGTTAGTTGAACCCATTACAATTTGAAGGAATTAGCTGTTCAATCACAGGTTCAGCATATAAAAACACGTCACATAAGTCAAGTGACACAATTTAGGGGGTCATTCTGACCCCGGCGGGCGGCGGATGCCGCCCGCCTGGCGGGAACCGCCATTTGACCGCTCCGCGGTCAAAAGACTGCTGGCGGCATTCTGACCTTCCCACTGGGCCAGCGGGCGCTAACAATGTTAGCGCCCGCTGGCCCAGCGGGAAGGGGGCCTGCAACATTGAAGCCGGCTCCGAATGGAGCCGGCGGTGTTGCAGGTGTGCGACGGGTGCAGTTGCACCCGTCGCGCTTTTCACTGTCTGCTAGGCAGACAGTGAAAAGCAGGCTGGGGCCCTGTTAGGGGACCCCTGCACTGCCCATGCCAGTGGCATGGGCAGTGCAGGGGCCCCCAGGGGCCCCAGGACACCCGTTCCCGCCAGCCTCTTCCTGGCGGTGAAAACCACCAGAAACAGGCTGGCGGGAAGGGGGTCAGAATCCCCAAGGCAGCGCTGCTTGCAGCGCTGCCCTGGAGGACTCTCCCAGCCGGGGGAAATCCGGCGGGAAACCGCCGGACCCGGCTGGGCGACCGCGGCTGTACCGCCGTGGTCGGAATGATGAATGAAGCACCGCCAGCCTGTTGGCGGTGCTTCCGTCATTCGCGACCCTGGCGGTCCATGACCGCCAGGGTCAGAATGAGGGCCTTAGTCTCCAAACTCCAGGGCCAAGAGAAGCTGCACAAGGGACTACTTGAATTTGGCTTTGTGAAGAAAGCGTTCAGTATGCAAGCCCAGAATGGGCTAAAACCATGCTTCTTTTTGCAAACTAAGAAATTCCGGGAGAAACAGTTCTGTGTAAACTCACCATCCAGAACAAGCTCTATTGCCTTCTTGGTCAGAAAGATGAGAATCTCCTTCTGGAGAATGCTCACATGGTCAGCCAAAGGTGCAGATTGGACAGAATGACTCCAGAAACAGAATGGCATTGTCGACTCTCTGATGATCTGAACATCTATTGGTCCAAAGTGATGGATTTCCAATGTGTCAGAAAATGAGATCTGCCTTTGCACAAGATGCATATGCTTCCTAGAAGGGGAGCTGTAGGAATTTAGAGACATGGTCCTAGAAGGTGGAAGAAGATTGCTGTAGTTGCAGTTGTCAACTCTTGTAGCTGCTATGCCTCTTTGTACCTGCAAAACTGGTATGGCTGTTGACTTAGCTGGGAGGGATCGCCTTATCAAAAAGCCGGGCACTAGGAGTAATCCCTAAACTTCACGTATTTCTAGTAGAATTAGTGGGCAGCAGAAGTCAAACCCAGCAAGCAAGCCTCAACATGACCCTGTCTGAATTTCTCACGGGCTGTGTCAGCATTTTCACGAATAAACAGGAGCCATCAAAAGGCATAACCACAGGTTTCCCCTGGACATTCTTGGCATTTCAACATATAGCCATCAATGTGTCCTTAGCCCTAACCACTGTATTCACAGTGTGAAGGCCGAAGCGGAGGTCTGTATGGCTGCATCTTGCTCATCATGCACCACATCATGGTAGTGGCAATGCAGATGGTCTACAAAATTAGGAACTACCAAATGAGCCTTCTCCTAAAGGACATAGGGAGTGATTCTAAGTCTGGCGGGCGGCGGAGGCCGCCCGCCAGACTTCCCCCACCAAAATACCGCTCCGCGGTCGAAAGACCGCTGAGGGTATTTTGGGATTTGCCCTGGGCTGGCGGGCGACCGCCAAAAGGCCGCCCGCCAGCCCAGGGCAAATCAACCTTCCCACGATGACGCCGGCTCAGAATTGAGCCGGCGTAGTGGGAAGGTGCGACGGGTGCAGTGGCACCCGTCGCGTATTTCAGTGTCTGCAAAGCAGACACTGAAATACAAAGTGGGGCCCTCTTACGGGGGCCCCTGCAGTGCCCATGCCATTAGCATGGGCACTGCAGGGGCCCCCAGGGGCCCCGTGGCACCCCCTACCGCCATCCTGTTCCTGGCGGGAGACCCGCCAGGAACAGGATGGCGGTAGGGGGTGTCAGAATCCCCATGGCGGCGGAGCGCGCTCCGCCGCCATGGAGGATTCACAGGGGCAGCGGAAAACCGGCGGGAGACCGCCGGTTTTCCTTGTCTGACCGCGGCCGAACCGCCGTGGTCAGAATGCCCTGCGGGGCACCGCCAGTCTGACCCCCATAGTGTAATGATTCCAAAAAGCATGTGGTTTTAAAGATTTGAAGACCCAGATTTCTGATCAATGAGTGTTCACTTTCTTTTCCAGGGCCTCTATATATTTTGACTCTGAATCAGGAGGGGGAAATTAGTTAGGGCTACGTTTGGCACAAGATGGTGGATTGAATCACCAGGCTCCCAGGATAAGTGAGAGCTGTCAGGAAGCTGACATTCCCCGAGCTCAATGATGGTCGTGTACAAATTGGTGGCTCAGCACCAGGGTAGAGGCCAGTTTGTCAAAGGAAGCTAAGATGGGATCTATGAGTGTCTCACTGAAAAGCACCAATGAATCTCAGAAAGAGCACTATGGTTCTAAGACGTCTTTAGTGCTATTACCCTTCTTTTCCTCAACAGCTTTCGGCAGCTTTAAAACCTCATTAGTCTTGCACAGAACTACCTTAAAGGCGGCAATGTCCTTTGCAGGAGAGGAGAAGGATAATCATGGT
The DNA here is from genome assembly GCF_031143425.1 of Pleurodeles waltl. Classification (NCBI taxonomy): domain Eukaryota; kingdom Metazoa; phylum Chordata; class Amphibia; order Caudata; family Salamandridae; genus Pleurodeles; species Pleurodeles waltl. The sequence continues at coordinate 832,496,575 of NC_090437.1, forward strand.
CACATCTGGTGAAGTTTAAATTTTTAAGGCCAAATAAATATTCCATCTGTGTTAGAAGGAGAAAGAAGGTTGTTTACTGTGAGGTTTGATCTGAATTTGGAGCAGGCAGATCTGCAGGTAGCAACAAAAAAGGTTTTGTGGCTTGAACAACCAGCAAGGTCTTTAGCAGAGGACTGGGCTCCACTTGCAGAGGCACAGTCAAAGGTCATGCAGGTGCCTTGGTGATCAAAGGCACACAATAGGCAGCCAAAGGAAGAGGGAGCATGATCAGCATAGCCACAGTGAAGGCTGCTGCTTGGGCAGACTCTGGGTGGGGAGCCAGAACAGAGCCAGTGTATATACTCCAAAATCGGGAAAGGGTCCAAAGAGGACACAGACCAAAGCCAGAGTGACACAGCCGACTCAAAGACATATCCTGCAAACTGGAAGGATGCCAGTCGGAAGACAAATCCTTCTTATGTTGTTTTTTTGTATTTGTTGCCATTGAGGGATCCCACTCTTGCTGAGGAGATGTACAGAGACTTGACGAGGTGACAGTCACTGTAGTTATCGCAGGCCTGAATCATAAGTAGCTTTGCTTCACTCTCTTTGGTACCTTGGCATGCATCCCAGGAACCTGAGAGAAATGCTCTGGGGGACAAAAATGGACATCTATTTGTGACAGAAGTCACATTTCTTAAAAAGTGTCACTTCTGGCTGTGACACGTCCCTATTAGCACTGAAATCCGATTTTAGAGCAAGAATTCCAACAGACATCAAACTTTGAGTCAGTGTCTAACGCCATGGGGAAAAAAGGAATTGATGTCAGATCACTGGGTGGTGCCATATTTGGCTCCATGACATTATATTTAGATAGGTGCCAAAGTAGAGGCAGAGTTCTGGCCCCCCTAAACTGCTTAGGAGAGCTATTTCAATTTTTCAGATTCAGTCGGGCACCTGGAAGAGATTCAAGAGGGGGAGGAATCTGTAAGTATCCATCAGAAAGATTGTTACCAAAGGAAAGTAACTTGTTAACTAGAACCAAGTGTTGATAGGCCAGTCGTAGTTAAAGGGGTAAATCGCGTAAAATGGCAGTAGATATTATTCTAGAGTAAGTAGCTTGAATTAATTGTGCCAGCGATGTCTATGTTATTTCCTCGACATTGTTTGCCGCATAATGTAGATTTTCCTAGTTTTAATGACGGAAAGTCTTAATTTTATTAAAGACACGGAGGCGAGTATTATGCATTCTTTTCTTGCTTTAATTAAAACAGCAGCAAGTGAAGAGAACAACAATTCCCATGAGCATGGCAGAAACCAGCCAATGGGAAACAAAAGGTAGTCCAATACCAGTAACCAATGAATAACCACATAAGCCATTATGATGTAACTGGACTGCGAACAGCCCTCTTTTCTTGCGCTTAAAATCAGCTGTTACGAAACAAAGGAAATATAGCTGCCAAAATCAACAGAGCCATGATGAATGACAACAACTCAGTGCAGAAGTTCATGAAGCCAGGGAACTGCTGATGAAGGGAGGCACACTGATGATCCGCCAAACAAAGAAGAGGATATGGAGAAAGCGTTGACGATGATGATCCCTCCATACAAGAAGAAGATGGCTTAAGTAGAAGGTTGAACCGCTGGTGCCACTAAAGGGAGGGAAGACAAATAAACAACGGTAGTTATCAGGAAAACAACGGGTGGGATAATACTCACCTCCGTGTCTTTAATAAAATTAAGACTTTCCGTCATTAAAAATAGGAAAATCTACATTTTATGGCAAGACCGGAGGCTCCTATTATGCATGTTTAAAGCGAATTAATAACATTCATAACCGTATTATCAACTGGTTTACAATAAAAAACTCTAAACACATTATCATTAGACCAATCTGCAGATCTAAGAATGTCCTCCAGACGTGATCCCGCCCAAAAAGCCTTGGATGCCATGGCACCCCTGGAAGAATGGGCTCCAAATATGGAAGTGTCGATACCAGCCAATGACATAATCCACTTAACCCAACGGGCCAAAGTAGCAGCGGATACTGGCTTGTGAGGTTTTCGAAAGAAAATAAGGAGTTGGGAAGATGAGGACGTTCTTAGATGCGCAGTCATATGCTCATATACTTTCAAACATTTTGCTACACATAATTTAGGACGGTCAGGGAAATAAGGGTAAAAAACAGAATGCAAATTTGTTTTTGTTCTTCTAGAAATAGTGAATAATACTCCAGAAGGAGTAAACTGACGAGAAGAAATATCTAAAGCTTTGACGTCAGAAATTCGTTTAAGAGATACAAGGCACAACAACATGGTGAGTTTAGCCGATAACATCTTTAAAGTAAGAGCCGGGTTATCGGGCCAGGAAAGGAAGAAATTCAGTACAATGTTAACATCCCACAAAATTCTGTATTTAGGAAGAGGAGGATTAGAAAATTTTACTCCCTTTAGAAGTCGGCAAATAAGCGGGTGTTCTCCCACTGGCCTTCCATTGACTAGGCGGTGGTTCGATGAGATGGCAGACCTGTACAGATTAATAGTACGGAACGCTTTGCCCTTGCTAGCTTCTGCAGCGAGGAAATTCACTATAAAAGTAACATCTGCTGAAAGGGGATCGATGTGTTTTCCCAAACACCAGCTGTGCCATAAAGTCCAGGCTGACTTATAGGCATTCCTTGTTCCAGGGGCCCAGGATTGTTTGTAATATTCCGAAGCTTGTGACGAAATGCAAGGGAAAGACTGGTAATTCCCGAAATTTTCCAAGCTGAAAGAGAAAGAAGGTTGTCTATAATGAGGTTGTGAGGACGTTGAAGAGGGTCCAGAAGAAGATCCGGGAAAGAAGGAATGAGAAAAGGAAAGTCTATGGCCAGTTCCAGAAGAGTTGGGAACCAAATCTGGGATTGCCAGAAAGGAGCAATAAGAACTAAGGTAGCTTGTTGACGCCGGACTTGAGCAAGAACTCTGCTGATCATAACGAAAGGAGGGAAAGCGTAAGAAAGGGACTTGGACCAGTCCTGAAGGAAAGCATCGTAGGCCTGGGCTGAAGGGTCCGGTCTCCAACTGTAAAATTGGGGAAGTTGTGTGTTGAGACGGGACGCAAATAAATCGATCCACATGGGCCCCCATCTGCCTTGAAGAAATTGGAATATTGCGGGGTGGAGCTTCCAGTCGCTTGAATCGCGAAGATGACGTGAATGCCAGTCGGCGATGGAGTTTAGAGATCCCGGAAGATACTCTGCCTGGACTGAGATTTGGTTTGCGAGACAAAACTCCCAAAAACTTTTTGCCAGTTCTGCTAAGGGTTTGGATTTTGTACCCCGAGGTGGTTGATATAGCGGACCGCGGAAAGGTTGTCCATCCTTAAAAGGATAGCGCCGCATACCCTGTTTTTCGCTAGGCTTCTGATTGCAAAGGAGCCTGCAAGCATCTCTAAACAGTTGATGTGCAATCTGGACTCCTCCGAAGACCATGGCCCTCCAGTCGAGATTGGTCCACAGCGGGCCCCCCAACCGGTTAGGCTTGCATCGGATTCTAATACAAGATCTGGGGCTGATGGAAAGATAGTCCTCCCGTTCCAAGCATCTAAATGGTCTATCCACCATTGTAGTTCTGTACGAGAATCGTGATCTAGGGGAATAACATCTGCGTAAGAAAGGCCTTTGCGAAGATGTTGAATCTTTAACCGTTGTAGAGCCCTGTAATGCAAAGGGCCTGGGAATATGGCTTGAATGGACGAGGAGAGAAGACCGACGACCCGGGCAAGGGTCCTCAGGGAAATGGACGAATGACGAAGAATTTGAAGGATCTCTGACTTTATAGACTTGATCTTTGCAGAAGGGAGAAGCAGCGTGGACGAAACGGAATTTATAAGGAAACCTAAGAATTCTATAGTTTGGGTAGGAAGAAGAATAGACTTCTCTTTGTTGATGATAAAGCCAAGATCTGCCAAAAGAGAACACGTAAGGTTGAGATGGGATAAGAGTAGATGAGGAGATTGATTCATGAGAAGGATATCGTCTAGGTAAATAAGAAGTCTTACCCCCTGTGCTCTCAGGTGTGCTATCACTGGCTTCATGAGTTTGGTGAAACACCATGGAGCTGACGACAGACCGAAAGGAAGAGATGTAAAGTGAAAGAATTGGTCTAGCCACTGAAACTGAAGAAACTTCCTGTGATCCGGGTGGATTGGAACTACCAGGTAAGCATCCTGTAAATCCAAGCGGACCATCCAGTCGTTTTGAAGGAGAGAATCTCTGAGATGGAGAATGGTTTCCATCTTGAAGTGACGGTAAACCACAAATTGGTTGAAAAACTTGAGATTGATAACCAGCCTCATTTTCTTGTTCTTCTTTTGAACTAGGAAAATGGAACTGGTGAAGCCTAGAGGATGGGGTTGAGTAAAGGCAATAAGCTCTCTTTTGAAGAAGGGTTTGGACCTCTGAGGAAATAAGAGCGGACATATCTGTAGAAAATCGTGGAAGGGGGGGGGGGCAATTGTATTGGAGTTGAATAGAATTCTATTGTGTAACCTCGAACAGTATTGAGAATCCAAGGGTCTGAAGTAATTACTAGCCAATTTGGGAGAAAATGGCAAAGTCGACCGCCCACATGTACGAGAGAAGAAAAAGGATTTACCTGATTGGGTGGCATTTCTGTTGTTCCTGAAGCCTCTGGTACGGAAACCTCTGGCTCTATGCGGGTAAAACTGGGGTCTGAAGTCTTGGTATGAAGAGTTGTAGGTGTAGTTGCCACGGGAGCCTTGGTTGTAATATGGACGGCCGGCAAAGCGGCTCCTGCCTCTGCCGGCCTTGTTGAAAACCCGTTGGTTGAACATTTTCTTTAAAGATTGTTGAGCCTTATCGATTGAAGTAAAAGTAGCAACGTACTTGCCCAGTTCTTTGATAAAGTTATTACCAAATAAACAACCTTCTGTGTTGGAGAGAGCTTGAAGTGAAGCTTAATTAACCAGTTTGGGATCCAGTTTGAGCAAAATCCCTTTGCGACGCTCTTGTGAAATCGCGGCATTGGCATTGCCTAACAGACAGACAGATCTTTGGACCCATAGAGAAAGTTCTTCAGGATCCACCGCGGAGCCATCGATTCTGGCGGACTCTGCCATGTCGAAAATACGTGTGAGAGGTCCAATGATGTCTAATAATTTGTCCTGACAAGAGGACTAGGCTTTATCTACCCCTTTCCTGGGATCCTTTCCAAACTTAGTGAAGAAGGTGAGGATGGGTTGGTCAATAGAAGGAGTAACGGATGCCTTATGCTCTAGAGAGGGACGAGGACACTCGGATTTAAGTTTAGAGCGGGTTTGCTTATCTAAAGGGCAAAATAACTTGGTTGAAACATATTCTCCCACATGAGTAGCCGGGAACCATTCAGTTGAATTGGGGTGTAATATGAAGGAGGGGTCAAACATAGGCAAACCTTCCGAATCTAGAAGTGGAGTGATGTTGGAAGAGGAAATTTTAGGTCTTTTTGGGATAGGTGCAGCGTCACAATCATCTTGAGCAGATGGATCAGCATCTGAATCCGCATCGGGTACCTCGTCATCAGTATCTGGAATGGAGGCGATAACTAAGGGAGACAAAATATTCTTGGATTTTGCCTTGCGTTTCTGAGCAGTACCCTCAGTGACTCTTTTCTCCTTAATTGGAGCCTTTTGAGGAGCTGCGTCCTCTGCCATGGGTGAGGAAACCTCACAAACCTTCTGCGCCAAATTATGTGAACTCTTGGTAATGAGTGAAGGGCGCTGCTGCACTCCCCTGAAGACTGGCCATTAAATGTGTTATTAAACATTTTCAAAACTGAAGATTCTAATGTTTTTGACAAACTATTCATGGAATTATTAACAGCTTGTTGAACCGAATTTTGAATAAAATGACTAATATCTTGCTTAATAGCAGAAACCTCTTCAGGTTCCACCTGTCGTGAGGGTGAACTGCCAGAATCCATGTTTACACAAAACTGGATAAGAAGGGGTTAATGGAGAAGGGAATGAGAAACTAAGAAACAGCTCCGCCCTAGGGCGTGTCTAATGCTGCCAACTGTGAGTCCTGAGAAACGTCGGCGAGCCTGAAGGCAGAGGACGTGCCTGGAATAACTGCTGTAGAAGCGGTTGAATTTTCCAGAAAAAGAAAAGCGGCGGTAAGCGATGCAAAGAGCTGGCAATGCGAAGGAGGCACACAGGAATGAACCGTTCCTCACGCGTCGTCAAATTAATGGCGCAACGCGAGGAACGGTTAAAACCGTTAAATCAATCGAGCGCGCGCCGGAGATGCGGCAACATGCCGACTGGTAAACAAACAGTGTGTTATCACAGCAACAATCATAACATTACGCGTTGAACAAAGGAAAATGACCATAACCATAAAAAATAATGCACCATAATATAAGAGGAATAATAAAAGACGACTTAACTGGATTGCGAGCAGCAAGAAAAGAGGGCTGTTCGCAGTCCAGTTACGTCATAATGGCTTATGTGGTTATTCATTGGTTACTGGTATTGGACTACCTTTTGTTTCCCATTGGCTGGTTTCTGCCATGCTCATGGGAATTGTTGTTCTCTTCACTTGCTGCTGTTTTAATTAAAGCAAGAAAAGAATGCATAATAGGAGCCTCCGGTCTTGCCATAAAATACCACTTGTAGGAAAGTACCATCTTGCCTGGCATGTTACCCCCATTTTTCACTGTATATATGTTGTTTTAGTTGTATGTGTCACTGGGACCCTGGTAACCCAGGGCCCCAGTGCTCATAAGTGTGCCTGAATGTGTTACCTGTGTAGTGACTAACTGTCTCACTGAGGCTCTGCTAATCAGAACCTCAGTGGTTATGCTCTCTCATTTCTTTCCAAATTGTCACTGACAGGCTAGTGACCATTTTTACCAATTTACATTGGCTTACTGGAACACCCTTATAATTCCCTAGTATATGGTACTGAGGTACCCAGGGTATTGGGGTTCCAGGAGATCCCTATGGGCTGCAGCATTTCTTGTGCCACCCATAGGGAGCTCTGACAATTCTTACACAGGCCTGCCACTGCAGCCTGAGTGAAATAACGTCCACGTTATTTCACAGCCATTTTACACTGCACTTAAGTAACTTATAAGTCACCTATATGTCTAACCTTTACCTGGTAAAGGTTAGGTGCAAAGTTACTTAGTGTGAGGGCACCCTGGCACTAGCCAAGGTGCCCCCACATTGTTCAGAGCCAATTCACTGAACTTTGTGAGTGCGGGGACACCATTACACGCGTGCACTACATATAGGTCACTACCTATATGTAGCTTCACCATGGTAACTCCGAATATGGCCATGTAACATGTCTATGATCATGGAATTGCCCCCTCTATGCCATCCTGGCATTGTTGGTACAATTCCATGATCCCAGTGGTCTGTAGCACAGACCCTGGTACTGCCAGACTGCCCTTCCTGGGGTTTCTCTGCAGCTGCTGCTGCTGCCAACCCCTCAGACAGGCAGCTGCCCTCCTGGGGTCCAGCCAGGCCTGGCCCAGGATGGCAGAACAAAGAACTTCCTCTGAGAGAGGGTGTGACACCCTCTCCCTTTGGAAAATGGTGTGAAGGCAGGGGAGGAGTAGCCTCCCCCAGCCTCTGGAAATGCTTTGTTGGGCACAGATGTGCCCAATTCTGCATAAGCCAGTCTACACCGGTTCAGGGACCCCTTAGCCCCTGCTCTGGCGCGAAACTGGACAAAGGAAAGGGGAGTGACCACTCCCCTGACCTGCACCTCCCCTGGGAGGTGTCCAGAGCTCCTCCAGTGTGCTCCAGACCTCTGCCATCTTGGAAACAGAGGTGCTGCTGGCACACTGGACTGCTCTGAGTGGCCAGTGCCACCAGGTGACGTCAGAGATTCCTTGTGATAGGCTCCTTCAGGTGTTAGTAGCCTTTCCTCTCTCCTAGGTAGCCAAACCCTCTTTTCTGGCTATTTAGGGTCTCTGTCTCTGGGGAAACTTTAGATAACGAATGCATGAGCTCAGCCGAGTTCCTCTGCATCTCCCTCTTCACCTTCTGATAAGGAATCGACCGCTGACCGCGCTGGAAGCCTGCAAACCTGCAACATAGTAGCAAAGACGACTACTGCAACTCTGTAACGCTGATCCTGCCGCCTTCTCGACTGTTTTCCTGCTTGTGCATGCTGTGGGGGTAGTCTGCCTCCTCTCTGCACCAGAAGCTCCGAAGAAATCTCCCGTGGGTCGACGGAATCTTCCCCCTGCAACCGCAGGCACCAAAAAGCTGCATCTCCGGTCCCTTGGGTCTCCTCTCAGCACGACGAGCGAGGTCCCTCGAATCCAGCGACACCGTCCAAGTGACTCCCACAGTCCAGTGACTCTTCAGCCCAAGTTTGGTGGAGGTAAGTCCTTGCCTCACCTCGCTGGGCTGCGTTGCTGGGAACCGCGACTTTGCAAGCTTCTCCGGCCCCTGTGCACTTCCGGCGGAAATCCTGTGTGCACAGCCAAGCCTGGGTCCACGGCACTCTAACCTGCATTGCACGACTTTCTAAGTTGGTCTCCGGCGACGTGGGACTCCTTTGTGCAACTTCGGCGAGCACCATTTCACGCATCCTCGTAGTGCCTGTTTCTGGCACTTCTCCGGGTGCTACCTGCTTCAGTGAGGGATCTTTGTCTTGCTCGACGTCCCCTCTCTCTGCAGGTCCAATTTGCGACCTCCTGGTCCCTCCTGGGCCCCAGCAGCGTCCAAAAACGCCAAACGCACGATTTGCGTGTAGCAAGGCTTGTTGGCGTCCATCCGGCGGGAAAACACTTCTGCACGACTCTCCAAGGCGTGGGGGATCCATCCTCCAAAGGGGAAGTCTCTAGCCCTTGTCGTTCCTGCAGTATTCACAGTTCTTCAGCCTAGTAAGAGCTTCTTTGCACCAACCGCTGGCATTTCTTGGGCATCTGCCCACCTCCGAGCTGCTTGTGACTTTTGGACTTGGTCCCCTTGCTCCACAGGTACCTTCAGACAGGAATCCATCGTTGTTGCATTGCTGATTTGTGTTTTCCTTGCATTCTCCCTCTAACACGACTATTTTGTCCTTAGGGGAACTTTGGTGCACTTTGCACTCACTTTTCAGGGTCTTGGGGAGGGTTATTTTTCTAACTCTCACTATTTTCTAATAGTCCCAGCGACCCTCTACAAGGTCACATAGGTTTGGGGTCCATTCGTGGTTCGCATTCCACTTCTGGAGTATATGGTTTGTGTTGCCCCTATCCCTATGTTTCCCCTTTGCATCCTATTGTAACTATACATTGTTTGCACTGTTTTCTAAGACTATACTGCATATTTTTGCTATTGTGTATATATATCTTGTGTATATTTCCTATCCTCTCACTGAGGGTACACTCTAAGATACTTTGGCATATTGTCATAAAAATAAAGTACCTTTATTTTTAGTATAACTGTGTATTGTGTTTTCTTATGATATTGTGCATATGACACTAAGTGGTACTGTAGTAGCTTCACACGTCTCCTAGTTCAGCCTGAGCTGCTTTGCTAAGCTACCATTATCTATCAGCCTAAGCTGCTAGACACCCTATACACTAATAAGGGATAACTGGGCCTGGTGCAAGGTGCAAGTACCCCTTGGTACTCACTACAAGCCAGTCCAGCCTCCTACACCACTTTCTTGCAGGATTCGTCAACAGGACATGTTGAGCAACCTCCGTATCCTCCTCACGGGAGGGATTTAGAAACCGAAAATTTAACATCTTCTTGCGAGAGGATGTAATGCCATGCCATGCCTGGAATCACACATGGAAGTACTTGGCGGATGACGTCTCGCGAGATCCTCACTTCCCAAGCATTCCCGATCTGTGCCTCCTGGAGGTCGCATATTTAAGCGTCACAGAAGTTTGGACTCCAGCTTCGCTTTCTGGTATAAACTGAAGTCTTAATTAGCTTGGGATTCCTATGAGTTGGGTAGCTTAATTGTTAGTTTACAAAGTTTTTCTCTCAATTTTCCACAGAAGTTTTGTAACATTTGTCCCCATTTGTATTGAAGATGTTGACAACAAACTGAGAATATAGGCTAGTATATAACACGTTAAAACAAGTTATAGAGCTGATGTGTAGGCTGGATTAATGTTTTCTGACATTATATAAACCAAATGTAGACAATAATGGATCACACAGCTAAAACCTCTGAAGAAGGGTCTGCAGGTACATTAAATTATACGAGCATTATTGCACTTATGCATTATGTACCTTTCCCTCCCAACAGGCAAACACAGATGCTATTTGTGCAGGCCACAGTTTTTGAGATTTTCTGGGGCAGCTTTGTGTTCTCTCTGCTTCTCCTACGCGGGTCTGCTTGTCCATTTGGTTGTCCCAGGAGCAGTCAGAGAACTCTGGTGAGAGTTAGATTTAATATAATCATTCATTAATTCTCTGCAAAGGGAAGGTAAACCTGACTACAAGGGCTTCGCTCAGCGAACCATCTTTATGGTACATCTCTGGTATGCTTAACAGTAGGTAATCGATAAATATGGCAAAAATTCTACTCACTGCGTTTCAAAGGTCCTCTTTCATTAGGCATTCCAAACCAAGCAATATAACTCAGTGTGAGACAGAGCTGTCAGTTTGCAGAGGTCTAGCAGTCTGCGCTTTGCTGAGTGGTACAAGGTATAAAGAGAGTTTTATTGTAGCACCTTTTCTTTGAGTACCTGGATATTACGTTACTGGTTGTTTAATCAGGACTAAACTGTGATGGTGATAATTTTAAGCAATTTGCCTCGTCACTGAGAAGTTGAATGACTGAGAGGGTGTTGAAGCATTTCCTGGACCATTCTCAAAAAGTAAATCACATTTCTTTTTTGTGGTGCTGTTTATATCAATAAATGTGAAATCAATTTTGCAATTATGTATTAAACAGCTTTGTAACTTTGAACATTCCAAATACTATGTTCTATAGCTTGGGGCAGGCAGGGCAGCTGCTCACTTTGGTTCAACATATAGGAGTTCAGAGGCTCAGAAAACAGTTTAAATGGGTAAAAGAGAGGAGCAAGCACGATGCATATTGGGAATCCAAGATATGCAAATGTAAATGATGTCAGATTACAAACCAACTGCCCAAAGACTTCACAGAATATTAAAGGTTAATATAGTTCACAGGAAGAGAAGGTTGCAAGGTCATTGGAAAAGTTCATAGGAGGCCTCAGGATGCCATGCTTGCCCAAAAGTCGACAGACAATGAAAATGATTAGTTCCTCGTCCGTATGGTACTGGACATGGTAAATGAGCTTGGCATGCATATTTGTTTGGTAAATAATTGGCAAATGTTGGTGCAAGGACAGCTCAAGGTGGTGCTGGACATTGAAGGTGCAGAGGAAAGTATTGAAATATCCCTGTGTCAAATAAACTTTTGTGGCACAAAACATAGTAGTAGTGCTGACTAAATTCAATTAAAGAACAAGTTACTTATCTTCGGTAATGCTCTTTCTGGTAGAGATTGTCTCGCAGCAAATTCCTCACCTTTTGAATATTCCCCAGGTGACAGACTGGAGCTGGAAACTTTTCAGCAGTACCTCTGCGTGCCGGTGAGTGGCACTCTCCAGCTCCACAATGACGCTATTCTACTCCAGATATAATGTGCAGAGCCTATACAAGTGCCATCCCTGCATGCCAAAGTCAGTTGTTTTCAAGAGCATCAGGGTCCCCAGAAGCAGTGCCAAAAGCAAATTGGTGTGACCAGTGTGCAGTTTCCGAGACTTGAAATATTATTAATGAAGAATCCAACCACAGAATAGGGACAATGGGAGGGACAATGAAGAATCTGGAGCTAGATAGAGTCTCTACCACAAAGAGCATTACCAAACGTAAGTAACTTGTTCTTCTGATAGAGACTTCTAGCTGCAGATTCCTCACATTTTGAATAGATCCCAAATCACCCAGACTGGAAAGTCCTGCAGGCCTGAGTGGGCAAAATGTCCCTCTTGAGTAAACCAGATTGTCAAGACAATAGTGTTTTGTGAACATATGGAGGCTGCCCACATAACTGCCTGGCATATGTCTAAGACGGAGTAGGAGCAGCTTTTGCCCTGGGAGAATGAGTACACATTCACTCTGGAGTCTGCTTTTGGCCAATGCCTAGCAGATTTTAACACAGAAAACAATCCAGTTGGAGGTGGCTCTCTTCTGCACATCACTGACTTTTTCAGCTCCGTAGAACACCACAAAAAGCAGACCATCCACCTAGTGTTCTTTGGTATGATCTTTGTAACCACTCAGCACTTTCCTGGGGTTTAAGCAATGGAACATCCTCCTCCTCCTTCTAAGAGGCAGGAGAACACCGGTAGGCTGATGGTTTGAAGGACATGGTACCATACCACAACTTTTGGCCGAAAGGATGCCTGAGTCTGCAGAACCAGCTTGTCTGGAGAGAAGTAGGTGTATGGCACGTTACCACAGAGAGCCTGAAGCACACTCACACGCAGTGCCAATGTTATGGTGACGAGAAACACTGTCTTAAGGGTGGAAAGCCATAAAGGACAGCTGTGAATTGGCTCAAATTGACTGCAGATCAGGAAGGTAAGGAACAAGTTAATGTCCCAAATTGGCACGAGGAAGGGAGAGGGAGAAAATAAATGTTATAGCCCTTTCAAAAGTAGCATCACAACCAGTGACTTAAACAAGGAGGGCTGATCAGGCAATAGAAAGAAGACTGAAAGGGCTGAAAGATAACCCTTAATTGTGCTCAAAGTAAGGGCTTGCAGGGCAAGAGACAAAAACAACACAACGTCAGATACCTTGGCTTGTAGGGGGTGAATTTAGCAAGTGCACTACCAAAACATAAATTTGTCCCAACAACAGCTGTACCCAGTTTTTGTTCTTGGTGGTGGGAGTAGATCAAGTCAAGGCTCACCCCATACACACCTCTGGACATAACTGCCACTCATGATCCACTAGGCATTGATGGCTTACCTCGTCCGCAGTGGCATTTAGTGAGCCTCCCAGGTGGTTCACCAACAGAAAGATTCCTTAGCATTCCAGCCATTTCCAGAGACATAGGGCTTCCTGGCACAGGGCCTGTGACTCCACCCTGTTCTGCTTGCTTCCCTACCACATGTCAGTGGAGACCAGAGGCCCCTGAACACCATCTCTCCCAGATGGCTGAGCCAACCCAGACGTGATGCATGGGTCTCCACTGTCTGTTCTGAGTGAGGAAAGAGGAAGTGGGGTCTTCCACTGACCCAATCGCGATTCAGTAACCACCACTGCAGATCTTCTGCAGTCTCCTCTGAAATCTGAACATGGTCCGAGAGGTCCCCTTCAGGTTTGGCCCACTGAGACTGCCGATCCCACTGCAGAATCCACATATAAAATCTGGCATGCTCGACCAGCAGAATGCAGGCAGTCATCAGCTGCCTGAGGGTCATTCTCACTGAAATCCAGGGCCGAAGCTGAAAGATCATGATCATAGTCTGAATGTCCTGGACTCTCTTTCCAGAGAGAAATGCACAACACCGAACCGTGTCCAGAACGGCTCAGATGAAGGGAAGTGTCTGAGAAGGAGTCAGGTGTGACTTCCACGAGTAGAACATGAACCTCAAAGATGACAGAATTTGAGGTGCTTGAGGTTGCCTTCAACGGCCAGTCATCAAGGTAGGGGAAGATTGACACCCCTGACCTCCGAAGGTGTGTGGCCACCACCACCATCACTTTCGTAAGCACCCAAGGGGCACTGGCAAAACCAAAGGGGGCACAGTGAACTGAAAATGCTCCTATGGCACCATGAACAGCAGGTTGGTGGAGAAGGAATAGTGATTGACCTGTTAGCATAATTTTCCTAAAGGGGAATCTTCATTAAAGTCATGAGCAACTATGGATTTGAAACAAGGAAATTGATCAATATTCTCTCCGGATCCTTGATTCCTGTAAAAAGAGGACTGATCTAACTGTCACTGACGGCATATGATGGAATACTGGTAAAGTGCTCTTTCTTAAAGTACCAAGTCTCCAGCTTCTGTAGGATATTTAGGTATGATACCCCTCTTTTCTCATATTTCTTCTAAAAAAAAGGATTTGTGAAATAATTTTCTTGACACTTTTTTAACAGCATTAATTTCTGATTTTAACATTGGGTTCTCCTTTTCAAAGAAAGTTAGTGAACATTAGCCTGAAAAAGGTTTTCAAAAACAGTTTTGTATTTAAACTTTGGCTTCACAAAAATAAAAGTATGATGTATACTCCGCATGCTAATGCTGTGGTGGCAGAAATTGCTCTGGTGGAATGAGCACGCAAGCCCTCAGGAGGTTGCTTCTATACTAAAGCATTTTGATGCAGAGTAGTTCCCATTGGGAGATGGTATACTTCTGCACCGCCTTCCCTTTCTTTGCACCCACAAATCCAACAGAGAGTTGATCATCCCCCCGGAAATCAGAAGTACGATTGAGATAGAATGCCAATGCTCCCTTTGGATCCAGATAGTGTAGTTTCTTCTCTTCATGAGATGGCTGTGGGGATGCATAAAAAGTAGGAAATTTGATGGATTGACCTATGTGAAAAGGCGTGACAACCTTAGGAAGGAAGGAAGCCCTTGTACAAAGCACCACTTTGCGAGGGGTGGTCAGACAAAAATGGTGGCTTGGAAAAAAAAGCTTGAAGCTCACTCACTCTGCAGGCAGAGGTGATGGTAGTGAGAAAAACAGTCTTGATTGTAAGGAGCCGCAAGGGACGGTTGTGCCGTGGCTCCAAAGGGGCACACATAAGGTAATGTAGGACCAAGTTAAAGTCCCACTGGGGCATACTGAATGGGGTTGGAGGAAACAAATAGGTGAGTCCCTTAAGGAAGCATCCAATAACGGGAGACTTGAATAAGGAACTGTGATCTGGCAATCTAGTGAAGGTGGAGATGGATGGCAAATAACCTTTAAGGGTACCCAAAGCAGAGCCCTGCTGGGCCAAAGAAAGGATGAACAAGAGATCCTCAGAGAGAGGAGCACAAAGGGGATCAACAGACTTGTTGGTACACCATGCCACAAATTTATGCCAATGACAGGCATATACCGTTTTGGTGGAGGGATGCCTGGCTGCCAAGATAACATCACAGACTTCGGGTGGAAGGTCAAAAGCTGTCAACTGCCAAAAACTCAATCTCCACACGCGAAGGCGAAGACTAGACGGGTTTGGGTGTAGAACAGTCCCCTGCTGCCGCGACAGATGATCCTCCCAAAGGGGTAGTCTGATCAGAGGATCTGTACCCATGCTCAGAAGCTCTGGACACCATATTCTTTGTGCCCAGTCCGGAGCCACAAGGATTACTTGGGCCCGGTCGCTCTTGATCTTCTTCAGAACTCTGGACAGAAGTGGTATCGGTGGGAATGCATCAAGAAGGCCTGAGTTCTACTTGAGACGAAAAACTTTGCCATGCAAGTGCCACCTTGGAAACTCCAACGTGCAACAGTTGATATTGAGCGTTCTCTGGAGAGGCAAACAGATCTAACCAAGGCTATCCCCACTGCTGAAAGAGGCCTTGCGTCACATTTGTGTGGAAATGCCATTCATGATCGATTATGCAACGACGGCAGAGTTCGTCTGTTCTGGCGTTCAGGGAGCCTACCAGATGTTGAGCCACCAGGATTATGCCCTGATGTTCCAGCCATGTCCAGAGGACTAGAGCTTCTTGACAAAGAGTCCACGACCCCACTCCACTGTTGTAGTACCACATGGTGGTAGTGTTGTTCATGAACACTTGCACCACTTTCCCTTTTAGAGAGGGAAGAAATGCTTTCAATACAAGCCTGATCACCCGGATCTCAAAAAATTGATGTGGAGCCCGGACTCTGCCACAGACCAGAGTCCTCTGATTTATGCCTCTCCCATGTGGCAACCCAATCAAAGGAGTGACGCATCTGTCACTACTGTAAGATCTGGTTGGGAAAGGGAGAGGGATTTGCAGTTGACCCAAACGAGCTTTGAAAGCCATCACTGTAGATCTTTCACAGTTCCGTCTGAGATATGGACCATGTCAGAGAGAATATCCTGATGCTGCACCCACTGGAACTTCCGGTCCCACTGCAAAGCCCACATATGCCATCTCCTGCATCCAGCAGGATGCAGGAGTCCATGAGGCCCGCAGCCTCAGAGTCATTGTCACCAAAATCCAGGACAGAGGCTGAAATATCGGAATCCTAGCCTGCATATCCTGGTCTCGCTTTTTGGTGGATATTGCGGAAACTGCACTGTGTCCAGAACAGCTCTGATGAAAGGGAACATCTGAGAAGGAGTCAAGTGTGTCTTCTGCATTTTTATAGTGAACCCCAGCGAGTGCAGAAGGTTCGCCATAGTTTGAAGGTAGGAGACAACTTTCTGGTGCATGTTCGCCTTCAATAGCCAGTTGTCGAGGTAGGGAAAGACAAACCCCTAACCTGTGCAGATGGGCTGCAACCACTGCCATCACTTTAGTGAACACCCGAGTGGCGCTGGTAAGGTTGAAGGGGAGCACAATAAATTGGAAGTGTTTGTGACCTACCACGAATCACAAGTAGCGCCTGTGGGTAGGCAAGACGTGTATATGGAAGTAAGCATCCTACAAGTCCAATGCTACCATCCAGTCTCCTGGGTCCAAGGCAGACAGGACCTGAGATAGAGGGAACATTTTGAACTTCTGCTTCTTGAGGAAGAGATTGAGGGCCCAAAGGTCTAGGCTAGAGCATAGGCCCTTGTCCTTTTTGGGCACCAGAACGTAGTGGGAATAACAACCATAACTTACTTCTGGTGCAGGGACCCTCTCTATGGCTCCCTTGTCCAAGAGAGCCGTAACTTTCTTGCAGAGAAGTGCCAGATGATCCTTTGGTAAGCGGCCATAGGACTGAGGCATGACCAGAGGCGTAGTCTAGAAGGAGAGGGAGTAACCTCTTCAGACTATTTGCAAAACCAACCTGTCCATCGTGAGGCAGGTGATGGCGGAGCCTGCCTCCAGCTGGTTTGAGGTGAGGGATGGACTAGAAAGGCTTGGAGGCTGCAGCAGGGGTGGGGTGGACTGGGCAGACCTGTGGTACCCTGTCCCACGAGCCTGTGGGATTCCGTGTCCAAGGCAGCCCAGTGGCTGGGTAGCATGAGCGGCTCTGTGGCTGGCAGGGAAAGGACATGACAGGGAACCCCTTCCATGGCCACGAAAGGGGCAAAAAGCAGACTGTGCCAAGGGACCAAGCCATAGACCAGGAGTCCTTGAACCTGTCGAGTGCCAAAGAAGAGAGGGGTGCCATAGAAGGGCATTTGCATGAGAGACTGTTGGACAACACCCGAAAAAACTAACGTTCTCAACCAGGCATGGCGCGTCTAAGCCACCTTCAATGCAACCGATCTGCCCAGTGAGTCAGTCTTGTCCAGCCCACAACAAATTGTGAACTTAGCCACATCCCTCCCATCAGCAACAGCTTGGGAGATGATGGCCCGGGCCACCTCCTTCTTCTTCTTCTTCTTCTTCTTCTTATGACCCAAGAGTGCCGAAGATTTTGAATAGGACGAGGAGGAGTTGTGATGACTACACGAGCGGTCTTGTGACCTTCCTCTCGATCGAGACGGGGAGTGATGTGCAGTCAAGCGCCGGGCCGGCAGGAGCTCAGGGACTGGTCCCTCAAAGCCTTCGGGTTCATGGCCTGACACTCGGAGCACAACTTTGGGTCATGGTCGCGCTCCAGGCACCACAAAAAACACAAGGTGCGGATCCATCACTGACATCATTCAGTGACAGGAGTCACACGGTTTGAACCAGGTCTTCTGTGACATCCTTGACACACCCAAAAGTAAAAAATAACAACAAAAGGTCAAAGTTAGTCAAAATTAACTAAGGGTAGGCACTGCTCTGGGTCTGCACTTGGCACGGAAGGAAAAGAACTGACGTCAGCGCACTGGGGTGGCGCTTATGTACTACAGCAACGTCATCAGGGCAACCATGATGCTAACAACGCATGCAGAGTGGACCAACGCCACCCGACGGCGTGCAAGGGTACTGCTCGAAAAAAAATCTCCAGATCCAGTCTGACACCTGGGGGAATTCTAAGGTAAGGAATCTGCAACTAGTCTCTGTCAGATAATTCAGTTCTTATACCCTTAATGAAGAACCCCCTGGAAGATAATTAGGAATAAAGGTAAGTAAAATGTTACTTGTGTATAAACAACTGGTATGCAACTGGTAGTACTGTAGATTTACATGCTGTGCACATTTCCACCATCTAGTGTCAGGCGCAAACATAGCAAGTTTTTTTGTTTGTTGAGGAAGTAGTTTTAGTTTTCAGGTGACTTGATACCTCCCCTGAAACCCAAAATACACCAGAACAGACTCAACCTTAAATTGATTGTGCTTTCCCCAATGGGCAAGGTAAGCAGATGCAATGATGTGAAATTGTAAATTCTGTGTGTACTGGTAGATGAATAAGTACTAAGTAAAACAGTGATTGTCAAATGCCATACTATGACCTCACAACTAAGGAAGTGGGAGTTAGTGGATGGGCGGCTAAGTAGGGTTACCCTAGTGTAACTCTGGGTGACGTGGAGGTGGTCCGAAAGACCGATGTGCCATTCAATACTACCAACTATAGGCAGTGGGTTACCATCAATGAGCAAGCTGTGGAGTCTCTGAGGGACACAGGTGCCAGTATGACTATGGTACGAGTCATTTGGAGCCTCCAGATCAGATGTTACCCAATCTACTTCACCAGGTTTTGGTAGCAGACACCTGTGAGGGTCACTACTCAGTGATCTTTGTTCCCTTTGAGTGGGGGGGGGGGGGGTGTCTAGTCTTCTAAAAGTACTTGAAGCACAGCCATGTCTGTGGACTGTTTGCTAGGTAATGACCTAGAGCACACTGCCTGGAAGAAAGTGGAGTTCAGGTCACACTTGGAAATGTTGGGACTGCCTGCCTGGGCTTGTGCTACCGCTGGGCCCATGGCTACCCTAAGAGGGTTTTAAAAAGGTCAGGAGCCTGGAACAATAGGCCAAACAGCTGCCAATTCAAGGACGGGTGAGGGAATTGGAGAGCGACCCCCTGAGTGCCTCCCAACTAAAGTGGATGGGGCACCCAAGGAGGCTATCCCATAGCTCCATAGAGAGCCTTGGTGAACTACCAGCTCCATGGTTGTCTTCCTTGGTGAACTACCAGATCTTGCAGGATGGCAAGTAAAAGGAGGACCCACCGAGGAGGACTTCTGCAAAGCTCCGTTGGAGTTCCCAGCCTTGGAGGGCATGAGGCGACAGGCCGAAGCCCAGGCAGCAGGTGATGTCTCTGGCAATTACCGCATTTACTGGGAGGACAACCTCCTGTAAGGGTGAGCCTAAGGAACGGCACATGAGACAACAAGGGTCCTGGTTGTCCCTCAGTACTGCCTACTGGGGCTGGCTCATGAGATTCTTCTTGCAGAACTTCTGGGCCAGAACATGATCTTTGCCAAGCTTGTTCCCCACTTTTAAGTGCCCGAGATGAGGAGGTCTTCAGATACATTCTGTAGGACCTGTGTGACCTGCCAGGCCAGTGGGAAGACAGAATAGAAGCTAAGAGCTCCCCTGTCTCCCTTACCAGTCATTTGTCACCCCCTTTGACAGAGTGGGCCCATGGATCCCCAGAACTCTTCTGGTTACAGGTTCATGCTGGATCACGTCACTAGGTACCCAGAGGTCATACCTTTAAGGACTACTACTACATCTGCAGTGGCTAGGGCCTTGAGGGGGATTTTTACCCAAGTGGGTTTCCTCAAGGAAGTGGTGTCTGACTGGGGCACCAACTTTATGTCTGCTTATATGCAGTCAATTTGGAAGGAGTGTGGGGTTACCAATAAGTTCTCCACCCCTACACCTCCTACCACCCACAAGCCAATGGGCTTGATAAGAGATTCAACAAGACCCTGAAAGGCATGATCAGGAACCTACCTGAGGCTCTGAGGCTTAAGTGAAGTCTTCCGCCATGTATATCTTTTGTATACAAAGAGGTGCCACATAAGGGGGTTGGATTCAGCCCCTTTGAGCTTTTGTACAGGCACCTAGTGAGAGGACCTCTCTGCCTGGGAAAGGAAGAGTGGGCTCAATGTCCTGGGAAACCTCACCAGGATGTAGTGAACTACATGCTGGTCTTCCAGAGCCAGGTGGCCAAGTTGTGGAAGCAAGCTTCAGACAACTTGGAGGCCAACCATGAAGTAATGAAGCAGTGGTACGACCAGATAGCGCCCCTGTTGACTTACAACCTGGACAGAAAGTGTGGGTGATGGAGCCCTTGGATTCCGGAGCACGCCAAGACCGTTGGACTAGGCCCCCTAAGATTGTTGAGCAAAAGGGGTAGGACACCTACTTGGTGGACCTTAAGACCCACAGACACCCCGTAAGGGGTATTCACCTAAAACATCCCAAGCCCATTTATGAGAGGTCTGAGGTCACAATGCTGTTGGTGACAGATAAAGGGGAAGAAGAGGAGAGTCAACCTCTCTCTGATCTCTTAGCCCCCTAAGTGGGTTCAATTCAGTCACCAAAGCTGATGCTCATCAAATTTCCCAGCGTATGAGCTGACTGATATATTAGGAGCTGCTCAGTTCCTGAGTATTTTTGAGCTCACTTCAGGATACTAGCAGATCGCCGTAACTGATCTTTCTTCCTGTTGGCAGAGAAGAGGAGGGTCCAATTAATTCACCTCCCCCAGGACTCCCTCCTTCATCTTGGGACCACTGCAATATCTCACTGCCGGGGCTGTGCTCACCATGACCAGGGGCTCTCCCCCACTGCCCGCACAGGGCACATGACATGCTTTGTCATAGGATGCCTGTAGCCTGGGACTGCTCATGCCCCTCTCACACTCCTGATTCATGGCCTGTTGAGAGTGGTGGTGGGTCCTTATCCTGCCGGGCACTAACTGACACTACTTCACTCATCGTATATGCACTGGCCCGTGACTGACGCTAGAAGGAAAGGCTATGTCTGAGCTGTGCCAGCTAACATTCTTGTTCATATTTTGAAAGTGGGCTCTGTGCTGACACAGCTCTTCCACCCCAAGCCTGTACATCTGGAGCTGTTTTAGAGAGTGATCAGGAGGCTCACTGGAAGACTGTTTTGAGGTCTTCAGACACATTCACTGGGACACCAGGGAACGTGATCCCCAGAATTGAAGGAACGCAAGGGAGAAGTGTCCACCCAAACTAACAAGTTAGACAAAATCCTGGTGGCTGTAGCAGAAACCAGACAGGATCTGAGCACAAGAGTTGATGCTATAGCGACTGAGGTGGACCTACTTTGAGAGGACCACGACAAGCTCTCAGGATAGGTCACCCAGATGGAGAGCACACTGGATGAAGTGAGACCCACTGTTATGATTCTTGGGGGCCAGTCACTGAGAAACAAGGTTCGCAAAGTGGAAAACAGGCTGAAGAATTCGAGGGACGATCCCATTGCAATAATCTCCAGGTAGTTGGATTCCCTGAAGGAGCAGATGGTCGTGACCCAGTATCCTTCTTTGAACAATAGCTTGCACAGATAATACCTCCGGTAATTATTTTTATCCACTACCAGGTGGAATGAGCACAGAGTTCTGGTGCACAGGCTACCCCTGGGATCATGTTCTAGACATGTTGGGATTCATCTCATGAATTTCAGGGACAAAGAAACCATCCTGAAAGCAGCCCACACCCCAACTGTGATACAATATGACAATGCACACATTTATTTATTTCCAGATTACACAATGATGGGGTAACATCGGAGGACATCCTTTTTGAGCGTCAAGAAGTGGCTGAAGCAAG
This sequence comes from Pleurodeles waltl, assembly GCF_031143425.1. Lineage (NCBI taxonomy): Eukaryota > Metazoa > Chordata > Amphibia > Caudata > Salamandridae > Pleurodeles > Pleurodeles waltl. The sequence continues at coordinate 832,518,300 of NC_090437.1, forward strand.
TGGGCCTCACCCACTTCCTGTTCTTTCTGACGAAGCTCAAGGTGTTACCCAATCAGACCAGCTATTGTTTCAGGGAACCAGCAGATGCTTGAGACTGGGTGGAACAACACCGATACGAGTCATCCTTCCCTGACTACTCCAACACATCAACCTAAGATGAGGGGAGGGAGGCAGCAGATAAGACAACAGAATTGTGGTGGCATCATGCTGTGTGTGGATGGGGCTCCCTCCCCAGCAAAGGCACACGAACAGCAGCAGGGAGCATTGACAGCCGTGACACACTTGGCTTCGGAGTGCCGCCATACCCCCTTGCAGCTTATAGATGACTCATAGTCAGAATCTAACTCTGCTGCGTCGATCAGTAGCAATCCATCAACATTCCTACCAGATATTACCCCACAAGCTGCGGACGAACTGGTATGAACCTAATGCACTAAAGAGATATGTGTATTTAGATGCTCCCCCTACTACTGCAGACCCCCCCTGCAGGCTCCCCATATGTTTCAATGTTACTGCCATCCATTAAATCCTCAACATCATGTTGAAGCAATGAGTTGCGTGGGCCTGGAGATGTGTTTGCCTTGTGCCCTCACTCTTATTCACCATTGCTTTTTGAGGGTACTGACTCAAGTTGCTGGTCACCACACCCACACTAAACACCTTCTTTTTAGCTAGAGGCCTCAATGAAACTCGGCTATTAGAGTTCCCACATTATGGGTCTATTAGGTCGCTGCTTGGGTAACCACCGTTCTCGCGCTTATCCTGGGAGGGGAGTTGGGGATGATGTTTTTCTTGTTTTACAGGTCTTACAATACATTATTTAGCGGCTCTGGGTTGTGTGCATTCCTTGCAATCCTAGCTCAATATGGCAAAACTATAAATCCTCATGTGGAATGTTTGGGGAATGGAGACAGCTTGCAAGAGGCACCTGGTCCAACAATATATACAGAGACCTAGCTCTCAAATAGTATTCTTCCAGGAAACTCATGTAGCGGGCGGTGAGGATGTTCGCTTACAAAAGTGATGGTGTGGGCAGTGCTATAGCACCACATATTCTGCGTTTGTCTGTAGGCATTAATTTGGATATGTCCTGGAGTCTCCTTTAGGTGCCATACTATAGATATTGTACCCAAGGGACGATACATGTTTGTGGAAGGCCAACTAGATGGCCGCCTCCTTCTATTGTGCAGCTGATACGCACCAAATGTGGCACAGCAGGACTTTTTGGCCTGCCTCAGGTCACCCTTTTGAAATGGTAACATATTCCCATGGATCATTGGCGAGGACTTTAATAGTTTCCTTGACCGTGTCCTCAATTGCTTCCACCTGCAGCTGGCCTCACACAATGGCTTGCACACTGGTCTCTGCTGGACAGCTGGCGGTCGTTATATCTGAATGTGAATTGCTACTCCTACTATTCCCCGCCTACGACCTGCATGTACGACTGGACAGCATCCTCTGTCGTTCGACTCCCAGGTTATAAACGGGGAGTACCTTGGTCAAACTTTCTTCAACCATAACTCACTACAGTTACATCTGGACTGGGGTGCCCCGCCCGCTCATCCCCACTTGGCACCTTCAGCCAGCCGTATTAGAGGACAACGTGTTCCAGGATAAGACCTGGGAAGTGTTGTGTCAATATCTGATGGGGGAATAGGGGAACAGCAACATCTAAGTCTATAGAATGGGAGATGCTTAAGGTGGTGCATTGTATCAATGTGGTGGTGGGGGTGTGGTCAGACCTCCTCAGAGTTGACCACAATCGAGGTGTCGCTGGGCATCCTGGAACTGGAGTCCTACAGAATTCTGGCGAACCAACGAGCACTCGCGGAGGCCAGAGGACGGCATGCCCAAAGTGTAACCCAACTGTGCTGTTTTGATTTTAGGGCAGATCAGGCCAAGATGCATGCGACAGAGATACGTCTGGCTGGCTATTGGCTTGGCTCCTCCGCAGTGCAGATAAATCTGAGCAACACAAAAGTCCATCACCATGATTTGCCAGTCCACAACTTGCATCGTCACTAGTCAGTCAGAAATATATGCTGTCTTACATCCTACTATAGAGCACTGTATGACCCCCCGCCATTTCTCGAGCTGCCTATATACTGGACTTTTTTGAAGACTGCCTACTGTTGACCTCTTGGACCAAGAGCTTAGAGCAAACATTCAGGGATCAGCCACACGTAAAACTCCTGGACTGGATAGCCTTCAGGGTGAGTTTTACAAGGCCTATGAAGACCTCCTGATACCTAGGTTACTGAAGTTATGTCAAGTGGCGCTAAAGGAAGGCAGGCTACCTCAGACCGTTCATGAATCCCTTATAGTCTTGTTGCTGAAACCTGATAAACAGTACCCGTTCGATGTGACATTTTACCACCCTTTGTATGTTAGATACGGATTATAAAATACTTAGCAAGGTCATTGCTGGCCACCTTTTAGAACATATGCCCCAGTTGATGCACAAAGATCAGAATGGTTTCATCCCTTATCATTCAACTACCCTCAATATCCATAGATTACACAGAGTACTAGAGCTAGCACCGGCCCATTGGCCATATGCAGCCTGCCTTGTGACTGAATTTGAACGTACATGTACACGTACATGTTCACAATACCCTGTAATTCGGCATTCCAGAGCGCCTACTACTCCTCATTTGCTTATTTTACACAGACCCTATGGCCCAAGTAAAAATAGGTCTGCTAATCTCGGCCCCAACATCAGCGGAGGCACGCACCAGTGATGCCCACTGTCACCGGTCCTATTTGCGTTGGCAATGGAACCACTTGCCCATCAACTATGGTGCGATGGGGAGGAGTGAGGTATTCTCTTTGGGGACTAATTACATGCTCTCTGCGGACAATATCCTTATCTACATACGCAACATCAGACAGGGACTTTGAAGAATGAAGACAGCCCTAGATTAATTCCGAGCTGCTTCAGGACTGAGTGTGAACTGGACAAAGACCTACCTTTCCCTCAGAGTCCAGATTGCCCACCACGCCCCACCTTGTACGAGGGGAGTCATGCACAGTCTGTCACCTTAGTATTCACATTTATCACACTACCCAGGACTTAATAGACGGTAGCATCACATGTGCCATTGCCTGTGTCTGAAACTCACATTTTGGAGCACACTTCCACTTATGGTGCAGGGCTGGGCCTCGTTCCGAGATGTAGATGCTCCGACATCTCCTTTATTATTTTCATAACTTACTGGTCTACGTTCAGAGAGCCGCATTCCATGCCCTGCATAGTATTTTGGGGACTTTCATTTGGAATAAGGGGAGGTGACAGCCCACTGGAAGCTTCAGCTGCCGGTGAAAAAAGGGGGTCGAGGTGCTCCTAACTTAGAGCATTATTATCTGGCAGCACAATTGCAATGGCTGGCTCCTGGTGCATAATAATTTACCCTTTGGCCATTTTCTGCCTCATTGAACCCTGCTGGCTGAACCCCAGCGAAATTGGCAAATCATAGACATGCAGCCTGATATGCGCCCCCTTGAGCATGCACTTCACGTGATGTGCGTCACCTTATCACGTGGTTCATGCAAACACTGGCATATACCGCGTGAGACTTACTACACCACATCAGACAAGCTTGGTAACGAGATATAGGCCGATACCTGACATAGAAAGAGTGGGACATGGTCCTCTTATGCTCGCTTAAACTCTCTCCCAATGCTAAATTTCAATACATTCAACACAACACTTTACACAGAGCGTACCTCACGTCTGCGTGCTTGCACAGAATATATGGAACAGCACCAACCTGCCCTAGATGCTACTCCCACAACGCTGATATGGCTCACATGTTTGGGCTTGTGTAAAGGCAATGTCATTGTGGAGGGCAGTCACAGATGTCCTGACAAGCGTCACAGTGTTATGGAATTGGGGTTACTGGCAAGGATGGGAAGCACCACTAACCAATTTATTGACCTGGCATTACTTGTGACCAAAGGAGACATTGCAATTAAGTGCAAGGGTGCCCAACCCCCTGGTTTATGTTATGCGGCCACCCTAAAATGGGATGAAGCCAAATCGGTGGTGCTCCCTAGGGAGAAAGCTAGAGGCCTGCATAGGGTTCCTATTGCACTACAGTGGGATACACTCCACCATGAACTGCAGATCCTCTCTGAGAACTCTGAGGTTCCGTATCAGATAGTAAACAGAGACGCTTAACGCACTCTGGCACCTTGTGAGCGATGCCTACTGTTCCCACCTTCCCTTTTCACCCAGATTTATGTGTTCCCTTACTGTCGAGCCATCAGTCAGATTCCGGTTTTCGGTTTCCGGTTCCTGTAATACGCCCGCAGCAGCAGCAGCCGAGGACGCAGAGGCGGCCAAGCGTCTTCAATCCTCCAACCTCTGACCTCCTCGGCTTGGACACGCAGCCTTGCCGCTGCCGTCAGTGTACCCGTCACCGCACCAGGAGGGCGACAGGAGTTGGAGCGGCAACAGCGACCCCTCTGCAGACCCCCGCGGAAGCGGCCCGATCATGGGTGTGGCTTGCGGGGGGCATAGGGGTAGAGGGCAGTGCGATCCAAGGAAAGGCAAGGACTTTGGGTACGAGGAAGCTTTCCCATTACCCCGGGTGCGGCCACAGACACGATCCCCCAGTGAGAGGCAGGTGAGCAGCAGGCGGGGACCCAGTCCCCCAAAGGCACCAAGACCCCTAGGAGGGTTAGCCTCGGTATACCTTCAGATTCAGCGCACGGCAAGGCACCTTCTCAGAGAAAGATACCTACTAACGTTTAAAAAAAAAAAAAAAAAAAAAGAGGCTCAGTAAGCGCTCTCACTGCCTCACCAATAGCCTGCCCTTATTTACCCCGCTCTAAGGCAATAAGACTGACCGACCATGAGATCAGTTAAAGCACGAGGCAATATTATCAATCATCCTCCAAAACAAGGAAAGAGAAAAAGAAAAAGAGACCTGGCTCTGGACGAAGCAACTCCAAAAAGAAGAGCAAGTAGCGAACTGGATCACCCCCTCCCATGCAGGAGTCAGAACCTAACAAACGCCATAAGCGAGGGGGTTGACCAAAACTCCAGCATTGAAGAAATGAAATGGGGAGAGCCTGGCTTTTGAAAATCGGAGACCCCAGAGGGGACACCAGGGTCCGAAGTCTCTCCCAAGCATCGCAAGATAACCGATTACTTCACCGCTACAGGAACCCACGCTGCCAGAAAAAGGATCGAATCCCCAGCACCAACCCAAACAAGCCTCGGGAAATAACTTCATCCAGCAAAGACCTGCGACAGCAAGGAAGCAACAAAAATAAACTTAGAATGAGTCCACCCGCTCCTCCCCCCCTATCTCCAACAGTAGTGATTAGGAGAAATCAGCCTACAAAAGTAGTCGCACCAAGTGCAGCCCAGGAAGATGTGGTGCTAGCCATCCCCGCAACAGGAGCCCCCTACAATCTCAGGCAAGATATAATCCTAAGAAACAAACCCCCAGCTGCCATCAAGTATCAACGGACATCCAGCCCAGCCAAGCTACCCATCCTGTACTCAGAGCTGGTAGAAATCGCAGAACACTTAGGAACAAGAATCCCAGGAAGGTGGCCTCTTCTGTCAAAGCCCCAAACTCCACTCCTTTCCGATGTACGATTGTGAAGAAGAAGAACAGGAGTCTTGGGTTCCAGAACAGGTCTTTCCAAGCAAATCAGCAAAGGCAGAAATAGTGACAACCGCACAGAAAGTCCCCCACAAAGTAAATATAGCTGAAGGAATATCAAGCGGAAACCAAGAGCCCGTCTCACAGATACAAGCTCCGGTGGCAGCCAGGTCAGAAGAAATGTGGGCTGCGATCCTAAACTCAATGCAAGCAACGGTCATGGCACTGCAATTCCATTCAAATAAAATGGACATTCAAGTTGACTTGTTAAACACATTGGCAGTATTTGTGTCTGGAATTGACAGCAAGTTGGAAAAATTAAACACCCTAATAACAAGGGCGCAAGTCAATCACTCTAATGATTTTACAATCTGCTCCTGCAAGGAGGTGGTAGATAAAATATCTCAACTGACGCAAATCCTAGAGGGAATACTGCAAGAAATCTGCTCCATCCGGAAGGATGAACACACATGTACTAATCCTCTTGCCACCAGGCCAATATCTATACCGCGGGAGCAGAAACAAGAGGAGCAGCCCCTTTCCTCCCTAACGCCCGCTTCATAGACCACAATTGAGAAAAGAACATTGGCTGAAGGCCGCCCCCTAACAAGCCCTAGAATGGATTCCATGGAGAATCAACTTTCGCTACAAACCATCAATAAACCCGGGAACCCAGAGTTTCCCATAACCCGGGCTTTATCAAAAAGAGAATGAAAGCGGGCAAGGAAAGGAAGGAAGTCCGCATCAACTTTTTATTAGCCCAGAGGAACCAGAGGAACCAAATAAGGATCATGTGACTTCAAGTGGAAGGTACAATAGAGTCATTACTACCCACGCAAGCACAAGCCCTAACATAACAGCAGGTGTAATAACACTCCCCGATTCAGCAGTCTCCACCCAGTCAACAAGGTCTCCTTTGAGGCCACCCGCAGCAGTTAGCACAATAATGTTCACAAGAACAAGCCCCCGAAGGGGTCAGCAGAGAATAAACCCAAAATCCACCACTCCTGCGCAGCCCACCTGACTAACACTGGCAAATGTGGGCAGCAGGGGTTACAAATCTGGCACTGGTCAGTGGGAGGATGGCTATGAAGGGTAGGTCGCTCCCCCTGCCGGTGCAGCTCCTCCAGGTTCCTGAGTTCCTGAGACCCACCTTACAGTAAGTACCCCCCCCAGCCCCTTGCTCTGCCCCGCGCTACTCACCCTCTCTCCTGCTCCTGCTTCTTTTCTTCTTTTCTTCTTCTCTGTTCTTCTGTTCTTCCTCCTCGCTCCTCGTCTGTAATCTTCTTCTGTACTCTTCTTTCCCCCGTCTTCACTCTTCTTCTCTTCTTCCTCATCTTCTTCTGTGGTCTTCTGCCCTCTGTTCTTCGTTTTTCTGTATCTTCTTCTGTGTTCTTCTGTGTTCTTCTGTGTTCTTCTATGTTCTTCTGTGTTCTTCTGTGTTCTTCTGTGTTCTTCCGGTCTTCCTTTCTTCTCTCCTTCCGGTCTTCTGATCTTCCTTTCTTCTCTCCTTCCGGTCTTCTGTTCTTCTGTTCTTCTGTTCTTCTGTTCCTCTGTTCTTCTTGTCTTCTGTTCTTCTTGTCTTCGGCTCTTCTGCCTCCTCCGTCCTCTTCTCCCCGCGCCTGCCCTCCTGCTCCTGCCTCATCCCCCTCCCCCACTCGCATCCCCCTCTCTATCTCTCCTATCTAACCCGTTCACTATCTACCTCCCTCACTCCTCCTATCTACCTATCTCTCTATCCCACTATCTAACTCCCTCACTCTCCACCTCCTCCTATCTTCCTATCTCTCTATCTATTTCCCTATCTATCGATTTCCCTATCTATTTTCTCTATCTATTTCTCTATCTCTCCCCCCCTCCCTCACCCCCTCTATTACCTATCTTCCTATCCTCTCACTCTACCTCTCACCCTCACCCACCTCTACAACCCCCCCTCCCCTATCTTCTCAACCCTACTCCTATCTTTCTCCCTTATCTCCTAAACCTCCTAACACTCACCACCCTCCACCCTTAAACCCCCCTCCCCCAGCTCTTCTCACTCTACCTGTCCCCCCCTCCCTCGCGCTTTCCCGCCGCGACCTCCTGCACGCCCCCGCCCCCCAGCTCCCATTCGCCCCCACCTGACCCCTCCCCCTCCCTCCTACCTCATATGGCGGCCGCTGCGCGACAGTGGTAGCGACCCTTGACCCAAGGGTAGGTCGCTCCCCCTGCCGCTGCAGCTCCTCCAGGTTCATGAGTTCCTGAGTTCCTGAGACCCACCTCACAGTAAGTACCCCCCCTCCCAGCCCCTCGCTCTGCCCCGCGCTACTCACCCTCTCTCCTGCGCCTGCTTCTTTTCTTCTTTTCTTCTTCTCTGTTCTTCTGTTCTTCCTCCTCCCTCCTCGTCTGTAATCTTCTTCTGTACTCTTCTTTCCCCCGTCTTCACTCTTCTTCTCTTCTTCCTCATCTTCTTCTGTGGTCTTCTGCCCTCTGTTCTTCGTTTTTCTGTATCTTCTTCTGTGTTCTTCTGTGTTCTTCTGTGTTCTTCTATGTTCTTCTGTGTTCTTCCGGTCTTCCTTTCTTCTCTCCTTCCGGTCTTCTGATCTTCCTTTCTTCTCTCCTTCCGGTCTTCTGTTCTTCTGTTCTTCTGTTCTTGTCTTCTGTTCTTCTTGTCTTCGGCTCTTCTGCCTCCTCCGTCCTCTTCTCCCCGCGCCTGCCCTCCTGCTCCTGCCTCATCCCCCTCCCCCACTCGCATCCCCTTCTCTATCTCTCCTATCTAACCCGTTCACTATCTACCTCCCTCACTCCTCCTATCTACCTATCTCTCTATCTCTCTAACCCACTATCTAACTCCCTCACTCTCCACCTCCTCCTATCTTCCTATCTCTCTATCGATTTCCCTATCTATCGATTTCCCTATCTATTTTCTCTATCTATTTCTCTATCTCTCCCCCCCCTCCTTCACCCCCTCTATTACCTATCTTCCGATCCTCTCACTCTACCTCTCACCCTCACCCACCTCTACAACCCCCCTCCCCTATCTTCTCAACCCTACTCCTATCTTTCTCCCTTATCTCCTAAACCTCCTAACACTCACCCCCCTCCACCCTTAAACCCCCCTCCCCCAGCTCTTCTCACTCTACCTGTCACCCCCTCCCTCGCGCTTTCCCGCCTCGACCTCCTGCACGCCCCGCCCCCCAGCTCCCATTCGCCCCCACCTGACCCCTCCCCCCCCACCTCATATGGCGCCCGCTGCGCGACAGTGGTAGCGACCCTTGACCCAAGGGTAGGTCACTCCCCCTGCCGCTGCAGCTCCTCCAGGTTCCTGAGTTCCTGAGACCCACCTCACAGTAAGTACCCCCCCTCCCAGCCCCTCGCTCTGCCCCGCCCTACTCACCCTCTCTCCTGCTCCTGCTCCTGCTTCTTTTCTTCTTTTCTTCTTCTCTGTTCTTCTGTTCTTCCTCCTCGCTCCTCGTCTGTAATCTTCTTCTGTACTCTTCTTTCCCCCGTCTTCACTCTTCTTCTCTTCTTCCTCATCTTCTTCTGTGGTCTTCTGCCCTCTGTTCTTCGTTTTTCTGTATCTCCTTCTGTGTTCTTCTGTGTTCTTCTATGTTCTTCTGTGTTCTTCCGGTCTTCCTTTCTTCTCTCCTTCCGGTCTTCTGATCTTTCTTTCTTCTCTCCTTCCGGTCTTCTGTTCTTCTGTTCTTCTTGTCTTCTGTTCTTCTTGTCTTCGGCTCTTCTGCCTCCTCCGTCCTCTTCTCCCCGCGCCTGCCCTCCTGCTCCTGCCTCATCCCCCTCCCCCTCCCCCACTCGCATCCCCCTCTCTATCTCTCCTATCTAACCTGTTCACTATCTACCTCCCTCACTCTTCCTATCTACCTATCTCTCTATCTCTCTATCCCACTATCTAACTCCCTCACTCTCCACCTCCTCCTATCTTCCTATCTCTCTATCTATTTCCCTATCTATCGATTTCCCTATCTATTTTCTCTATCTATTTCTCTATCTCTCCCCCCCTCCCTCACCCCCCCTATTACCTATCTTCATATCCTCTCACTCTACCTCTCACCCTCACCCACCTCTACAACCCCCCCTCCCCTATCTTCTCAACCCTACTCCTATCTTTCTCCCTTATCTCCTAAACCTCCTAACACTCACCACCCTCCACCCTTAATCCCCCCTCCCCCAGCTCTTCTCACTCTACCTGTCCCCCCCTCCCTCGCGCTTTCCCGCCGCGACCTCCTGCACGCCCCCGCCCCCCAGCTCCCATTCGCCCCCACCTGACCCCTCCCCCCCTTCTACCTCATATGGCGGCCGCTGCGCGACAGTGGTAGCGACCCTTGACCCAAGGGTAGGTCGCTCCCCCTGCCGCTGCAGCTCCTCCAGGTTCCTGAGTTCCTTAGACCCACCTCACAGTAAGTACCCCCCCCCTCCCAGCCCCTCGCTCTGCCCCGCGCTACTCACCCTCTCTCCTGCTCCTGCTTCTTTTCTTCTTTTCTTCTTCTCTGTTCTTCTGTTCTTCCTCCTCGCTCCTCGTCTGTAATCTTCTTCTGTTCTCTTCTTTTCCCCGTCTTCACTCTTCTTCTCTTCTTCCTCATCTTCTTCTGTGGTCTTCTGCCCTCTGTTCTTCGTTTTTCTGTATCTTCTTCTGTGTTCTTCTGTGTTCTTCCGGTCTTCCTTTCTTCTCTCCTTCCGGTCTTCTGATCTTCCTTTCTTCTCTCCTTCCGGTCTTCTGTTCTTCTGTTCTTCTGTTCTTCTTGTCTTCTGTTCTTCTTGTCTTCGGCTCTTCTGCCTCCTCCGTCCTCTTCTCCCCGCGCCTGCCCTCCTGCTCCTGCCTCATCCCCCTCCCCCACTCGCATCCGCCTCTCTATCTCTCCTATCTAACCCGTTCACTATCTACCTCCCTCACTCCTCCTATCTACCTATCTCTCTATCTCTCTATCTATCCCACTATCTAACTCCCTCACTCTCCACCTCCTCCTATCTTCCTATCTCTCTATCTATTTCCCTATCTATCGATTTCCCTATCTATTTTCTCTATCTATTTCTCTATCTCTCCCCCCCTCCCTCACCCCCTCTATTACCTATCTTCCTATCCTCTCACTCTACCTCTCACCCTCACCCACCTCTACAACCCTCCCTCCCCTATCTTCTCAAGCCTACTCCTATCTTTCTCCCTTATCTCCTAAACCTCCTAACACTCACCCCCCTCCACCCTTAAACCCCCGTCCCCCAGCTCTTCTCACTCTACCTGTCCCCCCTCCCTCGCGCTTTCCCGCCGCGACCTCCTGCACGCCCCCGCCCCCCAGCTCCCATTCGCCCCCACCTGACCCCTCCCCCCCCCCTCCTACCTCATATGGCGGCTGCTGCGCGACAGTGGTAGCGACCCTTGACCCAAGGGTAGGTCACTCCCCCTGCCGCTGCAGCTCCTCCAGGTTCCTGAGTTCCTGAGACCCACCTCACAGTAAGTACCCCCCCCTCCCAGCCCCTCACTCTGCCCCGCGCTACTCACCCTCTCTCCTGCTCCTGCTTCTTTTCTTCTTTTCTTCTTCTCTGTTCTTCTGTTCTTCCTCCTCGCTCCTCGTCTGTAATCTTCTTCTGTACTCTTCTTTCCCCAATCTTCACTCTTCTTCTCTTCTTCCTCATCTTCTTCTGTGGTCTTCTGCCCTCTGTTCTTCGTTTTTCTGTATCTTCTTCTGTGTTCTTCTGTGTTCTTCCGGTCTTCCTTTCTTCTCTCCTTCCGGTCTTCTGATCTTCCTTTCTTCTCTCCTTCCGGTCTTCTGTTCTTCTTGTCTTCTGTTCTTCTTGTCTTCGGCTCTTCTGCCTCCTCCGTCCTCTTCTCCCCGTGCCTGCCCTCCTGCTCCTGCCTCATCCCCCTCCCCCACTCGCATCCCCCTCTCTATCTCTCCTATCTAACCCGTTCACTATCTACCTCCCTCACTCCTCATATCTACCTATCTCTCTATCTCTCTATCCCACTATCTAACTCCCTCACTCTCCACCTCCTCCTATCTTCCTATCTCTCTATCTATTTCCCTATCTATCGATTTCCCTATCTATTTTCTCTATCTATTTCTCTATCTCTCCCCCCCTCCCTCACCCCCCCTATTACCTATCTTCCTATCCTCTCACTCTACCTCTCACCCACCTCTACAAGCCCCCCTCCCCTATCTTCTCAACCCTACTCCTATCTTTCTCCCTTATCTCCTAAACCTCCTAACACTCACCCCCCTCCACCCTTAAACCCCCCCCTCCCCCAGCTCTTCTCACTCTACCTGTCCCCCCCTCCCTCGCGCTTTCCCGCCGCGACCTCCTGCACGCCCCCGCCCACCAGCTCCCATTCGCCCCCACCTGACCCCTCCCCCCCCTCCTACCTCATATGGCGGCCGCTGCGCGACAGTGGTAGCGACCCTTGACCCAAGGGTAGGTCGCTCCCCCTGCCGCTGCAGCTCCTCTAGGTTCCTGAGTTCCTTAGACCCACCTCACAGTAAGTACCCCCCCCCTCCCAGCCCCTCGCTCTTCCCCGCGCTACTCACCCTCTCTCCTGCTCCTGCTTCTTTTCTTCTTTTCTTCTTCTCTGTTCTTCTGTTCTTCCTCCTCGCTCCTCGTCTGTAATCTTCTTCTGTTCTCTTCTTTTCCCCGTCTTCACTCTTCTTCTCTTCTTCCTCATCTTCTTCGGTGGTCTTCTGCCCTCTGTTCTTCGTTTTTCTGTATCTTCTTCTGTGTTCTTCTGTGTTCTTCTGTGTTCTTCCGGTCTTCCTTTCTTCTCTCCTTCCGGTCTTCTGATCTTCCTTTCTTCTCTCCTTCCGGTCTTCTGTTCTTCTGTTCTTCTGTTCTTCTTGTCTTCGGCTCTTCTGCCTCCTCCGTCCTCTTCTCCCCGCGCCTGCCCTCCTGCTCCTGCCTCATCCCCCTCCCCCACTCGCATCCCCCTCTCTATTTCTCCTATCTAACCCGTTCACTATCTACCTCCCTCACTCCTCCTATCTACCTATCTCTCTATCTCTCTATCTATCCCACTATCTAACTCCCTCACTCTCCACCTCCTCCTATCTTCCTATCTCTCTATCTATTTCCCTATCTATCGATTTCCCTATCTATTTTCTCTATCTATTTCTCTATCTCTCCCCCCCCCTCACCCCCTCTATTACCTATCTTCCTATCCTCTCACTCTACCTCTCACCCTCACCCACCTCTACAACCCTCCCTCCCCTATCTTCTCAAGCCTACTCCTATCTTTCTCCCTTATCTCCTAAACCTCCTAACACTCACCCCCTCCACCCTTAAACCCCCCTCCCCCAGCTCTTCTCACTCTACCTGTCCCCCATCCCTCGCGCTTTCCCGCCGCGACCTCCTGCACGCCCCCGCCCCCCAGCTCCCATTCGTCCCCACCTGTCCCCTCCCCCCCCTCCTACCTCATATGGCGGCCGCTGCGCGACAGTGGTAGCGACCCTTGACCCAACGGTAGGTCACTCCCCCTGCCGCTGCAGCTCCTCCAGGTTCCTGAGTTCCTGAGACCCACCTCACAGTAAGTACCCCCCCTCCCAGCCCCTCGCTCTGCCCCGCGCTACTCACCCTCTCTCCTGCTCCTGCTTCTTTTCTTCTTTTCTTCTTCTCTGTTCTTCTGTTCTTCCTCCTCGCTCCTCGTCTGTAATCTTCTTCTGTACTCTTCTTTCCCCCATCTTCACTCTTCTTCTCTTCTTCCTGATCTTCTTCGGTGGTCTTCTGCCCTCTGTTCTTCGTTTTTCTGTATCTTCTTCTGTGTTCTTCTGTGTTCTTCTATGTTCTTCTGTGTTCTTCCGGTCTTCCTTTCTTCTCTCCTTCCGGTCTTCTGATCTTCCTTTCTTCTCTCCTTCCGGTCTTCTGTTCTTCTGTTCTTCTTGTCTTCTGTTCTTCTTGTCTTCGGCTCTTCTGCCTCCTCCGTCCTCTTCTCCCCGCGCCTGCCCTCCTGCTCCTGCCTCATCCCCCTCCCCCACTCGCATCCCCCTCTCTATCTCTCCTATCTAACCCGTTCACTATCTACCTCCCTCACTCCTCCTATCTACCTATCTCTCTATCCCACTATCTAACTCCCTCACTCTCCACCTCCTCCTATCTTCCAATCTCTCTATCTATTTCCCTATCTATCGATTTCCCTATCTATTTTCTCTATCTATTTCTCTATCTCTCCCCCCCTCCCTCACCCCCTCTATTACCTATCTTCCTATCCTCTCACTCTACCTCTCACCCTCACCCACCTCTACAACCCCCCCTCCCCTATCTTCTCAACCCTACTCCTATCTTTCTCCCTTATCTCCTAAACCTCCTAACACTCACCACCCTCCACCCTTAAACCCCCCTCCCCCAGCTCTTCTCACTCTACCTGTCCCCCCTCCCTCGCGCTTTCCCGCTGCGACCTCCTGCACCCCCCGCCCCCCAGCTCCCATTCGCCCCCACCTGACCCCTCCCCCCCCCCTTCCTCATATGGCGGCCGCTGCGCGACAGTGGTAGCGACCCTTGACCCAAGGGTAGGTCACTCCCCCTGCCGCTGCAGCTCCTCCAGGTTCCTGAGTTCCTGAGACCCACCTCACAGTAAGTACCCCCCCTCCCAGCCCCTCACTCTGCCCCGCGCTACTCACCCTCTCTCCTGCTCCTGCTTCTTTTCTTCTTTTCTTCTTCTCTGTTCTTCTGTTCTTCCTCCTCGCTCCTCGTCTGTAATCTTCTTCTGTACTCTTCTTTCCCCCATCTTCACTCTTCTTCTCTTCTTCCTCATCTTCTTCTGTGGTCTTCTGCCCTCTGTTCTTCGTTTTTCTGTATCTTCTTCTGTGTTCTTCTGTGTTCTTCTATGTTCTTCTGTGTTCTTCCGGTCTTCCTTTCTTCTCTCCTTCCGGTCTTCTGATCTTCCTTTCTTCTCTCCTTCCGGTCTTCTGTTCTTCTTGTCTTCTGTTCTTCTTGTCTTCGGCTCTTCTGCCTCCTCCGTCCTCTTCTCCCCGCGCCTGCCCTCCTGCTCCTGCCTCATCCCCCTCCCCCACTCGCATCCCCCTCTCTATCTCTCCTATCTAACCCGTTCACTATCTACCTCCCTCACTCCTCCTATCTACCTATCTCTCTATCTCTCTATCCCACTATCTAACTCCCTCACTCTCCACCTCCTCCTATCTTCCTATCTCTCTATCTATTTCCCTATCTATCGATTTCCCTATCTATTTTCTCTATCTATTTCTCTATCTCTCCCCCCTCCCTCACCCCCCCTATTACCTATCTTCCTATCCTCTCACTCTACCTCTCACCCTCACCCACCTCTACAACCCCCCCTCCCCTATCTTCTCAACCCTACTCCTATCTTTCTCCCTTATCTCCTAAACCTCCTAACACTCACCCCCCTCCACCCTTAAACCCCCCCTCCCCCAGCTCTTCTCACTCTACCTGTCCCCCCCTCCCTCGCGCTTTCCCGCCGCGACCTCCTGCACGCCCCCGCCCACCAGCTCCCATTCGCCCCCACCTGACCCCTCCCCCCCTCCTACCTCATATGGCGGCCGCTGCGCGACAGTGGTAGCGACCCTTGACCCAAGGGTAGGTCGCTCCCCCTGCCGCTGCAGCTCCTCCAGGTTCCTGAGTTCCTTAGACCCACCTCACAGTAAGTACCCCCCCCCCCAGCCCCTCGCTCTTCCCCGCGCTACTCACCCTCTCTCCTGCTTCTTTTCTTCTTTTCTTCTTCTCTGTTCTTCTGTTCTTCCTCCTCGCTCCTCGTCTGTAATCTTCTTCTGTTCTCTTCTTTTCCCCGTCTTCACTCTTCTTCTCTTCTTCCTCATCTTCTTCTGTGGTCTTCTGCCCTCTGTTCTTCGTTTTTCTGTATCTTCTTCTGTGTTCTTCTGTGTTCTTCTGTGTTCTTCCGGTCTTCCTTTCTTCTCTCCTTCCGGTCTTCTGATCTTCCTTTCTTCTCTCCTTCCGGTCTTCTGTTCTTCTGTTCTTCTTGTCTTCTGTTCTTCTTGTCTTCGGCTCTACTGCCTCCTCCGTCCTCTTCTCCCCGCGCCTGCCCTCCTGCTCCTGCCTCATTCCCCTCCCCCACTCGCATCCCCCTCTCTATTTCTCCTATCTAACCCGTTCACTATCTACCTCCCTCACTCCTCCTATCTACCTATCTCTCTATCTCTCTATCTATCCCACTATCTAACTCCCTCACTCTCCACCTCCTCCTATCTTCCTATCTCTCTATCTATTTCCCTATCTATCGATTTCCCTATCTATTTTCTCTATCTATTTCTCTATCTCTCCCCCCCTCACCCCCTCTATTACCTATCTTCCTATCCTCTCACTCTACCTCTCACCCTCACCCACCTCTACAACCCCCCCTCCCCTATCTTCTCAAGCCTACTCCTATCTTTCTCCCTTATCTCCTAAACCTCCTAACACTCACCCCCCTCCACCCTTAAACCCCCCTCCCCCAGCTCTTCTCACTCTACCTGTCCCCCATCCCTCGCGCTTTCCCGCCGCGACCTCCTGCACGCCCCCGCCCCCAGCTCCCATTCGCCCCCACCTGACCCCTCCCCCCCCTCCTACCTCATATGGCGGCCGCTGCGCGACAGTGGTAGCGACCCTTGACCCAAGGGTAGGTCACTCCCCCTGCCGCTGCAGCTCCTCCAGGTTCCTGAGTTCCTGAGACCCACCTCACAGTAAGTACCCCCCCCTCCCAGCCCCTCGCTCTGCCCCGCGCTACTCACCCTCTCTCCTGCTCCTGCTTCTTTTCTTCTTCTCTGTTCTTCTGTTCTTCCTCCTCGCTCCTCGTCTGTAATCTTCTTCTGTACTCTTCTTTCCCCCATCTTCACTCTTCTTCTCTTCTTCCTCATCTTCTTCTGGGGTCTTCTGCCCTCTGTTCTTCGTTTTTCTGTATCTTCTTCTGTGTTCTTCTGTGTTCTTCTATGTTCTTCTGTGTTCTTCCGGTCTTCCTTTCTTCTCTCCTTCCGGTCTTCTGATCTTCCTTTCTTCTCTCCTTCCGGTCTTCTGTTCTTCTTGTCTTCTGTTCTTCTTGTCTTCGGCTCTTCTGCCTCCTCCGTCCTCTTCTCCCCGCGCCTGCCCTCCTGCTCCTGCCTCATCCCCCTCCCCCACTCGCATCCCCCTCTCTATCTCTCCTATCTAACCCGTTCACTATCTACCTCCCTCACTCCTCCTATCTACCTATCTCTCTATCTCTCTATCCCACTATCTAACTCCCTCACTCTCCACCTCCTCCTATCTTCCTATCTCTCTATCTATTTCCCTATCTATCGATTTCCCTATCTATTTTCTCTATCTATTTCTCTATCTCTCCCCCCTCCCTCACCCCCTCTATTACCTATCTTCCTATCCTCTCACTCTACCTCTCACCCTCACCCACCTCTACAACCCCCCCTCCCCTATCTTCTCAACCCTACTCCTATCTTTCTCCCTTATCTCCTAAACCTCCTAACACTCACCCCCCTCCACCCTTAAACTCCCCTCCCCCAGCTCTTCTCACTCTACCTGTCCCCCCCTCCCTCGCGCTTTCCCGCTGCGACCTCCTGCACGCCCCCCCCAGCTCCCATTCGCCCCCACCTGACCCCTCCCACCCCCTCCTACCTCATATGGCGGCCGCTGCGCGACAGTGGTAGCGACCCTTGACCCAAGGGTAGGTCGCTCCCCCTGCCGCTGCAGCTCCTCCAGGTTCCTGAGTTCCTGAGTTCCTTAGACCCACCTCACAGTAAGTACCCCCCCCCTCCCAGCCCCTCGCTCTGCCCCGCGCTACTCACCCTCTCTCCTGCTCCTGCTTCTTTTCTTCTTTTCTTCTTCTCTGTTCTTCTGTTCTTCCTCCTCGCTCCTCGTCTGCAATCTTCTTCTGTACTCTTCTTCCCCGTCTTCACTCTTCTTCACTTCTTCCTCATCTTCTTCTGTGGTCTTCTGCCCTCTGTTCTTCGTTTTTCTGTATCTTCTTCTGTGTTCTTCTGTGTTCTTCTATGTTCTTCTGTGTTCTTCCGGTCTTCCTTTCTTCTCTCCTTCCGGTCTTCTGATCTTCCTTTCTTCTCTCCTTCCGGTCTTCTGTTCTTCTGTTCCTCTGTTCTTCTGTTCTTCTTGTCTTCTGTTCTTCTTGTCTTCGGCTCTTCTGCCTCCTCCGTCCTCTTCTCCCCGTGCCTGCCCTCCTGCTCCTGCCTCATCCCCCTCCCCCACTCGCATCCCCCTCTCTATCTCTCCTATCTAACCCGTTCACTATCTACCTCCCTCACTCCTCCTATCTACCTATCTCTCTATCTCTCTATCCCACTATCTAACTCCCTCACTCTCCACCTCCTCCTATCTTCCTATCTCTCTATCTATTTCCCTATCTATCGATTTCCCTATCTATTTTCTCTATCTCTCCCCCCCTCCCTCATCCCCTCTATTACCTATCTTCCTATCCTCTCACTCTACCTCTCACCCTCACCCACCTCTACAACCCCCCCTATCTTCTCAACCCTACTCCTATCTTTCTCCCTTATCTCCTAAACCTCCTAACACTCACCCCCCTCCACCCTTAAACCCCCATCCCCCAGCTCTTCTCACTCTACCTGTCCCCCCTCCCTCGCGCTTTCCCGCCGCGACCTCCTGCACGCCCCCGCCCCCAGCTCCCATTCGCCCCCACCTGACCCCTCCCCCCCCCTCCTACCTCATATGGCGGCCGCTGCGCGACAGTGGTAGCGACCCTTGACCCAAGGGTAGGTCGCTCCCCCTGCCGCTGCAGCTCCTCCAGGTTCCTGAGTTCCTGAGTTCCTGAGACCCACCTCACAGTAAGTACCCCCCCCTCCCAGCCACTCGCTCTGCCCCGCGCTACTTACCCTCTCTCCTGCTCCTGCTTCTTTTCTTCTTTTCTTCTTCTCTGTTCTTCTGTTCTTCCTCCTCCCTCCTCGTCTGTAATCTTCTTCTGTACTCTTCTTTCCCCCGTCTTCACTCTTCTTCTCTTCTTCCTCATCTTCTTCTGCCCTCTGTTCTTCGTTTTTCTTTATCTTCTTCTGTGTTCTTCTGTGTTCTTCTATGTTCTTCTGTGTTCTTCCGGTCTTCCTTTCTTTTCTCCTTCCGGTCTTCTGATCTTCCTTTCTTCTCTCCTTCCGGTCTTCTGTTCTTCTGTTCTTCTTGTCTTCTGTTCTTCTTGTCTTCGGCTCTTCTGCCTCCTCCGTCCTCTTCTCCCCGCGCCTGCCCTCCTGCTCCTGCCTCATCCCCCTCCCCCACTCGCATCCCCCTCTCTATCTCTCCTATCTAACCCGTTCACTATCTACCTCCCTCACTCCTATCTACCTATCTCTCTATCCCACTATCTAACTCCCTCACTCTCCACCTCCTCCTATCTTCCTATCTCTCTATCTATTTCCCTATCTATCGATTTCCCTATCTATTTTCTCTATCTATTTTTCTATCTCTCCCCCCCTCCTTCACCCCTCTATTACCTATCTTCCTATCCTCTCACTCTACCTCTCACCCTCACCCTCACCCACCTCTACAACCCCCCCTCCCGTATCTTCTCAACCCTACTCCTATCTTTCTCCCTTATCTCCTAAACCTCCTAACACTCACCCCCCTCCACCCTTAAACCACCCTCCCCCAGCTCTTCTCACTCTACCTGTCCCCCCCCTCCCTCGCGCTTTCCCGCCGCGACCTCCTACACGCCCCGCCCCCCAGCTCCCATTCGCCCCCACCTGACCCCTCCCCCCCTCCTACCTCATATGGCGGCCGCTGCGCGACAGTGGTAGCGACCCTTGACCCAAGGGTAGGTCACTCCCCCTGCCGCTGCAGCTCCTCCAGGTTCCTGAGTTCCTGAGACCCACCTCACAGTAAGTACCCCCCCCTCCCAGCCCCTCGCTCTGCCCCGCGCTACTCACCCTCTCTCCTGCTCCTGCTTCTTTTCTTCTTCTCTGTTCTTCTGTTCTTCCTCCTCGCTCCTCGTCTGTAATCTTCTCTGTACTCTTCTTTCCCCCGTCTTCACTCTTCTTCTCTTCTTCCTCATCTTCTTCTGTGGTCTTCTGCCCTCTGTTCTTCGTTTTTCTGTATCTTCTTCTGTGTTCTTCTGTGTTCTTCTGTGTTCTTCTGTGTTCTTCTATGTTCTTCTGTGTTCTTCCGGTCTTCCTTTCTTCTCTCCTTCCGGTCTTCTGATCTTCCTTTCTTCTCTCCTTCCGGTCTTCTGTTCTTCTGTTCTTCTGGTCTTCTGTTCTTCTTGTCTTCGGCTCTTCTGCCTCCTCCGTCCTCTTCTCCCCGCGCCTGCCCTCCTGCTCCTGCCTCAACCCCCTCCCCCATTCGCATCCCCCTCTCTATCTCTCCTATCTAACCCGTTCACTATCTACCTCCCTCACTCCTCCTATCTACCTATCTCTCTATCCCACTATCTAACTCCCTCACTCTCCACCTCCTCCTATCTTCCTATCTCTCTATCTATTTCCCTATCTATCGATTTCCCTATCTATTTTCTCTATCTATTTCTCTATCTCTCCCCCCCTCCCTCACCCCCTCTATTACCTATCTTCCTATCCTCTCACTCTACCTCTCACCCTCACCCACCTCTACAACCCCCCCTCCCCTATCTTCTCAACCCTACTCCTATCTTTCTCCCTTATCTCCTAAACCTCCTAACACTCACCCCCCTCCACCCTTAAACCCCCCTCCCCCAGCTCTCTCACTCTACCTGTCACCCCCTCCCTCGCGCTTTCCCGCCGCGACCTCCTGCACGCTCCCGCCCCCCAGCTCCCATTCGCCCCCACCTGACCCCTCCCCCCCCTCCTACCTCATATGGCGGCCGCTGCGCGACAGTGGTAGCGACCCTTGACCCAAGGGTAGGTCGCTCCCCCTGCCGCTGCAGCTCCTCCA
Organism: Pleurodeles waltl; assembly: GCF_031143425.1. Classification (NCBI taxonomy): domain Eukaryota; kingdom Metazoa; phylum Chordata; class Amphibia; order Caudata; family Salamandridae; genus Pleurodeles; species Pleurodeles waltl. The sequence continues at coordinate 832,538,714 of NC_090437.1, forward strand.
GGTTCCTGAGTTCCTTAGACCCACCTCACAGTAAGTACCCCCTCCCCAGCCCCTCGCTCTGCCCCGCGCTACTCACCCTCTCTCCTGCTTCTTTTCTTCTTTTCTTCTTCTCTGTTCTTCTGTTCTTCCTCCTCGCTCCTCGTCTGTAATCTTCTTCTGTACTCTTCTTTCCCCCGTCTTCACTCTTCTTCCTCATCTTCTTCTGTGGTCTTCTGCCCTCTGTTCTTCGTTTTTCTGTATCTTCTGTGTTCTTCTGTGTTCTTCTGGTCTTCCTTTCTTCTCTCCTTCCGGTCTTCCTTTCTTCTCTCCTTCCGGTCTTCTGATCTTCCTTTCTTCTCTCCTTCCGGTCTTCTGTTCTTCTGTTCTTCTTGTCTTCTGTTCTTCTGTTCTTCTGTTCTTCTGTTCTTCTTGTCTTCTGTTCTTCTTGTCTTCGGCTCTTCTGCCTCCTCCGTCCTCTTCTCCCCGCGCCTGCCCTCCTGCTCCTGCCTCATCCCCCTCCCCCACTCGCATCTCCCTCTCTATCTCTCCTATCTAACCCGTTCACTATCTACCTCCCTCACTCCTCCTATCTACCTATCTCTCTATCTCTCTATCCCACTATCTAACTCCCTCACTCTCCACCTCCTCCTATCTTCCTATCTCTCTATCTATTTCCCTATCTATCGATTTCCCTATCTATTTTCTCTATTTCTCTCCCCCCCTCCCTCACCCCCTCTATTACCTATCTTCCTATCCTCTCACTCTACCTCTCACCCTCACCCACCTCTATAACCCCCCCTCCCCTATCTTCTCAACCCTACTCCTATCTTTCTCCCTTATCTCCTAAACCTCCTAACACTCACCCCCCCTCCACCCTTAAACCTCCCTCCCCCAGCTCTTCTCACTCTACCTGTCCCCCCCTCCCTCGCGCTTTCCCGCCGCGACCTCCTGCACGCCCCCGCCCCCCAGCTCCCATTCGCCCCCACCTGACCCCTCCCCCCCTCCTACCTCATATGGCGGCCGCTGCGCAGGCGCGCCAGAGGCAAGCCCGTCTGCGCCCGTGCGCACCTGGCCCGCGCCCAGCGCCACGACCCCTGGTCCCCAGCTCTCCCAAGCCCCGCTGACCCGCTACGACCCCACCACCCTCCACGCCCTCAACCCAGGACGCTCCAACACCTGCTTCCAAGCTCACCCCAAACGCACCCATGGACCCTTCGACCCTTCCACCACGCAACAACCACGACCACAAGCCCACGCGCCATCAACCACCTCAAGTGCATCCTAGTCAACGCTCGCTCCGTCCACAAACACGCCATTGAACTCTGGGACCTCCTGGACTCCATAGCACCGGACGTCGCCTTCATCACGGAGACCTGGATGAACGCCTCCTCGGCCCCTGACATCGCCACTGCCATCCCCGAAGGCTACAAGATCTCCAGAAAAGACCGCACCAACCAGGTAGGAGGAGGTATCGCCATCGTCTTCAAAGACTCCATCAGCGTCACCACCTCCACGAAGACACCCCTCTCGCCGCTGAACACCTGCATTTTCAGATTCGCACCGATCCGAGGACCACCCTCAGAGGATCCCTCGTCTACCGTCCTCCCGGCCCACGCGCCCCTTTCAGCGACGCCATCGCCGACTTCATCTCCCCGCACGCCCTCGCCTCGCCGGACTACATCCTCCTAGGTGACCTCAACTTCCATCTGGAACAAAACAACGACCCCCAACACTACCACCCTGCTCGACAACCTCGCCAACCTCTGCCTCAAACAACTGGTGAACACCGCCACCCACATCGCCGGACACACGCTTCACCCCATCTTCTCCGCCAGCAAACACGTCTTCTTCAGCCACGCCTCCGCCCTACACTGGACCGACCACAGCTGCGTCCACTTCACATTCCGACGCGAGACCCGCCACCTCCGCACCCAACCCATCCCTCGTCGACAGTGGAACAAGATCCCCGAAGAGCAACTCTTCTCCGCACTCGCCGCCAACCAACCCACCCTCACCACCAACCCCAACGACGCAGCCCTCAACCTCACAAACTGGATCTCCAACTGCGCAGACATCCTTGCTCCCCTCAAACGCACGCATCGACAGACCAACACCAAAAAACCTCTCTGGTTCTCTGACACCCTCAAAGAATCAAAGAAAACTTGTCGCGCCCTTGAGAAAGCCTGGCGCAAGGACTGCACCGCTGACAACATAACCGCCCTCAAGAACGCTACCCGCGAACACCACCACCTGATCCGCGCTGCCAAAAGGAACTTTTTCACCGACAGACTGGACAAAAACAGACACAACAGCAGAGAACTCTTCAGCATCGTCAAGGAGTTCTCCAACCCCAGCGCCAACGCCAACGCCAACGCCGTCACGCCCTCACAGGATCTGTGCGAATCCCTCGCCACTTTCTTCCATCGCAAGATTAGCGACCTCCACGACAGCTTCGGACACCAGACCCAACCATACACCACCGAACCGGCATCCACGGCCATCACCCTCAACAACTGGTCCCACATCAACACGGAAGAAACCAAATCCATCATGAACTCTATCCACTTCGGCGCCCCTTCGGACCCCTGCCCGCACTTCATCTTTAACAAAGCCGACGACATCATCGCCCCGCACCTCCAGACCGTCATCAACTCTTCTTTTTCTTCTGCTACCTTCCCCGAATGCTGGAAACACGCCGAAGTCAACGCCCTACTAAAGAAACCTACGGCTGACCCGAGCGACCTAAAAAACTTCCGCCCCATCTCTCTTCTGCCTTTCCCAGCCAAAGTAATAGAGAAGACCGTCAACAAACAGCTGACCACCTTCCTGGAAGACAACAACCTGCTCGACCCCTCACAAACCGGATTCCGAACCAACCACAGCACTGAAACCGCCCTCATCTCAGTCACTGACGACATCAGAACCCTGATGGACAACGGTGAAACAGTCGCCCTCATTCTGCTCGACCTCTCGGCTGCCTTTGACACCGTCTGTCACCGCACCCTAATCACCCGCCTCCGCTCCACCGGGATCCAAGGCCAGGCCCTGGACTGGATCGCCTCCTTCATCTCAAACCGTTCCCAAAGAGTTTACCTCCCTCCGTTTCGCTCAGAACCCACCGAGATCATCTGCGGCGTACCCCAAGGCTCATCACTCAGCCCGACACTCTTCAATGTCTACATGAGCCCCCTCGCCAACATCGTACGCAAGCACGACATCATCATCACCTCCTACGCCGATGACACCCAACTTATACTCTCCCTCACCAAGGACCCCGCCAGCGCCAAGACCAACCTACAAGAGGGTATGAAGGACGTCGCAGATTGGATGAGGCTCAGCCGCCTAAAGCTGAACTCTGAAAAAACGGAAGTCCTCATCCTCGGCAACACCCCCGTCCGCCTGGGACGACTCCTGGTGGCCCACGGCCCTCGGCACCGCACCGACCCCCACAGACCACGCCTGCAACCTTGGCTTCATCTTGGACCCTCTTCTCACCATGACCAAGCAAGTCAACGCCGTGTCCTCCTCCTGCTTCCTCACCCTCCGCATGCTCCGCAAGATCTTCCGCTGGATCCCCGCCGACACCAGAAAAGCCGTGACCCACGCCCTCGTCACGAGCCGCCTGGACTACGGCAACACCCTCTACGCCGGGACCACAGCCAAACTTCAAAATCGCCTGCAACGCATTCAAAACGCCTCGGCCCGCCTCATCCTCGACATACCCCGCAGCAGCCACATCTCCGCACACCTGAGACACCTGCATTGGCTCCCTGTCAGCAAAAGGATCACCTTCCGACTTCTCACCCACGCACACAAAGCCCTCTACGACAAGGGACCGGAATACCTCAACAGACGCCTCAGCTTCTACGTCCCCACCCGCCTTCTCCGCTCCTCTGGCCTCGCTGCTGTCCCTCGCATCCGCCGCTCCACGGCGGGTGGGAGATCTTTCTCCTTCCTGGCGGCCAAGACCTGGAACTCCCTCCCCACCAGCCTCAGGACCACCCAGGACCACTCCGCTTTCCGGAGACTCCTAAAGACCTGGCTGTTCGAACAGCGATAACCCCCCCCTTTTTCCCCTAGCGCCTTGAGACCCGCACGGGTGAGTAGCGCGCTTTATAAATGTTAATGATTTGATTTGATTATGAAGAGCAAAACCAGCACATAGAGCACATAGAGCAAAACCAGTCACCTATAACAGGTACGAATACTCATGAGTCCACACTTCTGCTGCTTTGGATCCCAGAATTCACCTCCAGGTCCCCCACAGACGTTCTTAATCGTTCTGCTATTTTAAGAATCATAAAAACTCTACCGGACTTACAGTTTGTAGCATCGGATGACCTTGCTGCAATAAAATGTATTCAAGCGAGAGGCAACCAGCACTCGGATACAACACTCACTATCTTTTCAGCATCATGGAAAGGAAGGACCTACTGAAAGCCTGAGGCAGTGAGGTGGCCATCTACAAAGGAGAGCGATATCCAACCCCGTTACTAGACTCGCAACACCTGGGAAAACCTAAAGGCACATGGTCGGTTTTGAAAGGAGTCCATCAGGCCAGTAGACCCACTGAAGAAAGGTCTAGTGAGAGGAGACCCCCTAAGCACCCACTGGGAGTCCAAATATGGAGAGAAGAAGGGAGGAAAGGAGTGGTCTTGGGTCAGCAACTGCATCTGGAAAGGGAATGGGCAGTGACGGCTTCACCCCCAGGACCGATGGGCAACAGTTGAATAGTTAATGATCAACCTGTACAAGGGATATTATCCATTTGTTCATGGAATATCTTAGCCCAGCTACAAAAACCTATAGGCCCAGTAGGTCGAAGGGAGGCCTAGCTATCTATGTTAGTATGAACATTCTAGTAAAAATCTCTGAGCACAAGGAGGAAGACCAATCCTTTCAACTACTCTGGCTGAACGATTGGGGGAAAAATACACAGGAACCACTGATCCTGGTCAATATATACATCAATCCAAAAAATAAAAAAATCGAAGCAAACAAATTGTTAACTCAACTATTAGGGATAAAAAGCACAGTAAATCGGCATTTTGGCTAATGACGGGTGACTTCAATCTCTGCCTTTTCCACAACCCCAGTGAGGGCCATATTCAAACAGTTCTGTAATAAATATGTACACTGTTCCACAAAGAAGAAGGAAGAAAAAGGAGTGGGCGAAGAAGTAAGACTGAAAAGCTGATATTGTGATAGTTGTAGGAGTGCCCTCAAGCATCACTGTATGATGCAAAGCATCATCATTGGGCTGACTCCTCGCCAGACTGGCACTGCAATATCTGGCGGGCCACCACACAAAGGTTGTGGCTCTTCAACCAGGAAGTGATTCTACAGAACAGCTCAACTCCGCAAAAAATATTGACAAAGGGAAAAAGGAGAGAGAAAAAATATAAAATTGGCTATGAACACCTGAAAACTCAATTTAATATATGTAATACGGGTCAGGCCAAGGTTAAAAACTGGTAGGAGTAATCAGGAAATAATGTTTCCTATACTCCTAAGAGAAGGGAAGGAGGGAAGGGTCTCCACTCCTACCTCTAGGTCGACATGTTTCGCACCTAATCGGTCAAGGAAAGATCCACCGGCGCTTCATCAGGACCGTTTGGTTTTAACTTCTCCTTCATATAACAAAATAAACCAAAAGATAGGTAAAGACCATAAATGCTAGGAGGTCACTTACAGTCTATGGACCATTCGTCACTGTCAGTCTAATAGAAAGTCGCCCTGTATAGAGGATAAAACACATGTGTAAAACAACGTGCAATCAGTAGACATTCATTGGTGTCCAGATCATAAAAACGTGATAGATATCAAGCCCCACAGAAGAGAAACGTGGAAAACACATAAACCAATAACATTGAAGGCTTACCATCCCATGTGAGGAAAGGGCATCATAGGGACGCGTAAACCTTGTAAACACCGTGAGTTCACTGGATTAAAAAAAGTTTTTATATGAAATCAAGTCAAGTGTGGTTGGAACATCTATAGCTGGAAAGAATAATATCAGCACAGAGTTTAACCGATTCAAATTAATCAATGAGAGAAAATACCATGTGTTCATATCTCTTTTCACTGATAAGTAATACAGAGTCTCATGATTTTCTATAAATCCCAGCTGTTAGGCCTGTCTTGATAATAAAAATGACTTCTCAATCTACTACCGGTGTTGGCATAACAACCCCGTTCCAGGACATCTGGGTCTACACCCCATTATTCAAATGGCAACGAGGGTGCTAATAGTAACTCAATCGTGATGGGCGGAGGACGGTGAGCGTCCTGGTAACGAATACACACTATAAAGAGCCGGCGCTTTCGAAAGAACCTCTTCGAGCGCTGACCGCTCGTATCACTTGCAAACTTCGTCTTGAAGCCGGTCGCGCACGCGCATGCAGCGTGCAGCGTGTCGGTAGTGCACTTACGTGACCCTGATGTCCGGATGCCATTTGCCTACCCCAGTCCGCGTCCCTGTATGACAGGTTACGCGTGTACTTGATCCGTTTAAATCCTATTCGGTTAATTGGGGCAATTTGGCCCTCAGTACGTCGCGTCCTCTTCGGTGTCGACACAATCGACAAAGGACTACCAAGAGGGCTAGTAATGGCGGCGGCCATCTTGGAACGGGAAAAGTGCATCATGCAAATAATGGGGACATGTGCACAACAATAAATAAATCATCGAAAAACATTTTTTAGTCGACGGGGAAGAAAAGAAAAGAAAGGGCCCCTAGCTATATGAAATGTCATCTAAAGGATGAGATAATGATCCCAGTATCCCTCGAGGCTGATGGATTGTGTAGCTATATTGTCTGTGGTGTAAGACTTCTTAGTTATCTCTGTGATACAGTCAAACGAATTTAACGAGAAAGGGTCCACCAAGGAATGTCATCATTAAGACCTTCCTTAGCTGTTTTGAGTCGGAATATCCACCGCTGCTCAGTCCTGAACAGATATTTGGGGTCATTCTCATTATATCTGGGTACTTGTAAGACAGTCCACCACAAATCATTGGGGCCACGTTTTGCTTCTAAAAAATGTGAACTCAGTTTAGTCGTGATCCGAGCGCATCTGATGTTACTGCGGTGTTCATTTATTCTTAACTTAACTGGTCTTGTTGTCATTCCTACATACTGTAAGTCACACGGACATGTAATCAAATATATACAGTGCCGTGTGTTGCAATTGGTGTGTTTCATCAAACGCCAGTCTCCAAAATGTTTCAACTGGAGACTAACTATCCGTTTGGTCAATGCACACATGTTGCAAGATCCGCATGGATAGTGTCCAGAGACTGGTGGAAGTTTCCATAGAGTGGACTGTTCTGAAGAAAGCTCTTGTTTTAGCGGTCGTGTGTGAATAATTAAGTCTCTAATATTCGAGGATCTTTTAAATGCAAAGAGGGGTTTCGCTATCTGTGTACCCCCACTCAATAAAATTTGCCATCTTTTATTAATGAGTCTTTTCAAAGTGTTGGAGATGGGAGTGTATGTGGATACACAGGTAAGTCGTGTTTGTTCTTCTCGTCTGGATGGTTCTAAAAGGGCATCCCTATGGTTGTTTCTGGCTCTTTTATAGGATGAATTAATGATCTTGGTGGGATAGCATCTTTGTAGGAGTTTGTCTTTCAACTGCCCAGCCTGTATTTCAAATGTCTGGACAGAGGAGCAATTCCTGCGTAGTCTCAAAAATTGGCCAAACGGAAGGTTATCGCGTAGAGCCTTCGGATGATGGCTGTCATATCTGAGTAACACAGTGGGGGTACACAGATAGCGAAACCCCTCTTTGCATTTAAAAGATCCTCGAATATTAGAGACTTAATTATTCACACACGACCGCTAAGACAAGAGGTTTCTTCAGAACAGTCCGCTCTATGGAACCTTCCACCCGTCTCTGGACACTATCCATGCGGATCTTGCAACGTGTGTGCATTGACCAAACGGATAGTTAGTCTCCAGTTGAAACATTTTGGAGACTGGCGTTTGATGAAACACACCAATTGCAACACACGGCACTGTATATATTTGATTACATGTCCGTGTGACTTACAGTATGTAGGAATGACAACAAGACCAGTTAAGTTAAGAATAAATGAACACCGCAGTAACATCAGATGCGCTCGGATCACGACTAAACTGAGTTCACATTTTTTTAGAAGCAAAATATGGCCCCAATGATTTGTGGTGGACTGTCTTACAAGTACCCAGATATAATGAGAATGACCCCAAATATCTGTTCAGGGCTGAGCAGCGGTGGATATTCCGACTCAAAACAGCTAAGGAAGGTCTTAATGATGACATTCCTTGGTGGACCCTTTCTCGTTAAATTCGTTTGACTGTATCACAGAGATAACTAAGAAGTCTTACACCACAGACAATATAGCTACACAATCCATCAGCCTCGAGGGATACTGGGATCATTATCTCATCCTTTAGATGACATTTCATATAGCTAGGGGCCCTTTCTTTTCTTTTCTTCCCCGTCGACTAAAAAATGTTTTTCGATGATTTATTTATTGTTGTGCACATGTCCCCATTATTTGCATGATGCACTTTTCCCGTTCCAAGATGGCCGCCGCCATTACTAGCCCTCTTGGTAGTCCTTTGTCGATTGTGTCGACACCGAAGAGGACGCGACGTACTGAGGGCCAAATTGCCCCAATTAACCGAATAGGATTTAAACGGATCAAGTACACGCGTAACCTGTCATACAGGGACGCGGACTGGGGTAGGCAAATGGCATCCGGACATCAGGGTCACGTAAGTGCACTACCGACACGCTGCATGCGCGTGCGCGACCGGCTTCAAGACGAAGTTTGCAAGTGATACGAGCGGTCAGCGCTCGAAGAGGTTCTTTCGAAAGCGCCGGCTCTTTATAGTGTGTATTCGTTACCAGGACGCTCACCGTCCTCCACCCATCACGATTGAGTTACTATTAGCACCCTCGTTGCCATTTGAATAATGGGGTGTAGACCCAGATGTCCTGGAACAGGGTTGTTATGCCAACACCGGTAGTAGATTGAGAAGCCATTTTTATTATCAAGACAGGCCTAACAGCTGGGATTTATAGAAAATCATGAGACTCTGTATTACTTATCAGTGAAAAGAGATATGAACACATGGTATTTTCTCTCATTGATTAATTTGAATCGGTTAAACTCTGTGCTGATATTATTCTTTCCAGCTATAGATGTTCCAACCACACTTGACTTGATTTCATATAAAAACTTTTTTTAATCCAGTGAACTCACGGTGTTTACAAGGTTTACGCGTCCCTATGATGCCCTTTCCTCACATGGGATGGTAAGCCTTCAATGTTATTGGTTTATGTGTTTTCCACGTTTCTCTTCTGTGGGGCTTGATATCTATCACGTTTTTATGATCTGGACACCAATGAATGTCTACTGATTGCACGTTGTTTTACACATGTGTTTTATCCTCTATACAGGGCGACTTTCTATTAGACTGACAGTGACGAATGGTCCATAGACTGTAAGTGACCTCCTAGCATTTATGGTCTTTACCTATCTTTTGGTTTATTTTGTTATATGAAGGAGAAGTTAAAACCAAACGGTCCTGATGAAGCGCCGGTGGATCTTTCCTTGACCGATTAGGCGCGAAACATGTCGACCTAGAGGTAGGAGTGGAGACCCTTCCCTCCTTCCCTTCTCTTAGGAGTATAGGAAACATTATTTCCTGATTACTCCTACCAGTTTTTAACCTTGGCCTGACCCGTATTACATATATTAAATTGAGTTTTCAGGTGTTCATAGCCAATTTTATATTTTTTCTCTCTCCTTTTTCCCTCTGTCAATATTTTTTGCGGAGTTGAGCTGTTCTGTAGAATCACTTCCTGGTTGAAGAGCCACCACCTTTGTGTGGTTGCCCGCCAGATATTGCAGTGCCAGTCTGGCGAGGAGTCAGCCCAATGATGATGCTTTGCATCATACAGTGATGCTTGAGGGCACTCCTACAACTATCACAATATCAGCTTTTCAGTCTTACTTCTTCGCCCACTCCTTTTTCTTCCTTCTTCTTTGTGGAACAGTGTACATATTTATTACAGGATTACGTGGAGGGAGAAAGTACACTGGACCAGGCCAATCTCCCAGTCCTCCTTGTTAAAATAGCATATTCAAACAGTGGCAAGGATGCCCAGCCTGACCCTCCCAAAAAAACACAGGAAAGACAAGTTAGGGGAGAGTTTTATACGTACTAGTGAATCGGTAGGCCAATTTGTGCTAAACGGGCGGAAGTCGCCGGACATCGCACCGGCATGGACAAGATCCTCTGGGAAAACGGTCTCCTATCTAGACTACACATTGGTGTCCCCTGCATTGTATACATTAGTAAATGCCTTCAGTATCATGGACTGTACAGAAAGCGTACGCCGCAGGTATTTGGGCTCTGCGCATCACCACAAAAGCCAGAAAAAGTGGTAGAATTAAACGGGCCAATGGGCACCGAAAATCTAAAGCGACTCAAATGGTCCTCAGACACCATTGAGAGCCAGGCAGAAGAGGCTCTATGAAAGCTAGATTCAATGGCCACAAGTGGGGCAAAGTTGACAACGGTCTGGGAGAACTTTGCTCCGATCTCTTAAAAAAAGACTCCTTAGGCAACACAAAAAAGGGAGCACAACTGAATCATCGCCAATGTCTACTTCTGCGACAGCCAGTGCGCAGAAGGCAAGCAGCTGTAGGTAAACTATTGAGGTTACTGCGTAAATGCCCAGACAATGGATCAATACTGGCCAATTTGCGAGAGCAAAGGAAATTGTCCAAAAGGGATTTATGGACCTTCAAAAGACTCCAGCAGGAGGCCCTTTGGGCCAAATTACACTTTGCAACTAAAACATCCGACTCCAAAAGATTTTGTAAAAACATTAATACAATGGACAAGGGTTCAAAAGCAGGTAATAATGCTAACTTAACAGAGGAAGCATGGGTATCCCACTTAAAGTCCCATCTAAAAGTCCTGACCATCGAAGAAGTTCCTCAAATCCAGGGGCACATTTTTAACTGGGAACCCTATGTTCCCAGAACCCTATGTTCCTGAAGTTTTGAAATTTACAGCAACAGAACTATTAAAAATCATTGGAAAGTCACGAACCGATTGTGCCCCTGGCCCAAACGGCTTACCGCTAGCATTATTTAAACAGGAAATGAAAGATGGGCCAATTTCCTGGCTGCAATGTTCAACGATGTGCTTACAACAGGTTCTGTCCCAGCATCCTGGAAAGGCTCTATAATCCACCCAATATTTAAGGGTGGGAACGCGGCTTCCCCAAGCAACTACAGACTAATCGCTCTTTTAGATGATGACCTCAAGTACTTCTCATCCTGTGTGCTAAAACACCTAGAAGCAGATAAAAATATTTTACCCCTAAATCAAACCGGCTTCACCAAGCACCAAGGAACATTAACAAATCTTATGGCACTGGGACTGATCTTCAACAGAGCAAAAGCAAAGGGGACTCCGACCTATTTATGTTTTGTTGATTTTAAAGCTGCCTTTGACTGTGTCCCCCACTGCAAATTGTGGGCCAAATTACAACTGTGGGGGTTACCACACACTATCTTAAATGCCATCAAAATAATCTACTCTGATACTTGGGTGAAGGTTAAATTGGGGGAAGGCTATCACCTATCCAGGGCAGTTGAAACAACAGTTGGTGTTAAGCAAGGCTGTTTATGGGCCCCAACACTCTTCAACCTGTTCATAGCAGATCTCTCTGCCAAGTTAAATGATCAATCATCCCATCCTCCCTCACTGGGCGGCCAACAAGTATCCAATATGCTATATGCAGATGACCTATTACTAATTAGTAACACCAGAATAGGCATGCAAAAATTGCTAAATGCATTAGAAGAATACTCAGGATCTAACGAATTAGAAATCAATTATAAAAAATCTAAAATGATTACCCTAAACCGCAGGCCGACTAGCCAACGTAAATGGCACTTGAATGGGAAGACCCTAGAGGAAGTACGTTCATATAGATACTTAGGAGTTGTGGTTGATGCCAGAGGTAATTACGCGCTACAAAAAGAAGCAATAAAAATCAAGTCGTAGGCCCTTACTTATGCAATTTGCAAGCTAGCAAACTCAATTTGTGGTCATGCTCTGAACCCACTAACAACTGAAATGAAAGCGAAACTACTTCCAACTCTCACATACGGGACCGAAATAATGAGGGGGATGGAAGTAGGTCTCTTGGATAAGCTTCTGATAAAGACCTATAAGCGTGTTTTTCGGCTCCCTGGGCGCGTGTCGCCAGCCCAGGTCAGACTGGAATTTAAGCTGGTCAAGCAGTCGCTAGCCCGTCCCGCGGCATATATTAAATGCTGTTACAAATTAAGCCGCGCCTCAAAAGGGTCTTTAGCTAATTTAGTCTGGCAGGAAACTATCCTAGAAAGAGGGAACTGCAATTACTTAAAGTATCTAGAAAAGAGCAAGAGTCTGTTGAACTTAGATGAGGCATGGGGCCAGTCTCTCCCCATCCCAGCTTTTAACAAAGCTGTGAATAAAGCAAGCAAATTACAGAGCTGGTTAGAAGACAGGGCCTCTCTGGCTAAAAGGGCGCACAGCTGGTCGATCCTTAACTCTTATAAAACGTTTTTATGGCTGGCCCCTATTCACAGAAAATCAAGCAGTGCTTTCTTAGACTCAGGCTGGGTGAACTCCCAACGCTAGACCTCATGCCAAAATAGAAGAAGGAACAGCAAGTAGGATCCAAGGAGTGCTGTCTATGTCACCTAGCAGAAGAAAACTTGGTGCACGTGGTCTGCGTCTGTCCAGCTTTGGCAGTTGAAAGAAGACTTTTACTGAAAAAAGAATTTAATGGTTTAAGGATCAGATCCTGCTGACAGACACTAATTGAAGCTTTCAACCCACAAAATACAATACTGAACATTAGGTTAGTTCACTTTTTGGAAATCTTCTCGCTCAAAATTCCAGTTTCTTGAAACAACCCAGTCAGAGGGAGGGCAACAAGGATAACAAAACCCCTTTAACTCATGCCAAACCCCTTAAAGTAGGAAAGGCTCTTAGGCAGCATGGTGGGATGCTTAGCCAGTGGCGTAATATAGTCTGGTACCAACAAAAAGACTCAAGTAGAGGAAAACAAGATCAATAGAAGGTCCACGCCACCTCTCCCTACTACTACTACTACTACTAATGCCTTATTGCACTATTATTGTTTTGTTAAATTTTATGTGGAAGGAAAATGTTATATATTATTTCATTTCAAGCTCAGGACTTTTTATTGCACTGTATTACCTTATTGTATTGTTTTTGTTAAATTTTTATGTGGAAAGAAATGTTTTCTGGTCTTAATTAACTAATAAAATAAATTTTCATTCGTTCCCTTACTGTCCCTTGTTTTGTAAAATATGTATTCAAATAGACTATTATATTGTGGGATTTGGCTTCCCCTTTATTATTCAATTCATATGTGTGCACGAAAACTACAGAAGCCACTGAACAGTGCTGTGCTGATCTTTAATATTATGTGCAATTAATTTAAATAACTACAATTGTTCTGACCTGCCAGTAGCCATTGTTTTACAAATGTTTTGAATTATATGCTGTTCTTGAACCATTGCCTAATCTAGTGTTTATCATTGCCTAGAGCAACCTAACCATGTGGGAACTTGCAAAATGACGATTCACATGATTACTCACTGGACATATGTTAACCTGTTTACATTGCTTAAAATCAATACAAAATTGGTTAAAATTAGTAATTTGTGGTTGAGAAGGAGTAAGACAGTCATGTTTGCTACCTACGGACTTTTAGTAATACATCCTCTTTAATTGTAAAGTTGGATTTATGATCACAACTTTGAAAAATGCCACTTTTAAACATTGGCATTTTCCTGCTCTTAAGCCCTGTGTGCCTGCTGCTTGCCACCAATATATATCTGGGTTGGGTGACATCTGGGCTTTGTGCGTTCCCTCTAGACAGTCACACACAAAGGGAGCTGAGGTGTGCCTTTTAAATCCTGATGGCTGATGGGGCTTTCTGGGCTGGATGGGAGGGAGAAGCAGACAGTTGCACCTGAATAGGGCTATGGCTATGCTCACACAGAGCTGCAAAAACTGCTGTAATTGCCAAAGATCAGTTCTTCTGTCTTGTCCGTGTTCAGCTGCAGGCAGTTGTTCTTCATGCAGTCAACAACACTTGTCATACATCTGCGGGAGTTGGTTCTGGTGGTGAAGAGAGTCATTGGTGAGTGAGACGATGAGTTTGGTGTCGTCTGAGGATGAAATTCTGTTGAGACCATGGGATCTGATGATGTTGGTCAGCGAGTCATATATGCTTTGAAGAGCAAGGGCCTCAAAGATGAGCCCTGGAGGACACCACAAGTGATCTCCTTGGCTTCAGAGGTGACAGGTAGATCCTCTGGGTTCTTCTTCCGGTGAGGGAGGAGATAGATCCATCTGACTGCGTCCTCTTGGATGCTGATGTGGTGAAGTCTTTCGATCAGCATGTGGTGGGATATGTTGTTGAAGGCTGCAGAGGGGTCAAGGAGGATCAAAGCTGCTGATTCTCCTCAGCCGAGGAGGGTTTGGATGTCATCGGTGGCTACGATGAGGGAAGTTTCAGTGCTGTGATTGCTGCGAATGCTGGATTGGAGGTGTTGAGTAGCTGGTTCTGCTTCTGGTAGGTCATGAGTAGCTTGTTGGTGATCTTTTCCAGTATCTTCACTGGGCATGGGATCAGGGAGATTGGCTGGTGGTTTTTGGGGTTTGCTGGGGTTGGAGGAGGGTTTTTTGAGTAGTTGTCCGACTTCAGTGTGTTTCCAGGCATCAAGAAATGTTGAGATGTTTGATTGAGGTGTTGAGCAGGGTGGTGAGTTCCTGGCCGATCATTTTGTTTCCAAAGTTGAAGAGATGATGCAGGCTTGAGTCTGTGGGAGCTCCTGAGTGGACGGATTTCATGGAAGAGGTAATGTCCTGAGTAGAGAGGATGTACCAGGCGGTCAGTGTGTGGTTTGTGTCAGTAAGGGTGGTGGTGTACCTGATTAGGAAGCCTGCAGGTATGGGTGGGGGTTTGAGGTTTCTGTATCTGATCTTGATCTTGTTGTGGAAGAAGTGGGCAAGGTTGTCACACAGCTCCTGTGAGTGTGTGATGTTCTTTTCGCTGGCACCTGGGTTGGAGAGTTCCTTAAGGATGTTGAAAAGTGCCTTGGTGTTGTTGGCACTGGTTTTGATGTGTGCGGCATGGGCTGTCTTCTTTGTTGCCCTCAATAGGCGGTGGTAGAGGTTGAGGGAGGTCATAAAGGCTTGCTATTGGGCCATCTCCCCTCCAGCTGTTTGCTGTTTCGTTTCACTGTTCTGAGTTCTTGGGTGTACCAGCTGGCCTTATTGGAGGATTTTCGTTGGATGTTGTTCTTGATGGGGACAATGCTGTTGGCGTGACTCGTGATCCAGTCATTGAGATTTTTCACTCCCTGTTCGAGATTGGTGGTGGTAGGGGGGTCGGAGGTGTTGAGGGCATCTGCCCAGTTGGTCTCTGAGATTTTGTTCCACCTCTGGTGGGGGACGCTGGTCATCTCGGGGGTGGAGGTGAGAGGGTTGGAGATGCTTAAGTGGATGATGGAGTGATCGGTCCATGTGAGTTCTGTGACACATATGTATTTTACATGGCTGCTGAAGGTGAAAATAGGGTCCAGTGTGTGTCCTGTGGCGTGTGTAGGATCATGGATGATCTGGGTCAATCTAAGGATGTGTTGTCAGTTGTGGTGGTTCACTGTATGGTCTCTTTGTGGATGAGGTTGTTCCTCCTCCCGGCTTGTTTGTCCGGTCCTGGTGAGAGATTTTGTGTCCATCAGGGATTACTGTGGGAATGTCTGGGGCAGATGTGGGGTTAAGTCAGGTCTCAGTGAAGAAGACGATGTTGCGTGCAAGGGTGGTGATGAGGTCCCATAATTTGGTGGAATGCTTGCATGGTGAGAAGGGCGCATGCAAGTGTTTTTGTTCAGGGGGTGTCTGTGGTGTGTTCGGGATGAGCTTTTTAGTGGGCTGGTGTATGTGCTGTGGCAGGTGAAGTGGCAGTGGGTACAGGTGAAAGGTCCTAACTTGGAATGTTGGTCGGTGCGGTGGCAGTGTCTGTTGCAGCATCAAAGGATTGAGGGTGTAGAGCTAGGCACTGGTGTATCTTGGGAGGGAGGGAGGGAGGAAGGCCTGGGTTCGTGGCACTGGGCTTGGTCCAGGCAGAGACAGGTTTGCCTTTTGTTCACCTTTGGCACGTCAGAGGCACTGTTGTGTTGTGGCCTATATTAAGTAGGTCCTGGGGTGAGTGGGGCTTCTACTGGTAGGAAGAACAGTGGGTGGGAAAACCCAGTCGGGGAAAACCCCAGCGGGAATACCCAGGCAGCTGGACTTGCATCTTTCCACCCCGAGAACCAAGTGAGTCCAAGGGCTTGCTGGTTTGCCTCCTGTTCTGGAAGTCCCAGGGCCATCAAGGACTTCCCTTAACGCTGTTTCAGCTGCTTGATGCTGCCCACTATGAGTATTGTCCTGCTAAGAGGTGCCAACGCAGTACTGGCCCTTTGGAAACTGCAGCTGGTGTTCTCCAAAAATCGACACATCAAGGGCGTTGAGCTGCTCGAAATAGACGCAGTGCCCTTTGACGCTGACACAGCCCCGATTCGACGACGACATGGGACCCAACTGTGATATTCGACAACGGCACAGCACCGATCCGAAGTCATCACTCCATGGCTCAATGACAACACATCGTCTGCATCGAAAGGCTGACACAGTACCGGACTGCAAGGCTCAATAACGACCCATCTATACAACTGCATGGATCAGAACCAACGCATTAAGTCTTTGACGCCAATGCGTGCTCCATCCAAGGGACTTTTTCAGCGGGCCCTGCGTGGGTCCTGTAGCCGGCCCCCTCTCCATCACTGTCAGCCTGAACTTTGGATTTACCCTACTCTAGCGCCACTGCAAGTAACCTTTTAGCACTATTGAGTTTTAAGCATTACATTACAGTTTATTCTTTAAAAAGTCATATCTCCGGTTCTACTTATTGGATTTTTGTAATTTTGGTCTTGTTTTACTCAGATAAATATTCTGTAATTTGGTTTCTTTCACTGTGTTTCTGTGATTTAAGTGCTGCACAAATATGTTACATATTGTCTCTTAAATTAGGCCTGATTGCTCTGTGCCAAGCTACCAGTGGGTGAGCACAGGTTAATTTAGGGAGTGTAACTGACTTACCCTGACTAGCACTGTGGTCCTTACTTGGACAGGGTGCATACCTCAGCCAACTAAAGACCCAATTTCTAACACTGTAAGACCACAGTTTCACTTTATAATTATTTGTGAGCAACGTATTGCCCAAAAAAGTTGAAGTTGAATGTGGTCTGTGCATAGAGTGCAGTGTGCACTTAGCTTTGGCATAGCGGAATTGGACACAATCGATAATCCTTCTGGTTGCCCATACCTTGGAAATTGGTTTTTAGGTGAGGTTGGCAAAAGGCTACAAAGTGTTGCTCTGTTTTCCTAATGGATTTCTTATAATCAATGCAATACATAGTAGTTCTTAAAACATTTATAGGCCTAGTTACAGACTGCATTTTGTATGACATTTAGTACTACAGTAGCATTATAAAATGCTATGCCCATAGCTACCTATATAGGGATACGCCTCTTCACACCAAATGCAGACATAAATATACCTTTTAGTAGTAAATGTGGCAAAAACACAGAGGGTAGTGGCTAGAAAATGGGGAACACTTACTACTAAAGGGGAGTGATTAAGGGGGGGGAGTAAGGAGAGATTAAGCAAATGCTAGGGAGGGGTTTATGGAAGGACATCTACCCACACGTAAAAGAGTAAAAACCTTTTAAAAATTGCCCACCTATAGTTACTAGAGCTCAAAAGGAACCAATACGGTTGTAAAAGTACTGTAGCTCAGAGTTGAATGAAGCCCCGCACCACACAGGACAACTCACATGTACTGCAACCCTTTCCGATTGAAATTAATGAGATAGGGACTTAGGGCCAGATGTAGCAAAGGTTTTTACCCATTCTGTGTCTATGGGAAAAAGTGTTCGTACATATGGCCCTTAAAGTGTTTAAAAATATAATTATACTTTATGTTACATTTGTTCTAAAAAATCATAATTATTACTTTAAAATATTTTATTAATCTTTTTAAAAATAAGGAAATATGTAATATTTATAAAAAGAAAAGAAAATTGACCCTAATTAATTCTATACATCAATTTTAATGCTTTTAAATACATAATAAAAACATATATCTTGTTTACTTTGGGTGGATTGCGTTTTAGAATTGAATCCCCAAAAGATTAACAATAATTAAATGTTTAATCTAAAATTAAGCTAGTAATGCTGTAACATTTTATTAGATTATTCTACATTTAAAACAAATACAATGAATTAATAGTAATATATACATTTTTCAAAGCTTGAAAGTTTAAACTTTGCTCTATACTTTATCATACTGACATCTCTGCCCACATAGTGGAGGGCTCTGCCAATCACACAGAACATTAAATACGGTTATAAACGTCACTACTAGTAGGACCTTACGGATGCATTTGGCATTTTCACTAACCTGTCCCCATATTTCAGGGGGTGGTGACATGTAAGTCTACACTTGGAAAGTGTGGGCAGTTCAAAGTAGTAAAGTTACTCAAAGTGCAAGAATAAATATACTGTAGGAAGTTGGATCTCTAGATACTATCTCAAAGTGAGTGCACAGAGTCCAAGGGTTCCCCTTAGAGGTTGATAGTGGCAAAATTATATAATACTAAAGCTCTATTTTGTAGTAGTGTGGTCGAGCAGTAGACTTATCAGAGGGTAGTGT
Source organism: Pleurodeles waltl (assembly GCF_031143425.1). Classification (NCBI taxonomy): domain Eukaryota; kingdom Metazoa; phylum Chordata; class Amphibia; order Caudata; family Salamandridae; genus Pleurodeles; species Pleurodeles waltl. The sequence goes on from NC_090437.1 coordinate 832,557,551, forward strand.
TAAGCATTTGTTGTACATACACAGGCAATAAATGAGGATCACACACTCAAAGACTTAACTCAAGGCCAATAGTTTTTATATAGAAAAATATATTTTCTTAATTTATGTTAGAACCACAAAGATTCAAGATTTGAGGTAAGTACATAAATTGCAAGGTACTCCACACAGGTAAGTATAGAACTTTGATTCAAAGCAGTAGTACACCCAGATTAGTTAAAATGGCAATAAGCTATTTTAAAAGTGGACACTGCAAAAATCAACAGTTCCTGGGGGAGGTAAGTTTGGTTAGGTTTCTCAGGTAAGTAGAGAACTTACACAGTCAGTCTCATGGGCGTAGGCAGCCCACTGTTGGGGGTTCAAGGCAACCCCAAAGTCACTGCACCAGCATCACAGGGCCATCAGGTGCAGAGGTCAAAGGAGGGCCCAAAACACATAGGTGCCTATGGAGAACAGGGGTGCTCCGATTCCAGTCTGCTAGCAGGTAAGTACCTTTGTCCTCGGGGAGCAGACCAGGGGGGTTTTGTAGAGCACTGGGGGGGGGGGGGGGGGCACAAACAGGCACACAAAACACACCCTCAGTGGCACAGGGGCGGTCGGGTCAAGTGTTCAAAGCAGGCATCAGATTTGCTATAGAAAGCAATGGAGGGACCCGGGGGTCACTTAGGTGATGCAGGCAGGGCACAGGGGGGCTTCTCGGGCCAGCCACCAACTGGGCTAGGAAGATGGCCACCTGCTGGTCACTCCTGCACTGGAAGGTGGTTCCTCTCGGTCCTGGGGGCTGCGGGTGCAGTGCTTGGTCCAGGTTTCGAGTTCCTTGTTACCAGGCAGTCGCGGTCAGGGGGAGCCTCTGGATCCTCTCTGCAGGCGTCGCTGTGGGGGTGCAGATGGGTCAACACAGGTTACTCACGTCGTCGTAGTCACCTGGGAGTCCTCTCTGCGGTGTTAGTTCTCCTGAACTCAAGCAGGGGACTTCGGGTGCAGAGTGAGAAGTTTCACGCTTCCGACGGGAAGAGATAGTTCTTTAAAAGTTGCTTTAAAGTTGCAAAGTTGTTTCAGTTTTTGAACAGTGCTGCTGTTCTCAGGAGTTTCTTGGTCCTTCGAGTTCAGGGCAGTCGTCTGAGTCCTCAGAGGTCGCTGGTCCCTGTCGGATGCGTCACTGTGCAGGTTCTTTGAGTCTGGGGACAGGCCGATAGGGCTGGGGCCAAGTCAGTTGTTGTCTCCGTCGTCTCTGCAGGGCTTTCAGATCAGCAGTCCTTCTTCTTGTTGTAGGTTGCAGGAATCTGATGTCCTGGGTTCAGGGTCACCCCTAAATACTAAATTTAGGAGTGTGTTTTAGGTCTGGGGGGGCAATAGCCAATGGCTACTGTCCTGGAGGGTGGCTACACCCTCTTTGGGCCTCCTCCCTGAGGGGAAGGAGGCACATCCCTATTCCTTTTGGGGGAATTCTCCAAATTCAAGATGGAGGATTTCTAAAGGCAGGGGCCACCTCAGCTCAGGGCACCTTATGGGCTGTCCTGGCTGGTGGGTTACTCCTCCTTGTTTTCCTCATTATCTCCTCCAGCCTTGCCGCCAAAAGTGGGGGCAGTGGCCGGAGGGGCGGGCATCTCCACTAGCTGGGATGCCCTGGGGTGCTGTAACACAAGGCATGAGCTTTTGAGGCTCACCGCCAGGTGTTACAGTTCCTGCAGGGGGAGGGGAGAAGGACCTCCACCCAGTACAGGCTTTGTTCATGGCCATGTGGCCAGAAACTCGTCTGGTTATGGCAGGCTGGCAGAAACTGGTCAGCCTAGCACCAGGAGTTGGACTGGTAATTCAGGGGGCATCTCTAAGATGCCCTCTGGGTGTATTTTACAATACATCCCACACTGGCATCAGTGTGCATTTATTGTGCTGAGAAGATTAATACCAAACTTCCCAGATTTCAGTGGAGCCATTATGGAACTGTGGAGTTCGTGTTTGGCAGACTCCCAGACCATATACTCTTAATGGCTACCCTGCACTTACAATGTCTAAGGTTTTGCTTAGACACTGTAGGGGCATAGTGCACATGCACTTATGCCCTCACCTGTGGTTGAGTGCACCCTGCCTTAGGGCTGTAAGGCCTGCTAGAGGGGTGACTTTTCTATGCCACAGGCAGTGAGAGGCGGGCATGGCACTCTGAGGGGAGTGCCATGTCGACTTACTCATTTTCTCCCCACCAGCACACACAAGCTGTGAAGCAGTGTGCATGTGCTGAGTGAGGGATCCCCAGGGTGTCATAAGACATGCTAAAGCCCTTAGAGACCTTCCCTGGCAACAGGGCCCTTGGTACCAGGGATACCATGTACAAGGGACTTATCTGTGTACCAGAGTTGTGCCAATTGTGGGAACAAAGGTACAGTTTAGGGAAAGAACACTGGTGCTGGGGCCTGGTTAGCAGGGTTCCAGCACACTTTCAACCATAACTGGCATCAACAAAAGGCAAAAAGTCAGGGGGTAACCATGCCAAGGAAGGCATTTCCTTACACATACACATGTATGTTTACTCACATTTATGTTTACCTTTGTGAATGTAATGCTTCTTCCTCAAATGATTGGAGTTAACTATTTTATGAAATGGTGTAATGACCATAGGCAGAAAATGGGGGATAGTCCTAAAGAATATTGTATCTTTGTTCAACTGAATAAATGTTTTCAAAGTTCATTAAATTTATCACAGGAAATGATTACAATGAAGAGAATGACCTGCCATAAAAGGAACTGCAGCGGACAAAAATATAATGAATTGAATGGAGGACACGCGATCTGGGAATTGACAATGTTGATGTCTCATGAAGAGACTGGTGGTGTTCTTCGAGGATTAACTCTTTAACACCTTATATAAATGCCCTTACAACAGGTCTTTTGAATATTGACTGGTGTTGTCTATTTAGCAGGCAAGTGACCACAGCAGGTAAATGTTCCCTTATAGAAAGGTACGCTATGTCTGCATTTTGTAGCTTTTGTAAGTAAAAAACGAATGTCTTCCACTGATACCTGTAAAAGTGGCTTGTGGAGACTATTATAGTAGTGGACATATTATTTTTCCATTAGACTACATAGCAAGCCCTTGCAGTGGGCTTGCGGGCCCCCTTAAGAAGGAGCATCCACTCTTTTAGAATTTGAAAATGACAAAACCCCAAAACCTCAGGTCCCAAATTTCAAGATACAGTAGCCGGACGTTACACTGACCATGGTGTTGTGTGAGGAAATCTACATCATGGTGTTGTATGGATATTTCTAAAAGTAGTGAATACCAGGTCTGTCTCACCCAGGTGGATGCTATGAGGACAAGCATCTGGGGCATAATTGCCCCATTTTCTATACATAAGGTATCATTGGTAGCGTAGCAGAGAAAAAGTATGCAAAAATAGGACCACTTCATCCACAGAGCTTTGTTCAAGGACTGTAAGTGTAAGAATCTGGAGATAAAACTTTGCCATTTTGCATTTGCATATGTGGAATAGAGGTTGACCACTTGGGTCCTCTAATGCTGGAAGGAATGCTAAAGCACCTGGGCACATATCTCAGATTTGTGCGTTTGTTGATGCCCTCTGCTGAACAGGTTTACAAAGCTATTGTCCACTCTGGAGAGGTGTTCTACTAGAAGGCATTGATGGCAAAATTCCCTATCCCAGATGTTTTGTATAGTGAATGAACCCTTGAATGTGACGGTAGTACATGGTGGTCATGTCTGTGAAAATGGGCACTGTTTCCATGAGAACAAGCTCATAAAATGCTTAGAGCCTTAACTGAACTGACTATAATTCTAGAACACTGATGTAAGACTGTTGGAAAATGGCTCTCTATGAAGGGTCATCTCAAGCTTTATGCCTTTTTCCCTCCACTTTTTGCTGTACCTTTTTGTTGGATTTAGGACTCTGAGCACATGTTTCTCCCCAAAACATGATGACATTGGTGTATACCTGATTGGCATATTTGATTTACTCGTATGTCTCTTCTAAAGCTGTATCCCATATACCCAGGATCTGTAATTCAAATGCACTAGTGGGCCTGCAGCACTGATTGTGCCACTCACATATGTTGCCTTTCAAACCTATCTCAGGCCTGCCATTGCAGGGCCTGTGTGTGCAGTTTACTGCAGTTTTAACTTGGCATTTAAAGCTACTTGCCAAGCCGTAAACTCCCCTTCCTTACACAAAAATCATCCCTAAGGTAGGTCCTAAGTAACCCCAAGGGCAAGGTGCTATGTAAGCAAAAGAAAGGACGTGTACAGTTATGGTTTACATGTCCTGGTAGTGACAAAAAGCCTATTTCACTTTTCACTACTGTGAGGCCTACGCCTCTCAGACTAGCATTGGGAACCTCTTAATTCGCCTTTAAGCTGCAATTTGTGATCAGAGAGGAGTAGTTTTTTCATGTTTCATATGTTTAGAATGGTAATGATAAATCCTCCTTACTGGTGAAGTTGGATTTAACATTACTGTTTTAGAAATGTGAAAAAAGTGGACATTTCTCTGTACTTTCTGCTCTGTGTGCCTGACAGCCGGTTTCCAATACACGTTTGGAGTAGGTGACAGCTACACTTTGTGCATTTCCTATAAACAGCCACAGGAAGGATAGGTGTGTTTAAGTACCCATCTACATACATCTGCATTCTGATGGCCTTGCCTGGGCAGGATGGTAGGGAGGGGCTAGCACCACTTGAATAGGCAGTGTCCTGTCCCCACACAAAGGACTGATTACCCCTACAGTTAACTTAGTAGACAGGATTGGGTTGGAATGGATACTTTGCACTTCAGAGAACTTCTTTGAACTCACCTCCACATCAAAGGCACTTTTGGGTAGAACTACATGGTCTCTGACCTCTTGAAATCAGACACTACTGGGCTTGTAACTAAGCTCTATCAGAGCTGCTGTGCTGCCTAAAGGACTAAACTGGACTGCTTTTCTGGAAGGACTGCCTTTCTGCTGCTTGCCCTGCTGCCTGACGTTCTATGACTCAGCTGTAGGAGAGTTTGACTCTGCCTTCTGCTCCAAGTGATCTCCGAGGGCTTGTTGGCTTGTTCCCTGTTCATGAAGTTTCAAGGCCATCAAAGACTTCACCTGTCTACCACAGGACTCTGCCACTCATGAGTCCGGCAGCTGTACCTTTGACAAGGAACACTGCATACTTGATCGCTAGCATGCTTGATCACTAGCATGCTTGTTGAAAAGAACAATTGTTTTGCATGTAAAGGACCAAGTGCACTGTTTTAGTTAAAGACCACGCAATGCTGAAGGAAGCCCCTTTCAGTACGGCCCCACCTGGCTGCCTTGAAAAATGTTTGAGCACTTTGTTTTGTTAGATATGGAGCACCTATTTCTGCAACAGACGCCGCAGTACTGAGGGAAGCCCTTTCAGCGAGGACCCACCAAGTTGCCCTGGCAACGGGAACGTCTTCCCATCAGCACAGTCCATTCATATCAACCAAAGCGGTGCACCAACATCTCCAAGGTGAGGGGCCTGATTGCGGGGGCTTCGGACCACTGAGCCTGCCTCGAGGACAGCCCAGGCGACCAGTCACTGCACTACCTTCCAACAGGAGAGTCCCAGGTATGTGGGCCCCATTGCTTTAGAAGAAGGTACTGAGAATAATGAGACCCATGTGGTTTCTGCAGCCAATCTGCGCAATACCGCAGGCAGCTCGGTTTAATTAAAGCATAGCAGTCACGAAGGACCTGCCATAAACGTACTCATTAAGGACTTTAGGAGCACTGCTTTCACGCTCCAACATTAAGAAAGCCCATTTGCCTTTCACAAGCATTACCATAAAGAAACTAACAGAAGTGAATGTGTTTTCTGCACTGTGTTTACTTTTATGCCTTTAATGTCGTAACTTAAAAAGTCTTGAATGGATTTTTGTCATTTTGGTCTTGGTTTACTCAGTTAAATTGTCCCTATGTTTTTCAACCTGTGTGGAATCTTTTTTTTTTGTGGTGTTTTCATTGTGTTACTGTGTGTATGTGTTGCACAAATACTTTACACATTGCTTTTAAGTTAAGCCTGCCTGCTCTGTGCCAAGCTACCAGAGGGTGAGCACAGGTTAATTTAAAGTGTACCTTACCCTGACTAGGATTGTGGTCCCTACTTGGTCAGGGTGCATACCCCTGCAACTAGAGACCCAATTTCTAACAAAAATGCTTTTGTTGCGGAGACCATTGACTCTAGACTGCTACATGGCCCACGTGGGCTCTCTTGCCCTAGAGGGAAGTATGCAAAGGTGGTCCCTGGTGGCTTAGGGTCAAGGAATGACATGTCATGTAACATGTTCTTGTTGCATCACTGCAGTCTGTGCGGAACACTGTGCTCCACCAACACTAGCATTTGCCACTGTCCAATCTCCTGTGACCATTGACTCACAAAATACTCTGGTAGAGGGCACATGTGTACATTTTTGATTGGGATTAGTGCAATGCAAAATACTATAATTACATTAGTTTCATTATCATTTTCACTGTCCAAGATGGGACATCTCTCTTCATTGGTGTAGGCCTTACTTAACCTTTTGAGTATGACTCCCCAAAAATAATTGGGTTTTTTAGGGACAGAGATGCAGGGCTTTTTTGGTATTGACAGTGAACTCCCAATTTGTGGAGGAGTGAGATAGATTGTTGCGAGTGAGGCACTGCACGTGGTTGCTGCTCCTTACCAGCCAATCATGCAAATATGGAAAGGCATGAATGCTGCATTTCAAAAGTCGCGCTGCTGCCACTGCCAGACATTTGGTAAATACTCAAGGGGCTGCTGAGACTCTGAATGGTTTAAGCTGCTTTTACCACAGACCTGAGGTTTTAGAAATTGGTTAGGTGAATGAAGTTGTGGGAACATGTGCCCTTGAGATCAAAGCTCACCATGTAGTCCCCAAGACAGAGCATTAGGATAAAATCATGGAGCATGAAGGATCAGTTCAGTGGCTATAGTTCTGCAATAACCTGTCTTCCTTGGGGATGAAAAAATAAGAGGGAATAGATGCCCTTTTCTTGCTGTTTTAGAGGGGCGATTTGGTTAACTTCCTTTTAGAGCAAGGCTGGCACATTCTCTTGCAGCAGCCCCTGGTTGCTTGGCTGGTGGTGTGCCAGCATGATGGACAATTTAGTAGTGGGGTGTGGAATTTCAGGCAGTGCCCACGAGCCACGATGAAAAGCACCCATTGATCCCAGGTTATCTCCTCCCACTAAAGAACGTATGACTTGGTGTATTCCACAAAAGGGGTTAAGTGGATGCGGGAATAGTGTGGAAGGTCAATAGTTTTTGACAGAAGAGCCCTTCCTCTGGGTACCTTCAGCTTTTCCTCAGCTATTTCCATGGAATCTGCCTCTGCAGTATGTTTTGCTGGCTTGCATATAAAGAAAGGATGGATGTGGCTGGTACAACTGCCTCTGGGTGGTGGCTGCTAGTTTGCTAAAGGTGAAATCAAGACTTTTACCCGGACTTTGGGAGCAATGCTTTCACCACTCCATTGCCTTTGCCATTTGTATCCTTTTTAATCTTCTCATTTAAAGGATCTACAGAAACAAATAACCATTAAAGGCCAGATTCAACACAGAAGGAAAGGTCTATGAACCATGCTACTATATTTTCTGTATCCAACAGAAAGTTTTGATGGTGGTGTTCCTTTTAAGTAGAAAGGATGGAGACAGAAAGAAATAACACCATAAACCCCTGATCCAATATGATTCATCATAAATGCTATTTGGTGATTTTTTTTATCTCAATAAAGCCTTGTAACGATGACTGATGAAGGACTGTGTTGTGTAACCCTCATCTTACACAAGGTTACAACATTATTGATGTTGGAGTAAATGGGACCTTTTATCAAAGGATAGACTCAAAATCTTCCTCTTAAAGAACAAGTTACTTACCTTTGGTAACTCTCTTCCTGGTGGATACCCTAACCACAGATTTCAGACCTTCAGAAAAATCCCCAGGCATCAGACTTTTCACAACAGTGCTCTTTAGCGCCCATAGGTGGCACAGCGTGGCTCTGCATCGACTATATTCCGCCCTGGAAGTAATGAAGTGGAGCTGGTGTAGGCAAGGACTGAGTGCACTGATGTCACTGACAATGAGCGCCCTCAGACGCAGAGACCAAACATTGATCTGAGGTACCAGTGTGCAGATCTTTTGATTAGCACTTTTTTTAAATGGGAAGAGAGAGTATTTCAAAGAAACAGGAAGGAGGGAAGGCAGTAAGGAATGCATGATTAGACAGAGTATCCACCAGAAAGAGTATTATCAATGGTAACTTGTTCTTTGATGGATACTTCCTTCTAACTACAGATTCCTGTCCTTTGGAATAGATAGCAAAGTGGAGGGTCTGTAGAAAGGGTTCAAACCAAGAGGTCCTGCAGGACTGAATGGGTGAAATGCCCTTCTAGTTGGAATTTTCGATCAAGGTAGTAGTGAGTTCCAACTTGTCAAAAATCCAGAACAGGCACTCTGCATGCTAACACAGTAGCAATAGCTTTGACCATGGTGGAAGTAGCCCTCAATCATTCTGTATTACAGAAAGTGTCCCGGCCTTGGCCACCGGATGGTCTTTGGTGCGATCAATGTAAAAGCCCAAAGTTCTTTTGGGGCCAGCCAATGGAGTTTCTGTACCTCTTTTGAGGGGCGAGGCAGAGCAAAGAATGTTGAGAATGTGATGGATTGCCTAGTGTGAAAAGGAGTCACGACTTTAGGTAGCTCTGGTCCTCAACATCAGTTTGTCCATAATAAAGATGGTGTATGACAGTTGTACCTAGAGGGCCGGCAGCCAACTCATGTAGCCAGCTGAATTAAGTGTGATGAGGAAAACAGTTTTCAGCGTCAGGAGATGCAACAAGAAACTGTGCATCAGCTCAAATGGAGTGCACAAGAGGAAAGTCAGGACCAAATTTTAATCCTACTGTAGCATCACAAAGGGTTTTGGAAGAAAAATATGCATCAAACATTAAAAGGCCAAAAGATAACCTTTAGTGGTGCCCCCTGCAAGTCCTTGCTGGGCCAAAGGCAAAACAAACAATAAAACATCAGCAAGTCTGGCCTGCAATGGGACTGTGTTGCGGCCTTCACATTTGGCCACAAACGTGTTTCAGCACCCTGCAATAACTGATTTTGAAGAAGGATGCCATCCAACAGTAAAATCCAAGCCACCAGGAGGCAGCTTGAATGCAGCCATCCACATGATATGTGGATTGTGTAGGCCCGGGTGCAGGACAATGCCATGCTGATGCAACAGAAGAACCTTGTGAAGTGTTAGACTAATCAGGTGGCAAATGCACATGCTCAGAAGTTTCAGGTACCACATTCTCCTGGCCCAATCCGGAGCTACTGGGATGACTGGGGCCCGCTTGTTCCTAATGCTCTTAAGAATTAGAGGCAGGAGAGGAAGTGGCAGAAAGGCATATGGGAGTCCTGTGCTCCACTCTAGCCTGAAAGCATCTCCTGGAGAGCTTTCTTGAGAACGCCAAAGCACAAACGTAATACTGTGCATTCTTGGTGGTAAAAAGGTCCAACTAGGGTTCTCCTCACTGTTGAAGGAGTACCTGCCACACCTTGGGATGTAGTCACCAATCATGATCTGCCAGGGATGAGTTTGTCCACTCTGGGGCAGCATTACAGAAAGTGTCCCCGGGGCGCAATGGGCAAGTGTGCCCGCTTTTTGCACCCCTGGGACACTATGGTATTATAGAAGGGGCCACAGATGCTTATGTGGTCCCTTCTGTACTAATAATAATGCTGGCGCATAGCGTCGGCGCTATCTCAAGAGGGCATTCCCTCATTTACATGGGGGCATAACCCCATGCAACTGAGGGAATTTCTTTGCCTCTGCCCCCGTGCCCTATTACGGATGCAGGTGCAAAGAAGCTGTAAAGGGGTGAACCTAAAGTGCACCACAAAAAGGTAGCAGACTGGCAGGGCAACCCCTGATAGCAGCCCTCTGGAGGGGGAAAAGTGGACATCCCCTTGCATGCAGGTGCACTCACTGCACCTGCCTGCAAAGGTATCTCTAATCCCTCCTCCAGGTGCAGGTGGATTGGCACCTGCACAGTGAAAAACAGAGTAGCTCTGAACCATCCGCTCCCTATTTCTTTTGAAAGCGTTGACTCCAGGGTAGAACGAGTTTGTAGCTACCCTGAGGGCATCACACTCTCTGTAGTAGGCAAGCAGGATGCAGGAGGCCATTAGGTCAAGAAGGCTCAGGGTCACTCACAGGCTGAAACACCAGGATCATACTCTGAATGTCCTGGACTCGCTATAATGGAGAAATGGGCCAAAACTGCACCGTATCCAGAATGGCTTTGATTAATATGTGCCTTTGAGATGGAGTCAGGTGTAACTTCAGCAAGCTGACAGAGAACCCCAAAGATGTTGATGGAGTAACCCCCCACTGGTACGGACTGCTCGGCATAAGCAATCGTTAATGTCCAAGCCAGATTGAATGGCATATTTGCAGCAGAATAACCCGAAGGTCTTCAGGGACTTCCAGCAAGATCCTGCTGACCATGTCCCAAAGGGAGATATCAGCCTAGTAAACAACTATTGTTAACCAACTTTAAGGCTAAATATCTGAGGATTCATATATGTTTCCAGAATGCCTCTATCCTTTTTGACTCTGTTGGGGGAGTCATAGGAAAGGAATTAGGATTCAGTCTGCTTGCAGAAGCTGGCACCAGACTCTCAGAAATGGGATGCTGAGTCAGGAAATCATGGTCGCCTTGTGTCATCTGCAACCTGCCTGTTCACCAGTGGGCATAAACAAGGCTTTCCCCATTTGCCCATCAAAATATCAATAAGGACCTTATTAAAGGACAACAAGGCCTCAGAAAAAAATCTATTCCAGGTGCAGAACTGCAGAAAGGACGTTATTTTTGATCACCACAGAGGGAAACTGTAGGTCTAGGACCTCTGCTGGATATCTAATGACCACAGGTAAGGAATCACTTTCCTCAGTTGGAGGTTGAGAGAGAGAGAGAGAGAGAAAAAAAACCCAGTACCAAGGGATTTATCAAGCATAATGGGCTCCTGCAAGTCTTGTATAGAAACGGATGTCAGCGAACCTATTTTAGCTCCACGCTGTCACTTCCGGGGTGGAATGAAGTCAGTGCAGAGCCTCACGGTGCCACCTATCTGCTTGTGAGGGCACTGCTCTGGAAAGCTTCTGGATTCAATCTGACACCTGGGGATTATTCCAAAGGTGAGTAACAAGCAGTTAGAAGCATATATCAGAATCTATATTTAAACATAGAAAACCTAAATCACACTCAGAGCTTAACTGTGACACACAGTTATCCCTGTTTAGTTTCCATATGGTCAAAGTAGGAACTGAGCAGTGCCATCTCCTTACGACAATCATTTTGAAACAGTTTGAAACACATGCAGCAAACTAATGCTTGTTCATGCATCTTTAGAGCACAATGAGTTAGAGCAGCATATGAATTTTCTAATTTTAAACAGCGCACTGAGTAAGTGTAAGCTTTCATTCATCCAACAGATCTGTCTATATCGATGGCACTTACTGCAACAACAATGGTTGCGCCTGAAGGTTGAGGGTTGAACCCTTCATGGGAACTTAAAAATATGCAAAACTATAGCCATGGATGGTTAGCTCTGTTGTAGACGTCATCCTCAGGAGCCTGAACTATTTCTTGACAGTGGTCTATGTACCACTAACAATGAAACTAAGATCATTCCAAATATGATGGGTAATGCCAACAATTTGTAATTAAAAAAAAAATGTTTGCATTTAAAGCAGGTGGAAAAAGGGGCTTGTAAAAAAAAAAAAAAAAAAGAAAAAAAAAAAAAAAGAGCATATTTACAAAAAGCATAGACTTATCATACAAATTTAACTGATAATTTAATTCACTTAGTCCGTCATGGAGCAATCTCTCGAAAGTCTGATTCCTTATAGCGAACAACCTTGAGGCTGTATAATCTATACTCCTATCTCTCTCCCAATTGTTTGAAAATCTCATGAGAGCCCCCAGTTGTAAACATACAGTCTTTACTTTGCTTTTACCCGCTGCATTTTTATTATCCAGCTCTCAAAAGTGGTAACTTCTTCTGATTTCCATTTTTGGAGGATCAAAGATTTAGCCACCAAAGATGCTATCCAGAAAAGTAGTTTTTGGCACCTAGGTAGATTTAATGAACCACATATCCCAAAAAACACTCCCAAAGGATCAGGTACAATTTAGCTCTGAAGCTTATCCCCAATCCACCGAAGAACTTAGCTCCAAAGGTTGTACAAAACAGGACAGGTATAGCATACGTGAAGCCAGTCCCTTTTTGTAAGCTTACAACTAAAACATGTATCGGATACTGAAGAAAACATTTTGTGGAGCCAAGATGGTGTGTAATAAAGCATCCATTTAGGAAAAAAAGCCATTCTTTTATAATTGGCTCCTCTAATAACTTTCTGGGCCCATTGAGATTGTAATGGCTCTAGGTAGATAAATCAATCCTGCAACCAGTGGAAAGTTCGATGTTATCTAGGGCGGCCAGGATCAATTTAATACCAAGTTGTTATATCAATATTTGGTACCATTTGCCTACTCTTACAAGTACTGTGCAAAAGTAGGCTTGGCTAAAGGAAGAAGCTAATACGTCGCTTGGGATCAAACCTTTTTTGGTGAAAACTTTTAAACTGCAGGTATGAAAGGAAGAGTACATTTGGAGTTTGTGGATTATTCAATTTAATCTGACTCCAGGACTTCACGGTTCTGGCGATAAGTAAATATTTGAAACAAGATATTCCAATTCTCTCCCAATCATGAATACTCTCCTTTTTTACTTGAAGACCTAATTGATGGCAGTCCTTAAGTAAAATATCAGGATGAAAGTGGGGAAGAGAAATTCCTCTTTCAGATGGGTATATCTGCAAAATACGACGAAGAGAAATTTGTATCTGATACCTTTCGGGAGTTTAGGGATTTTAAGGAATGGGGAGAGCTTCATTCCTATTTCAATGAGCATTTGCTTAAGATAAAAGTTATTCGACTGATTCTGCAAGGCTGCTGCTCTAATGCACCAATCCAGAAAGGTGTCCCGATAATACTTTTAAAAATTGGGGAAGCGCCAACCCACTATCTTCTATATTTAAGTACAAGGTTTCCAGCGTAATCATTACAGTAGAGAAGACAAACAGAAACAGAGGAAGGATCATCATTTTGCCTCCAGGTATGGCTGAAGCTTTAAAAGTTTATAATCACTAATGATCATCCACGAGTGTGATCTAGTAGCTAATAAATCCTTGTCCATGATTAATGATCTTTTTTTGCAATTCGATTAAATTTAGTTTTTAAAGAAATGTAAGGGATATTTGAGTCCCATAACTCCACTGCCCCTAGGTTGATTAGTGCCTGGTCTAAGTACCGGCGCCCAGTGGCTGCGGTGTTTGAGCTGATCTCTTTCCAAAGGGCACGACAGAGCGGATTTTCCTTTGCCAGCTGTAACTGTTTCCAGGCTTTGATGTAGCTGGCTTTTCTGCCTATGCTTTGGTTTACATAGCCAAACTCCAGACTAATTTGTGCTAATGAGGTGTATCCCGGTGGCTGAAATAGGGACCTAAAGACTTTTCCAATTATTTTATTTAGGAGAGTAGCGTCTTGCCCACACAGAGCTTCGCTTCCATATCCTAGATTTGGAATTAGTTGGTTGCGATGACTTTAAGCAGGGGCGATAGCTAGGGCCAGTTAGGAATTATTTTTAGAGTTTGGAAAGCAAATAATAGCACGTGGCCTTTTCTATATAACTCCTGTTTCTGGGAAAGAAAGGAGCTGCGTTCGTCAAAAAGTACACCAAGGTATCTGTACTGATTTACTTGTTCCAGAGGGCCCCTTTGTGAGTTCCATTTGATTTTTAAGGATTTTTTACTGATTCTCATTACTTTAGTTTTATCCTGGTTAACTTCCATTCCACTCTGCTCTGCATATTCAAATATCTTAAAAATGAGTCGCTGTAGTCCTACTTTAGTTTGTCTCAGGAGAACCACATCATCTGCGTATAGCAGATTTGAAATAATCATATTGCCGAGCTTTGGAGAATGCCCATTTACCATGTTTAATTCCACAGATAAATCAGATAAGAAGAGACTGAAAAAGTATGGTGCCAGCACACAGCCCTGTTTCAATCCCTGCTTTGTCATAATTTTCCTAGAAAGGAAGGAGCCATCCCCTACCTTGACTCTTACCCACGTGTCTGTATGTAGCTGTTGTATGGCTTTTAATAAAGTCTCTGGTATTCCCCAGGAAGCTAGTTTCTCCCATAAGAGAGGTCGCCGGACCAGATCAAAAGCTGATTTAAAGTCCACAAAACAGGGGCTGTTTTTTGTGTTGGCATTTGTCAATAATCATTGATAAAGTTAATATGTTTGCAGCGGTGACTAGGCCCTTTACAAAACTGTCTGGTTAGGAGGGATGATACTATTTTCCGTTGCCCAGCTATGGAGGAGTTCCAATAGGAGACCTGCGTAGTATTTGGCTTCTAGTTATTAGTCAGTAGTTCTCAGGTTTTGTTTTGTTACCTCCTTTAAATATTGGGTGAATTATCGCTCCTTTCCAGGATTTGGGAATACTTCTTGACAGTATACAATGATTGAAAGTAGGGGCAAGGTTTTCACCCCAGTAAGTCGAATCTAGTTTAAACAGATCATTTGGGATCCCATTGGGGCAGGGAGCACCCCCATTGTTACTTTTTTTTATTAAATTGCTAACTTCTGTTCCTGAGAAAGTTATTTCTTTATTTTCCTTTTGGACAAAAAGGGATTTTGGTATCATTTTCCCAGGACTTAATTTTTCTGTAGCCACTTTTATTATGATAGTTGCTTTGGTTTTATTATTTGAGAAAAAATCAATAGCTTGTACCAAAAAATTGGTATTGGACATAATAGTCCTCCCTGGTAAAAACACTGATTGATCGGTATGGACCACCAATTGAGCTAGTGGTGTTATTCTAGAAGCGATAATCTTGGCAAAGAGTTTGTATTTAAAAGACTGACGGGTCGATATGAGCCCAGCTGATGATCTGGCTTACCCTTTTTTATTCAGTTTTAGTAAACATGTGAGGAACTTCACACCCCTCTAGTATGTTCCTCACCCCTCTAGTATTTCATTGAACAGTTTAACCAGAAATACTGCGATCTGGTACACAAAGGCTTTATACATCTCTGTTGAGAGTCCATCACTTCCACATAACTTCCCATTAGGGGAAGATTTGTAGCTTCTTGGACCTCCAGGAGCATAAAGTAGAAATGCCCCCCATCTGCTGTTCTCTACTCACTTCTGGAAGATCTAAAAACTCTAGAAATCCGTTAACAGCTTCTGAAGAAGTGAAGGGTACCAATGGATAAAGGTTAGTGTAGTGATCTAGGAAGACCTTTTCTGTCTCACTAGGGAGGTCCACCGTCCAACCCCTGGCCTTGTCATAGATTGATTTGATAGCCTCATTATTTCATCTTTTTTTCTGATTAGGCCAGGAAATTACTGACAAATTCACTTTCCCCATAATACTGCTGAAAGCTAGGATTCTGATTAAGTATGGTCTGGGAAACATAGTGGTCCTTGAAAGCCTATCTGGCTTTCTTCAAATTGGAACCTGAGCTCAGAGAATACTCTGCCAAGTGAATCTGAGAAGCCTGGTCCAGGTCTAATTGCAATACTTGAAATTTTCTCCTTCCTTGCTCTGGATATTTGTGTTTTAAAAGTAATTACTTTTACCTTGATATATGCCTTGCATGCTTCTCAAACTGCAAAGGAGGAAGCCAACCCTATATTTCTTTCCAAGAATTCCACAAGATTACATTTCATAACCGAAAGCCACCCAGTATCACTTAACAAGGTTTTATCAAAGATCCATTGTGATCCTTCAACCTGCTCAAACTTTGAGTCAAGCTCAACAAAGGCAACTGAATGGTCAGAAAAGGGGTTAGAAAGTATCCCTAATGCCTTCCTGCCCCATTGACATGAAACTAAAAAGAAAGTGATCCTGGAACACTTTTAGAAAAGCAGGTAAACTCCTCAGCTGAAGGATGCTGAACTTGCGAGGGGTCTATTAAGGCCAGGTCCTTGATCATTGTTGCTAGGAATCTGGCAGCCCTGAGTTTTATTCTTTTGAGACAAATTGAGCCTTAAATCCTGTAAAATTTTGAAAGCTCCCCCTATAACTAGAAGACCTGGGAACACAAATAAAGCTTTGTACATTTCTTTGAGAGAGTTTATATTGTCCTTTATAGGACTGTGGAAGCAGGCTATACCCACCAGTTGCTTTCATAATTTCAGATGAACAAATATCCATCTTGCTTTAGGGTCCCTAATTCTTTTTATTAGTTCTCCCACAACATTTCGAGAAAGCAGAATAGTCACCCCCCTTACAGCCGCATAAGCGGATACAAAAAAAGATTGAGAAATTAAATTTGGTAGTTTGGGAGGCTCAGCTTGTAATTTAAAATGGGTCTCTTGGAGAAGAATTACGTGTGGTTGCACTACATCTAGCCATTGGAGCGTGGATTTAAGTTTGACTCGTTATTAGCACCATTAATATTGCATGAGACTACCTTTATAAACTTTCTACTCCTCATCGAAAGCATGGAAGAACGCCTTGGGAATGAAAATGTCACTTACCCATTGTACATCTGTTCGTGGCATCAGTCGCAGTAGATTCGCATGTTCTGCAATAGCTCGCCATCTGGTGTTGGGCCGGAGTGTTACAAGTTGTTTTTCTTCGAAGAAGTCTTTCGAGTCACGGGACCGAGTGACTCCTCCTTTTGTCTCCATTGCGCATGGGCGTCGACTCCATCTTCGATTGTTTTTCCCCGCAGAGGGTGAGGTAGGAGTTGAATTGTAGTAATAGTGCCCATGCAATGGAGTGACTAAGTATGCACTTATTTAAGGTTGAGATGATACATATATAAATAATTGAAGGTAACTTCCAAACTGCTACAGGCTCCCGGGGAGGCGGGTGGGCACATGCGAATCTACTGCGACTGATGCCACGAACAGATGTACACTGGGTAAGTGACATTTTCAGTTCGATGGCATCTGTCGCTGTAGATACGCATGTTCTGCAATAGACTAGTAAGCAGTTATTTCCCCAAAAGCGGTGGATCAGCCTGTAGGAGTGGAAGTAGTCTGAAATAATGTCCTTAATACAGCTTGACCTACTGTGGCTTGTTGTGCGGATAACACGTCTACACAGTAGTGCTTGGTGAATGTGTGAGGCGTAGACCATGTGGCTGCCTTACATATTTCTTGCATTGGGATGTTTCCTAGAAAGGCCATGGTAGCACCTTTCTTTCTGGTTGAGTGTGCCCTTGGTGTAATGGGCAGCTGTCGTTTAGCTTTAAGGTAGCAGATTTGGATGCATTTAACTATCCATCTGGCTATACCTTGTTTTGAAATTGGGTTTCCTGCATGAGGTTTTTGAAATGCAATAAAGAGTTGTTTAGTCTTTCTGATGTTCTTTGTTCTGTCAATGTAATACATTAATGCTCTTTTGACATCTAATGTATGTAGTGCCCTTTCAGCTACGGTATCTGGCTGTGGAAAGAACACCGGAAGTTCCACTGTTTGATTTAGATGGAACGGTGAAATAACTTTTGGCAAAAATTTAGGATTGGTCCTTAGGACGACTTTATTTTTGTGTAGTTGTATAAAAGGTTCCTGTATAGTAAACGCCTGAATCTCGCTTACTCTTCTCAGGGAAGTAATGGCGATGAGAAATGCCACCTTCCAGGTTAGGAACTGTATGTCGCAGGAGTGCATGGGTTCAAAAGGTGGACCCATAAGTCTAGTTAGGACAACATTTAGGTTCCATGAAGGAACAGGTAGTGTTCTTGGTGGTATAATTCTCCTAAGGCCCTCCATGAATGCTTTAATGACTGGTATTTTATATAGGGAAGTTGAATAGGTAGTCTGCAGGTATGCAGATATTGCTGCAAGGTGAATCTTAATGGAAGAGAAAGCTAGGTTAGATTTTTGTAAGTGAAGCAAGTAACCCACTACATGTTCTGGAGTTGTGTGTAATGGTTGTATTTGATTAATATGGCAGTAGCAAACAAACCTCTTCCATTTACTTGCATAGCAGTGCCTGGTGGATGGCCTTCTTGCTTGTTTTATGACTTCCATACATTCTTGGGTAAGTTGTAAGTGCCCGAATTCTAGGATTTCAGGAGCCAGATTGCTAGATTCAGCGATGCTGGATCTGGGTGTCTGATCTTTTGGTTGTGCTGTGTCAACAGATCTGGCCTGTTGGGCAATTTGATGCAGGGTACCACTGATAGGTCTAGCAGCGTTGTGTACCAGGGTTGCCTTGCCCAAGTTGGTGCTATCAATATGAGTTTGAGTTTGCTTTGACTGAGTTTGTTTACCAGGTAAGGAAGGAGAGGGAGAGGAGGAAAAGCGTAAGCAAATATCCCTGACCAGTTCATCCATAGGGCATTGCCTTGGGATTGTTTGTGTGGGTATCTGGATGTGAAGTTTTGGCATTTTGCGTTCTCCCTTGTCGCAAACAAGTCTATCTGAGGTGTTCCCCAGAGTTTGAAATAAGTGTTCAGTATTTGGGGGTGAATTTCCCATTCGTGGACCTGTTGGTGATCTCGAGAGAGATTGTCTGCGAGTTGATTTTGTATCCCTGGTATAAACTGTGCAATTAGGCGAATTTGGTTGTGAATTGCCCAATGCCAAATTTTTTGTGCTAACAGGCTTAACTGCGTGGAGTGCGTCCCTCCCTGCTTGTTTAGATAATACATTGTTGTCATGTTGTCTGTTTTGACGAGAATGTATTTGTGAACTATTATTGGTTGGAAAGCTTTTAGTGCTTGAAAAACTGCAAGAAGTTCTAGGTGATTGATATGCAGTTTTGTTTGATGTACGTTCCATTGTCCTTGTATGCTGTGTTGATCGAGGTGTGCTCCCCACCCTGTCATGGAAGCATCTGTTATTACGTATTGTGGCACTGGGTCTTGGAAAGGCCGCCCCTTGTTTAAATTTATGTTGTTCCACCACAGAAGCGAGAGGTAAGTTTGGCGGTCTATTAACACCAGATCTAGAAGGTGACCCTGTGCTTGAGACCACTGTGATGCTAGGCATTGTTGTAAGGGCCTCATGTGCAGTCTTGCGTTTGGGACAATGGCTATGCATGATGACATCATGCCTAGGAGTTGTAATACCATCTTTGCTTGTATCTTTTGTGTTGGATACATGCGTTGTATGATGGTGTTGAAATTTTGAATTCTTTGTGGACTTGGAGTGGCTACTCCTTTTGATGTGTCTATTATGGCTCCCAGGTATTGTTGTACCTTGCGTGGCAGAATTTTGGATTTTGTGAAATTGACGGTGAACCCTAGTTTGAAGAGGGTTTGTATGATATGATTTGTGTGATTTGAGCACTCTATTAACGAATGGGCCTTGATTAGCCAGTCGTCTAGATATGGGAACACATGTATTTGCTGCCTTCTGATGTGTGCAGCGACTACCGCTAGACATTTGGTAAAGACTCTTGGTGCGGTTGTTAATCCGAAAGGCAGTACCTTGAATTGGTAATGTATTCCTTTGAATACAAACCTTAGGTATTTCCTGTGCGATGGGTGTATTGGTATATGGAAATAAGCATCCTTGAGGTCTAAAGTTGCCATGTAGTCGTGCAGCTTTAGCAATGGCAATACTTCTTGTAGTGTGACCATGTGGAAGTGGTCTGATTTGATGAAAGTGTTGACTACTCTGAGGTCTAGGATTGGTCTCAGTGTTTTGTCCTTCTTTGGTATCAGAAAGTACAGTGAGTAAACTCCTGTGTTTATTTGTGTGTTTGGCACTAATTCGATTGCATTCTTTTGCAATAGTGCCTGCACTTCTATCTCTAGGAGATTGGAATGGTGTGTTGTTAAATTTTGTGCTTTTGGTGGTATGTTTGGAGGGAACTGTAGAAATTCTATGCAGTAACCATGTTGGATAATTGCTAGAACCCAAGTGTCTGTAGTGATTTTCTCCCATGCTCTGTAATAATGACGTATTCGTCCCCCCACTGGTGTTGTGTGGAGGGGGTGAGTGACATGTGAGTCACTGTTTAGTAGTAGGGGTTTTGGGGCTTTGGAATCTTCCTCTATTTCTAGGGAATTGCCCTCCTCTATATTGTCCCCGAAAACCTCCTCTATACTGTCCTTGGTAACTGGACGGTGTGGCTTGTGAGGTGCTGGCTTGTGTGCTTTGACCCCGAAACCCCCCTCGAAAGGGCGTTTTACGGAATGAGCTGTAATTCCCTCTGCTCTGCGGGGAGTAGAGTGCGCCCATGGCTTTGGCAGTGTCCGTATCTTTTTTGAGTTTCTCAATCGCTGTGTCCACTTCTGGACCGAACAGTTCTTTTTCATTAAAAGGCATATTGAGAACTGCTTGTTGAATCTCTGGTTTAAATCCAGACGTTCGGAGCCATGCATGCCTTCTGATAGTTACAGATGTATTAATTGTCCGTGCAGCTGTATCTGCAGCGTCCATGGAGGAGCGGATCTGGTTGTTGGAGATGGCCTGTCCCTCCTCAACCACTTGTTTTGCCCTATTTTGGAAGTCTTTGGGCAGATGTTCAATGAGATGTTGCATCTCATCCCAGTGGGCTCTGTCATAGCGCGCAAGTAGTGCCTGGGAGTTCGCGATGCGCCACTGGTTTGCAGCTTGTGCTGCGACTCTCTTACCAGCTGCATCAAACTTGCGGCTTTCTTTATCTGGGGGTGGTGCATCTCCAGATGTGTGAGAGTTGGCCCTTTTCCTAGCTGCTCCTACAACAACAGAGTCTGGTGGCAGCTGTGTTGTGATGAAAGCCGGGTCCGTAGGAGGCGGCTTATACTTTTTTTCCACCCTTGGTGTGATTGCCCTACTTTTGACCGGGTCCTTAAATATGTCTTTTGCGTGCCGGAGCATACCAGGGAGCATAGGCAGGCTTTGGTAGGAGCTGTGGGTGGAGGAGAGTGTGTTGAACAAGAAATCATCCTCGACCTGTTCTGAGTGGAGGCTTACGTTGTGAAATTGTGCTGCTCTAGCCACCACCTGAGAGTACGCGGTGCTGTCTTCTGGTGGAGATGGTTTTGTAGGGTATGCCTCTGGGCTGTTATCTGACACTGGGGCGTCGTATAGGTCCCATGCGTCCTGGTCTTGGTCACCCTGGCTCATGGTGGTGTGAGCTGGGGAGTGTGATGGCGTTTGTGCTGGTGAAACGTTAATCACGGGCGGAGGAGAGGGTGGTGGTGTAACTCTTTTCACCACTTTTGGTTGTGGTGCTTGTTCCGTCTGGAACTCCAACCTTCTCTTTCTCCTAATGGGGGGAAGGGTGCTTATTTTTCCTGTCCCCTGCTGAATGAAGATACGCTTTTGCGTATGGTCCGCATCAGTTGCTTGTAGCTCTTCCTCAAACCTATGCTTCTGCATTTGGGAGGTTAGCGAGTGCTCTTCTGTATAAGAGCCTGAAGCTGGGTCGCTTGCAGTTTGTTTCGGCATCGAAACTTTGTCTGCGTGTTTTTTCGGCTCCGAGGTGACTTTTTTCCTTTTCGGGGCCGAAACCTCTCGGCGTCGATCTGTTTCGGTGCCGCTGTCTCGGCGTCGAGCCGTGTCCACACCGGCATCTCGGTGTCGAGGCTTGTCTCCAGCACTTTCTCGGTCCCGAGAAGGCTGCGTGCCGGTGTCTCGACCGGAGTCGGACGATCTCGGCACTGTTTGGGCCTTTTTCGGTGCCGACGGTCGGTCACCGATTTTATGGGTTGAGCCATGGCCTGGTGGCAGTGGCGTCCCCTGGGCCTTGTAAATGTTTCTTTGTGTGGTTTTCGACGTCTTACTCACGGTTTGTGTATCGTCGAATCCTTCGGAGTCTGAGTCTTGGATCGAGAAGGTACCTTCCTCTTCCTGTTCCTCGAACTCCCGTCGGGCTGTCGGTGCGGACGCCATTTGAAGTCTTCTGGCTCGACGGTCTCGGAGTGTTTTTCGGGACCGGAACGCACGACAGGCCTCGCAGGTGTCTTCGCTGTGCTCAGGTGACAGGCACAGGTTGCAGACCAAGTGTTGGTCTGTGTAGGGGTATTTATTGTGGCATTTGGGGCAGAAACGGAACGGGGTCCGTTCCATCGGCGTTCCTCAGCACGCGGTCGGGCCGACCAGGCCCCGACGGAGGATCGAAAAACTACCCCGAAGGGTACCGGAGCTCTTCGATCTTCGATGCGGTGTTGAATCTAAGTACGCCGATCCCGAACGCAACAATACCGACGAAAATCTTCCGAAATTAACTATTTTTTCTGCTCCGAAACTCGGAGCGACAGGAACACGTCCGAACCCGATGGCGGAAAAAAAACAATCGAAGATGGAGTCGACGCCCATGCGCAATGGAGACAAAAGGAGGAGTCACTCGGTCCCGTGACTCGAAAGACTTCTTCGAAGAAAAACAACTTGTAACACTCCGGCCCAACACCAGATGGCGAGCTATTGCAGAACATGCGTATCTACAGCGACAGATGCCATCGAACATTTACTTTCCTCTATCCTTTTTAGTATCTTGCTGCCCCATGGTCTGCACAACATATTTGTGAGTGTCCTGACATTATGAGATCCTCCAACTTGACAATACTGCCCTACCCTAGCACTTTCACCTGCGTTTTTACCCCCTCTGCTACCTCCAAAACCCCATCCTCCCTCTCCTCCTTGCCATGGAGCCTTCTCTGACTTGGGCCCCCTACCTTTTCCCCCTTTATTCTCCCCTTCTTGAGTGCTTTGACATGGCACTCTAGATTCTACTACCAGAAGATAGTAGATAGTACTGGACACATTTTAACTTGATTGTCTTGCTGAGAAAAATTCAGAAATACACCATATACACCAGAAACAAAAAAGTGAAAGCAAAAAATCACAAACAAAATGCCAAAAACACACCAACAGAACACTGTGCCGATTCCCCTCCCCACCCACTACCTCCCCCAAAATAAGGCCAATCTCTCTGGTGCTCTTTCCCCTTTTATTTAGTCATCTATGAGACAGCGGAGGTGGCAGAGCCTGTGGGGCTTCCTTTCCCTCCATCTCCCGAAGACAAAAAGTTCCTGGACAGATTGCTAGACTGGATAATGTGTGCTTGCCCCTTGAAGAAGACCTTAAAACTTACACTTCTGGATGATACCAGCTGGAGTGCCACACCGTTTTAAGTCATCTATTGTCACAAAATCCTTTTGTCACTAAAATGGACATATCTGAGAAGATACAAAATGTGATATTGTCTGGGATCATAAAGAATCTCTGCTTGATTGCGCTAGATAAGACTTGCTCCTTTATTCTGAAGTCACCAAGTTTCACCAAAATTGTTCTTGGATACTTAGCATTGGTTGGATGAGTGGTCGGAACCCGATGTGCAAGAGTAATAGTTAAGTTGGTCACTTCAGGTACTTTATCTGGTACAACATGTTTAAAAATGAGATAGGATATAACTGACATGAGTGATCGACCTGTCTCACAATCTTACGGAACGCCTACAAATCTCAAATTTGACCCCTGTGACCTATTCTCGATGTCATCTAATCTCAATTGCAGCTCCTCTAGTTCTGTTTGAGTTTTGGAGTTTATCCCATCCTCATCACTGATGGAGTCTTCCAAAGAGGAAACTCTGTGCTCCACCCGAGTCAACCCAGAAGAAAGTTGCTGGATACTTGTATTAATATGACCCAGCTGCTCGTGGGTTTTTCTGTTTGCATTCTCCTGGGACAGCTTCATCTCCTGTAATTCACTTCGAATCGGGTTAAGCGTCATCTGTAGTGGGGAGACCTGAAGCAGCGAAGGTGCATCCACTGTGCAGAGATTCACATTTTGATTGGCTTTGCCACTTGTGGAGGTCTAGGTCTCATTGGAGCCAGCCATAGCCAATTCAGTGCTATTTATCTGCCTACTAGTCTTTTCTTGAATGTGATCCCCTCCTTCGGGCTTCTTCTGGCCTTCCTTGGAGGTCGCTGTAGGGAACAGAGAGTAAACATTCTTCATAGGTATCTCTTTGTTACTGAGTGACAAACCGGGCGGAAGAGTAACCTGACTTAATGGTTTGCTAAGCCATTGTCAACTGGCCGGCGTCCATATCTTCTGGGTTGAAACTGGGAACACTTGGAGAGCTCATTGAAGATAGTAAATACTGGCTTGATTTATCCAGTCGGGGACACCGCGCTTCAGCTTGCGGGCCAAGGCAAGATACCGGGTCGATTTCTAATGGACCTCGAGCCTCATTAACTTTAGAACTTTTCTTAATAGTTTTCATTGATAGATGTCATAAGATGCTCTTCAGTTATGGTTTTGATGGAGCTACAAAGGAGACGCTGGAGGTTTTCCACTGGAGAGCCACAAGCTCCATCTGTGCTATACAGACCGCTTCCACGACCCCCCAGCAACTGCTCCCTTGACCCCTCTCCCCCCCACCCCAAGGAGAGACCTAGAGTACCTCTCAGGTTGCTTCAACTCTCAATCCTTCTCTCCCGGTGCTGTTCTCTTTTCATCACCTTACGGCTCCTCCACTCCATGGCGCTTTCATCTTGCTGCTCCCGTCGACTGGTCCCTAGTACATTGCACACTTTGTTTTCACCCCTTTCTTCTTTTCCACCCCCTTAATAAGCAAACTTCTGATCACTTTGAGCCTCTAAGACTTGGTGAATCAAAGTGCATAGGTCCTCTGTATGGTACGGTGAGTATTGAATATAGACAAATAGCCCTATGGAGCAGAAACACTCAGTGCACCCTTCTGATTTGACTCGTTTACTGCTACTGTGCTCGTCACTCACTCTTATCAGGTTAAGGGTGCAAAGAAAATCAGCTTAATAAGCCAATAATATCGTTTTTAAAGTCTTTTGAATCAATTGGCGCTATACCAGGTTAGCCAAGCCTAGCCCAATAGCTTACTAAAATTCTGACACTTCTGACAAGCCCTGCGTTCCTAGTCGTCGGCTCAAAGTAGAAGCAAGGAGCTTAAAAACTGTGAAATGCTATGCAGCATATTATGAGCCTTTACCTGCATGATGCACAACGCATGAGTAAAGTCCTTAGGTCAAGACTGTTCGATTTCATATAGCCCAAGCCGCCGACAGTCAAATAACAGAACTGCTTCTCTTGAAAGCACTTCCAGCTTATATTTCTTATTTTTATTTCCCTCAAGATAGGGAGGGTGGAGTCTCAAGGGCTGGGAGGGAAATCAATGACTGTGGCGTTGAGTTGAAGCGCTTGCTTGACACGCCACTGTTACCGCTGCTGTCTTGTGGGCACAGTTTCCATACACAGACTCTGCATCCACGCTTGCCTCAGTCGTATTGTAGTCTCACTGCAACCAATTCCCCGAAACAATAACAGCCATCCATAATCATCACAGACGGCAATCAGGGAATGAGCGTCTTGCCCTGCTGAGCGGCAGTCTTCCCAACGCGCATCCAGCTACCTACTACCCCGAAGCAGAATCAGACCCAGGCAATGAAAGGAGCTTCATGGGTCCCTCACAATGAAAACCATTGCAATGCCAACAACTTGCCATGCATACAAATGGATGCCCTTTATTTATTTATGGGAGGAAGAAATGGGAGGTGGGAACTCCATTGCCTGGGACATAATTCAAGCATCTTCCGTCTGGAAATAAAGGTGCTATGTTCAAGGCAATGAAAGTACTGCACTAGATCCAGTACTTCCTCATAGGGATCCTCAAAAACATTTGTTGTGATTGAGGAAGCACCGAGTGAGGTAAATTAATTACTGCCAATTAGAAAGACTGAACTCCAAACTCTAGCTTTTGTGACCAGCGTCCCCACATACGCTCTCACTTTCTTCTCTCCTACCTCAGGGGCCTGTATGGAGTAAAAGCCAGAAGACCTTGACATCCTAAAGAATTACATCGGATATCACCTGCACAGCCAATGAAACTAAAATCACAGGAGATGGCATTAGCAGAACATAAACAAAATAAAGGGTGCCAGGCTGAGGTGAACTGAAAGGTGTATATTTATTGGTATGTGATGCCCCTTCAGCCTTGCTAAATATTACTGGACAGGGCTTTAAGAGCCTTTTGGGCAAGGAAGCTGCGGTTCTCGTGATAAACAAGAGAACTGCAGTTCTGAGATGCCAAACATGTCTACTCTTTTATCACTACAGCTGTTTACTGTCCTTCTTGATCAGGTTATGTGCATGAGCTTTGACACCAATGAGAAGATGGCAAGATGGAATGGAAGAATAGAGCGATGAGCTAACACAAGCCAGTAATTTAATTTGAATCCCGAAAGTTTTATGGACTTGGTTGGTTAGGTCCACAGCACTGCCAAACGAACCAGGCCTTATCACATTGATCCAAAGCTGATGAAGCGCCAAATAGAACTTAGTGGTATAGGGGCTGATGCAAAGTAACTACTCACGTAAAGGCAAGCTAAACAACAGCACACACGTTTCTTTCTGCAGGGAGAGGAAGTGAGGTGCATCCAATCCCCTCAAGTGAAAAAATCACTTTGGACATCGGTTTAACATAGTTCAAACAGCCTGCATGTAACGGTGCAAATACCTCCATAGACTTCTACGCTATTTGCACTGATAGCATTGGTGATTTCAGACCCTTCCCGTTTGAACAAGATGTCCTACTTGTTGAAGAATGGAGAAGAAAACAGTTAAATGAAAACAGGTCACTGTCAGGAACTCAGAACTATAGCGTTTAGCATGAAATTTACATTTTTCGTTTTGAGAGCCTCGTTTATTTTTTAATAACTTATTTTACTGAGGTTCAAATTAAAAGTGCGCTCAAGAATTTTCCTCACATCGGGAAATATTTTCTGATATTCGAAGCACAACTAACGTGTATGAAAAAAGCTGCAATTAATCAGTCTTCTGATAACTAGGCTATCTTAAATGGTTCGAAATCAGGTGGCAACATGACACAACAGAAAAGCCATTACGAAAATAAAACACAACATATTCAATATTATATTTATCTTACAGAGTGGGAATCGACCTCCATCCAACAAGTTAATTCAATGTAATTAAAAGGAGTGAGATGCTTACATGGCAGAATGATGTTCTTTACAAAACAAATATTTTTGAATTGATTGTAATCAGACTAAAGCCCTCTTTCATCCAATCACATCTAGAAATTGATCTTTAATACCTCTCTTTTTCCCATCTACATGACAGCATTTACAATCTTCTACCTCTTTCAGTTGCACTCTTAGTCATGTAGCAAGCGATCACCCATTTTACTACAGTCTAAAGGCACCACTATTTATTTAGTTCTTTTATGAGGCTCTTTCATGTGACAGAAAGTGATTCTGTAGTGCTGCTACTACACTATACTACAGTTCTACCACCGTAAACAGTCATAGGTTCCAGCCTGAACTGAGAGAACACCAACCTTCTGTTGCCTCATTTTAAGTTAGATCAAAATAGAGTTTTTTTGTTTTAAACATAGAAGCCTTTTACATCCAACTCCAAGAGACACTCCCAGTGTTCATTTACTATGAGGAACAGGACTATTTCACTTTTTCGCTATGTGGGCAGAATGAGTACTAGTCATCATCACCCTCCGTCCCAATACATAAACAACAAAGTAAATCTATCACTGTGGACATAACGTGCTGACTCTTGTTTAGATGTTCCATTCCCTAAATCAGCAAATGTCGGTATTTAATTTATTTGTAATATGCTTCATATTGGCCTAGCGATGATAATGGTTTTCTACTGAGATAGTTCCAGAAGCACTAAGATGTTACCTGCAGATGCAATGTTGCATGTTATGCAAACATAATTTAAGTACTGACAAATGAAGCAAGGCAACGTCACATTAAGGGAACAACTTTGGAATTTAAATTTTTGGTACCCCAGTACGTATTAGCCAAACAGTAAAGATCGGCCTACGAAAGACTGGAATATAAAGGTCCAAAATAAAAACAGCACACAGTATTATAGAGAAAAAAACTTTAGTTAAAATATTTAACATTTTTAATAACTTTATATTATGATTATAAATCTCTTTAGTTAAATATTTACAAATTACATTGCATTTAAAAAAGAACGGAATTGGTTTATGTTTTTAAGCAAATCTAATGCTTAAAGCCACCACCGTTCATCAGCCCTAGATTTTTACAATGTCAGTTTAACAGTCTTAAACGGTTGTCAGTGTAATGGCACCAAGTGCAAACCATGATTATCAAAATTAAACAAATAAATTCTGTCAAATATTTCAGTTTTTTGATAAAATTAGTAAGAAAAGGGAGCGCATACACAAAACAATTATAGAGGTTAGAATGACCAGCACTAACATAACCCCAATATCTACCACACAATATTTCCTTGAGTGGTTTTAGTTGTTCTAGTCTATAAATGCTATGGTCTAGTAATTGTGCTTCTAGAGAGCAACATGACCAATAAGGTAGATGTTGTCATAAAGGTGCCCTACAAAATCTTCACTAATGTTCTGAGCTGCACGCCGCGTATTTCTGATAAACTCCCTCTTTGACATTTTGTTCTTCACATGAGGGCTGGCGAGATCGATGGAAAGAAGAATCAAAGAATAGCACAGTACATACACTGCATCTAAACAAAAACACAGAAATCCTGAAATTAATGACAAAATCTCAAGAAACAATGCACATTGGAGTTAAACTCCACAACATGAGTAAGAAAAATAAAACAAGGTTACATTAAATGTGGACATAAGCAGACTGCAAACATGTAGCCACACAACATTTTGACATAAATTTTGAAAATAAAGTTAAATACACACATCTGCAATGAACCAAGCAAGATGCATTTATAATACAACACAGTAAGGTAAAGAATTGCCTTTGTGGTCAGGAACCTGTTGACTTGAAGCCAGAATGCTGCCTGAAGACTTGTGGTCAACATGCACGGTAGACTGACGAGGGACAAGGAATACTGAGTTTTACTCCTGGCTTTCTAACTTTACCAATTTCAGTTTTGCTTTGAGGATTTTTGAGGATCTGGAAATTGGCACGTGTATAGAGAGTGAAGTTCTGAATGGGTTCTCATTTTTCCACACAAACTGGAAGAATTTGCTCTGGCCAGAGGGCTTGTCTCAGAATCCACTCCCTGTTGCATGTGGTGTTCTGCCTGGGTCAACGCAAGCAACTATGCTGTTGAACCGGTTTAGAGTCATTTGTCTTCTTGATGAAAATAAAGTGCATAATGATCCAACAACGTGCAGATTGAATACATACTTACCTAAAGATCTCTTAAATACAAGACATTTTGACATTGTCAAAATGCGACTTGATCCTACAAAACTGGATGCCCATAAATCTCCTAAAACAATCCAGAAAACAAAGAATGTATCCTTATTCAATAACCTCAAATCTCAATATTTAACAAAGACTATCTGATGGAGCTGCACAAAGGTGGTTCACACCTCTATGGGACACTGAAGTCAAATCTTTGAGCATATGACTTAACTGGGATTTGCCCATATCAGCACAGAAAGAACAGAGAACAGCAACATCCAGAGCCATGCTCCACACTGCAAGAAACTCAAACCGTTTCTCCAATCAACTGACTTTCATCATGTAGCACATGCCTTAGTATTAGCCAAAAACGTGTTGGGAATATTATATTAGTAGATGCTCCGATATCCTCTTTAACTCCAAACACAGATATTCTTCATGCAGAAAAAAAGGCCTACATCTGTCACAAGAACATTAGAGGAATCTGCAAGGAGTCCACTTTGAATCAAGAATAAGGTTTAAACTGACTTGAGTTATCTTTAAATCTACATGCTTACTGTTGTTGAGGTACCTCTGCTCATCCCTTAAGTTACCTGGTGCCAACTTGAACCTAAGACGTTGTTGTTGTAACCTAAGCCTTGAACCTGAAATAAATTAAAAGTGTATTTATCAACGTTAACCCATGCTTTCCCTGGTGCTTACCCTTTCCTATCAAACTCCCTCCCAATCTAACCAAAACAGGCAGAGACCCTAATGCTGTCCTGAGAAAAAGCTGAAAACCTTTCTGTTTACACTGTAGATTGAATGAACAGCCGACCCTCAGAGCTTCTTCCCGGTAGACCTCTAATTCTTTATCTTTTTCTACTATTTCTGCAATACTATCTCTTCTCCAACATCTACTGAGCTTTCCTCACTTGCTCTCATCCTCTTGCTCTCTTGTCCTGGCATCACCTGCCTCACTTCCTCAATTTTGCTTCATTTCCTCTACTATGGACTACTGCTGTTAGCTAAATAATAGACTTTCCTCGAAAAGCTAGAAGAACAAGTTACTTACCTTCGGTAACGCTTTTTCTGGTGGATACACTAGCTACCTGTGGATTCCTCACCTTATGAGTTCGTCCTTGCGCCAGCATCCGACGGAAAGTCTTCTTCCTAGCTGTCGACGAGGACGTCATAATGGCACAGCTCCACGTGACTCCGTCTGACGTCAACGTGCCAATAAGAGGTCCTCGTCGGCGTACTGAAGTCAGTTTCACCTTATTTTTTACATGCCTTTGAGGCGAACAGGTGAGAACCGACCCATCAAAAACGGTAAAGAAAAATATATACATATACACAATAGCATCTCCCATTAAACGTATATATTTACACAAATACATAAAAAAAAAAATTATATATATATATATATATATATATATATATATATATATATATATATATATATATATATATACACACACACACACATATAAATATCTCCAGATAAGCAAAAATCAACCATTACAAGATAACCGTGAAATCAGGCAGGCAACGGGGAGGCGGGAGGGACTGTGAGGAATCCACAGGTAGCTAGTGTATCCACCAGAAAAAGCGTTGCCGAAGGTAAGTAACTTGTTCTTCTGATGGATACAACTACCTGTGGATTCCTCACCTTATGAATAGAGTCCCACAGCTGTACCGCACTCGGTGGTGGGTGCCCGCCTGATTACACCAAGAAATCTTGCAATACCGAGCGAGCAAAATGACCGTCCCTCCTCACCTCAGAGTCCAAACAATAATGTTTTACGAAGGTATGGAGGGACGCCCAAGTTGCCGCTTTACATATGTCTACCAATGGAACTCCTCTCGCTAAGGCCGAAGAAGCAGACTTAGCCCTAGTAGAATGGGCCCTGATACCTTCAGGAGGAACTTTCTTCGCCAGAGAGTAAAAAACTTTTATACACAGGATGACCCACCTGGAGATTGTTCGTTTCTGGACCGCTCTGCCCTTCCGCTGTCCAACATACCCTATGAACAGCTGATCATCCAGATGAAAGTCTTTTGTCCTCTCCAGGTAGAAACTCAGAGCCCTCTTAAGGTCCAGCCGATGGAGCCTCTCTTCATCCTTAGAGGGGTGGGAAGGAGGGTAGAACGAGGGAAGGGTAATAGCCTGCCCTATATGAAAAGGAGTGACAACTTTTGGCAGAAAAGCCGACCTGGTTTTCAACACCACTTTATCAGGGAAAAACATGGTAAAAGGAGGCTTAACAGAAAGGGCTTGAAGCTCCCCAACCCTCCTAGCAGAAGTAATCGCAATCAAGAAAACAGTCTTTAAGACAAAGTATCTCAACGGACATGAATGCATGGGCTCGAAAGGCAAACCCATCAAAAACGTCAATACCAGATTCAAGTCCCACTGAGGCATGTGAAAGGGCGTGGGAGGAAACTTATTAACTAAACCCTTAATGAACCTATTTACAATCGGAGATTTAAATAAAGAAGGTTGGTCCGGAAGGCAAAGAAAAGCCGACAGAGCCGCCAAATAACCTTTAACCGTAGCAACTGTACTGCCTTTCTTTGCTAAATCAAGAGCAAACAAAAGAATATCTGAAAGGTGGGCCTTTAAGGGATCTTTTTGATTCTCTCCACACCAAACCACAAATTTTGCTAACCTTCCGGCATAAATGGATTTACTGGAGTGTCGCCTGGACGATGGAATAACATCCACTACATCCGGTGGGAGAGAAAAGGAACTCAGGTTGCCCTGTTTAATCTCCAGGCATGAAGGTGCAGGCTCTGGAAGTGGGGGTGTAGAACCTGCCACTACGACTGTGAGAGGAGGTCTGCACTGAGCGGGAGACGGAGCGGAGAGCACTGAGAGAGTTGAAGCAGGTCTGTATACCATACCCATTCTCGGCCAGTCCCGTGCCACCAAGATGACTTGGGCCCGGTCCTGACGAACCTTCCTCAGAACTCGAGGAATCAAGGGTATGGGGGGGAAACGCGTAAAGCAACTGGCCACTCTAGGACATCTGAAACGCAGCCCCCAAAGCTCCTTGCAACGGATACTAGAGGCTGCAGAACAACGGGCAATGCACGTTCTCTTGAGTGGCGAATAAATCCACCTGAGGCGTACCCCACATCCTGAAGATGTAGAGGACCAGGTCTGGATGGAGACGCCACTCGTGATCTACCGAGAAGTGACGACTGAGACCGTCCGCACGTACATTCAGTACTCCGGGCCAAATGATTCGCTATTAAGCAGATCTGATGGTCCTGAACCCAGGACCAGAGCCTCAGAGCTGCTCTGTAGAGAAGGTACGACCCCACTCCTCCCTGCTTGTTTATATACCACATCGCGGTAGTGTTGTCTGTCAGGACCTGAACTGACTGATCGCAAAGGGAAGGGAGGAAGGCCTTGAGCACCAAAAGTACCGCCCGCAACTCCAACAGATTGATATGCAACATCTGTTCCGCTGGAGACCAATGACCCTTGATCTCCAGGTCCCCCAGGTGAGCTCCACACCCTAGAGTGGAAGCATCCGATATCACTGTGGCCACAGGAGGTGGTAGCGAAAACGGTTTTCCTTGGGAAGGGTTGCCGTCCACTGTCCACCAATGAAGATCCGCTACAGCGTCCTTGGAGATCTTTATTGAATCCCTGAGATCCCCTTTGTGCTGGAACCACTGCCTGCAGAGGCACCACTGAAGAGCCCTCATATGCCAGCGAGCTTGAGTGACCAACAGAATGCAAGAAGCAAACAGACCTAGCAGGCGTAAGGCCTTGAGGACTGGAACTGCCGCTCCAATTTGAAACATTGGAATCAGCGCCTGATTGTCCCGAACCCACTGAGGCGGGGGGTAGGCCCGAAACAATGTTGTGTCCAGTACTGTCCCTATGAACAGGAGGCGTTGAGAGGGCTAGAGGTGAGATTTGGGTACATTTACTGAAAAACCCAGATCGAACAACAACTGGGTTGTCATTCGCAGATGAGACAACACAAGCTCTGGAGTCTTGGCTTTGATCAACCAATCGTCCAGGTAGGGAAAACCCGCTACTTCCCTCCTTCTGAGATGTGCTGCAACAACCGCCATCACCTTTGTAAAAACCTGAGGTGCTGAAGTAAGTCCAAACGGAAGGACCGCAAACTGGTAGTGTTGCTTGATTATTGGAATATGAAAGTACGCATCCTGCAAGTCGACAGACACCATCCAGTCTCCTTCGTTCAACGCCAATAGTACCTGCGCTAGGGTCAGCATTTTGAATTTTTCCTGCTTGAGGAACAAATTCAAAATCCTCAAGTCTAGAATCGGTCTTAGACGACCGTCCACTTTGGGAATCAGGAAATATCTTGAATAACACCCATGACCCCTTTCAACTGCACCAACTCTATTGCGCCCTTTGACAACATGGTCATGACCTCCTGTTGCAACAACAGAAGATGGTCTTCTGAACAAAATGAGGGACGGGGGAAGGAAGGAGGGAACTCCTGAAAGGGGAGAGCATAACCTTTTTCCACAATTCTTAACACCCACGAGTCTGTTGTAATCGACTCCCACTTTTGGAGAAAAAAACTCAATCTTCCCCCTACAGGAGAAGTATGGACGATAAAGTGGGGAAAACTAGGACTGCTTCTGCTGTTGTCCACCGGAAGAGGAGGATGAAGACCAGGGCTGCTGGGCTGGCCCTCTGGTTCTACCCCTATCCCGCCCTCTAAAGGCACGATAGGGCAGATTGGCAGGTTGCTGGGCCAAGTATTGTGACCTCCGAAAGGCAGAGCCACGAGTAAACCCCTGAAACCTGCAAAAAGGTCTATAAGATGTTGCAGCAGAGGTCTGTAATCCTAAAGACTTAGCTCTTGCTCGACAGTCCTTAAACCGTTCAAGGGCAGAGTCTGCCTTGCCTCCAAACAGCTTTTCCCCCATCAAATGGTAGATCCATTAAGGTGGATTGAACTTCCGAAGAAAATCCAGAGGACCTTAACCAGGCATGCCTCCTAGTAGCCACAGATGTTCCCATGGCCCTGGCTACGGAATCGGACGTGTCCAGGCCAGACTGTATAATTTGTTGTGCAGCCACCTGCGCATCCATAAAAAGAGATCTAAATGACCTTTGCATCTCCTGTGGCAGATCCTTGGCCATTTCCTTAGCGGAGTCCATAAGGGCATGGACGTACCTGCCCAGCACACAGGTAGAATTAGTAGCCGTAAGCGCCATACTACAGGATGAAAAGATCTTCTTCGAAGACTGCTCCATCCTCTTGGACTCCCTATCAGTTGGGACTCCAGGGAATGTTCCAGGAGCAGACTTCGCGGAGCAAGACGCCTGGACTACTAAGCTTTCCGGAGTCGGATGTCGTGACAGGAAAACTGGATCTCCTGGTGCGCCCCTATGTCTCCTCGCCACTGCCCTGTTCACTGCAGGAGTCGTTACTGGCTTCCTCCACAAGTCCAATATAGGCTCAGTTAAAGCCTTATTGAAAGGCAGAAAAGGATCAGCACTGGACGCAGAAGGATGCAGTACCTCTGTGAGCAGGTTAGTTTTCACCTCCGCCACAGACTAAGGCAAGTCCAGAAACTCTGCTGCCTTCCTTACCACTGTATGGAAGGATGCGGCCTCTTCTGTAAACTCCCCCGGAGATGCAATGTCCCACTCCGGGGAAGTACCCAAACCACTTGCAGTGGCCAGACCCTGGAATTCATCCGAAGGCTTAATCTCACCTTCCTCCAGCTGTCTATATTCTTCCTCCTCCAAAAGTCTTAAAGCCTTCCTACGAGACCAAAGATGTGTCTCCAAAGCCGGCGTCGATAAAGAATCCATCGACGCCGACGACTTTGAGCCTCGGAAAGGCCCAGGAAGAGATGGATGACTCCTAGTCTCACCCGGCGGCGACACGGAGTCCATCAATGACCTCCGCGGAGTTGGTTGGCAGGAAGGCGATGGAGCCGGTCTGGAAGGAGACATCATCGACGTCGGATGGCGCGGTGATGGCGTCGGCTGACGCGATGGTGGAGCCACTGTCACAGGTGGTGAACTCCCACAAGGGGACACCCTCTGCGCCGATCCGACAGTCTCCGCAGGACAAAAGGGCATGAATGGAGCCGCATTATAGGGCGCCAGGGAGCCCAAATCAAACGCCAATGACCCCGTGTGACCCGCCGGTGCACCAGCAGGGGCCATAGATTGAAAAACAGCATACATTGCATTAAAAAATGCAGCCGGATCCGCCCCTGGAGCAGGGAAAGCCGGGTATTGCTGAGCAGAGGCCTGCTGTACATCAGCCAGCGACTGAGGGCTTTTATGAACAATCTCAAAGACAGATGGTGCCAGCGACAACTCCTGACTCCTGGGCTGAGGCGTCACAGTAGGGCTCATCTCCCATGTTTTCTGGCGTAGAGAAGACCTCAACCTCAACCTCGATCGGCTCCGCTCCGACCGACGTTGAGAGTCATGACGGCACTGAGAATCATTTTGACGCCGCTTCTTATGCTTCTTGGGTGAAGCATGGGAGGAATCCCTCTTATGGCCCTTCTTCTTCGCTTTTGCCAGAAAAAGCTTCGCCTCACGCTCTTTTAGAGCTTTAGGATTCATACTCTGGCACGATGAGCATCCTTCAACGTCATGCTCTGAACTAAGGCACCAAATACAATCCGAATGAGGGTCGGTCACTGACATCCGACCCCCACATTCTCTACATGGTTTGAAACCGGACTTTTTTGGAGGTGACATTGTAACCACCAAAACGCAACAGTTATCAACGAGCCAGGAAGAAAAAACTTTGGCGCCGAAGGCATGGAAAAAAGGAAAAATGACGTCAGTACGCCGACGAGGACTCTTAATGGCACGTTGACATCAGACGGAGTCACGTGGAGCCGTGCCATTATGACGTCCTCGTCGACGTGGACAGCTAGGAAGAAGACTTTCCGTCGGATGCTGGCGCAAGGACAAATTCATAAGTTGAGGAATCCACAGGTAGTTGTATCCATCAGAAAAGTTTCTTACTTGTAATCCTAGTTCTCATTCATGATAATCTTCATGGAAGACATAAGCGTAGAATTCTCCCACTTACAAAGATGTGTTCACCATGCATGTAGTAATTTTCACCACTTGGTGTGCTTGTGGGGTTTAGCTTTCTTTTATGTAATCTAGGTTTGTGGGCTCTGATTTAATGTCTCGTCAATTTTGTGATGCAATAGAATGACAAAATGGTGTCTTGAGTTCCTAGTGAGCTTTAGATGTAGGATCATATGGTTTCTGCAACTGTGTTGTGCTTGAGATGTTTGACATGTCACTCTCTGGCATGCATTAAAATCTCAACTGAAAGATGAAAATTATCAGGTTTGCAAATTCTGTCCAAAATAGCTGAGTAGGCTGAGCCAGTAATCAAAGAGGTAACTCTCACAGATCTTGATTAGATTCAGTTGATGAACGTCAAGTAGGAGTATCAGGTTTCACGCTTTCGAATTCTCAGCCCCTCTGGCTACATTATCCCTTTTCTCTCATTGTTTCTTTAAAATAATTTGGGGAAAGAACCTTTTTATCAATGGGGTTTACACTGGTGAACTTAATGTGAACTGACTTCTTCAATATTAAAATAATAAATTATGTTCTGCCCCTTTAGTCTGCAGCTAGGCTACTAAAATAATTTTCATTCTAAATTATTATCCCAAGGAAAGTGATGCTCCGAATATTAGATTGTAGCCATTTTGTACACTGTGTGAAGTACTTACCTCTGTTTTCTTCATTTTCTTTTAACATTTGCCAGATGTTAAAGTAATCTGAAACGCTCTCCATTCTTTCACAGTGAGAGGAGGAGTTGTCGCTTTGAGATCGGTTTACAGTTCCAGCTTGGGCATATGGCTCTCAACCTCTTTTTCCTCCTCATAGCAAGCTGTAACAAAATTAGGGCTTCTGACATAGCTGGTGATTTTTTGGCAGATGTCAAAAACGGATTCAACTTTTGGTGGTTGGATGATCTCCCTGTCATATGAAATGAGAGGTTGGGTATCCTCTCATTTTTTCAAATCCAACTGCCTTCAAAGTGTCAGACTCTGTTTTCCACTTGCATTTTGAATTGTGTATTCTGAATAGTGTATGCACACTGAATGGCACAACCTTTTGGATGGTATTCATGCTTAAGGAATGAACATACAATAGCAAAATCCATACAATGATAAGTTGGCCTCGCTTTCTGAGGCACAAATAATCTAATTTGAAAACAACATTCCTTTGTATAGACCCCTCTGGCCAGTCTCCGTAAGGAGCTAATCATAAATATTTGCATTGACTTCAGGGACATATTATACCATTCACGAACAACATCAGCACTTGAAGGCAACATACTATTTTGTTAGATCCATTTCATCATTACATCGTTTCATCATGGATTACAATGTAATTGGAAACCTTCTTGTCTGACATTTTTTATAAATAAATACAATGGCAAGGTATATAAATAATAAACAAGAAATATGCTTTTAAGATCGGGATAGGATACTGTGTTAGAGCAAAGGACCAAGGGTGAAGGGTATAAAAGGCGAAAAGTGAAGGATTTAGGAGTGAAGGATTTAAGGGCAAAGGGTTTAAGGGTGATGGATGATAGGTTTAGGGCTGAATGGTAATTGGTTTAAGGGTGAAAGGAAAGGATATGAGGTGACAGATGTAGGGCGGAAGGATTTAGGGTTGAAGGGTTAAAGGGTGTATAGTATATAGTTGAAAGTCAAAGGGTCAAGGGTTTGAGGCTGAACGGTTAAGAGGAGAATGGGGAAGCGTTTAGGGTTGAAGGGCTAAAGGTTTAGGGTGAAGCACGAGCAGTGATGGAGTTTATGGACAAATGGTTTAAGGGTGAAGAGATTATGGGTGTAGGGTTAAGCCATTAAAGGTAAAAGATAAAGGTTTCACAGGTGAAGAGCTAAAACGTTAGGGGTCAATGATAAAGGGTTTGGGGTTCTGTGTGAAGGGCTTAGAGATGAAAGGCTTAGAGGTAAATAGTGAAGGGCTGAAAGGTGCAGTGTGTAGTGATTACTGGTGAAGGGCTTAACGGTGAATGGTTGAGGGGTGAGTTGGTGAAATGGTGAATGGCTCAAGTGAAAGATTCAAGGGACAAGGGTTGAAAAGGGTTTGGGGTAAATGGTGACAGTTTGAGGATGAAGTTTGAAGCCCTTAGTTGTGAGAAGTTTAGAGATTAAAGGTGAAGTGTTAAGGTGTGAAAGGTTTCAGTGGAAGGGTATGGGTGGAGCGCTTAGTAATGAGTTTGAAGGTGA
This sequence comes from Pleurodeles waltl, assembly GCF_031143425.1. Lineage (NCBI taxonomy): Eukaryota > Metazoa > Chordata > Amphibia > Caudata > Salamandridae > Pleurodeles > Pleurodeles waltl. Next base: position 832,595,986 of record NC_090437.1, read on the forward strand.
AAGGAGTTTGGGGGTGTTTGATAAAGGTAACATCAATCAAAAACAATCAATAGGGAAAGTACCAATTTGTAAAAAAGGGTAAGGGAAAAGTCAAAAGGTAAATGTGCAAATTATATGGTCACGATTAAGCAGTAAAAATGGGCTTACCCAGAGAACCAACTTTAAAGTGTAAACAAGACATTTGCTCAGGAAAATGGTAGACAACAGGCAAGGAAATTTTGTGTATCCAAACAATATGCTTTTATGGATTTGGAATCCATGCTGCAGACTTGTTTCCAGTCCTGTTAATTTCTTAGCTTTCCTTCTCTGATGGAGTGTCAGAACTACAATGCGAGTATACCTTCTTCAGTATGACGCCTGCTGAGTAAGGAGAAAAAAAGTCCAGGTCCCTGTCAGATGGTCTGAATTCTTTAGTAATAATGAAGTAGCAGTTTTGGCTGCAGCAGGATCAAGTTGAATTATGATTAGGGGTATAGCTTCGGGGGTGGGGTGTTTGGGGTGCTACATCCCTAGACTAAATGTATCCTGTAGTAAATAGTTTGGTACAGGTGCTTTAAGTTGGTACAGTAAGGTATTTTTCAGATTTCACTTGGGACTTTCCATACACATGGCGACGGAAAACACACTCTCTTGTTTCTGTCATATAAGTGGTTATTTTTACTAAATATTGAGTTATACGTACTGCCACCGATTCGCATTCCTCCCCCTTCCTACTGCTCCTTAAGTCCCCACCCCCCAACACCCACACACACACAACACACACACACACACACACACAGCTCCTGTAGAAACCACTCATGCTTTGGTCTAAGGGACATCAAAGGCAAAGTTAATATGAAATACACTCCAGTAATGGGTTTTGATTGCCAGCTATCCACTATCAAAATACGAGTCGGGGACAATTAGTCATAAAGGTCAATGTGTGCCACAATCAGTCTGATTTTGTGCTAACTGTTTGTGTTTGGTGCCTCCTTGGAGTATAGTGAATTTATTCTGATGTGTAGACTCACAGGGAACTATGGCTGTCCTTGCTATTTATGAACTTATCATGTATCACCTTTTGGATAACTCTGGTGCACTTCAGGTCAGCTGAAATGACATTTCCTCAAACAGACATGAACCTGTTGAAATCGCAGCAGTACTGACTCCGCTTTCTGCAACTACTTGGAGTCTTAAAATCTTTTTAGTAGTTGCTGAATGAACTCAATGTCAACTAGTTGTGTTCTGGGTGGGATTAAAAGTAGATGGCTCTCGTCTTTTAGTCTTGGTAGTGAATGAGAAGACCAGTCCAACATCAACAGACAGTATATGCCGTGACATCACTGGAGGTAGTCCACTTTCTATCATTCATGATGGCAACTCATCCCTCAATGTTGTTCTTCTTGAAGTTACACTCTTTGATATCAACCAGGAATGGAAGAAATAGGGTGACCTGTACTTCTATTGGCTGCTTCTCTGCAACCCCTCTTCGAGAGGTTAATGGTGGACGATGGATGGGATACTTTGAATATGAAGAAACACAGGTCACATCATTATTATAGGTACATATGAACAGGGATAAGATAACACATTCTAAGGTACTAAAATGCAAGAAAGATGTTTTTATACATATGTGTAAACACAAACATATCAATGGTGAAAGCATACGTCAAAGACGTGTTTGGTACCCTAAAAGCAGCTCACACAAAGCATTAACAAAGTTGAGGAGAAAAACAAGAGAATCCTAACAACTGAATGAGAGTCTGAGAGTTCCTAGCAAAAAGGGTATACATATTCTTCGTAATTGTGAGCACTAGCAATGATTTGAGGTGCTAGAGGAAAGATACAGTCTCAAAACAGATGGAGAGAGTTAATGGGGCTACATGAGCATAAAAGAGACGCCCATGGTAAATGAAAGGTGGTAAACATATTCTTAACAGATAAGAGGCTGGTTATGATCACTTGGCTTGTAGTTGTTGTTGTTACACTGAGGTTGTGGTCTGACAGGAAACTAAGGGGTCAATTTTTGCTCATTATTGCATTTTTGGATACATTGAAAATTTTAGCACCTGCCAATGTGTTTTTGTGATACTTTATGACTCTTCATATGTACCTTTGCTATGTATGTTACTGCATTAATGACACTGTTTATCTTTAAGAGTAGAACATTTTAAGCAGGTCCATGAACCTCTGTTTCTTCATAACCCGAGATGGAGGCTGAGTCTCCCCTCCTTAAATTGTTGGAAGGAAGAAAATATCAAAAGAATAGAGATGTGATGGGTTCGGAAAAAAGGACTTCATATCATAAAAAAGCAAAACAACCAGTTGCCCATCAAACAGAAAGGTAGACAGACTGAGACAAACACACGCGCACACACACACACACACACACACTCTACCTCCCCTCTTCTCTCTTAACCCTCTCATAACATTAAAAGTAATAAAACATGTTCAAACACAGACAATGGGCACTAGGGATGGTTATACCTGTGCTAAGTGAGATAATTTGGAAGTCATAGTGTTAAAAAATGAAAGGAACCAGACTGTAGGATTAAACAAATATGCTATAACAATATTATACACTATGGGAATTTTTTTATTTTTTAACAGCTTGTTTAGTCCATGGCAATACAGAGACTTCTAAGTGACGTTATGCTTAAAAATGAAACGTTTTGCTGTAAAATGCACTGTTAGGCCCTTCTGGTTCAATGATCAATGGTGCAATTCAGGATAGAAATTAATACCCCACCACTTTCAGAGTTCACCAGTGGCTCCTGACAGTGGTTCTTAACCTGTGGTCTAAGGAACCAAGAAGTTCTGCAAGGCCTACTCAGGAGATCTGCAACAGTTTGACAAAATATTAGTTATTAAATTAAAATTAATAAATATTATACTAATAAATAACGAAAGTTGAAAATCTGAAAACTTTCTATAGTTGATTGTGAAATAAACGAAATATTTCAATATTTGAGCACTTACATTATACTTATTTTTGTATTTTCTGTAATTTTTGAAAGTTTAAATCATAGAAATTGCTTAGGTCGAGGGTCCCCGGCCTCCAAGAATGACTCAGTGGGGGGCCCTGGATTTCAGTAATGAATCAGCAGGGGTCCACAGAAGTCAAAAGGTTAAGTACTGCTGTGCTAGATCTGCTTCCCACCCATATATTCTCCAGAATGTTTAGAATAACTGTCAGGAAAGGAGAAGCATGCCAAGCATTTTACTTCATGTATATATTCTCTGTAAGAAAGATTCCATGAACATTCTCTTATTCTTTTATGTTCTGCATCCAGCAGACTCAGGAGATGAACGAAACACCCACTTAAAAAAAAAAAAAAGCAATATGAAATGTCTAATACTATTTTCGCGGATGCTATTCCAGGCAGGGAACAAGGAGTTAGGACTTACATACGCCAGAGATTACTTGTTTTCCACTATGTAGAGATTTATCTCAGTCACAAAATGAAAATTAACCACACCCAGTTATTTTACTTTCATTTTATAAGCCTTGTTATTACATTAATGCTTAAATTTTAACTAAGTACCAATAAAGCCCTGTGTTTGCTTAAGAACATTGAATAGTTTTTGGTGTACTCAATGACATATCAGAATAATATAACAGTAAAGTTTTAGAAACAATGTCTGCTATGTGGATGGGTATTACACTAAAGGTGCTGATTTCCCTAACAGCCCAGTAGCTGCAACAGAGATATTCATGATTAGTCTGAATTCACAATCAAAACACAGATCATGTGCAAATGAATCAGAAAAATATCAATAAGAAAATGCAAACCAATAAAGGTGACTAAATGGACGCAAAGTAAAAGGTTTATATTTTTATTTTTAAAAAGTGACATTCCTAAAAACGTCAATAGATGTTAGCACAACATTTTTGTCAGTAATTATTATAACATATTATTCATTTATAACAATTAAAAATGCATTTTAGCACAAATGTCTACACACACAGTGTACTACCATGGCTTGAAATCCAACAGATGACTCCAAAAAGGCTCAGCAACAAACATTCAAAAGACCCAATGACCATCATAGTAGAATACACATCCTACTGTCCACAGCGCAGAATGTGATGGTCGGGGAATTCACCTGTCTTACCAAATAAAAATATTGAATACATAATGTAGAAAGTGCTCCAAGTTCTGTCTTAGCAACTGAACGTATAGTATAGAAGTATGTGTACAAAAACAAGACAATGGTCAAAACAAAATCATAAAAATGTTTTACAGGCAAAACTCATTCATTTATGTTAATTTTTTTTTTTGTAAGTACCCATTTTTCTTACCAGGACTAAGGCCAAGGTCTCGCGTCAGTCCTGGATTGCATGCGCAGAATCTGTGTGAGAATTTTGTGATGAGAGTCTCAAGGTACTCTCCACGTTCTTCAGGTGCATGAATATGCCGGAAAAAGTTTCTTAGTGCATTTGGCAAGAACTGATTGCTAAAGTTGTGCAACGTCACAAGTTCATCTAAAACGTCTCTCCTTTAAAAACAAAAGAAAATAGGCATTTTATTGACGTCTCAAATGTAAAGCACAAAGAAGCATGAGATATGTGCACGAAAACATTTATACATACATATTTATATTTGAGAAAGGGGTGTGACTTTTTTGCTTATCAAAAATACTCTAAAATGAGCATCCTTGATGCTTACGTAAGGACATTTGTATATTACAGTTAGTATCTAATACAAATCAACCAAAAAAGCAATTGTCTGAGAAATCTGATAAAAATAACAGTCATTTATAGAGGAAATAACATACAAACAAGTATAATATTTACTTACTGAATAGTTAATATTCCATCAATTCATTGCTACATGCATCAATTGGTGAGCAGTCACCAAGTGGGCTTTATCAAAGACTAAGTACAGAAAATTATGGAATTCCTCTAATTATCTATAACTAATTTAAGAGGTACCAGAGGTATTACTGGCAGCCATCCTGATGAACAGGTCAGAGGAGGACTTAGTTTCAAAGAACTAGACATATCTAAATTTAATGAGGATTTTGTTATAATGATCAGCATACTATTGAGTAGGAAATCTGCCTGTTTGGTCAAACCAGATTTTTGCTGGTCCCTATTCGTTTTTTGTTGCTGGATGTAAAACTCTTAGCACCTTACTCCTACTAACCAGTAGTAAAGTGTCTGTGCTCCGCCTAGAAACATGATTGAATTGGCATACTCCCAATTGGCATGTTTAACTTGCCTACAGGTCTCTAGAATATGGGGTAAAGCACACCCAGGGCCTGGAAGTTAAATGCCACTAGTAAACTGCAGCACATATTGTGCCATCCTCTACAATGGCAGTGCAAACCTGGCTTCAGGCCTACAATACCCTGGCTGTAGCAGTGTAAACAGTGTAAAAATTGCAATTTGGCCTATCAAAATAAACCCTTTTGAGAGGTCAAAACCTACTTTTTAAATAATGTTAAATCACCTCTGTGAAAGCCTTGAAGCCCACGAGGCTGGGTCGAAGGTGTTTAAAAGTAGAACATGTAGAAGTTTAATGTTACCATGTCCTTATAGCGACAAGCACCTAAAAGCTATTTTATTTTACTGTGGCAGGCTTAGCTGTCCAACATAGAAAACCAGCGACTAGCTACAAAAGGAACAACTATTTTTAGTAGTTATTAAAATCCAATTCAATGGTGAAGTCAGATGTTTAATTAATACTAATGAAAAGTAACTTTTAGGAAACTACACTTCCCTGCTTGAACTTCCCGGAGGCTAATTTGTATTGGCTCTATAGTTTCACCCAAGTCAGTAGCCTTATAAGAAGAGGAGTGAAAAGGTGTGAAATGCCACCCAGACGAAAACAATAGGCTGACATGAATGGGCAGAGAGGAATCTTCTGAACCCCACCACATAAGTAGGGTGGGGCCTGAGGGCATCCTTTTTTACATTACAGTATCAAATCATGCTTCAGTGTCAAGTCCTGTTTACAGGTCTGCTGGGGTCACATATAACACTTCGGGCACTCTTGAAATGGTGAGAAAAGGAAGTCAAGAAAATTCTTATGATCCCACTGCCTGGTTGCGGCTGTACTCTTCTTTTGTATTTCATGATTTCTGTCTCTTGGTTTACATGTATCCTTAGGGCATAACTGGATAGGTAGAGAACAAGAAGATTTTTGTGAATACACAGTCTGATTGCAGTGGGACTCTGCTTTTTCCTACCAGACTTCTGTCTCAGGGTTTCTTGTGGGTACAGTACCTGCTCTAAACTGGATTTTAGTGATAGGTGTGGGAGGACACCAGGATTACCATAGTACACACGCCACACATACACACACAGCCCTAAGTCCAGGTTCAGTGTGGCTTAAGACTTTTGCCATCTCAAAAATGTTTAATGAGGATAAGTTTGATGCCACTAACTTTTACTGCATTGGCTATGGCTTGCCCAGAAGGCATTACTGCTCACTAGCTAGTGCAAGGCGTAAGTGTGGCACCTTCAAGCACCCCCTCAAAAGAACACTTCCTGGAACTGTAGAACATCAGAAGAGTACTGGACCTGCTATCGGTGACCTGAGATTAGCACTGAAGGACTGGACCTGCTCCCTCTTGTACACAGGATAAAGAAGTAAACTTGAAGGGTCATAAGGCTAACCTCCTGTTCAAGCTACAGTGATATTACAAGCTACAAGAGGCCTTTCCTGCAACTGTCCAGATGTCTAGTGGCAACAGGCCATGGACTTAACTCTGCTGTTGTCCTCTGCCTGGCACCTAGTGCATCTCTAAAGCACCTTCCCTGTTGTCCTGGGGAGATCTGAAGTGTACTCCTGAGGTGGATTGGGACTTAACAGAATAGGTCAGATGGTAAAACATTATACCAGGACAAACCTTGTTGGTGTATCCGATTCGTGCTCCAACGTGGTCAGCCTCAAATTGTGCTATGGTCAGTTTACCATGACCACTTCTGAACATATTTGTTCATTGGTGCTATTTCGACTTAAAAATGTTAAAATAATTATCTTCAGATTCCCTTATTGAAGCACTTCAATTCGGTTAGTAGGGGAAAAAATTATTCTTAGTAATTAATTTATCCCACGCTAAGTTGGTCCAAAATCCAGGAAGCTGCTAGCTCAATCAGTCCGAAGGTGGAAAATGGGAAAACAGTAGTGAACCTAGATTTAGCCAACTTCAGTCTGGATTCTGTTCCAGCTTCATGTAGGATATATTCATTACTAAGAGGACATTTGTCCCCTACTAACCAACTCACAGGGCCCAAGCGCACATCAACTTCCCAAGTTGACACCACTCCATTTGCAAGCACAATTGAGTGAGTACATTTGATCCATCACAATTGGGGTTCCTGTTAATGCTTGAAATATCTGCTGGGCCGATGTACATTTAGAAACTTGACAGGAGGCAACTTTGTCAGGACAAACAAGTAATTTACTCTGTCACCTTGAACGACGATGGGTCATCCACCAAGATCTAAATCTGCCCCTTTCTACTGTAAATAACTTTTTAAACCACAACACCCCTCATCTGGTGGACATAGAAAACACATTGTTGGTAAGTGGATTATTGGTAAGGGCAGGTAAGTACCTACACCTACCAATAGGTGACTAACCCTCACTTGGGTCCAGTTAGGTCTCCATAAATTAAACGTAGCTCAACCCTTGGTAGCTTGGCAACAAGCGACAAGGCTTAAATTAGGAGACAAGAGTGTAAAGCATTTAAAAATCACAAAACAGTAAATAAGTAAAACACAACACCCAATAAAAATCCAACACCAATTTATGAAAATAGATTATATTTTTATCTTTAAGATGACACCAAAATGATTACAATCGAATAAGGGGAACCAGAGACATGAATTTTTAAAGGATTAATGTTTTCTAGCACAAAGAAGCAACTAGTGCTCAAAGGGTTAATAAAGGTCACACTGGAAAGGGACAAAGTCCAGAGTTCAGGCCACCCATGAGGTAACACTATTATTCTTACTTTTCAGAAGTGTTTCTTGATTCAGGAAAGTGGTCCACAGCACCAGCCAAGGGTTCGGAGACTCTGGTTTGCTTCTTGGGGTCTGGGACAGCAACTCCCACAATGTCCCTCTTCAACTTATGGAGTTCCTCCACACGTCTCCAAACCTATGGATCTTCTTCCAGAGGTCCTTTTTTGGGTCCTTGGAGCGTCCACAACTTGATCCAAGGTTCCAGAAGCTCTGAGTTGCTCCTTGGAATTTAGGACCACAATCCCCAGAGTGCACCTAGTCAGAATCCTCAAATGGCCACTGAACGCTGGTCAGCTGGGCTCAGTTTGCAGGACTTGATGCAGTGGACTCTGGTCAGCTCCTTTGTACCTGAAGCAAATAGGGAGTCCACTCAGGGATTTGTAGAAGCAAGATAAAGTCCTTTTCTTGTTGAAGCCCAAAGTATGCAGCTGGTGCAGTCCTTGTGAGTGCAGTGTCCAGCAGGGCAGTCCTTATTCTCCAGTATCTTCTCCCAACAGGGACCTGAGGTGTAAGTGCAGCTCTACCATATTTATCCTTGCTCCTAGGTGGAAAGCAAGGGGGTCCTGGTGGTCCAATCACAGGCAGGCTCCTTCCCCCTTTGATGACCACTTCCTGGGAAGTGAGGCAAAAATCAATCCCAGGGTGCAACATTCTTTAAAAATCCAACATGGCTGAAAGTGATTTTTGGAAGTTAGATCTAGCTGATCCCAACCACTGGTGTGGCTACAAATCCTAAACACACCCCTCTCCTGCCCGCTCCTAATCTAATCAAGAAGGCACCTAATTGTCTGGGGTTGCAGGAAGTGGGGGAGGTCCTCTGCTGCTCCAAATGTTCTTCGCTGCCTTTGAAGACCATTTTGGCTGCTCCCCCCATCCTGTTTCACCATCTGCTGAGGAAGATCTCCTCCCTCGGGCACATCCTTTGTGTTCAGCCCAGGCCACTTCACACCTCATTAAGGCGGCCTGGCCAGGCTGCCCGAGGCTGGCCAATCAGAGAAGGGCACTACAGAGCTGAAGTTGACAACTTTCAGGTAGAGTTTTAAAACTCTTTACCTGAACTAGTGATATTAAATCCAACAATTGTAAGTTATCTGGCACTGATGGGGACTTTTCTAATTAACATAAAGTCTCCCCATTTTAGCCTATGGAGGCCATTCACTACAGTGAGGGAAAAACTAATTTGGATATTTTACCTCACCAGGGAATATAAAACAAAACAGGACCCTGTTTATTGTTACATGGCACCCAACCCTAGGGGCACATAGGGCACACCTTAGGGATGCCTTATATGTAAAAATAAGGTAGTTGTAGGATTTAGAAGTACTTTTAATTCCAAAGTCGAATTTGCATACAACTTTAGTTTAAAAGCAGCCTGCAAGGCAGGCCTGCCTTTAAAATGACACTCGGCACCTCAGCAGTGCACCAAAGAGTGCACTACCTATGCTGAGGTCCCTAAACCTACATGCCCTACCATATACTAAGGACTTATAGGTGGGTTGAAACTGCCAATTATAATTAGCCTAATTTGCAAATTCATTTTACACAGAGCACAGGCCGTGGGACTGGTTAGGAGTACCCAGGGCACCACCAGGTCAGGAAAACACAAGCAAAAAGTGAAAGATTGGGGCTAAAAAGTTAGGGGGGGCTCTGCAATCAGCCCTGTTTTCTCACACACTTGCATTTAATGATGTGTACAAAGTAAAATGCAGAGACTATACCACTGCAACAAAAACGTGTCATGCATGTGTTGTATGCGCATACTCATTAATTTGCCTTACCCTTGATTTGTGATAGATTAGTGACCTGGAAATGGCGAGGGGAACACTTCCCTGTAGTTACACACTAGTGTGCACGATCAAAGGTATTGCAAGGGCATTATATAATTTCTTTACTAGATTTGAAGCTCATTCTATTATTCCTCTATCTCATCATTAAGAGGATCTCTGCATAGCCAGTGGAAGACAAATAAGCAGAGACATGCACACTAATATATATTCTAAGTTTGCTACCGATTTGCTGATTTCTTTTCTTTCTGTAGTATATCAGTTGACACTGATATTATAAAAAGATACACACTTTGTGCTCATATGACGGCTCCATCTCCCTTATTATTATTTTTTTAAGTGTGTTAATAATGCAAGTATGGTAATTCACTAACCTTAGAATTAATATGCTGAAATTCTGTATATCCTGTTGCTGGGTCAACCTTGTCCTGTTCTTATGTCCCTCTGTTTCTCAGCCAAAACAGCACAAATAATGTTAAGTGGGAACTTTCATCCATGTGTTACTGTTTTGCACTGTACAATTTTAGGCGAAAATGGTGACTAGTCAACTGCTCACTTATTAACTAGTCCCCTGTGTTATATGTTTTGTATGCTACTCATGATCCACTGTAATACTGCCCGCAGTCTTAGTGAGTTGGCCAAGCTTCCTACCAATTGCTGTACAAGGATCGTCAGTGGTCCACTAAGTATAAGTTGGTGCAACTGTCCCCCAGTAGGCCTTAGAAACACAAAAGGATGATGGACGGAGTGCTGAAACTTTTACAAACACTCACATCCAGTCTCAGATCTTGGTTAAATCCATTGTTCTTTTGCTCACCATGCCATCCCAGTTTGGACCCAGCCATATGCAAATCAGTCTTGACCCTGCTCCCCATGGGAACACTCCAGCCTGAAATGCCTGCCAGGTCCTCCCTGGACCGGAAACAAGCATCCTGGGACCGGTTTCCGGGTATCACACCTCATCAGCCAGGCTAGCTTGAATCCAGTGGGCCTTAACTCCTCAATGGTGTAGGCTCTGTCTGAAACATAATAGTCCCTCACACGTTCGCACTTACAGAATCTTAGCAGAGTGTGCAGTTTAAAGGAATCCAAAAGGATGTGTAAAGTTAATCAGTGCACCTGTCCAGTCAACTGATGTCTTATGCGTCCATTCGTGAGAATCATAGGAGCTGTAATTCCCAACCCGTATTTTCATCCAAAACAAAGAGTAAATATATTGATAATGGACTAGCTGAACTATTAATACAATTTAAGTCACTTATCAATTTTAACTACTCTATTTGTTGGGCCACGGATGCATATGACCAAACAAAATCCATCCCGTGTGGCTTGTATTTCCTATTTTGGTGTTGGAGTGGATTAAATCTTGCGGTACAAAGGAGATCTTCGTAATTTGAAAATAAAAATAACCCACTGTGTACAAAAAGGGTACTTATTAATTATGGAGGCAGTAATAAGGTGGTCTTGTCCAAGGTGATCAGTTTATGTCTGCAGTATTCATGACTGTCCACCATTTTCCATCTCATTAGGACATGCCAAGATAGTCTAGCTAACATGTGGATGGTTCGGACTTAATATTTTAAATGTGTTATTCTCAGGTTCTCCTTTTTCTTGTATTTGGTTCCAGGCTACATCACTGTTCAATTTGAATGTATGTTTTTAGACAGTAAAGCCAACATTGTTTAAATAGAAGCAATTTTGCTTCTGGGAGGCATGTTTCAGAGTCCTTTTTCTAAGAAATGTCACATTAATTTTGTGTTTTTTTCACATCTGAAAGTGCTTCCGTTTTCATTTATCCAAGTCCAGAAACCGCCCTGATCGCCATCACCAAGACCCCTCTTTGGCCGGGAACAAACAGCGGCCCAGATCCTCCTTGACCTCTCAGCAGTATTCGGATGCGGTATCCCACCAAACCCTCATCAAGAGGCTTCACCACACCGGAATTCAAGGGGATGGCCTGAGGTGGAAAACTTCATTGCTGAATGGAAGAACCCAGAGAACCTTCCTACCCCTTTCATCTTGGAACTCAAGAACATCATCTGCGGAGTCCCTCAAGGTTCGTCCCTCAGTCCTAAACTATTCAACATCTACATGACCCCTTTGGCCAATAGTGTCAGAACTGAAGGACTAAACTTCAAGTCCTATGTTGACTATACCCAGCTCATTCTCCTGCTATCAGAAGACCCCTCCGCCACGATGGGCAACTTCCGCATGTGCATGACAAGCATCACCAACTGGATGAAAGACAACTGCCTACAACTCAACACAGACAAAACAAAAGTGCTGAACTAAAACCCTCACCCACTCAGACAGAAGATGCCCGCAACCTTGCCATTATCCTGGACAGCAAGCTAACCATGAAAAGACAGGTCAACATAGTCTCCTCTGCCTGCTCCCTCATTCTCCAAATGTTCCGTAGGATCTTCAAATGTCTCCCAGTCTACACCAGCCATACCATCACTCAAGTCGTAATCACTTGCTGCCTGGACTACAGCAACGCACTCTTTGTAGGAATCCCCATGCACCTCCTGAAAAATCTTCAGACCATACATAACTCAGTGAATAGACTCATCCCCAACTAAATGAATCTACATCACCCACTACCTCAGGAAGCTCCACTGGCTCCCTATTCAGATGAGATGCAAATTAAAGATGCTGAGCCTACAAGGCCCTTCACAATCAAGGACCAGTTTACATCAACCACCACCTCAACTATCAGCAACCCTCCAGACAACTGCACTCCACCTCTCTCTTCCTCGCACACACCCCCTGCATCCACCAAAGCAACAGTGGAGGATGCTCCTTCCTACCTCGCTGCGAAGTGCTGGAACAACCTCCATATCTGAACCTCTTTCTCCCTGCTGAAATTCAGAAAAGGGCTCAAAACCTGGATGTTCAAATGCTCACTCCCAAAGCAGCAAGGTTCTCAGAGCCTAGATACCCTCACGGGTGATTAGCTGCACTTTAGAAGACCTGTTTGATTAACTGAAGTCTTAACTCTTGTGGTCATAGTGGTGTATTCTAAATTACACGTACGGATAATAATATAAATCACATTCTGAGTGTTGCTAATTGTGAAGTTCCATATTACCAAGTTATCTTGAGACCCGCGTCTAGTTCATTCTTCTTCTTTGTCAGTGAGCAGACATTGCAATGCCCACATGTAAAGTGTCCTATTGCCACAAGTATGTTCCACAATTTCCTTGTTTGCTGAGATGGAGTATTGTTTTTCAATCCTGTATATACTAAACTGTGTCTCAATCATTTCCCACATCTAAATACAAAATGGGTTTATCATATTTTAGATGTCCTGAGGTGAGGAACCTCCATTGATTGTTAATTATTCTTTTCATTTGGCTAGAGTGGATGCTGTATGTGGTCATTCATATCAGGGATTCTGTCTCTGGTGTAGTGTACGTCTTTCACAGTTGTTCCCGGGGTGTTGTTCTGTACCCTTTTCACTGCCTTCTTCAGGATTTGCCTTGGATACTCTTCCTAGTAGATTTTTAGTTTAAAAATAAATTAGTAAGTTTTTTAAATCCAATTTTGTGATGCAGTTTTCTTGGAGTGTTAAAAAATTACTTACTGCTAAGTTATTCCTAAGTGCTCTGGAATGAAAACTATCAAATATTAGGAGATTGTTCCTAGCAGTAGTTCTTAGATACACTTCACAGTGCAAAGTATTCTCATGTGAATTATTTTGTAGGTCCAAATAGGCTATTTCTGTGCTCCTCATTGTGGCTGTAACTTCCCAAAAGGGATTGATGTTACTGATCCAGATACTGAATTCTTCTACTTAGTCCTCATTGCCTTTCCATATGATAAATATGTCATAAATATACTGCATTCAGATGACTATGCTAACATGGAAGGATTTGGTCAAATCTAGAGCATTTTCTCTCTCAAAGTGATGCAAACAGAGGCAGACTAACCTTAGGCCAGACTCTGCAAATAGCTACCAGAGGGCGGAGCTCAGGTTAATTTAGTGACTGTGAGGGCTTGCACTTAGAAGGGTTGTGATTATTCTTTTAGGTGGGTAGTCACCCACTGCAAATAATTGTCCAATTTCTTACATATCTGAAGAATCAGGAGCCTGCATGATGATAAAGAGCGGACCCATGCATCTTCATGATAATAGAGGAGAAAACAAAGTTCCTCACTCTTGCTGTTTTACTTTGAATTAGAACATTCTGCAACAGGAGACAAACATAAAGAAAGAAATCAAGTATACAATATTACAGAATGAAGTAGTTCATAAGTTCTGGTAGCATCACAAAAAGAGAATAAATGGATGGGTGCCCATAGACCCTGCAACAATCTGTAATGTAAGACAATGATTGATTGAGGTATTAGGACCTCTCTACTCACTGCTAGGGCAACTGTAGCCTTTTCAGCCCAAGATGTCAGACTTGTGCATTGGTTCAAAGGCGGGCATTCAGTTTAAAGAGTACCACATTTACCTCCCAGGGAACAGAAAGCCTCCTATGAATAGGAAAAACTTCAAGAAGACCTTCCAGGAAATCCGTAGTCACTGAAACTGTGAAAAAATAATAGTTGAGGACACTTATGATGAGCAGTGATGGAAGCCAAATGCACTTTACCAGATGGGAACTGTAACCCAAATTTAGTTAAATAAAGGATTTGGTAGTATGGCACTTATTGGCATTTTTTTGTTTGTTTATACAGCATATAAGCAGAACCTCTTCCACCGGAATGAATATGAAAATTCCACAGAGGATGATTTAACGCATCCAGAACAGCAATTCAGCCATCAGGGAACGTCAAGTGCCCATACTGCTAGGTCTCAGGAACCAGGCCATGAAGTTCAGTGATGCAAAGCTGGGTGAGAAATTCTTCTCAACACATGGAGAGCAGATCTCAGCTGAAAGGAAGCCTCTTGAGTGGCAGCAGACTGATGAAGGCCTGCATATCACCACTGTTGAGGCCAATTTAGAGCAATGAGAATTATATTCATAGTGCTCAGACTCATATGGATATCACCATGGGGAGAAATAGAATCAGATGTAAATCGATGTGAAATCATTCTGACCAACTCATTGACATTGGTTCATGTAAATTTGAAGTCTTAAGCAAAACATTTTGTATTTGCTTTGATTGAAAATAAGTCTATTTTTGGGCGGTCCCAACATGATAATATATAATTTAAAACTTAAGGTATGATCTCTGACAAGAGGCAGCTGTTTGTTTGCTTTTGTGTTTTGCAACCCTGTGAATTGCATTGCTATCAGCCAAATAGGTCTTGCAACATCAAGTACCAAGTTACTTGAGCTTCCTGAAAGACTTCACACTCCCTCGCTTGTTCAGATAGATTACTGCTGACATACTGTCTGTCTGAAATAGAAGTGGTCCAGGTATGATTACCACAGAACGGTCTTTAGTACCAAGTGATGCCCTGAACTCCAGCATGTTGATGTGATACCCTTGCTCAGAAGTAGACCACAGCCCTTGAATTGTCAGACTATCCATGTGTGCACACCATCCAAAGAGGCATTTATTATCACGGTCTGTAAGGGCAAAAGAGAATGAAGAGGCACACTAGATTCTTCTTCTTGCACCACAATCTGCAAGACTGAATGGTAGGTGACGACAGATGAAATTTGATGTCCAAATTTCCAGACCTCTGATATCATTGTTTCTTCAAACATTCTTGTAGGGGTCTTATACACAATCCTGCACCTAAAACCAGGGAGATACATGAAGCTGTTGATCTCAGAAGAAAGGACATTTGATGGACAGAGGAATAGAGTGACATTCAGTGCTATAGGCAGTTGTGAAAAGAAACTCATATAAAAAAAAAAAAAGAGACACTTTTCCGAGTCTACGAATGCTCCTAAATTTAGACCTGCCTGCATAGACACTAATAACATTTCTTTGAAGCCAGCACAATATTTCAATTATGCTAGCATAATGTTCTATATTTTCTGGCATTTTCTGTTATGGCTTATGCAAAATGCCTGAGATTATGTCATTATGCCTACTCCTGTAATTATGACTTTGTTCAGGTATATAAACCTATATCAGGAGCACTGGAAAAACATGGATGAACCAAACGCAAACAGCTGTTGTTCATGTCTCTTGCACTTTCGTTTTTTATATTAAAAATTTGTTCTGGAGACACAAAATGCATGTCATTGGATTTGATCATAGAATTAGTGGAAAATGCTAACTGCAGCATTTTGCAGAATAATGCATACTTTTATGGATGTTTTTGTGCATTTCATGTAATTTCTTAACATTTAGCAGAAGACCCAGCTTGAAGTGTGAGTCGGTCATCAACTGGAAGTCCTGAAGCAAACACCCCCTTTCTGCACAGGTACATTAGAACTACAGCCACAAACTCTGGCTATTGCACATTAGACCAAAATGACTTATCTTGCAGTCATTCTTGAGAGTTTTAGGAAAGATATATGACTCCTGCAAATGGGTACATGAAAAGAGGCATCTTGCAAATCAACAGCGCACATCTCTGTTGATGAAGGAAAATGTGATGCAGAGCCAACAACGTGAATAATTCTCCCTTCAACTAGTGGTTCATCTTCTTTAGATCTAAAACAGGAGGAAAACTTTGCTTAGCATATTTCTTCATAGCAAGAGATGACTCCTTTATTCCACGGAGGTTTTGGAACACGGTCTACTGCACCTTTCGCTAGGAGTGGTGAGATCTCCTGAACAAGGTGGTGTAACAGTGCAGCATTTAAGCCTTTGGTGTAATCTGAGTGGGAAGGGGGGTAGAAAATCAAATTTTGTACTCATTTTGCACAATATGTAGCAGCCACATCTAATTTACTACAATGCAGGAGGATGGCTGAAAATACTACCAACCACTTGGGTGCTTTAATTGTGGCGGCAGGATAATGGAGTTATTGCTTAGCTGGTGCCTTCCCTGCAGCAGTGAAAGGTTGTTGTCCACTAACAGTTCAAGAGTAGACGTGTTTCAGAAAGGGCTGCAGCTGCTGTTTTTGTTATAAAAAGACTGTATTAATGTTGCTTACCCTTGTTGAAAAAACTAAAATAGATCTGAGAGAACTACTTGATCTTCTCTACATCCATAGAATTGAATGTTATGCCCTCAGATTTCATATATATTTAAACACAGATAGGGTTTGAGAAGGTAACCATCATGGGTTCCAACAGACTAGGAACCAATGCAGAAGCCTGAGGCTTTGTCAGCATGGTCCCAAATATGACAGATGCACTAACTTCAGGATAGTCTGTATGTTAAACTTATTTGCAACTTTATGTGAGAGCTCATGAAAGGTTACAAGGTCATAATTAGATAAGATTCCTGATGGCATTGAATCAGGGAGGGTGGTGAAAACCTGTGCAAACCAGATGATGAACTGGATCATCAATCAGAATCCCAAGAAGATCTATGAAGTCTCCTTCTTGGATTCCAAGTGCAGAGACTCCTTACATCTGAGATTAGAGAGATCCATATGGACTCTTTCTTTCTGAGTTGTTCAACAATTTAGCAAAACGCTTTTTTCAAGTTGCAATTTTTTTAATGTGCATTTAATTTTGAAAAATATAAAAAAAACAATCTTGCTTTCAGACTTTTGCTTGTAATAAAGCAGTATTCTGTGAGCATTAGAAGAAGCCTCAAATTGTTATGTTTTGCAAACAAGTGTACATGTTTTTGTAGTGGAACCACCATCTGTAAATCACTTCGATTCCACTGCTCACTGCATTTGCTTACATTGGCCCTACTGAACAAGTTACTTACCTTTGGTAACACCTTATCATAGAAACCCTTATCTAGCCACAGATTCCTTCCCTTAGAATAATCTTCAGGGGTTTGACAGGATCCAGAAACGTTTCCAGCAGTACCTCTATGCACGACAAATGGTCACTCCATGTCGTCCGCACCAAACTGACGTACGCAGTGCACATAAAGGCACTACCCCAGCATGCTGACATCAGTTACTTTTCACAACTTTCCATGCCACTAGCGCGGAGGCAAGAAGGTTTCTGATGTTCCAGCGTGTTGATACCGATGACTTCATTAGAGTTACCCTATATGCAGAAATTTGTTCAAAGAGAGGGGAGGATTGGTAAGGAATCTGTGGCTAAATAAAGTCTCTACCAGATAAGGCGTTACTGAAGGTAAGTAGCATGCTCATCCGAGACTTCTAACCGCAGATTCCTTACCTTAGAATAAATACCCATGCAACACCTCTTTGGAAGTGGGTCTGCAAACAGATTTTAATGCAAAGCACAATTCATCTTGAGATGGTCTGTTTCTGCATGGCCTTGCCTTTCTTTGTACCTGCAAACCTAATGAAGATTTGATTGTCCATCCGGAATTAGAATGTAGAATGATAGTGCTCTTTTAGGGTCCAGACGGTGGAGTCTCTCCTCCTTTTTAGAAGGGGATGGCTGCATGTCTTTGGTGGCTTGTGGAAACCATGGCCACAAAATGGCTGGGAAGTGTTTTGGTCTTGGTGACTGGGTAAAAATGGATGTTGGTAGCCTCTACTATAGCCATGGAGGTGAAAGGCAGAACAGGGTTGACCTGGGGCCGTGGAGAAGCCCAAGGACCCAGCGGTGGCTTGGCTGTCCTTAAGCACTGCAGCGCAGAATCTGCTTTGTCTCCAAAGAGATGGGTGCCATCAAAGGGCATGTCCATTAACGATGCCTGGACGCCCCCCGAAAAGCCAGTGGATCTCAGCTAGGCATGGCGTCTGAGTGCCACTGACTATGCAATCGCTCTGCCTAGGGAGTTGGATGTATAGTGGATTTCCTAAAAGGCGATGTGGTAGGGAACGCACCAGGATTAACTTTGGAGGTGGAGGTCTGGACAACCAAACTCTCTGGGTTGGGGTGATGGGTGAGGAAAGCTGGGTCCCTGGGAGCAGGGCAACAGCAGCGAGCAAATGCACTGTGCACAGAAGTCCCTGTGCAGGACTAGGCCCATGCCCAAGCAGAACAGCTGTGAGGGCTTGGTTACAATTGAGGAAATGTTCTGTGGGGGGTGACTCCAGGCTGAAGCACCTCTGTCAAGATGTGCATCAAGACTGCCACTTAGGGCAACATAAGGTCCAGGACCACAGCCACCCTCCTCACAATCATGGCAAAGGAAGCCCCTTCCTCCGTAACCACACTAAGGGGAGACCCTAGCACAGTGTCTGCGGAGGTGTCTAGATCACCAGCATCTGTCAGTTCCTCGTACCAGTTATCTACAGCCTAATCAATAGGGTCGAAAAAAAGAGGCACTGGCTCGGACTTTGATTTTCTCAGCAGCTACTATGAAGAGTCACACAAATGGGTAACACACAACAAAGTCTTATGGGATATTTTCCAATAATGGGGGATTCCTTCTGTGGATATCTTCAATACAAGACAAATCAGAAAGTGCAGAGACTTTGCATCCAGGCTCCCAAAGCTTGTATCCCTAGTGAATGCTTACTTTATTGAATGGTCAAAGCCAATACTCTACGTCCTTCACCGATCCTATTAATAATAACAGTAATTATCAAATTTCGTAGATTCACATTGAAGATTATTCTAATAGCTCCAGCTTGGCTGAAAAAGTGGTGGTAATCAGACCGGTTACAAATGTTCATAAAACCACACAAGAACCTGCAATATAGTCCGGAACTACTAACAAGACTACAGGGCCAAATTCAACACCCATGCCTTTCATAATTGAGTTGGCTGCATAGCTCCTGAGGTCAGACAATATGGCCATTTGAATTGAACACCAGGTTGAATGGAAATGTGAGAAGAAGCTAAGCGTCCGTCAACAAGAGAAAGTTATGCTCTTATATGGAAGAGGTTCTCTATTGGGTGTCAACAGAAAGGACATAAGCCCTCATCATGACATTCGCCGCCCTCATCATGACATTCGCCGCCCGCCAATGCCATTCCACCATCAGGCTGCCTGTGAGGCCTGAACCTCACCAGCCCTACTATGGCTTCCCCGCTGGGACAGTGGACGGAAACAGAGTTTCTGCCCACCGGCTGATTGGGGACAGGGCCTTAACACTGCAGCTGGCTCCTAATGGAGCCTGCGGCAATGTGGCAGTGCAGCGAGTGCCGCAGCACCCATCGTGCAATCCACTGCCCGTAATTCGGGCAGTGAAATGCGCGATGAGGCTGTGCATGGGGACCCCCACACTGCCCCTGAGGGCACTCATACCGCCAGCCTTTCCATGGCAGTGTTTACCGCCATGGACAGGCTGGTGGATGGGGACTCGTAATCCCCAGGGCACAGCTGCCCTGGTGGATTACAATCGCCAGGCTGCAGGCAGCCTGGCAGTGTCAGCGGTTTGACCATGGCGACTGCGCACGGTCGTAAAGTCACGGTTGGACCGCCACTTTGGCGGCGGTCCAGCATTGACCCTGGCGGTCTAGTGACCGCCAGGGTCATAATGACCCTGATAGTCTGATCACATGTCTAGAAGATGTGATACTTCCCTATTTATTACACTTAGCTCAATCTACGTTGCAGTTTTTGTCAATTAAAGTACACCTGGCAGCCATTACAGCATACAGAAAATCTCCAGCCTAGGTATCTTTTTTCAGGAGACCAGTTGTCGAAGATTTTTTCGATGGAGTGAAAAGGGTTATCCTCTGGTTTGACATTGCTCTCCACCTTGAGAGTTAAATACGGTAGTCTCCAAATTAATAGGTTTACCTTTCGGATCTATGTGTAAACCTACTTTGCATTTATCATGGAAAATAGCTATTACTTCAGCAAGGAGAGTAAATCGATTACAAGCACTTTCAGGAGATGAACTGTACACTATTTTTCACTCAGAGTAATCATGAGAACTCATCCATCTTTTCTCCCTAAAGTGGTTTCCAATTTTCGTATTAATCAAACCATTACTCTTCCTATCTTATTTCCCAGTCCTTCAAAAACCACAGAAAGGGCACTGCACTCTTTAGATATAAGGAGCGTTTTATGATTCTGCCTGGATGCAACAAAAGATTCCAGAAAAACATCTCAACTATGTATCAATTGTGGTCCAAAAAAACAAGGTTGTGCAGATTTTGGCACTTCTGCATAATGTTTTATCTATAGCAAACCACCACCAGACAAACTTAGAGGGCACTCTAACCAGAGGAAAAGCAGATACTACATTGTGGCTCAGAAATGTACCTATAGCTGATACATGTAAGACAGCTACTTGGAAGTCCCTTCACACATTCACAAACATTGTTTAGGTTCTAATGCACAGCCTGATGCTAAGATGGGACAAAAACATGTATAAACATTTCTAAGTGGGGTCTTCTTTTCCAGTTGCCAACAGCAACATTAGAGGTTTGGATAAGCTTACTATTCCATTTAGTGTATATGACTATCAATGAAGATCCTACGATGCAGAAGTAAAGGTTACTTACTTTTAGTCCTGGTTCCACATCGCAGGAATCTTCACTGAAGTCATAAACAACCCGTTCACCTCCCCGGCTTTCATTGTTGGGCACTGAAAATCGAATCTTTACATGTATACTGGCTCTCTGATGCGAGCTGCCAGTAGGGTGCACTGTAGGTAGAGAAACCTTATGGATTTTTAAAGGGCAGTACCTTTTTTCACGTCTTTACAATACAGGCCTATCTGGCTGCATTTCTTTTTCCCTTCTTCATATAATTTCAACCTTTTGTGAAATAATGCTGCAATGCAGGTTTTAAATTGATATTCAGTCATTTTAATTTCCCAGAAAAAGATGTTGAGCCTCTGATAAGCTATCACAGGATGTTTACCTCAAGAAATCAGATAGACATCAACACCCTATGGAATTGTAAGATGCATTGTATATATTCAAAGCAGGAATTAATCAGTGTTTATGCTTCAATGAAGATTCCTACAATGCAGAACCAGGACTACAAGTAAACCTTTCCCCGAGTACATATGTACAAGTTGTTCCAACTTGTATATATAATGAATTAATGCAAAGCCTTTACTATTAGGATGAGTGTCCTAAGAAAATGAAGCAAGCTGTGAGATCAGCTTGCATTACTGACAGTGATTCCAATACAAAAGAATTTACACATTTCCATTATAATGTAACAGTTTGTGACCAGTTATAATGCTGTCAGAGTGTGCCTTGATTAAAAGCAAATGCATGCAGAAGAATGAAAGGAAGACTGGCAACTTCTTTTCAGTATACAAAGCACCCAAATATTAACTGCTGTTTTAAAACAAAACTGATGAAAGGGGACTGTGTACTACTAAGGCAAGGCAGTATCCACATATACAAGTTCAAACTTGCATAAATGGTTCATTAATGCAGTCTTTACTAATTTACTAATGCAGTCTTTACTATTAAGATAAGACCTCCACGTAAATGCTGTGAGCTCTGCTTGCATTCCAACACAAAAAGTCTACACGTTTGCAAAAATTAACAATGTGAGGCCACCTATTATGCTCCAAGAATGTGTCCTGATTATGTTGCAAATTAATAATTAAGCATAAAAACTAGATTTATGATTGTTTGCTTTCAAAATAAAATATAGACAAATCAAATCTGTACCTTGAACACAAGTGTTTTGCTAAACTATTGTGCAACTTTAAATAAAATCTCTGAGAAATCACTTATTAAACATGTTTGAAGTATGACAATATTTAAAATACGATTATTAATGAAAAAGAATGTGTAAAACCATAATGGGCAACATTACGAGTAATATAAAAATAAATTAAGCCTGCACTGGTGCAGATTTATCTATCTGAGGCATTCACAAGAAGTTACAAAAATATCCCTCCCATCCAAAGTCTTAGTAAACTATTGTAACTTTTAATTTCTTATGAACAAAAATACTCTACTGTTGTGCTAGGTTGTGTAGTTTAGTTTATGCGAAGTACATGTAGTTCATGTGAAAACTAGGAGTACTACATATATTTCATGTGAATTTAGGTTCATTGAAAAATCAGCAGACAGCAGCATTTTTGGTTGCAAAGTCTGTTGCAAATCTTAATCTGATGGAAGAAATGTTGTTTCCATAACACAAGTAGTGCATTTCTATATTACAGCAAATGTATATGACAGAATAGGCATGACAAATACTAGCTGAACAACGAAAAAATTACAACAGTGTAAGTGCATTTAATGAAAAAACTCAGCGAACTACAGGTCACCCTGCAAGGAGATCTACATTACTAGATAACACCTGCATAATAAAACAGTACCCACTGCTGTAAATAAATACTTGCTCATGTGGAAATCTGAAGTGCAGTTGCAAATCTACTGTACCTACACTCCTTTTTTCCTTCCCTGGGAAAAGATGCAGTTAAGCCTTTGCCAGGAGTACATGTCCAACCTTTTTCCAAAGTGTGATGAGATTGGAGAGGTGTTGGTGAATACGTTTGAACATGTCAGTTTGTGTGTACACATGATTTCAGCCCAGGCTCTGTGGCTATCCCCTTACTTCCAGCCCTTGTATGTGGCTGTTCTGAAAGGAGGCAAATGAGAGCCATGCAAGAATCCAAAGCCTGATATAATATGAGTCCAAACATAATCAAAGAGGATATAATATAATGGAAATGCTTCCATGATCTGTTGTCACCCTGCATCACACAAAAAGGGAGAACTGGATTTGCTTATGGTAGATTACTGAAATACATGGTCCCATGGACAAGTAGAGATTTGACAGTAGAAAAACCAGACAGTAGAAGAACATTCAAGTCCCAAGTCAATTATGGTTTTGAAACTGGATCATGTATGTGCAGTAGCCCATCAAAATGTTATTTGACAATTTTGTCTGAAAAGAAGAGCAACCACCCTCAGACTTCCTTTGTGCACCAATGACAGAAAGTTTAATATCTACCAGCCACCATATGAATACTTGATTAACGAGGAGCAGGACCATGAATTAGCCTTTCAGTCAACTGCCCATTGATAAAAGGGTAGTCAGCCGTTTTTAGATTTACTACTTCAAAAATAATTATTGTCAATATTTTCCCCAGAAGGACCCAGGACTAACTTTCAGGTAGCAGGCTGACAATCTCATTAACAGACTAACGAGTCTGGCTATCCTAGGACCGCCAGACTCTCAGTACCGCTTTGGCGGCAGTCAGACCGCCACATTATGACCGTGGTGAAAGCCAGCTGGCAGAGATGGGCAGTGCAGATGCCCCCATGTCCAGCCCCGTTGTGCTTTTCACTGTCTGCAAAGACAGTGAAAAGCGTGATGGGTGCTGTTGCACCATACGTAGCGCAATATTACCGCCGAATGTTGTGAGCTGTTTCCCGCTGGGCCAGCGGGAAACTCGTAATAGGGGCCGTGGGAAAGTCACCACACTGGTGGTGACTTGACTGCGGGAGTTTGGCAGGCAGCCTTTTCTGCCCACCAAATTCGAAATGAGGTTCTGAATTTGAAGAACAGAAATTTTCTGACAGCATTAGATCACACAGCCAGAATTTGTTATGCCACATAGAAACATTTAAAAGATGCTGCAAAAGGTTATGCTGGAAACATGGGCTGCAGAGAATATTACTAATGGAGAGAATATTACCATTGCTATGCACTCGAAGGATATACTTTCCCCTCTCCATTAAGCAAACGTCAGTTTTCTTGCTAAATGGAAGAAGATTCACAAATGGTTCCCTTGTAAAAAAAGAGGCAAAACAGAGGTGTATATTGACCTCCTATGCCTTGTATGTCTTATATTTCCTACTAACGTTTTCCCAGAAGCATAGCACCATCTAGAGTTTAAAAACAAACCTAACAAAACCAAAATATCTGAAAATAAAACGGTGGATCTTGCGAGTCAAAAACATATTCAGAGAAATCAAATTCAAGGTCCCTTGTCATGTTTGATGTTGACCGTTGAATTCAGAGGCCTCTGTAAACATCAAGGGTTGATATTATCAGCCACAGCTTGATGTAATAAGATACTTGTACTCAGTCATGGGTCTCTCAAAACATTCTGGCTCAATGGCAATCATCCCTCGCAAATGATGGAAAACCTCTGAAAAACTTCCCAGAAAACCACAGGGTTCTAGGAGGACTTAAGTAGGCGAAAGTCACGTTTGGAGGATTTAAGTAGGTGCGAATCATATTCGTTTTTCATTCATTACACTAGGCCCAGGAAACTAATGGGAACACAAGTTGTTTTTGAAGGGTCCTTGGCTCACTAGACCAGTAATGGCTATCAATGCTTTTCTAAGCAAGCCCAGACACAAGCTTTCTCAACAAAGGAAAATCCTCCATATCAACATATCAGTGCCAAAATCAGATTAAAATGACCACTTAAACCAGCTTCAGATAAATGAGAATATAAATTGGGTTGAACTATGGGCAAGCACTTCCCTAACATGCAAGCAAAGCAATCAAGTCTAGATCAATGTTAGTTTGGAGTTGAACGTTAATCTGGTTTGCTTTGAGAGCTTCTTGGATGAGGCCATGCATGTGTGAGGTGCTGACAATGATGAGTATGGTGAGAAAGATTATACAAAGGTATGCAGCCAGAGATTAGCCAGATGGAAGAATAGAGGAAACAGGGGCTAATGCCAAAAAATTACAGAAGTGAATGGCCCGAAAAAAGGTAGGGAAAGACATGAGTCAGAAGAACAACACAGGCTGGAGAACAAAATTAGGCCAGGATAAGAATCAGAGCAATCGGAGAAAGGAGAAAGATGATATGAATAGATACTGAAAGAATAGTACTGGCATGGAAAAATATAAAGATTACACTTCTCACAGAAAAACGTAAGAGAAGACATTGAGAAGACCGCCAATCACAGCATCCAGATTGTCACAAAAAGAAGAAAAAGGGGCTAGAAGATGGGATTTATTTACAAATAATTAAAAAAGGAAAGATGAAGGAGTTAAAGTGAAATTCAAAAGTTGGGAAAGAGGAAGAAAAAGGAGAAGAACTAGAAGGAATTAAAGTGCGATGAAAGCATACAGCTTTCCCCTAAAACATATAGCCTCTATTGGGTGTGGGAGAAAAAGAACAAAAAGGAGTAAGAGCACCAGAGGTGGCGATGTTGAATGAGAGACTGTATGGCAATGAAATGTTTTGCTAACAGAATGCAAATGGTTTTGCAGCTATAGACATGCGGCTGAGACTGCAGAGGATTGCCTCCATCACTTTTATGCAGTAGGTGGATGGCTTGTTCTTTATCATGAAATACAGCCACAACTAGCCGGAGGGGTATCCAATAAATTCAGTATATTAAAGATGGCATCAGGGTTTCATATTTAAGAAAAATATTGACAATTATAAGAAGTACGCCATGCTAGAGCTACCTTTCCGTTTCATAGTAATATCTGGAAAAGTTGCTCACCTGTTATTACAGGACTCCAAAAGTGGTATATTTCATAGATTCACATGTTTGAAGTTTCTCATTCATTAGGCTGGGAATGCTTGGCAGTCAATATTAACAAAGCAGAACTACAGTCACCAATGTAGTGAAAGTACTCAGAGCTCCAACTTGCCACAGACGTCGAGCTGCTCTGATTTTCACAGCTAGTCATCACATAGCACAATAGAAAAGCCTCATTATCAGGGAGATAGGAGGTTTTCATATGATTTTATGAAATACACCAAAGCTGGAGAACTGTATTTACTAACCTTTTCTTCCCCAATACCGATTCTTTCAGATATTCATATTTTAAATAGTGATTACCATTGTAGTAACCGAATAGTGCACATTATATGAGCATTACTCTTTGACCTACTGGAGTCTCAGATGATTTCTGGACATTGAGGCAGTAATGCTTCGTAAATGTAAAGGTGTGCATTAAAGACCAAATTGTCACCCTACAGTTGCCGACAATTGGCATGCCAGTAAAGAGTGCAACCATAGCCACCATGACTGATGAAGTGAGATCACACGTTGCTTCCTAGAAGTCTGTTAGACTTAAGACAGAAAACATCTCGTATTAATAAACCCTCACTGATTCCAGTGATGGGTTTATTAAAACATGCACAAAGAGGGCACCTTAGAGGTGCCCCTTGAAAACCTACCACTTGCAGGCGGGCTCACTGACTAGTTCTAGCCAGCCTGCCACCAACAGATAACCTTCTGAACCCCAAGGGTCAGAGTCTTTACTCTCTGGAGGTCAGAAACAAAGCCTGCTCTGTCAGGAGTGTTACACACCCCTCCCAATAGATTGACCTGCAAATCTGCATTCCAAGGCAGGAGGCTTCAAATACCACAAACTTTGGTATGCAAATCTGTCTGAGGAAGATGCCGACCAAGGATGATGTTTATGGTACTGCAGGGAATGGTTTGGTTTTGGGTTCTTGGTCAGTTCCAACATGTTTCTTTCAAAACTGACCTGAAGTAGCCAGCATTTTGAGCAATAACTTATGGAGCGGGAGAGGTTTTCTAGAATTCTCCTCTCTGGCTTGTTTAAGGTATATAAGAGAACAAAACCGGATTGACCATGGAGTGAAACAGACCTCTGGCAGGATTGGGACGCTGATGCCTGTCATCTTTCCCGTGAGGGTAAATGGTCTCTCTCTTCATGGTCGAACCGGGGTTTGACGGCCTGTTGATGGAAGAAGAGATGGAGCAAATTCAACTGTGCCCCATGGTGATGCATTTTTAATTCTTATTATCTGCTTTCCATTGGGCATGAATATATACTTACACACATATATATATATATATATATATATATATGGAAAATGTCACTTACCCAGTGTACATCTGTTCGTGGCATGAGACGCTACAGATTCACATGCTGTGCATTATCCTGCCATCTAGTGTTGGGCTCGGAGTGTTACAAGTTGTTTTTCTTCGAAGAAGTCTTTTTGAGTCACAAGACCGAGGGAAACCTCCCTTTCGGCTCCATTGCGCATGGGCGTCGACTCCCTCTTAGATTGTTTTCCCCACAGAGGGTGAGGTAGGAGTTGTGTATATAATAAAAGTGCCTATGCAATGGAGTGAGTATGTATGTACATAATGTGTATAAAAAATATTATATATTCACAAATTTACAAATTTCATCAACTTATAACGGCTACAGGCTCCCGGGGAGGCGGGAGGGCGCATGTGAATCTGCAGCGTCTCATGCCACGAACAGATGTACACTGGGTAAGTAACATTTTCCGTTCGATGGCATGTGTAGCTGCAGATACACATGCTGTGCATAGACTAGTAAGCAGTTATCTCCCCAAAAGCGGTGGCTTAGCCTGTAGGAGTTGAAGTTGTTTGAAATAATGTTCATAATACAGCCTGTCCTACTGTGGCTTGTTGTGTTGTTAACACATCTACACAGTAATGTTTTGTGAATGTATGAGGCGTAGACCATGTGGCTGCCTTACAGATTTCTGTCATAGGTATATTTCCTAGAAAGGCCATTGTGGCGCCTTTCTTCCTAGTGGAGTGCGCCTTTGGCATAATAGGCAGATCTCTTTTTGCTTTAATATAGCAGGTCTGAATACATTTCACTATCCATCTGGCAATGCCTTGTTTGGACATTGGATTTCCTGCATAAGGTTTTTGAAAGGCTACAAACAATTGTTTTGTCTTGCAAAATTGTTTTGTTCTATCAATGTAATACATTAATGCTCTTTTGATGTCTAACGTATGTAAGGCTCTTTCGGCTACTGGTTGTGGAAAAAAGACTGGGAGTTCCACTGTTTGGTTTAGGTGTAACGGTGATATAACTTTTGGTAAGAACTTTGGATTTGTACGGAGAACCACTTTATGTTTATGTATTTGTATAAAGGGTTCTTGTATAGTGAATGCTTGAATTTCACTTACTCTTCTAAGAGATGTGATCGCTATTAGGAAGGCTACTTTCCAGGTTAAGTATTGCATCTCACAAGAGTGCATGGGTTCAAATGGTGGACCCATGAGTCGTGTTAATACAATATTGAGGTTCCACAAGGGAACTGGTGGTGTTCTTGGGGATATGATTCTTTTTAGACCCTCCATAAATGCTTTGATGACTGGGATTCTAAAGAGTGATGTTGAATGTGTAATCTGCAGATAGGCAGATATTGCTGTGAGATGTATTTTGATAGAAGAAAAGGCTAGGTTTGATTTTTGTAAGTGTAATAAATAGCTTACGATGTTTTTTGCAGAAGCGTGTAGTGGATGAATTTGATTATGATGGCAATAATAAACAAATCTTTTCCATTTGTTTGCGTAACAATGTCTTGTGGTAGGTTTGTTAGCTTGCTTAATGACCTCCATACATTCTTGTGTAAGGTCTAAATGTCCAAACTCGAAGACTTCAGGAGCCAGATTGCTAGATTGAGCGATGCTGGATTCAGGTGTCTGATCTGTTGCTTGTGATTAGTTAACAGATCTGGTCTGTTTGGTAGTTTGATATGAGGTACTACTGACAGGTCTAGTAGTGTTGTGTACTATGGTTGGCGAGCCCATGTTGGTGCCGTCAGTATTAGTTTGAGTCTGTTTTGACTCAATTTGTTTACCAGATAAGGAAGGAGTGGGAGAGGGGGGAAAGCGTAGGCAAATATCCCTGACCAACTCATCCATAACGCATTGCCCTTGGACTGAGGGTGTGGATACCTGGACGCGAAGTTTTGGCATTTTGTGTTTTCTTTTGTTGCGAATAGGTCTATTTCTGGTATTCCACAGCGTAGAAAGTACGTTTGTAGTATCTGGGGATGAATTTCCCATTTGTGTGTTTGTTGGTGATCTCGACTGAGATTGTCGGCCAACTGGTTTTGAATCCCTGGGATGTATTGTGCTATTAGGCAAATGTGATTGTGAATCGCCCAATGCCAAATCCTTTGTGCTAAGAGACACAGTTGTGATGTGTGTGTCCCTCCTTGTTTGTTTAAATAATACATTGTTGTCATGGTGTCTGTTTTGACAAGAATGTGTTTGTGGACTAATACGAGGTTGAAATGCTTTTTATGCTAGAAACACTGCTAACAGCTCTAAATGGTTTATATGCAGTTGCCTCTGTTGAACGTCCCATTGTCCCTGTATACTGTGCTGATTGAGGTGTGCTCCCCACCCTATCATGGAAGCATCTGTTGTGATCACGTACTGAGGCACTGGGTCTTGGAATGGCCGCCCTTGGTTTAAATTTATAGGATTCCACCACTGAAGCGAGAAGTGTGTTTGGCGGTCTATCAACACTAGATCTTGAAGTTGACCCTGTGCTTGTGTCCATTGTGTTGCTAGGCACTGTTGTAAGGGTCGCATGTGTAGTCTTGCGTTTGGGACAATGGCTATGCATGAAGACATCATGCCTAGGAGTTTAATTACAAACCTCACTTGATAGTGTTGGTTTGGGTACATGTTCAGTATTACATTTTGGAAGGCTTTTACCCTTTGTGGACTTGGAGTGGCAATCCCCTTTTGTGTGTTGATTGTTGCTCCTAAGTATTGCTGTATTCGACACGGTTGTAGATGTGATTTTTGGTAGTTTATAGAGAACCCTAGTTTGTGAAGGGTTTCTATGACATATTTTGTGTGTAGAAGACACTGTTGCTGAGTGCTGGTTCTTATTAACCAATCGTCTAAGTAAGGGAATACGTGCATGTGCTGTCTCCTGATGTGAGCAGCTACTACTGCAAGGCATTTTGGGCCAGATGTAGCAAAGGGCTTTTCCCATTCTGTGTCAATGGGAAAATGTGTTCGTACATATGGCCCTTTGTGAATACCCTTGGGGCTGTTGTTATGACGAATGGTAACACTTTGAATTGGTAATGCACGCCTTGGATTACAAACCTCAAGTGTTTCCTGTGGGAAGGATGTATGGGTATGTGGAAATAAGCATCCTTGAGATCTAATGTTGCCATGTAGTCTTGGTGTTTCCGCAAGGGAATCACATCTTGAAGTGTCACCATGTGAAAGTGATCTGATTTGATGTAAAGATTCAGTGTTCTGAGGTCTAATATGGGTCTCAGTGTTTTGTCCTTTTTTGGGATTAGGAAATACAGGGAGTAAACCCCTGTTCCTTTTTAATAGTTGGGTACTATTTCTATTGCTTCTTTTTGTATCAGTGCTTGGACTTCTAGTTGTAACAGGTCTAAGTGTTGTTTGGACATATTGTGTGCTGTTGGAGGCACATCTGGTGGCAAATGTAGGAATTCTATGCAATAACCATGTTGGATAACGGCTAGGACCCATGCGTCCGTAGTTATGTGCTCCCAGTTGTGGTAAAAATCTGTAAGTCTCCCTCCCACCGGTGTTGTGTGGTGGGGGTTTGTGACATTGAAGTCACTGTTTAGTTTGTGGGGTTTTAGGGCTCTGGAATTTCCCTCTTGGTTTAGGGAACTGTCCACCCCTATATTGTCCTCGAAAGCCTCCTCTTTGATATTGTCCCTGATATATGGGTCTGACTTGTGAGGTGGAAGGCTCTGTGGTCTGGGCCCAAAATCCCCCTCTAAACTGCGGCTTCCTAAAAGTGCCTCTGCTATGTGGGGAGTAGAGCGCGCCCATGGCTTTGGCCGTGTCTTTTTAAAGTTTTTCTATCGCCGTATCCACCTCCGGCCCAAATAATTGTTGTTCATTGAATGGCATATTTAGCACAGCCTGCTGAATTTCGGGCT
This sequence comes from Pleurodeles waltl, assembly GCF_031143425.1. Lineage (NCBI taxonomy): Eukaryota > Metazoa > Chordata > Amphibia > Caudata > Salamandridae > Pleurodeles > Pleurodeles waltl. The sequence goes on from NC_090437.1 coordinate 832,627,185, forward strand.
TAAATCCGGAGGTCCGTAGCCATGCGTGTCTCCGAATGGTTACCGCCGTGTTTACTGTTCTGGCTGCCGTGTCTGCTGAGTCCATAGCCGACCTTATTTCGTTGTTGGAGATAGTTTGGCCCTCCTCAACAACCTTTTGGGCACGTTTCTGGAACTCTTTGGGAAGGTGTTGAATGAGATGTTGCATTTCATCCCAATGTGCCCTGTCGTATCTTGCCAGAAGAGCTTGAGAGTTGGCAATTCGCCATTGATTGGCTGCCTGTGCTGCCACCCTTTTTCCTGCTGCATCGAATTCCCGACTTTCTTTGTCGGGCAGTGGTGCGTCTCCAGAAGTTTGTGAGTTCGCCCTCTTCCGGGCTGCTCCTACTACCACCGAATCTGGAGTAAACTGTTGTGTGATGTACACAGGGTCAGTAGGGGGAGGTTTATATTTCTTCTCCACCCTAGGTGTGATGGCTCTGCCTTTGACTGGGTCCTGAAACACCTGTTTAGCGTGTTTTAACATGCCTGGCAGCATTGGCAAGCTTTGGTATTGGCTGTGCGTAGATGACCGGGTGTTGAACAAGAAGTCATCTTCTATGGGCTCTGCATGCAATGCTACATTATGAAATGTAGCTGCCCTGGAAACCACCTGCATGTAAGCAGTACTGTCCTCAGGTGGTGAAGGTCTTGCCAGGTAGCATTCGGGACTATTGTCAGAGACCGGTGCATCATACAAATCCCATCCATCCGGGTCATCTTGGCTCATCCCTGTGTGCGTTGGTGACTGCATCATTGTGGGTGTTGCTACCGGGGACAGATGTGGCGACTGTATTGGCGATTGTTGTGGCGAAAATTGTGGTGGTGTTTTCTCTATTGCCACTTTCGCCTTTGGCTGCATTTCCACCTTTTGGAATGCGAGCTTCCGCTTCATTTTGATTAGAGGAAGAGTTCTGATTTTCCCAGTGTCCTTTTGGATATGGAGCCTCTTCTGGGTATGGTCAGGCTCTCCCATGCCCAGCTCTTGTTCAAATCTGTGACCTTGTAATTGTGTGGAAAGGCCTTGTTCCTCTGTATAGGAGCTTTGTTTTGGCTCCGGGGCTGCATGTTTCGGCACCAAAATCTTTGACAGTCTTTTTCGGCTCAGAGGAAACCTTTTTGACTTTCGGGGTGCCGAACTCTCGGTGTCGAGTCTGTTCGGAGCCGGTATCTCGACCGGAGTCGGATGTCTTCGGCTTCTGGGAGGCCTTTTTCGGTGCCGATGTTTGGTCACAGTGTTTTCGGGTAAAGCCATGGCCTGTTGGCGGTGGCGTCCCCTTGGCCTTCATGATTTTCGAGTGAGTTTTTGCCGGGGCTGGTTTACTCACAGTTTGCTGCGTCTTTGGCTGCTCACTCTCGGACTCGTCCGAGTCCGAATCTCGAATGGAGAATGTCTCCTCTTCTTCGACGTCGGTGTGTCCGGCCAGTGTCGACGCCATCTGAAGTCTTCGAGCTCTACGATCCCGCAGCGTCTTCTTGGATCGAAATGCCCGGCTGGCCTCGCAAGTATCCTCTTTGTGTTCGGGGGACAAACACAGATTACAGACCGAGTGTTGGTCTGTATAAGGATACTTAGCGTGGCAGTTGGGGCGGAAGGGGGTCCGGTCCATGAGGTTTGAAGATGGACGCGGTTGGGCCGACCAGGCCCCGCCGAGGAGTGGAAACCCCGAAGGGCTGCCGGAGCTCTTCTATCTTCGGTGTCCATGTGGTAGCACTAACCCGGTACCGAGCGCAAACAATACCGTCAAATTTTCCGATGGATAACTATCTTTTCCAAACCGAAACACGGAGCGAAGAGGAACACGTCCGAACCCGATGGCGGAAAGAAAACAATCTAAGATGGAGTCGACGCCCATGCGCAATGGAGCCGAAAGGGAGGACTCCCTCGGTCTCGTGACTCGAAAAGACTTCTTCGAAGAAAAACAATTTGTAACACTCCGAGCCTAACACTAGATGGCAGGATAATGCACAGCATGTGTATCTGCAGCTACACATGCCATCGAACATATATATATATGTTTGCTGTTTATAGACTGAAGTACAGAATCCTTTGTACATGTTTTCATTCCATTGCTGCAAACATTTTTAAACGTACACTTTCAGTTGTACTAACCTTTCTCCACGAGCCATGCAGGGTGGTTTAATAAATGTATTTCTCGGAATAAGAGTTGCATTCCAGGAATTCTTTTCAGTGTGTGTGTGTTTTATCTCGGTCCGTAGGGAAGCAAAACACCATGATACCAAAACTTTAGAACTTTGCGGGACACAAAAAAAAAGGAGTGGCAAGAAGCCAGATGACTCAAGAACCAAGGAGCACAATGGACATGGCGCCAACCAACCCTGCCAGCCTGTCTGCTATACCCGACCTTTGAGGAGCAACTTACCTGTCCTGCCGCTGCAGCTTCCAAGAGAGTTGCCAGTGCTTTGCAAATCACTAACAAGAAGACCATCACTAACAAGAAGACCACTGAAGCAAAGCATCTGCAGGCAACCCAAAAAAGAACTGTGAGGACCTGGACCACTAACAACCCAACGCCGGATATCACTGCTGCAGCGGAGCCGCCTAGCCCGAGCTGAAGTTGGCCAACTGTGTCAACGTAGTTCCCAGTCCCTCCTGAGACAAAGCCCACCTTGAGTTTGCCCACTTTGGACTTCCCAGTGGCATCTGTAGCCTGTTTCTGCAGACTACCCTTCACAATGACCACATACAGAGACCTGACGGTCCACTGCGCATCTGCACCTGGACACCCCAGACCGAGGAGAACAGAACCTTGGTGGTTCACCCTGACTGGACCCTCAGTTCACCCCTGCAGCAACTTTGTGACCGGACCGATCTCCATATACTTACACGGGGCACCCAATGCTGAACTGCATCACTCCACTTGGCCATCCCAGTGCCCCCAGGGGTGACCTGCTGGCGTGGCCTTGGACCTTGCCCTATACTTACATTAAGTGCAGAAGACTGGTCCCATACGTGGCTGTACTACATTTGAATGCAGTGCTTGTACTTCCTCTAAAGGGATAACATTGCTGCATCTGAAATCTGCAACTTTTGCAAATTCTAAAAATTCATAACTCAAAATGTACTCACATGATTCTTGTGATCTTGGTATTTAAACCTATATAGAAGCATGTGTTATTTTTATAAATTGGTGTCATATTTCCTTATTGAGTGTGTCTCACACTGCCTGTGTGTGCCTTACGTGCTTAGCTTTAACCCTGTGATATGCCTAACTGCTTGCCCACAGTACCACTAAATGAAGCATTTGGGATGTCATTTGTGCCTCTGTTACACCTCTGGGGTTTGCCTGGACTCTCCACAGTGTACCTTTTGTTGAAAACTATATAAAGAGTGAGCTTCCTACATTGGTGGGATACAAGACCACTCTGTCAGTATTGTGATTCCACTAATGAATCCACAACTGACTTTACTTACCAAAAAATAAGTTTAGTTATTTTTTCAATTTTTTTTTATGTGATCTGTTAAGTACCTTAGTACTCCAGTTTGTTCGAAATTTAAAAAGGTTACGAGATGGAAAATGCTTCAAATTTTCGTGTAAGATTCTAAAACTTCCGGAGAGCTTGGTATCTAAATTTATATAAAAGTATGTTTTGTTTCTTTATTGAGTGTGTGTGTCACTTACTGCCTGTGCGTGTGCCTTACCTGCTTAGCAGTACCCTATGGTATGCCTAACTGCTCGCCCACACTGCCACAAGAGACAGCATGTAGAATGTCATTGTGCCTCTGTGATACCTCTACAGTTTGTCTGGACTCTGCACATTTGCACCTCGTTTTGGTCTACTGTATAAAGGGACAGCTTCCTACTTTCACAAATTCTAATTTATTAATGAATAGTCTCAATAAACTTTAAGCTAACCCTAAATTAATGCCTGGGTTTTGGTTGCTTCCCTGTTTAATTATCACTTGTTGTGCACACACAAAAACTACTTTTTTATACTTATCCATATCATAAACATATGGGGGAGATTCATAAAGCCATGCATGAGTCCTTGTAAATTGGTCTGACTGAGTTCAGAATTGAACACATGACACTATTCCTGGTGCATTTGGGCTCCTTCCGAGCTGATGGCCACGATTATTACTGGATTCTACGTGACCTATCTAAAGATTGCTGGTGAGATACCTGGCTTACAAACGCATGCATTTCACAGAATTTAACCATGGCAACTACTGTCTTACAGGTTTTCATATTAATCTCTAGCTACATTTGTGGCTTTTATTTGAAACCACTTCTGGCTTTGCTTCACAGCCATTTATGCATTCCAACGTGTGTTCAAAGCAACTAAAACAGTATTCTGTTTAAGATAAAGTTTTTTTGCCAAGGAAATATTTCTGGTTTACCTGGTAGAAAGTGTGTAGATTGTTTGTGATGTGTTTCCTTATGTATGTACACAAGTGTTTGTGGTGTATGTATGGATGTCAATCTGTAGTGTGTGTTTTTGTGAAGTGTATAGGAATGTGCGGTCAATGGTGTGTCTTGTGTCTTTGTGATGTTTGCTTCTGAAGAATCTATTTTATTCTGTAAATAAGGCAACAGCCATTTTCATAAATATAATTGATTGATGTAAAACACACAGAAGTAATACACACAGTAGCAGTGAAGAAGCTGCAGTTCATTCAATTTGAGTGACAGTAGAGATTTAGAAAAACTACATCTATATGGAGCAACTCAAACCACCACATTCAGTCCCATCTACAGCCTCCAGGCAAATCAATTACTTCATTGGTGAGTTTTCTGAACTCCTCATCACCTCATCTATACAACATACCCAAACTAACCTTTTCTGTGACTTCAACCTCCCAGACAAAACACACACAAAAAAACACAAGAAACACTGCTCTCAACATCATCGACAAACTCAATGTTTACAATATGGCACACAACCAACACACTAGAATGGCCATCTCCTCAACTTTGTCTTTTCAAGATCACCAACTATCAACTCAAAACCACCCATACCCCTGGACTGGACATACAACCTTGCCACTCCCATAGCCCTGCTCAGTGACCTACCGGCAAAGTAAGATTAACCTAATGGAGAAGATCAAACCTTCAAATCTTTCAACGAGTTCTCCATAGATCAACTCAATGCTTGAACTCATCTCTCACCCTTTCAATTACAGATTCAATAAATCTTCTAAAAAAACGTCAACACATTTTTTGAAAACTTTGTTAACATCCACACCCAAATAAAAACATGCAAGAGCAAGTCAAAGCCTTCATCACCCTAGTACTCTAAACATCTTGCCGACAGTAAACAAACCATCTCCATGCAGGATAAAAAATGGAAGACTAAATGACATCCCAAAGACCTCATGATACCAAAATCCCTCGGTGCAGCATGCAGACGTCACTTCATCAGTCAAAACAAAGTATTATACCAACACCATTGATTAAGCCACCAACAAAAGTAAAACTTTTTTCAAGACAATCAAAACCTTTATCAACCCCTGTCAGACTTATCTATTTCTCACTTAGTATAAAATTGCAATGCCATCAACATCTTCTTTAGTGAAAAAAAAATCCCACAGCACATCAACATCATCAACCATTCATCTCATACATCAACCCCTTTTTTTTAAAACTCCCACAAAAACTGTCAATCTTCAAAGCACTAATTCCTGCAGATCTCGCAAACAACTCATTATCAAACCCACTTCTTATGAAGATGATTTCTTACCCTTGTCCTTCGCTAAACCCTCTCTGAGGTATGCTCTCTGACACCACTCAACACTGTCAATGCCTCCCTCATTAAAGGCATCATCCCAGGGACTTTCAACACAAGCCAGATCCTCCAACTCCTAAAGAAACCTAGACCCTGAAGACCTTACTAACTAGTATCACTCGCCCACCATCCACTGGTAAGAACATAAAAAACAGTCTATGGTCAACTTCATGATCACATTCATGCTAAACCATCTCCTGCATAACTACCAGTTTGGCTTCAGATCAAGCTGCAGCACAGAGACAACTGCCTTACACTTCGTAAACTATACCCTCCTGACAACAGATGAAGATGATCCCCGGTCTCCTGATACGCCTGGACTTCTCAGCTGCCTTCGACCATCCCACATTCACACTGGATTAACAAATGGGATTCATCAGCAATATCCTTCACTGATTCTCCTCCTACTTTTCCAACCACACAAGTTTATTGATTGGGCACCTCCAGGGCCCGAAGGATCCCTGTCGAGTTCCCAAGGATTCTGAATGATCCTTGCCATCTTCAACATCTATGTGGAGCCGCTTATTACTCTACTCACAGAGAACAGCATCAAGATTCACAAGTATGCCTATGATGCCCAACTCTATTTGAAAGTCTCCACCGCATGAGACATCCAACAACCTCAAACACTGCCTGAACAACAAATGTGTGCATCATCAGCACAGCCACGTCCAACAGATCAAGCAGGTCTGGGAAGGCTACAAAATAATTGGAGCCATGATTTAGCTATTCCACTATTCTGCAAAGCTGAACACTCTGATTCTTGGTTGTAACTTTGCTACTTGAGCTGAACACTCCGAAGGCGCCTCGTTTAACATACTGGTAAAATGGCTCTGTGAGTTAAATGCTCACTGCCGACATACTGGTGGCTGCAGGTCATAAGATCAAACCCATTCCTATTAGCCTTCTAACGTTGATGAATAATATTTATGCTTTTGAATAAAACAGGTGTCTCTTGAAAAGGCTTTATTTAAAACTGGTGTGCGACGTTCAAGTCACACTCAAATTCTTTCAGGGAAAGACGAACATTTACCCCTTGGACAATAGCAATAGCAATTGAGATGATTTTCAAAAAGTGCAGGTCAAGATTCTGGACGTTTACCTCCCAAAGTGGCATAAAAAGTCACTAAAGTTGTTAGACCTTGCTTACGATATACCTGAACAAAGGAGAATAAAAATAATAGAAGGTTTATGTACATGTTTTATTTTCTAATCAACAGCAAGCAAATTACCTTTCATCAAGATAGAGTCGCAGTTTCTTCCAATTTAGTGTTCTTGTGTAGAAAATAAACTTTGCAATTTCCTTTGGTGAGTCATCAAGTATACCTCTAGACATAAAGTATCCAACACCCTGAAAGAGAAAATATGTGCATAAGCACTGGCACTGAGTTAAGTGCACTACGGGTTTACAAGACATTCTTCAGGGATAACTAATGAATATGGAATAATAAGCTTTTCCAACCTGGCAAAGGCACTTTTCACTGCGATTTTTCACTGCAAATCGTTTACACTGCAGCCCAGCCAAAGCACAGTAGCACAATGCAGCCCACATACCACACCGAATCTTTAATGCTGTAGATGCATTTTAAGCACCATTTACAATGGACTTACAGCATATAGGCTGCACATGTGTTGAGGGGATCAAAGCTGCTGTACTACTGTTTGGTATCTAATTTAATTGTGAAATCAGATTTTGATAACTTAAAATGTATCTTTATAAACATGTACTTTGTGCTCCACAAAACAAAACAGGATTAAACCAAGTTTTACCTCACTCCCCCCTCCAGATCTGGAAGACACAGCCTTGGCTGGGATAATTAACAGCTTTGGCTGAGAGGACAATAGCTTGCATGTAAGCTCAAGAAAAGTAGATGGGTCAGCGCTTTACGAGGATCAGGGGTGTGGAATTCATATAGCCAACATACAGGACATATTGTTTGCACAAACATTTTGGCTGCCAGTTTACATTACCACATTATGGAGAAGGGAAGGGAATTGCTTGCAGTTAATTTAGTATTTGTATCCAAATGTTAAAGCTGTACAAACTTGTATTTATGGTTCATTAATGAAAAACCTTTAATATTAGGGTGAGTGGTCTAACTTAATGTTCTAAGCTTGGACTGCACTACTAACATTAGTTCCAGTATAAAGATGTGTATACATGTTTGCAAAGTTTAACATTATCAGGCTACATAGAATGCTCCCAGAATGCTCTCTGATTAGATGCAAATATTTGCAGAAGCTTGAAAGCAGGATAGCTTTCAAAATGAAATGTTCACAAAAAAATGCAACCAGCAGAAAAATGTTTTTCTAAATTACTGTGACATTTTAGGTACCATTTTTTGAAGCATCATTTAGTAAAATGTGTTGATGCATGCTAGTATTTTCAAAGTGTGTTCATAATGGAAAACCAACATAAGCAGTTTCACAATGATTATGGGAAACATGAAGCTAAACAAGCACTGGCGAAGCCAATAGGTGTGACATGTGGTAATTAGTCTTTTGGTTTGGTTAATGCCAGGAACTACTGTGGCAATGTATGTTTTTTGCCAATATGTGTTACAATGGTGAGGGCCCAGCAGCTCCCACAACAATAAAGTTTTATAAAAGCCATGCCAAAATAAGTTTGACGTGGCTTTTATAATTGCCTCGCAGTAAATGCTTACTTCCAAAAAAGTGACTAAGTCCAAAGGTAAAACCTTGGAAAGTGGCAAGATGGCAAATCTATCACATTTACAAGGCAACTTTGCAAGCTACAAAATCAAGGTTAGTCCCATTAGGAGGCTTCTGTACCAAAACCAAAGTATTCAGCAGGAGTTTGATGACTATCGGACTTTGAGGGACCCTCATCAGCAAAAGCATTCGGTCTTGCCCTGCTGGAAGATTTTGACAGGTCTTAAGGTCAAAACATTGACTGGGAAGGCCCACTTGGTGTATCCAATCTCCACTACATTGCAGTCAGCAGGAAATTGTGCCTAGGTTCTGGTCAACAGCAAACTGTGACTTCTGATTGGTGCTTTACTTGTTCTTGGCACTTTTGCCTTAAAAATTCAAGACTTTATATCGATGGCTCACTTAATCTAGTATAATGACCTTGATTCCTTTTGCCATTACATTTTTTTCAATTTTTCTACATTGGTTTAGAAATTGCATCGGGTTGTGTTCTTTACTTTAAAATTGTTGGTATTGCTTGAACGTACCATGCAGTTCTCTGTAGACAGCCTGTTGTTTGTGCCATAGCTCCCAGGGTTTGAGAAGAGATTGCTTCAGGACTGTGTGTTGGCCTAATCAGAGTGGATTTACTATGTTGCTAGAGATATGCCTCTCCCAAATTAGTGACCCTTTCCTGACAGTCATGATGTTTTGCAATGTGAAGTATAATGAAAAAAATGGGACTTTTGCTAACTTTAAGTGCTGAAGGCATTTTCTGTGTGTGCTAACCAAGCTTTGAAGTTGTCTCAGTCTAAGACATGGAAAAACCTTGTTTTCATACTTGGCATTTGTCTGATTAGCCTGTTTAGTAGCCAATATGTGCATTTCTGTAGCTATTTGAAGGTGGTCTCCAAACATTCTCATGACTTTTGAACCTGCAATGAATGATTCGGTTTCATCCCAGATCTCCAGTGGAGCTCGATATATAAAAGCATAAGTTTGTATTGTGTCTTTGCTTCTTTAGCTTATGCTCATTGTCCTGTCAGCTATTCGTCTGATTTACAGATCTATGTTTCTTTTTTTTAATAAACATTTCTAGAATTCAACTGGGTGTGTCGGCACAATTCTTTAATACACCTGGTGTGTTCGGCTGGGCTTGATGACAAGCAGGGAGCAGAGCTGGACCGGACTCCACATGATGACCCCATACACTGTAGATAAGAAGGAAGATTCTCCGGAAAGAAACTTGGGTGGCAACGGCATGGAGATTGACTCACTGATTAAGTCGGACAGTGCTGGTCCGTGTTGAAACTTTATGAAATGTGAAGTCTGGTATGGTTATTTGGCTGTTAAAACCAACTGTGGGGGATTAGAAAATTGTCACCTGAGCAGGTGATGATGAGATAAAATGGTCTGGATATTAATGGGAACTGAAACGTGCCAGTGTACTGAGTTAGAAGTCTGTGTGGAAACCATGGTATAAAGCAGCAACCTTGAGTGGGGGGTGATGGCAAAGGAGTGCCCATAACACTTAGAACAGTTGTTAGTGGATGAATGCATGAGTGAAAGAGGGATGCTCATCCAGTCGCATTGGAACCTTTGTGAAGCACGACAAGCTATGACCAGGAGATTTCAAAAGCAAGGAATGCAGCGGACAAGTGCGAAAGAACTTAAGCAAGGAAGAAGGTAACAAATGGGTGTTTTTCCAAAACTGGTATAAGGAATGCAACACACGTAAACAAGGGTTTCAGATGTGGGACATAAAAGTGATGTGTTATTAACGCGAGGACCACCTCATGGCTTACTGACCCGGCAGCTAAACATTTTTTCTCTAGAAATCTCTGAATTTTCCTGACTTACCCTCCTAGTAAATATCTATTGAAGCAGTTGCCATTTCTGACGCTCACTTCACCATCACATCATTGATCACGTATCTATAACCTTGTGTCCCACTACAGGTCAACACACCACTTTGGTACTGTGCATAGTTCTAGCAATAGTGTGTATCTGAATATACCGAAAAACAATGAAAACATAAGTTCTACTAGTATTATATAAAACTCAAGAATGTGCCTAAAGAGCTGTTGTGAAAATGTGAAAATCACTGACCTACTCGACCAAGTGCTCTCTCCTTTATGGTGCAAATATGCAAATTATTTAGGGTGTGTCTTAACTGCTGACCTGATGAAGAAGGGGGTAAATCCACTGGAGAAACTCCAAGGCATCCCTCAGTACCCATTAATCCCTGGTGCGAAAGCGGGGCTCCAACCGGTTACTGATGCTCTAATAAAACAAGGTGTTCTAATGTTGACCCTTACTTTATCACTCATAAAGTCCGATAGAGACAGGTACAGATTTGAGCAAGACCCAAGGTCGGACTGTGACAGAAACTAAGCCAGGGCACCAATGTAAAAGTGGCCCCATTACCGAATCAGATAGCTAAGAAGGTGGCCCACATTTGCAAATCAGGGGCAGATTTGAATTGTACACCTGTTTAGCTAGGTATAGGAACATGTGCATCACAGGGAATGTTTCAGTTAATATTCAAGAACACAACAGTTAAAGCTATCTCAACAGACTATAAAGCTGTCTCACAAACCAACTAAAAACACAGCACACACACCAACTTATTAGACAATCACATAGGGCACCGCTAGATTGGTTATAGGCCAGTCCGACCCTGCAAGACCTGTTACCATGTTGTCTAGTGATTCCGGCCACTGCCAAATGGTTCACTTTGGTGGGTACTTCTTCTGCTTTATTTTCAATCCTAATAATCTTGACATTCAATTCCTCTTTGCCTTCTTCATTTTGGGAAGACTGATGGCGTGGACCAGCATGACCAAAGGTTTTACGGAATCACCTTCATTTTTCTCCCAAGCGCTGAAGAAAGATCTGGACATCTTTATCTTCCCAGGTGGATAAACATTAGTGTAAGGAAATGCCTCCTTGGCATGGTTACCCCCTGACTTTTTGCCTTTGCTGATGCTATGTTTTGAATTGAAAGTGTGCTGAGGCCTGCTAACCAGGCCCCAGCACCAGTGTTCTTTCCCTAACCTGTACTTTTGATTCCACAATTGGCACACCCTGGCATCCAGGTAAGTCCCTTGTAACTGGTACCAAGGGCCCTGATGCCAGGGAAGGTCTCTAAGGGCTGCAGCATATCTTATGCCACCCTGGGGACCCCTCACTCAGCACAGACACACTGCTTGCCAGCTTGTGTGTGCTGGTGAGAACAAAACGAGTAAGTCGACATGGCACTCCCCTCAGGGTGCCATGCCAACCTCACACTGCCTATGCAGTTTAGATAAGTCACCCCTCTAGTAGGCCTTACAGCCCTAAGGCAGGGTGCACTATACCATAGGTGAGTGCACCAGTACATGAGTACTGTGCCCCTACAGTGTCTAAGCCAAACCTTGGACATTGTAAGTGCAGGGTAGCCATAAGAGTATATGGTCTGGGAGTCTGTCAAACACGGACTCCACAGCACCATAATGGCTACACTGAAAACTGAGAAGTTTGGTATCAAACTTCTCAGCACAATAAATGCACACTGATGCCAGTGTACATTTTATAGTGAAATACACCCCAGAGGGCACCTTAGAGGTGCCCCCTGAAACCTTAACCGACTATCTGTGTAGGATGACTGGTTCCAGCAGCCTGCCACAACCGAGACATGTTGCTGGCCCCATGGGGAGAGTGCCTTTGTCACTGAGGCCAGTAACAAAGCCTGCACTGGGTGGAGATGCTATCACCTCCCCCAGACAGGAGCTGTAACACCTGGCGGTGAGCCTCAAAGGCTTACCCCCTTTGTTCCAGCACCACAGGGCACTCCAGCTAGTGGAGTTGCCCGCCCCCTCCGGTCACGGCCCCACTTTTGGCGGCAAGGCCGGAGGAGATAATGAGAATAACAAGGAGGAGTCACTGGCCAGTCAGGACAGCCCCTAAGGTGTCCTGAGCTGAAGTGACTCTAACTTTTAGAAATCCTCCATCTTGCAGATGGAGGATTCCCCAATAGGATTAGGTATGTGACCCCCTCCCCTTGGGAGGAGGCACAAAGAGGGTGTACCCACCCTCAGGGCTAGTAGCCATTGGCTACTAACCCCCCAGACCTAAACACGCCCTTAAATTTAGTATTTAAGGGCTTCCCTGAACCTAAAGATTTAGATTCCTGAAACTACAAGAAGAAGAAGACTGCTGAGCTGAAAACCCCCTGCAGAGGAAGAACAGAAGACACCAATTGCTTTGGCCCCAGTCCTACCGGCCTGTCTCCTGCCTTCCAAAGAAACCTGCTCCAGCGACGCTTTCCAAAGGACCAGCGACCTCTGAATCCTCAGAGGACTGCCCTGCTTCAAGAAAGACAAGAAACTCCCGAGGACAGCGGCCCTGCTCCAAAAAGACTGCAACTTTGTTTCGAAGGAGCAGATTTAAAGACCCCTGCAACTCCCCGCAAGAAGCGTGAGACTTGCAACACTGCACCCGGCGACCCCGACTCGACTGGTGGAGAACCAACACCTCAGGGAGGACCCTCCGGCGACTCCGAGACCGTGAGTAACCAAAGTTGTCCCCCCTGAGCCCCCACAGCGACGCCTGCAGAGGGAATCCCGAGGCTCCCCCTGACCGTGACTGCCTGAACCTAAAGTCCCGACGGCTGGAAAAGACCCTGCACCTGCAGCCCCCAGCACCTGAAGGAACGGAACTTCTGTGCAGGAGTGACCCCCAGGAGGCCCTCTCCCTTGCCCAGGTGGTGGCTACCCCGAGGAGCCCCCCCTTGCCTGCCTGCACCGCTGAAAAGATCCCTTGGTCTCTCATTGAAAACCATTGAAAACCCGACGCGTGTTTGCACACTGCACCCGGCCGCCCCCGCGCTGCTGAGGGTGTACTTTTTGTGCTGACTTGTGTCCCCCCCCGGTGCCCTACAAAACCCCCCTGGTCTGCCCTCCGAAGACGGGGGTACTTAACTGCTGGCAGACCGTAACCGGGGCACCCCCTTCTCTCCATTGAAGCCTATGTGTTTTGGGCACCTCTTTGACCTCTGCACCTGACCGGCCCTGAGCTGCTGGTGTGGTAACTTTGGGGTTGCTCTGAACCCCCAACGGTGGGCTACCTTGGACCCAAACCTGAGACTTGTAAGTGATTTACTTACCTGCTAAAACTAACAATAACTTACCTCCCCCAGGAACTGTGAAAATTGCAGTGTCCACTTTTAAAACAGCTATTTGTGTTTTATGTGAAAAGTATATATGCTACTGTAATTATTCAAAGTTCCTAAAGTACTTACCTGCAATACCTTTCAAATGAGATATTACATGTAGAATTTGAACCTGTGGTTCTTAAAATAAACTAAGAAATTATATTTTTCTATAACAAAACCTATTGGCTGGATTTGTCTCTGAGTGTGTGTTCCTCATTTATTGCCTGTGTGTATGTACAACAAATGCTTAACACTACTCCTTTGATAAGCCTACTGCTCGACCACACTACCACAAAATAGAGCATTAGTATTATCTCTTTTTGCCACTATCTTACCTCTAAGGGGAACCCTTGGACTCTGTGCATACTATTCCTTACTTTGAAATAGTGCATACAGAGCCAACTTCCTACAATTAGTTAATAGTCTTGCTCAACCACTGACCTGCTGGCTGGCTGACGCCTTTAAAATATGCAAGGTTGAGTACCTCGGCCTCCTCACAAAAGTAGCATGGAAAGGGCACAAAGGTTCCAAAGTGGAATTACAATTCTGTTCTCCCGCTGTTCGCTATCTAGATCATGACGCCTCAGTGGGTTAGAGGCACTGCCTACGTCATGACACCTCAGTGGGTGAGACGCATCTGTCCAAAGACTACATTTAAGTAATTTGCAAGTTGTCTTGACCAGTCACCGTCTTTCAGGCACTCACTTTATTGGGAAAGGTGGGTTAAAGCAGACAGTGTATACTGGGATATGTGCGACCCGACAAACCACTCCAAGAATTTGCTAAGATAGAAAGACATAGACCGTTGCATTGTTCCCAGGAGGCGAAACAAGGTCTCTTTGGCTGGGGAAACAAGCGTTGTCATCTGCCCTTGTATAACAAAAATTCATGCTCTGCTGCCATGAAAAGAAGGTGTTGCTTAACGTGTATTGGTGGAGGACCACAAGATGCCAAAAGAATTTTACTCGCCTGCCCTTGATGATGCTGCTGCAGCAGAACTTCCACCTGGTTTGTGAGCTTCAAGGCCGGCTGCTCATTTAAGGAGGTTTCCAAAATTATTATCCTCAGCTTCACCCTCACTGTTGCTATTGCCCATGCTTATGCTGCCTTGTTGCTGGCCATTAATAGTCAACACTTCTCCATGACCATGCTGTCATGGCGCAAAATTATTTTGCGTTCAGTCTCCCACACCACCCTAACCCAAAGTCCTGTCCTGAACCTCGCCTCACCATAACCACCAAACTGACCAAGCCCCATATTGATCTCTTTGATGCACCAATCCACAATTGTGATCTTGCACATGAGGTTGATGGTTCTTGACTTAGAAAGGCCCGGGGCTCAATAGTGGTGGGATATACATCGCCCTTCTGCTGCTCCATTAACAGTACAGGTAATGTCAAGCTCAAGAGCACTCTGCTCAATTTTCTGAACTGATTGCTCTCACACATGCGTGTATTCTTGGTACTATATTAGACTAAAAGTATGCTTTCGGAGTGGTACCCAATTTTGGCCTTTTCTGTAGGCAATGCTGTTTTCGCAGCGCTAAGGGGACCACGATTAGTAACAGTGCTAGACCTGACAGACTTAGGGTGGTCACCCCTAACTTCTTGCCTGCCTCCCTACACTTTTTTGAAACAGTTTTTGCTGGTTTTAGGACTCTGCGCACTTTAGCACTGGTTAGCAGTGGTAAAGTGCAAATGCTCTCCCTCTTAAAACATGGTGACATTGGTTCATCCCCAATTGGCTTATTTAATCTACTTGTAAGACCCCGGTAAAGTGCACTACAGGTGCCCTGGGACTGTAGATTAAATGCTACTAGTGGGCCTGCAGCACTGATTGTGCCACCCACATAAGTAGCCTCTTAACCATGCCTCAGGCCTGCCATTGCAAGGTCTGTGTGTGCAGTTTCACTTGGCATTTAAAAGTACTTGCCAAGCCTTAAACTCCCCTTTTTCTACATATAAGTCACCCCTAAGGTAGGCCCGAGGTGACCCACAGGGCAGGGTGCTATGTAGATAAAAGGCAGGACACGTACCTGTGCAGTTTATATGTCCTGGTAGTGTAAAACTCCTACATTCGTTTTTACACTGCTGTGAGGCCTGCACCTTTCAAAGGATAACATTAGGGCTACCCTCATATACTGTTTGAGTGGTAAATTCGGACATGAAAGGAGTGGTCATATTTAGTATGGCCAGAATGCTAGTACAAAGTACTGCTGACTGGTGAAGTTGGATTTAATATTACTATTTTAGAAAGGCCACTTTTAGAAAGTTAGCATTTCTCTGTACTTAAAACGTTCTGTGCCTTACAATCCACATTTGGCTGGGTTAGTTGAAAGCTCCCTTGTGCATTCCACTCAGAAAAACCCCAAACACAGTATACTCAGTCACCCCTGCACACATCTGCATACTGAATGGGTCTTCCTGGGCAGGGAGTGTGGAGGGCCTGACACTGACATGTCAAAGGACAGTAGCCTGCCCTCATACAATGGGCTGCCACATCCCCTACTGGGGCCCTGGCAGACAGGATGGAACTGAAAGGGGAACGTGTGCACTTCTAAGCCACTCTTTGAAGTCTCCCCCACTTCAAAGGCTCATTTGGCTATTTAAACAGGGTCTCTGACCCTACCAACTCAGACACTTCTGGAAAAGATACCACTGGAGAAGAATC
Source organism: Pleurodeles waltl (assembly GCF_031143425.1). NCBI lineage: Eukaryota > Metazoa > Chordata > Amphibia > Caudata > Salamandridae > Pleurodeles > Pleurodeles waltl. Next base: position 832,643,467 of record NC_090437.1, read on the forward strand.
CCTGAACCAGAACCTGCAAGCTGCTAAGAGGAACTGCCTGGCTGCCCAAAGGACTCACCTGACTGCTTTTCTGCAAAGGACTGCTGCCCTGCTGCCTTGCTGCCCTCTGGCCCTGCTGAGAAGTGCTCTCCAAGGGCTTGGATAGACCTTGCCTCCTGTTCCTTGAAGTCTCAGAACCAAAAAGACTTCATCCTGCAAAAGAGCTCTTCGTGCGGCGACAAATCAATGCACAGCTTGCAAGAAACGATGCACAGCCTGCATCGCGGTGAGAAAATCACAGCATGCCGAACCGGAAGAACACAGCCCGGCTTCCTGAAGTGGAGATCGACGCAGCTCCAGCACTGCGATGGGAACTTAGACGTACAACCCCTGGAATCGATGCAAAGCCGAGCCAGAACGAGGCAGCCCAACTTCCTGAAAGGAATTGACGGAAGTGCCAGCTGTGCAGCAGAAATTTCCATGCATCGCCAACTGGATCGACCCAGCACCTGTGACTTCGTCCTGCACACCCAGGATTTTAACGCAGTTACCGGGGTGTGCAAAAACTCCACAACCCGAAGAGGGTCCCAGTCTACGTGCTAGAATTTTGACGCAAAGCATGCCCTGCGTGAAACAAAGCCTGCCCTGGTGAAATAATATCCACAGACTAGGGCATCAGTCCTGATTGCAGTCGGCACAAAGATCCAAGTGATTCAACTTCACAAAATCGGTAATTAATTGGCAATGTTTAACCCCTGACCTTTTATTGAGAAACACAAGACTACATTGGCCTTTGAATTCGAGATGCCTGATGGGTCATTCAGAGGTAGTCTAGTAAGTGGTAAGGTGCATGAACTGGAGTATAGAATTGAGCCCATTGTGGTGTATGTGTGATTGTGACAATAAGGAAGCAGCATGGCTAGCAGGGGCACACAACTTCCAGGAGATAATGGTAGCAAACAACTAAACTGACTTACAGTGCACTATTGTACAGAAAATCATTGCAGTTGTTTTTATTTTTAGCTGTATCCAATGCTGTAGATGTGACTGTGAACATCTTCCATAACCAAAAATACACTCCTGTATTGGACTGAGCTTGGACTCATTCTTTCTGAACCTGAACAGTTCCTCTTAGCTCTAGTAAGTACCACACATGGCATGATGTTCAATTAATTGGGATATTTGAGAGCTAGAGGAATGCAAGATACTATTCATGAAGCGCTTTTCATGAACATATGGGTTTCAATTTTACTGGTTTCAGAGCACTGCATGTCCATTATACTCTTCTAACACACCCTACCAAGCCATCTTCAGTAGAGTATCCAAGACTAAGTTACCACCTTCCCATAGCTTGAGAGATCTAGGATATTTGTAAAAATACGTTCCACAAAAATGCAGAATTTGTTTACTAAACAGTAACTATTGTGTATGTGGTGGGTATTACTTACAAGTACCATTCAAAAGAAATAAATACAAAGTTACTGCAACAATCTGTCAGCTGGCTGACTTTTGAATGCTACTGGTTAGCTGATCTCAATATATTGGTCAGTGAATGAATGTACAGACTGTAAAATGGCTCCTGTAGGCAGTGAGACAACAAAGAATGAGATGTCCAATAAATAATAGAGGGGTTGTTTTTGTAGGTGTGGTCTATCCTTGGTTTTGCAATATGCTATTATGGCTGTAAAAGGATGAAGTGTCTGCTATGGAATAACGTAGCTTTTTTTTGCGTTTGCTCTAATTCAGAACTGGCTTGGGCCCACCTAGCTATCTCTTATCTGTCGTGGCCCAATCCTATCTCAAACAGTGTGGTTAAACATCCCCCCTACAGGCTCCATAAGCATAGCACTTCTGAATTAAGTAGTGCCATGAGGAATCAGGGTTATGCATTCAGGGGTGCCACACACCACTAGCCAATCTACAGAGGATAAACGAGATGAGCCAGTGGACTATGTGAAAATAAGACAACAGGTCAAATCACGAAGTATGTGGTGTAGTGCCCATTACAAGAAGGTGATAGGGATAGTTGCAGTGGCAAAGGGTGGATACAGAGCGATCAGGTAACCAAAGGTATGTTGGCATTTTTCACATGAACATCATCTGCAATACATGGTGGTTCAATTGTGTAAGGAACCCCACAGGAAGCTGAGCTTTATTTATTAATGTTTGTAGAGAAGAAACTGGAGTGCGAACAGCAACAAGGATAACCAGTGATTTTATCTGCCCCGAAAAAGACACACTATTTTAGCGTTAACTTGGTTCCAGTGCTTCATTTATAAAGCTAGTCCGCTTGTGTGGGACTTCATCTGCTAGACATAATTCAAGCATCTCAAAGCCACCTGACAGACAAAATGTATACAATATACTTAACATATTTATTAATAATAACTGAAAATATGAATGAATGGATAACAACATACCTCATTGGGGTTGGCATTGAAGGTTAGGCTGCCTTCATCCAGCCACATGTAGAGCTTTCTAAATGAAAAGCCTGGGGGTGGTCTCTTTTTGTAAATTGAACAGTGGCCCCATGTTGATTTACATAACCTATAAAAAAAACAACACTGCACAACAATTCAAGATAAGGTAACAATAGGCAAACTTCGATTAACATAATGACAATGTTGAATGCTAATAATAGAAAATTGCTGCGCTTTGTTGTTTTCTATAATCAATGACATAAGTATGACATGCTGATTTGACTCAGGATAAAGGAAGTTGATGCAGCCATACAGATCAGGCAAGGTATTGGACCACATGGCTGTGGTGTATACAACTTTACTTCCACAGTTCTCGGTCATGGGGGAGAACCACTGGAAAGGGGATACAGGTCTGCTTAGGAGCCAACATCCTAATGCTCCCTTTAATACTTTTATTTTTATTTTTCTATAGTGCACTATTACCCCATGGCTCTTATAAACAACGCTCGCAGCAAGCCATTATGGAAGATGCTGGAAGTACAGAGGAATCCACCCTAAGTCGGAGCTCCATATGTCACCTGCCCACACTACAACGCTAAGAAATGACACCAGAGTGCATGTGGAACCCCAGAAGTAGTTTCAATGTTGTCTCGTGTGGTTCCAGAATAAGACTGAGCTAATCTTATCTTGCGTTGGATCACACCATGTCATCATGATTATTATTGTTAAGAAAAAAAAATCAAAGCAATTGGGGCTTGCTCTCTTGAGTGCTTATCTGGGTTCCCCTGGGAGACCTTGCCCCACTAGATAACCAAGGGTTATATTTATTTTTTATATTTGCATTTAAGAAAGGGAAAGGGTAGTGCAAGTGCGACACAAAGATTTTTAAAAAACTTAAACCTAGTAAGGGTGGGGGAGAAGATAGTGGGCCATGACCTATGAAAAACACGAGTCCACCCAAATCTCACATACTCCAAGATCACAAGTTGTATTCAAGAAACAGGAACTGCTTTTTCTAGGATCATATCATGTTTCACTATGGTTAGTTCCTATGAGAGATGAGACTAAAGTAGAGCAATCCCTAATATTACCTTTTTAGATTTGTTGGGGTCAATTCATAAGGGGTATTTAAAAGTATGCAAAGTAGTGCTATATTAATACTCCTCTCCTATAGAGTCGGAATTCCTCCCACTTTAGAGATCCAGTTCACAGCAGTTAAGAACAAAGATCTTTGATCGACAAAGCTTGTACTCTCCAGTGAGGAGTATTTTTGGACTGTGGACTTATCAGACAAACTGGATGGAAAACTAAACCGCACATGGAAGATAGGTTTATCTAACGCTTGCTCTTCCGAGACTCCGCACAGCCATCTTTCATAAGCTTTACTCATGTGGTCATAGAGACTGCATGAAAAATCAACACACAAAATGCCTCTAAGAAAGTGTTCAATTAACTATATCTGGCAGCTGGAATCTTGTTCTGAGCCAAAAGTAATTTAAAGAATCAAAAGCACTTATATAATGTAACTGTTCTTTTGTAAAGGTTTCTGACACAAATTCGGTCTGATTCACACTATATGAAACTACAAACAAATAAATACATCACCCACCACTGGCTTCGCTAAGCTGTCATGTTTTAAAATATGTACTGTACTGTTAGCAGGTCTGGTTCTAAAGGGTGATCCAGGCCCACCCAAGGAACATCCCTGGCCCGCCCAAAGCCATTCAGAACTAAAAACCAGCTTTTATTCTTTGCTTCGTAATGTTTCACATAGGCCTGCAGCATCACAGGCTCTGCCTAATCATTTAATTCAATGATTAACACCACTGACTCTGAGCTACTTTCAGGCCTGGGGATTGATTTGAAATAAAGTTGGCGGTCAACAGAGTTGATAATTCCTATTCTTCACAGAGTAATGAATTACGTTACTGGTTGACTAGGATGTGAGCCCTGGTCAAGCAGCAGCCACAATCCTATTAAGGATAAGGCACAAGCAAACCCCAGATTAACCGGTGCTCAACCCTGGTGTAGCTTAGGAGAGAGGAGTCAGGCATCACTTAGAGACGATGTGTCACATATATGTGCTATACTTCAAACAGTAATTAAGTGAAAACACCACAGGAAAAAGAAACCCAAACCAGATTAGAAAAATAGAGCTTAATTTAACAAATAACACAAGACCAAAATGACAATTTTTAAGGAATAAAGTGTGAAATGGTGTCTTAAGAATAAAGTAAAGTATCTGGTTTCAATAGACCAGGTCAAGTCAAATATTCAGGCTGACCGTGATGGTGTGCGGATGGCATACAGTCCCAGATTAGTCCTGTTGAAGGTTTACCTTCTTAAGTTTTATGGCAAAAGTCCTGTTAACGCTGTTAAGGATCACAGGGTGCAAGTAGAGCATTGAGGGCAATGGTCGGTGTTGCGCGATGAGCAAGACGTGCATCGCATACTAGTGCTTCTCATCAGCAGTCCTTCACGGGTGATCGATGCTTGATGTGTGAAGAACAGGCTGTCGTCTGCTCACACTGAATTTCAGTGCCGGCAGCGTGGTCTCGCTGTGCACGGGCCCCTTTGATATCAGAAAGTGCCCAAAAGCTGAATTTTAAGAGCCCATGAGCAACACCATGGGTCCAGGATCTGAGGGGCGCCACTTGGGGGTCAGGAACTCACTGTAGCTGGGTCCAGAAGCTGGTTGGGGAGCCTTTTATGTCCCTGAGGCTCAGATCAGGAGGCCAGCAGACTAACCCTTTGAGTCACACTGGGGTCCTGGGTTCAAGCAGAAGGTTCAGGTCCAGTTCTTCTTCCCCAGGCAAGAGGGCAGCACGTCATCACAGCATGGCAATAGTTCCTTTAGAGCAGTAGTCCAGCAGAGTGGCAGTCCTTGAAGCAGCACAGCGGTCTTCCTTCCTGGCAGACTACCCACAGGTCCGGAAGTGTATACTGAAGAGCTGGTGCCAGAGGTCAGGTATTTATACACAGCTGTGCTTTGGAAGAGGCGAAAAGCTTCTAGCGGCATGCTTTTGAAGTGCACAGATGCCCTGCTATCCTCGCCATAGCTCCAGACTAACTACATGGGGTTTGCAGCCCTTTGTGTGGGGCAGGTCACAGGCTATTCAAGTGTAAGTGTGGCTGTGCCCAGCTCCACTCTCCCACCCTGCCAGTGATGGTCCATCCAGTCACACCTAAGCTTCCATTGAATTTGGCTGCCTAGGGGGAATACACAAAGCCGAACGGTCACCCGAGACAGCCTGTAGGCATCAAATGGCTAAGGCAAGAAAGTGTCAATGTTCTAAAAGTATAATTTTCAGAATTGCAATTTAAAATCTGACTTCACTGTAAGTTAGGATTTTAAATTGTAATTCCAGAGACACCAAACACAAACTGGTTATTACTTCCCATTTAAAAATTACACTTATAAAATGTAATAATAGGATAACTTAAATGTTAACCTATGGGAGGGAAAGGCTTGCAGTACTGAAAATCTAATTTAAGAGTTTACATTACCAGGACATATAAAACTTACAAGTACATGTCCTACTTTTTAAATACATTACAACCTGCCTTTTTGGGCTGCCCAGGGCCTACGCCAGGGGTGACTTATATCTATTAAAAAGGAAGGTTTGGGTCTGGCAAAAGGTTTATTTTTCTGGGTTGAAATGGCAGTTTAAACTGCACACACAGGCTCTGTAATGGCAGGCCTGAGTCATGTCTAAAGTGCTACTTAAGTGGGGGGCATAACCAGTGCTGAAGCCCATTTGTAGCATTTAATTTACAGGCCCTAGTCAGATGTAGAGCCACTTTACTAGGGACTTACAAGCAAATTAAATAAGCCAATTGGGTATAAGCAAATGCTATAATGTTTTAGGGAAAGAGCACAAGCACTTTAGCACTGGTTAGCAATGGTAGCTAAGGCTAGCAAAAACAAAGTCAGCAAAAACAGTAGGTCCGAAGGCAAAAAGGATGCCAGGTCTAACAAACGGGCATCTTGAACACTTTCGCTATAACAAAAGAGGCTGCAACCTCACAATCGAATGTACCTGGGAATCAAACAGTGATATGATAGACATGCTCTGCAAATGATTTTGCCTTTCCAAGAAAAGTAAATTAAAAGGTTTATTTTTGTTCCTGCTCTGGGATCACTCCTACCTTGTAGCACTATATTAAGATTAACTGGAAAAAAATAATAATAATGTTGCATCCTATCATTCAGTTAAAGAGAGAACACTTTATGCATTATTCCATTAATAATAATCATGTGTACGTAAATAGTCACTTACAACAGAATGGTGCTTGGTCCAGTGACCTATGTGTAACGCGCAAGACACTTTACTTTTGACAGACTTTATTCCCTTAACACGTGATCATAAAAGATTCATAAAACCAGTAAATATATAGAAGAAAGTTCATCAAAATAAAACTGTTGCTCTCTCCTGTGTAGCAAGTTCAATGTAGGTTGCAGTTAAGAAGCAGATCCTCGCCATTGTCAGCAACTGTAGAAATACTCAAGCAGCCCTACAGCATCTAATGTTGGCCTGTTTTAAAAAAGGTAAAATGTACAACTTTCTCAAGGAAATGTAGTATTTATAAAAAAAATTGAAGTGCAACATGCTTTGTAGGGAGAAGCTATCACAAGGACATGAGGGGAAAATTAGCAATACCCTTCACATGATAGGCCACTAGATAATGAACAGTATTCAATCTTATCCTGACTAGCAGGAACATATGATACAGATTGCTGACCGAGGTTAAGTACGGCTCAATGCCAATAGTAGTGCAAATTGTGGCTTGTGCCTGAACAGGGGGCTTACCAGCTTCTATCTGCAATCTCTTGTCTATGCAATTGGCTAAAAACATCGTCTTCAAAGTGTTCAGAAAACAAGCCTCAAATTTTCCAGGGGTGTTAAAAAGATCTTCCAGGTCCAGGCTAAAGCAAGTATTGTAGATGTACCGAATCCAGAGGATTTTCAGACAATAGTCCAGCTTTAGGAAGTCAGTAAGAATCGCCCAGTTAAAAGAGGTTTGGCTCTTTGTCCAGATCTTGAACCATAAAAGGAGTGGCTGCATCTTTATAGAATCACCAATAAAGTTTAGCCCAGTTTCAGAGTGACAAATGAAGGAGCTAGTGGGTTTTGGAACAGCCAATAACCTTTTAATCAAGCCATTCTCGATCCTCTCCAACCCAATTTGGTCACTTAATCCCAAAAGACGAGCGCTATAGCTGGGTGTTTGTACAGCATTTTGCTTTATATATATTCATAAGCTCTCTAATGGGCTTATTTCCTAGTCTGGTAGCAACATTGAAAAATGCCTCTGTTTTTTTTATAAGAGCAGCAGCCCAAATAGTATTCAGTGGACCCCAAGTACGTTTCTCATCAAATGGTATTCCAAGATAAGAGAACGTGGGAACAGTGCTAAATGTATTATTATACACTCTGAAAGCAATGCTTTCCTTCTTTCTGGATCCCAAAACAATTACATGGGTTTTTGCCTGATTGACCACAAGATCCAAACTGGCCATAAAAGTGCAAAATCAGTGAAGCAATCCCTGAAAGCCAATTGCCATCCAGGCTATCAAAACTGCGTCTTCGGCATAAATCAGGGCCGGGACGCTGCGGCTGCCTATTCACTGACAATCAACATTAAGGTCCAGTAGTTGCTCTTCTAAGCCATTCACATACAAGGAGAAGAGAAAAGGGGCCAACACGTAGCCTTGGTGTACGCCTATGGCAAGTTTAAAATGTTCAGTTGTCTCCCTTCCCGGGCCATACATCACACTGGCAGTAAACTCTATATGAAGTTCTCTCAAAAAAGTGCAATATTGATAATATTTGGCTCTATCCCAAGATCTAGCAAGATGCTCCACAGCTTGGTTCTGTTAACCGAGTCAAAAGCTGAGCTCAAAACCATAAATGCAAGATACAGCCTACACTTATTGGCCACTGCGTATTTACTTATTAGGAGACGAAAATTAAGGCACTGCTCAACTGTCCCTATACCAGGGCGAAAATCAAATTGGAGCAAATTAATTTGCTCCGGTGACCCACCTCCCCCATCCAGTCAGCCTTGTAAACTGCGCCTTCTTCAAGCATTCACTCCTGCCCCCTCTTGATTGGTCAACACGCACAGTAGAAGTGCTGGCAAGAGCAGCTGGTATGTATGACAGAGTGGATGGGACTGTGGACGAAAGAGGACCCCTGGATCCGGATGGAGGTAGCCCTGCAGAACGAGGTTCCCCAAAAGCAAGGTTCAGGTTTGTCAATGCTTCCTCGGTTTTCTCAAAGCAAGCCAGAATCTGCCCAAAGCAGACGTAAATTATGTTAGCACATATTTACAATCTACTCAACTAGATCAGGTGCTTTCTCCCCTACTTTCCTCATGTTGTTGCTACTGCAGCCCGAACATGGGCTTGGCAATGTTGAGGTCCGAGCCACTGTCTATTAGATTTGGGCCCCCCTCCACTCTCTTCCTCTTCCCCTCTTCTCCATTGATTTGCCCCAGTTAGCAGGTGTTTGGATTTGGAGTTGTGTATTCTCAAAATGACCAACGGGTTCTACAACTGATAACGCCAGGACCGATAGGACCAGTAAGAGTGTTTGGAGCACCAAGCCTCTCAACTTGCATGATTAAATCAGAGCCCTCATCAGCTGTAATTACCTTTGGATTGAGTCCGCAAACACTCTGAGTCAGGTAGGGAGGACAAGGATAGGCACTGCTCTGCCGATTCAATTCCTGTGATGATCACTCCCGCTGCCAGAAGCCATCCAAAGTAGTGCCAGATGTATGTGCCAAGACAGTAGCTTTGGGTTTTCCCATGGCAAGAGGGCATAAGAACCGTTTAGTAAAAAAAAAAACCAGGAGCAAGGAATAGATTAAGTACAAGACACAAGTATCTTTAAGTGCCGACGAAATGGGAGTGGCCCAGCCTCTTCCGGGTGAAGACAGGCCCACTCATGGCCTGGTCTTTACCCAGTCACTTGCCTCGGTGGGCCCCGCGTCACGAGTTGAGGGCAAGCACTTTACGCATGTTGTTGTGGACCCTCCTTGCAGCATCAACACCAGCAGGACCCTGAGACACGAAGTCCCGACTTGAAATGTGGCTAAAAGTCTCCCGTGTAGACGAGCGCTTTATGCACGTTTTTGTGGCCCCTCCTCGCAGCACCAACACCAGCAGGACTCTGGGACACAAAGTTTTGTGGCCAAAAGACACATTTTTGATTGCTAGCAGTGTGATGCCAGGAATTTATCCTGAGGCTGATAAAATAGTTGTCACTTGGTCAACTAATAGGAACACCTGCTGCGTACAGTACTACAAAACGGTACATTATGCAGTACCTTCTTCCACAAAAAACAAGTGATTATATATTTATTTTGAGATAAAGAAACAAAGATTCTAACAGATGTTAAAATGACATCAGCAGACGGCTACAACACATAGGGAACAGGATTTAAAAATTACTGAAACACATCGGTTGAGGTTCTTTTGCAAGGAAAACACATTATAGCACTGCAAAAATACCTTAATTATTCATAAATTATGCATGAAGGTATATTGTGTAATTGTGATCATTATTCACAATCATATTTTCATATTGTATATTACTATTATACTTTTTTATCAATAGCACCTTAAATTATGGATATATATATATCTATATCCTCTTGATAGTTTTTGTTTTTGATCTGTTGACGTATTAGTGTTTTGAGCATATGGTGGACGACATGACTTATGGTGTGTGTTGTGCTCACCATAACTGTATAATTTCAGTGGTCTCCTGCGTTTGAGCTACAAACATAACTGTTTTTTTTCAGTGAACATGTGAGTGAAAAAAGGTTATATTCTAACACACTTATTATATTATATTATAGGATTAGATAGGTGCATGTCAAATAGATACAGAACTTAATGCACCATTTGCAAAGTGATACGCTGCAGATTTGGCTTTTTAAATAAAAAACAGCAAAGGGGGCCTGTATGGCAGCAGGAACATTCTATTGTTGCATAAGACCATGATCATGCTGCACACCTTCTGTACCTTAAAGTTCTGACAAGCAGTGCCACTCCCTTCATCACAGGAATTATTGCAACAGAGAACGCAAAGTATATTGTTCATTGGGCTTTGGGTAGTGTTAATAGTTTTACCAAAAGACAGATGTCAGCTGTGTGAAATATTTCATCACCCACAAGCTTTGTTGTATTTTTTGGCCATTGCCATTCATCGTCATGGCCCACTTACATCAAAAATACGAGTGCCGGGCGTGATTGTTAAATTTACTCAAGTGCTAGATTCCTGATTAAAATTTGTGACTACAGAACCTGCACCATTTGAGCAAACATCGATTCTCTCCGAGTGCTATACACTGCCAACCTCGGCGTCACCAGTACAGCGCCCAAAGGGCCTGTCCAACTGATTCCTTTCAGTGTCTAGTTGTTCTTTACACTCGCTGCGCTGGGGCGGGGTGGTCTGCATACACTGGGGCACACAAGGTGTACCAGTAATAACAGACTGAACTCAACTGCTTTCAGGAGCACCTTTCATTTCTGCCACTAGGTGGCAGGGTAACCACAGTTTGGGAATAGGAGTGGTACGGGTTAAAGCCATTTTAATATCCCAGTAGTAAACCTTGAAGGCTGGAGGTCAGTTTGCGCAATGAACAATCAACAAACTCAAGTCAAACGCTCAAAAGGAGTCTGCATTCGGAGTGCATACACAGCAGTGAGTTCTCATGAATATCTTATCAGGCAGAAACGTACCCTTGCCAGAGTAGTTCATCATTAGCGAGGTCTTGCCACACACATGAAGCCAGGCAAAGGTCAGTTGCATTGAGATATGACAAGATGGCAAAGCTCAGCTCAGGGGGCAGCATCTCCAGGTTGATGAATCCTTGTTTTACTTTAGATCTTCGGGCTTTCAGTAGCTGATACAGATCTATTCCATTGTGCACCTGTTTGCAGTCGTTCAGGTTACTCTCATTGTTACTACTAAACCTCCGATTGTTCTCTGAATTAAAGTAACTGTTATCCATGTAACCTTCCTGCTGCAGATGATGGTTCCTTGCCACTCTCCACAACGCCTGACCCATGTGCGAGCCTGAGGAAAGATTTAAATGTAAAATTACAAATGATCAAGACAGAGGTCTTTTTTCAATGATTGTGGGCATGAACTTCAGTTTCATTTCAGTACTAGAACTACAGTAAGAGCGGCTAAAATAAGGAATCTGGAAACAATGTCACAAAATCAGGTAAGTGGTCGTAACGGCAAAGCAAACACATAAAACCCAGCAAAGACCCTTGAGTCTGCAAAGTTATCGAGTTGTCAGGATAACCTCTAGTGACCTAGGTTATTTCTAGTATGACTCACAATATACACATTTATCTTATAAATATTCATGCTGGATTTCTAAAAAAAAAAAAAAAAAAAAAAACTTGCCACTTGCCCAGTCCTCTAGGCCAAGAGGTAGCACCTCGGCTAAATGCGTGTAAATGGAGGAAAACAAAGTATTATTTATATTACATTACTAAAAATGTAAACATTCCCATTATCATATGCCCGCTTTTCAGCTCCATGTGTGCAGAACTGTTTGACTAACAACAAACTGTAGACGACTAGGAGAGGGTGGAAGTCAACTCTAACTGGAACTCAAACTCGTTTTCAAAAAGTGGGTAGAAAGGCTAAAGTTACAATGCTGCTCAAATTCTGGCCACAGGCCAAGTACATGACTTATTCTGAAAAACAAAAATGGGATCTGGAATTAATTAATTCAATATAATAGATAACACAATTGTTTGGAGGCACTTCGTGTACTCTTAAAACGTGTAATGTTGGATACTATGCCATTACCCCATGTTGGGACAGAAAAGTCCTCTGCATGGTAACTAACTTCTGCCCTTGCCCTGAGTGTCCATATGTACTGTTGTCTAGATCCCTAATGCTGATTTTTGTTGTTATGCATGGATTATGTGCGCGCGCTAGTGTCGCGTGGGCTCTCATTATCCTAAATGAGACTACTGGATTTCTAGGCAACAGGATCGTTCACAGTGTGGGGGACTGAGTCTGACCCACTTGGAAGGACTTCTGTCACCCTAAACCCGGTTTTGCTCGGGCTAACTAGCAGTGCCTCATTTCTCCCAAGGGGAAGAGATGATTGGGCAGCCGAGCGCATGAAATCTTTGGAACTTCTCAGGGAAGTCGTGGTCACTCCGGTCCAAACCAGCTCTCTCATTTACAGTATGATCTCATATACAAATGACAAAGGCAGTTTAGGTTTTATATAGTTTTTAATAAAACGACTGCATTTTAGATATTAAGGCGTGAGCCGCAATAACCAGAACCATACAACACAGTAGGATTGAAATAGTCACTAGGAGAGTGAAACATAAGACTAACGCTATCATGGTGTTTAACAATTTCTACTCTCTCTCAGCTAGTTCTATTTCGAGCACAGCATGTTAAGCTTCAAACTTGCCTTTCAGATTCCCTGGGAAGACATCAACCCTCATACCTGAGCAAAGGCCTGTGATCTGGTTCAGCATCTGCAACGAGGCAGTCAGCGTCTAGTTGTGGTTCCCTGGTCGGAATCTCCCTCTTGCATGTATTGGGACAAGGAAGTGTTTTTATAACTAACATGTCAGCGTGATCACAAAATGTCCTTACGCAAGAACGCCAAAGACTAAACTCCTACCACGTCTATCGGCAATGTACCAGACTGTATCTTTGACTGAAGCACAGAGTGAACAGGAATGTGTTATTGAGAACTCCAGTGCTGAAGTAGGCTAAACAGTGTGATATAAAAAATAAAACAAGACCGTAGAACTGGTTATTTGAAAAATAACAGTACGAAGCCGAATAAAAAGCAATTAGAGCAAAGTGCACAGAGGCTCTAAGCTGCGAGCAAAGAAATAAAATACATCCAGGGCAAAGTGCACAAAGGCCTAAAGCCTGAAGCTAATGCGCAAAGGATACACAAAACTGACCACACTACACCCTCCCCTTGTCGGTAGCAAGTGGTTACAATAATATAAAAGTATGCCCCAGATACAAAAAATACATAAAAATATTTCGACAAGGTCAGAGGACAGCAAAGCAGAAAACAAATTATAAATTGGGAAGCATGTGACGGTAAAGCCAAATTCGGTATAATGTCAATAATCTTTTTTTTTTTTTTTTAAATCAAATTCTTAGACAGAAGCCACGAAAAGCAGGAGATCCTCCACTTCGACAGATGTCAACATCGGAAAATCCACGGCAAAAATTATCATGGAGCAGGTGTGTTCCAAAGCCCCAGAACCATCCAGTGCGGCACCCCGTGCAGGGCCTATGAATGAGACAATACCATCTTCCTCCAGGAAGGGAATCTCATAAACTGCCTCACAAAGCAAACGTCTGGGAATGAGCCCTAATCGGGAACATCAACAGATCAGTATCGACCATTGGGGGGCGCTGCAGTGAGAGACAGAGAGCCAGTGCATGTTCAAACGAGCACCAAAGGCACCGAAACACGGGTTGCACACAATCCAAAACCGGTCGGAATGACAGAGACCAGTCACACTCCAACTGTCCCAGGAGTGTTGCTCCAAAATGCTGCATCATGCGATCATGACACAGCTGCGCTGACGGGAGCGCTAATGTGGGATCTCGTTGCAGTGGGACAGCCATTGCGGAAGAACAGCAGCAACAGCAAAACCCCAGCCAACAAAGCCAAAGTAATCGGGAATCCCCCAAAAATGCTTCCGAAAATAGAGTGAATAGCCGAAGGTATTAAACGGAATATGGAAGAGAAAGTATGAGCAAAACCAACACCAACGGCTTTGAAAAAATGTGCAATTCCAGCAGTGCTGGACGCATTAAATATACGTCCCACAAGTTCACCAAAGTGACTCGGAAAGTTAGTATTCAAAAGGGACTGTATTTCCGCCGATGACCTCGCCACCTGAAGTGCGTAGGTCTCGCTAGCAGATGTAAGGGCCACATGCTTTTGAAACAATAGAGCTTTCAGTCGACTCAACTTGTCGAAATTCACCTTGGAAGTAGCAATATGAGGCCAGATGTCCGCTACCTCCCTAATTTGAGTGGGGGGAAACAACACATTCCCGCAGCACGTAACGGCCTTGGTGACAATGACTACATAAATTATTCCGGCACGCATGCCACAACAGGGTTCACTGTTAAGAAGGACGTAATTGCCGTATGAAAGCACCTGGAAAGAGTTTTTAATTACCGTGACTGGAACTCCCCTTAAGATAACAAACTAAGTTAGCAATCGAGGCATTACACGCCCCGTGCAAAGACAGCTGTTTACAAACCATCCAATGGCTGACAGAAGTTTTGCATTCGCTACCGCTAAGAAAAACCTCCCTCAAACCATTAATACATCTGTATAGAAAGGGAAGCTCCCACACCTCGTGTATGTAACTGTCTCCCAACCGTTCATATCTACCCACCGGAATGTGCTTTAAACAAGAAGTAAATTGCAGAGTGGAGATAGGCAAATTAATAACCCCGTGAATCAACCACTCAGCTGACGGAATCTCAGCAACAGTAAAAGGCAATTTCTCCAACTTTTCAATATTAAACATAACATATGTCGCTTCCTTCTTAGCCATCAGCTGTTGTTGACGAGCCAAATTAAAGGAAATAAATATCTCCCTGCCACGAATGTGCTGCCACGGAACGCGACCTGCCTTCAAGGTCTGTACAGGGAGTGCAGAATTATTAGGCAAATGAGTATTTTGACCACATCATCCTCTTTATGCATGTTGTCTTACTCCAAGCTGTATAGGCTCGAAAGCCTACTACCAATTAAGCATATTAGGTGATGTGCATCTCTGTAATGAGAATGGGTGTGGTCTAATGACATCAACACCCTATATCAGGTGTGCATAATTATTAGGCAACTTCCTTTCTTTTGGCAAAATGGGTCAAAAGAAGGACTTGACAGGCTCAGAAAAGTCAAAAATAGTGAGATATCTTGCAGAGGGATGCAGCACTCTTAAAATTGCAAAGCTTCTGAAGCGTGATCATCGAACAATCAAGCGTTTCATTCAAAATAGTCAACAGGGTCGCAAGAAGCGTGTGGAAAAACCAAGGCGCAAAATAATTGCCCATGAACTGAGAAAAGTCAAGCGTGCAGCTGCCACGATGCCACTTGCCACCAGTTTGGCCATATTTCAGAGCTGCAACATCACTGGAGTGCCCAAAAGCACAAGGTGTGCAATACTCAGAGACATGGCCAAGGTAAGAAAGGCTGAAAGACGACCACCACTGAACAAGACACACAAGCTGAAACGTCAAGACTGGGCCAAGAAATATCTCAAGACTGATTTTTCTAAGGTTTTATGGACTGATGAAATGAGAGTGAGTCTTGATGGGCCAGATGGATGGGCCCGTGGCTGGATTGGTAAAGGGCAGAGAGCTCCAGTCCGACTCAGACGCCAGCAAGGTGGAGGTGGAGTACTGGTTTGGGCTGGTATCATCAAAGATGAGCTTGTGGGGCCTTTTCGGGTTGAGGATGGAGTCAAGCTCAACTCCCAGTCCTACTGCCAGTTCCTGGAAGACACCTTCTTCAAGCAGTGGTACAGGAAGAAGTCTGCATCCTTCAAGAAAAACATGGTTTTCATGCAGGACAATGCTCCATCACACGCGTCCAAGTACTCCACAGCGTGGCTGGCAAGAAAGGGTATAAAAGAAGGAAATCTAATGACATGGCCTACTTGTTCACCTGATCTGAACCCCATTGAGAACCTGTGGTCCATCATCAAATGTGAGATTTACAAGGAGGGAAAACAGTACACCTCTCTGAACAGTGTCTGGGAGGCTGTGGTTGCTGCTGCACGCAATGTTGATGGTGAACAGATCAAAACACTGACAGAATCCATGGATGGCAGGCTTTTGAGTGTCCTTGCAAAGAAAGGGGGCTATATTGGTCACTGATTTGTTTTTGTTTTTGTTTTGAATGTCAGAAATGTATATTTGTGAATGTTGAGATGTTATATTGGTTTCACTGGTAATAATAAATAATTGAAATGGGTATATATTTTTTTTTGTTAAGTTGCCTAATAATTATGCACAGTAATAGTCACCTGCACACACAGATATCCCCCTAACATAGCTAAAACTAAAAACAAACTAAAAACTACTTCCAAAAATATTCAGCTTTGATATTAATGAGTTTTTTGGGTTCATTGAGAACATGGTTGTTGTTCAATAATAAAATTAATCCTCAAAAATACAACTTGCCTAATAATTCTGCACTCCCTGTAGAGTCCAACCCAACGGCATGACGGACCGCGTTTGACTCTGCCCATGATATAAAGAAGACATATCAGATTTAATAATGTCTATAGCAGAGGAAACAATGTTGTCAATTGTGTAAACACGGTCTGAAAGGGTATGCATCCCATTATCCACAACAGACAAAGCCTGTATCAAATTTTCCTGATCAATTTGCCTCAACCGGGCCGCTGCCTCTTGTTGTGAAAGCTTCCAAATCTCATTATATACTTCATACAGAAAACGTTTCTTCCGCGGCATTCTTGGTCCTGACAAAAAATCTTGCAAGTCAGTATCATTAGACAGTAACGTGAGATGTGTCTTAACCGCATCCAGCGTGGATGACTTCAACCATTGTTGACAAAGTTTCCCCACGCTGTATGTAGTAATGATATCAGCATGTTCTGGTGATATGTAGCGAGGGTCTGCCCTACTAAACCTGAACCCCCCCGAAGAGGTGACAAAACGCTGATGACACCCATTAGTGTCTATGGGCCACAATAACCACCTGCCCAGACGTATCAATGAAGTGTTAAGCGTACTATTCTGGACCCAGTCTGTAAGCTCACCAAACGTGGCATTAATATATTGCTGCCAATTGTTCAATTTGGAAGGGACAGGTATGCTAGGCAAATTCAAATCTCTAATCGTTGCTAAGCCCAAACAACTAGTTTGTTGTACAGTGTCATTCAGAAAAATCATTTGGAAAGGAATAATACACGCCCTAAACAATGTATCCCTGCCCCGCATTTGCCAATTTTTCGTTCCCCAGACACTTTTCAAGTCAACAGTTTTGGACCAGTATTCATACCCCTCAACCGAAAGTTTGGATACAAACAAATTTGAATACAGTAATTTAGTGTCTGTTAATAACATTTGCTTATTAGCATGCGGAGTAACTTTAAAATAGTAAGACTTAGCACCCTGTTGATTATACCCATAAAAATATGCAAATTTATCAGAATACGTTTTAGAGTTCCCCTGTGGAGGAGTCGGGCAATGTTCCCATTGCATATATTCAAATATCGACTTAGGGCTACTAGCTTTATGAATAAAGTGATGTCCATAATAATTGTATCAAAACATGTCACCATAATTATCTCTAAATAGGTAAACATCTTCATTTTCATAGACAGTATAATATTGCAATTCCGTCAACATAGAATCCACTGTCTTTACATCCCAATCATCAGATACAATGCCTGGTATAACGATATCATTCATTGATAATTTGAGAACGGTATTTGAATTATTTCAGTGGGACCATATATATCAAACATTACTCTATCCCACACAATCCCATCCGGAATCGGCACTGCAGAAATGTTCACAAAGGACAAGTCTCTTCGAACCATATAAGACGAAAAATGTGGTTTCAACACCGTCTCCACGTGCTCAATGTCAAATCGTTCAGGAAGAAAATGACCATGTATTACCAAAAAAAAGGTAACTACAAATCCCAGCCACAAGAAAAGAGTTATTACAGTCATAAAAAGTCACAGATAGTTCCAAGGAACAACAAAATATGTGTCTTTAAGCCAACACAGCAGCTTACGTGGACCCTGGGCTGATGGTAAAGAGGACGAGGAGTCCGACACGGTATCATCAGTGGTGTTGAAGCAGCCAGAGGCAGTTCTCGCAAAAGGTTCAACCATAAACAAAGAAGCAGATGGTGGCTCTCGCCTTGCACACTATAAACCACATGTTCAGTAATATCATTAGAACGTACAGCAACTTGATCAAAAGATTCCAAATTATCCGCCGTCTGTGGAAAAATCGCAAGATCAGCTTCCACCCTTCCCAAGCTCGGAGAGGAAATAGCGTTGGTGCAAATCACCTGCAGCTGGACTTCTTCCCCAGTAGTGAGAGGGATTCCGGAACTACTGGGTGTCCCTCTTGGTCTGCTGTGCAGAATCGGCCACATGTTGTAACTTGACATTATCAATGGAAACAAAGCGATTCCCTTTGGCACCTTGCAACAGTGGTAAAATTACAGTCCTCGTGCCGCTGTTCCCTATCACAGGGACAGGCACCCGATAAGAAGGACCAAATTCTTTTTTCACTGCGATTTTTTCACGCACAAGATCCCCAATCCTGGGAATCCAACCATTAGGCGTTACTGGCTCATCCTTAATTCCTGAGGAGGCACCACTTGCAGAAGAGTTATCTTCACGGAATTGTTGTAAATCCTGCAAAACAGTGACACGATCATTTATGTCAAAGGGCGTATCTGCTGTCTCCACACCAGGACCATCTAGATCAGGAACATACATTTGTGTTCCAAACAGGCCCTCATAAAGTACGACCCCCCCAGGGACCTTCTAGGCAAGTTATTAAGTGCTCTCTGTACTCCATACAGGTGGGCTAGCCAACTACGACCCGTACCTATAACTCTGGCCGTTAAGGATTGCTTTAAATCGCGATTTAAACGCTCCACAACAGAATTTCCCTCGGGATGAAATGGAGACGAGAACTGGAGCTGGACCCCCAACGAAGCCATGGTGTCCCTGAATGCCTTAGAGACAAAAGCAGGGCCCTGGTCCGAATGAAAAGCCGCAACTGCAAATGTATCGACAAAGATGCGCAAATCTTTAATAACAGTTCGAGCGTCAGCCGAGCGCTGTGGCCAGACCCACACAAATCTGGAGCACTAATCTACAGCAACCAATATATATTTGTATGCACTATCTGGCGTCAGTGGACCACAATGATCCAAGTACACACACTGTAAAGGTTTATTTGATATGAGAAGGGGCGTCTGCTGCCGGCGTCTAACCGTGGAAACTTTAATTTGTTGACAGACGTCACAACAAAGGACATACTGCTTTGTCTCTTTATAGAGACCAGGCCACCAGTAACGAGCCTGTAAAAGTGAAATGGTGGCAGCCATGCCCGCATGGGCAGAAGCCGCCCCCTCATAAGCTGCAGTAATTAATCGAGGTCGCTCAATTTTATTGGGCATTTCACGTACACCAATGCCTGGGATTTTAACTACAGTGTTCAGCATACCACCCATACAGTAATTATATTTAGAAGGGAATCCTTTAGGAAATGGCGTGCCATCAGCCGTAGCTTTTATGGCAGCCAAAATCTCTGCGTCTGGTTTGGAACTCGAACGAGTTACTGCGGCCACAGTGGCACTGTGCCACTGCTGATTTTGCGGCTTCATCAGCCAAAGTATTCCCAGCAACGTGTATTCCAACGCGCTGGTGTCCAAGTGTATGCACAACATGGACCTTAGGAAGCGTTTCTTTCAGATCCGCAACCTTCCCCCACAGCAATTTGTGTTTAATGGTGTTACCTTTGGAATCTCTGAACCCATTCAACCTCCAGTAGTGCAAATATTCATTGAAAGACTGAACACAGTAATAGGAGTCACAAACCAGCAATGTAAATATCGCCGGATCCGCGTGTTCCAAGGCTAACAATAGAGCTTTCAGCTCAGCCAACTGTGCCGTACAGTCTCCCAAGGTCTGTGTATAAGTATGTTGGGGGCAGAACTTCTCCCCCCCCCATATAGCCGCTCACCACCGCACATGCAGCAGAATACTGTTGTTTAGTCCCAACCGCTGGTTGCGCAGAGCCATCGGTATACATGACCACCTGATATTGGTCAATAGGCAATGTGCCAGCGGGAGCTGGGTACTCCATTTCATATTGAAGAAATTCTTGAGTCTGCAGTTTAGGTTCAAATACGTAATCTACATCAGTGGCTGTCAAAAATGTTGCCCATTGTATCCATCGCGGGTGTAAAGCTTTCTAATTAGGAACACTCGCTTTTGTAACAGCCTCTAGGGCCAGAATCGGGGAAACAACAATAATGCGTTGGCCCTATGCAAGAGGTCGTTCTTTAATAACAGCCATCTGTACAGCAGTGAGAATTTTCTCGGTTTGTGCAAAACGTTGTTCTGCAGCCGAATACAAGTGAGACTTGTATGCAATCGGGACTGTCTCACCCTCATTAAAGGTGACATATGTAAATCCAACGGCACCAGGTATAACCCTGAGGACCAGATGCTTTTTATTGTCCCGTGTGTGTAAATGCTTTACTGCTAAGAGATCAGATTGTAAATCTCGAAGAATATGTGTATGCTCAATCGTCCAAAATCTACTCGAAAAATTTGGGCGAATCAACTCGTATAAGGGTTTTATACGTGTAGCATAATCAGGAATGTAAGTTCTGCCAAAATTCAGAAACCCCAATAATGACTGGAGTTTCCGAACCGTATTAGGAGGTTGCAACTGAGCACATTTCTCCAAAAAGTGTGGCGCTAAGCTCTTGCCCTCATTCGACAACTCATATCCCAGGAAAATGACGCTGAGGAAGGCAGGCAATCTTTGACTTTTTTAAATTAAATTTGTAGCCAATTTCAGCAAATCCCACTACAATGCGTGCTACCCGCCTTAGATGTTGCAGTAACTCATCGTCTGTCAGATATAGATCATCAACATATGATAAAGCTTCAGGGTCCAACTTGTGCAAAATTTCAGTTACACGATCCGAAAATAGTCCTGGGCTATTCTTATACCCCTGAGTCAGACGACAAAACTTTTTTTGAGAGCCAAACGCACTAAAGCCCGTATAGTCCCTACTTTCGGGCGCTATATTTTGGCAGAAGAATCCATTAGAGATATCTAACGTTGTTTTGTATTTCTTACGCACTATATTATTCATGAGCGCTGCGCTGTGTGAATTCTGTAATGCTTATGTGCGTGAATGTCCATTTAAATGTCTGTAATCCACCACTATCCTATAAGAATGGTCAGGTTTTGCTGCTGGAAATAAGGGATTATTCATCGGCGAGACACAGGGTTCAATTACTCCCTGGTACTCCAA
Source organism: Pleurodeles waltl (assembly GCF_031143425.1). Taxonomy (NCBI): domain Eukaryota; kingdom Metazoa; phylum Chordata; class Amphibia; order Caudata; family Salamandridae; genus Pleurodeles; species Pleurodeles waltl. Next base: position 832,664,973 of record NC_090437.1, read on the forward strand.
TTGTGTAAGAATTTTCCGTACCGATGCCCTTGCTTCAAATTTTATAGGATACTGTGGTTGCGGCTGAGGGTCGCCTTTTATCGGAATTACATGATAAGGTGAATCCCTATCCCACCCCACATTATTTCTATATAGGGCGGGGGCCTGTGCCAGAGCCCATGATTTACTATAGGACTCCGCTAGTTCTCCCGGAACAAGTGGTGAGAACGAAGGTGTAATAACCTCCTCCCCAACTGGACAGTCAAGAACAAAGTCAGGTGGCCAATCCTGTTCGGCCAGCAGAACGTCATACAATTTGACAACACGGTCCCAAAAGATGGCGTTTATAGTGCGTTCAATGTCCCCTTCTAATTGGAAAGTTACCGTATATACTCTATCAGGATCAGAGACACGCATATCTGCTGTTTCGACTTGTATGAAGTCATCAGTTGCTTTCACCTCCAGATGCTCTAGAAGACTCCGGCGAACTATTGTGACCTCTGCCGCGCTGTCTAACAGTGCTAACGCCCATGTCTTGTTCTTCAAGAGAACTCTCTTCTTGAGTGGCATGTCTAACTGAGACCGCCGCCACTTTCTTCTTTTTAAATTGCTGCTTTTGTTGGATCGGTTTCTCTTCTTGTTTGACAGAAACCTCAGTTGAGCGTATTGACTCCTGTCTCGGTTTCACGTACTCTGTTCTCCGCTCTGACCGCCTACCTCTCTCATTTCTCTTTTCCGAGGAGTCCTGAAAGGAACGAGATTGGCGTGTATCAGTATATTGATATCTATCAGGTGTCTTCAAATTATCCCTATTCCTGAGATTATACCTATTCTGCGGGGTCTCCGGTTGCGGAGATTGTCCCCTATCTTTTTTAGGTGTCTGTTGTTTTTTCTCCCAGCGCTTTTTAGTACCCTCAGGTTGCTGTTGTTTAGTAGTATCTTTACTATTCTTACCCTGTAATTGGGGTTTTTGCGGTCTAGCCCCTAGGCTATCACGACCGATACTTGAATATGTTTCTGCTATTATTCTCGGCAGTTCCCGCTCCTGATTAATTTGCGGAACGTCTCGAAGACGCATACGCACGGCCAGCGCCACTGCCTCTCCCTTGAGATTACTCAAAATAATAGAAGAAACTGCGGCAAAATTGCCCATCAGCTGCATCCCTAAATCTAAGGCTGGGGCAGCCCCATATTCATCTTGAATTTGTTTTAGCACTTCCGGCAGATTAGCCAATGTAGGTGTACCGTGTGCTGTAGTGTAGAGCGCGGCAAACACCATGCCACAGGTATTACAATGGTCCACAGTAGGAACCATTCCATACGGCAAACACATCGTCAATATTCTATGTTTATCCTGAGGTCCCGTATGGGGAAATACTGCTTTCAGCGTATACATTTTTTTGCGCCAGCCAAAATTTAGTTTCCTCACGTATAGCCGGTACTTTACCCATACCTGAGTGTACAGTGGCCGGATTGATACCCAGAACCACTGCATGTGGGTGCACCGGAGCAGCACGCGCTGCATTTGTATTTAAAGTCTGCATCACAAATTGAACCAGTCTTCTGTATGTAGTAGCTAAGTCTATATATAAACGACGAACTTCAGCCACTGCCAAGTTAACAACCGCAGGATATGTTGTGTATGTAGCCAATAAAGGCCAGATAGGACCATCATTACTCAGTGGACCTAACCTAACTTGTGTTACTGTGTGTGGGAGGGCGCCATCAAGCCAATTACGGTGTTCTTGATAAGATAAAAGGTATCTCTAAGTATGCATATGCCCTGTATTGTCCAGGGACATTCGCAATAGTGTAATCATGAAAAGTGTTTGTACCCCCATCAACTGCTGGAAATACGACCCAAGAATAAAAAAGCTCTGTTCTATAGGCTGCATGGGCGTCCACCACAAACGTGACCGGACCCCCCTGGTTCGTCAGACCATGTGCTATCAGATGTCCCGTGAGCGGTTGGCGCATATTAAGCGCTATGCTCACTACTTGAAGATTCGCCATTATAAAAATAGCACTATGGTAGAGAAGGCACACCAATATCGGGGCTTTCCTTTCAAAGTTAAAGCTTGAACATCCGACCACTAAGTAATAGGATGCACCTATTCCGTGGTGGCGGAAATCCTCAGCCCCACGGACATCTCCATTAACGGAACCGAGGAGTCAATGTATATATGAGACCGAGAGAGTCAGCCGGACCCGAAAATTAGAGCCAGACCAATCGTTGGCGGCGCCATGTCGCGTGGGCTCTCATTATCTTAAATGAGACTACTGGATTTCTAGGCAGCAGGATCGTTCACGGTGTGGGGGACTGAGTCTGACCCACTTGGAAGGACCTCTGTCACCCTAAACCCGGTTTTGCTCCGGCTAACTAGCAGTGCCTCATTTCTCCCAAGGGGAAGAGATGATTGGGCAGCCGAGTGCATGACATCTTTGGAACTTCTCAGGGAAGTCGTGGTCACTCAGATCCAAACCAGCTCTCTCATTTACAGTATGATCTCATATACAAATGACAAAGGCAGTTTAGGTTTTATATAGTTTTTAATAAAACGACTGCATTTTAGATATTAAGGCGTGAGCCGCAATAACCAGAACCATACAACACAGTAGGATTGAAATAGTCACTAGGAGAGTGAAACATAAGAATAACGCTATCATGGTGTTAACAATTCCTACTCTCTCTCAGCTAGTTCTATTTCGAGCACAGCATGTTAAGCTTCTAACTTGCCTTTCAGATTCCCTGGGAAGACATCAACCCTCATACCTGAGCAAAGGCCTGTGATCTGGTTCAGCATCTGCAACGAGGCAGTCAATGTCTAGTTGTGGTTCCCTGGTCGGAATCTCCCTCTTGCATGTATTGGGACAAGGAAGTGTTTTTATAACTAACATGTCAGCGTGATCACAAAATGTCCCTACGCAAGAACGCCAAAGACTAAACTCCTACCACATCTATCGGCAATGTACCAGACTGTATCCTTGACTGAAGCACAGAGTGAACAGAAATGTGTTATTGAGAACTCCAGTGCTGAAGTAGGCTAAACAGTGTGATATAAAAAGTAAAACAAGACCGTAGAACTGGTTATTTGAAAAATAACAGTACAAAGCCAAATAAAAAGCAATTAGAGCAAAGTGCACAGAGGCTCTAAGCTGCGAGCAAAGAAATAAAATACATCCAGGGCAAAGTGCACAAAGGCCTAAAGCCTGAAGCTAATGCGCAAAGGATACACAAAACTGACCACACTACACTAGGACCCAAGCCTGTCTCACGGATTGCAGTCTTGTTGGACCAGGAACGGCTCCCAAAACACTACCTTTATGGTAGTGGAAGGATACTGCTTTCACCAGGAGTTAAGCAGCACAAGTGCATGGGTGGAAGCATACCATGTAGTGATGAGTTGAAGTTAACAGGCTCTTTCTAACCTGCGTCAGTGGAGTGAGGCCGACAGGTTCACTCACTTTTTTAAAAGTTAAGCTGCTGTGTGCTTATCTCGCCCCTTGCCCTACATCAGTTAGATGTAAAGTCCTGTGCATTGCAGGAGTGGTGAGACTGCATTGGTTGTATGTGTGCCAAGGAAGGGTAAAGTACAGGGATAAAGCAGTACTGTGCAGTGTCTGCATGGTGAGTACATGTACTGGGTGTATGTGTAACTGCGATAAGTAACCTACATGAGAGATCTAGTGCTCTGCAGTGCCAGCATGGTGAGTGCATCTACTGGGTGTATGTGTACCTGCAAGAAGTACAATACATGAAGGTTGTAGTGCTGTGCAGCATGCACATGGTGGCTGTATGTGTGCCTGCAAGTGACCCAATTCAGAAAAAATGCAGTACTGAGCAGTACACGCAGAGTAATTGTGTGCGCTGAACGTATATGTGCCTCGGTGACATAATACATGGAGGTAACAGTAATGGACAGTGTGTGTGCTATGTACATAACCTGGCTGCAAGATTGCCTGTAATTGTAAATTACATGGAGGACCCTGGGTTCCATTTTGGGAAGCCCATGCATGCCTGGTGAAGACATGAGGAGGAACAGGAATTCCCCTAGACAGATTTCTTTATTTCTGGATTCCCGTGAGCTGGGTGAGAAACACTGGAGAAGGGAGAGAGAGAGCCCACCACCCTCGTACACTTCAAGCTTTGCTCTTTGATTCAGACAGAGATCACAAGGAAAGGGCCTGGACCCACTGCAGGTATGAGATGGGACTGATAATGGAATCATAAAGAGTAGGGCTGGGTGCCCAGGATTAACCTTTTAATGCACATATCACTGTGGCTGACATCTAGGTGTGAATTTTAGTCAGTCCAGTAGCCTGTGTTGTAGGACTATCAGCTTCGGAGTCCCTCTTGCTGTGACAGACGGTCTTTCAAAAGGAAGGCTGGGAGGAGAAGTATGTATGACAAAAGAAGCAGAACCTCAACATAAAACTCCAAAGACCAAGACCCTACATCACATTTGGTGTCTGGAAATAGACAGAGGAGATTGTGCCCTACAAATTGTCATCCGCCAAGCAGCAAGATGGGCTGTATGAGGAGGGGACTCTCTCCAAGACTTCTGTCTGTGCCTAGGACTGGGAGCAAGGCCTATTAGACTCCCTTTTGGTTAAGGGAACATCACCCAGGGACACCAAGACCACTTGCTCTGGAGTCTGGAGCACTAGCGCCTGCCTGCTTGCCAAGAAGAGTGTGCTCTGTCAGGAAGAGGTGAGTGTTGGAGGGAGAGAGGTCCAGTGAGGAGCCTTGTTGAGTGGACTGCGAGTACGAGGTGTGAGGACATGGCTGCTACAACGATTGGGTCATTGCCTGTATGCAGATCTAAGTCGACGACCTCTGCATGCCAGGAGAGGGTCGCCATGAAGAAAGCCATGAGCTGACTGCCGTGCAGGGAGAGTGAAGCCTGTGCAGCATTGCTGCGGTGACCCGGTACGCCAGGAGGGGCCACCATAGATGTTACTGCTGCCAATGAGGGCTGAAACCTGTATGGCTCCTTAGTGGTGACCCAATATGATACAAGGGGCCGCCGTGGTACAGTCTGCCATGCAATGAGGGCCAGTGCTTCATTTTAAAGTGTTGGACTTCAGTTTCATGCTGTAAAGGCTCTGGGAGGGAAAGCATGACTCTACCTTTGTCTACAACCTCAGCAGCATCATCAAAACAATGGATTTTCTGAATTTATTTGGGAGCATCAAGTTTAGTTAAGCTCTTTGCAATTTTTTTGATGGGCTGATTATTGAGAAAGGGTCGGCACCACCATTTTTTTTAATTTTTTTTTATTTTCTATTAGAGGGCCTAAAGTATTTCTTATTGTGTCATTTTTGCACAGATTAACATTTCTTTACTAACTATTAAGTAATTTTTATTTGCATGATTAATTAAAATCATTCCATTAACATTTGCAAAAAGAGTGAAAAAATCAGAACTTAAAAAATAAAACATCATAATCATATTACAAATATAAATGTTAAAACTAACTACACATTGGTCTCTTTGTTGCATGAAATCGTCCATAAGCCTGCAAAAAAAGTGCCAAGTGCAACTAGAGCGTTCTCTCCCAGTGGTAAAATGCCCTAGATAAATTAAGGTTAAAAGCTAACTGCTCACCGATCTCCTGGCTATATGGAAAAGCAGAGAAGGTGCATAAAGTGGCAAGTGCTGTTTATTAATTTCCTCCTAAGGCTGGGCTGTGCCTTCAGGTTCCTCCACCTAGATCTTACGGTTAAGTCTCTTTTCAGCAATCCTGAGGAACTTTACTAGGCGACAGTTTTGCTGTAAATCATAGCAGGCAAATCACGCTTCTGCCACCTGCCTATGTGTACGTAGTCCTTTACGAGTAAAAAGGCATTAAGCAGTTCTCAACGATCCTTCTTCAATTCCTTACATAGGCCTAGTGGCATTCCAGTAACGTTTGATCCATTTGATATAGAAACAAACTTTTTTTGCTAATTATAGAGCAGATGATGGATTATGTGGCAAATCCATACATATGCGGAAAACACAGTGGCCGCAAATTTGCATAATTCCAGTGGCCCTACATAGAGCATGCAAAAAGAAAAAAGACCCAAGCACCAGAATCCTTTGTACGGGGTCGCTTTACTTTTCAATGAAGTTGACAACTCTTGAGATAGAATCAACAGATGCTTTTAGACAAAGCGTTGTGTACATATTTGTAATTTTATAACTATATACATGATGGATGTCAGATTTTGATGGGTGAAGCCAGTTGTAAAGACTATAGGCCTAGTTGATTTATTATGAAACGTTATGTCTGATGCCATAGGTCTGGTCTGTTTATTATAAAAAGTTATAATAAAGACTGCAGGCCTGATTAGTTTTTTTGTGAAATTTGTGAAAATCATTTTATTTATTTTTTAAACCAGTAGACCTATGGTTGGGAATTGTTATAATATTGTGCTAAAGCCTGTAGGCAGGCATTTTCTGAAATGGAATCTCACAGATTACCGATGTGGCAAAGACTATAGGCCTGATTGATTCATTATGAAAAGTTATGTCAGATTCTATAGGTCTGGTCTGTTTATTATAAAAAGTTATGATAAAGAACGTAGGCCTGATATGTTTATTGTGAAAAGCATAATAAAAACAATAGGCCTATAATTGGGGATTGTTATAATACTGTGCTAAAGCCTGTAGGCAGGCATTTTCTTAAATGGAAACCAGCAGATTACATAGCAGGCATAGGTTTTGGTGTAGATGACGGACTCAAACAAACTGTGGGGGTAAACAAAAAGATGACCTGCAAAGAACACCTTGAGGGGCCAACAGGGCTATGCACCGCCAGGAGCATGGCCCAATGCTGAAGCGTGCCAACCATGCATGGGTGAAAGCTTGGCCATTGACCTGGTGCTTCCAGTGACCTAGCTGGATCCAGGTATTTAATATATTTTCAAAGACCCTGTTACGGAATGGTATACTTTATTAATTTAGTTATATAGTTATATTTTGGGAAAGTGTATACTGGACCAAGATTTCTCTCAGTTGTCCTTATATTAAGATGGATTCGAAAAGGCTCTAGACTTATTCAAAGTATAGGGAGAGATGCATCAGAAGGACAGAAAATATTCACTCTATTCAAAAGCGCATTATTCTTTTTCAAGATCAGACTATGTATTGACCCCCCCCCCCCCAAGATAGATTACTCAGGGCTCAGATTCAGAATTTTTAGCAAGATATTTATCGAAGCACTCACCATTAGTGGTAACAGTGGAACGCAAAATCAGAAACTAGAAGTCTGGTAGAAACAGGAAAATACTAAAGGGCTTGACAATAGACAAAGCAAAATAATTTACAGAAAATGGTGTTGAAATTTCACTCAGCAATATTGATGGGGGAAGCATTTAAGGGCGTTTTACATGAGGGCAATATCAAGAAGAGAATGGAAAAAGAAAGAAAAGTCACAGATAATAACGGAAACGGAGGTGCAACTTGTAAAACTAGAAGATTATCTAATTATAGGGATACTGGTCAAGTTATTGAGAGAATAATTTCGAAATATCACCTAAAACGAAGCACAAACATATTTTTGTCATCTCCAGTACAGGTATATGAGGTGAGAAATAAATCTGGCAAACTGCTGGCATAGCTGAGCATGAAGACAGAAGTAGAGTAGTAGATCCCACAATTTAAACCAAAGATTGACTACTGACTGGCTTCTTCCGTTCCCAATATAGTTTGATAACACAGGGAAGGGGGGTTGTAGAGTTTTAAAGTGATGTACCTATCCTACACAGAGATGAAACAGGCAGGGGTGACTTAGAAGGAGATATGACAGTAGGAGAAGTACAACAGACTACACCCCAACTGAAGACAGAGAATATAAGGCTTAAATGGAATACCCTCAGAATTCTACAACAATTTTCAAGAACAGCTTCATATGTTTAAGGAAGCCAGGCAGGTAGGATGCTTGCATCAGACCTACGAATGTTCCATCATCACCATTTACAACCTATCATGGTTAGCGCAGGCATCAGTGTGGCTGTGAACTGTACTAACCCGACACATTCTAGTATTACATACACACATTAACATAGTGGGCAAATGTGAATTCCCTCTCCTTTCAACTGAGATACCTCCTATTTTGAGCATCTTTTTTGGACCTGCAGAGACAATTTAACTTTCTCAGTCACTCATACCAGAGTCTATACTCCCTTCAGCCTCTCATTTCTTCCCATCTGTCTACTCCTGGTCATTTACATGTTAAATTACTCCCCAAGAAGAAGGTGCCCTTCTATAAAAAGCAAGAAATTCACAAAACTGTTCTGATAAAAACTCAAGTTTCCTTTTTGATGGAACAATACATAAGCACATTCTTCGCAATCTATTGCCTATCCCGTCATGAAGATTTATCTCCCACCTATTGATCCTTTCTCTCTGTCTTCACCTTACAGCAGCTGAGTTCCCCAAAAAAACATGCTTCTGTCTCCTGAGGTTAAACATACCTATTTCATTGTACTATTTTCTCAGACTCTCTTAAATTGACTTGAAAAAAATTATAATATAGTCGTTGCAACATTTTGCTCACCAGTGACATTTTGGTTTGCAAGTTCATCCCTTTTATATTTAGCAATATCACATCCTTAGCCATAAGTCAGCTTGAAAGCAATCATAATTTTAAATTTCACCTTACCCCCACGGACTGGTTCCTGCCCCTCTCCAGATTGATGTTTGTTCTCCTCCTGCAGACTTGTGTTGGATTTCCAGTTCTTTTCAGGGCACCACCTGTAGTGAAAAAGCAATTGTTTGAGGTCTTCCAAATTCTACATTGCTGCAGCCTGTTGTCTTTTATCTGCCCTCCATATCTCCTTCCAACCCCTTATACAAAATATAGGCAGAAAATGTTAACAAAGTAACTAATATTTAATATCAAAACTTCTTCATGCCTCAACTTTGCCAGCACTCGTCAGCATGTTGTTATAAAACCAACTTGAAGGGATTGTGGCAGCTCCGCTAAATACCCGGATCATCCGGTACTTATCCTATTCAGAGCTCACCATCGTGCACAACTGACTGCCCTCCCCACCCGAGATGATGCCTGGAAACTTAAAGCTGCCGCCGTGTGGGACCTGAAATCAACGCCATCGTCCACGTCTGTGGTGTCTCGAAGCCTGATGCTCGGTCTTGGGGTGCAGACGCTATCCCAGAGGCTTACATTGTCGGTGGAGAACGGAGGAGACCTTAAAGGTGTGCCCCAGCAGTGGATGGCCGGCTGTGAGTTCACGCAGTGGAGCACTAAGAGGAGACACCCGGCGCATCTGGAGGCCTTCGAGGGTACTGAAAGTGAGCGCGACGTGACTTACAGTGCGGGGCAGTTTCAGGAACCAAGACACAGCCTGTGAGTGGAGGATTGCCAGGCCTTGTTGGGTCGGCTACAGTGCAGCTCGATCGCAGCCCTGTTGACCTCAGATCTGGAATGAGGCGGCGTCGGGCTGTTTCTGGGGGCTGTCCCCCCGCTGCTCGCGCCCGCTCAGGGTTGAAGTTCTGTAGTGCAGGCGAGCCTTCAAGTCGAGACTCCCCACTGCCGCTCCTGACCTCCCCCAGCACGAAAAATGTGCTTGGGAGCACACCGCTAGAGCGTGGTATTGCCCTCGAGCTGCCGCAAGGTAGCATATTTAAAAAAAACAAAGCACCTCCACAGGGAGCCTGAAAATTGACTCCCTACTTGAATGCAACAACAGCCTCACAAGAACACAGATACATAGGGACGCAATTGTCTGCTCGTGGCCCATCACTCCCATTGGTACAATCAAAGTTCCCGTCTGGCAATCGGACTGCCCACTGATGCTGTCCCTCCTCAATTACAATGTCTGAAAGGGACTGCTGTAACTGCTGCTAACAGGGCTGCTTGTGCTGTTGTGCCTGGGGAAGCTGCGAGTCGCAAGTAACCGGGCCCTGTGCTCTGAATCTGAGGTATCTACAGTAGTGCAGGGCCTGAGGCAATCAGAAAGCAATCTAGCCAAATAAATTACCAATCTGATTATACTCCCTGGAATGCTGTTATCACCGGTCTGCCTTTTGAGAAGAACAACCTTTACAACATATGTGGTGAGCTGGGACTGCTTGTGCTGGCAGAGACACCCTTCTGTCCAGTGTTGGCAAGCTAGTCCTAGGAGGAACTGTACAACCACGTCCAGCTGGACTGCAGTCAGATCAACGTCACAATGGGATGCCCGTGCACAGGGACACAGACTGCACCCCCTAAAAATCACTGCTGAACCTGACAAATTGACAGATAGCAATGGCCCTACTGAGGTTCCCACTTCTCCACTGTCACTCAGTGATAAGCTAGATGTTGTCCTTCCGGTGGTAGATGAAACTGGCTTGGACTTTGGAATCTTCATGCACATCCCTGGAAAATAAAATTGATGAGGTCAAAACGAACTTAATCTACTACATGCAGATCACAGCAACCTAGCGGATAAGGTACACACCGCTAAACTAAATGTTTCAGAGCTGCAACCGAAGACTCGCAAACATGGCCCTTCAATGCGCCTCATGGTGGACTGAGTTAACGTCCTGGAGTGCCATATGGAGGATGCAGAGGGCCACTCCCGCTGCAACAACATACATGTGGTGGGCTTGGCAGAGGGGACAGAAGGGTCCGACGCGGTCACATCTGTAGAACAATGGCTGAGATGACTGCTAAAAGCTATATCAAACCCACCTTCAGACCGAGATTCCTGAGATACAGAATCCCAAACTCAAAACTAATGATAATATCAAGCCAAAAACAAGAAAAAGCAGACACAAATCTCTAATATCCAAAACAGTAATTCTATAACAACTTTTAATATTTAAAACATGATATATACATAGATATAATTATTAAATAGAAATAAATAGTACCAAAAAAAGTTCTATATCCCCGGGGACACAAAAAGAAGAGATTAAAAATAAGCATTCACACAGTATCAATCATACAAATATAAAAAAACAGACCGGACAAAATATCCATGATGTATACGATATAAACATGTAATACTTTCCCCAAAATCAAACCAGATTACAGTGCTTCAATCATCACAAATAAATGTCCAAAAGAAACAAAATTATTGTACAATGAAGTTATAGAGTCCTCTATTTTATATATATTTATATTTGAGGAGAATGACTGCTACCCACAGACGGTTTCTCACAGTTCTTCTCGGTGGAGCAAGCCCATTGAGTACCGGTGTTTTGAAAGCCACAAGGCGCTGGCCCCAGACCCTTGTTGTTTCACCTGCTCCACTGTTTTTCCCGTATTACACCGTCATGGTGCAGAAAAGACGCAGCTCCTTCCTGGAAGCAAAACGCTGACTTTGCAAACTATACATCAGGGACGCCCTCCACTTTTCGGCACGACTGAGGGTGATGGTGGAGGAGAAGACCCTGTTCTTCAACTCCCCCAGAAGACACATGAGATTTGCTGTAGGCATTGGGACATTCCAACATATAGCAGCACGTCCGAGCGTGCGGACCCAAGGCGACTCATCTTTGCTACGGCGAAGCAACCGAGCCCAACAATGGCACAATCCCTGTATGACAACGGTACATGACTTGGAACAGGTCATAAGAGAGAGGTGGGCAAGCCTTAAAGACCACTGCAGCGTTAAATGAGAATGGCCGGGGATCAGACTTGGACAATGACATGAGCAAGTCAATGAGCGAAGATGGCTCCTCGCCCACTTGTCCTTCTCGGACGGATTCAACAGAAATTCCTGTCACACCACAAACATCTGATGACGTTATTTAAAATCTAGAATACTGAAACACTACTGGCTGTCATTTTCCCTATGAACCCAGGGATATAAGTTCTGACGACCGCCATTGTAACATATAACTCACTCATGCTATATGCCTTGCTGTGGACACGCTGTAAATGTATTGTCTCTTCTTCAGTTACATGAACACAGGACCTCGGGGGCCAGATACCCGAGCTGCTTTTAGATCAACAGTATTATACTGGCAGGTGCATCGGTGATCCTCTAGGGTGGGTGCTGATACTTCTACCACAGAGCACTAATTATATCTCCTTAATTCTACACATCCTGTTGGTTGCCTAGCCCACTCCCCCATCAAATCACTCTAAGCTGATTACTTCCTACTGAGGTTGTTTCTCACACAGTGTGGGCTGAAACACGTTTTTCTGCTCTACTGCAATTTATAGTTAAATGTTAATGTTAAACAAGATTTATGTGATGCCCAGCAAATCTTTCTGGCCCACAACTCCACTGCAAGTACCTTGTGAACACACTGCGCAGCTCGCTTTTGATTTTCTCTTACACTACACCCGGTACGCGGGCCACATTACGCCATCAGTCATGACTCACTTTAACATACTGACATGGAACGTAAGAGGCATGCATACTGCACGTTGTTATTCAGTCTACTCCTACCTGAAGTGTTGCTCCACACACATTGCACTGCTACAAGAATCCCATCTCACACATGTTACATGTCACACAGTTTTAAACTACAGAGGCGACGAGTGGTATTTGCCACCAACTATACTGTCTATGCTTGTCGTGTGATTATATGGGTTAAGGCTGGGACCCCAATTTGTGGCGCAGTAAACACTCCTAGACATGGAGGGTTGGTATGTCATAATATTGGGCTGCCTAGACAGCAGGCCCCTACTTTTGGGCTCCGTATATATGTCCCAAGCTCGGACCAAGCCACTTTTTTCTGTACCCTTTCAAACATAATCTCTAGATGGAGAGATATACTGTGGCTTTAGGGTGGGGATTTTAATAGTGTACCAGACGTCACCCTTGACTGTTCCTTTTCCTCCCTCCCCGCACAACTACATCATCTAATGCTCAAATGCTAACAGACTGGCTGCATCATTGGGGGCTGGTTGATGGGTGGCTGTTCTGCAATCTGGAGAGAAATGTATACTCCTTTTATTCGGCACACCATAAATTACATGTTCGGACTGACAGGGTCGTCAGTGAGGCATCACTGCTTTCCTCAATTACACAAATAGAGTACATGGGACAGTAAACACCATAACCCCCTAACTCTGCAACTTCAATGGTCGGTTGCCCTGCTTCCTATTCTCACATGGCACTTGCAGCCTGCACTCCTGGAGGACCCATCCTTTAGAGCCTTCCTAGAGACTAATATTACAGACTATTTTGAACATAATGCTGGCACCGCCTCCTCTAGGTTAATATAGTCGTATCCATTCAAAGTAACATTCTCCTAGGCATACAAGGAAACATGAGGTGCCTCCCTGACAGGGACATCACTGAGTTACAACGCACCTTGTTAGGCTGGAGACTAGCGTGGCTACATAGGACAGAGATATGGGACAGTTGAGGGCAGTGAGGCATGAGCATATTATGCTACTAGAAAGACTGCGCTGCCTGCACTATGCTGCGCACTCTGCCCGCATGCATGCTACAGCTGATAGAGCTGTGACTCTTGGCGTGGCTAATACATCAAGACAAACCCCAGCAATCTATACTAACACTATGCTCCAAATAGGGCTCCATCCTCTATACACAGCAAGCAATCCATAAAGAACTTCGCAACATTACACACAGGTGTACCAATCAACTATGGAAGCCAATTCGGAAGCTTATGGCTTTTTCTTAGATAACCTGTCGATTCCTCACATTGGTATGGGCCAACTTATAGTGCTGGAAGAACCTATCACGCTGATAGAAATTAAGGAGGCAATAGCTGCACTACCCATTGGCAAATCCCCAGGCCCTGACAGTGTACAGATAGAACTGTATAAAACTTATGCCACCCACATAGCTCTTTACCTATTGTCGATGTACAATGAGGCTCTATCTGTTGGTAGCCTCTCTTCCTCCCAAAGAGAAATGACTGTCATTTCCTTGCCAAAGCCAAACAGGGATTCACTCCTCATCGGCTCCTGTAGACCACTGGCCCTGATTACACAGACTATAAAATCTTGGCAAAAATACTCGCGCAGCAGCTGGCCACCTCTGGTCCCACTGTTAGTTCACCTAGATCAAAATGGGTTTGTCCCTGCACGCAATACTTCCTACAACTGTCGGTGCTACTTTTGAGTCATGACTTATGCCTGACATACAATGCATCATGCTGGATACCTGGCCTTAGACCTTGAAATAGCCTTTGACTCACTGGAGTGGAGATACCTCTTTGCTGCACTGCTCAGAATACAGCTTAGGCTCCCGCTTTCTCCGCTTAGTAAAACTGTTGTATACCACTCCCCTAATTAGAGTCAAGACGGAGCTTCTAATTTCAAACATCATTACTATACACATGGCAACAAGACAGGGCTGTCCCCTTTCTCCACTCCTATTTTCACTGGCGACTGAACCATTAGCACTGGCCTTGTGAGATGGGGGAGGGAAGGGGAGGGAAAATGAGGCATCCCTCTGGGGGATGTGATACACGCGATATCACTATATGCTAATGATATGTTGCTTTATATAAAGGACACATATAACATACATGACATGATCACTCCGAGCCTACCCCAGTTTGCCACCCTTTCCGGATTACGCGTAAACTGGGAGAAATCATCCCTGTTCCCCTTCCTTCCAAATGTTCCTGGCCCCTGGTGGAACACACTTACCTTGGCAGCAGCACAAATTTAGATACCCTGGCATATGGATGTATCATGCCATGACCGACCTTTTAGAGGGAAACATAACTTGAGTTGTAACATCATTAAGAGCACAGATGGACTTCTGGAACACACTGCCACTGGGGGTAGTGGGGAGAGTAGTGATGCTAAAGATGGTGGTTTTGCCCAGCTATTTGTATTTCTTTACAAATCTTCCAGTGTATATTCCAGGAATATTTTTCAGTACATTTAGCAAACAGATCCAAGAATTTATTTGGCACAATTCGAGATGCAGGTTGTCATTAGCGAAGCTTTGCGCACCATCGGATAAAGGGGGGTTGGCCGCTCCCCATTTCGAACAGTACTACCTTTCTGCTCAGATTCAATGGAAAGCTAAGTGGGTGGCAGGACTGCACCTACCTGACACAGCCATATCCTTACCTAGCTGGGAACTGCCTGCCATTTTGCTTTAAAAAGAAAATGTTCAGAAAAAAAAGTTTAGCTACTGTAAAATTTTAGTTGCTATATCTTTAAAGCATCATTTAGTAAAATGTGTTGATGCATGCTAGTACTTACAAAAAATAATCCTAATGGAAAATAAGTGAAACCATTTTCAACAAGATTATGGGAAGCATGAAAATAAAAAAGCGCTGGCAAAGCCAACAGATCTGACGTTTTTTGTTAGTCTTTTGGTTTCATCAATGTATGTCTTGTTTTGACATGGCTTTTGTAACTCTTTATTGTTGTGGGAGCTGCCAGGTCCTCACCATTGTACCAACACTGGAAACAAAAACAAGCATTTTCAATGCAATGGGTTTCTCATTTGTTCGAGTTAGAGCTATTAGTGTTGTAAAGCAAAAAAAAAAAGCAGCGTGATAGCGCTATGTAAAATACAGCGCGATCGCGCTGCGTGTAAAATAAACAGATAAAGCAGTCCGGGCTCCAGGCTGAAAATATCGAGCCTCGTATGTTTTTGGTACTTTACCGGTGCTGTGTTGGTGGGCTAAACACCGGAAAAGGCATGACGTATGCATGCCTTTCACAAATGAAAGCAAGCGGATTTTAAAAGGCAAGCCCACGAACCTGACGTGGCATGGGCGTGGTTTAAAGCCCAAAGAGAGATTACAGAATGGACGGAGCACTTTGTGCTCGCACATAAAAAACACATACACAGGCCCCACCATAGGGCCTCTCAGAACAGCACAGTACCTGCCCTGAGAGAGTCGAGGGGCTCCATGTTCTTTGCAGAGGCAACCCTGGAAGAACGTCTCCTTTTGCCATTGTCAGGAGTAAATTTCCAACCTTTCTCATTATGGGAAAAGATTAAAGAAAAGCTGGTGAGAATCTTTATAACATGCAAGTTAGTAGGTTTGCAGACTCAAAGGCATGCCAACCATGGAACTATTGCTTACTGCTTCTCCAGCCCCAGTATGTAGATCTGTGGAAATGTGGCAAAATAAGGAAATTGGTATATAGAGATATATATATCAAAAGATTGTAGGGATTTTATAGTTAGACTCACATTTCACTTGTACAAAATCAGTGAAATTCAGCAGTTATAGTTGAGCTAACTATAACTTATGCCCCCACAAATGCACCGCTTATGACCTCACATATTACATCACACATGACATGGTCAGTGACTTCAATGATGAAATCACTAATGACATCTCAAATTACATCACTGATGACATCATCCAATAAGTGTGAGGGTTTTCTAAACATCTGGGTGTTAAGCATACACTACAAGACACTACAAAAGTTTAATAGTAGACTTTCTGTAGTACTAATGAGCGATACTATTTCTAACTTATATTATGTTAGTGCCTGTGTGACTGTGTATCGGTGTGTGAGTGGGTGTGTGAGTGCCTAAATAGTTGCGTGAGTGGATGTGTGAGTGCCTGTTCAGGTATAAAAGTAGTTATGTGATTAGCCGTGTGGGTGTATGGCTCTGCGGTGAGTGGGTGCGTCAGTGGCTGTATGGGTGAGTGAGTGGCTGTATGGGTGAGTGAGTGGCTGTAAAGGTGGGTGAGT
The DNA here is from genome assembly GCF_031143425.1 of Pleurodeles waltl. Taxonomy (NCBI): domain Eukaryota; kingdom Metazoa; phylum Chordata; class Amphibia; order Caudata; family Salamandridae; genus Pleurodeles; species Pleurodeles waltl. The sequence goes on from NC_090437.1 coordinate 832,681,550, forward strand.
GAGTGTGTGAGTGAGTGACCATATGGGTGAGTGGTTGGGTCTCTCAATGGCTGCATGAGTGAATTACTGGCTGAGTAAGTGGCTATGTGGGTGAGTGAGTGGCTGTTTGGTTAAGTGAGTTGCTGTGTGAGTGGCTATACTGTAGAGTAAGTGCCTGTGTGAGTGTTTGTATGGGTGAGTGAGTGGCCGTGTTGAGAGGCTGCATGGGTGAGTGTGTGGGTGTGCGAAGGCTGTACAGGCTAGTAAGTGGGTGTGTAAGTAACAATATGGGTGAGTGTGTGGCACTGAGTAGCTGTATGGATAAGTGACTGGTTGTATGAGTAGCTATATGGGTGAGTGGTTGTATGATTGCCTCAACGAGTCAGTGTGTGTGTGAGTGGCTCTATGGATGGGTGAATGGTTGTGTGAGTACTTGTATGGGTCTGTGAATGGGTGAGCGGTTGTGTAAGTGCCTGAGTGGGTGTATGAAAGGCTGTATAGAGAGTGTGAGTGCCTCTGTAGATGATGTCATGAGTGATGTAATACGTGAGATCATAAGCAGTGCATTGCGGGGGCATGAGCTACAGTTGGCTTAGGTGACTTTAACTGCTGAATTTCACTGGCTTTGTAAAAGTAAAATGTGAGCCTAACTATATCGTCCTTGTAACATTTTTTTTTTTTTTCCAGTTAATTTCTAAAGTTTTTTCTTTCTATTTCCCAACTATAATGTTCCTGCAACCCTTGTTTATTTCAGTGTAGTTCTAGGGATTTTAGGGGAAAGCGCAAAGCGCTCTGTCTCCTGCAGTAATCTCTCTTTGGGCTTGTAACCACACCCATGTCACGTCAGTCGCTTTCATTGGTTCGTGGGCTTGCCTTTTAAAATCTGCTTGTTTTAATTTGTGAAAGGCATGCATACGTCATGCCTTTTCCGGTTTTTAGCCCACCTACACAGCACTGGTAAACTACTGAAAACATACGAGGCTCCATTAGTTCAGCATGGTTTCCGGACTACTTTATCCTTTTATTTTCCATGCAGCGCGATCGCGCTGGGGTTTACATAGCGCAATTGCGCTCTGTTTTTCCGTTTTTAATTTCAGGGTGATCGCGCTGCATTTTACATAGTGCAATGCGCTTCGTTTTTTACTTTTAGTATGTGTGGCAAGAAACGTCCAGTTACAATGCTAATAGCTCTAACTCGAGCAACTGCGAGAACCGTTGTATTGCAAATGCTTGTTTTAAATGTTTCCTTACTATAACGTGCCTGTAACCTTTGTTTTTTTTAAGTGAATTTCTAAGGTTGTTTTAATTTTATTTCCTAACTATAACTTCTAACCTTTGACAGTGAGTGTGTAAGTGGAAATGTTTCTCAGTGGGTCTGTGAGTGGGTGCGTCATTCTCTGAGTGGGTCTGTGAATGGGTCCATGAGCCTGAGTGGGTCTGTGAGTGGGTGCATGAATATGTGAGAGGGTCTGTGAGTGTGAATATAAATGTCTGAGTGGGCACAAGAGTGCCTAAATGGGTCTATGAGTGGGTGTGTAAATGTCTGACTGGGTCTGTGTTTGAGTACCCGAGTCTCTGAGTGGGTTCGTGAGTGAGAGACAAGCAAACCTCACCTCAGGAATGTTAAAGTAGTAGAATACAAATAATTGAAAATAATGTGTTTATAGTCAGTATGAGATTATAATAGACCCAGAATACCACTGGATTTAAAAATATGATAAACTCTTCTCTACATTTGCAGCTGTGAGACATTTTTTCACTATCTGATTCGCTAATGGGAAGCACTTTTATTTTGGTGCCTGGTTAAATTAGGGTGCTAAATGGCAACATTTCCACTTTATGCTGCAGATAAAGCAAGACGGTAAATTGATGTGTTTTAGTTATATGCAGGCCCAATAGAATTATGTGGCATGAAAGGACCACATCATGAGAAAGGGTTGACCAATTTATGTGGCAAGAAAAGTCCAATTAGGCATTTACAGCGGCAATAGCTCTAGCTCTCGCAAATGCCAGACCTATTGCATTGCAAATGCTCGTTTTATAAAGATCTTAAAAACAGATGACAATTACTAGGCGATTTTATGGTGTCAAAAGTTTTATTACAGTTTGCTTTTGATTGCGTTTGATGTGTTGTTGTGAAATGTATTGCAATTGTTTTACTGATACACATTGTAATGATTTTTAGTAAACAATCAATACATTTTCATGTCATATCACCGACAGTAACAAAACACGAACACAAGGCACAATAATCTAGTTGTCCCTCTCAGGTATAGCTCAGACAGCCTTAATATTTATCAGCAGCTGAGACTTTTGCAGGCATACCACAAATCACCTTTTGTTGTTTTAATCTAGCAATGAAGGCTACACCATTTAGTAAACCCCAGTATGCAAACACATATACAATTTTGATTTATTCTTCAATTAGTCACCAGCCCAAGCTGCAACTAATGTTTGATTACAACCTGGTTGTCTACAATTGATGTACAGAAAGCCACATAAAAAAAAAAAAATCAAATAAAATGTGTACCATATATTTTGATGTTCAATATGCGAGTCTAGAACAATTAAAGTTAATTTTAAAACTTTTTGTAAGAGCTTACAAAGAAAAGATATAATAACAAAGATGTTTTCGTATAGAACGTCATGTTGCACTTCTACGGTTTCTAAGCAATGTAAACAACAGGAGTCACTATTATCCAATTTTTGGGCTCTCAATTCAAGTTTCAACTGTGTTAAACATGCACCTTTCAGCACATAATATGCTGGGTTACACAAACGTATAAATTGGAGGAAAAACATGTATGCCAGAGGGGAATTAACAAAAAATAATGCAACCATTTCTTAGTATGTTTATCAGAACGACTATACAATGAAGACTTTCACACAAGGATAAAATAAGTTAAGTGACTAGTTAGTAGAATAATGATGCTAACAGAAATACCAAAGCAGAGGCATCCAGATAAACCTTTAAATACAAAAAAGAAAATAATGTACAGGTGTGCAACTCAACAGAACAACTGCAGGAAGTTATCCTCCATATTGATTATGTGGGATACATACTACCTTTAATAGTTATATAACTTACAGTGATTCACAGGGATTTACTGAATATGAGTCAACATATTTTTGATGAAATAGATTACATATAATCGGTTATAAATTTCTTTTGATGTGCTGCTCTAATGTGTTTACTTATTTTTACATATTCCTGGTTACAGATAACTTAGCTTCACTGCTGTAGTCTGAATTTAAAATTGATTTCATCATGTCACATTTCAAAGAGGCTCAATATTCAATGTATGCTGTATTATCTATATTCTCCAAATCACTAGCTATTTTTTGGTGCTGCCCTACAGATGGCATTAAACATTTGCCCTTTTGTTTTCTGAAACAGCATATATGAACAGGTTTACTGCCAAGTATTACAAGTGTTTGGGTAATAGGCTTACTTATATAACTAATAATTATTGGTATTGTGTGTCTGCTGTATATCAATTATCCCAGAATGTTTGATATGTGCATCTTCAAAGATCATTTACATGAATGCACTTTGAAATGTCAACTGACTAGTTCAACCAACATTCCTGCACTACGTAACCTAATGAGTGTTTGTGAGACACTGAGCAGAGCACTGAGTTATGTCAGCTGATGTTAGTGCTTTCCTTATGGACATCTTTCTCCAAATTTTATCCATGTTTTTCCCTTCAAAGAAAAATGAGTGAATGCTAGGTAACTCTTCAGGTGGTGTGAGAGTTATGCAGACTTTTTCTCCAGTTTTATAAATACGAGTGTTCGGCTCAATGGCATTCGAGTGCTTTACATGAGCACCAGATTACATTACACAAGTTCATATTCACTTCTACAGCTTTTTTTAGGCAAGGGGGGAGAATGAGCGATTTGCCCGGAATCACAGGATGTTGAGACAATGCCAGGACTCAAACCTGATTCTTGAGTTCCAAAGTCGGCAGCGTTGGCTGTTAGACTACATCTCCTCCATCGATAAACCTGAAGGCATATCGATACATCAGAGACAACACAGGAACTAATCTATTTACATGGGGGCCCACTTTTGAATGACAGTGCATGGGAGTGTTGTAGTAAATTTATCTTAACATGGACTATTAATTCATCCATGTTATTCATATCCAAAACATATTGAATTCTGCAGAGAAACTTTTTCTTTCCCTCAGTTTGGTATAACTGCTGTGATGTATTGGCTTGACATGACTTTGTGTATTAAACCTCCGAGGCAGAATACATCTGTGCCACTGGTACTATGATGTCAGCTGTTTCTATCTGGAGCCTTGGGGTGGTTGATGAGATTTGGCAGTTGGAGAGAGGCTGCTGGGTGGAATGGTCTTGTCAGTGCCCAGATGCTGTGCCAGGGTTATGGTAAAATAAAGTATACAGCAAAAGGGATCTGATGTCTGCGATTTCTTAACAAAGTTGGTGATAAGCCTGCCTGAACCCTGACACACCTTGAGGAACCTGCGCAACGTGGACATTCTGGGCATCGGTGTATGAGGTGGAATGGCCTTGTGAAGTAAACGGTTCACAGCGCGACAGCGCTCGTGTAATTCACCTTGTGCATTTGCAATACTAGTGCAAATGACAGTTATGAATGCTTTAATGAATTGACCTTATGGGGGTCCAACCATTCTAATGAGCCGCTGGGAGCATACTACGTCATTGGAGCGCAGTGTACGGATACTTTGCTGCGTTAACGTAATTGGGCGTTGGTACGTCATTCACGTTTTGCTTTTGGAGAGAAGTCTCACGTGATGACCCACCATTTTAGATTGGGGAGACGTGCTTTTACGTTAGTGGACATTTTTGGTCAACGTTTACACTCCTTATAGTAATTTATTTTGGTCGCAACCCACTTCAATCAGATCCCACGCTGTATCGCGGTTTATTATGGACCTTCATTTATTACACACACAGAAACAACAAGTTTTTTTACATCTGGAATGTGATACGCATGAGTTTCTTACCAGTGATGCTTACACTTGGCACTATATTTTACAATACCATTGACAAAACACTGTTTGATTTACATAGTCATTCAAACCTAGCTTATGCTAATAATATATTCAAAATACATTGTTACGCATAGTGTACAGTTGGACACTTTTGGTGCCTGAAACTTCAATTCAAGAATAGTGGGATCTGCACTACATAAGCATTCAATCCTAGCCTATGCTAAGAATATATTCCAAGTACATTGTTCAGAGTAGTGTATAGCTGGACTCTTTTGGTGGCTGAAACTTCAATTCAAGAATAGTGGGATCTGCAGAGAGAGTACTTGAGCTTTCCTGAGGTCAGCATCTTCGTACACAGTAACACACTCACAAGAGTTCGTACAAGTGTATCACTGTCCTTCTTCGACCTCCAATTACAGTGACACACACACTTTAATTGATCTTCATGTCATTGTCTTTCCAGTGATGCACACACTTGTGTCATTTTTTTCTTGTACCTGCATTTATTGCAACTGTAAAAGACTACCATTTAGGATAACATATAGATGTATTCCATGGAAGGTATGGTTGTAAGGTTTTGGAAGATTATTCCGGGAGGTTCTTATTAAGTTTATCTGTGTAGTGCTATAATTGCTTCTGGGAATGTACAGAATCTGTCCGTAGGGAAATGTTTGTTTTGATCGCTGACTTTGTGTTGCACCACTTTGCACCTGGATTAGCTGTCCAGTGTTTAGCAGTTACAGACTACAGTTTGTATTCAGTTTAGTCTTAGATTCATTCTGCCTATTGACTTTATCCTAGCATTAGACACTGCCATGTTAAATGCTGCCCATAGTTTTCCAAATTGTAAGCTGTGCATTCTGTCTTGTTTTCGTGCTTTTTCTCCCCAAGGGCTTTGGTTGATAAGGATGTACTCAGACAGCAGTGAGCGGCCTTATTTTCACTTGACATCTCGGGATTGTGGCCAAACCCCAATGTGTTATTTTCAAAGCATACATATACTAGCCAGCATGTTTGAATCGTAAAATGAAGGGGTTTTCCCCCAGGAAGCTCCTTTGGTTTTTTTAAGATATAAAAAGACCCAGTGTGACAGTGAGGGTTAGAGTGGCCTCAATCAGGATTCAGATGACCAATGCCTGAGATAGAGTTCCAGTGAGGGCGGAGACCTCCCTTTCTCTCAGTCGAACGGAGTCATTGGCTTGCTGGCATGAGAAAGATGAAGCACCTAACAGGCCCTACGGAGATGCATTTTTAATTCATTATTTGCTTTGCACTGTAATATAGATACATATATTTGCTGTGTATATTGCAGTAGAGAATCATTTTGGTATGTTTTCATTTCATTGATGTGACTATTTTTAAATGTGTGCTTTCAGCTTGCTAATCTTCTAGGAATCTCACATAGTGAAACAATAAATGTTTCTTTGGACTAAGAAGTGCAATCCAGAGATTTTTGTCAGCTCGGTCATTATTGAAAAGCAAAACATTTTGGCGTAGATCGGACAGTCTAAAAGAGAGGTTGGAGGTTGAGAGTGTACGATTTAAAACTGTAAATATGTTTGTATTCAGAGAGTTAAAGAAAGCACTGCAAACCATGTTTGAAAATGCATGTGAAATTAAAATGCCTTATGATGTCTTGCAAATGTGTTTTCTTGTTTATCAGGACTTTCTAAATTTTGGGATGGTGCTTGGATAAAACAAAATTATTTAATGTCTGTACATGTTTAGAAAAGGTGCTTTTTCAACAGAATTATGTCCCTTTTGTTTTTGACAGGAGGGTTTGGATACTTTTGTCTGCTTACAGAAAAATGCATGAGAGATGTAAACAATTAGAATATGAAAATAAGAAACTGAAGGAACAGCTTAAGACAAAAAATAATAAGTTATTACAAGCTATTACAGTGGAATCAGACTTTTCACATTCCAGTAATGAGGAGGTTAAAAAAGGTGGGGTCCAGTGTGAGCTGCATGAGCAGAACGTAGTTCATGCGCAGGCAATATTTAGACAAAAAATACAGAGTAGCCAACAGTTTTTAGCAGGAATTGAAATGCATTCTTTAAAAGATTACATCCAGCAAAAAGTTGAGGATGTTACCGATATATTCATAGAACTTTTGGAGAGTACGATGTGTACAATTAATTGAGAAAAGACACAGCGACTATTGCAAAATGTGCAGTTTCTAGGAACTCAGTGGAATCCAGAATATAGAGAGATGTTGTTACAGGTAAAACAAAAGATTTTGGAGTTTGCTATTCCTCGCACTAAGCAAGAGACACAGAGTATCATGGGACTGTTTGATTTTTGGAAACAGCATGACCCTCATCTGAGTATAAACTTAACCCTTTGGTACAAAGTAACCAGAAGAAAACATGAGTTTGAATGGGGTGATGAGCAGCAGTATGCTTTTGATTTGGCAAATTAAATATTTCAGACTTTAGACTTGTGGCCAGTGCAAGAGGGAGACATTGAGTTACATGTAACTGTTCAGGGACAATATGCAAATTGGAGTATGTGGCAAAAACAAGGGAGGACGAGGGTGCCCCTGGGGTTTTGGATTATAAAACTACCTGACTTTGGGGAGTAATATAATCCTTTTGAAAAACAGATTTTGGCCTATAATTGGGCTATGGTGGATACTGAGCAAATAGCACGAGGTCATAATGTAATTCTAAGAACTGAAATACCAATCGTGGAGTGGGTGATGGATTCACCTAAATCTCACCGTATAGGACATGCACAAGAGGCTAGTATCATACGCTGGAAATGGTACATACAAGGCAGGGCTCGAGTAGGACGGCAGGCACTGCAGCCCTACCTGAACAGGTTTCACAAGCCCCTGTACAGGATGAGGAGAAGGTAACGCAGGTGAGAGTCACCAGTGAAATGGGGTGTGCCATTTAAATTCTTATCCCCTGAGGATAGGAAGCATGTTTGGTTCACTAATGGTTCATTCAAATATGTGTGTACCAAAAGACACTGGAAATCAGTGACATACAATTCTGTTACTAAAAAGTTGTTGACCACCACAGGAGAAGGAAAAAGTAGCCAACATGCAGAGTTGTACGCTGTGTATCGACCTGTAAAGTAAGAGCTGCTTGGGACTGGTCTTTTTTACACTGATTCCTGGTCCACTGCCAATGGATTAGCCATTTGGCTTCCCACATGACATGCAAATACCTGGTTCATTCACACAAAGGGGGTGTGGAGCAAAGAGTTGTGGCAGGAAATTTCGGAAATGTTAGAACAGAGTAAAGTCACAGATGCTCATTTCCCCATTGACTCACTAGATCGCTGTTTCAATTCCCTTGCAGACGACAAAGCCAAAATTTCAGAGGCAGAAGTGACAACCCACAATTCTGACTTGGTGGTGATAGCTAAATGGGCACACCAGAAATGTGGACACCTGAGAGAAAAAGCCACTTACAGGTGGGCAGAGATTAGAGGGATGCACATTCCCCTAGATTTGATAAAAACTGTGATTACAATGTCCTGTTTGTCAGCACACACAACAGAGATCTGACCCACAAACAGTCAAAGATCAATTGGGGAGAGGAAAGTTACCAGGACAGATAGAAATCAAAGCTATTCTGTTAAATAGTGGAGAAGCTGATTTATTTATACAGATTGGTGACAGGATTGCCCAACTTGTCATAAATTCAGTGGATGGAGGATTGGTGAGGATGGAGACTGCCCCAGCCCTTCTGACAGTGTAAGGAAGGGGAAGTTGTGGTTCAGCTGATAAAAACCCCAGTGCTAAGGTGTGGATGGAATCCGCAAATGGCCCTCCAGAACCTGCAGAAATTATAGCAAAGGGCCCCAATAATGTCCTGCTGATTAAAATACAAGGAAAGGAAACATAGGAGCACATTTCAGGTGACAAATGTTATTCGCAAGAACAATCATACTGGTTTTCTTTGCAGATCATACTACAACGTGCCATTGATCATGAGTGTGCTGTGTGGTCTCCCTTCGAGCGTTTGCGTGTGGGTTCGGGGGAGGGACAGCACCCCCAACTTGAGCCTGATTGATCACCACTGTGCAATGCTCCTGCTGCTTTTAAAGTACAAACACTATGGATCCTTTTAGCGCTAATTATGCTTCACAGATCAAAGTTCTGTATGGGAACAATGCAGAGTACCATGGATGTTCTGTCAACCTGGTTGATTACATTTTTCCTCAAACTAATAAATGGCTTGTTATAATCGGATGGCTGCTGCCAGTCTCGTTAAGCAAAGTTTCCAGTTGGCTGACTATTCTCATGTGGGAACACTTATATTCCAGCAACCATTACAGGAGGACCGTGCACCTTCACATTAGGACTCATGATGTTTCCATCTAATTCTATACCAACTTGCTATCCTAGAGACACTATTTAATTAGTTACTATCCCAATCAGAATATATAAGCCTCAGTCTTTTCATTGTAGGTGTGTCTGGTTTAACTGTTTATAAGATCAATACGTTAATCCACTTCCATTGCTTTATGGTGATTGCTTTTATCTTTCATTATGTTGCTGTGTACAATGCATACCTAATTTGCTTGTAATGTTTTTTTTTTGTTTATTTGTTTTTAAGAGAAAAAAAAATAAAAGAGAAGTTGATTTTCAATCTGTAGTTTACACAAAGTCATTGATCAAAGGACGGAATGTAGTGAAATTTGTGTTTTGACCGCTGACTTTGTTTTGCACCACTTTGCACCTGGATTAGCTGGCCAGTGTTTACCAGTTACAGACTACATTTTGTATTCAGTTTAGCCTTAAATTAATTCTGCCTATTGACTTTTTCCTAGCATTAGACACTGCCATGTTAAAGGCTGCCCGTAATTTACCACAATGTAAACTGTGCATTCGGTCTTGTTTTCGTGCTTTTTCTCACCAAGGGCTTTGGTTGATAAGGATGTACTCAGACGGCAGGGAACGGCCTTGTTTTGACTGAATATCTTGGGATTGTGGCCAAACCCCAAAGTGTTATTTTCAAAGCATACCTAAACTAGCCAAAATGTTTGAATCATAAAATAAGGGGTTGTTCCAGAGAGCTCCTTTGTTTTTTTAAGATATAAAAAGACCCAGTGAAACAGTTAGGGTTAGAATGGCCTCAATCAGGATTCAGACGTTGAATGCCTGATATAGAGTTCCCATGAGGGAAGAGACCTCTCTTTCTCTCAGTCACACGGGGTCATCGGCTTGCTGGCATGAGAAAGATGAAGCACCTGACAGGCCCTATGGTGATGCATTTTTTATTCATTATTTGCTTTGCATTATAAAATAGATACTTATATTTGCTGTGTATATTGCAGTGGAGAATCATTTTGGTATGTTTTCTTTTCAAGCTGTGAGTATTTTTAAACGTGTGCTTTCAATATGCTAATCTCCTTTTCGGTACCTCACATAGTGAAATAATAAAGGTCTTCTTGGACTAAGACGTGCATTCCAGAGATTTTTGTCAGCTCAGTCATTAGTGAAAAGCAAAACACTGTCTCCTCCCCAACCATTTTTACTACCCACCGGTGAATAGACACTGAAACGGGAGAAATGGTGTGAGTTCTTTGAGAACTACATTTCTATTTTTGTGGAGGATGAAGAGCTCACTTCTGAGAGAAAGAAGAAGATACATTTACGTTGTTTGGGTGCACAGGGTTTTGAAAGTATACAATCATACAAAATAAGAAGCCAAAGGGATGTGTATTTGAATGTTTTAGAATATTTAACTAACTATTTCAAACCCACAGTTTGTGTTGCAGTGTACCGTTATAAATTATTTCAGAGGAAGCAAAAAAAAAAAAAGAATCTATTGAAGATTTTGTGTGGGCTCTAAAAAACTTGACTCTCAGGCGGCAGTTTGGTGTTCCTCGTGAGGAGCAAATCCATGATCAAATAGTAATGCAGGAAGAAAATCCCAATAAACAGGATAAACTTTGAGCAAAGGGGAATCATCTCTTTAAGAAGTGACAGACATTGTTAAGAATGCTGAGTTAACAGGAAGATGTGCTAAGGCTGTTTTTACTAAGGAGAAAGCAAAAAGTACCAAGGATAAAAGTTCAGTAGTAGCCAAGGTAAGGAGGGTGAAAAATTCTTCACAAAGAAAAAAAAAAGGAGACTGATTCTAGTATAGTGGATAATGTGAACAACAAGTCTAAAGGACTGAGTAGGAAAAAATGTTTTAGATGTGGTAGTAAATATCACTTAGCCAATGAAAAAAGTTGTCCATCAGAAATGTCCAAAATGTGGCATAATATGACATTTTTTTATAATGGATCAGAGAAAGACAAAGAAAGGCTTTGTTTGTTGTAAAATGTGTAGATATGAAAGATGATGTTGCAAATGGTTCTTCAGATGAGGCAGATATGAATGTGTATTGAATGTGGATGAAGACATTTTGTGTGTGAAGGAAAAAATGAAGAAAATGGTGTGCGAAATGTCTATTGGGGGTGTGGAAGTTTCCACTGTGGCAGAACAATTCAATGACAGATTGGCAATAGTTCCATCTTCGGGACTACAGCCATTGGAGACTTCATCCTAAGGTTTTTTGAGTTCTCCAAGCTCTGTGGGGCCCTATCTCAATAAATCTGTTTGTCTGCCGCCTCAATCAGCATCTGGAGATGTTTTTCAGTTGGGAACCAGACCCGGAGGCTCTGCCGACCGATCCATTTCTGCAGGACTGGTCCCTGTGTCAGGTTATGCCTTTCCCCCGCTTTTTGATGATCCACAGGGTTTTGGCTCAAGTCCGTTGTCAACAGGCAGATCTCATTCTGGTGACTCCTCTTTGGAGAGCCCAGGCGTGGTTCCTGGTGGCTCTACAGCTAAACTACTGGTGGAACCTCCTTCTAGATCGGATGGGCCTTCCCCATCCTATGATTCTATCAGAGTAACGCTTGCTGGTGGCGTGGACACTTTCAGGAAAAGATGGAGTATCCACGGTCTTTCGCAGGAGTCTAGCGATTTAATTTCAAAGGCTTGGTCATCCAGCACCCATAAGAGATTTGCTTCCGCTTGGAAAAAATAGTGTTCTTGGTGCCATGCACGGAATGCAGATCCCTCTTCAGGGGACTGCAGTATGGCCTTGAATTTGTTGTCTTCCCTGGCATCATACGGTTTGGTCTACAGGCCGGTCAATACCTATTGGTCAGCTATATTGGTGGGGCATTTACTGGTGGAAGGTAAATTGATGGGGGAGTTACCCATTGTTTGTGAACTTCTGAAGGGCATTACATTGTCCAGTCCCCCTCGATCTTGCTATTCTAACCTTTGGATATCAACGTAGTTTTCAGATTTCTGGAATCCTGGCCAACTAACAGATTTCTTTCTAGAAAGCAGCTTTCTGCTAAGCTCACTATTATTTTGTGTTTAATATCTTACAAACGAGTCTCTGATGTAAGAGCCTGAGATTTAGTCCCCCCACACTCTCCTCCCCCCGGAAGGTGTGACTTTTTCCATTGCTCAACGCACTAAATGCTACTCCAAATAGGTGTCTTACCCTTGTTCTGTGGGCAACCCTAAGTTGAATGTAGTGCAGTTTTGAAGGATTATGAGGCAAGTACGGCGGAATTTTGTTCTGATATGGGGGACAGTTGTTAATTTCGCTGTTAAAGCCATATCATTCGGTGACATCAGCTACTTAGGCTAGATGGGTTTGATGGCTCGAGTGAGGCTGGCATTGACATTTCGAAGTTTGGTGCCCACTCGACTAGAGAGAGGGGCGGGGCCATGGTCTGTAAATACTTTGCCATACGTTCTAGTTTAGAAGACACTTTAAGGGCGCCACTCGTTGTAGTACATGAATGTACTTGCTTTTAACATCGCTTTTTCTTTCATCTTCGTTAACAATACTGCAAAAGGTTCGCTAGAAAATCTGATCACACAGGACATCCTAGTTTGTTGTCAGTTCCATGAACTAGATAGTACCGACAAGCTGAAGAAATCTACGGGAGGCGAGCATCAAGTACACACTGCACAGCGAGACAAAAGACACCTATTTGACAACACATAACCTGTCATGGTTACGGAGCATGCGTAAGAGAAGAGCGCGTGCGCAATAACCGAAAATGACAGTGACGATGGGAAATTGTGACGTTCTGCCATCTTCCCCTCCCCCTTCCGACCATCCTTTTCCTATTTGGTACCTTGCTGTGTCTAGAAGTAGATACTAAAACGATGGCACTCGGTCGACGTCTTAAACAACATTAGTTAAGTCTATTTGAGGAAAGAAACGTAAAGGTTTCTCCACCCCTTCACACCTGTACCCGTAAGCCATCTATTTAGATTCGCTCCTTTCGTAGTCTTACAGGGAACTGTCATTCGTCCGATACCATCATAACACAACTAATTCTGGTCACATCTTACAAAACACCCCCTCTCCTGAAATGGCTCTGTTCGCCTCCCAGCGTTCTACGAACCTACTCACCGCTTAGTCGCCTCGCCCCAATGGCCTCCACACTCTTCTGCCGCACTGAGTGCTTAGATCGGCCTTCCGTGTTATCATATAGACCGGGTCTTCTGGGTTCTATTTCTCTCCTCTTGATTTTCCCGTTCTGTGTTCTCGTTCCAGGCACACTCCCAAGATGGCGGCATTAATTTCTCGCGAGGTTTTGTAGACTTTGCGCTCTAGTTTAACGGTTCACTCACAGACTCTTCAAGATGGATTCCTACATCTGCGTTTCTGTCGTTAAATCCAGGACCTTCTAAGGCACCATAACGATCCTGTGTGCTTCAAGTCTAACGCTTACCACGACTCACGCGCCTGACCAGACCCTGGTGTTCGTACGTAGTACACAATTTACCGACGGCGTCAACTAACTCCTGGTTGGTTCCTTTATCTCTAAGTGTTTACCGTTTAGTGCGTCTGCAGTGTTACTAGGGAAGAAGACCCCAATTCCACTCTGATGGATTTAACCAATATTAAATGAGCTAATTCTTTGCTGTTTCAGTATTTTATGGTGCCGTTTTTAACTTTTCTTTCTCCTGAAGTACTTTTCACGTAACTCAAGTCATTTACCTTACACTCGTGTACTCTTCTGTGACATTTCAGCCTTTTTTTTATGCTCCTTGCAGTGTGTTTCTTATTCCTCTGATTTCATGGTTAAGAGAGTTGACCTTCGTAGCTGCCGATGACTAGTATTTGGCTTGTCCATTGGCAGTGCAGCAATCGAAGCCTAGTATCGATAGTGTTCTCGGGCCAAAAATGGCACGATGTTTAACAGCGACGGGATCACTTCATTTCAAAAGCATGACATTTTGTACGACCATGACATTAGAGAGAAAAGCGTGACTTAAATTCAGGTCAAAGTCAAAGGGATTAATAGTGTGACATCTGAATCAGATAACATTGTATTGAAACGTATATAGTGTTGCAAACCCCAGTGCACAATGCCGAAGTGCATTTGTGGATGGGTAGCGCACTAGTTCAGTGGTTATCAACCTTTTAACTTATGTGGGACCCCACGTTATTATTATTGGAGCCCAGGGACCCCCACTGAACCATTTATTGGAATCCGGGGACCCCCCCCACTGAGTCATTACTGAAAGCTGGGGACCTAATCTGTTAATAATATTTAATTTTCTGAGCAGTACCGAACCTCCTGAGGAGGTGTGGAGGACTCCTATCGGTCCCCTGACCACAGGTTGGGAACCACTGCACTAGTGCGTGATTGTCTTTGTCATGGCTGCCAAGTTTTCAGTTAACTTGTGACCTTTCCTTGTTCGCAGTCTGCCCACGTGTGGCATTTCAATATCTTAGGTGTGACAGTTTATTGTGAGGGGAACAGCACATTTATTATCATGCAATGAGATGAATTAGAAAAATGAATTCAGTTTGTGCAGTGTGGTAGTCTTCAATGGATCTTAAAACAGTTTAGGTGTACATAAAAATTATTGGGAAACCCAGACAAAGTCTCTTTTCTTGTAGACATTTTCTCCAGCTCTTTAGTATACTGTTTCCCTAAAAACATTTGATTTTTAATGCAAAGATAATAAAGCACCAAAAGCAATCAAAGGAAGTTTAAAATTAGTCCAAACCCATCAAAAGCAAAAGTTCTGAGGAAAACCAAGTTTTTTTCAAAATTCAGAACAACAATTCACTCCATCAGGAAATTGAATGAGCTTACTTCATTTCGCAGTTCATTGTCATTAACATGCTTCACTATACCCGATTATCCTGGATGATGACTACGGTGGAACTTGTGTACAATGTTCGAAGCAGTGCACAAGATCATCACAATTTCATTCTTAAAATGTGTACCTTTGTCTGTCTCAATGGAAGTTGGTAATACACACCTTGGGATCAACTCGCTCAATAGCAATTTGTCAACTGTCATTGCATCGCATCTTCTTCTTTTTGGATATGCTCTAATCCATTTTGAAAATAAGCAAACACCTAAAATATGTTTTACTCCATTTAAGGGCGGCATCTCTCCATAATCTACCTGTAGTCTTGTGAAAGGACTTGCTGTTTTCTCTACATGACTCAGCTTCAGACGGGTTCTTTTAACTGGCAGAAGGTTTCAACAATATTTCGAAAATGATGATTAAACCAATACTTTTTGAACAGGTGCGCCATTCTTTAAGTTTCATGCGTTAATCTCTCCATTTGCAGTAGCTACGAATCCTGTAAGACAGACCTACCACTAGTACGTCTCAATAGTGCATGCATCTTGCTTTTTGACACTTTTCTTTTCTTTTCATTACTGTCGCTTCATTCTGCGTGTCCCAAAACTCATCTTTTGTTTGTTGACATTGTGAGAAAATGTTTACATTTTCAAAGATATTATCTAAATAAGCATTGTTTTTACTCTCAAAGTTGCTAACATGACTGAGCAATGTGTGGCAGCCTGATCTAAGAAATGTTTTTCCAATGTAATCATGTCATTTCCAGTTGTGTGTGCAGCACATTCGACAACTGCTTATTTTCAGTAATTTAATTGCACATAACAAATCAGGAATGCATAGTCCATTGCAAATTCAAGTCCCAGCTGAAGGCACAAAACTTCACATTGACCACAACTAGCCAAAATTCCTCACTTCCCCAAAACAATATTGACTGTCAGTATAAACTGCAACACAATTCATTGGCAATGCAGCAAGCTCTGGCAAACAAGTCAGCTCCTTCTGCTGAGGTAACATTTCAGAAAAATGATGCCTTCACAATGCGTTTGTTAGACCCGACTGCCTTAGGGTGGTCCTTCCTGCTATCTTTCTGTCTGAATCCCTCTATTTTCTGACCTTGTTTTTGCTGGTTTTAGGACTGTGCACTTTACCACTGCAAACCAGTGCTAAAGTGTTTGTGCGTTCTCCTCTAAATCTTGGTAACCCTCTGCAAGGCCTATCTGCAAGGCCTATCTCCCCCAAAGGATAACATTGGGATTGCCTTATTACATCTTATAAGTGTAATTTCCAATCTAGTAGAGATAAGTTTGTCAAGTTTGGTGTCTCTGGACTTATGGTGAAGTCTGATTTTAAATTGTAGTTCTGAAAATGCCACCTGTAGAAAGTTGGCATTTTCTTACTGTAGCTGTTTGGTGCCTACTGCCCGTCTCCACTACATGTCAGGACAATAATCAATAGTAATGGCTTCCTCTTAATGTTTTGTCATGTCTATGATCATGTAAGTGCTTTGTTTATATTGCTCTGTGGAAAACATGGCCTCCTATTGTGAACATGGGCGAGCCAGGCCAAAGCACATAGGGCCTTTTTGTTTCTCCAAATACAATGCTTTTGTGAAGCAATGCTTGTGACCTTCCTTCTCTAAGCTAAAGAGTATTACTTATTAATATAGCCATCCTTTCATATAGTGTATGTGTGTATTTATGTATATATTATGTACCGGCGGTCACCAGTAGGTAGTTATAGTTAGGGCTATGTTTTCTTTGAAATAGCGTTTTTTTGACTTGCCTGTATCTTTGGCACCGATTGACAAATCTTCACGTAAAGTTCCCCCTAAAAAAGTGTGCCGGTGATTCTTGTTGCACATGGAAAGTTTCAGGGTGATAATATACAGTTGTGAGCAGTACAGTATAGGGTTGTCCAGTAAACTGGTATACACAAGTTTAACAGAATACAGTGGTGAACAGCGTAATTGCGTAGAGTATAGCAATGTAGACTGGAGTGGTTCACTGTAGAGTTTTATGAAGTAGAGTGGAGTAACATACAGTGGATTAGTGTGGAATTTAATGACATATACTGGAGTGTTGTAAAGTAGACTGGTAAACTGTATGGCATAGAGTGCAGTGGCGTAATGTCAACTCATACACTAGAGTGGCATAAAGTGGGCTGTTCAATTAAAACGAAATGTACCATAAAATTATCTAATAACATATAAACGTTATATCTGAAATTTAGGAATCCTAATATATAAATGTTTATTTTCTGGCTGTATGTATAAATAGTGTAAGTACTTTTATACTTGGTATACAATGTTGTTCTGTTATGTGCTATGCTACACTGTGCAAAGTTCCTGGTATACGTCAGTACATTGGGCTTGTTTCCTGGTGGATATCAGCCAGGAATTTCTCTGTATAGTCGTGTGTAATGGAGAGGGCAGGAGGACCCGGTACTGGCTGATTGGTAGAGTCCCCTTTCCCGCTCATTGCGGTCGATGAGGTTTTGTCCCAGAAGGAGGTTACTGAGCTGCCCCTAGTAGGTTTTCCCCTGGACATAATAGGCAGGAGTGTGCCCTGATCCGTGTGGGTATCTTAAGATTCACGGGAACAGGGTGCAAGATACGTTTTTGCATCCCTGGTGCATGCAGCAGGGCAGATTGCCAGACTGTGCTTAGGTGGCCTGCGTTAACGTGGTTCTCCAAGGAGGGGTCAAGCTTCCTCCCAAAATGCCACCGGTGAAAGCTGCGAGGCTGGAAGAGGTGTGTCTGATGTGTTATTGAGGCCCACCCCCTCTGCAGGTGAGGGGAGTTTCAACACAGAGGAGAAGACTCGAGGCCTTGAAAAAGTCAGTCCTGGGGGAAATGGGGGGGGGGATAGATGAAGAGACGCCCTTCACCTGGTATGTCGCAGTAATAGAGGTCTCCACAGGAACTGCGGCTGTGTGTGAAGCCTCCTTTTACTGAGAGCTTCAATCGGCCTGGCCACTAGTCTTTATGCTCATACCAGTGTCCAGTGGGAGGCGAGCACGAGGGATGGGGCTTGAGCCACAGGGTCCCTGGATTCTGAAAGTGCAATGGATCCTGTGCGGCCTCCAGCTGTCGGTGAACGCATAGGTATGTCATCTCCTGGCGCAGGGTGTCTGGCAGGAAAATACTGAACCTAATATTTACCTAGATTGAATGACATAATCAGAGCACGGGGAAACGCAATCGGAAAACAAGATGGCTGCCTTTAACTTTTGTAAAGGCAGTCATTAGCCATTCAGCTAATGACTTGTCTTCGCTGTATACCTTAGTAGTACCACAGATCTCACTAAATTAAAAATAAACTTTATGAAATACTTACCTACAGAACCCCACAGCATCACCTACGCCCATTAATCTATAATCCTTCCAGATATCATCAAAATCGGACAGACTGGTTTCGCACTACGTGAAATACAAAAGTCTATGTAAAATGCATCAGATTTTACTCCTGTTTTGGGACCCCCTTTTTTCTTTGCACTCTTTTGACAAAATGCTGCAGAACTTTCAGGACTCAAATGAAACGGGGACACCAGGTCTGCAAAACTTTGCGAACGTTTGTCAAACAGTTGCATAGTTATTAAGAGCAAAAGTCTAAAAAAATCCATATCTCTGGTAAGTCTAACTACATAGTGGCTACTGCCACTCTGTAAAAAAAAAAAAAAAAAAAACATATATATATATATATATATATATATATAACATTATGCAGTTATACATTATTATAGTTAACATTATTATATATATGGGAGGCAATAAAAGTCTATAGCGCAAAACATGGCAGACTGAGTTATTTTGTGCATTGCACATACTAGCTGATGAATTTAGGGTATTTTCTGGCTGTGTTCACTAAACCTTAATTAAGTCTAACTTTGTTTATTTTCCTTCTATATATCTCTGAGTGTGTGTATGTATATGTATGTGTGTGTGTGTGTGTGTGTATATATATATATATATATATATATCTATCCTTCAATGTAGAGATCAGGAGTTTTTACGGGCAAAGTGGTAAGGCAGGGGAGTGAGGCATGATTATAGCTTAATTTCTGAATTCCATGTGCTTTAGCGTTTTGTACTGTAGCCACTGTGGTACCTCTGTCAACCTTAACTCTCATTTAACTTGAGTATATACAGATTGTAAGGAAATGCCTCCTTGGCATGGTTGCCCCCTGACTTTTTGCCTTTGCTGATGCTATGTTTACAATTGAAAGTGTGCTGAGGCCTGCTAACCAGGCCCCAGCACCAGTGTTCTTTCCCTAACCTGTACTTTTGTATCCACAATTGGCAGACCCTGGCATCCAGATAAGTCCCTTGTAACTGGTACTTCTAGTACCAAGGGCCCTGATGCCAAGGAAGGTCTCTAAGGGCTGCAGCATGTCTTATGCCACCCTGGAGACCTCTCACTCAGCACAGACACACTGCTTGTCAGCTTGTGTGTGCTAGTGAGGACAAAACGAGTAAGTCGACATGGCACTCCCCTCAGGGTGCCATGCCAGCCTCTCACTGCCTATGCAGTATAGGTAAGACACCCCTCTAGCAGGCCTTACAGCCCTAAGGCAGGGTGCCCTATACCATAGGTGAGGGTACCAGTGCATGAGCATGGTACCCCTACAGTGTCTAAACAAAACCTTAGACATTGTAAGTGCAGGGTAGCCATAAGAGTATATGGTCTGGGAGTCTGTCAAACACGAACTCCACAGCACCATAATGGCTACACTGAAAGCTGGGAAGTTTGGTATCAAACTTCTCAGCACAATAAATGCACACTGATGCCAGTGTACATTTTATTGTAAAATACACCACAGAGGGCACCTTAGAGGTGCCTCCTGAAACTTAACCGACTATCTGTGTAGGCTGACTAGTTTTAGCAGCCTGCCACAAACCGAGACATGTTGCTGGCCCCATGGGGAGAGTGCCTTTGTCACTCTGAGGCCAGTAACAAAGCCTGCACTGGGTGGAGATGCTAACACCTCTCCCAGGCAGGAATTGTCACACCTGGCGGTGAGCCTCAAAGGCTCACCTCCTTTGTGCCAACCCCGCAGGACACTCCAGCTAGTGGAGTTGCCCGCCCCCTCCGGCCAGGCCCCACTTTTGGCGGCAAGGCCGGAGAAAATAATGAGAAAAACAAGGAGGAGTCACTGGCCAGTCAGGACAGCCCCTAAGGTGTCCTGAGCTGAGGTGACTCTAACTTTTAGAAATCCTCCATCTTGCAGATGGAGGATTCCCCCAATAGGGTTAGGATTGTGACTCCCTCCCCTTGGGAGGAGGCACAAAGAGGGTGTACCCACCCTCAGGGCTAGTAGCCATTGGCTACTAACCCCCCAGACCTAAACACGCCCTTAAATTTAGTATTTAAGGGCTACCCTGAACCCTCGAAAATTAGATTCCTGCAACTACAAGAAGAAGGACTGCCCAGCTGAAAACCCCTGCAGCGGAAGACCAGAAGACGACAACTGCCTTGGCTCCAGAAACTCACCGGCCTGTCTCCTGCCTTCCAAAGATCCTGCTCCAGCGACGCCTTCCAAAGGGACCAGCGACCTCGACATCCTCTGAGGACTGCCCCTGCTTCGAAAAGACAAGAAACTCCCGAGGACAGCGGACCTGCTCCAAGAAAAGCTGCAACTTTGTTTCCAGCAACTTTAAAGAACCCTGCAAGCTCCCCGCAAGAAGCGTGAGACTTGCAACACTGCACCCGGCGACCCCGACTCGGCTGGTGGCGATCCAACACCTCAGGAGGGACCCCAGGACTACTCTGATACTGTGAGTACCAAAACCTGTCCCCCCTGAGCCCCCACAGCGCCGCCTGCAGAGGGAATCCCGAGGCTTCCCCTGACCGCGACTCTTTGAACCTAAAGTCCCGACGCCTGGGAGAGACCCTGCACCCGCAGCCCCCAGGACCTGAAGGACCGGACTTTCACTGGAGAAGTGACCCCCAGGAGTCCCTCTCCCTTGCCCAAGTGGAGGTTTCCCCGAGGAATCCCCACCTTGCCTGCCTGCAGCGCTGAAGAGATCCCGAGATCTCTCATAGACTAACATTACAAACCCGACGCTTGTTTCTACACTGCACCCGGCCGCCCCCGCGCTGCTGAGGGTGAAATTTCTGTGTGGACTTGTGTCCCCCGCGGTGCCCTACAAAACCCCCCTGGTCTGCCCTCCGAAGACGCGGGTACTTACCTGCAAGCAGACCGGAACCGGGGCACCCCCTCCTCTCCATTCTAGCCTATGTGTTTTGGGCACCACTTTGAACTCTGCACCTGACCGGCCCTGAGCTGCTGGTGTGGTGACTTTGGGGTTGCTCTGAACCCCCAACGGTGGGCTACCTTGGACCAAGAACTAAGCCCTGTAAGTGTCTTACTTACCTGGTTAACCTAACAAATACTTACCTCCCCTAGGAACTGTGAAAATTGCACTAAGTGTCCACTTTTAAAACAGCTATTTGTGAATAACTTGAAAAGTATACATGCAATTTTGATGATTTGAAGTTCCTAAAGTACTTACCTGCAATACCTTTCGAATGAGATATTACATGTAGAATTTGAACCTGTGGTTCTTAAAATAAACTAAGAAAAGATATTTTTCTATATAAAAACCTATTGGCTGGATTTGTCTCTGAGTGTGTGTACCTCATTTATTGTCTGTGTGTATGTACAACAAATGCTTAACACTACTCCTTGGATAAGCCTACTGCTCGACCACACTACCACAAAATAGAGCATTAGTATTATCTATTTTTACCACTATTTTACCTCTAAGGGGAACCCTTGGACTCTGTGCATGCTATTCCTTACTTTGAAATAGCACATACAGAGCCAACTTCCTACATTGGTGGATCAGCGGTGGGGTACAAGACTTTGCATTTGCTGGACTACTCAGCCAATACCTGATCACACGACAAATTCCAAAATTGTCATTAGAAATTCATTTTTGCAATTTGAAATTTTTCTAAATTCTTAAAAGTCCTGCTAGGGCCTTGTGTGTTAAGTCCCTGTTTAGCATTGTCTTTTAGAGTTAAAAGTTTGTTAAAAGTTTGAAATTAGATTCTAGAAACAGTTTTAGATTCTTTAAAAAGTATTCCAACTCTTAGCAGAATAATGTCTGATACAGAGATGCAGGTGGTGGAACTCGACACCACACCTTACCTCCATCTTAAGATGAGGGAGCTAAGGTCTCTCTGTAATATAAAGAAAATAACCATTGGCTCCAGACCTACCAAAATTCAGCTCCAGGAGCTGTTGGCAGAGTTTGAAAAAGCCAACCCCTCTGATGATGACATCACAGAGGAAGAAATTAGTGACTTGGAGGCCAATGTCCCTCCTCCAGTCCTAAATAGGGAGAACAGGACCCCTCAAGTCCTGTCTCCAACTGTGTTAGTCAGAAATAGTGAGTCCCTCACAGGAGGGTCCCACATTTCTGAAATCACTGAGGATGCTCTCAGTGAAGATGACCTCCTGTTAGCCAGGATGGCCAAAAGATTGGCTTTAGAGAGACAGCTCCTAGCCATAGAAAGGGAAAGACAAGAGATGGGCCTAGGACCCATCAATGGTGGCAGCAATATAAATAGGGTCAGAGATTCTCCTGACATGTTAAAAATCCCCAAAGGGATTGTGACAAAATTTGAAGATGGTGATGACATCACCAAGTGGTTCACAGCTTTTGAGAGGGCTTGTGTAACCAGAAAAGTGAACAGATCTCACTGGGGTGCTCTCCTTTGGGAAATGTTCACTGGAAAGTGTAGGGATAGACTCCTCACACTCTCTGGAAAAGATGCAGAATCTTATGACCTCATGAAGGGTACCCTGATTGAGGGCTTTGGATTCTCCACTGAGGAGTACAGGATTAGGTTCAGGGGGGCTCAAAAATCCTCGAGCCAGACCTGGGTTGACTTTGTTGACTACTCAGTGAAAACACTAGATGGTTGGATTCAAGGCAGTGGTGTAAGTAATTATGATGGGCTGTACAATTTATTTGTGAAAGAACACCTATTGAGTAATTGTTTCAATGATAAACTGCATCAGCATCTGGTAGACCTAGGACCAATTTCTCCCCAAGAATTGGGAAAGAAGGCGGACCATTGGGTCAAGACAAGGGTGTCCAAGACTTCAACAGGGGGTGACCAAAAGAAAGGGGTCACAAAGACTCCCCAGGGGAAGGGTGATGAGACAACCAAAACTAAAAATAGTAAAGAGTCTTCTACAGGCCCCCAAAAACCTGCACAGGAGGGTGGGCCCAGAGCCTCTTCACAAAACAATGGGTACAAGGGTAAAAACTTTGATCCCAAAAAGGCCTGGTGTCATAGCTGTAAACAGCATGGACACCAAACTGGAGACAAGGCCTGTCCCAAGAAAGGTTCCACTCCAAACTCCCATCCAGTTAACACTGGTATGGCTAGTCTCCAAGTGGGATCAACAGTGTGCCCAGAGCAAATCAGGGTCCACACTGAAGCTACTCTAGTTTCTGAGGGTGGGGTGGATTTAGCCACACTAGCTGTCTGGCCGCCTAACATGCAAAAATACAGACAGCAACTCTTAATTAATGGGACTAGAATAGAGGGCCTGAGGGATACAGGTGCCAGTGTCACCATGGTGACAGAGAAACTGGTTTCCCCTGGCCAATACCTGACTGGAAAAACTTACACAGTCACCAACGCTGACAATCAGAGAAAAGTACATCCCATGGCAATGGTTACTTTAGAATGGGGAGGGGTCAATGGCCTGAAACAGGTGGTGGTCTCCTCAAATATCCCAGTGGACTGTCTGCTTGGAAATGACCTGGAGTCCTCAGCATGGGCTGAGGTAGAGCTAAAAACCCATGCAGCAATGCTGGGTATCCCTGAACTGGTGTGTGTGAAAACAAGAGCACAATGCAAGGCACAGGGTGAACAAGTAGAGCTGGAGTCTGGAAGAATGGCCCAGCCTACCAAGAGAACAGGAAAGTCAGTTGGGAAACCAACTACAACACAGCAAAAGAAAGGGAACCTCTCTTCTCAGGAAGAAGTTCTGCCCTCTGAGGGAACTGAGCCTTTGGAGCTTGAACCTTATCAGGTTGAGCTCTTAGGCCCAGGGGGACCCTCAAGGGAGGAGCTGTGTAAGGGACAAGAAACCTGTCCCTCTCTTGAAGGCCTTAGGCAGCAAGCTGCTGAAGAGTCCAAAGGCAAGAAAAATGGAACGCATAGGGTCTATTGGGAAGATGGACTCCTGTACACTGAGGCCAGAGACCCCAAACCTGGTGCCACTAGGAGAGTGGTAGTGCCTCAGCTGTTCAGGAAGTTCATCCTAACATTGGCCCATGACATTCCCCTTGCTGGACATTTGGGACAAACCAAGACGTGGGAGAGGTTAGTCAACCACTTCTACTGGCCCAATATGTCCAACATGGTTAAGGAGTTTTGCCTCTCCTGCCCCACCTGTCAAGCCAGTGGTAAGACAGGTGGGCATCCAAAGGCCCCCCTCATTCCACTTCCAGTGGTGGGGGTTCCCTTTGAAAGAGTGGGTGTGGACATAGTTGGTCCACTAGAACCTCCCACAGCCTCAGGAAATATGTATATCCTGGTAGTAGTGGATCATGCTACCAGGTATCCTGAAGCTATTCCCCTTAGGTCGACTACTGCCCCTGCAGTAGCCAAGGCCCTCATTGGTATCTTTACCAGAGTGGGTTTCCCTAAGGAGGTGGTGTCTGACAGAGGTACCAACTTCATGTCAGCATACCTAAAGCACATGTGGAATGAGTGTGGAGTGACTTATAAATTCACTACACCATACCATCCCCAAACTAATGGCTTGGTTGAGAGATTCAACAAGACATTAAAAGGCATGATCATGGGGCTCCCAGAAAAACTCAAAAGGAGATGGGATGTCCTCTTGCCATGTCTGCTTTTCGCTTACAGAGAGGTACCACAGAAGGGAGTAGGATTCTCACCCTTTGAACTTCTGTTTGGTCATCCTGTAAGGGGACCACTTGCCCTTGTTAAAGAAGGCTGGGAGAGACCTCTCCATGAGCCTAAACAGGACATAGTGGACTATGTACTTGGCCTTCGCTCTAGAATGGCAGAGTACATGGAAAAGGCAACCAAAAACCTTGAGGCCAGCCAACAGCTCCAGAAGTTTTGGTATGACCAAAAGGCTGCACTGGTTGAGTTCCAACCAGGGCAGAAAGTCTGGGTTCTGGAGCCTGTGGCTCCCAGGGCACTCCAGGACAAATGGAGTGGCCCTTACCCAGTACTAGAGAGGAAGAGTCAGGTCACCTACTTGGTGGACCTGGGCACAAGCAGGAGCCCCAAGAGGGTGATCCATGTAAACCGCCTTAAGCTCTTCCACGACAGGGCTGATGTCAATCTGTTGATGGTAACAGATGAGGATCAGGAGGCAGAGAGTGAACCTCTCCCTGATCTTCTGTCATCAGACCCAAAAGATGGGACAGTAGATGGAGTGATCTACTCAGACACCCTCTCTGGCCAACAGCAAGCTGATTGTAGGAGAGTCCTACAACAGTTTCCTGAACTCTTCTCCTTAACCCCTGGTCAGACACACCTGTGTACCCATGATGTGGACACAGGAGACAGCATGCCTGTCAAGAACAAAATCTTTAGACAGTCTGACCATGTTAAGGAAAGCATCAAGGTGGAAGTCCACAAGATGCTGGAATTGGGAGTAATTGAGCGCTCTGACAGCCCCTGGGCTAGCCCAGTGGTCTTAGTCCCCAAACCTCACACCAAAGATGGAAAGAAAGAGATGAGGTTTTGTGTGGACTACAGAGGGCTCAATTCTGTCACCAAGACAGATGCCCATCCAATTCCAAGAGCTGATGAGCTCATTGATAAATTAGGTGCTGCCAAATTTCTAAGTACCTTTGACTTGACAGCAGGGTACTGGCAAATAAAAATGGCACCTGGAGCAAAAGAAAAGACAGCATTCTCCACACCTGATGGGCATTATCAGTTTACTGTTATGCCCTTTGGTTTAAAGAATGCCCCTGCCACCTTCCAAAGGTTGGTGAATCAAGTCCTTGCTGGCTTGGAGTCCTTTAGCACAGCTTATCTTGATGATATTGCTGTCTTTAGCTCCACCTGGCAGGATCACCTGGTCCACCTGAGGAAGGTTTTGAAGGCTCTGCAATCTGCAGGCCTCTCTATCAAGGCATCCAAATGCCAGATAGGGCAGGGAACTGTGGTTTACTTGGGACACCTTGTAGGTGGAGGCCAAGTTCAGCCACTCCAACCCAAGATCCAGACTATTCTGGACTGGGTAGCTCCAAAAACCCAGACTCAAGTCAGGGCATTCCTTGGCTTGACTGGGTATTACAGGAGGTTTGTGAAGGGATATGGATCCATTGTGACAGCCCTCACTGAACTCACCTCCAAGAAAATGCCCAAGAAAGTAAACTGGACTGTGGAATGCCAACAGGCCTTTGACACCCTGAAACAGGCAATGTGCTCAGCACCAGTTCTAAAAGCTCCAGATTATTCTAAGCAGTTCATTGTGCAGACTGATGCCTCTGAACATAGGATAGGGGCAGTTTTGTCCCAAACAAATGATGATGGCCTTGACCAGCCTGTTGCTTTCATTAGCAGGAGGTTACTCCCCAGGGAGCAGCGTTGGAGTGCCATTGAGAGGGAGGCCTTTGCTGTGGTTTGGTCCCTGAAGAAGCTGAGACCATACCTCTTTGGGACTCACTTCCTAGTTCAAACTGACCACAGACCTCTCAAATGGCTGATGCAAATGAAAGGTGAAAATCCTAAACTGTTGAGGTGGTCCATCTCCCTACAGGGAATGGACTTTATAGTGGAACACAGACCTGGGACTGCCCATGCCAATGCAGATGGCCTTTCCAGGTTCTTCCACTTAGAAAATGAAGACTCTCTTGGGAAAGGTTAGTCTCATCCTCTTTCGTTTGGGGGGGGGTTGTGTAAGGAAATGCCTCCTTGGCATGGTTGCCCCCTGACTTTTTGCCTTTGCTGATGCTATGTTTACAATTGAAAGTGTGCTGAGGCCTGCTAACCAGGCCCCAGCACCAGTGTTCTTTCCCTAACCTGTACTTTTGTATCCACAATTGGCAGACCCTGGCATCCAGATAAGTCCCTTGTAACTGGTACTTCTAGTACCAAGGGCCCTGATGCCAAGGAAGGTCTCTAAGGGCTGCAGCATGTCTTATGCCACCCTGGAGACCTCTCACTCAGCACAGACACACTGCTTGTCAGCTTGTGTGTGCTAGTGAGGACAAAACGAGTAAGTCGACATGGCACTCCCCTCAGGGTGCCATGCCAGCCTCTCACTGCCTATGCAGTATAGGTAAGACACCCCTCTAGCAGGCCTTACAGCCCTAAGGCAGGGTGCCCTATACCATAGGTGAGGGTACCAGTGCATGAGCATGGTACCCCTACAGTGTCTAAACAAAACCTTAGACATTGTAAGTGCAGGGTAGCCATAAGAGTATATGGTCTGGGAGTCTGTCAAACACGAACTCCACAGCACCATAATGGCTACACTGAAAGCTGGGAAGTTTGGTATCAAACTTCTCAGCACAATAAATGCACACTGATGCCAGTGTACATTTTATTGTAAAATACACCACAGAGGGCACCTTAGAGGTGCCTCCTGAAACTTAACCGACTATCTGTGTAGGCTGACTAGTTTTAGCAGCCTGCCACAAACCGAGACATGTTGCTGGCCCCATGGGGAGAGTGCCTTTGTCACTCTGAGGCCAGTAACAAAGCCTGCACTGGGTGGAGATGCTAACACCTCTCCCAGGCAGGAATTGTCACACCTGGCGGTGAGCCTCAAAGGCTCACCTCCTTTGTGCCAACCCCGCAGGACACTCCAGCTAGTGGAGTTGCCCGCCCCCTCCGGCCAGGCCCCACTTTTGGCGGCAAGGCCGGAGAAAATAATGAGAAAAACAAGGAGGAGTCACTGGCCAGTCAGGACAGCCCCTAAGGTGTCCTGAGCTGAGGTGACTCTAACTTTTAGAAATCCTCCATCTTGCAGATGGAGGATTCCCCCAATAGGGTTAGGATTGTGACCCCCTCCCCTTGGGAGGAGGCACAAAGAGGGTGTACCCACCCTCAGGGCTAGTAGCCATTGGCTACTAACCCCCCAGACCTAAACACGCCCTTAAATTTAGTATTTAAGGGCTACCCTGAACCCTCGAAAATTAGATTCCTGCAACTACAAGAAGAAGGACTGCCCAGCTGAAAACCCCTGCAGCGGAAGACCAGAAGACGACAACTGCCTTGGCTCCAGAAACTCACCGGCCTGTCTCCTGCCTTCCAAAGATCCTGCTCCAGCGACGCCTTCCAAAGGGACCAGCGACCTCGACATCCTCTGAGGACTGCCCCTGCTTCGAAAAGACAAGAAACTCCCGAGGACAGCGGACCTGCTCCAAGAAAAGCTGCAACTTTGTTTCCAGCAACTTTAAAGAACCCTGCAAGCTCCCCGCAAGAAGCGTGAGACTTGCAACACTGCACCCGGCGACCCCGACTCGGCTGGTGGCGATCCAACACCTCAGGAGGGACCCCAGGACTACTCTGATACTGTGAGTACCAAAACCTGTCCCCCCTGAGCCCCCACAGCGCCGCCTGCAAAGGGAATCCCGAGGCTTCCCCTGACCGCGACTCTTTGAACCTAAAGTCCCGACGCCTGGGAGAGACCCTGCACCCGCAGCCCCCAGGACCTGAAGGACCGGACTTTCACTGGAGAAGTGACCCCCAGGAGTCCCTCTCCCTTGCCCAAGTGGAGGTTTCCCCGAGGAATCCCCCCCTTGCCTGCCTGCAGCGCTGAAGAGATCCCGAGATCTCTCATAGACTAACATTACAAACCCGACGCTTGTTTCTACACTGCACCCGGCCGCCCCCGCGCTGCTGAGGGTGAAATTTCTGTGTGGACTTGTGTCCCCCGCGGTGCCCTACAAAACCCCCCTGGTCTGCCCTCCGAAGACGCGGGTACTTACCTGCAAGCAGACCGGAACCGGGGCACCCCCTCCTCTCCATTCTAGCCTATGTGTTTTGGGCACCACTTTGAACTCTGCACCTGACCGGCCCTGAGCTGCTGGTGTGGTGACTTTGGGGTTGCTCTGAACCCCCAACGGTGGGCTACCTTGGACCAAGAACTAAGCCCTGTAAGTGTCTTACTTACCTGGTTAACCTAACAAATACTTACCTCCCCTAGGAACTGTGAAAATTGCACTGTGTCCACTTTTAAAACAGCTATTTGTGAATAACTTGAAAAGTATACATGCAATTTTGATGATTTGAAGTTCCTAAAGTACTTACCTGCAATACCTTTCGAATGAGATATTACATGTAGAATTTGAACCTGTGGTTCTTAAAATAAACTAAGAAAAGATATTTTTCTATATAAAAACCTATTGGCTGGATTTGTCTCTGAGTGTGTGTACCTCATTTATTGCTGTGTGTATGTACAACAAATGCTTAACACTACTCCTTGGATAAGCCTACTGCTCGACCACACTACCACAAAATAGAGCATTAGTATTATCTATTTTTACCACTATTTTACCTCTAAGGGGAACCCTTGGACTCTGTGCATGCTATTCCTTACTTTGAAATAGCACATACAGAGCCAACTTCCTACACAGATAGATTGACTATCTTAACCTAGTCAGACTACATCAAAACAAGCACATTAATTTAAAAAGTGTGAGTCCTTCAGAATTATATTTAAAAGAAAGTAACTGAACTTCTTCCGTAATAAATATCCATGTTTTTAAATTGATGCTTTTGCTCACTATTCCTAATGTAGAATCAGTGTTTTAATGCCATCTGCATTCTTTTTGCAAGAAGTTATAATAGAGTTTGTCCTCTGGCTTTCTCTGTTTTAGTGAGGTGTTTTTCAGTTTGCTGCATTAATAATTAATAACCCAGTCGCCTACCAAGTTTCCCCATTTGTCATGGAAGCTTATGAAACGAGACACTCTGTTTCAGCGCGTAACCCACAATTTTACTGTCGGGTGGATGGCATTTGTTTTCTGAGGATCGTCTATCATCCTGCAAAAAGCTTAACAGTAGCTGCGCGCTTGCTGTATAGATTGGTATAAAAATATAAGTATTTGGAAGCAAGAGCATTTTCTGAAATGGTACACTTGTTTTTTTTAGTTTTATTTATTGATAAATATTTAAACATTTTTTGTTTGTTTGTTTTGTAGGTGAAGAAATCGAAACTTCCATAACTAACCCTTTTTGGAAAAGGTAAAATGGCAACAGGGGACATTAAGGGATGTTTACGGAAGTTAGAGCAAGGCCTTCGTTTGCTAAATTATCCTAGAGACGTGAATTATTCCGGGTAAGGAGCAATAAACCACAGTTTTTGGGGTATGGTCCTGATTGTTCTTAAATGGATCCTTAAAATGTATTTATTAATTTTGCATAGTTAAATGCATAAATAAAATGCTTGTAAAAAAAACAAAAAAAAAAAAAACATTTATAGTACTTATCCTTAGTCAGGGGTCATGCATTTACTTTGTCCTTATGTTTTCAGGATTTGCCACAATTTCCTTTTCGGGCTGTCCAGAAAATCATAAACAGCCGTGAAAGGTTGAAAGTCCCAAGTGCCATCCTGATCTTTTTTCATTTATCAAAAACGATCAACAGCCACACATATGTAAAAACAATCAAGATGCGATGAAAAAATGTTATTAAAGTGCCCCATACCTATTTCTTATTCTCAGTGCACATTGAACAAAGTTTGCTACTGCAGTACAAAGATCTGTTTTTGCAAAAAGATAAGCACCTTCCTTTTAGATGTTATCTTAGATATACTAAGATTTGGGTCAAAAACCTCTTCCTGGGATGAGAGTATAGTTGACAAAATAAAGTGCAAAGTGTTTTGTTTGGAAGCATAGTCACAGGGACAACTTTGCAAAGTTGTACTCCAATCAACATCCTTAGGAAATCCACCAAAAAGTGGAGTATATTAAAAACAAACATTGTAAGATAAGATCTATGATTCATGTTAAAAATTGATAACAATACTCACAGCCCAGCAATGTTTTGATTAGACTGTAGTTAGTGCTACAGTAGAGTTTATCAAAACATTTCTGATGAAGACTTCCCTGTCTTTCCTCGAAAGCCACTTTGACCTGAGACACAGCATTTTCCCTTATGGTGGCCAGTTTAGAGCAAAGTTCTGGAAAATTTAAATCTATAATGCCTTTTTAAAATATATTTAATCCAAGAGATCGCCAAAACATTGTCCTGGGAGAGGCAGTCTTCCAGCACATCTTTTGAAAGTTGTCTTCCTATAGTTCCCCAAATCTTAAGCCAAAACAGGAATTTCAGCTTTATCCTGTCCTCTATAGGAGTTAGGCCCACCTCTGAACAACACATAAATGAGGGAGCAGATTGGGAAACTGCCAGGAGTCTTTGCAAGAGTTTATTTGCTACTGTCTGTAATGGGCCTTCACCCTTATACCCTCAAACACCTGTTAAAAATATATCTATATCTATATATATATATATATATATATTGTTATGGCAACACACTTGCTTTTATAAATGTGATGTTATAGTGATAGCAGATTTTAATTGCCTCTGAGCTTTCTTTATTTTAGGGGTGCACTGCATCGTAGTTTAACTACGAGCCCCCTTTTAAAGCCCTTCACATTCAGATTCAGACAATCCTCCCGCCTGTTTTCCATTGTTTTTGATTTTTTGAAGTCATTATCCTGAAATATGTGTATCATCATTTTTGTATTACTATATTTAAATGTTCATTGTTTAAACGAGCTCTGTTTTGGAATTTTAAGTACTGAATCTCTGATAGGGACAGAAGAGGAAAACAAAATGTATCCTTCAGTCTGTTAGTTTACTTTGGGAAATTCCAAATAATCATCCACTCTCCTAGGTAAATTCCTGCTCCCTAAACAATACCAATTGCTCCTTGCTAACTGGCTTTGAACATCTTTACCATGTATGCCTAGCCCCCACCTGGAATCAAATTCATGTTAAGTTAAAGCAAGGGGTGCTGTTTTTTGCCTTCATATCCTACTATGAATCTTCCAATAGGTGTGAAAGAGGATTATGCAGAGAGAATTTATTTCTAAACCATGCTCAGGCTTGGTATAGTGAGCAAAGAATGTTTTACCTCATCCTCTGGATAAGACAAAGAAACTGAGAATCATGACAGTCTCATATTGATTGTAGTACCTGCTCTTAAGGTAGTTATATTTTCATCATCATCTTTAAAGTTTAATATGTACTTTACATATATGATCAGTTTATCTGCAGCACACACATTGTTTTTCAGTTTACCTGAAGCCTAAATTCACTACAGTTTGCCTTTAAAATGTTAGAAAAAAAATTGAATAACATTGAAAATAGATATTGCTGTTGCCAGTGATCTGTGCTTCACTACTGTATACACAACCACACCTCGACTAGTATTTTAATTACTCCATGGTTTGATCTAACGTTATTGTGCTTTTTCCCCCCAACAGCTTAATCAATGGTGATCCAGCAGCATCCTTGCCTATTATCAGTTATGCCTTCACATCTTACTCGTCCAATATTGCAGAAATTCTGGTTGCTTCTGATACAGAGCTTACTGCAAAAAGTGATCTGAGATTTATTGAAGCGGTTTATAAGGTAGTATACCTTGACAGTCATATGAATGTAAAGCCATTAGCATGGTCAAACCACTGTCTCACTTAGGTTAGCATACCCTTAATGGAAAGCCTTCTTCTCGCTCCACACCCATCCACCTCCTATTTCCTAGATGGGCCTCCCTCAACATCATTATGATAACAGAGATCCTCCTGGACCGAAGCAACAGGTTGTTTAAAGACAGCAATGCTGATAGCATTTTATGCTCCCTTATGAATAACATGAGTAAGATTCTTGAGGAATTAATTCCAGTTAGGAAAAAGCAGTCAAGAGGAACCAGAATATTATAATTCACGGTTCTGTTAGTCCCTTAAAGCATCTTAAGCTCAGCGTGAGGACTGCTGAATGTCAGTGGAGAAAGGCCTATTGGGTCGCGGACAAGCGGTCAGTGACAGCCCATTTCTCTTGTTGTAATTGAATCTGTGACTGCTCTATACTGCTGGGGCTTGAAATTTTTTACATTTCTGTACTTTTCGTGGGAATCTAGTTTTAAAAGTTTTTAATTCACTTAGTGTTGTGTTTGTGTTCTTCTCTGTGTTTGGTAAAAGCATATTTGTACATAATTGCTTGTGTTATTAATACAAGCACATTTATGAGAAACCTCTATTTTTACTCCTTATCTGCACCACCACTGAGCACCAACAGAGAATATGGCGTCTCTAGTGGTTGGGCAGACATGTCAGCCTTCCTCCTCTTTCCCCCGCTCTTTGCTCAGAAATAAGCTGCTCATGCTACAGACTCGCACCAGTCAGTGACAGCCCATTTGTCTTGATGTTATTAAATGTGTGCCAACTGAAAAATACTCACTAGTGCTGTGGCTTGAAATAGTTTACATTTTTTACATATTTGTACTTTTCGTGGGTAATCTAGTTTTAAGCATTTGAAGCGTTTTTACGTCACTAAGTGTTGTGTTTGTGTTTTGTGTTTAGTAAAAGCATATTTGCACATATTTGCTGGTGTTAATAATACCTGCACTTTTTCGAGGAACCACCATTTTTACTTCTTATCTACACCTCCACTGAGACTCCGTTTTCTTTGTTAGCGCTCTAGTAGTTGGGCAGACTTGGCAGCCTTCCTCTTTGCTCAGCTATAAGCTGCTCATGCCACGGACGTGCACAGTGGGCACGCCAAAGTCAAGCTGGACTGTGCAATGCGCCAGGACCCCTAGCTATTTTCCCCCACCGAAGGCAATTCATGGGAAATGGTCCTGGAGCTTGGCAACCAGTATAGTTTGTCCAGTAAATATCATGAACCTTAAGTTCCCTAGATGAAAAATTACAACTGAAGCAACATTGTTGCACGATTGCCTAGCAACAAAGAAATGTATTCCTATTGATCTTAGATGGTGAAATCTATGTTAGAATGATGAATCATCTATAGTTTAACATTCAGTCAATACTAAATTGAGCAGGAGACTGTAATCCGTTTATTTGAACTTATCCCTAGCCACTCTCGTCTTCATAGTGAAGCCGTCACCACCAACATCTGATAGAAATATTTTTAGCTCAGTTAAGTTAACACCCCTGGGACACGAAAGAGTTGTTAACAATATTAATATTATAGGAACCTGCATGCAGGGTCAAGTTTTCAGTACCTTGCTCCATAAAACATGTATATAGTCCTTTCAAATCCATGAACAGATTAGACCCTTAATGCCTGCCTTAGTAGGTAGCCTTTATATTTAATGTAACCAAGGCATTTAGAGTTAGTGAGACAATGTGTTCTTACAAGCCTTGTACAGTATTCCATAGGAATAAGGTACCTTTGAGAATTCACCCAGTATTTCTCACAAAAATGAAATTCGATTTGCATATAAATTCTTTTTCTTTGTGTTCTCTAATTCTTAGTCTCCAGCATGTCTGTCACTTCACAGTCTTAATGTGAAGGTGGCACTTCATTTGAGAAACCAAAGATATTAGAAAGTCCGCTCAGTAATTTGCTAAATATGGCAATGCTCTCGCTTTGCAGGTGGAGAAAGTAAAGTGAATTATGTGACAATCCTGTAGGATCAGAGGTAAAGTGGAAGGGAAGGCAATCAGATGTCATTTATTTACAACACAAAACAAAATGTAAATACCTGAAATGAACTGTACAAATTCACCAGTTAGATAAGCATAAAAATGAAGCACGTTATTTGTAATATTGAAGTAGGATGGAAACAGAATAGGATCATAACAAATCAAGACACTTTACTTAGTGATGCACACATGATAAATAATCACTGGAACCCAATTTCCACTCTTGGGTTTTGGTCTGCTATATAGTTTTATAAATAAACTCTATGACCTGGCAAATTTAGTGGCCATTTTAATGGAAAATGTGCTGTTTGTAAATTATAGAGCACTACCACACAATACGTTAGCTACATAAAAAAAAAAAAAAAAACTGCTTCATGTCCATTTAAAAGCTAGGTGGGCTGCAAAAGTTTGTTGTTCTGAAAATTGGGTTGTGGTTCTAAAAAGTTTGGGAAGCACTGGCTTTATAGGTTGTCCACTATGGAGGAAGGTAATGGTCATATAGAGGATAATTCTGATGCAGCTAACCTCCCTTCCTCAGAAAATAAACCTGTTGTCCTCTTACAAAATGCAAGTGGCTTGGCTGCATCTCCAGAAATGGAGATCTCATACTCCTCTGGCCTTCCTCTTTCTTACTTCGATATTATGTGACAACCATATTTGCTGTGACTTTTCAGTTAGAAGTCTTCTCCCTTCTCCATTCCCTTTTGAATGCTGTTGGTACCGTCATACTAGTGAATCCTTATGTGTACTGCATTTCTTTTTAGACATTATTTTGCTAAACAAGAATATGTATTTTATTTATTTACTTTTCCAAATGAAATTTTTGTAAGAAGCTTTTAAACATTTGATCATTCACTCCAATTGTGTGTTTCTGTTTGCCAGGGCAAACGTTTCCTTCACATTATCTTCTATTACTCTAGAATGTTTGTCAATTTACTTTCTTTGGCTTGTAATAACCCAGGTTGGATTTTTGTTGAAGATCCCAATTAGTTTTTTAGAACTTGTACTGTTTTGCATTGTAATGATTAATCTGTCATCTTGTTATCAAGGCACTGCTATGTTTTTTCAAACTATTTCAGTCACCTTTGGTGAAGGTGAACGTTTAACATACAAGTGGTAAATTAATATTTAAATTTATACTGTTCATATTTAAATAAGGTTTACAGCAACAACCATCTTACCAACTCCAAAAAGCTGTTTCTCTCCTTTAAAAAATATCTATAGCCTTAAAATGTTTTTAAGTTGAAGATGTAATTTTTCATTTCACATATAACAGGTTCTTCGTGATCAATTCAATTACAAACCAGTGTTAACGAAACAACAGTTTCTTCAATGTGGATTTGCTGAAAGGAAGATACATATTGTTTGTGACATCATCAACTTCGTTTTGAAAAAACATAAAGAGTTGACAAATCTACATAAGGTATTTGTATATAGTTATGTGTATTTGAGTAGCACACAGCTCACCCAGGAGTGTATCCTGACGGTGAAGGAAGAGCTGAATGGGCTAATCCAGGGTCTGGGTTAGGTGGAGAGCCAGGTCTTCAGTTTCTTGTGGAGTTCAAGAACTGAGAGTGAGACTTTGGTGTGCATGGCAAGTTGCTTATGGGTTTAGGAGCAAGGTAGGAGAAGGTGTAACCACATGATCTGGTTCTGCATATGCCAGGGGTGTGGGGTTGGGGGTTGCGAGTAGTAGCCCCGGTGAGTGGAGGTGTCTGGGATGTTTGTGGATGTTTATGCAGTAGTATAGTTGGCTTAAATTAACGATTTGCATTGTTACCTAGCACCGTAACACGTTTTTGCACTTATAGATGCTGTACTTGACTGCCATGTTTAATTGCTTACCTATTTTGCTACTAAAGTATGTGCTGCTTCCAAGGTATCTTATTGTCCTAGAAATTCCCAGAAATTAAAAAAAATTGCCACGGCCTTATGGTGACAGTCTAAAACCTGAAAACCAGTTATAGATAGCTGTTCAAATAGGACGCCCTCCCTCTCCAAATCATTGCTCATGTCTGTACAATTCATGTAATTCGTTTTCCCTGCTTGGGTCTCGTGGCAACACTGATGTGGCTTCACGCATGACATATGTGACCTTACAGGAAGAGTAAAGGCTTAACAAACAACTGACGACTTTACAGTCTAAAAAGTTCAAAGGCTGCTGTTAAAGATGTCCTGACTGAGATTGCATGGAGAGTAACTCTATGGAGGATGCAACATCCCTGTCCTCTACACTACCTCAGAAGTGCAGAAGATGTGGCTGTCATATCCTCCCAGCTGGGTCTGAGGAACCTCCAGTGCCCTTGTTGGAGGCTTCTCCCCTTCAACGTCAACCCAGGAGCTATGTAGAAGCCTTACCATGCTAGTTCCCTGACCGTCCTGTCAGAGTAGGTGATGTTGATGAGCCCCGGCTACTTATGTCTTCAGTGGAAGTCTAGTAGCCACCAGAGCTGTTCATGTGCAGAGGTTGTTGGGAGCATTATTTTTTTTCAAGGACCACTTAGACAGTGATCAAACTAGAGGACATACTATTTAAAAGAGACAACTCTATATCGGACACCCGAGCAGGTTTTCTAGGCGTCAAGATCCTCTGTCTGATGTATAAATCCTGTTTATTTCAGGCTGCGAGGTTGGCTGATCAGGGTGTAGCATCCCTGATTTGCCTTCCCATAAAGGTATTGAATGCAGATGCCTAAAAGTCAGCGTGAGGCATGCCTTATGACACAAAGCTAAGTTCCCCTCTCCATATCTATTTATTCATTTATTTTTGTTACTTGATCAAAAATTGACCCTGATATTGGGTAATTTCTGACCCCAGTAAAGGCTAGATCAAGACATGCCGTGTACATCTTCCCACGCTGTAGCCTTTTGTTCCTTGACCAAAACCGATCCTCTGTGTTCAGGGTGCATTTGAAGGTCTATTGAGGCTGGCACATGTGGGACTAATGTCCATATTTTGCTGCCCTTCTCTAAGGGGCACTGCTTCTAAAACTATTTCTGTTTAGTAATGTGGAGAAACGCAATCCTTGAGAAGGCATATTTTAGGGGACACACCATGAAAGCAGTTATGCACTGGAATCGAGGTTGAGCTACAATCCCAGGGCAAGACTTGTTTTTGGTTGAGCATTGCGAAGAAGGGAAAGTAGGACATTACCCAACATCGTCTCCCTTAATGGGACCTGTGGAGAGATGATGCTTCTACCCACTACTTGCATTTTAGGTACTCTTGGGAAGCACACGAGGTTTCCATTCTCCCAGTCTACACAATAGAGTATATTGAGCCCACTATGTACAAGAGATAATTTTTTCTGTTAAGAAAGAATTTACAAGACCTATGCACTATGTAGCCTACTGCCTAGACCCTCTGCACAACCCCCCCCCCCCGACCACCTCCACCGCCACCAAACAACTCCACTAACCCCAGCAGTACGAAACATTGCTGTCAAAATAAATAGTCACCATACCACAGTGGAGATGAACACTAAATAAAAACTGATACCATGTGTTGAGAGTTCTGGAGTCACAGTTTGCTATTGAATAACTAGTCACATAGTAAAAACTTTAAAACCCTTCGGAAACAGTCTACCTTTGAAGAAAGTAAAATGAATTCTCCGACAGTAGCTCTTTCTTTCCACTTTAGAAATGTTCACTGTAGAATCCATTACAAACAAACACACAGAGATGTGATTTTAGTGATGGAAAATACAGAACCTGCCCTTACAAATGCCCGGTATGACAGGTTAAGGTTTCTCGTCACCTTTAAAGTTAGTAAAAAGCACAGCTGAACGAGTTGATGGCTTGCTTTCATTTTTGAAGCACTAATTCCCTCATTATGTGCATTTCTAAATCTGAGGCTGTAAATGTGGAGCCTAAAGTACTTGCTCTTTTGCAATTTGCAAATTTAGGATACTGAATTACAATATAATATGGAGCTGTCCCTTATGGATTGCAGAATTTCTGATAAAAACTGATGTTAGCAGACTGATTTTTACTGTTAGTCCCTCATTACCGATATGTTCTGAAGAATCCTGAGGAATTACCAAATTTGGTAATACTGCAGCGTTTATTTCCCAATTCTGCCAATCAACTTTTGTTTTTCTCCTAATCGGACTTTCATCTAAAGTTGTTTCAAGAACTATAAACTTGTGATATTGCCCCACTTAAATAAAGAACAAATTGTGTATAAACGACCGCAGTTCCCTAGTCTTAAGGGTAAGGCCTGCACAGTTGTCACTTATCATGGCCCTATCAACTCTTTATAGGAATCAGTGCTAGAAGTGAAACGCTACTGTACATCTATGGTAATCAACACAGACAACTGGGGCACGGGGATTCTGAAGACCTAGTAATCCTTGTTATAATAATAGGATATTGTTGAGAGCCACATCTATATCCTCTGGTTTAAGTGGTTTGTCCCAGTGACATGACGTAGAGCCATGCATTCAGTACACCGGCAGAAACACAAGTTAATTCAAACTACACCTCTATGCCACACTCTCAAACTCCAGCAGCAAAAGCAGTGCCCTTCAGACAATGTACTACAGACAACAACTTTACAAATCAAGAACAGAGCACACAATGCATACCGTTGGAAGACAAATTTAAATGCTTACTGTAGCATTGGCTATCTTTGTTCAGGCTGTGTGATAGAATAGCTACACTACACTACCACAAAACATAAGTATCCAGCAGGCTAATAGCAGTCAGCTGTTGTACTTCACCCACACACAAACACACCAGCTCAGAGGTCCCTATTAAACACACCAGGTAAAAGTCTCACTGAAGAACTCCGCTTCTATCCCCAGTCATGCATTCCACTCTACGATAGCACACAAACAGACTGCAGTTATTTGAGTACTGACTCAAAAAAAAACCTAATTACTAAGCATGCCCTGTCAAACCTGAGGTAAGTTGATCTTATGAGCTTCAATTTTGTGTAGTTTTAAACGGGTATTTATGTTGTGTGCTACATGCTTATCTTTTCCTTTGATCCAAAAGGTGAAGTCAAAACCAAAGAAGAAACCAAATTCTAATAAAATGTGTATGGAGTCACAACATGAGCATCTGTGTGAAGAGAATGTTTCAGTTCAGTCAGCTTGGACTTCTGCAAGTAACATTCAGGTATACAAAATACATTTGGATTTTAATCTGAACATTTTTAGTCTGATATGAGTAACTAATAAGTTTCTAATAGTCCTTTCCTTGACTGTTTGAATCCCATGCTCAGCAAACAAATCCCTCTGGCATACACTCGTCCTTTTGGTGGCAATGGATTTAAACTTCAGAGTTCACATTCTTTGTCAGCTGACCATTAAAGTAGTCCTACATATTCAAAAACCCTGACTTGTGTTCCACCCTATAGGGAGCTATTCTGGATCCGAATCCCCAGACACACAAATACTGGGTGGAGACTTTAACTGCACACTACAAAATCACTTGGATAAATCCCAGATGGTGCTGATAAGTTGGTCAGAAGCATCCAGCAGGCTGCAGACAATCATGTTTGATCACGGTGTTTTAGATATAAACACCCACATTTGAAGGAGGGTACCTGTACTTATAGGTACATGTCATATGGTCTAGATTTACTTTTGGATAATCAATGTGTTTGTCATCGTTAAGAAATATTGTTTTGTAAGTTACTTTTTACTAGTCTTGTTTTTTTTTCCCCCCCACTTATTTTGAACAAACTTTGGTTCTATCAGTTTGTTTGAGCCACTAAATGGTTTTGTATTTTTTAGTAATTTAAAAAATACATTTATAAACTCTCTATTAATTTATATGCCACACCTAACACAGAATCCTAAACTCGATCTGTTTCTTTTCATTATTTTCATAAATCACAACTCCCTCTGGATGGTGTCAGAAAATAGTACATAAGAGCAATCTGAGGTTGCATGAAGACCTCTTCCAAAGAACTAGCATGAAATCAACTGTAACAGGAAAAAACATAAAACAATTATCTCTTTAAAGCCAATCCTATAGAAGGTGTGGTTACAGGGCATTCAGACAAAATATGCAAGGTGTAAACTCTGGGCAAAGAGAAAACGAAGATAAAGAGGCAAAAGAACAGCAATGTTTTCTGGCTGAAATGAAGGCGAAGCTAAAGCTTAGAAATTTTATAGAGAATGTTGTGAAAAGTGATGCGAGGCCGAAGAGAAGAAAGAGTGCAAGGGAGGAATTTAATTACATAGGATGAATGACAGGTTTGATAATCAGAGTCTGGGTAAAGGTAAAAACCATGAGAAACGGAGGAAAGAGGGAGGATTATGTGCAGATAAATTACTGAATGGCAAAGAGGCTCCATGTCGAGAGAAACAAAGGTATAGGAAATTTGAGTCGTGGGACTAGGGTTGAGAGGAAGATGGAGATTAAAGGTTGGAACAGTAAGAGAAGATCCTACAGAGCTACTAAAGAGATGGGAAGATTGGGAGATTATGAAAGATGTTACCTGAACAAAACAGTTGGGACTAGAACAATCTTAAATCAAAATGGGAGAGTATCTCTTGAATTGCAACATGCCCATGGCTGTGCCTGCTCCTGTCTCCCTTAGAGAACCAAACGTTTGAGACTAACACATTCACCTGCTTATGAGGTAGAACAAGGACATGTAAAGTCTACTAAACACTTTAATTCTGATATGACTATAGATACAGAGACTGTACATATACTTTGTACATCCCTTTTGAAGTTGGCTCCATCTGCTTGAAAGATTCCATTATTGAGCAAAGAGACTTTGATAATCGACCAGTCTTAACCTGTTTACTGTAGGACACAGTCAACCCATACAACTTCAGAAAATCACTGGATTCCAAACAAACAATGAACTAAAAAATCTGATCTCTTTGTAATGAAGAAAAAACTTTTAACTCAATCTGCAGTGATTACTGCATTTCTGGTAATGTTTCTTTATAGTATAAAAACAGTTCAACTTCGAGGGATGTTGCAATTTAATCGAACTAATGATGTTATTTTAGAGTTTCTCTGTATCAGCTGCAGCAACATAAATGCATAGCATATTCTGTGAGATGAGCATAATTTATGAGTTGGATCCGCCAGAGCAACTGGGCCTGCTCAGGTTGTGAGGGAGACGTACCCATCTTTAAACAACCTTATTCTTGAGCACGGCACCTCCTTCTTGGCCCATTATAAATCTCTGGAGGGTGAGTGGACAAGGCAGTTGCAGATGCACTGGTGTCCCAAACTTCTGTATCACTGAGTAGAAAAAAATAAGGTCATAGGTACAAACAAGCTTGGCAACATCTTAATGAGCACCTACATCTCACAACTGTCATGGTTGGGCTTTCCACAGAATGGGGGTTTGCTCAAACTGTTGTAGCTGCTGGGCTTCTCTGCTTTCACTTTACCGGGACACCACAGAGTCTCCCCAGCTACCTTCAGTTCAACATTTCTGGGTAGAATAAATGCCTGTTTTTTAAATCCCAGCTACAGCTGGATAAGCAACCCATCCCTATACATATTAGTTGTGCTAAATTGATCAAATTATGTCGGCGATCTGCACTGCCCACCACCCTTTAACTGCCCTTGCAGAGTGAATTTCTGTCACCACCGATACCAGCTGGATCTTGCGTTTGCTTCAAGGCAACCAACAAAAAAACACCCATGTACGGCTTGGGGGAGGAATTTGCTCAACATGGGGGTGAAACAAAGAGGCCTGAATCAAGGTTAGACTGCCTATGCAAGCCATGCTGTGGGGTAACATTGCACAACTCCAATAGGAGAAACATTTCAAACCTGCCTTGAAGAGTATTCAAATTAGGCTGAGCATCTGGTCTTACCATTAGTTTGTTCATCACAGGATCAGATGGCAAGATTTAGAAATTGGACATCTAGTGCTACCACCCATTATAATGGGTGATGTATCTGGTCCTACCATCTATTACAGTGGAACTGTTATTATGTCTGTAAATCCAGGTCTGTTATAGTCCAGTAAATTTAAGAAACTATGTAATTAGCAGAATTATTCAACATATTTCACTTTGGAGAACCCATTGTGATTTGTTCACGTCCTTCTTAAAGTGTAATGATTAATCCCTGAAGAAAGTGTGTACATCAGGATTTCATTTCCCAGATTTTTTATTTCTACTCTGTAAAATAAGGTTATACATCTTCAGTTGCTAAACTTATGTACAGTCAGAAGCCTAAAATGGATGTTTCATAATTCCTAATATATTTTTTTTTCTGTTACCCTTAGATCAAACCTTTTGTACAACGTCACATGGGTAGCGAAGTTGATGTGAAAGAATCTTGTCCTTTGACTTTAGAGCAAGAGGAAGAATCTTGGTCCGCAGAAGAAGATATCATTGAGGTCAGCTGTGAAAAAGAGGTAGTCATTTTTAGAATAATTATTTCTAATTCTGCCTTCTTGGTAAAGCGGTTATACTCCTTTTTAGGTAATAGTTTGTGAATGTGTTCTCAAATCCAGTGTTTCAAATGTCCTGGAATAGTTCTCAGAGTGTTATGAGAAACTAATGTATAATCAAAAGAAACGTATATAAGTTACTGTCTAAGCATATGAGTGAGAAATACCCTCCATGAGAGAAAAACCTTTAGTGATGTCAAAGGAAATTACAAGGTGACTACCTTGTCTCATTTTATCTATACATTTAGTTTCCTGAAACATTTGAATTTTTTGTTGTCCTGGTGGTACCCATCTGAAATTAATATTGCAGCATACATTTTGTTATGCACACACTTATTTTGTATTTGTCAAATTAAGAAGTCCTTGTTAGGAATGGGGTCTCTAGTTAGCAGAGGTATACACCCTTGTCCAAATAGGGACCACAGGCCTACTCCGGGTAAGTCACACACAATCCAATTTATCCTGTACCCACCCTCTGGTAGCATGGCACTGAGTAGTCAGACTTAACTTAGAAGGCAATGTGGAAAGTATTTGTGTAAGAAATCATGTAGCACCACAGTGAGAACGCTACAAAAAGACACCACACAGGCTTAGAAACTTAGAAAAGCTATAAGATATTTATCTGATTAAATTAAGGTAAAAAAACGATCAAGATTTGATAATCCCAAGCTGAAATATTACTTTTGTTATGATAAGATGAGTCTTTAGTTCTTAAAAGCAACAATTGTCTCTTGCAAGCACAAAGTACCTGGTTTGTGTCAAAATTACACGCACGAAAACCGCAGCGGAGGAGATGCATGGAAAAAGGTAGGTGTGCGTTGGATTTCCGGGCGCACACAGACGATGCGTCGGTTCTTTTTCAAACAGCAAGTGTTTTACATTGAATTCTGGTGCATAGATTTGAATCCTCTTTGCGATTTGGTGTCTTTTGACATCCATGGACGATGCATGGAAATCCTGGGCTTGCAGGGCAAAGTCACAGCTGTTGCGTCAATCCGGGGGATGATGCAGCGGAATTTCTGCCACATAGCTGGCACTGTGTCCATTCCTCTCGCAGGAAGTCGGGCTGTGTCTTTCCGGCTCGGTGATGCGTCAATCCGGTTGGTCGAAGTACCGGTCGCAATGTTGGCGCTGCATTGATCTCCTCTCGGGGAGCCTAGCTGCGTCGTTCCAGTTCGGCGATGTAGTGATTTTCTCACCGCTGGACAGGGTGTGCATCGATTCTGGTA
The DNA here is from genome assembly GCF_031143425.1 of Pleurodeles waltl. Lineage (NCBI taxonomy): Eukaryota > Metazoa > Chordata > Amphibia > Caudata > Salamandridae > Pleurodeles > Pleurodeles waltl. The sequence continues at coordinate 832,725,865 of NC_090437.1, forward strand.
GGCTGTGCGTCTATTATCGCCGCACAAGGAGTTTCTTTGCAAAGATGAAGTGTTTTTGGCCTTGAGACTTCAGGAACAGGAGGCAAACTCAATCCAAGCGCTTGGAGCACACTTCTCAGCAGAGCCAGAGGCCAGCAGGGCAACAGCAAGGCAGCAGTCCTTTACAGCAAAGCAGTCCAGGTGAGTCCTTTGGGCAGCCAGGCAGCTTCTCTTGGCAGGTTGCAGGTTCTGGTGCAGAATGTCTTCCAAAGAAATGTCTAGTTTGGTAGGGTCAGGGACCCAGTTTATATACCCAAAAGTGCCTTTGAAGTGGGAGAGACTTCAAAGAGTGGGTTTGAAGGTCCCCTTTCACTACAACCCTATCTGCCAGGGTCCCAGTAGGGGGTTTGACAGTCCTTTGTGTGAGGGCAGGCCACTGTCCTTTGAAATGTGTCAGGGCCTCCACCCTCCCAGCCCAGGAAGACCCATTCAGTATGCAGGTGAGTGCAGGTGTGACTGAGCATCCTGTGTTTGTGGTTGTCTGGGTGGAGACAGGCTGTAAAGCACAGATGGATTTTAAGTTCAGGGAAATGCTCGCTTTCTAAAAGTAGTATTTCTAAAATAGTAATATAAAATCCAATCTCACCAGCCAAGAGGATTTTGTATTACCATTCTGGCATACTAAATATCACCTATTTACCCCTTTCTAATCAGAATCTACCACTTAAACAGTTTATAAGGGTAGCCCTAATGTTAGCATATGAAAGGAGCAGGCCTCACAGCAGTGGAAAATTAATTTAGGAGTTCTACGCTACCAGGACACACAAAACACACATGGGTTATCCAAGGCCTTCCTTAGAGGTGACATATATGTAGAAAAAGGGGAGTTTCAGGCTTGGCAAGTACTTTAAATGCCAAGTCGAAGTGGCAATGAAACTGCGCACACAGCCCTTGCAGTGGCAGGCTTGTGACATGGTTAAGGGCTACTGATGTGGGTGGCACAATCAGTGCTGCAGGACCGCTAGTAGCATTTAATTTATGGGCCCTGGGCACATGCAGTGCACTTTACTAGGGGCTTACAAGTAAAGTATGCCAATTGGGTATGAGCCAATGTCGCCATGTTTTAAGGAAGAGAGCATATGCACTTTAGCCCTGGTTAGCAGTGGTAAAGTGCACAGAGTCCCAAAACCAGCAAAAACAGTGTCAAAAAATGGAGGCAGGCAGAAAGTTGGGAGTGACCACCATAAGGCTGTCGGGTCTAACAGTCCTGTTAAAGTTTCTCTTTCGTTTTCAATATTAAGCCATCAGTTGATATAAGTATTGAAACATACTGTGTGCTGGTCAGAGGGATGTTGCTTTTTTTTTTCCCTCTAGTGTGCATGCACAATCACACCTAAAACATGATTCTGCATTGATGGATCTTCAGTGGTAGTCTTAAACATTGACTAGTGCCCACCTGCTTGCAGAGGTCCCAGGACACTTTAATATGTACACTTATAAGAGGTAGAATGTGCTACTTTTCATAATGCAGACAATCTCCGCATAGCCAGATTGACTGGATTTTCTTATTTAAAAAAGAGAAGAAAAAAAAGAACGTGTAAGGCAATGTTGCACTACATTGTCCTAGCACTGTTGCCAGGGAAAGCTAGGATGAAATTTGGGACACATGAGAGGGGTCTGATCAGCATTCTATAGCTCATGGCTGTGAAAACATGTGTTGGTTACTTTTAAGTTGCCAGCTTTTTCAATATCCTGCCAGGCCTCACAGGCTCTGTTCTTTCCTGTCAGTCTGTTTGAGAAGGATGCTAGGGTTTTCTTACCCTTTCCTATTGTGTTTTTCTTTCGAGATCTTTTATTTTACATCTTCTTTAAATATTTTTGTCTGCATTAAAGCATTTCCTGAATGTTTTTTTTTTTTTTTTTTTCACATCAGCAGGGGAAATTTTCTTGTTTTTCTTCCACATGCCTTCACTTTTTGTGATGTGACCCTCTTTTTGTGTGTGTGTGTGTCTGTATATAGGATCTTAGAGCAGAGGAAGAGACAGGAGAGTGACATGGCAGACAGTGCCCTCAACATCTAGAGACTTCTTCAGTTAAGAAATCTAAAGAGAGATAGAAGTACCATCATCATTCTTGGTGTTGCTGCTGTCTTCAAGGCTTCTGATCAGTGTTGGATCCAGTTACCATGAGAACATATTTGGCACATAAATCCACTTGAGCCTTGGTTTTTCTGTCAAAACGCAAGCTGCTATCGACGTCCAAATGATTGATGGTGTGATCCTATTTGACGTTGCCAGATACAGTTTCAAGACAGTTGATATTGCACCACTCGATGTCAGGGCTGGAGATAGCCCGCTGCTTGACATTGTCAACTGTCTTGCTTGCTGCAAAGAAGCACTTGAGACTATTTCAGTCTCTGCTTCCTCCTCAGCTGCATTCAGCTTTGCAATGATGACCTTTCCACAGAAGATCTGCTTCATATACAGTTGAAATCCCACTGCTACTTCCTTCTAAGCTGGTCATGATTCATTGGCATACTTCTATGTCAGGAGTCAAGTATAAGGTTGTTCCCCCAACAGAGGAGCCTCAGCCTATAAGTACTCTACAACATGCAATATTACCTGATTAAACTGGAAAACACACAGACACATAATGGAAAGAGAACTGCTACTCTGTCATTTCCCAGACATCGTACCACCAGTTTGGGCTCCTCATCTTCCTGCACTTCTACCTCATCTCAGACGAGATTCCAAGATTTTCACTCCGTCACTTTTCTATATTGTTTAGATCTCCAGATCAATTTGAGGAAATTCACCCAAATCCCAGTATAGGTTCCAACACATTCAGAAGCCACCTTAAACAAAAATCTAGAAGTGTTTTTAGTAGAGATAGTATGTGCAGTTTGGTAGAGGTACCACCGGTTTCTGTCCACTCCCTTCCACACCAGCTTGTCAAATGTCATCCTTTATGGGTGCAGTGGCATCCTAGATCTTTATTATTCCAAATTCAAGCCTTCTAATGAGTTTGTCAGCTCCTTCCCAACAGCTTGTCAAATGCTATCCCTCATGGGTTCAGTTGCATCTCACATCTTTATTATTCCAAATTCTAATGAGGCCCTTCAAACTGCCCAGAAGGTTAGAGGCATCAGCGGAAGGATGACTAGGATTGTAGGCTTGATCTTTCTTTAGCAGCTCACAGAGTCTCTGACATGGTGGTGCAGTATGAAAAATCTACTGAAAGGAAGTCCTTTACCATCAGTTTTTTCCTTCATAAACATTGTAAAAGATGCCTCCTGATGATCAACTGCAGAACCTGACGGAGCAAGGCATGTGTTTGGATATGGATTTCCTCTTCTGTATCGATATCCTGGAAGTTAGAGCAGTGTATTGATCTCTCAAGGTGTACCTACTGTCTCTGTTGATGAACAGGATTCTGAATCAGATTATAAACTTGTTCACAATGAACTATATAAGCAAACTGGGGGGTGCTAGATCAAGAGCTCTCAGCGTACAGTCTTTTTATCTATAACTGGCTTGTGTTGTGAAGCTTGTTTATCAAAGCAGTCTGCTGTCTGGGAGTGAAACACTTCACTGCGTATTCTATACTGGTTCGGTGAAGAAAATTACAACTGAGTACTGAGCAATAATGTGCTTAGTCATTGTTTCGGATTGGAGTTTTCTTGAAATACCCTGGTTTGCAAAACGGCCAAACATCTTTTCCAGAGTACATGAACCAAGCAGTTTGGGCAATGCCTTCTCAGTAGATTGATTGGGAGCAACAGAAGTGGATGCTGGCCGAAGTCTGTGCCCAATATGGGCAACAACTGGCTAGGCAGAACTTGTTTGATTGGGCAAGAGCATAGAAACATGACTTGGCCTAAGTATGGGAACTTTTGGTACTGTGGGACTTAGGCAGAGAAGGTTGACTTACATGCCTGGCAGTGAGTTGGACTATACCTGTTAGGAGTGACTTGATTTTCAGATGGACCTGTACCAGGAATAGTTCACTTACGACCCTGCATGAGTACAGCTCCAGCCTACCCACAAAGTCGTCTCAGCCAGTTGCCAAGGAGACAACTAAAAATAATTAAAAGTGGAATTAACTGGATTAAGTAGCCTCTCCAGTGCCTTCAGACATTGAAAACTGTGAACCAGCCCCACCTGTAACCCATCCTTTGCCTTTAAGGTGCCTACACCTCTTTGTCTGATTTCATCAGCATCAGAAGGACCAAAAAGTCATCCTTCACACACTTCATGTCCTTTGGTTGATCTCAGTGAATACTTGCTTACTAATTCTTCAGGTACTAGACCAGGAATAGCAAATTTGGGTCTATAACTGGTAGTGTAACTCCAGTGACATTTTTAGGCTGTACCACCCCCTTATCAGTCACTGGCAACTGGATACTGAGGCCAAAGGCAAACTAACATTAAGAATAACAAGAGCACCAGAGACTTTCCGTGAGGAGAGGACTATTTTAATGTGACACTGGACTATGTTTAGGAGTGTCCCCTATTTCACGCCATGCTAACAAGATGATACCCAAGAAGCAAAGTTTGGTTAGGAGCCCCTACATTTATATCCCTTGCTGTCAGCAAAACCCTCTTGCTAATTTTGTACTCGCTAAAAGTCTTTAGCACCTGAAGTTCCTCGACTCAGCTGAATGACGCTCTACAGGATAAAATCGCCCATGGTGCAAATAAGAGAAATCTAGAACTTCTGCAAAGAAGATGTAAACAGGATTGGAGGTTGGATTTCTGTTCCAGAGGTGGTAGCATTTTCATTTCAGCTGACCTATTTATTTGCCTTTTTAAAGTAATTTTCTTACTCAAGCATAAAGTTGTCACTGGACATTAGCGTTATTGAGTGTTAATTACTGTGCCGTACTGAATCCCAATTTCTGATCCTCTGCAACTCTTTGAGTAAACTTTGACTGTTTAGCCTCACAATACTGGAAGAGTTCAGTGTCTAAAAGTAAATTGCTTATCCAAATGGAGTTCACCAGTAGCGTGACTTAAGGACACCTGTGGCAACCATTAGTGCTCTCACAGTATAGTGGCCAATGCTCACTGACACCTCCACTCCTTACATCTTATGTTATGTTAGGAAAACATAAGGACCACAAACACCACCCATGGGTTTCTTAGTGCTGTGCAAACCAGGAGGGATAGAAGAGGCTGCTCAGGCTAATCAAAAGCTTGCTTAAACTGCTAGGTCTTCAAAGGCTCCCTGAAGCTAAGGAAGTTAGGGTCCAGCCTGACCAAGGAAGAGAGAGAGTTTGTTAAAATATAGGCCAAGACAGAGAAGCTTTTGTGCCCCCGGCTCTCTGTTGCATGAACTGAGGGATCCTCAACCAGTTGGCAAGAGGGGATCTAAGAGCTTGAGTAGAAGCATATCTCTTAATGCTGTTTGCTCCTAAGGCTGGAGCCTGGCCATGAATGGGTTTGTACGCAATGCAAGCCATTTAAAAAAAGCTCTTTGTTTTAAGGGGATCCTGTAAAGATTCATTAAGGCAGGTGAGATATACACGTCTGTGCAATTTATAGATTATCCTTGCACTGTATTTTGAATTAATTGTAGTCTGTGAAAGAAGTTGCAGAGACTTTGCATATTCAAAGCAGGACACAATTACTGCAGCAATAGCTGCTTTTAAAGCCTCGGTGAACAGAAAGGAACCAGACTTCCTAATGGATTTCAGTAGACCAAATACTTTTCCTTCACTACCTTGATCTATTGGATCGCAGACAATGGATTGTCTTCCATGACGCCCTTGCTCTTGGCAGAGGCCGCTGAGACAGGAGGGGCACCATGCTCAGAGGACCAGTAGGTGCTGGCCCAGAGATCCATCCTGTGATTGAGAATACCAGATCAATCTTATTGGTATTCAGCGTAATGGAGTTTCTCTCCTCTCCCTCCTCTCTGTCTCTCCCTCTCCACACTTCAGATTCATGTTACTTTTGCATGTATGCCCAGCTGATACGGATGTTTAACTTGTTCTCTGTGGGGACGTTGCACGGGTTAGCCACTATATGCCCTGCACCTGCAGACATTGTTATTACGTATATGTCATGTTATTATGAATGCTTGATTAGCTCATTATTGTCAATGATGAACCTTTCTCAATAAAGACAAAGCAAAAGCATGTACCTAACTTGCACATCTCTGTAATACAAAGTTTTCACTTTACATACATAACAAGGTAGAGAGATCACCTCTATTTTCTAACTGTGTGCTAAATTACTTCTTATTCTGGAAAAAAACGCTATGGGTCCTGCTCTTCTAACAAAAAATTAAACCAAAAAGCTACATACTCTAGTAGTAACAAGCAAACATCTCTCAAATCAACAGGGAGAGTGTGACCTTGCTAGTAGTGCTTGTTAAGTAAAGAGATAATCAATTTCAAATTGCCGAGCACACCTCTAAAACTTCGCTTATGACTTTAAGAATGTGATGAATTCCATTGATGAGAAAATTCATTTTTAGGTAGTTGGGTAAATCATCCAATGACCTTGGGATGACTTCTGAAGCAATCCTATTGATATGCATGATCTGCTTAAAATAAGATGTAAAAAGAAATTGCCTCTTGGTCGTGAGATTATGATCTATTTGCAGCTGGGTTTAACCCTTATTTGCTTTATTTTGCCTAGATACATAAACTGGTCATACCTCAGTGTCGGAGATATTTATCATGATTTATGGAACCATAAGTGAATTAGGTTTTTATGGCTAGATTAGTGCAGTTTCTAGTATTTCACGGCAAGTTCAAATAGCCTAAAATATAGTAGTCTTTATGTAAGCTATATGGAATTGAAATACATTTTGCCTTGCTTGCTCTTCACATTTACCAATCTGCAAAACTTTTGCACTTCATTTGTTTCTCTGCTGTTCTCTCTTCCCAAAAAATTGGGCAGTGTCAGTGTATCAATCTTGTTGAGCAGTTCTAGTGTACCAGGAATTGTCAGTGTTTTTTTTTTTTTTCGTTTTTTTTTTAAAGATTAACCTTAAGCCTAGAAAATGCAAAGGTGAATTTCATAAATGTATTATAGTCTGCATATTCCTAAGGAGTCTATATGTACACATAATAGAATGACTGTAGATACCTGTGAAATTATCAATTCCAATATTTGTAATGCAGCTAAAATAAATGAAGTTCATAAGTACAGTAAATATTTTTTGATAGTGGAATACATTCTGTAAAGTTGCTGGTTTCCTTTTCAGAACTCTGAAGACACAGATCAAGTGAGAATGTTACAGAGTCAACTTTTAGAATGTCAGGAAAAGCTTCAGAAACTAAATTGGATGGAGGAGAAACTTCTAACATTAGAAGAAAAAATGAAAGGAAAAATAATCATTGACGAAAAAGACTGGGACAATCTTCTGAGCAGAGTCCTCCTTGTTGAAACAGAGTTGCTACTCCGATCAAAAAAGGTGCATATTTGAAGTTGGCAATTTTCACTGCTTATGAAAATGGGTGAGGTACTTTTGGAAGCAACGTTTGTGATTTCTCAACAAAATGCTAATGTAATTTATAAAACCATGGCGTGGAGCAAAAATTACACCTTTTGCTAAGTCCTTATGCTTTCTTCCTGAGCAAAGGATTTCAGTTTGAGTTTTGACATGCTAACCTTAATCCTAACACTTGGTAAGGTCTTTCTATAGACAGTCATATTCCAACAAATATTTTCTTTTCGTGAGTTAGCAAAACAAAAAATGCTTCATATATGGGAAAAGGTGAACCTAATTATAACTACCCACTAACTAAACCAGTAGGTTATTTATTTTTATATATATATATATAATATATACACTCCCATTGCCTTGATCACGGTCGGCGACACTGGGGTCTGTGCATGTCCCTGTTGCAAGGTTCTGCTGATTATTTATATATATATATATATCATAAAAAAAAAAGTTACAGGGTCATTGTAATCCGATTCAGATTTCACAAACCCAGCCATTGAAATTCAGCTGTTATAGTTAGTTATTTCAAGTCACTGTAACTCATGCCCTTAAGGTAACTATAACATGAGCCCTTGCCATGCACAGTTTTCTCATCAGTAATTTTACTGCGAATGTTAGTAATATTAATAGTGCTGTCAAAGAAGATGTTATGAGTTATATAATAACTGGGGTAGTTAGCAGTGCATGCTCTCTGCTGTCTATGCGCATGGCACTGTCCCCCCTCTATTCCTTTCCATGGTCAATTGTGCTGTACTGCCATCCCGCTAGCCCTGTGTGTTGTGTTGCTGCTGCAACCTCCGACGCTTGCCATGTAAGGTCACTTTGGTGCCCCTGCCCATTTCCATCCTGCCTTCTGTTATCCAAGTCCATGTCCCTACCCCATTCCTTCTGCCCTTCATGATCCAATGGACCTTACTTGCCAACATTTTGAACTTGGAGGGATTCTGAAAAAAACAAAAAACCTGTGGAACTGATTTTCCTCATTGACTTGAATTGAAAAAGAGGATGTTTTAGACAGGAGGCTGACAAAATAAAGCCCTTTTGGGCTTAAAAACACCAGGAGTCTCCTGCCTGAATTGGGTCTGTTTTGCATGGAGGTTGTACTGCTACTGCCTCTTGCTTCTGCCCTCAATGGGGTGTTATATTGCCACAGCCTCTTGTCTGTTCTGCATAACTGGTTTGTTGCCCCTGCTTCCCCTTTCCCCTGCTCTCAATGGTCCATTGTGCTACCACGTCCCCTCCCACCAGCCCAGCGTGCTCAACTTTTTGCCTCTACACCCTACTCCCTGCCCTCAATTATCTGAGTCTGTGCCCCTGACCTCTGCCTTCCTACAGTACTCTAATGAACAACTTGATTGCTTACATTCTATTTTATTACAAAATTGTGGCAGTTCTGATGTCATTGTGATTTAATCAAAACTGTAATACCTAAAGCATTTCCTCTAGAAATTATAACAAATGAGAGGGCCTTATTCCCATAGAAATTATGGTTAGTACTGTAAAAAACTAACATGAAGACATATTTTCTGAGTTCTCAAATAGCGACAAAGCACTTTTAAATGATTTACTATCTTTGTTTTTTGTCCAGTTTATCGCTTGATTATATGTTACACTTATGGGAGAGGGTGTGATGTTATGGAGCTGCAAACTTTGATACCAGAGAACTAGGTTTGAGTTTTGGCGTCAGCTCGACATCCTGTGATTCATGGCAAATTACCTAATCTCCCCATGCTTATACTCAAAATGAATATGTCCTTGTGTAATGTAACTGATGCTCATGTAAAGTGCTCCAATACCTTCGGGTCAAGTCTGCGCTATATGAAACTGCCACACAAAAAAAAATTTGTCTTGCACACTTCTGTCACTCGGCTACAGTTAGTCTCTATTTTTTCTCTGGTGGCCATCTTCGGAGACTTTGTTTTGACGTTCCCTAATTTCCCTTATTTAGGGCACTATTCCCAGTAGAAAAAGCTTTCAATTTTCCACTTCAGTTCCATTAAGGTGGCATTCAGATGTGCCACAGTTTTGGCATAAATTCAGAATGTTCGCACTCTACTTGCTTATTAGAGCAAAATAAGCTGCTTATCTCAGAGGAGTTAACTGGCAGTCAGCTGCTGGTGTTGAAAGTGCATGTTTCAGTCTGCATGTCGGAATTAAATAGAAGAGAAAGGTATTTAAGAACTCACCTAAAACATGTCCTAATGTTTCTTTCTACAGCACTTAACATAATTTCTATGACAAGATGTACCCTCCTTTTTTTGTTCCTTTCTAAATTAAATGTTTTACTCGTTTGATTCAATCAAGATGTCTTAGGGTGTGCCACACTTTTGTCATAAATAATAGTGATCTAGTTGGGATCACAGAGGTGTACTCTTGATGCTTGACATTACGTCTGACTAAAACTCCTTGAATTCTTTGTTATTGACCGGTGGTCCATTGTCAGATATGAGAATGGCAAGGATACCCCATACTGCAAAGATGTCATCCAGCCGCTCAACTTTGTCATGGGTTGTTAACACCTCTGCTAAGGGAAAGTGCGACTACTCATCAGTGACTGTCCGTTTCCGAAAGGCCTAAAGAAATCAACTGCAGCTCTTTCTTTGTCTGTGCGGGAAGGTCAGACATTGTCAATGGATGCTGCGTCACTTTGGGGGAAAAGGAGGTTTACAAAGATGGCACTCTTTTAGTTCCCTCTGAACTTGCTTGTCTAGGCGCGGGTACCAGCGCACTTTTTTTGGGTACGATGCCACAATGTTCTTCATGGGCTAGTTCAGTGACTTGCTGTCTTAGGCTCTCAGGTATAACGATTCTCAAGCCTCTCAATACAACACATTTCTTTGTCACAGCCAATTTATTTTAATTTCAACATCATCTGCAAAAGGTCGAGTGCTCCTCTTCCACGATTGAGTTGAGATGATGTCTTTGAGGATAAGCATGTTCTTATCGGCATTAGTAGCTGCAATAATCTGTTAAATAGATAGGGCTGCTGACCTGCTTAATGTCACAATGAAGTTAATGTAGTCTTTAGCCATTCTGGATGTCGCACTGTGATGATGTAATGGTACTCGTTACAAGTAATCAGAATGTTTCTGATCTTTACCCGGCTGGTGTACAATTGGATAGTCGTACTCTTGCAATCACAACCCCTCCACCTGCCGATACGAGGAGGAATCTTGGCTTTCAGGTTTCCAAAACTAGTGAGCAGCGCTTGGTGGTCTGTAATGATAGTGAAATGTTTCCCGTAGAGAAACGTATGAAAATGTTAACAGGCCTATACTACAGCCAGACTCTCGTTCTCCAGCTGAGGATAGGCTTGTTCTGTTTCAGACGGGCTTCGACTGGCATAGGCCACAGTATGTCTCTGAGCATTCGCTCTCAGCAGGAGAGGACCCTGAAGTTATTCCTGTTTGCATTGGAAGTGATTGTCTCCCAGTTCTAAACCAGCATCATCCTGGTGGAGAGCCGTATGAGCGGAGCTCTACATTATAGTGCACCGACCCCCGCGGCCCTCCCTTCAGGCACTCTGTGGCTCCCTGCCATGCCCCGTGCTGCTGGGAGGTCCTTCCACTCTCGGTCATTTCAGTCGAAGAAGAAAAGCTTTTCCGAGGAGCCGGAGTTGAGTGCTAGCGCCGGACCCTCCTCCCGCTTCAGACGGCAGGGAGGGGAGGAGAGCGGGCGGTCCTTGCACGCGGCGTCGGCTGGAGGAGGAGGTGCGGTGGCCCTGGGACTGTGACTGGCCGCCGAGGGAGTGTGGGCCTGCCGGAGACAGCTGAGCTCCGAACGTGTGAGGTGCTGTGGAACCGGGGAGCGCCGATCCGCGTCTGTGAGGAGCTATGGGCGCTGAGCCCCAAGGACGGGACTTTGTGCGCCTCCCGGCCCATCTGTCTGTTGTTGGTCCGCGGCGCTGCCCTCGGCCGCGGGTCGCCCAAGCCACCCAGGGGACAGGACTGTCCTGCAGAGAGTGATAACAAAATAGACAGACTGCTGCATTTTGTGACCTGCGGTTTCAACCAAATTTCAAATTTGAGATCAAAGCAAAGGCTTATTTAACAGCCTGGAATCAGAGGACTCATTTGTGGAGACCACAAAGACTGCATATTGTCCAGGTCTTGAGGATAAATTTCTTTTTGAGGATTAATTTAAATTAATGATAGAAGAGCCTTTGAAAAGACATTGAACAGAGGAATAGTGGATCAGAGGAACAAGGCCGGCAGGTGGTGAAGAGCTGGGGTCCTGGTTGGCAGTTGGCCGAGTGGTGATCGGAAAGGGGGCCTGTCACCAGACATAAAGGTACTGTGATTTGCTGCTGGCCCCACTTCAATTATGTCGCTCCCTCTGGCCTGGCCTGGCCTTGATTCGCCCTTGGCACGGACACATGCTGCTTCCCCTTGTTTTGTTGAACTACAGCATCTGTAACTGTATTAAAAGGAGTACTTGGAGTCTGTGGACTACTCGTGGGCCAAGTACCTTTGTGAACAAGAGTGTGCTAGAGAGTGTTCCCATACTCCCAGAGGGATTCAGAAGGAAGTAGTAGGAAATTGAGGCTAGAAACACACCAGACTTATACTAGGCCACTAGGCCCTGGTGGTTCGTTAACGACTCCTTCAGCAGGATAATTGGTCTGTTGAAGGAAGAGGATCCAGGATTCTAGTAGAAAGTGAGCAAAAGTTAAGGAGTAAATAGAATGACCTTTAAACGTAGGAGAAGGAGTAGGTCATTCCCTAGTTAGGCCTGCAAAAAAACGAAATCAAACCCCCCTAAGAAACAAGGGGGTGCAGCAACTAAACGTAAAGTTTGAAATCTAGTCTCCCATTTCTTTCAAAGGATCCTTGCGAGAAAATAATACTCAAGGCAGGAAATACATCCGGCGTCAATAATAATACTCTTCAAGGTCCCGTTCAAGGTAATGACTTGAACATCATGACAGATGATGGCACTACTGTTAGGGAGGGGTCTGCTGTTTCTACAACCCCTCCCCCCCCCCCCACCCCCCCATCCTAACGAGGCTGAAGTTATAGAATTTACTCTTTATAATCCTCATCCGGTTGTTCAGCAGCAGAATTGTTCATTTTGTCTATACCAACAACGCCCGTAGTAGCACAATCTAATATTGATTCCCCCATGCTTAAGTTATTTAGCACCCCTTCGGACCACTTTCTCTCAAATATAAGTCCATCAGAAACCTCTGACCTAACGTACCCACCGGAACAACATATAGTTCTTTCGGAATCCTTTAAGTGCCTCGAAAGAATTTTATCGTCCAGTTTGGAACTTCTTGAAAAATCTAGAAAAAACATTCTGACCACACTCAAGATATTCTCGTTTCCATTCTAAAATTCCTACTAGTAAATCAAAACATGAGCCACTCTCCTGATGAGTTGACCAATACGATTAAAAAAAGAGGCATGTAAATGTTTGGGTCTAAATGCAAATGGTACTAGTCTGCAGTTCACAATTGTTGGAAGATTTGACGATCTCAGGTGATAAGCACTCCCACTCCGATAACGGAACCCAAGCAGGAAAATCACGTTCGGATGAAGTAGCCATTACACCAGCGATCTTGGCCTCCGAAGAGAATGAGATATATTCCCTGGACAACCTCTTTTCTTGTACGAATTCACTGCACAATATTACCCCACTGGCTCATGTTGTCCAGAAAGAGGAAAACGCTCTAAATCGCAGAGCGGTTCCATTTCCAATCTTCCTTCCCAAAGATCAACTATCCATAAAGCAGATGGAACAAAATTAAAATGACATGAGACCGGCTAGTAAAATATCTAAAATAAGAGGGAAAAAGACCTGGGGAAAAAAGGAACTGGCGACTCTCCAAAAAAAAAGAGAGGAAGGTTAAGTTTGAGGAGAGAAAACAGGTGGAATTTACTGATATCTTGGATCAAGTCTTCTCACCCAAAAACTCTCAGAAAAGGACTGAGGGGGCATCTTTTGTTGTACTGCCGCAAGATCATGGACAGACGGATCTACCAGTGAGTCCATGTGCCAGATCTGATTCCATCAACGTAATCCTACCTGATCCTGTCCCTCTTATAGCTTTGGAGATTTGCCCCAGATTAAGCACTGGGAAAGTGGGAGAAAAACTCAGAAGGGATAATGCCCTTGTTGGGAGGAGTTACCGGACTGCTTGGAGTTCTTCACTATATTTGACTAAAATGTATGCTCAAATCGTTCCTTCCTACTGTCATGCTTTTTGGAAATAGATGAACTTAATTTAATTGAGAGCACTGATATTGTGAGGGTCTTTCTTGACCACAGTATAGGTGGCTGCAAGGCACAGGTTTGGTTTTCCTCTAAAATTATTGTGAAGTTAATTCTGGTTAACTGTGCCCAACTCCAACGCAGGGGTATAGATGTTATCCCAGTCCAGGAGAAGTCACTGTACTCTGGTAGGGCAGCTTACTACTCATGGTTTAGACTCCACAAACTCTATTGTGAATTGGGGGGGGGGGGGGACATTATCTCACCTCAGGCGAAATTGTGCAAGTTTCCCTATTCCGAGGTACAGGGGTAGTGAATGTTTTGTAAGGTCCCGAATATCAGGGCTCCAGTCCCAATCAAGAAAACTTGAATTGGTTAGCGGGGGCCCTGAATAAACCTAAGCCGAAGGATACGCTGATAGTCATGCTACTAGCACTGACCTCTCCTTAGTCTCTTGGAATGCCGCAGGACTAGGGAAAGACTGATGTAAATTATATGTACTGTGTTTAAAGAATATCGACCTGATTTGCATTCCAGAGACCTGGTGTTTAAATGACTTCTCATGCCCGGATTACACGGTTTTAAGCAAAAAACATTTTTTTTTTTTTTTTAAATAGGTGGGGTGTGCTAAAGGGGGTATAGCCCTGCTGTTAAGCGACAGATATAACTGGGAATTTGATAGCCTCCCCGAAACGACATACTTTTTTCAAATAGTATGAGTACAAGTTACGGCGGTAAAGGGTGGGAAACTGCCCCTGACTATTGTAACTGCATATATCCCCCCTGAAAAGGAATTTGACAATAATTGACAACAACTGTTTACACAAGTTTGTGCTATAAGAAATCCTGTCAACTTAATTATAATGGGGGACTTAAATTGTAAAGTTTCTAATTCTACGTTTCCTTCCTTCGGTGACCCAGAAAGGGAAAAGTGCTGAAAATCCCATCTATCATGTTCCTTCCTAGAATCAGGATAGATAAGAGGATTGATGATTTGTTTTTTTTTTTTTTTTTTTTAAAAGGTCTGAGGTTCTGCAGCAGTATTAATCTGAATTGGCGCTTCAGTTCGGATTCACCCGCAGCCTTCACACATAAGTCCGTTAGGAATAACTCCATTATAGACCATATTTGTACTTTGTACAACATCGCTCAAAAAGTTGAGGATATGGTAATTTTAGACACCCTATGCAGTGACCACAAGATTTTAAAACTTATTTTAAAATTGCAGCTAGGGGCCACAGATCCATGGTCTATAAAAGGCGCAAACCTTAGAATTGCTGGAAAGCTGTGTGGGAAATATGGAGGTTTGGGGGAAAGACATTTTAACACATTTTTCCAACTTGATAAGTTACATTACTTCGCGTAAACAACTTGAACGTAGTATAATTGGAGTAAAAAAAGCTCAGCTGCCTATCTTAAACCTGAACAGAGAAATAAATAAGTTAGTAAGGCGACAATTGGAGTACAAGACTAAGGAAATGAATTGGAAAATAACAAAACTTAAGAGAAAGATTGCGACTGAAACTGGTGATCCGAAGAAAAGAAGAGGATCATAAGTGGATCACATTGAGGGAAGCAGCTGTAAAGAGAAACCCCAGAAAATTTTGAGCTATCATCTCAGAGGGGTGCGGAAACTGTAAAACCTTATTCCTCCCTCCACCCCCCCCAACCTTCCGATAGCAGAGGAAGACTGGAAGTTGTATATTCGAGACCTTTACGCTGAAATCCAGTGCGTTGACCGTGGAAGAAAGGTGATAGCAAACGGAGGGGGAGAAATGGATAATACGGGTGCTCCTACTGTGTCTGAGTTAGAGGGGATTATACCTTCAGTGCGCTCTTTGGGTGCTGTGGGCTCGACGAGGTTCCGATGACTCTAATTAAAAGGGAGCCTTTGCTTTGGGCAAAATTACTTCATCCAGTATTTAGCACCTGCTATGCCTAGGGCATAATCCCGGAATCATGGACGGGTAGTATAATACTTCCTCTACATAAAAAGAGAGATACAACAGTACTGTCAAATTACAGACAAATCGCCTTATTAGATGCAACCCGAAAGATATTGATGCAATTAACTGATTGGGTTGAGGAAAATGGTATTCTACCATTGGAACAGGCAGGCTTCAGAAAGGCCCATAATACCTTAGATAACATCCCTATAACGCAAACTGTAATTAATAAATATATCCAGACTAGGGGAGGAGTATTGTATGCCACATTTATCAATTATTCCACAGCATTTGACAGAGTGGATAGGAAAATACTGTGGAAGAAACTCCACGAATTAGGGGTCCCACCTTGTCTCATGCAATTGGTGATTGCCCTGCACTCATCGACCTGGTGTAAAATCCTAATGGGTGGAGAGCAGGGATTGTCTTCAAAAGTTTCAACCAAAAATGGCCTGAAACAAGGCTGTTTACTGGCCCCATTGCTCTTTTCCTTTTATATTCATGACCTTCCTAAAAGCCTTAGGAGCACTGGTGGCTATGCCCCTGTGTTGGGGGGGCGGCCAATCGTATGCTTATTATATGCGGATGACATAGTTGTGTACGATCTTACCCCCAAAAGACCTAAATCAACTCCTGGCCTCCCTAAATTCTTATTCAGAGAAGCACTACGTAAGAATCAATACATCAAAGTCTCAGGTGGTATGCTTCTCCAGGACAAAAAGCAGAAGGAAAATCTCTACCCCTTGGGCTCTGGGTCAACACAAGTTGGAACAGCTAGATTCATACGAGTTTTTGGGTAAGATCTTGTCGGCTTCAATAAATGAGCAAGAGCAAATTTGCCATAATACTAATAAGGCTATTTCACATGCCCAAGGTTTGGCAGCTTTCAATAATGCAAATGGTAAACGTCACTTCTTATACTTATTGTCTGCCTACCAGGTTAAGATTCCAGCTACTCTCTAATATGTGATTGAATGTATAGACCTAAATAAATGGGATTTTCTTGACAAGACAGAAGGCCGTGTTCTAAGACGCATGGCATCCTGTAAATATTCAGCCTCCGGGGCAGCATTACGACTTGAATTTGGCATTAAGGATATCTTTGTGCAAGACCTTGTGACTGTGATAAGAAGGATGCATAGCCTTATTCATAGCGAGGAATTTACGCTGAGAAACCTGGCCTACTATGAAATCTTTAACAATTTGAGAGAAAAATCTGGGTTTTTCAGAAACTATACCAAAGCTATTCGGCTCTTAGAGCTGGACTCTGACCTCTTTCCTTTGATATCCTATGTATTTCTAAAAAAAAAAAAACTCTGAAGGAAGCGACATGGTCCAAAGGTTTTTTGATGGACCTGGATGTATGTTGCCATAGAAGAGGTCTCGAGAGGTTAACCAATTCTGTAACTATGAAAGTGGCGCAACCTTATTTGACCTGGAATCTATCACATGGGGTGAGGCAATTCTGTATTCTGATCAGACTTAATAGAATACCCCTGAGAGATCTTATTTCCAAGTGAGATGGCTCCACTAACATTACATTATGGGGCTGAATTTGAATCTTCTAAAGGAAAGAAGTGTATCTCTGGCCCTCCGCATCAGCGATTTATGTTTGTTAACCCTTTCATTGTGTATATAAAGTATAAATACATAATGGAATGGACAGGGATATTTTACAGCACTGGCAATAAAAGCCTGGGAGATGGGTTATCTACATAGCACTTTTGCCTAAAATGAATCACAAAGACCATGCTTGTAGGCACGTCTTATTGTGAACTAATCAGAATAATTTTTACGATGACACAGTCAGGACTTTTAAGTGCTCTGTTAACTTTTCTTAAGTTCTTATGTTTGATTTTTTATTTTATATCACTCCTCATTCTTTTTAAAGCCCCTTCTAGAAGGACACAAAATCAAAATTTAACTGCTGCGCAGGAATAGGGGGCCTTGATTCCTATGAAAAAGTGAGTTTTTTTCTGGTGATCTACTTCTTTGTTTTATGTTATCTGTGGTTCTCCATTTTCTCAGTTTTCCAGCGTTTTCTAGTATTTTCCAGCATTTACCGTAATAACTTCCTTCAGAAGTCTGTCTTCAAATAGGAATACTTCCTCAAAGGTAAAAGGCAAAGGCATCCTTGAAACCCAAATAGACGTACGTCCTCCAAAGGCAGATATAGCCACATTCAAACAAACCAACGTGGCAGTTAATTCGGGTCCTCTCCTTGATTCCTTATGAGACCAACCATTGAGGAAGAACTATTTTAATGGTTTGTGCTAAAAGCATTAGTCAAGGTGTATGGATATGTACTGATTAATTTCTGATCAATTTTCTTTTTTTTTCAGAATGACTTATCCGCAGAGTTTAGCAGTATGAGTGAAGAACGTACGTCTAGTAGAATCCTGAATCCTCTTTCTCCAGGTAGGTTTTTACGGTTGTTATTTCACAACAGAATGTCCGCTCAGATATTTTGTAGTCCTTCCTCAGTGATAGCACTTTGGCAGTGTTTTTGTCCATGTGCTAAGTACTCCCCTTCACGTGCTATCCCACAACAATAATGTCAGGCACTTTGCGAAATTTGAGTTTTGTTTGACAACGAAGCTGACTGCTAGACATATTGTTACTGGTTCTTTAATTATTCATGGCGTGGTCTTTTATCTCCACATAAAGTATTATTGGCACCTCAGGATATTGGCTAGTTAGTGCGTCATTCTTTTTTTAGGACAGGCTTCCATTGGAATGCATAAATTATTACTTTATAGTGTTTATCAAATCCAGTTTCTTATCCCTTATGTCCATGCTATACAAAAAATGTTTTTTTTGTTGCTACTTGGGCATTGCCAAACCCAGTATGGCAGGCATTAATGGGATAAACGTGTGCGTGTTAGCATTTGTGAATGCCTGTGTTTACATGTGTTGGCACATTAAAGCCAGACCAGTTGGCTTTGCCATCCTTTGTTTATAGGAGGCATTTTCTAGGTAACTGAGCTCAGATACATGCAGACTAGTCTAGTGATAAATCCACTTCTAAACCAAACCTTTCTTTCCAGTGAGAGTAATCCTTATACATTGTATAGAAATATCTATTAATTTCTATACAATGTATGTCCTTTGTTTCATTTTCACACCTGTATTATCAGTTTATCCATACTCGTAATGTATCATCTCATACTCCTAATGTATCATCTACATTTAAAAATGCAAAATATCAATTGTTTGGAAGATAAAGGATCACATTTTTAGGAGGCCCTACATTTGTCTTATTACATTTCACCAACAATGGATGTACTTGACTATAAAATGTTTAGTTATGCACCCCAGCACACTTATACCTAATTATTAATCAAGCACCTCAGTGGCTATAGTTCAGCCATCATCACTCCTGCTGCTTTTGATTTAACTCTTGGCTTAATTTGCGCTGTTTGGTTTCCTTTCATTTTCGCTAATCTTCTTTTCATTTTTTCACTTAACATGCCCAGATGCTCAATTTATCACTTCTGATTTCCCCAAGCCCACGCTCAGACTAGGCAAAAGGTTAATCATGTTTTCTTTCAACAGTCTTTAAATGATATGAGGAGTGAGGTCAAACTATTTTTTTTTAATTTTTTTTTTTTTAAACCAATTCTTTATTTGAATTTTCAATACCAGGTCACATCCACAAACAACAACACATTTTAGTGTGACACAAATAAAGACATGAGACATCATCAAAAATTGTGCAACTCACATTATAAATGGAACCGGTTGAACTCCAACACTGTCTAGACAAATAGCTTTCAACCCATTTAATGATCACCTACTAATTCCCCGTTAATACATACACATTCTCAACTAAGCCCTCCAGCTCTTCAGGGTCTTGCCCCCTCTCTGTCAATAAGAAATTCAGCGCAAAGGACTGCAATAAATAGAAAGTGCACCAGTGAATGAGGATAGGTGGAACTGGAGCATTCAGGAGGTAACCCAAGTCAGGGGGTAGAATCTGTGTGCAAACTGTTCCTGCTAGTCCCCCACTGGTGTGCAGTGGGACTAACGTACAAAGTTCCTCATAGTGCCTCAAATTGCAGTAATCTATTATTCACTTTGTAAATCACCCTTTCAGCCCCTAGCGCCTGACAAACTATGCGAGAAAGCATCTGCATGTGACTGACTGGTGGAAGCTTTTCCAGGGACAAAACCCACCTGCATCGTGGGTGTCAAAATGGGGATAACACGTTGCTGAAGATTCATCAGGACTTTGGCTAATATTTTAACATCATCCTTAATTAAATGGAGCAAGAGTTGGAACATTACAGCTTATCTTGACCTGATTAAGGTAGTACAGATGTTCAAGCTCTATAGCACACTGCATTCAGATGTCCCTTCACTAGGGCTTCGTGAAATACTGAAGCCAGCAACTGGGCATTCTTAGTTTTCGTGATTTCATGAAATTCTGTAGGGAATCCTTCCTCGCCAGGCACTTTATTGGTGGCTGTGCCAGCAATATGTCGCATTTTCCTCTCTGGAAATGGCCCCTTCTAGAATGTTTGCTTGATCAGCAGTGGTACATTAAGGGTTCTGTAGAAAGCCTCCTCTTCGCTGACGATAGGAGGAATATTTAAAGTGTATAGAAACTCATAAAAATTCTGAAATTTGATAGCAATTTCAGTTGGATGGGTCCGCAATTCCCGTTACAATTATGCAAGGCCGGATCCATAATACATGCGGTTGCCTGGTGGAGCTGTATAGACAATAACCTACCTGCCTGCCATCTCCCCCTACTCATAATATCTCTGTAGGAGCAGAAAAAGCGACTTCTCCACTTCCTTGTTATACAGGCTTTCAGCTCTGAATTAGTCTGAAATAATGGCCTTACAGAGGTGGAGGACTGCATCCCAGAGGATTTGCGAATGATTTAAAATCTTTACACCTGTATACGAT
The DNA here is from genome assembly GCF_031143425.1 of Pleurodeles waltl. NCBI lineage: Eukaryota > Metazoa > Chordata > Amphibia > Caudata > Salamandridae > Pleurodeles > Pleurodeles waltl. The sequence continues at coordinate 832,746,375 of NC_090437.1, forward strand.
TGGCAGAGTTTTGTTTGTTAGTGATGACACCTCTCATGAGGTGCACGCTTAAGCTGACTTTCCACACCTCCATAGGACCTGTGCTGAGAACAGTGATTTCCCCATTTTCCTCTGCAGATGTAGAGACATTAGTTATTCTGAGGATACCTAAATTTCGAGACATTAAAGCACCAAGAACGTCTAGGTGGTGCTGTGATGTCAACATTGACCTGAAGATCAATAAGATTATGATTGGAGATCCCACGCCTCACTATAGACGCCTGAACCTCGTATTTCATTGATGATAAGAAATAGTCTCTACAGGTGCGAATGCCATGTGGGCAAGATTTAAACATGCATGATGTCTTATAAGATAAGGCCGTCTTTTTAATTTCTAACATCCAGACCCCCGACCAATGCTGGGCCCATCATGATATTCAAGTCCCTTCTCAGTTGAACTTTACTGTCCCCAAAAGAGAGAAGGCGCCTGTTAAGATCAGCAAGGAAAGTCACCTTGTCTCTCACCGGGGCATACAATGAACCTAGTATGAGGCAGGTAGTATGAATTATAAGTTTAACAAAAACATACCAACCTGCTGGATCTATCCAAGTTTGATGAAATTTATGCAAGATTGATTTATGGAGTAGTATTGCCCATCCCTTCTTTCATGACGGTCCCGTTGATGCACCCTTCTCTCTGAAATGCTGACGCCCTAGTGTGGAAAGCCCACCCCTCCCTGTGTGAGTGACTGATGCAGGTGTGGGACACAGCCCGTCGTGATAGCCGTGTCAGCAGGAGGTCATAAATGTAACAGATAAAGACCAGCCCAAATAAATGGCTAACCAACGTACAGTTGTTGGGATGCACAGATATTCCTGGAGAAGGGGGGCAGTAGCCCAGTAGTTTAGAGGAATGAAGAAGCTAAATATAATCTGAAGGGAAGGGGTGAGAAGAAGACTGTCCTATAATAAATCCAATCACTCTTCAAAGGGGAGATTCCGGTGGCAACAAAACCAAGGGTGCTTGGCATTAAAGCCAATCACCTAAACTCGTACATGTCCTGATGTGCTAGCCATCTCGCGTCCTCACACCTTCACTGTCTTTGGGAGATGTTGGATACAGCCACTTGTGCAACTTAGTTAACCCATCGCACGGAGGGCACCTAGGAAGGGCAATCCATCCTGTAAATTGGATAACATCCTCCAAGAAGGGAAGGGATAGGAGCTTCAGGGTAAATGTGTGGGAGGGTTAGGAAAGGGAGCCTTATCCAATGATCCCCAATAACAAGCCATAACATTAACACAAGTGTCGACTAGCAGGAAGTAGGATCATTCAGTAATGGCAGGAAAAAGGAACACCCTCCCCTACTCCACGGTTAACCACAGCAAATGAAGTCCAGCAACTTAGGCCAGAGAACCATACCGCCAGGAGTCCAAAACTGTCATTCTGTGCTGCTTGAAAGTGTTACTGCGATTCCCTTGGTTCAGAACAGGGACAGTTCCTGAGCGCTCCAAACTGATTTGTCCCTTGATGACTTGAGCTTTCTAGAGCATGAAGCCCTGCTGTTGGACCTCTTTCATGTTACTTGTTCCAGTCTCCGTCATTTTGCCCAGTCCTTTTCCTTATCTGTATCCCAAGCTCAGTCAGAAAGCTGTTCTATTGATTGAGCCACGTGGTCCAACGATGTCATCGTATCCAAAGCTGATGCGTCCATCTCATCCAAAATTGATTGCATCTTCTGGTTCCTCAAATTCTCTTGTGGAATCATGGATCAGGACAATCATCCACACTGGTTCTAGCTGGCCCTATGTATTCTCCTTTTTCTGCAGTCTTGGGCTCCGAGCCAAAAACCACCTTCTTTTAGCATTTGTGTCTGACGAGACGTCCACCAAGAAAAAGATTTGCACCATTTTACACTGAGATGTGGACTATATTTTTTGGCAGTCATTATCTGATGGGCTCGTTGATGTCTGGCACAGCAGATTAGAATGTGGCACTGGTAATTAGGAGGGAGGCTACGCCAGGATCACACTCTGTGCTCTCTTTGGAACCCCAGGGTAGGATCAAATATGAAAAATTGTTTTTCGCAGGGATGAATTTAGTCAGGTAGGCTATAAGGTCATCTTCCTCAGCTTGTTCAGTCACTCCTGTGATGCGCCCATTGTCTCTACAACTTTGGTCCTCCAAATCAATTGTCTTTTTTCGCAGTTGCTATATCTATCTGCCCCAATCAGTTTGATGGTCTAGGCATGTTTCCATCTCTGTGCCACTCTTATCTGTAGCCTGGTTATTTGTAATAACAGCATACAGCACTCATGCAGGTCAGACATCATGACACCCTGCACGGGCCTCCACTTCTCTCCTGTTCAGGACAACCACGGGTGCAGATCATGACAAAGGGAATCATGGCAGCTGTGAGTCATCCTGTCCAGAGCACTATGTCCAGCACCACCAATCAGCGGTACTGGGCTCAGGCCTCTGACAACCTCAGGAGCTTCACAAAGGTGCCGCCATGCTTATTGCAGCCCAGCCCCGCCTTCCCAAATATTCTTTTAATAAATGGCAAAAAATATTTTAGTCCTTCAAAATACATGTTATAATACATGTTCACACCATCACTGATCCCAAACATTGCTTAAACCCTTGTGCTTTCATATAAAAGAGACAACCTGGTTGCAGATTTGAAGAATAAAAGAATCAAAAACACCATCAACTGTGATTTGTTGCACCTTAATGTAAATCTGATTTTCTGAAAAGCCTGTAGGTCCGAATTATTTGTAACTTACAGAGAATTTTTTTGTCAAATACTATGGTAGTATTGTATGAAAAAAACTATTGTAAGAACAAAGTGTTTAAACTACAGATTTACTGGTTCCCAGTGACCTTTTCACCCCGGTTTCTGACTCATTTTATGATGAGTTCACCAGGAAATTAAGAGGAATGGGCAAGACATTAGTTTCTGTGTTATGGTTACTGAGCTGTATTCATTACAACAGAGAAAGACCAGGATCAGGCCCAGAACCAACACTAACAAGCACTAGTAGACCCCAAAGGTGAGAAATACAGTATGATCAAGAACGCATTAGATCAGAGGTTCTGAAACTGGATGCAGTGGCCAAGTTTGAGTCGATCATTCAAAAGGAATGTATTGTTACTATACCTCCAGGGTGGAGTCTGCTAACTCTGATTTAAACAGAGCAGATGTAGGTGTTATTGAAGGTTGGTGTGGAGTTCACTATTTACTGCTGTGACACCTAACTCATGTTTTGCCTTGCAAACCTTCCTGGGAGAGAACAAGCCTTTATACACAATAGAGGCAGAATAGCGTCTATTACATCAGGTGGCAACTGTTACACACTAAACTACTCTACTGCAGTTTAAGCCTCACTTTGATGCTGCGAGCATATATGACATAGAGAAGACCGCATCTATAACAATGATGCTAGCAACAAATAGAGTGCTCGGCAGCATGGCATCTCTGCAGAATCCAGCACCCGCACCGCCATCCTGATCCTGCACGATCCAGAGCAGAACACTGTCAAACTCAAAGGGAAACATCAGTTTACCAGCCATTACTCTGCACAAATAAATTTGATTGCGGTACCTGAGTCATAGCAGTCTAGCACCTGAGATGTGTCAATCCAGGCCTAATCGTTCAACCAACCTCACCTGTAGATCACTAAGGGTAGATTATGAAGTCCAGGTGAATCCAAGTTCATTTGTGTAGAATTCCACTTTAGACATATGTAATACTCCTTGGTCAGGGTGGGCTATATCTGAGATGGCATGAGATCTTTAGCTGGGCTAAGGATATGAAACTTAGAGTACAACATTACGCCATGTGTACCATTATCATGTTACCCATTCGTTGTCACTGATGTAAGAAAGGCAAGCTGTCCAAGGAAGAACTGATAGAAGTAGGTTTAGTTCACCATGAAACTCCATCTGGAGCCAAGTATCATTCAGCACTTGGGGGCCAACTACCTCCGCTTTGCAATCTTCTCATATATTATTTATTATCAGTAAACCATATATTTTGAGCATTCTCTACCTTACTCTCCATCCATATTTTTGTTTGAATTCTTTAACGTTTTCACAGCCAGGGTGTTTGCGCTCCTTTGCACTGGAACTTTTTTTAACCACTTTGGTCTCTTTGTGCAGCCATCAAAAGTTTTTCCGGCAAATTCATGGTTATGTGATATTGCAAACCAGAATCCATATCTCATTGCAACCTAAGACATGAAAAATGTGGCAGTTTATTTTTTTGGGCTTCAAATTTGCCTAATATTTAGTTGCATTTCTGAAATGAGCAATCATAAATCAGGAAACTATAATCAAAACGTTTTTGCTGTGAATGTCGAGAGTCCGGCAGTTAACAAATGATTTTCTGAGGGAATGTAGTGCTCACATCCAATTTTATAGCATTATGGCAGATCACTCAATTGTGTAAGTCACTGTTTATAGTACATTGTGCATTTGATGGCAGATGACTAACTAGGGACTGTATGGAAAGTATAAAAACTATATGATTTCTAATTCTGTATGACCTGTGGAATCTATTTGTGGAAGGCAGACCTCCCTTGTACAAACTAGTTGGCCAGTGTAATAATCAGAACATTAGATCAGCTCAGATGTTTAGCATTATTTTTCCAAAATATGAAAACTTACTTCAGTCTCTACCTCATTAACATAGGCTTGACTCCCCGCTATGTTCCTCTAGATCAGTGGTTCCTTTTAGATTCATGGTTCACTTTTTAGAACAACATACTTCTCCAGTAATGAATCTTTTATAGCTTCACATTCTTGAATCTTGCCCAGTTGTCGAAGTGGAAGTCTCACGATTCAACTAGAAAATCAATGTGATGTTAAAAATAACTTGGGAAGGCTATAAAGCCTTTACATTAGTAACATATCTCTATCATTTAAAAAACCAAACTTCAACCAATCAGGTTGCAGCACCCTCTAGAACACTCCTCTCAGAGACTTCTGTCTCAGATTTTCTACTGCAAGTCTTGTGAGGGAGTCTCCCCTGAACGCTGCTTAGTTCAACCTACTATTGAGACATTGTGTAGACATATACTGTCACCAGGTACCATCTGCTGAACAAATCCAACTCTACAATGTCAAAACTGGCTGTAACGTGTGTTTTCAGACTATGTGAGACCTGTGGTAAGAAGAGGCTGCATTCTTAGGATGAACAGAAGGACTGCATGTACGGCCTTTACCCATCTCACAGAGTAAAAGACTTTAAGATCTGCCATACCTTTTCCTCAAAACCTTAAAGGATAGAGAATGAAGATTATTGCAATGGCTTAAATAGGTAAAGCCAAGGGGGATTGTGTTTCTGGGGAAGACAGTGAGGACTGTTCCTCATCTGCCAGGAGATTTTTTAAAAGGGAGAGTTCAGATGTTCGTTCACCTCCTGAACCCCCCCAAAAAGTCTTCAAAAACTACTCACCATGGGTTTTTCAAGTAAATCTGCCCCCACTGAAAAGCATTGAGGCATAAGAGACATGGGGCCTGATTCTAACTTTGGAGGACGGTGTTAAACCGTCCCAAAAGTGGCGGATATACCACCTACCGTATTACGAGTTCCATAGGATATAATGGACTCGTAATACGGTCGGTGGTATATCCGCCACTTTTGGGACGGTTTAACACCGTCCTCCAAAGTTAGAATCAGGCCCATGGTGTTTCTTCCGGGAAACCAGGAAGATCAAAAGCAGAACCTTCCACACTGTCCTCTCAGGTTTCTCAAATTCAAGAAACTGTTATCTGCACCGTAGACAGATATTATTTACAAGCACACCATTGACGAAGAAATTGTCCCTTACTACGGTGATCCTGGTCAGTTCACCAGTGACAAGTTGCTGTCTCCCTTCCTGTCGACGATTAAATTGGTCTCTACCTCATCTGCGGCAACACCGTTGATGGTCGAACCAGTACCATCTACATTGTTGGTGAGACCATCATCGACGAGAGAAAAAACAAGGAAAAAAACTGAATTTTTGATGCCGTAGAATACACCTCTGAGCAAAGTATCACCCAGTCGTCTGTTGGATGATGATGATGATGATGATGATAGTCTTTTTGGTGCGGCAGGTAGCCCATTGGAGCTGCACGTAAAGTGTCAGCAGGATGATGACAAGGAAGAAGAGGAGTATTATGGTCAGGAGTATTACCCTCCTCAACAAGAGGACTTAAGTTATACTGAACGGTTCCAGCCATATCCTGAGACACAGAACCAGGAGGATGTGGCATGCATCACAAAGGCATTAGTGTTGCAACTATAAATGATGGTCTTGGACCGCTACATGAGATTTCCATCTAGAACTGCCTCACTATTAGAAACTGGGTCTCTAGTTGTAAGGGAAATACACCCTGTCCAAGTAAGGACACAGTACTAGTCAGGGTAAGCCCATTACACATCATAAATTAACTTGTGCTCACCCTCTGGTAGGTTGGGACAGAGCAGGCAGGCCTAACTTAGGAGGCAGTGTGTAAAGTATTTGTGCAACACCTGAGACAGAAACACAGAGAATCTCCAAACCAATTTAGAAAAATCAATTCAAGTTCTATGAGTAAAACAGGACTACAATTAGAAAAATCCAATAAGTAGAAGTCGAGATATACATTTTTTAAAGAATATCTGCAATACAGTGCTTAGAATATTGGAGCACCAATTGGGCGGTCTGATCAAATCTGAAAAATCAAGGCAAACGCAATGGAGTGCGGGTCGGATGCAGGGATCAAGCTTGTCCTGCTGAAAAAGTATCGTTGGGGTGTAGAAAGCATCAACATCCTGATGCAAGGAGCCCAGGAGGCAATTAGTTGGTTCCAAACATCACAGTCGGGATGCGTTATCAGTGAACCCTTGGCTTAGAAGTTGATGCGTCATCAAGCCGTGCAGCCCGCAAAGCGAAGACAATGCTTTGTGGCTGGGGGCAAAGCCTCCACTATGAGCTGCAGAGCAGACATTGCGATGTCCTCGCCCTTAGCAGCAATGCGTTGGGTAAGCTATGCAGTGGTTCAGCAGAATGACTCTGATGTATGTTTTTTTGTAGAAGCAGCTGGAGAACCCACTTCCAAGGGCCCAGGACTGGATTGGCACCACATGGCAGGGCAGAACTCACAATTGACCGAGTCCAGAAGCTGGAGCCTGGTTGAGTGAAGTCTTTGATGTCCCGGAGTGTCCAGAACAGGAAGCAAGCCCTTGTAATCACTTTGGTTCTGGGAATGTAGAGATGCAGGTCCAGTCCTTCTCACTTCCTGGCAAGGAGGGCAGTACGGCAGACACAGTAGAGCAGAGGTCCAGCAGAATGACAGCCCCTTAGCAGCACAGCAGTCCTTCTTCCTGGCAGAATATCCTCAGGTCCAGAAGTTTACTGATTTGGTAGGTTCAGAACTCTAGTTCTTATGCCCAGTGGTCCCTTTGAAGTGGGAGGGACTTCACTGGGAGGCCTTTGCCCTTCCTACCGTGGCTCCAGACACACTACAGGGGTTATGTAGACCTTTGTGAGGGCTTAGAACAGCGCCCAGTCAGGTGTCCGGTCCTCCCTCCCCATCCTTCCCAGGACGGGCCATCAACATATGCAGATGGCCACGCAGTCATACCTAAGCTTCCTTTGTGTGTGGCTGTCTGGAGGGAATGCACAAGAGCCCAACTGTCACCCACCCATACATGTATTTAGGGACAGGCAGAAGGCACTGAATGATTTAAAAGAAGAACATGCCAACTTTCTAAAATTGGCATTTTCAGAATTACAATTTAAAATCTCACATAAACATAAGTTGTGATTTTAATTTGTGATTCCAGAGACGCTAAACCCGGGGTTCCCATCTCTTCCCACTTGGAAATTACACATATGAAATATACATAAAGTAATGCCAGTGTGAACCTGTTGGAGAGATAGGCTTTGCAGTAGTAAAAACTAATTTGAGTGTTTCACTACCTGTACATGTGAATCTTAAAAGTACATGTCCTGCTTTTTAAATACACAGCACCCTGACCTTGGGGCTGTCTAGGGCCTACCTTAGGGGTGACATATATGTATTAAAAAATAGGTGGCACAATCTGTAATGCAGTATCACCAGTAACATTTAATTTGTGTGCCCCGGGCACATTTAGTGCAATTTACTAGGGACTTTTAAGTAAATTAACTATGCTAATGGTATAATGTTTTAGTCAAAGAGCACTAAAAGCCAGCAAAAACAAAGTCAGCAAACAGGAGGTCAGAAGGCAAAAAGGTTAGGAGTCATTGCCAAGGATGCCAGGTCTAACATTCACCTAGGTAGGTTACAGCAGTTCCCCAAACCCACAAGTACTGAACACAGAGAGGAAGGGAAACCTAGAGACGCCCATACTGAGTGGGATGATTATCTCATTCCGACCCCATCATCTCCAGTACCACAACGTTTGGTTTCTCCTCCCGAGGATATAGGAGGTTTTCATAATCTCCTAGAGACAGCAGCAAAGAGGTTTGACCTTCCTATAACAAAGCAATCTGACTGTTTCCTATACGACTTCAAAGAAACCTCTTGTAAAACTATCAGAGCTATCCCTATTGAGTACACGTGAGATTGGACCCCCAAAACCTGTCTCCGTGGTCACCCAAGCGGACCAGTTCCATTAAAAAAAATCCATCAGCGCCATTATCAGCACCACCTGATTGAGGAGGAAGGCGCCTAGACAACATTGGGAAACACTTCTCTAAGTCAGCATTGATGATAAGAGCAGCAAATGCATTGGCAGTACTCTGATATGACAGACGGATGGGGTCAGATACAGCGCTATATGTAGATCTTCTGCTAGACGATGTTGAAGCAGAAGCCAAAAAGATACTGCAAGAAGGGGAGCAAACTTGCTGTGAAATCATTGACTGCACAGTGGACATTGTGTCCATAGGTTTTAGGCAGCTAGCAGGAGCAGCTGTCTTCCGGAGACAGGGGGTATTGAAAGACACGTCTTTTAGACCTGAGGTGAAGTTCTCTTCGGTAGACACATTGACAAGGCCCTCCAATCTCTAAAAGCAGATACAGATACCCCAAAGTCCTTAGGTACTGTGCAATACAGAACAATAGTTTTCGTGGTGCCTGAGTAAGGGGGGCAATTTTCTTACAGAGGAGGTTACCAACCATACAAGTATCTTTCATACCAACCGGGTATGCAGCGATTTCAACCACAATACCAGTAGCAACAAACTCCTCCAGCAGCCTATACACGGCAAACCCAGACACGAAAGTTGCGTCCATAGTGCAAAGACACAGAGAGACAACAGTGATGGATTACTGGCACCAGCTACGTATCAATCTTCTTCTGCATTCTCTGGGGCAAAATATCCAACCATCTCCCCGAATGGAAGAAAATAACAACATACCAATGGGTATTAGATCTAATTACCTTTGATTACACACTGAAATTCAGTCAAAAAATACCTCTACCTCCACCCCAAAAGTTCCCACCAAAACATCTGCATCTTCTGAGATTAGAAGTCCAGACCATGCTCAGAGAAGGGGGCATAGTACGAGTCCCTGGAAATCCGAAGGGCAAAGGTATTTACTCCTGTTTCTTCTTGATATGGAAGAAGTCAAGGGAACGGATACACATCCTGGATTTGAGAAAACTGAACAAATATCTTCAGAAACTGACATTTTTCCAGTGTCACAATACAAGACGCTTTACAGCTTCTAAAACAGGGAGATTATACGTTCCAGTTCATCTATGACATCAAGTTCTCCCATTTGGCATGAAATCTTTTCCTCGCATTTCCGCTGTGTCTGGCTCCAATAGCTGCATTCCTAAGACAGGAAAGACAGCAAGTTATTCCATACCTCGATAATTGGTTGGTTAAGGCATCTTCTCACCAGTCTGCACAAAGGTCAACCATGGCATGCTTGCGTCTTTTCAGCAAACTAGACCTTACTTTGAGTCCCCCAAAATCAATCCTTGAGCCATCCAAAAGTATAATGTTCCTGGGGGTTGCGCTGGATACAGGCATGTCCAACACCAGAAAGATGAACAAGATTGATGCAATTGGCCCCTTGAGTACAAGGAAAAATGTCACTTTCACTTCTCCTTTTTAAATCCATGCTAGGGTGATCTCCTCATGCATTTCTTTGGTACTGTTCTGACGCCTCCAAATGCAGCAATTGCAACAAGAACTGGGCAGACAATTCATCCAAATGCAAGGAACTTTCAATGATATAGTCTGTCACCCCAGGAATATGTACCACACTCTCTTGGTAAATTCAAGAGATGAATCTCTCCACAGGTCTAACCTTCTTACCCCAAGTTTCCCAGTTGGTAGTCACAGCAGACAATTTTCTAGTGGGTTGGGGAGCTCATCTCCAAGGTTTGGAAGTCAGCAGCAAATAAGAACCATCTCGGTTACTTCTACATATCAATCGTCAGGAACTCAAAGCAGTACACCTAGCCTTATAAGCTTTCCTGTGTAGAATAGAAAAGTCTGCAGTGCTTATCTGCACAGACTACACAACAAATGTGCACTATATCAACAAACAAGGATGTACAAGATCCCAAGCGCTGTCCCAAATGGTGCAGAGGATATGGGAGTGGTCAATCAGTCATCAGATAAACTTGAAAGTGGACATGTTCCCGGAAGCAAAGTGTCATAGTGGCACTCTAAGCAGAATGAAAATCACCTGTCACAAATGAGAGATTAATCAGGAGGTCCTAGAGGAAATTTGTAATCAATCGGGCACGCCAAATCTAGATCTGTTCGCAATCTCCAAAATGTGAAATGCTGATTCTGTAGAAGCTGGCATCACCAACCAGGGTCAGTGGGGACTGCGTTCTCAATAGCATTGTGAGCAGTCTTTGCCTGCCCTTTTCCACTGATTCCTTTCCTGCAAGGATTCTCAGAAATATTAAGACCAAGCCCTGCAGGATAATCCTCACAGTTCTGAGATGGCCAATGCAGCATTGGTTCGCAGAGCTATATCTGCTATCAGAGAGAAAGCACATCCAACAGCAGCAACTTCCGCCTCTGCTAACGATGTGCCAAGGCCTAGTACTTCATCCGCACCTGACACTTGTCAGTTTGGCGCCTGAATTCAGTGAGCTTGCACATTTAAATATCCAAGAAGGATGCAGAGACATTCAAACTATAGCAGATACTACAATCCAGACTTGCACTGTTAATTGGAAGCAGTTTTGCATCTGAGTCAATGATCAAACTTGCACCAGAGGAAATTATTCCATACTTGTTACATCTGGCAAAATCTGATACCACTCATATTTCTATTGAGGTACACTGAGGAGCCATATCTAGCTTCAGAAAATCATGAACATCACCATTGTTATGGTCTAGCAGACTCATCAAGCAATTTCTGAAAGGGCTGTTTAGGGTTTACCTGCCAGTGAAACTTCTCCTCAACTCTGACAATTGAACCCAGTACTCTCACAAATAATGAAGAGACCATTTGAGCCTATTCACAAAGCAGACATTAAGTTTCTTTCTTGGAATGTGGCACTCCTGTTCGCGCTGACATCAGCAAGACGAGTAGGTGAAATACAACCGTTCACCATTCATGAACCCTTTCTTCAGTTCAGGAGAGAGTGATTCTGCAAACAAATCTAAAATTCATTCCAAATGTACCATCAGACTTCATTTAAATATACAGGAAATCTTAAAGGCATTTTTATCCGATCCAGAACATGTAGCAGAAAGAACATTAAGTTCCTTGGACTTTAAGAGATGTTTAAAGTTTTACTATGACAAAATAAAGCAGTTTTGTAAATCAAGTGAATTTCTAGTTGTATACAATGCTCCTAGAAAAGGTTATTCACTTTCTAAGCAAATTATAGCAAAATAGATAGCTTAAGTGATAAATTTGTCATTGTAAAGCTGACACACCTTTACTAACTAAAGTGCATGCTCATTGTACTACAAGTATGTCAACTTCAACAGCGTTGTTTGCTGCAGTGTTTACCTGAGAGATTTGCAGAGCAACGACCTGGGAAAATACACACCTTCACGCAGCACTACTGCTTGGATTCCAGAGTCCACATAAATGCTTCTGTGGGCCAGGCAGTGTTATGTCTTCTTTTCCATTAAAGATGAGCTCCCACAATAAGTTGTAAGTCATAATAAGTTGAACCCAGCCATCCGCTAATGTATCGTGCACATCCAAAGGTTACATATTTTACTCACACAACACCATCATCTCAAGTAACTAACTCGTGCCATAAGGTAACCAAAACTCGTACCCCCACCATGCACCGTTTTCTTATCAATAATTTCACTGCAAATCTTGCACTGATATTATCAGTTACTTTATGGAGGATGTCATGATTAATATAAAATGTCCGGTAATTAGCAGTGCATGGCGAGGGTTTTAGTTACCTTAGGGCACGAGTTATGACGCGTTAAAGTTACTGCGATAACTATAACTCCTGAATTTCGATGGTTTTTTGTGGAAAATCTGAACCGAACTATAACGCCCCTGGAACGCTTTTTTTTGTTTTTTTTTTGCAGTGAATTTCTAGGGTATTTTTAACGTAAAGTAATCTAAAATTACCATAGGGTAATCCAACTGCCTGCGTGCACATCCTTAGGCCATGCGCGGCAGAGGATTGTCCGCAGGGCCTGACTTGTGGACTCTCTCTCTCTCTTTTTCTCTCTCTTTCTCTCTTCTCTCTTCTCTCTTCTCTCTTCTCTCTTCTCTCTTCTCTCTTCTCTCTTCTCTCCTCCCCCACCTTTAACCGTGCCTGGTCCACGGCCCCCCTTCTCCTGGCATTATTCACCCCTGAGGAACCCATTCCCTGGGGGCTATTGTTTAATTAATGGGGAAGGGGAGGACTCTGCCCTCCTCCCCTGGCTGATTTTGACTACAGAGACCCCATCTCCAAGGGCCTGGCCACATTATGAATGGGGAGGGAGGCACGCAGTCCGTTCCTCCCCCTCCCCCCAAAGGCCCTGAGGACCACATCCCCTGGTGCCTGGCCAGTAAAGGGCACAGGGCACCCACTTCATCTTTGCTTCGGGCCGCAGGGGGACCCCCCAATGCCCCTGCATCCCTAGTTGTCTCCCCGCCTCCAGGAGGAGCCAATAGTGCTCCCACGCACAGGGAGCAGTAAAAAATGCTGCTTCCTGCACACCGCAGCAATGTTTTCATCTGTTTCACATCAGGCAGGGAAACAGATAAAGTCCGCTCTCAGCAGGCGGATGCACTTTTCCTACCCCCACCTGCTAGGAGCAGACTTAGGGCCTGATTATGACCTTGGCGGATGGGATACTTAAACACGAACGTGACAGATATCCCACCCGCCATATTATAAGTTCCATTATGTCCTATGGAACTTTTAAAATGGCAGGCAGAATATCCGTCACGTTTGTGATGGATTATCCCATCCGCCAAGGTCATAATCATGCCCTAAGTGTTTTCTCTCGCTTGGCGAAAACATTTAAAGTGCTCCTGCCAAGCAAGAGCAAACATAGGTTTCCTTGCCAGCACTAGTGCGGACAGGGAAACCTCTATGTCCCGGTTTTGGGATGTAACTGGAGCTGGCCTGCATGGTTCCCCTCTTTGTTTGCATGGCCGGCCCCGGGTGTGACGGTCTCTGGGGCCGAAATCGGACCGGGAGGTGGGCTGTGTGCCCCCGCCTTCATTACTACATCCAGGCCCTCGGTAGTGGTTGTCCTCTGGGCCGAAAACTGCCTGGAGTGGGGCCCACCTCCCCTTGTGAATATTGTCCTCGTGCTGAGGGGTGGCGGTTTCTGGGGCCAAAAGCAAGAATGTCACATAATTCACTTTAATAAAAACTCCTCTCACTTAACAATCTGAGAAAGAAAAGTAAACACCAATCCTGCTGCAATTCAGAATCAGTAGACGTAGCCGGACATTTGACCTTTGTCTTTGAAGCACCGGTAAATGTGACGAGTTAAACACAGAATTTAAAGGCATCTTTATTTATTGCTTCCACTTTCCCAACCCACCAAAAATCGATTTTCTGCGCATCAGTGGATTGCATCCTCCAGTTTTGAAAACACTGTTCTAAATCACCTGAGTTTAGGGGTACCATACATGTCTAGATTTTCAGGTTGTACATAGGCGATGAACTAGGTGGAGTGCATTTTGGAAATTTAGAGTGCAACTCCAAGAAAAATGCCAGTTTAGGGTACCTCTCTTTTGGTCGCCAGTATCTATTCTGGGCTTTTTGGAAACCTGGCACAACCATATATTTTTAAATTCTACACATCCTAAACTTTACACTGCAGGGTGCCTGACCTCCCTCACTCCGATTGGTTGGCATAAAGGTTGCTCTGCACATGGTTGTCAAATTCTTATTTTTTTCCCAGAGAATGTTAATTCCTTCCAGTCTTTCTTGTGTAAGAGTCTATTCCTGCTGAGAGTTGACCCACATCTATGCTTCTCTGAGTCTCCTGAGCATGGGTGATTCCAGACCTGTATGGGGTTCTTGTGAGATCTGGGTTTCTACACATAAGCTGGGGGGGCAGTGTATTTCTGAAATTTGGAAAGCAGCCTCATGCAAAATGTTTTAGAATGCCTGCTATTTGGTCACAGATATCACAATTGGGTTTCATAGAAACATACTGCAACCTTATTTTTAAAATCTACTCATCCTATTATGTCTGTCGCTGGGTGCCAGACATCCTTCACCCTCATTGGCGGGCCGCAAGATCACGCTGAACATTGAGGTTTGTCATATTTTTAGCATTATTCCCAAAACATGGTAATTCTCTTGAGGCTGTCTCATGTGAATTTTCCTCTGAAAGCTTAGCCCAAATCTGTATTCCCCTAGGTCTTCTGAGTGTGGGTATCAGGCATGGGTGAGTATCCAATGGTTTTAGCAGGGATCACACATACACAAGAGAACGATTTTGATTTGTCTGCATGCACCATGTGGGATCAACAAACCATAGACATTTTTGAAAAACAGAAAGCTGGTAATCCACTGTGATTTGGCTTGCATGAATCCCATCACCTTTTATTGTTTAGAATTATTTACAAATGTCTATGATTTTTTTGAAAATCCCAATCTCTTCTCTTTTCTGTGACTGGTAATGCCTGCAATTTAGGTAAACGGCACAGGTGCTGCTATCGAATTTTCCCACACTTCTCCCAATTAAACCGTTCCTCATGTGTAGGTTAGCCTATTGTACACGAGGAGTATAGGTCAAATTGTATTTAATCTTGAAAGCCATAGTTGAATTGGCTTACTTTATACCAACAAAAGACCTTAGTTTGTAATATGCATTGTGCAGACACTGTTCTGATTATACTTATAAAAGGATAGTTCAAATAGTAGTCAAATAATAGTCTACTGAAGCAAAAAGAATTTTGATTGTTAAAAATGTATACAAAGTTCTACATAAAAAAATTGAATCCTACTTTTCATGAAGACAAAATTCCATCAGATATTGAGATATTCACTGCAAAAATGTCAATGTGTGTTGCACTCCATCTAAAGGTGTCCTTTCCTTAGGTCAAACTTGTGAGTATGTAAAGAGCACATTGACATTATATTGACTTCACACAGTCATATATACGGCCTGTGCATGTCAGTTCTAATAGGCTCACCCATACCTCTGAGGTACTGTTTATATTGATAGAAGGGTGGCACCATGTGGTGGTGGGAGCTTTTGCTGTTCTCTGCATATTCCACAACATTTAGCCACAGTTGTTTTTATTTCTTTAACCAATGTTTGACTTGTGCAAGTGATTCTTTATAAGAAAAGGTGATGGTATCCTTGCAAGCCATACACCCTAGGGCTACTCCTTGTTTCTACTTTACAGAAATGTCTGGGGCTGGTAAATGGAGTTAGCTGCTGGACAACCCCAGGCCCAGACATCTGTGCCCCATTGAGGAGCCAGGCAACATTTGGTGGTTTTCTTTTTTTCTTTAGGCCTAGTGAAAATCCAAACATCACCTGCTCCTTGCTGGGTCACACACTTCCCAGCGAGAAACTGGACAATGTGTGGATTTTTTTTGAGGTTTAGAAGAAAGGAAAAGAGCGTCCAGACTCTGTCAGGTGCAAGGGTGTGTATGCATCCAAGCAATGACCCAAGAACCATGTGGATTTTTATCTTCCTGCTTCCTTGCTGGGGCAGAGACATTCAGCTCTTTCATCTGCCAGTGCCTCTCTTGGACGTAGAAGTATCAGGAGGCAAAGGAACAGTGAAAATGAATCACAAATTTAAAGTTGTAATCTGAGGTAATTGGAACGATTCAAGCCTCCTCTTCCAAACTTTACTCACTGGTTTGTTTTTCTGTTAGTGTGTGAGATGGTTGAAAGAGCAGGTCTGCTCCTATCACCCTCTTTTCGCCTCCCTCTCTCCAACAAAAAGTATCTGCAGCTGGGGGTCATGGCTAGGAAAGTGCTGGGACAGTGATAACTGACCGTAGCCGCTCTAGTATAGAGATCGATTCTTGGATGGGTTTTAGATGGGCTAGGCAATACAGGGCCTGATTACGACCTGACCTTGGTGGAGGGAATTACTTTGTCCCAAATGTGACGGATATCTCGTCTGCTGTATTAGAAGTTTCATAGGATATATTGGAACTTGTAATACGGCGGGTGGTATACCAGTCAATTTGGGACGGATTAATCCCCTCAGCCAAGGTCGTAATCAGGCCCTCAGTGTCTGATGTCACTAACTACATCACATGGAACATTGTGGCGAACAGCGAGCCTTTGATTCCTGGAGAAAAGATTGGGCACAGATAAACTCCTTTCACCCACCGCAAAGAGGAGTTTGACCATCCAACAGGGAGATTACATTAAAAAAACAGCCGCCCATGGCAGGGTGCCACTTTGCTATTGACGTAACTTTACATTGTAAAAGCGGCTGGTGGACATCCCTTCCTGATGTTTTCAAACATCAGTAGATCAACAAAAGGATAAGATGCAGGAGTTTACTTATGTTGTTTACTGATATTGTGCAAACCAGATTGGTACAATTCAGTACTTTAGCTTAGCTTCTAAAAAGAAAACATGCATTTTTTAAGCCATTTCTAAACGTCAGCTATTTGTGTGCTGGTTGTGTTTTTCAGTTGTTCTATCTAGTTTTCTTTTCTCAACTCACAGGCTGTAGTTAAGAGGAAAGAATTTCTAAAGCCAATAGGTCTGCATGGAAACGTAGCATTAGCACATTAAAGCCAAACAAATGAAAAAAAACGAAAACGGGAAAGTGTTAAAAGGTCCTTTGACTTATCTACAGGCTTGTTTTTGTTTCTATATGAAGTTAAGATAAGAAATTACTGGTGCCTTCATTAGCGCTTTGTTTGTTTCGCGGTCGTCGAAACAGAGTGATTATAGTGAAGGCTTCCTTTGCATCCTTTCTCCGCTTCATGTTAATTTCATAGAATAGGACAAAATGATTGTGGGTTTCTACCAGTGCCAGGACTTTTTGTACTAATTGTTTTTATTTTTTACTGTAATTCATTATTTACTGTAATTCGTACAGTTCTGTGTTGACAACTGCTGGGAATAAGCTAAAAGACAAAGCTAAATAAAGATACTGTCTCTGCAGATAATGGGACAAAAGAAGAATTGCCTGAGAGTTTTAATCATCCGTCATCTGGCTACAGCTCTCTACTATCCACAGACTCGTCTCCCAAAGACATGACAATTAATTATGCACGTTTGACCGCAGTTTCAAAGGTAAGGACAACCTTCATATTCTTTGCTGAATTCATTTCAGAGCTCAAAAGGACGTGTATGTTTTAGTTGTTGAAACTATCTGCAAGCTGAACAAGTAAACTAAATGTATTCTGTGAAACCCTTCAAATTTGTGTAAACGTTGCTGTTTTTGTATGTATTTTTAATATATACGGCATGTAACCCATCATAAACCATTGCCTCTCCAAAACTAAATTTAGGTAATCTATATGAAATTTGGAATTCCTTGTCATTTATTTGTCATTGGTTTTATTATAGAAAACAACGAGAGAGAGAATGGAACGAATAAACAAAATGTAAGTAATAGTTATCTACAACATTGTCTGCCCACCTTATGCTTAGGTTCTTACTGAAATACTGTATTTGTTTCAGCATAAGCCATAACCAGGACGATTACAAAATAACAATTACAGCTATAAAACATTTTTTACAAACGACTAAAATTCATACACTGCATAAAACATATAATGTAATATAACGTACCTTTGCCATCTAAAATAAGTAATGGTTCGATCTAGGAACTTGTTAAAGGAGACATTCAATAATAATGATCTGATAGGATAAGAGTAGGCTGGGTTCTTACAGTGCTTAAGAGTTGGTGGTAGTTTGCTTTAGACTTAATACAGTAGTTGCTTATAATTGTTAAGTTCTGTTAGATGTGGACATTTTTTTTTGCCTGTACCTTATAAACACATGTAGTACTTTGAGCAACATGTTTTCCTTCTGTGCTGTGTGAAAACGTTTGTCTTGGTAGGCTGGGCCTAAATACTGCTTTAGTTGTCTTGTCTTTGTTTTTCAAAACATATCATACAGAAAACACATACATATATAGAGGCTCCCAGCCAGCACTCTTTCACCATTGGTCTGTAGACATGACACTCGCATTATACCTTGCCCCCCTGCAGTAGAAGGTATAGATCAACAGACCAGCCTACTCCAGCCGTTGGTGCTTTCACTTTTGAGTGACTGAATTTAAAAATACAAACCTTAAAAAAAACAGTTCTGAAGAATAGAAATAGGTAAACTTTCACTTCCTAATGACTGATTGTTGCTGTGTATGGTAGGGTTTCATCAACAATTTTCATAAATCTCAACACTTTTATTGTAAATTATAATGTTCATTACCCACTTTAAACCAGCTTTGGTATATTTATTATTCCTTCAGAAAACTAGCACAATGAATTGTAGTAGCTAGAGTTTATATTCAGATTTCTAGGTAGAAGCCACCCCCTCAGATTTGTGGTTGACATTTTAACCACTTGTATCTGACTTGTGAAGGGCTTTGTGCTGCACTTCAATATAAACAGCCAAAATGAGTTATCTGAGCACAGTTGTATATACCAGTGAATACAAATTCCTATCTATAGTAGGGTGTGATCACTTACTTTAATAAACATCAATAAATTCATTGAAATTGGTAACTTGACTCATTTGTATGAACACATTTTGGCAAACAAACCTATTGAAAACAAGCACAAATGATTAAATAGCAAAAGTGTGTATGCAGATTTATTTATAAAAGCCATATCACTCAGCATGGTGCAGATCACTTAAAGCAGTTACATCTATCTTGAGCAGGCCTTTATTAACAAGGCATTGGGCAATTCACAACAACATTACCTCAGTACATTCCAGGGATTCACAATCAGTTAGCAGACAACCTCAGTCGAGATCACCTGCAAACTCACGAGTGGGAAATACATCCCCAGGTACTACACACATACTTTCGTCAGTGGGGGACACCAGACATGGATCTGTTCGCCACAAACCAAAACGAAAAATGCCAAAACTTCGCGTCCAGGTACCCACACCCTCAGTCCAAGGGCAGTGCTCTATGGATCAACTGGTCAGGGATATTTGCTTACGCTTTTCCCCCCTCACCCACTCATTCCATTTTTAGTCAACAAAATACGTCAAAACAAACTCAAACTAATACTTATAGCACCAACGTGGGCACGCCAACCATGGTACACCACACTGTTGGACCTCTCAATAGTACCACATGCCAAGCTCCCAAACAGTCCAGATCTGTTGACACAACACAAACAGCAGATCAGACAACCCAGTCCAGCGATGCTCAATCCAGCAATCTGGCTCCTGAAATCTTAGAGTTTGGCTATCTGAATCTTCCAACAGAGTGCATGGAAGTCATTAAACAGGCAAGAAAACCTACCACCAGGCAGTGTTATGCTAACAAATGGAAAAGATTTGTTTTCTATTGCCAAGCAAAACACATAACACCTTTGGATGCGTCCATACAAGACATCATAGGTTATTTACTCCACCTACAAAAAGCAAATCTAGCTTTTTCATCCATCAAAATACATCTCACTGCAATTTCTGCTTATTTGCAAAATAAACAGACAAAATCCCTATTTAGGATACCAGTCATTAAAGCCTTCCTGGAAGGCCTAAAACGAATCATACCTCCAAGAACTCCACCAGTACCCTCGTGGAATCTTAATATTGTACCTACACAACTCATGGGTCCACCATTGAAACACATGCACTCTTGTCAGATCCAATTCTTAACTTGGAAAGTAGCATTTCTAGTGGCAGTCACTTCATTATGAAGAGTTCGTGAAATACGGGCTTTAACTATTGAAGAACCCTTCATACAAGTACACAAACAAAGTTGTACTCTGCACAATCCCAAAATTTCTACCAAAAGTCATCTCACCGTTTCATTTAAACCAGACAGTGGAATTCCCAGTCTTCTTCCCACAGCCAGACTCTGTGGCAGAAAGGGCACTGCATACATTAGATATAAAAAGAGCTCTAATGTATTACATCGACAGAACAAAAGCATTTCGTAAGACTAAACAATTGTTCGTCGCATTCCAAAAACCCCATACTGGTAACCCTATATCCAAACAAGGCATAGCCAGATGGATAGTGAAATGTATACAAACTTGTTACCTGAAAGCTAAAAGACAACTACTCATTACACCAAAGGCACACTCCACTAGAAAGAAAGGAGCAACAATGGCCTTTCTGGGAAACATACCAATGACAGAGATTTGTAAGGCAGCCACTTGGTCCACACCTCATACTTTTACCAAGCATTACTGTGTAGATGTGTTAGCAACACAACAAGCCACAGTAGGACAGCTGTACTAAGAACATTATTTCAGACAACTTCAACTCCTACAGGCTGACCACCACTTAGGAGAGGATTATTGCTTTGTAGTCTATGCATAGCATGTGTATCTGCAGCTACACATGCCACTGAACGGAAAATGTCACTTACCCAGTGCACATCTGTTCGTGGCATGTTCCGCTGCAGATTCACATGCGCCCTCCCTCCTCCCTGGGAGCCTGTAGCCGTTTAAGTTATAATTAAAAATTGTACATATGTATATAAACATTCCTTCATTTAAACTTTGTAGATACATCTCTATTCCATTACATGGACATCTCTCTATTTACACTGTATCACTCCTACCTTACCTTCTGCGGGAAAACAATCTAAGATGGAGTCGATGCCCATGCGCAATGGAGCTGAAAAGGAGGAGTCACTCAGTCCCGTGACTCGAAAAGACTTCTTCAAAGAAAAACAACTTGTAACACTCTGAGCCCAACACTAGATGGCAGGATCTGTGCATAGCATGTGAATCTGCAGCGGAACATGCCACGAACAGCTGTACACTGGGTAAGTGACATTTTCCATATATATAGGGTATAATATGTATATCTTTATCAATTGGCTTGCATTTTGGTTCTCCCTCCCACAGCCCAATGCATAAGGCAGTGGGTATTTTACTGGGACATAAAGATGGTGGCAATAAAAAAAAACAGTTTCCCAACAGTGCGACTGTTAATCGATGATTGCTAGTACATATATGTATACTTAACAAGTATTCCATAGTAATCAAGATGTTTATTAAAAGTTACATTATTGATTAATCACCATATGGCAGTATTTGCATATCTACTTAGCCTATTGAACTCAAGACTAATATATTAGAGTAGCAAACATGAATATGTAAATTTTTATGTTGAAGCCACACCCCCTCAACTTTGTGGACATTTGAATCAGTTGCATATCAATCAAGAGGGAAATTTTGTGAAAACATGAGTTACTGAAGCTTGTTGACAGACTTGTAAAGCAGTTGCTTCTGACTTGAGAGGGACATCTAGTAAAGTTTTGAAGGGCTGCAGTCTTGTTAAAGAATTCACGCTGTCTCCTCTGACTAGAGAAGGTCATCTAGTACTTACTTGAGTTACTGTGGCTATGTGAAGGCCCAGACTGATTGGTTTTGCCAGTGGTTGCTTACATTTTACTATGGTGTTTATATACTGGGCTTAACTGAATCCAAGGGAATTGGGTTGCTTTAAGTGCCTACCAAGTTAAAAAAAAAAAAAAAAAAAAAAAAGTTCCTGACCAGAGCATTATACAAAAATATATATATACTCTTGACAGGAGTAGAAACGCTTTTAGTCTCAAATACTGAATGGAAATATTTTAACTATCATTTCTGAAAATCATATAAACAGAATTTGATTGGAGTTTAAGGACTTGCTGGTAATAAGTGCACTTAATCTTCCGATTGAAAGTTAATAGCCTAAGTGTGAACATCTATGCATTATCATCAGTTCTTTTCTTTCGGCTCCAGTCAATTCAGTTCCATTTCAGTTCAGTAACTTTAGTCGGTCATATGACTATAAACCACAAAAGTAAATACAGTCATATGCAGGAAGACAGCAAGGATAATAAAACACACTAAATCATCACTATCTAATACGTGCGTCCTTGAGGAAAGAGATGGGAATAAAAAATAAAACTAAAAAGACAGATCATGGAAAGCATCAGCTACAGTGACATCGATTAAAGGCCTACCTATAAATTTTTATGACACTAAAACAAAGCGCAGAAAAATAAACAGAAAACAACACATTTTGTATTCAGACAAAAAGTGCCATTGATACATAAGAATATATTTAGTTTTGAAGGTAAAATTGGTACAGTGCTTCGCAGCAATAGTGCAAGAAATATCTAAGAGAAATAAAAACAACATACAGAAAGAGATAATGGTCGTCCAGAAAGCTACCCAAGTTAATTTCCTACCTTAATCACCAGCCTTGGAAAGGTATATCCAATAAACTCCAAGAAATTTCTTCTGAGGCCAGGGATTGCAGAAAGTGCAGTGTTTCTATGCAATGATGCAGGGAATGCTTGATCAGTAAAGGTTTTAAGACGCAGGACCTGCAGTTGGAATAAAAAGTGAAGAACTCTACATGTAAAGTGCTCTGACCTGATTTCTGATCACATGGACAAGGTAGAAGATCATGTAACAAATCATTACACTGTGCAAAAATAACTATTCTATGAAAACTGCTGAGCCAAAACATGAGTATAAAAAAGTTCTGACAATGCCGTGCATCACATAACAAGAATGCCGTGCATCACATAACAAGAATGCCAGTCAGTGCAGATCCAAAGAGAGCGACCCCTCAGTCACTTTTTGACTGAACTTTATTCGACTTCTGTGGAAGTTTTTTTGGAGAAGTTTTTCTCGTGGTGTAGCAGGAATGTCATCTTGGAATGCCGGCTTGAAGCCCTGCATTGCTGTTCACTGACTGGTGTCTGTGATGACCTGCACCTTGTTTGCTTCTGGTGACTCAAGCGTGACAACGATGTGAAGACCTGCATTGACTGCTGCGCTAATAATCCGAAGGTCTTGAGGAAGCGGTCCCTCAAGCTCTGGCAGCTCAGTGTGCAACACTCTCGACCCAAGGTCGAGAGATAGGTCCTGGGATCAGTTGCAGAACCCAAGATCTTTGTCTCACTCAAAGTCTTCGGGCCATTCTGGTAAGTTCCACCGCAAAAAGAGTAAGAAGTTGAAGAGGTCTTCGACTTCGCCCCGCATGTCTAAGTCATCCAACAAGACAAGAGTGCCTCTGCTGTTGAGTCAGCATCGTCTGGGCCGGCTCCACGCCTCACTGAGTTCTGAGCCGTAGCAACCCCTGCTCAACTCAGTGAATTTTTATGAGGCCATTCACCTCATTTTTGGGTGGCCCGTTCCCTCCAGGCGCCTTTAGGTCCGTGGGTTTGGGCGGGACCCCTCCTGGTTCCACGCTAGAGGCTCAGGTGCCATTTGGAGCCCTTGGATCCAATGATGGATCCGGACTGGTGCCAGTTGTACCTCCGCAACTTTCCTCAATGCCGGTACGCAGGCTCTCAGGGCCGATGTCAGCGTCATCCTCATTCTCATCCCCATCTACGACACAGAGCTGGAGGAACGTCATACGACGCTAGCTCAGGCGCCGACCAGAGCTATGCCTCCCAGGTTGGATCCCAAGCCCTACTCATATGGGCTGAGACTTTGTCAGGTATGGGAGGGGTCGCCGGACCTAAAAGAATACCAGCCCCTAGACCCCAATATGGACTGGTATGAGGACCTGGCAGACAACAGCGGACCGGATACTTCTCCAGATACTGGTATGGTATCTTCCAACCGTGGCTACAGAGGAGGAAACCTCATTCACAGTGGTGGTGAAAAGGGCCGCTGAGGTTCTTCACTTTCAGTTGCCTTCAATAGCAGTCAAGACTAATGTCTTAACGGAGGTGCTTCTGCCGGGAGTGTCTCCCCCCATCAGAACCACTTCTCCCTTTCACTAAAGATCTTTCAAACGTCCTGCTAGGGTCTTGGTACAAACCGTGCACATGGGCTTCTGTGAACAGGACGATTGCCCACTGCGTCATCCCAGGGGACCCAAGTTTCCCCACCCAACACCCTACCCCAGAGAGCGTTGTGGTCCAAGCCCCTGCCTCCCATGTCTACCTTGTCCCATTCCCTACCACCTCACAGGACAGGAAATCCAAGAGGCTAGGACACCTTGGGGAAGAAAATGTTTTCTTCCACCTGCTTGGCATTGCGGTGCGTGAACACTTCATACCTTTTGGGCTGTTACTCCCACACACTGTGAGATACAGTTGCGCAGATCCTGCCAACGGTCCTGGAAGAGGCACAGGCCATACTCTCCCAAGCTGTTGCTGACAGGAGAGATGCAGCCAGGTTCACGATTTATTGTGGACTGGACACCACCAACTCACTGGGCAGAGCGGTTTCATAGTCAGTGGCCTTACGGTGCCACGCCTGGCTGAGACGACTCACTATTCAGAGGGTGTCCAAGCATTGCTTCTGGACATGCCCTTTGATAGTCTCTTCGTAGACTCATCCTCTCCCTGACGATCAAAACAACCACCACTAGAACCAACTTCACCAACTGCATGACCATTCTAGCAGACTGGATGTGAATCAACTGCCTGCAACTCAACGTTAAGGTGGAAGTACTGGACTTTGGCAACAAGATCTCCCAATGGCAATCCACCTGGTAGCCGTCGGAGCTAGGGCCAACACCCATTCCCACAGGCCACACAAGGAATCTAGGGCTCACCCTGGATGACTAGCTCAACATAATGGATCAAGTCAATACAGAGTGCACCTCCTGCTTCCACATCCTGCTGAGAAAAATCTTCAAATAGTTGCCTCAGAAAACCAGACTGACTGTCATACAGGCACTCCTCACCAGCACACCAAACTGCAATAACACACTCTACACTAGAATCTCCAAACAACTCCTGCACAGGCTCCAGACCATCCAGAACACCACTGTAAGACTCATACTTGATCTCCCCCTCGGCACCCATATCACACCGCACCTCGGGCAGTTTCAATGGCTCCCCATTCACAAGCACAGCCAATTCAAGCCTTTAACCATTAGCAAGCATACCTTATTAATTCCCACCTAGCTTAATACACTGGGCACTGGATTACACTGCACCAATTTGCAAAGTCTAAAAACCATTATTAACAACATTAATAAAATTCAACAAAAAGGGGCCTTTTCTCATAATTACAAACCAGGACATGTTCTTATTTTATCACGGAGTACTGGAATGTCGTTGAAAAACCAGGACAGCCTCAGTGGATCCTGGCCACCCTAATCTACATCTAACATGCCTCATCTTCTGTGTCAGTAACATCTTGCTGCAGGGTCCTTTTTCTGCTAAATGCCCAGGACCTGCATTCTAGAAACACATGCTCTCCAGTAGGTTTGTTTTTTGGCACCTCAAATGTTTACTTCTTTTAAGATACCAGAGACCTAGTTATGTTATTGCATGGCGGTACTCTAGTGCCAGGAGAGCAAAATATATTGTGAAAGATATATGGAGTGAGTTTGAGGAAAACACAAGTAAAAAAAAAATAAAAAAATTGTTTGACCCAACACTGAAAGAGCGCATCATGCATTTTTGCCTACTGACCCAAGCATATCACACTGATCCTGTTGAAGGCAGTAATGCCAGCTGTTAACTGGGCATTAAAAACCACCTAGACGTTATGGTGAGATTAGGTCCTTTGGGCTGCTGGTTTATTTTGTTGCATTATAGGAGGAATTATTTTTCTTCCTCCCCCCCCCCCCCCCCCCCCCCCCATTTAGGGTACAGTGCCCACTTCTGTTAAGTAGACATTTGTAACTCCGTTC
Organism: Pleurodeles waltl; assembly: GCF_031143425.1. NCBI lineage: Eukaryota > Metazoa > Chordata > Amphibia > Caudata > Salamandridae > Pleurodeles > Pleurodeles waltl. The sequence goes on from NC_090437.1 coordinate 832,772,511, forward strand.
TTATGAGAGTGTCCGTCAACCCTTTCGATTGTTGTCCTTTTGCCAGGCATCCTTAAGATTGCAGGGTTTTACAGAAGACCATTACTTGTGTCTCTTTCAGTCTTTCCTAATTGGACCCTGTGCCACCACTGTAGTCTCTGTTTGGGATGCAGTGTTCAACAGTACAGGGTCTTTCTCATCCAATGTGTTATCGATGCCAGATCCCCCTGCTCTTTATAGGGTTATGTGACCACTGGTCAACGTTTCTCAACTCTAAGTCTGCAGATGCATCTAAGATTACTTTGGTGCATCTAAGATTACTTCGCTTAAAGAGAACATAGAGTGGAACTGTGTGATTTATATCTGTTCCTTTTTCTTTTTGACAATCCCTAAAAGTTATCTTTGTCTGCTTATTTATTAGTATATTTGGCCTTTACGGATTTACAGGACATACAGATATTACTCCTTTTCAGCAAGCAACACCACCTGCAAGTGGCTGGGTCCCAGGGTCAGTGCTTCACCTAAGGCATTAGAAGTTCTGTGTAGTTGGATTAGCTAGATTTCCTTCACACTGTCCGGGAACAAAACTGAAAGTCTGGTTGCATACCCTAGACACCACAGTTAAAATCACAGAATTCTCCTGCCCAGGCACTGATCCTTTAGTTTTTCTTAAAATTAAAACAGTTTTAACAGCCTGCTGAAGGCTATGCTGGCCAATGTTCACTTATTTATCTTTAACAAGAAAGCAGCCAATTTTGGTTTAGAAAAGTAATTTCAGGAGCAATCCTCTTTCACACACCTTATTGTAATGGAAATGTGAGAGCAAAAGATGGCAATGTAGGTAGGTAGGCTAAGAGGCTGTAAAACTGTCCCTGCTCCTAGAAGGGTGGATACTCCACCAGTATCCTATCATTCCCGGTCATGGACAGTGATTTGTTTTTTTCTATCTAGAAAGAGGGGACTGAAGCGCTGAACTCGGCCTCTTGTTTTTTCAGTGGAAAAATCTTTCTAAACCTTCTCCAAAAGTTATTTACTCGGTGTCTTTGGTTGTCAGAAGTATGTATTTTCTGTTTACTGATGACAATATTGGTCTTTTTGCAGGGAAATACTATCTTTCTTTGTGAAATAACCTTCCTGTGCTGGGTAGAAGCTAACTGATCCTTACAGCATGTGCATAGTCTGTCTCTCATGCTCCCATTATCTGGAGCCGTGTCCCCACTGTCATAAGCTGTCAACTAGGACCCTTAGGGACAGAAATAATTTTCACCTCCCTGGGCTTCAAGAAGACCAGCACAGGTGACAGTAGTTGACATGAGAGAGGTCTGAGGGGCATGGAGAGGGGACTTCTATCATAGCAGACTCATCCCAAGAGAGATCAGAGGAAAGTCCAGGTATGAAAAATGTCTACGAACCAGGTCAAGAAATTGACTGGGAAAGTGCCACCTGTTTGATGTCAAGAGCAGGAACAACATTTAGGCATTTGTTCCAGATGTGTACTGAACTGGTGGTGTCTGAGGTCCTTCTTTTATACTTAGCTGTGCCTGTGAAGTGGGGAGAATATCTGCAGTGACAGGCCAGAGAAATGTTTAAAGGGCTACTTAAGTGGGTGGCACAATCAGTGCTGCAGACCCACTAGTAGCATTTAATTTACAGGCTCTGGGTACATGTAGTACCCTTTTAATAATGACTTAAAAGCATGTTCAATATGCCAGTTGGGGGATAAGTCAATACTACCATGTTTTAAGGAGCAAACACATTCACTTTAGCACGGGTTAGTTGTAAAGTGTGCAGAGTCCTAAGACCAACAATAAAAAATTGATCAGAAATTAGGAGGAGGAAGGCAAAAAGTCTGGGGATGACTCTGCAGAAAGGGTCATTTTCAACAAGGAAAAATGTTCCAGAAGAGAGACTGCAACCATACAGTGTGTTTCCTTTTTGCTTGATGGTATGATCTTGCAAACAATCTTTCAGTAAGGCTATAGCATACTTGTTTCAATCAACAGAAATAATCAATTTGTGTCAATGCATGTAAGGTGCAGACAAACTATCACCAGTGATCAGATAGTGAACGCCTTAGGTATTGATAATGAACAAACCATGGTAAAAGTGAACATATCTCACTAATGCACAAAGAGCATTGCCTACTTCTTAAATACATTAATCGAAACCAAAGACCGTATTGTAGGATAAAGAGCTAGACTGCAGTGAGGCACCAAAGCAATGACATGAACTTCCGATGAGAACCACTTGAGGGCAGCAGAGAGTGCTTCAAATGTTGTATTAGCATCTGATGTAACTTTGTATCAATCACCGAAAGGGTCCGGATGCATCTGGCATATTATTCTACCAAATTTCCCATTCAGATAACCTTATCGACACTGGTTGGATTGATAATATCTGTAAACCATATCGGTTAGAATTTCTGGAAAATCTCCTGTTCGATGGCAACACCTAAATATGACTCTAGGCCCCATTGAGGAAGAGCACCATTGTTTTATATAAAATCGAAAACAGTAAAGCATTCTGAGAAGATAAAGCAGTGAACAAGCACTTGGTAAACTGAGCTTGTCCAGTGGAAAAAAGTGTTTAACTTTCATCTTGCATTGCAACCATGCATTATCCAGATGATTGCATGGGTGATTTTTTTTCTTTTATGCTAGTCAGAAGCAATCCCCTTGCACTCAACAAAAGCCAGAGAAGATCGTGAAGCCCACTAGTGTCACTCACATATTCTAGACAGGTGAAAAGAAATCACTCCATTTTATATTGCTTTGTTGTTTTCATCAGTGACTTAAGAAGGCAACTTTTTGTTGTGGAACCATTGAAGGTGCAGGCTTGCCCAGACTTCAGTACTTTGAGAAATCAGTTTCCCAAGGTAACTATATGGCTGGCAAGATTCCTTAAAGAAACAGCAAAAACAAAGAAAAGTCAGTTTAAGATCATACAAGGGTGAAATTAAAAAGCTCAGAAAGGAGGAGGCCTGGCACTTCCAGACCAAACCTCCATGTAATGTGTGATGTGACCAAAGTTAATGACAAACTCACCTTGGGTAATCTTAAAGGTAGTCTATTTCACAATACAAACCAGGAGCTGATCGATTTACAGCAAGGCCCATTTATTGTTATAGCCCTCGGTTCCATCCAAAAGGGAGGAAGGACCTTGTGAATGGGGAAAACTGATATCGGCGTGGGACTATCGAACTTGTAAAAAAGATTAGCCATTCTTTTAGTCGGAATAAAAATGATCTTTCCTTAGGAGTCTTTTGCATCTGAAGAAGTTGACACTTCTGACACATTAAATGCTCTTCAAGTCTGTGGCACTACTTAACTTTGACACAGTTCACTTACACCTACTGATAAAAAATTTTCTTTTTCCTATTGTTTTAGTATTTTTTTTTTTAAGTGTCCTTAATACTTGTTTTATGCTGATACCTCAAAATATGGTTATCAAAGGCTGGGCAGAGAAGCACTGGTATTAAGTGTGATGTGTCTGTTTTGCAATTTAATTTGTTTTTGAGGGGATCGTTAAAATTTGGCTTTTAGCTAAATAAAGTTTGTGTTCAAACTTTTAATTCTGATTGGCTGTTGAAAAATGTCTACTTTAGGCATATTTGGTGCGGGATCATCATAAGTGCTATTGTTTCTTTACACCTTTTGTTCTGGAATCCCGCACTGAGGCTTATGATTTAAAAATACTCATGATTGATGGTTGGGTAGTTTATACTTTTCATTATATTGTGATGTTTGTTTTCATTTTCGTGCTTGCTTAATTTGTACTAATTATTCATTCATGTACCTTTCTATTTTTAGGATTGAAGAAACATCAGATTTATTGAAATATTCCACTCATCCCTCTTAAAATTTCAGAAAAGGACTTTTCTTATTTTTTGTAAATGTGTACAGATAAATTATGAGATTGTGGCGTTGATCTGTTTTATGCTTAATTTCACTTTTATTTACCAAAAAATAAATCTATTTTAAGGTTAAATACTAACTATCCCTCTTATATGCAGTTTTTGTTCGGGCATTTTTTGTTAATAGAACACCATGTTATCATTTAGTGCTTTGAAATGTGCCAGCGTTTTTGATGTCCGGCATTACACCTCTCCTGTGTGCTGGGTATATTGCTATGAATTCTTTAAAATCTCCTTAACTTGAGTTTTGGCACCAGATGAATTTTACTCGATCTCTGTCCGCATGCTATTTGATGTTTTGTATATCATTTTTTCTACAGTGGAGTGTTTACATTGCATTACAATGCTTTTAAAGTGGTATTATCAATCTGGAGAGTATTCAGTCATATATTTAATTATGTCACCTCATACAAGCATTCTATATAGAAAGCAATCCATATTTGTATTTTTACAGGGATATTCTTTCTTTAAATGATCTTGTCAGTACTCGAGTGTGAACCAGGAATTTAGTTGTCTACTTTTTTTATTTTCACACTAGTGTTCTTTTTAGGTCATTACAATCACCCTCTGTAAAACCACGATTACAGTAATCATTGAAATTAACTTTGCTTTAGCCGCCAATAATATTTCCCCACTTCCCGTACCATTGTGATTACCTGAAGTTATCACACCACTTTTACAACCGTTGCCATCACTACCACCACCATAGCTCTGTAGTCACCATCACCTCCACAGTTACCACCATTAGTATCACCCCCTGTACTACCACCAGTGCCATTATGACTACCACCACTAACAAAGTGAATATATCCTATTTAAAGAGCCACCATCAAAATACAGACATGAATGTATTTACTGTTTGCATGTACTATCTTGTTAAATCCAGAGCTATTGGCTTTGTCACCGTTTGACTTTTGAAGGCATTGTTCTAAAGAACTTGTTTGAAAGGCCAGTTGGTTTCAGTTATATTATATAAACCTGTTTGGTGCAGGCGTCGGCCAGTGGCCGACACCCACACTCCCTCCCTGGTGCGGGTCACAACCAGTGGCCGACACCAGGAAGGGTGTTAAAACAAAATCCTCAGATGCGTCACACCAGAGGATTTTTTTTTCTTCTAAATAACCCCGGCAGACACAGAAGATCTTACGTGTCTCCGCCCCTTTGCGGCGCGCTGACGTCACTGTTTTGTTTTCGCCCCCAAACGGCCTTCCTGACGTTCAGGAAGGTCTTGTTTGAAAGGGGAGATTCTTGGCAAACGGGCCGCCGTAAGTCACATGGTAAGGTGACCTCTACTGTTGCATGTATCACATACGACACCCAACTCATCCTCTGCTTCACCCGCAACCCCACCACTGCCAAAACCAACCTACACGCTGCTCTCCTCGACACCGCCAACTGGATGACAACTAACCACCTCAAGCTTAACTCCAACAAAACCGAGATCATCATATTCGGCCCAAACAAAGACATATGGGACGACTCCTGGTGGCCCACCGCCCCACGCCCGCAAACCCACGCCCGCAAACCACGCACGCAACCTCGGCATCATCCTGGACCCCTCCCTCTCCATGACACAGCAAATCAATGCACTAACCTCCTCCTGCTTCCACACACTCCGCACTCTGAAAAGAAATTCCTTGAAAAGGATTCCCCCAGAGTCCAGGAAGACAGTCACCCATGCACTCATCAGCAGCAGACTAGACTACGGTAACGCCCTCTACGCCAGCACCACACTCCAACTCGAATGCAAACTCCAGAGAATCCAGAACACAGCCGCACGCCTCGTCCTTGGACTCCCCCGCCACGAACGAATCTCACCACACCTCAAATTCCTTCACTGGCTCCCCATAGACAAGAGAATCACTTTCAAGATCCTCATCCACGCACACAAATCCCTCCACAACACCGGCCTGACCTACCTCAACGAAAGAGTGAACTTCCACACTCCCACCCACAACTTCCGATCAGCTGACCTCGCACTAGCTACAGTCCCCCGCATCCAACGAACCACCACAAGAGGCAGGGCCTTCTCCTACCTCGCCCCCACAACCTGGAACTCCCTCCCCACCAACCTCCGCAAAACCAGAGACCTACTCTTCAGAAAAAATCTCAAGACATGGTTGTTCGAACAGTAGCCCCTCCCCCCCCCCCCCCCACCCCCCACCAAGTGTCTTGAGACCCTCACGGGTGAGTAGGGCGCTCTATACATTTTTTTGATTGATTGATACACACCAGCAATTTTGTGACTGCCTACATAGGCTAGTGCTTTAGAGCAACAGTTTAGCCAGTAGCAGAGATGGCATTTCATTGGATGACTGCTGCTCACGCCCTCACTCGGGTTATAAAGAACATCTCTGACATAGGATCAGAGACTGAGACAGCATCGGAGGGATCGGACAATGGCACATACTCTGGGAGTGATTTTTTTTCAGTCAAAGGAATCTCATTCGATAACTCCTCTTCCGGTAATTGAGGGAGGTGATGAGGACAGTCCTGCTGTCCCTTCCCAAGCACAGTGTGTGCAACAGGACAGTAGCGGGTTAGCCCAACCCAGAGAGCAAGTGAATGCAGACGCAAGCACAGAGGGAGAGAGCTCTCTTGGGAGCTCCCCAATTTAGTCCTGCCCCAAATTCCACCGCCCAAATCGTATTGTGGAGACATGAAAATTATATATCACGAAACAAACTGGTTTTGTAAGGCAGACACCTGTGTTTTTGGTCCTGGGCTCGGCAGCCATTAGGGAAACGTACTAAACCCAGACATTTCTGGAAACTAGACATCCGGGGGAGTCCACAGAGGTGTGACTTGTGTGGATTCCCCAAGGTTTTCTTACCCAGAATACCCTGCAAAGCTGAAATGTTTAATAAAAACTCTATTTTTATCTTGCATTTCTGTAACACAATCTACAGGAATGGATCCACAAAATTCCTACCACCCAGTGATTCCTCACCGGTCCTGATAAAAACACTACCCCACTTGAGTGCCTGTACCTAGTGCTTGCGTCAAGAATGGATCACCCTAGGGTCAGCAGTTGCCTCATGTAAGGCCCAGCATTGACCGATGTTATCTATTCCTGTTGCGGGCACTAGGCCTACCCACACCAGTGAGGTACCATTTCTATTGGGAGACTTGGGGGAATGATGGGTGGAAGGAAATTTGTGGCTCCTCTCAGATTCCAGAACTTTCCATCACCAAAATGTGAGGGAAATGTTTTTTTTTTTGTTTCGTTAGATTTTTTTTTGCCAAATATTGAGGTTTGCAAAGGATTCTGGGTAACAGAACCTAGTGAGAGCCCCACAAGTCACCCCATCTTGGATTCTCCTAGGTGTCTAGTTTTAAAAAATGCACAGGTTTGGTAGGTTTCCCTAGGTGCCGGCTGAGCTAGAGGCCAAAATCCACAGCTAGGCACTTAGCAAAAAACAGGTCTGTTTTCTTTGGGAAAATTAGATGTGTCCTCGTTGTGTTTTGGGACATTTCCTGTCGTGGGCGTGAGGCCTACCTATTCAAGTGAGGTACAGTTTTTATCGGGAGCCTTGGGGGAACACTGGGTGGAAGGAAGTTTGTGGCTCCTCTCAGATTCCAGAACTTTCTGTCACCGAAATGTGAGGAAAAAGTTTTTTTGGGCCAACGTTTGGGGTTTGCAAAGGATTCTGGGTAACAGAACCTGGTGAGAGCCCCACAAGTCCTCATCTTAGATTCCCCTAGGTGTTTTGTTCTAAAAAAAAAAAAAATGCACAGGTTTGGTAGGTTTCCCTAGGTGCCGGCTGAGCTAGAGACCAAATTCCACAGCTAGGCACTTTGCAAAAAAAAAACGTCAGATTTCAATGTAAAAAGGTGATGTGTCCATGTTGCGTTTCCTGTTGCGAGCATTAGGCCTAGCCACCGCAAATGAGGTACCATTTTTATCGGGAGACTTTGGGAACACAGAATAGCAAAAGAAGTGTTATTGCCCTTGTCTTTCTCTAAATTTTTTCCTTCCAAATATAAGACAGTGTGTAAAAAAAGACATCTATTTGAGAAATGGACTGTAATTCACTGCTAGGATGGGCACCCCTGAATTCAAAATAACCACTGCTTCTCAACACCTTATCTTATGCACATTTTGGAAATACAAAGGTTTTTTGATACCTATTTTTCACTCTTTTTTTAATACAGTAAATGAATTACTGTATACCCGGTATAGAATGAAAACCCATTGCAAGGTGCAGCTTATTTATTGGCTCTGGTTACCTAGGGATCTTGATGAACCTACAAGCCCTATATATCCCCACAACCAGAAGAGTCCAGCAGATGTAACAGTATATTGCTTTAAAAAATCTGACATTGCAGGAAAAAGTTAGAGTAAAACATGGAGAAAAATGACTGGCTTTTTTCAGCTCAATTTCAATATTTTTATTTTTATTTCAGCTTTTGTAAGAAAACCTTGTAGGATCTACTCAAATGACCCCTTGAGGAATTCAGAATTTTGCCTACTTTTCAGAAATGTTTAGCTCTCCGGGATCCAACATTGGTTTCACACCCTTTCCTGTCACTAACTGGAAGGAGGCTGAAAGCACAAAAAAATAGTAAAAATGAGATATGTCCCAGTAAAAGGCCAAAATTGTGTTGAAAAATGTGGTTTTCTGATTCAAACCACATGCCTTCTTCGACAGCCCTTTTTCCCCATTTAAAAAATTGCTGTTTTGGGGCTAATTTCTTGGTCTCCTCCAGGGGAACCCACAAACTCTGGGTACCTTTATAATCCCTAGAATGTTGGGGAAAAAAGGACGCAAACTTGGTGTGGATAGCTTATGTGGACAGAAAGTTATGAAGGCCTAAACGCGAACTACCCCAAATAGTCAAAAAAGGGCTCAGCACTGTGGGGGTGGGAAGTTGGTGGGGAGCCCTAGCAGATTAGAGGTTAGTAAAGACAATTAACTCAATGTAAAGGAGAAGTAGGACTGCAAAATATAGTGCTCTCTGTTCATTTAGCATTTCTGGTTTTGATGAGACCTTTGACTCAGAAGTCAGAGAATTGAGTTGTTTTGCATTTCATGTTCATATAGACCAAGTATCGACCAAAATACTTTTGCCTGCTTTCCTATCTTTATAAATATACAGCATTTGTACATAATGTACAAACTAATGAAAAGACCCCTTTGAACTGTAATAAATATACTCTGAAGAGGACAACACGTTGAAGAAGTTGGTCGTACAGAATTGCTGCTTTCATTGGTCTTGAGCATTTGTAGTGTAGTGCCAGCAGTGTGTTATCATTTCATGGAGTCACCAGACTCATCTGACGTGGTTCACATGTGAGAACCTTGCCAACACGGCCAGTTTCAGCACTGCAATGCATGCTCGTCTAAAGACCAGAGAGCCAATTACCATGATCCAAACGGTTCACTCTAGACAGTCACACAATATTGAGATTAACAGGGCCAGGGCCTAAATGGCCTATCAAATGGCTGAATGGGTGGGCAAAGCTGAGCACAGCCCCACTTGCCCCTGAATAGGCTGCATCCTGTTTCCTCAAAATAGGCATAACAACCCTGTATTGTCAGTGCAGCCAGCTTGGAGCCCGTGCAAAGGAGGCACAATACTCTCAGAACTTCAAAGAATCTTTACAGAAACTTCTTCCCTCTATAAGCTGGGTACCAGGGTATAAATATAGACCTGACCCATCCTCAGTGCACTACTGGACCTGTGGAAGGACTCTCAGGACTGCCTGCCGCTGTGCACTCTGCCAGACTGCTGCTGTACCTTAAAGGATTGCTTTGCTACCTGAAGCCTTCCTTGAAGCCTCAGAGGCCAACCCTGCTGTTGAGTCCTGCATCTTCACCTGCACCAAGGACTTCTGGACATGACTCCAAGGGCTAGTTTGCTGGCCTCCTGTTCAGAGCCAAAGGGACTTAACAGCCTCCCACCATCATGAACTCTCCCCTGGGTCAAGCCTGAGTAAGTCCTGAGCCTGCAAGAGGTCTTCATCCACTCCTGGACCCTTGGTTGTCGTGCTAAAGGTGCCACTTCCCAAAACTAAAGACGAGAACAAAATTTGGCCAAACATTGCTCTGAAAACCAGGAGGAGACCAGGACCAACCTGCTTGCCTATGTGTCCGTGGTGCATCGCCGGTTGGATTGACTTTGTGGCTTCTCCCGCTAGGTTCTTCTTTGCAGCAGCAAATCCATCTTAGTGGTCCTTTACCAAAGGGGTATCCAACCTTGTGGAACTATTTTCGGCCACAACTTTCTGCTTTGTCCTGCTGGAGATTTTCAACTTCATCGCCACAACCAAGTCCGAAGGTAAAAATCTTCACTGAGGCTTTGCTCCACGGCTATCCAACGATGGCCTGCTGAACTCCTACCTTCTTGGGTACTTTTTCTTCAAACATTTCTAAGTCCAAAGGTAAGCACTGACCGGGCCCAATCCACTTTTTGTATCTGGACTGCGCTCAATCTAAGTCAGCCTTAATTTCTTTTACTTCGCCCCGGACTAGCGCAACCAGATTTCCACTTTTTGTGGTTCACCCTGCAAGGGACTGAGGCTGTTGCTTGACCAAGGCTCACGCCCTAGTCAGCCAACAACCCAGTTTCTCACACCACTTCATTCCTCTCTAAGTAAGTTATCAATTTTGGGAATTGCAATTGACTGGACTGTGGGATACAGTGATAATCCCTTTGTATTGCAATGAATGCTGTTGTTGTTATCAAATAAAATAGTTCCAGAGTTGAGAAAATTAGTTTATTTCTAATTAAGTGATTTTCATGACAATAAACAGGGATAAATGTAAAACAAACTAGCATTAATTTCTGGTTAAAAAAAAAAAAAACTGTTCATCCCACACTTTTTCATTAACTTCAAAACTATGGAAACCAATATCTGTGTAGGCACAGCATGTGTTTTTTAAGCATAGCTCTGGACTTGGGGTATGTTTTTGCCCTGGTAGCAATAGAACGCCCCTGTCCTATGTCTAATTTAAGCTAAATGTTTACCCAATGGAAATTCACTTTCACTTCTGCGGCATCAACGGATGCTGACGTTATCAAGCTATGCCAGATTCCAGACATTCTTATAGAATGGAATATCTTTACAGTAACTGAAGCACAACCCACTCATCCTGTTATTTAGCTGGCCTCCTCTTAGTCCAATATTATGAATCAACAAACTGGATTGCCTGTTAACAGATTTTCTCATTCAAGATGATTAAATTGTTTTCTAGGAAGAATCTGTAACTCAACCTCAGAATAAAAAGAACTGAAATTGAACCTTTTGAACTACAGCCATTAAGCATACTCCGGACCAGTGGAATTATCATGGGTTTCTCATAATTATGAACTTTGTTTATTTTTACCCCATTAGTCGTCGTCATCTTCCTAAAAACATGGCGACAAGTGTTACAGCACAATGGAATGTTATTTGCAAAAGTTGATTGGTCATCTTTCAGGTGCTTATTGCTGTATATGGTTTTAAAACTGGTACTAACGAAGTGAAATCCTTCCCTAGACATTGTTATGAGTAGAAATGACCAAATAATGAAGTAATAGTATCATGAAATGTGCTGCATAATTCCCGTGTCCGTGAGCTTAATTTAGATGTGCAGAATAAGTCCTCATGAAATCTAGAACAGATAATGGGAGGAAATTATTTCTGATTACTACTACTTCAGCAGATTCCTCACCCTTATGAACCTCTTCCATGTGCCACAATGGATTTGAAAACCTTTTCCCCAGGAGTAGCACTGCTGCATCATGTATCCTCAGCTGCTACTCCAACCCTAGTCACCTTTCCCCACAAAGAAGTGATGGAATAGGAATGCATATTGCATGCTTCTGTCAGTTCTTCAGCATTGTAGCTGTGTAACTTTGAAATCGTAGTATAGGACCCTGGCAGCTGCACTAGCCACAGGCAGTGCTCACTTTACTATCACATCCACCTCATTATGAAAGGCCCAAAGTCCTGTCAATGAGGTAAAAGTGCCTTGTAACTCACCCCTCCCAAACAAATTCACAAGTCAGATTTCTACCACACATAAATGGCATAACGCTACCACACAATGCTTTAGTTACATTACACTGGTATAGGTATTGTCCTCCATGGAGGAAGATAATGGCCATTCAAAGGGTAATGATTCAGATGCAGTTGATACCTTTCCTCAGAAAATGCAGCTGCTTGGATGCATCTCTAGAAATGGGCATCTCTTTCCACTCTGGCCCTGCTTTTGAGAGTAAGTGTTTTTGTTAACTACAGTGATGCAAAGAGCAGCCTAAGTGCCCAAATCAAGCCTAGCATTTCTGAATGAGACTTCTATTTGCAGATTCCTCACTTAAGAATATCCCCCACACCCCCAAGCATCAGACTGGATCCAGAAAATTTTGAAGCATTACCCCTGTGCACTGGGAAGTGGCACAGTTGACTCAATGCAGGATGTGACATACATAGGCACATATGGGCACCACCCATGTGTGCTGGCACCTGTACCTCTTTGCACAAAGGGACTGGGATCTGGAGCTTCCTCTGACCACGTTTTATTTTCACTTTCTATAACCAGTGTGCAAACCTACATTGTTTAAGCTGTATGGTAAATGCCATAGATGGATGATGGTGACTGACAACACTTGGTCTGCCTTTGGTGGCTGGGGTTGTCCCACAACTCCACAGCCTGCGGTGGCTGTGCTCAGATGCACCCCAAGGCTAGTCAGGAGTGCAATGCCAAGCTTTTTGTCACCAGTCCCTATAAGGCCCTTAATCAGTCGAGGTTGCTGGGCCCAGGCCAATCCAGGTCATGTTCCTATGGCCACACACCCAACGACTCCTCATCCAGGTGGGAGTCCGAGAAGTCCAAGAAAAGGAGGAAATCCATGTGTGGTTCTTTTCAGTCAAGTCTGTGAAGTCACCGGAACAGGATCCGTTCCATGGAGCCTACCCCAATTCTTGCTCTGCACCAGATCTAGTTCCCTATATCCGAAGCTACTCCTTTCCAGATCCAGGAATTTCTTGCAGTGATGGTGAGCTTTTGGCTCCCTCTGGAGCTCCTTCCAGCCCCATGAAGATGAGCGGTTTATCAACTGAACCTTCACCAGGGGGACAGTCTGTATCCATGTGTGGACCCATTCTGACTTTGTCATGCCCCAGCACCTCAACCCCTGCTGGAGTATCGGTCATCAGCACCAACTACTTCGCCAGACAGTGACGTCTGCGTCCCTTGAGGGCCCTTTCTGGGCATAATTATGACACTCAGACCTCCGATATCGTCTGTACTGGTGAGAATGACCAAAGAAGGCCTGCCCTGCTGACCTTGGACTTAGGAAAGAGAGTCTGCACAGTTTTGGATTGCACCTGCTGCTCCATGGGCTAGGAAAGAGATGACTGTCTCTGTGCTGTTCGGCTGAAGGAAGAGTTGTCCCTAAGCCCCAAACAGAAGAAGAAAACCTAAGGCAGTTGGCTGCCTTCCTGTTCCAGAGCCACAATGCTGAAGTAACCTGCTTTGATGAGTTTGTAGCCAAGATCACCAGATTGTTGCTCATTAACAAAGTGCAGCATGTCCTGATGCTCAAAATCTGCACCCAACTCTGCTGGGCCCACAGAGTCTTTGGAGTGCAGTTTGGTCACCTAGTGTTGAAGTTATTACCAGTATAAGGTAACCACTGGCTTCGTCACAATAAGAAACTAGTAGACTTGTGGTAACCTTTTTTTGGCAGCACTTGACAGTATGCGAGGGACATAAACCAATGTGGCCAAAGTCACCTCCCAATGTTCATGGACCAACTGTGTCTCTGGAACAACAGCAACATTCTTGAGCATCTTCATCGGCCTCCATTCTTTGCATCAGGACCACACTTTTGAAGTCAATGGCAAGTTGCCATTGATGCTGGAACTTAATTGGAGATGGCTCCTGCTGAAAGGCAACTGTTCCTTGGGACTTTTAGTCCTCCCTGACCTACCTGGTCCCTGACAGTTGGTCTCCAAAAGTACCTGAAAGTGACCATATACAACTTTGTCTAAGTTTAGTAAAAGTTTCCAAAATGTTTCTAAGTCTTGTTTTCATGGTGCTTACCAATGCTTGTTTGTAGTTGAGTAAAAAGCTGTGATTTATTGTGTAGTCAATTATTTATATCGCCGGAATCCTCCAGTGGCTCTTGTTCTTTTTGGTGTCTAGAAATTCATCAAAATAAAATCTATTTTTATAAATTGGTGTTGGATTTCTTGAGAGTCGTGTTTCTTATCAAATTGTTTTGGTACATAATACTTTGCACTAGTTTCTTTGTTTAAACCTGATTGCTCTTATCCACAGCTACCCAGAGTTGAACTAAGGTTTTACAAATGAGCCTGACTGGAACCAAGATAGGTTTATTGGTTTATTTCACTGTGAGGGCTCACAACCGACCATAAAATAAAACACATTTCCTCACATTTGAGCCTAGTGGTGGTATCCAGAACTTGTGTTTTGCAGTACCTTTCAGTTAAGAAGTTGAAATCTCAAAGCAATCCACCAGGGTGAAACCTAAGAAGCAGTTCCCCTGATTTTCAATCAGTGGTAAGTTGTGAAGTCTCGAAAGACACTGTTTCTGGGAGTCTGCTGACTTTTTAAAGTTTTTTTGGAAATGTTTTGAGAAAGTTTAAAAAAAATGTTGAAATGGTTATGGTATTCACCTTAAAGCAAGAAAATATGGAGTTTGACTTAGCGGATATGCCCACCTTCAAAAAGGGATGAACTGAATGCAGTGTGTAGAGACAGAAAAAACAGTGTGGGGGCTCCAACATGGAAGAAAGACCTGGAAAAAGCCATCCTGGCTCAGGAAGAACCTGCAGAGCCCTAGCAGAGAAAACAAGACGCCCCCAAGCAGTGGGGGAAAAAGGAGGAGATGAGTACAAAGTCCTTGCCACCAGGACAAGGGTGCACTCTAGAGCTGGCAGTATAAGGAGCACCACTAGATGAACAGGCAGATGTCAGCACTTCTACATGTTTGAGGTTTCCAAGTTGGCTCTATCTAGGAGGCACGTAGAGTGGCATTATTGCCTCTTGTACACCTTTTAGCCAATATCACTCCTGGTTCTCAAGCAGAGCAGATTAGGACAGACAGGGCCTAAGTAATCCTGCTGGCTCAGGATTGGGCACAGAGAGTATGGTATCCAAAACCCCTGAGCTTGAGCATCTGCCTCCTATCAGGCTGCCCCTTTAGGAGGATCTCCTGTTGCAGCAGCAGTGCAGGGTCTTCCACCAGAACCTGTCCACTTCCATCTGTGAAGATTTAGCGGTGGTAGTTGGGCGCCTTGGAAGTTGTGCCTGAAGTTTGGATGTTATCTTGGCAGCAAGGCATCCCCTACTAAATCTGTATTCATCTGGCGTTGGGACACATTTGTGGCCTAGTGCTAGGCCAGCCTGATTGACTCACTTCATGCCAAACTATTTGAGGTTTTGTTGTTCCTGTTATCTTTAGCCCAGCAAGGGCACTGTTAAAGATGACTTGTTGGCTATTGGGGCCTCTCCAAGGTTGCTGGGCCAACCTTCCCTGTCTAAATCGCCAATTGTGATTCAGTTCCCTATGGGCCTAGATGTGATTCCCCCTTAACCTTTTGTTATGCCTGAGTGGGATTTCAATTTCGTTTTGACTTTCCTCTTATTTTCCATTTGAGCTCATTGTAGGAAGTTGGCTCTGTATGCACTATTTCAAAGTAAGGAATAGTATGCACAGAGTCCAAGGGTTCCCCTTAGAGGTAAGATAGTGGCAAAAAGAGATAATACTAATGCTCTATTTTGTGGTAGTGTGGTCGAGCAGTAGGCTTATCAAAGGAGTAGTGTTAAGCATTTGTTGTACATACACACAGGCAATAAATGAGGAACACACACTCGGAGACAAATCCAGCCAATAGGTTTTGTTATAGAAAAATATCTTTTCTTAGTTTATTTTAAGAACCACAGGTTCAAATTCTACATGTAATATCTCATTTGAAAGGTATTGCAGGTAAGTACTTTAGGAACTTTGAATAATCACAGTAGCATATATACTTTTTACATAAAACACAATAAGCTGTTTTAAAAGTGGACACTTAGTGCAATTTTCACAGTTCCTGGGTAGGTAAAGTAGTGTTATTTTTAGCAGGTAAGTAAATCACTCACAGGTCTCAGTTTTGGGTCTAAGGTAGCCCACCGTTGGGGGTTCAGAGCAACCCCAAAGTTACCACACCAGCAGCTCAGGGCCGGTCAAGTGCAGAGGTCAAAGAGGTGCCCAAAACACATAGGCTTCAATGGAGAGAAGGGGGTGCCCCGGTTCCAGTCTGCCAGCAGGTAAGTACCCGCGTCTTCGGAGGGCAGACCAGGGGGGTTTTGTAGGGCACCGGGGGGGACACAAGTCCACACAGAAAGTACACCCTCAGCAGCGCGGGGGCGGCGGGGTGCAGTGTGCAAACAAGCGTCGGGTTCTCTAGATTTCAATGGGAGACCAAGGGGTCTCTTCAGCGGTGCAGGCAGGCAAGGGGGGGGGGGCTCCTCAGGGTAGCCACCACCTGGGCAAGGGAGAGGGCCTCCTGGGGGTCACTCCTGCACAGAAGTTCCGTTCCTTCAGGTGCTGGGGGCTGCGGGTGCAGGATCTTTTCCAGCCGTCGGGACTTTAGGTTCAGGCAGTCGCGGTCAGGGGGAGCCTCGGGATTCCCTCTGCAGGCGTCGCTGTGGGGGCTCAGGGGGGACAACTTTGGTTACTCACGGACTCTGAGTCGCCGGAGGGTCCTCCCTGAGGTGTTGGTTCTCCACCAGTCGAGTCGGGGTCGCCGGGTGCAGTGTTGCGAGTCTCACGCTTCTTGCGGGGAGTTGCAGGGGTCTTTAAATCTGCTCCTTTGAAACAAAGTTGCAGTTCTTTTGGAGCAGTGCCGCTGTCCTCGGGAGTTTCTTGTTTTTCTTGAAGCAGGGCAGTCCTCTGAGGATTCAGAGGTCGCTGGTCCTTTGGAAAGCGTCGCTGGAGCAAGTTTCTTTGGAAGGCAGGAGACAGGCCGGTAAGACTGGGGCCAAAGCAGTTGGTGTCTTCTGTTCTTCCTCCGCAGGGGTTTTTCAGCTCAGCAGTCCTCTTCTTCTTGTAGTTTCAGGAATCTAAATTCTTAGGTTCAGGGAAGCCCTTAAATACTAAATTTAAGGGCGTGTTTAGGTCTGGGGGGGTTAGTAGCCAATGGCTACTAGCCCTGAGGGTGGGTACACCCTCTTTGTGCCTCCTCCCAAGGGGAGGGGGTCGCATCCCTAATCCTATTGGGGGAATCCTCCATCTGCAAGATGGAGGATTTCTAAAAGTTAGAGTCACTTCAGCTCAGGACACCTTAGGGGCTGTCCTGACTGGCCAGTGACTCCTCCTTGTTATTCTCATTATTTCCTCCGGCCTTGCCGCCAAAAGTGGGGCCGTGGCCGGAGGGGGCGGGCAACTCCACTAGCTGGAGTGTCCTGCGGGGCTGGAACAAAGGGGTGAGCCTTTGAGGCTCACCGCCAGGTGTTACAGCTCCTGCCTGGGGGAGGTGTTAGCATCTCCACCCAGTGCAGGCTTTGTTACTGGCCTCAGAGTGACAAAGGCACTCTCCCCATGGGGCCAGCAACATGTCTCGGTTGTGGCAGGCTGCTGGAACCAGTCAGCCTACACAGATAGTCGGTTAAGGTTTCAGGGGGCACCTCTAAGGTGCCCTCTGGGGTGTATTTTACAATAAAATGTACACTGGCATCAGTGTGCTTTTATTGTGCTGAGAAGTTTGATACCAAACTTCCCAGTTTTCAGTGTGGCCATTATGGTGCTGTGGAGTTCGTGTTTGACAGACTCCCAGACCATATACTCTTATGGCTACCCTGCACTTACAATGTCTAAGGTTTTGCTTAGACACTTTAGGGGCACAGTGCTCATGCACTGGTGCCCTCACCTATGGTATAGTGCACCCTGCCTTAGGGCTGTAAGGCCTGCTAGAGGGGTGACTTATCTATACTGGCATAGGCAGTGAGAGGCTGGCATGGCACCCTGAGGGGAGTGCCATGTCGACTTACTCATTTTGTTCTCACCAGCACACACAAGCTGGCAAGCAGTGTGTCTGTGCTGAGTGAGGGGTCTCCAGGGTGGCATAAGACATGCTGCAGCCCTTAGAGACCTTCCCTGGCATCAGGGCCCTTGGCACCAGAGGTACCAGTTACAAGGGACTTACCTGGATTCCAGGGTGTGCCAATTGTGGATACAAAAGTACAGGTTAGGGAAAGAACACTGGTGCTGGGGCCTGGTTAGCAGGCCTCAGCACACTTTCAATTCAAAACATAGCATCAGCAAAGGCAAAAAGTCAGGGGGTAACCATGCCAAGGAGGCATTTCCTTACACTCATGCATAGATTTCTTCTCAGATTGTTCACCCTGAGTACAGTCTAAAACTGTTCTTGGTGGTCCTAACATCAGCCCAAAGGGTGAGCCAGCTTTAGGCTCTTTGTGAACCCTCCCTACTCTACAATCTATTAGGACAAGTTGATTATTCAAACTTGTGCCTTCTTTTTGCCTTTTCACATTGGGCAAATTATCACCCTTCTGACATTATTTGCTCCATCTCACCCCTCAGAGGAGGAACACTGTCATCACCTGGATCCGAAGAGGGCTCATTGTTTTTATATCGATCATACCTGAAAGCACTATGTAAATGTTGAGCTCTTTTTCAGGTTCACACGAGTGAAGAAAGAAAGGTGCTTTCCCTCTGGATCATGCCCTGCATAAACGCTTGCTATGCACTAACAAAGAAGTAGTCTCCAGAAGGCTTCGGGGATGAGGTGGAGGGAGGCATTTGACCACAGCCATGGCTGCTATCACTGCATTGGCATGGGGAGTGTCTGTTCTGGACATCTGTTAGGCTGCTATGTGGGCATCACACCATACATTCACTAAAAAAATACTGTCTGGACGGCTGGGTCTGGTGCAAGAGGCATTTTGACCATTTGTTCTTGTGGGACTTTTTGGTTTGAGCTGTTCGCAGAACCACCTGATAATAGTGTTAAATCTTACAGCCTTAGATGGTCATCCCCCAGTTTGTTTGCCAGCCTTCTTCTAAGACTTTGCACACTTTACCACTGCTAACCAGTGCAAATGCTCTCTCCCTTAAACGTGGTAACATTGGTTCATCCCCAATTGGTATATTTGATATACTTATAAGTCCCTAGTAAAGTGCAGTACATGTTCCCAGGGCCTGTAAATTAAATGCTACTAGTGGGCCTGCAGCACTGATTGTGCCACCCAAACAAGTAGCACCTTAACCATGTCTCAGACCTGCCATTGCAAGGCCTGGGTGTGCAGTTTCACTGCCACTTTGACTTGGCATTTAAATGTACTTGCAAACCCTTACACTACCCTTTTTCTACGTATGTCACCCCGAAAGTAGGCCCTAGGTAACCCACAGAGCAGGGTACAATCTAGGTAAAAGACAGGACATGTACATATGTGTTTTATATGTCCTGTAGTGAAAAACTCCTAAATTTGTTTTCCACTACTGAAAGGCCTGCTCCTTTCATAGACTAGCATTAGGCTTGCCTCATACTTTTTGAGTTGATTCTGATCAGAAAGGGGTAACTAGGTCATATTTAGTATAGAATGGTAATAGAAAATCCTGCTTATTGTTGAGGTGTTATTACTAGTTTAGAAATGTCACTTTTAGAAAGTTAGCATTTCTCTGCAACAATCTGACTTACAGCCTGTCTCCAATCAACGTCTGAGCTAGGCTGGTTGACAGCTCCCTTGTGTATTTCACCACAAACAGGACACTCAGTCAAACCTGCACTCATCTGCATACTGAATGGGTCATCCTGGGCTGGAAGTGTGGAGGGCCTGAAACTTACATTTCAAAGGCTAGTGACCTGCTCTCGCACAATGGACTGCTATACCCCCTACTGGTACCCTGGCAGACAGAACTGTACTGAAAGGGGAACTTGTGCACTTCAAAACCATTCTTTGAAGTCTTCCCCACTTCAAAGGCATATTTGGATATATAAACTGGGTCTCTGACCCCACTAACTCAGACACTTTTGGACCTACACCTGCAATCTGTCAAGAGGAACTGAATGGCTGCCCAAAGGACTCATCTGGACTGCTTTGCTGAGAAGGACTGCTGCCCTGCTGTCCTCTGACTTTGCTGAGAAGGACTCTGCAGTCCCCAAAGGTGCTCTCCAAGGGCTTGGATTGAGCTTCCCTCCTGTTTTATGAAGTCTTAGAGCCAAAAAGACTTCATCTGTTCCGGAAACTCCTTATGTGTCAAAAATCGCAGCACCGCCTGCCGGAATCGACGCAAAGCCTGTATTATGACCGAGAAATTCAATGCAGTGCCTTCCTTGCGACAGAAAATTAGACGCATCGCCTACTAGATCGACATAGTGCCGGTGTCTGCTTCCAGCCTGTCATGGATTTTTCCCCACATCGTCCCTGGATGTCAAAATACCCTGCATCGCAGTGAGGAACCAAGACTGCTTGCCAAAAAACTACGCAAACCCCTGGCAGTGGAAAGAAATGAAGCATCGTCTGTGCCGCGCCGGAACATCCGACGCACACCTTATTTTTCCACACATTTCCTCCTCTGCAGTCTCAGAGCGTCGTTATTTTTGATGCAAACCAGGTACTGTGTGTAACAGAGACAACTATTTATTTTTAACAATTAAGACTCTTTAAACATTTCAAAGGTGATATTTCAATTTGTGCTTATTGAATCATTGTCGTTTTGACCTTATTTTATTCAGATAAATATCAATTTTTCTAATCCTGTGTGGTGTATTGTGGTGGTGTTTTCACTGTTACAGTATGATTCATTGCAAAAATACTTTACACATTGCCTTCTTAGGTAAGCCTGACTGCTCAGTGCCAAGCCACCAGAGGGTGGGCACGGGATAATTTGGATTATGTGTGGCTTACCCTGACTAGGATTGTTGTCCCTACTTGGATAAGGGTGTATACCTCTGCCAACTAGACACCCCATTTCTAACATTGGTAATCAGGATAGTCCGGTCAGGATAGGGTATGTGTTTGTGCAGTGACATACAGTAGCTACATGTACACTACCTACCCACAGTTAAAGGTCAGTTTGATTTGTTCTCTTTTTTTCTGGATTTTCTCTACTTGACACTCTTTAATCAGTATCCTATACAACATGTCTCAGGCTGGGTCTGAAGGAGGAGCTGGAAAGTCTGACCTAGCCAAGTTGGAGGCATATACTGTCAGACAGCTGAAAGGGGTCTGCAAGGGGATGGGAGTACCTACCTGGGGAGCCTCCAAGAAGGAGTACCACCAAAAGGTGCTGAGGTCCTGGGCAGAAGTCACTTCACAAGAGCATGTTGAGTTGGGAGAACAAGTGGATGGCTCTCCAGAGGATTTGCCAACAGCAGTGGGTATGACACCCCTGGATTTGTGCCCCCCTTAGAAGCAGTTTCTCCAATCATGGCCTGACCACAGAGGAAAGGAGAAAGGAGATAGAGATTGCCATTAAAATGGAGGCAGAGGAGAGAAAGGCTTAGAGAGAAGCTGAGAGAGAGCCTTGGCAGAAAAACTACTTCTGGCTCATGAACTTAGTCTCAAAGAGCTGGACCTCAAGTCTAGACAGTCCGAGTCCAGCACTGATGGTGGCAGCATACATGCAGGACCTGCTGGAGAAAAAAATATTTGTATACCCAAGGATGTGGTGCCAAGTTGTGTGGTGGGAGATGACAGTGATAAGTGGTTTACTGCATATGAAGTTGCAATAAGGATTCATGGGGTTCTTGAAGAGCAACGGGGGTGGACTGGTGGAAACACGTGCCAATACTTGGTAGGGACACACTTCTTACACTAGAGGTTGGGGATCTGAACAGGTATGCCCCTATGAAAGCCAATTTGACTGGCAAATTTGGACTAACCCCTGAAAAGTATCACAAAAGATTCCGGGACAGTACCAAGCTCCCCAACCAAACGTGGGTAGACTTTTTTGACTTTTCTAGTAAGGCACTTAATGGTTGGGTGTGGGGCTGTTAAGTAAATGATTATATGGGTTTGTAAAATGTAATCCTGAGAGAGCATATGCTCAGTATTTACTTTATAGAGTTTCGCCAGCACCTAATTGACAGTAAGCTGACTGATACCAGGAAGCTTGCTGAGGAGGCAACCTCTGGGCTAGCTCCAGTGTTAAAAAAGGAGTCTGGGGCAGACACCCATAAAAGTGGTCAGGGTTTCCAACAGAAGAAAGAAGGGGAGAAAAACTTAAAAATAAGGAGTTCTCAAAAGCCCCCCCTCCCCAAATCTCCAGGGAATGGTGATAACCAGTCCCAGTCTGATTATTAAAAAAATAAAATAAAAAAAATGGTTCTTTGACCATACAACAGGGAAGTTTGACACCAATGCATAGAGAGTACTAAGTATGATCATTCTAATGGTGACTCCAAGTGTCCAAAGAGGGCACAGCCCCTTTGACTGGAGGGCAGACACCTGGGTTGGCTAGTGTAGCATTCGAGGAGGAGGTTGTCCCAGTTAGTTTTGGGAAATAGTTAGAGGTAAACCTAGTGTCCTTGTCGGATGCAGAAATGGTGCCAAAAGCCCACATGCCTGCTAATACTTCTAAGTATAGGCACTGGGTCACCATTATTGGGCAATGGGTGGAGGCTCTACTGTCAGGGGTCAGTCGGTGTCAGCAGAGCAGGTCCTACCGAACACATTCCACAAAGTCATTGTCATGAGCAATCATGAGAGCCACCTAACGATAGCTCTGGTTCCCTTTGAGTGGGGAGGGGTCTCTGGTACTCTGAAAATAGCTGTGAGTCCTGCCATGCCTGTAGTTTGTCTATTAGGCAATGACCTTGAGCACACTACCTTGAGGGAGGTAGAGCTAAAGTACACTTGGAGATGTAGTGATTGCCTGAGTGGGGCCTGCATGACCACAATGTCCATGGCTGCCTGGGATGGGAGTCATGGAAGAATGGCCCAGACAGCTGCCAAGGAGACGGACAAGGGGTGCGGGAAAACCAGTCGCAGACGTTTGTGCGATGGGTGACAGGATCCCTGAGGAGGAGGCGGCGGCCCCTGAGCCAACCAGGGAGGACATTGCTGCCCTAGGTAACTTACCTGAGCTTGCTTGGTGGCTGGCTGGCTGACAAGTTGAGAGTGGGACAACCAGGGAAGAATTCTGCAAGGTGCAAAAAGAGTGCCCCAATCTAGAGGGTATGAGGCAACAGGCCTCGGCCCAGGCAGCAGGTGAAGCTTCTGGTGATAACCTGATCTTTTGGGAGAATGATCTCCTTTACCTAAGGTACTGGAGGCTGGGGCAGCACATGTGCTGGTGGTCCCTCAGTGTTACCAGGCCTTCCTACTGGGCCTAGCTCACGAAATTCCCCTGGCAGGACATTTAGGGCAAGACAAGATATTTGCCAGGCTTGTCACCCACTTCTATTGGCCCAAATGCATCCGGCCACAGATGTGTTCTATAGGTCCTGTCCCACCTACCAGGCCAGTGGGAAGACGGGGGGGAAAGGCTGAAGGCCCTCCTAATCCCACTCCTTGTTGTTGGCACCCCCTTTGAAAGGGTGGGCATCGACGTCCTTGGTCCATTGGACCCCAAAACTCCCTAGCCAACAGGTTTATCCTGGTTTTGGTGGACCATGCCGCACGCTACCCAGAGGCAATCCCTCTGAGGACGTTGACTGCATCGGTGGTGACCAGAACTCTAATGGGGGATCTTTACCCGTGTGGGGTTCCCAAAGGAGATTGTGTCTGACAGAGGAACAAACTTCATGTTTGCATACATAAAGTCCATGTGAGATGCGTGTGGGGTGACCTACAAGTTCACCACACCCTATCATCCTCAATCCAATAGTCTTATGGAGAGATACAACAAGGCCTTGAAGGGCATGATCTTAGGCCTCCTGGAGGCCATGAGGTGTAAGTGGGACGTCCTCTTGCCATGATTTCTCCTTGCTTACAGAGAAGTACACAAGAAGGGGGTAGGGTTCAGTCCCTTTGAACTTCTCTATGAGTACCTTGTTAGGGGACCCTTAAGCATCGTGAAAGAGGGGTGGGAGAAAACGCTCAAGAACCCCTACCCCAGGATGTGGTCAGCCAAATGTTGGCCCTCTGCAACCAGATGCAACGCTTCTGTAAAAAGGCCAAGGGCAACCTTGAGGCCAGTCAAGAGGTTATGAAACGTTGGTACGACCAGAAGACCGCCCCGGTGGAGTTTCAGCCTGGAGACAAAGTTTGGGTGATGGAGCCAGTAGAACCTAGAGCTCTCCAGGACTGCTGGACTGGCCCATTTGAGATAAAGTAGCGTAAAGGGGAGGCCACTTACTTAGTGAACCTCCAGTCCCCTCAGAACACCCTAAGGGTGCTCCATGTGAATAGACTGAAGCCTGACTGTGTGAGGACTGAAGTCAGCATGCTTCTGGTGACAGATGAGGATATGGAGGAGGAGAGTGAATCTCTCCACGACCTTCTCTCTGCCCAAGAAGTTGATGGGTCAGTGGAGGGTGTCAGTCTCTCTGACTCCCCTGAACCAGCAAGGGGACTGCTACCACCTATTGTAGTAGTACTCCTCCCTGTTTTCCCTCACCCCTGGACTCACACACTTGTGTGTCCATGATATTGACACGGGAGAGAGTCCCCCTGTAAAGAATAAAATGTACAGGTTGTCATACAGGGTGAAGGCCAGCATCAAGGAGTAAGTTGCCAAGATCCTGTCTCTTGGGGTAATGAAAATCCAGCAGTCCCTGGTCCAGCCCTGTGTTACTGGCTCCAAAGGCTACCACACCCGGTGACAAGCCAGAGCTTGTCACCTGTGTGGACTACCAGGGTCTCAAATCCATCACTAAGACTGATGCTCACCCCATCCCTTGAGCTGATGAGCTCATAGAACAGGCTAGGTGCTGCCAAGTTCCTTAGTACCTTTTATCTCACATAAGGGCACTGGCAGATCGCCTTGACTGAGGGGGCCAAAGAGAGATCTGCTTTTTCCACTCCTGAGGGACATTACCTGTTCAGAGTAATGCCCTTTGGTTTGACAAATGACCCTGCTACCTTCCAATGGTTGGTTAAAGGGGTCTAGCTGATAAGGATGCGTTCTGCGCCGCCTACCTAGACGACATTGCCATCTACAGTTCCAGCTGGGAGGAACACCTCCAACAGGCATGCCTGACAATCAAGGCCAGTAAGTGCAGGATTGGGCAGGGGTCCGTGTTCTACTTGGGAAACCTAGGAGGGGGGTGGCAAGGTGCAGCTCCTCCAGGCCAAGATTGAGACAATCATGGCCTGGCAACCACCTAGAACCCAAACAGAAGTGAGAACCTTTTTAGGCCTCACTGGATACTACTATAGGTCTGTTAAGGGTTATGACACCATAGTGGCCCCCTTAACAGAACTAACTTCCAAAAAGCAACCTAGGTTGGTGAATTGGACAGAGGCTTGTCAGAAAGCCTTTAACTCTGTAAAGGAAGCCATGTCTACTCCAAGGAGTTGGAGTCATGCAGATGAACGCTTTGGAGCATGGCATAGGGGCTGTTTTAGCACAGCTGAATGAGGAGGGCCTAGACCAACCAGTAGCCTTTATTAGCAGAAGGCTCTTACCATGGGAACAGAGGTGAAGTGCCATTAAAAGAGGCATTTCCTGCTGTCTGGGCACTGAAGAAGCTGATAACATACCTCTTTAGGGCTTATTTCCGGGTTCAAACAGACCACAGGTCCCTCAAATGGCTCATGCAGATGAGGGGTTAGAATCCTAAACTCTTGAGGTGGTCCGTTTCCCTACAGGGGATCGACTTTACAGTGGAGCATCGCCCGGGGACTGACAACGCCAATGCTGATGGTCTCTCCAGATTCTTCCACCTTAGTGATAAGAGCTCCTAGGGGATTGGGTAGCTCTCCCAACTTTGAGCTGGGGGGGCGACAGCCTTAGGGTGGTCATCCCCCAACTTTTTGCCTGCCTCCCTCCACTTTTCTGACACTGTTTTTGCTGGTTTTAGGACTCCGCACAGTTTACCTTTGCTAACCAGGGCTAAAGTGCATATGCTCTGTCCCTTAAACATGGTATCATTGGTTCATCCCCAGTTGGCATATTTGATTTACTTATAATTCCCTAGTAAAGTGCACTACATGTGCCCAGGGCCTGTAAATTAAATGCTACTAGTGGGCCTGCAGCACTGATTGTGCCATCCACGCAAGTAGCCCCTTAACCATGTCTCAGGCCTGCCATTGCAAGGCATGGGTGTGCAGTTTCACTCCCACTTCGATTTGGCATTTAAAAGTACTTGCCAATTCTTAAACTCCCCTTTTTCTACATATGTCACACCTTATGTAGGCCCTAGGTAACACACAAGGCAGGGTGCTATGTAGGTAAAAGGCCTGCTCCTTTCACAGACTAGCATTAGGACTGCACTCATACTTTTTGAGTGGTAGATTCTGATCAGAAAGGGGTAACCAGGTCATATTTAGTATGGCCAGAATGGCAATAGAAATTCATGCTTATTGGTGAGGTTGGATTTTATATTACTATTTTAGCAATGTCACTTTTAGAAAGGGAGCATTTCTCTTCAACCATCTCTGCCTTACAGCCGGTCTCCAATCAACATCTGGGCTGGGCTGGTTGGCTGTTCCCTTGTGCATTTCACCTAGACAACCACAAACGCAGGACGCATATTTCTGTAGGCTTTCTGTGTGCGCCAAGATCATGTTCCATCATATGTCGATTGACACACCCGCTTACCTGGTTTCAACCGCGGAGACAACACTGGAACCAATTCTGGATCCCCACTCCCTCCTACGAAGAAGCTGGACCCAGGGGCAGTACTCCTAAATTCCAGACTACTTCCAGAGGAGTAAGGGAGAAAATAATGAAAGAGCACTTGCAGTACTGGTTCTGCTCAGTGATGGTACTACTCTGCTTAACAGGATAGTCGCTCCTGGGACCTTCTGGTTATATGAACAAACAATTCAGTGGGGCACATCAACAATCAATGTCTAAACTATTATATTATCAAAATGAGATGACATGAGAGAATCTAGTATGATCAAACTAAATTTCTAATTGATAAATCTTCCTTTTCTGAAATAAACAATAACTAACCAAAGAGAAAAACCATGTACTCATATAAAACTAACCAAACAGAAATGTCCATGCAAATAGAGAATTTTAATACAAAAGAATATATCATATTATACACATAGACATATAAACATATATACACAACATGTAGAAAAAGAATGAAAAGCCATCAGCCTACACATAAACATATAAACATATATACACAAATTGTAGAAAAAGAATGAAAAGCCATCAGCCTAATTCATTCTTTTTCTACAATTTGTAGATTTATCAATTAGAAATTTAGTTTGATCATACTAGATTCTCTCATGTCATCTCATTTTGATAATATAATAGTTTAGACATTGATTGTTGATGTGCCCCACTGAATTGTTTGTTCATTATTAAAACGGGTCTACTATTGTAAACCCGGAAGTACATATCAAGGCAACGATGTGTGTCAGTGTATGAGCACTCAAAAGTTTTTTCCTATATGTTTAGAATGTGCATTTATTTCAAGTTATGAGTTGCCTTTTGTTGTTGACCTTCTGGTTATATGATTACGTGAAGGTAGATGTCTATGGGACCCTCACTTCTGTTTCTTGTGAAGACGCTATACACTAGGAACAAGAAGAGGCAATTACCATCAATACAACTCCACTACACAAGTTACAGTACAATGCTTCAATTAGCCACATTTGGCGGTTTCTACATAATCATAACATAAGCTCAGAACAAACAGGTACTCAGATGAAAATCTTCTGGAACTCTTGAAGAAGAACTTGAAATACTGGTTGGAGTCTGAGGCACTGTTAGGGTAAACTCAGAACATAGTTGGAGTTACTGGCACTGCCAAGGTTGCACTCTGTACATGGATTGGAGTCAGGAACAGTCACAAAGAAAATTAGAAACAAGTTTGCTCCAAACTCTAAAGGTATGCTAGAGAACAGGTTACTCTTAAATAGCTTACACTCAGTACACAGGCTACACTCAGAATTGTGTAATGCTTGCAACAAGGCTATACTTAGCACAAGGTTGAAGCTATTGACACTCTCAATGTTGTGCTCAGTATACTGGATAGACTCGGGAACAAGGCTTTACTCGAAACAGGTTTACTCTCGACACAAGTTTGGATTTACTAACACTCTCTCAAGGTTGTGCTCGAAACATGGATTGGAGTCTGGGACACTCCCAGGGTATGCTTGAAACAAGGTTACAGTCTGTATATGGGTTGGAGCCGGGGCACTCGCAAGATATGCTAGAAAACAAGGTGGCACTCAGTAGGTAGGTTGGAGTTGGGGGACTCCCAAGATATGCTAGGAAACAAGGTTACACTGTACATAGGTTGGAGTTAGGTCCATTCAGCGGACAGTCTCTAGTCCAAGAGCAACACAGTTCAGAAGCCAAAGTTTGGAGTGAAGGTCCAAAGCAAGGAGCGCTGTAGGCTAGAGTCTTGAAGGAGATGACAGACAGGCCTGCAACTACTACTAAGGATTAGTGTGCACTAACCTGGAGGCAAGTGCTTATCCTGGACTAGTACTTTAACTGGAGTTCGAAGACGACAGCCGGGTCGGTATAAGAAGTTCAAGAAGAGGCTGAATCGTAACTCATGGAGGAAGACACTGAAATCAGGATCTCGGAGTCATCAGGAAGGCTTGGAAGACTAGAGCGCTGGACGTTTCTGTATGACTCTGGAGATGTGTGCAGGGATGAGGTTGTGCAGGACTGGAGTGGTGAAGGTCTGTGACTTGGAAGATGAGTGCAGGGACAAAGCTTGCTCTGGACAGGAACGCAGGAAGGTCCGGGCAGCTCAAGAGGTGAGCATAGGGAAGATGCTTGTTCAAGACTGTGACCTGTACAGGTACGTGTCCTGGTACAGGTTTGAGGCCAAGACCCGATGCAGGTTACGAGGTTACAGGAAGCCAGGGGTGTTCCAGAAAGGCATGTGTCCCGCATGGAATCTTCCAATAAACGTGGGGAAAAATAAAATTACATACAACCGATATGACTAACAGGCAGCAGGTACAAATGCTGATTGACAACAAGTACAACAGAACCCAAGTGCATGATGGTACAATCCTATGGTTCAAAGTGAAAACGTGACTATCCAAGATAGACATTTGATATCTGCATGTTCTAACCAGCCCAAACTTCTATAGCAACGGAACTGAAGGGCTAAAAGTTCAGATCTTTGAGGTGGGGGAGCCAAGGCGTACAGGGGAAGGAATTACATGAGGCCAGTGAGCAATACTCACCACACATAGAGCACAAGATTGAGTTGTGTCATTGGTGAAGGTCCATTCAAGATTGTTTTTACATGTATTGTGAAGTTCTGTCAGCTGGGGCTTAGCTATACTGAGTAGGGTTCTATAGAACCATGTTGCTAGGTATTGACTGTTTTCCATTGTAAAGAACAGTATTTCATGTGTGTCTGGTTCGGCATTACAAGTACCCTACCTCTGTTTTAATATGATGAGCTTTAAAGGCATATTGTAGTAATTGTGATGAGTGGAGACCACAAGCCTCAAATAAATTGGCAAGGGGGATAATATGACCATCATGTTACAGCCTCAGATCAACAGGTTATTGTCAGTGCTGTGTGAAAACCTTGGTATCTGGAAACCTAATATGGGAACTGTAGGTGCATATAATGGTTGAGGGCATGGGCTTACATGTACTTGTCACTCAGCATCTAAAAACTATCAGTACCAGGACATTAACCCCCTATAGTTTCTGCAGATTCTGCATGGGTTCTTAAAGGCATGACCCCTGTTCCTCCCTACATAATGCTGTTCTCATCTGTTGGACATGGCCCTTTTTGCAGGGTCATCCCTGTTAGACCTGGCAGCTTTTTGGCATGTCTCCTCTGTCTTTTTCCCTTCTGACCTCCTGTTTTTATGGTATACTGGACTCTGGTTTATTGTCTCTGCGGACTTTACCACTGCTAATCAGAGCTAAAGTGCAAGTGCTCCCTATGTAAGCTGTATTGATGATTAGGTTATCCATGACTGGCATATTTGATTTACTAGTAAGTCCCTAGTAAAGTGCACCAGTACTGAATGCTGTATGGGCCTCCAGACCTACAGGTGAGTAAACTGAGCACGATGCATGGGGCATGAATGCATGGATTGCTGTGTGTGAGGACCTCGTGTAAGGGGGGTGGAAGGGACCTGGGCAGCGTGCTGCATGTATGGTGGGCAATGTCTGTGTGTAAGGGGATGTGAGGGATATGTTGGGCCATGAGTGTAAGAGGCCTGACGGTATGGCTGATACCTTTTTCTTTGTTTATTTGTCTGCAGGGCAGCGCCCATCAGAAAAAGGGTATATGGCGTGGCATCGCCAAGGAGGTGCGGACCCTGGGGGTCTACGACAGGCAGAGCACCCACTGTCGCAAACGGTGGGAGGACCGGAGACGCTGGGCACGGAAGACAGCGGAGGCCCACCTGGGGATGGCCTCCCAACGAAGAAGGGGTGCCCGTCGAACCCTGACCCCCCCCCCATGATGTTCCGTATACTGGCGGTAGTCTACCTGGAGCTGGATGGGTGCTTGAGGCCATCACAGCAGCCACAAGGGGGTACAGTTTCCAAATCTCCAAATTGCGCGTGGTGGGGTGGTCTCCAGGTGGGGGATGTGGGCCTGTGGGTGCCCTTAGGCCAGGCAGGACATTGTATGGTAGGTCCCATGTTGGGCAGGGTTCTGATGTGAAAGTCCTCTAACCAAGCTAGTAGGCCTCCACTACTGTGCAGGGGTCTGTGTGTCTCAGGTATGCTGCTATTGGCCTTAGGTATGCCTGTCCTGGGGCTGGTGACTAACATTGTGACTTGTAGTGCATTGCATAGTGCGTAGGCCTGTTCCCTGTGTAAGTGTGCTGTGTACGCCAACAGTGGTGTTGGTGCAGCCATTGACCAAGTGTATCCTTTGTCTCGCCCCCTTTTTGTTTTGTCACCCTGTCCTTGTGTGCATTAGCATCATCTGGCCGAGGAGCAGAGGCACCTGCGACGGGGGGAGCTTCATCCTACATGGCTCAGGAGGCTGAATCCACCGACAGTGAGGGCACCAGTGGGACGGAGGGCGAGGGGAGCACTAAGGTGGAGACAGGAGGGACAGTTCTGACAGTGATATCTCCTCCGATGAAGCTCCATGCTGGTGGGGAACACCTCTGTGCCCACCCCAATTACAGGTACAGCCACCACCCCCGTACCAGCACCGCCCTCCCAGCAGCCCCTCAGCGAGTTTCCCATGCCCACTCACCCAGGAGGGTGGGCATCTCCTTCGCCCCAGGTGCCTCAGGCCCTGCCCCAGTTAGCCCTGCTGCCCTGAGTGAGGAGGCGATTTACCTCCTGAGATCCCTCTCTGTTGGGCAGTCAACCATAGTGAATGCCATCCAGGGGCTGGCAAGCCATTTGCAACTAACAAATGCATTCCTGGAGGGCATGGCGCCCCAACACAGATCAATCCAGGCTCTGATGGCAGCCATTGTCCCTGTCTCTAGCCTCCCCCCCTCCAACTTCCTCTACCCAATCCCATTCCCCTGAACCCCAACCTATCCCAAGCACACATTCAGACCAGCATGCACCCAAGAAAACACAGAAGTGACTCAGGCAAACACAAGCACCTCACATCATCCCAAGGCACTCACACACACACCATCCAGAAGCAGACATACCAACATCCACTGTGTCCCCCTCCTCCTCGTCCTCCACCTCCCTCCCAGTAGCGTCTCCACTCAAACCTGCATGCACTACATCCTCATCCACCACCTCCATCACCATCACACCTATCACTACACAACCCTCACTGACAGTTACCACCCCCACATCCATGCACACTTCCCCTGTGTCCTCTCCAACTGTGTGCCCCCTCCTCCCAAAGTACAAGAACACAAGCACTCAGACACCCAACAGCCATCCACCTCACAACAGCATCCAGCCCATGCACCTGCACCCAAACACAGCGGCTAATGCAGGTGGGAGAGGCTCCAGGGAACCAGTCATAACCACCGACAGTGTGCCTGTACCAGCTGCCAAAGGGAAGGACAAGGAGGCGCCACCAGCTGTGAAGGGCAAGGAGGCGCCACCAGATGTGAAGGGCAAAGGCAAGGAGGCACCACCATCTGTGAAGGACAAGGGCAAGGAGGCATCACAGGCTGCCAAGGTAAAGGGCAAAGAGGCACCACAAGCTGGGAAAGGCAAGGGGCCTGCCCTTGCAGGCAGGAAGGTCAGGAGGCCTGGTGCAGGGACTGAATCTGAGCCCCCAACACCAACCATGGCGGCTCAGCCATCTGAGGCTGCAGTGGAAGGGCTGGAGCCTCCCCCCACCACGGGCATTCCCGACACCAGCACCGCCACCAGCATCACTGCCTGCAGCAGTGACAGAAGCCCCAGTGGGCAGCCATCCAAGCTGCAGGGAACGGGCAGGAGCCTCCCCCCACCACTGGCATCCCCGACACCAGCCCCGCCACTGCCACCAATGAGCAGCCGTCATCGCCAGAGGGCAATGCGTAGTCCTTCCTCCATGGACTGTAGTGCGTCCTGGCCCAAGCAAATCCTGTGGGTGTGACACCCAGGTGAGAGACTGTGACCTTGCACTCCCCATGTGCTGCATCACGGGGAACAACGCCCCCTCCAGAACCAGTGGAAGAAGGCATCCACTCGCCCCCTTCTTGCGAGGATGAAGCACACTGGGCACAAAGCACCCACCCAAACCAGTGGACCAAATCCAATGCAGGGTAGAGGTCAAAGAGTCACAATTGATCCTGGTACAGGGATGGATGTCTATAGTTTGAAGAATACCACGCCTTGTCATATCTGTAACAAGTTGGGGCATTGGAAGAGGGAGTGTCATCTTAATGCAGCTTCCTAATTCAGGGTTTGTGCCATCTCAGAATATTAACCCCACACAAATACAAAATGTACAAAGACAGAGAGGGCAACATTTCAATGTACTTCAAGCTTCAGTAATGTAGGTTCCACAAACCACAATGTCACAGCAAAACATCAATGGGCCTAGACTAACTTCAAACCAAGTCCTGGATATTAACACAAATGTGTTTCAAGACAACAGTCCTTTCCATCAGTTTACTATATTTGAGACACTTAAAAAGTATGGCTCTGATCAGTCAGCCTGACTGTGCCTGAGAAGAGAGGAAGATTGCATACATGACAGAGTCTCGGAGGTAGACCAACGAGGTCTATTCGTAGGTGGTGAAGAGAATGTCATTTGTGGTTGACACTGGTGCTACCCATTCTACTTTGAGAACAGTAAAAGTCCACAGGAAAAATGATCCAAGTTGTTAGTTAGCAAATAAACAGATGACAACTCATGAGACCTCAGAAATTGCAGTGAAAATAGGGGATTTTGAAGAGAATCACCAATTTTTGGTGTGAGATTCTAGCCCAATGAGTCTTCTGGGAAGGGACCGTCTCCAAAAGTTAAACTGCATTATCTATTGAACGTCAGCAGGCATAGAGATTCAGACTCATGATGAGGATGTTGCCTTTAAACTGTTGAATTATGGATCTTATAGTTGTTGTTTGATCATATAGTAATCATTTGTTGACCAATGATGATTTACCGCCAGATCTCAGATACCCTTAAACCTGAAGTGTGGGAATTCTCAGGAAAAGACCTCATCTCATTAAAGGCGTTCAACCTGTCCGAATTACAGCTAAGCCAAATGCTGAGTACCCAAAAATGCTTCAATACAATTTGTCACCTGGGACGATTGCTGGGATAACCCCAGTGATCGAGTTCATGATTCAACAGGGGATCCTAAAGGAGATTATGGATCTACAGAAGCCAAGTGGGAAATACAGGATTGTAAAGAATCTGTGAAGGATGAACAATATTTGTGTTCCTTGCTGTGTCAACCCTTTTTCTTGATACCGTTACATGAGGATAGTGAATTCCTCTTCGAACTTCAGTTTGGAAATCGTGTTTTGACATTGAGCCGAGTCTCACAGGGATATACTCAGAGTCCCTCAATTTTTAACCAGATTCGAAAGAAAAATCTGTAGTGCCTGATCATACCTTGCAACTCAGTACTGATACACTTCATCGATGACCTATTGGTGGCATTGAGCACTCAGGAAGCTTGCAAATGAGATACCATTGTGCTGCTGAACCATCTGGCTGAGAATGGACATAAAGTATACCAAGGAAAGTTGAAGTACTATCAGAAAGAGGATCAGTTTCTTGGACATCACAAAGAAAAAGGAGCAAGAAGAGTTTCACATGAGAGAATTTCAGTCCTTGTGAATCCACCATCTACTCAAAGAGAAGTCAGGATGTTTTTGGGAATGGTGAGCTACTGTCGTAATTGGACACTCAGGGGGTCATTCCGACCCCGGCGGTCATGGACCGCCGGGGCCGGGGATGCGGGAGCACCACCAACAGGCTGGCGGTGCCCCGCAGGGCATTCTGACCGCAGCAGTTTGGCCGCGGTCAGACCAGGAAAACCGGCGGTCTCCCGCCGGTTTTCCGCTGCCCTGGGAATCCCCATGGCGGCGCAGCTTGCTGCGCCGCCATGGGGGATTCCGACCCCCTCACCGCCATCCTGTTCCTGGCGGTTCCGACCGCCAGGAACAGGATGGCGGTGAGGGGTGTCGTGGGGCCCCTGGGGGCCCCACTTTGAATTCCAGTGTCTGCTCAGCAGACACTGGAATTCGCGACGGGTGCAACTGCACCCGTCGCACCTTCCCACTCCGCCGGCTCCATTCGGAGCCGGCTTCCTCGTGGGAAGGGGTTTCCCGCTGGGCTGGCGGGCGGCCTTCTGGCGGTCGCCCGCCAGCCCAGCGGGAAAGCCAGAATGGCCTCCGCGGTCTTTCGACCGCGGAGCGGCCATATGGCGGTTCCCTCCAGGCGGGCGGCTCCCGCCGCCCGCCGGGGTCTGAATGACCCCCTCAATGTTTCCCTAGTGGCTAAGCCTTTACAGAGGTTAACACACAAGGTTGTGTCTGATCTAGTACCCTGGGATAACAATTGCTTAATTGTCTTCCTAGAACTGAAAGTCTTTTGTGCCCCAGCCGTGGGAATGGCTGTTCACAATAAGTCATTTGCACTTCTCTGCAATGAGAGGGAGGACTGCTCTCTCTCGGTGCTCACACAAACACATGGAAATGCTAAAAGGCCTGTAGATGACTTCTTTGCTACACTAAATCTTGTAGCTTCTGTGCTGCCTGGTCGCCTTAAAGCAGTGGCAGCTGTTAGCATCAGCAAAGAGATTTGTTAGAATATAGTTAAAGGTTACCTGTTAACCGTGTATGTTCCCCATTCAGTGGGGTTGTTGTTTACAAGTACTAGAACACAGCACCTGACAAGTAACCGTGTTACTTAGTGTGAACAAATCATCCTTGAAGCAGAAAATGTGACTGTCAAGCAAAGTGGTGTTCTAAATCCTTCCACCTTGTTACCTGATCATGAAAGTTGTGATGAATGTAAAGTGGACCACAGTTGTCTCAATGTTACTGAACTATGTACCAAGCTGAGACCAGGCACAGGAGATGAGCCGCTACCTCAATCTGATTATGTGCTCTATGTTGATGGCTCATGTTTATGAGACAGTGGAGGAAGTCTGAAATCTGCTTATGCTGTTTGCACAATGTTAGGAGTTGTTGAAGCTTCTTGGCTTCAAGAAATATTCTCTGCACAAGTAGCCAGACTGATAGCTCTCACTAGGGCATGCTGTGTTTCCACCCAGCTGAAAGTGACAATTTTTACCAATAGTGAATATGACTTTGATGTAATTTATGACTTGGGACAATTGTGGTCCCAGAGGGGGTTAAAGATGTCTTCTGGATCCCCAATCTGGAATGATGAGTAAGCGAGAAACATCCTTGAAGCACTACAGTTACCTGAAAAGGTTGCAGTAGTCAAGTGTCCTGCACTTGTACTGGGTCTGATCCTGTGACATTAGGAAACAATTATGCAGATGAGGTTGCAATGTACTGTGCTCACAATGTTTGTACTTATTACAGGCAATAGATGAATGAGGGAATGGATGAGACCATTTATAACCTTTTGTTGACAACAGCAGATATTTGGGAATAGGTAAAGAGGCCTTAGGAAGAAGTGTCAGAGGAAGAACAGCAGAGATGGATTAGAGCAGGTTGTGTCAAAAGAGATGATGACATTTGGGTTTCAATGGATGAAAGACCAGTGCTGTCAAACAGTTTGTTGCCCCCAGTGGCTTGGCATTTTCATGGTACAGCTCATGTTGGTAGGTGTGCGATGGTGAGGTTGTTCAGGCAAATGTGGTTTAATCCTAAATTCATGTTGATGGCTGAAGCATTGTGTCACAGATGTGTTGTGTGTCAACAGAACAATGTTGGAGAGAGAACTGCAGTAA
Organism: Pleurodeles waltl; assembly: GCF_031143425.1. Taxonomy (NCBI): domain Eukaryota; kingdom Metazoa; phylum Chordata; class Amphibia; order Caudata; family Salamandridae; genus Pleurodeles; species Pleurodeles waltl. The sequence goes on from NC_090437.1 coordinate 832,808,736, forward strand.
CATTAAGTCACGTAGAGCGATCAGGAGACCCCTTTAACAGAATGCAATTGAACTTCATCGAAATGCCTATGTGTAATGAGCTGGGCTATGTCCTGGTGATTGTGTGCATGTTCTCGCATTGGGTTGAGGCCTGTCATGCACTCAACTGGTTCTGACTGCAGAGACAATGCTGGACCTCTAATCCCACCTGGGCCAGTGAATGAAATGCAAGAAAATGCCCCTTATGGTATGTGATGTAGCCTCAAAGTTGTTAGCGCCCACGGCCCCTGCTAACCAGGTTCCTTGGGCCAGATCTCTTTCCCTATAACTGTTGTGCTGCATGGGCACAGTTGGCAACACCTTTAGCTGCTGCTATAAGTCTCTAGTTAAAAGTACTGAGGGACCCAGGGCATGGGGTACTAAGGGTAGGCACCTGAGGGCAGCACCACAGATTGTGCCACCCTCTAGGGCCATGCATCCATAAGCACTGCCATTGCAGGCTGAGTGTTGTGATGCAATCCTAAAAGACAAACGCGACATGGCACATAGCTTGTTTGCCCTGTTCACTGTAAATTGCATGCACTATAGGTAAGTCATCCCTCTGGCAGGCCTTCCAGCCCTAAGGCAGTGTGCACTATATGGTATGTGTGGGCATAGATCCATGAGCAATATGCCCCTACTGTGTTCTTGCCAAACCTGGGACATAGTCAGTGAACAGGGCAGCCATTTTAATACATGTGCTGGACACTGGTCAGTATGAGTTTCACAGCTACATGATGGCTACCTGGAACCCTGGGTTGTTTGGTATCAAACAACTTAGAATGATAAATCCAAATTGGTGCCAGTTTAGGATTTATTACAACATGTACCTAGGGGTCACCTTAGAGGTGTCCCCTGCAAAAGCTAACTACCCTGGCATGATTACTGGCCGGTCACAACCACCTTGCCACCACCAGATAAGATTCTGAATCCCTGGGGTGAGAAATCCTGCTCTCTGGGATTCAGAACAAAGCCCTTCCTGAGTGGCGGTGCTAACAGGAATGTGCACTGCCCTGTTGGTGAGCTTCAAATGGCATACTGCCCTCGAAACTTGACCCCCCAGACCTGATGCTAGCAGCAAATGGTCACCACATTGCAAACCCCGCTTTTGGTGGGAGCAGCGGCGGGAAAACAGACAAAGGATTGGAGGAGTGGTCTGTCCCGGCTTGCACCACCCCTAAGCTGTTGCATGCAAGGTGACCACTCCATTTCATTTTCCACCATCTTGGATGGAAGGAAAATATCCAATCACGTCTTGGAAAGTGACAACTGCTGACAGGAAGTGGTCACTTAGTGACTGTAGCCACCCTAAGGTAGGTGACCCATTGGTCATTACCAGGTACCCCCTAAAATGCCCACTGAATACAGTATTTAGTGTGCATCCCTAGACCATGAAATCAAATTCAAAGGATAAAAGACCAGCAACAAAAAAGACCCAAGGCCTTAAGAACTGAAGTTCTGCTGCACCAAGAAGAAGACACCAAACCCTGCCTGCTGCACCCAGGATTCGGCGATTGCTGCTGAGGGGTTGCCTGGATGTTGGACGGAATCTACAAACTCCCAGAAGGCCTCCACTCTTCAAAAAGCACCAAAGATTGCCCTCCAGAGTGAAGGCATCACTCTGCAACATCAAGGAACCAAAGACCCAGTGAAGGCCACTTCACTGACTGGCTGCTGACCAAGGAACCGGATGCCGCAGCTGGAACAGACTTCACCATGGGCCCGCAACGACAAACACTGCCAGTGTGCCAAGTTTGGTGGTGCTGCGCCCTCCTGTGGCCAGACCATGCTATTGCCTTAGGCACTGGCCACCTCATGTTGGACACACAGAAGCGCAGTCCATTCCAGACTGAAAGAGGACCAGGAGGAAGACCTAGTTGAGGGACTTAAGGACCCACCCAGACCTCCCACAAGAAAGCCCCTGCTGACCATCAAGTGACCCTCAAAGTGACCTACCTCCTGCTTCCAAGGGCACCTTTTCCCACAGCTCCTGGCTCACTGATTTGCTCTGCACCCGGCCGCCCTGTGCCCTGCACCAAAGATCCAGCTATGCTCTAAGGTTCCACCAACCCTTGCAACCTCAACACTCCAAGGAGACCCACTGGACTTACCTTTAAGTCTGCCTGTGCAGTGCTTTTCCAAGTGGTCCCCCACTGTGGCCTGGCACCAGCTCCATTGACTTTATGCAGCTACTCCTGCCAGAGCGGGAATCTCCCAAACGTCTCCAGCTGGTCCAGGCTACCTATCAACCACCTTGACGTACCTGCAAAAGGAGACACTGGTAAACGCATTGCCTGATTTACTGTGAATTTTCCAAACATTTCTCTATTGATTCCTATGGTCTGTAATTACGCACAAAAAAGCTAACTTCATTAAAAGTTTTAAAATTCATAACTTAAAAAGTGCTTACCTTATCTGGATGATGTTGGTCTTAAAAATGTTATAACAATCTGAAGTATTTTTGTAAATTGGTCTTGAGTTATTTGTTTGAGTGTGAGGTCTCATTTATTGATACAGTGAGTACAACAAATGCTTTGCACTTCTCCAAAATAAGCCAAACTGCTCGACCAAGCTACCATAAAAATTAAAGCATTAGGTGGTCTAATTTTTACCTCTGTAAACCAGTGTTTGGTTGCCTGGACACCCTGCACTGTGTGCATAGCTTTGTACACTACATAGCGGGTCAGCTTCCTACATGAAGCAAGTAACCACAGCATTAATTCACTCACTGCCCTTAAGGTGAAGGGGGTTAGAATAAAACAAGAAAAAGATAGACTTGTGTTACAGGGTCTGCTTTGCTGCCTTCTGACACTGCACAAGAGGGTCTGCACTCCCTGGATCTTTTAGTGTTGATGCAGGTGCAGTGCACTAGAAACAAGAAGAGGTGTTTACTAACAGTTCTCAACTTATAGGCCCTCATTACAACATTGGCAGTAAAAGCCGCTTAAGGCTGTGCAGAAGACTGACAACACACCGCCGCAGCCGCGGAATTCTGCCACAGCTAATATGACCCACTGCTTGGAATCCACCAAAATTGAGACACCCACACAAGTCAGCCACACCAAAGGTCAGTGATAAACTGGCGAAAACAAAACCTCCACCGTCAAGCCAACAGAAATATGCCCACACTATCACGACCCATGAATCCACACGGCGGTCTTTCAACCGCGGTATTCCATTGGCGGTACACACCGCTGCGCTCAAAATACACACACATTGACAAAACACTGCCACATTGGACAATTCGAAATACACACACCTGATACACATACACACACCACACCCATTACAAAACTCACACCCACATCACCCACAAACCCCTATGACCAAAATACCAAAAGAAGGCCATAGAGACACTACAAACTACTACCAAGCATCCACAGGCACACAATACCATCACCCACATAACTTCCACGCCCCTCACACCACTAAATATCACCCCACTTATCACTACACACACCACCCCACACATCACCAACACCACCCCATGGCACGGCAAAGACACCGCAGGTTCTCTGAGGAGGAGCTCAGGGTCATGGTGGAGGAAATCGTCTGGGTAGAGCCACAGCTATTCAGATCACAGGTGCAGCACACCTCCATAGCTAGGAAGATGGAGCTATGGCAAAGAATAGTGGACAGGGTTAATGCAGTGGGACAGCACCCAAGAAATAGGGATGAAATCAGGAAGAGGTGGAACGACCTACGGGGGAAGGTGCGTTCCGTGGTCTCAAGCACCACCTTGCGGTTCAGCGGACTGGCGGCGGACCCACACCTTCTCCCCCACAACTAACAACATGGGAGGAGCAAGTCTTGGCGACTCTGCATCCTGAGGGCCTCACAGGAGTAGATGGAGGAATGGACTCTGGTAAGGCAATGCGTTACTACTATATCCCCCACCCTACCTGCATGCCATCACATACCCCCATCACTCCAAATCCTCACAAATGTCCCAATATCACAAACCACACATCCCAACACCAAGCCCTGCATGCAACAGCAAAGCATGGATACCCATCACAAAGCATGGCCACTGCACATACCCATACACCCCCTAAACCACCATCACACAAGGTCCCACACAGGAATGGAAGCACTGGGGTACACAGTCACCCAACCATTGCACACCATGGCACACACAGATGCAATAAACATCCTTTTATACCCCTGCAGGACCCCTACGCAACGTCACCGGACAGGAGGGTCCACACATGTCCACACCACCAACAGAAGAGGCCCACAGTGATGACATCAGCTCTGTCCAACTGGATCTAGATGACCAACCCGGCCCACCTGGGACCTCGGGACAGTCGGTTTCCCTCACACTGGCACAGGCCACCATAGAGCTCCCTCACCCCCCTCTGGAAACACCAGCACAGCACCCACTCAGTGGGCCCATACCTCTGTCCCCAGGACATGTCAATCAGCAGTGTGTCCACCACTACAGGGAACCCAGGCTAACCCACCACCCCAACAACAACAGGGACCTGGGGGCTGTGGCAGTGGGCACACGGTCCAGGGGACAGAGGCCCATGAACCCAGGGGAACTGGGAGGGCTGTTGTGCGACAGGGTGAGGACAGGCCCAGGGAACCCACTCTCCACGAGGCCCTCTCCAACATCATGGGAGCCTACCACCATTCCCAGGAGACGATGGCAACGGTACTGCCCAAGTTTCAGGAGACCCAGCGGCTGCAGGAGGAACAGTATTTGAGCTTCAGGGAGGAGCTTGGATCCATCAATTCCACCCTGGGCACCATCGTAGGGGTGCTGAAGGAAGTCCTCAACACCAGGTGGGACACTGTGGCACAACAAGGGGCCCCTGACACTAGCCTGGATGATGAACTGCCCACCACCTCCGCCGGTGCTAGTGGACAGGAGGCACCGCCGCAGGACCACCACACCAGCACCCCACCCCCTGCAGAGGGAGAACCATCCCGCAAACAGTCCCTGAGATCTAGGACAAAGACAGAGAATGATGCCAAGACCCCTGCCAAGAAATGAGACCACCCTGATTGTCATCCTTCTGTCCCACCTTGTCACCCTGTCCATCCTCAAACTGCCCCAGCTCCGCTTCCTATGCCCATTTGGGCAATGCACCTGTAAGCCTAATAGACTGGACTCTGCCATAGACATTCCTCCACCATCACCCCTCACCATTTTACAATATCCTCCAATATTGAGCACTTAAATAAACACCCTTAGAGCACAAAAGAATCTGGAGTCTGTCTGTGATTTTGAAATAGTGTATTAGCAGTTACAGTGTCAAATTGTAATGTCAACATACCTATGTCACACAGCTCTAGTCCATGAGGAAACGAAGCAGATGTCACACAGTGGGACCCACATCTGTGAAATCGTAAGGGAAAGTGACAACTCAGTGACCATACACTGTGTGAAAACGACAAACAGTAGAGAGGTAGTAGTGTTAAAGTACATGTAGTATGCAGGTTTGTATTCTTACCTGTGTCTCACTGGAAGTATTGCAGGATCACTGAGTTCCTGTTGTCGGTCCTCTTCTTCTGCTTCCTCGTCTTCACTGTCTACAGGCTCCACAGCTGCCACAACACCTCCATATGGACCATCCTCCTGCAGAAAAGGCACCTGTCATCGCAAAGCTATGTTGTGAAGCATACAGCAGGCCACGATGATCTGGCACACCTTCTTTGGTGAGTACAATAGGGATCCACCTGTCATATGGAGGCACCTGAACCTGGCCTTCAGGAGGCCGAAGGTCTGCTCTATAATCCTCCGAGTTCGCCCCCTGGGCCTCATTGTAGCGTTCCTCTGCCCTTGTCCTGGGATTCCTCACTGGGGTCAGTAGCCATGACAGGTTGGGGTAACCAGAGTCACCCGCAAATGGCGAGGGACAACTGTTAGACACACACTAACCTGTAGGGATATCCCCAGACCCAGACAACCATTCCCACTGATTTGCTTCCAGGTGCTCACCTAATAGCCACACACGGTGCCTCTGGAGTTGCCCCATCACATAAGGGGATGCTGCTATTCCGCAGGATGTAAGTGTCATGCACTGAGCCAGGGAGTTTGGCATTAACATGGGAGATGTACTGGTCGGCCAAACACACCATCTGCACATTCATCGAATGATAACTCTTCCGGTTTCTGTACACCTGTTCACTCCTGCGGTGGGTACCAAAGCCACATGTGTCCCATCAATGGCACCTATGATGTTGGGGATATGTCCCAGAGCATAGAAATCACCTTTCACTGTAGGCAAATCCTCCACCTGAGGGAAAACTGTCGCTCTGCATGTGTTTCAGTAGGGCAGACAACACTCTGGACAACACGTTGGAAAACATAGGCTGGGACATCCCTGATGCTACAGCCACTGTTGTTTGAAATGACCCACTTGCAAGGAAATGGAGTACTTACGGCACCTGCACTAGAGGGGGGATTCCTGTGGGATGGCGGATAGCTGACATCAGGTCTGGCTCCAACTGGGCACACAGTTCCAGGATTGTGGCACGATCAAGCCTGTAGGTGATGATCACATGTCTTTCCCCCATTGTCGACAGGTCCACCAGCGGTCTGTATACCGGAGGATGCCGCCATCTCCTCACATGTCCCAGCGGGCGGTGCCTATGAAGGACAACAGCGAGCACAGAGTCAACCAACTCAGAAGTACGTAACCACAACTTACACAGAACACGATTCATAATCCGAAATTTGCATGTATAAGTGTTGAGGCAAGGCCTAGGTCTGTGTGACGCAGTTAAAAATTAAGCCATGTGGGCCCCTGAAATGGTGGCTGCCTGACCTGTAAAGTGGGACAATGGGATGTGAGATAACTACGCTGGCGTTGTACACCGTCGCAGTAGGCGGTCAAAGACCACAGCGCAATTCTGCATTGGTTAACATTGGACCCTATGGGTCCCAGGAGCCAATGACAATGTAAGCCGGCGGTGACGGTACGCACCGCCGCGGACGTGACCGCCATTTTCTATCTATTCAATCACTCGATACCTGATCTCCGACAGGAGAGGACCTACACTGCAAGTGCTGCTGTGACCTCAGTCTGGAAGAGACAATGGCTCATGCGTCTGAGGAAAGGGCCCCTGCCTTCACATCGGAGGAGTTGGAGAAACTCGTGGATGGGGTCCTCCCCCAGTACATGCTACTCTACGGTCCTCCAGACAAACAGGTAAGTACACTGGGAGCATGCTGTATGGGCTATGCCTGTGTGGAGTGGGGTGGATGAAAGATTGGGGGGGAGATTGAGGCGTGCATGAAACGACGTGAGTGCATGTGACACATGGCAAGGGTAGGGATGGGGGTCAATGACTTTGACGGTGCAGTTGGTAATAACTTTTATTTTTCCCCCTGTACAATTCCTGTTGGTCAGTGCCCACCAGAAGAAGTATGTTTGGCTGCCATCGCCAAGGACGTCCGGACCCTGGGGGTCTATCACAGACGGAGCACCCGCTGCCATAAGAGATGGGAGGACATTCGCCGCTGGAGCAAGAAGCCGGCGGAGGCCCAGCTGGGGATGGCCTCCCAATGTGGGAGGGGTGCCTGTCGCACCATGACCCCCCTGATGTTCAGGATCCTGGAGGTGGTGTACCCAGAGTTGGATGGGCGCTTGAGGGCATCACAGCAGCCACAAGGGGGTGAGTACACTCTTATTCAGCTGATTCAGCGCGCAGTGGAGGCGTCTGGGTGGGGGAGGTGGGCTGTGGGTTTCCCTAGGCCAGGGCGAGTGTGCTAGTTAGGTCCCCTTCTTCTGGCAGACCCTGTGCCACTCCACCCCACCTGTGTACAGTGCCAACTACACCTAGTCAGGCTCCTGTGACATCCTTGTGTGCAGATGTCGGCCATAGCCTTGTAGGCCATGTCCCAGGGATTGTACAGTGGACCCCAAGTGAGCGGCGTAGTGCAGGGGGCTTCTGTGTCTGTCGTGTCCGCCAACGGTAGCGGTAATGCATGCACTCAACATGTCTTTCTTCTGTCGTCCCCCCCCTTTTTGTGGTTTCCCTGTTCTTGTGTGCATTAGCATCATCAGGCGGAAGAGTAGTGGCACCGGAGCAGGAGAGAGCTGCATCCCACATGGCCCTGGAGGGCGAGACTACGTACTCTGAATTCACCAGTTGGACGGAGGGCGAGGGGAGCTCCACGGCGGGGACAGGAGCTGAGACCAGTGATACGGACTCGTCCTCTGATGGGAGCTCCCTTGTGGCGGCCACATCTGTGCCCCCCACATCTGCAGGTACAGCTGCCACCCCCCCCTACCAGCACCGCCCTCCCAGCAGCCCCTCAGCCTTTTCCCCGTGCCCGCTCACCCAAGAGGGTGGGCATCACCTTCGCCCCAGGCCACCTCAGGCCCTGCCCCAGTCACGCCTGCTGCCCTCAATGAGGAGGCCATTGACCTCCTCAGGTCCCTCACTGTTGGGCAGTCTACCATTTTGAATGCCATCCAGGGTGTAGAGCGGCAGTTGCAACAAACAAATGCATTTCTGGAGGGCATTCATTCTGGCCAGGCAGCCCTTCAGCGAGCTTTTCAGACTCTGGCCTCAGCACTGATGGCAGCTATTGTCTCTGTCTCTAGCCTCCCCCCTCCAACTTCCTCCAACCAGACCCACACCCCTGTACCTCAGCCTACCCAAGCACACCGTCAGACCAGCATGCACACACGTCAACACACAAGGGAAGCTCTGGCAAACATAAGCACCACACATCCCACAGGCACTCACGCAAGCATCACACACATGCAGACACGCCAACATCCACTGCCTCCACTGTGTCACCCTCCTCCCTCCCAGTCTCGTCTCCACTCACACCTGCATGCACTACATCTACAGCCACTACTTCCATCACCAGCACACACACCACCACACCCCGCTCACGTGCAGTCACCACCCCCACTACTATTCACACGTCCTGTGTCCTCTCCCAGTGTGTCTGTGACTCCACCTCCCAAGATACACAAACGCAGGCACACACCCAACCAACAGCCATCCACCTCACGACAGCCTCCAGCGCATGCACCTTCACCCAAAGTCACCAAACACCTCCTACAACCACAACCTCTTCCTGCACTCCCAAACCCCCTCCAGCTACCCGTCCCAGTGTTTCCAAGAAACTTTTCCTGTCCACCCTTGACCTCTGTCCCTCACCTCCCCCACCCCGTCAGTCTCCTAGGGCCCGACTCTCCAGGTCCCAACCTAGCACCTCAGCCACAACATCTTAGGGACCAGTGGTGCCAGTAGTCACCGGATTCTGGAGTGCACCAGGCAGCAGGGCAGCCAGTGTGGCAAGGAGCCACAGTACGGACAGTCCCCCACCTGTCAAGCATCAAAAGTTGGCCAGTGCCCGGAAGGAGAGGGGGAAGACTCCAGCCACCAAAGCCGCTCCCAGGGGTACAGGTGGGAGTGTGGAGTCAGCTGCGACACCTTCCAAGGTGGGGAAGGGGCACAAGAAACTCAGCAAGTCTTGGAAGAGCAGCACGGCGGAGAAGACCGCCATCATCCCCGCTGCCCAGGAGGCCGCCGCCATCATCCCCGCTGCCCAGGAGGCCGCCGCCATCATCCCCGCTGTCCAGGAGCCCACCACCATCAGCCCTGCTGGGCCAGAAAGGACCGCCAGCACCAGCCCTGCTGGGCCAGAAAGTTACAGCCAGCACCAGCCCTGCTGGGCCAGAAAGGACCGCCAGCACCAGCCCCTCTGGGCCAGACAGGACCGCCAGCAGCTGAGTCGCTGCCCAGGACACCGCCGCCACAAGCACCGCTGAACAGGACACCGCCGCCACAAGCACCGCTGAACAGGACACCACCGCCACAAGCACCGCTGAACAGGATACCGTCGCCACAAGCACCGCTGAACAGGATACCGCCGCCACAAGCACCGCTGCCAAGGACACCGCCGCCACAAGCACCGCTAGCCCATGAGCGCCAAGGGCACTGACGCTACTGTGTCCACCAGTAGCAGGATGAAGCACTATGGGCACAAAGCCCCCTCCAGAACCAGTGGAGATTTACATCCACTACCTCAGTCCTTGGCAGGATGAAGCACTCTGGGCACAAAGACCCTCCAGAACCAGTGGAGAAAGGCATCCACTACCCCAGTCCTTGGCAAGATGAAGCACTCTGGGCACAAAGCCCCCTCCAGAACCAGTGGAGATTTACATCCACTAACTCTGTCCTTGGCAGGATGAAGCACTCTGGGCACAAAGCCCCCTCCAGAACCAGTGGAGAAAGGCATCCACTACCTCAGTCCTTGGCAGGATGAAGCACTCTGGGCACAAAGCCCCCTCCAGAACCAGTGGAGACTGTTATCTACTTGAGAGACTGTGGCCTTGTACTCCCCAGGATTGAACAGTGGGCACACCACCCACTGTAGAGACTTGAGAGACTGTGGCCTTGCACTCCCCAGGATTGAACAGTGGGCGTGTGGCCCCCTCATGGATTTGGCGTTGTGCACTCAACCGGCTGAGGTGCCCCCCTTTCCCCTCCCCCTGAGGTGCCTGTTTTATTGCTATCTGATGCCACTGCAGTGTTCTCTCCGTCATGTTCGGGTATTGAGTGTGGGCCTCGTCCATGCCTAGTGGGCCCAGTGTCCACGGACTTCAATGGAGCAATACCTGGACTACTATTCTTGGTGTATATATTTTTGCGTCCTGGATTTTAATATATTACAATATATTATACTCGTTTCCTTTTGTCTTTGCATTCTTCCGGGTGGTTTGAGGGTGTAACTGTAATGTATCATGCTGTATTAGTGTGTGTGTTGTAGTGGGTGGGGGTGTTGCTTGTGTGTGTCCCTGTTTTTTCCCTCTCCCATCCCCTGTGTCGTAGGTGCAGTACTCACTGTGGTCTTTGCCGCCGGCGTTCGTGCACCTGGTAGAGGAGCAAGAAGATAAGGGCAGGGAAAATGTGCAGCTCTGGTTCCATGGCGTCCTGGTTCCTCGTGGGGTGTGTAGAGGTGAGCGTTTTCCCTTCAAAGTCCTGTTTCCGCCGTGTTTTTGTTCGCGGTGAATCCGCCCCAGAAAAGGTGGCGGATTGGTAGGTTGTGATTCTGTGGGCGGCACATTGTCCTCATGTCTTTGTGTTGGCGGTGACCGCAATGCTGTTTGTTTGTACCGCCGTGGCAGTCGGAGAGTTAAAGTGGCTGTCTTTGTTGGCGGTTTCCGCCACGGTCGTAATTCCATTTTTTTTTCGCCGGCCTGTTGGCGGTCTTACCGCCGCTTTAACACCGTCCGCCAGGGTTGTAATGACCACCATAGTGTTTAAATGGTTAACAATATCACAGGCTTCATCACAAATAAGGGTTGAGAGCAGGTACAACTCAAAAGTAAGCTGGAGTTTCTGGCACTCCGAAGAATGTCTTAAAATACAATGTACAGTTAATAAAACTCAAATGTATAGATCATGTGCTCTGAAGTCTTTCCAAGTTCTTGACGTGGAGACCTTCAGTTCTGATGAAATTAAAGTTCAAAGTGCCCACGAGTTAAAGTTTCCGGAGTGCTAGGACTTTTAGAAACATAGAAATAAATAATGTCTGATTTCCACGAAAGTTTTTTTTCTCTCTTAACCCCTTCGCTGCCAGGCCTTTTCCCCCTCTTGTGCCGAGCCTTTTTTTGGCTATTTGGAGCAGTTCGCGCTTAGGTCCTCATAACTTTTTGTTCACATAAGCTACCCACGCCAAATTTGCGTCCTTTTTTTCCAACATCCTAGGGATTCTAGAGGTACCCAGACTTTGTGGGTTCCCCAGAAGGAGGCCAAGAAATTAGCCAAAATACAGTGAAAATTTTGTTTTTTTCAAAAAAAATTGAAAAAGGGGCTGCAGAAGAAAGCTTGTGGTTTTTTCCCTGAAAAGGGCATCAACAAAGGGTTTGCGGTGCTAAAATCACCAGCTTCCCAGCTTTCAGGAACAGGCAGACTTGAATCAGAAAATCCAATTTTTCAACACAATTTTGGCATTTTACTGGGACATACCCCATTTTTATGATTTTTTGTGCTTTCAGCCTCCTTCCAGTCAGTGACAGAAATGGGCATGAAACCAACGCTGGATCCCAGAAACCGCAAAATTTCTGAAAAGTAGACAAAATTCTGAATTCAGCAAGGGGTAATTTGTGTAGATCGTACAAGGGTTTCCTACAGAAAATAACAACTGAAAAAGAAAAATATTGAAATTGAGGTGAAAAAAATTCTCAATTTTTCTCTACATTTTACTCTGTAACTTTTTCCTGCAATGTCAGAGTTTTGAAAGCAATATACCGTTACGTCTGCTGGACTCTTCTGGTTGCGGGGATATATAGGGCTTGTAGGTTCATCAAGAACTCTAGGTACCCAGAGCCAATAAATGACCTGCACCCTGCAGTGGGTTTTCATTCTATGCCGGGTATACAGCAATTAATTTGCTGAAATATAAGGAGTAAAAAATAGCTATCAAGAAAACCTTTGTATTTCCAAAATGGGCACAAGATAAGGTGTTGAGAAGCAGTGGTTATTTGCACATCTCTGAATTCCGGGGTGCCCATACTAGCATGTGAATTACAGGGCATTTCTCAAATAGACGTCTTTTTTACACACTGTCTTACATTTGGAAGGGAAAAATGTTGAGAAAGACAAGGGGCAATAACACTTGTTTTACTATTCTATGTTCCCCCAAGTCTCCCGATAAAAATGATACCTCACTTGTCTGGGTAGGCCTAGCGCCCGCGACAGGATATGCCCCAAAACACAACGTGGACACATCATAGAAAACAGCTGTTTTTTTGCAAAGTGCCTACCTGTAGATTTTGGCCTCTAGCTCAGCCGGCACCTAGGGAAACCTACCAAACCTGTGCATTTTTGAAAACTAGAGACCTAGGGGAATCCACGAGGGGGTGACTTGTGGGGCTCTGACCAGGTTCTGTTACCCAGAATCCTTTGCAAACTCAAAATCTGGCTAAAAAAACACATTTTCTTCACATTTCGGTGACAGAAAGTTCTGGAATCTGAGAGGAGCCACAAATTTCCTTCCACCCAGCGCTCCCCCAAGTCTCCCGATAAAAATGGTACCTCACTTGTGTGGGTAGGCCTAGCGCCCGCGACAGGATATGCCCCAAAACACAACGTGGACGCATCACAGAAAACAGAGCTGTTTTTAGCAAAGTGCCTACCTGTAGATTTTGGCCTCTAGCTCAGCCGGCACATAGGGAAACCTACCAAACCTGTGCATTTCTGAAAACTAGACACCTAGGGGAATCCCAGATGGGGTGACTTGTGTGGCTCGGACCAGGTTCTGTTACCCAGAATCCTTTGCAAACCTCAAAATTTGGCTAAAAAAAACACATGCTCCTCACATTTCTGTGGCAGAAAGTTCTGGAATCTGAGAGGAGCCACAAATTTCCTTCCACCCAGCGTTCCCCCAAGTCTCCCGATAAAAATGATCCCTCACTTGTGTGGGTCGGCCAGGTGCCTGCAACAGAATAAGGCCCAAAACTTGTAGAGATAGAGGGGATAGCACATCGAGTATATAAGGACATATTCTTTTATACATCTTTAGACTGACTCTGCTTTGGGGACCCACATAAGTGAGGTGTCATTTTACTTGGGAGACTGAGGGGAACACTGGGGAGTAGGAATTTTGTGCTGGAGTGGTGATCCTACGAAGAAAAGTCAGGAAAATATGCTTCTTTAAGCAAATTTTGAGGTTTACAGAGGAGTCTTGGTAAGAAAATGTTGGGGGATCCACTCAAGCCACACCTCCCTGGACTCCTTGGGGTGTCTAGTTTTAAAAAATGTCTGGGTTTGGTAGGTTTCCCTAGATGAAGGCCGCACACAGGACCAAAAACATAGGTGCCCTCTCCCCCCCAAACACAGGTAGTTTTGTAATATATCGTTTTGATGTGTCCACATACGTCCGTGATGTGCCAAACACTAAAATTTTGAAAAGAAACGCACTTAGGTTATGTGAAAAAGACCCCTCACCCACCAACCAAGTTGGTGGCATGCTTCATCATCGGGGTCCCACCTGAGGCACCTAGCGTGTCACAGGTGTGCTGCGACGCCTGATTACAGCGGAGCAGGTTTTGTCATTTTTACCACACATACTGGTTGGATTTGGCACGAGGGTGAGTGATGGTTCAGTGGATCAAATTTTACTAACAAGAGCTTTCACAAAAATGAAATGCACTGTTAATAACTGAAAGGCAAAAAACTGAACCAATGACTCACAGCTCGTGAGCTGTAAAGCCGCGACAAGGCACCAACCGCTTTACAGTCCATTCACACAACTTTCATACATGACACACACAAGAACATTCACACCGCCAGCCACGGGCCCAGCACATTACAACACTCACATCGACAGACAGCGCCACTCAAGGGCCCATCACTTACATATGCCCACATGCCTGATACAACAATCACACCAGCTGATGGGAGTGTGTGGACTGGTGTTTGGCTGGCAGTGTGTTGCAGTAGCCAACAGGAAGTCAATATGTACACTCTCAGCCAAGCCCCACTCCACACACAATGGCATCATTTTTCTTTTTTTTTTTTAAACGGAGGAACCCCTAACTAAGTAGAAAGAATTACAAAACTACAAACACAAAAGCTCTAACTAAGTACATGACAGAAATGCTAACCATGAAACTGAACACATGAAAATACAAAACAGACATGAGTTTACACTCGTGGTTGTTCCCAGAAATTCTTCTGGGTGTGGTAATTCTTAAAACAACCACCCACACACAGACCAGACTTTGAAGGACAATCTGGGCAGTACATTCGAGTCTCCCTCCAGATACCTCTTCGAAAACACACTCTACATTTCTTAGCTGGAAAGTCTTTTTTGGGTGTGGGAGGAATGTGCTCAGCAAAGTGGCGATCTTTAAATCTAGCCACATCCTCCACCACTGCTTCTCTAGGAACTCTGGCCTGTTCCACCACAATAAGGCTCTCTATCACTGACTCCTGAAATTTCACAAATGTCATCTTTGACTCTGGAGACCTATCCCTAAACACAATAAAAGCATTGAAGGTTGCTAAGTGGAAGAGGTGAAGTGCTAACTTCTTATACCAAACGTAAGACTTACGAATAGCAGTATAAGGTTCCAACCTCTGGTCAACTCTATCTACACCTCCCATGTGCTTATTTTAATCTAAAATGCACACAGGTTTGCGCACTTCAGCAACCTGGCCCCAAACAGTCACAGGGGAAGTACTCTCATCATGGATGGGATGGTACTTAGCATGTAGACATCCCTCTTGTCTGAAAATTTCAAAGCTAGCAGCTCCTCGTTCCGCAAGGCACAGCACTGTCCCCTCTCAAGTTTTTTACAGAGAAGCTCCCTTGGATAGCCTTTCCGGTTAGAACGGATTGTGCCACAAGCAACTGTGTCCACTCTAAACAATTCCTTGAACAACTGCACACCAGTGTGGAAGTTATCTACATACAAATGGTGACCTTTGTTGAACAGTCCTCTACCAAGATCCCACAGAATTTTCTCAGTAACTCCAAAAGTGGGAGGACAACCAGGGGGATCAATATTGGAATCCCTACCAGTGTACACACGGAAACTATACACATATCCTGTCCTACTTTCAGAGAGCATATACAATTTAATTCCATATCGTGCCCTTTTGCTAGGAATGTACTGCCTAAAAACCAAAGGACCCTTGAAGAGGACCAAAGACTCATCCACACTTATCTCTTTGCCTGGAACATAGACCTCCGAAAACTGATCTACAAAATGATCAAGAACAGGCCTAATCTTAAAAAGACGGTCAGAATCTGGGTGATCTCGTGGCAAGGCTAATGCATTGTCAACAAAATGCAACATCCTAAGAAGCAAATACCGATTATGACTCATGGTCACAGGAAATATAGCTGTTGCCATCAAGGGACTAGTAGACCAATAAGAAGCCAGTGACGGCTTCCTTATCAACCCCATCAAAAAAGTCAAACCCAAAATCTTTTTTATCTCCTCCAAATTTGTGGGAATCCACTGGGCAGCTCCAGAGTGTGGCCTAAGTCTAGCAGCGTTGTCCCTCAAATGCTGCTCCGCATATAATTAGTCTGCTCAACAATCTCTTCCAAAAACATATCATCCATGAATAACTCAAAGAAATTGATAGGCAAAAAGTTCTCTGTATTGGCGTTATACCCCGGGAGACCAGTAAAGGCAGGCAACTCTGGCTGCTCCATGTTTGGGGCAACCCAGACATCAGGTCTTATAACGGGAAAACTTTCAGCCCCAGGTTGCTGCACTATTGGCACATCAGTGTCCTCCTCTAAAACAGGCCCTTCATCTGCACTAAGTGTGGTTCATCATCAGAAGATTACCCTCCAACAGAAACATCTCTGCCAGAATCTCTGACTTCCTCCTGTGCCTCAGATGCAGAGTCCGTCTCATAATCATGATCAGACTGTGACTCAAAAAGCATACCAACCACCTGCTGAGCGGTCATCCTGCTGCTAGCCATGATCTCTCCTGCTAAAATTAACTGGACAAATTCACCACCAACAACAGCACTGTGTAAGACAAGTAACAAAGTGTAGCTTTGTTAGTAAGAGTTATAAACTCAAAAACTATAACGCTCACTTGCCTGAAAAAGCTTGATTCACCAGCAACTACTCTGCACAGAAACAGCAATCGCCAATGATATCCCACTAAAAAGAAAGAAAGAAAGGCAAAATAGAAATAAGACAAAACAAATATCATTGTGCACAAACCTAAGGACAATTTCACACACAATCCTGCATTTAGTACACTCCCTACAAACATGTCATTCATGCATGGCAACAATACTTCTTTGGAGTAAATTGTTTTTACTTACCTAAAACATGCAACTGTGCAAACTGCAGGTCAACCACCGCCAAAACAGCAAGGAGCCACAGCAAATAAAGCAAAAGCTTTGAACTAGAACAAAAAGGAGGAAAACATTTTTTATCACAAATGCAAATACTTCATCAGTTGACAAACACCCCACCATCAAACATTTAGAAATTGGTGCCTAAGTGGATTCTGCCATAGGGGCAGATGGGCCTACTAAAAAAATAGGCCTGTCTGCCCCAAGGAGGCCAGAAAATACCTTTAGTAGCTTGTCCCCATGGAGAGCGACTCTTTCCAAAGGGGACAGCCCTCAAACAAAAAAAACACACACAACACTATCCCTGGTGCCTAAGTGGCTTCTGCCCCCCTTGGGGGCAGATCAGCCTAAAAATAATAGGCAGATCTGTCTCCAAGGGGTGCAGAAATGGCCTGGGTACATGTGCCCCCAAAGTGGGGGGCGACCCTTGCCCAAGGTCCCCCCCATCCACTAACACACACACACACGCACACTATCCCTGGTGTCTACCTGGCTTCTGCCCCCCTTGGGGGCAGGTGGGCCTAACAAAATAGGCCCATCTGCCCCCAGGGGGGGCAGAAATGGCCAACAGGTCAATGCCCCCCTTGGGGGGGGGCCCGTGACCAAGGGGATGACCCCCCCCCACAAAAAAAAAAAAATAAAAAAAAAAAAACTGGTGTTCTAGTGGTTTCTGCCCCCCTTGGGGGCAGATCAGCCTAAAAATAATAGGCTGCTCTGTCTCCAAGGGGTGCAGAAATGGCCTGGGTACATGTGCCCCCAAAGTGGGGGGCAACCCTTGCCCAAGGCCCCCCCATCCACTAACACACACACTATCCCTGGTGTCTACGTGGCTTCTGCCCCCCTTGGGGGCAGGTGGGCCTAAAAAAATAGGCCCATCTGCCCCCAGGGGGCCCAGAAATGGCCAACAGGTCAATGCCCCCCATTGGGGGGGGCGCCCCGTGACCAAGGGGACGCCCCCCCACAAAAATAAACAAATAAAAAAAATCCCTGGCATTCTAGGGGTTTCTGCCCCCCTTGGGGGCAGATCAGCCTAAAAATAATAGGCTGATCTGTCTCCAAGGGGTGCAGAAATGGCCTGGTTACATGTGCCCCCAAAGTGGGGGGGCGACCCTTGCCCAAGGTCCCCCCCATCCACTAACACACACACACACACACACTATCCCTGGTGTCTACGTGGCTTCTGCCCCCCTTGGGGGCAGGTGGGCCTAAAAAAATAGGCCCATCTGCCCCCAGGGAGGCCAGAAAAGGCCAACAGGTCAATGCCCCCCTTGGGGGGGCGCCCCGTGACCAGGGGGACGCCCCACCCACAAAAATAAACAAATAAAAAAAAACCCTGGCGTTCGAGTGGTTTCTGCCCCCCTTGGGGGCAGATCAGCCTAAAAATAATAGGCTGGTCTGTCTCCAAGGGGTGCAGAAATGGCCTGGGTGCATGTGCCCCCAAAGTGGGGGCGACCCTTGCCCAAGGCCCCCCCCCATCCACTAACACACACACACTATCCCTGGTGTCTATGTGGCTTCTGCCCCCCTTGGGGGCAGGTGGGCCTAAAAAAATAGGCCCATCTGCCCCCAAGGGGGGCAGAAATGGCCAACAGGTCAATGCCCCCCTTGGGGGGGGCGCCCCGTGACCAAGGGGACGCCCCCCCACAAAAATAAACAAATAAAAAAATCCCTGGGGTTCTAGTGGTTTCTGCCCCCTTGGGGCAGATCAACCTAAAAATAATAGGCTGATCTGTCTCCAAGGGGTGCAGAAATGGCCTGGGTACATGTGCCCCCAAAGTGGGGGGCGACCCTTGCCCAAGGTCCCCCCCATCCACTAACACACACACACACACACACACACACTATCCCTGGTGTCTAAGTGGCTTCTGCCACCCTAGGGGGCAGGTGGGCCTAAAAAAATATGCCCATCTGCCCCCAGGGGGGCCAGAAATGGCCAACAGGTCAATGCCCCCCTAGGGGGGGCGCCCCGTGACCAAGGGGACGCCCCCAACCACAAAAATAAACAAATTAAAAAAATCCCTGGCGTTCTAGTGGTTTCTGCTCCCCTTGGGGGCAGATCAGCCTAAAAATAATAGGCTGATCTGTCTCCAAGGGGTGCAGAAATGGCCCTAAAAGACATGCCCCCCAAAGGGGAGCGACCCTTGCCCAAGGGGCCAACCCCCATCCACTACACACACAATCCCTGGTGCCTAAGTGGCTTCTGTCCCCCTTGGGGGCAGATGGACCTAAAAAAAAAATAGGCGTCAGAAAAGGCCAACAGTTCTATGCCCCCTTGGGGGGGGGCACCCCTTGCCCAAGGGGGTAAGCCCCCACATAAATACACATATAAATAAAAATCCCTGGTGATCTAGTGTTTTCTGCCCCCCTTGGGGGCAGATCTGCCTAAAAAGTAGGCTAATCTGCCCCCAAGGGGGGCAGAAATGGCGTAAATAATTGCCCCCTAAAGGGGAGCGACCCTTGCCCAAGGGGCCGCTCCCCGTGTGCCAGAAACAGTAGGGAAATACAAAAAAAAAAAACCCTGGTGTCTAGTGGGCATTCCTGCTGCCCGATCGCAATGCGATCGAGCAGCAGGAATGCTCAAAGAGACACCGTGGGAAAGGAAAAGCCTTTCCTTTCCCCCGGTGCCTCTTTGGCCCAAACCCCCCACCCACCGGGAAGAGGAACTCACCTCTTCTCCGCTCGCCGCACAGGAAGCAAATGGCTTCCTCTGCGGCGAGATCCCCATAATGAAGTCAGCTTGCGATCGCGCGCTGACGTCATTATGTGGGGGGGTCGGGGGTGGAAGGGGAAGGGCTTCCCCTTCCATCCCTGACTTTGGGGGGTGGGGGGAAGCACACAGAGGGAGCGAGAGCACTCCCTCTGGGCTGTGTGCCGAGGACGTAATGGTTACGTCCTCGGCACAGCAGCACTGTGCCGCAGGACGTAACCATTACGTCTGCGGCACAGAACGGGTTAAATAACTGTCTTGGCTTAAGGATCAAGTATTTAGCCTTGTCTTTAATACTTCAACTGGAATCTGGAAAAAGATTGGAGGCTGCTCTGCAAGAAGCCTGCAAGGGGATGGAATCGTAGCTTTGGGCTCAGACATTGGAAACGTTAACAGAGTTAGGCTCACAGGACCCACCGAAGGCTTGGAAGCCTAGATCAGAAGATGAGTGCAGGGAAGATGCTTGTGCAGGACTGGAATGAGGCCAAGACCCAACTCAGGTTCAGATGTGGTATTTATACCCGATGGGAGAGACTGTTACAGAAAGGCACATGGCTCATATGGAAAAACGGAATGTTCCAAATGAAACCTGGGAGAAAGCATGTGTTAAAATAACGTATGTGACCATTGCTGATGGCGGGTGCAAGTGACGGTTGGAATCAATTAAACCATGGATGGCGGAACCAAAGAGAATTATCTGTTGGCATCAATAGGTCACAGCAGTTGGCGCCAATAACCAAGGTAGGTTGAACACATAAGCACAAATGGTTACAGACAATAAGTAATGGTGGATGGAACTAATTAATCAGAAAAAATGTGGTTCTCTTAAGAGTGCAAACAGAGGGAACAACACTTCTGGATGTTCAAGGAGTTGCAGGAGGCTGTGAGGTACCACAGGGGAAAGACAACATGAGCTCTGTGTGCAAAACCCACAGTACAGAGGACACAAGAGGGGGTCTTGACAAAGCCTACCCTAGCAAGACAAATAACAGTCTCACTGTGGCCAAATTGCTGTTGAGGGAGCTTATACGTAGGTTTGGCTTCTCTGGAATCAGATTGTGGGAAGTCCTAATACTGTTGTGTGCAACATTGCAAGTAGAACAGAGATTACATTGTAGCTACAGACCTGAGGCTTCGGGTCTTGTTGAACAAGTGAATGGGACACTGAAATCCAGACTGGCAAGTGTATGTGCTTTGACATCTCGGTAATGGCCTG
This sequence comes from Pleurodeles waltl, assembly GCF_031143425.1. Taxonomy (NCBI): domain Eukaryota; kingdom Metazoa; phylum Chordata; class Amphibia; order Caudata; family Salamandridae; genus Pleurodeles; species Pleurodeles waltl. The sequence goes on from NC_090437.1 coordinate 832,829,489, forward strand.
ATACTTTGCCTTTGGTGTTGATGAAACATTGCAGTGCACCTGATCGGAAGACAGAACTATCTCCCAACTAAATCATAATTTCCTGCAAATGCGCATGTGAACATTACTGATGATATGGTCCTTGACTACTGTTAAGAGCTAGCTGATGTGGTGTGTTCTGTCTCTCATCAGGCTGGTGCAGCTACAGCCCCTCTGCTTTGGGAGCAGTGCCATGACCTCAACCCAGGTGACTGGGTCTTGCCAAAGAAACACATAAGAACTACATGTCTGGAACCTTGTTGACGCAGGCCATATCAAGTCGTTCTGCTTTGAATTGTGGTTGTCTCCCCAACTGGATTCATGCTTCCAATACTTGCTGCTTTGAATGTCCCTGTCATGTGGCAGCACCTGTTCCAGATGTGCCGGTGGTGACAGAAAGCGGACAGGAGCAGGTTAATCAAGCTGTCTGGGTCAAACAGAACCTAATAACGTATGTGATTGGTCTGAGGAGGGGTCTTGAGAATACCACAATTAAAGCTGAGGCAACTGAATCCCGTCTGTGGTGGTGAAGGAGTCAAACTCAAATTCAGACCCTGAGAAAGGGCCTAATGCTGGGAGAGGGCTAGTGGAAGCTGGGGACCAATGACCCAGAAGGCAAGCAAGAGAAAAATTAAGTTTGCCTAAAGTTCCACAAACAATCCTGGAGGATACAGAGAGCTCTGATATAAGTGAAAGTGAGAATGAGGGAGTGGCACTGGGGATATCGAAGAGACCAAGAGTAGAGTGCTCTGTCTGAGGTACTCTTCACCTGAATGGACATACTTTGCTGCAAATGGCTGAGAGAGACATTTTTGGGAACTTTGGGATAACACTGCAGATCCAACTGAACCTCCTTGAACTGAGTGTTGAGTTTTAATTCTATTTTGTGGTTCCTGTGCTGTTGGAAAGACTGGGACACTTCATTCTGGGTGTGATTATCAATGACTTTGAACTGTGCATATTATAAAAACTTTTCATAAACTTTAAAGAAGAATACCTTGGCCCACATTCAAGAAGAAAAAGAGGGTTGCCTTTAGCAGAACACGAAGAAGGGCTGGTGAAGTCTCATGAAGATTATGCATATATATATATCTATATATATATAGTGTATCATTTGGACTTTGCTTTGCCTCTTTGTACAGGTGGAATTGACAGAGAGTACTTTGTTGCTGCTGCATTTCACCCTAAAGATCTGATTCTAGAGAATTCATGGAAGCTAATCAGAAAGGTAGACATAGGTACATAATAGGTGCAGTTTAGCTTGCTCCCCTTAAAGTATTAGTAATGCTGTTAATAGGAGCATTTTCCCCTACACCTCCTGTAGAGAAAGAGTTACCCTCTAGTGTGCCCCTGCAAACACTATGTCATACAGATAGAAATCTTTATAGACTAGATGAAAAGGCTTTACATATAGATACTTATAGAGGGCATTCTTATGCAAATGTACATTTTAGATTGCTTTATGAGTACATTGACACTATGGATGCAAGGGATTGCTACATGTCTACACAATTACCTGTCTCCATTTCTGAGGGCATCACTTACCGTCACATTCCTTTAACTCATGGACTTTCTTATAGTCTTATATAGAGTATATTTTATAATGAAGGTAGTTTCGAATATTATTTTCTGAATTGTGATGTATTGTTTTCTGAAGTTTCTTTATTTAAACATTTGAACATGAATTCTTATTTTAAGGGTGCATACGTAGCAGGGAAATATTTTGTAGCAGTAAAGTCTTTTTATACATAGTCATAATTTGACTTGTTCATTGACATATGTAGAAAATAAATTCCTAAATGTGGTGGAAGACAGCAGAAGGGATTTAGGACCAGATGTATAAAAGGGGTTTACCCATTCTGTGTCTATGTGAAAATGCTTTAGTATATATGGCCGTTAGAGTCTAAATCTAAAACAAGGATCTTAAAGCACAATACAGGTAGAGTAAGGAGATTGAATATGAAGTGAAGGTTAACTTTAGATTGGCAACACCTAGGAAATTTATACATACACATTGATCAGAGTTTTATAGACCCATTGTTTATAGGCAAGAGCGATTGTGAACATGTTTTTGACGTTAGGGGAAAGAGTGAGTTCTTTCTGGATGGGAAAGATCTTGTGATTCCTGGATGTATTTTATTTGTGGACAGTGTGCCTATTTCAAGTTGCCCAAAGTATGGCATGGCACATGCTAACTCAGTATAGTGTTCCTGAATATTTATCATGTGGAGTATTTAGCGAATCCTGTGAAGGATGCAAAATCCAGAATTAGATTAGGTGTTAGGCCTTCAGAAGTGGTGGGAGATATATTTGGTGCACTGATTCTATCTGTAGGAGTGCTTTTGAATGACTAGAAGATTAGAAAGTTGTCTACAATAGTGCACAAACTAGCTACTAGTACAACAAATTCCTTATTGCTTGTAAAAACAGAGATGGTAGCAATAAGATCTATGGTTTTGCAGAATAGAAGAGTTAGACCTTTTGCTCTTAAAAGAGGGTGGAGTCTGTTGGATGCTGAAAGTTCAACAATTCTGTACTTACATCCGAGACACAAGTAAGGACTTGGAAAAGTATAATCGGAACATTTCTGGTTTGATGAAGGACTTGAAGGAATGAGAAGCTACAAGTGCTTGGGAAGCAATTCGAGATGGATTTGGTGCTGTAGGCAGATGGTTTGGAAACTTAGGAAGTGGAGTTGCAGGTTTTGTTTTGAAGCTGTTGTTGATTATTGCTGTATTCACATTAGTTCTGATGATGGGATTTAAAATCTTCCAGAGACTAAAGGCTGAAAAGGCAAATACGAGAAAGAGAGTGGATGTTGAGTTGGAAAATAGTCACTGTAAATATTATATTTTATGAAGGGTCTGGAAGAATCCAGATGAAAGCTGATGAAAACTACAAGGCTTTTGCCAGTCTCATTCAAGAAAGGAACAATATTGTGATGACTTGATACTTCATCAGTGAGGGGTTGAGAGAGCATGACTTGACTGTGCCATTATGCACTATGGTAGTGACCTTAAGATGTAATTAACAACATGTATAATGAGTGTTCTAATGTATTCATGTTAACGCAGTGCATTCAAAATTATATTAATCAAGATGCACTTGCAAGTAGAAAAGTTATATGCATGTTTCTGTAATGACATTTATTGACTGAAAATAATACATTTATGCATTCATATTCAATTGGGGATTGACAATATAGTTAAACATCATATAATTACAATTCATCATTTATAGTACTGGTGACAAGAACTGCACGTATAGCCATGTATTTGAATGTACATTGTATTCTGTGTTAAGTTGATTCAAGTAAAGGCCGGAAATGTTTTTCTATGCTTAACCTTCAACATGAAATTTTGCTCTTGTTGCATTTGCTTTATTTGCAGGTGCATCTGCATATTTCTACAGTTGATGAAAGACCTGAGTTTGAGATGAAGAGGTATGGGAGGGTATGTTGGCAAGGACGAGGAGCGCTAGCTAAGGGTGAGCGAGAAGAACTCCCCTATGAGCTCCTCTATATGGGAGGGTACCCAAGTTCATCTTGATGTTTGGTTGGCGGGATGCAAGTCTGATGGGAGTTGCAAATTCCAAATTGTGCACTTAAAATGGATGACTACTGGCGATGATGACATGGACTCTCAAAGGTTCTGCAAGATCTAAATTGGTGTTCAGTTTCGTAGGTGAGGCAAACCTTTTTTACCGTTTGACTAGAGCGGCTCCCTAGAGACTTAGGCCCTCATTACAACCCTGGCGGTCGGTGATAAAGCGGCGGTAATACCACCAACAGGCTGGCAGTTAAAAAAAAAAGAGTGGAATTTTGACCACGGCGGAAACCGCCAACACAGACAGCCACTATGACACACCCATTGCCACGGCGGTGTAGCAACAAGCACCGCATCGGTAACTGCCAACAGCCAGGCGGAAGACAACGTACCACCCACTGTATTATGAGAGGCCAATCCGCCACCTTTTCCAGGATGGTACCAACGCAATCAAAAGCACGGTGGAAACAGTACACAGAAGGGAAACGACTGCCCTCTCGACACTGAAGGGAGAACCACGACGCCATGGAGCATGAGTTGCACATATTTCCCATGCTGGTCTACCTCCTCCTACAACACGAACGGCGGCGAAGATGACCACGGTGAGTACCGCACATAGCACACAAGGGAGTGAGGGAGGAAAAAGAGAGTGACACATACACAGAACACCCACACCCCGACCCCCAACACCATACACGCAAACAGATGCAACAACATTACATATCCAAACCCGTAACCCTCAGGAATAAAGCAAGGACAAAAGGAAGTGAGTAAAGTCAGTGTAATAATAAACATTTGGATAAATATGTCCTTAAAGCACAAAACAGTATCAACAATATATACAAATGGAGGGACAATGCCCAGTCCAAAATGTCCGTGGCCCACAGGGCCACAACACATAGGCAAATGCCACACTTGACTCCTCAGGGGGAAAGGGAACTGGGGGCACCTCAGCTGGAAGATGGTACAACGCCACTGCTTCTGGAGGGGGCTACATGTGATGTCCTGGGGAGTGCAAAGGCGCAGTCTCTCAAGTGGGCAGTTTGCCCACTGCTTGGTCCTGGGAAGTGCAAAGCCTCAGTCTCTCAAGTGGGTGGTTTGCCCACTGCTTAGTCCTGGGGAGTGCAAAGGCACAGTCTCTTAAGTGGATGCCGTCTTCCTCTGGTTCTGGAGGGGGCCTTGTGCCCAGTGTGCTTTATCCTGGCAAGGAGGGGGGGAGTGGATGCATTCTTCCACTGGTTCTGGAGGGGGCTTTGTGCCCTGTGATGCAGATCCTGGATGGTGCAAGGTCACAGCCTCTCACCTGGGTGTCACACCTACAGTTGTTGCAGGGGCCAGGACGCACTACAGCCTATGTAGGCACGACTACACACTGCTCGCCGGCGGTGACAGCTGCTCAGTGGTGGCAGTTGTGGTGCTGTCAGTGGTGGGGGGAGGTTCCAGCCCTTCCCCTGCGGCCTCGGACATCTGCCCACTGGGGCTGCTGCCAGTGATGCTGCAGGCAGTGGTGCAGGTTGCGGTGCAGGTGCTGGCGGCGGTGCAGGCGGCAGTGCTGCCAGTGGCGGGGGAAGGCTCCAGCCCTTCCCCTGCAGCCTCGACCGGCTGAAGTGCAATGGATGGTGGTGCTTGCCCAGATGCTGCTCCAGCCCCAGGCACCAGATCCATCCTGCCTGCGGCGTCTGTTCCTTTTACATTGGCCTTGGCAGCTGGTGGTGCCTCCTTGCTTCTGCTAGCTGGTGGGGACTCCTTGCCCTTGCTAGCTGGTGGTGCCTCCTTGCCCTTGATAGCTGGTGGTGCCTCCTTGCCGGCTGGTGTTCCCTTCCTGCCCTTGCTAGCTGGCGGACCCTTCTTGCCCTTAGCAGGTGATGCAGGCACACTGGCAGTGCTGATGGGTGCCTCCTTGGAGCCTCTCACACATGCAGTAGCTACAGAAACTACAGTGGCCGTGGACTGGGTGGCTGAGGTGCTAGCCTGGGTTCTACCCACCCTGGCCTGAAGTGAAGGATGGGGGGACAGGGAATAGGTCAAGGGTGGAGAGGAAAAGCCTTTTAGGGACACTGGGGCTGGAAGAGGGAGTGGTTGTAGGAGGTGTCTGTCTGCTGTGTTTGGGTGCAGGTGCATGGGCTGGATGCTGTTGTGAGGTGGATGACTGTTGGGTGTCTGAGTGCTTGCGTTTGTGTACTTTGGGAGGAGGGGCACAGACACAGTGGGAGAGGACCCAGGGGACGTATTCATGGATGTGGGGGTGGTGACTGCCAGTGAGGGGCATGTAGTGATAGTCGTGATGGTGATGGTGATGGAGGTAGTGGATGGGGATGTAGTGCATGCAGGTGTGAGTGGAGACACTACTAGGAGGGAAGTGGAGGACGAGGATGAGGGGGACACAGTGGAGGCAGTAGATGTTGGTGTGTCTGCATCTGGATGGTGCTTGTGTGAGTGCCTGTGGGATGAAGTGTGGTGCTTGTGTTTGCCTGAGCCACTTCTGTATGTTGATTTGGGTGCATGCTGGTCTGAAGATGTGCTTGGGATAGGCTGGGGTTGAGGGGAATGGGACTGGGTAGAGGAAGATGGATGTGGGAGGCTAGAGACAATGGCTTCCATCAGTGAGTTGGCCAGAGCATTTGTTTGTTGCAAATGCCTTGCTAGACCCTGTATTGCATTCAGTATGGTTGACTGCCCAACAGAGAGGGATCTCAGGAGGTCAATAGCCTCCTCACTGAGGGCAGCAGGGCTGACTGGGGCAGGGCCTGAGGTGCCTGGGGCAAAGGAGATGCCCACCCTCCTGGGTGAACGGGCATGGGAAACTCACTGAGGGACTGCCGGGAGGGCGGAGCTGGAACGGAGGGTGGTGGCTGTACCTGTGGTTGGGGTGGCCACAGAGGTGTCTGCCTCCGCCAGGGAGCTTCCATCGGAGGAGGTGTCGCTGTCAGAACTGTCCTCTTCTGTCTCCGCCGTGGTGCTCCCCTCGCCCACCGTCTCACTGGTACCCTCACCGTCGGTGGATTCGTCCTCCAGGCCCATGTGGGATGCAGCTCCCTCCATCACCGGTGCCTCTGCTCCTCCGCCGGGTGATGCTAATGCACACAAGGACAGAGTGACAAAACAAAAAGGGGGTAAGAGACAGAGGATACACTTGGTCAATGCCAGCAACAACACCACTGTTGGCGTATACAAATCAGGGAACAGCCCTATGAGCTAGGCCATGCAATACCAGTTACAATGCTAGTCACCAGGCCATGGGCAACAATGCCTAACTCCATTAGCAGCACACCTGAAACCCACAGGACCCTGCCCAGTAGTAGATTCCCACTAGCATTATTGTGGTTGGAGTGCATCTGAGCCTGCCCATCATGGAACCTACCCTGCCATGTTCGTCCTTGCCTTGGGGCACCCACAGACCCACATCCCCCACCCACGTAACACCTCAACATGCTCAACTTAATGATTCTGAGTCTGTACTCACTCCCCTTGTGGCTGCTGTGATGCCTTCAAACGCCCATCCAACTCCAGATAAGCCCCCGCCAGGATGCGGAACATCAGGGGGCTCAGGGTACGACGGGCACCCCTTCCGTGTTAGGAGGCCATCCCCAGCTGGGCGCCCGGTGTCTTCCTTGCCCAGCGGCACAGGTCCTCCCACCGTTTGCGACAGTGGGTGCTCTGCCTGTCAAAGACCCCCAGGGTCCGCACCTCCCTGTCGATGCCACGCCAAATACCCTTTTTCTGATGGGCGCTGACCTGATACATAAGAGAAGGTATTAGTCATACCGTTCGGACTGTTACACTCATGACCCCTCAGCCCCCTCCTACACAAGGCTTACATACACAGCACTCCATACAGTGATGCCCCACTCATCATGCCCACAGTGTGCTCACCTGTTTGGAGGACCGTAAAGTAAAGGGTACTGGGGTAGGACCCCATCCACTAGTCTCTCCAAATCCTCCGAAGTGAAGGCAGGGGCCCTTTCCCCAGACTCTCGAGCCATGGTCGCTTCCAGACACAGGTCACAGCAGCACTTGCAGTGTAGGTCCTTTCCTGTTGAAGGTCAGGTAGCAAATGAGTGAACAGATAGAAATGGTGGTCACGTCCACGGCGGTGCGTAATGCCACCGCCGGCGTACATCACCATTGGCTCCTGGAACCCTTAGCCCCAATGATAACCAATGATGTGTTGCACGGCGGTCATCGACCGCATCCCGCAACGGTGCACATTGTCTGCCGAATGATCTCATTTCCACTTGTCCCTCCTCACAGGTCAGGCGGCTGCCATTTCAGGGGGGAATAGGCCATGGCACCTAACTGCGTCACAGCAGACATAGGCACATCAACGAACCTACACGTTCACATGCTGTTTTTGTGGGAAAAAAAATGTAAGGCATATTAATCTGAGGATATCTTTGAATATGACCATCTGCTCACCGTTTTTCACCCTAGAGTTCAACCAGTGAGGATGATTAGGAGATGGAGACATAACCCATTGTACAGACCCCTAGTGGACCTGGCGACAATGGAGGACAGGTACATTATCCTAATCTACAGACTTGTGAGGGCCACAATCCATGAGCTGTGTGCACAGTTGGAGCCAGACTTGATCTCAGCTATCTGCCACCCCACTGGTATTCGCCCTCTTGTGCAGGTCCTGTCAGTGCTCCATTTCTTGGCAAGTGGGTCCTTCCAAGTGACAGTGGCCATGGCAGCAGGGATGTCACAGACTATTTTCTCAAACGTGCTGACCAGAGTGTTGTCTGCCCTGATTAAACAGATGCGCAGCTACATCATATTCCCCCAGGCGGAGGATTTGGCCACAGTGAAGGTTGACTTCTATGCAATGGGACATATCCCCAACATCATTGGTGCTATTGAGGGTACACATATTGCCTTTGTCCCTCCCCCCCCCGGAGAAATGAACAGCTGTTCAGAAATCGAAAAAGCTTTCACTCTCTGAATGTGCAGATAATGTGCCTGGCGGACCAGTACATATCCCATGTCATTGCATAGCACCCTAGGTCTGTGCATGATGCCTTTACTTTGAGGAATAGCAGTATTCAATATGTGATGTCTCAACTGCAGAGGCACAGGGTGCGGCTAATAGGTGAGCCCATGGTCCCGACCCAGTGTTTGTTGGTATATGGGTGTTGGTTTGGCCCTAAGGGTGAGTTATCCCTCGATATTTACAGATTACTCTGGTTACCCCAATCTCTCATGGCTACTGTCTCCAGTGAGGAATGCCAGGACAAGGGCAGAGGAATGTTACAATGAGGCACATGGGAGAACAAGGAGGATCATTGAGCGCACCTTTGGCCTCCTGAAGGCCAGATTCCGGTGCCTCTATCTGACAGGTGGATCCCTGTGCTACTCACCCAAGAAGATGTGGCAGATCATCGTTGCATGTTTCATCTTGCACAACCTGGCCTTGAGACGCCAGGTGCCTTTTCTGCAGGAGGATGAGGCTGAAGATGGTCGTGTGGCAGCGGTGGAGCCTGTGGACAGTGACAAAGAGGAGGAAGAGGATGTCGACAACAGAACAACTATAATTCAACAGTACTTCAAGTAAACACAGGTAAGACACTTTAACTTCACCTTCCATTGCAGTTTTGTGTTGGACATTTTACATGGCAGCCTGATTTTCTAAATGCTATGGCTACTTACTGTACCCTTTGGTATCTCTATTTTCAGATATCTGTGCCCACTCTGGCTCCTGGTGTATTTACTGCTGCCCACTGCAGGTCATACCTATGTATATATAACTGTATGTTTGAATTGAAATGTTTATAGCTTGTTAAACTAATACATATTTCAATCAGTTGACAGCCTCAATACTTGTATTAGTTCCAAGAGTGTTTATTTATGTGATAATAAGTGTAGGGGGTATTACAATGTGCTGTGTTGATGATGGAGGAATGTCCAGGATTGAGTCCAGTCTATTGGTATCACAGGTGCGTTGTTCAAGGGGGCATAGGGAGTGGGACAATGGCAATTCAAGGTGGACAAGGTGACAGAGTGGGACACAAGGGTGACATTCAGGGGAGTCTTATTTCCTGGTGGGGGTCTTGGCAATGTCCTCTGGCTTCTGCCTGGATCGCAGACACCTTTTGTGTGGTGGTTATCCTTCTGCAGTGGGAGGGGTGTTGGTGGCCTGTTGTTCCTGTGGCGGGGCCTCCTGTCCACTAGCGTCAGTGGAGGTGGAGAGCTGTTCTTCAGTGTAGCTAGAGTCAGGGGCCCGTTGGTGTGCCACTACCTCCCTCATGATGCTGGCCATGTCTACCAGCACCCCTGCAATTGTGACTAGGGTGGTGTGGATGTCCCTTAGGTCCTCCCTGATCCCCAGGTACTGTCCCTCCTGCTGCCGCTGGGTCTCCTGCAACTTGGCCAGTATCTGGCCCCTCGTCTCCTGGGAATGGCGGTATGCTCCGATGATGTTGGTGAGTGCCTCGTGGAGAGTCGGTTCCCTGGGCCTGTCTTCCCCCTGTCACACAGCAGTCCTCCCAGCTTCCCTGTTGTCCTCTGCCTCTGTCCCCTGTTGTCCTCTGCCTCTGTCCCCTGAACCGTGTGCCCACTGCCACTGACCCCAGGTCCTTTATCGTCCTGTCTTTGTGGGGTTGCCTGGGGTCCCTGTGGTGGTGGACACACTGCTGATTGATGTGTCCTGGGGACAGGGGTATGGGCCTGCTGGGTGGGTGCTGTGCTGGTGTTTCCTGAGGCGGGAGGCTCTGTGGAGGTATGGGACTGTGCCTGGGTCACAGACTGTAGAGAGGTCCCTGATAGGCCAAGTTGGTCATCCTGATCTAGGCGTGCAGAGCTGCTGTCATCACTGTGGGCCTCTTCGGGGGGACTGGATGTTGCTGGCACCTCCTCATCGGTGACGTTGTGTGGGGGACCTGTGGGGATGTAAATGCAGTGCTATTGTTACTGCATGTGACATCTTGTGCATGGGTATGTTTCCCCCTATGGTTGTTATTACAAAGGCAGCTTTGCCTTGTGTGAGTTGTGATTTGGTTGGCTGAGTGATTGTCACTAGTGTGCATGCTGTGATGATGGGTGTCCATGCAGGGCTGTGAGAGGTATCCATGCACTGGTGGTGCATGCAGTGCTTATTACTGGGATAAGTGGATTGTGATGGTGGGGTGTATGTGAGGTGATGGGGTGAGGGTAGGGGTAGGGGTATGTGATGGCATTCAGGTAGAGGAGTGATAGTAGTAAAGAGTTGATGTACCAGAGCCCAGTCCTCCTGCTACTCCTGCCAGGCCCTCAGGATGCATGATCGCCAAGACTTTCTCCTCCCATGTTGTTAGTTGTGGGAGAGGAGGTGGGGGGTCCACCGCCCGTCCTCTGTACAGCTATCTGGTGTCTTGCAACCACGGAACGCACCTTCCCCCGTAGGTCGTTCCACCTCTTCCTGATGTCATCTCTTGTTCTGAGGTGCTGTCCCACGGCGTTTACCTTGTCCTTGACTCTCTACCATAGCTCCATCTTCCTAGCAATGGACGTCTGCTGCAACTGTGATCCGGATAGCTGTGGCTTTCCTCCACCATGACCCTTCGCTCCTCCTCTGAGAACCTGGGGTGTCTTTGTGGTGCCAGGGGTGTAGTGTGAGTGGTGTGTGAGTGTGTGTGGGGTGATGTGTTGGGGTGTGTGCTGTGAGGTGCGTGGATGGTGTATGGATGATGGTGTTGTGGGTGCTCCTGGTGTGTGTGGCACTCTCTCTCAGTTGTAAATTGTTTGTAGTGGTAAAGGGTTGTGGGTAATGTGGGTGTGTTCTTTTTTTTTTTTTTTTTTTTTTAGTGGTATGGGTGTGGTATGTGTACGTGTGTGTAGTTTGAATTGTCCAATGTGGTGTATTTTTGTTAGGTTGTGTGTATTTTAAGCGCGGCAGTATGTACTGCCAATGGTTTACCGCGGTTGAATCTCCGCCGTGGTGATTCGTGGCTCATAATGCAGTGTGTGTATTTCTGTTGGCGTAACTGTGTGGGTTTTGGTACTGCCAGTTTATCACTGACCTTTGGGTTGGCAGATCTGTGTGTGTGTGTCTGTAAAGTGGGGGATTTCAATGTGTGGGTCATAATACGTGTGGTCGCGGTATGTTGGCGGCAGTCAGTATGGCAGTAAGCGGCACTGAAGTGGCTTTGTGCTATGCACATTTCTCTACTGAGTATTCTCTTATGCTGGAAGTCCTGATTAATTTCCTATTTCCTGCTTTTCCGGAGAAATCATTAGGCTTTCCCTTAGCTTAATTCAAATGATTAGATATATTTACTTTTCAGACAATTAAACAGGACGATCGCAATTTGGACTCTGGATACCAAGTATTGTTTCTTATCTTTTGTATTGCTACAACTGAAATATTGGTATGCCTAATGCTTGTACGATTTAATCTGCTTAGGCCCTTTATTTCGCCATTGGTGATTCTGTACTTATATAGTATGTTTCTGAGATTCATTTACATAAGTCTGGCCTTAATCTTCCTCTCGGATCTCATAACAAGATACATTGGAACAAGTGAAACAAGACAATGGGACAGAGGCATTCTCACCTCTGTGAGAGACGAATGCCACCACGCTCATTCAACAGCTGCCTTCTTGTTGAATGAAGCATAGTGCCTAACCTCCTTCATACTGTGAGTTTCATAGTCAGACAGGTTTCCAGAGGCCCTGCCTAGAATTCTGCGGGCCCCTGGCCACCTCCAAAAGCCCTTTTGGGAGGCAGTCTGCTCCCAGTGTCGTAGATGCACAGGGAATGTGGCCAGCTGGGTGGGAGGTCAAAGGAGTGTGACTCACTCCATGAACTTCGGGCCACGCCAGTCTCTATGCAAAAGTGTGCATCCTTCATGATAGTCATGATCTGTATACCATAATCCTGTAATACCTTTGTGGATGTGTGTGCATGGTCTCTACTGTACGAAAAGATGGACCTCTGTCTTCTTTTGCTTTAAATGTTATATTGGCTTTTCCGTTCTCTTACCACTCTGCTTCTGACTCAGATTGGGGCATTTTACCAGGTTTCACCATCCAAATGCACCCAGTTACTGCTAATTGATAGGTCACTGCCTCGCCTGTTCTTTCATTAATTCACTTCTGATCAGTAGAAATCACTGTGTGCTACAAAAGGTGGAACAACTGCTGTCCACTGGTTAAAATGTGTTGCGAAACTGCAACCCATCGCCACTCCCTTGATCTGTCGATACCATTTTTCTTTATATTTAAATAAATTGTGTTTAAGGCATAGTGTGGCTACGGAGACTACAAATTCAGTGGGGGGATTTTTTGGCTCAGTGTTGGTATTCAGCACTTTCCTGATAATCTCTATTGCTTCGTCTTGAGGAATGTTTGTATAAAGTGATTCAATATCAAAAGTAACCAACAACTGTTTGTCCTCATCAAAGGGAAGCTCTTCTAGCTTGTTGATAATATCCATGGAGTCACGGACTTAGGAGAGGGTCTTGGTCACAAAAGGTTCAAGGAAGACATCAACAAATTGTGCCATGGGTTCTAAAATAGAACCGCAGGCGGACACAATGGGTCTACCTGGGGCTTTCTCTAAATTCTTGTGGACCTCAATCATCGCAACATAGTGGATTACAACCACAAGTAATAGTCATAACCACTAGCTCCTACCGAAGAAATTTTGTTGGGGACAACCCCCTGTTGACAGTTCGTTCGCTTCCTAGGCTCCAACAAGTCAAGTGTTGCCCTTTAAATATATTAAGTCATGTGTAATGTATTGTCAATCGTGTGTGTTATGTGCTGTTATTTAGATACTTATTGTTTTGAAACAATTTTCTTATGAGCCACTATCTGCCTTGCAGAAATTATTTGTAATAAATATTGGAAAGTAATTAAACCACAAAGGAAGTATTTATCACATTTCTTTGAAACAAAATTCAGAAGATTTATCCCGACCTCTTGACCAACTGTGTTTTGCACTCTGTTACTTAACCCAGGTCAGGTAAGGGTTACTGGGTTTCCCTCCTTTGTACATAAGCTTGTTGGAGAGAGGCACACTTACCAATGCATGCCGCCTAAGCACTAGAGGTGCCTGTATTATAACTATGTGCGCTAGGACCCTTGTGATTCTAGGTGGACTCAACAGAGGAATTACATACCTTGCTGGGTGATGTTAAGGTGTGGGTATTAACAGTTATGATGTAATCAGAGTGCAGTGTGTGATCTATGCTGAGGAATAAAGACGTCTGTTATAGAGCTCCATGTGTGGTGTGGTCTTTTGCATGCTTCCAGCCTGGGGAAGATGCTAAAAGTGGTGATGAGGATAGGATCTGTGCTCCGCAGAAACAAGACTGCTCTCACTGAAAGTTTGCAACGATACAGCAAACTGCTCATGCATGCTGCATCATCCAAATTGATAAGAAGCAATTTGAAGTTGCCATCTGTGGAGTTGAAGCCCCACTCCAGCCCATAAATGGCCCTCAAAGAAGTTGAAGGTCCTGCGGAGGTTTGCATTCAGAAAGTCAACCAGAATCCATTGGCAAGGCTTGAAGAAGAAATACTGCGTCATGCCATAACTCAGCCATCATCAATACAAAGCAAAATGGTAAAGGCAGTGCCCAGGTACGATGCAAAAAGCTAAATGCAACAATGATCAAGTGTCTAGAAAGAAGAAAATGATCTGCAACTTTAGATCAGGCATGATGACCCAAGTGCAAGCACATGGCCAGAAGTCACAGGTCCAGGTGAACAGCAGCAGCCATCTAAATAGCATATGCTTTCAATGATAGCAGAAAAGAGTGCAAAGTATGATGCAACTCTGTTTCTGAAACCGACACCGCCAAGAAGCACAATATTGGTGTCAGGTGGACTGCATGGCATTCAATAACGTCATAGTTGCCCGCGAAGAAGTAGATGATGAGAAAAGGAACCTTACCGGTGGCAGAGTAAAAGAAGTGCTGGAGAAAATCATGCAGACTGATGCAATATCGTACCACCAGATCAAAGAAACATTGGGTATCAAGTTAAATCTGATGTAGAATGTCAACTATGAAAAGTAAGTTTTCAATCAAGTGAGACAGCAAACTGGTGAAACGATGGATGAGTTTGTTGAAAAACTTGATGTGCTCATCAAACGCTGTAAGTTTAGTAAATTTAATGATGAAGAAGCTGTATGCAGCAAAGTCATCAATGGCTGTGTTTCAGACTGTTTCAGAAGACGCATTTTGAGAGAGACACTCAGGGGCAGATTTATCCTTTTTCACGCAAAACTGCGTCAGTGCAGTTTTTTAGTAGAAAAAGTATAGTGCCATATTTATGGAATGGTGCTAGCCGGGGCTAATGCCCTGTTAGCGTCCTTGGAAAGAATGCTAACAGGGCTGGGGAGGCGTAGGGGGAACCGGGCTGGTGTGCCGAATTATGGCACTACACTGTTTAGAGGCAAAAAAATTGCCTCTAAACAGTGTAGCGCCATTTTCTGGCACACAACCCCCATGGACAATGCTCCTGTCTTAGTAAAGACAGGAGCAATGCCTACCACCCCAATGCCCATGCTCAGGGGACAAATGTCCCCTGGGCATGGCAAATGGGGCCAGCGCCGTGCAGGGTGCCCCAAGTCAGGGCTTGGGAAGGGGAAAAAAAATACTTACTCTGACTTACCTGGGATGGGTCTCCCATCCTAAGATGTCTTCCTGGTGTGGGTGGGGGTGTCCCTGGACACAGGGAGGGGACCCTGTGGGCAATTTCCATGGTCTCTGACCATGGAATTATGCCTACCGGTCCCCTTACGCCTGCCCATACCCAGACGTTAAATAATGACGCTAAGCAAGCTTAGCGCCATTACTTAAGGGCCCCATCCCCACGTGCTGGATTTTAGCACGGAGGGCTAAATATGGCGCAAAGGCTATATCGTCCTTTTATGGACAGGAATGCCTAGCTTGCATCTCAATGACTCAAGTTAGTTTTCCCGTCCAGAAAACAACGTTAACTCCATAACTTTGGCAGTAGATGTGTCTAGTGCCAAAGTATAAATATGGAGTTAGGTTTGCGATGAATTAGCATTAAAAAAAAAGTGGCGCTAATTCAGCGCAAACCGAGTATAAATATGGGCCTCAGTTTAGAGAAAATATTAATGGCTGCAAGAGCAAATGAAATAGCAGATCAACAAGCTGTTGAAGGGTGGCCAGGCCTGCATCTGACTCTCACACTCCCCCATCCACTGCCACTCAGCACAAACCTGTTAGGAGTTTTGCTGCCCCACCAGCGAGCCCACTGCAACATTGCAACCTTACTGTCAGGGAGACCGGATCCTCGGGGCTTGCGCCTGTTCCCAATATGTCCACCTCCTGCCAGCTCCAAACTCTATTAGCTATTATAGCACAGAGTGAAAGAATAGCCAAGTGGGGGATGGGGTTTTAGGTTGTGAACAGCGGGGAAGGAGACCTGTGGGAGCAAGAGTTAAGAACACGATAGCAAGATTATGCACTTTGACTTTCATAAACTTTGTTCCTAATATTTATATACTGATAACATGAATGATCAAGAGCTTTTCTATAACATGACCTTATTAGCTCTGGGTACCTGGAAAATAAAGAAGGATTATGCAAACATTCATATGAGCGTTCTTAATAACACCTTATACTTTGAACATCAAACTGTCTCAAGTTAGTTCTTGGAATAGCAACTACTTTATAACAAGAATCAATGAACACATTAGTTTTCATGAATGAACTGCGATAGACTCATGAATGATATTGGAAGGTCACACTCTGTCTTGAATTGCATTATTCAATGGCCTAGAAAATATTATACACTTTAATACAAAAATGTACATCGAGATTTCAATGCCTAGAAATGATCGCGCACTCTGCTGACCTGATCTACAAAAGTTAATGGTCAAGAATGAATCGCACCAACTGTTGCATATTCAACCATCAAGATTTAAATGCCAAAATACGATCATGCTCATTGCCGACCTGAACTTAAAAAGTTAAATGCCAGGAATGAATCGCGCACAATGTTGCCGATTCGAACATCAAGGTTTTTAATGCCAGAAAATGATCGCGCACACTGCCGACCTGAATTGCAAGAGTTAAATGCCAGGAATGAATCACGCACACTGCTGCCTATTCCAACATCAAGGTTTTAAATGCCAAGATAACGATCGCACAGGCGACCAACTAAAAAGGCCCAAAACTCAAATATCACTGATAACGGAGACTGGGGCCTAACCCGACCTCCGCCTTACCACCCTGCTGAAGGATCACCAAGATACCAAGGACAGGGCCTGGAAAATCCTAGATAGGCCTTCGGAAACAGGAGCTCAGGAAAATGCTGCTGCTCTGCACCGGGACCTCTGAATAATGAACACGTGGAGCTGGGCTGGGTCCCTTAAATAGACCCAAGCCCCACCCAAGTGCTACACCCAGCCAGACCCCAGGACGAAATTCTAGAAGGGTTCAGAATAGGGACCACACCCTGTAATCCTGCAGCAAAGCCTTGAAATTGAGCAATACATTGCAAACAGAATTAAAGACTTTTCAGGATAAATCTCTGCAATGCAAAAGGTTAACATACTGCATCAACACACAATGCATGAATTATTACATTACATAAGGATTGGCTTTTTGCATTACGTCGCCCGTAGAGTGCGCACTGTCCTGATGTTGACAGTACCTCCCCCCCCTCCCGAACACGCTCTAGGGCCTGGCTTGTCTGGGTTTAGGCGATGAAAACGCCGCACTAGTCGTGGAGCATGAATGTCGGATGCGGAGACCCATGAGTTGTTCTCTGGACCGTATTCTTTCCAAGATATTAGATACCAAAGGTTACGACCTCTGAATTTTGAATCCAGAACTTGTTTTACGTCATATTCCAATTCTCCCTGTACTAGAACTGGAGCTGGTTGAGAGCGGGCTTTTTGGACTGCTCTTTTCAGGAGAGAAGTATGAAACACTGGATGAATATGTAGTGATTTTGGTACTTGCAGTTTATAGTTTAATGGATTGATCTGCTGAAGGACTGTGTAAGGACCTATATATTTGGGATTAATCATGTGTTTTTTTCTTGAAATCAATATGGCGAGTGGAAAGCCACACTCTGTCTCCTGGCTTCTATTGTGGTCCTTCACAATGTTTGTTGTCATAATGTTTTTTTATACGTTTGTTTTATCTAGATGTTGTTGGATTTATTTCTGGGTTTGATGGAGTTGTCGTATTGTTTCTGACACGGCTGGTGTAAGTAAACTTTCTTGTGGAATTGTGATTGGTAAAGTATCAGGATGATAGCCAAATAGAGCAAAAAAGGGTGTTGCACCAGTGGAAGTATGATACGAGTTATTGTAGGCCAATTCAGCTAACCAAAGCATTGATTTCCAAGAATGAAGTGCTTTCTCAATGTAAGCACACACATATTGTTTCAATTTTTGATTGAGTCTCTCAGTTTGGCCATCCGTTTGAGGATGATGACTGGTAGATAGTGTAGATGTAACTTGTAGCGTTTTGCACCACGTTTTCCAGAAGTTAGAGGCAAATTGTGATCCTCAATCGGAGAGAATCACTTTTGGTAATCCGTGATAACGGACCACTTGATTTAAAAGTATTGTTGCCAATTCACTGGAGGTAGGCAATTTCCTGCAAGCAATGAAATGTGTGTATTTAGTGAGACTATCTACCACCACAAGGATTACTGAGTGAGATTGAACAATTGGCAGTCCTGTAATAAAGTCTAATGATACATGTTCCCAAGGTCGGAGTGGAGTTGGGAGAGGTTGTAACAGCCCTTTTGGTTTTGAATGACTTGACTTGATGCGAGCACAAACTTCGCAGTTATCAACCATTTGTTTCACGTCTATTGTCAAAGTAGGCCACCAAAAGTATTGTTGTATTAGTTCAAGAGTCATAGGAATACCTGGATGACCTGCCGTAGGTATAACGTGTAACCAATGAAACACTAGTTTGCGCAACTGATAGTTTGAACAAATAAGTATGCATCATGAAAAGGCAGGCCTTGTTTGATTGATCTTTTGGGACCTGCTTGAGCCCATTTCTGTCATTTTTCAATGGTAAAGGAATTACGAATCTCTTCAAAAAAATCTTCTGTCTTGATGATACAAAGGATTTTGTCTGGAACAATGATAGCTCGTGGGGCTGGATTGTGGGTAACATGGTAGAATCTTGTCTGGACAAAGCATCTGGTTTGCGATTGTCTTTACCTGGACGAAAGGTTACCACAAAATCAAACTCTGCAAAAAACAGCATCCATCGCAATAGTCGAGGAGTCAAACGTCTAGATGAACTCATGAACTGGAGATTGCAATGATCTGTGTATACTGTGATAGTGTACTTGGCGCCTACCAAATAGTGTCTCCATTCTCTGAAGGCATCACGGATTGCTAGAGGCTCTTTCTCAACAATGACATAATTTCGTTCAGCCTCATTCAGTTTTCAAGACGTGTAAGCTACAGGGTGAAGCTGACAAGTGTCTTTACTGTGTTGTGATATCACTGCACCAATTGCCACAGTTGAAGCATCTGCTTCCACTACGAATGAACGTTCAGTATCTGGGTGAGTCAAGACTGGGGCACTGGAGAAAGCTTCTTTTAAGGTTGAAAAAGCTTTGTCAGCTTCTGGAGACCATACAAATGGTTCTTTCTTTCAGAGTAGCTTGGTGATTGGTGCCACTGTCTGTAAGAAATGATCTATGAAACTGCAATAGAATTTTAAAAAACCTAGGAAGCATTGAACATCTTGAACAGTCTTTGGAATGGGCCAATCCGATATGGCTTGTACTTTTCTTTCTGCCATGACCATGTCTTTAGGGGTAAGGATGACCCCTAAAAATTCAACGGTGGTAACATGAAATTCACATTTGGTTAATTTGCAATATAGATGATGTTTTCAAAGGGCTGTGAGAATCTTCTTGACATGTTACACATTTTCATCTTCATTATCAGAATAGATTAGGATATCATCGATATAGACTATTGCAAATATATCTAGAAATGCTCTAAGAACATCATTCAAAAAGAATTGGAACGCTGCTGGTGCATTACAAAGTCCAAAGGCATGACTGTCAATTCAAATAGACCATATCGAGTTTTAAAGGTAGTTTTCCATTCTTCGCCTTCTCTCATTCTGACTAAGTGATAAGCACCTCTTAGGTCTAACTTGGTGTAGATTTTGGCCTTTTTAACTTGATCAAACAAGACAGGAATCAAGGGCAATGGGTATTTGTTTTTTAATGTGATTTTATTCAAACCTCTGTAGTCTATACAGGTTCGAAGATCCCCATTAGCCTTGAGGACAAAAAAAGAGGAGACGCTGCAGGGGCCCTTGAGGGGCGAATAAAGCAGTTAGCTAGAAATTGGTATAAGTATTTTCGCATGTGTTGATTTTCGTGTTCTGACCGGGGGTACGCACAACAACTAGGGAGTATAGCACCAGGAGTCAGATCAATTTGACCGTCATATGGTCTGTGAGGAGGCAAGGTTTCTGCTTCTTTTTCGTCAAATACATCTGAGAATGATGAGTACTGCCAGGGCAGCGTTACATTTTTTTCAGCGGCTGTGGCTATGTGAGATTTGTGAGGAACTGTGACGCTCGCTGTCTGGAGACATTTGTCTTTACATATGAGTGAAGAAAACATGATTTTTCTTTCTTGCCAGTCTATTACAGGGTTATGGTAACTTAGCCACGGCATTCCAAGGATGATCCCATACTGAGGAGCATGGATGACATCAAAGATTAGTTTTTCTACGTGCTTGGTATCTTGATTCCCCCCTTTACAGATCACAGACAAGGGGAGGGTCTGTAGAGTCACTGGACCTCCAGCTAGAAGTTTTCCATCCACGGCTTGTATTATTTCTGGTGTTTTCTTCTTCTTGCATGGGATCCCCCATGTTTGAACCAATTGTGCGTCAATAAAGTTACCAGTAGCCCCGGAATCTAATAAGGCTTTCTTTAGATAGCTCTTCTTTTTCACTAGCACTTCTAAGTCCAACTTTAGATGTCTTGACTGTGAAGGGTCCATGGTTACACCCAAGAGCAACCCTTCTTTACATATTGGATGTCCTAGTTTTCCTGCTCGATTTGTACATTCCTTGACGAAATGGCCCTTTCGACCACAGCACAGACATTTTCCGTTCTTTCTACGTAGATCTTTCTCTTCTTTCGTCAAGGGCCGTCTAATAGTTCCATTTTCCATTGGTTCATGATTATCCTCTTTCTGAACTCGTGATTCTCTGCGTTCATGAACACGCCAGGAATGTTTTTCAGTCTTTTTGCGTGCTCCTCGTTGTTCAGCAAGACGATGGTCTAGTTTCAGAACAAGATTTATCAAATCTTCACAATCCGTGGGTTGAGGATCGATCTGGGCAAGAATGTCTTTTAGCTCATCCTTGAGTCCTTGGTAGAACAGGGCTGCCTGTTGTTCTTCAGGCCAGGATGTTTCTGCTATCAGCCGATTAAAGCTGGCCAAGTAAGAAACTAGGGGCCATATGTATGAACACTTTTTCCCATAGACACAGAATAGGCAAAAACCTTTGATACATCTGGCCCTAGGTCTTTATTGCCTTGTCGCAATTCTAGCAGTTCTTGGTCTGTGGATAAAGTAATTGTTCTTCGATCAAACACTCTTTCAAATTCCCAGCCAAAGTTTCTCCAATTATAAAGCAGGGGACTGTCTCTGTGCACAAATGGATTGCCCAGGTGGCTGCATTTCCAGTCAAATAGGATAGCAGGAAGGCCACCCTGGATTGGGCATCAGGTAAGGTGTTTGGTCGATAGGTGAAATGCAATTCTACTTGAGTCAAAAAGGATTGTGCTTTCAGAGGATCGCCTGAAAACCTTTCTGGAGGAGCCAAAGGGATGACTGATGGAACTGTGAGGGAAATGTTAGTTGGAGGGTTCCTCCTGAACCTTGAGAAGGATGACCAAGCCAATCCGCACCCAGAGAGACCTTGCTCCATCTTTTCTACTCTGTCTTGTAACTGACTCACTCTCTCTGCTAGACTGGTTGCTATATCCTTAGATGCTACTACATTCGATTGGAGCTGCTTAATTACTTTAACTAACTCATCCAATGTGGCCATATTGCCAACATAGCGCAAACCAGGAGGATTAAAAATTTGTGGGCTCACTATTCTGTCAGGGAGACCGGATCCTCGGGCTTGCACCTGTTCCCAATATGTCCACCTCCTGGCAGCTCCAAACTCTATTAGCTATTATAGCACAGAGGTAAAGAATGGCCAAATGGGGGATGGGGTTTTAGGTTCGGAATAGTGGGGAAGGAGACCTGTGGGAGCAAGAGTTAAGAACCCAATAGCAAGATTATGCACTTTGACTTTCATAAACTTTGTTCATAATATTTATATATACTGATAACATGAATGATCAAGAGCTTTTCTATAACATGACCTTATTAGCTCTGGGTACCTGGAAAATAAAGAAGAATTATGCAAATGTTCATATGAGCGTTCTTAGAATAACACCTTATACTTTGAACATCAAACTGTCTCAAGTTAGTTCTTGGAATAACAACTACATTATAACGAGAATCAATGAACACATTAGTTTTCATGACTAAACTGCAATAGACTCATGAATGATATTGCAAGGTCACACTCTGTCTTGAATTGCATGATTCAATTGCCTAGAAAATATTATACACTTTAATACAAAAATGTACATTGAGATTTCAATGCCTAGAAATGATCGTGCACTCTGCCGATCTGATCTACAAAGGTTAGTGGTCAAGAACGAATCGCACCAACTGTTGCCTATTCAACCATCAAGATCTAAATGCCAAAATACAATCGTGCTCACTGCCAACCTGAACTTCAAAAGTTAAATGCCAGGAATGAATTGCGCACATTGTTGCTGATTCGAACATTAAGGTTTTAATGCCAGAAAATGATCGCGCACACTGCTGACCTGCATTGCAAGAGTTAAATGCCAGGAATGAATTGCGCGCACTGTTGCCGATTCGAACATCAAGGTTTTAATGCCAGAAAATGATCGAATACACTGCCGACCTGAATTGCAAGAGTTAAATGCCAGGAATGAATTGCTCACATTGTTGCCGATTCGAACATCAAGGTTTTAATGCCAGAAAATGATCGCGCACACTGCCGACCTGAATTGCAAGAGTTAAATGCAAGGAATGACTCGCGCACACTGTTGCTGATTCGAACATCAAGGTTTTAAATGCCAAGATAACGATCGCACACGCGACCAACCAAAAAGGCCCAAAACTCAAATATATCTGATAACTGAGTCGGGGCCTAACCTGACCTCCGCCTTACTGCCCTGCTGAAGGATCACCAAGATAACGAGGACAGGGCCTGGAAAATCCTAGGTAGGCCTTCGGAAACAGGAGCTCAGGAAAATGCTGCTGCTCTGCACCGGGACCTCTGAATTGTGAGCACGTGGAGCTGGGTCCCTTAAATAGACCCAAGCCCCGCCCACATGCCACACCCAGCCAGACTACAGAAAGGATTTCTAGAAGGGTTCATAGTAGGGACCACACCCTGTAATCCTGCAGCAAAGCCTTGAAATTGAGCAATACATTGCAAACAGTATTAAAGACGTTTCAGGATAAATCTCTGCAATGCAAAAGGTTAACATACTGCATCAACACACAATGCATGAATTATTACATTACATAAGGATTGGCTTTTTGCATTACGTCGCCCATAGAGTGCGCAATGTCCTGATGTTGACACTTACACCTTTCCCATGAGCCACATCTTTTCTCCCCACAAATCATCCACAATCAATCACAGCTCTGTCAGATAATATGCATTGCCCAGTTCTGAGAGGTGCACACCATCGGCCCTAAACAGACCTGCCTTCTCCTCTGTAATGTCCTCGTGTTTCAATACCTTAATACCATGTGCCCAGCAGAAAACCCTCATTGCCATGTTGAGCTTCCTCCGAGCCCTCTCCATAGCTCTATGCTTTACTGCCTCTCTCCACTTCCGTCTGGGCACAAACTCAGTCCAGACTAAGCAGGTACTGTGCATCTTCTGACAAAGCAACTCCAAATTGCGTTGCATATGTTGCAGTAAGGTGAGCGCCGAAAGTTTTACCAGGTCATTTCCCCCCAGGT
The DNA here is from genome assembly GCF_031143425.1 of Pleurodeles waltl. Taxonomy (NCBI): domain Eukaryota; kingdom Metazoa; phylum Chordata; class Amphibia; order Caudata; family Salamandridae; genus Pleurodeles; species Pleurodeles waltl. Next base: position 832,853,094 of record NC_090437.1, read on the forward strand.
GCAATAGCAGAAGATCCGGGCCACCCCAATTTGGCATCATGGATGTTAAAAAAGGAAGCAGGTTACCCCACCTCATACCGCTCTTCCCCAACTGCAAACCTTTGTGACGGCTACTCGGCAGTCCCAATGATCGTCCATAGATCTGCCGCTCGGCATGTTTTGCTACCCAATGTATGAACGAATGACCAACCATCCAAGAGACCATCTTTCTGCTCCTGGGGCCCATTACACAACCTGCAAGATGGATACAGTTTAACAAAATTTCCAACCAAGCCCCTCGCTACATGTAACAGCTCTCCCTCTTTCCCTACAGTACCCTCCCCCACTAACTAAGGCCACACATAGCGCTCACAGCATCTAGACCTCCACCTACCAATCTGTTTATTCTGAGTCCAATCCCAACCCAGCTGTGCTGCAGCAGTAGCTGCACCTATTCTGAAGGAATAAATTCCAGAGCACTTTGCCCATCTCCCTATTCATTGCAGCACTATCTTCAAAACAGCCAACAACTGAAAAGCTGTAACCTTCTTGCCATTAGCATGACTAAAAACACAAGCCTCACTTGTATGCACATGTGACTGAAAACAACGCCTCTCAACCACCGGAAAAGCTGCTGCATCCCCCCCTTTCTCCAACCAGATCCTCTTCCCTTGCCCCAACTTATCCGTTTTAGACTTTTGAAGCCATATGCGCAAACGCCCCCCGTCAAGCATACATCGACTGCTCTCACGCTTACTGACTTCCCTGCACCTAAAAGTTCAGACACACGAAAAGCCCTGAAAAACATCCACACCATGCACAATCAAAACAGCTCCAGCTCACGAGCATCCATACAACATCTAGCAACACATGCAACAACTCCAAGTCAAATGTAATGGCTTGCCCGACCCCCCTCTGGTCCTACACCACCCTTCAAACTTTCTAGCCAGAATATTGTCCCTAGCTGGATCACAACCCAAAATAATTTCCCATAAAAAGATACACCGGCCAACTTGCCCCCAATCGTAGCGGGTGATAAACCTTTTGTGATTAAAAATAACACATAACGCAGAGTACGAGACTGTAGTGTGTCCTCTGTACCCAAAAATCCTCTTCAAAACATTCAAAACTCTGAAATTCCAACCATGCCAACGATAACTCCTCAGAGTGGATTTTGCTAGTGACATCTCCACCAGCCCAATGATTACGCTCCCCACTTCCAAATGTTGGCCGGGGGGGCTGTGTTGTGCCGCTCTGCTCCTGGCACCAAGCTTTAAAAACGGTGCCACCACGAACGAGACAGGGAATCTGCAATAGCATTGTTCACCCCTGGAATGTGTACTGCTTTAAAAATAACATTCGGCAACAAGCATCTGAGCATGAAACATCTCAATAAATGCAAAACCTTCAAATCTTTTGCCCTCTGTCTGTTCACTAGGTTTACCACCCTCATGTTGTCCACATGATAAACTACTGTCCTGTTGGAAAATTCACCCCCCCAAACAGTCACGATAATGGAAGAAACTCCAGAAAAGCAATACTTCTGCCTTGTTTCAACCAACGTGCCAGGTACTGTTCTGCACACCACCTCCCGTCTAAAAAAAGACAAAAACTGGAAGCCCCGTCAGCATCTGAAAGAATTTGCACCTGCCAGACCATATCCTCCTCACAAAAAATCATGGAAACCCCATTAAACTGAGTTAAGAATGTTTCCCACACTCGGACGTCCTCTCGCAACCCCACTAACACTCAAATCCTGTGATGCGAAAGGGAAGTGCCCGACATGGCCAAACCCTAATGCCCTCAAAAAGTCCTGCCCCCCCGACCACCCTGCATACAAAGTTAAGGTAACCCAAAAGCTGCTTTGCCCTGTGCAAATAAATCTTATGCAATGACCGAACCTATATAAAAAATTAAAAAATCTCACACACCTTCCTATGCGGCAATTAAGCCACCAAGTTCTCCGTGTCCAGCTCAATCCCCGAAAAGGTCAGTATGCAACTGGGGCCCTCAGTTTTCTCGGGAGCCAAAGGGTTTCCCTATCTCACTGCAAGTCTCTCAAAACCTGGCAACACCTTCCTGCAAGAGTCAGAGCCTGCCTTACCCACAAACAGGAAATCGTCCAAATAATGCGTCACCTCACCATGTCAACACGCTTTCACAAAAACCCATTGGAGGAATGTACTGAAAGCCTCAAAAAGCGCGCACAAGATGGCGCAGCTCATCGGGAGTACTCTGTTCACAAGAATCGCCCCATCCAGCTGCATGCCCAATAACACAAAATCCTCAGGATAAATCGGCAAGATCCTAAAAGCTGCTTTGATGTCGCATTTGGTTAGCTGAGACCCCCTGCCACATCCCCGAATGAGCTGAATGGCGTAGTTGACAGACGCCTGTGTCTTCAGGTGCAATAAAATCGTTCACCGGCGCTCCTTCCGACCATGACAAATGATGGATGAGATGAAACTCACTCTCACTCTTTTTGGGAACCACACCCAGAGGTGAAATCATAAGGTTTTCTATGGGCCATTCGAAAAATGGACCCGCAGTTCTACCCTCTGCGACTTCCTTTGCCAATTTAGCCTCTACTACCTGGGGCATGTCTTTGGTAGACCGCAAATTGTCTGCCCATCTCTTCTGTCTCAGACCCTGATAGCCTATTCGAAACCCTTTCTGAAAACGCCATTCCAACTTGTTTGCTATGTCCCCAACCAGGTACATGCAAAGCCATGGCAGCAATACCTCCAGCTTAATTGGTGTAGGCACCCTTTGGCTCAGGAGCACCTTGCATCCCTCTACCCCTAGCCACTCTTTACTGCTCCACTGGGCTATTAAGCGAGAAGCACTGTGTGACCAGGTGCCTTCCACCACATTTAGAGCATTTGTGCTTGAACTTGCAAGGATGTCTGGAGCAGAAACCCTTATTGAAGTTCCAACATGCCCCTGAGATAGGTATCTGGGGTCGCTGTCCCATACCTGCCCCTGTTTAGGCGGGACAGGACTTAAAAGGCTTGTAGACCACGGGGAGGCTTCTGGCGGTATGTATCAAGGCTGCAAAGTACAATGACACCATCCACTACATCCAGAGCTCCGAGTCTACATCTCCCCAAGGCTTATCAGGATACGTGCTCACCCGCGCTCCCAACTCCTCATCATAACTGAGCCAATGCGAAACACCCAAAGTGCATTTGGGCCTTCCTTATGATATCCATGTACTTGAAAAGCGCAGTGGCCCTTTCGCAAAATTTCTCACAGTAGATACTAGCATATATCAGAAAAGCTGATGTCCAACTATCCATGGCCGTGGCCGCCTAGCTAACTCCCACTCTTCCTCTTTCGAGCCTTCCTTCACCTGGATATCTCTGTGCAACAATTTGAAAACATCTACATACTCATGGCACCAAATCCTTGCTTTCATCTTGTCCACCACATGCGATCCCAAAGGCATCGCCAGACTCATGTACGGAAGCCTCTTCTTATGCCCATTCCCGACATTGTCACCCCCCTCCTTTTCCGCCATCACCGCGTTCCCACCATCACCAGTACTAGCAGCATTCTGCATTGACAGCAGCTTACTGTCCCCAACCTGTGTCTCACTAGCACCAGGTGCCTCGTATATGGAATGATCACCTACCCCTATAGACTTGTGTATTTTTGACACAGCCGTACCTTGACCACCACCCCATACGGACCACCATGCACCGCCCCTGTGGATGCTCTCGGAACCTGGCGACCACACTCCTCCTTGTGTGCCGCTACCTGAGATGGTCCACTATCCGCTGTCGCCTGCAAGACAGAAATTGAAGAGGGGGTTGCACTGTTCTTGCGCCCTTTTCCCCTCCATTTCTCTCCGCTCTCCTCGCCTTCGTGAACCTCCCCGTCTTCCTATTTGTCTGACTCATTCTCTTAATCCAATTCCACCACTACCTCCTCGTCCATCTCGCACTCTTCGTCTTCACCTCCCTCATCCATTACATCACTCCACTCGTTCTGATCTCTTCCCCCCTGGCGCCTGCCACCTTTGCAACTAACAACGTAACTGCATTGTAGAGAAGGCCGCCGAAGACCCCTCTAGTGTTTCAGACCAACGTCCAGAGGCCGTATTGCGCCCCATTGGTGTCACCTTCCTGCTGCCAGTCTCCTTTACTGGCTTGTACTCTCCACGCCTCCCATGGCTGTGTGCACCACTCGTGCTTATTGCGCGGCCGGACCCCACAGCCGAACCCCACGGCCGCATGAGCCTCTTGACTGACCTCCCATTCATTTGGAACCCAAACCCAACTACCTTGACCATCCCTGGGAGGTGGAGTACCACCGGGCCTGTGTCTGCCCACCTTCCTCTTTGGTTGCTGCCCTCTCTCCAATGCCTCCTCTCTGTCCCAGCATAACTGTGCCCACCTCTCCTCCATCTCTGCCCTCCTCTGTTCCCTAATCCTGGCCTCTATATCCAGAGAGGACCAGTCCTGTGCCATCTCACCCTGACGAGGCACTGAGAAGCACTGTACTCCTGCACCCGGAGGGGCCCACAAGGCGCCTGACTGTCCCACACCCCCCACTCTGGCTTCCCCTTCCAAGTCCCCACCCTTGTGGCAGCACTAACCAGGCCGTTCTTCTTCTTTTTTCCGGGGGCCCCAATTGACCCCCCGCATGTGTGGTGCCACCTGGCTGCAGGGTGGGGTCTAAAAGGGGGCTGCCCATAGCACAGGGTCCAGCCCCGTTGCCCTGACTTTCAGTTATGTTCTGGCCCTGCCCCAGCACAGAAGGATCCAAAGGGGGCAGGACCAGCTCACTGCAAGGGGGCCCCACTCCCCCCCCCATCACCATCAACAGGCCCTGCTAGAGGGGTGACGGACTTGGAATCTGGGGGGGGGGAGGGTGGACATGCTGTGTCCTCTTTCCCCCCCCCCCAGCTGATTTATTTTTCCTCTGCCTTTCCGGTGAGTTGCAGGCTGCAATTGCAGCCGCAACACCGCTAGAGGCCGCCCGTGCCAGGCGTGGCATCCCGACCCAGGCCTGGTCAGGCACGCCAGGCCTGAGTAAGTCGGTGCAGCATGCTTCGCCAATAAGGCGAAGCGCAGCCACTCCGCTGCGGCGTCATGTCCTTCAGTCATGCTGCTCCAAATTTATATAAAATAATACACGCCTACCTAAGCTAAGTGACGGACCAGCCAAACTTCCTACCGCACAATGGGCTGGCACGGAAGAGGTCGGTCCCTCCCTTCCCAACCCTATATATCTTAACTCTTTATTCCACTCCCATGCACCTATCCACTAATCCTGACTACCTGCACCATTTCCTTTCCCTGAATGTTCCTGTGGAGATATTAGACTGCATCTGTTCTCCGCGGGACCCTCCATAACGTAGCATTTCACAGGAATGCTTTTGTTTTTAGTAAACAAAGTATGGCTTGCATTTCCCCCATCCTCTCAACACTGAAACAATAAAACAGAATTTTACACAGGTTTTCTTTTTAAATAAAGTACTTCTTGCACGTAGGCCATAAGCGTGAGTTAGGGACCATTATGTCAGTCCCTGGCCTTATGTTATTCGACCCAAGGTGCTAAATACTGTGGTTTGCAGCCACAACAAAGCAAACGAGGGAGTGTGTGGCCATGCAAGATGGCCGAATTGACGTCCCCTTTGGCGCATCCGCACATAGAATGCTATCATAATCCTGAGCACCCTGATCACATTTTTTCTCCCCCCACTACTACTTAACCCAGCACCAATAACATCCATGAGCTCTGTATGAGCTCCCATGCCACTCCCACTAGAGGGTGCTGCCTGCTGCCCTGAAAGATCGGGCAGCCCATATTGGCAGTGGAGACCTCTCTGGATAAGGTGATGTGGCAGGCCCTTTTTGCTTGGTGTGAGGCCCTGCATGGAGGGCTCCTGACTCGTGGTGTCAACATCTGAGGCTGGGGAGTGGGGGTGCACCTACCAGGCTACTGGATTCTATGGCCCGAACTGGGTACTGGTGATCTGGGCCTGACAGGCTCCACCCTTCAAGTGCCCTGCACTGGGGCTGCGCCACCTGCAAAAAGGACTCACAGAAGCTGGTGGTGGGCCTATAGTTTTCTTGTATGGATGGTTATAAATATAGCAGGATCTATGCTGCACACTTTTGGACCCTGGTAGTGGGTGCCGACCTGAGCCGGTGCTCTATGTGAGGCCTCCTCAATGGCTTTGGTCGACTCACAAGTGGAGGGACAATGCTTTGCTCTGTGACCCTCAAAGGCCTTGACCTCTGGACCGACTACTCTCAGCCTGCCTGCCTGCCTGTTCCCTGTGTGCCCTTGGCCTGCTGCTGGAGATCACTCTGCGTTACTGAGGCGGCACTGCACAACGAGCCCCGGAGGTTGCGATTTGGCCCTTCTCTGCACCCAGCAGCCAGAGAGATGCCTGTTTTGCCCCCCGCCCCCGGCCTAGTTGATCACTGTCTGCCTCTGTGCCAGAGCCCACTGGGATTCAAAGTTGAAGCGGCTGTGTGATGCGACAAGCCCTGGCACATATGAGAGGCCTGCCTGCTGGGATGGAATGGACTCCTACTTCTACTGAGCTGCTTGGGGCTACGTGGTCCCTTCCTGCTGTACTGGGTAAGGGGGGCTGCTTCCCCTGGATTATCTACCGGTGCGACATCTCGCCACGTTTTCGGCCTACCTGGTGACCGAGGGGAAGTGGCCGGAATAGTAGCAATTACCTTTACAACCCTGACTATGGCTTGAAGGGACCTCTTCTGGAACTGGAGGACATCTGCTGTGGACATCTGGCCATTACACTGGACCCCTGCTGCTGTTCTGCCAGGGGAGGCATGTGTGCTTGTCTGGGTGGCTGGTGGTACCAGTGCTCAGGGAACTCTCACCTAATCGGACACCTGTGGCAGCCGGGCTCTCTGGGGGGGGGGTGGTGAGCTTTAACTAGGGTTGTAGCAAACGTCAGGACAGGTGAAATTGGATTTGTGGCCCACCTCTGCATGGTAACTGAAGAGAGTAATTGCCACAAGGTCCTGCTGGTGGACCTGGCTCTGGCCTCCGAAATGAGCAAAGGCCAGTTAACACAATGGTGAGGGACAAGAGATCCAAACCTATTCAGTTGAACAAAATAGTTAACTGCACACAGGTGATCCCCTCGGGAGGTCAGGCCCAGGGAGACTGTCTGAATGGTGTCACTGGGCCAGCGGAATGCATAGCAGAGGTGGCTATTTCCCTGGTGGACTTACTGGCAGTAATCCATAATTCACAAGATGAAATGGTTAGAAACTAGACTCTGTTGCCATAGATGTTACCCTGCTCGTGTAACAACGGTGGAGCGGCACATGGGCTCACTACAAAGGGAAGTTACCACTCTCCAAGACACAGTTATCAACCTGCAGAAATTAACAAACTGCCTAAATGACTGGATGGAAGACTCTTGAGTGGTGATCCCGCAGAAAGATTTGTTTGATTCCCTGAAAAGGCAGAGGGGCCTTCAATTGAACTCTTCCTGGAGGAGTTGCTCAACTCGGTCCTTAAGCCCAAACAGCTCTCAGGTTCTTCATCATAGAACGAGCATATAGGGCCCTAACTCTTCCGCCGCAGCCTGGCCCCCCCGAGGACGATCATTGCCCATCTGTTCAATTTACAAGATCGCAACTCCATTCTGCAATGCACTTGCACAAAGGGTCCACTGATGTTTGAGGGACACCCCATTTCTATATTTCCAGATTACATGCAGGGAGTACAAGACCAAGGAAAACTTTAATTGTGGTAAAAAATGAGATTGCGAGATCTCAACATGATATACATTGTATACACTGCAACTGGCTGGACTCTTTGGCTAGTTCATCATCACAGGCCTGGGTCTGCTGGGCGCATATGTAGTTGGTGTCCCACACCAGTTCACGCATCACCAACAACAGCAGCGACAATGGAAAAATATGGAGACCAGAAAGAATTATGGTGAGACTGGACAGCACTCTTCAAGCTACAGAGAGGGTCCCAGAATCTGAGGGGGATTTCCAGGAATGACAAGTCAGCCAGGACTCAACTGGGGATGGTTCCATTGGCAATTGAGCACTAGGTCTAGCCTGATTGACCGTGGGTGTAAATGATGCGTGGATCTGCACCCTTGAGTGGAGCACCTGACTTTCTTCTTGCTATGGGGGCATATTTGAGACATTGTACCATATAGGTGAGGTGTTGAGGGGAGACTCTGACATGGTGGTATGCTGTATCCTACTTGATTTCATAAAAAACCTACTTGTGAGACTCTGATGTCTAATACTCCAGCTAATCCCTAAAAATGACAGCGGAGCCCCTCCTCTTCAAAGGCTGGTACCATGGAGAGGGCGTTGAGTGCCCCGCACCTTCTTCGCAGTCCTAACTTCTAGCACTAAGGGGGTTATTCTAACTTTGGAGGAGTGTTAATCTGTCCCAAAAGTGACGGTAAAGTGACGGATATACCACCAGCCGTATTACGAGTTCCATAGGATATAATGGACTCGTAATACGGCTGGTGGTAAATCCGTCACTTTTCCGTCACTTTTGGGACGGATTAACACCTCCTCCAAAGTTAGAATAACCCCCTAAGTTTGTTGTGGGAGGGGGGATGTGGATGAACATTTGGTGCTGTTTTCTTTAGCTGCACTTTGTTCCATGTCTTAACAGGTGGAGTTGTGGGTATGGGGCGGCGTCTACTGACTTCAGACTTGTCTTTCTTTTGGTGGGGAGGGTTGGTTACACTGCCTGTGAGGTGGGGAGTTCTGGGGGATTCAGTACCCAGGTTCCGGTTATGTTGTGATAGTTGGTTCTTCTCCTGTGTATAATGAATGGTCCTGCCTGTTGGTCAGATGCTACGTTTGTATTGGTTATGTGACTGTGGATTGCATCACCTCTGGAGAGATGTGTGATAGTTTGAAAGTATGGCTACTCCTGTAATTAAGTTTATCACTTGGAATGTTTGAGGTATCAACCTATTTGAGAAAAAGATGTGTACATGCCTATCTGAAGTACTATAAAGTCTTGAATGCATTTCTCCAAGAAACCCACGGGGGTGGTGAGGGGGGACTGTATCTCTTGTTTATGTAAACGATGGAGGGGATATGTTTATGCTACTTCCTATTCGAGGTATATGTGCTGGGGGTGCTGATCTGGTTGGTTCAAGAGTCCCATTCTGTTGTAAAATCCACATTGTCGACGCTGAGGGATGATACATCATATTGTTGGGAGACCTTGATGGCAGGGAGATATGTTTTGTAAATGGCTATGTCCCAAAAGCTGATTGTCCAGATTTCTGCTTGTGTTATGAAAGTGGCCTCCCCTATTTAGATGCAGACATTATCCTAGTTGGGGACTGTAACTGTGTATTAGACAGTACCTTAGATAGAGAACCTCTTAGGGATCACACTAAGCCTGGTGGTTACATTTGTGTGCTGTCTGGATAGACTGACACCCATCGGAGCGGACATTCTCCTGCTATACCCCAGTGACAAACATGCATAGTCACCTTGATTACTGTTTAATTTCTACTGCAATAACCCCTAATGTAACAGGAGCCTCTTTCTCAGCCTGATCACTCTTGGCCAATTCTCTGTTCCTATTAAGTCTTGGAGGTCAGCCAGGGCATCCAGCGATCCTGCTATGGCGCCTCTGCATGGAGGTGTTACTTGGCCCCCCATTTGCACTTGTAGTTAGAAAGTCACTGATGCATTATTTCACTGACAACTGGAGCTCTGAAAATACCAGAGCACTAGACTGGGAAGCTTTAAAGTACATCATGCAAGGGGTTTGTATGAAGACAACTTATGGGGTGCATTGTCAGTTGGAAAATGATATTAGTACACATGAGAAACAATTGAAGGGATTGAAAGCAACACTTCCTTCTAATCCACAGTAATTGCAGGCATGGAGCGCAGCTATGGTGCAGTTGTTGAATTATTGGCATAGGCTGGAGAAACATACACTGCACACCAGCAGAGACTCCACATTGAGGGTGATCAAACTGGGGCATCAGTGGGCCAGCTTGTGCACCAGGAGGCATCCATGTCCCCTGTGTTGTCCCTTTATGATGACTCTGGTACCTTAGTCTGCACATAGAAGGCTATTAGTAGCATCTTTCGCTCCCACCTGGTGAAAAATTTAAAAGGAACAGCTGTCCCCACCTCCCATAGGTTGCAATTCTTTTTTTTTTCTTTAGCTAATTTGCCACTTTTGAAGCTTGATACTGCGGTCAAAGAAACCGTACATAGTCCTCTCTCCAGAGAAGAAGTCCTTGCTGCAATTCGATGCCTTAAGACCATGAAAATCCCAAGTAGTGATGGTCTACCCTTGGAGTTTTATCAAAAATACACAGATATTATTTCAGACAAACTATTGGAGGTGTACGATGAGGCTCTGTGTGCGGGGTTTTACTGGCCAGTATGAGAGGCCATATCTGTTATGGTACCAAAGCCAGATAAAGACCCAATGCATACCTTGGCATATCAACCAATATCTCTCCTGAATGTCAATGTAAAACTTCTCAGTGTTATACTGGCAGGGCGTTTGCTTCCACATCCACCAGTTTTAATCCACCACAACCAGTCAGGTTTTAACCTTAGATGAAACATCTTCATAACTTATGATGATTGGACCATATCTACCACCCCCCACAGTTAGCACTCTCCAAGACGCAGTTAACCTGCAGAAATTAGAGAACCACCTAGATGATTGGATGGACGACTCTAAGGGGTGATCAAGCAGGAATAATCTAAGGCAGAGGGGCCTTCTACTGAATTCTCCCTGAAGGAGTGAATCACCTCAGTCTTCCAGCACAAATTACTCTTGTAGTTCTTTACCATAGAATGAGAGCATTGGGGCTTAATTTCTCTGCGGCAGCATGCCCCATCCCCCTTCCCCCAGATCATCATTGCTAGTCTATTCAATTTCCAAGAACACAAAGACCGCAACTATCCTGCAATGCACTCACATAAAAGGTCTGCTGATGTTTGAGAGACACCTTATTTCTATATTTCTGAATTACATGCAGGGAGTAAAAGTCCAATGGAAAACTTTCATTGTAGCCAAAAGGAGACTGTGAGACTATCAATATGAAATACAGTCTTATGTTCTCAGTGGTATTGTGGATGCAATTTGAGGGAAAACCTTTGTTCTTTATGCTGGCTGGACACTTTGACTAGTTCATCAGCACAGGTCCAAGGTCGGCTGGGCATGTAGGTGCACCACACCAGTCCACGCATCGCCATTGTTGATGTAAAACTTCCTAGCAGTATACTGGCAGTGCATTTGCTTCCACACTGGCCAGTTTTAATCCACAAATAGTTGGGTTTCATCCCCAGGCAAAACACTCTTACGATGGTTGGCCCATGTTTATCATGCCCCACAGGTTCTAGACAATGCTTATGCCCTAACTCTGTTAGACATTGAACAGGCATTTGTTTCCCTCAATTGGATAAATCTGTGGCAAGTATTATGTAAAATGGGCCTTGGTCCTAAATGTATCTGATGAGTCCATCTCCTTTATTCAAACCCTACTGGCAGAGTATGTTCAGGTGCTATGGTCTCAGAGTCCTTTAATCTGAGTAAAAGCACCAGGCAAGGATGTCCTCTTTTGCTCCTCCTATTTACCCTCACGATGGTGACCCTGGCAAAGATCCTGCACAGAGAAGTGGGTCCATGGAGATCACACTGGGGGAGAGAGCACTCATGTCGCCTCTATCTATGTAGATCAAATCATGGTTCACCTGAGATATTCAGCTTACTCAGCACCAATTTTACTTAACATTATGCTTGAGTTCAGAGAATTGTCTTGACTCTAGATCACCCCTAGAAATCTAAGCTGTTCCTATTGGGTAAACTGGTGGGAGTCCCGATATCAGATCTTCCTAGGGTGGGATTCCCGTGGACGACTGGAGATGTATGGTACCTTGGGTTCCGCTTGCCACATGGCCCCATCCTAGCCAGCCAAACATTTGGGGGGAGTGGTTAAGGGACTTCAACCCTTGATGCGGTTTTGGAGGGAACTACCTCTCGCTCTCATGGGCCGTATAGCCATCGTGAAAATTATAATCTTATCTTGATTGCTGTACACACTTCAGAATGCCCTTTACGCAATCCCTCAACATTACTTTCGTACTATAGATAATCTTATAGTAGATCAGCTCTGGGGCAATAGGCAGAAACGTCTTAAGCTAATCACATTGCAAGGGACTTGGAGTCGGGGATATGGAGTTGCCACACTTAGAACTTTACTATGTTGCGGCACACTTGCAACACACAGTCCACTGGTTGGATCCGAAAGATAACTGGGAAAAACAGCTATTACAGGGTACATACAAGAGAATGTTGTTACCGATTCTACTCATCAAGGGCTTGTGGGTTCCCTTGACCTTTCCCTATATTGTTTGACCAATGGCGGAGATTCAGGAGGGAGTGGTCTGGTGGGGGGTTGCAGACCTTGCAACATTTTCTGCAAATAGCCAACTCTATGTTGATACAAAATGGAAAAACAGAGGGTGTAATACCATGGGAGAACTGCATCCTGGAGGACAATTTATCACCAGGATGAAGCTATAAAATCTTTCCCCCTGGGTTCAGGACAATATCTCCAATACATAAAAATCACAGCTTCGGCCTGCATGGTCTGGCCAACCTTCACCTTGGAACTGCACCAGTAAAGCACCCTGAAAATCCAAGTGAATATGGCCCAAGGTCCTAGGCTAATCTCCATCATTTACAGGGAACTGCATGAGGACTTGCCACCACAAACACTTACCTGCTAGACCAATTGGCAGGGCATATTTTGGAGAACCCTCTCAAGGCTAAAGAGTAGGTGAAGATCCACGAAAGGGTGCAAACAGTCAGCACCAATGCATTCATCAATCTCTTGCGTTATAGTTTTATACAGCAAACATACCTCACTCCACATACTTACAAGCTACATGTGACACTAGACCGGCCAGCTATCCAGGTTGTGGGTCTGCCATATCGGACTTCATACATAATGTGTGGTCCTGTCCCTCTCTCTCCCCTGATTGGCAGGAAATTTTGCAGACTTTGAACAGGGCCTTGAGGTGCCCACTACCGCATGAGATTTGTCAGGTACTACTGGGTCTACTCCCTTCCCCCACCAAGAAAAAACGAAGTTAGAAATTTAGGGCCTGATTCCCTGAGTATTCCCTTTGCCAATATCTAAATCAGGCACTTAGGCCCTCATTACAACCCTGGCGGTCAGTGGCGATCGTTCCGCCAACAGGCTGGCGGTACAATTCGCCATATTTTTACCGCAGCGGTAGCGCCACGGTCACACCGCTGGGACCAGCGGTTTTCTGCCATGGTTGTCCCGGCGGTTTGAATCTGCCAGGGAAGCGCTGCCCTGGGGATTTTGACTCCTCTTCCCGCCAGCCTGTCCATGGCGGTAGACACCAGGGGAGGCGATTGAGAGGAATACGTTGTTAGTTATTTGGTTTAGTAAATGGACAGTGGTTTAACCTTCCTCTTACCAAGGTGCTTCTTGGGTATAATTCACTCTGTTAGTATCTGGTGTCACTGCTCACCTTTTTCCATTTCCATTGTATACAGACAGATGCACAGGTATCCTTTCATTGCACCCTGTCACATCATGATGTGTACCTCAGGTGCTGTATCTGTGCTGACTGTGGAATAATGTTTATGTATCTGCTTCAAACAATCATGGAATGGAACTATATCCTGTCATGTAAAGTGAATAAAACCCATTTAAAAAAAAAAAGAATCTAATAATAAAACTCAGGTGTCAAGGCTACCACTTTGGCTGCACTTGACATGCAGGAATGATGTGCTGTGTCAGATAGCTGAAGGGATGTGGCGTTGCACCTGGTGGGCACTCAAATACAGTTCATAGCAGGCTTTTGGCACTCATGTCGCCTGCTCCGCTCTGCCCCAGCCAAATTTATTTCAGGTAGTGTGAGCAGCTGGTTTGAGTGAGGGCGGGCAAGCATTGTGTGAGGCCTAAAATTAACCCCTTCTCTACCAGGCCTTTTCCCCCTCAGATGCCAGGCCTTTTTTTGGCTATTTGGGGGCAGTTTGCGCTTAGGCCCTCAACTTTTTCTCCACATAAGCTACCCACGCCAACTTTGCGTCCTTTTTTTTCCAACATCCTAGGGATTCTAGAGGTATCAAGATGTGGGTTTCCCTGAAGGAGACTAAGAAAGTAGCCAAAATACAGTGAAAATGTAATTTTTTCCAAAAAAATTGGAAAAAAGGGCTGCAGAAGAAAGCTTGTGGTTTCCTGAAAAGGACATCAACAAAGGGTTTGTGGTGCTAAAATCACCATCTTCCCAGCTTTCAGGAACTGGCAGACTTGAATCAGAAAACACATTTTTCAACACTATTTTGGCATTTTACTGGTACATACCCCATTTTTACTATATTTTGTGCTTTTAGCCCCTTTCCAGTTAGTGACAGAAATGGGTGTGAAACCAATGCTGGATCCTGGACAACTAAACATTTCTGGAAAGTAGATAAAATTCTGAATTCAACAAGGGGTCATTTGTGTAGATCCTACCAGGTTTTCATATGGAAAATAATAGCTGAAATAAATAAAAATGAAATTGAGGTAAAGAAACAGCCATTTTTCTCCACGTTTTACTCTGTAACTTTTTGCTGCAATGTCAGATTTTTTTAAAGCAATATACCGTTATGTCTGTTGAACTCGTCTGGTTGTGGGGATATAGGGCTTTGGCGGTTCATCAAGTACCCAGAGCCAATAAATGAGCTGCACCTTGCAATGGGTTTTCAGTCTATACTGGGTATACAGCAATTCATTTGCTGAAATATAAAGAGTGAAAAATAGGTATCAAGAAAACCTTTGTATTTCCACAATGAGCACAAGATAGGGTGTTGAGAACCAGTGGTTATATGCACACCACTGAATTCCAGGGAGCCCATGCTAGCATGTGAATTACAGGGCATTTCTCAAATAGACGTCTTTTTTACACACTGTCTTACATTTGGAAGGAACAAATGTAGAGAAAGACAAGGGACAATAACACTGACGTGTTTTTTGGAAAGTGCCTAGCTGTGGATTTTGATCTCTAGCTCAACTGGCACCTAGGGAAAACTACCAAACCTGTGCATTTTTGAAAACTAGACACCTAGGGGAATCCAAGATGGAGTGACTTGTGGGGCTCTCACCAGGTTCTGTTACCCATTCTGCAAACCTCAAAATTTGGCAAAACCCCCCCACTTTTTCCTCACATTTCGGTGACACAAAGTTTTGGAATCTGAGAGGAGCCACAAATTTCCTCCTACTCAGTGTTCCCCAAAGTCTCCCATTAAAAATGGTACCTCACTTGTGTGGGTAGGCCTAGTGCCCATGACAGTAAACGCCCCAAAATAGAACGTGGACACATCACATTTTCCCAAAGAAAACAGAGCTTTTTTTTCCAAAGTGCCTAGCTGTGGATTTTGGCCTCTAGCTCAGTCGACACCTAGGGAAACCTACCAAACCTGTGCATTTTTTAAAACTAGACACCTAGGGGAATCCAAGATGGGGTAACTTGTGGGGCTTTCTCCAGGTTCCGTTACCTAGAATCCTCAGCAAACCTCATAATTTGGCCCAAAAACACTTTTTCCTCACTTTTCGTTCCCACAATGTTCTGGAATCTGAGAGGAGCCACAAATGTCTTTCCACCCAGTGTTCCCCTAAGTCTCCCGATAAAAATGATACCTCACTTGTGTGGGTGACCCAGGTGCCTGCAACAGAAAAAGAACAAAAACCTGTAGAGATTGATGGGACAGCACAGAGAGTTGATAAGCACATATGTTTCTTTTATACATCTTTAGGATAACTCTGCTTTGGGGACCCATACAATTTGTGCCAGAGCGGTGATCCTACAAAGAAAAGTGAGGAAAATATGCTTTTTTTAAGCAAATTTTGAGGTTTGTAGAGGAGTCTAGGTAAGAAAATGTTGGGGGATCCATGCAAGCCACACCTCCCTAGACTCCTTGGGGTGAAAAATGTCTGTGTTTAGTAGGTTTCCCTAGATGAAGGCCGTACCCGGGACCAAAAACGTAGGTGCCCCCCCAACACAGGTAGTTTTGTAATAGATCATTTTGATGTGTCCACGTACTTCTGTGATGTTCCAAACACTAAAATTGTGAAAAGAAACACACTTAGGTTATGTCAAAAAGACCCCTCACCCACCAACCAAGTTGGTGGTATGCTTCATCATCGGGGTCCCACCCGAGACACCTAGCGTGTGATTTTTATAATCAAGATTAACATGAAATGTTTATGAACTAATGCATAATAATGCCGCATTGAAAATTTATTAATGTGTTTTACTAAACGTGAGTCCGAAATGTGCCCACGGGAAGTGGCCACCATTATATACGATGATTAATGAAATTGACTAATAATGAAGTAATAATGTATTAATGTATAATTTTATACTAATATTAAGAGTTATACGTTAAGGTTTTGCTAATTAATTCACTAGGCCTTAGTTAGCGTGAGTCGAGGCCTAGCTGCCTGGTTTCATATTAAATCAGTTTTTCTAACGTGCAGTGTGCTGACTTGCTGAAGAACATGTAGTTGTAGTTTTCCAGAAGCTAGAAGATGAGTGTAACCGTAGTAGATTCATTCTCATGAAACTCGACTTGCTCAAGGAGACATTCTTGTCAAATGCAACAGTGTAAACTTGCAACAGGTACAAGGTCGCCTAAACTGGTATAGACAATGGAACTACTGACTGAGTCTGTGAAAGGACCATGAGAACATGAAATCATACCGGACATTTTACCTGCTGGAGACGTCAATCACAGGAGCCAATAAACTACGTGCGAACTGTTATGGGGTGACAAATTTGATGGGGCGATCAGTAAACTATTGGATGGAGATGATGGTGCGCTAAAACTTGCCCAATTGGAAATTAGGGGACTGTACCACAATGTTGTTATAAAAATTATGGACACGAGGCATTACCAGTTATTACAAGCCATTCTGAGCCAATCTATGCCGCACTTTTGCCCTAGCCATTACAAGCTAATTTGCCATTGCATGCTGTCACTTTGACAAATTTGATGGGGCGATCAGTAAACTATTGGATGGAGATGAAGGTGCGCTAAAACTTGCCCAATTGGAAATTAGGGGACTGTACCACAAGGTTGATATAAAAATTATGGACACAAGGGATTACCAGTTATTACAAGCCATTCCGAGCCAATCTATGCCGCCCTTTTGCCCTAACCATTACGAACTAATTTGCCATTGCATGCTGTCACTTTGGTACTCTGCCTAAAGACTTTTCTGATGATTCCTCAGACCATCCTTACTTTGCCCTGCCCGATTCTATACTTTTCCTCTTAATGGGGGAAGTATTCCCTTTTTCCCGATCTTGCTGAACTTTGCTGTGTTTCCTGGCCGATGGCGAATCAACTGCTGTCCTGAGGATGAAGACTGACTCTGTATGCTGACCCATTACAGAGGGTAACTATATGATGATGAAACTGTGATTGTCTATTTGCCTTTCCTTTCTAGGTACCAACTGCTTCTTTTGACAGAGACCATAGATAGATGTTTTCTAAATTTGTGTTGCCAAAATTGTTTTGCATGAAGCCCAACATGCTAATGCTAATTCGAGGTTAGTTAAGGGGTGCACTAAACAGATGCAAATAGACAAATTACTGAATCTATGCTTTGTTGAATAATGCACTGATACTCTGCTAAAGTGAATCCATGTTGACGTTGTGCTATATTCTAATATTCATGATTTTTGCTTTGATGAAATCTTATTCGAGTTGCCATATTATGCCAATGTTGATGTGCTTCTTGGTTTTGAGACTAATAAACTTGCTTGTAGAGTGTAATCAATAGGGAATAAATATCATAAATCATACTAAACTTTGTGTGGCTATTCATGACTGAAAGGTCATGTTGTGTTTCAAGTTTATTAACGTTACTGATTCCTTGATTGATTTGCTACTGTGATTATTGATGAGGATTATTGATTGTTGATTGACATGTTGATTAGTTATCTCGTTTTAAGGAGACTTCAATCAGGGTCAAAAGATTCATGGGCCTAAAACGAGTCCCAGAGTGAATAAAATATCTAGATTGGGACGCGTTATCACATGTCACAGGTGTGCTGCAAAGCCAGATTACAGCAGAGCAGGTTTTGTCATTTTTACCACACATACTGTTTGGATTTGACACAAGGGTGAGTGATGGTTCAGTAGATCAAATTTTATTATCAAAAGATTTCACAAAAATGAAATGCACTGTAATAACAGAAAGGATAAAAAAATGGAACCAATGACTCACAGCTCGTGAGCTGTAAAGCCACGACAAGGCACCAACCACTTTACAGTCCATTCACACACCTTTCATACATGACATGCACAAGAACATTCACGCCGCCAGCCATGGGCCCAGCACATTACAACATTTGCATCAACAGACAGCGCCACTCAAGGGCTCACCACTTTCATACACCCACATGCCTCATAAAGCAATCACACCTGATGGTACTGTGTGGACTAGCGTTTGTCCAGCACCGCCAGCCAAGCACCACCCCATGCACACTGCCAGCCAAGCGCCACTCCATGCACACCGCCAGCCAAGGCACTGCAACGTCCCCTCTCAAGTTTTTTACCGACAAGCTCCCCTGGATAGCCTTTCCGGTTAGAACGGATGGTGCCACAAGAACCAGTGTTCTTTGCCTGACACATAGATCTCTGAAAACCGATCTACAAAATGATCAATGACAGCCCTAATCTTAAAAAGACCGTCACAATCGGGGTGATCTTGTGGCAAGGCTAAAGCATTCTCAACAAAATGCAGCATCCGAAGAAGAAGAAAATGCCGATTACAAGTCTTGGTTGCAGGAACTATAGCCGTTGCAATCAAGGGTCTAGTAGACCAATTAGAAGCCAGTTACGGCTTCCTTATCAACCCCATCAAAAAAGTCAAACCCAAGAACTTTTTCATCTCTTCCAAATTTGTGGAAATTCAATGGGTAGCTCTAGACTGAGGTCCAAGTATGGCAACGTTGTCCCTCAAATACTGCTCAGCATACAAATTAGTCTGCTCAACAATCTCTTTCAAAAATACATTGTCCATAAACAACTCAAAGAAATTGACAGGCAAAAAGGTTTCCATATTTACTCTACACCCTAGGAGACTAGTAAAGGCAGGCAACTGTGGCTACTCCATGTTGGGGCAACCCAGGTGTCAGGTCTTCCAATGGGAAGCCGCTGGCTGCTGCACTATTGGCACATCGGTGTCCTCCTCGAAAACAGGCCCTTCATCTACACTGACAGTGGCTTCCTCATCAGAAGACTCCTCTCAGACAGAAAACTCACTGCCAGAATCTCTCTCTTCCTCCTCTGCCTCAGATTCAGAGTCTGTCTCATAATCATGGTCAGAAGATGTCTAAAAACGCATGCCAGCAACCTGCTAAGCGGTCACTCTGTGGCTAGCCATGATCCTTTCTAAGAAGTGTAACATGACAGATGCGCCAACAACAACCAGCACTGTCCAAAATAAGTAATAAAGTGTGGCTTTATCGCAAGGAGTTATGTACTCAAATACTATACCACTCACTTGCCTGAAAAAGCTAGACTCACCAGCAACTACTCTGAACAGACACAGCAATCACCAATGATATCCCACTGAAAAGAAAAAAGAAAAGCAAATTAGACATAAGACAACGCAAATATCATTGTGTACAAATCTAAGGACAATTTCACACACAGTTCTGCATTTAGTACACCACCTACAAACATGTCATTCATGCATGGCAACAATACTCCTTTGGAGTAAATGTACTTACCTAAAACATGCAACTACACAAACTGCAGGTCAACCACTGCCAAAATCACAATGAGCCACAGCAAAGGAAGCAAAAGCTTTGAACTAGAACAAATAAGAGAAATAAACTGTTATAATCACAAATGCAAATACTTCGCCAGTTGAGAAACAACCCAACACCAAACATTTTGAAATTTTCCCTGGTGTCTAGAGGTCTCCGGGGCAGATGGGCCTAAAGAAAAACTAGGCCGATCCGCCCCCAAATAGGCAGAAATGGCCACCAGTACTGTGCTGAATCCTTTGTCCAAGGGGCCACCACCCCACACACAAAGCACACACAAAAGATCCCTGATGCGAAGTGGATTCGTTGGGCCTTAAAAACAAAAAGGCCGATCTGATCCCAAGGGGGGGGGAAGAAGTGCCCAACACTGTTTTTCCCCCGTTGGGGGGTGGCCCCTTGCCCCCTTTACCTCCCTTGCCCAATGGGCCACCCCCCCACAAAAAAAAAACAAAGCGCAAAATATCCCTGGCATCATTGTGGCTTCTGCCCCACCCGGGGGCAGATCGGCTTAAAAATAATGAGCCAATCTGCCCCCAAGGGGGGCAGAAACGGCATAAAATATTATGCCCCCTTAGGGGAAAGGCCCTTTCCCAAGGGGCCGCCCCACACAAGAAACACACACACACAAAGAAAATCCCTAGTACCTAGTGGATTCTGGCCCCCCCTTGGGGGCAGATGGGCCAAAAAAAAAGGCCGATCTGCCCCCAGTGGGGTCAGAACTGCCCAAATGTGTTTCTTCCCCTTTGGGGGGTGACCCTTGCCCAAGGGGCCACAACCACACAAAAAAAACAACAAACCACACGGCATCCGAGGTGCCATCGTGTCTTCTGCCCCCCCCGGGGGCAGATCGTCTTAAAAATAATGAGCCAACCTGCCCCCAAGGGGGGCAGAAATGGCATAAAATATTATGCCCTCTTTGGGGAGCGGCCCTTGCCCAAGGGGCCGCCCCCACACAAAAAACACACACAAAAAACACACACACAAAGAAAATCCCTGGTGCCCAGTGGATTCTGCTCCCCTTAGGGGCAGAAGAGCCAAAAAAAAAAAAAAAGGCCGATCTGCCTCCAAAGGGGACAGTACTGCCCAAAAGTGTTTCTCACCCTTTGGTGGGGTGGCCCTTGCCCAAAAAACAAACCGCACATCATCCCTGGTGCCATTGTGGCTTCTACCCCGCTGGGGGCAGATCGGCTTAAAAATAATATTATGCCCCCCACACAAAAAACACAAACGCACACAAACAAAATCCCTGGTGCCTAGTCAGGTCGAAAATACACAGGCACCTCAGGGGGACGGGGAATGGGGTGGCACCTCAGCCGGAAGATGGAACAACACCACTGCTCCTGGAGGGGCAACATGCCCTGTGCCATGTCCTGGGGAGTGCAA
The DNA here is from genome assembly GCF_031143425.1 of Pleurodeles waltl. NCBI lineage: Eukaryota > Metazoa > Chordata > Amphibia > Caudata > Salamandridae > Pleurodeles > Pleurodeles waltl. The sequence continues at coordinate 832,874,285 of NC_090437.1, forward strand.
AGCCACAGTCTCTCAAGTGGGTGGTCTACCCACGGCTTGGTCCTGGGGAGTGCAAAGCCACAGTCTCTCAAGTGTGTGGTCTGCCCACTGCTTAGTCCTGGGGAGTGCAAGGCCACAATCTCTCTAGTGGGTGGCTTGTCCACTGCTTGGTCCTCGGGAGTGCAAAGCCACAGTCTCTCAAATGGGTGGTTTGCCCACGGCTTGGTCCTGGGGAGTGCAAAGCCACAGTCTCTCAAGTGGGTGGTTTGCCCACTGCTCGGTCCTGGGGAGTGCGAAGCCACATTCTATCAAGTGGGTGGTTTGCCCACTGCTTGGTCGTTGGGAGTGCAAAGCCACAGTCTCTCTAAAGTGGATGGTTTGTGCAAGGCCACAGTCTCCCCATGGGTGGTTTGCCCACTGCTTGGTCCTGGGGAGTGCGAGGCCACAGTCTCTCAAGTGGATGGCTTCTCTACTGGCTCTGGAGGGGGCTTTTTGCCCAGTGTGCTTCATCCTGGCAAGGCGGTGGTGAGTGGATGCCTTCTTCCACTGCTTCTGGAGAGGGCTTTTTGCCCAGTGTGCTTTATTCTGGCAAGGAGGGGGTGAGTGGATGGCTTCTTCTACTGGTTCTTAAGGGGGGTTTGTGCTCAGTGTGCTTCATCCTGGCAAGGAAGGGGTGAGTGGATGGCTTCTTCCACTGGTTCTGGATGGGGCTTTGTGCCCAGTGTGCTTCATCCTGGCAAGGAGCGGGTAAGTGGATGCCTTCTTCCACTGGTTCTGGAGGGGGCATTGTGCCCAGTGTGCTTCATCCTGGCAAGGAGGGGGTGAGTGGTTGGCTTCTTCCACTGATTCTGGAGGGGGCTTTGTGCCCAGTGTGCTTCATCCTGGTAAGGAGGGGGTGAGTGGATGCCTTCTTCCACTGGTTCTGAAGGGGGCCTTGTGCCCTGTGATGCAGCACATGTGGAGTGCAAGGTCACAGTCTCTCACCTGGGTGCCACACCCACAGGATTTGCATGGGCCAGAACGCACTAGAGTCCATGGAGGAAGGACGACACACTGCCCGCCGGCGGTGACGGCTGCTCAGTGGTGGCAGTGGTGGGGCTGGTGTTGGGGATGCCAGTGGTGGGGGGAGTCTCCCGCCCTTCCCCTGCAGCCTCGGACGGCTGCCCACTGGGGCTGCTGCCGCTGGCACTGCTGCAGGCAGTGATGCTGATGGTGGTGAGGACACATGGGACGTGAGCATGGATGTGGGGGTGGCGACTGCCAGTGAGGGTGTGTAGTGATAGGCGTGATGGTGATTGAGGTAGTCGATGAGGATGTAGTGCATGCAGGTGTGAGTGGAGACACTACTGGGAGGGTGGTGGACGAGGAGGAGGAGGGGAACTCAGTGGAAGCAGTTGATGTTGGTGTGTCTGATTCTGGATGGGGTTTGTGTGAGTGTCTGTGCTTGTGTTTACCTGAGCCACTCCTGTGTGCTGTCTTGGGTGCATGTTGGTCTGAATGTGTGCATGGGATAGGTTGGGGTTCAGGGTAATGGGACTGGGTAGACGAAGTTGGAGGGGGGGAGGCTAGAGACAGGGACAATGGCTGCTATCAGGGAGGAGGCCAGAGCCTGGATTGATCTCTGTTGGGCCGCCATGCAAGAGTGAATGCCATCCAGGAATGCACTTGTTCGTTGCAAATGGCTTGCCAGCCCCTGGATGGCATTCACATAGCATGGTGGCCCAACAGAGATCAATCCAGGCTCTGGCCTCCTCCCTGATGGCAGCCATTGTTGCAAGGAGGGGGTGGACTGCCCAACAGAGATGGATCACGGGAGGTCAATAGCCTCCTCACTCAGGGCAGCAGGACTAACTGAGGCAGGGCCTGAGGTACCTGGGGGAAGGAGATGCCCACCCTCCTGGGTGAGTGGGCATGGGAAACTCACTGAGGTGCTGCTGGGAGGGTGGTGCTGGTATGGGGGTGGTGGCTGTACCTGTAGTTGGGGTGGGCACAGAGGTGTCCGCCACCACAAGGGAGCTTCCATCATAGGAGGTATCACTGTCAGAACTGTCCGCTCCTGTCTCCGCCGTGGTGCTCCCCTCACCCTCCGTCCCACTCGTGCCCTCACCGTCGGTAGATTTGGCCTCCTGGACCATGTGGGATATAGCTCCCTCCATCGCCGGTGCCTCTGCTCCTCTGCCAGATGATAGTAATCCACACAAGGAAACAGTGACAAAATAAAAAGGGGGGAACAAAGGATACACTTGGTCCATGGCTGCCCCAACACCACTGTTGGCGTACAGAGCACACTCACACAGGGAACAGGCCTACTTACTATGCAATGCACTACACGTCACAATGCTAGCCACCAGCCTTAGGACAGGCATACCTAAGGCCAATAGCAGCATACCTGAGATCCACAGACTCCTGCCCAGTAGTGGAGGCCTACTAGCTTGGTTGGAGGACTTTCAAATCATGGGACCTACCATGCAGTGTCCTGCCTGGCCTAGGGGCACCCACAGGCCAACATCCCCCACCCGGAGACTACCCAACCACACACAATTTGCAGATTTGGAAACTGTACTCACTCCCTTGTGGCTGCTGTGATGGCCTCAAGTGCCCATCCAGCTCCGGATAGGCCACCGCCAGTATGCGGAACATCAGGGGAGTCAGGGTTAGATGGGCACCCCTTCCTCGTTGGGAGGCCGTCCCCAGCTGGGCCTCCGCCGTCTTCTGTGCCCAGCGTCTCAGGTCCTCCCACCATTTCCGACAGTGGGTGCTTTGCCTGCCGTAGACCCCCAGGGTCCGCATGTCCTTGGCGATGGCATGCCGTATACCTTTTTTCTGATGGGCGCTAAACTGCAGAAAAATAAACATAGAAAAAGGTATCAGCCATACCGTCCAGCCTCTTACACTCATGGCCCACCATATCCCTCACATCCCCTTACATGCAGACATTCCCCACCATACATGCAGCACTCTTCCCAGGACCCTTCCACCCCCTCCCTTACATGAGGCTTTCACACACAGCACTCCATGCATTCATGCCCCATGTATTGTGCTCAAAGTGTACTCACCTGTTGGTCTGGAGACCCATACAGCATTCAGTACTGGGGTAGGACCCCATCCACCAGTTTCTCCAACTCTGCATGTGAAGGCAGGGGCCCTTTCCCCAGTGACACGAGTCATGGGCGGTACCAGACACAGGTCACAGCAGCACTTGCAGTGTAGGTCCTCTCGAGTTGAAGGTCAGGTAGCAAGTGAGGGAACAGATAGAAAATGGCGGTCACGTCCACGGCAGTTCGTACCGTCACCGCCGCATACATCACCGTTGACCACTGTAACCTATAGGACCCAATGACAACCAATGAGGAGTTGCACGGCGGCATTACATCATTTACACCTGTCCATCCACACAGGGCAGGCGGATGCCATTTCAGGTGGGGTGGGGGGGCAGGCCATGGCGTCACAGTACACATGGGCCTATCCAACAACATACTGTTTCAGTCACAACATGCAATGCAGTGTACAGTTTGGAAACATAGAAAACTGACCAGATGCTCATCACTTTGCTCCCTAGATTGCAACCGCTGTGGATGAATAGGAGATGGAGACATCCACCTGTGTACAGACCCCTGATGGACTTGGCAACCATGGAGGACGGGTATATATTGGTGTATGGTTATGGGGTTGGCCGTAAGGGTTAGTGGGTGTCTAACAGGTATCCCTCGATATTTGCAGGTGACTCTGGTTACCCCAACCTCTCATGGCTACTGACTCTAGTGAGGAATCCCAGAACAAGGGCAGAGGAACGTTAGAATGAGGCACATGGCCGAAAAAGAAGGATTATAGAGAGGACATTCGGCCTCCTGAAGGCCAGGTTTCGGTGCCTCCATCTAACAGGTGAAGCCCCATGCTACTCACCAAAGAAGGTCTGCCAGATAATTGTGGCATGTTGTATGTTACACAACCTTACCTTACATCGCCAGGTGCCTTCTCTGCAGGAGGATGAGGCTAGAGATGGGCGTGTGGCAGCAGTGGACCCTGTGGACAGTGACGAAGAGGAGGCAGAAGATGAGGATGAGGACAACAGAACATCAATCATACGAAAATACTTCCAGTGACACACAGGTAAGACACTGTAACTTCACCTTCGATTGATAGTTATGTTTTGGATTTTGTCACTGGCAGGCTGATTTTCCCACTACTATGGCCACTTACTGTACCCGTTGGCATGTCTATTTTCAGATATCTATGCCACACTCTGGCTCCTGGTGTGTTGACTGCAGCTAACAGGTCATACCTATGTAAACATTACTGTACAGTTGAATTGCAGTGTTTACAGCTTGTTAAATGAATACATGCTTCAATCAATTGACAGACTCCATACTTGTATTCTTACAAGTGTTTTTATTTATGTGCTAATAAGGTGGAGGAGAGTCGAGGGTAAAGTTCCAGTCTATTTTTATCACAGGTGCACTGTCCAAGGGGGACATAGGAAGTGGAGCAATGGCAGTTCAAGGTGGGCAGGGTGACAGAGTGGGACACAAGGTTGACATTCAGGAGAGTCTTATTTCCTGGCGGGGTTCTTGGCAATATTCTCTGGCTTCTGCCTGGATCACAGGGACCGATTGCGGGGTGGTTCTCCTTCTGCAGGGGGAGGGGTGCTGATGGCCTGTTGTTCCTGTGGCAGGGCCTCCCTTCCACTAGTGTCAGTGGAGGTGGAAGGCTGTTCATCGGTTTATCTAGTGTCAGGGGCCCGTTGGTGTGCCACTGCCTCCCTCATGGTGTTGGCCATGTCTGCCAGCAACCCTGAAATGGTGACAATGGTGGTGTGGATGTCCCTGAGGTCCTCCCTGATCCCCAGGTACTGTCCCTCCTGCAGCTGCTGGGTCTCCTGCAACTTGGCCAGAATCTGGCCCATCTTCTGGGAATGGTGGTATGCTCCCAGGATGTTGGTGAGTGCCTTGTGGAGAGTCCTCACAGATTTCTTGTTGTCCTGTGCCTCTGTCCCCAGGACGGTGTGCCCACAGCCACTAACCCCAGGTCCCTGATCGTCCTGTGTTTGTGGGGTGGCCTGGGGTCCCTGTAGAGGTGAACACACTGCTAATTGACGTGTCCTGGGGACAGTGGTCTGGGCCCACTGGGTGGGTGCTGTGTTGGTGTTTCCTGAGGGGTGAGACTCTGTGGTTGTCAGTGACTGTGCCTGGGTAACCAACTGTCCGGAGGTCCCTGATGGGCCAGGTTGGTCATCCTGATCCAGGTGTGCAGAGCTGCTGTCATCACTGTGGGCCTCTTCTGGGGGGGACTGGATGTTGCTGGCACCTCCTCTCTTGTGACGTTGTGTGGGGGACCTTTGGGGATGTAAATGCAGTGTTATTGTTTCTGCATGTGCATGGGTGTTTTGCCCTCTATGGTTGTTATTGCCTGCCAGCTTAGGCTTGTGTGAGTGGTGATTTGGTGGGCTAGGGGATATTCTCAAGTGTGCATGCTTTGGTGATGGGTGTCCATGCATTGGTGTTGCATGCAGGGCTTGCTTGTGGGAGGGATGGGTTGTGATGGTGGGGTGTGTGGGAGGTGGTGGAGTGATAGGAGTGAGGGTGAGGGTGGGAGTATGTGATGACATGCAGGTAGGGAGTGTGAAAGTAGTAAAGATTTGACTTACCAGAGTCAAGTCCTCCTGCTACTCCTGCCAGGCCCTCAGGATGCAGTATTGGCAAGACTTGCTCCTCCCATGTTGTTAGTCGTGGGGGAGGAGGTGGTGGTCCACCACCAGTCCTCCGTACTACTATCTGGTGTCTTGCTACCACGGATCGTACCTTCCCCCGTAGGCCATTCCACCTGTTCCTGATGTCATCCCTTGTTCGTCGGTGCTGTCCCACAGTGTTGACCCTGTCCACGATCCTCCGCCATAGCTCCATTTTCCTGGCAATGGATGTCTGCTGCACCTATGATCCGAATAACCGTGGCTCTACCTGGATGATTTCCTCCACCATGAACCTTAGCTCCTCCTCTGAGAACCTGGGGTGTCTTTGTGGTGCCATGGGTGTAGTGTATGTGGTGTGTGTGAGGGTGTGTGGGGTGATATGTTGGGGTGTGTGCTCTAAGGTGTGTGCGTGGTGTATGGGTGATGGTGTTTAGTGGATCTGGTTCTGTGGGTGCTGTTGGTCTGTCTCTCTCAGTTGGCAATATTTTTTAGTCGTAAGGGGTTGTGTGTGTGTTTTATAGTGTTGTGGGTGTGTGGGTGTGGTGTGTGTATGTGTGTCAGGTGTGTGTAGTTTGAATTGTCCAATGTTTTGTAGTTTTGTATGCGCGCATGTATTTTGAGCGCAGCGGTATGTACCACCAATGGTTGAACACCATTGAATGTCCGCCTAGGTGATTTGTGGGTCATAATGTGATGGGCATAGTTCTGTTGGCGTAACGGTGTGGGTTTGGATACCACCAGTTTATCACTGACCTATGGGCTGGCGGACTTGTGTGTGTGTCTGTATAGTAATGGATTGCTATGTGTGGGTCATAATATGGGTAGCGGCAAACCGCAGCGGCGGTATGTTGGCGGTAGTCGGCATGGCGGTAAGCAGGACTCACCGCCAATATCATAATGAGGGCCATTGTTATAATTTAGTTTCAATTGCAATAGGTCTATGTCAATTCTTGTGCAAATCAAATGTGGAGCAATATTGTTTATGCCCATTTCATTTAAAGCCCACAAAAGTTCCTCAAATTCCCCTCTCTTATAATTACATCATTACTAAGTCCCAAGCTATTTATAGTACAGTTTGTATCACTTTCTGTCTCTTGTGTCTCGATTCTTCCAGCATCTTAAGCAAATCTTATACTCAGACCTTGACATCTTCCATCTGTTTGTTCTTCCTCTTAGATACTGAAATAATTAGTTCAGAGAATCTGAGCAAAAGGAATAGAACAATTGCATAAATTAAACCAATAATAATAGGGGCTTCAATAACACACAGCATGCCTCCTCCAAACCATCAGACCATTCACCAGCCTTTCTAAAAACCCTTCCCACTCTCACTAAACCAGGATCCAATTGATTCCCATAACCCATACGCTTCAAAAGACTTTGCTTTATGAGAGACATTAGTTATAGTATTTACATAGGCATTGATTATTCCTATTGTTATTGTTATCTTTGAAGAAGGCACAGCACTCTTGTACCCACAAAACATGAAGGATATGTCATGCACAGGACATATGCATTACTGTAGCATGCACAGCTATTAGTTCTGATTTGTTTGAGTTAGTGCTCCAGAATTATTAGAAGCAAGGTGCTCTACAAGTGTAGATAAGCTTCTAATCTTCACATCATTCACAGCCACACTAATAGATGGAATCATAGCACTCATCACACCTAACAAAATGTGTTCACATCCATGATTCACTCTCTTCAAACCACCATCAGTCATTTCATTCATATGGTAAACCAGAGTGACTACAGAGCAAGATAACATTTTCCTGCCCAGCTCCAAGGTAGTCTAAAATAGGCAGTCTTACCACACACATAATACGTTCCTCTAAATATTGGCTTTTCAACAACCAAAAATGAGTTTTTAACCACACAGCTTCTTTCACACTCACTTTCTCCAACAAATTCCACTGACCTTGTTCTTTGAGATGTCTTACACACCATACACAACTCACCCTTTCTTTCATGCTCCATTCTCAATCTTGGCTGCACATTTGAATTTGTAAATATCTGCATCAATTCAATTTGCTCTCTAATTTCACTTGCACCTTTCTAATATCTTAGAATTCTTACTCTTCTGTCATTTTGTTCTTCGAAAAACTCAATCTCTTTTGCACTCAAACTAAATAAATGCCCCTTTTTAGTAGTGTTAATATTCAAGTTAAATTATGCAATCTTCTTCAAACAATTACAATAACTAATACAAAGCCCAAAGTCTTCAGATATAGGAAGTTCTTCCAGCAAAGAGTTGAATCGAAATATGCAGCCACAACAACTTTTTCTTTTGAAATACACTAACAAAAGCATTACATGACAGGCTATATGATAAAGGCAAATGATAGCTTGCACCTTATCCACTCGATGAAGGAAGATATATTTAAACATACCAAGCTCTGATGTCCATAATTTTAGTGTACTCCCCTAACAGATTTAAATAAAGACTATCATTATAATGTCCCACTGTTCTGTCCATAAATGTTAAACTCATGAGTTTTATTAATTATATATGGTAGTTAAGATAAACATACCCAACCAGAGAAATGAAGCACAACAAAACTAAAACTATAATATCATAATTAAGGAAAACCTTTTAGGAATTTTACAGTATCCGCTGTATACCATCTTCCACTGAGAAAAATAAAAATGGTATAAAGAGGGACAAAAAACAAAGCTAAAAAATAACAAAATCCGGAATCAAACATTTTTTCCAGTTCATAAGATTCAAGAAACCCCATTATATTCATCCAGATACCTAATTCCCAAAACAAAATCAATCAGTTCTTTTAAAGGTCAACATACCAGCTCAGAATGTATCAGAATTAGCAACGTAGAAGGAGGTTCAACATTATTAAATCAACAACTTAAATATCTGATTCCTCATCTGAATTAGTGTCAGCAGATACCTGATAAGCCCTCTCAGGTGATGTGTATATTCTCTTTGTCACTCTTTTACTTGCTGGTCTGTTCACAACAGGTGACTCACTCTTCTCAGATGCAAGAAGAACAAGTGATGGACGGAATGCTGAACAATGTCAAACATTCACCCCCAGTAGAGAGATCTGGGCCTAAATTCATTGTTTTTTTGCTACCCATGCCATTCCAGTTTGGACCCAGCCATATGCAAATCAGTCTTGACCCCGTTTTGAGTGCTTCTAATGTTCATGAGAAAGAGCTTCTGGCCATTTCAGATTTGTTGAGGTTCAAACATTTGTGAGTTTGGAGATTTTGAACACTGCCATGCATCTTCTCAACCACACCTGATGCTTCTAGTTGATAACTACAATGGATTTTTTGCTCAGTTTGTAAGGCAGTACACAGCAATTTCAGGACTTGGGCCTGATTTAGATCTTGGAAGTGTCACTGCAAAACTGCTGTGGCAGTGGACCTGAGAAGACCGTCAAGTTGACGGTTGTTAGACCTGACAGCCTTAGGGTAGTCACCCCTAACTTTTTGCCTGCCTCCCTCCACTTTGTGGATACTGTTTTTGCTGGTTTTTAGACTCTGCGCACTTTACCACTGCTAACCAGTGCTAAAGTGCATATGCTCTCTCTCTGTAAACATGGTAACTTTGGATCATACCTGATTGGACTATTTAATCTACTTATAAGTCCCCAGTAATGTGCACTCCAGGTGCCTAGGGCCTATAGATTAAATGCTACTAGTGGACCTGCAGCACGGATTGTGCCACCCACTTAAGTAGCCCCTTTTCCTTGTCTCAGGCCTACCATTGCTAGGCCTGTGTGGGCAGTTTCACTGCCACCTCGACTTGGCATTTAAAAGTACCTGCCAAGCATAGAGCTCCCCTTTTTCTACATATAAGTCACCCTTAATGTGTGCCCTGGGTATCCCCTAGAGCAGGGTGCTGTGTAGGTAAAAGGCAGGACATGTACCTGTGCAGTTATATGTCCTGGTAGTGTAAAAAAACCCTCAATTCGTTTTTGCACTGCTGTGAGGCCTGCTCCCTTCATAGGCTAACATTGGGGCTGCCCTCATACACTGTTGAAGTGGCAGCTGCTGATCTGAAAGGAGCAGGGAGGTCATATTTAGTATGGCCAGAATGGTAATACAAAATCCTACTGACTGGTGAAGTCGGATTTAATATTACTATTCTAGAAATGCCACTTTTAGAAAGTGAGCATTTCTTTGCACTTAAATCCTTCTGTGCCTTACAATCCACGTCTGACTAGGTTTAGTTGACAGCTCCTTGTGCATTCACTCAGACACACCCCAAACACAGGGTACTCAGCCTCACTTGCATACATCTGCATTTTGAATGGGTCTTCCTGGGCTGGGAGGGTGGAGGGCCTGCCCTCACACAAAGGACTGCCACACCCCCTACTGGGACCCTGGCAGACAGGATTGAACTGAAAGGGGACCTGGTGCACTTCTTAGCCACTCTTTGAAGTCTCCCCCACTTCAAAGGCACATTTGGGTATAAAACAGGGCCTCTGCCCTACCTCATCAGACACTTGCTGGAGAAGAAACCGGAACCAGAAACTACATCCTGCCAAGAAGAACTGCCTGGCTGCTCAAAGGACTCACCTGTCTGCTTTCTACAAAGGACTGCTGTCTTGCTGTTGCCCTGCTGCCTTGCTAAACTCTTGTCTGGCTGTGAAAGTGCTCTCCAAGGGCTTGGATAGAGCTTGCCTCCTGTTCCTTGAAGTCTCAGGACCAAAAAGACTTCTTCCTTTCACTTGGACGCTCCGTGCGCCGAAAATTTCGACGCACAGCTTGTTTCGCGGCGAGAAAAACGCCGCACACCGACGCTGATCGACGCGACGCCCTCGGGACGATCGAGACTTCGACGCACAACCTCGCAAGGACAAAGCCGCCCGACTTTCCAGGAGAAATCGACGCGACGCCTACCGTGAGTGCGAAACTTTGACGCACGGCCTCGCAAGGACAACGCCGCCCGACTTCCAAGGAGAAATCGACGCGACGCCTGCCGTGAGACCAAACTTTCGACGCACGGCCTCGCAAGGACAACGCCGCCCGACTTCCAAGGAGAAATCGACGCAACGCCTACCGTGAGATCGAAACTTCGACACGCAGCCCCGCAGAACGACGCGCAGCCGGAAAACAAGCAGGAGAATCCACGCACAGACCCGGGACATCTGGTAATCCCCGCGATCCACAAAAAGAGACTGTCTGCGCGCCGGAAAACAACGCCCGACTTCCCCGCGTGGAAAAGAACGACGCAAGTCTTTGTGTGCTGAGGAGAAATCGACGCACACACCCTTTTTCCACGCATCCCTTTTCCTGTGGCCCTCTGAGGAGATTTTCCACCAGAAACCAGGTACTTTGTGCTTGAAAGACACTGTATTGCATTCTAAAGACTTAAGACACTTTATATCACTTTCCTGTGATAGTTCTACAATTTTCCAATGCATCTTTATTCTTTTTGACCTACAATTATCCTGATAAATATTATATATTTTTCTAAACACTGTGTGGTGTATTTTTGTGGTGTTATATGGTGGTATTGTATGACTTATTGCACAAATACTTTACACATTGCCTTCTAAGTTAAGCCTGACTGCTCGTGCCAAGCTACCAGAGGGTGGGCACAGGATAATCTTGGATAGTGTGTGACTTACCCTGACTAGAGTGAGGGCTTTTGCTTGGACAGAGGGTAACCTGACTGCCAACCAAAAACCCCATTTCTAACATTGGTGATCAGCGGTGAGGATAGGACTTGTATTTGTGCAGTGACATACAGTAGCTAAGTATTTCACTACCTACCCACAGTTGAAGGTCAACTTGGTTTTTATCTCTTTTTGAAAATCCGTTTTTTCCTGACAATTTTCAAAAACTAAATCCTCACTCAACATGTCTCTGACTGGGTCTCAGACAGGGGACTTTGACCTAGTCCAGTTGGATACATACACGGTCAAACAACTAAGAGGATTCTGCAGGGCATTAAGGGTACCCACCCAAGGGGCCTCCAGAAAGGAGGACTTTCAAGTGGCGCTGAGGGCCTGGGCAGAAGCCCATTTAGAGGATGAGGAGGAAGAGGAGCCAGAAAATGGCCCCTCAGAAGGATTTTCACTATCTATGGATGGTGTTACCACTGCAATTGTGCACCCTTCCAGACCAGGGAGCAGTGTCTCCATGCAAAGCCTGACCGCAGAGAAAAGGAGAGAGGAAAGGGAGTTCCAATTGCAAATGGCAAAACTGAAAATTGAGCCAAACAGATTCAAGCAGAAGCTGAAAGGGCAGCCAAACAAGCAGAAGCTGAAAGAGCAGCCAAACAAGTGGAAGCTGAAAGAGCTTTGGCTGAAAAGAAACTATTGTTAGCTCATGAACTGAGTCTCAAGGAGCTGGAGATCAAGGCAAGACAGTCTGAATCCAGCAATAATGGTGGCAGCATACAGACAGGACCTGCTGGAGAAAAGAAGGTTCGTATACCCAAAAATGTGGTGCCCAGTTTTGTGGTGGGAGATGACATAGATAAATGGTTAGCTGCTTATGAAGTTGCACTAAGGGCTCATGAGGTTCCTGAAGGGCAATGGGGGGTAGCTATGTGGGGTTATGTGCCGCCATTGGGGAGGGACACACTTCTCACATTGGATCCACCGGATCAAAACACATACCCACTCCAGAAAGCCACTTTACTTGCCAAGTTTGGGCTGACCCCTGAGGGATACCGTCAGAGGTTCAGGGACAGCACCAAACAAACCACACAAACATGGGTAGATTTCTTTGATTTCTCTAGTAAGGCACTGAATGGATGGGTGCGGGGCAACAAAGTAGCAGATTATAAAGGTTTATATGACTTGATCCTGAGAGAGCATATGCTTAATGTTACTTATACAGATTTGCGCCAGCACCTAGTGGATAGTAAGCTGACTGATCCCAGGAAGCTTGCTGAGGAGGCGGACCTCTGGGTTAGCACCAGAGTGTCCAAAAAGGTACCTGGGGGGGACTCCCACAAAGGTGGTCAGGGTTCCCAACAGAAGAAAGAGGGGGGAGATAAACTTACAGATAAGGAACTCTCTAAAGGCCCCCAAAAGAATTCCCAGGGAAGGGGTGGCAACCCTTCCTTTTCCAAATTTGGGAAAAAGCCAGGGACATTTGACAGGTCAGGAAAATCTAGCCCCAAATGCATGGAGTGTTACCAATATGGTCACTACAAAGGCGATCCACAGTGCCCCAAGAGGGCACCGTCCACTACCGGACAGGCACCTGGGTTGACTAGTGTAGCACTCGGGGGGAGATGGACCCAACTAGCTTTGGGGAGCAGGTAGAGATTTCCCTAGTGTCCCTGGGAGAAGGAGAAATGGTGCCCAAGGCCCACATGCCCAGAAATACTTCCAAGTACCGGCAGTGGGTCACCATTGATGGGCAGAGGGTGGAGGCTCTGCGTGACACAGGAGCCAGTATGACTACTATCAAGAGTCAGCTGGTGTCAGCAGAGCAGATAGTACCTAATGCATTCCACCAGGTCAGAGTCGCTGACAATCGCGAGAGTCACCTACCAGTGGCTCTGGTTCCCTTTGAGTGGGGGGGGGTCTCTGGTACTCTGAAAGTAGCTGTGAGTCCTGCCATGCCTGTAGATTGTCTGTTAGGCAATGACCTTGAGCACACTGCCTGGAAAGAAGTGGAGCTCAGGTCTCACCTGGAGATGTTAGGGTTACCTGAGTGGGTCTGCATGACCACACGGTCCATGGCTGACCGAGAGGGAAGTCAAGGGCATCTGGAGCCTGGAACGATGGCCCAGAGAGCTGCCAGGAGGAGGGACCAGGGGTGCGGGAAACCGGCCCCGCTGTTCCCACAGTGGCTGACGGGGCTCCTGAGGAGGAGGCTTCCGAGCCAACTGGGGAAGACATCGCCGCCCTAGGTGACTTACCTGAGCTTGCTGGCTGGCAAGTTGAGGGTGGACCCACCAGGGAGGAATTCTGCAAGGCGCAGAAAGAATGTCCCACTCTAGAAGGTTTGAGGAAACAAGCCTCAAACCAGGCAGCCGGCGACGCCTCTGGCGATCACCACCTATATTGGGAGAATGATCTCCTCTACAGTGAGCCTAAGGTTCCGGGCTTTGGGGCAGCACGTATGCTGGTGGTCCCCCAATGTTACCGAACCTTCCTACTGGGTCTGGCTCACGACATTCCCCTGGCAGGACATTTGGGGCAGGGCAAGACCTTTAACAGGCTTGTCACCCACTTTTATTGGCCCAAAATGAGGACACACTCAGACAAATTCTGCAGATCCTGTCCTACCTGCCAGGCCAGTGGTAAAGCAGGAAAAAGGATTAAAACCCCCCTGATTCCACTTCCTGTCGTTGGCACCCCCTTTGAAAGGGTGGGCATCGACATTGTTGGTCCCTTGGACCCCAAAACTGCCTTAGGCAACAGGTTCATCCTGGTTTTGGTGGACCATGCCACCCGTTACCCAGAGGCAATCCCTCTAAGGACAGTAACTGCACCGGTGGTGGCCAGAACCCTGATGGGGATATTTACCCGTGTGGGATTCCCCAAGGAAATAGTGTCTGACAGAGGCACTAACTTCATGTCTGCATACATGAAGTCTCTGTGGGATGCGTGTGGGGTAACTTACAAGTTCACCACACCCTATCACCCCCAGACGAACGGTCTTGTGGAGAGATTCAACAAGACCCTGAAAGGCATGATTGGTGGCCTTCCTGAGGCCATGAGGCGTAAGTGGGACGCCCTCTTACCATGCCTTCTCTTTGCTTACAGAGAGGTCCCCCAGAGAGGGGTAGGGTTCAGTCCCTTTGAACTTCTCTATGGGTACCCTGTCAGGGGACCCTTAAGCATTGTCCAGGAGGGATTGGAGAAAGCTCCAAAGACACCCCCTCAGGATGTGGTCAGCTATATGTTGGCCCTCCGCAACCAGATGACCCGCTTCTGGAAAGAAGCCCAAGATAACCTTGAGGCCAGTCAAGAGGTGATGAAACAATGGTATGACCAGAAGGCCACCCTGGTAGAGTTTCAACCTGGAGACAAAGTGTGGGTAATGGAGCCAGTAGAGCACAGAGCTCTCCAGGACCGCTGGTCTGGCCCATTTGAAATAAAGGAGCGGAAAGGGGAGGCCACTTACCTAGTGGACCTCAAAACCCCTAGGAATCCCCTAAGGGTGCTCCATGTGAACCGACTAAAAGCTCATTGTGAGAGGTCGGAGATCAACATGCTTCTGGTCACAGATGAAGGAACGGAAGAGGAGAGTGAACCTCTCCCCGACCTCCTCTCTGCACAAGAAGGTGATGGGTCAGTAAGCGGGGTCATTCTGTCTGACTCCCTGACTCTAAATCAGAAAGGAGACTGTTATGAGCTGTTGGAGCAGTTCTCCCCCCTGTTCTCCCTTACTCCTGGGCTGACCCACCTCTGTGTTCATGATATTGACACCGGTGACAGTCTCCCTGTGAAAAACAAAATTTACAGGTTGTCGGATAAGGTGAAGGCCAGCATCAAGGAGGAGGTCTCCAAGATGTTGACTCTAGGGGTCATTGAGAAATCCAGTAGTCCCTGGGCCAGCCCAGTGGTATTGGTCCCTAAGGCTACTGCCCCAGGTGCGAAGCCAGAACTCCGGTTCTGTGTGGACTACCGGGGTCTCAACTCAGTCACACGGACTGATGCTCACCCCATCCCCCGAGCTGATGAGCTCGTGGACAGGCTAGGCGCTGCCAAGTTCCTGAGTACGTTTGATCTTACTT
Organism: Pleurodeles waltl; assembly: GCF_031143425.1. Taxonomy (NCBI): domain Eukaryota; kingdom Metazoa; phylum Chordata; class Amphibia; order Caudata; family Salamandridae; genus Pleurodeles; species Pleurodeles waltl. Next base: position 832,889,626 of record NC_090437.1, read on the forward strand.
CAGGGTACTGGCAGATCGGCCTAACTGAGGGGGCCAAGGAAAGATCCGCATTTTCAACCCCGGATGGCCATTACCAGTTCCGGGTGATGCCGTTTGGGTTGAAAAATGCCCCCGCTACCTTCCAACGGTTGGTTAACGGGGTCCTAGCTGGCAAGGATGCCTTCTGTGCAGCCTACCTGGATGACATAGCTGTCTACAGTTCCAGCTGGGAGGAACACCTGCTTCACCTCAAGGAGGTGCTTCAGGCCCTGCAACAGGCAGGCCTGACCATCAAGGCCAGTAAGTGCCAGATTGGGCAGGGTTCCGTGGTGTACTTAGGGCACCTAGTGGGTGGTGGCAAGGTGCAGCCACTCCAGGCCAAGATTGAAACTATCAAGGCCTGGCAACCACCCCGAACACAGACGGAGGTGAGAGCCTTTCTAGGCCTCACAGGATACTACCGCCGATTTGTCAAGGGCTATGGTACCATTGCAACACCCTTGACAGAACTCACTTCCAAGAAGCAACCTAGGTTGGTGAATTGGACAGAGGCTTGTCAGAAAGCCTTTGACGCCCTGAAGGAAGCCATGTGCACGGCCCCCGTGCTCAAGGCCCCTGACTACTCCCAGGAATTTATCGTGCAGACAGACGCTTCAGAGCATGGCATAGGGGCAGTTCTAGCACAGCTAAATGAGGAGGGCAGAGATCAACGGTAGTCTTTATTAGCAGAAGACTATTACCACGGGAACAGAGGTGGAGTGCTATTGAAAGAGAAGCTTTTGCTGTGGTCTGGGCACTGAAGAAGCTGAGACCCTACCTGTTTGGGAATCACTTCCTAGTTCAGACAGACCACAGGCCCCTCAGATGGCTCATGCAGATGAGGGGTGAGAATCCAAAACTCTTGAGGTGGTCCATTTCCCTACAGGGGATGGACTTTACGGTGGAACATCGCCCAGGGGTTGACCACGCCAATGCTGATGGTCTCTCCAGGTACTTCCGCCTTAGCGATGAGAGCTCCCAAGAGGTCGGGTAGCTCTCCCCACTTTCAGCTGGGGGGGACACATGTTAGACCTGACAGCCTTAGGGTAGTCACCCCTAACTTTTTGCCTGCCTCCCTCCACTTTGTGGATACTGTTTTTGCTGGTTTTTAGACTCTGCGCACTTTACCACTGCTAACCAGTGCTAAAGTGCATATGCTCTCTCTCTGTAAACATGGTAACTTTGGATCATACCTGATTGGACTATTTAATCTACTTATAAGTCCCCAGTAATGTGCACTCCAGGTGCCTAGGGCCTATAGATTAAATGCTACTAGTGGACCTGCAGCACGGATTGTGCCACCCACTTAAGTAGCCCCTTTTCCTTGTCTCAGGCCTACCATTGCTAGGCCTGTGTGGGCAGTTTCACTGCCACCTCGACTTGGCATTTAAAAGTACCTGCCAAGCATAGAGCTCCCCTTTTTCTACATATAAGTCACCCTTAATGTGTGCCCTGGGTATCCCCTAGAGCAGGGTGCTGTGTAGGTAAAAGGCAGGACATGTACCTGTGCAGTTATATGTCCTGGTAGTGTAAAAAAACCCTCAATTCGTTTTTGCACTGCTGTGAGGCCTGCTCCCTTCATAGGCTAACATTGGGGCTGCCCTCATACACTGTTGAAGTGGCAGCTGCTGATCTGAAAGGAGCAGGGAGGTCATATTTAGTATGGCCAGAATGGTAATACAAAATCCTACTGACTGGTGAAGTCGGATTTAATATTACTATTCTAGAAATGCCACTTTTAGAAAGTGAGCATTTCTTTGCACTTAAATCCTTCTGTGCCTTACAATCCACGTCTGACTAGGTTTAGTTGACAGCTCCTTGTGCATTCACTCAGACACACCCCAAACACAGGGTACTCAGCCTCACTTGCATACATCTGCATTTTGAATGGGTCTTCCTGGGCTGGGAGGGTGGAGGGCCTACCCTCACACAAAGGACTGCCACACCCCCTACTGGGACCCTGGCAGACAGGATTGAACTGAAAGGGGACCTGGTGCACTTCTTAGCCACTCTTTGAAGTCTCCCCCACTTGAAAGGCACATTTGGGTATAAAACAGGGCCTCTGCCCTACCTCATCAGACACTTGCTGGAGAAGAAACCGGAACCAGAAACTACATCCTGCCAAGAAGAACTGCCTGGCTGCTCAAAGGACTCACCTGTCTGCTTTCTACAAAGGACTGCTGTCTTGCTGTTGCCCTGCTGCCTTGCTAAACTCTTGTCTGGCTGTGAAAGTGCTCTCCAAGGGCTTGGATAGAGCTTGCCTCCTGTTCCTTGAAGTCTCAGGACCAAAAAGACTTCTTCCTTTCACTTGGACGCTCCGTGCGCCGAAAATTTCGACGCACAGCTTGTTTCGCGGCGAGAAAAACGCCGCACACCGACGCTGATCGACGCGACGCCCTCGGGACGATCGAGACTTCGACGCACAACCTCGCAAGGACAAAGCCGCCCGACTTTCCAGGAGAAATCGACGCCTACCGTGAGTGCGAAACTTTGACGCACGGCCTCGCAAGGACAACGCCGCCCGACTTCCAAGGAGAAATCGACGCGACGCCTGCCGTGAGACCAAACTTTCGACGCACGGCCTCGCAAGGACAACGCCGCCCGACTTCCAAGGAGAAATCGACGCGACGCCTACCGTGAGATCGAAACTTCGATGCGCAGCCCCGCAGAACGACGCGCAGCCGGAAAACAAGCAGGAGAATCCACGCACAGACCCGGGACATCTGGTAATCCCCGCGATCCACAAAAAGAGACTGTCTGCGCGCCGGAAAACGACGCCCGACTTCCCCGCGTGGAAAAGAACGACGCAAGTCTTTGTGTGCTGAGGAGAAATCGACGCACACACCCTTTTTCCACGCATCCCTTTTCCTGTGGCCCTCTGAGGAGATTTTCCACCAGAAACCAGGTACTTTGTGCTTGAAAGACACTGTATTGCATTCTAAAGACTTAAGACACTTTATATCACTTTCCTGTGATAGTTCTACAATTTTCCATTGCATCTTTATTCTTTTTGACCTACAATTATCCTGATAAATATTATATATTTTTCTAAACACTGTGTGGTGTATTTTTGTGGTGTTATATGGTGGTATTGTATGACTTATTGCACAAATACTTTACACGTTGCCTTCTAAGTTAAGCCTGACTGCTCGTGCCAAGCTACCAGAGGGTGGGCACAGGATAATCTTGGATAGTGTGTGACTTACCCTGACTAGAGTGAGGGCTTTTGCTTGGACAGAGGGTAACCTGACTGCCAACCAAAAACCCCATTTCTAACAACGGTGTTCCTCCCGCCGTATTTAGAGGTTACAGTCCTGCAAGCGGTGCACTGGTGACAGTTTGCTGACATAGGGAGGCCATCACTGAACCCAATGGACATCAGACAATAGCAGTGGGTATGGAATAGAGGTAAGTCACACACACACGCACTGTACTTTTGCCATATGTGTCCCCTTGCATCACACACAAAACAACACACCACATACACACTATTATCCATTGCCATTCCACCACAACACAACACGCACATGCCTCAAACACACATTGATATACGTCCATGTCACAACATACACACACTATTGACACTGCACCCACACACAACCGCATGCTCATCCACACACAGACACTCACACAACATCACAACTACACACATCATGATAATGACTGCCAGACAACAAAATACACTTGAATGTTACACAACACAGCGTATACACCAACATCAATGCCTTATGCAAGTGGCACACATATTGACACAACAACATCACCCACTCCAGCTCCCTCTACCTCACCCAGTCAATCGCATTGCACACACACAAACAACTCGATGCACAACATGACAGGTACCTTTGCAATGCACACAAATGGATGACACAGTTAACAGGTATGATTATACCATCATTGTGGTGCCAGCATTCATTTTACAATCAACACTGACACCAAAATCATACTTGTGTATCTGTTTTAATGTGTGTTGTGTACCACTGTGTCTCCATCTGTATCTGACACAATTGTCTCCCTGACATATGCATGTCACAGTAATTAAAAAAAAATACTGTGACATGTACAGGTCTGCAGTGGTCCCAAGCTCATGTGTAGGGACCCCCCCCAACCACAGCCAATGCGTGTTCCCTACCTTTGTGTCCAGCGACAGGGGCAGTCGTGTTTTCTCTGTGGTCCAGTGGCAGCAGCGACAGAGGGTGTTGTCCAGTCATTTCCAGTCAGACACAGGAACGGAATGGGGAAAAAAGAGGAGTTTTCACCCCTCACCCCCAATCCACCCAGTCAGATGTGGAGGCCGGAGCACCACATTTTGCTTGGCAGTAAGGCAAATCCAACTCTACACAGCTGTGACTGTGGCAGGAGTCCTGCTGCCAGGCTCTATTTCCTATGGTGCTGTCACAGCGGATGGGAATCCTTGGTGGAGTTAGCAGGATTCATGCTGATTATAGTCTATGGGACCACCAACATCTACTTTGGGCGGGCAGACTGCCAAGACGGAGGACATGGTTTCCATTAAAAAAGTAGCAGCAGACCCGTTATAACCAACATCTAAATCAGGCCTTTTGTTTTTAAAATTAGTTCCTTGATCTGTCTCAACAGAAGTAGGCATGTTGATTAGTGGAATCAACTCCCTCAACAAGAGTTTGGTCACATTCATGCTCTCACTTCTCCTGGTCCGAAAGGACACAATCCTTTTAGAAAACAAGCAGATAATCATTAGAACATATTTTATCACATTTCAATGATGTCTGCTTGTGGTCTAGTAAATGGTCTTTCAAATTTGCTATGTTACTGATTGCAACTAATGTGTGCTTGCCCGATTGATTCTCTGGCAAGTTCAATCTTCAACTAAGCTACTGAGCTTTATGTTGTTCCACTGTTTCTCCAATGTTCAAATCCTACTGTTTCTCTATACATGGGTTTGTCCATGCAGGAATCTGCAAAGACTCAGCAGCATTGAATCTGGAAGAACATATTGATAATCTAAAGTTACCCAAACAGTATTGGAATCCCTCTTAAAACCTGCTATTTTCCATTTTCTATTTTCATCCTCTGGTGATTCCTCTTGCAGTTCTCCGAGTTCATTCAATGTTGACCTATAGGAGAAAAAAAAAAAGTTGACATTATTTATGTCATCATTTTTCATATCAGCTCCAGATTGTTCTGATGCTGTGTTGTTTTTGCTTATTTGATCTGACTGTTACATTTTTAACAGCACAGCACTTTGCTACTTGATCAGCGTTATTATTGACCATAGTGACCATGTTGTCACTAGACTTATGGGTGCCACATTTCACAACTGATATCCCTCTAGGTTGCTGGAGTACCAGAGGAAGCTGATGCCCCTTTGTGATTATAACTGCCCAAAGCTGAATACCACTCCAAATCGATATTGGCTGTCTGTGTAAATCATCACACTCAATTTATTGGCTAGACAACAAGTTCTCATTAGGGTGATCAATTCTGCTACTGGTGCTGTAATTTCATCAGACAAGTTCAACAATTTCAGAAATGGAAAAAACTGCATAGGCTGCTCTCAGTGTTCTTTGATAGTCTTTGAGACAAGAACCATCTTGGAACAAAATCAGATGAGCTATTTTAAGGGGAACTTCTTTGAAATCTGGTCTTGGTTTGGTACACAAGTCTGTTACTTTAATGCACTCAGGATCAAAATCTTCATCATCTTTGTTATTGCTTAGAATCGTTAGCAGCTTTTCAGGATTCAAGGTATTGCATCTTCTGATTTAAATATTTTCAGCTGCTAGGTTTGTTCATACTTTGTAAGGTGGCTATTTGTCAGATGCTGAGTTCGTATACGAGTCAGCAAAATTCAAATGAATTAGGGACTAACACAATGAATGTATAGCCCATAACAATCTCTTCACTTTGTTCTATCATCAGGCAAACAGATTCTACACTCTATAAACAACTAGGAAGATCTACTGCTACTGGGTGGAAGTAGCAGAGATTTAAGCATCAAGCCTCTTTATCTCACTATGCTTTTGAACTAACACTGAAAGTGCACACCCTTTTCTTGTGACCATAAATAATAATCTCCTTATTGTAATCAAGCATTCCAAGATCAGGTGCTCTACAGAGATTTTCTCTGAGCTCTCAAATGGCTTTCATAAATTCAGCATCAAATGCTACCGGATCCTCTACATCACTGCGAGTAAGACTCAGTAAAGGCTTTAGAGTCAGGGAAAAATTTGGAATACACTGAGTTTCTAACCATTCCCAAGAACATCCTCATTTCCTTCAGAGTAGTTGAAGGATTCATCTTCAGGATTGCAAAAATGTGTTCTTCGGACACTTGCCTTATCCCTTTCTCAATGAGGTGACAGAGATAAATCACTTCTTCTTTTACAGTATTGCATCTTTGTAGGTGAAATCTTGTGACCATTGTCAGCAGCATGGTTCAAGAGCGCAATTGTATCCAACTTGCATTCTTTTATCTTCAGGGCTACCAAAAGGTCATTAATGTTTTGCACTAGCACTGAGTTACAGGGCAGCTGCAAACTCTCCAAATCTTTCTTTAGAATCTGTCTAAAGATTGAGGGATTCTCTGTATACTCTTTTAAGATTCTACTTTTACACCAAATGAGAACTGTATTAAGGAATTGAAAAGAGAAAATATATTGGCTAGCCTTATGAAGAGGAATTGAAAATACTTGGCGTAAATCAAAGACTGTATACCATTTTGCACCCAAAAGAATTTGGAATAAAATTATAGCAGGATTTGTTAGCACCAGACAACCTGGGACTATACTTTTGTTTATTTTCTTTCAAACTTAGCCTAACCTCCATTTTCCACCCAGTTTTTTTAATGCTCATTACCAGTATATTGCAAGGACTGCGAAACACTTTTCATAAAATACCCTGCTCATATTCTTTATGACAGGTTTCATTCCTTCTACTGCATCCCATGAAAGTTTGCATTGCAGAGTTCTAGGATAAAGGCATCTGGTTTGACCCAGATCTTAACTTCTTCTGCATTCTATGTTAATCCTATCTTTTTACCGGTGAAATCCCACAACTCTGCTTTCACTGTGTGTCTTATGTCAAAAGGCAGATCACCTTTAGTGAGAGCTGGGAACAGCTGATTTCTTGACTCTTGTGATTTTATTCTAAACATTGAATTTTTATCCTGGGTTTCAACGGACACACTGTCCAATGTGCAATAAATCACACAATTGAGCTTGCAAAGCAAGTCTCTGCTAAGCAAATTAACAGGACTCTTTTCCATACTACGTATTGGTAATCCTTTTCCATAGACTGTAATTTAACTGGGATATTTGCTGAAACCTGGTAAGTATTCTGTTTATTGCTAATGCCTAAAGTTTAGACTTATATTCCTGAGAGGGGTAGGTGTAGAACCTCCACAGAATGAACTGTAAAGTGGATAGGAGGAGTGTCAATTAGAAATTAAAGGTGATGGTCATTCACCTCACCATCTGTGTAAGGGCCACTGTGGTCTACTTCTAGGACTGCACCAAGCATGTAGTCCTCCTCCCCTCTCAGACATTGTCATTGCAAATTGGTCACATCCTGTAAACATTGAGGAAAATCATTGCTTAGAATCACTGGATTCTGTTGAAACCTTGGATTGTATGGCATTTTGTTGCTTGTGTTTTACTCTAACACTGCATAGGAGACACAGGGCCAGATGTAACAAACTTGTGTGAGTCGCAAATGGCCCGAATCGCAATTTGCGACCCCGCAAAATCGGAAATGGGATGCAAAAATCCCATTTCCGAATCGCAAAATGCGACGCGAGCCATTACCGACTCGCAAAAATAGCGACCCCATTTTGCGACCCGCAAATAGGAAGTCGCTATTTGTGAGTCGCAAACCATATGCAATAGCCACTCGCAAATTGTGACTAGTCGCAAAAAGCCCATTTTGCACTTCCAATTTACCACTAACTCAGAGCAGGTGGTAACCATAACCAAAGTATAAAAGGGGACCCAGAAGGCACCTGGGTTACTCAAGATGGCGGAGATATATGTGATAGCAAGGAGGAGGAGAGCCCATGCCGCACAGCAGATGAGGAGGAGGAGGAGCCAGAGACAGGATAAGATATACAGAACCAGTCAGACACTATTCCAACAAACTGAGGAGGAGATATATGATAAATACAGACTTAGCAGTGCAGCAATACTAGATTTAATAGATCTACTCAATCTGCAGCTTCAACGCCTGACTGTGCGCGGCAGCGCCATCCCCACACATGTGCAAATGCTATGCTCACTGCACCTCTTGGCCTCGGGTAGCTATCAGGGGGTCATTGCCGTAGCAGGTGGGGTATCCCAAAGCGCACTCTCACGGTTCTTCAGAGCATTCCTAGATGCCATACTCACACACATGTCCAGATACATATACCTACCCAGGAATGAGGCAGAAATCAACAGCACCAAGTTGGAATTCTACAGGATTGCCAACTTCCCTCATGTAATAGGGTGTGTAGACGAGACACATATAGAAATATGCCCTCCTGCAAATCTGGAATATCTGTTCCGCAACTGGAAGTGCACCCACTCACTGAACATCCAGGTGGTATGTGACGCCCATTATGTTATCACTGACATGGTTGCCAAATTTCCAGAGAGTACACATGACTCCTACATTTTCAGGCACAGTGGGATACACCAATGACTAGAACGTGGGGAGTTTGGAGACGGATACCTCCTAGGTATAGCTGAATACACCTTGCAGAAACACACACAATGTGGAACCCATCTATGCCCAGCTAACATTGCACATTTTGTGCCAAACAGGTGACAGTGCATATGCACTACGACCATGGATACTTACCCCGTACTTAACACCCAGCAATGAGACAGAGAGGCGATACAACAGTGCACATAGGAGGACCCAAAATATTATAGAGAGGACATTTGGACTGTTGAAGGCAAGATTCAGATGCCTCCACAGAAGTTGAGGTGCCCTCCAGTATGCCCCAATAACAGCATTCAAGATCGTTGGCGCATGCGCTATACTGCACAACATTGCCACCAGACGTGGGCTACCTCTCACCCCAGAAGACCCAGAGTCGGAGGATGACGAGCAAGAGCTACCACATCGCCATCATGGAGATAGAAGGATTGCAAATCAAGGCAGACAGAGACAGGACCACATTGCAAACCAATACTTTGGAAGGTACGTGCTAACTGTCACCACACACACGAATGTCACACACATGGCACCAATAAACTATTTACACAAACTACAGATCAGGGGCTATAAAAGTCCACCTGCTATGAGGACACATTAACCTCATGTGCCTCCAGTCTTAGACAGTGCGTAGCTCACACCCTACGCCGTGCTCGCCCAGCATGGCTGGTTCCTGGTGCGTCTGCAGTGCCCTGCCGTGCGCTACCACTGCGCAACACCCTGGTGTCTGTGGCTGAGACACTGCTAATGGTTGAGCCCTCCTCACTGTCCTGCGGCGTGTCTGCTGCGCCCCTATCCACCTGTTGTGCCTCCATAAGATTGACTGTGTGGCTAATACGTCCCAGCCCACGTGCCACATCGCTGGCAAAGGGGCCCATGTCCACCTGGAGGCTGACCGTGCACCGTGACAGCCCAGTGGTGTTAACAGCCAGCCGGACGATGGAGGCAGACATACGGTCCAGGCGGTGGATGAGCTGCCGGTCACGGCACCTTGCACCCTCTCTCTCAGTGACAAGTTCTGACACCAGTTGTCTAATTGAGAGCGCAAGGTCACCAACAGTGCTGTTGAGATGTTGCTCAGTGTGGACCTGTTGCAGCCCTGTGGTCTGGTTGCGTTCCTTGCGCCGCGTGGCCCCTGAAATAATTCTTATCTCCCTTGTCTGCAGGCGCTGACCATGTAGGAGTGCAGCCTCGGCGGCCGACATGGAGGCGTCCCCTGCTTCACCCTGTGGCACTGGAGGGACATTGAGACGTCGCCTGCGACGCGGTGGAGGTTCCGTGTCCTGTACACTGGCACTGTGGCTGGGACCGGGTGCTGGCTCACTCTCCAGTATGGCCACTGGTGCATCAGGAGGGGACTGTGTTTGGGTGGTGCAGGTCCCTGTGGTGGCTGGTCCTGGGTCCTGTGCTGGCTGGTGGCTGACCTGTGGCCCCTGGACGCTGTGGCTGGAGGTGGTGACGTGTGGGAGACCTGTGGGACATAGGGAACACACTGTCAGTATCTACCATCTGTTATCTGCTTCCTAATAAACTGTTGCCTATCAACTGCCTACTTGACTACATTGCCCATAATGCACCATGCAGGTGGTTGCTACTCTGAAATGGAGCTATTTTGGTTGTGCATGCTGCTGTGTACTAGGTGGGTGGGGGTATTGTAGATATAGGTGTGCATGCATGTCTCATGGTACTCACTGGTTGATGGTCCTGGCGCTGACGTGTCCAGCTCTCCTATCCCGGACACTCCCTCAGGCTCCAGGGTCTCCTCCACTCTTTCCTCCAAGGGTGTGGGTGGTGGTATGGTTGATGGTCCCCCTCCAGTGCCCCTCATCTCCCGGAGCCGCTCTGCCACCCTCTCCTTGGTCCGGGAGGGCAGGTCATACCACCTTTTCTTTAGTTCCTCAATACTTCTGTGGCTCACATCCATTGAGTTGACTTTGTCCTGGATTTCACTCCAAATCCGCCTTTTTTCCTGCTCTGGCACACTGAGGGCTGCTCTCCCAAATAGTTGTTCGTGGTGCTGGCAGCATTCCTTCATCAGCTCCTCCAGTTCTTTTTCTGCAAATTTCAGTTTTCTCTTCCTGGGTGTTTCTGCCATTGTAGCTGCTGTTCTTCCTGTTGGCTGTTCAGCAGTTTAAAATGGGTGTGGTCCTCCCTCCTCCCAGGTGTATTAGTAAACTTTCTGGCTGTGATGTCATCATCAGGAGCCAGGAAGTGTTTTCCAGAGTGTTCTGCTGCACCTGTATTCGATTTGCGGCACAGTCGCAATTTGCGACACCCACTCGCAATTTGCGTGTTCGTTTTTAGCGCGGTTGCAAAAAGCGACCTCGATAACAGCGGACTCACCATCTGCGGTGCGACTTCATTTGCGAGTTGCAAAATGAAGTCGCTTTTTCTTCTTGGATACCATTTTGCGAGTCGGAAATTGCGAGTCGCAACAACTCGCAATTTACGACTCGCAAATATTTTGCTACCTACATCTGGCCCACAGTTCCTAGAATGATTTCATTTTGCTGCATCTTGGGAACAAGATCATCCTGGATTTGATCTGGATTCTGTCTACATTTGTGCTTCCAGTGGCCAATTTTCTCACAGAAATGACAAGCAGGGCACTTCTTTAGCAAATCAACATCTGCATTAATACCAGAATTGTTCACAAACACCCTGCCCCTACCTTGGCTTTGTACTGACAACATATCACTCATTTTCCCAACTCCTTACATACTTGTGCTCTAAAATTCAAAATCCTGTTCACAGCAGAACCTACAGGTAGCATAAAATCAATATCCAGATTCATCATCTCTTTTTTACCACTTTTATGAATCTGTTTCATTTGTACACTCATCGTTTTTTAAAACAAATCTTTTTCTGCTTCACATTACAATAGTCACTACTGTATTTTGCAAACTTGAGTATCTCATCAATACCCTTCGTCTGCCAATATATTACATTGATGAATATATAAGCTAAGTTCCAGACTGTTGGACCTGGCCCCTTCTGCAGGATCACCTCAGATTTTTGCCTTTCTTTTCCTTTCTCTGTTGAACTTGTTTTCATTGGCATTCAGGACTAAGTGCACTTTTTCCCTGCTAACCAGTGGAAAGGGGTTTGCTCTCTCCATTGAAAACATGGTAAAAGCGCACTACACCTGATTGGTGCATTTAGATTATATGTAAGTCCCTAGTAAATAATACTACATGTACCCACGCCCTGTAAATTAAATGCTACTAGTGGACAGCAGCACTCATTGTTCCACCCACTAACGTAGCCTATTAAACATGTCTCAGGCCTGCCACTGCAGCTTGTAGTGCAGTTTTTAGTTGTCATTTTGACCTGGCAAAATAAACATTTTGCCAGGCCCAAACCTTCCTTTTTAATACTTATCAGTCATCCCTAAAGTAGGCACTACAGTCTTATAAGACAGGGTAGATGGAATTTAAAAAGTAGGACATGTGTGTTTACGTTTTACATGTCCTGATTCCTAAAGTTGCCTTTTACTGTTGTAAGGCCTATGTATCCCACAGACTGACACTGGATTACCCTATTACACTTAATAAGAGCTAACTTCAGTTTGGGGCCAGATAGAGACATGCTGTTTTCCCTGAAATCAATTGTAATTTGAAACCTCTTTAATAGTAAAGTTGAATTTTAAGCTACAATTCTGAAAATGCCAATTTTAGGAAGATGGCATTTTTCTGCCCAAATCAATGGTGCCTTTAAGCTTGTTTCCTGAGTCACATGGCTGTAAATGGATCTCCTGTTGTGGTTTGTGTATTGCTTCCCAATGTTAAGAGAAACAATGCATAGGTGTGATGGGAAAGGGTTTTCTTGACAGGTTGGACAGGAGGTGTGCCCTGATTACACTTTAAAGGACCCTGCCTGCAGTACACACAGCCTGACACCAGGCCTGCTCTTGCCTTTATTACCCTAGACTGTTTGGAGCCAGGGCCAGAGGAGGGGAAGAATTTACCAGATCCAGTTTTTGGGCATAGGCCAGGGAATTCCCCCAGGTATATAAATGTGGCATCTTCAGAATCTCTCATCAGAACACTCCTGCATCTGTGGAAGATTTAGAAAAAGAACTGCTCTGCTGTCTAAAGAGTAAAGGTTGGGCTAAGGGGAACAAGAAGCTTTTAGAGGACTCCCTGCAACTAGCCAGCTGAACCAGAATCAAAAGGACATGTCTGAGCCATGCTGCTGGCCTCTGCTGGAGTGAATCGTGATCCTCAAGAGGTGCCCTCGGGTCCTCAACCCTTGGCTGGCATCAGTGTGAACTCCTCCTGAAGTAAAAATGAAGATAGAGAAGTGTGGATTTCCCGTGGCCTCGAAGTGTCCTCTTTGTTCTAAGAATCAATCACCCGCACCAATGACCATTGCTAAACTACAGCAGGACAAGCCGACAGCGCCTACCAGTGACAACAACCTATGTCAAGTTCCAGTGAGACCTGCTCTTCGCATTGGCAGTGACAGCCCGTGTCGACTGCCAAAGCATTTCTTCATCAATGACTGACTTGTTGCACCACAACAGCAATCGCCGTGACCCCTGACATGCTCCTCATGCTAACAGCCTCCTCCTTGGGGGCCCCAGCCAGCACGTATGGCACTCTTTGTGCAAGACTTGAGAAGGTAAGTCTTCAATGGAAATAACCTGGTCACCGTATCCAAATGACACTCCACCACAGTCGGCCTGAACTTGTCACTTTCCCCTGGTTCAGAGCAACCAGATAATCCTGAGTGGCACTTTGTGCTTCTTGGTGCTATTTTTGCTAGAACTTTTAAAAAGTCATATTTCGTGTTTTACTGATTGTTACTTTTGTCATGTTAGTGTAATTATATTTATTCCATTTTACTCTTTTTTTCACAATTGGTTTGGGATTTTTCTTTTGTTGTTTTCACTTTATTACTGTTTGAATACTGCATAAATAGTGTACACATTACATGTCAGTTAATCCTGACTGCTTTGTGCCAAGCTACCAGAGGGTTAAGCACAGGGTAATTTAGTGACTTTTTGCCACGAAGTGATGCCTCGGGTCCCCATTCTTAGCACCATCAAAGGCTTACACTAATACTGAAGAGCGCTGGGTCATCTGAGCACCTCTGTCATCCTAGAAACATGTTTGCTAATGGTGTGAACACTTTCACAGTAGGTGCTTCTAAAGCAATGTGAATCAGAGACAGTCTGCAGTAATGGGAGTTATCATGCTCTGGTGGTGTTGAGGGACTTTTCTTTCCTTTTACTTCAGGAGCTCAGTTGGGGCTATGTGTACCATGATTCAGTGTGGACAGACACACTTGCTGCCATCTTGGGTGGGTCACGTGTATAAAGACGAGCCCCCGCCTGACTGCCGATGCTCATAATTCAAGAGGGTGAACTGATGAAGGATCTTGTTTGGCCCCTCCCTACTCTGACCCCAGCTGACAGCCACCAGAACCGGGCCTGGGTTTTAAGATAAGGAGAGATTCAGCTTCCTTTTCCTTCTCAGCCTTGCCACAGTATTTGCTCTGACACTCGGCTGACAGAATCGTGCTGACAGCAGGAAAGAGGAGCGACTGCCTCATGGATGAAAGCAAACATTTCCCTTTGTGATTATTCTTGGGTGTTGTGGGGCGCAGCGTGTGTGGATTGCTGCTGGAGCGCGGCACACACAACATTCAGGAACACCTGGTTACAGTTTCTGCCCACGCGGGAAAACTCCCTGGCCCATTTATTAAGTTAGGTCCCTACTTCATGGATCATTCCATCTGGGCCCTGGGGGCAGGTTAAACATACACGACCCCTGATAACACATGGGTGGCGTAGCGGTGTGGGCCAAATGTAACATTCCTCCTCAACTCAGACAAAACAAGAAAACAAAAATAAACACACAAAAAGTGCTTATAAATGTACAATAATGAACTGTTATGTTATATCTAGCAAATATACTCAACAATGATGTGAGAGACCACTAAATACAGATCATGACTTCAACCCAACACAAATCCTCACAAACGTGTAGAAGTCTCTGGTCGAGGGTGCAAATAGTATCTCTCTACCCCTCCTCTTTTAGGCGAAGGATTCAGGGTCACTGAACGAGGTCCTCTCTGCACTGGTGACCCAGATTGCTCAGTATCTTGCAGTCCCAACTCTGAGTGAGGCTGAGAATGACCATTCACCCTATCTCTAGGCAGCCCCAGGGTTGCAAATACACCTTCAGGATAGTCTGCAGTACAGTCTCCACCATTGAACCCCGAACCGACGCACACGGCACCATCCATACTAGGCTTGTCGGGATAGGGCTGCCGAAACAGTTTGAAAAACGAGACGTTCCTTGTGAGTCTTTCCTGACCCTTACGAGCAGTCACCATGGTGCCCTTGATGGCACTCACCACCCAGGGATCCTTTTCAAATGGCAGCAGAAACTTGCTTTAGCAACACAAAAAGATGATGGGCGGAGTGTTGAAACTTTTCAAACACTTACCCAGTCACAGATCTGGGTTTAATCCATTGATCTTTTGCTCACCATGCCACCCCAGTGGAACTCCTTTCACTTGGTCCTCCTTCTCCTTGACACCTTCTCGTGCTGGATTCTCCTCCGTTACAATGCCTTCCCTGCTTTGTCAACTATTTGGTAAGGCTCATTCACATGAGGGATGGTATCTCTGACCATGCAATTGATGCAGAAAGTGCTGGGTGGTACTCCAGGGGTGACATGAGGAGGGAGACAGTACTCACGAAGAAAAGCATATACTGCACAGTCCAAATTCTGATTGTTAGCCATAGCAGTTCTCCAGATTTTGAGAGTCCTCATGAAGTGCCCTGCTTCTCCATTGACCTGAGGCCAGCGAGGAGTGATTTGTTTTTTGTGAGTGATGCCACAAGATTTTAGAAAGTCTGCAATCTCTTGGCTGGAGAATGGTGGCCCATTGTCAGTTCTAATCTCCTGCAAGAGCTCATGAGTGGCCATTACCGTCGTTAATCGTGGAATGGTTTGGGAGGCAGTGATCGAATCCAGGATCTCCACCTTGGGATATTTCAAAGAATAGTCTATTACCAGCAGCATGTGGCGACCGTCAGGCAAACTACCAAAGTCCGCACTGGCTTGGAACCAAGGCACCGGAGGGATCTCCTCAGTGAGGATAGGTGGGGGAGGTTCAGCAGGACCAACAGCCTGGCACATCGAACACTGATGCACCACTTGCTCCACTTGTTCATCCAGTCCTAGAAACCACGCCTTACTCCTTAGCTGTGATTTGGTTTTGACCACTCCTTGATGTGATGAGTCACCTACTGCTGGAAGGATATGGGAACCACAAGTCTTAACAGACATCCTTCTAGGGATACAGCCAGTTCATGCCTAATCTTGTGTAAGGAGGACAATGTCAGATGGGCCCCCACAGTCCTACGAGCCACATTGTGCAGTATATGATGCCAATTTACAGAGGCCATTGCTGATATCACTAACTGAGGACACTCATCCTTCTCTGTGGCTGTCTTGATTTTTTCCAGTGAAATAGGCAGGGGACGTGTTCTCTCCACCACCAAATGCACACACTTTCCCGCATTGTCTGCTTCAGATATTCCTCGAGGAGTGGCTGGCCTTGCGTGTCGAGACAGGTAGTCTGCAGGATTCAGAGAGCCAGGCCTATACACTACAGAGAAACGGTAGTCTTGCAGCTGTGGGATCCATTTCTCGATCCAGCAAGGGGGCTTTTAATGAAGACCAATTGAAAAGAGGTATGAGTGGCTTATGGTTGGTGTGAAAACGGTTGTCCGTAAAGATAAAAATGGAAGTGGCGACACCCTCAGTAGATCGCAAAAGCCTCCTTTTCTATCTGGGAATACCGCTGCTCAGTATCTGTGAGCTCATGACTTGCAAAGGCCACTGGGACCCATTCCCCAACTCCCTGTCTCTGAGACAGAACAGCCCCTAGACCAGTAGAGCTTGCATCAACTGAAAGTTCAGACTCCTTACTCAGATCAAAGTACACTAAAGTTGTGTGTTCTGATAGGGCCACTTTGGTAGCCTGAAACAACACTTCCTGCTCCTAGCCCCACTCCCACATGGTGTTGGACTTGATCAGTTCTCTTAGAAGAACCATCAGAGCAGTTAGATTCCGGATGAAACGGCCATAGTAATTAACCATCCCCAGGTAGCTGCGGACACCGGACACGTTGGTGGGAGCTGATGCTGATTGGATGTCTTGTACATTGGCAGGATCAGGCAGGACCCCCTCTCCAAAACCGATAGTCAAAGAAAGCCACTTCTCTCTGTAGGAAGGCAAACTTCTCACGATAGAGAGTAAGACCATTTTCTTGTAGTCACCTAAAGGTAGATTTCAGGTGATCAAAATGCAGCTCAATGGTGAGGGAGTATACCAGAATGTAATCGCTGACATTGATGACTACTGGCAACCCAGAAAGCACTCCCAGAATGAATATCCTGAAACACCTCTGTTGCGCTGGATATCCCAAAACATACATGAACCCTGTTAACACAAAGGTGGTATAGCAGTCCGTGCCAAACATAACAATGGGAGAGCGCTCCTGAGTGAAACGCGTGCTAAAATTAAAGTTAACTCAGATCCTTGCTGGTTCACTCAAGTGAAAGAGGATTTGATGATGACATAACCAGGGCAAGACAATATTTCATTTTCAAGACACACAGAGGCAACTGCTTGAATTACACAAGTGTGTATTGAGCTTATGTAATGTTTTAATTGGTGAGGTAACCAGGGAAACCTTTCGCTCTTGTACATACATCGCAGAGGAATCTGGCATCTCTGCTTTGCATTGGGGAATAGTTGAAAATAAGTTGAAGAGACCTTGATGGATGTGGACCAAGGCATGCAATGGGACTATGCTTGTGGGTATGTATGTTGTTTCTGGATACTGCTAGTTTGATGGTGCTGAATGTGGGACAGTTGATGTCCTGATTTACTGGTGCTTTTTATTTTACAGCCAGTAGAGTGTAGTAACATATTCCAGTGTGGAGAGGATTTCATGGCAACAACCAACACACATGACTTCACTGAGTAATTTCCTTGTGAATCATAGGTATTCCATTCTTACATGCTTACCTCAGCAAATTCTTTATGCTACACAAGAATACATGTTATATAATTAGATATAATTTTATTACAGCTCTCCTTCCCCACTGTCCCCAACCCACAACCTTTCCCTTGCTTGATCGCCTCAATGTTCTGTTCCTTAATCATAAGCAGAATTGAGGATATCATGTTGTGGACGCTTTTGTACATTGCACTGATCCTGAGGAGTAACAACCGCTTAGTGCTGTGACACCTTTGTAGATCACCCTGACAAGGATTGTGTTTATTACGTGAGTGGGGCTACTACTCCTCTCAACTAATAACCCAATTTCTTACACAGATGAGAACTCAAAATGAAAGCCGATACAAATCCCCACTGACCTCTCTTTCTGGCTCTTCGACTCCACTGTACTTGTTACAGATCTGCATAAGCCTTTAGTAATATGCATGCACTGACTCCTTCAGCTCTTGACTAGGGGTTGGCGTAACTTCTGTAATTTTGGGTGACATAATTCCACCAAATTACTGAAAAATGATGTGAAATTCTGCATAATTTAACAAAACGTAGCATGTTCAGGTAAAAATTCAACTCAAAAATGTAATTTTGAGTTCATTTTCAGTTGCTTGCATTCAGAACACTGTCGCTCATTTTCGGATTTTCAGTTTTCGCATTGAAAAAATTACCCGAACGATCCTGAAATGTTTGTTGACCACCCACATTAAAGGAACTGCCACTTGCTTTCAAAACACTGGCATTGAAATTTGTAGTTTCACTGTTAAAAATTACCTGCACAGTACGCTCGGGTACAAAATGTACATAAATGTTGCTTGCATTAAAAAATTACCCAAATGACACATCTTGCTTAACATTTCTCCCTGAAATTACGTGATGTGGCATAAACTCCAAAATTTTGCATAGATTTAGAATTAAAATTTCACCCAGGCCTACTCTTGTGTGGATCTCATTATTTTTGCCCAATACACCTCTGTCTCTGGCACCTTCTTTTTCAAATGTTCTATTTGGTATTTTTTTAAAACCAAGCAGCTGGGACATTATTAGGCTGAACTCTTGCTGGTACGTCTGTTGGACATCAAATAGAAGCTTTGCATTCTGGCCACAAATCTTTAGGAACGACAATCACAAACAATGTACGACCAAACCAGCATAAAGTGGCCATTAGTGACACTTCAAGTTGTCGCGTAGGCTCTCATTATTCTAATGAGACTACTAGATTTTGAGCAGCAAGATCGTCCACAGTGTGGGGGACTGAGTCTGACCCACGGTGGATGACACTTGTCGTTCCAAATCCGGGCTTTGCTGCAGCTAACTAGCCATGCCTCATCTCTCCCAAGAGGCAGAGACGATTGGGCAGCCGAGCGCATGACATATTGGTACTTCTCAGGGAAGTCGTGGTCACTCAAGTCTCAACCGGTTCTCTCATACACAGTACGGTCTCATATATAAATGCCAATAAAGGCAGTATAAGTTTTAAAGATTGGTTTAATAAAATGACTGCATTTTGGATAGCAAAGCATGAGCTGCAATAACCAGAACTACACAACACAACAATATTAAAATAGTGACGATGAGAGTGAAGCATAAGAATAACGCTCTCATAGTGCCACTAGAATCGATGGACTATTCCCTATCTAAATCATATTTCGAGCACAGAATGTTAGGTTCTAATCCTGCCTTTCAGGTTCCCCCGGGAGGACATCAACCCTCATACCTGAGCAAAGGCCTGTGATCTGCGTCAGCATCTGCAGCAGCGCATTCAGCATACAGTTGTGGTTCCCTGGCTGGAATCTCCCTCTTGACGTGTACTAGGACTAGAAAGTGTTTTTATAACTAACACAGCAGATGTTCTAAGAAAATGTCCCTCCGTAAGGATGTGTATTTTCTACGAATGTTGGAGACTAAACTTCTACCACGTTTACCGGCAATGTACCAGACTGTAGCCTTGACTGAAGCACAGGGTGATCAAGAATGCATTGTTTGAGAACACTGTGCTGGACAAAGCAAAACAGTTTCATAGAAGAAATTAAAACAAGACCGTAAAACTGGTTATTGTAAAAATAATAGTGCGAAGCTGAATAAAATATATCTAAGTTAAGGTGCACAGCGGCCTAGTGTATTAAACTAACGTGCATGGAGCTATGCTTAAAATGGCTACACAACAAATTGTACCATCACTGTTTGAAATATGGCCTAAAAGCAGCAAATGGATGCACAAAATCTCTTCATTGCCCTAGCCCTACCTTTAAGCAAGGGTTGTATACCAACTTTATAGACTACATATTATTACACCTAAGGCTTTGGTCCTGATATGATAGTAGTCAATCGGACAGACAGCTATCAGAATGTGCTTGTTGCTGAGTTTAGCTCAGACCTCTTCGGGAGTGCATTTGATGATATTACTGCTCCCTTCTTAATTTCTCTTGAAATTGACAGATAATCACATGAACATCAGTAAAAATGTATGCATTAAATCTGACATCTAGAAAGCACTAGTCAATAAATTGGACTCTTTTGACCCAACTTTGCACCATCTGGGTGCATACCAACTTTCGTTACTAATCATGAGGAGTTATTTGGAACCTTAAAACTTCTATTCACTCAGCAGATTAGGAAGTTAGACCTACATCTTATCCTTGGTTCTCATCTGATTGTAGAGCAGCTAAAGGGAACTTGGTAAAAATAATCAAGGTGGGCTCCAAACCTGAAATAATCTTTGCAAGGAGGATGTACAAGCTTTGTCTGGTTAAAGCTAAAAAAAGATTGAGAGGAATCTGAATGGTCACAGATGCTAGAATCCTTGAGAAAACATGACTATAGAATTCTCTGGAAAATGCTTGGGGTGTACATGGGGGGTGGTAACTCTCCTCCTGAAGTGTTTGACCCAGCAGAACTCTGGGTTAAACACTTTAAAACTTTATATAGTAAGGGTACAAAAATGGTTGCTTAGCCTCCCTCCAAGAAGCGTTTCTACTTTGACCCTTTTTCTGGTTCCATGCCATTTGAATTTCAATGTGTAGTATCATCTACTAACATTTACCATGGATGAAACCAGAAATGCCCTTCTTCATATGAAAGAGAGAAAGCCCCAGGCCGGATGGCGTTTCTGTGGATATATTCCCCTCACAGCATAACAGCTTGGGTCCCCTACTTCAACATGTCAACAAATACTGTCTAGCATGGGGATGAAATCCAAGAAACATGGCGAGGTGCAATAATAGTCAGTATTCATAAAAAAGAACTGTAAGACATCCCTGCAAATTATAAACCTTTTAGCCGTATAGATTGCACTCAGAAGATCTTTTGTCACCAAGTCTTAACTAGGATTCATGAGTGGAGGGCGGATCAGAAAGTCCTATCACATTTCCAGGTGGGCTTTAGGGAGAATACAAGGACAGTGGACCAGATATTTTGTTTTCTGATATTGTGCTGGAAAAACATCACTATTAGGAAAGAGCATCTCTATGTGGCCTTTATAGACATGTGGGTCGCATTCTATTTAGTCCTGAGATACACACTCTGGGAGGCGCTGGTCCAGATGGATCTGCCTAGTGCCCTTCTGCATCTTTTAATCGGGCAACATATAGATATGTATTCCCAGATGAGGTGGAATGACCTGGGTGGCTTAACCCCATGGATCCCTGTTGAATGTGGTGTTCGTCAGCGGGGTATGAAGGCCCCACCCTCTTCACTTTGTTTATGAATGGAGTCGTGGAAGACTTGTCCAACTGCCAGCATGACACCCCGAAGATTGCTAGTGTACTCTGTTGATCTCATGAATCCTTGTGTAACAACCTAAATTTAATGAGCATATGGTAAGGCCCCATCATGGTTGACAGGAACTCAGTCAGACAAATAAAGGGATTTTTCCGTGACTATGTCCTAGAAAGGGTGTGGTGTGACACGAGGTCTGAAGGGGTAGGGAGACAAATGTTTGAGCCACAAGCCCACTCTGCACTTTGAAACATTCCTTAGTAGGGTTGCCCTAGATGAGGCTATATCCTGGTAAATATGCTTTGGAATTGGCATAGTGACACTGAGGTCCTTTACTGTAAAGTGTGAATGTCTTGGACAAGGACTCAACAGCTGCCCTTTTAGTTTGAACACTGTTGAATCCGAGGTCCAGTTTTTATTGTTCTGTCAAAAGTATAAAGCCCCGAAGGCCAAGTGGATCCTCCCCCTCTGTTAAAATCTGGGAGTCAATCAATGTAGTGTAGCCTTATTCATTATAAAAACTGACATGACTGAAGTCATTGTATTTGCCCTTACAAGATATTTAAAGTGCGCCTGATCTCTTCGTGCATGTGCATTAAAGACTGGGCCCAGAGGCGAGTGGCTAAATGCCAAGGTTCATGAAACAATGGTTATCATTGATAAGCAACTATTTTCTGGTAAACTGGAATGTGTACCCTGTTGTAAGGAATATTAAATGTTTATGTCAAGCATTATGCACTTTTGCTTGTCTGGCATTATTTCAGCCCAGTTAAAGTTTCTAATTAACTAGTAGCCACTTCCTGGTAAATTTGGATCTGTATTATGTCCTATGGATCATGAAATGTTTTATGTCAAGCATTATGCACTTTCGCTTGTCTAGCAAGATCTCATCCCATTGGACTTTTAACCTGTCTTTTTTATACCCGAGATTGGAGATGCTGACCTTGTATCTCGCATTTTATATTCATCCTTTATAAGAAGCTGTATTTAGTTGATTGTTGTAATTGTGCTATCTGTATGTGAACTTGATATTGCTGTACTGTACTTTTATCGCCGTTAACCGAAATAAAGTAACATTGATTGATTGATTGACAACCCGGACAAAGTATTCAAATCAACCCAGATCACTTTTGAAATAGTCACTAATCGTTTTTTTTTTTTTATAAACATTTTTATTGAGTTTATATATAGCAACAACATGAAGCCCCAACAGGTCGCCGAGGGGTCTCGTAAAACAGGCATCGTGTCAGATAATTGCACATAACATAACAAAGTCTCTTGGTCGAAATGCACATATAAGGAACCAAGACAGAGCATTTGACAAATGTACATTACCGCATATCGGTATCGTCTCCTCCCCCGGACCCCATCCATTTCCCCCACACCTTTTCATGTTTATGGGGACAGCCCCTTGCTTCACACACAAGCTTTTCTTGTTGAGCGCACTAGTACACTCCCCTGCGCCACTTTCCCACAGCTGGGGCTGTCTCTGATTTCCAGCCTGCAGCAATGTCCCTCTTAGCCACTAAGCAGGCTGTTCCGATGAATGTCCGGTCTGCTCTGTTTGAACCCACCCCGTCAAGGACCCCCAAAAGGATGTGTATTGGGGCGACATCTAGCTTCTCATGCAAAACCCCAGCAATCTCGGCCACCACTGCTTGCCAGTAGGATACAATGTGTAGGCAAGTCCACACCATATGAAAGAAGTCTGCTTCTGGGGTTGCGCAGTGCGGCCAGTCAGCCGGAGGCCCATTCTATGGAGTCTCGCAGGGGAGAGATATGGCGCGTGGAGATGATAAGTTTGTATGACCCGAAGTTGGGAGGTCATGGTCAATGTCCGGGGGGCCATCAGAGCCTCTCTCCAGTCGTCATCATCCACCGGACCCACCTAGCGCTCCCATCGCTCACGGAGTTCATCTAAGGGCTTTGATGTGTGAGTTGTCAATGTACGGTATATGCACGACACTCCTCCTTTGCCCAAGCGACCCATCAGCGTCTTGGCCTCCACAGGGCTAAACTCAGGAAGGACCGTCCCGACCTGAACGTGTACGTGTAGTGCATGGTGAAGTTGCAAATATTTATGGAATTGGGAGGGGGCCAGGGAGAACTGCTGTTGAAGCTCCTAGAATGATCGCATATGAGTACCAGCCCAGACATCCCCAAGCAGTGATATGCCAATAAGGTCCCATTTATGGAACCCCTCTAGTGCTGAGATATCTTTGAGCCATTTTCCCTGCCACAGCGGGGTCTGCTGCGTGAGACGCCACCACCACCCCGTCACTGTCTGCGCTGCCCACTACCCCATCAACACCACCCTCGTCACCCCTGGGAGTGTGCGTGGCAATGGGTCGCCATATAGCAGCCCCCTCAAACCTGGAAATCCGAGTGTCACCAGTTCCCGCCGATAAGCCGGATCTGACCAGCCAGTCATTGATCACCAATAGCTGCATCACAAGGTAATAATGATAGAGATTGGACATCCCCAGTCCACCCTCATATACGTCGCCCTGGCAAAAGTAAAATGCCATGCAGGGGTGGGAGTTGCACCATAGGAACTGTTGTGCTACAGTCTCCGCTTCTTTGAACCATTTCCTGGGGACAGGGTAGGGGTGGTTCTGGAGCAGGTAGAGGTATCGGGGGAGCACCATCAGTTTGTAAAGTGCTATCCGCCCCAAGACATTGAGAAGCAGGGGCCGCCATCTCTGGAGGTCCTCTTTAACCCTCAGTGTCAGGGGTTCAACATTGAGGGACCAGGCCAGTTCAGGTATCACTGCAATCTGCACGCCCAGGTATCGGAAGCTATTACAACAAATTGGAATTGTACTTTGCCAATCATAGCAGTCCCTGGCTGGGTGGAGTGGGATCAGGAGCGATTTACTGGCATTAAGCACCAGTCCGGAAGCCTCTGTGAACAGCTCCAGCAGGCGCATCACTCTAGGACAGCTACGAGCTGGACTAGCTAAGAACAAAAGCACGTTGTCCGCATACAGAGTGATATGGTCCTCTTCTCCGGTAGGCCATGATCAGCCCTCAACCAGGGGATCTTCCCTGATGAGCTTCGCCAGCAGCTCCATCGCCAAGGAGAACAGGAGTGGGGATAGGGGGACATCCCTGACGTGTGCCCCGATGAATAGGGAACCGGTTGGACATCACCCCGTTCACTTGCACCCAGGCTGTTGGATTGGAGTATAGGAGTCGTACTAGCACTCGAAATCGTGACCCGAGCCCAACTTTTAACAGCACTTGCTGAAGGTAGGTCCAGTCCACTGTATTGAAGGCCTTCTCGAAGTCTAGGAGGAGGAGAGCCAGCTGAGGGGTCATCAGGTTCCTGTGGACCAGGGCCACATGTAACCGCCTGATACAGTGTCTGGTACTCCTGGTCGGCATTAAGCCACATTGATTCGGATGAATTAATGAGGGTAACACCTTTTTCAGCCTAGTAGCAAGGATGATAGATAGTATTTTCAGTTCGGTATTAAGCAGCGAGATAGGGTGATAAGCCGCACAGCACTGCGAGGGGGGGCTGGTCTTCGGGATCACCACTATAGTAGCCAGATCTAGATCAGGGGGGAGTCACCACTTTCTTTCGGCCTCTTCGAACATGGTAAGCAGGAGGGGGGTATCACAAAACTTTTGGTAGAGCTCTGCTGGGAAGCCGTCGAGGCCCGGTGTCTTCCCGGCAGCCAGCCCTGAAATGGCCTCCGCAACCTCTTGCAGGTCCAGCGTCTCGTCAAGGTCTTGCCTTTCCTTTGCTGAAATCACCAGAAAGGACACCTCTTGCAGCAAGGGAGCCTCTCTCTCAACCCAGGCCTGGGCCGCTCCTCATAAAGTTTTTTATAGGAAGTGGCAATGATCTGTGCTATCTCACATGGTGTCCTGGAGATGGCGCCGGAATCGGCGACAATCTCTGGCACAATTCTGTTCGCCATTGGTCGAGAGGCGAGCCAGTGGAGGAGCTTGCTGTCTTTGTCCCCTGATCCGTATACGTGGGCTACTGACGTACGCCACATGTGTTTAGCTGCCTCCATGGTGGTGTGTCGTATCTCTTCCCTCACTAGGGTTAATTGCCGTGTCGCCGATGGAGATATGGTGTCGTTTAGCTGGCCTTCAGGCGGACTGCTCTGGCCTCCAGGGACGACACTTTCTGAAGGCAGGCACGTTCCCGCACTCGGAGGAGGTGTTTAGTGTGTCCCCTGAGTGTGGCCTTGCAGGCTGCCCAGATCGTACCTGGGGATGATACGGATCCCAGATTAAAGGCAAGGAAGTCTGAAATATGCCTTCAAAGAGCCTGGATGTAGTCCGCGTCCTGCAAGTACCAGGCATTTTGCCGCCACATCGGCTGTCTGGCTGTTTCTACATCATTGAAATGAAGGAGAACTGGCGTGTGATCTGAAATCCCCTGAGGAAGGATCTCTACTCCCGAGATTTGAGGAATATCAAGGGTCGGCAGGAGGAAGAGATCTATTCTGGCGTGGGTGTGGTGCGCTGCAGAGGTGTGAGTGTACTGCTGTCGATGGGGGTGCCAAGTCCTCCACGCGTCACAAAGACCTAAACTGTCAACCCAGTTACGCAGCCCAGTCGCCCCAAAGGCCCGGCCCGAGGATGTGGGTCCAGCAGTGTCTATTTCCGGTTGAAGAACAGAATTAAAGTCTCCCCCTATTATGGTTAGACCCGGGGGGAGTCAGGTCACCACACCTCTAAGCTGAGCGAGGAGCCGCCCCTGCGCACCTGAGGGGGCATAGATACTGAGTATATTGATGGGTTGCCCCCCAAGAAGTCTGGTGACGACCACGTATCGGCCCTGTGGATCAGACCGGCTGGCCGTCACCACCATGGACAGGGAGCGATGCACCAGAACAGCTGTGCCTCTCGAACCTCCAGTGAACCCTGTCTGATAGACTTTATCATAGCCCCCCTCATGAGCATGGGGCATTTGGTACCGAGGAGGTGGGTCTCTTGTAGCAAGATTATGGATGGGGTAAAACGACGGACAAAGGAGAACACCACTGATCTTTTAATTTTATCAAGGAGCCCGTTGACAATCCAGGAGAGGACTCGATTAACCTGTGCTAGGTTGTGCATGGTGAGGATGGTACTGAGTGTAGTGTGCCTGTCTGGGCGTTCCTCCGCGACAACCTTAATAAAGGCAAAAAAACACAACCTAAACCCCATAGTGAACAACTGCAATCAACTGTTTCCCCATGACCCCCCAACAACCCTCCTCCCCATACTTCTAGCCCAGAAGCATCTGTGCCCTAAACTGTGCCCACAACGTGTCAACTGCAAATTTGGAGTGGTGGACCTCTCCTTTAAGTCGCAGTTTTGCAATCTGGCTCCTTGCCGCTCCGCTTCCCTCGCCAGAGAACATGTATCCAGCTCAGTCCCCTCACACCACCATGCATCCGTGGACCAAGTTCAAGGGAGCAGGGGGGACTGGCTAAGACGCTCTTTCTCGAAAGTCCCATCTGGGTTATCCTGGTCAGGGTCTCTTGGTGTATTGTTATCCCCAGAAGGACCTGGACTCAGCTGTCTCTCTGCCTTGGGAGCGCCGCCCGGGTCGCTCCGCTTCCTCCGTTGGGAATGGGTCTGTGCCCTCCCCGTGGTCCCGAGGGGCCACCAGGGTCAAACACTGGGCAGTCATCCCGGGGGGGCCTCCTCACATCCTTCGATTCTCCTCCGTTAGCCAGTCCCATGCGGTTTCCAACAATTCAAAAAAGAAAGCCTTTCCATCCATTAGGACCTTAAGGCGTGCCAGAAAGAGGAGCATATAAGTCAGTTGCATCACTCTCAGTTTCTGCTTCACTCCTTTGTATGAGCGCCGTCTATCTTGCACTTCGTGGGTGTAGTCTGGAAAAATAAGTATCCTGTTATTGTCCCAGCGGAGGTCTGGCTGTGATCTGACCTCTCTCAGGATTACGTCACGCTCTTTGAAGTTAAGGAGGCGGGAAATCATCGCGCGCCGAGGTCCGCCGGGGGTGGGGGGCTGGGGCATTGGGCCCTGTGTGCTGGCTCGATCGCAAACCAAGGGGAGAGCTTCTGAGCAGGGACCCATGAATTGATCCAGCTCTCCAGAAAATCTGTTGCGTTATTTTCTTCTGCGCCTTCCGGAAATCCCACAAAACTTATGTTATCACGTCTGGAGCGGTTTTCTGCATCCTCTGCTCTGTGGTGAAGTTCCCCGGTGCGAGTCTGCAGCTGGGCGACTTTGGCCTTGAAATCCGGAAGATCGTCTTCTGCCTGGGAGACTCGGCCTTCTACCTCCGTGGTGCGTCACACTGCTGTTCGCAGGTCTTGTCGCAGCAAGCCCACGTCTTCCTGCAACTCACCAACCTTGGTCTCGATCGCCAGCTGTGAGGACTGGAAGGCTTGCAGGATCGTGGTGACCCCTTCCGCTGCAGTGGTCTCTGACACAGGTGCGTCCAGTGTTCGCGATGCAGATTGCCTGGCGAACTGGTTAATACGCTGCTGCGACGCTGGAGGCCGCTTGCTGGCCCTATCTTTCCCCATACCTGCTGCTAGTCTGTGCCTGGGTGGGCAGTCAGGGCGCCCCTGGGTCGCCTGCTCCTCGTCCCGGGTCTCGATGTCCGCTGGCGCGGTCTTAGTGGGTCTCTTCAGCACCACTGCTTACCCCTGTGGGCCCGTTCTCACCCCGCTGGGGCTTCTCGTCCACTCTCCGTTCTACGTGTCCCGCACCAGGGGTATTTGTTCCCAGTTTGGCAATTACTGGCCCCCCAGTCCTCCTCCAAGGGCAGGCAGTTTTGGGCCCCATCGTGTTCTGGGGTCCGCACACACCAGGGTCAGGCCCCTCAAGGCACTCCGAGGCCACCCTCGTCATAGCGGGGGTCCCGTGCTCTCAGGGAGGGCCGCCACTACCCTCCAACCCTTGCGCGGCTCCGCTGTATCTCTCCGCGGATGTTTCTTGGGCCTGGCTCCACCTCTGCCTGGGTCAACGATCCCCCCGGGCCTGCCACCAGCCGCCGGCCCTCGCACCGTCTCCGCCGCGTCTTCGGTTGGCAGGATGGACTACTGGACCTGGCCCGCGGGTCCGCCAGGAAATCTGGACCTGCCCAGGCCCTCTCACTCCATGCGCCGCCGGCCTCCTCTGCTATTGCTCGCCCCCGGGCCATGGCACAGCCTCAGGCCGCGGACGCCGGGGGCAGAGTCCTCCCACTAGGCCGCCGCGGAATGCGGCCCGGTCTGTCTACAGGGCTTGGGGCCCCTAGCACTGCAGGGCACGCCACTTGCTGTTGCGCGGCGCCCCAGTAGTTACTGCTGCTCCGCGGGGGTCTCCGGCCGGCCTCCAATACGTTGCCGCCACCAGTTTCACCCAGCTGACTCCCGCCACCGACCTTGCCGCGGCCAAAAACACAGGCGTCCTTCTCCGATCGCCACGGCAGGCCCTCACGTAGATGGGGTCCCGGCGAGAAGGGTCAGCAGGGCGCAGGAACGGCAGCCAGTATTGGGCGGATGATGGAGGGGTCCGGAGCACTCTTAGAGTGCGACCGCCATCTTGACACCCGTGGCCCGCCCCCAGTCACTAATGTGTTAACCTCATTGTACCACCTGTCTGGTTCCTCTCTCAGTTTTGGAAAATTTGTTGTAAAAGCATAGAGATCTGCCTGGACTAAGAAACCTGCATAATTCCCACTGTGGTACTCAAACAAAGGAAACTTAGTCGAAACCATTTCTGTCCAAGGGTCAATCATAACTACTTTTGCTTTCTCTTCTGCATAAATTTATTTCTTCTCCAGAGCCGGCTTTCATTTCTATTTGTCCATGCATTTTCTCAAATCACTCCAGTATTTTATGTAGTCATCTAAATTCTTGATGTGAGCTCGCAGATTTATTAAACCCGTATTTTCTATTTCTGCCTCATTCAGTTAAAATGTTTTGGTTTTAGGCAAGCTCCTGGTAGTGAGTAAATCTGTTTCAAATTGTGCTAAGTCTTCAGGTTTATCATAAGCCTGATTTGTACACCTGACTGCTTCTTCGATCAGAAATTTCAATTCACTTGAATTGTATACAAGCAATCTGTTGTGTGACTTGCACCTTGCAAATTCAGTGCTCAAATTAGTAACATTGCAGCTTCAACAGCAGAGACCACTGTATCCATAGCAGCTGAAATCCCACTAGGACCAGGGGGCACTCTCAGAAGGAGCGCTTGCAGCATCAAGTACAGTTATTTCTTGCATACTCATACTCTTTAGGTTCCTACCCCTCCGATATGTAAAAAGTGGGGCGTCTGAGATAAAGCCCTTGAGATTCCCATCTGCCAGTAACACATGCCAATGCTTAGCATTTGCATAACAAAGTAGAGGTCTGCGTATAATTCACTATGCAGCGGATATATATTTCTGCACACAACTCCACCGGACTAATTTTGTTTTTGTTTGAACCATATACATTTCAAAATCAAACTTATGAGGTATGCAATATGATACTTAGACCTTTTCTAGATGTGTTCACTTTCTGGGTTTTATTTGGTGGTGCGTTGGATTATTAGTATTCTTGTTATTGGATTGGTTTTTATTTGCTTGTTTCTAATTTCTCTGATGTCTTCATTTTTTCACGAGTGTGTTATGAGAGGGCACTGCACTAAAATTATCTTCTTGTTCTTTCTTGGTGAGGATTTTGGTTTACAGCATTTCCTTTCTACATACAATCATATTAAGTCTGCTTCTTTAGGTATGGACAATATATAATACATTGTTAAAGGATTTTCATTGTACTAATTTGGAATTGGTGTTCACCCACCTTTTCAATTACAACACCGTCTGGTGATGGTGATGGGTCACATTAATTAAATCTGTCAATTGACATATGTTTGGAATTTATGTTTTGCAAATAGTTATAATTGTATCCTTCACAGCCCTGAGGAAGTCAGTGAGATTATCCTCTCGCATGACAAAACACTTGTTGGCTGTTGGTTCTTGGATGTTGGTTTTTGACCATTTACAAGGAGAACAATACCAATCAATAAACTGAAGAATGGATTTAAGCTGGTGACTTTTGACTACATTTGTATTCTGCAAATCTGAATTACAAGAAGAAGACACCATATTATACAGACACTAAAGTCGTTATATTTGCACGTGTGCCTTGGTCTATGTGCAACATTAGTATTATGGTCTGCAGTAGTGTGGTCTGCCACATGTGCCCAAACATTGGAACACACACAGCAGGCCCAAACAGCCTACCTCTGTATAGTTACAGCTTTCATGTACGTCACAAATGAGAAAAATGACACAAACACAGTTAAAGCTAGATTTTTTGACGCAAAAGATGCATATGGATCAAATTTTGCCACATATGCGTTGAAAAATGACACTCACAGCCATTATATATCCATTGGTCCCTAGCAATAATTCCAACACTGCACCCTATGAAATTTGTTATCCATGAAAAATATATTGATCTTTGAATGCAGGTGAATTTGTAAGCATTTGCGTCAAAAATCTTTGACGCAAAGCCCATAAGTGGCATAAAAATTTCACGTATCATAATAAAAATGCACCGCATTTGAGAAAGGAAGTGATGTATTATGATATCCTGTTTACAGAAATGGTACAGTGGGTGTACTTTCACTTTCACTTTGCAGTATATGAATCTTCTAGACTTTGTGGCTGTGCTGAGAGTTTTGTCTGTCCAAATTTAGCTTTTGTCTCCTGTGTGCCATTCCATTTGTCATCTGTTGTATTTGCATTTGTCTCAGTAAATCAGTGTAAGTGTGTTTTTGTCATTTGGTTGGTGTGCCACTTCCTACCCCTGATGTTAGAGGCTGGCAGGGTGATACAGGGGTGATACAGGGGTATCACATGGAGGCGAGGAGGCTCAGGTGGTCCAAGGTGCTGTACCATCAGAAGAGAATATTCAACACACCGCGCAATGACCACCAACTCAAGCATCGCTGGGCTGACCTTGTTGCCAGAGAGCAAGACCTGCTGGACCACCTGGGTGTGGTGATTGGTGGCCCTGTTGGTGAGTACAACTCAGACTAATGTGCACATTTAAATGCTCTGTGGCCCTGTTGGTGAGTACAACTCAGACTAATGTGCACATTTAAATGCTCTGTAGTGACAGTAGCAGATTTGTTGACATGCTGCATACAATGTTTGGGTACAAGTGGAATGCAAGTTAAATATACAGTGGCCCTGATTTATACAATATTTGCTACACGTTACCGTCATTTGTTGACGCAAAAGCTGCACATACTTACAAAATACAACTTGATTTTGTCAATTAGTTCTGCTTTGACCTCAATAGATGAAGGTAATGTGGATCAAACTTATGTTTTATTCATGGTCTGTGAGTGTACCAGGAATGAAATGTATTACACACGCTAAAGCAAGGAATTAATGTAGTCCAGAAATATTTGGAATACATGTCTGAACTGTATTCATGGTCATACGTGCAAAGTTCTTCCTAGCCTCTGGTAATATCTTAGGCTGATACTTTGACTTGGTTTGTGCAGCATTTAAATTAGAAATGGATGCTAAAGTAATGCAAACGGGATGATATCTAAATGTTTGGTGCTACTTCCATAGCTATAGCGTAAAACATGAAGCAAATGCTACACATTGAAGAAAAGTAAAAAAAGTGGCCCTCTGTTCATTGTTCCTGTGTGTTTTAATTAGCGTTGGGCACAATTGCTGGAACAGTGCTGATGCATTTGCCATCTGTGACACTTTATAGCCATGCAGTCCTCATAAGTTAATAGGTCATCATGGGATACCTGAACTTGGTGAATGCATGGTCACAAAATGTTACTTGCATGATGTTGGACAAGGGACCCCTGACCGCTTCCATCATACATGTTCAGTGACAAGATAGTTTGCTAGTTTACTTTCGGTGCACCCCTGCTGATCTAGTGCAGCATATGTATAATAGTTAACTTCCCAGTATGAAGGCTATCACAGACATGGGGGTGTATGCTAAGATCAGCAGACCAGCATTCCTGTGACTGCTGCCATTCCCAAGGTGCATACAAATTGAGACCTACCTCATCAAGATTCCCACAGTAGGACATTTGCTAAACCATGTTTCAATTAGGGGACAGTGTCAGTTTGTTGTATGCCTGCAGATCATCCAACTTGGCAAATTTAAGATGATGAATGTGGCTAACTGTGATTTACTATACCCGATATATGTACACAGAGCCATGAGTAACAAATTTCAGGTGCTATGACTACACCTGTGCCCATGCATTCTGTCACGGATGATCAAAATAGACACTGTCAGCATATATTTCTTGGTTGTTTTGATTTAGATAAATGGCCAATCCAGGTTTAACGTAAGATTGTCATTAAGTAACACACAGGATCCCTGCCATCATGGTGTCATGAGGGCATATCCGGCTCTGGGTACGCTGGCAATGTCGCATATGTAACCTACAGACAACACAGGTACACATATAATGGACCATAGAAAGCATAATAATTCATGGGCTAAACTCAACCCACATGAGCATCACACAGTAACTGATTGTCCCTTGATGCACAAGCCACAGTACCGGAGTGACTGGTATTGCAGTGCACCAGGAATGTGGCTTGGCATGTCTCTCATAACAGCAAATTAAGAAATGGAGTACCCTCTATAAATGAATCTGCAACCAATTGAGTAATCAGGTTTGTCACCACATGATTGTTAGGGCCAGTGCACGTGTGCATATGTGTGTGTATCACTTACTGGAGTGACAGGGTCAATATATGTTTGCAGTGGTATGTCTGTTGGGGGGTCTACATGCCTGAGGTGCTGGTCTACTATATATATTGTCACACACAGTAATTGTTCGTTCCAAGTGTTATACAGTGCGCAGACATTGAGCACATTTCACCCTTCCATGTTTTACAGGTGGACCAGCCCCCAACACAATTGGAGGAGTGACTCGATTTGCAGACCCAGACATATCCAGTAAGTGTTGATATGTTAGTTCTGTGTTGTGTTTGCATCTGTTGTGTGATTAACTCCTGTGTGTCAGACACATAGCAAGGTATGATGTGCTCGCACAGGATCTGATATGTGTCTTGTCTGGAGTTTGCCTTGTTTTTCCATATTTCAGTTGGACAATCAGTGTCATAGAGTCATATTTTGGGAATCTAGTGCTGCGATGTAGGCAAGGGCAGGTGAACAGGGTGATACATTTATGCCATTTAAAATTTTGGAGGTAGCCATTTTCATGATTTAGTCAGCAAGTCATACCCTGATTCACGCAGAGCAGTGATGCCGAAGTATTACCCACAGACTTGAGCCTCCTTGTTAACTAATGAACATGTAGAAATGTATGTCTGACTTCCTAGCAACATCTAGTTCCACATGATGTGCTACGTTTATGTGCCACTTGAATAGAATGTCATAGGTGTGCAGGCAGATCAGGCCCAGATGGGTGCTTGCATCTATGTGTTTGTTTTTGGGAAGGAATTAGTGATAGCAAATGATGTGGCCAATTGTCTGCAATTAGGAACATACATGTGGATGTGATTGTCCAATGTCTGTGTCTATCCTAGTTGGCAGCCCTCCTTACCTGTGGTGGACTGACTAAACCAATGGACAGCTGTCCACAGCATCCTGGCTGTCCTTGATGTTTGAAGGCATGTGTTGCATACCCATGTCCCCCTGAGGCACAGTTTTAGGTTTATGAAATATGTGTACCTAGGTGTGAGGATCCCAGTGTAGAAGTCAGACATGTAATTCCAACAATCATTTGTTACGACCTAGGATACCCTCTCATGATTGGCAACTGCATACCATCCAGGCAATTCCATTTACAAATCACAGATCTTGTGGGCCTTGATTGTCATCCAGAAGATAGTCATTAGTTGGCCTGTCACATGTGGACTACTTGCAGCATTTGTTATGTGACTATTGGCAGAAAAATGATGCATAGATCATTTAAGTAGGTACACACCTTTTTGAGCATTGCTGTGCTGTTAGATAGGAGATGTGTAGGCTGCATTGGCATGTACGTCCTCAGGGACAAGCTTTGATCTATACTGTGATTTAGGCTATTTCAGCTAATTGTGAGGATGTGTTTGAATATCATCAGTAGATGTCTCACACAATGATGTAACTAATGTTTGGCTTACTCTTTTTTTACCGCTGCCAATATGGATGCCAATCAGATCCGAGAATTCCAGAGGAGAGCGATACGTTACTGCCACATTCTGGATGTGGAGCCTGGGTTCCACCACATGGCACGGCGTTATCGCCATGAGAGAGCCACAGGGGTCTGGAGGGCATTCGCCCAAGGGGGCCCATCCGTGTCCACAACAGCCGCCACCACTAGCACCACCACTCCGACCCAAGTGGCATCAAGGATGACAGCCACTGTTGCATGTCCCTCAACATCATCCGCTCCTGGACCACTAACAGCAGCTCCTGCACATCCCCCTCCAAGCATGGCACCAGCACAACCATCCACTAGTGTCACACAGACCCCTCCTGCTGCAGTCATTGAAAATGTGGAATTTTTGAACATGCAACGTGACATGCAACAGATGTTGTGCAGGATGGACAGGCTACAGCAGGAGGTGTCTCGCAATAGGAGCAGACTGTGTGGGATAAAGAAGATCCTGCAGAGGGCAAACTTGTAACTGGTGGACCCTCAGCCATGATTCCCTCCCCCCTCCTTCCTGGTTCTTATATTTAGTGACGGGTTTAGGGGGTTTAGTGTTAGGTTAGAATAGGTTTTTAGCTTAGTTAGTATAAGTGGGTTGGGGGTGGAGGGGATTATATTTTTACTTGTGTTTTATTTGGTGGTGGGTGGGTGGGGGATGATTTTGGGGTTTTTGTGTATAAAAATAAAAATAAAAATAAAAGTCTATATATATTTGTTTAGGATAAGATAGTATGTGTTTAGGTTAGTATATGTTGTCCTACATGTGTCCCGTAATATAAGGGGGTGGGGGGTTGAGTTTAGAGTGTTTAGTTAAATGTAATGAGTAAGTTTAGATTAGGGTAGTTAGGGCCAGTTGTGGGTAATGTGTAGTTAGGATAGGTTAGGTTAGTTAAGGTGTTGCCCCTAGTTTTAGTGTCTGTTTTTTACTGTTAAATACATTTTTAGGTACTCCTTCACAGTATGTGTCATATGCTTGGGGATCAGGGCCTTGGAATGGGTGAACAGTGTCAATTTAGTATTAGCATTTGTGTTCCATCCTGCATCCAAATCCCATTATTGACATGGTTATTCCCACTTCCAATTGAGCTGTCACATTGCCAGCTACACCAAAGCTACTTCTCTAGGCATGTGCCATCCATTGCACCCACCACTCAAGGTTACTATGGTTCTCAATGTGTTGTTAAGTTTGGATGTATGTTTTCAATCTGTCATAGTTTGAGACCTGATTTGGAATCTTGGGCACTGTGGTACGTCTGCCTGCAGCCTGATGTTCATGTGAACCCAGATAAGGTGAGTGATGGTATAATCTTATGTAGTATTGTATACATAACTCACACCTATTATTTCTTACTTTGTACTCCCAGGTTATATATTTGTCCATACACTCGTACACATCCATTCCTGCTGTATGGTGGTTGTGTGTGTGTGTGATGATAGTTTAGAGTCAGATGTCACATACATAAAGATTATCTAGAAGGGAATTTTGAACACATTGATTTTCTGCTTAAACATCCCTTGAAGCAGACTTTTTCAATCAAACACAGCATTATACCGTTAGTTTTCTATTTACTTCAGAAATAACCCTCAGGAATCATGGATGATGATACAATCCAGACCCCAGTGCATATTTATCAGCCCACAATCTTTCAAGGCAGTTGTATTGACATTCTATGGCCATTGACATGTGACATACATCACTAATCTCCTACATGGTTGATGTGTCACATTACACAGAGAACAGGCTGGCTGACATATTTTGCATCCCCACCCACACCTCCTTGGCCAGCTCCCGCTGTACTCCAACTACAGTCCTCTCAAAGCTGGTGCCAGTGTTGTCAGAGTCCTCAGTTGGGTTGGAGCTGGCAGGTCGTACAATTGGGGTGGTGGGTGGGTCCTCTGTGATGGCTGCTTCTTCTGTGATCCTCCTTGTGACTGAAGGTGGGGTCTGGAGGGTTCCAAGGTCATCTTGGAGGGTCTGCTGGCTGATGTTTGTCAGCTCGTCATCCATGTCATCAGGGAAGACCAGGACAGGCATACCCCCAGGAGAGCAATGAGTTATTGTACAATTAGTGTGGCTGTGTTGTGGCATTTGTAATGTGATGTGCCTGACTTCCTATTAGTTGCACATTGTGATCTTGGTTCATGTTCATTGTTCCTGTCATTGATATTAGCATTCCCCCAGGCCTATGCCCCTCCTGCATGTCACATGTAGTGTGGGCAGTTTGGGGAAATGTCTGCGTCACATCCTCTAGGTGTAGGTTCTGCCCAAATTAGATGTTGCCACCTTCTTGTCCTACTCAACCCTCTGTCTACTTCCATTATCATGGTTTGGACTTGCACTGGCTGTGGGTGTTCTATTGTCACTTGCACCACACATAACAATCTGGAACTGACCCAGTCTCTGATATTTCACATCCACCTATATGTTGCTGAGACCTAGCATATACTATGTATTGCATTGGCATGGCACGATACGGGTGTCAGCATTGGTAGTGTGTACTGCTGATGTTGGGAAATGTGTGCTACATTGGATTGCACTGATGGTCCTAGCAGTGTTCCATTTCCTCTTATGACAGTGGGGGGGGTGTTTCACTAGCTGGAAACATATGTCCTCCCCCTCAAAGCTGTTGTCTTTGCACTATGACTATTGAGATGTTGCATGGTGGCATTGCAGATATTGTGACCGAGGCACAAGGTAGACCCTGACATGTGCAGCATGGTATGATATTACTGCTCTGTACCTCATAATGTTACATACAATACCTGATGTTTGTTGCGCCTACGGACATGGGCATTTGACAGGATTTGCACATTCATATTCATTACGGGTGATTGATAACATTGTCATCCTGAACCCTCTAAATTGAGTGTGTTTGATCCATGGGCACATAACAGCCATTACCTACTTGACCTGCACACACAGCAGAGGTGGTAGTGGCAACAGTTGTCAATGGTAAATACCACTTGCGGATATGGCCTGAGACTGGAAATTAAGGCCTAGTTCATGTAGCAACAATTCCAGTTGTCATGTGACAGCAGGCCAGTTTTACATTGTACCCTACCCTCCTGAACTGGCTTTGCTTTTCAAACAGCGTTGGCATGGCAGAGTACCCCCAAGCAAAGGTTGTTGGTGTAGTGTTGTGCTGTCCTCCAGGTTTCCCCTGCACAGCCCATGCCCCGGTGCTGTGACCCTTTGCCCTTTCCACTTCCTGATTATCGTGGCTTACATTCATTGTGTAGTAGGTATGTCCCCCCCATGCTTGCAGTTAACAATTAGGCATTTTAGTTTCCCATGCCACTTACCCTGCATCTGTGTTGTCTCCTGGTAGTCTGCACTGTCCTGTCCTTGAATCCCTGTGACGATCTTCTCAGGGATGACGGCTGCCACCATCTCTTCCATGTGATCCAGGGCCTCCTGCAGTGCTGGACTCCCACCTCCAGTCTGCAGTGCTGCCTTCCTGTTCCTGGCCATCTTTTCCTTTGTTCTGCGCTTGCAGTCATGCCAGTGTTTCTTGCACTCGGTGACTGTCCTCCGTACTTCTTCCACACTGTTGATCTTATCGACAATTTGTTGTCAAATTGCCTCTTTCCTACCAATTGGTAATTTAGAGGTGACAAAAAGTTGGTGCTGGTGTTCTGTCACCTCTTTCACCAGTATTTCATGCTCCTCTGCACTGAACCGACCCTTCCTTTTCTTCTTCTCCCTCTCCTGGGTCTTGTGTGGGTCCTCCTGGCTGGTTCCTGGTCGGTTGTCATCTTACTGGGGTCTCTCATAGCTTCTGGAATCCATTTTGGGGCTCCTTTACACATTTTGCTGTGTTTGTGCCGCTTTTTTACGCTATTGTGTCAAAAATGGCGAGTATCCGATGTGTGCTGTCATAACCCGAATTAAAGTAATTTTCGCCGCATTAATGTCGTTTTTCTTTACGACGTGGTGCATTGGTTTGAGTAAAAAAAAAATACTCTAAACAATGGTTTGTGCCGCCGTGCGTCAAAGTATAAATTTGACGCCTGGGTGGCGCAATGAAATGGCGTTAGCCGGCGTTAAACTTTCTGATGCAAAACTGCGTCGGGCAGTTTTGCGTCAAAAAGTATAAACATGGCCCTTAGAGTCTGGACAAGTGCAAAAAAATTATAAAAGCTTGGAAAAAAGACATTTTCTATCTATGCACTGAAGATCTAAAATAATATCCCCATATCGTTTAGTCAGCCCCAACCTGGTTCAAATTTAGGAAAATAATGAATGTTCAACTCCTTAAACAACATATATTGTGACGCAAAAATAGTACTTAAACTGGCTACCCTTCCTTGCACATGTTGACTGATGTTGTCTTTGTCTCTGTACAGCTCTCCTCCTTTTGGCCAGTTTTATGTTATATAAATACCATATTCATGCAAAATGCCAAACTAATGTGGAAAAAATAGTTACCATTGGAGTAAAGCTGTTACATTTTGGAGAGACGTGGGCCAAGCTTTTACAGTGAGCGTGTCAAATATAATGTAGTTCCACCTAATAGTGCTTTCAAATATATGTACTTATGTACTTATGTTAATCAAGTTATTATTTATTTTTATTGTTTTACTGATATCCGCCCCAGGAAAGTTGGTTCTTGCAAAGTTTCTTCAACAATTCCAGAAGTTTATTAGTCATTTGATAGAACTTCCTGGGATGTCATTTCCTCTGATGTTGGATCATTTATAAATTAGAGGGGTCTTGCACATTCCCTTTCTGTCTGGGGCCCAAAAAATCCTGGAACCAGCCTGTGAGAGGAAGAGCATCATGTCTGCACACCCTTCCCAAGAATGTTTATTCACCAATAAGCTAGAGGCCAGGGCTGTATTAAGGTATATGGGAAAATTTCTACTAAGCTCAGCAGATCTGAGAATTAAGGTTGGCTAGGATTTGGCTAACTAACCACAATGTTTGATTTTTGATATTATTTTCACTCATTTCTGCTCTTTTGCTAGTGTTATATTGATGAAAATTTGGATCCTTATGCTCTAAAAAAGGTTGAGGTATAATAAATCCCTAATGTAATCTATTGCATCTGTACTTATATTCAAAGAGTTTGAAAATAGTGTGAGCGTCTCACAAATCCTACAGACTTCTCACAAACCCTTTAATTCCCTATTAGGTTTATTGCTCATCTCACATCTGTTGTAGAAAACTGTATGGGCCATACAGAGGGGTGAAGACAGTTATCCAGTTTCTTTCTCCCTATAGGGTTTGTTATATCTGTACGTCAGGTGTATTCTTAGAAAGGGGGATGGAGCCTTAATTCTAGCATGTTGTAGAATTATTTTACAGCTATCCAGATGTTAAAAGTGACAGTTGGTCATGGAGCCAATTTTTAATAGCATGGCTCTTTCTAAAATGTGCCCAACCTAGATAAACGTAGGTTTTGGCTTTGCTATCAAGGCTTGTTTTTTTGAATTTCATAAGGCTCTTCTGCCTGTTATGTAATTGAGATGAGAACATCAAGAATGTTTAGTTTTAAACCAATCAAAGCAATACTACTTAGCCTTACTGAAGGGCATACTTTTTTCTTCTAACAAACTACACGTATTGTCTCTTTATTGTCCCTTTATTTCACATACGTATATGCAGATTTCTTACAATATACAGAGTAGACTTGGGTTCACCCCTTTCAATAGTCAACAACTGGCCTCTGCTGACCTGCTTCTCTCAGGCATTGCCTTGAGACTATGTTCATCACATCTTGACCCAGCCCAGTGGTGAAGTGTACTCATCACTCACCTAATTCTATTGGTTGTTTTGGTGTGTCATTCCACATCCTTTTGAGTGTTTGCATTAAACTTCATGAGGGGTAACTTTCCAACTATACCCCTCTCTTTCCTCTCCTGCTAGGTCCCAGCTGTGTCTCATTCTATTCCTCTTATATTTATCCTCTCTATTCTCTGCTGTCTCTCTTTTATTTTCCTTTGTGCTCCTCCTTTCTCCTGCCACACCCTCCAGCCCCCTTCCTCTTTCGTTCTGTGTGCTCCTTGTTCCCCTGTTAGCACAGTACACCCAGTCCACTTTGCTTTGCCAAAGCTTTATACAGACAATTAAATGATCTCCTCAGCACAAGCTGTTTTTTAGACTGTGAGTAACATGTTCTTTGTTTCTGAGGTAATGAGTTGAAATATCATCGTGCTTATTGCTACAGAGGCTACTGTTTTTCTGAACTCCTGTCAGCACTATTTTTGCAACTCTTTTTTATTGGTTTAACAATCTGAATATAGTGAACAGCACATGGATAGTACATAACTTCAGTAAATAGTATCCTGCCCGCTGACTAGCATGGGATCCTACACATATTCAGGGTTATTCACAAAGATTACTTACAATTGTGAGAGATTTAGACGTGTAATTTACTTTTTCATTTTTGAGTAACTTTACTACTTTTGGGTATTCACAAAATCCAAGTGTAAAGGTACTTAAAAGTGTACTTAAAAGTGTACACTGAAAAAGTGGGCGAGGTCACATTTACATGGGAAAGTTACTACTGCCAAAAAAAGAAAAAAAACAGTAAGTCCAGCATCACACATGGCCAAGTACTGATACTGCAACACCCTTCCACAGAAAATAATGGAGATAGGAGCGTAAAAATTAAAACTTTTTAGAAAATAAAGTTGAATTGAATACAATTATTTAAAATATTTTAAAATATAAATCAATATATTGTGATGTTAAAAATATCTAAGCGTAAAATGTATTTATTATTTAATTATGAAATATTTTAAAACCCTATTTTTAAATTAATACATTAAGGTTGCATTAATTTTATTAAAACATAACTATATTACTTTTAAGTAATTCTATGCATCACTTTTAATAATTATTAAAGCATGATAAATATTGTTTTACTTTAGGTGGAAATATTTTTTAATTTAAACTTCATAAAAAAATTAATCTTTAAATATATTTACATTAAAGATAGAATTAAACATTAAGTTGTAGTGTTGTGGCATTTTTACATTTTGATCTACATTTAAAATAATATATACAATTAATTGGCTTTAATATTTAACATAAATATATTTTTTAAATAGTTTATTATAAAGTTTAATAAACTTTTTTTAAAAAATCCCTATACTTTAACATAGGGAGATCTTAGCTCAAACTGCGGAGTCCCACTAAGGTAAAGTATGGGGAAAGTAAAAAAGTTTATTTAACTCAACAAAAAAATGAAAAATATTTTTTAATTCTAGTGTGTAGGAAAGTACCCTCTTCCTTGGCATGGTTACCCCAGTTTTCTGCCTGATGTCAGTGTGTTTGACTGTGTTCACTGGGATCCTGCTAACCAGGACCCCAGGGATTATACTCTCTCTCCATTAAATTTGGTTGTTGGTTACTGTTATCACAGTATTTCATCTACAATTGGCATACTGGTGCCACTTTATAAGTCACTAGTGTATGGTGCCTAGGTACCCAGGGCATTGGGATTCCAGGGGATCCCTATGGGCTGCAGTATATATTTTGCCACACATAGTGAGCCCATGCAATGTCTTCTGCAGGACTGCCATTGCAGCCTATGTGAAAAGGTGCAAGCACCCTTTCACTGCTTTTTTTTTACTGCACCAGGTCACATATGAGTCACTCCTATAGCAGGCCCTCCAGCCCTGAGGGCAGGATGCAAAGCACCTGTGTGTGAGGGAACCCCTGCACTAGCTGAGGTGCCCCTGCAAACTCAAGGCCCATTTTCCTGGACTTCGTGAATGCGGGGAAACCATTTTTCATGTGGACTACATAATGGTAACTTTGAACATAGGCATATTTTGTATCAGACATATTGGAATCATACCCCAAGGCTTTTGCAAGCATTGGTTGTGTGATTCCATGCACTCTGGGGGCTTCTTAGAGAACCCCCAGTATTGTCATTTCAGCCTTCTGAGGTTTTCCAGGCAGCCCCAGCTGCTGCACCCTCACAGACAGGTTTCTGCCATCCTGTTGCTTGAGAAGCTCAAGACCAGGAAGGCAGAACAAAGGATTTCCTTTGGGAGAGGGGTGTTACACCCTCTCCCTTTGGAAATAGGTGTTACAGGCTGTCGAGGGGTAGCCTCCTCAAGCCACTGGAAGGGCACATTTGGTGCACTCCTTGCATAAACCAGTTTACACTGGTTCAGGGACCCCCAGTCCTTGTTCTGGTGCAAAACTGGACAAGGGAAAGGGGAGTGACCACTCCCCTGTCCATCACCACCCCAGGGGTGGTACTCAGAGCTCCCCCAGGGGGTCCCTGGGTTTTGCCATCGTGGATTCAGGTTGGCAGGGAACTCTGGGAGCATCTGAGTGGCCAGTGCCAGCAGGTGACATCAAAGCCCTCCCCTGATAGATGCTTACCTGGTTCCTTCAAGTCCTTTGTGCATCTTGAAGCTCCATCCCCCAGCACTCTATCCTGCAAAGCACAGCTTCCTGAGTGGTTCTCCAGTGGCGTTGGAGCCCTTATC
Organism: Pleurodeles waltl; assembly: GCF_031143425.1. Taxonomy (NCBI): domain Eukaryota; kingdom Metazoa; phylum Chordata; class Amphibia; order Caudata; family Salamandridae; genus Pleurodeles; species Pleurodeles waltl. The sequence continues at coordinate 832,932,636 of NC_090437.1, forward strand.
GTAGTGCTGCGTGGGCCTCTTCTGCAACTTTCTTGTTCACATTTCTGTGGGCTCACTGAGTTGCGGAGGGCCCCCTCTGACTCGCCCACCTGGGTAGAGTCCACCTGGTCCCAGGCAGTGCCATTTTCTGCTAACCGTGAGCTTGACGTGTGCAAGGGCTTGTTGGTGGACTCCTACAATGCAAACCCAACTGCAATCCTCCATCTGGTGTGGGACATCACTTGCATTCTCCAGGAACTTGACTTTGTCTTCTTGGGTGCAGTGCTGACTTTTCTTCTTCACCGGTGGTTCTCCTTTTGCGCTTTCATCCGGGTTAACAGGGGCTCCTGCTCTTCCTGGACTCTTCTGTGCTTCTTGGACATGTTCCCCTTCTTCTTGTTCAGGAATCCACTATTGGTGTCTTGCAGTCTCTTCTGGGTTTTGCAGAATTCTTCTTCTTGTTTTCTTGTGTGTTCTGGGAAACTTACTGTCATTTTGTCCTGTTTTCCTGGTAGCTGGGGTGGGTTGTGCACTTACCCTTGGGCTTTAATAGTACTCCCAGCTCCCTTCTACACACTACACTTGCCTAGGTGAGGGACTGACTTTCGCATTCCACTTTCTTAGTACATGGTTTGTGCTCCCCCTCGGCTCATTTTTAACTATTGTGATTTTCACTAATTGCTCTTTTTCTAACAGTTTTTATGCTTATTTATGCATACTAGTGAATGTAATTTGTTTATTACTTACCTCCTGAGGGAGTTTAGTCTCTATGGTATTTTTGGTATTTGTGTCACCAAAATAAAGTACCTTTATTTTTGTAACACTGAATATTTTCTTTTGTGTGTGTCAGTACTGTTTGACTACAGTGATACTGCATGAGCTTTGCATGTCCCCACGTAAGCCTGGGCTGCTCATCCACAGCTACCTCTAGAGAGTCTGGCTTCTAGACATTGCCTGCATTACACTAATAAGGGATACCTGGACCTGGTATAAGGTGTAGGTACCATAGGTACCCACCACACACTAGGCCAGCCTTCTACATAGTGCAAATAATGTGTATAGTTGTAAGTATAAAGATAAACAAAATAGTGGTAATGAAAGTGTTGTAGTGGTTAATAAACAAAATATTAGGAAGAATTGCATAGAGAAACCTTTTACATGTTTACCTTCTGAGGTAACAGCTCAGATTGTTTTTTGTAATCTTTAGCTATAATTCTCAATTTAACACACAAATTAGACACTGTGTTTAATGTGTGGTATTACTCTCAACACTGTTACATTCTAAATTGTCCTAAGTCATAAATATTTGAAGAAAGGTCCTCTCTAACTAGTGGCCATCCTCTACTTTAACACGTATATGTTTACATCTCAGTATAAGTCAATTTAACATCTAATTTATTTGAGGTTACAACTAGATCGCTACAGAATACTCTAATAGGAACATGACACATCCTTGCTGAGCATTTAGTCCCAACTGGCATAAAGGTCAGATCAACACAATATCTCGAACATTCCTTGTAACATATTCATGGTGATGTATGGACACACACAACACATAGGAAGCAAGATGACCCAATAGTTTACTAGGTTTTCTGGCTGGATTTCCGGTTTCCTTACATGTGCTTGGCATATGCAGATATTCTAATTATAAAAGGATTCATTATGTATGTATTGATTCAACCCTGTCTCAATATGATATCATCTCTGTCACTATATATCGTATCACATACAAATTCACTACCTGATCCCTCATCATTAACAGGACAGGAATGTAAAAAACAAAAGGACTTGTTGAACCTTGAAGGCAACTGGAGAGCACAGATACAAGCTGTAGCGACTTCCTTAACTAATCACGCATTCCTAACTAGACAGGCTTGCTAAGCCCAGAAAGATCTGCTTCACATTGCTGGTCACCGAAAGATTCTGATCTAGTCCACTCTGCAGGTCTCAAATAGTCAGCAAGCTCTGATAATGTCAATAGTAATAAAGAGTGAACGTAACCCTGTGCATTTAAGTAAATCTATTACTTGTCTCCATATTGGTAGTCATAGAAAGGTGGGTTCTTGTGCATTCTATCTGCGCAAATCACCGGCTCCCTTCATTTCATCAACACCTGCTACCTCTCCCAGATACATAAAAGTCCAAAGTGGATGACCTGCTCTCACAGCCAGCATAATAAATTACATTAAGAACATCAAACAATATAATAAAGGGAAGGGCTCTGGAGAGCTGGCAGCATACTGCAAACTGTCAAAAAAACGTCTCCTACTTTCTCATCCATTACACGACAACACGCTGTTTTCTACACCATGATAATTGCACCCCTGTGTTCATCATGCATGACATGGAAACACTTCCCGTAGAGGCTCAAGGCTGTGCCTAGATGAATCCAGATTTCATCTCACATGTTTTGGGAGTGGCTGAAGTGTTCGGTCGCGGCCAGATGCCTGGACAGACCGGACATTTTAGGTCTGGCCTTGAGGCAGGTTTAGCTGCCTCCTCATCGTGTTACGTTTCCAAAATAGTCATACTTCGTATACATACATAGAGGGCCTTTCATCACAGAGCGCTTCATTCATGAGTCTGTTAAATTGTAATTCACGTTTTGCTGCTTGTGCTCACCAGAGCATGGGGCAGGCCACTTTAATCATTGGTTCCTTTTACTTTGAACAACAGCATAAAGTATACATTGTTCACATCCGTTTAAAAATGTTTTCTTCCGTCTACATTGACAAATCTGTTTTACATTGTGTTATTTATTGTGTTATATTAACTTGGAGTACCTTCTGTTTATTTTTCTGTGGGAGCCCAGTTAGTTGGGGATTTCTTTTCTATTTTATTTTTACAGCAACAAAGTGTTAAGGAACACTGTAGCTGCCTGGAATTGCCTGCTTGGTTAGGTAATGATTTTTTGTTGTCTCCACCACAAATACTATAATACTATTAATAAAATGCATGGCATAGCTGAAAGGTTTGCTTTTAAAAAACACTGAAACTGAAATGTCTGCATGGAATGGTTTCAGTTAAAATGCAAGACTAACCTATAGGAGGCTATGTAGTGTGTAAATCTGGGCACACTGTGTAGGGGGTCCAGGCAATGACACGTTGGATTCTAGAGGCAAAAATTACCTACTGCTTTAATTTTTGAGGTAGCTTGGTCGAGCAGTTTGGCTAATCTTGGAGAAGTGCAAAGTATTTGTTGTACTCACAGTATCAATCAAGCATCCCACACAGAGGAAGGAATAACTCAAGACCAATTTATAAAAATACTTCAGATTTTGATATAGATTTTAAAACCAAGATTATAAAAATGGGTAAGTACTTTTTATGATATGCATTTTTGAAGTTTTAATAAATGCAGTCTTTCTGTGTGTTATTAAACACCATAGGAATTAATAGGCAATCACTTTTAAACATGCATATAAAATTGCACAGTTGTATTACCAGGTTCCGCTTTTGCAGGTTGTTTGAGGTAGTCGGTGGGTACATTGTGCCAACTGGAGAGGCTCCGGTGCTCCTGGTTCCGGCAGGTGCAGCGTTGGAAAGTCTCTTGGAGCGGGTGCAGCGACACCCAGGGGGACCACTTGGAAAAGGATGGTTCTTGCAAATTTAAAGATTGTGCTTTCGGGTCCTCTTGTGGTGTTGAGGTCGCAAGGGGTGTGAGACCCTAGGGACACTGCTGGTTCTTTGCTGCAGGGTGCTGGGCGCCCGGGAGCAGGACGAGTCGTTGATCCAGGAGCTGTGCGCAAAGGAGGCCCTTGGAGCTGGAGGTAAGTCTCTTTGAGGGCTGCTTGTAGGACAACGAGGCCACTCTGGCGGGAGGCCCAGGGTGTACCTGAAGTCCATCAACTGGGGATTCCTCCTGATCCTTTTTCGGCTCTGGGGGAGATGGTTTTCTTATTGTTTGACGTCAGCTGACCAGTACCCAGGGTATTGCTATGGTCCAGTCACCAGAGGGCTCAGTGCCACCAAACTTGGCACACTTGCAGGGTTTGTCCTGGCAGTCATTGGTGTTACGTCAGGTCTGGATGCAACTTCTGGTTTGGACGATATCGGCTGGTCAGTGAAGTGACCCTCACAGCAAAGGCTTCCCTCACTATGGCACTCCATTTTTGTTCCCTAGGGAGTAGTTTCTTGCTTATAAAGGCAACTGGCTGGTCATGTCCATCATCATTTTTCTGGGAAAGGACTGCTCCTATCCCCATTTCAGAAGCATCTATTTAGACTATGAATTCCCTTGAGTAGTCTGGTGCTTGTAGAACTGAAGCAGAGTACATAACTGCCTTCAGAGTGTCAAAGGCCTTTTGACAACTCACTGTCCAGTTAACCTTTATGGGCATTTTCTTGGAGGTGAACTCTATGAGGGGTGCAACTATTGTACCATAATCCTTCACAAACCCCCTATAGTACCAGGTCAAGCCAAGGAATGCCCTGATTGTGCCTGGGTTGTGGGAGCTTTCCAAGCCAGAATAGTCTGAATCTTGGGTTGGAGGGGGTTGCACGTGGCCTCCACCAACCAGGTGGTCCAAGTAAACAACTTTCCCTGCCCTATCTGGCACTTACTGGCCTTGATAGTGAGGCCTGCCTTTTGCAGAGCCTCAAGGACCTTTCAAAGGTGGATGAGCAGATCCTGCCAGGTGGAATATAGACAGCTATGCCATCTAAGTACGCTGCACTAAAGCTTTCCAGTCCAGCAAGGACTTGGTTCACCAACCTCTGGAAGGTGGCAGGTGCATTCTTTAGTCCAAATGGTATAACAGTGAACTGATGATGCCCACTAGGAGTAGAAAATGCTGACCTCTCTTTTGCTGTTGGGGTCAGACCAATCTGCCAGTACCCGGATGTTAAATCAAAGGTACTCAGATATTTGGCTGCCCCTTATCTATCTATGAGCTCATCTGCTCTTGAAATTGGGTGTGCATCTGTTTTGTCGCAGAGTTGAGGCCCCTGTAGTCAACACAGAACCTCATTTCCTTTGGGGTGAGGCTTGGGGACTAAAATTGGGCTAGCCGATGGACTCTCAGAGGGTTCAATGACACCCAAATCCAGCATCTTTTTTAACTTCTGCCTCTAAGCTCTCTCTGATATGGTCTGACTGTCTATACATCTTGTTTTGGATAGGCAAGCTTCCTTCAGAGTCCACATCATGGGTACACCAGTTTGTCTTTCCAGGGGGCTGAGAGAAGAGTTCAGCATACTGGTTGAAGACTTGCCTGCAAGCAGTTTGCTGTTGTTCTGTGAGGGTGTCTGATAAGACCACTCCATCTACAGAACCATCTTGTGGGTTGTTGGAGAGGAGATCAGGGGGAAGCTTACTCCCACCCTCCTGTCCCTCATGTGTAACGATGAGCATGGTCACATCAGCTCTATAATGAAAGGGCTTTAGGCGGTTGACATGGATTATACATTTGGGATTCTTGCAACTACCTTGGTCAACTAAATAAGTGAACTCCCCTTTTCGTTCAAGTATTCGATTGGGCCCTGACCATTTATCCTGGAGGGCCCTTGGAGCAACAGGCTCCAACACCCAAACTTTCTGCCCTGGTTGGAACTCCACCATTGCTCCACCAGAGCTTTTGAAGATCCTCACTGGCATGAAGATTTTTGCTGGCTTTTAACATGTACCCAGCCTTTCTGGAATGTAGGCCAAACACATAGTCCACAATATCCTGTTTGGCTCTTTGAGAAGTTTTTCTTAGCCTTCTCTAACAAGACTTAGTGGTCCCCTAAAAGGGGGCCCAAACAAAAGTTCAAATGGAGAGAAACCTACTCCCTATTGTGACACTTCCTTGTAGGCAAACAGAAGGTAAGGAAGTAGGACATCCCTTTTGAATTTTTCAGGAAGTCCTCCAATCATTCAAAGCCTTTTAGGGTCTGATTAAATCTTTCAACCGACCCATTTGTTTTTGGATGCTACGGGGTGGTGAACTTATAGGTTACCCCACATTCCTGTCACATGTGTTTTAAGTATACAGACATGAAATTTGACTCTCTGTCTGATATTACCTCCTTAGGGAACCCTACCTTGGTGAAGATACAGAGGAGGGCTTTTGCAACTGCAGGTGCAGTAATTCCTAAGAAGTATAGCCTCAGGATACCTAGTGACATGATCTACTACCACTAGTATTTATATGTGTCCTGATGCTGTTTGAGGGTCAAGGGGGCCAACAATGTCAACCCCTACCCTTTAAAAGCCCCTGGAAATGGGATTAAGGGGGCCTTTAAGTGCCCACCTGCTTTGCCGCTGGCCTGCCAGGTGGAGCAGGACTGACAAAAGTCCCTCACTTTTTGGGACATACCTGTCTAATAAAAGTGGTTAACTAACCTCCTCTGTGTCTTATTTTGGTCCAGGTGCCCTGTTAGGGGAATTTCATGGGCTAGAGTGAGGAGAAATTCTCTGAACTTCTAGGGCACTACCATCCTCCTGGTTGCACCAGGCTTGAGGTCTTTGACCTCAGCCTACAGGACCCCCTCCTCTAAGTAGACCCTGAGGGTACAACTGACATTTGATAGCTCCTCCTGAGCAGCTTGCTGCCTCAAACCTTCAAGAGTGGGACAGATAATCTGCCCCTGGCACAGATCTTCCTTAGAGGGTCCCCTTGGGCCCAAGATCTCTGGGTGGTAAGGCCCAAGCTCTTCAGGGTCAGTTCCCTCTAATGTGTGTAACTCCTCCTACTGAGAAAAGGGGCCCTGTCTTGTGATCTGTTTTGAAGCTGGACCCACTTTCTTCTTGCGTTTTCTCTTGGGAGGCTAGTCTACTATTTCAGGATCCAGCTCTCCTTTTTCTCTCTGATGTTTGCTCTGTGCCCTTGTCTTGATACATGCCCACTCAGGGATCCCTAGCATTGCTGCATGGGTTCTACTTCAGCCCCGGGGGCATGCTCCAGGTCATTACCAAGCAGGCAATCTACAGGGATGGATGAGGACACAGCCACTTCTTTCTGCCCTCCTACTCCCTCCCCATTCAAAGATTACCCTAGCCATGAGATGGAACTTTGTCTCGTTGTCAGCATTGGTGACAGGATAAGACTTCCCTACCAGGAACATATTTGAGTGGACCAGGTGCTGTACTCCTCTGCCCCTCAATGCTTCTATTTTCTCCCCATTAATCAAAGGGTGCTGCCTGTATTTTGCATATTACTTGGCCAGGCAGCACAGGATAATTCTACTCCACCCTCATCAACTAATGTTGCCTCTGTGGGGACACTGACATGGTCAGGCCACACCTCTCACCCCATTTGGATATTGGCAACTGCATTTACTGCAGGTTGACTAGAGTTAATTTTCTTATTTTTACAGCCAGAGTGTCCCATTTGGTGCCCGTTGGTTTTGCAATCGTGACACCAAACCTTGCTGGGGTCAAAGTGTCTCCCTTTGTACCCAACCCTGGACTGTAAGAAGTCTCTGGGCCCACCCGTCTGTGCAGGTTTTTGGGGGCCTTGAGAAGACTCTTTATTGTTTTTATCCTGGCTTCCGTCTTTCCCAGGGGTGGGCGGAGGGGGGGCTTTTTGGTCCCTTTCTTTTGGTCTCCCCCACCAGTGGTAGTTTTGATCACCCTTGTCTTGACTCAGTGGTCTGTCTTCCTCCCAAATTCTTGAGGGGAAAGTGGACCCAGGTCTACCAGATGTTGATGTAGCCCGTCATTGAAACAATTACTAAGCAGATGCTCTTTCATGAACAGATTATACAGCCCATCATAATCTTGCACCTTGTTTCCAGCTAATCAACCACCCAGCATCTCTGCTGAATAGTCCACAAAGTCTACCCAGGTCTGGCTCTGGGTTTTTCGAGCCTCCATGAACTTTATTCTGTACTCTTCAGATGTACATCCAAAGGCCTCAATCAGGGTACCCTTCATGATGTCATAGGATTTAGAATCTGCCTCATTCAGTGTCAGGAGCCTATCCCTGCACTTTCCTGATGGTAAATCCCACATCAGTGTGCCACAATGTTTCTTTTCAATGTCCCACCCAGTGCAAGCTCTTTCAAAGGCAGAAAACCATTTCACTAAATCATCCCCTTCAATGAAGGGAGGGACAACTCCTTTTGGGAGTTTCATGTTGAAAGCTTTTTCCTTCAACACTTGTATGCTGCCACCAGAGATCGGTCCTAAGCTCAACTCTTTTTTTCAGTTTTTCTGTTTCCAAGAGCTGACTCTCTAAGGTCAGCCTCTTGGTCAACCTGGCAATGTCCTGGTCTGTTTCTGTGGGTACCTTAGAACTTCTAGAGGAAAAGGAGCTACCCGCATCCCCATTTTCCACTGGATTTTCACCCACCACAGATAGATCATCATCTTCTTCTGGGTGTTATCACTTTCATACCTGGCCACCAGAAACGTAAATTTTTCTGCAATGGGGCTCTTACCAGTACGAATTTGGTACCGCCTGCAGAGCCTCCTTAATTGGTCATAACTATATGCCTCATAAGATTCTAGGTCAAACTCCTGGGTCTTGGACTCTCCTTCTGACATTTATATTTTGATAAAGTTGAGACCTTTTTAGAAATGTAGAATCCATTTGTGGATAGGCCAACTAAAGTAAGGACTTTTAAAGCTTTTTTGCTAGAGTTGTAGGGACCTAACGAGGACCCTAACAATCATTTGAAAAATTTACAACAAATATTTAGTCAATTAAAAAATCTAAAATAAATAACTAAGGACAATTTGAAGAGTTGTCCATGTGCTCACAAAATTGACTAAGTGGTGTTAGTAAATGCAAAGTCTTCCTCCCACTGCTGGTCCACCAAATGTAGGAGGCTGGCCCTCTACGTAGTGTGCAAAACTTGGCACACTGCGCAGGGGTTCCAGGCAACCACATGTTGGTTTCCAGTGGCAAAAGCTAGACTACCTAATGCTCTAATTTTTGAGGTAGCTTGGTCGAGCGATGATACTAATCTTGGAGAAGTGCAAAGGATTTGTTGTACTCAGAGTATCTATCATGCATCCCACACATTCGAAGGAATGACTCGAGACCAATTTATAAAAATACTTCAAATATTTATATACATTTTAAGACCAAGATTATCAAAATTGGTTAAGTACTTTTTAAGATATGGATTTTTGAAGTTTTAATAAATGCAGTCTTTCTGTGCATAATTACGCACCATAGGAATCAAGAGGCAGTCACTTTTAAAAATGCATATAAAATCACACAGTTGTGTTAAAAGGTTCCACTTTTGCAGGATGGTCAAGGTCGTCGGTAGGCACACTTTGCCAGCTGGAGAGGCTTGGGTGGCTCCCGGTTCCAGCAGGGGCAGTGTTGGAAAGTTTCTTGGAGCAGGTGCAGGGCCACTCAGGGGACCACTTGGAAAAGGGTGGTACTTGCAAATTTAAAGGTGGTGCCTTGTGGTCCCCTTGTGGTGTTGAGGTTGCAAGGGGTGTGGGGCCCTGGGGGAACAGCTGGTTCCTCATTGCAGGGTGCTGGGCCGCTGGGTGCGGGGCGATTTGTTGATGCAGGAGCTATGCGCAAGGGAGTCCCTTGGAGCTGGAGGCAAGTCTCTTTAAGGGCTGCCTACAGGACAATGGGGGCACTCGGGTGGGGAATCCAGGGTGTTCCTGAAGTTCCTTGACTGGGGCTTCCTTCTGGTCCTTTTTTAGCTCTGAGGAAGCTGGTTTTCTTATTGTCCAATGTCAGCTGACCAGTACCCAGGGTATTGCTGTGGTCTGGCCACCAGAGGGCGCAATGCCACCAAACTTGGCACATTTGTAGAGTTTGTCCTGGCAGTCATTGGTGTTTCATCAGGTCTGCCTATAACTTCCAGTTCAGGAGATAACGGCTGGTCAGTGAAGTGACCCTCACTGGGTTGCTGGTTCTTTGTTGGTTGCAGAGTGGTGCCTCCACTCAGAAGGAAGATCTTGGTAGACTTGTGAAGCCTGGAGGTCCTCTAGGTTTCTTGAGGTCAGTCCAGTGTCCATCTTCTTCACAGGGGCGATTGTCAGGTCATTGGTGCCGCAGGCATGGTTTGGCACCTTTTTCTTGTGCAACAGGTCCACAGTTCTTGTGCCTTGGATCCTCTTTGGCTAGTCTTCTTTGTCCTTTCAAATCTAGTTTCTTTTTCCATGGATGCCCACTAAATGCTGAATTTAGTGGGTGTTTTAGGGGGAGCCTGGTAGTGTCCAATGGGACACTTATCTTTTTGTGGCTACACCCACTATAGTGATGACTTCCTGTGGGAAAGGTCACTGCCCTAAACTTAATTGGCTATTTTCCTTCCATCCAAGATGGAGGAAAATGAAGTAGAGGAGCCACCTACCAGGCAAACCCTTAGGGGTGGTGCATGCCAGGTGAGACCACTCCTACTACCCTTTGTTAGGTTTCCCACCTTTGCTCCTGCCAAAAGTGGGATTTGCAAAGGGGGATGCCAGCTGCTGCAACCAGCAGGCTTGGGGGCCGAGCTTCAAGGGCAGGAAGCCCTTTGAAGCTCACCGCCAGGACAGTACACATTCCTGAGGGAGGGGGTGTTAGCTCCCCCACCCAGGAAGGGCATTGTCCTACAAACCGGAGAGTCAGGGCTCTCCCCCAAGGTTTGTATATTGGCTGTCTGGAGGTGGCAGATAGTTAGCTTTTGCAGTGGGCACCTCTAAGGTGTCCCCTGGGTACATTTAGGGGTAAATCCAAGACTAGCACCAATTTGGATTTATCATTGGATTTGTTTGATACCGGCCAACCCAGGGTTCAGAGTGACCACCATGAAGCTAGGAAACTCATGTCAATCAGTGTCCAGCACATGTATTAAAATGGCTGCTCTGTTCACTCACTGTGTCCCATGTTTGGCAAGGACACAGTGGGGGCATATTGCTCATGCAGCTAAACTCTCACATATAATATGGAGCACCCTGCCTTAGGGCTGCAAGGCCTTCCAGAGGTGTGTCTTACCCATAGTGAATGCAATGTAGGGTGGACAGGGCACACATGTTGTGTGCCATATCAAGTTTGTGTTTTAGGTTTGCACTAGAACACTCAGCCTGCAATGGCAGTGTTGCGTTCACCTGGATGCATGGCCCAAGAGGGTGACACAATCAGTGCTGCTGCCATCAGGGGCCTACCCATAGTACCCCATACCCTGGGCACTTAGGTGCCCACTTACTAAGGACTTATAGTAGTGGTAACTAAGGGGGTATCCAATTGTGTCAATGCATCACACCAGATTTAGGGAAAGAGCTCTGGCCCAGGGAACCTGGTTAGCAGGAGTCCAGGGAACTACAATTTCTAGGACACATCAACATCAGGCAAAATGTGGGCCCTCTCTCAAATAACCCCAATAAGCAATGACTGACCTCTAACTTTGGGCTCCGTGGTAGCATGCTGTAAAGTGATTCAGCGCCTCATGAGGGTAGTAACTGCAATGTTCATGTATTCATTTTCAATTTAAAACTCCCTTTCAACCACACACCACAAATTGTAAAATTGTAAAGCGTGCTATGTTTGAGAGTATCCGCTTCAAAGCCGCTTGCAGAGTAAGTTACTTAGGGCCAGGTGTATCAAGCGTTTTTGCATTCCCAAACGGTGCTAATGGGCATTTGCTAATGCAAAAATGCCTTTCATTATGTATGAAAGGCATTCGCTATGCGATTTTAAGGAATTGCTAAAATAACGATTCCTTAAAATTGCGATCCCGTATAGAGAATCGCAAATTGCGATTCTCTAAATAAGAAATCGCAAATAAGGAATCCCTATTTGCGATTTCTTAAGCACATGTATCAAGCTTTTCCTTAATGTGAATTGGGCATCAAGGAATCACACTTTACCACCAAGTATAACTTGGTGGTAACCACGTGCAAATTTTAAAAATGCATTAAAAATGCATTTTTAAAATTAACATGTAATGCACACATGCCCCTTTGACATGTGTGCGCCTTACATGTCCTTAACATTTTTTGGGGAGTGCAGCAGAGGGGGCCTTAGGCCTCCAGCACCCTTGGGTTTTGCATTTTTTTAATTGTGAATTCCAGTTAGGAATTCGCAATTTGGGAAATGCAAAAAATGTGCAAATATTGGCCTACAGGCCCATAGGTGCGAATGGGCTCAGAATCGCTATTTGCGATTCGGTAATAGCATTTGCGATTTTTAAGAAATCATTATTACCGAATCGCAAATACGATACATACCATTTTGCGACTCTGAAATAGAGATTTCTTAAAAATCACTATTAGAGAATCGCAAAGTGGATTCTTGATACATCTGGCCCTTAGTACTATACAAATGTTCTAATGCAATACAACCTAGCTAGAGAATCAGCATCGACCTTACACTGGCATTGAACAGTACACCACCAAGAACTTTTTTAACATATATACATACAAACATTAAATAAAATGTGTAACAAAAAATCTGAACATGTCCTACATTGAAGTCGTTGTTAACATTTGTTATGCACATCACTTTGCACAGGTAAAGTGACTTGTTTTGGGTATATTGCATGACCCATACATGTCAACAGACCCTACTCAGGCGAGAGACTCACGATTTTTTAAGGCCAAAATTGCTTTATTTTGACTGTCTCTGGCCTGAAACTTCTTTTCTTTCATGGTAGTCAATGGGACAAGTATGTCCTCCCAATGATTTTTTTTTCAAATGTACCACTTTCCTCTTCTAAAATGTTGACATGTATGATGATGATCTGGGTGTCAAAATACAAATAAGTGATCAATAAAGAAATATGCACATACTCTCTTGTATGTGTTTCATAAAAAAATCTGCTACGGCTTTACGCCGGGAAAAAAGATCCCTGTCCATCTTACCAACTCAATTATCCTTTCTGACTTTGATAAAAACAAGAGAAGAAAAACTCTAGCTGAACGTGTATAATTGATGCAGAGCTCCAAGAAGCAGACTTGACATTATTCAAAATGTCTTTCTCCTCCCTTTTGATTAATGAGGCAGATAGGCAAAGACGATGGTCACACTTGACTTGTTGAATGACGGTGACTAATTGTGCTGTTGAAGTTTACCGGAAGGAAATCCTATACTGGACTGAAATCTTAACATGCTGTTTTAAATACAGAAATTGAATGGAAACGTTAACATTAATAGAAATGTGGCAAAGTGGCAGCGTTTTGAAATTATAGCACCATCGTGTGGCCAACATCTAAAAGTCTTTTGTTTGATTAAAAACACCCTTCGAAACTGTGAGTTACGAGTTATCATTCACAATTGAGTTAAAAGAAAAAAGAGAAGAAAGGGAAGTCAAATAAGGGGAAGGCTAACATGCATATAGGCTGACCAAATTGCAAATCCTAAAACTGGCATGAGCTTCCAATATAAACAAGCATTTGCAATGGGTCTCGCATTTGCTCCCGTTAGAGCTATTTATTGGAGTTGTACATTTCTAACTGGATTTTTATTGCCACATAAATTAAAAATTAAAAGTAAAACATTAGTTGATTTAAGGAAGCCGATTTTACATGCAATTATCCATGTAACAGGGTCGGTCCCCAAGGCGGTAACAAGACCGCCCCAAGAAGTTACAATCATAAAGCATTTAATAACAAAGGATTTTTGAAAGGCAAGCACACAAACTAGTGAAAGTGATGAGCGTGAGGTGGGTGTGGTTAGAAGACCACTTAGATAACAACTCGACCTAAAAACAACTGTTAGGAAATGGGTTTTTGGTTTACTGGGTAATGAGCCCTGGTCAAGCAGCAACAACAATCCTAGTCAGGAAAAGATACAGGCAAACCCTAAATTAACCTTTGCTCGCCCTTTGGTAGCTTGGCGCAGAGCAGTCAGGCTTAACTTAGAGGCAGTGTGTAAAGTATTTGTGTAACACTTCAAACAGTAAAACAGTGAAAATACCCCTTTAAAAGATTCCACACCAGGTTAGAGACATAGATCAACATTTAATAAATTACACTAGACCAAAATAACAAAAATCCAATCAGTAGTGCCGAAAATATTGGCTTTCAACGTTTTAAGTAATAATAGTGCCAAGAAGCACAAAGTGCTGTTGGGGATTTCTGGTTGCGTCGGACTGGGACAGAGGTTAAAGTTTAGGTCGAGATGGAGGGTGGGTCAGCTACAGGGACCGAGTTAGGGCCGCTGAACAAAAATACTTTAAATTCTAGGTTGCAGAGCTTTTGTGTGGGTCCATGTCAAAGATCTGTCGTGCAGGCGAGGTGATGCATTGGTTCCGAGATGCTGTGAGGCTGTGTTGTGAGGTCCTGTTAAGTCAACGTCGAGGATCCTGTTGACGGGGCTTGCGATGCGAAGGTCAGTGTTGAGGATGCATTGAGCAGTCGAGGTGGTGCGTCGGTCCCAATTAGCAGGGAAACTGTGTTGCAGAGTTTCGGCATTGTCGTCGAGGCTGCAGTCAATGGGAAATGCAAGAAGCTTGTGGGAAAAGCAGAGTGGCATTCCTTCAGCAGTACAGATCCAGAATTGTACTGAAGTGGTGGTATCTGAGGTCCAGTACTTATACCCGGTGGTGCCTTTTGAAGAGGGAGAGAGACTTCAAAGATATGGCCTTTGAAGTGCACAAAGGTCCTGTTCCTCCTGCCCTTGCTCCCTTCTACTACAAGTTGGTATGCAATCCTTTGCGGGTGGTCAGGACACATCCTATTGAGGCGTGAGGTTGGGTCTAGTTCCCCTCTCCCAACCTGCCAGGATGGCCAATCAAGTTAACTTAAGCTTCCATTGTGTGTGGCCGTCTAGAGGGAATACACAAAGCCCAGCTGTCGCCCACTCCAGACAAGTGATCAGAAACAGGCAGCAAGCACCCAGTGGCTAAAGTCATAAAATGCTAACTTTTTAAAAGTGGATTTTTAAGAATTGCAGTTTAAATCCCAAGTTTACCATAAGATGTGATTTGAAATCGTTATTCCATAGAAATCAAACACAAAAAGTTTACTTTTTCCAGATTGTGAATAACACTTACAAAATAAAATGAGGTAATCCCAATGTTATTCTATGGGAGAAATAGGCCCTGATATAGTGAAAAGCAACTTTGGTAGTTTTACACTACTAGGACATGTAAAACTTAGAAGTACATGTCTGCCCTTTTAAATACATTGCACCCTGCCCTCTGAGTTGTCCTGGGCCTAGCTTATGGATGACATATGTATACAAAAGGGAAGGTTTAGGCCTGATAAGAGGGTTACTTTGCCAGGCGGATGTGGCAGTGTAAAACTGCACACAGACTCTGCAAAGGCAGGCCTGAGACATGGTAAAGGGTTACTTAAGTGGGTGGCACAATCAGAGCTGCAGGTCCAAAAGCATTTGATTTACATGTAGAGCACTTTAGCACTGGCTAGCAGTGGTAAAGTGTTCAGAGTCTTAAAGCCAGCAAAATGAGGTCAGAAAAGTGGAGGAGGTAGATAAAGAGTTTGGGGGGAAGACCACCTTAAGGCTGTGAGGCCTAACAAGAAGCACACAGAGGAGTAAGTAGTGGGTCACATGGCACTGTGGTGTAGATGTACATGTGAGAACACACTCAAAACTGGAAAGCAGAGGATGCAGCTGTGAAGAAAAGTGAAAAGAGGACTTGGGGTTGAGAAGTAGAGATGCGGGCTACACATTTACAGGAACAGTTACAGGAACATAGGGGTTACAGACTTAAGGCACAGCGGGATGTAAAGAGTTAAGGCTGGCAATGGGCATTAGAGGCACAGGAAGTGGCAGACTGTTAGAAGAAATGGGGAGCCGGAAAGAGGAATCTTATATTAAACTGGACAGTAGAGTCACAGGGACACTGTGGACTAATGAGGATCATAGACACATGATGACAGTAGAGGCAGGTGCATATGGGCAATAAAGGCACAGTGAAAAGAGAAGACAAAGTGGTCAGTTATGGATAAAAGATCCACACTGATGAAAGTAAGGGTTATTTATTAAGCATTTGAGCACCAGTATGACTCCTGCCAGGCACAGCTCCAGAACCTCCCTACAAACTGACTCCAGAATTCTCTTACCTCACCATGGAATCTTCAGGAGGTAACCTTCCATGATGAAGTTTCATCATGGAAGGTAGAAAGCCTATTTAACTATACCACATGCAAGAAGAAAGCAGATGCTAGGGGGCAGCAATTTTGGCTGCAGTGTTTGCAGTGGAGTAGAGTAAGCCACTGCCTTCTATGGTAGTGCACAAGAGGGGACCAAGATGCTACTCTCCAGTGCAGGTGCATTGTATTCTGTAGCCAATTGACTATGACTGCCGCAGGTTCTGCAGGGGTTCACTTTCTTGTCTTTCCAGTTTCACCTGTGCCTGCTTCAATGCAGCAGACCCTGGTAGGCTGCAGCCTAAGGGTCTCCTTTTAGAGCCTAATGCCCTGCCATGACTGAAAGATGCCCCAGTGGCTCCATTCTAGGTGTTTTCTCATGCACTCTTGGAATGCTTTGTTCATTTTTTAACTTAATGCAAACAAGGTTACATTGTCAGGATTCATCCATCCTTCCATGAGATATCACTCACAAGGGCCCTCTGCGAACCTGCCTTTACATCTGTATAGAACATCATGCACATCAACACTTGCCATAGTTAGTTTTGCTTCAACTTTCAGTTCAGGTTTCTGTTCCACTTCCCTGATGCATTATGGCACTTGTAGTTCCCTCTGTCTTCAGACCCTTCCTAGAGCACCTCCTCATGGTGTTTTCCTATTCACTAGATTGTTTCCTGGCTCCTACAGTTAGGCTGACCTCTTTTGATTTGCATTCTGGACCTTCTCTATGTTTGGCCGATCCATTCTTCAATCCAGGCTTTCCTATTTCCTTTCTTGTGTCTCTGGGTTCCTCTGGTCTTCCCTTCTCCATGCTTCACTTCAGCCTTCCCTTCATTGGTGGTTTCTGCCTTTCCCTGAGCCAAGTTTATATGATATTCTCCTTGTTCTGTTCCCTGTTGTTCTGTGGTTATATTGCGATTCGGACTGTCTTAGCTTCTAAGGGTGCCAGTTAGACTCCAAGGTTTCTGTCTTTGGCACGGAGGGCCACCAAGCACTCCCTCTCCCTAGTAGCTGCTGGGTGTCTCCCAAACTCTGTGAGATTAATCTGCTCCTTGCTTTTGTATAATATATTTTCTTCTCACAGAGAGATCATCTCAGAGGAGCATACAAACTATCATTTGTGATAGTTTGTCTATTGTTTCCCTGCTTTACCTTCCTGTTGATTGTACTTGTGTTTTCCCAGCACACTTCCAGGTCCCTATTCACTGTCTGTTCCAACCTACTTCTGTCCTCAGCCTCTGTCCTCCTTTCCTTCCAGCTTTTAGGTACCTTTGTTGGTATTTCCTTCAGAGACCACACACTAACCCAGTTATCCAGTCTTGCCCAGTCTTACCCAGCTAGTTCCCTTACAGATCACCTTTCTAGACCCCTGACAGATTGCAAGCTAGGCCATATCTTCCATGAAAAGATGTTTAGTGTATTAAAAACCAAGAACCCTACTTATCCAGTCACACCAAGTTAGTTCCCCAAACAGCTTGCAAGAAGCCAGTAAATCCTGTTGAAATGTTTAGTATATTAGACACTGAGAAGCCTACTTATGAAGATAGATGTCCTTTGCCTAAGCAGCACAGTTCTTTTTAGCCAGTTAGAAAGATCATAATGAACCATCAACTCACAAACTAAAATGGACATTTATGTGTTGAATATTATTCTGTTTGGTTGGCCGACTGTTACATGCTAGATTTTCACTCCATCTGTGACCCTGTCCCTGAGCTCGCGGCACTTAGAAAAGTGCAAGAAGAAAATGAATTTCCTCAAACTTTGTTAGCAGCAAAATGGTTAATCACACTGTATTACAGTGAAAAGTACTTTTTCTCAAGTTGGCAACCCTTGAAATCAGAGCCAAGAGCTTAAAACCCTTAAAGACAGTTCCTAGCCATTGCATATTGGAGTAAGTCTTCCACCCTTTATTTTAACCCCACTTGTGTCTACTGCTAGTACAACTGATTTCTTACATACCAATGATTCCAGAGACCTGTCACATGATCATATGTGTAATTCAGGCACAGTAAAGTCAGTTGAGTTCTTCAGTTTACAACAATACCCTGTCAACACCTCCTCTCAATGCAGCCAAGAACCTAAAGAAAATATCTCACAGGCCTTAAGGGGTTATGCAGCTAGCTCTTGGATAAAAGAGGGTTTTATCTCTAAAGAGTCTGCTACTGCCTTTGTGAATACAACTGAATGTTCTGCTCCTAAGAGAGCAATAATGGATTTGCTTGATAACAATGTTAGTCTGCATTGCAAAAATGTTTGCAAGGAATACATTTTCTCTCAGTCTAATCGCTGTTCTTCTGAACCAGAGATCCCTTCAATGGACATCAGGGCCATTAATACTCCGGTTGAAGCATTTAAATTTAAAGAAGAATTTATAAAACAGAAAGAGGACCTTGACAAATAAATGGTCTACCAGATACAGAATAATTTGATGCACTCTCCTGTCCCTGCTCCAAGGACCTAGCAAGATGTTTTTGAAACAAGCTCCACTGAAAAGTGTCAAGACCATGAAACACTCAGGACTCCTGAACTGAGAGATCACAGCACTGCAGAGCCTACCATAATCTCTGCAGCAAGACTAAAACCGGATTATAATGAAAGAGCAGTGGCCGAGTCCACTTCAGCTGTTTCTGTTGCCTTTGACCCAACCACCGTGTTAAAATCAGCCCAGAATTCGGATAAAGACAAATAAAGCATCTTGGTCAGTTATGGATTAGAGCAGAAAAAAAACCTTTGATCTGCACAGAGAAAGAAGCCACAGAATCAACGCCACTCATTTTTCTACCTGTGCTTCATACTAATTTTGATAACAGATATCTTGAGACCACTTCCGAGACAGAGAGTACTTTCAAGATCTACAAAGTTATCGCTCCACTCATGTCTCCAAAGCATGTCAGTCAAGAATTTGGTTTTCATCTCCAAAAAATAAAGAACTCTGAGGCTGAATTCAATTCAAATTCATGCCTCAGAAAAACCTTTGCAGTGTTCCACAGAACCTTTCCAGCTTGTGAACAGTTATGGACTACATTTCATGTTGGGTCTTTGGTTTGTGTTTGTTCACCTGGGGACAGGCTCTTTGGGGTAGGAATTCTGCCATCCTGCTACTAGATGTCACTCACAAGGGCTCGTTACGAACAGCATATACATCAGCACTTGCCATATTTACTTTTCTTCACCTTTTATCCATTTGTCTGTTCCACTTTCCTGATCCATTATGGTACTTGTAGTTCTCTCTATGTTCAGATCCTTTGTAGATCACATGCTGGTGGCAGTGTCACATTCACTAGCTTTGTTCTAGGATCTTACAGTTATTCTGACCCCTTTATATTTGCATTCTGGAACTTTCTCTATCTTTAAGCTGATCAGTACTCCATTCCTGGCTTTCCTACTCCTTTTCTTGTGTCTCCTGGTACTTTGGTCTTCCCTTCTCTAGGCCCCAGTTCAGCCTTCCTTTCATTTGTGGTTCCCTAGTCCACTGCACCTGTTAAGCCCTTGCACCTGGCTTTCTCCCTGTACCTGTGTATCGCCCCTGAGCCTCCAGCTACTTCAGCCCTGTGAGTGCAGAATGTAGCGGCTTGCAACTGACTTCTGTTGAGTCTCCTTGTGCTCTGTTGTGGTTCTGCTACTGTTATTACAGACTTGTTAATTAATTCGTTTTCCCTTTTTCCATTAACCCATTTTCCTGTTTTTAGCTATTTTTAGTATCTATTTCTGTCCTTTGTTTCTCTGCATCTCAGTTCCCGTGTTGGCCGTTGATCATAGCCTCTTGTCTGCATTCTTCTTGATCTGAACTTTTATATGCAGACTTACCTTATTAGTCTGTTGGGTTGTTCTTATTATTAAATAATAACGGGGCAAATTAGTTGTGTGTCAATATGTGTTCTTATTGTCTCTTATTAATAAGTATACGTTATCATCCTAGATACTTTAACTAAATGCATTAAAAGCTAAAGTGGTATTATACGTTTATCTCAGTAATAATACAATATTAGTCATGAAATTATTGTTATTATTCAGTTATTTACTTATTGATAAAAACATTGGAGCATTATTATGGCTTTTTGTAAAAAATGCAATAGCCAACACTAATGTAACACATTTTTAAGCAATGAAAACATTTTGTCTTGAATCCTTCTGATGCTCATAACAAAATTTCTGCATAAAAATTTCAGTAGTTGCTTTTTCTTATTAACTAAATTACAGCCCCTTTTCTAATTTTAAACAAATCAAAGAACATTGAATTTCTAAACTTTTTTTTATGTTATGACTTTAGACACTGTGAGCCTAGCTAATTATATTTGAATTGTTACAACCATTATCCAAAAAATCACAAAAAAATACAGCATAATACAAAATATAAAATGTATAAATCCATAAATTACCAAACATAATGAATTAAGCATCATGTTGAGAAACGTAAACCATACATGAACAGCAGAAAAACATTATTATTAAGAGGAGTTGAGTTTTGTTAACAATTTCACAGTACTTTGTAATGCAGTTCCTACTTTGGCAATAGGACTGCGTGTTTAGATTGCAGCACCACCGAGCTTGGGGGACTGAGTGCAACTCATGCTGCTTAGTATTTGTTGGCCTATCTCCTGGCTAGTCCACAGTGCCTCACCTAAACCTCCAAACTTGTTGGGGTGAAAGATGATTACTGCATTACTCAACATGACACTCTGACTCCTCTGGGAAGTCATGGAAAAATATCATAACCCTTTTGCTCAGTTACTGATGCATGCTAAGGCAAAACACAAAATGCGAAGTGGATTTCAATGCGTTTGTTGAAGTAATCACATTCTAGTATAAAAAGCATGTGCTGCAAAAATTGAGGCAAATAAAACAAAGCAAGGTGACCAACATTACAGTCAAAGTGAAGAAGGTGAACAACCCCACCATGTTGTGCATTTCTAAATGTTCTAGAGACTCCTATCTCACCTCATATCTATATCTGAGAGCATATTAGTTGTAACCCCACTGTGTGGCCCGGATTATCCCCTGCCCTGTACCTGAATTGAATAGCAGGGGTCTGCCTGTTGTGTGGATGGCAATCCTTTCGGAAAGCCGGGAAGCACCAACAGAGCTGTCTGTCATGTGGTGCGCATCCCTGGATGATCATGACCGGAATGTCCTCTACCCTCTTTTGGCCTCTGTGTAGTTTATATAATGACCCCTATATCGTTTGGACAACAATTCTGATGTAATGCTCCGTCTTGGAGATAGAAAGTGGCTCCTGGGCTGGCAACACAAGTTGACAAGTTAAGTCATCAGAGATTGTATCAATAACAGTCTAACACTATTGAAATAAATAAAAAAACTGTTGCAATCACATTCACTTGATGCTACATGTCCTTAACAATACAGGCATAGACATTTTTTCCTAATGGGTGGATACATTGGACAAAAAAACAAAACATTCATGAATACTCCAGTAGAGCTATGATCCCAGCAAAATGCACATTTATTGAATGTTTTCCCACAATGGCCTTACAGTTGACAGCATACGTTTCTGAAATCTGCAGCTCATAAGAAGGTTATAGACAAATAGATTATTCACAATGCTTATGACTCAAAAATACTAGAAGGAGTTAGTGAAATGCTTGTAAAAATCTCAGTCATTGACACTCTCCCACAGCTACTTTCCAGTCTATTTGTTTTGACCCACAATGCTGTTTCAGACAGATAATAGCCATACACAATTTAGCATTTGTGCATCTACAGTAAGAACAGTCCAGCCCAAACTGTCTCCTCTGAGTGGGAATACAAGCAACCTCAGACTGATTTCAGTGTACCTAAATGTTGTCAGAGAGGCATAGCTTCAATTCTGTGGCACAGGGAGAAAGGGTCTTACACCTGGACCTGCTCGTCTCCAATTTATGTTCTGGTTGCAGATTTTTGAATTTCATCACTTTGTTGAACAATAGTGTTCAAAAGATATGTGCTAGTGCATGATAATTTAATTTATCAGAGCAGGCACAGTTCAATTAATGCATTAACTCAGGCTAGAATTAACCCTTTCTGTGCTGAGTATGGCTGGGGCCATCCTCAGTCACAGTGCTTGTGTGCAGAGGATGGCCCCTGCTCATCCTCTGCACACAAGCAGGAAATTCCTTTACCACCTCCCGAGGATCTTTAGGGTTGTCATTGAAATGACAAGCAGTGTGAGTGGTGCGCTGGCATCATTTCAATGAAACTGTAAGTGAAATGAGTCGATCAGCTTGTTTCACTTTTTCTGCCTCGATGCTCAGGGGGCTATCTCAGTCCCTGAATACCGAGGCAGGAGGGAGAAGTATCATTGGAAAGAGGAGAATCTCCTCTTTCTAATGGTACCCCTCCCAAGTGGATTCCTGCTTAGGTATTGCCCAAGGAGGGTGATCCCTAAGCAGGGGTCCCCCCACTAGGCACTGGGGGGGAGGGGGAGCGACCCCTTGGGCAAGGACTTTTGCTCACACCAATAATTAGGATACCAGGGATTTTTTTGGTTTCGTTTTTTTAGTGGTGGGGCAGCCCAGGATGGCCCTCTTAATGTCCCCACACCCCCCAGAAAAAGAATGCCCACTAGGATGCCAGGGATTTTTTAATTTAGTTTAGGGGTGAGGCAGGTATTGATGGCCCTATCAATGCCCCCACCCCTGAGGGGCAGAAAGCCCACTAGGACACCATGGGTTTTTTGTTTATTTAGTTTAGGGGTGGGGCAGGCCATGATTGCCCTATCAATGCCCCCGTACCCCCAAAGAATTAGAACACTCTTTCTGCCCCTCTTGGGGGCAGGTGGGGCAATAGCCCCTGATCTGACCCCCAAAGCTCACTAGGATACCAGTGATTTTTTTTGTCTATTTAGTGTCTGAGCAGGCCATAATGGTCCTATCAATGATCCCACCCAAAATACATGAGTACAGTCTTTCTGCTCCCCAGAGGGGTGTAGAAGTCCCACTAGGAGACAATGGATTTTTTGTTTAGCTAGTTTAGGGGTGTGGATGGGCCACAATGGCCCTATCAATGCCACTACTCCCAAAAAAAAGTACAGTGTTAGTGTTAGCTAGTGTACTAGTGGGTGCTGGCCTCTCAATTCCCCCAACCCCATCAAACAATTTGCCCCAGGGACTATTAGGGATGGAGGCTGCCCAGAATGAGCATGGCAATGCCACCCACCCCCCAAAATGGACACAGTCTTTCTGCCCTCCCTGCTGACTAAAGCATCTCATCCCAATGGTAAGGAAAAGGATATTTGACTCTTTTGGGTGTTGATATCACATATGGGCTAGCAGAGCCTGGCTAACTCCCAATATTGTCCCACTTGCAATGGTGAGCGGCTGCAAATTTTGGGCTTGGGAAGGTTGTCGCCTGTAAAAACCTACCGGACCCAGTCACTTCTGAAAAGTAGACATCTGGGGAAGTCCAGGATGGTGTGCTTCAAATGCAACCCACACCATTTTCTTACCCACAATGCCCTGCAAAACCTCAGCTTGCCTGAAGTCACGCATTCTCCCTACATTTCTGTGATGGAAACCTCCAGAATCCACAGGAATCCACAACATTCCTACCACTCAGCATTGCCCCAAAAAACTGTGCCCCTTTTGGGTGGCTGGGCCTAGTGCCAACGACAGGAACAGATCCAACTGAGGTCAATAGGTGTCTCCATGCAGGACCTCCCATTGTCCTTGGTTTGACACGTTCATGTTGCAGCACTAAGCCCAGCCACACAGGTGGGGCAGTGTTTTCACTGGCACGGGTGGGACAATGCTGGGTGGTAGGAATTTTGTGGATATCGGAAGTTTCTATCACAGAAATGTAAAGAAAATGAGTGATTTCAGGAAAAGTGTGAGACTTGCAGGGCATTGTGGATAAGAAAATCTAATGGGATCCACGCAAGTCACACCATCCTGGATTTCCCTAGGTGTCTAGTTTAAAAAAATGTACAGGTTGTCTAGGTTTCCATAGGTGCTGGCTGAGGTAGTGTCCAAAAACTAAAGCTACCTACATTGGTGTTTTGGGCCGTTTTCTGTCACGAGCACTAGGTCTACCCACACAAGTGAGGTACCAGTTTTGTCGGGAGACTTAAGGGGAATGCAGTTGAAAGGAATTTTGTGGCTCCCTGCAGTTTCCAGAACTTTCCATCACAGAAAATGTGAGGAAAATATGTTTTTCATCTCACCATTTGAGGTTTGCTAGGTGTTCTGGATAAAAAATGGGGGAAGCACCATGCAAGTCAGCCCACCATGGATCCCCCTACGTGTCTAGTTCTAAAAAATGTACAGGTTGGCTTGGTTTCCCTAGGTGCCGGCTGAGGTAGAGCCAAAAACGCACAGCTAGGCACATTGCAAAAAACAATTCAGTTTTCAGTGGAAAAATGTAATATGTCCATTTTGCATTTTGTGGCATTTCCTGTCATGGGCACTAGGTCTACCCACACAAGTGAGGTACCATTTTTATTGGAAGACTTCCGGGAATGCTGGGTGGAAGAATACTTGTGGCTCCCCTCAGATTTCAGAACTTTCCATCACAGAAATAAGATGAAGATGTGTTTGAGACAAATTCTGAGGTTCACAAAGGATTCTGAGTGACCGAACCTGGTTAGATCCCCACAAGTCACCCCATCCTGGATTACCCTAAGTGTTTCATTTTCAAAAATGTGCAGGTTGGCTAGGTTTCCCTAGGTGCTGGCTAAGTTAGAGCCCAAATCCACAGCAAGGCACTTTGCAAAAAACGAGCCAGTTTTCAATGGATACATTTGATGTGTCCATGTTGCCTTTTGGGGGTTTCCTGTCACAGGCACTAATCCTACCCACACAAGTGAGGTACCATTTTTATTGGGAGACTTGGGGTGCTGGGTGGAAGGATGTTTGTGGCTCCCATGAGATTCCAGAACTTTGCATCAAAGAAATGTGAAGAAAATGTGCTCTTTAGACACATTTTGAGGTTTGCAAAGGATTCTGGTGAGCACTCCTCGAGTCATCCCATCTTTGATGTCTAGTTTTAAAACATATACAGATTTGCTAGGTTCCCTAGATGCTGGCTGAGCTAGTGCCGAAAATCCACAGCGAGGCAGTTTGCAAAAAACGCAACTGTTTTCAGTGGAAAAATGTGATGTGTCCATGTTGTGTTATGGGGCTTTTCCACCCAAACAAGTAAGGTACCATTTTTATCCGGAGAGTTGCAGGAAAACACAATAGCAGAAAAAGTGTTATTACCAATTGTCTTTCTCTGCATTTGTGCCTTCCAAATGTAAGACACTGTCTCAGAAATTAGTCATTTTGAGAAATGCCCTGTAATTCACATGCTAGTATGTGTAACCCCAAATTCAGAGATGTGGAAATAACCACTGCTTCTAAACTCCATATCTTGTGCCCATTTCGGAAATACATAGGTTTCCTTGCTACCTACTTTTCACTTTTGTTATTTTAGCAAATGGATTGCTGTATGCCTGGTACACAATGAAGAACCACTGCAAGGTGCAGCTCAGTTTTTGGCTCTGAGAACATCAACTTCTTGGTGAACCTACAAGCACTATATATTCCCCCAACCAGAAGGGCCCAGCAAATCCACTGTATATTGTTTTTGAAAATTTGCCATGGTTAGAACGAGTTACAGATGAAAACGTAGACTCAAATAGCTGTTTTTTAACTCAATTTCAATATTTTTTCATTTCAACTGTTACTTTCTATAGGAAAACCTTAAAGGATCTACCCAAATGACCCCATGCTGAATTCAGAATTTTGTCTACGTTTCAGAACTATATCGTTTTCTGGGATCCACCATTGGTTTCTCACTTATTTCTACTACTAACTGGAAGGAGGTTGAAAGCACAAAAAATAGGAACAATGGGGTATGTCCCAGTAAAATGCCAAAACTGTGTTGAAAAATGTGGTTTTCTGATTCAAGTCTGCCTGTTCATGAAAGCTCAGAAGATGGTGATTTTAGCACAACAAACCCTTTGTTGATGCCAGTTGCAAGACAAAAAACAGATGCTTTCTTCTGCAGCACTTTTTCCTATTTTTCCCCCAAAAACTAAATTTTACCTGCAGGATGGCTAGATTCTCAGTCCCCTCCAGAGGAATCCACAAACCCTGGGTACCTTTGCAATCCCCACGATGTTGGGAAAAAAAGAACGCAAATTTGGCATGGATAACTTTTGTGTACAAATAACTATGGGGGCGTTAAGCACAAACTACCCCAAATAGCCAAAAAAGGGCTTAGCACAGGAGGAGGAAAAGGTGTAGCAACAAAGGGGTTAAAACTAATTCTACTCTCCTTCGTGAATCACTCAAACATTTTTTCCATTTACTGGTGTTAAAGTATGGGGGACTTCTCATCTTGGAGAAAATGAAGAATGAACGTTAGACACATGACCACGTTTTGACTTATTGTTGTGAGTTACTGCCAATCTTTCGTCCCAAGCATGTGCACACAACAAATACACATTGATATTTCGAGTGCATTTAAAATATTGCAATGAAAGCAAATGTCCAAAATGTAAAAGTTATTAAAACAGCTAGCATAATAAATCGCACATTTTGATAATCCCTACACACCTAATCTTAGCATCAGATGGGGTGTAGGAATCTAGTGGAGATCAGTATCTCGTTTTTTCAGCATGTATACCTGAGCTTTAATTATTTATTAGTCTGCAGCCTATCTCCTAGCCAAGGCTGTCATGTCTCTGTAGCCAAGTTGTTACAATGGTCTTGGTGCGGTTCCACAGAGAAATGCTCTGCTCTGTGCTTGTCCTGGAATCAAAATCCTGCTGTCTCCCCAAGAGGGTTGACAACAATCAACTTATATAATTCATTCTGTTTATTTGAGGAAATAAAACTCTGCTTCGTGATGTAAGGTTGGAAGAGTAAGGGCCTGATTTAGATCTTGGTGAAGGGAAAAGATTTGTTGCCATAAGATTTAATGGAATCGTAATACAGCCGACAGGATATCCGTCAAGTTTGTGGCATAGTACTCCCTTCCACCAAAATCTACATCAAGCCCTTAGGGCCAGATGTAGCAAAATCCGTTTTTGCAACTTGTAAATTGCGAGTCTGAGCGACTCGCAATTTGCAAGTCGCAAAAACGGATACAGAATGGTGTCTCAGACACCTTTTGCGACTCGCTATGGGGTCGCAAAGACCCACCTCATCAATATTCATGAGGTGGGTCGCATTTTGCGACCCCCATAGCGAGTCCCTGCACTCACAGGGATGGTGGCCTGCTGTAGTCAGCAGACCTCCATGTCTGTGACTGCTTTTTAAATAAAGCAGTTATTTTTTTCATTTTGCAGCCCGTTTTCCTTAAAGGAAAACGAGTTGCAAAATGAAAAAAAATCCGAAACCATTTGGTTTCGTTTTTTTCAGAATTGGACCACTGCCTGCTCTGAAAAAATATTTATGTCGACATTCACAAAGGGGAAGGGGTCCCATGGGGACCCCTTCCCTTTTGCGAATGTGTTACCACCAGTGTGACACTGGTGTTAACTGCGAGTTGGTTTGCGACTGCATTCGCAGTCACAAAGCAGCTCTGAATTGCAATGCGAGTCGCAAATAGTTAGGGAACACCCCTTCCAATTTGCGAGTCGCATTCCCAAATTGCAAGTTGGTACGACTTGCAATTTGAGAATGTGCATCGCATGAGGCTGTTTGCATGGCGCTAACTGCGTTTTTCGCAGTTTGCGCCATGCAAACGGCGTGGTACATCTGGCCCTGAGTCTCATATGTATGTTAAGGCCTAAAGTCACTTTGCCTTTTCCTAAGCATGAACCATTTAAATGAATACATAAACTATAAGCATTCCATCAATATGTGCAGTAATATACATTGTTGCCTGATAATACATTTAAATGCATATGAAATAATCAACTATAGGAAACAAACAATGATTGCATGGCCTGAGCCTCGACGAGCAGGTACACTATAGCGGGGGGCCCAAGAGACATACACTACAACATACATGACACATAGAGCAGCATAAAATAATAAACCTTCAAGCACAGTGATCGTGTCAGATGCCACCTCGCTCCGAGGTCGATCTCCATAATAAATGAATGAATTGTAACCACCGTTATGAATTGTGTAAATATTACGGACCTTTAATCTTCGTAGCTGGCATGTACTGCTGTGCACCTCCCCGCACTAACTTGGTGCCTGTGAAAAGCGTCTTTACACGTTTATATATCACAGTGAATGAAAGGCGCACGCTGATCCAAATAACTCGGTAGGTTTTTGAGGTTGACCTCCCAGGAAGGCACATATGTCAGTGACAATAGATTGATGTACCTAGATTGTTTCAATGATTGTATCCTATTGCAGTTTGGAGGCAGCTTTAGTGAGCAGTCCTATAAGTCTGACAGCAGATTGAAATGTGTATATTTCAGTTCTTTAATTATGGAATTAATTTGTAATTTTGTGAAAGTGTAATACGTTTTTGAAGTCACCTTTAGTTTTCTCTTTGTTCACTTATGTATTTCTGCTATAAGCCCCTCCGCCCCAAGAAATGCATCGGGGCCTGGGATGGTTGACCCAAAAGTTTAAACTCATTGTGGGAACTTTTTTAGGGGTTCCAGATCAAACAGCCGTTGCTGGCTTAGACTGTAACAACTAGAGTTTTTTTTCACAACTAATGTCCTTGGCGTTTATATTATTATTGAACTAAACCCTGAGCTACAAATTCACCCTTTAGCATGTGACCGTCTGAGTAGTGAAGTTGAGTGGTCTAAGGCTTACTCTGGGGAGGTATATAGGGTGGAAAACCTAAATGTTATAAGGCATACACTTTCAGTCAATCAATCAGAAAGAAAGAAAATACTTTACTTTAAACACACAACATACATAAATATCAAGAAGCAATCAAATGGTACACAGTGAGGAGGGAAATCAGTCAGTAGTTGTTCATACATGTTAAGAAACATTGCTCTTTTGAGAAAATGGGGCATGATGCCTTTGTGAATTCTCTCTCAGGCAACATCTAAACCTCCTGGATGTTGATGTCCCGGTAGAATTGTTGAAAGTTACAGTTTACCCCACAATGTCTCACCCTTGAACATTATTTTGCATCTTTTCTGTCCTTGGCTGGCTGGGTGAGGGAGTTGCTCTGTTTCTTCTGGTGTGTCATTCTACACGGTCTACGAGGAGGGATCAAGCTGACAGTGCCCTGGTCTCGCCAATTTAGCTGTCTCTAGTTTTCATGTCTTAGGTGCATGCCTCTATTTTACGTAGTTGTGGAGGTATGTCATGAGCCCTAGAGAAGGAGAAACTGCTTTACTCTCGCTTCAATAACTGTCATCAAGCTATTCACTGTGTGGTTGTCCTTGAGCCCAAACACAAAACCACTACACATGCAAAAAAGGAAGCCTATCCTAGTTCCAAGCAGTCATCAGAAGGCAGAGGTTGGTGAAGTGTGTGATGTGGAGATAGCACCAACTTTCCCTAGGAACATTGATTTCTTCGAATGAGGTCACTGGATGAAGTCACAATTTCCTCAGCAGCCAGCTGTCACAGGTGCTTATTTTTGATTTTGGGAGACCATAGGATGCAGTTGAGGTTTCTTGGAGTGCCAAGCCGTCACAGGCACTCCTGCTTCTTGACACGCTACAGGTGTACTGGGGTCTCAAGCCCTCACATTGTGGCCTGGCAGTGCAGATCCTTCCATGGGTTACAGGTGGATGTGTTGTTCTCCTCCTGCCCAGCTCCTCGCAGTTGCCCTGTTCTAGGCAGTCTCTACTTTGTAGATTGTTACCTCCAGTACCCCTCACCAGCAGTCAGTTAGCTTCTTTCATCAAGGAAGCGACACAGCAGGTCTTCTAGCAGGTTGCAGAACTTTCAGGCTCTTGTTCCTGTATCTGGTGTAGGAGAGTTGTGAGTCAATTACCCCAAACTTGGAGCTCTGCAGATTCTTAATCTCCACTGCTGTGGGAGCCTGAATTCTGGCTAATGAGAAATCCTGGTATCTTGGTGGTTTTTGATTGGTACTTATTCCAAGTTTGCAGACAGAGTTTGTATATTCAACAAATCCAGCTCTAGAACTGGTTTCATGGAGTTTGTTCCTTTTGAGTATTCCTCTCAGATTGGTCCAGCTAAAGTCTCTATTTCTCAATGTTAGCTAGAATGCACAGTGGAGCTGGGAGCTTCTTGTCATGGGAGACCCAAGGGAGAGGTTTCCCCACTACTTCTAAATCTATTAGGGGAAATTATTTCAGGGAAAAAGGGAATAGGAAATGACAGGTCAATCAATCAATCAAGCAGGATTTATAGAGCACAGGTAATCACGTGTGAGGGTGTTCAGGCACTGAGAACATAGCTGCTCAGAGATTCATTTGAACAGCCAGGTGTGAGTCCTTTCCTGAATTCCAGAAGAGAGGATGAGGTCTATAGGTGAAGGGGGAGGTTGTTCTAGGATTTTGCCAGGAGGTAGGAGATGAAGTGTCCTCCACTATTGCTTCATCAGATGAGGGAGTGTGCAAGGGAAAGGGAAGTGGAGCACAGGTGTCTGGAGGGTTGGTGGAAGTTCAGGCGATGGTTGATGTATGCTGGTCTTTGATTGTGAAGGGCATTGTAGGTGTGGGCCAGCAACCCAAATTGAAATCTCTTCTGAGTAGGGAGCCAGTGCACCTCTTGAGGTATGGGGAAGGGGCTGGGGTAGTATGGATCATTTGGGGGAGGTGGAGGGTTCATGTTGCTGTATAGGCTCTCTCCAACCTCCGTCTTAATTACTACTCCAGAGCAGGTAATCAGAATGGATGTTTGGGTGACCACAGCCACATGTAGCACTCCTTATACACCCTACTTCACATATATAAGTAAACACACATCATCCATATCTTACATGGATGGAAAAAAGGGATGGGCATGCAATGTAAAAACACAGTAGAGGCCAGTTGTCATTCTTTCTTGTAAGGAACACAAAAAACATCTGTCTTGCCTCTAGTTTGTTGCTGCTATTTATATCAGTCCTGCATACCCCAATGAGCTGATAGTAGTCACACTCAGACAAAGAGGGTACACACAGGATTCCACTCTAGACCACAGAGCACTCCTATGGGTCACATTCCATGCCACAGTTGGCCTGACGTGCATGCACACCTGATTGTCGTTCGTGCTGAGGCTAAAAATCTAAAACACATATAGCTTCCTATAGGATAATCGAGGCAGAGGCGCATCCTCTCCAGAGCCAGGAAACCCTTTCCTTTTTTCCTTTCCAAGATTCTTCTTATCTTTATACAAATGGATATGGACGTTTTTGAAAAAATAATTGAATGAATTAAAGATTATGCTGTGTTTCTAAGGAAATGGTTGTTGTTTCATCATTTTGAAAAATTAATCATTCCTGTGAATGTAGTGTGCTTAAAGATGCCTTGCATTAGATCTGGATGCCTTCATAGAGTTACATATATAGTGACCTCATGCTGGAAGAACCACCCAAGCAGCTCTACATAGGTTTCGAAATTGGAGCATTTGGCTACACACTCCACTGTACTATCCTGTGTGGAAGTGGATCCTTAGTTGGGGTGAATAGTAGTCCACTACAAGTAATAATATCACTATCCTATTAGGTCTAGTACCAGTAAAGTATTTTAGTAATTTAAACCTGAACTCAACTCATGGTAGCTTTAGCACAGAGTAGGCAAGCTTAACTTAGAAGACGTGTAAAGCATCTAGAAGTACCAGAACAGTTAAAAAGTCAAAACACAACACAATAAAATTCCATTGCCAGTTTCTACAAATATACAATAATTTAATTAACAAAATGACACCAAAGTGACAAAATTTAAAAAGGGAAAACCGGAGATATTCTTTATATGAAAATAGTGCCAAAAGGCTTTAAGTGCAACTGCGGTTATCTGGTTGTGCTTGACTGGGACAAAGGTAAGTTTTAAGGCCAACGGTGATGGAGCATGGGTCGTATACAAGGACTAGGTTTGTCCCTGTGGACAAAGTTACCTTCTAACTTTGGCAACCTGGACTGGGGCAGAGGGAAGGGGCTTGACGTTGATGGACTATAGTGATAGGCTGGAGCCTCAGTGAAACTATTAGTTTAGGCGGGAAAAGCTCTGAGAGGGGAAGTTTAAGTTTTCGCATCCTTGAGGTCTTTAACATCAATTCAGTCTTTGTCAACCGCAACCTTGTGTCGGAGCGCCCTTGGCTTCACCACATTCCAATGATGAGCAGAGAACATAGCAGGAGCTATGGCAAAGTCAAGCCCACACCCAAGGTCTTTGTCTCAGCTTTGGGAGAAACTTTGAGCCTCGTTAAGGAACTATTCAGCTTCTGGGTGACAGATAGAAGCTCATGGAAATAGTTCCTACAGGCTTTAGGAATGTTAAGGGTAACTTTTTGTAAGTATATTTTGTAAAAAGTTTAGTACGAAACAGATTTTACCAATAAATTGGATTTGTAATATGTATTTTAAACATTCCACGAATTACATTGTTAGCTGGTTCTTAGGTGGAGGGTTTATGCCTATTGAAAATGGGTTCTTTTAACAGGTCAAACTTGCAGTTTTGAAACTGCACAGACAGGCTACAGTAGTAGTGCTGCAGCTATCTTTTGCGCTGTCACTCCACCAGTGGCACTATGTGTGCTGCAGTCCAAGAGTAACATTTAACTTGCAGGCCCTGTGTACACTTTGTACCATGTACTAGGGATGTATAGGTAAGTTAAACATGTCAGTTAGTAGTACAGCCATTTGAACATGTTTTAGGAGTCAGAGCACATGCAATGGGGCCTGTTTAACAGAGTTCCTTGCACAGAGTAAATAAAAGCAGCAGCCTTAGTCCAAACAAATGGGGGGGGCTTGTGCCAAAAGATGCATTTTTCTTCATTTCCTTCATATCCTAAGTTAGAACTCAGTAATACATCTAATGAAGATAATAAAATACCACTGTGGCAGCAATGAAGAAAGCTAAGAAGCAGTTGGCATGTCAATTGTAAAAACATATGTCTTCGTCGCTAATTATGTTTAGATATAGATCTGCATCAGGCAGTGAAGCACAGGACTTTAGATATGTGTGGAGAGCCTTGACAGTGTGTTTACCTTTCACTGGCAAACTAGCCTGGTGAATTATAGTTGCCTATGTTGAGATGTGACAGCTGTAGAATCTCCCTGACTCTAGTATTTTGTACTCCGACTCCCTCCAGAAGATATCTTGCAGTGGGATAAGTGTCAGATTGGCAGGAAACACTCCTTGTTGATCTGTGAAACTTAACTTGCTTCTTTATCTGTGCTGTGAACACACTTGATTCTTTAAATTTTGATAATACTCTCCATGCAAAATGTGTATAAGAAACATCACCCTTGTTTTCCAGATTGCAAATATGTGTTAGTCAGGGTAACTCAAACATAGGTTTGGGGGAGGTTGTGTGTTGACTCAATGCCTGTCTGAACACAGCATGACTGTTTTGCCAGCCTAAACTCTGACTTACAGTGACTTCAGATCTACATGTTTGAAAGTTCTAGCTGCTCTGTGCATAAAGTTCCACAATCTGACAGTTTTTAATCTGATTGTGGTGGGTGCCCAGTATCAGTTACATTTTCAATCAATCTAACAGTCAGCATTTGTAAAGCACGCTAATCACCGCATGGGTCTCCAGTCGCTATGTGTGGGGGAGCTACTTGAACATCCAGGTCTTGAGGCCGCTCCTCAATTTGGCCAGGGAGGAGGAGGTACAGAGGTGGATGGGGTGGTCATTCTTGGCTTGGGAGAAGGTGCGTCCTCTGGTTAGAGTGTGCTGGATTTGTGGGACGGTGGCGAGGACCAGAGAGGCCGAGCGCAGGTGTCTGGTGGGGTGGTGAAAAGTCAGGTGGTTGTCTAGTTATTCAGGTCCTGTGTTGTGGAGGGCTCAGGAGGCATGTGTGAGCAGTTTGAAGTGGCATCTGTTTCTGATGGGGAGCCAGTGTAGGGTGCAGAGATGGGGTAGTGTGGGATCGTCTTGGCAGATCCAGGATGATTCCTGCTGCTGCATTTTGGATTGTTTGGAGCCGGTTGAGAAGGAGGGTAGTGGTTCTGCCGTAGAGGGCATTCCTGTAATCAAGACGGCTAGTGATGAGGGCTTTTGTGACAGTTCTTCTTGTGCGTTTTGGGATCCATCTGAAGATTTTGCAGAGCATTTTGAGTGTGTTGAAGCAGTTAGAAGCCATTGAGTTGACCTGTTGTCTCATGGAGAGCTTTCTGTTGAGTATGATGCTGAGGTTACGGGTGTGGGTGGTGAGGGAGGGAACTGGTCCTAGGGCAGAGGGCCACCAGGAGTCGGCCCACAGCAAGGGGGTCTTCCGAAAAGGAGACTGGCGGTCATGTTGGTGTTCAGTTTGAGGTTTGGTGGTGTCTGTGATTTGGAGAGGGAGAGTATGAGCTTGGTGTTATCGGCATATGAAATGATGTTGAGATCATGGCTGCAAACGATGGTTGCTAGTGGCATCATGTAGATGTTGAATGGAGTGGGGCACAGTGAGGAGCCTTGGCGTACACAGCATATGATGCTCTTGGGAATGGAGATGTAAGGGGGTAGGTGGACTTTCTGGGTGTGGCTGGTGAGGAAGGAGGCCAGTAGCTTGAATGCGTTGCTGCAGATGCCGATGTGGTGAAGTCTTTTGATGAGGTGTCAAAGGCTACTGACAAGTCCAGAATGTTCAGGGTGGCTGATTTGCCATAGTCTAAGATGGTTCTTATGTCATCAGTTGCAGCTATAAAGGTGGTTTCTGTGCTGTGGTTGGAGCAGAACCCGGATTAGGAGGGGTGGAGCAGGTGGTTTGATTCCAGGTAGTCCGTGAGTTGGACGTTGAAGGCTTTCTTCATCATTTTGGCCGGGAAGGGGAGGAGTGAGAAGGACTGGTAGTTCTTGAGGTCGGATGGGTCAGCTCTGGAGTTTTTCAGAAGTTGTTTTACTTCGGCATTTTTGCGTGATTCTGGGAAAGTGGCAGACTGAAAGCAGAGTTGATGTTGGTGAGCGGGGATCCGATTACCTTGTGTCTGGGGTTGAAGGCATGGTGAGGGCATCGGTTCGTCATGGCTCCTGAATGGATGGAGGACATGATGGACTTAGTAGTTTTGGTGTTGAGGGGGATCCAGTTGGCCAGGCGGTGGGGTGGGAGGATTGTGGGAGGAGTTGGGAAGCCCAGTTGCCATGGTTGGGGTTTAAAGATTTTGTAGATGTTGGCGATCTTGGTGTGGAAGAAGTCAGCAAGAGAGTTGCTGAGGGACTGGGAGGTCTGGATGGTATTTTCAGTGGCACCTGGCAAGGAGAATTCTCTGATGATTTGGAATAGTTCTTTGGTGCGGTTAGTGGGTTGAAGGCGGGTGGCTAGTGTGGTCTTCTTTGCTTTTTTGATGGCGTGGTGATAGGATTTGAGGGCTGTCTTGAAGGCATGCAGTTGCCTGGGTCTTTGCTGGTGTGCCAGCGGTTCTCTGGTGGTCTCCACTTCAGTTTTTCTGCTTTCTGTTTGTTAGTGAACCAGTTGTTTGTTTGTTGGCCCTGCTGTTGCGAAGGGTTTTGAAGGGTGCGATGGAGTTGGTGCTGGTGGTGACTCATTCCGAAAAATGGGCAGCAGCTTCATTGTCATCATTGGAAGTGTTGAGGGTGGTTGTCCATTGGGATTGGGTGATGGTGTTCCAGCTGTGGCAGGTGGCAGGGTTGGGGCTAGTGGCATGTCGGTTTATATCAATAGTAAAGTGAGCAATGATGTGGGCTGTCTAGGTGATCTCGGTTTTGTGGCTGAACTGGATTTTGTGTCTGGACATGAAGATTGGGTAGAGGGTGTGACCAGCGGTGTGTGTGGGGTGTGGTGACAATCTGTCTGAGTCCCAGGTTGTCCATGGAGTCTAGTGGGGTGGTCGAGTTGGTGTTTGAGGGGTCTTCAAGGTGTAAATTGAAGAGTCCTTGAGCCAGGTCTCTGTGACGTATACTATGTCGGGCAGGAGGCGGTGATGGTGTCCCAGAGTTCAATGGCATGTTTGGTCACAGTGAGCGGACTTTGAGTAGCATGCATTGGAACTGGTGGTCAGTGGTT
Source organism: Pleurodeles waltl (assembly GCF_031143425.1). Lineage (NCBI taxonomy): Eukaryota > Metazoa > Chordata > Amphibia > Caudata > Salamandridae > Pleurodeles > Pleurodeles waltl. Next base: position 832,968,526 of record NC_090437.1, read on the forward strand.
TTTGGTGGGGGGGGTGAGGAATCAGAAAAGATTAGACCCCCACCCGGGGTCTCCTTCCCAGAGGTGGAGGGACACCCTTTATGTCCTCAGGGTCAATTTAGCAGAGAGTTCACAAATCAGACGGAGTCACCAACTGGAGGAATAAAGAGAAGTTTATTACATGGATTATAGCTCGAGCTAATACAGAGTCCCAGGACAGTCAAGTGACTATCCTACGGAGGCTGCCCCTTCACTCTGGGGCACCCAATCTTATATACACACAAAACTGCTTAGTCAGAGGACCACTCCACCCCTAACGTATTCAAGGTCCTCTGCGGCCTTCAGAATATTTCAGGGATACACGTGTGGTGGGAGAAGGTACAGATGCAGCTGGCAAGAGGTGGCAACGACCTGTACAAACTTGTTCTGGCAGTTACTGATTAAGCACGACTATTCTCGGAACTGTATTTGGAAAAAGTAATATGGCAGCAATAAGCAGATTGCAGCCCAAGGCTGCGAGCACAAGGTCAATCATCAAAGTTCAGGAGGTTTGTCGGGCACATGGCAACATAATAAAGATAAACAGATGCCTAGCAGCTATGGTGTATGATTAACGTTATGTACATTTTGTCAGGGGCTGAGGTTCCGTGGGGTCGCAGGTGAAGTGGCAGTGGAGGCAGTCAAAAGCTCCATTGGTGTCTGTGGCTGAGTGGGTGCATCAGAGGGTACTGTGTCACCAGGGGCCAGTTCTCTGAGGGCGATGCTGGTGTAGTGGTGTGAGGTCAGGGGACTAGGGGTTTGGGCGCTGGGTGTGGTCAATATCTTTCAATAGGAATGTTGTGGATGGTGCTGATGTTGTTTTATTATTGAAGTTCTTATCCTGCTCTCTGTCATTTTTATCCACCACATACCTACTGCTTATTGACCTGTGCCCGCACGTGGTTGCTCCCTGTCATTTGTATCCACCACATACTTACTGCTTATTGACCTATGCCTGCACTTGGTTGCTCTCCAAGTGGGAAGTTCTTTGTCAGGGTGCAGCTTCTGGTACTCGAGTTGGCAGCACTAGTTGGCTGAAAAGGATGGGTAACAAGGTAGGGCTCCACTGAGTTCATCAACACTTGTCTAATTTTTGTTGTTCAGGAAATGGCAAAATCACAGTTCTTTTCCCTTTAGTAACTGTGACTGGCATGGTGTTTGGCCGTAGCACTCTTTAGGCAGGTGTAAATTCTTTGTTTTCTCCTATTTGTTCAGCTACTAAGACACCTAACTTGGGTAGACAAACAATATAAAAATCTTTGAAGTTGCAGCAGGTAGCACTTTATACAGAACAGTATTTTGTAAATCCTGTAACAGATCAGGGTACGACTGTTCACGAGAATTTTCACCCCTGGAAAATGTTGTACGTTCTCATACCAAATAAGATGTCATAAAGTGAGTAGTTAAGAACTAGATGTCAGAAATATTAGGTAACCCTCTCTGTGTGCTATGCAGGTTATTTGGACGTTCCACTGCTCCCTTTGAATTTGGGCTGAAGGGGTTGTACATCTGATTCCTCAGCAAACGCCTCTGCTAATACTTTAGAATTAAAAGTTACCCCTTGATCCAAGTTAAAAATATGCACTCCTTCCATTGCTACTTAGAATAAAAAGCCTATTGTGTGTGTGACAGTCATAGCTTAACACATAGGCCACACCCATATATAGTGACTATAGGAATCTACTGCTATCAAGATGTGTTTGTATTTATGTTTTGGTTTCAATATAAAAGATTTGAATGGTAGAGTTGTTTTTGTAGAATGCATTTGAGGGTGGTATAACTATATTTTAAAGTTTTGTTACTTGTCAGATTTTACACCATAGTACATGCCAGGTTATCTTAGGCATTGTTAGAACTGCCATCCTTGGTGTGGTCTGTCCTAACTTTTTGCCTCTACTTCCCAGGTTGCTTTCTGTGTGCTGGAGTCTGTTTTTGCTGTTTTTGTTACTCTGGGCACTTTACCACTGCTGACCAGTGCTAAAGTGCAAGTGATCCCTATGTAAAATGTATGTGTAATTGACTTTACCATGATTGGCATATTTGATTTACTAGTAAGTCCCCAGTAAAGTGTACTATAGGTTCCCAGGGTCTGTAAATCAAATGTTACTAGTGGGCCTGCAGCACTGGTTGTGCCACCCACATTAGTAGCCCTGTAAACATGGCTCAGACCTGCCACTGAAGTGTTGGGTGTGCAGTTTTAACCTGCAATTCGACCTGGCATGTGTACCTCCTTGCCAGGCCCAAACCTTCCCTTTTTATACATGTAAGGCACCCCTAAGGTAGACCGTAGGTAGCCCCGGGGCAAGGTGCAGTGTATGTTAAAGGTGGGACATGTACTGATGTGTTTTACATGTCCCAACAGTGAAATACTACCAAATTCGGTTTTCACTGTTGCAAGGCCTATCCCTCTCATAGGTCAATATGGGGGCTGCCTTTAAATATTCTCACAGTGCAGATTCCTTTTGAGAGCAGATAGAAATCTGGAGTTTGATGTCTCTAAACTCACAATTTAAAAATATATCTTTTAGTGAAGTTAGTTTTTAAATTGTTAGTTTGAAAAAGCCACTTTTAGAAAGTAAGCATTTTCTTGCTTAAGTCATTCTGTGACTCTGCCTGTTTGTAGATTCCCTGTCTGGGTCAGTCTGACAATGGGGCTGTTTGTGCATCTCCTCTAGACAGTGACGCAAAGGGTGCTGGGGTGTAGCCTGCATAACCTGACGAGCCATCGGAGCTAGAGTGGAGGGAGGAGTAATCACTTCCAGTTCCTGGGCCCCTGGAAGTGAAGTTCTGGAGAAAAACCTGTCTAACGACGTCGGACGGAGCCGTGCGACTTCGCTAAGGATGCCGCTGCATGGAAACCGCAATGCTACCTGCCACAAAGCCATGGACCTCACAGAAGCGCGACGACCCCAACAACTTTGCAGGCCTCGAGTCTTCGCAGCTGTTTATCCCACACGACTTGGCTGAGATTGGAGTGTCGTAAGTCCGATGTCCGTGACATCCGATGCCATTGCTGTGCCAGTGGCCCTGTGATGTCATCACGACCCTGTGAGGTCGCCCCGCAGCATTGTGACTTTGCCAGGCTTCGTCTCTGTCGGAACCAACTGCCTCATTTCCACCGCTCTGCACTAAGGACCCCGACGCTGCTGCACAACGCCTCTCCTCCCCTGCCCCGTAGCACCGGAACCGACGCTGCATCAGATCCAGTGATGCCTCGCACCGGCCTGTTATCTACTTGTTTTAGTAAGGTACTGTACCAGAGGGTCCGTACGACTCCATAAACGGCGTCAGTGACATTGCATTGTAGAAAACTACTCTGTCACGATGCCGGGGGTGAGTGGGGGTTAACTAAGTGTGATTCTCCTTTACCCTGACTGGAGTGGGGGTCCTTGCTTGGACAGGGGGCAACCTGACTGTCAACCATAGACCCTATTTCTAACAGGCATTAACAACCACCTATAATGCTGACGTAGTATTTGTAAAAATGCAGAAACTCCAGCATTAACTGAACTTATCATTAGCTCATCTAATTTACTCAGATCGTACTGATTTATTCAATACATCACAACCCCCCAACTCCTGGCATTTTGACCTAGGTAGCCCTAAGTATACCAGGAAGTATTTTTTCTTTGCGGAAAAGCCTGGGGGCAGGGCTGTGTTATTGCATGATTACTGTATGGCTGAGTTTATTTCTAGTTCAGTTTTAGTTTGTGACTGTTTCACTGCTGCTATGTTGCGTATCTGTACTGAAGATTTCACAGATTTATTAGCAGGGCGATACCGTTTTGAGTGGATTCCCGCATTCTAGTGGGCCAGCATGAGCTGAAAATCCACAAATACAAGATGGCTTTCGAAGGCAGCTATCCATATCCAGAGCTGTTAGCAGCTGCCATATTCCTTTTTGAATTTTTGTAGTCATTCGATTCACAATCAGGTAAATCTATGGTATAATTTTGAACATAAAATGACGGACCCGAAACAATCAAAGTTGGAACAGAAGGGTTTGGATTCTACAAAGCTAGAAGTAGCGCATTTAACCCTGCAGTTTGTGCAGTGGAGTCTGCTAAGGCAAGTGTTATGGTGATCAGAGGTAAAGTAACCACTGCTGTGCCCCCTAGGCCACCTGCAGTGAAAAGACAACATCAAATTAAAGATAAGAGACCTTTCTAAACCTACCTTAAAACTTGTCAGAAATGCACAATGGTGGGCACGACCTTAGGAACAGATAACCATGTTACAATTAACGGTATATTAATCCGTTTATACTGTGGTGTGACTGATGATGGTGTAAAAAACTCCTCGGTGCTCTTGCCTCATTTCATGCACCTGTCTCGTGCTTCTACACAACAGGAAGGCAGTCAATGAACGACCCCCAGTCTGTATAGTCTTCTTATCCTGGTATTATAGTGCTTTATCTGGGATGTAATCCGCTGGCCTAAAATAATATGCTCATGGACATTTTCTAATTTAATTTCACAACCCAAGGTGCTACTTGATTTATCACTCTACTGACTTAGTTTACATTATCCATTATTAGGTAACGGTTCTGCAACGGTAGTGTAAGGTCTCCTGGGAGTGACGAGCGTTTCACCTTGCCAGAGTAAAAGGAAGCAGTGGACAAAGGGACGAGGCTTGGCTGCTATTGCAGCCGAAGGCATAAGTGATTTTACTGGACGCATTTTCTGGCTGTAAAATTAGGTCCGGTGTTTCTGCACCCGGGAATATTGGTTGCAGGAACAGTGGGTCAGTTGAGATCAGAGGTAGCGGTATCCCACCCAGGGACACCGCTTCTCTTGATTCAAAATCAGGTGCGTCTACGACTGTGGGGGTCATGATCAGGGGTGCATAGTTTCAGAGAATTCACAAAGTCGCCTGAAGTATGGAAAAGGCACACGGGGGCTAAGAGGGCGGGTGAAATACGGTCTGGGGAAAAGAGAAGGAGAGCAAAACTAAATGGACTAAGAGATATGGAAAGGAAGAAGACGGAGAAGAATAGGCTACAGCAGAAAAATGAACCAAGAGAGGAGCCAAATTTATCAGAGTGGGGAAAGAAATGTGTGACATTATGAGAATCAAAAAGAAGAGAAGAGTGTGAATGTGTAGACGCAAGATGCACATTAAAAAGTAGATGCAGTTGATACAGCTGGCAGAAATAGCATTAGGAGAGAGCCAAGATAGTCACAAAAGAAATGGTGCAAGCCAGGTGGGAAATGTCGAAAGCGAATAAGGTAACAGAACACGGACTCAGCGCATTGGCATTCAAAGAAATAGATGATCCAGACTGTAACACGGATGGGTGGGTGGAATAAAGCACCATCCTGCGGACATAACAAAGAAGTTGTAATGAGGAAACTTATTCCTACTTATTTAAGAACCTTTAATTTTAGTGGTATGTTTCACTTGGTTCTCCTGCTCTATGCAGTGTCTTTTCTCAGGGCGTTTTTCAAAGCCAAACTTTCACGAGTTTATTATTTGTTCTGTAGCTATTTTTTGTTTTGTTTTCCTTTTAATTTCATATACTAGTGTTAGTATCGTAGATAGACGTGTTTGATATTGATTTTTACAATTATTTTTCGTCTGGGTGCTGATCCCAACTGATATATCTGTTGGGTAGTGCCCTTGGGATTATGTGGCTGGTAGTTTGTCATGAAATCTGGTTGCAGGCCGGTGAGTCTCCTCTAAAAAGGTTTCCGCTTTTTAACCCTTCCACTTGCAAGTTCCTGGATCATTTAAGAGGTTCGTTAAGAACAAGATTCATTTGACTCTGGTGCTCTCACTTGAAGAAGCTGGGTAGAGAAGAAGATAATACACTTCTGGCACCGGAGGGTTGCTTGAGCACTGATTATTCTGTTTCTGACTGCCAAAAGGGAGTTGTTCGAGCCCACACGCAGCTGTGTAGGTTTTGACTGGTCTAAAAAGTGAGATGGCTCCACCATGCCGTACTAAGTGATGCACAGACAGCAAAAGGTGAGAGGTGTCTTAAGGGATCCATCCGCAGGGTGCTGGCTCAGTTAACTGATAAGAACTAGGAAATATCTTTATTGAAGTCATCTGTCCAGAGCTGCATTTCTAATGATTCTAGGGTTCTACAAATGTACTCATCTATCAGTCTCTGAAGGATTAGTAGACCCTCAGCATATGTCGATGTGCTGGAAGGAGCTGCGAGCTGAAGGGATGTCCAAGCAGGAAAAGATGAGAGATGGGGAAGGGACCAAACTTCCTGTGTATGTGAGCTAGCTGTCTGCTGTTGCCACTGCAGCACTGTGCCTCCAATGGTCATGTGGCTTCTCCATCAAGAAGCAGATGTCCCAACTACATATAAAGGCTTATGTAGACCTGAAGTGATACGTTATTGGTGACATAAATTATAGTCTGCGTGGTAGATGATGCCGTTTCTCGTGACATATGTGGAGTTATGTCTCAGGCCTGCTCAGGTAGCAGTATTGCTATACAGACAACAACATGGAAAATAATAATAATTATTCTATTTTGTATTGTTGCCATAATGGTCGATCTGATTATGTTTTTCAGTTAATTTGCATGGTTGTTAATAACGTAGGTTAATGTGCAGTCATAATAAAGAACCGAAACATACCTTTGACGAACTTTCTCATTTAAAGATTTGACATATGGAATAACATACTAAGTTACTGGCCACCACATAGTGGTTTCCAAGAAGAAGATTGAGGAGTGAGGTTTAAAAAGTATTTTCATTTTTCCTACAATTTATGTGAACACCAAAGGTGGTTCCTGTGAGAACAATTCAGTCAAATATCAGGAAACCTCGAAAGGCATCCTAATGTCCCCAAGTGTTTCTATTAGTCAATTACGTTTTCAGCACTGTGGAAAAAAAAACGTAGTATGTTTTTAAGATCGTGCTTTCCAAAAATTCCTTGTCAGATTTACAATGAAAAATACGAATTATGTGGAAATACCACTATCTTTCTTAACCAATATGCGGGAAACTTTCTAAGGTCAAAGTTAGATGGACACTTTTTTCTTGAAGGGTTCACGAAAAATCGTCAATTATGGAGAAAGTTGCAGGCAATCACAAACAAATCTTACATTGACCACGACAGTACCAGTAAATTCTAAAATAAAAATGGTAGCAGTATATTTGGGTATTTGGAGTAATACATAGTGTACGAAAACCTTCTCTTTTCCTCAGATTTCTTAATCTGTCGTGACGCCGATTGCTGAGATTTTGGACCACATTAAACCAAGTCGCACTGCAGGTGCCCTATTGCTGTAACCCGAGGAGTAATTGAGGCGGACTAATTGGCATAAACGTAAAATATCTAACGAGAGATTTTGTCATCCGCATCTGCGACGAGAAAACGTGCAATTGACATTTTCGGCCTAAAGCTACAATTATGTAAGTCGATTGTTAGTGCGCCTTGAAGCCTGCAAGGCTCAATTGCACAATGGCCAGATTTAAGTTATGCTACTGTACCTTTCAGTGGTAACAGGATCACAAATGTTATTTCACTACTTAGGCCAATGGCAGCTTTACATTGGAGAAGACTTCCCAATGTCTGTAAATCCGATTTGTGTCAATAACACAACTTGAGGGCTATTCTCATCAACAGGAAACTGACCTCCTGAAATTCCGTAGGAAAATACGGCTCAACACCTTTGGAAAAAGAACTACAAAGCCCTATTCAAAGAGGACTTTGCCGAGGGATTTTGCTGAAGAGAATAATTGGCGAGTCTGGTTTCCACTAGGACATGGTACCCTAAAAATCTGTCCTCAAAGTTTGAAAATATTTGGAGTTTACGGGAACAAGATATTCAGCTTTTGATGAAGTTGGAACTTTTTCACCTCATGCAGCACCAGAACAAGATGCCAAGAATACGAGATGAAGATGCACACTACACAAACAAGATTTCCAGGTTCCTGTCGCTCTGAGCCCTTTACAACAAAGTTCGAGGATCTCCTATACTATAGAAACCAGGCAACAGATCTTGCGAAACTCTACCCTGGTGCAACTTCTAGCCTTGCCGACTGAAGGATTTTGACTTCCAAGGAAGTGAATGTAAAACATGACAGAAGGAAAATACTTCAAACTGTGTCCAATGAGGATGCAGCATCAATGACTGTAGTTTCCAGATTTGTAATGGATTTTCACAGCAGTGCTCAAGGCTTCACCAGAATCAATGACCACAGGACCACAGAATCAATGTACCAATCATCATGGAGACCAGCCATACAGTAGCGTCCACTCCTGCTTTTCCTCAGTGGTTAGCTTAAAAGGCACAACGAGTCCGGCCCCATCATCCATAAAATAACAAAGACTTTGGTTTTACATTGTTTCCTACTGGTGTTTTTTCTATTTTTTTTTTATAATTGTAATATCTCCTGATACTTTAACTGATTTATTGATATTTTTGGTGTTATTTTAATCATGAAATCATGTAATGTTTACAAAATTGATTTGGGAATTGTATCTGAGGTATTTAATGTTGTTTTTGGTGCTAGCAAATACAACATGTACAATTCATCTAAGGGGTGTTGTTTGAGCCAAACTACCAAGGATAAAAGGAGAATTTCATATTAGAACATTGATTTTTCTTGTGAGTTCTAAGTTGTTTTATTTTGTGGAAGGAAATACACAGCTCACAACAGGACTGAGAGCTCTCCCTCTAGGTATCAATCCAGTTTCCTAGACCTTGCCTTGAGTCACGCTGACCGCAGAACATGCAGAGGAACATGGGCATAATAACACTCCCCTGAGGTCAGTGTTAGAGTTAGAGGAACAAGATAGTACTACATCACCCTAAGGGAGTCATTACGACCCTGGAGGTCTTCAGGCCACCAGGATCGCTGTGGTGGTCTGACCGCTGCTAATGCGGTGGTCCGACTCCTTTAGCGGCATGCTGACTGTCTCATTACGACCAGGGTGGTTGCGCTACTGTCGGACCGCAAGCACCACCAGTTTACCTCCACAGGAGGGACTGGTGGTGCTGGTGGTCCTAATCTGCCGAGGAAGCACTGCAAGCAGCGCCACCTTAGGGATTACAACCCCCCTCTCCACCAGCTTTTACATGGTGGTAGCACCGCCATGTAAACAATGGCGGAGATGGGGTGCAGGGGGCCCTCATGGCCAGCCTCGTTGCTTTGCAGAAAGGGAACAGTGTGACAGGTGCTGGTGCTGGTGGACCGTCCGCACTGCAGCATTTCTGCAGGTTCAAATATGAGCTGCCAACAATGTTGTAGGCTGTTTCCCACTGGGCCAGTGGGCAGAAACATCCGTTTCCGCCCGCTGATCCAGCAGGAAACTCCTAACGGGGCCCGCAGGAAGGCGGCTGCACTTATGGCAACCTGACTGCAATAGTTTGGATTGCCTTTTCCATCCACCAAACTCACAATTGCCCCCTAACTGTCTTATTGAATGAAAGAATCCATAAAAATCCATAAAGCAAGTGTGTTATTTGGGAATGGCAATGATCTCCATGAGGATGGAGTATGCTCCGTTATGGCCAGTTCCACGTCAGGTGGAGCAATACTGCCATAAGATATATCTCATTGCCTGATTTTGGCATCATCTTGTTCAGCCTCACACTCTGTGTCTCTTGAAATTGTATTCTGGCCCAGTATTCCTGTGTCCTCATAATCTCAGCCACTGAGCTGTAATTCAGTTCATTGTTTTTAAGCTCAATTGTACCAAAATCAGTTTTAGTCTGCCATACATATAGGATGGCTGTTCTTTGATTAGTCTATCATTGGTTATAACAGTAGTTTACAAGGGCCTCCTGTCTCTGGCCAAACACTGTGCCATCCCTCTGTTGGAGGCCAGCCCACACTGCATGCAGCCTTTGACCATGCTTCTAAGGGGGTGGTTGCAGAGCCTCGCCTCCATCCATGTCTTGTGCCTTAAATCACAGTAAGCTAACCACATTTACACATGACATTCAGTTGTGCTCAGTGGGAGTTGGCTGTAGGACCTGGACTGTCTCCTGGACTTACAACCAACCTGTAGCAATTGGCCATCAAACTCTGCACAAACCCTTTGGCCATGTGCAGTAGCAGTTGTATGTATGACTTGTCTTCTGGCCTACTGCCAGGCCCTACACTGCACCCTACAAAGGCAGACAAACTCCAATGCACACTGCCTTCATGAGCTCCAACAACGGACCTCTACCTATTGCCACAGATTGGTTTCATGGACCCGAGAGCCTAACTTTTGTGGACCTCTGAAGCTGCACTGGTGTTCTGCTCTGCTTCAGACTGAGAGGGAATGCAGTTAAAGGAATGCTAAGAATGCAGTACTCTTAGACTGAGTAAATGAATTTATTAAGGCACTTCCCAAGTTTCATACACGGAAAGAATAACAGGAGCTTTTATTTCAAATGCAGCAACACATATGCAATTCTAAAAATAATCACAGCAGTAAAATAATAATGATCACAGAAACAAAGAAAATGCAATACGTCAACAAGGAATATCACGTACATATACATATATATATATATACATATATATATATGTATATATGTATATATGTATTTATATTTATTTATATACTATGTATTCATGCATGCATAACGCAAGCTAAAAATAAGAATTCAGAAAGCATCACCATGGGGCTTGACAGCAACTTCACCCCTTTGCCTGCCAACTTAAGGTCATGGAACAGTGGCCAACCGAAGCAGAAGGGAGATAAAACTGCAATAGGATTTATTTTCTGAGCAAGGCGTCCCTTCTCAGATGAGTTCTTTCTTCCTCCAGTTGCCAAGTTTCCCCCACCTTATATGCTTTAAACAAACAAAAGAAGAAGGTTCTAGAAACCCCCCTCCCTTTGAGTAAGTTGTGAAATTCACATGTTGACTATGTCCAGTCAGTGTTGAGAAAACACGAATCAGACTGGCCAAATCTCACGGTGTTTTTCGAAGACCGAGCTTTACCGTGCTCTATCATAACATTTTCAGCATGGTACCTGCTTATCTTCAGAGTTCCCCCCATGTTTTGCTCCTTTGCCTTGTGAGAAGAGTGAAACAGTTTAACAAGCTGGGCACAGAAAAATACCTGCGCCGCATATGTGACAGTGTTTGAAGCTAAGCTAAGCACAAAATAAAGTCAGTGGTCAAGAATGAGCTGGTGGTTAAACACAGATAACATTACACTCCACCCTTTGACCAGTGACTCTCATAACATACCGGTCTAAAATTGTCTCTCTTTGGCTTAAACATTGTAAGCAAATTAGGTATGCATTGTACACAGCAACATAGCATTTTATAATATAAATTACTACAAGTATCCCGCCGAAAGCATTGCACAATTGCCCAAAATTGGGCAACCAACTAAATAACCAGTTGCACTCCCCTTTGTTTACATCTTGTTTTGCTCCTTTCACCAATTCATGTAAAGTGTCAATATGGGTCTGGATGGATTTAGAGTGGTCTGACAAATTGAAGCAGCACAGACCTTCAAATTCTGAGCAACCATAATCGTGCTTTAACAGTAAATAATCAATAGCAGGTCTATTTTGCAATGCAGCTTTTTTAGTACCTTGTATATCTAGCAATAATTCAGCTAAACCAATGGAAGTATGATTGATATTCTTAACCACTAAACATGCTAACGTCTTAATAACTCGAATATTATAAACAGCTAAACCTGGAACTCCTACAATAAAAAGACCTAAGCTTATATTCTGATTTAGATAACAATTGAATTTCAGAATCACATTCTTCACTTAATGGAACTGTTTCTCTTGGGTGTACAGAATGAAATGGAAACATCATGAGTCCTAATTCTGTAAAGGTACACATTCCACCAGTTATATTAGCAGGAATGTATGTACAGGTGGTATTTCCACAAAAGAATAACCATCCTAATAGTAGTTTGACATGCTTAATGTGACTAGCAGCAGTCAAAATGTGGAGACAGGACATATGATTGTAGGAGGCTGGACTGGCTTGTAGTGAGTACCAAGGGGTACTTGCACCTTGCACCAGGCCCAGTTATCCCTTATTAGTGTATAGGGTGTCTAGCAGCTTAGGCTGATAGATAATGGTAGCTTAGCAGAGCAGCTTAGGCTGAACTAGGAGACGTGTGAAGCTACTACAGTACCACTTAGTGTCATATGCACAATATCATAAGAAAACACAATACACAGTTATACTAAAAATAAAGGTACTTTATTTTTATGACAATATGCCAAAGTATCTTAGAGTGTACCCTCAGTGAGAGGATAGGAAATATACACAAGATATATATACACAATAGCAAAAATATGCAGTATAGTCTTAGAAAACAGTGCAAACAATGTATAGTTACAATAGGATGCAATGGGGAAACATAGGGATAGGGGCAACACAAACCATATACTCCAAAAGTGGAATACGAACCACGAATGGACCCCAAACCTATGTGACCTTGTAGAGGGTCGCTGGGACTATTAGAAAATAGTGAGAGTTAGAAAAATAACCCTCCCCAAGACCCTGAAAAGTGAGTGCAAAGTGCACCAAAGTTCCCCTAAGGACAAAGTAGTCGTGTTAGAGGAATAATGCAGGAAAGACACAAACCAGCAATGCAACAACTGTGGATTTCCAATCTAGGGTACCTGTGGAACAAGGGGACCAAGTCCAAAAGTCACAAGCAAGTCGGAGATGGGCAGATGCCCAGGAAATGCCAGCTGCGGGTGCAAAGAAGCTTCGACTGGACAGAAGAAGCTGAGGTTTCTGCAGGAACGAAAAGGGCTAGAGACTTTCCCTTTGGTGGACGGATCCCTCTTGCATTGGAGAGTCGTGCAGAAGTGTTTTCCCACCGGAAGGACGCCAACAAGCCTTGCTACACGCAAATCGTGCGTTTGGCGTTTTTGGACGCTGCTGGGGCCCAGGAGGGACCAGGAGGTCGCAAATTGGACCTGCAGAGAGAGGGGACATCGAGCAAGACAAAGAGCCCTCACTGAAGCAGGTAGCTCCCGGAGAAGTGCCAGAAACAGGCACAATGAGGATGCGTGAAACGGTGCTCGCCGAAGTTGCACAAAGGAGTCCCACGTCGCCGGAGACCAACTTAGAAAGTCGTGCAATGCAAGTTAGAGTGCCGTGGACCCAGGCTTGGCTGTGCATGAAGGATTTCCGCCGGAAGTGCACAGGGGCCGGAGTAGCTGCAAAGTCGCGGTTCCCAGCAATGCAGCCCAGCGAGGTGAGGCAAGGACTTACCTCCACCAAACTTGGGCTGAAGAGTCACTGGACTGTGGGGGTCACTTGGACAGCGTCGCTGGATTCGAGGGACCTCGCTCGTCGTGCTGAGAGGAGACCCAAGGGACCGGTAATGCAGCTTTTTGGTGCCTGCGGTTGCAGGGGGAAGATTCCGTCGACCCACGGGAGATTTCTTCGGAGCTTCTGGTGCAGAGAGGAGGCAGACTACCCCCACAGCATGCACAAGCAGGACAACAGTCGAGAAGGCGGCAGGATCAGCGTTACAGAGTTGCAGTAGTCGTCTTTGCTACTATGTTGCAGGTTTGCAAGCTTCCAGCGCGGTCAGCGGTCGATTCCTTATCAGAAGGTGAAGAGGGAGATGCAGAGGAACTCGGCTGAGCTCATGCATTCGTTATCTCAAGTTTCCCCAGAGACAGAGACCCTAAATAGCCAGAAAAGAGGGTTTGGCTACTTAGGAGAGAGGATAGTCTACTAACACCTGAAGGAGCCTATCAGCAGGAGTCTCTGACGTCACCTGGTGGCACTGGCCACTCAGAGCAGTCCAGTGTGCCAGCAGCACCTCTGTTTCCAAGATGGCAGAGGTCTGGAGCACACTGGAGGAGCTCTGGACACCTCCCAGGGGATGTGCAGGTCAGGGGAGTGGTCACTCCTCTTTCCTTTGTCCAGTTTCGCGCCAGAGCAGGGGCTAAGGGGTCCCTGAACCGGTGTAGACTGGCTTATGCAGAATTGGGCACATCTGTGCCCAAGAAAGCATTTCCAGAGGCTGGGGGAGGCTACTCCTCCCCTGCCTTCACACCATTTTCCAAAGGGAGAGGGTGTCACACCCTCTCTCAGAGGAAGTTCTTTGTTCTGCCATCCTGGGCCAGGCCTGGCTGGACCCCAGGAGGGCAGATGCCTGTCTGAGGGGTTGGCAGCAGCAGCAGCTGCAGTGAAACCCCAGGAAGGGCAGTTTGGCAGTACCAGGGTCTGTGCTACAGACCACTGGGATCATGGGATTGTGCCAACTATGCCAGGATGGCATAGAGGGGGCAATTCCATGATCATAGACATTTTACATGGCCATTTTCGGAGTTACCATTGTGAAGCTACATATAGGTAGTGACCTATATGTAGTGCACGCGTGTAGTGGTGTCCCCGCACTCCCAAAGTTCAGTGAATTGGCTCTGAACAATGTGGGGGCACCTTGGCTAGTGCCAGGGTGCCCACACACTAAGTAACTTTGCACCTAACCTTTACCAGGTAAAGGTTAGACATATAGGTGACTTATAAGTTACTTAAGTGCAGTGTAAAATGGCTGTGAAATAACGTGGACGTTATTTCACTCAGGCTGCAGTGGCAGGCCTGTGTAAGAATTGTCAGAGCTCCCTATGGGTGGCAAAAGAAATGCTGCAGCCCATAGGGATCTCCTGGAACCCCAATACCCTGGGTACCTCAGTACCATATACTAGGGAATTATAAGGGTGTTCCAGTAAGCCAATGTGAATTGGTAAAATTGGTCACTAGCCTGTTAGTGACAATTTAAAAGTAATGAGAGAGCATAACCACTGAGGTTCTGGTTAGCAGAGCCTCAGTGAGACAGTTAGGCACCACACAGGGAACACATACATGCACACCTATGAGCACTGGGGCCCTGTGTGACAGGGTCCCAGTGACACATACATATAGGCCACAACCTTATGAGCACTGGGGTCCTGACCAGCAGGGTCCCAGTGACACATAACAAACATACTGAAAACATAGTGTTTTCACTATGAGCACTGGGGCCTAGCCATCAGGATCCCAGTGAGACAGTGAAAACAGTGACAAACATCCTGACATACACTCACAAACAGGCCAAAAGTGGGGGTAACAAGGCTAGAAAGAGGCTACTTTCTCACAGTGATTCACCATCCTTTTGCAATGTTTATCGGTTCGGTAGTGACATAGGTGATTATTATGCTTTTGACGGTCACCTGACTGCCATGGCGGTGGTGGCGGTCGGTCTGCCACCAGGCCGGTGGTGAAGACCGCCATATTAAGACTTCAGTGGTTTGGTCAAAGCCAAACTTCCGGAATGCTGCCCGAACCTCCAGGGCGGTCAGACCACCTGGCCTGAGGTGAGCACCCAACACCCGATGGCAGCCGTGAGACCACCAGCAGACAACCAGACTTTCTGTGGCAGTCGCACTGCCACGAAAACCCTAGCGGTAATGCACCCGGTGACAAGAATCTCTATTCCTGTCACCAGCACCCTCCCCCCATTTCCACACACATGCACCCACCCTCCCCCCACTTCCACACACATGAACACACCCTCCCCCACCTCCACACACATGCACGCACCCTCCCTCCCACTTCCACACACATGCATGCACCCTCCCCCCACTTCCACGCACATGCAAACACCCTCCCCACCGAACCACACACAACCATACACACACACCCACTCACACATACACATTCCCCCTCCGCAATCATGCACACCCCCACCCCATCCATTCATGCACTCCCCCACCGCATTCAGTCTCGCACTCCTCCTCTCCGCATTCATGTACACACCCAGACACAACATCCATTCAGGCAACCAGACACCCCCATTTGCACACATACACACACCCAGACAGCCCCATTTGCATACAAAGATAGACACCCCATTCGCACACATACACACATGCAGACACCCCCATTTGCACACATATACACACCCAGACCACACACATGTTCCCAACACCCCCCCCCAAGTCCGACCTGTTGAGTACGACTCGTGCCAGATGTGTCCAGACATTTTCAGTCAAATGCAGTGAAATTGTTGATCGGCATGGTCGATCAATAATTTTGGAGTTGGGGGCTTTTGGTCCCTCCTGATCCCACGTGCTCACGCCCGAAAGGAGACCAAATAGCATAGCTAGCACACAGACACCTCGTAGTACGATCTGTAAAAGAGACAAGTATGATCATTTTCAGCTAGTATGTGCTCTCACCTCCCCTTACCGGGATTTATGAGTAGAAGTATGCTATGCTGGCCTTTCGCTATGATTTCTGCTGGTTCTGGAGGATGATTTGGGGATTCTATCTACACTATAGCACCAGGGTTTTTGTCAATTGAGCCAAAACATCCCACCCCACGCACTGTAAAAAGGCCTGGCCAGTCCCCTTTTTCACTATTCCTCCATGCAATCGGCGCAATTCGGTCTCCAGACTGTATTATCAAATCAGTGTCTCCACTATTTAGGAAAGTGATTTTAATTTCTCCTTGGTAATCTGCATCAATCACTCCCCCCCAAGACCTGAATACCTTTGAGTGCCAACCCAGATCTGAGAGCAATAAATCCGAAACGCTCTTGGGAATCTGTATTCCAACACCCATTTCAAGAAGCGCCATGTCTCTTGGTTTCAATGTGTGAGCTTTTATAGCATGTAGAACGAGACTTGTAGATTCTGGTGTGGCACGGTAAGGAGCTAGGGCTCCTGGCTTTATTTCCCAAAACATGATGGTGTTGGTCGCCACATGGGGTTGTATCTGTAATGCTGGGGTTAACATTCTCATCAAGGGAGTCTCTGCATTTGTCATTGGCATGTTATTCAGAATTTTAAGGACTTTGTTTTAATGCTCTCTCCTGTTTTTCAAAGTTCCATCTGATTGTTTATGCAATTGGGCTTTCAGCAAGCCGTTCATTCTCTCAATCAGTCCTGCAGCTTATGGATAATATGGCATGTGATAAATCCACTCAATATTGTGTTGTAAACTTGCACCAATTTTCCTTTGAAATGTGACCTGGAGTGGGACTCCGTAATATAACATTAATAAGTTTAGTCTTTATGGTGTTATGCCGGGTGGCACGTTTGCAAGGTACGGCAATCAGGTAACTAGAATAAGTGTCCAATACTGTGCAAGCGTATTGACACCCGTGACTAATCGGTAGCGGCCCAATGTAATCAGCTTGCCATATCTGCCCTGATAATGTTCCTCTTCCCAACTGACCTTTGACTGTTTGTGGGACAGATCTCTGTTGTGTGTGTTGACAACTAAGACATTGCATGATCAAGTCTAAAGGAATGTGCATCTCTCTAATCACTGCCCACCTGTAAGTGGCTTTATCTTCCAGATGTCCACATTTTGGGTGCACCCACTTAGTCATCCCCACCAAGTCAGAATCCTGTTCTGTCACTTCTGCCTCTGATATTTTGGCTTTGTTGTCTGCAAGGGAATTGAACCATCATTCTAGTAAATCAGTGGGCCAGTGGGCCTCTACATGATACAAAGTAATTGTACTTTTCTCTAGCATTTCCAAAATTTCGTGCCACAGCTCTTTGCCCCACACCTCCTTAGGATGTATTTGCCAGTTATGTGCATGCCATCTGGGAAGCCGGGTGGCTAACCTATTGGCGGTAGACCAAGAATCCATGTAAATGTGACAAGTCCCAGATAATTCTTGTTTCAGTGCCTGATACACAGCGTACAGTTCTGCAAACTGACTACTCTTCCCTTTTCCTGTAGTAGGTAACAACTTCTTGGTGACTGGGTTATATGACACTACCTTTCAATGTCTTTTCACCCCCACATACTTGGCTGAAACATCGGTAAACCATACATGCTTCTTATCCTCAGGGGACAAGGATTCAAATGGCTCACCCCATCTCCCTGGTAACTCTTTTATTTGTGGTACCTCCTGCACTCTCTCATCATCCTGCACAGGGGCTTGTGACACCTGTTCATGTAGAGGTGCGGTCCCTGCTGGCCCCACTCAGGCCCTATCTTATATATACTATTTCTTGTGGATGATATTAGATTCTTGTGCATGTCCTATGCGGTGAGTTTTAGGTGAACTCATCACCTACTGCATTATTGGAATCTCAGGTCTCAGAATCATATTATGACCTAGGATCATTTGCTCAGTATACACTAGAGCCCAGTAACAAGCAAGTAACTGTTTCTCAAAAGGAGTATATCGCTCTCCAGCATCAGGTAGCTTTTTAATCCAAAAACCCAGAGGCACCTTCGTTCTTCCCTGCTTCTGCCACATGCTCCAATTTGCAGATCGTCCCTGAACAGATACGTGCAACTCAATGTCTCCTTCCTGTACTGGCCATAAGTCTAACGCCTGTTGAATCGCCTCCTTAGTTCTAAGTCAAACACAAGCTGCTGTTCACCCCATTCAAACTAATATTTCTTCCATGTCACTTTGTACAAAGGGGCAAAAATCTGACTCAAGTGAGGGATGTGCTGTCTCCAAACACCAAGCAAACCAATGAATCGCTGTGTCTTCTGCTTAGTGCATGGAGTGGCACTCTAAAATCTTTTGTTTAGTCTGCAGCAACACCTCTCTATGTCCCTGATTCCACTAAATTTCTAGAAACTTCACATTTTGAGAGGCTCCCTGTGTTTTGTCTGTGTTAATCAGCCACCATTTACGCTGCAAGTGTTTCACAACCTGCTCCAACTGAGTCTGCACCTGTTTTTGTGTCTCTTCCTGAATCATCACATAATCAATGTAATGGGTCAGTTGCACTCTTGGAATGACAAAATACTTCACCCAGGTGCTCTGCCACCAGACAGTGACAAATGGTGGGGCTGTGTATATACCCAATAGGCAAAGATAGCGTCCTAAATTGTCTGCCACAATGTGAGAAGCTGAATTGCTCTTGACACTCAGTGGCCAATGGTATAGAAAAGAAAGCATTAGCAATATCAATGGTTGCACACCACATCCCTTTCTGTTTCTGTACTCTTTCAACCAAAGTGATGGTGTCTGGAACCGCAGCAGTCAAAGGGGGTCTATGTTTATTCAGCTTGCGGTAATCAACTGTCATTCTATAGGGCCCATCAGGTTGATGAACGGGCCACAGGGGATTGTTCCATTCAGTGGTGGTTGGAGCTAGCACACCATGCTCAATCAATTCAGTTTCACTTATTTCCTCATGCCCTCCTGGAATTCGGTATTGCTAGGGGCACCTTCACTGGGGGTATCTTCAGCTGTCCCACCCTCATGGCTGCCACTGAAATGTATCTCTTTGATCCAAATTGATAACAGCCATCATCTAAGTACAAAGTCATCCCCTTTAGTATGTCAATTCCCAATATATATTCCAGGAGTAGCACAATCAAAACAGCATTTTCTCTTTTTGGTTTTCTTCCTATTTTCATTAGAATAGTAGTCTGCAGGGCACCGGTTTGTTTCCCACCCAACCCTGTGATGGTGTAGTGTGGACCGGTAAACCTTTTTAGATTTCCATAAATTAAAGAGGCCTCAACTCGGGTGTCAACTAATGCTCGGACCATTTGAACATTTTTGTTCTTCCAGTGTATTTCTAAATCAATATGGGGTCTGTTATCTTCAGGGGCCCATCCCTCTACCAGAGCTTATCCTGTTTCCTCATCTGATTTAAACCTGTCACCTTTTGCCCAACTAATATGTTTTCATATCTGCAAGCAGATTCTCTTCCTTCCCTGCTCTCAGCTGTTAACCCCTCACTCTTCAAATCTTCCTCCTCTTTCCCTCGTGAAGAAACATTTTTCTTTCTCTCTTTTCCGTCCACCTGCATCTGTGGGTGACTCTGAGTAACACATTTATTTTCTTGCTTGATAACTCTTCTGCTGCCTTCTTTCTGGCCTAACACTCTCTTACCCTACATCTCCCACAAGCTTTTGGAATCTATCCCATCAATCTGCTCCTTGTTGACACCATCCTTCAGTAATGCCATAAACATGTCTCTCCTAGATACTGTGTTGTTATCTGTGCGACCTTTAGACCTTGAGGCTCTTTCTGGTTAATTCCATTCTCCAGGCTCACCCAACTCCCGAACTGCCTCGAGCACATCTTTCAATACCTGCCCTGTCTTATTAATTAGGAGAGCCATTATCACTTGTTTGTAAGCTGGAGGAGTGAGGCAAATGATGTTATTTCATACTGAAATTGAGATTAATTCAAGCATCCCATCCATCACCTTCTTGTTTTTCCTTTGGATGCCATGCGTGTGCCAGGTGTACCCAGACATAGGTCTCGGACTCCCTGTGCTACTGGAACCAAGCTATACCTGGCTGAAGAGCCCTAACTAGGTTGAAACTGGTTCTAGGTTACTTGTGTTCTGGTTTAGGGAGTCCCTGGCAAGCAGTTCAGTCTGGACTGCTCTCCTGAGAAACAGAGTCAAGGCTGATTTGCATATGGCTGGGTCCAAACTGAGGTGGTATGGTGGGCAAAAAATAAAAGGGTTGGGATGTGGCTTGAGTGGCTGCGATTAATTAAAGCACTCCATCCATCACCTTGTTGTTTTTGCATTTGATGCCCTAAGTGTCCCAGGTATGCTCAGATGTGGGTCCCTGGCTTACTGTGTCACTGTAACCAAGCTATACCTGGCTGGAGAACTCTATCCAGGGTGAAATCGGTCCTAGGTTGCTTGTGTTCCAGTTCAGGGAGGACCTGGCAAAGCAATTCAGTCTGGACTCTTCTCCTGAGTCAAGGCTGATTTGCAAATGGCTACATCCAAACAAAGGTGGCATGGGGAGCAAAAAATGATGGATTAGAATGTGACCAGAGTGATTGACAGTAGCTGTGATTAATTCTAGCATTTCAATCATCACCATGTGGTTTTTGCATTTGATGCCTCGTGTAGGTGAGTGTAGGAGTAGTGAGGCTGGGCCTGAATACAGACAGTCTTGATGGTCTGACAAGAGGACTACTTGAATAGCATGTGTTCAGCTTCTTGTGGACTTCAAGAAGTAAGGAGGCAACCCCAATGAGTTGAGGAAGGTCGTTCCCGGATTTGGAAGCTTGGTAGGATAATGAGCGACCTCCCGTTCTACTTCTGTGGAGGAGGGGTGTGTTTGCGAGTGAGAGTGATGCTTATCAAAGTTTTCTGGTGGGTTGGTGCTAAAGTGCTTGTGCTCTCTCCTTTAATTGTGGTAAAATTGGCTTGCACCCTATTGGCACATTTACTTGATTCATAAGTCCTTAGTAAAATGGTACTACATGGACCCAGGACCTGTAAATTAAATGTTACTGCTGGGCCTGGAGCACTTATTGTGTCACCCACTTAAGTAGCCCTTTTAAAACATGTCTCAGGCCTGCCATTGCAGCCTGTGTGTAGTTTTAAAATGCCTTCTTGACCTGGCAAAATAAACCTCTTGCCAGGCCTAAACCTCCCTTTTTAATACACATAAGTCATACCTAAGGTAGACCCTAAAACGCCCATAGGAGAGGGTACATTGTATTTAAAAGGTTGAGCATGAACTTGTAAGCTTTACATATCCTGGTAGTGAAAAACTCACAAATTCATTTTTTACTATTGTAAGGTCTGTGACCCCATAGGATACAATTGTGTTGCATTATTACATTCATTAAGAGATAACTTTTGCTTGGAAACAGAGAGAAATGTTATGATTGGACACTAGATAATTGTAATTTGAAATCCTCTTTAATGGTAAAGTCAAAGTTCAAGTCACAATTATTTTCCCTTTTAGAAATTTGGCATTTTCTTGTCTTAACCATTTAGAGCTTGCAGACTCTGTCCTGGGTCACATGGGTAGGTTTAATTGGTAGTCCACTTTTGTGTATTCCTTCAAGACTTAGGGGGTCATTCTGACCTCGGCGGTAAAAGGCCCTTACCGCCGGTCAGAAGTCCGCCATTCTACCGCCGCGGTCATTCTGACCACCAACTGTGAAACCGCCAAAAACCCGACATCCAAGGAAGGCCGCCTCATCAGCGGGCCGCGGAAAACTGGAGATGACCAAACCTCCACCGTCACGCCAACACAAACACGCCCATGCCATTCTGACCCACGAATCCACGCGGCGGCCTTTCAACCGCGGTATTCCATAGGCGGTACACACCGCCGCGGTCAAAATACACACACAGCTCCAAAACACAGCCACATTGGACAATTTGAAATACACCCACCTGACACACATACAAACAACACTCCCACACATCCAATCAACTATAAAACACACACCCACATCACCCACAAACCCTCACTAGTTGGAAATCGGAGAGAAGGCGATAGAGATAGAGATAGAGAGAGCGAGCACAGCAATCGAAAACCCCAACACACACAGGAACCCAACTTCATCACCCACACCACATTTACGCACACATCACCACATATCACCACGCACATCACCACAAACACCACCCCACACCTCATCCACACCACCCCATGGCACCCCAAAGACACCCCAGGTTCTCGGACCAAGAACTCAGGGTCATGGTGGAGGAAATTATAAGGGTTGAGCCCCAGCTCTTCGGCACACAGGTGCAGCACACCACTATAGCAAGGAAGGCTGAGCTATGGCAAAGGATCGTAGACAGGGTCAACGCTGTGGGACAGCATCCCAGAAATCGGGAAGATATCAGAAAGCGATGGAACGACCTACGGGGGAAGGTGCGCTCGATGGTGTCGCGACACAACATCGCTGTGCAGAAGACTGGCGGCGGACCCCCACCCACTCCACCCCAATTCACAGCATGGGAGCAAGAGGTAGTAAACATCCTGCATCCTGATGGCCTCGCTGGAGTACACGGAGGAATGGACTCTGGTAAGTCGAATCTCAACTACTTCACCCCCCCAACCACCAGCATGCCAACCCCCCCCTCACCCCCAATCTCAACCCCCAGCACACAACCTCCCTGCCAATGTCTCACCAGCACAACCCACCCTAAACAACACCAACCCCTGAATGCCAACACAAACCATAGACAGACACCACCAAAGCATGACCATTGCACATACCCATACACCCCCCCCCACCACCCTCACAACACCTCCCACAAGGGAATGCCAGCACTGGGGGACAAGGGCACTCAAAATGCACGCCATGGCACACACAGAAACAATAACCATACTCCTTTACCCCTGCAGGGCCCGAACGCCAACACACCGCTATGGAGGGTCCAGATTTGTCCATCCCACCCCCAGAACAGGCTCCCTGCGAGGACAGCAGCTCTGTCGACCTAGAACCTGATGACCAGCCCGGACCATCGGGGACCTCTGGACAGTCAGTTCCCCACACACAGACACAGGCCACAGCAGACCCAACCCCCTCTGGGAACACCAGCACAGCTCCCACCCAGCGGGCCCATGCCTCTGTCTCCAGGACGCGTCAAGCAGCGGTGTGTCCGCCACTACAGGGCACCCAGGCTGACCCAACACACCAACAACAACAGGGACCTGGGGGCAGTGGTAGTGGGCACACCGTCCAGGGGACAAAGGCCCGGGGAAACAGGGCAACTGGGAGGGCTGCTGTGCGACAGGGGGGGGAGGACAGGCCCAGGGAACCCACTCTCCAAGAGGCCCTCACAACCATCATGGGAGCATACCATCACTCCCAGGAGACGATGGCGACGGTACTGGCCAGGTTCACCGAGATCCAGGCACAGCAGGAGGAACGGTACATGGGGTTCAGCAATGAACTCAGGAACATCGCTACCGCTATGGGGACCATAGTCCAGGCCCTCAACCGGATAGAAACCACATTGCGGGACCATGTGGCACCACAAAGGGCCCCTGTCACTAGCCAGGAACAGCCTACCACCTCCGCCGGCGCTAGTGGTCAGGAGGCCCCCACAGAACGACGGCCCACCAGAACCCCACCTCCTGCTGAAGAACAACCACCCCGCAAGAGGAACCTGAGATCTCACAGGAAGACAGAGTAGGATGCCAAGACCCCCGCCAGCATAAGATACCCCCTGATGTCATCCCACTGTCCCACAGTGTCACCCTGTCCAACCTTGAACTGCCCCTGCTCCATCCTTCCACAGGCATATGGAAAATGCACCTGTGAAACTGAGAACTGGGCTCTGCCATGAACATGACTCCACCCTCACCCATCACCGTTTTAATATCATGTACCAATATCTAGCACAAAAAATAAATCACTCATTGCACTGAAAACATTCAGGAGTCAGCCTGTATTATTTACAAATGTATAACACATTACTGATCAATAATGTTCTGTTATTTTTGTGATGACAACATACCGATGTCAATAAGCATTAGTCCATGGGCTAACCAAGCAGAAGTCACGCAGTGGGTAATACAGCACTGAAAAGGGAAGGGAAAATCAAACATCAGTTTAAAAGAACTTCGGGGAAATACACAAAGTAAAGATGCAGGGGGCTTTCAGTAAATGTTAAATGGCGTGGGTAATTCTTACCTGTGTGCTACTGAAAATACTGTTGGATAACTCTGTCCCTGTTGTCTGTGTCGTCCTCTTCGTCTTCCTCCTCTTCACTCGCCGCAGGCTCCACAGCTGCTTCAACACCACCATCTGGACCATCCTCCTGCAGGAAAGGCACCTGACGTCGCAATGCCAGATTGTGAAGCATACAGCAGGCCACGATGATCTGGCACACCTTCTTTGGTGAGTACATCAGGGATCCCCCTGTCATATGCAGGCACCTAAACCTGGCCTTCAGGAGGCCAAAGGTTCTTTCTATGATCCTCCTAGTTCGCCCATGGGCCTCATTGTACCGTTCCTCTGCCCTGGTCCGGGGATTCCTCACTGGGGTCAATAGCCAAGGCAGGTTGGGGTAACCAGAGTCACCAATTAGCCACACACGTTGTCTCTGTAGCTGTTCCATCACATAAGGGATGCTGCTATTACACATCACATACGCGTCATGCACTGACCCAGGGAACTTGGCATTCACATGGGAGATGTACTGGTCAGCCAAACAGACCACCTGGACGTTCATATAATGGTATCTTTTCCTGTTTCTGTACACCTGCTCATCGTCTTTTGGGGGTACTAAAGCCACATGGGTCCCATCAATGGCACCAATTATGTTGGGGATATGTCCAAGGGCATAAAAATCACCCTTCACAGTGGCCAAATCAACCTCCTCAGGGAATACAATGTAGCTACGCATGTGTTTCGTCTGGGCAGACAACACTCTAGACAAAATTTTTGAAAACATAGGTTGAGACATTCCAGATGACATGGCCACTGTTGTCTGGAATGAGCCACTTGCCAAAAAATGGAGGACTGACAGAACCTGCACTAGAGGGGGAATTCCTGTGGGTTGGCGGATGGGGGACATCAGGGCTGGCTCCAGCTGGGCACACAGTTCATGTATAGTGGCTCGGTCAAGTCGGTATCGTAGTATGATATGGCGTTCTTCCATTGTCGACAGGTCCACCAGCGGTCGGTACACGCGAGGATTCATCCTTCTCCTCGCAAGGCCCAGCGGACGGTGCCTAGGAAGGACAACATGGAGCACAGAGTCAAGCAAATCACAGGTACGTTCACCACAGCATGCCGAGCACACGATTATCTATGTATTGAAAGGCGTGTATGTGTGGCAATGCAAGGCCTAGGCCTGTGTGACGTAGTACAAATTATGCCATGTGGGCCCTTGAAATGGCGGCTGCCTGACCTGTGAAGTGGGACAATGGGATGTGAGGTCAATGCGCTGGCGTGGCACACCGTGGTGGTAGGCGGTCGAAGACCGCTATACGAAGCCGCATTGGTTAACATTGAAGCCTATGGGTTTCAGGAGCCAATGACGAGGTGCGCCGGCGGTCGCGGTACGCACCGCCGCGGGCGTGACCGCCATTTTCTATCTGCTTAATCACTCGAGACCTGATCATCCACAGGAGAGGACCTATACTGCAAGTGCTGCTGTGACCTCGGTCTGGAAGTGACAATGGCTGCTGCGACTGGGGAAAGGGCTCCTGCCTTCACGCCTGAGGAGTTGGAGAAACTTGTGGATGGGGTCCTCCCCCAGTATGCGTTACTACGGTCCTCCAGACCAACAGGTAAGTACACTGGGTGCACATTGAATGGCCTATGCCTGTGTGGAGTGGGGTGGATGTAAGTTGGTGGGGTGGGGGGCGAATGAGGAGTGCAACGCACGACAGATGAGAGCATGTGCCATATGGCAAGGTTGGGGAGGGGGGGGCAATCACATCCAACATGCAGAAAAATGATGAATTTTTCCTTCCCACCCTGTACATGTCAAATAGGTCAGCGCCCATCAGAAAGTGGACATTTGGCGTGCCATCGCCAAGGAAGTCCGGGCCCTGGGGGTCCACGTCAGACGGGGCACCCACTGCCGCAAGAGGTGGGAGGACATCTGCCGCGGGTCCAGGAAGACCGCCGAGTCACTGCTGGGGATGGCCTCCCAACCTAGGAGGGGTGCCAGTCGTACCCTGACCCCCCTGATGTCCCGGATCCTGGCGGTGGCCTACCCTGATTTGGATGGGCGCTTGAGGACATCACAGCAGACACAAGGGGGTGAGTATCAGCACATTCTGCTATCTTTCTGCGCAGTGGAGGCGTCTGGGTGGGGGAGGAGGGTTGTGGGTGACATTAGGCCAGGGCGCTTTCTGTAGTGTAGTCCTCTCCTTTAGGCATGGCCCTGTGCTCCCGGCCCCCACCTCTGTAGGGTGACAAGTACAGCTATCCATGGTCCAGCATCACACATGTGCGCGTTTGTCGTCTCTAGACCTGTTGTCCTAGTCAGAAGTACTGAGTAGTGTACCCCGAATGCGCGGCTTAGTGCATGAGGCTCCTGTGTCTGTCCTCTCCGCCAACGGTGTTGACATTGCATGCATTCAACCTGGTCTTTGTTTTTCTCCCCCCACCCTTCTTCTTCATCTTCTTGTGCATGTGTGCATTAGCATCATCAGGCGGAGGAGATTTGGCATCGGAGCACGAGGGAGCTGCAAGTCACAAGGCCCCGGTGGGCCCAGGAACAGACACCGAGGGCACCAGTGATCCGGAGGGTGAGGGGAGCACCACAACGGGGACCGGTGGTGACACCAGCGACACCGACACATCCTCGGATGGGAGCCCCGCCCTCCCAGCAGCCCCTCAGCCTTCGCTCCGTGCCCGCTCGCCCAAAGAAGGCAGGCGTCTCCTTCGCCCCAGGCACCTCAGCCCCTGCCCCTGTCACCCCTGCTGCCCTCAGTGCGGAGGTCATTGACCTCCTTCAGACCATCATTGTTGGGCAGACTACCCTTTTGAATGCCATCCAGGGGGAAGAAAGGGAGGTGCATCGGAGCAATGCCTACCTGGAGGGCATTCATTCGGGTCAGGCTGCCCATCAATGATCGTTCAATGCTCTGGCCTCAGCACTGACGGCAGCCATTGTCCCTGTTTCCAGCCTCCCTCTTCTGAGTGCCTCCACCCTGTCTCTGTCTCCTGTTCCTCAGCCTATCCCATCCACACCATCAGACCAGCCTGCACACACCTCAACACCCAAGGGCAGCTCATCCAGACACAAGCACCACAGAACCCACAAGCATTCAGGCAAGCAACACCCAGATGCAGACATTCCAACAGTCACTACCACCTCTGTGTCCCCCTCCTCCTCGTCTCCCTCCTCCCTCCCTGTGACGTCTCCACTCACACCTGCATGCACACCACCATCAGCCAGTGCTTCCATCACCAGCACACCCTCCAGTACAGTCCGCACACGTGCAGTCACCACCCCACTACCATTTACACGTCCACTGCGTCCTCTCCCACTGTGTCTGTCACCGCTCTTCCAAGACACACAAACGCAGGCAGACACCCACCCAACAGCCATCCACCTCACGACAGCCTCCAGCACAAGCACCTGCACCCAAAGACAGCACACCTGACTCTCCTACAACCACATCCTCTTCCTCCACTCCCATCACCACTTCTCCTACCCTTTACCTTGGTCCTAAAAAACTTTTCCTCGCTAATCTTAACCTCTTTCCCTCCCATGACCCACCCCCTCCATCTGCAAAGAGTCCCAAGAGCACCTCAGCCACCACCAGCCCAGCTTCGAGTGTCACTGTGGTGCATGGGTTCTGGAGTCCACCCTTTGCCAGCAGTGACACTTCAATCAGCAGCAAGGGGACAGCCAGCCCCCCCCCAGGCGAGAGGACCAGGAAACTAAAGGGCCCCCGTGAGAGGACTGACACGGCTGCCCCCAAGGAGCAAAGTTCGCCCACTTCACCAGCCACAACATCTAGGGGAGGCAAGGGCCCGAGAGCCCCATCTAAGGAGCGAAAGGGCAGCAGGGCGGAGAAGTCAGCCAGCAGGAGCGCAGAGCAGGAGGGCCCCACAAGCCCCATCCCGGGTGTTAGGGAGGACACCAAAGGGCCCAGGACTCCGTCACCGAAGGGTCCAGCAACAGCACGGTTGGAGGGCGACTGAGCAGGGAGTCCAGGCCAGGTCTGGCTCCCTTGACTTACTGGACGAGCACCGCTGAACAGGGCCCCGCCGTGCAGAAGAGCACCGGTGAACAGGGCCCCGCCGTCCAGAAGAGCACCGCTGAACAGGGCCCGCCGTCCAGAAGAGCACCGCTGAACAGGGCCCCGCCGTGCAGAAGAGCACCACTGAACAGGGCCCCGCCGTGCAGAAGAGCACCGCTGAACAGGGCCCCGCCGTGCAGAAGAGCACCGCTGAACAGGGCCCCGCCGTGCAGAAGAGCTCCGCTGAACAGGGCCCCGCCGTCCAGAAGAGCACCGCTGAACAGGGCCCCGCCGTGCAGAAGAGCACTGCTGAACAGGGCCCCGCCGTGCAGAAGAGCACCGCTGAACAGGGCCCCGCCGTCCAGAAGAGCACCGCTGAACAGGGCCCCGCCGTGCAGAAGAGCACCGCTGAACAGGGCCCCGCCGTGCAGAAGAGCACCGCTGAACAGGGCCCCGCCGTCCAGAAGAGCACCGCTGAACAGGGCCCCGCCGTGCAGAAGAGCACCGCTGAACAGGGCCCCGCCGTCCAGAAGAGCACCGCTGAACAGGGCCCCGCCGTGCAGAAGAGCACCGCTGAAGAGGGCCCTTCCTGTCAAGCACCGCTCCGCTGGGCCCTTCCTGTCAAGCACCGCTCCGCTGGGCCCCGCCGTCTCAAGCACCGCTCCGCTGGGCCCTTCCTGTCAAGCACCGCTCCGCTGGGCTCCGCCGCCTCAAGCACCGCTCCGCTGGGCCCTTCCTGTCAAGCACCGCTCCGCTGGGCCCCGCCGGGCCCCGCCGTCTCAAGCACCGCTCCGCTGGGCCCTTCCTGTCAAGCACCGCTCCGCTGGGCCCTTCCTGTCAAGCACCGCTCCGCTGGGCCCTTCCTGTCAAGCACCGCTCTGCTGGGCCCCGCCGTCTCAAGCACCGCTCCGCTGGGCCCTTCCTGTCAAGCACAGCTCCGCTGGGCTCCGCCGCCTCAAGCACCGCTCCGCTGGGCCCTTCCTGTCAAGCACCGCTCCGCTGGGCCCCGCCGTCTCAAGCACCGCTCCGCTGGGCCCCGCCGTCTCAAGCACCGCTCCGCTGGGCCCTTCCTGTCAAGCACCGCTCCGCTGGGCCCTTCCTGTCAAGCACCGCTCCGCTGGGCCCCGCCGTCTCAAGCACCGCTCCGCTGGGCCCTTCCTGTCAAGCACCGCTCCGCTGGGCCCTTCCTGTCAAGCACCGCTCCGCTGGGCCCCGCCGTCTCAAGCACCGCTCCGCTGGGCCCCGCCGTCTCAAGCACCGCTCCGCTGGGCCCTTCCTGCATGCACTGTTAACGGTTCACTGTGCCCACCATGCCTCCTCCTTGACCAGTGGAGACTGTAATCCACCTGATGGACTGTGGCTTTGCACTCCCCAGGATGAAACAGTGGGCAACCCACCTACTGTATTGACTTGAGGGACTGTGGCTTTGCACTCCCCAGGATGGAACAGTGGGCAACCCACCTACTGTATAGACTTGAAAGACTGTGGCTTTGCACTCTCCAGGATGGTACAGTGGGCAAACCAACCACTGTATAGACTTGAGAGACTGTGGTTTTGCACTCCCCAGGATGGCACAGTGGGCAACCAACCCACTGTAGAGACTTGAGAGACTGTGGCTTTGCACTCCCCAGGATGTAACAGTGGGCAACCCACCTACTGTAGAGACTTGAGAGACTGTGGCTTTGCACTCCCCAGGATGTAACAGTGGGCAACCCACCTACTGTAGAGACTTGAGAGACTGTGGCTTTGCACTCCCCAGGATGGCACAGTAGGCATGGTGGCCCCTTCGTGGATCTGGCGTCGTGGACTCATGTGGCTGTGGTGCCCCCCCCTTCCCTTCCCCCTGAGGTGCCTGTAGTTTTTTCATCAGATGCCCCTGCAGTGTTCTCTCCAAAGGACTCAGGTCTCCTGTGTGGGCTTTGCCCTTGTGTTGTTACACTTTGGCCCACGGACACTTTGATTTTCTTTTGATGTGCAGGACTAATTGCCTCGGTTATCCATTGCACTGTATATAGAATTGTTTTGATATTGATTTTTTGGCTAGTTGACCAATACTTTTCAAAGACTATTTTGTACATAAATTTTTATTCACATTTTAATTATGTCTTTGCATTTTTTAGGGGGGTTTGGGTGGTGTCACTGTGACTTGTTGCTCTGCATTGGTGTGTACATAGTTTGGGGGGGTGGGGGTCGCATATGTGTGTGCCGTAAGCTTTCCTCCTACCCCCTCCCGTGTGTCGTAGGTGCAGTACTCACCGTTGTCGTCTGCGCCGGCGTTCGTACTCGTGGTAGATGAGCAGGTAGACGAGAGCAGGTAGGATGTTTAATTCGGGTTCCATGCTGTCCTCCTTCCTCGTGGAGTGCGTAGAGGTGAGCGTTTTCCCGTTCGTAGTCTGTTTCCGCCGTGTTTTTATCGGCGGTGCTCCCGCCCCGGAAAAGGTGGCGGATTGGTGAGTTATGATAGTGTGGGCGGTACATTGTCTGCCGCCTGTCTGTTGGCGGTGACCGCCGCGCTGTTTGTCTGTACCGCCGTGGCGGGCGGAGTGTTAAAGTGGCGGGCTGTGTTGGCGGTTCCCGCCAGGGTCAGAATTCCATTTTTTGGACCGCCAGCCTGTTGGCGGGTTGGCCGCCGCTTTATCACCGACCGCCAGGGTTAGAATCACCCCCTTAGTCACAAAGAGCGGACTGGATGTTGGCAGGATGAGTCATCCTGACAGGATGGGTGGGGGCGTAGCTGCCACCGACTATGCTTGTAAAAGAGCTGCCTCAGCATCCTTACAAAAGGAAGTCACAGTATACTTTTGTCAGCCCAGACAGCCTGCGACCAGGGCAGGGAGAGAAGAAAATCCAGAACTAAATGTGGAGGAACGTTTAGAGGTTTTTCACACTTCAATGCTATCAAAAGGTATAAATATTGGACCCTCAGGCCAACTCTTCAGTACACTCCTGTACCTGTAAATACTACAGGAAAAAGACTGCTCTTCTACCAGAGTACTTCCCTGCTGCAAGAGGACTATCCTGCTGTTTGGTGCCTGCCATGCTGTCTGAGAAGGAAGACTGGACCTGCTTCCTTTATCCCACGCAGGGAGACTCCAAGCGACAGCTGGCTGACTTGCTGGAGTGAGCTACAGGAACAACAATCTCCAGAGGCCTCCCTGCAACTGCCCAGGTGACCTTCTGGAACAGGACATGCATGGACCTGTAACTGGACCTGCCTAAGTCCTACTGACCTCTGCTAGAGTGACCCCAAGGAGTGCCTACTCTGATGCTGGACCCTTGGCCAGCATCAGAGTGAACGTCTCTGAAGAGAAAGGAAAATTCCTGAAGTTTTGGGCTCTTCACCACCCATAATGGGCTGGTTTGCATTGAGATCTTATCACACGAGAAGACCAAAAAGCTCTGAAGGCCCTTACTCTTCATGTTACAGCATCCACCAGCAATGACCAGCAGCACAAGATCCAGCTCCAGCTATGACTGTCTGTGATGACTGACAGGATCTTTGCACTAGAACGAATACCTTCTGCGATACCAGGTCTTCCCTTCACGCTACAGCGATGACCATCCATGATGTTCTCCCTGCTTCTCGCACGGTCCTCCCCCACAAACATAGGGAAAGGAGCTTTTTCAGCAAGACTCACCTGGTCTCTGTATCCTACCCATACTCCATTGCGATCTGCCTGAATTTGTGACTATGCTCCAGTCTAGCAAAAGCAGATAACCGTGAGTGGTGCTTATGAGCTATATGCACTAAAGTATTTTCCCATAGACACAGCATGGGTAAAACCCTTTGATACACCTGGGCCTATATTACCTAAATCTTTGAAATAACATATATCCGGTTTTACTGATTGTTTTTCAGTACTTTTGGTGTCAAATAATTTATTACAGTTTACTCTATTTTTCTAAATTGGTGTGGGATTTTGTTGTATTGTTTTTTCACTTAATTCATGTTTGTGTGCTGCACAAATACTTTAGACATTGCCTCTAAGTTAAGCTTGACTGCTTTCCTATTTTCTTCCAAGCTACCAGAGGGTTTAGCACAAATTAACTTAGTGATTTCAGTGGTTCATCCTGACTGAGACTGTGTTTCTTGAATGAGAAGAGTGAACACTCCCCTCAATCATTAAACCAATTCTGCACACTTGTGTTCAGTGCTGGGATCCAGTACTTGTGTTTGTGGAGTGTCATTTAGTGATTTATGAGACTAAAATTTAATTATAAATAATTTGGTACCAGAACCATAGTCATTTTAAATTCTCCTTAATTTGTCATTTTCTCTTTTTCTAAACTCACTCCCCTTCTAACTGACTGTCACCAACGTTGAAAGTTACACAGCAGCTGAGAGCAGAGCATTCTGGTGGAGAAGGGGCTACCAGCAAATAGGGACTCCAAGAATCAGGAGCTCCAGAATGCCTCTGGACCTGGGAGGAGACCCAACAGTTGCAAGCCACAGCAGATGATGATGAGGAAGAAGAGGGGGTAGAGGCTATGAAAGAGCCAGAGGACCTGGGCACAGGTCTTGAGCTATAGCACCCAGAGGAGGAAGACAACTCATCCCTAGGAGTGGAGTCCCTTTTCAGAGCAGGAAGAAGTGTCTCTTCCCACTGTCTATCCCAAGAGGAGCTATTGAATAGAAGAGCTGAGAGGGAGTTCAGGTTACACCTGGCCAAATTAAAATTGAAGGCAGCAAAGGAGGAGGCAGCTGCTAAGAGGGTGGCAGAGGAGGTCACCTAGGCACTTGAGAAAAATAAGGTGGCCCTGGAGAACGAGAAGGAAACTGCAGGAAGGGCGACAGGGGAGGCAACCTAGGTCCCTGAGAAAAATAAATTGGTCCTAGGGAGGGAGCAAGCTGAGCAAACTGAGGCTGAGAGAGTCTTGGGTGAATGGAAATCTGTCTTGGCATTTAAGGTGAGCCTGAAGGAGTGGGACATTAAAGCAAATCGAGCAATAGAGTCCACAAGCAATGGTGGCAGCATTCATCCAGTGTTCAATGGAGAGGTGAGAGAATGCACACCACAAGAACTGATGCCCAGCAATGTGTGAGGGTTGACATAGATTTTATTCTGCCCATGAGCCCCATAGAATGCACCGGGTCCCAGAGAAGGATTGGGGCGCAGGATTTTGAAAACACATGGCCACAGTGGGGAGGGTTGAAATATGCTCCTCTGAAAGACATTTTACTTACCAAGTTTGGGCTGACCCCTGGAAAGTACCACATCAAGTTCAGGGACAGCAAAAACTACCCTACCAGTCTTGTGTGGATTTCTTAGAGTACTCCAGCAAGACACTGAGGCCCTCATTACAACCCTGGCGGTCCAAGACCGCCAGGGCTGTTTCAGAGGAAGCACCGCCAGGGCCGGTGGTTTCCTGCCACAATAGCCCCAGCGATTGTAATCCGCCAGGGCAGCGCTGCTTGCAGCGCTTCCCAGGGGATTATGAGTCCCCCTACCGCCAGCCTTTTCCTGGCGGTTTGAACTGCCAGGAAAAGCCTGGCAGTACGGGGAGTCACAGGCCCCTGGGGGCCACTGCACTGCCCATGCCACTGGCATGGGTAGTGCAGGGGCCCCCTGACAGGGCCCCGTGCAGCTTTTCACTGTCTGCTATGCAGACAGTGAAAAGCGCGACGGGTGCAACTGCACCCGTTGCACAGCCGCAACTCCGCCAGCTCCATTTGGAGCTGGCACCTGTGTTGCGGCTGAGATCCCCACTGGGCCAGCGGGTGGATCTCCAAATGGCCGCGGCCAAGGTCGTAATGAGGGCCTGAGTGTTTTGGTAAGTGGCAACAAAGTGAATGATTTTACTGGGCTGTACAATCTAATTTTAAGGGAGCACATGCTTAGTACTTGTTTTACAGGGATATACAAATACCTGGTTGATGTCAACCTCCCTGTCTCAGGGAGCTTGCAAAGGATGCAGACCTCTGGATTGGTAACAGAGGTTCAAAGAAGGTACCTGAGAGTGACCGCATGTAATGCTATGTGTATTTGACCACCAACTCCATCTTGACCACTGGCTCCATTTTGTGCTTAGCTTCAGGTGCCGTCACAGCAGCGGTGCAGGGTTTTTCCACACCAAGCTTGTTTTCCACACAGAAAGTGTTTGCGCTTTTCTGACCAGAACACAGTTACACCATGCTGGAACAAAACCTAGGGGATGTGGAAGGTCGACATGATAAGAGATTCTTAGGCTGGGAAAGTTTTCTTCAAGGAAAAGTAAAGCTCTGTCTCTGGAATGTGCATTGGGGCAGGGCCCGTCCCTTTGTGTGTTTTTGACGCAGGCCGAGTATAGCCAGTGCTTGAGTATCATAACCGAAGGGAGAGGGAATTGATAGAATGTTCCTCTTGAGCTAGCTTAAGCACTGAGGAAGGAGCTGGCCTGAAAGTGGATGCACTGTTCAGGAAAAAATCCCATTCTTGGGGATGAACTCCTGACTCGGCCGTTCAGGGTTCCTCAGCTTGAAGCTGGCGATGGTGAAGGATTCAACCGCTATGGTGATGCATTTTTAATTCTTAATTATTTAGCTTGACTATATATATATATGTATACACACATATATATACATATATATATATATATATATTTACTGCATATCTTCATTATTGATGTATTGCTTGTCATTGTTTAACTGTTGTGAGTATTTTGGCATGTACTCCTGTTTCACTGCATTCAAGTTAAATGCTTACGTTCATGTTTTCATGTGTTTTTTTTTTTATATCTGAGAGGTGCCTTAATAAATTCATTACTCAGACTAAGAGTGCTGCATTCTTTGGCATCATTTCCTCTTAGTTTAAAGTAGAGCTACACAACTGTGCGTCACTCTGCAGGATTTTTGAAGTAAAAGATTAAAAAGTGAAAATGTTCGGCAAAAAGTCAAAAGTAGTTTCCCAGGTGCAAATTGACATACCAGGTTAGGAAAAATCACCTTATAATATACTTGCAGATGAATGGGCGTGTGGTGCGTGGTTAAGTGAGAATTGGGGCGCATGTCTTATAGATGCTGAACCAACTCAGATATTAAATTGTTTGTAAAAAGTGCCCATAGATAAGGGGCGGGAATTATCTCTCTTAGGGCGACTTGTCTGGACCCTGTTATCTGCTTATAGAAAAATGCATGAGAAATGTGTTCAGTTAAAACAAGAAAATCAGCAATTGAAGAGGCACCTAGTTGAAGCCAAGAATTACTCGACTATGCTGTCATGTCAGAATAAATTACTGCAAGATAAAGTTGATACTTACCAGTCCCTGGCAGAGAGGCTGTAGTTGTGCATGGCTCAGTATAAATACAAAAAGCACAAGGGAAGAGTTAATAAAAAGAAAGTTCATTTAGCCATTGATAACGCAGGGTTAGACTGGAATCCGGATGTTTATGATGCTAATATTTGGGATTCCACTGACTTTTCTGATTCTGGCAAAGAGCCTTATCACAATAGTGGTGGTCAGGGTGAGGCAGATGAACAGAAAATGATTTATGCGCAGCCCATACACAGATGAAAGTTACAACATGTGCCTCAATACCCTGGGGTGGCAGCCATGGGCTCTCTAGAGGATTATACATAACAGGAGATAAATTATGTCATAGACAGATTTAGGCAGAGATCTGGGGAAACATTACTTACGTGCTAGATATAGGAGACGCTCTGAAGTTTTGCATACGTAGCACTGATCCCACTGTACAGGAGCAGTTTAGGGGCTACCGGGGTAACCAATAGATCACCCACTGCATTAGCAGTCATAGGGTATAATTTTAAGTATCCTACGGAGTCAGACTGGCCACAGATGATAAGCCCAGGCATACATTAAGAGATGCAATGCAGAGAATTAAGGAGGAGGGAATGAAAACTGTCATTTTCCTGGGTGATGCTCACCATCTGTTGGAAGGACCGCTCTCTGCATCAGTATGAAACAAAATAATTTGCTTCTCTACTCCAGCCTACAAACATGAGATAATCAATCAGACAGGTAAT
This sequence comes from Pleurodeles waltl, assembly GCF_031143425.1. Lineage (NCBI taxonomy): Eukaryota > Metazoa > Chordata > Amphibia > Caudata > Salamandridae > Pleurodeles > Pleurodeles waltl. The sequence goes on from NC_090437.1 coordinate 833,004,820, forward strand.
CCCCTGAAGGGCTGGAGGCAGCTCGTGAGTTAGCAGAGCTTGGAGACTGGATGAAACCTGAAAGACCCTCGAGGCCTGAAGGTCGCACTGATAATAACAGAGTAATTAGGAGATATATGTTTATGGCATTGCTGAAGGATAGTGTCAACAAAGAACAGATAGATCAGATAGATACCAAGAGTCTGTGGGAGATGTATCGCAAGCGAGGGTTGGACGGAAAGGAGGGGAGCAGAAAAGTGAATAAACAGGATAACACTTGAGTGAATCAGGGCAAGTCAAAGATGCAGGAGGAAGGAAAAGAAAGGGAGAAAGCTGTTTGTCCTGGGGGGGGGGAGGAGGAGGATTTGAATACTGACTGGTTGACTGAGGAAAACAGAGAAGGAGAGGAATCTGCTTGCATGTATAAGAGCATATATCCAGACTTGACTTGGGCAAAAGTCAACAGGTTTAAATAAGATTAGGAAATAGGCCAAGGTCCACTACAGGGATGGGTTTGCAAAGATAAGAGACCCCATGATGATTTAGAAATTCACTCGAAACATAAAAATGTTCAAAAGGTTCAGGCCTTAGTGGACACCGGAGCAGATGCCTCTTTAATATATGGAAATCCAAAAATGTTCACAGGTCAGCACTACACTATCACAAGGTTGGGTGGAAAGCAAACCTGCAGTGCAGACTAATGTTTAAATGCAAATAGGGAAACCGTCAAAAAGAGAATACACTGTTTTGATTGTACCCCTCCTTGAGTATATAGGGGGAATTTACATTTTGCAGGGGATGACTTTATACTTGAATGATGGTTTTTATCAATTTAAATCAAAGCGATACATTTCAGCGGCAGCAGTGAGGGTGGGTCATCTAAAGATATCCCCAGTGAAGGTGCCTCCAGCCAGGAAGGTGGTTCATTTGAAACTGTACCGAATCCCGGGAGGGTATGAGGAGATAAGTAGAACTATACAGGATTTGATAGAGGCAGGTGTAGTGGCCTCAGTCATCACTGAGTGGAACAATCCCCTGGTGCCCATACACAACTCGGATGAGCGCTATAGAATGACAATTGATTATTGAGAATTGAACAAATATACACCCCCTTTGACTGCTGCAGTCCCTGACACCATCACTTTGAGAGGATACAAAAACATGAAGGGACCTAGTATGCAACCATTGATATTGCTAATGCTTTCTTCTCCATACCATTCTCCATACCATTGGACCCTGAGAGTCAGGAACAATTCAGTTTCTCGTGGAACTGATGACAATTTAAGATGTTATCTTTGCCTATGGGGTATGTACACAGCCCCACCATCTGTCACCGGCTGGTGGCAGGACACCTGATGAAGTACCCATCATTATAGGATTGCAGTTGTTTCATTATGTCGATGATGTGATGATTCAGGGAGAAACACAAGCCCACATGCGGACTCAGTTGGACAAGGTTGTGAAACATTTACAAAGCAAAGGGTGGATGATCAATCCAGATAAGACATAAGGACCCTCTCAAATTGTGAAGTTTCTAGGAATTCAGTACAAACAGGGACATAGGGAGGTGTTACCGCAGGCAAGACAAAACATACAAGAATTTGCCACACCCTCTATTAAGCAGGAGACTCAGCGATTAATTGGATTGTTTGGTTTTTGGAGACAGCATATCCCTCACTTGAGTCGTATTTTGGCCCCATTAAACAAAGTGACTTGAAAGAAAAATGAGTTTGAATGGGGAGAGCAGCAGCAGTGTGTGTTTGAATTGTCAAAGGAGGCGATTCAACAGGCTTTAGACTTATGGCCAGTACAGGAAGGATACACCGAGTAACATGTAACTGTTCAGGGGCAATATGCAAGTTGGAGTATGTGGCAAAAACAGGAAAGAAAAAGGGTACCCCTGGGTTTCTGGACCAAAAAGCTACCAGATGCTGGAGAGATATATACTTCCTATGAGAAACAGTTACTAGCATGCTACTGGGCTCTAGTGGTTACTGAGCAAAGGACCATAGGACATAATGTGATTCTGAGACCGGAGATCTCGATAATGCATTAGGTGATGAGTTTACCTGAAACTCACTGGATAAGACATGCACAGGAAGCAAGTGTCATTAAATGGAACTGGTACATACAGGACAGGGCATGAGTGGAACCAGCAGGAACAGCAGCCCTACATGAACAGGTGGCACCAGCACCTGTCCAGGATGATGAGATGGGGCAGGAGGTGCAAGAGATAAAAGAGTCACCCATGAGGTGGGGTGAGCCATTTGAGTCCTTGTCACCTGAGGATAGGAAGCATGGTTCACTGATGGTTCAGCCAGGTATGTGGGGCCAAGAAACATTGGAAGGCAGCGTTGTATAACCCAGAAACCAAGAAGCTGCTTTCCACTACACGAGAAGGGAAGAGTAGTCGATACATAGAATTGTATGCCGTATATCAAGGGGGTCATTACAACCCTGGCGGAAGGCGGAGAACCGGCGGTAAGACTGCCAACAGGCTGGCGGTCTTACTCTGTGGAATTATGACCATGGCAGTTACCGCCATGGTCATCCGCCGGTTCTCCGTTCTGCCCGCCAGGGTGCGGATGAGCGCCGGGCTGGAGACCCGGGTCTCCAGCCCGGCGGCCATCACTATACCGCCGGCGGTATTTGCACCCAGCTTACCGCCGTGGATTTCCAGCGGTTTGAACCGCCATGAAATCCATGGCGGTAAGCACTATCAGTGCCAGGGAATTCCATCCCTGGCACTCATAGGGTCTCTCCCACCCCCACCCCAACTCCCTCCCCTACCCCCCCACCACCCCTGCCACCCCCCAAAGTTAGCAGGGCCCCCCACACGACACGCACGCAGGCACCACCTACATACTTACACGCACACACGCCGACATACATGCCTACATCCACACACACAGTCATACACGCACACCCACATTCAAACATACACGCACACATCCATACAGACATACCCACAGACATACACGCACTCATTCCCATACACACAACACCCCCGCAGGCATGCACGCACTCACACACCCCCTCTACATACACATACGCACACCCCCATGCACCCACAAAGCACACAACGCCCCCCCACGGACGATCGACTTACCTGGTCCGACGATCCTCCGGGAGGGGACGGAAGCCATTGGGGCAGCTCCGCCGACACCACACCGCCAACAGAACACCGCCACAGCGAATCACAGGATGTGATTCGCTGGGCAGTGTTCTGTTGGCGTGGTGGTGGAGGTGGAGCAACCCCCACTTCCCCACCTCCCACCAGTATGGCTGTTGGCGGCTCTCCGTCCGTAAAAGGACGGAGAGCTGCCAACTGTCATAATAGGCCGAGTGGCAAACCGCCAACACTGATGGTCTTCCGCACGGCGGTCCCTCGGCGGTCTTGGAAAAAGACCGCTGAGGTCAAAATGACCCCTCAAGTGTTAAAACAGAAACTTCCTGGACATGTCACATTTATACTGATTCTTGGTCCACTGCCAATGGGTTAGCCACCAGTCTCCCTACATGGCATGCACATAACTTGGAAACACATTCCAAGGAGTTGTGGGGCAAAGAATTGTGGCAGGAAATTTGGGAAATGCTAGAGCAAAGTACAGTTAATATATATCATGTAGATGTCCACTGTTCTACTGATTCACTAGAAAAATGGTTCAATCCCTTTGCAGACGACAAAGCCAAAATCTCAGAGGCAAAAGTGACAACGCAGGATTCTGATTTCGTTGGGATGGCTAAATGGGTGCACCAAAAATGTGGACACCTGTGAGAAAAGGCCACTAACAGGTGGGGAGAGATTAGGGGGATGCACATTCCACTAGATCAAAACTATCATAATGCAGTGTCCTATTTGTCAACACACACAACAGAGAGCTGTCCCGCAAACTGTCAGAGGTCATTTGGGGAGAGGGAAGATGCCAGGGCAGATATGGCAAATCGATTACATTGGCCCGCTACCAGATAGTCGCTGGTGGCCTGTACTGTGGTGGATAATTATTCTGGATATCTGATTGTGTTCCCATACAAACGTGCTACTCAATTGAACACCATCAAAATGCTGGATTTGTTAATGTTGTATTACGGAGTCCCACTGCAAGTCCAGAGTGACAACGGGTCACATTTTAAAGGTAAATTGCTGCAAGACTATTGTTCATAACACAATATTGAGTGGATTTATCATATTCCATATTACCCACAAGCTGCAGGATTACTTGAGAGAATGAATGGCTCATTAAAAGCCCAATTGCGAAAACTAGCAGACAGCACCTTGAGAAATTGGAGAGATCATTTGAATGAGGCCTTGTTGATACTTAATGATAGACCCACGACAAATGCAGAAACACCATTAATGCTAATGCTAAACCCAGCATTACAGATACAACCCCATGTCGCAACAAATACTAACATTTATTGGGAGACAAAGACAGGAGTCTTAGATCCCTGTCGAGCCACACCAGAATCTGCAGGTCTTGATTTGCATGCTTTACACATACAGATTGAAACCAAGAGACATGGCGCTTATTGAAACAGGTGTTGGAATACAAATTCCCTTAGAGCATTTCTACTCCTTGATGTGGGTTGGCACTCAAAGGTATTCAGGTCTTGAGTTGAGTGATCAATGCTGACTACCAAGGAGAAAGTAAGGTAATTTTATTGAACAGTGAAGATGCTGATTTGATAATACAACCTAGAGACAGAATTGCTCAGATTGTCATCATTCTTTACATGGAGGAATAGTTAAAAAGGGCAGTGCCCCAGCCTTTCTCACAGTGCGTGGGGAGGGAGGTTTTGGCTCAACTGACAAAACTCCTGGTGATAAATTATGGTTAGAATCTCCAAATCATTCTCCTAAACCAGCAAAAATCATAGCAAGAGGCAGGGACGATGTGTTGGTACTCATGAAACCAGGACAGTAAAAATGGGAGTATATGCCAGCTGACAAATGTTATTTGCGAGAATGATCATACTTGCCTCTTTTACTGATCATAGTACGAGCTGTCTGTGTGCTAGCTGTTCCGCGTAATCTACCTTCAGGCATGTGCGAGTTGGGTTGGGAGGGACCGAAACCTCCCATCCAAAGATGTGATTGAACGACAACACTGATCCACATCTCTGCTGCACCAATCTCATAATGTTTGAACTTATCTGGCACAAACTTTGTTTAACCAATCAGATTTCTGCATGATGAATATGAAAAGCACAGCTAATGTCATTTCTACTTTTTTAGTTGCCATACGGACTCCTGCCAGCATTTCGATGCAAATCTATAATGCCACCCACAAGGATGGAGCAGTGAAAGAAAGTGATGTTTTGACACACTTTACACTCTACGAATATTGCCGGTTTTGCCAAGAAACGAAGGATAAAGAATAGCATAATCTAACACACGTGATTACTTACAATATTACTACGGTGATGTTTGCTATAACTTAACTTGCGACATTTACAAAATCAGAAAATTTGCTCAAATGCACCTTGAAACAACAATGGAGTCTCCTCAAGAGAATCTGTGGGAATAACGAGTACTATGTCAACAAAAAAATGATAATTTTGTAGAAATATGATTAAAAGCATGTCTTGTAAACACAATGGGGGCCATTGTGAACCCTGGCGGTCCAGCTCGCCGCAGCGTCTGCAAAGCCCGCCACCGGCATGGCGGGCTGAACCACCATATAATGAAGCTTGACGGTGGAATGCGTCATTATCCGACAGGGCAGCACTCCTGCCCTTCAGATAATGATCCCTACTGCCCCAAGCCTTTCCCTGGCAGGTTGCCCCGCCAGGGAAAGGCTGGTGGAAGGGGTGCTCCTGGGCCGCCCTGGTTGACCCTGCACTGCCCATGCACTTGGCATGGGCAGTGCATGGCCCCCTGTGCAGAGCCCCATCACGCCGCTGCACCCGCCGCACAGAGGCATTGATGGTGGCTCCATGTGGAGCCACTGGCAATGTCCCGGCCAAGCATTCTGCAATGTTTCCGCCTGCTGGCCCAGCAAAATGTTTATTATGTGGCCGGCGGGATCCCAGGGGGGGCTGGCGGTCAGTAGAATGACTGCAGGCCTGAACTTGGCAGTGAAAACCGCTGTGTTCAGAACGAGGGCCATAGTGACTGCCGCTAGTCACATCAAACATGTCAAATTACCAGTGGGGTGGTTGTTTTTTTGTGGAAATACCACCTATATGTACATTCCTGCCAATATAACCCGAGGACTGTGTGCTTTTACTCAGTTAGGACTTATGATATTTCCATTTCACTCCGTATTTCATGCTCGACACACAAGGGAAGCAGTTCAATTAAGGGAAGACTGTGACTCTAAAATTCAGTTATTATCTAAGTCAGAGTATGTGAGCTTAAATCTCAAAAAGACTCCAGAGGATCATTATTTCTGTCTTATCTCCATGGAGCTTGAGACAGGATTTATTCATCCAATTGGCTACTCTCTCCAGACTGTCTCAGAGCAGAAGCTGAGGCGTCTGAGTCGGGAGCGAGCGAGAATACCAGCTGGGTGTCATAGAGATTAAAGATCATGGGAGTAAAGAGACAAGCCCTCCAGAACCCCACAAGTAGCCATAAGAATGTCAGAGGAGTATGACTTTTGAGTACCTGAAAGGATCTATCGTTCAGGAAGGAGCTTAGCCATCTAAGAGGCTTCCATACAACACCGTCCTTGTGGGCCCGGTTTAGAAGTACATGGTGGTCGATGGTGTCATAGGCGGTGCTGAGAATGAGAATTATGATGGCTACTGTATCTCCTTTGTCTAATCTCTTTTTTGCATACTCCCCTACTGCTTAAAGAGCAGTTTTGGTGCTGTGTTTTTGGGCTGTAAGCTGGTTTGGGTAGGGTGAAGAAGAGAATTGGCTTCAATAAATTCTGGCAACTTACTGTTAGCATGTTTTTCCACCACTTTATGTATGCTTGGAAGCAGGGAGATCGGCTGCAGGTTCCCAGGGCATAAAGAGTTGAGTTTAGGCTTTTTAAGTATGACTTTTGAGTATGGCTTTAATCATGTCATGTTTCATGGCCAGGCTACCTATCCCATCTCCTTGGAGAGAATGACCATCTAGAGCAGGAAGGGGAAAATACCTTCTGCTCCAAGGGCCAAAATACAAGGGGGAAAGGGGTTGAGTGGTGTCCCGGATTTAATTTTGCTGAAACGTCAGCAAAATTTTCCATCATAAGATGGGGGAACTCTCTGAGAGGAAGGAAGGCGAGGCTAATTCCCATTTGTTGCTAACTTCGTTGGAAGAAGGACGTTCTTCTTTCTCTTGAAAGGAGAGGCAGATGTCAGGTATTTTGGTTTTGAAGTATGTTGCCAAAATAATACATTTATCATTAGATGGTTCTGGAAGTGAGCTATTGGAAGAGACTTCCAGCAAGGTTTTGTGATTTTAAACATTTCTCTCGGGGAGTTGGCAGACTCATTGATTCTCATTTGAAAGTAGCGGGTCTGAGCAGATCGGATTTCTGTATGGTAGGCCCTGACTGTTTCCTGATATTTTGCTTTTTTATGTTCCCCGTAGTCCTTTCTCCATTCCCTTTCTGCAACGTTGCACATTTGTTTGAGAGCTCTCAGCTGGGGGAATATTAGGGGTTGACTTAATTTTGTTTTTTTTAATAACTGTCTTCTTGGGGATAATTTGGTCTAGGGAGTCTCCTTTTTGAGATTCTAATAACAGTTGTATGTGGATCAAGGCCCAGGTGAGGTGTGGTGTTTCTAAGGATATGTATCCAGCTTTCAAGTATAACTGAGACCAGCAGTGGTCTTTCCTGGCCAAAGGTTTAGGGGGTACAGTTGGGCATGGGGTCATAAGGACCAGAGGGATCTGAGAATGGTCACTCCATAAAATAGGTAGTGGATCCAGAACCTGTAGCTCAGGGTTGTTAGTGAAAATGGGATCTAACAGGTAACCTTAGCAGCGGCGGCTCATCCGCTATGGCGGAGGAGTATTGCCCCTCCCACCAGCAGCAACAGCTGCAAAACTTGAAAAATAAAGTAACAAACCTTGTTTGTTATCATTTTATTTTTCAAGGGGGCAGGGTCATGGGGGATGAAAGGCAGGGAGGGGTAGTGGTGTGCACTCCCTTCAGTGCACATGTGGGTTTGGCCGGCCGTCTCAAGATGGCCAAACCCACATGCACACTGAGCTCTCTCTAACCCGAGCTGTGTTGCCGGGTTGGAGACAGCAGGCACAGGCTCTCAGTCTGCCATGGAGAGCAAATTGAGGGTGCTCAGGCCGATCCTTATGCTGCTCTTATGCTGTCAGAGAGTGCAACGCCACAGTCTCTGGAGTGGGTAACTTCCCCACTAGTTCTGGAGGGGGCAACATGCCCATTGGTCTATCCTGGGGAATGCAAGGCCACAGTCTCTGGAGTGGGTGACTTCCTCACTGATTCTGGAGTGAGCCCCCCATACAGCAGCCCCTGGAGGGTGGCCTACATGGAGTCCGCTGGTGGTGATGGCTTCAGTGTGGTGGCAGATGGAGGTGCCTCCTGGGCAGCCTCTGCAGTTGGTGATGGCTGCAGTGTGGTGGCGGATAGAGGTGCCTCCTGGGCCGCCTCTGCAGTTGATGATGGCCGCAGTATAGTGGTGGATGGAGGTGCCTCCTGGGCAGCCTCTGCAGTTGGTGATGGCTGCTGTGTGGTGGTGAATGGAGGTGCCTCCTGGGCAGCCTCTGGAGGTGGTGATGGCTGCACTTCCTCAGCTGGCGGTGGTGGCCCCGTGACCGCTCGTTGTGGTGGAGATGTCACCCTGAAAGCCTCCGCTGGAGTAGAAGGCTTTGTCTCCTCCATTACATGGGGCGTGGATTCCGTACCCTTCCTGGAAGGGGCGGATGGCTTCTTCCCCTTCTTGGATGGAGGTGCAGGCTCCTTCCCCTTCTTAGATGGAGGTGCGGGCTCCTTCCCCTTCTTCGCTGGAGGTGCAGGCTCCATCCCCTTCTTCCCTGGAGGTGCAGACTCCTTCCCCTTCTTGCCTGGAGGTGTGGTATCCTTACCACCATGAGGAGGTGGTGTCGCCACTGTCCCCGTGGACTGTTTGGCTGAGGTGCTGGGCTGGGTCTTTAGTACCCTGCTCACACAGGCAGGATGGGGGGGAGGGTAGAGGTCAAGTTGGGCAAGTAAAATCTTTTTAGGGACCGTGGGGCGGGAGGAGGAAGGGGTGATTGGAGTGGAGGTAGAGGGAGTTTCGTAGGATGTGTATGTCTGCTGGATTTGGGTGATTGTGCATGGACAGTATGGTGATGTGAGGGGCACGGCTGTTGGGTGTGTGAGTGCTTGCTTTTGTGTCCTATAGGAGGGGGGACAGAGGGGACGCGTGCATGGCTGTTGTGTAGGTGTCTGCTAGTGAGGTGTGTGTGCTGCTTGTTGTGGTGATGATGGTGGTGGCTGTTGATGTAGTGCCTGCAGGTGTGAGTGTGGACATGATTGGGAGGGAGATGGATGAGGAGGAGGAAGGGAAGACAGTGGAGGCAGTGGATGTTGTCATGTCCGCAACTGTTTGTTGTTTGCGTGAGTGCCTGTGGGCTGAAGTGTGGTGCTTGTGTTTGCCTGTGCCACTCTTGGGTGCTGTATTGTGTACATTCTCGTCTGTATGTGTGCCTGGGATGGGTTGGGGTTGAGGAGAATGGGACTGGGAAGTGGTAGTTGGAGGGGGACGGTAGAAACAGGAAAAATGGCTTCTATCAGAGAGGAGGCCAGAGCCTGAATCAATCTCTGTTGGGCCCACTATCCACCGTGAATGTCCTGCAGGAATGCATTGCATTGCTGCATCTGGGATGCCAGCCCCTGGATGACAGTCACAATGGTTGATTGCCCTACAGAGATGGATCTCAGGAGGTCAATAACCTCCTCACTCAGAGCAGCAGGGCTCACTGGGGCAGGGCCTGAGGTGGCTGGGGTGATGGAGATGCCCACCCTCCTGGGTGAGCGGGCATGGGCAACTCGCTGAGGGGCTATTGGGAGGGCGGTGCTGGTATAGGGTGTGGCGGCTGTACCTGCAGCTGGGGTGGTCACAGAGCTGTTCACCACCACCAGGGAGCTCCCATCGGAGGAGATATCTGACTCTGTGTTGTCACCTCCAGACTCCGCCATGGTGTTCCCCTCGCCCTCCGTCCCACTGGTTTCCTCGGCGTCGGTGGACTGTGCCTCCTGGGTCCTGTGGGATGCAGCCCCCTCTGTCACTGGTGCCCCTGCTGCTCCGCCAGATGATGCTAATGCACACAAGGACAGGATGACAAAACAAGAAAGTGTGGGAGAGAGACAAAGGAAACACTGGGTCAATGACTGCACCAACACCACAGTTGGCATATACATCACCGTCACACACAGGGAACAGGCTTAAGCATTATGCATTGCTCTACCAGTGATATGACTAGTTACTAAGGCAAGATGAGGACCACACACTGCTAACTGCAGCACTCCTGGGACCCACAATGCCCTGCCTGAAATGGACTGCTAACAAGCTAGGTTACCTTTATTTGCTATTCACCCATTACCCTTCAGATGACCCACACTGCCATGTCTGGCCAGGCCTTAGGGGTACCCACTAACACACATCCACCACCTGGATACCACCCTACCTGCCAAAATATGTAATGATACTCACTGTATTCACCCCCTTGTGGCTGCTGTGATTCCCTCAACGCCCATCCAGCTTAGGGTACACCACCGCCAATATGTGGGCCATCAGGGGGTTCAGGGTCCGACAGGCACCCCTTCCTCATTGGGAGGCCATCCCCAGGTGGGCCTCCACGGTCTTCCATGGCCAGCATCTCAGGTCCTCCCATCATTTCCAACAGTGGGTGCGCCACCTGCCATAGACCCCCAAGGTCCGCACGTCCTTGGTGATGGCATGCAATTTTCCCTTCTTTTATGGGCGCTGACCTGCTGGCAATACAGACAGGAGAACAGCATTAAACAAACAGTCCAGCCTGTCACACAGATGGCCCACCATACCCGTTTCATTCAAGATTGGCACACACATCGCCCAGTGCACAACATGTACACCGCCACAAAACACTCTCCCCACCACCCCACATCCCTTACACAATGCTTGCCCACACATCTCCATGCATCCTTCCCACATGCATTGTGCCAAAATTGTACACACCTGTTGGTCTGGAGGCCCATGCAGTAGTCCGTACTGGGGAAGTACCCCATCCACCAGTCGCTCCAACTCCTCCGAAGTGAAGGCTGGGGCCCTTTCCCTGGTCACACGGGCTATGGTAGGTTCCAGACACAGGTCACAGCAGCACACGAACTATAGGTGTTCTCCTGTTGAAGGTCAGGAAACAAGTGAGGAATCAGATAGAAAATGGAAGTCACGTCCGTGGTTGTGTACATTGTCACTACCAAAACAGATCCCCATTGGCCACTATACGCAATAGAGCCCCATATAATCCAGTGAGGAATTGCACGGCGGTGCAAGACCTCCTTCCGCCACGACACCCAACGTAGGCGGAATTACCTCTTTTACACCAGTCCCTACATATAGGACAGGCGGTCGCCATTTCAGGGGGGGAAGAGTAATATCGACAATAACTGCATCACAGATTAGATTGACACATACCTTGCCATTAACACTATCCCATTACATATATGCACCGCGTAGACTGCAGTTGTGGTTTCATTGTTCCAAATGTGACAGCCTACTCACTCTTGTGTCCCTTAGATACCTACCACTTAGGATGAATAGGAGGTGGGGACATACCCCCGTGTACAGACCCCTGGAGGATGTAGCTACACTGGAGGATAGGCATATTATCCTCACCTATAGACTGGACAGGGCCACAATCACAGAGCTGTGTGCCCAATTGGAGCCAGACCTGATCTCATCTATCCGTCATCCAACTGGGATCCCCCTCTTGTGCAAGTGCTAGCAAGTGCTCCATTTCTTGGCATCTGGTTCCTTCCAAGTGACAGTGGGCTTGGCAGCAGGAATGCCACAGCCAATGTTCTCAATCGTGCTGGCAAGAGTGTTGTCTGCCCTGGTAAAACACATGTGCAGCTCCTTTGCTTTCCCCCAGGTGGAAGATTTGGCCACTGTGAAGGCCGGATTCTATGCAATGGGACATATGCCCAATATTATTGGGGTGATTGACGGTACACATATTGCGTTTGTCCCCCCTGCCAGAATGAACAAGTGTTCCAGAATTGTGCGAGTTTCCACTTCATGAATGTGCAAATGGTGTGCCTGGCGAACCAGTACTTCTCCCACATCAATGCTAATTATCCTGGGTCCGTGCATGATGCCTTCGTTCTGAGGAATAGCAGCATCCCAAACGTGATGGCCCAACTACAGAGGCACAGGGTGTGGCTAATAGGTGAGCCTTTGTCCCCACCCACTGAATGTTAGTGTATGCCTCTGGTGTTTAACCCCATTGGATTGTGTGAGGCTAAATGTGGTCCCTCAATACCTCAGCCACCAAAATACCATAGCGGAGGCAAACATCTGTTTGCCATATTATGACGCACACACCAAACCGACAGAATACTGCCACAAACACAAATCCGCCAGCCCAAAGGTTAGTGTAAAACTGTCGGTACGAACATCCATACCATTACGCCAACAAAACAACGCCCTCCACATTGTGACCCATGAATCACCACAACGGACATTCAACGGCAGTAAACCATTGGCAGTACACACCGGAGCGATCAGAACGGCCACCCAAATACTAAACAACACAACATTGGCCAAGAGCAAAAACACACACCTGACACTGATACACACACCACACACACCCACCAACATCACTATAAAACACACCCACATAACCCACAACCCTTTGCTAATACGATAAAAAAAGAAGAGATAGCCACGCAAATCACAGACACAACTACACACACACCACAAACACCCATTCATCCGTCACTCACCCCACACCCCACTACATTACTCAACACCCTCTGCAAAACACACACCACACAACACCCATGTCCTCACAAAGGCACCCCCTTTTCACTGATGAGGAGTTGCGGGTCATGGTGGATGAAATAGTCAGGGTAGAGCCACAGCTGTTTGGAGCACAGGTACAACAAATCTCCATTGCCAGGGAGATGGAGCTATGGCAGAGAATGGTGGACCGGGTGAATGCTGTGGGACAGCATCCATGAACAAGGGACAACATCAGAAAGAGGTGGAATGACCTGCGAAGGAAGGTACGTTCCATAGAAGCTAGGCACCAGCTCGCTATCCAGAGGACTGACGGTTGACCTCCACCTCCTCCCCCACAGCTGATAGCATGGGAGGAGCAAGTCTTGGCAATACTGCATCCTGAGGGACTCACTGGAGTTGCTGGAGGACTTAGCACTGGTGAGTCAATATTCACTACCTATCCCCCATACCTGAATGCCACCACCAACCCTCACCCTGATACCCATCACTCCACTCCATCCCACACAGTTTACCACCACAATTAACTAACCTTAATGCCAAGCCCTGCATGCCATACCCACTGCATGCACATCCCTCCCACTCCTGCATGTACACCCACCACCAAATGCATGCACAGCATGGAGAACTAACAATCCCACAATACATCACAATACATAAACAGAGGTGGCAGGGCAACAGCAACAATATAGGGGAAGCTAGGGATGCAGGTAATGTCACAGACATGTAGCACAATACACCACTTACATCCCCACAGGTGCCCCAGACAATCTCAGCGGCGTGGCGGTGCCACAGCTACCCAGTCCCCCACCAGAAGATGCCCTCAGTGATGACAGCAACTCTGGACTTCTGGATCTGGATGAACTCTCTGGCCCATCAGGGACCACTGGTCAGTCGGATACCCCAGCCCACACCCAGTCCACCACAGAGCCTCCCAGTATCCAACACCACAGCAGCCACCCAATGTCCCCAGACCTCTGTCCCCAGGAAACATCAATCAGCAGTGTGCCCAACTGTACAGGGACCCCAGTCCACACCTCACAGGCAAGACAATGAGGGTCCTGGGGTCAGTGGCACTAGGCACACCATTCAGGGGACACAGGCACGAGGGCCAGGGTCGGTCGGAGGACAGCTGTGCACCAGGGGGAGGGCAGGCCCAGGGAAACGACTGTCCATGAGGCACTCACTAATGTCTGGAGGCTTACCAACAATCCCAGGACAAGATGGGTCAGGTGATAGACATCATGCAGGAAAACAAGCAGCTGTTGGAGGAACACCACCAGGAGATCAGGAAAGAATTGCAGGCCCCTCAACACCACCATGGTCTCCATAGCATGGGTGCTGGGTGACATGGCCAACATCATGAGGGACTACACATCACACCAGCGGGCCTCTTCCACTAGCCAGTCTACCGAACAGCCCTCCACCTCTGCTGCAGCTAGTGGACAGGAGGCCCTGCCACAGGACCCACAGGCCACCAGCAACCCTCCGCCTGCAGATAGGTGAATCACTCCACAAGCATTCCCTGCAACCACCTGAGTCACTTGCCAAGACCGAGACCACCGCCCGTTAATGAGACCCTCCTGAATGTCCCCCTTGTGTTCCACTGCGTCACCTTGTCCACTTTGAACTGCCATTGCTCCCCTTCCTATGGTCCCTTGGACACTTGACCTGTGCTACAAACAGACTAGACCAATTCGGAGGCCGAGCTGGGGATGGCCTCCTGACGAGAGTGGGGTGCCGTTCGGAACCTTACCCCTGATGGCCCTCATACTGGCGGTGGCCTACCCAGAGATGGATGGGCACTTGAGGGCAGCACTGCAGCCACAAGGGGGTAAGTCTAGTGTGTGTGTGACAACCATCTTTGTTGCCTGGCATGGGATTCTGGTGGTGGGTTTTAGTCAGTGGATGCCCCCTTATACCAGCTCACACATTGCTGCATGGACCAGCTCAGGGTAAATGGGTGAATAGCAAAATCTGGATAGCGAGCCGGGTGTGACCATGTCTGACAGGGCTTAGTAGGTCCCACGAGGAGTGCAGATGGCGATGTTTGGCTCTCATCCTGCTGTGCTACCTAGCCAATGGAATGCCAGTGCGATGGATACTGCTCAATCTTGGTCCCTGTGTGTGATGGTGATATGCATTGCATCTGTGGTGTTGGTGCTGTAATTGACCCATTGCTCCCTTTCTTCCCCCCTATTTTCTTATGTCATTGTGTACATGTGTGCATTAGCATCATCTGGCGCAGGGGCACGGGTGAGTGAGGGAGCTGCAGCCCACGGGACCCAGGAGGCAGAGTCCACCGATGCCGAAGGGACCAATGGGAAGGAGGGCAAGGAGAGCACCATGCCGGGGACAGAAGGTGACAAAACTGACTCTGAAACCTCCTCTGATGAGAGCTCCCTGGAAGAAACCTCTGGAACCACCCCAGCTACAGGTACAGCTGCCACTCCCATACCAGCACCGCCCTCCCAGTAGCCCCCCACCGCGTTGCCCGTGCCCCCTTAACCAGGAGGGTTAGCACCTCCTTTGCCCCAGGCACCTAAGGCCCTGCCCCAGTCAGCCCTCAGTGAGGAGGCTATTGACCTCCTGAGATCCATCTCTGTAGGGCAGTCAACCATAGTGAATGCCATCCTGGGGCTGGCATTCCAGATGCAGCAATGCACTGCCTTCCTGGAGGGCATTCACGATGGCTTGGCGGCCCTACAGAGATCATTTCAGGCTCTGGCCTCCTCTCTATTGGCATCCAGTGTCCCTGGTCCACCCGTCCCCCCCTCCAACTAACACTTCCCACACCCAGTCTCCTCAACTCCAACCCATCCAATGCACACATATAGACAAGCATGCACACAAAATATCACACAAGAGTGGCACAGACAAATACAGGCACCAAACTTCAAGCCACAAGCACTCACATAAACAACAGACAGTTGCATACACAACAACATCCACTGCCTCCACTGTCTCCCCCTCCTTCTCCTCCTCCCTCACAGTCACATCTGCACTCACACCTGCATGCACTGCATCAACAGTCCTAGACCCTACCACATGTACAACCTGGCCCACAGACACCACAAGAGCAGACCGGCAGACATGAACCCCACAGATCATGTGCAGTCACCACCACTAACACCATCACCACCTCATGCAGCACACCCACCTCACTTGCAGACACCACCACAACATCCATCCACACGTCCTGTTTGTCCTCTCCCACCCTTTCTGCCCCCCTAAGAAACACAAACGCTCGCACTCAGACCCCAAACAGCCATCCACCTCACACACACACACTGTCCAACCACTTGCACCCAAGCCCAGCAGACGTACACCCCCTACAACCACTCCCTCTTCCTCCACTCCCATCACTCCTCCCACATCCTGCCTCAAAGTCACTAAGAAACTTTTCCTTGCCCATCTTGCCTCTTCCCCCCCATCCTGCCCGTAAGTGGAGGGTCCCAACTACCCAGCCCAGCACCTCAGCCAACCAGTCTGCCACAGCTCCCACAAAGAAATCTGCTGCTGGCCCTAAGGGGCCTCTGAGTGGGATGGCAGCCACTCCCAGTAAGACCACACCTCCGCCTCAAAAACGGAGGTCTAGGGTGGCGAAACCTAAGGGACAAAGGACGGGGTCAATGGGGGCACCTCCTAGTCCTGGATGCAAGGACACAAGTCGCATGACAAAGGCCAAGGGGGCCATTCACAGGAAAGAACCCAAGGATCACCACCTGAGGGCAAGGTGCCCCCTCCACCACCTGAGGGCAAGGATCCCCCTCCACCACATGAGGCCATGTAGCCCACCCTCCAGGGATTGTGGCTTAAAACTACCCTCCAGAGACTATTGGGCAAGTAGCCCCCTCCAGAAACAGAGGGCATGATACCCACTCCAGCTGAGGTGTCCTCCATCCCTCCCTTCCCCCTGAGGTGCCTGCCCATTTCCAGCATGATTCCCCTGAACAGTAGAGTCCGGATGATGTCAGGAGTCAAGTTGGGACTTGGACAGTGCCCTGTGGCCATGTGGCCCCTTGGTACTTTGGACTAGCCATTGGCCCAATCTGTACATTGACGTCTATTTAATTATTCATTATGGGGCTGTTAGCAGCGAATTACAATGTTTGTACTACTGGATTTTAGTCCTTGCATTTTTTGCTCATGGGTCCTGTTACAGTCGATTTACTCTGCAGCTGGTTATGTGTGTGTGGTGTGTGTGTATGGTGTGTGTTGTGCGTGTGCGTTACTCTCCTTTTCCTCCCTCCTTCCGTTGTGTACTAGGCGGCTGTACTCACCGTAGTCATCTTCGTCGGCATTGGTGCTCCAGGACGACCATGGCATGGTAAATTGGGTATGAGCCAATGTTACCATATTTAGGGGAGAGAGCACAAGCACTTTAGCACTGGACAGCAGTGGTAAAGTGCGCAAAGTCCTAAAACAAGCCGAAAGGCGATCAGAAAAATGGAGAGAGACAGAAATTTTGGGGGGAAGACCACCCAAAGGCTGTCAGGTCTAACAGTGATGGATATCCCGTCTGCCCTATTACGATCCCATTATATCTTATGGAAATCGTAATATGGTGGACGGGATATCCGTCACGTTTGTGATGGAGCATTCCATCCGCCAAGATCTAAATCAGGCCCTGAGTCATCTTCTCCCAACAGTTCATCTTCTCCCAAAAGTCAAGCAGAGTCTTTCTCTTTAGAAATGTTTTCTTTCCAGCTGCGGGAGTGTTCTGAGGCGGTGTTGGTAAAGTGCCAGTTTGATCCTGTGCACTAGACAGTGGTTGGAGAATTCTGTCCATTAAGTCCTGTTTTCTCACAGAACTCCCGCCCCATTTTGCATCACTTTCTCAGTTTGCTGCAAACCTTCCCATAAGATGGTAAATACAATGGCTTGTGTCAGTTTCGCATTGGAGGAGCTCTAGTCCTTCACCTAGCCCATTATTTAGATGAGGTGTACTCCCCCCCCCTTCCTTTTTCAGGACCAAAACTGGTTTTCCCTTCAGCTGGGTTTGGAACAAGAAAATCTGGATGGGCCTGGAATTGTAGCAGTTCCTGTCAGCCTCATTTGGTATCTCAAAGTATAAGGAAGAACTGTTAAGGGTGTTGTTTATTCTTGCAGCTGTTCCCAACTCCCTCCCAGATAGTTTATGCCTATTAACTGTCCACTTGCTGACAACACCCCTGTCTTCCTGTGCCCAAATGCTTAGCCATTGTCTTCAGGGAGCAGCATCAGTAACATCTAGTCAAGGACGTGTACCGGACTGCTGGAGTGAGGCTGATAGAAAACTGATTCGAAACCAGCTTTCCCTTGGACAGTGCAACAAACACTTAAAGTCACTTTTCCACCCATGTTGTCAAAAATCTGCTTCCATCATTGAATTGGATTTTCAAAATTAGGTCAAGATATGTTTTAATCATTGCTCTAAAATATTCTTACTCCGAGTTATAAAATAATTATTATATTTATATCTAGGCCTGTTGCTAGAAAATATAGCTTTACCTTTGCAGTGAAAGCAGCAACTGATAATTGTTCTCTTTGATGACCCAATGAGTAGCATGTAATATTTTATACATTATGTACTGAGTCTTGTGGTTTTACAAGGTACACTTTAGAAATGACTTGTCCAATAAATACAAATACATTTCTCAACATGGCAAAGACATTTTTTCCCAGGCATATGTTACTGTAGTGTTTTCAAACTGCAGCCCAGCCAAAGCACATGGGTGGTAGGTAGAACCCCATATGTTTGCCATGTGTGTGGGTGGCGTAAGCACAAAAAGACATTTAACTTCCATGTCATTGATGCAATTTCGGGGTCAATGCATAGGGCTTTGCTGCAAAGTTAAACACAATAGAATGAAACCAATTTCACAACAGTATTTTGGGGCAGAGCACTCGCACCATTGCACCAGATGGCAGGGCCACAGCACACACAGACCTAAAAGGAAAAAAAAAAATGATCCAGAAGAAAGTGAAAATCTGACTTACTGTCCAGAAAAGGAGACTTTGCTCTATCTACTTTCTATGTCTCTTTGTGCACACGTAATAAAAAAATCCAACCTTACCGACGTTGCCAACACTTGGCGTCTATTTTTAGTCTTCCAAAGTTTACATTGCTAGATGCAAACTACACATTTTAATTTCTGATGAAATTTGATCCTCCTTTCTTATTTGTTCGTTACACTTTTCCCATGGGAATGACCTCAAGAAGGAAAGGAGCATTGCTGAAGCCACAATTTACGTTTGGAAACGATTCCAAGGGCTTTTTAGTTCAGAGAGTTTAGCGAAAAAAGATAAGATTACATTATGAAAAGCATCCTTCTTCATTTAGCAGGGAACTAATGAATTCCTGTAGGATTAGGGGTTATCAGTGTTTTCACTCAAGCTAAAACCTACTTGCTCAAACTGTCTTCGTCACAATGCGGTATGAGCAGACACATTCTTCATAGGTGAAAATAAATTAACCTTTTACAAGCCAGAGGATTTATGAAAGCATTATTCCTTGTTTGTGTCGTGCAAAGATGAACTTTTATTGCAAGAGAAGTGCATGGAAACAAGGGTGTTCATTTGAACGCAGAGCATAAATCATGACGCGTGTTTCCAGTGCATTGTGGTTTGTTCGCGGGCACGGGCAGACAAGTCTACAGTAACGTAAACAGTTTAATCTTTGTGTTACATTTTCTCAACGCAAGATTGACGGCTGCTGCATTTTCAAGATAAACCAGCGGTGGCTACTGCTGTTATCGGCGAGGGGCTTGGCTGCCGCACAAGAACTTGCTGTGAGAATGAAGTACAGTGTTACATAATGGAGCTGTGGTGTCACTCTGAAGCATGGGCTATCGTTTGTAATCTTTACTTAAACACGAGCCTGTTCCCCAGCAACCTGATAAGACGACTCTTCTCTGCCAAAACAAATTCTAGTCTAGTTTACATAAACGGGTATTTCTGATAAACATTTTGAATGGAATATACAGTTCAAATGAAGTCAGATGCACGCAACAAAAAGTCTGACTTTGTATAAAGTACACACTCGACTTCCCCTTTTTATTTGTAATATTAGTACCATTCCTGTTGTATACTATTAGAACTGCCACAGTACCTCAGCATCTGTGAGCAAGTATATTTTCTGGAAATTTTGCAGATTCAGTAAATTTCTCACTTTTTGGGGGTATCTTTCTGGATAAACAAGCCCCTTAGCTTGCACCCTCATGAATAGGTGGGCATCTGTTTATTTTTCACAACCAATGTGCAAATGCACACCAGCTTTTTTGGCACGAAGGCTTCAAGTTAGACCTGACGGGATCGGTAGGCCAATACAAACTTGGCAAAGTTGAGCCTGTGCCTTGAGGGTAGGGGCACTGGGGGTGGATTCTGCAGTGCAGGTTTGGAAGTAACCTCCTGGACCCATGAGCTGCGGGAGATAACTGAAGCCATGCTCCCTCAGTACTGGGGGTGGAAATCGCTATCAGGGCATGAAATGCCTGAAGGTCATTCTGTACCTCCTGGCTACAATTTGTGGCGTTTCCCTGTGGGTACAAGAGACAGTGAGGAATAATAATAATTATAATATTTATAATAATAACAACAATAATGATGATAATAATAACAATAACAATAATAATAATAATAATAACAATAATAATAATAATAATAATAATAATTATAATAATAATAATAATAATGTGTTATTATTATTACTATTATTATTATGCGCACAGCTACTTCACATAAAGTGTCCCATCGCTAAGATCTGGAATCCTGTGAGAGAAGTGTGCACAAAGGTTACCTCAAAAAACCAACCAGGCGTAAAGAGCCACATTTTAAACTTTTTTCACAAAAGAGCCTCAGAATGGGCCTAACTTATTAAAAGAGGAAGAGAATTCCATAATTAAGGTGCCAGGTAACCGAAATAGCTACCACAATTCAAACTTTTTTCCCTTTAGGAATGATAGCGAACTTGGCATGAGCCAATCTCGGATTTCTGGATGGAACATAGGGTTTAACCCCTTAGCTGCTCGTGCCCCCCTCCCCCAAGTGTTGAGCCCTTTTTTGGTTGTTTGAGATAGGTTGTGCTTAGGACCCCCCATAACTTTTTGTACATATAAGCTATCCATGCCATATTTGCGCCCTTTATTTCCAACAGCCTGGGGAGTCTAAAGATACCCAGAGTTTGTGGGTTCCCCTGGAGGAGACCGATAAATTATCCAAAATACAGCTATAACTTAGGCTTTTTGGCAAAGATGGGAAAAAAGTGCTGCAGAAGAAAACATTTGTTTGTCCTTATAAATGGAATAAACAAAGTGTTTGCAGTGCTAAAATTACCACCTTCACAGCTTTTAGGAACAGGCAGACTTGAATCAGAAAAACACATTTTCAACACACTTTTCGCATTTTACTGGGACATACACCATTTTTACTATTATTTGTGCTTTCAGCCTCCTTCCAGTTAGTGACAGAAATGGTTGTGAAATCAATGGTAGATTCCGAACAGCTAAACATTTCTGAAAAGTAGACAGAATTCTGCATTCAGCAAGGGGTCATTTGAATAGCTCCTTTAAGGTTTTCCTATAGAAAGTAACAGTTGAATTAAAAACATATTGAAAATGAGTTGAAAAAAATCAGCCATTTCTGTTTACATTTTCTTTTGTAACTTTTTCCAGCTATGGCAGATTTTTGAAAGCAATATACCTTTATGTCTGCTGGACCCTTTTGGTTGCGGGGATATATAGGGCTTGTAGGATCATCAAGAAACCAAGGTACTCAGAGCCAATAAATGAGCTGCACTTTGCAATTGGCTTTCCTTGTATACCAGGTATAAGGCAATTCTTATGGTAAAATATAAAGAGTGAAAAATAGGTATCAAGGAAACCTATGTATTTTCAAAATTGGCACGAGATATGGAGTTTAGAAACAGTGGTTATTTGCACATCTCTGAATTTGGGGGTACCCACACTAGCATGTGAATTACAGGGCATTTCTCAAAACAACTTTTTTCTTACACAGTGTCTTACATTTGGAAGGCACAAATGTAGAGAAAAACAATTGACAATAATACTTGTTCTTCCGTTCTGTGTTCCTCCAAGTCTCCCAATAAAAATGGTACCTCACTTGTGTGGGTAGACCTAGTGCCCACAGCAGGAAATACCCCAAAATGCAACATGGACACATTACATTTTTCCACTGAGAACTGACTCGTTTTTGGTAAAGTGCCTAGCTGTGGATTTTGGCCTATAGCTCAGCAGGCACCTAGGGAAACCAAGCACACCTATACATTTTTTAAAAATAGACAGGTCAGGGAATCCAGAATTTGGTGGCTTGTGGTGCTCTCACCAGGTTCTGTCGCGCAGAATCCTTTGCAAATCTCAAAAGATGTCTAGAAACACATTTTCCTCATATTTCAGCGATGCAAAGTTCTGGAATCTGAGGGAAGCCACAAACTTCCTTCCACTCAGCATTCCCCCAAGTCTTCATATAAAAATGGTACCTCACTTGTGTGGGTAGGCCTAGTGCCCACCTCAGGAAACGCCCCGAAACACAAGGTGGACACATCACAATTTTGCAATGAAGACGGACACAATTTTTTTGCAAAGTGCCTAGCTGTGGATTTTAGCCTCTAGCTCAGCAGGCACCTACAGAAACCTATAAAACCTATACATTTGTGAAAACTAGACCCCAAGAGGAATCTGAAACGGGGTGTCTCGTGGGGCTCTCACCAGGTTCTTTCATTTAGAATACTTTGCAAACCTCAAAATTTGCCTCAAAACACACATTTTCCTCACATTTCAGCAAGGCAAAGTTCTGGAATCTGAGGGGAGCCACAAACTTTATTCCACAAAGCATTACCCCAAGTCTCCTGATAAAAATGGTACCTCACCTGTGTGGTAGGCCAGGTGCCAGCAACAGAGAAGGGCCCAAAACATACTGTGGCGATAATGATAACTGAGGTGAGTGTTCTAATTAGTCCTGGGGAATGAAATCATTTAGGGAAACCTACCAAATGTAGACATTTCTAAAAAATAGACATCCAGTGGAGTCCATGGCGTTGTGGCTTGTGTGGTTTCCCCACAGCTTTTTTTACTCAGAAAACCCTGCACAGGTGAAACATTGAATAGAAACACTATTTTTCCTTGCTTTTCTGTAAAGAAAACTACAGGAATATGCATGGATCCGCAAACATCTTATCACCTAGCGTTCCGTAACTTGTCCCAATAAAAATACCACCCCACTGGCGAGCCTGGCCCTAGTGCCTGTGGCATGAATGGATCACACAAGGGTCAACGGTAGTCCTCACATGAGGGCTACTGTTGACCCTGGAGTGATCCATTCCTGACGCAGGCACTAGGCACAGGCACACAAGTGGGGTTGTGTTTTTATCAGGACAAGTGGGGAAACACTGGTTGGTAGGAACTTTGTGGATCCCTGCACATTCTTGCAGTTTACGTACAGAAAGTCTAGGAAAAATAGTGTTTTTAATCAATGTGTTACCTTTCAAAGTATTCTGTGTAAGAAAACTTTGTGAAGTCCACACACACCACACCTCCGTGGACTGCTCCGGGTGTCTAGTTTTCAGAAATGTCTGGGTTTGGTAGGTTTCACTATATGAGCGTTGAGCCCATTACCAAGGAAAAAGGTGACCATCGTACAAAATCACGCAGTTTTGTGATAGGTCATTTTGATGTCTCCACAGTACGTTTTGGGCCCTTCCCTGTCGTGGTCACTTGTCCACCCACACAAGTGAGGCAATGTTTTTCTCTGAACACTTAGGGGAATGCTGGGTGGTAGGAAATTTGTAGCTGCGTGCAGATTCCAGGACTTTCCCTCACGGAAATGCAAGGAAAATTAGCTTTTTAAGCAAAGTTTGTGATTTCAAGGGGATTCTGGGTGAATGAAAACTGGTGAGAGTCGCGCAAGTCCTGCACCCATGGACTCCCCTGGTATTAGTATGTTGAAGTTTTTTCACCACTCACACTGGTTGGTTTTAGCTGCTCCAGAAATTATGGTTTTAAAACATGAATACTCAAATAATCTCTATATTGAAACCAAGCCTTCTGAAGGTGAGCTATCAAGCCACTTAACGGCACCAACAGCTTTATGGTCCATTCACACGCCATTCACGCACAACAAACAACACTTTCATATCGCCGGCCACAAGCCCAATCAAACAAATGACAGCACTCACATCAACTTACTGCCGCCAGACAATGGCCCATCAAATTCATATGCCACAGGATGGAATAAGTTTGACTATATTTTACCACCTGTCAAGCATCCGCCTCCTTCTTCCTGAACATTACCGAAGGCATGCGTAAGGAATCTTTACTAATGGCTCCCATGACAGCCACATTAGGCTCAGGAAGATATGTTTTTCATGCACCTTTAACACACTAACTGTGCGAAATCCAACTCCTTCCAGTTTGTGGATGCAAGTTAGTGGTTTCCAAGTATGCCTTGTGAGGCCTATGCCTCAAACTGAGAAAGCATATATACCTATGAAACAAAGGCAGACATGCTGGGGAATTTCAGCAAAGTTCCCTAAAGATAACGTTATAAACTGTGCAGAACAGTAGTGTTTGGTCCACAGGGTAGCCCGTATGAAAGTAGCATATGTCCCAGCCACTGTTGTGTGCAGTGCTGTGACTGTAATGCAGTTATCATACAGCAAATTGAACTTCTACTAAATTCTGATGGAGGATGAACATGGCAAGCATGTCAAACGCTCACCCATACATGTCATTGTCCTTCAGTGCCAGCGTGGCACCAATGGGTTTGAATCTATAGGTGTAGATAATGTGCATCTGTACTAACTTTACTATCTGCCTTCTACTAGTGCAATATCTCTGGCAAAGCACACTTACTGTAAGCTTTTCTTACCCATTCATGTCTCTGTCCTCATCAGAGTTCTGGGTAATCCTGTATAATTGCCAAATGCGGCATGCTCTGCAATAGCAAAAAATGATCTTTGCTCATGTACAGTGAAAATATGGGGGTTACCCAAACTGTGTCACTCATCCAGTAGGACTGTAAGGTGGGTTTCTGCACTAACCCCATTTTGAGCATAAGGCCCAAAAATATCTTCAACTCTGTCAGCGCAGTGAGAGTCCACTGTCGTGCCCTAGAACAGTGCCCGAGAGTGCCTAAATGCTCCCTCAGAAATTGTTATGCACGCACATTTGTTTGCTGCACAGTTTGCTGAAAGAAGTCAACATCCAGGAAGAGATGGGCGTAGTCGACTGGCAGAAAGCTGCTGGCTATATCAACTTTACTTTTACTTCACTTTACATCCTGGGTTGGGCTAACCGGCTGTTGTTCCACTGTACAGACTGTGCTTGTGAAGGGACCGCACAACTGTCTTCATCATCTCCCTCAGAATAACTAGAAGAAATGTCGTCGGATGGGACTCCTCTGACTGAAAAATCACTCCCAGATTCTGCTCCATTGTCCTCTCCCTCATATCCTGTCTCAGTATCTGCTGTCTTAGTCTCTGATCCTGCCTCAGAGCTGTTCTTCATAACCAGAGTAATGCCTTCACCAGCAGTCACCCAACAAGATGCCATCTCTGTTACTGGCTAAACTGTCCGTCTAAAACAGTAGACGTAGAAGGCAGATATGTTGTCAGCAAAATTGCTGGTGTGTGTGTGAGTGTATGATGTGTGCAACAATAAATGTCAGCCACCTTATCTTCGCTTCTTCCTTCATTCAGCAGGTCCTCTAAAGACATTGAAAAACATAAAAAATACATACTATTACTTTACCTTGCTAAATACCCATCATCACAGCCCTTAGTGCTAGTGGCGCCCAGTGCGACAATACTTTTTTGTGCTGCCATCCCATGACCTCCTCCTTGTATCCCCTCACTACCACCCAGAATAAGTGCCCTTCATTTCTACATATATATGTATAAATATATATATATATATATATATATACGTATATATATATATATATATATATATATATATATATATATATACATATATAACTTTCAAGCATAAATAGCTAGATAGCTTTCAGGCAACAATATAAATGTCAAGATAACTTTTTATATACTATGGGGGTCATTCTGACCCCCGGCGGTCAGGTCAGCGGGAGCACCGCCAACAGGCTGGCGGTGCCCCGCAGGACATTCTGACCGCGGCGGTTTGGCCGCGGTCAGAACAGGAAAACCGGCGGTCTCCCGCCGGTTTTCCGCTGCCCTGCTGAATCCTCCATGGCGGCACAGCTTGCTGCGCCGCCATGGGGATTCAGACACCCCATACCGCCATCCTGTTCCTGGCAGTTCGCCCGCCAGGAACAGGATGGCGGTATGGGGTGTCGTGGGGCCACTGGGGGTCCCTGCAGTACCC
This sequence comes from Pleurodeles waltl, assembly GCF_031143425.1. Classification (NCBI taxonomy): domain Eukaryota; kingdom Metazoa; phylum Chordata; class Amphibia; order Caudata; family Salamandridae; genus Pleurodeles; species Pleurodeles waltl. The sequence continues at coordinate 833,031,036 of NC_090437.1, forward strand.
ATGCCAATGGCATGGGCACTGCAGGGGCCCCCATAAGAGGGCCCCACAAAGTATTTCAGTGTCTGCTCAGCAGACACTGAAATACGCGACGGGTGCAACTGCACCCATCGCACCTTCCCACTCCGCCGGCTCCATTCGGAGCCGGCTTCCTCGTGGGAAGGGGGAACTCTGGCGGGCGGCCTCCGCCGCCCGCCAGAGTTAGAATGACCCCCTATATCTCTACCTACATATATATATATATATATATATATATATATATATATATATATATATATATATATCTCACTTTGTTTTATATATATGTGTGGTTTCCCTGTCGCCAATCGCTGCCCCAGGAAAACAACACACTTGTAAAACAAAGTGATATATATATATATAAATATATATATATGTTTATATATATATATATATATGTATATATATATATATATATATATATATATATATATATATATATATATATATATATATATATATATATGTATATATATATATATACTATCGGTCTATCCCTTTTTTTCTTCTATTATGTGTGGTTTACCTGGAGGCCAATCGCGACCCCAACTGTAACCACAGACATTAAAAAACAAACTATGCCCCATAGGAGTCGGCCCATGTCAGGAGGGCTGACCCGGCATTTTTTTAAATGATTTTATTTTTTTATTTTTTTAATACATCTTTGTATCCCCTGGGCAGCGTGATTTCCCTCCGAAGGGGAAACCCTTGTTTTTTTAATAAAAAATTATGCCCCCGGGTGGGAGCCCACTTACACAAGCACCGACCCTGCCTAAACAATCCCTGGTGGTCTAGTGTTGTTTCCTAGTTGTTGATCACAACTCTCCCCTTTCCATTGATGCCTCCATGGCAACTGGGGAGGCTGTTTTGGCCTTTTTTCCCCCACCCAAGTGGGGATAAGATGCAAACCTGATCCTTGATCCTCCGGTGGGAAAAAACTGTGTCATATGTCACAGATGGGTGGGAGGGGTCGGGGGAGACACAGAAGCTACTTCACATCTCTTGAGGATATTTAATTAAAAAAAAAAATCTCTGAGTTTTTAAAGCCCTCCCTGGTGTCAGCCAATGGTCGTGGCCTGCACCAGGGAGGGTGTGCATGTGTTGGCCATTGGCCGACACCTGCACCCAAGAGGTTAGTCAATGGCTGAAGGTAGTGTGGGTCACTGTTAAATAAGGCCTTGTTATAATTGATAGGACTTTAAATTAAGTTCTCATCTTCATTTGGAGCCAATGCAGCTTGCTAAGCAGGGACACCCCTAGGTAAGGGACTTTGCAGAAGTCCAGCACAGACATAATCAAAGCTTGGACTACCCTTTTTTTAGTGGCCTCTGGCTAAAAGGGCAATATTTTTTTGAAGGATTTTGAACAGTCCATGCAAGTGTGGTGATTTGGCTGTCAAAGAAAAGTTTGCCGTCAAACCAGAAGCCCAGATTTTTAACCTCAGGCTTGGGAAGAGGTAGTGGGCCAAGGCTATTGGGACACCAGGCAGTAGACCAAATATTGGGCCATTTGCCTGATATCATCACATCAGTCTTCCCTGAGTTCAGATTTAGACAGTTAGGGCCTGATTACAACCTTGTCAGAGGGGATTACTCTGTGCCAAGTGTGACAGATATCCTGTCCGCTGTGTTACAAGTTCCATAGGATTTAATGGAACTTGTAATATGGCCGGCGGGCTATCCATCACATTTGGGATGGAGCAATCCCCTCCGCCAAGGTTGCAATCAGGCCCTTAGTGTTAATTCACGTGGCAATGTCTGAAAGGCACAAACAAAGAGAGGCAGCCTTGTGATTGCTATTCATTGAAAGAGTGATGATAAGCTGAGTGTGATCAGCATATGAGATGATGGTAAACCCAAAGCGTTCATTGAACTCAGCCAAATGATGGGTGTAAATGTTAAAAAGAGTTGGATTCAAGGAAGAACCCTGAGGCACTCCTTGCCGTTGGTGGAACACCTTTGAATGAAAGGGTTTTTGGGATACCTAGAAGGTGTGTCCTTGCAGAATGGAAGCAAACCACAATTCCAGAGACTATCAATCAAAATGTTGTGGGAAACAGTGTTGAAAGCAGCAATCAGATCCAACATTATTATTGCAGCACAATAGCCAGTATCCAAAATCTGGCGTATTGACTCAGCAGCTAGAAGCAAGGCAGATTCAGTGCTATAGTAGGGGCGAAAGCCTGACTGAGTCCTATGTAGCAGGCCGTTAGTAGGAAAGCTGCTTATTAACGTCCTTCTCAGTAATCTAAGAAAATAGAGGAAGAATCAAAATAGGACAATAGCTGTCAGGCGTGGTGGGGTCGAACAGTGTTTTATTTTTAAAAAATGGGACCACCTTAGCATGTTTCCAATGTTGAGAAGCAGAGCTAAAGGCCTGGTTGTGGTGTAACAGGTCACTTAAGACTGAAGTACCTCAAAAACCTGCTCTAAAATCGAGACACTGAGTTTTAGTGGGGAGCCAGTCTTGATCAAAGTGCATAGTATGGTTGGATCATCAAAATTAATAGGATTAACATTCAACACTTGGAGTTGTCATCTGATGGGTCAAACCATGGCCTTAACGAAAAAGGAGGCATATATGTTCACCACCTTTTCAGAGAAGAAATGGGCTAAGGCTTTACAGCCTTCTTCTGACGTCGGGATGGAAGCTGAGATTTGGGACAATGAGGTAAGTGATTTGAAAATGGAGAAACTTTCTCAAGAAGGGTTTTGGCCAGATTGAATTTTCTTAATAGAGGAATCATGCAGAGATTGATTAATATGCAATGATAGATTTTAAGAGCTGCCAGACAATTCCGCTATGCTGGGTCATAGGGTCTGCACCTGAGGTGTTCAAGGTGCTTGCATCTCTTCTTTAACATCAGATGCTTGTCATTGAGCTAGCTGGCTAAAGGCTTTTGTCCATGAAAGACCTGTTTCAGAGGAAGAGCGATTTGATCTAACGCTCTGCTAATCCAGTTGTACCTTGGCTTTGTGAACACAATTATCCGAATTATAGGTTATATTTTATCTAGCATTTGACTGAACTTTGTAAGGGTCGATGTAGCCAGCTGACGTGCCCATGTAGTAGCGGAATCATGGCTAGTGGGAGACCTATCATAAGATAACTGAATGGGAATGGCAAGATGGTCAGACCAAATCAATGGCAGAGGCAAACGGGTCTCAAGCCGAATATGGTTAAACAATACAGGGTCAAGGATGTGCCCTAATCTAAGCATATGTGTAAGAACTAGCTGAGAAAGTTGTAAACTCTCCAAATCTCCAATCAACGCAGCAACCACAGGGCAGATGACATTATCAAAATGTAAGTTGATGTCACCTATATGCAGGCTCCAATGCCACCCTACAGACAGTAGCCATTCAGCCCAGTTGTTGCGTAGGATCTCATTATCCTAATGAGACTACTTGATTTGGGCGGCAGAATCACTTGCGCTGTGGGGGACTGAGTCTAAACCCACTACAGGTGACACCTGTTGGCCTAATCCAGGTTTTGCTCCGGCTAACTAGCAGTGCCTCATCTCCACCCAAGAGTAGGGATGATTGGGCAGCCGAGCACATGACACAATTGATTACTCAGGGAAATCGTGGTCACTCAGATCGCATCCGTTTCTCTCAGTTGCATTAGTCTTACATGTACAAGGACAATCAGGGGCATTATGTATTTCAATAAGCAACTGCTTATTAGATATTAAAGCTTGTACTGCAATAACTAGGAGGATAAAGCATGACAGGATTACAATTGTGACAAGGAGAGTAAAGCATAAAAATAACGCTACTATATTGTCACCAGAATCATTAAAATAATTCCTACCTAGGCTAGGTTAGAGCAAAGCATGTTAAGCTCTAGTTCTGCCCTTCAGGTTCCCCTGGGAAGACATCATCCCTCAAACCTGAGCAAGAGGCCTGTAGTAAAGCAGCTGCAGCGAAGCACTCAGCAATCAGCATACAGTCGTGGTCATCTGGCTGGAAGCTCCCTCAAAAGTACATGGTCAAAGTAGTGTTTTTAAAATAAAAAAGCTGATGTTCCAAGAAAGGATCCCTATATAAGAGTGTGTATGTTTCTATGAACACTAGAGACAAGGCGTTACCACGTTTGCCGGCAACCTATCTTACTGTAGCCTTGAGAGAAGCACAGAGTGAAAGAAATGTCCTGTTTAAGAAGTCAGTGCTGGCCTAGGCAAAGAACAGCTAGATAGAGAAAATAAAACAAAACCGCAAATGTAGCTATCGTTAAAATAATAAACAAAGCTGAATAAACTATATCTAGGTTAAAGTGCACAGCAGCAGGCCTAGTTCGCAAAAATAACATGTAGGGAGCTATAACTAAAATGGCTACACAACAATATCATCCTGAAAGCATAATATTTTGATGACATATCTCCAAAAAATGTTCTTCATCATTCTTTGAAACACCACGGGAGCCAAAACCAATCTGAATGTCATTCTTTTATATCAAAGCCCAGTGAGGTGTCACAAATGCTGTTTAGTGTCTAGAATCTTCATGTAAGTTGGCCGGATGATAGGCGACTGACATATTTAACACACTAAAAACTAGTCCTCTACCATAGTCGTTTACATGTCAGATATGTTAGTAAGAGGTTGCCTGTCTACTCCAATAGTCTTATTAGATCATGTAAGTCTATGCATAAACAAATCTTTCCACCTTGCTTCGACATAAGTACTATCAGTGCCAACCATTCTGATTCCTCAATGGGCTCAATTATTCCTTGTTCTAATATACGTTCTAATTCTCAGCATAAGGGTTATTTAATTATATTTGGAATATATCTAATTTTATGAACCACAGGCTTAGCTTTATTTTTTAATATGATCTTATGTGACAAGCCCTATAACAGACCCAGTTCTTGTTTAAAAACTTTGGATATTTTTTCCACATCGTCATTCATCCATCAGTCTTTCCAACATTCTTTCATTTTATTATCATTACAGGATCTTTGGCATTAGGATTTACAATAACATTCAAACCTCTTTTATAGTGGCATCCGAGTAAATCTGACTCATTGTTAGTTACATATACTTGACCCTTCACTGATTCACTTTTGAATTTTATTGTCATTCAAATCATTCCCAGTATCTAAATTCGTTTTTTTTTTTGCATATCTCACAGCTCTAATGTCCGGTTCATTCAATGGTGGACTCTCATTCATTGATTAATTCTCCTCATATTTTTTTGAGAAGTAAGGGTTTACACATTCCCTGAATCTGCCAATAGTCTAATCATCCTGTCATCTAAAGATACATCACAATTAGGCTTATCCAGTTTATCAACACTCTTCTTTTTCACATGTGCAGTATCCAACACTATTACAGTTTCTTTTTCAGTATTCATTCCTTTTACTCAGTTAATACAATCCCTTGCACATTCTTACATGCATCATCTACCTCCTGAATTCTCTTTTTCTCTTATGCTCTTGTTTTATACACTTTCGCGATATGTCCCCTCCTCCCACAATCTCTACATATGGCACTCCTAGCAGCACAAGTCAGACTAGAAACAATGTATCCTGGTGCCCCAAAATTGAAACAATGTATTTATCTGGAAATAATGTTTTTCTTTTCACCTTTAACCCTTGAAAATCCAATGCCAAATTCACTTCCTTTTTCTTCTTCTCTTTTTCTTTAACCACTTCTGCCATTTCCCTCCTTCCTCTTGACATACCTTCAACTTCCTTAAGCCACATGGTTGTGTGTTCCAAGCTTTTCATTATTTTAATTGCCTCTTCTAATGTTGGCTCTTTTATTGAAAGGAAAGCTTCTCTTTTTTCTGCCCATTGTTGGTACGCTGCACCTACTGATCTCTTATCATTAAATTAGCTAATTGTTCAAATTGGCACGACAAAGCGAAACCTCTCAATACTGCTAATTGGATGCAATATCTTGATCTGCCCTCTGTGCAATTGAAAATACCTTATGACATTCCAGGAGAACATTAGTTTTCAGTGTAAAGTGTTAATTTAACATTTGGACAGACATTAGACATGTCATACACATTGCTGGGTTGGCCATCACCCATTCCTAGTGATATCTCAGGTAAGTCCTCATAAACTCGCCTCCTTTTCACTCCCACGTGGTTCAGCAATATGGTTTGCCGTTTCACTGTACCATATTTAGCACCTCCATTGCTAAAACAAAAGTCACACAGTTTTTCCACTGTTTCAAAGGTATGGTTGTCTCACAAGGGGTTGATAAAAATGGTGGAGGAGATGCAGCACTTTGGATCTGCCATGGTACCTGCAGCTAATTGCAAAACAAAAAGTACAAAAAAAATGTGAATATCTAACATAACAAATTACCATAACAAGTTAAAATAATAATCTAACACAACAAGCTATCACACAACGTAAAATAATAACACTGTTGTTTCTTCTGTTTATCTTCTTATCTCTACTTCATATATTTCTTCTATTCCATGGACACTAACATCTTTCCTCTATGTCATTTGCTCTTAGTCCAACTTCTATATCCACATATATTTCTCCTCTCTCCCTTTTTTGTACTTTGGCAGCCAAGTCAAATATCATCCACCCTCTGCCACCCACCTCCTTGACACAGAACTCCTTACCACCTTGGAGTTCTCCTCCTCTTAAATCCCAAGTCTCATCTTGCCTCAAGATGTGGGAATGAGCACTCGTATAAGGACCTCACTCTTCCAATGCTCTGAGCTCCAAGTCCTCTAAATGCTTCCTTCATTTAAGGGATATAGATGTCCTTTTACCTGCCCCTGCACAGGATCCCATCCTCGTTGCCATGCAAAGATTTCCACTCCAAATTTTCTTGAAATCCTTTTTATTGGAATTACATCTGCAGCATTGAAGCACAACAGTTATCCTTCTCTCCTCACTGCAGCTCTTCTCCCTGGAATTGCTCCTCCCCACATTCAAATAAATGGCATAGAACTTTCAGTTGTCTAGACAACCGCTACTCCTAGCATCTCTAAAGTGTCCCTGACCTTCTTTAGATTTAGCATTGTAGTGGGTTTATTTACCAGCGTGTCAAGGATTTGTCGGAGCAATTTTAGTAGATATTTCTGTATACCACAGTAGGCTTATAAGCTGGTACATAGTTGAAGTGTGACTCTCATCACCGTCTTCGACTTTTCAAATTGGGGTAGTGCTAACAGTTTGGTGAGCTGGGATGTAGGCACATTTTTTAGCACAAAGTCTCATCCTTTGATCCTCAAATTATTACTTACCAAATTGTTTTACATACAACGATGCAGTGCATAGTAAAATGCATCATATTCACAAACATCAAGGGTAATGAAGTAAAATCGTATCTCTCACTGTTGGAATGATTATGAAGAACCTTTCTAGACTTACTTACGACTTGTATGTGCTGGTACCCACATTTTGGAGGGTACATGTCATTTGTTTGTGTGCTTTCTTTCATCTTTTCTTTTCTCTTTGCTTGTTTTCTTCATCCGCCATTTCTGAACTGAGGTGTAATTTTCTATATTTTAACCATTTCCTCTTCCATATCTCCCCCTTCATACTTTTTCCGCATGACCAACATGTTACACCTTTTTATTATTTTATTTTCTGATGAGTTTAAGTTAGTTAACTAGTCTTTTTAGTAGTTTCCCTTGTCATTCATGTTACCCTAATCCTTAATTTTGTTGAATTTGCAATTATGATATTATAATTGTATTTAGTTTAATTTGTTTCATATTATTATTTTTGGTCCCTAACTGCATCTCTCCTACTATCCTTTATTTCTGATAAAAATGTTTTGCATTTAAGCCAATTTAGTTTCATGTATTTGCTTTTTAAATACACTTTTAAATCAATGTGTAGCACTTTGCTTTTCAAAATAATATTGAAATTATTCCACTGTAACACCTTTTTACAATATTATTTTTAAATTATATTTTTATTCTTATTATTGTATCATTGTTATTTATTGAGTTATTATTTTTGTATATTAACCCAGTCTGAAGGAACACTCCATCTTATCCATTTTTGTTTTACATTTTGTAATTAAAAAAGCACCACCACCACCACCATCTCCATCACCATTATTATTTAGTTTTATTGTGATACTTACCATTTATGAAATGGTGAATCATGGTGAATGGTTGATGCTGAGATTTTAGTCAACAAAGAAAAATCCAACTGGAAGTGTATAATGAGAGTATAATGTTCCCAGTCTGAACTGCAACAACCAGTGCTCCTATTGTCAATATTGTGACTGTGACTGGATCCATATTGTTTGTTGTGTTGCAGCACCTCCACAACAAACTCGAACCTGAACCTTTGCCTGAGTCAATCTGCTGATATTGAACCAAACAAGCTAGGTAATGGATACATGGCTCGTTAGGCCTTTTCCTTGGCATGCTCACTTGCCCTCTTGGTAGCTGGTGGTAGACTGAGCCTAGCCTGTGCCAGTGTTGCTGCACACAGCAGTGTTATGCCTGTGCAGAGAGCCCCGGAACTGGTGTGAGTGCCCACCATCTTTCCTATCAGATGGGCAAACAGATGATCCCTGGGTACACTGTCCTCATGGTATTCATACTGGGCCCACCCCTGTGCCACCGACTATGGTCAGCCGAGACACCTACTACTCTCTGGTTCTCCCTGCAGCTGGCAAAAACTGATGACTCTACACATGCTTCTACTAATGCTTGCTGATATCACTTAGTTCTTATGACATTGACAAATTTTGCTGAGGTTGCAATAACTGTTTCCGAACTGGGCAGATTGTTTTTGGGGGAGGATTATTATTATTATTATTATTATTATTACTACTTTTGTTCTGCTCCCTGGCTGTGCTCCTTTATTCTGTTCTTATACAATGGCAAGTGTCAGGCATAACTCTGCATTCTTGTTTATAATTTTCTTGCTTACAATTTGCAATAAACTTGTGATAAACTAAAAACAGAAAAAAAAAGTTAACTCACTGTGCAGGACTTTCACACAAGGAGCCGATGGAGGCCGTTCCTGGGTGGGGAGCCATGCAGGAGTGTGGAAAGGAAAGTGATGGTAGGTAAAGATTCCGCTGTCACACTGTTGTGGGTTAGGGAGTCTCAATAAAAGGCTAGCCTCTAGCCACTAAAGAGGATATGATTATCATATCAGAGTGAAGGTCCAGTGGTAAACATTGGAACTCACTGGCGTATAGCACTTGGATAATGTAGGGCATGTGGGATTGGAGACTGGCCAACTACCAGACCTATAATTTCTTGCTTAATTGTTAAGAAAAAAAACAAGAATGCAACAATAAAAGTAAGGGTGGCAAGCAAAGGTAAGCTTTCATTAGGTAAGTACTATCAATGTCTATATGTGTTTTTTCCTTGAAAAGTAATCACAAAATAGACTTTGGCTCCAGCTTTTACATGGTCTGCCAGAGCACATGGATTGTTGCCTAGATAATGAGTTACTCAGTTGCAAATGTACTCACTAAACTCCATTAATGGCAGAAAGGAGACTAATCTATCGAGATCTGCATGCTCGCATTTGCAATATCAAATGATCAAGAGGTTTTAAATGAGTAACTGGACATTTTCAACTAAACAAGCTTTGTTGTAAGGCTTTCTTAGTTTCATCTTATAATTTAATAATGGCATCATGTTACAAGACCACCTCTAACACTCAAAGCAAATGCCATAACTTTGTGAAACCAATTAAGGCTCAACCACTGCTCCAACACTCACAGAACAACCCCTAAAAGACTCCTTATTCACCCACACTGTCAAAACTGTTGCTATTTGTTTAGTAGATTTTAATATCCACAAAGAAAATATTGACCCTAAATAGTTATCAGAAACAGTCATCTTTAGTTTCAATCATTTTTATTGTTTTCCACATTACAGTAACAAGGTGGCATACCCACCTAACTCAACCATTGTAATCTAAATTACTCCCCCTTTGATACTCCTACGACCAATGCAACAGATATATTATAATCATCTAAATTGGGATCACGAGACAAGGTCAGCTTGTGTTCCACTAATGGAGAACACACCCAATGCATGTAACTGATTAGGACAAGTAAGATCTCTATTGTCTCTATTTAGGTAGTCTAAGATGAGATCCCACACTTTAGCAAACTTGTCAGATGTGCCATTCATGTCAGGGGCAATCTTTTTATAGTCTAGAGGTTGCCAGTCTGTCAGCAGCGTCATATTCCCACAGGATACAAGGATACACTTTTTCCTGCGGTAGAGACAGGAGGATAGATGAAGGGTGGTTATCTAAAGGAGTCCTTACAGTGGCTGCTATGACTGGATGTGGAAAATGGTTCCCACTTCCCCACAACACCTCCACGGTTCACTGATCTGCTAGTGTCCATTTTGTTAAGTCTGGCAGGTGTGGGGGATCATCTATAGTATGCACATTTGGCAAAATGGGTTGTACATATGTGCATTGTATCCCACTGCTTATCGGTTAAAGTAATGCCCAAGTCTTCTTCCCAGGGTCTCTTTGTGGGGGCATGAGGTGCGCATGTGGGATGAGAGGTAGTAGTGTAAAGTTGTGAGATAAGGTGCTGTGTGAGAGTTATTGTAGGAACTTCTCCATGTATGTAAGAGGGCTCGTGGCTATTGCCTTCATGTTTGGTTGAAGGTCCCAGTGTCTGATATGTATGTAGTGATATCTTTCTCATTCAGGGATGTGGTTTATGCACCTAATGTTTCGATAGGAGAGGATAGAGCTACTGTGGAATAGCTCCTGGAGGCAAACGCATCCCTTGGTCATCCAGACTTGCAATCTGGACCTGTCTATCTCAAGGGCAAAGTCACTGTTCCCGTGAATTAGGGTCAAGGAGATGGGTGTGCAGTCACCCCCTTGTAGCATTAGAGATAGTCCTAAGTCTCAAGGGTAACTGTAGTGACTGGAGAGATGTACAAAATGCTGCATCTCTGATTTTGAGGGAGCAACAAAACTTCAGTTAGTGGTCTAGCTCTCATGTTCTGGTCAATAAAACATCACAGCTTATCAGTTTCATCTCTGAGCCACTCTACCACATATTGTGCCTGAGTCACTAGATAATAGCAAAATATATTCAGCACTCCCAGACCCCTACATTTCGAGTGGCCTGTGCTATTAGGGCATTTCCTGTGCAGATAAAGGATTTGGAAATGTCAGTCAATTTTGTCAGTTCAGACTTAGAGAGTGGGAGTGGGAGAGAATGAAACATACATAAGGTCTTGGAAAAGGCAGATATTTTGAAGGAGGCTATTCTACCCACCCATGAGAGGGCAAGGAGACATCAGGAGGTAGTTAACATCTTGAGGTTGTGGCTGGTATTTAAAGATGCTGCTTGCACAGGTGTGGATATCTGGATCATTTGACCCCAGGTATGGAAGGGAATCGAATGTCTCTTGAAAGAGGGTCACAATGTGTGGCCTACATAGGACAGCCACTAACCCCAAATATTTCCCTGTATTAATTTTGAGGCCTGCAATCTCTCTGTTTTTCTCTAAGATTGGCTGGAGGTGTCACAGAGATCGTACTAGGTCTATCAGAGTGAGCTAAATATCTCCTGTAAAGTTTAAACTCTTATGGTTTTCTTGATGGAATGGCTCTCCTCAAATTCCCTCATTTTCACAGCTCTGCTGCAGAAGTAGCTCTAGATATAGAGTGAATAGCATGAAAGAGAGGGTGCAGTCCTGCCACATACCCCTCCAGGTCTGAATAGTCTGTTACTTAAAGCCATTAAAGTTGACGCTCACCCAGGGTGATACATAGACCGCCTTGAACCATCCCTGAACACAATTTTCAAAGCCAGCCCTCTCTAGGGTAACCTTCAGCATAGATCAGTGAATCCGTTCAAAGGCTTTCCCCACGTCCAAAGACAGCAGGATCACCTCTTTTGTGATTCTTCTGTGCTATATCTATAAGATGGAGAGCCCGCTTGGTACTATCGCTGGCGGACCTAGAAGGTATGAATCCCGATTGATCAGAATGGATTAACCTAGGGAGATCTAATTCCAGTTGGGTCGCTAACATATTGCCCATAATCTTCACATCAATATTGAGAAGGGATATCACGCGGTATGATTGACACTGGGTCGGATCTTTGTTGGATTTAGCAATGAGCAAAATTGTGGCTTCTGCTTTAACTAATGTTAGTCCCCATTTCTGGGACATGCTATTGTAGACCACTGTGAGCAAAAATGCAGACAGATGCCCACTGTGCTTGTAGAAAGCAGATATGAAGCCATAAGACCTGGTGCCTCCACAGGCTTAGATGTTAAATGGCTCCCAGGACCTCTGCCTTAATGGTGGGTTTGTCTATGGACTTTTGTTAGGGCAGAGAGCGGCGCGGTAAGGCTAGGGACTGGAAATAGGAGTCCTGATATTATCTGTCTAATTGGTCAGCTCTGAATGAAGCACTGTAAAAGTCATGGAGTGCTTCAGTTTTCTCTTTGTTGAAGGTGCATAGAGTTTCTGTGCAATGTTTAATCTCCCGGATATAGCCCTTAAGTTTCTGGACTTGCAGCTTATTGGCTAAGCGGGAGCCCAATTTATAACCCCCTTCATAGAATCATGCAGCTGAGCGTGCCAAAATGAAGTTAACTTTATCATGCTCTAGAGTGTGGATTTGTCCGCAGATGGCTTTGAGGGTCTGCTATAGTTTCCTAGAGGAGTGGGATTTGTGGCGCTGTTTGGTGTACATGAGGTCTTCCTGAGTTTGAAGCAGTTCGATCTCTCTCATGCACTTCAGTCTGCTTGCTTCTCTAATGAATATGCCCCATACCACCGCCTTCAAAGCATCCTGGACCATTCTGGGGCATATCTCTCCTGTATGGCTGAGTTGGATGTACTCTTAAACATCAGGGATGAGTTTGTGTTGAACCACAGGGTCCCTCAGTAGGGTGCCATTCAGACACCAGGCGCCCACCTATTTGCTAATGCCAGACCGGGCCAAGGTCTGATATGGGCATTGATTCTTGAATGGCTTTGTAAACCAAAGTGAGTCCATCCAGAAAAGGTTAAGGTAAGTAACTCTGCTTCTTGTAAACATAGCTTACCTTCCCACCCGCTACTGGGTTTGTTTGACACCTCCACTAACCAAGATACATAGGTTCTATTAATATTAGTGGTTGCTTCTGCCTAGCTGTTGCCCCTTACATATGTCTTGTCAATGAGCGGGTATAACTGAGTAGTACCTTTCACTCAATAATAGCACGCCATTGTTGGACCGATTCTCTATCATAATGGCTTATACTTCCATCAGGTTGTTGCTCTCTTCGCCTCTCATTAAGCCCAAAGGGGGGCCCGCTCCTCTGAATCTTCTTATTGAGTATAATTGTTTGTATATTCTTTTTTATAAATAAGCCTGTGCTAGTTCTGACTATGGTACATATTTTGTCCATTCAAAGGTTGTCTTCCTATCCCAAGGAAGTTTCACATAGTATGCATATTGCTTTAAGTGAAAAGAAATCATGGTCGGAGTAAAATGGGACTTCCTGATCTGACAAGACTTCTGATTTTGCATGTAATATTTCAAAAAAGTATGTGTTTTGTACTATAGGCTAACTTACTGTCTATATTTTTTGTGTTTATCTTTATTATTTTCAGCTTCAGATTTATTTATCTTGGATATGCATGTGACCCAAAAATGCTGTCAAGGAACTTACTGGACAACATATGAGAAACACTTCTGCCCGCTGTTTCCAGAGGTACTTTAGGTTTATCCTGTTAACTGGTATCCAGCTTGCACAAGCTTACACTCTGAATGGGGTGAGGGCCCTTACTTCCTTTTTCCACTTCATCCTCTTTTTGAACAGTACATACCTCAGCACTAACATCAGTCCATTTTTTAAAGATATTATATCACAAATATGCCAGCACTGCTTATTTCTCACTAATATTATCTTTATCATTTTTATCACGACGGAGGGCACTTTGGATATTATCTTTTTACAACATCTAACTATAATGTCAGAGATATATCCTATTATGGATTAAACATTATCCTTTTTCGTTCCTTGAATCATCACTGGGTGTTTTTCACCATTCTTACCTTTTTTATTCACTTTTTCACTTTCACTCACTCCATTTAATTTTTCAAATGGGATAATGGACATTTTCATTCACCCTCTAAGATCAGAGAACTTTTTTACGTTATATGTCATTTATCTTTACAGCCTTGAGAAAGCACTAGGCCTTCAGCCATGTAAAGGGCGAAACACGTGTTGGCTGTGTTGTTACCAAATCCACTGCACTAAAGAACAATTGGACAAATGGAGCAAAGCTCAGTTTAATTGTTTATTGTTGAAGAACAAACTGGAGAAACTGTTCTTAAGAAAATCATCACTCAAGAACCAGAGTGACTTATCTCAACATTTTCTAGGTGGACTCACTTACTTTGGTTTACAAACTCTTGAACTTGAGGAACAGTTGCTCAAAACCTCAACTAGGGATCCACCCTTAAATAAATACGGGTATTATGCAACATGAGGGCTGTGCTGGATCTTGAAGCATACCATGATTCTTGAATGGCATCTTCCAATTCTGGTAAGAGTCTATGATCTACTAAGAGGTAGTCAATCCTGGATTTGTGTTGTGGGTTGCAATTAAGCAGGAGTAATCCGTCGCAGGACAGCACTACCCACCACTGACAGCGTTGGTGTACTCTCCTCCCACTGTTGAGATTTATTGAGGGCAGCATGCATAACACTATTGAGGTCACCAGGGACCTGTCAGCGGTGCTGGCAAATGTCTGAATAACAGGGAGTAAAAATACTTCTTGACTGGTGTTGGAAAAGTAGGTAGACAGTACCCCTGTTGGATTGCCCTCCCAGCTACCCATGGCCAGCACCCAATGCCCCAGTGGGTCAATATGGACCTGTGTGTTCTGGAATTTTGTGGAAAGCCCTAGAGCAGAGGCAATATTACTCCCCTTTGAGGAGGAGTGTCTGTTGTAACAAACATATGTCCGCCGGACCTCTCCAATTCCCCCAAGATACTAAAGTGCTTTGTTGGGTTATTAAGGCCTTGCACAATATATATCAGTATCTGCAGTTTAGGCATTGTGAGTGTTAAGGTTACATAGATGTTTCCCCCTGGCCTATGGAATAGCCCTCTCCATGGAATAGGGTATGGAGCGATGTCAGAATTATAATAGGAGTGTTGTGTCCCCATTTAAGTCCCAAACTGACCTCAGAAGTCTAAGGAATCAACATGGAACTTGTTTAAAAAAGAAGAAAAAACAAAAGAGAAAAGTCAGATCACAGAGTTGATGACGGCAGCCCAAACTCCGCAGATCTGGGCAGGTATCAGTGTCCAAGTCTCAGGGACTATTGGTTGAAAGGGCACTAGTAGGAGACCTTCTGGAGGAATTCCTCCCACTCTCCATATCCCTGAAGGTGAAAGGCATTGTGGCTGGTCTATTCCAGCCAAATTCGAAGCCTGGTACATTCATAGATGGCCTGAACAGGACTGCTGCATATCAGTGGTTGCCTCCTTGGGTTGAGAATCTGGGCTGTCTGTAGTGGTCCCCCTCATAGTCCTCTCTTTCTTTATTGTTGGGCTTTCTGGGGTGGCGGCTATGTGCACCATGGTCCATTTATTTTTGGATTGCTATGTCCCAGAAGGGCTTTGAGTCTTTCGTGGCCCCTTAGGTGGGGGCAAGTTCAGCATTTCCCTACCCGCCTTCAAGGAGGCCTTACCCTACCACTGAAAGGGACACTGAAGGGGTTGCCCCAGCGGTAATTGGTATCTGCAGACCTCAGAAAGCCTATGACTGACTTGAAGAACCTGTGTTTGGCTTATGTGATCAGGAACAGGTCCTGAAACAGGTAGATTGTGGATACCATTGAGAATCTCTTCTTTGAAGTCCTGGAATACAGCATCTAGTGACACCTTCATCTTGAGGGTCCGTTGGTCAGTCATCCTCCCTGGTAGGGGATTCTACACTCCCCAATGGCTCCACCATTGAGCAGTGTCGAGGTCTGCTGCAGGATGGACTTGATGGACTTGTCCTTTTTTCTTTCTGCCCCCTTCATGTTGACCTTCAACTAGGTCACTGCCAGTACTCTGCTATCAGGTGATCAAGGGGAGGGATTAAGGGACGCTTCTGTCAGAGGGTTTCAGGAAGGGCGAGGACGTTCTGGCCTTTGGGTGCCTGTTGGAAATGACCCTTTCTTCTGCATCATCCCCAGACCTTTTGCCTTCCTCCTCCTCATTTTCTGACTCTGTTTTTGTTGGTTTAGAACTCTGGGCACTTTACCACTGCGCACCAGTGCTAAAGTGAATGTGCTCTATACAAGGGACTTATAAGTAAATTAAATATGCCAATTGTGGTCATAATTGGCATTATTAATTTACTTGTAAGTCCCTAGTAAAGTGCACTATATGTGCCCAGCACCTGTAATTTAAATGCTACTGGTGGGCCTGCAGCACCGATTGTGCCCCCTACTACAGTAGCATGTCAGAAATGCTATCAGGCCTGCCACTGCAGAGCCTGTGTGTGCAGTTTTAAATTGCCATTTCGACCTGGCAAGGGTGCCCACTTTGCAGACCCAAACCTTCCTTATTACATATACGTGACCCCTAAGGTAGGACCTAGTTAGCCCTAGGGTAGGGTGCAGAGCATTCAAAAAGTTAGACATTTACTATTAAGTTTAAGATATCCTGGTAGTGACAAACTATTAAATTCATTTTTCACTACTGCAAGGCCTATCTCTACATAGGTTAACATTGGGGTTACTTTGAAGAAGCCTTTAAGTGTAACTTCTAATTGGGAAAAGATAGAAATTTGGAGTTTGGTGTGTCTGGACTCACAATTTAGAGTCACAACTTACGGTGAAGTAAGATTTTAAATTGTAAGTCTGAAAATGCCACTTTTAGAAAGTTGGAATTTTCTTACTTTAACCATTCTGTGCCTCTGACTGCCTCTGAATACATGTCTGGGGTTGGTGACAACTGTGCTTTGTGCATTCCCTCTAGACAGTAACACAATGGGAGCTTAGGTGTGACTTAATAGGTTTTGATGGGTCATTACCTGACTAAATGTGGGGCGGAGCTGAGCACTCCCTCACTTTAACCTAGATAGGGCTGTACCCACACAAAGGGCTGCATAACCCCCTGCAGAGTGTCTGGAGCCAGGGAAGGAAGGGCAGGGATTTTGTGATCTTCAAAGGCCTCTTTCGTGTTTCCCCCACTTCAAAGGTACATTTGGATATAATCCTTGACCCCAAACCCCATCAAATCAAAACTCTCTGGACTCTCTGCCAGGAAGAAGGGCTGCTGTGCTGCCAGGAGGCAACTGCATTGCTGTGTTGGCCTACTGCATGCTGTGTGCTGTGCCGTAAAAGGGACTGCCACTTCGCTACTTGTTTTGCTGTGTTGGCCTGCTGCCTGCTGTGTTTTACCTGGAGTAAGAAGGACTGGATTTTGTTAGAAATGGGGTCTTTGCTTGGCAGTCAGGTTACCCCCTGTCCAAGCAAGGACCCTCACTCTAGTCAGGGGAAGACACACACAATCCAAATTATCCTGTGCCCTCCTTCTGGTAGCTTGGCACTGAGCAGTCAGGCTTAACTTAGAAGGCAATGTGTAAAGTATTTGTGCAATAAATCCTGCATTAACACAGTAGAACACCACAAAATACACCACACAGTGTTTAGAAACATATATAATATTTATCTGGATAAATGCAGGTCAAAACGATTAAGATGCAATAAGTATATGTTGAGATATCACTGTAAAATGATTTAAAGTGTCTTTAGTCTCTTAAAAGCAATAAATGTCTCTTGCAAACACAAAGTACCCGGTTTGCGTTCAAAATCTCTGCAAAGAACCACAGAGGAGGAGACTTGTGGAAAACAGGGAGGTATGGGTCGATTTCACGGGCCGCACATGGCGATGTATCGTTTATTTTTCACGCAGGAAAGGTTTTGCGTCAATTTCTGGCACTCGGGCATGGATACTCTTTGGGTTGCGGGGTTTTTGGACGCCCGGCGATGATGCGTTGAAATCCGCCACAGGGTCTGTGTCGATCCGGTGGGCGTTGCGTGGAGAATTCTACCGCACAGCAGGCACTGTGTCGATTCCTCTCAGGAAGTCGAGCTGTGTCATTCTGACTTTGCTGTGTGTTGATCCAGTGGGCTCTGCGTCGTATTTTCAGTTGCTACACTGGTGCCTCATTGATCTTCTCCTTGCGAAGATGAGCTGCATCATTCCGGTTCGGCGTGAGGTGCATTTTTCATCGCGATGCAGGCTGTGCATCGTTTTCTGCCAGCTGTGCGTTGATTCTTGCCGCACAGGGAGTTCTTCTTGCAGAGATGAAGTCTTTTTGGTCCTGAGACTTCAGGGAACAGGAGGCAAGCTCTATCGAAGCCCTTGGAGAGCACTTCTCAGCATAGCCAGAGGGCAGCAGGGCAACAGCAAGGTAGCAGTCCTTCACAGAAAGCAGTCAGGTGAGTCCTTTGGGTAGCCAGACAGTTCTTTTTAGCAGGTTGCAAGTTCTGGTTCAGGTTCTCTTCTCCAGGAAGTGTCTGAGTTGTTTAAATACCCAAATGTGCCTTTGATGTGGGGGAGACTTCAAAGAGTGGCTTAGAAGTGGCATTTCTAAAATAGTAATATTAAATCCAACTTGACCTGTCAGCAGTATTTTGTATTACCATTCCGGCCATACTAAATATGACCTTCCTACTCCTTTCAGATCAGCAGCTACCACTCAAACAGTATATACGAGGGTAGCCCTAATGTTAGTCTATGAAAGGAGCAGGCCTCACAGCAGTGCAAAAACAAATGTAGGAGTTTTACACTACCAGGGCATGAAAACTACACAGGTACATGTCCTACCTTTTTTCTACACAGCACCCTGCCCTATGGGTTAACTAGGGCCTACCTTAGGGGTGACTTATATGTAGAAAAAGGGGAGTTTTAGGCTTGGCAAGTACTTTTAAATGCCAAGTCGAATTTGCAGTGAAACTGCACACACAGGCCTTGCAATGGCAGACCTGAGACATGGTTAAGGGGCTACTTAAGAGGGTGACACAATCAGTGCTGCAGGCCCACTAGTAGCATTTAATCCACAAGCCCTGGGCACAAATAGTGCATGTTAGAAAAGGGGTCTTTGGTTGACAGTCAGGTTACCCCCTGTTCAAACAAGGACCCTCACTCTAGTCAGGGTAAAAGAGAATCACCCTCAGCTAACCCTCGCTTACCCCCTTGGTAGCTTGGCAGAGCAGTAGGCTTAACTTCAGAGTGCTAGGCGTAAAGTATTTGTACCAACATGCACAGTAACGTAATGGAAACACTACAAATTGACACAACACCAGTTTATAAAAATAGGAAATATTTATCTAAACAAAACAATACCAAAATGACAAAAATCCGACATTCACAAGTCAAGTTATGAATTTTCAAAGATTAAACTAAAAAATAGCGTTTAGAAACATAAAATGCTTAGATGAGGTGTTAACACTGCGTTGTGACGGAGTTGTTCCCAACAAGCCGATGCCAGCGGCGCCAGACATGGAGTCGCGTAGACCCCCAAGTACAGTACCTTTGGTGAAGAGTGAAAACAAGTCGATGCGCGGAGTCAGGGATCGCGGCGTCTGTGCGAAACATTAAATCTACGCACTTTGAGCGGCGTCGGTCACGACGTGGTGCGGCGACTTCCACGGAGTTGCGGACTTCAGCGGTGCTGCAGTGGCGGCAGGGCCAGCGAAGATCACGGAGTCGGTTGCAGGCGGCGTCACCGGATTCAGCAGCGGCGTCGGTCCGAAGTCGTCGATAGTCGATTTCCTTGGATTTCCATCAGCTTTCCATTTCCCAGGGCCTAGGGACTGGATAGGGCACCACTTGTCAGAGCAGGAGTCTTTCAAGAGACTCCAGGTGCTGGCAGAGAGGAGTCTTTGCTGTCCCTGAGACTTCAAACAACAGGAGGCAAGCTCTAATTCAAACCCTTGGAGATTTCTTCACAAGATGGAAGGCACACAAATTCCAGTCTTTGCCCTCTTACTCTGGCAGAAGCAGCAACTGCAGGATAGCTCCACAAAGAACAGTCACAGGCAGGGCAGCTCTTCGTCCTCAGCTCTTCTCCAGGCAGAGGTTCCTCTTGTTTCCAGAAGTGTTCTAAAGTCTGTGGTTTTGGGTGCCCTTCTTATACCCAATTTCTCCTTTGAAGTGGGCCTACTTCAAAGTAAAGTCTCTTGTGAATGTGAAATCCTGCCTTTCCCAGGCCAGGCCCCAGACACTCACCAGGGGGTCGGAGACGGCATTGTGTGAGGACAGGCACAGCCCTTTCAGGTGTAAGTGACCACTCCTCCCCTCCCTCCTAGCACAGATGGCTCATCAGAAAATGCAGACTACACCCCAGCACCCTTTGTGCCACTGTCTAGTGTGAGGTGCAACCAGCCTAACTGTCAAACTGACCCAGGCAGGGAATCCACAAACAGGCAGAGTCACAGAAATGGTATAAGCAAGAAAATGCTCCCTTTCTAAAAGTGGCATTTTCAAACACACAATCTTAAAATCAACTTTACTAAAAGATGTATTTTTAAATTGTGAGCGCAGAGACCCCAAACTCCACATGTCCATCCGCTCCCAAAGGGAATCTACACTTTAATCAGATTGAAAGGTAGCCCCCATGTTAACCTATGAGAGGGACAGGCCTTGCAACAGTGAAAAACGAATTTAGCAATATTTCACTGTCAGGACATATAAAACACATTATTATATGTCCCACCTTAACCATACACTGCACCCTACCTTTGGGGCTACCTAGGGCCTACCGTAGGGGTGTGTGACATGGAGGAAAAGGTAAGGTTTAGGCCTGGCAAGTGGGTACACTTGCCAAGTCGAATTTACAGTTAAAACTGCACACACAGACACTGCGATGGCAGGTCTGAGACATGATTACAGAGCTACTTATGTGGGTAGCACAACCAGTGCTGCAGGCCCATTAGTAGCATTTGATTTACAGGCCCTGACACCTCTAGTGCACTTTACTAGGGACTTACTAGTAAATCAAATATGCCAATCATGGATAAACCAATCAAGCATATGCACTTTAGCACTGGTTAACAGTGGTAAAGTGCTAAGAGTTCAAAAGCCAACAGTAACAGGTCAGAAAAAATAGGAGGCAGGAGGCAAAACATTTGGGGATGACCCTGCATAAGCAAAAACGTCCAACAGTGCACTTTACTAGGGACTTATAAGTAAATAATCCAATTGTATATGATCCAATGTCATCATGTTTAAAGGGAGAAACCACATGCACCTTAGCACTGGTTAGCAGTCGTAAAGTGCGTAGAGTCCCAAACCCAACAAAAACAGTATCCAAAAAGTGGAGGGAGGGAGGCAGGAAAAAAGTTAGGGGTGACCACCCTCAGGCTGTTAGGTCTAACAGACCTCTTCTCTAATTGGTGAATCTAAGATTCTCCAAGGGCTTGTTAGCTTGTTCCCTGTTCTCCACAGTCTCAGGGACATCAAAGAGGGCCTGCAACTCTCCTGGTGCTGCTGGACTCTGCCATCTGTGAGTCTTACCTTTGCCTGAGTTGCCCACTCCAGTCCTGGGCCTCAGAAGTGGGTTCTGTAGCGTATTTCTGCAAAAACCGACACATCGTGCCCTTAACATCGATGCTTTGCTGCATCAAAGGTACTGTTTTAGCAGACCCTGCATGGGTTCTGTAGCTGGCCTACCCTCCATCGTGGTTAGCCTGAACTTTGGATTTGCACTGGTCCCTCGCAACCTCAAGTAACCTTTTGACCGCTAGTGACTTCTAAGCACTATTTTCACATTCAATCTTCAAAAATTCATATCTCAACTTCTGCTTATTGGATTTTTGTCAGTTTCATTGATATGATGGTGGCATCCTCCCCGCAGCATTGGTGGTCAGCTGGTCCGACCACCAAAGTTGTAATGAGGCCCTATGTAACTTTTGTATTATGTTTGGTGAAGCAGCCATTCTACTATATAGGGTCAAGTCACAAAAGCAATGATGAGTACAGGAAGTAGTATCAAAGGACTACTACATGCTTTCAGTTTTGGACCTGAGACGACCAACTCACTATTCGATTAAAGTGCAGAGACCTTTCAATTTGTACAAACGGCATATTATTATTACCATTTTAAGTATTTTGGGGCCAATTTTGAAAGCTGTACGTAAAAAAGTACTACAGGATTACCACTTCACATACTCCCACAGACTTTGTTACAAGGTCCATATATCTTTGGGGGAATACTCTGCTTGCTTAGAATGTAGATACCTTATTTGAACGTTTATGTGGATGACCAAACATTGCATTGTTCGCCAATCGTTGCAGGAACAAATTGTTAGTCCCTTGATGGTCGGGGGTCAGGCTGTTGAGAGATTTTTCCTGCCCTTACTATTGCCAGTGGAAACAATTTACCATATACCTGAGTGGAAGTCAATTTTCTGAGAAGGATTTCCCTTCCTGGTTGTCCTTCTGATTCGAAGAATTTTGGGTAGTCCAACGTGGGCATCCTATATTTAGATGTGTGGTGACTGCAGTATGTTCAATGATCTGTAAATCTATAGTGGGGAGGGATTGGCTTCCTGGTCTTTACCTGTATCTGGGCACAGGCCCACGAGATAATAGCAGATACTAGCAGACCAGGGCTGGGAAATCATTCACAATCACTGGGCTTATTATCTTTCTTGGAAAAATGGGGCTGAAGATTTCTAAATGAAAAAGTGACCTTTCTGCGTTTGACCCTTTCATAATGGATTTCTAGTTCTGATACCCCATAGAAAGTCTCACATCGTACAGAATAATCATATGATGCTCATTAATTACAATAAATAATTGGAAAGGAATCCCATTTTAAACAATACTGTGTGCTGGAAAATATATGATTATGAATGTCAGAAAATCTCTACTATGCCTTAATATACCAGAAGGTCGCTGACTGTGCTTGTAAATTCTTGATAGATGGACACAATTATTTTGAAAAAAGAGACATTTTTAAAACAAATTTTACTTGCATGTGTGAGCGGTAGAAGCGTCTATCAAGACGGATGTGTGTTGAAATGTGTGTTCACTCCTTCCAGAAGCTAAGAAAACAAATGACCGGATAGAAAATCTATAGTGTCCCCATCCATACTTTGTAAGTTTAGCCAGATATGCATTTGTGAGCACTCTATGGTTGTAATGGAAAGGGCCATCAATCATGTCCATTTGTTCTGCGACAAACAGAAAAAGTAAACATGGCCCCAATCAGTTGGCGTCTCGGTCAAGGCTTTTACGCCAATTGCACCCTCTCCGCTGAATGCAGTGTTGCTCGGCATTGTACCGCTGAGCCTGGCATTAAAGTTAATTTATCCCCCAATTAGCGGGTCCTGAAACATATCATATCGCTGAACTCCCTACCTTGTGGGGACTGAAGAGTGGAACTCTATGAGCACTGCTTTTCCCTTAACTCGCTTGCTAATTGGTGCAATCAGTCATGGTAATGAGGGAATGTTTTCTAATCCGCGACACAAAATTGTATGAACTTCGGCTCAAAATGGAAATGTGATTACAGTGGGTACCACGTCGAAGGCATTCCTGTTGGACTTGGCAGCCAAACAGTTTCCCACTTTACTCTCTGGAGCGGCGCATGAAAACCCCACTGTTTATAAGACCGGGATGCTGGAAGAGGCTCGCGCTCGCTACAGGCTCAGCTGCATTTGTGATCCCAAAGGAAAAGGTTATAAACTCATTTTGCTTTTTAATGGAGCACAGCATCAATATTGACATAAATTAGAAACTAATTGCAGATTCTCAAGTAAATTGAATTACTGTTACATTCCGTTTGGGTTTTTTGGGTTCTCATTTCAGTCTTCTAGGTATGAGAAGTAGATGGAGCGAGTTCACATTTATCACTTTTTTCCACATAGCTTTTCCCAGCTGGATTTCCTAACCGAATTTCACAGGTCAAGATGTGCCTTTGGAAAGTAAATATGTCAGTGAAAGCTTTGTTTTATTTTAAAGTGTCACTCTTTGGGTAGGTAAGCCGTACAAACACATGACACACTCCCAAGACATTCAGCCAGAGTTAGACAAGGCCTCTGTCTTTGCTGATTATGGAACGGGGTTCGCAAACACCTGGAGGCAAGATTTATGTGTGTTCATAAATCCTGAAAGCACCAGCGTTTTATGAGCCCTTGGAGAAAACACAGGAACTACATTAACACTTGTTAGTGTAACAGTTATTGCAAAGCTGACCAAAACATCAAAAGGCTAAGCGTGAATGCCAAAACTAAAGAGGAAGACGGAAAGCCACCTTTCCAGGTTTCATCCATACTTTACACACAGTAAATCAATGTTTTCAATTAAACTTCTTTCTTTGTCAGAGGCAAGGACAAGTAGAAGTATTTATGTTCTTAAGAGTATATTTGTTTTTTTTTAACTCGTTTTGATTAAGAAATAAAAAAGATAAATACTAAATTGCTGAGTGATATAGAAATGTGGATATCCTATTTGCATGAGGTACATTAGTTTCATGTGTTTGTTTCCCAGCCCATGCATTTGTGTTCGTAGAGCTTTGCTATTTAATTCCTAGTGAATTGGAATAATAACTTAAAAGACATCTTTTGAAATAAAGGAGATTTAAGTTTCTGCAATTAAGACTATATAAAGGAAAATCAAAAGCAGAAACGTGAGATCAGGAAAAGGAAACAGGCAAGGATTCACATAGGTTTACTATATTCATTTCATATGCGATTGCATAGTTAAAAGGGTTATTGATTAGTGTGTCATCAGTTAATGTAATCGGACCAGGCATCTGCATAGAATTTGCTGTTCTGTTCTTGTTTGTTTACATTGATGTTTTAAAAATCTTATTATAATTTTTGTAACAGAAAAAAACACAGTAGTGAAAAATGAAATCTCAGTTCTCAACACACAAACATCAACATGACCTAAGGATCTTACTAAAAAAAAGGATCAGTTTAGCAAAATTAACAGAAACATTCTACTGATCTATAGGTCTGGATCAACCACAGTAGTAAATGTGTTATGATGCTAGTTATATTGTCCTCTGTAGGGGGAATCCTACAACGGCCTGTCATCATAAAGTCACGGAAGAAGATGTTCCGGGCCAAAGTTAAATAAGACTTACCTAAGTCTGAAGTAAAGTGCACTCAATGTCCACACATTCAACAACATCATATTTCCATTAATCAGAACATGATACTTGGGCAGCGGTAGCTTTTTGGCCCTCATTCAGTGTATGCTTAGCAACAACCAAGCCAAGTCAATATTATGACTTTCCACCTGTGCCTTCTTGGGTCTTGGCAGAACACTGAATGAACAACGTTCATGTTTATATAGATTACTTCTACCAATAATAGATGTTAGATTCTCTATTGATACCTTGCCGGAAGCTCCATATCTTTATATGATCAGACCTTTTGATATAGTTTAGCATCCCTAGCCCCCACATCTATGACACTTAGTAAACATGTTGGGGTATATTTTACAAACACGACCAGGAGCCAAATATGTTTGGAGGACGAACTTAACTGCAAGACTTTTAGAAAAGCATTCCTAGAGACTAGTGCTAAATATCATTTAGGGTGCATCTTTCTATTATCACAGTGTACCAAATCCATGCCATTTTTATTGTGATTTAAAGTCAATCAATAAAGCTACCTTCCAATTTCTCAGTGCCACATAGAGTTGCATCATTGCCTTTCTTCCTTTCTTCCATTTGCCACTCACAAAAGCAATTGCAGTAACTTATGCTGTGTTCGCTAAAATTTTTCCCCCCCCCCCATTTGGTGCGGCATTGCTGTAAGATTACAATATATATTAGAAAGTGCCCCACTGATTTACTATATTCTATATCTGGTTCTTTTGGCATTAAAAGATACCTCATTTGTATAGGTCTCCAGCACTACTGATTCTTGAACCTAACCACAGTGCTTCACATAATTACTTGTCAAGTAAGGCAAACCCTGGGAGACACCACAATGGCATACTCAAGGCATACGCCATCTTATATCCAGGCATCTTTTTCAGTAAATGCGCACAATCTGAACAAGTGAGGGCAGCTTCTGCCAATCACTAAGCATTCCCCAAATTGATTCTATTAAGGCAAGAGCTGCCAGGTCACATTCTATAAATTTTGGCTCCTTATGCATGTTACAGGCAACCACGTAGCAGTCCATTACAGCTGTGGTGCCAAATAGTAATATCAATTTCTTGAAAGTGGCTCTTCTTTTCACTGATCCACACAGTTCCTTGAATCTGTGATGAATAATGAGTGGGGATAAGCAAAAGGTGTTGCATCAACATATCCCTTTTGACTTGCACCACTCTTCCAGTTATAAAGTGTAGCAACGGAGCCAAAAGCAAGCGCACACTGAGGGGCATATTTATACTCCGTTTGCGCCGATTGTGCGTCCAAAAATTTGACGCACAATCAGCGCAAACATTGCCCCGTATTTAAACTCTGACGCCCGAGCCCGTGGACGTCAAAATTCCGCCGTGTGCGTCATTTCTTGGATGCGGCAACCCGCCCTGCGTTAATGATATGCAGGGTAGGCATTCCCGTCCAAAAAATGACGCAAACGGCCGTGCGTCGTATTTATGCTTCCGGGCAAAAATGACGCATGGCCGGGAGGCGGAGCCAGAAAATGACACATAGCCCGATTTGCGTCAAAATTTAACGCCTGGGTCAGGGCAGGCGTTAAAATGGGGCAAACACACCTGTATTTAATCAGAACACACAGAACAAACAGCAGAGCAGCAGAGCAGCAACAGGGAGCCATGGAGGTGATTCTTATCCAGCGTGCACGCAGACGCAGAGCCCAGCAGCAACAACAGCAGCTACCACAACACCAGCAGGGACCCCAAAGGCAGCGCAGAAGGCAGGAGAGGATATTCCGCCCAAGAACAACCCTTCAGGGCCTCAGGGAACACGACATCATACAGAGGCACTGGTTGAACTGGCAGGCCATTCAGCAGCTGCTGCGAAACATTGAACAGCAGTTGGCCCCCACTTTGGTGACACCCCACACCATACCAACAGAAACAAAGCTGCTTGCCGTACTTCACATGCTGGCAAGTGGCTCATTTCAAACAACTGGTGCCCTGGTTGGCGGAATATCACAACCATCATTCTCCGCATTTCTGCCCAAAGTACTGGATGCCATCATTCGCCTGACACCCCGCCACATCTGCTTCCCTAACACACTGCAGAAGCAGCAGGAAACTAAACAGGGGTTCTACGCCATCAGTGGCTTCCCACACGTCCTTGGTGCAATCGACTGCACACATGTACGCCTTGTGCCACCTGCTGCAACTGAACACCTCTACCGCAACAGGAAGCACACACATTCAATCAACGTGCAGGCCATAGTCGATCACCAAGGAATGTTCACAAACATCGTGGCTAAATATCCTGGGAGTGTCCATGACTCATTCATGTTCCGTCACTACACCATCAACCAACACTTCCAGGATGGACGGTATGGCAATGGACTACATGTTGGTAAGTACAAAAACCTACTTATTCACACACTGCACAGCAACCCTCTAGGACACACAACACATACACCACAACAGCAACAATCTAGACAGGAACACACTGAGGTCCTGACATCACTAGCCATGTTTCGTAAGTCACCATTGAACTTGTCACACATTGGAATTTGTGAAGACATTAATGAGTGTGGTAGCCGA
Source organism: Pleurodeles waltl (assembly GCF_031143425.1). Taxonomy (NCBI): domain Eukaryota; kingdom Metazoa; phylum Chordata; class Amphibia; order Caudata; family Salamandridae; genus Pleurodeles; species Pleurodeles waltl. The sequence goes on from NC_090437.1 coordinate 833,058,661, forward strand.
AATGTCACCTTGCAAATTGTAAGTGTCACAATGACCTTTATATTAATACACTGCCTAAGTCTAAAGGTATGGGATGTCCAGGGTACTTTCATATGAACGTGCTAACAACACTTATAAATTAAACTCTACATTGAACTATCTACTCACCCCAAGTGAAGACACAAGGACACCTGTATCACAAGTCACAAGGTTAGGGAGGGCACACTGCACTGAAAATCACAAAACATACTGATGACAAACTGTTAGCAGACAAACACGTGCTCAGCCAAGGTAAAAACACAATGCAGATGGTATAGCCTACAAGTATAGGATGTCACATCAGTACACAAAAGAGTCACAGACAACACAAGACAACTACTGCCATGAACGGTCTTTTCAATAATACAAGCTACATCAACATGATCCCATTGTTTTTTTCTTTCAGCTGATCAGGGGTATGGCATCCAGCCATGGCTAATGACACCATTTGGCAACCCGAGTACTGCTGCAGAGCGGGCATACAACGACGCCCATAAGAGGACACGCAGCATTGTCGAGAGAACCTTCGGCATCCTCAAGTCAAGGTTCCGATGCCTCGACATCACTGGTGGTAACCTACTATATTCCCCCGAGATGGTCTGTAGGATTATACTAACATGTGCAATATTGCACAACATTTGTGTCCTCGAACCAGACCCATACATGCCTGAAGACGAGGAAGAGGAGGATGCTGGCCTGCAACAGGAGGGGGAACAACCAAACACGGCTGCTGGAGTGCGTAGGCGCCAACAGATTGTAAATAATTTCTTTTCATAATTATCACCATCACCACTTAATGCACTATTGTAAATAAACACTGATAACAAACACCACATCATGGTCTGGCCTATTCATTTCTGCCCACCTTTAGCTTTAAATATCAGAAGAAGAATGTCGTCTCATGGAGCAATAATGATATAACAATCAGGACACAGAAAAACACACAACAAATGTAATGCCTATCATACAATGGTCACATACACACACAATGTAAATGACTGACATCCTGTACAGTTCACCTTTGAAGGGCAATAGCTGAGGACCACACATATGACACACATACATGTTGGAAACATGGTTCATCGCAGCAGATGGCACACAACTAAAACACCATCACTCAACTAGGGGAAAACAGGCCTCATACATCAGGCAGTTGACATGCTTATGCTTCAGGAACAGGAATGTATTACCAGACTCTTGCAGCAGTAATTCCAACTACTTACAATCTTTACAATGACTATCTGTCACTAGAGTTACACATAAGCAGAACATACACAGCACAAGTGCCACACATATGACAAGCATCCAGCACATCACATCCCATCTACATGTCAGCCCTTTTCTAAAATTCTTACACACACATGCGACTGGTCACACCCCACCTGTCTGAAGAGGTCCCTGGAATGCTGATATGTGTACCCTGAGATTCCCTCATCTACATAAACACACGCACAAGAGTCATCCAGTGTGCCACACCCTTTCCTATGCCTACCATTGTCATAGTACCATCTCACTGCATGGAACTCAGCTCATATAATACACTGGCTTGGAGTTCTTAAGGCCTGGTATCACCTGTAGATTGATTCTCGTGTGAAAGGTACTGTAGGCTATTTTTCAGTAAATCTCCTCTGACAGGACTAGTGAGACACTGATGGAGGCCACACCAGTGATCCCCTCCATGCACACCACCCAAATGTACATGCCCCGTCCCTGCTGATGCCTCCTACAGCATAGATGTTGACATTTGGGCAATTACATCATTAAGCATTGCTACTAATGTTGCCGTGTAACACTTTATCAGGGTTCATGTGTCACCTTCAAGACAACACAGGACATACACAGTGTGACATGTCAACTGTCTACTCCTCCCTCTGACCAGTCCTAGTCAGACCACTGATCATGTAATTTGTGAAAGAGCTGGCTCCTGATTGACCCAGCATCCTGTCATCCTGACTGGCACCTGTCCGTGTGTCACCCTAAAGATACCTGGTGTCCACCTATGGACCACACTTGCTGTCCAAAACCTCTCGTACCTCAGAGGCTAATTTGTCATTTGTCTCATCAATGTATACTCAAATACATAGTATTGCATCATCTGACTGTGATTTGTATCATATTTGTGACAGTGCCCTTGAATAGATAAATCATGGCCCTTACGTTGTCTGGGCCTCATTAATGCCTAAACTACAAAGTGTGACAGTGTACCTGACCCATAGCGTTTGATGGTGTACGTGGCCTCCAGCAGAACCAGCAACCTCAGATAATGTACATGAAAAGTCAACACATATGAGGACCCTGACAGTTCACACGCTGAGTTACATTGTCGTGTGTGCTGAATACCAGCCATTTACTTCTGCACAGAGGCTATGATGTTTCCTGATACATTACCATCCACAGAGGCCAACTTGAGTACAAATGTTGCAATGACACATGCCGGATCCAGACACCTGAGACCTTCTCTCACTCAGCACACCAAGGTTGCCCAGTTGAAAGTCTCATTACACGTCTTCAGTGACAGGGTGGGGCCATCCACGTGTAGGTTACCATGTCCTCAATGACTCTACTCACATTTAGCTACAAACGATACTCATTAGATACACGATTAGCTGCCACTAACTCATGATGAGACGTGGACGTTACAGTGACAACATACACCTTAACAGTTGATACTGGATCAATATTGGACCACACACATGTACATGTACCATCCAATCAACAAAATGGTTGCAAGCAGCCTATCACAGTAGTGTCCCAGTTGTAACCTAGCAGGAAGAATGAAACATGCCACTAAACCAGGTAATGCATAAAGGGCCACATACACCAACAACCTATTTGCTATCATGACATAAGGAACGTTGAGAATTTGCTAATAAATCAATGCTAAATGGTATGTCAGAATTCTCCAAAGAATCAATAGGGCAAACGTCAAATGGGCAAATGGGATTATAAATTAGCAAACAGGGAATCATACCCAATTTGCTTCCATGGGCCTACTGCCAATGGTTTTGCATTACTGAATTTGGGAAAACCTTGGATAAAGTAGCAAGTCAGGAACAGCAAACCCCAGGGTGCTGGGGGCCTAAGTACCCCTCTGCTGCACCCCAAATATGCATTTTTTATGCACATATGAAGCACACACATGCATAAGGCGCATGTGTGCCCTACATGTCAATAGTGAAACACATTTTAGATACATTAACTCGTAATTAGGACATGGTTACCCCCAAAAAAGGTTTAGGCGACATATGCACTACCTAATTGGCCTTTATGCAATTTGGAATAGCTTGATACATGTGGACACAATTTTGCTAAGGAATACATCCTGGTATCTCTTTCATATTTTGAAATTAGCAATCAGCAATTACCTACATATGTGCACAATTATGAGTAATATCCATTCTGGCCAATCATTACTATTGCACTGTGAATACCTTCTATACATCCTATAAGGGACATTTGCTATAGCTAACCCCAAAGTTTATCACTTAGCACCGTTTGGTCATGCAAAATTCAATTTCTCATTTGGACAAATGAAATACATATTTGTCATAATGCATCATATTTTCACGCATACAGTTTGTGCATCATATTTTTTGATGCACAGGAGTGCAGATAATGCAGAGTCAAAAATATTTTTCATAAATAGATATCATAATTTGCTGCGGCTTAATTTTCACCTCTAGAACTGTAAAATATGCCACAAACAAATATTATATTCCAATTATGAAAAATATTTTGACTCTGCATTATCTGCACTTCTATGCGTCAAAAAATATGACGCACAAGCTGTATGCGTGAAAATATGACACATAATGGAAAAAAACGGCTGCCATTTTATGCAGGATGTGATGTAATAGGATATCCTGTTTACAGAATCTGTACAGTGGGTGTACTTTCACTTTCACTTTGAAGTCTCTGATTATTCTAGACTGTGTGTCTGTGTGCAAAGTGTTGTCCTGTGTATTAGTGCTTTTGTGTCCAGTGTGCCATCTCACTTGTTGTTTTGTCATCATTAGCTTGTTGTAGAATACTGTCTGAGTCTGTGTTGTATAAATTTGTCAAGTCCAGTGTTGTATATATTGTCTGTGGGAGTCTGTTGTGGGTACTGTGATATAGGGGATAGTTGGGCTCTTCTTTTTGTTAAGTTTTCTTTGTATTTCCCCACTCTAACTTTCCCCATTTCCCCCTTTTCTTTTTTTCTACTACTTTTTCCCCTTTTTCAGTGCTTAAATGTCTGGTAGGCCACGGCTTTCCAGGATGGGTGAGGAGGAATTGGGGGGGGGTTTATATGGCTTGCTTGCCATTTCCTCCCACTTATGCTGGAGGCTGGGGGTAGGGTGATACAGGGGTATCACACGGAGGCCCGAAAAGTCCGGTGGGGGAAGGTGCGCCATCACTTGGTGCGTCTATATGGTAGCCAACGGAATGACCATCAATTGAAGCACCGCTGGGCTGATCTGATCTCCAGGGAGCAAGATCTGCTGGACCACCTGGGAATCAGGATTGGTAGCCATGTTGGTGTGTACAGATCATGTAAATGTGCACAATTTAAAGCTGTGTTGTGACATGTGATGATTGTTACCCAATCTGCCAGATAAGTAGCTGACTGTGTGTAATGCTAGGGAAACATACAGGGTAATTGATGCACTATGTGAAGGATGACAAATGCTAGCAGTCAGGCAGCTCATGTTTTCCACACATACAGGTTGCTTGTAGCAGAATGTAATGTAGTGCCGCCTTTGTGTCAGACAAGCGACACATTAATGACGCAATCAGGACTCTACAGGTCACAATAGCCAGTGAAGTATGGATGTAGAAACATCATACCTACATATGTTGACGCTATGGCTAGACTGACATTTTTAAACACTACATGATGCTGAAAATGAGTGCTGCCTTCACATCAATTGAAGTTAGCAATGTGGCCCACACATATGTCACATGTGTGTCTGGTTGGTGTGTAGGGAAAATGTTCACGGAAGTGCCATGCCTTGTCGTGATAAATGTGCTCCTTCACATTTAATTGTTACATGCCAGATCTGAGCATGAACCATATTTGTAAAGGACTCAGGTGCCCTCAGCTAACATATTAGACAGGTATTTATTGTCACTTGTGCCCAAATCAGAATAGGGATGGCAGTCCAAAGGTATGGACTAGGGTACAAACATCTATGTTTGGTGCCCATCACCGTTGTTTGGACACATCAATGTATGAAACTGTAACAACATGAGGTATTGCCAAAGTACCTGGCCCTCTGTACCATGTACCTATCTGTCACATATGTGTCATGACCATATAGGCTGTTTGACAGGTCAGGCAGTCCTCAAGTAACCAGCTTTTGGATGTCTCTCTTGGATGCACATGATGAGATGAATACACACCTATATTGTTGCTGCATACTAATGGAGGTGCATCTTTGCCACCACATGACAGTCCGGGCCACTGCATGTGTGTAGAAGTGTGTGTAACTGTAGCAGGAGACTCATCCGATGTAAATGTTGCGCATGAATAATTCCATGCAGTATGAGCATGTGTGAAAGTGTTTCATTACTCATGTCATATTATCACATTGTGTTTGTATTTGCAATTGTTTGTCAGTGCATGGATTCTGAGTATATTCTTCCTTCCATGCTTTACAGGTGGACCTGCACTGTACACAGTGGGAGAGGTGGCTCGTTTTGAGAAACCCCGACACCTACAGTGAGTTTTGCATGTGTGGTATGTTTTGTGTTTGCTGGTGATGTGTGATGGACTACTGTGTGTTGAACACATTGCAAGGTTTGATGCGCTGCCCAATCATTAGTCTTGTTCCATTAGTGGGATTTCAGTTATCACTTCATTTTGAGTTGACCTATGCTTATCCATTTGTCTGATTTTGGGTCTGTAGGCCATTCCTGTAGGGCCCGCTATGGGAAATGGGGTGAGTCATGTGGAATACACTAGTTAATGTAAGAGTTGCACTGGGACTCGTCTCGGACTGAGTCTGCATGTCAGACTGACATTCTCCCAGATAGCTTCTGCAAATGGCTTGTCTGAAATCTGCTGCTTCCCTAGTAACCGATGTACTGAGTACACTGTAGGTTGAATCTTCCGGGGGCATGTACTTCCACAAGTTGTACTAGAAGTGTGTCGGACTAGAGTGCAACGGCCTAGGTGTGCATGCTATTCATGATCATGGGTGTTCTTGCTCCTCTGTGTCTGTAGAAAAATATGCCTCACTGTAAGTATGTGATGTTGGCCTAGGTCAGTACATTTTGACATGTGTGGACCTTGGATAGGACAAGGTTTAGCTGACTCCAATTTGTTGATAGCCCTTCACTGGTGGTGTGTGTGTGGAGGCAAAAACATGTTGAGGTTTCTATCCACTTCTGGGTGTGCATCTATTTTGGGATTGTTGGTTGTTCTTCCCACCCTCCCCCCTCAAAAGCAGGCATGTGTTTGGAAATAGGGTACCTAGGGCTGAAGCAACCAGTATGTTACACATACTTGTGACCATTTGAAACTTTGTTTTGAACCTAGTGTACACACTCGGTTATGGCACATGAGTTCTATACTAGCGAATCCCATTACAAATTGCAGATCTTGAGGTTTGTGATTGTTATCACATACACTGACATATGTAGTCCAGGCAATAGGCGGAGGAGGTGCAGCATGATTGTTGGCTGCATTTGTAATTTTTATGATGACAAGTTATTGGCTGATGTTACCCATCATGTAGATTATTGTATATGCTATGTGTGAGATGACCTTTGTATGCAGGCTTCCCATGTACTTCCTCTGAGACTTTCAATGATCTATATGGTGATATGAGCTGTTACAACTACAGTAAATGTATAGTCAGATTGACCACTTGTGCTATTCCACACAATGCAATTCCTATGGTAAATAGTTGCCCTTTGTCTTCACAGCTGCAAACATGAGTGCCGCACAGAGGCATGAATTTGAGAGGTGGGCCATGAGGTACCGACACATCCTGCAGGTGCAGCCAGGGGTTCCGACGGATGGCCCTAAAATACCAGTCGGATCGGGCCTCCGGAGCATGGTGGGCTTCACCACAGGGTGGCCCAACTTTGCCCACTACAGCCACCACCACCACAACCACCGGTTCTCCCCAAGTGGCCCCAGCCACGGCGGGGACAGTTGTCCCTGCCTCTGCAGCACAACCAGGACCCAGCATTATGACAGCTGCAGGACAGTCCAGTGGGCTAGGCTCAACACCCACACAGAGCACCTCTGCCGGGACCCAGACAGCAGCAGCACCTCCAATTGACCCTGCGGCATTCCAGGCTTTGGAACGCAAAATGGACAAATTTATGAGGAAGGTGGACAAGCTGAGCCAGGATGTAGCCTACATCAAGAAGCGGGTCAGGTACATCAGGCGGACCCTCCGGAGGGCCAATCTCTAGGACTGATATGGTCAATTTACATAATTCCCTCCCCTCCCTCCTCTTTCCTTGTTATCATGATTAGTGGGCTTGGGGGATTAGTTTTAGGTTAGTATAGGTTGTTAGCTTAGTTAGTGTTAGGGAGGAGGGTGGGGGGTCCTTATTCTTTCTAATTTTCATTATTAAGTGTGTGGGTGGGGGTCAATGTTGGGGTTCCTGTATGTTTAGAAAAAAAAAAATATATATATTTAAAAAAATATTTTAAAAAATATACTAAAAAAATATGATTGTTTAGGATAGTATAGTATGTGTGTAGGTTAGTATGTGTTGTCCTACATGTGTCCTGTCTCATAATGGTGGGTGGGGGGTTGATGTTTAGATTGATTTGTTATATGTGTAGAGTAAGTTTAGCTTAGGTTAGTTAGGGACAGTTGTGGGTAAGGAGTAGTCAGGTTAGATTAGTGTAGGTATGACTTTTCCCTTAGTTGCCTCTGGTGTGATTACTTATGAATAAATATCTAGTTAACCCTTTGCATTATGTGTTAACTGCTACTTGATCATGGCCTTGAGATCAGTGTAGGTGATTGTTGTTCTATGACATTTGTGTCCTATGCTACAAACCAAAGAAACAGAGGTTTAAAATGGCAGCTACCCCTGTGCTAACTTGGTAAGTATCCACCATTTGATAGAACCACCATTTGGAGTTTACATGGATCACAAAGGATTTGTGTCGATGAGTATGTTTTCAACATCACAAAGTGTGCTTCCAGACTTGGTATTGTGGGGAATTTTTTAGGTCGGACTGCAGTGTGATGTTCAGGGACATCTTTGAAGATGAGGTCTTGTTAACACTCTTGTCTTCATAACTGACATAGATCATTTGTGCAAAAAATCAGCATGATTACCTATTTGGAAGTTTACTCAGAAAGGTTGATTGATGTTTAGTTGTGTTTGCTTAGATTAGACTGCATAATTCAATGTATTAGCATTGCATGGTGACAACATTTATCAGCCACCATTAGTTGACTTTGATTTCTCTTGATGAAGCATTATTCTGTCCAACACAGCATGATTGTCTGTGGTTTCTCCCTTCATCAGTTATTCTCCTCAGAATGGGCAGGCTATGATGCAATCCTGGCCACTGCACAGATGTATCTGACTACATGATGTCAGGACAGTTGTATTGACAAGCTACATGGTTGTCTCACAGGCACGTTTGTGTTATCTACTGCACAGTTGATGTGTCAACTTACACAGAGACATATTTGGTGTGCAAGTGCTATTTATTGATAGGTGCTGTAGTGAAATATGTACATTGTCCATGTTTGCTGAGTCCGTTCTAGTGAAATCTTACATGGTTATCCTACAGAAGGGGTATGGATAATGCTTCTGACATGCTGGGGTGATGTTACCGACAGTGCAGAGGGACAGGATTTGCCAATTAGTAGGAGAGAGACATTCACTGGCAATGCTGACAAGTTATACAGTGGTTAGCAGAACAGTCATTGAGTATAGTTGTAGTGAGACTGGCATTTGACAATACGTAGAACCTTGGTCGAAGTAGGCCATGGTGCAGGGACTAGTGCTTCCGGGTACTCTTCCTTGTGAATGTGATCTGTTCCATGTCTTCATCTTCTGATGTGTGTGTTGCCTGCTTCGTCCTTGTTGTTGTTGGTTGTGAAGGGGCAACACACACCTCAGTGTTAGAAGACGTGGAGTCAGACATCCCGGTGGCTGCTCCGTGTGAAGTTCTTAAGGGCAGTACTGCAGCAAGGAGGGCCTGCTGGTTTTTGAGAATAGCAGCCACATCACAATGGTAGGCAGCCAGGTCGACCCTGAGGGAGTCATGATTGCATTTGTGCATGCAGTGGAAAGTTTGGGGTGCGAGGTGTTGTGGCAACTCCCTTACTGCAGTGGTGAATTCCTTGACAGTTTCTTGTAGTCCTTGCAGTATAGATGTTAGGGCTTGCATAGCTGCTGCCTGATCTGCAGATGACATCATGCACGAGCGCACCCCCTCAAGGCTGGCTGCCATAGTTTGCATCCCCACCCGCACCTCCTTGGCCAGCTCCCGCTGTACTCCAACTACAGTTCTTTCAAAGCTGGTGCCAGTGTCGTCCGAGTCCTCAGCTGTATAGTAGCTGGCAGGTCTTGCAATTGGGGTGGTGGGTGGTTCTTCTGTGATGGCTGCTTGTTCTGTGCTCCTCCTTGTGACTGAAGGTGGGGTCTGGAGGGTTTCTAGGACCTTTTGGATGGTCTCCTGGGCAATGTTTATGGGCTCGTCATCCATGTCATCAGAGAAATCTGGGACAGGCATATCGGCAGTAGATCCATCTTCCTCTGCAATGAAACAGGGTACAATTAGTGTGTCTGTGTTGTGACAATTTTGACGTAAGATGCCTGCCTTTTGATGAATTCACTTTGTGATCTTGTTTGGTATTGGTATCTGCTGTCCTTCATATGGGCATTGTTATAGGCCTATGGCCCACTTGTGTGTCACATGTATGATATTGAGTTATCAGACTTGTCTGCCTAATTGCCTCTAAGTGTTGCTTTATACCAAATAGAGAATAGCCACCTTTTTGTCCTACTCGACCCTCCGTGTATATCCATTCTCATGGTGAGGCCTTTCACTGGCTGTGGGTGTTCTGATGGTCCTGGCAGCACAATTGCCTCTCAGGACCTGCCCCAATCCCTGATTGTTCACATTGACTTAAATTTAATTGACATGTAGCATATCCTATGCATGGCAATGTTATGATGTGATATGGATGTTGATATTGTTAATGTGTCCTGCTGATGTTGGGTAATGTGTGTTACTTTGGATTGCCCTGATTATCGTATCAGTGTCCTATTTCCCCCTCTGACTGTGCAGGTGTATTTCAGTGACCAGTTCCATGTGTCCCCTCCTCAATGCTGTTGTCTGAGCAGTATGACTTTTGTGATGTTGCCTTGTTTGCCAGGCACAGGATGGACCCTGACATATGCAGCATGGGTGTGTCCTTAGTGCTTTGTCGCTCCTATTGCTGTTTACATTGGCTGATGTTTGCGGCAACTATGGGCATTGACATTTGAGTGTACTGGGGGCTTTGTCTTGTTTCAGGAGATTGTTGCAGATGTCATCCTCACTCCCTAATTTAGGCATGTATGTTCCATGGGGAGGTTACTGCCATTGGCTACTTGAGCTGCACACAGATCAGAGGTGGTAGTGTCAACTGTTGTGGCAGTTACATTGCAGTTGTTGTTTTGGCTAGAGTATTGCTGATAGGGCCCTAGTTAATGTAGGAGATATGTTGGCTGACGAGTGCCAGGATGTAAGTTTGATATAGTGTCCTTCCCTCCTGTCGATGCTTTCCCTTTGCTCCATTGTTGGCATGACAGCATGCTCCCATGGGACTGTTGTTGGTGTAGTGTAATGTTGTGCCCCAGCTTCTGTTTGTGCAGGCCATGCCCCCCTGCAGTACCCCTTTACCCATGCCACTCCATGTATATGATGACTTACATGCAATGTGTAGTAGGTATTTCCCCCCCGCTTACAGTCACCATTATTGCATTTTAATTCCCCATGCGACTTACCCTGCAGGTGCGTTGTCTCGTGGTAGTCTGCGCTGTCCTGTCCTTGAATCCCTGTGACGACCTCTTCAGGGATGACGGCTGTGACCATCTCCTCCATGTGGTCCAGGGCCTCCTGGTGAGCTGGACTCCCACCTCCAGTCTGCAGTGCTGCCTTCCTGTTCCTGGCCATTTTTTCCTTTGTCCTACGTTTGCAGTCATGCCAGCGTTTCTTACACTCGGTGACTGTCCTGCGTACTTCAGCCGTACTGTTGATCTTGTCAACAATTTGTTGCCATATGGCCTCTCTCCTACTGATTGGCAACTTAGAGGTGATAAACAGTTGGTGCTGGTGTTCCGTCACCTCTTTAACGAGGATTTCCTGCTCCTCTGCACTGAAGCGACACTTTCTTTTTTTTCTATATATGTCCTGGTTCTTGTATGGATCCTCCTGGCTGGTTCCTGGTCTGTTGTCATCTTCCTGGGGTATGTAGTGGCATCTGGGATCCATTTAGGCTCTCCTCTGCTGAAATGGCAGTGTTCGCGGGTATTTTTGACGCTATTGCGTAAAAAAAAAGGCGCATATCCGGGTTGCGGTGTCGTAAATAGTCATTTACGCCGCGTTAACGTCATTTTCCTTTACGACTTGACGCCGCGATGTGCGTAGAAAAAAATGACTCCCACCTGTTGATTTGCGCGCCGTGTGTCAAAGTATAAATTTGACGCCCGCACGGCGCTACGAAATGGCGTTAGCCGGCAGTAAAATTTTTGACGCAAAACTGCGGTGGCGCAGTTTTGCGTCAAAAAGTAGAAATATGGCCCTGACTACCGACACAGCTCTCGAAAGGTTACGCAATGGAATGCTTTTGACATTCTCACAGTGCAAGCGACAGGCCCCATAATCAATGTGAAAAATAAGGGAAAGAGTGGCCATCCCTTGTGGGTGCCCCTATGGACCTGCCATCTGGAGCATATCACTAGGCCTACTTACGCTCCTGTTGTCTGGTGGTCATGCAATAGATTAAATGAGTTTACAATTTGTTTATCAACATTCATAGCAAAGAGAACATTGTACAAATATTCACAATCTAATGTATCAAAGGCATTTTTGATGTACAATGACTGCACTAAGCATTACTGTGTAGAATATTTTACAAAATGGCCAGCCTAGACATTTCTTTCAAGAGGATGTACTATGGAATATAAAAAAATGCTTCTTCTCCTTAAACTCCCATGGGCTTGACCTGTCTTGGAGGCGGATGCATGCCATCCAAGAAAACAAACATTCCACTTTAACAACTGAATGCATCCAACCTGCACTCATGTCAGTTATTTATTAACAGATAAAAAAGAATTACATCATACAATGCTGAAATATGCCCTCCATACTAAAGAACTGCAAAAAACAACAGATGATGGATGGAATGCAGAGCAAATCAAACATTCACCCCAGTCACAGATCTGGGTTTAATCCATACGTTTTTTTGATGGATTAAACCCAAATCTGTGACTGGGGGTGAATGTTTGATTGGTTCAACATTCCGTCCATCATTTGTGTTTCTTTGCTTTTGTACTAAAGAAGTCAGCTAGCAGGACCATGTAGGATGGATCCTGAGTTGGAATGGGATAATAAAAACAATGGCTTGACGAATGTGGGCTGACAAGGCCAAAGGTCACCTGTAGGTGATATGACAGATCTGAGAAAGTCACTAGAGAACTACAGAGAATGCCAAGCAGCAGTGCACTCAGATGATGAGCAGATGATAATATGCATGGCATTACAGGGTACGGCAGTAGGGCCCTGTGGTTCGAAGCAAACATATACATGACCTCAAGAAAGCAATAGATTTTGGTGCATCCACCCACGACTAATAAAGCCACTTAATTCACTTGTCCCAGTACCTCATTTACACTTATATGGACAAGATGAATGTTGTGTGTGAAGAATGTGGCGTGAAGTGGACAGATTAATTATCTTAATTTACTGGTCCCGCAGGTCTCCTGTTAAGTCTCTTGGTGGCATTTAATAGGTCAGCCATTCGTTCTTAATGACTGGCTATCATCGTTCTAGCTCAGTCATATTCAATGTACCGCCTAGGGGCCACGTGCAGCCCTCCTGACCTCTGCATTCGGTCCCTTTGCAAACAGCAGCGCTGGGCTGCTGTTTACTTGACTTAGCACAAACATTAACAAGCATTTGCAATACAACGGGTCTTGCATTTGCTCGAGTTAGAGCTATTAGCATTGTAAACTCCTAACTGGACTTTTCTTGCTACATAAATAAAAAATAAAAAAATTAGCGTGATCGCGCTATGTAAAACCCAGCGCGATCATGCTGCGTGGAAAATAAAGAGATAAAGTAGTACAGAAACCAGGCTGAAAACATGGAGCCTCGTTTGTTTTTTTCAGTAGTTGGCCGGTGCGCTGGAGGAGGGCTAAACACCAGAAAAGGCATAATGTATGCATGCCTTTCACTAATCAAATCAAGCGGATTTTAAAAAGCAAGCCCACAAAACAATAAAAGTGACATGTGTGACATGGGTGTGGTTAAAAGCCCAAAGAGCAATCATAACAGGGACAAGGTGCTTGTGTGCTCGACCCTAAAAAGGTGGTAAATAAACATGTGAGCCTTTATTTAAAACTTAATTGAAATTAAAGAAAGGAAGAAGCTAGGTTGTACTACACCGTTTAACTTTAGAAATACCTTTATTTTTTAAGACACCTTGCAGAAAAAGTGTAAAAATATGATAAGGTCAAAAAGTATATTTAATTAACATGCAGAACCAATTCACCTTAGTGTATCAGATTATAGCACTGCATTGAGAAGTATTTTTTAAGTGATAGTTTTGAAACATAAATTCAGAAACATTCATTCTTACCCCCACCCTGACAAAAATGCCATTAGTGAGCTAAGAGGCAAGTCATTAGTTATGTGCCCTCTTTCGGTGGTCTAGGTTCCTATTCTGCATGAACAACATTATAGTTTATTAAATCAAACACAGGAGAAGGTTTTGTACTGCGCATATCCTGAAGTGATGTATTTTGTGGTTCTCTTGTATGCCATAATGAAGAAAAAGTAGAGAAAGTGAAATAAAACTAGTTAACAATCTGTTAAAGTTGGGAAGCCAGATTGATTCCAGGTTTTCTGGTTTTCCATTGTGCAATTCAGCCACTAGATGTAAATGCTTCATTTCCCCGACACCCACCATACTGCAACACCCCTTCCACCTGACCGCCACCCTGTTAGCATCACTGCAGCTCTCAGTCAGATCACAGACCAATCTTTGTAGCCCCTGAGAAAATGTTTGACAGTAACCATATTCTAGCCGATCATGTCTCAGATTGGTTAATTAAAAAATAACTGGTGAGTAATCACTCACCAATCCAGGCCGCCCAACCTTGCACACAAAAGTCAACCAATCATCATCCGTAATCCAAAGTAACCCTTGTTTATTGCAGTATTTTGTAACTCTCACAGAGACCATGTGATTCCAAACTTCTAAAAACTAGAGAAATGCCCATCCAGGCCCTTTATCTGCTGCTCATCGGAATTCATATTAACTTAAACAACCATGCAAACATTTACCCAATACTTTCGGGTGAAAAGCCCTTCGTCAAGGGTCACTCCTCCTTTCCATTGACAAGACATCTTCAGATACAGCTGGTACTCTGAGACACTGCCTGGTTTGCAGTACAAGGCCAGATGTTTACTAAATTTCTAAAAATTAACATTAACAGGACCTGGTGAACAGGTGTGTTAGTCATGCACAGTCTGGACTTCCCCTTCTGGAATCTTCTTTTCCCTGCCATCAAAGTTATGAACCTTGGGCTCTAGTTTGATAACAAACTATCTTTTGACTACCAGATTCAAAAGCTTTGGTTCTCCTGTCTTCTAATTCTATGCCTGCTGAGGAAGATTTTTCCATTCCTCTCCATTAAAAAGCATGCTTCTCTGGTATTAGAACCCCATTCAGGGGGCCACGGGCACACAGGAGTTACCGGGCCCAACCGAGCAGAGGTGATTGAGGCCTTTTATCCCTGATGTCCAGGCTCAACTGAGTCAAGCACCCCCTTCTGCACCTGGCTCTCAGTTGGGTAGCGTAGCTCGAGGAGTCAAGGCTCCTTCAGGGAAAGTTCAGATACAGATTAGTGACCACGACTCATAACTCAATGTGCTGGCAGTGCAGCAATAAATCAATGTACTGTCAAGTACTTGTATTTGTACAAAAATAAGTATTTTAATTCTAACCCTACACATGCAAAGGTAAATGTCATTCAAAAAGCAATAACTAAATTCCCTTGAGGTTAGAGCTCTGTAGTTGTCAAGCCACTCCCTGTCCTCCCACCTCTAGTGCAAAGGGTTCACTATTATTCCCTATTCACTCATGGCTGCATCCAGGGAATATGAACTAAAAGGCCGTACTCAAGAGTTCTTCCCTTGGACTCTGCAAGTAAGTTCAGTTTTAGAGTCTATGGGTTAGCAGCAAAAATGGTGGTATGTCCCGGGGCCCCGAAGGCCCAGTTCTTAACTTACCTGTTCCAGCCGCCAAGTACCATGTAGTAGTGCAGCATGGTGCTTTTTTGGATCAGCAGTGTTGGGCTGATTGTGGTCGCATATGGTAGCACCTGGCAGGTGCTGCCTCTTGTCCCTGATCCTCGCTACCTGCAGAATCCGGACGAGCGAGGTCCGACTCCTGTGGGCATGCGGTAAAATCTTCTCCCCTCGTTGGAGGGCAGGGAGGGATTTCCCTGCTCTGATGGCTTCTATGGGGACAATCCACAAGTTGAGTTTGAGTCCACTTTGGTCATAATAGTTTCCTGCTTCCGGACGGCAACCTGGACCTGTCAGCTTCAGCGTCTCCAGTGACCCCTCCTGGCATAAGGGGCTGCCACTCTAGCGTCCCACTCCAGTCACAGTAGCCTTACGTGGATGGTCATGGCGGCCCCTCCTGGCACACAGGGTCACCAAGCCACACATGGGCAACAGCCCGATCAATGAGGGGATAGGTTTCTCCCACCAGAAGCTTTGAATCCATGCAATGGTGGCCCTACCTAGCATATGGGGTCACCAAGTGAAAGTAGGCACATGGGCAACAATGGGCAACAGCCTGATTGGTGCGGCGATGGGTTTCTCCTGCCACAGACATTCAGTACCTAGCAGCAGCCCCTCCTGGCATACGGGGTCACCCAGTTTAGCAGGCACATGGGCAACATCCTGATAGGTTTGGGAAGTGGTTTCCTCCCACCTCACTCCTGCAAATCAGTTCATGGCGGGCCTTCTAGTATACAGGCCAACCAATGACCTCCAGCACACTGGCTACGACCCGATTGGTGCAGGCTGACTTCCTCACACCTCGCACAGATAGTCCTCATGCCAGGACTCCTTTCTGGGAATCTGTCCCTCCAGTGCTCTCCTGTTCCTTACGGGCACATCGGTCTTGGTGAGGAGGCAGGTGCTGGTGCTTGAGGTTCCAGGCAGGTGTTCTTGGCTGTCCCCTCACCCGCCAGGGAGACTAGAAGACTGGGCCCCTAGTCCTGGTCATAGGCAGACGTTTCATAGAGCTTTCCCTCCTAACACAGCCCTGCTGGCTTCTCAGCAAATGACAACGTTGGGGGTCTCAAACTCCCCTACTTATAGTTCTTCTCCAGACACCAAATCTGATTTAAGGTCTGGACTTTGAAAGTGTTTTGTTGGGGCTCTGTTTCTTTGAAATGGAAACCTCTACCCTTTCATCTTCTTCCTGAAGGATGTCTGTCACAGCAGGCAGCACTCTGAAGCTGATTAACCCACACCAAGATTCATGAGAGTGACCAGAGTTCACACCTGGATGTCAGCCACAGTGATATGTGCATTATAGGTTAATCCTGGGCCCTCAGGCCTATCATTTATGATTCCCTTATCAGTCCCATCTCTCTCTTCCTGAGATGTATTGAGGCCTCTTCCTTGTGATCTGGCACTGAATTAAAGAGCCCTTTGAAATGCACAGGGAGAGGCTGGCTTCCCCTCATCTAGTGTTTGTCCCACCTAGCTTACAGGAATGCAGCAATATACAAGTCTTTGCGAGGTGGATTTTCTACTCCTCATGATTTCACCAGGCAAGCCTGGATTTCCCAAACTGTAACCCAACACCACGCATGTTATGTACGAATGCAGGTACTTCTGCACTCAGTGTAAATCCACAGAACACTACACTGCCCAGTACTGTTATCCTTATGTATTATACTACCACCAGCATTCCCACATGCAGCACATGCAAAGTCGATGCACACTGTTCAGCACTGCAGTCTCTCTGTACTGCCCTAGGGTGTGTTATTTAAAAGCACACCTTGCTAGCAAAGACACATATACCATGAGCTCACTTTACCACACTACACCCTAGGTGTGGTGTAGTTTGTTTTACAAATGCACTTGCACTCTGCACGTTTTCATCACACATACACTTCATATCAAACTGATGGAGGCCAGGGGTGAGTTAAACATACAGCAGTGGAACTATTAAAAAGGTGATTGAGCCTGTAGGCCTCATTTTAGTGACACAGGGTAAAAAAGACCTGTGGTTTTTCTGTTTTTTTATCACATGGTTAGTGCTGGGATACCTTCAGCTTCATCTATTATCAACGTTTGTGTAGAAATGACTGGCATGGTAAAAATGTAATACATTTGGAGGAAAAGCAAAGACCTAAAACTATCTATGCGTAGCATGCATACTGCTTACCTTCCCCACATGTAGAAGTAGGGAAAATGGTTGTTGTACCTTGTCTCCTGTCAACATGAATACCAGTAATGTTATAGTGAGGTGTGATAAAACGATCTGATTTGTTTGAAAAAGTATTCGAAATTCCCTGAAAAAAACCAAAGGTAAAAGTAACGTTATAGTTAGGTGAATATGTCAGTGACAACATAAATGTTATGAACTAAAAAAACTGAAATGTATCAGTTATAGTTAGTAGAGCTAACTATAACTTGCGCCCCCAATATGCTCTGCTTCTGACCTCACATATTACATCACACATGAATAGTTCTATGACATCATTTTTGACTTCACTGATGGCATCTCAAATTACATCATTGATGATATCACTGATGACATCAACCAAGCTTCTTTTGCACACGTAGCTCTATAAACTGATATGCCATAAGAGGCCTGGAAAAAAGTACAAAATAGCCCAGAATAATATGAACCATCATTAATGCCATCACAAATAAAACTCCTTTGGGCATAGCAAGCATGGGTTCTGTGCAACATTAACCCTATACCACGCATTTCACGGGTAGCCTAATTCACATTTACAGTCAACCATAGATATACAAGTGTTCAGAAAAAGCCAAGTCCAACAAGAATCTCAACATATCTTCCAAAATTAATAATCTACTAGGGACAGTCTTTATCTTTATCAAACGTCTGACAGTCACTGAACCCAAATTGAGAAATGAAGATGATATGAGTAGAAAAATGGGTATTTTTAACAATGTTTACTCTATGGAGAGAGTTTGCTCTGTTTCACACTGTTTGCAGACAGTATAACTCTCATGAGAAATACACCAAAGAGTATTAGAAAGTATCTACTTGAACAGTATACACTCCATGCAAACTTTTATTTAGAATTACTAGGGTCTGAAGGTTCAAAAGGCCATACTATCTACAGCTTTCATATTGTACTGAAAACATTATGGATATTCTATCTTCTAAAGCTAAACAAGCACAAGTACATAAGTTAGTACCTGGTGCACACAGTCTTCTATATTATGTAGAAATGTTAATGCTGAGATGATTCTGCCTAATAACTCAAGGCGGCTTACAATTCTTGTTATCTACTATGTAGAAGTGTTGCCTTGTTTTTAAACATTTACTGCAGAGCCAAAAAACATGTGTAGAACCTACTGAACAGAACTCATCAACTGTCACCTGACTACAGAGTTACTCTTCAATACTAAGACTTATAACATTGGCAATGCCTCTACACACCTATGATGCATTAGTGGTACATCTGTTTTATAAACACACCCAGTACCTGGGCATAAGATGTACAGTACAAAAATAGGTAAAAAGTAATATAGTAGCTACCAGCCATTATGTAAGCTAGCTAGCACACTAAATGGAAAATGTCATCAATGGTCATCAATGATGTCATTTCAGATGTCATCAATTATGTCACAAATGATGTCATAGAATATGTGATGAGTGATGTCATATGTGAGGTCATAAGAAGTGCATAGCAGGGCAAGTTATAGTTCTCTCTCTCTCTCCCCCCATACACACACCCCTCTCGCTCTCTTTCACACACACACACACACCTCTCACTCTCTCCCTCTCCCTAACAGGTTATACACATTAATGGAACATTGTAAATAAATTAGTGTGAAGAACTCTAAACTATTTTACGAATTATATACTTTGCTTGTTTACTCGACAATCTTTTGCAAAGCAACCTCCAACTCTGGATGGATAAGATTGAAACAAGATATAAAAATCTTTTGGAATTCAAGTACGAGTAGAATTGTTTAAATATGAAAATAGCATATCTTCTTATACAACATTGGCTAGACCCTCAGGAATGAACAGGGCATTTTCAATACTGCATCTTTAACTAGAAGTATAATTTTGCACTGAGCATGCTATGGTGATACAGTTTGGGAAATGGTCTCGCGCTCTCTCTCACTCTGTCGCTTTCTCTCTCCATTTCACATACGACGCCTACTGCACTGTTCACTCTTAGCTACATAACCCGGGGGGAGGGGAGGGGTAGAGACGTGTTACATGACATTGGGTGACATTTCTAAGCCCTGTTTGCAAGAACAAGGTCAAATGCAATCTGGAGATTAGAAAAAACTGCAAGAACATTTCCTCTGGGGTAGGCCTCTAACATAGGCAGAGAAATACGTTTTCGCACTTCAACAGATCAGCAATCAGAACAAAGAGTCCTGTGTTTTCAACTTTAGGAACCGATGCTATAACAAAAACCGTTTTGTATCTTAAGTAACATGCTTTTGATGAGGTGCGACTCTACAGCTGCCGAGATCAGTTTTTCTTGATAACCCCAGCTTAGTGACTGGAAGGTGTGCACATGAAAAAGCCACAGAGATGTGTCATTTCACCCCATTACAGATTGATGCCTCCGCCATTTTCAACACCATTCGAGACTTCCTAAGCACTGCAATGGAAGCATCAGAATGAGATAAACCCAAAAGGGATGTCAGACTAACATTTATAATTAAACAGCCTAAGTAAATCACTGCCAACCATTCCTTTTTCAAAAGGCTTCTGGTTCACAGACCCGATGTTAGCTGTCATAAAGGTCAGGGCTATTAATGCAAGCTTTGGGGACACCCAGTCAGACAGGCTTAAAAGGATTTCTGTTCTGAGGTGTTCCAGACTTGCACAATAAAACACTCATTTTCTTAGCACTCAGGAAGGGCCTCTCTTCACCCTTCTTTCCATGTTTGACCTGGACTGCCCTGGTGGTCTAGTGCTGCAGTGGTGTGAAGTAGGGCCTGCTTTAGGTCCTTATATTTCTGCTCATAATCACCCCATTACACGGGAGGCCCCTTGGGCCTCCGGGGCTGAGCCAAAAAAGCCTTAATGCAATTAGATTTCTGAAGCAAGCATTGATGTTACAACATTTACAGAGCAGCGCCTTAAGGCAGCAGGGTAGTGGGCAGTAAAAGGGCTCAGGGGACCGGCCGGCAGCACTAGAGGGATTGGGAGCTAGCTCATGAGGCTTGTGGAGGGATATAATTATGGTGCCACGGCGACAGACCACCAGGGCAGCACAGGAAAACCATCTCGGTGGTGGGGTTCCAGTCTCTACCCCGGACACCTTAATTGAGCTTTAAAACTTTATGTGTTTTTAGTTAGGAGGCGACTAAAATGGACGTCTGTGCAACTCTTCAGGTTCCACGTCTAGAGAAAATTTGCTGCACGCATTCCTCCAATATGCATGCTGACCGCGATTTTTAGCCCTAAAGTGTAGAGTGCATCTGTTGTTTACCCATTTTGATTCAGACATGTTTGTGTTGTATGAATTGTACAAGTACGTGATTGAAGTTTAATATCCTGCCGAATGCACTCTATCTTTAGGTATTGTTCCACAAATTATTAGGTTATAAATTCAATCATGCTCTTACTGGGCCCATTATTTTTTTTTTTTTACCATGCTGTTTTACAAAAAAAAAAGTCCTTCGGACGTCTCTTTGCTTATTAGTTTGCAGACTCCAAAATATTTTGTGACTTGAGTTCATGTTTTCTTTATTTAAAATACAAATATTAGTCATACATTTTGAACTGCACTTCCGACTATGAATGGCTTCTTACTGGAGTCTGTAGCATTGACAACAGACTTTTATTGATATTCTGCAAATTAAATTTTCGATTTTCTTTTGCTTGTCTTGTTGAAATGTGAGATATTTGTCCTTCATTCTGTTTACTGTATCTCACAGTATCTCCACATTCCTACGGAGCAGCAACTGAAGGTTGCAGAACAATGAAGCTTTAGAAGGGGGTGAGAGGTCAAACCGGCAGAACTGAGAGCCATATTTATACTTTTTAACGCAAAACTGTGCCGACGCAGTTTGCGCCAAAAATGTTACCGCCTGATACCGGCATTTATTGGCACCGCTCGGGCATCAAATTTATACTTTGACACATGGCGGCGCAAACCACTGGTGTGAGTCATTTTTGTTTACTCAAACCAATGGGTCACGTCATAAAGAAAACAAAGTTAACGAGGCGAAAATGAGTTCTGAGCCGGTTTACGACATCGCAAACCGGATATGCGTCAAAAAGCAGCGCAAATACAGCAAAATGTGCTAAGGAGAGCCAAAATGGATCCCAGATGCTTGCACAGACCCCAGGAAGATGACAACAGACCAGGAACCAGCCAGGAGGACCCACAGAAGACTCAGGACAGGGAGAAGAAGAAAAGAAAGTGTTGCTTCGATGCAGAGGAGCAGGAAATTCTGGTGAAAGAGGTGACGGAACACCAGCACCAACTTTTTGTCACCTCAACGTTGCCAATCAGTAGGAGAGAGGCAATATGCCAACAAATTGTTGACAAGATCAACAGTGTGGCAAAAGCACGGAGAACAGTCATCGAGTGCAAGAAATGCTGGCATGCCTGCAAGCGCAGGACCAAGGAAAAGATGGCCAGGAACAGGAAGGTAGCACTGCAGACTGGAGGTGGGAGTCCAACACTGCAGGAGGCCCTGGACCACATGGAGGAGATGGCGGCAGCCGTCATCCCTGAGAAGATCGTCACAGGGATTCAAGGACAGGACAGCGCAGACTACCAAGAGACAACACAGATGCAGGGTAAGTCACATGAGGAATTAAAATGCACAAATGTTAACTGCAAGTGGGGGGGGGATTCCTACTACACAAGGCATGTAAGTCATGATATTGAGGGAGTGGAATGGGTAAAGGGGCACGGCATGGGGCATGGCCCGTTCAGAGGAAACCTGGGGCACAGTACTACACTACACCAACAACCTTTGCATGGGGGTATGCTGCCATGCCAAGGATGTTGGAAAGGTAAAGCCAGTCCAGGGGGGTAGGGTACAACGTAAAACTGGTCTGCTGTCACACATCAGCTTGTATTCTCCCTACATGAACTAGGGCTCAATTAACAGTCTCAAGCCATATCTGCAAGTGGAATTTAACATTGACAACAGTTGCCACTACCACCTCTGCGGTGTGGGCAGGTCAAGTAGTTAATAGCAGTAACGTCCTCATGGACCAAACACACCCAAATTAGAGGGTTCAGGATGAAAACTTTATCAATCCCCTGTAATCAATAAAAATGTTCCAATCCTGTCAAATGTTATTGTCCATAGTTGCTACAATCATTAGCCATTGTCATAAACATTATGAGGTACACAGCACTAATGTCATACCCATGCTGCATATGTCAGGGTCCACCCTGTGCCTGGGTCAGAATAGCTCCAATGACACCGTGCAACATCCCAAATGTCATACTGCTCAGACAACAGCATTGAGGGGGAGGACATATGTCACTGGCTTGTGAAATTCACCCTCAGAGTCAGAAGAGGAAATGGAACACTGCTGGGACCATCAGTGCAATCCAATGTGTAGCACACATTCCCCAACATCAACATTACACACTACCAAAGCTGACATATGTAGTGTGCCATGCCAATGCTATAAATAGTAAATGCTAGGTCTCAGCAACATATAGCTGGATGTGAAATATCTGAGACTGGGTCAGTTCCAGATTGTGAAGTGTGGTGCTAGTGCCATCAGAACAACCACAGCTAGTGCAAGGCCTCACCATGAGAATGGAAGTAGATGGAGGGTTGAGTAGGACAAGAAGGTGGCAACTCACAATTTGGCCAGAACCAACACCTACAGGATGTGATGCTGACAAGTCCCCAAACTGACCACAATACATGTGACATGCAGGTGGGGCATAGGCCATGGGAGAATGCTAATATGAAAGACACGAATAATGAACCGGAACCAAGATCACAATGTGCAACAAACAGGAAGGCAGGTAAGTCACATTACAAATCCCACAACACAGACACTAATTGTACCATATCTGTTAGACCTGACAGCCTTCGGGTGGTCACCCCTAACTTTTTGCCTGCCTCCCACCACTTTTTGGACACTGTTTTTGATGGCTTTTAGACTCTTCACACTTTACCACTGCTAACCAGTGCTAAAGTGCATATGCTCTCTCCCTTTAAACATGATAACCTTGGATCATACCTGATTGGACTATTTAATTTACTATAAGTCCCTAGTAATGTGCACTATATGTGCCTAGGGCCTGTAGATTAAATGCTACTAGTGGGCCTGCAGCACTGGTTGTGCCACCCACTTATGTATCCCCTTTACCTTGTCTCAGGCCTGCCATTGCAAGGCCTGTGTGTGCAGTTTCACTGTCACATCGACTTGGCATTTAAAAGTACTTGCCAAGCCGAAACCTCCCCTTTCTCTACATATAAGTCACCTGTAATGTGTGCCCTAGGTAACCCCTAGAGCAGGCTGCTGTGTGGGTGAAAGGCAGGACATGTACCTGTGTAGTTTACCTGTCCTGGTAGTGTAAAACTCCTAAATTCATTTTTACACTACTGTGAGGCCTGCTCCATTCATAGGCTAACATTGGGGCTGCCCTCATACATTATCGAAGTGGTAGCTGCTGATCTTAAAGGAGTAGGAAGGTCATATTTAGTATGGCCAGAATGGTAATACAAAATCCTGCTGACTGATGAAGTTGAATTTAATATTACTATTCTAGAAATGCCACTTTTAGAAAGTGAGCATTTCTTTGCACTTAAATCTTTCTGTGCCTTACAATCCACGTCTGGCTGGGTTTAGTTGACAGCTCCTTGTGCATTCACTCAGACACACCCCAAACACAGGGTACTCAGCCTCACTTGCATACATCTGCATTTTGAATGGGTCTTCCTGGGCCGGGAGGGTGGAGGGCCTGCTCTCACACAAAGGACTGCCACACCCCCTACTGGGACCCTGGCAGACAGGATTGAACTAAAAGGGGACCTGGTGCACTTCTTAGCCACTCTTTGAAGTCTCCCCCACCTCAAAGGTGCATTTGAGTATAAACCAGGGCCTCTGCCCTACCACCTCAGACACTTGCTGGAGAAGAAACCTGAACCAGAACCTGCATCCTGCCAAGAAGAACTGCCTGGCTGCCTAAAGGACTCACCTGACTGCTTTCTACAAAAGACTGCTGCCTTGCTGTTGCCCTGCTGCCTTGCTGAACTCTTGCCTTGCTGCTGAAGTGCTCTCCAAGGGCTTTGACAAATTCATATTGCATCTTTGATCGTTTTCACCTGCAAATACCCAGATAAATATTATATATTTTTCTAAACACTGTGTGGTGTATTTTTGTGGTGCTATATTGTGTTATTGTATGATTTATTGCACAAGCGCTTTACACATTGCCTTCTAAGTTAAGCCTGACTGCTCGTGCCACGCTACCAGAGGCTGGGCACAGGATAATTTGGATTGTGTGTGACTTACTTTGACTAGAGTGATGGTTCTTGCTTGGACAGAGGGTAACCTGACTGCCAACCAAAAACCCAATTTATAACAATATCTCATTGCAGAGGACGCGGGCTCTCCTGGGGATATGCCTGTCCTGGACTTCCCTGATGACATGGATGACGAGCTGACAAACATCAGCCAACAGACCCTTCAAGATGTCCTTGGGACCCTCCAGACTCCACCTTCAGTCGCAAAGAGGAGCACAGAAGTAGCAGCCATTACAGAGGACCCACCCACCACCCCAATTGTAAGACCTGCCAGCTCCAACCCAGCTGAGGACTCTGAGGACACTGGCACCAGCTTTGAGAGAACTGTAGTTGGAGTATAGCGGGAGCTGGCCAAGGAGGTGCGGGTGGGGATGGAAAATATGGCAGCCAGCCTAGAGGGGGTGCGTTCGTGCATGATGTCAACTGCAGAACAGGCAGCAGCCATGCAAGGGTGAACATCAATCTTGCATGAACTCAAAAAAAGTGTGAGGGGATTTCAGCACAGCTGTAAGAGAGTTGATACAACACCTCCAACAACAATCCTGTCAACGCGTGCACGAATGCAATATTGACACCCTCAGGGCCGACCTGGCTGCCTACCACAGTGTGGCTGCTATACTTAAGAACCAGCAGCTCCTCTTTGCTGCAGTACTGCCCTTAATAGCCCCACAGTTGGCAGCTACCTGGGTGTCTGACTCCACGTCTTCAAACACTGAGGTGTGTGTTGCCCCTTCACAACCACCACCACCAAGGGCAGAGGAGACAACACACACAATCGAAGATGGAGACGTGGACCAAATCACCTTCACCCGTAAGAGTATCCAGTAGCACTAGTCCCTGCTACATGGCCACCTATAACCAAGTTCCTGTGCTTTGTAACATGCCAGTCTTGCAACAGCTGCTCACAAGCACTGTTCTCCAGCCCACTGTTTATCTTGTCACACTGCCCTGTGATTGTCTCTCACTAACTCATTGGCAACTCCTGTCCCTCTGCACTGTCTGACACTTGATCCCAGCATGTCCAATGACATGTCCTTTTGCACTTGTGTAGGATCACAATGGAAGGTGTCACACTAATGGACTCACAATTATGGACAATGTACATATAGCACTACAGCACTTTCAAATAAATAGCACCTACACAACAAGTTTGTCTCTGTGTATTGTGACACATCAACCGTGATGGAGATCAGTGATGTTTACCTCAGGTCAATGATTACAGAATGTCAATACAACTGACTTGAAAGAGTGTTGGCTGATAACTATGCACTGTGGCCTGGATTGTACCATCATCTGCCCTTCCTGAGGGTTAATTATGAGGGAAATAGAAACTATACAGTATAATGCTGTGTTGGACAGAATAACGCTTCCTCAAGGGATGTCTAAGCCCAAAATTATTGCCTTCAACTCTTTCTTCAAGACAATATTTACGTATGTGACATTTGACCCAAAATTTTCCTAATACACACCATACAGCTTAAATGGATGTGTAGGAGTGTACGTACAAATATGTAACCTGGCTGAACAATGTAACAAAATGATACGTGTGAGTTATGCATACCATACTACATGAGATCACACTACCACTTGCCTTATAAGGTTTTACTTGAACATCAGGCTTTGGGATCCATACTAACCTTGAGTGGTGGGTGCAATGGATGGCAGATTCTTAGCAAAGTAGCTCT
This sequence comes from Pleurodeles waltl, assembly GCF_031143425.1. NCBI lineage: Eukaryota > Metazoa > Chordata > Amphibia > Caudata > Salamandridae > Pleurodeles > Pleurodeles waltl. Next base: position 833,085,316 of record NC_090437.1, read on the forward strand.
GGTGTAGCTGTCAATGTAACTGCTCAATTGGGATTTGGTTGCAGGATGGGACACAAATGCAAATACTAAAGAGACACTGTTCACCCATGCCAAGGCCCTGACCCCCAAGCATGTGACACACTGTAAAGGATTACCTAAATATTTATTTAACAGTAAAAAATGAAGCTAAAACCTGGGGAACACCTTACTTAATCTAACCTATCTTAACTACACATTACCCACAACTGGCCCTAACTAACCTAAGCTAATCTTACTTATCACATTTAACAAAACAATCTAAACATCAAGCCCCCACCCCCCTTATAAGACGGGGCACATGGAGGACAACATATACTAACCTAAACACATACTATCTTATACAAACAAATATATATATATATTATTTTTTTATTTTTTTATTATTATTATTATTTTTAACACCAAAACCTCAACATCATCCTCCACCCATCCCACCCATACACATAATAAAAAACAGATATTAAAAGTATCATACCCCCCCACCCACTACTACTAACTAAACTAACAGCCTATTCTAACCCAACACTAAGCCCCCTAAACCCACTAATGAAAAGAACCAGGAAAGAGGAGGGAGGGGAGGGAATCATGGCTGAGGGTAAAATGTTTACAAGTTTGCCCTCCGCAGGATCTTCTTTATGGCACACACCCTCCTATTCACTTGTGCCACTTCCTGCTGCAGCCTGTTTGTTTTCCTCAACATACGGTCAATGTCACGTTGCATCCCTTGAAAATCAGCTGGGTCAATGACTGCAGCAGGGGTGGTCTAGGTGCCAGTTGAAGATGCATGTCCCGTTGTCAGTGCCATGCGTGCAGGAGGAGGTGCAGGTGGTGCTGTGATAGGTCCGGGAGCAGTGGAGGTTGACGGTCCAGCAGTGGTGCCTGCTATGGTTGGCACCACCTGGGTGGTAGTGGTGGTGCTGGTGGTGGTGGCTGTGGTGGACACGGAAGGTCCCCCTTGGGTAAATGCCCTCCACACTCCGGAGGCTCTTTCATGGCGATAACGCCATGCCATGTTGTGAATCCCAGACTCCACATCCAGAATGTGGCGGTAATGCATCGCCCTGCGCTGAAATTCCCGAATCTAGATGGGATACATATTGGCTGCTGTTAAAAATATATAAAACCAAACATTAGGTACTTCATTGTGTGATATAGCTCCAGAAGTAAATCAGACAATACATCTAATGTACCAGAAACAGGCCATATCATCATACAGATCACTGATTGTCCCCGAGGAAGTACATGCCAATGCAGCCTACACTTGTCCTATCAAACAGCCCAGCAATGCTCTTAAAGATGTGTAACAACTTAAATTACCTATGCATCATTGTTCAGCCATTTGTCACGTAAAAAATGCTGCAACTCCTCCACATGTGACAGGCCAACTAATGACTAACTTCTGGATGACAATCAAGGGCCACAAGATCTGTGATCTGTAAATAGAATTGCCAGGATAGAATGCAGTTGTTAATCATGAGTGGGTATCCTAGTTTTGGACAAGTGATTTACAGATTTACATGTCTGTGTATGAAACTTGGATCATCAGTCCTAGGTACACATTTCATAACCCTACGCCTGTGCCTGAGGGGAGGGGATGGACAAGCAACAAATACTTTCCAACATCTAGGACACCCAGGAAGCTTTGGACAGCTGTACATGGGTTTGGGCAGTCCACCACAGGTAAGGAGGGTGTCCAACTAGGATACACCCAAACCTTGGACAATTTCATCCACATTTATGTTTGGAAATGCAGACAATTGTCAACATCATTTTATACCAATAATACATGACTTACAACAAGCAGACAGATGCAAGCACACATCTGGCCATGAGCTGCATGCACACCTATGACATTGTACTCAAGTGCCACATACACGTAGCACAACATGTGGAGCTACATGCTGCTAGGAAGTCAAACATACAGTCAAACATGTTCATTAGTGAACAGGGAGGTTCAAGTCTGTGGGTAAGACTTTGGCATACCTATTCTGTGAGATTCAGGGTCTGACTTGCTGACTAAATCATAAATATGGTCCTCTGCTAAATTTTCTTAATAAAAGTTTTATCAACAAAAGTCACCCTATTCACATGGCCGTGCCTACAGGGCTGCACTACAATCCCAAAATATGAATATATGCTAATGATTGTCCAACTCAAAGAGGTAACATATCCGATCATTTACCAGCGCATCATACCTTGCTATGTGTCCAACACACAGGAGTCAATCACACAACAGCAGCAAACACAACACAGAACAGAAATATCAACTCTTACTGGAGATGTCTGGGTCCGCAAATTGAGCCACCTCTCCGATTGAGTAGGGGGCAGGTCCACCTGTAAAGCATGTAAGGGAGAAATGTGCTTAATGTCTGTGCATTGTACAACACTTCCAAATACAATTACTGTGTGTAAGATTAAATCAGAAAGTCCAGCCTCTCAGGCATGATGATACTGCAACCGACATACCACTGCAAATATGTACAGACCCGGGCACTCCAGTGAGTGATACACACATATCTGCACACATGCAGGGGCCCAAACTATCATGTGGTGGCAAACATGTTCCATCATTTGTTTTCAGACTCATTTTTGGAGTGTACTCCTCTCATTATGTGTATCAATGAGAGACATGCAAAGCCACTTTCTCGGAGTACTGCACTCAGTCACTCAGGTATTGCGGCTTGGGCATCAAAGGACAATCCTTTACTGTGTGACACACCTGTGGGTTGAATTAAGGGCATAATTTATTATGCTTTCTATAGTCCCTTACACGTAGGGCCTGTGGTGAGTCTAGGTTACATATGCTTCATTAAAAGGGTACTCTGAGCCACATATGCCCCCTATGACACCATAATGGCAGGGATCCTGTGCATTATTTGGTGACAGTTTGAGGCTAGCCATGGATTGACCAGTTTTCATATTTGGATACAACAAGGAGATATATGTTGACAGTATATATTGTATTCATCAATGACAGACTGCATGAGCAAAGGTGTAGTCATTGCACATGAAATGTGTCTCTCATTGCCCTGTTTACCCAATATGGATTTTGAAAAACACAGATGGGCCACATTCATCATCTTACATTTGCCAATTTGGTTGATCAGCAGATATATAGCACACTGACACTGTGTTATTATTAATACATGGTTTGGTAAATGTACCAGTGTGTCAATCATGATGACGTAGTTTTCAATTTGTATGTACCTTCAGAATGATAGCAGTCACAGGAATGCTGGTCTACTGATCTTAGCCTACACCCATGTCAGTGATAGCCTCCATACTGGGAGGTTAGTTATTAAACATATGCTGCACTTGATCAGCATGGGTGTGCCAAACTAAACTAGCTAAGTATTAGTCAACTTTATATTTATGATGGAATTGGTCATTGGTCCCTTGCATGACATCATGCACTTAATCCTTTGTGATCATGCATTGCCCAACGTCAGGTATCCCATGATAATCCCATAACCTATGAGACGTACATGGCAATAGAGTAACACAGATGGCAAATGCATTAGCTGGGGGCCAGCTATTGTGACTAAGACCAATGTAAAACACACAGGTAAAATGTACAGAGGGCCATGGATAGTTGTTACCCCTCATTTTGTATCATTTGTTTCATTTTATGTGCCACAGCTATGGTAAGTTGCACCAAACAATTTGATATGAACCCGTGTGCATTACTTTTGGCATCCATCCCTAATTTAATTGCGGCACAACCAAGTCCAACTATCAGCCTAAAATGTTACCTGATGTCAGATATATATCTTGTTACGTATGTGTCAGAATCCAGTTCAGACATGTATCAGAAATAATTGAGGGACACATTATTTCTTGAAAATATCTGGATTAAAAACATGTCTTTCTTGGTACACTCACAGACCATGCATAAAACATATGTCAGAGCCACATTTGTATCATCGATTGACGTGAAGGCAGCACAAATTTACAGGCTCCAGTTGTGTTTTGTAAATTAGTGCAGCTGTTGTGTCAACAAATTATGGTAATCTGTAGGAATTATTGTATAACTCATGACAACTGTATGTTTAATTTACATTCCACATGTCCAAAAACATAGCCTGCAGCATATGAACAAATCTGCTACTGTCAATACAGAGCATTTAAATGTGCACATTACTCTGAATTGTACTCACCAACAGGGCCACCAATCACAATCCCCAGGTGGTCCAGCAGGTCTTGCTCCCTGGCAACCAGGACAGCCCAATGGTGTTTTAGCTGGTGGTCGTTGCACTGTGTGTTGCAGATTCTTTTTAGATGATACAGGACCTTTGCCCACCGGAGCCTCCTTGCCTCTGTGTAATACCCCTGTATCACACGGCCACCTGCTCCTGCTTCAATCATTAATGGGAGAAAGTGGCACACCAGCCAAATCAATACCCCCAGCTCCTTCTCTCCCATCCTACCAAGACGTAGCTTACCCAACATGTTTGAAAAAAAAGAAGTATTGAAGGGGTACAGAGGATAATGAATGGAAAGTAGGAAAGGAAAATGAAAACTAATTAACAGTAAAAACAGCCCAACCATCCCCAAACTAACATTACCCACAACAGACTCCCAACAGTACAAAGACAAAATTAGACACCAGAAATGACAAAAATACACTTACACAGGATAACACAGACACTTAGGAAACACCAAAAGACAATAAAAAGACCACACAGGAGACAAATTCACAATATGCACAGAGAGACAAGTCCAAACACAGCCACACAGCCAAGAAAAATCACAGACTGCTAAATGAAAGTGAAAGTACACCCACTGTACCAATTCTGTAAACAGGACATCATAATACATAACTTCCTGCCTCAAATGTGGTTCATTTTTCATCGTATGCGTCAAAATATTATAAAGTTTACAGTCTGTGCGTCATTTATTTTTAATGCACATGCTTAGAAATTATTCTGCATCCATATTTTCAATTATTTTTCATACTGAACAATTTCATGGGGTACAGTGTGGGAATTATCGCTCAGGGTCAATGGATGTATCATGGCAGTGAGTGTCATTTTTCGACGCATATGCAGCATTTTTTGATGCATGTGCGTTTTTCTTGACGCATATGCGTCAACATTTCTGTCTTTTACTTGGTTTGGGTCATTTCTCAATTTTAATGGTACATGACAGGTGTGACTATACAGAGATACGCTGTTTGCTCCTACATTGTGCATTCCGGTGTATGGGCACATGTGACAGATCATACTACTGCGGACCATGATCCTCTAGTTGTTGTACCGGATTTGCACTCTTCACTGACGCAATAGATAGCCAAACGTGTGGAATACAAATTGGTATTACCCAGTTTGGGCATGTTGTGCATCAATAGAGGACAGCAAGGCTACGCAACTCAATACAGTAACTCATTGCCTCTGTGTCAATGTGTGTGAATTGTCTCTTACTAATGTAGTTGCCCCACTGTGTGAACATCACAAGACGCGTTTTCTTAAATGTGCTTGTATGCATGTGTTCTCAATGTGGCTAACCATCAGATGCTATTCAGTGTGGAAATGAGATAGGAAAAGTGTTTGTCATACACGTAGCAACAAATGCTGTGTGAACTTCCCAGGTTTTTTGGGACATAATCATCTCCAATGACAAACCATGCACAGGATAGATAGAAGATGGTTGATCATGGCAAAGTTCCAAGACTAGGCCATCATATGTCCTGAAATGTTGGATACCACTTCCTGGGCACTTGTTTTTATACTACCAATGAGTCAGGCATTGGAAAATGTGGGTACAGTGTTTGTGACACCGAGTCCCAAAACCAATCCACAAATGTAATGTCATGCCACAGTTTGAGTCATATAAATGACCTATGTTTCTCCTGTGGCAGTGGAGGACCAGCAGACCAAGCAGCACATGTGCACATATTTCCAGTGGTTAATTGCACAAAGGTGTCCAGTTCAAGTGTGTGGGGCCATGTGTAGCCTGTGTCATTATTGGGGTCCATGTTGTCACAGTTACGTGCAGGTCTACTCATAAGTCTGTGGAGCCATTTCCTGCATTTACAAAGTATCTTTCACAGCTGAATTGAAGGAATGCCGAAGAGGAATTGAGAACACACATGGGGATAGTCCAGCTATGGCACTGCAGACGTTTTATGAGACTGACAACAGGGCAACCTTGGTGTGCTCACAAAGTTAATGGATCGGGAATTTTAAACTGGCAGGTTTCATCACAACATTTGTACACAGGGGAGCCTCTAAAATTCCCACTGCAGCCAGGAACATCAGTGCCTATGTGCTGATTAATCTCACATCTATTCACCATGCAAGCCCCATCAATATGTTAGGGGCAATGTGAATCAGTGTGTGGACTGTCAGGGTACAAACGTGTTGACATTTCATGCACATTATCTAGAGTTGTTTGTTGTTCTGGAGGCACCATACCCAACCCATGCATACAGCCATGGTACACTGTCACTATTTGTCACTCATGCATACATGAAACCCGGACAAGGGATGGAACATGATTAGGCTATTTGAAGACACGTTCCACCCCATGATACAATAAGTAAACTGATTATGCCATACAATGTATTTGAGTATTCATTGTAGACCTACATGACACAATATCCCAGGAGGAGAGTGAGGGCATGGAAAGCAACTATGAGACAAATGTCGCCACAGGGAACCTTTATGGTGACGCAAAGACAGGAACCAGTCAGGCTAACAGGAAGCAGGGTCAATCAGGAACAAAAATGAACAAGGCAAATACACAGTGAGCAGACGGAGACTGGTCAAAGCTGGAACAACACTGTGGAAAATGAAAACTGTATTTGTCCTGTGTGTTGGAACTTAACACAATAACCCAAGGCCTGTGTTACCCAGGTGATTTAAACAGCAATGCATGACAGTGTTATACATATAATGGCAGTCTCTATGCCGTTACAGGCAGCAGCAAGGGCAGTGCTTGTTCAAATGGCTGGTCTGCATGGAGGTGCACACAGGTGTGTGCAGCTTCAGTCTCTCACAAGTCCTGTAGGTGAGAATCAAGTTCAAAGGGCCAACAGTACCTTTCACATGGGAAGCAATGGACAGGTGGTTATAGGTCCTACAGACTGCAAGGCAGTGCATTATTCGACCAGAAGTCCATGCAGACAGAAGAACAATGACTATGGCATACCATACTAAAGAGGAAAGCACACTGGAGTCAGAATGTGAGTCTAGGTGTGTGTAGATGAGGGATTATCTGGGTACAAATATTTCATTTCTAAGGCCCCCTGAAGAAGGGTGGAGTGAGACTGAGAACATAGCAGTGACAGGACTTATGACCTGAGATGGCATGTGCAGGGGGCTAGTCATACCTGGGGCACTCGTGCTATACATTTGCTGCCTACATGGATGTCTTGACACACATACTCCTTGCAAAGATAGCTGATGTCACACTTACTGCTGTCAAGGGTCTGGTCATACCTTCTTGTTACCAGTGCTATAACACATCCACTCCCTCATGCATGAGGCATTTTTATCCTTAGTGAAGGATGGTGTCTTAGTTTTGTGCCATATGCTGCAATGAACCATGTTGCCAACTTGTATGTGTGAAGTAGCTCTGGTTCTCTACAGTGTGTGTGTGAAGTTGGGTGTACATTCATACCCATCAAATGTGATGTGGCTTTTTCAGTATCCTAATCTGTTTATCTGCAATGCTCCATGAGGCTACACTCTGACTATGATTCTTAGGGATAACGTGATGCAAAAATGGTTACCCATACCATGATATAGTGATTAGAATAGGTATTTATTGACATATGGTAAGACGGTGGTGATGGTGAGTAGAGTTAAAAGAAATTTCGGACAATGTGTTATCTCCGACACAATCCTGCAGCTGTGTTTGGATGGCCCCCCTCATGTTGATGGACAACGTCCTCCCCTTCCTCCTCTTCAGGCATTTGTGGGTCGGGTTCACATAGGGGAATGTTCCTCCTTACACATATGTTGTGCAGGATGGCATAGGTCAAAATGATCTTGCAGACTATTTCTGGTGAGTATAGGAGGCTGCCTCCAGTGATGTCGAGGCACCTAAATCTTGACTTCAGGATGCCAAAGGTCCTCTCGACTATGGTGCGTGTCCTCCGATGTGCCTCATTATAGGCACACTCTGATGCTGTGCTTGGGTTTGCAAATGGGGTTATGATCCATGGATGGATCCCATACCCCTGATCAGCCAAAAGAGAAAATGAGTGAGAACATGTTGATGTTGCTTGTACTATGATTATCACTTTGCATGGCAGTTGTTCTCTTGTGTTGTCTGTGACTCATGGGTGTTTGTGTTATTGTGTGGAATCCTAGGCTTCTAGGATGTACCATCAGCATTGGGTTGTTTCATTATCTGAACTGGTGTTTGGCTGATTGACCGGATGTCAGCAGCATTTTTGTAGAGTTGCAGAACATTGTGTACTCCTGTGCATTATGTCATGTGAAAGAGGTGTCCATGTGTCTTAACTGGGAGTGACATGATACTTCCATACACAGAATCAATTCCACAGTGGTGGTAACACGATTTCATCTACATGGCCTGGACATCCCATCCAATTTAACAAATGTAATAGAATTAGTTAAACATCAGTGAGGCCCTTAGATTTGGCAAGGTGTCAATGTACAACACATCTCCATAAGTTGTCAGCACTGATTTGTTGACAATTGACTATGCACAAATATCCAATGTGTGACAAGTTCTCTGCAGACCTATTTCTCTGCCCTTGCGGAGTCGACTCAGGTTCAAACCTGTACCTATACTACTTAACCTGTTCCAGTTCAGCTGGCTAACTTGGTTGTGAGGTTGTCATTTACAGTGTCAAAAGGTCCATATGCCTGTACATCTGTTGTGTATATGTGTAATTGTCTCAAACCGTATGTGTAGAAATGTGCACTTTCAATATTGTCACATCAATCTGTGTTCTTAGAACAGTCCACTTGCTTATTGGTAGTGGGCAATGTCAGAGCAGGAGTGATGTGAGATGTTGGTACTGCCTCAATGATTCCGTGTCACCTTCATTAGAATCGTCATCATCATGCTATGTGTCTCATGGTGTTTGACCTGCAGCGAAACACATTACACACCCCTTACACAGTACTTATTGCTTGGAAGGGTGTTTGATTGAGTGTTATTGATGTGATATTGAAAAATTAATCTTCCAAGTTGTACTGCCAGTTAAGGCCATGTCATTGTCATTGTGTTGTTTTAAATTGTCCCCTTGTGTCTGTGGAGTGGCATCTGTTGTTATTTGGATCTGTCATTTGTCCATAGGTATGTATTCAAATGTGTCAGGATATCACACATGCCTAGCAGTGTCACAATCAGTGTCTTCCGGGCCATGTGTCAATGTAGTGGTGTATGTGTTGTGTGTCCTACAGGGTTGCTGTGCAGTGTGTATATAAGTAGGTTTCTGTACTTACCAACAAGTAGGCCATTTCCATATCGTCCATCCTGGAAGTGTTGATTGATGGTGCAGTGCAGTGACGGAAGATGAATGAATCATGTACACTACCAGGATACTTTTCCACGATATTGGTGATCCATCCCCGGTGATCGACAATGGCCTGCACATTGATGGAGTGTGTGTGCTTCCTGTTGCAGTATAGATGTTCAGTTGCAGCAGGTGGCACAATGCATACACGTGTCAACGGCACCAAACGTGTGGGAAGCCATTGATTTGATAGAAGCCCTGTTTGGTCTCTTGCTACATCTGCTGTGTGTTGGGGAAACTGATGTGGCGGGGTGTGAGGGAGATGATGGCATCCAGTACCTTGGGTAGGAAGGCAGAGAATGAGGGCTGTGAGATCCCGGCAACCAGGGCACCAGTGGTTTAAAAGGAGCCACTTGCCAACATGTGGAGTACAGCTAGTAGCTTGGTTTCTGGTGGAATGATGTGGGGTGTCTGCAAGCTGGGTGCCAATTGTGGCTCAATGTTGCGCAGCAGCTGCTGAATGGCTTGCCAGTTGAGTCTGTACCTCTGGATGATGTCTTGTTGCCGGAGTCCTAGAAGGGTTGTCCTGGTGCGGAATATTCTCTCCTGCCTTCTGCTTTGCCTTTGGGGGTCCCTGCTGGTGTAGTAGAAGCTGCTGTTTTTGGTCCTGTGCTCTGCGTTGGCGTGCATGCTGGATGAAAAGCACCTCCATATCTTCCTTTTGGAGCTCTGCTGTTGCATCTGTGCGTTTTCCTTCAGTAGTGGTGTGTTTGCCCCATTTTAACGCCTGCCCTGACCCAGGCGTTATTTTTTGACGCAAATCTGACTGTGCGTAAGTTTCCGACTCCGTCTCCCTGCCGTGCAGGATTTTTGCGCTGTAGCATAAATATGGTGCACAGGTGATTAAGTCACTTTTTGGACGGGGACGCCTACCTTGCATGTCATTAATGCAAGGCGGTTTCACGCATCCAGAAAATGACGCACATGGCAGACTTTTGGCGTTCGTGGGCTCGGACGGCATTGTATAAATCTGGTGCACGGTTTGCTCTGAATGTGCGTCAAACTTTTTGACGCACATTCGGTGCAAACAGAGTATAAATATGCCCCTGAAGGTTATTTAATGTTTGGCCGGTGACGGGTATCCGCCAAAAGATGTCAGATGCCATGCACAGGCTATGTGGATAGTATACATTCTAAATAAAGGCATCCGCCAAATTCTAAACAACCCCTAAATGACTCGAGGAAATTCTCATCCAGCATTAATCAAGTGCACAACGTTTGAAAACACTCTTTTTAAAAATCGGAATTTGTGTATCTGTTATTTGAGGAAAGAAGCTGTTCCAGAGCCATTGAAGTATACTTCAAACCCAAACAATATTGGACTTGCATCTAGCTTGTTATTCTTTAGCAAATGTAAAACAGGGTTTGAGGCAAGGAATGAGCATCTTAAACCAGACCAATGGCGCTCAGTGGAGAATATGGAGCATATTTAAGAGGCCCTAGCACCACTTTAGTGTCTTTTTTTCAATGCTAAGGAGGCGCTAAGGTGGATTTTCTGCCACACAATATCTACAAAGTGGTGCAATGCATGCATTGTGCCACTTTGTAACCCCTTGCGCCACATTATGCCTGCACCAGGATCATGTATGCAAGGAGAGTGTTCTGGCGCTGGGAGGCCCACAAAAATGGTGCAATGAAATTTAAAAATTTTTACTGTGCCAATTTTTACATCATTTTTAAAGCCTGGTTAAAATGATGCTCCCATAGTAACCTATTGGCCTCCTCGCACTTTGCTGCACTAGCGTCAACATTTACACAGCAAAACCATGGTGTTGTTAGGTGTCAGGAGGAGGTGCAAGAAAAGTGGTGCATCATAGGTGATGCACCACCTTTTCTTAAATATGGGCCTAAGTTTTCTGATTGATTATGCCAGATAAAACATGGCAGCAATCCTTTGATGTGATTAGCAGAGTAGTTCTGGTATAAATAAAAGGTCCTCCTCACATCTCAATCTCCTAAATAATGAATTGTGATTTGTCCTGTGCAAACATTCACTGATATCTGACTTTGCTAACATTTCTTTCCACCCTGAATGTAACATATTTATTCTTCCTCTTCTGTTTAAAATGCCCCATTTTTACCAATAATTGAAGTGCATTAAACAAAGTATGGGAACTGTGATCCTAGTCAGAATGGAGGCGGAGTCAACGAATGTAGAGTTGTGGTCAAAGAAGTGACTAAAAAATATTCTACAATTATTTTGGTGCTCGTTCACTTTCAGGTAAGAACATATAAAATAACAAACACCTTATCTTAAAAAATGAATGCAAGTTAAACTAATCATGTGAAGTGAACTATGTTAGGTTATGAAACCTCTGCTCGTTAATGCGATCGCTGTAGATGTCTGTGTGTGTAACCAGTCCGCTACAGAACTGAACGCTGGTTTGTGCAGTGGGGACAGTGATGTGTTTTGTGTGCGACAAGGTTCCAGCCTGTGGCAGAAATCACTGTGAATATGTAAGCCATTATTTTAAAATTGCATTCACACAGTGTAAGATAGGTTACCGCAAAATGTGCAGAAAGCTGAACTTAGTGCAAATGTTTGTTTTTGTAAGCTTAAAATCACTCAATTAATTAAGGCCAATACTGATTTCCGAGCAGGCCTTTACATTTGCTGATAAACTAATTGCGCACATTTATGTTATATTCAAAGTAGTAGGCATCTTGCCTAGAAGGCTTATTAGGTCTGGCTTGACAGCACAACTATCTCCAGATTTAATGTGATCAACTTAAAAAAGAGCTTTCAGGAGTGCTGCTTTCACTCTGCCGACATACTGGTTGTCAGGGCACATGTTTTGATTCGGCAGATGTGTGTGCTTTCACAGAAAAAGTACTTCCTTTCCACACAGCTGTGATTATTTTGTTCATTTATCCAGCTGCCTGAGCTTGAACTTTCATGTGTACACACATAAAATTGTAATGCTGTCAAAGCATCTTAATATTTAGATACTTTACCGTGATTCTTTTTCTCTGGCAGCAGCAAAGATCCCCTACTCTTTTGTCATTAACTTTAGACTCCAAAATGGGGATGTGGCCAATCACCTAAGATGGCAGCAGCATAACCAAAAGACTCCCAGACTTGGGCTCTACAATCTGTCTCATTCGACCCTCCCCTGATGCCATTGGACCCTGATTCCAACACCGTCAGGCACCCCGTGGTGTTGTTGAGCCCGATCAGCAACTGATCAGCCATGGTCTGAGGAGAACACCGACCGCTGCTGCCCCACACGGAAAATGGTGGCCGGACTGGAGTCACTTAAGGAATGCGGCCTGGGAGCGAGGGCCTGTCATGGCTAAACAGACACTATCAGCTCAGTGAATCCCCCCCCGACGGATTGGTCCCTGGTGCTCCTGCGGCACAGACAGTGAGAGGCAAGGTAGGCAGCTCTGCTGATGCCAGACCTGCCCAGGGAAGCATGGTGGAGGGGTTTGTGAAATGGACGTGCCCTGTGACCGGGGTCTGCCCCTTGACAGGACAAAATTCTTCACAGCGTGCAAGATATAATAAGGCTGAATTCTGGGGACAGACCTGCATGCTGCACAGGCACAATCCGCTACATCGTACCTGAATTAGAAGCATGTGCCGGAGCAGCTGAAGGGGCCTCTGTGGCCTGATGTACCACAGCAACATGCATGACACTGCAAGCCCAGAGGTGGTCTACCGGACTAATTGCCTCAAACTCTTGAACGCACTTAGAGGCAGGTTCTGGTAGCGCTGGGGAAATCTGGCGGGGTGGGGGCCACACTGTGCTCCAAAGAGACACTAATGTGCCAAACTAACAGTGGAGTCCCCTGGTAAGGAAAGGGGGAGCCTGCTGAACTGAACTGGTGCACCCTACATTGCGACTGTCACCCAGTACGGGGCCTGATATAGGAACTTCACACAAATACTGCAGACCAAGGAGACCTGCTGTACACAGGAGAACTAGACTGCCTGAGGGCCATTTGTTGCTGCTCACCTAACTTAGCAGATACTCCCAGCCTACCACTGCAGCTTTCCCGAGGACATCTTTGAGGAGCTAATAGCTGATGGTGGGAATCTCTAGCGGCTGAGGTGAGAGCTATCAACCCACTATTCCACCATGGATGGGTCCTGGACCTCAGACCTTGGCCCACAAGCTGAAAGCAGCTCTCTCCCCCAGATCCATGGCTTACTCTGCTGCTATGGGTATGATCCTCTGGAACCCTCAGGGCCCCACTGAAACACCCGGGACACCTGGTCACACGGGGATTCAGAGGCAGATGCCGCTCCCTCCCTCCCTGGGTGCTTCACATGGAGACTGTTGACCACCACCAAGGGTCACATGAAGGCCACAACTGAAAAGCAAGGGCTTCATTCCCGCTCTACCCATTCAAACAGATCACTGAGCCAGACAACAGAGGACTATGTCCATCCAACCAACGGGATCCCGTAAATGGGCAAACTGGATGTCATTCTACAGGAAATCCGGGAATCCCTTGTGACGATTGGACAACTACTGGGGACCATCCCAACTTATATGAGCCTCCTCAAAGATGACCAGTGTAAATTGGCTGATAAAGTCAGAACAAATTAACAGACCCTCGCCATGCTGAACAAACAGATGGAACAACTCCAGGATAGCATGGATGATGTGGAGGGAAAGTCTTGCAGAAACTATGTCCGGATTGTTGGAGTCTCGGAGGGCACGGAGGGATCCCACCTCACCGGATTCATAGAGAACTGGCTCTGCTCTGTGGTGGCCCCATCAGGATTGCCTGGTCTGTTCGTGGTGGAGGGGGCACACAGGCTCCCCACAAGAAAACCTGTACCTGGGGCACCATCTCATCCTATGGTGGCCAAGACACTAAACTTTAGAGATTAGGAAACAATACTGTGCGCTGCATGTGAAAATGCACCCATCCTCATACAGAATGCTACAACCAGTTTCCCTTTCAACCCAATTCTGTCTGCTAGGAGATCTGTGGGGATTTATCAATCCTTTGTGTGAGGTCAGGCCACTGGCCTTTGAAGTGTGAGAGCCCCTCCACCCTTCCTGCCCAGGAAGACCCATCAGTATGCAGATGAATGCAGATGCAGCTGAGTGTCCTGTGTGTATGGCTGTTTGGGTGGAATGCACAAGGGGAGCTGTCAACCAGCACAGACCAGATGTGGACTGGAAACAGGCTGGAATGCACAGAGAGCAGTAAGTGCAGAGAAGGGCCTACTTTCTAAAAGTGGCATTTCTAAAATAATTAAGTGAAATCAAACTTCACCAATAAGCAGGGTTTTTCACTACCATTCCAGCCCTGCTAAACATGACAATGCCACTCCTTTCAGATCAGAAATTACCACTTAAAAGTATAAAAGGGAATTTCCAATGCTGGCCTATGAGAGGAGCAGGCTTCATAGTAGTGAAAAACATCTTTGGGAGTATTTCACTACCAGGACATGTAAAGTTATGTGTAAAGTCAGCATGTGACATCAACCTGCCATTGTGGAACAACAAGAACACTGTCAGTTACCTGTCTTGTTCCCATGGGCCCAACTGGCGCACCGTTAGGGTGCCTGAGGGTGTGAGGGTACCACGTAGTAGGATATTTGGTACATGTGGCAGAATGGGAGTGGTGTATCTCATAACTAGCTTCTAGTAGGTAATGGCCATGCGTAATAGAAGACTAGTGGCTTGTGTTAAGGCCAAACCTAGACAAATCAACCTATGAAGGTGACCCAGGTTTATTTGTTCTGCTGTATATCTTACCTCTGTCAAAATATGTCCGGCCAACCAGTAGGAAAGCCACTGAAGCTGTCCCACCAGGCAATAGACCTTGAAGTCTGGGACCCCTATACCACCACCATAAGCTGGAAGTTCTAGTTTGATGAGGTCAACCCTACGGCTCCACAGCCACCAGAGGAGCCCCACTAGCATTGCACTCAGCAATCGTAATACCCACACTGGTGCCACCACTGGAAGATTTACAAAATAACATAGAAGCTGTGGTAACATAATCATCTTTGCTAAGGACAGACAGACTGCTACAGGCATGGGTAGAGTAATACAGAAGGCTATTTGCAACTTAAGGGAATTTATCACCTGCAGAAGGTTGCCCTCAAGTATATCTTGTGTTTCACAATACATGTGGATGCCCTAATAGCGAAATGTGTGGAGTGCCATCTAGAGAGTGGTGTTCCCAAACCACAGGTTGGGGCCTACAGGGACAGCCGTAAAGGGAAAGATACATGATTTGTCCACATGTATATGGAGGCTGGAAATATTTCCAAAGGTGGCAATCGATTGGGCGATCCCCTCTAGACCCCCTTGGAGGTCTTTCAGATATAGGTTCATGACATCAGCACATAACAATATAGAATGGGTCGTACAAGCCATAGGTATCACCCATTTTAGGAAGTCTTGTTGAATATCCTGCGCTAAAGGCTTGATCGCTAGCACAAACAGACTTTCCCTCCACATCATCCATGCTTAATTCTTTGGTAGCTTGCCACAAAATCGGTCAGGCTTAACTTATAGGCAATATGTAAAGTATTTATGTAACACTTAAGCAGTAGTAAAATGAAAACACAACACAAGAAAAATCCCATGCCAATTTAGAAAAATAGAGTAATATTTAATAAATTATTTGACATCACAATGCCAAAAATCCAATCAGTAGAATCACAGATATGCAGGTTTTAAGATAAGTATAGCGCCTAAATGCACAAAGCGCCACTCATGGTTATCTGGCCATGAGAGACAGGGTGAAAGTGACAAGTTCAGGCAGACCATGATGGAGCACGGGCTGGATACAGGGAACAGGTTAGTCCTGCTGAAAAAGTTACATTCTAATGTCTAGTGTGAAGAGTCCAGTTTGCAGTGGAGGAGGCTGCAAGGAGCAGGGAGAGCATCATGGATGGTCATCGCTGTAGCGTGAAGAGCAAGCCAGATATTGCGGATTGTCATCACTGTTGCGTGAAGATCCTGTTGGGCACTGTAAACGGTCATTGCTGGACAACTGTGTTGGTGGTCACCGTGGTTGTTGATGCTGTAGACGGAAGTGCGGATCTCACGTTGCTGGTCGTGTCGCTGTAGAATAAAGAGGATCACCAGAGCATTGCAGTGGAGGTCAGAAAGATCTTGACATATACAGGTCCATTTGTGGTTGCAAAGAGCCCAACATTTCATGATTTCTCCTTTTTTTCAAGGAGGAGGTCAACTGATGCCACACCAAAGATCCAGGACCTGGGAGGCACCTCTTGGGGATCAAGAACCAACCTTAGCAGAGGCTAGCAAGGCTCAAGCAGGTCCAGTTTCAGGTCCAGGTTGCAGGTGAGCTGGGCTGGTGCATGAAGGCCTTTGGAGCTTGTTATATTCCTGTATCTCTAACAAGAGGTCACTCAGCTGACCCTTGGATTGATATCAGCCTGGGATGGACGTTTCAGGTCCAGTCTTCCTTCTCAGCAATCAGGACAGGCCTCAATCACCAGGGTAGTAGGGCATACCTCTTCTGTAACATCTACAGGTCCAGAAGCATACTGATGAATGTGGTATCTGGTGCCTCCTTTGAAGTAGGAAAAATGTTTAGAAGTTCCCCTTTCAAAAGTGTTTTGGAATCTCCTGCCTCCCTGCCATGGCTCCAGCCTGGTTGCAGGCACAAACGACTAGTGTGAAATTCTTTGGGTGAAAGCAGGACATGCCCCATTGACTTGCTAGTTGGGGTGTGTCCAGCCACCTTCCCCCATCCTGCCTGAGATGGCCTATCCATGTACACCTAACCCTGTATTGTGTGGGTATTCGGGGCTAACTGGCACTCACACCTAGTCATGTGACCCACGAACAGGCTGGAGGCACCAAATAGGACAGGAAACTTCCAACTTTCCGAAAGTGGGATTTTTAAGATTGTGACTTGAAAGCTGACTTTGCCATTAAAGAGGATCTTCAACTACAATTTCTCAGACACCAAATATTACTTTCCAACCTGGTCCCAATCAAAAGTTAGCACTTATTACATTTAATAGGGTAACTAACTCATTGTTATCCAGTGGGAGAGGTAGGCCTCACAGTTGTAAAAAATGAACGTCTGAGTTTTTCAGGGCATGCAGAACTTAAAAGTACATGTCCAACTTTTTGTTTACAATTCACCGGGCCTGATGGGCCGTGTAGGACCTCCCTTCGGAATGACTTATATGTTATATAAAGGGAGCTTTAGACATGGCAAGGGGTTTATTTTGCAAAGTCGAAATAGCAGTTTAAAATTGCCAGCAGGCTGGAGAGGCATGTTTTAAGGGTCTACTTTAACGGGTGGCACAATAAGTGCTGCAGACCTACTACATTTAATTTACCAGCACTGGTTATAGGGTATACCACTTTCCAGAGATGTTTAAGTGCATGAAATATGCCAGTCATGTGCAAGCCAATTTCACCATGTTTTAGGGAGTGAGCACAATACTGTTAGCACTGGTTAGCTGTGGTAAAGTGCTTAGAGTCCTGAGGCCAGTAAAAATGAATTCAGTAAACATTGGAAGGGTGAAGGAAAAACGTTTGGGGTACACTGATAAATTAAAGTAGCTCGTAACGTAGAATGCTGTATTTAACTATGGTAACAATGTCTGAAAATGAGAGGCAGTTGTGGGCACAAGCCCAGGTATTGGAGTCCAAAGTCCAATGCCAACTAGCCTCTAAGCTAGGTAGGTCACATATATAAGGACCTAACAGTGACAGTGGAGTTTTTTCAGTTGCTGTGGCTCCCATGGGTTCAGCACACTGAAGGGGTCTAGACTGATAAATAAGGCAGCAGTCCTTAGTCTTGATTTCCCCTGTGGCTGATCTCCCATATAGTTAAACAATTCAGTGTTAGAAACAGGTCTCAGTGACAGACTTATTCCTCTGTGTGTGAGGTAGGAACAACACCAGCAAACATGACGCCAGTCCGAATGCAGGAAGCAGAAAATATTCAAACAACAAAACACAAATATTTAAAAAACAAAACACGTAGTGGTATATTTTGTTCCTCACTGAACAATTAAAGTCCCCTCCCCACATGGAATGTTTCTTAAAACAGTTCAGGTTTTAGGTCTCAACCTACAGACAACATTTTAGCTGTCTGTTAATGAAACTCTGTTGTCTGCAATATAATGAACAGAGTAGCCTTTGGGTCAGCAGCTTCCTCATGCTTAGATGGCTTTATTATGTATCCAGTTACCTCATCCACACTTGATTGCTTTCCTCTGTTTCCTTGTGTTTGTCCCATACCTAGAGCATAGCTTCTTTACTTCAATTCTGATGAGAAGACGTTAATCCTTCTACTGTTGACCTGATGGGATAACGTTTTTAAATTATGTTTCAGCACTCCATGAAAATGCAACATTTTCCTCACTCTCTTTCTCTCTCACTCTGTCTCTCATTTTGTTTCTCCCTTGTGCTCAGAAACCCCAGTTCATCTATTTCACCCTGCTCCTCGCCAACCCATGCTTCCTTTTTTTGTGTGTAAAGGACCAGCAACTGCACACTGATGCTGTACTACTCTCTTCTTATCTATTGCAATCCATCCTTCCCCTTCTTGTTTTTTATTAATCCTTTGTTTTATTTCTGTGAGGGCCCAGCAGCTGCACTCTCCTACATCATGCTTGCTTTTCGGCTCCCACCACCTGCACAGGTAGATTTCCCTTGCATCCCACTCACTGATCCAGTGCTATTATTTTTTTATTTACTTATTTTTTGGAGGCAACTTATTTTTTGACGTTTTCCAAGTCCCAAGCAGCTGCACAGTTACTGAGCTGCACGCTTACATCCCAATGCTGATGTGAGGATTGCAGTGAAATGGTATGGTTGTGCGATCTTACTGTGTAGTACTCTTGTAAAACTGTCCGAGGTCCAGTAAGGATGATTTGTAAAGCCTGTAGCTCAACCCTGGGTATCTGTGGCTTCAAGAAGTAAGGCTTAATCAAAGGAACTAGTTTAAAGCATTAAGAAGTACCAAACAACAAAATAAGAAAGTCACGTAACACAAAAGAAATCCGACACCAATTTATAAAAATAGATCATATTTTTACTAATTTTTAGACATGAAAATGAACGAAATCCACCACAGAATTCCGGAGAATAAAGATTTTTTAAAGAAAATGTAAATCGCAGCTTTTTAGTCCAAAGCACAAACAAGCATTGGAAACAATAACATTTGAAAACTTTTGAAAAGTTACTGTGGCCCGAGTTGGGTGACCAGTTCTGATAGGGATGAGGTGAGGGCAGCAAATAAAGAGTATTTGGAGATTTACCAGGTTGCCAAAGCAATCTCAAACATAGTTCCCCACTTTACATCAGGACCGCAATAGATCTTAGTGGAGAGGTCCTGATCCTGGGGAGGCAGGATGCTAAGGATGCTGAAGGATTATCTGGATGCTGTGTGGTCGGCTGGGTTGTTCTTTTAATTCTTTCTTAGTCCAAGGTTAAGGAGGGGGTGACTTTGGCCACAGCGTTCAGTGTCCCTCGAGCCAGTAGAAGGTCAGCTGCAGATGGGCTACTGATCTCCGTGCACAGCCGGTTTAACGGTTTCCTTTGGTGAAGGCTGGTGTCTGTATCGGGCAACCAATCTGGACTCAGATAACACTTCTGGGTCCAACAGACTTGGGTGCAATTTTGAGCCTTCAAGGATTGGTCTCTTGGGTTGCCTATTGATGGTCAGTGGCAGTTCAACAAATGTGGCTACAGACTTGCTGGAATGGGCTACTTCAGCTTTGATTGCCCTAGTGCTGGTTCTAGGTAGTCTGCCAACTGACCCTTGGAGTCACTTCTTTAGTCTGTGGCTTCAACATGACTTCTCCACAAGTCAGGAGCCACAGTCCTCTCTTTGCTAGCCAAAGATGTGGCAGATGCAGTCCAGCAGGTCCAGGGGTCAGTTTAGCAGTCCTTTTTCAGTCCTTTTTCCAGTTCCGTTGTAATCTGAGGATCAGGTTGCCAGGGGTGTCATATATATTCCCATAAAGTGCACTGGGGGGATGATGGCCAGCAATGGTGCAAGGCCACTTAAAACAGGGAAGCAGAGTGACAAATGTCTAAGATTCCCTTTCCTTAATAGTGACATTAAATTTGATTTGAGCATCAAGTCGGGTTTAATGCCACAATTTATTTGATACCTTGAAGTACCCATTTTCGTAGTCCCATTCAGATTTAAGTTGGACTGAAAGATCAGCCGGTAGCTCTGTATAGCCAATGGGGCTATAATCTTTCCAACATAGAAAACAATAACTTGCAAGTTTTGCTGTTTGGACATATACAAGCATATGTCCTACTTAATAATATACAGCTCTCTTCCTTAGGGCTTAATAGACCTTCCTTAGGGGAGACATATAAATTGTTAAGGTAAGTGGGGACTTTGCTTTTGATTTAAATTGCAAAGTCGAACTGCCAGATTTAAAATTGCTCTTCCAGGCTACAGTGGCAGGCTGGGACTCATTGTGTACTTTGTCACACACAGAGTGGCACAGTGAGTGCTGGATCCCTGGGTGAATACTCTGACTTAAGTGCCCTGGTTCCATATACAGGAGACTTATGAGCAAGTCAGCCTATTTCAATTCGGAGTCACCAGTTCAACATACATTTTGTAATAGGTTAGAACACTGACACTGAGGTCTAGTTAGCAGGCCTCAGTGCACTGTCAGAGTTGGAAAACCAGCAGCAGGAGTCCAAACATTTGGTGGTGAGCTTGCAAAAAGAGGACTTTCCTTGCAGCTGACATAATTTTTTTTTTCACTTACCATTTTGAGATAGCCTTGTAACATCTTGGAATGCTAAGGTAAATAAAGAGTAAAATGTTGACTGCTGTATATATCTGCACATGCATGGCAATCATCTTTGATGGCAAGCATGCTTGCATGCATACACAAGGTGGCAGTATTCTAATGATTTTTGTAAAGTGAAAGAAAAATCATTCAAAGATAGCTGTCATGCACACGCATACTTGGAAGTCATTTTTAAATAATTTGTCTTTTTTCCTAAAAAAAAAAAATACAAAATGCCCATTGTACCTGGTGCCTAAGCATGCACAGTTTCGGGAGAGACGTATAGGCTTTGCCAATGCTTGTTCAAGAAATGCTGTCCACTGACAATAATCTATCTCACAGTAAGTAAATATGACTCATCTGCTGTCCACTGACAAGGATCTATCTCACAGTCAGTATATTTGACTCATCTGCTGATGCTCCAAATGTCCCTGCCTATCAGTTTTTTAAGAGAGCAAGAAACAGGTTCCGGCAGGAGGAATATTTCTCAAACAATCACCTCAGACATGCAGACAAAACTACAGCTCCTACTGGACCTGCTGGTTTTGATCTAGGCAGTACAGCATATTCAGTTCCTGGTTTTTTCCTTCCCTGTCAAGCCTTTAGGATCATCAGCATTAAGCCCTCCTGGATATGTCTTGAATCACTTATTATTCTTGTGAGGTATAAAAGCCAGCTCTCATGTGCTTTACAATAGCTCCTAAATGCAGAGATTCAAGGTAGAGCTAAAATCAGTCACTTCCAGGAGTATCAGTAATTTCTTCATGGAATGATTTTTCATATTTCTCTCTTCCAGGCAGTATTGTAATTTCTACATAGCTGACATGTGACAAAGACTTAGTTCGGTTGAGAAGCGAAGCCCTGAACACCATCGGGTTCTTGAACCTAATCATATTTGTTTGTAGGGGAAAAAGAAAGCAAAACACTACAATAGAATGAAGACTATTGCCTGGCAAAGAAAGAGACAGGGTGAAAGGATTAACAGGCATGGAGACATTATGAAAGCCTGAATGTTGGGGTTTCTTGACACCTCCAGATCCAGAAGTGGGAAGATGTAGAGGAACAGACTAGGATAATGGACCCCAACATCAAATGGCAGCCCCGCATGGAACCCCAATGATATCTGAAATAGGCATGGACCGGAGGAAGGAACCTGACTGCATAAAGGGGCACCACTAAGATGGCAAGAGGCAGCAGACAGCCATGGCTCCACTTCTCAGCATCTAAGTTCTACCATGGCTCAGAGAAGGGCCATGGCATTCCAGGTGTGTACTGGGGTGTACTTGGGGAGGAAGACTGAAGGGAGGGGCAGGAATTGACAGCACATCTAAATGAGGGCCAGGGTAAATTTCCAACAGAAAGGGAAGGGGTCACAGCTGGCTCTGGGATGGAAGAGAGGTAGCCCCATGGAAAAAAATAAATGATTATTAGGGGCAAACAGAATGTAAAGAAACAAAAGAAAACTGTAAAGAGTGAAGAGATATAAGCCCATAACGAAAAGAGGAACAACATCATCTCATATGCTGATGACACCCAGCTGATCCTCTCCCTCACCATGGACTCTGCCAAGACCAACCTCCATGAAGGAATGGAGGCCATCGCCGAATGGATGAAGAACAGCTGCCTTAAACTGAAGTCTGACAAGACTGAGGTCCTCATCTCCGGCTCAACCCCCTCTACATGGGATGACTCCTGGTGGCCTGCTACACTGGGAACCGCTCCAACACCCACCGACCATGCACGCACACAACCTGGGATTCATCCTGGACTCCTCACTATCTATGACCAAGCAAGTCAATGCCATCCCCTCCTCCTGCTTCAACACTCTCTGCATGCTCTGAAAGATCTACAAATGGATCCCCACAGAAACCAGAAGAACAGTCACCCAAGCCCTCGTAAGCAGCAAACTAGACTACGGCAATGCCCTCTATGCAGGAACCATGGCTAAACTCCAGAAAAGTCTGCAATGCATCAAGAACGCCTCTGCACAACTCATCCTGTACATCCTCCGCCACTGCCATATCACAGGACACCTGAGAGACCTGCATTGGCTCCCTCTCAACAAGAGAATCACCTTCAAACTCCTCACCCACGCTCACAAGGCACTGCACAACACCGGACCAGAATACCTCAACAGACGGCTCTCCTTCTACAACCCGACCTGACAGCTCTGCTCTGCTCCGCCAACCTCGCCCTCACCACTGTCCCATGCATCTGCAGAACAACTACCGGCGGCAGATCATTCTTGCACCTCACTGCCAAGGCAGGGAAAACTCTCCCTACCCACCTGCGTCAGACCGAGGACCTCAACACCTTCAGACCCTCACGGGTGAGTAGTGCACTTGACAAATTCCCTGATTGATTGATTGATTGATTGAACATTCACCCTTTCATTAAAGTTTTTTAAAAAAGGGTGCACTAAACGTTGCTTCAATATTAAAGAGAGAGAGCTGGGCAGTTTTAATAGTTCCAAGGAGTTTTTGTTTTTTCTTTCTTATTTACTTCCTGTTAACTAATGTCCTCTCTAGAGGATCTAGGAAGCCCAGGTGGGTGAAAGAGATGCTAAACACCTGCAGAGTCCTACTGAGAGAAAGCATAGAAAAGAAACCTTTATCCAGACAGCACATGGACAAAAATGAAAAAGAAACTGAAAAGAAAAGAAAACATATGTTTTATTATTGTTGACTGAACTAAATACCCCCTTCCCAAACAAAACCTGAAATAAAGTTTAGCTTTTTCAAAAATATTAGACTCACGTCCTTAGTTGCTGGTGAACCATATCCCCATCCTCTAATGGAGTGCCTTCTTTATAGTACTAATTCAGCAGTGATTAGCAATGTCCCTTAAGCCTAGCTCTAAAATGTTTTGTGTAGTACCTGTAGGAGGCTGGCCTGGCTTATAGTGACTACCAATGGTACTTACACCTTATACCAGGTCCAGTTATCCCTTATTAGTAGAGTGTAGTAGTGTTCTAGCAGGTTAAGCTGATAGAGTTAGCTATAGCAGAGCAGCCAAGGCTGAACTAGGAGACATACAAAGCTCATGCAATACCTCTTATATCATATAGTTACTATATCATAAGAAAGACAATACTCATAGTTACTAAAAATAAAGGTACTTTATTTCAGTGACAATGTGCCAAAAACATCTCAGTGGATAGACTCCCTTAGGAGGTAAGTAACATACACAAAATATACACAAACATCCAAATCAGGAAAGTAAAGCAGTCAGAAAGTAGTGCAAATACTTTAAAACACATTAGGATGCAAGAGGCCTAGGGGCAACACAAACCATATACTAAGTAAGTGGAAGACGAACCACAAATGCACCCCTAGGCAAGTGTAGGGTGTAGAGGGTTGCTGAGAGTGTAAGAAAACACCAAGGGTGTAAAGGAGACCCCACCCCAGGACCCAGGAAAGCAGGAGTAAAGCACTACTATTTTCCCCAAAACACACTAAAGTTGTGATAAAGGGTTTTGCAAGGACCACAGCAGACTGCAAAGCACTGAAGATGGATTCCTGGACCTGAAGACCTGTAAAGGAAGGGGACCAAGTCCAATAGTCGCTAAAGTGTCCAGTGGGGCAGGAGCCCACTAAACCCCGGATGAAGGTGCAAAATGACTGCCTCCAGTTGGAAGATGATGCTTGTTTTGCACCAACGAAAGGAGGTAAGAGGTTCTGCTTTGGGCAGAAGATGTCCCATGGTGTGCTGGTGGATAACGAGTTGTTTCTTCAGCAAAATACCACAAACAAGCCTTGCTACCTGCAAGAGTCACGGTTGAAGGAAAAGGGTGCTGCCCGGGCCAGGAAGGACCAGTATGTCGCCACTCAGGAGAGAGGCAGAGGGGGCCCTCAGCAACGTAGAGAGCCCACTGGAAGGAGGGAAGCACTTGCAGGAGTCCTTGAACACGGGTTCAAGAAGACTGAACATGGCGGTTGTCTCAACACTGCAAAGAGAGGTCCCACGACACCGGAGGTCAACTCAGGGAGCTGAGCATCGCAGGACAGAATGCTGGAGACCTAGACTCGGCTGTGCTGGTAGGATTTCTTGGAAATGTGCACAGAAGCCCTTGTAGCTGCAGATCACACAGTGCACAGGATTACTGTCTGGGCAGGGGAGGCAAGGACTTACCTCCTCCAAATTTGGACAGTTGGACCACTGGACAGTCGGGGTCACTTGGGTCGACCACCTGTCTTCCAGGGGCTACGCTCGTCAGGATGAGAGGGGACCCAGAGTACTGGTGATGCTGTAGTTTGGTGCCTGCTGGAGCAGGGAGAAGATTCTGTCGACCCACAGGAGATTTCTTCATGGCTTCCAGTGCATGGTGAAGGCAGGCAGCCCCCAGAGCATGCACCACCAGGAAACAGTTGAGAAAGCCGTCAGGATTAGGTGCTACAATGTCGCTGGTAGTCTTCTGGCTACTTTGTTGCAGTTTTGCAGGCGTCCTGGAGCAGTCAGCGGTTGATCCTTGGCAAAAGTCGAAGAGAGAAGTGCAGAGGAGTCCTGATGGATTCTTGCAAGTCGTAATCCGATGGATGAGAAGCCCACAGGAGAGACCCTAAAAAGCCCTGAGAGGAGGATTGGCTACCTACCCTGGTATGCACCTATCAGGAGGGGTCTCTGACATCACATGTTGGCACTGGCTACTCAGAGGCCTCGAGAGTGTCCCCACACCTCTGAAAAGCTACCCTATGGAGGCGTAAGGGAAACAAAAATGATAGTACTTTATACGTATCAGTGACACACAGCAATCCACAGCACACCAGGAAGTGACACAGCAAGCACAAAGTCATGCAATGTAAACGTGAAAAATAAGGGTAAAAAAAGGTCTCTTACCCTAATCTTGAAGGGCTAATGGCCTCAGGTCTAAAGGAGGGGAAGTGTCCCCTAATAGTCACACACTAAAATCAGGACAATAAGTCAAAACAAAACAAGGAACAACCTATGAGCTGCATGGAGGGCCAAAGTCACTCTACACTGTTTAAGCAGCATTGGGCATGGGGTGTGCTACATTGCCAGAGCCTAATAGGACAAATAGGTAACTATAGAAGTCGTCAATTGGTTAGAGACACAAGCATAGGGTAGCTTCCCACAGGTAGGCCCTCTATTTCTATAATATCTGAACTCCTCCTAGTGAAGTAGCCTCTTTTTCTTGATTTTGTAGTGCTGAGGGATCCCAGGCCCTGAAGAATACCCCTAGACCTCATTGGCTCTTATCAGTGGGCAGAAACATGTTGTCCAGTCACTATTAGATAGGTGACCCCGTGAGTCTTTACTCTCATATAGGTGTCCCATCTTCTATTCTTAACCTCACCAGCGGTTACCACAAATAAAGGTGTACTATTTACACAGGTGACTTACTAGGTGTTTTTATATTTTCCAGCATAGCTGGATCCCATATATTTCCAGATGTTCTTTTAATGGTGAGGTTGAGTCCGCCCAGGTGGCACTGTCCTACCTGGGTATGTCTAGGTTGTCATATGATGAAGCAAGACACTATATAGTGTGTGAGACCACCTAGTCCGTAAAAGAAATTTTCCTTACCACATAGCTTTAAACAGCACTCAATACGTTACTCATGGTATGAGACTGAGGAGCCCTAGGAAAGTTTTTTACCAGTGGTTCCATCTAATAAGTAAACCCCATACTTCTTGTGTTTATGATCTGACCTACTGTCCGTTATTCCCAGCAAAGCTTAAGGCAATAGCCAATCAGACCAGTTATTTTTTCACAGAACCTACAGACACCTGGGACTGGATGGAGCAGAGCTGCCATGAATCATCTACTCTGACCACCCAGACACAGTGACCTGGCATAGAGAGGAGATAGCGAGAGGGAAGGAGGTGAGGCTGAGATGGCACGGTGCTTTTCAAGAGGGGGCACCCTCCCTGGTACAAGCACAGGACAAGTAAAAATGCACACTGATGACTGTGTCACATTTAGCTTTAGAGTGTCATTCCCCTCTCCGCTGTAGCTTATGGAGGATTCGCAATCAGACATTGGATCCATCACCTCGTTGAGCTGTCATTATTCAATGGTCCTACCGAATGTCACCTCAGAAACAGCAGATTTAGTGGCATAACACTTTTTATAATAATGATCTGTACATGTTATTGAGTTCAGAAGAAGCTCCCCACGACGCACAGCTCCACCTGTTGTGCCTGTGTCCTTTTCCCCGCCCTCACTGCTGCTGCGAGTTCGAGGCCCTCCTCCACCTGCCGGCCCAATGTCTGTGCCTTATCCCTGGTGGTCAGTGGTGTGCTGTAAGTACTGTCTGTCTGCCTTTGTGTCTGTTTCCTTCCCTGTTTCTTTTCTCTGTTGTTCTCTGTTTAAGTTTGCTTTTTTTTGCCTTTTTTCTGTTTTCTCTGCTTTTTCTTGCATTTTTTGGCTTTTCTCCAGTGGTTCCTGCTGCTGCATCCCCTGCATCCCCACCCCCTTTGTGCACCCATTTGCGCTCCCCCCAGCTGCTCCTCCCTCCCACCTCGCCTTCTTAATGGCGACAGCTGCGCGGTGAGGAGAGCAACCCTTTACCTTGTCGCGTGGGCTCTCATTATCCTAAATGAGACTACTGGATTTCTAGGCAGCAGGATCGATAACGGTGTGGGGGACTGAGTCTGACCCACGTGTAAGGAACTCTGTCACCCTAAATCCGGTTGTTGCTCCGGCTAACTAGCAGTGCCTCATTTCTCCCACGGGGAAGAAATGATTGGGCAGCCGAGCGCATGACATCTTTGGAACTTCTCAGGGAAGTCGTGGTCACTCAGATCCAATCCAACTCTCTCATTCACAATATGGTCTCATAAACAAATGACAAAGACAGTATAAGTATTATATAATGTTTTAATAAAACGACTGTATTTTAGATATTAAGGCGTGAGCCGCAATAACCAGAACAATACAACATAGTAGGATTGATATAGTAACCAGGAGAGTAAAACATAGAAATAAAGCTATCATAATTCCTAACCGTTTCTACTCTCCCTCTGCTTGTTCTATTTAGAGCACACCATGTTAAGCTTTCAGCTTGCCTTTCTGTATCACTAGGGAGACGGACACACTCATACCTGAGCAAAGGCCTGTGATCTGGTTCAGCATCTGCAACGAGGCAGTCAGCGTCTAGTTGTGGTTCCCTGGTCGGAATCTCCCTCTTGCATGTATTGGGACAAGGAAGTGATTTTATAACTCACATGTCATCGTGATCACAAAATGTTCCTACGCAGGAATGGCAAGTCTAGACTCCTACCACGTCTATCGGCAATGTACCAGACTGTATCCTTGACTAAAGCACAGAGTGAATATGTTATGAAGAACTCCAGTGCTGAAGTAGGCAAAACAGTGTGATATGAATAAAAAACAACACCGTAGAACTGGCTATTCTGTAAAATATCAGTACGAAGCCTAATAGAAAGCATTTAGAGCAAAGTGCACAGAGGCTCTAAGCTGTTAGCAAACAAATAAAATATATTTAGGGCAAAGTGCACAGAGGCCTAAGGCCTGAAGCTAATGCGCAAAATATACGTAAAACTGACCACACTACACCCTCCCCTTGTCGGTAGCAAGTGGTTCCAACAACATAAAAAAAAAACATGACCTAAATTTAAACCCAACATTTCGACAAGATGAGAAGACAACAAAGTCATAAATTTAGGAAACATGTGACGATAGAGCGAATTGCAATATAGTGTCAATTTAGTCGGGAGAGAGAGAAAAAAAATCCAATTGTCAAACAGAAGCAATAGAACGTAGAAGCTCCTCCACTTCGAGATATGTCAATATCGGAAGATCCACGCCACAAAGTACCATGGAGCAGGTGTGTTCCAAAGCCCCAAAACCATTCAGGGCGGCACCCCGTGTAGTGCCACGGAAAGAGACAAAACCATCTTCCTCCAGGAAGGGAA
This sequence comes from Pleurodeles waltl, assembly GCF_031143425.1. Classification (NCBI taxonomy): domain Eukaryota; kingdom Metazoa; phylum Chordata; class Amphibia; order Caudata; family Salamandridae; genus Pleurodeles; species Pleurodeles waltl. The sequence goes on from NC_090437.1 coordinate 833,114,456, forward strand.
TCTCATAATCCGCTTCACGAAGCAAACGCAACCGCAGTGCACAAGTCTGGGAATGAGCCCTAATCGGGAACATCAACAGATCAAGATCAACCACTGGAGAGCGCTGCAGTGAGAGACAGAAAGCCAGTGCATGTTCAAACGAGCACCAAAGGCATCGAAACACGGGTTGCACACAATCCAAAACCGGTCGGAACGACAAAGACCAGTCACACTCCAAATGAGCCAGGAGTGTTGCTCTAAAACGCTGCATCATGCGTTCACGACACAGCTGCGCTGACGGGAGCAGCAATACAGGATCTCGTTGCGGCGGGACAGCCATTGCGAAAAAATAGCAACAATAGCAAAACTCCAGCCAATAAAGCCAAAGTAATTGGGAAACCCCCAAAAATGCTTCCGAAAATAGAGTGTATAGCCGAAGGTATCAAACCGAATACGGAAGAGAAGGTGTGAACGAAACCAACACCAACGGCTTTGAAAAAATGAGCAATACCAGCAGTGCTAGATGCATTAAATATACGTCCCACAAGTTCACCGAAGTGACTCGGAAAGTTAGTATTCAAAAGGGACTGTATCTCCGCCGATGACCTTGCCACTTGAAGTGCGTAGGTCTCGCTAGCAGATGTAAGGGCCACATGCTTTTGAAACAATAAAGCTTTCAGCCGACTCAACTTGTCGAAATCAACCTTGGAAGTAGCAATATGAGGCCAGATGTCCGCTACCTCCCTAAATTTAGTAGGGGGAAACAACACATTCCCGCAGCACGTAACGGCCTTGTTGACGACAACGACGTAAACTATTCCGGCACGCATGCCACAGCAGCGTTCGCTGTTAGGAACAATGTAACTGCCGTTAGAAAGCACCTGGAAAGTGTTTTTAATTACCGGGACTGGAACTCCCTTCAGATAACAAGCTAAGTTAGCAATCGAAGCATTACACGCTCCGTGCAAGGACAGCTGTTTACAAACCATGGAATGGCTAACAGAAGCTTCGCATTCGCTACCGCTAAGAAAAACTTCCCGCAAACCATTAACACATCTGTACTGAAAAGGAAGCTCCCACACCTCGTGTATGTAACTGTCACCCAATAGTTCATATCTACCCACCGGAATGTGCTTCAAACAAGAAGTAAATTGCAAAGTGGAGATAGGCAAATTAATAACCCCATGAATCAACCACTCAGCTGACGGAATCTCAGCCACCGTAAAAGGCAGTTTCTCCAACTTTTCAATATTTAACATAACATACGTCGCTTCCTTCTTAGCCATCAACTGTTGTTGACGAGTTAAATTAAAGGAGATAAAGATCTCTCTGGCACAAATGTGCTGCCATGGAACGCGACCCGCCTTCAAGGTCTGAAGAGTCCAACCCAGCTGCATGATAGATCGTGTCTGACTCTGCCCATGATATAAAGAAGACATGTCTGATTTTATAATGTCAATAGCAGAAGAGACAATGCTGTCAATCGTGTAAACACGGTCAGAAAGGGTATGCATGCCATTATCAACAACAGACAAAGGCCCTCATTCTGACCTTGGCGGGCGGCGGAGGCCGCCCGCCAAAGTCCCGCCGTCAGGTTACCGTTCCGCGGTCGAAAGACCGCGGCGGTAATTCTGACTTTCCCGCTGGGCTGGCGGTCGCCTTCAGACCGCCAGCCAGCCCAGCGGGAAAGAGGCTTCCACGATGAAGCCGGCTCGGAATCGAGCCGGCGGAGTGGAAGCTGTGCGACGGGTGCAGTTGCACCCGTCGCGTATTTCACTGTCTGCGCAGCAGACAGTGAAATACATGTAGGGGCCCTCTTACGGGGGCCCCTGCAATGCCCATGCCAGTGGCATGGGCACTGCAGGGGCCCCCAGGGGCCCCGCGACCCCCCCTACCGCCATCCGGATCCCGCATGGCGGTAGGGGGGGTCGGAATCCCCGCGGCGGTGCAGCAAGCTGCGCCGCCGCGGAGGATTCAATGGGGCGGCGGTACACTGGCGGGACCCCGCCAGTGGTGCCGGTCCGACCGCGGCTTTACCGTCGCGGTCGGAATCCCCATTGGAGCACCGCCGGCCTGTCGGCGGTGCTCCCGCGGTCCTCCGCCCTGGCGGTCAAAGACCGCCAGGGTCAGAATGACCACCAAAGTCTGCAGCAGATTTTCTTGATCAATCTGTCTTAACCGGGCTGCAGCCTCCTGCTGGGAAAGTTTCCAAAACTCATTATACACTTCGTATAAGAACCTTTTTCTCCGGGGCACCTTGGGACCTGACAAGAAATCTTGTAAATCAGTACCATTAGACAGTAACTTGAGGTGTGACTTAACTGCACCCAGCGTGGAGTACTTCAACCATTGTTGACAAAGTTTCCCCACACTGTATGTAGTTATTATATCTACATGTTCTGGTGAAATGTAACGAGGGTCTGCCCTACTAGTCCTGAACCCCCCAGAAGAGGTAACAAAACGTTGATGACACTGATTAGTGTCTACAGGCCACAATAACCACCCGCCCGGATGTAACGATGAAGCGTTAAGCGTACCATTCTGGACCCAATGCGTAAATTCACTAAAAGTAGCATTCACATAGTGCTGCCAGTTATTTAATTTAGAAGGGACAGGTATTCTAGGCAAAGTCAATTCTCTAATCGACGCCAAGCCCAAACAACTAGTCTGTTGTACTGTGTCATTGAGGAAAATCATTTGCACAGGGATAATGCATGCTCGAAATAATGTATCTCTGCCTTGCATCTGCCAATTTTTCGTACCCCAAACACTTTTCAAGTCAACAGTCTTCAACCAGTATTCATATCCTTCGACCGAAAGTTTAGATACAAACGAATTAGAATACAGTAATTTAGTATCGGTCAACAAAATTTGCTTATTAGAATACGGTGTCACTTTAAAATAGTAAGACTTAGCGTTTCGCTGATCATGCCCAGAAAAATATGCAAATTTATCATTATACGTTTTCGAACTCCCTTGTGGAGGAGTCGAGCAATGTTCCCATTGTACATAATTAAAGATGGACTTAGGGCTACTCGCTTTGTGAATAAAGTGGTGTCCATAATAGGTGTAGCAAAACATATCACCATGATTATCTTTAAATTGGTAAGCATCTTCATCGTCATAGACAGTATAATATTGCAAATCTTTTAGCATAGCATCTACTGTCTTCACATCCCAATCATCAGAAACAATGCCTGGAATAACAATATCATTCATTGATAACTTAAGAACATACGGTATTTGAATCAATTCAGTGGGACCATATATATCAAACATTACTTTATCCCACACAATTCCATCCGGAATTGGTATTGCAGAAATGTTCACATTGGATAAGTCTCTTCGAACCATATGAGACGAAAAATGTGGTCTCAACACAGTCTCCACGTGCTCAATGTCTGATCGATCAGGAAGAAAATGACCATGTATTACCAGAAAAAAGGTAACCACAAATCCCAACCATAAAAAAATAGTCAGTACAGCCATAAAAAGCCACAAATAGTTCCAAGGAACAACAAAATATGTACGTTTAAGCCAACTTAGTAGCTTACGTGGACCTCGGATTGAAGACAGCGAAGACGAAGAGCTGGATACAGCCGCATCCGCGTCGTTGAAGCAGCCGGAGGCAGTTCTCGCAAAAGGTGCAACAGTGAACAAGGAAGCTGATGGAGGTTCTCTCCTAGGTACGCTATAAATCACATGTTCAGAAACATCAGTAGAACGTACTGCAACTTGAGAAAAAGAATCGATATCAATCGTCGACTGTGGAACAATCGCAAGATCATCTTCCACCCTCCCCAAGCTCGGAGAGGAAACATGGTCGGTGCTAATCACCTGCAGCGGGACTTCTTCCCCAGTAGTGAGAGGGATGCCGGAACTACTGGGTGTCCCTCTTGGTCTGCTGTGCAGAATCGGCCACATGTTGTAACTTGACATTATCAATGGAAACAAAACGATTTCCTTTGGCCCCTTGCAGTGGCGGCAAAATCACAGTTCTCGTGCCGCTCACCCCCAACACCGGGACAGGTGCTCGATAAGAAGGACCAAATTCTTTCTTTACTGCAACCTTTTCACGCACTAGATCCCCAATCCTGGGTATCCAACCAGTAGGTGTTACTGGCTCATCCTTAATTCCAGAGGAGGCAGCACTTGCAGAAGAGTTATCTTCACGGAATTGTTGTAAATCCTGCAAAACAGTGACACGATCATTTATGTCAAAGGGCGTTTCTGCCGCCTCCACACCAGGACCATCTAGATCAGGAACATACATTTGTGTTCCGAACAGGCACTCATATGAAGTACGACCCCCCAGTGACCTTCTAGGCAAGTTATTAAGTGCTCTCTGTACTCCATACAGGTGGGCTAGCCAACTACGACCCGTACCTATAACCCTGGCTGTTAAGGATTGCTTTAAATCACGATTTAAACGCTCCACGACAGAATTTCCCTCGGGATGAAATGGAGACGAGAATTGGAGTTGGACCACCAACGAAGCCATGGTGTCCCTGAATGCCTTAGAGGCAAAAGCAGGGCCCTGGTCCGAATGAAAAGCCGCAACTGCAAATGTATCGACAAAGATATGCAAATCTTTAATAACAGTCCGAGCGTCAGCCGAGCGCTGTGGCCAGACCCACACAAATCTGGAGCACGAATCTACAGCAACCAATATGTATTTGTATACACTATCTGGTGTCAGTGGACCACAATGGTCCAAGTACACACACTGTAATGGTCTATTTGATATCAGAAGAGGAGTCTGCTGCGGGCGTCTAGCCGACGATGCTTTAATTTGTTGACAGACGTCACAACAAAGGACATACTGCTTTGTCTCCTTATAGAGACCAGGCCACCAATAACGGGCCTGTAAAAGCGAAATTGTGGCAGCCACACCAGCATGCACAGATGCCACCCCTTCATGCGCTGCAGAAATTAATCGAGGTCTCTCAATCTTATTCGGTAACTCACGTACACCAACGCCTGGAATATTAACAACAGCATTTAGTGCACCACTCAAGCAGTAACTATATTTAGAAGGGAATCCTTTAGGAAATGGCGTGCCATCAGCCGTAGCTTTTATGGCAGCCGAAATCTCTATGTCTGGTTTTGAACTCGAACGAGTTACCGCGGCTACAGTGGCGATAGCCACTGCCGACTTTGCAGCCTCATCAGCCAAAGTATTCCCAGCAACGTGTATTCCAACGCGCTGGTGTCCAAGTGTATGTACAACATGGACTTTAGGAAGCGTCTCTTTCAGACCCGCAACCTTACCCCACAACAATTTATGTTTAATGGTGTTGCCTTTAGAATCTCTGAACCCATTCATTTTCCAATAATGCAGATATTCATTGAAGGATTGCACACAGTAGTAGGAGTCACAGACTAGCAAGGTCAATATCGCCGGTTCTGCATGCTCCAACGCTAACAAAAGAGCTTTGAGCTCAGCCAGCTGCGCCGTGCAATCTCCCAATGTTTTAGCATAAGTATGTCGAGGGCAGAAGACTCCCCCCTCCATAGTCCCGCTCACCACCGCACATGCAGCAGAATACTGTTGTTTAGTCCCAACCGCCGGTTGCGCAGAGCCATCGTTATACATGACCACTTCATATTGGTCAATAGGCAATGTGCCAGCAGGAACCGGGTACTCTATTTCATATTGAAGAAATTCTTGAGTCTGCAGCTTAGGGTCAAATATGTAATCCACATCAGTTGCCGCCAAAGACGTAGCCCATTGTATCCACCGCGGGTGTAAAGCTTTCGAATTAGGAACACTCGCTTTTGTAACAGCCTCCAAGGCCGGAATTGGGGAAACAACAATAATGCGTTGGCCCTGGGCTAGCGGTCTTTCTTTGATCACAGCCATCTGTACTGCAGTGAGAATTTTCTCAGTCTGTGCAAAACGTTGTTCTGCAGCAGAATACAAGTGGGACTTGTATGCTATCGGGACTGTCTCCCCTTCATTAAAGGTGACATACGTAAATCCAACAGCCCCAGGAATCACCCTGATGACCAAATGAGTTTTATTGTCCCGTGTGTGTAAATGTTTAACCGCTAAGAGATCATTCTGCAGCTCTCGCAGTATGTGTGTATGCTCAATCGTCCAAAATCTACTTGAAAAATTCGGGCGAATCAGTTCATAGAAGGGTTTTATACGTGTAGCATAATCAGGAATGTAAGTTCTGCCAAAATTCAGAAACCCCAACAAAGACTGGAGCTTCGAACCGTATTAGGAGGCTGCAGTAAAGCACATTTCTCCAAAAAATGTGGCGCCAGGCTCTTGCCCTCACTCGATAACTCATATCCCAGGAAAATAACACTGAGGAAGGCAATCTTCGATTTCCTAAAATTAAACTTATAACCAATATTAGCAAAACCCACAACAATGCGCGATACGCGACTGAGATGTTGTAGAATCTCATCGTCCGTCAAATAAATGTCATCAACATATGATAACGCCTCAGGGTCCAACTCGTGCAGAAGTTCAGTCACACGAGCCGAAAACAGTCCTTGGCTATTCTTATACCCCTGAGGTAAACGACAAAACTTTTTCTGAGAGCCAAACGCACTGAAACTGGTATAGTCCCGACTTTCGGGTGCTATATTCTGGCAGAAAAATCCATTCGAGATATCCAAGGTTGTTTTGTATTTTTTACGCACTATATTATTCATAAGCGCAGCGCTATGTGAATTCTGTATTGCATATGTGCGTGTATGACTATTCAAATGTCTGTAATCCACCACTATCCTATAGGAATGGTCCGGTTTAGCAACCGGAAATAAGGGATTATTCATCGGCGAGACACAAGGCTCAATCACACCTTGGTACTCCAATTGTGTAAGAATCTTCCGAACCGATGCCCTTGCTTCAAATTTAATAGGATATTGCGGCTGTGGCTGAGGTTCTCCTTTAATGGGAATGACATGATAAGGTGATTGTTTATCCCACCCCACATTATTTCTATATAGGGCGGGGGCTTGTGCTAGAGCCCATGATTTACCATATGACTCTGCTAGTTCTCTCGGAACAAGTGGTGAAAAGGAAGGCGCAATAACCTCCTCCCCAACTGGACAGTGGCGAACAAAGTCAGGTGGCCAATCTTGTTCGGCCAACAGGACATCATATGATTTCACCATATGGTCCCAAAAGATGGCGTGTACAACGCGGTCAATGTCCCCTTCTAATCGTAGAGTCACAAGATATACTTGATCAGGATCAGAGGCTCGCATATCCGCCGTCTCGACTTGTATGAAGTCATCAGTTGCTTTCTCCTCCAGATGCTCTAGAAGACTCCGGCGAACTATTGTGACCTCTGCCGCGCTGTCTAACAGCGCTAACGCCCATGTCTTGTTCGTCAAGAGAACTCTCATCTTGAGCGGCATGTCTAACTGAGACTGCTGCCACTTTCTTCTTTTTAAACTGCTGTTTTTGTTGCAGCGGTTTCTCTTCTTGTTTAATAGAAACCTCCGCTGAGCGTTGTGAATCCTGTCTCGGTTTCACGTACTCCGTCCTCCGCTCTGACCGCCCACCTCTCTCACTTCTTTTCTCCGAGGAGTCCTGAAAGGAACAAGATTGGCGCGTATCAGTATATTGATATCTATCAGGCGTCTTCAAAGTATCCCTATTCCTGAGATTATACTTATTTTGTGGGGTCTCCGGTTGCGGAGACTGCCCACCATCTTTCTTAGGTGTTTGCTGCTTCTTATCCCAGCGCTTTTTCGCACCCTCAGGTTGCTGTTGCTTAGAATTATCCTTATTATTTTTACCCTGCAATTGTGGCTTCTGCGGTCGAGCCCCTAGGCTATCACGACCAATACTAGAATATGTTTCAGCTATTATTCTCGGAAGTTCCCGCTCCTGATTAATCTGCGGAACGTCCCGAAGACGCATTCGCACTGCTAGTGCTACAGCCTCCCCCTTGAGATTACTCAAAATAATAGAAGAAACCGCGTCAAAATTACCCATCAATTGCATGCCTAAATCCAAGGCAGGGGCAGCCCCATATTCATCCTGAATTTGTTTAAGCACCTCCGGCAAATTAGCCAAAGTCGGTGTACCGTGTGCTGTAGTATAGAGAGTGGCAAACACCGTGCCCCAAGTATTACAAAGATCCACCGTAGGAACCATCCCATACGGCAAACACATCGTCAAAATTCTATGCTTATCCTGAGGTCCCGTATGGGGAAATACTGCTTCCAGCGTATACATTTTTTGCGTCAGCCAAAATGGAGTCTCCTCACGTTTAGCCGGTACTTTGCCCATTACAGAGTGTACAGTGGCCGGATTTATTCCCGGCACCACCGCATGTGGGTGAGCTGGAGCAGCACGCGCTGCATTAGTATTTAATGTCTGCATCACAAACTGAACTAATCGTCTGTACGTTGCAGTTAATTCCACATATAAACGACGCACTTCAGCCACTGCCACATTTGCCACTCCAGGATATGGTGTATATGTAGCCAATAAAGGCCAGGTCGGACCATCATTACTCAACGGACCTAACCTTACTGGTGTTACTGAATGTGGGAGGGCGCCATCAAGCCAATTATGGTGTTCTTGATAAGATAAAGGTATTTCTAAGTATGCATAAGCCCTGTATTGTCCAGGGACATTCGCAACAGTATATTCGTGAAAAGTATTTGAACCCCGATCAGCTGCTGGAAATATGACCCAAGAATAAAAAAGTTCTGTTCTATAGGCTGCATGGGCGTCCACCACAAAAGTGACCGGACCCCCCTGGACCGTCAGTCCATGTGTTATCAGATGACCCGTGAGCGGCAATCGCATATTATGCGGTATATTTATTACAACTGGATTCGCCATTAGTATAACAATAAAGGCTCTAGGACAGAGAAGGCACAACAATTTCGGGGTATTTCCTTTCAAAGTTCAAGCTTGAACAACCAACCACTCAGTAATAGGATGTACCCAACCTGTGGTGGCAGAAACCCTCAGCCCCACGGACGTCTCCGCATACGGAACCGAGGAGTCAAAATATATACGAGACCGAGAGAGTCAGTCGGACCCATACATTAGAGCCAGACCAAACGTTGGCGGCGCCATGTCGCGTGGGCTCTCATTATCCTAAATGAGACTACTGGATTTCTAGGCAGCAGGATCGATAACGGTGTGGGGGACTGAGTCTGACCCACGTGTAAGGAACTCTGTCACCCTAAATCCGGTTGTTGCTCCGGCTAACTAGCAGTGCCTCATTTCTCCCACGGGGAAGAAATGATTGGGCAGCCGAGCGCATGACATCTTTGGAACTTCTCAGGGAAGTCGTGGTCACTCAGATCCAATCCAACTCTCTCATTCACAATATGGTCTCATATACAAATGACAAAGACAGTATAAGTTTTATATAATGTTTTAATAAAACGACTGTATTTTAGATATTAAGGTGTGAGCCGCAATAACCAGAACAATACAACATAGTAGGATTGATATAGTATCCAGGAGAGTAAAACATAGAAATAAAGCTATCATAATTCCTAACCGTTTCTACTCTCCCTCTGCTTGTTCTATTTAGAGCACAGCATGTTAAGCTTTCAGCTTGCCTTTCTGTATCACTAGGGAGACGGACACACTCATACCTGAGCAAAGGCCTGTGATCTGGTTCAGCATCTGCAACGAGGCAGTCAGCGTCTAGTTGTGGTTCCCTGGTCAGAATCTCCCTCTTGCATGTATTGGGACAAGGAAGTGATTTTATAACTAACATGTCATCGTGATCACAAAATGTTCCTACGCAGGAATGGCAAGTCTAGACTCCTACCACGTCTATCGGCAATGTACCAGACTGTATCCTTGACTAAAGCACAGAGTGAATATGTTATGAAGAACTCCAGTGCTGAAGTAGCCAAAACAGTGTGATATGAATAAAAAACAACACCGTAGAACTGGCTATTCTGTAAAATATCAGTACGAAGCCTAATAGAAAGCATTTAGAGCAAAGTGCACAGAGGCTCTAAGCTGTTAGCAAATGAATAAAATATATTTAGGGCAAAGTGCACAGAGGCCTAAGGCCTGAAGCTAATGCGCAAAATATACGTAAAACTGACCACACTACAACCTGCTATTGAGGTCAGGAGAATCTACCCACGCCGCACAGCTCCACCTGTTGTGCCCGTGTCCTTTTCCCCGCCCTCGCTGCTGCGAGTTCCTGCCCCTCCTCCACCCGCAGGCTCCTGCCTGCGTCTCATTCCCGGTGGTCAGTGGTGTGCCGTAAGTACTGTCTGTTTGCCTTTGTGTCTGTTTCCTTCCCTGTTTCTTTTCTCTGTTTCTCTGTTGTTCTCTGTTTATTTTTTGCCTTTTTTCTGCTTTTTTCTCTGTTTTCTCTGCTTTTTCTTGCATTTTTCGGCTTTCCCCCTATGGTTCCCGCTGCTGTGTCCCCTGCGGCCCTGCCCCCCTTGCGCACCCGTTCGTGCTTCACTCCTGCCTCCTAGCTGCTCCTCCCTCCCACCTCCCCCTCTTGATGGCGGCCGTTGTGCGGCCGCGTCACTGGCGCACCAGAGGCAAGCCCATCTGTGCCCGCCCACGCCTGGACTGTGCCCAGCGTCAGACCCTCTGGCCCGAGACCCACCAGTCACCTGACGCCACTACGATGCCAACACCCTCCACACCCTCAACACTGACCGATCTACCACCTGCTTCTAGGCCTCACCAAAGCTCACTCACGGACCTTTCTCCTGCTGGAGCTGCAGCTTCACCACCCCCCGAGCCACCACCTCACCCGCCAGAACCAGTCACAATCACCTCAGATGCATCCTTCTCAACACCCGTTCAGTCCACAAGCACGCCATTGAACTCTGGGACCTTCTTGAACTCCGCGCTGGACATCGCCTTCCTGGCAGAGACCTGGATGAACCTATACTCAGCACCCAACATTGCCATAGCCATCCCGGACGGCTACAAGATCAAATGCAGAGACCGCACCAACAGACTGGGAGGAGGGATCGCCATCGACCACAGGAACACCATCAGAATCTCTACCAACACCGAAGACACCCTCAGCACCGCTGAACACATGCACTTCCAAATCCACATCGATCCCAAGACCACCCTCAGAGGTACCCTCATCTACAGACTCCCCGGACCTCGACCTCAGTTCAGTGACTCCATCGCCAACGTCATCAGCACTCAAGCTCTTGCGTCTACAGACTACATCCTCCACGGAGACCTGAACTTCCACCTCAAAAACACCAATGACAGCAACTCCACCACCCTGCTTGCCAACCTTGCCAACCTCGGACTCAAACAGCTCGTCATATCTCCCACCCACTCGCCAGACACACGCTGGACCCCATCTTCTCTGCCAGCAGCCACATCACCTTCAGCCACACCACCAAACTCCACTGGTCCGACCACCGCTGCATCCACTTCACCTTCGATAAACCCACCACTCACCACCACCCGCAACTGATCCCCCACCGCAGCTGGAGCAAGGTCACCAATGAATGGCTGATCTCCACCCTCACCCGAGCCCCACCAACAGGCAACACCGGCACTGACACGGCCGCGCGCAACCTCAAGCAATGGATCGACGACTGCGCCAACGCTCTCGCCCCAATCAAGAAACCCTCCTACAACCGCACCATCAGAAAGGCCACCTGGTTCACCACGGACCTCCGGACCACCAAACTGGCTTGCCGAAAACTCAAGAGGAAGTGGCTCAAAGAACAGACACCAGCCACCCACAAGGCCCTCAAGAACGCCATCCACAAACACCACCAGCTCATTCGGACCACCAAGAGATCCTCCTTCAAGGAACGAATTGACAACAACGTGAACAACAGCAAAGAGCTCTTCAACATCGTGAAGGAACTCTCCAACCCCAGCTCCAGCACCAACGACATCCCACCTTCGCAAGACCTCTGTGACTCCTCGCCACCTTCTTTCACCGCAAGATCGCAGACATCCACGATAGCTTCATCACCAAGACCCCACTGGCATTCGCAAACACCTCTGACTCACCGCCCCCCCAGCCACACCATCCTCCTGCTCTCCTGGACACACGTCAGCGACGTTGACACCACCAAAGTAATAAACTCCATTCATTCCGCCTCACCATCTGACCCCTGCCCGCACTACAGCTACAACAAAGCGAGCTCCATCATCATCCCCAAACTCCGTATGATCATCAACAGCTCCTTCGAGACCGCCACCTTCCCGAAAAGCTGGAGGCACACCGAGATCAACTCCTTACTCAAGAAACCCAAGGCGGACCCTAAGGACCTAAAAAACTACCGGCCCATCTCCCTGCTTCTGTTCCCGGTGAAGGTCATCGAGAAGATCGTCAACAGGCAACTGACCCACCACCTTGAGGAAAACAACACTCTGGACCCGTTCCAATCCGGTTTTCACAGCAACCACAGCACCAAGACAGCCCTCATCGCTGCCACTGACATCAGGACCTTACTGGACAAAGGCGAAACTGCAGCCCTCATCCATCTTGACCTCTCAGCTGCCTTTGACACCATCTGCCACCACACCCTACGCACAAGCCTCCACGATGCAGGGATTTGTGACAAAGCCCTGGACTGGATCACCTCCTTCCTCTCCTACAGAACCCTGAGAGTCTGCCTCCCTCCATTCTGATCTGAAGCCACCAATACCATCTGCTGCGTACCACAGGGCTCCTCCCTCAGCCCAACACTCTTCAACGTCTACATGGAACCATTCGCCAACATCGTCTTATCTCACAATTTCAACATCGTCTCATACGCCGACGACATCCTGCTGATCCTCTCCCTCACCAAGTACCCCGCCACTGCCAAAACCAACCTCCATGAAGGTATGAAGGACGTTGCAAACTAGTTGAAGAACAGTTGCCTAAAGATGCACTCAGATAAGACAGAGGTCCTCATCCTCGGCCCTACCCCCTCCGCCGGGATGCCTCCTGGTAGCCGACCATGCTGGGAGCCACACCAACACCCACCAATTACGCACGCAACCTGGGTTTCATCCTTGACTCATCGCTCTTCATGACCCAACAAGTCAACACTGTCTCATCCTCCTGCTTCAACACCCTCTGCATGCTCCGCAAAATCTACAGGTTATTCCCTACTGATACCAGAAGGACGGTCTCCCAGGCCCTCGTCAGCAGCAGACTAGATTACAGCAATGCTCTCTACACTGGAACCACGGCCAATCTCCAGAAAAGACTGCAACGGATACAGAACGCCCCTACACGCTTCATCCTCGACATCCCCCGCCACAGCCACATCACAGCCCACCTGAGAGACCTACATTGGCTCCACGTCAACAAAAGGCACACATTCCAATCCTCATTCCAGGTAGTACAAATGGGTGAGGTAGGCCTACAGGAGTACGCTTGACTAATGTGCCCAAAAACCCCTTTGACAAATTTTCTCTGCTGTTAGTTGGGGACCCTCATGAGGCCCCCCTAATGGCGTTCCCATAATATGGTTTGGTTTGTTCACTGTTTGGGTAATAGCCATTTTGGCGCTTACCCTGGGAGGGGAGCTGGGGATTATGTGAACCTTGTTTTTCCTTTTGTAGGTCATGCACCATACATCTTCTCGACACTGAGTAGTGCATATACCCCTCACCTCTAATGTGCCATGAATACATTACATGTACTTACTTGGAATGTGCGTGGAATGGGGACAGGCTGTAAGTGACAGTTAAACAATACATTCGGTGGTGCAACACTCCTATTGCATTTCTCGAGGAAATGCATGTGGCAGGGGTGAAGATGTCCAATTACAAAAGTGGTGGTGAGGGCAGTGTTACTGCACTACATATTCTGGGTTTGCCCGTGGGACTTTAGTCTGGCTATGACCCAATGTTCCCTTCAAATGCATTGCCACAGAAATAGATCCTGAGGGAAGGTATGTGTTTGGGGAGGGCCAGCTTGAGGGCCACCCGCTCATGTTAGGCAGCATCTTTGCACCAAATGTAGCCCAGCAGGCCTTCCTAGCCTGCCTTATGGTTGTCCTCACGAAGTGGAAACATATCCTGTGGCTCATTGGTGGGGATTTTGACAGTGTCCTTGACCCTGTCCTAGATCAATCATATCCCCACTACCAATCTTCCCAGTAGTAGCGACTGCAGCGGGACTCACACAGTGGCTTGCAATTGGTCACTAATGGACAGCTGGCACGCATTATGCCCATATGTACAGTACTACTCTTATTGCTCCCCGCCTCATGACTTATATATGAGGCTACACTGTATTCTCTGCCTCAGCCACTCATGAGAGGGTAGAGACCAGAGAATATCTCGGTCAGAACTTCTCCGACAATTACCCGTTGCAGTTGCACTTGGACTAGGGAGCCCCTGGTCCACCCGTACCTATGTGGCGGTTTCAACCAGTCCTGTTAGAGCACAGTGTGTTTTTGGACTCATTCAGGGAAGTGATGAATCGGTATATGGCAGAGAATTGGGACACAGCAATGTCTAGGCCCATAGAATGGGAGCCACTAAAGGTATTGCTTTGGGGCCACTGTATTAATGCTGTGGTAGGTGTGCGGATTGACGTACATGGAAAAACAAAAACAGTAGAGCAGTTCCCTGGTGCACTGGAGGCAGAATCTTGAGAAAACCCTGCAGGCCACCACACATCTGCGTATTCCAGGGACAGACATGCCCAGCTATTAGCCCAACTATAAAGCTTTGATTTCTGGGCCTATCAAGCTAAGATACATGCTCAGGGAGACAAGTCTGGACAACTATTGGCCTGGCTCTCCCATTGTGTGAGCCCAAATGCACCAGTCACTATCCCAGACATGCACCTTCACTACTTAGTCAGACATTCACACAACCTTCTCATCATAGTATAAGGCACTCTATGACCCACCTGCTGTTGACTTGACTACTAACATACAGATCTTTTTAGAGGACTTTGTGTTGCCCACCTTGGATGAAATGTCCAGAGAGGACCTGCAACTGCCCCTTACAGAACAGGAGCTTAGTGCATCTATCAGAGGGTCTACTATGGGTAAAACCCCTGACCTGGATTGCCTTCTGATTGAGGTTTATAACACTTCTAAAGATGTACTAGCACCTAAATTACTGGAGTTACATTGGGCGGCCTTGGAGGAAGGGAGGCTACCCCCAGCACTTTTGGAATTTCTCATTCTTTTGCTACTAAAACCTGATAAGGACCCACTAGAGGTGACATCCTATCGTCCCTTGTCCATGTTAGGCACATACTATAAGATCCTCAGTAAGACCATTGCTGGCCGCCTACTGGAACATATATCCTAGCTAGTACATGGCGATCAAAATGGCTTCATCCCTAATAGTGCCACAGCTCTTAACATCCGCAGGATTCACAGGGTGTTGGAGCTGTCTCCACCACATTGGCCGTATGCTGCTTGCTTAGTGATCATCTGGAGTAAGCGTTTGATACTGTGGACTGGGACTAAATGTTTGCAGTGCTCAGATGGTTTGGCATCCTAGTGCATTTGCTGCGCCTCATTCCCTTATTTTACACAGCCCCAATGGCCCAAGTTAAGATAAGCCAACACATTTCAGCCCCGATAGAGATAAGTCAGGGCAAACGCCAAGGATGCCTCCTGTCACTGCTCTTATTTGCTCTGGCAATATATAGCCACTGGCCCAGCGCTTGTGGCGGGATGAGGAAGACTGAGTATTCATATAGGGGATGAATTACGTGCTGTTTCCCTTTATGTGGATAATGTCCTCATTTACATCTGTGATATCAGCCAAGGACTTGGAAGAATCAAGACGGACCTGACTGAATTTAGGGAAGCTTCAGGATCGGGTGTGAACTGGGTGAAGACTTGCCTGCCATACCACCTAATGGTGGGACTTGACCTAACGAGATGGGAGCCTCGTAAATTCAGTTATCTTGGTATTCAGATATATCAGGATCCATTGCCTCCCTGAGACCGCAACTGACATTCTGGAGCACACTCCCACATACAGTGCAGGGCCGGGTTTCGCTGTCTAAAATAGTAATGCTCCTCCAGCTACTTTATTATTTTCATAATTTAACTGGTCACATTCCAAATTCCATCTTCTGTACATTACATGGTATGTTGGGGACCTTTATTTGCAACAAGGGGTGCTCACTTGTCGCCCTTAGGAAGCTCCAATTACAGGTTGAGAAGAGGGGTCTAGGGGCTTCTAACTTTGAGCATTATTATCAGGCAACACAGTTTCAATGACCATCCCAGTGGCTGGTGGGCCAGAACTTGACAGAGCTGGGTTTACCCATACCAGACGGTGCTAGCCGTAGGATTCAAGAAACATGCTACCAACAGGAAATCTCCCTCCTCAATCCAATAAGCTTCTGAACATTGCAATATCAACTACAGTAGAAGCCTCCAGCTCTCCCTGACACTGACCAGACATTCACATTAGTTCCATGCATAACTTCAGGGAACTCCTAGGGAGGGAAGGAATAGAGATTTGGGAGGCAGAAGGAATAGATCCCCTAGGTGCTTTGTTCCAAAATACTGCCCTTATCCCGTGGAACAGCTTAGTGTGGATTATAGTTTGCCCTTGGGCTACTTCTTAGCCTATTGGACTCTACTAGCCAAACTGCCTCACAGCTGGTAGATTACAGACACAGAACCCAACTCACATCCCCTAGTTCACGCAATCCACATAAAGGGTAATAGACAGTACTTAATCATGAGGTTCAAGCACATGATGGCTCACACACTGCATGACATAGTACATCCTATCAGGCAACAATGGTAATGTGACATCGGTCATGCCCTAACACAGAAGGAGTGGGACAAGATCCTTATATACCTGCGTGATGTCTCACGTAAAGTGAAATTCCAGTACAAACAGCACAACATATTACAGAGCGTACCTTACACCTGCACGTCTGCATAGAACATATGGCAGTACATCAAACTGTCCCAGATGTGGCTCCAAGGCCAATAACATTGCAAACATATTTTGGACTTTCCCAGAAGCCCAATCATTGTGGAAGGTGGTCACATATGCCCTGACAACTGTCACGAGGAAGGAGAACTTATGTAGCATGGCCATTGATCTCCTGTGGTTTTTTAAATGTAATAAGGCAGGAAATGCTGCCAATTGATTTATAGATCTGGCCCTACTCATGGTCCATAGAGCCATTTCCATGAAGTGGAAGGATACTCACTTTCCGGCTTTGACTTACTGGTTTGCAGCTACAGTGAATTGGGGCAAGGCTGAGTCAGTAGCCCTCTGTAGAGAGGGGGTTAGGGGCTTGTGCAGAACTCCCATTGCCCTAGAGTGCAACACGCTCCTGTGTGACTTACAGGTGCTCTCTGAAGAACACCGACGTGTAATATTGGACGGGAATTCATGACCGATCAACACCCTGTCTACAATCTACATAAGAGTTAAATATGTTTTGTTGTATTTAATAAAATTAATACTGCGATATTTTTGAAAAATATATTTCACGCAGTGTATAAACATTCATTAGAGTATATTTGGGAACATGTTTCAAATAAATCAATGATAACATTTAACATGTATGGAAGACCTACAAAATAGAAATTGCTCCTGATTTGAGCCAACTGGACTGTACGTGAGCCCCATAGTAAAATTCATCAATCTGTAAGGCTTAAGTCGGTTAAAATTATTCAGTTTTTTGGCATAACATTTGTTTTTAGTGATTTGCACAGTCAGGTGGCTCTGTTGTGTAGAACTGTCTTATTCTGTTTTCTATACAATCATAAGAATAAACAATAATAACTAAGCATCTGGAAACAGCGGTTCAATTTAATGTTCTCCGGGCGGCTATAAGCAGCAGTACTGGGAAGATATGTTCATCACGATCTACAATCACTGGAGATTCATGTGCACTATTAAAATATTCAGACGAAACATCTCCAATATGTTCAACATCCTAAAATTAATTTATGGCACTAATATTGAGAGAAAAGAGTATCCGTCTATATCCCTAAAATCAAAATATCCCCACCAGTCACAACTATCATTATCAGTAGATTTATACTATTTTTACTTAATTTTGAAAGAACTAGCAGAAATATAACTGCGGACCTAGAGGTCCCTCAATGAATCAATATAGTTTCACAGAAGGAAATGCATCCATATTAATAGTATAGAGACAATATATGCTCTTCAAGCAAGCCTACAATCACATTTACCATAATGTTGCAGATACATTCTTTGGAAATGAATTCAAGAAGCACATCCGGGGACACACTGTTCTTGTAAATGCTGACAGCTAGCCTCAAATAACTGTAATGATCAACCAAAAATTAAATGAACTATCATTGATCAGAAATGTAAAGTTTTCATCACTGGTGCGGGAAATTTTTCTCGAGCAGGAACCAAAATCTTATTCTGCATCATTGACCTTATTCTTCTTTTTCTTGTGCTACATATGCTAGTCAAAATGAAATCCAACAATCTTGCATTTTAAGGGATACAGACTGTAGAAATGAATCACACTCAGATGTACGACACAATAGCAATTTAATAGGAAATCACGAGTGAAAATATGAAGCTATAAATATTGTATATGTAAGACAAACTTGCATGACAACATGACGCGCTCAACAGGGTTAACAAGCAGTGGCTGGCTTCCTGCAACTTCAGTATCATTTGAGGTGAGACACGGGTATTATTATTTATACTTTTTACCAAGGTTCTAACAGTGAATTCAGTTAAGGGAAGTTAATAAAAAGTGAGATGGCAATACCAGTCCCATAGGAGAACTGAAGTTCCGTTGCCATGTTTGCACACTCCCTAACAATTATATTGTACCATAGGAGGTAGAACAGTCCTCATCTGCTTTCCAATTTGTAAAATGACAAATTATTTCAACCTAGGATTGGACCCGATTGAGTCTACATCTCTTTATATATTTCAGTTAGCACTGTTCATTAAAGAGCTGGAATCATCTTAGGAAGCGAAGCAGGATATCTCTCTAATCGTTTTCTAATAATATCATACACAGTCATCACATTTAATTGTATTTACATGTGCCTTTAGCATTGTTATATATAGAGGAGGTTGAGCGACCTTCAAAGGAGAATAGTACTGTAATTATCTGACATGCTTGTATATAGTTATTGTATTGTGATATGAATACCAAAATAACAATTAAGTCTACATTTTACTGCTCTGAAATGGACAATCCAACTTGTTTCCTCTCAAAGTGCCTGTTCACAATCCCCACTTCTAGTGTGAGGTAAAATATGATGAATTCGAGAAATGTATTTTCTTTAGATTTTTAATATTATAATTTGGAGTAAAACATAACAGCAAGAGAAATTTACTTGCATGAGTTTTTAGCAGAACATAGCTGTTCCTTCCACCCATCTTTGAGTGGTCTAGAGGTAGATCACACATTTTGGGGGTCATTACAACATTGGCGTTAAAAGCCGCTTACTGCCGTGCAGAAGACCGCCAATACACCGCCACGGCGGCGGGAGCCCGCCACAGCTATTATGACACACATCACGGAATCCGACGAAATTCAGAAACCCACACAATACCGCCACACCAAAGGTCAGCGATAAACATGCGGAAACAAATCCTCTACCTCCACGCCAACCGAAACACGCCCATGCCATTACGACCCAAGAATCCACGCGGCGGTCTTTCAACCGCGGTATTCCATTGGCGGTACACACCACCGCGCTCAAAATACACACACAGCTCCAAAACACCGCCACATTGGACAATTCCAAATACACACACCTGATACACATGCAAACAACACTCCCACACATCCAACACAATATAAAACACACACCCACATCACCCACAAACCCCTATGACCAGAAATTAGAGAGAAGGCCATAGAGAGACAGCACAGAATAGAGAACCCCATCACACAGAGGCACACTACACCATCACCCACACAACACCCACTCACAAAACACCACATACCACTACACTCACCACACTCATCACCACATACACCACCCCACACCTCACACACACCACCCCATGTCACGCCAAAGACACCCCCGCTTCTCTGAGGAGGAGCTCAGGGTCATGGTGGAGGAAATCCTACGGGTAGAGCCACAGCTATTTGGCTCACAGGTACAGCACACATCCATAGCCAGGAAGATGGAGCTATGGCAAAGAATAGTGGACAGGGTCAACGCCGTGGGACAGCACCCAAGAAATAGGGAGGACATCAGGAAGAGGTGGAACGACCTATGGGGGAAGGTGCGTTCCACGGTATCCTGGCACGACATCGCGGTACAGCGGACTGGCGGCGGACCCCCACCTCCTCCCCCACAACTAATAACATGGGAGGAGCAACTCTTGTCCATCTTGCATCCTGAGGGCCTCGCAGGAGTCGTTGGAGGAACGGACACTGGTAAGTCAAATCTTAACTATCATATCCCCCACCCTACCTGCATGCTATCACACACCCCCACCCTCACACCCTCCCCTATCACCCTAACTCCTCACTAATGTACCCATAACACCAACCACTCATCCCAACCCCAAGACCTGCATGACACAACTAAGCATGGATACCCAGCACTAAAGCATGCCCACTGCACAGACCCAGAACACCCCCCAACCATCAGCACACAAGCCCCCACACAGGAATGCCTGCACTGGTGTACACGCACACCCAACCATTGCACACCATGAAACACACACATGCAATAATCATGTACTTATACCCCCGCAGGAACCCGAAGGAACGTCACCACACCAGAGGGTCCAGACAACACCACTCCACCCCCAGAAGAGGAGCACAGTGACGACAGCAGCCCTGCCCTACTGGATCTTGATGACCAGCCCGGACCATCGTGGGCCTCAGGACAGTCGGTTCCCCTTGCCCAGCCACAGCCCAACACCGAGCTTACACCCTCTGGTAACACCAGCACAGCACCCACCCAGCGGGCCCATACCTCCCTACTCAGGACAGGTCAATCAGCGGTGTGTCCACCACTACAGGGCACCCAGGGTAACCCACCACCCCAACAACAACAGGGACCTGGGGGCAGCGGTAGTGGGCACACGGTCCAGGGGATGGAGGCACAGGAACATAGGGCAACTGGGAGGGCTGCTGTGCGACAGAGGGAGGACAGGCCAAGGGAACCTACTCTCAACGAGGCCCTCTCCTCCATGATGGGAGCATACCACCACTCCCAGGAGACGATGGCAACGGTCCTGGACAAGTTACAGGAGACCCTGCGTCTGCAGGAGGAGCAGTATTTGGGGTTCAGGGAGGAGCTCAGGACCATAGGCTCCGCCCTGAGCACCATTGTAGGGGTGCTGACGGACATTCAAAAGACCTTGAGGGACACCGTGGCACTCCAAGGGGCCCCTGACACTAGCCAGGACGATGAAATGCCCACCACCTCCGCCGGCGCTAGTGGACAGGACGCCCGCCACAGGACCACCACACCAGCACCCCACCCCCTGCAGACGGACAACCACCACGAAAGCGGTCCCTGAGATCCAGGAACAGGACAGAGCAAGATGGCAAGACCCCCGCCAGGAAATAAGACTACCCTGATTGTCCCCCCACTGTCCCACTTTGTTACCCTGTCCAGATTGGAACTGCCCCAGCTCTACTTCCAATGCCCAGAAGTGCAATGTACCTGTGAGATTAATAGACTGGACTCTGCCATGGACATTCTTCCACCATAACCCACCCCCATTTCACAACCCCCCTTCATTTTTATGCACTTAAATAAACACCCTTGAAACACTAATAAAACTGGAGTCAGTCTATGATTTTGAACTTTGTATTGTCAATTACAGTGCCAAAAAGGGTTACCCATTGGAAGGCCAACATACCATTGTCACACATCACAAGCCCTTCAAGGGTGCAAGCTGTTGACACGTAGGTTACCACATTTGTGAAACTGAAATGGAAGGGGACAACTCAGTTAACAAATTGTGAGTGAAATGTAGGTACAGGATAGAGGTAGACGTGTGAAAGGTAATGTTATGTTAAACCTGAAAATGTACTCACCTGTGTCTCACTGGAAATATTGCTGTATGACTGACTCCCTGTTGTCGTTTTCTTCTTCCTCAGCTTCATCCTCATCACTGTCCACAGGCTCCACAGGCTCCACCACTGCTACAACACCGTCATCTGGATCATCCTCCTGCAGAAAAGGCACCTGGCGTCGCAATGCCAAATTATGGAGCACGGAGCAGGCGATGATGATGTCGCACACCTTCTTCGGTGAGTAGAATAGGGACCCACCTGTCATATGTAGGCACCTGAACCTGGCCTTCAGGAGGCCGAAGGTGCGTTCGATCACCCTCCTAGTCCGCCCATGGGCCTCATTGTACCGTTCCTCTGCCCTGGTCCTGGGATTCCTCACTGGGGTCAATAGCCAGGAAAGGTTGGGGTAACCAGAGTCCCCCAATAGCCTCTGGAGTTGACCCATCATATCAGGGATGCTGCTATTCCGCAGAAGGTAGGCGTCATGCACAGAGCCAGGGAACATTGCATTTACCTGCGAGATGTACTGGTCTGCCAAACAGACCATCTGGACATTCATCGAATGATAACTCTTCCTGTTCCTGTACACCTGTTCACTCCTGCGTGGGGGACCAGAGCAATATGGGTCCCATCAATGGCACCTATGACGTTGGGGATATGTCCAAGGGCATAGAAGTCACCTTTAACTGTAGGCAAATCCTCCACCTGAGGGAAAATGATGTATCTCCTTACATGTTTCAGCAGGGCAAACAACACTCTGGATAAAACGTTGGAAAACATAGGCTGGGACATCCCTGATGCCATGGCCACAGTAGTCTGAAATGACCCACTTGCAAGGAAATGGAGCACTGACAGCACCTGTACGTCAGGGGGGATTCCAGTCGGATGGCGGATTGGTGACATCAGGTCTGGCTCCAACTGGGTACATAGTTCCTGGATTGTGGCACGGTCAAACCGGTAGGTCACGATCAAATGTCTCTCTTCCATTGTCACAGGTCCACCAGCGGTCGGTACAACGGAGGATTCCGCCATCTTCCCATATGTCCCAACTGACGGTGCCTAAGAAGGACAACAGCGAAGAAACAGTCACCATTCCTCCAGGTATGTACCCACAGTCACACACAAGACTACAACAGACAATTAACCTTTCCGGGATATGTTTTGAGTGTAGGCCTTGGTATGTGTGACGCAGTAGTAAATGAGGCCATGTGGGCCCCTGAAATGGTGGCTGCCTGACCTCTAAACTGGGACAATGGAATTGTGGGGTAACTGCGCTGGCGTTGGACACCGTCGCGGTAGGCGGTCATAGACCGCGGCGCAATGCTGCATTGGTTAACATTGGACCCCATGGGTCCCAGGAGCCAATGAACAGGTGCGGCGGCGGTGATGATGCGCCCCGTCGCGGGCGTCACCACTGCGGACGTCACCGCCATTTTCTATCTCTTCAATCACTAGATACCTGACCTTCGACAGGAGAGGACCTACAATGCTAGTGCTGCTGTGACCTCGGTCTGGAAGCGAAGATGGCTGCTGCGTCTGGGGAAAGGGCCCCTGCCTTCACTGCACAGGAGTTGGAGAAACTTGTGGATGGGGTCCTCCCCCAGTACATGCTACTCTACGGTCCTCCAGACCAACAGGTCAGTACACTGGGAGCACTTTGGATGGGCTAGGCCTGGGTGGACGGGGCTGGGTGGGAGAGGGAAGGGGGCAGAGTTTTAAGAACTGAAATGCATGGGGATGAATGGGCCACATGGGCAGAGTTGGGAGGGGGCCACTCACATTGACGGTGCAGTAGGTAATGACTGTTCCTCTTTCCTTGTGCATGTCATGTAGGTTCAGCGCCCACCAGAAGAGGGACATTTGGCGTGCCATTGCCAAGGAAGTCCGGACCCTGGGGGCCCACCAGAGATGGGGCACCCACTGCCATAAGAGATGGGAGGACATTCGCCGCTGCAGCAAGAACGACGGCGGAGGCTCAGCTGGGGATGGCCTCCCAATGTGGGAGGGGTGCCCGTCGCACCATGACCCCCCTGATGTTCCAGATCCTGGCGGTGGCCTACCCGGAGTTGGATGGGCACTTAAGGACATCACAGCAGACAGAAGGGGGTGAGTACAACCTCATTCTGTGGACTTTGCGCGCAGTAGAGGGGTCTGGGTGGGGGAGTTAGGTAGGCAAGGCCCCTCCGTAATGTAGGCCATGTGGGACTCTACTCCAGCTCAGAACAGTGGCAAGTTGAGGTATAGTTGCCCCTTTGCCATCCATGTGCGCAGATTTCTACCATTGCCATGTAGGCCATATCCCAGAAATTGCATGTGCAGAGGGCAGGAGCACGGCGTAATGCATGGGGCTGCTGCGTCTGTCTTGTCCGCCAACGGTAGCGGTATGCCATGCACTAAAACTCTCTTTCTTCTGTCTCCCCCCCTTTTCCTGCTCTCCCTGTCCTTTTGTACATCAGCATCATCAGGCGGAGGTATCGTGGCACCGGAGCACGAGGGAGCTGCATCCCACATGGCCATGGAGGGCCATACCACAGACTTTGAATGCACCAGTGGGACGGAGGGCGAGGGGAGCTTCACGTCGGCCACAGGATCACCAACCAGCGACACTGACTCGTCCGCCGATGTGAGCTCCCCTGTGGTGGCGGCACCATCTGTGCGCCCCACTTCTACAGGTACAGCCGCCACCTCCCCTACCAGCGCCGCCCTCCCAGCAGCCCCTCAGCGTTCGCCCCGTGCCCGCTCACCCAGGAGGGTGGGCATCACCTTCGCCCCAGGCACCTCAGGCCCTGCCCCAGTCACCCCTGCTGCCCTCCGTGAGGAGGCCATTGACCTCCTCAGGTCACTCACTGTTGGGCAGTCTACCATTGTGAATGCCATCCAGAGTGTAGAACGAGAGTTGCAACATGGTAATGCATTCCTGGAGGGCATTCATTCTGGTCAGGCTGCCCTTCAGCGAACCCTGCAATCTCTGGCCTCAGCACTGATGGCAGCCATTGTCCCTGTGTCCAGCCTCCCCCTCAAACTTCCTCACCCAGATCCAATCCCCTGTACCCCAGCCCATCCCAAGCACACCTACAGACCAGCATGCACACAAGTCAACACCCAAAAGTAGCTCAAGCAAACATAGGCACCACACACACCACAGGCACTCACACAAGCATCACACCCATACAGACACAGCAACATCCACTGTCTCCACTGTGTCCCCCTCCTCCTCTTCTCCCTCCTCCCTCCCAGTGTCGTCTACACACGCACCTGCATGCACCACATCTACAGGCACTAGGACTCGCACCAGGACACCCAGCACCACAAGCCGCTCACCTGCACTCACCACCTCCACTGCCATTTACACGTCCCCTGTGCCCTCTCCCAGTGTGTCGGTGACGCCCCCTCCCAAAGTACACAAACGCCGGCAATCACTCACACAACATCCATCCACCTCACGACAGCCTCCAGTACCTGCACCTGCACCCAAAACACCTAAAGTGACACCTCCTACAACCACCTCCTCTTCCTCCACTCCCAGACCCCCTCCAGCTACCCATCCCAGTGTCCGTCAGAAACTGTCCGTATGTCAAATTGACCTTTTTGCCCCCACCTCCACCCTCCAATTCATCAGTCCCGTCGTAGCGCCTCAGCCAAAAAGCCTCCAGTACCAGTGGTGCGTGTTCCAGGTTTTTGGAGTGCACCGTCCACCAGGGCAGGCAGTAGGACCCGGAGCCAAGGCACTTTCAGCCCACCCCCTGTAAAGGCTCTGAAATTGGAGAGTGGACGACGGGACCGTGTCAAGACTCCTGGTGGGACAACAACTGAAATGGGATCGAAGGCGATTGGTGAGTCAGCTGTAACTCTAAAGAAGGTGGGGAAGGTCCCGAGGAAGTCTCCCCAGCCTGTTGTGAGTATCACAGCGGAGAAGTGCGCCATCATTTTCGGCGGTCCTGACACAACCGCCAGCACTGTCGTTACTGGTCCAGAGACCACCGCCAGAGTCACAGCCCAGGAGGGCCCAAGAATCGTTACTGGTCAGGAGACCACCGCCATAGTCACAGCCCAGGAGGGCCCAAGTATCGTCACTGGTACAGAGACCACCGCCAGAGTCACAGCCCAGGAGGGCCCAAGTATCGTCACTGGTCCAGAGACCACCGCCAGAGTCACAGCCCAGGAGGGCCCAAGTATCGTCACTGGTCAGGAGACCACCGCCAGGGTCACAGCCCAGGAGGGACCAGGATCCCACAGCCCTGCTTGGCGATGATGGAACGTCAAGCCACACACCAATGTCCAGTGTGGAGTTCGCCATGCCACACACCAATGTCCAGTATGGAGATCGTCATGCCACACACCAATGTCCAGTATGGAGATTGTCATGCCACACACCAATGTCAGTATCCGAACCGCCATGTCAGAGCACCGCTGAACAGTCCATAGACCGCCATGGCAAAGCACCGCTGAACAGTCCATAGACCGCCATGGCAAAGCACCGCTGAACAAGGCAAAGACTGCCATGGTGAAGACCGCTGAACAGGGCAAAGACTGCCATGGTGAAGACCGCTGAACAGGGCAAAGACCGCCATGTCAGAGCACCGCTGAACAGTCCATAGACCACCATGGTGAAGACCGCTGAACAAGGCAAAGACTGCCATGGTGAAGACCGCTGAACAGGGCAAAGACCGCCATGTCAGAGCACCGCTGAACAGTCCATAGACCGCCATGGCAAAGCACTGCTGAACAAGGCAAAGACTGCCATGGTGAAGACCGCTGAACAGGGCAAAGACCGCCATGGTGAAGACCGCTGAACAAGGCAAACACCGTGTGGGTATGAATAGGCCGCCACATCAGGCATCGTTATCCCATGTGCAGCTGGGACAGTGACAGGACAGGAACTTTCACGGGGAGACTCATCCTGTCTGGGCACCAGTCTCACCCAGTACCAGTAGAGAACTGCATCTACTTGCGAAAATGTGGCTTTGCCCTCCCCAGGATTGAACAGCGGGCAAACCACCCACTGTAGAGACTTGTGAGACTGTGGCTTTGCACTCCTCAGGATGGCACAGTGGGCAAACCACCCACTGTAAAGACTTGAAAGACTGTGGCTTTGCACTCCCCAGGATGGCACAGTGGGCAAACCACCCACTGTAGAGACTTGTGAGACTGTGGCTTTGCACACCCCAGGATGGCACAGTGGGCAAACCACCCACTGTAAAGACTTGAGAGACTGTGGCTTTGCACTCCCCAGGATGGCAAAGTGGGCAAACCACCCACTGTAAAGACTTGTGAGACTATGGCTTTGCACTCCCCAGGATGGCACAGTGGGCAAACCACCCAGTGTAAAGACTTGTGAGACTGTGGCTTTGCACTCCCCAGGATGGCACAGTAGGCAAACCACCCACTGTAAAGACTTGTGAAACTGTGGCTTTGCACTCCCCAGGATACATCAATGGGCATGTAGCCCCGTCGTGGATCTGGCTTCGCATTCATCTGGCTGAGGTGCCCCCCCTTCCATTCCCCTTGAGGTGCCTGTAGTGTTTCTATCTGATGCCCCGGCAGTGTTCTCTCCGATTTTGGTCAGGTATCTATTGTGGGCCTCGCCCATGCATTTTTGGACTGTTGGTGCACGGACATTGTTGTGTACATATCTGCACTACTTCTTGTATTGTATATATAGTTATGACAGATTTCGAGATATATATCAGTATATTTTTGTATGACATGTTTATTGGCACATTACAATGTTTGACCGCAATTCGCTTTGTGTATTCATTCTTCCGGGGGGGATTGTGGGTTGTTAATGTGATATTTTTGACTGCATTGGTGTGTATGTTGTGATATGCGAGGGTGGGGGTGTTTGGTGGGTGTCCCCCTAACTTTTGCCTCCCCCCTCCCCTGTGTCATAGATGCAGTACTCACCGGTATCTTCTGCGCCTACGTCGCTGTTGTTCCTAGAGGAGCAGAAAGACAAGGGCAGGTAGGATTTGGAGTTCCGGCTCCATGGAGTCGTCGTTCCTCGTGGAGTGTGTTCAGGTGAGCGTTTTCCCATAGCAAAAGCTGTTTCCGCCGTGTTTTTATCTATGGAGAATCCGCCCCGGAAAAGGTGGCGGATTGGTGAGTTGTGATACTGTGGGCGGTACATTGTCTTCCGCCTGTCTGTTGGCGGTGACCGCCGTGCTGTTTGTCTGTACCGCCGTGGCGGGCGAAGTGTTAAAGTGGCTGTCTTTGTTGGCGGTTTCCGCCAGGGTCATAATTCCCTTTTTTTGTCCGCCGGCCTGTTTGCGGTATTTCCGCAGCTTTAACACCGTCCGCCAGGGTTGTAATAACCACCATATTTTCTTGCAAAAGAAGTAGATGATATTAACACAAAAGGTGGTATTAAATTTGATCAAACCCCAGATGGAAAATACATTTATTGATGAGCTGTTTTATTTAATCACACACATATATAAAACACATGCATTTGGAACCCTTGAAGCACCTATCTCGTAGATTGTTGAGCAACAGTGATTGAATAGGACATATTTTTAAAAAATCTAATGATGTCATTGGGACTAATTTTTCTTTCTTTAAAGTTGATCTATCTTGAATGATAACTGATGTTTATTTGGTTGTACCATAGACTGGTGACTATTCAAATTAAACATATGCCAATATCTATTCTACTCAATGGTCTACATACATATTTGTTCTTATCACAAGTCCTTGTAATTAAACTAATAGAGGAGACTGGGTTACATGTTTTATTGAGGTTATCTTAAAGTAGTGACACTCCCTCAACAACATCAACTTTTGGCCACTGTTAGAAATGGGGTCTCTAGTTGGCAGTTGGTTTGCACCCTCTCCAAATAGGGACCCTCACCTTAGTCAGGATAAGGGAGATACCAGCTCATATAACCCCTGCTCACCCCCTTGGTAGCTTGGCACAAGCAGTCAGTCTTATCTCAGAAGCAATGTGTAAAGCATTTGCACATAACACACACAGTAACACAGTGAAAACACTACAAAAGGACACCACACCAGCTTTAGAAAAATAACCAATATTTCTCCATATAAGCGGGACGATGCGATGTGTGGTGTCTTCAGGCCACGGTGCAGGCTGCGGCACCGCTGTCAGCTCCAGCAGTGTCGGCAGGGATGCACAGGCTGTGGTGTGAGCAAGGCGTTGCTGGAGTGCGGGGCACACAGGTCGAATGCGAGCAGCGGCTCGGTAAAGTCGTCCGGTGAGGACGTCAGTGAGACAAGGGTTGAGGTGCGAAGCGCGGTAGTGCTGCTCCGTGCAGTGTCGGCAGGTTACGGTGCAGGTCAGCGGGATGGTTGGCAGCATCGCAGTGGTTTCTCCTCTTGGACAGCACAAAACACACAGTTCTCAGTGGTGCAGGTCGAGGAAATTGAAGTCTTTTGTGTCCCTGAGACTTCCAACGGGATGCAAGCTCTACTCCAAGCCCTTTGAGAACTTTCTCAAGCAGAACACACAGCAAAGTTCACCCTTTGCACTCTTTTCAGGCAGAAGCAGCAACTGCAGGCCAGTCCAGCAAAGCAACACAGCAAAGGACAGTTCTCGTATGCTAAAAGACAGGGGAGACACGCCAAAAAGCTGCCAGATCTAACAGCTACCTTCCACATGTGTGCTCTAGGTAGCTTTTCTGCTTAAACATTTAATGACTAGCTTCTCCATTATGGCCTTTTTGATCACTACAGTTTCCATTGCATTTAGAACATTCCCCACTTAGAGTATTCACATTCTGATTCCATGGCAATCCTGAACTGATGTGTAGTTTACAATTGACAAAGGTAATATTTCTGAATGCCCTACTCTGTAGTATATTATACTTGATGTATAATTGGAATCCAGAAAGATGATTTTCTTACTTTACTCCAGTATCAATTACAAATGAAGCTCACTCGTATTTATATATATATATATATATATATTTTCAAGTTCTTGTACAACACCTTTCTAGATTCATAAAATCTAATTTTATAATATCCTCACCAGACTTTGGGGGTCATTACAACCCTGGCGGACGGTGTTAAAGCGGCGGTCTTTTTCTTAGTATTATGACCATGGCGGTTACCGCCATGGTCATCCGCCGCTTCCCCGTTCCGCCCGCCAGGGCGGAGACGACCGCTGGGCTGGGGACCTAGGTCTCCAGCCCGGCGGCCGTGACAATACCGCCGCTGGTATTGTGACCCGGCTTACCGCCGTGGATTTCCAGCGGTAGGAACCGCCATGAAATCCATGGCGGTAAGCTCTATCAGTGCCAGGGAATTCCTTCCCTGGCACTGATAGGGGTCTCCAACACCCCCCACCCCCACCCCGACTCCCTCCCCTACACCCCCCACCACCCCGAACAACCCCCCACCCTTTGCTCTTTTTTAAGGCAGACATAGCAACTGCTGGCCAATCCAGCAAAGTAACACAGCAAAAGGACATTACTACTCCTCCAGCTCTTCTCTTTGGCAGAGGTTCCCCTTGATTCCAGAAAGATTCTGCAAGACTGGGGTTTTGGGTCCAATACTTATACCCCTTTCTGCCTTTGAAGTCGGCAAACTTCGAAGCAAAGTCTCAAGAGTTTGCAAGATCCTTCTTTGTCCAGGCCAGGCCCCAGACCCACACCAGGGTGTTGGAGATTGCATTGTGTGAAGGCAGGCACAGTCCTTACAGGTGTACGTGACCACTCCTTCCTCTACTCTAGCTCAGATGGCTCATAAGGATATCCAGGCTACACCCCTTTGTGTCACAGGCTAGAGAGAGGTGTAAACAGCTCAACTGTCAAACTGACCCAGAAGGGGAATCCACAAACAGGCAGAGTCACAGAATGGTTTAAGCAAGAAAATGCCTACTTTCTAAAAGTGGCATTTTCAATCACACAATTTAAAAACAACCCTTACCAAAAGATGTATTTTTAAATTGTGAGTTCAGAGACCCTAAACTTCACATTTCTATCTGCTCTCAAAGGGAGTCTGAACTTTAATAATATTTAAAGGCAGCCCCCATGTTAACCTATGAGAGAGATAGGGCTTGCACAGTTAAAACCAAATTTAGCAGTATTTCATTGTTAGGACATGTAACACACATAAGTACATGTCCTACCTTTAACATACATTGCACCCTGCCCATGGGGCTACCTAGGGCGTACCTTAGGGGTGCCTTACATGTAGTAAAAGGGAAGGTTTAGGCCTGCCAAGTGGGTACTGCACACACAGACACTGCAGTGGCAGGTCTGAGCCATGTTTACAGGGCTGCTAATGTGGGTGGCACAACCAGTGCTGCAGGCCCACTAGTAGCATTTGATTGACAGACCCTGGGCACATCTAGTGCACTTTACTAGGGACTTTACCAGTAAATAAAATATGCTAATCCTGGATAAACCAATCAACAGTACATTTTCTATAGGGAGTACTTGCATTTTAGCTCTTCTTAGCAGTGGTAAAGTGCACAGAGACAATAAATCAGCAAAAACAGAGTCCAGTACACCATAAAAACAGAAGGTTAGAAGGCAAAAAGACCAAAAAGCTGCCATGTCTAATAATATGCCCTCCTTTGTATTTTGTTTTGGCAAAAAGTAAATAATAGGTGTGATATGATTTCTAATGTCTACCTTTCTATATTCATTTTCATGTAGCATTTTGTGGTCAAACAATTTCATAATTAATTCACATAGGTTTACATGGCTATGTTTAGCAATCTCTTCAGTAACTTTCACAAAGGTATTAATATAATTCATTTCATGAGTGATATTTTGGTGATAAAAGTACCCATTATAACCATATTATCCCCTGTGTCAGCTGCACAGTGAATTAGTTTACCTACTGATAGCCTTATTCAGTGATCTCAGTCAAAGGAGCAAAGAGTTTCTCATTCTATTGCCAAATCCATATAGTTGCCCTCCATGGGTTATCAATTCAGTGTTTTTCTTCCCTCTGCAAAAAAGAGATGGAAATAAGGGACATAAACTCTGAGTACCTCAAACCCTCATGCATAGAAACTCTTAAAGAGCCACCAGCCTACATGCACAGTTTATTGTCTTTGGGACCACCGAGTTTACAAGCACATAAACCTATTTATCTGAGAGAAAAACACTATTAATATGTCATTTTATCTGACCCTTCAACACTTTCTTTGATGAACATCTACATACTGGCCAAATGCTGTAGTATGATGCCATTAATGTGTTATTGATTGTAAGAAAGTTCTGAGAATCAGTGTTTTTTTTTACTTCCCTCATAAATGCATGGTTGGGTATCAACAGTGCTGGATATAGCAACAATTATGGAAAGTTATGAAAACTGTTATCTACATGTTTACTCCAAATGACATAGCTAAAACAAATCTATTATACATTGTCTATATATCAGCACTGTTGGTAACTATTAAAGCAAAAGTTGCATCAAGGTGAAATACTTTCTTCAGCCTAAACACTCTTAAAAGAATGTGTTAGAGAGTTGAACAATTATTGCAAATACTCATCCCAGAAAAAGCATATGATCTTGCAGTCCATTCCATGTTCATAATTCACCATACATCCACTAATTTCCTAGTGAAAGGGAAAACTTCTTCCTTGATCAATGAATTCATACCCGCAGCATGGTTACAGAGAAAAAAGGCTAGGACTACCTAGTACTGATGCCTCAAAAGAAAAGAGTCTACGAATGCAGAAACCTCTCTCAGACCCCCAGGTACACCTACTTTTAGAAGGAACAAAGATGATGTTTCTGAATGGACTATTATATCCAAAAAACAACTCATTTTTTGCGCAGTGAAAACCGCCATCTTGTACTGCACCTGACTGTAGCACACACCAGTCCACCAGTTCATTCACACAGGATTCTCCCCACGCACAACTTGACCTCCATTTGAAGCTCTTTTCATATATGTCCCAGATATTGCCAAGCCAAAGGATTCCTGTTGTGGGAATTGAACATAACTTAAAATAGTGGAGCTGGTAGGCAGTGTCTCCACAGAGTTACAGACCAGACCAGACCATATGCTCGAAGACCCTGACTACTAAATATGCTGCTAACACTATCAGTCTCACATAGCCTGGGTAGGTGAGAGGCATTTGCCACTCATAAGAAGCATGGTGAACTTTGAATGACCTCCTTAACTTGAGATCCTAGCTCTGCTGTCTCATGTCATTTAAACAGGAGAGCCTCCAATATGCTTTCATGATTATTTGGATCACTTGTGAAAAAACATAAAGGTCTGTCCTGAAACTACAAACCTTTAAAGCACAGCTTCACCAAGCCATATGCAGGACTTTTATCCTAACAAAGAAATAGCTGTTACAACAATGTATATACATAGTCAGATGCAAATAAATGAAGGATTCTTTAATACAAAAAACATAACAAAAATGCATAAAAAATGTATTATCATTTACGGGTCTCGTTAAAACCCTGGCAGATGGCCTTGTGATACGCCAGAGGGCTAGAGATCATAACCACTGCCACCTTGGTTGAGGATGATCTGTCATATTTAGAGAGCCAGCTTTCCACTCAGGCCCTCTATGCTTTGAAAGGAGATGCTGAGCTGGGTATTGGTTACTGTAAACAAAAGAAACTCAATAGCACAATAGACAGAGATATTTTTCTCTGCATATGGTGTCCATTTAGGATTTGTACTGCTGGTTTTCACCATACATTGCATGCAGTACTTGGGCAGATAAAACAAGTAAGGACAGGATGGCCATAACTATGACCCAGCAGTCTATAGGTAGACGGAACGCTGGGCGAGGGGTTACTGTTGGCAGAACCAGTGGGGATTCCTCCGGTGCTAAACAAGAGTCCTGGCTATTTCGAGAGTGAGGTACCAATGTTTTGGTAGAGCGAAAAGACTTCTGGTTTAAGGCATTCCTCCCACTCTGCTAAATCCTAAATGAGTCCCTAAGTACTCTTAATAACAGGTTTCAGTTTTACCCATTTTAATAGCACTATATTTGCCACATTTGTGACTGTTGAACGGAGCAACCATTGAAATTATGGGTCAAATAATAGTCATTAAATGCATTTACAAATTTTTTATTCATTCATATTTTTATTCATATTTATATTTGTACCCGAGGATAAATGGAATTTGTGAGAACACTTGGGGCTAGCCACTTATCCCCCTAACTACTCACATTCAATTTACGGCTTTTTGAATGGGTTTTTCTCTATTTGTTTTTGGATTCTAAGATCAGCTCTTTTTGATACAATGCATCTGTGAATAAGTTGGTTAGATAGATTCAGGTTTCTGTTTCCCCAGTTCAATGGAGCATGGGTATCTGCTTGACCCTAGTGACATGAGAGTTCATCAAATTTACTATGAGAGATTCATTAATTGATGTTTCATGCAGTTTCTCAGCACCACTGAATATTTTTAGGCAGTTTCCCTGTGTATTTTGTTTTTTACAGAGAGTTGATAGGACACAATAATAAATAGCATCACAGAGTCATCAGATAAGTCAACATTATGGGCTTATGATGCAAGGTATTTGGTTTGGAAGAAATTATTAACTCTAGAATGTTACATTTGTTGTTGGTAGGTAGCATATCTACTTGTTCAAGACTGTTATTTTGAAGGAATTTGTAAAATTCATAGACAAGACAGTTTGATTGTTCCACAGTTAATATTAAAGTCACCAATATAGGTAGGAAATAGGTCTCTTTTGTGTGATATACCCAAAATTTTTGTCCTGTTTGTTTGATGGCTTTAGAACACTGTACACTGTACGTCCTCTAAAAAGTAGTGAAGTGGAAGTGACTGTTCTACCTCTTTAAACATGGTTAAATTTACTTATTCCTTATTGACTTATTTACCTTGTCTGTAAGATCCTAGTTTATTGAATAGAAAATATACTCAGAGTCTGTATGTGAAATGCCACCTGTGGACTGCAACACCTATTTTGTCATGCACTACAGTGGCAGTGGAAACATTACTTCATACCTACTCTGTATGGACTGAGAGCAGCAGCTTGAACCCTGCTGTTCAGACCTGTCAAAATTATAAACGTTTTGAACAGGCAGAAAAATCTGGTTTCAAATAAAAAATAAGTCACCCCTAAGCCCATCCTGCTGCCCACATGCTACGGTGCATAATATTTAAGAGTGGAACATGTTTGACATTCGAATTGGCATGTTCCCTCATTGACTTGGGCCCAAACAACATTTTCACTAGCCAGGCTGCAGCTGGCATGTTGAAAAAGTTAAACTATAGATCATAAAGATTAATCTATAACATTTGAACTGTATCAGCTAGAGACTCTTCTAAAAGATTTATTTTTATATTTAATAAAAATCTAATCTAATGGTAAAAGCATATTTTAAATAAACAGATGAGAAATATAATATACCATTACCCAACCTATACATTGCCCAATAAGGGATGGAAGAGGTATCAAAACTGCCCTAGAACAGAGACAATGGCATGGGAGCAGGGGAAATGATTCTTCATCTGTCATGGAGACCAGTTATGTTGAACCCAGGAATGTAATTTACTTTAAAGAGGCATGCCTTGTCACAAGTAAATGTCAAATGACCCCTGCAAACACCCCACCCTTTGTCCACATAGTCATGCTGGCACCAAATCCTGTTGGAAGAAAGCTACCCGCAGGACCAGTTTTAAGTGACAACAGAGGAGGGGACTGCTCAGTACAGTGGTCACTCCCCTGGACAGGCACACATGATCTGTACAAGGGGAGAAGGGGTTGCCCATCTTGGATTTTGGGAGTGAGAGGCACTGTAGGATTATTTGCAGTTGGATGAATAGAAACTGCTTAATCAGTGTGTAGCGATGTCTCAGGTAATGTTTACCCCATTGGTTAGGGAATGCCCAGGAGTTACCCCCACCCAAAAGCTGGTACCAGATATTATTGTAGTACCCAAGGCACAATGCTTAGAACAGTTTCTGGACCTGCAGGAGATCAGAAGGTGACTGGGCCTAATGTCTATGAGATGAGAGGAGCCTGAAGGACTGATTCTGCTCCCTCTGGTGCCCAGAATGAAGAAGTGGACCCCAAGGATATGACTGGATGTTCTCTGGTGTAGCTAGAGGGGCACAACAAGCTGCAAGAGGCCTTTTTTCTGAAGTTCCCAGCTGACAGGTGTCAACTAGACCTGGACTGGGCTTTGCTGAGTGCGTCTGTCCAGCACCCCAAAAGACTCTAGATACCCTCCCTTGATGTCCTGAGGGACTTAAAAGTGTACTGCTGTTGTTGTTTGGGTAGCAGAAGTTTGGAAGCTTTTGAAAACTTTTCCTCCAGAGCTTCAGCAGGATCTGTGGAAAACAAGATTTCAACCAGCAGTTCCACAGAGTCAGACTGAATTTCAGCTTTGTCACAATCAAGGCTCCCAGCACCTATGAAAAAATAAGTAAGTCCCATTCTGCATTGGGCCTCAGAAATTTTCAGCGAAAAATCTTCAAAGCTCCAGAGCTTCAATGAGACCAATCTTCTTTAAGCATTCAGTTTTTAGTAACTTGACGGTTGCTGCAATTTCAGCAGAGGCCCACTCAGAGGGTTTTTCTTCACAGAATTGTCAGTGCCTTTCTTAAAGAAAGTGACAAAGTCTCTTTCTGAGGTGAGACCAGGCCTCCATTGTGGTGGGCTTCAAATCATGTCTAAGGGGGTCATTCTGACTCCCGCCGGCCGGGGTAACTGCAGGGCCGGCGGGAGCCGCCGAATGACCGCACCGCGGTCAAATGACCGCGGCGGCCATTCTGGCTTTCCCGCTGGGCTGGCGGGCGACCGCCAGAAGGCCACCCGCCAGCCCAGCGGGAAAGCGCCTTCAACGAGGAAGCCGGCTCCGAATGGAGCCGGCGGAGTTGAAGGCGTGCGACGGGTGCAGTGGCACCCGTCGCGATTTTCAGTGTCTGCTTGGCAGACACTGAAAATCTTAGTGGGGCCCTGTTAGGGGGCCCCTGCAGTGCCCATGCCATTGGCATGGGCACTGCAGGGGCCCCCAGGGGCCCCACGACACCCATTACCGCCATCCTGTTCCTGGTGGGGAAAACCGCCAGGAACAGGATGGCGGTAAGGGGTTCGGAATCCCCATGGCGGCGCTGCAAGCAGCGCCGCCGTGGAGGATTCCCTAGGGCAGCGGAAAACCGGCGGGACACCGCCAGTTTTCTGTTTCTGACCGCGGCTGTACCGCTGCAGTCAGAATGCCCATGGATGCACCGCCAGCCTGTTGGCGGTGCATCCGCGGTCCCCGGCCCTGGCGGTAGTCAACCGCCAGGGTCGGAATGACCCCCTAAGTCTTGTCTACCGCTTGATTGATCAACATTGGTTATTTTTGTGCTAGTTAGACCAGTAATAATATTATTTCTGGTTTATTTTATTGAACGTTTGTCGTTTTGTTTTGTTTATTTAATTTTACTCTATTTTTCTAATTTGGCTTGGGATTTTTATTGTTTGGTGTTTGACTTTATTACTGTTTTGTCACTGCATAAATACTTTAAGCCTGCGTACTCTATGCCACATCTACCAGGGGACTGAGATCAGGTTAAGTTAATGTCTTTGAGGGTTCGTCCTGGCTAGAAGTGTTATTATTCCTTGAGGTGGACAGCATCCCAAAAACAATCCACTTTCTTACACTGATGTACTCAGAGATTTCTGTCCTGATTTTTTGTGACTTTTACATTGTCGATAAGTTGGGTGGCTAAATTGTTGATGACGCTTATTGGAACTTCAAAGAATGTGAAATATGGGTATTTGTACTGGGTCCTAGGTCTGCTGTTGCCTTTATTTTTGTCATTGGGAGTTTAATGATTGGAAGGGGCTGCATGAGCCAACCAATATGTGCAAGACAAGTTATGGGAGATAGGGGATACTCAGAAACAATCATATCAAATAGCTACTGACTGTTTGGGTCACAGAGAATACTAGCAGGTAGCTGCACACTGAGTAGTAACCAGTGTCAAGGTATCATTGGTTTGGTTCTGATTAAAAAGAAAGTTAGATGCACATTGATCAAATTTTTCGAAAACAAGTGTCAGGAGGCCCTTTCACAGACTTACTATAGTTAAGTCTCATTTCTTAGCACTCTAGAAATGACATTGTCTTTGCTTTGCATGGCTGCATACTGCATATTTTTCTTTTGTGTCATTGTTTTGAATCACAATGTAATGTCCTTGTTGTGCAGCCATGTCTTCTGGGATTTTGTCTGTACCTGTACATTCTCCGACTGCTCAGCATACACAACTAGTACCAGCCGTTGTTTTATGTCCATCCAGCAATCAGTCCCAACCTCCTATAGAAATAACCCAATAGCTTTTCACTGTATCAAGCTAACATTATAAATTAGGCCCGTAGTGTTTAGCCTTAGAGAAGAGGATTCTAGCAGAGCTGACCTATCTGTGTCCTCTGGGGCATGCAGCTTGTGTAAACTGGGTTCACACTCCCCTATGAGGACCACTTGACTATGCATACAGAGGTATGGGGTTCACTGCTCCCAGAGATCACAAATAAAAATAATAATAGTCTCCATGCGCATACAATAACAGGATAGGCTTAGACCACAAGATTTGCATTATGGTGCCAATATTTGTGTTATACAGTTTTCTAACTGCTATTCTGATACTTATAATTATTGCCAGTATTGTAATTGCATCCAATTTGCTTCATAATAGACTACGTTAGTTGCAATAAGTATACTGTGTACTTTCACTGTGCCTTCTTTACTGTTGCGATGGATATGTATGACTGAGATAATGTACAAAAAGGACTGACCTGTTTCACCACAGTACCCTGAGAGGGGGCTAGCGTGTTGTGCTTTTTGGGTTGCCACAATTGCTTACTACACTGTGAAGTTAGTAGTGTAAGTAAGGCACTGTGAGTTAGCTACGTATTTTGGTATGACAGTTCTATTATGGTAGAAGTGGCACAGCCCTGCATCCTGGCATTCTACTGTCCCACAGCATAGTTCTGAAAAAGTAGAATCCTCGCTTGTCAGTAACACCCAAGAAATGGAATAAAGAGGGCAAATGAGAAGTAAGTGTTTAAGTGAAACTGGATATATAGGGGGAAGCAATTTAAAGAGTAGACCAGTGGTGCTGTCATTATGAATGGCCTTTTAAATATGATCGGGCTGGTAACAGCAGATCTGCAGCAACACTACAGCAGCTTAGCTTTCAACCAAAGAGTTTGGCAGA
The DNA here is from genome assembly GCF_031143425.1 of Pleurodeles waltl. NCBI lineage: Eukaryota > Metazoa > Chordata > Amphibia > Caudata > Salamandridae > Pleurodeles > Pleurodeles waltl. The sequence goes on from NC_090437.1 coordinate 833,153,447, forward strand.
TAAATGCAGCCAAAGTCTCTGGTTGAAAGTGTGTCCCAAAACAAAGAAAACCGGGGGTATTTGATCTGGAATAGCAGATTCCCTTGCAATTCCTCATTTGTAAGTGGACCTCATTGTCCAACTCCTAATGGTCTGATTGTCACCACCCCTGGAGTTACCAGTACCCTTTATAGACAATCTGGGTGTGAGGAAAAACAGTCCCATTTAATGGGCAACGAATAAGATCCTAGGTGGTGAGGGAGTTGAACTGGGTAAATTAATCGGCACAGATACAAATTATTTTAAATCAATAGGGCATGTTATCTGGTTCTCTTTTGATTTTCAGGATGAATGGTCAATGTTGTTTGCTTCCCATGAAGCACAAAATATATTGTAAAATAACTGATAATATCAATAATTAACTTGCTTGAAATAGAATGGAGTTTTTGTATTGTGATAGAAGAAAGGAAATTGTGAATGAAAAGGACATTAAAATTATCTTCAAGCCAACACTGAGTTTAATTAAAGGCCGTCACAGAGCAACAACTGTAGGCTCTCAGGTGCTGTAGTTTGTGGCAATGGACAGGTGTTGGATAGTTTAACATTTTCCTTTATGAAGGAAGTGACTGCGCAACACTACGAAATAGATTTAATTACAATGAACATTTACAAAGCAAAGAGTTGCTGAACAAGTCTACTTTGACCTCAATATATGTGTTTGGTGGGAAAGAAAAATGTCTGTAATATTTTGTCGTAGTTCCAAGGTTGCATGTCAGAATATTGATAACAAAAATGTTGTCTGACATAAATATGGTGGCTTAAATATCATGTACAAACCATAGTGTTCTTGGTTCCATACCATTTTCAATATCTCTCGATTGGGTGTAGATTTTTTACTATTACTTCTAGTGAGGGTCTATCTGTTTAAACAATTTTCAGCACACTACAGGCCTGATTTAGAGTTTGGTGAAAGGCTTACTCCAGCACAAATGTGACGGATATTCGGCCTACCATATTATGATTTCCGTTGGATAAAATGGAATTGTAATATGGCGAATGGTAAATCTGTCACATTTGTGATGGAGTAACCCCATCTGCCAAACTCTAAATCAGGCCCTATATTTTATTAGGCAATAGTTATGCCAAGATATTCTGGTGTGCTATCATTCCATCTTTCAAGAAGAACATGTACATTTTTATTGAATCACAGAGAAAAATGAGCTATTCTGGGGGTACCCACTATGTTTAATTTCAATGTGCCAGTGCCTCTATAAATAGTTAAACGCTGATACTGAAAATCTTTAAAGGGGATTCCTGTAAAATCTGTTTAGTGACATTGATATTAGACTCAAGTATCCTTCCGGACACTTTAAGGAAGCAATATTACTTGCAAGTCATTAGAAAGCTATGTTCTGTTTTAGAACTATTCCACTTTGATGGCTGTGTAAGTAGTCAATATGCCCTTGCAATACTCTCAAATTTGTAAATATGTAACCTCTATTCAATCATCTGTATACCATAGATTTACTGTATGTGCCACATTTACTATGACTCTGCGATAGGTAATGATCATGAGAACACATTTGTGTATACAACATAGTACAAGGCCTTTGTATACTATTCGATAAATAAGGCTTATTAAAGCTGAAGCGCGTCAGAGTTTTTTACTTCTCTGCAATGGCATGAACAAATAAATGATTTGTTGAGGAGCTTGTGAGTGCCCACATTGTCTCTCTTGTCTCTCATTGTTGTAATACTGTTGCACAGTGGAGTGTTGAAGAGTATAATAGTGGAGTAGCGTACAGTGGAGTGGCATATAATGAAGTGGCGTAGACTGGAGTAGTTGGTGTACAGTGGCATGGTGTAGAATGTAGTAGCATACTGTGGAGTGGCGTACATTGGAGTGGGGTCCAGTCGAATAGCATAGAATGAAGTGGTGTAGAGTGGAGTACCATACACTGGAGCAGTATAGAGTGGAGTAGTGTACAGTGGAGTAGCATACAGTGGAATAGCATACAGTGGAGTGTTAGATACAGGAGTGGCATACAGTGGACTAGACTAGAGTGGAGTGGTGTGCAATAAAATGGCCTAGAGTGAAACACCATATAGTGGAAAAGTGTCCAGTGGAGTGGTGTACAGTGGAGTTATGTACACTTGAGTGGCGCACAGTGGCATTGCGTACAGTGTAATAGCATAGTGTGGCGTGTCTTAGAGTGGAATCTCATACAGTGGAGAGGCGTAGAATGGAATGACATAGAATAGAATAGTATGTGGTGGAGTGGCTACAGTGGCATAGCATACAGATGTTTGTGAAATTTAGCAGTGATGTAGATTATATTGTGCAAGGTAACGCAAAATAGCAAATTGCACTGTCTTGCATTTCTCCAGATTTACTAATCAAGGCAGGGCCAAGCATGGTGGTCTTGCATTCCTTTATAAATCTTGCCCATGCAACACTATGAGTGACACCAGCGTGCCTCAATCCAATAATACAGTTAAGCCTTAGTCATATTTTGGACCATGGTATACAGAGATAACTTTGTAGTATACCAGGGGACACAGTAATAACAACCCAGTATATATTTGTGCAATGGCTGTTTTTAGAGAATGAAAAGGCAGTCATATAGTTTTCAGAACACTTTGGCTATGTTCAGAGATAGGGCCTTAGAAAAGGTAAGTAGTAAGTCCCCACTTTAAGTGGTAATATGTAGGGAAATGTATGTATTCTTTTAATATATTTTTAAATAAGTTTACAACCACGTACAGAAAAAGTACCGGGGTGGCATATCACTAAGTTTAATTGCCTTATAACTTAAAATAATACCTACCTTACTTATCTGCAGTACCCAAAGATCATCATCTCTGCATCACAATGTATAATCCTGACAAATTTCATCTAAATTCATTCACTGCTTTTCGCCCTGTGTCAAATACAATAGTGTATGAAAAATGCACTGGTGGAAAAGTGCATTTTGGGACCCCCTTTTATCTTTACAGTCCCTTAGTGATTTACCACAAAATTTACATCATCTCAAAATGTAGAAAATGCTGTAGGTGTGGAAAGTTATGTGGTAATTTGTCAAATAGTGGAAGGTTGTTAGGGAGCTAATATAGGACGAAGTCCTTTCTTTGGGAATACTAACTATAGCAGAGTGACAATCAGATTCAATGTGATTTCTTTATTTTTATCTATTTGTTATGCATTTGCTTATTGGTTTACATAATCACACGATCATAACTGTGTCTCTTAGTTGTTCATATAATAATTCAGAAACTTTACATATGCATTACATATACTAATGCATTACATATGGGTTTCCTTGCTACTTTTAATAGTATTCTGCTACATATGAAGGTCAAAGTGAATAAAAGGCCATTATTGTTATAAAAATTGCGATTACTATTTTTTTCCTAGTGAACAATTACCATATCCTCCAAATAGTAGTTTGTGTGGCTCACTGCTAGGTACATTTTTCATTGCACAGGGCTTCCTTACCTGCTTGCCTTAGGACTCTCAGCACTTTACCACTGCTAACCAGTGCTAAAGTGCATGTGCTCACTTTTCTAAAATAAGGTAACATTGGTGTTTCCACAATCAGCATATTTACTTATAAGTCCCAATTAAAGTGTACTGTATGTGCCCAGTGGGCCTGCACCCCTGATTGTGCCACCCATGTTAGCACCCCTTTAAGCATGTCACAGACCTGCCTCTGCAGAGCCTCTAGGTGCAGATTCACTGCCATGTTAACTTTTCATTTAAAACCTCTTGGTAAACCTTAAACTACCCTTTTATTACACGCAAGATACCCTTAAGGGAGGCACTAGGTAGCGCATAGGGCAGGGTGCAGTGTAAGTAAAATGCAGGACATATGCTTCTTAGTTTTACATGTCCTGGTAGTGAAAACTTCATAAAGTAATTTTTCACTACTGTGAGGCCTAACCCTCTCATAGGATATCATTAGGGATTGCTTAATACCTTTATTAAGTATCATTCCTGATTGAAGCAGCAAGATTGTCATTTTTGGTACCTATAAACCCTCTTTAATGGGAAGGTTGGATTTTTGATGACATCTTTAAAAATGCCACTTTTAGATAGTTGGGATTTTTCTGTTCTTAATTCCTGCTGCCTGCCTCCAATACATGTCTGGCTTGGGTGACAGCTGGGCTTTGTGCATTTCCTGTAGACAGTCACACACACACACAAGGTGAGCTGAGGTGTGCCATTTACACCCTAATGGCCCATTGCCAGGCTGATGGACCTTCCTGAGCTAGATGGGAGGGAGGACCTGATTAAGGCTGTGCCTGTCCCACACAAACAGCTGCATAACCCCCCGCATTGTGTCTGGGGCCAGTGTCAGGAATCCCCAAGGTACCTCCTGCATTATCTTTCAGCATCCCCAGGGATTAGGGTTAAATCATATCTCTGTTCTTGGTTAAATCTTCATGTTTCTAAGTAAACATAATGTGCTGTGTTACACAGTTGGTTTTATCAATTATTGTTTTACCAATGCTTGTTTGCTAATGTGAGCAGGGGTAGACATGTGCTTCTAATTGGGTGTGGTGTAGACATGTACTTCTAATTGGGTGTGGTGACTCATCCACATGTGGAAACTCAACTGCTTTCCTGATTGGCTGTAAATAGCAGAGTGAAGCATGCCTCCCTGCTTGGCTTTGTTTTGCTTTCTGATCTCAGCATCTGACTTGGCAGTCCAGCCCCTGCTGTCATCCTCGTATTCAGGACTTTTGAGGCAATTCTTTTCTTCGTTCCTGTACCAGCTGACACGAGGCATTCCTCCAGCACTCCGGAAAAGACTTCAGCTAAGTGACTAGTATTCATCAGGAAGTTTGTTCTTTGAGCGCCGCGCTTTCCTAGAACAGCTGGTGTATTTCAGACCTCGTATTTTGGCAGAGTGCTTATCTTGAAGAGACAAATGCATTTCTGAACATTCTACATTATTATTGTAGTTACTTGCCTCAATGTGCTTCAGAAAATCTGCTTGAGCTCAAGTACTACAAAAAGTGACAGTGCAATTTTAAAAGAGCATTCACATGACTTTTCTTTCTCTAATAGCATATCTCTTGGATTTAAATTGTGTCATTCATGCCTGTGTTTCAGGTTTTAGGAATTTGGTTTTTGAAGGATTTTTCACACACACAGTGAAACCAAACCAAACTGTGCCACCCTAACTGTTTGAACCCAGAGTGGACATTTGTATTTCCTGGATTGTTTTTGTTCCTTTTAGTTTAACCCTATGCATGATTGTTATATGTGATATAATTAATGCCCTTGTTTGTCTTTCTTGCGCATGATAAGTGCAACCACAGTTCTAATTGTAGTGTGCAACAGTGAATCTCTGTGAAGCCAGCCTTAGTGTCGAAGTATTTATTGTTATGGTGCTCAGTTTGGGTTTTCGGTAATCCAGTGTTAGCAATTGTGCCAACAGTCATTATTATCCAAGAAAAGTGCTGAATCATCCCGGTGTTCTTCTACCGCTCCCGTGCCCATATCAGAAAGAGAGACTCAGTTTCAAGGAAGTTGAGGGCACTAACTCTAATATCACTCTGTCAACAATGACCTGCCCCCCCCAAGATACAGGGTGCCTGGCTGGACCGGCAAGACGTGGCAGTGTTTTGTCTCTTTCTCTTCTACCCCCCCTTTCCTTTTGATTCTGGGGTTTCTGTGTTCCAGGAGTTCGGGGGCAAACCCTCACCCCTGCAGACATCTTGGTTTTCAGGTGAGTGGCCCATCTCGACAGCCAGGGCTGGAAAGGGAGGACCTGTGTGCACTCTAAAACCCCTCTTTGAATTTACCCTCACTTCAAAGGCACCACTGGGTATAAGAACTGGATTTATGATCCTACCAAATGAGTACACCTCTGGACCTGAGAATGTCCTGCAAGAAAGAAGAACTGCTGTGCTGATGAGAGGACTGCAACTCTGCTGGAACTCTGCTGGACTTTGCTGAACTACTGCTTTGCTGTGCCTGCCCTTCTGCATGCTGCCCTCCTTACCTGAGAGTGAGGGGGACGGAGCCTGCATCTCTATATCCCCAGAACCAAGTGAGTCCAAGGGCTTGCTGGCTTGCCTCCTGTTTTGAAGGCTCAGGGACATCAAAGACTTCACTCCTCCAATTCTCCTGTAGCTCCTAGATTCTGCCAACTGTGAGTTCTACACAGTCAAATGGTGCCAATCCAGTCCTGCACCCTTGGAATTGGGTTCTTCAGCTGCCTTCTGATAAAATCGATGCATCGATGCTGTTGCGCCGATCGGAATCACCACATCCTTCCTCAACTCCGATGCATCACTGCTGCTGCTGCTGGTGAGACTCATAGGAACCTCTTTCTCCTGTGAGAAATTGAAGTCTCAGGGAAAAACGTCCCTCTCCACCAACTAAATACCTCAATTTTTCAATTTGCGTTCTCGCTGGATTCCCACATGACTCTCGCAAGCCCAACTATCCAAATATACAATTATTTTTTACCCTTAATTTCCCAAAAACTACTTAACGTGCTTACACCAAAGCGCAATCCTTGGCCTGAGATCTGGCTTCCTGACGAATTTGGTGTCATTCTGTTCAGCAGTTTTTAATGTAGCTGTGTCTAAAGAAGTCTATGGAAAATGCATGGGGAGTTTACATTTTGGGAACCCCCTTTTTTTACTCAGCTCTCACTTGATGGATCACCCCAAAAAGTTCCAAGAAGGAGATGAGGTCGATGAACTTCTTCTTGGAAAATTTTATGAACATTCATCAAACAGGGCCAAACTTATTAGAAATGCAGAATTGGTTGCAACAGAAAGAAAATAGAGAATTCCCATGGCAGAGACTTTATAATTGATGAAAGGATCACATGTGATACTACGTTTGTAGTGTATGTGATAGAATGTCTCTGTGGCATGAAATATGTGGGTAGTACTATTTGTCCTTTAAGAAAACAAATTCTGGAACACATAAGGGCAGTACAAAATGGTGACAGTAACTATGCAATGACTAAACATTTGAAAAATCATGTGGGAGCTGATTGGTTACATATGAGATTATTTGGTATAGCAGTGGTGAAATAATATGAAAGAGGAGGTGATAGAGTACAACAGTTAAGATGCCTTGAATCTAGGCTTATAATCAGGCTAAAAACTAAGACCCCATATGGGATCAATGGGGATGAAGAGTTATATTGCCATCTCTAACCTCTCCCAGAAATTCTAAATCTAAAATCCTGAACATTTACGTTTGGTATTTGGTTACTGTGATTGGGCTTCTGATATGTATGGAACTGTGTAAGATTTTCACTTTGAAAAAATGCTCAACATTGCAGAGAATGGGAAGCAAGGTCAGTCAAAGAAAAAGGGAGAGTTCTATAAGGAGAAATCCCGTTGTAAGCATCAGGCTGCCAGAAGCCTATCTGAACTATATATATATGAGACATAGCCTCAAATAGAGAAAATGGCATTAGCCTCTCTTCTTTTAGTCTCTCCTCCTCCCGTCTTCCTCGAACCTTATTTTATTTTACTCATTTTACTTACTTATTTTTTCTTATTTCCCTATATATATAAATTTTTCTTTATTTTTTCTTTTCTTTTTTCCCTCTTCCCTCTCTCCCTTTTTCCTTCCCCCTTTTTCTTTTCATTTCTTCTTTTTTCTATTTCTTTTTCTTTTTTTCTTTCCTCTTTTCTCTTTTCCACCCCCTATTTTGTTTTATTTAATGTTATCTGAGATATCAATAATTTGGAATTGGTGTGTAAATAAAAGAAGGTCACAAATTTGGTTTTAACATTTGTTATATATAGATTTAGTTTTGTGTAATTTATGTGTATTTTGTGTAATTTATGCGGTGAGTGGGGATTGGAATAAGGGCAATCTGTCTTCACTATGTAGGGGCATAAAACTGGAACGTTGGTGTGACTACATATCCCATAATGCCCCAAAATGGCATGTAATAGGAGAAACTATAAATTAAGTTGTAAATGGATCACTTACCCACCGTGATCAAGACCTTCGTGGTTGAAACGTGTTGGTGGTGTTTGGGTTACTCGTTTCTGTTGTGAGAATAAACATCAAACAACAGGATTCCTGTGTGTGCCGTGTATGACTTTGTGTCATTTGGTGGAGAATTGTTTACAGGGCTGGCCCGTCCCTGACACGAGAACCAACTTAATGGGGTGCCCAGAAAGGGGCCATTTGGAGAAAGATATATATATATCCTGAATCCATATTGTGTTATTCACGGTGCACAATCCTTTTATGGTGTTTACTATATATATGAAAATCTGCAATGTGCGCAATTCGTGTTGAAAAATTTCAAGAGAACACAGAAGACCAGAGTTTCTAGATGCAATATTGCATGGTCCTAGTATGCATTCTCAAAAAAGGATTCATATGACTGGTTTAGAATTTATTCAGAATGTTTTCCTGATTCTCATGTAAAGGAAAGTACTTGAATTTGAAAGTTTCATTTAATCCATCTTGATTCCCTTACAGGTATCCGGCCATCTTGAAACGTAGTCATTTTAAGCCTAATTCTTAGGTTGTTCATGTTTTCAGAATGACTAGGCTTAGAGTCATAGTCTAGTATTGATTTCATGAGATGTAATTTTCATATTGTGTGTTTTAACCTTTTTCTTAATACAGGTCTCCTTCCCAGCTGTTCCCTTCCTAATCCCCTCTTCCCCTCTTGAACTCTCTTAGCCTCTGTGATTTATCTATCAGAGTCTTGGAGCTGTTCAGTGGTGGACGTGTTGGGAACGTGCACAGACCCCGAGGATCTGGTGACTCTGACATAACCGATGCAAAGCATTATCAGCTCCCTCTCCAAGCACCACCTCCGGGGAAATCAACGGCCCCCCCTCAAACCAATCTCCCAAAGAAGACAGGCCAAAGCCATTATGGAAGTCCTGCAGCTGCACATCCCGGGACATCCTCTCATCGGTGACATCCAGCACCGGCAACGCAGGAGGAAAGGGCTCACATGTCTCAGACCGGCGAAGCTCTGGAGGTGCACGCCACTGTATCCACACCACGAGACTGGGGCCGAGACAAACACCCAAGAACCCGCGGCAGCCTATCCGGCCACACCGAATCGCTCTCAGGCGCAAGATGCGGTAGGTAGCGCATGGGCCGAATCCAATAGTACGCAAAGTGGGCCTGTGCGCAATAATAATAAAGCTCCAAATCAGGGGCAGCAAGGCCTCCCAGCTCGAAGGGCAGCGTCAGCTTCTCCCAAGAAATCATGGGCTGCCCACCCGCCCAGACCAGTCGAATCAGGGCCGAACGGAGGTGCCGCAAAAAAACAGCAGTAAGTGCCAGAGGAAGGTTCACAAATAAATACAGAAATTTTGGCAGCACGACCATCTTGGCAATGACAAGGTGCCCTATAAGCGACAGCGGCAGTGAGCGCCACACCTCAATCCTGTCTTCCAGCCAAGCTACTAGCCTGCCATAATTAGCCAACCAAAGCGTTTCAACATCACAGCTCAGCCAGATTCCCAAGTACCTGACCGGACTGCTCGCCCACTCAATAGGATACTGGGACAAGAAGCTCGCCGTCCCCGCAGTAAGAGGCAGCACAACCGATTTAGACCAATTGATCATTATGCCAGAGAAGGCGCCAAATTGAACAATCTCATTAAGCAGAACATCTAGGTTCTGGCTCGGCTCGTGAACATACAACGCAATGTCGTCAGCATACATTGGGATTAATATAGGCTGCTGCCGGAATGGCATCCCCCTGTTGTTATGGTGTTGTCGTAGAAAGGCCGCAAGCGGCTCCCTTGCTATTGCAAAAAGTAGCAGGGACAGGATGCAACCCTGGCGGCTCCCCCGGGCTATGGGCAAGGGGGTCAGAGATACTGCCATTCAGCCGCAGTCGAGCAACAGGATCCGTGTACAGCAATCGGATCAGTTTGACGAATCGCGCACTCAGGCCCACCCTACCAAGCAACACAAATAAATGCTTCCACGCCAGCGAGTCAAATGCCTTTGTGGCATCTAAAAACACTGCTGCAGCCTCCTCCTCTGCTGCAAGGGCACCCACAACCCCAAAGAACGTTCGCAGATTATGCGTCGTCGACCGCCCCGGCACAAACCCGGACTGGTCAGGGAGCACCACCCACGGCATCAACAGCTGCAATCGCGCCTCTATCATCTTGTCCAAAATTGTATTATCTAGATCATAGTGAGTGGGCGGTACGAATCACAGCTATGTGGGTCCTTGCCAGGCTTCAGAATCGTAACAATCAGCGCTTCCTGGAGGGAGGCCGGAAGAGCTCCAGTCTCCATTGCCTCAGCATAAACCTCCAACAGTTGAGGAGCTAGAATGTCAGAGTATTCTTTATAGAAAGCAGGGGTCAGGCCCTCTAATCCTGGGGACTTATCACTGAGAAAGTCGCTAATTGCTTCTTTCACCTCCTCCACAGAGAAGGTGCATCAAAGTAAGCTGTATGTGCATCGTCAAACCAAAGCAAGCTGATCTTGGAGAAATAATCCTGCGCAGCCTCACCATTCAACTCGGTGGGTGCAGAATACAAATCCATAAAGTATCTAGTAAAAACTTTCATAACTCCCTCCGTTCCAGCCACGCGCTCACCCTCCAACCCATCTATTTCAGTAACATAGCTACTAGCCTAGGGCTTGCATAGCATATTCGCCAGCGTGCATCCGGCTCAATCTCCCTAGCCATAGTGCCTCGCCCTGGCGTACTTCACCAAAAAACAAACTTCCCGCAGGGAGGCCTCCTCATAGAGAGATACCGCGCCCCGCAAGGCTGCTAGCGTATCGCCAGACCAATCTGCCACTAATTTTGCCTCCAGCTCAGCAATTCCCACCTCCAAATCGGCCAGCTCCCGCCGCAGTGATCGTAACACCCTATGCTGCTTCGAAAGGCTGACTCCACGAATGACCACCATAAAGGCCTCCCAGAGCTTCCCGGCAGAGTCCACCGACCCACTGTTCTTGTCAAAATATTGAGTGATAGCCTGACAAACCTCCTCATAGAATGCCGCATCTAGGAGTGCCCCCTGAGGCAGGTGCCAGGTAAAGGCGGCGCTCGGTCCCCCAGGCATTGCCTGCTCCAACTTGACCGGGGAGTGGTCCGACAGAGTTCGGGCCAAGTGCTCCACCGACCGTGTCCAAAGTTCCACATCCTGCGTGCCCAGCCAGCGATCTATGCGGGACCAGCTATTGTGCATGTAGTTGACACATGTGCCCTTCCTCTTATCCCCATGTTTCGCCCTTCATATATCAATCAAGGCGCCGTCACTCATAACAGTCGACAAAGCATTAGCAGTGGTGGAGTGTCGCACCCTGGATGAACTTTTCCGATCCCTCTCCGGGTCTAGCACCACATTAAAGTCTCCTCCCCAAATCACAGTGCCAACCCCCATCGAGTCGACCAGGTACCAAACCTCACATAAAAATTTGGGGTCATCAACATTAGGCCATAAGCTGAGACAAGCCTGCAAGGCCTATCCAGTAGCGTTCCACTCATCAAAACATAGCGCCCATTCGGATCCGCTATTACCCGCTGAGTGCGCTATTGCAGCCCCTTACGCAGCAGAATCGCCGCGCCCCTCACATACCGCGAGAACACCGCACCATGACATTCACCAATCCATCCAGCTTTCAAGCGATTTAGCGTAGTCGTCACCAAATGCGTCTCCTGCAGCATGCATATGTCTATATTCTGGCACTGAACATAAGTAGACATGAGCCGCACCTACGCCCATCATTAAAGCCACGCACATTCCAGGTGAGGCAACGAAGCAACGTCACCCTCCACAGCACCACCAAAGCAACCAAACCAGAACTCCATGCCATCACGCCACTCCCCCACACCTGCCAGCCGCACATAGACAGAAGAAGCAGAGATAAAAGGACCAGAAAACAAAGAGAAAACAAGTTGTGAACAGACCCACCCACGCAGACCCCTCAAACGGGTCAAAGCAAGGATCCACCCCCCAAACCTGCAAAAACGCAACCAAAAGCCCACAGCATAGTGACAGGACTCATCCAAGGGCCGTAAGGCTAGCCACCCAACCCGCCAACCGAACCAGGGCAGGGAAGGGTGGGCAAAGGGCCCAAGAAACAGGTATAATGTCAGAGCGGCAAGTGAGAAAAACAAAGATACTATAGCAGCGCTCCCTTATAGTCATCGAGACCTACTGGTCCTCCGGCACCCATAGTCATTTAATCATTGTCACTTAGGACTGCTCGCTCAGCTCCAGAGTCATCCGCACTCACAGCCACAGACCTCCGGGGAATTGTTTTAACAAGTTTAGCCGCCAACTTTGGGTCTGTATAGAAATGTAATGTGCCCCCATGCTGTACTCAGAGCTTTGCAGGATAAATAAGAGAAAGTCTAGCGTCAGTCAAACTTAGCGAGCGTTTAATTGATTGGAAGGGCCATATGCGCCGCCTGCACACTTGGGGTGTAATCCAGAAAAAAGTTTAGCTCAGAGTTCTTATAGATCACCAGACGTCGTTCTCTGGCCAACCGCAGCACAGCATCTCTATCGCGGTAGTTCATCAGGCGGATAATAATGGGTCGTGGCGGGGTCCCAGGCGGAGGTCGAGGCCCAAGCGATCTGTGGGCTCTCTCCACCACGAGCATCCAGGAAAGCCCTCCAGGAAATAGGTCTGCAAGCATTTTCTCCACTAAGTCCTCCATCCTGCCCATATCCGTGGATTCCGGGAGACCAATCATTCTGATGTTGTTACGGCACGACAGTGCTGCCAAATCTTCATTTATATTGCATATTACCTCCAGCACCCGTTCCATCCGCAACAATTGTTCTGGTTCTCCGTGTCGTTGATCCTCCAACTCCGAAGTGCGCGTCTCTAACTGGTCAAAGCGAGCATCATGATCATCCACCCTGGCCTTGATGTGGTCCATCTGCTCAGTTAAGTGATCTAGTTTAGTGTCTATGCCAGCTAAGCTGTTTTTAAGATCCAAAAACATGGCTTTGACCGATGTGTCCAAAGGTCCTTCCTCCACCGGCAGATCCCCTGATTGACAGGCAGAAACGCCCCCCTTCCTCCTACCTCCGTCAAAGGAGATCTTCGCCTGCCTCTGCTCCCCCTTCCCCATACTGACAGCCGCCGAAAACCCACAAAGGAAGACTCACCACAAATTCCTGAAAAGGGGAAGCCAGCACACCAAGTTCACACAGGGGGTATCACCACAAATAGGAGTCTCCAATAATAGCACAATATTTCTCAGGTAGCTGGCGTCTCGTCTGTTGCCACCGGTCCCAGTCCACCTCCAAGATCGGCAGCCCACCACCAGTCAGCTAGAGGGACCAAGGCAGGCCCCAGATCAGGCCTCCTCAGAGCTCAGGACGTCGCCCCCAGCTCCCGAAGGACCCAAATGACCCCCTGGTCTGATTTGACCGGCAATGGGGCCACCCAGAGGGCCCTCCACTGAACTACAATAATAATGTAGAATGTTCAGAAATGCATTTGTCTCTTCAAGATAAGCACTCTACCAAAATACGAGGTCTGAAATACACCAGCTGTTCTAGGAAAGCGCGGCGCTCAAAGAACAAACTCCCTGGCGAATACTAGTCACTTAGCTGCAGTCTTTTCCGGAGTGCTGGAGGAATGCCTGGTGTCAGCTGGCACAGGAACGAAGAAAAGAATTGCCTCAAAAGTCCTGAATATGAGGATGACAGCAGGGGCTGGACTGCAAATCAGATGCTGAAATCAGGAAGCAAAACAAAGCCAAGCAGGGAGGCATGCTTCACGCTGCTATTTATAGCCAATTTGGAAAACAGTTGAGTTTCCATATATGGATGAGTCACCACACCCAATTAGAAGCACATGTCTACATCACACCCAGTTAGAAGCACATGTCTACACCTGCTCACATTAGCAAACAAGCATTGATAAAAACAATTGTGTAACACAGCACATTATGTCTACTTAGAAACATGAAGGTTTCACCAAGAACAGAGCTATGATTTAACCCTAATCCCTGGGGATGCTGACAGATAATGCAGGAGGCACCTTGGGGATTCCTGACATCTCCTGCCAGAAAACTCCCTGAAATCAGGTAAGTTGGGTGCTCTGACAGTGGAGAGGGGTGGTGGGTATTGTGTGTGTGTGTGGGGGGGTGTGTGTATGTTTGTATGTGTGTGAATGCGGGTGTGCATTGTGTGTGGTATGTGTGTGCATGTGTGGATGTGGGAGTGCGTGTATTGTGTGTTGTGTAAATGCGTGTGTGCTTGTTTCTATGTCAGTGTGTTTGGATGTGTGTGTGAATGGATGTATGCATGAGTGGGTGCATGTGGGTATGAGTGTGTATATGAGTGTGTGTGATGGTGCGTGAAGGTGCATGTATGTTGGTGGTGGGTCTGGGGAGGGAGGGTTTAGGGGGGAAATCTGGGGAGGGCGGTGGGGAAGACCCCTATCAGTGATAGGGAAGGAATTCCCTGTCACTGATAGTGCCTACTGCCAGGGTTTTTGGGGCAGTAAGGAGGCCACGAAAACCATGGCGGTAGGTGGGGTCATAATCCTGTGGGCGGGCTAGTGATGGCCGCCTGGCTGGAGACTGAAGTCCCCAGACCATCGGCTGTAACCGCCCTGGTGTACGGAGTGGTTCATTGGCGGATTGGCTTGAGCCAAACTGCCAATGTCATATTGTGGGGAAAAGTACCTCCAGCCTGTTGGCGGTATTTTTCTCCATAATACTGCTGTCTGCCAGGGTCGTAATGAGGGCCTTAGTATCACTGATACACATGAAACACACATGTGCTACGTCTAAAAGAACACGCCGCAAAGGAGTTGAGCAAATCACGCAAAACAATTGCAAAAATTACATCACCAAATGGCATTTCTTGGGAATTTCATATGAAATGTGTGGAACAGCCAAAGGAAAAGAAATAAGAAAAAGTTGATTCACAAAAAGTAAGCAACTGATATTGCCATGACCTATCTTGACTGCCAAAATCAAGGTATAAACAAGGTACATAATACTTAAACAGCTAGAGGAAAGGATTAGCACATAGCATATCTGCTAAGAATTTTGAGGGTTGCATAAGCAGAGAAGGAGGAGGACCATGAGATAGAAGCCATGGAGGAAGAGTGCAATTTCTGTTAACTTACCAGATAAAGAGTAATGTAGGCACCAATTTCAAAGTAATGTTCAACATATTTGTGCCTCAGGCCCTCAGCCCACCCTCTGGCTGCACATCTATCATTCCACTGCAGGTGAAGTATGTCCCTGTCCTACGTTTCTCTGTCAATGGTACTTTGAAATGAACCATGTGGATCATTTCATGGTTTACCTTAGGTACATAGGCCCTCGCTGCAATCCTGCCGGTCAAAGACCACCAGGTCTGTTTTGACGGAAGCACCGCCAACAGGCTGGCGGTGCTTCATATGGGATTACGACCGCAGCGGAAGCGCCGCGGTCGCACCGCCGGGACCGGCGTTTTCCCCCCACATTGGTCCCGGCGGTTGTAATCTCCCAGGGGATTACGAGTCCCTGTCCCACCAGCCTTTTCATGGCGGTATGAACCGCCATGAAAAGGCTGGTGGAAAGGGGAGTCGCGGGGCCCCCTGCCACGGCCCCATGGAGCTTTCACTGTCTGCATAGCAGACAGTGAAAAGCGTGATGGGTGCAACTGTACCTGTTGCACTGCCGCAACACCGCCGGCTCCCATGTTGCGGGCGAGATCCCCGCTGGGCCGGCGGGCGGGTGGAAACTAGGTTCTTCAAATAGACACTGCGGTAGTATGGCTGCATTGGCGGCCGCGCAGCGGTTTCAAAGTTGAAATGAGGGCCATAGTGATTTAGCCACATCATGAACAATACATACCTTTCAACTCTGTACATGATCACATCTGCATGATACAATTTGCAGATTCAAGAACATTAATTATCCACCCAATTATCTATCTATTGATGCAGTGATAAACAATCAGGCCCTAATCATGACATTGGTGGTAAATCCCACTTACCACCCCAGTGACGGCCGCCAACATATCACCGTGGAGGCGAACATACGTTAACCAAATTATGACACATACATACCAATCTGACAAAATCTGCCACATGCACAAATCCGCCAGCCCAAAGGTCAGTGTTAAAGTGTTGGTACCAACACCCATACCGTTACATCAACAAAACATGCTCACCACAACATGAACCACGAATCACCACAGCGGACATTCAATGGTGGTAAACCATTGGCGGTACACACAGGCGCGCTCAGAATAGTCACCCAAATACTAAACTAAACAACATTGGCCAGTACCAAAAACATACACCTGACACTAATACACGCACCTCACCCACCCACCCACAGCACTATAAAACACACATGCACATTACCCACAACCCTTTACGAATACAAATCATTGCCACAAGACTGACACCAAGACCACTGCGACAACTAGACACACACACCATATACATCCATACATCCCTCATGTACCCCACTTCACACACCCAACCACATTATCCAACACCCTCACACCTACACACACCACACAGCACCCATGTCCCCATAAAGGCACCCCGTCTCACAGATGAGGCGTTGCAGGTCATGGTGGAGGAAATAGTCAGGGTAGAGACACAGGTACAGCAAATATCCATTGCCAGGAAGATGGAGCTATGGCGGAGAATCGCGGACAGGGTGAACACCGTGGGACAGCATTCAAGAACAAGGGACGACACCAGGAAGAGGTGGAACGACCAACAGGTAAGGTACGTTCCGTGGCAGCAAGGCACAGGTTCGCCATACAGAGGACTGGAGGTGGACCCCCACATCCTCCCACACAGCTCACAGCATGGGAGGAGCAAGTCTTGGCAATACTGCATCCTGAGGGACTCACTGGAGTAGCCGGAGGACTGGACACTAGTGAGTCAAGATTTACTACTTATCACCCCCATACCTGCATGCCATCTCATCCCCTCACTCCCATCACTCTACTCCATCCCACACACTGCACCTACACATCTGACTAACCCCAATGGCAAGCCCTGTATGTTATACCAATGCATGGATAGCCCTCCCAGCCCTGCATGGACACCCATCACAAAAAAATGCACATCATAGGGGAACTAACAATCCCACAAAATATCACCCTACACATACAAAGGTGGCAAGGCAACAGCAACGATAGAGGGGATGCTAGGGATTTACAATATGTCATAGACAGGAAGCATAATACATCACTTACATCATTACAGGTGCCCCAGCCAATGTCAGGGGAGACTAGGTACCACGACAAACCAGTCCCCCAACAGAAGATACCCCCAGTGATGACAGTAACTCTGGACTTCTGGATCTAGATGAACTACCTTGCCCATCAGGGACCACTGGTCAGTTGGTCACTGCAGCCCACTTATAGTCAACCACAGAGCCTCCCCCATCAGTATCCAACACCACAGCACCCACCCAGCGTCCCCACACCTCTGTCCCCAGGACACGTCAATCAGCAGTGTGCCCATCTGTACAGGGACCACAGTCCACACCTTACCCCCAAGACAATCAGGGACTTGGGCTCAGTGGCAGTGGGCACACCGTTCAGGGGACACAGGCACAGGGCAACAGAGACAATGGGAGGACCGCTGTGCACCAGGGGGAGGACAGGTCCAGGAAACCAACTCTCCAGGAGGCACTCACCAAGATCCTGGGGGCCTACCAACAATCCCAGGACATGATGGTCCATATCCTTACCAACCTGCAGGAGAAAAAGAGGCTGCAGGAGGAACACTATCAGGAGATCAGGGAGGACTTGCAAGCCCTCAACATCACCATGATCTCCATAGCAGGGGTGCTGGCAGACATGGCCAACATCATGAGGGAATCGACAGCACACCATGGGCCCCTACCACTAGCAAGTCTATTGACCAGCCCTCCACTTCCGCTGTAGCTAATGGGCAGGAGGCCCCTCTGCAGGACCCACAGGCCACCAGCACCCTCCCCCTACAGAAGGTGAACCACCCCACAAACATTCCCTGTGACCCAGATAGAAGCCAGAGACACTTGCAAGATCAAGACCACTGCCAGAAAATTTTACTCTCCTGATTGTCCCCCTTGAGTCCCACCCTGTCACCTTGTCCACTTTGAACTGCGGTGTCTCCTCCTCCTGCAGAAAAGGCACATGTTGTGTGAGGGCCAGGTTGTGCAACATGCAGCATGCCACTACTATCTGGCAGACCTTCTCGGGTGAATAGCACAGGGATTTACCTGTCAGATGCAGGCATCTGAACTGCCCTTCAGGAGGCCGAAGGTCCTTTCACTTATCCTCCTGGTTCACTCATGTGCATCATTATAACGTTTCTCAGCCCCTGTCCTGGCATTCCTCACAGGGGTCAGGAGCCACGATAGGTTTGCATAGCCAGAGTCACCTGCAAATATTGAAGGACAAACAGTAGCCTTACACAATGCTGCGGGGATAACAGCTGAAGGCATACACTGACATTCAGTGGGTGGGGAGTATGGCTCACCTATTAGCCACACCCTGTGCCTCTATAGTTGGGCCATCACATTTGGGATGCTGCTATTCCTCAGAACGAATGAGTCATGCACCGACTCAGGATTCTTGGCAGTGATATGGGAGATGTACTGGTCCGCCAGGCACACGATTTGCACATTCTGTGAGTGAAAACTCTTCCAATTCCTGAACACCTGTTCATTCTGGCGGGGGGACAAACGCAATATGTGTGCCATCAATCACCCCAATAATATTGGGTATATGTCCCATTGCATAGAATTCTGCCTTCACAGTGGCCAAATCTTCCACCGAGGGGAAGCAATGTAGCTGGACATGTGTTTCACCAAGGCAGACAATACCCTTGCCAGCACGATTGAGAACTTTGGCTGTGACATTCCTGCTGCCAAGCACACTGTCACTTGGAAAGAACCAGTTGCCAGGAAATGGAGCACTGATAGAGCCTGCACAAGTGGGGGGAATCCCAGTGGGAAGGCAGATAGCTGATATCCGGTCAGGCTTCAATTGGGCACACAGCTCTGTGATTGTGTCCCTGCCCAGTCTATAGGTGAGTATTATGTGCCTTTCCTTCAGTGTAGCCAAGTCCAGAAGGGGTCTGTTTACAGGGGTTTGTCTCCTCCTCCCATTCATCCGCAGTTTAGGTATCTAAGGGACACAAATGTGAGCAGGCTGTCACAATTTGAACAATGGAACCACCACCTCAGTGTGCATACATTGGGAATGGCAATGTATGTGACATTTTTGGCAATGACGCAGTTATGGAATATCTGAATGTTGTCCACCACCATGAAATGGCTACCGCCTGTCCTGTACCTAGGGACAGGTACAAGTGAGGTAACTCCGCTGACGTTTGGCAGCATGGCGGAAGCGGTCTTGCACCGTCGTGCAATTCCTCATTGGCTAATATGGGTCTCTGTGGAGTACAGTCGCCAATGGGGATCAGTGGCAGTGGTGACAGTGTACACTGCTGTGTACGTGGCCGCCATTTTCCATCTGAATCCTCACTTGATTCCTGACTCTCCACAGGACAACACCTATACTGCGTGTGTTGCTGTGACCTGTGTCTGGAACCTACCATGGCCCGTATGACTGGGGAAAGGAGGGCCCCTGCCTTCACTTCAATGGAGTTGGAGCGCTTGGTGGATGGGGTCCTACCCCAGCATGGACAGCTGTATGGGCCTCCAGACCAATAGGTGAGTACACCTTGGGCACGATGCATGTGGGAAGGTTGCATGGAGATGTGTGTGCAGGCATCGTGTAATTTTGGGGAGATGTCTGGTGGTAGTGTAAATGGTGGGCGCCGGGTGATGTGTGTGCCAATGGAGTTGGAAACTGGATTTATGGCCCACATTTGTGACAGGCTGGATTGTATGTGCAATGCTGTTCTCCTGTCTGTATTACCTCTGAAGTTCAGCGCCCATCAAAAGAATGGATTGCGGCGTGCCATCACCAAGGACGTGCGGACCCTGGGGGGCTACAGCAGGTGGAGCACCCACTTCAGAAAACAGTAAGAGGACCTGAGACGCTGGGCACCGAAGACTGCTGATGCCCAGCTGGGGATGGCCTCCCAATGAGGAAGGGGTGCCCGTCGGAACCTGACACCCCTGATGGCCCGCATATTGGCGGAGGCCTACCCAGAGCTAAATGGGCACTTGAGGGCATTACAGCAGCCACAACGGGTTGTGAACAGTGGGCGTTACTACAATAATTGGTAGGTGCCATGGGATCCAGGTATTGGGTATGAGTTAGTGGGTGCCCCTTAGTGCCAGGACAAACATTGCAGCGTGATGCAACTCAAGGGTAATGGGTGCACAGCAAATGCAGGTAACCCAGCTCGGTTGCATTCCATGTCAGTCAGGGCTTAGTGGGTCCCAGGATGGGTGTAGTGGCGGTGGTTGGCCCTCATCTTGCTTTGGCATACAACCAATTGAATGCCAGTGCAATGCATAGTGCTCTATTCAGATCCTTCTGTTCTATCTCCTCCCCCTCCTTTCTCCTCCTGTCATCCTGTTCATGTGTGCATAAGCATCATCTGGTGGAGGAGCAGGGGCACTGGTGACAGAGGGAGCTGCATCCCACAGGACCCAGGAGGCAGAGTCCACCGACGCCGAGGGAACCAGTGGGACTGAGGGCGATGGGAGCACCAAGGCGGAGACAGGAGGTGACAACACAGACTCTGATTCCTCCTCCTATGGAAGCTCCCTGGTGGTGGCGGACACCTCTGTTACCACCCCAGCTGCAGGTACAGCCGCCACCCCGTACCAGCACTGCCCTCCCAGTAGCCCCTCAGCGAGTTGCCTGTGCTGGCTCGCCCAGGAGGGTGGGCATTTCATCGCCTCAGCACCTCAAGCCCTGCCCCAGTGATCCCTGCTGCCCTGAGTGAGGAGGCTATTGACCTCCTGAGATCCATCTCTGTAGGGCAGTCAACCATTGTGAATGTCATCCAGGGGCTGGCATCCCAGATGCAGCAATGCAATGCATTCCTGGAGGGCATCCATGGTGGATTGGCGGCCCAAAAGAGGTCGATTCAGGCTCTGGCCTCCTCTATGATGGCAGCCATTGTTCCTGTTCCTACCGTCCCCTCTCCAACTACCACTTCCTAGTCCCAGTCTCCTCAACCCCAACCCATCCCATGCACACATACAGATGAGCATGCACACAAGACATCACACAAGAGTGGAACAGTCAAACACAGGCACCACACTTCAGTCCACAAGCACTCACACAAAAAACAGACAGTTGTACACATATCCACGTCCACTGCCTCCACTGTCTCCCCCTCCTCCTCCTCCACCTCCCTCACAGTCACGTCCACACTCACACCTGCATGCACTGCTTCAACAGCCACCACCAGCATCACCACACCAAGCAGCACACACACCTAACTAGCAGACACCTCCACAACATCCATCCACGCGTCACATGTGTCATCTCCCACCCTGTCTGTCTCCCATCCTAAAGGACACAAACGCAAGCACTCACACAACCAGCAGTCATCCACCTTACATCAGCACACTGCCCATGCACCTGCACCCAAGTCCAGCAGACGTACTCCTCCGACAACCACTCCCTCAACCTCCACTGCCATCCTTCCTCCCTCATCCCGCCCCACCGTCTCTAAGAAGCTTTTCCTTGCCCTCCCCCCCGTCCTGCCCATATGAGCAGGGTCCCAATGACCCAGCCCACCACCTCATCCAAACAGTCCACAGGGACAGTGGAGGCACCTCCTAGTCATGGAGGCAAGACAGTGAAGGATCCCACTCCACCAGCCAGGAAAGGGAAGGATCCCACTCCAGCAGCCAGGAAAAGGGATGGATCCCACTCCACCAGCCATGAAAGGGAGGCATCCCACTCCACCAGCCAGGAAAGGGAAGAACCCTCACCTCCAGCTGAGACACAGCAGCCCTCACCTCCTGCAGAGACTGGCAGGGTACCAGCACCACCACCACCACCACCACCGCCACCAGTGGGTACAGGGCCCTCATCCCCTGCTAGACACAGAAGCCCTCACCTTCTGCACAGGCTGGCAGAGTACCAACATCGCCACCACCAGTGGGCACGGGTCCCTCGTCACCTGCTGAGACACAGCAGCCCTCACCTCCTGCAGATGGCATGTAGGTCACCCTCTAGGGACTGATGTACAAGGAGCCCCCTCCAGAACCAGTGGGCAAGTTCCCCACCTCAGGGACTGTGACCTTGAACTCCCCAGCAAAGGATAATTGGCATGGAGCCCCCTCCAGAACCAGTGGTCAAGTTCCCCACCTCAGAGATTGTGACCTTGCACTCCCCAGCAAAGGATAATGGGCATGGAGCCCCCTCCAGAACCAGTGGGCAAGTTCCTGACTTCAGCTGAGGTGCCTCCCACCCCACTTCCTCCTTAGGTGTCTGTCCATTTCTGAGATGTTGCCCCTGCACAGTTTTGTGCAGAGTTAGTCAGGATCCAGTTGGGGCTTGGACTGTGCCCTGTGGCCATGTGGGCCTTTTGTACTTTGGACTGGGCATTGGCCCTTTCTGGACAATTGTTCATATATCTTTGTTCTCCAATTGGTTCATATGGTGGCTGTTGCCATGCAATTACAATCTCAGTACTGCCGACCTGTAGTCCTTGTATTATTATACCGTGTGTCCTGTTCCATTGGTTTACGTCTGCAGCTGGTTTTGTATATGGTCTGTGTGTGAATGGTGTGTGTAGTGCGTGTGTGTGTCACTCTCCATTTCCTCCCTCCCTCCCTTGTGTGCTAGGTGGATGTACTCATTGTCATCATCTCTGTTGACCTTGGTGTTCCAGGTGGAGCATGGCGTAGAAGAGCATCAGGAAGACTTGGAGTTCCGGTTCCATGGCGGCGTTGATCTTCTCTGTGTCTCTGTTGGTAAGTCTTTGGTCTTCTGTGTTCTGTTTCCACCAGGCATTTGATGGCGTTGGTACCGCCCTGGAAATTGTGGTGGTTTGCTGTGTCATGGCATGGTGGGCGGTACCTTGTCTTCCCCCTGGCTGTTGATGGCTATCGCTGTGGTGTCTGGTGTTAACGCCCTGGCGGTTGGTGTGGTATATTGGCTATCTATGGGAGTTATCACCACCATGGTCTTAATTTGGTGGTAATTACCGCCAGCCTGTAACAGTCACCAATGTCATAATGACCACCTTAATGTCTATCACTGAGGTATCTAACATAGGTCCTGAATGGCTGGATCCATGTCACCTTTTCCTAATATCTACATTTGATAGATCTACTTACAATTAAATGTAATTGAACTCATTTTTATAGTCAATGGTTATGTGACTTGGTCAAGATAATTACCTAGCTCATGGTTCTCCAACCTTTTTTTTGTAGTAACTGTTAGTGAAAATCATCCAGACCTAAGAATATTATTAGGATTGCCATACTGACCACGTCAGCAATTTTACATGTTTGTTTTAAACATAAAATTTTAAGTTTTTGTAGGCTGGGCTATACACAGGAGAGCTACTTATGGGTAGCTCGATAACTACTAGTAGCTCACAAGCTATTCTTTGGAGACTCCTTATCTAGGTCCACAGTAACATAGCTCAATGTATCGATAGTTTCCCATTCGCTCCTTGGTCAGTCTATTACAGCGAGTAAGGGGACATACCTTGTGGGTGCCTGTGCAATAACATTGCTTGGCCTATTTCTTAGGTAGCTAGAGTTAATTCCAGGTTCTTATATGATAATGTTAAATGTGTGAGTACCTACAATCATTTTTGAGATATTGAAGTCCAGTTTCTTACTATGATTAAAATTCAGGCTCCCATGAATATTTGTTTCTAGTGCTTCCCTTCTAAAGCCAATCACCACTTCTCATTACTTACAGCATTTTCTGGAAAAGACTGGCAAGCCATCTTAAGGCTGTCAGTTTTGACTAGCTTTAAATAGCATAACATTTTTAAGCGTTACAGTTATTAGGTCACTAGTGCTTACTGATCCATTGTGGGTATTACTTGTTATGGGAGTGGATCCTGTAATTGTACTGAGGCAGTCTTCTATTAACAAAAGCACCAATAGTGCTCAAAATCATAGTGGTCCGTTTAGAGTTGCCCAATGTTGCAAGATGAAGAGACTTACAAATATGCATTATTGTGGATTCATGTACTGACTGACTAATCAGTCTCCACCCAGAAGAACCTGGTTTGTACTCACATCACTGCCTCACAAGCTCCTAGGGACACAAACTACATCTGTGCTTTATTGTTGCTGCAGAGGATGTAATTAAAAAATGTGTGTCCACAGCATATCCCATTCCTGACTCCTCAGTGTCACTAGTGTATCCAGGCCAGAGCCCTCACTGTCCTCAGGGAATCTCAGCTCTCCCCACCCTACAGTTGTTGCTTTAGGAGCTGAAGCCTTGGGAGTTACACAAGATGCCAAGATTTATGCCCTGAACAAGTGTTCTCCATGTTTTGAGTGGAGAAGATAGCAGAGATGCAGCCTACAGTACGGAATGAGTCACCCACTTCAGCTACTGGCTCTCATCACTGTGAGTGACATCATTTTGTTCTTTCATGTTAGCACATCCACCTACACAGTAGTTCACTTCAGTTTCCGGGTGGTAGGCCAAACTCTGCTTTTATTTGTGCTTTCATTTAATGTTTTTCATGATTTGCTAATTCATTTTTGTAATTAATTATTTTGACTTGCTATTCATGTCACCTAAGGCAGCAATATTTTACATAGTGGGGTTTGGTACAGCCTCTTTCTCTTAATTGGATGGCTTTTGTTCTATCTAAATTTTCTGCATCTTTTTAGATGTTTCTTCTTCCTATTCTTTGCTTGCCCTGACACTAGAACATTTCTTATACCCTACGTTTTCAATGGATGGCTGATGTTATACCACACCTTGCATTCAGGGAAATACATTTTTAGAGGGAGTGAGTGTGTATTCTCTCTTTCACTTGTGCCATTGCACTGCTTACCCTCTCAAACACCAGCCCCTCTTGTGTGCTTCTGTTGTTCTTCCCGGGCCTGTCCATTATTCCTCTGTCTCACCATTCTCCCTGCATTGACATCTCTCCCACCTTCTTTTCAGTTGCTCACCTGAAATTCCCATCATGGTCTTTACTTTAATTAAAAATTCATTTTTTTGGAGAGCCCGGCTGCTGCAATATGCTTACGAGCAGCTCCTTTTCCACAATATGCTTTCATACACATTTCATTTATTATTTTTATTTACTACTCCAAAACTGGTGTCCACCATCTTGGAATGGTTGATTTAAGAAAAAAACTAAATGAGCAACTTGTCATGGCATATGCACATGCATGTGTGGTGGTAAATGAGCATCTATTCTTGATCACTCTGTGGTTCCTCACAGTCATGCTGCAAATACGCACATGTGTGATGGCGAATAGGTGTGCACAAGTCATCATGCTTTTTCTGGACATTGCTGTATACCATTTGTAAAATTAATTTGTAACGGAGACTTGCTTGCATTGGCAGCCATATTTACATTGTTTTTATGACTTTTAGTGTCTGGAAGTAATGTTTGCAAAAAAAGAGAACTAATAAGAGAAAAACATTGTAGACTTATCAAGGCCAGACCCATTGGCTTTCCAATGCTTGTCCCTTTCCAGTGCAGCTTTCGGAATCTTTAAGGAAGGCCTATCTTTGTAGGATAACAGTAATCCAGTTTATCATTTGCTAAGATGAATAATACTGTCTTTGAATTTTCAGAGAACAGCAGTGGAGTTTTGACTTATCAAATACAATATGTTTCATTTTCATTGCTTTGTAGTCACACTGTACCTTAGTCATATGTGTCTCCATGCACTACACACTATACAACACACCACATACACACTAATATTCATTGACATCCCACCACAACACAACACGAATATGCTGGAAACACATATTGCTATACACCCATAAGAGAACACACACACATTGTTGGCACTACACCCACACACGATACAACCACAACAACCAACACAACTACAGCACAACTACACACTCATCTAAATAAACACAATCATGCACAAGCACAACTACAAACTTCATGACAAAAAAAATCAGACAACAACACTCACTTAAATGTTACACACAGCAACACAACATGTACAACAATATCGAACCCACATGCAAGTTTCTCACATATAGACACATCCACATCACCCACTCCAGCTCTCTCCACCTCAACCAGCCAATCTCATTGCACACACACATATACGTGCTGACTCACGTACACAACTGGTAGCACAATATCACAGGTACAGGTTCCCTTGCAATGTGCACACATTGAGAAAGTTGATGGGTGTGAATGTAAATTTCGTACCAGCATTCATTTGGCAATGAATACCGACACCACAAAGATAGTTGTGTATTTGTGTGATATCTGTCATGTACCAGAGTGTCCCTATCCATGTCCCGCACAAATGTTTTCCCAACACATGCATATGACTGCAGTGGTCCGGTTCCCATATACGGTGACCACACAACGTACACAGCCAATGAGGGTTACCTACCTGTCGGAGTGACGGGGTGGGGATATGTTTTCTCTGTGGTCCAGTGGCAGCGGTGATAGAATGTATTGTCCAAATGTGTCCATTCAAAAACAGAAGTGGAATGGGGAAAAAAAGTAGGTTTGTACCTCATCCCCCCAGTCTGCTAACTCAGGTGTGGAAGTTGGACCACTACAGTTGGCTTGGAAATAAGGCACATCCAAATCTTCTTGGTGGTAAAGGTGGCTGGCGGTCTCTATCCTATGGTCCCGCCAACATCTAAATCGGACGGGTGGGCGTACAACCAAGGCAGCAGACTGGTTATCCTATGGAAAACTGGCAGCAGGACTGTTACCGCCAAGATCTAAATCAGGCCCATAGTCTTAAATACATTAAACGCAGAATCATCGGCTATCCTCAAATCTTGGAATCTTTTCCTAGTAAGTAATGTTGGTTTCTTGCTTCCTTCTGTCTGAATATTTTAAGAAGTCACATATCTTGGTATCATCAGATTTAAATTTTTAAGGCAAAGATTCTTCTGATGGTATTAGGTTGACCTTAAACAGCATTTGCTATATGTGTTAATCTTGCGGCCCAAAGGACTAATAAAAATGCCAAAGACAGTATTGTAGCCAATCCTTAAACACACTTAGAGTGGGCTTTTGGTCTGCTCCTTGCATTACTCTTCATTGGATGACACTCTTGTCTAGTTCAATTGTCTGCTCCTAATTTTATGACTTTCCTCCCTATTCTTGTGTTTGCTCTGCCACTGAAGCATTTAAGTTGTACCATCATTTTCGACTGGATCAGTGCAATCGTCAACTGTTGATGTTATATTTGAGATTTTGTGACTTAGGGCCATATGTACGAAAGCTTTTTCCCATAGACACAGAATGGGTAAAATCCTTTGGTACATCTGGCCCTTAGTACTCCCAAGGAGTTTGTGTCTTGCTTCTTTCCCTCACTTTCTCCCTCTGTTTTTTTTTTTTATCTTGAGCATGTGCCCATGATCTATAGCCCCCACTTACCTGTATTAACTAGACAGGAGTGAAGGTGTGCTTCTCCGAACTTCTTGAGTGTCCAAGTCTTCGGCAGTGGAAGAGATTATAGATGAGCACAGAGTGTGATCAAATGTTGGTGTGAGGATCTGCATCTGCAATGTTCAAATTAAGTGAAGCATACAAGTGGAGTCAAGACAGACATGTCCTAGAACACAACAGGACTTTCCCAAGATTTATAATGATGGTGACCTTCTTGGTTTCCAAGGGTGTAACCTTCTCATAATTTAGAGTATTCGCTAGTAAGCAATCGTTATGCGTAGTTGCTGCAGAGAGACCCAGGGTGCTCCCAGGTAGACTGGGAGCCTGTGCAGGCTCTCTCCAGCCCAGCAACAGAGTTGCTGGGCTGGAGAGACCCTACTGTGGATGTGTGTTTGGCCGGCCCGAGACAGCTGGCCAAACACGCATGTGCTTTGAGGGGAGTGCTCTGTGCACTCCCCTCAAGTGCTTGTCACCCCCAACGGCCTGCCCCTATTCAAGAAAACAATAATAAACACAGTTTATTATTGATTTCTTGGAAAGGATTTTCAGCTGCCACTGCTGGCGGGGGTGCAATGCTCCTCCGCCCTAATGGAGGAGCCGCCCCTGACAAGATGGCTCAATGTTATTTCGTGTTCTCCAAGATGGCCGCCATGCTGTATTTACATGTGATGTGACAGCCATCTTGGAAATATATAAAATACAATTCCTAGATTATTGGTTGGTGCTATTTACTTTGCCAATGCCAGTGCAATTTAAAAAAAAAATTGGCACAGCCAATAATGGCAAACAACAAGCATTAGCAAAGAAAGCCCAATTGGATTTGCCAAAGCTTGCTATGATCTGTATTCACACTAACCCAGTTTAATGCTCTGTCTTTCAGTCCTGTGAATCCCCTGAAGCCTTCATACTGATGTATATCAATATTACACTGCTGATTTTTCTTCCACGATTTAGCAGAAAGGGTCATTAATTCCAAAACGGCAACACTCAGGCTACCTAATGGGAATAGGCAGAGATTTGCCGCAAAGAGGTTTTTTAAAATGTGAATCACAGGTGCACAGGTCATCATGCTTTTTTCTGGATATTGCTGTATACAATTTGTAAAATTAATTTGTAACGGAGACTTGCTTGCATTGGCAGCCATATTTACATTGTTTTTATTACTTTTAGTGTCTAGAAATAATGTTTGCAAAAAAAAAGAACTAATAAGAGAAAAACATTGTAGACGCATTGTAAAAGCATAAAGTTCTAACCACAGCTATCTGTTTGTGCTGGTTCGAGTGACAGTCAAAAGTCCAAGATGACCGTGTTGGACTACGGGTCTGTTGTAGTCTCCGATTGGTCCTTCTGAAGTTTAGCTTCTCAAGATTTGTGACAAGAGTCCCGTTCAAGGGTAAAAGTTCACCGGGAGCAAGGAGCGCGTCATCGGCAATGGTCGACGGGGCGTCAAGAGTGATCTGAGCATCGCGGATGGGCAGGCTACAGCCTCGTGAGCGACGAGGTTCCAGAGCGAATGGGCCTGTTCATGTTCGCAAAGAGCCCAAAACCTTGGCTTACAGAGCAAAAAGACCATTTCCAGGAGCTGAGGACCTGAGAGGTGACTCTTGGGGGTTAGGAGCTCATTGAAGATGGATCCAGGAGCTGTGGGGAGCCTGTTTTTCCCTGAGGCTCAGATCAGGAGGCCGGCAGACTAGACATTTCAGTCACTCTGGGGTCCTGTTTTTAAGATGGGATCCTGGTCCAGTTCTTCTTCCCCGAGGCATTTGCCACTCATAAGAAGCATGGTGAACTTTGAATGACCTCCTTAACTTGAGATCCCAGCTCTGATTGTTCCTAGCTTGGTGCTGCAAAAGTATCAGGCCAGGGAAGCCCCTGATTTTTTTTACAGATTTTGAAAGCGTAGTGGCTACTGCCACTTGGCCACCAGAACGGTGGGGTCAGTACATAGCCCCACCTTTGTCAGGAGAATTGCTGACAGCATATCAGGCACTAAAGACTTCTCATCATACTTCTTATCAATATATCAAAAAGCTCATCTAAGAACATCTCAGGTGTAATGCTGAGTTTTACAGGGCCAGATTTCAGAGAAAGAAAAGGGGATCCAGGGATGATCCCAGAGCACAGTATTATCACATTAAGGACCTAGGCAATCAATGGTTACAATGAGGAACTGCTTCGACTGGGGAAGTAGTGAAAAAACATTGTCTGGATATGTATGTAGACACTTTACCTGTCTGTACCCAGGCGTTGGTTAGGCAACATCCGAACCTCACACTCAATGTAGCCATCAGACTGGCTTGCGTATACCACTGATCTCCGCAATTTCCGGAATGAATATTGGGAAAGTTATTAAGATAGATTCACAACCCAAGTCAGTTCCAAAGTTCA
This sequence comes from Pleurodeles waltl, assembly GCF_031143425.1. Lineage (NCBI taxonomy): Eukaryota > Metazoa > Chordata > Amphibia > Caudata > Salamandridae > Pleurodeles > Pleurodeles waltl. The sequence goes on from NC_090437.1 coordinate 833,183,259, forward strand.
TGCCACAGGCCAATAATGCCAGAAAGTTTGTAATCAGACTTAGCCTCTCAAGCATTATGCAAGGTTCACAGTGCTAAGAGTGTGCTGAGTGGGGTCATATCGCTAGAGATTGTCCCACAAGTCTAATGCTCCTGAACCCATGGAAATAAGGTAAGCAAGGGGCAATATTTTCCGTAGAGAACCTGCGGGTGAATATTATAAAAAAATGATCTAGGTAAACCTAATAGCACTGATGGTTTCTGGCTGTCATTTTACCGCTGTCTGTAAAAAATAGATAAAACCAGATCAGTTAGAGGAGGGGAGGAACATTTGTATTACATGTGTTCATGGAGACAAGACGGTTAATCTGACAACCAAGGTATTCTTGGACATACATGAGGTGGAGGAAATCATGAGAATAGGAGTCATCCCAAACTTAATGGATGACATCATTCTGGGTACTGGCAATCCTTTATTTTCACAAACTTTGAAAACCTATTTACAAACAGAGAAGGAAGGAGTCTGCTTAAAGGAAGCCCCACTACATAGCATCAAAAGTCAGCATCTATTCCCTGATATAAGAAAACCAGGAAACAAAAAAAGCATGACAAAACAAGCACATGCAGGTCATTCTCTTGCGAAGAGATACTGCTTGGGAACATCATCGCAGTTTTAGAGCGTTTCAAAAGAAAGACCCCAACCCGGCACAGGCATGGGAACAAGCTAGAGGTAATGACTAGGAAGATACAGTAGGACCCTATTTGTTTAATAAAAAGGGACAAAATGCAAAGACCTCATCAGGCATATGCCACAACTTACTTGGATGATACAACAATATCCAGCCCTACTTTGGAGACATATTTATGTCACTTGATGAATATCAATCCCAGGAGTCAATCCCAGGAGAAGAAAATAGGCTGCTAATGAAATCAAGAATTTGTGCTATAGAATGGGAGGAGGGGAAATTAACTTTTCCATAAATAACAAACCCTTCAACAGATATTGAAGAAATGAATCAACCCATAAAAATAGAGAGGTTAAGTAAAGGAGAAATAATTAGCTTTGAGGTAATGAAAAAGATTCTTTTTAATGATCCTATTCTAGTGTACTTAAATTTAAAGAGAACTTTTGGAGAGAAGTGGGTTGATGGGGTGAAACCCTACTTAAGCAGCAACCACAAACTCTGTCAGGATGAGACACAAGCAAACACCAAAGTAACCTGTGCGTAACCCTCTGGCAGCCTGTCACAAAAGCAGTCAGGCTTAACTGAGAGGCAATGTGTAAAGTACTTATGCAGCACATCAAAGAACAATAAAGTGAAAACACATGACAAAAAAATCCCACACCAATTTAGACGAACAGGCGAAACTTTAATAAATTATTTGAGAACAAAATGAAAATATTCCAACCAATAGAACCAGAAACATGCAAGTTCAAAGTTGTAGCTAAAAATAGTGCCTAGAAGCACCAAGTGCCAACTGTGGTTATATGGTCGTGCCAGACCTGGACAAAGTGACAATTTCAGGCTGACCATGATAGAACATGGGCCAGCTGCAGGGACCAAGTTAGGCCCACTGAAAAAAGTACCTTAATTCCTGGCAGTGGAGCATTGAGAGATCCCAGGTCTAGGAAAGTGTCTCATAGTAGCAGTTTCAAGGAACTTGTGGGGCTGCGATGCAGAGTCCTGTGTCTTCATTGAGGATACTTTTGATGAGGGGCTAATGATGTGAAGTCCTGTTACGAAGATGCGTCACCAACTGGAGGTTCCAAAGAAGCTGTGGGGCTGCAATGCAAAGTCCTGCATTGTTGTCAAGGATGCCGTCAATAAGGGGCTTGCTATGTGAAGGCCTGCATCAAGGATGCGTCATGCCCCAGAAGTTCTGAGGAGAACCCAGGCTGTGATATGAGGCTAGTCATTAAGTATCCGTCGCATTGCTGTGGTTTTGAAGTTGAACTGCTAGATGTGTCAGGGTGAGTCAGTTCTGCCCACAAGACCACAACTGCATTTTGTAGAGCACATTGAGGCCCACTGCCACAGGTTCAAGACTGGGGTGGCATCACTTGGGGTGTACGAGTCACAGCAGAGTCCAGGTGCTGGGTTCAAGGTGTATGGAGCCTTTTCTGTCCCTCAGGCTCTGATCAAGAGGCCAGACAACTAGACCTTGTTGTCACTGTGGTGGTCCTCGGTCCAAAGTGCAGATCCAGTCCAGGGCAACAGAATAGCAGTTCATCTTGCAGAACAGCACAACAGCCCTCCTGAGTCTTCCCCAGGTCTAGAGGTGTACTGAAGCTTTGGGTGTGAGAGTCCAATATTTATACCTGGTGGCCACTTTGAAATAGGAGACGTTTCTAGTGGGTTCCAGCCCCAGATGTTCTTGGAATTTACTGGCTTCCTTTCATGGCCTCGGCTTGTCTGAAGGTCACAAAAGACTAGGGTCAAACCCTTTGTGAATGTGCTCAGTCAGAGCTTTTGTGTTCTGCAAGAGTGGTAGGTGAAAGCTCTTTCCCCTAGTTGAGTCAGAGATGGCCCTTCCTGCCAACACCTCCTCCCCTTTGTTTTGCGGCCTGAGAGCAAGACACAAAGACAAACTGCCAGATACACCTAATCATGTGACCAAAGATACAGGTTGCAGGCACCTAATGGGTAGAGCAAAAAAATACCAACTTTCTAAAAGTGTCATTTCAGAATTGTGAATCAAAATCTGACTTTACCATTAAAGAGGGTTTTCAGTTACAATTCTTTAGACACCAAACTTGTCATTCCTACTTGCTACCGACTGAATGTTACCACTTATTGTAATAAGGTAACCCAATGTTATCCAATGGAAGAGGTAGGCCTTGCAGTACTGAAAAACTAGATTAAGAGTTTTTCACTACCAGGACATGTTAAAAGTGCATGCCCAACTTTATTTAAATATACTGCATCCTGTCCTCATGGGCTGTTTGGGGCCTACCCTAGTAGTGGGGTTTACATATTAAAAAGGAATGTTTAGGTCTGGCAAAATATTTATTTGGTCAGGGCAAAATGGCAATTTTAAAACTACAGATAAGCTGCAATGGCAGGCCAAAGACATTTTTAAAGGGCTACGTATGTGGGTAGCACAATTAGTGTTGCAGGCCTTCTAATAGCATTTAATTTACAGGCCTTGGATACAGGTAGTACACGTTACTAGAGGCTTACAAGTAAATTAAATGTGGAAATTGGGTGTAAGCCAATTTTACCATGTTTAAAGGGGAGAGCACAAGCACTTAAGCACTGGCTAGTAGTGCTAAAGAGTGCAGTGTCCTAAAGCCAGCAAAAACAAAGTCAGCAAAAACAGAAGAATGGAAGACAACAGTTTGGGGGAAAACATGCCAAAGATGTCAGATCTAATACCTTTGAGCTACAAACTATTAGGAGTAGTACTCTCAAAGATGTGTCAAGATGATATCTGTGGGCAGCAGCATACATTAGTCACAAGTAATTACCAATGGAAAGTTATTATTCAATGATAGAAAATTAATGTCAAATGATAAAAATGGCAAAGGAGGTACTACAATACTTCTTATTGGGGGAAATTAATTTGTTGCCTACAGACCATGCTGCATTGGTATGGGTTTCACTACACAAAGACATAAATCAACATACTTGTAGATGGTTTTTGGCATTCCAACTTTTTTTCCTTCCAGACAAAACACAGTGTAGGGACATTGCATACAAAATTTGATTACTTGTCCAGCCATGCAACATCTGAATGGCCCTACCAGCCATACCTAGAGAGGGGGATATTAGTCAGGCAGTGAGGGAGAAGCCCTGAAACTTTCAAGATAGCATCCACAGATCAGCTTGCAAATAGGGAAGTGATTGGTCTAGACAGAAAAGGATGATACAGGCAAGTCGAGTGAGGATCTTCCGGGGCACAGGAAGAAAAGAGGGCAGAAGGAACTGTTGAGGGAGGAGAGTTGGTCAAGAAGGGCAGGAGGCAGGAGAAGCCATGCAGGACCCAAGAGGATCCCTGGCAGAGTGGAGCCACACAGGAGTGCTCAAGATGCTGGACCTGAAAGGACTCCGGATGAGTATATGTTGTTTAAAGGACTGCGACCCGGCTACTCAGAAACACTAGAGGAAGAAGGTTACAGATGTCAGAGCCCAACAACACTGTCCAATGTAAAGTGCATACCCAGCAGTCTGAGGGCCCTCTGTGCACCTGAGATATCTGAGGTACAGGAGAGGGCACATTTGTGTCTGCACCTTCTGTAATAATACAGTGTCTGGGGGCACAAAAATGGGCACACACACCCTTTGTGCCGTTGGAGCACAGTTTGTAATACTGTCCCAAGAGATCTCTCTCCACCCACCTAACATCAATATAATCACAAGCTGTGTTAATTTCTCATCTGCAGAAAGAAAATGTCTGTGGTCCTATTCCACTTTAGATGCAATCATCAAAGTTATGTATCATGGCCTTCCTCACACTCTACATGATTGAACAGATACGATTTTCTCACACTGTTTCATCTTGGGTTAATACAACTTCATCACTTACCTATAAGGTGTAGTGTAGGTGAAATGGTCATGACAAGACAACTAGCAAACTAGAAGCATTGTAGCTGCATTGGCCTTTTCAGGGGAATGTAGTGATCAAAATTTAAAGTAACACATTACTTTTACCCTGTGCTTCACTACCCACCTTTTGTCTCTTTATGAGCAATTGTCAAAGAAATGTCCTACAAGCAAGTAGGATTGTTGCCCAGTGCTTATCTTTTCAGATGTGCTGATTATCTGCCAGTAAATCAGGACATCATTCGTTCTCTGAGAGGAGGAAAGAAGGAAACAACACATTTGTGATTCTTATTATCTTTTTTGTTTGTTTTTTAAACAAAAAAAACCTTTTTTATTCATAAATGTGGATCTTTATTTTACAGCTTCATAAAAGCAATCAAACAGCCAACATGTGTTTTACAACAACAATCAATTCCATTACAAGACCGGAGGCTAGCATTATGCATGTTTCCCTTTAATGCCACTCCTGCAGCACTTGGAAGAACATTACATCAGAACAGAACAATGACAACCCATAAATACGCCATGCACATAGAGATCTGCCTCTTTTAAATGCTGCTTCTGCAGATAAGTAACACTTATTGTTATATGTCTTTCATTATATGTTGACTTGTAGTTTTACTAGTTTTCTAAATTTTGCTAGTTTTACTAAATTCTAGCTTTACATTTGATTTATTATTTCTAATTTATTGAAATGTGTACTGTTTTTTAAATGTAATTTCGTTTATATATATATATATATATATATATACATATATATATATATATATAAAACAAAGACGCGGTGGGTGTCTGGCTCTCTGCCCGCTTGCCGTGTGTCTACCCCAAACAAATTGAACTGACACAGCGGCCGTCTGTTTTTTTCCTACTTGCGAAGTTGCTAGCGAAAAGCAGTCCTCACATTATATACATAACGAAGACGCAGCGTCCGTCTGCTTCTATGCTCACTTGTCACGTGTATATCTAAAACAAACTGACACGGTGACCGTCTTACCTTGAACGCTCCCGTCTTTGATAGCTTACGACTGCTGGCCCGGTTTACTCTGCCAGAGGATTCGAGGAAAGTATTGGGCAATAGTAGCTTCCGTCCAAATGCAGAAGTGTGCCCTCCATCTTAGTTTGGGCCTATTTTATCGTTTCGCTTCAACTGCCAATAAAGATGTTAGTTGGCAGTTTGAAGCTCCTCTGGGGAACATCTGTAGGACATCTGTACGCACATTACCAGGATATTAGAATATCCCATCCATTTTACACAGAAATTGCTTAAAAACATCCAGTTATATTAATACTTATATATATTATAAATATAAACATTTGAAACTCTTTGTACGCATAATTCATAATGTCAGGCGACAGAGCGAATGAGTCTATTGAGCTCCATGAAGGAACAATTAATGAGGAAATTATATGGAAATTAATTCAGGCTAAAATGCACAATTGCGTACGTGAGACGATCGACCAAGTTCTTTACTGAAAAAGGGATAGCAGGACCTCAGGGATGGAGAGGTCTTCAAATCTGGAAAGTAATACAAATGGAAACCAGGGAGGCAAGAACAAAAGAAAAACCAAACAAATTGAGAAAGGTTCAGACCCTTCAGTCTTATTGGGAGATCAAAGCACCTCAAGTCCTATGGTAGGTCGAAGCCCCTCCAATAACATGGGAGGTCAAAGCACCTCAAGGGCATTCGGAGGTCTAAGCACCTCAAGAAAGATGGGTGACCTATACAGTACAGCCAGAAATGGTGTCCTTTGAGACACAATCGACTTGGAAGGCTTTTCAGCCTCAGGAAGCTTTGATTTACAGGAAACATACTTTGTGGAAAATGATACAGAGGACATAGACATGCTCAACGAATATGTCCTTGATATGGGTGAGGGGCTCACTGTTGACAAGGATTTTTTTGAGGAAGATACCATTCCTTCTTTTCCAAATACATTATTAAAAACCCTCTTGGAGAGAAGATGTTTTCGCCTCACAACATTAGGCACCCAAGGAGTGCCGAGTGGGGGCCACTTGAGCATGTGGGTAAATTTATCAAGAAATGGATCAGGTACCCCTTCGAAAGGGAGGTTCGGAATTTGCTTGAAGCAGAATTCTCCAGACCGATCAAATAGATTTAGATCTAGAACTAATCACCTTCCTGGTTAAGATGGGCAGGGATCCAAGAAAAGGAATTGAAAAATCACTCAAATTCTGTCAAGATCACCCCCATCGACATAATTGCCCCCCTTGCTAGAATTACAGATGTTTCAGAAGGGGCTTACCTGAAGGGATCCCCAGTATATTTAGAACTTATACGTGGCTGGAGCCAATGTGCAATGATTTTTTTAGACAATGCCTATGCTGCATTAAACACTGAGAGGGGTAAAGCAGTCTTCATGAGGATAAACCCCAAATTGGGGGATTTGACAGGGAACGAGGCCTCAGGGAACCCAAAAGGCTGTCTATTTAGAGAAGGGATGGTTAAATCACTGGGCAAGTATGTAACGACCTCCACAGCCCTGGACAAAGCCCAGACAAATATTCAGAAATGTTTAACTCAAGTGTTTTGTTTGGGCTGGCAGAAGGGGACTTTCTGCTGGCCGATCTTTTCAAAGGTCCCAATATGTTAATTACTAACAAAGAGGCAGAGGGTTTAATCACCTACACCACCAGCCTTTTCCTCCAAAGAAGGCGCTTCCAAAGTTCCAGAGGTGGCAAAAGGAGAAGGGCAAACTCGTCAAATTATCAAGGCAAGTACAAACACTTCTCTTCTTTCTTCTTCCCGGGAAAGAGTGGGAGGACGTTTAAAGAATTTAATCCATGTTTGGGAGACCATAACCCAAGATCCTTGGGTTTTGAATATGGTAGGAGATTTTAAAATAGATTTTGCCAAAAAGCCCTTCTAAAAAGTTTCTCCAAGAGAGTTTCCTTTATTCAAAGATCAACAAAGGTGGTGGACGAGGAAGTAGTATCTATGCTGGAAAAAGGGGCAGTTATATAGCTGAACTTGGTTTGCAAGGTCTTTATCAGCACTCTTTTTCTAGTAAAGAAGAAGGACAAGGGCTGGAGAACAGTCATAAATTTAAGAAATGTAAACAGCTTTTTAGTTTACCGGCACTGCAAGATGGAGGGTATCCATCTTTTTAGGGACATGTTACTGAAAGACGACTGGCTAGTGAAACTGGACTTAAAGGATGCCTATTTTACTATACCCATGGCAGAAGATTGACAACCTTACCTTCAGTTCATGTGGCAGAATGTTTATTTTTTAAGAGCATGTATGATCATTTACCTAGAATATATATTCATCATGTCCCAGTGTCAATCTCAAGTCTTGATAGATCTAGACACAGTTATATCTCTTTTTCTGAATTTGGGTTTTATAGTGAACAAAGAAAAGTCTGTCCTTATTCTATCACAATCCTTAGAGTTGTTAGGTTCCACAATAGATACCGTCAGATCCCTTTTACTGCTTCCACCCAAAAAAGATTTGCAAGATAAGAAAGGAGATAGGGTATGCCCTAAAAAGAGACTTGTTTTCTCTAAGGGCGCTGGCAAGATTACTGGGTCTCCTTTCTTCTATTCAACCAATCTTTCTGGGGACTTTACACTATCGTGCTGTGCAGAGAATAAAAGCAAGAGCGCCTTACAGAGGCTTATGGTATGGGGACAAAATAGTTTTGGATCCAGAAGCAAGGACAGAGCTTTCTTGGTGGCTAGAGAATTTAGAAGCCTGGAATGGTCGAGCAATATTTGGCTCCTTACCAGATTTTATTCTAGAATCAGATGCCAGCTCATGTGGCTGGGGTGCACGCTTGAATGCCCAGGAGACAGGTGTGTTATGGACAAAAACAGAGAGATTACACCACATAAACTATTTAGAGTTAACTGCTGGTCTTTATGCCCTAATATGTTTCAGGCACTCTCTACAAGGGAGAACTGTTTTATTGAAAATTGAAAATGTCTCTGCAGTTGCCTATATAAATCGTTTGGGAGGAACAAAATCTATAGACCTGTCAACCTTGACCAAGAAGCTTTGGATTTTCTATTTGGAACATAAAATCAATTTACAGGCAGAACATCTGCCTGGAGAGAAAATATGTTTGCGGACTGGAAAGTCTACCAACGCTTGGGTCCCCTAAAGATAGATCTCTTCACAAGCAGACTGACATCTCAAATAATGAAATACTATAGTTGGATGACAGATCTGGAAGCTCTAGCTGTGAATGCCTGAAAATGAGTAACTCCTTTTTGGGTGTCACAGGCATGGTTCTCAATGACTTTGTAACTCGCCTGTGACATCCCCATCCCCTATTTTCTTTCTGCTATGGAGGGTCTTGTCAAAGACGTAGATGGGAAGGAACATCCTCTAGTACTGTCAGGGACTTTGAGCCTTCTTGTTTGGAGAATATCTAGAGATCTTCCGAGATGCCAGGCCGTTTGGGTAGAGCTGCAGAACTCCTCAAGGAGTTCTGGGCCCCTGGGACCAGGTGTAGTTACAATGAAATCTGGAAGACCTAGGTACGTTGGTGCATGGAAAGGGACCTGGATCACATATAGTAGAGATAGTGAATCTCCTAGTGGACCAATTTGATAAAGGTCTCCGTTATAGAACCATCAATTGTTATAGATCCACAATTTCTGCTGGTCAAATTATGGTAAATGGTAGAAGTATAGGGGTAAATGTCTTGATATGTAGAGTTCTGAAAAGCATCAGACTGAGAAGACCTCCGAAACCAAGATATTTAGTTTTATGGGACATTAATTTGGTTTTGAGATTGTTTTGCTAATGGCCAGGTAATAGAATGAAAAAGACTCTCAATGAAACTAGCAACTCTACTTTGCCTTATCTTTTGCCGGAGAGTATCAGATGTTAAAGCATTGGAGGTAGGTAACCGCTATTATGAATCCTTTCGAGTAATATTTGAAATAACTAGAAGAACTAAAACTATGTCTGAATACAATATTTTACCCTAGATATGACTCTTGTAGGAAATTGTGTTTGGTAAATTGTATGAAGGAATATGATATCCGTATAGATGAATTTCGGCCACATGGTACTAACCAACTGCTGAGCGATTACTATGGATTTTATTGCTAGGTGGGTGAAGTGCATTATGCAAGAAGCTGGCATTGATCTATTAAGGCTTTGTGCTCATCCTACTAGAGGTGCAATGGCCAGCCAGGCCTTCTGGAGAGGTGGTAGATTAGAAGATATTATAAAAGCTACAGATTGGTCTAATGCAACCACATTTGTTAAGCATTATAGCAAGCGTATTAAACATATGTCTGATGTGATTTTGCAAGGCTACCAACATGCATAATGCTAGCTTCTAAACTTGTAATGAAATAGCGATTCTCCAAATTTTAATGCAAAGAGAATCTGAATTTCATTAAAGACACGGAGGCTAACATTATCCCTCCCATCCTCTCCCATGAAGATTTTAAGAAATAAATAAATAAATGTTAAAAGGAAAAGGAGAGAAGCGGTCAAATTAGTACTGAACAAGTCTGAAGTTATTATAGTTTATTGAATAGTTATTTTATATATAAGTAATCAAAAAAAAAGGAGGAAAAGAGTGACGGGGATAAGAGAGATAAAGAAATGTGTAATGTGAATGATAAAGATGAAATATGTTTTGATAATCATTAATTGTCTAGGATTGTCCGAGTTTCATGAATTGTTTTATCTTTACAGATACTTACTAATAGACTATTCGGCAGAAGTACTCGCATTAAGCTTTGTTTTATCTACAGATGTTCATTTTTGGCTGATGTTTGTTTGGTCTTCAAACAGAACTTTAGAAAACATGTTGTTAACAATTTTCATATTTAAAAGAGGCAGATCTCTATGTGTATATACTATTTACAGGTTGCCATTGTTCTGTTCTGGTGTTTCTGATGTTTATGATGTAATGTTCTTCCAAGTGCTGCAGGAGTGGCATTAAAGGGAAACATGCATAATGTTAGCCTCTGTGTCTTTAATGAAATTCAGATTCTCTTTGCATTAAAATTTGGAGATTCGCTATTCTTTAGGGTTAAATATCTACAATATGCTACCATTAGCAATAACCAGATATCTTCTTGAGTTATATTCTAGAGAATGTTCATCCCCAAGATAAAGATATCCAAAGAAATAAAATGTCTTGTCTGTGGGGGTACTTGATACATCTTCCAGTTGAATTCTATTTAAACTTCATTCCCATGATAAGGGAACCCATATTAATTCAGTGCAGTGACAATCTTAGCTTTCACATTATTCTAAACATATCAAGCCCCCGCTACAGGGGACAACTGTGTACAAACAACATGGTAAACACACATGCAACTATTTATTTTGTGTAGGTGGGACTCACTAATGAGAAAGGAAACAAGACCTTTCGAAACATCATACCTTCGACATAGAAAAATAACTTATTTTCAGAAGAAACAGAAAAATCCTGAAAACAGAATAAATAGAAAAGAATGGCCTCTCTTCCTACATGGCATAAGGAGGTGCACCAATCCTAACATGAATCTTAAGTCTTTAGTGTGAAAGATACTCAGGAAAATTTACAATACAAAATTAGGTATCTTGGGGACAGAGTTATCTCCTCTATATCTGTTTCACCAGATCACTGAAACACAAGAGAAGGAGAAGAGAGTAAGAGCACAAAGGAGGAGGAATTGTTGGACATGTTTCTCATGCCAGCCAAAGGAGGCGAGGGTGCAGCTGGTGATTCACCTGGAAATGAAGCAGTGCTTTTGGGACCTCTGACAGCTGGAGCACAAAAAGGTAATATGTAAGTGAGGTCTGCGATGCAATTGGCTGGCAGTGAAGCAACAAGGTCAGAGGTTGACTCCATTGCTATGGATCATTCTAGAGTATGCATACGTTCTCCCTATGGCATAAAGACCAACAAGAACAAAGCCCAACTATCACCCAGAGAACTTGAGACAAACTGCAAGACAGCTTTCCAGAAAGTATCCTCTTCCTCACCATTCAAGTGATGCAGATGATGAGATTCCATCCTCTTTCCCTCTTCTCTATTTGGAAGCATACCCTGAAGCCAGGAGTAGAGTTGCAATCCATGCCCTTTGGACCACCTCTAATTTATGAGGATCAAGAAACATTTCCCCAATATTGAGGAAAATCCCACTAAGTTCAGTTGAAGAACTACAGAGTCTGTTTGAGGCATAGAGACCTGATTAGGAAGATGTGTATTAGCAATTGTAATTGAATGTGTCGAGTGAGGTGATTAAAGACCATTGCTGAGACTGGCCCTTTGGAATGATGGGGAACTGAAGGATGCATTATTCAGTGTGGCTGCAAAAGTATTCACATTGAAACCTGATCTGAGTAAGATATTGAACTGCAAACAATGTAAGGGTAAGGACCTGTTGATTATTTGGACAGACATAATGATGTTTTTGAAAGTTAATTAGTCATTGGTCATCTGACAGAGATGGCTCAGGATGCATTTGTGCAAGGATTATTGCAGAATATTAAAAGTAAGTTAACACCCAGATGTATTGGATGGCAAACTAAGAAGGGAGCTGAACTGGCAACAGTCACCAGCCTCACTTGAGAAAAAGAAAGACAATGTTAAATTAAAATTGATGTCTTTGAGATTGCAGAATATTCAGAGGACAATTACAGGGATGGAAGGCCTTGTCTCCTCTTTAGGGCCCCTTTGTGCTCCTCCAGATAAACGTTATTCAGATGCCTAAAAATTAAACTTATTCATATTTTGTTGTTGTGCATATGTGTTGGACCTGGCTTTTTGACAGGGACATCCCCAAACTTTTTGCCTCCTTCCTCCTATTTTTTCTGACCTGTTGTTGTTGGCTTTTGACCTCTGAGCACTTTACCACTGCTAACCAGTGCTAAAGTGCATATGCTCTCTGTGTAAATTGTACTATTGATTGGTTTATCCATGATTGACTATTTAATTTACCTGTAAGTCCTATTAGAGTGCACTACATGTGCCTAGGGCATGTAGATTAAATGCTACTAGTGGACCTGCAGCACTGGTTGTGCCACCCACCTCAGTAGCCCCTTAACCTTGTCTCAGGCCTGCCATTGCAAGGCCTGTGTGTGCAGTTTCACTGCCACTTCAACTTGGCATTTAAAAGTACTTGCCAAGCCTAGAACTCCCCTTTTTCTACATATAAGTCATCCCTAATGTGTGCCCTAGGTATCCCCTAGAGCAGGGTGCTGTGTAGGTAAAAGGCAGGACATGTACCTGTGTAGTTATATGTCCTGGTAGTGTAAAACTCCTAAATTCGTTTTTACACTACTGTGAGGCCTGCTCCCTTCATAGGCTAACATTGGGGCTGCCCTCCTACACTGTTGAAGTGGCAGCTGCTGATCTGAAAGGAGCAGGGAGGTCATATTTAGTATGGCCAGAATGGTAATACAAAATCCTGCTGACTGGTGAAGTCGGATTTAATATTACTATTCTAGAAATGCCACTTTTAGAAAGTGAGCATTTCTTTGCCCTAAAATCTTGTTGTGCCCTTCAATCCACGTCTGGCTAGGTTTAGTTGACAGCTCCTTGTGCATTCACTCAGACACACCCCAAACACAGGGTACTCAGCCTCACTTGCATACATCTGCATTTTGAATGGGTCTTCCTGGGCTGGGAGGGTGGAGGGCCTGCCCTCACACAAAGGACTGCCACACCCCCTACTGGGACTCTGGCAGACAGGATTGAGCTGAAAGGGAACTTGGTGCATTTCTTAGAGACTCTTTGAAGTCACCCCCACTTCAAAGGCACAACTTAGTATAAAACAGGGCCTCTGCCCTACCTCATCAGACACTTGCTGGAGAAGAAACCGGAACCAGAAACTACATCCTGCCAAGAAGAACTGCCTGGCTGCTCAAAGGACTCACCTGTCTGCTTTCTCCAAAGGACTGCTGTCTTGCTGTTGCCCTGCTGCCTTGCTGAACTCTTGTCTGGCTGTGAAAGTGCTCTCCAAGGGCTTGGATAGAGCTTGCCTCCTGTTCCTTGAAGTCTCAGGACCAAAAAGACTTCTGCCTTTCACGTGGACGCTCCGTGCGCCGAAAATTTCGACGCACAGCTTGTTTCGCGGCGAGAAAAACGCCGCACACCGACGCTGATCAACGCGACGCCCTCGGGACGATCGAGACTTCGACGCACAACCTCGCAAGGACAAAGCCGCCCGACTTCCAAGGAGAAATCGACGCGACGCCTACCGTGAGTGCGAAACTTTGACGCACGGCCTCGCAAGGACAACGCCGCCCGACTTCCAAGGAGAAATCGACGCGACGCCTGCCGTGAGACCAAAATTTCGACGCACGGCCTCGCAAGGACAACGCCGCCCGACTTCCAAGGAGAAATCGACGCGACGCCTACCGTGAGATCGAAACTTCGACGCGCAGCCCCGCAGAACGACGCGCAGCCGGAAAATAAGCAGGAGAATCCACGCACAGACCCGGGACATCTGGTAATCCCCGCGATCCACAAAAAGAGACTGTCTGCGCGCCGGAAAACGACGCCCGACTTCCCCGCGTGGAAAAGAACGACGCAAGTCTGTGTGTGCTGAGGAGAAATCGACGCACACACCCCTTTTTCCACGCATCTCTTCTCCTGTGGCCCTCTGAGGAGATTTCCCACCAGAAACCAGGTACTCTGTGCTTGAAAGACACTTTATTGCTTTTTAAAAGACTTAAAGACACTTGATATCACTTTTCAGTGATATCTTTACAAATTCGTATTGCAACTTTGATCGTTTTGACCTACAAGTACCCAGATAAATATTCTATATTTTTCTAAACACTGTGTGGTGTATTTTTGTGGTGTTATACTATGGTGTTGTATGATTTATTGCACAAATGCTTTACACATTGTCTTCTAAGTTAAGCCTGACTGCTCGTGCCAAGCTACCGGAGGGTGAGCACAGGCTGATTTTGGATTGTGTGTGACTTACCCTGACTAGAGTGAGGGTTCTTGCTTGGACAGAGGGCAACCTAACTGCCAACCAAAAACCCCATTTCTAACATTGGTGGCAGCGGTGGGATAGGACTTGTGTTTGTGCAGTGACATACAGTAGCTAAGTATTTCACTACCTACCCACAGTGGAAGGTCAACTTGATTTTTTATCTCTTTTTTGACTTTTGGTCTCTGATGTCCTCCTGGATATACTATTGATATTTTGGACTTTGGATTTTGGTTTTTGCTGGTAAGATCCTATCAGAATGGGATCGCTTACCTACTTATTCTTTTTGCCTACTGACCACCTCACTAAGGCTGACCTAAGGAAGCTTTGCAGAGAATGTGGCCTTCCTGTAGCAAAGAGATCTACTAAAGCAGAGATGCTACATGCCTACATAGTCTGGGAGGAAGACAGATGGGCAGAGAGAGAGGCAGCAAGAAACCAAATGACTAAGTACCCCTCAGAGGAGGAGGAGGACGACTCAGATGAGGAAAGAGACCCAGTGAAAAAAGAATGGCTCATGGCTCAAGCACGGTGGATGGAAGAGCTAGATGAGTTTATTGAAAGGGCTGAGGCAGCAAGTCTCTTAGCCCTGGAAGAAGAAAAGATTGCAGCTCAAGAGCTGAGCTGTAAAGAGCTGAAACTGGAGGCCGGAAGGGCTGAGTCCAGTTCAGATGGTGGCAGCAAAAATCTTGCATCTAGTACTGCTGAAGAAGGGCACAAGCCCAGAGATGTGGTACCCAACTTGAAGAAGAGAGTTGACACACCCCAGGCGGTTCAAGGGTATGGGGTAGTTCCCGTTATGCACAGGGTCCCTGAGAAGGATTGGGGAACTGGCACAGGGAGTCATATTCCTACTGGGGGGAGGGACACTTTACTGACTCTAGCAGAGAGTGACAGAGAAAAGGGTTCCCCCCTGGTGGACGTCCTGGATATAGAGTGTAGAGACATCCCAGAAGAGTTTGGGTTGAGTGTCAGGGACAGACAGATACTGTCTCACCAGTCTCAGGAGGGTGAAGTAGAGTGCTTTTCCAAGGTTGAGTTACTGGGTGGTTGGGTGAAGGGTACTGTGGTTAATACATGTGAAGGGCAGAGTGATGTAATTGCTGGAGAGCATATGTCTGGTCCTTATTTTCCAGAGCTACGCCAACACCAGGTGGAGTGTGAGTTCTCTGACCCCAGGGAACTTACAGTGGAGGCAGACTTTTGGGTGAGTACCAGAGAGTCTGAAGAGGCATTTGGGGGTGCTCCTGAAGGGAGTGGTCTAGGTGGTTCCCGACCAAGTGAGGTGGGAGAGGATTGTAGTGTCCCAGGTAGGTCTCAGAGCCTAACCTGTACCGTAGGGCTACCTTTTGAGGGAAGCCCCGCAGTGTCAGAAGAACTTGGGGGGATGACTGTAGACAGCATCCCAACAGTTCTGGTGTCTGGCAGTACCACTCCTAGTGAGGGGGTGCAGAAGTCCAGACATAGGGTTGAGAGGGGGTGGCCGACCCCAGTGGAGGATCTTGAAAGTCAGGGGTCAGCTCTGAGAGCAGAGCCCCCCAGGAATGACCCAGGTGAAACCGTTTCTGGTTTGGGGGAAACCCAGACTCTGCCGGATGGGCAGAGGTCGGGAGACCTGCGCCAACCAGACTCTTGTGTGGCCCTTGGGGACGGCGTGTCCCTGGTGGGGGTAGGTGTGCCCCCCAGAAAGTCCTGGCGTGCCAGGCAGTTGTCCAACCTCAGGGTGTCGACTCTGGGTTGGATGGCCAGGTTCAGAGGTTAAACTCTGACCTGGTGGGAGGTAGGTGTGCCTCCCAGAAAGTCCTGGGGTGCCAGGCAATTGCCCAACCTCAGGGTGGTGACTCTGGGTTGGCTAACCAGGTTCAGAGGTGAAATTCTGACCTGGTGGGGGGTAGGTGTGCCCCCCAGAAAGTCCTGGTATACCAGGCAATGGTTCAACCTCAGGGTGGTGACCCTGGGTTGGAGAACCAGGCTCAGAGGTTAAACTCTGACCTGGTGGGAGGTAGGTGTGCCTCCCTGAAAGTCCTGGCCTGCCAGGCAATGGTTCAACCTCAGGGTGGTGACTCTGGGTTGGATATCCCGGTTCAGAGGTTAACCTCTGACCTGGTGGGGGGTAGGTGTGCCCCCCAGAAAGCCCTGGTGTACCAGGCAGTTGTCCAACCTCAGGATGGTGACCCTAGGTTGGAGAACCAGGTTCAGAGGTTAAACTCTGACCTGGTGGAGGGTCAGTGTGCCCTCCAGGAAGTCCTGGCATGCCAGGCGATTGTTCAACTTCAGGGTGGTGACTCTGAGTTGAATGGCCCAGTTCAGAGGTTAAACTCTGACCTGGTGGAGGGTCAGGGTGCCCTCCAGAAAGTCCTGGCGTGCCAGGCAATTGTTCAACCTCAGAGTACTGACTCTGGGTTGGATAACCGGGTTCAGAGGTTAAACTCTGACCTGGTGGGGGGTAGGTGTGCCCCCCAGAAAGTCCTGGCGTGCCAGGCAATTGTTCAACCTCAGGGCGGTGACTCTGGGTTGGATACCCAGGTTCAGAGGTTAAACTCTGACCTGGTGGGAGGTAGGTGTGCCTCCCAAGAAGCCCTGCTGTGCCAGGCAATTGTCCAACCTCAGGGTGTTGATTCTGGGTTGGATGACCAGGTTCAGAGGTTAAACTCTGACCTGGTGGGGGGTAGGTGTGCCCCCCAGAAAGTCCTGGCGTGCCAGGCAATTGCCCAACCTCAGGGTGGTGACCCTGGGTTGGGGAACCAGGCTCAGAGGTTAAACTCTGACCTGGTGGGAGGTAGGTGTGCCTCCCAGAAAGTCCTGGTGCGCCAGGCAATTGTTCAACTTCAGGGTGGTGACTCTGAGTTGAATGGTCAGGTGCAGAGGTTAAAATCTGACCTGGTGGAGGGTCAGTGTGCCCTCCAGGAAGTCCTGGTGTGCCAGGCAATTGTTCAACTTCAGGGTGGTGACTCTGAGTTGAATGGTCAGGTGCAGAGGTTAAACTCTGACCTGGTGGAGGGTCAGTGTGCCCTCCAGGAAGTCCTGGCGTGCCAGGCAATTGTTCAACTTCAGGGTGGTGACTCTGAGTTGAATGGGCAGGTGCAGAGGTTAAACTCTGACCTGGTGGGGGGTAGGTATGCCTCCCAGGAAGTCCTGGTTTGCCAGGCGGTGATCCAGTCTGAGGGTACAGACCCTGGGCTGGAAGACCAGGTTCAGGGTGTCCCCCCGGACCTGGAGGGAGGGGCTACTGATAACAGTGCCCCTACCATGTTGTCTTCTGAGGAGCCCACTCCTAGTTGGAGGGTGCTGGACCCCAGAAGGGAGGGCAGGGGGAGGGAAGCCTCACCCCGGGCCCTAGTCCAACCTGAAGGTACAGACCCCAGGTTGGAGGGCCAGTGGCAGGTTAACAGCCCTGCACTGGTGGAGGAATGGTACAGGGCGACTTCTGTAAGCCCCCTGGCCATGTTGGACTCTGGGGGTACCGCTCCAGGAGGGAGGGTACAAAGCCCCAGAGGGGAGGACCAGGTTCAGGCTGTCATCCCTGACCTGGTGGAAGGGAGAGTGGTTCAAGGGTGCCCAGCTCCTGGGGCTACCGCCCCCCACTCTCCACAGCCACAGTGGTTGGAGAGCTTTGAGAGGCCTGGGGCCTGGCTCTCATCCCTGGCAGCTGTCAGTAATCACTGTGGCTTGCTGTCCGGGTGGACAGAGTTATCCCTGGGGAGGGGACAAGTGTCACACCCCAGGGATAGAATGGGCAACACCACTGTGTTGGTCCTGGTGGTACTATCCTGCTCCTGGGATACATCTGTGAGCAATGTAAGGTTAGGTGCTGCACAGATGGGATCCGCAGGAAAGGAGAAAGGTTCCCCATGGATGGGCTTAGTGGGCCCTGAGAGTATGGACAGAGGGATCCAATTGGAGTCAGGAAGGCGAAGAACTGGAGCATGCCCCTGCTGTTGTGGGCCTGGGTCCTTGTTCTGTCGCCTCAAACAGGGAAGTACATCAGGATAGTGATTGTTCTCCCCTGGCTTTAGGCTGGTGGGGGGTCATGTTGGACCTGGCTTTTTGACAGGGACATCCCCAAACTTTTTGCCTCCTTCCTCCTATTTTTTCTGACCTGTTGTTGTTGGCTTTTGACCTCTGAGCACTTTACCACTGCTAACCAGTGCTAAAGTGCATATGCTCTCTGTGTAAATTGTACTATTGATTGGTTTATCCATGATTGACTATTTAATTTACCTGTAAGTCCCTATTAGAGTGCACTACATGTGCCTAGGGCATGTAGATTAAATGCTACTAGTGGACCTGCAGCACTGGTTGTGCCACCCACCTCAGTAGCCCCTTAACCTTGTCTCAGGCCTGCCATTGCAAGGCCTGTGTGTGCAGTTTCACTGCCACTTCAACTTGGCATTTAAAAGTACTTGCCAAGCCTAGAACTCCCCTTTTTCTACATATAAGTCATCCCTAATGTGTGCCCTAGGTATCCCCTAGAGCAGGGTGCTGTGTAGGTAAAAGGCAGGACATGTACCTGTGTAGTTATATGTCCTGGTAGTGTAAAACTCCTAAATTCGTTTTTACACTACTGTGAGGCCTGCTCCCTTCATAGGCTAACATTGGGGCTGCCCTCCTACACTGTTGAAGTGGCAGCTGCTGATCTGAAAGGAGCAGGGAGGTCATATTTAGTATGGCCAGAATGGTAATACAAAATCCTGCTGACTGGTGAAGTCGGATTTAATATTACTATTCTAGAAATGCCACTTTTAGAAAGTGAGCATTTCTTTGCCCTAAAATCTTGTTGTGCCCTTCAATCCACGTCTGGCTAGGTTTAGTTGACAGCTCCTTGTGCATTCACTCAGACACACCCCAAACACAGGGTACTCAGCCTCACTTGCATACATCTGCATTTTGAATGGGTCTTCCTGGGCTGGGAGGGTGGAGGGCCTGCCCTCACACAAAGGACTGCCACACCCCCTACTGGGACTCTGGCAGACAGGATTGAGCTGAAAGGGAACTTGGTGCATTTCTTAGAGACTCTTTGAAGTCACCCCCACTTCAAAGGCACAACTTAGTATAAAACAGGGCCTCTGCCCTACCTCATCAGACACTTGCTGGAGAAGAAACCGGAACCAGAAACTACATCCTGCCAAGAAGAACTGCCTGGCTGCTCAAAGGACTCACCTGTCTGCTTTCTCCAAAGGACTGCTGTCTTGCTGTTGCCCTGCTGCCTTGCTGAACTCTTGTCTGGCTGTGAAAGTGCTCTCCAAGGGCTTGGATAGAGCTTGCCTCCTGTTCCTTGAAGTCTCAGGACCAAAAAGACTTCTGCCTTTCACGTGGACGCTCCGTGCGCCGAAAATTTCGACGCACAGCTTGTTTTGCGGCGAGAAAAACGCCGCACACCGACGCTGATCAACGCGACGCCCTCGGGACGATCGAGACTTCGACGCACAACCTCGCAAGGACAAAGCCGAGAAATCGACGCGACGCCTACCGTGAGTGCGAAACTTTGACGCACGGCCTCGCAAGGACAACGCCGCCCGACTTCCAAGGAGAAATCGACGCGACGCCTGCCGTGAGACCAAAATTTCGACGCACGGCCTCGCAAGGACAACGCCGCCCGACTTCCAAGGAGAAATCGACGCGACGCCTACCGTGAGATCGAAACTTCGACGCGCAGCCCCGCAGAACGACGCGCAGCCGGAAAATAAGCAGGAGAATCCACGCACAGACCCGGGACATCTGGTAATCCCCGCGATCCACAAAAAGAGACTGTCTGCGCGCCGGAAAACGACGCCCGACTTCCCCGCGTGGAAAAGAACGACGCAAGTCTGTGTGTGCTGAGGAGAAATCGACGCACACACCCCTTTTTCCACGCATCTCTTCTCCTGTGGCCCTCTGAGGAGATTTCCCACCAGAAACCAGGTACTCTGTGCTTGAAAGACACTTTATTGCTTTTTAAAAGACTTAAAGACACTTGATATCACTTTTCAGTGATATCTTTACAAATTCGTATTGCAACTTTGATCGTTTTGACCTACAAGTACCCAGATAAATATTCTATATTTTTCTAAACACTGTGTGGTGTATTTTTGTGGTGTTATACTATGGTGTTGTATGATTTATTGCACAAATGCTTTACACATTGTCTTCTAAGTTAAGCCTGACTGCTCGTGCCAAGCTACCGGAGGGTGAGCACAGGCTGATTTTGGATTGTGTGTGACTTACCCTGACTAGAGTGAGGGTTCTTGCTTGGACAGAGGGCAACCTAACTGCCAACCAAAAACCCCATTTCTAACAATATGTTTTCTGGATAGGTAGAGACTTACCCTTGTACCTGTGCAGATGTCATCATGGTAGCTTCGCAGTTACTCACTAAACCGAATCCGTAGTGACGTCACAACACACATATCAGCAATAGTGCAGACAATATTAATGGGCCAGATGTACAAAGCTTTTTTCTGTTCGCAAATGGCCCAATTTGTTTGCGACCAGAAAAAAACATTTTGAATGTACAAACCCTATTTTGTGATTTGATAATCTATTACTGAATCACGAAATGGGTAGCAATTCAATTTTAGGAAGGAGTGTGCCAAGGGCGTCCCTTCCTATTAGCAAGTTTCATTGGTATGTAGGCATGTTTTGCGATGGGGAATGTGGTTGCAAAACATTCGCAGTTACCACCACCTTCAAGTTGGTGGTAAGCCATTCGCAAACAGGAAGGGGTCCCCAAGGGGTGCATACATCCACGGACCACTGCCTACTCTTAAAAAATGAAAAGAAAGTCTTTAATTTTTAGGGTCGAGCCTGCGTTTAATGCGCTTGCGCATGCGTACCGCAGCAAGACGCTTTAGGGTTTAGAAAAGGGCTCGGAGCCCTGTCGACGTCACATCAGTGTTTTTCATTAGTTTGTGGGCTTGCCTAATAAAATCTGCTTGCTTTCATTAGTTGAAGGCATGCATACGTCATGCCTTTTCCGGTGGCTAGCCCTCCTCGAGCACAGTGACCAAGTACAGAAAACATGCGAGGCTCGCTGTTTTCTGTCCGGCTCGTGGACTAATTTTTCTCTAATTTACTAGCGCTATTTAGCTTGGCAGAAGTCGAGCGCTTTACATAGTTAATTGTACTTTTTCAGGTTACGTACATAAATGCACTTTTGCCGATAGGTGAAAAGTCGGGTTAGGAGTTTACAACGCTATCAGCTCTAACGTGAGCAAACGCGAGACCCGTTGCATTGCAAATGCTTGTTCTACTTGTAATGGACCCCATTTTCCTTTAAGGAAACCGGGCTGCATTACAAGAAAAAATGCTTTATTGAAAAAGCAGTCACAGACATAGTGGTCTGCTGACCCCAGCAGGTCACCATCCCTGTGATTGTAGCCATTCACAATGGGTCGCAAATTGAGACCTGCCTCATGAATATTGATGAGGCAGGTCCATTTGCGACCCACTGTGAATCACTAAGTGTGTCTGAGACACATTAGTACATTCCAGTTTGTGATTTCTGAATTGTGAATTGCAAAGATTCACAATTAGGAAATTGCAAACTGGATTCTTCATACATCTGGCCCTAAGTCCCCAGGAGTAGAGCAACATTTTCATTGCGCCTATCACCCAGAGACCTTGGGCAAGGTAGAAATGAACAATAGAACTTTTTCAAACAAGATAGCAAATATATGCTCAAAAACACATTTAAGTGGCCTGATGCCCCGCTGTTAGCATTACAGTTCCGGGGAGAAATCCCTTCACAGAAAACAATGTTCTACAATATTGCAGAAAGCTTATAAAATCTCTTTACAATTTGTGTTCTCAGGTGCAACCAACCTTACCTGAGTGTATAAATGAGACCTGCCATTCTCTCCAGCTGGAGGACTGAATACCAGATTGTGTGTACCAGAGGAAGGCCACACTACAGTCTTGATGGCACAGACCCTACCAGATTCTGCTCATCACTAACCCAGCTGTTAAATGTCATGGTCTGGTCACCTGGATCCACATTTCATACTACAAGTGAGTTGCTCCTCCTAGGGACATTGGGGCTACCTCTGCCACCTCACGGCCTGTACCTGGACCTGAATCTGTTATCAAAGCATTCCTGCTGCTGCCTTGTCATCTGTCAGTGAGCCAAGTTCTTTGTGTCCAGTGGCATAACCAAACGTAAGGGGGCCCCCTGCGATGTACTTTGAGGCTCCCCAACCCAGTCAGGAGCTCTAAGGGAGGGGCCCGCTGCCTGTGTATAGGTTGCTGTGCTAAGGCCCCCCCTGGACTTTGGGGGTTTTGTAACACCAGTACCTTTGCCTACTGCACCTCCTCGATGTGATGCTGTCCCAGGAGCATCTCATTGCTTCTTCCTTTGCCTCAGGCAAGCAGTCTCTTCCTTCTGGATACTGGAAATCAATGTGGGTCTGGCCTGCTATCTTACTGTGGCTCTCAGCATCTTGTTTGTGGTGAGATACATCCTTGTTGTGGAATGGGGGATCATCCCAACACTGAATTTTACTTAACCTTCCCTAGGACAGAGCTGCCACTCTGCTTTAAAGGCTAACACTTTTGTGCTGCTCCTGGAATAGTAGTGGTAGACAATTAATTCTTCTCCTTGCTGGATTTAAGTGCGCATGCCTGCTAAGATAGGAGATAGCACTCCTTTGATCTGAGTGCTAATCACTTTTATTGACACTTGCCTACATCTTCTCCACTTTGGACATAGTTTACAAGATTATTCCAGAACCTACCCCTCTTTCTTCTCAGGTCTAGAAAAGTTTAATAATCATTTAAAACAGAAAATGCCATCACTGGTTCACCTTCCAATGACTGAGCAAGCATTTATTTGTGAGCACCGAAGAGCCAATGTCTCTAATGATTTTGTTGGATATAGAAAATGAGATTTAATAATGGAAAACATTTCTTTTGAGTCACCTCCCATTCAATACCATCTTCCCCATGGCCTGTTGTTTCTCAAATCCCACCCTCAATGAGATCATATATATTTTATTTGTAAGTCACAATCCTACCCTTGGCTCCCTTTAGATTGTACTGGAATTTGTTATCAAAGAAACATCACTCCAGATATAGCACACTGTGATGATAACCATCCTTTAGAATGAAAAATGTTTAGGTGGGCTGTTTCAACTACCTCTAGGTCCTTTTTGGCTTTAATTCCAATGTGTGGAATGACTGTGACTGAAGATAAATTAAGAAGAAATGCACAAATTTGTATAATATCCTTAGATTATCTTTTGGTGGCCAAAGGAGGGGGGTCTGTGCAGTTGTAGGAACTAGGGACCACATGTACTCATGGGCCAAATTGTGATTACCCAATTGCAATTTTTTTAAATCACAATTTAGGTAATCGCTATTTGGCATGTATGTGCCAAAACACAATTCATTTTGTTACTCGCCATTCATGCAAGTCGCATTTTTGCAAATCGCAACTTGGGATTACCTAAATTGCAACCATGGTTACAAATTGTGAATGCAATTTTAAAAGGAGAAATACTTCCTGGTCCAAGTGTTGCACCGTGTGGCTCAAATATGTGAACCAGGAAGTGATTCTCGTGGGCTGCCAGTGAAGCTGAGAGAAAGAAGGAGGAGGAGTTGCAACCTGCTTTGGAAAACAGCTACCTGTTGTGCCTTAAACAAACCCCCTTCTCCCAAACATGGCAAGACAGGAAGAGATAAGGAGACAGGGGGCAGGAAAAGAAAAATCCCACTTTCTGAAAAGGAGATTGAGATCCTAACTGAGGAATGCTGCTCCCACCATTATTTTCTTTTTGGGAGCTTGGCATGACTGTCCATGAGGCACTGAAAAAACATTTGGAGTGACATGCAGGCCAAAATAAATGTAGTCAGGATCACACAGCGCTCTGTGGAGGAAATCTACAAAAGATGGTACCACCTCAGGCCAAGGACCAAAGAAAAGATGCCACATGCCTGATGGAGAGTCATGCTGCAGGGGTGGACCTCCTGGCGTACCCCCACCTACAGCCATTAAAACACTGGTGGAAGGCATCATTGAGTAAGAGGCAGTAGTTCGATTTGGACAAATAGACACCTCGACTTCAGGACCCAACCCAAGTAAGTGGAGCATGTACATTGTACTTATTAATCATTATTGTAAATCTACACACACACACATATGAAAAGGTAGCATTGATTGTAGCCATACCAGTGAATTATTGGACATGTTGAACATGAAGCGTGGTTTTATTTTGCATAACATGACAAAACAACAAAGGTATGTTAAGTGTCTCACAACTATATACACAAAACTAATTTGCATTTCATCTGCACCACAGATGAACCTACACAGCACACAGAAGGGGCAGAGTCAGAAGGAGGTGGGGTAACTCACATGGGTGAGTAGGAAGACCCGATTGACATCTACAGCAGAGCCTCCACATCACATAGCCATACCACAAGTGCCTTTTTTTTCACCCGAGCCTGCATCACTGGAAGGAGCATAAGGGACAACCACAACTGAGCCCTGCAATTACTCCTAGTGAGACCACCTCAGCTGCATCTTCTGGGACATGGTCATCCAAGATGTTGGGCAAGACCTTTGCCACAAACACTTCCATCAAACCAACAGTCAACAGAGTAGACACACATGTTTAGAGGGCTAGAACAGTCTATGTTACATCTTCATAGATGGACAGCATTACAGCTGGCCTTGTGAAGTTGTGTTTCCAACTTGCAGATACTGACTCCAGTCAAAAATGGAGAGAAAGACTGAGTGCAGCAAGAATGGATACCCTAAGATGTTCCATTGGGTGCCTAGTATACGCGACATCTTTCCTGTGTAAAACAACTGTAAATCTTCAGGTCAAATTGGCACACTTTAGTGGTGATGTGTCAAGGGGGTTGCAACAAATCACATCTGCAGTCGAGGCAATGAAGACTGACCGCATTGCTGGTGTCACTGCTAGAGAAGGTCAGGAGAGCAAGGACCAATCGAGCATTAGCAGTGTGTCCACTATAGATGCCAGGTCAATGAAATGCAGCATTCAGAAACATGCTGCCAGAAGGTACACCTTTGACCCATAGGGGCAAGATGCATTGAGTTTTGTGATCTATTTAGCAACCTTTAAGGTTACTCATATCTGGTGACATTACCAGCAGAGCAGTATTTCTTGTTCATCAGTTGGTTTTGTTTCACACCACAATATATACCTGACATTAAAGGTAACTTTGGTGACAAGCATCAACCTGGATGTGTGTTATTTGAACATGCACAATGTATTTTTTGTATCAACTTACCTCCCATAGTAATGTGCGGCAATGTGGTCCCTGCACATTCTCCCCTCTACTGCTCTGCTCTCGTTTGTAGGTGCAGCACTGGTGGCACAGGATTTTCATCCTCAGAATCTGAGGCTCACACATCGATGTGTAGGCCTCCCCTGGTGGTATTATTGTGTAGAACGGCACACATTGCTAATATCTTGCAAGCAATTTCTGGAGCATATTGTAAAGCACCCACACTCTTGTGTAGGCACCAGAAATGGGCTTTCAGTAGGCCAAGTGTCTGCTCGGTCACACTTCTGTTGTTATATTGCCATTCATTTTGAGTGGTTGGAGCAAGGTATGATGTGAGGATCCACGGATGTAGGGCATACGCACTATCACCTGCAAAACAGACATTGGTATAAGGCTACATACAAATGACACTAGATCACAACAAACGCATATTCTATGTACCTTTCTTTTCTGTACCTAATAGTTAATTATCATCAAACTCCGCTCTTTCCAGCCATCTCTTTATCCACTATGCCTAAACATGAAGGAGTCAGATGCTCCCCGGATATTGTGACACAATATCAGTAATGATATTTTGGGCATTACAGACCACATGAATATTGAGGGAATGTGCATTTTTCTGTTCCTGAAAAGATATTCCAGATGTGATGGGGAGGCATATAGGTACATGTGTCCCATCTACATAACCTAAGACATCGGGAAAATTTGCAATCCTGTAAAAGCACAATTTTGTACTTTGCATTTTGTGTAAATTCCTGGGTAGGTAAATGTGGCGGTGTATGTAGAGCAGCATGGCATCTAGGAATACACAGAAGAAACACAAAAGTGCACTTTGACACACCCCTCCTGCTACAGCAATCACATCCTGGTAACTGCCAGAGGCCAATAGGTGTAACAAGCATAACACTTTAACATGAGTGGGGATAGAATTGCTGCACTGTGTCCTGCTTTCTAGATGTGACTGTAAGAGGGTAATTATCTCCAGTATGACATTGCTACTTAACCATTATTTGTCCTGTATCTCTTCCTCTGTTTGCTGAAAAATTGCCACTCTGACTCTGAAAATCCTCTCTTGTCTCCATCTCCTTCTCTGCTGGACAGTCAGTATTTGCACCCTCCTTGCAATTAGGTACAGAACAGCCATTGGGGATACCCCTAATGTATCCTGGGCCAACGTTTATACTTTATAACCATTTACCACCTGGTCTGAGTTGGTGGTAAATTACACATGCAAAATGACCTTTTTGTAACTATTCACTATTTGCGACTGCCTCTAACATGTTGTTTGCAAATCACAAATAGGAATTTCCTAATTGCGTTCACTAAAAATACTGACTATCAAAACAGTTACATCGCTAATTTTGGAATGCGAATGGCTTTTGTACATCACAAATTGCCATTTGTGTATTCACAAAGCACTTTGCAACCATTTTGCAAGTTGCTATTTTTTCATACATGTGGCCCTGATATAAGTCCCAGTGGGATCTGTACATAGCTGGAGGAGGCTCTTGGTCCTTGGAGTATACAAATATTTGAATCAATATTCAGAATTGTTCAAGTTGTAGTGATTAAATAAATATATCTCATAGAGTATCATGCAACATTCAATTTTCTTGCAAAAATAAAGGTACTGGCAATTCTTTCATGCTTTCTATTTCTAAGAATGATGAGGAAAGCAATAGTGATGAGATGGCATGGAGAGTGAATGGTTGTAAGATGGAGTTTTATCTTTTAGAACAAAGAGAGGGCTGTGAAAACCTAAATACTGGTTGTGTCATGCAGGTATACTTCTGTGCACTGCAGTATTAATGTTTACATGTATGATCAAGAATATACCAATGTTTTAGAGTTAAGTATGGATAGCATTATGTAGTGGTTTAGAGCTCCTGTTTGCTTTGAATATACTTGGAATGTTCATGGTTGTATATTTACACAATTTCAAGAAGTGCAGCCTGGTTTTCAGAACTGGCAAGTGGAAGCCGAATTGTAGGCAAATAATGAGCCTACTATTGAATTTATGACTGCTATCTTCTCATTAAGGATGTTTTGGTGTTTCTCAAGAAGATCCTGCCACCTGCTCATTAGATTTGGTTTAGATGAAAGTAACAGGATCCTGTCACATGGCTATGCTCCATTGACTTGTATTGAGAAAACTCATATAAATACTAGTCTAACATTCTATGTATTGTTGGCTTTTATGATCCAACTGACCTTTTCTAATGAGACAGAACTGATCACTTAAAACAACAATTGTCCTTGACCCCTTTGCTGTGCTGCCTGCTCCTTTACAAAGCTAGTTGGACTTTAGACTACCCCACGTATTCTGTTTTATTTCCAACAAATGTTAATAGAAAAATTATTATTTTACATTCATAATACTTTTATTGAAAAAACAACTAAAAGAACATCACATTGGGCATGCCCTAAATTTATGATTTCGAAAACATTTCCAGCAGACCCTATGGAAACTTCAATACAACTTCAAAGCAAGTTGAATAAATACAACAGACACCCTGCACAAATCCAACTCAAGTAGGAAAGAAGAAGATGCAGTCCCTATATAAACAAATGTTGGCATTTCCTGGGCTTCAACTATAGTACTTGAACTATTAAAAAAACAGGAAATGATATTAAGTGGCTTGCTAGAGAAAAAATGTAGGTTCTAAGAGAGTTGATGATCAATAGGGTACTGGTGTTGAAGAATTGAAAGAATGCAACAAACCTATCTGTGGATCAGTGTCTGCACGAAATTATGACTTAAACTGAATGGGAAAGGTCTCACATAGGCATAAAGATAGCACATGAATCATTAATGGCATATGCAGAATACGTTCACATTTATTTAGGGTTGATTAATTATTATTTTTTTCAGATATGCCCATGTAGGTCTGTTTTTAACAATGTAAAATAGTATATCCACATGTAAAATTAACTATCTGCTCTTACAAGCCCAGCAGTGGGACAAGTGACTGCAATAAGAAACAGAGCCTGCACACCATGCAACTTGTATAATAGCATGTCCTATGCGTGACCTTGTAATAGCTTACCTTCCTCGCCATTACACTATGCAGTGCCTGTAAACCGAGCAAGTATCAATGTGTGGCTTAAGCGAAGCTAAAAGTGACAGCACTAGCCCGGGATGAAGCAAGTTGAAGTTATGTTCTTTGAGTTCTCCTTAAATACGCATGTGCAACGCAGTCATAACTTGGTAGACAATGTGGCGCTAAACCTCGATTTCAGCAGTGGTGCTGAGTCGCAGCCACATAACTACAACACCACTGTTAGACCTGACATCCTTGGAGTAGTATTCCCCCACACATATTGCCTTCACCCCTCCCGTATTTATATTTGTTGGCTTTAGGACTGTGCACTTTACCACTGCTAACCAGTGTGCTGGAAATGGCCCTTTTTGCAGGGTCATCCCCAGTCTTTTTGCCTCCTGCCTCCTATTTTTTCTCACCTGTTGCTGTTGGCTTTTGAACTCTGAGCACTTTGCCACTGCTAACCAGTGCTAAAGTGCATATGCTCTCTGTGTAAATTGTATGTAATTGGTTTATCCATGATTGGCATATTTGATTTACTAGTAAGTCCCTAGTAAAGTGCAGTAGAGGTGCCAGGGCCTGTAAATCAAATGCTACCACTGGGCCTGCAGCACTGGTTGTGCCACCCACATAAGTAGCTCTGTAATCATGTCTCAGACCTGCCATTGCAGTGTCTGTGTGTGCAGTTTTAACTGTAACTTCGACTTGGCAAGTGTACCCATTTGCCAGGCCTAAACCTGCCCCTTTCTTACATGTAAGGCACCCATAAGGTAGGCCCTAGGGAACCCCAAGGGTAAGGTGCAGTGTATAGTTAAGGTCGGACCTATAGAAATGTGTTTTATATCTCCTGCAAGTGAAATATTGCTTAATTCGTTTTTCACTGTTGCAAGGCCTGTCCCTCTCATAGGTTAACATTGGGGCTTCCTTTAAATCTGATTAAAGTGTAGATTCCCTTTGGGAGTGGATGGACATGTGGAGTTTGGGGTCTCTGAGCTCACAATTTAAAAATACATCTTTTAGTAAAGTTGATTTTAAGATTGTGCGTTTGAAAATGCCACTTTTAGAAAGTGAGCATTTTCGTGCTTATACCATTTCTGTTACTCTGCCTGTTTGTGGATTCCCTGTCTGGGTCAGTTTGACAGTTGGGCTGGTTGCACCTCACACTAGACAGTGACACAAAAGGAGCTGGGGTGTAGTCTGCATTTCCTGATGAGCCATCTGTGCTAGGAGGGAGGAGAGGAGTGGCCACTTACACCTGAAAGGGCTGTGCCTGTTCTCACACAATGCCGTCTCCGACCCCCTGGTGAGTGTCTGGGGCCTGGCCTGGGAAGGGTAGGATTTTACATTCAAAAGAGACTTTACTTTGAAGTAGGCCTACTTCAAAGGATAAATTGGATATAAGAAGGCCACCCAAAACCACAGACTTTAGAACACTTCTGGAAACAAGAGGGACCTCTGCCTGAAGAAGAGCTGAAGAGCTGAGGAGTGCTGCCCTGCCTGTGACCGTGCTTTGTGGAGCTATCCTGCAGTTGCTGCTTCTGCCAGAGTAAGAAGGCAAAGACTGGACTTTGTGTGCCTTCCATCTTGTGAAGAAATCTCCAAGGGCTTGATTTAGAGCTTGCCTCCTGTTGTTTGAAGTCTCAGGGACAGCAAAGACTTCTCTATGCCAGCACCTGGAGTCTCGGGAGAGACTTCTGCTCTGACAAGTGGTGCCCTATCCAGTCCCTGGGCCCTTGAAAGGAAAGCTGGTGGAAATCCAAGGAAATCGACTTCGGACGACTTTGGACCGACGGCGCTGCTGAATCCGGTGACACCGCCTGCACCCGACGCCATGATCTTCGCTGGAACACGGCGCTCTTCGCAGGCCCGATGCCGCTGCAGCCCTGCTAAAGTCCGCGGCTCCGTGTAAGTCGCCGCAGCACGTCGTGACTGACGCTGCTCGAAGTGTGCGGATTCAACGTTTCGCACAGATGCCGCGATCCCCGACTTCGCGCATCGACTTGTTTTCACTCTTCACCAAAGGTACTGTACTTGGGGGTCTACGCGACTTCGTGTCCGGCGCCGCTGGTGTCTGCTTGTGGGGAACGACTCTGTCACAACACCGTGTTAACACCTCATCGAAGCATTTTGTGTTTCTAAGCGCTATTTTTTAGTTTAATCTTTAAAAATTCATAACTTGACTTGTGTATGTCGGATTTTTGTCATTTTGGTCTTGTTTGTTTAGATAAGTATTTCCTATTTTTCTAAACTGGTGTTGTGTCATTTTGTAGTGTTTTCATTAAGTTACTGTGTGTGTTGGTGCAAATACTTTACACCTAGCACTCTGAAGTTAAGCCTACTGCTCTGCCAAGCTTCCAAGGGGGTAAGCAGGGGTTAGCTGAGGGTGATTCTATTTTACCCTGACTAGAGTGAGGGTCCTTGCTTGAACAGGGCGTAACCTGACTGTCAACCAAAGACTCCATTTCTAACACAGTGCTAAAGTGCTAGTGCTCTCTCCTTCAACCATGGTAGCATTGGACTACACTAAAATGATTTACTTGTAAGTCTCTAGTAAATGTACCTAGTACCTAGGGCTGAAAATTAAATGTCACCAAAAGTAGCCAATGCAGTCTGTAGTGCTGTTTTAAACTGCCAATTTGACCTGGCAAAATAAACATTTTGCCAGGCTTAAACCTTCTTTTTTAATACTTATCAGTCACCCCTATTGTAAGCCCTAATGGTTCATAGGGCAGGGTGAATTGTATTTAAAAAGTGGGACGTGTGTACCTATGTTTTGCATGTCCTAAAAGTGGAAAACTCTTAAAGTCATTTTTCACCGGTGTAATTCCTAGTTCTACCATTGACTAACACTGGGTTACTTTAGTACATTTAATAATTCCTAATTTTAAATTGTGAGCACATATAAATATACTGCTTGCATTCAAATTAATTGTAACTTAAATTTCTCTTTAATGGTAAAGTCAGAATTTAAGTTAGAATACTGAAAATGCCACTTTTAGAAAGTTTCAAGAAGAACAGATGATGAACATAATGCTGAACAATGTCAAACATTCACCTCCAATCACAGATCTGGGCCTAAGACCATAATTTTTTTTGCTCACCACGTCATTCCATTTCGGAACCAGCCATATGCAACTCAGCCTTGACCCTGCTCCCCATGGGATCTGTCCAGCCTGAACTGCTAGGCCAGGTCCTTCCTGGAGCGGAAACAAGCATCCTAGGACCTGTTAGCATTTTCTTGTCTGAATCAATTGAGCCTTTTGCCAGTGTCATTAATCACATGACTATGAATACCTCTGATGCTGGGGGTTTATGTATTGGTTATGGATAGTAACAGAAACAGGGCTGGACCATCTTGACAGGATGACAGGGAAGGGGATGTACCCAGCCCCACTTACACTTCAAAGGCTTTGCCTCCTGCACACACAAAGGAGCCTGACAATAGGCCTACCCTGCCTTTTTTCACCCACAGTCAGTTTGGAGCCCTGACATGTGAAGAGGAAGAACTTTCCATAACCAGATGGGGGGTTGGGCAGGGTGTCCCCCTAAATACAAGCTAGCAACAGGTATAAATATTGAACCTCCAGAGCTACTTATCAGAACATTCCTGGGCCTGTGGGCCAGAGGACTGCCCTGCTGCTTGAAGGACTACCTTGCTGTCTGAGAAGGATGTCTTGACCTACTTGCCTTCATCGCAGGCTAAGCAGAGTGACTCCAAAGGTCAGTTGGATGACCTCCTGTCTGAGCTACAGTTACATAACAAGCTTTAGAGGCCTCCCTACAATTCCCCAGCTGACTTGCTGCAACTGAACCTTCCTGAGCCCTGCTGGCCTCTGATTGAATGATTCCCTGTTCACCAATGGGTGCCTCCTCAGGTCTTGGGCTCTTATCTGGTATCAGAATGTGCTCCTTATGAAAAGAAATTGAAAATGCTTATGTTTGGGCTCTTTGTGACCGTGAACAGGCCTATTCACATCAAGACTCTTCGGCCACAGTGACCACTAGAGCAAAGCTCCAGTGAAACCTGCTCATCACCCTGATAACAACTGTCTGCAAGACCTGCACTTCACCCTGTAGCAACAACAGCCTGTGATGACCACCACTGTGAAGCTACAGCAACAATAATCTGTGATGCTTAAACAGCTCTTTGCGCTACAACAATGTTTGTCAGTGACATCTGACATGCTCTTCACGTCACTGCAATTACCTTCCATGACGCTCAGCCTCATTCAAGACTCAGAGGATAACTTTTTAGTGGGACTAACCAGTCCCCGTATCTGACACATGCTCCATCGAGATCGGCCTGCACTTGTTTCTTTCTTCTGGTCTAGAGCAACCAGATGACTGTGAAAGCCTTTTTGTGCTTTTAAGAACGATTTTACCCTAAAACTTTAAAACTGAAGTTCTCTGGTTCTGCTGATTGGATTTTTGACATTCTGATATAATTTTATTTCCTAAAAAGTATCCTACTTTCCTAATCTTTGGATTTTGCTTGTGTTCAGTTTTTACTTTATTATTGTTTATGTGCTGCATAAACATTTTGCAAATTAACTCTAAGGCAAGCTTGAATGCAATTTTGCCAATCTACCAGAGGGTTACGCAAAGGTTAATTAAGTGACTTTTGGGGTTCACCCTGACAAGGACTGTGTTTGTTGCCTGCGTAGGGCTTCCAGCCTCCTCAACCAATAAGCCAATTTCTTACAACCACTTTCAAATGATGATTTAAAAATGATTCCTTCAGGTCAGAGGGCTTGGCATAAAACTCATTATTTTAAAGTGCTACTGCGGGTGTCATGATGACTGTCTGTGTGTTGCAGTGTAAAGCATGCATTGCAGTCTAAACTGGTCCCGCTTCCAGCGTCTCCGTGGACTGCAGACAGCATGGATATTTACTGCTGAACCAGTGACCACAGAAACAGACTACCTTTTATCCAATCACCTGTGCACTTGCAGCACTCTTGTGGGTTAATGAATAAATGTGAAAGATGCTTTATACCTGCAATCACAGCTTTTTCTGTACATTTCCTGTATATGATTTGCACATTTCATTATTTGTGGAGTTTTTCTGCTGGAATTATTGCAAATCTTCACGGTCCTTTGGACTCAAGACTTGAGCTAATATTTATAATAGGAAAAATGTATATAGAGAAATACCTGGGAGCAGTTTGGACTTGACATAAATGTATCTGATGCCTAGAGTAATGTTTCCTCATCACTTTGTGAGAACAGGTAAACCGTCCTTGTTTGACATAGACATGCATTAGTCTTACAAGGTTGACAATGGATGTTTTAATTGTAATTGCATTTATTTTGCACTCCCTACCCCTGGCGAGGCTTTGAAGAGTTTTATGTTCAGCAGCACGCTGTTCCAGAACCTGAGATTAATGATTAATTCAGTGTAATTGATTATTGTTAGATATTGGAATTAGTCTTGTGGGCTCAGCACACCGTTTCATGTATTTCTTCATGGTAGATTACATTAAGAGGCATTAGGCCGGACCATTAATAGGGTGGAGGTATGTGAGTTCATGGAGCTGGATGATGAGGGTTAGTAAATGAGTTGGCAGATTTAAGGCATGTTTAGTTTGCAGGGGTCTGATCTTGAAAGAAGGAAAGGCTGTGATCTTTGATATGAATTCTGGACAGTTTTCAAGTATATAATCATAGAGATTAAGGCAGGAATGCATGTGACTAAGGGCAGGTTGTGCTCAGAGGGAGGAGGCATGCAGATGTTGGAAAGTAAGGAAAGGGCCTTTGAACGAAAAAAGGAGAGGCTCAGTTTTATTGCCAATATTTAGAAATATGGACTATTTTGTGATGGCGTGCACTTTTTGGACGCACAGCTGTAGAAAGAAACAGCATAATTTGTATGTGACAATAGTGACATTTTAGGTACTTTTGATAGGCACTAGAATCAGAAGAGGGTCTGTCCCGTGTTATGCTACAACTAGACAACCTCTCTAGTAGAGCCAGGAAAGCATAAAATAATAGCTGGACACACATAGTAGGAAACATCACCAGCTCTAGGCTGTGCCCAAAGTAAGGAGTAGCATCACAATAATAGCAGTATGAGAAGATTCATGGGCAAACAGTGGTAACATTGAAAAGGAGATTCTGCAAATACTGGATTAGATGTCTAGTGATGTTTATCCTCAACTGTGGCTCACCCTGTTAATTGCAAGTAGGGTTCCCAGTTTTATGGTATTTATATTTTAACATTTCTATCTGTACGTAGCCATATATTTTTTGCTTATTTTATCTGTATTAATCCATATTTATGTTGTGCTTTGATTAAGAAAATAAAGCAGCAATGGGTATATTTTCATAATTATTTAAACATCAAATGGTTACACGTTTGAATGTCCAATGGGTTTATCCATTTCCAGTACAATACAGTATTTTAAAACTGCTTGCATTATAGAACAGCTTAAACAATGTACACAAGCTTCATTAGGAAATATTTTACATTTTTTGTAACTTTCCTACCTGTCAACCTGACTTAGCTCTCATGACTGACAATAGTGAGAATCATCCGAAAGAGAAACTATTTTGTGTGTTTACCCATATCCAAAAATAAATATAGACTGGAAATTAGATGGTTTTCTGCCTGCATTTATCCTGCCTGCATTTATCTGTAAAAATCAGTAAAAAAAGGAAAGCTTGGAACCCTAATTACAAGAAGCAAAGCAGGATCCCTCTGGAAGCCCCTTGGTTGTAACATGGACACCTTTCCAAGACAGGAAAACTGTATTGCTTTTATTTCTGAGGCTTATGATTAAGACATGTAGATGAGGAAATGGTGACTCGTCTCACATTAGAAATTAAATGAAGCCTTTGTTATTAAGGATCTGGGGCCATATGTACGAAAGCTTTTTCCCATAGACACAGAATGGGTAAAATCCTTTCGTACATTTGGCCCCTGGTGATTAAACTGCCTGGAGAACTGCCCTTTGGTGAGTAGTAGGGTGCGGGTTGTCCTGCAGACTGTTGTAAAAGGGGAAAGGCGTCCATTTAGGTGTGACCCGGACTTTTGTCTTGCCTGATTATAGGCAAATGTAAAGACCTCGCATCTTTTCGTGTGTGGTCTAGGCTGGAGACTACCCTGCTGTGATTGGCATCACCACACAAAGGCTGTGTGTGTAGATCAGCAGGAAAAGACAGTTACATTCTCACAGCAGTAATTACTTCTGAACTACGAGGAATGAGTGCGAGAGATGCTTCACATGCCTTTATTTTGTTCAACAGACTCCACCCCAGAGAAAGATCAATCCCTCCTTAAGTCCACATCTATTCATTGCCCTGTCTTCAGTTAGCATTAAAAAAGCCAGGACACTCCTATAAACAGAGCTCGAGCCCCACTTATTCTGAATAACGGTAAAGGCTTTGCCATCATTCTCTCAGACAAGTTTTTAAAACGTGTAAGTTATTTTCCAGAACAGGGATCTTGAAAAGGTGCGTTGGGGACTGAAAACTACCCTTATGATACTAAACACATGGGGTCAATGCACCAAAATCATCTGA
Organism: Pleurodeles waltl; assembly: GCF_031143425.1. Taxonomy (NCBI): domain Eukaryota; kingdom Metazoa; phylum Chordata; class Amphibia; order Caudata; family Salamandridae; genus Pleurodeles; species Pleurodeles waltl. The sequence goes on from NC_090437.1 coordinate 833,219,497, forward strand.
CCGGACATACAAAGCAAGAAACAAACAATTGGCTCGGAACTCGTCAGCGCAAACCACAAAGAGGGAGAAGGGCAAATGTGGATATTAAGCATGAAAAAACCCATAAAAACTACTTACAGCTCATTATTCGGAAGAAAAAAACATCCCCACGATCAAGTTACAATTGAAAATAAAACAAAACCTGCCACCAGCTGCAGAAGCAGTTCCTCCTTGGTCCTGGAAGTAACTTGATATGAGTTTGCAACCGAGTCTCCCAGTGCTCTCAGAGGAGAGATGGGATTGAACGGACAACATTTAGAGCACGACTGCATTTGCAGCGGAATGCACTTTATGTGACTTGAGCCCCCATACCTTTAGTGCATCCTAGAAGTATCATCTAGTTAAACACTGCAATTTTGGTTGCATGCACGTAGGGGTTATTTAGGAGCCCTGTGCGCTGCTGGTGTGTCAAATTTTGTGATGCACCAGCGGCGTGTAGTGCAGGCCAATATCTACAAGGCCACGCAAAGCCACTTTGCATGGCTTTTCATGGCCTTGTAGATATGGTGTAAGGCAACGCAGTGCACTTGGGTTGTGCGCAGTTTCTCCAGCCCGGCTGTTAAACACTGCTGGGATGGAGAAACCTAAGTGCACATGCGTTTTTGGCTGGCCTAAGAGGGCTGGCCAAACACACATGCATACTTAGGTACTTAGGTGCACTCACTCCTCATCCCCCCTCCTGCCTCCCATGGCCCAGCCCCACCCCTCGCTGCACTGCTGGCTGATCCAGCAGCTGAAAAATAAAATGATAGACAAATACCATTTGATCTTTCAGCTCCTGGTTTAGCGCGGGGGGTGATGCCCCTTCGCCATTGCGAAGGAACTGCTCCTGCCTACAAGCTGTACTGAAGAGAGGGTACTGTACAACCACAAACCTAGTATGAGCAGTGCTTCTCTTCTGTACCTGTGGCAGACTGTACTATGCAGTGTCACTGAGCAGGCACTCTCAGTTTCCAAGTTTTCACCATGAACAAGCTCTAGCACTTTCTGGAAGCACATAATTTACTAAATAAATAAAGTTAGTTGGAAGTAAAGTGTTTTTAGATGTTTTCATAAAGCACCAGCTTGTGTGAATAAATACTCGATAAGGTTATTCAAAAGTAAAACATGAGTGGGCACCAAACAAGAAAGGTTTGATTTGCAAACATTGACTAGCCCCATGTTGACCCTTTCCATAAATCAAAAAATGTGTTCTTCTGAGGTAAGTCTTTGCAAGTGTGTTAGGTCCTGTTTAACAATGAACTTGTTAAGTATGGCTTATGTAGGGGAGAGGTTTTTCAAGACTCACTGGGAAGGTTTCCCAAGGGGAAGAAAGGTGGGCTTCTAAGTTGCCTTGGTTGCACTATATAGCTAGGGTTCCCTTTTTTGTGGTATATCATTTGTTAACGTTTCTCTCTCTGTTTAACCAAATTTATTTTGGGGCATTCATATCAGTATTTTTCCATATTTATTTTGTGTTTTGTGAGTAAATGAAGCTTCGTATATTCACATATTTCCACATCAATTTAATCCATAAATGCCTTTGATGCATGTTGGGGGTTGCCACTGTAAAAAGGCAAATATAATAAGACAAATACACCCACATGGAAATTCTAGTGGTATATCTCAAAATTTTGTGATATGCAGTAAATAAGGAATTAACTCCCCATGCTCTCCATCTGCATACCTATTGCCTTGAATTCTCGGATAACAAAATGTAGAGTCACGAAAAAGAAACTCACTTTTCTTGTATTTTTTGTCTTTTGAATAGATACAGACAGTCAAGGCATTGGTTTATGTCAATATGTTAATATTGTATTTTATTTTCTCAGAAAGTAAGAAAATATATTAATGCGTCTTATGTACTGAGACTCAAAGAAAGGTAAAACATATATTAATTATGCAATAAGTGATAAGGTGCAAGTGAGAACAATACATGTTTCATTTCTTTACAATTGGAGTAGTGGAGACAACATAGTGCATTATAAAATGAACTGTTCATGGAAGAACATAAGAATAATAGAAAACGTAGAGTGTAATATATGTGCAAACAGGATACATATTGGCATATTGATAACATAATTTGTGTAATGACATGAACAGCTGAGTAAGATCTAAATTAATATTGCCAGAGTCATCAAATGAAAAGGAAACATTATGGGGGTCATTACAACATTGGCGGTAAAAGGCGCTTACCGCCGTGCAGAAGACCACCAATATACCGCCGCGGCAGCGGCATTCCGCCACAGCTATTATGACACACATCTTGGAATCCGCCGAAATTCAGACACCCACACAAGACCGCCACACCAAAGGTCAGTGATAAACTGGCGGAAACAAACCCTCCACCTCCACGCCAACAGAAACACGCCCATGCTATTACGACCCATGAATCCACGCGGCAGTCTTTCAACCGCGGTATTCCATTGGCGGTACACACCGCCGCGCTCAAAATACACACACATCACCAAAAAACCGCCACATTGGACAATTCCCAATACACACACCTGAAACACATACAAACACCACTCCCACACACCCAATACAATATAAAACACACACCCACATCACCCACAAACCCCTACTACCAAAAATTAGAGACGAAGGCGACAGAGAGAGAGCACAGAACAGACAACCCCACTACACAGAGGCACACAACACCATCACCCACACAACATCCACGCACAAAACACCACACACCACTACACTCACCACAACCATCACCACATACACCACCCCACACATCACCCACACCACCCCATGGCACGCCAAAGACACCCCCGCTTCTCCGAGGAGGAGCTCAGGGTCATGGTGGAGGATATCCTACGGGTAGAGCCACAGCTATTTGGCTCACAGGTACAGCACACATCAATAGCCAGGAAGATGGAGTTATGGCGCAGAATAGTGGACAGGGTGAACGCCGTGGGACAGCACCCAAGAAATAGGGAGGACATCAGGAAGAGGTGGAACGACCTACGGGGGAAGGACCGTCACCACACCAGAGGGTCCAGACAACACCACTCCACCCCCAGAAGAGGCCCACAGTGACGAGAGCAGCTCTGCCCTACTGGATCCTGATGACCAGCCCGGACCATCGTGGGCCTCGGGAGAGTCGGTTCCCCTTGCACAGGCACAGTCCAACACCGACCTTCCACCCTCTGGTAACACCAGCACAGCACCCACCCAGCGGGCCCAAACCTCCCTACCCATGACAGGTCAATCAGCGGTGTGTCCACCACTACAGGGCACCCAGGGTAACCCACCACCCCAACAACAACAGGGACCTGGGGGCAGTGGTAGTGGGCACACGGTCCAGGGGACGGAGGCACAGGAACCCAGGGGAACTGGGAGGGCTGCTGTGCGACAGGGGGTGGACAGGCCAAGGGCACCCACTCTCCATGAGGCCCTCTCCTCCATCATGGGAGCATACCACCACTCCCAGGAGACGATGGCGACGGTCCTTGGCAAGTTGCAGGAGACCCTGCGCCTGCAGGACGAACTGTATTTGGGGTTCAGGGAGGAGCTCAGGACCATCAGCTCCTCCCTGGGCACCATTGTAGGGGTGCTGAAGGACATACAGCAGACCTTGAGGGACACCGTGGCACTCCAAGGGGCCCCTGACACTAGCATGGACGATGAACTGCCCACCACCTCTGCCAGCGCTAGTGGACAGGATGCCCCACCACAGGACCAACACACCAGCACCCCACCCCCTGCAGATGGACAACCACCACGCAAGCGGTCCCTGAGATCCAGGAACAGGACATAGCAAGATGACAAGACCCCCGCCAGGAAATGAGACCACCCTGATTGTCACCCAACTGTCCAACTTTGTTACCCTGTCCATACTTAAACTGCCCCAGCTCCACTTCCTATGCCCAGATGGGCAGTGCACCTGTGAGACTAATAGACTGGACTCTGCCATGGACATTCCTCCGCCATCACCCATCCTCATTTTACAACCCCCCCCCATTTCTGAGCACTTCAATAAACACCCTTGAAACACAAAACAATCTGGAGTCAGTCTGTGATTTAGTAAAAATGTATTATCAATGACAGTGTCATAATGGGTGTACCATTGTAAAGCTAACATACCTAAGTCACACATCACAAGCACTTGAAGGATGCAAGCAGTTGACACGTAGGTAACCACACCTGTGAAACCGTAATGGGAGGGTACAACTCAGTTACCAAATAGTGATTTAAATCGAAAAACAGGATAGAGGTAGACGTGTGAAAGTTAATGTAATGCTAAAAATGAAAATGTTCTCACCTGTGTCTCACTGGAAATATTGCTGTATGACTGACTCCCTGTTGTCGTTGTCTTCTTCATTAGCTTCATCCTCATCACTGTCCACAGGCTCCACAGGCTCCACAGCTGCTACAACACCGTCATCGGGATCATCCTCCTGCAGAAATGGCACCTGGCGTCGCAAAGCCAAATTATGGAGCATGGAGCAGGCGATGATGATGTCACACACCTTCTTCGATGAGTAGAATAGGGATCCATCTGTCATATGGAGGCACCTGAACCTGGCCTTCAGGAGGCCGAAGGTGCGTTCGATCACCCTCCTAGTCCGCCCATGGGCCTCATTGTACCGTTCCTCTGCCCTGGTCCCGGGATTCCTCACTGGGGTCAATAGCCAGGACAGGTTGGGGTAACCAGAGTCCCCCAATAGCCATACATGGTGCCTCTGGAGTTGACCCATCATGTCAGGGATGCTGCTATTCCGCAGGATGTAGGCGTCATGCACTGAGCCAGGGAACATAGCATTTACCTGCGTGATGTACTGGTCTGCCAAACAGACCATCTGGACATTCATCGAATGATAACTCTTCCGGTTCCGGTACACCTGTTCACTCCTGTGGGGGGGAGACCAGAGCTACATGGGTCCCATCAATAGCACCTATGACGTTGGGGATATGTCCAAGGACATAGAAGTCACCTTTCACTGTAGGCAAATCCTCCACCTCAGGGAAAATGATGTATCTCCTTACGTGTTTCAGCAGGGCAGACAACACTCTGGACAACACGTTGGAAAACATAGGCTGGGACATCCCTGATGCCATGGCCACAGTTGTCTGAAAAGACCCACTTGCAAGGAAATGGAGCACTGACAGCACCTGCACGTCAGGGGGGATGCCAGTCGGATGGCGGATTGGTGACATCAGGTCTGGCTCCAACTGGGTACATAGTTCCTGGATTGTGGCAACGGTCAAACCGGTAGGTTAAGAAGACATGTCGCTCTTCCATTGTCAACAGGTCCACCAGCGGTCGGAACACCAGAGGATTCCGCCATCTTCTCATATGTCCCAGCAGACGGTGCCTACGAAGGACAACAGCGAAGAACCAGTCATTATTCCTCCAGGTATGTACCCACAGTCACACACAAGACTACACCACTCACAAAACTCTTCCTGTATGTGTGTTGAGTGTAGGCCTAGCTATGTGTGACGCAGTAGGAAATGAAGCCATATGGGCCCCTGAAATGGCGGCTGCCTGACCTCTAAAGTGGGACAATGGGATTGTGGGGTAACTGCGCTGGCGTTGCAAACCGTCACGGTAGGCGGTCGTAGACCGCGGCGCAATGCTGCATTGGTTAACATTGGACCCTATGGGTCCCAGGAGCCAATGAACAGGTGCGCTGGAGGTGATGATGCTCACCGCCGCGGACGTCACTGCCGCGGACGTCACCGCCATTTTCTATCTCTTCAATCACTAGATACCTGACCTTCGACAGGAGAGGACCTACACTGCAAGTGCTGCTGTGACCTCGGTCTGGAGGCGACGATGGCTGCTGCATCTGGGGAAAGGGCCCCTGCCTTCACTGCACAGGAGTTGGAGAAACTGGTAGACGGGGTCCTCCCCCAGTACACGCTACTCTACGGTCCTCCAGACCAACAGGTTAGTACACAGGGAGCACTTTGTATGGGCTAGGCCTGGGTGGAGAGGGCTGTTTGGAATAGGGAAGGGGGCAGTGTTCATAGAACATTAATGCATGGGAATGAATGGGCTACATGGCCAGAGTAGGGAGGGGGCCACTCACAACGACGGTGAAGTTGGTAATGACTGTTCCTCTTTCCTTGTGCATGTCATGTAGGTCAGCGCCCACCAGAAGAGGGACATTTGGCGTGCCATCGCCAAGGAGGTCCGGACCCTGTGGGACCACCAGAGACGGGGCACCCACTGCCGTAAGAGATGGGAGGACATTCGCCGCTGTAGCAAGAAGACGGCGGAGGCTCAGCTGGGGATGGCCTCCCAACGTGGGAGGGGTGCCCGTCACACCATGACCCCCCTGATGTTCCGGATCCTGGCGGTGGCCTACCCGGAGTTGGATGGGCGCTTGAGGGCATCACAACAGACACAAGGGGGTGAGTACAACCTCATTCTGCGAACTTTGCGTGCAGTGGAGGTGTCTGGGTGGGGGAGGTGGGCTGTGGGTGTCCCTAGGCCAGGGCAAGTTAGGTAGGCAAGGCCCCTCCGTAATGTAGGCCATGTGGCACTCTACCCCACCTCAGCAGAGTGCCAAGTCGAGGTATAGTTGCCCCTGTGGCATCCATGTGTGCAGATGTCCACCATTGCCATATAGGCCATATCCCAGAAATTGCATGTGCAGAGGGCAGGAGCACGGCATAATGCAGAGGGCAGCTGCATTTGTTTTGTCTGCCAACGGTAGCGGTATGCCATGCACTAAAACCCTCTTTCTTCTGTCTCCCCCCCTTTTTCTGCTCTCCCTGTCCTTTTGTACATCAGCATCAACAGGCGGAGGTACAATGGCACCGGAGCACGAGGGAGCTGCATCCCACATGGCCATGGAGGGCCACACCACGGACTCTGAATGCACCAGTGGGACGGAGGGCGAGGGGAGCTTTACGTCGGCCACCGGATCACCAAGCAGCGACACGACTCGTTCGACAATGTGGGCTCCCTTGTGGTGGCGGCACCATCTGTGCCCCCCGCCTCTACAAGTACAGCCGCCACCTCCCCTACCAGCACCGCCCTCCCAGCAGCCCCTCAGCGTTCGCCCCGTGCCCGCTCACCCAGGAGGGTGGGCATCACCTTCGCCCCAGGCACCTCAGGCCCTGCCCCAGTCACCCCTGCTGCCCTCAGTGAGGAGGCCATTGACCTCCTCAGGTCACTCACTGTTGGGCAGTCTACCATTGTGAATGCCATCCAGGGTGTAGAATGAGAGTTGCAACATGGTAATGCATTCCTGGAGGGCATTCATTCTGGTCAGGCTGTCCTTCAGCGAACCCTGCAATCTTTGGCCTCAGCACTGATGGCAGCCATTGTCCCTGTGTCTAGCCTCCCCCCTCCAACTTCCTTCACCCAGACCCAATCTCCTGTACCCCATCCCATCCCAAGCACACCTACAGACCAGCATGCACACAAGTCAACACACCCAAGTAGCTCAAGCAAACATAGGCACCACACACACCACAGGCACTCACGCAAGCCTCAGCCACATACAGACACAACAACATCCACTGCCTCCACTGTGTCCCCCTCCTCCTCTTCTCCCTCCTCCCTCACAGTCTCATCTACACACACACCTGCATGCACCACATCTACAGGCACGATGAATCGCACCAGGACACCCAGCACCACAAGCCGCTCACCTGCACTCACCACCTCCACTGCCATTTACACGTCCCCTGTGTCCTCTCCCAGTGTGTCTGTGACGCCCCCTCCCAAAGTACACAAACACCGGCAATCACTCACCCAACATCCATCCACCTCACGACAGCCCCCAGTAGCTGCACCTGCACCCAAAACAGCTAAAGTGACACCTCTGACAACCACCTCCTCTTCCTCTACTCCCAGACCCCCTCCAGCTACCCATCCCAGTGTTCGTCAGAAACTGTCCCTCTGTAAAGTTGACCTTTTTGCCCCCCCCTCCAATTCATCAGTCCCATCGTAGCGCCTCAGCCAAAAAGCCTCCAATACCAGTGGTGCCTGTTCAAGGTTTTTGGAGTGCACCGGCCACCAGGGCAGGCAGTAGGACCCGGAGCCAAGGCACTGGCAGCCCACCCCCTGTAAAGGCTCTAAAATTGGAGAGTGGACGACGGGACCGTGTTAAGACTCCTGGTGGGAAAACAACTGACATGGGTTCCAAGGGGATTGGAGAGTCAGCTGTGACTCCACCAAAGGTGGGGAAGGGCCAGAGGAAGTCTCCCCAGCCTGTTGTGAGTGTCACGGCGGAGAAGTGCGCCATCATTTCCGGCGGTCGAGACACAACCGCCAGCACCGTCGTTACTGGTCCAGAGACCACTGCCAGAGTCACAGCGCAGGAGGGCCCAAGTATCGTCACTGGTCCAGAGACCACCGCCGGAGTCATTGCCCAGGAGGGCCCAAGTATCGTCACTGGTCAGGAGACCACCGCCGGAGTCATTGCCCAGGAGGGCCCAAGTATTGTCACTGGTCAGGAGACCACCGCCGGAGTCATTGCCCAATAGGGCCCAAGTATCGTCACTGGTCAGGAGACCACCGCCAGAGTCACAGCCCAGGAGGGCCCAAGTATCATCACTGGTCAGGAGACCACCACCACCGCCGGAGTCATTGCCAAGGAGGGCCCAAGTATGGTCACTGGTCAGGAGACCACCGCTGGAGTCAGTGCCCTGGAGGGCCCCGGCTGCCACAGCCCCGCTGGGCAATGATGAAACGTCATGCCACACACCAATGTCCAGTGTAGAAGACGTCATGCCACACACCAATGTCCAGTGTAGAGAATGTCATGCCACACACCAATGTCCTTATCAGAACCGCCATGGCAAAGTACAGCTGAACAGTCCTGAACCGCCATGGCAAAGCACCGCTGAACAGGGCAAAGACCGCCATGGCAAAGCACCGCTGAACAGTCCTGAACCGCCATGGCAAAGCACCGCTGAACAGGGCAAAGACCGCCATGGCAAAGCACCGCTGAACAGTCCTGAACCGCCGTGGCAAAGCACCGCTGAACAGGGCAAAGACCGCCATGTCAAAGCACCGCTGAACAGGGCAAAGACCGCCATGGCAAAGCACCGCTGAACAGTCCTGAACCGCCGTGGCAAAGCACCGCTGAACAGGGCAAAGACCGCCATGTCAAAGCACCGCTGAACAGGGCAAAGACCGCCATGGCAAAGCACCGCTGAACAGGGCAATGCACCGGGTAGGAATGAAAGGACCGCCACATCAGGCATCCTTATCCCATGTGCAGCTGGGACAGTGACAGGACACGACCTTTCACGGGGAGACTCATCCAGTCTGGGCATCAGTCCCCCCCAGTACCAGTAGAGACCTGCATCAACTTGAGAGACTGTGACTTTGCACTCCCCAGGATTGAACAGTGGGCAACCCACCCACTGTATAGACGTGAGAGACTGTGGCTTTGCACTCGCCAGGATTGAACAGTGGGCAACCCACCCACTGTATAGACTTGAGAGACTGTGGCTTTGCACTCCCCAGGATGGCACAGTGGGCAACCCACCCACTGGATAGACTTGAGAGACTGTGGCTTTGCACTCCCCAGGATGGCACAGTGGGCAAACCACCCACTGTATAGACTTGAGAGACTGTGGCTTTGCACTCCCCAGGATGGCACAGTGGGCAAACCACCCACTGTATAGACTTGAGAGACTGTGGCTTTGCACTCCCCAGGATGGCATAAATGGGCATGGGGCCCCGTTGTGGATCTGGCTTTGCAGTCATACGGCTGAGGTGCCCCCCCTTCCCTTCCCTTCCCCCTGAGGTGCCTGTAGTATTTCTATCTGATGCCCCAGCAGTGTTCTCTCCGATTGTGGTCAGGTATCGTTTGTGGGCCTCGCCCATGCATTTTTGGACTGTTGGTGCACGGACATTGTTATGTACATATCTGCACTACTTCTTGTATTGTATATAATTATGACTGATTTTCAAATATATATCTGTATATTTTTGTATGACATGTATATTGGCACATTACATTGTTTGACCAATTTTCGCTTTGTGTATTCATTCTTCCGGGGGGATTGTGGGTTGTTACTGTGATTTTATGTGAATGCATTGGTGTGTATGTTGTAATATGCGAGGGTGGGGGTGTTTGGTGTGTGTCCCCCTAACTTTTGCCTCCCCCCTCCCCCATGTCGTAGGTGCAGTACTCACTGTTGTCTGCAGCGCCTACGTAGCTGTTGGTCGTAGAGGAGCAGAAACACAAGAGCAGGGAGTATTTGGAGTTCCGGCTCCATGGATTCCTCGTTCCTAATGGGATATGTTCAGGTGAGCCTTTTCCCATAGCAAAAGCTGTTTCCGCCGTGTTTTTATCCACGGTGAATCCGCCCCGGAAAAGGTGGCGGATTGGCGGGTTGTAATACTGTGGGCGGTACATTGTCTTCCGCCTGTCTATTGGCGGTGACCGCCGCGCTGCTTGTCTGTACCGCCGTGGCGGGTGAAGTGTTAAAGTGGCTGTCTTTGTTGGAGGTTTCCGCCAGGGTCATAATTCCCTTTTTCTGTCTGCCGGCCTGTTTGCGGTATTTCCGCTGCTTTAACACCGTCCGCCAGGGTTGTAATGACCCCCTATTTGTGTTGTTTAATGTTAACAGCTGGCAAAGTATAAGGACTGTTAGACCCCAATTGGGGGTGGGAGCGCATAGGGAAGGCAAGGCTCCTGGGTCCCAACCATGGGGTCTGAGGTGGTTAGGTATCCTGGGGTCCATCCCACGATGGCTCAGGAAAGTGGGCCAGATACAATCCTTTGCCTTAAGAATCAAAAGACAAGAGGCATCTAGCAAAACAGGAACAGTTTGTTTAATTAAACATTATGACTAGGAGCTCAGTTACAGAACTGAGGTCTGAGGACTGTCTCTTGATGCACATTAATTTGTAGTAGTTTTATACATTTCTCTGAATACCATGAAGCAATAAAAAAAACATTCCTTTCCTGGTGAAAATATGAACAGTTGTCATGGAGTCATAAATACAGTTCTGGATAATTAATGTAGGCGGGCCTCAACCTTCTGTGGACACAATGTGGGTCAGTGAGTATGTGTCCTGATGCCCAGCCTTAGGGACCCATAGTTGCTATGAGGGCTGTGTTCATATTGGGTAAGTACTCCTAACTACATGTGGCATCTATCTTTATGGTGTTTTGGGAATGCACGCATCACTCTGGCCATGTGCATTTTGTTGTGGCCAATCTCTGGGAACAATTGTAGTGTTGCTGTGCCTATCTGTGAGATCTGATCTGAGTTTTCCTGCAGGCTCTTACCCTACCTGTGATCTGTCAGTCAGCAACCTCATGACTAGGTCTCAGAGACTGCCTGACCACGTACCTATGTGCCGGGGTTGACAGAGAGTTCACAATGGGGAAATCTAGTAATGGTGATGTGACTTCGTGTATATGAATGTATCACTGTGTGCATCAACATCTTTTACTCCCATATTAACATGACTCTCAGGGTAGTGAGGCCGAGCAGTCACATGGTTCTAAGAGTGGTAATGTGGGGGACAAGAGCTCTGATCTCAACAGCTAATCAACAGACACAATAAAATATTGTCCAGCAAAGTGCTAGTTTTTTAAGTGCATGAAAATACTTTACTCCCACAGTGTTCCTAAATTGTACACACGCCAAGCGAGGTTCAGTTACAGGGTTGTATACTCCTATGGTGACACTTGATGAATACTTCTTTACATAGTTCATTAGGAGCTGCAATAGAAGCCCAAAGACCCTGCAGACTTCTGGTCAAGACTGGCTCTCATCAGTCAGTTACTTCTGGGTGCTCCAGACCTCAAAACACTCTGGGCTTCTTCTACTGAAACCTATCTCATTTTTCACTCTCTCAGCAGAGAGGGCGGCATCTAGGTACTTAGGCGAACTCTCAGCTTCAAAAAGAAGTTGCAGAATTTGTGGGATGTCTCCTCACCTCTGGGAGACTGGAAGCCCTGCAGGTAGCAGTCATCGGAGTACTCTGGAGAACACACCCTTGCTTGGGACAAAGAAGAGAGAATGAGAATAATTAATATTACGGTTAGGTAAAGTGGGCTGTAGTTTCAACAGTGAATTCTAAGCTAGATGGATTGTGATTCTGGGAAACAGAGAGAGTAGGGGGAGAATGGCACAGACCACATAAATAATATATTCTTCACAGCCCATTTGAATGCTGTTTTCCAAATGTATATATGCAGGAGCGATATGAGTGGACTTTGCATTACTTACATAAGAGCATCCCTATTTTACGTAATTTATTATTTGAAAAGTTAGTGGACTACTCAATCCAAATGTTTTAGGTATCTTAAATGCATAATTTGGAGATGTGCATGCTAATAAAAAAAAGCATTTGTCTGAATGAGATCAATAAGTTAGAAAAATTAAACTTGTGAGAAAAGTTCCATATTGTCTCCACTATCGATTGGAAAGATGTATTTCTATCCTGCTACCTTGAACCTTGCCCTTTAACCCTCGATGCTCCTCATTCACTCAAGACCTGCTGGGTTCCAACTGGTCACTATGCACATGACAGATGCTAGGCACATCACAGATGCAAAGTTCAGATTTATGAGATGGCCTAGCATGTGAGGATGCAACAAAATGTGCCTTAAGCCTCCTGTGGCTTTGTTTAGCACCAGGCTCCTCCTCAGTTGTTTTTACAAGTGATATCCCCTTGCTCATCATCCTACTTATGTACAGAAGGCTTAGGTCAGCATTTCCAGTTCACTAGTATAGATAGCTTTTGCTTTTCCTTGAGAGTCAAAACTTGCGAACCACGTTTAAGGTCTATAACAAATCCTTGGATCAAGTATCTACAGATGACTATCTAAGCATTCGCGTGGATGAAAAACTCTTGTGGACCCCACAGTTATCCAAAAGTAACACCTCCCTGGCCCAGCAAGCTGGAGCAGTGCTAAGCAAGGGCAGCAAGTATATATGGCACTGAGATATGGGCATACACGAAGCCTCCAGTAATACAAATCACTGAAAACAACTTTGTAAGATGGCTATTACATGTGGGACACGGAATGCCATTGGATGCCACCAGAATAGTACTAGATGTAGGAAAAATTGAAGATCACATCACACTGGCACCAATAAAATACTGGTTCCGCATATGGTCCAAGGTAGAACCCGACCCATATAGATCAACACTAATAGATATCATGAAGTCATGAGACAACATAAATTGCCATGGTTCATTCATGTGTCAAAGGTCTTACTCAATATTTGTCTAGAAGGATTCTGGCTCCATCCCAAAAACATCACGAAGGCCAGCCTAGTCGTGGTTATGAAGGCATACTAGGATTATAAAAATGTGATTAAGTATAACCAAACAGGCCCCCTGCTAAACGCCATCTGTCATTTATTCAAGAGCGGGATCCTGTCATTTTTATTGATGACATTTATCCAGTGGAAACATATCTCTCTATTTAAACTTCCAGCTGGGAATACTGCCGGTGGCTTCAGTAAACAAGAGGTGGTCCTGAAATTCTGTGGGGGGGGGGATAGGTCATTTTCTTTGCACTCTGGGTGGTCAAAAAACATTATCCCACTTCCTTTTGTCATGTCATTTTACGCTCTGTCTTCGTAACAGTATCTACATCCACTTTTTTTTAAAGTTCAAGGTCAGAAAGTGCAAGGAGGCTGTGGCTCTGTGCATGCGATCTGACAAAAGAGACATTGTGATGGTTGTTTCATCCTAATTTATGTAGCATGAAACAAAGAACAGATGTATATCAAACATGGTAGGGAGACACATAATGCTCACAAAGTTGTGGATGGGAAAACTGCTCCTCTTTCTGCGCTTATCAAATCCTCTCAAGCTTGGCCTGGTACCCAAGGCCTATGTGTAATTGCGTCCTTCTTGTCTCCTGAACATTGAACTTTGTTATATTTCAACAGTAGTAGTATGACTCCAACATTATGCAAGTGACATCAAAACTTTGTTTAATATCCTTTAGAAGATCAGAAAAAATAGAAGTATACCATAAATGGCCAAGCAGCACAAGTACGTCATTCTTGGATGAGTTTCATGGCCTCCTAAATGTATTGGCAACGCATAAAAGACAATTTCTTGTTTATTTCTTGACAGTATTTTGCGCTTGCTGTATTTCTAATGTGAAGGCAGGGTTATCAACTTGTATTTCAGCGGCTGCCATTGGGGCCTCTGTTTGAGAGCGAGCACATTTTTAGAAACGTTATGCCCCATACATTGCAACAGCTGCTGTTGGCCAACCATTGGTTGGAGAAAGTGCACAGGCACTTTAGGTTTGCCACACCTTGGAATATCATATAGTTACATTCTCCTACACTGGATTTAGCTCTAACATGTTTGCACTTTATGTCTCAAGCACCTTAGAGCGTTGGTTATTCATACTCTCTTTCGCCCTGATCAAGGCATAACATTTCTGCATTATTATTCGACTTCTATTAGTTGTATTAGCTTGACTTGAGACTAAATGACCCTTTAACGGTCAGACGCAATTTGGTTAATTGGCCAAAAAGTAACTGTCTATTTTTATTGATCATTGACCATATTGACCTATTGTTCATTTGAGGTCATTTTATGAATTAATTATATTTTTTCCTGATATGATGGTTTAAATTGTAAAATGTATAAGTAATTAATTGTTATGGCCAGTTTGGCTGAAACAAGAAAAATATGATTTGATTTGAGCTTTGCCTTAAGCCTCTCTCTGGCTTTGTTTAGCATCAGACTTCACCTCAGTTGTTTCTGCAGAAGATACCCCTCGCACATCTTCTTACTTATTTACAGACGGCTTAGGTCAACATTTCCAGTTCACTAGTATAGAGAGCTTTTGCACGTCCATGAGAGCAGCGGCTAGCTATTAAAAGGATGCACAAATTATTGAATAAATAAGTAGGGGGCAGATGGAAAAATATGAAGAACAGCGATTTCTTTCGGAAAGAAATCGCTATTGGTAAACAATATTCTTAATATATGAAATTGTTATTTTATTAATCAGTGATTCCTAGTGGGGTTGCAAATTGACCTACCTCATGAGTATTAACGAGGTATGTCACAATTTGTCTCCCACTAGTATTCACAGCAATAACAGGGTTATTCTCCTGCTGGTTCAGCAGACCACCATGTCTCTGAATGCTTTTTAATAAAGCTATTTTTTCTTTAAAATGCAGGCCATTTCCCTTAAAGTAAAACGAGATGTGTTTCAAAAGAAAAAAAGATGAAACAAGTTTCACATTACAAGAGTAGGCAGTGGTCTGTGGGACCATTTCTGCTCCGAAAAAATACTTTTATTAACATTCTCAAAAAGGGAAGAAAGAGTTGCTGGTGTCCCATTCCTATTTGTGAAGGGGTTACCACCTCCTTATGGTGGTAAAATATTAATGTTTTGCGACTGGAAATCGGCCAGAAAGCATGAATAAATCGTACAACCCTTTGGTATTTGGAAGGGACTCACTTAACATATCCTTTCCAGCAAACCCAAACTGCAATTTGGTAACTTGTTACCAAATCGCAAATTTAGGTTTTGTACATTAACAGCAGCATTTTTGAGCTCACTAACAGCTCTTGTGACCTCAAAAAATGCGTTATACATCTGGCCTTATATTTGTTGCAGTTTAAAAGGAAAATAAGTTATAGCATTGACGCGTAACTACCACACGGTGGCAGCAGAGACATATGTGTTGAACTACATTGCTAAAGTATAACCAGGCTGGCATACGTAAATAGACAGTCAGTGTGTGCACACATATTTTGTATTTGTTAATAATAAGAACTAAATTCTGTACAATGCACCATGATATATTTGTCTACCGATGCTGGGGCAATGGGTTAATTTTACGGATGGGCAGTGTTATTACAGTGAGTGTTGTTTACAGCTGTGCTTATGACTTGTGACCATATGATGCAGGTGAACTTGCATTTAAAGCACGCTTTGTAAACTTACTTGATATTTTTCAGGACGGATTTTGGATTAAATAGTTGTATGAGCTAAAACAAATCTGTAGAACACTGAACTGGATGCAGGCAGACGATCGTCACAAACGTAAATTTCAATTTTTAAAGCAACATGTCAGTGTCAGAGTGTACTGTCTCTGTTCCCATAACAAAAAAACACATGTAGCGCAAGGGAAATACGGTTCTGAATCATTGTTCTCATTACATTGTTGCAATCTATACCTTATATTTCAAAAACATTTCAGTGAATGCAACGCAGCAAGAAGTACACTGTGTGCCTTGTTATTGTGACACGGCCATATGTGTAACTAACCTTAGGGCTCACATAGTGCATCTCTGGGAGTGGTTTTGCAGAGTGGGTTAGAAAAAGCAAACTGTTTGTGTATGGGAAGACTGGCGCGCATGTGCGTGAGTCATCCAGTGAAGTTCATCCTGTTCTAATCCGCGTGAAGGCCTTGGTGCAATCCTGGCTGCACCTAGCTGTCACAGGACCTTGGTAAACTGCATCACCGTTAATCATCATTCATCCCAAAGAGCGTGCTAACTTTTCACATGGCTATCAAGCAGTTATGTCCCACCAGGAGAATTCATAGAGATCAGTAGACCTGTCCTCCTTCTCTCTCTCATGTATGCGCATTGCAAACTTATGCTTGCATTGCAAAACTTGTGGAGGGTGATACCACACCACCATAAATAACCTATGTCCGGGGCTTAATTTTCACAAGTGGTTTCAGGTGGTGGGCATTAGCTCTCAGTTTATAGGGGTCTGGGACTGACTTTGATCCAGCGCAAGAGAGACAAAGGCAGAAAAGAGCAAGAGAGAAATGTAGAAATGAGGGAAAGAAAGATAAGTATACAAAAACAGTGACTAAGGGACCAAGCTCTGACATAGCCACTGAGACCCTCTGGCAGAGTCACTGGAGAGGGGCTCACCCCCTCTGAACCCAGTCAGAGGCCTGCCGCCCGTGCACACTGTACTGTGCTGAGGGGGCCTCCTGGAGCTCGCCCTCCTCCCTGCGGATAGGGCCTTTGTTTTGCCACAGGGTCTCCCCTTTACTGTGCAGACACTTACCTACTGGTTTTGCCGATGATACTTCGCTTTGGGGCAATGTATCTCAAAGCATTGCACGTTGGCTGTCAAGAGCCCCAGATCGTACACAAGAAGTAATCTATGATTCTGCTTTGTAAACCTACAAGGAAAAACATTTTAAAATGGCTTTAATTCTTAAATTAAATACCGAAAATAGAGCTGCTGGTTTGACTCACACTGTACTGTTTTGAAAGTCTGGAACGACATTCGTCCCAATTTCAAAATAGAAAAAGTGCTCACTTTTCCCCCTAAAATAGAATCGAAATGCATGCAATTGGCTAGATAGTAAAAGCCCCAATGCCATTCTGCTATTTTAGAGTCATGTGGAGCAGGACATGATATAGGAGGAGAAACGACAGTAGCATCGTCAGCATACAAAGAAACCCTGCTGTATGACAAGGGTGAGCGGTGTGGAAGATGCAAGAATTTGAGGGGAAAGAAGTAGATGGGGGAGCTGCTTACAGGGAGAATTTACAGAGCGTAGTGTAGTACATCATTTCACTTTCCATTTAGGATATTTTATTTTTAATTATTTTCTATTTTTTGCTGTTCAAAGATCAAAACACTCTTCAAACACAAAACTTGTAGCAAGCTATATTTGGCTAAAATGTGATGCTTCTTAAAAGACTGTATTTTTTATGGGTTACTGCTACTTGGAGACAAGCTACAAATCTACAAAATGGGGTGTACCCTGCAAACTAGTGCCACAAGGGGTGGGGGAACGAGGCTAATACATTAACTAATGCCCCTTAGGCATCACAAAATATCTGAACCTGTTCATCGAGGGTCTAGGCTACTACCACTTCTCTTTCATAGAAAGAAAAAAAACAGAAGAAAGATTCTACATAAACCAATTAATTTCTATTTTTCAATAATCAAAATCAATTAGATGTCTAAATTCCACATTGTTAGACCTGGCATCCTTGGCATGGTTTCTCTTTTCTTTTTGCCTCTGCTTCCTGTGTTTTTAATTGTGTGCTGGACTCTGTTTTTGCTGGTTTTGGTACTCTGGGCACTTTACCACTCCTGGCCAGTGCTAAAGTGCAAGTGCTCTCTGTGTAAACTGTATGTGTAATTGACTTATCCATGATCAGTATATTTGATTTACTAGTAAGTCACTAGTAAAGTGCACTATATGTGCCCAGGGCCTGTAAATCAAATGCTACCAGTGGGCCTGCAGCACCGATTGTGCAAGCCACGAGTAGCCCTGTAAACATGGCTCAGACCGGCCTCTGCAGAGTCTCTATGTGCTGGCTTAAACTGCCATTTCGACCTGGCATGTGTACTCACTAGCCAGGCCTAAACATTTCTTTTTTGTACATGTAAGGCACCCCTAAGGTAGGGTCTAGGTAGCCCCATGAGCAGGGTGCAGTGTATGTTAAATGTAGGACAAATACTCATGTGTTTTACATGTCCTTACAGTGAAATATTGCCAAATTTGATTATCACTGTTGCAAGATGTATCTCTCTCATAGGTTAACATAGGGACTACTTTCTAATATCTTTAAAGTGCAGTTTCCCATTGGGAGCAGATAGAGATGTGTAGT
Organism: Pleurodeles waltl; assembly: GCF_031143425.1. Classification (NCBI taxonomy): domain Eukaryota; kingdom Metazoa; phylum Chordata; class Amphibia; order Caudata; family Salamandridae; genus Pleurodeles; species Pleurodeles waltl. The sequence goes on from NC_090437.1 coordinate 833,238,041, forward strand.
TGGGGGACTCTAAACTCACAATTTAAAAATACATCTTTTGGTAAAGTTGGTTCTTAGATTGTCTGTTTGAAAATGCCACTTTTAGAAAGTGGGCATTTTCTTGCTTAAACATTTTGTGGTTCTGCCTGCTTGTGGAATCCATGTCTGGGTCAGACTGACAGTTGGGCTGTTTGTGAATTCCCTCTAGACAGTGACGTAAAGGGAGCTGGTGTGTAGCCCGCATATTCTGATTAGTCTCCTGGGCTAGAGTGGGGAGGGAAGAACTGACACTACCACCTGAAAGGACTGTGCCTGTCTTCACACAATGCAGTCTCCAGCCCCATGGTGCATGTCTGGGGTCAGGCCTGGGCAAGGCAGGATCCTGACAACAACAGAGAATTTCCTTTTAAGTTTGCCTACTTCAAAGGGAGAAAGGAGTATAAGTAATTGACCCAAAACCCCAGACTTTTAGATTACTTCTGGGTCAAGAAGAATCTCTGCCAAGGAAAAGACTTGAAGAGCTAGAGGAGGATTTCTGCCCCTTTGGCTGTGAGTGTGCTTTGCTGGGTTGGCCTGCAGTCGCTGCTTCTGTTTTTGAGAGGACAAAGACTGAACTTTGCTGTGCTTTCCTGCTTGTGAAGTGTCTCCAAGGGCTTGGACTGAGCTTTTCCCCTGTTCTGAAGTTTCAGGGCCATCAAAGACTTCCTCTGCCAGCACCTGTACTATCTTGTTGAGAATACTGCCCCACCAAGTGGTGCCCATTCCAGTCCCTGGGCCCTTGAAAGGAGAAGCTGGTGGAACCAAGACTGAAATTCATGCACGGGAGCCATGTGGGAGAAAAAGTGACGAAGCACCTGCTGGGCGGCTGTAAAAACGACTCACAAACCACACAGCTTCGCTCTTCACCACTGTGCGACAGAATTTCATATGCATTGTCGCTGGTCGTCAAAATCATCGTGAACCTGTGTGGACCTGAGGTTGCCCTTCTGGAAATCGATGCATTGCTCTTCTGCGTGAGAGAAAAATGACGCATCACCCACCCGAACAGAGAAGAAATGACACACGGCCTCACTTGCAAGTAAGGAATCGATGCAGCACTGACTTCTCCAATGCATGCTTGCCCGTGCAGCTTTATTTTTGACACAAACCAGGTACTTTGTGTAAAAACAATGCATCCATTGATTTTAATGGATTAAGACTCTTTTTAACTCTAAAAGTTCATAACTTTGCCTGTGTATATTGGCTTTTTGTTGTTTTGGTCTTGTTTGATTTAAATAAATATTGGCTATGTTTCTAAACTGGTGTTGTTTCACTTTTGTAATGTTTTCACTGTATTACTGTGTGTGTTGGTAGCTTGGCACGAGCAGTCAGGCTTATCTCAGGATTTTAACAGAAGCAATGTATAACGCATTTGCACAAAACACACAGTGATACAGGGAAAACACTATGGCCATCATTATGACATTGGCGGCAAATTCCGCCTACCGCCACAGTGACGGCCGCCAACATACCATCGCTGTGGCTGCCAGCTGCCAACTGCATTATGACCGTAGCAGAATTCTGCCAGAAGGATGGTGGAATTCCGTTGACGGTCATGGCGGCAGACAGTGGTAAGATGGCACTGCTGCCAGCAGCAGCGCCACACTAGCAAGACACCGCCTACCGTATCATGTTCCGTGACACGGCCTGGCAGTGTTTTGCTGGCGGACGCTGCTGCTGGCAGCAGCGCCGCGTCCCGTCTCCTGCCAGAGGACCCCCTACAAGCAGGTAAGTCGGGTTCTCCGACAGGAGAGGAGGGTGGAGGGTGTTGTGTGCAGGGGTGTTGTGTGTGTGGAGGTGTGTGTCTGTTTTAGTATGCATGCATGTGGGTGTGAGTCACGTGGAATGCGTGCGTGGATGACTGAATGTGTGTGCACATGTATGTTGTGTGTTGTGAATTCGTGTGTGTGGCAATGTATGTTAGTGTGTGTTGCTCTGTGTGGGTATGTATGTGTGCATGGGTGGGTGGGTGGATGTGGGTATGCGTGTGTGTATGAGTGTGTATGTGTGTGCGTGTGGGTGTGTTGATGTCGGGGGATCAGGAGGGGTATGGGGAGGGCGGGGGAGGGGTCTCGGGAGGGGGTGGGGGAGACCCCTATCAGTGCCAGGGAAAGAAATCCCTGGCACTGATAGTACCTACCGCCAGGGTTTTTGTGGCAGTAAGCTTGCCACGAAAACCATGGTGGTAGGTGGGGTCATAATCCGAGTGTGGAGTCGTGACGGCTGCCTGGCTGGAGACCAAAGTCTCCAGCCCGGCGGCTGTTACCACTCTAGCGGACGGAGTGGTACATTGGCGGTTTGGCTTGAGCCAAACCGCCAATGTCATAATTTGGGAAAAGGTACCGCCAGCCTGTTGCCAGTACCTTTCCCCAAACTACTGCCGTCTGCCAGGTTCGTAATGACCCTCTATGAAGGGACACCACACCAGTTTTAGAAAAATAGCCATTATTTATCAATGTAAAACAAGATGAAAAATAGAAAAAAAACAATATACAGTAATAAAGATGTGAATTTTGCAAGAATTAACTTAAAAATACAGTTCCTTGAAGTCAATATCTCCATCTGGGGCTATCAAGACATCTTGAACAACAAATCCAACGGTTCAGGCTGGCCACAGCTATGGTGTCAGGAAGACCCGCAAACAGACCTTGGAAATGTAGGGCGTAGTGGTCTTCGAAAGGAGATCTGGAGTGCGGCATCACAGGCGTCAGTTCCGGAGGTCGGCACAGGAGTCGTCAGTCCCTAGAAGTCACATGCATTGCAGATCGAACTGCGGGCTGATGATGAAGTCAGAAGCGCTGGCGTTGATGGTGTTGGGGCTGCGGTGACAAGCTGGACGATGCAACGTGCAGTACTCACAGGTCACGGTACAGACAGCAGCTCAGTGATAGCATCCTGTGGTGTCGGTGAGACCAGGGCTGCTGTGTGAAGTGGGGCAGTGTGACTTGCTGTGTCTCCAGGTCACGGTGCTTGCAGTGGCATCGTAGTTGCTGCATTGCTGTCGTCGGTAGGCCCAAGGTGGCGGTATGATGCAAGGCAGACTCCATGCGGCACCCACAGGTCACAGAGCAGACAGGGGTGTCTGTTGATGCTGGAGTCAATGGCACTCGCATCGATGGACCGGGGCTTGATGTGGGACAGAACGGTGCGTTGTGTACCTCGCGAGCGGTGTCCTCAGCCCACGGTGAAGGCAGCGGCATCGGTGTCAGTGTGGAGCGTCATCATCTGGGATGCTAGGGCTGCAGTGTGAGCAAGGCGATGTTGAGTGCGGGGCCCACAGGTCACGGTGCAAGCAGCAGTTCGGCGATGGTTTCCGGTGGCAGCGACGGTGAGACCAGGTGTGCGGTGTGATGTGAGGCAAGGCACCGTCAGGTCAAGGTGCAGTCAGCGGCATTGTTGACTGCGTCATGGTGTTTTTTTTTCTGTTGCAGCACTAAACACACAGTTCCCGGTGTTGTAGGCAGATTAAGCTGAAGTCTTTGACATGCCTGAGACTTCCAACAGGTGGAAAGCTCTACTCCAAGTCCTTGGAGAAACTTCACAAGCAGGATACACAGCAAAGTCAAGCTTTTGCCTTCTTTAAAGCAGAAGCAGCAGCTGAAAGCAAACCCAGCAATGCACACACAGCAAAGGGGCAGTACTCCTCCTCCTGCTCTTCAGCTCTTCTCCTTGGCAGAGGGTCTTCTTGATCCAGAAGTTTTCTAAAAGCCTGGGTTTTTTGGATCCACTACTTATACCCATTTCTGCCTTTGAAGCAGGCAAACCTCAAAGTAAAGTCTCTGTTGTCCACAAGATCCTGCCTTTCCCTGGCCTTGTTCCATACCCATTCCAGAGGGTCAGAGACTGCATTGTGTGATTTCAGGCACAGCCCTTTCAGATGCAGGTGTCAGCTCCTCCCTCCCCACTCTAGCCCAGGAGACTTATCAAGATATGCAGGCTACACCCCAGTTCCCTTTTTGTCACTGTCTAGAGGGAATTCACATCAGCCCAACTGTCAGTCTGACCCAACGTGGATTCCACAGACAGGCAGAGGCATAGAATGGTTAAGCAAGAAAATGCTCACTCTAAAAGTGGCATTTTCAAACAGACAATCTAAAAAGCAACTGTACCAAAAGATGTATTTTTAAATTGTGAGTTTATAGACTCCCAACTCCACATCTCTATCTGCTCCCAATGGGAAACTGCACAGTCACATGTTGCCCTATGGGAGAGATAGACCTTACAATAGTGAGAACCAAATTTGTCAGTATTTCACTATCAGGTCATGTAAAACACACCAGTACATGTCCTACCTTTTAGATACACCGCGCCATGTCAATGGGGCTAGCTAGGGCCTACCTTATGGGTACCTTACATGTACAAAAAGGGAAGGTGTGGGTACACTTGCCAGGTAGAATTGGCATTGCAAAACTGCACACACAGACATTGCAGTGGTAGGTCTGAGACACAGTTACAGTTACTCATGTGGGTGGCACAATCAGCGCTGCAGGTCCACTAGTAGTGTTTGGTTTACCGGCCCTGGACACACATGGTGCACTTTACTAGGGACTTACTAGTAAATCAAATATGCCAATCATGGAAAATCAATCACCAATACCATTTACACAGGGAGCACTTTGCACTTTAGCTCTGCCCAGCAGTGACAAAGTGTGCAGGGACAATAAACTAGCAACAGCAGAGTCCAGCATACGATAAAACAGGAGGTCAGAAGCCAAAAATACAGGGGAAACATGCCAAAAGATGCCAGGTCTAACAATTATCATCATCATTGTTAGAAATGGGGTCTTTGGTTGGCAGACAGGTTACCTCCTGTCCAAGCAAGGACCCTCACTCTAGTCAGGGTAAAGGAGAATCACCCTCAGCTAATCCCCGCTCGCCCCCTTGGTAGCGTGGCAAGAGCAGGCAGATTTAACTTCAGAGCTTAGGTGTAACGTATTTGTACCAACACACACAGTAACTCTGTGAAAACACTACAAAATGACACCACACAGGTTTAGAAAAATAGGAAATATTTATCTAAACAAAACAAGTCCAAAACAACAGAAATCCAACATACACAAGTCAAGTGATTCATTTTAAAAGCAAAAGAGTCTTAAATCCTTTTGTAAACAGTAAAAACACTGTTAGCATTGAAAAGTACCTGGGTAGCGTCAAAAAGTACCTGGGTAGCGTCAAAATACCAGGTGCAGGCGAGTGTGCGTCGAAAAAGGTTAGCGATGTGTCAATTTCTCACCCGCAAGCGAGACCGTGCGTTGTTCCTCCTTCTCCGGTCGGGTCGGCGTGCATCGTTTTTCCTCTACGCAGGAGTGCAATGCGTTGACATGGGCAAGCACTCGGTCCGGGCAGGTGTTGCATCGTTTTTCTGCACCCAGCAAGGTGTGTGTCGAAAATCCTGCTACACGGTATCAGCAAAACCGCGGTGTGTGGGTTGCGATGTTACCAGCCTTCATTAGCGGTGTGGTGCATCGTTTCTCCAGCCGTGTGCGTCGATTTCCCAGCCGCGCTGCAGGTGGTCTGTCAATTTCAGCCACGGAGCTGGCGGCACGTCGTTTCTTCAGCCGCATCTCAGAGGTTGCGTCGGACGTTTCCCCGCACAGTGGTCTGTGCGTGTATTTTCAATCTTGGTCTGTCAGCTTCACCTGTCAAGGCCCCAGGAACTGGATATGGCACTACTTGGAAGGGCAGGAGTCTCAGCAGGGAGTCCAGGTGCTAGCAGGGGAAGGCTTTTTTGACCCTGTGACTTCAACAACAGGAGGCAAGCTCAGGACAAGCCCTTGGCATTAACTTCACAAGCAGGAATGCACAACAAAGTCCAGTCTTTGTCCCCTTTCACCAGGCAGAAGCAGCAGCTGCAGGGTAGCTCCACAAAGCACAGTCACAGGCAGGGCAGCCCTTCTCCTCAGCTCTTCAGCTCTTCAGCTCTTCTCCAGGCAGAGGTTCCTCTTGATGTCCAGAAGTGATCTAAAGTCTCTGGTTTTGGGTGCTCTTCTTATACCCATTTTGGTCTTTGATGTAGGCTTACTTCAAATGAAAGTCTCTTTTGTTTGTGAAATCCTGCCTTGCCCAGGCCAGGCCCCAGACACACACCAGGGGGTTGGAGACTGCATTGTGTGAGCACAGGCACAGCCCTTTCAGGTGTGAGTGACCACTCCTCCCCTTCCTCCTGGCACAGATGGTTCATCAGGATATGCAGGCTACACCCCAGCTCCCTTTGTGCCACTGTCTAGAGAGAGGTGCAATCAGCCCAACTGTCAAACTGACCCAGACAGGGAGTCCACAAACAGGCAGAGTCACAGAATGGTGTAAGCAAGAAAATGCCCACTTTCTAAAAGTAGCATTTTCAAACACACAATCTTAAAACCAACTTTACTAAAAGATGTATTTTTAAATTGAGTTCAGAGACCCCAAACTCCACATGTCTATCGGCTCCCAGAGGGAATCTACGCTTTAATGATATTTAAAGGCAGCCCCTATGATAACCTATGAGAGGGATAGGCTGTGCAACAGTGAAAAATAAATCTGGCAGCATTTCACTGTTAGAACATATAAAACACATTAGTATGTGTTCTACCTTAAACATATACTGTATCATGCCCATGGGGCCACTTAGGGCCTACCTTAGGGGTGTATTACATGTAACAAAAAGGAAGGTTCAGGCCTGGCAAGTGGGTACATTTGCCAAGTCGAATTGGCAGTTTAAAACTGCACACACAAACACTGCAGTGGCAGGTCTGAGACATGATTACTTGGCTACTAATGTGGGGGGCAAAACAAGTGCTGCAGGCCCACAAGTAGCATTTGATCCACAGGCCCGGGGCACCTCTAGTGCACTGTACTAGGGAGTTACCAGGAAATCAAATATGCCAATCATGGAAATCCAATCAGCAATACAATTTCCACAGAGAGCATATGCACTTTAGCACTGGTTAGAGGTGGTAAAGTGCTCAGAGTTCTCAAGCCAACAAAAACAGGTCAGAAAAAATAGGAGGCAGAAGGCAAAAAAATTGGAGATGACCCTGCAAAAGAAAATAAAAGTCCAAAAATCATCATAATCTTTACTCTATGAAAAGCCATAAAAACAAAATAAATAAGACACACATCAAATACAACAACAAAAAACACAGTTTATTTATATAAGAAAGGAGTAAAATCAGATATAATAAAAAAATACCCTTAGGATGAAACCCCATATCTCTTCCTGATTACCAGGGAACATCAAATTAAACAGAATAACATAGTTGAAGAGAACCAAGTTGTTGCAAAAAAGCAAAGGTTGCCTTATAATGTCTTATTTTGGCTTTTCAAAGAACAGGGAGTAAAACACGAGTCAATAGGTAAGGATACATAGGTCAATAGAGCATGAAGTGCACTGTGCATTGTTTGTAAGCATTAGCACAGGGGTAGCTTGGAAGCAGAGTAAACCAGGATCCGCGACTTGGAAAGGCTACTAAATAGTGAATAATATTAAAACAAAATCTGAGCAGATAAAATATATGCTCAGTGTTCAGAACAGTTCTTACATAGACTCATGATCTGGAGCTGATTTTAAAAGAATGGAATTGGCACTGGACTGCAGAGACTTAAAGTCCCTGAGGCCTGATTGAACTTGCCAATTGGAAAATAAAGCTTTGACTACTCTTTTGGAGCCCCCGTAAATACTATCAGGGTTAAGGAAAAGTTCTGCAATCCCCAGGACATTAAAAATTGATTTGACATATCCGAGCCAGGGGATAGATAAAGCATTATCCAAATGAAAGATAATCAAATAAAATCTCCCTCCTAAAACATTATTCTGGTGAGCTCCAAAGCAACAAAGGGCTCAAACTTACTATGTCAGTTACAAAACCCAGCCCAGCTTCAAAATGACTTAGGAATACAGGGATCGTGCCATCCCTAGTGAGAGACAAGGCACTACCCAGGCATCTGGGATTGAAGGGGCTAAGTGTGCCTGGAAGGGTCTCTATAAGTTGGGGGCCACGTGTTGCAGGTCGTTGTGACACTACTTGCCCCCTCCATTTCTCTCCTCTCATAGTCCTTCACTAGTCCCACTATGCACAGTCTTTCCCTTCCCCTCCTTTCCCCCCACCTTCATAGATGTAGATAAGGACTACTACATCATCTCAAAAGTGTGGCTGTAACTATTCTCCGGTTGGTGCTTAGTTTTACTCAGTTTTTATTCTTTAGCTGTATTGTTCAGCTATGATTGTAACAAACCTAGACAACTTTAATTTTAAGAATGTGTCATTGGAACTTATGTTGGAAAGATATTTGTTAGAAATAGGGGCTTTGGTTGACAGTCAGGTTACCCTCTGTTCAAGCAAGGACCCCAACTGTAGTCAGGGTAAGTCACACACAATCCAAACTATCCTGTGCCCATCCTCTGGTAGCTTGGCACTGAGCAGTCAGGCTTAACTTACAAGGCAATGTGTAAAGTATTTGTACAATAAATCATGCAATAACACAGTATAAACACCACAGAAATACACCACAGAGGTTAAGAAAAATATAGAATATTTATCTGATTAATTGCATGTCAAAACTATGAAATATGAAGTGCACGTTGAAATATCACTTTAAAAAAATGATAAAAACAGTCTAAAGTTCTTAAAAGCAATAACTGTCTTTTGCAAGCACAAAGTACCTGGTTTGCGTCTAAATTATCCGCAAGGGACCGTAGAGAAGGGATGCATGGAAAACGGGGAGGTGTGCGTTGGTTTCTCCAGGCTCACCCAGATGATGTGTCGATATTTTACACGCAGTCAGGGCCCTTACGTTGATTTCTGGCAAACTTGGATCCTCTTCAGGTAGCAGGGTATTTGGACGCCCCCGGGGATGATACAGAGAATTCCTGGGTGTGTGGGATGAAGTCAAAGGAGTTTTGTCGATCCAATGGGCAGTGCAGGGAAATTTCTGCCGCACGGCAGATGCTGTGTCGATTCTTCTCACAGGAAGTCGGGCTGTGTCATTCCAGCTCGGCTATGCATGGATCCAGTGGGCTGTGCATCGAAGTTCCGGTTGCAATGATAGCGCTGCATTGATCTCCACTGGGGAGCTGGGCTGCATCGTTCCAGTTCGTTGTGCGGTGATTTGCTCACCGTGATGCAGGCTGTGCCTTGTTTCTGGCAGGCTGTGCATTGAAATTTCGCTGCACAAGGAGGTCTTTGCAGAGATGAAGTCTTTTTGGCCCTGAGACTTCAGAAAACAGGAGGCAAGCTCAATCCAAGCCCTTGGAGCGCACTTCTCAGCAGAGCCAGAGGGCAGCAAGGCAGCAGGGCAACAGCCAGGCAGCAGTCCTTTTCAGCAAAGCAGTCAGGTGAGTCCTTTGGGCAGCCTGGCAGTTTCTCTTAGCAGGTTGCAGGTTCTGGTTCAGAGTTTCTTCCCCAGTGGTATCTTGTCCTGAAGTGTCTGAGTTGGTAGGGTCAGAGGGCCCCGTTTAAATACCCAAATGTGCCTTTGAAGTGGGGGAGACTTCAAAGAGTGGCTTTGAAGTCCACAAGGTCCCCTTTCAGTTCCATCCTGTCTGCCAGGGTCCCAGGAGTAGGATGTGGCAGTCCATTGTGTGAGGGCAGGCCCCTGTCCTTTGACATGTAAGTGTCAGGCCCTCCACCCTCCCAGCCCAGGGAGACCCATTCAGTGAGCAGATGTGTGCAGGTGTGACTGAGCATCTTGTGTTTGGGGTTCTCTGAGTGGAATGCACAACGGCGCTGTCAACTAACCCAGCCAAACGTGGATTGTAAGGCACAGGAGGATTTAAGTGCAGAGAAATGCTCAATTCCTAAAAGTGGCATTTATTAAACAGTAATATTAAATCGAACTTCACCAGTCAGCAGGATTTTGTTTTCCCATTCTGGCCATACTAAAGATGACGTTGTTACTCCTTTCAGATGAGAATCTACTACTCAAACAGTATATGAGGGTAGCGCCAATGTTAGCCTATGAAATGAGCAGGTCTCACAGTAGTGGAAAATGAATTTAGGAGTTTTACACTTACAGGACATTTAAACTACACAGGTACACGTCCTGCCTTTTACCCACATAGCACCCTGCCCTATGGGTTACCCAGGGCATACCTTAGGGTTGACTTATATATAAAAAAAATAGAGCTTAAGACTTGGATAGTACTTTTAAATGCCAAGGCAAAGTGGCAGTGAAACTGCACGCACAGGCTTTGCAATGGCAGGACTGAGGCTTGGTTAAGTGGGTACTTATGTAGGAGGTACAATGAGTGCTGCAGGCCCACTAGTAGCATTTAATCTACAGGCCCTGGGCACATGTAGTGCACTTTACTGGGGCCTTACAAGTAGATTAAATAAGCCAATTGGGTATGAACCAATGTCACCATGTTTTAAGGGAGAGAGCATTTGCACTTTAGCACTGGTTATCCATGGTAATGTGTGCAGAGTCCAAGAACTAGCAAAAACATTGTCCAAAAATTGGAGGGAGGCAGGCAAAAAGTTAAGGGGTGACCACCCTTAGGTTTTCAGGCTAACATGTGTCCCCCCCAGCTGAAAGTGGGGAGAGCTACCCAACCTCCTGGGAGCTCTCATCGCTAAGGCGGAAGTATCTGGAGAGACCATCAACGTTGGCATGGTCAATCCCCAGGCGATGCTCCACTGTAAAGTCCTTCCCCTGTAGGGAAATGGACCACCTCAAGAGTTTATCATTTTTGCCCCTCATCTGCATGAGCCATCTGGAGGACCTGTGGTCTGTCTGAACCCAGAAATGAGTCTCAAACAGGTATGGTCTCAGCTTCTTCAGTGCCCAGACCACAGCAAATGCTTCTCTCTCAATAGCACTCCACCTCTGTTCTTGTGGTAATAGTCTTCTGCTAATAAAGACTACTGTTTAGCCTAGACCTTCCTCAATTATCTGCGCTAGGACTGCCCCTATTCCAGGCATTTAATCTACAGGCCTGAGCACATGTAGTGCACTGGGGTCTTACAAGTAGCTTAAATAAGCCAATTGGGTATGAACTAAAATCACCATGTTTTTAGGGAGAGGGCATATGCGCTTTAGCACTGGTTAGCAGTGGTAAAGTGCACAGAGTCCTAAAACCAGCAAAAACAGTGTCCAAAAAGTGGAGGAAGGCAGGCAAAAGGTTAAGGGTGACCACCGTAAGGGCTGTCAGGTCGAACCCTATTGCACTGATTTCACATGAACCATTTGTACCACACTAATGAGCCTGATTCCAATAAAAACAAGTATGAAAAAAGGATTCAGGAATCGATTTAGGAACTGCCAGTACTCTACATAAAAACATATTGTACATCCTTTGTAGTACCTTAGCTCATTTATAGCCCTAGACCCCAGCACCAAAGAACCCTGTAGCCACACATTTACTTTTATAGATATTAATAACTTCTTTCACTGGTTTTTGACCAACTATCATGGTAAAATATTAAATGGCCCCTATTGCTCCCTGGAATTGATGGACCCTTGTTTTAAATAAAAACTCCCAATTCATATTGAACTCCTAAATAATGCCCTAATACAATTTTGTTTTACCTTAGCCATCTCAACCCCATCCAATTGAAAACATTTTTTGTCCCAATGTCATATTAAACATTAAACATTTTTTGTCCCAATGTCATATTAAAGGAGTTCGATAGGTTTGTTTTCCGACTCAGATCGTCCATAAAGGTGTTGAAAGAGTCTAAAAGAATTTGGAGGCCATATGCAGTTCTGGATATTAGTACCTCATCTTCTGCAAAGAGCAAAACTGGGACAGGGCAATTCCTAGCTTGATGGAGATGCTTGTCCAAACTATTTATATATATCAAAAAAGGTAGTGGGTCATCACACATCTCTGTGGAGCTCCTAAAGTAGATCTTATTCTGGGGGAGAGTTCACCATCAGCCCAGTATCTAATACTAGCTGTAGTATCCTGATGCATCCAATGTAACGGATCTGTAATGGGTGGATCTAACCCTCCCATTCCAAGATAGCCCAAAGTTTAGATTGAATGGCCAGATCAAAGGCACAGGAGAGGTCTATAAATGCTAAATAAATGGGCCTTCTCCTGGTCTCAATGCACTTCCCTAAAATGAATTGAAGATTTAGGGGTTGTTACACTGTACGTAAACCCGAGTGAAAGCCATAATGTACTCTAAATAAAATTGGGTTACCACCCACCGAAGTTTCTATTAAGAAAATTCAAATTCTGCCTAAAATTTTAAATGAACTGTCTTATAGAAAAATAGGGTAGTAGCAATTAGGAAAATTCCTGTTCCCTTTTTTAAAAATTGGAACAATAACTTCTTCAATCCAGGATAGAATAAGGGGCCTCATCATGTGCTGTGTCATTTTTTTTACTCAGTAGTACGCATAATGTATGGAGGTTAGACATTCCCATGTTAAAAGTCATGCAGAACTGACTCAGTGAAATATATAATTTTTCACTGTGTCATTCTGCGACTTGACTGTGTCAAAATGCTTACCCCTGCCTAGACCAGGCATAAGGATTGTCGCAGGGCTTTTAATATAAGACTCACCTCTGTGTTCTGATGCATTACTGGAGTTGCGTTAGTTTTAAGATGCAACTCCACCAATGTGCCACTTTAGCACCAACAAGTGCTTTAGAATTTCTGATGCATCCATGAAAGCTTGGTCATGGAGCTCTGTATTGTAAATACTGTGCATCTATGGTATCGTTAGGGCATTTGCAGAAGGTGCAGGAAATCTGACACATTGATGCCAATGCATCAGTTCTTGTAAATGAGGCCTTATGTGTCCTACTGTTGGACCTGGCTTTTTGACAGGGACATCCCCAAACTTTTTGCCTCCTTCCTCCTATTTTTTCTGACCTGTTGTTGTTGGCTTTTGACCTCTGGGCACTTTACCACTGCTAACCAGTGCTAAAGTGCATATGCTCTCTGTGTAAATTGTACTACTGATTGGTTTATCCATGATTGACTATTTAATTTACTTGTAAGTCCCTGGTAGAGTGCACTACATGTGCCTAGGGCAGGTAGATTAAATGCTACTAGTGGGCCTGCAGCACTGGTTGTGCCACCCACTTAAGTAGCCCCTTAACCTTGTCTCAGGCATGCCATTGCAATGCCTGGGTGAGCAGTTTCACTGCCAATTCGACTTCGCATTTAAATGTACTTGTCAGGCCTAAAACTCCCATTTTTCTACATATAAGACACCCCTAAGGTGTACCCTAGGTAACCCATAGGGCAAGGTGCTGTGTAGGCTAAAGGCAGGACATATACCTGTGTAGTTTACATGTCCTGGTAGTGTACAAATCCTAAGTTCATTTTTACACTGCTGTGAGGCCTACTCCCTTCATAGGGTAATGTTGGGGCTGCCCTCATACATTGTTTGAGTGGTAGCTGCTGATCTGAAAGGAGTAGGAAGGTCATATTTAGTATAGCCAGAATGGTGACACAAAATCCTGCTGACTGGTGAAGTTGGATTTAATATTACTATTCTAGAAATGGCACTTTTAGAAAGTGAGCATTTCTTTGCACTAAAATCTTGTTATGCCCTTCAATCCACATCTGGCTAGGTTTAGTTGACAGCTCCTTGTGCATTCACTCAGACACACCCCAAACACAGGGTACTCAGCCTCACTTGCATACATCTGCATTTTGAATGGGTCTTCCTGGGCTGGGAGGGTGGAGGGCCTGCCCTCACACAAAGGACTGCCACACCCCCTACTGGGACTCTGGCAGACAGGATTGAACTGAAAGGGGGCTTGGTGCATTTCTTAGACACCCTTTGAAGTCACCCCCACTTCAAAGGCACAACTTAGTATAAAACAGGGCCTCTGCCCTACCTCATCAGACACTTGCTGGAGAAGAAACCTGAACCAGAAACTACATCCTGCCAAGAAGAACTGCCTGGATGCTCAAAGGACTCACCTGTCTGCTTTTCTACAAAGGACTGCTGCCTTGCTGTTGGCCTGCTGCCTTGCTGAACTGCCTGGCTGCTCAAAGGACTCACCAGTCTGCTTTTCTACAAAGGACTGCTGCCTTGCTGTTGGCCTGCTGCCTTGCTGAACTCTTGTCTGGCTGTAAAAGTGCTCTCCAAGGGCTTGGATAGAGCTTGCCTCCTGTTCCCTGAAGTTTCAGGACCAAAAAGACTTCTCTCTTCCTCTTGGACGCTCCGTGCGGCGAACTTTTCGACGCACAGCTTGTTCCGCGGCAAGAAAAACGCCGCACACCGACGCTGATCGACGCAACGTCTTCGGGATGACCAAAACTTTGACGCACGGCCTCGCAAGGACAACGCCGCCCGACTTCCCGGGAGAAATCGACGCAACGCCTGCCGTGAGATCGAAACTTTGACGCACGGCCTCGCAAGGACAACGCCGCCCGACTTCCCAGGAGAAATCGACGCGACGCCTGCCGTGAGATCAAAACTTTGACGCACGGCCTCGCAAGGACAACGCCGCCCGACTCCGCAGGAGAAATCGACGCGACGCCTGCCGTGAGATCGAAACTTCGACGCGCAGCCCTGCAGAACGACGTGGCGGAGCCGGAAAACAAGCAGGAAAATCCACGCACAGACCCGGGACATCTGGTACTCCCCGCAAACCACAGTAAGAGACTGTCCGCGTGCCAGAAAACGACGCACGACTCCCCGCGTGGAAAATAACGACGCAAGTCCGTGTGTGCTGAGGAGAAATCGACGCACACACCAGTTTTCCACGTACCTCTTCTCCTGTGGCCCTCTGAGGAGATTTTCCACCAGAAACCAGGTACTTTGTGTTTGAAAGAGACTTTGTTTACTTTCTAAAGACTTAAGACACTTTATATCACTTTTCAGTGATATCTTTACAAATTCGTATTACAACTTTGATCGTTTTGACCTGAAGATACCCAGATAAATATTATATATTTTTCTAAACACTGTGTGGTGTATTTTTGTGGTGTTATGCTATGGTGTTGTATGATTTATTGCACAAATGCTTTACACATTGCCTTCTAAGTTAAGCCTGACTGCTCGTGCCAAGCTACCAGAGGGTGAGCACAGGCTGATTTTGGATTGTGTGTGACTTACCCTGACTAGAGTGAGGGTTCTTGCTTGGACAGAGGGCAACCTGACTGCCAACCAAAAAACCCATTTCTAACACCTACTATTAGTGCTTATATAACATTTGTTAACACTAAGGCCCAAATTAAACTATTCACCTTGTATATGTCCAAAGGGACTACATCTGGTTTAGGGGCTCTACTTTAGGGGCTTGTCCTAATTACTTTGGTAACATCCTGCACACCTAATGAATGAATAACTTGGAAAAGAGCCTCTCGATTGCAAAATGTCTACAAAGGGCTGGGCATATAAGATGCAGACTTGGGCGGGTCCAAAATATTTTTAAAATTATCAGTACAAGTCTGGACTTGTAATGAGGGATGTAATTGTAGTTCTTTGATGATCAGAAAAAAAGGATAGTTGCACACTTTTCAAAAGACAGCATTATCCCCTAACTTTCATGCCTTCTCCGAATCATTCCAAGTTTTTGCTCTCATCTCAGCTTTCCTATTGGTAAGAGTTTATTTATAAGCCTTCTTGTCAGAGATTAGAGCTTCCCTAGAATGTGGAGATCTGGAGAGTACCAATTTCAAATGTTTAGGGCAGCTGTACAACCATGGTTAAAGTATACCTGGGTGCTCTTGTGCTTCACTGGGTTTCTTATGCACAAGCCTGAAGAAACTGAAGAGGAGACTAAATTGAAAGCCTCAGTGATATTTTGTGGGTCCTCATCATAAGAGGTAAAAAACCTGAAAGCATGCTGTTGGTCGCATACAAGCTCTTTCATAAAACAGTCACTATCAGCATTTTCCTAACTAATTCCAACACCCTTATTCTTTATATAGGCCAATTCCTGGCCAGCTTTTCCCCCACGATTATTAGACAAATTCAAACCAAACAAAACTGTTAGCTAATTAGGGTTGCTAAAGTAACTGGCAACAACTTTATAATCCTGTAAAAAAAGCATCAAATCATAAGATAAAATCATAAAATCTATATCAATGCAGTGGCCATTTCCTTTATATGTGGGTGGGCAAGAAGTATCTGAGGACCTATAGTCCCTTATGAAAATATAATTCCTGAAGGTCATCAGCCCATTAAATTCCTCCCCATAAGGAATATGTTTGAAATGTTTAAACCTTTCTCCATCCGAGTCACGTATCCTACAGGCAGTATTTGTGTCTGTATTACATAGATAAAGATTGAAATCTCCAACCCACAGAAATAACCCACCTTTTTTATAAGCATTTTGGGATTTTATAATGTCTGTTTCTAAATTGTCCTTAGTAGAATAATCATTATAAAGATTACAACACAAATTCTTGCACACAAATTAAGCCACAGTCACTAATAGTTGCTAGCCAGTCAGGGTTAGAATGGTTTCTTCTAATGCCCACAACATTCCACAAGAAGACTTTCACATTATTATTAATAGTATTGTAGGATAGCTCCGCAGGGGGGTCAGTCAGATTAACTAAGACAGTATCCTTTCCCTTTGGACAGAGTTCCACACACTGCATGGAGATAGTGTTGGTAACAAGTAAATCCTGGCTCTCCATGGAGGGTAAATTCTCAAAAACGTTTCTTGTTTCAATGTTAAGACATCTTTGACCCCTGGAATGATCAGCATTTATTGTGGTGAGTGAAAGCAGTCTTTAAATATACCTGAAGGCAAAGCATTGATAGTGTCCTGAGGACAGTGTAGTCTGTTCAAATTTTCTAAAAGGAACTTCACAATACCAAGAATCATAACATTTACACAGTCTCCTGAGGTTTCCTTCCTGTGAATACCTAACCAAGGGACTCTTCTGAGAAAAATAATCTCAGAGGATAGATCTTAGGCCCACCTTGCCTTAGATTTGAGCCAATAGGCCGTCTTGGTTTTTAAAGCAGTGAAATCTTCCTTGTTAGCAATTGGTAGATTTGGAACACCCATCAAGATTAATGTATATGGTGTACATTCTTGGGAAGTTGAAGAAAATCATTCTTGGCCTTGATGGGAGACCTACTTTCCTCAGAATTAAATTGACTGTTTTGGAATGAGACAGTTTTGTCCGTAACCATTGATGAGCCAGTATGACAAGAATAGTTGAATTTGGATTCTGCTTGTTGGGATTTAGTGAAGGGACTCCTGGGATAATACGTAGAATAAATTGACTAGAAGAAGGGTCTTGTGAGCAATTAGCCTATTGAGCTGTGCCTATCCACTTACTTTAATGTTATTTGCTTTTAATTTCCCTAATACGATTGAATAGAACTCTTTAGGCTTGTCTTACAGAGTAGTGAAATAATTGCAACAACCCTTGACATGTGTGGTTCCGTTCAGGCATCTTCTTCCAAACTACTTTCCCAGAGCTGCACTCAATATTTTTCCTAGTACTTTTAGATTCTGTTTTTTTTAGAACTGGCTCAAGTGTTTTTCTTATCTTCCCCCTTCTCTTTCTTTCCCATCTCCTCAATTACTATTGAGTGGGCTTGGTCTTGTTTCCTTTTTTGTGCAAAGGTGGGCTTGCTATATCAGAGTGCCTTACAATTAATTCTATCCCAGGTCCATGCATGCACAGGGATTCCCAAATTGTTTAGGCTGATTACAATCATGTGAAACGTTAGCCTTAACACTTAAATGCTCTGCAGCTTTGTTGTATAACTCTAATTTCAGAATTGAATACACCCATAGGTGTGGTCAAATAGTTTATAATATTCCCATGGCCAATATTAGGAGGTTTTCCCTTCACCAAGGGTGGGTTGGATTTGCTCTTATCTTTATAAAAAATGATGCAGAATGCAATTAGCTCCTAAGTATGAGGAAATAAGGTCATAAGGCCTCACTCCATAGTGGGCCAAAGACAGCAAGAGCATCTTATAATTCAATTGGCAGCTAATGCTCCTCTGCGAGCCAAGAGAGAGGGTCCATCTTCATCCAGGCATGGACGGGAGCAGATGGAACCGCTTTCATACTGTGGGAGCCTGCTTCCTTGCTTATGCACCTGCACAGTGTTTCTGCTCCCTTTCTCCTGGTGAACAAGGGCTGCTTTGGACTTGAAGTCCTGTCCCATTTAAGAATATGTGTTGCATACTACTGGAGCCTGCTGCTCCTTTATACGCCTGCTCAGCTTTTCTACTCCCTGACTCCTGATGAGCAAGGGCTGCTTGCGACGTGTAGTCCCGTCCCAATGTAAAATATGCATCCCATGCTGTGGGAGCCTGCTGCCTCATTTATGCGTCCGCTTAGCATTTCTGCTCCCTGCCTCCTGGTGACCAAGGGCTGCTTGGGACTTCTAGTTCTGTCCCAATGAAGAATACGCATCCCACTCTGCAGGAGCCTCCTTTAAGTGCATGCTCACCGGTTCTGCTCCTGGCCTTCTGGTGAGCAAGGACTCCTTGTGACTTGTAGTCCTAGCCCAATGAAGAATATGCATCCTACACTGTGGGAGCCTACTGCCTCCTTTATGCGCCCGCTCAGTGTTTCTGCTTCAGACCCCATAAGGAGCAAGTGCTGATTGGAACTTCCCAATGAAGAATATTTGTCATGTGCTGCAGGAGTCTGCTGCCTCCTTCATGGGCCTGCTCAATGTTTCTGCTCCTCGCCTCCTTCCTGTTGAGCAAAGCCTGCTTGGAACTTGTAGTCTTGTCCAAGTGAAACATGTGCATCCTCTCTGTGTCAACACAACAATACATCCAATTAGTTTCCTTTCTAGTATCTAGGCCCTTTTCTGTGCTGAACCCGTTTGTAACACCATTCAGTATGTTGCATTGCAGGCCATTATTTAGTTGTACTATACAATGCATTGAATAACAATGGGTTTGGTCAATTTTAAGGAGCAATGACGTATGGTGCATGTTAAATTATATTTTGTGAGGCTCTGTATTATTCTGAAAGAAAAATAAATTCCCTTAGACCAACTCTAGCTACAAAGAAAGGAAATAAGAACCCTACAGGTGAGACAAAGACACACCAGATGTCCTGCCTTGGTGTGATGATGAACAACAATTCATAGTAAAACTATTTCCAGCAACAAATGGGTGAAAAATAAAAAATACACTTGTATAGGCATATTAGTGAAAATATATAGGTGGTCATTCTAACCCTGGCGGTAAAAACCGCCAGGGCGAATGACCGCGGTAGCACCGCCAACAGGCTGGCGGTGCACCGCTGGGCATTCTGACCGCAGCGGTTCAGCCGTGGCCAGAAACGGAAAGTCGGCGGTGTACCGCCGACTTTCCGCTGCCCTTGAGAATCCTCCATGGCGGCAGAGCGCGCTCCGCCGCCATGGGGATTCTGACACCCCCTACCGCCATCCTGTTCCTGGCGGGTCTCCCGCCAGGAACAGGATGGCGGTAGGGGGTGCCGCGGGGCCCCTGGGGGCCCCTGCAGTGCCCATGCCAATGGTATGGGCACAGCAGGGGCCCCCATAAGAGGGCCCCAAAAAGAATTTCAGTGTCTGCCTAGCAGACACTGAAATTCGCGACGGGTGCTACTGCACCCGTCGCACTCCAGCAAATCCGCCGGCTCCATTCGGAGCCAGCTTCATCGTTGCTGGGTCTTTCCCGCTGTGCTGGCGGGCGGCCTTTTGGCGGTCGCCCGCCAGCACAGCGGGAAAGCCAGAATGGCCGCCGCGGTCTTGTGACCGCGGTGCGGTCATTTGGCGGTAACCGCATGGCGGGCGGCGACCGCCGCCCGCCGCGGTTAGAATCACCGCCATAGTTTTGTACTTCAATCCACCAATAATCCTCCAGAATTAAGTAACCAATTACATTCTCCCTTTTGTCTTTAACTGATTATACTAAAGCTTGTGTTAGAGATAATAGATTTGTATTAGTTTCAATATACGTTTTCACATTTCTTAATTTGTGCCAGTGGTTACGAGTGGTGGTCGTCAGCTAACTATAGATTCTGATTGTTTTCAGTAAATAGTCCCAAGCATAACACTAGGAGAGAAAACTCATTGAAAAAACAGGAGTTGGACTAGTTGACCTTTGGCAGTTGGTTTCATTTCCTCTTCAAATCATGACATTTACATGAGCCACTGTGCAGGTAGACACCCAACCATTCCAAAGTTGCAAAGCCAAAACTCCAAATGAGACTGTGGGTGTGCAAACTGTGAGTACAGCAAAGTGATACTCATGCCTGCCACTGGATCACATGACATCCTCTGCTAAGAATTAAGGGCAGAGTGAGGTCTCTCCACACAAGGCACTATGGTCATGTCTTCCTAAGGACTACTGTTTTCCAATATGATCAATGTGCCGCCTTCTGATCCAAAGATTTCTACTGAAAAAGCTCTATGGGCTAGATTCTTAAAGGCATGTGCTCATTTAAGTGCATGGGAAACTTACAATGTCTATTCTCAGACCTGAATTTATACTCTTAAATGTATTTGCTCATATAGTTTTTGACTAATATGGTGTATTATTCTGTTTGTGCACTTCTCCACCAGGTGGAGTATTGTGGCATATGGACAGAAATGTACTTCTGTCAAGGGCAGCATTAAGTTCCTTTCCATGTGTGAATGTAGGGGAATTGGTGTGGCCACAGTTGAATTACTTACATTACTTTAAAAATAGTTTGTCTGGTATAAATATATATATATATATATAAGCCAATAAACAACTGGACAATAATATTAGTTAATTATAATTTTGAAATAACAAAGATAAAATATTGAAATAATAAACTTCAGTTTGCTATTCAAACGTTGCTTAAATGATCCCAGTTTCAGCACTATTATAGTTACTAAATTCCCCAATATAAGTTGATTAATAATGAGTCCTTTTATGATGATGATGATGATTGGTATTATTATTATTATTATTATTATTATATTATTGTGTTTCAAAAATGCATGCTCAACAGTCTCTGGGCTGAAAGAGTAAAGATGACACCTATGAGCAGAAGGCTGTAACCAAATGCGTGACTTTTCTCTTCTGTGCGTTATTTGTTACCTGCACAACATCCTACTGCATCAGGTTAAGTTAATTGTATGCAAGTTAGTAATTTCCATCTAAAATTAAATGCAGAACTGACACATCCATATTTACAATAATGTTTTAGGGAAGTGATGCATTATTGGCAAATGATGCAAAGACTCTTAAATATGTCAAAATTCCTATGCCTCCTTAACCCAGGCTTAAAAATTATGCATTGGCTTTGCAATACGAATCTGACCAGCTGAAGTCAATTTACACTCTGGAATATGTCTGTATTTCACAAACTGTACTAGTTGTGGATCTACACTTGGGAGGATCATGTTGTAGGACACCTTGACTAAACTGGGAGCATGGCACCTATGATTCAGTCATCCTCTGGAGCAAGGCAATGTAACATTGTGTACATTTTGCAAGGGACAGACCAGGATTGCCACTTCTCCATGGAGGAAGGGGTGCCCAAGCCCAGGCCTGCGTACAGCAAAGGACAAGGTATGTGCACACATAAGGTAGGTAATACATGTATTGCCATTCACATTCCAACAAAATACTTAGGGGCATATTTATACTCCGTTTGCGCCGGAATTGCGTAGTTTTTTTTGACGCAATTTCGACGCAAAACTAACTCCATATTTATATTTTGGCGTTAGACGCGTCTAGCGCCAAAGTCCATGGAGTTAGCGTCATTTTTTAGCGTGGATACCTACTTTGCGTTAATGAGATGCAAGGTAGGCGTTCACGTCAAAAAAATCGACTCCGAGGCATGTGCGTCGGATTTATACTCCCGGGCAAAAATCACGCCCGGGAGTGGGCGGGTCAAAAAAAATGACGTACGGCCGCTTTTGCGCCGTTTTTTAGCGCCTGCAAAAGGCAGGCGTTAAGGGACGTGTGGGCTCTGAAGGAGCCCAGAGGTGCCCTCCCATGCCCCCAGGGACCCCCCCTGTCACCCTTGCCCACCCCAGGAGGACACCCAAGGCTGGAGGGACCCATCCCAGGGACATTAAGGTAAGTTCAGGTAAGTGTTTTTTTTTTTTTTTTTTGTGGCATAGGGGGGCCTGATTTGTGCCCCCCTACATGCCCATATGCCCAATGACCATGCCCAGGGGACAGAAGTCCCCTGGGCATGGCCATTGGGCAAGGGGGCATGACTCCTGTCTTTGCTAAAACAGGAGTCATTTCTATGGGGGTTGGGAGTGAAAAAAAAATGGCGCAAATCGGGTTGAGGCTCAAAAATTGCCTCAACATGACTTGCCCCATTTCTTGACGCCCAAGCTCCATTTTCCCCTATGCCGGCGCTGCCTGGTGTACGTCGTTTTTTTTAACGCACACCAGACGGCGCCGGCGGCTAACGCCGGCTAACGTCATTCAATAAATACGGCGCCCGCATGGCGCTTCAGAATGGCGTTAGCCGGCGCTAATTTTTTTGACGCAAAACTGCGTTAGCGCAGTTTTTCGTCAAAAAGTATAAATATGAGCCTTAGTTTTACTTACCATACACTATCACTCACTATGTCACACATACTCTGGTCTCTCCATACACATAAGTACACTAAGCCCACTGTAATGAGACATAGAAATATGGCATACATTGCCTCTTACATCCAGGACCAATATAAATGTTTAGAGGGTGATATTCTACCATTGTACAGTCTTTTACATTGCTCCTACAAGCATAAGGCTACTTGCGTCATTTAGAACTGACGCAGCACCACTACATTTTGATGCATCACTGAAGTTGATTCCAACTTCAGCGATGCACCACTTTTATGGCTAATCCGTTACGACAAAGTTCCCAGAGATCCATCAGAATTTCTGATGCACCTTAGGTCCTTACGCTACAGATTTCTGTGTGTTGTAACTATTTTTGACACATTGCTATCACAACACAGCAATGAGTCATTTCTTGTAAATTTGCCCCTAAATGTGTAACACATTAACTAAATATACACACACTCAACAAACTCGAGGGCGGGGATCACCCTAATATGAAACTAAACACAAGCAGGGTCAGTAGCCCATATTACACTCTGGCACATAAAAAGGTCTGGTCATCTCCAATGATTCTGAAAATTGGATACACTGCCACAACAGCTTTATAGGTGTAACCCAGGACATGGACAGTTGTTATATGCCATCTATAAGAGCATGCTTGATGAACCCTTTAAGGCCACAGAACAGGTTCTCAATCTTATATTATCATGGACAAACCTATGCCACTGTGCATGCACAAGATTAGAATTGAGAGAGAGACCAATAAAAAATCAGTATGCCAGTTTCAAGTGCAGACAGGCACTCAAGGAGCGGTACAGACTCTTTTCCAATGCAGAAATCATTCCCGCCATACCATATCTCTTCAGCCTTACTAGATACTTTGATTGTACTACATCAACAACTAAAAGACCTTCTTGAAGGGGTTTCCTTCTGAAAATCCTTGTTTAGTTACTCCATCTCTGTAGGAAATGGGGCTATTAGTTGTGCAGGATGTGAGACCTGTGCAAGTAAATGTTCACAATTGTCTCCTTTTATTACCAGCTCTCCCACTGTGTTGTAGACTTGACTCTCTGAAGGCAGTGAAGCAGAGCAGTCCAAGGCCTACTCAGAAGAGGTAGTGTGGGCAAGTAATCGCCATTTGCTGGCACACTATGATAGTCCTGAATTAATGATTGTCCAGTCAGTGCTTTCTCTTTGAAAAAGGAAAAGTACATTTATTACACACACACATAGACACACAACCAAATACTATGCATTTATTTACAAATATGTACATCAGGCAGAGGGAATTACTTTTGGTGACAATCTGAAATCATATTTGGCCCTTATTGGGTCATAGCCCTCAAAGTCACACTAACCTCACGTATATCAGATGAAATTTCAAAATTTAGTGGGGTTATCGCTTCAAATAAAGCCTACATATTGGCTTTGCACAGGGGTCATCATGTTAACATTTAAGGCAAGCCTGTTGACTTTGTAAGGTGTTACCACATTAAAATCCCTATAACTACATGTTAACCGCTTCTGTGCAGCAGACTTAATGGTTACGTCCTGCGGCACAGTGCTCCTGTGCCAAGGACGTAACCATTACGTCCTCGGCCCGGAGCCCGGATGGAGCGGTATCGCTCCCTCCGTGGGGTTCCCTCCCATCCCCCCAAGCCAGGGATGGGAGGGGACGCCCTTCTCCTTCCACCCCCCCGTAATGACGTCAGTGCGCAATCGCGCACTGACATCATTACACAGTGCCGGTCGCACTGGAAGCCATTTGCTTCCAGTGCGATCAAGGGAGAACAGGTGAGTTTCTCCTCTGGCGGGTTGTAAACAAAGAGGCACCCGGGGGAAAGGAAAAGGTTTTCCTTTCCCCCGGTGTCTCTTTGAGCATTCCTGTTGCCCGATCGCATTGCGATCGGGCAGCAGGAATGCCCACTAGACACCAGGGATTTTTTATTTATTGTGGCAATGTTTTGTGTTGGGGAGCAGCCCCTTGGGCAAGGGTCACTCCCATTTGGGGGGCATGTTTGTGTGGCCATTTCTTGAGGGCAGATCAGCCTAATATTTTTAGGCCAATCTGCCCCCAAGAGGGGGCAGAAACCACTAGACGCCAGGGATTTTCTTTTTTCTTTATTTATGCTGTGTTTCGTGTTATGGAGCGGGCCCTTGGGCAAGGGTCGCTCCCATTTGGGGGGCATGTTTGTTGTGGCCTTTCCGCCCCCCTTGGGGGAAGATCAGCCTATTATATTTAAGCTGATCTGCCCCCAAAGGAGGCAGAAACCACTAGAATGCTAGGGATTTTTAAATATGTTTATTTTTGTAGGGGGGCGTCCCCTTGGGCAAGGGGCGCCCCCCCTTTGGGGGCACGTGTACCAAGGCCATTTATGTCCCCTTTGGGGACAGATTGGCCTATTATTTTTAGGCTGATCTGCCCCCAAGGGGGGCAAAAACCACTAGAAAGCCAGGGATTTTTTTTATATGTTTATTTATGTAGGGGGGCATTGAACTGTTGCCCATTTCTGCCCCCAAGGGGGGCAGATGCCACTTAGACACCAGGGATAGTGTGTGTTAGTGGATGGGGGTGGCCCGTTGGGCAAGGGTTGCCCCCTTTTAGGGGCACGTGTACCAAGGCCATTTCTGCCCCCTCTTGGGGCCCATTGTACCCAAGGGGGCAGAAGCCACTTAGGCACCAGAGATAGTGTGTGTGGTTTTTTTGTTGTTTGGGGGGTGGCCCCTTGGGCAAGGGTCGCTCCCCATGGGGACACACTACTAAAGGTATTTTCTGCCTTCCTTGGGGCAGATAGGCCTATTTTTTAGTAGGCCCATCTGCCCCTATGGCAGAATCCACTTAGGCACCAATTTCTAAATGCTTGATGGTGGGATATTTGTAAACTGACGAAGTATTTGCATTTGTGATAAAAAAAATTCCTCCTTTTTGTTCTAGTTCAAAGCTTTTGCTTTCTATGCTGTGGCTCCTTGTGGTTTTGGCGGTGGTTGACCTGCGGTTTGCATAGTTGCATGTTTTAGGTAAGTAAAAACAAGTTACTCCAAAGGAGTATTGTTGCCATGCATGAATGACTTGTTTGTAGGTGGTGTACTAAATGCAGATTTGAGTGAAATTGTCCTTAGATTTGCGCACAATGATATTTGTGTTGTCTTATTTCTAATTTGATTTTCTTTCTTTCTTTTTAGTGGGATATCATTGGTGATTGGTGTGCCTGTGCAGAGTAGTTGCTGGTGATTCAAGCTTTTTCAGGCAAGTGAGCGGTGTAGTTTTTGAGTTTATAACTCTTACTAATAAAGCTACACTTTATTACTTATCTTACACAGTGCTGGTTGTTGGTGATGCATTTGTAAAGTTAATTTTCATAGGAAAGATCAAGGCTAGCTGCAGGATGACCGCTCAGCAGGTTGTTGGTGTGCTTTTTGAGTCATTGTCTGATCATGATTATGAGACGGATTCTGCATCTGAGGCAGAGGAGGAAGTGAGAGATTCTGGCAGTGAAGAGGAATCTTCTGATGAGGAAGCCACACTCAGTGCAGATGAAGGGCCTGTTTCAGAGGAGGACACTGATGTGCCATTAGTGCAGCAACCTGGTGCTGCAAGGTTTCCCGTTAGAAGACCTGAACTCTGGGTTGCCCCAAACATGGAGCAGCCAGAGTTGCATGCCTTTACTGGTCTCCTGAGGTGTAGAGTCAATACAGAGAACTTTTTGCCTGACAATTTCTTTGAGTTATTTGTGGATGATGTGTTTTTGGAAGAGATTGTTGAGCAGACTAATTTGTATGCGGAGCAGTATTTGAGGGACAACGCTGCTAGACTTAGGCCACACTCTAGAGCTACCCAGTGGATTCCCACAAATTTGGTGGAGATGAAAAGGTTTTTGGGTTTGACTCTTTTGATGGGGTTGAGAAGGAAGCCGTCACTGGCTTCTTATTGGTCTACTAGTCCCTTGATGGCAACAGCTATATTTCCTACAACCATGAGTCGCAATCGGTATTTGCTTCTTCATAGGATGCTGCATTTTATTGACAATGCATTAGCCTTGCCACAAGATCACCCTGATTCTGGCCATCTTTTTAAGATTAGGCCTGTCCTTGATCATTTTTTAGATCAGTTTTCAGAGATCTATGTTCCAGGCAAAGAAATAGCTGTGAACGAGTCTTTGGTCCTCTTCATGAGTCGTTTGGTTTTTAGGCTGTACATTCCTAGCAAGAGGGCACAATATGGAATTAAATTGTATATGCTGTCTAAAAGTAGTACAGGATATGTGTATAATTTCCATGTCTACACTGGTAGGGATTCCAGTATTGGCCCCCCTGGTTGTCCTCCCACTTTTGGAGTTCCTGAGAAAATTGTGTGGGAACTTGGTAGACAACTGTTCAACAAAGGTCACCATTTGTATGTAGATAACTTCTACACTGGAGTGCAGTTGTTCAAGGAATTGTTTAGAGTGGACACTGTTGCTTGTGGCACAATTCGTTGTAACCGGAAAGGCTATCCAAGGGAGCTTATCTGTAAAAAACTTGAGAGGAGACAGTGCAGTGCCTTGCGGAATGATGAGCTTCTAGCTTTGACATTTTCAGACAGGAGGGATGTCTACATGCTAAGTACCATCCATGATGAGAGTACTTCCCCCGTGACTGTTTGGGGCCAGGTTGCTGAAGTGTGCAAACCTGTGTGCATTTTAGATTATAATAAGCACATGGGAGGTGTAGATAGAGTTGATCAAAGGTTGGAACCTTATACTGCTATTTGTAAGTCTTACGTCTGGTATAAGAAGTTAGCAATTCACCTCTTCCACTTAGCAACTTTTAATGCTTTTATTGTGTTTAAGGATAGGTCTCCAGAGTCAAAGATGACATTTGGGGAATTTCAAGAGTCAGTGATAGAGAGCCTTATTGTGGTGGAACAGGCCAGAGTTCCTAGAGAAGCAGTGGTGGAGGATCTGGCTAGATTGAAAGATCGCCACTTTGCTGAGCGCATTCCTCCCACACCCAAAAAAGACTTTCCAGCTAAGAAATATAGAGTGTGTTTTCAAAGAGTTATCCGGAGGGAGACTCGAATGTACTGTCCAGATTGTCCTTCAAAGTCTGGGCTGTGTGTGGGTGGTTGTTTTAAGAATTACCACACCCAGAAGAATTACTGGGAAAAACCATGAGTGTAAACTGCCTGTTTTGTATTTTCATATGTTCAGTTTCATGGTTGGCATTTCTGTCATGTACTTAGAACTTTTGTGTTAGTAGTTTTGTAATTATTTCTAATTAGTGGTTTCTTTGTTTAAAAAAAAAAAAAGTGATGCTATTGTGTTGGAAAATGGGTTATTGGTAAGGGCAGGTAAGTACCTAAACTTAGCAATAGGCCACTAACCTCCACTTAGGTCCAGTTAGGTATCATTAAATTAAACCCAGCTCAACCCTTGGTAGCTTGGCAATGAGCATCAAGGCTTAACTTAGGAGACAGAGTGTAAAGCATTCAAATATCACAAAACAGTAATTAAATAAAACACAGGAAGCAGTTTAAAAATCCAATACCAATTTATAAAAATAGATTATATTTTTATCTTTACAATGACACCAAAACGAATATAATTGGATAAGGATAACCGGAGATATGAATTTTTAAAGAATTATTATTTTTTTAGCGCCTAGAAACAAAAGGCGCCAATCGGGTCATCTGGTTGCACCTCGACCGGGGCAAAGTCAAAGTTTCAGGCCGACCGTGATGGAGCCCTGCTCGGCTACAGGCCGCGGGAGGCCTCAGTTAAAAGTTTATCTTCACACTTAGGGGGTCATTCCAACCCTGGCGGTCGGTGTTAAAGTGGCGGCCAACCCGCAAACAGGCAGGCGGCCAAAAAAATTGAATTCCGACCCTGGCGGGAACCGCCAACACAGCCCGCCACTTTAACACTCTGACCGCCACGGCGGTACAGACAAGCAGCGCGGTGGTCACCGCCAACAGACAGGCGGCAGACAATGTACCGCCCACCCTATCACAACTCACCAATCCGCCACCTTTTCCGGGGTGGGAGCCCCGCCGATAAAAACGCGGCGGAAACAGACTACGAACGGGAAAACGCTCACCTCTACACACTCCACGAGGAATCTGGACAGCATGGAACCAGAACTACACATCCTACCAGCTATTGTCTACCTGCTCCTCTACCAGGAGCACGAACGCCGGCGCAGAA
The DNA here is from genome assembly GCF_031143425.1 of Pleurodeles waltl. Classification (NCBI taxonomy): domain Eukaryota; kingdom Metazoa; phylum Chordata; class Amphibia; order Caudata; family Salamandridae; genus Pleurodeles; species Pleurodeles waltl. Next base: position 833,266,636 of record NC_090437.1, read on the forward strand.
GACAACGGTGAGTACTGCACCTATGACACACAGGAGGGGGGAGGAGAAAAGATTACGGGCACACACATACGCGACACTCCCCCCCCAACTACCTACACACCAATGCAGAGCAACAACTCAGAGTGACATCCCCCAAACCCCCCGGAAGAATGCAAAGACAAAATAATAAGTAATTGTAATACAAATATATTGTAAGGCAAAGTAAATAAGTAAGACGAACATCCCATAACTATATACACATATGTATATTGTCCCGTCAGAATTGGCTTTCTGTCATTGTACGTGGGCCAATGGTCCTCAACACATGGGCAAAGCCCACACATGAGACCCGAATCCATTGGAGAGAACACTGCAGGGGCATCAGATAGGAAAACTACAGGCACCTCAGGGGGAAGGGAAGGGGGGCCACCTCAGCCACATGAGTCCATGACGCCAGATCCACGAGGGGTCTCCACGGCCAATGTTCAATCCTGGGGAGTGCAAAGCCACAGTCTCTCAAGTCTCTACAGTGGGTGGGTTGCCCACTGTGGTGTCTGGGTGGGGGAAGAGGGCTGTGGGTTTCCCTAGGCCAGGGCGAGTTCCGTAGGCTAGGCCCCTCCGTAATGCAGGCCATGTGCCACTCCACCTCACCTCTGTAGAGTGCCAAGTACAGGTATACATGCCCCTGTGTCATCTATGTGTGCAGATGTCCACCATAGCCATGTAGGCCATATCCCAGGAACTGCATCTGTAGATCCCAAGAGCGCGGCGTAGTGCAGGGTGCTCCTGTGTCTGTATTGTCCGGTAGCGGTAAGGCATGCACTCAACCTGTCTTTCTTCTGTTTCCCAACCCCTTTTTGTGCTCTCCCCATTCTTTTGTGCTTCAGCATCATCAGGCGGAGGTACAGTGGCACCGCAGCACGAGGGGGCTCCATCCCACATGGTCATGGAGGGCCACACCACGGACTCCGAATACAACAGTGGGACCGAGGGCGAGGGGAGCTTCACAGCGGTCACCGGATCAACAACCAGCGACACGGACTCGTCCTCCGATGGGAGCTCCCTTGAGGTGGCGGCACCATCTGTGCCCCCCACTTCTACAGGTACAGCCGCCACCCCCCTACTAGCACCGCCCTCCCAGAAGCCCCTCAGCCTTCGCCCCGTGCCTGCTCACCCAGGAGGGTGGGCATCACCTTCGTCCCAGGCACCTCAGCCCCTGCCCCTGTCACCTCTGCTGCCCTCAGTGAGGAGGCCATTGACCTCCTCAGGTCACTCACTGTTGGGCAGTCTACCATTGTGAATGCCATCCAGGGTGTAGAAAGGGAGTTGCAACACACTAATGCATTCCTGGAGGGCATTAATTCTGGTCAGGCTGCCCATCATCGAACCCTGCAATCTCTGGCCTCAGCACTGATGGCAGCCATTGTCCCTGTGTCTAGCCTCCCCCCTCCAACTTCCTCCACCCAGACCCAATCCCCTGTACCTCAGCCTATCCCAAGCACACCTACAGACCAGCCTGCACACACCTCAACACACAAGGGCAGCTCAGGCAAACATAGGCACCACACATCCCACAGGCACTCACACAAGCATCACCCACATACAGACACAGCAACATCTACTGCCTCCACTGTGTCCCCCTCCTCGTCGTCTCCCTCCTCCCTCTCAGTGTCATCTACACTCTCACCTGCATGCACTACCACTACAGCCACTAGGACTCGCACCAGAACACCCAGTACCACACCCCGCTCACCTGCACTCACCACCCCCACTACCATTTACACGTCCCCTGTGTCCTCTCCCAGTGTGTCTGTGACGCCCCCTCCCAAAGTACACAAACGCGGGCACACACACACCAAACATCCATCCACCTCACGACAGCCTCCAGAACATGCACCTGCACCCAAATCATCAAAAGTTACACCTCCTACAACCACCTCCTCTTCCTCCACTCCCAGACCCCCTCCAGCTACCCGTCCCAGTGTTCGTCAGAAACTTTTCCTGAGAAACATTGACCTCTTTCCCACCACCCCCCCTCCAATTCATAGGTCCCGTAGTAGCACCTCAGCCAAAAAATGTCTGGTCCCAGTGGTGCCTGTTAGAGGTATGTGGAGTGCACCGGGCACCAGGGCAGCCAGTGTGACACGGAGCCAAAACACAGCCAGTCCCCCCCGTGAAGCACCAGAAGTTGGACAGTGCCCGACGGGAGAGGGTGAAGACTCCTGCAGGCAAACCCGCTCACAAGGGTCCCGGGGGGAGTGTGGAGTCAGCTGTGACTCCTCCCAAGGTGAGGAAGGGGCAGAAGAAAGCGCCAAAGTGTGGGAAGAGCAGCACGGCGGAGAAGGCCACCACCGCCAGCCCCATCGTCACTGGTCAGGAGACCACCGCCACAGTCAGTGCCCAGGAGGGCAGCCCCATCGTCACTGGTCAGGAGACCTCCGCCAGAGTCAGTGCCCAGGAGGGCAGCACAATCGTCACTGGTCAGGAGACCACCGCCAAAGTCAGTGCCCAGGAGGGCCCTGGCAGCCACAGCCCCGATGGGCAATGAGGGACTGCCATGGCACACACCGCTGCACAGGTCAGAGACAGCAAAGTCAAGCACCGCTGAACAGGGCAAAGACCGCCATGGCAAGCACCGCTGAACAGGGCAAAGACCCCCATGGCAAGCACCGCTGAATAGGGCAAAGACCGCCATGGTAAGCACCACTGAACAGGGCAAAGACAGCAAAGTTAAGCACTGCTGAGCAGGTCAGAGACAGCAAAGTCAAGCACCGCTGAACAGGGCAAAGACCGCCATGGCAAGCACCGCTGAACAGGGCAAGCACCACCAACACAAGCATCGCTAGCCCATGTGCGGCAGGGGCAGTGACGGAACTGGGACCGTCTGTCCTGCACAGGATGAAGCACTCTGGGCACCATTCCCCCTCCAGAACCAGTGGAGACCTGCATGCACTCCTTCTGTCCTGCACAGGATGAAGCACTCTGGGCACCAGTCCCCCTCCAGAACCAGTGGAGACTGTTATCCACTTTAGAGACTGTGGCTTTGCACTACCCAGGATGGTACAGTGGGCAACCCACCCACTGTAGAGACTTGAGAGACTGTGGCTTTGCACTCCCCAGGATGGTACAGTGGGCAAACCACTCACTGTAGGGACGTGAGAGACTGTGGCTTTGCACTCCCCAGGATGGTACAGTGGGCAACCCACCCACTGTAGAGACTTGAGAGACTGTGGCTTTGCACTCCCCAGGATGGTACAGTGGGCAACCACCCACTGTAGAGACTTGAGAGACTGTGGCTTTGCACTCCCCAGGATGTTACAGTGGGCAACCCACCCACTGTAGAGACTTGAGAGACTGTGGCTTTGCACTCCCCAGGATGGTACAGTGGGCAACCCACCCACTGTAGAGACTTGAGAGACTGTGGCTTTGCACTCCCCAGGATACATCAATGGGCATGGAGCCCCGCAGTGGATCTGGCGTGCTGCTGTCATCCGGCTGAGGTGCCCCCCCTTCCCTTTCCCCTGAGGTGCCTGTTGAATTTCTATCTAATGCCCCAGCAGTGTTCTCTCCGTTTCTGGACAGGTATCTTGTGTGGGCCTCGCCCATGCATTTTGGGCCCAGTGGTCCACGGACATTGAATGGTGCATACCTGCACTACTAATCGTGATGTATATTTTTGGAATGTGTATATATTTCTGTATATATTAGCTTACTGTATTTTGAAACATTACAATGGTTGCACTCATTTCCTTTTGTCTTTGCATTCTTCCGGGGGAGGTTTTACTGTGATGTTTGGAAATGCATTGGTGTGTGTGTTGTAGTGTGCGAGGGTCGGGGTGTGGGTGTTGCGTGTGTGTGTCCCTGACTTTTGCCTCCCCTATGTCGTAGGTGCAGTACTCACCGTTGTCTTCAGCGCTGGTGTTGCTGATGTTCGTAGAGGAGCAGGAACACTATCGCAGGCAGTATTTGGAGTTCCGGCTCCATGGTGCCCTCCTTCCTCGTGGAGTGTGTTAAGGTGAGCGTTTTCCCATTGAAATGGCTGTTTCTGCCGTGTTTTTATCCACGGTGAATCCGCCCCGGAAAAGGTTTGGCATGTTGTAATACTGTGGGCGGTACTTTGTCTTCCGCCTGTCTGTTGGCGGTGACCGCCGCACTGCTTGTCTGTACCGCCGTGGCGGTCGGAGTGTTAAAGTGGCTGTCTATGTTGGCGGTTTCCGCCACGGTCATAATTCCTTTCTTTTTTTTCGCCGGCCTGTTTGCGGTATTACCACCGCTTTAACACCGTCCGCCAGGGTTGTAATGACCCCCTAAGTCTTTTTGGTCATGAGACTTAAGGGAACAGGAGGCAAGCTCTAGTCAAGCCCTTGGAGAGCACTTCTTCACCTCAGCCAGAGAGCAGCAAGGCAGCAGGGCAACAGCAAAGCAGCAGTCCTCCACAGAAAGCAGACAGGTGAGTCCTTTGGGCAGCCAGGCTGTTCTTCTTGGCCGGATGCAGGTTCTGGTTCAAGTTTCTTCTCCAGGAAGTGGGTGGGTTGGTAGGGGCAGAGGCCCTGTTTAAATACCCAAATGTTCCTTTGAAGTGGGGGAGACTTCAAAGAGTGGCTTAGAAATGCACAAGGTCCCCTTTCAGTTGAATCCTGTCTGCCAGGATCCCAGTAGGGCGCGTGGCAATCCTTTGTGTGAGGGCAGGCTACTGTCCTTTGACATGCAAGTGTCAGACCCTCCACCCTCCCAGCCCAGGAAGACCCATTCAAAATGCAGATGTATGCAAGTGAGACGGAGTATCCTGTGTTTGGGGTGTGTCTGAGCAAATTCACAAAGAGCTGTCAACTAAGCCCAGCTAGACGTGCATTGTAAGGCACAGAAAGATTTAAGTGCAGGGAAATGCTCACTTTCTAAAAGTGGCATTTCTAGAATAGTAATATTAAATCCAACTTCACCAGTCAGCAGGATTTTGTGTCACCATTCTGGCTATACTAAATATGACCTTCCTACTCCTTTCAGATCAGCAGCTACCACTCAAACAATGTATGAGGGCAGCCCCAACATTACCCTATGAAGGGAGTAGGCCTCACAGCAGTGTAAAAATGAACTTAGGATTTGTACACTACCAGGACATGTAAATTACACAGGTATATGTCCTGCCTTTAGCCTACACAGCACCTTGCCCTATGGGTTACCTAGGGTACACCTTAGGGGTGTCTTATATGTAGAAAAATGGGAGTTTTAGGCCTGACAAGTACATTTAAATGCGAAGTCGAATTGGCAGTGAAACTGCTCACCCAGGCATTGCAATGGCATGCCTGAGACAAGGTTAAGGGGCTACTTAAGTGGGTGGCGCAATCAGTACTGCAGGCCCACTATTAGCATTTAATCTACATGCCCTGGGCACATGTAGTGCACTCTACTAGGGACTTATAAGTAAATAAATAGTCCAATAGGGTATGATCCAATGTTACCATATTTAAAGGGAGAGAGCATATGCACTTTAGCACTGGTTAGCAGTGGTAAAGTGCGCAGAGTCTTAAAACCAGCAAAAACAGTATCTAAAAAGTGGAGGGAGGCAGGCAAAAAGTTAGGTATGACCACCCTAAGGCTGTCAGGTCTAGCAGCCAGGGTTTGTACCTCAGCCAGGCAGAACCCACCACTCTAGGGTGAGGGAGTTACACACTCAAGATAGCCTCTGCTCACCCCCTTGGTAGCTTGGCACAAGCAGTCAGGCTTATCCCAGAGGCAATGTGTAAAGCGTTTGTGCAACACATACAGCACACATGTCAACATAAATACACCACAAAGAAAACACAACAAGCTAAATAAAAATAAACTGTATTGGACAACACATTAGACCAAATATGACATATGTCAGTAATAACCCACTACACAAGCAGTTGTCAGAACATCACACCAGTTACAAGTACTCTGCAAAAATAAGCAGTAGTCAGGTAAATAGATAGGTCACTGGTATTTTGCAACAAAAGTAGTAGTCAGGTTGTCATTACTCAAAAAGGTACATATCAGAATAAACACATAATCAGGGATGCCAGGACACCCTCATGAACCCAGATAAATAGAAACATTCCTACATGGCATAGGTTAGACACCCACAATGCCCTGGTCTGGATCAACATATTATTATAGAGGCCAAGACATCATTAGGAGTCCAGATAAAATGAAACATTCTGCACAGGTCATAAGATTATCAAAATACATGCACATTCCCATAGGGCATATATCATAACTATCCCTTGTAGTGCTCACCTCGTAATATACCACCATTAATTGGGGAAACTCATAAATTATGGATGGTCCACAGCGCTCCTGCGCACCTAATACAGGTAATGTGGTAATTCCTTACTCCGAAGGGGAACGGGGCCTCTTTTGAGGCTTCTGTCCATCCCACATCGGGCTAGTGACACCAAAAATGCTTCAGACAGTAGGGGCAGTAAGGGAAGTTCTCTGGGGCCTCCCTTGGTCGGAAGCAGCCTTGGCCAAGTACATGGGTTGAGGACGGGACTCCGAAAGGCCCAGAGACTCAGAAGTGGGGACGGGGCTGAAGGGTGTCCCAGATGCTGTCACTGTTGCGGCCCACGATGTTGAATGGTCAGCAAGAGAACGGTATGGTCCCTGCACCCCAGAGCCACTAGGTACCGATGCAGCTGCTGGGAGGGGAGGCGTACGACGACCTGGCTCCAAGGCAAATACAGGGCTGGAGCACACACAATGTGTAGAGCCTCTCATCGTGCTGCTGGCGGATGTACAGGTGCTCTGCCCTCCGCGTTAAATGGCAATAGTTTGAGCTCCACTAGGGAGTTCTCTCGTAGCAGCAGTACTATGTCCTGAGGGGATGGGGCTCCAGAGCGGCTCGGCCCCTAGACGGGCTGCCAGTCACGAACCTCTGACTGGGGCCGCACAGGGAGTCAACACTTGCCGGTCGGGGCTCACTTCCTTCTTGCCACCGGGGTAGTTGCATCAGTAAAATCAATGTTGCACGCTTCCCTGGCGCTGGACCGGGGGCAGCCAAAAATACCCAGAGCTTTCACGTGCTATAATAAGAAGGAGGGATCGCTCTTTGTGGTCTTTGGAAAGATAACCTAATAAAGCGCTCGCCACGCGCTAGTTAAAAAAAAAGGTGAAGCACACGTCTCGCACTAGTATTTAGTAAAAGGGGACAAAAAGTGGGAAAACAGTGCTCCCCATGCACTGGGCTCCTGGGGGCACTGAGGGGACCGAATGGGTACAGGCAGGCCAGCACACAGGTGGTGGTTCCTCCTGGTATTCCCACTGAACCTTGCCAGTCCACATTCAGAGGAAAGACTGGCAGCAGTGCAACATACAGAAAATCAACCTAGATGAGTCCTTTAGGCCACTCAGCAACACCAGGCAGGAGGCCCACAAAAGAGAGCAATCCAGATGAGTCCTTTGTGTAGTCAGGCAGTCCCTCTGACAGAAGTTTGGTCCCAAGCCCAAAAGTGCTCCAAAAATGTGGGGGACAGCCACCTGTACTTATACTCATAGTGTGCAGCTGTCACAAAAGGAAGAGAGAGGCTTCCAACCACCTCTAACCGGTTCCAGGAATGTCCCCTCGCTCCTCCAGCACTGGCTCCAGACATCAGTGATGGGTAAAGGAGCCCTTCGTGTGAGACCAGGGCACAGCCTTTACAGATGCAGATGTGCCCCATGCCTCTGCCTCCCCCAGCCCAGGAAGACCATTCAGTATGCAGATGCACTCTTGTGACACCTCTATCCTCCTTGTGTAGAGGCCGTCTGAAAAGTATGCCCAAAGCTCAGCTGTCACTCTGCCCGAGACGTGGACTGGAGTCAAGCTGAAAAACACAGAGAAATGCACACTTTCCAAAAGTGGCATTTCTATAATGGCAATAAAATGCACACCTACACCAGTAAGCAGCATTTCTCACTACTGTTTCAACCATACCAAACACTCCTATGCCACCCCTCATAAATCAGACAATACCACATAGACATATGTTAGGGCATTTCCAATGCAGTCTTATGAGAGAGGCAGCACTCACAGTAGTGAAAAAACAAAAAAGCTGTTTGTTACTACTAGGACATGTAGTACATAAAGACATGTGTCCTCCCTTTTACACACACAGCACCCTGCCCATAGGGCTAGCTAGGGCCTTCCTTAGGGGTGACTTATTTCTAGTAAAAGGGGAGTTCCAGGCCTGGAAAGTAAATTTAGATGGCAGGTCCTTGTGTCAGTAAACCGCGCACGCAGGCTGTGCGGTGGCAGGCCTGAAACAGGTCTGAAAGGCTACTTCTGTGGGTGGCGCAAGCTGCACTGAAGGCCCACTAGTAGCATTTAATTTACAGGCCCTGGCAACTGTACAAGGGACTTACAGGTAAATTAAATGTGCCCGTTAGGTGTAAGCCAATCATACCAAGTTTAGAAGGGAGAGCACATGCACTTTAGCACTGATCAGAACTGGTAAAGTGCTCAGAGTCCTAGCGTCAACAAAAAGGGGTCAGAAAAAAAGGAGGAGGAAGGCAAAAGGGTTGGGGATGACCTAAAGGCCAGGCCAGGTCCAAGAGTCAGTCTGACATGTGGGGGGTGATTGCCTTAATGGCTATGTAAATGATGACATGAAGATGGTCTGGGCAGCATGGGAATCCAGTGGATTTTGTTTTAGGGTAGAGGAGATGTTGTCATATTTCTGTCAGGATTGATTCTGAATGACTTGGTGATAGTTGAGTGTTGGGTTTTAGATCCATGCTGTTGAGGCAGGCTTGTCCCAGTTGTTACAATACAATACACTGGTAAGGTATTAGGTCATTATGGCATTGGCGGTCAGGTGACTGCCACACCTGCGATGGCTGTAGTACCGCCACCAGGCCGGCAGTAATGACTTCCAAATTATGACCATGGTGGTGATCCCTCCCATAGACAGCCAATGTACAACCCCAGCCACCAGTACGGAACGACCACTGAACACGGTGATAGCCACCTCCAGGCAGGTGGAAGACAAGGATCTGCCCACCATATTATGACATAGCACACAGCCAGGATTTTCGGGGCGGTAGCAACGCCACCAAGAGCCAGGTAGAAACAAATCATATAAAAGGAGACACTCACCTCCAGGTAAACAGAGGAGTCTGCGGCCACTATGGAACCAGAAATGGAAGTCTTCCCGATGCTGTACCATGCTATGGCCGTCCAGGAGCACCAACACCGAAGAAGACGACGATGGTGAGTACAGCCACCTAGAGAAACACACATGCACAACACACACCATATACACACACCATACACCCACAACTATCTGCAGAGTAAATCAACAGTAACAGAACCCAGGAGCAAAGAAAGCTAGGACACATAACTCACTTCCAACCACTGTAATCCTGTCGGATGAAGAGCCCAAATGGAAAAAATACAGAAATACATATTTACAGGCAGGCCATTAGCCAGTCCAAAGTATGAAAATGCCCACAGGGCAAAGTCCAAGGCCCAACTTGATTCCTGACAACATTGGGATTCCACTGTGCAGGGGCATCATGTTTGAAATAGGCAGGCACCTCAGGGGGCAGGGGATGATGGGGTGTTGGGGGGCTTCCTTTTGGGAGGGGGTCTGTGGGCTTGGGTTTGGGAGGGGGCTGGTCTTTACCTTTCTTTTTTGGGGGCAGAGGAGTGGGTTCGGGGCTGGGGGCTGGAGTGCCACTCATGTGCCCCTTAGTGGCAGCTGAAGTCTTAGGGGGTGGAAGAGGGCTCGATTTGGTACTGGGGGTACTGGGCTGGGGGGTGGGACTTTCCTCTTAAGGGCAGGATAGGGGGAGGGGGAGGGAAGAGGTCAAAGCTGGAAAGGAAAAGCTTCTTATGACCAGTAGGACGGGCTGTGGGACGAGGTTTGGGAGTGGAGGTAGATGTTGTGGTTTTAGGAGGAGGAGGTGTGCTGGACTTGGGTGCAGGTCCATGGACAGTGTGCATGTGTGAGGAGGATGACTGTTGGGGGTCTGAGGGCGAGCGTTTGTGTGTCTGTGGGGGGACAGATAGGGTGGGGGAGGTCAAACAGGATGTGTGGATGGATGTTGTGTTGGTGGTTGCAAGTGAGGTGGGTGTGCTGCATGAGGTGGTTATAGTGGTGGTGGTGACTGTGCAAGTGGTGTGTGGGGTGCATACCTGCAGGTCTGCTGTTGTGGTGACTGTGGGCAAGGCTGTGCATGTGGCAGGTTCTAGGACTGTGCATACAGGTGTGAGTGTTGATATGACTGTGAGGGAAGAGGAGGAGGAGGAGACAGTGGAGGCAGTGGCTGATGTTGTGTGTGCATCTGTGTGTTGGCTGTGTGTGTGCTTGTGGACTAAAGTATGCTGCCTATGTTTGTCTGTGCTAGTTTTGTCTGTTTTTTTGGGTGCATGCTTGTCAGAATGTGTGCGTGGGATGGGTTTTGGGAGAGGAGACTTGGACTGGGAAGTGGTAGCTGGAGGGGGGACAAAAGAAACAGGGACATTAGCTGCCGTTAGAGAGGAGGCCAGAGCCTGAAACGATCTCTGTAGGGCTGCCACCGTGAATGCCCTCCAGAAAGGCATTGTACTGCTGCATCTGGTATTTCAGCCCCTGAATGGCATTCACCATGGTTAACTGCCATACACAGGTGGATCTCAGGAGGTCAATAGCCTCCTCACAGAGGGCAGCAGGGCTGACTGGGGCAGGGCCTGAGGTGCCTGGAATGAAGGAGATGCCCACCCTCCTGGCAACCCGGTGGGGGGCCCCTGGGAGGGCGGTGCTGGTACGGGAGATGGCAGAAGACCCTGTAGCTGGGGTGGTCCCATAGAGGTCCACCACCACCAGTGAGCTCCCATCGGAGGAGGAATCAGAGTCAGTTGTATCAGCTCCTGTCCCCCATGGTGCTCCCCTCGCCCTCCGTCCCACTGTTCCTCTCGGCGTGGGTCAACTCTGCCTCCTGGATCCCGTGGGCTGCAGCTCCCTCGCTCACCGGTGACCCTGCTCCTTCACCAGATGATGCTAATGCACACATGGACAGGATGACAAAAGGAGAGAAAAGGGGACACAGGGTCAGTCGCAGCACCAACAGCACAGATGGCATACACATCACTATCACTCACTGGGACTAAGAATGGGCAGTATGGACCACACTGGCTTACCTTTGGCTAGGTACTACAGCAGGTAGGACTCAAACACTGCCATCTGCACACCTACTGGGACCAACTAAGCCCTGTCTGCCATGAAAAGCCCGCTATCTACCTTTCAAAAATATGCATTACACCCAAAATACCTAAGCTGGACCACGCAACAATGTCCAAACTGACATATTAGGACATCCACTGACTACAACCCTGTACCCAGATCACATATCAGGCAACAAATGATGGTTGTCACACACACTGCTCACCCTCTTGTGGCTGCTATGATGCCCTTAAGCGCCCTACCAGCTCTGGGTATGCCACCACCAGTATGCAGGCCATTAGGGGGGTCAGGTTCAGACGGGCACCCCTCCCTCATTGGGAGGCCATCCCCAGCTGGGTCTCCATGGTCTTCCAGGCCCAGCATCTCAGGTCCTCCCACCATTTCCAGCAGTGAGTGCTCCGCCGGCTATGGACCCCCAGGGTCCGCATGTCCTTGGAGATGGCATGCAACAACCTCTTTCTTCTGATGGGCGTGACCTGCAGTGGAAACACAGTCAGAGGGACACCATGAAGCAGACAATCCAGCCTGTCACACAAATGGCCTACATACTGCATTTGCGCCTCATCAAGCACACACATGACCCGTACCTCTGCATTAACACTGCCACCAGCCATACACCCCCCAAATGACACACTGCCAGCACACACACACATCTCCATGCAACAATTGTTGCATGCAATGTACCCATGATGTACTCAGCTGTTGGTCTGGAGGCCCATACAACTGCCCATACAGGGACAGGACCCCATCCACGAGCCTGTCCAACTCCTCCGACGTGAAGGCCGGGGCCCATTCCCCTGTAGCACGGGCCATGGCAGGTACCAGACACAGGTCACAGCAGCACACGCAGTGGAGATGTAGTCCAGTGGAGTGTCAGGAATCAAGTGAAGTAGTAGGAAGAAAATGGCGGTCACGTCCACGGCAGTGAGCACCATCACCGCCAGCTTTGATCATCATTAGTTCTTGAACTCCTTAGACCCCCATGTTAGCCAATGAGGAATTGCACAGCGGTGCAGACTGCCTTCCGCCATGATTCCTAACATCGGCGGAGAGAGGTCACTTCCACATGTCCCTGCATACAGGACAGGCGATGGCCATTCACTACTGCTAGTACACATGTATTGATTCAAAAGTGCATAATTGGAGTCAACTGTACACACCTAAACAATTCCAGTGCCTAACATACAAACATGCTCTGTGTACTCTGATGTTGTGTGTCCATAGTAACTGTTGTCACTCCATTCTTACTTTTGGGTTTCTTAGGTACCAACCACTGTGGAGGAATAGGAGGAGGCAAGCATCCGTGTACAGACCCCTTGTGGACTTGGCTACACTGGAGGACAGGCACATCATACTCACCTATCGTCTGGACCGGGCCACAATCACAGAGCTGTGTGCACAATTGGAGCCTGATCTGATACCTTCTATCTATTGCCTCACATTAATACCCCCTCTTGTGCAGGTACTTTCAGTGCTTCATTTCCTGCCAAGAGACTCTTTCCAGGTGACAGTGGGCTAGGCTGCAGGAATGTCACAGCCAATGTTCTCTAATGTGCTTGCAAGGGTTTTGTCTGCCTTGCTCAAACACATGTGCAACTACATCGCATTCACCCAGGTAGATGATTTGCCCACTGTGAAGGCTGGATTCTATGCAATGGGACACATACCACATGTGATTGGGGCCATTAACGGGACAAACATTGGCTTAGTCCGCCCCTGGCCAATGAACAAATGTGCAGGAATAAGTAGAGTTTCCACCCACCTCAATGTCCAGATGGTGTGCCTTGCTGACCAGTACATCTCCCATATCACTGCCAAGTTTCCTGGATCAGTGCATGATGGATAGCAGCGTCCCACAGCTGATGGCACAAGTACAGAGGCAGAGTGTGGCCTATAAGGGGGGGCTGAGTCCCCACCCAATGTATGTCAGTGTATGCCTTCAGGAGTCATAACCCATGCTATTGTGCAAGGCTAATGTGTGCCCCTCACTTCTTCCAGGTGAATCCGGCTACCCAAACCTGTCCTGGCTCTTGACCCCTGTTAGGAATCAGAGAACAGGGGCTGAGAATAGGTACAATGATGCTCATGGGTGTACCAGAAGGATTGTTGAAAGGACCTTTGGTCTCCTGAAGGCCAGGTTCAGGTGCCTCTATCTGGCAGGTGGATCCTTATGCTACTCCCCTGAGAAGGTCCGCAAGATTGTTGTTTTGTGCTTCATGTTTCAAAATTTGTCCCTCAGATGCCATGTGCCTTATCTGCAGGAGGAGGGGGTGACAATGCACCTGTGGCAGCAGTGGACACTAAGTACAGTGAGAAGGAGGAAGAGGAGAAGGAGGAGGATGTGGACAACAGGACACATACAATACAGCAGTACTTCTAATGACATTCAGGTAAGACTGTTGAACTAAACATTTCTCCATTTAAGTTATGTGCTGTGTGGCTGTAGCATTATGCCAGTCACTAACTTTGCATCGCAACTGACTGACATTTTCAGCCTTCCCAGCTTTCCCAATGACAAAGTTAATGTACTCTCACCTATGGTAGTGCGTGGTGATGGATTGTGGGATTGTTAGTTCTCCATGCTGTACATGCATTGGTGGCGGGTGTGCATGCAGAGCTGGAAGTGATGTGCATGCAGTGGGTATGGCATGCAGGGCTTGGCTTTTAGGTTTTGTAATTGGGGTGGTGCACTTTGTGGGATGGAGTGGGGTGAAGGGAGACAGGGTGAGGGGTCAAGATGGCATGCAGGTAAGGGGGTTGATAGGTTGTAAATGGTGACTCACCAGAGTCCAGTCCTCTGGGTACTCCAGTGAGGCCCTCAGGATGTAGTATTGCCAAGACTTTCTCCTCCCATGCTGTCAGCTGTGGGAGAGGATGTGAGGGTCCACCGCCAGTCCTCCTGATGGCGAGTTGGTGCCTTGCTCAATTAAACACACCTTCCCCCATAGGTTGTTCCACCTCTTCCTTATGTCGTCCCTTATGCATGGATGTTGTCCCACAGCATTCCCCCTCTCCACGATTCTCTGCCAAAGCTCCATCTTCCTGGCAATGGAGATCTGCTGTGTGAGAGACAGTTTCCTTGTTGCAGCCCCCCCCCCCCCCACTTTTTGCCTGGTTTCTGAATGCAACTTGGACTGGAGTGCACTGGGATCCTGCTAATCAGGTTCCCAGTGTCAGTGTTATTTCCCTAAAACATGGTAAAAGTAATTGGATACACCTTTAGCTACCACTATAAGTCCCTAGTAAAAGGTACTTAGGTACCCAGGGCATGGGACACTATGGGTAATCCCCTGAGGGCAGCAGCACTGATTGTGCCATCCACAAGGGCTGTGCATCCAGATGCACCCAGCACTGCCATAGCAGGCTGAGTGTCCTGGTGCAAATCCAAAATACAAACTCGACATGTCACATTCTCTGTATGCCCTGTCCACCCTACACTGCATACTTTATGGGTAAGTCACCTCTCTAGCAGGCCTTCCAGCCCTAAGGCAGGGTGCCCCATACTATATGTGAGGGCACAATTGCATGAGCAATATGTCCCCACTGTGTCCTTGCCAAACTTGGGACATAGTAAGTGAACAGAGCAGCCATTTTAATACATGTGCTGGACACTGGTCAATACGAGTTTCCCAGCTACAAAATGGCTACTCTGAACCCTGAATTGTTTGGTATCAAACAACTCAGAATAATAAATCCAGACTGGTACCAGTACTGGATTTATTATAAATTGTACCCAGGGGTCACCTTAGAGGTGCCCCCTGCAAAAAACAAATATCCTGGCATGGTAGCTGACAGGTTACATCCAGCCTGCTGCCTCCAGACAGCCAATCCACAACCCTTGGGGGAGAGCCCTGCCTCTCTGGATTGTGAATCAAAGCCCTTTCTGGGTGGAGGAGCTAACCCCCCTCCCTCAGGAATGTGCACTGCCCTGGCAGGGTGCTTCAAAGGGCTACTGCCCTTGAAACTCGACCCCCAGGCCTCCTGCTAGCAGCTGATGGCCCCCCCTTCTAAACACTTACTGTTGGAGGGAGCAAAGGCGGGAAACCACACAAAGGGTAGGAGGAGTGGTCTCACCTAGCCTGCACCACCCCCAAGGGGCTTGCAGGCGAAGTGGACCCTTCAGTTAATTTTTCTCCATCTTGGAATGGAGGAAAATAGCCAATCAGGTTTAGGGAAGTGACCCTTCCCACAGGAAGTGGTCACTATTGTGGGTGTAGCCACCCAAGGGTAAGTGTCCCATTTGACACTACCAGGTTCCCCCTAAAACACCCACTAATTTCAGTATTTAGTGGGCTCCACTAGACCAAGAATTTAGATTTGAAAAGGACCCGAAGAAGATTCCAAGAAGACAAGAAAACCAGCATCAGAGAAACCACCAGGACGAGAACTGAGAGCCCTGCTGCACCAGAACAGGCACCAAGACCCCTGCTTGCTGCACCAGAGTCCTGACAATCGTGTCAGCAGGGGAGATGAACACTGGATTGACCCAAGAAACCCTGGGCACCTCTGGGCTTCAAGGATCACCCCAGATCTCCCTCCTGAGTGAAGGCATCACTCAAGAAAAGCAAGTAAACTGCAAAAGACCAAGAAACCAGTGAAGGACACTTCACTGAATCGCGGATATCTCCACGACCAGAAGTCACAGCTGGCCCCAACAACACACAGACGATAGTCCAGAAGTGCCCCCCAGCTGACATCAGACCAGGAGAAAACCAGCTCCCTCAGAGCTAAAAAGGATCAGGAGGAAGCCCCAGTCGAGGGACTTCAGGAACACCCCAGACCTCCGACCAGAGTGCCCCCGTTGTCCTGCAAGCGGCCCTCAAAGAGACTTAGCTCCTGCTCCAGAGGACTCTGTTGCACACAGCATCCAAGAACTCCAAAACGCCCTGCACCTGGCCACCCTGGGCCTTGCATCGTGGGTTCTGCTGTGTGCCCCGGGTCCCCGACACCTTGTGACCTCGACAGCCAAAGGGGACCCCCAGGCACCAATTTGAATTTACAAACCAGCTCCTTTTCCAAGGGGCCGAGTGCCTGTGCCATGAACTTTGTCAACGCTGGTCTGCTGAAACCGGGAGCTGCTAGAAGCTCTACAGCTAGCAAAAGGTGCCCGCCGATCTCTGTGACCATCCTGCAAAAGAAGAGACTAGTAACTCAACCGTACTATTTTTCATTCATTTTTAAAAATGACTGCCTATTGATTCCAAAGGTGCGTAATTAAGCACAAAAAGACTATCTTTGCTAAAACTTTAAAAAGTCATAACAAGGAAAATACTTAACCTATATAAAGATTTTGGTCTTAAAAATTATATAAAAGTGTTAAGTATTTTTATAAATTCTGGTCTCGAGTTATTCGTTGAGTATGTGTGGTGCATGATTGGATTTGTGAGTACAGCAAATACTTAGCACATCTCCTAGATTAGCCTAACTGCTCGACCAGCTACCTTAAAAATTAGAGCATTAGCTGGTCTGATTTTTACCCCTGAAAACTAACATGTGGTTGTTCGGACCCTCTGCATAGTGTACTTGGTTTTTTGTACACTACAAAGAGGGCCAGTCTCCAACATGCTGTACCTGTGCTCCAAACAGCTGTGGCTCTACCCTGACTATTTCTTCCACCATGACCCGCAACTCCTCATCAGTAAATAGAGGGTGCCTTTGTGGGAACATAGGTGTTGTTTGGGTGTGTGTTGTGCATAGGGTGATGTGTGAAGTGGTAGGGTGTGTGGTGTGTGGTGCGTGACGGATGAATGGGTAGTTGTGGTATGTCTGTGCAGTTCTCTCAGAGAATGGCGTGGCAAAGTGTAGCGGTCCTCTCATTTTTGCAAAGGTTTGTGGGTGATGTGGGGGTGTGTTTTATAGTGCTGTTGGTGGGTGTGTAGGGTGTGTATACTTGTGTCCAGTGTGGATTTTTGGTTCTGGCCAATGTTATCTTGTTTTGTTTTTGAGTGGCCATATCCGCTGCAATGGTTTACCGCCATTGAATATCCGCTGTGGTGATTCGTGGGTCATTATTTGGAGGGCATTCTTTTGGTGGCGTAACGGTATGAGTGATAGTTCCAAAAGTTTATCGCATTGAGTGGGTCTGGTGGATTTGTGTTATGGCTGTTTTCTGTCGGTTATGTGTGTATGTGTCATAATCTAGCGGACAGATGTTCACCTCTGCAGCATATGTTGGCGGCAGTCACCACCGCGATTTTCAGAATTTACCACCAATCTCATAATGAGGGCCTAAGTCTTGTAGAGAGTGAGCTTTTCGCCCTGAGGGGTCTCAAGGTGCTGGAGGGGGTGTTGCAAGCCTCCTCAGGCTGTTGCTGGTGGTCGAAGAGCCAGGTTTTAAACTGGAAAGGGAGGGAGCACAGGTGGGAGGGGAAGGTCATTCCAGGATCTGGTGGCGAGGTGGGAGATTGAGCGTCCTCCATAGCTGTCCCGGGAGTGCAGAATTATTAGGCAAATGAGTATTTTGACCACATCATCCTCTTTATGCATGTTGTCTTACTCCAAGCTGTATAGGCTCGAAAGCCTACTACCAATTAAGCATATTAGGTGATGTGCATCTCTGTAATGAGAAGGGGTGTGGTCTAATGACATCAACACCCTATATCAGGTGTGCATAATTATTAGGCAACTTCCTTTCCTTTGGCAAAATGGGTCAAAAGAAGGACTTGACAGGCTCAGAAAAGTAAAAAATAGTGAGATATCTTGCAGAGGGATGCAGCACTCTTAAAATTGCAAAGCTTCTGAAGCGTGATCATCGAACAATCAAGCGTTTCATTCAAAATAGTCAACAGGATCGCAAGAAGCGTGTGGAAAAACCAAGGCGCAAAATAACTGCCCATGAACTGAGAAAAGTCAAGCGTGCAGCTGCCACGATGCCACTTGCCACCAGTTTGGCCATATTTCAGAGCTGCAACATCACTGGAGTGCCCAAAAGCACAAGGTGTGCAATACTCAGAGACATGGCCAAGGTAAGAAAGGCTGAAAGACGACCACCACTGAACAAGACACACAAGCTGAAACGTCAAGACTGGGCCAAGAAATATCTCAAGACTGATTTTTCTAAGGTTTAATGGACTGATGAAATGAGAGTGAGTCTTGATGGGCCAGATGGATGGGCCCGTGGCTGGATTGGTAAAGGGCAGAGAGCTCCAGTCCGACTCAGACGCCAGCAAGGTGGAGGTGGAGTACTGGTTTGGGCTGGTATCATCAAAGATGAGCTTGTGGGGCCTTTTCAGGTTGAGGATGGAGTCAAGCTCAACTCCCAGTCCTATTGCCAGTTCCTGGAAGACACCTTCTTCAAGCAGTGGTACAGGAAGAAGTCTGCATCCTTCAAGAAAAACATGATTTACATGCAGGACAATGCTCCATCACACGCGTCCAAGTACTCCACAGCGTGGCTGGCAAGAAAGGGTATAAAAGAAGGAAATCTAATGACATGGCCTCCTTGTTCACCTGATCTGAACCCCATTGAGAACCTGTGGTCCATCATCAAATGTGAGATTTACAAGGAGGGAAAACAGTACACCTCTCTGAACAGTGTCTGGGAGGCTGTGGTTGCTGCTGCACGCAATGTTGATGGTGAACAGATCAAAACACTGACAGAATCCATGGATGGCAGGCTTTTGAGTGTCCTTGCAAAGAAAGGTGGCTATATTGGTCACTGATTTGTTTTTGTTTTGTTTTTGAATGTCAGAAATGTATATTTGTGAATGTTGAGATGTTATATTGGTTTCACTGGTAATAATAAATAATTGAAATGGGTATATATTTTTTTTTGTTAAGTTGCCTAATAATTATGCACAGTAATAGTCACCTGCACACACAGATATCCCCCTAACATAGCTAAAACTAAAAACAAACTAAAAACTACTTCCAAAAATATTCAGCTTTGATATTAATGAGTTTTTTGGGTTCATTGAGAACATGGTTGTTGTTCAATAATAAAATTAATCCTCAAAAATACAACTTGCCTAATAATTCTGCACTCCCTGTATTGCTCTCACTTAACCTAAGAGGACACAATGCCAAAATAATTCAGCACTCTTAAGGCCTGATTTAAGAAAAGTGGTGCTTTTCTTGCACCCCTGAGCGCCCCCTAATGCCACCATGGCTGCGCACGATGGCGGTAGTTAGGGAACTAGTGTCATAATTTCTGGCGCTAGTTCAGAGCTTTGCAGGATTAGCATAAAAAATGTTGACGCTAATCCTGCATGCATTGTGTCACTTCGTAAGTTTGATGCTGTGATTTTGGCCCCATTGGGCCATATTAGCATAAATAAATGGTGCAAGGAGGTGCTAGGGACTCTTATATCAGCCCTTTAGTCATCTAAATAATGAATTTATTAAGGCACTTCCCAAATATTAAAGAAAAGTCATACAAATATATGAGAAGCTTATAACTCAAATATAGCAGAACATGTGTATATATAAAGATGAATGCATATGTCAAGTGGTCAATACTTAAAAATGAAAATGCAATGCATCAACAGAGCATTAATACATGAGCTTAATAATCAAGAATTAAAATCCTTCACTGATTGGATTGACATCATCCTCGCCAGCGCAACTGGGGAACCCTTGATTCAGTCAAAGAGGAGACCCGATTGGAATCACAAATCAAATCCTGGGCAGCGCGTCCGCTCTACTGGTGAGCTCCTACCTGTGCACCAAGTCTCCCCATCTTTTATACATCAAAACACCTCAAGAAGAAGGCTATTGAAACCCCCTCCCCTCTGATATGAAACTAAATGCTGGCTGTACTTCATCTGCATCAAAAACACCCATAGAAGCTGGCCAGGCTTCCAATGTTTGTTCTGACACAGATATGTACATTTCTCTAGTAAAAACAGTCTCAGCCTTGTGAACTCTTCTCAAGTTCATATTCCACAAGAATGGTGGAAGGAGAGGCGGTTGTTGGTGTAGGCGGGCCCCACATTGTGGAGGGCTTTGTATGCATGAGTGAGGAGCTAAAAGATGCACCTCTGCTGGACAGGGAGCCAGTGAAGGGCCCTGAGGTGAGGGGTGATCCTGGTTCTTCTGGGGAGATCAAGGACGAGTGTTGCTGCTGTGTTCTGGATTTTCTGGAGGTGGTTCAAGAGCTGTTTAGTGATTCTGATGTAGTTCATTACTTTAACCGGCCTGTCTAGAGATGAGGGCCTGGGTGACTGCTTTCCTTCTAGAGGTGGGGATCCATTTGAAAATCCTGAGGAGCATGCAGAGGATTTGGAAGCAGGCAGATGAGACTGTGTTAATCTGTTGCTTTGTGGTCAGTTTAGTGTCCAATATGATCCCGAGGTTGCATGCGTGGTTGGTGGGTGAAGGTAGGGGACCAAGGGAGGTGGGCCTCCACATGCCGTTCCAGGGGGAGGGTTTGTTCCCAAAGATGAGGATCTTTGTTTTGTCCGAGTTGAGTTTAAAGCAATTGGTCCTCATCCAGGAGGCAATGTCGGTCATGGTGTTTTGGAAGTTGGTTTGTACTGTACTGTCTGAGAGGGAGAGGACGAGCTAGGTGTCGTCAGTGTAGGAGACAATGTTGAGTCTGTAGGTGCCTGTGGTGTCTACCAGTGGAGTCAGGTAGATGTTGAAGAGAGTAATCCGAGGGATGAGCAATGGGGGATGCCACAGATTATATCTTTGGATGCTGGGACGTAGAGAGGGAGGAGGATCCTTTGTGTTCCACTGGAGAGGAAGGAGGCGATCCAATTGAGTGCGTTGTTTTCAATACCGATGCTGTGTAGTCTGGAGAAGAGTGTGTGGTGTGAGATGGTGCTGAAGGCTGTAGATAGATCGAGGAAAATGAGTGATGTTATCGCTCATTGGTCAAATAAGTGCCTGATGTCTTCTGTAGCTGAGATCAGTGTGGTTTCTTTATTGTGGTTTGCCCAGAATCTGGACTGGGGAACAGGTTGTTGTGTTCGAGGTAGTCCGTGAGCTGGGGGTTGATGGCCTTTTCCAGGACTTTGGCTGGGAATGGGAGAAGCGAGATAGGGCGGTAGTTCTTGAGTTCGCTGGGGTTGGCTGAGGTTTTTTTTCAGGAGGGGCTTGACCTCAACGTGGTTCGAGGCGCTGGGGACGGTTGCTGTGGAGATGGAGGTGTTGCGGAGTTCTGTGAGTGTGGCTCCAATAGTTGCTCCTCCTAGATTGTAGATGTGGTAAGGGCAGGGATCCACGGAGGATCCAGCGTGGATGAAGGCCATGATAGAGAGGCTATCTTTGGGGGAAAGATGCTTCTATTCTGTGTTGCTGTGGGGGGAGCGGTAGGATAGGCTGATGGGTTGGGGGTCGAAGTTGCTGTAGATGTTGGCAATCTTATGGTGGAAGTGGCCCAATAGCTTGTCGCAGAGGGCCAGGGAGGGATAGATCGTGTTCTGTGTGGTGTAGGCAGGAGAATTCTTTGATGATGCTGAAGAGTTCTCTGGATTGGTTAGTGATAGCCTCAATGTGGGTGGTGAGGTGGTATCTTTTTAGGGCGGTCTTGTTGAGGTTGGCAGTGTTCTTGTTGGAATGCCAGTGACTCTCTAGTTTTCTGCAGTGTTGTTTGAAGGTCAGAAGTTCCAGGGTGAACTATTTGGCTTGTTTGGTGGGCTTGCTTCTGGTGGTCCTCTTTAGAAGGGCAGTGGTGTCTGCGGCTGAGGAGATCCAGTTGGAAATGTTTTGCACGCAGCATTAGAGGGTGTCTGTGGGGACGGGTCTGGTTTCTTTGAGGGTGGTGATCCAGGGAGTTTCTGTGCTGTTGCTCAAGTTTCGGCGGGTGAGGGTGGACCATCTTACCGGGGCTTCCGGTAGTCCCTCAATGGTGAAGTGGACGAGGTTGTGTTCGATCCAAGTTACCTTAGAGGTGTGGGAGAATTTTGTTATTGGGCACGGTGACCAGCTGAGAGAGGCCAATGATGCTCATGTTGTCGAGGAGTAAGGCGGAGGTGCTGTCATTTGGGTCTTCTAGGTGGAAGTTAAGGTCCCCTAAGAAGATGTTGTGGCTGGATTCGATAGCTGGGGGGGCAATACAATCTGGGATTGAGTTGCAGAAGGTGGTTTTGTTGTGGGGTTTGATCTGGAAGTTGAGGTGTTCTATGATTGGTGTAGTATAATCGTTAGATGTGGTGCAGTAGAGGGAGTCCTTGTGGATGATGGCAATGCCTTCACTGTGTCTGTTGGGGCAGTCGCGATGGATCATCTTGTATAGGGGGGTGTGACAGTGGCAATGTCTGGTGTAGAGGCGGGGGAGAGCCTGGTTTCGTGGTGAACTTAATGTGGGGTGCGAGGGTGGTGAGGGTGTCCCAGATTGCTACGGCGTGCTTGCAGAGGGATCAGACGTTGAGTAGTATGCAGTGGAGTTGATTTTTGTGGCTTGGTGTTGACTGGGTGGAGGTTGCAGTGGCTCTAACAAGGCAGGAGAAACAGCAGTTTTGACAGAAGAAGGGGCCTTTGGTGTCTCGTGGTGAGGCAGTGATGCAGTTGGAGTCCCGTGTCTTTGGCCTGATGTTCTTGATTTCATCTGAAGAGTACCGGTGCCCGGTTGCCGATCAACGGGTCCTGGCACTGAGCAGGGTTGAGGTGCAGACAAGCATAGTCCGGCTTGCCTTTGGCTTGCCCTATCTCCATTATGCAGCGACCTCCATTATGTAGGTCCTGGGTGGGCAGGGTGTGGGGAGGTGAGAGGTGGGAGGTGAGAAGGCAGGAAACAGGGGTGACTTGAGGAGCAGAGAAAGTGAAAAGAGCATGCAGGACAGGGGGCCTGAAGGGGCTAGGGAAGTGGTAGCTGGGCAGAGGGAGGCAGCGGACTGGGCAGGGCCCTGCAGGCACTATGTGGGGCTTTGCAGCAGTATCCCAGTGACCACAGTCACCAGAGTCACAGAGGCAGCAGGGCAAAGGGAGGCAGCAGACTGACCAAGGCACTGCCTGCAGGCCATGTGTAGCGATTTGCAGCAGTGACACAGTGTCCAGCAGAAGCTGGAAGGGCCTGATTGTTGTTGGTGGATAGAGGGAATTTGGTTCTGACTGGGTTATGTTTCAGATAGTTGTTGGGCATCCACTTTGGAATGAATAGCAACAGTGTCTGAAGGAAGGACTAGATGTTTAGGGCAGAGGACAATTTATGTAATGTTGTGTGTTTTCAGCATATTCAGGGAAGTTGATCATGTTTTCTCTGAGTAGAGTTCTACATAGAGGTTGAAGTCATATGCCCCAGATCTCCTTTAGCCTGTCATGAACACATCCGAGATCCTGGCGGTCTGGTGGTTGCGGCGAACCTAATCCGCCAGGGCAGCGCTGCCCTGAGGATTAAGATCTCATCTCTGGCAGTGATTTCATGGTGGTAGCACCTCCATGAAAAGGCTGGCGGCGAATGGGTGCACTGGGACCCTGCACAACCCATGCACTTGTCATGGGCAGTGCAGGGGTTCCCCTGGCCAACACCATCGCAAGGCTCACCTTGCGATGGTGCTTGTGCATCCTGGATCATACAGCATTGACGCTGGCTCGATTACGAGCAGGAGACTATGCTGTAGGGTGTTTCTCGCTAGGCCAGCAGGCAAAAACTCAGGTTTCCACATGCTGACCTAGTGGGAAACTCTTAATGGTCTTGGCGGGCAGGTATTCACTATGGCAGCAACCTCCCTGTTGGAAGCTAGGCAGGCGGCCTAAGGTATCCGCCAAACTTGTAAAAGGCCCATAATGCTCAAGGAACAAGCTAAAATGATTGTAGACACAAAGCTCAGATTCAGAAGACAAAGAAAACGATGTTTCAGGGGTACTTTTTTTGTGATCTTCTGGTTATGGGCTTTGTTTCTACAGCCAGTTGAACTTATACTGTCAGCAAGTAGACCTGCTCATAAGTGAAAGCTTAGCTGATAGGACTGTAGGAATGCATATGAAACTGTGATAAGTAGAATGGGGACGACTCAGTAAAAGTGGGGAGGGATCACAGATGTAGCTAAAGAGAACAAAATATTCTTGTCGGTCTTAAGTAACTGAATATAAAATGTAACACACCAACATCAAATGAAAAATAAATACAAGTTAAGCTACTCTCTGTAAATGCATTGTTTGGTAGAAAAGCTCAGTTGGTTACTCCAGTCACTACAGATGACTCTACGTAAAACAGGATGGTCACTGACTAGTATCTCAAGAAGCTGCACTGTCTCTCAATTCACAAACGCAGCCAATTCAAACTTCTCAGGCACACATACAAAGCCCTTATAACTCAAGACCAGAACAGCTGAATAGCTGCATGCACTTTCATCAGCCTACCAGACACTCTCATTTGTACACATTCCCTGCATTCCTCAAAGCAAACTGGAGGTCGCTCATTCTCCTATATCGCACACAAGACATGGAACAACCTCTCTCAACACAGGAGAGCCTCCTGCTCACATCTTGAGTTTTTCAAGAAGCTGAAGACCTGACTCTACATATTAGCACCTTGGGTACCACACACCTACACACCTGCCCAAGTGCCTGGATACCCTCTTGGGTACAATACAAATCAACATAGCACAACATAGCATAGCATAGTATAATAGTACATAAGATAGCATAACATAACATAACATAACATAACATAACATAACATACATAATGTTAGAAATTGGGTCTTTGGTTGACAGTCAGGTTACCCCCTGTTCAAGCAAGGACCCTCACTCTAGTCAGGGTAAAAGAGAATCACCCTCAGCTAACCCCTGCTTACCCCCTTGGTAGCTTGGCAGAGCAGTAGGCTTAACCTCAGAGTGCTAGGTGTAAAGTATTTGTACCAACACACACAGTAACTCAATGAAATCACTACAAAATTACACCACCAGTTTAGAAAAATAGGAAATATTTATCTAAACAAAACAAGACCAAAACGAGAAAAATCCAACATACACGAGTCAAGTTATTAATTTTTAGAGATTAAACTCAAAAATAGCGCTTAGAAGCAAAAATGCTTCGATGAGATGTTAACACGGCATTGTGACGGAGTCGTTCTCAACAAGCCGACACCAGCGGCGTCGGACACGGAGTCCTGTAGACCCCCAAGTACAGTACCTTTGGTGAAGAGTGAAAACAAGCCGATGCGCGAAATCGGGGATCGCGGCGTCTGTGCGAAACGTTGAATCCGTGCACTTGGAGCTGCGTCGGTCACGACGTGGTGCGGCGACTTCCACGGAGTCGTGGACTTCAGCGGGGCTGCTGCGGCGTCGAGTCTGCGAAGAGCGTCGTGTTCCAGCGAAGGTCACGGCGTCGGGTGCAGGCGGCGTCACCAGATTCAGCAGCGGCGTCGGTCCGGAGTCGGCCGAAGTCGATTTCCTTGGATTTCCACCAGCTTTCCTTTCAAGGGCCCAGGGACTGGATAGGGCACCACTTGTCAGAGCAGGAGTCTCTCCAGAGACGCCAGGTGCTGGCAGAGAGAAGTCTTTGCTGTCCCTGAGACTTCAAACAATAGGAGGCAAGCTCTAACTCAAGCCCTTGGAGATTTCTTCACAAGATGGAAGGCACACAAAGTCCAGTCTTTGCCCTCTTACTCTGGCAGAAGCAGCACTGCAGGAAAGCTCCACAAAGCACAGTCACAGGCAGGGCAGCACTTCTTCCTCAGCTATAAGCTCTTCTCCAGGCAGAGGTTCTTTTTGGTTCCAGAAGTGTTTCTAAAGTCTGTAGATTTGGGTGCCCTTCTTATACCTATTTTAGTCTTTGAAGTCACCTTTCTTCAAAGGGGACTCACACCTACTTGTGAAATCCTGCCTTGCCCAGGCAAGGCCTCAGACACACACCAGGGGGTTGGAGTCTACATTGTCATAGGCAGACACAGTCCTTTCAGATGAGAGTAACCACTCCACCACTCCCACCTAGCAGAGATGGCTAATCAGGAAATGCAGGTTACACCCCAGCTCCCTTTGTGTCACTGTCTAGTGTGAGGTGAAAAACAACCCAACTGTCAAACTGACCCAGACAGGGAATCCACAAACAAAGCAGAGTCACAGAATGGTTTAAGCAAGAAAATGCTCACTTTCTAAAAGTGGCATTTTCAAACGCACAATCTCAAAATCAACTTTACTAAAAGATGTAATTTTAAATTGTGAGTTCCGGGACCCCAAACTCCACATGTCCATCTACTCTCTAGGGGAATCTACACTTTAATCATATTTAAAGGTAGCCCCCATGTTATCCTATGAGAGAGACAGGCCTTGCAACAGTGAAAAACAAAGTTGGAAGTATTTCACTGTCAGGACATATAAACCACATTACTATATGTCCTACCTTATCCATACACTGCACCCTGCCCTTGGGGCTACCTAGGGCCTACCTTAGGGGTGCCTTACATGTAAGAAAAGGGAAGGTTTAGGCCTGGCAAGTGGGTACACTTGCCAAGTCGAATTTATAGTGTAAAAGTACACATACAGACACTGCAGTGGCAGGTCTGAGACGTGATTACAGGGTTACTTATGTGGGTGGCACAACCAGTGCTGCAGGCCCATTAGTAACATTTGATTTACAGCCCTGGGCACCTCTAGTGCACTTTACTAGGGACTTAACAGTAAAACAAATATGCCAATCATGGAGAACCAATTACGTACACATTTTAAACAGGAGCACTTGCACTTTAGCACTGGTTAGCAGTGGTAAAGTGCCCAGAGTAATAAAAAAAGCAAAATCAGAGTCCAGCACATATCAACACCCTGGGGAATAGAGGCAAAAAGTTAAGGGAGACCACGCCAAGGATGAAAAGTCTAACACATAATATAACATAACATAACATTTCTAGACAAAAGTGCTGCATATTTACTGTGCTATGAGGTCCTATCTTGTGTGTCTAAACACGGTGAATGTGCAAGTCATTAATTAAAAAGAAATATTACACCCAGCATAGGCTAAACAATGTTAATAAATGATTAGACTAAAACACACAGTATAAGACAGGCTGTCTGCTGCAAAATGTGCAGAAAATATTTAAAAGAAAACATTTTTTGTGTGTTTTCTTCTGTCTCCATAATTCACCATCCCACCCCGTCTCCTTGGGAATACCACCACATCAATGCTGCCCTCAGACACACCAGAGACGATGGGCCTCATTATGACTTTGGCAGTCTTTTGGCAAGACCACCGCAGTGGTGGCCGCCAAAAGACCGCCATGTTGGTGGTCATCCAACCGCCGTATTAAGAGTCACAAACTGAAGAGCACAAAAACACAGGCAAAAAATCAAGACCACCAGGAAACTGGATGGTAGTAAAGGAGAGGTTCCACCAACAGCACCTCCAGTTCGCTCACCAAATTATGAGTCACAAATCACCTCAGTGGTTCTACCATGGCAGAAAACCATTGCCACAGTCAGAACCCACCATTGTCAGGACACAACACCACATTGAACAGTTTTATTACTCCACATCTGACACACATCCGATGCACCTACTCAAAGCACTATGTAACACACCCCAATACAACCCACAATCCTTTAAATATAAATAACTTGCATATACCCCAAGAACAGGCAATCACAGAGAGAAAGCACCCTCACACCATAGGCACACACGCACACCACACGCATCACACAGCGCACACCAGCACAACTAACACACAAAACACATAACGAACACACAAACACACACAAATCACGACAAGCGTCCATCAGAAACATCACACCACCCACACCCCATCAATCACCCAACACTGCACCCTTCCACACACATACACAACACCCTCCTCAACAGAACAACAACCATGTCCCCAAAAAAGCACCCACAGTTCACAGACAAGTTGAGGGTCATGGTGGATGAAATTGTCAGGGTAGAGTCACAACTGTTTGGAGCACATGTCCAACAAACGTCGATTGCCAGGAAAATGGAGTTGTGGCAAATAATCATTAACAGGGGCAACTCAGTAGACAACCATCCACGCACAAGGGAGGACATCAGAAAGAGGTAGAATTACCTACGCGGTATGGTATGTTCCCTTGCATCACAATACCAGATCGATGTGCAAAAGACTGGCGGTGGGCCCCCACCTCCTCCCCCACAGTTCACATCTTGGGAGGAGAAGGTCTTGGACATCCTACATCCAGAGAGCCTGACTGGAATACCTGGATGACTGAACTCAGATAAGTACCCACAACTTCCATGTCACAAATTTGTTGTGGCCTGCATGCTTCTTCACCACCCAAATCCTTCCCATTTAACTGTATGTCTCACTACACCTCCCACCTAATGCCCCTTTCCTGGATGCCACACCTCCACCCAAACCACCTCCCTACACACCGCTTGCCAAAGACAACGATACCAGTAGCTAATACTATCACTACGACTCCCACAATGCACTATCCCATCTATGTGAAAACCAGGAATGTGCACATCATCACAACTCTTGCATGTACGACTCCCACAATGTACTAGCCCATCTATGTCAAAACCAGGAATGTGCACATAACATCACAACTCTTGCATGTATGACTATTGTACGAGTTACAGCAACTAGAAGGTGGGACTGAGGACCACTACATGGCAATGACAGCAATGCAATGGCACACCACAATGGCAACTGAGCCTAAACACTGCTACAGCACTGTGACAAATTCAAATGGCCACTCATTTAGATCTCCAACCCTGAAATGGACTAAGCATGGTATGGAAATTAAGATGGCAGACTCCATGCACATGCACAACATGCACAGACACGATATTTAACCTCGCATACTCACATATTGTCCTCCCACTGGGACACCATGGTACAATGTTCAGCCATTACATGCCGCTTCTTGCAAGCCTGACTATACACTAGGTAACAGTGCTGTACAGTCATGTTTAGTATCAGACAGTACCTGAACCCATCTGCAGTGCTATATGTACAAAGCCTGAATAACAGCACTCTATATGGAGTATGGAACACATGTCGCTGACTAGTATGTACCACCAAAGTTATGCTGTGCAGCATCTGTTATTGTCATGGCTGGGAATCATGTATGCATTTGACAAAGAGATAACCAAACACACTTACTATATTTAACTCACTCCATCCACAGGTACCCCAGCCACTGCCACCATAAAGAGGATACCAGAGACTGCCAGCCCTCCTCAGGATGAAGGCACAAGTCAGGACAACACGCCTGGATGTCTGGACAGTGATGACCTACCTGGCCCATCTGCGACACTTGGTCAGTCTAAGACTCCCTGCCTCTCCCTGCCCACATCAATCCGTCCCCTGTTGCTACAACATCACAGCCAACCCTTCATCCCCAAACCTGTGTCCCAAAGACTGTTCATACCATTGTGTTCCCCACAGTACAGGGACCTGAGTCAATCCATGAAACCCCAGACAATGAAGGTCCTGCTAACACTGGGAGTGGGCACATGGTGCCCGGGGCATAGGCACCTGTGGGCAGTGGGTGTGGGAGGGAAGGTGTGGGCCAGAGAAGGGGGTCCCCAAAGTGTCAGAAGATTACCCATTAAATCAAACTTCCACTGGAGCAGATGCCTTTTACCCAACTCCCTCCAACAGATGCATGCTCAGACTTTAACTGATTATCTGAACCTTGCGCCTGCCAGGGGTAAAGGGGAATGGGAATAGAAAAAAGAGAGACCACCTCTAGATCCAGTTCCAGACTGTATTTCCTACTTGATGATAGGATATTCAGTATGTGTCTCTGAAAACCTGCACCTGTCTTCTTATTGGAATTTCTTCAAAGGAAGGACCTGCAGTCGGGTGATAAGAGCATAGATAAGGACATTCCTACTGCACATTTAACTTTTCAGCCATTAACATTCACCCAATTCTATCATTCTCCTAACCTGGATCTTTTGAGATACTAGCCTCTCTCTAAGAGAACAATGTTAACTTACTATCTTCTTTTCTCCAGGTGTCAGAGGTTTCCAAGATTCTCTGAAGAACAGTTCAAAAGTTCACAAATATACAAACTACTAATTTCTATTACAAGAAACGAAAACTCCTTCTCAAGGCTCAGTTTTCTCAGTCACAGCCTCTAGGAATTAGTCTGAGCACTGAGGTTTGTCTCTAAGACTGACAAGTCTGCAAAGCAAAGAGTTCTTGAAAATATATGTACATATATATAGTGGCAAGTCTGGAAATCATGCAAAAGGATTCCTTACTGCAGTTGCTTGAAGTTCTGTTAAGCCATAACAAATTCTCCTAAGAAAGCTAATAGCCAGTTGTTGGAAGAAGGAAAAAATTCAGCTTCCTCAAAAGGGAAAGAGTAGCTGGTGTGTACACGTAACAAGAAAAAGAATTAATTACTCAAAACTAGAAGAATTCTCTATGAAACTAAGCACCTCAGGAACATTGCTTATTCTCCTCAGGATGACAGTTGACGTGCATGGCTCCCAGAGAGAAACAGCTGGAGGGAAACTTCAGCACGAGACTAAGGTAGAAACACTAGAGCACTGACCTCACAAGGATTTGTGGCCACCATCTTGTAGTGACAGTTAAACCTGAAGAAGCTAGTTCTAAGAACAGCCTCTGCAAGAGCCACCGGGAGTGAGGATGCAGCTGCAACCAATGTGGGTACAAGGAAACGCAGAATCGTTTTTGCAGAGGGAAGAACTTAAGAACGCTGGCAATAGTTTTTCCTGACAGTACCCCCCTCCAAAGAATTCGCTCCCACAGAAGGTTTGTTGGGGAAAGTGTTGTGAAATTACTTTTTCGACCTAAGAGCATGCACTTTTTGGAAAACTTCAGAGGAACTTTCTTCTGGCCAAAACCTTTCCAATCAATGAGGTAGTATAATGTTCCTTTTTAAAACTTTGAGTCTAAAATTCTATTCACTTCATATTCTAAATGTGATTCTACTTGGATAGGATCTGGAGGGCTGGTTGTCCTAACATTAGGAGGACTTCTTTTAAGTAGTGAGACATGGAATACTGGATGAACCTTAATCTGAGGGTGCAAAGTGAGTTTGACTGTTACTGGATTTACAATTATCTTTTTTTTAAAGGGTCCTACATAACTAGGCTGGAATTGTTTGTTCCTCTTAAATGTAAATGTTGAGTGTATAGCCAGGCCTTCTCACCCTTGCAATAACCGGGGTTGCCTCTACTCTTTTAGTTAGCATGTTTCTTGTAAGAGACCTTCGCCTTGGTCAAGTGTTCTCTAGCAGATTGGAAGGTCTTTTGAATTTTCTTACTGAATTCATTTGCAACTGGGACCGAGCCTCCGTACCTTCCTAAGATAATGTTTGGGTGCCTACCAGAGTTCAAATAGAAAGGAGAATGACAAGTGGAGGCATGAATAGCATTGTTGTATGCAAATCCTGCCGTCCAAATGAAATCTGGCCAATCATTATCTTGATCCAGGAGATATAAGCATAGGTACTGCTCTATCTCCTGGTTAACTCTTTCTGTCTGTCCATCCATTTCAGGATGATACCTGGTAGAATAATGTGAGTCTATTCCAATCTATTCCACGTTATTTCATAAAGGCCCTCCAAAATTGGGAAACAAATTGGGGATCTCGATCAGAGATTCCAACCACTGGAATGCCATGAGCTCTCACTATGTGCTGTGAAAATAACTGTGCTAACTGAGAGGCTCTAGGAGCCTTCATCAGAGGGATGAAATGACTCATTTTAGAAAAGGTGTCTATTAAAACTAGGATTGTGTCAAAACCTTGGCTTGTAGGTAAATTTACAATCAAATCCATAGTAATGGTGTGCCAGGGATATGGTGCATCGGGAAGAGGCTGAAGATCACCTTCAAGAGCTAAGCGTGTTGTCTTTCCCCGAATGTACTTATCACAGGTTTGCATGTATTGTCTTATTTGAGGGATCATGGTAGGCCACCAGAAATACCTCTTAATTAATTCAGTAGTCTTCAAAATTCCTTTATGGCCAGCTAAAGGATCATCATGACACGCTGATAGAGCTAGTTCTTGCAACTCACGAGTTGGCAAATATAAAGCATTTTCAACAAGAGGAAGATTTTCTAAAAACCCTTATTTCCTTCTTTCTTTTTTGGCCCAATCTGAAATTTTTTGGTCAGACATGGATTCTCAAACCTTCTTTTTCATTTTGATAAATTGTAAGGTACAAACAAACTTGCCTGCTGGAATAATTGGAATCTTTTCAGTTTCTCTGGCTCCAGGTATATTAATCATTCTTGATAACGCATCTGCCTTGCCATTGGCAGAACCAGGTCGATAGGTAATGGTAAAATTAAAATCTGCAAAGTAAAAGGACCATCTCATTTGCCTTTGAGTTAATGTCTTAGCAGACTTTAAAACTGAAGATTTTTATGATCGGTGAACACAGTGACTACATCACAAGCCCCTAATAAATAATGCCGCCATTCCTTAAAGACATCCTTCACTGTCAATAGCTCTTTGTCAGCAATTGGATAATTTCTTTCAGGAGGAGTTAATTTCCTGGACTGAAATGCCACTGGGTGAAGTTGACCTGGTTCCTTATGCCTCTGAGACAATACACTACCAATCGCTTGATCCGAGGCGTCAGCTTCCACAAAAAATGGCTCCTCAGCTTTAAGATGGAGAAGGATCGGGCTGTCGTAAAGGCTCTTTTGAGGAACTCAAAAGATTCTTCAGCATCAGTTGACCAATGGAAGGATACTCCTTTTTTCAAAAGCTTTGTAATGGGGACCACCTTTTTATAAAACTCTTATAAATCGGCGGTAGAAATTGGCAAAGCCAATAACACTTTGCATATCCTTCACTGTTTTAGGAGAAGGCCAATCCAGGATTGTTTGAATTTTAGCAGGATCCATGGAAACTCCATTTTCCCAATAAAACAAATCCCAAGAATTCTACTTTCTTCGCATTAAAGGCACACTTTTCCAACTTCACATATAGGTTATTTTCCAACAATTTCTTTAGAACTGCTCTCACGTGATCTACCTGGTCTTCCAAATTCTGGGAGAAGATTAAAATATCATCAATATAGACTACTACCAATTGATCTAAAAACCCTCTCAGAACATCGTTCACAAAGTGCTGTAAAGCAGCCGGCGCGTTACATAGCCCATAAGTCATCACTTGGTACTCGTATAGACCAAACTGGGTGCAGAAGGCCGTTTTCCATTCGTCTCCTTTAGCAACTCGAATTAAATGGTACGCTACAAAGATCTAGTTTTTGCATCTTTTACCTGATCTAGCAGTACTGAAATCAAGGGCAGGGGATATTGATTCTTCACCGTAACTTGATTTAATGCTCTAAAATCAATTCAAGTTCTTAACTCTTCATTCTTCTTCTTTGGGACGAAAAAAATGGGGCAAGAGACTGGGGATTGAGAGGGATGAATAAAACTATTTGCCAAATATTTTTCCAAATTATCTTTTAGGAACTTGCTCTCCTTTTCAGTAAGGGCATAGCTTCTACTGCAAGGTAGATTCGCACCTGGCTCAAGTTCGATCCTCAATCATAAGATCTTTGGAGAGGTAGCTTCTCTGCCTCTGCTTGGTCAAACACTGCACACAATTCTTTGTATTCTGGGTGAATGACAACCTTTTCCAGAGCACAAACCACATTGGATTTAGTAGCTAAAATGTGAGCGAGAGATGGTGCACTACTTGTCTCTTGAGGACCATAACAATGCTTCCGACAGTAAGTTGAATTTAATTGGACAGTCCTCTTTTCCTAATTAATTTCAGGGTTATGTTTTGTAAGCCACGGTAAGCCCAAGATCAGCTGAAATTGAGGAGCATCTCTGAGATTGAAAGATATATTTTCTTGGTGTCCTAGATGATCTTTCAGAACTATAGGTTCAGTTTAATCTGTGATAGGACCTGAAGACAAGTTGGTTTCATCCACCGAACGAACAGGCTCTGCTGTTCTCTTTTTTCCAAAATGTATTCCCATTTTTGTGGCATATTGGATGTCACAGAAATTTCCCGTAGCTCCTGAGTCATCATCACTTGTGGAATCGCATTTCTCTTGGAACCATCTTAGGCCTAGTGGGCCCTGTGATACACAATGACAACGAGGCCTATTTCTGTTAAACACCTTACAATGTAAGATTAGCTAGGCCTTTAAGATGTTGTTATGCTGCTTGGAACGCATTGTATTGCAATGCTTGCTGATTTAACAGCCATCATGAGACATCATTGCATGCTAGCTTAAGCAATCCTCACTCTTTAAAGTACGAACGCATACAGTTTTAATTCCTATTTTCTATATTCAAATGTAACATGCGATATTAGATTTATAGGATATATTGTGCAAGTTCCTTACCTATGACTTTTAATCCATACATGGTGCGTTATGAAGAATTAAAGATAAATCACGGGTGCAGTGTTGCAAAATTGATCATGCGTCAATATCAAGAACCAATTAAATGTATTAATGTGCTTTCTGTTTAATAGCATTAAATATTATGTATTACTTCCTTATTCGGACTGTCCGATCTTGACACAGGCTGCTCAGTCTCTATGTACATGTATTAAACAACTTTATTCTAACTACAGAGCAGGCTGGTCTTTGGCTTTGTGTCCTGAATTGTCCAATGACAATGAGGCCTGATTCTGTTGAACACCTTACAATGTAAGATTAGCTAGGCCTTTAAGATGTTGTTATGCTGCTTGGAACGCATTGTATGCAAAGGCTTGCTAATTTAACAGCCATCATGAGACATCATTGCATGCTAGCTTAAGCAATCCTCACTCTTGAAAGTACCAACACATACCGTTTTAATTCCTATTTTCTGTATATAAATGTAACACTGAATATTAGACTCATAGGACATATTGTGCAAGTTCCTTGCCTATGACTTTCAATCCATATATGGTGCGTTATGAAGAATTAAAGATAAATCATGTGTACAGTGTTGCAAAATTGATCATGCGTCAATATCAAGAACCAATGAAATGTATTATTGTGCTTGAAGTTTAATAGTATAAAAGATTATGTATTACTTCCTTATTTGGACTGTCCGAGCTTGACACAGGCTGCTCAGTCTCTGTGTACACATAATAAACAACTTTATTCTAACTACAGAGCTGGCTGGTCTTTGGCTTTGTGTCCTGAATTGTCCTGAACTGATTTGGCTTCCACAACTGAAACCTCCCACAGCTTCTTTTCTCTGAAGATGAGGTCAAAAGAGATGGTAAGATGAGGGGAAGAAGACCGTAAATTGTTTGCCACTAATTAGGATTTAGGGGCTGGTTGGTGTTGTAAGTCAACCACAGCTACTCTCTTGGTAAAATGAGTTTTCTCTTTTCTTGAATTATCTTGTTTAGGCTTCTTTGGGCATTTTCTTACAAAATAGCCAGATAACCCACAATAGAGACTATGGGGTTCATTACGACCTTGGCGGGCGGCTGAAGCCGCCCACCAAGGTCTGACCGCCGGGCGTCCGCCAATGCAGCCGCATTCCCGCCGCGGCCATCAGGAGATCCCCGCTGGGCCGGCGGGCGGAAAGCTGGTTTCCGCCTGCCGGCCCAGTGGGGATCTCGCCTGCAACATAGGAGCCAGCTCCAAATGGAGCAGGCGGTGTTGCGGCCGTGCGACGGGTGCAGTTGCACCTGTCGTGCTTTTCACTGTCTGTATAGCAGACAGTGAAAAGCTACACGGGGCCATGGCAGAGGGACCCGCGACTCCCCTTTCCGCCAGCCTTTTCATGGTGGTGCAAACCGCCATGAAAAGACTGGTGGGAGGGGGACTTGTAATCCCCTAGGCAGCGCTGCACGCAGCGCTGCCCTGGAGGATTACTCCGCCGGGACTAAAGTGATGGGAAACCGCCGGGACTAAAGTGGCGGGAAACCGCCGGGACTAAAGTGGCAGGAAACCGCAGGTCCCGGCGGTGCGACCAAGGCGCTTCCGCTGCGGTTGTGATACCAGGGATTTTACCGCCAGCCTGCTGGTAGAGAAATCCGCCACAACAACCCTGGCGGTCTTTGACCGCCAGGGTTGTAATTGCCCCCATAGATTCTTAGATCTTCGCTTGTTCTTTTTCTCTTTAGACAGCGGACCTCTAACACTGCCAATTTGCATTGGCTCATCCGAAGAGTGTGTCTAGGAGGTCTTGATATTTTCCACTTTACTCCTAGCGAAACGTGTTAGGGAGGACAAAATTCTCTCTTGCGTTCAGCTTTTGTTTCAAACAGACACTGATCAATCTGTAAAACTAGATCAATTAATTTTGACACATCAGTGGGTCGATCTGGAATTTGGGCTAGCGCATCTTTTAGTTCTTCTTGTAAAACTTGACACCAAAGGCGTGGACCATGAAGCCGCATCTCCACTCAAATTAGACAAAATGAACACTGTTTTTGACTGATCCTCTGTAAAAATAACAGGACAACAAAGGAAGTATAAGGAGCACTAGGTTAAAATTACCTGCACCTTGTAAGGATCACACTAAAACGTTCAGGTGGAGCCAAGGGAATGATAGGGGAGTTGGAACAAATGACTTGTGTGGCTATTTCTGAGGTAGAGGTGGGGAAGGTTTTACCTGAAACCCCACTAGTCCCTGTGGTATTCCCAAAAGTGAAGTTATTAAATTTGTCCATGAGCTGTTGGGTCTCAACATGGGATCTTTTTATTTCTTCTCTCAAGTTTTTGTTTTCATCTAGGGTAAGGGTTAACTGTTTTTGCATTTTGTGAATAAGTGCCGCCAAGGCATTAAAATCTAAACCTTCAGCCATTCTGCTCGGGTGGAAATAAGTATTTTTTGGCACTTCAATCTGTCAGACGAATACCCATTAAATCAAACTGCCACAGGGGCAGATGCCTTTTTACCCAGCTCCTTCCAACAGATGTGTGCTCACACTTTAACTGATTATCTGAACCCTGCATCCGCTACGGGGAAAGGGGAATGGGAATAGAAAAAGAGAGACCACCTCTAGATCCAGTTCCAGCCTGTATTTCCCACTTGAAGATAGGATATTCAGTGGGTGTCTCTGAAAACCTGCACCTTTCTTCTTATTGGAATTTCTTTAAACGAAGGACCTACAGTCGGGTGATAAGAGCATAGATAAGAACATTCCTACTGCACATTTAACTTTTCAGCCATTAACATTCACCCAATTCTATCATTCTCCTAACTTGGATCTTTTGACATACTAGCCTCTCTCTAAGAAAACAATGTTAACTTACTATCTTCTTTTCTCCAGGTGTCAGAGGTTTCCAAGATTCTTTGAAGAACAGTTCAAAAGTTCACAAATATACAAACTACTAATTTCTATTACAAGAAACGAAAACTCCTTCTCAAGGCACAGTTTTCTCAATCCCAGCCTCTAGGAATTAGTCTGAGCACTGAGGTTTGTCTCTAAGACTGACAAGTCTGCAAAGCAAAGAGTTCTTGAATATATATGTACATATATATATTGGCAAGTCTTGAAATCATACAAAAGGATTCCTTACTGTAGTTGCTTGAAGTTCTGTTAAGCCAAAACAAATTCTCCTCAGAAAAAAATTAGCTGGTGTGCACACCATAACAAGAAAAAGAATTAATTACTCAAAACTGGAAGAATTCTCTATGACACAACGCGCCTCAGGAACACTGCTTATTCTCCCCAAAATGAAAGTTGAAGTGTAAGGCTCCCAGACAGGAACAGCTGGAGGAAAGCTTCAGCACGAGACTAAGATAGAAACACTAGAACGCTGACCTCACAAGGATTTGCGGCCACCATCTTGATTGGCAGTTAAACCTGAAGAAGCTAGTTGTAAGAACAGCCTCCGCAAGAGCCACTGCGAGTAAGGACGCTGCTGCAACCAACGTGGGCACAAGGAAAAGGGGAATCATTTTTGCTGAGGGAAGAACTTAACAATGCTGGCAATAGTTTTCCTGACACAAGGGACTCAACTGACCAGGAAACCATCTCCCAAGTCCTGGGAACATACCAACGTTTCCAGGATAGGATGGGCCAGATTATCACAATGTTGAGGGAAAACCAAAGGCTGCATAGGGAATACAACCAGGAGGTAACAGAGTAGTGGCAGGGTCACAATGCCACCATGGCCACCATTGCTGGGGTGCTGAGGGATATCAACACCACCCTGTGTGCTTCGGCGAGCCACCAGCAGGCCCCTTCCGCTAGAAACCTTACATCTGTCCCATCTACATTAGTGGCAGCTAGTGGGATGGCTGCCCTGCCAGGGCAACCACAGGCCTCAGACACCCCTCTCTCTGTAGCAGAAGAACCCCCTACAAATGTGGACGTACTCCCAGACATCTGGCTGGAGCAGATGCCAAGACTGAACCCACTGCCAGGAAGTGAACCTCACCTGATTTGTCTCCCTTGTGTGCCACTGAGACACCCTGTTGACTGTTCAGAGACATTACTCCATTTTCCCATGGTACTTTGATACTGGACCTGTGCAACCAACTGCTGTAGCAGCTACTCTGATGATTCCATCTACCATGAACTCACTCATCACCCTCATTTCTATTTATGCACCTTATTTTTACTTTCATAATCATGATATGCACAATAAATCACCATTGAACATAGCTACTGTATGTGTGTCTTTAATAAAGCATCTACAATTGTCATGCTTGCCAACTGTGGTCTGGTTATGCCCCCCCCCCCTACATCGGACAGGCAATGTGTTGGACAGCAGAGGGAGACACCAATATACTGATATGTCCAAAGACAGATGTCAGAGAGGGAGTAATCCAGGGCCACACAAGAGTAAAGTCAGTATTCCAACCTGCAAAAAGACCATGACAGAGGGTACTATCAGCATGGAAGGTATGCAGCCACACAAAGCACATATGTAAGTCAAAGATGTTGTGCCCTTTGTGGAACACCACCTAGGCTACCCCTTCCCCGATATTACCACTCATCACCAGTCACAGACTTATCACACAAGTCATTTACCTGCCATCTGTCATGTACAACCTTCATGCCTGGAATCATTTAGCAATGAATAATGACTATGAATGCCTCAAGCCATAGGTAGCAGAGGCACAGATTATAAACCACACTCAGTGACTGGAATGAAATGAGTACAGGAGAATGTAGCAAGCATAGCTCAAAACTGGTCTGTTCAGAAGTGTAAGTAGGTAACTGTAGTGTTCACACATGTTAAGGTTCAACCGCTGTTACAGTGTACCTTACAACCGATCAGTCAGCTTCCACAACTCACACATAGGGATAGGACCATATTACACCCCTACTGATGAATCACGTCAGGAGGACTCTTCTCATCAATCCACCTCTGATTTTGGACATACAAGACTTGGAAAACCCCACTCCACATACCTTTATGTCACTGGAAGTACTGATTGATGAGCTCTGTCTAAGAGTCTGCTGTACCTTCTTTCTATGGCTCCTAATCACTTGCCATTTCAGTATTTCCAGCCACTGGTCCAGCTGCCTCAATCTGATCAGCTAGCAATGGTATCTGATGTCTCAGGGCTAGAATGTGAAGCATGCAGCAGGCAACGATGATTTGGCAAACCTCTTGGGGTGGGTAGAGGAGGGCACCTCCAGATAGGTCCAGGCACCTTAATTTTGCCATCAGGAGGCCGAAAGTGCACTCAATGGCATGCCTTGTCCTTGTGTGGGCCTCATTGTAATAGAGTTCCCCTTCTGTGGCAGGGTTCCTCACTGGTGTCAACAGCCAAGGAATATTTGTGTAGCAAGAGTCACCTGTGTGCACAAATGTAGGGCTTGTAAAATAATAGGTACAGCAAATGGGCAGATTGTGATGACAGGTGCCATAACAGTTAAACATATACATAGGCATGCATACCAAGGAGCCAGGCCCTCTCTGTGTGTAGTCGTGCCATCATGTGTGGGACATTACTATTCCGCAAAATGCAGGAGTCATGCACTGATCCTGGAATCTTGTCTGTCACTTGAGAGATGTACTGGTGTGAGAAAGTAGCCTCTTTCTAGCCTTGTTACCCCCACTTTGGGCCTGTTTGTGAGTGTATGACAGGGTGTTTTCGCTGTCTCACTGGTATCCTGCTTGCCAGGGCCCAGTGCTCATAGTGAAAACCCTATGTTTTCAGTATGTTTGTTATGTGTCACTGGGACCCTGCTAGTCAGGACCCCAGTGCTCATAAGGTTGTGGCCTATATGTATGTGTTCCCTGTGTGGTGCCTAACTGTCTCACTGAGGCTCTGCTAACCAGAACCTCAGTGGTTATGCTCTCTCATTTCTTTCAAATTGTCACTAACAGGCTAGTGACCAATTTTACCAATTTACATTGGCTTACTGGAACACCCTTACAATTCCCTAGTATATGGTACTGAGGTACCCAGGGTATTGGGGTTCCAGGAGATCCCTATGGGCTGCAGCATTTCTTTTGCCACCCATAGGGAGCTCTGACAATTCTTACACAGCCCTGCCACTGCAGCCTGAGTGAAATAACATCCACGTTATTTCACAGCCATTTTACACTGCACTTAAGTAACTTATAAGTCACCTATATGTCTAACCTTTACCTGGTAAAGGTTAGGTGCAAAGTTACTTAGTGTGAGGGCACCCTGGCACTAGCCAAGGTGCCCCCACATTGTTCAGGGCCAATTCCCCGTACTTTGTGAGTGCGGGGACACCATTACACGAGTGCACTACATATAGGTCACTACCTATATGTAGCTTCACAATGGTAACTCCGAATATGGCCATCTAACATGTCTATGATCATGGAATTGCCCCCTCTATGCCATCCTGGCATAGTTGTCACAATCCCATGATCCCAGTGGTCTGTAGCACAGACCCTGGTACTGCCAAACTGCCCTTCCTGGGGTTTCACTGCAGCTGCTGCTGCTGCCAACCCCTCAGACAGGCATCTGCCCTCCTGGGGTCCAGCCAAGCCTGGCCCAGGATGGCAGAACAAAGAACTTCCTCTGAGAGAGGGTGTTACACCCTCTCCCTTTGGAAAATGGTGTGAAGGCAGGGGAGGAGTAGCCTCCCCCAGCCTCTGGAAATGCTTTCTTGGGCACAGATGTGCCCAATTCTGCATAATCCAGTCTACACCGGTTCAGGGGACCCCTTAGCCCTGCTCTGGCGCGAAACTGGACAAAGGAAAGGGGAGTGACCACTCCCCTGACCTGCACCTCCCCTGGGAGGTGTCCAGAGCTCCTCCAGTGTGCTCCAGACCTCTGCCATCTTGGAAACAGAGGAGCTGCTGGCACACTGGACTGCTCTGAGTGGCCAGTGCCACCAGGTGACGTCAGAGACTCCTTGTGATAGGCTCCTTCAGGTGTTGCTAGCCTATCCTCTCTCCTAGGTAGCCAAACCTTCTTTTCTGGCTATTTAGGGTCTCTGTCTCTGGGGAAACATTAGATAACGAATGCAAGAGCTCAGCCGAGTTCCTCTGCATCTCTCTCTTCACCTTCTACCAAGGAATCGACTGCTGACCGCGCTGGAAGCCTGCAAAACTGCAACATAGTAGCAAAGACGACTACTGCAACTCTGTAACGCTGATCCTGCCGCCTTCTCGACTGTTTTCCTGGTGGTGCATGCTGTGGGGGTAGTCTGCCTCCTCTCTGCACTAGAAGCTCCGAAGAAATCTCCTGTGGGTCGACGGAATCTTCCCCCTGCAACCGCAGGCACCAAAAAGCTGCATTACCGGTCCCTTGGGTCTCCTCTCAGCATGACGAGCGAGGTCCCTCGAATCCAGCAACTCTGTCCAAGTGGCCCCCACAGTCCAGTGACTCTTCAGTCCAAGTTTGGTGGAGGTAAGTCCTTGCCTCACCTCGCTAGACTGCATTGCTGGGAACCGCGACTTTTGCAGCTACTCCGGCCCCTGTGCACTTCCGGCGGAAATCCTTTGTGCACAGCTAAGCCTGGGTCCACGGCACTCTAACCTGCATTGCACGACTTTCTAAGTTGGTCTCCGGCGACGTGGGACTCCTTTGTGTAACTCTGGGTGAGCACCGTTTCCCGCATCCTCAGAGTGCCTGTTTCTGGCACTTCTCCGGGTGCTACCTGCTGCTGAGGGGGCTCCTTGTCTTGCTCGACGTCCCCTCTCTCTCCTGGTCCAATTTGCGACCTCCTGGTCCCTCCTGGGCCACAGCAGCATCCAAAAACGCTAACCGCACGATTTGCAGCTAGCAACGCTTGTTGGCGTTCTTTCGGCGGGAAAACACTTCTGCACGACTCTCCTCGGTGAGGGGGATCTGTCCACCAAAGGGGAAGTCTCTAGCCATTTTCGTTCCTGCAGAAACCTCAGCTTTTCTGTCCAGTAGAAGCTTCTTTGCATCCACAGCTGGCATTTCCTGGGCATATGCCCATCTCCGACTTGCTTGTGACTTTTGGACTTGGTCCCCTTGTTCCACAGGTACCCTAGATTGGAAATCCACAGTTGTTGCATTGTTGGTTTGTGTCTTTCCTGCATTATTCCTCTAACACGACTTCTTTGTCCTTAGGGGAACTTTAGTGCACTTTGCACTCACTTTTCAGGGTCTTGGGGAGGGTTATTTTTCTAACTCTCACTATTTTCTAATAGTCCCAGCGACCCTCTACAAGGTCACATAGGTTTGGGGTCCATTCGTGGTTCGCATTCCACTTTTGGAGTATATGGTTTGTGTTGCCCCTATCCCTATGTTTCCCCATTGCATCCTATTGTAACTATACATTGTTTGCACTGTTTTCTAAGACTATACTGCATATTTTTGCTATTGTGTATATATATCTTGTGTATATTTCCTATCCCCTCACTGAGGGTACACTCTAAGATACTTTGGCATATTGTCATAAAAATAAAGTACCTTTATTTTAAGTATAACTGTGTATTGTGTTTTCTTATGGTATTGTGCAAGTGACACTTGTGGTACTGTAGTAGCTTCACACGTCTCCTAGTTCAGCCTAAGCTGCTCTGCTAAGCTACCATTATCTATCAGCCTAAGCTGCTAGACACCCTATACTCTAATAAGGGATAACTGGGCCTGGTGCAAGTACCCCTTGGTACTAACTACAAGCCAGTCCAGCCTCCTACATTGGTTGTGCAGCGGTGGGATAAGTGCTTTGAGACTACTTACCACTCTTGTCATTGTACTTTTCATAAGAGAAAAATATACAAAACAAGGTCAGTGTATATACACATAGCCAAAAAGTTTTGCATTTCCTCTTTTTCCTCTTTTCTAAGTGCTGAAAAGTACTTCTAAACTTTCTAAAAAGTACTAAAAAGTTGTAAAAGTTTTTTTTTCTCTGTCTTTCTAAAAGCTCTGACAAACTTTTTTCTCTTTTTCTATCACTTTAACTCTCTCTAAAAATGTCTGGCACAGGCCAAAATGTTGACCTGTCTAAGATTGCATATGATCACCTTAGCTGGAAAGGAGCAAGGAGTCTCTGCATAGAGAGAGGTTTGAGTGTAGGGAAGAATCCTTCCTTGGAACTGTTACTTAACATGCTTAGAGAACAAGATAAGGCTAAAGGTGCCCCATCTGTTGAAAAAGTAGCTAATGGTTCTCAATCTGATCCAGGGACTCCCCCAGGTAAAGGTTCAGGAAAGAAACTTCTTAGCCTTCCCATTACAAGACAGTCTAGCATAGTTGGTACTGAGGTGGAGTCACATAATACAGATGATGTGCTCTCACATTACACTGTCAGCCAAGCTGTTAGGGTGCCCTCTGTAAGGGACAGGTCTCCTTCTGTTCATTCCCATCATACCTCTGTATCTAGAAATGTCCCTCCCACCAACCCTGATGACAGATTGTTAGAAAGGGAACTCAATAAGTTGAGGGTGGAACAAACCAGACTGAAGCTTAAAAAGCAACAGCTGGATTTGGATAGACAGTCTTTATAATTAGAGAAGGAAAGACAGAAGTTGGGTTTAGAAACCCATGGTGGCAGCAGCAGTATTCCCCATAGTCATCCTGCAAAAGAGCATGATTCCAGGAATCTGCACAAGATAGTTCCCCCTTATAAGGAGGGGGATGACATTAACAAGTGGTTTGCTGCACTTGAGAGGGCCTGTGTTGTACAGGATGTCCCTCAAAGGCAGTGGGCTGCTATCCTATGGCTATCATTTAGTGGAAAAGGTAGGGATAGGCTCCTTACTGTGAAAGAAAGTGATGCCAATAATTTTACAGTACTTAAGAATGCACTCCTGGATGGTTATGGCTTAACCACTGAACAGTACAGGATAAAGTTCAGAGAGACCAAAAAGGAGTCTTCTCAAGACTGGGTTGATTTAATTGACCATTCAGTGAAGGCCTTGGAGGGGTGGTTACATGGCAGTAAAGTTACTGATTATGACAGCCTGTATAACTTGATCCTGAGAGAGCATATTCTTAATAATTGTGTGTCTGATTTGTTGCACCAGTACTTGGTGGACTCTGATCTGACCTCTCCCCAAGAATTGGGAAAGAAGGCAGACAAATGGGTTAGAACAAGGGTGAACAGAAAAGTTCATACAGGGGGTGACAAAGAGAACACTAAGAAGAAAGATGGTGAAAAGTCTCAAGATAAGCATGGGGATAAGGGTAAAACCAAAGATCCC
The DNA here is from genome assembly GCF_031143425.1 of Pleurodeles waltl. Taxonomy (NCBI): domain Eukaryota; kingdom Metazoa; phylum Chordata; class Amphibia; order Caudata; family Salamandridae; genus Pleurodeles; species Pleurodeles waltl. Next base: position 833,311,094 of record NC_090437.1, read on the forward strand.
ACTTCAAATCTTAAACACTCTTCAGGGGGTGGGGATAAAACAAATTCTTCCTCTTCTTCTCAAACTACACAATTTAAAAAGCCTTGGTGCTTTGTGTGTAAAAATAGAGGCCATAGGCCAGGGGATAAGTCCTGTCCAGGTAAACCCCCTGAGCCTACCACCACTAATACATCAAGCTCTAGTGCCCCTAGCAGTAGTGGTACTAGTGGTGGGACTGCTGGCAACAGTCAAATTAAGGGTGTAGTTGGGTTCACTTATGGGTCCATAGTAGAAACTGGGGTAGTCAGTCCCAAGACAGTTTCTGTCACACCTAGTGGCATTGGCCTTGCCACACTGGCTGCTTGTCCCCTTACAATGGATAAGTACAGGCAGACAGTTTCAATAAATGGTGTTGAGGGCTTGGCCTACAGGGACACAGGTGCCAGTATCACTTTGGTGACTGAAAACCTAGTGCATCCTGAACAACACATCATTGGACAACAGTATAAGATTATTGATGTCCATAACTCCACTAAGTTTCTTCCCTTAGCTATAATTCAGTTTAGTTGGGGTGGAGTTACTGGCCCTAAGCAGGTAGTGGTATCACCTAGCTTACCTGTAGACTGTCTCTTAGGTAATGACCTAGAGGCCTCAGGTTGGGCTGATGTAGAGTTTTATGCCCATGCAGCCATGCTGGGCATCCCTGAGGAATTGTTCCCTCTCATTTCTACTGAAATGAAAAAGCAAAGGAGAGAAGGCCTGAAAACTCGGGATCCCTCTCCATCAACAGGTAAAAAGGGTATCACAGTATCCCCTAACCACCCTACCATTCAGGATACCATTCCTGTGGTGGGAGAAACCTCTCCTGGGGTGGCACCTGTTCCAAGGGAATCATCAGCTGGCAAAGCTGTACTCCCTGAGGTAGAAGTACCTCTCTGTGGGATAACTAACATTGGTGACAAAAAGAGCACCATTTTAGTTAACATGGAGCATCCCTCCAACCCTCCCAGAGAAACTTTAGTGCAGAAAACCTGCACTGCCTCACAACACTTAGGACAGCATCCCTGCCCTAGTGTGGAGCTCATAGGACAGCATCCCTGCCCTGCTCCAACTCAAGAGAAACAGCATCCCTGTTTTCTCTTCCAGCCATATGGACAAAGTTTTTGCCCAGCTATGGCTTTTCTGAGACAGCATCCCTGTCTGGCATTTCCATCACTACAAATAGGTTCAGTGGACAATTCCCACTGCTCTAAACTAAAACTTACTGATAGAAACTCTGAAAATACATCTTCACATTGTTGCTTAGCTAAAAAACTTCGAACAGGGTGGTTTACATCCCCACAGGGAAGTAACCATAAAGTGGATGATAAAGGGAGTAACCAGTCTATTGCAGAGCTACTCTCTACTTATCACCACTTAGACAATAAAGTCTCAACTGGCCAAGGTTAGCCTTATTGTCCTTCGTTTGGGGGGGGGGGGGGTTGTGTGAGAAAGTAGCCTCTTTCTAGCCTTGTTACCCCCACTTTGGGCCTGTTTGTGAGTGTATGACAGGTTGTTTTCGCTGTCTCACTGGTATCCTGCTTGCCAGGGCCCAGTGCTCATAGTGAAAACCCTATGTTTTCAGTATGTTTGTTATGTGTCACTGGGACCCTGCTAGTCAGGACCCCAGTGCTCATAAGGTTGTGGCCTATATGTATGTGTTCCCTGTGTGGTGCCTAACTGTCTCACTGAGGCTCTGCTAACCAGAACCTCAGTGGTTATGCTCTCTCATTTCTTTCAAATTGTCACTAACAGGCTAGTGACCAATTTTACCAATTTACATTGGCTTACTGGAACACCCTTATAATTCCCTAGTATATGGTACTGAGGTACCCAGGGTATTGGGGTTCCAGGAGATCCCTATGGGCTGCAGCATTTCTTTTGCCACCCATAGGGAGCTCTGACAATTCTTACACAGGCCTGTCACTGCAGCCTGAGTGAAATAACGTCCACGTTATTTCACAGCCATTTTACACTGCACTTAAGTAACTTATAAGTCACCTATATGTCTAACCTTTACCTGGTAAAGGTTAGGTGCAAAGTTACTTAGTGTGAGGGCAACCTGGCACTAGCCAAGGTGCCCCCACATTGTTCAGGGCCAATTCCCTGGACTTTGTGAGTGCGGGGACACCATTACACGCGTGCACTACATATAGGTCACTACCTATATGTAGCTTCACAATGGTAACTCCGAATATGGCCATGTAACATGTCTATGATCATGGAATTGCCCCCTCTATGCCATCCTGGCATAGTTGTCACAATCCCATGATCCCAGTGGTCTGTAGCACAGACCCTGGTACTGCCAAACTGCCCTTCCTGGGGTTTCACTGCAGCTGCTGCTGCTGCCAACCCCTCAGACAGGCATCTGCCCTCCCGGGGTCCAGCCAGGCCTGGCCCAGGATGGCAGAACAAAGAACTTCCTCTGAGAGAGGGTGTTACACCCTCTCCCTTTGGAAAATGGTGTGAAGGCAGGGGAGGAGTAGCCTCCCCCAGCCTCTGGGAATGCTTTCTTGGGCACAGATGTGCCCAATTCTGCATAATCCAGTCTACACCGGTTCAGGGGACCCCTTAGCCCTGCTCTGGCGCGAAACTGGACAAAGGAAAGGGGAGTGACCACTCCCCTGACCTGCATCTCCCCTGGGAGGTGTCCAGAGCTCCTCCAGTGTGCTCCAGATCTCTGCCATCTTGGAAACAGAGGTGCTGCTGGCACACTGGACTGCTCTGAGTGGCCAGTGCCACCAGGTGACGTCAGAGACTCCTTGTGATAGGCTCCTTCAGGTGTTGCTAGCCTATCCTCTCTCCTAGGTAGCCAAACCCTCTTTTCTGGCTATTTAGGGTCTCTGTCTCTGGGGAAACATTAGATAACGAATGCAAGAGCTCAGCCGAGTTCCTCTGCATCTCTCTCTTCACCTTCTACCAAGGAATCGACTGCTGACCGCGCTGGAAGCCTGCAAAACTGCAACATAGTAGCAAAGACGACTACTGCAACTCTGTAACGCTGATCCTGCCGCCTTCTTGACTGTTTTCCTGGTGGTGCATTCTGTGGGGGTAGTCTGCCTCCTCTCTGCACTAGAAGCTCCGAAGAAATCTCCAGCGGGTCGACGGAATCTTCCCCCTGCAACCGCAGGCACCAAAAAGCTGCATTACCGGTCCCTTGGGTCTCCTCTCAGCACGACGAGCGAGGTCCCTTGAATCCAGCAACTCTGTCCAAGTGGCCCCCATAGTCCAGTGACTCTTCAGTCCAAGTTTGGTGGAGGTAAGTCCTTGCCTCACCTCACTAGACTGCATTGCTGGGAACCGCGACTTTTGCAGCTACTCCGGCCCCTGTGCACTTCCGGCGGAAATCCTTTGTGCACAGCCAAGCCTGGGTCCACGGCACTCTAACCTGCATTGCACGACTTTCTAAGTTGGTCTCCGGCGACGTGGGACTCCTTTGTGTAACTCCGGGTGAGCACCGTTTCACACATCCTTGTAGTGCCTGTTTCTGGCACTTCTCCGGGTGCTACCTGCTGCTGAGAGGGCTCCTTGTCTTGCACGACGTCCCCTCTCTCTCCTGGTCCAATTTGCGACCTTCTGGTCCCTCCTGGGCCACAGCAACATCCAAAAACGCTAACCGCACGATTTGCAGCTAGCAAGGCTTGTTGGTGTTCTTTCGGCAGGAAAACACTTCTGCACGACTCTCCACGGCGAGAGGGATCCTTCCACCAAAGGGGAAGTCTCTAGCCTTTTTCGTTCCTGCAGAAACCTCAGCTTCTTCTGTCCAGCAGAAGCTTCTTTGCATCCACAGCTGGCATTTCCTGGGCATATGCCCATCTCCGACTTGCTTGTGACTTTTGGACTTGGTCCCCTTGTTCCACAGGTACCCTAGATTGGAAATCCACAGTTGTTGCATTGTTGGTTTGTGTCTTTCCTGCATTATTCCTCTAACACAACTTCTTTGTCCTTAGGGGAACTTTAGTGCACTTTGCACTCACTTTTCAGGGTCTTGGGGAGGGTTATTTTTCTAACTCTCACTATTTTCTAATAGTCCCAGCGACCCTCTACAAGGTCACATAGGTTTGGGGTCCATTTGTGGTTCGCATTCCACTTTTGGAGTATATGGTTTGTGTTGCCCCTATCCCTATGTTTCCCCATTGCATCCTATTGTAACTATACATTGTTTGCACTGTTTTCTAAGACTATACTGCATATTTTTGCTATTGTGTATATATATCTTGTGTATATTTCCTATCCTCTCACTGAGGGTACACTCTAAGATACTTTGGCATATTGTCATAAAAATAAATTACCTTTATTTTTAGTATAACTGTGTATTGTGTTTTCTTATGGTATTGTGCAAGTGACACTTGTGGTACTGTAGTAGCTTCACACGTCTCCTAGTTCAGCCTAAGCTGCTCTGCTAAGCTACCATTATCTATCAGCCTAAGCTGCTAGACACCCTATACACTAATAAGGGATAACTGGGCGTGGTGCAAGGTGCAAGTACCCCTTGGTACTCACTACAAGCCAGTCCAGCCTCCTACAACTGGTCTGCAAGACACATCACCTTAACATTTATGGAGTGGTAGTTCTTTCTGTTCCTATACACCTGTTCATTGGCTCATTGGCACTGGGAGGAACAAGGGCTACACGGGTGCCATCAGTGGCCCCTATCACATGAGTCCCAAATCATAAAAGTCTGCCTTCACATAGGCCAAGTACGCATTCTGGGGGAACCTGATGTAGCTGTCCAGGTGCTTTAACAGGGCACACAGTACATCCTTCAAAACAAGACTGAACATGGGCTGAGACATCCATGCTGTTAGGGCCATTGTATTCTGAAAGGAGCCTGTGGCCAGGTAGTGTAGCACTGAGAAGACCTGTGCAATGGGAGGGATGCAATAGGGATTGCGTATGGCTGACAAGAGATCTGGCTCCAACTGTGTACGTAGATCCATGATGGTCTGATGATCCAGATGAAATATGTGGATTATATACCTGTCCTCCATGGTTGCAAGGTCAACTAGCGGACGATACATTGATGGTTGTCTCAATCTGCTCAAGGCAGGATATGAGTAAAGCAGTTGCCACATGTTAGCACCACAAGATATATTAGCTCACACAACACTATAGGGGATGCGTTGCACTGCTGCCATATACAATACCGACCATGATTATGCGTATGTTACACCCTCATTGTTGCACATTGGTTGACATGTAGTGTCTGACTGAGCTGTGCTGCACTGATCACACATATATTATTGGAATCAACCCATATATAGCCCTCGCCTATGTGCCTCCAAGAATCTAAACACAGCTATCAACATTTATACAGCCTCAACACATTATTGTGTCAATAATGACACAATTTGAAGCACTACCATGGTGGCACAACATAGGGTTACACCACCAAATGGGCGAGTATGTGTATGGTGCACTTAATTAGGCTCATCCGTGGATTACATGTACACAAAATGGCAGTCTCCGGTCCTGCTGTAATGGACATTTGGAAGTGACCTAAGTCCACTGGCAGACGTTGTCATGGCAGTAGGCGATCACAACCACTGTACAAATTGTCATTAGTTAACATTGCTGCCTGTGACGGTCTTGGGCCAATGACGATGACCGCCGGTGGTGACAGTCTTGTACGTGGCAGCCGTGACCGCCATTTTCTGCAGCCTTGCTCACTTGACTCCTGACACTATTGTTAGCAAGACCTCCACAATGTGATCTGCTGTATAATGCCTCTGGGAGCTATCAAGCCACATCCTCCTGGTGGAGGAGGTCCTACCCCTGTATGGACTGCTATATGGGGCACCAGAGCAGCAGGTGAGCCCACTGGACCAGCCAAGTGTGGTAGAGGTTGCGTGTGATGTTACTTAGGGCATGTGTACTGGTGAGGGAGTATATGCATGCAGAGGCCATATAGTGAAGGCATGTAAACAGAGAGGATAGGTATGTGTGGGCAGTTGCTGTGCAGATATGTATGTCCACTCCTGATGGTACGGTGTATATGTACATGACTTTTTTTGTCTGTGTCATCCATGCAGGTGAACGCCCATCGGAAGAAAGGGATCTGGCGTGCCACCGCCAAGCAAGTGCGGACCGGGGGTCCACAGCCGGCGGAGCACCCATTGTAGCAAGCGGTGGGAGGACCTGAAGACCACGGAGTCCCAGTTGGGGATGTCCTCCCAATGAGGGAGGAATGCTCGTTGGACCCTGACCCCCCTAATGGCCCGCATTTTGGCAGTGACCTACCCTGAGGTAGATAGGCATTTGAGGGCAGCACAGCAGCCACAAAGGGGTGAGTACTGACTGTACCCAGATACTTGCCTCTGGTTGTATAATGTTTGCTGCCCCACTGTAGCTTCTGTGACAATGTAGTAAGTGCAACATGTATGTAGATTAGTGGACATGTGGAGTTCCTACCTTGCATGAGTAATAGATGTGGCTTCATAATTTGCTATCAGTCAATAACATCACCTGTATCAAGACATCTCCATGTCTGCATGTGGAGATGGTCAAATGACAATGCCACATGTGTAACTACATCCTTCCATCCTGCCTTTACTATGAATGTGAGCTTGTGCAGTACCGTACCCATTGAGTATGACCTGGTCCATCCATCAGCATATAAGCTTTAGTGGCTCTAAGGTGTCTGTCCACTCCCATGTGTATTGATCACATGTATTTGCAACTAGCTCTCATCTTTGGCACAGGGACTATAGACATCTAGTACTGGTACAGGTGTAGACTCCATATAAGGCAGCCATCTCATTTACACCACAGAAATGGCCTGTATAGTACTGTGCCTATGACTTTGTAGTGGTATCCCCATTGTAAGTTCATCTTCAATCTATGGGGTATGTGAAGGTACCAACAGTAGGCTAATATGATTAGGATGTCTGATTAGGTACATTTGGACTCATCATGCATTTCCATGTGCTTGACTGGTGGGGATATATCCTTCAACCCAAAGGATTTGTTATAGAGGAAGTAAGTGGCTAGGCAGATTTCGACTTTGACGAAATGCTACGTGTTAGAAATGGGGTCTTAAGTTGGCAGAGGTATACACCCTTGTCCAAGTAGGGACCACAATCCTAGTCAGGGTAAGTCACACACAATCTAAATTATCCTATGCCCACCCTCTGGTAGCTTGGCACTGTGCAGTCAGGCTTAACTTAGAAGGCAATGTGTAAAGTATTTGTGCAATAAATCATGCAATAACACAGTAAAAACAACAGAAAAATACACCACACAGGTTTAGAAAAATATAGAATATTTATCTGAATGAATTAAGGTCAACACAGTCAAGATTTGATAACTACTAGTTGAAATATCACTTTTGCAATGATAAGATGGGTTTTAAGTCTTTAAAAACAACAATTGTCTCTTGCAAGCACAAAGTACCTGGTTTGCATCAAAATTACACACATGAAGACCGCAGAGGAGGATATGCGTGGGAAAGGTAGTTGTGGGTCGGATTTATGGGCGCACACAGATGATGTATCATTTCTTTTCCATGCAGCAAGAGAATTCCAGCACACAGGCTTGAATCCTCTTTGCGATGCAGGGTCTTTTGACGCCCAAGGACCATGCGTGGAAATCCTGGGCATTCATGGTGAAGTCACAGGTGCTGCGTCGATCTGGTGGGCGATGCATCAGAGTTTCTGTCGCACGGCAGGCGCTGCGTTGAATCCTCCTGCAGGAAGTCGGGCTGTGTTGTTCCAGTTCGATAATGCAGTGATTCTTTCACTGCCAGGCAGGCTGTGCATCGTTGTTCGCTGTACAAGGAGTTTCTTTGCAGAGATGAAGTCTTTTTTGGCCCTGAGACTTCAGGAAACAGGAGACAAGCTCAATCCAAGCCCAGACGTGGATTGGAGACAGGCTGTAAGGCACAGAAGGATTTTAAGTGCAGAGAAGTGCTCACTTTCTAAAAGTGCCATTTCTAAAAAAGTAATAAAAAACCCAACCTCACCAGTCGGCAGAATTTTGTATTACCATTCTGGCCATACTAAATATGACCTGTCTACTCCTTTCTGATCAGAATCTACCACTCAAACAGTATATGAGGGTAGCCCTAATGTTAGCCTATGAAAGGAGCATGCCTCACAGCAGTGGACAACTAATTTAGGAGTTTTCCACTGCCAGGACATACAAAACACACAAGTATATGTCCTGCCTTTTCCCTACACAGCACCCTGCCCTATGTGTTACCTAGGGCTTACCTTAGAGGTTCCTTATGTGTAGAAAAAGGGGAGTTTAAGGCTTGGGAAACACTTTTAAATGTCAAGTCGAAGTGGCAGTGAAGCTGCACACACAGGCCTTGCAATGGCAAGCCTGAGTCATGGTTAAGGGGCTTCTTATGTGGGGGGCACAACCAGTGCTGCAGGCCCACTAGTAGAATTCAATACAAAGGCCCTGGGTACATGTAGTGCACTATACTAGGGACTTACAAGTAGATCAAATATGTTGATTGGGTGTGAGCCAATGTTACTGTTTTAAGGGAGAGAGCAATAACACTTTAGCACTGGTCAGGAGTGGTAAAGTGTGCAGAGTCCTACAACCAGCAAAAACAGTGTCAACAAGTGGAGGGAGGCAGGTAAAAGAAGTTGGGGGTGACCACCCTAAGGCTGTCAGGTCCAACACTATGGCAATGGCATGTGTGCCAATGCCCTGCTACTTACAGTACAACATAATTCACTTCAGCCTACTTCATGTCTGAATGGTTACTTGGGGGCACATCTCAGGAAGTGGGACAATGACGGCTTGCCCTAGCTGATGTGGGTAATTTTGACAGGATAACGTTTTTTCAGACTTATGATATGGTGATATGTTCTTTACGTTGTATCATCATTCCTGTAGCTGTCCCATGTAGTAGTGGGATTTGATGTCAGTACAATGGCAGTGGTGTAGGGCCATGTGTGCATCATGTGTACATGTCATTTCCGTCTCACATGTGTGTTGTATGGACTTAAGTGTTGGTAATCACAAGTCAGGAGTGGTGTGAGTGATGTAGGTCTGCTCATGTTGTGAAGTAGTACTACTGTAACTGAATGTCTGGTAGAATGGTAGGTGTCCTATGATGTATTATGTGTCTACCAGAAGTTAATTAGTTGTGACAGCAGTCAGTGATTGTGGACTGTGAATGTGCCATGTACATTGATGTATGATGTGTTGTGGTGTATATGTGTTAGGTGTCTACAGATCCTCCTCTGTGAATGGGTCAAACTAATCAAGTGGCTGTACCCTCAGACTTCGATTCTACACATCAGATGTGACCTGTATGGGAGTCCAAATAGCTGTGGCTACATCACTTAATGGACCAATTTGACCATTTATGTACAGTGTTTTAGGTCAGTCATGTAATGTGACTGGCATGTATTGTGTGGTCTGTGAGTGGAGTAGTCATAACTAGCAAGGGACTTTACATGTGGACATTGACTGATCAGGTGTAGTTCCAGTACAGCTCTGATGTGCATTGTTCAGTCACATGCTCTTCAAATAGGTGGTAGGAGTATGGAGAGGTCTGTTCAGGAATCAGGTAGTCATTTGTTCTTCGTCCAGGGCATTTTGTTGTCACGGGGTCCTTTCCTCGGGATCTGCACGTCGCTGAAAAAAAAGGCCCACCTCCCGGTGTCACCAACTCAGAAAGCTATTATAGCGCAGAGTTATGGTGAAGCCAGTCAGGGGGAAGGGAATTAGGGAAGGGAACAGCAGGGAGAGAGATCTGAAAAGGAGAGGTTAGAACAATATGCCTTTACGCATTCATAGAAACGTAAATCATTTATAGACTCTTGACTAAATGTGTCTCCGAGATATCAGGTGGAGACCTCTTCTGAAATGAGGGTGAAGGCCCCTTGTAAAACACGACCTCAGATTCAAGAGATGGCAAGAATGTTGAACTATGATTATACACTGAATGTCAATCCTGTAACATTTATGTATTCACAACGTAAACCTTTGATCATGACTTAGAAAATCTCAAAGACTTAAATACGTTTTTTCATATCTTAAGTTATTCAAAGAACAATGAAAACTTTGATTTGTTTATCTCCAAAATACTTTCACATTCATAATAATAAATGTCAAAAAGGTTTTACTCATTAAAACCTAAAGCGCCTTACTTAATAACACCAGGAGGCTCTTTTACTCAAGTAGTCTAAATCACTTGCGCCAAGAACCTTTTCCTCCTGTGAATTGAAGCGCTTTATATCTGGGAACTGAAGCACCTAAATTATCATGCCCTGAGCACTTTGAATTACTGAGCCAAAAGAGCGCTTTACATCCGTGAATGGAAACACCTTGAATTGCGTGTGCACAAAGTGCGTTATCTCTGTGAACTGAAACGCTTTGAATTATTGAGCCAAAAGAGCGCTTTACATCTGTCAACGGAAACACCATGAATTATGTGTGCACAAAGCGCGTTATCTCTGTGAACTGAAACGCTTTGAATTACTGAGCCAAAAGAGCGCTTTATATCTGTAAACAGAAACACCATGAATTACGTGTGCACCAAGCGCGTTATCTCTGTGAACTGAAACACTTTGAGCCACTGAGCCAAAAGAGCACTTTACATTTGTGAACAGAAACACCATGAATTACGTGTGCACCAACCGCGTTACCTTTTGGAAGTAATAACTTCCTCCAAACTTGGATTCTGCAAGGCCTTACCGCTACGAGTACGACCTACTCGTTTTTGAATGCACCATGGACTTTGGTTAGACGATACTCTGCCATCCGGAAAGACTTCTCCAGAGAAACCTCCACAAGGTTTGGCTGCATCGAAGTCTTCAAAATAGTGAGCAACATGCTTGGGTGTGGTTGGGCTTTATAGGCCTGCCACACCCCAAGATGTCCCTACAGAGGATAGCACTGATAAGTGCATCTTGTCCACCAATGCCCTGAACCTGCAGCTACGTGAGCTTTACCACAGGGTAGACGATGCTGATGGCCATTTTTGGAACAAGTGGGGATGACCAGTGGTGTGCATAAAGCGCCACAGAGTTGTGCAGCGGAATTTCGGGCGAGACCTGGACCGCGCCTGGCCTTATTCCTGAAAGTTGTGCATGTAGACATGAATTAGCTGGTGATCATGTGGATTACACCAACTATTTTGAAAATTGATGTGGGTGTGAGGCTTGACATACATGGTTGGCTAGTAGTGACATGCTGTGACACGATGTAGCATATGTGTTATGCCAATAGAGATAGCATAGCCAGGAGATGTTTACCTACAGATGTGAATGTTTAAATGTGTGTTCCTCTCTCTCCCTTTCACTGTCTCTCCCTCCCTCTCTCTCTCTATTTGTGTGCATCAGCATTGGCAGGCGAAGGAGACAGAGCACAGGTGAGTGGGGATGCTGCAGGCCACGGGACCCAGAGTGCTGCGACCAGCGACAGAGAGGGACCCAGCGGCCTGGAAGGTGAGGGGCGTGCCACGGGGATCTCCCACTTTATATTCAGAATCCTTTTCCAGTGGACACTCCCTGATGGTAGCTGACCCTTCTGGGACCATCCCAGCACCATCTTTGACAGCTACCCCCCTACTACCACTGCCCTCTCTGTGGCGACCCACCCAGTGATCCGTGCCTGCTGACCCAGGAGGGTGGGCATTTCCTTCGCCACAGGCACCACCTCCCCTCCCCCAGTCAGTCCTGCTGCCCTCAGCCAGGAAGCTATGGACCTCCTGAGGTCGATCTCTGTGGGTCAGTCCACCTTCGTGAATGTGATCCAGGGACTAGAAACTCAAGTGCAACAGAGAAATGCATTCCTGGAGGGCACTCATGGTGCACTGGCTGGCCTACAGAGATCCTTTCAGGATCTGGTCTCCACACTGACAGCAGCCAGTCATCCTTTGTCTTACCTCTTCCCAATCCCAGACCCCTCTTTCCTGTCACAGCATTAGCACACAGACAAGCATGCACCTACCTCAACATTCAAGGCTACAGCTGATAGACTCAAGCACCACAAGACCCACCACATGCACACAAACAACACCTACCTGCAGACATACCAGTACCCACTACCTGCACAGACTCCCCCCCCCACCTTTACAGACACTACACTGGACATACCTGCAGACACAACACCAACGTTCTCCAATACAGCCACCACTCCAATCCTACCCACAGTCAGCACAATAGCAGACCCACAGACATCCACCCCAGTCACCACATCCGTAGCCCCCAAAGTCACTGACACACCCACATGCAGCACATTTTTCATACCTGCAGACACCACCCCAATAAACAGTCACCCATCCACCATGGCTTCTCCCAGCACCTTCCCCTCCTCCCAAGACACATAAAAGCCCACACTCACCCACCCAACAGACACTCAGCACCCACAAGCATTCCTCACACACACATGCACCCAAGACATCCACCAAGACACCTCCTACAACCACTCCCTTTCCCTCCACTCCCAAACCCCTTTTGCTGTGATCGTCCCCGTGCATCCAAAAAGGTGTTCCCCCCAGAATTTTCCCTCTTCCCTACTCCTCTCCCAACCAGTGATATCCCCAAATGTACTGTGTCCCTCCCAAAGTACAGCTCTTCCACCTCCAAGTCCTCCCCTGCGCCTTCTGCTAGTACCCATGCCACTCCCTCTGCTGAGAAGTGGACCCCTCCCAAGTGTTCTCAGCCTTCCCCTAAACCTCGCCCAAAGCCCCTCCTCCCAAGCCAAAGGACAAAGAGCCGCCTCCCAAACCAAAGCCCAAACCCCCTCAGCCCCCACCCCCCTTCCCTGAGGTGACTGCCAACCCCCTTGATGCCCCTACCCTGAGGAGGTCATGTAGCAGTGTGGAGTCATGTAGGGGCATACTGAAGTGCCATATGTGCATTGCGCACCTTATTCTGTGGACATTAATTTAATATTTCTGAGCCAAATAGTTGTTGGTCCCATGGTCACATATTTGTCCTGCCTTTCTTTCAACATGGCTGCATGCTTTGATATGTGTGAGTAACTTTTGTGTGTGTGTTGGTTGTGCTACCAGTTTTGTCTGGGCAGCATGTCTGGGTGTGGGCTTGGCATTTGCCCCACAGTAATGGCTGTGCATTGTTTGTAGAACATGTTTGTGTTTGGGACATGCATGTACAGTATGTTGATGTGGGGTGTACTGCGTGTTGACATGTGTTATTCATGGTGTGGTGGTTCCCTTGTATATTTGTACTGTGTGCGTACGTGTGTGTTGTGATCTGTATATCAGTAGCGTTGTGTGGTGAGTTTGCGTGGTATGACGCATACTTCGTTGTATGGCTGTGTGATTGCGTGTGTTGGTTGTCACATGTTGTTACAAGTTATTGTGTGTATGTAATGTCAGCTAGGGGGTGTATTGTAGTTGCTTGACGCTGCGTTTGGAGTGTTGCGGCTGTGGTGTAATTGTGTGAATTGCTGGAGTTGTGTATTGTTGTGTTCAACAGTGCCATGTATCTACGGGTTGGTGTGTGTTTTGGTAGTGTGTGTTGGCCGTGATGTGTGTAGTATGTGAGTGCATGTGTGTATGTTGCTGTGTGTGAATGTGCGTATCAGTGTGAGGGTACGTGTGTGTGTTGGCCTCACCACCCTTCCCAGATGTGGATGGTGGTGTGTCCCTAGATACATTCACAAATTACAACAGTGACAGGTAAGTATGTATACTTATGGTTGTTGTCATTGTCGCTGGTTCCGGAGTCATTGTACAAGCAGGAGCAGCAGGAAAACATGTAGGTTGGGTTCCATGGCGGCTCCAGACGGGTATGGCTTCCTGAAGGTGAGTGCCAGGGTGTCCGTGGTGGTGCGACGTTAGTGTAAAGCTTGGTGGTGTGCAGCTTCGTAATCTGTCCGGTGGAAACATGGTCTCTGCCAGCCTGAAGGTGGCTACCGCCATTCGTAGTGGCTTGATCGCAGTGGCGGTGTCTGCAGTGGTTTGGCTGTGTTCAGTTGGGAAGACTGCCAAGCTCATAATTCGGAGGTCTTCTCTGCCGGCCAGTTGGCGGTACGACCGCCGGCACCAACATGGGGGTTCTGTGACCGCCAAAATCGTAATAACCCCCTATATGTCTTGCCCACCAAATATTTTTTATAAGTACCCATGTTCTAGATAAACTGCTCCCAACCCCTGGTGTCTGTGTTGCAAGAAGCAGGCAATTTGCCAGAGAAATACCTATACATATGTAAAACAAAAAGAATGAAACAGTATCCACAAATTATGTCCCTCACAGAGGGTGGGAACTCAGAGGCAGAATCTGTAATCCTTTATGCTGGTATTCTCTAGGGCTTACAATCTTATTGGGGCTCCTCTTGCTGTCTCCAGGCACAGTCCCAAGGGGAAGGGGCAGACCTCTCTAACACCTACTCCTGCTGCTTTTTGTGCCCCTTTAGAAGCTTGATATTTGGAGTGCATTTCCAATCCCTGGGTGCTAGCAAGATTCAGGAGTCTTTAGTCTTCTTGGCCAAGTAGTGAGAAATAACTTCTTTCCTTTCACATATTTGTTCTGACCCCAAGCTGTTCTGACGAGGTGGTAGTAAGGTGCCAGTATTGTCATGTGAACCACTCAGCAATTGGAGAATGTCCAGCAATCCTTTCCGATTGCTCTCTCGCAGTATCTCCATCTCCTTTTACACCACTTTCTCTATTGGCTTACTGCAAACCTTCTCAGCAACCCTAAAACAAGATGACTCCGGCAATCCTCTATATGCAAGAGTTCTGGTCCATCTCGTAGCCAGTCTTATAAAGAGATGAAGTGTCCTGTGCTTTACTCGGTCATGGCCAAATCTGTTTTTAGTCTTGCTTGGGACAGAGTCACAAAATGTAGATGTTTGGACAAAATATTGAGTTGTAAATATTGGGAGAAAGAAATATTGGAAAAAAATATTGTGAGATAAAATACTATGATCTAGAAATACTGTTTTTGAGAATATTGATTTTTTTGGTAAGTAATATCATTGTTCTTAATATCCTTTTTAATTATACAGTTCTAAAAAGATATTTAAAATTATTTTAATGTGTTTTAGTTTATATATAAATTCTATGTGTTAATATAGTTTGTATAATTGCTACTATTTATTTTATATTGTTTGTCATTTTAAGTGACTTAGAATTTTTATTTTTATTGTTAATAGTAAGTTATGGTGTTCTAGTGGGTTGTTGGGTTTGTAGAGGAATAGGGTGGGAAGTTATTTATCTAATACTTATTAATAAAATCATTTTAGGTTGGTGTGTGATTAATACTAATTGTGTACATTATGTAATACTGATTTATTTTACATACATTTTAGGTGAATTATTACATATGTAGAGGTATAGAGTGGGAAGTTAATTAGGTAATTATTTAACAGTTAATGTTTAACTTATTATTAATTATGTAATTGATTATTAATTATGTAAAGAGAGTAACAATAATATATTTTAGTTATATTTTAAGTGGGGGTTGCTAGGTTTGTAGGGGTATAGGGTTGGAAGTTAAGTAATAATTACAAATAATACTTATTAATGTATAATGTAATTGATTAATAATTATTTAAATTGTGTAATAATTATGTGATTGATATTTATTATGTACATTATGCAATAATGATTTATTTTTCATATATTTTAGGTGCAGGTTGTACATTTTTAGGAATATAGAGTGGAAAGTTAATTAAGTAATGCTTAATTTATTATTAATTACTAAATTGATTATTAATTATTTATATTATGTAACACTACTTTATTTTAGTTACATTTTAGGTGCGGGCTGCTAGGTTTGTAGAGGTAGAGGGTAAGAAGTTAATTAAGTAATAATTAAAAAGTATAAAAAGTATTTATTATTATGTAAAATTAATTAATAATTATGGAAATTGTATAATTATTATATACGTTTGTTGTATTTTTGGTGTGGGCTTCTGGGTTTGTAGAGTTATGGGGTGGGAAATTAATTGAGTAATTTGTATTCATGTGCATTATTAATTGTTAATCATGTAATTTATTTTCAATTACTTAAATTGTGTTATACGTATTAGTGTTAGTTATTGGTATATGGTTGGGTACCATGTCATACGCCATGTTATACAGTTCCTACAAATTAAGTATGACTGTGTATCAGGTCAACATAAACTTCAGGAAATAGGGACTTGATCCTTCTATACTATCAGGATACGTTGCCATAATTCTTAGCTAGCTCACAGTGCTCCATCTGAATCCCCCTAACTAACCTCAAATATGACCACTCTTATTCCCAAAGAAATAGTAAAAATAGATCCACCCTTTTGTTGTTACCTTGTTTGTCCAAGTTAAGACCCAAAGAAAATACAAAAATGGCTTGCTAAACATTTATTGAAACAATTGTATTCCTGTATAGAAGGCCTGAGATGTGATTATTAGTCAGATGAAACAAAGCACAATAACCAGCATTATAAGAATTGTCAAAAAGATAAACAATTCAACCATGGTAATGTCCCTACATTGTTACACTCCTATCTGTCACTACATGCACTATCAAGAGCATAGAGGGAGTACCCTCTGCCAGATCTATTGAGACCCCCTAAACAACCTCATTCCTTGGTAAGATGTGCAGGGAAGCCGGTCAGATGTAGTGCAGGCTATCATCGTTTGTAGGATGGAAGTCAGAGTCAGCAGCGCTGCATCTCAGTCACAGTGCACCACATTCCAGGATAATCCTAGCAGAAGTGCTCATCTGCCTAATGCATCACAGTGGAAGTCTACATAATGAGAAATACTGTTCATATTACACCGTGTCAAAGGTGTAGAGTTTAAGCAATGGTGTGTCTGAACCCCCAGGGCTGTCACCAATGGACAATCATAATACAAGGGCATTGCGGTCTGCATGCCTAGACTTGGACGGAGTGTACAGACTATATGAGAGCAATGCTTGCTTGGAATAAGATGAATGTACAGTATCTTCTCAGTATAATATCGGGTAAAAACATAAAAGACCACCATCAGAAAAAGATGTCAAGCTCTAGTGTGCAGTCTAAAATGGAGACTCATCAGAGGCCCTAATGTGGTTCACCACAATATTGTAGGTGTGGCTTGCTTGGTTTGTAGGGTTATTGGGTGGTAAGTAATAATTAAGTGACTATCATATTTTTTATGAAAGTTAATTATTACATTATTGACTAATTGTCTAAAGTGATTGTTTATATATACAGATATACATTATTTTAAGTAATAATATTTAGATTATACGTTTTATATTTTTTCTTAATTAATATGGTTATTCAAATATGTAATGTATTTAAAGTGAAGTAGTTTACCTACTGTTGCTTAGAATTGAGTGGGAATAATAAATTCACCTCCTCCAAAGTCCAACGCTTTCCCTACTATTGCACAGACTTGCACAGTAAATTTAACCCCTCTGAAGTCCGGCGTTTTCCCTACTGTTGCACAGACTGGAGTAGGAATAATAAATCTATTCTATCCAAGGAGATCTAAAGAGCGTTGTTCTGGAATAGCCAGGTTTTCAGAAGTTTATGGAAGGCCACCTCTTTGGTGGCAGAGAGTTAAGTTAAGGGGAGGAAATTTCAGAGTTTAGCCACATTGTGGATTGACCTCCATATTCTGCCTTCCTAATGAGGGTATACTAACCAACCTAGCACTGGAAGAATGCAATACTGTCCCAGGAGTGTAAAAGGAGATCAGAGATTGGAGGGTCCGAGGCCCCCAGTTGAGCAGGGCCTTATAGGCTATGCAAAGAGATTTGAATTTAATCTGCTCGACCACCCAGAGCCAATGGAGGTTATTCAGGGCTTGAAGAGCAGATTTGTGCTTGGAAATACTATACAATATTTGTGACGCGGAGGTCTGTACCACTTGTCATTTACTTATGGTGGCTTTTAGAGCTCCCAGTAAAGGGGGTTACTGTAGTCCAGGTGGGAAAGAATGAGAACCTGGAGAATCAACCTCTTAGATGTTGGAGGAAGTAAAGCAAGAATTTTTGCAGCATCCTGAGAATACCATAGCATCTTTCTGCAAACTTTATTGCTTGAACATCCATTTTGAGGGCTTTGTCCAGCCAAACTCCCAGGCTCTTTATGGCTGTGTTATATGCAGAGGAGGGGCCTAGGCACTTCTCCCAGCTCAACTTCAAAGGTCGGTGGACATTGTTGCCCAAGATCTTAAACTCAGTTTTCTCTCCAGTTTATTTTCAACAGAAGCTGTTCATCCAAATCGCAAACTTTTCTAAGCAAGGACCAAAGGAGGGGGTGAAGGGATACTGATTTGTAGAAAGAGAGACGACCAATTAGGTATTGTCCGCATAAGACAAAATTGAAATCCCAAAGGGTTGGAGAATATTGGCCAACAGACTTGTATACAAATTAAACAGTGTAGGCCTAAGAGAAAATCCCTGGGGAACACCATAGCTAAAAGAAAAGATCTCTGAAGTGCAGCCTCCATCAAATACCTGGAAAGTCCTTTCTTCCTGGTAGGACTTGAGCTACTTGAGATTCCAGCACTATGTATCCAGTCAATGAGAATGTTGCGCTTTACTTTATCAAACGCTGCACTGAGATCAAGGAGGGTGATGACAACCGTACCTCCTCGATCCAGTAGCACTTTAGCTTTGTCGACCACCACTTAGAGAGCAGACGCGGTGCCATGATAGGTTTGGAATCCGGTTTCGCTGGATGTAAAATCTCATGGTTCTCTAAAAAATATGATAGGATTAAATTTACATATACTTCCAGTATCTTACTTATGCCACAAAGGAGAGAAATAGGCCTTTAGCGACTCGGGTCAAGAGGATCCTGATTAGGATTTGTTTAGTAATGCTTTTACCATGGCGTGTTTACATGCCATTGGAATTGTGCTTGCAGATAACAAACTATTTAGCAGTTCTAGTAAAGTAGGAATTATCTGATCTGCAACTTTAGATAAAATATGAGGGGGGCTGGATCAATAAGGGACATTGACTTTACTTTGGACATGATGTCTAAGAGACTCTCAGGCTTTAAAGAAGGAAACTCTGTCAGATTGGAGGGACTGGAAATTAACCAATCCTCATTATGGCTAGATTGCGTAGTTTCATTAGACAATTGAAATGTGCAGTAAATTTTTGGGATTTTATTCTGAAGAGATATTGCAAAATCATTACATCTGGTTGGTCAGGGTTGAGGAGAGGGACAATTAATGGAGGGTTCTGATAATGTTTTTATGACTCAGAACATTTCTTGAGAGGAATTTGAAGCAGGGTTAATCTCATGATCATAATAAGAGACTGGTGCTTTTTTCATTTCTGAGTGATAAAGTGTAATGGTTTCCTGATATTACTGTTTGCTGATCTCATCATAGTCCTTTCTCCAAATTCTTTCAGCTTTCTTACATTCTTGTTTAAGTTTACACAGATGAAGGGTATACTAAGATGCCAATTTATTTTCAACTCGTCTATTTTGTGTTTTAAAGGAATAACTTGTTCGAAGGAAGATTTGATCCACTGGCAGAATTTATTCTACCAAGAGTGGTCTAGTGTCACTAAGGACCAGTCTCAAAGATTGTAAGGGAAGTTTGGACCAAGGGTGAACTTCACAAGTGAGAGACTTCACTTCTGAGGGTGTAAAGGGGGTTTCCAGTGTAAAAGGAATCATAAAATGATCAGACCACATTACTGGTGCTGGTTCTGCCACTTTTACCATATTATCGTTAGAAAAGATGGGGTCTAAAAGTTGGCCTTTTTCATGTGTCAGTACTGATGCTTTTTGCAATAGGTGGATAGCCAAAAGATCCTGAGTCAGGCTGATGGTCTGGGCATTGGTTGATTTGTCCAAGTAAATATTGAAATCCCCCAGTATGGAAAAGTTGGCCTTAGTGTATGCCGAAAAGGCTATTACTTTGGGGTGAGACTGAATAAACGTACCTGATGCCCCAGTAGGCTGGTATAATAGAACTAATGGATTAAACCCAGATCTATGACTGGGGGTGAGTGTTTGACAATGTTCAGCATTCCGTTCATCACTTGTTGTTTTTGCTTTGTCGCCCTAAGTGGGAAGGGTAGGCCCAGACGTGGGTCCCGTGCTTCCCATGCCACTGGATTCAAGCTAGCCTGGCCGATGAGGGGTGAAACCCCGAAACCGGTCCCAGGATGCTTGTTTCCGGTCCAGTGAGGACCTGGCTTGGCAGTTCGGTCTGGACTGTTCCCATGAGGAACAGGGTCAAGACTGATTTGCATATGGCTGGGTCCAAACTGGGGTGGCATGGTGAGCAAAAGAACGATGGATTAAACCCAGATCTATGACTGGGGGTGAGTGTTTGACAATGTTCAGCATTCCGTCCATCACTTGTTGTTTTTGCTTTGTCGCCCTAAGTGGGAAGGGTATGCCCAGACGTGGGTCCCGTGCTTCCCATGCCACTGGATTCAAGCTAGCCTGGCCGATGAGGAGTGAAACCCCGAAACCGGTCCCAGGATGCTTGTTTCCGGTCCAATGAGGACCTGGCTTGGCAGTTTGGTCTGGACTGTTCCCATGAGGAACAGGGTCAAGACTGATTTGCATATGGCTGGGTCCAAACTGGGGTGGCATGGTGAGCAAAAGAACAATGGATTAAACCCAGATCTATGACTGGGGCTGAGTGTTTGACAATGTTCAGCATTTCGTCCATCACTTGTTGTTTTTGCCTTGGTATAATAGAACACCTGAAAAGGTAGTTGTGGGTGAGAAGGAAATGACAAACATCATACTTTCACAGTCTATAATCTCTAGAGATTCAATGAAACATGCAAATTGTTTTTTAAGAATGATGGCATCCCTATGCCTTTTTTCCTTGATCCTTAAGACAGATGTAATTTCCAGGTGGCAGGGCTAAAGCACGATCAGTTACAGATTCAGGATGTCACTAGGTTTCTGTCAGAAATATTGCATCAGGTACTATTTTGTGACCAAGGGAGAGATCTACAATTAATTAAAAACATATGCCAACAAACATTCACATTAGGATGAGGCTTTAAATGTTACTCAGCCATGGGGGGGTGCCCCCAACAATGTCTGCAAGTGGAATCAACTTCAGTGGGATCAATAGAATGAAGGCAATGAACACTGGTACTCATAGGGCTTGACGTTGAAGGAAAGAGTAAGTTATCAAACTTACTCGATTTGGGCCAGGGTTCCTGGTCCCTGTTCCTGTTCAGGCACAGATGGGAGCAGACAGGCTTGCATTTGGTGCACCTTTGGCATGACAGTGGCACGCCCACTGCGCACGTCTATACCCTGGGCTTCATTTATAGACTGGCCCCTGGAAGCTGTAGTGCCAACCAAAATGGTGTCTCCATCCTTCCAATTTCACCTCCACACCAGCCTCCCCTTCTAAGACCAAAGTGCCAAAAAAGTCAAAAACGTCAGGTGGAATAATTTTAAAACCAAATATAAATATGTCAAATGTTATAAAAGTCTCAAAAAAGTGTTCCCAACACTCCCCTTTCTTAGTATAGCAGGAACAATAGCCCTAACTTCCGTGTCATGCACAGAGAGCGCAACGCACTAACAACATGTTTGCATACCGGGCTACATTTATAATAAGTCTACCACACCAAATTTCAATGCTTTCCCTGCTGTTGCACAGACCAGAGTAGGAAATGTTAATCTTATTTTTATAGAAGTGAAATATAAGAATAAAACAAAAAATATATAATGTAAAATATATATTTTTAACATTTGTGGTAGTGATATCAACTTTATTTCTTAATGTAGGGGGTGATACAGATAAAAGCTGTCCATAGTATGCCATTTGTTTTGGAATTGACTATTTTGGCTTTCTCTGAACAGTTGTACACAGATTGAACACTATATTCAATGTGGGTTTCCCATATATCTGTGGTTCATTGTGAATATGAACTATAGTACATAGTAAAGCCGTAGCAATTTATATAGCAATATGTGGGAAAACTACTCCTAGTTAAACATTTTGTTCTAATCTGTTTTACAGAGCTCTTCTTCATCTTATCAGTTATTATTGAATGCTAATCCTTGATAATAATGTCAGTGCAGTATGTATATTGTATAAGTTATTTTGTTTGGAAAAGTATGGCTTTTACAAGATGTTTGCAGGAGCTGAACACACAATCCCCTCCATAGACTATGAGGGGGCTGTCCTTCCTGTCGGGCTCACGCAATACGTTCTCAAGATTGTACATTTGGAATTGAGCTCATAACAGTGTAGGTTTTGTCATTTTGAAGAACGTAAGACAAGGGTTGCTTAAAGTACAAAAACAGTTGATGTATTCTTGCATTTGAGATATTAAGAAAGTTCTCTGTTTTTTACAATCTTGTGGACCTCTTATGAGACACCCTTCACATGCCCGGAAGAGGAAGGACATCCCAAGGAAGGTTTGTGATTGATTCATATGGATGTCTTTATTTAGCAAAGAAAGATTCCTTCCTTGTTGCATTACTTGCCTATTGGGTTTTTCTCTGATTACACCTTGTTGGCTACCTCTCTGACTTTGCTGATTTTCTGTGATCAGAATGGTATCATCTGATTCAGATGAGAACCCTACTTCTGTTCCTACTAGTCAGCTACCTCAGCCACACAGGGAGTCCTTGATCTGGCAATTTTTTCAGACGAGGCCTGGTGGACAGAAAGTGTCTTCCAAATAGGTAATTTGTGACATCTGCAAAAAGAGTTAAGCAGGGGCAGCCTGAACAAGCAATATTCTGTGAGTACCACTGGGATGTGGCAACATTTAAGAGCCATTCACCCTGAATTCCTTGCTCGGGCTGAGTTAGTCTGTGCTGCAGAGCTTGATACTTCTTCAAGAGTGTCCATATCTTTTCAACCTGATGACAGTGTGTCTGACAGTGTTGCTAAAATCGGCCTAAGTGGGAAGGGTATGCCAGTCGTGGGTCCCGAGCTCACTGTGCTGTTGGATTCAAGCTAGCCTGGCTGATTAAGGGTGATACACTGAAACCAGGAGAACCTGGCTTGGCAGTTCGGGATGGAGTGTTCCCATGGGGAACAGAGTCAAGACTGATTTGCATATGGCTGGGTACAAACTGGGATGTTATGGTGAGCAATAGAACAATAGATTAAACCCAGATCTGTGACTGGTGGTGAGTATTTCAAAAGTTTCATCATACCGTCCATCATCTTTTTGTGTTGCTAAATTCGCTCTAAGTGGGAAGGGTATGCCCAGGCTTGGGTCTCGTGCTCACTATGCTACTTGATTCAAACTGGCAGATGAAGGGTGATACCCTGAAACCTGTCCTAGGATGCTTGTTTCCGGTGGAGGGAGGACCTGGCCTGGCTGCTCAGACTGGACTGTTCCCATGGGGAACAGGGTCAACACTGGTTTGCATATGGCTGGGTACAAACTGGGGTGGCATGGTGAGCAAAAGAACAATGGGTTAAGCCCAGATCTGTAACTAAGGTTGAGTGTTTGAAAAGTTTCAGAACTCCTTCCATCATCTTTTTGTGTTGCTAAAGTCACCCTAAGTAGAAAGGGTATTCCCAAATGTGGGTTCTGCGCTCACTTTGCCACTGGATTTAAGCTAGCCTGGCTGATGAAAGGTGATACCTCAAAATCGGTCCCAGGATGCTTGCTTCCGGTCCAGGGAGGACCTGGCTTAGCAGTTCAGGCTGGACTGTTCCCATAGGGAGCAGGGTCAAGACTGATTTGCATATGGCTGGGTTCAAACTGGGCTGGCATGGTGAGCAAAAGAACAATGGATTTGTGGCTGGGTTCAAACTGGGAAGGGCATGCCCAGACATGGGCCCCTTGTTCACTGTGCCACTGGATCGAAGCTGGCCTGCCTGATGAAGGGTGATGCCCAGAAACTGGTCTCAGGATGCTTGTTTCCAGCCAAGGGAGGACCTGGCCTGACAGTTCAGGCTAGACTGTTCCCATCGGGAGCAGGGTCAAGACTGATTTGCATATGGCTGGGTCCAAACTGAGATGGCATGGTGAGCAAAAGAATAATGCTCACTGTGATCTGTGACCTCAGGGTCAGTGTTTGAAAAAGTTTCAGCAGTCTGTCCATCATCCTTTTGTGTGTTTTTTTTTGTTTGTTTTGAGAGTCAGGCTCACAGTCTGTCGTGTGCACTGCAAGGGGGCAGTGTTTACTGGTTTATATTCGTAAGCATCTCAGAAGACTGTACTTTTATAATGAAATATGCATCTTCACTGAGCATATCCTTTTGTAAAAGGTATAATTTATATGCACCAGATTTTCAATATCCCTCCACGTTTTTTTCCTGTGATCCTGTGAGACTCTAACAAGATCATAAAAACACTTTAGAGTACATTTTTTTATTGTCCTTCACTACCCCTTATAATTCAAACTAGTTGACTATTGGGAGAGACTGGTCTCTTCACTGAAACTTTTCACGAAGATAACTAGTGTGTAGAGTAGTGTATAAAGAGACAGAGGGGGTCATTACAACATTGGCGGTAAAAGGCACTTACCGCCGTGCAGAAGACCGCCAATACACCGCCGCGGCGGCGGTATTCCGCCACAGCTATTATGACACACATCTCGGAATCCCCCGAAATTCAGACACCCACACAACACCGCCACACCAAAGGTCAGTGATAAACTGGCGGAAACAAATCCTCCACCTCCACGCCAACAGAAACACGCCCATGCTATTACGACCCACGAATCCACGCAGCGGTCTTTCAACCGCGTTATTCCATTGGCGGTACACACCGCCACGCACAAAATACACACACATCTCCAAAACACCGCCACATTGGACAATTCCAAAGACACACACCTGATACACATACAAACAACACTCCCACACACCCAACACAATATAAAACACACACCCACATCACCCACAAACCCCTACTACCACAATTCACGAACGAAGGCCAGAGAGAGAGCACAGAATAGACAACCCCATCACAGAGAGGCACACAACACCATCACCCACACAACATCCACGCACAAAACACCACACACCACTACACTCACCACACTCATCACCACATACACCACCCCACACATCACCCACACCACCCCATGTCACGCCAAAGACACCCCTGCTTCTCCGAGGAGGAGCTCAGGGTCATGGTGGAGGAAATCATCCGGGCAGAGCCACAGCTATTTGACTCACAGGTACAGCACACATCAATAGCCAGGAAGATGGAGTTATGGTGCAGAATCGTGGACAGGGTCACCGCCGTGGGACAGCACCCAAGAAATAGGGAGGACATCAGGAAGAGGTGGAACGACCTACGGGGGAAGGTACGTTCAACAGTCTCCAGGCACAACATCGCGGTACAGCGGACTGGCGGCGGACCCCCACCTCCTCCCCCACAACTAACAACATGGGAGGAGCAAGTCTTGACCATCTTGCATCCTGAGGGCCTCGGAGGAGTCAGTGGAGGATGGGACACTGGTAAGTCAAATCTTATCTATCATATCCCGAACCCTACCTGCATGCTATCACACACCCCCACCCTCACACCCTCCCCTATCACTCCAAATCCTCACTAGTCTACCCATAACACAAACCACACATCCCAACACCACGCCCTGCATTACACAACTAAGCATGGACACCCCTCACTAAAGCATGCCCACTGCACATACCCAGAACAACCCCCCAACCATCATCACACAAACCCACACACAGGAATGCTTGCACTGGGGTACACAAACACCCACCCATTGCACACCATTACACACACACATGCAATAATCATGCTCTTATGCCCCTGCAGGAACCCGAAGGACCGTCACCACACCAGAGGGTCCAGACAACACCACTGCACCCCCAGAATAGGCCCACAGTGACGACAGCAGCTCTGCCGTACTGGATCCTGATGACCAGCCCGGACCATCGTGGGCCTCGGGACAGTCGGTTCCCCTTGCACAGGCACAGCCCAACACCGACCTTCCACTCTCTGGTAACACCAGCACAGCACCCACCCAGCGGGCCCAAACCTCCGTACCCAGGACAGGTCAATCAGCTGTGTGTCCACCACTACAGGGAACCCAGGCTAACCCGCCACCCCAACAACAACAGGGACCTGGGGGCAGTGGTAGTGGGCACATGGTCCAGGGGACGGAGGCACAGGAACACAGGGGAACTGGGAGGGCTGCTGTGCGACAGGGGGAGGACAGGCCAAGGGAACCCACTCTCCACAAGGCCCTATCCTCCATCATGGGAGCATACCACCACTCCCAGGAGACGATGGCGACGGTCCTGGACAAGTTGCAGGAGACCCTGTGCCTGCAGGACGAACTGTATTTGGGGTTCAGGGAGGAGCTCAGGACCATCAGCTCCGCCCTGGGTACCATCGTAGGGGTGCTGAGGGACATACAGCAGACCTTGAGGGAATACCGTGGCACTCCAAGGGGCCCCTGACACTAGCCAGGACGATGAACTGCCCACCACCTCCGCCGGCACTAGTGGACAGGACGACCCGCCACAGGACCACCACACCAGCACCCCACCCCCTGCAGACGGACAACCACCATGCAAGCGGTCCCTGAGATCCAGGAACAGGACAGAGCAAGATGGCAAGACCCCCACCAGGAAATGAGACCACCCTGATTGTGCTCCCACTGTCCCACTTTGTTACCCTGTCCATACTTACACTGCACCAGCTCCACTTCCTATGCCCAGATGGGCAGTGTACCTGTGAGACTAATAGACTGGACTCTGCCATGGACATTCCTCCGCCATCACCCATCACCAATTTACAAACCCCTCACATTTCAGAGCACTTCAATAAACACCCTTGAAACACAAAACAATCTGGAGTCAGTCTGTGATATAGTAAATATGTATTATCAATGACAGTGGCATAATGGGTTTACCATTGTAAGGCTAACATACCTATGTCACACATCACAAGCCCTTGAAGTATGCAAGCAGTTGACACGTAGGTAATCACACCTGTGAAGCCATAATGGAAGGGTACAACTCAGTTACCAAATAGTGATTTAAATCGAGAAACAGGATAGAGGTGGAATAAGATGAATGTACAGTATCTTCTCAGTATAATATCGGGTAAAAACATAAAAGACCACCATCAGAAAAAGATGTCAAGCTCTAGTGTGCAGTCTAAAATGGAGACTCATCAGAGGCCCTAATGTGGTTCACCACAATATTGTAGGTGTGGCTTGCTTGGTTTGTAGGGTTATTGGGTGGTAAGTAATAATTAAGTGACTATCATATTTTTTATGAAAGTTAATTATTACATTATTGACTAATTGTCTAAAGTGATTGTTTATATATACAGATATACATTAATTTAAGTAATAATATTTAGATTATACGTTTTATATTTTTTCTTAATTAATATGGTTATTCAAATATGTAATGTATTTAAAATGAAGTAGTTTACCTACTGTTGCTTAGAATTGAGTGGGAATAATAAATTCACCTCCTCCAAAGTCCAACGCTTTCCCTACTATTGCACAGACTTGCACAGTAAATTTAACCCCTCTGAAGTCCGGCGTTTTCCCTACTGTTGCACAGACTGTAGTAGGAATAATAAATCTATTCTATCCAAGGAGATCTAAAGAGCGTTGTTCTGGAATAGCCAGGTTTTCAGAAGTTTATGGAAGGCCACCTCTTTGGTGGCAGAGAGTTAAGTTAAGGGGAGGAAATTCCAGAGTTTAGCCACATTGTGGATTGACCTCCATATTCTGCCTTCCTAATGAGGGTATACTAACCAACCTAGCACTGGAAGAATGCAATACTGTCCCAGGAGTGTAAAAGGAGATCAGAGATTGGAGGGTCCGAGGCCCCCAGTTGAGCAGGGCCTTATAGGCTATGCAAAGAGATTTGAATTTAATCTGCTCGACCACCCAGAGCCAATGGAGGGTATTCAGGGCTTGAAGAGCAGATTTGTGCTTGGAAATACTATACAATATTTGTGACGCGGAGGTCTGTACCACTTGTCATTTACTTATGGTGGCTTTTAGAGCTCCCAGTAAAGGGGGTTACTGTAGTCCAGGTGGGAAAGAATGAGAAACTGGAGAATCAACATCTTAGATGTTGGAGGAAGTAAAGCAAGAATTTTTTGCAGCATCCTGAGAATACCATAGCATCTTTCTGCAAACTTTATTGCTTGAACATCCATTTTGAGGGCTTTGTCCAGCCAAACTCCCAGGCTCTTTATGGCTGTGTTATATGCAGAGGAGGGGCCTAAGCACTTCTCCCAGCTCAACTTCAAAGGTCGCTGGACATTGTTGCCCAAGATCTTAAACTCAGTTTTCTCTCCAGTTCATTTTCAACAGAAGCTGTTCATCCAAATGGCAAACTTTTCTAAGCAAGGACCAAAGGAGGGGGAGAAGGGATACTGATTTGTAGAAAGAGAGACGACCAATTAGGTATTGTCCGCATAAGACAAAATTGAAATCCCAAAGGGTTGGAGAATATTGGCCAACAGACTTGTATACAAATTAAACAGTGTAGGCCTAAGCGAAAATCCCTGGGGAACATCACAGCTAAAAGAAAAGGTCTCTGAAGTGCAGCCTCCATCAAATACCTGGAAAGTCCTTTCTTCCTGGTAGGACTTGAGCTACTTGAGATTCCAGCACTATGTATCCAGTCAATGAGAATGTTGCGCTTTACTTTATCAAACGCTGCACTGAGATCAAGGAGGGTGATGACAACCGTACCTCCTCGATCCAGTAGCACTTTAGCTTTGTCGACCACCACTTAGAGAGCAGACGCGGTGCCATGATAGGTTCGTAATCCGGTTTCGCTGGATGTAAAATCTCATGGTTCTCTAAAAAATATGAAAGGATTAAATTTACATATACTTCCAGTATCTTACTTATGCCACAAAGGAGAGAAATAGGCCTTTAGCGACTCGGGTCAAGAGGATCCTGATTAGGATTTGTTTAGTAATGCTTTTACCATGGCGTGTTTACATGCCATTGGAATTGTGCTTGCAGATAACAAACTATTTAGCAGTTCTAGTAAAGTAGGAATTATCTGATCTGCAACTTTAGATAAAATATGAGGGGGGCTGGATCAATAAGGGACATTGACTTTACTTTGGACATGATGTCTAAGAGACTCTCAGGCTTTAAAGAAGGAAACTCTGTCAGATTGGAGGGACTGGAAATTAACCAATCCTCATTATGGCTAGATTGCGTAGTTTCATTAGACAATTGAAATGTGCAGTACATTTTTTGGATTTTATTCTGAAGAGATATTGCAAAATCATTTCATCTGGTTGGTCAGGGTTCAGGAGGGGGACAATTAATGGAGGGTTCTGATAATGTTTTTATGACTCAGAACATTTCTTGAGAGGAATTTGAAGCAGGGTTAATCTCATGATCATAATAAGAGACTGGTGCTTTTTTCATTCCTGAGTGATAAAGTGTAATGGTTTCCTGATATTACTGTTTGCTGGTCTCATCATAGTCCTTTCTCCAAATTCTTTCAGCTTTCTTACATTCTTGTTTAAGTTTACACAGATGAAGGGTATACTAGGATGCCAATTTATTTTCAACTCGTCTATTTTGTGTTTTAAAGGAATAACTTGTTCGAAGGAAGATTTGATCCACTGGCAGAATTTATTCTACCAAGGGTGGTCTAGTGTCACTAAGGACCAGTCTCAAAGATTGTAAGGGAAGTTTGGACCAAGGGTGAACTTCACAAGTGAGAGACTTCACTTCTGAGGGTGTAAAGGGGATTTCCAGCATAAAAGGAATCATAAAATGATCAGACCACATTACTGGTGCTGGTTCTGCCACTTTTACCATATTATCGTTAGAAAAGATGGGGTCTAAAAGTTGGCCTTTTTCATGTGTCAGTACTGATGCTTTTTGCAATAGGTGGATAGCCAAAAGATCCTGAGTCAGGCTGATGGCCTGGGCATTGGATGATTTGTCCAAGTAAATATTGAAATACCCCAGTATGGAAAAGTTGGCCTTAGTGTATGCCGAAAAGGCTATTACTTTGGGGTGAGACTGAATAAACTTACCTGATGCCCCAGTAGGCTGGTATAATAGAACACCTGAAAAGGTAGTTGTGGGTGAGAAGGAAATGACAAACATCATACTTTCACAGTCTATAATCTCTAGAGATTCAATGAAACATGCGAATTGTTTTTTAAGAATGATGGCATCCCTATGCCTTTTTTCCTTGATCCTTAAGACAGATGTAATTTCCAGGTGGCAGGGCTAAAGCACGATCAGTTACAGATTCAGGATGTCACTAGGTTTCTGTCAGAAATATTGCATCAGGTACTATTTTGTGACCAAGGGAGAGATCTACAATTAATTAAAAACATATGCCAACAAACATTCACATTAGGATGAGGCTTTAAATGTTACTCAGCCATGGGGGGGTGCCCCCAACAATGTCTGCAAGTGGAATCAACTTCAGTGGGATCAATAGAATGAAGGCAATGAACACTGGTACTCATAGGGCTTGACGTTGAAGGAAAGAGTAAGTTATCAAACTTACTCGATTTGGGCCAGGGTTCCTGGTCCCTGTTCCTGTTCAGGCACAGATGGGAGCAGACAGGCTTGCATTTGGTGCACCTTTGGCATGACAGTGGCACGCCCACTGCGCACGTCTATACCCTGGGCTTCATTTATAGACTGGCCCCTGGAAGCTGTAGTGCCAACCAAAATGGTGTCTCCATCCTTCCAATTTCACCTCCACATCAGCCTCCCCTTCTAAGACCAAAGTGCCAAAAAAGTCAAAAACGTCAGGTGGAATAATTTTAAAACCAAATATAAATATGTCAAATGTTATAAAAGTCTCCAAAAAGTTTTCCCAACACTCCCCTTTCTTAGTATAGCAGGAACAATAGCCCTAACTTCTGTGTCATGCACAGAGAGCGCAAAGCACTAACAACATGTTTGCATACCGGGCTACATTTATAATAAGTCTACCACACCAAATTTCAATGCTTTCCCTGCTGTTGCACAGACCAGAGTAGGAAATGTAAATCTTATTTTTATAGAAGTGAAATATAAGAATCAAACAAAAAAAATATAATGTAAAATATATATTTTTAACATTTGTGGTAGTGATATCAACTTTATTTCTTAATGTAGGGGGTGATACAGATAAATGCTGTCCATAGTATGCCATTTGTTTTGGAATTGACTATTTTGGCTTTCTCTGAACAGTTGTATACAGATTGAACACTATATTCAATGTGGGTTTCCCATATATCTGTGGTTCATTGTGAATATGAACTATAGTACATAGTAAAGCCATAGCAATTTATATAGCAATATGTGGGAAAACTACTCCTAGTTAAACATTTTGTTCTAATCTGTTGTACAGAGCTCTTCTTCATTTTATCAGTTATTATTGAATGCTAATCCTTGATAATAATGTCAGTGCAGTATGTATATTGTATAAGTTATTTTGTTTGGAAAAGTATGGCTTTTACAAGATGTTTGCAGGAGCTGAACACACAATCCCCTCCATAGACTATGAGGGGGCTGTCCTTCGTGTCGGGCTCTCGCAATACGTTCTCAAGATTGTACATTTGGAATTGAGCTCATAGCAGTGTAGGTTTTGTCATTTTGAAGAACGTAAGACAAGGGTTGCTTAAAGTACAAAAACAGTTGATGTATTCTTGCATTTGAGATATTAAGAAAGTTCTCTGTTTTTTACAATCTTGTGGTCCTCTTATGAGACACCCTTCACATGCCCGGAAGAGGAAGAACATCACAAGGAAGGTTTGTGATTGATTCATATGGATGTCTTTATTTAGCAAAGAAAGATTCCTTCCTTGTTGCATTACTTGCCTATTGGGTTTTTCTCTGATTACACCTTGTTGGCTACCTCTCTGACTTTGCTGATTTTCTGTGATCAGAAGGGTATCATCTGATTCAGATGAGAACCCTACTTCTGTTCCTACTAGTCAGCTACCTCAGCCACACAGGGAGTCCTTGATCTAGCAATTTTTTCAAACGAGGCCTGGTGGACAGAAAGTGTCTTCCAAATAGGTAATTTGTGACATCTGCAAAAAGAGTTAAGCAGGGGCAGCCTGAACAAGCAATATTCTGTGAGTACCACTGGGATGTGGCAACATTTAAGAGCCATTCACCGTGAATTCCTTGCTCGGGCTGAGTTAGTCTGTGCTGCAGAGCTTGATACTTCTTCAAGAGTGTCCATATCTTTTCAACCTGATGACAGTGTGTCTGACAGTGTTGCTAAAATCGGCCTAAGTGGGAAGGGTATGCCAGACGTGGGTCCCGAGCTCACTGTGCTGTTGGATTCAAGCTAGCCTGGCTGATTAAGGGTGATACACTGAAACCAGGAGGACCTGGCTTGGCAGTTCGGGATGGAGTGTTCCCATGGGGAACAGAGTCAAGACTGATTTGCATATGGCTGGGTACAAACTGGATGTTATGGTGAGCAAAAGAACAATAGATTAAACCCAGATCTGTGACTGGTGGTGAGTATTTCAAAAGTTTCATCATACCGTCCATCATCTTTTTGTGTTGCTAAATTCGCTCTAAGTGGGAAGGGTATGCCCAGGCTTGGGTCTCGTGCTCACTATGCTACTTGATTCAAACTGGCAGATGAAGGGTGATATCCTGAAACCTGTCCCAGGATGCTTGTTTCTGGTGGAGGGAGGACCTGGCCTGGCTGCTCAGACTGGACTGTTCCCATGGGGAACAGGGTCAACACTGGTTTGCATATGGCTGGGTACAAACTGGGGTGGCATGGTGAGCAAAAGAACAATGGATTAAGCCCAGATCTGTAACTAAGGTTGAGTGTTTGAAAAGTTTCAGAACTCCTTCCATCATCCTTTTGTGTTGCTAAAGTCACCCTAAGTAGAAAGGGTATTCCCAAATGTGGGTTCTGTGCTCACTTTGCCACTGGATTTAAGCTAGCCTGGCTAATGAAAGGTGATACCTCGAAATCGGTCCCAGGATGCTTGCTTCCGGTCCAGGGAGGACCTGGCTTAGCAGTTCAGGCTTGACTGTTCCCATAGGGAGCAGGGTCAAGACTGATTTGCATATGGCTGGGTTCAAACTGGGCTGGCATGGTGAGCAAAAGAACAATGGATTTGTGGCTGGGTTCAAACTGGGAAGGGCATGCCCAGACATGGGCCCCTTGCTCACTGTGCCACTGGATCGAAGCTGTCCTGCCTGATGAAGGGTGATGCCCAGAAACTGGTCTCAGGATGCTTGTTTCCAGCCAAGGGAGGACCTGGCATGACAGTTCAGGCTAGACTGTTCCCATCGGGAGCAGGGTCAAGACTGATTTGCATATGGCTGGGTCCAAACTGAGATGGCATGGTGAGCAAAAGAATAATGCTCACCGTGATCTGTGACCTCAGGGTCAGTGTTTGAAAAAGTTTCAGCAGTCTGTCCATCATCCTTTTGTGTGTTTTTTTTTGTTTGTTTTGAGAGTCAGGCTCACAGTCTGTCGTGTGCAGTGCAAGGGGGCAGTGTTTACTGGTTTATATTAGTAAGCATCTCAGAAGACCGTACTTTTATAATGAAATATGCATCTTCACTGAGCATATCCTTTTGTAAAAGGTATAATTTATATGCACCAGATTTTCAATATCCCTCCACGTTTTTTTCCTGGGATCCTGTGAGACTCTAACAAGATCATAAAAACACTTTAGAGTACATTTTTTTATTGTCCTTCACTACCCCTTATAATTCAAACTAGTTGACTATTGGGAGAGACTGGTCTCTTCACTGAAACTTTTCACGAAGATAACTAGTGTGTAGAGTAGTGTATATAGAGACAGAGGGGGTCATTACAACATTGGCGGTAAAAGGCACTTACCGCCGTGCAGAAGACCGCCAATACACCACCGCGGCGGCGGTATTCCGCCACAGCTATTTTGACACACATCTCGGAATCCCCCGAAATTCAGACACCCACACAACACCACCACACCAAAGGTCAGTGATAAACTGGCGGAAACAAATCCTCCACCTCCACGCCAACAGAAACACGCCCATGCTATTACGACCCACGAATCCACGCAGCGGTCTTTCAACCGCGTTATTCCATTGGCGGTACACACCGCCACGCACAAAATACACACACATCTCCAAAACACCGCCACATTGGACAATTCAAAAGACACACACCTGATACACATACAAACAACACACCCACACACCCAACACAATATAAAACACACACCCACATCACCCACAAACCCCTACAACCACAATTCACGAACGAAGGCCAGAGAGAGAGCACAGAATAGACAACCCCATCACACAGAGGCACACAACACCATCACCCACACAACATCCACGCACAAAACACCACACACCACTACACTCACCACACTCATCACCACATACACCACCCCACACATCACCCACACCACCCCATGTCATGCCAAAGACACCCCCGCTTCTCCGAGGAGGAGCTCAGGGTCATGGTGGAGGAAATCATCCGTGTAGAGCCACAGCTATTTGGCTCACAGGTACAGCACACATCAATAGCCAGGAAGATGGAGTTATGGTGCAGAATCGTGGACAGGGTCACCGCCGTGGGACAGCACCCAAGAAATAGGGAGGACATCAGGAAGAGGTGGAACGACCTACGGGGGAAGGTACGTTCAACAGTCTCCAGGCACAACATCGCGGTACAGTGGACTGGCGGCGGACCCCCACCTCCTCCCCCACAACTAACAACATGGGAGGAGCAAGTCTTGACCATCTTGCATCCTGAGGGCCTCGGAGGAGTCAGTGGAGGATGGGACACTGGTAAGTCAAATCTTATCTATCATATCCCGAACCCTACCTGCATGCTATCACACACCCCCACCCTCACACCCTCCCCTATCACTCCAAATCCTCACTAATCTACCCATAACACAAACCACACATCCCAACACCAAGCCCTGCATTACACAACTAAGCATGGACACCCCTCACTAAAGCATGCCCACTGCACATACCCAGAACAACCCCCAACCATCATCACACAAACCCACACACAGGAATGCTTGCACTGGGGTACACAAACACCCACCCATTGCATACCATTACACACACACATGCAATAATCATGCTCTTATGCCCCTGCAGGAACCCGAAGGACCGTCACCACACCAGAGGGTCCAGACAACACCACTCCACCCCCAAAAGAGGCCCACAGTGACGACAGCAGCTCTGCCGTACTGGATCCTGATGACCAGCCCGGACCATCGTGGGCCTCGGGACAGTCGGTTCCCCTTGCACAGGCACAGCCCAACACCGACCTTCCACTCTCTGGTAACACCAGCACAGCACCCACCCAGCGGGCCCAAACCTCCGTACCCAGGACAGGTCAATCAGCTGTGTGTCCACCACTACAGGGAACCCAGGCTAACCCGCCACCCCAACAACAACAGGGACCTGGGGGCAGTGGTAGTGGGCACATGGTCCAGGGGACGGAGGCACAGGAACACAGGGGAACTGGGAGGGCTGCGGTGCGACAGGGGGAGGACAGGCCAAGGGAACCCACTCTCCACGAGGCCCTATCCTCCATCATGGGAGCATACCACCACTCCAAGGAGACGATGGTGACGGTCCTGGACAAGTTGCAGGAGACCCTGCGCCTGCAGGACGAACTGTATTTGGGGTTCAGGGAGGAGCTCAGGACCATCATCTCCGCCCTGGGCACCATCGTAGGGGTGTTGAGGGACATACAGCAGACCTTGAGGGAATACCGTGGCACTCCAAGGGGCCCCTGACACTAGCCAGGACGATGAACTGCCCACCACCTCCGCCTGCACTAGTGGACAGGACGCCCCGCCACAGGACCACCACACCAGCACCCAACCCCCTGCAGATGGACAACCACCACGCAAGCGGTCCCTGAGATCCAGGAACAGGACAGAGCAAGATGGCAAGACCCCCGCCAGGAAATGAGACCACCCTGATTGTGCTCCCACTGTCCCACTTTGTTACCCTGTCCATACTTAAACTGCACCAGCTCCACTTCCTATGCCCAGATGGGCAGTGTACCTGTGAGACTAATAGACTGGACTCTGCCATGGACATTCCTCCGCTATCACCCATCACCAATTTACAAACCCCTCACATTTCAGAGCACTTCAATAAACACCCTTGAAACACAAAACAATCTGGAGTCAGTCTGTGATATAGTAAATATGTATTATCAATGACAGTGGCATAATGGGTTTACCATTGTAAGGCTAATATACCTATGTCACACATCACAAGCCCTTGAAGGATGCAAGCAGTTGACACGTAGGTAATCACACCTGTGAAGCCATAATGGAAGGGTACAACTCAGTTACCAAATAGTGATTTAAATCGAGAAACAGGATAGAGGTGGAATAAGATGAATGTACAGTATCTTCTCAGTATAATATCGGGTAAAAACATAAAAGACCACCATCAGAAAAAGATGTCAAGCTCTAGTGTGCAGTCTAAAATGGAGACTCATCAGAGGCCCTAATGTGGTTCACCACAATATTGTAGGTGTGGCTTGCTTGGTTTGTAGGGTTATTGGGTGGTAAGTAATAATTAAGTGACTATCATATTTTTTATGAAAGTTAATTATTACATTATTGACTAATTGTCTAAAGTGATTGTTTATATATACAGATATACATTAATTTAAGTAATAATATTTAGATTATACGTTTTATATTTTTTCTTAATTAATATGGTTATTCAAATATGTAATGTATTTAAAGTGAAGTAGTTTACCTACTGTTGCTTAGAATTGAGTGGGAATAATAAATTCACCTCCTCCAAAGTCCAACGCTTTCCCTACTATTGCACAGACTTGCACAGTAAATTTAACCCCTCTGAAGTCCGGCGTTTTCCCTACTGTTGCACAGACTGTAGTAGGAATAATAAATCTATTCTATCCAAGGAGATCTAAAGAGCGTTGTTCTGGAATAGCCAGGTTTTCAGAAGTTTATGGAAGGCCACCTCTTTGGTGGCAGAGAGTTAAGTTAAGGGGAGGAAATTCCAGAGTTTAGCCACATTGTGGATTGACCTCCATATTCTGCCTTCCTAATGAGGGTATACTAACCAACCTAGCACTGGAAGAATGCAATACTGTCCCAGGAGTGTAAAAGGAGATCAGAGATTGGAGGGTCCGAGGCCCCCAGTTGAGCAGGGCCTTATAGGCTATGCAAAGAGATTTGAATTTAATCTGCTCGACCACCCAGAGCCAATGGAGGGTATTCAGGGCTTGAAGAGCAGATTTGTGCTTGGAAATACTATACAATATTTGTGACGCGGAGGTCTGTACCACTTGTCATTTACTTATGGTGGCTTTTAGAGCTCCCAGTAAAGGGGGTTACTGTAGTCCAGGTGGGAAAGAATGAGAAACTGGAGAATCAACATCTTAGATGTTGGAGGAAGTAAAGCAAGAATTTTTTGCAGCATCCTGAGAATACCATAGCATCTTTCTGCAAACTTTATTGCTTGAACATCCATTTTGAGGGCTTTGTCCAGCCAAACTCCCAGGCTCTTTATGGCTGTGTTATATGCAGAGGAGGGGCCTAAGCACTTCTCCCAGCTCAACTTCAAAGGTCGCTGGACATTGTTGCCCAAGATCTTAAACTCAGTTTTCTCTCCAGTTCATTTTCAACAGAAGCTGTTCATCCAAATGGCAAACTTTTCTAAGCAAGGACCAAAGGAGGGGGAGAAGGGATACTGATTTGTAGAAAGAGAGACGACCAATTAGGTATTGTCCGCATAAGACAAAATTGAAATCCCAAAGGGTTGGAGAATATTGGCCAACAGACTTGTATACAAATTAAACAGTGTAGGCCTAAGCGAAAATCCCTGGGGAACATCACAGCTAAAAGAAAAGGTCTCTGAAGTGCAGCCTCCATCAAATACCTGGAAAGTCCTTTCTTCCTGGTAGGACTTGAGCTACTTGAGATTCCAGCACTATGTATCCAGTCAATGAGAATGTTGCGCTTTACTTTATCAAACGCTGCACTGAGATCAAGGAGGGTGATGACAACCGTACCTCCTCGATCCAGTAGCACTTTAGCTTTGTCGACCACCACTTAGAGAGCAGACGCGGTGCCATGATAGGTTCGTAATCCGGTTTCGCTGGATGTAAAATCTCATGGTTCTCTAAAAAATATGAAAGGATTAAATTTACATATACTTCCAGTATCTTACTTATGCCACAAAGGAGAGAAATAGGCCTTTAGCGACTCGGGTCAAGAGGATCCTGATTAGGATTTGTTTAGTAATGCTTTTACCATGGCGTGTTTACATGCCATTGGAATTGTGCTTGCAGATAACAAACTATTTAGCAGTTCTAGTAAAGTAGGAATTATCTGATCTGCAACTTTAGATAAAATATGAGGGGGGCTGGATCAATAAGGGACATTGACTTTACTTTGGACATGATGTCTAAGAGACTCTCAGGCTTTAAAGAAGGAAACTCTGTCAGATTGGAGGGACTGGAAATTAACCAATCCTCATTATGGCTAGATTGCGTAGTTTCATTAGACAATTGAAATGTGCAGTACATTTTTTGGATTTTATTCTGAAGAGATATTGCAAAATCATTTCATCTGGTTGGTCAGGGTTCAGGAGGGGGACAATTAATGGAGGGTTCTGATAATGTTTTTATGACTCAGAACATTTCTTGAGAGGAATTTGAAGCAGGGTTAATCTCATGATCATAATAAGAGACTGGTGCTTTTTTCATTCCTGAGTGATAAAGTGTAATGGTTTCCTGATATTACTGTTTGCTGGTCTCATCATAGTCCTTTCTCCAAATTCTTTCAGCTTTCTTACATTCTTGTTTAAGTTTACACAGATGAAGGGTATACTAGGATGCCAATTTATTTTCAACTCGTCTATTTTGTGTTTTAAAGGAATAACTTGTTCGAAGGAAGATTTGATCCACTGGCAGAATTTATTCTACCAAGGGTGGTCTAGTGTCACTAAGGACCAGTCTCAAAGATTGTAAGGGAAGTTTGGACCAAGGGTGAACTTCACAAGTGAGAGACTTCACTTCTGAGGGTGTAAAGGGGATTTCCAGCATAAAAGGAATCATAAAATGATCAGACCACATTACTGGTGCTGGTTCTGCCACTTTTACCATATTATCGTTAGAAAAGATGGGGTCTAAAAGTTGGCCTTTTTCATGTGTCAGTACTGATGCTTTTTGCAATAGGTGGATAGCCAAAAGATCCTGAGTCAGGCTGATGGCCTGGGCATTGGATGATTTGTCCAAGTAAATATTGAAATACCCCAGTATGGAAAAGTTGGCCTTAGTGTATGCCGAAAAGGCTATTACTTTGGGGTGAGACTGAATAAACTTACCTGATGCCCCAGTAGGCTGGTATAATAGAACACCTGAAAAGGTAGTTGTGGGTGAGAAGGAAATGACAAACATCATACTTTCACAGTCTATAATCTCTAGAGATTCAATGAAACATGCGAATTGTTTTTTAAGAATGATGGCATCCCTATGCCTTTTTTCCTTGATCCTTAAGACAGATGTAATTTCCAGGTGGCAGGGCTAAAGCACGATCAGTTACAGATTCAGGATGTCACTAGGTTTCTGTCAGAAATATTGCATCAGGTACTATTTTGTGACCAAGGGAGAGATCTACAATTAATTAAAAACATATGCCAACAAACATTCACATTAGGATGAGGCTTTAAATGTTACTCAGCCATGGGGGGGTGCCCCCAACAATGTCTGCAAGTGGAATCAACTTCAGTGGTATCAATAGAATGAAGGCAATGAACACTGGTACTCATAGGGCTTGACGTTGAAGGAAAGAGTAAGTTATCAAACTTACTCGATTTGGGCCAGGGTTCCTGGTCCCTGTTCCTGTTCAGGCACAGATGGGAGCAGACAGGCTTGCATTTGGTGCACCTTTGGCATGACAGTGGCACGCCCACTGCGCACGTCTATACCCTGGGCTTCATTTATAGACTGGCCCCTGGAAGCTGTAGTGCCAACCAAAATGGTGTCTCCATCCTTCCAATTTCACCTCCACATCAGCCTCCCCTTCTAAGACCAAAGTGCCAAAAAAGTCAAAAACGTCAGGTGGAATAATTTTAAAACCAAATATAAATATGTCAAATGTTATAAAAGTCTCCAAAAAGTTTTCCCAACACTCCCCTTTCTTAGTATAGCAGGAACAATAGCCCTAACTTCTGTGTCATGCACAGAGAGCGCAACGCACTAACAACATGTTTGCATACCGGGCTACATTTATAATAAGTCTACCACACCAAATTTCAATGCTTTCCCTGCTGTTGCACAGACCAGAGTAGGAAATGTAAATCTTATTTTTATAGAAGTGAAATATAAGAATCAAACAAAAAAAATATAATGTAAAATATATATTTTTAACATTTGTGGTAGTGATATCAACTTTATTTCTTAATGTAGGGGGTGATACAGATAAATGCTGTCCATAGTATGCCATTTGTTTTGGAATTGACTATTTTGGCTTTCTCTGAACAGTTGTATACAGATTGAACACTATATTCAATGTGGGTTTCCCATATATCTGTGGTTCATTGTGAATATGAACTATAGTACATAGTAAAGCCATAGCAATTTATATAGCAATATGTGGGAAAACTACTCCTAGTTAAACATTTTGTTCTAATCTGTTGTACAGAGCTCTTCTTCATTTTATCAGTTATTATTGAATGCTAATCCTTGATAATAATGTCAGTGCAGTATGTATATTGTATAAGTTATTTTGTTTGGAAAAGTATGGCTTTTACAAGATGTTTGCAGGAGCTGAACACACAATCCCCTCCATAGACTATGAGGGGGCTGTCCTTCGTGTCGGGCTCTCGCAATACGTTCTCAAGATTGTACATTTGGAATTGAGCTCATAGCAGTGTAGGTTTTGTCATTTTGAAGAACGTAAGACAAGGGTTGCTTAAAGTACAAAAACAGTTGATGTATTCTTGCATTTGAGATATTAAGAAAGTTCTCTGTTTTTTACAATCTTGTGGTCCTCTTATGAGACACCCTTCACATGCCCGGAAGAGGAAGAACATCACAAGGAAGGTTTGTGATTGATTCATATGGATGTCTTTATTTAGCAAAGAAAGATTCCTTCCTTGTTGCATTACTTGCCTATTGGGTTTTTCTCTGATTACACCTTGTTGGCTACCTCTCTGACTTTGCTGATTTTCTGTGATCAGAAGGGTATCATCTGATTCAGATGAGAACCCTACTTCTGTTCCTACTAGTCAGCTACCTCAGCCACACAGGGAGTCCTTGATCTAGCAATTTTTTCAAACGAGGCCTGGTGGACAGAAAGTGTCTTCCAAATAGGTAATTTGTGACATCTGCAAAAAGAGTTAAGCAGGGGCAGCCTGAACAAGCAATATTCTGTGAGTACCACTGGGATGTGGCAACATTTAAGAGCCATTCACCCTGAATTCCTTGCTCGGGCTGAGTTAGTCTGTGCTGCAGAGCTTGATACTTCTTTAAGAGTGTCCATATCTTTTCAACCTGATGACAGTGTGTCTGACAGTGTTGCTAAAATCGGCCTAAGTGGGAAGGGTATGCCAGACGTGGGTCCCGAGCTCACTGTGCTGTTGGATTCAAGCTAGCCTGGCTGATTAAGGGTGATACACTGAAACCAGGAGGACCTGGCTTGGCAGTTCGGGATGGAGTGTTCCCATGGGGAACAGAGTCAAGACTGATTTGCATATGGCTGGGTACAAACTGGATGTTATGGTGAGCAAAAGAACAATAGATTAAACCCAGATCTGTGACTGGTGGTGAGTATTTCAAAAGTTTCAGCATACCGTCCATCATCTTTTTGTGTTGCTAAATTTGCTCTAAGTGGGAAGGGTATGCCCAGGCTTGGGTCTCGTGCTCACTATGCTACTTGATTCAAACTGGCAGATGAAGGGTGATATCCTGAAACCTGTCCCAGGATGCTTGTTTCTGGTGGAGGGAGGACCTGGCCTGGCTGCTCAGACTGGACTGTTCCCATGGGGAACAGGGTCAACACTGGTTTGCATATGGCTGGGTACAAACTGGGGTGGCATGGTGAGCAAAAGAACAATGGATTAAGCCCAGATCTGTAACTAAGGTTGAGTGTTTG
Organism: Pleurodeles waltl; assembly: GCF_031143425.1. Taxonomy (NCBI): domain Eukaryota; kingdom Metazoa; phylum Chordata; class Amphibia; order Caudata; family Salamandridae; genus Pleurodeles; species Pleurodeles waltl. The sequence continues at coordinate 833,353,021 of NC_090437.1, forward strand.
AAAAGTTTCAGAACTCCTTCCATCATCCTTTTGTGTTGCTAAAGTCACCCTAAGTAGAAAGGGTATTCCCAAATGTGGGTTCTGTGCTCACTTTGCCACTGGATTTAAGCTAGCCTGGCTAATGAAAGGTGATACCTCGAAATCGGTCCCAGGATGCTTGCTTCCGGTCCAGGGAGGACCTGGCTTAGCAGTTCAGGCTTGACTGTTCCCATAGGGAGCAGGGTCAAGACTGATTTGCATATGGCTGGGTTCAAACTGGGCTGGCATGGTGAGCAAAAGAACAATGGATTTGTGGCTGGGTTCAAACTGGGAAGGGCATGCCCAGACATGGGCCCCTTGCTCACTGTGCCACTGGATCGAAGCTGTCCTGCCTGATGAAGGGTGATGCCCAGAAACTGGTCTCAGGATGCTTGTTTCCAGCCAAGGGAGGACCTGGCATGACAGTTCAGGCTAGACTGTTCCCATCGGGAGCAGGGTCAAGACTGATTTGCATATGGCTGGGTCCAAACTGAGATGGCATGGTGAGCAAAAGAATAATGCTCACCGTGATCTGTGACCTCAGGGTCAGTGTTTGAAAAAGTTTCAGCAGTCTGTCCATCATCCTTTTGTGTGTTTTTTTTTGTTTGTTTTGAGAGTCAGGCTCACAGTCTGTCGTGTGCAGTGCAAGGGGGCAGTGTTTCCTGGTTTATATTAGTAAGCATCTCAGAAGACCGTACTTTTATAATGAAATATGCATCTTCACTGAGCATATCCTTTTGTAAAAGGTATAATTTATATGCACCAGATTTTCAATATCCCTCCACGTTTTTTTCCTGGGATCCTGTGAGACTCTAACAAGATCATAAAAACACTTTAGAGTACATTTTTTTATTGTCCTTCACTACCCCTTATAATTCAAACTAGTTGACTATTGGGAGAGACTGGTCTCTTCACTGAAACTTTTCACGAAGATAACTAGTGTGTAGAGTAGTGTATATAGAGACAGAGGGGGTCATTACAACATTGGCGGTAAAAGGCACTTACCGCCGTGCAGAAGACCGCCAATACACCACCGCGGCAGCGGTATTCCGCCACAGCTATTATGACACACATCTCGGAATCCCCCGAAATTCAGACACCCACACAACACCACCACACCAAAGGTCAGTGATAAACTGGCGGAAACAAATCCTCCACCTCCACGCCAACAGAAACACGCCCATGCTATTACGACCCACGAATCCACGCAGCGGTCTTTCAACCGCGTTATTCCATTGGCGGTACACACCGCCACGCACAAAATACACACACATCTCCAAAACACCGCCACATTGGACAATTCAAAAGACACACACCTGATACACATACAAACAACACACCCACACACCCAACACAATATAAAACACACACCCACATCACCCACAAACCCCTACAACCACAATTCACGAACGAAGGCCAGAGAGAGAGCACAGAATAGACAACCCCATCACACAGAGGCACACAACACCATCACCCACACAACATCCACGCACAAAACACCACACACCACTACACTCACCACACTCATCACCACATACACCACCCCACACATCACCCACACCACCCCATGTCACGCCAAAGACACCCCCGCTTCTCCGAGGAGGAGCTCAGGGTCATGGTGGAGGAAATCATCCGTGTAGAGCCACAGCTATTTGGCTCACAGGTACAGCACACATCAATAGCCAGGAAGATGGAGTTATGGTGCAGAATCGTGGACAGGGTCACCGCCGTGGGACAGCACCCAAGAAATAGGGAGGACATCAGGAAGAGGTGGAACGACCTACGGGGGAAGGTACGTTCAACAGTCTCCAGGCACAACATCGCGGTACAGCGGACTGGCGGCGGACCCCCACCTCCTCCCCCACAACTAACAACATGGGAGGAGCAAGTCTTGACCATCTTGCATCCTGAGGGCCTCGGAGGAGTCAGTGGAGGATGGGACACTGGTAAGTCAAATCTTATCTATCATATCCCGAACCCTACCTGCATGCTATCACACACCCCCACCCTCACACCCTCCCCTATCACTCCAAATCCTCACTAATCTACCCATAACACAAACCACACATCCCAACACCAAGCCCTGCATTACACAACTAAGCATGGACACCCCTCACTAAAGCATGCCCACTGCACATACCCAGAACAACCCCCAACCATCATCACACAAACCCACACACAGGAATGCTTGCACTGGGGTACACAAACACCCACCCATTGCATACCATTACACACACACATGCAATAATCATGCTCTTATGCCCCTGCAGGAACCCGAAGGACCGTCACCACACCAGAGGGTCCAGACAACACCACTCCACCCCCAAAAGAGGCCCACAGTGACGACAGCAGCTCTGCCGTACTGGATCCTGATGACCAGCCCGGACCATCGTGGGCCTCGGGACAGTCGGTTCCCCTTGCACAGGCACAGCCCAACACCGACCTTCCACTCTCTGGTAACACCAGCACAGCACCCACCCAGCGGGCCCAAACCTCCGTACCCAGGACAGGTCAATCAGCTGTGTGTCCACCACTACAGGGAACCCAGGCTAACCCGCCACCCCAACAACAACAGGGACCTGGGGGCAGTGGTAGTGGGCACATGGTCCAGGGGACGGAGGCACAGGAACACAGGGGAACTGGGAGGGCTGCGGTGCGACAGGGGGAGGACAGGCCAAGGGAACCCACTCTCCACGAGGCCCTATCCTCCATCATGGGAGCATACCACCACTCCAAGGAGACGATGGTGACGGTCCTGGACAAGTTGCAGGAGACCCTGCGCCTGCAGGACGAACTGTATTTGGGGTTCAGGGAGGAGCTCAGGACCATCATCTCCGCCCTGGGCACCATCGTAGGGGTGTTGAGGGACATACAGCAGACCTTGAGGGAATACCGTGGCACTCCAAGGGGCCCCTGACACTAGCCAGGACGATGAACTGCCCACCACCTCCGCCGGCACTAGTGGACAGGACGCCCCGCCACAGGACCACCACACCAGCACCCAACCCCCTGCAGATGGACAACCACCACGCAAGCGGTCCCTGAGATCCAGGAACAGGACAGAGCAAGATGGCAAGACCCCCGCCAGGAAATGAGACCACCCTGATTGTGCTCCCACTGTCCCACTTTGTTACCCTGTCCATACTTAAACTGCACCAGCTCCACTTCCTATGCCCAGATGGGCAGTGTACCTGTCAGACTAATAGACTGGACTCTGCCATGGACATTCCTCCGCCATCACCCATCACCAATTTACAAACCCCTCACATTTCAGAGCACTTCAATAAACACCCTTGAAACACAAAACAATCTGGAGTCAGTCTGTGATATAGTAAATATGTATTATCAATGACAGTGGCATAATGGGTTTACCATTGTAAGGCTAATATACCTATGTCACACATCACAAGCCCTTGAAGGATGCAAGCAGTTGACACGTAGGTAATCACACCTATGAAGCCGTAATGGAAGGGTACAACTCAGTTACCAAATAGTAATTTAAATCGAGAAACAGGATAGAGGTAAACGTGTGAAAGTTAAAATGAAAATGTTCTCACCTGTGTCTCACTGGAAATATTGCTGTATGACTGACTCCCTGTTGTCGTTGTCTTCTTCCTCAGCTTCATCCTCATCACTGTCCACAGGCTCCACAGACTCCACAGCTGCTACAACACCGTCATCTGGATCATCCTCCTGCAGAAAAGGCACCTGGCGTCGCAAAGCCAAATTATGGAGCATGGAGCAGGCGATGATGATGTCGCACACCTTCTTCGGTGAGTAGAATAGGGATCCACCTGTCATATGGCGGCACCTGAACCTGGCCCTTCAGGAGGCCGAAGGTGCGTTCAATCACCCTCTTAGTCCGCCCATGGGCCTCATTGTACCGTTCCTCTGCCCTGGTCCTGGGATTCCTCACTGGGGTCAATAGCCAGGAAAGGTTGGGGTAACAAGAGTCCCCCAATAGCCATACACGGTGCCTCTGGAGTTGACCCATCATATCAGGGATGCTGCTATTCCGCAGGATGTCGGTGTCATGCACTGAGCCAGGGAACATAGCATTTACCTGGGAGATGTACTGGTCTGCCAAACAGACCATCTGGACATTCATGGAATGATAACTCTTCCTGTTCCTGTACACCTGTTCACTCCTGTGGGGGGGGAACAGAGCTACATGGGTCCCATCAATGGCACCTATGACGTTGGGGATATGTCCAAGGGCATAGAAGTCACCTTTCACTTTAGGCAAATCCTCCACCTGAGGGAAAATGATGTATCTCCTTACGTGTTTCAGCAGGGCACTCTGGACAACACGTTGGAAAACATAGGCTGGGACATCCCTGATGCCATGGCCACAGTTGTCTGAAAAGACCCACTTGCAAGGAAATGGAGCACTGACAGCACCTGCACTTCAGGGGGATTCCAGTCGGATGGCGGATTGGTGACATCAGGTCTGGCTCCAACTGGTTACATAGTTCCTGGATTGTGGCACGGTCAAACCGGTAGGTGAAGATGACATGTCTCTCTTCCATTGTCAACAGGTCCACCAGCGGTCGGTACACCAGAGGATTCCGCCATCTTCTCATATGTCCCAGCTGACGGTGCCTACGAAGGACAACAGTGAAGAACCAGTCATTATTCCTCCAGGTATGTACCCACAGTTACACACAAGACTACACCACTCACAAAACCCTTCCTGTATGTGTGTTGAGTGTAGGCCTAGCTATGTGTGACGCAGTAGTAATTGAAGCCATGTGGGCCCCTGAAATGGCGGCTGCCTGACCTCTAAACTGGGACATTGGGATTGTGGGGTAACTGCACTGGCGTTGCACACCGTCGCGCTAGGCGGTCGTAGACAGTGGCGCAATGCTGCATTGGTTAACATTGGACCCTATGGGTCCCAGGAGCCAGGTGCGCCGGCGGTGATGATGCGCACCGCTGCGGACATCACCGCCCTTTTCTATCTGTTCAATCACTAGATACCTGACCTTCGATTGGAGAGGACCTACACTGCAAGTGCTACTGTGACCTCGGTCTGGAAGCGACGATGGCTGCAGCGTCTGGGGAAAGGGCCCCTGCCTTCACTGCACAGGAGTTGGAGAAACTGGTAGACGGGGTCCTCCCCCAGTACACGCTACTCTACAGTCCTGCAGACCAACAGGTTAGTACACAGGGAGCACGTTGTATGGGCTAGGCCTGGGTGGAGAGGGCTGGTTGGAAGAGGGAAGGGGGCAGAGTTCATAGAACAACAATGCATGGGAATGAATGGGCCACATGGGCAGAGTAGGGAGGGGGCCACTCACAACGACGGTGCAGTTGGTAATGACTGTTCCTCTTCCCTTGTGCATGTCATGTAGGTCAGCCCCCACCAGAAGAGGGACATTTGGCGTGCCATCGGCAAGGAGGTCCGGACCCTGGGGGCCCACCAGAGACGGGGCACCCACTGCCGTAAGAGATGGGAGGACATTCGCCGCTGCAGCAAGAAGACGGCGGAGGCTCAGCTGGGGATGGCCTCCCAACGTGGGAGGGGTGCCCGTCGCACCATGACCCCCCCGATGTTCCGGATCCTGGCGGTGGCCTACCCGGAGTTGGATGGGCGCTTGAGGTCATCACAGCAGACACAAGGGGGTGAGTACAACCTCTTTCTGCTGATTCTTCGTGCAGTGGAGGTGTCTGGGTGGGGGAGGTGGGCTGTGGGTGTCCCTAGGCCAGGGCGAGTTAGGTAGGCAAGGCCCCTCCATAATGTAGGCCATGTGGCACTCTACCCCACCTCAGCAGAGTGCCAAGTCGAGGTACAGTTGTCCCTGTGGCATCCATGTGCGCAGATGTCCACCATTGCCATGTAGGCCATATCCCAGAATTTGCATGTGCAGAGGGCAGGAGCACGGCGTAATGCAGGGGGCTGCTGTGTCTGTCTTGTCCGCCAATGGTAGCGGTAATCCATGCACTAAAACTCTCTTTCTTCTGTCTCCCCCCCTTTTTTCTACTCTACCTGTCCTTTTGTACATCAGCATCAACAGGCGGAGGTACAGTGGCACCGGAGCACGAGGGAGCTGCATCCCAAATGGCCATGGAGGGCCACACCACGGACTCTGAATGCACCAGTGGGACGGAGGGCGAGGGGAGCTTCACGTCGGCCACCGGATCACCAAGCAGCGACACGGACTCGTTCGTTGATGGGGGCTCCCTTGTGGTGGCGGCACCATCTGTGCCCCTCACCTCTACAGGTACAGCCGCCACCTCCCCTACCAGCCCCGCCCTCCCAGCAGCCCCTCAGCGTTCGCCCGTGCCCGCTCACCCAGGAGGGTGGGCATCACCTTCGCCCCAGGCACCTCAGGCCCTGCCCCAGTCATCCCTGCTGCCCTCAGTGAGGAGGCCATTAACCTCCTCAGGTCACTTACTGTTGGGCCGTCTACCATTGTGAATGCCATCCAGGGTGTAGAACGAGAGTTGCAACACGGTAATGCATTCCTGGAGGGCATTAATTCTGGTCAGGCTGTCCTTCAGCGAACCCTGCAATCTCTGGCCTCAGCATTGATGGCAGCCATTGTCCCTGTGTCTAGCATCCCCCCCTCCAACTTCCTCCACCCAGACCCAATCTCCTGTACCCCAGCCCATCCCAAGCACACCTACAGACCAGCATGCACACAAGTCAACACACACAAGTAGCTCAAGCAAACATAGGCACCACACACACCACAGGCACTCACGTAAGCCTCACCCACGTACAGACACAGCAACATCCACTGCCTCCACTGTGTCCCCCTCCTCCTCTTCTCCCTCCTCCCTCCCAGTCTCGTCTACACACACACCTGCATGCACCACATCTACAGGCACCATGAATCGCACAAGGACACCCAGCACCACAAGCCGCTCACCTGGACTCACCACCTCCACTGCCATTTACACGTCCCCTGTGTCCTCTCTCAGTGTGTCTGTGACGCCCCCTCCACAGGTACACAAACGCCGGCAATCACTCACCCAACATCCATCCACCTCACGACAGCCTCCAGTACCTGCACCTGCACCCAAAACACCTAAAGTGATACATCCGACAACCACCTCCTCTTCCTCCACTCCCAGACCTCCACCAGCTACCCATCCCAGTGTTCGTCAGAAACTGTCCCTGTGTAAAGTTGACCTTTTTGCCCCCACCCCACCCCCTCCAATCCATCAGTCCAGTCGTAGCACCTCATCCAAAAAGCCTCCAATACCAGTGGTGCCTGTTCAAGGTTTGTGGAGTGCACCGTCCACCAGGGCAGGCAGTAGGACCCGGAGCCAAGGCACTGGCAGCCCACCCCCTGTAAAGGCTCTAAAATTGGAGAGTGGACGACGGGGCCGTGTTAAGACTCCTGGTGGGAAAACAACTGACATGGGTTCCAAGGGGATTGGAGAGTCAGCTGTGACTCCACCAAAGGTGGGGAAGGGCCAGCGGAAGTCTGCCCAGCCTGTTGTGAGTGTCACGGTGGAGAAGTGCGCCATCATTTCCGGCAGTCGACACACAACTGCCAGCACCGTCGTCACTGGTCCAGAGACCACCGCCAGAGTCACAGCCCAGGAGGGCACAAGTATCGTCACTGGTCCGGAGACCACTGCCAGAGTCACAGCCCAGGAGGGCACAAGTATCGTCACTGGTCCGGAGACCACCGCCGGAGTCACAGCCCAGGAGGGCACAAGTATTGTCACTGGTCCGGAGACCACCGCCGGAGTCACAGCCCTGGTCCGGAGACCACAGCCGGAGTCACAGCCCAGGAGGGCCCGAGTATCGTCACTGGTCCGGAGACCACAGCCGGAGTCACAGCCCAGGAGGGCCCGAGTATCGTCACTGGTCCGAAGACCACGCTGGAGTCACAGCCCAGGAGGGCCCGAGTATCGTCACTGGTCAGGAGACCACCGCCGGAGTCACAGCCCAGGAGGGCCCGAGTATCGTCACTGGTCAGGAGACCACCGCCGGAATCAGTGCCCTGGAGGGCCCGAGTATCGTCACTGGTCAGGAGACCACCGCTGGAGTCAGCACCCTGGAGGGCCCAAGTATCGTCACTGGTCAGGAGACCACCGCCGGAGTCAGTGCCCTGGAGGGTCGTCACTGGTCAGGAGACCACCGCTGGAATCAGTGCCCTGGAGGGCCCAAGTATCATCACTGGTCAGGAGACCACCGCCGGAGTCAGTGCCCTGGAGGGCCCCGGCTGCCACAGCCCCGCTGGGCAATGATGGGACGTCATGCCACACACCAATGACCAGTGTAGAGAACGTCATGCCACACACCAATGTCCGTATCAGAACCGCCATGTCAAAACACCGCTGAACAGGGCAAAGACCGCCATGTCAAAGCACCGCTGAACAGGGCAAAGACCGCCATGTCAAAGCACCGCTGAACAGGGCAAAGACCGCTATGGCAAAGCACCGCTGAACAGGGCAAAGACCGCCATGTCAAAGCATCGCTGAACAGGGCAAAGAACATCATGGCAAAGCACCACTGAACAGGGCAAGCACCGGGTAGGAATGAATGGACCGCCACATCAGGCATCCTTATCCCATGTGCAGCTGGGACAGTGACAGGACAGGAAATTTCATGGGGAGACTCATCCAGTCTGGGCACCAGTCCCCCCCAGTACCAGTAGAGACCTGCATCTACTTGAGAGACTGTGGCTTTGCACTCCCCAGAATTGAACAGTGGACAACCGACCCACTGTAGAGACTAGTGAGACTGTGGCTTTGCACTTCCCAGAATTGAACAGTGGGCAACCCACCCACTGTAGAGACTTGTGAGACTGTGGCTTTGCACTCCCCAGGATGGTACAGTGGGCAACCCACCCACTGTAGAGACTTGAGAGACTGTGGCTTTGCAATCCCCAGGATACATCAATGGGCATGGAGCCCCGTTGTGGATCTGGCTTTGCAGTCATCCGGCTGAGGTGCCCCCTTCCCTTCCCCCTGAGGTGCCTGTAGTATTTCTATCTGATGCCCCGGCAGTGTTCTCTCCGATTGTGGTCAGGTATCCTTTGTGGGCCTCGCCCATGCATTTTTGGACTGTTGGTGCACGGACATTGTTATGTACATATCTGCACTACTTCTCGTATTCTATATAATTATGGCTGATTTTCAAATATATATCTGTATATTTTTGTATGACATGTATATTGCCACATTACAATGTTTGACCGAATTTCGCATTGTCTTTTCATTCTTCCGGGGGGATTGTGGGTTGTCACTGTGATTTTTGTGAATGCACTGGGGTGTATGTTGTAATATGAGAGGGTGGGGGTGTTTGGTGGGTGTCCCCCTAACTTTTGCCTCCCCCCCTCCCCCGTGTCGTAGGTGCAGTACTCACCATTGTCTTCGGCACCTACGTAGCTGTTGGTCATAGAGGAGCAGAAACACAAGGGCAGGGAGTATTTGGAGTTCCGGCTCCATGGAGTCCTCGTTCCTCGTGGGATGTGTTCAGGTGAGCGTTTTCCCATAGCAAAAGCTGTTTCCGCCGTGTTGTTATCCGCGGTGAATCCACCCCGGAAAAGGTGGCGGATTGGCGGGTTGTAATAGTGTGGGCGGTACATTGTCTTCTGCCTGTCTGTTGGCGGTGACCGCCGCGCTGTTTGTTTATACCACCGTGGCGGGCGGTGTGTTAAAGTGGCTGTCTTTGTTGGCGGTTTCCGCCAGGGTCATAATTCCCTTTTTTTGTCAGCCGGCCTGTTTGCGGTATTACCGCCGCTTTAACACCGTCCGCCAGGGTTGTAATGACCCCCAGAGTCTCTCCATTCACACCCTTCCCCAGACTCAATAGTATGCATAGTATAGTGGGCATGGTAATCATCTTACAAGTAAGACCTTGCTATACCATATTAAGGCCCTCATTACGAGTGAAGAGGTCTGAGGACCACCACACTCACAGTGATGGTCGGACTGCCTCACTGCAGGTGGTCCGACCACCATAGTACAACCCTAGTGGGAGGACCAGCCTAAAGAACACCATCCTCCCCAGGAACATGGTTCCCAATGTGGTGAGAGCAGTCTGGATTGTACTCAGCCAGGGCAGCGCAGAACTCAGCGCTGCCTGGCTGTTTACAATCCCTCTTACTGCCAGCCTTTCCATGGTGTTTGCACCTCCATGGAAAGGCTGGTGGTAAGCCAGTGCAGGGAGCCACAGCTGCACCCCTTCACTGCCCATGCCCATGGCATGAGAAGTGCAGGCACCCCCTGCCCAGCACCGTTGGAATGTGCACTGTCTACACTGTAGGCAGTGCACATTCCGAGGGTGCTGGAGTGCTATGATATTGGTTTTGGCTCCCTTAAGGGAGCTGAGGCCAATATCATAGCACTTTTCCTGCCAGGCAGCCCAAGAGGAACCATGTACTACAATGTTCCAGCCGGTCAGCCCAGCGGAAACCTTGTAATACAATCAGAGGAGACGTTACCACCATGGTGGTAGTGTCCTCTCCATGAGTTTTGCAGCCCTGGTGTGGGACCACCTTACTCATAATGAGGCCCTAAGTCTAGCAAGTACTAGCCTTCACACGGACACCTCTCCACAGGGGAGTGGCCATATTCATTAGTGTGTGGGAATGGATTTCCCTGTCCACTTAAACTTAAAGCTCTTCCCAGCCTGACAGATAAACACAGTAGTATGTCGGTAAACTTCTCTGCTGACACCTATGTCACAACAACTTGGATATACAGCACGGTGTAGTGAACCAGTGTCATCTCTCCTTATACCTCTTCTTAGAACAACAGTGATATGTAGTACTGTCTGGGAAGGAAGTCAACTCCCTGTAAACACATCATACAAGGGTAACAGGTGTCTCTAGTAGAGGTTGAGAGAAATGTACCTCTCTACTCATACAACTTCTAATGGTGAGAGGTATTGCTAGTAGGCTGTTTGGAGAAACTGCCCTGTGACCTGAGACAAGTCTCTTGCATAATACCTCTGCATAGTATAGTGTGTAGAGAGACAGTCCCCCCTCCTGTGATGTGTTTCTTTGATAATGCTTGTGCAAATTAGGGTGGGAAAAGTGGCTTGCCTTTTGGTCACACCTGCCCCCAATATGAAAGAAGTACAAGCAAAGTATGCAGTTTAAATTACCTTTATGTTCAGAAGTAGATCTTGCATAACAACTATAGAGACTACGATATTAAAACACACTGTCCTCTCAGCTGAGACATTTCCTCAGAGTAACACATGTGCAAAATATTATATGGGGAGAGACTTCTGTCTTTGCTCATACCTCTCTTAATGATAATGAATGATTTTTATAGTGTAAAATGGAGTATCCTCTCTGTTGACAACTCTGTCTTGCACAACGAGTGTGCGCATTTGTAGGTAAAGACACACTCATCTCTCTCTCAGACATATCCTTATGTGGGCAGGCATGTGTAGTATGGTGTACATAAATATAGAGCTCTGCCCTAAGACGTCTCTCCAGAGTGACAACCATATATACTACGATGTGCAAAAGAACGGCCCTCTTTACCAGCAGACAGCAGTTTGTGGTATACTCTGACAAGGCATTGGCCTCTCTACCAAACCCTCCCCCTTGTATACAAATCTTTATTCATTAAACATTGCCTTAACATTGGGAAGAGGCACTGATCTTTCTGTAGTACCTTAAACTTACATATACAGGGGCATATTTATACTCCGTTTGCGCCGAAATTGCGTCGTTTTTTTTGACGCAATTTCGACGCAAAACTAACGCCAACTAACGCCATATTTATACTATGGCGTTAGAGGCGAATAGCGCCAAAGTTCCCGGAATGTGCGTCATTTTTTAGCGTGAACCCCTTCCTTGCGTTAATGATATGCAAGGGAGGCGTTCCCGTCTAAAAAATGACTCCCAGGCCTTTACGTGGTATTTCTACTCCCGGGCAAAAGAGACGCCCGGGAGTGGGCGTGGCTAAAAACGGCGCATTTGCGCCGCTTTTTAACGCCTGGGTCAGGCATGGCGTTAAGGGACAAGTGGGCTCAAAATGAGCCCAGAGTGCCCTCCACTGCCCCCAGGGACCCCCCCTGCCACCCTTGCCCACCCCAGGAGGACACCCAAGGCTGGAGGGACCCACCCCAGGGACATTCAGGTAAGTATTTTTTTTTTTTTTAAAATAATTTTTTGTGGCATAGGGGGGCCTGATTTGTGCCCCCCTACATGCCACTATGCCCAATGACCATGCCCAGGGGACAGAAGTCCCCTGGGCATGGCCATTGGGCAAGGGGGCATGACTCCTATCTTTACAATGATAGGAGTCATGTTGATGGGGGATGGGCGTCGAAAATAAATGGCGCAAGTCGGGTTAAGACGATTTTTTCGACGTAACCTGACTTGCCCCATTTTAAGACGCCCATACGCCATTTTCCCCCTACGCCGGCGCTGTCTGGTCTACGTGGTTTTTTCCCACGCAAACCAGGCAGCGCCGGTCTGATTGCACCGTCTAACGCCATTCCATAAATACGGCGCCCGCATGGCGCTTCAGAATGGCGTTAGACGGCGCAAAACTTTTTGACGCTAAACTGCGTTAGCGCAGTTTAGCGTCAAAAAGTATAAATATGGGCCACACTCTCTTAACCTTGTATAGAATAAATTCATCAATAGTAGTGGGCTTACTGACATTTCTCAACAAAGTTCTTAAAGTATATTTCTAATTGCAGTTTTTGAAGAATGAACTGGCACTTTAAGTCAACATTAGAAGAATGCATTAATTTTCAAATTTTCGAAAGCTATCAAGGAAAGAAAGCAGTAGTAACTTTAAACATTTTATTTTAAAAAACAATGTAATAACATGACAAACAATAGCAATATTAATCAACTAGTAACAGTGAAAACAACAAACTTCACTAATTATTATTTATCTTTGCTGATTTGTAAAATATACATAAGGGAGTTCAGCAGGAGCAGCAAGAACAACCAATACAGCATGAGTACCACTGTGATGTGATGACATTTGAGGGAGATGCACCCTCAAAACTTTGCTCATGGTGAGATAGCCCATGCTGCCGAACTTGATATTTCCTTGGGGTGTCTACATCTTTTGAACCTGGTGACACTGAGCCTGCCCAGGTACTCAATGCTCAAATAGATAACAACTCTTCTTATATAAATACAGGACTTTTTTTTCTGCTTAAGAATAGAGATACACAGAACAGGCTGCTCCAAGGCAATAATTGTCACTGTCGGCAATAAGAGCACCATCAATTTTGCTATTAACTTTTTTCCTGACTTTCCACACAGTTAGGCCCTCATTCTGACCTTGGCGGGTGGCGGAGGCCGCCCGCCAAAGTCCCGCCGTCAGGATACCGTTCCGCGGTCGAAAGACCGCGGCGGTAATTCTGACTTTCCCGCTGGGCTGGCGGGCGGTCGCCTTCAGACCGCCAGCCAGCCCAGCGGGAAAGAGGCTTCCACGATGAAGCCGGCTCGGAATCGAGCCGGCGGAGTGGAAGCTGTGCGACGGGTGCAGTTGCACCCGTCGCGTATTTCACTGTCTGCGCAGCAGACAGTGAAATACATGTAGGGGCCCTCTTACGGGGGCCCCTGCAATGCCCATGCCAGTGGCATGGGCACTGCAGGGGCCCCCAGGGGCCCCGCGACCCCCCCTACCGCCATCCGGATCCCGGCGGTCCGACCGCCGGGATCTGGATGGCGGTAGGGGGGGTCGGAATCCCCGCGGCGGTGCAGCAAGCTGCGCCGCCGCGGAGGATTCAATGGGGCGGCGGTACACTGGCGGGACCCCGCCAGTGGTGCCGGTCCGACCGCGGCTTTACCGCCGCGGTCGGAATCCCCATTGGAGCACCGCCGGCCTGTCGGCGGTGCTCCCGCGGTCCTCCGCCCTGGCGGTCAAAGACCGCCAGGGTCAGAATGACCACCTTAATGTTCTATCTTTCTTCCGAGGTAAGTAATTTTGGTGTACTCCTCCATATATTGTGTAACATGGTACGTTTGTTGGTCAGAGCTTCTCTTTTCTATTTTATTCATTAAAAAAGACAAAATAACAAAAAATATAAAGTTACATACTGATCAGTAATTGATAACAATGATACATTGCTACATTTGCTCTAGATTTTTAAATTTTTCGTCCATAATAACATATTTATATGTACTGCAACACCAACTCCATGTTCCTTTCTGTTAAAAAATTCCAAAGCCTCAAACATTGCATTCTTTTATCTGCACTAAAGTTCGAAAATGCCTTCAAATATGTTCCAATAACAACTTGTAAAGTAACACATTCGTCTCAACACACCTGTCTTAACAGTAAGCACAGTGCTTTACTGCAGAAATGGCAATACCTCCACTCAAACATCTCATAGGGGTACAATATGTGCACAGTAAGGGTCATAAAAACATAGGCCTTGTATTAACAGATTGTGGATGCTTTGTTTTATAATTTCAGAAACGCTACCTCTTTTACTTACAACTACATACAGATTAAACCCTTCATTTTTGAACACAGCACCCAATAATTGGTGATACCTCTCCACATTCTAAAGTCTACCTCTCCATTCCTATATTACTAAACATGCATTTCACTCACTACTCAACCTTGTATAGAATAAATTCACCAAATAGTAGTGGACTTACTGAGATGTCTCAAAAAGTTCATAAGGTATATTTCTAATTACCTGAATTTAAAGCAGTTTCTTATTCAGAACTGAAGACACCAGTCTGCCTCAGTTCTAAATTCAGTTGCTTCTGATGAGCACAACTCCAACAGGCTTCCTTCTCCTCCAAATCACCAAGAACAATCTGAACTATCCTTGGTTATGCACCTAATCACATCACAACACTTCTTCAACAATGCAATAAGAATGGAAACTATTGGTTGACCCTTGGCTCTTTTATTTTTTACTTCCCCCATACGATCTCATGCGACTCTTGCAGGATTATAAAAACCCTTGTGGCAGGCCCAATAATTTTCCATGCAGGTCTTGCAGGAGGCTTGCAGGATTGCAAAATACCTTGTGGTAGGCTCAGTAGTTTCCCCTCAGATGTCGCGAGTCTCTAGCAATATCTCACATGTTTATGCAGCAAGCTTCACTTCCTTTAAGGTTGTGAGTTATTCTTACAAGAGTCTTGTGGAATTGCACTAAACAGGAGAAAAACAGTAGTATGTAGGATAGAGTATCCTCTCCACTGAGACCCATTTCTTACATGAAAGGTGTGTGTAATAGGGTATGGAAAGAGACTAACCTATCCACACAGACCTCTGTCTCAGATGACATATGTATGTAGTAGTGTGTATGGAATGATTGGCCTCTCCAGTGATACCCCTTCTTGGATGATGGGTGCAAATAGCAGGGTGTGAGGAGAGACTGGCCTCTTCCCTCAGATGTTTCTCTTACATGAAAGGTATGCATTGTGGGGTGTGTACATGGACTGCACTCTCTTTCCACACAACTTTCTCAGATAACAGGAGTACATAGTAATATGTGTACATAGACTGCCCCCTCAAAATGCACGTTTGTGTAGTAGGGTGTATGGAGTGAGGCTGCCTCTCCATGGAGTCCTCTCTCCCAGATGATGGATGTATGTATTAGGGTGTGTGTACATGGTCTGGCCTCTTCTATCAAAATTCTCTGTCACATGATAGCTGTGGTTAGTATGGTGTGTACATGGACTATCTTGTCCTTCCAGACCTCTCTCTCAGATGACTGGTGTGGGAAGTAGCCTGTATGGAAAAAGTCCAGCCTCTCCATGAGATGTCTGTCTCAGATGACAGGTGTGGTTAGTAGCAGGTATACATGGATTACCCTCCTCTCTCCTCCTGTCTTAGACCTCTGTCTCAGATGATGGCTGTGGATAGTTGTCTGTGTTCATAGACTAGCCTCTCCTGTCTTCTTCTAAACTTCTTAAAGAAGTCTATAGAAAATGCTTGGGGATCTTGAATTTTGGCACCCCCCTATTTCATCCCTTGCTTGAGGGATCACCACAAAACCTTCCATGCACATACTAATCAAAATGTAGCATATATTTGGAGATTCGTCAAATGGTGCCTAAAAACTTTCCAAAAAAAAGTTCATCCACCTCCGCTCTTTCATGGAAGGGTTCAGGGTGATCTGTCAAGAGTAGGCTGATCAAAAAGGGACTCCCAAAATGTAAAATCTCTATGCATTTTCCTTAGACTTCTTTAAGACAAGTTTAAACAAAAACTACTGAACAGAATTACACCAAATTTGTCAGGGAGCTAGATCCTGGCCCTCACATTGTGCTATTTATGATTGAGTGTAAATCCATTCAGTAGTTTTAGAGAAATCAAGGGTAAAAATGATTGTATATTTTGGAAGTTTAGCTCACAAGAATCTCACAAGCCTCATGTGAGAGTGCAAAATCAAAAATGGAGTCCTGTGATAGGTCGAGAGGCCTGTTTTTTCCTTGAGTCTTCAGGCTCTCACAGGAGCAAGGGGCTCCCATGAAGCCCTCGAGAGAGAGCTCTCTCGTTGTTAGAATGTATGAACTACGAAATATGTACAAAATAGCAACAATTACTGTTACCCAAGATTTATGGAGGAGCTGATTAAGGGATCACCACTGTGAAGATTATAAGTGTATGTTTTTAACAAATTCTTATGCTCTTCCGGGTCTCTCACAGGATCGTAAATAGTTCAAAGAAGCATGTGAGTTCTCAATACACTCTACTACTAGAAATGCATATCTTGGTCCTTGTTATTGAGAGGAAGTGTGTAAGAGATAAGTACTGTGATGCGTAGAAGATTAATTCTTTTTTAAAAATATTTTACAATCTCACAAGACTCTTGCAGGATTGTGAAAAGTAGAAACGAGTAGATGATCTTTGAATACACTGTTGTATGCATGCTTGCTACTGTAGAAAGGAGTATTACTGGAGATGGTGTTTATCAGAGTGTACTATTTTGCCCATTGGCTTGGTAAGAGGTTTGAGTAGAGTACAGTGTCTTACCACACTCTACTGTGCATACCCATTATCACAGAGAGGGGCGTTGGCTGGGAGAACTGTCCCTTTCCATTCTTTACTAAACACACCCATCACCTGAGAGAGAGGTCTGACAGGAGAGGTCAGTCCCTCCCCACACACTACTACACACCTGCCATCTGAGAGAGAGGCCTGAAAGGACAGGCCTGTTATTCTCCTTCATCTGAGACAGATGTCTCAGTGAAGAGGCCAGTGGCTCGCCTCCCACCCTGCCATGTGCACCCATCATCTGAGAAAGAGGTCTGAAAGGACAGACCAGTCTCTCCCATACTCTATTACACACAGCCATCATCTGATATAGAGGTCTGACAAGAGAGGCCAGTCCCTCCCCAAACGCTACAACTGTCATTTGAGAGAGTGGTGTGGAAGTTCAGGCATGTCAATGTCCACACACTACTATGCACACCTGTCATCTGAGCCAGAGGTCTGAAAGGGGAGAGCAGTCCCTCCCCATACTCTACTATATACAGCAATTATCTGAGAGAGGTCTCAGTAGAGAGGCCCTTCTCTTTCCACATACCCTATCACACACATCTTAAATCTGAGAGAGAGGTCTGAAAGGGAAGGCCAGTCCCTCTCTATACCCTACCCATGAACTACTATGCACACTGTCATCTGAGAGAGTAGTGTAAAAGGACAGGCCTCTCATTCTCCACACACTACTACACATACCTATCACCTGAGAGAGAGGTCTGAAAGGACAGGCCTTTCATTCATCACACACTTCTCTGCATACTCATCATCTGAGACAGAGGTTTGAAAGGAGAGGCCAGTCCCTCCCCACATACTATTACTCACACCCATCATCTGAGAGAGAGGTTTGAAAGGACAGGCCTTTCATTCTTCACACACTTTTCTGCACACTCATCATCTGAGACAGAGGTTTGAAAGGAGTGGCCAGTTTCTCCCCACCCCTTACTACGAATAGCCTTCATCTGAGAGAGAAGTCTCAGGATAAAGGCCAGTCTCTCTCCACATACCTTACCATGCACACCCATCATGTGAGAGAGAGGTCTAAACGCAGAGGCCAGTTCCTTCACATACCCTAATATGCACAGCTGTCATGTGAGAGAGAGGTTTGACAGGAGAAGCTAGTCCCTCCACATGCATTACTATGCACATCTGTCAAATGACAGAGTGGTGTGAAAGGACAGGCCTGTCATTCTCCACACACGATTACACATACCCATCTTCTGAGACAGAGGTCTGAAAGGAAAGGTCAGTTAATTTACACACGTTACTACGCACACCAGTGAGCTCAGAGAGAGGTCTCAGCAGAGAGGCTAGTCCCACCACACACCCTGCTATGCATATTCATCAGACAGAGAGGTCTTATTTCAAAAATGAGTCCCCACATTCCTGCACATGCCCTACTATGCATAGTTGTCATTTTGTTTGAAAGCAAAGGGTACACCCTCTTTATACACTAGTATGCACATCCATTACCCAAAAGAGAGCTCTCAGTGGAGAGGCTAGTGCTCCCTATATACTACTATTTCCCTGCAATTGTGTTGCGAACCTGCAAGAATCTCACAAGAGTATGGACACCAGTTGTGCAAGACACAGTTTCCAACAGAGGATACTCCATTTTATAATCTACTATGAACATCCATCACTAGGAGGAGAGGTATGCACGGAGAGCAGTCTCTACCCACAGCCTACTTTGTGCATCTGTTGTTCAGGGAAGATGTCTCAGCTGACAGGGAGTGTGTTTCCATACCATAGTCTATATACTTGTTATGCAAGACAGACTTCTCCGCATAGAGGTAATTTCATCTCTGCATCTTACTTGTACTTCTGTCATCCTGGTGAGAGGTATGACCAGAGAGGTAAGCCCCTTTTAATGCCTTATTTGCACACCCATCATCCAAGAGACAGTTCACAGGCGAGGTGCCAGTCCCTCCCTACACTATAGTACATGGTCTTATCATGCAAGACAGATGCCAGGCAGGGCAGTTCCTCCTCACAGCATGCTATATACACCTGTCAGCATGGGAAGAGGTATAAACAGAGAGATGCATTTTCTCTGAAAGCCTATTGCAGACACGTCACACCCTGGTACGAAGTATCAGCAGACAGGTCACTCCTTTCCCAGACACTACTGTGTATACCTGCTGCTCTAGAGTGAGATGGCAGAAGAGAGGCCACTGCTTGCTCACACCTCACTGGACATTCATGATACCCTGGAGATAGATGTTAGTGGAGAGTACAGTGTTTTCCTACACACTGCTGTATATGTCTGTAATCCCAGGAAGTGCTGTGACTTGACAGTGAAATCTATTCTCATACCCTAACATATATGGTTATTTCTCTGGGGATAGGTCTCAGTACAGATGCCAGTACTTGTATGTATAAATGTATTGTTTGATTATATTAATTATTACAATCACTTAGAACATAATAATAGTAATAATACTATCATTTAAAAGATCATAAGTTAAAAGACAACACAATGCTGATATGGACATATATCCAACATTACTATAAACAGGCAGTAATTATTTTCCAGAGATTCAACCCAGGCAATATATGCACACAAAAAAATTGCAATGTGCCCATTAGTGAACAAAGATGCCTTATGCATGTATGCGAGCAAATAATCTAAACATTGCATAATGACAATGTCATAATCAATGGCATTTCATATAACTAAATCATCTCACAAGGCAAAAACTCTACATCTGTTAGCTTATAGTTGAAGGTTACTTAGCAGTATCACATATGCAAAACATTCACAAAACGAGTGCAAACATGCTAAAGTGCATAACGTTCAATAATTCACTTTGTTCAACCTTTAAACAACACAATAACTTGGCAAACGCTTTAAAGAAATTATGAATACTTAATTTGATTAGTCAACTATCAACAGATAAACAGAAGAGTCATGAATAAAAAACATATTAAGTTACAATAGACAATTTTCTAGCTTCGCCCAAAAACTTAACAAACCGGCAAATAAGTGGAATAGAATTGCCTGATAAACATAAAATGAGTGCTTGATGAGACCTGCTTTTGAAAATAAAGGTTGTAGCAAAATTTGACAGGCCCTCAAAAAACTTGGACAAATGCAAACTATATGCAATAGTGTTTCCTGTGGGTAGCCACAGAGCCTGCAGTTACTGTTTGGTCATTCATGTAGCCATTTCAGAGTCCCATCTTTAGATTGCAAAACACTAAGGGGTATATTTATAAGCCCCATGCACTGCCCGTGCTTCACTTTTTGTGATACACCAGCAGCGCATAGTGCAGACCCACATCTACAAAGCCACACAAAGCCACTTTGTGTGGCTTTTCATGGCCTCGTATATATGGTGTAAGGCAATGCAGCAGAAGTCGCTGCATTGGCTTACACTGCATCAGGGAGGCATACCGTGGGTGTTGCAGTAGGTGATCCCACACAACATCCAAAAGTTTTGTCGCGTTTCCTAATTTACAAGAATCTGTGAACCCGGGAATGAGTCAAAACTGTACACCTCCCCAGGGCAGGCGCAGTGAAGAGAAATATCTTTATTTCTCCTAGTGGTTTCTTCTTTCTGTGTGCACTCCATTCTGCAGCACACATGGAAAGAGAAAAATGCCTCTCTGGATTGTTTTTGTGCAGGAATGTCTCCCTTCCTGCACAAACACAATGTTGCCAACAATGCAGACACCTTTGTACCATGGTGTAAAGGTGCCTGCGTTGGCGCTAGGCAGCAATTTGTGTGCCGGCACAAGGGAAAAGGACAGAAATGCACCACATCTTGTAAATACGGTACATTTCTGCCCTTTCAAATTGGCATAGGGCAGCACAGCAGAAAGGTTTACAAGGCTCCCCTACATCTATTCCTAGTAAATATGCTCCCAAATCCTAACTTCAAGAATGTGCCTCACATAACTGTAGAGAAATGCTTAGCCAAATAAGTCTGAATGCCTAGAAGTTCATATTAATTAATGATTGACCAGGCATGCTTTTGGTTGCTACTGCCACTTTATCCAAATGGAAAGAAAGAAGCTTTGTTGATTTAATCTGTGGTCATCTGTGTATGCCTATGAATCTGTAATCCAAAGTTTTGAAGGGAATCTGACACGTGGGTCCACCATGGGCCAGAGAAGATGATTTCCTGCCAGCACAGATATGCAAGAGAGACAGATTCTGATATAAACAAGTATTTCAGAAAAGCTGACCACATTCTAATCAAATTTGTGCCTGGCCAATAGCCTTTGAGATCCTAAAAATAGATTTTACAGCCTTAATTTGCAACAGGTCCAATATGTTGGCATCTTTCCCTGGAAAGAATAATGAGCCAAAAGTTAAAGCTGGATTTAATTTGGTTGACATTACTTTTATAAGGTGAGCATGAGATGGACATGCCAATTTATCCCAAAGAGACTTAAAGACAAAGAAGTTAGAAGCAGCTTTGGCTCTGAGTAAGTTAAGTTGAATGAGATCTTATTATCAAACAAAATGCCAAGGTATTTATAGCTTTTCTCTAACTCAATTGGTTTCCACCTTGAACACCAGGGCTCTAATCTGACAGGAGATGCTCCGATTGACATAGTTATAGTTTTTTTTATGTTAATCCCAAGATGCTTGGTGGATATAGATTCATCACAGGAGTTGATTAGAAGGTACAAACCTGTAGCACAATGGAGGTATTTGAAAGGAATATTTGTTAATCTAGGTAAATTTAATTTGTTTGTCCAAAGGATCGCCCATAAAGAGATTAAATAAACAGAGGGCAAGCACACTCTCCTGTTTTAGGTCATTCGATGTTTCGGTTCTCTTTATAGGAGATATTCTGTCCCCCAGCTTAATCTGGACTCGGGTGTTCGTATAATGACATACAATGAGGTCCAGTAGTATTGGTGGCACACCCCATGCAGTTAACTTTTCCCAAAGCAGGGCCAGAGGAACTGTATTGAAGGCTGCCTCTAGATCAATGAAACATATAGAGTTTTTGATTCCTTTATATGGTGGTCTCAGTCAGCAGAATTAGGGTAAGAAAACTGGTTGATGTTGAAAGGCCTTTGTGAAATCCAGACTGATTCAATGGAATAAGGTGTGCTGCAGCTGCCCAATCTTCTAGCTCCTCTAATAAACAAGAGGCAAAAACTGTTGCTAGCACTTGCCAGTTCATGTTATGCTTGCTATGGAATAGTGAGGTCTTACATGTGAGGTGAGAACTTACCATTCCCTATTATGCATACTGCTGATCCTGGAGAAAAATGTGAGTGGATAGGCAGTGTCGCTTTACACCCTACTCTACACACTGGTTACCATCATGCAAGGTGTAATTTTACTGGATCTCTCAATACTCCACTATACATAGTTAGACTGTGGCAAGGGGTCAGCGAGATTGCAGTGCCTCTTTATACCCTACTGTGCACTGTTGCCATACTGTGAAAATGTCTAATTTGAGGCATAATTACTATAATGAAGGAAAGTGTAAATTCTTCCTCCAAAAAAGCTTACGATCTCAAAAGACTCTCACAGGATCATAAAAAGTAGTGGAGTAAACAAAATCTTGATGCAAGGAGTTACTGGGGAGTCTGTCTTTCCCCATACCCTACTATACACACTTGTCACCCTGTGTTGCGGTGCTGGTGAAGACTTCTGTGTCTCCTCACACTCTACTATGCACTCCTGTCATACTGTGAAAAAGTCTTATTGAAGAGCCCATGTTCTCCCCACACACTACTAGTTGGGACAATAAGGCATAAGTACTGTAATGAAGGAAAGTGTAAACTCTTCCCCAAAAAAGTTTACAAGCTTGTAAGACTCTTGAGGGATCATAAGAAAAAAAATTATGAGGGTATAGAACATTTTCTCAAGAGGAAGGTCACAGCACCAAGCCTGTGTGTTTGGACAGTTTAATACATGCACCCAACCATACAGAGCTGTTATGCAGTCATTGTAGTTTGAATGTTTGAGCTTGCAAGACTCTCATGAGAGCTGGACAAATATATGAGTGAGAGCAGGTGTTTGTGTTCTCTGCTCTCACGAGATCTCACAGGTGTTAGTATTCCAAAAAAGAAAGGGATTTATTCCATGAAATAATCACATAATGTTGCAATAGGGTGGCTCAGACAAGAGCCTTTGTGTTTATAATATGTAATGTTCAGTTACATACAGAAGTGGATGTATTCCTTGATGTTATTAAGTACCACAAAATGCTCCCAACCATTGGTAACAATTGATGCCGCTTCATACCTCCATGGCCAATCGAAGTTATGTCCAAGTTTGGAAAGTCAAGATTCTTGTCACAATTAATGGCATGTTCTCTAGCCTAATGAAGGAAGCTGTGTTCCAAAATTCCGAGGCAAATGGAAGTGCAGTATGGAAATCTCAGTCATAAGAGGAGTGCTCAGCAGAATGAGTAAGTTTCAGGAGCAATATGTATGACAGAAAAAATGGGTGGGTGGCAAAATTATGAATGTAATTGGTAGATTTTTGGCAGCTACAAAATAAGGTTGTGACCAACTGTTGTCTGTATGATGCAGTTACTTGATAAAAAGTATGAACTTTTCTGTTTGCTGATTTTCAAGTTTTGGTGTGATCCTGTGAGAGTCTTGCGAGAGTCATTGACAAGCTTCTGCACATGAAGCTTGATGAAAGGGTCCTAATGCAATCCAGCGAGACTCGCACGAGAGTCACATAGAACTTTCTTATAATCTTGTGAGGGAGAGAAAAGAGCATGTATTGCCACAGTATCAGTGCCACTAAACAGTTAAAACAACCATACAGCAGTAGAAGTAAAGCACAGGTAGTCAAGATGAATTATTAAGAACAAAATAAAAGGTTCCACAAGCTATTACAGGGGTTTATGGTAGATGTACTGTCAAACAGATACTTTTCTTCTGCAAAGAATCCAAAGTGAGGTTATATTAAGGTCAACCAATAGTTGACAGTCCCTCTTCAAAATTTAAAAAAAACTTGATGTGATTGGCTGGAAGGCTTATGGGTTCATATACGTATATGTGTTGCATAACCTCAGACAGCTGACATTGCCCTTGTTGGTTTGTAAGTGAAGCTAGTGTGATCTCTTTGACTTGTACTCAGCAGAGGTAATTTGACTAAAGTGATTGGTGTATTCAGTTAACTTTGAGACACAGCTTTATTTTCAGGTAAGCAAAAATATACTGTTATTTAATTATGAAGCCTCTGAATAATATTTAAATAAAATAATATATTTAGAAACAACTTTTAATGTATTTGTTCATTGTGCTAAGACTAATAATTTGGATGTTTAAAATATGAAATAGAAATGTAAAGAGCTTGCTATTGAACCTTAACTGATTGCATTTTTCACATATCATTGAGTTGATAAGGGGCTTGGGAGATAGTTTTGTTTTAAGATCTAGGCTTTTCTCAAGGATGGTTGATGTTTATTCTACATTTTCAACTTATATTGTTGGACAGTATGGGCCTCATTCTGAGGCCGGCGGGCGGCGGTTGCCGCCCGCCTGGCGGGAACTGCCATATGGCCGCTCCGCGGTCAAAAGACCCCGGAGGCCATTCTGGCTTTCCCGCTGGGCTGGCGGGCGACCGCCAGAAGGCCGCCCGCCAGCCCAGCGGGAAACCCCTTCCCACGAGGAAGCCGGCTCTGAATGGAGCCAGCAGAGTGGGAAGGGTGCGACGGGTGCAGTAGCACCCGTCGCGAATTTCAGTGTCTGCTAAGCAGACACTGAAATTCAAAGTGGGGCCCTCTTACGGGGGCCCCCGCAGTGCCCATGCCATTGGCATGGGCACTGCGGGGGCCCCCAGGGGCCCCACGACACCCCTCACCGCCATCCTGGTCGGAACCGCCAGGAACAGGATGGCGGTGAGGTGGTCGGAATCCCCCATGGCGGCGCAGCAAGCTGCGCCGCCATGGGGGATTCCTCAGGGCAGCGGAAAACCGGCGGGACACCGCCGGTTTTCCTGTTCTGACCGCGGCCATACCGCCGTGGTCAGAATGCCCTGCGGAGCACCGCCAGCCTGTTGGCGGTGCTCCCGCCGACCCCGGCCGCCGGGGTCGGAATGACCCCCTAAGTCTCCTAAATATGGTTAAACATATACTAGAGTGTTTTTGCTGTAGAGAGCATGCACTAATTGCATTGAATCATAGATGCAGCGTAGTCATAGAAAATATGTTTGGATGAGGAATTAAATGTTATGTAAACTGTTCAACACTGAGGTTTTACCATGTTCATAGGTGTCCTGTACAGAATGCATGTAGATATTTAACTGAAGCATTCATAATCTAAAAAAGTTGTGTGTTGTACCCAAAGGTTTTATAAAATTTCTCCTTACTTAATCTGTACACTGTTAAATTGTGTTGTGTTGTGTTGTAGTATGTGCTGTAATTATATAGGATTCTGTTTCATAAAGCAGGTACCAGCAGTTACCCATGACCTTCACTGAAAGAAAACGCCTTTGTAGACAGATGGGTTTTGACATGCGGAGAAGTCTCTGAAGAGAGACTATTTTGTTGGAAAAGTGTTTCACTGGTGCTTTTTAAATTATACAGCAGTGTTTAGCATGCAGTATTTTACATGTGCTGAGGTCTCAGTAGAGATTTAATTTTGTTAGTAAAGTGTTTTACCAGTATGAGGTAATGTTAACGTTAAAGGTGTGATTATAGAAGGCCTAGTGTTTGCATAGATCCCTCTACATATATAATGTATCCCGTTTAGAAGTGTGAGTCGACCGATAGCTGTTCTTGAACTTATGCAAACAACCTCTTCACCATGAGAAAGCATCTGTTGAGACACATGGCTCTATTACTAAAGCTCTTCACACCCACTGTTTAACCTTGTGAGGGCTGTGAGAAGAGATGATGTGCTGTTATTAGTGTGAGACAGCTACTTTGTATGGGTTTCTATAGTAGGGAGTTAATCTTTCAAGAAACAGAATGACAACCAAAGTGTATCCTGTGTAAATCTGCTAGGAGTGGGCCTAGCGTTTGTCTAAACACTTCTACACTAACCTTTTACTCTCTTTAGAGATATCAGTAGATATCTTGCAGTCTGTAACCCCATTTGTACACCATATTCTGTCAGAAGAGATTTCTTTCTGAAAGGATACATTACTCACTAAATCCTCTTACACATAACCTATAACCTTTGACAGACCTATTACTATTAAGGGAATGTTCTCATAGAAGTGAACCAATCACTCTCTATGAAACTGTAGTACAAACCTTTAATTTTAAATCAAACTTAATTATCTCTCATCTTCTCTCTGGTAAAATGTAGAAGCATAGGAGCTAATATTTGTATGCGGCATTTTACATACAACCTTTTCTCTGCTTAAAGATGTAAGTAGACACCTTGCTGTTTACAATGCCATGCAGCACAAGAGGTACCAGCTCTCAAAGGTCTTCTACAGAACCCAGTTGATCTCTGTTCAGCTGTTACATAGAGAGACTGCTGTTACAGGATAGTATGGGATAGGAATACTATTTGATGATACTACGTTATGCAGAGTGTATAGCACGCTGAAATATAGTGCACAGAGCTGCTTCTTCTTTCAGTACTTCTACCGAAACTGTCTATTTTGCTCAGATGAATGAAAAGAGAGGGTGATCAAGCTAAACTTGTTATTCACTCAAGCAAAGCATCTCTAGAGAGGGATGAGTTTCTCAGTAAACCTTTTCACACCCAGCCCACACCATGAAACAAACTCCCAATAGAGAGGTTATGGTGTCAAACAAATCATTTAGCCTCAATACACTTGTGGGAAAAGTAGTCTCTCTCTCCTGAAACTGAACCATGCAAACACTGTGCCCTGTTAAACTGTGACAATTCAAGGCCTAGTGTTTGCATAGATCCTTCTACATTCATCGTTATTCTCTTAAGAAATATCATCAGACAGATACCACTTTGTGACCTGAACCAAACACTCTCTTCACTCGGAGAAACAGCTGTTCACTCATATTGCTTTATTATTAAAGCCCTTCAAACCCCCTGTTTAACCTTTACAGGGCAATCTGGAGAGAGGGTGTGCTGTTATAAATGTGAACATTCACTCTGTATTGGCCTGTGTAACAAGAAGTTACTGCTTCATGAAACAGTACATAGACAAGGTGTGCCCTGTTTAGTTCTGGTAGGAAAGAGCCTAGTGATTGTCTAAACCCTTCTACACTAACCTTTTACTCTCTTCAGAAATATCAATAGCAACCTTAGTGCCTGCAAACCTATTCATACTCTATGTTTTCACAAAAGAGACATCTCTGTTAAGGGGTTAATAAGTCTTTTGTACCCAAGCTATAACCTCTACAGACCTAGTAATAGAGTGGGAGTGTTCTGATACAGGTGAGATAATCACTCTGTGTAGAATTATATTGCAAACCTCTGGTTTTAGTTGAAACTTTATAGTCATTCCCCTCCCCTCTGATAAAATGTAGTAGCACAGGGATCACTGTTTGTGTAAGGCCTTTCAGACACACACTGCTTATTCTGTTCAAAGATATTAGTACAAGCCTTGCTCTTTATAAAGCCATGTAGCACAGGTGGTACTAGCTCTCTGAGACCTTTTAAACAAAGCGGTTGGTCTCTGTTGAGTTGTCACTTAGAGAGAGTGCTGTAACAGGATAGTATGAGATAGGCTCACTGTTTCATGAAACTGTACCAAACAAGAATGTATACTATTCTGAAATATAGTGCACAGGGCCTACTTTTTCTCTCAATGCTTCTTCAAAGACATGGTTAATCTGCTAAGAGAAATCAGATAGAATGGTGTGTCTGTAGTGAACGAAATACCCTATTCCATCTGACAAAATTTCTCCTGAAAAGGATCCCTTTTTCAGTAAAGCCTTTCACAGACAGCCCTCACAATGAGCAGGTGTCTTAACAGAGAGGATATGTTGTCCTAAAAAACGAAGAAGCATTTAGCCTGTATACACTAATAAGAAAAGGAGCCCTTCTCTCTTAAAACTGAACCATAGAGAATCTGCGTATTGCAAAAGTGTGATGATAGAAGGCCTACTGGTAGTACTGATCTTTCAACAAACATTCCTTATCCTCTTGAGAAGTGTCAGTACACAGATAGCTCTGTCTGATCTGAACCAAACACCCTGTTCACTATGAGAAAACATCTGTTGAGATTTATTGGTATATTACTGAATATCTTCACACTCATTGTTTAAACTGTTTAGGGCTGTCAGAAGAAATGGTGTGCTGGTATAAATGTGAACTATTCACACTGTATGGACTTACATAAAATGGAGTTACTGTTTCATGAAACAGTACCACAAGCAAAGTGTAGCCTGTTTAACCCTGGTAACAGAGGACCTAGTGCTTGTCTAAAACCTTCTACACTAACTCTTTACTCTTTTCAGAGGTATGAGTGGAGACCTTTCTGTTTGTAAACCCATTCATAAACCATGTCCTCTCAGAGGAGACACCTTTGTGCTGGGATGAATTCGTTATTTTACACCCAACCTGTAATCTATGCACACCTATTAGTAGAGAGGAAGTGTTCTGATAGAAGTACCCTAATCACTTTGTATAGAATTATTTTACAAACCTTTGCTTTTACACGAAAATCGATTATCCCTGATCCCTCTCTGGTAAAATTGAGTAGCACAGGGGTACCCTTTACTGGTTCAAAGATATTAGTATAAAGCTGTGTAGCATACGAGGTGCTATCTCTGAAAGGATTTCTACACAAAGCAGTTGGTCTTTGTTGAGCTGTCACTTAGAGACTACTGTTATAGGGTAGTATCAGTTAGGATCACTGTTTGATGAAGCTGTTCCATTGAGAGCGTATAGTATGTTAAAATGTAGTAATATGGAATGTAGGATTTCCTTTAATTTTTCCACACTCGCTGTTGTATTAGTAATAGGTCTGTATGAAGCAGAAATAAATATTATGTGTATTTTATTGTCCCTGTAGAACTTCCAGGCATTTGAAAAAAAACAACAGAAGAAAAAAGAAGATAAGGTAACAGTACTACAAAGAGGTCTCTAAACATCAGACACAGCCAGATAAAGAGAATGATGGTAAAAGAAAATACAAATCAAGCAAGAGACCTCAGTCTTTTTTTAAAAACAATAACATCATGTAAACTTTCCTGTGAGCAGAATGCAACATCTGTCTGCATCTAATAAAAAATGTTATTACTCTTCAAAAAAGATACTGTCACAAAAAGAGCTCAACAAGACAGTTTTAAGAAAAAAAATATTAACTTTCTCTGACATCTTTTGTAGAAGAGTAGTATGTAATAATATGAGAAGTATTAAAGCAGTAAAAAGCTAAGGTGGTCATTACAACCCTGGCGGACGGTGTTAAAGCCGCGGTAAGACCGCCAACAGGCTGGTGGAAAAAAAAATTGAATCACGACCGTGGCAGAAACCGCCAACAAAGACAGCCACTTTAACACTCCGACCGCCAAGGCGGTACAAGCAAACAGCGCAGCGGTCACCGCCAACAGACAGGCGGGAGATAATGTACCGCCCACAGTATCACAATCTACCAATCCGCCACCTTTTCCGGGGCGGATTCACTGCGAACAAAAATACGGCGGAAACAGGACTTCGAAGGGAAAACGCTCACCTCTACACACCCCACAAGGAACCAGGACGCTATGGAACCAGAGCTTCACATTTTCCCTGCCCTTATCTTCTTGCTCCTCTACCAGGAGCACGAACGCCGGCGGCGAAGACCACAGTGAGTTTTGCACGACACAGGGGAGGGGGAGGGAAAAAACAGACACACACACACACACACGCAACACGCAACACCCCCACCCTCACCCACTACAACACACACACTAATACATGTTCATACATTATAGTTGCACACCCCAAACCTCCTGGAAGAATGCAAAGACAAAATGAAATCAGTGTAACCATAGTAATATATTAAAATCCAGTAGGCAAAACTAAATATACACTATAAACAAATATATACACCAAGAATAGTAGTCCAGGTATTGCTCCATTGAAGTCCGTGGAACACTGGGCCCACACTGCATGGGCGAGGCCCACACTCAATACCCAAACATGACAGAGAGAACACTGCAGGGGCATCAGACAGCAATAAAACAGGCAACTCAGGGGGAATGGAAAGGCGGGGGCATCTCAGCCGGTTGAGTGCACAATGCCAAATCCATGAGGGGGCCCCATGCCCACTGTTCAATCCTGGGGAGTGCAAACCCACAGTCTCACATGTCTCTACAGTGTGTGGTTTGCCCACTGTTCAATCCTGGGGAGTGCAAAGCCACAATCTCTCAAGTCTCTACAGTGGGTGGGTTGCCCACTGTTCAATCCTGGGAGTGCAAAGCCACAGTCTCTCAAGTCTCTACAGTGGGTGGTTTGCCCACTGTTCAATCCTGGGGAGTGCAAAGCCACAGTCTCTCAAGTCACTACAGTGGGTGGGTTGCCCACTGTTCAATCCTGGGGAGTGCAAAGCCACAGTCTCTCAAGTCTCTACAGTGGGTGGATTGCCCACTGTTCAGTCCTGGGGAGTGCAAAGCCACAGTCTCACAAGTGGATAACAGTCTCCACTGATTCTGGAGGGGGCTTTGTGCCCAGAGTGCTTCATGCTGCCAAGGACAGAGGTAGTGGATGCCTTTCTCCACTGGTTCTGGAGGGGGCTTTGTGCCCAGAGTGCTTCATGCTGCCAAGGACAGAGGTAGTGGATGCCTTTCTCCACTGGTTCTGGAGGGGGCTTTGTCCCCAGAATGCTTCATCCTGCCAAGGACTGTGTGAGTGGATGTATATCTCCACTGGTTCTGGAGGGGGCTTTGTGTTTCATCCTGCTCGTGACGGACTCAGTAGCGTCAGTTCCCTTGGCGCTCATGGGCCAGCGGTGATTGTGGCGGCGGTGTCCTGTTCAGCGGTGCTTGTGGCGGAGGTGTCCTTTTCAGCGGTGCTTGTGGCGGCGGTGTCCTTGGCAGCGGTGCCTGTGACAGGGGTGTCCTGTTCAGCGGTGCTTGTGGCGGAGGTGTCCTGTTCAGTGGTGCTTGTGGCGGATGTGTCCTTGGCAGCGGTGCTTGTGGCGTAGGTGTCCTGTTCAGCGGTGCTTGTAGGGCATTGTCCTTGGCAGCTGTGCCAGTGGCGGAGGTGTCCTGTTCAGCGGTGCTTGTGGCGGCAGTGTCCTTGGCAGTGGTGCTTGTTGCGGCGGGGTCCTTGGCAGCGACTCAGCTGCTGGCGGTCCTGTCTGGCCCAGCGGGGCTGGTGCTGGCGGTGCTGTGTGGCCCAGCGG
The DNA here is from genome assembly GCF_031143425.1 of Pleurodeles waltl. Classification (NCBI taxonomy): domain Eukaryota; kingdom Metazoa; phylum Chordata; class Amphibia; order Caudata; family Salamandridae; genus Pleurodeles; species Pleurodeles waltl. The sequence continues at coordinate 833,384,135 of NC_090437.1, forward strand.
GGCTGGTGCTGGCGGTGCTGTGCGGTCCTGTCTGGCCCAGCAGGGCTGGTGCTGGCGGTCCTGCATGGCCCAGCTGGGCTGATGGCGGTGGCCTCGTGGCCAGCGGGGCTGATGGCGGTCACCTCCTGGGCAGCGGGGATGATGGCGGTCTTCTCCGTCGTGCTGCTCTTCCCAGACTTGCTGGGTTTCTTGTGCCCCTTCCCCACCTTGGAAGGTGTTGCAGCTGACTCCACACTCCCACCTGTACCCCTGAGAGCGGCTTTGGTGGCTGGAGTCTTCCCCCTCTCCCGCCGGGCACTGGCCCACTTTTGATGTTTGACAGGTGGGGGACTGTCCATGCTGTGGCTCCTTGCCACACTGGCTGCCCTGCTGCCTGGTGAACTCCAGAATCCGGTGACTACTGGCACCACTAGTCCCGGAGATGTTGTGGCTGAGGTGCTAGGTTGGGACCTGGAGAGTCGGGCCCTAGGAGACTGACGGGGTGGGGGAGGTGAGGGAAAGAGGTCAAGGGTGGACAGGAAAGGTTTTTGGGGAACACTGGGACGGGTAGCTGGAGGGGGTTTGGGAGTGGAGGAAGAGGTTGTGGTTGTAGGAGGTGTAGGTTTGGTGACTTTGGGTGAAGGTGCATGCACTAGAGGCTGTCGCGAGGTGGATGGCTGTTGGGTGGGTGTGTGCCTGCATTGGTGTATCTTGGGAGGTGGCGTCACAGACACAATGGGAGAGGACACAGGGGACGTGTGAATGGTAGTGGGGGTGGTGACTGCACGTGAGCGGGGTGTGGTGGTGTGTGTGCTGGTGATGGAAGTAGTGGCTGTAGATGTAGTGCATGCAGATGTGAGTGGAGATGAGACTAGGAGGGAGGAGGGAGACGAGGAGGAGGGGGACACAGTGGAGGCGGTGGATGTTGGTGTGTCTGCATGTGTGTGATTCTTGCGTGAGTGCCTATGGGATGTGTGGTGCTTATGTTTGCCAGAGCTTCCCTTGTGTGTTGAGGTGTGTGGATGCTGGTCTGATGGTGTGCTTTGGGTAGGCTGAGGTATAGGGGTGTGGGTCTGGGTGGAGGAAGTTGGAGGGGGGGGCTAGAGACAGGTAAAATAGCTGCCATTATTGCTGAGGCCAGAGTCTGAAAAGCTCGCTGAAGGGCTGCCTGACCAGAATTAATGCCCTCCAGGAATGCATTTGTTTCTTGCAATGGCCTCTCTACACCCTGGATGGTATTCAAAATGGTATACTGCCCAACAGTGAGGGACCTGAGGAGGTCAATGGCCTCCTCACTGAGGGCAGCAGGGGTGACTGGGGCAGGGCCTGAGGTGCCTGGAACGAAGGTGATGCCCACCCTCTTGGGTGAGCGGGCACGGGGCAAAGGCTGAGGGGCTGCTGGGAGGGTGGTGCTGGTAGGGTGGGTGGCGGCTGTACCTGTGGATGCGGGGGGCACAGATGTAGCTGCCAATACAAGGGAGCTCCCATCAGAGGACGAGTCTGTATCACTGGTGTCAGCTCCTGTCCCCGCCGTGGAGCTCTCCTCGCCCTCCGTCCCACTGGTGAATTCCAAGTCCGTAGTCTCGCCCTCCAGGGCCATGTGGGATGCAGCTCCCTCCTGCTCCGGTGCCACTGCTCCTCCGCCTGATGATGCTAATGCACACAAGAACAGGGAGACCACAAAAAGGGGGGGGACGACAGAAGAAAGACATGTTGAGTGCATGCATTACCGCTACCGTTGGCGGACACGACAGACACAGAAGCCCCCTGCACTACAATGCGCACTTGGGGTCCACTGTTCAATCCCTGGGACATGACCTACAAGGCTATGGCCGACATCTGCACACATGGATGTCACAGGAGCCTGACTAGGTGCAGTTGGCACTGTACACAGGTGGGGTGGGGCGACACAGGGTCTGCCAGAAGAAGGGGACCCAACTAACACACTCGCCCTGGCCTAGGGAAACACACAGCCCACCTTCCCCACCCAGACATCTCCACTGCACACTGAATCAGCTGAATGAGAGTGTACTCACCCCCTTGTGGCTGCTGTGACGCCCTCAAGCGCCCATCCAACTCCGGGTACGCCACCGCCATGATCCTGAACATCAGGGGGGTCATGGTGTGACGGGCACCCCTCCCACATTGGGAGGCCATCCCGAGCAGGGCCTCCACCGTCTTCTTGCTCCAGCAGCGAATGTCCTCCCATCTCTTACGGCAGTGGGTGCTCCGTCTGTGATACACCCCCAGGGTCCAGACATCCTTGGCGATGGCACGCCAGATGTCCTTCTTCTGGTGGGCGCTGACCTACATGAATTGCACAGGTGTAAAAGAAAAGTTATTACCAACTGCACCGTCACAGTCATTGGCCCCATCCCTACCCTTGCCATGTGGCACATGCACTCACCGTCGTTTCATGCACGCCTCAATCCACCCCACCATCTTTCATCCACCCCACTCCACACAGGCATAGTCCATACAGCATGCTCCCAGTGTAGTTGCCTGTTTGTCTGGAGGACCGTAGAGTAGCGTGTACTGGGGAGGACCCCATCCACGAGTTTGTGCTGAAGGCTGAAGGCAGGGGCCCTTTACCCAGACACACAAGCCATTGTCTCTTCCAGACTGAGGTCACAGCAGCACTTGCAGTGTAGGTCCTCTCCTGTCGAAGATCAGGTATCGAGTGATTGAACAGATAGAAAATGGCGGTCACGTCCGCGGCGGTGAGTACCGTCACCGCCGGCGTACATCGTCATTGGCTCCTGGGACCCAGAGGGTCCAATGTTAACCAATGCAGATTTGTGCTGCGGTCTTCGACCGCCTACCGAGACGGTGTACAACAGCAGCGCAGTCACCTCACATCCCATTGTCCCACTTTAGAGGTCAGGCAGCCGCCATTTCAGGGGCCCACATGGCTTAATTTTTAACTGCGTCACACATACCTAGGCCTTGCTTCAACACTTATACATGTAAATTTCGGATTATGAATCGTGTTCTGTGTAAGCTGTGAGTACGTACCTCTGAGTTGGTTGACTCTGTGCTCGCTGTTGTCCTTCATAGGCACCGTCTGCTGGGACATGTGAGGAGATGGCGGCATCCTCCGGTGTACAGACCGCTGGTGGACCTGTCGACAATGGAGGAAAGACATGTGATCATCACCTACAGGCTTGATCGTGCCACAATCCTGGAACTGTGTGCCAGTTGGAGCCAGACCTGATGTCAGCTATCCGCCATCCCACAGAAATCCCCCCTCTAGTGCAGGTGCTGTCAGTACTCCATTTCCTTGCAAGTGGGTCATTTCAAACAACAGAGGCCATAGCATCAGGGATGTCCCAGCCTATGTTTTCCAACGTGTTGTCCAGAGTGTTGTCTACCCTGCTGAAACACATGCGGAGCTACATCGTTTTCCCTCAGGTGGAGGATTTGCCTACAGTGAAAGGTGATTTCTATGCCCTGGGACATATCCCCAACATCATAGGTGCCATTGATGGGACACATGTGGCTTTGGTATCCCCCGCAGGAGTGAACAGGTGTACATACACTGGAAGAGTTATCATTCCATGAATGTGCAGATGGTGTGTTTGGCAGACCAGTACATCTCCCATGTGAATGCCAAATTCCCTGGCTCAGTGCATGACGCTTACATCCTGCGGAATAGCAGCATCCCTTTGCGTTATGGGCCAACTCCAGAGGCACCGTGTGTGGCTATTAGGTGAGCACCTAGAAGCAAGTCAGTGGGAATGGTTGTGTGGGTCTGGGGATATCCCTACAGGTTAGTGTGTGTCTAACAGTTGTCCCTTGCCATTTGCAGGTGACTCTGGTTACCCCAACCTGTCATGGCTACTGACCCCAGTGAGAAATCCCAGGGCAGAGGAACGCTACAATGAGGCCCATGGCGAACTCGGAGGATTATAGAGCTGACCTTCGGCCTCCTGAAGGCCAGGTTCAGGTGCCTCCATATGACAGGTGGATCCCTATTCTACTCACCAAAGAAGGTGTGCCAGATCATCGTGGCCTGTTGTATGCTTCACAACTTAGCTTTGCGACGACAGGTGAGACAGGAGAAGAAGAGGACATCGACAACAGGAACTCGGTGATCCTGCAATACTTCCAGTGAGACACAGGTAAGAATACAAACCTGCCTACTACATGTACTTCAACACTACTACCTCTCTACTGTCTGTCGTTTTCACCCAGTGTATGGTCACTGAGTTGTCATTTTCCCTTACGATTTCACAGATGTGGGTCCCACTGTGTGACATCTGCTGTGTTTCCTCATGGACTAGAGCTGTGTGACATAGGCATGTTGACATTACAATTGAAAGAGCATTTTGACACTGTAATTGCTAATACACTATTTTAAAATCACAGACAGACTCCAGATTCTTTTGTGCTTTAAGGGTGTTCATTTAAGTGCTCAATATTGGAGGGTGCTGTAAAATGGTGAGGGGTGATGGTGGAGGAATGTCCATGGCAGAGTCCAGTCTATTAGTTTCACCGGTACATTGCCCAAATGGGCATAGGAAGTGGAGCTGGGGCAGTTTGAGGATGGACAGGGTGACAAGGTGGGACAAAAGGATGACATTCAGGGCGGTCTCATTTCTTGGCGGGGGTCTTGGCATCGTTCTCTGTCTTTGTCCTGGATCTTAGGGACCGTTTGCAGGGTGGTTCTCCCTCTGCAGGGGGTTGGGTGCTGGTGTGGTGGTCCTGTGGCGGTGCCTCCTGTCCACTAGCACCAGCGGAGGTGGTGGGCAGTTCATCATCCAGGCTAGTGTCAGGGGGCCCTTGTTGTGCCACAGTGTCCCTCCTGGTGTTGAGGACTTCCTCCAGCACCCCTACGATGGTGCCCAGGGTGGAATTGATGGATCTGAGTTCCTCCCTGAAGCCCAAATACTGTTCCTCCTGCAGCCGCTGGGTCTCCTGAAACTTGGCCAGTACCGTTGCCATTGTCTCCTGGGAATGGTGGTAGGCTCCCATGATGTTGGAGAGGGCCTTGTGGAGAGTGGGTTCCCTAGGCCTGTCCTCCCCCTGTCGCACAGCAGCCCTCCCAATTCCCCTGTGTTCCGGGGCCTCTGTCCCCTGGACCGTGTGCCCACAGCCACTGCCCCCAGGTCCCTGTTGTTGTTGGGGTGGTGGGCACCTGTACTGGGTACTGGGCTCCCTGTAGTGGTGGACACACTGCTGATTGACGTGTCCTGGGGATAGAGGTAAGGGCCCGCTGGGTGGGTGCTGTGCTGGTGTTTCCAGAGGGGGGAAGCTCTGTGGTGGCCTGTGAATGTGTCAGGGGAACCGATTTTCTTGAGGTCCCAGATGGGCGGGGCTGGTCATCTAGATCCAGTTTAACAGAGCTGCTGTCATCACTGTGGGCCTCTTATGTTGTTGGTGTGGACATGTGTGGACCCTTCTGTCCGGTGATGTTGGGTAGGGGTATAAAAGGATGTTTATTGCATCTGTGTGTGCCATGGTGTGCAATGGGTGGGTGACCATGTACCCCACTGCTTGCATTCCTGTGTGGGACCTTGTGTGATGGTGGTTTAGGTGGGTGTATGGGTATGTGCAGTGGCCATGCTTTGGTGATGGGTGTCCATGCTTTGTTGTTGCATGCAGGGCTTGGTGTTGAGATGTGTGGTTTGTGATATTGAGATATTTGTGAGGAGTTGGAGTGATGGGGGTGAGGGTGGGGGTATGTGATAGCATGTAGGTAGGGTGGGGGATATAATAGTTAAGATTTGACTTACCAGAGTCCATTCCTCCATCCACTCTTGCAAGGCCCTCAGGATGCAGAATCGCCAAAACTTGCTCCTCCCATGTTGTTAGTTGTGGGGGAGGTGGTGGGGGTCCGCCGCCAGTCCGCTGAACCGCAAGGTGGTGTCTTGAGACCACGGAACGCACCTTCCCCCGTAGGTCGTTCCACCTCTTCCTGATGTCATCCCTATTTCTTGGGTGCTGTCCCACTGCGTTAACCCTGTCCACTATTCTTCGTCATAGCTCCATCTTCTTAGCTATGGAGGTGTGTTGCACCTGTGATCCGAATAGCTGTGGCTCTACCCGGATGATTTCCTCCACCATGATCCTGAGCTCCTCCTCAGAGAACCTGGGGTGCCTTTGCCGTGCCATGGGGTGGTGTGGGTGATGTGTGGGGTGGTGTGTGTAGTGATAAGTGTGGTGATATTTAGTGGTGTGTTGTGTAAAGTGCGTGGAAGTTATGTGGGTGATGGTATTGTGTGCCTGTGGATGCTTGGTAGTAGTTTGTAGTGTCTCTCTCTGGCCTTCTTTCGGTATTTTGGTCGTAGGGGTTTGTGGATGATGTGGGTGTGTGTTTTATATTGTAATGGGTGTGTGGGCGTGGTGTGTGTATGTGTATCAGGTGTGTATTTTGATTTGTCCAATGTGGCTGTGTTTTGTAAGAGTGTGTGTATTTTGAGCGCGGCGGTGTGTAACGCCAAAGGAATACCGTGGTTGAAATACCGCTGCGTGGATTAGTGTGTCGTGATAGTGTGGGCATATTTCTGTTGGCGTGACGGTGGAGGTTCTGTTTTCACCAGTTTATCACTGACCTTTGGTGTGGCGGACTTGTGTGGGTGTCTCAATTTTTGGATTCCGATTCCGAGCAGTGGGTCATAACGACGGTAGCTGAATTCCGCTGCCGCGGCCGTGTGTTGGCGGTCTTCTGCAGGGCGGTAAGCAGCTTTTACTGCCAATGTTGTAATGAGGGCCTAAATATCTTTGCACAGCTAGACAAACTTTGCTGAACATCTAGTTGACAAGGCTTTTATATTTAAAAGAAAGCTTTCTATTCTCATTGTGAGGAGAATGAGCTGTTTAGATAAACTAAATAATCCACTGAAGTAAAGGGAGAGTGGAAACACACTTCCAGTATTGATAGAATTGTTTTAGAAGAGTTATGTACAAGAAAATCAATTAGTATTTGCAATAGATAGATATGGTTGTGAAAATGAAATCAATGAAGATACACCAAATGAAAGAGAAAAATTGTGCCTAGAAATGTAGAGGAACAAGTAACTAATGAAGTATAAGGTCAACGTCCTCAAAGTCCAGTTTTTGAGTAGAAATGTTCACATATGCAACATAAGACAAACTTAGACTGTTCTTAAACAAATACAGCAAAGGATCTGTAAAACAAAGAATAGAAGTACTCCAAAGCCTTGATCCTTGTTGAGTAAGGAAACGGTCAAACCTTGAAGCACATTCATTAGCTTGCTTATCATATAAGATCTGTAGCAGTTCTTTCCACCATATCCGAACGCTGTCTGTGCACCACACTAAAATACAATCTTGTAAGAAGACTGTATTTTCCAAAAGGTCCAGCACTTCAGCTTCAAAATGCCAATGATATGCTATTGCAATGTAGTCATTTTGAAGTTAGTTCTGTAATAGATGACATTCAAATGCAATACTTTGGGCCTGAAAGGTCAAGTGAACAGAATGAGATAGTTATTGAGAAAACATTGAAAATTCTAATACTAACACTGTGTTAGAAAGTTTTAAAAAGGAAATTGATGCACTTTCAAGAACAACTGCTGAAATTCCAGATGAGGTGTGTATTTGTTGCAAGTAAATTCACTAGAAATCACAAGTTAAAAAAAAATATTTGTTAAAAAATCGAACACAGCGATCCACTACACTGGTTTAAACTTGCTGATCACTGAAGATAAGTTTGACTTGTGCGTAAACCATATTGTCTGTAAATACTGTATTGACAAACTGGATAAGGATAATAAAATGCTGACTTGAGGAATTCATAACAAATTGGAAGTTTTGCCAATTCCTCCTCAGCTTCAAAACCTGTATGTGAATGAGACTATTCTCATACCAACATTACATTTATTCCAAGCTACTGTTAGACTGGAGACTAAAAACAAAAACCTACCTCCTTCTGAACTACTAAAAGGTTTGAATGGTAGTGTTGTGTACTTACCTTTTGAATATAAATGAGAATATTGAAACTATAGGTGTGGATCAAGAAGAAGAAGAACCACTAGTGGTTCTAGTGAATGGATTATCTACCAAAGACAGAATCATTTGTGAGGAACCTGTCTGCACTGTTAGGGTTAACAGTGCTTTACGATATCTTAAAATAGAAAACATATTTTACAAAAATAGTGATATAGAGGAACATAATACTTGTCTTAGGACAGAAAGTTCCACACCAGCTTCTTCTGCCTAATTCAAGAAGATTGAGTTAGGTGAAGCGGAAGAAATGTATGAACCATACCGTAGTCAACCTCTACATTCCAGAGATATGAAGAGTGATGCTTTAGAATTGTACCAAATGAAGAAAGCAAAAGGAAAACCAGTAAGAATGTGGTAAAAGAGTGTAGAAGTACAATTTATTCAGATGTTGTTTACTACAGGACGTGGTGGTCGTTATGATGAACGTCCATTACAGATTCCCACATCAGAATATGGATCTAGTAGACTGTATTCTGAAGATTCCCGCTTTAGACAAAACAAAGTGTACATTTTCAACCTTTTGTTTGAGATTGACCTCTGTGTTCAATCATATGCTGTGGGTCATATTATGAGAACAGGCAAATGGTTTAATGACATTACTGTGAGAGATTTCATTAAAAAAAGTACGTGGTAAAGATTAGATACTAGAAAGTAATTTGAGGACTGTTATGGCTTGCCAGCATGGGACCAATGAATATTGGTTTCGTCATCATGGTAAACTAAAATGTATGTTATGTAAGCTAGGTGTACCCACCTAGTATGTTACTTCGAACTGTTCAGAGTATGGTTGAGGTGATCTTCATGAGTTTCTCAGGCAAGCTAATACAAGTATTCCAGGGATTGATTTCAAGTATGCAGGTCAATTGTGTTCCATTGATCCTGCAAATGCCTGTAGATATTGCAAACACAGATTTATTTAAAGCCATGCTTTTTTTTATCTGCAAAGAAAGTCCACCACTAGTTGAGGTTGTGGACTTCTTCTGGAGAAAAGAATACCAGGCAAGAGGAACATTGCATATGCATGTGTTATTGTGAGTGAAAGGTGCACCAAAGTGTTGTAAAGATACTGATGAGTCAGTGTTGTCATTCATTGAGCAATCTATAACTTATGCCATTCAAGAAGTCTTAGAATAGAACTCTTAAGCAACATATCTTGCGATTCCAGTTACATAAATGGGCCAAATATTGGCATCAGAAATCATTCAGAGCAAAAGGGAAGTACTAAGGCCTGTGTTGGATTCCCTAGGCCTTTAATAAAAAAAGAGTGAACAGTTTTATGTCTGCGGTCGTACACAATGCTATTAGGAAATCTCCTAAAAATACATATCATCTGAAAAGAAGTGAGGCTTCAAAACTTATCAATGATTATATTCCAGTAATTCTATCTGTGTGGAATGCCAAAATAGATATTCAGTTTGTAGCAGACAAATCTATTGCTGTAGCCCGATACATCACTTCATATATGACACAGACAGAAAAGACAGATGGAGGATTTACTATGCGTACCGAAAAAAATATAGATGAGAACAATGAGCAAGGAAAATTTGGACCGACTGGCTGTATCGGATGCTTAGTGAGACATGCAAAACCAAGTCTTGTTAATCATTGTAAACTGAGCTGTCAAAAGGCGAGAAAAGAGAATATTTTACCTGGCTCTGTTGCAACTTTTAAACCTTTGCATTCAGAAACCTAACTGCTAGGTGGATATGACCACTATGAAGATGCATTCAATGCAGTCAAAAATAGCATCCATTGTGAAGTGTTTCCCACATATCAGAAGATGTTGAATGATGAAATTCAACAGGGAGAAACAATTCCTATAGAAGTTGCAAACAACAGCTCTAAAGGCAGTCAGAGCTGAGGGCCTAATAGTCAGGATTCCCTTGGCCAGCCTATCATTAAAAATGAGGCATCTATAATTATGAATGAAGTAGAAAATGCTATTGGTCAAGTGAGGAATGAGAGCATTGATTCAAAAAGTTTAATCGCACAACTAAATGCAGACCAACTAAAGAGTTTTTAACAAATAACAAAATCCATAGAGCATGGACTTCCACACGATAAGTCTGAATGAACTTGTAAAACATTCAAGCCCACACTTCTCTGATTCTCTTCTTCTTCTGATTTCAGTGCTCACTGTATTTGTCCAGAGAAAAACTAGCTGTGACCTATCATGTGTTGTGACTGCTCCTACTGGACTGGCGGCTCACAACATTAAGGGAATTACATTGCACAGACTACTTATGTTACCTGTGGAACATAACAACAACCTATAGTACCCAAAGTTATTTAGTAATGCTTGCCATAAGGTGTCCAGAGTTTTCAAGATATTGAAAGTTCTGATTATTGATGAGGTTAGCCTGGTATCTAACCGTATGCTAGCTTTCTTTCATCTGAGGATGCAAGAGGTCCTCAACACTGACTATGATGTTTTATTTGGAAGTGAACACATCATATTTTCTGGTGACCTTCTACAGTTGACTCCTGTCAAAGGTCAACCGGTTTTTAAAAAGCTGGTGCATGAAGAAACTAAAAATTAATTAGGAAGTACTGTAAATGATAACATATGGTTACATTTACTGCATGCTGAGTTGACAGAAAATATGAGACAGGCAGCAGATCTAGAGAATGGGAATATATTAAAAGAGATGAGAATAGAAATAATTAGCAAACACACTAAAAAATCTGTTTCTTCTTGCATGGTTAGATCTCTATTTCCACACAAGAAGTCACCAGCTTCTATAATGTACCACATTATGAATACTCAGAAACATATTGTGTGCCTAATGCCAATATTGAACGAGTGCACACAATTTAATTTAGAAATGCTTTATTTGGAGAAACAGAAGACAGGCACTCTTCCTAGTAAAGACAACATAGAACATCAATGTTTAAACTTAGAACTATGTCAATCAGAGGTATAGAAACTGGAACCTTTATGGAAAGCAGTTTCACATTCCGCTGGTTTAGAGAAGGCTATAAATCTCTGTAAAAATTGACTAATAATTGTGTGACTAAATCTGAATGTGGAGGAAGGATTAGTGAATTGTATAAAGGGGAATATGACAGACCTCATTTCATGGCTCAATAGAACAGAGTATGAATATATTGTAATTACATTTAATCACATAGAGGAAAGAAAGAATCTAGGAAGGTGCACTGCCAGATTTCTCCTGGTAAAAGATATGTTTGTGAAAAGACAACTGTTTCCTCTGTGTTTGGCCTATGCTATCACCATTCACAAATCTCAAGGATTAAGATTGGATGCAGCTATGATAAATATGGGTCATACAGTCTTTAAATAAGGAATGTCTTATGTTGCTTTATCACTGGTAAGGACATTATCAGGGTTGTACCTTTTTTATTTTGATGAAAGCACAGTAAATGCTGACACATCATGTGTGACAGAGTCCAATCTCTTGTGAGGGATATGTGCTCCTCGTCTGAGTGTATATCCATTGTTAACTACCATCCATCTTACAGAAAGCTGAAAATGTAAAAGATTGTAGATTTTTCAAAAGATTCAAAGCAGAGTAAGTAATCTACAAAGACTTCTAAAAAGCTAAAAACTAATGAAGCAATGTAATAGGGTTTCTATTTTCTAACACTTCTGGAATTTCATGTTACTGTAATGTAGTAATTATTGCGGGAAACATTGCTAAATACACAGAGAACCTTTTTGTCAAACATTTACTACTCTTTTCAATTTAGTACATACTGGAAAACACAGGTGTAACTCTAATGAATATATACCTGATATGACTGACCACTGTAATGGTGGTAACCAGTTCACTTTGAACGTGCAACAAGATGAACAAGAATTTTTAGTTTTAGTGCTAAATGTGTCAGAAATGGAGGCACTTGCAATGAATTATTTCTTTACAACAAACTATTCATGGAACCATGTGTAAATTGTCACTATTCAGGCTGAATAGATATTCAGTCAGAGCAATTTCTGTACCTTACGGCATCAGACTGCAAGCCAGCATCATTTGAAAAAATATTTGTGAAAGCTGCACAGAACACCTCCCATCCAGACTGCACATCAGAACTGATGTCTACATTGGTTTTAAGACACAAATCAATATATTGTATTCCCCTGCTATAAATATGCAGAGATGATGGTAGCAAAATCAATACTGATATCACCAACTTTAAAGCTGTTCAGATATCAATTCATATGAAATCATACACTACTGTGGCTGTTGTTTTCCATCATGGACACTCAATCAACTCTTGTCACTACACAGTCTACCTAAAAAACTCATCAAGCTGGACTGAATGTGATGATGCTTCTCTTACAGTACTACAGAGATAACCCTCGAAACTTCCAAATTCCTATCTTATATTTCTGCAACCAAAGTTCTAGAAGAAACAATATTTAGAAACATTTATGTAGATAGAAATAGGCAGAAAAACATTAAAGTGTATTTTCATTGTCATTATGTGGCCTACCAAGGATAACAACTATATAATGATTGAACTTTTTGCAATAATAATAAATTGACTTAAATAAATAAATGAGTATCAATGTGTGCTATGTACCAATGTTGATCTTATGCATTTAAAACATGGGATTTTTCATAAATCTAAGTAGTTCATTTTTCCTCAAAACGATATAATGGATTACATTTAATTGAACTAAACACACTACTAGTATTCTGGTGTATATAACTTTACATACTACATCACGATATATTCAGTGAAAATACAAACTCCATTATAAAAAGCCAATCTTGCGAGAGGCTTGTGAGAGCAAACCAGGAAGCACTGCCCCCTCGGACTGAGCATGAGGGATTGCCTCTAGGGCTCTCGCAAACTCTCACAAGAGGATCACAAGAGCCGCCAATTATGGTGTCCTTCTCTGGTTCTTGCAAGAGTCTCACAAGATGTTTAAAGAAAGGAAAGAAGGGAAAAATAGTACAAGTAACATTGACCATAAAAGTAGAGGGAACCTCTAAAAAGAGCTGTTTTAGTTAACAGTTTTCAACAACTATAAAATTATTTTTGTGTTTTTAAATATTTTTAATATATTTCTTTTTTTAAAGAGTGCAACAAAAACATACAACTTGAGATGCTAAACAAACATCAACAGCATCTCCTTAGAAATAAAAAGGAGGAAAACTTACAAACAATGACCAAAATAAAAAATAAACTACTGCCTAGGGGGCACTTGTGCAGGGCAGACCTCCTTGTTTCTGATGAAACGATGATCTGCTTGTACAAGCAGCAAAATAGCACTTTATTTAAAAAAAAGCACATTTGCATTTACGGTTACAACCTGTGCAGTCACAATATCTCCTGGAACAAATGATGTTGAAGCCAGTGTAGAGTTATCTAGCTCCACAGCATATGCCAACTCTGCCTGTGCAAGCCAGTGCTGATGCATAGACTTCAGGTGTCTCCACATCCCTGTGGTATTCATGCTATGTTGCTTATTCTTTCTCCCCAAAAATAATTCTTTGGTGCAGAGTTTACATGTAACATACTTTGCAGAAACCTTCTTGGCACATGGCCTCTTTGAAAAAAAAAACAGAACCAAGAATTCTTTGGGTGGCTGAGGTGACTGAGCTGGTGCAAAAGCCTCCGGCTGTTCATTTGATTCTGATGAAAACATCTTTCTGCTGAAATGGAAATAGGATAGGAGAGCAAGCCAAATATGTATACTCTCACCAAAGTCCAATGGTGAAATAAAGCAAAAAGGATGGATTCTTCTTCGTCTAAATAACGAAATCCAAATGAACCAATTACAATGTTTCCTTAAGTGGTGCTTCCTCTCCCAGACCTCTCACAAGTGACTCATGGGCATCTTGCAAGAATGTAAAAAGATCATTCCTTTATGTCTTCTACATTGCACAATTAATTTTATACCTTAAAAAATATGTCTAATTTTCTATTGTGTTCCAAATTACAGTATAACACATTAATTAGCTTAATTGTAAATGTATTATCTTACTAGTGGGTTGCAAGAGCCACACAGGAAGTATAGCTCCCTCAGAGTCCTTGCAGGGGATTGTGTATATAGCTTCTCGCTAGAGCCATCACTTTTTATTCACTACCATATTATAGATCAGCATTAAATTGTAACTGAAAACATGATAAAAAATCAAATAGAAATTTTAAAATGTACGATTTCACGAGTCTCTAGCCAGCCTAGCTTCAAGTGATCCTCTCACAAGAGTATTGACACCTGAAAAAAATATTGCTGGTGACATGCCCCATGTTGGGTCAGATAGCCTTAGGGTGGTCTTTCCCAAAACTTTATACCTGCTTGCTTCATATTTTGCTGATTTCCTTTTGTTGGCCTTAGAAGTCTGAGCACTGCTGCCCAGTGCTAAAGTGCATGTGCTCCCTCCCTAAAACATGGTTTGATTGGTGTATACCTAATTGGCATAATTTACTTACAAGCCTCTAGTAAAGTGCTCTATATGTGCCCAGGGCCTGTAAATGAAATACTACTAGCGAACTTGCAGAACTGCTTGTTCCACCCACTTAAGTAGCACTTTAAAACATGTCCCAGCCCAGCTACTGCAGCCTAAATGCATTGTTACACTGCCATGCCAAATTGGCATTTAAAATCCCTTGCCAAGCCTTAAACTCCCTTTTTATTGCATGTACCTCACCCCTAAGGTAAACCTTTGGTAGCCCATAGGGCTAAGATTTCTTTACATGTCCTGGTAATGGTACTTTTTTGTTGAGCTGACCTGCTGCCAGCTGCCCTCCTTGAGAGGGACTGCAACCACAACACTTAAACCCAGAATCAGAGTGACTTGAAGGGCTTGCTGGCTTGCCTCTTGTTCTTCTGAAGTCTCAAAGACACAAAAGACTTCCAAATCATTACCTACAGCACCTGGACTCTGCCATCTGAGAGCCTTGCCCTGCTAAGTGGTGCCAATCAAGTCTTTGGCCCTTGGAGGAGGGTATAAAATGGTGCATCTGCCAAAATCCACATATCAAGACTGTTGCGCTGCTCTGAACCGGTGCATCGATGCTACAATGAGGACCAGGGACATCGCTTTGCCATGGACCATCATCTCATGTTCCGCTGCATCTTTGGCTTTGCATGACTTAGAACTGACGTATTGCTTACATCCCAAGGATCAACGACAACATATTGTCTCCTTTGCTCCTCGCATCTTGTTTCTCCGAGACAATGCTAACATTTTGAACTAAATAATAAAATACAGAAATTCAGCAGTTATAGTTAATAGCACCAACTATAACTTGTGCCACCACCATGCACTGCTTAGGACCTCACATATGACATTACTCATGACATGTTCTATGACATCATTTATGGCATCACTAATGGTATCTCAAATTACATAATTGATGAAATCACTGACAACATCATTCAATGAGTGTGCTAGTTTGTTGTACAGTTTATATTGTGGTGGGTAACTTCCATATTATTTTAATTTTGATTAGCTTGGGTCCAGCTAATGGGTGTACCCCTGCCTTCTTGGGCCCTAATGCCAAATGTTTGTCTTGAAAAACAGGGTCACTAGCACTATTGGGCCTCTGGAGCAGAACTGAGAGGCAAATCAGTTCTAAAGTGGCTTCCTCTGAAACAGTACACAGTAAACGTTTTAAAGTTAGCTTTCCACTGGAATTATTTAAAAAACGTTTGTACCTAAATGACAACTTTTAATCATTGAGCATTTTACTAGGTGGAGATTGAGCATTTTATTAGGTGGAGATATTAAGTAATCAAATATGAAAATGGAAAATACAACTTTCTTTCAGTGGAAAAATAGCTATTGGTCAAATGTTTATTGCAAAGTCAATTTAGGGTATGCTACTCCGCATGTATAGTGTTCCGCATTTTTATATAATGAGCATTCAGTGTTAGAGCCTACCAGGCACACATTATGGGTGACTTAGCTAATATATAAAATGTGTTTTCTTCATGACAGGCACATTTTCCTGTCATGAGTCACTGCAGTACTTTTAAACTGCCACCCAGCCACATCACAGTGATGCTCCTTGATGGCATAAATCTTTGTCGTACATGTGAATACTAAGCACACATTCCCTGATATACTTACACAAAAGACATCACCTGTGTTGCACAGTGCCAAAGTACAGAATTAAGGGCCAGATGTAGCAAAGGTTTTTACCCATTCTGTGTCTATGGGAAAAAGTGTTCGTACATATGGCCCTAAATGCCTAATCAGAACGGCTTGAGGGCCCTCAGGCTTGGAGTGTATGATGGCGGAAGACTGCCACCTGTGAAATATTGTTAAAGGGGGTTCCAGATTGATTCAAATTCATTGCCTTTTCAGAGATATTGTCAGTCAGTTTTTTAATGGCAATAATTTTCTGAGGTCTCGACCACAAGTGGGAAATGTTCCCTTCCCTTCCCAAATGTATTTCAAAAGCATACTCTTGAAAGTAGCAATGTACCTGAACCTGTACTGGAAATCCTGAAACATATTAAGCTGTCCAGTTAGAACATTCATTTTGACAGAAGGATGGGTCACTCTATATTTTGACTCAGTCACTTTAGTCTCTTGGGCCTGGCGTTCTCTATACTGGGGTATCAACTTTTTGAGGTAAGAGACTTTGGGCCAGGTGTATCAAAGGATTTTGCATTCGCAAACGGTGAGAATCGCAAAATTCGCCTGTTTGCGAATGCAAAATCACCTTTCATGATTTATGAAAGGAATTCGTAGTGCAATTTTAAGGAATCGCAAAAATAGCTATTTCTTAAAATTGTGACTCCAATTAGGGAATCGCAATTTGCGATTCCCTAAATAGGTAATGGCAAATAGGGAAAACCTATTTGCGATTACCTATTCATATGTAGCATGCATTTCCTAAATGCAAATTTGGCATGTAAGAAATGCAATTACCACAAACTCAAGTTTGGTGGTTAGCATGTGCAAATTTAAAAATGCATTAGAAATGCATTTTTGAAAAAGACATGTGCGCTTTACATGTACACAAATATTTTTTCGGGGTGCATCAAAGGTGGCCTTAGGCCCCCAGCTCCCTGGGGTTTACATTACCTAATTTGCAAATTCCTAACATGAATTAGCAAATTAGGTAATGCAAAACCATTCACACCTATGGGCCTACAGGCCCATAGGGATGAATCGAGTCCCATTCCCTAATTGCGATTCGGTAATAGTGATTGCAACTTTTAAGAAATCGCTATTACCGAATCACAATTTTCATGCACCCATTTTGCATTTCTTAAATAGCGATTTCTTAAAAATCGCTATTTAGGAAATGCAAACCGGGATCATGATACATCTGGCCCTTTACTGCTACAAATCCTCCGCAAAACAGGCTGAAATGCATCCCCTATGACTGCTCGTAAAAACTCCTGTGTGTCATTGATCTTAAAATAGTCCTCAGTCTGAGTGCATAATTCCCCTCATAATGATGGGTTTCTGAGTAAAGAGGGATGGACCCTCCATCTTCTGAATTGCCTCAGGTGATGTCCCTAGGCTAGTTCTACGTGTAGTGGGACATGTTTGGATAACACTAGTAACCCTATATATGAGCATTACATCAGAGGGAGCAATGGATTAGTAACCATTATCTAATCTATCCTGGAGTATGTCTGGTGGACATGGGGCAAGAAAGTAAAATCTAATAGCATATCATGATGTTCTTTTCTCATTGTGTATCATGTTGTTCTCTACAGAAATCACAGAGCCCAAGTTCTCGGAGTTCAGTCCTAAGTGTTTTGGACAACTCTCCCCACCCCACAGTGTATCCCCTTTCTGTTTAATATTGCGTTCCCTATTATGTAAAAGTCTCATATCAAGAGAACATCTCTTTATGCAAACTCTCCCAGTATATATAAACTACTCTACATAGAAAGACATATTGCCCAGTGTTCAGGCATGTAGTGTTGCCATTGTAAGTTTCCTCCTTTCTAATATCCATCTAACAAGAAGGTATCTACCCCCTTGTCTCTCTTGACATCTGCTAGTATAAAAGGCCAATGTCTGTGGAAAAGGAGTGCCACACCATTGTGTTGCATTCAGCATCTGCAGGTAATGTTTATGTTTGAGCCTACTATCCTTCCTTTTTTGCAAGAGGGTTTCCTGAAGTGCAACTATGTTGTGTTTCCCTTAATGTTTAATGTTAGTACCTTTTAATTCAGTCTGATGTATTCAGGATGTAAATACTTTGGGAATGTGTGGGTCTATGTGCATGTGACTGTATTGAAGGTCTCCTGGCCATCCTATTGGCCCCTTCTGGCATTTCAACCTCACCGCTCCCCTGTAAAACCCCCCAACAAACCAATTCAACTTACATCTGCAACAAAAAGGATATTGTTAGGGCCACTAGAATTATGCAGCAGATGAGGTCGAATTTATGCTGCAGATTTCACCACTTTTTGCGGCATGAAAATTCAAAATATGCTGTATAATATGCACATTTTGGGATAATATTATTTCATTATGTAGTAATTTTTACCCATGGTAACATTGTCGGGCAAAATATTTCACCTTATTACTACCAATTCAGACCCAAATACAGAAATAACAACTGATAAATAACCAGACAACCTTTGTGAAGGGCCTTCCTTTACGCAGGAACACATGTCTCCATGTTTTTAGTACCTTTTGATCCGTGTGAACTAGAACCAAAATTGTTTTTGTTAAAATATGCAGATTATGCAGCAGTTGATTATGCAAAAAATGCTGCAGCCACAGAATCGCATAATTCAAGCGGTCCTGATTATTGTGAAAGGAAAGTTCAACAGCACTGTGAGGGCTTTCCCTTTGGGGTGAGGATGCCCTCATCCACTTTGAGTGGGCATTTTGTGTGCCATAGTTGTAGGGCAGTCCATATGTTCCAATAACCTCAGAGCTCTCCATGGTGTATCCGAGGTTCAAAGATTCAGTCTTGTGAGCAGACTAATTTGGCCTTTTTTGTGGTCACTATCCCAGCTACATCACATTCTTCAAAGGGAGCCATATCTAAATGAGTTCATAATCTCTAATAGCAGTGTCTAAGGTCTTGCTTAGTCTCCTTCCATGGTGGCTCTGGATGACTTTTTTCCCCTTTTCCACTGCGAGTGTGGTGCGCACCATTTAAAGTAGAAAGAGGCCTCTCTTCCTAGACTCACCATCGAAGGTACCACCATAGTCTGTTCATCATCTCTTAAATGTAGGCCAAGTATTATGGCTGCAGTCTGTTTATTCAAAGTTCGATGGGACTTATTATTTAGTTCAAGGGATATACCAAAGGGGAAGAGACACCTGTAATGTATTTTTACATCTTTGAAGTGAGTGGTGACAGGCAAGAATTGATGGCATCTAACAAGTATGAATGGTGAAATTTCCTGGAAGAAGGCAGAATCATAGTCTTTGTATCAGATTTGATCTCTTTCTCATTCCTCCTTAAAACTTTTTCCTTGGCTTGAAAGCTGTGAAATTTCAACACTATGAAACTGGGTGGGTTTGTGTCTACAGAGGGCATGGGTCTCTCCCTATCCACTGTAATATGTTCTGGTTCCTTTCCTGACAACATGGCTGAGAGGCCATTCCGAAAGGACTCAATGCACAGTTCTTCCACCCTCTCTCTAATGAGAATGTTTTCACATCTGGCGTGATTTTCAAGGTCATCAAGCTTGTGTCTTAAAGTGGCAATTGTCCCTCCAAGGTCCTTGCAGAGAGTTCCACAAAAATCTTCTTGCACTTTTCTTAGAGGTGGATTTGAAGGATTGGAGGCTAGCCAGCAAATTGGACTTGGTTAAAGCTATATTGGTTATAGTAACCTCCCATCCCATGTTCCTCTCAGTTGTGGATTTAGTAAAGTTCTCTCAGTGGGGCCCGGGGAGTCAGGCAAACCTTATCACTTTGCCTTGAGCTTGTTTCTGGGGAGCATGTGCTAGCTTTGAATTTTTGCACAAGATTGGAAATTTCACTCTGCCCCTTTCTGGTGTTTTATTGGGAGAGTTGTATTCACTATGGTGCAGTGGCCATTTTCAGGCCTCTCAGGAACACCCTCAACTGTTAGCTTTTGCTTTGTACTACTGAGTGCTTGAGTATCTAGAGAAAGTTTGTCCCTCTTGTTCCTTCTAAAAGATGTGTGTTCCACTTTATTATCACATATCATATAAATGCACCTCCACTAATTGTTTGAGCCCACCCAATGCAGATTTCAAGAGTTCAGTCTCCATCTCTAATGTTTCTCAAGCATTACTGATGCCAGCAATTGAAAGTTTGTGTTTTTCTGCTTCCCAAGCTACTGCTGCTCATAATAAGGGTGCACTAGTCAGGTGAGAAAGTTCCTTTTGTTGCTGGGAGTGTTTCATTACTCTATTTTGGGCCCCTTCTGCAGCTCGCCCACTTCTCCACTACCTGTTTTCTCCTTTCAAAAAACCAAAACACCGTAAAAGTGAGCTGAGCAGCCACTTGCCATGCACAAGTTTCAGTGTACTGTGCCTCTGCCGATGGCTATCCAGGTCTTGCTCCCCACCTCAGCATGACCTTGTAACTACTCCTCGCTCACTTATAGTGTGAAAGCCCATTCCCACTGTGTCACTAGCGTGCATTAGGTCCCACTGCAGTTGTTCGGGATCCCCCTCTGCAGTGGGTAGTAATGCTTTGTCCTCAGCAGTGCCAGAGAATCATTTTGCACTCTCAGTATTTCCTGGGCCGCAGCCGCCATATTCCATTTGACAAGACTTCGGAGATCAATCTAAACCTCTGGATACTACACATCCTGGGGAATCAGGAATCACCTCATTATGTGCCTGGAATTGTGCACTCCTTCTGTTTTTGGATCGTTTAGGGTCAGCTCTCTACTGAATGCTCACTGCCTGAGAAGGCATCCTCGAAACTGGCTTAAAAAGATGCCATCTCACTATCGAGACTCCATCTCCAGTATTAGCATTGTAATCTGCAGTGTGGCCTATCACACTGAAACTAGCTTTTTTGGGCTTTGTCATTGTAGGTACATGATAATATTAATCTTCTACCTGTCTCATGTTTATATACCATACACCCTGCTGTGTGGGATCGAAGTCCTACATAGGGGTAATTTACTATTATTTGAAAGGGAGCTCTTTACCTCTAAAAAAGGGTTATTTGACAATTTACACTACATATTGTGCTCTGCAGCAGTCAGATTAGACAGGTAAGGCCTGAAGCCATGTTTGCACTGCCACCTTAGTCAATGGCATAATAGGTACTGTAGTCCACAAGCATCATATAATTTTAAGGCAGTGGGTGCACTTTCTAAACCATATACAAGGGGCTTAAATGCATATTAAAAGTGCCAAGCAGGAAGAAGCTAATTTAACAATGTTTCAAGAGGAGAGCAGAGGCACTTTACTCCTGGTTATCCGAAAGTTGCAAAACCACCAAAATGGTGTAATGAAAAAGGTGAAACATCTGTGGTGTGACCATGCAGAAAAGGTGGGTTTCCCATATTCATTAAACATAAGTCTTTATGATTCCCCTCCAGTCCTTCTGCTTCTCAAATTCATCTCCAAGTAGAAGCACAATAAAGAGAACATTATCCTCAGAACTCCTGACTGGAAATTACAGTTTTGGTATCCAGATCTTCTACAGATCTCTGTTCATCTTAACATGATGAGATAGTCTGTCAAGGATTCCAGGTGAGATTCTTCACTGCAGCCTTCCATCACTGAGCCTAACCACCTGGCTAATGAGGCTTCTGAATGACTGATTGGAAATTCTGAAAGAAGGTAAACATCCTTCCATGAGATGTTCATACATCAGGTGGACCTGAGTACATGTCAGAAGAAATAGCAGGGGTGGCTCCTCCATGAGGGCGGAGGAGCCTCGTCCTCCTGCCAGCAGCGACAGCTGCAAAACGTTTCCCCAAAAACTATAGTGAACTATATAAACTGTGTGTATTATAGTTTTTGGGGAAAAGGGGTGGGTCACGGGGGTGACAAGCAAAGCTCCCCCTCACAGCGCATGTATGTTTGGCCGTCTGTCTTGGGTCGGCATAGCACACATGCGC
This sequence comes from Pleurodeles waltl, assembly GCF_031143425.1. NCBI lineage: Eukaryota > Metazoa > Chordata > Amphibia > Caudata > Salamandridae > Pleurodeles > Pleurodeles waltl. Next base: position 833,406,047 of record NC_090437.1, read on the forward strand.
CGAAGGGTATCTGCAGCCCAGCAACAAGGTTGCTGGGCTGGAGATAGCCTGCACAGGCTCCAGTCTGTCTGGGAGCGCCTGGGCTGGCCACACCCAGCCAATCCTGATACTGTTCTGAACAGCATCAGGACTGGCCACAGGGCAGGCTGGTAGCCTGTGTAGGAGCGATACGGAAGAGGAGAGGAATGGTGCGTCACGTCACGGGAGCGGAGGTACATTTTTTTATGTTGTCCCCCTCCATGCCCATTCCTGCCCCTAGGAGACCCGCGAGCTGTGACTGAGAAACAGTACTACCAAATTTTATTTGACTGACTAAATTTGGTGTTTATTTTTTCTAGAAGGGTACATGTGGCTACCTTTTCATCATATTGTAGATATTGGATGGGCCAATGATGATGCGCACGACAGCAAGACATATTATACACGAACAATACATTTTTAGACCCAATCAAAGTCGCATCACCACTGTTAGATTCCCGTCAACCCCAAGACGTAGGCAAGTGGTCAGCCAGGCTCTGAGACCTAGGCCTGAAGGTTAATGACTGACAGGTCACAGGTGAGGTAATACTTAGCCAACAGCCAAACAAACAGGAGAACTTAGATCAGATTCCACAGATAGGCAGAACACTACAATAGTTCTCGTAGACTGGCCTCAATAAAGCACATATTGCCAGAGAGACACATGCATTTCCAAAACACCATAAAATTGGATGGCACATGCAGCTAAGTATACTCAGCCAATCAGGACACAGCACACACAGTGACCACGTACCACTCAGGTCAGACATCTGGACACGTACTCGCTGACCCACATTGTGTCCACGCCAGGTCGAGGCCCACCTGCATTAGCTATCTGGAATTGTATCTATGACTCCATGACAACTGTTGCATGTATATGGTTTTATTACACCTAGAGAAATGTATAAAACTTGCTTCAGTTCGATGTCCCATGAGAGACAGTCCGCAGAACCCAGTACTGTAACTGCTCTCCTAGCCGTAATGTTTAATTAAATAAACTGTTTCCTGTTTTGCCAGAGACCTCTGGCCTTTTGCTCTTTAAGGTAAATTCCCATTCAAGCAACAATATCACAAATGTCCTTCTCAGGAATCCTTTTTTTCTCCATTTACAATAATTAAGGACATCTTAGAAGGGTTAGATCAGTAGTTATTGTTAGGAACCCATCCTCGCCATGGGAATTAAACATACTCCATTGAGAGCTGATTGGTTCTTCTTTGAAGTCAAGGCCCAACATAAAACAGCTGTACATAAGTGGAACATTGCTTTATATATGGTTATAATATAAGAAGGAAGGGTAAGTTAACATCAAGCTTGTGTAAAGAAGAGTTGTGTGTCCTCTACCATCAAAATTAAGGATGTGCGAAATTCATGTAATTTATTTTTGCAGAAAATTCCATGGGGATAATGAGAAATGCAAACCAGCATTTAGTGCTATATTTTAACATAAAGAGCATTTTGTGCATTCAGTCTCACATGTTCCTCTGTTCTTTCTCCTTGTGTTTCTGCACTGGGGATAGTGATTCTGAGTGTTTAGGTATTGTCTGCTGGTAGATGGAACTTTAGTGTGGATTGATTTCTGTGGTGCTGCAAAATCTGCTTCTCAACTCTGTGGGGCTGATGTAGAACTGACTCTTGCAGTGGTAACACTGTTACTTTTTCTATGTATGTTAGAGTTTTTAATATAGTGCTGGTGTACCACGAAGAGTCACAGAGTGGTTGACAGCAAAGGGTAAAAGAATCAGAACTTGCACAACATCTGGAAGTGTAAGTAAAATTAAAAGATGAGTGTATTAGTGAGGCATGTGACAGCTATGTAAATTAGTGATGGTCACCAGTATCAACCAAGAGCATTTATTATATAAATACATTAATGAAACATGCATAGTGATCAGCAGTATAATAGTTGTAAACATAAAATACATTTTGTAATATGCAGCAGTTGTATGAAAGAGGAAAGCGTGAGGGTCTGGTTATTACATGGAGGAGTTTAGTACATGGAGGAGGTTAGTACATGGAGATCACTTGAACCTTTGTGTGGTGATAAGATTTTGATATGATATGCCTAGAAGTAGTGCAATGGACAAGTTGTAAACATTTGAGGTCATTAGCAGTAGCAGTTTAACATTGGTGTAAGAATGGTAATTCTATATCATTAGCAGGGATATTAGGGCAGATTCAATACTATAATTTGATTTTGAAGATTTGCAATGAAGGAGCATTTTATGTATGTTTTAGAAGGGCACTCTTGATCATAGGTACATTCCCTGAGAACGTATGACTGAAGGTGGACATTTTTTGAACAAGGTGTCTAAGAAAAAATAGTTTAGATTTACTTAATAGGTTGCTTTGTTTTTACCTGAGTGTTCCAGTTTTTTGTGTGAGGTGGTGGAGAGGACAACCAAGGTGTATGACATTGTATGTGGTCCAAGTTGTTTATAACCATATGGAGAATTAGGGCCTGATTTAGATATTGGTGGCCGGGTTACTCCCTCGCAACAGTGACGGATATCTGTCAAGTTTGTGATGGAGTAACCCATCCACCAACCTCTAAATCAGGTCCTTAGTCACTTTTTTGTAAGTCAAAAATCTCCAGCAGTATGCAGCTGCAGGCTGAAGCCAACAAGAGTTCCACAAGGCTAGACACCCCTTTGGCACAGGACCGCTGACTAGGATTTTCTGCTGTGGAGAAGTGGGAACTGTGACCAGCAATGACCCTTGGGTGTGTAGACAAGCAGGTAGGTCCCAGTCTCCTTCTCAGTTCTCAGTTTTTAGCAAAATATTGTTTGGCTTCAGGCTATCCAGGGACCTTTAATGCCACAATCAAGAGTCCAGGACTGGAGGGACACCACTTAAAGAGCTCAGGACTCACTCAGTCACAGTCCAGGTCTGTGTTTAAGATAATTGAAGCCTTTTTATGTCCTTGAGGCTCTGATCAGGAGGCCAGCCAGCTAACCCTTGCAGTTACTCCGGCAGTCCTGGGTTCAGGTGATGACACAGGGTTCAAGTAGCGGGCAGACCTTGAAGGGTTAATGGCAGGCTCCAGGAGCAAAGCAAACCAAAGCAAACCTTCCAGGTGCAACAAATCAGATTTGGGAAATAGACTGCATGCCATAGCAGCAGACAGTCCTCTGAAAGTCCTTCCACAGGTAAACTGATGAGTGGGTCTGAGGGTCTTATTTTTAGACCTGGTTCCTCTTTTGAAGTAGGTTTTTTAGAGCATTCACTTTGAAGTGCTTGAAGTTGCCTGACTCCCCTGGCTTCAAGCTGGCTGTCTGAGCAATGCAGAGGTGATAAGTCCTTTGTTTGAAGGCAGAGCACAACCTATTCAGATGCAGGTGGAACTGTTCACAGCTCCACCTCGCCTATCCTGCCATTTGAAGGAGCATCCAGGCACCTCTAATCCCTCTAGGACATAGCTGTCTGGGAGGAATTAACAAAGGTCAACTGCCAACTATACCCAGGCATGTGACATAGGACAGTCTGCACGCGGCAAATAGCTACTGTAGGAAAATGTCAACTTTCTAAAAGATGCACTTTCAAAATTGTAACTTAAAACCCAACTTTACCATTAAAGAGGATTTTAATTACAATTTCTCAGACACCAAACATGAAATGGTTACCTGTTCCCAATCAAAAGTTGGCACTTATTAAATGCAATACGGCAACCCAATGTTATCTTATGGGGAAGGTTGGCTTCACAGTAGTCAAAAATGAATTTAGGAGTTTTTCACTACTGGGACACATAAAACTTAATAATACATTTCCAACCATTTAGTTACAGTGCATCCTGCCCTATATCCATTACGGATGACATATGCGATAAAAGTGGAGTTAAAGGCTTGACAAGGGGGTTATATTACTAAACTGATTTGACAGCTTGAAACTGCATTCAGACAACAATGACAGACCTAGGACATGGTTTAAGAAGCTATTTAAGTAGGTGGCACAAAACGTGCTGCAGGCCCACTAGTAGGATTTAATTAACAGACCCTGGGCATATATTATACCACTTTGCAAGGGACTTCTAAGCAAATTAAGTATGATATTCAATATAAGCCGATTTTACCATATTTAGGGAGTGAGCAAACAAAACGAGTTTTAGCAAAATAGGAAGTGAGGGTTAAACATTTGAGGGTGACCCTGCAGAGAGGACCAAGCCCAACATTTACTTATAAAAGGATATTGTTTTATTTTTACTTATTTTGCTTGATAAACATGTTATTTAATCTGTTTTGTTTGAAATGGCTCAAGTTCCTATTTTGATTGGTCAAAACTACAATGCACCAGCTCTACAACATCTCCTTTCCAGGGGTGTCCCTAACAAAGGGGTAAAGTAACATCTTCTGCTAATGCCCATAGTGCATACCATTTTGAAATGTGGTACTCATAGGTTAAGTTTGATTCTGCATGCACTGTCATACTAACAAACTATACCCTATCCTGACCAATACATTCCTTTATGATATCAAGAACACCAGGCATGGCTTTTACCATATGCAGTACATAATGTTAAAATGGAACTGTTAATTAATGATGTGGTTACCTGGCCTGTATTGGATGGGTATACACTGCATCCTGATGCAGCGATTCACTAAAACAGTTACTGAATCAGGTGGTGACTGCTTACAGGTGACCGTAAAAGAAATTCTTATGAATGAATGTTGTGGGAGCAGCTGCTCCTGGGCCAGCACCACATGTACATACCCTAATTCCAGCAATGAGTACACAGACTATTAATGTTTTGAATGTGTCTTTCCTTTGGAATGGTGCCACCTATGGAGGACCTTACCATGCAGGAAGCAATATGTGGACTGCAGGATTAAATTAATGGGCAATTTTGAGGCCACTACCTTTGTTGTCCTGAGTAATATTCTTGGATTAACTGTGATTATGGTAGTGCACCAACAGCTGGCAACAGCTCTCCTTCAGTACTGAGAAAAGAAACTTCCAAATGCAATTTCAGAAGCGTACACCACTGTGATACCTTAGGTTTCTGGCCCTTAAAAGTTAAAAATTAGATTAAGGATTACATCAAGAAGAAAGCTGTACTTTTAGACAAAAAAAGAATCATCAAGTGAAATAAGAAACAAGGACTGGATCTCCCTTGCCACAGGAGTCTAGTTAGGGTGGATGTAATTTGAGGGACCGTGCTAAATTTAATAAACTGGATCAGTAGCAGTATTCTGATAGCCATTCTTCCTGTTCTTTTCAGAACTCTCGAGAAAGTAAGTCCCATATTTATACTTTTTGACGCAAACCTGCGCCAGCGCAGGTTTCCGTCAAAAAGTTTAATGTCAGCTACTGCCATTCCAATGCGCCAGCCAGGCGTCATAGTTAAGGAATGACGGAAGCTGGCACTGCGGCCTGGTTAGCGTCAAAATAAATGACTCTAACCGGGCAGCGGAGGCATAGGGAAGACTGGGGGTTGTGCATCAAACAATGGTGCAAGTCAGGTTAGAGTATACAAAAATTACTCTAACCTGCTAACATCATTTTTTGATGCACAACCCCCCTGGAAATGACTCCTTTCTTAGGAAAGACAGGAGTCATGCCCCCCTGTCCAATGGCTATGCCCAGGGGACCTATGTCCCATGGGCATGGCCATTGGGCACAGTGGCATGTAGGCGGGGCCAAGATAGGCCCCCCCTATGCCACCTAAAAAAAATACTTACTTACCTCTACTTACCGTAGTTAGGTCCCCCCATCCATGGGTGTCCTCCAGGGGTGGGCGAGGGTGGCAGGGGGTGTCCCTGGGGGCAGGAAAGGGCACCTGCGGACTGCTTCCATGGTGTCCCATGGAAATTAGCCCACAGGTCCCTTATTGCCTGCCCTGACCCGGTCGTTAACAAACATTTTTTAAGGCCCGCCTCCTCCTGTTCGTCAAAATGACGCGGGAGGATAAATAAGGCGCACATGCCTTAGAGTCATTTTTTGCACGGGAATGCCTAACTTGCATTTCATTAGCGCAAGGTAGGTTTTCACGTCTAAAAAATGACTCAAACTCCATAACTTTGGCACTGGACGGGTCTAGAGCCAAAGTATAAATATGGAGTTAAGTTGCCGCCGAATTTGCTTAAAAAACAAATGATGAAAATCCAGCGCAAAAAGAGTATAAATGTGGGCTTAAATGTGCAGACAATAGCGGACAGACTGAGTATCAAAGAAAGGAGCACAGTAAACATAAAGCTAAGGTCACTGTTAAGGAATGGAAAAGTTCGGACTCAAAGACTCACGTTAAAAAGAAGTTGGCAGATCTAGAAAAGAAAAATGCCCTACAAACCATGCATACTACATAACAAGACTTGAGCAGTAGTGCTTCTGGACTCTCAAGAAACATCTTCTGGTGACTGTAATAAAACAAGACATACATGTAAAGATTCTGGATGGACAGGTAAACCCTTCAAACATGGTTAATGATGTAGAAATACAAATTGACGGGGATATACCTGCAAAATAAATGCTATATCTCTGCATCATTTGGCAGATGCTCCTGATAACATTCTTGCAGAGAAGGACTGGCTTGTGACTTATTTTTGGGAGGCAGCTTGCACAGCAAGATAATATTGTCAGCAGTTTCCCCTTTGGTGCCTGAAGAACTCAAATAAAAATATGCTCGTGGTTGTGCTTTGAAACAGGCTTCTGCATTGTATAGAAATCGAGGGTAGGGGAGGACAAAGAATCAGTTTCATGTATGATTCTCTTAAGGAATTAGCCTGAAGTGCAGGCTCAATATCCTTCAAAACCATAGGCTTATTGTGATATGAAAGCTACAGTAGATCAGCTATAAAATCAGGGTACCAGAGTGCCTAGTAATTCCACAATCAGTACTTCTCTTCTTCTGGTACTGAAACCTAATACCTCATACATAATAGTATTAAATTATAGAAATGGAAATGCATATACAGTGCGTGCCTGCCCAGTTATTCCAAGTAAGTGAAGCTTGGAATTATTAATACTCTCACGTTTTCTGTGAAACATTGGACAAAAGTGCACACTGCTACCTTACACAGACAACAAGCAGACATGCTAGAAACTAAGAGGCTGATTTCGAGCTTGATAGGCATATTTAAGCCTAGCTGTATGTTGGAGTAATTTACTCTAAGGCACCTCCAACCACCAAATTTAGAATTTTCTGCCAGCCCTGTGGACAACTCTAAATATAGGTAAAAGCCGCTGTCATGGTGTTTCTTGCTGATGTATTGAAAATTTGACAGACAGTTCTGTCAAAATGATGGTACCATCTGTCAAACTTTTAACATTTAAAAAATATATATATATATATATATATATATCAAAACTGGAGTTTGTTTTTGAAAACAGCAAAATCTAATGACCACCACACAATTGGAGTTTCTACCATGGATCGGGAGTCATTTAAAATAGTTTTACAATCCCTTTCTAACACGTTTTTTACAGCAGATGAAAATGTGGCCATTCGACTACTCACTCTAAATCAGACTGGCAGTCAAATGACCAAACCTCCAATGGCCTTTACTCTGTCGGACTGTTGGAGGAGTATGTCAGTGATGGATATGGAGTAGACTTTTCAAATTCAAAATCAAATTGAAACCCCAAATAGTTACAAACCAAAATAATAAAACAAACCTAGAGTTAATCGTAGCACTTCAGTCTTCATATATATATATATATATATATATATATATATATATATATGTATATATAAATATATATAGTTTACAATGAACGACAGATGACCACCATCCTACAAAGAAAAGTCTCACTGCCGTGCAGACAGTCATAATAAAAGAGCATCCTTTGGCACTGGGAAGACAGATTATTATAGTCTCTCCTGTACCTACATTACAAGCAACACCAAAAGTAAGCATTCCTAACGCTTGCACTCTACACATGTATTGGATACAATGGGCCTCTTCTTTAAATGCTACTAACATGAAATTTGAGATGAGACTACTCTTCGCTTATAAGAATGTTTGCAATACAAACAAAACATACACAACCTCCTAATACTTCACTCGTATTTGTGTACAAGAGCTGTTCTGATGGATCACGCTGCCCACCATGCAGTTGGCAATAAATAAAAATATTCTACCGCTCGTGCTGCAGGTGGTAACTTTATGTTGCTACTAAAACATACAAAAATTGTATTTAGTAAGTTAGCGCCAATTTTGCGTCAAAAAATGGCGCAAATGAGGCGCTAAAAAAGTATAAATATGGGCCTGAGTGTTTAGGGTGTGGTCCCTTTCTAGGACCTTCTAGAAGCTTTCCCTGCAGCATGACTGGGTGTGGTTTGTGGGCTGGGCCAGACTCTATATAGGGGAGCCAGTCCAGCTCCACGTGCTCACTATTCAGAGGTCCCGGTGCAGAGCAGCAGCAACTTCCTGAGCTCCTATTCCGGAGGCCTACCTTGATGTTCCAGGCCTGCCCCGCATGATATTGGTGATCCTTGAGCAGGGCGGTAAGGTGGAGGTCGGGCTGGGCCCATGACCCCATTTCTCAAAGACTCTCAAGGAATGTGCCTACTTGCGAAACTTTCAGAGTGCACGATTCATTGCTCTCATGTAAAACTTGGTGTTCAGATCGGCAACAGCTTGCGCGATCATTTCATGGCATTTGCATATTCTTGTTCGAATCTGCAGTGTGCGCGATTCATTTCCAGCATGTAAAATTTGATGTTCAGATCGGCAACAGTGTGCGTGATCATTTCATGGCATTTGCATATTCTCGTTTGAATCAGCAGTGTGCGCGATTCATTTCCAGCATGTAAAACTTGACATTTAGTTCTGCAATAGTGTGTGTGATCATTTCATGGCAATTAAAATCTTGGTGTGTAGTGTTTGTTGAAGTGCACACATTTATCCTGAGCTTTTGGATTTTCTGTGAAGATGCTAAATTCAAAATGTGACATTCTTTGTGCATATTAAGTCCCTAGTACAATTCCTATTGCTTTCCAGGGAATGTTTCAGATAGCCTTTTTGTCCTCATGTAAAAATGCCATGTTTGTTATGAAACATTATTCTAGAAGGTTCTTGTATTCCTAGACAGTATGTGATATTTCATGAAAAGTTCATATGAAACATTGTATTAACCCATTCTTGATTTTTTCCAGGTACCTAGATTTCTTGAGGTCTAGTTATAGTAACTTCTTAGGTTATTCATGGTTACAGTATGAGAACTCTTAGAACCATAGTCTATTGAAAGTCAATGTGATTATATCTTGATATTGTGTTGTTTAACCTTTTGCTTCCTACAGGTCTCCTTCCCAGCTTTTCCCTACCTAATCCCCTTTTGCCCCACTTGGACTCTATCAGGCTCTGTGATATTTCTATCGGAGCTTTGGAGCTGTCTAGAGGTGGACATGTTGGGAAGGTGTGGTGGCCCGAGGATCTGGTCTCCCTGACAACTTTGTATTATGTCTATTGCAGAAGAGATGTTATTTAGGGTGTATATCCGGACGGACAGGGTATTAATCCCATTATCTACAACAGCTAATGCCTTCTGTAAGTTTTCCTGGTCTATTTGCCTCAACCAGACAGCAGCTTCTTGTTGGGAAAGCTTCCAAATTTTGTTATACACTTCATATAAGAAGCACTTTCAACTTTGTTTTCTGGGGCCTAACATTAAGTCCTGTTAATCAGTGTTATTTGACAGGAGCCGGAGGTGTTCTCTAACCGCATCTAGTGAGGAACTCTTCGATTATTGCTGCCATAGTTTCCCTACACAGCGAGAGTCCACCCTATTAGTTCCAAAAAAACCCTGTGGAGTTTATAAAACGTTTGTGATAACCATTTTTATCTGTTGGATAAAATAACCACCCTCCAGGACGTGACAGTGAAGCATTAAATGTACCATTCTGGACCCACTCATCAAGCTGATCTTCAGTTGCATTTATATATTTTTGCCATTTGTGAAATTTTGCAGGGGCAGGAATACTGGCCGCATTCAATTCCTTAATCTTTGCTAAGCCTCAACAACTTGTTTGTTGTACAATTTCATTTAAAAATATAATTTGAATAGGTATCAGGCATGGTCTAAACAAAGCTTCCTTCTCCCTTATTTGCCAATTTCGTGTTCCCCACACACTTTTTAAGTCAATCAACTTCAGACAAAATTCATAGCCTTCTATAGTCAACCAGGAAACAAAGGAATCTGAATACATAAATTTTGAATCTGTCCATAATATGTTTACATTTTCCATCCATGGCAATTTAAAATAATATGACTCAGCCTTTTTTATATTGTGCCCAGAAAAATATGAAACTTTTCAGAATATGTTTTAGAACTCCCCTGTGGTGGAGTCGGACAATGTTCCCATTGTGTGTAATTAAAAACAGTCTTTGGGGTACTTGCTCTGTGAATGAAATGGTGCCAATAATAATTAAAGCAAAACATATCATCATAATTCTTTTTAGATTGATAAACATCTTCTCTTTCAAATACAATATAATACTGCAATTCAGTCATCACGGAATCAACTGTTTTCACATCCCAGTCATCAGAAATAACTCCGGGTATTATTACATTGTTTATTGAAAGTTTAAACACATATGGTATTTGAATGACCTCTGTGGGGCCATATATATCAAATTTTACTTTATCCCAAACAATCCCATCTGGAATTGGTATAGCGGAAATGTTCACAAAAGACAGGTTCTGAGGACCTTGTGAGAAGAAAAGTGCAGTTTTAGGACCTCATCCACCAATTCATCTGTCGGTCTTTCAGGAAGAAAATGACCATGTATTAATAAAAAGAATATTATAACAAACCCAATTGCAAGGAGGAAAGCTAATACAGCTAAAGAAAGCCACAGATCGTTCCATGAAAGCAGAACGTTTTTTGTTTTAAGCCAGTTTATCAGCTTACGTGGTCTTGACAATTCAGATGTAGAAGAAGCGAATGAGTCCAAAAAGGTGCCGTTGAAGTCGGCAAAGTATCCTGAAGCAGTTCATGCAAAAGCTGGAGCCATGTCTGTAGGTAGAGAAATGGTGGGTGTTTCCCGCAGTGGTACAGAATAAATGATACTGTCCGTCTGTGTTGAAGTTGTGTCAAATAGATCAATTATTTCTGTAATGTTTGTTGAAACAGATATCAGTGGAACTAATGCAAGATCATTTTCCACCCTCCCCAAGCTCGGAGAGGTGTCAAAGTTGTTGCTCACAACTTGTAGAGGGACTTCTTTATCAGTAGTGAGAGGAATTCTGGAACTACTGGCTGTTCCTCTTGGTTTGCTGTGCAGGATCGGCCACATGGTGTAACTTGACATTGTCGATAGATACAAAGTGGTTTTCTTTAGCACCAGCCAACAGTGGTAGAATGACAGTTCTGGTACTGTGTACTCCCAAGACTGGGACCGGTACACAATAAAAATGGCCAAACTCCTTTTTCACAGCAACCTTATCACCTACAAGATCCCCAACTTTAGGAATCCAGACGGTCGGTGTTACTGGTGCATCTTTAATTCCTGTGGAGGCTGCACTTGTAGAAGCGTTGTCATTCCTGTAAAACAGTGACACGTTCATTTATGTCAAAGGGTGTTTCTGCTGCCTCCACGCCAGGACCATCAAGATCTGGAACATACATTTGAGTTCCGAACAGGCACTCATATGAAGTACAGCCCCCAGGGACCTTTTAGGCAGATTGTTAAGTGCTCTCTGGACACCATACAGGTGGTTAAGCCAACTACGACCCGTACCTAAGACTCTGGCTTTTAAGGACTGCTTTAAATCATAGTTTAGTCGCTCCACAACACTATTTCCCTCGGGATGAAATGGAGACGAGTAATGGAGTTGGACTGCTAGCAAAGCCATGGTGTCCCTGAATGCCCTTGAGGCTAAAGCAGGTCCCTGGTCCGAGTGGAAATCCGCAACTGCATGTGTACCGATAAAGACTTGCAAATCTTTAAGAACAGTCTGAGCATCAGTCAAGTGTTATGGCCACACCCATAGAAATCTGGAACAAGAGTCAACAATGACTAAAATGTATTTTTATGCACTATCAGGTGTTAGGGGACCACAATGGTCCAAGTACACACATTGTAATGGTTTGTTGGAAATTAGGAGGGGTGTCTGTGGTGGGCGTTTACAGTGGAAACCTTAATTTGTTGGCAGATGTCACAGCAAAGGACATACTGCTTGGCCTGTTTGTATAGACCTGGCCACCAATAACATGCTTGCAAAAATGATATTGTAGCCGCAACACCAGCGTGGGCAGATGCTACACCCTCATGCGCTGCTCTAATCAACTCTGATCTTATATCTTTTTGGGAATTGCTCGAACTCCTACGCCTTGGTATTTTTACTTCAGCGTTTAGGCAGCCTCCCATTCGGTAGGGATATTTAGCAGGAAATGTTCATGGATAGGGCGTACCTTCAGTCGTAGCTTTCACTCCAGCCCATATGTCATCGTCCGGTTTCACCCCTAAGCCGGTTACTGCAGCAACAATGGCCGTAGCTACTGCTGACTTTGTGGCTTCATCAGTCAGTGTATTTCCAGCAATGTGTGTTCCAACGAGCTGGTGTCCAAGTGTATGTACAATGTGGACATTTGGTAGCATTTCCTTCGAGTCTGCTACTTTCCCCCACAGAAGTCTATGTTTAATGGTGTTGCCTTTAGAATCTCTGAGCCCATTCTGACGCCAATAATGCAGGTATTCATTGAAGGACTGGGCACAGTAGTACAAATCACAAACAAACAGTGTTAACTAGTTGTGCTGTGTAATCCCCTAAGGTTTGCATGAATGTATGCTGGGAACAAAATGTATTATCCTCCATGTAGCCACTTACGACTGGACAAGCGGCGGACTATTGATGTTTTGTGCCTACTGCCTGTTGTGCTGAGCCATTGGTGTATATGACTCTTTGATACTGACAGTTCATATTGCAAAAATTCTTGAGTTTGTAATTTTGGGTCAAAAATGTAGTCTACATCAGTGGCTGTCAGAGACGTTGCCCATAGAATCCAACGTGAATGTAATGCTTTAGCGTTTGGGATGCTGGCTTTGGTAACAGCCTCAAGGGCTGGAATTAGAGAGACGATAATAATGTGTTTGCCTTGGGCTAGAGGTCCTTCTTTAATGACAGCCATCTGAACAGCAGTGAGAGTTTTCTCAGTGGGAGCAAAGCATTGTTCGGCTGCTGAGTACAAATGTGATTTGTATGCAATCGGGACTGTCTCACCCTCATTGAAAGTTACATAGGTGAAACAAATGGCACCAGCAACTACTCTGATGACCAGATGTGTTTTGCTGTCCCTTGTATGTAAGTGTTGTACTGCAAGGATGTCTGTTTGCAAAGCTCTGAGAATGCGTGTGTGTTCAACAGTCCACACTTTTCTTGAAAAATCAGGACGTATTAAGTCATATAAAGGTTTTATGCGTGATACATAATCGGGAATGTAAGTTCTGCCAAAATTTAGGAAACCCAATAGAGATTGGAGTTTTTAATGGTATTTGGAGGTTGTAACTGCACATTTTTCCAAGAATTGTGGTGCTAGGCTCTTTCCTACACTTGATAGCGCATATCCCAAAAACAGAATTCTAAGGAAAGCTATTTTTGTTTTTTGTAAATTGAATTTGTAGTCAAACTCGGCAAATCTTACAACAATGCGGGGTACCCGTCTTAAATGTTACAGCAATTCATCATCCATGAGATAAATATCATCTACGTAGGACAATGCTTCAGGGTCAGTGTCGTGCAATATTGAAGTCCCACGAGCTGCGAACAGTCCTGGACTGTTCTTGTACCCCTGGTATAGATGCAGATTTTTTTCTCTGAGCCTAGTGCACTGAACCCTGTTAAGTCTCTACTCACAGGTGCTATATTTTGGCAGAAGAAACCATTGGAAATGTCCAGTGTTGTTTTGTATTTTGTACGCACTATGTTATTCATGAGTGCTGTGCTATGTGACTATTCTGTATGAATGGTCCTGTTTAGCTACTGGGAATAAGGGAATAAGAGATTATTCCTAGATGAGACACAGGATTCATTTACGCCCGGTACTCCAATTGTGTGAGGATTTCCCTCATGAGTGCTTTAGCATCATGTTTTATTGGATATTGGGGTTGAGGTTGGGGTTGATTTTTAATAGGGATTACATGGTAGGGGGAATCTTTATCCCATCCTCTGTGGTTGCGATATAATGCAGGTGCCTGCGCCAATTCCCAATCGAGGACTCTGCGAGCTCCTAGGGAACAAGGGGTGAGAAAGAAGGTTTAATAACATCTTCCCCATATGGGCAGGTACGGACAAATTCAGGTGACCAATCCTGTTCAGACAGAAAAATATCATTTATGTTTACCACACGTCCCAAAAGATCATGTCTATTGTGCGTTCAAAGTCTCCTTCTAACTGTAATGTTACTTTTTACACCCTGGAGACACGCATGTCCGCAGTTTCTACCTGTGAGAAGTCATAAGTTGCTTTCAACACCAGATGCTCTAGAAGATTCCAGCGAACTATTGTGACCTCTGCCGCGCTGTCTAATAGTGCTAGTGCCCACTTCCTGTTCTTCAAGAGAGCCCTCTTCTTGAGTGGCATGTCGAAATGCAACCACTGCCAATTTTTCCTTTTTGAATTGGGGTTTTGGTTGGGGAAGTTTCTCTTCTTTTTTAACAGAAACTTCTGTTGAGCGTTGCGATTCCTTCCTCGGTTTCACGTACTCAGTTCTCCGCTCTCACCGCCCACCTCTCTCACTGAGTTTTTTCGATGAGTCCTGAAAAGAACGAGATTGGTGTGTATCAATATATTGATATCTGTCAGGCATTTTTATATTATCTCTATTCCTGAGATTATGTCTATTCTGTGGGGTCTCCGTATGCGGAGATTCTCCCCTTTCTTTCTTAGGTGTTTGATGTTTTTTATCCCAGCATTTCTTATTACCTTCAGGAGCTTCTTTGGAAAAATCTTTATTAGATTTACTCTGAAATTGTGGTTTTGTTGGTCTGGCCCCCAGACTAACTTGACCAATTCTAGAGTAGGATTCTGCAATAATCTTTGGCAGCTCACATTCTTGATTTTGGGGAGGAATGTCCTGGAGCCGCATGTGAACTGCTAGTATGACCCTTCCCCTTTAAGGTTACTTAATATAATTGAGGACACCAGGGCAAAGTTGCCCATTAGTTGCATCTCCAAGTCCAGGGCCGGGGCAGCCCTGTATTCATCTTGTTTTAACACTTCTGGCAAATTAGCAAGTGTCAGTGTACCATGTGCGGTAGTATAGAGCGTGGCAACTACCATACCCCATGTATTACAGTTATCTACTGTGGGAACCATCCCAAATGGCAAGCACATAGTTAATATTCTGTGTATATTCTGAGGTCCCGTATGGGGAAATACTGCTTCCAGTGCATTTATTTTTCGAGCTAACCAAAATGGAATTTCTTCTAATTTAGCGGTACTTTACGCATGATCGTATGTGCAGTCACAGGGTTAATGCCTGGTGTTACTGCGTGTGGTTGTGCCAGAGCAGCACATGATGGGTTTGTGTTTAATGATTGCATTACAAACTGTACTAATCGTCTATATATTTCCGTCAGCTCAGCCTCTAAGCGGCAGACCTCAGCTACCGTGCTGGAAATGTGACCCAAAAATAAAAAAGTTCTGTTCTATAGGCTGCATGAGCCTTAACAACAAATGTGACCGGACTCCCCTAGGCTGTTAGGGTATGCGCCAGTAGATGGGCAGTAAGGGGTGGTCTCATATTTACTGCTATTGCTACCTGATGTGGATTCACCATGCTAAATGGTACATTTTGTTCCGAGATAGGCATACCAAATGCAGCTTATCCTTTCAAGCTTCAACAACCTACAGCATTAGTTAAGTACTCCCTACTTAGCTGAGGAGGAAATCCTTAATACAACAGACGTCTCCGTATATAATACTGAAGTGTCTTTGTATATAATGAGACAGAGATACTCAGGAGGACCCGAAAATTAGACCCTGACCAAACGTTGGTGGTGCCATGCCACGTAGGCTCTCATTATTCTAATGAGACTACTGGATTTGACTGGCAGAATCGTCTGCGGTTTGGGAGACTGAGTCTAACCCACTACAGGTGACACCTGTCGCCCCAATCCGAGTTTTGCTCCCGCTAACTGGCAGTACCTCATCTCTACCCAAGAGCAGGGATGATTGGGCAACCGAGCGCATGACAAAACCAATCCCTCAGGGAAATTGAGGTCACTCAGATCTCATCCGTTTCTCTCAGTTACATTGGTCTCACATATACAATAATGGACAAAGTGAGTGCATGGTTCAATAAGGTTTTAATGAAGCAACTGCATCTTAGATAATAAAGCATGTACTGCAATAACCAGGGCGATAAGGCATGATAGGATTAAAATTGTGACAATGATAGTAAAGCATAGAAATAACACTACCATGTTGTCACTAAAGTCCATAAACTAATTCCTACCTAGGCTATATTAGAGCACAGCATGTTAAGATCTAGTCCTGCCCATCAGGTTCCCCTGGGAAGACATCATCCCCCATACCTGAGCAAAGGTCTGAAGTCTGCATAAGCAGCTGTAATGAAGTGTTCAGCAATCAGCATACAGTTGTGGTCATCTGGCTGAAATCTCCCTCTAACGTGTATGGGACCGGGAAGTGTTTTTATAATAGAACAGCTGATGTTCCGAGAAAATGTCCCTACGTGAGGATGTGTATATTTCTATGAATACCAGAGACAAAGTGTTACCACGTTTTGCCAGCAACCTATCTCACTGCAGCCTTGAAAGAAGCACAGAGTGAACAAGAATGTCTTGTTTAAGAACGTAGTGCTTGCCCAAGCAAAGAACAGCTAGATGGAGAGAAGTAAAACAAGACCGCAAATGTGGCTATTGTTAAAATAATAAACAAAGCTGATAAAATATATCTGGGTTAAAGTGCACAGCAGCAGGCCTAGTGTGCTAAAATAACGTGCATGGAGCTATAACTAAAATGGCTACACAACAGGGGAACTTCAACAAAAATACCAGAGGGAGGGACCTGGATCCTGCTTGAAAAGAGAACCAATTGCTCAGTAGGGTCATTCGAGGTGCCCTCACACAACGAAGATAATGCCCAGATATATAAAAGCTTTGAGGGATCCAAGGAAGGATGAGATGAAGACACTCACTGCTGTATTGCTCTGTGTCACTCAGACCTATTGATCCCGAATCTATCCCACAGTTTAAGGGGAACTGTCCAACCCTGTGGACACAAGGTACTCAGGAACTTGTATTCAGTTTAATTATGTTTCAGAACTAAGAGCCTGACTTGGAACTTAGCGGACAGGTTACTCACAATTATGGCAGATATACCTTCTACCGAAATTTAAATCCCATTGTATATAATAAGATTGAGATTTTGGCAGACCGGACATCCATCACCGTTGTAATGGAGTAACTGGTCCGCTGAGTTCTAAATCAGACCGTAAGTTCCAAGAATCGAGGAAGTGCTGAAGAACACCAGACTGAAGTCTGTGATCACAAGAAATAAGGACGAGGAGTCCACAAGAGCCATATCAGAACTTTTTGTGTATCATTTGTGTAACATACTGCTTTTTTTAACAAAACAACAAGGCATTGAATTATTATTATCCAGAATTCTTTGCTTATTGAGTTTTTGAGCTTCTAAGCCCATATCACCTGCTTTAATGAGCATTGGACTTCTCTACTTCACAATCCTGAAAGTCAAGTTTTGAAGGGGTCTTCTTACTGCTCAGTTTTGGTTTTGACATTAAAGCTAAGTCCATGATATTAGTGATGAAACTTTCTAATTGACACTAACTGTCCCCAATAATCCCTGGCTGCCTATAGACATCTGAAAAAAAGTATCCGTAACTTTTTTCAGTAGAATATGGTATTCCAATTTTCATGGGGCATAGAAGAGGATGTTGTTGATGACAAGTTCTCTAGAAAGGTTAGCAATGGATTGTAATAAGCTCAGCTGCTTTAATTTTCCTTTATGTCCATATTGTGTTCTATATGAAAACCTTGCAATCGCTAGTTCACTGTCAAAAATAATTTGAAGTACCACACTATCTGATTAAAAACAGTCAGGATTTAATCTGTGGGGAGGCTGATGCAGTGTTTACTTTTTATACTTTGCTGGGGAGCCTTGTTTCCACAAAAATTCACACGTCTAGTAGCCATTTTTTCTTTTGAAAGATGAAAAAAGGAGTATTTTGTTAATTTGTCTCTGACCTCGTCAAAAACATTTGCTATAGGGGTTTCTTCAATTGTTGTTCTATACTGACACAAAAGTGAAGCAACTTAAATCTATTCCCATACCATGGGACTCCAATTGAAAATCTTCCAGTTTTCACTGCGGGCATTCGGTTCACAGTGAAGACATGTAGTTATTTTCAAGCATTTCTCACATCACCTTTGGTGTGTTGAATGTTATGCCTTAAGTGACCATAAGTATGTACAGAGCTAGGAGCCAAATGTAGGAAGAAAAATTATTGCGAGTCGGAAATAGCGACTCCTTGCGAATTGCGATTTCCGACTCGCAAAACGAGATGCATGAAAAAATCTCAATACCAAATTGCGATTGAGTGCAGAGTCGCACCGAATTTGCGACCTCACAATTTGCAAAATCACTATTTGTGAGTTCGCATTTTGCGAGGTCGCAAATTGCACAAGGGTGTGGTCCGGAGTTGCAAATTACGACTGGGTCGCAAATTGCACGCAGGTGCAAAACAAATAGTTACAAACACACTTCCTGGTGATGACATCAGAACCAGGAAGTACCCCCATGGAACAGGGAGGAGCCTGCCCAGCACAAACAGCAGAGTCACACCCAGCTGAGAGGAACTACTACAACCATGGCATCTCAGGACAAGGAGACACCCAGTGCTGGCAGGAAAAGGAAACTGAAGTTTTCTGAAAAGGAGCTGGAGTTACTAACAAAAGAGTACTGCCTGTACCATGATGTCTTGTTTGGAAAGGCAGCAATGAGTGTCCCTGGCACTCAAAAGAAGAAAATCTGGCAGTACATCCTTACCAAGATAAATGCCATTGGAGTCAGCCATCGCACAATAGATGAGGTCCGCAAAAGGTGGTATGACCTCTGGTCCCAGACCAAGGAAAGGGTGGCCGAGCGTATGAGGGAGATGCATGGCACTGGAAGAGAACCATCTACAGTACCACCCCCTACAGCCATAGAGACCATGGTGGAGACCACTCTGGAGCCGGAGGCAGTAATCAGAATTGGAGACCTTGACTGTTCTGCTCCGGGAACATCCAAAAGTAAGTAAAAAAATTAACTTATTTACACCACTCTATGCACCATGCACACAACCACAGTACACATAAGCAAGCGTCCTCCAGATTTGCTCCATGCCTATGTTGCAACCTATAGAACAGTGCATTATGGGCAATGTAGTACAGTAGTCCAAATTTGAGAAATATTTATTCTGAGACATCAAGCATATGTGAGGCACTGACAGTGTATCCCCTGTGTCTCACAGGTCTCCCACAAGGACCCACCAACAGCCCTACTATGCAGGGAGATGAAACAGCCACACACACAGCAGACGAGGCAGCCAAAGAAACTGCTGGGGAGTGCATGACGACACCACTCGTCCAACATGCACCAGAGAACATGGATGAGACTGATCTGGGTCTAGAGGCAGGCAACCTGACACCGGGGCCACTGATGAGGGAGAGTCGGCCACATAGGTCAGCTGGCTCTGTGCGGAGACGGCAACACCCAATGCAGTCAGCGAGTGAGGAGAATGTCACTGATGAACAATTTTTAGGACTGGAGGCATCCTTACTGCAAAGTCACCGGCTGCAAAACAGACACATGCGGGTGATGATTAGAAACCTGAACAGACTGCAGCAGACACTCTCCCAGGGTTTTGCCAATGTGGACAACCAGTTTACTACTATGAACACAAACATGGCAAACCTTACAAGCAATGACTTGGTCAAGGAAATGGTGGCAGATAGGGCACTTGCAAGGTGCAGGGTGAGCAACACTGCTGCCTGTTTGGACAGACTGAGCGTATCAATTGGGCACCTTGCAATTACAAAACCCTGCCTGTCAAGGCGCACAGTGAAGCTGCAGGTGGAACTTGGCCATTTTGCTGGTGATGTGGCAAGAGGACTAGGGTGCATCAGCCATGCAGTGGACCTGATAGAGACCAGCCAGGCAGCAAGGGGCTTGGCTATACCCCTCAGGATAGCGAGGAGATCGCCAGTGTCAGCAGTGTATCTGCCTCTGATGCACGGATCCTGCGGAGTAGCAGTGCCCGGCAAGGATCAGGGGACCAACCTGGATTGAGCCATCGTGGCCATAGTCGCAGGAGGCTGTGAGCTACCAATCTGTGTTTTGACTGAGGCACATTAACTTAATGTGTCAGACATAACTTTTTGCTTTCTTCGTGCAGTTGAGTTGACAATATTTTCTGCATTATATTTCTGAAATTAAAGGGATAATTTGTTGTACTACACAACTGGGCTATGTGTGTCCTACATTAGTGAATGTTGTCACGGTTGCCACGTACCTGCCAAAGTAGTGGGTTGCAATGTGGTTCCGTCTCTGTCTGCCCTCCATTGCGATGCTTGCATCCCCAGGCTGCCAGTGTGGTAGCTCTTGCTTCTCATCCTCCGAATCTGTGTCATCAGGGGTAATTTAAGCCCACGTCTGGTGGCAATGTTGTGGAGGATGGCACAAGTTGCAACGATCTTGCATGCAGTTTCTGGGGTATACTGAGTGCCCTTCCACTTTTGTGCAGGCATCGGAAATGTGACTTCAACAAGCCAAACTTCTTCTCAATGACAGCTCTGGTCCGCCGATGTCCTATGTTGTATCACCTCTCATTCTGATTGCCAGGTGTTAGGTATGGGGTGAGTATCCATGGTCTCAGGGCATATGCACTGTCACCTGTGTGACAAAAGAGGCAAAATTAGCAGGGCATCACAGGATTACGCAGTGACATGTATTTAAGGCATTAGAGTGTACTCGACAGTACCTAATAAATATCCTTGCCAAACTCCACACGTTCTAGGCGTTGGTGTATCCCACTGTGCCTGAATATGTATGCATCATGTGTACTCCCTGGATATTTAGCCACAATGTCAATAATGACATTATGGGCATCACATACCACCTGGATGTTTAATGAGTGGTACATTTCCTATTGCGGAACACATATTCCAGATTTGCTGGTGGGCAATTTGGTATGTGTGTCCTGTCCACACACCCTATTGCATAGGGGTAGTTGACAATTCTGTAGAAGTCCAACTTGGTGCTGTTAATTTCCACCTCATTCCTGGGAAGGTATATATATCTGGACATGTGTGCGAGTATGGCATCTAGGAAACGTCTGAAGAATCTTGAGAGGGCACTTTGGGATACCCCACCTGCCACTGCAATCACCCCCTGATAGCTACCCGAGGCCAAGAGGTGCAGTGAGCAGAGCACTTGCACATGCGTGGGGATGGAGCAGCCACGCATTGTCTGGCGTTCAAGCTGAGGTTTCAGCAGTTCAATGATCTCTAGGATAACTACGCTGCTCAGTCTGTATTTACTATAAATCTCATCATCAGTTTGTTGAAATAGTGTCTGCCTGGTTCGGTATATCCTCTCCTGTCTCTGCCTCCTCCTCCTCTGCTGGGCAGCCTGGATTCTCCTTCTCCATGCAATCATGTATAGTGCAGCCATTTTGAGAAACCCTGATGCCTTCTGAGTCTCCTTTTATACTTTGGTCCTGGTTACCACCTGTTTGGAATCAGTGCTAATCTGGGTGTGCAAAACGGGCTTTTTGCGACTAGTTGCAATTTCAATTGCCTTGTGCATTCGGTTTGCAGCTCGCAATTTGCAACTACGTAATTGCGAGTCACAAAATCAGGTCACAATTTTTGCGAGTCAATAATGGGTCGTATCGCTATTTGGAACTCCGGAATGGCATTGGTACATACCATTTCGCTTTTTGTGAGATTGCAAATAGCGCTGCGACCCATTTGTGATTCACAAACGTTTTGTACATCTGGCCCTATGTCCCTTGATCGTGGTGCCACAGGCTCCGAACTATACCTCACTGACAAGGTCTAACAAAGCTGAAACCGACTGGGTTTGCTTGTGTTGCATTCAGGTGAGAGACGTAACAGGTAGCTCAAGATGGACTGTTTTCATGAGGATCAGGTTCAGTGTTAAATTGCAGATGGCAGGCTTCTGCCTAGATATAAGAAATACAACCACAATCCTTGTCAGAATAAGACACACGGAAATCCTAAAATAATCTTTGCTCAACCCCTTGGTAACTCAGCACAGAGCTAGACACAATGTGTAACGTTTTGTGCAACACTTCCAGCAGTAAAACAGTGAAAACGGCCACAAAAGGATCCAACAGCAGAGTTAGTTATTTTAATAAATAAAACAAGACAAAAATTAAATTAGTAGAACTGGAGATCTTGAATTTTAAAGTTTTAAATAACAATAGTGCCAAGAAGCAAAAAAGCGCTATTGGGGATATCTGGTTGAGCCGGTCTGGGAAACAAGGCCTGATTTAGATCTTGGCAGAGGGGAATACTCTGTCCCAAACATGATGAATATCCAGTATGCCGTGTTACGTATTCATAATAATCTATGGAGATCGTAATGCAGCGGATAGGATACCTGCCACATTTGTGGTGGAGCATTCCCTTAGCAGAGATCTAAATCAGGTCCATAGTCACAAGTTCAGGCTGACTGTGATGGAGCGTGGGCCATCTACAGGGCCTAGTTAGGCCCTTATATACCTTATATCCTGGTTAATGACCATTACATGAGTCCGCGTCAAAGAAGCATTATGCACAAGAGGCAATGCATCAGTTTCGAGATGTGTCGGGCTGAGGTATGAGGTCCTGTTGCATCACCATCGAGGATCCTGCTGACAAGGCTTATGATACAAAGGCTGTGGTCTGATATGCATTCCACAGTCGAGGCGGTGCTTTGGTTACCATGAGCAGTGAAGTTGTATTCTGGAACTTTCTGCTGCAGTTTTGAGATTGCAGTCAGCGAGAGATGTGAAGAACTGCTCCAGAGAAGCATCGTGCAGCAGCAGTTTCAAAGCGATGCATCAAACCCAAGATACGGGATGCGGCAGCGATGCAAGTCTTTTGTGATGGATCCAATCCACGCAGTAGTGGGGACACATCGGTTCTGCTCAAGGATGCACCGCTCAGCAGAGAGGATGCATTAGTTCTACTGACAAGCATGTTAGGGCCACTTTGAAGCATCCAGGAGTTGGCAGGGTAAACTCACAGATGGCAGAGTCCAGGTGCTGAATTCTTTTGGGCTTTCAGATCATCCCAGCCAACTAGCCCTTGGGATCACTCTGGGTTCTGGGTTCAATAGAGATGCATATGCAGTCCTTATCACCATAGTAGAGGGCAGCAGGTCAGCACAGCAAAGCAGGAGTCCAGCAGGGTACAGTCCAGCAGAGTGCAGTCCAGAAGAGTGCAGTCCGGCAGAGCGGCAGTCCTTCAGCAGCAGAGCAGTCTTACCTGGCAGAGTATCCACAGGTCCAGAGGTATACTGAGGTGGTGGCGTCTGAGGCCCATATTGTATGCCCAGATGAGCCTTTGAAGTGGAGGAGACTTCAAGGAAATGCTTATTGAGTACACAGATGTAATGCCCTCCCTGACCTGACTCCAGACTAACTATAGGAGTTAAGCAGCCCTTTGTGTGGGGACAGGTCACAGCTTATTCAGGTGTGCGTGAGGTTGTGTCCAGATCCTGCCCCCTGTCCTGCCAGGATGGCCCATCAATCACACCTATGCTTCCATTGTGTGTGGCTGTCTAGGGAGAATACACAAAGCTCAACTGCCTACTACACCCAGTCATGTGACAAGAGGCATCAAATCGCTAAGGCAGGAAAATGCCAAATTTCTATAAGTGGCATTTTCAGAATTACAACTTAAAATTCTACTTCACCATAGGCTATGGTTTTAAATTGTGATTCCAAAGACACCAAACTTGAAGGAATTATCTCTTACCATTTGGAAATGACACCTATAAAATGCAATAAGGCAACTCCGATGTTATCCTATGGGAGAGATAGGACTTGAGGTGGTGAAAAATGAATTTTTAGAGAATTTCACTGTAATGACATGTAAAACTTAATTAATTGTACAGGGTCCTGATTTTAAAATACATTGCACCCTATCCTCTGTGCTGTCCAGGGCCTTCTTTATGGGTGACTTATATTTATTAAAAAGGAAGGTTTAGGCCTGGCAAGAGGGTTAATTGACCAGGTCAAAATGGCCATTTGAAACTGCACACAGCAGTAGTACGATGGAAGGCCTGAGACATGGTTCAAGGGCTACTTAAGTAGGTGACACAGTCAGTGCTGAAGGCCCACTACTAGCATATAATTTACAAGCCCTGGACACATATAGTGCACATTATCAACAACTTATAAGTAAACTAAATATGCTAATTGGGAAAATGCCAATATTACCACGTTTACCGGAGAGCGCACAAGCACTTTAACACTGGTCAGTGGTGGTAGAGAGTGCAGAGTCCTAGTACCAACAAAAACAGGGTCAGAAAAATGGAGGAGGAAGGCAAAAAGTTGGGGGAAGACCAACCTATGTCTAACACTAGAGTTACACAGTGAGCAAAAGCATTGGTTTCTCATGGACCCCGAGAGCGACTGTTAGTGGTTCCGAATATTTGAAATCATTTCTCCCACAACCTTTAGTTTGTTACATGGTCAGGCATGTGTCAGACCTCAGCCACTGTAGCCACAGGCTAAGTATATTTGTGTGTGTGTCCTCTTACTTCTCTTTTGTGTCATTTTTCTCTGAACCCAATCAGGAATTTAGGGAATTGTCTGTGGGTTAAGCCTCTTGTAAAGTGTTGAAGTACGGAGTGTATCAGACACTATGGCCCATATATATGGAACCTTAACATCATTTATTTTGGTGCTAAAGTGGCACTAACATAACTCCATATTTATATTTTGGCACTAGACCCATCTAGCATAAAAATATTGAAGTTAGCACCATTTCTCGGATGTGTGAAACCACCTTGCGTCAATGAGAAGTTCCCATCCTAAAAATGACTCTAGCCCCTCAACGCCATATTTAAGTCCCAGTGCAGAAATGATGGGCAGGTGGGAGGCATCCCTAAATAATGGTGTAAAGCCCACTTAGTGTCATTATTTAACGCCTGGATAAGACCAGGCGTTAGAGTGCAGATAGGCCCATTTCCATGGCTAAGCACCATGGAATGGGCACAATGATGCCCACCCCAAGCACCAGCAACACCACCACCCACACCACAGGGACACTGCAGGAGGAGGGAGTCCATATCAGGTAATTTGCAGGTATGTGTTTGAATATGTGTGTGGTGTGGGATGGGGACCCTTACATGGGACCCTCTGCCTGGTACTGGGTATGCAGGGCTTTCCCAGGGGACACTGGTCCAATGTGGTGGGCTTTGGGGTGGTGGACATGACTCATGTGTATACTTAGACAGGAGTCATGTTTTTGGCTGCTTATGCATCAACAAATCACTGGGCTGATTAGTGACAGAAACTTTGCTGCTAACCAGTCTAACGTAATTTCAGACCCACTTGCACCATTCCCCCTAACGCCATCCCCACTGGCTAGCATCTTTTTTTTTTACACTAGCCATTTCTTAGTGCCATCGTGCATCATTTCGTAAATATGGTGCACTTATGGCTTTAAGGAATGGCATAAGCTGGCGTTAAAAAAATGACGCACAACTGCATTAGCGCAGTTGTGCACCATTTTCCATAAATATGTAACACCTTCCCTTGATTGACTTAGAGAAGGTTAACATTGGTTTTTACAATATGTTCTGTAATAGTATTGCAAATGGCTGGTCTTAGAAGTATATCTACTAGTGTTTGTATAGGAAGACAAATCTATTGTTTCAAATTACTGATTTAATTGCAGTTGATCACTGAATTATACCATCAGAAAAGTTATTGGAGTGTATGGTTAATCCTCCTTGTGCTTTGCATGTTTTCGAACACCACAACATTTCTGCAGCAGTCCCATAGAGCCTTTGGTATCAGTGTTGAGCTATGATGAAGTTCTTCTATCTGCTAAATTGAAGGCAGATTAAACAGCTACTTCAAACTTAAGGGCATTGAACTATGTCCTTGTTTACCAATGAACATAAATTTATCTTGGTACATTTCTGCTTGGCAGCATTATCCTAACAATTGACTGGAAATGTTATTTTAAAAGGAAACAAGAAGTCCCATAGACACTAGGGACCTGATTCATAAAGGCAAATTGACACTTTTGGGTAAGTTTACTATTTATTTGCTGTTCACAGGCTACAAGTTAATAGTAAGTGTACAACTGTAGAGACCCTGCAGAAAAGGTGGAGAAGTCTGCACATAAAAAGTTAGGCCTGTCCTGTGAATTAGGCCCTGTATGTGCAAACTGAAAATTCTGCTCAGTGTCAGTGTAGAAACTAAGGTTTATACACAGCTACTGTATATGTGTCTTTTATTATACATCAACAATAGTCATGCATGTCAACCGTGGTCTGGTCATGCCCCTCTGAATCAAACATCCAGTGTAACGGCCATCAGATAGAGGCTCCCTCAGCAGAAGACACATTACAACAGAAATGTCACAGGAAGGATGTCACTGAGGTTGAAATCCAGGTCTACACAACAGTATAGTCAGTATTCCAATCTGAAAATAGAGCATGACAGACATTACCATCAGGATGTCAGTCATAGTGTCATACAATGCACACATGCAGGTAATAGAAGTCAGGCTCATGGTATACTACCTTCAAAGTAGGGGCACCCAGATTGGACCTATATATCACCAGGTACAGGCTCTTCACATACCCATACCATAACTACATATTCACATGCCCCATGGAACACACAAAGAACATCACAGAGGAACCCAGTGCTTCAACCATACACTAACAAGGCCCCATACCTGTAGGATTGTCACTCACCTATGTCAGTATAGAGTTACCTCCACATTAGACAGCAAAGTCAGGACACAAACACAGCTAGGTCCCACAGCCATCACAAAGTACTCCACCCACTGTGAAGCCAGAGGCCACAAAAATCACCAGGCACATAATACACCATTTCACATCCCCCCAACTCCACCGGTAATAGGAAAGGACTAAGCAGTTCCAACCCCACCTGTATGAATGATGTACCTAGAAGGTACAACCCAATTGAAACTAAGTCCGTATAACTAGGTATCTGTCAGGTTCACCTCTCATGTCTGACAGCAATTACCATTAGCTACTGACAATGAATACCTCAAGCCTAGGTTGCAGGGGCAAACAGAAAATAGCACATTCAGTGAGTGGAATGAAAAGAGGATGTGAGAGTGCAGGAAGCATGCCTCACTTCTGAGAAGTCCATAACAGAAGTGTATGTAAGCATCTGAAGTAACAATACATGAAGTAGCAGAAGATACTGTTCTGTACACATTACAACCTATCAATCTGCAAGCACAACTTACACATTGGCATTGGAGCTCATTACACCCCACTGATGACGCAAGTAAGGAGGTGTTATGGCACCCATCTACTTCAAGTTGTGCACATTCATCAAAAAGTCCACTTCGCATACCTGTATGTCAGTTGAAGTACTGATTGATCAGATCTGCCCTAGAGTCACCTGCTCCTTCATCCTCTGGCTCTTTATCACTTGGCATTTCAGCATTCCCAGCCAATGGTCCACCTGCCTCATTCTCATCTGCTATCAATGGTATTGGACGTCTCAGGGCTAGATTGTGGGGCTTTCAGCAAGCAACGATTATTTGGCATACCTTGTGGGGCGAGTCCAGGCACCTGAATCTTGCCTTCAGGATCCCAAATGTTCACTTTATTACATGCCTTGTCCTCCCATGGGCCTCATTGTAATGGAGTTCCCCTGTCCTGGCTGGGTACCTCACTGGTGTTAAAAGCCAAGGACAATTAGGTTAGCCTGAGTTACCGTTGAACACAATGGTTGAACATCTCAAATGTTGTATCTGGGACTGAGTAGATTGTGATGACAGGAGACATAACACACAAACACACACTACATTGGAACCTTACCAACTAGCCAGGCCTGCTCCCTTTGTAGTCGTGCCATTAGATGTGGGACATTGCTGTTCCATATGATAAAGGACTCTTGCACAGATCCTGGATACTTGACTGTGACATGAGATGTACTGGTCTGTGAGACACAACACCTTTAAGTAGATTGAGTGGTAGTTCTTCCTGTTCCCGTACACCTGTTCATTGGCACTGGGAGAACCAGGGCTACATGGGTGCCCTCAATGGCTCCAACTACACGAGGAATGTGTCCCATCTCACAAAAGTCTGCCTTCACATAGGCCAAATCTGCTCATTGGTGAAACCTAATGTAGCAGTCCAGGTGTTTTAACAATGCACACAGTACATCCTTTAAAACCATACTGGACATGGGCTGAGGCATCCTTGCTGTTAAGGCAACTGTATTCTGAAAGGAGCCTGTGGCCAGGAAGTGTAGCACCAACAAGACTTGAACGATGGAAGGTATGCCATAGAGACTGCGAATTGCAGACATCAGATCAGGTTCCACCTGAGTACAAATATCCATAATAGTCTGATGATTCATACGATATGTCCGGATGACATGTCTTTCCTCCATGGTGTCTGGGTCCACTAGAGGATGGTACACTGGTGATAGTCTCACTCTCCTCATGGCAGGATAACTATGTTGAGAGAAGTGACAAACCAATGAGGTTTGCAGTATGCACACATCATGAACACTTTGTATGTTACCTAACACTTAACTTCTGTAGAGGATGCCTAGCACACCAGACATATATAGTAGTCCATGCTCTGAATTCATCCTCATTGCTGCACATTGGCAACCATGTAAATGGGATTGTACATATGAAACAGATATTAGTGTATATGTGTGTAAGACTTAGCTGCCCTGCACCATTCACATATGTCTTTTGGAATTGAACAATATCTACCTGTGGGATATGATCCTCTGAGTAGCATTACATAGTTCTCACCATATATACTCCCTCAACATGTCACCTTGTAATGTTTTGAACAATATGTTGCACAAACATGATGGCACTACATACGGATACACAGCATTTGAGGGAGTAAGTAAATGCTGCAGATTAGTAAACACATGACGAGCATGTGCAGTTTCTTTTCCAGTCAGGTAGGTGATGCATTGTATTTCTCCCTCGCAACGGAGGGATACATTGATTTTCAAATGGGCACCTCGGATCAGCGCAGGTTCACTTTGGTTTTGACACCCAGCCATGATACGTGAGAAATCTGGCCGCACTGTGATGGAAACCCGCTATGCATGAGGCTCCCGTTGCCTTTAGCAGCCGCAAGTTGGTGTTGCATTGTTTCTCCAGCCGTGATGCAGGGGATGCATCAATATTCCAGCCACGATGTAGGTTGACAAGAAGTCCCATAGACACTAGGGACCTGATTCATAAAGGCAAATTGACACTTTTGGGTAAGTTTACTATTTATTTGCTGTTCACAGGCTACAAGTTAATAGTAAGTGTACAACTGTAGAGACCCTGTAGAAAAGGTGGAGAAGTCTGCACATAAAAAGTTAGGCCTGTCCTGTGAATTAGGCCCTGTATGTGCAAACTGAAAATTCTGCTCAGTGTCAGTGTAGAAACTAAGGTAATCCCTGAAGACGTTTTGGCACTGGGGAAACCTAAAAATGAACCAAGCATCCCATTTTGATATGAGATACCCAATTGTTTCTCTCAAAAGTCACTAACAAAATTGTGTTTTGAGTTGGCTGAAGTTAGCACAGCCACTGAATTAAGGAAAGAGAAAAACTGGAGGCGAAGACTCTAGGGAGGGGAAGGGAATCCAAAGTCACCCTGATCAAATATGGCCTACTGAAGCCCTGGGTATGCAAATGCAAATCTCCCTGGTAATCAAACTCTATAGCTATCCTGCAGTCTTGCATCAAGAGACTACCTACCCAATGCTACAAACAGTCATTGTGGTAGTATACTCTCCCCGCTCCTCCTAGAAGGGAATCATTGAAATGAAAAGTTAGTTATTGCATAAATCTTATAAGCCCCTTGGTGAGAAGAACATGGAGCATCAGAGATTTTAAATATCAGAGTGAGCAATAGACAGAACAGGAGAAATAGAGCTGGAGTGCAAGAAAAGACAAAGGAAGGGAGAGAGAGACCACAGGCCATGTCATATGATGTTTGCACAGGAAATGCTAATTTCAAACAAGTCTTCACACTTTTGGGCGACTAGTGTCTTAAATAGTTGAAAAGCCAAAGCAATGTTACCATACCACTTTGGACAGTGGTAAATGAAAGGTCTTCACTTCAACTTTAAACAAAGGTACTTCTTTTGGATGAGCATGTAGTAGCATTCAATAACATACCACAAAAGAAATACAAACACATCAAAACATGAGGGTACAGCATAAACGTCAACCTAGAATATACTGGAACAACCACAGTGGAACAAAATGCAATAATACAGACCAAAAGCACAGCACAAGAACAATACAACAATCATGACCACTTTTAGACCTGCCACCCTTAGGGTGGTCTTCTGCCAAACTTTTTGCCTTATTCCTCCATCTTTTTGCAAATTTTATTTTTGTTGGCCTTGAGGCTCTGTGCAATTTACTACTTCTAACCAGTACTAATGTGTGTGTGCTCTTTCCTATAAACATTGTGAAATTGCCTTAGCCCAACTGGCACATTC
The DNA here is from genome assembly GCF_031143425.1 of Pleurodeles waltl. Classification (NCBI taxonomy): domain Eukaryota; kingdom Metazoa; phylum Chordata; class Amphibia; order Caudata; family Salamandridae; genus Pleurodeles; species Pleurodeles waltl. Next base: position 833,436,735 of record NC_090437.1, read on the forward strand.
CGTTTACTGGTAAGTCCTTAGTAAAGTAGTATTATAGGCAAAGTAAATGCTGCTATTGGGCCTGCAGTGCTTATTGTGCCACCCATTTAAGTAACCCTTTAAACATGTCTCTGCTCTGCCATTACAGCCTGTGTGTGCATTTTAAAACTGCCATTTCGTTTTACTTTTCATTTAATAGTTTTTACAGTATCCATTTATCAATTTAATACATTACACTAATACATCATCTTCACATGGACTGAAGTTTGGACCTCCCTTCTACTGGCCATTCCACTTTTATCATCATTCAAGTCTAATGCATAACACAATAAGAGTGCATTCAGCATTGCTAAAGTGCTAGGGAAAATCGAAAGTGTTGTTATAAAGTGCTCTCAATTCTAGTGCATTTCTGTACATTCCATAAAGCTCTTTAGCTCGTCATCTTCATTCTTCAACTAAACTGACAGCCTACTTATTCAGGCATCTTCCTACATTTCTCTTCCCACAATAAATTAAGATAACATAGGCTCATAATGTCTAAAGTGCATAGAGAAAAAGTTCTTTAACCTCTTTGCTGCCATGCCTTCTCCCCTCCTATGCTGAGCATTTTGTTTTATATTTGGGGCAGTTGGCACTTAGGCCCTCATAACTTTTTCTCCACAGAGGCTACCCATGCCAAATTTGCGTCCTTTTTTTCCAATGTTCTAGGGATTCTAGAGGTACCCAGACTTTGTGGGTTCCCCTGAAGAAGACCAAGAAATCAACCAAAATACAGCAAAAATGTAGTTTTAAAAAAAAACTAAATGGGAAAAAAGGGCTGCAGAAGAAGGCTTGTGGTTTTTTCCCTGAAAATGGCATCAACAAAGGGTTTGCGGTGGTAAAATCACCATCTTCTCAGCTTTCAGTTAGTGACAGAAGTGGGTGAGAAACCAATGTTGGATCCCAGAAAGCTGAACATTTCTGAAAAGTAGACAAAATTCTGAATTCAGCAAGGGGTCATTTGCGTAGATCCTACAAGTGTTTCCTACAGAAAATAACAGCTGAAATAAAAGAATATTGATATAAAAAAACAGTCATTTTTCTCCACGTTTTACTCTTTTTTTTTCCTGCGATGTCAGATTTTTTAAAGCAATATACCGTTACATGTGCTGGACTCTTTTTGCGGGGATATATAGGGCTTGTAGGTTCATCAAGAACCCTAGGTACCCAGAGCCAATAAATGAGCTGCACCTTGCAATGGTTTTTCATTCAATACTGGGAATACAGCAATTAATTAATTTTCTGAAATATAAATGTGAAAAATAGGTATCAAGAAAACCTTTGTATTTCCAAAATGGGCACAAGATAAGGTGTTGAGAAGCAGTGGTTGTTTGCACATTTCTGAATTCTGGGCTGCCCATACTAGCATGTGAATTACAGGACATTTCTCAAATAGACGTCTTTTTTACACAATGTCTTACATAAGAAAGGAAAAAATGTAGAGAAAGACAAGGGGCGATAACACTTGTTTTACTATTCTGTGTTTCCCCAAGTCTCCTCGATACAAATGGTCCCTCACTTGCGTGGGTAGGCCTAATGCTCGCAACAGGAAAAAACAAAATGGACACATCACAGTTTCACAAAGAAAACAGAGCTGTTTTTTACAAAGTGCATAGCTGTGGATTTTGTCCTCTAGCTCAGCCGGCACCAGGGTAAACCTAGCAAACCTGCACATTTTTTAAAACTAGGGACCTAATGGAATCCAAGATGGGGTGACTTGTGGGGCTCTGACCAGGTTCTGTTACCCAGAATCCTTTGCAAACCTCAAAATTTGGCCAAAAAAACACTTTTTCCTCTCATTTCGCTGACAGAAAGTTTGGGATTCTGAGAGGAGTCACACATTTTCTTCCACCCAGCAAGCCCCCATGTCTCCTGATACAAATGGTACCTCACTTGTGTGGGTAGGCCTAGCGCCCGTGAAAGGAAATGCCCCAAAACACAACGTTGGACACATCACATTTTCACAAAGAAATCAGAGCTGTGTTTTACAAAGTGCCTAGCTATGGATTTTGGCCTCTAGCTCATAGGGCACCTGGATAAACCTAGCAAACCTGTGCATTTTTTAAAACTAGGGACCTAAGGGAATCCAAGATGGGGTGACTTGCGGTGCTCTTACCAGGTTCTGTTTCCTAGAATCCTTTGCAAACCTCAAAATTTGGCCAAAAAAACACTTTTTCCTCTCATTTAGGCGACAGAAAGTTCTGGAATCTGAGAGGAGCCACAAATTTCCTTTCACCCAGCGTTCCCCCAAGTCTCCTGATAAAAATGGTACCTCACTTCTTAAGTGGGTAGGCCTAGCACTTACAACAGGAAATGCCCCAAAACACAACATGGACACATCACATTTTCACAAAGAAAACAGAGCTGTTTTATTCAAAGTGCATAGCTGTGGATTTTGGTCTCTAGCTCAGCCGGCACCTGGGGAAACCTAGCAAACCTGTGCATTTTTTAAAACTAGACACCTAGGGGAATCCAAGATGGTAGGAAATTTGTGCTGCAGCGGTGATCCTACAAAGAAAGTGAGGAAAATATGCTTTTTAAGCAAATTTTGAGGTTTGCAGAAGAGTCTTGGTAAGAACATGTTGGGGGGTCCATGCAAGTCACACCTCTTTGGACTCCTTGAGGTGTCTACTTTTAAAACATGTCTGAGTTTGGTAGGTTTCCCCAGATGAAGGCCGCACCCGGGACCAAAAACATAGGTACCCCCCAAAACACAGGTAGTTTTGCAATAGATCATTTTGGTGTGTCCACATACTTATGTGATGTTCCAAACATTAAAATTGTGGAAAAAAACGAACTTAGGTTATGTTAAAAAGACCCCTCACCCACCAAACAAGTTGGTGGCATGCTTTATCATCGGGGTCCCACCCGTGACACCTAGTGTGTCACAGGTGTGTTGCGACGCCTGAATACAGCGGAGCAGGTTTTGTCATTTTTACCACACAGACTGGTTGGATTTGGCACGAGGATCAGCGATGGTTTAGTGGATCAAATTTTATTAACAAGAGATTTCACAAAAATGAAATGCACTGTTAATAACTGAAAGGCTAAAAACCTGAACCAATGACTCACAGCGCGTGAGCTGTAAAGCCACAACATGGCACCAACCGTTTTACAGTCCATTCACACACCTTTCAAATATGACATGCACAAGACCATTCTCGCCGCAAGCAACGGGCCCAGCACATTACAACACTAGCATCAACAGACAGCGCCACTCAAGGTCCCATCACTTACATACGCCCACATGCCTGATACAGCAATCACACCAGCTGATGGGAGTGTGTGGACTGGCGTTTGTCTGGCAGTGTGTTGCCAACAGCAAGTCAATATGTACACCGTCAGCCAAGCGCCACTCCACACACAATGGCATCACTTTTTTTTTATTTTAAAAACAAAGAAACCACTAACTAATTAGAAATAATTACAAAACTACAAACACAAAAGCTCTAACTAAGTACATGACAGAAAAGCCAACCATGAAACTGAACACATGAAAATATAAAACAGGCAATTTACACTCATGGTAGTTCCCAGTAAGTCTTCTGGGTATGGTAATTCTTGAAACAACCACCCACACACAGCCCAGGCTTTGAAGGACAATCTGGGCAGTACATTTGAGTCTCCCTCCGGATACCTCTTCGAGCACAGACTCTACATTTCTTAGCTGGAAAGTCTTTTTGGGGTGAGGGAGGAATGTGCTCAGCAAAGTGGCGATCTTTCAATCTAGCCACATCCTCCGCCACTGCTTCTCTAGGAACTCTTGCCTGTTCTACCACTATAAGGCTCTCTACCACTGACTCCTGAAATTTCACAAACACCATCTTTGACTCTGAAAACCTATCCTTAAACACAATAAAAACATTAAAAGTTGCCAATTGGAAGAGGTGAATTGCTAACTTCTTATACCAAACGTAAGACTTACGAATAGCAGCTCTATCTACACCTCCCATGTGCTTATTATAATCTAAAATGCACACAGGTTTGCGTACTTTAGCATCCTCGCCCCAAACAGTCATGAGGGAAGTACTCTCATGATGGATGATACTTAGCATGTAGACATCCCTCCTGTCTGAAAATGTCAAAGATAGCAGCTCATCATTCCGCAAGGCACTGCACTGTCCCCTCTCAGGTTTTTTACAGACAAGCTCCCTTGGATAGCCTTTCTGGTTACAACAAATTGTGCCACAAGCAACAGTGTCCACTCTACACAATTCCTAGAATACCTGCACTCCAGTGTAGAAGTTATCTACATACAAGTGGTGACCTTTGTTGAACAGTCGTCTACCAAGTTCCCACACAATTTTCTCAGTAACTCCAAAAGTGGGAGGACAACCAGGGGGAATGTACTGCCTAAAAACCAAATGACCCTTGAAGAGGACCATCTACTACTGAGCCATATAATGACACTAATGTGATTAGCCCTGTGTCACCTAACACTTCTACAATTTTCCGTCTCCCTTTCTTATCCATTACTTATTTGGTAATATTCCCTCAGAACAGTTTGCTCGCTGAAACAACTGCTCTTCTGCATGCTGTTGAGGTGGCAGAATGCTGCAAATGTTCAAAAGGCCCCCACACAACTTACCCCTCTCTTTCCTTCATAATGTGGGCCTCCTATAAAAACACAAAGGTTGGTTTCTGCCTTTACAACCAATTTAAAATGGTCCTGCACTTCTTCTTATTATTGAGCCTATTAACATTAATAGACATTATATTAAATATATTCCTATCCGTACGGCTCTGCTATTTAAACTCTATTTAACTCCCACTGCCATACAGTCCTGAGCCTAATCATTGCTTTTCTCCTTTATCCTGATTCCTCCTGCTACCCACTCCCTACTTATAGAGGTCTTTTTCAGAACTTTCAAAATCTGGAAACTGTTATTTTCAACTCCATTGACAGCCCTACCTTCAGGCTGAGGCCACACGACCCTTCCAACAGCTCCTGTGTTCCATTCTCCAGTGCCCTCCCCACAAGCAACCTCCCAGTCACCCCTTTAGGTACCCACACACCGACTTCACCTTTCGCATGGATGCCCTACCCAACCTTTTCCCATTGAGCGCACTGAGTGTAGTTTAAACTGCCTTTTCAACATGACATAACCCTTTTGCCAGGCCTACACCCTCCTTTCTAATACATAAAAGTCACTCCTAGAGTAGGTCCTAACGAGCCCATAGGGCAGGGTGCAGTGTCTTTAAAAAGTTGGACATGTACTTTTACGTTTTACATGTCCAGGTATTTAAAAGCTCTTAAATTCATTTTTCACTACTGCAAGGCCTGCCTCTCCCATAGGTTAACATTGGGTTAACACATTATATTTAATACGTGGTAACTTTCAATTTGGAGCAGGTAAGAATGTGGTGTCTAAAGAATTGTACTTTAAAGAACTCTTTAATGGTGAAGTCGGATTTTAAGTCACAATTCTGAAAATGACACTTTTAGAAATTTTCCATTTTCTTGTCCCAACGATTTAGTACCTGCAAACTGTATCCTGGGTCATATGACTAAGAGTAGCTTGTCCTTGGGTATTGCTCCCAGGCAGCAAGACAAAAGGAAGATAAGTGTTGGCAGGTTAGGCCATCTCTGTTTTGTTGGGGGGGGACTTGTCACCTACCACACATGCACATCCCAAAGACTCTGCCTGAGCAAACTCACAAAGGGTTTGACACTAGTATTTTGTGACCCCAGATAAGCTGGGGCCAGGGTGGGGAGGCAGGGAATTCTAAACACCTCTGGGGAGGAAACCTCCAGAACCTTCTCCTACTTCAAAACTTGCACCATGTGTAAATATTGGACCCTTGAACCCAATTCTTCAGTACACCTCTGGACCTGTGGAAGACTCAGAAGGACTGCTTCTCTTGACTTGCTGCCATGCTACCTTAGTGAAAGGACTGGACCTGCATCTTGAACCCAGGAACACCAGAGAGACGTCAAGGGCTAGGTGACTAGCCTCCTGATCAAAGCCTCAGGGACAGAAAAGCCCTCAACCCCACCTTGAACCCAGCACCTGGACTCTGTCTGCTGTGAGACCTACTCCCCCTTAAATGGTGCCTCCCCAGTTCTTCACTTTTGGAATTGGGACTAAAGGTGCTCTTCCAGCCCAGCTGTGGTCTTATGAAGCAGAACTGACACACCATGACACTTCTCGCATCTGCATTGGAACTGCCTCAGTGCAAAACATCCCCATTGCTGTACCCTGCATCGGCTCCTCAGAATCTCAGTGTGTGACGCATCCTTGATACAGACCCTCACTTTCCAAGCCCCTCATTGACAGTATCCTCAAGGACAATGCAGAACTCCACATTGCAGACCCGCAGTTACCCGGAACCACTGCTGCGTAATACATCCACGATGCGGGATCTCACAACACTCCTTAAACCAGGATTTAAGATACTTTGTTTATTGAGACTATTTTGGTCCTTGTATCTGGCCTGCCCTCTTTCATGGTCAGCCTGAACTTATGACTTTGTCCTGGTCCGGTGATATCAGATAACCACAGATGGCGCTTTGTGCGCTGTTTTTTATTACAAAATGTAAATTGCATATCTCCAGTTCCACTGATTTGATTTTTGTCTTTTTGGTGCCTAATAATTTATTAAATTGTATTCTATGTACTGCTTCGTGCCAAACTACCAGAGGGTTAAGCACAGGTTACTTTCAGGTTTGCTTGTGTTTCACCCTGACAGAGATTGTGATTGCTGCTTGAGTAGGGTTTCACGCCCCTCAACCAGTAATCCAATTTCCAACAACTGCAAAAAAAAACAATATAACAAATGTGTCCACATATTCTTATTACACATAACTATCTCTACAAATCTGTTTTCATAGCATGGTGATAAAAGTTGTTGGCATGAAACTGCCTTCCTTACCACCAAGGAATTGAAATAGTGCCAATCAAAAATATTTTGTGAACAACTACCCTGTCTGCCCTGTCAAACAGCCATTCAATTTAAGCATCTGTGCATCTTCCCTGCTGCCTGTAAATCTGTTGTGCTTTGGTATTACTTGTGGATTCACGTCTCGTCATTAAGAAATGTTGAATTCTGAGTGTGTCACAGAGAGGGCTCCGAAATCTCAACCATTCTCAATCACTGTTAGCAACTTTTTATTACCCGTTCCTTATTTATTTCTAATACGTGTGTGATTCTGTGCAGATCGAACACTTGAGATTCACATAGTAGCAGTCCCCTCCGCAGCTCTAGCATGAAAGTAGTTAATTGTAGAAAGTGTGGAAAGAGAGAATATTTCGTTGCCGCGGAACGATACATAAGAAATTCACCGTGGGTCATAATAATCTGAAGCCGTGTAGGCAGGTCACATACACAGCGCGTTCATATTGTTAATGTTCTTACATTGAGGATATGTACTGCTTTTCGGAGCATTTTTCAAGAAATGCATCTTGTGAGACAGATGTACTTTTTATTCTAAATAAATTACAGGTACCGTGCCTGTATTTCTAATGGTTTCGAACAGATCGAATCCGTTCCCGCGCATATCAAAAGAGGTGAGTCACGATTTACGTGAAGGTGATTCATCTTGCCATCATTATTGACGTCATTGGTGATATCGTCAGCCAGAGGCATACTGATTTACGGTTATCTGTAACTTCCACTGCACGATACCTCACTATGCAGGTTTTTAATAAACTTTATTTGAATAAATTATTCAGTTTCGTCCATACTAATCTACGGTTATTCGTCATTAGATTTCACAAGTAGCAATTACTGTTGTACAAGTAACGCTTACATAGCAGGAAACACCCCGGGGCAAAGCCGATCTCTCCCGTATGGCATAATTCACAAACAGACCCTGAACCCTACAGGTGACCGAGAAGGAAGAGCTCTTGAAAATCTAGGGGGAAATGAGCTATCCACAAATGAGACTGTAGGGAAGCACATGTGCAGCTTGTGCAGCACAACAAATTGCAGGAGTAAATAGCTAACTCATTAGAGGATTATTGGGAAGAATGTGAAGAAAATTTCCTGCTCAGTAATGATGACTTATTTCATAATAGCTCATGAGTTCAAGAAAGACCGGTTCAACTCTACCTGATATTGTACATAGAAATGCAGCAGGGCATGTCTTCACATTAAAGTGTTCCTGGGTGTTTTTTATCTCAGGTTGACTGAAAACGTACCACAGGAAAGAGTGATGAGAATGAAATGCGTAGTTTATTTTTGTCATGTCAGCCTCATGATGAAAATAAATTATTTTGCAGCATAACCTTATAAGTGGGTGCTTTGATGGCGAGGTCTGTGAGGAAAGCCCTACAATAACATCAAGCAAATTAGGCATTTTGCAACAAATCACACTTGATGTTTTATTCCGTTTGTATTTAACACGTTATCGGTATGAGTAATGTGAAACCCACCAAAATTGCTGAAAACATACGTATGGGCGAACCTGGGCTCCAAAATTCTGCCAACATATTTGCAGCATAATTTGCTAGTCCTGCTCTGATTTTTAAATTTGAGGCACTGAGGGTGGAGGGCTGGCCTCTGCACCTTAATCAGACATTATGTTTATATTTTATGCATTGCTGGTGAAGGCATAATCTAAAATGACCTGGAAATACTACAGTAATTCCTTTCCCTCTGATTGTGCTACTGTTCACATAAAATCAATATTATTTCCTATGTAGTTACTCCTTTCTTGACATGATTGGACGAATTAGGAAAAGGGCAACCTAAAGAGAGGGAGAGAGGTACACACATCTAATCATCAGGTGGGTAGAAACATTACTCAGTCCAAGACAAGATGCTCAACAATACATAACCTAAAGAGAATAGTTAGGAAGAGATTAGGACCTATTGTTGAGCAATTGTGGAGATTAGGCCAATGGTGTTTATGGGAAAGGCTATCAAGATCCAACAAGTAGCAATACCAGATCACCTATCTCTTTAAGAAATGTAGGTCAGACAATAGGTCCTGGTCGTGTTAAGCAGTAGCAGTATCAAGAGGATGGAATTTTGACCACAGTTACTGGCAGCATTGTTTGTGGGTTTGTGTGCTTTCTGCTATTCATTGTAGCTCATTTGGGGCCTTTGCTTTCCTATAGTGATTGACTTAATACAATTTTTATGATAAATTCCTCATTTATTTGTAGAGCAAGCAGTAACGTCTTCCTTAAGGCCAGGCATCTTCTAACCGTCACCCCCTAACTAGAATTTCATTCTGCTAGGACAACTACTCCCTTGACAGCAAGTTAGCAGATATACAACACATGACACCTATTCCTTTCAACTTCACCTTGACACTTAAAGGAATATTCCTAACCTTATAAATAGCTGGAATAGTTCTGTCATTTGAGTACAATCTTGCGCACAAACCCTTTTACATTACCCATACTACCCGAAAATACATCAGGAAATCCTTCCTTAGTGTCTCCACTACTTCCAATTCAGAGTCTTCCATCAACTACACTTGATCTTTACTAATGGGATCTAGCATCATACCTAACGTCCTTTGATCAATCTAGCCGAGAACGGAAGGTCCCCCTTCTGCTACATGCAAATTCCCCAATCTTTTACTACCTTTAAACCCAAAACTCAAAGTTCTGTAACCTAGTATGAGAATCCTTTCTACGGTGAATGTCACAGGATGTATGTCTGTTGCCTCTAAAGCGTTGCCCAACTCTTTCAAACTGTTTTACGCTGTTTTGTTTACTATAGTATAAGGTGAACTAGAGCCAGCCCCAATAACAATGTTAACGCTCCCAATTTACTTAGCACACGTAGATTTGTTCTTTGGTATGATATTTAGACTTAACACTGGTCAACAAACACACAACACTCCTTTTGCATCACTTAAGTTCGCCTCATTAGAGTGTTCTGTATCAGACTCCTTGGATAATAACAGTTTGATTATTTCCTTTGTGTATTTCCTGCATACTTTGGCAACATTCTCAATTACTCCACAATAAGAGCATTTGGCATTAAAAGCAGGACAGTCCCTGACTCGAGGTAGATGATTCTTACTGCCACACCTAAAACAACGGAGAAATTACCTTTGCTTTTTGCACAATCAGCTTCCTTTTTTGTCCTATTCTCACATTTGAAACTTTACAAACAGATACATTTTCCTTGTCCTTAATACTCAAAGAAGAAGTTGCCATTCAGCCACATCGTCTAGAAAGCTATCTTTTCTTAACAATTGCCACAATATCCCTAAGAGAAAATCACCACTCACTCACAGTCTTAAGCTTACATCAATTGGCTGGAAACTCTAATATTGTGATCACTAGAAATCTGACACCACTTTCGAATTAAATTGGATATGAATTCTTATGTTGTTTTATGTATATTTTTGTATATGTATTAAAATAATTTGTGTGAATATGTACATTCATCAAATAGATTTGTGATATATGTCATAATTGTAGATATCAACTAGGAAAGATAGTAATCATTTTTAAAATTCACACCCAGACGCCTTTATTTTCTTTTTACATCAAAGAATTTCATGTAAGGACGTAACTGGCCTTGTCTATCATCCCTTATAATTAGATGTCTTACATTTGAGATATGGTGTGCGGCACTATGTTTTTGTTTAGTGATTAACTGGTGTTGTTCTTTTACGCCAGCATAAACATGTTGTCAACAGATGTATTATAGTGTATGAGCAACATTAACATTTTCAATTTGACTTAAAACTTGTAGGAATATACAGCATAGATATAGTCATTGTTGTCTTTTGTATTTTCATGTTATCTTTTAAGTTAGAATCATTAGTATGCATAATGATTTGGTCACGGATAGATTCATCTTGCACTGAATCAAACTTACAGGATACTGCGAATATTTTAAGTTGAGCTACATTGTCCTCTACAGGTTCAGACTTTCCTTGCTTCCATTGAAATAAATTATACTTATCATTAGCAGCACATATAGCTGGCTGATAATAATTGTCAATGGCTTCCAAGGCATGTGAAAAAACACCATCTGCCTCATCTTCCGTTCTAGTTTTCTTCTACATCTTACCATACACAACGATCCCCTCTGCACCAAGACTATGCAAAACATTGTTTATCACCGAAAAGCACAAAATTCACAAAGGTAAGCTTGCACTTTTGTGTAAGTTTACAATTGACTGGTATTCACAAAGGGAGTTACAAGTAATATCTTTATCAGTGCAGAGTCTCCAAGTATTAAAAGATAGCATCTTTTTATATGTGGAGAATCCGCACTTGTAAAGCAGTATCTTTACAAGTGCAGAGTCACTGCACGTAAAAAGATCTGATCATTTATTGTGCAGAGACTCCATGCTTGTAAAGATACTCCCCGTAAATCCCTTTGTGAATACCATGCAATCGTGAATCATGCCCCATGAATGTGCTGAGAGAAACGGTAAAAAAAACTCAGTAGAAACCTCACTGTAGCCACAACCTCAGTAAAATTACATGTAAGGTGGGTTTGTAGAGTACTGCTATGACCTGTGAGGGTTTTGAGGCACTAGGTAGGTGAGAGTAGGCATGTGGGGAGGCTGGGCCTGAGAATAGGTGGAGTTCATGATCCTGCAAGAATACTAATTGAAAAGTCATGTTTTCAGCTTCTTGCAGAATTCAAGAAGTGAGGATGAGGCCCTGATGTGTTGGGGTAGGTGTTCCAGGATTTGGTGGCTTGGTAGGAGAATGATCAACCTCCTATTCTGTTTCTAAAGATGCAGAGTGTGCATGCAAGTGAGAGTGATGCGGAGCAAAGTTGTCTAGTGACTTGGTGAAAGCGAAGCCAATGACTGAAGTATGCGGGTCTTATGATGTGTAGGGACTTGACTGGATGTGTGAGAAATTTTAACTGGCAGAGCTTCTGGATGGGGAGCCAATGGAGCTCTCCGAGGAGTGTTTGTGGTGTGGAATCAGTGCGGGAGGTCATGGATGAATCTGGCAGCAGCGTTTTGGGTGGTTTGAAGTTTGAGAAAAAGATTGGTTGGTGTGCTGGCATAGACTACGCTGCTCCAGTCCAATCTGCTTGTGATTATGGCCTGCATGATGGTACGTCTAGTTCCAGTGAAAGCCACTTAAAGATTTTACATAACATGTGAGCATGATGAGGTGACAACATTGACCTGAGACTTCATGGTGAGGTTGGTGTCCAGGATGAGGCCCAGGTTCCTAGCATGGTCGGTAGGAGTAGGTGTTGGTCCAAGTTCTGTTGGTCACCAGGTGGAGTCAAAAGGTGAGCTCTCCTTCCCAAAGCTCACCACTTCAGTTTTGCAAGTGTTAAGGCAGTTTTCTTTCATCCAACTGGCCACACTGTTCATGCATAGTTTGAAGTTTGTCTTGTTGGTAGCAAAGTCATCTAGAGGGATAAAATGAGCTGGGTGTTGTCAGAGTAGGAGATGATGTTGACTTTGTGGGATCTGATGATGTTAGCCAGAGGATTCTTGTACATGTTGAAAAGTGTGGAGGTGAGTGGAGATCCCTGTGGGACTCCAAAGATGAAATTCTTGTGTGAACAGAGTGAGCCTGACTAGTTGTGTTCTTCCAGAGAGGAAGGAAGTTCTCAATTTGAGTGCTGGTTCTTATATTACTGCTGTATGTAGTCTGGCATTGAGTGCGTGATGAGAGATGGTGTAAAAAGTGGTGGAGATGTCAAGGAAGATGAGGGCAGGGGTCTGTCCATGGTCGAGGATGGTGTATAGGTTGTCTGTGGCAGCAATGAGGGCTGTTTTGGTGCAGTTTGTTTCAGACTCTTGATTGCAAGACGTCCAGGAATCTGTGGCATTCTAGGTGACCAGAGAGTTGTCTGGTCTTCTTGATGTCTAAGGCTGGAAAGGAGAGCAGCAAGATGGGTCAGTAGTTGCTCAGTAATTGAGGGTCTCCTGAGGGTTTTATGAGGAGGGAGGTGACTTCAGAGTTTTTCAAGCTATCTGGGAAGGTGGCTGTTTTGAGGGAAGTGTTAATGATGAAAGTGAGTGCAGCTCTGATCGTGGGTATTCAAAGGTTGTAGATATGTTGGGGGCACATGTGTGTGGCCACCCTTGAATGGACTGCCTTCATTATTGTTGCACTACCCTCGATGGATAGAGGGTTCCATGCTGTCACTTTGTAGTCTTGTGTTGATAAGGTTAGGAGGCTTGGAAGGTCGATGGAGGTAGCTGGGGTTCAAAGTTGCTGTATATCTTAGTGTTACTTTTGTGGAATTAGTCAGCAAGGTTGTTGCACAGTTCTTGTGTAGAGGTGATGATGTTGGTTGCAGCTGTCAATGCCTTTTTCATGGTCTCTTTTACTTGATGGTGGGAGTATCTAAGTGTGACCTTGTAGGTGTTTCTTGTGGTGACTCCTCTGGTGTTTCCTGTATTTCCTTTTGAGCCTTTTGCAAACTCTCTTGGATTCTCTAATATCAGTGGTCTACCATCTACCTTGTTTGTTGGATCTTTTGTGTGTAGTATTTTTCAGGGGCGCCAGGGTATTGGCACTGGTGTGATCCAGTTGTTGTAGTTGTTTGTGTCATTGATTAAGTCATTGGTAGAGCCTGGGTAGTTTTGTTAGAGGGTGTTGAGCCATACTGATTCTGTAACTTTCTTTCAGCAGTGGCGTGGGACATTGCTAGCCTCCATAGGGGTGGTTGGAGGCCGTGTTATGTGTAACTGGATGATGAAGTAGTCCGTCCACGTGAGTGGAGTGATGTGGCTAACTTTAACCTTGTTGCTTGAAGAGAAGATAGGGTCCAGGATGTCTCTGGCAATATGGTTATGGCCTTGTATGAGTTAATTGAGGCTGATGTTCTGTAGAATTCTGAGTAAGTCAAGGGGGTCATCAAGGTGAAAGTTGAGATCTCCTAGGAGTATGAAGTCTTTGGTGCCCATGGCGAGGGGTGCAGTGAGGTCGATGCAGATTTTGCTGAAGTGGGTGTGACGTCCTGGAGGCCATTAGGAAAGAGTGCCTTTGATAGTGGTTTTACTGCCTGTTTGAAGCTTAAAGTGCCTGTGCTCCATAAAAGTGGCTTCTGGGTCAGTGTAAATGTACTTGATGGTGTCTCCATAGATGATGGTTCTCCTCCGGATTTATGGGGTCAGTACTGGTGCAGGATTTGTATACAGTAGAGATGACAGTGGTGATGTCTAGCACCCATTTGAGGTTGAACCTGATTTCAGTGAGGAAGAGAAAATCCAATATGTTGGAGTCAATGAGGTCCCAAATCTCAGTGGAGTGCTTGCCAAGTGAGTATATGTTAAAGAGCATGCACGCAAGTGAGCTTTGTTGTGTGGGGTGAGGGTGTGGTACTGTGTGAGTGCAGGTCTTGGTTTCTGACTTGGTGAGGAGTGCGATGTGTGTAGGCAGTGGGACCGGATGTGTAGAGGCATGTTAAGTGGCAGTGTGATCAGGCAAAGAGGCCTACTATGATTGAGGGGTGGCTCGGCAGCGGCATTTGTGTTGGCATCCAGGGATGAGCAGATGGAGTTCATCAGCAGTGTAGCTGCAGGAGTTATTTAAACCAGGTTTCTAGTGCTAGGTGCGTTCCAGGCAGGGACGGATGTAGACGGGCCTGCCTTTAGCACACCTGCGGTGGGTCCACTGCATGCGTCCACTGCACATCCGTGCTGCAGCCTCCATTAAGTAGGGTCTTGGAGAGCGGGAGGAGCGCAGGGAGGTGGTGGGTGGATTCAGCAAGAGTGAGAAAGTCCAGCAGGGAGAGCGGGAAAGTTCAGCAGGGCAGGAGAATGCAATCAGCAGAACAAGTCAGGGAAAAAAAATAGACCAAGACGCAAAACGGAGCAGTATGAGGAGCAAAAGATGTAAAAAGGGGCAGTTGAGAGGAGCAAAGGATGGAAAATGAACAGTTAAACAGAGACAGGGACAGATAGAACAGTCACACAATAGTGTAAGAATACATACACATTTGGGGGCAGAACGAGCAGGAAAATAGCAGGAGGCAGACACCAACATGAGTCAGTAGGGCAAGGTGAGGTTAAGGTCACACTGAAGCAGAAAAGCAATGTCTGGACACTTAACATAAAATATCAAGTAAAGCACTGCTAGTATTGTGTGTGTGCCACCATTGGGTTTTCACATATAATAGGCGGATACAGTAGTTCTTGGGGGTTTATTGAGATATTGCTTGACTCTGTGATGCAATTTTTAATTCTTTATGTGAAAATGTTTTGTTGATACACTTTATATGTAGACTACATATGAACGGGCATGGTGTTTGTTAACATGTCATTAATGCTTTGTGCATTTTTATACCTTTTGGTACTTGTTTTAGTGATAGAAATCAATCCATAAAATATATTTGATGATTGACTGATTTGACGTGGTTTGTTGAAGTAAATGTGGTGTGACATAAATGTTTCCCAAGGGGGAGATTTTAATTTTACCTTTTTACGGTCCTCTGACACCTTGGTTTGTGGGGCCCCTCTCATTTTTCTGAAACACCTTAAAGCAGGCAAAGCGCACAGCCAATAGAATCTTAGATCACAAGTTGTAAGCACACAGCTCGCACTTATTTATCGTACCTTCGGCCTGCGCATGCCCGCACTAGTCTTGTGCCATTGGCTCACACATTTCACACGCAAACGGCCACATGCTCTTGCCCAGAAACACCTTATGAAAAGCAATGGAAATCAAAATAAATCTTCACTGATCCTGTGAATTACAGCTTTGCAACACAGAGGAGTCACCACTGCAAAACATGCTTCTCCTGACGGGCTTCAGGTGATGTTGGATGGTACAGCAAAGCCTATTGCAGCATATCCAGTCAAAGTTCAGCAGCACACAGATAAGTTCCACATCTCATTGCCAGTTTATAGTGATAGACACAATACAGTTAGTGATAAATCCTAGGTTTATTGAAGCACAAGCAGTATCATCTTCCTTTAGCCCAGATCTCTTACAATCATCCACATTCCAGAGTATCACTCTACTATGACAACTACTTCCTTGACAGCAAGCTAGCAGAGATACCATAGTTCCTTCACTTCTGTTATTCTGTCTCCCCTTGATTCCATGTATTTCCCATTTCTTAGCAGCCTCCTGTTTTTAGTTCTACTGTTTTGCACCTTAGAGGTGTGCTCCAGTGGTGCTTGGTTTGCATTTGGTGTTCTTGTACGCCATGAAGCTAGTTAAACCTTTACCTTAAGGCATGATGGTTAGTGAACTAATATCTTTTATTTGACTTTTGCTGTATTGCAAATTTTTTCACAACACTAAGTTCAACCCATCCACTTACTGGACACTGACTACCAGAAGAGTCACGGTGAAGGGCCAACTCAAGCAAAAATTTGACTTCACCATATAACAGGTGCTAAAGAAATGATTTCCCTCTATTTGTTTCTTCCCTCCCCTGGGCCTGCACTACTGAATTTTAATGTCAGGACAGACTCCATTAAAAGGGCAGAGTTGGTGCCAAATCTTCTTGCCATCAAGCTTGCACACAGTTTCATGTTTATGTTTGGCATGCCTGTGTGAGTGGAGCAAGCCAGCTCCTGCTCATCCTCTCCTAATCACTCAGGAGGGCTTTATAAATACGTAATGAGCTAACAGGAGTTCTACTCCATTAAACCTCTGTACTTTATATTACTTGAATGACAGAGCAGATTGAAGAGGGAGGGAACGGTATACCATCAGGTACTGAAATTACCATATTGGCCTCCCCTAGCTTCCTTGTATGCCACTTTGAAATAAGAGGCAATGTGGCAAGAAAAGTAAATTAGAACCTAGAATGGCCTAAAGCCTAATGCCAATCTGAGGACTAGATTTTTATGAAAGTATAATTCAGCACCTACTCTATGTGATCAGGTCCTTGTCATCTCGAAGGAGCACCAAAACTAAGCTTGATCTACGATGCAGCCTGAAGAAACATTGCCTCTTCGTGGACCACCAGAACTGAGATAAATAAATCTGCCACCCTGGCTATAGCCAGTGGCATGTGTGTGTCTTGACTTGTATCTTTGGCATGCTTCCCCTACACTCTACGACCTTCCCAGCACCAATGTGCCATGTCTGAGTGATTTCAGTCCTGGTCAAGTGGGTGGGGAGCTTTTAAATTCACACATACAGTGCTATACCTCATCCTTTGCTATTCTTCATGACTACCTGCAGACTGGTTGTACCCTGCAGGACAAGGCTGAAAACAAATAAGGATACGTGGCATTCTCATGTCATCCAAGATACTTGGAGCAGTCCACAGAAAAAATAAAGAGCATATCACAGTGTACAAGTCTTGCTTTTTGAATGTGGAAAATACAGAGTGTGGCATGCAGTACTTTGGCAGCTATTGTACACCATGTAAGAGGCAGTCAGAATAAAGGCATGACGCCCCTAATGAGGACTGTTGCTGATGAAAGGAGGAATGACTTTCACTCAGCCATAGAGAGAAGAAAACTTTGCAGAACAATAAAGTATCAAGGTGGGCTTAGTGCAAATTTGAAGTGTAAAAATGAAGTTATGGACAGAAATTAACTGAACTATACAAGGCCTATGCAGTCCAGCTCCATCAACTATCTAATCTAAATTAGGGCCAAACAAACATACAAAATTGAAGTTACGAGCAATGATGACTCTTACTCTCTAACGCCTACAAAGTGTGTGTCTGACCTGAAGGATCTGTAATACCTGTTAATTCACATTTCACTACTATTACTCTATTTATATAGCTCTTTTTAGTCAAAACACAGAGTCCTCATAGAAATAAACTAGTGGTTGATCCTCCTGCTTGCTCTCTGTGGTTAGTTTGCTGCCCCTGTCCCTTCCCCTTGTCCTCCATTGTCTGAATCTCTGCCCCTTTCCTTTCCCTCGTGCTCTCTACGGTCTGTTGTGCTGCCACCACCCCTTTCACTTGCTGTACATGGTTAGCTTGTTGCACTTTTCCCTGCCCCCTGACTTCTGTTGTCAGAATCCATGTGCCTGCCCACTCCCTCCTGCCCTGCAAGTTCCATTGTGATGCCACTGCCACTCCCACTTGCCCTTTGTGGTAAGTTTGCTGTCCATGCCCTTTGCTGTCTGAATCCATATCCCTGCCCCCTCCCTCCTGCCCTGCATGATCTGTTATGTTGCCACTGCCCCTAACTAATGGCCTTAATGGTTAGCTTTAGTCTCCTGCCCTCCTCCCCCCACATCCATATTCCAGATCCATGCCCCTTCCCCATTCCCCATGCACTGCATGGTCCGTTGTGTTGCCATTGCCCTTCCTGGTTGCTAAAACTAGCCCCTCCCTCTTGCCTTACATGGTACATTGTGCATCCAGCTTACCTTCTATGACTAGCTTGATGCCCCTGTCCTTTCCCCTTGCTCATTCCACCTCCCCCGTTCTCCACTGCAGAGTTAATTCCCTGTCCACTTCCCCTTGTGTGCACCATTTTGCTGCCACTGCCCCTCCCACTTCCCTTCCAAGGTTACCTAGTGGTTCCTGCCCCCTGCCCTCTGTTATGTGAGTCTGTGCCTTTGACTTCTTCCTCATGCTGTGCATGGTGTGCTGGGACTCTCCCTTCTAACTTTCATCCTTGGTTAGATTGCTGTCCCAGCCCCACTCCTCTCTGCTGTCAGTTGTTTAAGTACATGCCCCTGTACCGTCCTTTCTGTCCTGTGTGGTCTGTTGTGCTGCCACTGCCCCTCCCTCCTGCCTTCTGTGACCAACTTGCTGCCCCTGTCCTTGCCCCACTCAAACCTGGTCTCTGTTCTCCATGTTGGTGCTGCTGCCCTGTCCCTTCTGCTCTACAGATTCAGGTTGTCCCCTTGCCTATTCCAGCCTGTCCCCTGTGGTCAGCTTGCCCTGCCCCCTTTTACCCTGCACTCAATGTACATGCCACTACCCATGCCCTCTTCCCTCTGTGGTCAGTTGTGCTGTCATTGCTCCTGACATCTGGCCCCCTGGTCATCTTGATGCACCTTGCTCATCTCCATTTACCTTCTTGCTACTGTCCCAGGTCAACTAGCTGCATCTAGCCCTGCATTCTGTGGTGCTGGTGCTGCCCCTGCCCACTATGTGATCCATTGTGCTGCCCCTACAACCTTCCCATTCATCTACCTGTTGCCCTCTGAGGTTAGCATGCTGCTCTGCCCCTACCTTCCATGATCTGGAGTCTGTCCCTGCCTCCGTGTGGTCTGTTGTGCTGCCCCTCCCCTCCCTGTTGTCCTCAAAGAGCAGCTTGCTGCGTCTGTCCCTGCCCTGTGTGGTGCAAGTGTTGCCCTAGCCTTCATGTCAGCTTTCTGTAACTGCCCACCTCCTACCTGCCTTCGATTCTCCATCTGCATGTCCCTTCCCCCTCTCTCCAGCCCTCTGTGGCCATTGTGATGACACTCCCTTTGCTGGTTGCTCTCACTTGTCAGCTTGCTGCCCATGCATCTACTTCTTTCTCACCTGCCCTTTATTCTCATTGTGCCTGCAATTGCCATTCCTCATTCCTGTCTCATATGTTCAACTTGCTGCCCCAGCCCATTCTGGCCTGCAGCCTGCAGTCAGCTTGTTCCTCCTTCCCCTGTCCATCCCCTGTGTCCCCTCTGCTCTCCATTTGCATGCTACTGCCCCCTCCCTCCTGGTGTCTGTGGTTTGTTGTGTTGACACTGACCCTACCAGTTGCCTTCCCTGCACAGCTTCCTGTTCCTACCCCCTCCCTCTGTTCTCCATCTGCATGCCCCTACTCACTCCTGTTCTCCATGGTCAGCTTGCAGCGCTACACAATGTGGTCTGCACCCAATGGTCAGTTTGCTGTACCTGCCCACCTCCTGCCTGCCCCTCACTGTCCATTTGCGTGCCAATGCCCCATTTTCTCCTGGCTTCCGTGGTTCATTGTTCTATCACTCCCATGCCCCTTGCGCTCCCTGGTCCACTTGCTATTCTGCTCGTGCTCTTCATCTGACATCCCTCAGTTCTGTGCCATTAGGTTGAGGGTTTGGCTACCTGCAGCAGGACGTTGGGTGCAAGTGGGTGGCTGTTAGGGCATTGAGTGTATTGGATTTGAGGCAGGACCTGCTAACAGGTTATGCCCTTTTCCTAATCACCTGACTGTAAATAACTGGAATTAGTGCTTAGTCAGGTGGGTGAGGGGTGGAGAGGGGGGTAATATTTTTGGTGTGAAATTGGTACTGCAGTCCTCTGGGAAGGGGGCTACCTTCAAAGCATATTGTTGAAAGGGGCTTTTCCCATGGTACAACAGGAGTACCACATTTATTGGAAAACGTCACCAAAAACATAAATTCAAACCTGAAACACTTTTGTGTGAATAATCAGATTTTAATGTCATAAGTATGACACAAATGTATACTATCAATTAAATATACATGATTCCTAGTTTGAACAGTGAAATGCAAGACTGTAATCTGTTAACACCTTAATGAGATATCAACAAAAACTGAAAACAATGCATTTATAAACATTCTCTTGAAAATGTATTTATAGGTATGTATAGTATATATTTAAAATGCTAGTATTTGTCAGTTGCAGCATTCAGGGAACAGATTGTGAAAAGGTATCCATAGTAACTGCCCTGCAGTTGATAGAGCCTTGCTGTTCCAGGAACACTGAACAGAGTTCAACTCATTGTTAGTATTCCCACTGTATATTTGAAAAAAAGCTTTATTTTGATTGGGTGCAGATTTCCACACATTTAAATATGTATATCCCTTATATGACCCATCCAAGCTGAGTTTTGCTCTTGCTGCCATGGAGGTTCATGAGCCGAAATCTTGCTAGATCTGATCCTCAGAACTGACATTGTCCCTTTATTTACATATTTCTACATACAACTTCTCTTACGGGTAAAATAAGGTATACTGATATTGAAGTATGGTATGTGTGTGAAGAAAATATAATTAATCATGTATTGTTATAAAATATATTTTATAATTTCTATATGTTGAGAGTTTGACTCCTAGTAGTTACAAAAAGAGGGTATTTCAGTATTTCAGGTTTTTTGAATGTCCTAGAAATGTGGAAATATTGTACTGAAGAAATAAAGTTAATCTTTATATTTTCAGATGATATATTTATAAGTAGAAACATATATTAAATGATGTGGTCATTTTATATGTGGTTTTGAAAACTATATGGTTTCATTAATTGGGTAATGTTCCAGATACAAATATGGGTATATTTTTATATTATGTTAAAACATATGTATTAGAAGTAAGATATCATCCTTGTACCAGTACTATATTGATTATTATTGCTGTTGGAGTACGAATGTTACTCCATTTTTAACTGCAATATTGCTATTTAACATGGAATACTGAGTCTATATTGTAGAAAGTTATAGAGGTTTGAAGTATTTTTTTCTGAGTTTAGAAAAACATGAATAGCAATATAGTGCTCAGTGGTGATTCAAGAAAGCATAATCTAAAATGTGGTTTGTGTAGTTGAAAGTAGATTCTTCCATGACACCTTGTCTTACATTAAAAACACACAATCTACTATATCCCCTCAGTCTTTAAAGAGTGTCCTGTGACAGTATATATTATTGACTTACAATAAAACCTATAGTATGAAGTGTGCCTTACACACCTAAAAAGTGACACAATACAAAGGATGGAAAAATATACTTAACCAAAAGGTGTCCAATGTAGGTACACATTTTACTGTGCTCTATATTCTGTGCCTTACAACCTTTCCCTCTCTCCAACACCCAGTGTTAGAGTTGCTCTCTCCTCTGTTTTTCTCATTTCTTCTTTCCATTTCTTTTTCAAATCGATCTACCTTAAATTCTTCTACTGTATGCAAACTTGCTGCTCAATTGTGCATTTGTGTGCTCTCTTCATGTTTCTCATTTCTATGTTCACTTTTTAGAATAAATTTGTACGCAGAAGGCCCTACTGAGTACTGGTGAATACCAACAATGGGAAAAATTAGTTTTATTAGTGCAAATGTAAAGCTTGTATATCAGTGCTACCCACACAATTCATCAGCATCTACTATATAGTGCAGAGAGACTAGGAAATATATCTGTTGTTGAGCTGTAAACGAAGTTAACGGAGCCTGAATAAATGAATTTTGTGAAATAAGAGATCCCGGAGTGCGGTTGTTCGTGAAGTAATTCATGAATGTTGTTGATATACATATATATATATATATATATATATATATATATATATATATAAAAAGGTGTGGGTTTGTCATTCCCATTCACAAGCAGACAAGCAGACAAGCATGACACTCAATAAATGATTGTTCAGTCTGTGCTTATTCTTTTGATAAATAAAAAGTAAATTTTATTACACACACGCTACTGAAATACTATGATGGAATTCCTGTTGGTTGACATTGTGTATAAATTCTTGTCCCCCTGAAGGGAAATATAATCCAACAATCCACATGACAAAACATTTCCTGGTATCCCAATGCACAATTTGACTGTAAATTTGAATGAGAGCATCTAAATCTGGCAATAAAGTTCATCTATTTTGATAAGAGGTGACTGTAAGTCTCATTACGCAAATCAGCATCAACAAGGAACATGTAGAGGCATGTTGGAATAATTTAAAGACTAGGATTACTTTTAGAATACTTTTGCATTATTCTTAGATTACTTCCTCGTTACCCTTGACTAATTTGGTGTAATTCCATTCTACACCCTTAGAGGCCTCAATCCCACAAGCAAAGATTGATATTTTAAAGGTGGGATGTTGTACTGTTCCTGCAACTCCCCCAGCCAATGGGCACTTGGTTAGTGGTGGCCCAATCTTCCTGAGGCCACCACGACCTGAGAACTGGGCTCAGAGGGACTTTGGGCCTCGCAAGGCATTGTGGGCTGGGATGCATATGTGAGCTACTTTGCTTTAGTTTATGTGGCCTCACACCATGTTCTTCTTGGGACCTGGGCCCCCGCCTCTGCCTGGATCTTCACAGAAAGTGCAACGGCGCTCCCCGGCTTTTGTATGCTTTGGGGCCCTGGGATTTAGGTCCGGGGCCCCAGGACAAGCTTCTCAGGTGGCGTGATGGCACTTCCCGACTTCACCTTCGGCCTGGGGCCCCAGTATGTTATGTTATGTTAAGAGGTCTTATATAGCTCATGCCTACCTAACGGACCTCGTATCGCTAGTAAGGGAGACTTCAAAACACCAGCTACAGATCATGATAAAAAAAAAAACCAGGTCTTAAGTAGGCAGCGAAAAGAAAGTTCATGGCCTGTTTGTCGTAGATTCATCGGCAATGAATTCCACAACTTTGCTCCAAGGAAAGCCATTGATCGCCCCTTCCCCTTTGGCCTTTTTTATTAGGGGAATAATGGCAAAAGCAGCCAAAGAAAACCTGAGATGCCTAGTGGGAATGTGAAAGGAGACAAGGTATCGTAGGAGCGGGGGACCACTGTTATGGAGGACTCTGTGAATACAGCACAGAGTTTTACATTTTATCTGCTGTTCAACTGGAAACCAGTGCAAAGAAGAAAGGGCATGTTCAGCTGATTTATATATGGGAATATTAAAAAGGAGGCGGGCTGCTGTGTTATGGACCACTTGCAGTTTCTTTTTTACGTATTTTAGAGCCCCAATAATTAAGGCTTTCCATAGTCCAGGCAAGAGATGATAAAAGCCTGGACTATGAGTCTCTTTGCGATGAATGGAAGTATTTTAAACACCTTTCTAAGGAGTCTTAGTGTTCCAAAGCAAGAGGAAGAGATTTTCTTAGCTTGGTGATCCATAGTTAGTCCTGGGTCCAGCCATACACCTGGGCTCTTAATATTTTCCTTAGGAGGAGGCAACTCTCCTAGTGTGATGCAGAAGGGAAAAAGTGTTAGGTTGAAAAGAATGTCCTAAAAACATAACCTCTGTCTTTTCTCCATTCAATTTGAGTTTACTATCGGACATCCATTCAGATGCTGCCTTTAAACAAGGAGTAAGTGCTGTATCCAGTGAATTTTTCTCAGTCGTCAGAGAGACTACCATTTGAGTGCCGTCCGCATATGAGAATATTGAAAGACCGAATGGATCTACTATCTTTGCCAAAGGTTGCATATAAATGTTAAATGGGTTGGGGCTAAGTGAAGAGCCTGAGGCACTCCCCAGCTGCTGTTAAAGTTTCTGGAATAGTGTGAGCGATCTAGTATCTGAAATGATCTACCTTCTATGAAACAGGAGAACCAATTGAGCGCATTGCCTGTGATTCCGATCTCCTTCAATCTTTGGCAGAGGATACTATGGTCCACAGTGTCGAAAGCAGCACTAGGATCCAACAGGATGATAGCTGAGGCCCTCCCTTGATCAAGGCGTTTCCTGATCTCTTCTGTAATACTGATTAGTGCTGATTCGGTACTGTGCAATGGCCTGAAGCCTATCTGAGAAGGGTGGAGGATGTTGTTATCCTCAAGAAATTTAGAAAGACAAAGATTAACATGTTTCATCAGTATCTTGGCAAGAGCAGGCAGCATGGCGATAGTCCTATAGTTACTAAGAATAGACGCATCTAAGTGGGGTTTCTTAACCAGAGGTTTCACAATTGCATGTTTTCATGGGATAGTACTATTGGTCAACGACATGTTCAGTATGTCGGTCAGAATAGGGACTATGATAAATGAAAGCCTGAACTAGGATGGAAGGAGGGGCAGGATCCAGTGGAGAGCCAGACTTAAGGGTCTCCAGTAATGATAATACCCGGTCTTGGGAGAGCAGTGGAAGCTGCAAAAGCACCACTGTATGATGACTGCATTCCGCCCCATGGGCCTGTGTACTAGGGGTCTTCATCGGAAAAGTTGAGTAGATGTCTAGGATTTTTACCTGAAAAAAAAGACCCAAATTATTGCTCTGTTCATAAGATGCTTCCACAGAATGAGTATACAAGTGTGAATGTGTGATTTGTCTTAAAAGATGAAAGATCTCTTTAGGCGAATTGGAACTCTGCTTTATTTTTGTGGAATAGTATGCACTTTGTGCTAATTTTATTTCTGCATGACATGGCTTGATGCCTTTCCTGTACTCTTCTTTTTGTAAAACATCATAGGTTTTTCTCCATCTCCTTTCCAGGCACCTACAATCTCTCTTTAATGACCGCAATTGAGGGGGAAACCAGGGAGCACCTTTCTTCACCTGGCCTCTTGCCTATCTTTTATAAGCAAGGACAATATCCAAACCTTTCGTGATCCAGTCATTAAATGACTCTAGGGCACATGTCAAACTTCCCCTTAGCATGGGTTTTCAAGATTCTAGGATATTTATCCAATCTTTGGCTTTATCAAATGCCAACACCTGTAGGGCTGAGGCAGGGATTGGGAGGGGATGGCTACGGCTGGGATAGCCAGGTTAAGAGTTATTAAATAATGGTCCGACCATGCTAAAGGGGTAGGGGGCAAGGCCGCTAGGCCAGCAACATTACTAAAAGCTAGGTCTATAGTATGACCTTTATTATGTGTGGGACCTTCGATTAGTTGTACTAGGTCCAGGGCGAACATGTCAGACAAAAAACTTTAACCATCCGCATTATTTTGAGTTTCAGGATGAATATTGAAATCACCAAGAACAGTAAAAGTTGACTCAATACAAATTAGTTCAGCAATTTGTTCTGGAAATGTTTGTAAAAAGTGAGGCATTGGGCCAGGGGGACGGTAGACTAAAGCCCCTGAAAAGCTACACTGAGGGTTTAAAAAAATAGTGAAGGACATACTCTCACAGTCGGGGAGCGGAAGCGGGTGAAAAGTGACCTTAACTGAGTCCTTAAAAATAATGCTGATTCCACCTCCTTTAGCAGCGTCTCTGTCTAAACTAATTATGGAATAGACTTTAGGAAGAGCGAGGCATAAATCAGGAGCCGATCCCTCGTGGAGCCAAGTTTCAGTGAGACAGAGGGCTGTTGGTTTCTAGTTACTCAAAAGGAGGTTGATGTTCAATTTGTGGGCAGCCAGTGAACGACAATTGGCCAGAAATAATATGGTTAGAGGGGGTATCTGAGGCCTACTGTCGATCGGGGGTTTTATCGGAGACCCACTGTCAGACGGTGGATTTATCAGAGGACACCACAGACAGAGGGTATAGGTTGCAGTAGCTTCCGTAAGAGTAGGACAGACCTGGCAGCCCTCTTTTGACTCCTATCTTAATGATTGGAGCAGGTCAGCACTATATGATATACTTTTCTCATTAAAATAGACAGGGGTCCTGAACCCTGACCCCGTTTGGGCACGGATGGGCACAGGCGGGCTTGCATTAGGCGCTCCCGCTGCACTCATCAGCTGCGCGACCACAACATTCGTGTGGTTAAATAGACTAAAAGCTAATGACGGTCTGACGGCTAGACCGCCGACCTCTCAAAATGGCTCTCGACAGAGGCTAGCACTGCCAGTGGAAAAATGGCTGCCAGCCCGAGTGGCTGGTGAAGGCAAGCAACCCCGGGGTTTTTGAAGTTCTGGTCCAAAATGCTGCAGAGGACGGAGATCGGGTGATATCCGCCAAAGATTTATTCTGCCCAGGGCCTCTAAACACAGACCCTAGGTAGCCAAGCCTAAGGCTTAATGTGATCAAAATCCCCACAGCATATTTCATAAAAGTTAAAATTGTAAAATTAGTAATTCTTGAAAATAAAGAGATCATCACCTGTGTTTCGTGTTTATGAAGTTCCGCTGCGCGACCGCAGCATTCGTGTGGTTAAATAGACTAAAAACTAATGAGGGACTGATGGCTAGACCGCCAGCCTCTCAAAATGGCTGCTGACAGTGGCTAGCACTGCCGGTGGAAAAATGGCTGCCAGCCTGAGTGGCTAGTGAAGACAAGCAACCCGGGGCCTATGGAGCTCCGGTCCAAAATGCTGCAGAGGAAGAAGATCGGGCAATATCCGCCAAAGATTTATGCTGCCCAGGGCCTCTAAACATGGACCCTAGGTAGACGAGCCTAAGACTTAATGTGATCAAAATAGCCACAGAATATGACATACAAGTAATTCTTAAAAATAAAGAGATAATCACCTGTGTTTCATGTTTACGAACGATGGGGTCTGGGGCCCCAGAATGATCTTCACAGGTAGTGCGAGAGCAGGCCCTGGCATTACTTCTTTTTGGGAACAGCTCCAGGGCCCTGGCCCACCCTGGGGGCAATGACCAGAGCAGTGACGGAGCCTTATGCACTTTGCTGCTTGCTCTGAATTAGGTCAAAGGTTGCACACCTTCTCCATTGGATAGCTCGGGCCCCCAAGGGCCGATTGTGATGCTCTTGGTGTCATTTTGCTCCTGGTGGTGAGCCCTTGCCACCAGAAGCACTTTCATTAGGCCTCCTGGCCTAGAAGGTTCCCAAAGGGTAGGGAGTCAGTCTTGCTGACCCCCTACGCCAGCCTTTCCTCTGGGTGCCATCCATTTCTTCTGGACAGCGGCTCTCATTGCGCCAGCCCAATCTTTCTCCCAACTAGTCCTGAGGGGGGTAAGAGGACCAGCTTACCTGGCCCTGGCACACGGCTTGCTAGGCCTGAAGTCATTCAGGGGCAGTCAGGAGGTTCCTCTTTCCAGTTGTCCATGATGCCTGTTTTCAGACCCAGTGTCCTGCAGTGAAGCACAGTCAAGAGTGAGAGCTTTTAAGTGGGGGCAGAAGTGTCCAGCAGACTTGCAGCTCTGGCCTGTCACTTCCTTGCCCCTGTCCACTTCTTCCTGCACAGTCTTCTGGGATAGCTTAAAATGGCATTATCCAGCAGCTTGGGCCACATGTGCTCTGAAATCAGCCCCTCCTCCATGCCATTCTTTCCAGGGCCTCTCCGCACATTATCTGGCAGGGGCTGACAACTGGCTGATTAATGCATGGCCCTGTTCAGGCAGCTGGCTAGAGCAGTAATTGCCCCTAATCCTGAGCTGAATCAGAGAAAGATGACATTCCAGGATGACCCATAAGTTGTGCAACTACGCTTTTGTAGTCTACTACCTTATTCTTTTAATACAGGTTATAGTGTACATTGGTGTGACTTTGGTCTCCGTGGGCCCTAGGGGAACTTAGTTATGCCCTAGGCCACTCTTTCCCATTTACATTTAATGGAATGTCCCTACAGTAAAAAGACAGGAAGCACACTGACTATCCCTCACATGTGTACACCCATCTCATGAGGCCTACTACAGGTCACCACCCACTTTGCATAGTTCCTTCTGCACCAGGCTACCTAAGCGCCATTCTTGGGTTGTGCACACCAGGCATCCTCCCTGCTCAACCCTCACATGTGTGCACATGTGGGTTCACACATGATCATGTGTAACCAGCCCGGGGCCTCCTACTCTTGCTGAGCCATAGCAGCCTTTCCTTAGCAAGGTGGCACCAGCAGTAAACATGCACAGTCCATTTTACCATGTGTTTATTGTGGGCGAGTCCCTGATTATGAGGCTCCCTCACAGTAAAAGGTAAAAAAACAGGTAATCAAAAAGCAAAAAATCAGGGCGGACAAATGGTCCGAACCATTCTCTCACATATATCATATATATATATATATATATATATATATATATATATATATATATATATATATATATATATATATATATATATATATATATTATATACTTTATATATATATGTATATATATACATATATATAAATATCAACCTATATACATATTTGTTAGAAATGGGGTTTCTGGTTGGCTAGGGTATGCACCTAAGCCAGGCGGAATCCACCCACTCTAGTCAGAGCAAGGGAGTTTCACATCCAGGATAACCCCTGCTCACAACCTTGGGAGTTTTCCACGAGCACTCAGGCCTATCCCAAACGCAATGAGTAAAGTAATTGAACAACACACAAAACACATGTGACGCACTATCCCCACCACAAAGGAAACACAACACCAAGTTATCTTAAAATAAACTTTATTGTACACAACATTATTAGACCAGACACAACATGTCAGTAATACCCTGCTACCCAACCAGTTGTCATAACATTACATAATACTGTTACTCTGGAGAGATCAGCAGTAGTCACACATAACACACAGGTTGCTTATTATTCTATACTATAGGAAAACATTACTATAGAAATGGCCTCCTCCCTGCCCGTATTGCTCACAGTGACCCGCCCGCACCAGATCTGGGGTGTTCATTTATTGCCGTCTGCCCGGGTTGCAGCAGTGATCCATCGACAGTTGGATTCTGGGGTGGTCCTTGGAGAGTGCTTCACCCCAGGGGCGCCACTCGGAGCGTGCTCGCTCCGACTTTGATCCTGTTTGCTACCCCGGGGGTACAGACCTGCAAAGTACACCGTGCGTTTCAGGCACGCTCCACACATGGGTGTACCCAGGTCACGGTGATGAGCTTTCTACCGCTATCAAAGTGCTAGGGGTTGATAACAGAGGTGCTTCCAAAGTGCTATCAGCCAGGGGCCAAAGTGCTCTCAAAGCACTAAACCCAGCAGGAACAGAAGCGCTCTCCAAACGCTATGACATAAAGATGAAAAGCGCACCTCATGCACTTTAGCAATGGAGTTCTACAGGTTGCAGAGGACAGGGGACACAGCACCCAGCCTCTAGGGACACAAAAGGATGGAGCACAGGGTGGTATGGCCCAGCAACAGGCCACCTTAAAGGAATTGCAGACAGTGGCAGTTCCTTCAAGTGACAAAGCAGGTCACAGGTCAGCACAGCTTAAGCCGGTTCCTGGTGAGTCCCTCCAGCATTCTGTGTCCAGTTACAAGTATGTTTCTTGTGCAACAAAGTGTTCCCAAAGTGTTTCCAATTGTGGGAAAAAATCTTCTGTACTTATACTCAGTTTTGCAAAGGTTTAACAAAGAAGGGGAAAGGAGGTTCCAACCAGTTACAACTGGTTCTGGGAGTGCCCCCCTCTCCTCCAGCACAGGCTCCAAACATCAACTAGGGGTAAACAAGCCCTTTGTGTGAGGCCAGGGCACAGCCTTTAAAGATGTATGTGTGCCCTGCCTCCCCCTTCTCTCGTCCCTGGAAGACCATTCAATATATAGATGCACCACTGTGACACCTCCACCCTCTCTGTGTACAGGCTGTCTGTCTGAAAAGTATGCCCAAAGCCCAACTGTCTCTCTGCCCAGAAGTGGATTGGAGTTAAGATGCAAAACACCAGAATCATAAGCACAGAGAAATACTAATTTTCTAGAAGTGGCATTTCTGTAATGATAATAAAAAATACACCTACACCAGTAATCAGCATTTCTCGCTACCAATACAGCCATACCAACAATGCCTACACTACCCCTCATAAATCAGACAATACCCCCTACATACAAGGCAAGGCATTTCCAATGCAATCCTATGAGATTTCCCCCCCCACATCTTGAGACCCTATCGGGTGAGTAGCGTGCTTAACAAGTGATTGATTGATTGATAAGAAGGCAGCACTCACGGCAACCAAATAAGCTGTGTTAGAAATGGGGTGTCTAGTTGGCAGAGGTATACACCCTTGTCCAAGCAGGGACTAAAATCTTAGTCAGGGTAAGTCACACACATTCCAAATTATCCTGTGCCCACCCTCTGACAGCTTGTCACTGAGCAGTCAGGCTTAACCCACAAGGCAATGTGTAAAGTATTTGTGCAATAAATTATGCAATAACACAGTGAAAACACCACAAAAATGCACCACACAGGTGTAGAAAAATGTAAGATATTTATCTGAGTAAATTAAGGTCAAAACAATGAAAATTTGATAAGCACAAGTTGAAATATAACTTTTGCAATGATAAGAAGAGTCTTAAGTCTTTAAAAATCAGCAATTGTCACTTGGGTGCACAAAGTACCTGGCATGCTTCAAAATTACACACGGAGATAGCGGAGGAGGAAATGCGTGGAAAAAGGAAGGTGTGCGTCGGATTTTCAGGCGCACACAGATGATGGGTCAATTCTTTTCCACGCGGCAAGGGCTTTGTATCGAATTCTGGAGTGCAGGCTTGAATCCTCTTTGCGATGCTGGGTCTTTTGATGCCCAGGGACGATGCGTGGAAATCCTGGGCATGCGGGATAAAGTCACAGGTGCTGCGTCGATCCGGTGGGCGATGAATCGGAGTTTCTGATGCATGGCAGGCGCTGCGTCAATTCCTCAGGCAGGAAGTCGGGCTGCGTCGTTCCGGCTCAGCAATGCGTCGATCAGGCAGGCTGTGCGTCGAAGTTCCTGGTTGAAACGCTGTCACTGCATCGATCTCTACTCAGGGTGCAGGGCTGTGTCATTCTGGGTCAGGGATACGGTGATTCTTTCACACTAGGCAGGCTATGTGTCGATTCCGGGAGGCCATGCTTCTTTGCACAGGAAGTTCCTTGGAAGAGTTGAAGTCTTTTTGGCCCTAAGACTTCAGGAAACAGAATGCAAGCTCAATCCAAGCACTTGGAGAGCACTTCTCAGCAGAGCCAGAGGCCAGCTAGGCAGCAGGGCAACAGCAAGGCACCAATCCTTCACAGCAAAGCAGTTCAGGTGAGTCCTTTGGGCAGCCAAGCAGCTCCTCTTGGCAGGTTGCAAGATCTGGTTCAGAGTGCCTGTCCTAGGAAGTTGGTAGGGTCAGAAACCCAGGGTTTTAAACCCAAAAATGCCTTTGAAGTGGGGGACACTTCAAAGAGTGGTTTTGAAGTGCACAAGGTCCCTTTTCAGCACAGGTCTGTCTGCCAGGGTCCCGTTAGGGGATGTGGCAGTCCTTTGTGTGATGGCAGCCCACTAGCCTTTGAAATGTAAGTTTCAAGCTCCTCCACCCTTCCAGCCAAGGAAGACCCATTCAGTATGCAGATGTGTGCAAGTGTGACTGAGCATCCTGTTTGTGGTTGCCCGAGTGAAATGCACAAGGGAGCTGTCAACCAGCCCAGCCCAGACCTGGAATGGATTTTAAGTGCAGATAAATGCTCACTTTCTAAAAGTGGCATTTCTATAATAGTAATACAAAATCCAACCTCACCAGTTAGCAGGGTTTTGTATCACTATTCTGGCCATACTAAGGGGCATATTTATACTCGGTTTGCACAGAATTAGCTTCATTTTACGTTAATTCAGCGCAAACCTAACTCCATATATATACTTTGGCGCTAGACACGCCTAGCGCCTATGGAGTTTATGTCATTTTCTGGACATGGAAACCACCCTTGCATCAATGAGATGCAAAGTAGGTGTTCCCCTGCAGAGAACGATGATATGGCCCTAGAGCCATATTTATACCCCCATGCTTACATCTAGAACGGGGGGATGGGAGCTTTGAATAATGCAAGCTTAGCGCCATTATTTAATGCCTGGGTCCGGTCAGGCGTTAGGGGACCTGTGGGCCTTTTCCATGGTCAGAGACCATGGAAAGAGCCCACAGGTGCCCTTCCCTCGCCCCAGGGACAACCTCACCCATCCCACCCACACTAGGAAGACACCTAAGGATGGGGGGACCCCATCCCATCAGAAGAGATAGGTATGGGTAAGTATTTCTGTTTATTTTATGAAGTGCCATACGGGGGCCTAACTTGGGCCCCCCTACATAGCACTGAGCCCAATGGCCATGCCCAGGGGACATAAGTCCCCCGGCCATGGCCATTGGGCTGGGGGGCATGACTCCTGTCTTAACTGAGACAGGAGTCACGTCCATATGGTTCTAATGTCAGGCCATCATGCTAGTCTGGGCAGAGGTATTTGTTTGCCTCTGCCCGTACTAGCGCCATCCTCTGATGCTAAAACCCCCTGTACCCTCTATGCCTCCCCTACCCGGCTAGCGTCCTTTTCTGTGATGCTAGCCGGGCCTTACCATCGGCTAGCATCAAACCATAAATATGACACCTGGCCGGCGTCTTGGTATTGCGCTCGCCGGCGATAACATTTTTGACACTGAACTGTTTAACATCAAAAAGTTTAAATATGGGCCTAAATATGACCTGTCTACCACTTTCTGATCAGAATCTATAACTCAAACAGTATATGAGGGTAGCCCTATTGTCAGCATTTCAAAGGAGCAGTCCTCACAGCAGTGAAAATTGAATTTAGGAGTTTTCCACCACCAGAACATATAAAACATACAAGTATATGTCTTGCCTTTTACCTACACAGCACCCTTCCCTATGGGTTACCTTGGGCCTACTTTAAGGGTGACTTATATGTAGAAAAGGGTGAATTTAAGGCTTGGCAAGTACTTTTAAATGCCAAATTGAAGTGGCAGTGAAACCACACACACAGGCCTTGCAAAGGCAGGCCTGAGACATGGTTAAGGGGCTACTTATGTGGGTGGCACAACCAGTGCTGCAGGCCCACTAGTAGCATTTAATCTACAGGCCCTGGGCAGATGTGGCGCAGTTTACTAGGGACTTACTAGTAGATCAAATATGTCAATTGGGTTTGAACCAATGTTACCATGTTTTAAGGGAGAGAGCATATGCACTTTAGCACTGGTTAGCAGACCCCTAAAACCAGCAAAAATGAGGTCAGAGAAAGACAAGGAGGAAGGCAAAAAGTTTGGGGGTGATCCTGAAGAGAGGCCATTTCAAATGGGCTGCTTGTCACTACCAGGACAGGCCACCCAACCAGGCACATGTCCTGCCTTCTACATACATAGAACCCTGCCCATAGGGCTAGCTAGGGCTTACCTTAGGGGTGACTTACATGTAGTAAAAAGGGAGTTCTATGCCTGACAAGTAAATTTAGATGCCAGGTCCCTGTGGAAGAAATTTGTGCAAGCAGGCCTGTGACCGGTATAGGGATACCCCTGTACAAGGGATTTACAGGTAAATTAAATGTGCCAATTAGGTATACGCCTATCATACCAACTTTAGAAGGGAGAGCACCTGCACTTTAGCACTGATCAGCAGTGATAAAGTGCTCATAGTCCTAGAGCCAACAGCAAGATGTCAGAAAAAATAGGAGGAAGGAGGCAAAAAGCCTGGGGATGAACCCACACAAAGGGCCAGGTCCAACAATGTATGTATATATCTCTATATATATATATATCTATATATTCACTACAAAACAAAAGTTATAGGGATGTTATAGTTAGGTTCAGATTTTACATGCACAAAACCATAGAAGTTCAGCAGTTATAGCTATAGTTATGTGAAGTAACAATAACTCACGCCCTCGCCATTCACAGTTTTATCATCAATAACTTTACTGCAAATGTTACAGTGATATTATCAATGATGTCAAAGAAGATGCCATGAGTGATGGAATATCTTGGGTTATTAAGAGGGCATGGTGAAGATAAGAGTGATAGTTACATTAGGGCATGCGTTATAGTCTATAATCTCTAGGGGAATTTAAATGGGTAATGCACTTCTTTGATCCCCTTTTTCTTCCATGTACAGCAAAATACTTGGGCACACTTGTTTTGGAAATTTCATGAAAATTCATCAAATGGCGGCAAAGATATAGCCAAGTTAAAAAAACGCTTTTTCCATGGAAGCTCGATCCTAACTAGAACTACCTAATGACTGGTGACTTCCAGTAGGTAATACATATGTATATGTGTGTGTGTGTTTATATATATATATATATACACATATATACATCGAAAACCAACAATTGTAAGACAATTGATTCGTTGCACTCCAGGAGAGTTTTATTGCTTCTATCCAAAGAAGTATAATGTCTATATGTAAACTATGTGTATTAATACTATTAATCTTTCTTGGCTTCATATTTATTTCTGTATTTAATGATTTAATTATAGTCTGAATGTTTAATAATAATAGATAAGTTAAAGTGGGCTTTATTATGTTTTGTTTGTTATCAGGTAGTTGTAGGGGACTACATGTCCCAGAATGCACTGGGGTGGTGATAGGAAAATGTATTATAAATAGAGACTCATGGGAAGGTTCCCTTTGTAAACTGTGATCAAGACCGAGAGGTCGAAAAGCGTTGGTGGTGTCTTCTCTTTTTTATACTACTTTGGATAGAAGCAATAAAACTCTCCTGGAGTGCAACAAATCAATTGTCTTACAGTTGTTGGTTTTGGATATGTCAGAGGAATGGTCCCTTCCTCACGTTTGCACCCGTAAAAGTTGTGCGCCACAAGGTGGACCACGGATGGGATAAATATATATATATATATATATATATATCTATATATATATATATATATATATATATATTTGTTTAAAAATTCCACCCATAGTTGCCGATCATCCGTGAGGGTGGTTTGCATATATTATTCAAAAACAATTCCTCAGCACACACGGGGGCAGTTCGATGCTGGTTTATTTTCGTGTGTCTACACTATATATGTATGTGTATATATATATATATACATATATATATAGAGAGAGAGAGAGAGAGAGAGAGCGAGAGAGAGAGAGAGAGATACACACACATAGATATATATTTATTTTTTCACTGAAAAAAAAACCAAAGGTTACAGGGACGTTATAGTTAGTTACTGAATTTATTCGCACAAAACCATAGAAATTGAACAGTTATAATTACCAGCCCTAACTATGACTTACACCCCTGCAATGCACTGCTTAGAACCTCACATTACTCACTCAAGTCATGGTCAGTAACATTACTGATAACATCACTCATGACATCATCCACCTAAACACTATCACACCCCACTCACACACTCATACAAACCTCTCATTCACCAGCTCACAAAGCTACTCAGATCCCCATTCACACACCAATACAACTACACACAAAAACACTCACTCATTATAAAATGTACTCACACACCCATTCGCTAACTCATATAGCCAGTCACACAACCACTCACTTTACCATGCAATTACTCACACATGAAGCCATTCATGAAGCCATTCAGACCTGCACAAAGACACCTACACAGCCAATACAATCTTCACTTATTCTTGCATACAGCCACTAACTTAACCACTCACACACCTGAACACCCACTCATATGTCCACTTACTCCACATATAGCCACACAGACACCCAGTAATACAGACACACAGCCACCTAGACAATGAGTTACTCACTCATACATCTACTTGTATACCCACTTACTCACCCATACAACAAATAACACAACCAGTCACTTACCCACAGAGTTACTCACACACCCACTCACTTAGTCATATAGATACTAACACACATAGGGGGTCATTCTGACCCTGGCGGCCGGTGACCGCCAGGGTCACCGACCACGGGAGCACCGCCAACAGGCTGGCGGTGCTCCCGAGGGCATTCTGACCGCGGCGGTTCAGCCGCGGTCAGAAAGGGTAAACCGGCGGTCTCCCGCCGGTTTACCGCTGCCCCATTGAATCCTCCATGGCGGCGGAGCGCGCTCCGCCGCCATGGGGATTCAGACACCCCCTACCGCCATCCTGTTCATGGTGGGAAACCCGCCATGAACAGGATGGCGGTAGGGGGTGCCGCAGGGCCCCCGTAAGAGGGCCCCGCAAAGTATTTCAGTGTCTGCTTTGCAGACACTGAAATACGCGGCGGGTGCAACTGCACCCGTCGCACCCATGCAACTACGCCGGCTCAATTCTGAGCCGGCGTCCTCGTTGCAGGGGCATTTCTGCTGGGCCGGCGGGCGCTCTTTCGGAGAGCGCCCGCCGGCCCAGCGGAAATGTTTAAATGGCCGCCGTGGTCTTTTGACCGCGGTGCAGTCATTTCACGGCGGTACCTTGGCGGACGGCCTCCGCCGTCCGCCAAGGTTAAAATCACCCCCATAATCACTCTCCCTATACAGTGACTGATACAAGCACACAATAATCCATATGTTCACTGACACACTCACTCACACATACAGTAACTTACACACCCACTAACCTACCTATACATATACTGACACAGTCTGTAACTCACTGAAAGAGCTATTCACACAGCCCCTCATTCAACCATAGAAGCACTCATCATTCACTTAACACTACAACTACTGAGAAAACTACTCACTCACACACAGAGCTACTTACACATCCACTTGTTTACCCATACATCTACACAGAAACCCACTCACTCAGTAAAACAGCTACAGACACAGCCAGTCACCCAACTGTACAACCAATCACACAACCACTCACATACAAATGCAGACTTATCGACTCAGATGACATACATTACAAATACTATCACTGATCAATAGCTCTGGAAGAGTACTAATTTAACTTATGCAATATCTTAGTATGTATCTTTAACTCATGTAAAAAAATGTACACACTTAAACAGTCTGGATGATGTCGTCAGTGATGTCATTTGACACGCCATCAGTGATATTACTGACCATGTCATGAGTGATGTAATATGTGAGGTCATAAGAAATGCATTGCAGGCGTAAGTTATGGTTAGGGCTGGTAACTACAACTGCTGGATTTTTATAGTTCTGTGCAAGTAAATGCAGTACCTATCTATAACATCCCTCTAATCTTTGGTTTTCTAGTGAATTTCGAAGGTTTTTTTAATTCTATTTCCTAATTATAACTCCCCGTAACCGTTGGATTTTACAGTGAATTTCTACGGTATTTTTTTCTATTTCCCAACTATAATGTCCATGTAACCCTTGTTTTTTTAGTGAACTTCTAAGGTTTTTTTAATTCTTTTTCCTAACTATAATGTCCGTGTAACCTTTGGTTCTTTAGTGAATTTCTAAGGTTTTTTTTTCTTCTACTTCCTAACTATACCCATCCCTGCAGCATTTTTTTTTTTTTTTCACTGAATTTTTTAAGTTTTATTTCCTAACTATACCGTCCCTGCAACCGTTGGTTTTTCATTGAAGTTTTTTTTTAATCTATTTCCTAACTCTAACATCCTTGTAGCCTTTTTTTAGTGAACCTCAAAGGTTTTTTAAATTCTATTTCCTAACTACAATTTCCCTGTAACGTCTGACTTTTTAGTGAATTTCTTGGGATTTTTTAATGCACAGAGGGGGTTGACCAACCCGGCAAACCCAATGCGTTCTTCCAAACTTCATACGTGCATCCAACCACATGCCATGCATAGCCTTTAAGGGGAAAAGCAAGGACAAGGCACACCAAATAAAAGGGGGTGTTTGGTGTGGCTGCTGCTTACCTTTCACTCGTTTTCATTGCTTTCTTCTTGCTGCCGCCTGGTTTTCTGCATGCCTGCTCCTTGACATTCCCTCCTTCTCACTGTTTTCTCCTTGCTGTGAGCCCCATTTAGTGCTGCCTGCCACTAGCCTTTCCCTCCTTCTCAAGGCTTTCTCCTTGCTGCTAGTCTCATTTTGTAAATGCCTGATGCTTTCTCCTTGCTCTCAGCCCGTTTTGTGCCTGCCTGCTGCTTGCCAACCCCTCCTTCTGACTGCTTTCTCCTTGCTTTCAGCCCAGTTTTGTGCATGCCTGCTGCAGCCTTTTCCTCCTTTTTACTTCTTTCTCCTTGTTCTCAATTCTGTTTTGTGCGGTCCTGTTGCTAGCCTTTCCCTCTTTCTCACTGCTTTCTCCTTGACCTCAGCCCTGTTTTATGCATGTGTGCTACTTGCATTTCCCTTATTCTCACTGCTTTTGCCTTTCTCTCAATCCCATTTTGTGCATGTCTGCTGCTTGCCTTTCCTTTGTTTTCATTCCTTTCTCCTTGCTCTCAGCCCTGTTTTGTGCATGCCTGCTACTTGCCTTTCCCTCCTCCTCACTGCTTTCTGTTTCTCTCAGCCCCATTTTGAGCGTGCCTGCTGCTTGACTTTCTCTCCTTCTCACTGTTTTCACCTTGCTCCTAGCCCACTTTTGTGCATGCCTGCTGCTTACCCTCGTTCTCACTCCTTTGTCCTTGCTCTCAGCCTTGTTTTGTGCATGCATGCTGCTTGCCTTTTCCTCTTTCTCACTACTTTCTCCTTGCTCTCAGCCCTGCTTTGTGCATGCCTGCACTTTGACTTTCCCTCCTTCTCAATGATTTCTTCTTGCTTTCAGCCTGTTTAGTGCTACCTGTTGCTTTCCTTTCTCTTGTTCTCACTGCTTTCTTCTTGCTCCCCCTATTTTTTTTGCATGCCTTCTGCTTGCCTTTCTGTCCTTCTCACTGTTTTCTCCTTGCTTTCAGCCCTGTTTTGTGCATGCCTGATGCTTGCCTTTCTCTCCCTCTCACTGCTTTCCCCTTGCTCTCAGCCTCATTTTTTGTATGGTCGCTGCTTGCCTTTCCCTCCTGCTCACTGCTTCCCCCTTGCCCTGAGCCCATTTTGTGGGTCCCTGCTTTTCCCTCCTTCTCACAGCTTTCCCCTTCCTCTCAACCCCATTTTGTTCATGCCTGCTACCTTTCTTCTCACTGCTTTCGTTGTGCTCTCAGCCCTGTTCCGTGTGTGCCTTCTGCATTACCATGCCTCCTTCTCACTGCTTTCTCTTTACTCTCAATCTCATTTTGTGTGTGTCTGCTGCCTGCCTTTCCCTCCTTCTCACTGCTTTCTCCTTGCTCTCACACCCGTTTTATGCATCCCCACTGCTTTTCTTTCCCTCTTTCTCATTGCTTTCTCTTTGCTCTCAACCCTGTTTAGTGCTGCCTGTTACTTGCCTTTACCTGCTTTTCCCTTCTTTTCACTGCTTTCCTTGGGCTCTCAGCCCTGTTTTGTGTGTGCCTGCTGCTTGCTTTTCCCTACTTCTCACTTTCTGATTGACTGAAGCCGAGTTCCAAAATGGCTGCCAATACCACCAGCCGTATTACGAGTTCCATAGGATATAATGGACTCGTAATACGGCTGGTGGTAAATCCGTCACTTTTCCGTCACTTTTGGGACGGATTAACACCTCCTCCAAAGTTAGAATAACCCCCTTTGTCTTCTTGCTTGTTGAATGCATTACTGTCTAATTATATGTAAACTGAACATTTTTCACTCACTTCACCCCCAGTGATCCTACAAAAATATAAACATAACAACGATGTTATTGCTGAAATCAATGGAACAGAACCTAAATTTCACCATAAAATCCATGTAATGCCATTTGTTCCAATCCATAATTCAGTGGCTTCAGTGGTCAAGACCCCGTGAGAGGTCGGAATGCATCTTTGTAAAAACATCTGCAAATAAACACGGACTGGTGTTAACGTTAATCTTGAGTGGCTTGTGTCTCAGATGCAAAGGCGAGGGAGGAGAAATACTTTGGAATATATATACTGTATATATATCTACATTTGAATAAAAAAAAAAAGGCTACAGGAATGTTTTCGATAGGTTCTGAATTTACTCACATAAAACCAGATAAATTCAGCAGTTATAAGTAGAGAAATTTCAAGTAACTATAACTAGTGGCCTAAGGTAACTAAAACTCGCACCTCCTAACTATAATGTCCCTGTAACCTTTGTTTTGTTCAGTGAATTTCAATTTATTTTTCATGTAAAGTAATTTTCCTATTACTATACATTAATCCAACCACTGCTGCATGCAGCCTGCGGCCGATGGCAGTGCGTAGTGTCTGGGTGTAAGAGTGGGTGTGAGAGTGTCTATGTGGGTGTGAGAGTATCTGATTGTGCTCCAATAGATAAAAGATGCATTCACCTGTACGAAGGAGTTCACATCATTTTTCAATATGGAATCGTGGAGTAGAAACACTTGCTTTGCTTTCATCAAGCCCAGGAGTTATGATCATTTGTCCTTTCCAGAATTAAAGCTTCAACTGGTGCATCTGCTATGTTTATATTTGTAAGTGCTTCCTGTTGTCGTTTAATTTCTGTGAAATGTTCATTATGGCTAGAATGGAAGATGACCTGCTCGTTTATCCAACAAGAGTTTACAGTTTTCCCCAAAATGTCTATTCAACTGGAGCACTTTCTGCTGATTAGTTAGTAAGTGCTACCTTGTTGGGTGAATGGCCAGTATGGGAAGGATGGCAGCACAGCCCCCCCCCTTCCATGGCCGATCTCGGCCCCAGGGACCCTATCACCCAGGGCCCGTCCTTCATCAAATGAAGAAAGGAGGCTGGGCCGCCCCCTCCCCTATCCGATTTTGGTCCGGGGACCCCATTCTCTAGGGCCCAGCCTCACCAAATATTTGTTTGGGGGAGCACATGGCCCTCATCTATGGGCTGATCTCAGCCTCTGAAACCCCATCCTCCTCGGCTCGGCTTTTCAATAAATCGAGGAGGGGGCCACACCCCCCCTCCCCCAGTTAAATTCGGCCCTGGGGACACCATCCCCTGAGGCCCAGCCATCTCTCCTGGGTACCCTCCAGGGTACCCAGTGTGCAATGGGACCGCAGGGCAGCCTCAGGGCTCCAGCGATCCCAGGCAGCTCCCCTTGTCCTGCAGGAGCCAGCCTTGCTGTCACAGACTGGGAGCTGCTACACATACAGCTCCCTGTATGTGAGAGCAATATTTTCCTCTGTTTCCCTGCCCACATGCTTCCATGTTTACAGCTGTTGCTTGCTGGAACTGGCGTGTTTGCTGTGAGCTGCTGGGAGCTATTAAAGTTCCCACCAAGTTACATCAAACAGCTATAACCCATGGGTGGGCAACCCCACAGATAGCAGGAGCCGGCCCTGGGGGGTGGCTGTCCCCAGGGCATTTATTGGCTCCTCAAAAGGGGCCACATGGCTCCCCTCCAAAATTTGAATTTGTTCCAGGGAGGTGATGGTCCCCGTGGCCGGGTGTCCCCAAAGGATCCCCTTTATTGTTTCAATTCAGCCCTGGGAAGGTGAAAATCCCGGGGCTGCAGGGGGGCCATGCGGCCCCCTCAGCATACTATTTAATTGAAGCCCCGAGGAGGTGGTGGTCTGGGTTTTGTTAAAATGTATTTCCTAACTGTAACCTTTGTTTTTTTTCAGTGAATTTCTATGTTTTTTTAATGCAAAGTCATTGTCATTACTATCCGTTAATACAACCACTGCTGCACACAGCCTTTGGGTTAGCCTGTCCCCCTCCACAACCACAGGTACCACCACCCCCCTGGGCTTCCATCATAGTAAATTCAGGGCAGCCACCCGGCCCCTCTACAGTCCCAGGGACCGCCACCTCCCCGGGGCTCTGATCAAATGCAATGTGGGAGGGCCCACATCCCCAGGGACCACCACCTCCCTAGTGCTATTTTATGTTGGAGGTGGGCCATGCAGTCTTAAGCTGTCACTCAGTCGCAAAGACTGTGATGTTGTCTTCAATATTTTTAAAAATTGAAAAAAATATTTTATTAGAGAAAATGAACAAATATTTTCAACAATAGGGTGGACCTGAGAAGAGCCTCTGTGTTCAATGTGAGAATGTGATAGCTACATATAAGACAGGATGCAGAGATTCAGGTTGCAAAGAAACAGCCTGTTGCCTTCTGCAGTTGCTGCTGTAGATACAGCCCATGTTTTGGTCTCTAAGGAATGCAGAAACAGTTTTATTAACATGTTTCCTGGTTTTGTCAATCTGTGGACAGAACTGATTTGACCACTTCCATTTCTGTCTTTGGCATATGTTGGATTACACAAAGACAGTGTGAGGGATAATTGACATAAACTGTGCAAAGGTATTCTTCATTAGGATTTCCAGGCCTACACTAGTCAGTGTGCCTAGGTCATTACCACCACAGTGTAAAATCATGATGTCAGGCAGTTGGGAATCCACAATGCTTTCAACCAAAGGGAGCAATTGAGCTTGCCAATCTAATTAATGTCCACATTAGCCACACCCAAGTCCTTGTCAATACTACTCTTTCTAGTAGCCTCTCTAGCCCAGAGACATAGCTGTGTCCCCAAATCCACACTAAAACTATTTTGAAGTGAAGCAGCAATAGCAGACAGAGGAAGACTAGAGTTGAATGAGGAGGTTTTGAAAGTAGAAGGCAGTTAAATGGAGGTATTCGTTTAAAAAAAACATATTTGATTGGATGCTGTGAATGTGCTGTTGTTGGAAAATAGGTTATTGGTAAGGGCAGGTAAGTACCTACACTTAGCAATAGGCCGCCAACCTCCACTTAAGTCCAGTTAGGTCTTAGTAAATTAAACGCAGCTCAACCCTTGGTAGCTTGGCAACGAGTGACAAGGCTTAACTTAGGAGTCAGAGTGTAAAGCATTCAAATATCACAAAACAGTAATTAAATAAAACACAGGAAACAGTTTAAAAATCCCAAACCAATTTATAGAAATAGATTATATTTTTATCTTTAAAATGACACAAAAACGAATAAAATAAGGGGAACCGGAGAATTATTGTTTTCTAGCGCCTACAAACAAAAAGTGCCAATCTGGTCATCTGGTCGCACCTCGACCGGGGCAAAGTCAAAGTTTAAGGACGACCGCGATGGGGCCCGGCCCGGCTACAGCCCGCGGTAGGCCTCTGTCAAAAGTTTACCTTAGGAAGTAGGTGGTCATTACAACATTGGCGGTAAAAGCCGCTTACCGCCGTGCAGAAGACCGCCAACACACCGCTGCGGCCGCGGAATTCTGCCACAGCTATTATGACCCACATTTCGGAATCCGCCAAAATTCAGACACCCACACAAGTCCGCCACACCAAAGGTCTGTGATAAACTGGCGAAAACAAAACCTCCACCGTCACGCCAATAGAAATACGCCCACACTATCATGACACACGAATCAACGCGGCGGTCTTTAAACCGCGGTATTCCATTGGCGGTACACACCGCTGCGCTCAAAATACACACACTCTTAC
The DNA here is from genome assembly GCF_031143425.1 of Pleurodeles waltl. Classification (NCBI taxonomy): domain Eukaryota; kingdom Metazoa; phylum Chordata; class Amphibia; order Caudata; family Salamandridae; genus Pleurodeles; species Pleurodeles waltl. Next base: position 833,480,027 of record NC_090437.1, read on the forward strand.
AAAACACAGCCACATTGGACAATTCCAAATACACACACCTGATACACATACACACACCACTCCCACACACACAATCCAATATAAAACACACACCCACATCACCCACAAACCCCCAAGACAAACAAATTCCGAAAGAAGGCCAGAGAGAGAGCACCAGCAAGAACAACAACATCCACAGGCACACAACACCATCACCCACATAACTTCCACGCACCTCACACAACACACCACTACATATCACCCCACATATCACCACACACTCCACCACACACATCACCTACACCACCCCATGGCACAGCAAAGACACCCCAGGTTCTCAGAGGAGGAGCTCAGGGTCATGGTGGAGGAAATCGTCCGGGTAGAGCCACAGCTATTCGGAGCACAGGTGCAGCACACCTCCATTGCAAGGAAGATGGAGCTATGGCGAAGAATAGTGGACAGGGTCAACGCAGTGGGACATCACCCAAGAAATCGGAGGACATCAGGAAGCGGTGGAACGACCTATGGGGGAAGGTTCGTTCCGTGTTCTCAAGACACCAACTGGCGGTTCAGCGGACTGGCGGCGGACCCCCACCTCCTCCCCCACAACTGACAACATGGGAGGAACAGGTCTTGGAGATTCTGCATCCTGAGGGCCTCGCAGGAGTAGGTGGAGGAATGGACCCTGGTAAGTCAAATCTTAACTATTACAACCCCCACCCTACCTGTATGCTACCACTCTCCACGAGGCCCTCTCCTCCATCATGAGAGCATACCACCACTCCCAGGAGACGATGGCAACGGTACTGGCCAAATTTCAGGAGACCCAGCGCCTGCAGGAGGAACAGTATATGGGCTTTAGGGAGGAACTCAGAACCATCAGCTCCACCCTGGGCACCATCGTCGGGGTGCTGAAGGAACTTGTGAACGCCAGGAGGGACACTGTGGCAGTACAAGGGGCCCCTGACACTAGCATGGACGATGAACTGCCCACCACCTCCGCCAGCGCTAGTGGACAGGACGCCCCGCCACAGGACCAACACACCAGCACCCCACCCCCTGCAGAGGGAGAACCACCCCACAAACTGTCCCTGAGATCCAGGACAAAGACAGAGCACGATGCCAAGACCCCGCCAAGAAATTAGACCACCCTGATTGTCATCCTACTGTCCCACTTTGTCACCCTGTCCATACTGAAACTGCCCCAGCTCGACTTCCTATGCCCATATGGGCAATGCACCTGTGAGACTAATAGACTGCACTCTGCCATGGACATTCCTCTGCCATCACCCCTCACCATTTCACTACCGCCTCCAATATTGAGCACTTAAATAAACACCCTTAAAGCACAAAACAATCTGGAGTCTGTCTGTGATGTTAAAATAGTGTATTAGCAATTACAGTGACAAAATGCTCTTTCAAGTTTAATGTCAACATACCTATGTCACACAGCTCTAGTCCATGAGGAATCTAAGCAGTTGTCACACAGTGGGACCCACATCTGTGAAATCTTAAGGGAAAGTGACCATACACTGGGTGAAAACGACAGACAGTTGAGAGGTAGTAGTGTTAAAGTACATGAAGTAGGCAAGTTTGCATTCTTACCTGTGTCTCACTGGAAATATTGCTGGATCACTGAGTCCCTATTGTGCATGTCTTCTTCCCCTGCTTCCTCGTCTTCACTGTCCACAGGCTCCACAGCTGCAACAACACCGCCATCAGGACAATCCTTCTGAAGAAAAGGCAACTATCGGCGCAAAGCCAAGTTATGAAGCCTCCAGCAGGCCATGATGATCTGGCACACCTTCTTTGGTGAGTAGAATAGAGATCTACCTGTCATATGGAGGCACCTGAACCTGGCCTTCAGGATGCCGAAGGTCCGCTCGATCACCCTCCTAGTTCACCCATGGGCCTCATTGTAGCGTTCCTCTGCCCTTGTCCTGGGATTCCGCACTGGGGTCAGTAGCAATGACAGGTTGCGGTAACCAGAGTCACCTGCAAATGGTGAGGGAAACTGTTAGACATGCACTGACCTGGAGGGATATCCCCAGACCCAGACAACCATTCCCACTGACTTGCTTCCAGGTGCTCACCTAATAGCCACACACGGTGCCTCTGGAGTTGACCCATCACATAAAGGATGCTGCTATTCCGCAGGATGTAGGCGTCATGCACTGAGCCAGGGAACTTGGCATTCACATGGGAGATGTACTGGTCTGCCAAACATACCATCTGTACATTCATCGAGTGATAACTCTTCCGGTTTCTCTACACCTGTTCACTCCTGTGGGGGGTACCAAAGCCACATGTGTCCCATCAATGGCACCTATGATGTTGGGGATGTGTCCCAGGGCATAGAAATCCCCTTTCACTGTAGGCAAATCCTCCACCTGAGGGAAAACGATGTAGCTCCGCATGTGTTTCAGTAGGGCAGACAACACTCCGGACAATACGTTGGAAAACATAGGCTGGGACATCCCTGATGCCATGGGCACTGTTGTTTGAAATGACCCAATAGCAAGGAAATGGAGCACTGACAGCACCTGCACTTGAAGGGGGATTCCTGTGGGATGGCGGATTGCTGACATCAGGTCTGGCTCCAACTGGGTACACAGTTCCTGGATTGTGGCACGGTCAAGCTTGTATGTGATAATCAAATGTCGCTCCTCCATTGTCGACAGGTCCACCATCGGTCGGTACACCGGGGGATGCCGCCATCTCCTCACATGTCCCAGCAGACGGTGCCTATGAAGGACAACAGTGAGCACAGAGTTAAACAACTCAGAGGTTCGTACCCACCGTTTACACAGAACACCTATTAGACACAAAAGGTGGCCTGTATCTGTGTTGAGTCTAAAATGTAAATTGTAAATTAGCACTTGTATAGCGCACTACTCACCCGTTAGGGTCTCAAGGCGCTGTACTCATACCGCTATGGAACCCTTCCTGGCTTTTCCCTGTGAGGCGCCCACTCCTGAGCACCCCCAGGGTGAAGCCAGGCATCCAAGCGCTGTTGGGGCCGTTGTGGAGATTAAGCAAGCTATTGCCCAGAGTTGCAGAGTGGGACCCATGAATTAGATTAGGCACCGAGGCAAGAATTATCTGGTCAAGGGGAATTGAGCCCAAGACATGCCAAAGCGGGACTTGAACCCTGGTCTTGAGCCAGATCTCTGCTTCAGGGTCTGCTGCTCTAACCATTGAGCCACACTTCTCTAGTCTAGGCCTAGTATGAGTGACGCAGTTGGAAATGAAGCCATGTGGGCCCCTGAAATGGCGGCTGTCTGACCTGTAAAGTGGGACAATGGAATGTGAGGTAACTGCGCTGGCATTGTACACCGTCGTGGTAGGCGGTGTACAAGACCGCGGCGCAATGCTGCATTGGTTAACATTGGACCCTATGGTTCCCAGGAGCCAATGACGATGTACGCCAGCGGTGATGGTACGCACCGCCGCGGACGTGACCGCCATTTTCTATCACTTCAATCACTCGATACCTGATCTTCGACAGGAAAGGACCTACACTGCAAGTGCTGCTGTGACCTCGTTCTGGAAGAGACAATGGCTCGAGTGTCTGGGGAAAGGGCCCCTGCCTTCACTTCGTAGGAGTTGGAGAAACTCGTGGATGGGGTCCTCCCCCAGTACACGCTACTCTACGGTCCTCTAGACAAACAGGTAAGTACACAGCAGCTATGCCTGTGTGGAGAGGGCTGGATGTAAGAAGGAAGGGGGGAGAGTGCTGCGTGCATGAAAGACGGTGAATGCATGTGCCACATGGCAAGGGTAGGGATGGGGGCCAATCACTTCGATGGTGCAGTTAGTAATAACTTCTCTTTTTCCCCTGTACATTTCATGTAGGTCAGCGCCCACCAGAAGAAAGATATTTGGCGTGCCATCGCCAAGGACGTCCGGACCCTGGGGGTCTACCATAGACGGAGCACCCACTGCCGGAAAAGATGGGAGGACATTCGCCGCTGGAGCAAGAAGATGGCGGAGGCTCAGCTGGGGATGGCCTCCCAACGTGGGAGGGGTGCCCGTCGCACCATGACCCCCCTGATGTTCAGGATCCTGGCGGTGGCCTACCCGGAGTTGGATGGGCGCTTGAGGGCATCACAGCAGCCACAAGGGGGTAAGTACACTCTAATTCTTCTGACTTTGTGTGCAGTGGCGGTGTCTGGGTGGGGGAGGTGGGCTGTGGGTTTCCCTAGGCCAGGGCGAGTTCCGTAGGCAAGGCCCCTCCGTAAGGCAGGCCATGTGGCACCCCAGCCCACCTCTGTAGAGTGCCAAGTACAGCTAGTCATACCCCTGTGTCATCTATGTGTGCAGATGTCGTCCATAGCCTTGTAGGCCATTTCCCAGAAATTTAACAGTGGAGCCCAAGAGCGTGGCATAGTGCAGGGGGCTTTTGTGTCTGTCGTGTCCGCCAACGGTAGCGATAAAGCATGCACTCAACATGTCTTTCTTCTGTCTCCCCCACCTTTTTGTGGTCTCCCTGTTCTTGTGTGCATTAGCATCATCAGGCGGAGGAGCAGTGGCACCAGGGCACGAGGGAGCTGCATCCCACATGGCCCTGGAGGGCGACACTACGGAGTCAGAATTCACCAGTGGGACGGAGGGCGAGGGGAGCTCCACGGCGGGGACAGGAGCTGACACCAGAGACACAGACTCCTCCTCTGATGGGAGCTCCCTTGTGGTGGTGGCAACATCTGTGCCCCCCGCATCTACAGGTACAGCCGCCACCTCCCCTACCAGCACAGCCCTCCCAGCAGCCCCTCAGCCTTTGCCCCATGCCCACTCACCCAGGAGGGTGGGCATCACCTTCACCCCAGGCACCTCAGGCCCTGCCCCAGTCACCTCTGCTGCCCTCAGTGAGGAGGCCATTGACCTCCTCAGGTCCCTCACTGTTGGGCAGTCTACCATTTTGAATGCAATCAAGGGTGTAGAGAGGCAGTTGCAACAAGCCAATGCATTCCTGGAAGGCATTCATTCTGGTCAGGCGGCCCTTCACTGAGCTTTTCAGACTCTGGCCTCAGCATTGATGGCAGCCATTGTCCTCGTCTCTAGCCTCCCCCCTCCAACTTCCTCAACCCCGACCCAATCCCCTGTACCTCAGCCTATCCCAAGCACACCTACAGACCAACATGCACACACCTCAACACCCAAGGGAATCTCTGGCAAACATAAGCACCACACATCCCACAGGCACTCACGCAAGCATCACACACATGCAGACACACCAACATCCACTGCCTCCACTGTGTCCCCCTCCTCCTCGTCTCCCTCCTCCCTCCCAGTCTCGTCTACACTCACACCTGCATGCACTACCTCTACAGCCACTACGTCCCTCTCCAGCACACCCACCACCACACCCCGCTCACGTGCAGTCACCACCCCCACTACCATTCACACGTCCCCTGTGTCCTCTCCCAGTGTATCTGCGACGCCCCCTCCAAAGATACACAAACACAGACACACACCCACCCAACAGTCATCCACCTCACGAAAGCTTCCAGTGCATGCACCTTCATCCAAAGTCACCAAACGTACACCTCCTACAGCCACCACCTCTTCCTCCACTCCCAAACCCCCTCCAGCTACCCGTCCCAGTGTGCCCAAAAAACTTTTCCTGTCCAACCTTGACCTCTTTCCCACACCTCCCCCACCCCGTCCGTCTCATAGGTCCCGAACTAGCACCTCAGCCACTACATCTCCGGGACCAGTGGTGCCTGTAGGCACTGGAATATGGAGTGCACCGGCCACCAGGCAGCCAGTGTGGCACGGAGCCACAGCACAGACAGTCTCCCACCTGTGAAGCATCAGAAGTTGGCCAGTGCCCGGCGGGAGAGGGGGAAGACTCCAGCCACCAAAGCCGCTCCCAGGGGTCCCGTTGGGAGTGTGGAGTCAGCTGTGACACCTTCCAAGGTGGGGAAGGGCCACAAGAAACCCGGCAAGTCTGGGAAGAGCAGCACGGCGGAGACGACCGCCATCATCCCTGCTGCCCAGGAGGCCACCGCCAGCACCAGGCCAGATGCCCAGGAGGCCACCGCCAGCACCGGCCCAGCTGCCCAGGAGGCCACCGCCAGCACCAGCCCAGCTGCCCAGGAGGCCACAGCCAGCACAAGCCCAGCTGGGCCATGAAGGACCGCCAGCAAAAGGCCTGCTAGGCTATGAAGGACTGCCAGCAAAAGGCCCGTTGGGCCATGGAGGACCGCCAGCGCCAGCCCCGCTGGACCATGAAGGACCGCCAGCAGCTGAGACCCTGCAATGGAGACCGCGCCGCTGAACAGGGCACCGCCATCTCAAGCACCGCTGAACAGGGCACCGCCATCTCATGCACCGCTGAACAGGGCACCGCCATCTCAAGCACCGCTAGCCCATGAGCGGCAGGGGCACTGACGCAACTGAGTCCGTCACGAGGTGAATGATGCACTCTGGGCACCATACCCCCTCCAGAACCAGTGGAGACTGTCATCCACTACCTCTGTCTTTAACAGGATGAAGCACTCTGGGCACCATGCCCCCTCCAGAACCAGTGGAGACTGTCATCCACTACCTCTGTCCTTAACAGGATGAAGCACTCTGGGCACCATGCCCCCTCCAGAACCAGTGGAGACTGTCATCCACTTGTGAGACTGTGGCTTTGCACTCCCCAGGATGGGACAGTGGGCAGACCACCCACTGTATAGACTTGTGAGACTGTGGCTTTGCACTCCCCAGGATATGGCAGTGGGCAACCCACCCACTGTAGAGACTTGAGAGACTGTGGCTTTGCACTTCCCAGGATTGAACAGTGGGCAGACCACCCATTGTAGAGACTTGTGAGACTGTGGCTTTGCAGTCCCCAGGATTGAACAGTGGGCAGACCACCCACTGTATAGACTTGTGAGACTGTGGCTTTGCACTCCCCAGGATTGAACAGTGGGCAATCCACCCACTGTAGAGACTTGAGAGACTGTGGCTTTGCACTCCCCAGGATTGTACAGTGGGCAACCCACCCACTGAAGAGACTTGAGAGACTGTGGCTTTGTACTCCCCAGGATTGAACAGTGGGCATGTGGCCCCCTCGTGGATTTGGCGTTGTGCATTCAAGCAGCTGAGGTGCCCCCCCTTTCCCTCCCCCTGAGGGGCCTGTTTTATTGGTATCTGATGCCCCTGCATTGTTCTCTCCGTCATGGTCGGGGATCTTGTGTGGGCCTCGCCCATACGGTGTGGTCCCAGTGTTCCACGGACTTTCTTAGTGCACCACCTGGACTACTATGCTTGGTATTTATTTTGTACATGGCGTATATATATATTTCTGCCTACTTGTTTTTAATATATTACAATGGTTACACTAATTTTCTTTTGTCTTTGCATTCTTCCGGCGGGTTTGGGGGGTGTAACTGTGATGTATTGATATGCATTTGTGTGTGTTGTAGTGGGTGAGGGTGGGGGTGTTGCGTGTGTGTGTCCCTGTTTTTTGCCTCCCCTGTGTCGTAGGTGCAGTACTCACCGTGGTCTTCGCCGTCGGCGTTCGTGCTCCTGGTAGAGGAGCAGGAAGTCTATTGCAGGGAGAATTTGGAGTTCCGGTTCCATGGTGTCCTCGTTCCTCGTGGGGTGTGTAGAGGTGAGCGTTTTCCCTTTGAAATACCTGTTTCCGCCGTGTTTTTATCCGCTGTGAATTCGCCCCGGAAAAGGTGGCAGGTTGGCCTGTTATAATAGTGTGGGCGGTACATTGTCTCCCACCTGTATATTGGCAGTGACTGCTGCGCTGTTTGTTTGTACCGCCGTGGTGGTCGAAGTGTTAAAGTGTCTGTCTTTGTTGGCGGTTTCCGCCACGGTCGTAATTGCAATTTTTTTACCACCAGCCTGTTGGCGGTTTTTCCGCCGCTTTAACACTGTCCGCCAGGGTTGTAATGACCACCTTAGTAATTTTTCTGAAGATTTTCTTCAACGGGACGAACCTGCCAGTCCAATCTGATCTCCTGGAACTCTTTTCGGATACGCGTTGCGGGAGCCCTCGTTGGAGATTTTTACCTTCAGACTTAGTAGTTTTTTCAAGGTGAAAATCCTTCGACCGGGGCAAACCTTGATCTTGATCCGACGCCCTTGGAGCCGTCCTCGGATACGCCGGCTGGGAGGTCCCGGTCAACTTCCTACATACGGACTTAATCTCTTTTTTGGAGATTTTCTTCCCGGGGATGAACCTGCAAGTCAGGCCAGGTCGCGGTTGCCTCGGCGGGTCAGTCCCTCTATGGAGCTTTTTTTCAAAAGTTCTCCAAACTTCTCCAAACTTCTGGATTTTCTTCCAGATGTTCCTTTAAGGTCCTTTTGGGGTCCACAGCTCACCCCAAGGTTCCAGAAGCTCTGAGATGATCCTTGGGGGGTGTGGACTACAACCTACAGAATGCACCTGGCGCAAACTCTTTTTTGGCCACTGGACAGTGGTCAGCTGGTTGGTTTCTTCAGGAGTTGGTGCAGGGGACTCTGGTTAGCAATTTTTCACCTGTAGCAAACAGGGAATCCCTTCTTGAACCAGTTGAAGCCAGGCAAAGTCCTTCCTGTGGTGAAGCCCAAGTGTGCAGCTGGTGCAGTCCTTCAGAGTGCAGGGTCCAGCTGCATGCCAGGGGTCCAGCAGGGCAGTCCTTCTTCTCCTGTAGTTCTTCCTTGTTGGAATCTGATGGGGATCTGAGGTGTGGGTGCAGGTCTGCCAGGTATATCCCTGCTCCTGGGTGAAAAACAGGGGGGTCCTGGTTCTCCAATAAGGTGCAGGGTCTTTTCCCCTGTGATGACCACTTCCTGGGAAGTGTGGCAAAAATCAATCCCAGGGAGCAACATTCCTCAAAACTCCATCATGGCTGAAAGTGATTTTTGGAGGTTACATCTGGCTGAGCCCATCCACTGGTGTGGCTAAAAATCCTAAACACACCCCTCTCCTGCCCTCTCCTAATCTAATCAAGGGGGCACCTAACTGTCTGGGTTTCCAGGGTGTGGGGGTGTTGCTGGGTTTCTCCAAATGTCCTTCTCTGCCTTTAAAGACCAGTTTGGCAGCCCTCCACCTTCCTGCATCACCATCTGCTGAGGGGAGATCTCCTCCCACAGGCACATCTCTTTGTGTGAAGCCAGGCCACTTCACACTTCATCAAGGCAGCCTGTCCAGGCTGCCAGAGGCTGGCCAATCAGAGCACAGCAAAAATACGGCAGGGCTCAAGTTGGCAACTTTTCAGGTAAAGTTAAAAGTCTTTACCTGAACAAGTTGTATTAAAACCCACAACTGGAAGTTGTGGGATTTATTATAACAATTAATTTGATAACAAACTTCTGGTATCTGTTACTTAAGGGGCCTTTTAAAATTAAAATAAAGTCTCCCCATTCTAGCCTAGGAGGCAATTCACTACAATGAGGGAAAAACAAATTTGGCTGCTTTTACCTCACCAGGGCTTATTTTTTGTTTATTTTTTATATTTTTATTAACAATTTGCTGTTATACAAATACAGAATGATTTGGTGTGGCAGCTGGTGTTTCCCATGCAGCTCAGGGTGTTACATACTTTGGTCGAATATCACATACTTTCTTTTACCTTAACATCAATTTTTATTGCTTATGGTCTAATTCTGAAGCCTCGTGCATTTACTTGTGCGCCATATGAGAGCTATGCCATCGATCTGTTGTTGTACATCTAAAACAGTCTTTAACTAAAATTAAACAGGTTAATGGTGTGATGGAACTTGTATGGGCAGGCGGTTCCTTTGTTTGAAGTCAACCACTTCTCCGTTACCCTTTCGAGCAGGGTTGGCACTTTTAATGCTATCCGTCCTTTTTTAATCCCAAGACGATAACTCCTTCAAATAATGCCCGTTTCCCTCTAACCCCACTCGGTCATTTCTGTGATCTGGGGCCGTGTATCCCATATCTGTCTTCGCTTCCCTTCTAGTGTCTTCTAGGTTCCAAACCCTGGATTCATCCTTCCCTTCCCCAGGAGTTGTTTCATTGCCGACCTCTATCTTTGTCCTTTAGTTTTATTTTTATGTCAGTCCCTCTGTAGTTGTGTCCGTACCCCTCAGCATCCCCTCCCATTTTGTCAGTAGCTCCTCCCATTCTGGAGCGATGGGGGTCTTGCGGAGTCCACGCTCCTCCTCTCTCTTCAGTATCTGCAGTTCTGCTCTGGCCCACTTCTCTACTTCCTGTCTCCATTCAATCAGTGATGGGCATCTGGGGGATTTCCACCCCAAGGTAATGAGTCTCTGGTATAAAACCAGAGCCAGGCCAGAAAACGACCCCTCACCTTCCCACATGAGAGTCCCGTTCTAAGACCCAATAGGCACACATTGGGGGATAGGGCCAAATCCCTTTCAAGCAGTCTAGAGAGGTCCTCCAACACACTGCCCCAGCCCTGTCGCAGGTGGGGGCAGCTCCACACCATGTGGTCGAAGTCTGAGTTCACATCACTGCACCTGGGGCATACCCTGGGTACCCCCATACATTAAGGATAAGCGGTGTGGGGTGAGGTACGTCCTGTGCGTGTAATTATTTTGAGTGTATCTCAGTCTCGTGTTTCTCGACACTTCCCTTGGGTACGCTAGCACTCTACTCCAATCTGAGTCTGTTATTTCATTTTCCAGGGATCTCTCCCACCTCTCCCATAGGGATTGCATTGGGTCAAGGGCTCCTTCCTGTTGGGCTCGATACAATCTTGTGATGCGGTGCGCATCATCTCCCAATGTTAGAAGGAGCTTTAATATCTGATGGGTGGTAGGCTCTGCATTCACTGTTTCCGAGTGTTCCTGTAGATTATGTGTTAACTTTTGGTACAGAAGGAATTGTCCCAGATGGATTTCCCCTATCATTCACTAGATCAGTAAAGGGCCTCAACACCCTATGCCAGAATAAGTCACCTACCGTCTCTACTCCCGCCCTTTTCCAAATCCCGAGCCCTGTACCCACCAAACCAAAATCATCCTCCCTCAGATCTAGTATTAGGGCGGTCAGTGGCAAGGCCGGGGATTAAGGGGGTCCCACTCGTCTTGTACACCTCTTCCAGCAAAACATGGCTACTTTCGTCATCGGACTGTCCATTTGGCATGCAACCTTCTTATTAATCAACTGTGCTATGACTTGATTCATACCTTTATCTCCAACGGTAATCCATCTGTCCAGGTATCCCTTACCAGCGAACCAACTGACGACCCATTGCAGGTGGCACGACAGGTAATAGGCCTCAAAATCTGGAACTCCCAGGCCTCCTGGTAAAGTTGGTCTACAAAGGGTTGGGAGTGCTGTACGTCTGCGGCCGTCATCCCAGATAAGCTCCCTAAGTAGAGTATGTAACTCTCGAAACCACGTTGAAGGAATCGATAATGGTAAGTTAGCAAAATAATAGAGGAGGCGGGGGAGCATGATCATTTTAGATAAAGAAATTCTGGCCATGATGGATAATTTTAATGAGCGCCAGAAACCAACTGAGGCCCTCAGGGAGTGGAGTGCCCTTCCAATGTTTCTATCCCTCAGGTCCCCAGTCTCATGGTATATTTGTATACCCAAATACTTAAAAGTTCATGGAGCCCAAACTATGTCCCCAGGGCAGGAGGAGGGTCGCCCATAAGTTTGTGTTAGGGGAAAAACAAATGTCTTGCTTCTGTTGAGGCACAGACCTGAGAGTGCACCGAAATGGTCCATCATCAGCAAAGCCCAAGGTAGGCCCGACTCTCCATCATTGAAGTATATGAGTATATCATCGGCATATAGTGAAATAATATGTTCTGATTGACCCCATTTTACTCCCTTGCCAGTGCCCTTGCTACGCATTGCAACTGCCAGTGGCTCTATGGCCAGAGCAAATAGAAGCGGCGATAGCGGGCACCTTTGTTGAGTCCCTCGGTATATAGGGTAAGTATCCAATATCATTCGTCCCGTCCTCACCCTCGCCAGTGGGGACATATACAGTAAGTCCACCCATTTTATCCAGCCGTCTCTAATTCCCATACGCTGCATCACTGTTCTCAGATAGTCCCATCTGACTGAATCGAAAGCTTTCTCAAAATCTACTGCAAGCAGCACTCCTGCCCTGGGCCTCTCTTCTTCGGGCATGTGTAAGATGGCGAACAAGCGCCTCAAGTTCAAAGAGGTGCTGCGGTTCGGGACAAAGCCATTCTGATCGGTATGCACTAACCCGGTGATGTGGCGTAGGAGTCTATTGGCTAAGGCTTTACTGAGGATTTAAAAATCATTATTCAACATCGACAGAGGTCGGAAGTCCGTTACTGAGGCCTCTTTTGACTTCGTTTTGGGCAAAGGGACCACCAGTGCCTCCCTAAGCAAGTTCAGTAGCATTCCACGTTGCAATGCCTCCGTATACATCTCCACCAACTGGGGGGGTAACAGTGTGGAATATTTTTTGTAAAAGTCCATGAGAAGTCCATCCGTCCCTGGGGTCTTAAGGGGGCCAGCTGTGCTATAGTCTCCTGTACCTCGTCAACCGTCAGCGGGCCTCCTAAACTATCCTGTTCCTCGAGTGCCAGCATGGCCAGAGGGATTGGATGCAAAAAGTTGTCAAGGTCATCTGCTCTAAGCTCTCCCGGGGCCCCGTAGAGATGGGAGTAGTACTCTTTGAAGGCGTCATTTATGGGTCCCGGCATACACTGACGTTCCCCCCCTTTATCATAGACACTTGTAATGGGTCCACTGTCCCCTTCAGCCCTCACTAAGCACGCCAGCATTCTATCTGAGCGGCCCTCCTCAGCCTGGAGTGATGCCAGATATTTCCGAAGGCTGTGACAGCGGAGCTGCTCTTCCACCTGGGCATATGACTTCGGTGCCTGGACATATCTTTCCTGTATTGCGTCCCCGTTCTCCCCACCTCGTTCCCCTTTGTGTATTATCCTCTCCAAATTAATCAGTTTGCGTTCTAGGGTGCGTCTCACTCTGACTGTCTGACTTAGACAAAAACCTCTAGTTGTCACCTTGAGAGCCTCCCATTCCAAGGATCTTGAAGAGGCTGATCCTTAATTGGTTTTAATTTGGTCTGAGAGGTGTAGGCAAAGGGATTCTCTGTATGCATGGTCCTCTAACGAGCCGGGGGGCAGTCTCCATGTCGGGACAGGAGGCCTATCCATTGTCTCCTTCCAGGTAACCAGTACGGGGTTATGGTCTGATAATGTGCGAGCAAGGTATTCTGCGTGGGTCATTCCCTGTGCAAGATCTGCTGTACACACCACCCTATCTATTCTGGTATGTGCTTAGTGTAGTCCCGAATAGAATTAATAATCCCTCTCAGTGGGGTGTTGTACTCGCCATACATCCACTAGGCCCCACGCATTCATCCATTCTCTCAATTTTCTTGCCACTCTATGTGTCGCTGCCCCTGTAACTGGTGGAGAGTACCGGTCTAAGTCCACATCTAATATTCCGTTAAAGTCTCCCCGATTAAGATACCCCCGGTTTGTTAGCGTGTGGGATGACTCAAAAGTTGCGTTATAAAGGGGACCTGATCTTGGTTGGGGGCGTAGACACTGCCTAGGACAATTGGAGTTCCATGAAGCCTCCCCTCTGCTATCACAACCTACCCTCATGGTCTATGTCCTTAGATATGACTTCAAAGGGAACCCCCGCTCGTATCCAAATCAAAGCACCCCTCGCATACGCTGAATAGCCAGTGGCAAACACCTGCCCTCTCCATCTACGCCTCAATCTCTCCACCTCTCTTGTGGTTAAGTGGGTCTCTTGTAGCATTGCCACTTGTACACCTCTTCTTTTCAAAAAGGACAGTATTCTGTGACGTTTGGATGGGGACCCCATACCACGTACATTCCATGTTAGTATATTATATTCCGCCATGGGGTTGTCTTATTAGCATTCCAGGTTGCCCACCCCTGCCCCGGGTACAGTCTCTCCATGTTTCGGGGTGTATACATAAGTATTTCTCTCCGCTCTGCCCATCGCATCTGCAAAAGTTGTAACTGTAAAACCCAACTCCCTATCCCCAGGGCGCCTCGCAAACAGTAGGTTGCCCAATAAACTGTGCAACAGTGCAACATGTTCAACAGAGTATCTAAAGTTCTCGCCAGTCTGATTGGTTGGACAAGAACTCGTGTGGGGGGGCATAGTCTGGAGGGGCCACATGTACATACAATTCACCTTGCTCCAGGGTCGTGGTATCACATCTGTTACCCAAGTTCGTCTGATGTCTGGGGGGTCACCATCGGAGCCCGCGGCGAGGATTCCGAACATCCTATTGAGGACCCGGCCGTGCCATCTGAGTCCACTCCGGAGCCTCCCGGGGGGGATGCCTCTCTGCTCATGGACGCCACCGCCTCAAGGGCTGCTCACTTTCCAAATTCTTTCTGTGTCTGCGTTGGTATCCCACGTGAGCGGTCCCTGTTCCTCCGCCTCCCTGGGACTCTGCGCTTTCCAGTCTCTCTTGCGTTGACTTTTGCACTCTGGGGCGACTGGCCCCCATGAGCTTCAATCCATTCCCAGGCCTCCTCAGGGTTCTGAAAAAACAAAAATGTACCCTTGTGCGTCACTCTCAAGCGAGCTGGGAAGAGGAGCGAATACTGGATCCCTTCCGCTCTGAGGGCCTTTTGACTGACATGTATGAGTTTCGCCTGACCTGGACCTCAAAAGTGAATTCTGGGAATAACGTCACCTCTCCATTCGCAACTCTGAAGGGGCCCGTCTCCCTGGACCTCTGGATTAGGGCATTCCTGTATCTGTAATGCAGAACTCTAGCTATCCCCGCCCTGGGTGGTCTGCCTGGGGCAAGGGGTCTTGAGGGCACTCAGTGTGCTCGTTCAAGCGTCAAGAATGGAGTCAGGTTGTCTGCTGCTACAACCGTGCGCAACCAATTTTCCAAAAATGCCACCATATTCGTCCCTTCCTCTCCCTCCGGCAGGCCTACCACTCGGATATTGTTCCTTCGGTTCCTCCCTTCTGCGTCCTCAGCTCTCTGTTCCAGCCACTTCAATCTGTCATTGAGGTTCTCTACCGTTATTGTTATGTCTCTTTGTTTGGAAGTGATATCCGCCAATGCGGTCTCCGCCTCTTTAACTTGATCAGTTAGTTTTTGATGGTCTGCCCTCAAAAGCCCCACCTCTGCAGCCACTTGATTGATGTTGTGCTGTAGTGTGGCTTTGGTGTCTTTGATTGCCCCTAGGATCTTGTCTAGGGTATCATGCACTCTAGTCTGCGAAAAGTTCAGAGGTTCCCACTCTTTAGGGTCAGTGTGTGTTGGACGGTCCATAGCTTTGGTCTTGTGCCGGCTTTTGGATGACATCGGACTTGCAGTGCTTCACTTCGGTGTTAACGGGAAGGTGAACAGGACCGTTATATTTCACTCATTCACGTAAGCTTAAAAGCTTATCTTAAGCCAGTCAGTCAAAACAGCAGTTCAAATCAGCTCTTACACTCAGAAGTGTCGTGGTTCTCTTAGAATGTTCCTCCTCTTTCACCTGGTTCTCTCCCCCATGGGGGCCCAGCTCACCCTTCCTATTGTCGCCCTTAAGAACCGGTTCCAGGTCTTTACTGCTCTCCACTTCCAGTGTTTCGTCTATCGGGCGCAGTACACCACCTAGGGCAGTAGCGACTATTACAGGCCTTCTCATTTCCACCTTCACCTTAGTCCAAGTGCGCTCCCTCCTCCCAGCTAAGTTTGGTAGGTTTCAACCCCTCACATCTGCTTCACGTCCTTATGGGGAGCTGGGCTCACTCATGGTGTCTAAAGAATGTGCGCAGTGTGAGATCGCTCTGTCCACCCAGGTGTTTCACTTACTTTCGGTCCTCGTTCCCCAGCATCACTTCCTCGTTGTAGGTGCCAGGTCTGCACCGACACCGCCGGCGGACCACGCACTCCACCACGCCCTCAGCGCTCACGGGCGCTCTATCCAATGCACTGGAGCATGTTCTCTGCTAGGCCAGGGTGAGACCGCCCTTCAACGTCCTCTACAAGTCCCCTATGGCTGTGCTCCGTACCTCGGTCCTTATTATCCAGCGTTACTTCCTCGTTGTGGCTGCCGGGCCTGTGCCAACACCGCCGATGGTCCGCACACTCCATCACGCCCTCAGCACCCACGGGCACTTTATCTGATGCACTGCAGCGTATTTTCTTCCAGGCCGGGGTGAGACCGCCCTTCAACGTCCTCTGCAAGTCCCCTGGGGGTGTGCTCCGTGCCTCGTTCCTTGCTCCCCAGTGTTACTTCCTCATTGTGGGTGCTGGGCCTGCATCGACATCGCCAGCGGGCCGCGCACTCTGTCGCGCCCTCAGCGCACACGGGCGCTTTATCTGATGCACTGCAGCGTGTTATCTGCCAGGCCGGGGCGAGACCGCCCTTCCACATCCTCTACAAGCCCCCTGGGGCCAGGCTCCATGCCTCGTTCCTCATTCCCCAGTGTTACTTCCTCGCTGTGGGTGCCGGGCCTGTACCGGGACTGCCGGCGGCCCGCTCACTCCGTCGTGCCCTCAGCACACACGGGCGCTTTATCCGATACACTGCAGCGTGTTCTCTGCCAGGCCAGGGTGAGGCCGCCCTTCAACGTCCTCTGCATGTCCCCTGGGGGTGTGCTCCGTGCCTCGTTCCTTGCTCCCCAGTGTTACTTCCTCGTTGTGGGTGCTGGGCCCCCATCGACATCGCCAGCGGGCCGCATACTCTGTCGCGCCCTCAGCGCACACAGGCGCTTTATCTGATGCACTGCAGTGTGTTACCCGCCAGGCCGAGGGGAGACCACCCTTCAACATCCTGTACAAGTCCCCCGGGGGTGTGCTCCGTGCCTCGTTCCTTGTTCCCCAGCATTACTTCCTCATTGTGGGTGCCGGGCAGGCACCAACACCGCCGGTGGACTACGCATTCCATTGCGCCCTCAGCGCACATGGGCGCTTTGTCCGATGCACTGTAGCGTATTCTCCGCCAGGTCGGGGGGAGACCGCCCTTTAACGTCCTCTACAAGTCCCCTGGCGACCTACCTCATGAATATTAATGAGGTAGGTCCATTTGCGAGCCCTTGCTAATTGGTATATGAAACACCTTTCATGCATTCCAATAGCGATTACTTAATTACGATTCACAAAAAATCGCAATTTGGTAATTGCTATTGGAATAATGATACATCTGTCCCTTGGAATTGAAAGGGAAAACATTCATTGTAGGTGTGTATGAAGCATGAACCTGTGAAAGTTGACAGTTATGTAGTAGATACCATTTAGGATTGGTGTTGGTAAATTATAGGGAAGGTTTTATGTGCTTAGATGGAAAGATATGTTGTTTAAAGTAATATAGATGTGTAGAACAAGGCTGCTAGACCTAATTAAACATGCAGTGTTTGAACATGGGTCAGGTCTCCTAGTGCAGGCCCTGTCTGTGCACTCACAATGCCAGATTCTCATGGCACGTACACGCTGTTTCTCAAGTGTCCAACCTATGTTTTAGTAGACATTGCTCATCTTTGAGATATGCTGTTGGTATGTTATAAAGTACAGTGCTTAAAACAGAGAGATGTCATTTTCAGTTGAATAACTTGTGCACTTGTAGACCAATGCCAAGCACTACACAGAGTGCACAGCTCATAAAAGAAGTGACATACATGTTTTCAAAGGATATATCCTCAGTCTCACCCAGTCAGAGAGTGATACAAAGACTTCTATATTTAATCACATACTCAGAAAGTACTTGTTTATGCAGCAGTAGGATACCAATCGGAGACACCACCACATACCCCTGTTTTTTTTAACACAGGCACTGAGATAATCGTTCAGCTACTTACATACCTATTTAAAAAGCTATAGAGGTACTAAAACAGAGTCACATACTAGCATGTTTGCTGAAATATCTCATGGCACTTCTGTAGGTGGACTCCTAGGTTCAGTCAAAGATATAGGCACGTAGTGACATAATCTTGTTATGTATGCAGACAAATACTGCTTTATTCATGGGTGAGGCCTACTACTGCACAGTCTGTGTGTGCATTCTCACTGACCACTCAAGTTGGTCTCTTAAGGCCCTTTGTCAAGTCTTAAACCCACTTTTTAGTAGAAATAACTCACCTCAGAGATATGCTGTAAGTATGCTATCAAGCATGGTGCATTGTGCTTAAGTAATTAAGAGCTATCATTTTCAGCTTTAGAATCTTACTCATTCACTTGCAGACACCTAAGCCAAGCACTATATAGAGTATAGCACTCATAAAGGATCTGATATGCATGTTTCCAAAGCATAGATCCTCTGTCTCACCCAGTCAGAGCAACACAGAGACTTCTACATTCACATTCAGTCACATACTTGGAAACTACAAATGTATGCAGCAGTATCAAATACAATTGCAGATACACCCACATACCCTTCTATTCCCTAACACAGACACTGAGGGAATTGTTCATCCACTGACATACACATTTAGAGAGGTATAGAGGTATTAAAACAGACAGTCACATACCAACATATTTACTTAAACATCTCATGGCACTACTGTAGGTAAGATTCTTATATTCACTGAGATATATAGGCAAGTAGTGACGCAATCTTGTCATGTATGCAGACAAATCCTGCTTTAACCATAGGTGAGACCTAGTAGTGGAGAGCCTGTGTTTGCACTCTCACTGTCCACTCAAGTTGACCTCTAAAAGCCCTGACTCAAGTCTGAAACCCACATTTCAGTAGACATAACTTACCTCTGACATATGCTCTAGGTATGCCATCTAGCATGGTGATTTGTGCTTAAGTGATTAACAGATTTCCCTTTCAGTTTTAGTAACTTACTCATGCACTTGCAGACCCCTAAGCCATGCAGTGCATAGAGTATATAACACTCATAAAGGAACTGACATACATGTTTCCAAAGCATAGATCCTCTGTCTCACCCAGTCACAGAGCAACACAGTGACTACAGTCACTCACATACTCGGAAACTACATATGTATGCTGCAGTATTAAAGGCAATTGCAGACACACCCACATACCCCTCTATTCTCTAACACAGACAGTGAGGTATTACTTTAGTCACTTACATAGACATTGAGAGCCAGAGAGTTAGCACAAAAGACAGTTATATACTGCCAGACTTACTGAAAGAGCTGGACTGATAGACTGATGCAGGTATGTAGGCAAGTTCTGACACTCCCTATTCACCCATGTAAACTAGCAGTCCTTTAAACATGCGTATATACATGGGAACACAACGATAAATATGGTAGTGTACCCAGTGATAGACTAATGTATACAGTAATAAAGAGAAATACACAGAAGTATAAACATGAAAATTAATAGAATAATGCTACCTATATTATAATAAGACAACTGTTTACATTAGCAGTTAACTAATTCAAATATGTATTGTGATAATACATAATGAAAACATAAATCCACATTTTTGTTTCTTTTCAGACATCAATTTCTACTTAACTATGCACAGTTACATTGCCATCAATAAATCAAAGAAGAAAGAGACGGAGACAATAATACTATCTCCTCACAAATGAGAAACAAAAGGGGCAAAATGCAGAAAAAGTAATGAAAGAGAAAAGAGCTACTGGTAAGAGAATAAAGACATTTCTTAAAATAGTATGTATTCAATTGAAAGGCAGCACAATGAAGTACATAAAATTACAAAGTGTGAGACCAGCTAAGAAAGGAGTAAAAATATGTGATATAACAAGTACAAAATTCTACAATGAAGCACAAAGTTCAACCAGAAGGTAGCTCCAGTTTAAGAATGTTCAGTAGCAGAGTAATTCAGAATCTAGTGAGAACTATGAAGAAGTATGAAAGAAAGAGAGGAACTGTCACACAAAAGGAACATGTTGATGGTGTAGTCAATAAGGCCTTTGCTCTAAAAAAAAAAGAAGCTATTTATTTTGATTCTAAACAGAATGAAAACACAAGATAAAATAGTGTTGAGTATGAGGAGAAAAAAACAAAAGAAAAGAGTTGTTCCTGGAACTAACTTTTGCAAAGTTATCATTGGTGATTGAATACATACTTTTAATACTGAGCCTTTTTTTAATGAAGAAAGCTACTTGCACGAGAACACATTAGTGCATGCAGTTGATGAATCTGGATGATGTTATGAGATGAAAGATTGTTCTTCTATTGCAAAAGAGGTAATGGTACCTAGAAACGTAGAGGACATCATAGCTGAAGAGGTACAGGGAAGGCATAGACAGGCCCCTGTATGTAGGTGGAATTGTGGCAGTTTTTGTAGTGTACGGCAGCAATCAATTGACATGTTGAGACATTTCCTACATATCTTTGCATGTCAAAGTTTTAAACAGATAGATTCAATTTTGCAATGATTAGATCCATGCAAAGTAAGAAAATATACAAATCTACAGGGTAATTCACTAGCATGTTTATCAAAGAAGGTGTGCCAAAGCACTTTACATCATTTTAGAATGTATGAGTACACCACTCTCAAATGCAAACTTTGAAGACTGTGAAGACTCCTGTGCTATGTTTAGAAGAAACAAATAGAGCTCTTTTGCATCGTACAGTGGCAGAGGTAGAAAAGGTTTGTGATGATGGGCAATTTAGTTTCTTTGGACCTTAATAGGAGGGTAGGGAACATGAAAACTTGGTATCTGCAGGTGTAGCAGAACAGGAGACAGGTAATACTATTGCTAACTTGCACGAAGAGATTAGAAAGTTTAAAACAGTCTCTTCCAGCAAACCGGACTGTGCTTGTATATGTTTTTGATGCACTCACTACAAAAGTTAAACTTGTTATGTTATTGTGTGTTCGAAATCTGAAGAAGGCAAGAGAGATGAGCAGCAAAATGTGCAGCTCATATATTTGTAAAAGAATGCTTTGATTGTTCCACATGTAAAATAGTATGTAAGTATTGTAATAATAAGTTAGAGGACAATAAAATGCCAGCTAGAGCAGTGCATAAGGAGTTAGAGCTAGTTTCAATTCCACAAACATTTCAGGATTTGAATGTTTATGAATCTATAATTATACAATGCATACATCCATTTCAAGCTATAGTACACATGGAACTAAAGACAGGAAAGTTACCTCCAACTGAGCTCCAGAAAGGTCTTAAAGGTAGAGTCTTGCACTTGCCTTTAGATATCAAGCAGAATATTGAAACTGTAGGGATGCAGAGAGATTTGGAAGAATGACTTCTAATTATAGTCAATGGTGTCCCCACCAAAAGCAAAAACATATGGCAAAAGTTAGTGGATGTTAGTAAAGTAAAAAAGCAACATTATGGCCCTCATTACAACATTGGCGGTAAAGGCCGCTTACCGCCGTGCAGAAGACCGCCAACACACCGCCGCGGCAGCGGAAATCCGCCACAGCTATTATTACCCACAGCACGGAATCCGCCAAAATTCAGACACCCACAAAAGTCCGCCACACCAAAGGTCAGTGATAAACTGGCGAAAACAAATCCTCTACAGTCACGCCAACAGAAATACGCCCACACAATCACGACCCACGAATCCACGCGATGGTCTTTTACCCGCGGTATTCCATTGGCGGTACACACCGCTGCGCTCAAAATACACACACATATACAAAACACACATACACACACCACTCCCACACACCCAATACAATATAAAACACACACCCACATCACCCACAAACCCCTACGACTACAATTACTGAGAGAAGGCCAGAGAGAGACACCACCATCAACAATACTAGCATCCACAGGCACACAACACCATCACCCACATAACTTCTACGCACCTCACACTACACACTACTACATATCAGCACAGTTATCACCCCACACACCACCCTACACATCACCTAGACCACCCCATGGCACGGCAAAGACACCCCAGGTTCTTGGAGGAGGAGCTCAGGGTCATGGTGGAGGAAATCGTCCGGGTAGAGCCACAGCTATTTGGAGCACAGATGCAGCACACCTCCATAGCTAGGAAGATGGAGCTATGGCGAAGAACAGTGGACAGTGTCAACGCAGTGGGACAGCACCCAAGAAATCGGGAGGACATCAGGAAGAGGTGGAACGACCTACGGGGGAAGGTGCGTTCCGTGGTCTCAAGACACCACCTGGCGGTTCAGCGGACTGGTGGCGGACCCCCACCTCCTCCCCCACAACTAACAACATGGGAGGAGCAGGTCTTGGCGATTCTGCATACTGAGGGCCTCGCAGGAGTAGGTGGATGAATGGACTCTGGTAAGTCAAATTTTAACTATTACATCCCCCACCCTACCTGCATGCCAGCACATACCCCCACCATCCTCTCCTCCATCACTCTAACTCCTCACAAATGTCCCAACATCACAAACCACACATCCTAACGCCAAGCCCTGTATGCAACAACAAAGCATGGACACCCATCACTAAAGCATGCCCACTGCACATACCCATACACCCCCCTAAACCACCATCACACAAGGTCCCACACAGGAATGCAAGCACTGGGGTACACGGTCACCCACCCATTGCACACCATGGCACACACAGATGTGATAAACATCCTTTTATACCCCTGTAGGACCCCTACCCAATGTCACTGGACAGGAGGGTCCACACATGTCCACACCACCAACAGAAGAGGCCCACAGTGATGACAGCACCTCTGTCCAACTGGATCTAGATGGCCAGCCCAGCTCATCAGGGACCTCTGGACAGTCGGTTCCCCTCACCCAGTCACAAGCCACCACAGACCTTCCTCCCTCTGGAAACACCAGCACAGCACCCACCCAGCGGGCCCATACCTCCGTCCCCAGGACACGTCAATCAGCCGTGTTTCCACCACTACAGGGAACCCAGGATAACCCACCACCCCAACAACAACATGGACCTGGGGGCAGTGGTAGTGGGCACACGGTCCAGGGGACGGAGGCCCAGGAACACAGGGTAACTGGGAGGGCTGCTGTGCGACAGGGGGCGGACAGGCCCAGGGAACCCACTCTCCACGAGGCCCTCTCCAACATCATGGGAGCCTTCCACCACTCCCAGGAGACGATGGCAACGGTACTGGCCAAGTTTCAGGAGACCCAGCGCCTGTAGGAGGAAGAGTATTCGGGCTTCAGGAAGGAACTCAGAGCCATAAATTCCACCCTGGGCACCATCGTAGGGGTGCTGAAGGAAGTACTCAACACCAGGAGGGACACTGTGGCACTACTAGGGGCCCCTGGCACTAGCATGGACGACGAACTGCCCACCACCTTCGCCGGCGCTAGTGGACAGAAGGCACTGCCACAGGACCACCACACCAGCACCCACCCTCTGCAGAGGGAGAATCACCTCGCAAACGGTCCCTGAGATCCAGGACAAAGACAGAGAACGATGCCAAGACCCCCGCCAAGAAATGGGACCACCCTGATTGTCATCCTACTGTCCCACTTTGTCACCCTGTCCATCCTTAAACTGCCCCAGCTCCACTTCCAATGCCCATTAGGGCAATGCACCTGTGAGACTAATAGACTGGACTCTGCCATGGACATTCCTCCACCATCAACCCTCACCATTTTGCTACCCCCTCCAATATTGAGCACTAAAATGAACACCCTTAAAGCACAAAACAATCTGGAGTCAGTCTGTGATTTCGGAATACTGTATTAGCAGTCACTGCTGCAAAAAGCTCTTTCATTTGTAATGTCAACATACCTATGTCACACAGCTGTAGTCCATGAGGAATCAAAGCAGATGTCACACTGTGGGACCCACATCTGTGAAATCGTAAGGGAAAGTGACAACTCAGTGACCATACACTAGGTGACAACGACAGACAGTAGAGAGGTAGTAGTGTTTAAGTACATGTAGTAGGCAGGTTTGTATTCTTATCTGTGTTTCACTGGAAATATTGCTAGATCACTGAGTCCCTGTTGTCCATGTCTTCTTCTCCTGCTTCCTCGTCTTCACTGTCCACAGGCTCCACAGCTGCAACAACACTGCCATCTGGACCATCCTCCTGCAGACAAGGCACCTGTCATCGCAAAGCCAAGTTGTGAAGCATACAGCAGGCCACGATGATCTGGCACACCTTCTTTGCTGAGTAGAATAGGGATCCACCTGTCATATGGAGGCACCTGAAACTGGCCTTAGGGAGGCCGAAGGTCCACTTGATCAGCCTCCTAGTTTGCATATGGGCCTCATTTTAGCGTTCCTCTGCCCTTGTCCAGGGATTCCTTACTGGGGTCAGTAGCCATGACAGGTTGGGCTAACCAGAGTCACCTGCAAATGGCGTGGGACAACTGTTAGACACACACTAACCTGGAGGGATATCCCCAGACCCAGACAACCATTCCCAATGACTAGCTTCCAGGTGCTCACCTAATAGCCACACACGGTGCCTCTAGAGTTGACCCATCACATAAGGGATGCTGCTATTCCGCAGGATGTAGGCGTCATGCACTGAGCCAGGGAACTTGGCATTCACATGGGAGATGTACTGGTCTGACAAACACACCATCTGTACATTCATCGAATGATAACTCTTCCGGTTTCTGTACACCTGTTCACTCCTGTGGGGGGGACCAAAGCCATATGGGTCCCATCAATGGCACCTATGATGTTGGGGATATGTCCCAGGGCATAGAAATCACCTTTCACTGTAGGCAAATCCTCCACCTGAGGGAAAACGATGTAGCTCTGCATGTGTTTCAGCAGGGTAGACAACACTCTGGACAACACGTTGGAAAACATAGGCTGGGACATCCCTGATGTTATGGCCACTGTTGTTTGAAATGACCCACTTGCACGGAAATGGAGCACTGACAACACCTGCACTTGAGGGGGGATTCCTGTGGGATGGCGGATAGCTGACATCAGGTCTGGCTCCAACTGGTTACACAGTTCCTGGATTGCGGCACGGTCAAGCCTGTATGTGATGATCACATGTCTTTCCTCCAATGTCCACAGGTCCACCAACGGTCGGTACACCGGAATATTCTGCCATCTCCTCACATGTCCCAGCGGACGGTGCCTATGAAGGACAACAGCGAGCACAGAGTCAAACAACTCAGATGTACATACCCACAGCTTACACAGAACACAAATCATACACAAAAGGTGGCCTGTATGTGTGTTGAGTCTAGGCCTAGGTGTGTGTGACGCAGTTGAAAATGAAGCCATGCGGGCCCCTGAAATGGTGGCTGCCTGACCTCTAAAGTGGGACAATGGGATGTGAGGTAACTGCGCTGGCGATGTACACCGTCGCAGTAGGCGGTCGAAGACCGCGGAGCAATGCTGCATAGGTGAACATTAGACCCTATGGGTCCCAGGAGCCAATGACGATGTACGCCGGCGGTGACGGTACGCACCGCCGCGGATGTGACCGCCATTTTCTATCACTTCAATCACTCGATACCTGATCTTCGACAGGAGAGGACCTACACTGCAAGTGCTGCTGTGACCTCATTCTGGAAGAGACAATGGCTCGAGTGTCTGGTGAAAGGGCCCCTGCCTTCACATCGGAGGAGTTGGAGAAACTCGTGGATGGGGTCCTCCCCCAGTACACGCTACTCTACGGTCCTCCAGACAAAAAGGTAAGTACACTGGGAGCATGCTGTATGGGGTATGCCTGTGTGGAGAGGTGTGGATGTAAGAAGGAAGGGGGGAGAGTGCGGCGTGCATGAAACGACGGTGAGTGCATGTGCCACATGGCAAGGGTAGGGATGGGGGCCAATGACTGTGACGGTGCAGTTGGTAATGTTTCTCTTCCCCCTGTACAAATCATGTAGGTCAGTTCCCACCAGAAAATATATATTTGGCATGCCATCGCCAAGGACGTCCGGACCCTGGGGGTCTACCACAGACGGAGCACCCACTTCTGGAATAGATGGGAGGACATTCGCCACTGGAGCAAGAAGACGGCGGAGGCTCAGCTGTGGATGGCCTCCCAACGTGGGAGGGGTGCCCATCGCACCATGACCCCCCTGATGTTCAGGATCCTGGAGGTGGCGTACCTGGAGTTGGATGGATGCTTGAGGGCATCACAGCAGCCACAAGGGGGTGAGTAAACTCTCATTCTGCTGATTTTGTGTGCAGTGGAGGTGTCTGGGTGGGGGAGGTGGGCTGTGGGTTTCCCTAGGCCAGGGCGAGTTCTGTAGGCAAGGTCCCTCCGTAAGGCAGGCCATGTGGCACCCCACCGCACCTCTGTAGAGTGCCAAGTACACCTAATCATGCCCCTGTGTCATCCATGTGTGCAGATGTCGTCCATAGCCTAGTAGGCCATTTCCCAGGAATTGAACAGTGGAGCCCAAGAGCGCGGCGTAGTGCAGGGGGCTTGTGTGTCTGTTGTGTCCGCCAACGGTAGCGGTAATGCATGCACTCAACATGTCTTTCTTCTGTCGTCCCCCTCCTTTTTGTGGTCTCCCTGTTCTTGTGTGCATTAGCATCATCAGGCGGAGGAGCAGTGGCACCGGAGCACAAGGGGGCTGCATCCCACATGGCCATGGAGGGCCACACTACGGAATCGGACTTCACCAGTGGGACGGAGGGCGAGGGGAGCTCCACGGCGGGGACAGGTGCTGAGACCAGTGACTTGGACTCGTACTCTGATGGGAGCTCCCTTGTGGTGGCGGCAACATTTGTGCCCTCCCATCTACAGGTACAGCCGCCACCCCCCCTTCCAGCACCACCCTCCCAGCAGCCCCTCAGCCTTTGCCCCGTGCCCGCTCACCCGGGAGGGTGGGCATCACCTTCGCCCCAGGCACCTCAGGCCCTGCCCCAGTCACCCCTGCTGCCCTCAGTGAGGAGGCCATTGACCTCCTCAGGTCCCTCACTGTTGGTCAGTCTACCATTTTGAATGCCATCCAGGGTGTATAAAGGCAGTTGCAAGAAACAAATGAATTCCTGGAGGGCATTCATTCTGGTCAGGCGGCCCTTCAGCGAGCTTTTCAGACTCTGGCCTCAGCACTGATGGCAGCCATTGTCCCTGTCCCTAGCCTCCCCCCTCCAACTTCCTCCACCCAGACCCAATCCCCTGTACCCCAGCCTATCCCAAGCACGCCTCTAGACCAGCATGCACACACGTCAACACACAAGGGAAGCTCAGGCAAACATAAGCACCACACATCCCACAGATACTCATGCAAGCATCACACACATGCAGACATACCAACATCCACTGCCTCCACTGTGTCCCCCTCCTCCTCGTCTCCCTCCTCCCTCCCAGTCTCGTCTACACTCACACCTGAATGCACTACCTCTACAGCCACTGCTACCATCACCAGCACACCCACCACCACACTCCGCTCACGTGCAGTCACCACCCCCACTACCATTCACACGTCCCCTGTGTCCTCTCCCAGTGTGTCTGTGACGCCCCCTCCCAAGATACACAAACGCAGGCACACACCCACCCAACAGCCATCCACCTCACGACAGCCTCCAGCGCATGCACCTTCACCCAAAGTCAGCAAGCGAACACCTCCTACAACCACAACCTCTTCCTCCACTCCCAAACGCCCTCCCGCTACCCGTCCCAGTGTCTCCAAAAAACTTTTCCTGTCCAACCTTGACCTCTTTCCCACACCTCCCCCACCCCATCCGTCTCCTATGTCCCGAACTAGCACCTCAGCCACAACATCTCTGGGATCAGTGGTGCCTGTAGTCACCAGAATCTGGAGTGCACCGGCCACCAGGGCAGCCAGTGTGGCACGGAGCCACTCACAGACAGTCCCCCACCTGTCAAGAATGAGAAGTTGGCCAGTGCCCGGCGGGAGAGGGGGAAGACTCCAGCCACCAAAGCTGTCTGTAGTGTTACAGACAATGGGTGAGTTGGAGGGTGACGCAGGTTGGACAGATGATCCTGTAGGAAATCTTGAGAGCGAAGGCCTGATAATTGATTTGAGATGTGGAATGATTACTAGTTTTAGGCCTAAATCGACATTTTGTCCCCAGGTAGTACAAGGGTCCCTAGATACTTTTGCGAAATGCGTGGTACAGGAACTTCAGAAAATTCATAAAAAGAAGGTAGTTGGTCACATGAATCTGAAGAAGGGGCAAATCCAAGCTATTAATGAGTTAAAGTGTATGCAGAAAATTGTTATCAAACAATCTGATAAAGGTGGTAATGTGGTGATCTGGCCCCTAAATAAGTACTTAAAGGAGGGTTTAAGACAGTTAAATAATAGCAACCAATATGAGGTGGCAAGCAGACAAAATTATTCGCAAGCTCATATGAATTATTTAGAGAAATTGATCACTTGGAAGGAGATGACATTAATTACGAATGAGGAATACTCTTTCCTGAAATGTCATTTTCCCAAATTACCAGTTCTTTTTTTATTGCCTAAATTACATAAGGACGCTATTAATCCACCTGGGAGACCAATTGTCTTGTCTAGAGACAGCGCCCTAGAAAATACTTCTAGATATGTAGACTACTTCTTGCGGGCATGTGTACAATCTTTACCATCTTACACTGGAGATAAGAGTGATATCCTGAATAGGATTGATGGTATAACATGGGAAAAACAATATCTATTAGTCAGTTTGGATATTGAGAGTCTTTATACCTCAATTACACACAGGTTTGGGTTTCGAGCCAGTAAATATTTTTTAAGGGCTAGATCATTATCTTATCTTCAACATACTGAAATGCTACTCAGTATGATGGACACCTGTTTAACTAACAATTTTTTTATTTTTGATAAAAAGATTTACAGACAGACCCAAGGGACAGCCATGGGTACCTGTTTCACTCCCAGCTACGCGGGTTTGTACCTAGGCTGGTGGGAGGAACAAGTGGTGTGCAATAGCTGTCAATTTGACAAACATGTTGTCCTTTGGGTAGGGTTCATTGATGATATATTCTATATTTGGAATGGAAGTGAGGTGCAAGCTGAGGCATTTATCAAGGAATTAAATGATAATCAATTGAATCTAAGATTTACAGCCCATATTCATACCACTCAGATAGAATTTCTAGACTGGAAATTGGAAGTAAGAGGTTCAAATCTTGTCAGTGTATTGTTTCGCAAAAAAAGAGCAGGCAGTTGCCATCTTAAAAAACTTACTGAGAGCATACCTTATGGTGAGCTACTCAGGGCAAGAAGAAACTGTAGTGATGAGACGGATTTCCGTCAGGAAATGGAGACCATGAGAAGGAGGTTTCTAGAAAGAGGTTATTCTGAAAAGGTCATTGGAAATGTTTGAAGAAAGGTTTTGTCTATTAATAGGGATGAAGCATTGATTTCACAGAGGAGACAGGACTCTGATACTCAATTATCTGTTAGATTTATCACTAATTTTCATAACCAATCATGGGAAGTGAGACAGAGTTTAAACAAATATTGGAATATTTTAACAGCTGATGAGAATATCAGAAATTTTGTTGAGGAAAAAGCACAAATGACTTTCATACGAAGCCCCTCATTGAAAGACAAGTTATGTACAAATTTAGTGCAGTCTCCAACTAAAAATGTACAAAGATAGATACAAGGTTTCTTTACCTGCGGCATGTGTAAAGCGTGTAAGTTTAGCAGCAGTTGCCGAGAAATAACATTATCTATGGAAAATAAACCTTTTGTAATAAGGAAACATCTTACTTGTAACACAGAATTTGTGGTATACACATTGTACTGCCCAAGTGCTATATTTTATATAGGCAGTACAATTCACAAGGCAAAAAAACGGATATTGGAACATTTTAGAGCTGTGAAGAATGATGATAGACAATATCCGGTTGCGAGACACTGTGCAAGGTACCATCGTAAAAATACAAGTTTGTTAAAATTCTGTGTATTGGACAGTATTCCGGTGAATATAAGAGGGGGCAATAGGGAACAAGAATTGCGCAGGCTGGAATCAAAATTAAACATCAAATACAGGACCCTTCAGCCGAGAGGATTAAATATGGATGAAGAACTCTCAGTCCATCTAGGCTAATATAATAACATCAAATAGAATAAACAAGTGAGAGAATGTATAAGACTGTCTATGTACATTGAAGCATTTATTCTGGTGTAATCAATAGTATTTGCAAGATAATTAGTGTATGGTTACTTGATATGATTCATGTATTATATATTTCGTTTTTGTGTTATAGGGAACTGAAAGAATTTGGCCTTATGGAATGGAGACAGAAGAGCTATTATGTCTTACCCCTGAAATGGAGTGGGGATTACTTTCAAGAAATGTCATGTTAAGTATTATTGACAAATAGTAGATGTTGTTTTCAATACATTTGTTCTTGTTTATATTTATATGTCTTGAGGCACTAATTTATAAAAGTTTAATTAGTTGTGTGACCAACAGTTGGTAATTAATTGAATTACATTGGTGTGCCAATATGGATAAGAAATGTTTGCATGTTTAGTGGTTAGTACATATTCAGGTTGTTGAATGAGCCCATTACAAAATGGCCGACATGTGTAAAGAAGAAATCTGGTACTGTAGAATTTAGAATAGTGGGCGCTTGCTTTTTTGGTGGAATACTTGGGGTTCGCCAGCCCTCCACGAGCTGACCGCGAAGAAGAGGCGGCATACGGCGTAACATTGTGTGGAATATATATATATATATATATATATATATATATATATATATATATATGTATGACAAGCTACTATTGGTTCTATTACAACACAGCTTCTCTCCTAGTAAACATTAAAAATTACTTAAAATGTTATGTACCTTATGTTGTAATACCAAAAAGGTGGATGCCATCCCAAAATTTCAACATGTGTAATATTAATTCCTAAGGTGAAGAACGTTTTCAACAAAATAACTTCATGGTTATATTGACAATAAGGAGAAAGGATTAGTCTTTCAATAGATTTTACAAATGATAGATTTTATAAAAATACTCCTAAGGATGACATGTGAAATTCATAATCCTCATGCCAGACAGGAGCCTGGATTTATCTTCCACTTGCCCTTTTAAAATAGACTTCTCCATTTCTTTGACCTGATGTGTCTTCCATTCCACAACAGGTTTCACAGGTGTTTTTTCCATTGGGGCTAGAAGGTGGTTCATGTTTCACAAGCCTATCCGTACTCCAGCATTGGCCGTTCTCCATGACAACATTATGTTTGACATCAGCAATAAGTATATGACCCAGATATTTGGTACCTGTTCCTGCCTTCCCCCTAGGTTTTTTTAATATACACCCAATCACCCACTTTCCACAGTTGCTGTTTTGTGCCATGTTTGAAGTCATAATGGGGGTCATTACGACCCTGGCGGAACAAGTCCGCCAGGGCCGTGGGACGCGGTGGCACCGCCGACAGGCCGGCGGTGCCCCGCGGGGCATTCTGACCGCGGCGGCTTAGCCGCGGTCAGTAAAGGGAAACCGGCGGTCTCCCGCCGGTTTCCTGCTGCCCCAAAGGAATCCTCCAAGCCGGCGCAGCATGCTGCGCCGGCATGGGGATTCCGACTCCCCCTCCCGCCATCCAGTTCCTGGCGGTTCTCCCGCCGGGAACCGGATGGCGGGAGGGGGAGTCGCGGGGCCCCTGGGGGCCCCTGCCGTGCCCATGCCTATGGCATGGGCACGGCAGGGGCCCCCGTAAGAGGGCCCCTAAAAGTATTTCAGTGTCTGCAAAGCAGACACTGAAATACGCGACGGGTGCAACTGCACCCGTCGCACCTTCCCACTCCGCAGGCTCTATTACGAGCCGCCGTCATCGTGGGAAGGGAGTTTTCCCCTGGGCTGGCGGGCGGTCTTGTGAAGACCGCCCGCCAGCCCAGGGGAAAACTCGGAATACCCTCCGCGGTCTTACGACCGCGGAGCGGTATTTCGGAGGGGGGAAGCCTGGCGGGCGGCCTCCGCCGCCCGCCAGGCTCGGAATGAGGGCCAATATCTTTTATATTTATTCTGATGTAAAGAAATGTTGTCTTTTGTATGGGGGACTATATGCACAACCTTGTCCCCTCCTCCTAACCAAGCGGGAAAGAACATTGTGCTGGGTTTCCTGTCTTTTAATGCTGAGAATGGAGATATTTTTGTAATGGAATAAGGTGTAGTGTGGTAAGCGCATAGCGTGTCTTGTATTGCATTCTCTACCTCTAATGATTTATGTTGGCCAGCTGAATACACTCCTTGGCCATACAGTTAATTCTTTCAACTAGACCATTTGTCCGTGGAGAAATTGGAACTTTGCAGACTACTCTTGATTTATCACTGTTTGCGCATATTGAGCAATCCTTGACCTTGGCCTCTATAATTGAATCCATATTAGGGCACCAATACTGTTCCCTAAAACACAATTTGGTCATGCTTCTGCACAAATGACCCTCATGGGCAAGCTTGATGGTTTTATTTCTTATGTTTACTGGAGGTGTGATTTTGTCATTCCTGTATAAGAAATGATTGGTTTGATTGATTTTGTACCTTGTCACTCAGTAACCTTTGACATAATTTCTTGTGCTTGGCCAACCTTCTTTTGCATACAATTTCAGCATAGACAAGGATTAATCTTGCTGATTGGCAGAACTCCATTAATCATTAGTGATAGAAGCTGTTCTCATTATCATGATGGGATATTCTGGTGTTTCATAGTCTTCTTTTAAAGCTAAAGGAGCTCTGGATAATAAATCAGCAGCCATGTTTTTGGTGCCTGGGACATATTCTACTTTAAAACAAAAACTTTAAAGACCCAGGATCCATCTGGGGATCCTTGGAGTGCTAGTGTAAGACCCTTTTGTGGAAAGTGTGTATACCAGCGGTTTGTGATCTGTACGAATGTTGAATTGTATGCCCCATACAAAGAATTTAAAGTGCTTAACTGCCCAAAAACAAATTAGCGCTTCTCTTTCTACAACAGAGTGATTGGATTATGATTTACTAAGGGTCTTGGATGCAAAAGCCACAATTCTTTCCTTACCGTCTATGATCTTCAAATAGGGTCAATCCTAATCCCTTGTTGCTTGCATCTATAGTAAAGATAGTTTTCCTTTTGTGATCAAAATTGCATAGGTACGGGGCCGATAATATGGCCTGCTTTACATTTTGGAAATCAAGTTCATGGTTTTCAGAACATTTATAGGGAATGGGACTTTTTAGTAAATCTCTTAGGTTGTATGTGAGTTCAGAAACGTTCCTGACATATTTTGCCATGAATTCAGCAAGTCATAAAAATGACTTGAGTTCATCTTTATTCCGGGCAGATTTACTTTTATAACTGCTTCCAATAAATAAGCACACTTTTGGTTTAAATCCATCTTTAGGACTGGTGTGCCCTAAATATTCCACAGTACTCAATCCAATTTGACCTTTTTCTTTTTTTAATGTAAGCTCTGCTGCTTTTAATTTGTTAAGAACTTTTTTTAGATTTATGTTGTGCCTCGACTGTGGCTCCATAATTTAGAATATCATCCTGAAAACACAGAGTTTTGGGAGCCCCATTTCAAATGCTCAACATGATTTTTTTAAATACCACAGCGGCAGATCCCAACCCAAAAGGCATTCTGTTAAACATAAATGAACCTAAGGGGTGGTAAACGCAGTTAGCCATTTGGATTCAGGATATAATTCAACCTGGTGATAGGCATTAGACAAATCGAGAACAAAGAATCACAGCTTCACCCATAGTGTTTGACATCTCATGAATTCTCAGAAGAGGATGTCTTTCAATCCATGTGCTTTTGTTTAAATCTCATAAGTCAACACACACTCTGATGTCATTGCAGTGGTCATTCTTTGCAATAGCAATGGGGGTTAGCCAGTCTGAACTTTCAATAGGTTTTATTATTCCCATAGATTCTAATCTGTTAAATTCCTTTTCAAGATCTTCTTTCATTAAATGGGGTATTGGTCTAGTTTTATGTACTGCTGGTCTAGAGTTTATTTTTAATTAATTTTATGTAGGAAGTCCTTCAATAAACCTAACGTCTTGTTGAAAACCTCTGGAAATTCCTGATAAATGTGTTCACCAGAGCTGGGTTGATTGATAACTATCACTTGCTCTGGGTTGTTGGGATCCAACTTAATTCCTAGCTCTTTCTGGTGCTGCCAACCCAATAAATTGGATCCTTCTTTTACTACAAAAATATTTCCTACTGTGGTATGGTTTTTGAATGATATGAGGGATTTAAACATCCCTTTGAGAGGGATGGGGCCTTTATTATATCCCTTAGTTTTGATGTTAGTACTAAGTGAATTCATTGCATCCTTATCTATCATTTTATTTTATTCTGATACATTTATGAGGGTGAAAGGAAAGCAAGAGTAAGCAAATACTTTGAAAGGATTATCATAAATGAATATGATCCTCTTAACTTCTTGAGGGTTCTCTTCTATTTTTTTATACTCAAATGGTTTGTCAATTTTGGAAAAATCCCTGCATACCCTTGCAAAGTGACCTTTTTTATTGCATTTTCTACAAGTGCTCATTCTGGCTTGGCAAAAGTTTGAATTTGCAAGATGACTGTTGCTTCTGCAATGATAGCACCTTAAATTTACATTTGAGCTAAGGTTTCTTTGGCATAATTTGTCATTTTGCATCTGCTTTATGTTCTCTAATTTCTGACACTTGTTCAAAAGAGAATGGGGATCTGATTTCTTGCAAACAAATAGCAGTATGTTCAACAGATTTCGCAATCTCAATAGCCTCTTCTAAATCTGTTTTTTTATGTAACAACTTTTCTTGTATTTTTGTATTATTACTACATCATAATAATTGATCCTGGAGGAGTGAATCGTTAAGATCCCCAAAGTTACACAAAGTGATCAATCCTCTTAACGCAGCTATATAATTTGTTACACTTTCTTGTTTACTTTGAATGTGACAGAAAAATTTGTGGCGTTCTAATACAATATAAATTCTATCTCCAAATTGCTTTTCCTATTTAATATATGTGACAGAATATTCATCATGAACACTTTCCGGTAATTCTGGTTCAGGTAAGGATTCATAAATTCTCCTGCAAAAACAACAGATGATGGACGGAATGCAGAGCAAATCAAACATTCGCCCCCAGTCACAGATCCAGGTTTAATCCATCAGTTTTTTTGCTTGCCATGCCATTCCAGTTGGACCTAGCCATATGCAAATCAGTCTTGACCCTGTTCCCCATGGGAACAGTCCAGCCTGAACTGCCAGGCCAGGTCCTTTCTGGACCAGAAACAAGCATCCTGAGACCGGTTTCAGGGTATCACCCTTCATCAGCCAGGCTAGCTTGAATCTGGTGGCATAGCAAGCACAGGACCCACGGCTGGGCATACCCTTCCCACTTGGGGCAACAAATGCAAAAACAACAGATGATGGACGGAATGCAGAGCAAATCAAACATTCACCCCCAGTCACAGATCTGGGTTTAATCCATCAGTTTTTTTGCTTGCCATGCCATTCCAGTTTGGACCCAAATCGGTCTTGACCCTGTTCCCCATGGGCTGGACTGTTACCATGAGGAACAGGGTCAAGACTGATTTGCATATGGCTGGGTCAAAACTGGGGTGGCATGGTGAGCAAAAGAACGATGGATTAAACCCAGATCTGTGACTGGGGGTGAGTGTTTGCATTGTTCAGCACTCCGTCCATCATCCTTTTGTGTTGCTAAAGTTGCCCTAAGTGGGAAGGGTATGCCCAGACGTGGGTCCCTTGCTCACCGTGCCACTGGATTCAAGCTAGCCTGGCTGATGAAGGGTGAAACACTGAAACCGGTCCCAGGATGCTTGTTTCTGGGAAGTGAAAACCCGGTTTGGCAGATCGGGCTGGACTGTTACCATGAGGAACAGGGACAAGACTGATTTGCATACGGCTAGGTCCAGACTTGGGTGGCATGGTGAGCAAAAGTACGATGGATTAAATCCAGATCTGTGACTGGGGGGTGAGTGTTTGCATTGTTCAGCTCTCCGTCCATCATCCTTTTGTGTTGCTAAAGTTGCCCTAAGTGGGAAGGGTATGCCCAGACGTGGGTCCCTTGCTCACTGTGCCACTGGATTCAAGCTAGCGTGGCTGATGAAGGGTGAAACTCTGAAACCGGTCCCAGAATGCTTGCTCCCGGTCCAGTGAGGACCTGGCTTGGCAGTTTGGGCTGGACTGTTACCATGAGGAACAGGGTCAAGACTGATTTGCATATGGCTGGGTCAAAACTGGGGTGGCATGGTGAGCAAAAGAACGATGGATTAAACCCAGATCTGTGACTGGGGGTGAGTGTTTGCATTGTTCAGCACTCCGTCCATCATCCTTTTGTGTTGCTAAAGTTGCCCTAAGTGGGAAGGGTATGCCCAGATGTGGGTCCCTTGCTCACTGTGCCACTGGATTCAAGCTAGCCTGGCTGATGAAGGGTGAAACACTGAAACCAGTCCCAGGATGCTTGTTTCTGGTCCAGTGAGGACCTGGCTTGGCAGTTCGGGCTGGACTCTTACCATGAGGGACAGGGTCAAGACTGATTTTCATATGGCTGGGTCCAAACTGGGGTGGCATGGAGAGCAAACGAATGATGGATTAAACCCAGATCTGTGACTGCGGGTGAGTGTTTGCATTGTTCAGCACTCCGTCCATCATCCTTTTTTGTTGCTAAAGTTACCCTAAGTGGGAAGGGTATGCCCAGATGTGGGTCCCTTGCTCACTGTGCCACTGGATTCAAGCTAGCCTAGCTGATGAAAGGTGAAACCCTGAAACCAGTCCCAGGATGCTTGTTTCTGATTCAGTGAGGACCTGGCTTGGTAGTTCGGGCTGGACTGTCACCAGGAGGAACAAGGTCAAGACTGATTTGCATTTGGCTGGGTCCAAACTGGGGTGGCATGTTGAGCAAAAGAACAATGGATTAAACCCAGATCTGTGACTGGGGGTGAGTGTTTGCATTGTTCAGCACTCCGTCCATCATCCTTTTGTGTTGCTAAAGTTACCCTATGTGGGAAGGGTATGCCCAGATGTGGGTCCCTTGCTCACTGTGCCACTGGATTCAAGCTAGCCTAGCTGATGAAGGGTGAAACCTTGAAACCGGTCCCAGGATGCTTGTTTCTGGTCCAGTGAGGACCTGGCTTGGCAGTTCGGGCTGGACTGTTACCATGAGGAACAGGGTCAAGACTGATTTGCTTATGGCTGGGTCCAAACTGGGTCGGCATGGTGAGCAAAAGAACGATGGATTAAACCCACATCTGTGCCTGGGGGTGAGTGTTTGCATTGTTCAGTACTCCGTCCATCATCCTTTTGTGTTGCTAAAGTTGTCCTAAGTTAGAGGGTATGCCCAGATGTGGGTCCCTTGCTCACTGTGCCAGTGGATTCTAGTTAGCCTTGCTGATGAAGAGTGAAACCCTGAAACCGGACCCAGGAAGCTTGTTTCCGGCCCAGTGAGGACCTGGCTTGGCAGTTCGGGCTGGACTGTTACCATGAGGAACAGGGTCAAGACTGATTTTCAAATGCTAGGTCCAAACTGGGGTGGCATGGTGAGCAAAAGAACGATGGATAAAACCCAGATCTGTGACTGGGGGTGTGTTTTGCATTGTTCAGCACTCCGTCCATCATCCTTTTGTCTTCATAAATTCTCCTGCCATGTGTCCCTAAGTTATGCAATAATATGTGTTGTTTCCTTACAGAGCTAAATTTGCCTCCTCCTCTAGCTATTAAGTAGGATTCAAAAATGTTCACCCATTCCTTCCATGGAATATTTGGTTCCCCAATTTCATTTAAGAATGGGATAGGTTGAGAAATTCCTGCAGCAGCCATCATGAGTGCAAATATCTATAATACTATTTTAGGACAGTTTTGTTGAAAATTTAAAATACCAGTGATTGTGCCTTTTTATGTAAAAATGGCAATTAACAAATTAAAGCAGTGAAAACACTATTTGCACAAATGCCCTCTGACCTTGTGAATGTTAATGACAACACTCACGATATCTGAAGCCTTAAGGAGGTTTGTATGACTAAATAGCTATACTGAATATTAGAAAATGAACGACAAGATTGCCTCGTAATACAGATAAAATTGCAATTACACAGATAAGGAATAGTTATCCAAATTAAAACACTCAAGGTAAGTATTAGAGAAGTAAACATGTAAAAACACGGTCTAGTCTTTTTTCACGTGAAGGGGCCAGCTATGAGGAATCCAAACACTTCATGAAGCAACAGACCCCCGATAAAGCTGTGCTCATCAGCGTTAAACTCCTGACAAAGATCTTCATCAGGATCTCTGTCAACGGAACTTGGGGAGAAATACCGTTCGTCAGCCGATGTGCATTGAAAGCTGTACAAACGTCAATAAAGCCAAGTCGCCCGTACCTTTCCCTTTTCCTTTCCAATACAAACGTTGGAAGTTTAGAAAATAAACATACAACATCTCTGATGAAATGACAGGCCCCCGACAAGGCTTTGACCGTCAGCGAGCAACTCCAGATATAGATCTCTGTCAGTATCTTTGTGAACGCAACCCAGGGAGAAATACCGCTCGTCAGCCTATGGGTATTGAAAGCTGTACAAACGTCAGGAACCTCAGGTACAACGCACGTCTTTTATATTAGAAACGTTGGAAGTTTAAAAATGAATATATAACGAACGGTGGTATAAATCTACTGAGCCCGTGAGCGTGTTGTTCGCAATGTACAGTTGCAACACCGATAGAATGAAGAGGCAATTAAAAGTTATGCTGTGCTTGTGAGCATGTAAATGTGCCTGCTTACGTTTATTGACAGGCTTATTATCATCTGCTGTGCCTGTTAGACACGCCGTGCCTTGCTGCGTGTTGAATCACCTGTTACGCCAGTTACACTCCAATGCTGACAGGCAGTATAAATCTGCTGTGCCTGTCAGCAGTAAATAGCCAATTGTAAATGAGGTTTGCTTCTGAAGACGTGCCCCGCTTAGAGCTTATCTCCAATAGAATATAAATACTGTTTACTGTTCAGAGTTAGTGTAAGAAAATAAGAGAAATGGTACAGTACCTTTTATTGATGAAAACTCCAATAATAAGAAACAGATGGAATAACTTGAAAGGGGTAGGGATGAAAGTGCCCCTTACACACTTCAACTCGTGGCCAGTGTTAAAATAATAACAAAGTATTCTCTTTCAAGTTGTAATCTTTATTTCAATCACTACTGCTCCATCTTCACACAGCCGTGTCCCCTCAGTTCTTTCAACATTCTATGTCGAGTTGCTGTCAACTCCTGGAATGTACTAACTCTCAAGGGAAATGGGGAGTTGGAACATACTACTATTAATTATGTATAACATGCTACTAATAATTATGTTACAATATATATATATATATATATATATATAGACATATATATATATATATATATATATATATATATATATATATATATATATATATAAAACTTGCTACTATTGATTATATTACAACACTTGCCTTCATACACTTAAGGATGCAATGCAACAGATTTTAAGAAGAAATTGTGATGTACTTATGTACTTTGGAGGAAAGCATTTAATTGTGTTTGGTGACCTACTCTAACTTAGCCTGATAAAAGGACAACCTGTTTTCAAAGCACTTTTGCATAATGAAACAAGAAATTCCCTAGGAAGTATTGGCAACGTGAATATTACAGAATTAGTGGAAAATATGCGTCAAACATCTGATGTGGAATGTAGAGGTCTAATATTACAGCAGCAGAGCTAATGTTCAATTTAATTAACCCCTTCGCTGCCAGGCCTTTTCCCCCTCCTGTGCCAGGCCTTTTTTTGCCTATTGGGGGCAGTTCGCGCTTAGGCCCTCATAACTTTTTGTCCACATAAGCTAACCAAGCCAAATTTGGGTCCTTTTTTATCAACATGCTAGGGATTTTCGAGGTACCCAGATTTGGTGGGTTCCCCTGAAGGAGGCCAAGAAATTAGCCAAAATACAGTGAACATTTTGTTTCTTTCAAATAAATGGGAAAAAGTGGCTGCAGAAGAAGGCTTGTGGTTTTTCCCCTGAAAATGACATCAACAAAGGGTTTGCGGTGCTAAACTCAGCAGCTTCCCAGCTTTCAGGAACAGGCAGACTTGAATCAGAAAACCCAATTTTCAACACAATTTTGGCATTTTACTGGGACATACCCCATTTTTGCAATTTTTTGTGCTTTCAGCCTCCTTCCAGTCAGTGACAGAAATGGGCATGAAACCAATGCTGGATTCCAGAAACCTGAACATTTCTGAAAAGTAGACAAAATCCTGAAAATAAAAACTGAAAAAGAAAAATATTGAAATTGAGGTGAAAAAAACATCAATTTTTCTCTATGTTTTACTCTGTAACTTTTCCCTGCAATGTCAGATTATCGAAAGCAATATACTGTTACGTCTGCTGGACTCCTCTGGTTGCGGGGATATATAGGGCTTGTAGGTTCATCAAGAACCCTAGGTACCCAGAGCCAATAAATAAGCTGCACCATGCAGTGCGTTTTCATTCCATACCGGGTATACAGCAATTAATTGTATTTTCAAAAAGAGCACAAGATAAGGTGTTGAGGAGCAGTGGTTATTTGCACATCTCTGAATTCTGGGGTGACCATACTAGCATGTGAATTACAGGGCATTTCTCAAATAGATGTCTTTTTTACACACTCTCCTATATTTGGAAGGAAAAAATGTAGAGAAAGACAAAAGGCAATAACACTTGTTTTGCTAATCTATGCTCCCCCAAGTCTCCCGATAAAAATGATACCTCACTTGTGTGGGTAGGCCTAGCGCCCGCGACAGGAAATGCCCCAAAATGCAACGTGGACACATCCCATTTTTTAAAAAGAAAACAGAGGTGTTTTTTGCAAAGTGCATACCTGTAGATTTTGGCCTCTAGCTCAGCCGGCACCTAGGGAAACCTACCAAACCTGTGCATTTTTGAAAACTAGAGACCTAGGGGAATCCAAGATGGGGTGACTTGTGGGGCTCTGACCAGGTTCTGTTACCCAGAATCCTTTGCAAACCTCAAAATTTGGCTAAAAAACACATGTTCCTCACATTTCTGTGGCAGAAAGTTCTGGGATCTGACAGGAGGCACAAATTTCCTTCCACCCAGCGTTCCCCCAAGTCTCCCGATAAAAATGATACCTCACTTGTGTGGGTAGGCCTAGCGCCCGTGACAGGAAATGCCCCAAAGAACAACGTGGACACATCCCATTTTTGGACAGAAAACAGAGCTGTTTTTTGCAAAGTGCCTACCTGTAGATTTTGGCCTCTAGCTCAGCCGGCACCTAGGGAAACCTACCAAACCTGTGCATTTCTGAAAACTAGAGACCTAGGGGAATCCAAGATGGGGTGACTTGTGGGGCTCTGACCAGGTTCTGTTACCCAGAATCCTTTGCAAACCTCAAAATGTGGCTAAAAAAACACATGTTCCTCACATTTCTGTGGCAGAAAGTTCTGGAATCTGAGAGGAGGCACAAATTTCCTTCCACCCAGCGTTCCCCCAAGTCTCCCGATAAAAATGATACCTCACTTGTGTGGGTAGGCCTAGCGCCCGTGACAGGAAATGCCCCAAAGCACAACGTGGACACATCCCATTTTTTGACAGAAAACAGAGCTGTTTTTTGCAAAGTGCCTACCTGTAGATTTTGGCCTCTAGCTCAGCCGGCACCTAGGGAAACCTACCAAACCTGTGCATTTCTGAAAACTAGAGACCTAGGGGAATCCAAGATGGGTTGACTTGTGGGGCTCTGACCAGGTTCTGTTACCCAGAGTCCTTTGCAAACCTCAAAATGTGGCTAAAAAAACACATGTTCCTCACATTTCTGTGGCAGAAAGTTCTGGAATCTGAGAGGAGGCACAAATTCCCTTCCACCCAGCATTCCTCCAAGTCTCCCGATAAAAATGATACCTCACTTGTGTGGGTAGGCCTAGCGCCCGTGACAGGAAATGCCCCAAAACGCAACATGCACACATCACATTTTTTGAAAGAAAACGGAGGTGTTTTTTGCAAAGTGCCTACCTGTGGATTTTGGCCTCTAGCTAAGCTGGCACCTAGGGAAACCTACCAAACCTGTGCATTTTTGAAAACTAGAGACCTAGGGGAATCCAAGATGGGGTGACTTGTGGGGCTCTGACCAGGTTCTGTTACCCAGAATCCTTTGCAAACCTCAAAATGTGGCTAAAAAAAACACATGTTCCTCACATTTCTGTGGCAGAAAGTTCTGGAATCTGAGAGGAGGCACAAATTTCCTTCCACCCAGCGTTCCCCCAAGTCTCCCGATAAAAATGATACCTCACTTGTGTGGGTAGGCCTAGCGCCCGTGACAGGAAATGCCCCAAAGCACAACGTGGACACATCCCATTTTTTGACAGAAAACAGAGCTGTTTTTTGCAAAGTGCCTACCTGTAGATTTTGTCCTCTAGCTCAGCCGGCGCCTAGGGAAACCTACCAAACCTGTGCATTTCTGAAAACTAGAGACCTAGGGGAATCCAAGATGGGGTGACTTGTGGGGCTCTGACCAGGTTCTGTTACCCAGAGTCCTTTGCAAACCTCAAAATGTGGCTAAAAAAACACATGTTCCTCACATTTCTGTGGCAGAAAGTTCTGGAATCTGAGAGGAGGCACAAATTCCCTTCCACCCAGCATTCCTCCAAGTCTCCTGATAAAAATGATACCTCACTTGTGTGGGTAGGCCTAGCGCCCGCGACAGGAAATGCCCCAAAACGCAACATGCACACATCACATTTTTTGAAAGAAAACAGAGGTGTTTTTTGCAAAGTGCCTACCTGTGGATTTTGGCCTCTAGCTAAGCTGGCCCCTAGGGAAACCTACCAAACCAGTGCATTTTTGAAAACTAGAAACCCAGGGGAATCCAAGATGGGGTGACTTGTGGGGCTCTGACCAGGTTTTGTTACCCAGAATCCTTTGCAAACCTCAAAATTTGGCTAAAAAAACACATTTTCCTCACATTTTGGTGACAGAAAGTTCTGGAATCTGAGAGGAGCCACAAATTTCCTTCCCCCCAGCGTTCCCCTAAGTCTCTCGATAAAAATGGTACCTCACTTCTGTGGGTAGGCCTTGCGCCCACAAAACGAAATGGCTCAAAACACAACGTGGACACAACATATTTGGATTTTGGCCTCTAGCTCAGCCGGCTCCGGGGGGGGGGGGCAGAAATGCCCTAAAATAAATGTGACCCCCCACCCCCCCAAACCTTGCCTACGGGGTCGCTCCCCCTGCGTGACATTGGCACCAAAAAACAAATCCCTGGTGCCTAGTGGTTTCTGCCCCCTTGGGGGCAGATTGAACTAAAATCGGCCAATCTGCCCCCAAAGTAGGCAGAAATGGTCTAAATACAATTTGCCCCCCAGGAGAGTGACCCTTGCCTAATGGGTCGCTCCCCACCTCTAAAAAAACAAACAAACAAAAAAAAAAACACACAAAATTGCCCTGCCGCCTAGAGGTTTCTGCCCCCCCTGGTGGCAGATCGGCCTAATAATAAGCTGATCTGCCGCCGGGGGGGCAGAAATGGCCTAAAATAATTCCCCCCCCACCCCCCGGGAGCGACCCTTACCTAAGGGGTCGCTCCCCTTGCGTGAA
Organism: Pleurodeles waltl; assembly: GCF_031143425.1. Classification (NCBI taxonomy): domain Eukaryota; kingdom Metazoa; phylum Chordata; class Amphibia; order Caudata; family Salamandridae; genus Pleurodeles; species Pleurodeles waltl. The sequence continues at coordinate 833,523,288 of NC_090437.1, forward strand.
ATTCACGCAAAGAAAAAACTCCCTGGTGTCTAGTGGTTTCTGCCCCCCTTGGAGGCAGATTGGCCTCATCAAAATAGGCCTAAATATAATTTGCCCCCTAGGGGAGCGACCCTTGCCTAAGGGGTCGCTCCCGACCTAAAAAAAAAACAAAAAAACATAACCAAAAAAAACAAAAATGATCTCTGGTGCCTAGAGGTTTCTGCCCCCCCTGGGGGCAGAAAAGGCCTTCCCAAAAAGTGCACCCCCGGGAGCGACCCTTGCCCAAGGGGTCGCTCCCTTATGTCAATTTCTGAAAGAAAAAAAAATCCCTGGTGTCTAGTGGGGTTTCAAAAGCCGGATTGCAAGCAATCCGGCTTTTGAAACCCTGGGAGGGACTTCAAAGGGAAGGAAATACGTTTCCTTCCCTTTGAAGCCCCTCCGGGCCTCCCCCACGTGATTAAAAGAGAAATGCTTTGCATTTCTCTTTCAATCGCGCACAGCGCGATGGGGGAGGCCCCTGTGACAAATCAGCGCGCACTCGCGCGCTGACGTCACAGTGGGGGTGGCGGGGGCAGGGGTGGAAGGGGAAGGTCTTCCCCTTCCCTCCCCGCCTTGGGGGGGAGGGGGGTGCACAGGGGGGGCGCGCTAGCGCTCCCCCAAGTTCCAGTTTGCCTTGGACGAGGTGACCTCGTCCAAGGCACACGGGAACTGTAGCCTTGGAAGAGGTCCCCTCATCCAAGGCACAGAACGGGTTATAGAAGAAAAATCTATAGTTTGTTTATTACCAGCAGTTCAAGAGTGCTCCATCTTTAATGTAAAATTACTACAACTGGAAAAAGAAGATATTTAGGAAATTACAGCCATTGATAAAATGGGATATTAGGGAGGCACAATACTACTGACAGATAAACTGCAAGGAAAATTGGATCCTTTGAAGAAATCTGTATCCTAGCAGGATTAGAAAATCATTTCAGTGTCTGCAAAAATTGTCGAGCTATTTTGCGACGTAATTTAATTGTTGAGGAATGGTACAATAGGTAAAGTTATTGATTTCAATAATTTTCCAAATGGAGATGAGGTATAACATTTGTCAGATTGATGATGTGAAGAGGATTGGCTGATGTACTGTACATTTTCTGGGTGTAAGAGACTTAGTGGCACATGTACGTACCATTTTCCCTGTTACAAACGGCCTGATTTGCAGAATCGGACCATTTGCGACAGGAAAAAAACATTTTGGTATGTACAGACCCTATTTTGCGATTCGGTAATAGGTTTGCGAGTCGCAATTAGTAAGGGGCGTTCCCTTCCTAATTGTGAGTAGCTGCGCGATGTAGCATTGTTTTGTGACCGTGAATGCGGTCACAAAACAATCGCAGTCAGCACCAGTTTCAAACTTTAAGTTAGTCCTGTGGTAGGTTTTTAATGGATACAGCATGAATATTTCTTGCCGATTCCTCTTAAGAGGGGCTTGTCATACAGGCTGCATTTGACAAACTTTGCAACTGTTTTTGATTCCCTGGATGGGATTGTAAAAAAGTCCCAGGCACTACTTTGCTGCTTGGACATGCTCCCTCATCCTCACAATCTTCAGAATGTTCCTTTAGCTCCTGCTCATCCAGCTGCTGTGGCATCTCCTGCTACTCACTGCCTCCTGTTGCCATTTTGCTTGGTAAATAAAAAGTAAAAAAAAAGGCCTAAACAAAGTTCTGCACTAGTAGCACAGGATAGCTCCAACGAATGATCCAGAAATTAATTGGAAGATTCCAGAAGAGAGAAATAGGTGGAAACTTCCTTCGAAGATTTAAGAAAACTGTCTCCTCCAATCATATCTCTTTATTTGCAGGTCACATGTTATTTGTGACCACCCGCGTAGTAAGAACTAAATCTTTGAGAGGATGAGAAATACAATTTAAAAGTGCTTTACATTAAAAATTATTACAAAGCTACGTTTTAACACTAAATTAGTAAACATCTATTGTCAAACATTAATTGCAATTTGTGTATATGTCTGTTTTACACTTTAAAAAAAAACACATCATCTTCGCGTCTTTTCTGCGAAACCAGAATGTACATACCACAATATTTTGCGACAAAAATGTGAAAATTTGTGAAGAATTCGTGATGATTAAAAAAATTAGAAAACAATCATACTGAATGTATTCTGAGCTCTGGGCTTCTTGCCACAATTGCTTTTCAGAACATCTTTTTTGAATGCAAATCAGAAACATTTATAAGGTCAATACTGGAACCACTATGGCCCTTATAGTAATTTCTGATCAATTAAACTTTAAAGACAAGTGCTTACAGCTATAAAAAAACAGGTGCCCCAGGTAAAGCTCTACTTTCGTACAATGGAGCCAATCATAACTTATTTAGTTGTACAAATACAAAGGTAGAAATATGTGCTCATACATCACATATTAAAAATATTCTATAATCCTTAATAGAAGTGAATGCATCATAATATATTGGGTCTCAATCTAATCTCTGATGAGTGTAACAAAACAATTTTTATGATGTATTGTTGTAAGAACAGAGTGCATGATTCTGTCCTTTAAACATAGTACATATACAAATCTGCAAAAACCATACCACCACTCAGACAATCAATCACACACCCATAGACCCACTAACACAGCCATCAACAGACCCATTGCATTACTCATATTGGTGTTGTAGGAAAAATAAGCACTGTAGTAAATATGAAACATGACAATATCACAAAACATCAACCCCAAGCAGGAACCACACAGACATTCATAGTTGGAAGCCAGTTCAGGCCTGACGCTCACACTGACACGTGCAAGGTGAAAGGTTAATTTAGGAATATCATTGAATAAGAAACATGAAAGGGTTTTCAGTTAAATGCTAACTCATGTCTAAAAGGCCAACAAGCATTTAAAACATTTTCACATAAGTCCCCCAACACACTCTCCATGCCTACAAACAGATTGTGGCCTAATAAGACAATGGATACTTAATTGAATTAGCCCAGAGCGTACAGGTGGACTATTAAACAATAGGTGCAGGGAAGAGACCAAGGTGGTCATTATGACATTGGCGGTCAGATGACCGCCACGCCAACAATGGTGGTAGTATCGTCGCCAGGCTGGCGGTAATGACCGCCAAAGTATGACCATGGCAGTGATCCCTGTCATAGACAGCCAATGTACCACCCCAACCGCCAGTGCAGTACGACCACTAACGACGGCAGTAGCCCTCTTCAGGCTGGAGGAAGACAAGAATCCACCCACCATATTATGACATAGCAGACCACCAGGATTACCAGGGCGGTAACAATGCCACCAAAAGCATGGCGGAAACACGTCATATAAAAGGAGACACTCACCTCCAGAGACACAGAGGAGTCCGTGGCCGCCGTGGAACCAGAACGAGAAGCTTTCCTGATGGTGTACCACAAGATGGCCGCCCAGGAGTGCTAACGCCGACAAAGACGACGACGTGAGTACAGCCACCTAGAACACAAGGGAGGGAGGGGAGAGTGACACACACACATGCACAACACACACCAAATACACATGCCACGCACCCAGTACCCTCTGCAGAGAAATCCACACCAACATAACCCAGGAGCAAAGACAGCCAGAACACATACCTGTGGTCTAACTAGTACAATTTGGTGGTAAGAGTGACCTCAATTGTAAAAAGTGACAAATATAAATAAAAATATGTACAGAAAGGGCCATTGGCCAGTCCAAAGTCATCAATGGCCACAGGGCAACGTCCAAGGCCCAACTTGACTACTGACAGCCCAGTCACTCCACTGGGCAGGGGCAACATGGAGATGGTAGGCAGGCACCTCAGGGGGTAGGGAGTGTTTAGGGGTATGTAGGGGGTTTCTCCTTGGGAGTGGGGTCCTTGGGCTTGGGTTTGGGAGGGGGTGGGTCCTTGCCCTTTTGTTTTGGGGGCAGACGAGTGGTCTTGGGACAGGGGGGGCGGAGTGCCACCCTTCTTCACCTTAGTGGCAGGAGTACTCTTAGGGGGTGGAACAGGAGTCGATTTGGAGCTGGAGGTACTGGGATGGGGGTTGGGCTTTTCTCTTATTGGCAGGCCGGAGGGGTGTGGGAGGGAAGAGGTCAAGGCGGGAAAGGAAAAGCTTCTTAGGACCAATGGGGCGGGTTGTGGGAAGAGGACTAGGAGTGGGGTAGAGGGAATGGTTGTTGAAGGAGGAGGTGTGCTGGACTTGGGTGCAGGTGCATGGACAGTGTGAGTCTGAGTGGGAGCGTTTATGTGTCTTTGGAGGGCAGACAGGGTAGGAGAGGATGAACAGGACGTCTGGATGTGTGTTGTGGTGGTGTCTGCAAGTGAGGTGTGTGTGCTCCATGAGGTGATGACTGCGCATGTGGTGTGTGGGGTGCATATCTGCGGGTCTGCTGTTGTGGTGACTGTGGGCAAGGCTGTACAGGTGGCAGGATCCGGGACTGTTGATCCAGTGCATGCAGGTGTGAGTACTGATGTGGCTGTGAGGGAGGAGGAAGATGGGGAGACAGTGGAAAAAGTGGCTGTTGTTGTGTGTGCATCTGTGTATTGGCTGTGTGTGTGCTTGCGGAGTGAAGTGTGCTGCCTGTGTTTGTCTGTGCGAGTACTGTCTGTTGTTTTGGGTGCATGCTTGTCAGAATGTGTACGTGGTATCGGTTTGGGGAGGGGAGACAGGGATTCACTATGGTTGACTGCCCCACAGAGATGGGTCTCAGGATGTCAATAGTCTCCTCACTGATGGCAGCAGGGCTCACTGGGGCAGGGTCCGAGATGCCTGGGGCAAGGGAGACTCCCACCCTCCTGGGTGAGTGGGCATGGGCAACTGTATGGGAGGCTATTGGGAAGGTGGTGCTGGTACGGGGGTGGCGAAAGATGACGTAGCTGGAGTGGTCCCAGAGGGGTCTGCCACCACAAAGGAGCTCCCATCAGAGGAGGAATCAGAGTCAGTTGTATTAGCTCCAGTCTCCCCCATGGTGCTCCCCTCGTTCTGCAACCCACTGGTCCCCTCGGTGTCGGTGGACTCTGCCTCCTGGGTCCCATGGGTTGTAGGTCCCTCACTTGCCGTTACCCCTGCTGCTTTGCCAGCTGATGCCAATGCACACATGGTCAGGATGAGAGAAGGGGGGAGAAAGAAAGGGAGCACAGGGTCAATCACAGCACCAACAGCACAGATGCCGTACACATCACGGTCACTCCCTGGAAATTACATTGTGCTGAATGGACTACAGTGACAAATCATTGCCTAGGTGCTACAGCAGGAAGGAACCCAAACACTACCATCTGCACACCTACTGGGACCAACTAAGCCCTGTCTGACATGGCATGCTAACTCCCTAGCAATACCAAAAATGGATACCACCCTACGTAGCTAAGCAGGACCATGCAGGAATGGCCAAACCGGCATATTGGGGGGTCCACTGACTAGAACCTTGCACCAAGATCCCATGCAAGGCAACAAAAAATGAATTCCACACACACACACACTGTAGTCACCCCCTTGTGGCGGTTGTGCTGCCCTCAAGTGCCCATCCCACTCAGGATTGGCCACCGCCAGTATGCGGGCCATTAGGAGGGTCAGGCTCCGATGGGTGCCCCTCCCTCATTGGGAGGCCGTCCCCAGCTGGGCCTCCGCATTGCTCAAGGCCCAGCGTCTCAGGTCCTCCCACAGTTTCCTGCAGTGGGTGCTCTGCTGGCTATCGACCCCCAGGGTCCGCTGCGCCACAACCCCTTCATTTGATGGGCGCTTACCTGCAGTGGAAATACAGACAGAAGGACACCATGAACCATACAATCAAGACTGTCACACAAATTGCCTACATACTGCATTTGCCCCTAATCAGGTACACACTTGACCTGTACCTCTACATTCACATTGTATGCAGCCATACCCCCCAAATGACACACTGCTAACACACACATACATCTACATGCAGCCATGTCGCATGCAACGTACCCATGATGTACTCACCTGTTGGTCTGGAGGCCTATACAACTTCTTATACAGGGGTAGGACCCCATCCACGAGCCTCTCTAACTCCTCTGACGTGAAGGCTGGGACCCTTTCCCCTATAGCACAGACGATGGCAGGTTCCAGACACAGGTCACAGCAGCACACGCAGTGAAGATGTCGTTGGGTGGAAAGTCAGGAATCAAGTGAAGTGGTATAAAGCAAATGGCGGTCACGTCTGCAGCGGTGAACACCGCCAGCATTGATCATCATTGGTTTCTGTACTCCATTGAGCCCCATGTTAGCCAATTAGGAATTGCATGGCAGTGCAGACCGCCTTCTGCCATGACGCCTAACACCAGCAGAGTGAGGTCACTTCCCCCTCTCCCTGCATACAGGACAGGCGGTTGCCATTTCCTGTTGCTGGTACTGATGTATTGATTTTATATGTATGTCGTTGGTGATGACTGTACACACCTAGGCAATTCAATACATACATACATGCTCTGTGTACTATGATGTTGTGTTTCCTTTGGTCCTGTTGTCACACCCATATTACTTTTGGCTCACTTAGATACCAACCACTGCGAAGGAATAGGAGGAGGAGGCAAGCACCCGTGTACAGACCCCTTGTGGACTTGGCTAAACTGGAGGACCGGCACATCATACCCGCCTATCGTCTGGACAGGGCCACAATCACTGAGCTGTGTTCACAATTGGAGCCTGATTTTATACTCGCTATCCATTGCACTACAGCAATTCCCCCTTTTGTGCAGTTACTGTCAGTGCTCCATTTCCTGGAAACTGGTTCTTTCCGGGTGACTGTGGGCTTGGCTGCCGGAATGTCACAGCCAATGTTCTTGATCGTGTTTGGAAGGGTTTTGTCTGCCATGCTCAAACACGAGCAGCTACATCACATTCCCCCAGGTTTATGATTTGCCCACTGTGAAGGCTGGATTCTACACAATGGGACGCATACCACATGTGATCGGGGCCAGTGATAGGACCCATATTGCCTTAGACCTTCCCAGGGAAAATGAGCAGGTGTACAGGAATAGGAAGAGTTTCCACTCTCTCAGTGTCCAGATGGTGTGCCTTGCTGACCACTACATCTCCCACGTCACAGCCAAGTATCCTGGATCTGTGCATGATGCCTTTTTCTTGAGGAATAGCAGTGTCCCATAGGTGATGGCATGACTACAGAGGCACAGTGCGTGGCTTATAGGTGAGCTTGCGTCCCCACCCAATGTATGTCAGTCATACATTGACTGGTATGTCATACCACATGCCATTGTGCATGGCTAATGTATGTACCTCACTGCTTTCAGGTGACTCCGCCTACCCAAACCTGTCCTGGCTGTTGATCCCTGTTAGGAATCTGAGAACAGGGCCTGAAAAGCGGTACAATGATGCTCATGGGCGTACCGAGAGGACTGCGAAACACACCTTTGATCTCCTGAAAGCCAGGTTCAGTTGCCTCCATTTGGCAGGTGGATACCTATGCTACTCCCCTGAGAAGGTCTGCCAGATTGTGGTGGTCTGCTGCATGCTGCACAATTTGGCTCCCAGATGCCTTGTGCCGTATCTGCAGGAGGAGGGGGCTGACAATGTACCTGTGGCAGCAGTGGACACTGAGGACAGTGAGGAGGAAGAAGAGGAGGAGGGTATGGACAACAGGACACATATCATTCAGCAGTACTTCCAAGACACTCAGGTAAGACTGTTGATCTATCCATGTCTCCATTTTAGTAAAGTGCTGTGTGGCTGTAGTGTTGTGTCAGTCACTACCTTTGAATCCCAATTGACTGTCTCCTATGCCTTCCCTTACTGCAGATGTTGGTATGGTTACAACAGTGTGCTGATGTGATGACTACAGACTGCTGAGACACATTTGGTGGATCGATTCACACATTACAGGACATTTGCACAGGATCATGCAGTTCTGTACAGTTCAATAGGTTGCACATTTCTTTCTAATAAAGCACTATTTGTCAAGTTGTGTTCAAGGGTGTTTATTTGAATGAAAAAAATCAGTAGAAAGTGCAATAGGGTGGGGTGATGGTTGTGAATAGTGCAGTGTAGTGGACCGGTCTGTTTGTAGCACAGTGTCAAAGGGGCCATAGGAAGAGGAGCAATGGCAGTCTAAAGTGAACAAGGTGACTCAGTTTGAAACAAAGGAGGCATTCTGGAGGAGCTCATTTCCTGAAGGTGGCCTTGGTCTTGGCAAGAGTCTCAGGTGTCTGTCTGGGTCACAGGGACCGTTTGCAGGGTGGTTCACCTTCTGCTGGGGGAGGGGTGCTGGTGGCATGTGAGTGCTGTATCAGGGGCCCCTTTCCACTAACTGCAGCAGATGTGGAGGGCTGGTCTGTACAGTGGCTAGTGGTAGGGGCCCGCTGGTGTGCTGTGTACTCCCACATGATGTTCGCCATGTCACCCAGCACCCCTGCAATGGAGGCCATGGTGGTATTCAAGGCCTGCAATTGTTGCATGACCTCCTGGTGGTGTTCCCCCTGCAGTCGCTGGTTCTCCTGCATGATGTTGAACACATGACCCATCCTGTCCTGGGATTGTTGATATACCCCCAGGGCGTTTGTGACTGCCTCCTGGGCAGTCGGTTCCCTGGGTCTGGCCTCACCCTGGCGCACAGTTGCCCTCCGACTGTCCCTGGCCCCCTGTACCCCCTGAACGGTGTGCCAACTCCCACTGACATCAGGCCCTTCATTGCCTTGCCTGTGTGGTGTCGACTTGGGTCCCTGTACCGGTGGCAACACTACTGATTGACGTATCCTGGGTACAGAGGTTTGGGGGCATTGGCTAGCTGCTGTAGTGTTTGAGTCTAAGGGGGGGGCCCTGTGGTGGACTGACTGAGGGATGTGTGGTCCCAGATGGGCTAGGGAGTTCATCCAGATCAAGACCTCCAGAGTTGCTGTCATCACTGAGGGCATCTTCTGGCTGGGTACTGGGTTGCCAGGGCACCTCCTCGCCGCTGACATTGGCTGGGGCACCTGTGGGGGTGTAAGTTATTTGTTAGGGTAATTGTCAGTCACATATTCTGCATTTCTACTTTTCCCAATGATATTGATGTTGTCCTCCCACCTCTGGTAGTGTATGGTGATGGATTGTGGGATTCGTAGTTCTACATGCTGTCCATGCATTGGTGGGGGGTGTGCATGCAGAGCTGGGAGGAAAGTGCTTGCAGTGGGTATGGCATGCAGAGGTAGACATTTAGGTGTGCTTATTGGCATGGTGCACTGTGTGGGATGGAGTGGGGTGAAGGGAGTCAGGGTGAGGGGGTGAGATGGAATGCAGGTATTGGGTGGTGGTTGGTTGTTAATGGTGACTCATCAGTGTCCAGTCCTCCGGTTACTCCAGTGAGTCCCTCAGGATGCAGTATTGCCAAGACTTGGTCCTGCCATGCTGTCAGCTGTGGGGGAGGAAGTGGTGGTCCACCATCAGTCCTCCAGATGGCGAGCTGGTACCTTGCTGCAATAGAACTCAACTTTTCCCCGTAGGTCGTTCTGCCTCTTCTGAGTGTTGTCCCTTGTGTGTGGACGTTGTCCTATGGCATTCACCCTGTCGACGATCCTTTGCCATAGCTCCATCTTCCTGGCAATGGAGATCTTCTGTACCTGTGGTCCAAACAGCTGTGGCTCTACCCTGAATATTTCCTCCACCAAGACCCACAACTCCTCATCAGTGAAACGGGGTGCCTTTGTCGGAACATGGGTGATATGTGGTGTGTGTGTTGTGCAGGGGGTGTTGAGTGATGTGGTGGGGTGTGTAGTGTGCGTGACGGATGAATGGGTTGTTGTGGTATGTGTTTGCAGTTGTCTATTGGATTGGTGTGGCAAGGTGTAGCAGTCTTCTTCTATTTGCAAAGATCTGTGGGTTATGGGTGGGTGTGTTTTATAGTGATGTTGGTGGGTGTGGGTATTTGTGTCAGGTGTGGGTTTTTTGTTTTGGCCAATGTTGTCTTGTTTTGTTTTTGGGTGGCCATATCCGCCGCAGCAGTGTGCACTGCTAATGGTTTACCACTGTTGACTGTCCGCTGTGTTGATTCGTGGGTCATTATTTGGAGGGCGTTGGTATGGTGCCATAACGGTATGGGTGCTAGTTCTGACAGTTTATTACATTCGTTGGGTCTGGAAGATTTATGGTTGTGGCTGGTTTCGGTTGGTTTTGTGTGTGTATGTCATAATCTGGTGGACGGATGTTCACTTCCATGGCAGTATGTTGGCAGCCATAACCGTGGGGTTATTCAATATTTACCGCCAATGTCATAATGAGGGCCCAAATTCTGAGCACACGGAGGTCTGAGGCACACGATGCCGCCACCACACACTTCATGTAAATCACATTTACCATGAAGCAGGCACACATTCATGGGTCAAAGCATAGCCTGTCATAAAGCATTGTCAAATGTATAGTAAAGGATGTGCAATGTGTTAGCTCAGGAATTCGGGGTTATGGGTTCACATGTTTTCAAGTGTTTTTGCATTTTAAATCTATAACTTGCAAGTTAACTATTATTTACTATGGGTAATAAAGCATTGCATTGAAATATATAAAAATGCCTGTCTGAACAGGCATTTGAGAAAAACCATAGAGGCAGGGTGAGCAGGGTTAAGGTACCATCCTCAGTGTTTTTCTCCCTGTGGAGACAGTAAATACTGTCTTTGGACTGCCAGAAAGAGTCTGCATGGTTATTTGAGTCTTGGGAGCGTTTTCCTTTACCACTCAACAGTGGCACTCAGAGACACAGAGAGACTCTGACAGAAATAGTTGCAGACCCACATAGGCACTCACACGGCCAATCCCAGATCCACTCACACACTCATAGAGCACTTCACAGAGCCACTGAGACACTCTCACTGCCACTCACAGACCAACACACACATTCATACACTCAGGAACAGACGCACGCAGATACTGACATATCTACTGTGAAACATTGCAAGTTACTCTTGTGAAAACCTACAAATTTCCCAGAAAAAAACATAGGTTATACGGATGTTATAGTTAGGAAATGTCATTTAAAAAAACACAGAAATTCACTGAAAAAAAACAAAGGTTATAGGGACGCTATAGTTAGGCTTACATTTCACTCATAAAAAAAACAAAGAAATTCAGCAGTTACAGCCTGAGCTAACTATAACTTACACCTCCGCAATGCACCACTCATGACCTCACATGTTACATCACTGATGACATGGTCAGCGACATCACTGATGACATCTTAAATGACATCACTGATGGCATCAATGATGATATCATCCACAGAAACACTCACACACCCACTCACATCTCTATGCAACCTCTCATACATCCACTCATGTACTTACACAATCACTCATTAACACAACTATACAACTACTCACACAGTCCCTCACTCATCCATAGAGCCACTCACACACCCACTTACTCACTCATACAGGCACTCACATAACCACTCACTCAATGATACAGCTACCCCTACAACTAGTCACTTACCCATAGAGCCACTCACAGAGCTACACACTCATCCATACAGCTGCTTACACATCCACTTACTTACTTATACAGTCACTCACACACCCACACACTCACTCATTCATACAAGCACTCACACAACCATTCACTCACCAATGGAGCTACCCATACAACCAGTCACTTACCCATACACCCACTCACAGAAACACCCATACAGCAACATACACACCCATTTGTTTACCTATACAGTCACTCATACACCCACTCACTCACTCATACAATCACACATCCACTCACATAATATGTTACAAATAGTATTCTATAGTAATATAGAAAGTACACAATTTTAACTTGGTGTGACGGATCGGACCAGGCCGACCCGCACACCATATGACTTGTGCTGTCTCTGCCCCTGGCAGCACGGAAGCAACCCAGGGAGAACCCCTTCTCATTGGCTCCCTGCAGAGGCCGCGGGAAAAAGACTCCATAAAAGGGGTGGTTCCACCCATTCAAGGTGAAACAGAAGGGATCCGGAGGAGGAGATCGAAGGAGCCGACGGGAGAAAGAAAGGAAGAGCAACTGAGGACGACTGAAGAGGAAGACATGGAAGACGCCTGGAATCTTCTTCAAGAGAGTGGACCGGAGCCGGAGTCAAGATCCTTGCGGACCCAACACAGAGACGAGGACCGCTGGCCCCTGGGAGCCCACGAGTGAGCCTGCCACGCTTCAGGAGAAGCGTGGCCAAACCAGGTACGGGGCTTTGGGACAGGGAGAAAGGAGCGGGAGGCGGGCGGAGAATGGGAAAACCACAGGCACAGCACTAAGAGCACGGATAGGGGGGTAAGGAAACAGAGGGAAAAGATATGTGAACCCGATGTAGGGAGGTAAAAAGGAGCCTAACCTAGGAGCAAGAAGAGAAAAGGAAAGAGGAACTGACCAAAGAGGAATAAAAAGGACATTAGCGAGAACTTGTGCACCATTTATATAATAGACAAATAAAAGGAGAAGAAACATAAAAACAGTACGAGTGAGAGAGGAGGAAAAAAAGGGAAAAACCCCGCCAGCACTAGGGTAGAGGGGTAAGACAGGGGAAACAGAGTGACAGAAGAAACCCGAAAAGGCGAAACCAAGTAGAGTGGAGGAAAAGAAAGATAGAGAAACCGCGTACTGAGACAGTAGAGTGGAGAGAAGCGATAGAGAGGGAAAAAAGGAAGGGTGAAAACCAAACACTTACCAAACCTATTCTTCTTCTGTCCCCACACGCTTCCCGCGAGGCCTCTGGAAGAGAAGGAAAGAAGAAGACAAGATTAGCGGCCAGAAGAAAGAAGACACTCATCAACTCCTACCTACAAAACATATTACAACAACATTATTTACACTGTACAAAGACCAATAAAGACAACCTACCTAAAACAAAGACAGGTAGTCTGGTGTATTAGATCGGCCAACCTCGTACACTTGGGTAATACCTTGGCATGCATGCTTAAAACTCATAAACGTTTACAAAACACTTACACTCACTGGATGATGTCATCAGTGATGTAATTTGCAATGTCATCAGTGATGTCTTCAGTGATGCCACTGACATGTCATCGGTGATGTAATATGTGAGATGATTGCGCGGTTGTAAGATATAGTTAGCTCAGGTTACTATATCTATTGAATTTATTTGCTTTTGTACAAGCAAAATGTGAGCTTATCTATAAATTACCTGTAATATTTGTTTTTTTCAGTGAATTGGTAAAGTTTTTTATGATATGTATATATATATATATATATGCATTTTTCTTTAATGTTTCAAAAACAACTGAACAGATTTACACCAAATAACAAAAAGGGCTCTTTCTGGACCAAGAGCTAGCTTTCTGCCCAATTTAGGCCCTCATTACAACCCTGGCGGTCAAAGACCGCCAGGGCTGTTCCGTCAGAAGCACCGCCAACAGGCTGGCGGTGCTTTCCATGGGATTACGACTGCCACGGTTGCACCGCTGGGACCGGTGGTTTACCGCCACGTTGGTCCCGGTGGTTGTAATCCCCCAGGGCAGCGCTGCCCAGGGGATTACGAGTCCCCCTCCCGCCAGCCTTTTCATGGCGGTATGAACCGCCATGAATAGGCTGGCGGAAAGGGGAGTCGCGGGGCCCCCTGCCACAGCCCCATGGAGCTTTTCACTGTCTGCATAGCAGACAGTGAAAAGCGCGACGGGTGCAACTGCACCCATCGCACCACCGCAACACCGCCGGCTCCACTTGGAGCCGGCTCCTGTGCTGCAGCCAACATCACTGCCGGCCCAGCGGGGATCTCGAAATGGCCACCGCGGGAGTGCGGCCGCATTGGCGGCCGCGCGGCGGATAGAACTTGGTGAGCAGCGCTTGCCGCCTGCCAAAGTTGTAATGAGGGCCTTAGTGTAATTCCATCCAGTTGTTTCAGCCTCTATTCCTGTTCAAAATCCCTAAGGAAATTAACATGACAAAACATATTTGGGATCCCTGCCTTTTTCTCGGCCCCGCTTGACTGATCACCCCAAAACTTTACAGATAGCAGATGACATGAACATGATAATTGTTCTGGAAAATTTTGTGAAGATTCATCAACAGGCGTCAAAGATATAGGCAAGTAAAAAACACTTTTTCTATAGAAACCAGGTACTAACTATAACTACCCCGTGGCGACCACCATATATATATATGTGTGTAGGAAAGTACCATCTTGCCCCGGCATGTTACCCCCATTTTTACTTGTGTGTCAGCTTGTTTTTGCCTGTCTCACTGGGATCCTGCTAGCCAGGACCCCATTGCTCATGGTTTGTGGCCAAAAGGTGTTCCGTGTGTGGTGCCTAACTGTGTCACTGAGGCTCTGCTAACCAGAACCTCAGTGCTTATGCTCTCTCTATCTTTAAAATTGTCACTGCAGGCTAGTGACCATTTTTACCAATTCTGATTGGCACACTGGAACACCCTTATAATTCCCTAGTATATCGCACCTAGGTACCTAGGGTATTGGGGTTCCAGGAGATCCCTATGGGCTGCGGCATTTCTTTTGCCACTGCAGCCTGAGTGAAATAACGTCCACATTATTTCACAGCCATTTTACATTGCACTTAAGTAACTTATAAGTCACCTATATGTCTAACCCTCACTTAGTGAAGGTTAGGTGCAAAGTTATGAAGTGTGAGGGCACCCTGGCACTAGCTAAGGTGCCCCCACAAAGTTTAGGGCAATTTCCCCAGAATTTGTGAGTGCGGGAACACCATTACACGCATGCACTACATATAGGTCAATACCTATATGTAGCTTCACAATGGTAACTCCCAATATGGCCATGTAACATGTCTAAGATCATGGAATTGTCCCCCCATGCCAAATCTGGTATTGGGGTGCAAATCCCATGCATCCACAGTGCTCCAGCAGGGAGCAGCAGGCACCGCTGCTTTCAACCCACAGACAGGCTTCTGCCCTCCTGGGGTCTGGGCATGCCAGTCCCAGGAAGGCAGAACAAAGGATTTCCTCTGAGAGAGGGTGTTACACCCTCTCCCTTTGGAAATAGGTGTTAAGGGCCTGAGAGGAGTAGTCTCTCCTGGCCTCTGGGAATGCTTTGAAGGGCACAGATGGTGCCCTCCTTACATAAACCAGTCTACACCGGTTCAGGGATCCCCCAGCCCCTGCTCTGGCATGAAACTGGACAAAGGAAAGAGGAGTGACCACTCCCCTGTCCATCACCACCCTAGGGTTGGTGCCAAGAGCTCCTCCAGGGTGTCCCAGACCTCTGCAATCTTGAATGCAGAGGTGTGAGGGCACAATGGAAGCCTCTGAGTGGTCAGTGCCAGCAGGTGACGTCAGAGACACCTCCTGATAGGTGCTTACCTGGTTAGGTAGCCAATCCTCCTCTGAGGGCTATTTAAGGTCTCTCCTGTGGGTTTCTTGTCAGATAACGAATGCAAGAGCTCACCAGAGTTCCTCTGCATCTCCCTCTTCGACTTCTGCCAAGGATCGACCGCTGACTGCTCCAGGACCCCTGCAAAACCACAACAAAGTAGCAAGACGACTTCCAGCAACATTCTAGCGCCTAATCCTGCTGGCTTTCTCGACTGTTTCCTGGTGGTGCATGCTCTGAGGGCTGTCTGCCTTCACCCTGCACTGGAATTTAAGAAGAAATCTCCTGTGGGTCGACGGAATCTTCCCCCTGCTAATGCAGGCATCAAACTTCACCGGTCCTCTGGGTCCCCTCTTATCTTGACATGCCTGGTCCCTGGACACACAGGAGCTGGATCCAAGTGACCCCGACAGTCCAGTGGTCCATCTGTCCAAATTTGGTGGAGGTAAGTCCTTGCCTCCCCATGCCAGACTGTAATCCTGTGTGCTGTGTGAACTGCAGCTGCTAGGGCTTCTGTGCACTTTTGCAAGGAATCCTTCATGCACAGCATAGCCCAGGTCCCCAGCACTCTGTCCTGCATTGCTCAACTCGCTGAGTTGACCACTGGCTTCGAGAGACTCTCCTTTGCAGTGTTGAGATGACCACCACGCTCAGATTTCTTGAACCCCTGTTCAAGTGCTTCTGTGGGTGCTGTCTGCTTTTGTGTGGACTCTCTGTACTGCTCAGCGCCCCCTCTATCTCCTCCTCCAAGGAGCTATCTCCTGGTCTTTCCTGGGCCTGGGCAGCACCCATTTTCTTCAACCGTGACCTTTGCAGCTAGCAAGGCTTGTTTGCAGTCTTTTTGCAAGGAAATAACTCTGCTTCCTCCAGCATGCCATGGGACATCTTCTTTGAAAGGAGAAGTTCCTGGCATCTTCTGTTGTTGCAGAATCTTCAGCTTCTTCCACCCAGAGGCAGCCATTTGCACCTTCATCCGGGGTTTAGTGGGCTCCTGCCCCCCCTGGACACGTTCGTGACTCTTGGACTTGGTCCCCTTCCTTTACAGGTCCTCAGGTCCAGGAATCTGTCTTGAGTGCTTTGCAGTCAGTTGTTGTCTTTGCAGAATCTCCTATCACAACTTTAGTGGGTTTCTGGGGAAGTAGGGTAACTTTACTCCTACTTTTCAGGGTCTTGGGGTAGGGTATCTTGGACACCCTAAGTGTTTTCTAACACTCCCAGCAACCCTCTATACACTACACTAGGCCTGGGGTCCCTAAGTGGTTTGCATTCCACTTTCTTAGTATATGGTTTGTGTTGCCCCTAGGCCTATTGCATCCTATTGTATTCTACAGTGTTTGCACTACTTTTCTAACTGTTTACTTACCTGATTTTGGTTTGTGTGCATATTTTGTGTATTTTACTTACCTCCTAAGGGAGTATATCCTCTGAGATATTTCTGACACATTGTCACTAAAATAAAGTACCTTTATTTTTAGTAACTCTGAGTATTGTGATTCTTATGATATCGTGCTATATGATATAAGTGGTATGGTAGGAGCTTTGCATGTCTCCTAGTTCAGCCTAAGCTGCTCTACTATAGCTACCTCTCTCAGCCTAAGCTGCTAGAACACTACTAATCTACTAATAAGGGATAACTGGACCTGGCACAAGGTGTAAGTACCATCAGGTACCCACTATAAGCCAGGCCAGCCTCCTACAATATGTATATGCAACGTTATTAAATACATCTGCTCTTTAAATAGCTAAGGTTGATAGTGTATATTATGTATTTATAGTATTACGTAAGCTGTGGTGTGTTCTATGGTATGTTCTATGGCTTCCGTATTTAGTAAATCACTAAGTGTAATACAGCTGATAATATAGAACAGTAAGCATAGTCCAATGGTCATATATGCACTGATTTTTAGCCTGTCATTTCATTTGATATGCAGATATGACTTTCTCTCTGCTGTCTTTTGATCCCATTTTGTTTTCTTTTGTTTCTAAGGGGAGTTTACTTTCTATTGCTATACCTCTTCATTTTGCTGTTTGCTTCTCTATGTTTTATTTATATCACCCATTTCTATAGTCACTCATGCAAAGCAAGTATAACAATCATTGGCAAAGCCAATCGATCTGGCATTGACCACCAGCCTTCTCATCATTCTTGTTTTGTCATGGTTTTCGCAAAACTTTATTGTTTGGGAATATGATGGGACCTCATCAACCTAAAAAAATGTCATTTGCTATAAGCAAAAAAGCTTTTGTTGGTCTTAAAAACACACATTACCATAGTACTCCTTCCCACTAAAGGGAACTACGTCAAGTGAGGAAGAAAGCAAGAAAGGGATGCAAGAAAGAAAGAGAGAAGGAAAGAAAAAGAGAAAGAAGAAGGAAAGAACATAAGACCGAAAAAGGAAAGAAAAATGCAAGAAAGAAGCAAAGAGCATGAAAGAAAAAAGGAGAAAAGGAAAGAAAGAAAGCAGGAAAGAAAGAATGAAAGAAAGAAAGTAAAAAAAGAAAAGCAAAGAAAGAGTGAAGAGAAGAGAAGGAAAAAAGGAAGAAAGACAGAATAAAAGAGAGAAGAAAACAGAAAAAAAGAAGAGAAGAAAGAAAAAGAAAGAATGAATGAGAAAAAAGAAAGCATGCACGAATGAAAGAAAGAAATAGTGAAAGAGAAATAAGGACAAAAAGAGAGAAAAAATTTGAAACAAAGAAAGAGAGAAAGAAAGAAGTCAAGAATGAAAGAAGGCTAAAATGATGGGTGGAAAAAGAAGGAAAGAAAAAGAAGAAAGAAGAAGGGTAAAAGAAATAGAAAGAAGGATAGAAAGAAAGAAAGTAAGAAAGAAAGAAAGAAAGAAAGAAGGAAAGAAAGAAAGAAAAAAAGACATTAGGAAAGAAATAGGGAATGAAAGAAAGGTGGACAAAAGTGATGGTAAAAACTGGTTTCATTAGAGAAAATTAGGTGCTGCCACGACAGAGAGCTAGAGCAGTGAGGCCAAGTTATTTTATTGTGCCAACTTTGTGTGCACTACACAAACCAATTTTAAAGAAATGCAGTCTTTAAAGAGTATTCTGTGATACTATAGAGTATGTAGTCATGGTACTACTTTTAGCAAGGAACGTTTGTGATTACTGGTGAATAATAAGAATGGGGAAAATGCTTTGCTTGGTAAAAATGTAATGCTTGCATGACATTGCCCCACACACTGTTGAATAGAAGCTACTGCATAGTGCAAAAATACTAGGCACTACAGGTAAAGTTCTTAAGCATTTTTACTCTTAAAGTAGTATAGAGAGGCAATGTATATTATTTCTTTATAATTTTACTGGTGCTATGAGATGTACTATGACTTCCATAGAGAGGAAATCAGTAAATGTAATCCCTTTAAATATAGGCAGGTTGGTGGTGTCCAATGTAGATCCATGTTTTGTCTTTCTTGTCTATACCATGGTTTTTACCCTCTCATTTGGGTTCATATGCCTCCATAACCTTATCTCTGCTCTATTTTGATGCTCTATTTGTTTCCAAAGTGAGATATCCTTACTTTCCAGTGCTATACCCGTCCTCTATAATGTTGTTTGTGCTTCTACAATTTATTTATATCACCCATTTCTATCCTTCTGTCATTAAAAAGCTAAGTATTAAAAATGGTGCTGGGTAGTACTGTTGGACAATAGGGATGGGTAAAACTGATGTTAATACAGCAAATGAGGTGCTGTTATGTTGTTTATGTTGTTGGGTTGTTTTATAGTGCCATTACTCTAACCCCTGTACAAACAACTACTAAGAGATATTGGGCTCGATTCTCAAAGGTAAACTTAGACGTTTGGTCTAAACTTAGACAAAACATCTAAGTTTACGACTTTGGGAACTCACAAAGGGCAGTTACGAGTACTATCTTTAGGTCCGCACTTGTGGATCTCCACCCCGACTGTGGATCTAAAGATACTACTCGTAAATGCCCTTTGTGAATTTCCAAAGTTGTAAACTTAGACATTTGTGAATTGGGCCTGTAGTGTTTAAAGAGTATTATTTGATTCTGTGTATTATTTTGCTGTAGTGTAGCTCAAAACATAGAATGTTTACAATTATCTTAGTGTGTCTTGCTGAGTTAAGAACTCATACATTACAAAGGTGATACAATTATTGAGAGGTAAGAGGTCTGCTATAGCGGTGGTCATTTTGGTGTCTGCTCTATTCTGTGGCTTACACCCTGTCATTCTAGTCTATACACAAAGGTGGTCATTATGATATTGGCGGTCACCTGATAGCCATAGTGGCAATGGCGGTCGGTGCACCACCAGGCCGGCGGTAAAGACCACCACATTACGACTGCGGCGGTGAACCGACCCAAACATAGCCGTAACACCGCCATTACTTCCAGTGTGGTCCGACCGCGGACGATGGTGGTTGCAATCCTCAGGTCTGCGCAAGGCATATCCCCGTCCACCATATTACGATTCAGCAAACTGCCACAATTTCTGGGGCAGACCGACCGCCACAGAAAGTCTGGTGTGAACGACCATTATGTAAGGAGACACTCACCTCCAGGGACACAAGCAAGTCCGTGGCCGACATGGAACCAGAACTGGAAGTCTTCCCAATGCTCTAACACGCAATCCAAGTACAAAACAGGGACAAAAACTAAGACAACAACCATTAGTACAGCCGTCTAGCACACAAGGGAGGGAAGGGGAGAGTTATACACCCACACCCAACACACATACTCGCACGGTCTGCCACGCACATATGCGCACATACACAAACATACAAATATGCAGAAATAACATAAGCACACTAAATTAAAGGTCAGACAAATCACTGAAATTGACACCAACGTCATCAGTTGGGCAGATGTATTCATTGGAAATGTTCTATTAAAAAACTATATACAAGAATGAGCCATTGACCAGTCCAACTAGCGCAAAATGCACACATGGGCATGATGACGGCCCAACTTGACTCCTGACGGCCTCATGGCCTCCACTAGGCAGGGACATCAATGGGGCAAGCAGGTTCCTTATGGGTGAGGGAATGCAGGTGGTGGCGGGGGTTTATGTTTGGAAGGGGTTTCCTTGGACTTTGGTTTGGGAGGAGTTGGGGGTTTGGCCTTAGCCTAAGATGGTGGGGGACTGGTCTTGGAGCAGGGGAGTGGCTACAGTCATTGCCTTAAAGGGAGGCTTTTTTGCTGGGGGAGTGACGTAAGAAACACTAGGGGGGCCATGGGAGGACTGGGAGCTGGAGGGACTGGGGGAGTGGAACGTGACACTTAGGGGCATATTTATACTCTGCTTGCGCCGAAAGGGCATAAAAAATGTTGACGCAAATTCGGCGCAAACCCTGCCCCATATTTATACTTTGACGCCCGGCCCCGCGGACGTCAAAATCCCACCATGTGCGTCATTTTTTGGAAGGGGGAACATGCCTTGCGTTAATTATATGCAAGGTAGGCGATCCCTTCCAAAAAATGACTTTAAGGCCTGTGCGCCTTATTTATACTCTGGCGTCATTTTGACGCACAGGAGGGGGCGGGCCTTAAAAAACTGCGCCCAGCCTGACGGGCGCTGTTTTTTAACGCCTGGGTCAGGGCAGGCGTTAAGGGACCTGTGGGCTCAGAAGGAGCCCAGAGGTGCCCTCCATTCCCCCAGGGACACCCCCTGCCACCCTTGCCCACCCAGGAGGACTCCCAAGGATGGAGGGACCCATCCCAGGGAAGGAAAGGTAAGTTCTGGTAAGTATATTTTTTTTAAGTGGCATGGGGGGCCTGATTTGGGCCCCCCACATGCCACTATGCCCAATGACCATGCCCAGGGGACGTATGTCCCCTGGGCATGACCATTGTGCAAGGGGTCATGACTCCTGTATTTGCTATGACAGGAGTCATGTCAATGGGGATTGTGCGTCCAAAAAAATGGCGCAAGTCAGGTGTGAGGCCTGATTTTTGCCTCAGACCTGACTTGCACCATTTTTTGATGCACAATCCCCATTTTCCCATACGCCGGTGCTGCCTGGTGCGACTCATTTTTTTTTACGCATACCAGACCGCAGCGCCGGCTAACGTCATTCCATAAATAAGGCGCCAGCATGGCGCATTGGAATGGCGTTAGCCAGCGGTAAAATTTATGACGCACAACTGTGTTGGCGCAGTTGTGCGTCAAAAAGTATAAATATGGCCCTTAGGGACACCACTGGGTAGGACTGGAGGAGGGAACAGGCCAAGGGAGGGAAGGAAAAGTTTTTTAGGAACACTGGGGTGGATTGTGGGAACAGGTTTAGGAGTGGAGGTAGAGGGAGTGGTTGTAGGACATGTAGGTGTGCTGGACTTGGACGTAGGTGCATGCAAAGTGTGCATGTGTGAGGTGGATGACTGTTGGGTGGGTGAGTGGGTGCATTTCTGTGTCTTGGGAGGAGAGGGAAGAGGGCTGGAGGAAGACAGGCAAGTTGTGTGAATGTATGTCGAGGTGGTGTCTGCAAGTAAGGGCGTTGTGCTGCATGTGGGTGTGACGGTGGTCAGTGCAGATGTGGTGCATGGGGTACATGTATGCATGTCTGCTGTGGTGGTGACTATTAGCAAAGATGAACTTGTGGTGGGATCTGGGAGTGGGGTTGCAGTGCTGGCAGGTGTGAATAGTGATGTGAGGAAGGAGGTGGTGGGGAAACAGTAGAGGCAATGCCTGTTGTGTTTGCTGGTGTGTGTTGGGTGTGTGCATGCTTGTGATGGGGCCTGTCGTGCTTGTGTTTATCTTTCTGCATCTTGTCTGTTGTCTGGGATGCGTGCAGGTCTGATGGTGTGCATGGAATGGGTTGAGGGCGAGGGCTCTGGGACTGGACACAGGTAGCAGGAGGGGGGACAGATAAAGTAGGGACACTGGCTGCCATCAAAGAGGAGGCCAGAGCCTGAAACGATCTCCATAGGCCAGCCAACGCACTGTTAATGCCTTCCAGGTAGGTATTGCTTTGCTGCATCTGGGATGCCAGCCCCTGGATTGCATTCACCATGGTTGACTGCCCCACAGAGATGGATCTCAGGAGGTCAGTAGGCTCCTCATTGAAAGCAGCAAGACCTACTGGGGCAGGGGCTGAGGTGTCTGCGGTGAAGGAAATGCCCACCCTCTTTGGTGAGCTGGCACGGGCAACTAGGTGGGTAGGTACTGAAAGGGTGGTGCTGGTAATGGGGTTGGCAGATGATGTAGTTGCTGTAGTAGTCCCAGAGGGGTTCGCCACCACCATGGAGCTTCCATCGGAGGAGGAAACAGAGTCGGATGTATCAGTTCCTGTCTCCCCGTGGTGCTCCCCTCGCCCGCCAACCCACTGGTCCCCTCGGCGTCATTGGACTCTGCCTACTGAGCCTTGTGGGCTGAAGCCTCCCCAGTCGCCGGTGCACCTACTCCTTCGCCTGATGATGCTAATGCACACAACAGAAGACAAGGAGGGAGAGTGGGGGAGAAGGAAAGGGAGCATATGGTCAATAACCACACTTATGCCACATCTGAACCACGCTTTACAACCATACACAAGCAGTTTTCAGTATGCTGTGCCAAACACTAGACCAAACAAATGGCTACTGACAAGCGACCTTGCAATTTGAAGCCCCTACAATCCTCCATTGACAACACTACACTGATACAGCAGCAAACGTTGACTACTCAACATACCATGTGTGGGAGTTAACTAAGAGACATCTACACTTACCCCATGACAATGTGTGCACAACCTGCATTTGCCTGAACATACGACATAGCTAGTTCAAACAGCAGTACATGAGAGTCACCAATCTTCACATTAGTCCCAGGATGTAGCCCTCTACATATGTAGCCATGTCTGTTACTTACAACTACCTATCAGACAGCCAATTAGCATTACAATGAGTACCTCAGCTACAACCCCAAACAGAGGTTACTTTGGCATCCACTAACAATTAGCTAACCATACAATTGCTATGCAACTCAATACCAACATGAAGAACACTGTGAGTACTCATCCCATTGTGGCTGATGTGCTGCCCTCAAGCGTCCATCCAACTCAGAATTGTCCACCACAAGTATGCAGGCCATTAGGGGGGTCAGGCTCTGATGGGCACCACTCCCTCATTGGGAGGACATCCCCAGCTGGGCCTCTGCGGTCTTCCGGGCCCGGTGTCTTAGGTCCTCCCACCGCTTTCTGCAGTGGGTGCTCCATCGGCTATAAACCCCCAGGGTCTGCACTTCCTGGCTCACCACAAACCCTTCATTTGATGGGCCCTGACCTGTATTGGAGACACAGAGATAAAGACTCCAAAACCAGTTGCAGTATTGGACTACATACTGTGTACATATTGCAGTCATGCTACACATTACACGTACCTATGAGCACATTAAAGTTTCACGACACAACACTCTCAAAAGGACATTCTGCATGCACACATATGCAACTACATGCAACCATATAGCATCTGTGTGAGAAAACAGAGGCCCCCTGACTTTTTGCCCCCATTTTTCACTTTTTGCTGGCTTTTTTTACTGACTCTAATGGTGCCCTGGGAACTGCTAACCAGTCCCAGGGCCTGTGCTCTTTGTAAAATCAGTATGTAAATTAGGTTAATTATAATTGGCTAAGCCAACCTACATATAAGTGCCTAGTATGTGGTAGGGCATGTAGGTTTAAGGACCCCAGCATAGGTGGTGCACCCATAGGAGCTCTGCTGAGGTGCCCAGTGTCATTTGAAAAGCAGGCCTGCCTTGCTGGCTGCTTTGAAATGGAAGTTACATGCAAATTCGACTTTGGAATTAAAAGTAGTTCCAAAGTCTTAAACTACCTTATCTTTACATATAAGTCACCACTAAGGTGTGGCCTAAGTGCCTCTAGGGCTGGGTGCCATGTAACTATAAGTGGGAATCTTATAAAAATAGTTTTATAAGCCCTGGTGAGGTAAAAACGTCAAATTCATTTTTTCCTCATTGTAGTGAATTGCCTCCTTAGGCTAGAATGGGGAGACTTTATTTTAATTTCTAAAGTCCCCTTAATTATCAGATACCTTAAGTTTGGTATCAAATTAATTGTTATAATAAATCCCACAACTTACAATTGTTGGATTTACTATAACTTGTTCAGGTAAAGAGTTTTAAACTTTACCTGAAAAGTTGCCAACTTCAGCCCTGCAGTGCTTTGCTGCTTTGCTCTCATTGGCTAGGCTGCCGTGATGAGGTGTGAAGTGGCCTGGAACAATGCAAATAGATGTGCCTGGGGTAGGAGATCTTCACTCAGCAGATGGAGAGGCAGGAAGGGTGAGGGCTGCCAAACTGGTCTTCAAAGGCAGGGAAGGACATTTGGAGCAACCCAGCACCTCCATCACATCCTGCAAACCCAGACAATTAGGTGCCCCCCTGATTAGATCAGGAGAGAGCAGGAGAAGGGTGTGTTTAAGATTTTAGCCACATCAGAGGGTGGGCTTAGCCAGATGTAACCTCTCCAAAAATCACTTTCAGCCATAATGGATTTTTGAGGAATGTTGCTCTCTGGGATTGATTTTTGCCACACTTCCCAGGAAGTGGTCATCACAGGGAGAAGGAGCCTGCACCTGATTCGAGAACCAGGACCTCCCTGTTTTTCATCCTGGAGCAAGGATAAAACTGGCAGACCTGCACCCACACCTCAGATCCATACCAGGACGAACTACAGGAGAAGAAGGACTGCCCTGTTGAACCCCTGACCTTCACCCAGACATTGCACTCTGGAGGACTGCACTAGCTGCACACTTGGGCTTCACCACAAGGACTTTGCCTGGCTTCAACTGGTTCAAGGAGGGACTCCCTGAAAACTTGCTAACCAGAGTCCCCTGCACCAACTCCTGATGAAGCTGACCAGCTGACCACTGTCCAGTGGCCAAAAAGGAGTTTTTGCCAGGTGCATTCTGGGAGTTGTAGTTTGCACCCTCAAGGAGCATCTCAGAGCTTCTGCAACCTTGTGGTGAGCTGTGGACCTCAAAGGAACCTTAAAGGAACATCTGGAAGAAGATCCAGAAGTTTGGAGAAGTTTGGAGAACGTTTGGAAAAAAGCTCCATAAAAGGACCGACCCACCATGGCAACTCTAGCCGGCTTGCCTCAATCGTGACCCGGCCTGACTTGCAGGTTCATCCAGGTGAAGAAAATCCCCGAAAAAGTGACTAAGTCTGAACGTAGGAAGCTGACCGGGACCTTCCAGGCGGTGTATCAGAAGAGGCTCCAGGTATTTCGGATCAAGATTCAGGTTTGCCTCGGTCAAAGGATTTTCACCTCAAAAAAATGACTACGTCCGAAGGTAAAAATCTCCCCCGAGGGCTCCTGTGACGCGTATCCGAGGATGAGTTCAAGAGGTCGGATTGGACTGGCGACTTGGACCAGCTGAATAAAATCTCCAGAAAAACAACTAAGGCCCATCTTTATACTCGATTTGCACTGAATTAGCATCATTTTATTTACGCTAATTCAGCGCAAACCTAACTCCCTATTTATACTTTGGCGCTAGACATGTCTACTGCCAAAGTTATGGTGTTAACATCGTTTTATGGATGTGAACACCTAACTTGCATCAATGAAATTCAAGGTAGGCCTTCCCATCCAGAAAAGGACGATATGGCATTCGCACCATATTTATCCCCCGTGCTAAAATCCAGCATGGGGGCCTTAAATAATGGTGCTAAGCTTACTTAGCGCCATTTATAAACGCCTGCCTATGGGCTGGCGTAAGGGGACATGTAGGCATATTTCTGTGGTCGGAGACCATGGAAATTGCCCACAGGTGCCCTTCCCTGGCCCCAGGGACACCCACACCCGGAAGACACCTAAGGATGGGGGACGCATCCCAGGTAAGTCGCGCTAAGTATTTTTTTTATTTTTTATCCAGCACCGCTCTGACTTGGGTTCCCCTGTACGGTGCTGGCCTCAATGGCCATGCCCAGGGGGCATTTGTCCCCTGGGCATGGCCTTTGGGGTGGTGGGCATGGCTCCTGTCTTTACTTAGACTGGATCCATGTCCATGGGGGTTGTGCACCAGAAAATGGCGCTACACTGCTCAGAGGCAATTTTTCTGCCTCTGAATAGTGTAGCTCCATAATTTGGCGCACAAGACCCGGTTTCCCCTACACCTCTCCAGCCCTGTTAGCGTCCTTTCCATTCGTGCTGACTAGTGCCATTCCATAAATATGGCACCCGGCCGGCATCTTGGAATGGCACAAGCCGGTGCTATATTTTTTCACGCAAAACTGCGCTAACGCAGTTTTGGGTGAAAGAGTATAAATCTGCCCCTAAGTCCGAAGGTACATTTTTGACCGAAGCCTCCTGTGAGATGCAGCCAACCAGGGCTCCATTGCGGTCGGCCTTAAACTTTGACTTTCCCCCAGTTGAGGTGCAACCAGATGACCAGATTGGCGCTATTCATTTCTAAGCGCTGAAAAGCATTAATTCTCTAAAAATTCATATCTCCAGTTCCCCTTCTCCAATTTTATTTGTTTTGGTGTCATTTTAAAGATAAAAAAATAATCTATTTTGCTAAATTGGTGTTGGATTTTTATTCTGTTTTACTTATTTACTATTTTGTGATTTTTCAATGCTTTACACACTAGTCTGCTAAGTTAAGCCTTGTTGCTCGTTGCCAAGCTACCAAGGTTGAGCTGGGTTTCATTTCTTGAGATCTAACTGGACCTAAGTGGAGGGTAGTGGCCCAATGCTAAATGTAGGTACCTACCTGCCCTTACCAATAACCCATTTTCCAACAATCTACCATACAACTGTCCATCCTGGGGTAAGACCCCATCCACAAGCTTTCCACGTTTTTCCGGTGTGAGGGCTGGGGCTCTATCCTCTGTAGGAGGTCTTTATAGTTGGACAGTCAGGAGTCAGGTTAAATGGCGTCTAGAAAATGGTGGTCACAGCCGCGGTGGTGTTCACCCTTACCACTGGCAGTGATCTTCATTGTCCCCTGTTCCCCATAGACATCAATGTTATCCAACGAGGATGGTTCCGACCGCCCACTGCCATGATGAATAATGCTGGTGGAGTGAAGTCACTTCTATCCTCTGCATGCAGGACAAGGGGCTGACATTTTACACTTTAATTAATCATTGTACCCATTAGCATGTGCGTCATAGCGTGATCTGGCAACCTACATGCCAGGCCTTACACATAGTGAAGTTACTCATCTGAAATGATGATGCCTTACACCATTTGCATCGTAATCGATGCTCTGCTCAAAACTGTCTGACCTAGAGAACTGTGGTGTACTATATGGTTTCGTGACTCATATATTCACGTCTCCATTCATTGTACATTTGAGTTGAAGACATGCTATATATTGAAAGGGGGTTGTATTTTATGGCCTTCAGTATGCACGAGCAACCAGTGAACAGATGGCAAATAGGTTGCCTGTGAGGTTGATATTTCAACATTGATTAAATGGGTGCTCAATAAGAATTTTCTTTGTTCCATTTGTATTGTTTGCTATGTGTAGATACCGACCATCCTTGGGCATGCACCCGTGTACCGGCCCCTACTTGACCTGGCTACACTGGAAGAACAACATGTACTGCCAACCTATCCTCTAAAGAGTATGACAATCAGAGAACTGTGTGCACAATTGGAGCCAGATCTCATGCCTGCTAATCATCATCCAAATGCTATTCCTCATACTGTATAGGTGTTTTCAGTGCTCCACTCTTTGGCCACTGGCTCATTTCAGGTGACAGTGGCCTTGGCAGCAGGTATGTCTCAACCAATATTCAGTTTAGTGTTGAAGGATGTTCTATCTGCTTTGCTAAAACACATTGATAGCTACATCAAATTCCCACATGGTGCGGATTTGGCCACAGTTAAGGCAAATGTTTATGCAATGGGACACATCCCACACGTGATTGGGGTCATTGATGGTACCCATATAGCTTTGGTGCCTTCCAGGATAAATGAGCAGGTATTCAGAAACAGAAAAAGTTATCATTCCATTAATGTGCAGATGGTGTACCTCGCTGATCAGTATATCTTGCAAGTGACTACCAAGTTTCCAGGATCTGTGCATGAAACCTACATTATAAGGTGTCCCACAGCTGATGGCACAACTACAGACAGAGAGGGAATGGCTCATAGGTGGGTATGTAGTTTATAACATTTACACTGTCACATTGTAGTACAGACATTGTATAGTGATTGAATGAAGGCAGAAATACATCAGCTGTGTTTAAGTGTGTTTATTTTCATTACAAAAAGGACGGGATAGTGCAAAAGAGAGGAGTGATGGAGGACAAAGTCTTTAGTGTAGTGGCCCAAGCAGTTGGTAGCACAGGTCCAGTATCCATGGGGCCATAGGACAATGGAGCAATGGCAGTCTGGTGGTTATATCCCTAAGCCCCCCTGCAATGGAGGCCACGGTGGCAGCGTGGGCCTGCCTCTGCTGCATGGCCTCCTGGTGGAGTTCCCTCTGCAGCCTCTGGTTCTCCTGCAAAGTGGTTTGTACCATGCCCATCCTGTCCTGGAATTTTTGGTATACTCCCAGGACTTGTGATAGTGCATCCTGGGCAGTCGGTTGCCTGGGATGCCCCACCCCTTGCCAACAGATTACCTCCCACTGGCCCTCACCCCCTGTAAATGTGTCCCTGAAATTGTGTGCCCACTCCCACTTGCACCAGGTCCCTCATTGTCTTGCCTGGTAGGTGTTGACTTCGATCCTTGTACAGGTGATCACACTGTTGATTGATGTGTCCTTGGGAAACGGGTCTGGGGGCGTTGGGCGACTGGTTTTGAACCTGCCTCAGTAGAGGGGGTTCTGGCGTGACCTGGGTGAGGCTTGTTGAGTTTGACTGGCCAGAGGTGCCAGATGGGCCAGGGAGATCTTCCAGATCCAATCATCTAGTTGCTGTCATCACTGTGGCCTTCTTCTGGTGGAGGACAGGTTGTTCGTGGCACCTGCTGCTGACTGACATTGGCAGTGGTACCTGTGGACAGGAATAATTGACAGTCGCATCTGCCTCACATTTACACATTGCCTAACCTGGGACATGGTGCTAGATGGTTGCTCCCCAGGTATGTCATTACCAGTAGGCAGTTTATTAATTGCTTTGTGGCAAATTAAGTTGAATTTAATTTTTTACTTCTGATATATGATGACATATCAGTATTTTTGCAATACTGACATTGCCGTTTCAGGGTTTGCTCTTGGGACCTGCTTATTCAATGGTATATGTCATTCTTTCCTATGTAGTTGTGCCTATGGGATGGATGTTGTGCATTTTTAGGTCAGTGAAGTGGGATGCATTGTGGGATCGGTAGTGCTTCCTGCTGAACATGCTTTACCAATAGTTGTGAGTGCAGACTTTGAGAAGGTGTTAGTTAAGCGGTGTGGCCATGCATGGGAAATGGGTATGGGTGGTTAGGGGGGTGGGTTTCAGTGTGGGTTTGGGTGGGTTGGGGAGTGATAGGGTAATGGGGACACATGCAATACAGGTGTTCATAGTGGTAGGGGAGTATAGGTGACTTACTACTTTCAATTCCTCCGATGATTCCAGTCAGGCCTACTGGCTGTAGTATAGCCAAGATCTTCTCCTCCCATGATGTTGACCCTGGGGGAGTAGGTGGGGGTCCACCGCCTGTCCTTTGGTTGGCAGTCTGGTGTCATGATGCCATGGATCGCACCTTGCCCGGTAGGTCATTCCAAATCTTCCTCATGAATTTCCTTGTGTGTGGATAGTTCCCCACTGAGTTCACCTTGTGGACAATCCTCCGCCATAACTCAATTTTCCTGGATATGGATGCTGTACCTGTTCACCGAACAGCTGTGGCTCTACCCTCACAATTCCGTCCACCATGCCACGCAACTCATCATCTGCGACACGGGGGTGCTTTTGTGGGGAGATGTTGATATGTGTGTGTGATGAATGGGTGGAGCAGACGGTGGTGTGTTTTGTGGGAGGTGGTGAGTTTGTGGTTATGTGGGATTGAGTGCTAGTGGTCTACTGTGCAATAGTGCAGTGCTTGTTTGTGTGCAATGCTGTTATGTGGTGTGTGATGTGTGTTTTAGGTGCACAGGAGGCTGTGTTGTGCATGTGCAGTTCCTTGTAGTGAGTGGCCGTGAGTTGTGTGGCAAATGTTTTCCGTTGCAGAGGATTGTGGGATGTGTAGGTGTGTGTTTTATACTTGTAGGTGTGTAGTGTTTGTATGTATTTCAGGTGTGGTGTATTTGAAATGGCCCATGTGGGGTGGTTTTGTTGTGAAATCAATATTGGGATCACAGCGGTCAATACTGCTAATGGCTTACCACCATTGAATGACCACTGTGGTGATTTGTGGGTTGTAATTTGGAGGGCGGTCTCTTCTTGGCATGACTGTGAGTGTGGTAGGACAGCCTCTCTCCCACTGTAGTTCGGCCTGGCAGTGTCAGATTTGTGGCTGCTTTCTGGTGGTTTTGTGTTTGTGGCTCATTATATGGCAGTAGATTTACCACCTCCGTGGCGGTCTTTTGGAGTCCGCCAACACGGCAGTCTTTGGTAAAGACCCCCAAAATCATAATGACCACCAAAGTGTATGACTTTCTTACCCCTCTCTTTTCTTTTTCTTTTCTTTCGATTTCTTGATCTTATGATTTTCAGTTGAAACCTACCACTGTGTCTTGTCTCGTTGCCCAACTTTACTCTTGTGCATACTCTTTGGCTCACACAGTTCTGTGCTCGTTTATTTGAAAATTAACTATGAGGAAAGTGCTGATAAGCACTGGTGAATTATGAGTGATAAAAAGTGGTGCCAATACTGAAAATTTAATGATGATATAATATTGTCACACACCCCACTGAGATCAAACTACCATTTGGTGATGAGATAGGAGGCTTTATAGCCACAGGTATTAAAACTATCACTCATTTACAAATTGTAGAATGACATTGTTTATTATAGTTTATAACTCACATAGCAAGCTATACTGACAAATGTCAGATGTACCAAAGGATTTTATCCATTCTGTGTCTATGGGAAAAAGCTTTCGTACATATGGCCAAAATGTGATGAGCCATGTGCTATGTAACAACTGGTTTATAATATGTTGTGTGTCTCATTTAAAATTGTCCATTTCCTTTAGGTATGCAATCTGTAAGTGTATCTGCTTTGTCCTACCATTTGATATGTATTTCATTCTATTATTTTGTTAGTTTTGTGATAAAAAATAATATTTTCACTTGTTAAGCTTTTCATAAAATGAGATAATTACTGCATATTGTTTATACATCAAAACTATTCTATCTATTTTCCCATCCTTGTTCCTGTTCGTATAGCAGAGAATATGCCAACAAAAGTGCAGACAAAAAGAAAACCTTTCCAAGAAGCTTATAAAGGAAATACTCAATCCTAAACACATGAATATTCTAATGAAAGTGTGCAAAGAAACGGGAATGTGGTTAAGAGAAGTTAATCATGTATTTAAAAAATAGGAAAAACACAAGTTAGGAATGAAGTTGTTAGAAAAGCACAAAAAGCACCAAAGTCATAAATGGTTCCAAGTTGGTTAGGAAAATGCAAGAATGTTTCCAAACATAGAAATTAAGATATTTCTGTAATTAGCAAGAAATATATAGGACTTTTGTGAAATGTTCTTTAGCAATAGGGTAGAAAACAACATCATGCAGATAATGAAGCAAGAGAAGGCTTGCTAGACATAGGCAGAAATAGTTTGCAGAGAAGTTATTTGCTCAAAAAAGTAACTTGTTAATTCCTATACTTAAAATAATACAAATGGTACAGAGGTTTGTTAGTTCATTAAAGAAAACGTGTCACCAAAAGCAAAACATGAACAATTTGAATTTTTGTTACATGTTTCAAGGAGGCTGAACACATGCTTCTAATACAGAAGCTTTTTTTAAAATAAGGAGAATTATTTCCATAAGTATACTTTAGTTTTTGCTGTTGACTAAGATGCATGCGTTTATGAAGTGAAAGAAGGTAAACCAGTGCCAAGAAGAGGTTCCCACCGAGGAACAAAGAAGACTTGAAATAAATCTAAATTAGTTAACATTTAACTCAAAATTAAGCTAATAGCGATGTTGCATTTTTCTATTTTGTTCTACGTTTATAATAAATATACAAAATTAATTTACATCATTAATTAACACAAAAACTATTGTCACTAATTTATTATAGCGTTTAATAGACGTTTGAAATTTTCCTTATCCTTTATTTTAGGGCGATCTCCACACCGAAGGCAGTATTTTCCTATGGTAAAGTATAAGTAAAAGAAGTAAAAAACAAATTATTTAACTAAAAAGTACAACTATTTTTATTTCATATAATAATGTAAATTAGTTTTAAATGTAGAGCAAAATAAGAAGCTGCTACAACATTATTAATTAAATTTTGAATTAAATCTTTAATTTAAATGTATTAAATTACAATTATTCTGAAGTTTAAATTAAAATGTAAGTTCCCATCTGAAGTAAAACACATGTATTATGCATTAATAATTAAAAGGTTGTTGAGATATTTTATAATTAAATAATACATTTGATTCAATTTTAGATTTTTCAGATTAAATTTTATTTATTTATATGCTTAACATAATGTAATTAACATTATTCTGATGGGGTTTAATTGTAAATCCCTACTTTCATAATTTTATATGGAAGGTGTTGTAGTACCAGTGGTTGGCCATGTGTGGTGCTGGACGTACTCCAGCACTGATCTGAAGTAATTTACTACTGTTTGGCTCCCTATTTGGCTGTAGTACTTTTAGAAATGCAGTTTGTGGATAGCAGTGGGCTTAATCATTTGTAGGCATGTGCATCCCTTCCTAGCCTTCCCTAAACCCCTACATGCTTCTCCTTAAACCCCTCCCACTTGGTAGTATGCATGCCCCTTTTTTACAGCCACTTCCCCAGTTCTTCACACATTTATTACTAAGTAGTAAACCTACATATGTGAGGATCTCCTCATTGAAAATATAGGAGAGGTGGAGATTTGCAATTGTAGGTTTGTGAATCGCATTTTGTGGAACGTTTGTAGTGCTATTTTAGGTCCTGGAAGTTAAATGCCACTTGTGGATTGCAGAATCTATTATGCCATCCACTACAGTGGCAGTGCAGGCATGGTGACAGGCTTAATCTTGGTAGCCTTGCTGCTTTATTGTAAGACATGAAGGACACCTGTCAAAATAACCCATTTTGACCTCCTTTTAAAATATTATTGACACCCATATGTAGGCCATGTAGCCTGGGTGCATAGCTTTAAAAGTGGATTGAGTAGATAATTAATATGACCATATCCCTACAGTGACAAAGTCCCATAAGTTATTTTCATTGTTGCAGGCCTAGCTTTCCTATTCAGAAATTCAGAGTCCAGATGAAAATAATAATACTGTATCTCAAGAATTATTTTCACAGGTGGAAACATCACTTTTCCCTGTGTGAAGCTCATGGAGGCTAATTTGCATAAACTCTTCAGCATATCCCAGCCTGTACATTGCCAGTTAATAGGTATAAAAGATTTAAAAGGGGTATAAAATATCTTACAGGATCAAACAATAGGCTACAAGTGGCTGCACCGTGATGCATAGGTTCTGCTCACAGTACAATGGCAGGGCTGGCCGAGCACCTTCAGGCTCACCTTAAGGGTTCCGGATAGGCGTGGCACACAGCAGACCGAGTGCAGGTGCTGGGTTCAAGGTGGATGGAGCGTTGTCTAGCCCTTGGAGTTACGTTGGTGGTCCTGGGATCAAGATGCAGGTCCAGTGTTTGTTAGTCAGGCAGCAGGGCACCAGGGCAATAGATTAGCAGTCCTTCTTGCAGAGTAGCACAGCAGTAAGTCTGAGTCTTCCACAGGTTCAGAGATGTACTGAAGAATTGGGTCTAAGGGTCCACTATTTATATCTGGTGCCTACTTTGAAGAAGGAGAAGGGCACAACATTTACTGTTCAGAAAATATATTTAAATAGATAGATAAATAGATTTAAAGAGCAATTATACAATTGTAATATATTGCAATTCCCAAAATTCCCAGTGCCTCCTATCTGAATTACTAGAACTATTCCTAGAAAACTGTCACTGACCTGCAGTGGGACTCCCAATCTGTTAGTGAATTTCCAAAAAAGTATGACATTTACATTAGAAACAAATGTGGAGAAATACATTTCTGACTTATTTTGGGGAACAGTTATTTTAAACAGTTATGGTTAAACTCTGTTCTTCCTCTCACCCTTCTCCCACTACGAATCACTCTTTATTGGGAACATTGATGGATTATGCAGTCTAATTATTTCTGGGGGTTCATTCAGAAACTTTGCACTTCAGAACAGTGCCATAAGACTGATCTTTGGGCTAACTAATGAGACAATGTATCACTGGCAAGAATATCTCTTCCCTATTTTCGGGTGGCAACCTTACTTATTTGTAAGGTATTAGGTCTTCTTCCTAAAGACCCTCAGGATAATCCCAATTAATCTTGTTTAGAGGATCATCTACTTTCCACACTTTAGGACCTTCAGATCCATAAATTGAAACACATTGTGCATATATCTGCATTTGTGAAGTAAAAATGAGCAGGATTATACCTACTGTTGGCTTGATGTTAGCATCATACATTTGTAGTTGAGGAGTCTATTTTTGGGAAAATAGTGATAAACATGTGCTCTCTGTAAATGACAATGCTCTACCATAAGATGTGTTAGTTACATTATAAAATCATCCCACCTCATGTCCATTGAAGGCATCTGTGGCTCAAACTTTTGTCATTCTAAAACTTTGGTTGTGGTTCTAAAATGTTCGAGAAGCATTAACATAGATAGATCCACTGTGACTGGTGTCTTATGCAAATCTATTTCAACTTGAAACAATGGCCATGTTTTAATGGTAAAGTTAATGCCTAAGTATTTACAACAAAATAAAAAAAACTAGACTGACTTGCTATTTGCCAGTCATGGCACTCAACAACAAGTACTACAGCAGCTCTACCAACAGTTCCTAAGAAATACTTTGGGCCCCAGTGCTTATCATGTTTACAAATTAACACTGTGCAAATTAAATTTGTGCATTGATCAGTGAGTGCAAATGTCAATGCAAAAGTATTCTGCTCCTGTAACTTCAAATTGTTACGTGGTGATATGATGTGAAATTGGATCCATGACATTTTACCCAAGTTTGCACCACTAAGTTTGAATTTATTGGGGTACTATGTAGGGGTGGATGGATTGTTTCATTCCGTCTTTGGAATTGGTGGAATTTGGTAACTCTGTATTACTCTTGTAAACTTAAGTTCTGGTCAAATGCCGGCAATCGCCACATGGCAGAATTTTCTCCAATGAGGCTTGAGAAATGCAAGTGAGATTTGCTACCCCTTAGCATAATTTTCTATTGCAGGAGGTTGGGGGTGGTTGTGGTCAGAGCACTCTTGTGCACCACATGGTGCTGTTTGTGCTGGTTTTATGGTGCTGCTAATGCCACTGGTGCTAAATTGCAGCGCGAGCAGCGTGGCATGCATATTTTCTGCCTATTGGTGGAATGCTGTGTAATCTTCGGGAGTTTTTATGTAACTCTCTGAAACACTGCAAGTTCTTCCCAACCCAAGTACCATGCCCCCTCTATCAGAAAAACAGTTTTTTTGACAAAGAGGGCTATGGGAGGTGCAGGATGTATCTGGCCTATTTCCCTAATTAGTAGCCAGAAACGTTCTCAGTGATGTTTAACTTGTGGGGCTGCTCTGTTAGATATCAGCGTCTAACTAAGCATTGGAACTAACAAGTGGCATGGTTGTGTTTTGTGTTGCCTTCAAGGTCTGTATTGGATGGTCCTGAGTCTGCTGACATCTGTGTTATCAGGTCAATAGTGGTTGGCAGGCAGTGAGAGTAAACAGAATATAAGGTGTATGTTGAAGTCTATAGGCTTTATTTTTGAATGATGAAAAGCTTGTGTTTAAATCCAATGTCAATAGGCTGAGTTTTTTATCTTGGTAAAAGTTACTGTATTTAATTTGTTGTCAAAACCAATAAGGTTATATACCTTTATTGATCATGCAGATATTACCAAAGACTGTAGATTTCTTTTATTGATTGTGAATACATTGGTCACACCAGAAAGCAGGACTTTTGAATAGCGAAAAGCCTTTCATGGTTTGCTTTAGAAATACATTGATGTATTGATTCTTTTAGCTTGGGGTTTGTTGGGACACAAATTGTCACATAGTACCTCTCAGATAATGGGAAAATATGAGATTTAGGACGTTAGTTGCCTCGAGACATTTCTTTAGGGTATGTGATTTGCACCCTGATTATTCTGCGAGTGTCAGAACTAATGTTCACACAATAGCAGATCTTCAGCTAAGTACTGCAGGTAAAAAAAAAAACATGCCTCTTTGCAAACAGACTAGGACTGCCACATGTTTGAAAATCAGCATGGCTTAAATGCTAAGCCACATCCAACATGGCTGCACATACCACAAAATCTTATTTCTTCTTGTGAAAACAGTTGTTCTCAGGAGAAGAGGCCTCACTGTTCTGATAACTTCAGACACTGCCTTGTACCTCCACAGAACTGGGAGGTAGTGGGATGTAGGCAGGGATCTCGTCCTCAAATGGAGTTCTGACCACTATATGTCATCTTTGGTTTGGCTTTGAGTGGAAGCCCCAGTTTGGCCCCAAAATAATGCTGGGGACAATGGCATGACAGCAAAGCCCATTTAGAAGTGGTACCAATTTCTAATTCCATCAGAGAATTAGTAAATATTTGTAATTTTGTGCTTAGTATGTAGCCGTATGTACATCTAAAAACTGGGCAAATACTTTTTGAGTATTATGGTGTGTGATGCTGAGTTTTGAGTTTCTGTTCCACAGCACCTTTCTGGCAGCCTTCGACTGCTCTGCCTGATTACCTGGAGAGTGAAGTGCCAATAGGGGCACTTGGTCCTTGTGTTTGAGGTTGCACAGTATGAGATCCCAGAACCAAAGGTGAAAGGGCCCCATTAATATAATTGAGGCCCGGTAGCTTTATAGTGCCTTGTGGCCTCCCACAGTAGATTTGTGACACTCCCCTCAAAATTACCCTCTACTCAGAAATATGTTTTATCTCAAGATATTGTGAGTTTGATTGCATCAAGATATTGCTAAAAAATGTGGAATACATTTCTTTAAATGCTTGTACCATCTACTGGATGGTGTGCCACACTTACAAGGCACTCTGGCCCTCATTACAACCCTGACGGTCGGGGTTAAAGCAGCGATAATACCGCCAACAGGCCGGTGGAAAAAAAAATTTAATCACGACCACGGCGGAACCAGCCAACACATACAGCTACTTTAACACTCCAACCACCACGGCGATAGCAACAAACACCAGGGTAGTAACCGCCAACAGCAAGACAGAAGACAATGTACCGCCCACCCCACTAAAACCCGCCCATTCGCCAACTTTTCCGGGGTGGTACCAATGCTATCAAAAGCATGGCAGAAACAGTATTTGGAAGGGAAACCACTCACCTCTCGACACTCAAGGAAGAACCAGGACGCCATGGAGCCTGAGCTGCACGTCCTGCCCATGCTGGTGTATCTTCTCATATATCATGAGTACCAACGGTGGCGACGACGACCACGGTGATGATAGCACCTACTAGACAGGGGAGGTGGGGAGGAAAAAGAGAGTGACACTCACACGCAACATGCAACATCCCCACCCCCACCCTCACCCCAACACCATACACACAAACACATGCAACAACATTAAAGATACACCCCATAACCCTCTGGAATAACGCAAGGACAAAAGGAATTGAGTCAAATCAGTGTAATATTAGAAATTTAGAGAAATACGTTCATAAATAAATAAACAGTATGTACAATATATACAATATATACAAAATGAGGGACAAAGTCCACACAAAAATAGTCTGCGGTCCACTGGGCCATAACATATAGGCCAAGCCCACACTTGACTCCTGCCTCAAAATGGAGAGAACACTGCAGGGGCATCAGGTCGAAAACACACAGGCACCTCAGAGGGACGGGGAAGGGGGGGCACCTCAGCCGGAAGATGGTACAACGCCACTGCTCCTGGAGGGGGATCCATGCCCACAGCGATGTCCTGGGGAGTGCAATGCCACAGTCTCTCAAGTCTCTCCAGTGGGTGATTTGCCCACTGCTTGGCCCTGGGGAGTGCAAAGCCACAGTCTCTCAAGTGGGTGGTTTGCCCACTGGTTGCTCCTGGGGAGTGCAAAGCCACAGTCTCTCAAGTGGTTGGTTTGCCCTCTGCTTGCTCCTGGGGAGTGCAAAGCCACAGTCTCTCAAGTGGGTGGTTTGCCCACTGCTTGCTCCTGGGGAGTGCAAGGCCACAGTCTCTCTAG
The DNA here is from genome assembly GCF_031143425.1 of Pleurodeles waltl. Lineage (NCBI taxonomy): Eukaryota > Metazoa > Chordata > Amphibia > Caudata > Salamandridae > Pleurodeles > Pleurodeles waltl. The sequence goes on from NC_090437.1 coordinate 833,561,841, forward strand.
TGGATGGCTTCTTCCACTGATTCTGGAGAGGGCTTTGTGCCCAGTGTGCTTCATCCTGCCAAGGATAGGGTGAGTGGATGCCTTTCTCCACTGGTTCTGGACGGACCTTTGTGCCCAGTGTGCTTCATCCTGCCAAGGATAGGTTGATTGGATGCCTTTCTCCACTGGTACTGGAGGGGTCTTTGTACCCAGTGATGCAGCACTTGGGGGGTGCCAGGTCACAGTCCCTCACCTGGGTGTCAGAGCCATGAGATTTGCAGTGGTCAGGAAGCATGATAGTCCATGGAGGCAGGGCTACAGTCCATCCGCCGGCAGCTATGGCTGCACAGTGGTGGTAGTGCCGGTGGTTGTGGGGGTGCTGGCAGTGGTGGGGGGAGGCTCCAGTTCTTCTCCTGCAGCCTCAGACGACTGCCCACTGGGGCTGCTGCTGCTGGCAGTGGTGCTACTGTCAGCAGTACAGGTGGCAGTGCTTGCGGCGGTGCTTGCGGCAGTGCAGGTGGCGGTGCTGGCTACGGTGGAGGTGCCAGTGCTGCCAGTGGTGGGGGGAGGCTCCAGCCCTTCTCCTGCAGCCTCGGACGGCTGCCCACTGGGGCTGCTGCTGCTGCTGCTGACAGTAGTGGTGCTTGCGGTGGTGCAGGTGACGGTGCAGGTGGCAGTGCTTGAGGCGGTGCCGTTGTCGGTGCTGGCCGTGGTGCAGGTGGCAGTGCTGGCGGTTGTGCTGATAGCCACCAGGCCTTCACCTGCAGGCTCGGATGGCTGAAGTGCCTTGGCTGGTGTTTTCTGCCCCTTCCTGCCCTTGGCAGATGGTGGTGTCACCTTGGGTCTGGCAGCTGGAGTCTTTGAGGTGGCCTTGCTGGGTTGTTGTGGCTCCTTCCCCTTACTGGATGCTGTCCCCTTCTTCACCTTACCAGGTGGCGGAATGTTCTTTGCCTTGGCAGGCGTTGGTGGTACACTGACTGGCCTGACGGGTCCCCCCTTTGAGCCTCTGACAGCTGCAGGAATCACAGCGACTTGGTGGCTGAGGTGCTGCTCTGGGTTTTCGCCACCCTGGCCTAGGGGAAGGACGGGGGAGGGGTAGAGAACAGGTCAATGTTGGCTAGGAAGAGCTTCTTAGGGACATTGGGGCGGGAAGAGGGTGAAGGTTTGGGAGTGGAGGAAGAGGGAGTGGCTGTAGGAGTTGTGAGTCTGCAGTGTTTGGGTGCAGGTGCATGAGCTGGATGTTGTTGTGAGGTGGATGGCTGTTGGGTGGGTGTGTGCTTGCGTTTGTGTACTTTGGGAGGAGGGGTCACAGACACAGTGGGAGAGGACACAGGGGACGTGTGCATGGATGTGGGGGTGGTGACTGCCAGTGAGGGGTGTTAGTGATGGGCGCGCTGGTGATGGAGGTAGTGGATGAGGATTTAGTGCGTGCAGGTGTGAGTGGAGATGCTACTGGCAGGGATGTGGACCAGGAGGAGGAGGGGGACACAGTGGAGGCAGTGGATGTTGGTGTGTCTGCATGGGGATGGTGCTTGTGTGAGTGCCTGTGAGATGAAGTGTGGTGCTTGTGTTTGCCTGAGCCACTTTTGTGTGATGATTTGGGTGAATGCTGGTCTGAAGGTGTGCTTGGGATAGGCTGGGTTTGAGGGGATTGGAACGGGGTAGAGGAAGTTGAAGGGGGGAGGCTAGAGACAGGGACAATGGCTGCCATCAGTGCTGAGGCCAGAGCCTGAAATGCTCTCTGTTGGGCCACCACGCCAGAGTGAATGCCCTCCAGGTATGCATTTGTTGCAAATGCCTCTTGCCACCCTGGATGGCATTCAGAATGGTTGACTGCCCAACAGTGAGGGATCTCAGGAGGTCAATAGCCTCCTCACTGACAGCAGCAGGGCTGACTGGGGCAGGGCCGAGGTGCCTGGGACGAAGGAGATGCTCACCCTCCTGGGTGAGCGGGCACGGGAAACACGCTGAGGGGCTGCTGGGAGGGTGGTGCTGGTAGGAGGGGTGGAGGCTGTACCTGTTGTTAGGGTGGGCACAGAGGTGTCCGCCTCCGTCAGGGAGCTTCCACAGAGGAGGAGTCGCTGTCTGTAATGTCCCCTCCTGTCTCCGTCATGGTGCTTCCCTGGCCCTCCGTCCCACTGGTGCCCTCACCCTCGGTGGTTTCAGCCTCCAGGCCCATGTGGGTTGCAGCTCCCTCCATTGCGGTGCCTCTGCTTCTCCACCAGATGATGCTAATGCACACAAGGACAGGGTGACAAAACAAAAGGGGGGGAGAGACAGAAGATGCACTTGGTCAATGCCAGCAACAACACTGGCATTGGCGTACACAACACACAGGGAGCTACCCTATGCAATAGGCCATGCACTACCAGTTACAGTGCTAGTCACCAGCCCATGGGGGACATGGCATAACACCATCAGCTGCACACCTGAAACCCACAGGACCCTGCCCAGTAGTAGATGCCCACTAACACCATTGGGTTTGGAGTGCTTCAGAGCTGCCCAACAAGGGACCTACCCTGCCGTGTTCGCCCTGGCCTAGGGGCACCCACAGTCCACATCCACCACCCAGGTAAAACTTAACGTGCGCCAACTCATGAATCTGAATTTGTATTCACCCCCTTGTGGCTGCTGTGATGCCCTCAAGCACCCATCCAACTCCGGATAGGTCAGCGCCAGGATGCGGAACATCAGGGGGGTCAGGGTATGACGGGCACCCCTTCCTAATTGGGAGGCCAGGCCCCAGCTGGGCCTCCGCCGTCTTCCTTGCCCAGCGGCGCAGGTCCTGCCACCATTTGCAGCAGTGGGTGCTCCACCTGTCAAAGACCCCCAGGGTCCGTACCTCCTTCGTGATGGCAAGCCAAATACCCTTTTTCTGATGGGTGCTGACCCGCAGGAAAAATACAGCAGAAAAGGGATTAGTAACACCGTCCGGACCATCACACTCATGGCCCACCATATCCCTCCCATCCACTAATGCACATACATTGACCACCATACAGGCAGCACTAAGCCCAGGACACCTCAGCCCCTCCCTACATGTGGCTTTCACACACAGCACTCCATACATTCATGGCCCACGCATCATGCTCACAGTGTACTCACCTGTTTGTCAGGAGGATCATAGAGTAAAGTGTACTGGGGTAGGACCCCATCCACAAGTCTCTCCAACTCCTCCGCAGTGAAGGCAGGGGCCCTTTCCCCAGACACATGAGCCATTGTCGCTTCCAGACACAGGTCACAGCAGCACTTGCAGTGTTTGTCCTCTCCTGTTGAAGGTCAGGTAGCAAGTGAGTGAACAGATAGAAAATGGCGGTCATGTCCGTGGCGGTGTGTACCGTCACCGCCGGCGTACATTGCTATTGGCTCCTGTAACCCAAAGGGCCAATGATAACCAATGCAAAGTTGCGTGGTGGTCGTCGACCGCCTACCGCAATGGCGCACAACTCCAGCGAAATTACCTAATTTCCACTTGTCCCTCCTCACAGGTCAGGCAGCCGTCATTTCAGGGGGGCACAGGCGATTGCACCTAAGTGCGTCACAGCAGACATTGGCACATCAACTGACTCTTGGATTCACATACTGGTTCTGTAAATGAAGAGATGCATCATTATTGCAATAGATGTGTGAATAAGACCCTCTGCTCACCGTTTTTCCTCCCTAGGCTTCAACTGCTGAGGATGAATATGAGATGGAGACATCCTCCAGTGTACAGGCCCCTGGTGGACCTTGCGACAATGGACGACAGACACATTATCCTAACATACAGACTTGATCGGGCCACAATCCAAGAACTGTGTGCCCAATTGGAGCCACACCTGATGTCAGCTATCCGTCAGCCCACAGGTATCCCCACTCTAGTGCAGGTCCTGTCAGTGCTCCATTTCCTGGCAAGTGGTTCCTTCCAAACAACAGTGGCCATGGCATCAGGGATGTCTCAGCCAATGTTCTCAAACGTGTTGACCAGAATGTTGTCTGCCCTGCTAAAACACATGCGCAGCTACATCGTATTCCCCCAGGTGGAGGATTTGACCACAATGAAAGCTGACTTTTATGCCCTGGGCCATATCCCCAACATCATTGGTGCCATTGATGGTACACATGTAGCAATTGTCCCTCCCGGAGAAATTAACAGGAATAGAAAAAGCTGTCACTCAATGAATGTGCAGATGGTGTGTTTGGCTGACCAGTACATCTCCCATGTGAATGCCAAGTATCCTGGCTCTGTGCATGATGCCTTTATCTTGAGGAATAGCAGCATCCCATATGTGATGGCTCAACTCCAGAGGCACCGGGTGTGGCCAATAGGTGAGCCCAAGATCCCCACCCAGAATGTGTTGGTGTCTGGGTATGGGGTTGTCCCTAAGGGATAGTATGTGTCTAACAGTTGTCCCTCAATATTTGCAGGTGACTCTGGTTACCCCAACCTCCCATGGCTACTGACCCCAGTGAGGAATCCCAGGACAAGGGCAGAGGAACATTACAATGAGGCACATGGGTGAACAAGGAGGATTATTGAGGGAACCTTCGGCCTCCTGAAGGCCAGGTTCCGGTGCCTCCATCTGACAGATCCCTGTACTACTCACCCAAGAAGGTGTGCCAGATCATCGGTGCATGTTGCATGTTGCACAACCTGTCCTTGAGACACCAGGTGCCTTTTCTGCAGGAGGATGAGCCTCGAGATGGTCTTGTGGCAGCGATGGAGCCTGTGGACAGTGAGGAAGAGGAGGCAGAGGAAGTAGATGTGGACTACAGAAGTAATATCATACATCAGTACGTCAAGTGACACACAGGTAAGACACTGTAACTTCACTTTACTTTTCAATTTTCTGTTGGACATTGTACATGGCAGCATGATTTCCCTATGTCTATGGCCACTTACTGTACCCTTTGGCATCTCTGTTTTCAGATCTCTGTGCCCCACTGTGGCTCCTGGTGTGTTTACTGCCGCCTACTACAGGTCATACCAATGTACAAATTACTGTACATATGAATTGCAATATTTTCAGAATGTTGTACTAATACATATTTCAATCAATTGACCGACTCCAGAGTTGTATTTGTTCGAAGGGTGTTTATTTAAGTGCTAATAAGTAGAGGGGGATGTGCAATGGGCTGGGGTGATGGTGGAGGAATGTCCAGTTATAGTCCAGTCTCTTGGTATCACAGGTGCATTGTCCAATGAGGCATAGGAAGGGGAGCAATGGCAGTTCAAGGTGGACATGGGGACAGAGTGGGACAGAAGGGTGACAATCAGGAGAGTCTTATTTCCTGGCGGGGGTCTTGGCAATTTCCTCTGGCTTCTGCCTCGATCGCAGGGACCGTTTGCGGGGTGGTTCTCCTTCTGGAGGGGGTGGGGTGCTGGGGGCCTGTTGTTCCAGTGGCGGGCCTCCTGTCCACTAGCGCCGGCGGAGGTGGAGGAATGTTCATTGGTGTGGCTAGTGTCAGGGGCCCGTTGTTGTGCCACTGCCTCCCTCATGGTGTTGGCCATGTCAGGCAGCACCCCTGCAATGGTGACCAGGATGGTATGGATGTGTTTGAGGGCCTCCCTGATCCCCAGGTACTGTCCCTCCTGCAGCCGCTGGGTCTCCTGCAACTTGGCCAGTATCTGGCCCAAGGTCTCCTAAGAATTTTGGCATGCTCCCAGGATCCATGCAAGTGCCTCGTGGAGAGTGGGTTCCCTGGGCCTGTCTTCCCCCTGTCGCACAGCAGTCCTCCCAGCCTCCCTGTTGTCCTGTGCCTCCGCCCCCTCAACCGTGTGCCCACTGCCACTGACCACAGGTCCCTGATTTTCTTGGGTTTGTGGGGTTACTTGGGGTCCCTGTAGTGGTGGACACACTGCTGATTGACGTGTCCTGGGGACAGTGGTATGGGCCCACTTGGTGGGTGCTGTCCTGGTATTTCCTGAGAGGGGAGGCTCTGTGGTGGTATGGGACTGTGGCAGGGTAACGAACTGTCCAGAGGTCCCTAATGGGCCAGGTTGGTCATCATGATCCAGGCGTGCAGAGCTGCTGTCATCACTGTGGGCCTCTTCTGTGGGGGGACTGGATGTTGCTGGCACCTCCTCTACGGTGATGTTGAGTGGGGGTCCTGTGGGGATGAAAATACAGTGTTATTGTATCTGCGTGTGCCATCTTGTGCATGGGTGTGTTTCCCTGTATGGTTGTGATTGCCCTGTCAGCTTTGCCTTGTGTGCGTGGTGATTTTGTGGGCTAGGTGATTTTCCCTAATGCACCTGCTGTGGTGATGGGTGTCCATGCAGGTCTGTGATGGGGGTACATGCATTGGTGTGGCATGCAGGGCTTGGTATTGGGATGGGTGGGTTGTGATAGTGGGGTATTTGTGAGGTGGTGGAGTGATGGGGGTGAAGGTAGGGGTAGGAGTTTGTGATGGCATACAGGTAGGGTGGGGAATATAGTAGTAAAGATTTGACTTACCAGAGTCCAGTCCTCCTGCTACTCCTGCGAGGCCCTCAGGATGCATGATCGCCAAGACTTGCTCCTCCCATGCTGTTAGTTGTGGGGGAGGAGGTGGGACTCCACTGCCAGTCCTCTGTACTGCTACCTGGTGTCTTGCAACCATGGAAGGCACCTTCCCCCATAGGTCATTCCACCTCTTCCTGATGTCATCCCTTGTTCTAGGGTGCTGTCCCACGGCGTTGACCTTGTCCACAACTCTCCACCATAGCTCCATCTTCCTTGCAATGGACGTCTGCTTCACCTGTGATCCGAATAGCTGTGGCTCTACCCGGATGATTTCCTCCACCTTGACCCTTAGCTCCTCCTCTGAAAACCTGGGGTGTCTTTGGGGTACCATGAGTGGTATGTGTGAGGATGTGTGGGGTCATGTGTGGGGTGATGTGTTGTGGTGTGTGCTGTGAGGTACATGGATGGTGTATGGGCGATGGTGTTCTGTGGCTCAGATTGAGTGGGTGCTCCTAGCTTGTCTCTCTCTCTGTTCGCAATCTTTTTTTCCATTAAAAGTTTTGTGGGTAGAATGTGTGGGTGTGGTGTGTGTATGTGTGTCAGGTGTGTGTAGTTTGAATTGTCCAATGTGGTGTAGTTTTGTTAGTGTGTGTATTTTGAGCGCGGCGGTCTATACAGCCAATGGTTTACCACGGTTGAAAGACCGCCGTGGTGATTCATGGGTCCTGATACTGTGGGCGTAGTTCTGTTGGCGTAACGGTGTGGGTTTTGGTGCTGCCAGTTTATCACTGACCTTTGGTCTGGCGGACTTGTGTGGGTGTATAGTGGCGGATTTCTCTGTGTGGTCATAATACCCGTAGCGGTATACCGCCACTGTCACGGTATGTTGTCAACTGTCAGCACAATGGTAGGTGGCATTTATCGCCAAGGTTGTAGTGAGGGCCTCAAGCTCAATAACTTACTCAGAATATGTTATCTTGTGTAGGTAGTGCTTAATCAGAAGCAAAACAAACCTCTTTTTTGTTGTTCCTTCAGATATTCATTAGTTCTTTCTATGTTAATATCTATAATAAATTGAGTTAGGGGTTGTGAGGGTACAAGCCCTACTCAACCAACAACCACAATTCTTGTCAGGGTGATCCACAAAAGTCAGTGAATTAACCTATGCTTTAACCCTCTGGTAACTTGGCACAAAAGCAGTCAGGCTTAAATTAGAGGTAATGTGTAAAGCACACAAACAGTTATAAAGTGAAAGCACAAACACAAGAAAAATCCCAAACCATTTGTGAATGGAGTAAAATGTAATGAATTAGTTGACACTAAAACTAATTACATCCAATCAGTTGAAGCGGAGACATGAATTTTGAAAGATTTTATTGCAAACTAGCACCAAAAAGATCAAAGTGCCAACCATTGGTATCTGCTCATGTCAGACCAGGCCAAGTCAAAAGTTAAGCCAGAGTGCGATGCAGCACAGGTTGGATATAAAGTGGGCTGGGCCTGTTCTTGGCTTATCTTCAGACTTCAAAGAAATTTCGAAGAAAAGTTCCTCAGAAAGTAGATGTTCCTTTTCTCTTCAGTCATAAGCAGCAACAACAGACCAGCACAGCAAAGCAACAGGCAGATTCACAAGTATCAAGCTCTTCTTGTTGGTAGAGGTTCCTCTTGATACAGAAGTAATCTGAAAATCTGGGGTTTTGGGTCCACTACTTGCAATATTTTCTGCATTTGAAATAAGCAAACTTCAAAGGATAGTCTCTGTGGTTCACAAGATCCTGCCTTGCCCAGGCCTGGCCTCAAACACACTCTAGGGAGTTGGAGTCTGCATTGTGGGAAGACAGGCACAGCCCTTTCAGGTGTAAGTGTTAGCTCTTCCCTCCCCACTCTAGCCCAGGAGACTCATCAGGATGGGTAGGACACTCCCCAGCTCTCTTTGTGCCACTGTCTAGTGGGAATTTACAAACACCCCAACTATCATTCTGACCCAGACTTGCATTCCACAGGCAGGCAGAAGCACAGATTGAAAAAGCAAGAAAATGCCCACTTTCTATTAGTGGCATTTTCAAACAATCTAAAAACCAACTCTACCAAAAGATGCATTTTTAAATTGTGAGATCAGAGACCCCAAACTCCAGATCTCAATCTGCTCCCAATGGGAAACTGCACCTAAAAGGTATTTAAAGGCATGCCCCATGTTAACCTATGAGAAATATAGACCTTGAAATAGTGAAAACTGAAGTTGACAGTATTTCACTATCAGGACATGTAGAACACATAAGTACATGCCCTACCTTTAAAATATACTGCACCCTGCCCATGGGACTACCTAGGGCCCACCTTAGGGGTGACTTATATGGAATAAAAGGGAAGGTATGGTCCTGGCAAGTGGGTGCACTTGCCAAGTTGAAATGGCAGTTTAAAACTGCACACACAGACACTGCAGTGGCAGGTCTGAGACATGTTTACAGGGCTACGCATGTGGCTGGCACAATCAGTGCTGCAGGCCCAATAGTACCATTTGATTTACAGGCCCTGGGCACCTCTAGTGCACTTTACTAGGGACTTACTAGTAAATCAAATATGCCAATCATGGATAACCAATCACCAATACAATCTAGGCTAGAGAGCTAGCAGTGGTAAAGTGGCCAGGGTATCAAAACCAGTTAAAACAAATTACAGAACAAGATCCAAAAACAAGGGGTCAGAAGCAAAACATACAGGGAAACCACAGTAAGAGCTGCGAGGTCTAACAGTATAGTTCAGCAGAGCAAGGCAGCCTGTGTTGTCCGAGGAGGAGGCATCATCATTGGGTAGCCACTCGACAAGGCTGCAGTGAAGAGTTTTATCTTCCGACTTGGTCACTTTTTTGGAAGTCAAAAATTTCTAGTGGGATGAAACTGCCAATGAGGGCTCCATGAAGCTGGATATCTTTGCTGAACAGGATTTACTGCTGTGGAGAAGAATGTATCAAAGTCAGGCAGACTGGCAATGCACCTTCGGTGGTTCGGCTTCCAGGTACGTCCCAGTGTTCTGTCAGTTCTCCGGACACATTTTTTTGTGAAAAGTTTTCTTAGTCCCACGTTTTAGGGTTTGGCTGGAACATCCCTCTAACAACACATTCAAGGGTCCAGGACCTTGGGTACACTACTTAGGGGGGTTAAGACTCACTTCATCAGAAGCTAGGCACAGGGTTCAAGGCTTCCATAATTTGTTGTGTCCATGTAGCTCACAAAGGAGGTGTTGGAAAGTGGATTATTGGTAAGGGCAGGTAAGTACCTACACTTAGCAATATGCCACTAACCCTTACTAGGTTCAGTTAGGTCTCAATAAATTAACCCCAACTTAACCCTTGGTAGCTTGGCAACGAGCAACAAGGCTTAATTTAGGAGACAAAGTGTAAAGTATTCAAGTATCACAAACCAGTAATTAAATAAAACACAGGAAACAGTTAAAAATAAAAAATATATTTAGCTTTAAAATGACACCAAAATGAATAAAATGAGATAAGGGGAACCGGAGATATGAATTTTTAAAGAATTAGACCCTCTTTATGACTTTGGTGGTCTTTTTCAAAGGCCGGCAAAGCCACAGGCACCAGAAGACCGCCAGTAATGGCGGTCTTCCGCCCACCATATTACGGGTACTGCTGGATTTCCGCCACATTTTGGGTGGAAATCCAGCAGTAGACGTGCTGGCAGGTGGAGGTGCTGGGGTGGTTCTACAACTGCTCAGATCCGCCAGAAGAACTCCGCCCGCCGTATTATGTGCAATAATATGGCCTGGCAGTGTCCTGCTGGCGGGGCGCTGCAGGAAGTGGAAGCGCCCATTCCCTGCCAGATGACCTCCTCCCGGGACAAGGTAAGTCGAATGTCTGACAGGGAAAGGGTGGTGGGAGGGTGAGGGGTGTTGTGTTTCTGTGTGTGAATGCATGTCTGATTGTTGAATGAGTGTGTGTTGGTATGATTGTGTGAATGCATGTCTCTTGGTGCTTCAAACGTCCTACCCTGCCTTTGAAGACCAGTTTGGCAGCCCTCCCCTCTTCCTGCTTCTTCATCTGCTGAGGCAGATCTCCTACCCAGGCACATCCTTTGAGTTCAGCCCATGCCACTTCACATCTCATGAAGGCAGCCTGGCCAAGCTGCCAGAGGCTAGCCAATCAGAGAAGGGCACTACACAGCTGAAGTTGGGAACTTTTCAGGTAGAGTTTAATACTCTTTACCTGAACTCGTTATATTAAACCAACAATTGTGGAATGTATTATAACAGTTAATTTGATAACAAACTTGAGGTATCTGACACTTAAGTGGACTTTGTTGATTAAAATAAAGTCTCACCATTTTAGCCTACGGAGGCCCTCTACTACAGTGAGGGAAAAACTAATTTGGTTATTTTACCTCACCAGGGCTTATAAAAAAAATTTATGCGGTCCCTGCTTCTAGTTACATGGCATCCAACCCTAGGGGCACACAGGGCACACCCTAAGGGTGACATATGTAAAAATAAGGTAGTTTAAGACTGAAGTTGAAGATGGAAGTACATTTAATCCCAAAGTCGAATTTGCATATAACTTTAGTTTAAAAGGAGCTAGCAAGGCAGGCATGCCTTTAAAATGACACTGAGCACCACAGCAGTGCACCTATGGGTGCACTACTTATACTGGGGTGCCTAAACCTACATGCCCTACCATAGACTAGGGACTTATAGGGTTAATACTGCCAATTATAATTAGCCTAATTTGCATACCCACTTTACACAGAGCACTGGCCCTGGGACTGGTAAGAAGTGCCAAGAGCACAGCCAAGAGTCAGTAACCACCAGTGTCTGCCCAAATCGTTTCGGGGTGACCAGGGCAAAAAGGAGGACTTTCCTACAGGAGGCCAGCCACCTAGCCCTTGAAGTCACTTCTGGTGGTCTTGCGTACAAGGAGATAGTCCAGTTCACCTTGAAAAGAAAGGCAGGCCTTGAAGAAGCAGAACAGTTCTCTAGTAGCAGCAGGACAGTCTGTCCATCTTAAGTCTTCCACAGTTACAGGGTTGTATTAAAGAGATCTTCTGAGGGTCCAATATTTATGCCTAGTGCCTGCCTTTGGAGTGGGGGGGCTTCCTCTACTACTACCACATCTGGTTCTGGAAAGTTCTTGACAATGGTCTTTGTTGGATCTCTTACCTTTGTGAGATGCAGCTGGCTTGCAGAGATAATATGGAACCAAATCCCTCCGTCCGACCTTACTTACAGTTTGTTGTTCAGAATCTAGAGCCTTGATGAGGAGAGAGGAGATGGACCCTTGGCATTGGTGCTGTCTCCACTATCAAGTTGTTGACCTGCAAAAGAGAATGCATGGTTTTGAGTTCTTTCATTATTTGACATAACCTCCCTATCCTTTACCTGGAACCCACACCCCTGCAGTCCCTGAGTATCTGAGAGGCAAACTGAAGTTTGTACACCAGGAAGAACTGATGTGGTACTCTGAATGTCGATGGTAACAAGGCTTGTCTGGTTATTAAGTGGATGAGGTGAGGATCTGTCAGTTTTGATCTAGTGTCAACAGAATGTATATATTATTTCCAAAACCAAAAAACTCACTTAGCGCTATACAATACTGGCATTCCCATACATAACATGCAAGGCTAAACTGCACAACCACTGAATACCTGTCAAGGGTCTTTTCTTGTAGCACATTTAGATCCTAATGTTGCTTTATATCACTCTTTGTGTCTTTACATTTATATAAAGTAAAATAAAAGAATGTGGGCAGGAAACCACTACTGGGAATCTCTTGGAGCAAAACAATTAGTTTTGAGTCAGGCACAGTGCAAATAGAAGACAGCCAACCACGCCCAGACTGAGTGTGCTGATAAGCCTCTCTCAGCGCGAGAGCTCCGCATGTGTGCATCTTTCAGCTTTCTCTTCAGTTGCTATCAACGGGATCTGAAGTGTGACACATGAGTGCAGCACACAGCTATTTCCTACATAAAGTTTGACAGTTGGCACATGAAATTATAATAACATATGTGCCAAAACAAGACGCTGGGTTTCAAGCATAAACAAAATCAGAACAGTTAGATAAAAACATAACCAATTCAATATACTTGTGAAAACACATATGCTAGAACCTTTGACTGAAAGCGTGCAAGAGCCCACGGTTGAGCAATGATTGTGCGCCTATTTTTATATATCCAAGTATCTGGGCACTACATGCATCCTAAATGTTCATTTTTGTGGTAATAGGGACAGGTCCCTGATGCCTGTTGGGAGTGCTAAGCTCAGGTCCCTGGCAGTTCTTCTCTTTTTCCTGTCAAGGCTCGAAAACGTCTAGGGTGATAAAACACTAGAGACATTTATATAAAGTAAAATAAAAGAATGTGGGCAGGAAACCACTACTGGGAATCTCTTGGAGCAAAACAATTAGTTTTGAGTCAGGCACAGTGCAATCCTTTGTGTGTGGTGGAGGCTAGCACCTATGTAGTGCAAGTGAGGCAGAGAACATCTTCACTCTCAGCAATCCTGCCTACATCTAGTGCCCTATTGTCTCACTGTCTGGGTGGAATACCCAAAGCATTAAAGCAGAGCTATTCCCAGTCATGTGACCCAGTACACTGGCAGAGGCACAAATTAATTGGACAGGAAAATGCCAGCTTCCTAAAAGTGGCATTTCAGATTTGTGACTTGAAATCCGACTTTACCATTAAAGAGGATTTTAAATTACAATTTGAGTTTGAACATGACATTTCTAGCTGCTCCCAATCAAATGTATCACTTATTAAATGTAATAAGGTAACCCAAAGTTATCCAATGGGAAAGAAAGGCCATACCATAGTGAAAAATGAATTTAGGAGTTTTTCACTACCTGGACAGGAAATGCACCCTGCCTTATGGGCCTTTAGGGCCTACCTTAGGGCTGACATATGCATTAAAAGGCATAGTTTAAGCCCAGAATCAGGTTTATTTCCCCAGGTTGAAATGGCAGTTTAAAAGTGCACTACGGGCTGTAGTAGCAGGCCTGCAACAATTTTTTAAGTGCTACTTCAGTGGGAGACACAATGAGTGCTGCAGGAACCTGGTGACATTTAATTTACAGGCACTGGGTACAGTGTAGTAACATATACTAGGGAATTATTAGTAAATTAAATGTACAAATCAAGTGTAGGCCAATTTTACCATGTTTAGGGAGAGAGGTGACACGCTTTAGCACTGGGTAGCAGTGGTAAAGTGCACAGAGTCTTAATTCCATCAAAAACAAATATACAAAACAGAAGTAGTGAAGGTAAATTTTGGGTGAAGCTCACAGCAAGGACTTCAGCTCTAGCTATGCCCCTAAAATTCAGAACAACATATTGGGTCAACTTAGAATAAGCCTCATCATTATGCTCCTTTAAGATCAACCTTAAAAAAAGTATTGGTAGAAAGCAATCGGTAGGCCAATGTCACCAACTCATGCCCCAGAGTAGACATGGGGCTCTGGGATTACCATTTTGGTGCACATATCACTGTGGCTGACATCCAGGTATGAACTCTGGCCACCGCAATGAATCAGCTTTGGAGTTGTGCCTGCTGCGGCAGGCCACTTTCATGAAGGTAGATGAAAAGGAGAAGTGCCCCTTCAAAAGAAGCAGAACCCCAACATAAAACTTCAAAGACCGAGACGTTAAATTACATTTGGTGTCTGTAAAAGAACTATAAGAAGAGGAGGTTGTTCCTCAAAAAAAAGGGGAAGCTGTGCAAGACTCGTGCCTGTGACTAGGATTAGGGCCCAAGGCCTGCTAGCCTCCTTGCTGAATGAGGGGCAGGGAACCCAAGGCCACCTGCCCTGGAGCTGGAGTGAGGCTCTCACAGGCGGGTCTAGCTGCATCAAAGGATCTACCCTGACTGACTACTGTGGACCAGGAGGACGTCTAAGAGGACAAAGCGCTCTTTGGGGACTCCAGTCAAGAGCTGAAGGAGTGAATCTCCACCGCTGGAGAGGATTTGACTTACCATATAGCTGAGAGCTGGAATTTTTTCCGATCGCTGGGTAGAGCTAGAGTGCCACTCCAGAGAGTGAGCCTGCACTCACCCGATGCTGATGCGTGTGCTGCAAGTAGCCTGACTTCTCCAAACAAGATCGGATCTCGCTGAGTGCCTGGCCTGCTGTAACACTGAATGCTTCTGTGCTGCAGGAGTGGATAGGACTTGAACTAGGGTCTTCAAAAATGTTGGTCATTTTGAAAAATATTCTGTTTTCTCCCACTTAGGCCCATATTTAAACTTTTTGGTGCAAAACTGCGCCAACACAGTTTTGCACCAAAAAGTTTAGTGCCAGCTTGCACATTCCTGTGCGCCAGTGGGGCACCATATTAATGGGATGGCGCAAGCCGGTGCTAACCTTGAGCTAGCATCAACTAAAATTATGCTTGCCAGGTGGGGGTGGCAGGAGAGGGATGGAGGTTGAGCTTCAAAAGATGACGCTAGGCTGGTTAGAGGCAAAATGCCTCAAACCAGCCTAGCGTCATTTCCTGATGCACAATGATCCAGAACATATGACTCCTGTTTTAGAAAAGACAGGAGTCATGCCCACCACCCCAATGGCCAGGACAGGGGAGCAGGGTCCCCTGGGCATGGCCATTGAACCCAGTGTCATGTAGAGGCCCCAAGTTAGGGCCCCTGATGGCACTTAAAAAAAAACAATTCTTACCAATACTTACCCTACTTACTTGGGATGGGGTCCCCCATCCACTGGTGTCCTTCTGGTGTGGTGAGGGTGGTCCTGGGGCTTGGTGAGGGCACCTGTGTACCCATTCAATGGTGTTTAATCATGGAAATGGGTGCACAGGTCCCCTAATGTCTGGTCTGACACAGGTGTTAAATAATGGTCTAAAGCAAGCTTTGCACAATTATTTAGCCCCTCCTCCCATCCGTGTGTCATTTTAGCATGGGGATAAATATGGGGCTATGGGGATAGCACCATTTTTTAGATGGGAACGCCTACCTTTCCTCTCATTGACGCAAGGTAGGTGCGCGCATCCAAAAAATGGTGCAAACTCCAATATTTTGATGCTAGACGTGTCTAGCATCAACATATAAATATGGAGTTAAGTTTGAACCGAATTTGCATTAAAAAATGATGCAAATTTGGTGCAAACCTAGTATAAATATGTCCCTAAGTATCCCTACCAATCTGCATTCCTCTCACTATCCACTGCGTCTTTATTCACTCTAATGTGTCCTGCTTGTCATATAATGTATTTTGACAATATATGCCAGCATGATTATTTGAAAATCTGAAGACCCCTCCCCCCAATCTTACTGACCAAGGTACGCCCCTGAATGAAATACTACTTTTTCTTATAAAAGTAAGTATTTGGTTGGACCATCATTTATTGTTCATTCTGTTTGCACTTTGAGTTATGAATCGTGTTTACTGATCCATATTTACAATTGCAGTTTTCACAAACTGATATAATACTCCAGAACATATAGGGGCTCATTACAACATTGGCGGTAAAAGCCGCTTACCCCCGTGCAGAAGACCGCCAACACACCGCCGCGGAATTCCGCCACAGCTATTACGACCCACATCCCGAAATCCGACAAAATTCAGACACCCACACAAGTCAGCCACACCAAAGGTCAGTGATAAACTGGCGAAAACAAAACCTCCACCGTCACGCCAACAGAAATACGCCCATGCTATCACAACCCACGAATCCTCGCGGCGGTCTTTCAATCGTGGTATTCCATTGGCGGTACACACCGCCACGCTAAAAATACACACACATCTCCAAAACACCGCCACATTGGACAATTCGAAATACACACACCTGATACACATACACACACCACTCCCATACAATCAATACTATATAAAACACACACCCACATCACCCACAAACCCCTACGACCAAAAATGTAGACGACGGCCAGAGAGACAGCACAGCATAGACAACCCCACCATAGAGGCACACAACACCATCACCCATACTACTTCCACGCACAAAACACCACACACCACTACATATCACCACACTTATCACCACATACACCACCCCACACATCACCTACACCACCCCATGGCATGGCAAAGACACCCCAGGTTCTCGGAGGAGGAGCTCAGGGTCATGGTGGAGGAAATCGTACGGGCAGAGCCACAGCTATTTGGATCACAGGTACAGCACACCTCCATAGCTAGGAAGATGGAGCTATGGCGAAGAATAGTCGACAGGGTCAACGCAGTGGGACAGCACCCAAGAAATCGGGACGACATCAGGAAGAGGTGGAACGACCTACGGGGGAAGGTGCGTTCCGTGGTCTCCAGGCACAACATCGCGGTACAGCGGACTGGTGGCGGACCCCCACCTCCTCCCCCACAACTAACAACATGGGAGGAGCAGGTCTTGACTATTATGCATCCTGAGGGCCTCGCAGGAGTCGGTGGAGGAATGAACTCTGGTAAGTCAAATCATAACTATCATATCCCCCACCCTACCTGCATGCTATCACAGATCCCCACCCTCACCCCCTCCCCTATCACTCCAACTCCTAACATATGTACTACTAACACAAACCACCCATCCCAACACCAAGCCCTGCATGACACAACAAAGCATGGACACCCCTCACTAAAGCATGCCCAATGCACATACCCATAACACCCCCCTCAACCATCATCACACAGGCCCCCACACAGGAATTCTAGCACTGGGGCACACGGTCACCGCTCCCATTGCATACCATGACACACACACATGCAATAATCATGCTTTTACACCCCTGCAGGACCACTACCCAACATCAACACACAGGAGGGTCCAGACATCTCTACCCCACCCACAGAAGAGGCCCACAGTGATGACAGCAGATCTGTCCAACTGGATCCAGATGACCAGTCCAGACCATTGTGGGCCTCGGGACAGTCGGTTCCCCTCACCCAGTCACAGGCCACCACAGATCTTCCACCCTCTGGTAACACCAGCACAGCAACCACCCAGCGGGCCCATACCTCCGTACCCAGGACACGTCAATCAGCTGTGTGTCAACCACTACAGGGAACCCAGGATAACCCACCACCCCAACAACAACAGGGACCTGGGGGCAGTGGCATTGGGCACACGGTCCAGGGGACGGAGGCCCAGGAACACAGGGGAACTAGGAGGGCTGCTGTGCGACAGGGGGTGGACAGGCCTAGGGAACCCACTCTCCACAAGGCCCTCTCCTCCATCATGGGAGCATACCACCACTCCCAGGAGACGATGGCAACGGTCCTGGCCAAGTTTCAGGAGACCCAGCGCCTGCAGGAGGAACAGTATTTGGGCTTCAGGGAGGAACTCAGAACCATCAGCACTGCCCTGGGCACCATCGTAGGGGTGCTGAAGGAGATACTTAACACCAGGAGGGACACTGTGGCACTCCAAGGGGCCCCTGACACTAGCATGGATGAAGAACTGCCCACCACCTCTGCCGGCGCTAGTGGACAGAAGGCACCGCCACAGGACCAACACACCAGCACCCCACCCCCTGCAGATGGAGAACCACCCCACAAGCGGTCCCTGAGATCCAGGAACAGGACAGAGCACGATGCCAAGACCCCCACCAAGAAATGAGACCACCCTGATTGTCATCCCACTGTTCCACTTTGTAACCCTGTCCATATTGGAACTGCCCCAGCTCCACGTCCTATGCCCAAATGGGCAGTGCACCTGTGAGACTAATAGACTGGACTCTGCCATGGACATTCCTCCACCATCACCCCTCACCATTTTACCACCCCACTCCAATTGTTAGCACTTCAATAAACACCCTTGAAGCACAAAACAATCTGGAGTCAATCTGTGATTTTGAAAATATGTATTAGCAATGACAGAGACAAAATCCGTTCTCAAATGTAATGTCAACATACCTATGTCACACATCTCAAGTCCATGAGGAATGTAAGCAGATGACACACATTGGTAACCACACCTGTGAAACCGTAATGGAAATGTACAACTCAGTTACCATATACTGGTTGAAATCGACAGACAGGATAGAGGTAGAAGTGTGAAAGTACTTGTAGTAGGCAGGAATGTGTTCTCACCTGTGTGTCATTGGAAATATTGTTGGATAACTGAGTCCCTGTTGTCAATGTCTTCTTCCTCTGCTTCCTCCTCATCACTGTCCACATGCGCCACAGCTGCCACAACACCGTGATCTGGACCATCCTCCTGCAGAAAAGGCACCTGTCGTCACAAAGCCAAATTGTGAAGCATACAGCAGACCACGATGATCTGGCACACCTTCCGTGGTGAGTAGAATTGGGAACCACCTGTCACATGGAGGCACCTGAACCTGGCCTTCAGGAGGCCGAAGGTGCATTCCATCACCCTCCTAGTCCGCCCATGGGCCTCATTGTGGCGTTCCTCTGCCCTGGTCCTGGGATTCCTCACTGGGGTCAGTAGCCAAGACAGGTTGGGGTAACCAGAGTCCGCTAATAGCCACACCCGGTGCCTCTGGAGTTGACCCATCACATAAGGGATGCTGCTATTCCGCAGGATGTAGGCATTATGCACAGAGCCAGGTAACATAGCATTTACCTGGGAGATGTACTGGTCTGCCAAACATACCATCTGTACATTCATGGAATGATAACTCTTCCGGTTCCTGTACACCTGTTCACTCCTGTGGGGGGGGGGCAGAGCTACATGGGTCCCATCAATGGCACCTATGATGTTGGGGATATGTCCAAGGGCATAGAAGTCACCTTTAACTGTAGCCAAATCCTCCACCTGAGGGAAAACGATGTAGCTCCGCATGTGTTTCAGAAGGGCAGACAACACTCTGGACAACACGTTGGAAAACATAGGCTGGGACATCCCTGATGCCATGGCCACTGTAGTTTGAAATGACCCACTTGCAAGGAAATCGAGCACTGATAGCACCTGCACTTGAGGGGGGATCCCTGTGGGATGGCGGATTGCTGACATCAGGTCTGGCTCCAACTGGGTACACAGTTCCTGGATTGTGGCACAGTCAAACCTGTAGGTGATGATCAAATGTCGCTCCTCCATTGTCAACAGGTCCAGCAGCGGTCGGTACACCGGAGGATTCCGCCATCTCCTCACATGTCCCAGCGGACGGTGCCTAGGAAGGACAACAGCGACCACAGAGTCAAACAACTCAGAGGTATGTACCCACAGTCTACATAGAACACCATTCATACACAGAATCTGGCCTGTATTTGTGTAGTGCGACAAGGCCTAGGTCTGTGTGACACAGTTGTGAATCAGGCCATGTGGGCCCCTGAAATGGTGGCTGTCTGACCTCTAAAGTGGGACAATGGGATGTGAGGTAACTGCGCTGGCGTTCTACACCGTCGCGGTAGGTGGTCGGAGACCGCGGTGCAATGCTAAATTGGTTAAAATTGGACCCTATGGGTCCCAGGAGCCAATGACGATGTACGCCTGCGGTGATGGTACGCACCACCACGGACGTGACCGCCATTTTTTAGCTGCTCAATCACTCGATACCTGATCTTCAACAAGAGAGGACCTACACTGCAAGTGCTGCTGTGACCTCGGTCTGGAAGAGACAATGGCTCGTGCGTCTGGGGAAAGGGCACCTGTCTTCACTGTAGAGGAGTTGGAGAAGCTCGTGGACGGGGTCCTCCCCCAGTACACACTACTCTACGGTCCTCCAGACCAGCAGGTAAGTACACAGGGAGCAAGTTGTATGGGCTATGCCTGTGTGGAGAGGGCTGGTTGTAAGAAGGAAGGGGGCACAGTTCTGCGTGCATGAAGGTCTGTGAATGCATGTGCCACATGGCAAGGCTAGGGATGTGGGCCACTCACCTTGACGGTGCAGTTGGTAATGACTTCTCTTCCTCCCCTGTACATTTCATGTAGGTCAGTGCCCACCAGAAGAAGGATATTTGGCGTGCCATCGCCAAGGACGTCCGGACCCTGGGGGTCCACCAGAGACCCACTGCCGTAAAAGATGGGAGGACATTCGCCGCTGGAGCAAGAAGACGGCGGAGGCTCAGCTGGGAATGGCCTCCCAACATAGGAGGGGTGCCCGTCGAACCATGACCCCCCTGATGTTCCGGATCCTGGCGGTGGCCTACCCTGAGTTGGATGGGCGCTTGAGGGCATCACAGCAGACACAAGGGGGTGAGTACAACAACACTCAGCGGACTTTGCGCGCAGTGAAGGTATCTGGGTGGGGGAGGAGGGCTGTGGGTTTCCCTAGGCAAGGGCGAGTTCCGTAGGCTAGGCCCCTCCGTAATGCAGGCCATGTAGCACCCCACCCCACCTCTGTAGAGTGCCAAGTACTGGTATACATGCCCTTGTGTCATCTATGTGTGCAGATGTTGACTATAGCCATGTAGGATATATCCCAGGAATTGCATCTGTATAGCCCAACAGCGCGGCGTAGTGCAGGGGGCTTCTGTGACTGTATTTTCCGCCAACGGTAGCGGTAAACCATGCACTCAACCTGTCTTTCTTCTGTCTGCGTCCCCCTTTTTGTGGTCTCCCTGTTCTTGCGTGCATCAGCATCATCAGGCGGAGGTACAGTGGCACTGGAGCACAAGGGAGCTGCATCCCACATGGCAATGGAGGGCCACACCACGGACTCAGAATACACCAGTGGGACGGAGGGCGAGGGGAGCTTCACGGCGGACACAGGATCAGCAACTAGCGACACGGACCCGTCCTCCGATGAGAGCTCCCTTGTGGTGGCGGCAAAATCTGTGCCCCCCACTTCTACAGGTACAGCCGCCACCCCCCTCCCAGCAGCCCCTCAGCCTTCGCCCCGTGCCCGCTCACCCAGGAGGGTGGGCATCACCTTCGCCCCAGGCACCTCAGCCCCTGCCCTTGTCACCTCTACTGCCCTCAGTGAGGAGGCCATTGACCTCCTCAGGTCACTCACTGTTGGGCAGTCTACCATTTTGAATGCCATCCAGGGTGTAGATAGGGAATTGCAACACACAAATGCATTCCTGGAGGGCATTCATTCCGGTCAAGCTGCCCTTCATCGAACCCTGCAAACTCTGGCCTCAGCACTGATGGCAGCCATTGTCCCTGTCTCTAGCCTCCCCCCTCCAACTTCCTCCACCCAGACCCAATCCCCTGTACCCCATCCTGTCCCAAGCACACCATCAGACCAGCATGCACACACGTCAACAAACAAGGGAAGCTCAGGCAAACATAAGCACCACACATCCCACAGGCACTCACGCAAGCATCACACACATGCAGACACACCAAAATCCACTGCCTCCACTGTGTCCCCCTCTTCGTAGTCTCTCTCCTCCCTCCCAGTGTCGTCTACACTCTCACCTGCATGCACTACCACTACAGCCACTACATCCCGCACCAGCACATCCACCACCACACCACACTCACCTGCACTCACCACCCCCACTCCCATTTACACGTCCCCTGTGTCCTCTCCCAGTTTGTCTGTGACACCCCCTCCCAAGATGCACAAATGCAGGCACACACCCACCCAACAGCCATCCACCTCACGACAGCCTCCAGCGCATGCACCTTCATCCAAAGTCACCAAACGTACACCTCCTACAACCACTACCTCTTCCTCCACTCCCAAACCCCCTCCAGCTACCCGTCCCAGTGTTCCTAAGAAACTTTTCCTGACCAAGCTTGACCTCTTTCCCACCCCCCCTTTCAAATCATAGGTCCCGTACCAGCACCTCAGCCAAAAAATCTACAGGACCAGTGGGGCCTGTTGTTACAGGTATGTGGAGTGCAACGGCCACTAGGACAGCCAGTGTGACACGGAGCCACAGCACAGCCAGTCTCCCCCCCCCCCCCTGTGAAGCACCAGAAGTTGGATAGTACCCGGCGGGAGAGGGTGAAAACTCCAGCCAGCAAAGCCGCTCACAAGGATCCCGGGGGGGGGAGTGTCGACTCAGCTGTGACTCCTCCCAAGGTGGGGAAGGGGCAGAAGAAATCGCCAAAGTCTGGGAGGAGCAGCACGGCGGAGAAGACCGACATCACCCCCGCTGCCCAGGAGGCCACCGCCATCCCAATCGTCACTGGCCAGGAGGCCACCGCCAGAGTCGGTGCCCAGGAGGGCAGCCCCATCGTCACTGGCCAGGAGGCCACTGCCAGAGTCTGTGTCCAGGAGGGCAGCCCGATCATCACTGGCCCGATCGTCACTGGCCAGGAAGCCACCGCCAGAGTCTGTGCCCAGGAGGGCAGCCGGATCGTCACTGGCCAGGAGGCCACCGCCAGAGTCAGTGCCCAGGAGGGCAGCCCAATCGTCACTGGCCAGGAGGCCACCACCAGAGTCTGTGCCCAGGAGGGCAGCCCAATCGTCACTGGCCAGGAGGCCACCGCCAGGGTCAGTGCCCAGGAGGGCAGCCCGATCGTCACTGGCCAGGAGGCCACCGCAAGAGTCAGTGCCCAGGAGGCCACCGGCAGCCACAGCCCAGCAGCCCAGGAGGGCCCAGCAGCCACAGCCCAACTGCCCAATGAAGGACCGCCAGCCCCAGCCCAGCTGGGCAATGAAGGACCGCCATGGCAAGCTCCGCTGAACAGGGCAAGCACCGCTGAACAGGTCAGAAACTGCAAACTCAAGCACCGCTGAACAGGGCAAAGACCGCCATGGCAAGCACCGCTGAACAGGGCAAGCACGGCTGAACAGGGCAAAGACCGCCATGGTAAGCATTGCTGAACAGGGCAAGCGCCGCTGAAAATGTCAGAAACTGCAAACTCAAGCACCGCTGAACAGGGCAAGCCCCACTGAACAGGTCAGAAACTGCAAACTCAAGCACCGCTGAACAGGGCAAAGACCGCCATGGTAAGCACCGCTGAACAGGGCAAGCACCGCTGGACAGGTCAGAAACTGCAAACTCAAGCACCGCTGAACAGGGCAAGCACCGCTGAACAGGGCAAAGACCGCCATGGCAAGCACCGCTACCCCATGGGCGGCAGGGGCAGTGACGCAACTGGGACCGTTACGGGGTGAATGATGCACTCTGGGCACCAGTCCCCCTCCAGAACCAGTGGAGACATGCATCCACTCCGTCTGTCTTTAACAGGATGAAGCACTCTGGGCACCAGTCCTCCTCCAGAACCAGTGGAAACATGCATCCACTCCGTCTGTCCTTAACAGGTTGAAGCACTCTGGGCACCAGTCCCCCTCCAGAACCAGTGGAGACATGCATCCACTCCGTCTGTCCTTAACAGGATGAAGCACTCTGGGCACCAGTCCCCCTCCAGAACCAGTGGAGACTGTTATCCACTACCTCTGTCCTTCACAGGATGAAGCGCTCTGGGCACCAGTCCCCCTCCAGAACCAGTGGAGACATGCATCCACTACCTCTGTCCTTCACAGGATGAAGCACTCTGGGCACCAGTCCCCCTCCAGAACCAGTGGAGACTGTTATCCACTTGAGAGACTATGGTTTTGCACTCCCCAGGATGGTACAGTGGGCAAACCACCCACTGTAGAGACTTGAGAGACTGTGACTTTGCACTCCCCAGGATGGTACAGTGGGCAAACCACCCACTGGAGAGACTTGAGAGACTGTGGCTTTGCACTCCCCAGGATGGTACAGTGGGCAACCCACCCACTGGAGAGACTTGAGAGACTGTGGCTTTGCACTCCCCAGGATGGTACAGTGGGCAACCCACCCACTGTAGAGACTTGAGAGACTGTGGCTTTGCACTCCCCAGGATGGTACAGTGGGCAACCCACCCACTGTAGAGACTTGAGAGACTGTGGCTTTGCATTCCCCAGGATGGTACAGTGGGCAACCCACCCACTGGAGAGACTTGAGAGACTGTGGCTTTGCACTCCCCAGGATGGTACAGTGGGCAAGCCACCCACTGTAGAGACTTGAGAGACTGTGGCTTTGCACTCCCCAGGATGGTACAGTAGGCAAGCCACCCACTGCAGAGACTGTGGCTTTGCACTCCCCAGGATACATCAATGGGCATGGAGCCCCCTCGTGGATCTGGCGTGGTGCACTCATCCGGCTGAGCTGCCCCCCCTTCCCTTCCCCCTGAGGTGCCTGTTGTATTTCTATCTGATGCCCCGGCAGTGTTCTCTCCGTTTTTATCAGGTATCTGATGTGGGCCTCGCCCATGCATTTTGGGCCCAGTGGTCCACGGACAATGAATGGTGCATTACCTGCACTACTAATCGTGATGTATATTTTGTTGAATGTGTATATATATCTGTATATATTTGGTTACTGTATTTTGATATATTACAATGGTTGAACTCATTTCCTTTTGTCTTTGCATTCTTCCGGGGGGGTTGGGGGTTGTTACTGTAATGTTTGGATATGCATTGGTGTGTGTTGTAGTGGGTGAGGGTCGGGGTGGGGGTGGGAGTGTTGCGTGTGTGTGTCCCTGACTTTTGCCTCCCCCTCCCCTATGTCGTAGGTGCAGTACTCACCGTTGTCTTCACCGCCGGCGTTGATGATGATCGTATGGGAGCAGGAAGACTATCGCAGGGAGAATTTGGAGTTCCGGTTCCATGGTGTCGTCGTTCCTCGTGGAGTGTGTAGAGGTGAGCATTTTCCCTTTGAAATGGCTGTTTCCGCCGTGTTTTTATCCGCGGTGAATCCACCCCGAAAAAGGTGGCGGATTGGTAGGTTGTGATACTGTGGGCGGTACATTGTCTCCCGCCTGTCTGTTGGCGATGACCGCCAAGCTGTTTGTCTGTACCACCGTGGCGGTCGGAGTGTTAAAGTGGCTGTCTTTGTTGGCGGTTTCCGCCACGGTCATAATTCCCTTTTTTTTACCGCCGGCCTGTTGGCGGTCTTACCACCGCTTTAACACCGTCCGCCAGGGTTGTAATGACCCCCATAATTTTTTTTAAATTATTTTTATTGGCTTTTAACATAGAGACAATTGTTTCAGTATTTACAGTTGGGATAGCATGGACTGAAGCTGTTGTATTCACCAAGCAGCTTCATTACAATAAAGAGAAAGTAAACAGCAGGGGTAAAGTGTGTATGAAGTGGCGAGAAGCATGGGAGGTGGTAAGGGACTATTGCATGTACTCCAGGGAGAGATGTAAGGATATAAAGGGCCCTGTTAGTTGAGTGAGTCATAGTAGTGGTTTGCTGACAGTAGTATAAACTATTCACAAGGATGCGGTTGCCGTGCTCTGGCTCATATAGTGGGACGTCATGGTATGACACACGGTGCATGGTCTAATGGATTGGACAGTTATAGTGTGAGCTGTGTGATGCCTTTGATGGTTTACCCCCCAGGTGAGTACGAATAAGTCTCGGGGTACTACAGAACCTATTATTACAATCAGATATTTAACTGTAATAAAGGAACCCCACCACTTGCAATCTCTCATATTATTTTCAAAATATTAACAAATAAGGCCCTTATTACAACCCTGGTGGTAAATGCCACATGCCGACGTGATGACAGCCGCCAACATAATGTGACTGCGGCAGTATTCCGCCACAGGTATTATGACCCACACTGAGAATTCCGCCACTGTACAGACACCCACACAAGTCCGCCACACCAAAGGTCAGTGATAAACTGGCAATAGCAAAACCCACACCGTTATGCCAACAGGAATACGCCCTCAGTATCACGACACACGAATCCCCTGGGCAGTCTTTCAATCGGGGTAAACCATTGGCTGTACACACCGCTGCGCTCAAAATACACACACTTACAAAACTACACCACATTGAACAATTCAAACTACACACACCTGACACACATACACACCATACCCACACACTCACACTGCTATAAAACACACACGCACATAACCCACAACCCCTTCCAGTGAAAAAATAGATATCAGGCAGAGAGAGACAAGCCAGGAGCACCCACGCAGTCAGAGCCACGGAACACGATCACCCATACACCATTCACGCACATCACAGCATACACCCCAACACATCACCCCACACATCCTTACACATATGACTTGCACCGCATCCATGACACCCCAAAGACACCCCAGGTTTTCTGAGGAGGAACTAAGAGTCATTCTGGAGGAAATCATCTGGGTAGAGCCACAGCTATTCAGATCACAGGTGCAGCAGCCGTCCATTGCAAGGAAGATGGAGCTATAGCGCAGAATCGTGGACAGGGTCAACGGCGTGGGACAGCACCCAAGAACCAGGGATGACATCAGGAAGAGGTGAAATGACCTAAGGGGGAAGGTGCATTCCGTGGTAGCAAAACATCAGGCAGCAGTGCAGAGGACTGGCGGTGGACCCCCACCTCCTCCCCCACAACTAACAAGATGGGAGGAGCAAGTCTTGGCAATAATGCATCCTGAGGGCCTCACAGGAGTAGCAGGAGGACTGGATTCTGGTAAGTCAAATCTTAACTACTTTATCCCCCCCACCCTACCTGCATGTCATCACAAACTCATACCCCTACCCTCACCCCATCACTACACCACCTCATATATACCAGATTAACACAACCCACCCATCCCAATATCAAGCCCTGCATGCAACAATAATGCATTGACACCCATCACAGACCTGCATGGACATATATCACCACAGCATGCCCAGTAGAGAGACTCACTCAGCCCACAAAATCACCACTCACACAAGGCCAAGCTGACAGGGAAATCACAATCTTACAGGGAAACACACCCATTCACAAGATGGCACTCACAGACACATTAACAATGCATTGCATTCCCACAGGACCCATACTCCACATCACCAGAGAGGAGGTGCCACCCACATCCAGTCCCCCCCCTGAAGCGGCCCACAGTGACAACAGCAGCTCTGCACACCTGGATCAGGATGACCAACCTGGCCCATCCTGAAAGTCAGTTCCCCTGCCACAGTCCCAACCCACCACAGAGCCTCCCCCCTCAGGAAACACCAGCACAGCACCCACCCAGCAGGCCCATGCCACTGTCCCCAGGACACGTCAATCAGCAGTGTGTCCACCACTACATGGACCCCAGGCAACCCCACAAACCCAAGACAATCAGAGACCTGGGGTCAGTGGCAGTGGGCACACGGTTCAGGGGACAGAGGCACAGGACAACAGGGAAGCTGGGAGGACTGCTGTGCGACAGGGGGAGGACAGGCCCAGGGAATCCACTCTCCACTAGGCACTCTCCAACATCCTGGGAGCATACCACCATTCCCAGGAGACCATGATACTGGCCAAGTTGCAGGAGACCCAGAGGCTGCAGGAGGGACAGTACCTGGGGATCAGGGAGGACCTAACAAAAAATGCACCATCCTGGTCACCGTTACAGGGGTGCTGGCTGACATGGGCAAGACCATGAGGGAGGCAGTGGCACAATGGGCGCCTGACACTAGCCAAGCCGAGGAACAGCCTTCCGCCTCCGCTGGAGCCAGTGGACAGGAGGCCCCGCCACTGGAACAACAGGCCACCAGCACCCTACCCCCTGCAGAAGGAGAACCACCCCACAAACAGTCCCTGCGATCCAGGCAGAAGTCAGAGAACATTGCCAAGACCCCGGCCAGGAAATAAGACTCTCCTGATTGTCATGCTTGTGTCCCACTCTGTTACCCTGTCCACCTTGAACTGCCATTGCTCCCTTTTCAATGCCCCATTGGACAATGCACCTGTGATACCAAGAGACTGGACTCTACCCTGAACTTTCCTCCACCATCAGCCAGCCCCCTGCACATCCCCCTCTACTTATGAGCACCTAAATAAACACCCTTGGAACAAATACCAAGTATGTCTAATGATTCACAAATGTATTAGTACAACATTATCAAAGCATTGCAACTCAAATGTTTAGTGAAATATACTTTAGGATGACCTTTGGTGAGCATCAGTAGGCATGGCAGGAGCCAGATTGGGGCACAGAGATCTGAAAATAGAGATTCCAGAGGGAACAGCCACTGGCCAAGGGTATAGGGAAAGAGGCTGCCTTGTACAATGTCCAACAGATAAATGAAATGTAAAGTGGAGTTACAGTGTCCTACCTGTGTGTCACTGGAAGTACTGCTGTATTATATTGGTTCTGTTGTCCACATCTTCTTCCTCTGCCTCCTCTTCCTCACTGTCCACAGGCTCCACCTCTGCCACAAGACCATCTCCAGGCACAGACTCCTGCAGAAAAGGCTCCTGGCGTCTCAACGCCAGGTTGTGCAACATGCAACGATGATCTGGCCCACCTTCTTGGGTGAGTAGTACAGGGACCCACCTGTCAGATGGAGGCACCAGAACCTGGCCTTCAGGAGGCCGAAGGTCCTATCAAGAATCCTCCTTGTACGCCCACGTGCCTCATTGTAATGTTCCCTCTGCCCTTGTCCTGGCATTCCTCACTGGGGTCAGTAGCCATGAGAGGTTGCGGTAACCAGAGTCACCTGCAAATATCGAGGGATACCTGTTAACCACACACTAACCCTTAGGGACAACCCCATACCCACACCCCAATTAATACTGGGTGGGGACCTTTGGCTCACCTATTAGCCACACCCGGTGCCTCTGGAGTTGGCCATCACATATGAGATGCTGCTATTCCTCAAAATAAAGGCGTTATGCACAGAGCCAGGATATTTGGCATTCACATGGGAGATGTACTGGTCCGCCAAACACACCATCTTCACATTCATAGAGTGATAGCTTTTTCTATTCTTGTAAACCTGTTCATTTCTCCAGGGGGGGGACAAATGCCACATGTGTACCATCAATGGCACCAATGATGTTGGGGATATGTCCCAGGGCATAAAAGTCAGCCTTCACTGTGGCCACATCCTCCACCTTGGGGAACACGATGTAGCTGCGCATGTGTTTCAGCAGGGCAGACAACACTCTGCTCAACACGTTAGAGAACATTGGCCGAGACATCCCTGATGCCGTGGTCACTGTTGTTTGGAAGGAACCACTTGCCAGGAAATGGAGCACTGACATGACCTGTACTAGAGGGGGGATTCCTGTGGGGTGGCTGATAGCTGACATCAGGTCTGGCTCCAATTGGGCAAACAGTTTTGGATTGCGGCACGATCAAGTCTGTAGGTAATGATAATAAGTCTGTCCTCCATAGTCGCAAGGTCCACCAGGGATCTGTACACCGTAGGATGCCACTATCTCATATTCTGCTGCAGCGGT
Source organism: Pleurodeles waltl (assembly GCF_031143425.1). Classification (NCBI taxonomy): domain Eukaryota; kingdom Metazoa; phylum Chordata; class Amphibia; order Caudata; family Salamandridae; genus Pleurodeles; species Pleurodeles waltl. The sequence goes on from NC_090437.1 coordinate 833,591,275, forward strand.
TGAAGCCTATGGAAGAGAAAAGTGAGCAGAGGGTCATATTCCAACATCTATTGCACTAATGTTGATTTGTTTACTTTACAGAAACTGAATGTGAACTCGAGAGTCATTTGATGTGCCAATGTCTGCTCTGACGCAGTTAGGTGCCATGCCCTGTGCCCCCCTAAAATGGCGGCTGCCTGACCTGACCTGTGAGGAGGGACAAGTGGAAATGAGGTAATTGCACTGGCGTTGTGCACCGTTGCAGTAGGTGGTCGATGACCTCGGCGCAACTTCACATTGGTTATCATTGGGCCCTATGGGTTAGAGGAGCCAATGGCGATGTACGCCAGTGGTGACGGTACGCACCGCCGTGGTCGTGACTGCCATTTTCTATCTGTTCACTCACTTGCTACCTGACCTTCAACAGAAGAGGACCTACACTGCAAGTGCTGCTGTGACCTGTGTCTGGAACCGACCATGTCTCATGTTTTTGGGGAAAGGGCCCCTTCCTTCACTGCGGAAGAGTTGGAGAAACTGGTGGATGGGGTCGTACCCCAGGACACGCTACTCTACGGTCCTTCTGACAAACAGGTGAGTACACTGTGAGCATGATGCGTGGGCCATGAATGTATGGAGTGCTGTGTATGTAAGCCACATGTTTGGGGGTACTAAGGCGTACTGGCTAAAGTGCAGGATGTAAGGTGGTCAATGTATGTGCATCAGGGGATGGGTAGGATCTGGTGGGCAATGAGTCTGATGGTCCAGACGGGTGAATAATTTCCTTTTCTGCTGTCTTTTCCCTCCAGGTCAGCGCCCACCAGAAAAAGGGTATTTGGCGTGCCATCGCCAAGGAGGCTCGGACCCTGGGGGTCTTTGACAGGCAGAGCACCCCCTGCCGCAAGAGATGGGAGGGCCTGCACTGCTGGGCAAAGAAGACGGTGGAGGCCAAGCTGGGGCTTGCCTCCCAACAAGGAAGGGGCGCTTGTCGCACCATGACCCCCCTGATGTTCCGCATCCTGGCGGTTGCCTATCTGGAGTTTGATGGGCATCACAGCAGCCACGAGGGTCTCAGTACAGATTATGAAAACTGACTTTGCGCATGTTAGGAGGTGCCTGGGTGGAGATGTGGGCTTGTGGGTGCCGCTAGGCCAGGGCGAACATGGCAGGGTAGGTCCCTTGTTGGGCAGGCTCTGGAACACTCCTACCCCAATAGTGTAAGTGGGCATCTACTACTGGACAGGGTCCTGTGGGTTTCTGGTGTACAGATACTGGCGTTAGGCATTGTACCCCATGGGCTGGTGACTGTCTTAGTAAATGGGTGGGCATGGCCTAGTGCATAGGGCTGCTCCCTGTGTGTTGTGTATGCCAGCGGTAGCGGTGTTGCTGGCATTGACCAAGTGTTTCCTCTGTCTCTCTCCCCCTTTTTGTTTTGTTACCTTGTCCTTATGTGCCTTAGCATCATCTGGCGGAGGAGCAGAGGCACCGGTGACAGAGGAAGCTGCATCCCACATGGGCCTGGAGGCCCAATCCACTGAGGGTGAGGGCACCTCTGGGACGGAGGGTGAGGGGAGCACCATGACGGGGACAGGAGGGGAGACAACAGACAGTGACTCCTTCTTCGATGGAAGCTCCCTAGTGGTGGCGGACACCTCTGTGCCCACCCCATCAACAGGCACAGCCGCCACCCCCCCTACCAGCAACGTCTTCCCAGCAGCCCCTCAGGGTGTTTCCCAATGTCCGCTCACCCATGAGGGTGGGAATCTCCTTTGCCCCAGGCACCTCAGGCCCTGCCCCCATCAGCCTTGCTGCCCTCAGTGAGGAGGCTATTGACCTCCTGAAATCCCTCACTGTTGGGCAGTCAACCATATTGAATGACATCCAGGGTGTCGAGAGGCATTTGCAACAAACAAATGCATACCTGGAGGGCACTCACTCTGGCGTGGTGGCCCAACAGAGAGCATTTCAGGCTCTGGTCTCAGCACTGATGGTATCCCTTGTCCCTGTGTCTAGCCTCCCCCCTCCAACTTCCTCTACCCAGTCCCAATGCCCTCAACCCCAGCCTATCCCAAGCACACCTTCAGACCAGCATTCACCCAAATCACCACACAAAAGTTGCTCAGGCAAACATAAGCACCACACTTCATCTCACAGGCACTCACACAAGCACCATACCCATGCAAACATACCAACATCCACTGCCTCCACTGTGTCCCCATCCTCCTCTTCATGCACCTCCCTCCCGGTAGCGTACACACTCACACCTGCATGCACTACATCTTCATCCACTACCTCCATCACCAGCACGCCCATCACAACACACCCCTCACGAGCATTCACCACCCCTACAACCATGCACATGTCCCCTGTGTCTTCACTCAGTGTGTATGTGACCCCTCCTCCCAAAGTACACAAATGCAAGCACCCACCCACCCAACAGCCATCCACCTCACAACAGCATCCAGCCCATGCACCTTCACCAAACTGAGCAGACAGACACCTCCTACAACTTCTCCCTCTTCCTCCACTCCCAAACCCTCTCCATCTTCCCATCCCAGTGTGTCTAAAAAACTTTTCCTGGCAAACACTGACCTGTTCCCTACCCCTCCCCCCATCCTTCCCCTCAGGCAGGGTGTCCAGATCCCAGTCCAGCACCTCAGCCACCAAGTTGGTGTCTGCTGTGGTACCTGCAACTCCCAGAGGATCAAAGGGGGCACCCGTCAGGCCAGCCAGTGTGTCACCGACCCCTGCAAAGGAGCAAACCATTCCACCATTTGCCAAGGTGAAGAAGGGGACAGCATGCAGCAAGGGCAAGGAGCACGACCCACCTGGCAAGGCCTCCTCCAAAACTCCAGCTGCCAGAGCCAAGGTCCCAGCAGCATCTGCCAAGGTGAGGAAGGGGCAAAAAAGCCAAGCCAAGGCACTTCATTTCTCAGAGGCTCCAGGTGAGGGCCTGGTGGCCACCATCAAAACCGACAGCCCACCACCTGTACTGTGGCCCACACCACCAGCATCCCCACCGCAAGCACCGCCACCTGCCACCTGCCCCGCCGCTGCCACCACTACTGTCAGCAGCAGCATCCCCAATTGGCAGCCGTCCGATGCTGCAGGAGACGGGCTGGTGCCTCCCTCCAACACTGGCAGCACCAGCACCTGCACCACAGGCAGCACCGCCAGCATCCCTGCCGCAAGCACCGCCACCTGCACTGCTGCCTGCCCTGCTGCTGCCACCACTACTGTCAGCAGCAGCAACCCCAGTGGGCAGCCATCCGAGGCTGCAGTAGACGGGCTGGTGCCTCACTCCACCACTGGCAGCACCGGCACATGCACCATGGGCAGCACCGCCAGCATCCACGCCACAAGCACCACCACCTGGACCAATGACAGTAGGACCACTACCAGCAGCCCAAGTGTGCATCCGTCCGAGGCTGACGGAGACGGCCTGGAGCTTCCCACCACCCCAGGCAACACCCCCACCAGCACTGGCACTACCACCAGTTTGCAGCCTTAGTCGCCGCAGGATGGAGTCTGGCCATGGAGTATCATGCAACCTTGTCCCTGCAAATCTTGTGCCTCAGCCACTCAGGTGAGGGAATGTGAATTGCCACACCGCAACTGCTGCATTACTGGGCACAAAGCCCCCTCCAGAACTAGTGGAGATATGCATCCACTCACCCTATCCTTGGCAGGATGAAGCAGACTGGGCAGAAAGCCCCCTCCAGAACCAGTGGAGAGATGCATCCACTCAACCTATCCTTGGCAGGATGAAGCAGACTGGGCACAAAGCCCCGTCTAGAACCAGTGGAGAAACCACCCACTTGAGAGACTGTGGCCTTGCTCTCCCCAGGACCAAGCCATGGGCAACCCACCTACTTGAGAGACTTGAGAGACTGTGGCTTTGCACTCCCCAGGACCAAGCAGTGGGCAACCCACCCACTTGAGAGAGTTGAGAGACTGTGGCTTTGCACTCTTCAGGATATCGCTGTGGGCATGGAGCCCCCTCGAGGAGCAGTGACGTTATTTCATCTTCCAGCTGAGGTGCCCCCCACTTCCCCATCCCCCTGAGGTGCCTGTGTGTTTACAACCTGATGCCCCTGCAGTGTCCTCTCAGTATTGAGGCAGGAGTCAAGTGTGGGCTTGGCCCATGATTTTTGGCCCAGTTGCCCACGGACATTTGCAAAGGACAATGTTCGTCCTTCTGTATATATTGTAAATATTTGTAAATACTGTTTTTCTATTCGTTACATATACCTGCCTATTTCTATTATATCACTGATTTCACTCAATTCCTTTTGTCCTTGCGTTCTTCCAGGGGGTAAGGGGGTGTAAATGTAATGTTGTTGCATGTGTTTGCGTGTATGGTGTTGTGGGTGAGGGTGGGGGTGGGGGTGTTGCGTATGTGTGTGTCACTCTCTTTTTCCTTCCCCCCTCCCCTGTGTGCTAGGTGCACTACTCACCATGGTCGTCGCCGCCGCCTTTGATATTCCTCATGTATGAGGAGGTAGACCATCATGGGCAGGACCTGTAACTCGGGCTCCATGACATCCTGGTTCTTCATTGAGTGTTGAGAGGTGAGTGGTTTCCCTTCCAAACACTGTTTCCGCCGTGTTTTTGATGGCGTTGGTACTGCCCCGGAAAAGCTGGCGGATTTGCAGGTTGTAATGGGGTAGGCGGTACATTGACTTCCGCCTGTCTGTTGGCGGTGACCGCCGCGGTGTTTGTTGCTACCGCCGTGGCGGTCGGAGTGTTAAAGTGGCTGTCTGTGTTGGCGGTTTCCTCCGTGGTCGTGATCCCATTTTTTTTACCACTGGCCTGTTGGCGGTATTACCGCCGCCTGAACACCGACCGCCACGGTTGTAATGAGGGCCTAAGTCTCTGATAGAATATAAAACACCGCTGCATACTTCCCTCACAAGTCCAAAGCATGAAATTAGACAAACTACAGGAGTTGTATCATTTTGCAAGATTTATTTCAGTATCCTCTCTAAACATTTATTCTAACATGTGCCCCTCTGTGTATTTTTCATGAAGAGCATTGCATGCCTTTATTTTCTTGGCAGCGTTATTTGTCCTATCACAAATCTGCCAACTTCAAAAGAATGTTCATTGTGTGAGAGGAGGGGTGGGACATTGTGGCAACTGCTTAAAAGACACGTCTGCCCTCAACCCTCAAACTTTCCCGAATCCAAAAAAATGTAAAAGCTTGCTGAGGCTACCGCTGATGCTCTGGGGTGTTTTCAAAACCCATAAATGGCATCAGCTGTTCAGAGACGTCAATGACGGACTGACAACCCACTCAGTACAGATGTTTCCAGCTCGTTTTCCATTTCAGCTCTTCACTGGTTGACCGCTCCTCACTAAGTGATCGTGTGAAAAATAATGCGACACATGGTGGCACTCTGTGAGTTGGGAGATCGGCAGTCTCCAAAGTATTAATTTCTCTTTAACATTGACACAGTTCTCCAGGTGTCAACTTTTGTATCTGGCACGAAAGTTCCTCCTTTTAAATTATAGATGATAACTCAAAGCAGTCATCTGTAAAATGAACTTCAGATGGCAAAAATTGTTATTGAGGTAATGGGAGTCACTTCCTGTTACTTGTACAAATTGATAAGATAAAATAAAATGATGTCTTCATCTTCTTTTAGAAGCTATTAATCTAAGAGACCAAGGTTTTTGTATCCACATGTCAAGAGATATTTATCTGTGCTAATCCTAAGGTAGTCGTTGTGCCTTTTCAAATGTGGATTTATGAAATGTTCCTTTCACCTCTAATCTTTATGTGTGAACTCTTCGTATTCTTAGCACACAGCATTCAAAATAATAGCCAATGACGGCAAGTTTTTTTATTTCAGAGGAAATAGTGCATTTGTGTTAGAATCATCCCACACTACGACAGCATTTAATTGACATTTTATTTACATTGAATACCACTGAAATGTTCACAAGCAAGTTAAAAGGAACAGATGCATTATTAAAACAGCGTTTAGGGTGTTTCGGATTGCAGCTGACATAAACTAAGATATTCCTTTTTCTCTCAAACAAAATAATACACATGGCTATCTAGTCACAGATAAGCATGGCTGCGTCCTTGAGAAGGAACAGCTGTTCAGTTTAACATGCCCTTTCTCCCAATGGTATCTCTTTAGATTTATTTTACGGTTGATGGCGGAGAATGGGCAAATAGAAAGCTGAAAGGTGTTATACACTGATGCCATTATAAGGTAATCAATTATGCTTTCCCTTGATATTTCAAATTTCTTCATCATACATGGAATAAGTATCTGCAGCTGCACATCATAATCGGTATTGCAATTTTCAGAAACGTTAACGACCATCGAAAGGCATGAGGCTGTTGCCATCAAAGTGTGTTGCAATATCCTTCTGTGATAAGGACACAGAACAAGGTTTAGGGCTGTGAAAAAGGACAAGGCCCTAAGTGGCCACTGCTGCTGCTGCTGAATGTCTCCTCACAGAGCCTACCAGCTCTGCGATCGAGGCGGCTGTCAGGTCTGTCTGTTTTTGTTCTTTTTCATTTTTTGCTTTACTTTGCCTCTATTTCCTCGTTGTGTCTTTTTCTCTCTTTAACTCTCCTTTTCTGTCTTTCACTCTCCTTCCGCTTACCTGCCGCCTCGGCCCCGCCCTCACCCTCGTAGAGCTTCATCCCGCCCACCTCCCAGCTGTCCAATCACCCCCTCTCCCCTTCATAAGGGCGGGGAGCTGGCATGCCAAACGTAAGCTTGTCTGTGCCTGTCCACGCCTGGACCACGTACAGCACCACAAACCCTGGCTCTCGTACCACACATCGGTACAGCGCCAAGACCTTCCACTCCCTGAACCTCAGACAATGGAGCAAGTGCCACACATCCTCCCCCAAGGACACTCATGGACCCATCTCCTGACGTCATTGCCACCTCGTTTTCGCCACATGCCATACACCAATCCTCACAACGGCAGAACCATCTCTGGACCACCTCAAATGCATCCTCCTTAACTACTGCTTCCTGCACAAACACGCCATTGAGATGTGGGACCTAATAGACACCACCTGCGCGGACATCACTTTCTTCACCGAGACATGGACTAACACAACATCTGGTTCTGACATCGCCATCCCTAGAGACTACAAGCTGCTATGCAAGGACTGTCCTTCCAGTCCAGGAGGTGGCATAGCCATCTCTTACAAGACTAATCTCTGACTGATGATAAAAACACAGGAATTCACCCCCATGATTGAGCACCTGCACTTCCAAGTGCACACCTCCCCAAATACCACAAACTACGGCACCCTCATCTACAGACCACCCAGACCACGACCAGTGTTCAGTGATGCTATTGTTGTCCTTATAGCCCCCCACGCTCTCACCTCCAGCAACTACCTTCTCCTAGATGACCTCAATTTCCATTTCAACTATCACAGCGACCACAACACTACTCGAGAACTTGGACACAATCAGGCTCAAGCAACTGGATATCTCACCAACGCACACTGCCTGACACGCCCTTGACCCTATTTTCTCCACCAGCAGCATCACCATCAGCAGCTTGACCCCGCTACACTGGACTGACCACCACTGCATCCATTTTTCCATCTCCACGCCCACAGTGCACTCCCACACAACTCGCCCCGCCTACAGAAAATGGAACCAGATCTCAGAGGAGCAACTCACCAGCACCCTCAGCAACTCTCCTCCCCCTGGCACAATAGATGCCAACAACTCAGTCCAGAACCTCTGCAAATGGATCACCAACTGCGCAGACACCCTGGCCGCTCTCCGAATGACTACAGGGAAACACTCCTCCAAAAATGCCAGCTGGTTCACCCCCGCACTCCAGGAATCAAAGTGCTCATGCAGGAGGCTGGAGAAGAAGTGAAGACATAGCAAATCCCCTCAAGACCTGGCAACCTTTAAAGTTGCCACAAGGTCCTGCCACAGCCTGGCAGGTCTACCAGGAAGGATGTCCTGCAGGATCGTATGAACTGCACCTCTCACAACACTAAAGAACATTTCAACGTCATCAAAGAATTCACAAAACACAAGCCGAGACCACCGACATCGCTCCAACTCAAGAGCTCTGCAACAGACTGGCCACCCTTCTTCCACACGAAGATCAAGGACATATATAACAATTTTGGAACCCAACACTCATTGAACCCACCAAGTACATCCTCACCTGGATCAGCTGAACCCCCTCGACTACTGCACACCTGGACCCCCTTTATGACGGATGACACCCTCTCCGCCATGAACAGCACACACTCCAGAGCCCACACCACATTTTCAACAAGGTCAGCGCCGTGATCGCACAAGAACTCTACAAGACCATCAACTGCTCCTTAGAAGCAGCAACCTACCCCAATGACTGGAAGCAAGTCAAGATTCTCCCTCTTCTAAAGAAATCCACAGCCAACCCGACCGACCTCAAGAACTACCTCCCCATCTCACTGCTACCCTTCCAAGCTAAAGTCACTGAGAAGGCAATCAACACTCAGCTACGACAACACATCGACGACAAACACATCCTGGATGTCTCCCAATCAGGATTCAGAAGCAACTACTACACCGAAACTGCACTGGTCGCAGCCGAAGACGACATTCGCTCGCTCCTCCACCAAGGGCAGACTGCAGCCCTCATCCTACTCGACCTCTCAGCTGCCTTTGACACAGTATCTCACCGTACACTATGCACCAGACTCCACGCAGCAGACATACGAGGCAAGGCCCTTCAATGGATTCACTACTTCCTGACAGGCAGAACACAGAAAGTCAGGATCCCGCCCCACCAGTCAGAGCACACTGACATCAGCTGCTGAGTACCCCAAGGATTGTCACTGCGCCCCACGCTGTTCAATACCTACATGATCCCACTTGCCCTCATCGTCTGAAAACTACAGGATGAATATCATCCCCTACACCGATGACACCCAACTGATCCTCTCCCTGACCATCAACCCATCACCAGCTAGGAAGAATTTCAGAGATGGGATGGAAGCAGTAGCCACCTGGATGAGGGAAAGCTGCCTCAAGCAAAACTGAGATCCTTCTCCTGGGACCCTCACCGTCGGCCTGGGACGACTTGTGGTGGCCCTCAATACTCGGCAAACCCCTAACCCCTCCAGACCACGCATGTATCCTCAGTGTCATCCTCGACTAAACGCTCACCATGATCAGATAGGTCAACTCCATTGCCTTCACCTGCTTCCACACCCTCTGACTCCTTCGAAAGATCGTCAGATGGATACTGCCCTTATCACAAGCAGACTTGATTACAGCAAGCCCTCTATGCTGGAACCTCCAAGAAAAACCTGAACAAGCTGCAACAGATCAGAATGCTGCTGCCAGATGCGTCCTAGACCTCCCCCACAGAGAACACACCACAGAACACCTGAAGAACCTCCACTGGCTCACCGTTGAGAAGAGGATCAACTTCAAACTCCTCACACATGCCTACAAAGCCCTCCACGACAACGGACCCAACTAACTCAACAACCACATCAACTGGTAATCCCCTCCCAGACCTCTCCCTCATCCCAACAGTCACTCTCCAACGTAGCCCGAAAAAAGAAGCCAGCGGCTGGAGGAAGATCCTTTTCATTCCTGGCAGCATAAAGATGGAACACCTGACTACTGCACCTCAGGCAGTTGCCATCACTGCCTCAGTTCAGGTAGGACCTCAAGACATGGCTCTTTGACTGATATGTGGGGTCACTCCTCAGCACCTTGAAACCCTATGGGGGAGTAGTGCACTATACAAGACTGTGATTGACAGACACAGGATCAGGGGCTAGCAATCCACTAGGGATCAATAGCTCCATGGTGTCAGCAACCTGGCCATAGATATGCGCCAACACATTTGAGTCCTTACAAAAGGAGTCCCATTTTAGGGCCCACTTATTATTCGTGAGGACTAATTCATCCCCTATCCTAGTGATACCACCCTGGTGGGCAAAATGCCCAAGCCAATTGAGAGGCAACTTAAGAGCATTGTGGTCACTGTTGTGATGCTCAGCCACCACTATGTTTTTAAGAGACGGACACAACTGAATAGATAAAAATATATAAACAATGCAGCTCTTTCGCAGAAAGTGTGTGAAAGTATGGGCACCTCTATGGCCAGAAATTGCTTTGCCATTGCATGTCCGGAGGCCACGGCGAAGAGATAAGCTCATCAGATGGTTAGCGGCCACTCTGCATCTTTTTAGGGGTCCCTAGTCTAGTTGAGAAACGGCCCCAGGCTGCATGTTCCTCTTCTGTTAGATTGAGGGAACTGGAACCAATGTGTTCAAATGTGACACTGACATCACCGTCAGTGATTACCCTATTATTATATGTGAAAATATCAGTGGCATCCTCTAGAATGTGGAGGGCGGTAGATGGCCTTTCTACCCCCATTGGACCTATTCAAAACATTAAAAACATAGTAGAAAAACCCACCCTGGGCAAGAATCAACCACAAGATATCCAGGGAACTTAGCTCAAGCCTAGAAATTGTGTTTTCTATCAAGTTCCTAATCCATGTAATTAGGCCATCTGCTGGCCAACCCCTGCATTGTGAAGCAGCTGGACACAAAAGGTAGTGTACCCGGGCCTGTCAACCGGCTCTACACACAAGGTTTCCAATAACATACATAAGGGAAATGAGCAAATCAAGATCCCCCAGTCCAGGTCGAGCAGATTGGAATTAAAGCCAGAGACGTTCCATGAAAGTATATTTCAGACTTCAGATTGTAAACTTGGGGTAGGGACCAATGGAAACTGTTCCGCTGGGGGAATTGACTGTCATACCTCAGTTGAATAAACATCTCTGTGCTGTGATGAAAACCAAGTTGTTCTCAACTGCAGCCCTTCACGCATTAAGGCCCATATTTATACTTTTTGTTGCACCTCATTTGCATCGTTTTGTGACACAAAAGCAGAGAAAATTTACAAAATATAATTTTTTGACAAAAAAGCGGTGCAAACTTGCAAAATATAACTGTTTTTTGCAAGTTTGCGCCACTTTTACATCAAAAAATTACGCAAATGCGGCACAAAAAAAGTATAAATATGGGACTAAGTTTCAGACAAATCTTAGTTGATACAGGTGTTTGAAAATGCACATCAAAAGCAATTAGGTGATCTGCTATGCTACGGGAGACCAAGGTGAGTTTGGCAGTGTCCAATCCACCCAAAGAGGGTGGAATATGTTTCATCCTAACAATGTCCTGATGAATCATTAGTCAAAGAGTCTTGATCTTCTCGCACCCCTTCTGGCAACCTTGGAACATTATACATGAAGATGGTACTAGGACACTCTGGATTTTGCACTCTTGGGAATGATTGCAGTGAACTTGGGTCTGAAAAACCATGAAAGTGAATGGGTGCTAGCTCTGTTGACACAGGCCTCATGCTCGGCATAGTGTGGAAAAAATCAAGGACCAAATGCTTCGTACCCATTGCAGGAGAGTCACCTGCTTCCGGTTGATGAAATGAAGGCCGAGTAACTTTTTGTAAACCAGTTAACAGCTTTATCTGTTCTTTCAAATCATTGACTTTGGATTTGATGTCCTCAACAGATTTTATCAAACTTTTAACCAGTTCAATCAGAGAGCCAGCTTGATTCCCTCTGAGCCCCAAAACCACCACAGGGACTGGCTCAGCAACATCCACATGCCCCAAACTTGCCATCGGAGTGTAGTGATTACTGCAAGGTTCACTTGGAATAGAAAGAGGCTGGGGAAAGGAGATCTCTTAGACAAGAGCAATGACCGAGGGGTTCATTACAATGCAACCATTCCTTCTACTTGAGAAGGTATGAGACTTTGAGGGCCCTCTGCCCATGATTTTTGGTAAAAAACTCCCTGCAACAGGTTTAGCAGGCCCCTTGTCAGCATGTGGTGGAATAGAGTGCAAAGGAAGATGGATGATTAGCCAGAGACAGAGGGTTACCATGCAGCATTGTTTGAACTTCCTCTATAAGGTTGTCTGGCTCTGCTAATGCTTTTTTTAGTAGATGCAGTTGCAGACTTTTTCTTTCAAATGGAAGCCTTCATAGATGCTTCCAATAACTTCTTTTCCCCATAATAGTGGAGTAAGCTAACACAATGATAGGGTCCAGGGACTGCAGGTAAATATATCTCCTTTACTGGCCAAGCCTAAACAATTAAGAAGGAATGTATACATTATAATATGGCAGATGTTAGAGGGGTTGGTCCAGCCCAGACTCCTCCAGGAGATGAAGTACGCAAGACAGGCCAACCCTTGGCCTGTACTTCGCCTGGGTGCAGCCCACGCATGTCCTGCGCACTGAGTCTTGTGACAGTGCTATAAGGGCTCAAGTGTTCGGCCCTTCTTCCTACTGCAAGCACCTCCTGGAGTGAAGTGCTGTGGGACCTGGAGTCCTTGAAGCAAAGCAGGCTGTGATTGTGTAAGGGATTTATGTGTAAAGCTATTTTGCAAAATCACAGGTTTTGCGATCACAGAAGGCTTTTCTTTATGTACAAAAACCCTTCTATAGGTAAGAAATTTCTTTCAGACTCACAAAAGGACTTTTGAGATACTTTCTCAAATAGTTGTGTCTGCCTCCCTCCTGAGTAGTTAGATAATGTATTAATGGTTTACAACCACAATTGCAGTGACAAACCACTGATGTCTTATTGACCCCTGAGTTGGGGTAGTAACTGATTCACAAAGGAAAGGGGTGCGGTTAAGAACTCGCTCCGTTTGGAAATAGTGTTAGCAGCCTCGAGGAAGGAGGCATTGGTCCAGCAGGCCACTGCTTGCTTCCACTGGAGCTTTCCAAAGTGAAAAACAGTTTTTTTTAAAAGCAGAAATGGTTTCTATAGGGAACGCATGCTGTTTACAAAAATTAAATGTTTCCATTTTGGAATGCAATTATAGGTATATTAACCTGCTGTCCCATCATAGGGTCCTGCAAACTACAACCTGCCTAAGGAATATTAATAAGGCACATAATTCTGCGATCCTGGGACTTAGAGTTTTGTGAACTGACCTTTTCGTACATAGGCCGGTTCAATGAATGTGCCCTATTCCTTGTAAAAACAAGGGAACAAAATAATGAATATAAAAAACATACTATATCTGCTCACCAATTTGCTTATCATTATTCATAAAATGCAAGTTCTTCAGTGTAAAACTACGATTGTTAAACTGTGATTGTCATGCAAATGCAGAGAATAATTTTATACCCCTATTATAATCACATTGTGTCACGTTTTACATGCAAAACTACAATACCCATGAAGTGTGTACATAACACACAATTCCATGTCAGAAATAAAGTGTAGTTTGTATCTTACTTCTTAACCTGTTCCACAATATTACTCACATTGCTGAAATCATGCTTGTGGTACTGTAACCATAGGCTCAAATAAAGGGAGAAACAAACACAACTTAATGTGTATCTACCAGGCTAGACACCAGAGCACCAATTAATAGTATCCAAGCGTAATAATTCTTTGTTGGCATTTTAGAAAGACTGTATTAGTCACATCTGATTTTTATGATCATTTCTTTGCTCTCACTCTCAGTTGGTTCAAATAGGTCCAAGCTTGTTACTGTCCACCACCCGTAAAAGGTGAGTACAGTCCAGGGAATCCAGAGTTCAATCTTGCCTGTGTACCAAGGCCTTCTGGTGACTCTCGTCTGAAAAAAGATCCTATATGTCACATAAGCCCGCTCATACTGAAAAATATTTAGCTAAAGATTTGTTTATTCCAAATACTTAATATAATGTTTATTAGTGATACTTTTGAATACAATTATAAATATATGCATATCATCAATAAAAAAAGACATAAAAGCATGGTTTTATGATGGAATAGTAATTTCTTTGTTTCTTGTATTTCAGGGCCGAATAAGAAAGATAAATATTATTATTATTTTTATATCTATTTTTATAGCCCTGTAAAAAAAAAAAAAATCGTTTAATTTAGTTATTTGAGGGGTTGGAATATAAGTTTGTGGACCAAAATGGAAGTTTTAAATAGTTATTCTTTACTAATGGCTTTGATAATTGCATACTCCATTGTTTCGTTTGCTCTTTAAAAATAAATCGAAGAATTAGGGGGTCATTACAACATTGGCGGTAAAAGCCGCATACCGCCGCGCAGAAGACTGCCAACACACCGCCGCAGCCGCGGAATTCTGCCACGGTCATTATGACCCAAAGGCCGGAATCCACCAAAATCTAGACACCCACACAAGTCCGCCACACCAAAGGTCAGTGATAAACTGGCAATAACAAATCCTCCACCATCACGCCAACAGGAATACGCCCACACTGTCATGACCCACGAATCCATGTGTCAGTCTTTCAACCGCGGTATTCCATTGGCGGTACACACCGCCCCGCTCAAAATACACACACATATACAAAACACATCCACATTGAACAATTCGAAATACACACACCCGATACACATACACACACCACTCCCACACACCCAATACAATATAAAACACACACCCACATCACCCACAAACCCTTACGACCACAATTGCGAATGAAGGCCACAGAGCGACACCGCCATCTACAAATGAGCATCCATAGGCACTCAACGCCATCACCCACATAGCATCCACGCACCTCACACAACACACCTCTAAAATCACTCCACACATCACAACACACACCACCCCACACATCACCCACACCACCCCATGGCACGGCAAAGACACCCCAGGTTCTCTGAGGAGGAGCTCAGGGTCATGGTGGAGGAAATCATCTGGGTAGAGGCACAGCTATTCGGATCACAGGTGCAGCACACCTCCATAGCTAGGAAAATGGAGCTATGGCGAAGAATCGTGGACAGGGTCAATGCAGTGGGACAGCACCCAAGAAATAGGGATGACATCAGAAAGAGGTGGAACGACCTACGGGGAAAGGTGCGTTCCGTGGTCTCAAGACACCACATTGCGGTACAGAGGACTGGCGGTGGACCCCCACCTCCTCCCCCACAACTAACAACATGGGAGGAGCAGGTCTTGGCTATTCTGCATCCTGAGGGCCTCGCAGGAGTAGCTGGAGGAATGGACTCTGGTAAGTCAAATCTTTACTATTACATCCCCCACCCTACCTGCATGCCATCACATACCCCCACCCTCGTCCTCACTGCCATCACTCCTACTCCTCACACATGTCCCAATATCACAAACCACCCATCCCAACACCAAGCCCTGCATGCAACACCAAAGCATGGACACCCATCACCAATGCATGGCCACTGCACATACCCATACACCCCCCTAAACAATCATCACACAAGGTCCTACACAGGAATGCAAGCACTGGGGTACATGGTCACCCACACATTGCACACCATGGCATATACAGATGCAATAATCATGCCTTTACACCCCTGCAGGACCCCTACCAAACGTCCCCGGACAGGAGGGTCCAGACATGTCAACTCCACCCACAGAAGAGGCCCACAGCGATGACAGCAGCTCTGTTCAACTGGATCTAGATGACCAGCCCGGCCCATATGGGACCTCAGGACAGTCGGTTCCACTCACACTGACACAGGCCACTACAGAGAATGCCCCCTCTGGAAACACCAGCACAGCACCCACCCAGCGGGCCCATACCTCTGTCCCCAGGACACGTCAGGCAGCAGTGTGTCCACCACTACAGGGAACCCAGGATAACCCACCACCCCAACAACACCAGGGACCTGGGGGCAGCGGTAGTGGGCACATGGTTCAGGGGACCGAGGCCCAGGAACACAGGGGAACTGGGAGGGCTGCTGTGCGATAGGGAGAGGACAGGCCCAGGGAACCCACTCTCCACAAGGTCCTCTCCAACATCATGGGAACCTATCACCATTCCCAGGAGACGATGGCAACGGTACTGACCAAGTTTCAGGAGACCCAGCGGCTGCAGGAGGAACAGTATTTGGGGTTCAGGGAGGAACTCAGATCCATCAATTCCACCCTGGGCACCATTGTAGGGCTGCTGAAGGAACTCCTCAACACCAGGAGGGACACTGTGGCACAACAAGGGGCCCCTGACACTAGCCAGGATGATGAACTGCCCACCACCTCCGCCGGCGCTAGTGGACAGGAGGCATCGCCACAGGACCACCACACTAGCACCCCACCCCCTGCAGATGGAGAGCCACCCCGCAAGCGGTCCCTGAGATCCGGGACAAAGACAGAGAACAATGCCAAGACCCCGGCCAAGAAATGAGACCACCCTGATTGTCATCCTTTTGTCCCACTTTGTCACCCTGTCCATCCTTAAACTGCCCCAGCTCCACTTCCTATGTCCCTTTGGACAATGCACCTGTGAGACTAATAGACTGGACTCTACCATGGACATTACTCCACCATCACCCCTCACCATTTTACAACCCCCTCCAATATTGAGCACTTAAATAAACACCCTTAAAGCACTAAACAATCAGGAGTCTGTCTGTGATTTCGAAATAGTGTATTAGCAATTACAGTGGCAAAATGCTCTTTCAAATGTAATGTCAACATACCTATGTCACACAGCTCTAGTCCATGAGGAAACAAAGCAGATGTCACACAGTGGGACCCACATCTGTGAAATCGTAAGGGAAAGTGACAACTCAGTGACCATACACTGGGTGAAAATGACAGACAGTAGAGAGGTAGTGGATTAAAATCAGATGTAGCAGGCTGTGTTGTCTTCTTACCTGTGTCACACTGGAAGTATTGCATGATCATTGTGTTCCTGTTGTCGATGTCCTCTTCTTGTGCTTCCTCGTCTTCACTGTCCACAGTGTCCACAGCTGCCACAACACCTCCATCTGGACCATCCTCCTGCAGAAAAGGCACCTGCCGTCGCAAAGCCAAGTTGTGAAGCATACAGCAGGCCACAATGATCTGGCACACCTTCTTTGGTGAGTAAAATAGGGAACCACCTGTCATATGGAGGCAACAGAACCTGGCCTTCAGGAGGCCAAAGGTCCGCTCTATAATCCTCCTAGTTCGCCCATGGGCCTCATTGTAGCGTTCCTCTGCCCTTGTCCTGGGATTTCTCACTGGGGTCAGTAGCCATGAGAGGTTGGGGTAACCAGAGTCACCTGCAAATGGCAAGGGACAACTGTTAGACACACACTGACTCATAGGGACATCCACAGACCCAGACCCAGACAACTATTCCCACTGATTTGGGTCCAGGTGCTCACCTAATAGCCACACCAGGTGCCTCTGGAGTTGCCCCATCACATAAGGGATGCTGCTATTCCGCAGGATGTAAGCTTTATGCACTGAGCCAGGGAATTTGGCATTAACATGGGAGATGTACTGGTCTGCCAAACACACCATCTGCACATTCATCGAATGGTAACTCTTCCGGTTTCTGTACACCTGTTCACTCCTATGGGGGTACCAAGGCCACATGTGTCCCATCAATGGCACCTATGATGTTGGGGATATGTCCCAGGGCATAGAAGTCACCTTTCACTGTAGGCAAATCCTCCACCTGAGGGAAAACGATGTAGCTCCGCATGTGTTTCAGCAGGACAGACAACACTCTGGACAACACATTAGGAAACATATGCTGGGACATCCCTGATGCTATGGCCACTGTTGTTTGAAAAGACCCACTTGCTAGGAAATGGAGTACTGACAGCACCTGCACTTGAGGGGGGATTCCTGTGGGATGGTGGATAGCTGACGTCAGGTCTGGCTCCAACTGGGCACACAGTTCCTGGATTGTGGCATGATGAAGCCTGTAGGTGATGATCACATGTCTTTCCTTCATTGTCGATAGGTCCACCAGTGGTCTGTACACCGGAGGATGCCGCCATCTCCTCACATGCCCCAGTGGACGGTGCCTATGGAGGAGAACAGCGAACATAGAGTCAACCAACTCTGAGGTACGTAAACACAGCTTACTCTGAAAATATTCATAAATCGAAATTTGCCTGTATGAGTGGTTAGGCAAGGCCTAGGTATGTGTGACACAGTCAAAAAGAATGCCATGTGGGCCCCTGAAATGGTGGCTGCCAGACCTGTAAAGTGGGACAGGGGGATATGAGGTAACTGCGCTGGCGTTGTACACCATCGCGGTAGGCGGTCGAAGACTGTGGCGCAATTCTGCATTGGTTAACATTCGGCCCTATGGGTCCCAGGAGCCAATGACGATGTACGCCGGCGGTGACAGTACGCACCGCCGTGGACGTGACTGCCATTTTCTATCTGTTTAATCACTTGATACCTGATCTTCGACAGGAGAGGACCTACACTGCAAGTGCTGCTGTGACCTCAGTCTGGAAGAGACAATGGCTTGTGTGTCTGGGGAAAGGGTCCCTGCCTTCACTTCAGAGAAGTTGGAGAAACTCATGGATGGGGTCCTGCCCCAGTACACGCTACTCTACGGTCCTCCAGACAAACAGGTAATTACACTGTGAGCATGCTGTATGGGCAATGCTTGTGTGGAGTGGGGTGGATGAAAGATTGGGGGGTGAGAATGAGGCGTGCATGAAACGTCGGTGAGTGCATGTGCGTCATGGCAAGGGTAGGGATGCGGGCCAATGACTGTGACGGTGCAGTTGGTAATTACTTCTCTTTTCCCCTGTACAATTCCTGTAAGTCAGAGCCCACCAGAAGAAAGGCATCTGGCGTGCCATCGCCAAGGAAGTCCGGACGCTGGGGGTCTACCACAGACGGAGCACCCACTGCCGGAAAAAATGGGAGGACATTCGCCGCTGGAGCAAGAAGATGGCGGAGGCCCAGCTGGGTATGGCCTCCCAATGTGGGAGGGGTGCCCGTTGCACCATGACCCCCCTGATGTTCAGGATCCTGGCGTTGGCCTATCCGGAGTTGGATGGGCACTTGAGGGCATCACAGCAGACTGCTTAAACAGTTCTGTGACTCTGCTTGCTTGTCGATTCCCTGTCTGGGTCACTTTGACAGTCGGGCTGTTTGCACCTCTCCTCTAGACAGCGACACAAAGTGAGCTGGGGTGTAGCCTGCATATCCTGATAGGCCAGCTGGGCTGAGGGGAGGGGAGGAGTGGTCATTTACATCTGAAAGGGCTGTGCCTGCCCTCACAAAATGTATTCTCCAATCCCCTGATATGTGTCTGGGACCTGGCCTGGGCAAGTCAGGATATACAAACAAGAGAGACTTTCCTTCGAAGGTTGCCTACTTCAAAGGCAGAAAGGGGTAGAAGAAGAGCACCCAAAACCCCTGAAAATTAGATCACTTCTGGATTCAAGAGGAACCTCTGCCAAGGAGAAGAGCTGAAGAGCTGAGGAGAAGTGCTACCCCTGCCTGTGACTGTGCTTTGTTGGGCTATCCTGAAGTTGCTGCTTCTGCCTAAGAAAAGGGGGCAAAGACTGGACTTTGCTGTGCATTCCTGCTTGAAGAAGAATCTCCAACTGCTCGAACTGAGCTTGCCTCCTGTTGTTGAAGTCCAGGGCCGTCAAAGACTTCCCCTTCCAGCACCTTGAGTCTCTGCTGAGACTCCTGCCCTATCTAGTTCCTGGGCCCTTGAAAGGTGAAGCTGGCAGACAATCCCTACACAGACCGCCTTGCCGGGACATTTTCGATGCACCTTCCGTGATGCGGCTGATAAACGACGCACTGCCAGCTTTGCAGGTAAAATTAACGGTCCACCTGCATCACGTCTGGAAGATCAACGCAATGTGGCTGGAGAAACGACATGCAACACCCACCTCAGAGGCTGATAACATTGCAAACCCCATGCAGGGTGGTTTTGTGATACTGTGCAACCGGATTTTCAGCGCAACATCGCTGAGCACACAAAAACAATGTAAAGCCTGCCCGAACCCGAGGTGCCCGTCCGGATCGACACATCACTTCCTTGCGGGAGAGAAGAAATGACGCACGCCGATCTGACCGGAGGAGGAACGACGCACATTCTCGCTTGCTGGTGAGAAATCGACGCATCACTGGCCTTCTCCGATGCATGCTCATCTGTGCAGCTTTGTTTTAATGATATCCAGGTACTTTTGTACGCTAACAACGTTCTCACTGTTTTCTAAAGGATTTAAGACTCTTTTCCTTTTCAAATTCATAACTTGACTTGTGTATTTTGGATTTTTGTCATTTTGGTCTTTTGTTTAGATAAATATTACCTATTTTTCTAAACCTGTGTTGTGTCATTTTGTAATGTTTTCACTGAGTTAATGTATGTGTTGGTACAAATACTTTACACAGTACTTTACAAAGTGAAGTTAAGCCTGTCTGCTCGTGCCAAGCTACCAAGGGGGTGAGCAGGGGTTAGCTGAGGGTGATTTTCCTTTCACCTGACTAGAGTAAGGGTCCTTGCTTGGACGGGGGGTAACTTGACTGCCAAACAAAGGCCCCATTTCCAACACTTGTGGCAGCGGTGGGATTAGACTTGTATTTGTACTTGACATATAGGCCCTCATTATGACCCTGGCGGTCGGTGATAAAGTGGCGGTAATACCGCCAACAGCCTGGCCGTAACTTCCACCAAATTATGACCATGGCGGAAAGGTCACCGAAAGACAGCCAATGTACCACACCGACTGCCAGGGCGGAAACAACAGCCACCACGGCGGAAGCCGCCTACAGCCAGATGGAGGTCAATGTTCCGCCCACCATATTACAACAACACAATCTGCCACCTTTTCCGGGGCGGTACCAACGACATCAAAAGCCTGGCAGAAACTGAGCTCAGAAGTCAAAGGACTCACCATTGGAGACACAGGGAAGAACCACGCTGCCATAGAACCCGAACTGCAAGTCTTTCAGATGATCTTCTACGTTCTGCTCCACCGCGAACACCAATGCAGGCAAAGCCGACAATGGTGAGTACAGCCGCCTAGCACACAAGGGAGGGGGGGACGAAAAAGAGAGTCACACACACACACACACTCGCACAACACACACCCCACACACACACCATACACAGAACCAGATGCATTAAAAAAACAATTTGACCCCATAACTCGTCTGAACAGTGCAAGGACAAAACGATTTTGCAAAAGTGTTTGTAATAAATAATAAGTTTAGGGCATCAATTGGTAAATAGGCAGGCACCTCAGGGGAATGGGGGGGCACCTCAGCCAGGAGATGTAACAAGACCACTGGTTTTGGAGGGGGCAATGTGCCCTGTGCTTGATTTTGGGGAGTGCAAGATCACAGTCTCACAGGTGGCTGTCATACCCACTGGTTCTGGAGGGGGCAACGTGCCCTGTGCTTGATCCTGGGGAGTGATGGGCCACAGTCTAACAGGTGGGTGTCATACTCACTGGTTCTAGAGGGGGCAACGTGCCCTGTGCTTGGTCCTGGGAAGTACAAGGTCACAGTCTCACAGATGGGTGTCATACTCACTAGTTCTGGAGGGTGCAACATGCCCTGTGCTTGATCCTGGGGAGTGCAAGGTCACAGTCTCACAGGTGGGTGTCATATCCACTGGTTCTGGAGGGGGCAACATGCCCTGTGCTTGATCCTGGTGAGTGCACGGTCACAGTCTTATAGGTGGGTGTCATACCCACTAGTTCTGGATGGACAGACCACACAGCAGCCCATGGAGGCAGGATTACATACCGTCCACCGGTGGTGACAGCTACAAAGTGGTGGTGCCACTGGTGGGGGGAGGCTCCTGCTCATCCCCTGCAACCTCGGATGGCTGCACAGTGGCGGTGCTGCTGGTGGGGGGAGGCCCTTACCCATCCCCTATAGCCTCGGATGGATGCACAGCGGTAGTGCTGCTGGTGGGGGGAGGCTCCTGCCCATCCTCTGCAACATCGGACGGCTGCACAACCAAGGTTGGTGGTGGGGGTCCGTCACAATTCCTGGTCCAGGCTCCTTGCCCTTCCTGCCTGCTGTTGCAGGTTCCATGCTCTTCCTGCCTGCTGGGGCAGGCTCCTTGCCCTTCTTACCAGCTGGGGCAGTCTCCCTCCCCTTTAGGCTGGCTGGTGCATGCTCCTTTCCCTTCAGTACATGTGGTCTGGATCCCTTTCCACCACAGGGGGGTGCAGTTAGGACTGGGCCCGTCGACTGTATGGCTGAGGTGCTTGGCTGGGTTTGTGATACCCTGTCCATACGTGCAGGACGGGGGTAGGGGTAGGGAAGAGGTCAATGGTGGATTGGAACAGTTTTTAGGGACATTGGGGTGAGAAGAGGGAGAAGGAATGGGAGTGGAGGATGAGGCAGTGGTTGTTGGAGGTGTCTGTCTGCTGCTTTTGGTGCATGGGCTGTATACTGTTGTGAGGTGGATAGCTGTTGGGTGTCTGAGTGCTTGCATTTGTGTACTTTAGGAGGGGGGCAGCCACAGTGGGAGAGGACACAAGAGTGTGTGGATGGATGTTGTGTAGGTGTCTGACAGTGAGGTGTGTGTTCTGCTTGGTGTGGTGATGATCATGGTAGTGAATGATGATGTAGTGCATGCAGGTGTGAGCGTAGACATGCCTGGGAGGGAGGTAGGGGAGGGGGAGGTGGGGGAGACAGTAGAAATAGTGGATGTTGTTGTGTCTGTAACTGGATGGTGTTTGTGTGAGTGCCTGTGGGATGTTGTGTGGTGCTTGTTACACATATGGCCCACCATACCCCTTCACATCACCATTTACACACACATGGCCCAGGACACAACCTGTACTCTGCCAAGAGGAAATCCACCCACCCCCCTTACACGAGGTCTTCACACACACAACTCCATGCCTTCATGCCACATGCATTGTGCTCAGTGTACTCTCCTGTTGGTCTGGAGGCCCATACAGCAGTCTGTACTGGGGTAGGACCCCATCCACCGGTCTCTCCAACTCCTCTGAAGTAAAGGCTGAGGCCCATTCCCCGGTCACAGGGGCCATAGTAGGTTCCAGACACAGGTCACAGCAGCACATGCAGTGTAGGTCCTCTCCTATGGAAGGTCAGGTAACAAGTGAGGAATCAGATAGAAAATGGCGGTCACGTCTACGGCAGAGCATACTGTCACCGCTGGAGTAGATCACCATTGGCCACTGCAACCCATAGGGTCCAATGTTAGCCAATGAGGAGTTGCACGATGGTTCCTGAACGACTCCTGCAACGACGCACATCATCAGCGGAATTACCTCACTTCCACCTGTCCCTCCATACAGGACAAGCGGACACCATTTCAGGGTGGGTGGGAGGCCCAGGAATAATGCTGCATCACAGGAGATATTATCACATACTGGAAAATCACAATGACCCATCTAATGTTTACAGGATGCAAAGTTCTGTACTAGTTCCATTGTTCAGTTTGTGACCGGCTCCTCATTCTTTTGTCCCTTAGATTCCTACCGCTGCGGATGAATAGGAGGTGGAGACATACCCCCATGTACAGCCCCCTGGTGGACTTGGCAACACTGGAGGACAGGCACATTATCCTCACCTATAGACTTGACAGGGCCACAATCACAGAGCTGTGTGCCCAATTGGAGCCTGACCTGATATCTGCTATCCTTTACCTCACTGGGATCCCCCCTCTTGTGCAAGTTCTATCAGTACTCCATTTCCTGGCACCTGGTTCTTTCCAAGTGAGAGTGGGTTGGCAGCATGAATGTCTCAGCCAATGTTCTCAATACTGCTGACAAGAGTGTTATCAGCCCTGATAAAACACATGTGCAGCTACATTGTGTTCCCTCAGGTTGAGGATCTGCCCACAGCGAAGGCCGAGTTTTATGCAAAGGGACATATCCCCAACATAATTGGGGTGATGAATGGAACACATATTTAATTTGTCCCCCCGCCAGGATTAACAGGTGTTCAGGAATCGTAAGAGTTTCCAATCTATGAATGTTCAAGTGGTGTGCTCGGCGGACCAGTACATATCCCACGTCAATGCTAAGTATCTTGGGTAGGTGCATGATGCCTTTGTCCAAAGGAATAGCAGCATCCCAAATGTGATGGGCCAACTACAGAGGCACAGGGTGTGGCTAATAGGTGAGCCTTGATTCCCACCCAGGATATGTTGGTGTATGGGTATGGTGTGGGCCATATAGGAGAGTGTGTGGTTAAATATTGTCCCTCAATATTTGCAGGTGACTCAGGTTACCCAAACCTATCATGGCTGCTGACCCCTGTAAGGAATGCCAGGACAAGGGCAGAAGAACGTTAAAATGAGGCACATGGGCAAACCAAAAGGATCATAAAAAGGACCTTCGGACTCCTGAAGGCCAGGTTCCGGTGCCTCCATCTAACAGATGGATCCCTGTGCTACTCACCAGAAAAGGTCTGCCAGATAGTGGTGGCATGCTTCATGTTGCATAACCTGGCCCTCACATGCCATGTCCCAGTCCTGCAGGAGGAGGAGGATGGAGATGCCCGTGTGGCAGCAGTAGACCCTGTGGACAGTGAGGATGAAGAGGCAGAGGATGAGGACAACAAAACAAATGTGATCTGACAATTCTGCCAATGACACACAGGTAGGACAGTGTTACTTCACATTTCAATTACATTTGTTTCAAATTGTGTGGCAATGGCATGCTGATATTTTCAACTTCTAGGTCCACTTACTGTTCCCTCTGGCAATTCATTTTGCAGATGTTGGTGACCTGACATACACTCCTGGTGTGATCACTACAGCAAGCTACAGGTCATTAATCTATGCTAATTCTCTGTACAGTTGATTTGAAATGTTTGTACCTGTTACAATTAATACATATTTGATATACATGACATACTCCAAGATGGAATGTTTTTAAAGGGTGTTTACTGAAGTGCTAATATATGGAGGGGCAACTGCAATGGGATGGGGTGATGATGGAGGAAAGTCCAGGGTACTGTTCCAGTCTGTTTGTAGCACAGGTGCATTGTCCACGGGGACATAGGAGGGGAGCAATGAAGTTCAAGGTGGACAGGGTGAAAGAGAGGGACACAAGGGTGACAATCAGGAGAGTCTCATTTCCTGGCGGGGGTCTTGGCAAGTGTCTCTGGCTTCTGTCTTGATTGCAGAGAACGTTTGCGGGGTGATTTACCTTCTGCAGGTGGAGGGGTGCTGGTGGCCTGTGAGTCCTGTTGCGGGGCCTCCTGGCCGCTGTTCAGATATCTGGCTAGTGGCAGGGGCCCGCTGATGTGAGACTGACTCCCTCATAATGTTGGCCATGTCTGCCAGCACCCCTGCAATGGAGATCAGGGTGGTGTTAATGGCCTGTAAGTCCTCCCTGATCCCCTGGTACTGTCCCTCCTGCAGCCACCTGTTCTCCTGCACATTGTCCAGGATTTGACCCATCGTGTCCTGGGAATGTTGAGATGCTCCCAGGATCTCTGAGAGAGCCTCCTGGAGAGTCGGTTCCCTGGGCCTGTCCTCCCCTAGCACACAGCAGTCCTCCCAGTTTCCCTGTTGGCCTGTGCCTCTGTCCCCTGAACCGTGTTCCCACTGCCACTGACCCCAGGTCCCTGATTGTCTTGTGAGCGAGGTGTGCCCTGGGGCCCCTGTAGAGGTGGACACACTGCTGATTGATGTGTCCTGGGGCAGAGGTCTGGGTGGGTGCTGCGGTGGTGTTTCCTGATGGGGGAGTCTCTGTGGTGGTGTGTGTCTGGGCCTGGGTAACCAGCTGGCCAGTGGTCCCTGATGGGCCAAGTAGGTCATCCAGATCCTGAAGACCACAGTTGCTGTCATTACTGTGGGCCTCTTCAGTTGGGGGAATGGATGTTGCTGGCACCTCCTCTCCACTAACATTGGCTGGGGTACCTGTGGGGATGTAAATGATGTGTTATTGTTTCTGTGTCTGACATATTGTACATCCATGGCTTCCCCTCTTTGGTTGGATTTGCCCTGGCAGCTTTCACTTGTGTATGTTAGTGTATGGTGGGATTGTTAGTTCCTATGGTGTGCATACTTTAGTGATGAGTGTCCATGCAGGGCTGTTAGGGGTATCCATGCATTGGTAGAGCATGCAGGGCTTGGCATTGGGATGAGTGAGATGTGGTGGTGGGGTGTGTGGGAAGTGGTGAAGTGATGGGAGTGAGGGTGAAGGTATGTGATGGCATGCAGGTAGGGGGTAGTAGTAGTGGAGAGTTGACTTACCAGAGTCCAGTCCTCCTCCTAATCCAGTCAGGCCCTCAGCATGCAGTATTGCAAAGACTTGCTCCTCCCATGTTGTGAGTTGTGGGGGAGGAGGTGGGGGTCCACCGCCAGTCCTCTGGATAGTGAGCTTGTGTCTTGCTGCAATGGAATGTACCTTCCCCCCCAGTAGGTCGTTCCACCTCTTCCTGATGTCATCCCTGGTTCTTGGGTGATGTCCCAAGGCGTTGACACTGTCCATGATTCTTCGCCATAGCTCCATCTTCCTAGCTATAAATATCTGCTGCACCTGTGCTTCAAACTGCTGTGGCTCTACCCTGACAATTTCCTTCGCCGTGACCATTAGCTCCTCCTTTGTGAAATAGGGATGTCTTTGTGGTGCCATGGGTGTTGTGTGAGGTGTGTTGGTGAGGGTGTGTTGGGTATTGTGTTGGGGTGTGTGATGTGTAGTGCATGAGTGGTGTATAGGTGTGAATAGTGTGTAGCTCTAGTTGTGTCAGTGGTCTTGGTATCAATCTCCTGCCAGTAATTGTTGTTTGTAAAGGGTTGTGGGTAATGTGGGTGGGTGTTTTATAGTGGTGTGGGTGTGTGTGTGTGTGTGGTGTGTGTATGGGTGTCAGGTGTGTGTTTTAATTGTCCAATGTGGTGTTGTTTTGTATATGGGTGTCCATTGTGAAGGCGGCGGTATGTACTGCCAATGGTTTACCGCCGCTGAATATCTGCCATTTTGATTTGTGGGTCGTAATGTGGTGGGCGTAGTTCTGTTGGTGTAACAGTGTGGGTTTTGATACCGCCAGTTTATCACTGACCTTTAGTCTGGCGGATTTTGTTATGTGGCTGAATACTGACGGATTGGTATGTGTGTGTCATAATATGGTGAACGGAAGATGGCGGCCGTCAGCGTGGCGGTAAGTGGGATTTACCGACAATGTCATAATGGGGGCCATAGTTATTAAGTGTACACTACTATTTTCAGTGCAGACCATTACGTGACCACATACTACTTGTCTTGTGATTTTTGTTTTTTCTCTTTTTGGACTTTTCTATATTTTTGGTGTTCTTTGTTTGATTTTTGAACTCCATTTGGGAACTTGTTTTTCTGCCTTTGGAACTTTGCACTTTTACTCTTCATCATGTCTCACTCTGGAGATGCATCAGCTGGAGCTGCTTTTGATTTAGGGAAACTGGATAGGTACACAGTTGCCCAGTTGAGGCAGTTCTGCAAAAATCTTGCTTGTCCCATTAAGGGCTCCACCAGGAAGGAGCAGCTGTAGAAGGCACTGAGGGCCTGGGTAACAGCCAAGGAAGCTGAAGGTCACACAGAGGGGGAGGAGGAGGAAAACGAGGAGAAGGAAGAGTAATCCATCCACAATGGTGTAGTGGGTAGGCCTGTTATGTCCAGGGGGAGGGTCTTCACAGCAGGTAGCAGTGTGTCATCCAATGGTCTGACCGCTCATTTGGGGGTGGGTCTGTTGAAGCACTTCGAAGTAGAGGGGAGGGATACTCTGACATCCTTAGGGGATACCCAGGGGCTCTCCTACCCTATCATGAAGGATGCCCTGATCACATGGTATGGTCTCAACCCTGATCAGTATAAGGACAAGTTTAGGTCCTATAAGAAGAAGGAATCCCAAACATGGTTGGAATGTGTTGATTCTTTTTGCAGGTCACTGGATGGATGTGTGAAGGGCAGTAAGGTGACAAAGTATGAGGGGCTTTACAATTTGACTGCTTGGGAGCACTTGTACAGTTTATGTTTTCTAGAGCTGCGCCAGCACCTAATTGAGAGCAAGCTGACTGACCCCAGGAAGCTTGCGCAGGAAGCGGCCCATTGGGAGTGCACCAGGGTCCAAAGGATTTATGGGGGAGACCACACCAAGGGTGGGCAGGGTCCCTCTCAGAGAAAGGGGGGGTAAGGGTAAACAGGGGGAGTTTTCTAAAGGGCCCCAACCTAGTTCCCAGGGTAAGGATTCCCAACTCCCCAGTGAAAAGAAGCCATGGTTCTTCAAAGGGAAACCTGTGGAAGGAGGTCGCTCACATAAGTGTTATGCACGTGACCAGCTGGGTCATGTGAGGGGGGACCCCAGATGCCCCAAGAGTACACCGGCAACCACTGTTGCGCAGTCCCAGGGTTTGGCTAGTGTAGCTCTTAGGGGTGGCTTGGTTCCAGGTGGGTGGGAGCCAGCTGAGATGACCCTTGTCTCACTATGGGACAGTGAGATGGTCCAGAGAACCCTCGTGCCTAAGAACACAAAAGAATACAGTCAGTGGGTGACCATTAATGGACAGATGGGTGGAGACTCTGAGAGACACAGTAACCAGTGTGACTACAGTGAGGAGTCACCTGGTGTCTGAAGAGTAGATAGATCCCCGTGTACTTCACCAAGTCGTTGCAGTGGACAACTCAGAGCACCTGTGCAGATTGGCACAGGTTCCCTTTGAATGGGGGTAGTCTCAGGTTCCTTGAAAATACCTGTGAGTCCAACCATGCTTGTGGATTGTTTGCTTGGCAATGACCTGGAGTATTCCCCTTGGAAGGAGGTGGAACACAGGTCGCACTTGGAGATGTTGGGTCTGCCTGGGTATGTATGTGTTCCACCAGGCCAATGGCAGCCCGTCATGGTGGGTAGTCTGGAGCCCCTGGAGCCTGAAACAGTGGCCCAGGGGACTTCCAAAAAGAAGAAGGGCAAGGGGCGTGGGATACCAGCCCCAGAAGTTCCCACGGTCTGAGAGGAGGCGGACCCTGAGGTTGATGCCCCAGAGCCTATAGGAGAACATGTAGCTGAGCAGGGGGAGGCCACGGAACTGTCACAGTGGTAGCAGGAAGGTGAACCCACCAGGGAGGCATTCTGTAAGGCACAGAGGACATGCCCTACTCTAGTGGGTTTGCGGCAGCAGGCTGCAGACTAGGCCGCTTGCAAGGAGCCAGGATCTCACCTGATTTATTGGGGGGCAGCTCCCTGTATAGTGAGTCTAAGGTTGCTGAGCTGGGTAAGCCCATGTGCTGGTGGTACCCCAGTGCTTTAGAGCCTTCCTACTAGGCCTGGCTTATGATGTGCCTTTAGCTGGACATTTGGGGCAGTACCAGACCTTTGAATGGCTTGTCATCCACTTTTACTAGCCCCTAATGTGCAGGCACGCAGATGCTCATTGCAGGTCTTGCTAGACTTGTCAGGCAAATGACAAGAGTGGGGGGAAATGTAAGGCTCCTTTCCAACCTTTTCCAGTTGTTCGTACCCCCTTTGGGAGGGTTGGTATTGATATTGTGGGGCCACTGGATCCCAAGACAGCCATGGGCAACAGGTTCATCCTGTGGTGGGTCATGCATTGATGGGGGTTTTACCCGCATGGCGTTCCCCAAGGAAGTGGTATCTGAGAGGGGTACCAACTTCATATCTACTTACATGAAGTCTCTGTGACAGGAGTTTTCGGTAACGTATAAGTTCACCACTCCTTACCACCCCCAAAGCAATGGTCTGGTTGAAAGGTTCAACTGCACCTTAAAAGGCATGATCATGGGCCTGTCAGAGCCCTTGAGGCAGAAGTAAGGCGTCCTCTTGCGATGCCTTCTGTTCGCCTACAGAGAGGTGCCTCAGAAAGGGCTTATACTTAGTCCTTTTGAGTTACTGTATTGCCACCCTGTTAGGGGACCCTTTAGTCTGGTGAAAGAGGTCTTAGAGAAAGCCCCCAGTAGACACCCCCAGGATGTATTCAGTTACATGCGGGCTTTCAGAAACCAGACAGCTTGCTTCAGAAAGCTCGCCCAAGAGAATCTGAAAGCAAGCCAGGCGGACATTAAGCGCTGGTACGACCAGAATGCCACTCTGGTTCAGTACCAGCCTGGAAATAAAGTGTGGGTCATGGCACCAGTAGAGCCTAGGGTGCTCCAGGACAAGTGGACTGGGCCATTTGAGGTAGTAGAGCGCAAGAGTGAAGTCACCTACCTAGTTAACTTAGGCACTCCCAGGAACCCCTTGAAGGTCCGACATGTCAACCGCCTCAAGCCACACTCTGAACAGGCAGAATTGTCCATGCTTTTAGTGACAGATAAAATACCATAAATGGGATCCTGTTGGGCTACTTTTTTGTAAATTCAGGCTTGTTTAGCGGGAAACATCCTTTTTTCCGACTTTTTTTTCTCCGAAAGTCGTGGTTAACGAAAGCGCAACAATGCTTTTTTTAACCACAACTCCGTTTTTTTGTGCCTTAACTACGTATGTTCTGAACAACGAACATGCGTGGTTAAGGTGCAAAGAAGGGAGTTGGCGAAGGTAAGTGGGGGGGTTTTAGGTTTTGGGGAGGGGGTGGGGGTCAGGGGGTTTTAGGTTTTGGGGTGGGGTTGGGGGGGTGGGGTGTTTTTGGTTTTGGGGAGGGGGTGGGGGGTTAGGGGGTCTTAGGTTTTGGGGTGGGGTTGGGGGGTGGAGCGTTTTTGGTTAGGGGTGGGGGATCGGGGGTTTTAGGTTTTGGGGTGGGGTTGGGGGGTGGGGCGTTTTTGGTTTTGGGGAGGGGGTGGGGGGTCAGGGGGTTTTAGGTTTTGGGTTGGGGGTGGGGCGTTTTTGGTTTTGGGGAGGGGGTGGGGGTCAGGGGGTTTTAGGTTTTGGGGTGGGGTTGGGGGGGTGGGGTGTTTTTGGGTTTGGGGAGGGGGTGGGGGGTCAGGGGGTTTTAGGTTTTGGGGTGGGGCGTTTTTGTTTTTGGGGAGGGGGTGGGGGGTCAGGGGGTTTTAGGTTTTGGGGTGGGGATGGGGGGTGGGGCGTTTTTGTTTTTGGGGAGGGGTGTGGGGTTAGGGGGTTTTACGTTTTGGGGTGGGGTTGGGGGGGTGGGGCGTTTTTGGTTTTGGGGAGAGGGTGGGGGTTTTAGGTTTTTGGGGTGGGGTTGGGGCGTTTCTGGTTTTGGAGAGGGGGTGGGGGGTCAGGGGGTTTTAGGTTTTGGGTTTTGGGTTGGGGGTGGGGCGTTTTGGGTTTTGGGGAGGGGGTGGGGGGTCAGGGGGTTTTAGGTTTTGGGGTGGGGTTGGGGGGGTGGGATGTTTTTTGGTTTTGGGGAGGGGGTGGGGGGTCAGGGGGTTTTAGGGTTTGGGGTGGGGTTGGGGGGTGGAGCGTTTTTGGGGAGGGGGTGGAGGGTTGGGGGTTTTAGGTTTTGGGGTGGGGTTGGGGGTGGGGCATTTTTGGTTTTGGGGAGGGGGTGGGGGTCAGGGGGTTTTAGGTTTTGGGTTGGGGTGGGGCGTTTTTGGTTTTGGGGAGGAGGTGGGGGGTCAGGGGGTTTTAGGTTTTGGGGTGGGGTTGGGGGGGTGGGGTGTTTTTGGTTTTGGGGAGGGGGTGGGGGTCAGGGGGTTTTAGGTTTTGGGGTGGGGTTGGGGGGTGGGGCGATTTTGTTTTTGGGGAGGGGGTGGGGGTTAGGGGGTTTTACGTTTTGGAGTGGGGTTGGGGGGGTGGGGTGTTTTTGGTTTTGGGGAGGGGGTGGGGGGTCAGGGGGTTTTAGGTTTTGGGGTGGGGTTGGGGGGGGTGGGGCGTTTTTGGTATTGGGGAGGGGGTGGGAGGGTGAGGGGGTTTTAGGTTTTGGGGTGGGGCGTTTTTGGTTTTGGGGAGTGGGTGAGGGGTCAGGGGTTTTAGGTTTTGGGGTGGGGTTGGGGGTGGGGCATTTTTGGTTTTGGGGAGGGGGTGGGGGGTCAGGGGGTTTTGGGGTGGGGTTGGGGGGTGGGGTGAGGGATGTAGGGTGAATGGTGCCTATTACTAATGCTTTTATCAGGAATGCCTTTACAACGAAATATCGTTGTTAAGGCATTCGTGGTAAAATCATTAGTAGTAGCAAACAGGTCGGTGTTCCGACCTCGTTGTTAAGGCAGTAGTTGTTTTTAAAGTCATTGTTTCGTCGTACAATCTTGTTTAGCTCCTGGTGGCGAGCTCTAGCCAGTTTTCAACAGGCATTTTGGTATCTACAATGGTGCTCTTTGATGGTGTGACTGTGCTCTTTTTCTCCTTATGGCTGCACCTTGTGTAATCCTCTGCTACCAGCCAGCAGAACACCCTCCTGGCCACACTACTAGGCACCATAGGCTCCCGACTGTCTTGCATAGCACCTGGGGTGACCATGGAGTCCAAATCTTTCCCCAGCTTGTCCTCATTGTGTATAAAGGAACCAGCACCACTGGATGTAGAAAGATCCATCAAAGTCCTGGGTGTAAACTGGTGACAAAATCCTTAGTCCATCTTGTAGGGCATCAGGTGACTCTTCTTTCAATCTAGCTATTCGTCTGCTGTCATTGCCACCAGGTCCAGGCTCTTCTTCACTGTCTCTCCCATGTGCAAGAGTTCATAGGCGGGTGGGAAGTTTTAGATTTCAGGCCTCAAAGGCTGATGAGAGAATCCCAAATCATCCCTCTAAGCTTTTCTCAACCATCCTGCATAGCATCCTGGGACAATTCAAAATGGTGCTGTAAAGTTTTTTTCTGAACACAGCTCTCCTGGGAGCCTCAGTTCACCTTTGGCTGACCTCACTGCCAAATCTGTTCCCACCTAAACATTAAAGGCGAGCCCCTCCTTTGCTTCCTCCTCTATGAAGTGGATCATGGCTATCCTTGCCAGGTGCAGTGTGACAAGTTAATCATCAGGTGCAGATTTTCCTACACACCTCTTTTCTCTCCAAGGAACAAGGTCAAACATTGCAAATTGCCTCTTTTGTGTGGAGAGGCATTTGTTCCCTCTGTTTGGGAGCAGAGTAATTAACCTAGCCAGCCTGGAATCTAATTATGAGCTGAGCCATAGAAATATGACACTTTTTGATGTCCCAGAAGATGTGTATGTGGTGTGTTGGGAATTACATATTCAAACTTGATGTGCACAATTTACCTGTTTGACACCTTGCTAGACTGTGGAGCAAACTGCACCTTAAGGCAGATTTCTCCTTTATGTATAATACAGGGAAAGCACTTTAGACCTATCTGTGGATGCCCACTAATATTATCATGTCAACCCCAGGTCAGCACCTATGCCTGGCAGAGCCCCTTCTTTGTCAGGCTACCTGTGCGCAATTACTCAGCAATGCATGATGGTAGTCTTAAACAAACCTAGTGCCCCTTTCCGTAGCTGCACCATAGGTGCCTTATCTTAAAAAGTGATTAACACAAAAGGATGATGGATGGAGTGCTGAAACCTTTCAAACACTCACCCCCAGTCACTGATCTGGGTTTAATCCACTGTTCTTTTGCTCACCATTGCACCCCAGTTTTGACCCAGCCAAATGCAAATCAGCTTTGACCCTGTTCCCAATGGGAACAGTCCAGCCTGAGCTGCCAGGCCAGGTCCTCCCTTGACCGGAGGCAAACATCCTAGGACCAGTATTGAGGTATCACCCTTCATCAGCCAGGCTAGACTGAGTCCAGTGGAACAGTGAGCAAGGGACACACATCTGGGCATACTCTGGCCACGTAGGGCAACTTTACCAACACAAAAGGATGATGGGGGTGAGTGTTTGAAAAGATTCTGTCCAGCACCCTGTCCACAAGGAGCAGGCAGGGGAGAAAAGCATTGCCAGCTCCTGTGACAGTGAGGAAGAGAGGCTCTCGGTGGGGCAGACAAGGGTGGGCTCTTTAGGCTGCCCCAATGCCGTGATTACATGGAATGCCCAGGTGGGACCAGGCAACCCCAAAAAAGAGAAAAAAGGCATAGTTATTTGAAACTTGTTATTGATTTAATAATGCTGGTAATGATTGTTGATCAAAGTGAATATGCGTTATTAATATCAATAAATGCATTTACACCTGAAGATTATTACTGATGAGTACATTTACCTACAAAATGTTGTCTTTAATATGTGGTTTGTTGATCTTGAACTTCTGACCAAGCCCAGTAAACTTACCTTAAATGTTTGTATGGCACCTTTTGAGGGGGAGGGCCAAAGGTGATTATGTAATGTCATCTATTTTCTGTCTGCCTATGTACACATGCGTAAATTACTGTGTAATATTTAGTATTGTGTATATAGTAATTTAGAAGGGTTTCTGCAGTAAAAACACTGACTGAACAGCAGATTGTTGAGTGTTATTATTGTGCGCTATCGAATGTTGATTACTAGCTCACACCGCCTCCCCCTAGTGGGCCTTGTACTGCTCTGTTTCACTACCCTGAGATGGCCAAACACTATAATGGAGTGCTTGCTTCCCATTAAGAAGATTTGTGGACCCATTACTTGTGCAGGCCACACAACTAATAACTCAATTTCTCACAGCAGCCAAATCCAGGAAGTCAGAAGATGATTGAGAAACTGGTTTCTATAAGGATAATTTGGTCCAAACCAATTTAAATTTGTGTTACCAGATCCATCATCATCAGAACCTTGAGAACTAATGAACAGACCTGAATTGCAGAGTAATCAGGATCATGAGTAGCATAGTGTAATTCTCTTGTTTTTGTATCTATCTCCGATAAGTGCCTAGAATCAGTTGTTAAACCTGTATCACATGGAGGTAGAGATCCTCCAGTCTCCAGGTCTAGTACAGTTTTCTAGGGAACCACTAATGAGAAGCAAGGAAGTTAAATAATTTGTTCCCTTGTACAGGGTATTGGATTATGCACTTTTATATCCAAAATCAGAAGGTTGTCAAACTTTATTGCAGTGGAATAATATGTGGTAACCCATTTGCTAAAATGAAACCACTAGTTACAACTCATAAGGGCTTTTTCACCAACCAGGTATAAAACGCAAAGTGGGTAGACTCATCAAGAGTTCACATATTGCCAATAGACCTACGTGCAAAGTCATGGAACTGTGCAGTTTAGAGTAAACAATCCAAATATACCATCCCTTAAATGCCATGTCAAACAGAATGAGAAGATGAGGTGTCATATACTTTAAATGGCATCAATCGAGAAATATCAATCAAATGTGAGATACACAGGCTTTGATGATAAAGAATCGAGCAATATGAGCAGTGACATACCAGTTCTTAATCTTTCTGAGGGAGGAGAACAGCCACATGAAGAACATCCTGATGGCCAAAGGCACACACCCAAACCTTAGATAGTAAAGAGAGAAGTTGCAACAAATTGGATAAGGGTGATTCATCTATATATCATTACAAAAATCATGCAATATTCCAAAAGTAAAGAAATGCTAGAGCTCACCACTCAGAAGCAAGGATTTTGTTTCAAATTGTGTGATATCTGCATCTTTCAGCAAAAGCAGACCTTAATGGAGGTAAGACTTAAATGCAGTAATTTATAGAGATTTTAGGTCATTGGGAATGGAGACAATATCTGCAATCTTAATAAAATTGTGAGGCTCCTAGATGTTAAAAATAACAGACACAGGTGAAAATCATCTCAGAATTCATTGTAACTCTCTCCTGAATGTCAGACCATGCTAAGTAATTAGATTCCTCAATCGAGCAAAAAGAGGATGAGTTATAATTTATCTGTGGGAATTTATGCTGCTTTTTTGCCTTTATATATCGAATGGCTTTGCAATATTGGAAAGCTAACATCTTTCAGGACTCAAGCGAGATGGGCAAAACCATAAGATTCAGGTTGGGACAAATGCAGAAGTAGAGGCAGAAACAGAATACCAAAACTAAATATCGAAAGACTAGTTGTAGTAAATCTGTCTTTTCTGTATGGTCACTCCAGATTTTTCTAATCAGCATTTAATGCTACACCCGAGTAAAGTGCCTGTGCTCCCCTTTAAACATGATAAAAGAGGCTTACCTCAATAGACATATTTCACTTGCCTGTAGGGTCACAAGTTATGTTATAAAACATGTACTTAAACTCTGATAGTTAAATGCTACCTGTGGGTTGCAGCCCCTATTGTACCATCCTTAGTGTTAGTCTATAAATCATGGCTTCAGGCCTACCATATTTAGCTTACAATAGCAGTGCAAAAACCTGCAATCAACCCTGTGAAAATAGACGTTTTTTAGAAGTGGAAAATTCTGCTCTCAAATATTAAAATGTCAACCCTAAGTACAGCTTGTTGCAAACATGGTAGGGTGCCGGATATTTGAAAAATAATGTGTACAAAATGAAAGTTGACTTGTTCCTCCAGTGTCTGGCCCCAAAAAGAAAAACACTATTTTTACAGCCAGAGCTGTAGCTGTATCCTAGAATATGTCAAAGTATGGATGGTAAACTTTATTATGCAACTTTTGATAAGAAACAGCTTGATATTAATTGAAAGTCAGTTTTTCATAATATTAAAAATCAATTTCCTTGATAAAGTTAGATTTTTCATAAATATTCCTTGCCTAAAGCTAGCTGTGGGGGGTAATATGCATTACTCTGTTAGCAGCTGCCCAGCTTTTGCTTGACCCTAAAGAGGTATGAAAATCGCTCTCAGAGCAGAGCAGTGGCTTTGACCTGGTGACAGGATGGGCTAGGTGAGGGGAATGTGATCCCTATCCATTCAGTAAGGACAGCTGGGGAAGATTCAGGAGCTTCATTAACTTGAAAGGGACAGAAGTGTAGTCTACCCATTCATAGTTTAGTGTGAGGAGAGACCTGGGATGACAAAGGTGGTCATTACGACGACCGCCAGGGGTAATGTAGCGTCCGTACCGCCAACAGGCTGGCGGTACGGAGGCCCTCATTAAGACCGTGGCGGTAGCGTCGCGGTCGCACCGCCGGGCCGGCGGTTTCCCGCCATTTTAGCCCCGGCGGTGATAATCCGCCAGGGCAGCGCTGCAAGCAGCACTGCCCTGGGGATTATGACACCCCTCCCGCCAGCCTGTTTCTGGCGGTTTGCACCGCCAGGAAGAAGCTGGCGGTAAGGGGTGTCCTGGCCCCTGGGGGCCCCTGCACTGCCCATGCCACTGGCATGGGCCATGCAGGGGCCCCCTAACAGGGCCCCGGCCAGCTTTTCACTGTCTGCACTGCTACTGCATCCGTCGCACGGCCGCAACACCGCCGGCTCCATTAGGAGCCGGCTCCTATGTTGCCACCTCATCACCGCTGGGCAAACTTGGTTTGCGCCCGCCGGCCCCGCGGGAATGCCGTAATGGGGGCCGCAGGAGTGTGGCCGCATTGGCGGCCGCATGGCGGTTACCGCTTGGCGGGCGGCGGTAGCCGCCCGCCAATGTCGTGCTGACCCCCATAGTCTTTGTTACCCAGGCCCACACTATCCAGGCTGGCTCACAACCCTGTGTGAGGGAAACTACCCCACAACTAGTTTGGAGTGTGCGCAGTGGGGGAGGCTGCTCCTTTCTCTGGTCACACCTCTGGGTAGACACAAGGGTTCTGTACAAGGGAGGAAGAGTTCCCCTGGTTTAGATTCTAGGAGTAATGTAAACTTTGATGAAAAGGTAGGTAGGAATACTTCTAGGTTGTTTTGCCCCCTTGTTTAGGAAGATGCCATGTGTCACCCCTACACACTGGCAATTGCAGAACCTAAATGTGGCACTCCAAGGCACCCTCCCCAGAACACTTACAGGGCATTCAGAAGATCAGAGGAGGATTGGTCCGTTCTGTCTATAAACTGAGCAGAGCTCCGGGGGACTGGACCTGCTCCCTCTTGCACCCAGGACAAAGAAATAGACTCCAAGAGTTAAATGACCTACTGTGTGGCCACAGAGACACAACAAGCTGCAAGAGGCCTTTTCCTGAAGTGACAGTTAGCCAATACCAATAGGACCTGGGCTTGACTCTGCTGGTTGCCTTGCTGAAGTGAGACCTGGCTGCTAAGTGTTGTCCCTGAGGTTCTAGGAGCCATAAAGAGACCAAGAGGAACTTCTCCAGAACTCCTAAAAAGCTGGTACTTAGAAGATTTGTAGACTTCCAAGAACCCTAGAGCATCAGCTGGACCTCGCAGCAATGGTGTCCTATATCAGTGTAACTTTAGCAGGTATTGCTTCAGGCTTGCCTCAGTGAAGGATTTTGAGCTTCATAAAAAGACTAAGCGGGTCATTCCGACCCTGGCGGTCGGTGGCCGCCAGGGCCACCGACCACGGGAGCACCGCCAACAGGCTGGCGGTGCTCCTACGAGCATTCTGACCGCGGCGGTTTAGCCGCGGTCAGACGCGGAAAGCCAGCGGTCTCCCGCTGACTTTCCGCCGCTCGTAGGAATCCTCCATGGCTGCGGAGCGCGCTCCGCAGCCATGGAGGATTCCGACTCCCCCTCCCGCCATCCAGTTCCTGGCGGTTCTCCCGCCGGGAACCGGATGGCGGGAGGGGGAGTCGCGGGGCCCCTGGGGGCCCCTGCCGTGCCCATGCCTATGGCATGGGCACGGCAGGGGCCCCCGTAAGAGGGCCCCTAAAAGTATTTCAGTGTCTGCAAAGCAGACACTGAAATACGCGACGGGTGCAACTGCACCCGTCGCACCTTCCCACTCCGCCGGCTCTATTACGAGCCGGCGTCATCGTGGGAAGGGAGTTTTCCCCTGGGCTGGCGGGCGGTCTTGCGAAGACCGCCCGCCAGCCCAGGGGAAAACTGGGAATACCCTCCGCGGTCTTTCGACCGCGGAGCGGTATTTCGGAGGGGGGAAGTCTGGCGGGCGGCCTCCGCCGCCCGTCAGACTCAGAATTAGGGCCTAAGGGCCTGATTTAGAACTTGCAGATGGGATACTGCTTCACAAACGTGATGGGTATCCTACCTGCCTTATTACTATCCCCACAGGAAAAAATGGGATTGTAATACAGCGGAATGGATATCCGTCATGTTTCTGATGGACTATTCCCCTCTGCCAAGTTTTAAATCAGGCCCTAAGTCAGAAGGTAAAATCTTTGACCAGGCCTAAAATTGTGTGTAGGTCCTAGTCTACTGCTTCCATTGACTATCATTGGTGCTTAGTACTTTTTAGCACTAATTTTACTTAAAGTTTTAAAATTCATAACTAGTTCCCCTCCTTGGATTGTTGTCATTTCGGTGTCATTCTTCTTATCTAAATGTACTCTAGCTTCTCAATTCAGTGTTTGGTTTTATTGTTTGCGGTTTTGATTTTATTGTTACTGCTTAAATACTTTGGGCTAAGCTAAGCCTGTCTGCTCTGTGTCATAACTACTATGAGATGGACTGAGGTTAATTTAGTGGATTTTGAGATTCCCCCTGACAAGTTATTATTACTTGAAGAGGCTGAGTTTTCACCCCAAAACGTAATCCTCATTATTTCACTAGAGCAGCAATCCCACTAAGCAACCATCACCTTCTTATCTTTACAGGGAATTGCAGTGGGAAAAATAACCCAATAGTAAGAACAAAAGTGCCACCTTAAATTCAGTAGTCTACTAGTATGCTGTAATTATTCCGGTACAGGAAGCCTATATCAGAAAATCATAACCACAAATTTGAGGTCTCATGGTTCCGTCTTAACACTTTAATAGCAAAAGCAGGGGGTGAAAGTGGGGGTAGCAATCCTATTCCATAATAGGGTTTAGCTAATCTATAAAGGAGGAAATATATGATCTGGTCCTGGTCTCTGGCTTTTACCGTTGTCTTCTAGCCAATATCATTAACCTGTACAACATGCCCATCCCAATATATGTGGAAGATAGTCAGATTATGGCCTGATTTAATAATCATCTTGAATTCTGTGCTGGAATCTCACAATGTCTCTCTCATGCCCTGGAATGGTTGAGGTCTAACAACGTTGTCTAGATGACCAAAAACTGAAGTGTGGATGTTTAGTAAGACAATCCAGACCTGTAGCCATTCATTTGGGACTCCCATGATGGAACAACATACATTTGGGTGCCCTGTTTGACCTTGCTCTATCATTTACTTTTCACATGTATGATATTATGTCTGTAGTCTTGGGTGGACCTTATCTGAGCATGCCTGAAAAACTGTGACAGCTTGTACATTACCATCCAAGAAAATTACTGAAACTACTACAACTGGCAAATGAAAAGGCAGCCAGACTGGCTCTAGGCCTAACACACAAAAATACATGTGCACCTGGCATATGGAATGCCATGCGTCACGTTTGCCATGCGGAAGACTCTAGATCCTTTTGTAGCCAGGATGGTTTTCGGTTTTTTTAACGTCTCCTACAACATGGTTTCGCGCTACATAAGTTCCAAATATTGGAAAGAATTTTGTTGGCTGGACTAAGCTGCTTTTTCACATATCAATACCAAAGAAAATAAAGAACTATTATAAGAAGTACTCACTTGGAGGAGTTTGAAACAATTATAGATTAATGGCCTGAAAATGGAATGGTTGACAGGGAAGCATTTTAATGACTTTTAAGTTGTTGGAATGAGTGTATCTCCAATATTCTTAACAACATGGAATGGGAGGTCACCTAGACCCAGTGAGGGCAGTCTGGAAAGGAAGTAAATGGGGACTCAGGAGTAAAGCCTAGGAAATGTGAGTTATTATAGAAAAATGTTAAAAGAGCTGGCCATTAAAGGAAGAGGAGGGGACTTTAGAGGCTTAAGGGGTGGGCAATGTATAGGATTGGGGATGGTTTGGTGTTTACTGCTAGAACCTTCTCTAGGAACATTTAGAGCTAATCCTAGCAAATGTCAGAGTTTCTGGGGTTTGCTGGCTTCAAGTGAAGGGGCTATTTTTGCAAAAGCGTAAGTAGTAGTCCTCGCAATGTACTGAATGCTTTCTAGTTCACATGCCTATTTATTACTTTGGACATTTTCTTACTTTGTAGATCCTCAGACAAGCGTTGATTTGTTTATGTACGATGAAATGTTACCTCTGAGCCACATGCTGTCATGAAACATAGCTCTGAGAAAACTCACGCAGTATTTATGTACTAATAAAGAAGAAAGTGAAAATATAATCCGCAGTGATGCTCACTCGTTGAAGCTTCACATCCCCTTCTAAAATATCGCATAACGGCTACTTTGATCATAGAAAGTCTAAAACCAGATGTTAACAAATGCAGGGGGTAAAAACTGAAAGTACAGGCCTCAGGCTATTGAACACTTACATAAGAAGGTACCACCCAATCCACACCGAGTTGAATTATTTAAGCTGCGTGTTGTTTTTACATTTACTTCATGGAATTCTGCCAAATGGGCCGCAGGCTCTGCGCACAAACTTCCACATTCCCTTCTGCTGTAGCTTGCCAAAAATGAAATAGGCGGGACAATTCCTCATCATCGCATTTGTTTACCTGTCAACGACAAAAATAATTAAAGGGCATGGGTAATATTTCTGAAAGCTGAAACCTATTACAAAATGTACATCTCTACCTCATTCCCAACAGTAATCGACATATGCGTCGGCAAATTCAATGAAAGTAAAACAATTTTATGGAATACACTGAAAGACAAATTTGCAATTTTGTTAAAATTTGCAAACCAGTGTTTTAAAGTTATTTTTCACTGCCTTGTTTCAAGATGCAAGGTGAAGAATCAGTGTGTCAGTGGATGCCAAGAAAAAGGCAGCTGTTATCAGAAGCTGATAAAGATTATTCTGTACCATTGCACTTCACTGAAAAACTATTATGAAAAAACAAATTATTATTATTATTGAAAGACCCATGTTGGTAAAATTATCATTATACAAAGAACCATGTTCATACCTTAAACACAGTCTGGTACTGACAAGATGTTTTAGGAAATGTGCAGAAGAGGCCACTAGAAAGTAATTTGAGGACTCTCACTTTACAATCATGTCTAAAAAGATGTTCTCTAACATAAAGTAGTTTCATTGCTCACTATTGGCAGTCTGTTTATATAAAGTGTTTAGTTCAGTTATCATTTATTGTGACCAGAGCATGTTATTGGTTTGTAAATATTTGTATAAAATGCATTTTATTAATGATTTTGTAGTCCTGAAGAAGGTCTTCATGAGTAAAATATATCAGGTACAACAGACTGTTAAATCATGTTTTGATATCATATGAAGTGTGTGAAAGACTTATGAAATAAGGTTGGCAGTCAGGTTACTCCCTGTCCAAGCAAGGACCCTCACTCTAGTCAGGGTAAAGGAGAATCACACTCAGTTAACCCTGTTCACCCCCTTGGTAGCTTGGCATGAGCAAGTAGGCTTAAATAGGTAATATTTATCTGAATCAAACAAGGCCAAAACAACAAAAATCCAACATACACAAGTTAAACTATGAATTTTCAAAATAATAAGAGTCTTAGGGCCAGATGTAGGAAGCCTTTTGCATGTCGCAAACTGCGAAAAACGCAGTTTGCGGCATGCAAAAGGACGAACGCGATGCTCATCCTCAAATTGCGAGTAGGTACCGACTCGCAATTTGAGGTTGTGACTCGCAAATAGGAAGGGGTATTCCCTTCCTATTTGCGACCGCATCACCATGCTGAGTTGCTTTGTGACTGCGAATGCGGTCGCAAACCAACTCGCAGTTACCACCAGTGTCACACTGGTGGTAACTCATTTGCAAAAGGGAAGGGGTCCCCATGGGACCCCTTCCCCTTTGTGAATGCCGAAAAAAAAAAAAATTCTGAAAAAAATGAAACCAAATGGTTTCGGAAGTTTTTTCTTTTTGCAACTCGTTTTCCTTTAAGGAAAACGGGCTGCAAAAAGAAAAAAAAATGCTTTATTGAAAAAGCAGTCACAGACATGGAGGTCTGCTGACTACAGCAGGCCACCATCCCTGTGAGTGCAGAGACTCGCTATGGGGT
This sequence comes from Pleurodeles waltl, assembly GCF_031143425.1. Classification (NCBI taxonomy): domain Eukaryota; kingdom Metazoa; phylum Chordata; class Amphibia; order Caudata; family Salamandridae; genus Pleurodeles; species Pleurodeles waltl. Next base: position 833,633,745 of record NC_090437.1, read on the forward strand.
TTGCAAACTGCAACCCACCTCATTAGTATTAATGAGGTGGGTCTTTGCGACCCCATAGCGAGTCCCAGAAGGTGTCTGAGACACCTTTATGCATCCCATTTGGCGAGTTGCAAATTGTGAGTCCGTCAGACTCGCAATTTGCAAGTCGCAAAAATTTCTTTTACTACATTTGGCCCTTAATACTTAGAAAACAGTGAGAATGCTGTTGTTACAAAAAGTACCTAGTTAGGTTAAAAAATAAGGCTGCACAGGCGAGTATGCATCGGAAAAGGGTAGCAATGGGTTGATTTCTTCCTTGCAAGGGAGGCCGTGCATCCTTTCTTTTCCGGATGGGGCTCCTCAGATCTGCGCAGAGTCAGGTTGACTTTGATGCCCAGGGACGATGCATAGAAAATCCTGTCGCACGGTGTTAGAAAACAGCAATACGTGGTGTTTTTGTAATTATAAGCAGCCATAAGCGGGTGTTGCGCATCGTTTCCCCAGTTGCCATGCATCTATCTCCCAGCTTCGATGCAGGTGGAGCATCGATTTTAGCTGCAAGGCCGGCTCGACGTTTATCAGACGCGTTGCAGATGGTGTGTCGTAAATTTCCCCGCACAGCATTCTGTGTGAGGATTTTCAGCTCTTGTCTACCATCTTCACCTTTGAAGGGTCCCAGGACTGGATAGGGTACCACTTGGTGCGGCTGGAGTCTCAGCAGAGAGTTCAGATGTTAGCAGAGGAAGTCTTTGATGGCCCTGAGACTTCAAAACAGGAGGCAAGCTCAGTTCAAGCCTTAGGAGATTCTTCTTGAGCAGGAATACACAACAAAGTCCAGTCTTTGTCCCCTTTCACAGGCAGAAGCAGCAACTGCACGATAGCCCAACAAATTAAAGTCACAGGCAGGGACAGCATTTCTCCTCAGCTCTTCAGCTCTTCTCCTTGGCAGAGGGTCCTCTTGGTTCCAGAAGTGATATTGAAGAAATCTCCAGTCTGAGGTTTTGGGTCCACTATTTACACCCCCTTCTGCCTTTGAAGTTGGTAAACTTCAAAGGAAAATCTCTATTGTTCATAAAATCCTGCCCTGCCCAGGCCAGACCCCAGGCACACACCAGGGGGTGGATACTGCATTGTGAGAGGGCAGGCACAGCCCATTCAGGTGTAAGTGACCACTCCCTCTACTCTAGCACAGATGGCTCATCAGGATATGCAGGTTACACCCCAGCTCCCTTTTTCTCACTGTCTAGAGGGGATTGACAAACAGCCCAACTGTCAAACTGACCTATGCATGCAATCCACAAACAGGAAGAGTCACAGAATGGTTTAAGCAAGAAAATGCCTACTTTATAAAAGTGGCATTTTCAAACTAACAATCTAAAAACCAACTTCACTAAAAGTTGTATTTTTGAATTGTGAGTTCAGAGACCCCAAACTGTAACATTTATATCTGCTCTCAAAGGGAATTTGCACTTTAAAGGCAGCCCCCATGTTAACCTATGAGAGAGATAGGCCTTGCAACAGTGAAGACTGAGTTTAGCAGGACATGTAACACACATCACTACACCTTCCACCTTTAACAAACACTGCACCCTGCCCATGGAGCTACCTAGGGCCTACCTTAGGGGTACCTTACATGTAAAACATGGGAAGGTTTGGGCCTAGCAAGTAGGTACACTTGCCAGGTCAACTTGGAAGCACAAGACTGCACACACAGAGTCTGCAGTGGCAGGTCTGAGCCATGTTTACAGGGCTACTCGTGTGGGTGGCACAACCAGTGCTGCAGACCCACTAGTAGCAGTTGCTTTACAGGCCCTGGGCACTTCTAGTGCACTTTACTAGGGACTTACTTCAAAGCAAATATGCCAATTATGGATAAACCAATCAGAAATACAACTTACACAGAGAGCATATGCAATTTAGCACTGGTTAGCAGTAGTAAAGTTCCCATAGTCCTAAAGCCAACAAAAAGTGGTCAGAACAAAATGGAGGAAGGAAGCAAAACGTTTCAGGATGACCCTGCAAAAAGGGCCATTTCCAACAGAATCTTATGTTCACTAATGTTTTTTTCTCTTGTCTGACCTTTGAACCAAACTCCGACTTAACATTTACTGTAGAGTGCAGAGCCATATCCAAATCATGTTTCAATCATAGTAATGACCACAAAAACAGAACAACAGACATTCACAATATCATGATTTTACCAGCTAAGAAGCTACTAAAGCAACCCATTGTGTACTCAGAACACTGTGAACTGTTGGACATGTTGCTCTCTGCAGGCTTACCCCTGGATGTTATGCTTTCTACCAGTGTCCAGGGTCACATGACTGTGAATGGCCCTCCTGTGGTGTTTTTGTATTGCTTTCAGACATGGGACCAAAGGGCCTTGGGTGTGGGGCGGGATGTTTCTCTCCTGAGCAGGATGTCCAGGGGTTTGTATTCAGTCTTCCTGTGCTTCAAATTGTAGCTTCATAGTTTGGAGCCAAACCTGGGAAAGGGAGAAGGGGAAAGGGAGAAGGTTAGAGGAAGGAGGAATCCTCCACCCACAGGCTGGTACTGGGAATAAAAGTGGCACATACAGAACATCTCATCAGAACATTCCTAGAGCTGTGGAAGATTCAGAAGATGGAGTTCTCTGTGTCTGGATAAGGAAGACTGGATTTTGCTTACCTTGAACACAGGCTTCCCAGAATTGACTCTAGGGGTCATTTGTCTGATTTTCTGCTCGGGCAACAGGGACACACAAAGCTTCAAAGGCCTCTTTGCAACTGTCCAGCTGCCCGGCACCATCTGGACCTATCTGGATCTGTCTGAGCACTGCTGTCAGCCTCTGCTTGGAGTGAGTCTTCTTCCCAAAAGGTGCCTCCCAGGCCCTGGACACTTGGCTGGCATCGAGGTGTAGCCCTACTGCCTCAAAACAACAAGAAAGGTGAAAATCCAAAGGTTTGGGGCTCTTTGTGATTGCAATTGACTGTTCACATCAACCCAACAGCCACATGCTCTTCATGCCAAAGAGTGACTGCTTATATCAGTGGCCAGCGCAAAGCTCCCGCAACAACTGCTCCAAGTGCAGACATCGACCCTTTTTGCACTCCCGCTTGCTAGGCTCATCGCATGAATTTCGACTTTGGGAATGTGAAACCTCCACCAGTCCATACCTAGTCCCTACATCTGACCAGTGTTCCATCGCTGTTGGCCTGAAATTGTGAATTTCACTTGGTCCATCACGACCAGATAACTGCATGTGGCACTTTGTGATTTTGGTGCTATTCTTGCCTAACAATTCATAATTCCAGTCTACTTATTTAATTTTTGTCATTTTGGTGTTGTTTTATTTATTAAATTGCACTCTATTTCGTAAATTAATTTGAGATTTTTCTTGTGTTGTGTTTAGGATATTGTGTGGTGTCTTCACTTTATTAATGTTTGAGTGCTACAAACATGCTTTACACATTGCCTCTACGTTAAGGCTGACTGCTTTGTGCTAAGCTACCAGAGGATTACGCTTAAGTTTATTTAGTGCCTTTTGTTATTCACTCTGACAAGGTCAGTGTTTATTATTTGATTTGGGCTCTCACCCCTCTCAATGAATAACCCAATTACTTACAAAAGGCTAATATAAATAATTGTCAGACTGTAAAAGTTGTATGCTGTGTCAGAAGTGTACTCTGAAACTTTTCTTTAAACTGCTCAATGTGTGCTGCTTTATGGCCAACATGATCAGAGATTGTCTTTCTCAAGTTGTGTATAATTTAAATGTTTATGTATTTGTTCATTTATTATTTTATATAGTGCTGGATAGTCCTTTGAGGGTGACAGAGCAATTTACATTATAAAATTGGATACAACAAATGAAGGAAGGTGTACACTTTCCATGAAAAGCTGAATTTACATGAGGCACATAATGAAAACGAGCAGTGGGTTACATTAGGAAGGAGGTAGAAACTAAGGGTCATGGGAATTACATTGGGTTTGTGGGGACATGAAGTGAGAGCATTCTTCTAGACAGCTTAGTCAGCTAACATGTGAAGAGAAAATGAGATACCAGTCAAGAGTCGAAGTGCTTATCAATCATTACAATGTGGGTGATTTGGTACACTGACCGTATCTAAACCCAGATTGATGAATACAATGATATTGTAGTGGCTGTGGTATTTGAATTGCATTTTTGTGCCAGTCTACATAAGGTGGAAGAAAGGGAAATATAGGCTTTGCCATGGGAAGGGGAGTTGACCCCGTGGATTTGTCTCAGAGGGATCAGAGATTAAGTTGTCTTCACTGATGGGACTTAAATTGGTCCAATGAGTTAGTCTTTAAGTGATCTCCATCTGTTTTTTTAAATTAGTTGAGGAGAGTCATTTACAGGGGGATGAAAGAAGCCGAGTTTACCTCGAATCGTAAATATGTGCATGACAAAAATAGTAGTAAAGTGATTGCACCTCAAGTCCCTGGAACCATGCAGAACAACTTTGTCTCTATATTTTATCTTCATTTTTTGATCTGGTTGCCATGTTTTGCATGGGACGGGAGAGAGGCACATATATAAAAAGGGATAAATGTGTGGTGAGAACCATCAATTTGAATTATGTCCTGCCCCTGTGAAACATTTGGATTTGAGAATTTTAGGAAGAGAATCGAACCTACGTTTTCAGATTATTTGTACTTGCGAATACTGTTTATTTGGAAGACGGTGGTTTAGATCCTTTATTCCATTATATACTGAAGTGCCCCTGAAAGATACTTGTTGTTTTCTTGAAGAAGTCAAGGATTTATGATCTGAAGATTTCATCAAATTAATGAACAGAAAGGAAGGGCCATATTTATGGCCAAGTGTCACAGTGCAGCAAATCACCATGTTGTGCTGCATCACAGGGAAAGGGCAGGAATGTGCTGTATTTATCCCAATATAGTGCATTTCTTTCCTTTCCCCAGTGTTGGCTCACAATGGCTGCCTAGCACCAATGCAGGCACCCTGGCATCTTGGTGCAAGGGTGCCTCCATTGCATGTAGGACTGTTTTTGAGCAGGGAGGGGCACTTTCCTGCACAAAAACAATCTCCTGATGTTGCAGAATGTATCACAAATAGAAAGAGGATAAACCGAGAAAAAATATATTTCTCCTAGTAAGGCCTCACCACGGGAGGCTTTGGCTTTTTACACATTCCCAGGTCTAGCACTTCTGGTAGATCTGGAAATGCGTCTAAATCAATGGATGTTGCATGGGAATACCCATGCAACACCCATAGAAATGCCTCCCTGGTGCAGAGTAATGCAATGCAGTGATTTGTGCTGTATTGCATTACTCAATAATTATGAAGCCATTCAAGGCCATGAAAGGTGGCCTTGCTTGGCTTTCTAAATCTAATTTTGTAGTTGTGTCGCTCTTGCACCACTTTGTGTGGTGCAAGTGTGACACAAAGGGGCTTGCAAATATGCCCCTATGTTTGGTGAGTATTGTAGAGTGAAAATAATGTATGCTGTTGTTGTTAGGTTCACTGTCACTGTTTTTCAAAGGAGGAAAGGACCTGAGTGGATAATGGTATAGGGTATTTTGAGTTTGTGGATTAGAGTGATGCCACCACATTGTCTGTAAGGTAATTCTTGAGAAAAACTCGAGGAGGAAGTATGTCTAAAATGTTAAAGGTGGTTGTCAGATTTCTATTATGGTAAGATTGTTGAGGCTTCCATCATTAATGCTGGCTGATATTGCTACACAGTTAGTGATTACAGATCAGCATCTGAGCAGTGAACATTATATTTATATGATATTAGCTTTAATTCTTTATTGGGTGAGTGAGGTGGAAACTTTGGCTACTGGGATGAGGTTTGAGGGACAGGCATTTCTCGTTAAGGGGCCAGAGAGACTGGCCATTGTATGGTGGTGATAGCTAGGTGTGGGGACATGAAGTGGAGGTCAGAATGTTGGGTTGATGGGTGCGTGGAATATCCGGATTGAGTGGAGAATTGTATGAAGGAGGTTCTTGTGTATTTGTGTATGAGTATGAAAATGTTTTTATGTGGGACTTGTGAGGTAAATTGTATGTAAAGTTATGAATATTTAATTAATGTTGCTCGAGGAGCTCCTTGTAGATGACAATTGTTTCACTGGAGGTACGGGGCACTAGCTAAGATTGGGAAAAGTGATATTTTTTAAGTGATTTGTGGGTGGTAGGTGGGTTAGGTTTCTATATCAGTGTCAGATGTTAAGGCTAATATGGGTTTTGAAAGCATTGGCATCAATAGGGGAATCATCTGATTAGTGAAGTGTAAATTAGTGAGTAGTTAGAATGATAGTACCCAGTTCTAGCTGGAGACTACCATTTGAAGCCATGAGTGCCCTAGTCTAAATCAATTGTTATAGTAAAAAAAGATTCCTACTGGTATTTATTGGATTGAGGAGCCTGGAATCATGTAAGGAAATGCATGTTCACTCCTACATTTGTGGACTGGTAGAGCTGGTTTTTCAACTCTGAGAGTGCACTGAGGCCTCAAACCAGACCTAAAATGTATGTTGAATTGGCTATACCCAATTGGCAAGTGCTGATTTGTTTGTAAGTCCGTAGTATGTGGTAACATGGATACCAAGGGCATGTAAGACAGAGTGGCCTCCAAAGGTTGCAGCACTATTTGTGCCACCCTGAATATGACAAAGGAAAAAATGGCTCCCAGCCCGCCACTGCAGACAGGAAGAGCAGTGTTTACACTGCTACTTCACCTTTTCCATTTACAATAATGGCATAGCCACCACTTCTCTTAACCCTTCATGTAAGACCCCCAAGGTCTATGGAGCCCTATGGCAGGGAACTATATTTTGTTAAGTAAGACATATCTTTTTTCATGTGTCTTAACAGCAACACTTTGAAATTGTTGTTTTGGTGGGGAAAGGTTAGTAGTCCCATTAGTTTACACAGGGTTACCGGCTGGCACCCCAGCCTGGCTAACTTCTGAACGGGAATATCTAATTGGGTATTGTAAGGCAACAAATTAATTGCCACATTACACCCAATCTAATGCCCAGGTTGAATTTAATGTCACAATTAAAGTTCTGCAACTTTTAGAAATTTGCTGCTCTGTGCCCCAGCTAGTTCATTTGCCTCAAAAAAGGTCCTGGCCCACAGAGAGCTTTCTGCCAACCTGGGGAGATGTGTGAACAACTCCCAGGCTGGGAAACAAAAGCAGCTGCTGCAAGCAAAGAAAGAGGTATGACCTCCTCTCCTGGGAAGGCTCCTCAGGGTGTTAGCCAAAAAGGCGCGCTCAAAGGGGAAAGCTGCTTTTGAAGGGCAAATGGTGATAACACTCCAGAGCAGGCTGCCTTTTGTGTATGTAGACAAGTAGGAGACAGGGTCAGAGAGGGAAACTTGTTATCCCGTGGGCATGTAGCCCTGAGACAGCTACACCCTTAGGGTGGACTACCAAACTCCTGATGACCGAAGAGGGGTTCTGACATCTTGAGAGTGGCTAGTAAAGTGCACCCTGGTATAGCCAGATGCCACACACTGTAGGAAACATATCTCCAGAAGGGAGGGAACCTAGTAGCCCATTGGCCAGTGACTGCATGGCCTCCTCAGGGTACATTCCTGGTATAAACATGGCACCCTTGGTGCTTCACCCCTCAGATCACATTGGATTTGGGGAAAGGACCAAAGAAGGAATGCCCTGTTTCCCATGGAACTGCATGAAGAGATGCTCCACATGCTGCACTTTAGGCTAGTGAAGCTGGGATTGTGCCTGTGGCTCCTGGCTCAGGGAAAGGTTGATTCCCAGATCAAAGCAGTGATGCCAAGGATCAGTTGGCTGAGCCCTTGCAACCTGGTCCAGGGACAAAAGTGCTGAAGGCAAGTTGGTAGCCACTATCAAAGTTTTGCCACTACCTGCTGCCAGGCAACAAAAGCGACCTAACCACGATAGCCAAATGCTGCACTCAAGTCTGCTGGACCTGTAAGTGGAATCAGAGCCTGGATCTGTCACCCAAGAGGGACACTAGCCCCCACCAAAGGATTTCATCCCAACTACAGTACCAGAAGACCAGTGGTACTCTGAGTACTAAGAGACATTGATAGGTTGGGCTTTGCACTTAGTTTACAGTGAATAAGGGTGTGGGCTAGATTTGATGAAGATCCAGCATATTAAAGCTGAGCCTCGATCGGTTGGTCCTCAACCTTTCCTTTAGTAAGATCTGTTCTGATCAGTGAAAATTCTCTTGAGCTACTGAAGGCCAAGCCACTTTTGAAGTGTTACCAGACACCCCCATCTCCACCTTCGTTGACCTTAAGCCTAATCTTCATAGAAACAGATACTATGGTTTGAACAAAATACTTTTACTGGAGGCAGTATGACAGAGCTACCATGTGTGTTAGTGAGGGCATGGTATTTGGGGATTTATGAACATGTGTGTGTATGAATGGGATACATGTATCTGGGTGAATGAGAGCCTGTGCCATATGTATTTGTGACACAGAACATACCTTTTGCCATGTGCATTACACAAACATGCAACCATTTTTTTAATGGAAGAAGATTAAAGTGTGGAAAAGTATTCTTCAAAATTGTTTATTATTTGGAACATATTTATGCACTTTACATTTCTCTCAGTTAATAAAATGGCTGTATTTTTCCGGTAAGAATATGACACGGTTTGCACCAGCCACTGGGAGCAAGATGTCTGCTGTGTGTAAACATGGCACTTGGAAATGGGAGAAAGTTAAACTGAAGAGTTTTCTTTATGTTTATATGAATTCCAGCAAACTCATCATTTAAATTTCATCCTATTTCAAAGTGTTTCATTTACAAAGAGCAGCGATCTTGCTCCCAGTGGCCTGTAGACATAGTGCCCTATTTATATCAGAATATTACAGTGTAGGAGGCTGGTCTGGCTTGTAGTGGGTACCAGAGGTACTTACACCTTGTGCCAGGTCCAGTTATCCCTTATTAGTGTAGAAGAGGTGTTTCTAGCAGCTTAGACTGATAGAAGGTAGCTATGGCAAAGCAGCTTAGGCTGAACTACGAGACATACAAAGCTCCTACTATACCACTTATATCATAGGCACAATATCATAAGAAACCACAATACACAGAGTTACTAAAAATAAAGGTACTTTATTTTTATGACACTATGCCAAAAGTATCTCAGTGAGTACCCTCAGTAAGAAGGTAAGTACTATACACAAGTTATATGTACACAAACCAAAATTAGGTAAGTAAGAGCAATAAAAGTAATGCAAACAGTGTAGAATTACAATAGGTTGCAATAGGAGCACAAACCATATACTCCAAAAGTGGATTGTGAACCACGAATGGACCCCAGACCTATGTGAGCTTGTAGAGGGTCGCTGGCACTGTAAGAAAACAGTTAGGGTTAGAAAAATACCCCACCCTAAGACCCTGAAAAGTAGGAGTAAAGTACACCTACTACCCCCAGAGAGCACAGAAGTCATGATAGGGGGATTCTGCAGGAAGAACAAACACCAGCAGTGCACTGACAATGGATTTCCGGACCTGAGTACCTGTAAGACAAGGAGACCAAGTCCAATAGTCGCGACAGTGTCCAGGGGGGGCAGGAAGGTGCAAGGAAGCTGCCACCGGTTGGAAGAAGCTTGGAGTTCTGCAAGAAAGAAGAGGACTAGGGACTTTTCCTTTGGAAGACGGATGTCCCACGTCGCGATGAAGCTTGCAGAGGTGTTCCCATGCAGAAAGACCGCAAACAAGCCTTGCTAGCTGCAAGGGTCACGGTAGAGGTTTTTGGGTGCTGCTGAGGACCAGGAAGGACCAGGATGTTGTCTTTTGGAGGACAACTCAGAGAGCCCTCACAGAAGCAGGCAGCACCAGCAGAAGTACCCCAACAGGCACTTAGAAGAAAAGTGAACCGGAGTCCATGTGAAGTCACAAAAGGGAGTCCCATGACGCCGGAGGACAACTCAGAAGGTTGTGCACTGCAGGACAGAGTGCTGGGGACCCAGGCTTGGCTGTGCGCGAAGGAAATCCTGGAAGAGTGCACAGGAGCCGGAGAAGCTGCAAATCACGCAGTACACAGCTTTGCAGTCTAGCGTGGGGAGGCAAGGACTTACCTCCACCAAACCTGGACTGAAGAGTCACTGGACTGTGGGAGTCACTTGGACAGAGTTGCTGTGTTCCAGGGACCACGCACATCGGGATGAGAGGGGACCCAGAGGACCAGTGTTGCAGTGTTTTGGTGCCTGCGTTAGCAGGGGGAAGATTCCGTCGACCCACGGGAGATTTCTTCTGAGCTTCTGGTGCAGGGTGAAGGCAGGCTACCCCCAGAGCATGCACCACCAGGAAACAGTCGAGAAAGCCGGCAGGATTAGGCGCTTCAATGTTGCTGGTAGTCGTCTTGCTACTTTGTTGCGGTTTTGCAGGCGTCCTGGAGCAGTCAGCAGTCGATCCTTGGTAGAAGGTGAAGAGGGAGATGCAGAGGAACTCTGGTGAGCTCTTGCATTCGTTATCTAAAGAATTCCCCAAAGCAGAGACCCCAAATAGCCAGAAAAGGAGGTTTGGCTACCAAGAAAGGAGGATTGGCTACCAAGAGAGGTAAGAGCCTATCAAAAGGAGCCTCTGAAGTCACCTGCTGGCACTAGCACTGGCCACTCAGAGCAGTCCAGTGTGCCCCCAACGCCTCTGTTTCCAAGATGGCAGAGTTCTGGGACACACTGGAGGAGCTCTGGGCACCTCCCCAGGGAGGTACTGGTCAGGGAAGTGGTCCTTTCTTTCCTTTGTCCAGTTTCTCACCAGAGCAGGGCTGGGGGATCCCTGAACTGGTGTAGACTGGCTTATGCAGAGATGGGCACCATCTGTGCCCATCAAAGCATTTCCAGAGGCTGGGGGAGGCTACTCCTCCCCAGCCCTTCACACCTATTTCCAAAGGGAGAGGGTGTAACACCCTCTCTCAGAGGAAATCCTTTGTTCTGCCTTCCTGGACCAGGGCTGCCTGGACTCCAGGGGGGCAGAAACCTGTCTGAGGTGTTGGCAGCAGCAGCAGCTGCAGTGGAGACCCCGGAAAGGCAGTTTGGCAGTACCCGGCAGGGTCCCAGTGACACATAGACTAAACCACATATATACAGTGAAATATGGGAGTAACATGCCAGGCAAGATGGTACTTTCCTACATACAGCCATTTGTTTAAATGCATGGAATTTAAAGTTAAGACACATGCTTCATAAAATATTAAGATGTAATTGGCTTAATTGAAAGTGGGGAAAAACATTTAGATTCAGGGCCGGATTTTGATTTTGGAGGAAAAGTTACTCCTTCACAACGCTGATGGATAGCCCGTCCGCTGAAATCGAAATCCCATAGGATATAATGGGATTTAGATTTCGGCAGACGGGCTGCCCATTACCGTTGTTACGGAGTAACTCATCTGCCGAAATCTAAATCGGACCCTTAATGTTTCATAGTAATATTTTTCTTCACTTTAAATTTCTACCATTTAAATAAATACTGTAATTATCAGTTATAGACATGGCAAAGTGTCTACTGGCAATTAGGAGCAAGAGGCCTACTGTTTGTTACCCTGTGCTTCTGTAAAAATGAACTCAAGGCTGGTAGCTAATCTGAAGGTGTCAGCGAGCTATTGGTAGCTTGTGAGAGCACAGTTCTAGACAACTGGCCTAGATACTGCATTGTGAGAGTAGTATCATTTTGATGTTTTCCGGTAGATTGGGAAAGGCATGTCTAATTTAAACCAAGAAGAGCATAGTAGAGAAAGGTGATTGTTCTATTGGACGTGATAATTTTTTAATGTTAATTCTAAATGGTAGGATTATTTAGATAAAAAATACTAGGATCTAGACTGTCTTTGGCTTTAAGAGCATGTTGTTATCAACGTCATGGAAAGTATGTGTTTAATAGGTGGAGAGAGAGATCCTTTCCAAACTAGAACTCCAGTGCATTGTTGGATAAACACAGTTTCACTGAAAAAATCTGGGATTAATCCCTGATAGCAACGGTATGAAGCAGATTAGTTTTTTACCAGAGAACTGATTGTTAAGTGTTTAAGCAATACCAAATCAACACCAAATCAAATCAAATCAAATTCAAATTTATTTAGTTATTCAAAAATAGCCATAATACAGAAATACAAAAAAATACAATAAAACATGGAGATCTAAAAATCGCAATTACAAAGTCTAAAAACCCATAAAAAATGAAAATTAAAAATTCACATAGTTGCACAAACGTATCTCACATTTTAAGAAAGATCCAATCTCACAGCACACTGAATCATCAGACACCAGACGTAAGTAACACAAGGCTGGGCAAAATTGTAAAAAAACCTTTCTCTTTCAAAATGGGAAATACAAACCTGTACCTACAGGGGCACAAAACTCGCAGAAAAATGTAGAGTACAAAAAAGTCTGTAAAGATGCACTATCACAAGTGAGGATACTTTTATGGTCAAACTGGCCTAGAGGAGAGCACAGATTGCACCTGAAAGACCCAAGACAATTTCTGATAATAAGCCTCCTTTCCCTAATTTTGCTGAACTGAGACAAATAGGCCTCAATCCCTGGGTGTGCTTTGATTATAACAAAATCCCAGACAGGATTTCAACACTTCTCCCTTTTTCTCATCCTGAGTTAATTAAACTCAATCTTAGCCAAGCGCTCATCAGATCTAGTAAAGAGCTGTGGGGAACTGAAGATCTCCCAAATAGAGTGAGGTATCCTTAATATAATTTAACCAAGGAAAAGCCCAGCTCAAATCCCAAGACAGACAACCTAGAATTACTTACCTATTAAGGGAAGCACACTCTTTAGTTCAAATTGAAATGCAAAGAAGCAAAGGTACTATCTTAATACTATCCTCCACATAGCCCAAATCCAGTCCCTCATGCAAACAGAACTCTGGACTATTCGGTCCAACACCTAAGAGCCTTCTACAAAATCTGTCCTCTTCTTTTTGGGGGGAAAGGCTATTCCGATAGCCCCAAATCAGTGCCCATCTGTTAGGACTAGGAGGCATTTGAGCCTATACACCTCAAGTAGGGATATAAAAGGTTTACGCCGAACCCTAGAAGAGAATTCAAATGTTACACCAACTGCAGCATTAAAACATGTGCAGTGCTTAGAAATGCAAGGTTGCGAATTTCCTTTATCATCAAAAGTCACACCTAAATTAAGAAATTCCTGAACACGACTAATGACATAACCATTAATTATCACAGGGCCCAGATTACTCTGAGGCTTGCCACACACCATATATAAAGGGTCTTTACGATATTTACTTCCAAATCTAGTCCCACCATGAAATCCCCAAAGACATTAACTGTCCCTCGTAAGCTGTTCATTGTGCATGCCATTAAAACCTCATCATCGGTGTATAACAAAGTAGGCACACTTTTTCCATTAAATACTGGCTCATCCTTACACCTTTCCATTGAAGTGTCATGCAAGCCATTGATGTATAGAAGAAACACTATTTGCACAAGGATGCATTCCTGGAGCACCCCTCTTTAAAGATTAAAAAGGTCAGTACATTTGCCATTCTGCCCATATCTTACAGAGGCTTTAGCTCCAATATGGAGCATATGCAAAAAATCTGCAATTGAATTTGGCATCCCCAACTTATAGAAGGACCCCCTCGAGCTTAGCTCGATTCACTCTGTCAAAAGCACTGCTAAGGTCCATGAAAGCCAAATAGAGAGTGCCCTTCTTGGTGATCATATATTTATCCATAATTATTAACAGGTTTAGGCACTGCTCCTGGGTCCCCAGTCCTTCTCTGAACCTGTACTGTATGTGGCTCATTACAGACTGTTCCCCTACCCAAGTCTCAATGTGCCACACACAAATATGGCCCAAGATCTTCACCAAGGAATCTAACAGGGAGACAGGACAGTAACGTTAAGGGTCACTACAGTTTCCTTTTTTTAACACAGGCACTATACATGCAGACTTCCATGAGGGTGGGATCCCATGACTCGGGCAGCATTTATGATGTTAACAAAAATGGGCCCCCAAAATTGACATTCCCTTTATAGCAATCCATGGGATGCCTTCTGGCCCAGCGCTTTATTAGCTGGACTCTCCTGAACAGCCACAATTTCCTCAAGCAGGCAGAACCTGATAGCTAGGCTTAACAGGGTTCATCCAGGCCCTCCACAGCTGTCCTAGGGGGCTCAAATGAATACATGTTACAGAATTGGCTAACCCATCTGTCAGGCAGGATTTTACACCCTTCCGATGCTTCTGTGGGAAAACTTCTCCTATTAACAAAGCTCCAAAACAGCCCCAATATATTGGTATGACAATCTAAGACCAGATCCCCTCACATCAGTTTTAGCATCACCAGCTTCCTAGTCTTCAGTGTGAACTTATGCTGTGCCTTGCTTCGGTCATCTTTGCCCTGTCTCTAGGGGGCAAATTAAGTTACCTGTGCAGATTGTTTCTTACAGCCTTACATGATTTGCCGAACCAACCTCCCTGGTGCTTACTATATGGACCCGCTGCAACACTAATGATGGCTCTAGTAGAGTCACTCATTTTAGTCATTACATCCATAACCTCAACGAGAGAAGGACTTTCCGTCAAAAAGGTCCCTACGATCAAATCAAGATTATTTTTCACCAGAGCCTCACAAACCAGAGGGATATTTGCCTGACGCCAGTGCACCCTTGAACCTTTATTTCCAAGGCCATAGGTCCCATAACAACAGGTGGCCTACAGTGGCCACCCCGCTGAATGCTTTGGCTCTCCTGCGCTGACACAAAACATAATCAATAAATAGTGTTGGCCTCCTATCCACAAAAGTAGAGGCCTGCTTACTTGGATTAAGCACCAGCTCAGCAGTATTTGTTCAGACCCAAACTTGAGAGAACATTGATTAGAGTCCGACCTCCATGGTTCCATGACCTGTCAGTAGTTAGAAAACAATCCTTCAGTTCAAAAGGATTAGAGGGGGTAGTGTAAGAACCAAGTTTAGCATTAAAATCCCCTGCAACAATGACACAGAATTAATTAGAAAGAGACTACATTCTGGCTTTAAGAGTCAGCAGGGCTAAAAATAAAGCTTGAATTTTTCAACTCATCACTGCATTATAGAAATTTACATTCAAAACATTATGGTGGTCATTCTGACCCTGGCGGTCTTTGACCGCCAGGGCGGAGGACCGCGGGAGCACCGCCGACAGGCCGGCGGTGCTCCAATGGGGATTCCGACCGCAGCGGTAAAGCCGCGGTCGGACCGGCACCACTGGCGGGGTCCCGCCAGTGTACCGCGGCCCCATTGAATCCTCCGCGGCGGCGCAGCTTGCTGCACCGCCGCGGGGATTCCGACCCCCCCTACCGCCATCCAGATCCCGGCGGTCGGACCGCCGAGATCCGGATGGCGGTAGGGGGGGTCGCGGGGCCCCTGCAGTGCCCATGTCACTGGCATGGGCATTGCAGGGGCCCCCGTAAGAGGGCCCCTACATGTATTTCACTGTCTGCTGCGCAGACAGTGAAATACGCGACGGGTGCAACTGCACCCGTCGCACAGCTTCCACTCCGCCGGCTCGATTCCGAGCCGGCTTCATCGTGGAAGCCTCTTTCCCGCTGGGCTGGCTGGCGGTCTGAAGGCGACCGCCCGCCAGCCCAGCGGGAAAGTCAGAATTACCGCCGCGATCTTTCGACCGCGGAACGGTAACCTGACGGCGGGACTTTGGCGGGCGGCCTCCGCCGCCCGCCAAGGTCAGAATGAGGGCCTATATTTGTTAGGAAAAATTATCCCCACATTTAAAATACCCTGATGGTTTTAACCACTTTGATATGCCCCATAAATCCTAGAAATCTGAACCAGTGTCACCAGCCCTCCCTTAGGCCTTTGGCCAGGGACACAAACTGCTGGGACTGTAAATCTCTGAAAACCGTCCCACTCAGCCTCCCCCTGGGACCAAGTCTCTTGTAACAGGACAAAATCAAATGAAAAAACATACCACACTCAGATATCATCCTGAAGCTTGGGGTCATACCCTGCAATATTTCAACAATTAAGATGTGAAAAGGTCAATCTTTGTCCCCAGAACATAATACAGGAGAAGAAAATGATTACATCACTGTATATGGCCCGGGAAAAACACATCATGGGCAGGAGATCTAGCTGATTTCATAAGTCAGTCAGTATCCTCCAAGCCGGATAGAGGCACAAATCTGTTATCAAGAGAAAGAGCAGGCTGGGCATTATGAGGTCTAGAAGCCACACACAGGTGCAAAATATCTCACTGGACTGAGTGTAGAAAAAGCCAGAGGGACCATCCTGATTGTATCAGCTGAAAGATCACATGGCACACAGGAAGAAATCAGGCTATTAACCAACCTTGGATAGAAACAATTTATAACAATACAGTACCCTTTCTGGTTCTTGATCGAGGAACCCACCCACCCAATCTTTCTTGCAAACAAAATATCCTCAAGTTCTCTGGGGTGAAAATCACAGTTTTTACCGAACCAGTGGCCAACTTTATTTTTTACCTGAAATGTAGACTCTCCTACACCCGGTAATAACGGGGCGCATTAGTAAGGACTGCAACATAGGGAGCACAGTTTGATGGGAGATTAAGTTGAGAGTGAGGCTCTGGTTGGACATTAGCAGACATAACTACTGGATGCCCCCCCCTTTGTTAGCTCACCAGCATTACGATTAGCGACAAACCAAGTTGCAGGGCCCCAATAGCAGATTGTTGAACATTATCAGAAGCAGAACTAATAGTAACAACATGGATCGGCTGACTGGGCAAATCCTCCCTGATTACTTGCGCCGTGGACCTTAGAGCCCCCTTTGCTGTAGAGAGACCATAAGAACAATTAGCCCCTAAAGATAAAGGTTCAAGTCCTTGATCCTGATGATCACCCAGTCTACCAGCCAACAAAGTAATTGTCGCTTCCAAAGAGCAAAGTTTATCTTTCAAGGGGGGCAAGCAAGATTCCACCAAGGCTTTAATCTGGCTTACAAATGTATCCGTACAAGACACAAAATCCTGCTCATGATGGAGAGCACAACTTGAGTCGACAGGAACAGCCGCATTATTTCACTTGAGGGGAGCAAGATTAGTTGGCATTTTTCCAGTTCTTTTTGTTGACCTTTTCCTCTTCAACGGTGGGCTTCCTGCACCGGGGGGCATGCTAGATTGAGTAGAAATATTGTCCAAGCGGGACTCAGGCACCGAACCCAGCTGAGAATTTCCATTTTCATTCAGGGGGTCTAGAGCAACCTCCCAAAGTAGGATTAGCAGGAGTCTCTCCAGCATCACCCATTACAAGATTCATCAACAATGACAGGGGCTCTTTGGCAATTATTCATTTGAAAGGAAAGCCTCCTCTCAGCCAAGTCAATCTTTGTAGAGATTTCCCCTACCGCTCTGGCCAAAAAAGAGTCAAGTGTGGAGGTAAAATAGTCTCCCTGCTTGCCACTGACTGATCTCTACTGCCCTGCTGCTTTCTTTTAACCATTTGTCAACTAACAAGACACAAATAAACCCCAATTAGCCAATACCACCATGGGCCCTGGTGGAAAAGACATCCAAACTTTTCCAGCTATTAAAGGTAGAGTTTCCTCACCCCATGGCCCGAACCACTGATGAGAAAAACCACGAATGGTGTCCCAGCCAAGTCTTGGACGGATGTGGAAGGGCGCAGACGGGTCTACTCTTGGCCCGGTCTCTGCCCGGGCACTGACTTAGGAGTGTACGACACAGCAGACTCGGCTGAAGCGCAATATAGCACGGCAAGATGGGCAGTCCCGCCCCCTTCCTCTGATGACATCTGTTATAATTATGAGAATCGAAGTCCCTCCGGTAGGGACAGGCAGCCAGCAGCAAAAGTCCTTCAGAATGTTCACATCAAAAGTCAGAAAACAAAACAACAACATTTCCAACCATTCCTCTCCAAAACCCCTTTTGTAAAACAACCATTTCGATAAAGAAGATGATATTATAAAGATTAGAAATTGTTTTGTTTTTTTAGTTTAAAGTCAAATACAGACAAGAAACTTCAAAGCATCTGTTGATGCACTTTATGAAGATCTAGGTGTAGTTTCGAGCTAACCATGATGGACCGACAAATCTTAGTGGTTTTACTTTTTTACTTACCTTTGTACTTATAAGAATTATAGGGCCGAATTTACGAAAAGTGGAGCTCCATCCAATGTAGCACCACTTTTCTGGAAACCCCCGGCAGCCCCATAATACCACCATGGCGGTATTAGTAACAATAGCGTCAGCATTTTTTACACTATTGTGGCGCTTTGTTCACTAGCGTAAAATATTTTGACATTACTGGAGAAAAGTGTAAGGAGGCCTATTGATTACAATGGGTGCATCCTTTTAATGACTGATTTGAGCAGGCATTAAAAATGACACCACAATGACTACAAGATTACTTTGCGCCATTTTTGCGGGCCTCCTTGCGCCGGAACGCCACCTTTGCATACATCATGCATTGCGCCACTTTGTAAATATGGGGTTGTGATTTTGCAAGCCTAACTCCACATTGGTGTAAAAAAAATGACGCTAATGTGGCGCTAGGCCTTCTTATATTTGGACCATAGAGTTCAAAGTGCTTCAGCATGGCAAGGCAGAATGCTGTAGCCTACAATGGTTCCATGAGAACGAGCGCTTGGGGTGCACGTATACATTTGTGATTTCATTGGACTTGCAAATTTGTTGGTGCACATTTTAAATTCAATTATGCAGGAACAGGGAATAATAACTAAATGTTATGTTCCTCATTCCACGATATGCTTGTAACATATTTGTATTATTTGCTCATGCGATTCTCACAAGGTTTGCTCAACCACACAATACAGGAGCAAAACATGTGGATTTTGCATACATTTTAATCCCATTTGGAGTGAAAACGGGAGCTTGCAGCTCAAATAGGGTTGATTGTGACTGACATAGTTGTCTAGGCATGGGTAACATTTCTGTCAGTTTGGCGTAAATTTTGATAATTTCTCGTTATGCTTTTTACACAAATGTTCTAAAATTACACTATTTTACCACATTTTGTTGTTAGATGTTGTTTGCGGCAAACTTTTTCCGTGCAAGCACAAGATCAATGCAGGCAATTTAGAATCTGAGTGGCTGAAATGTGTGACACTTATGTTTTTTGTGCTTATTTGCATTTCATGCGTCCTCTCGTTCAAAATGGACACATGGGTGCATTTCTTGCAGAAATAGAGCAGCAAATGCCAGGTTTCCCTTCAACATAATTACGCATAATTTTGCTTAATTTTATTGCCATTTTGCTAATTACATGAAAGAAAATCATGCAAATTTTAAACAACCCTACTTTTGTTCTGGTCCTCTTAAAGTCTTGACTTTTTGAAAATGCTAGAAAACCTCTTCCATGTCTGGAAAATGTCATCCTTGTCTCCCCTTCAATCCCCAAAGGGCAGGGGAGACTTCTAGGCTTTCAGGTCATAGTTTGCAACGGGAAGAACGCTTAATCACTTTCTCCATCTAGGTCTTCCAGCACAGTTCTAATTCCAACTGGTCTGCATATTCTTCCTTAACCCATCAGAAACTCAGACCTCGGGCACTAGGAAGAGCAGGCAGACATCAATCCTCCTCCTCCCAAGTATAATGGTAAGGTCAATTTTTTCTAATCTTCCAAATCCAGCAGTGTTAGGAGGTGCTGGCAGTGGAAATCTTTCCTAGTAAGGGGCACTAGCCAGTGAAGCTTGCCCTTGGGTCTTTCAAAATGGCAGGGCTCTAGTCTTCACATGTAGAACTCCAAATTCCCAACCTGAACATTTTTCATTCAAAAGAGGGAATTAAAAGAGTTCTGCAGAAGTAAAAGCGCTCATATAATTGAATTTCTTTCTCGGATTTCAGGCAAAAAGAATCACGTTTTAATATAATTGAATTTATACCATATTTTATAAACATTTACGTGCTCCACTGACTTTGATTTTTGATAAATAGTTGTGAAGATGATCTCTAAAGCTATGCCCTAAATCAGTGGTTCTTAACCTGTGGTCCAGGGAACTCTGGGGAATGTGACACATACTCAGGAGGTTCATGACTGCTTACAAAATAAAATAATATTAATACATTAATAAAGTGTGTACAAATAAAGAAGCACATGATAAAACTGAGAAGTTTAAAACAATTGGTAAATGTGAAAGAATTGGGGATAAACATTAAGTTGGCATGCTCAGATTGATTCGTGGGAGTAGTACAATTACAAAAAATAGAATGTAGTGAGGACAATGGGTGGCCTCAATTGAATTTATAAACGTCCCAACCCCCCATTAAAATTCAGCTTTGGGTTTTCTTTTTAATATTTGTTTGTGACTTAAAATTAAATTGAATATTTCATCATTTATCTATGTGTTTGATGAATGTTTGTATCTGCAATTTTGTGCATTGGTTTCCCGTTCAAATCATCAAAATTTTAGGTCAGGATTGCTGGATTCCAATAATGATAGGGTGGAGGTCCCTGGATCCCAATAAAGATTCAGTGGGGATCCTCTGGTTCGAATAATGATAAAGTGGGGTCCAGAGAATTCAAAAGGTTAAGAACTACTACCCTTATCAACAGACATTTTAACTTTTAATTCTAAAGCTGTCTCTTACTATACGAACAAGCTACCACAGCCAGTGAACTTAAAAGATCTTTTGTGCCCTGTAATTTAATAGATATACCAATATAAATATTTATCAGATGCCAATTTTGGATGTAAAACTCCCAGACCTTTTAGGTTTGAACCCATTATTTTACATCACTTAGCTAATGACAAAAATATGCTCTTAAATATGTTAAAAACAGTTTTTAACATGTGCTAAGTAGTGTGTTTATACTGCAGTTCATGTCTGCTTTAACAGACCTGAAGCCCTGCTTCAAAAGTCAGACGAATGGATGGTGCACTGCAAATCTACATCGTATCTCAGTTATACCTTTTCACGTTTAACTATGCCACTGATTCACTTCATGTGCCTTTATACAATCCCTGTATATAGCAATTTCTAGGATGTTGATAAAGTGCACTGTGCTCTAGTAAAATGATCCAGTTACTGATGCTGTGAACCATACTCTACTATGAAATATACAAACTTAGGCCCATATTTATGAAAAATGACACACAACTGTGCTACCGCAGTTGCGCGTCAAAATGTTTAATACAAGCTAACGTCATTCACTAGTATCATCCGTGTGGCACATTTAAAAAATGGCGCATGATGGCGCTAATCAATGGTTAGTGTAAAAAAATGACGTTAACCATTGTGAAATGCTGCAAAAGTGGCAGTAGACCATTTTGCGGCACGTACATATGGTGCAAAACGGGTTAGCGCCATCTGTTTACAGCATTAGCGATAAAAAATAGCGCACCAGCAAGAAAAATTGAAATTGAAAGACAAGATGGAGATTCCAGGCCAGGTGAGACCCCAGGGAGACCTCAATCACCCACGTACCAGCCAGAAGGGTCCAGAAAAGCCCCAGGAGGAGAAGAGGAAGCACAAGTGTAATTTTAGTGAGGAGAAGCATGACATCATAGTCAGCGAGGTGACGGAGCACCAACACCAGATCTTCGTCACCTCCAAATTGCCAGTCGGTAGGAGAGATGCAATATGGCAGGCAATAGCACACAAAGTCAACAGCGTGGCAGAGGTGAAGAGGACTGTCACCGAATGCAAGAAGTGCTGGCACGAATGCAAGTGCAGGACTAAGGAGAAACTGGCCATGAATTGAAAGGCACCACTGCAGACTGGAGGTGAAAGTCCCACACCACAGTAGGACCTGGATGAGTTGGAGGAGATGGTCGCAGCGGTCATCCCGGAGGAGTTGGTCACTGGAATCGCAGGACAGCACAGTGCAGACTACCAAGAAGCACCACAAATGCAGGGTAAGTTGCAGGGGGGAATATCCTGAATTCCACAAATGGCAGAAGGGAGAGGCACATAGGACACACTCAATGCATTGTAAAGGATGGCATTTGGACACATAGGCCTTGAATCAAGATGCGCCATCCCCACCCAAGCTACACATGTACTGATGCTTTGGTTATACAATGAACTCTAACATATACACAACATGGACATAAACCACTCATTATGGCTGTATTCCACCATGTAAATATGCAGCACATTGACCGGAAGAGACATGCATATAGCGTGGCTGTGGCTAAGTCACAACATCACCCATTGCATATTGTCAAAGCCCCTTTACCTACACAACTTGGAAATCAGAGACTAGGACTGAAGTCAATACCACCCCAGGGGTGGTCTCAGGGTGGTGTAACTGGCCAAAATACTTACCTTCCTCCTTGTCTCATTGCCCTTCTCATGTGTGCCGCATCTTGCAGCACACATTGAAATGCCACCTTAGCAAAAATAGATTGTACATGTGCAGGAAGGGACACCTCCCTGCACATAAACAAATTATCCACTCAAGGCAGGCACCCCTTCATCATGCTGCAACAATGCTTGTGTTGGTGCAGGGAGAACAAATCATGCTGCACTGAGCTGTGCCACTTGAGAATAAATCAGCCCTAAAGTGTGCAACCTGTGGAACACAACCCAGACAGAGTGAACCCACAACAACTCAAACATAACTCTATGCGCCATATTGGAATGGCCACAACATAAAACACATACAACACATGGAGCATGTCTGTGAACATCATGTGTGAAGGTATACAAGTAGCTGCAATCTCACCACCTGACAAGACAGACTGTCTTGTGTGAAAGGTTGGTCTACTGCTTAATGGCACATTCAACATGTGTAATAACTGGCACAAGTGGCATCAATGTTGCACTACCGGCACAATGTCACTAGCTGGTAATGCAACTGTATCATCATTCTAGTAAGAGCCCATGTGGAACCACGCTGCACATTCCCCAGTGTAAAGTCACAAATTGCAAGCAATGATACTCATTCAACACCCTTATACCAAAACATGCCTGTTGCTGATATCTTGTGTGCAAGTAAATGTTACAAAGTTAGGGAGGGACAATCTAATGGGTCAGACAGTACACAATGGCTGTACTGTCACCTCCAATTAGCACATGTGTAGGGCCTGTTACAGGCAGTTCAGAATGTAACAAAAGCATTGTATGCAATGGTTCTACCTGTGCGTTGCTGCACTAGTCCCATCATTCATGGGGCCAATGCATCATTGCACCAAAAGAGTGACAGCACACATTACACTACTGTGGCACTGCCCACCGTGGTGATTAGGATGGCTAATTACATGCCACCCTTGTGCCAGTGGCAGGGACAACGAGCCTGCAAGGAAGTAGATGGTGTGGGATAAAATTACAAGGGGCCAAATGTAATAGGAAATTATGCTGTTCTACGCTACCTCAAATGGGGCAGCATTGCGCACATTCATTTGCAAAATGCACTGATGACCAGTAGTCACTAGAATACGGGGCACCCCTGTGTCACTCCTTGTGCCAGGGCTAAATTAGCCGATGTGGCCCAACGCAGCAAGCCTTGCACCATAGTGCAAGGATGGATGCATTGAGGCGGAGATTGTTTTTTGTGTAGGAAGGAACACCTTTCTGCACACATTAATTCATATAAGGCCATTAGCTCTGTACATGTGTGTTTCTAAATGCAGCACACATGGAACAAGTTCAAAATGAGCATAAAATATGGCATTTTACAACATTGCACCATGCCAATGCCACCCATGGGATGGTGTGATATGTTGGAAAGGACTCCGGTTGCAAAAACGTGTCAATCTGAGGAACTGTCAAAAAGCAATGAGTCTTGCTGTGGAACACCCACACCAACACCCATTGCACTCCTCTACCACACAAAGGCCCGGATGTATGTAAACGTGCACAGTGCTGTGCTGCACCAAAAATAGCAGCGCTGCGCCACTTTAGAAACGCAGAGGTGTGTCATATTTAGCAGAATACGGTGCACCCCTATGCTACCCCCTGCAGTGGCGATGAAATAAGCTGCCTAGTGCCAACACAGGCATCCTTGCACCATAGTGCAAGGGTGTTCGCCTTGATGGAATAGATTGTTTATGTGCAAGAAGGTGTCCCTTCCTGGACATAAACAATCGTCCATTGTATTTTACTTCTTCTATGTTTGCTGCAGAATGCAACACGCATAGAAAAAGCAAAAAACAAGGAGGGATAAAAGTGTTCCTCCTCATTTTGCCATGCTAACGCCACCCCTTGGCTCTGCCTCAGGTTTATGACAACTCGCAAATCTGAGGCAGCATCAAAATCAATGGGTGTTGCAGTGGAACGCCCACCACAACACCCATTGTATGTCCCTTTGATGCAGAAAACTGTGTTGGAGGGAGTCATATTTACAAGGAGGTGTAAAACCATAAAAAAGTGCAGTTACACCTCCCTGTAAATATGGAGCAGTGGTTAGCGCCACTGGAGCGGCACAAAAAGTGACGCTCCGGTGGCGCTAGAGGCTCTTAAATATTACCCAAAGTGCTGCATGTGAAGGGGCCCTCTCACAAGATGGACATAACAATAATTCTCTTAGCACCACATTGTAACACTGTCACAGGGCATTGTGCCACTCAAGCGTCACAACAATTCCACCTAAATATGCCCCAAAAGCACAGATACATGCCTCAAAATACCTTGTGAGCTTGACCCATGTGTGATGCACAATGCTACACATAATACAGAACTACAACCTTGGGTCAGTAGCAAATAAATGATGTGCCATGTCAACAGCCACAGCAATCAGAGATTGACTTTACACTATCTAATTGCAGAGGATGATGGCTTACCTCCTGCCGACCTGCCCGTCCTAGATTTTACAGATGACATGGATGACCAGCTGCCGACCATCAATGAAGAGCCTCTTCAGGATGTCCTAGGATCCCTCCAGACACCACCTCCAGTCGCAGGGAGGACACACAGCGTTGGGGGGTCTCCACATGAACCACCCAGGTATCAACACACCACCAGCCAGTACTGACACAGCCTTGGACTCCGAGGACCCAGAGATCACCTTTCAGAGGACAGTAGTAGGAGACCAGCCAACAGGGAGAAGGCCAAGTGGGTGGGGGTAGGGATGGAGACCATGGCAGGCAGCCTAGAGGGAGTGCAGAGGTGCCTCAGTCCAATTAAGGAAAACTTAGCTGCCATCAGAGACATCCACTCCCTGATACGTGGATTCCAGCAGTCCCTTACGGACATAGCTGCTGTTATGAGGCAGAGGCTACAACAATTGCCCTTTAACACTGGCAGCAGCAATGCAGACAACAGGCTGGGGGCTATGCAGGATACCATGGAGTCCATACAGCGGTAAGTGGCCTTCATTGGGGAGACTATGGCTGCCTACCACAGTTGCGGTGTTGAAAAATCAGCAGTTCCTCCTTGCTGCAGTGAGGCCTTATGTGTTCCCACAAACGGCAGCTGCTGGGACCTTTGACTCCACATCCCTATCCCCTGATGTGTGTGTAGCCCCCGCAACCTCTACAACAGTACCAGCCATGGCACTAGGGGCACCACACACATCACAGAATGAAGATGTGGAGGGATTAACATTCAATAGGAAAACCACCCGGTAGCACCAGTCTATGCCACATGGACAGTATCTCCTCAGTTCTGGGCTTAAGATCATGCCAGTGTTGTGACAGTGGGAAATGTGTTCTTTTCACTCAGCCACTGTTGACTTGTCTGCTATGTGCTGTCATTGTCTCGATTCTTACTGTTAGACCTGAAAGCCTTAGGGTGGTCACCCCCAACTTTTTGCCTGCCTCCCTCCACTTTTTGACACTGTTTTTGCTGGTTTTAGGACTCTGCACACTTTACCAGTGCTAACCAGTGCTCAAGTGCATATGTTCTTTTCCTTAAAACATGGTAACATTGGCTCATACCCAATTGGCATATTTAATTTACCTGTAAGTCCACAGTGCAGTGCACTACATGTGCCCAGGGCCTGTAAGTTAAATGCTATTAGTGGGTCTGCAGTACTAATTGTGCCACCTACATAAGTAGCCCTTAACCAAGCTACCAGAGGGAGGGCACAGGATAATTTGGATTGTGTGTGACTTACCCTGATTAGGATTGTGGTCCCTACTTGGACAAGGGTGTATACCTCTGCAAAGTAGCGACCCCATTTCTAACACTTATCCATTGGCAATTTGAAACCTCCTCACTAATGCACACTTCTCATAACCATGTCTCATGACATGTCCCTCACCCCTGGACTCTGATTGTGCTACAAATGGCTAAGGTTCACTCATGGTGTTGGTGAACTGGACATTGTATAGCATTTAAAAATACAGTCACACCTGTAAATAAAGCACCTTGTTTACATGTAACATTTTAAAGTATACTGTGATCCATCTACTCAGCTAAATGATTTCATGAGTGCATTACTTTCAGACACAAAGCCACACACTAAGATCCTAACATGAGAAAAGTGAATGATGGTGTTCTTGGCTACAATCGACGTACTGAGTATTCTATACAAATGTGGAACAGATATCCTTTGTAGTTGACATACTTTATGTATTGCTCAGAACCAGGTCAATGGTAATTTACCCAGATGGGAGTATCAGTACAACTAATTTGTGTTGTACAGAAGAGGCTAACCTTATCAGTGATGGGCATCTGTCAGTGTTGCAGGATACAGTTCAAAATTTGCCTTTTGTCATATGTGCCACACGTGCCAACAATGAAACTGCAAGACCCCATCAATGACAGTTGAAGTTCCATACTTACCTGTCCAACATAAGTATACATACACAATGTGAATGGCTGGAACAGTGAATAGCAAGAGAATGGATTAGTTGATGTTATTTAGCAGCCAATCTGACATCTCCTTAGTCATAGAGGACGCACATGGTAATCTATGGAAACCAAGAAAGTAAGCATCCCCTAGGTCATTCCTCCAACTTGGCCATTGCACACACAAGAACCCCCAGACACTTAATCAACATGGCAAAAAGACTTATACAAACAGGATTTATTTTTTATTATTTTAAACTACATACCTAAAACTATCCTAAAAACTACCTTATACTAAACTAACCTAAACTAACTTAACTTACAACTACACCTATCTAACCTGTTCTAAACTAATCTTACACATGTAACGACACACTCTACACATTGTCCCCCCACTCCCTTTAAGAGACAAGATACAAGTATTACAAATAAAAATGACTACGCATTTACTAACTTAACCTATGGTCTAAACAAATATGTATTTTTTTGTATTTTGATTTTTTCATTTAAAAAACAACAAAAAAAACTATTTTTTACACATATACCCCAATATAACCCCCCACCCAACTCCCACCAAATAAAAAAAAAAACTTAAACCCATCCCCAACTATACTTAATCTAACCTAGGCCTGTCCTACAGTACTTCATTAACCTACCACTTCCCATCTAAAACCCAATCTAAAACTATTTATAACAGTAAAAGGGAGAAGGAAGGAACTGGGAGGTTGTGCCTGTGCCACATCACAATTGTTTCAACTTTCCTTTGCAGTACTTCAATAATTTTCTATTTTTAGCACTCTCCTGCTCCAACCTGTCCAATCTCGCCATCATGGCAGCCATGTCCCATCTCATGTCACTTTCAAAGTTCAGGCTCAATACTGCAGCAGGTGACTGCACGGGTGCCTGGCTTGTGACTGGTGCAGCAGATGTGGATGTGGTCAGAGCTGCAGAGGCCCCCTGGACCCCTGATGTTTTCCCCAATGCCGCCTGCTTTTTCTGTGGTTACTGCGGAGGTCCCCCATGTGGGAAGGTACAGCATGCCCCTGTGGCCTTTTCCTTCTGGAACCTCCTTGCCATCCCGGCATCGACATCCAAAATGTGACAGTACCTGTCTGTCCTTTTGTGGAATGCATGACATTCCTCAGGTGTCATATTGGCAACTGAAAAATGAGGCGAATCAAGCATTCAATGGAGCATTGGGTGAAGGTAGAACAGTCATATAATATACACTGCGTCCACAGATGACACATGTAGTCCACCATACATTCCTCAACAATGACTTACTCCTAATCTATGACTATTTCCTACCAGCCAACTACATTATCATGTACATGTCATTGGGATGATGGCTATCCACTGTTGACCATCAGGCCCCAGAGGTGAGTGGACACATGCGTCCTTACTCAACATATGTGTTAACAAACTTGTAAGGATCACATAGCCCAATAAGCCTAGATTTCTTGTGTCCTTGTCAATATGGGGGGCTTTGTATGCAATCCACCACTATGACACCCCTGGTGCTACATCAAGACTTGCCCATGCATCATGGATGCAAGGTGGGGGGTCATCAGATATGGGTGTTGGAAACTTCCCACTGGCTATTCTGAGGTTGGGTAAAGCTTCATTCATGTGTCCTGGTTTAAGACGTAGTCTAAGCATACATTACAAGGGGGCATACCATTACTCACGATGTGCCCATATGTACAAATAATGCTATGCCCCCATAAAGATTGGCCAAAGCATGACCAGCACATCAAAGTTGTCTATGGATTGCATAACTAATGGCCCATACCCTGTGCTATTTTGTGCTAAATGTGTAAAGCGGCAGACACATGGTGGCTGGATGGGTGCCCTTAGGGTCACAGTGAGTATGGCACTGCACTGGGTGTTGCTACAGTATTCTTATATATTGAACATTGTGTGCACCTTATATCAAACGTCATCAAAGTACCAGGTATGCACTCAGCATTCACATCATATGCACATGTCATGTGACCAAGAGCACTCACAAATGTTGTGATGCCAGGACCATGTTGGTCATTCTGCTGAGATCTAGCTTGGGACAATCCATAGACATTTCCCACAACCATCTGGAGCTGAGTTGTCTACTAATTGTGTACTCTACTGACTGTTGTCCAGCATAATATATCTCCTTGCACGACTGCGGCCTCAATTTATATCTGAAGGGCACTGAGGCACCAGTGGTGCAAGTGACCCCTACATAAGACCCCTAGAGATCTCTATACATTTCCTTCATCTGTATAATTTTGTGAGTCATTGTAAGCTATGTGTCGCACACAGTGCTGTCAAAAGTGCTGTGACAAAGTTGTTGTCAACAGGCATGCTAATTACATTAACAGCTGTTCTGACACCTATCAGAATAGACATCAAT
This sequence comes from Pleurodeles waltl, assembly GCF_031143425.1. Taxonomy (NCBI): domain Eukaryota; kingdom Metazoa; phylum Chordata; class Amphibia; order Caudata; family Salamandridae; genus Pleurodeles; species Pleurodeles waltl. The sequence continues at coordinate 833,662,768 of NC_090437.1, forward strand.
CTATATGTGGCCATGCATTCCATTTCCTAACACCCACAATTCCATACCAGCACACGTTGTCACTTGTGCAACAATCAAGCCATTATCAATGCTCAACATTGCAACAGGCATGATGTCACCATCCTAATTCCAATTATATCATAGCATTGGTCATGCAAAACATTTATTTATTGCATTGCACACATCGGACTGACTCACACCAAAGCTTGGTTTTCTACACATGATGCACAAAGTGACACTTACTTGCAGCATTAGTGTTTTCAAATCTGGCGACCTCTCCAAAGGGTGGAGTGGAGGTTTAACTGTAATACATGAAAGGAAAACATAGCTTTGTGAAATGTGGACATTTATGTGAATGGAAAACAGTGTTTAAAGTCAACTTGTTAGACTGAGTGAGAAAGTCAACCTGCTGGTAGATCAGAACAACTGTCAAACATCAATGATCAGTCAATCACATAGTCTCAGATAATGGAGACCCTGCCACCTACAAACCATCACTTTCACAGACACTCCTGTGGTGCTTTTCGCTGTATCATATGTACATGAAGTTGTCATGTAGGAGTTTGGTAGCTTTACACTTCCATGACCATATGGGACTGCATGACGCTGTATTCTGCATCTGAGGGGCATGCTATGGTTGTTTCAGTGGCCATCCCATTGTGACACCCATAGCTTTTGAGTCTGCCCCTGATGTTGAAGACATCTCCCTCATTGTCACCGCTAATTGATGAACAATTTCCCAGGAGTTGTGTGATTATTCCAAAGTGTTGAGGAATGCTTAGATACATCCTTGTTTGTAGTTACTAATATGTGTGTGCCATTACAACGCACACACACTTGAGCAATAATACCATGGGAGTTTACTTATGTTCATTCAGTTGTAGCTACCTGCACATTAACTGATTGAAATTACGGATGTCTAGCCATTGTTGGCATAGTATACCATCATTTTCTGGAAGGTATAAGAACATGCACATGAAGTAGGCCACAACACAGGCACGCTTGCTCTGTGGTCCAAGAATACATGTGTTGGTGCAGGTTTCTTAGTAATGTGGCAGTGATGTTGCAGATGCAGGGCAGCCCCATACTGTCAGTAAGATGTGGCAGGCCTGTAGTATTAAATAAGCGTATGTGTGTGGGGTAATAGACAAAGTTTGGGATGTATGTGATACACAATGTACAGGAAGAGAAAAGTGCTAGTAGTTTGGAACCAGTGCATAGTCAACCTCCCTTAGAGGTCCTTGGCCAATGACAGAAAGTGGAAGATTGAAGGAAAGTGGTGCTGCACCAAGTGCATCACTACAGCCCTTGTGGCCCTTAGTGAACCCCTTTCCCCTGCAATGCATGCGCCTAATGAGAAATAAGGCACAGCATGGTGCAGGTAGTGCCCAGCATCATCTATTGATATGGAGGCAAATTATGTACTCAGAAGGAGTAGCAACAAAACAGGTCATCACGACTTCTGATGAGTACATAGGGGCCCATCATATACTATAATATGCCCCATTATAACACCAGCTCTCAGCTGCCATTCAAAGTGCAGGAAATATGGCATTAAGGCCCTCATTACAACCCTGACGGTCGGTGTTAAAGCAGCGATAATACAGCAAACAGGCCGGCAGAAAAGAAAATGGGATTACGATGGTGGCGGAAACCGCCAACATAGACAGCCATTTTAACACTCTGACTGCCATGGCGGTACAAACAAACAGAGCGGCGGACACCGCCAACAGACAGGTGGAACACAATGTACCGCCCACCCTATCACAACACAGCTATCCGCCACCTTTTCCGGGGCAGAACCAATGCAAATAAAAACACGGCAGAAACAGTACACAGAAGGGAAAACACTCACCTCTCCACACCCCACGAGGAACCAGGACGCCATGGAGCCCGAACTGCAGATCCTGGTGGCGATGGTCTTCCTGCTCCTCTATCAGGAGCTCCAACAACAGTGGCGACGACCACGGTGAATACTGCACCTACAACACAGGGGAGGAGGGAGTGAAAAGTGAGTGACACACGCAGGCAACACACAACATCCACACCATCACCCTCACCCACAACACCATACACACAAACACATGCTGCAACATTACACATACACCCTCCACCCCTCCTTGAATAACGCAAGGAACAAAAGGAAATGATTGTAACGATTGTAATAAAAAAAATCCATCAGTCAAAACTCAAAATCCAGTATATACAATTATGTACACTAACTACACAAGTCCAGATAGTGCACCAATCATTGTCCGTGGACCACTGGGCCCAAAATGCATGGGCGAGGCCCACACTAGATACCTGACTCCAAACGGAGAGAACACTGGAGGGGCATCACATAGAAAATATACAGGCGCCTCAGGGGGAGGAGGAAGGGTGGCACCTCAGCCTGATCAACACACAACGCCACTGCTCCACGAGGGGGCTCCATGCCCATTGATGTATCCTGGGGAGTGCAATGCCACAGTCTCTCAAGTCTCTCCAGTGGGTGGTTTGCCCACTGCTTTATCCTGCGAATGCAAAGCCACAGTCTCTCAAGTCTCTCCAGTGGGTGGTTTGCCCACTGCTTTATCCTGGGGAGTGCAAAGCCACAGTCTCTCAGGTCACTCCAGTGGGTGGTTTGCCCACTGCTTTATCCTGGGGAGTGTAAAGCCACAGTCTCTCAAGTCTCTCCAGTGGGTGGTTTGCCCACTGCTGCATCCTGGGGAGTGCAAAGCCATAGTCTCTCAAGTGGATAACAGTCTCCACTGGTTCTGGAGGGGGCTTTGTGCCCAGGGTGCTTCATCCTGCCAAGGACTGAGGTAGTGGATGTGAATCTCCTCCTGGGGAGTGCAAGGTCACAGTCTCTCAAGTGGTTTGCCCACTGCTTTATCCTGGGGAGTGCAAAGCCACAGTCTCTCAAGTCTCTCCAGTGGGTGGTTTGTCCACTGCTTTATCCTGGGGAGTGCAAAGCCACAGTCTCTCAAGTCTCTCCAGTGGGTGGTTTGCCCACTGCTGCATCCTGGGGAGGGCAAAGCCACTGTCTCTCAAGTGGATAACAGTCTCCACTGGTTCTGGAGGGGGCTTTGTGCCCAGAGTGCTTCATCCTGCAAAGGACTGAGGTAGTGGATGTGATACTCCACTGGTTCTGGAGGGGGCTTTGTGCCCAGATTGCTTCATCCTGCTAAGGACTGAGGTAGTGGATGCCTTTCTCCACTAGTTCTGGAGGGGGCTTTGTGCCCAGAGTGCTTCATCCTGCCAAGGACTGAGGTAGTGGATGTGATACTCCACTGGTTCTGGAGGGGGCTTTGTGCCCAGAGTGCTTCATCCTGCCAAGGACTGAGGTAGTGGATGTGAATCTCCACTGGTTCTGGAGGGGGCTTTGTGCCCAGAGTGCTTTATCCTGCCAAGGACTGAGGTAGTGGATGTAAATCTCCACTGTACCCAGTGTGCTTCATCCTGCCAAGGACAGAGGTAGTGGATGTAAATCTCCACTGGTTATGGAGGGGGCTTGGTGCCCAGAGTGCTTTATCCTGCCAAGGACAGAGGTAGTGGATGTAAATCTCCACTGGTTCTGGAGGGGGCTTTGTGCCCAGAGTGCTTCATCCTGCCAAGGACAGAGGTAGTGGATGTCAATCTCCACTGGTTCTGGAGGGGGCTTTGTGCCCACAGTGTTTCATCCTGCTCGTGGCGGCCTCAGTAGCATCAGTGCTTTTTGCGCTCATGGGCCTGCGGTGCTTGTGGCGGCGGTGTCTTTGGCAGCGGTGCTTGTGACGGTGGTGTGGCGGTGGTGTGGCGGTGGTGTGGCGGCGGTGTCCTTGGCAGCGGTGATTGTGGCAGCAGTGTCCTTGGCAGCGCTTCAGCTGCTGGCGGTCCTGTCTTGGGCAGCGGTGCTTGTGGCGGCGGAGTCCTTGGTAGCAGTGATTGTGGCGGCGGTTTCCTTGGCAGCGCTTCAGCTGCTGGCGGTCCTGTCTTGGACAGCGGTGCTTGTGGTGGCAGTGCCTATGGCAGTGGTGCTAGTGGCGGCGGTGTCCTTGGCAGCGGTGCTTGTGGCTGCGGTGTCTTTGGCAGCGGTGCTTGTGGCGGCGGTGTCCTTGGCAACTGTGATTGTGGGAGCGCTTCAGCTGCTGGCGGTCCTGTCTTGGGCAGCAGGGCTGCTGGCGGTCGCCTCCTGGGCAGCAGGGCTGCTGCTGGCGGTCCTGTCTGGGGCAGCGGGGCTGATGCTGTCGGTCCTGTCTGGGCCAGCGGGGCTGCTGGAGGTCGCCTCCTGGGCAGCGGGGCTTCTGCTGGTGGTCCTGTCTGGGGCAGCGGGGCTGCTGCAGGCCGGCTCCTGGGCAGCAGGGCTGATGGCGGTCTTCTCCGCTGTGCTGATCTTCCCAGACTTGCTGGGTTTCTTGTGCCCCTTCCCCACCCTGGAAGGTGTCACAGCTGACTCCACACTCCCACCTGTACCCCTGGGAGCGGCTTTGGTGGCTGTTGTCTTCTCCCTCTCCCGCCGGGCACTGGCCAACTTTTGATGCTTGACAGGTGGGGGACTGTCCGTGCTGTGGCTCCTTGCCACACTGGCTGCCCTGCTGCCTGGTGCAATCCAGAATCCGGTGACTACTGGCACCACTGGCCCCGCCGATGTTGTGGCTGAGGTGCTAGGTTGGGACCTCGAGAGTCGGGCCCTAGGAGACTGACGGGGTGGGGGAGGTGAGGGAAAGAGATCAAGGGTGGACAGGAAAAGTTTCTTAGGAACACTGGTACGGGTAGCTGGAGGGGGTTTGGGAGTGGAGGAAGAGGTTGTGGTTGTAGGAGGTGTACATTTGGTGACTTTGGGTGAAGGTGCATGCGCTGGAGGCTGTCGTGAGGTGGATGGCTGTTGGGTGGGTGTGTGCCTGCGTTTGTGTACCTTGGGATGTGGCGCCACAGACACACTGGGAGAGAACACAGGGGATGTGTGAATGGTAGTGGGGGTGGTGAGTGCACGTGAGCGGGGTGTGGTGGTGGGTGTGCTGGAAGTAGTGGCTGTAGATGTAGTGCATGCAGGTGTGAGTGGAGACGAGAGTGGGAGGGAGGAGGGAGACGAGGAGGAGGGGGACACAGTGGAGGCAGTGGATGTTGCTATGTTTGCATGTGTGTGATGCTTGTGTGAGTGCCTGTGGGATGTGTGGTGCTTATGTTTGCCTGAGCTTCCTTTGTGTGTTGAGGTGCGTGCGTGCTGGTCTGATGGTGTGCTTGGGGTAGGCTGAGGTACAGGGGATTGGGTCTGGGTGGAGGAAGTTGGAGGGGGGAGGCTAGAGACAGGGACAATTGCTGCCATCAGTGCTGAGGCCAGAGTCTGAAAAGCTCGCTGAAGGGCTGCCTGACCAGAATGAATGCCCTCCAGGAATGCATTGGTTTGTTGCAACTGCCTCTCTACACCCTGGATGGCATTCAAAATGGTAGACTTCCCAACAGTGAGGACCTAAGGAGGTCAATGGCCTCCTCACTGGGGGCAGCAGGGGTGACTGGGGCAGGGGCTGAGGTGCCTGGGGCGAAGGAGATGCCCACCCTCCTGGGTGAACGGGCACGGGGCTAGGGCTGCTGGGAGGGTGGTGCTGGTAGGGGGGGTGGCGGCTGTACCTGTAGATGCAGGGGGACAGATGGGCCCGCCACCACAAGGGGGCACCCATCAGAGGACGTATCACTGGTGTCAGCTCCTGTCCCCGCCGTGGAGCTCCCCTCTCCCTCCATCCCACTGGTGAAATCAGACTCCATAGTGTCACCCTGCATGGCCATGTGGGATGCAGCTCCCTCCTGCTCCGGTGCCACTGCTCCTCCGCCTGGTGATGCTAATGCACACATGTACAGGGAGACCACAAAAAGGGGGGGGAAGACAGAAGAAAGACATGTTGAGTGCATGCATTACAGCTACCGTTGGCGGACACGACAGACACAGAAGCCTCCTTGCACTAGGCCGCGCACTTGGGGTCCACTATTCAATCCCTGGGACATGGCCTACAAGGCTATGGCCGATATCTGAACACATGTCACATGCGCCTGACTAGGTGTTGTTGGAACTGTACCCAGGTAGGGTGGGGTGCCACAGGGTCTGCCTGAAAAAGGGGGCTTAACTAGCACTCTCGCCCTGGCCTAGGGAAACCCACAGCCCACCTCCCCCACCCAGACACCTCCACTGTGTGCTGAATCAGCAGAATGAGAGTGTACTCACCCCCTTGTTGCTGTTGTGATGCCCTCATGCACCCATCCAACTCTGGGTACGTCACCACCAGGATCCTGAACATCAGGGGGGTCATGGCGCGACGGGCACCCCGCCCACGTTGGGAGGCCATCCCCAGCTGGGCCTCCGCCGTCTTCATGCTGCAGCGGCAAATGTCCTCCCATCTTTTCCGGCAGTGGGTGCTCCGTCTGTGACAGACCCCCAGGGTCCGGACATCCTTGGCGATGGCACGCCAAAAATCTTTCTTCTCGTGGGCACTGCCCTTCATGAATTGTACAGGGGAAAAAGATAAGTTATTACCAACTGCACCATCACAGTCATTGGCCCACATCCCTATTCTTGCCATGTTCCACATGCACTCACGTCGTTTCAATCATGCATCATTCTCCCCCCTATCTTTCATCCACACCACTCCACACAGGCATTGCCCATACAGCATGCTCACAGTGTACTTACCTGTTTGTCTGGAGGACCGTAGAGTAGCGTGTACTGGGGGAGGACCCCCATCCACGAGTTTCTCCATCTCACCCATGCTGAAGGCAGGGGCCCTTTCCCCAGACGCACGAGCCATTGTCTCTTCCAGACTGAGGTCACAGCAGCACTTGCAGTGTAGGTCCTCTCCTGTCGAAGGTCAGGTATTGAGTGATTGAACAGATAGAAAATGACAGTCAGGCCCGCGGCGGGGCGTACCGTCACTGCCGGCGTACATCGTCATTGGCTCCTGGGACCCATAGGGTCCGATGTTAACCAATGCAGAATTGCGCCGCGGTCTTCAACCGCCTACCGCAATGGTGTACAACGCCAGCGCAGTTACCTCACATCCCATTGTTACAGATCAGGCAGCCGCCATTTCAGGGGCCCACATGGCTTGATTTTTAACTGCGTCACACATACCTAGGCCTTGCCTCAACACTCATACAGGCAAAATTTGGGTTATGAATGATTTTCTGAGTAAGCTGTGTTTACGTACCTCTGAGTTGGTTGACTCTGTGCTCGCTGTTGTCCTTCATAGGCACCGTCCGCTGGGACTTGTGAGGAGATGGCGGCATCCTCCGGTGTACAGAACGCTGGTGGACCTGTTGACAATGGAGGAAAGACATGTAATCATCACCTACAGGCTTGATCGTGCCGCAGTCCTGGAACTGTGTGCCCAGTTGGAGCCAGACCTGATGTCAGCTATCCGCCATCCCACAGGAATCCCCCCTCTAGTGCAGGTGCTGTCAGTACTCCATTTCCTTGCAAGGGGGTCTTTTGAAACTACAGTGGCCATAGCATCAGGGATGTCCCAGCCTATGTTTTCCAACGTGTTGTCCAGAGTGTTGTCTGCCCTACTGAAACACATGTGGAGCTACATCATTTTCCCTTAGGTGGAGGATTTGCCTACAGTGAAAAGTGACTTCTATGCCCTGGGACATATCCCCAACATCATAGGTGCCATTGATGGGACACATGTGGCCTTGGTCCCCCCCGCAGGAGTGAACAGGTGTATAGAAACGGGAAGAGTTACCATTCAATGAATGTGCAGATGGTGTGTTTGGCAGACCAGTACATCTCCCATGTTAATGCCAATATCCCTGGCTCAGTGCATGACGCTTACATCCTGCAGAATAGCAGCATCCCTTATGTGATGGGGCAACTCCAGAGGCACTGTGTGTAGCTATTAGGTGAGCACCTGGAACCAAATCAGTGAGAATAGTTGTCTGGGTCTGGGGATATTGCTACAGGTTAGTGTGTGTCTAACAGTTGTCCCTCGCCATTTGCAGGTGACTCTGGCTACCCCAAGCTCTCATGGCTACTGACCCCAGTGAGGAATCCCAGGAGAAGGGCAGAGTAATGCTACAATGAGGCACATGGGCGAACTAAGAGGATTATAGAGCGGACCTTCGGCCTCATGAAGGCCAGGTTCCAGTGCCTCCATATGACAGGTGTTTCCCTATTCTACTCACCAAAGAAGGTGTGCCAGATCATCGTGAACAGCTGTATGCTTCACACCTAGCTTTGCGACGACAGGTGCCTTTTCTGCAGGAGGATGGTCCAGATGGAGGTGTTGTGGCAGCTGTGGACACTGTGGACAGTGAAGATGAGGAAGCAGAAAAGAGGACATCAACAACAGGAACTCTGTGATCCTGCAATACTTCCAGTGAGACACAGGTAAGAAGACAAACCTGCCTATTACATGTACTTTAACACTACTACCTCTCTACTGTCTGTCCTTTTCACCCAGTGTATGGTCACTGAGTTGTCACTTTCCCTTATGATTTCACAGATGTGGGTTCCACTGTGTGACATCCGCTTTGTTTCCTCATGGGCTAGAGCTGTGTGACATAGGTATGTTGACATTACAATTGAAAGAGCATTTTATCACTGTAATTGCTAATACACTATTTCAAAATCACAGACATACTCCAGATTGTGTTGTGTTTTAAGGGTGTTTATTTAAGTGCTCAATACTGGAGGGGGTTGTAAAATGGTGAGGGGTGATGGTGGAGGAATGTCCATGGCAGAGTCCAGTCTTTTAGTCTCACAGGTGCATTGTCGAAAGGGGGATAGGAAGTGTAGCTGGGGAAGTTTGAGGATGGACAGGGTGACAAGGTGGGACAAAAGGATGACATTCAGGGCGGTCTCATTTCTTGGCGGGGGTCTTGGCATCATGCTCTGTCTTTGTCCTGGATCTCAGGGATTGTTTGCGGGGTGGTTCTCCCTCTGCAGGGGGTGAGGTGCTGGTTTTGTGGTCCTGTGGCGGTGCCTCCTGTCTACTAGCGCCGGCGGAGGTGGTGGACAGTTCATCGTCCATGCTAGTGTCCGGGGCCCCTTGTTGTGCCACAGTGTCCCTCCTGGTGTTGAAGACTTCCTTCATTACCCCTACGATGGTGCCCAGGGTGGAATTGATGGATCTGAGTTCCTCCCTGAAGCCAAATACTGTTCCTCCTAAAGCCGCTGGGTCTCCTGAAACTTGGCCAGTACCGTTGCCATCGTCTCCTGGGAATGATGGTACCCTCCCATGATGTTGGAGAGGGCCTCGTGGAGAGTGGGTTCCCTGGGCCTGTTCTCCCCCTGTCGCACAGCAGCCCTCCCAGTTCCCCTGTTTCCCTGGGCCTCTGTCCCCTGAACGGTGTGCCCACTGCCACTGCCCCCAGGTCCCTGTTGTTGTTGGGGTGGTGGGTTAGCCTGGGTTCCCTGTAGTGGTGTACACACTGCTGATTGACGTGTCCTGGGGACAGAGGAATGGGCCCGCTGGGTGGGTGCTGTGCTGGTATTTCCAGAGGTGGCAAGCTCTGTAGTGGCCTGTGCCAGTGTGAGGGGAGCTGACTGTCCAGAGGTCCCAGATGGGCCGGGCTGGCTGTCTAGATCCATTTGGACAGAGCTGCTGTCATCACTGTGGACCTCTTCTGTTGGTGGTGTGGACATATGTGGACCCTCCTGTGCGGTGATGTAGGGTAGGGGTTCTGCAGGGCTGTAAAAGCATGATTATTGCATCTGAGTGTAACATGGTGTGCAATGGGTGGGTGACGTGTACCCTAGTACTTGCATTCCTGTGTGGGACCTTGTGTGATCATGGTTTAGGGGGTGTATGGGTATGTGCAGTGGCCATGCATTGGTGATGGGTGTCCATGCTTTGTTGTTGCATGTAGGGCTTGGTGTTGGGATGTGTGGTTTGTGATATTGGGACATTTGTGAGTAGTAGGAGTGATGGGGGTGAGGGCGATGGTGGGGGTATGTGATGGCATGCAGGTAGGGTGGGGGATATAGTAGTTAAGGTTTGACTTACCAGAGTCCATTCCTGCAGCTACTCCTGCAAGGCCCTCAGGATGTAGAATAGCCAAGACCTGCTCCTCCCATGTTGTTAGTTGTGAGGGAGGAGGTGGGAGTCCGCCGCCAGTCCTCTGACCTGCAAGGTGGTGTCTTGAGACCACTGAACGCACCTTCCCCCCTAGGTCGTTCCACCTCTTCCTGATGTCATCCCTATTTCTTGAGTGCTGTCCCACTGCGTTGACCCTGTCCACTGTTCTTCGCCATAGCTCCATCTTCCTAGCTATGGAGGTGTGCTGCACCTGTGATCCGAATAGCTGTGGCTCTACCCGGATGATTTCCTCCACCATGACCCTGAGCTCCTCCTCAGAGAACCTGGGGTGTCTTTGCCGTGCCAGGGGGTGGTGTGGGTGATGTGTGGGGTGGTGTGTGTTGTGATATGTGCGGTGATATTTAGTGGTGTGTTATGTGAGGTGCGTGGATGTTATGTGGGTGATGGTATTGTGTGCCTGTGGATGCTTGGTTGTAGATTGTAGTGTCTCTCTCTGGCCTTCTGTCGCAATTGTGGTCGTAGGGGTTTGTGGGTGATGTGGGTGTGTGTTTTATATTGTATTGAGTGTGTGGGAGTGGTGTGTGTATGTGTATCAGGTGTGTGTATTTGGAATTGTCCAATATGGTAGTGTTTTGTATATGTGTGTATATTTTGAGCACAGTGGTGTGTACCGCCAATGAAATACCACGGTTGAAAGACTGCCATGTGGATTCGTGGGTCGTGATAGTGTGGGTGTATTTCTGTTGGCGTGACGGTGGAAGTTTTATTTTCGCCAGTTTATCACTGACCTTTGGTGTGGCATACTTGTGCGGGTGTCTCAATTTTGGCGGATTCCAAGCTGTGGGTCATAATGACCGTGGCAGAATTCCGCTGCCGCGGCGGTGTGTTGGCGGTCTTCTCCAAGGTGGTAAGCGGCTTTTACCACCAATGTTGTAATGAGGGCCATAGTGTCATATTTAGGCAACTTTAATCGGCTGGTAGCCGAGACATCCTGGCCTGAAGAAAAGCAAGCGGCCTTGTTCTACCAGGGGCTCAGAGAGGAGTTAAAAGATATTCTAACTCAAATAGATCTGCAGCCTACAGACTGTCAAGACCTGATAAACCTTGTGTTGAGATTGAATCATCGTTTAGCAGAACGAAGGGGAACACGCAAAAAGACTGAAAAATATTCCTGGCGTGTTCACGATAATAGAGAATAAAGAACTCAGAAAGAAAGAACACCAGAACCTATGGAAATTGGAACAATCAGGAGACCTGTGACCAAAGACGAAAAGGACCTACGTAGAAAGAATGGACAATGTCCTTATTGAGGGTGCAAGGGTCATTTTGCCAAAGAATGTCCAATCAAACTAAAGAACAAACGAGGTCCTGTCCAGAAAATTGCAGCTAATGCCCAAGTCGAGTCGGAAAACTAAAACACCAAAGATGTAAAGAAGGGTTGCTCTTGGGTGTTACAGTGGACCCTTCACAATCTAGACATCTCAAGCTGGGCATAAAAGTTCAAGTAAAGAAAAAGACCTATTTCAAGAAGGCCTTAGTAGATTCTGGGGCTACCAGTAACTTTGTTGATGCCCAATTGGTTCGTGCCTTGGGGATCCCATGTATTGAAAAGAAGACTCTAGAAATAATCCAGGCAGTAGATGGAAAACTCTTGACTGGAGGTCCGGTAATTCTTCAGACTGTTCCCTTGTCGGTGATCTGTGAGGGTAAGAACCAAAGAAACAAACATAATGAGAAACTCGTCCTTGACGTGATCCATGCTCCCCAGTATGGATTTATCCTTGGCTTACCCTGGTTAACTCATCACAATCCTGAGATCAATTGGGCAGAACGAAAGGTCGTGTTCTCATCAGCACTATGTACAGAACAATGCCTCCAAAAGTCTCAAGTACCAAAAGTCAGCAATTCCTACATAGCCACTGCCACGGAGAAAGACATTAAATTGCCCAAACAGTATTCATCCTATGAAGATGTTTTTTATGAGAAAGAAGCAGAAACCTTGCCTCCTCATAGGCCTTATGACTGTCAAATTGATCTAGTCCCAGGTGCGATACTTCCCAACTGTAGTGTTTACGCCCTGTCAGAACATGAAAATCAACATTTATGAAAGTATCTAGACCAATTCTTGGAGAATGGTTTCATCCGCCCTTCTAAGTCTCCTGCAGCCTCTCCTTTGTTTTTTGCTTCAAAGGTGAATGGAGCTCTTCAACCTTGTATCGACTATAGGGGTTTGAACAAGGTCACCATCAAGAATAAATATCCCTTGCCCCTAATTCGGGTCTTACTGGAACAAGTGAAGAAAGCAAAATTCTACACGAAGCTCGATCTACAAGGCGCTTATCATTTGGTCAGAATGAGAGAGGGTGACGAATGGAAAACAGCGTTCAAGACAAGACATGGCTTCTTTGAATATACCGTCAGGCCTTTTGGTCTGTGTAATGCGCCAGCAGCATTTAAATTTTTCTTGAATGACGTTCTTAGAGAGTACCTCTACATATTTGTCATAGTATATATCGATTACATTTTGATCTACTCTGACAATGAAAATGAACATGTGCAACAAGTCAAGAAAATTCTTGCAGCCCTTCGCAAGCATCATTTATATTGCAAACTAACCAAGTGTGAGTTTCATGTTACCACATTTGAGTTTTTAGGGGTTATCCTTACCCCTCAAGGTATGGTGATGGCAGAGAAGAAAGTACAAGCCGTATCTGATTGGCCCATCCCAAAAACTGTTTGTGTTGTACAATGCATCCTGGGGTTTGCAAATTTTTACCGGAGGTTCATAAATCATTTTTCCCAGACAGTGGCCCCAATCAATAAACTATTAAGAAAGAAAGAAAAATTTGTATGGTCCCCAGAAGCTGATCAAGCCTTTTCAGCCTTGAAGGAAGCTTTTTCCACAGCCCCAGACTTGACTCACCCTGATGCGGACCGCTCCTTCATAGTGGAAGCTGATGCTTCAGATGTGGCAGTAGGTGCAGTCTTGTCACAACAAAGTAAAGACACTGGCCAACTTCATCCTGTGGCTTACATGTCTCGGAAACTGAACGAAGCCGAACAAAACTATGTCATTACTGAAAAAGATCTTCTGGCGATTTGTGACACCTTTAAAGAATAAATACAAAATTTGTTGGGTGCCAAATATACTGTCACAGTATATACTGATCATCGCAATCTCCAGTTCATGAGTTCCGCCAGACTTTTGACTCCTTGGCAATTACGATGGATGCTGTTTTTTGCCGAATTTGATTTTGTGGTAACTTTTTGTCCTGGTAAAGACAATCGCAAAGCTGACGCCTTGTCCCGCCGAGAGTCTACCACGCTGCCTACAGTTCAAACCTCCAGAGCTATCATTGCTCCAGACAAAGTCATATGCATCATAAAAACTGAAGATTTCTTTGAAGACATCCGTAATTCATTCACCATTGAGAAGTTGCAGACATGGGCCCAAGCAGATCCCAAAAGGTCAATCAAGCAAGGACTACCTTTCCATGACGCTTGTTTGTTCATGCCCACTACCAAACTTCACAAGATAGTATTTCATTGGTTGCATCTTATACCTATGGCAGGTCATCCAGGTACTCCTAAAACTCTTGAATTAATCCAACGCTACTTTTGGTGGCCTACCTTGACAAAAGACGTAAAAGCAATGGTAAACAACTGCGAAGTCTGTGCTTGCATAAAAACAAGTCATTCGAAACCGAAAGGATTGTTGCATCCACTCCCAACTCCAAGTCGTCCTTGGGAGCACATTTCCTTAGACTTTATTACAGGACTACCAGTGGTTCAGTAATCCTTGTGGTAGTAGATAGCCTCACGAAATATGGACATTTCATTGCCTGTAAGAGATTGCCCACCTCCAGTGAACTGGCAACTATTTAACTGAATAGAGTAGTCTGTTATCATGGGCTGCCTAAAATGATCCTCTCCGAACGAGGGTTACAATTTGCCTCCAATTTCTGGAAGACATGGTGCAAAACACTTCAAGTCACATCCACACTATATACTAGCCATTATCCTCAAACAGATGGTCAAACTGAGAGACTAAATCAGACTTTGAAGCAATACCTGTGTGCTTACGCTGAAAAAGCACTTCATTCGTGGACATCAATGCTCTGGTTAGGAGAGTTAGCCTACAATGACTCATTCCACACTTCCACTGGTGTTACACCCTTTTTTGGCTTGTTTGGCTATCATCCTGACACCTTGCCCATCACGATCCCTCAAAAAAGTTCTCTTACACCAGCTGTGTCAGAAACCATCCAACATCTTCATCAAACCCAGAAAGTGATTCAACAACATTTAGAAAAGGCCAAACAAAAATACAAGAAGCATTATGACAAGAAACATTGGTGTTCATTACAACCCTGTCGGACGGTGTTAAAGCTGCGGTAATACCGCAAACAGGCCGGCGGAACAAAAAATGGAATTATGACCCTGGCGGACACCGCCAACATAGACAGCCACTTTAATACTCCGACCACCACGGCGGTTCAGACAAGCAGTGCGGCGGTCTACGCCAACAGACAGGCGGAAGACAATGTACCGCTCACAGTATCACAACCCGCCAATCCTCCACCAATCCTCCACCTTTTCCGGGGCGGATTCACCGTGGATAAAAACACGGCAGAAACAGCTTTTGCAATGGGAAAACGCTCACCTTAACACACTCCAAGAGGAATGAGCCCACCATGGAGCCCGAACTACAAATACTCCCTGTGATTGTCTACGATCACCATCTACGTAGGCGCAGAAGGCAACGGTGAGTACTGCACCTATGACATAGGGGAGGCAAAAGTCAGTGGGACACACACGCAACACCCCCACCCCCTACCAGACCCTCACCCACTACAACACACACAACAATGCATGTCCAAACAGCACAGTAACAACCCCTCCCCCCGGAAGAATGCAAAGACAAAAGGAAATCAGTGCAAACATTGTAATGTATCAAAATACAGTAACCAAATATATACAGATATATATACACATTAAACAAAATATACAACACGATTAGTAGTGCAGGTATGCACATATCAATGTCCGTGCACCACTGGGCCCAAAATGCATGGGCGAGGCCCACACTAGATACCTGTCCACAAACGGAGAGAACACTGCAGGGGCATCAGACAGAAATAAAACAGGCACCTCAGGGGGAAGGGAAGGGGGGGCACCTCAGCCGGATTACAGCACCACACCAGATCCACGACGGGTCCATGCCCATTGATGTATCCTGGGGAGTGCAAAGCCACAGTCTCACAAGTCTTTTCAGTGGGTGGGTTGCCCACTGTACCATCCTGGGGAGTGCAAAGCCACAGTCTCACAAGTCTTTGCAGTGGGTGGGTTGCCCACTGTACCATCCTGGGGAGTGCAAAGCCACAGTCTCTCAAGTCTTTTCAGTGGGTGGGTTGCCCACTGTACCATCCTGGGGAGTGCAAAGCCACAGCCTCACAAGTCTTTGCAGTGGGTGGGTTGCCCACTGTACCATCCTGGGGAGTGCAAAGCCACAGTCTCACAAATCTCTACAGTGGGTGGGTTGCCCACTGTACCATCCTGGGGAGTGCAAAGCCACAGTCTCTCAAGTCTTTTCAGTGGGTGGGTTGCCCACTGTACCATCCTGGGGAGTGCAAAGCCACAGTCTCTCAAGTCTCTACAGTGGGTGGGTTGCCCACTGTACCATCCTGGGGAGTGCAAAGCCACAGTCTCATAAGTGCATAACAGTCTCCACTGGTTCTGGAGGGGGAATGGTGCCCAGACTGCATCAGGCTCCCCGTGACGGTTCCTGTTCCGTCACTGTCCCAGCTGCACATGGGCCAACATGCTTGAGTTGGCGGACTTTTCCCTGTTCAGCTGTGCTTTGCCATGGCGGTCTGTGCCCTGTTCAGCGGTCTTCACCATGGCGGTCTTTGCCCTGTTCAGCGGTGTTTGCCTTTACTGTCTCTGACCTGTTCAGCTGTGCTTTGCCCTGTTCAGCGGTCTTCACCATGGCGGTCTTTGCCCTGTTCAGCGGTGCTTGACTTTGCTGTCTCCGACCTGTTCAGCGGTCCTCACCATGGCGGTCTGTGCCCTGTTCAGCGGTGCTTGACTTTGCTGTCTGACCTGTGCATTGGTGTGTGGCATGACGATCTCTCATTGCCCAGCGGGGCTGTGGCTGCCGGGGCCCTCAAGGGCACTGACGCTGGCAGTGGTCTCCTGACCAGTGACGATTGTGCTGCCCTCCTGGGCAATGACTCTGGCGGTGGTCTCCTGACCAGTGACGAATGTGCTGCCCTCCTGGGCAATGACTCTGGCGGTGGTCTCCTGACCAGTGACGATTGTGCTGCCCTCCTGGGCAATGACTCTGGCGGTGGTCTCCTGACCAGTGACGATTGTGCTGCCCTCCTGGGCAATTACTCTGGCGGTGGTCTCCGGACCTGTGACGATAGTGCTAGCGGTGGCGTCCCGGCCACAGGGGAGGATGGCACCCTTCTCCGCTGTGCTGCTCTTCCCAGACTGTGCAGTCTTCTTCTGGCCCTTCGCCACCTTTGGAGGAGTCACAGCTGACTCGGCACTCCCCCTGGGACTCTTGTGAGCAGTTTTGCCGCCAGGAGTCTTCACCCTGTCCCGTCAGCCACTTTCCAACTTAAGGTGCTTTACAGGGGGTGGACTGGCAGTGCTTTGGCTCTGTGTCACACTGGCTGCCCTGGTGGCCGGTGCACTCCACACACCTGTAACACGCACCACTGGTACCGGACTTTTTTTGGCTGAGGTGCTACTACGGGACCTATGGATTGGAGGGGTGGGGGTGGTGGCAAAGAGGTTGACGTTGCTGAGGAAGAGTTGCTGACGAACACTGGGATGGGTAGCTGGAGGGGGTCTGGGAGTGGAGGAAGAGGAGGTGGTTGTAGGAGGTGTAACTTTAGGTGATTTGGGTGCAGGTGCAGGTACAGGAGGCTGTCGTGAGATGGATGGATGTTGGGTGTGTGGGTGCCCTCGTTTGTGGACTTTGGGAGGGGGCGTCACAGACACACTGGGAGTGGACACATGGGACGTGTAAATGGTAGTGGGGGTGGTGAGTGCAGGTGAGCGGGGTGTGGTGCTGGGTGTTCTGGTGCGAGTCCTAGTGCCTGTAGATGTAGTGCATGCAGGTGAGAGTGTAGATGACACTGAGAGGGAGGAGGGAGACGACGAGGAAGGGGACACAGTGGAGGCAGTGGATCTTGTTGTGTCTGTATGTGGGTGATGCTTGTTTGAATGCCTGTGGGTTGTGTGGTGCTTATGTTTTCCTGAGCTACTTTTTTGTGTTGAGGTGTATGCATTCTTGTCTGATGGTGTGCTTGGGATAGGCTGAGGTACAGGGGACTGGGTCTGGGTGGAGGAAGTTGGAGGGAGGCTAGGCTAAGGGACAATGGCTGCCATCAGTGCTGAGGCCAGAGATTGCAGGGTTCGATGAAGGGCAGCCTGACCAGAATGAATGCCCTCCAGGAATGCATTACCGTGTTGCAACTCCCTTTCTACACCCTGGATGGCATTCACAATGGTAGACTGCCCAACAGTGAGTGACCTGAGGAGATCAATGGCCTCCTCACTGAGGGCAGCAGGGGGGACCGGGCAGGGGCTGAGGTGCCTGGGGCGAAGGTGATGCCCACCCTCCTGGGTGAGCGGGCACAGGGCGAAGGCTGAGGCGCGGCTGGGAGGGCGGTGCTGGTAGGGGAGGTGGCGGCTGTACCTGTAGAAGTGGGGGGCACAGATGGTGCCGCCACCACAAGGGAGCTCCCATCGGCGGACGAGTCTGTGTCGCTGTTTGGTGATCCGGTGACCGACGTGAAGCTCCCCTCGCCCTCCGTCCCACTGGTGTACTCAGAGTCTGTGGTGTGGCCCTCCATGGCCATGTGGGATGCAGCTCCCTCGTGCTCTGGTGCCACTGTACCTCCACCTGATGATGCTGATGCACAAAAGAACAGGGAGAGCACAAAAAGGAGGGGGGATGACAGGAGAAAGACAGATTGAGTGCATGGCTTACCGCTACCGTTGGCAGACAATACAGACACAGCAGCCCCCTGCACTACGTCGTGCTCTTGGCCTCTACAGATGCAATTCCTGGGATCTGCCCTACATGGCTATGGTGGTCATCTGCACACATAGATGAAACAGGGGCATGTATACCTGTACTTGGCACTCTACAGAGGTGGGTTGGAGTGGCACATGGCCTGCATTACGGAGGGGCCTAGCCTACGGAACTTGCCCTGGCCTAGGGAAACCCACAGCCCTCCTCCCCCACCCAGACCCCTCCACTGCGCGCAAAGTCAGCTGAATGAGAGTGTACTCACCCCCTTGTGTCTGCTGTGATGACCTCATGCGCCCATCCAACTCAGGGTAGGCCACCGCCAGGATCCGGGACATCAGGGGGTCATGGTGCGACGGGCACCCCTCCCACGTTGGGAGGCCATCCCCAGCTGAGCCTCCGCCGTCTTCTTGCTCCAGCGGTGAATGTCCTACCATCTTTTCCGGCAGTGGGTGCCCCGTCTCTGGTGGACCCCCAGGGTCCGGACGTCATTGGCGATGGCACGCCAAATGTCCTTCTTCTGGTGGGCGCTGACCTACATGACATGTACAGGGGAAGAAGAGAAGTCATTAAGAACAGCACCGTCGAAGTGGGTTGAACCCATCCCTACCCTTCCATGTGGCACATGCATTCACAGTCCTTCATGTTCCCTGAACTCTGCCCCCTTCCTACTGACATTCAGCCCTCTCCACCCAGGCATAGCCCATAAAACGTGCTCCCTGTGTACTTACCTGTTGGTCTGGAGGACCGCAGAGTAGCATGTACTGGGGGAGGACCCCGTCCACGAGCTTCTCCAACTCCTGAGCAGTGAAGGCAGGAGCCCTTTCTCCAGGCGCAGCAGCCATTGTCTCTTCCAGACCGAGGTCACAGCAGCACTTGCAGTGTAGGTCCTCTCCTGTCGAAGATCTGGTATCGAGTGATTGAACAGATAGAAAATGGCGGTCACGTCCGCAGCGGTGATGTCCGCGGCAGTGCGTCTCATCACCGGCGGCGCACTTCATCATTGGCTCCTGGGACCCATAGGGTCCAATGTTAACCAATGCAGCATTGTGCCGCGGTCTACGACCGCCTACCGCGACGGTGTACAACGCCAGCGCAAATACCTCACATCCCATTGTCCCACTTTAGAGGTCAGGCAGCCACCATTTCAGGGGCCCACATGGCCTAATTACCAACTGCGTCACACATACCTAGGCCTACACTCAACACACATACAGGAAGAGTTTTGTATTTTGTGTCGTGTTCTGTGTAGCTGTGGGTACATACCTGGGAATTTGTTGACTCTGTGGTCGCTGTTGTCCTTCCTAGGCACCGTCAGCTGGGACATTTGAGGAGATGGCGGAATCCTCCGGTGCACCGACCGCTGGTGGACGTGTTAACAATGGAGGAGCGACATTTGATCATCACCTACAGGTTTGACCGTGCCACAATCCAGGAACTGTGTACCCAGTTGGGGCCAGACCTGATCTCACCAATCCACCATCCCATAGGAATCCCCCCTGATGTGCAGGTGCTATCAGTCCTCCATTTCCTTGCAAGTGGGTCTTTTCAGACAACAGTGGCCATGGCATCAGGGATGTCCCAGACAATGTTTTGCAACGTGTTGTCCAGAGTGTTGTCTGCCTTGCTGAAACACGTAAGGAGCTACATCGTTTTCCCTCAGGTGGAGGATTTGGCTACAGTGAAAGGTGACTTCTATGCCCTTGGACATATCCCCAACATCATAGGTGCTATTGATGGGACCCATGTAGCTCTGGTCCCCCGCAGGAGTGAACAGGTGTACAGGAACCAGAAGAGTTATCATTCCATGAATGTACAAATGGTATGTTTGGCAGACCAGTACATCTCCCAGGTAAATGCTATGTTTCCTGGCTCAGTGCATGACGCCTACATCCTGCGGAATAGCAGTATCCCGTATGTGATGGGTCAACTCCAGAGGCACCGGGTGTGGCTATTAGGGGACTCTGGTTATCCCAACCTGTCATGGCTATTGACCCCAGTGAGGAATCCCAGGACCAGGGCAGAGGAACGCTACAATGAGGCCCATGGGCGGACTAGGAGAGTGATCGAACGCACCTTCGGCATCCTGAAGGCCACGTTCAGGTGCCTTCATATGACAGGTGGTTCCCTATTCTACTCACCAAAGAAGGTGTGCCAGATCATCATCGCCTGCTCGATGCTTCACAATCTTGCTTTGCGACGCCAGGTGCCTTTTCTGCAGGAGGATGGTCCAGATGGCGGTGTTGTGGCAGCTGTGGAGCCTGTGGACAGTTATGAGGAGGAAGCTGAGGAAGAAGACATAGACAACAGGGAGTCAGTCATACAGCAATATTTCCAGTGACACACAGGTGAGAATATTTTTGCTTAATATAACATTCACTTTCACACTTCTACCTCTATCCTGTCTGTCATTTAGTAGCAGTATTTGGTAACTGAGTTGTACCTTTCCATTATGGTTTCACAGGTGTGGTTACCAACGTGTGTCATCTGCTTGCATCCTTCATGGACTTGTGATGTGTGACATAGTATGTTGGCATTACAATTAAAAACACATTTTGACACTGTCATTGATAATACAAATTTACCAAATCACAGACTGACTCCAGATTGTTTTGTGCTTTAAGGGTGTTTATTTAAGTACTCAAAAATGGAGGGGGGTTGTAAAATGGTGATGGGGATGGTGGAGGAATGTCCATGGCCGAGTCCAGTCTATTCGTCTCACAGGTGCTTTGCCCATATGGGCATAGGAAGTGAAGCTGGGGCAGTTCCACTGTGGACAGGGTAACAAAGTGGGACAGTGGGAGGACAATCAGGGTGGTCTCATTTCCTGGCGGGGGTCTTGCCATCTTGCTCTGTCCTGTTCCTGGATCTCAGGGACCGCTTGCGGGGTGGTTCTCCGTCTGCAGGGGGTGGGGTGCTGGTGTGGTGGTCCTGTGGCGGGGCGTCTTGTCCACTGGCACCGGCAGAGGTGGTGGGCAGTTCATCGTCCAGGCTAGTGTCAGGGGCCCCTTGGAGTGCCACCGTGTCCCTCATGGTCTTTTGTATGTCCTTCAGCACCCCTACAATGGTTCTGAGCTCCTCCCTGAACCCCAAATACTGCTCGTCCTGCAGGTGCTGGGTCTCCTGAAACTTGGCCAGGACCGTCGCCATCGTCTTCTGTGAGTAGTGGTATGCTCCCATGATGGATGAGAGGGCCTCGTGGAGAGTGGGTTCCCTTGGCCTATCCGCCCCCTGTCGCACAGCAGCCCTCCCAGTTCCCCTGTGTTCCTGTGCCTCAGTCCCCTGGACCGTGTGCCCACTACCACTGCCCCCAGGTCCCTGTTGTTGTTGGGGTGGTGGGTTATCCTGGGTTCCCTGTAGTGGTGGACACACCGCTGATTGACGTGTCCTTGGTACGGAGGTATGGGCCCGCTGGGTGGGTGCTGTGCTGGTGTTACCAGAAGTTGGAAGGTCAGTGTTGGCCTGTGCGAGGGGAACCGACTGTCCCGAGGCACACGTTGGTCCGGGCTGGTCATCTGGACCCAGTTGGCCAGAGCTGCTGTCATCACTGTGGGCCTCTTCTGGGGGTGGAGTGGAGATGTCTGGACCCTCCTGTGTGGTGACATTCCGTAGTGGTCCTGCAGGGGTATAAGAGCATGATTATTGCATTTGTGTGTGTCATGGTGTGCAATGGGAGGGTGCGCGTGTACCCGAGTGCAAGCATTCCTGTGTGGGGGTTTGTGTGATGATGGTTAGGGGGTTGTTATGGGTATGTGCAGGGAGCATGCTTTAGTGAGGGGTGACCATGCTTAGTTGTGTCATGCAGGGGTTGTTGTTGGGATGGGTAGTTTGTGTTATCAGTACATTAGTGAGGAGTTGGAGTGATAGTGGAGGTGGTGAGGGTGGGGGTGTGTGATAGCATGCAGGTAGGGTGGGGGATATGATAGTTAAGATTTGACTTACCAGTGTCCATTCCTCCGCCGACTCCTGCGAGGCCCTCTGGATGCATGATGGTCAAGACTTGCTCCTCCCATGTTGTTAGTTGTGGGGGAGGAGGTGGGGGTCCGCTGCCAGTCCGCTGTACTGCGATGTTGTGCTTGGAGACCACTGAACGCACCTTCCCCTGTAGGTCGTTCCACCTCTTCCTGATGTCCTCCCGATTTCTTGGATGCTGTCCCACAGCGTTGACCCTGTCCACGATTCTGCGCCATAGCTCCATCTTCATGGCTATGGAGGTGTGCTGCACCTGTGAGCCAAATAGCTGTGACTCTACCCGGAGGATTTCCTCCACCATGACCCTGAGCTCCTCCTCGGAAAACCTGGGGTGTCTTTGGCGTGACATGGGGTGGTGTGGGTGATGTGTGGGGAGGTTTATGTGTTGATGTGTGTGGTGATGTGTAGTGGTTTGTGGTGTTTTGTGCGTGGAATGTTGTATGGGTGATGGTGTTGTGTGCCTCTGTGTGGTAGGGTTCCCAATTGCTGTGCTCTCTGTATCTCGGCTTCCTCAAGATTTCAGGTTGTAGGGGTTTGTGTGTGATGTGGGTGTGTGTTTTATATCGTATTGTTTGTGTGGGAGTGGTGTTTGTATGTGTATCAGGTGTGTGTATTTTGAATTGTCCAATGTGGCGGTGTTTTGGAGATGTGTGTGTATTTTGAGCGCAGCGGTGTGTACCGCCAATGGAATACCGTGGTTGAAAGACCGCCGCGTGGATTCGTGTGTCGTGATAGCATGGGCGTGTTTCTGTTGGCGTGACGGTGGAGGAATTGTTTTCACCAGTTTAACACTGACCTTTGGTGTGGTGGACTTGTGTGGGTGTCTGAATTTTGGCGGATTCCGTGACGTAGGTCATAATAGCTGTGGCGGTATTCTGCAGCCGTGGCGGTGTATTGGTGGTCTTCTGCACGGCGGTAAGTGGCTTTTACCGCCAATGTTGTAATGACCCCCATTGTGAGGGACCGCAGTATCAACCAGGTGATAAAGTGTGGTCTTCTACAAGACATATAGGGGGTGATTACAACCCTGGCGGATGGCGTAAAACCCCGGTAAGACCGCCAACAGGCTGGCGGTCTTACCTTGGTGTATTATGACCATGGCAGTTACCGCCATGGTCATCCGCCGGTTTTCCGTCCCGCCCGCCAGGGCAGAAGCGACTGCCGGGCTGGAGACCTGGGTCTCCAGCCTGGCAGCCATCAGTATACCGCCGGCGGTATTTGGACCCGGCTTACCGCCGTGCATTTCCAGCAGTTTGAACCGCCATGAAATCCATGGCGGTAAGCACTATCAGTGCCAGGGAATTTCCTTCCCAGGCACTGATAGGGGTCTCCCCCACACCCCACCCCCACCCGGACTCCCTCACCTACACCTCCCACCACGCCTGCCACCCCCCAAAGGTGGCAGGGCCCCCCTCCCCACCCCGAAACCCAACATAACATTACTCACACACACCCGACACGCATGCAGGCACCACCAACACACACACGCACACACCCCGACATACATGGCTACATCCACACACACAGTCATACACGCACACCCACATTCACACATACACGCACACATCCATACAGACATACCCACAGACATACACGCACTCACACCCCCCTCTACATACACACACGCACACCCCTATGCACACACACCACACCCAACACCCCCCACCCCCCTCCCCTAACGGACGATCGACTTACCTGGTCCGACGATCCTCCGGGAGGGGACGGGAGCCATGGGGGCAGCTCCGCCGACACCACACCGCCAACAGAACACCACCGCGCCGAATCACAGGACATGATTCTGTGGGCGGTGTTCTGTTGACGTGGCGGTGGAGATGGAGCAACCTCCACTTCCCCGCCGCCCGTCATTATGGCTGTTGGTGGCTCTCCGTCTGAATAACGACGGAGAGCAGCCAACAGTCATAATACGCCGAGCAGCAAACCGCCTGCACAGGCGGTCTTCCGCACGGCGGTCCCTCGGCGGTCTTGCAAAAATACCGCTGAGGTCGTAATGACCCCCATAGACTTCAAGAAGAAGTACATGTTTAATCACAAATTCACAGGTCCCTACACTGTCCTTCAGCAAATCAATCCTGCGACATATAAACTGCAATTGCCAAGAACATTACGGATTCATCCAGTGTTCCACACTTCCCTTTTGAAAAAGGCAGTCCAAAAGGTCCGCCCTCATCCAGCTCCAGTTCCAGTACAGCGGGAAGTAGAATACGAAGTCAAGAAGGTGTTGGATTCCAAACTGAAAGGGCGTAACCTATGGTACTTGATCTCATGGAAAGATTATGGCCCTGAGAGTAACTCATGGGTTTCCGCATCTGATGTTCATGCTCCAGTACTTGTGAGGCGCTTTCATTGTCTCCATCCAGACAAACCAGGCCCTAGAGCGCGTCTGTGAGAGTGGAGTACTGTAAAAATGAGGGCAGTGCACGCTCTACGGGCGACTAGAATGCAAAAACCCAGCACTTTCCAGATAACGTAATTTATGCATTGTGCTGATATGCTGTTGTTTAACCTTTTGCATTGCAGAGTTTAATCCTGAGAACTTATTTTCAAGGTGTTTATAAATACTGTTCATTTGCAATGTATTGCTGCAGACTTTCAGAGTGTGTCCGGGTATGCTCCCTTTCCAGGGCTTTCTAGAAGCTTTCCCTGCAGCATACCTGGGTGTAGTTTGTGGGCTGGGCCAAGACTCCATGTAAGGGAGCCAGCCCAGCCCCACATGCTCACTATTCAGAGGTCCCGGTGCAGAGGAGCAGCAACTTCTTGAGCTCCTGTTCCGGAGGCCGACTTTGATCTTCCAGGCCTTGCCCTTTCACTTTGTCGGTGATTCTTGATCAAGGTGGTAAGACGGAGGTCGTGCTGGGCCCCCGATCCCGTTCTCAAAGGCTTTCGAGTTCTTGGGCCTAATTTGCATGATGAAACACTTTGGTTCTTGTGTGTGTGAATGTGCGCTTGGTGTTTAAAAGGCATTTATATGCTGAACATTCAAATAGGCAAAACGTGCAATTCATTTCTTGTGCTTCATTTCATGTTATTCATTGTGCGCTACCATTTCCTGGCATTCACATGGTGGCATTCGAATCGGCAAGGCGTGCGATTCATTCCTTGTGTTGAATTCATGTTCTTCATTGTCCGCTACCATTTCATGGCACTCAAATGGTGGCATTCGAATCTGGAAGACGCGCAATTCATTTCTTGTGCTTAATTGATGTTGTTCATTGCGCGCTACCATTTCATGGCATTCACATGGTGGCATTCCAATCGGCAAAACGCGACATTCATTCCTTGTGCTGAATTCATGTTCTTCATTGTTTGCTACCATTTCATGGCACTCACATGGTGGCATTCGAATCGGCAAGACGCGCTATTCATTTCTTGTGCTTAATTCATGTTGTTCATTGCGCGCTACCATTTCATGGCATTCACATGGTGGCATTTGAATTGGCAAGACGCGTGATTCATTTCTTGTGCTGAATTCATGTTCTTCATTGCACGCTACCATTTCATGGCACTCACATGGTGGCATTCGAATCGGCAAAACGCGCGATTCACTTCTTGTGCGTAATTCATGTTCTTCATTGTACGCTACCATTTCATGGTATTCATATGGTGGCAGTCGAATCGGCAAGACGTGCAATTCATTTCTTGTGCTTAATTCATGTTCTTCATTGTACGCTACCATTTCTTGGCATTCACATTGTGGCCTTCCAATCGGCAAGACGCATGATTCATTTCTTGTGCTTAATTCATAATAGTTATTGTGTGTTACCAATTCCTGGCATTTATGTGTTGACATTAGAATCGGCTAGAAGTGCAATTTGTTTCTTGTGCTTAATTCCTGTCATTCATCGTGCACAACCATTTTATGGCATTTCCAATCTCTTGTGGAAATCCGCAATGTGCGTAATTCATGTTCCTGCATTCTAAGAAACTAAAGTTCTAAAATTCTAGATGTTTTATTGCATGTGCATAATAAGTTCCTTAAGTATATTTCCTATGGTGTTACAGAATGCATTCAGATTATTTTCTGGTCCTCATGCAAAGACTGTGTTTGAATTTGAAAACAGAATTCTGGAAGGTTCTGATGTTTTCTAATCCATGTGTAACATTTCATTGAGAGGTTAAGTTGCATTAATCCTTCTTGATTCCTTCGCAGGTAACCAGATATCTTGAGGCCTAGCTATTTAGTCCATACTAAGTTATCCATGTGTCTAGTATAACAGTGCTTAGAATCATAGTCTAGTAATGGTTAATGTGATATAATTTTGATATTGTGTGCTTTAACCTTTTTGTTTCCTACAGGTCTTCTTCCCAGCTGTTCCCTTCCTAATCCCCTTTTCCCCACTTGGACTCTATGATATTCTAATCA
This sequence comes from Pleurodeles waltl, assembly GCF_031143425.1. NCBI lineage: Eukaryota > Metazoa > Chordata > Amphibia > Caudata > Salamandridae > Pleurodeles > Pleurodeles waltl. Next base: position 833,689,157 of record NC_090437.1, read on the forward strand.
GAGTATTGGAGCTGTCTTGTGGTGGATGTGTTGGGAACGTGCGCAGACCCCGAGGATCTGGTGACTCTGACAGGTGGGGTATCTGTGGGTTGTTGGGGTGATGGGTGTGAGGGTAAAGGTGGGAGTATGTGATGGCATGCAGGTAGGGTGGGGGTATAAGGTAGTAAAGATTTGCCGTACCAGAGTCCAATCCTCCTGCTACTCCTGCGAGGCCCTCAGGATGCAGTATTGCCAAGACTTGCTCCACCCATGTTGTTAGTTGTGGGGTTCCACTGCCAGTCCTCTGTACAGCAATCTGGTGTCTGGAGACCACAGAACGCACCTTCCCCCGTAGGTCGGATGTCGTCCCTAGTTCTTGGATGCTGTCCCACTGTGTTAACCCTGTCGACGATTCTGTGCCAAAACTCCATCTTCCTAGCAATGGAGGTGTGCTGCACCTGTGATCCGAATAGCTGTGGCTCTACCCGGATGATTTCCTCCACCATGACCCTGAGCTCCTCCTCAGAGACCTGGGGTGTCTGTGAGGTGCCATGATGTGGTGTGGGTGATGTGTGAGGTGGTGTGTGTTGTGATGTGTGAGGGGATGTGTTGGTGTGTTGGTGTGTATTGTTTGAGGTTCGTGGCTGTTGTGTGAGTGATAATGTTGTGTGTCTGTGGATGCTGCTGTTGTTTAAGGTAGTGCATCTCTCTGGCCTGCTTTCAATTTCTGGTAGTAAGGGTTTGTGGGTGATGTGGGTGTGTGCTTTATATTGGATTGGGTGTGTGGGTGTGGTGTGTGTATGTGTATCAGGTGTGTGTATTTCGAATTGTCCAATGTGGTTGTGTTTTGTAAATGTGTGTGTATTTTGAGTGCGGCGGTGTGTACCGCCAATGGAATACCGCGGTTGAAAGACCGCCGCATGGATTCATGGGTCATGATATTGTGGGTGTATTCCTGTTGGTGTGACGTGTCGGTTTTGTTATCGCCAGTTTATCACTGACCTTTGGTATGGCGGACTTGTGTGGGTGTCTGAGTTATGGCAGATTCCGAGCTGTGGGTCATAATTGCTGTAGCGGAATTCTGCCGCCACAGTGGTGTCTTGGCAGTCTTCTGCACGGCGGTAAGCCGGATTTACTGCCGCCAGGGTTGTAATGAGGGCCTAAGTAATTTCTCATATTTCCCAGAGGCATGTACTTTTGCTACCCAAACAGGTGTTGGGCCCCCCTCCCATACATGATACCTGGCACAGGCCTCATGCTGTGCTGATGAAAACAGAGTGGCGCTATGCATGCATCACAACACTTTGTTATGATTGGGCAGGGAAGATGGCACTTCTGCCCTGCCTCCGCTTCATAATTGTATATTGCAATGATACCGGGGTCTTAACACAGGCAGCATACTACATGTCCGGATCCTTTGACAAATCATGCTGCACTCAACTTTGTCATGCACATGCAAATAATGGTGTTGCAATGAAAATGGGATGCTTACCAACTGCTCCACCAACCTCAATGCCCAGGTGATCCAGTAGATCTTGCTCTCTTGCAATAAGGTCAGCCCAATGGTGCTTTAGTTGATGGTCATTGCCTCCAGTGCCAAATACTAATGTCAGGTGGTGGAGCACCTTGCCCCACCTCAGCTTCCTGGCCTCTAAGGATAACCCTGGATTACATGGCCACCCAGTGCAAACATTATAGAGAGGTAATGCTGTACAAGCCAAATGAAGCCCCTTAGCTCATCTGCAAACATCTTGCCCATCCTCCCTTTCCTTGACATCATACAGTGTATATTAACTGCAAATGCAGTTGCAGGGAAAAGATTACAATTTAAAACTACCCCATCTACCCAACAAACTACCCTACCCCTAGACAAACAACCCACAATACTGTGACAGATACGTCGATTCTGTACCATTATGCGTGAAAAGGCCTGTGGACGTGCGATAGACGCTCAGGGGCCAGGCATCTTTTTGCTGCATAGAAAAGTATGGTTTAGGAGTTTGCACCTAAAGTTTTGGTGCATGGCGGTCATGTGTTGAATTTGTCCCATTGTGCATGAAAAGGCCTGAGGACGTGCGATAGACGCTCAGGGGCCAGGCGTCTTTTTACTGTATAGAAAAGTATGAAGTTTAGGCGTTTGTGTCTACATTTTTGAATCATGATGGTCATGCGTCGATTTTGTACCATTGTGCATGAAAGGGCCTTTGGACTTGCAATAGACACTCAGGGGCCAGGCGTGATTTTTCTGGCATTAAAGAGTATGGAATTGAGCCGTTTGCATCATAAATTTTAGGCGTATTACAGAAATTGGTGGAAGTTTGCTATATAGGCTTAGAGTGCACCCAGATTCACATACCATGTCACATGGGCTATACAAGAATGTTGTCATAAAGGTATGGCTACATGTGTGTGCCTATCCATTCATATCTTGACGATGACATTGTTATGTTCAACCTATGTGTTTGTTTATGTGTGTGATCCATGCAATGACTTATACCTTGTGCATATGTGCATGTTTAGCTACACTGTGTCCACATTCATGTTAGCACATGTGTACTATAAGTGTAATATGTGTTTGAACACTTATTTGTGGTTGTATCACATTGTTATGTCTGATATACAAATGTACACACGCCAACAGCACAATAGATATGGTGGATTATGTCCAATACATGGTAAGGCATGTGACAGCCATGACAATTTGTACCCAGAGAATGCAGTGGACTATGGCTGGGTTGAACTCACATTACCCCTAGAAATTTGCGTGTGCATGTGTGTGCACTCTGTGGTGTGTTGTGGTCATTTAGGGGGTGATTCCAACCCTGGCGGTCGGTGTTAAAGCGGCGGCCAACAGGCCGGCGGTCCAAAAAATGGAATTCTGACCCTGGCGGGAACCGCCAACACAGCCCGCCACTTTAACACTCCGACCGCCATGGCGGGACAGACAAACAGCTCGGCGGTCACTGCCAACAGGCAGGCGGCAGACAATGTAACGCCCACCCTATCACAACTCACCAATCCGCCACCTTTTCCGGGGCGGGAGCACCGCCGATAAAAACACGCCGCAAACAGACTACGAACGGGAAAACGCTCACCTCTACGCACTCCACGAGGAAGGAGGACAGCATGGAGCCCGAATTAAACATCCTACCAGCTATTGTCTACCGCTCATCTACCATGAGTACGAACTCCGGCGGAGAAGACAACAGTGAGTACCGCACTTACGACACAGGGGAGGGGGGAGGAGAAAAGGTTACGGGCACACACATACGCCCCCCCCCAACCATCAACACACCAATGCAGAGCAACAACTGAGTGACACCCCGCAAACCCCCCAGAAAAATGCAAAGACATAATAAAAATGTTACGTTAAATTTATGTAAAAATTAGGTTCATTGAAGTCATGGTATATGTACAAAATAAAATATCAAACCATAAATAATGAATAGTGCGAAAGCTATGTACAAAGTCAATAAGTCCAGCTCAGTTTTCCGAATATCCACAGTCCGTGGGCCAATGTCCACCAAACACATGGGCATAGCCCACACAGGAGACCTGAGTCCGTTGGAGAGAACACTGCTGGGGCATCAGATGACAAAACGACAGGCACCTCAGGGGGAAGGGAAGTGGGGCACCTCAGCCACATGAGTCCACGACGCCAGAACCACGAAGGGGCCACCATGCCCACTGTCCCATCCTGGGGAGTGCAAAGCCACAGTCTCTCAAGTCTCTACAGTGGGTGGGTTGCCCACTGTCCCATCCTGGGGAGTGCAAAGCCACAGTCTCTCAAGTCTCTACAGTAGGTGGATTGCCCAGTGTTACATCCTGGGGAGTGCAAAGCCACAGTCTCTCAAGTCTCTACAGTGGATGGGTTGCCCTCTGTTACATCCTGGGGAGTGCAAAGCCACAGTCTCTCAAGTCTCTACAGTGGGTGGGTTGCCCACTGTTACATCCTGGGGAGTGCAAAGCCACAGTCTCTCAAGTCTCTACAGTGGGTGCTTTGCCCACTGTTTCATCCTGGGGAGTGCAAAGCCACAGTCTCTCAAGTGGATAACAGTCTCCACTGGTTCTGGAGGAGGCAGGGTGCCCATAGTGCAGCGTGAACACTGGCTCGAGACAGAACCGGCACTGTCAATGGGCCAGCGGTGCTTGAGATGAAGGGCCCAGCGGAGCGGTGCTTGAGATGAAGGGCCCAGCGGAGCGGTGCTTGAGATGAAGGGCCCAGCGGAGCGGTGCTTGAGATGAAGGGCCCAGCGGAGCGGTGCTTGAGATGAAGGGCCCAGCGGAGCGGTGCTTGAGATGAAGGGCCTAGCGGAGCGGTGCTTGAGATGAAGGGCCCAGCGGAGCGGTGCTTGAGATGAAGGGCCCAGCGGAGCGGTGCTTGAGATGAAGGGCCCAGCGGAGCGGTGCTTGAGATGAAGGGCCCAGCGGAGCGGTGCTTGAGATGAAGGGCCCAGCGGAGCGGTGCTTGAGATGAAGGGCCCAGCGGAGCAGTGCTTGAGACGGCGGGCCGTGTTCTGCGGTGCCTTTCTTCACGGCGGGGCCCTGTTCAGCGGTGCCTTTCTTCACGGCGGGGCCCTGTTCAGCGATGCCTTTCTTCACGGCGGGCCCTGTTCAGCGGTGCCTTCCTGCACGGCGGGGCCCTGTTCAGCGGTGCCTTCCAGCTCGGCGGGGCCCTGTTCAGCGGTGCCTTTCTTCACGGCGGGGCCCTGTTCAGCGGTGCCTTTGTTCACGGCAGGGCCCTGTTCAGCAGTGCCTTTCTTCACGGCGGGGCCCTGTTCAGCGGTGCTTTCCAGCACGGCGGGGCCCTGATAAGCGGTGACTCCCAGCACGGCGGGGCCCTGTTCAGCGGTGCCTTCCAGCACGGCGGGACCTCTTCAGCGGAGCTTGTCCAGTCATTCAAGGGAGCCAGACCTGGCCATGACTCCCTGCTTAGTCGCCCTCCGACCGTGCAGTTGCTGGACCCTTCTGTGATGGAGTCCTGGGCCCGTGGGTGTCCTCCGTCACACCCGGGATGGGGCTTGTGGGGCCCTCCTGGTCCGCGCCCCTGCTGGCTGACTTCTCCGCCCTGCTGCCCTTGCCCTCCTTCGATGAGGCTCTCTGGCCCTTGCCTCCCCTGGATGTTGTGGCAGGTGACGGGCCAGGACTTTGCTCCTTGGGGGCAGCCGTGTCACTCTTTTCGCGGCGGCCCTTGATTTTACGGGTCCTCTTTCTGGGGGGGGGCTGGCTGTCCCCTTGCTGCTGGCCGATGTGTCAGTGCTGTGAAAGGGGGGACTCCAAAACCCGTGCACAATGCTGACACTAGAAGCAGGGCTGGTGGTGGCTGAGGTGCTCAGGGGACTCTTACCAGATGGAGGGGGGTGGGTCAGGTGGGGCAAAGAGGTTAAGTTTAGAGAGGTAAAGTTTTTTAGGACCAATGTAAACGGTAGGTGCAGTGGGAATGGGAGTGGAGGAAGAGGATGTGGTTGTAAGAGAGTCAGGTGTGCTGTCTTTGGGTGCAGGTGCTTGTGACGTAGGCTGTCGTGAGGTGGTTGGCTGTTGGGTGGGTGGCTGCCTGCGTTTGTGTGTCTTGGAAGAGGGGGTGACAGACACAGTGGGAGAGGACACAGGGGACGTGTACATGGCAGTGGGGGTGGTGACTGCACGTGTGCGGACTGTACTGGAGGGTGTGCTGGTGATGGTAGCACTGGCTGATGGTGGTGTGCATGCAGGTGTGAGTGGAGACGTCACAGGGAGGGAGGAGGGAGACAAGGAGGAGGGGGACACAGAGGTGGTAGTGACTGTTGGCATGTCTGCATCTGGGTGTTGCTTGGGTGAATGCTTGTGGGATCTGTGGTGCTTATGTCTGGATGAGCTGCCCTTGGGTGTTGAGGTGTGTGCAGGCTGGTCTGATGGTGTGGATGGGATAGGCTGAGGAACAGGAGACAGAGACAGGGTTGAGGCAGTCAGAAGAGGGAGGCTGGAAACAGGGACAATGGCTGCCGTCAGTGCTGAGGCCAGAGTATTGAACGATCGTTGATGGGCAGCCTGACCCGAATGAATGCCCTCCAGGTATGCATTGCTCTGATGCACCTCCCTCTCTACACCCTGGATGGCATTCAAAAGGGTAGACTGCCCAACAATGATGGTCTGTAGGAGGTCAATGACCTCCTCACTGAGGGCAGCAGGGGTAACTGGGGCAGGGCCTGAGGTGCCTGGGGCGAAGGAGATGCCCGCCTTCTTGGGCGAGCGGGCACGGAGCGAAGGCTGAGGGGCTGCTGGGAGGGCGGAGCTGGTGCGCTGGGTGGCGGCTGTACCTGTAGAGGCGGGGGCCCCGGATGTTGCCGCCACCGCTAGGGAGCTCCCATCCGAGGACGTGTCGGTGTCGCTGGTGTCACCACGGGTCCCCGTTGTGGTGCTCCCCTCGCCCTCCGTATCACTGGTGACCTCGGTGTCTGTACCATGGCCCACCGGGGCCTTTTGAGTCGCAGCTCCCTTGTGCTCCGATGCCAATTCTCCTCCGCCTGATGATGCTAATGCACACATGCACAAGAAGATAAAGAAAAAGGGTGGGGGGAGAAATAAAAACAGGTTGAGTGCATGTATTGTCAACACCGTTGGCGGAGAGGACAGACACAGGAGCCTCATGCACTAAGCCGCGCAATCAGGGTATACTACTCAGTACTTGTGACTGGGCCAACAGGTCTATGGACCACAAATGCGCACATGGGTGATGCTGGACCATCGATTGCTGTACTTGTCACCCTACAGGGGTGGGGGGTGGGGGCACAGGGCCTTGCCTAAAGGAGGGGACTACACTACAGAAAGCGCCCTGGCCTCATGTCACCCACAGCCCTCCTCCCCCACCCAGACGCCTCCACTGCGTGTAAAGATAGCAGAATGTGCTGGTACTCACCCCCTTGTGTCTGCTGTGATGTCCTCACGCGCCCATCCAAATCGGGGTAGGCCACCGCCAGGATCCGGGACATCAGGGGGGTCAAGGTACGACTGGCACCCCTCCTACGTTGGGAGGCCATCCCCAGCAGAGACTCGGCGGTCTTCCTGGTCCCGCGGCGGATGTCCTCCCACCTCTTGCGTCAGTGGGTGCCCTGTCTGTTGTGGACCCCCAGGGCCCGGACTTCCTTGGCGATGGCACGCCAAATGTCGACTTTCTGATGGGCGCTGACCTATTTGACATGTACAGGGTGGGAAAGGAAATATCATAATTTTTCTGTATGTTAGATGTGATTGCCCCCCCCCTCCCCAACCTTGCCATGTGGCACATGCTCTCATCTGTCGTGCCTTGCACTCCTCATTCGCTCCCCACCACACCATCTTACATCCACCATACACAACCCAGGCATAGCCCATTCAACGTGCACCCAGTGTACTTACCTGTTGGTCTGGAGGACCGTAGAGTAGCGCATACTGGGGGAGGACCCCATCCACAAGTTTCTCCAACTCTTCTGAAGTCACAGCAGCACTTGCAGTATAGGTCCTCTCCTGTGGATGATCAGGTCTCGAGTGATCATTCAGATAGAAAATGGCGGTCACACCCGCGGCGGTGCGTACCGCGACTGCCGGCGCACCTCGTCATTGGCTCCTGAAACCCATAGGGTTCAATGTTAACCAATGCGGCTTCGCACAGCGGTCTTCGACCGCCTACCGCCACGGTGTGCCACGCCAGCGCATTGACCTCACATCCCACTGTCACACTTCACAGGTCAGGCATCCGACATTTCAAGGGCCCGCATGGCTTAATTTCTACTGCATCACACAGGCCTAGGCCTTGCATTGCCACTCATACAAGCCATTCAATGCATAGCGATTCGTGTACTGTGCAAGCTGTGGTTACGTACCTGTGGGTTGCTTGACTCTGTACTCCATGTTGTCCTTCCTAGGCACCGTCCGCTGGGACTTGCGAGGAGAAAGAGGAATCCTCCCGTGTACAGACAGCTGGTGGACCTGTCGACCGAGTTGACCGAGCCACTATACATGAACTGTGTGCCCAGCTGGAGCCAGCCCTGATGTCCGCCATCCGCCAAACCACAGGAATTCCCCCTCTGGTGCAGGTTCTGTCAGTCCTCCATTTTTTGGCAAGTGGGTCTTTTCAGACAACAGTGGCCATGTCATCAGGGATGTCTCAGCCTATGTTTTCTAAGATTTTGTCCAGAGTGTTGTCTGCCCTGATGAAATACATGCGGAGCTACATTGTTTTCCCAGAGGAGGGTGATTTGGCCACTGTGAAGGGTGATTTCTATGCCCTTGGACATATCCCCAACATCATTGGTGCCATTGATGGGACCCATGTGGCTTTAGTACCCCCAAAAGACAATGAGCAGGTTTACAGAAACAGAAAAAATTACCATTCGATGAATGTCCAGGTGGTCTGTTTGGCAGACCAGTACATCTCCCATGTAAATGCCAAGTTCCCTGGGTCAGTGCATGACGCGTATGTTATGCGAAATAGCAGCATCCCTTATGTGATGGAACAGCTACAGAGACAACGTGTGTGGCTAATAGGTGACTCTGGTTACCCCAACCTGCCTTGGCTATTGACCCCAGTGAGGAATCCCCGGACCAGGGCAGAGGAACGGTACAATGAGGCCCATGGGCGAACTAGGAGGATCATAGAAAGGACCTTCGGGCTCCTGAAGGCCAGGTTAAGGTGCCTGCATATGACAGGTGGATCCCTAATGTACTCACCAAAGAAGGTGTGCCATATCATCGTGGCCTGCTGTATGCTTCACAATCTTGCATTGCGACGCCAGGTGCCTTTCCTGCAGGAGGATGGTCCAGATGGTGGTGTTGTAGCAGCTGTGGATCCTGTGGAGAGTGAAGAGGAGGAAGACGACGGGGACGACACAGACAACAGGGACACAGTTATACAACAGTATTTTCAGTAGCACACAGGTAAGAATCACCCACGCCATTTTACATTTACTTCTGGCCTCCTGCATTTCTAATTTCTGTGTTCCCCACCATCTCCTTTTCACTGAATTATGACTTTCCCTTCCCTTTTCAGAGCTGTTTGACCAACTGCGTGACTTCTGCTTTGTTTGCCCATGGACTAAAGCTCATTGACATTGGAATGTTGTCATCACAATGTAACTGAACATTATTGAACCGTTATGTGTAATACATTTGTTAAGAATACAAGCAGACTCCTGATTTTTGAAGTGCAAATAGTGATTTATTTTTAGTGCTACATATAGGTCCATGATAGTAAAACGGTGATGGGTGGGGGTGGAGTAATGTCCATGGCAGAGTCCAGTTCTCAGTTTCACAGGTGCATTGTCCATATGCCTGTGGAAGGATGGAGCAGGGGCTGTTTGAGGTTGGACAGGGTGACAATGTGGGACAGTGGGATGACATCAGGGGGTATCTTATGCTGGCGGGGGTCTTGGCATCCTAATCTGTCTTCTTTTGTGATCTCAGGTTCCTCTTGCGGGGTGGTTGTTCTTCAGCAGGAGGTGGGGTTCTGGTGGCCTGTCGTTGTGTGGGGGCCTCCTGTCCACTAGTGCCAGCGGAGGTGGTAGGCTGTTCCTGGTTCAGGCTAGTGACAGGGGCCCTTTGGGGTGCCACATGGTCCCGCAATGTGGTGTCTATCCGGTTGAGGGCCAGGACGATGGTCCCCATTGCGGAACCGATGTTCCTGAGTTTGTTGCTGAACCCCATGTACCGTTCCTCCTGCTGTGCCTGGATCTCCTGGAACCTGGCCAGTACCGTCGCCATCGTCTCCTGGGAGTGGTGGTATGCTCCCATGATGGTGGTGAGGGCCTCTTGGAGAGTGGGTTCCCTGGGCCTGTCCTCCCCCCCGTCGCACTGCAGCCCTCCCAGTTCCCCTGTTTCCCCGGGCCTCTGTCCCCTGGACGGTGTGCCCACTACCACTGCCCCCAGGTCCCTGTTGTTGTTGGGGTGGTGGGTCAGCCTGGGTGCCCTGTAGTGGCGGACACACCGCTGATTGGCACGTCCTGGAGACAGAGCCATGGGCCCGCTGGATGGGAGCTGTGCTGGTATTCCCAGAGGGGGTTAGGTCTGCTGTGGCCTGTGTCTGTGTGTGGGGAACCGACTGTCCAGAGGTCCCCGATGGTCCGGGCTGGTCATCAGGTTTTAGGTCAACAGAGCTGCTGTCCTCACTGGGGGCCTGTTCTGGGGGTGGGATGGACAAATCTGGACCCTCCGTGGCGGTGTGTTGACGTTCGGGCCCTGCAGGGGTAAAAGAGTATGGTTATTGCTATTGTGTATGCCATGTCGTGCGATTTGTGGGTGCCCTTGTCCCCCAGTGCTGGCATTCCCTTGTGGGAGGAGTTGTGAGGGTGGTTTGTGGGGGGGGATGGGTATGTGCAGTGGTCATGCATAGGTGATGGGTGTCCATGGTTTGTGTTGGCATTCAGGGTTTGTTGTTGGGTTGGGTGGGTTGTGCTGGTGAGACATTGGCAGGGAGGATGTGTGCTGGGGGTTTGGGGGTCAGGGTGGGGGTGTGGGTTGGCATGCTGGTGGTTGGGGGGGGTGAAGTAGTTGAGATTCGACTTACCAGAGTCCATTCCTCCGGCTACTTCAGCGAGGCCGTCAGGATGCAGGATGTTGAAGACCTCTTGCTCCCATGCTGTGAATTCGGGTGGAGTGGGTGGGGGTCCGCCGCCAGTCTTCTGCACAGCGATGTTGTGTCTTGAGACCATCGAGCGCACCTTCCCCCGTAGGTCGTTCCAGCGCTTTCAGATGTCTTCCCGATTTCTGGGATGCTGTCCCACGGCGTTGACCCTGTCGACGATCCTTTGCCATAGCTCAGCCTTCCTGGCTATTGTGGTGTGCTGCACCTGTGTGCCGAAGAGCTGGGGCTCTACCCTAATTATTTCCTCCACCATGACCCTGAGTTCTTGGTCCGAGAACCTGGGGTGTCTTTGTGGTGCCATGGGGTGGTGTGGATGAGGTGTGGGGTGGTGTTAGGGGTGATGTGAGTGGTGGTGTGTGGTGATGTGTGCGTAGATGTGGTGTGGGTGATGATGTTGGGTTCCTGTGTGTGTTGTGGTTTGTGTTCCCTGTGCTCTCTCTCTGTGTATTGCGCCTTGTCTCTGAATTTCTGGTTGTAGGGGTTTGTGGGTGATGTGGGTGATGTGGGTGTGTGTTTTATAGTTAATTGGGTGTGTGGGAGTGTTGTGTGTATGTGTCTCAGGTATGTGTATTTCAAATTGTCCAATGTGGCTGTGTTTTGTATGTGTGTGTGTATTTTGACCGCGGCGGTGTGTACCGCCAATGGTATACCGCAGTTGTAAGACCGCCGCGTGGATTCGTGGGTCGTAATGGCATGGGCGTGTTTGTGTTGGCGTGACGGTGGAGGTTTGGTCATCTCCAGTTTATCGCTGCCCGCTGATGAGGCGGCCTTCCGTGGATGTCGGGTTTTTGGCGGTTTGCCAGTTTGAGGTCAGAATGACCGTGGCGGTTTACCGCGGCCGCGGCGGTATAATGGCGGGCTTCTGACCGGCGGAAAGGGCCTTTTACCGCCGAGGTCAGAATGACCCCCTTAGTCTTTATGATGCTCTGCTATATGTGTGACATATAGGGGGTGATTCTCACCCTGGCAGGCGGCGGAGGCCGCCCGCCAGAGTTCCCCCCTCCAAAATACCGCTCCGCGGTCGAAAGACCGCTGAGGGTATTTTGGGTTTTGCACTGGGCTGGCGGGCGACCGCATAAAGGCCGCCCGCCAGCCCAGTGCAAAACACCCTTCCCACGAGGACGCCGGCTCAGAATTGAGCCGGCGGAGTGGGAAGGTGCGACGGGTGCAGTGGCACCCATCACGTATTTCAGTGTCTGCAAAGCAGACACTGAAATACAAAGTGGGGCCCTCTTACGGGGGCCCCTGCAGTGCCCATGCCATTGGCCCCCAGGGGCCCCACGACACCCCATACCGCCATCCTGTTCCTGGCGGGCGAACCGCCAGGAACAGGATGGCGGTATGGGGTGTCAGAATCCTCCATGGCGGCGCAGCTCGCTGCGCCGCCATGGAGGATTCATTTGGGCAGCGGAAAACCGGCGGGAGACCGCCGGTTTTCCACATCTGACCGCGGCCAAACCGCCGCGGTCAGAATGCCCTGCGGGGCACCGCCAGCCTGTTGGCAGTGCTCCCGCCAACCCTGGCCCATCAGAATGACCCCCATAGTTCCCAATGCATCTTAGTTGCAGGAGAGGGTAGAAACATGTGTCAGTGAAGGTTGCTATATGCCATGTGTGTGTAAAGATATGTGTAGTGTCATTTCAGTAACATATTACCAAAGTGGTGTGTTCATGGGATATGAAACCTCAGATATCTATTTTCTTGCATGGACACATGTTTATACTTTTACAAATGCCTGTGTAGTCATATCAAAGCCATCTATGTTTCCGTATGTCGGAACACATGTGAAGGTAATTTATTACTGTCAATGATCGTGTGATACACATGCAATTACATTTGTGGTAAGTTGCCTTTTCTTCAGACTCCAATAGACATTACCATGCCTGAGCCATGTAAGTGGTACATGTGTGGTGAGAAGTCTGGTATATCATTCATCCACATCATGTTTGTTATGACTGTCCCAAACAATGGCATACTGCTATGTAGCAGTGTTGCAGTCTGGCAAAGATGGCAGCCTACTCTTCATCACTACTGTGGGAGTTTTTATGCCGACACAAACCCATGGTTGCATGTTAAGGGGCAGGTTTACGGAGCCCCAGATTACTAAGTCCACTGGGCACATACATCAGTCCCCTGACATTGTCAAAAGTTTATGTAGCCAGAGGAGCGGTGTTAGGGTGTTTGAGTGGGGATCTAGCCTCTTCATGATTGCTAATCAGCAGAACAATGCACAGTCCCCTGCAGATAGACACAAGCACAAATATGATCAAATGGACTGGGATATACATTTTTCCTCTTGGGTACTTAATGTCAGCCTTCCCCTATCATGTACGGAGGACTGTCTACTTGCACGTGGTGGACATGTCTCAACAAGTGATGTTCTTAGTAATTTCCATGGGCAGCTTGGTTAGAGGTTGTATCTTTGTTGTGGCTTCTATTTTAGGAACGTGCCAGGGGACAGATTGTGTTATCTGTCACTGCCTCCAGTCATGTTGGCATGCGATGGCCAACTCTCAGGCTATAGCAGTGGCAAACATGTCTGGGTTATGGACTGACCTAGCCACCCTCTCTGTTCATATGTTGGGTGATCACATGTAGACATTGATGTGTTGCACAGTCAGTATTGGTCTATGTGGGTTTCTTCTCCATGTTTTACCGCATTACTTGTAAGGAATAGTTTGTGTCCTACATTACTGCCATACTTTAGGCTGCTTAGACTTTGTACACATCTTCTACAGCAACATTGTCTGGTCATACATGGACAGGATGCAACGTGTGATTTGTGTAAATCACTGGCTACATGATAGTTACTGTCCAATTGCCGGTATTTGTGAAATTTCATGAGTGCCACACACACATGACATTACACTTGTCACAGCTCTTGTGTCATCTCCAAGTGACCTCCCATGTTGTATTTCCAAGTATCTGTAGGTATCCCTCTGTTGTCCATCCATATTCTCCATTGAACATGGGTATGCATTTATTCCTGCATGCCACTACCTATGTAACTCTTACCATGACTGTATGATATTGATGTGTGAAATCATCTCAGTGCTGCTTTTTCATTAGCCAAATGCAACATATATAGCTAGTTCTACTCCCATTCATTTTTTAAATGGGTCTCTGACATGTTTGGACATTGCTGGACATAGCTGCACATCCCATACCTGATTGCCATATTGGAGACCAAAACATATTTGGGATAATGTGTAACTGTTGGTAGCTTGCTCTTGGTCTGGCATGTGAGTGACAAAGAGTGGTGTGTATTGCTATGTGCTGTGTGATGTTACAGAGCATACTAGGTAACCATGCTGACACATGTCAACCATTGTTGGTGCTTGCAAACCCTTTGCTACCTAGGACACACATGTACATCAGTCTTCACAACTATATCTGGAATTGCTGTAGGCATGTGTCAAGACAGCAGATTTGTGTGACAAGTGTGTATCTAATGAACATAGGGAGTGGAACATCTACCAAGAGACAATTATTTGGTGGTGTATTCATAGATCCTGACAATGGCTCATGTGCTTGGATAGTGATTCAGCACCCATTGTTTCTTCATTTTTCTGGAAACCCATAGTGCACTCCACTGCCAATGTGTGTGTGCCATAAGTGAGGTACAACACACCTTGTGTCAGGGTTCTGCCTAGTGGCAATGCCAGGACATAATCCCATGAATACACAGGGCACGGTCTGCCGCTAACATTGGTAACAAACCCTGTACAGTTACTGGAGGTCAATAGTTACCAATGATGTCCCCCTCCCTTGTCACACATGTATAGTGCAGGCAGAACAGCAATCCTCCTGAGATGTGACACTGTTCAGTTCCTACATTAATTAAACACCATTTTTTAACAGCCCCTACTTTATGTCTGCCCACCCGCATACATCCTGGCAAGTGTGGTGATGATGTGGGGAAAGGAGTAGGTATTAGCACATTGCCCACTTAACAGCACTTTGGTGGTCATTACAACATTGGCGATAAAAGCCGCTTACCGCCGTGCAGAAGACCGCCAACACACCGCTGCGGCCGCGGAATTCCACCACAGCTATTATGACCCACAGCACGGAATCTACCAAAATTCGGACACCCACACAAGTCCGCCACACCAAAGGTCAGTGATAAACTGGGAAAAACAAATCCTCCACCGTCACGCCAACAGAAATACGCCCACGCTGTCATGACACACGAATCCATGCAGCGGTCTTTCAACCGCGGTATTCCATTGGCGGTACACACCGCAGCGCTCAAAATACACACACTCTTACAAAACACAGCCACATTGGACAATTACTAAGAAAGCAAATGTGTGGCAACTCCCTCATCAATGAAAATTATCCACAAATGTAAAACAATACACAACCCAAATTACAATAGGGTTTGAAACAGCAAGTTATACATTAAACTAGCCATCGTATCATCAACAAAAACTTCGTCATACACGAAAAAATATAGAATTGAGTAACAATCGAAAATTAGAACAATTTATATTAAATTTATGTTTAATCTTTTGATACAGTTCTTGCAGATTAATGACAATTTCTCTGCCTGAATTTGTATTTAGGTACAATTATTACACATTGGTGAAAAAATCCTCTGCCTTAATGACAAATTCTCTGCCTGAATTTCTATTCAGGTACACTTATTACTGATTGCTGAAAAAATCTTCTGCCAACACGTGTTTCGTCAGGGAAGTCTCCTTTGAAATCCCAAACGACTTCTTCAGGGCTACAATTATTAAACACAAAACAACAAATGATAAGAACCAAAATGCTCCAAAATGATCACTTGAATTGTGATAGGGGAACCCAGAAACACCCAGTGTCTCTGTCAAAGCCAAACCAGAATAATAAGTGCAGAAGAAGAAGAAAATGTGATGCATGCACCACGCTACAGTGATTTTTTCATGTACTCTTATAAAAGCCCATAATGGTGATGTGTTAACTCCCAATCAATTAACATCAAACGTGGCCCCTCAAAGCCTTCAGTCTCCAGAAAAGAATCTTCAGAAAGAAAATCATCCTACACGCTGCCCAGAAATCAAATTTCTGACTGAGATGTAGGAAGAAAGAAAAACGAAACTCAACAAATACCTTTAGTTAGATCAATCTTCGAAATTTATATTAGCCAGCTGTTATTACAATAGCGGTCATAGTTAATGCGATCCGGCAACAAGAATAAAAAAGAAGAAAGAAATGGAAAAGGCCAGACAACCTGTTTTAGTTTGTTAGCCTCCACATGTACCATAAAAATCCCAATGAATTATCGTCACATTGTGGTTAAAATCAACGCACAAGAAAGATACCTTCCTTCAAAATCAGTGAGGAGAAAAATATATAAATCCGTCTGCTTGAATCTGCTGAAACGAAATCAGAAGAGAAAAAAGTCTAAATAACACGTGCATAACGTGCCATCACTCAATATCTTCATACACAGTCACTCAAAAGAGTCATTATAGCCCATGTTTCAAAAGCTTACCTCTAAAGTAAAAACAATGCCCTATATGTGGCCGTATGAAGATCTATATCACTCAATGATATAACTTTTGATGTTGTGTAATTCCAGTATTCACTGTAAATGCTCTGATTCAATACTATTGTAAATTTTGTAACATCGATTAGTACATGCTCAACAGTACCCTTGTGTTGTTATATCTGTATTTTGTCTTATGATATTTTTGGGTTATGTAAACTCATTCCACACCTAGGGTAGACTTTTTTCTGCTAACCATGAGCCAAAATTCTCCAATCAGCCGCTTTCATATACACATAATTGTCTATGTGGAGGTCTAGATCTTCATTTTCCTATCATTATTTATTAAGACATATAACTTCCTTTAGTTCTCATTGACAATTGGTTTATGGGGTTCAGTTTAATAAGTTCCCGTTCACTTGTTAGTTAAATCAGTTTCCTTCTCCTTCATTCTCCTACATCATAGGTGAACTTGTCCCTGATTTGCTTTACGACACAAGAATGTGTCAAATATTTTTCAATAATGTTAGATTGGTGCTCTCTCTTATGTTTCAGTGTAATTGTGATCCCTCACCTGCTTATCTAGTATGAGATCGTGTCTACCAATTTCTAGCGCTGTACTACTCTCTGGTTTGTTAACCTATGTGGTTTGAAGAAATGTTTTTGCTTCACGTTGCTCCAGAGCACCTAATTATGTCCATTAGGCGTGTCAAGCATTTACTCATTCTTGTATATTCTATGTAGTGGACAATTGCTCTTGTACTGACTTGGGATTAGTCCCTTTTTTACTTTGCGTGTTCTTTGCTGGGACACGGGTCTCGGTAGCGTTTTTGCATCCTCAGTTGATTTTTGGACTAACGGGGAAACACGCACTCACGTTGACTGGTTACTTAGTTAAGGATCGTGTTTACCAGTTTTCTAGTGGTGCATCTATTTTTGGTACCATCAATTTATGTGAATAGATGTAACTCTATTGTTTTATGTTGTCCTGCAGTGTCTAATTGGGCTCGTCAGGCATTTCGAACATTTAACCCTTTCTTCTGTTCCCTTTTTTTAGTTGACAATTGCACTCACATTGGCTTTAGATTAGTCCTTTGCTTATTTCGCGTGTTCTTTGTGGTGACGCTGGTCCTGGAAGTGTATTTACTTCCTGGTTTGTTCGCGGACTAAGGAGGAGATGCGTACTCGCGTTGAGGCTGTTTTCGTACCGTCAACGCTATTCATACGGCCACATGAAAGGCATCGTTTTTACTTTAGAGGTAAGCTTTTGAAACATGGGCTATAATGACTCTTTTGAGTGACTGTGTATGAAGATATTGAGTGATGGCACGTTATGCATGTGTTATTTAGACTTTTTTCTCTCTGACTTCGTTTCAGCAGATTCAAGCAGACGGATTTATATATTTTTCTCCTCACTGATTTTGAATGAAGGTATCTTTCTTGTGCGTTGATTTTAACCACAATGGACGTTAATTCATTGGGATTTTTATGGTACATGTGGAGGCTAACAAACTAAAACAGGTCGTCTGGCCTTTTCCATTTCTTTCTTCTTTTTTATTCATGTTGCCAGATCGCAGTAACTATGACCGCTCTTGTAATAACAGCTGGCTAATATCAATTTCGAAGATTGATCTAACTAAAGGTATTTGTTGAGTTTCGTTTTTCTTCCTACATCTCAGTCAGAAATTTGATTTCTGGGCAGCGTGTAGGGTGATTTTCTTTCTGAAGATTCTTTTCTGGAGACTGAAGGCTTTGAGGGGCCACGTTTGATGTTAATTGATTGGGAGTTAACACATCACCATTATGGGCTTTTGCTATAAGAGTACATGAAAAAATCACTGTAGCGTGGTGCATGCATCACATTTTCTTCTTCTTCTGCACTTATTATTCTGGTTTGGCTTTGACAGAGACACTGGGTGTTTCTGGGTTCCCCTATCACAATTCAAGTGATCATTTTGGAGCATTTTGGTTCTTATCATTTGTTGTTTTGTGTTTAATAATTGTAGCCCTGAAGAAGTCGTTTGGGATTTCAAAGGAGACTTCCCTGACGAAACACGTGTTGGCAGAAGATTTTTTCAGCAATCTGTAATAAGTGTACCTGAATACAAATTCAGGCAGAGAATTTGTCATTAAGGCAGAGGATTTTTTCACCAATGTGTAATAATTGTACCTAAATACAAATTCAGGCAGAGAATTGGTCATTAATCTGCAAGAACTGTATCAAAAGATTAAACATAAATTTAATATAAATTGTTCTAATTTTCGATTGTTACTCAATTCTATATTTTTTCGTGTATGACAAAGTTTTTGTTGATGATACGATGGCTAGTTTAATGTATAACTTGCTGTTTCAAACCCTATTGTAATTTGGGTTGTGTATTGTTTTACATTTGTGGATAATTTTCATTGATGAGGGAGTTGCCACACATTTGCTTTCTTAGTGTACTTGGTCTTTGACCTTAAGGGATTGGGTGTTTCCCCTGTGTTGGCACCTTTTCATCTTTGAACACCAACTGGTTTGATAGAGGATCCCGAGCGCCCACTCAACCCTAACATAACACCCCTTTTTGATAGTTTAACATTGGACAATTACAAATACACACACCTGATACACATACACACACCACTCTCACACATCCGATACAATATAAAACCCACACCCACATCACCCACAAACCCCTACGACCACAATTACCGAGAGAAGGCCAAAGAGAGACACAACAAACTACTACCAAGCATCCACAGGCACACAATACCATCACCCACAGAACTTCCACGCACCTCACACAACACACCACTAAATATCACTCCACTCATCACTATACACACCACCCCACACATCACCCACACCACCCCATGGCACGGCAAAGACACCCCAGGTTCTCTGAGGAGGAGCTCAGGGTCACGGTGGAAGAAATCGTCCGTGTAGAGCCACAGCTATTCGGAGCACAGGTGCAGCACACCTCCATAGCTAGGAAGATGGAACAATGGCTCAGAATAGTGGACAGGGTTAACACAGTGGGACAGCACCCAAGAAATCAGGATGACATCAGGAAGAGGTGGAACGACCTACGGGGGAAGGTGTGTTCTGTGGTCTCAAGGCACCTTGCGGTTCAGCGGACTGGCGACGGACCCCCACCTCCTCCCCTACAACTAACAACATGGGAGGAGCAAGTCTTAGCGATTCTGCATCCTGAGGGCCTCGCAGGAGTAGATGGAGGAATGGACTCTGGTAAGTCAAACCTTAACTATTACATCCCCCACCCTACCTGCATGCCATCACATACCCCCACCCTCACCCCATGACTCCTACTCCTCACAAATGTCCCAACATCACAAACCACACATCCCAACACCAAGCCCTGCATGCAACAACGAAGCATGGACACCCATCACCAAAGCATGGCCACTGCACATACCCATACACCCCCCTAAACCACCATCACACAAGGTCCCACACAGGAATGCAAGCACTGGGGTACACCGTCACCCACCTATTGAACACCATGGCACACACAGATGTAATAAACATCCTTTTATACCCCTGCAGGACCCCTACCCAACGTCACCGGACAGGAGGGTCCACACATGTCCACACCACCAACAGAAGAGGCCCACAGTGATGACAGCAGCTCTGTCCAACTGGATCTAGATGACCAGCCCGGCCCATTGGGGACCTCGGGACAGTTGGTTCCCCTCACACAGTCACAGGCCACTACAGACCTTTGCCCCTCTGGAAACACCAGAACAGCACCCACCCAGCAGGCCCATACCTCTATCCCCAGGACATGTCAATCAGCAGTGTGTCCACCACTACAGGGAACCCAGGCTAACCCACCACCCCAACAACAGGGACCTGTTATAGTGGGTAGTGGTAGTGGTAGTGGGCACACGGTCTAGGGGACGGAGGCCCAGGAACACAGGGGAACTGGGAGGGCTGCTGTGCGACGGGGAGGACAGGCCAAGGGAACCCACTCTCCACGAGGCCCTCTCCTCCATCATGGGAGCCTACGCCCACTCCCAGGAGACGACGGCACTGGTACTGGCCAAGTTTCAGGAGACCCAGCGCCTGCAGGAGGAACAGTATTTGGGCTTCAGGGAGGAACTCAGAACCATCAATTCCACCCTGGGCACCATCGTAGGGATGCTGAAGGAAGTACTCAACACCAGGAGGGACACTGTGGCACAACAAGGGGCCCCTGACACTAGCCTGGACGATGAACTGCCCAACACCTCCGCCAGCGCTAGTGGACAGGAGGCACCGCCACAGGTCCACCACCAGCACCCCAGCCCCTGCAGAGGGAGAACCACCCCGCAAATGGTTCCTGAGATCCAGGACAAAGACAAAGAATGATGCCAAGACCCCAGCTAAGAAATGAGACCATGACTAGAATAAGAACGGAGCACACCCCAAATGGTTTGCTAATAATAATATTTGTGTCCAGGGATCCTTCAATTGTACTAAAGAGTCATAGAGACAGATATAGTATATTCAATTATGGTACCAATGGTGTGTGATAATTCCAAACCTGCAGTATTCAATTGACAAGATTTAATGCTAATAAAACCAATATACCATCGATACATACATAAAGATCATTAAAGAAGAAATAAATCCAAATACATCAAGAACACAGACATAAATCACAAAACTTAGACACAAATCCTTAACGTAAATCATTACATTCAGTCAAACACATTTGTAATCCTTCAAAAATTATCCAAAATCAGTACACCCTAATCCAATTAGTCCATGGAAAGAGTGTGTGATGTCCAAATTGTTGACTTAGGGCAATGAAAGTTCTTGTCATCCAATGCGAAAATTGATTGCACGATCCAGACCAAATTCAGCCGACACCTGTTTCGTCCTATAAAGGAGTTTATCAAGGCTGATGAAGCAAAACATACAGTCCCTTGTTACAACTTATTTTCCTATTGATATTCCAATTATTATCAGTCAAAACCTTAAATCACATCCAATAGTGTGTTATCATAGCAATCACTCCATGCGTGTCCATTACCAAAAGTGAAAAGTATGTGAGCGATGAACCAATACACCAGAATACCATAATCATCCCAAAAAGTCTATCTGAACTGTGAACAAACAGAAACCAATGTACTAGGTATTACCTATTTAAGGTCAAATGAAATGTTCCAAATAACCAAAGAGAAAGACATGAAAGCATGTTATTTCCATGCAAGTTAGTAATAGTCATATGGATGAGGAATGAGTAAAAGAAACAGAGTCCCAGACGGGCCAGAAGTCAATAGATGGTTAGTAATTACATGTGTGTTTGTATCCTGATTAGCACCTAAGTAAAGCGAGGATATTGTATGATAATGTACCTTACCTCTCTGTATTTGAAGTAAACTGTTCAGGCTACAGGTATGCCAAATGTACACTGCATCGCACTATAACTGCAAGGTAACATTGTAAATGCCCATGTCCGATAAAGACAAATAAAATAACTGTGTGCTATAAATACAAAAGTTAGACCAACCTTTACTAAATTGTCTTCAGTTTAACAATCCCAGAATAAGTACACTTTACAGTCGCTAAGCGACCGTTGCCTCCAAAAGTCACTCAAAGGTCCAACCAATTGTTTTGTCTGTAATAGATTAGATGGAAAACAGAAGAGAGTTTACTAACATGTGAGGATTGAGTCATTAACTCATCCCCTGGGATTTGGAGTATTTAAAAAATACAAATTTACCAACATGTCCAAAGCTTTATAGACATGTCTAATTCACAGTGCATCCCATCCCTTTAACTATTATAAGTTATCCTCATACCTGGTTCGTTACAGCCGCATCGCAAAACACGCCCTTCCATATCAACACAACGAAACAAACTAACTCCGAAAATCCTCATTTTCTAGTTGGTAAAAATAAAAGTAGGACTCATCTTTTGGATTCCTTACCCCCTCCGAGACGTTCGTCAGTCGTAATCATGGAATTGTCCGCCATCTTTAAATTCCAAAAGGCGATGTAGTAGACGTACCATTGATGAAAACAAGGCGAGTAAAAGCCAATTATTTGTTTCAAGACGGCCCAATTCAGTATGTGGGGCTCTAACGGTGCCACCATCAGGAGATTCGATAGTTCATAGTGCTATAATCCAGCACTTAGTACCTAGGTCGTATGTCAGATTCGGGTGCCATTACGGGTGCCATCTTAGGGGAACAAGCAATGTGCTCGAAAGTTATGCCAAACTACGAGTCTGAGAGAGTCACCCAATATACGTATTCGGAGACAGTTTTGATATAATTCAATTATATAACCAAATGCTGGTTGATGTAACGAATGTCAGTTCCCAGAATCGCGTATTTATTAGAAGTATCTTTTTAGGATGGACATAATAGGGATTGTAAATGCCAACGCTTCCAGAAATGAATAGAATATGCTATAGACATATCCACAACAAATAGCAAGAGTGGCTAGGGATACTTAATACTTCTTTCTCAAAAATACCTATTAAACTATATCTCAAATCTCCATTACCTGTGTATGTGGAAGGTTGCATTAGTATAAGCAGACACGATACAGGGTATTGTTAGTATATAGAGTTTAGGTTGAAAAGTTAATACGATGTTAATAAGTATGTCTGTGTGTCCTGCAAGGTATCCATGGGCATGCTTGTGCATGTAGTTGACCCACTCCAATAGTCACTAAAAACAACAACATTACATTTACTTAGAAAACATAGATGTTTTGTGATGATAAACATTTACATGAATTCATATAGAGTCATAAAAAATAATGCATTTCGTGATCCAAATTCATGCCTAGTTGTATGCTCTTCAACCTGAGTATCCATTTTGATGTATTCCTTCTGATTTCGAATTCACGGTTCCCCCCTCTAGGATGTGCTCGTGTTTGGTTGATGCCCATGTACTTAAACATCGGGATCTCCAAAGTAGAATGTTCTTTGTTCACATGACGTACTAAGGGAGATAATGCATCGTTGTTTCTCAAAGCCCGTACATGTTCTTGAATCCTCTCTTTGAGGGGTCGGATAGTACTCCCTACATAGATCTTTGTACAGTCACATATCAAAATGTAAACTATATATCTAGTATTGCAGTTAATAAAATCCTGAATCTTATAAGTTTTGCTGCCATTAAGGTTGAATGAGAAGGTCTTGTGTAAAGCCAAATGACATATGTTACATCTACTACAACAAAAGAAGCCCCTAGGTTTTTCGGGTAACCAGGTTATTGATTTATCCTTAAGTGGTGGTAAAAAACTCTTGCATATTAAATCCCTGATGGTAGTACCTTTTTTGTGAATCATGCGAGGTTTGGTGGATAGCATGTATTTTAGGGTATTATCAGTATGTAGAACATTCCAATGTTTGAACAGAATTCTGTAGATGTCCTGGCTATTTTGACTATATGTTGTGCAAAATGAAATCGAACCCTTTGATGTAATGTTCTTTCTTCCCCTGTTTAGTAGAAGGGATGATCTAGTCAACTTACTGAGTTTTTGTCTAGCACTATTTATACTTTGTCTAGAATAGCCTCTCTGGATGAATCTGTTCTCTAACTTGTTCAGTTCTATTTCACATTGCCTAGTACTGCTGCAATTTCTTTTAACCCGAATCATTTCCCCAAATGGGATAGCATTGATTTGTGTGGTCGGGTGGAAACGTTTCGCATGTAACAATGCATTGCAGGCAATCGATTTACGATATAGGTTTGTGTGTACACAGTTATTCTCCACAAATATTTCCAGATCTAGGAAATTGATCCGATCCTTGCTGTGTTCATATGTCATTTTGATGTTGAAATCATTATTGTTAATATGATGAATGAATTTGATCAATTGTAGTTCATCACCAGTCCAAATCATGAGTACACCATCGATGTACCTCCCAGAAGAAGATATTATCCGTGAGTTCAGAAGGACCGTTAAGCCACAAATGTACTTTCTCAAAAAGACCCATTTACAAATTTGCATACGAGGGCGAGAAGCGTGAGCCCATCGCCACTCCTTGTGCCTGCCTGTACCATCTGCCTTCATGAACAAACACATTGTTCTCAAGAATGAATTCGATCATATCTACTAACCTATTTGTATGTTCCAAATATGAAGCAGATCTGTTCGCCAGAAAGTGTCGGACGCTTCCAGGCCTCTGTTCTTGGGTATACAGGTATAGAGGGAGCTGACATCTAGGGTTACCCAAGTCATATCAGGAGACCATGTGATGTCTTCTAATTTTACCAGAACATCACGTGTGTCCTGCAAATATGATGGAAGGTTTTTGACGAATGGCTGTAGAAAACTGTCTATATATTTAGATAGTGTTTCAGTAGGGGAGTCTAATCCTGATATAATGGGTCTCCCCGGTGGTGCTGTCTTGTGTTTATGGATTTTAGGAAGTATATATATGCAAGGTGCCTTGGGATATGCATTAAAGATGTATTTGTACTCTGAATCAGAAATTAGGCATTGTTCTAACCAGTTATGTAATAGTACCTCCAAGTCATGGACAATTTTAGACAAGGGATTGACCTTCAATTCTATGTATGACGTGTTGTCTGCCAATTGGCGGTTGATTTCTTTAATATAGTCTGATCTATTTAAAATGACTATATGCCTCCCTTGTCCGCTTCCTTTATTACTATGGCCCGGTTTTCACTTAGATCTTTTAGTGCCAATCTTTCCTTCTTACTTATATTGAATGAAATATATGATTTACCCTCATCAATCTTTTTCCCAAGCTTGTTAAGGTCCTCCACAACTAGCCTATGAAACATGTCTATGGCATTATCACTGGCCAGCACCGGTGTGAAAATGGATTTGGGCTTAAATCCACTATTAAGCGATAAGTCTTGTGTGATATTCAAGTTGCTTAAGACTTGTTGTGTATTGCTAGTCTCAATGTCCATATCGCTAAGTGAGAGTAAAATTTGAATGTCCTCTAAATCTTTTATAGTATGTGTGCTAGGTAATGTGTCAGTCATTATGGAATGTGTATCTTTGACTTTCTCTGCAAAATATTTCTTAAGCTTTAGTTTCCTTGAAAATTTGTACAGATCAATCTGTACCTGGGTCATGTTGCAATGACTGGCAAGACAAAATCCCAAACCTTTACCCAGTACTTTTATTTGTTCATTAGATAAGACATAGTCGGACAGGTTAACAATTGAAATATCATCCTTGTGTGCATCCCCGGACTTGTCATTTTCATCATAGGCATGCATTATTCCTAGGTCTTTTGATATCTGTTCTTGGACGCTCTGGTTTGTACTCCTATTGCGTTGTTTATCCCAACCGCCCCTCTTTCTTTTTCCTCTCCGTGTTCTTTTGAGTTCGATTGTACAGTTTGGGGAAATTTTCTCTTGTTGCCTAGTCGGTATCTCTTGGCCTCCCGTAAAAAACCTGAGGGGACACTAAGATTTGTGTCCGAGGTTAGACTAGAACTGTCACTTAGGATTTCCCTTTCCTGAACACCAGATGTTAAGGAAACCTCGGATTCACTCTCCGAAATTTGTCTGTTTGTGTTTGTCTCATTCACTATAGATTTGATTGAAATACCATCAAACCTTTTAGCAAAAGTATAGATACGTCCTTCCTTATAATCTCTTTCATCTCTCCTTATTTTGGTCAACTTCTTATCCTTAATGTATGCTTGATGTTTATCTAAAACCTCCTTCAATATCCTGTCATTTTTTTCCTTCACTTCCAGAAGATTCAAATTGCAAATCTCTAATTCCAAGTCATGTATTTCTCTCAATAAGTTTTCTCTTTTTTGTTCTGCATGTTGAATCAATATAGTCATCATTCCCTTTGATGCTTCAAAGAGCAATTGCTCCCATTCTTGCAAAGGTTGAGGTGATAGGTCATCAAAGGAAGGAAAGATTACTATTCTGAGCCTTCGTGGAACTTTGTTTGTCATTAATATATTTCTTTAGCACTGTGGCATCCCACCAACGAGATAATTCCTGTTTGCGCAGTTTTTCAAATTTAATATATTTATTTTTCATTCCCTCTGGTTGATTATTGATTATTCCTATATTTGAGACTGGTTCTGTTTGTCCTGAGAACATTGTGGAAAATATCTGTTCTCTATCATCATTAAACTGATCCATATTGCACAAGTATACTGTTTTTGTAAGTTTAGCCTCAATTGTTAAGTTTTTTAGCCTCTATTCCGGAAGTGCTGGCCGGTTTATGAAATTTATTTCATACCCAAAATTTTAATTGACAACAGAAAACCCTACTGAAAGGCCGCACTTTCCTGAGATGAGGAAATGAGACCACCCTGAATGTCATCTTTCTGTCCCACTTTGTCACCCTGTCCATCCTCAAACTGCCCCAGCTCCACTTCCTATGCCCATTTGGGCAATGCACCTGTGAGACAAATAGACTGGACTCTGCCATGGTCATTCCTCCACCATCACCCCTCACCATTTTACAACCCCCTCCAATATTGAGCACTTAAATAAACACCCTTGAAGCACAAAACAATCTGGAGTCTGTCTGTGATTTTGAAATAGTGTATAAGCAATTACAGTGACAAAATGCTCTTTCAATTGTAATGTCAACATGCCTATGTCACACAGCTCTAGTTCATGAGGACACAAAGCAGATGTCACACTGTGGGACCCACATCTGTGAAATCGTAAGGGAAAGTGAAAACTCAGTGACAATACACTGGGTGAAAACGACAGACAGTAGAGAGGTAGTAGTGTTAAAGTACATGTAGTAGGCAGGTCTGTATTCTTACCTGTGTCTCACTGGAAATATTGCAGGATAACCGAGTTCCTGTTGTCCATGTCCTCTTCTTCTGCTTCCTCGTCTTCACTGTCCACAGGCTCCACAGCTGCAACAACACCGCCATATGGACCATCCTCCTGCAGAAAAGGCACCTATCATCGCAAAGCTAAGTTGTGAAGCATACAGCAGGCCATGATTATCTGGCACACCTTCTTTGGTGAGTAGAATAGGGATCCACTCTACTATCTGCCGAGTTTTCCCATGAGCCTCATTGTAGCGTTCCTCTGCCCTTGTCCTGGGGTTCCTCACTGGGGTCAGTAGCCATGAGAGGTTGGGGTAACCAGAGTCACCTGCAAATGTCGAGGGACAACTGTTAGACACACAATAACCTGTAGGGATATCACCAGACCCAGACAACCATTGCCACTGACTTGCTTCCAGGTGCTCACCTAATAGCCACACACGGTGCCTCTGGAGTTGACCCATCACATATGGGATGCTGCTATTCCGCAGAATGTAAGCTTCATGCACTGAGCCAGGGAATTTGGCATTCACATGGGAGATGTACTGGTCTGCCAAACACACCATCTGCACATTCATGGAATGATAACTCTTCCGGTCTCTGTACACCTGTTCACTCCTGCGGGGGGGGGTACCAAAGCCACATGGGTCCCATCAATGGCACCTATGATGTTGGGGATATGTCCTAGGGCATAGAAATCACCTTTCACTGTAGGCAAATCCTCCACCTGAGGGAAAACGATGTAGCTCTGCATGTGTTTCAGCAGGGCAGACAACACTCTGGACAACACGTTGGAAAACATAGGCTGGGACATCCCTGATGCTATAGCCACTGTTGTTTGAAATGACCCACTTGCAAGGAAATGGAGTACTGACAACACCTGCACTTGAGGGGGGATTCCTGTGGGATGGCGGAGAGCTGACATCAGGTCTGGATCCAGCTGGGCACACAGTTCCTGGATTGTGGCACGGTCAAGCCTGTAGGTGATAATCACATGTCTTTCCTCCATTGTCGACAGGTCCACCAGCGGTCTGTACACCGGAGGATGCCGCCATCTCCTCACATGTCCCAGCGGATGGTGCCTATGAAGGATAACAGTGAGCACAGAGTCAATCAACTCGGAGGTACGTACCCACAGTTTACACAGAACACGACTCATAATCCGAAAAGTGGCCTGTATGTGTGTTGAGGCTGGGCCTAGGTATGTGTGACGCAGTTAAAAATTAAGCCATGTGGGCCCCCTGAAATGGCGGCTGCCTGACCTGTAAAGTGGGACAATGAAAGGTAACTGTGCTGGCGTTGTACACCGTCACAGCGCAATTTTGCCTTGGTTAACATTGGACCCTATGGGTCCCAGGAGCCAATGACAATGTACGCCGGAGGTGACGGTACGCACCGCCGCGGGCCTGACCTCCATTTTCTATCTGTTCAATCACTCAATACCTGATCTTCGACAGGAGAGGACCTACACTGCAAGTGCTGCTGTGACTTCGGTCTGGAAGAGACAATGGCTCGAGAGTCTGGGGAAAGGGCCCCTGCATTCACATCGGAGGAGTTGGAGAAACTCGTGGATGGGGTCCTCCCCAAGTACACGCTACTCTATGGTCCTCCAGACAAACAGGTAAGTACAGTGAGAGCATGCCTGTGTGGAGTGGGGTGGATGAAAGATGGGGGGGAGATTGAGGCGTGCATGAAACAACGATGTGTGCATGTGCCACATGGCGAGAGTAGGGATGGGGCCAATGACTGTGACGCTGCATTTGGTAATAACATTTCTTTTCCTCCTGTACAATTAATGTAGGTCAGCGCCCACCAGAAAAAAGATATTTGGCGTGCCATCGCCAAGGACGTCCGGACCCTGGGGGGTCTACACAGACGGAGCACCCACTGCCGTAAGAGATGGAAGGACATTCGCCGCTGGAGCAAGAAGACGGCGGAGGCCCTGCTGGGGATGGCATCCCAACGTGGGAGGGGTGCCTGTCGCACCATGACCCCGCTTATGTTCAGGATCCTGGCTGTGGCATACCCAGAGTTGGATGGGCACATGGGGGCATCACAGCAGCCACAAGGGGTTGAGTACACTCTCATCCTGCTGATTTTGCACGCAGTGGAGGTGTCTGGGTGGGGGACGTGGGCTGTGGGTTTCCCTAGGCCAGGGCGACTTTAGTAGGCAAGATCCCTCCGTAAGGCAGGCCATGTGGCAACCTACCCCACCTGTGTACAGTGCCAAATACACCTAGTCATGCTCCTGTGTCATCCATGTGTGCAGATGTCATCCATAGCCTTGTAGGCCATGTACCAGGGATTGAACAGTTGAGCCCAAGTGCGCGGCATAGTGCAGGGGGCTTCTGTGTCTGTTGTGTCCGGCAACGGTAGCGGTAATGCATGCACTCAACATGTTTTTCTTCTGTGGTACCGGAGCAGGAGGGAGCTGCATCCCACATGGCCCTGGAGGGCGAGACAATGGACTCGGAGTTCACCAGTGGGACGGAGGGCGAGGGGAGCTCCACGGCGGGGACAGGAGCTGACACCAGTGACACGGACTCGTCCTCTGATGGGAGCTCCCTTGTGGTGGCGGCAACATCTGTGCCCCCTGCATCTACAGATACAGCCGCCACCCTCCCTACCAGCACCGCCCTCCCAGCAGCCCCTCAACCTTTGTCCCGTGCCCGTTCACCCAGGAAATTGGGCATCACCTTCGCCCCAGGCACCTCAGGCCCTGCCCCAGTCACCCCTGCTGCCCTCAGTGAGGAGGCCATTGACCTCCTCAGGTCCCTCACTGATGGGCAGTCTACCATTTTGAATGCCATCCAGGGTGTAGAAAGGCAGTTGCAACACACAAATGCATTCCTGGAGGACATTCATTCTGGTCAGGCAGCCCTTCACCGAGCTTTTCAGACTCTGGCCTCAGCACTGATGGCAGCCATTGTCCCTGTCTTTAGCCTCCCCCCTCCAACTTCATCCACCCAGACCCAATCCCCTCTACCTCAGCCTATCCCAAACACACCGTCAGTCCAGCATGCACACACCTCAACACACAAGGGAAGCTCAGGCAAACATAAGCACCACACATCCCACAGGCACTCACGCAAGCATCACACACATGCAGACGCACCAACATCCACTGCCTCCACTGTGTCCCCCTCCTCCTCATCTCCCTCCTCCCTCCCAGTCTCGTCTACACTCACCTGCATGCACTACATCTACAGCCACTACTGCCATCACCAGCACACACACCACCACACCCCGCTCACCTGCAGTCACCACCCCCACTACCATTCACACGTCCCCTGTGTCCTCTCCCAGTGTGTCTGTGACGCCACCTCCAAAGATACACAAACGCAGGCACACACCCACCCAACAGCCATCCACCTCACGACAGCCTCCAGCGCATGCACCTTCACCCACATTCACCAAACGAACACCTCCTACAACCACAACCTCTTCCTCCACTCCCAAACCCCCTCCAGCTACCCGTCCCAGTTTCTCCCAAAAACTTTTCCTGTCCAACCTTGACCTCTTTCCCACACCTCCCCCAACCTCTCCTCGGGCCCGACTCTCCAGGTCCCAACCTAGCACCTCAGCCACAACATCTCCAGGACCAGTTGTGCCTGTAGTAACCGGAATCTGGAGTGCACCGGCCACCAGGGCAGCCAGTGTGGCACGGAGCCACAGCACGGACAGTCCCCCACCTGTCAAGCATCAAAAGTTGGCCAGTGCCCGGCGGGAGAGGGGGAAGACTCCAGCCACCAAAGCCTCTCCCAGGGGTCCAGGTGGGAGTGTGGAGTCAGCTGCGACACCTTCCAAGGTGGGGAAGGGCCACAAAAAAGTCAGCAGGTCTGGGAAGAGCAGCATGGCGGAGAAGATCGCCATCATCCCCGCTGCCCAGGAGGCCACCGCCATCATCCCTGCTGCCCAAGAGGCCACCGCCAGTACCTGCCCTGTTGCCCAGGAGGCCACCACCATCATCCCCGCTGCCCAAGAGGCCACCGCCAGCACCTGCCCTGCTGCCCAGGAGGCCACCGCCATCATCCCCGCTTCCCAGGAGGACACCGCCACCAGCCCCGCTGGGCCAGACAGGACCGCCAGCACCAGCCCCGCTGGGCCAGAGAGGACCGCCAGCACCAGCCCCGGTGGGCCAGACACGAACGCCAGCACCAGCCCTGCTGGGCCAGAGAGGACTGCCAGCACCAGCCCCGCCCGGCCAGAGAGGACCGCCAGCACCAGCCCTGCTGAGCCAGACACGAGCACCAGCCCCGCTGGGCCAGAGAGGACCACCAACACCAGCCCTGCTGGGCCAGAGAGGACCGCCAGCACCAGTCCCGCTGGGCCAGACACGACTGCCAGCACCAGCCCCGCTGGGCCAGACAGGACCGCCAGCACCAGCCCCGCTGGGCCAGAGAGGACCGTCAGCACCAGCCCCGCTGGGCCAGAGAGGACCGCCAGCACCAGCCCCGCTGGGCCAGACACGACGCCAGCACCAGCCCCGCTGGGCCATGAAGGACCGCCAGCAGCTGAGTCACTGCAAAGGACCCCGCCGCCGCAAGCACCGCTGAACAGGACCCTGCCGCCACAAGCACCGCTGAACAGGGCACCGCCGCCACAAGCACCGCTGAACAGGGCACCGCCGCTACAAGCACCTCTGGCCCATGAGCGCCAAGGGCACTGACGCTACTGAGTCTGTCACGAGCAGGATGAAGCACTCTGGGCACCAAGCTCCCTCCAGAACCCGTGGAGATTTACATCCACTACCTCAGTCCTTGGCAGGATGCAGCACTCTGGGCACCAAGCCCCCTCCAGAACCAGTGGAGACTGTCATCCACTTGAGAGACTGTGGCTTTGCACTCCCCAGGATGGAACAGTGGGCAACCCACCCACTGTGGAGACTTGAGAGACTGTGGCTTTGCACTCCCCAGGATGGAACAGTGGGCAACCCACCCACTGTAGAGACTTGAGAGACTGTGGCTTTGCACTCCCCAGGATTGAGCAGTGGGCATGTTGCCCCCTCGTGGATTTGGCGTTGTGCACTCAACAGGCTGAGGTGCCCCCCCCTTTCCCTCCCCCTGAGGTGCCTGTTTTATTGGTTTCTGATGCCCCTGCAGTGTTCTCTCCATCATGGTCGGGGATCTTGTGTGGGCCTCGCCCATACCGTGTGGGCCCAGTGTTCCACGGACTTCAATGGAGCCCTACCTGGACTACTATTCTTGGTGTATATTTTGTTTATAGTGTATATATGTATATTTTTGTGTACTGGATTTTAAGATATTACAATGGTTACACTAATTTCCTTTTGTCTTTGCATTCTTCCAGGGGGGTTAACTGTGATGTATCAATATGTATTAGTGTGTGTGTTGTCGTGGGTGAAGGTGGGGGTGGGGGTGGGGGTGTTGCGTGTTGCTTGTGTGTGTGCCTGTTTTTCCCTCCCCCTCCCCTGTGTCATAGGTGCAGTACTCACCGTGGCCTTCGCCGCCAGCGTTCGTACTCCTGGTAGAGGAGCAAGAAGATAAGGGCTGGTAGGATCTGCAGATCTGGTTCCATGGCATCCGGATTCCTCTGGGGTGTGTAGAGATGAACGTTTTCCCTTTGAAGTCCTGTTTCCGCCGTGTTTTTGTCTGTGGTGAATCCGCCCCGGAAAAGGTGGCGGATTGGTAGGTTGTGATACTGTGGGCGGTACATTGTCCTCTGCCTGTCTGTTGGCGGTGACCGCCGCACTGTTTGTTTGTACCGCCGTGGCGGTCGGAGTGTTAAAGTGGCTGTCTTTGTTGGCAGTGTCCGCCACGATCGTAATTCCAATTTGTTTACCGACGGCCTGTTGGCGGTCTTACCGCCGCTTTAACACCGTCCGCCAGGGTTGTAATGACCACCTTTATGTGTTATGGTGCATGGATCTAGGCCTTCAAGAGTCACATGCCCGTGAGTTACGTGTCACTGATATGTGACTTGGAGGCATTGGACCCTCTTACATCACAAACTATGTTGCTACCATACTTGTAACTATTGTGATTCTTTCCTGCTTCTCAGGTTTGAGTTACATTCCAATGGTATATGTAGTGGAGAATGAGTAGACCAAGGAGATTCAGGTGCAAAGTATTTTATTGGTGCTATTTATAAAGTGATAATGATTGTACAGTCACTATATGTAAACTTTCTGTAACAATTTGTAGTCTCCTGAGAACTCCTGTGGCAGTGTTATGTAGTTCCCCCTCCAAATGTGCTGCACCATTGTCATCATCCACCTCATTGGGGACATCTACCTGTTCACCCCAGGGAACATTTGTTCATATGCATATATTATGCAGGATTGCACAGACCAGTATGATCTTACATACCAGTGGTGAAACATACAATATGCTTCCTCGGGCCAGGCACCTAAACCTTGACTTCAGAAGCCCAAATGACCTCTCCACCACATTACGTGTTCTTCTGTGCCCTTCATTATATACATGCTCTTCCACCATTCTTGGACTGACAAATGGAATCATGACCTATGGCTGTATGCTGTAACCTTGATCAACTGCAAATGAATGAGAGAAGATGTGTTGGTAAAGCTTGATAGTGGGTTGGTATATACCATGGCAGCTGTTAGTTTTAGCAGGAGTGGTGACTCTGACTTGCTTCTGGTATAGTGTATGTTCATGTTTTGTGAAATGGTTTAATAGGTCTGTGTTGATGGACATGACAACCTGGGGATTGTCAAGTTAAATCCAAACTGATTGTTCAACCATTGCAAGTATGTACGGTGTTGTCCATATTTGAGGCAGTGTCCTATTGTTGGTGGAACCTACCATCTCCTTGCACCTCAGTGCTGTCATATGTAGAGACACCATGGCAGCCCCACAAAACCAAAGATTGTTACCATGTGACACTAAGCATGCAGTGCAACACTTAGTGACCCTTTGTGGCAGATGATGGCTATGCACTAGTGTACTAGGGTGTGAATCACACAATTGGAGGATGAGCAAAATTTGGTGCAGATGAATCTCCACAGTTCCTATATATGATTTCTCACAGACACTTTCAATACATACACAGTGCAGGCGTTGGGAGGGTAGACACCATTTTTTTTACATGGGTCCCTATGGACGGTGCATGGAAGGTCAGGTAGTCCTACTATGGCATCCATGTTCTTTACAGTATTACACAAACTCTATACCATGGTGGGCCATTTCTTGTGTATGGGGCACTCATGGTGGTGTTAGGGGGCATTAAGGTTGCATGTGAAGTGGCACTGGAGTAGGTGCTGCACCATTTCTCATTATTCTGCCCCATGGTCTTTCATGGCAAGTAATGTTATATTCCTATGCGTGCATCACAATGCAGCAGACAGGTGAATATGCTCACTACAGGCATGTGTAGGTAATATGTAGTTGGCAATGGCAACATTTGGGTGGCATTTGTTATTGGTGCTGCCAGAGGCTTGAACACCATGATTAATGTGGAGCTGTATCTATGTGTAGCTTTCTCTACATTGACATGGCCTATGCCATTCACATATCTGAGCTATTCACTGTTTGGTATGATGTGTGTGGGATCTGTGTTTAGGTGTCAACCATTGGACACTAATAGTAGTTTGGGATCAGCTTCTGTATGCAAAGGGGACATAGCTCCACCTGGCCTCACGTGGTGTGCCAGCCAGGTTGTGGCTGTTTTATGTACATGTGGGTGTATGTGTGTGTGATGTGCAATGATTGCAGTGTAGTGTTGCATGTGTTGTGATCTGTACATCTGTGTTCCCCTGCCTATGTCTTTTTAGTGTGGTGTATGTCTTGTTTGTCCTACAACATTGGAGTGTTGTCTGAGAACTAATTGGTATGGTAGCTTACCTACAAGTAGGTCATTGCCATATTGACCATCCTGGGACTGCTCGTTGATAGTGAAATGCTGGAATATGTATGCATCATGTACTCTGTCAGGGTATTTTGCAAGGATGTTTGTGAAGAGCCCATGGTGGTCTACAAGGGCCTACACATTTAGGTAATGAGTGTGCTTCTGTTGCTGTTGCTGCAATGTTGCAGCAGGTGTACATTTGACTTCCGGTTCAGTTGGTAAGTCCTGATCACATCTTGTTCCCTGAGCCCAAAGATGGTTGTAAGCTGTCTAAATATCCTCTCCTGCCTTCTGCGCTGCTTTTGTGGCTGCTGTGGTGGTGTTTGGGGTTGATGCGGTGCAGTGGCCTGCTGTCTTCGTTGACATCTGTGGCGTGTGCCAAGCAGGAGCAGTAACACTTCCATGTTGTCTTGGAGATTGCAAATGCTCCTTCTGTGTGTTTTCCATCAGTGGTGGTGTGTGGGCTTAATTTTAATGCTTGGTCTGTTCAGCCTTAGCTCTATTTTTTTGGGTCCGCTTCCTTAGTGTGCCTAGAATCATTTTCTGGAAGGGGACGCCTACCTTGCATATCATTGTAGCAATAATGCACAAGGTGGGTTGGCGCTCCCAAAAAATGAGGCTAACTCTGATATTTTGATGCTAGATGAGTCTAGTGTCAAAATATAAATATGGAGTTAAGCTAGCACGGCTTTTGCGTAAAACAAATGACACAAAGGTGGCGCAAACCTTTCATAAATATGGGCCTTAATTCCTCAGTGCTGCGTTAACATGGGCACTTCAATTTGTAGTAGCTGTTCACAAACTGCTTGTTAGAAAAGGGGTCTCTCGTTGGCAGAGGTATACACCCTTGTCCAAGTAGGGACCACAATCCTAGTCAAGGTAAGTCACACACAGTCCAAATTATCCTGTGCCCACCCTCTGGTAGCTTGGCACTGAGCAGTCACGCTTAACTTAGAAGGCAATGTGTAAAGTATTTGTGCAATAAAACAAGCAATAGCACAGTGAAAACACCACAAAATACACAACACAGGTTTAGAAAAACATAAGATATTTATCTGAGTAAATTAAAGTAAAAAACTATCATGATTTGATAAGTTGAAATATCACTTTTTCAATGATAAGAAGAGTATTAAGGGCCTTATTACAACTTTGGAGGACGGTGTTAATCCGTCCCAAATGTGACAGATATACCACCTACCGTATTACGAGTTCCATAGGATATAATGGACTCGTAATACGGTAGGTGGTATATCCGTCACATTTGGGACGGATTAACACTGTCCTCCAAAGTTGTAATAAGGCCCTAAGGGGGTCATTCTGACCTCGGCGGTAAAAGGCCCTTACCGCCGGTCAGAAGTCCGCCATAATACCGCCACGGTAAACCGCCACGGTCATTCTGACCTCCAACTGGCAAACCGCCAAAAACCCGACATCCACGGAAGGCCACCTCATCAGCGGGCAGCGATAAACTGGAGATGACCAAACCTCCACCGTCACGCCAACACAAACACGCCCATGCCATTACGAATCCACGAATCTTTCAACCGCGGTATTCCATTGGCGGTACACACCGCCGCGCTCAAAATACACACACACATACAAAACACAGCCACATTGGACAATTCAAAATACACACACCTGATACACATACACACACCACTCCCACACACCCATCACCATATAAAACACACACCCACATCACCCACAAATCCCCACAAATCGAAATTCAGAGACAAGGCGCAATACACAGAGAGAGAGCACAGGGAACGCAAACAACACACACAGGAACCCACCATCATCACCCACACCACATCTACGCACACATCACCACACACCACCACTCACATCACCACAAACACCACCCCACACCTCATCCACACCACCCCATGGCACCCCAAAGACACCCCAGGTTCTCGGACCAAGAACTCAGGGTCATGGTGGAGGAAATAATAAGGGTAGAGCCCCAGCTCTTCGGCACACAGGTGCAGCACACCACAATAGCCAGGAAGGGGGAGCTATGGCAAAGGATCGTCGACAGGGTCAACGCTGTGGGACAGCATCCCAGAAATCGGGAAGACATCCGAAAGCGCTGGAACGACCTACGGGGGAAGGTGCGCTCGATGGTGTCAAGACACAACATCGCTGTGCAGAAGACTGGCGGCGGACCCCCACCCACTCCACCCGAATTCACAGCATGGGAGCAAGAGGTCTTTAACATCCTGCATCCTGACGGCCTCGCTGGAGTAGCCGGAGGAATGGACTCTGGTAAGTCGAATCTCAACTACTTCACCCCCCCCAACCACCAGCATGCCAACCCACACACCCACCCTCACCCCCAATCCCCCAGCACACATCCTCCCTGCCAATGTCTCACCAGCACAACCCACCCAACCCAACCCCAACCCCTGAATGCCAACACAAACCATGGACACCCATCACCTATGCATGACCACTGAACATACCCATCCCCCCCCCCACAAACCACCCTCACAACTCCTCCCACAAGGGAATGCCAGCACTGGGGGACAAGGGCACACACAAATCGCACGCCATGGCACACACAGAAGCAATAACCATACTCTTTTACCCCTGCAGGGCCCGAACGCCAACACACCGGCCAGGAGGGCAGAGATTTGTCCATCCCACCCCCAGAACAGGCACCCAGTGATGACAGCAGCTCTGTCGACCTAGAACCTGATGACCAGCCAGGACCATCGGGGACCTCTGGACAGTCGGTTCCCCACACACAGACACAGGCCACAGCAGACCCAACCCCCTCTGGGAATATCAGCACAGCTCCCACCCAGCGGGCCCATGCCTCTGTCTCCAGGACGCGTCAATCAGCGGTGTGTCCACCACTACAGGGCACCCAGGCTGACCCACCACCCCAACAACAACAGGGACCTGGGGGCAGTGGTAGTGGGCACACCGTCCAGGGGACAGAGGCCCGGGGAAACAGGGGAACTGGGAGGGCTGCAGTGCGACAGGGGGGGGAGGACAGGCCCAGGGAACCCACTCTCCAAGAGGCCCTCACCACCATCATGGGAGCATACCACCACTCCCTGGAGACGATGGCGACGGTACTGGCCAGGTTCCAGGAGATCCAGGCACAGCAGGAGGAACGGTACATGGGGTTCAGAGACGAACTCAGGATCATCGGTTCCGCAATGGGCACCATAGTCCTGGCCCTCAACTAGATAGTCACCACATGGCGGGACCATGTGGCACCACAAAGGGCCCCTGTCACTAGCCTGGACCATGAACAGCCTACCACCTCCGCCGGCGCTAGTGGACAGGAGGCCCCCACACAGGCCACCAGAACCCCACCTCCTGCTGAAGAACAACCACTCCTCAAGAGGAACCTGAGATCACAAAAGAAGACAGAGTAGGATGCCAAGATCCCCGCCAGCATAAGATACCCCCTGATGTCATCCCACTGTCCCACATTGTCACCCTGTCCAACCTTAAAACAGCCCCTGCTCCATCCTTCCACAGGCATATGAAAAATGCACCTGTGAAACTGAGAACTGGACTCTGCCATGGACATTACTCCACCCCCACCCATCACCGTTTTACTATCATGGACCTATATGTGGCACTTGAAATAAATCACTAATTGCACTTCAAAAATCTGGAGTCTGCTTGTATTCTTAACAAATGTATTACACATAACGGTTCAATAATGTTCAGTTACATTGTGATGACAACATACCAATGTCAATGAGCTTTAGTCCATGGGTAAACAAAGCAGAAGTCACGCAGTTGGTCAAACAGCTCTGAAAAGGGAAGGGAAAGTCACAATTCAGTGAAAAGGAAATAGTGGGGAACACAGAGAGTAGAAATGCAGGAGGCCAGAAGTAAATGTAAAATGGCGTGGGTGATTCTTACCTGTGCTACTGAAAATACTGTTGTACAACTGTATCCCTGTTGTCCGTGTCGTCCCCGTCGTCTTCCTCCTCTTCACTCTCCACAGGCTCCACAGCTGCTACAACACCACCATCTGAACCATCCTCCTGCAGGAAAGGCACCTGGCGTCGCAATGCAAGATTGTGAAGCATACAGCAGGCCACGATGATCTGGCACACCTTCTTTGGTGAGTACATTAGGGATCCACCTGTCATATGCAGGCACCTGAACCTGGCCTTCAGGAGCCCGAAGGTCCTTTCTATGATCCTCCTAGTTCGCCCATGGGCCTCATTGTACCATTCCTCTGCCCTGGTCCGGGGATTCCTCACTGGGGTCAATAGCCAAGGCAGGTTGGGGTAACCAGAGTCACCTAATAGCCACACACGGTGTTTCTGTAGCTGTTCCATCACATAAGGGATGCTGCTATTTCGCATAACATACGCGTCATGCACTGACCCAGGGAACTTGGCATTTACATGGGAGATGTATTGGTCAGCCAAACAGACCACCTGCACATTCATCGAATGGTAATTTTTTCTGTTTCTGTACACCTGCTCATTGTCTTTTGGGGGGACTAAAGCCACATGGGTCCCATCAATGGCACCAATGATGTTGGGGATATGTCCAAGGGCATAGAAATCACCCTTCACAGTGGCCAAATCACCCTCCTCAGGGAAAACAATGTAGCTCCGCATGTATTTCATCAGGGCAGACAACACTCTGGACAAAATCTTAGAAAACATAGGCTGAGACATCCCTGATGACATGGCCACTGTTGTCTGAAAGACCCACTTGCCAAAAAATTGAGGACTGACAGAACCTGCACCAGAGGGGGAATTCCTGTGGGTTGGCGGATGGGGGACATCAGGGCTGGCTCCAGCTGGGCACACAGTTCATGTATAGTGGCTCGGTCAAGTCGGTATCGAAGTATAATATGTCGTTCTTCCATTGTCGACAGGTCCACCAGCGGTCGGTACACGGGAGGATTCCTCCTTCTCCTCGCAAGTCCCAGCGGACGGTGCCTAGGAAGGACAACATGGAGCACAAAGTCAAGCAACCCACAGCTACGTAACCACAGCTTGCACAGTACACAAATCGCTATGTATTGAATGGCTTGTATGAGTGGCAATGCAAGGCCTAGGCCTGTGTGACGCAGTAGAAATTAAGCCATGTGGGCCCTTGAAATGGCGGTTGCCTGACCTGAGAAGTGTGACAGTGGGATGTGAGGTCAATGCGCTGGCGTGGCACAGAGTGGCGGTAGGCGGTCGAAGACCGCTGTGCGAAGCCGCATTGGTTAACATTGTACCCTATGGGTTTCAGGAGCCAATGACGAGGTGCGCCGGCGGTCGCGGTACGCACCGCGGCGGCACGCACCGCCGCGGGCGTGTCCGCCATTTTCTATCTGAATAATCACTCGAGACCTGATCATCCACAGGAGAGGACCTATACTGCAAGTGCTGCTGTGACCTCGGTCTGGAAGAGACAATGGCTGCTGCGACTGGGGAAAGGGCCCCTGCCTTCACTTTTGAAGAGTTGGAGAAACTTGTGGATGGGGTCCTCCCCCAGTATGCGCTACTCTACGGTCCTCCAGATCAACAGGTAAGTACACTGGGTGCACGTTGAATGGGCTATGCCTGGGTTGTGTCTGGTGGATGTAAGATGGTGGGGTGGGGAGAGAATGAGGAGTGCAAGGCACGACAGATGACAGCATGTGCCACATGGCAAGGTTGGGGAGGGGGGGCAATCACATCTAACATGCAGAAAAATGATGATATTTCCTATTCCACCCTGTACATGTCAAATAGGTCAGCGCCCATCCGAAAGTCAACATTAGGCATGCCATCGCCAAGGAAGTCTGGGCCCTGGGGGTCCACAACAGAAAGGGCACCCGCTACCGAAAGAGATGGGAGGACATCCGCCGCGGGACCAGGAAGACCGCTGAGTCACTGCTGGGGATGGCCTCCCAACGTAGGAGGGGTGCCAGTCGTACCTTGACCCCCCTGATGTCCCGGATCCTGGCGGTGGCCTACCCTGATTTGGATGGGCGCGTGAGGACATCACAGCAGACACAAGGGGGTGAGTACCAGCACATTCTGCTATCTTTACACGCAGTGGAGGTGTCTGGGTGGGGGAGGAGGGCTGTGGGTGACATTAGGCCAGGGCGCTTTCTGTAGTGTAGTCCCCTCCTTTAGGCATGGCCCTGTGCCCCCGCCCCCCACCTCTGTAGGGTGACAAGTACAGCAATCGATGGTCCAGCATCACCCATGTGCGCATTTGTTGTCCATAGACCTGTTGGCCTAGTGACAAGTACTGAGTAGTGTCCCCCGATTGCGCGGCGTAGTGCATGAGGCTCCTGTGAATGTCCTCTCCGCCAACGGTGTTGACAATGCATGCACTCAACCTGTTTTTATTTCTCCCCCCACCCTTTTTATTTATCTTCTTGTGCATGTGTGCATTAGCATCATCAGGCGGAGGAGAATTGGCATCGGAGCACGAGGGAGCTGTAACTCACAAGGCCCCGGTGGGCCATGGTGCAGACACCGAGGTCACCAGTGATACGGAGGGCGAGGGGAGCACCACAACGGGGACCCGTGGTGACACCAGCGACACCGACACGTCCTCGGATGGGAGCTCCCTAGCGGTGGCGGCAACATCCGGGCCACCCGCCTCTACAGGTACAGCCGCCACCCAACGCACCAGCTCCGCCCTCCCAGCAGCCCCTCAGCCTTCGCTCCGTGCCCGCTCGCCCAAGAAGGCGGGCGTCTCCTTCGCCCCAGGCACCTCAGCCCCTGCCCCTGTCACCCCTGCTGCCCTCAGTGAGGAGGTCATTGACCTCCTTCAGACCATCATTGTTGGGCAGTCTACCCTTTTGAATGCCATCCAGGGTGTAGAGAGGGAGGTGCATCGGAGCAATGCATACCTGGAGGGCATTCATTCGGGTCAGGCTGCCCATCAACGATCGTTCAATACTCTGGCCTCAGCACTGACGGCAGCCATTGTCCCTGTTTCCAGCCTCCCTCTTCTAACTGCCTCCACCCTGTCTCTGTCTCCTGTTCCTCAGCCTATCCCATCCACACCATCAGACCAGCCTGCACACACCTCAACACCCAAGGGCAGCTCATCCAGACATAAGCACCACAGATCCCACAAGCATTCACCCAAGCAACATCCAGATGCAGACATGCCAACAGTCACTACCACCTCTGTGTCCCCCTCCTCCTCGTCTCCCTCCTCCCTCCCTGTGACGTCTTCACTCACACCTGCATGCACACCACCATCAGCCAGTACGTCCATCACCAGCACACCCTCCAGTACAGTCCGCACACGTGCAGTCACCACCCCGACTGCCATGTACACGTCCCCTGTGTCCTCTCCCACTGTGTCTGTCACCCCCTCTTCCAAGACACACAAACGCAGGCAGCCACCCACCCAACAGCCAACCACCTCGTGACAGCCTACGTCACAAGCACCTGCACCCAAAGACAGCACACCTGACTCTCCTACAACCACATCCTCTTCCTCCACTCCCATTCCCACTGCACCTACCCTTTACATTGGTCGTAAAAAACTTTACCTCTCCTAACTTAACCTCTTTGCCCCACCTGACCCACCCCCTCCATCTGGTAAGAGTCCCTTGAGCACCTCAGCCACCACCAGCCCTGCTTCAAGTGTCAGCATTGTGCACGGGTTTTGGAGTCCCCCCTTTCCCAGCACTGATACATCGGCCAGCAGCAAGGGGACAGCCAGCCCCCCCCTGGAAAGAGGACCCGTAAAATCAAGGGCCGCCGCGAGAAGACTGACACGGCTGCCCCCAAGGAGCAAAGTCCTGGGCCGTCACCTGCCACAACATCCAGGGGAGGCAAGGGCTAGAGAGCCTCATCGAAGGAGGGCAAGGGCAGCAGGGCGGAGAAGTCAGCCAGCAGGGCCGCGGACCAGGAGGGCTCCACAAGCCCCATCCCGGGTGTGACGGAGGACACCCACAGGCCCAGGACTCCATCACAGAAGGGTCCAGCAACTACACGGTCGGAGGGCGACTAAGCAGGGAGTCCTGGCCAGGTCTGGCTCCCTTGAATGACTGGACAAGCACCGCTGAAGAGGGCCCGCCGTGAAGAAGGCACCGCTGAAGAGGGCCCCGCCGTGAAGAAGGCACCGCTGAAGAGGGCCCCGCCGTGCTGAAAGGCACCACTGAAGAGGGCCCCGCCATGAAGAAGGCACCTCTGAAGAGGGCCCCGCCGTGCTGAAAGGCACCGCTGAAGAGGGGCCCGCCGTGAAGAAGGCACCTCTGAAGAGGGCCCGCCGTGCTGAAAGGCACCGCTGAAGAGGGCCCCGCCGTGAAGAAAGGCACCGCTGAAGAGGGCC
Source organism: Pleurodeles waltl (assembly GCF_031143425.1). NCBI lineage: Eukaryota > Metazoa > Chordata > Amphibia > Caudata > Salamandridae > Pleurodeles > Pleurodeles waltl. Next base: position 833,732,042 of record NC_090437.1, read on the forward strand.
CCGCCATGCTGAAAGGTACCGCTGAAGAGGGCCCCGCCGTGAAGAAGGCACCGCTGAAGAGGGCCCCGCCGTGAAGAAAGGCACCGCTGAAGAGGGCCCCGCCATGCTGAAAGGCACCGCTGAAGAGGGCCCGCCGTGAAGAAAGGCACTGCTGAAGAGGGCCCCGCCGTGCTGAAAGGCACAGCTGAAGAGGGCCCTGCCGTGAAGAAGGCACCGCTGAAGAGGGCCCCGCCGTGAAGAAAGGCACCGCTGAAGAGGGCCCCACCGTGCTGAAAGGCACCGCTGAAGAGGGCCCCCGTGCTGAAAGGCACCGATGAAGAGGGCCCCGCCGTGCTGAAAGGCCCCGCTGAAGAGGGCCCCGCCGTGAAGAAGGCACCGCTGAAGAGGGCCCCGCCGTGCTGAAAGGCACCGCTGAAGAGGGCCCCGCCGTGAAGAAGGCACTGCTGAAGAGGGCCCCGCCATGAAGAAAGGCACCGCTGAAGAGGGCCCCGCCGTGCTGAAAGGCACCGCTGAAGAGGGCCCCGCCGTGAAGAAGGCACCGCTGAAGAGGGACCTTCCTGTCAAGCACCGCTCCGCTGGCCCCTTCCTGTCAAGCACCGCTCTGCTGGGCCCTTCCTGTCAAGCACCGCTCCGCTGGGCCCTTCCTGTCAAGCACCGCTCCGCTGGGCCCCGCCGTCTCAAGCACCGTTCCGCTCCGACATAATAAAAATGTTACGTTAAATTTATGTAAAAATTAGGTTCATTGAAGTCATGGATAATTTACGAAATGAAATATCAGACCATAAATAATGAACAGTGCGAAAGCTATGTACAAAGTCATTAAGTCCAGCTCAGTTTTTCGAATATCCACAGTCCGTGGGCCAATGTCCACCAAACACATGGGCAAAGCCCACACAGGAGACCTGAGTCCTTTGGAGAGAACACTGCAGGGGCATCTGATGACAAAACTACAGGCACCTCAGGGGGAAGGGAAGAGGGGGCACCACAGCCACATGAGTCCACGACGCCAGATCCACGGAGGGGCCACCATGGCTACTGTGCCATCCTGGGGAGTGCAAAGCCACAGTCTTTCAAGTCTTTACAGTGGGTGGCCTGCCCACTGTGCCATCCTGGGGAGTGCAAAGCCACAGTCTCTCAAGTCTTTACAGTGGGTGGGTTGCCCACTGTGCCATCCTAGGGAGTGCAAAGACACAGTCCATCAGGTGGATTACAGTCTCCACTGGTCAAGGAGGAGGCATGGTGGGCACACTGAACCGTGATCAGTGCTTGCAGGAAGGGCCCAGCGGAGCGGTGCCTGAGACGGCGGGGCCCAGCGGAGCGGTGCTTGAGACGGCGGGGCCCAGCGGAGCGGTGCTTGAGACGGCGGGGCCCAGCAGAGCGGTGCTTGCAGGAAGGGCCCAGTGGAGCGGTGCTTGAGATGAAGGGCTTAGCGGAGCGGTGCTTGCAGGAAGGGCCCAGCGGAGCGGTGCTTGAGATGAAGGGCCCAGCGGAGCGGAGCTTGCAGGAAGGGCCCAGCGGAGCGGTGCTTGAGATGAAGGGCCCAGCGGAGCGGTGCTTGCAGGAAGGGCCCAGCGGAGCGGTGCTTGAGATGAAGGGCCCAGCGGAGCGGTGCTTGCAGGAAGGGCCCATCGGAGCGGTGCTTGAGACGGCGGGGCCCAGCGGAGCGGTGCTTGCAGGAAGGGCCCAGCGGAGCGGTGCTTGAGATGAAGGGCCCAGTGGAGCGGTGCTTGCAGGAAGGGCCCAGCGGAGCGGTGCTTGAGACGGTGGGGCCCAGCGGAGCAGTGCTTGCAGGAAGGGCCCAGCGGAGCGGTGCTTGAGACGGCGGGGCCCAGCGGAGCGGTGCTTGAGATGAAGGGCCCAGCGGAGCGGTGCTTGAGACGGCGGGGCCCAGCGGAGCGGTGCTCTTCTGCCCGGCGGGGCCCTGTTCAGCGGTGCCTGTCTTCACGGCGGGGCCCTGTTCAGCAGTGCTCTTCTGCACGGCGGGGCCCTGTTCAGCGGTGCCTGTCTTCACGGCGGGGCCCTGGTCAGCGGTGCTCTTCTGCCCGGCGGGGCCCTGTTCAACGGTGCCTGTCTTCACGGCGGGGCCCTGTTCAGCGGTGCTCTTCTGCACGGCGGGGCCCTGTTCAGCGGTGCTCTTCTGCACGGCGGGGCCCTGTTCAGCGGTGCTCTTCTGCACGGCGGGGCCCTGTTCAGCGGTGCCTGTCTTCATGGCGGGGCCCTGTTCAGCGGTGCCTGTCTTCACGGCGGGGCCCTGTTCAGCGGTGCTCTTCTGCCCGGCGGGGCCCTGTTCAGCGGTGCCTGTCTTCACGGCGGGGCCCTGTTCAGCGGTGCCTGTCTTCATGGCGGGGCCCTGTTCAGCAGTGCTCTTCTGCACGGCGGGGCCCTGTTCAGCGGTGCTCTTCTGCACGGCGGGGCCCTGTTCAGCGGTGCCTGTCTTCACGGCGGGGCCCTGTTCAGCGGTGCCTGTCTTCACGGTGGGGCCCTGTTCAGCGGTGCTCTTCTGCACGGCGGGGCACTGTTCAGCGGTGCCTGTCTTCACGGCGGGGCCCTGTTCAGCGGTGCCTGTCTTCACGGCGGGCCCTGTTCAGCGGTGCTCTTCTGCACGGCGGGCCCTGTTCAGCGGTGCTCTTCTGCATGGCGGGGCCCTGTTCAGCGGTGCCTGTCTTCCCGGCGGGGCCCTGTTCAGCGGTGCCTGTCTTCACGGCAGGGCCCTGTTCAGTGGTGCCTGTCTTCACGGCGGGGCCCTGTTCAGCGGTGCTCTTCTGCACGGCGGGGCCCTGTTCAGTGGTGCTCTTCTGCACGGCGGGGCCCTGTTCAGCGGTGCCTGTCTTCACGGCGGGGCCCCGTTCAGCGGTGCTCTTCTGCACGGCGGGGCCCTGTTCAGCGGTGCCTGTCTTCACGGCGGGCCCTGTTCAGCGGTGCCTGTCTTCACGGCGGGGCCCTGTTCAGCGGTGCTCTTCTGCACGGTGGGCCCTGTTCAGCGGTGCTCTTCTGCCCGGCGGGGCCCTGTTCAGCGGTGCCTGTCTTCACGGCGGGGCCCTGTTCAGCGGTGCTCTTCTGCACGGCGGGGCCCTGTTCAGCGGTGCTCTTCTGCCCGGCGGGGCCCTATTCAGCGGTGCCTGTCTTCACGGCGGGGCCCTGTTCAGCGGTGCTCTTCTGCACGGCGGGGCCCTGTTCAGCGGTGCTCTTCTGCATGGCGGGGCCCTGTTCAGCGGTGCCTGTCTTCACGGCGGGGCCCTGTTCAGCGGTGCTCGTCCAGTAAGTCAAGGGAGCCAGACCTGGCCTGGACTCCCTGCTCAGTCGCCCTCCGACCGTGCTGTTGCTGGACCCTTCGGTGACGGAGTCCTTGGCCCTTTGGTGTCCTGCCTAACACCGGGGATGGGGCTTGTGGGGCCCACCTGCTCCGCGCTCCTGCTGGCTGACTTCTCCGCCCTGCTGCCCTTTCGCTCCTTAGATGGTGCTCTCGGGCCCTTGCCTCCCCTGGATGTTGTGGCAGGTGAAGTGGCCGAACTTTGGTCCTTGGGGGCAGCCGTGTCAGTCCTCTCACGGCGGCCCTTTAGTTTCCGGGTCCTCTTGCCTGGGGGGGGCTGGATGTGTCCTTGCTGCTGATAGAAGTGTCACTGCTGCTAAAGGGTGGACTCCAGAACCCATGCACCACAGTGACACTCGAAGCTGGGCTGGTGGTGGCTGAGGTGCTCTTGGGACTCTTAGCAGTTGGAGGGGGTGGGTCAGGGGAGGGAAAGAGGTTAAGATTAGAGAGGTAAACTTTTTTAGGACCAAGGTAAAGGGTAGGAGTAGTGGTGATGGGAGTGGAGGAAGAGGATGTGGTTGTAGGAGAGTCAGGTGTGCTGTCTTTGGGTGCAGGTGATTGTGACGTAGGCTGTCGTGAGGTGGATGGCTGTTGGGTGGGTGGCTGCCTGCGTTTGTGTGTCTTGGAAGAGGGGGTGACAGACACAGTGGGAGAGGACACAGGGGACGTGTAAATGGTAGTGGGGGTGGTGACTGCACGTGTGCGGACTGTACTGGAGGGTGTGCTGGTGATGGAAGCACTGGCTGATGGTGGTGTGCATGCAGGTGTGAGTATAGACGTCACAGGGAGGGAGGAGGGAGACGAGGAGGAGGGGGACACAGAGGTGGTAGTGACTGTTGGAATGTCTGCATCTGGGTGTTGCTTGGGTGAGTGTTTGTGGGATCTGTGGTGCTTGTGTCTGGATGAGCTGCCCTTGGGTGTTGAGGTGTGTGCAGACTGGTCTGATGGTGTGGATGGGATAGGCTGAGGAACAGGAGACAGAGACAGGCTGGAGGCAGTTAGAAGAGGGAGGCTGGAAACAGGGATAATGGCTGCCGTCAGTGCTGAGGCCAGAGCATTGAACGATCGTTGATGGGCAGCCTGACCCGAATGAATGCCCTCCAGGTAGGCATTGCTCCGATGCACCTCCCTTTCCACCCCCTGGATGGCATTCAAAAGGGTAGACTGCCCAACAATGATGGTCTGAAGGAGGTCAATGACCTCCTCACTGAGTGCAGCAGGGGTGACAGGGGCAGGGGCTGAGGTGCCTGGGGCGAAGGAGATGCCCGCCTTCCTGGGCGAGCGGGCACTGAGCGAAGGCTGAGGGGCTGCTGGGAGGGCGGTGCTGGTGCGCTGGGTGGCGGCTGTACCTGTAGAGGCGGGGGGCCCGGATGTTGCCGCACCGCTAGGGAGCTCCCATCCGAGGACATGTCGGTGTCGCTGGTGTCACCACCGGTCCCCGTTGTGGTGCTCCCCTCGCCCTCCGGATCACTGGTGCCCTCGGTGTCTGTTCCAGGGCCCACCGGGGCCTTGTGACTTGCAGCTCCCTCGTGCTCCGATGCCAATTCTCCTCCGCCTGATGATGCTAATGCACACATGCACAAGAAGATAAAGAAAAAGGGTGGGGGGAGAAATAAAAACAGGTTGAGTGCATGCATTGTCAACACCGTTGGCGGAGAGGACAGACACAGGAGCCTCATGCACTAAGCCGTGCAATCGGGGTACACTACTCAGTACTTCTGACTAGGACAACAGGTCTAGGGACAACAAACGCGCACATTTGTGATGCAGGACCATGGATAGCTGTACTTGGCACCCTACAGAGGTTGGGGGCGGGGGCACAGGGCCATGCCTAAAGGAGGGGACTACACTACAGAAAGCGCCCTGGCCCAATGTCACCCACAGCCCTCCTCCCCCACCCAGACGCCTCCACTGCGCGTAAAGATAGCAGAATGTGCTGATACTCACCCCCTTGTGTCTGCTGTGATGTCCTCAAGCGCCCATCCAAATCAGGGTAGGCCACCGCCAGGATCCGGGACATCAGGGGGGTCAGGGTACGACTTGCACCCCTCCTAGGTTGGGAGGCCATCCCCAGCAGTGACTCGGCGGTCTTCCTGGTTCCGCGGCGGATGTCCTCCCACCTCTTGCGGCAGTGGGTGCCCCGTCTGATGTGGACCCCCAGGGCCCGGACTTCCTTGACGATGGCACGCCAAATGTCCACTTTCTGATGGGCGCTGACCTAGTTGACATGTACAGGGTGGGAAAGAAAATTTCATCAATTTTCTGCATGTTAAGATGTGAATGCCTCTCCCCCCAACTTTGCCATATGGCACATGCTCTCATCTGTCGTGCGTTGCACTCCTCATTCGCCCCCCACCCCAACAACTTACATCCACCCCACTCCACACAGGCATAGCCCATTCAATGTGCACCCAGTGTACTTACCTGTTGGTCTGGAGGACCGTAGAGTAGCGCATACTGGGGGAGGACCCCATCAACAAGTTTCTCCAACTCTTCAGACGTGAAGGCAGGGGCCCTTTCCCCAGTCGCAGCAGCCATTGTCACTTCCAGACCGAGGTCACAGCAGCACTTGCAGTATAGGTCCTCTCCTGTGGATGATCACGTCTCGAGTGATTAATCATGAAGAAAATGGCGGTCACGCCCGCGGCGATGCGTACCGCGGTGGTGCGTACCGTGACCGCCGGCGCACCTCGTCATTGGCTCCTGAAACCCATAGGCTTCAATGTTAACCAATGCGCCTTCGTACAGCGGTCTTCGACCGCCTACCGCCACGGTGTGCCACGCCAGCGCATTGACCTCACATCCCCTTGTCCCACTTCACAGATCAGGCAGCCGCCATTTCAAGGGCCCAAATGGCTTAATTTGAACTGCGTCACACAGGCCTAGGCCTTGCATTGCCACACATACAAGCCTTTCAATGCATTGCGATTCTTTTACTGTGCAAGCTGTGTGAACGAACCTGTGGTTTGCCTGACTCTGTGCTCCATGTTGTCCTTCCTAGGCACCGTCCGCTGGGACTTGCGAGGAGAAGGATGAATCCTCGCGTGTACCGACCGCTGGTGGACCTGTCGACAAGGGAAGAACGCCATATTATACTACGATACCGACTTGACCGAGCCACTATACATGAACTGTGTAACCAGCTGGAGCCAGCCCTGATGTCCCCCATCCGCCAACCCACAGGAATTCCCCCTCTAGTGCAGGTTCTGTCAGTCCTCCATTTTTTGGCAAGTGGCTCATTCCAGACAACAGTGGCCATGTCATCTGGAATGTCTCAGCCTATGTTTTCCAAGATTTTGTCCAGAGTGTTGTCTGCCCTGATGAAACACATGCGTAGCTACATTGTATTCCCTGAGGAGGCTGATTTGGCCACTGTGAAGGGTGATTTCTATGCCCTTGGACATATCCCCAACATCATTGGTGCCATTGATGGGACCCATGTGGCTTTAGTACCCCCAAAAGACGATGAGCAGGTGTACAGAAACAGGAAAAATTACCATTCTATGAATGTGCAGGTGGTCTGTTTGGCTGACCAGTACATCTCCCATGTAAATGCCAAGTTCCCAGGGTCAGTGCATGAGGCGTATGTTATGCGTAATAGCAGCATCTCCTATGTGATGGAACAGCTACAGAGACAACGTGTGTGGCTATTAGGTGACTCTGGTTACCCCAACCTGCCTTGGCTATTGACCCCAGTGAGGAATCCCCGGACCAGGGCTGAGGAACGGTACAATGAGGCCCATGGGCGAACTAGGAGGATCATTGAAAGAACCTTTGGGCTCCTGAAGGCCAGGTTTAGGTGCCTGCATATGACAGGTGGATCCCTGATGTACTCACCGAAGAAGGTGTGCCAGATCATCGTGGCCTGCTGTATGCTGCACAATCTTGCATTGCGACGCCAGGTGCCTTTCCTGCAGGAGGATGGTCCAGATGGTGGTGTTGTAGCAGCTGTGGAGCCTGTGGAGAGTGAAGAGGAGAAAGACGACGGGGACGACACAGAAAACAGGGACACAGTCATCCAACAGTATTTTCAGTAGCACATAGGTAAGAATCAACCACGCCATTTAACATTTACTTAAAGGCTCCTGCATCTCTTCTTTGTGTATTTCCCCCCAGTTCTTTATTATTGATTTTTTATTTCCCCTTCCCTTTTCAGTGCTGTATGACCCACTGCGTGACTTCTGCTTGGTTAGCCCATGGACTAATGGTTATTGACATCGGTATGTTGTCTTCATAAATTGACTGACCATTATTGAACATTAATGTGTAATACATTTGTAAATAATACAGGCTGACTCCTGAATTATTTCAGTGCAATGAGTGTTTTATTTTTAGTGCTAGAAATTGGTACATGATATTAAAACGGTGATGGGTGGGGGTGGAGTAATGTCCATGGCAGAGTCCAGTTCTCAGTTTCACAGGTGCATTGTCCATATGCCTGTGGAAGGATGGAGCAGGGGCAGTTCAAGATTGGACAGGGTGACAATGTGGGACAGTGGGATGACATCAGGGGGTATCTTATGCTGGCGGGGGTCTTGGCATCCTACTCTGTCTTCCTGTGAGATCTCAGGTTCCGCTTGCGGGGTGGTTGTTCTTCAGCAGGAGGTGGGGTTCTGGTGGCCTGACGTTGTGGTGGGGCCTCCTGTCCACTAGCGCCGGCGGAGGTGGTAGGCTGTTCCTGGTCCTGGCTAGTGACAGGGGCCCTTTGCGGTGCCACATGGTCCCGCAATGTGTTTTCTATCCGGTTGAGGGCCTGGACTATGGTCCCCATGGAGGTAGCGATGTTCTTGAGTTCATTGCTGAACCCCATGTGGCGTTCCTCCTGCTGTGCCTGGATCTCGGTGAACCTGGCCAGTACCGTCGCCATCGTCTCTTGGGAGTGGTGGTATGCTCCCATGATGGTGGTGAGGGCCTCTTGGAGAGTGGGTTCCCTGGGCCTGTCCTCCCCCCCCTGTCGCGCAGCAGCCCTCCCAGTTGCCCTGTTTCCCCGGGCCTCTGTCCCCTGGACGGTGTGCCCACTACCACTGCCCCCAGGTCCCTGTTGTTGTTGGGGTGTTGGGTCAGCCTGGGTGCCCTGTAGTGGTGGGCACACCGCTGATTGACGCGTCCTGGAGACTGAGGCATGGGCCCGCTGGGTGGGAGCTGTGCTGGTGTTCCCAGAGGGGGTTGGGTCTGGTGTGGCCTGTGTCTGTGTGTGGGGAACCGACTGTCCAGAGGTCCCCGATGGTCCGGGCTGGTCATCAGGTTCTAGGTCGACAGAGCTGCTGTCCTCACTGGGGGGCTGTTCCGGGGGTGGGATGGACAAATCAGGACCCTCCGTGGCGGTGTGTTGGCGTTCGGGCCCTGCAGGGGTAAAATAGTGTGGTTATTGTCTTTGTGTGTGCCATGGCGTGCATATTGTCAGCGCCCTTGTCCCCCAGTGCTGACATTCCCTTGTGGGAGGTGTTGTGAGGGTGGTTGGGGGGGGGGATGGGTCTGTGCAGTGGTCATGCATTGGTGATGGCTGTCTATGGTTTGTGTTGGCATTCAGGGGTTGGGGTTGTTTAGGGTGGGTTGTGCTGGTGGGACACTGGCAGGGAGGATGTGTGCTGGGGGGTTTGAGATTGGGGGTGAGGGTGGGGTTGTGGGTTGGCATGCTGGTGATTGGGGGGGGGAAGTAGTTGAGAATCGACTTACCAGAGTCCATTCCTCCGTGTACTCCAGCAAGGCCGTGAGGATGCAGGATGTTTACTACCTCTTGCTCCCATTCTGTAAATTGGGGTGGAATGGGTGGGGGTCCGCCGCCAGTCTTCTGCACAGCGATGTTGTGCCTTGACACCATCGAGCGCACCTTCCCCCGTAGGTCGTTACATCGCTTTCGGATGTCGTCCCGATTTCTGGGATGCTGTCCCACAGCGTTGACCCTGTCTACGATCCTTTGCCATAGCTCAGCCTTCCTTGCAATAGTGGTGTGCTGCACCTGTGTGCCGAAGAGCTGGGGCTCTACCCTGATTATTTCCTCCACCATGACCCTGAGTTCTTGGTCCGAGAACCTGGGGTGTCTTTGGGGTGCCATGGGGTGGTGTGGATGAGGTGTGGGGTGGTGTTTGTGTTGATGTGCGTGGTGATGTGTGGTGATGTGTGCGTAGATGTAGTGTGGGTGATGATGTTGTGTTCCTGTGTGTGTTGTGCTTTGCGTTCCCTGTGATCTCTCTCAGTGTATTGCGCCTTCTCTCAGATATTTCTGGTTGTAGGGGCTTGTGGGTGATGTGGGTGTGTGTTTTATAGTTGTTTGGATGTGTGGGAGTGTTGTTTGTATGTGTATCAGGTGTGTGTATTTCAAATTGTCCAATGTGGCTGTGTTTTGTATGGGTGTGTGTATTTTGACCGCAGCGGTGTGTACCGCCAATGGAATACCGCGGTTGAAAGACCGCCCCGAGGATTCGTGGGTCAGAATGGCATGGGCGTGTTTGTGTTGGCGTGGCGGTGGAGGTTTGGTTATCTCCAGTTTATCGCTGCCCGCTGATGAGGCGGCCTTCCGTGGATGTCAGGTTTTTGGCGGTTTAACAGTTGGTGGTCAGAATGACCGTGGCGGTTTACCGCGGCCGCGGCGGTAGAATGGCGGACTTCTGGCCGGCGGTAAGGGACTTTTACCGCCGAGGTCAGAATGACCCCCGAAGTCTTTTTGGCCTCTAGACTTCAGGAACAGGAGGCAAGTTCAATCCAAGCACTTCTCAGCAGCGCCAGAGGCAAACAAGGCAGCAGGGCAACAGCAAGGCAGTAGTCCTTCACTGCCAAGCAGTCCAGGTAAGTCCTTTGGGCAGCTGGGCAGCCAGACAGCTTCTCTTGGCAGATTGCAGGATCTGGTTCTGATTCAGAGTTCTGATTCTGAATGTCTGTCCCAAGAAGTATCTGAGTTGGTGGGGTCAGGGACCCAGGTTATATTCTCAAAAGTGTCTTTGAATTGGGGAAGACTACAAAGAGTGGTTTTGAAGTGCACAAGGTCCCCTTTCAGTACAGGTCTGTCTGCCAGGGTCCTAGTATGGGTTTGGCAGTCCATTGTGTTAGGGCAGGCCACTAGCCTTTGAAATATAAGTGACAGGCCCCATCACCCTTCCAGCCTAGGAAGACCCATTTGATATGCAGATGAGTGCAGATGTGACTGAGTATCATGTGTTTGTGGTTGTCTGGGTGAAATGCACAAGGGAGCTGTCAACCAGCACAGCTCAGATGTGGATTGGAGACAGGCTGTAAGGCACAGATGGATTTTAAGTGCTGAGAAAATGTTCACTTTCTAAAAGTGGCATTTCTAAAATAGTAATATAAAATCCAAACTCACCACTAATCAGGAGTTTGTTCATATTACCATTCTGGTCATACTAAATATTACCTATTTGCCCCTTTCTGATCAGAATCTACCACTCAAAAAGTATATGAGGGTAGCCCTGATGTTAGCCTATGAAAAGAGCAGGCCTCACAGCAGTGGAAAACAAATTTAGGAGTTTCCCACTACCAGGATATTAGAAATGGGGTCTTTGGTTGGCACTCCGGTTTATCCCCGTCCAAGCAAAGACCCTCACTCTAGTCAGAGTAAAGGAGAATCACCCAGTTCACCCCTGCTCACCCCCTTGGTAGCTTGGCACAAGCTGGCAGGCTTAACTTCAGAGATCTAGGTGTAAAGTATTTGTACCAACACACATAGTAACTCAATGAAAACACTACAAAATGACACAACATAGGTTTAGAAAAATAGAAAATATGTATCTAAACAAAACAAGATCAAGAAGACAAAAATCTGACATACAAAAGTCAAGTGATTATTTTAAAAGCAAAAGAGTCTTAATCCTTGAGAAAATAGTAAAAACACTGTTAGCGGTGAAAAGTACCTGGGTAGCGACAAAATAACACGCACAGGCGAGTGTGCATCGAAAAAGGTAAGTGGTGTGTCGATTTCTCACCCGCATGTGAGACTGTACGTCATTTCTCCTTCTCTGGTTGGGTCGACATATGTAATTTTTCCTCCCTGCAGGAGAGCCATGCGTCGATCCTGGCAGCACTCGGGTCTGGGCAGGCGTTGTGTTGTATTACTGTGCCCAGCAAGGTTTGTGTCGAAAATCCTGCTGCACTGTATCAGCAAAACCACACAATGTGGGTTGCGACGTTATCAGCCTCCGTCAGCAGGTGTTGCACGTCATTCTTCCTGCTACTTGCATCGATTTTCCAGCCACGATGCCAGTGAAGTGCTGGTTTCTGCTGCAAAGCCGGCAGCGGATAGTTTTTCAGCCGTGTCTCGGAAGATGCGTCGATATTTTCCGAACACGGCGGTCTGTGCATGGATTTTCAGTCTTGGTCTGCGAGCTTCACCTTCCAAGATCCCTGGAACTGGATAGGGCACCACTTGGAAGGGCAGGAGTCTCAGCAGAGAGTCCAGTTGCTGGCAAGAAAAGTCTTTGATGGCCCTGAGACTTCAACAACAGGAGGCAAGCTCAGGACAAGCCCTTGGAGATTTCTTCACAAGAAGGAATGCCCACAAAGTCCAGTCTTTGTCCTCTTACACAAACAGAAGCAACAACTGCAGGATAGTTCCACAAAACACAGTCTCATGCAGGGCAGCATTTCTCCTCAGTTCTTCAGCTCTTCTCCAGGCAGAGGTTCCTCTTGATGTCCAGAAGTGATCTAACGTCTGTGGTTTTGGGTGCCCTTCTGATACCCATTTTGGCCTTTGAAGTAGGCTTACTTCAAAGGAAAGTCCCTCTTGTTTGTGAACTCCTGCCTTGCCCAGGCCAGGCCCTAGACACAACCAGGGGGTTGGAGACTGCATTGTGTAAGGGCAGGCAACAGCCCTTTCAGGTGTAAGTGATCACTCCTCCCCTCCCTTCTAGCACAGATGGCTCATCAGGATATGCAGGCTATGTCCCAGCTCCCTTTGTGTCACTGTCTACAGAGAGGTGCAGCAAATGCAAAAATAACAAGTGATGGACTGAATGCTGAACAATGTCAAACATTCACCCACAGTAAACAGATTGGGCCTAAATCCATCGTTTTTTTGCCACCCATGCCTTTTCAGTTTGGACCTAGCCATATGCAAATCAGTCTTGACCCTGTTCCCCCATGGGAACAGTCCAGCCCAAACTGCCTAGCTTGACTCCAGTGGCATGGGGAGCAAGGGACCCACGTCTGGGTATACCCTTCCCACTTGGGGCAGCAAATGCAAAAAGAACAAGTGATGGACGGAATGCTGAACAATGTCAAACATTCACCCCCAGTATACAGATCTGGGCCTAAATCCATCGTTTTTTTGCCACCCATGCCTATTCAGTTTGGACCTAGCCATATGAAAATCAGTCTTGACCCTGTTCCCCCATGGGAACAGTCCAGCCCGAACTGCCAAGCCAGGTCCTCCCTGGACTGAAAACAAACATCCGTTTTTTTTTTTTTTAAAGTTTCAAAAACCTTTATTAAGTGCTTAAGTAGGCGATACATAGGTTTTTAAAGACTGGTACCTCTTCCCTTAGGAAGGGCAATCCACTTCAACTTTGTTTCAAATCATACTTTAACAATACATAATAGTCAGTTTACATATGAGAGAAGTGGTAAAGGGGGTTTGGTTTCTTGGGGCAGTGTGGGGAGTTCATTGGGAAGGAGGGGTTAGGGTTTACAGTTCTTCCTCCTTCTCACGCTCCTTGTTGTCCTTGTCTGTGTAATCTCTCAGCAGGTTGTGTACCATTCTGCGGCACGCTTCCCTGCTCACCACCTCCCCGTTGGTCACCAGTCGGTCCTGGCATACAAGAGGATGTCCTTTACGCAGCAGAGGATTCTCCAGCATCCTTGGATAGCCTCCACTGAGTGTGTTTTTGGAAACAGCCCATACAGCACAGAGTGGTGAGTGATGTTTGGGTATGGGATGTGAGCTTCCATTTCTTGTTTTAAAGCTCCCCGCAGTCTCTGAGCGAAAGGGCAGGCCCAGAACAGATGGTATGTAGTTTCCTCTGCTGGGCATCCCCTGGGCATTCTCTGTGTGGGCACAGGCCCCTGCTGTGCATGAATGACCGGACTGGCAGTCCCCCTTTCACGGCCATCCATGCAATGTCTTTGTGTCTGTTGGTCAGGGATGGGGAGGATACATTTTCCCACACCCTTGTTGCTGTAGCGGATGGCAGGTCGCTCACTGGTTCTGTGGTGTCCCTGGACCTGATTAGTCCGTGGATTGTCCTGGGCTTCCATAGGCTTGGTGTGACACAGTTCAGCCCAAATTCAACCACAAACTTCTCAATCTCCTTGTAGTACCAGGGGAGGTCCCAGTTGAACATTGTTGCATTCTCCCACTTATCCCATCCCAGTCTTCTCCATACTGGGAGCAGGAAGAAGCGGAAGACCCTGTAAGCTGAGTGGTCCTTGTTCTCGTTCGTCAGGGTTATTCGGACGCAGCCACACACAAAGAAGGCTCTGAGGATTGTCGGGATGTCAGGGACTGCCTTCCCTCCCTTGCGATGCTCCTTGTGCATGACTGTCCTTTTCACCCTGTCCATCTTTGAATGCCAAACAAAGTGGAAAACCATGCTGTTCACAGCCCGTGCTACATTGGCCAGGAGTGGCCAGGCCTGTGTCTCATACTGCAGCACGGGCAGTGCGTCGTTCCTGAGCACCAGAGCCTTTCCCTCAATGCTCAGGTGTCTCAAGCTCCAAAAGCCCAGTTGCTGCTTGACTTTGACCAGGCGTTCATTCCAGCTTTTCGCCGCTGCTCCTGGTCCCCCAAACCAGATACCGAGGATCTTTACCAGTCCTGCCTCAATGGGGAAAGGGAGAGGCTCGTTACATAGGTCCCAGCGGCCGAAGAGCTTTGCCTGTGATTTGTCCACGTTGATCTTTGCTCCTGATGCTTTGCCAAAGTCCTTGCATGCCTCCAGCAGGGACTGGACTGATTTCCCATCTGTGCAGAAGAGGGTGACGTCGTCCATGTACAGCGTGCACTTGACTTCTTTCTTTGCGTCTCCTGGAGTCGGGATCCCTCTGATGTTCGGGTTCTTCCTGATGTACTCCGCGAGTACATCTATAACCAAAACAAACAGAGAGGGCGAGAGCGGGCAGCCTTGTCTTACCCCAGACCTGATAGGAAAGAGGGCTGTTTTCCAACCATTTACCATGACTGAACTGAAGATGTCTGTATACATTATTCTAACATAATTGCAGAACCGCTCCCCCAGCCCAAAGCCCTGCAGTACCCTCTCCATGAACTCATGGGAGACACGGTCAAAGGCCTTTTCCTGATCGAGACAGACCAGCGCAGTGCGGATATTTCAGTCTGTGATGTACTGGATTGTGTTCCTGATCAGTGCTAAGCTGTCCGCTACCCTGCGTCCTGGAACCCCACAGGTCTGGTCTGGGTGAACTATCTCTCCCATAGCGCCCTTGAGTCTATTCACCATTGTCTTTGCCAGGATCTTGTAATCCACATTCAGGAGAGAGATGGGACGCCAGTTCTTGAGGTCACATCTCTCCCCCTTATGTTTATACAGGAACGCAATCGTTCCTTCCCTTAATGTGTGGGGCATGACTCCCTCCTGCTCCATCTCCTCATACAGCTCCAGAAGGTCTGGTCCCACTAGGTCCCACAGTGAAGTGTAGAATTCAATTGGTAGACCGCCATTACCTGGTGTCTTTCCTGACTTGAAGGATTTAACTGCAATGTGCAGCTCCTCCAGAGTGAGGGGTGCATTGAGGACTTCCCTTGCTGGTGTGGAAACCTTTCTAGGGATACCTGCCAAAAACTTTTCTGCCTGATCCCCATCTGACCTCTTCTCTGAGTAGAGGTCCCCATAGACGTCTGTCACAGCCTTCCTAATGTCTTCCTTGGTGTCACACAAAATTCCCTCCCTGTTGCGCAGTTGAACCAGAGGGGTGTGCGCAGAGTGGATTTTCTTAAAGAAGGAGTTGCATTTCTCCCCCTTTTCCAGGTTCTCCACCTCAGAACGGAAGATGATCCTCCTTGATTCGTCATGAAAGTGCTCGCTCAGCTCTTTCTTGACTGCCTCCAGAGGGTTCTTGACGTCCCATCCGCGGAGTTGGAGGTCGTGCAGTTCCTGCAGCTGTTGCTGCACTCTACTGAACTCCTTCCTTCTCCCCCTTGCTGCTTTCCTGCCCACGTTCTTAAAGAAATCCTGAATCCTGCCTTTCACCGACTCCCACCATTCCCCTATTGACTGGAAGGTGTCTTTCATGTCTTGCCACTCACTGTAAGTCCTCCTCAGCTCCTCCTGTACATCCTCTCTCCCCAGCAGAGAACTATTCAGTTTCCAGGTGCCTGGACCTGTCAGGAACATCCTAGGACCGGTTTCAGTGTATCACCCTTCATCAGCTAGGCTAGCTTGACTCGAGTGGCATGGGGAGCAAGGGACCCACGTCTGGGTATACCCTTCCCTCTTGGGGCAGCAAATGGAAAAAGAACAAGTGATGGACAGAATGCTGAACAATGTCAAACATTCACCCCCAGTACACAGATCTGGGCCTAAATCCATCGTTTTTTTGCCACCCATGCCTTTTCAGTTTGGACAGTAGCCATATGCAAATCAGTCTTGACCCTGTTCCCCCATTGGAACAGTCCAGCCCGAACTGCCAAGCCAGGTCCTCCCTGGACTGGAAACAAACATCCTAGGACCGGTTTCAGGGTATCACCCATCATCAGCTAGGCTAGCTTGACTCGCGTGGCATGGGGAGCAAGGAACCCACGTCTGGGTATACCCTTCCCACTTGGGGCAGCAAATGCAAAAAGAACAAGTGATGGACGGAATGCTGAACAATATCAAACATTCACCCCCAGTACACAGATCTGGGCCTAAATCCATCATTTTTTTGCCACCCATGCCTTTCCAGTTTGGACCCAGCCATATGCAAATCAGTCTTGACCCTGTTTCCCCGTGGGAACAGTCCAGCCCAAACTGCCAAGCCAGGTCCTCCCTGGACTGGAAAAAAGCATCCTAGGGCCAGTTTCAGGGTTTGACCCTTCCACAGCCAGGCTAGCTTGACTCCAGTGGCATGGGGAGCAAGGGACCCACGTCCAGGCATCCCCTTCCCACTTGGGGTAGCAAATGCAAAAAGAACAAGTGATGGACGGAATGCTGAACAATGTCAAACATTCACCCCCAGTACACAGATCTGGGCCTAAATCCAACGTTTTTTTGCCACCCATGCCTTTCCAGTTTGGACCCAGCCATATGCAATATGGAACAGGGTCAAGACTGATTTGCATATGGCTGGGTCCAAACTGGGGTGGCATGGTGAGCAGAAGAACGATGGATTAACCCCAGATCTGTGACTGGGGGAGAGTGTTTGAAAAGTTTCAACACTCTGTCCACCATCTTTTTGTGTTGCTACAGAGAGAGGTGCAAACAGCCCAACTGTCAAACTGACCCAGACAGGGAATACACAAACAGTCAGAGTCACAGAATGGTTTAAGCAAGAAAATTCCCACTTTCTAAAAGTGGCATTTTCAAACGCACAAACTTAAGACCAACTTTTCTAAAAGATGTAATTTTAAATTGTGAGCTCAGAAACCCCAAACTCCATATGTCTATCTGCTCCCAATGGGAATCTATTCTTTAATCATTTTTTAAAGCAGCCCCCCTGTTAACCTATGAGAGAGATATGCCTTGCAAGAGTGAAAACCGAATTTGGCCGTATTTCACTGTCAGGACATATAAAACAGATTAGTATATGTCTACCTTAAACATGCACTGCACCCTGCCCAGGGGGATACCTAGGGCCTACCTTAGAGGTATCTTACATGTAAGAAAAGGGAAGGTTTAGGCCTGACAAGTGGGTAGTCGAGAGTAGGATTTGCGAGTCGAATTCTTCTTGCGGGTGCGGGAACTGAGAAGGAGAGAGTAGCGGCCGAGGCTTCAAGTGAAATCTCTGTAAAGTTCAGAAGCTAATGTGTTACCCTTCCTGTAGTAAACCGGCAAATTTGTGTTGTTGTTGTTGTTAAGGTGCTTGCAGTAATTTGCATTAGTTTGGTGTGAATCCAGCGCAAATTGACAGAAAAAGAGGGATGTTTTGCGTTCCCAGAACATGGGACGTTCAATACGAGAGTTCTAGAAAATTTAAGGTGGATGTTAGGTGTACAGAAGCCACCTCTGTGGCCAGCGCAGTATGAGGCTTTAGCAATTTGGGATTTAATAAACTATTAAGCAGCGGCAAGAAATATTCCAAAGAAGAGTAAAAAGGGCAGAAAAGACTTTAGCGGAAGCTAGGTGGGATAATAAAAGCAAAATGTGGAGACGGGGAATAGTTGATGGATTAAAATTGTTCCCAGCAATAACACAGGGAGATGAGGCACAGGGAAAGAAAGCCACACGCAAAATGGACAAAGACTCTAGTAAGCCTAAAGAGACTAAAAGAGCTTGGGAAGAAGAAGATGATTCAGATAACGAAGAATTTCTAAATCAGATATTGCATGATCGCCCGCCACCTTATGCGGTAAGCGACAATGTCCTGAGCACTAGTGCGGATCCTGGGAACCAGACGCAGGAGAAGGGAGTTACTGACACAGCACAGATTAGTAATACAGGTTTGATACATAATGGTGTCAGTGTACCCACTGCGCCAGACATGCAGATACGGTTGCAACCTCCACCGCAGATACAGAGAATCTATCCAGACGTCCCATTACTAGAGACTACTACAAATCTGATAGTGCCGCCAGACCCGATATATACAAAATCGAGGTTAGTGCAGATTGAGCCAACTCCACAATTGCTGCCCCAGCCGTAGCCACAACTAATACCAGGGTATAATCTAGCAGCAGGACCTCCATTAATACCTGCCCCGGCTTCAGAGAATCAAACTTTTGGGGTCGCTGCTCCACGAGGTTTGGGACCAGGTCAGACACCAGCTGCCATTTCATTACCAATTACTGTTGGACCACCTGTACCACTATATGCACAGGGTAAACCTGAGACAAGTGATCAAGGCATAGGGGCCCAGGAAATGATGAGAGAGGGATTCACAGGAACCCCACGATCAATATTGTCAAGACCACAAACAGCCGAACACCTCAGGTCTTTGCTAAGCCTTAGTCCGATTGGGGCTCCTATTGAGGTGATAAGACAAGTAGGGTCAAGTGTGTTAGCCCCACAGACAATGAGTTTGGAAACATCACAGACACCAATAATGCAGGCAGAAAATATCTTGTTGCAAGGTTTTTCTGTGCAGCAACTAAACGAGTGGCTGGGAAATAACAAACCTTCACAACCTGCTACAATAACCGCAGAGAGAGATGAATACCTGAACTTTGTGAGACTGGGCGTGGAGGCTATTGAATTAGTGGAAGGAACAATGGGGGTAAACAGGTTAGAGTCATATACAGAAGCAGAATTGAGATATCTGTGCCCTAAGATTACTAAAGAAGTAGGAAAGGTACATCAGAAATTAGCGAACCTAGCAGACAAATACAATATTGATATTGAGAATACTAAACATTTGAAAAGAAGTTACAGGTTAGACTTTGATTCAAAAGACTTCGAGCATATGAGGTCTGCTGGAATGAAAGCACATCTAAAGGAAATACTGCCAAGTGCGCAAATCTGGGGAGCTTTAGAAAAATGGGAAGGCAGATGGGCAAAGAAAAGAGACAAGGAGTAAGGTGACAGTCCAGGATCGAGTAAAGCTAAAACTTCACCAGATACGGAATCAGTAAAGATGTTACCCATGAGAGAAACAGCTGGTGGGGTTCTAATTCATGTACCGTGGTCCAGGGGAGACATCCTATCCTTTACAAATGATTATCCCAGGCTGAGGGAGAAGCCGATAGAGTGGTATTAGGAAACGGATAGGTTTGTGAAACTTGCAAAGTGTCTCTGGGAAGACTTGAATACCTTGTTTGAGATCATTGTTCCGCCCAACTTATGGCTTGAGTGGAAGAGAGGGGTAGACTGGCCGACACAGGAGCTGGCAAGGGATAAGGTGACCAGAGCACCCTCTGAGGAGGTGATGAATTATTATCACAAAGTGATTGAGTTTTTGAAGCAGAAAGTGTCGCCGAAAGTGACTGATTGGCAGAAAATCGACCGGACTTCACAGGAGGTTAAAGAATCAATCCATGCTCATTATGAGAGATTATTGAAGGCATTCAAACATTACAGTGGTACTGAGACCATTGAGCTAAAAGACATGAACCATCTCGTGTTCAGATTTGTTGAAGGGCTGAGACCAGAGGTTAGCCAGATAATTAAGAATCATTTGATCTGTTGGCAAGCGAAGCCAATTGATGAGGTATTGCAGTATGCGAAATACTGTAGTGACGAGATCGAGCTGAAGCAGAAAAAGTTGAAGGAGAAAGTGATGGTGATGCAGATAAGGGCTGCGCAGTCAGGGATGCAGGGAAATGGAATTCAACCGATGATACAGCAACAACCGCAAGGGAATGGTGTGTTTCAAGCACAAGCAAGAGGTCGAGGTTTTGTGAATCGCGGTCCAGACTTGAATACTGTTGTGGTTCAATATGATGTGCAAGGGATGAAAAGGATGTCACATTGTCACCCGTGCGGGGGCGTGGGCCATTGGAAGCGGGAATGCCCAAATGTGGTGCAGGATGGTGTCATTCAACAAAGCACTAATGTTGGTACATTGCAAAATATGAGAGGTCCAAAGTTGAGAAATCAAAACCCGAACTTCCAAAATAACATGGTTCAGATGAAAGGGCTATAGCCCATGCAGCAAATGCAAATGCTGCGTGTTCAACCAGCGCAAATGCAGCAAGTACAACAGCAGGTTCCCATGGTACCTAGCAGCAAATGCAATTACCATTAGCTCCATTGGGACAGCAAAAGGTGATGCTTCCTCAGCAGGTCACAGGTCAAGTAATGAGCCAAAATAATACAGTACAGCAATTCCCATTGCGTGGTGAAGACGGAATGAATGAGGAGTAGTCGGATGACAGTTCAGACAGCGAAGAGTGCAGGCTTGCAGCATCCCTAGAAGTAGATCAAAGGGGACCTTAAGTAGAGGGAAAGGTGATGGGTCACAAGGTTTTATTCTTGGTTGATACTGGAGCTACACGCTCCACGGTCAGAAGTGCGGAAGTTCCAGAATTACCACTGTCAGGGCGTACCATAAGGGTGGTCGGAGTAGCAAACCAGTACTTGACAAATCCAATTACAGATCCAGTGCAAGTTGAGATTGGCAACTTCCAGGGACTACATAAGTTTGTAGTCTGGGATTCGAGTCCTGTGTCCCTACTGGGAAGAGACTTACTGTGTAAAACTAAATGCTCGATTAGCTGTTCCAATGATGGAATTGAGGTGCAGACAAACAGTGATGATGAAGGGGATGATGGTCAGTTCTCAGAGTTAGAGGCAGGAACTATGAATGAAGATTACCCTTTGATAACGTTGTTCCTGATGCTTACGGTGATTGATTTGCCTGCCGAGTTACAGGGAACGGTGACAGAGAAAGTGTGGGATTTGACAGGAAAAGAAGTGAGACTGATAAAAGGAGTAGAACCAGTTAAAGTTCAAGTAAAACCAAATGCAGTGTTTCCTCAGGTACCACAATATCATATGGCACAAGATGTTCTTATTCAGGTGTCACAAATAATCGCAGATATTGTAAAACAAGGAGTTCTGAAGGAAGTATTGAGCAGCCGATGTAATTCATCGATAATGGGTCTGAAAAAGCCCTGTGGGAAAGTTCGAATTGTGCAGGACTTGAGAAAAATAAACGAGATTGTGGTGAAGTGTTGCCCCATAGTGCCCAATCCAGCAGTGATTATGTTTCAGGTCCCATGTGATGCTGAATGGTTCACCGTTGTAGACCTGTCACAAGCTTTCTTTTCGATACCTCTTCATGAGGACAGACAGTTTTTATTCAGTTTCAAATTCCTGGACAAGATGTACAGTTGGTGCAAAATTCCTCAAGGGTTTTCTGCATCACCGTCCATCTTCAATCAGATATTGAAAAAGGACCTAGAATCCTTAGTACTGCCTTTCATTTCGACACTAGTACAGTACATTGATGACTTGCTGATTGCGTCCAGGACAAAAGATGACTGTAGGTATGACACAATTGCCTTACTGAACCATTTGGGAAAGAGGGTCCAGGAGAATATCAAAGGAAAGGATAACAGCCATTTTGCAAATGAATCCCCTGACAACAAAGAGAGATGTCAGGATGTTTTTGGGGATGGTGGGTTACTGTCGCCAATGGATACATAACTTCTCAATTATCTCAAAACCATTGATAAAACTGACAGGTAAAGAGATTAAGGAGGAGCCGTATACCATAGCCTTATCCAAAGAAGAGCTTGAGTCATTCATGGAATTGAGAGAGTGCATGTGCAGGGCACAAGCTTTGGGTATGCCTGATTACACGAAGCCATTTCTACTGTTTTGTCATGAACGTGATGCTTGTTCTTTGTCTGTCTTAACACAGGTCCATGGAGGTGCAAGTCGCCCTGTAGCATATTTTTCAGCTACCTTGGACCCCGTCGCAGCAGCCTTACCGGGTTGTTTGCGTGCAGTTGCAGCAGTTGGTCAAAGCCGCTTCACGCAGTGTGAAGGCATAGTGATGGGACATCCGCTAACAGTAATGGTTCCGCATTCAGTTAAAATTTTGTTGACTCGAACCAAAACTCAGCACATGACAAATGCCCGACTTACCAGATATGAGACAATTATTTTGGGGTCGCTTAATGTTTTCCTGAAGCGATGTACTGTATTAAACCCAGTAACTCTACTTCCTGTTGAAAGTACCGAGATTAATAATGAAGAGGAGGTGGAGCATGATTGTCTTGAGGTAACAGAACTATGTACCAAGCCCCGACCTGATATTGAAGATACACAGTTAAAAGAAAATGGCTGCATTATGTTTGTTGATGGATCATGTTTGAGAGACTCAGTCGGAATTCTGAGAGCTGGTTACGCTGTATGTACCATAGCTGGTATCATTAAAGCTTCCTGGCTTGAAAGAGTGTATTTCGCACAAGTGGCAGAGCTAATTGCCCTTACTAAAGCATGCCACGCAGCTGAAAATCTGAGGGTCACTATCTATACTGACAGCAGATATAGATTTGGAATTGTACAGGAGTTTGGCCAATTGTGGTCACAGAGAGGTTTCATGACCTTCTGGTTCTCCTGTGAAAAATGGTGAACAAATTAAGGATTTGTTACATGCGATTCAGTTACCTCTTGAAATTGCCGTGGTGAAGTGGAATGCTCTTGTTAAATCACAAGACTTTGTGTACATGGGAAGCGGCTATGCAGATCAAGTCGCAAGGTTTGGCGCATTGAACTGTATATCGTTCAAGGATCAGTGGGAATTGTTACTGCAAATCGAAAATGACACATGTTTAAACCTTGCATTAAGGGTGGTTGATACACTAGATGAGCTCAAAATACTACAGGGTCATGCTAGCAAAGAGGAAAAACGCTCCTGGCAGAGAATGCAATGTGTACAAAGAGCTGACGGCTTATGGGTCTCAGAGGAGGGGAAATTGGTTTTGCCAAACAGTCTTTTGTCACAATTTGCGAGGCTTTACCATGGACAGGCACATCTTGGGAGAGATGCAATGATCAGGTCATTCAAGATTGATTGGTTTAACCCAAAATTCAGACATGCCGCAGAGGTTACTTGTCACAGGTGCATCATCTGTCAACAGATGAATGCCGGAAAAGGGACTGTGGTAACTCTGAGCCACATAGGGAGAGCTGGCGGTCCATTTAGCAAGATGCAAATGGATTTCATTGAAATGCCTGTTTGTGGAGGATTGAAGTACGTGTTGGTGATTGTGTGTGTTTTCAGCCACTGGATTGAAGCTTACCCCACACGTAGAAATGACAGTCTCACAGTTGCAAAGCTGCTGCTTAGGGAACCAATACCTAGGTTCGGATTTCCAGTCTCTATAGAGTCAGATAGGGCCAGACACTTCAACAATGATGTGATTAAGCTCTTGTGTGCTTCATTAGACATTGAACAGAAGCTGCATTGTAGCTACCGCCCTGAAGCCTCAGGACTAGTAGAACAAATGAATGGTATCTTGAAGTCGAGAATGGCAAAAATGTGCACAGCTACCAATATGAAATGGCCAGATGCATTGCCCTTAGTGCTGATGTCGATGAGGAACACCCATGATAAGAAGACACGATTATCACCCCACGAAATCCTTGTGGGCAGAGCTATGAGGCTGCCCGCAGTGCCTGTCAATGCTCTTGTGAATATCACGGATGATATGGTGTTGGACTACTGCAAAGGTTTGGCTGATGTGGTACGCTCTTTTTCATGTTTGGAGCCACGCTGGAAGGGGCCATATCAAGTAATACTGACAACAACCACTGCTGTGAAATGTGCACGCGTTCCAAACTGGATAGATGCCAGCCACACAAAGAAGGTAACGTGTCCAACTGATGAGGAACTTGAAGTTTTCGACTCAACAGTTCCAGAGAGGGAAGTCTGCTAACCTAATTTGACAAAAGGGTCCTGGAGAGAGTGAAACACTGTAAATACACGCAGAGAGAAAGATACTTTTGTATCAAGAAAAGAAGGAAAAAGAAGAGAGTTCTTATATCTTATATCGTCCTTAAGTTGACTATTGTTCTGCTATCTGATTCTTTACAGACGTGGCTTATAATGGAGGTAGTAATAAAAAGGGTAAAGTGTGTGGTCGGTTGAGTCTTATAATAGGTATTGATTGTGCAATAATAATTGTAGGTGTGATTGTGGGAATTACGTGGTTGGATAAGAAAGTGACTAACAATGCTTCAAAACCTGCGTTAGAACACTAACACCGTGGGAAAAGTTTGAGCAGAATACAAAACACTTGCATGAGGGAACTAACTCAAACGGGAACTTTCCACTAATGTCTTCTATCGCTTGCTGAATGAGTATGTTGAGACCATGGATGCAAAAAACTGTTAAGTGTGCACAAAGATTCCTTCATAGCTGAACAAATTAGCTAAAGAGCATAGTATAAAGCTAGTCAGAGGTTTCTTGGAACCAACGCTTACATTTGGGACAGCTTATGCACACCGCAACAATCTGACTTGCTTATTGACACTTGTAGAGAAAAGCTTCTTAGTTCACACCGATGATAGACGTAAAGCAGTGAAGGAAAAATTAGAAAAGGGGCTAGAAAAATGCACCTATGCAAATGATTATGCTTACACTGCAATAAAGACACAAGGCAAATTAGCTATAGATGCACTGCATGTAGGAAGGCTTTGTATATATAGGCCGAAATCTGAACATGACACTTTATTTGTGGGAACGAGTGAATGCAGACATGTGTTTTTGTTTCAGAGTAAATGGACATTCATGTTAAATGGACAGGATCCAGCGATCCCTGGGATCTATTATATTTGTGGACTTAATGCTTATTACCGTCTCCCTAAGAGATGGTATGGGACATGTTATTTGGGAATAGTTTTCCCAAAGATTTACCAGATTGATGACTTAAAGCAAATACCTAAAACGTCTGAATTACAACATGCTAGACAAAAACGAGAGACAACGGCTGCTGTCGTTGGAGACATATTTGGAGCCATAATTCCTTCAGTAGAGTTTATCTTAAACTCCATAAAGATTCAAAAGTTGTCCACTATTGTGGATAACATGCTGACAAATTTTACAGTGGCTATACTCCTGATGGATACTGAACTTGCTGCAGAAAGAGCTATGACTCTTCAAAATAGGCTTGCTTTAGACATTCTTTTAGCAAAGAGCGGCGGAGTCTGCAAGATGCTCAACGAGCGTCATTGTTGCTCATATATACCTGACAATAGTGAAAAGATTAGATGTATGCTCACTAACCTAACTAAAGATAGTGCAGACCTGAAGGCTTTGAAGGAACCTGGAGTGTGGGAAAAATTAGGAAAAGAAATTCCAGAGTGGGGAGCTGGTTTAGCAATATTTAGAATGGGGTACTTGCAAAAATATCAGGGGGTCTATTAATTGTTCTGGCCCGTCTATTAGGATTATGGGGAGCATGCAAAATTAATGATAAAATGAAAAGAAATTGGACAAAGAGGACTAAGAGAAACGAAGAAAGTCAAAGGGAGAAAATGTTTAATTAAATTTGGGAAAGTTCACACAAGGGACAAGATGTTGAAATGTGCATTATGCGCAAGGTGAAAAATTAAAAGTGGAAGGTCAAAGGGAAAGGTTTGTGTGATGACGAACATCATCAGAGGAGGGACTGAGAGAGCGTAACTTATATAATCTATATTAACATAAATGTTTATGAATTAATGTGTGATAATGTCGCATAGAAACTGTAATAGTAATTTTGCTTAAACGTGCAACTGAAATGTGACCACGGGGAGTGGCCACCAATGAATACGTAGACTAATAATGATGATTAAAATGTTTATTTTATGTCTAAATAAGTTTGCACTAATGATTGCGTTATTGAATCTGTGTTGAAATCCTTAAAGCCCTTAAGTTAGCATGAGCCAAAGCTTAGCTGCTTGGCTCTCAAATTAAATGCATTTTTCTATTTTGCAGTGTGCTGACTCACAAAAGGACACAACTATGTATGTTCTTTTTCTTCAAACTAAAAGATGAATGTAACCATTTTAGATCCGTTCTCATGCATTCTTCCTTGCTTGCAAAATAAATGTTAAAATTAAAATGAAACAGTGTAGATTAATGAAATGTACAAGGTCATTCAAACCGGTGAAAACAATGGAGTTACTGACCAGAAGATGTTACAGAAGGATGAAATCATACCGGACGTGCCACCTCTGAAGACGTCAATTATGGAGACCAATCAAAGACTTGTAAAATAATATGGGGTGAAGAGTTAGGTGACCTAATGTATTTTCTGATAGGTGGAAGATAGTGGGGTATAACAAATGTCCAATAGAATTTTTGGGGAATGTACAACGAAAAAGGGATAAAAACCCATGTCACAGGGAGTCATTTAGGTGGGTTAGGGAATGCTATTGATTTTATCCAGAAACTTTGTCACTCTATTTGATGATTTGTTGGTTTACTTAAAACCATCCTCGCCCTTAGTTTACCCATTTTACACTTTACCTCCTTATGAGGGAAGTGCCCTTTTGCCCCGGAGCTGAGTTCTGACTGATGGCGATTTGACTGATGTCCTGAAGACGAAGACTGAACCTGTGTGCTGATATAGTCCTTGGAGGGTAATTATGACAATGCATTTGTAATTTGTCTGTTTGCTTTTCCTTTCTAGATACCAACTGCTTACTTTTGACAGAGACCTTAGTTAGATGTTTTCCAAATTAGTGTTCTAAATTGTTTTGCAAGAAGCCCAACATGCGAATGCTAATCAGTGGTTAGGACAGGGGTTTACCAAAACTAATACAAATAGACAAACGACCAAATCCATGCTTTGTTGAACTGACGTGTTATTGACACTCTGCTAAATTTGATCTATGTTCACGCCGTGTTATGTTCTGATGTTTGTGATTCTCGCCTTAATGAAATCTTATCAAAGTTTCCATATCGTGACTATGCTATTATGTTTCTTGGTGTTGAGATTAACGCATCTGCTTTTAGATTGTAATTAATAGGGAATAAAACGTATAAAATTCTATTAAACTTGTGTGGTTATTCATGGCTGAAAGGTCATGGTAGCGTCTTGAATTGATTAATGACTTTGACTAAAGTGAAATGCATTGTTATGATAAATATTGATTACATTATTGATGTATTGATTGACATATTGATTAGCTATTTCGTCCCAAGGTGTCTCTCAACTGGGTCAAAAGATTCATTGGCCTAAAACGAGTCCTGATTTGTAATAAATTATCATAAAGGGACGCGTTAACAGTGACCTTAAGTAGGCCTTATAATATCAGTGGGTACTCACAGTGAAAGTCAGTATGATTTACTGTTTGGTTGAAGTGACACTTTATTATATATATAGAGGGACATCTGTCTTAGAGTGCAGTTTCGCTTCTTATAGGTCTACAAAGTCCTGTGAGGTATGAAACTGGGATGGAAAAGATGCACTCAGTTATTATTTGTAGGTTGCAAGACCATACATTTGCATCGTATGGATCATCCAGGATAGTCATATTTCTCTGTCTTATCTCAGGATCAGAGCCCAGGCCTTTTATCAGCCTGCTGGGCTAAGTTAATTACATTGCTCCCAAGCAGAGGGAACAAAGGCCGCCCCACACAAAAGAGTAGTTAACAGTTCTTCCCTCAGCTCCTGAGGAGGAAGGGGTTGGGACAGTCCGGGCCCACTAAACAAAGACAAAAGCCAAGACAACGGGGGCCAACACAGAAGGGGGCTCTCCTTTGAAGTTTTGGTGGGAAAGGCCCTAGCAGTAACGTTAGCGTGAGGTGGAGCTGAGACCACCAGAACAAATGTGACCAGTGACAGGAAAGGGGTGGGGTGGAATGATCTGCATCAATCAATCAGCTGCCACACTGTACCAGGTATGGGCCTGCCCAAGCCCACTGAACAAAGAAGGGAGTCCAGACATCGGGATCCAAGACAGAAGGGGGATCCCCTTTGAAAATCTAGTGAGAAAGGCCATGACAGTGATGTCAGTGAGGGGTGGAACACATGCCCCCAGACGAGAGGTGACTAGTGACTCCTGGATGATGTCATCTTAAACTGTCCCAGCATGCTATGCAAAATGGTTGGAAGAGGGATGGAGAGGCAATGTGGCACCCTAGGATTTGCCAGGGTTACCTGGCTTCTAGAACCTTCCATGACCTTCTGAAAACTCTTGCAGAAGGGAGAGGAAATTCTGCTGCTGTTTAAGTTTTTTGCTGCTAGACCCCGGGACTGCCACAACTATTGACAACTGAAAGGACAAACCCCCTGATGCCCAAAACGACCAAGGACTTTGTCCCAATAGACCCCTGGACCAGTGAGTTTCCTGAGGGCCAGTGAGGTTGGCCCCTTTGCACCCCCTGAGGATCAGACATGCTGGAGCTGCTCCTGGGCTAGAACTCACCACAAGGAATAAAAGTAGAGTAAAATGAGCGTAGGGCCATCCAAATTGGCCCAACGGAGACCGAGTTATAACTTTCAAAATTTGGTGACATTTTACCTTTTCGGGGAATGGAGGGCCTCATTTACAAGAAACTAATGAATTGACCCCAATGTGTCACATTTGTTTTGCTGCCAAATGATTCTGAAATGACGCCATGGATGCACTGTATTTACTATACATAGCTCCATGGCGCAATTTATCACAGATGCATCAGAAATTCTGATGCATCTGTGGCACTAAACTGACACATTGCTGGACTAGCTTGAGAAAAATTACGCAACTCCAGCAATGCGAGGAAGGCTCCCATAGGCCAAAGCCTTGTGCCAGTTTATGTGGCCTGAATGTGGAGCCCTCTCGGAGCTGTTTTATGATTACATTTTATGTGGCCTGAAAGTATATACCATTTTAAAATGCTTTATTGATATAATAATATTTTCCTAACTGCTGATCAAGGTTGATATCCTTTATTGATATTAATAACTGCATTTACACATCACTAATATTGATGCCGAATCCTTGATAACGCCAACAGGCCTGTTTTATTTTATCTAACATGATACCTCCCTATATTCTGATGTGTTGTCTGGTATAGGTGGGACACTGTGATTTTCGAGGGTCATGACCGTTTGAGGTCAAATGTTATTTCATAAAGTAATCTAAGGTATTACTGATCTGCTTTATGTATATATTTGTGAATTAATATACAGTATTCAGTAGTGTGTGTGTGTTTGTAATACATTTACTTTTCCTTTTCTAATGAAAAAGCACAGGCCCAACAATCATTTATTGAGTGTTATTATTGTGCACCAGAAAATGGTGATTACTAGCCAACACTACCTTCCCTAAGTAGGCCTTGGACTGCTCTATTTCGCTACCCTGAGAGAGTCAGGTGCTTCAATGGGGTACTTGGTTCCCAGTAATAGGAAATTGTGGACCTATTATTTGAATAGGCCTCACATCCTTCATAACAAATAACCAGATTCTCCACAATCACTAGTCTCAAACTTCTGTACATTTATACAATTGTGTTTTATCACTATTGTGGAAAATGTGGATTTACATTCAGAGTTACATGTGTATACCTATTTTATGCTATTGCCTTTGAAACAAATTCATTATTGTGTTAAAGTGTCTTTTCCTGGCTTATTTTAACTAACCCTCGGGAAAGTCTTGACACCATCTTGTTCAAAATGGTCTTCTCCTGCACGGTATCTGTTTATTATTCTGCAGCACACAGTCAAGCAGAATCATGTTTGCCTATTTCCATTGATCTTGTTCTTGCTGTTCTAGAAACAAATTGAAAACAACTCAAAGTCCCTTCCACTAGCTCACTGCATTGTATTCATTCCGGACAGCTCACTGTTGTTTGGTAACTTGTTTGTCCTGTCATTTTCAGGATGACATTAGCAAAGAGGGGCTGAATCAATAGTGCTTAGATGATAAAACTATATGATGCTACTGGATAGTTATAGTTATGTCAGTGTTTCTTCATGAAATGCCTTGCTTATAATTTTGGCACCGTTTGACGAATCTTCACAAAACTTTCCAAAAAGTGCCCTTTTTTGCCAAGTGTGTACATTGAACATTTTAGGGTAATCCATCAAGCAGGGGCCAAAAAAAAGGAGGTCCCCAAACACAAAATGTCCATAGATTTTTGTCAGAAGTGTTTTCGCAAAAACTGCCAAAAGGAATTACACCAAATTTGGCAGGAATCTAGAACTTGGTTCACAGACTGCTTTTTGTAAGTTAGTGTAAATCTGTTCAGTAGTTTTGAGAAATTAAGGTTTAAAAGTATTTGTGTTTATGGACAGTCATGTTTGAGTGATTCTTGCAAGAGTTCCTCAAACCTAATTTAAAAAAAAATAGAGCATTCTGATCAATGAATCAATAAATCAGGAATTTGTATAGCGCACTACTCACCCGTGAGGGTCTCAAGGCGCTGAAGTTGAGGGTGGGGGAGGAGGTGCTGCTACAGCTCAAACAGCCAGGTCTGGAGAAGATTCCTGAAGGTAAGGAGGTCTTTGGTCTGAAGCAGGTGGGTGGGAAGAGTGGTCCACGTCTTGGAGGCGAGGTGCGAGTATGATCTGCCACCGGTTGTAGTTCTGCAGATGCGTGGGACGGTTGAGAGGGTGAGGTCAGCGGAGCAGAGATCCCGGGTCGCTTGGTAGAAGGAAAGCCGTCTGTTGAGGTATTCTGGTCCAGTGTTGTGCAGTGCTTTGTGAGCGTGGGCGAGGAGTTTGAAGGTGATTCTCTTGTTGAATGGAGTCGGCAAGGGAGCTTTTTTCCCCCTTGGCCCAATTTGCTCAAGTAGGAGTCAGACTTCAGTGAGAGTGAGCACTCTGGTTAGCATGAGAAACATGTTGCTGGCATCTATTACAAGACTTGGTGACTTAGGCCCTCGTTACAACCCTGGTGGCAAATGCCGCCTACCGCCGCGATGACGGCCGCCAACATACCATGACCCCAGCGGTATTCCGCTATGGATATTATGACCCACACTGAGAAGTCCGCCACTATAAAGACACACAAGTCTGCCAGCCCAAAGGTCAGTGATGAATTGGCGGTACCAAAACCCACACCGTTACGCCAACAGGAATACGCCCACAGTATCAGGACCCACAAATCACCGCAGCAGTCTTTCAACCATGTTAAACCATTGGCGGTACACACCGCTGTGCTCAAAATACCCGCACACTAACAAAACTACACCACATTGGGCAATTCAAATTACACACACCTGACACACATACGCATACCACACCCACACACCCAATCTAATATAAAACACACACCCACATTACCCACAAACCTTACTATGAAAAAAAGATTGTCAACACAGAGAGACACAACCCAGGAGCACCCACTCAATCTGAGCCACAGAACACCATCACCCATACACCATACACGCACCTCACAGCACACACCACAACACATCGCCCCACACCTTCTCGCACAGATCACTCACACCACATCCATGGCACCCCAAAGACACTCCAGGTTTTCAGAGGAGGAGCTAAGGGTCATGGTGGAGGAAATCATCCGGGCAGAGCCACAGCTATTCGGATCACAGGTAAAGCAGACGTCCATTGCTAGGAAGATGGAGCTATGGCGGAGAATCGCGGACAGGGTCAATGCCGTGGGACAGCACCAAAAAACAAGGGATGACATCAGGCAGAGGTGGAACAACCTACGGGGGAAGGTGTGTTCTGTGGTTGCAAGACACCAGGTAGCCGTACAGAGGATTGGCGGTGGACCCCCACCTCCTCCCCCACAACTAACAACATGTGAGGAGCAAGTCTTGGCGATAATGCATCCTGAGGGCCTGGCAGGAGTAGCAGGAGGACTGGACTCTGGTAAGTCCAATCTATACTACCTTATCCCCCACCCTACCTGCATGCCATCACACACTCCTACACCTATCCTCACCCCACCACTCCACCACCTCACATATATCCCACTATTACAACCCACCCATCCCAAAACTAAACCCTGCACGTAACACCAATCCATGAACCCCCATCACAGACCTTCATGGACACACAAAATCACCACGTACACAAGGCAAAGCTGAAAGGGCAATCCCAACCATACAGGGAAACACACCCATGCACAAGATGGCACACGCAGATACAATAACTCTGCATTTTCATCCTCACAGGACCCGTACTCAACGTCACCAGAGAGGAGTTGCCAGCAACATCCAGTCCCCCCCAGAGGAGGCCCACAGTGATGGCAGTAGCTCTCCGCGCCTGGATCATGATGACCAACCTGGCCCATCAGGGACCTCTGGACAGTCGGGTACCCAGGCACAGTCCCAACCCACCACAGACCCTCCCCCCTCAGGAAACACCAGCTGTGGGACAGGGGTAGGAGAGGCCCAGGGAACCTACTCTCTAGGAGGAACTCACCAACATCCTGGGAGCATACCGCCATTCCCAGGAGACCATGGGCCAGATACTGTACAAGTTGCAGGAGACCCAGCGGCTGTGGGAGGGACAGTACCTGGGGATCAGGAAGGACTTTAAAAACATCTGCACCATCCTGGTCACCATTTCAGGGGTGCTGGCTGACATGGGCATGACCATGAGGGAGGCAGTGGCACAATAACGGGCCCCTGACACTAGCCACACCGAAGAACAGCCCTCCACCTCTGCCAGCGCTAGTGGACAGGAGGCCCCGCCACAGGACCAACAAGCCACCAGCACCCCACACCCTGCAGAAGGAGAACCACCCCGCAAACTGTCCCTGTGATCCAGGCAGAAGCCAGAGAACATTGCCAAGACCCCCGCGAGGAAGTAGGACTCTCCTGATTGGCACACTTCTTTCCCATTCTGTCACCCTGTCCACCTTGAACTGCCATTGCTCCCCTTCCTATGGCCCTTTGGACAATGCACCTGTAATACCAAGAGACTGGACTCTAACTGGACATTCCTCCACCATCACCCCACCCCATTGCACATCCCTCTCTAAGTATGAGCGCTTAAAAAAAACACCCTTGGAACAAATACCAGAGTGGGACACGGATATCTGAAAATAGAGATGCCAAAGGGTACAGCAAGTGGCCATAGACATAAGGAAATCAGACTGCCATGTACAATGTCCAACAGAAAACTGAAATATAAAGAGAAGTTACATTGTCTTACCTGTGTCTCACTGGAAGTACTGCGGTATTATACTACTTCTGTTGTCCACATCTTCTTCCTCTGCCTCCTCTTCCTCACTGTCCACAGGCTCCACCGCTGCCACAAGAACAACTCCAGGCTCATCCTCCTGCAGAAAAGACGCCTGATGTCTCAAGCCCAGGTTGTGCAACATGCAACGATGATCTGGCACACATTCTTGGGTGAGTAGTACAGGGATCCACCTGTCAGATGGAGGCACCGGAACCTGGCCTTCAGGAGGCCGAAGGTTCTTTCAATTATCTTCCTTGCTCGCCCATGTGCCTCATTGTAATGTTCCTCTGCCCTTGTCCTGGCATTCCTCACTGGGGTCAGTAGCCATGAAAGTTTGGGGTAACCAGAGTCACCTGCAAATATCGAGGGATACATGTTAGACACACACTAACCCTTAGGGACAACCCCATACCCACACACCAACATATACAGGGTGGGGACCTTGGGATCAGCTATTAGCCACTCCGGTGCCTCTGGAGTTGTCCCATCACATATGGGATGCTGCTATTCCTCAAGATGAAGACTTCATGCACAGACCAGGATACTTGGCATTCACATGGGAGATGTACTGGTCTGCCAAACACACCATCTGCACATTCATAGAGTGATAGCTTTTTCTATTCCTGAACACTTGTTTATTTCGCTTGGGGGGGGGCAACAAATGCCACATGTCTACCATCAGTGGCACCAATGATGTCGGGGATATGTCCCAGGGCATAAAAGTCAGCTTTCACTGTGGCCAAATCATTCACCTGGGGGAATACGATGTAGCTGCGCATGTGTTTCAACAGGGCAGACAACACTCTGGTCAACACGTTTGAGAACATTTGCTGAGACATCGCAAATGCCATGGCCACTGTTGTTTGGAAGGAACCACTTGCCAGGAAATGGAGCATTGACAGGACTTGCACTAGCACTTGCACTGTGGGCTGACGGATAACTGAAATCAGGTCTGGCTCCAATTGGGCACACAGTTCTTGGATTGTGGTCCGATCACGTCTGTATGTTAGTATAATGTGTCTGTCCTCCATTGTTGCAAGGTCCACCAGGGGTCTGTACACCGGAGGACGTCGCCATCTCATATCAATCCTCAGCAGTTGAAGCCTATGAAGGGAAACGGTGAGCAGAGGATCATATTCACACATCAATTGAAATATTGATGCATCTTTTCCTTGACAGAACCTGTATGTGAATCAGAGAGTCAGTTGCTGTGCCAGTGTCTGCTCTGACGCAGTTAGGGGCCATGGCCCGTGCCCCCCTGAAATGGCGGCTGCCTGACCTGTGAGGAGGTACAAGTGGAAATTAGGTAATTCCGCTGGCGTTGTGCGCCGTTGCGGTAGGTGGTCGACGACAGCCGGGCAACTTCGCATTGGTTATCATTGGGCCCTATGGGTTCCAGGAGCCAATGGCGATGTAGGCCGGCCGTGACGGTATGCACTGCCACGGATGTGACCACCATTCACTCACTTGGTACCGGACCTTCAACAGGAGAGGACCTACACTGCAAGTGCTGCTGTGACCTGTGTTTGGAAGCGACAGTGGCTCATGTGTCTGGGAAAAGGGCCCCTGCCTTCACTGCGGAGGAGTTGGAGAAACTGGTGGATGGGGTCCTACCCCAGTACATGTTACTCTACGGTCCTCCAGACAAACAGGTGAGCACACTGTGAGCATGATGCGTGGGCCCTGAATGTATGGATTCCTGTATGTGTAAGCCAGATGTGTGGGGGGACTGAGGCGTCCTGGACAGAGTGCTACATGTATGGTGGTCAATGTATGTGCATCAGGGGATGAGAGAGATCTGTTGGGCCATGAGTGTGATGGTCCAGATGGTTAACTAAATCCCTTTTCTGCTGTCTTTTCCATGCAGGTCAGCGCCCATCAGAAAAAGGGTATTTGGCGTACCATCACCAAAGAGGTGCGGACCCTGGTGGTCTTTGACAGGCGGAGCACCCACTGCCGCAAACGGTGGGAGGACCTGTGCTGCTGGGCGAGGAAGAAGGCGGAGGTCCAGCTGGGGCTGGCCTCCCAATGAGGAAGGGGTGCCCGTCATACCCTGACCCCCCTGATGTTCCGCATCCTGGCGGTGGCCTATCCGGAGTTTGATGGGCGCTTGAAGGCATCACAGCAGCCACAAGGGGGTGAGTACAGATTCAGAATCATGACTTTGTGCGCGTTAAGGTTTACCTGGGTAGGGGAAGTGGGCTGTGAGTGCCCCTAGGCCAGGGCGAACATGGCAGGGTAGATCCCTTGTTGGGCAGGCTCTGAAGCACTTAAACCCCAATAGTGTTAGTGGGCATCTACTACTGGGCAGGGTCCTGTGGGTTTCAAGTGTGCAGCTAATGGTGTTAGGCATTGTACCCCATGGGCTGGTGACTATCTTAGTAACTGGTAGTGCATGGCATAGTGCATAGGGCTGCTCCCTGTGTGTGGGGTACACCAACAGTGGTGGTGTTGCTGGCATTGATCCTCTGTGTCTCCCCCCCCTTTTTGTTTTGTCACCCTGTCCTTGTGTGCATTAGCATCATCTGGCGGAGGAGCAGAGGCACCGGCGACAGAGGAAGCTGCATCCCACATGGGCCAGGACGCCGAATCCACCGACGGTGAGGGCACCAGTGGGAAGGAGGGCAAGGGGAGCACCACGACGGGGACAGGAGGGGACACCACAGACAGCGACTCCTCCTCCGATGGAAGCTCCCTTGTGGTGGCCGACACCTTTGTGCCCACCCCAACAACAGGTACAGCCGCCAACCCCTCCACTAGCACCGCCCTCCCAGCAGCCCCTCAGCGTGTTTCCTGTGCCCACTCACCCAGGAGGGTTGGCATCTCCTTCGCCCCAGGCACCTCTGGCCCTGCCCCAGTCAGCCCTGCTGCCCTCAGTGAGGAGGCTATTGACCTCCTGAGATCCCTCACTGTTGGGCAGTCAACCATTCTGAATGCCATCCAGGGTGTTGAGAGGCATTTGCAACAAACAAATTCATACCTGGAGGGCATTCACTCTGGTGTGGCGTCCCAACAGAGAGCATTTCAGGCTCTGGCCTCCGCACTGATGGCAGCCATTGTCCCTGTCTCCAGCCTCCCCACTCCAACTTCCTCTACCCAGTCCCAATCTCCTCAACCCAAGCCTTACCCTAAGGACACCTTCAGACCAGCATTCACACAAATCAACACACAAAAGTGGCTCAGTCAAACACAAGCACCACACTTCATCTCACAGGCACTCACACAAGCACCATCCCCATGCAGACACCTTAACATCCACTGCCTCTTATTGTGTCCCCCTCCTCGTCGTCATCCGCCTCTCTCCCAGTAGCATCTCCACTCACACCTGCATGCACGACATCCTCATGCACTACCTCCATCACCAGCACGCCCATCACAACACACCCCTCACTGGCAGTCACCACCCCCACATCGATGCACTCGTCCCCTGTGTCCTCTCCCACTGTGTTTGTGACCCCTACTCCCAAAGTACACAAACACAAGCAACCACCCACCCAACAGCCATCTACCTCCCAACAGCATCCAGCCCATGTTCCTGCACCCCAACTCAGCAGACAGACACCTCCTACAACCACTCCCTCTTCCTCCACTCCCAACCCTCACCCTCTTCCCGCCCCAGTGTCCGTAAGAAGCTTTTCCTGGCAAACATTGACTTCTTCCTTACCCCAACCCCTGTCCTTCCACTTGGGCCAGGGTGGCCAGAACCCAGCCCAGCACCTCAGCCACCAAGTCGAAGTCCTCTGTGGTTCCTGCAGCTATCAGAGGCTCAAAGGGGGCACCCACCAGCCCAGCCAGTGTGCCACCAACCCCTGCTAAGGCCAAAGCCATTCCGCCACCTGGCAAGGTGAAGAGACGGACAGCATCCAGCAAGGGGAAGGAGCCACAACCACCCAGCAAGGCCACCTCAAAGACTCCAACAGCCAGACCCAAGGTCACACAACCATCTGCCAAGGTGAGGAAGGAGCAGAAAACACCAGGCAAGGCACTTCAGCCATCTGAGGCTGCAGGTGAAGGCCTGGTGGCTACCAACACAACCGCCAGCACTGCCACCTGCACTGCGGCCAGCACCACCAGCAGCCCCGATGCTAGCAACTGCCGCAAGCACTGCCACCTGCACCGCCTCAAGCACCAGTACTGTCAGCAGCAGCCCCAGTGGGCAGCTGTCCGAGGCTGCAGGAGAAGGGCTGGAGCCTCCCTCCACCACTGGCAGCCCCGGCACCTGCACCAGGGTCAGCACCGCCACCTGCACTGCCGCTAGCACAGCTGCAGGCACCGCCGCAAGCACCGCCACCTGCACCGCTGACAGTAGCACCACTACCAGCAGCATCAGCCCTAGTAGGCAGCTGTCCGAGGCTGCAGGAGAAGGGCTGGAGCCTCCATCCACCACTGGCAGCACCCCCACCAGCACCGGCACTACCACCAATTTGCAGCCATAGCCACCGCCGGATGGAGTCTAGCCCTGCCTCCTTGAACTATCATGCAACCTGGTCCCTGCAAATACTGTGAACAGCCACGCCCCAAGTGTTGCATCACTGGGCCCAAAGCTGCCTCCAGAACCAGTGGAGAAAGGCATCCATGAACCTATCCTTGGCAGGACGAAGCGGACTGGGCACAAAGCCCCCTCCAGAACCAGTGGAGAAAGGCATCCACTCACCCTATCCTTGGCAGGATGAAGCAGACTGGGCACAAAGCCCCCTCCAGAACCAGTGAAGAAAGGCATCCATTCACCCTATCCTTGGCAGCATGAAGCAGACTGGGCACAAAGCCCCCTCCAGAACTAGTGGGCAAACCACCCACTAGAGAGACTGTGGGCTTGCACTCCCCAGGACCAAGCAGTGGGCAAGCCACCCACTTGAGAGACTGTGGCTTTGCACTCCCCAGGACTAAGCAGTGGGCAAACCACCCACTAGAGAGACTGTGGCCTTGCACTCCCCAGGACCAAGCAATGGGCAAACCACCCACTTGAGAGACTATGGCCTTGCACTCCCCAGGACCAAGCAGTGGACAAACCACCCACTTGAGAGACTGTGGCTTTGCAGTTCCCAGGACATCACTGTGGGCGTGGAGCCCCCTCCAGGAGCAGTGGCGTTATTCGATCTTCTGGCTGAGGTGC
The DNA here is from genome assembly GCF_031143425.1 of Pleurodeles waltl. Lineage (NCBI taxonomy): Eukaryota > Metazoa > Chordata > Amphibia > Caudata > Salamandridae > Pleurodeles > Pleurodeles waltl. Next base: position 833,770,082 of record NC_090437.1, read on the forward strand.
CCCCCCCTTCCCTCTCCCCCTGAGGTGCCTGTGTGTTTTTGACCTGATGCCCCTGCAGTGTTCTCTCCGTATTGAGGCAGGAGTCAAGTGTGGGCTTGGCCTATGAGTTTTGGCCCAGTGGCCCACAGACATTTTGAGTCAACAATGTACCACATTATGTACATATTGTATATTTTTGTAAATACTGTTTTTAAAATTATTACGTATATCTGAATATTTCTAATATATCACTGATTTGACTCTATTCCTTTTGTCCTTGCGTTCTTCCAGGAGGTTACGGGGTGTAAATGTAATGTTGTTGCATGTGTTTGTGAGTATGGTGTTGGGGGTTAGGGTGGGGATGTTGTTTGTTGCATGTGTGTGTCACTCTCTTTTTCCTCCCCCATCCCCTGTGTACTAGGTGCAGTACTCACTGTGGTTGTCACCGCCACCATTCGTACTCCTGGTAGATGAGGAGGTAGACCAGCATGGGGAGGACCTGCAGCTTGGGCTCCATGGCGTCCTGGTTCTTCGTTGAGTGTCAAAAGGTGAGTGGTTCCCTTTCTGGGTTCCCTTTTTGATGGTGTTGGTACTGCCCCGGAAAAGCTGGTGGATGGGCGGGTTGTGATGGTGTGGGCAGTACATTGACTTCTGCCTGTTTGTTGGTGGTTACCGCTGCAGCGTTTCTTGCTACCGCCGTGGGGTCAGACTGTTAAAGTGGCTGTGTGTGTTGGCGGTTTCTGCCGTGGTCGTGATCATATTATTTTTACCGCTGGCCTGTTGGTGGTATTTCTGCTGCTTTAACACCAACTGCCAGGGTTGTAATGAGGGCCTTAGTCTCCTGTCCCGCAGTTTAAAGAAAATATTGATAGTAGTGATGACTTTGCCCTGGGCCTTGTGGGGGGACTAAGAAAGAGTTGCTCCCAGAGCCAAAAGAAAAAAAGACAATTTTTGGCAGGATCCTATGGGAAGCCCACAAGATCACTGTGAAAAAACAAAATGTCAGCCCACCATTCAGTTAATAATTTCATAATATGGGAAGGGGTGCAACAGTTGTGCCCCCTCCCCAACTCATTTTGGGCCCTGAGGACTACATCCCCCAGACTGAAATGTGATACTTTGGTGAGGAGGGCTGTGGACCCCCTACTTAAGCTTTTCTATGCCTCTGGGACCTCATCCCCTGGAGAGGGAGGAAGTGCGGCTGCTCGGAGAAGTCTTCTGTTCTGTTTTCCTACCTGCACTCCTATGGTCAGGAGAACAGAACACATATTGCTCTCGTCCAGAGGAAGCAAGCATAAATAGCTGCTTTTTCTGGGCAGGAGGAATGCCAGCTCCCATAACATGTGGTTTGTGGGTGCCATGGGTGAATACCAGGGCATCCACATCTTGCCCCAGGAACTGGGTCCCCAGGGTCTATGAAGGCTCAGGGAAGGTGGCTGCATGGCCCTCCTCACATTTTAAATAAGATACAACCCAAGAGTGATGGGTGTCTCTGAAGCCTGAGAAGGTTAGGGGAAGGGGTTACATGTCCACTCTCCCCTTTTAAATCAGATACACCACTGGGGAATGTGGTCTTTGGAGCTCTTGAATGCTCAGTGATGGTGCACATGCCCCCTCCAATTTATCAAGCAGTCTACCCCTAGGGGATAGGGTTCTTGGGGCCTAATAAGGCTCAAAGAGAGGGGCCACGGGGTCCCCTTCCCTTTTGAATGACATCCGGCCCTGCCTTGGGGATGGGGTCCCTGGGACCCTCATGAAGGTCAGAGAGGGGCACAACGTGCCCCCACCCTTTTTTACTGGATTTGACTCTGAGGATGAGGTGCTGTGGGCTAATAAGGAGTGAGAGGGGCTGAAAAACCAAAGGATAAAGTATCATTATAGTTAGTAACTGTAATTATATCAAACCTTTGTTTTTTCAGTGAATCTCTACTGTTAGACCTGACAGCCTTAGGGTAGTCACCCCTAACTTTTTGCCTGCCTCCCTCCTCGTTTTTGGATACTGTTTTTGCTGGTTTTTAGACTCTGCGCACTTTACCACTGCTAACCAGTGATAAAGTGTATATGCTCTCTCTCTGTAAACATGGTAACTTTGGATCATACCTGATTGAACTATTTAATCTACTTATAAGTCCCCAGTCATGTGCACTCCAGGTGCCTAGGGCATATAGATTAAATGCTACTAGTGGACCCGCAGCACGGATTGTGCCACCCACTTAAGTAGCCCCTTTTCCTTGTCCCAGGCCTACCATTGCTAGGCCTGTGTGTGCAGTTTCACTGCCACCTCGACTTGGCATTTAAAAGTACTTGCCAAGCCTAGAACTCCCCTTTTTCTGCATATAAGTCACCCTTAATGTGTGCCCTGGGTATCCCCTAGAGCAGGGTGCTGTGTAGGTAAAAGACAGGACATGTACCGGTGTAGTTATATGTCCTGGTAGTGTAAAACTCCTAAATTCGTTTTTGCACTACTGGGAGACCTGCTCCCTTCATAGGCTAACATTGGGGCTGCCCTCATACACTGTTGAAGTGGCAGCTGCTGATCTGAAAGGAGCAGGGAGGTCATATTTAGTATGGCCAGAATGGTAATACAAAATCCTACTGACTGGTGAAGTCGGATTTAATATTACTATTCTAGAAATGCCACTTTTAGAAAGTGAGCATTTCTTTGCACTTAAATCCTTCTGTGCCTTACAATCCACGTCTGGCTAGGTTTAGTTGACAGCTCCTTGTGCATTCACTCAGACACACCCCAAACACAGGGTACTCAGCCTCACTTGCATACATCTGCATTTTGAATGGGTCTTCCTGGGCTGGGAGGGTGGAGGGCCTGCCCTCACACAAAGGACTGCCACACCCCCTACTGGGACCCTGGCAGACAGGATTGAACTGAAAGGGGACCTGGTGCACTTCTTAGCCACTCTTTGAAGTCTCCCCCACTTCAAAGGCACATTTGGGTATAAAACAGGGCCTCTGCCCTACCTCATCAGACACTTGCTGGAGAAGAAACCGGAACCAGAAACTACATCCTGCCAAGAAGAACTGCCTGGCTGCTCAAAGGACTCACCTGTCTGCTTTCTACAAAGGACTGCTGTCTTGCTGTTGCCCTGCTGCCTTGCTGAACTCTTGTCTGGCTGTGAAAGTGCTCTCCAAGGGCTTGGATAGAGCTTGCCTCCTGTTCCTTGAAGTCTCAGGACCAAAAAGACTTCTTCCTTTCACTTGGACGCTCCGTGCGCCGAAACTTTCGACGCACAGCTTGTTTCGCGGCGAGAAAAACGCCGCACACCGACGCTGATCGACGCGACGCCCTCGGGGCGATCGAGACTTCGACGCACAACCTCGCAAGGACAAAGCCGCTCGACTTTCCAGGAGAAATCGACGCGACGCCCACCGTGAGTGCGAAACTTTGACGCACGGCCTCGCAAGGACAACGCCGCCCGACTTCCAAGGAGAAATCGACGCGACGCCTGCCGTGAGACCAAACTTTCGACGCACGGCCTCGCAAGGACAACGCCGCCCGACTTCCAAGGAGAAATCGACGCGACGCCTACCGTGAGATCGAAACTTCGACGCGCAGCCCCGCAGAACGACGCGCAGCCGGAAAACAAGCAGGAGAATCCACGCACAGACCCGGGACATCTGGTAATCCCCGCGATCCACAAAAAGAGACTGTCTGCGCGCCGGAAAACGACGCCCGACTTCCCCGCGTGGAAAAGACCGACGCAAGTCTGTGTGTGCTGAGGAGAAATCGACGCACACACCCCTTTTTCCACGCATCTCTTCTCCTGTGGCCCTCTGAGGAGATTTTACACCAGAAACCAGGTACTTTGTGCTTGAAAGACACTGTATTGCATTCTAAGGACTTAAGACACTCTATATCACTTCCCTGTGATATTTCTACAATTTTCCATTGCAACTTTATTCTTTTTGACCTACAATTATCCTGATAAATATTATATATTTTTCTAAACACTGTGTGGTGTATTTTTGTGGTGCTATATGGTGGTATTGTATGATTTATTGCACAAATACTTTACACATTGCCTTCTAAGTTAAGCCTGACTGCTCGTGCCAAGCTACCAGAGGGTGGGCACAGGATAATCTTGGATAGTGTGTGACTTACCCTGACTAGAGTGAGGGCTTTTGCTTGGACAGGAGGTAACCTGACTGCCAACCAAAAACCCCATTTCTAACATTGGTGATCAGCGGTGAGGATAGGACTTGTATTTGTGCAGTGACATACAGTAGCTAAGTATTTCACTACATACCCACAGTTGAAGGTCAACTTGGTTTTTATCTCTTTTTGAAAATCCGTTTTTTTCCTGACAATTTTCAAAAACTAAATCCTCACTCAACATGTCTCTGACTGGGTCTCAGACAGGGGACTTTGACCTAGTCCAGTTGGATACATACACGGTCAAACAACTAAGAGGATTCTGCAGGGCATTAAGGGTACCCACCCAAGGGGCCTCCAGAAAGGAGGACTTTCAAGTGGCGCTGAGGGCCTGGGCAGAAGCCCATTTAGAGGATGATGAGGAAGAGGAGCCAGAAAATGGCCCCTCAGAAGGATTTCCACTATCTATGGATGGTGTTACCACTGCAATTGTGCACCCTTCCAGACCAGGGAGCAGTGTCTCCATGCAAAGCCTGACCGCAGAGGAAAGGAGAGAAGAAAGGGAGTTCCAATTGCAAATGGCAAAACTGAAAATTGAGGCACAACAGGAGGAGAAGAGGGCAGAAAGAGAAGCCAAACAAGCTGAGGCTGAAAGAGCAGCCAAACAGATTGAAGCTGAAAGAACAGCCAAACAAGTGGAAGCTGAAAGAGCGTTGGCTGAAAAGAAACTATTGTTGGCTCATGAACTGAGTCTCAAGGAGCTGGAGATCAAGGCAAGACAGTCTGAATCCAGCAATAATGGTGGCAGCATACAGACAGGACCTGCTGGAGAAAAGAAGGTTCGTATACCCAAAAATGTGGTGCCCAGTTTTGTGGTGGGAGATGACATAGATAAATGGTTAGCTGCTTATGAAGTTGCACTAAGGGCTCATGAGGTTCCTGAAGGGCAATGGGGAGTAGCTATGTGGGGTTATGTGCCGCCATTGGGGAGGGACACACTTCTCACATTGGATCCACCGGATCAAAACACATACCCACTCCAGAAAGCCACTTTACTTGCCAAGTTTGGGCTGACCCCTGAGGGATACCGTCAGAGGTTCTGGGACAGCACCAAACAAACCACACAAACATGGGTAGATTTCTTTGATTTCTCTAGTAAGGCACTGAATGGATGGGTGCGGGGCAACAAAGTAGCAGATTATAAAGGTTTATATGACTTGATCCTGAGAGAGCATATGCTTAATGTTACTTATACCGATTTGCGCCAGCACCTAGTGGATAGTAAGCTGACTGATCCCAGGAAGCTTGCTGAGGAGGCGGACCTCTGGGTTAGCACCAGAGTGTCCAAAAAGGTACCTGGGGGGGACTCCCACAAAGGTGGTCAGGGTTCCCAACAGAAGAAAGAGGGGGAAGATAAACTTACAGATAAGGAACTCTCTAAAGGCCCCCAAAAGAATTCCCAGGGAGGGGGTGGCAACCCTTCCTTTTCCAAATTTGGGAAGAAACCAGGGACATTTGACAGGTCAGGAAAATCTAGCCCCAAATGCATGGAGTGTTACCAATATGGTCACTACAAAGGCGATCCACAGTGCCCCAAGAGGGCACCGTCCACTACCGGACAGGCGCCTGGGTTGACTAGTGTAGCACTCGGGGGGGAGATGGACCCCACTAGCTTTGGGGAGCAGGTAGAGATTTCCCTAGTGTCCCTGGGAGAAGGAGAAATGATGTCCAAGGTCCACATGCCTAAAAATACTTCCAAGTACCGGCAGTGGGTCCTCATTGATGGGCAGAAGGTGGAGGCTCTGCGTGACACAGGAGCCAGTATGACTACTATCAAGAGTCAGCTGGTGTCCACAGAGCAGATAATCCCGAATACATTCCACCAGGTCATAGTCGCTGACAACCGCGAGAGTCACCTACCGGTGGCTCGGGTTCCCTTTGAGTGGGGGGGGGTCTCTGGTACTCTGAAAGTAGCTGTGAGTCCTGCCATGCCTGTAGATTGTCTGTTAGGCAATGATCTAGAGCATACTGCTTGGAAAGAAGTAGAGCTCAGATCTCACCTGGAGATGTTAGGGTTACCTGAGTGGGTCTGCATGACCACCCGGTCCATGGCTGACCGAGAGGGAAGTCAAGGGCATCTGGAGCCTGGAACGATGGCCCAGGGAGCTGCCAAGAGGAGGGACGAGGGGCGCGGGAAACCGGCCCCAGAAGTTCCCACAGTGGCTGACGGGGCTCCTGAGGAGGAGACTCCCGAACCAACTGGGGAAGACATTGCCACCCTAGGTGACTTACCGGAGCTTGCTGGCTGGCAAGTTGAGGGTGGACCCACCAGGGAGGAATTCTGCCAGGCGCAGAAAGAGTGTCCCACTCTAGAAGGGTTGAGGAAACAAGCCTTAAACCAGGCAGCAGGTGACGCCTCTGGCAATCACCACCTATATTGGGAGAATGATCTCCTCTACAGTGAGCCTAGGGTTCCGGTCTTTGGGGCAGCACGTGTGCTGGTGGTCCCCCAATGTTACCGAGCCTTCCTACTGGGTCTGGCTCACGACATTCCCCTGGCAGGACATTTGGGACAAGACAAGACCTTCAACAGGCTTGTCAACCACTTTCACTGGCCCAAAATGAGGACACACTCAGACAAGTTCTGCAGGGCTTGTCCTACCTGCCAGGCTAGTGGTAAAGCAGGAAAGAGGGTTAAAACCCCCCTGATTCCACTTCCTGTCGTTGGCACCCCCTTTGAAAGGGTGGGCGTCGACATTGTTGGCCCCTTGGACCCCAAAACTGCCTTAGGCAACAGGTTTATCCTGGTTTTGGTGGACCATGCCACCCGGTACCCAGAGGCAATCCCTCTGAGGACCGTAACTGCATCGGTGGTAGCCAGAACCCTGATGGGGATATTTACCCGTGTGGGATTCCCCAAGGAGATAGTGTCTGACAGAGGCACTAACTTCATGTCCGCGTACATGAAGCATCTGTGGGATGCGTGTGGTGTAACCTACAAGTTCACCACACCCTATCACCCCCAGTCTAATGGGCTTGTGGAGAGATTCAACAAGACCCTGAAAGGCATGATTGGTGGCCTCCCTGAGGCCATGAGGCGTAAATGGGACGTCCTCTTACCATGCCTTCTCTTTGCTTACAGAGAGGTCCCCCAGAGGGGGGTAGGGTTCAGTCCCTTTGAGCTTCTCTATGGGTACCCCGTCAGGGGACCCTTAAGCATTGTCAAGGAGGGATTGGAGAACGCTCCAAAGACACCCCCTCAGGACGTGGTCAGCTACATGTTGGCCCTCCGCAATCAGATGACCCGCTTCTGGAAAGAGGCCCAAAGTAACCTGGAGGCCAGTCAAGAGGTGATGAAACAATGGTATGACCAGAAGGCCACTCTGGTAGAGTTTCAACCTGGAGACAAAGTGTGGGTAATGGAGCCAGTAGAGCCCAGAGCTCTCCAGGACCGCTGGTCTGGCCCATTTGAAATAAAGGAGCGGAAAGGGGAGGCCACTTACCTAGTGAACCTCCAAACCCCTAGGAACCCCCTAAGGGTGCTCCACGTGAACCGACTAAAAGCTCATTTTGAGAGGTCGGAGATCAACATGCTTCTGGTCACAGATGAAGGAATGGAAGAGGAGAGTGAACCTCTCCCTGACCTCCTCTCTGCCCAAGAAGGTGATGGGTCCGTAAGCGGGGTCATTCTGTCTGACTCCCTGACTCTAAACCAGAAAGGAGACTGCTATGAGCTGTTGGAGCAGTTCTCCCCCCTCTTCTCCCTTACTCCGGGACTGACCCACCTCTGTGTTCATGATATTGACACCGGTGACAGTCTCCCTGTGAAAAACAAAATTTACAGGTTGTCAGATAAGGTGAAGGCCAGCATCAAGGAGGAGGTCTCCAAGATGTTGACGCTAGGGGTTATTGAGAAGTCCAGTAGTCCCTGGGCCAGCCCAGTGGTGTTGGTCCCCAAGGCTACTGCCCCAGGCGCGAAGCCAGAACTCCGGTTCTGCGTGGACTACCGGGGTCTCAACTCAGTCACACGGACTGATGCTCACCCCATCCCCCGAGCTGATGAGCTCGTGGACAGGCTAGGCGCTGCCAAGTTCCTGAGTACGTTTGATCTTACTTCAGGGTACTGGCAGATCGCCCTGACTGAGGGGGCTAAGGAAAGGTCCGCCTTTTCCACCCCTGACGGCCATTACCAGTTCCGGGTGATGCCGTTTGGATTGAAAAATGCCCCCGCTACCTTCCAACGGTTGGTTAACGGGGTCCTGGCTGGCAAGGATGCCTTCTGTGCAGCCTACCTGGATGACATAGCTGTCTACAGTTCCAGCTGGGAGGAACACCTGCTCCACCTCAAGGAGGTGCTTCAGGCCCTGCAACAGGCAGGCCTGACCATCAAGGCTAGTAAGTGCCAGATTGGGCAGGGTTCCGTGGTGTACTTGGGACACCTAGTAGGTGGTGGCAAGGTGCAGCCACTCCAGGCCAAGATCGAAACTATCAAGGCCTGGCAACCACCTCGAACCCAGACTGAGGTGAGGGCCTTTTTAGGCCTCACCGGCTACTACCGCAGGTTTGTCAAGGGCTATGGTACCATTGTGTCCCCCTTGACACAACTCACGTCCAAGAAGCAACCTAGGTTGGTGAATTGGACAGAGGCTTGTCAGAAAGCCTTTGACGCCCTAAAGGAAGCCATGTGCACGGCCCCCGTGCTCAAGGCCCCTGACTACTCCCAGGAATTTATCGTGCAGACAGACGCTTCAGAGCATGGCATAGGGGCAGTCCTAGCACAGCTAAATGAGGAGGGCCAAGATCAACCGGTAGTCTTTATTAGCAGAAGGCTATTACCACGGGAACAGAGGTGGAGTGCTATTGAAAGAGAAGCTTTTGCTGTGGTCTGGGCACTGAAGAAGCTGAGGCCCTACCTGTTTGGGACTCACTTCCTAGTTCAGACAGACCACAGGCCCCTCAGATGGCTCATGCAGATGAGGGGTGAGAATCCAAAACTTCTGAGGTGGTCCATTTCCCTACAGGGGATGGACTTTACGGTGGAACATCGCCCAGGGGTTGACCACGCCAATGCTGATGGTCTCTCCAGGTACTTCCGCCTTAGCGATGAGAGCTCCCAGGAGGTCGGGTAGCTCTCCCCACTTTCAGCTGGGGGGGACACATGTTAGACCTGACAGCCTTAGGGTAGTCACCCCTAACTTTTTGCCTGCCTCCCTCCTCGTTTTTGGATACTGTTTTTGCTGGTTTTTAGACTCTGCGCACTTTACCACTGCTAACCAGTGATAAAGTGTATATGCTCTCTCTCTGTAAACATGGTAACTTTGGATCATACCTGATTGAACTATTTAATCTACTTATAAGTCCCCAGTCATGTGCACTCCAGGTGCCTAGGGCATATAGATTAAATGCTACTAGTGGACCCGCAGCACGGATTGTGCCACCCACTTAAGTAGCCCCTTTTCCTTGTCCCAGGCCTACCATTGCTAGGCCTGTGTGTGCAGTTTCACTGCCACCTCGACTTGGCATTTAAAAGTACTTGCCAAGCCTAGAACTCCCCTTTTTCTGCATATAAGTCACCCTTAATGTGTGCCCTGGGTATCCCCTAGAGCAGGGTGCTGTGTAGGTAAAAGACAGGACATGTACCGGTGTAGTTATATGTCCTGGTAGTGTAAAACTCCTAAATTCGTTTTTGCACTACTGGGAGACCTGCTCCCTTCATAGGCTAACATTGGCGCTGCCCTCATACACTGTTGAAGTGGCAGCTGCTGATCTGAAAGGAGCAGGGAGGTCATATTTAGTATGGCCAGAATGGTAATACAAAATCCTACTGACTGGTGAAGTCGGATTTAATATTACTATTCTAGAAATGCCACTTTTAGAAAGTGAGCATTTCTTTGCACTTAAATCCTTCTGTGCCTTACAATCCACGTCTGGCTAGGTTTAGTTGACAGCTCCTTGTGCATTCACTCAGACACACCCCAAACACAGGGTACTCAGCCTCACTTGCATACATCTGCATTTTGAATGGGTCTTCCTGGGCTGGGAGGGTGGAGGGCCTGCCCTCACACAAAGGACTGCCACACCCCCTACTGGGACCCTGGCAGACAGGATTGAACTGAAAGGGGACCTGGTGCACTTCTTAGCCACTCTTTGAAGTCTCCCCCACTTCAAAGGCACATTTGGGTATAAAACAGGGCCTCTGCCCTACCTCATCAGACACTTGCTGGAGAAGAAACCGGAACCAGAAACTACATCCTGCCAAGAAGAACTGCCTGGCTGCTCAAAGGACTCACCTGTCTGCTTTCTACAAAGGACTGCTGTCTTGCTGTTGCCCTGCTGCCTTGCTGAACTCTTGTCTGGCTGTGAAAGTGCTCTCCAAGGGCTTGGATAGAGCTTGCCTCCTGTTCCTTGAAGTCTCAGGACCAAAAAGACTTCTTCCTTTCACTTGGACGCTCCGTGCGCCGAAACTTTCGACGCACAGCTTGTTTCGCGGCGAGAAAAACGCCGCACACCGACGCTGATCGACGCGACGCCCTCGGGGCGATCGAGACTTCGACGCACAACCTCGCAAGGACAAAGCCGCTCGACTTTCCAGGAGAAATCGACGCGACGCCCACCGTGAGTGCGAAACTTTGACGCACGGCCTCGCAAGGACAACGCCGCCCGACTTCCAAGGAGAAATCGACGCGACGCCTGCCGTGAGACCAAACTTTCGACGCACGGCCTCGCAAGGACAACGCCGCCCGACTTCCAAGGAGAAATCGACGCGACGCCTACCGTGAGATCGAAACTTCGACGCGCAGCCCCGCAGAACGACGCGCAGCCGGAAAACAAGCAGGAGAATCCACGCACAGACCCGGGACATCTGGTAATCCCCGCGATCCACAAAAAGAGACTGTCTGCGCGCCGGAAAAGGACGCCCGACTTCCCCGCGTGGAAAAGACCGACGCAAGTCTGTGTGTGCTGAGGAGAAATCGACGCACACACCCCTTTTTCCACGCATCTCTTCTCCTGTGGCCCTCTGAGGAGATTTTCCACCAGAAACCAGGTACTTTGTGCTTGAAAGACACTGTATTGCATTCTAAGGACTTAAGACACTCTATATCACTTCCCTGTGATATTTCTACAATTTTCCATTGCAACTTTATTCTTTTTGACCTACAATTATCCTGATAAATATTATATATTTTTCTAAACACTGTGTGGTGTATTTTTGTGGTGCTATATGGTGGTATTGTATGATTTATTGCACAAATACTTTACACATTGCCTTCTAAGTTAAGCCTGACTGCTCGTGCCAAGCTACCAGAGGGTGGGCACAGGATAATCTTGGATAGTGTGTGACTTACCCTGACTAGAGTGAGGGCTTTTGCTTGGACAGGAGGTAACCTGACTGCCAACAAAAAACCCCATTTCTAACATCTACGTTTTGTTATTGCTATTACCTAGCTATATTGACCTTGTAGTCTTTTTTTTAGTGAATTTCACTTTTTTTATATAAATTGTGCTAAACGTTGACTCACAAGTTCAATTTACTAATGTACAATATCACAAATTTACAAATACATTTTATATACACATTCATTCTTATTGTACATTTTAAAACTAAAAATCAATACAAAATAAGGTAAAGTAACTTATGTAACCTTTCAATAAATCCAATGAATGAAGGCTTCCTTTTTTAAAATTCATTTTATGGATCCACAGAGCAAAAGCACTCATTCAATAGTAAAACAACAACACATTTAATACTAACATATGCTACTGCAAAAGTGGATCACTGCCTCTGTGTGGGTATGTGAGTGGCTGTGCGAGTGACTGTGTGGGTCTGTGAGGCGATATATTGGTGTGTGAGTGGGTGTGTGAGTGCCTGCCTGGGTGCGAAAGTGGGTACAAGAGTGACTGTGAGGGTGTGTGAGTGGCTGTGTGAGTGGGTTTTTAGATCTGTTAGTGGGTGTGTGAGTGAGTGTGCAGGTGTGTGAGTGGGTGCCTGAGTAGTTGTGTGGTGTATGAGTGGGTGTGTGAGTGGCTTTGTGGGTTTGTGAGCCGGTGTGAGAATGCTTTCGTTGGTCTGTGAGTGGGTGTGTGTGTGGCTTCATGAGTGTGAGTGGCTGTGTGGGCGATTGTGTAGGTGTGTAAGTGGGTGTATGAATGGGAGTGGTTTTGTGAGTCTATGAGTGGGTGTGTGAGTGGCTTTATATGTGTTTGCGTGGTTGTATGGATGTGTAAGTGGGTGTGTGATTGGCTGTGTGGATCTGTGAGTGGGTGTGTGAGTGGTTTGTAGGTCCTTGACTGGGTGCATGAAAGGCTGTATTGGTGTGTGAGTGGGTGTGTAAGTGATTATGTGGGTGTGTAAGTGGGTGTGTGAGTGACTGTGTGAATGGTGGTGTGTGAGTGGATGTGTGAGTGGTTTTGTGGATTTATGAGTGGGTGTGTGAGTGGCTTTATGAGTGTGTGAATGGGCGTGTGAGTTGTTGTATGGGTGTGTAAGTGGTTGTGTGAATGTGGGAGTGGGTGTGCGATCAGCTGTCTGGATCTGTGAGTGGGCATGTGAGTGGTTTTGTGAGTGTGTGAGTGGTTGTATGGGTGTGTGAGTGGTTGTGTTGGTGTGCATGTGGGTGTGTGAATGTGTGAGTGGGTGTCTGAATGGCTGTATGAGACCCTCACAGACCCCTTCATCAGTGCCTTGGGGTCAGGCTAACTCTACCCTGATCCCTTCTATTGCTTTAAAATTGTATTCCCTCCCCCCCGGATACCGAGTCTCAATGCACAAAATGGCAGCTGCAACTTTCCCTTCAGCTTGCAGCCAGCCAATCATGGCTTTGCTGTTGGCACGTGGATCCGCGGATCCAATGCGGTACATTTAAGAAGGATTCATGTCGCTAAATATTCATAAATCTTTTTGCTTTAATTACTCCAGAACACATTTACATCAAATTACAAAAACACTCTTTCTGAACCAAGATCCAACTTTCTACCAAATTTGGTATGATTCCGTTTAGAGGTTTGGGCTGTAGTCATGCCTAACATCCCTACAGCAAATTGCATGGAGGAAAACTGTTTTGGGACAACCCCATTCTTCTCAGCTACCCCTTAACAGATTACCCCATAACTTTTCTGACAGCAGCTGAAGTGACTGGAAAACTAATTTGTAAAGGTGTGTGAAGATTCGTCAAACGGTGCCAAAGTTATTAGCAAAACAAAAAACGCTTGTTTAATGGAACTAATGACATAATGGGTTACGTTCTTCATAGTGAAGGGTTCCTTACATAAATCTAATCCATTCTTCAATATGGGTAGTTGTCTGGCTGCTATCAGCAAAATCTCCAATCCATTCATTTATTTAGAATCCTCTTTCTTCCCTACATCCACCAGTTTAAGGATGTGTGTGAGTGATACCTTTTATTGCAATAGAAAAAGAAAAAAAAGAAGAGAGATAAAGATATTTCTCCTTGTTGTGTCCCACCTGGAGAGGCATAAGATTTTGATGCAATCCCAGGTTTACAGATTCTTGTAAATCTGGGAATGTGTAAAAACCCATAGGTGTTGCGTGGAAAAACTCACTGCTTGCCCATGGAATGCCTCCCTGATGCAGTGTCCGGCAACGCAGCTGTAAAGCAGCGGCTTGAGCTGCATTGCCTTAACTATATATACACAAGGCCATGAAAAGCCACGCAAAGTGGATTTGTGTGGCCGTGTAGATATGGGCCTGCACAATGCGCCCCTGGTGCTACATAAAAAGTGATGGACGGTGTAAAAAGTGATGGACCGGAGGCGCACGGGGCTTCTAAATTAGCCCCAACATCTTTTCTTAAACCAGAAAAAACGTCACAGATGACAGTTTATGTGGCTAGTCTCCACTTGTGCACTTTTAGGTTTCGCATACGAACCCCAAGACTCCAGAAGCAAACATGCAGACAAATATTAAAAAACACATGTTGTTTTAATCCCTCCTTAATGCCAGCATGGCAGCCTGTGGAAGGCCACCCGGTGTTATAGCCAAATATAAGATCAGGCTGCTCTCAATACATCTCCAATAAGGATATATTGGATTTCTTCAAAGTTTCAGTGTAGAATCCAAATGTGAGAATAGGTACTTCGAAGAAAGCGTACGGGACATACAGTGCAAAAATCAAAGTGCGGAATATTTCTCGATTGTATCAGGAGGCCCGCGCTCTGTGTTTCTTTAGTAAATGCTTTACCGAGGTGTGCCTGTTTTGGACAGTTTTCGAGTGAGCAATTGGGATTGGGCTGCACTATTTGCCGATCGGTCTTCTAATCTTTAGTATCACCAAAAGATTTTGGATGAACAAAGGATATGAGTGAGAGCTTAATCTAATAAATGTCGACATTTCAATACGTAGTGCTCTTAGTTTGAAAGGTGGACCCCAGGCATGTCTACCAGTATTAAATAATAATGATAGGGAACTGATTGGCACATGTATTTTGGATCGGGACACCCTTGAAATAATAGCGAAATATGTAGAAACAGTTAGCAATGCGAAGTCACAAACTAGCAATACGTTCATGCTAGAAGAATGTAAAACGCTGCACGTGATTCTTTCTCAGCATATGACAAACAACGTGATGTTTGATTGGGTGTGGCACAAACAAAGTTCCATGTTTAATGCTGAATGTTGGCGAGTAAACTGAGTCTAAGAAACGTTGTGATTTTGAAGCAAAGACAAAATGTAGGGAGGTTAGATAGTGCAAGGGTGGTAGTTATAGTTACCTCAGGGGATGAATTAGAGTTATTTGAGGTAACTCTAACTATAGCTGGTGAATTCCCATGGTTTCTTACGTTCAAAATGTGAACCTAACTATAACATCCCTGTAACCTTTGTTTTTTTAAGTGAATGTCTATTTTTAAAATTCTGTTTCCTAACTATAATGTCCCTGTAATTTTTTGTTTTTTTTTCAGTGAATTTCTATGTTTTTTTTAACATAAAGTAATTTTCATAACTATACGTTGATCCAACCACCATCATGTATGGTCTTTGGCCCAGCTCAATAGCGGTTGGCCACATGGCCCTGAGGCCAACCCCCTACAAGCAGCCAACCTTGCACAGTGCATGGCATTCGCCTATGTGCAGAGGACGTTGCCTGCAAGACCTAGCCTGCAGTCAGACCCTGCAGCAATTCCCCTAGTGACCCAACCCCACGTTGTGCATGGCACTATAGCCGTGTGTGGTGGGAGTCGGCCGTGGCCTCTCTGGGTGTATCTGGGAGAATAGGTTTGACAGGGTGCATCAGTGTTTTGTGGGTGCATCAGAGGGTGCGCAGGCCTGTGAGTGGGTGCATGAGGGTGTCAGTGGCTCTGTCAGTGGGTGTGTGAGTCTGACTGGGCCTGTGAGTAGGTGCATGAGAGTCTGAGTGAGTCTGTGAGTGGGTTCGTGAGTGTGTGAGTGGGTCTGTGAGTGGGTGTGTAAGGGTCTGAGTGGTTGTGGGGGGGCAGAAGGAGACTGAAAGAGAGACAGAAAGAGAGTGAGAGGGAAACAAAGTTTTTAGGCTTTAATGTATGATATGCTAAGAATGCACAACTTGAATAGAAAGATGTATTTGTCATTTAAAAAAATTAAGATTACCTTTCAGTGTGAGCTTTAAACATTTGTAGATAAAAAAATAAAGGAGGGAAATGACATAGAACATACCTGGTCTCGAAACCTCAATGCTCTGTGACCTTCCCACTTGAACCATTCAGGTTTTTTTATATATTATTTTTTAGCCCTTTATGGTCAATCTGGGACTGTGTGGGGAGCCACAAGGCCTCTCCTGCAGTCCCTGACTACATATTTTTTGTTTATTTTGTAATATGCTCCTAGGGGGTATCTGGGACTGCAGGAGAAGCCTAAAGTCCTCCCTTGTGGTCCGATTGCTCCAGCAAGCAGGAAGCTGATTTTAACAGCAGCTGCCTAGCTGCTGGAGCAATGCTTTCATCTCCGTTCCCTGCAGGCATATCTGCATGCAGGGAGCAGAAACAAAAACTCTGCTTTTTGCCACGGGACCTGTTTGACAGCTGTGAAAGCTGCAGATTAATGTTGATTGAAGCCCCGGGGTGGTGGCAGTCCCCGGGGCTGTGAGGAAGCCAACGGCCTGCCGCACATAATTTAAATATAGCCCCGGGGAAGTGGTGGTCCCCAGGGCTGTGGGAGCATCTCGCCGCCTTCTGCTTTAATCTTGTTCATCGCCCGGGGAGGTGGTGACCCCCGGTGCAGCTGGAGGAGGCATGGTGGCCCCTCCCCGAATTTTCATAAAAGTGCCCCTGGGACTTGGCACACCTGGGGGCTTAAAAAAGACAAAGCTCATTAGCCCGTACTTCCTTTTTAAAAAAGATTTATAGCTGATCCATCAATCCACCACAAATCCTGCCGTAAATTAAAAAATATATATTTTTAGCCCTGGGGTGTCCTTTTGGAACCCAGCACCAGAGCTAAGGGGGCAGGGTCCTGTACCCTGGCCCCTTGTCTTTTCTTTTACAATTGTGTCTGGGATTCAGCTCAAGCCGAGTCCCAACATGGTTGGCAACACTTCCTTGTTGAAGTGTTGTCTGTCAGTCAGATCGCAGTACTAGAACAGAAGTGGTTGCAAATTCTTTGCGTCCTTTCACACAAATTTGGATTTTCTTGAATTTCTCTGAACTACTGAACAGATTTACACCAGATAACAAAAAGGGTTCTTTCTGAACCAAGAGCTACCTTTCTGCCAAATTTTGCTGTTCAAAATCCCTCTGGAACAATGAATGGAGAAAACACGTTTTGGGATCACCTCTTTTTCTCTGCCCCCTCTCCCCCCCGATGGATCGCCCCAAAATGTTTCAGACAGAAGTTGGTTAGCTTGAAAGTGTTTGGGAAAATGTCTGGAAGTTTTGTCAAGCGGTGCCAAGGTTAGCAAAACAAAGAACTTTTCTATAAAACTATAACTACCTAGTGGCGACCACCACTTTATAATATATATATATTTTAGATTTGAGCTGTGGGTAAAGACTTTCTGAATCAAAGAATGCTGGCAACCAAATAAAATGTCTGTGTAGAAATACATTGAAAGACATAAACATGATACTTTATTTAGAGTTTGGTGGATGGGTTACTCCATCACAAATGTGGTGGATATTTTGCATGCCATATGAGAAGTGCATTGTATCCTACAGCACTTATGAGCTCAGAGGCATGTCATGTTTTGATGGAGTATCCCATTCACTCCTAAATAAGGCCCACACGAAATAAAAGGACACCTGACTGTGTCTAATAAATACCAGTGTGTATATGTATATATATATATATATATATATATATATATATATATATATATATATATATATATTTTTTTTTTTTTTTTCATATCCCTAGGGTAGTAATGAATCAGAGTAAGATACAGGACCATGTTCAAAACTTTATGTAAATAGGATTACTTCAGATGTTTAAGCTACTTAAGTAGAAGGGAATACTGCTGACCCGTTGGAATTATTCATTAACCATTTAGATATTGTTTTGATTGTAGGTGAACCTTTTTAGGAGCACAAACTGTGTTTGTGTCTACCCAGCAAGTTTCCAAAGCCTGTTAGGATTTTCTTCCACATAGTTATAGTAATCCGCCTATTGTGGACATGCAGAATCATAACAAGCATTTACAATGCAACGGGTCTCGCATTTGCTCGAGTTAGGGCTATTGGTGTTGTAAATTCCTAACTGGACTTTTCTTGCCACATAAGTTGAAAATGAAGTGTAAAACATTAGTTGACATTAGCGAGCCAATTCAAAGCGCCATGGCCGCCATGAGTCTACAAGGTGGAAAGAAAATCGCGCCAAAGCAGGACAAACGTAATGCATTTACCAATGATAAAAAATTATTTTTGAAATGCAAGACTATGAAAGAGTGAAAGATCGGGCTGTGATGTGGGTGTGGATGAAAGCCCACAATTCTTACAATCGGTCAGAGCGCTTGCATACTTGACCTAAAAAAACAAAAAAGCTTCAGAAAGGGAGAAAGCAGAAAGCTGCAAGAGTGCGCTGAAGGAACAGAGAGGGGCTGTAAATGGATTAAAGAGGCCCACGATGGCTTCAGGTTAACGCTGGCTCAGTAGTTTGTGCTCTCACATTTAAATGCAGCATCCTGTGAATCAGATGAGAGCTTTGGGCACTGACACGTTTTTATTTACAAATTAACCACTTATGAGGGTTACTGTACATCACAATGTGGGAAGAACAAGAGCACTCCACAGGGAATGTCCGAGTTCCCCAGGACAGATGTGAAATGTGCCCCCAGAAAATGGGCAGTGGCTTAATGCGCTTCACGATTCTAGAAACCCTCTTCTGAAATCAGGGGCCAAGTCGCACGCCGACAGCAAATGCTTGCGCACAGAATGGATTATAATTTGTAACCTCTGTGTGCATTACATTTTAATGGGGCACAAAACCTGTTTCTGCAAAGAAGCGCATGCATATTTCGTGAGCTAAACACAACAGAGTGGAAATTTAAAGGTGATTATACACTGTTTTAGTATGCAATAGCTAAAACAGTAACCGCAGGAACGGAAATCACTAGTAGATTAGCAAGGGTCCCGTGAGCTCTAACGCAAACAAAGAACATGGGTTATTGTTGTAGAGAAAGAATAAACATGAGTAGGGTCCAGTGACCTGGCACAACCCTGGGGCTGGGTGCCGCTGCACCCGCTGTACTAACGATCACCCCTGCAGGCTATCGTTTTCATTCAGCAGTACGTATGACTGCTTTTATAGATTTACCACACACAGTCGTGCAACTTTAGCGTGAACATTTTGATTTGTATGCTAACGAGCAACTGTTCAACAATCTGCGCACATGATGTGTGGAAAACATCGGCACAGTACGTAATCCAGTTTCAGGTTACATACATTGCAGTGGTGCTTGGCAGTTTTGCACTAGAGCAATCTAAGGCCCGTATTTATACTTTTTAAGCGCCGCATTTGCGCCGTTTTTTGACGCAAATGCAGCGCTAAAAAAGTATAAATATGGGCCTAAGTTTCATTTGCACTGATGCTAAACACAGTGTTTGCACCACTGATCCCTCGTGCATGTCATCTGTGTTGCACTTTAAGGATGCAGTCTACGTGAAGCAGTCCAGACTCTCACGTGCACAAAGTAGCCCAAGGCCGTGAGACGACCAAAACGTGAAAGGTGGGTTAATGAAGGAAGACTACAGAATTTAAACGTGTGGACGGTAGGGAGGGGGCGAGAGGAGGGAGACTGCCTCCTTCGAGAGGTATGCACAAGAACCTCTGTGTATTTTAGCCTCTTACTGTTCCTAGAAGCAGCGGCCACGGAAGGGGCGGTTTTAGAATACAAGCATTTCTCAGAGTTTCAGCTATTAGCAGTTGTAAACTCCCAACCGGATTTTACTTCGACATTTAAAGAAAAAAACAGCGCGTCGATGTTATGTAAAGCGCTCTACTTCTGCCAAGCGAGATCACGCTGCAAACAAAAGATAAAAAGTAGTCCACCAACCGGTCGGAAAACAGCGAGCCTCGCATGTTTTCAGTACTTGGTCGCTGCGCTCGAGGAGGGCTAACCACAGGAAAAGGCATGACGTATCCATGCCTTCCAATAATGAAAGCAAGCAGATTTTATCTGTACAGAACTATCTGTATTGTTTGTAAACCTTGTCAGCCATGGTGTACCATGTCATAAATATAGCGAACACATGATGGCATTAGGAGGGGCGCAAGAAAATAAACCACCACTTTTCTTAAATTCGTCCCTTAGCATTTCTGCAGGGTGATCTCAATTTTTTTGGGGGCTTTTGGGTTACTTGTTGAGGGAAGCAACCACGATTCTTCTCAGGGTGAAGTCATAAGCAATACCTAAATTAACCTTTGCCAACACTCGAGTAGCATGGCACAAAGCAGTCAGGCTTACTTGTAAAGTATATGTGCAACACTTCAAACAGTAACACAGTGATAACACACCACAAAGAGAGCCCACAACACAGCTAGAATAATAGGGAAATTCTTCATAAGTAAAACCTGACCATAATTGCAAGAATCTAATCAGTAGAACTGGAGACATTAAAATTTAAAGATTTTAGTGAAAATAACACCAAAACTCATAAAGTGACAACTGAGGATATCTAGTCCCACTGGAACGGGACACAATCACAAGTTCAGGCTGACTGTAATGAAGCACAGGGCAGATACAGTGACCCAATTAAGCCCGATGAACAGAGTACTTTAAATTCTAATTTGTGGAGCTTTGTGAGGATCTGTGTAGAAGGTGTGTCAGGCAGCCAAAGCAGTGCATCAGTTCCAAGATGCGACAAGGCTACAGAGTTAGGTCCTGCTGCATCCTCGTCAAACCTTATGTTGATGAGGATTTGCAGTGCAAAATTCAGAGTCGAGCATGCGCTGCTCAGTCAGGATGATGTGTCAGTTCAAAGGAGATGGAGGCTGCGATACAGATTTCGGTGTCATCATAGAGGGTACATTAGATAAGGGATGTGAGGGCCAACACAAAGGATGCTTCACGCAACAGCAGTTATGATGCAGTTACAAGTTGCAATGTGATGCAGGTATTTGTGGAGGTTCTGATCCGTGCAGCAGAAGAGATGCATTGGTTCTACTTGGGTTTGTGCCGTACAGCAGAGGAGATGCACCAGTTCTACTGGATCCACAGAGGCTAGCAGACTACCTTAGGCCCGCTTACAGGAGTCCAGGAGTGGGGTGGCACAACTTGGCATGGTAGACTTACATGTGGCAGAGCCGAGGTGGAGGAGTAAGGTTGTTGAAAACCTATTGTGTCCCTGTGGTTTCAGTTCAGAGGCCAGCCAATTAGGCCTTAGAGTCACTCCAGGGCTCTGGGTTCAACAAATGCAGGTTCATTCCTTCTCACCCAGGCAAGATGTCAGCAGGCAGCAGATCAACTCAAAAAGGCAACAGGGCAGCAGTCCAGCAGAATGGCAGTCCTTCAACAGCACAGCAATCTTCCTTCCTGGTACAGTATCCACAGATCCATGAGTAAAATGAAGTGGTGGTGTCTGAGGTCTGGTATTTATACCCAGTTGTGCCTTTGAAGTGGGGAAGAAGCTTCTAGAGGTTTCCCTTTGAATCTTCGGGTATCCTGCCTTCCCTGCCCTAGCTCCAGGCTAACTATAGGTGATATCAGTCATTTATGTGGTGGCAGAATGTAGCCTATTGAGGTGTAAATGCGGTCTGTCCAGCTAATCCCTCTCATCTTGCCGATGATGGGCCATCCAGGCACATGTATGCTCCCTGGTGTATGTGGCTATCTAGGAGGAATACACAAAGCTCAACTGTCAGTTACACCCAGTCATGTGATTCAGGTACAGGCTACAGACACTAAAGGGCTAATGCATGAAAATGCTAACCTACTAAATGTGGTATTTTCAGTAGGTCTTGGTGGAGTTCACGGAGTCTGACTCCGTGGAATTCCACGGAGTTAAAAAAACTACATGAAATTCCACAGAGGCTAGAGTTCCGTGACCCGCTGAGTCCTGCATGCACCGGATCTCAGAAGCTCTAAGCAGGGTCGGGCCCAGTCAGCCCATACTGGGCTGCAGCACACACCAGGTGAACTCGGCTCCACTGCTAGTTTTTTTGACAACTCTGCACTCCAAGCAGAGCACAGAGTTCCAAGAACTCAGCTCCGCCAGCCAAGGGGAGCACCCCACACACCCCTCACTTTCAGAACTGCAATTTAAAATCCAACTTCTTCATAAGTTAGGATTTTTCATTACAATTCCAAAGACACCAAACATGAACTAAGTACCTGCTCCTATTTGGAAATTAAGGGCATGATTTAGGGATTGGCAAAGGGTTACTCCGTCACATTGGTGTCAGATATCCTGTCCACTGAAATATAAATCCTATGGAGTATGATGAGATTATATTTAATGGGACAAGAAATCTGTCACCATTGTGACAAAGTAACTCCCCCCTGCCAGGCTATAAATCAGCCCCCAAGGCTTATTAAAAGTGATAAGGTGACTCCAATTTTAGTCTATGAGAGAGGTAGGCCTTGCAGTAGTGGTAAACAAATTTAAGAGTTTTTTACTACCAGGGCATATAAAACTCAAATGTGCATGTCCTACTTCGTAAATAAACTGCACCCTGCCCTGTGGGTGGTTTAGGGCCTACCCGTAGTGTGACTTATATGAAGGTTTGGTCCTAACAAAAATGTTTTTTTGGCAGGTCAAAATAGCAGGTTAAACTGCATACACAAGCTGCACTGGCAGGTCTGAGGCATGTTTAAAGGACTACCTAAGTGGGTCGCACAATCAGTGCTGTAGGCTAACTACTAGCATTTAATTTACAGCCTCTGGGCACATGTAGTGCCACTTTACGAGGGACTTACAAGTAAATTAAATACGCCAATGTTGCCATGTTTTACAGAGTGAGCACATGCACTTTAGCATTGATTAGCAGTGGTAAAGTGTGCAGAGTCCTAAGGTTAGCAAAAACAAGATCAACAAAAATGGAGGAGGAAGGCAAAAAGTTTGGGAGAAGACCACCCCAAGAATAACAGGCTTAACACTGAATGCTATTTTTGCTAGCGTTAGAACTCTGTGCCCTTTACACCTGCTCACAAGTGGTAAAGCTCTTGTGCTACTCGTTTCAACATGATGAAATTGGAATACACCTGATCGCCATATTTAACTTATCTATAAGTCCCTAGTGTATGGTACCAAGGTGTGTCTAGGACCTGTAAGGTAAATGTTATGAGTGGATAACAGCGCTTATTGTGCCACTCACTACATTAAAACTGTAAACGTGAGTGCATGCCTGCCACTGCCACCAGTTCCCTGCCTGTGCAGGTTTTAATTGCAAATTTGTTTAATAAAATTAAACCCTCTTGACAGTCCTAAACCTTCCTTTCAAATATTAATAATTAATCCCTAAGTAGGACGCATTATTTAGAAGTAGAATTTGTAGGAGGTCTTTTTTAACCATGCCCTTAGAGTAAAAAAAAACATGCGCTGTGTTCATTGTAGTAGGGTTAGCTGTTCCATAGGAAAGCTTTGGGATACAATAATACATTTAATTATGATGTATATGACAGGGAAACAGATACAATGTTCTTTATTAGACGTTTTAACATATTTATTACAAGCCCAATTGACTGGTAAAATGGTGTTCATAATAAATATCTAAGAAAAGGTCCTTCAATTCCTTCCACAAGATAACTGGGTATCTGTTGTTCCATTCTTTCCTGCTTCAATTATGAGAATGCTTCTACTTCTGCAGGTCAATATGCCAGATCGTGAAGCTGCAATATAACCAAAACATGGCAGTGTAGCTCATCTCCATGCTACACACACTTGATCATGCCTCTCATGTCTACGGCTCCCTTCATTATCTGCCAGTCAAACAAAGAATCCATTTCAAAACATGTTGTCTGATGCAAAGGGACTAATGCTATATCTGCCCAAAGGAGATCTCCTCTCCAGTGACACACTGCTAGATCCTTGAGACCACATTCCCTGTTACTTTTGCAGGTGTCCTGATATTGGCAAGTAATCATTGGCAGAAGATCCTTTAGAGTTTTGGTTCCATCTACCTGGAACAAATTTACTTTGAAGTTGGGTTTTTCTCTTTGCCACACTATTTTCCATAAACAATTAAATACCCATAAGTTCTGTTAGTCCATTTTTTCCTTGTATTCCATGTCCCTGTTTATCCTAGAGCCATGGTGCCTTCAGGTATAAGTATACTTTAGAAACATAGAAATCAGTACTGCAAACAGGTTAAGCAAACAAATAGTACGTCACACCAGAAAAACAGACTACAACTGTTTAGGGATCAAAGCACAGTGCATCTCCTTTCTCATGCACAAATACGCCTATTGGAACAGACTGGTTCTGCTATTGCTATTCAAACAATGTATATTTGGTTACATAACCACATTGAACACCTCAGCCAATGTTGCACACTCCAAGAAACTGTTTCAAGAAGGAAAACACTTATGTTGCTTTCTGGATTCTACTTCAACAAAGTCAGGGAGGTTGAACAAAGGAGCATTTCTTAAGTGGTGCAATCAGGTCATTAAGTGAAGCCGATGTGGTCATATTAGGTTTGGCCAGCTGTCTGAATGCTCCTGCATTTCCAGGGGGAGAGTCAATTCCATGAATCCTTCTCCATATACTACTCAGTCAGTCTTGTGGTTGCCCTATGAGTCATGAAAGTCCAGCTCCTCTTTTTGGCAGTTCATCCTCCCCTTTTACTTAGGGCATCACAACAGAGCTTCTCCAGTAGCTTAGGCTTAGTTCAATCTTTCAAAGGAAGTTATGGATCAGATGTCTTTCCAAACTGGACTTTCAAAACCTATTCTAAATGTCAAATAAATTCAAGGGACTGGCTATGAAGGGTCATTTCTTTTCCTGTTAATGGTGCAATGGGATCAATCAAATGGTAGACCATAAAATGCATTTCTCTAGCAAGCCAATCCAGTGCTGGGTCCATCTTCCTCTTTGGAAAAAAGAGGATAAGTACCAAATGGTCAGTGGGTTGTGTATACCAGGAAAGTCAGTGGACATCTTGAGCGGGATCAATCTAAACTTTAGACTGATCCTAGCACAGAAAAGGCTGAATGGCAGGTACAGTATAGACATCTAAAGCTAAAACACACTAAGGAATAGAACTGACCAGACAACAGTGTGGTTTTGTTTAGTCCTTTGTTCTTTAGCAAAACTCAGAAATCTAAAGATAGGGTTATAGATTTCTCAAACTCTTCCAGATAGACTACAGAGCTTGCCAGGGGAAACTATACATGAAGTTTCATGTTAATAAAGGGGATATGAGGAGGACCTTCATTTATGCTGCAGTTAGTTTGGGGTGGAGAACAACTTCCACAAAGAGAATGTACGCTTAAGCATATGATATAAGCGCACAGTATACCCCACACATACTCCACATGTTAATACTAACTGACATCTATGAAGAGAGAGATGAAGGAACACAGTGGTGGGAAACTGAATGGAGTTTCCACAAAAAAGTTATTAGCAGACTCCCAGGTGTATCTGCAACATGGCATTTGCCCCTTGAACTATATAATGAATAGAAACAACCATCAGTTCCCTCTTATCCTGGC
The DNA here is from genome assembly GCF_031143425.1 of Pleurodeles waltl. Classification (NCBI taxonomy): domain Eukaryota; kingdom Metazoa; phylum Chordata; class Amphibia; order Caudata; family Salamandridae; genus Pleurodeles; species Pleurodeles waltl. The sequence continues at coordinate 833,795,241 of NC_090437.1, forward strand.
ATGGGGCAGTAGCTAAGCATCAATGTAAAGTTGTACTGCAGTTAAACCTCAGATTATTTGAGCTTTGTGCTTTTCTGTGTGAGTCACAACATTAATAAAGGACCCAAATTGATTTGGAAAATTATCCTGTAAAGCAGCTGTTGCTATTTTGTAATTACTAGCAACATAGAGAACTCTCAGTTGACTCACACATTGCTGGGTTTACTGAGGCAAAACAGGCAAGTCAATAAAAGTTAACAGAGGCATGATAGAACATCTTTCCTTGCCATGACATTATGGTTCCCCATACAGTCAGCAGACACAAAATGAAGGTAATTACAGGATGAAAGTAGACTATACTAGCAGCTGCACTATCTCTGATGCTTTTGATATGTAACGTGTATTTGTAAACCACACTATCACCACCAAGGGTATCTTTGTGCTGAGAAGGTGTGTGTGCCTAACAATGCCTATGGTAGGTAGAATTTAATATGTTTGTCTATTATGAGTCAGAGGAACTCCCTAAATTGTGGTGTGATGTGATTTCTATATTGGAGGTTGATGACGAGTCGCGAGTTGTGTATGGTGTATAGGCTTTTGGTGAGTTGCTTTGTGATCCCAAAGTAGAGGGTATTCCTGTAGTCCTACTTGCTGGTGAGTAGGGTGTTGGAGCGGGGATATCAGTTTAGTATCGGTTTACGAAGTAAGGCTTACCAGCTCATTTGGGTAAAATCACTGCATCATAGGACGAAAGAACTTGAGTGTAAATGAGATAACCAGGAGCTGCACATCATTCAAACAATCGTCATGGTTTTAATTAGTAGTTTCTTAGATTTGGTGTGAGTTCAAAAGCTTTATTTGTAAGTCATTTTAGTTGCTTAATCTTTATTGAATTTGGCATGAGATATCCTCATTATCAATCAAGAAATAGTAAATCAATTTAATCAATTAATATCAAAAGAAGTGCATCTAGTATATTCCATAAAGAAAAAGTCCCTATTCTAAATCTGCAGGATAGAATTGGGAAGAAGGAGCAAAATATGCCAGACAGAACCCATGAAGAGCTCTAAACAGAGAGATTCAAGCATAGAGCTTCAGAATCAAATTACCAATTATCAATCAAAGCAGAACATTCCTTAAAGAGATTTTCAAGAAACTCAGTAGCGTCTCAGAGCAGCAAAGATTTTGGCAGGAAAGTGAATGGGGGCAATAAGCATGCCCCACAGAGAGTCTTGAAAGAGTGTCTCAGCAAAAGTATCCTGGAAAAAGTGTCTGAGCCTACGCTACAAACACATGCTGATATAAAGTATCATATTTAGACTTTTAAAACATGTTTATTCTTCTTCTTCTTCACGTCAGCCAATCACCAACCAGTGTCTTCATGGGAACAGGAACATTTCATCGTCGTCTCATAGCAGAAACTATAGTACATAGACAACAATGTTTAAATGCAACACTGGTACCAAAACTTTCTGTATTTCTGTGAGTGTCAGTTCATGGTTAGGCTTTTACATAATTTTATTGAAACAAATGCTACCTATTGATTTCTTACACTAAGCCATTGTATGCTTTGAAACATTTTGCAGAGTTAATCTAACACATCTTAATACATTATTATATTCTATGAAAAATATGCCTATGGGAAGGCTAAAACTAACTTCTATTAAATGAAATCAGCATTTTCACATCATGTTAGCTTGTCAAAAGTTTAACATTTCACATTCGTAACCTAAGTAAGCTTACCAAAACTGCAGTATCAACTTTTAAAGCCTAATACATGTAACTGTAACAGCCTAATGCTATTCACATGAATTAAAAGACATAGCATTTTTGTCTAAGGCCAACATGTCAATCTCTACACGTTATTGCATAAAGTTTAATTATTTAAAAATGCTTTGGCAATGCTCCCCTCTGATAGTTTCTAACCATCACAAATTCATCACATATAAAATCTTTAAGGATCACTCTCATCTTCAGTTGAGTCTTTTTCTTTTTCTTTTCCAACTCTCAGTTTCTTTCAGCTTTTTTACTCTTTACTGCATTCTAATTCTCATTTATCTCTCAGTTTCTTTCCCTGTTCTTTTTTTTCTTCAGAATAATTTTGATAGCTTTATAAACTCAACACCAAAAATGAATATATGTACTAATACTGCTTTGTGATTTTCCCCCTTCTCCTGTTGCAAACCAATTGACAATTGCAGAAACTCCTTTGCCAAAACTTTCTAACTCACCAGTAGTTTTTGATAATATTTAATAACTCTAATTCATGTTTCAGGTCAGTAATGATTTTGTGTATTCTAAAATGTCCCTATTATCGTCTAGAACATAAGTGCCACAATGCTGAGCTTTCAGCATCTTGCAGACTCCACCTTTTTAACTGAGTAAAATATCTAATGCTAATCAATCTTGTAAAACCATTGATCTAATTTCCACTAATTCTGTGTTAATTACCAATAAGGCTCCAGAATTACTAGTTGCCAATTTGTCCACTACTGTTGAAAGCGTTCTAATCTTTTAATGATTTAAAAGCAGTCATAGATGGGATAATTGCACCAGAAATATCTCCTATTAATTGTGTTCCATCATTAACACTAAGCATGTGTTTATGCGCTGGTGTCATTCTTAAAGCATTTATACTGTATGCATGATACATTTTTGGAACATTCCTACCCTCAGGATTACACCCGGCCTACCGCCATGGTTTCTGTGGTTTTTGTACCGCCCCAAAAACCATGGAGGTAGGCACTATCAGTGCCAGGGAATCCCTTCCCTGGCACTGATAGATTTCAGGCAGAATACCGTTGGCGGTCATAATATGCATTGCCGGCTGGTAGCCACGGCAGCGGTATGTTGGCAGCTGTCACCGTGGCTGTAGGCGGTCAATACCACCAATGTTGTAATGCGGGCCATAGTCTTATAGAGACAGAAAATAACTCCTCAGAGCAACCCTTCCATAGAGAAAGAAAAGACATGTATAGAAAAGAAACAAATAATTATGTTTCTTAATCCTTTTATGTATACACCAAACAATTTTTATGATCTGAATATGAAAAATTAATGTTTATCACTCCTCTTTTAGACACATTTTGATAATTCACGTAATTTATTTGTTTTGGCAATCACTCGTGGTACATTTGCCTAATGTTGAACGTTTGAGAAGAGCATATCGACAGGAACATCATTTTGTAGCACAGGTTGTGCAACTCCTCTTTTAGACACATTTTGATAATTCACGTAATTTATTTGTTTTGGCAATCACTCGTGGAACATTTGCCTAATGTTGAACATTTGAGAAGAGCATATCGACAGGAACATCATTTTGTAGCACAGGTTTTGCAACTCCTCTTTTAGACACATTTTGATAATTCACGTAATTTATTTGTTTTGGCAATCACTCGTGGAACATTTGCCTAATGTTGAACGTTTGAGAAGAGCATATCGACAGGAACATCATTCTGTAGCACAGGTTTTGCAAGTACATGTATGTGTAGGTTCAGGCATCAGAAAGTTTGTAGTTTTTATCACTTCATCAATCAAATCAAATCAAATCATAAACATTTATAAAGCGCGCAACTCACCCGTGCGGGTCTCAAGGCGCTAGGGGGATGGGGTTACTGCTGCTCGAAGAGCCAGGTCTTGAGTTGCCTCCGGAATGCGAGGTGGACCTGGGTGGGCCTGAGGTTGGTGGGGAGGGAATTCCATGTCTTGGCCGCCAGGTAGGAGAAGGATTTCCCACCTGCCGTGGTGCGGCGGATGCGAGGGACGGCGGCGAGAGCGAGGTTGGCGGAGCGAAGTTGACGGTGGGGGTGTAGAAACTGAGGCGGCGGTTGAGGTTGATATCTCCCCGAGCAAATTAGCACTGACCTTTTTCTACCTATGCATGAGCCAAAACATTTACACATCTTCTGATCAAGTAGAATGCTCTTTTAATGTGTCTACACACAGAATATAACATAGCTGAAAGGTCACTAAGCAGGACTGATCTTTTGAGCTCACTGTACTGAAGATCATCAAATGTAGGACTGTCAAAACTCGTTTTCCACAAAAGCACAAGGTATTTTTATCTGTCTTTGAAGTCACATTTTTCTTCTGTCTCAGCAAATCCTTCTAGAAACTTCACAGGTTCAGCAGTTAAATCTCCAAGCTTTGTTCTAATTTTGCTCATAGTGTCATCACCCATAAGAATATGTGCCTTGATAAGAACACTGAGCCTCTCTGGGTCAAGTTTCTTGTTCAGAATATGAAACAGGATTTAATGTCTTTACTCGCCTGTGCCATAATGTATCCATAACTCTGACAATCCTTGGCTTATAAACTTTTTAACAAATCTCAATAGCACAATAATATCTGTGTTATTTGACAGTGCAATGACTCAATTGGAACTATTTTGAGCAGCCTACTCAACCTGTAGCAAAACACAAAGGTCAGATTCCTCCAATTTGCTGTTAAGTTCTGGAACAATATGGCGCGTTCCTTTTGAATATATCTCTGCAGGCACCAAATCCTCATTGACAATCACTCCACTTGCAATCATTGGAAATTTAGTGTTCAATAAGCATAAGCAATGTTTTTGTGAGTTAACATCTCTAAATTCATCTTGTTTGATGTTGATGACCAAAATCTATCAAGTTGCACAGGTATAGGTGTCGAATTTTTGATGCAGGCAAGGTCAATTGTTCCACTTGTAGACATTTGTCTGATTCTCTCACATTCTTTGACAGTTAGTTCAAGACACCTGTCAAAGACAATGTGGAGTTCTTACAAGGTGCACACTGACTTTGATACCTGTAGAACAATCTGAATGACTTCTCTGAAGTTTTGCATGGATGAAATCTTGACGATTCACAAATATGATATAAAGGGCCAGATGTAGGAAGACGTTTGCATGGTGCAAACTGCGAAAATCGCAGTTTGCGCCATGCAAACAGCCTTCTGCGATGCACATTCACAATTTGCGAGTCGGTACCGACTCGCAAATTGTAAATGCAACTCGCAAATAGGAAGGGGTGTTCCCTTCCTATTTGCGACTCGCATCGCAATGCAGAATTGCTTTGTGACCGCGAATGCGGTCGTAAAGCAATTTGCAGTTACCACCAGTATCACACTGGTGGTAACTCATTCGAAAAAGGGAAGGGGTCCCCATGGGACCCCTTCCCCTTTGTGAATGTTGGCAAAAAGGTTTTTTCAGAGCAGGCAGTGGTCCAATGGACCACTGCCTACACTGAAAAAACTAAACCAAATGGTTTCGTTATTTTTTTTATTTTGCAACTCGTTTTCCTTTAAGGAAAACGGGCTGCAAAATAAAAAAATTAAAACTGCTTTATTGAAAAAGCAGTCACAGACATGGAGGTCTGCTGACTTCAGCAGGCCACCATCCCTGTGAGTGCAGGGACTCGCTATGGGGTCGCAAAATGCGACCCACCTCATTAATATTAATGAGGTGGGTCTTTGCGACCCCATAGCGAGTCGCAGACGGTGTCTGAGACACCGTTCTGCATCCGAATTTGCGATTCGGAAATTGCGAGTCGCACCGACTCGCAATTTCCGAACCACAAATTCGGACCTTGCTACATCTGGCCCATAGTCCACAACAACAGCAGTTTTCAATAAGGACACTGTTAGAAATGGGGTCTTTGGTTGACAGTCTCTAGTCAGGGTAAAAGAAAATCACCCTCAGCTAACCCCTGCTTACCCCCTTGATAGCTTGGCAGAGCAGTAGGCTTAACTTCAGAGCGCTAGGTGTAAAGTATTTGTACCAACACACACACTAACTTAATGAAAACACTACAAAATGACACAACACCAGTTTAGAAAAATAGGAAATATTTATCTATACAAAACAAGACCAAAATGACAAAAATCCGACATACACAAGTCAAGTTATGAATTTTTAAAGATTAAACTCAAAAATAGCGCTTAGAAACAAAAATGCTTCGATGAGATGTTAACACAGCATCATGACGGAGTCGTTCCCAACAAGCCGACACCAGCGGCGCCGGACACGGAGTCGGTTAGGCCCCCAAGTACAGTACCTTTAGTGAAGAGCGAAAACAAGCCGACGAGCAAAGTCGGGGATCGCAGCGTCTGTGCGAAAGGTTGAATCCACGTGCTTCGAGCGGCGTTGGTCACGACGGGGTGCGGCGACTTCCACGGAGCCGCAGACTTCAGCGGGGCTGCACTGGCGTCGGGCCTGCGAAGAGCGTCACGTTCCAGCGAAGGTCACAGCGTCAGGTGCAGGCGGCGTTACCGGATTCAGTGGCGGCGGCGGTCCGGAGTCGTCCAAAGTCGATTTTCTTTGGGTTTCCACCAGCTTTCCTTTCAAGGGCCCAGGGACTGGATAGGGCACCACTGGTCAGAGCATGAGTCTCTCCAGAGACTCCAGGTGCTGGCAGAGAGAAGTCTTTGCTGTCCCTGAGACTTCAAACAACAGGAGGGAAGCTCTAACTCAAGCCCTTGGAGATTTCTTCACAAGATGGAAGGCACACAAAGTCCAGTCTTCGCCCTCTTACTCTGGCAGAAGCATCACTGCAGGAAAGCTCCACAAAGCACAGTCACAGGCAGGGCAGCACTTCTTCCTCAGCTATCAGCCCTTCTCCAGGCAGAGGTTCCTCTTGGTTCCAGATGTGTTTCTAAAGTCTGTAGATTTGGGTGCCCTTCTTATACCCATTTTTGTCTTTGAAGTCACCTTTCTTCAAAGGGGACTCACACCTACTTGTGAAATCATGCCTTGCCCAGGCAAGGCCTCAGACACACACCAGGGGGTTGGAGTCTGCATTGTCAGAGGCAGGCATAGTCCTTTCAGATGAGAGTGACCACTCCACCCCTCCCTCCTAGCAGAGATGGCTAATCAGGAAATGCAGGGTACACCCCAGCTCCCTTTGTGTCACTGTCTAGTGTGAGGTGAAAAACAACCCAACTGTCAAACTGACCCAGACAGGGAATCCACAAACAAGGCAGAGTCACAAAATGGTTTAAGCAAGAAAATGCTCACTTTCTATAAGTTTTAAAATCAACTTTACTAAAAGATATATTTTTAAATTGTGAGATCAGGGACCCCAAACTCCACATGTCCATCTACTCTCTAGGGGAATCTACACTTTAATCATATTTAAAGGTAGCCCCCATGTTATCCTATGAGAGAGACAGGCCTTGCAACCAATGTTCCCTGTAACCCATCATGCAGGCCCCTTTGGCAAGCACGCACGTTGTGCTGTTATCAAATATTCCACCATTCCTATACTTTGTGGTAGTTTATATGCGTTATCACTTTCTAACCCTACATAAGCCTTTTAGAGCGATATACGTGCTCCCCTAAGGCAGATAATGCTCATATTTGAATCTGGATTGAAGTCAATGAAAACAGCGTTTAAATGCCGCGGGGACTGTTTTAAACATCATTTGGCGTACTTTAGCATACAAGCGAGCAAGTGATATTTGTCTTGGAAATTAATGGTTAATGAGCTAGGAAATGCTTCAGAACAGTAGAAAATGTGCTGTTATCAAATGTTCCACCATTCCTATACTTTGTGGTAGTTTATATGCGCTATCACTTTCTAAGCCTAAATAAGCCTTTTAGAGCGATATACGTGCTCCCCTAAGGTAGATAAGGCTCATATTTGAATCTGGATTGAAGTCAATGAAAACAGCGTTTAAATGCCGCGGGGAGTGTTTTAAACATCATTTGGCGTACTTTAGCATACAAGCGAGCAAATTATATTTGTCTTGGAAATTAATGGTTGCCGCCATGGGGGATTCAAAGGGCAGCGGTAAACTGGCGGGAGACCGCCGGTTTGCCTCTTCTGACCGCGGCCGAAGCGTCGTGGTCAGAATGCCCTGCGGGGCACCGCCGGCCTGTCGGCGGTGCTCCCGCCGACCCTGGCCCCGGCGGTCTTAGACCGCCGGGGTCAGAATGACCCCCAAAGTGTAAAGCATTCAAATATCACAAAACAGTAATTAAATAAAACACAGGAAACAGTTTAAAAATCCAAAACCAATTTATAAAAATAGTTTATATTTTTATCATTAAAATGACACAAAAACGATTAAAATCGGTTCAGGGGAACCGGAGATATGAATTTTTAAAGAATTATTACTTTTCTAGCGCTTAGAAACAAAAAGCGCCAATCGGGTCATCTGGTTGCACCTCGACCGGGGCAAAGTCAAACTTTCAGGCCGACTGCGATGGAGCCCTGCTCGGCTACAGGTCGCGGGAGGCCTCGGTTAAAAAGTTACCTTCTGACTTAGTCTTTATTTTGAAGTTTTTCTTCACCGGGACGAACCTGCCAGTTGAATCCGACCTCCTGGAGCCCTTGTCCGGATACGCGATGTGGGTTTCCTCGGTGGAGACTTTTACCTTCGGACTTAGTCGTTTTTTCGAGATGAAAATCCTTCGACCGGGGTAAACCTGGATCTTGATCCGATGTCCATGGAGCCCTTCTCGGATACGATGGCTGGGAGGTCCCGGTCAACTTTTTACGTTCGGACTTAGTCTCTTTTTTGGATGTTTTTCTTTACCGGGACGAACCACGAAGTCAGGCCGGGTCGCGGTTGAGGCAAGCCGGCTAGAATTTCCGCGGCGGGTCGGTCCCTCTCTGGAGCTTTTTTCCAAAAATTCTCAAATCTTTTCCAAACTTCTGGGGCTTCACCCAGATGTTCTTTTAAGGTTCTTTTGGGGCCCACAGCTCACCCCAAGGGTCCAGAAGTTCTGTGATGGTCATTGGGGGGTGCGGACTTCAACTCCCAGAATGCACCTGGCGCAAACTCCTTTTTGGCCACTGGACAGTGGTCAGCTGGTCGCTTTCTTCAGGAGTTGGTGCAGGGGACTCTGGTTTAGCAATTTTTCACCTGTAGCAAACAGGGAGTCCCTCCTTGAACCAGTTGAAGCCAGGCAAAGTCCTTCTTGTGGTGAAGCCCAAGTGTGCAGCTGGTGCAGTCCTTCTGAGTGCAGGGTCCAGGTGCAGGCCAGGGGTCCAGCAGGGCAGTCCTTCTTCTTCTTTAGTTCCTTTCTTGTTGAATTCTGGAGGGGATCTGAGGTGTGGGGGCAGGTCTGCCAGTTTTATCCTTGCTCCTGGGTGAAAAGCAGGGGGGTCCTGATCCTCCAATCAGGTACAGGGTCGTCCCCCTGTGATGACCACTTCCTGGGAAGTGTGGCAAAAATCCATCCCAAAAGGCAACAGTCTCTAAAAATCCAACATGGCTGAATCTGATTTTTGGAGGTTACATCTGGCTGAGCCCACCCACTGGTGTGGCTAAAAATCATAAACACACCCCTCTCCTGCCCTCTCCTAATCTAATCAAGGGGGCACCTAATTGTCTGGGGTTGCAGGATGTGGGGGTGTTGCTGGGTGCTGCAAATGTCCTTCTCTGTCTTTGAAGACCAGTTTGGCAGCCCTCCCCCTTCCTGCCTCACCATCTGCTGAGGGGAGATTCTCTCCCCCAAGCACATTCCTTTGTGTGAAGCCTGGCCACTTCACACCTCATCAAGGCAGCCTGGCAGAAGCTGCTGCAGGCTGGCCAATCAGAGCACAGCAGCAAAAACAATGCAGAGCTGAAATTGGCAACTTTTTAGGTAAAGTCTAAACTTTTTACCTGAACAAGTTATATTAAATCCCACAACTGGAAGTTGTGGGATTTATTACAACAATTAATTTGATACCAAATTCTTGGTATGTAACATTTAAGGAGACTTTAAAATTTAAAATAAAGTCTGCCCATTCTAGCCTATGAAGGCCATTTACTTCAATGAGGGAAAAACGAATTTGGCTGTTTTTACCTCACCAGGGCTTATAAATCTATTTTTATAAAGTCCCTGCTTATAGTTAATGGAACACAGCCCTAGGGCACATAGGGCACACCTTAGGGGTGACTTATATGTAAAAATAAGGTAGTTTAAGACTTTGGAAGTACCTTTAATTCCAAAGTCGAATTTGCATATAACTTTAATTTAAAAGCAGCCAGCAAGGCAGGCTTGCTTTTAAAATGACACTGGGCACCTCAGCAGTACACCTAGGTGTGCACCACCTATGCTGTGGTCCCTAAACCTACATGCCCTACCATATACTAGGGACTTATAGGTAGGTTAACTTAGCCAATTATAATTAGCCTAATTTGCATATCCATTTTACACAGAGCACAGGCCCTGGGACTGGTTAGCAGTACCCAGGGCACCATCAAAGTCAGGAAAACACCAGCAAAAAGAGGAAAATGGGGGCAAAAAGTTATGGGGCCTCTGCAATCAGCCCTGTTTTCTCACACAACCCCCCCCCAGCCCACACGCCCAGGAGACTCAGCCCAACCCTGGGAGAGTCTTCCTGGCTTGTTAGGCGAGGAAGACAGTGAAGAAAACTGGCTGTCCCTTTGCAGGGCCTACTCTGCCTTATATCCTCCTGTCAGGGTCACTCCCTATGGGTAGTGAAGCCATCCCAACAGTAAAAGGACCCAACACAAACTGAAACTTTACTCTAGGGGGGTCTTCCTCCTTTCTCTCTGCCAACTTGGGTAGTGAGGTGCCCACCTCCCCTACTCCAAACTTTGCTAGGGCAACACCTAGCTTACCCAAAGAGGTCACCCAACACTTGAGCAACCCCACCATGACCAATAGGGTCAGGGGGCCTACTTTGCTATTGGCCCTGGGGTCTGCCTCCCAGGCCAAGTACAATGCTGCCAGGAAGGCTAGCACCCAGCAGAGGCTACTGACAGCTGTCAGTACCCAGAACCACACCCTAAGCTCTCCACTGACAGGTGGCTGAGCTGCTTTAGGGGCATCTTTGGGGTCCTGGCACCCCTCTTGCTGTCTAGAGTGGGGGGCTACCACCTCCTGTGGCAGACACCCTCCTTCCACTCTCCCTTCTGTCAGTGCAGGGGCAACACCTTGCATCTGGACAGCTGCCTGACTACTCAGGACTTCCTTGGGGTCAGATGAGGCCTCACCAGTGCCAACTCTGGGCTCCCCCCCTACTGGGGCAGAAGGCCTTTGGCTCCCTGGAACTCTCTTTAAGAGTGGCCTACCCTTCCTTTTCTTCTTTCCTTTTCTTGGGGACCCCTGTCTCCTAACTGTAGGGACTGACTCCCCAGGACTTTGGGTTGGGGGGGCGCCTTGGGCGACCACCCCATCTGTGACCAGACTCACCTCTGGGAGGTCATTGCCCAGGATACAATCTAGGGGAAGGTCAGCACTGACTACCACCCTAATCCAGTCAAGGATACCCTCCCTCTCTAGGGGCACTATGGCTACAGGTTTGGAGGTGACCTCCCCTGTGGCTATCCTGACTTTCTTTGTCTTTCCTGGGACATACATGTCTGGGGTCACTAACCGGTCACTCACTATAGTGTGACTGGCACAGGTGTCTCTCAGGCCAGTGGTAGGGATCCCATTCACTTGAATGTGGTGGAAGTGCCTACTACCACCCTCAGGGATCACCCGATTACCATCTGGTCCTGTCTCCCAGCACAATGCTAGGAGGACTTCATCATCTGAGGAATCCTCCTCTATGGCTACACTGGACAGCCCAGTGCTAACCACCTTCTTTGGACAGGCTGCATCTCCTCTGAAGTGACCTGTCTGCTGACAGTCAAAGCAAGCCCTACTGTCCAAGAGCTTTTTTAACCCTGGGTCTAACTGTCTCTGCTGGTCAGAGTGGGAGTGTGATTTACTCTCCTCCTTCTTAGGGTTCTGGGGTACAGAGGGAGTCTCTGTGGTGGGCTTACCACCTCCCTCCTTAGGTTTTTGGGGACCTGTCCCCCCCTTCTTGAAGTCTCCCCCCTGGGACTTGACAACCACCCTGGTTCTCAACCACTCATCAGCTGCCTCCCCTAGCTCTCTAGGGTTGGTCTGCTTAGAGTCCACTAGATGCTGGCGTAACCTTTCTTGGATACAATTGGTCAAGATGTGCTCTCTCATGATCAGATTGTATAACCCCTCATAAGTATCTACTTTGTTACCAATAATCCAGCCCTCTAGTGCCTTTAGTGAAATGTCCACAAAGTCAACCCAAGACTGGGTACTGACCTTCTGGGTGTCCCTGAACTTCATTCTATATTGCTCTGGGGTCAGACCAAACTTCTTGGCTAAGCACCTCTTCATACTAGGGTATGAATCTGCCTCCTCCCCCCTTAAGGTCAGAAGCCTATCCCTCCCTGAGTTGGGGACCAACTCCCACAAAAGGGAACCCCAGTATTGAGGCCTAACCCTTCTCATTTGGAGTGCCCTCTCAAAGGCCCCCAGCCACTTATCTATGTCATCCCCCTCTACATAAGCAGGAACTACCCCCTTGGGTAATCTGGGGCAAACTCCCCCACCCATGGACACCTCAGCTTCTTTATCGCTGCTTCCATCTCTTTTCTCTTTGTATGCCCACTTTTTCTTTTCTAGGGCCAGCTTCTCTGCTTCCAAAGCTATGTATGCTAGCTGGGCCTCCAGCTCTCTTTCTCTGATGGATGGGTTCTCTCCTCCTGAAGGGACCCCCTTCCTACCACTAGCTTTGGGCCTGCCCCTAGTGACTGTATCTACTGAGGACTGTTCTTCCTCGTCCTCACTTAGGGTCAGATGCCTTCCCTCCCCTGAGTGGTTAGAGCTTGCATCCTCCCTTCTTTCTCCCTCCTCTGGAGCTTCTTCTGACTCTACCTCTTGGGCCTCAGCCCATGCTGTCAGGGATGTGATCAGGATTTGCTTCCTGAGATCAGTGGTTGCAGGCAACCCTCTTTCAATACACAATCCCATAAGCTGGACTACTGTCAGTGTGGGTAGGCTAGCCAGATCAAGCTCCATGGTTCCCTAGTTTTGTGTCAACAAAAACTTTTTGCAAAAATTGGAAACAAGAATTTAGAAAAATTACAAAAATTCAATAATTGAAATTAATCCAAATTAAAAATTAAAAACAATTTTTGCACTAGGACAATTTAAAGGATTTTTAATTTGTTTTACCTAAAACTGTAACGTGATATTGAACACAAGTACAGGATCCCGTCGCTGCTTCCAATTATGTTGGAAAATGGGTTATTGGTAGGGCAGGTAGGTACCTACATCTAGCAACAAGCCACTAACCTCCACATAGGTACAGTTAGGTCTCAGTAAATTAATCCCAGCTCAACCCTTGGTAGCTTGGCAACGAGCGTCAAGGCTTAACTTAGGAGACAAAGTGTAAAGCATTCAAATATCACAAAACAGTAATTAAATAAAACACAGGAAACAGTTTAAAAGTCCAAAACCAATTTATAAAAATAGTTTATATTTGTATCTTTAAAATGACACAAAAACTATTAAAATCGGTTCAGGGGAACCGGAGATATGAATTTTTAAAGAATTATTACTTTTCTAGCGCTTAGAAACAAAAAGCGCCAATCGGGTCATCTGGTTGCACCTCGACCGGGGCAAAGTCAAACTTTCAGGCCGACCGCGATGGAGCCCTGCTCGGCTACAGGTCGCGGGAGGCCTCGGTTAAAAAGTTACCTTCTGACTTAGTCTTTATTTTGAAGTTTTTCTTCACCGGGACGAACCTGCCAGTTGAATCCGACCTCCTGGAGCCCTTGTCCGGATACGCGATGTGGGTTTCCTCGGTGGAGACTTTTACCTTCGGACTTAGTCGTTTTTTCGAGATGAAAATCCTTCGACCGGGGTAAACCTGGATCTTGATCCGACGTCCATGGAGCCCTTCTCGGATACGATGGCTGGGAGGTCCCGGTCAACTTTTCACGTTCGGACTTAGTCTCTTTTTTGGATGTTTTTCTTTACCGGGACGAACCACGAAGTCAGGCCGGGTCGCGGTTGAGGCAAGCCGGCTAGAATTTCCGCGGCGGGTCGGTCCCTCTCTGGAGCTTTTTTCCAAAAATTCTCAAATCTTTTCCAAACTTCTGGGGCTTCACCCAGATGTTCTTTTAAGGTTCTTTTGGGGTCCACAGCTCACCCCAAGGGTCCAGAAGTTCTGTGATGGTCCTTGGGTGGTGCGGACTTCAACTCCCAGAATGCACCTGGCGCAAACTCCTTTTTGGCCACTGGACAGTGGTCAGCTGGTCGCTTTCTTCAGGAGTTGGTGCAGGGGACTCTGGTTTAGCAATTTTTCACCTGTAGCAAACAGGGAGTCCCTCCTTGAACCAGTTGAAGCCAGGCAAAGTCCTTCTTGTGGTGAAGCCCAAGTGTGCAGCTGGTGCAGTCCTTCTGAGTGCAGGGTCCAGGTGCAGGCCAGGGGTCCAGCAGGGCAGTCCTTCTTCTTCTTTAGTTCCTTTCTTGTTGAATTCTGGAGGGGATCTGAGGTGTGGGGGCAGGTCTGCCAGTTTTATCCTTGCTCCTGGGTGAAAAGCAGGGGGGTCCTGATCCTCCAATCAGGTACAGGGTCGTCCCCCTGTGATGACCACTTCCTGGGAAGTGTGGTAAAAATCCATCCCAAAAGGCAACAGTCTCTAAAAATCCAACATGGCTGAATCTGATTTTTGGAGGTTACACCTGGCTGAGCCCACCCACTGGTGTGGCTAAAAATCATAAACACACCCCTCTCCTGCCCTCTCCTAATCTAATCAAGGGGGCACCTAATTGTCTGGGGTTGCAGGATGTGGGGGTGTTGCTGGGTGCTGCAAATGTCCTTCTCTGCCTTTGAAGACCAGTTTGGCAGCCCTCCCCCTTCCTGCCTCACCATCTGCTGAGGGGAGATTCTCTCCCCCAAGCACATTCCTTTGTGTGAAGCCTGGCCACTTCACACCTCATCAAGGCAGCCTGGCAGAAGCTGCTGCAGGCTGGCCAATCAGAGCACAGCAGCAAAAACAATGCAGAGCTGAAATTGGCAACTTTTTAGGTAAAGTCTAAACTTTTTACCTGAACAAGTTATATTAAATCCAACAACTGGAAGTTGTGGGATTTATTACAACAATTAATTTGATACTAAATTCTTGGTATGTAACATTTAAGGAGACTTTAAAATTTAAAATAAAGTCTGCCCATTCAAGCCTATGAAGGCCATTTACTTCAATGAGGGAAAAACGAATTTGGCTGTTTTTACCTCACCAGGGCTTATAAATCTATTTTTATAAAGTCCCTGCTTATAGATACATGGCACCCAGCCCTAGGGGCACATAGGGCACACCTTAGGGGTGACTTATATGTAAAAATAAGGTAGTTTAAGACTTTGGAAGTACCTTTAATTCCAAAGTCGAATTTGCATATAACTTTAATTTAAAAGCAGCCAGCAAGGCAGGCTTGCTTTTAAAATGACACTGGGCACCTCAGCAGTACACCTAGGTGTGCACCACCTATGCTGTGGTCCCTAAACCTACATGCCCTACCATATACTAGGGACTTATAGGTAGGTTAACTTAGCCAATTATAATTAGCCTAATTTGCATATCCATTTTACACAGAGCACAGGCCCTGGGACTGGTTAGCAGTACCCAGGGCACCATCAAAGTCAGGAAAACACCAGCAAAAAGAGGAAAATGGGGGCAAAAAGTTATGGGGCCTCTGCAATCAGCCCTGTTTTCTCACAGCGTACTTTAGCATACAAGCGAGCAAGTGATATTTGTCTTGGAAATTAATGGTTAATGAGCTAGGAAATGCTTCAGAACAGTAGAAAATGTGCTGTTATCGAATGTTCCACAATTCCTATACTTTGTGGTAGTTTATATGCTTTATCACTTTCTAAACTTAAATAAGCCTTTTTGAGCGATATACGTGCTCCCCTAAGGCAGATAATGCTTATATTTGAATCTGGATTAAAGTCAATGAAAACAGCGTTTAAATGCCGCGGGGACTGTTTTAAACATCATTTGGCGTACTTTAGCATACATGCGAGCAGGTGATATTTGTCTTGGAAATTAATGGTTAATGAGCTAGGAAATGCTTCAGAACAGTAGAAAATGTGCTGTTATCAAATGTTCCACCATTCCTATACTTTGTGGTAGTTTATATGCGCTATCACTTTCTAAGCCTAAATAAGCCTTTTAGAGCGATATACATGCTCCCCTAAGGCAGATAATGCTCATTTTTGAATCTGGATTGAAGTCAATGAAAACAGCGTTTAAATGCCGCGGGGAGTGTTTTAAACATCATTTGGCGTACTTTAGCATACAAGCGAGCAAGTGATATTTGTCTTGGAAATTAATGGTTAATGAGCTAGGAAATGCTTCAGAACAGTAGAAAATGTGCTGTTATCAAATGTTCCACCATTCCTATACTTTGTGGTACTTTATATGCGCTATCACTTTCTAAGACTAAATAAGCCTTTTGGATGATATACGTGCTCCCCTAAGGTAGATTTATTTGAATCTGGATTGAAGTCAATGAAAACAGCGTTTAAATGCCGCGGGGAGTGTTTTAAACATCATTTGGCGTACTTTAGCATACAAGCGAGCAAGTGATATTTGTCTTGGAAATTAATGGTTAATGAGCTAGGAAATGCTTCAGAACAGTAGAAAATGTGCTGTTATCAAATGTTCCACAATTCCTATACTTTGTGGTAGTTTATATGCTTTATCACTTTCTAAGCTTAAATAAGCCTTTTTGAGCGATATACGTGCTCCCCTAAGGCAGATAATGCTTATTTTTGAATCTGGATTAAAGTCAATGAAAACAGCTTTTAAATACCGCGCGAGTGTTTTAAACATCATTTGGCGTGCTTTAGCATACAAGCGGGCAAGTGATAGTTGTCTTGAAAATCAATGGTTCATGAGCTAGGAAATGCTTCAGAACAGTAGAAAATGTGCTGTTATCAAATGTCCACCATTCCTATACTTTGTGGTAGTTTATGTGCGTTATCACTATCTAAGCCTAAATAAGCCTTTTAGAGCAATATACGTGCTCCCCTAACAGGTCATGTCCTTGGGGTGTGCAACCAGGTCACAAAACTGCCTTGATGCCCTATTGCATAGAGCAATGATATCCCTTTTTTGCTTTAGTGGTATGGAGAGGCTAATGCCAAAGATCTTGGCTAGTTATGCGCTGTGCGCGCGAGAATGGTCAATTTCTTGGCGCACATATCCTTGGCTGCAGCGCACAGAGACCGCACACTGCCGCACACAGTGGAAAAAAATTAGAGGGAACATTGCTTGCAACTGTGAAAAACGAAGTTGGCAGTATTTCACTGTCAGGACATATAAACCACATTACTATATGTCCTACCTTATCCATACACTGCAACCTGCTCTTGGGGCTACCTAGGGCCTACCTTAGGGGTGCCTTACATGTAAGAAAAGGGAAGGTTTAGGCCTGGCAAGTGGGTACACTTGCCAAGTCGAATTTATAGTGTAAAAATATACACAGAGACACTTCAGTGGCAGGTCTGAGACATGATTACAGGGTTACTTATGTGGGTGGCACAACCAGTGCTGCAGGCCCACTAGTAACATTTGATTTACAGGCCCTGGGCACCTCTAGTGCACTTTACTAGGGACTTAACAGTAAAACAAATTTGCCGATCATGGAGAACCAATTACGTACACATTTTAAACAGGAGCACTTGCACTTTAGCACTGGTTAGCAGTGGTAAAGTGCCCAGAGTAATAAAAACAGCAAAATCAGAGTCCAGCAAACATCAACAACCTGGGGAACAGAGGCAAAAAGTTAAGGGAGACCACGCCAAGGATGAAAAGTCTAACACGTGTGCCCCCCAGCTAAAAGTGGGGAGCAACTACCCAACCTCATGGGAGTTCTCATCACTAAGGCGGAAGAACCTGGACAGACCATCAGCATTGGCGTGCTCTGTACCAGGACGGTGTTCCACCGTAAAGTCCATCCCCTGTAGGGAAATGGACCACCTCAACAGTTTTGGATTCTCTCCCCTCATCTGCATTAACCATCTGAGGGGCCTGTGGTCAGTCTGAACTCGGAAGTGAGCCCCAAACAAGTAGGGTCTCAGCTTCTTCAGTGCCCAGACCACAGCAAACGCTTCACGTTCTATGCTACTCCACCAACGTTCCCTGGGTAGTAACCTCCTGCTAATGAAGGCTACGGGTTGATCTAGGCCCTCTTCGTTCAGCTGTGAGAGTACTGCTCCAATACCATGCCCTGAGGCGTCTGTTTGCACAACAAACTCCTTGGAGTAGTCAGGTGCCTTCAGCACAGGTGCTGTGCACATGGCGGCCTTCAGGGCATCAAAAGCATTCTGGCAAGCCTCTGTCCAGATCACCTTCTTGGGTTGCTTCTTAGAAGTCAACTCAGTTAAGGGGGTAACAATGGTACCATATCCCTTAACAAACCTCCTGTAATATCCTATGAGACCTAAAAAGGCTCTCACTTCAGTCTGGGTTTTGGGAGGCTCCCAAGCCAGAATCGTGTCAATCTTAGGCTGTAGGGGTGCCACCTGGCCACTCCCCACCTGGTGCCCTAAGTACACCACAGAACCCTGCCCTATTTGGCACTTGCTCGCCTTAATAGTGAGGCCTGCCTTCTGCAGGGCCTCTATCACTCTCCAGAGGTGTTGCAGGTGTTCCTCCCATGTGGAACTAAACACAGCAATGTCATCCAGGTAGGCAGCACTGAACTCATCCAGTCCTGCCAACACCTGGTTGACCAACCTCTGAAAGGTGGCAGGGGCATTCTTCATCCCAAAGGGCATCACATTGAAGTGGAAGTGCCCATCTGGGGTAGAGAATGCTGACCTCTCCTTTGCCCCCTCAGTTAAGGCAATCTGCCAGTACCCAGATGTTAAATCAAACGTACTGAGATACTTGGAAGCTCCTAACCGATCAATGAGCTCATCAGCTCGGGGGATGGGGTGTGCGTCAGTCTTGCTGACCGCATTGAGACCCCGGTAGTCCACGCAGAACCTGAGTTCTGGAGTGGCACCAGGAGCAGCAGCCGTTGGGACCAATACCACTGGGCTGGCCCAAGGACTGCTGGAGTGCTCAATAACCCCTAGGGTTAACATTTTGGAGACTTCCTCCTTAATGCAAGCCCTGACCCTGTCAGTCACCCTGTGAACCTTATGTTTAACAGGTGTACTGTCCTCAGTGTCCACATCATGTGTGCACAGGTGTGTGACTCCTGGGATCAGGGAAAACAGCGAGGCAAACTGTCCCAACACGTGGCGACAGTCACTCTGCTGTTCCTCAGTCAGGGAGGGGGAGAGGATCACTCCCTCCACAGACCCATCTTTCTCTCCTGCAGACAGGAGGTCAGGAAGAGGCTCACTCTCTTCCTCCACCCCGTCATCTGTCGCTAGGAGCATGGATAGCTCAGTTCGCTCAAAGTGTGGTTTGAGGCGGTTGACATGTAGGACCCTCAAAGGGTTCCTGGAGGACTGCAAATCTACCAGATAGGTGACCTCGCTCTTTCTTTCAACCATCTCAAAAGTCCCAGTCCACTTATCTTGGAGAGCCCTATGCTCCACTGGTGCCATGACCCACACTTTTTGTCCAGGCTGAAACTCAACCAGAGTGGCATTCTGGTCGTACCACCATTTCATATCCTCCTGGCTTGCTTCCAGGTTCTCCTGAGCGAGACTCCTGAAGCGGGCAGTCTGATTTCTTAGTGCAGCATGTAGCTAAATACTTCCTGGGGTGGTTTACTAGGAGCTTTCTCCAAAGCCTCCTTCACCAGACTGAGCGGTCCCCTCACAGGGTGGCCATAGATGAGCTCAAAGGGGCTAAAGCCAAGTCCCTTTTGAGGCACCTCCCAGTGAGCGAACAGAAGGCATGGCAAGAGGACGTCCCACTTACGCCTCAAGGGCTCTGACAGGCCCTGAATCATGCCTTTCAAGGTGCGGTTGAATCTCTCAACCAGACCATTACTTTGGGGGTGGTATGTGGTGGTGAACTTGTAGGTTACCCCACACACCTTCCACAGAGACTTCATATAAGTAGATATGAAGTTTGTACCTCTATCAGATACCACTTCCTTGGGGAATCCCATGAGGGTAAAAACTCCCATCAAGGCACGTCCCACCACGGGGCAGTGACCGTCCTTAGAGGAATGGCTTCTGGGTACCGTGTGGCATGGTCCACCAATACCAGGATGAACCTGTTGCCCAGGGCTATCTTGGGATCCAGAGGCCCCACAATGTCAAAACCTACCCGTTCAAAGGGAGTACTGACAACAGGCAAAGGCTGGAGGGGAGCTTTACATTTCCTCCCACTCTTGCCACTTGCCTGACAAGTCTGACAAGACCTGCAATGTGCATCTGAGTGCCTGCACATTAGGGGCCATCAAAAGTGGGTGACAAGCCTCTCAAAGGTCTTGTCCTGCCCCAAATGTCCAACTAACGGCACATCATGAGCCAACCCCAGTAGGAAGGCCCTGAAGCACTGGGGTACCACCAGCACACGGGCTGACCCAGGCTCAGGAACCTTAGGCTCGCTATACAGGAGGTCATCCTCCCAAAAAATCAGGTGTGATCCTGGCTCCTTGCCAGCCGCCTGGTCTGCCGCCTGCTGCCGCAAACCCTCCAAAGTAGGGCATGACTTCTGTGCTGCACAGAAGGCTTCCCTGGTGGGCCCCCCTTCCGGCTGCCACTGCGACAGCTCAGGGACCTCCCCCAGTTCAGCCACTTGTTCCCCTGTAGGCTCCGGGGCATCACCCTCAGGCTCTGCCTCCTCCCGGACCGTGGGAACTTCTGGGGCCGGTTTCCCGCGCCCCCTGCCCTTCCTCTTCTTGGCGGTACCCTGGGCCACTGTTTCAGGCTCCAGGGGCTCTTGACTACCCTGATTGGCTGCCATAGACGGGGTGGATACGCATACCCACCCAGGCAGACCCAACATCTCCAAGTGATACCTGTGTTCCACCTCCTTCCAAGGGGAATCCTCCAGGTCGTTGCCTAGCAAACAATCAACAGGCATTGTTGGACTCACAGCTACTTTCCAGGAACCTGAGACCCCCCCATTCAAAGGGAACCTGCGCCACTCTGCAGAGGCGCTCAGAGTTGTCTACAGCAACTACTTGGTGAAGTATCCGGGGATCAATCTGCTCTTCAGACACCAGGTGACTCCTCACTGTAGTCACACAGGCTCCTGTGTCTCTCAGAGCCTCCACCCTCTGTCCATTGATGGTCACCCATTGCCTGTACTTCTTAGTGTTATCAGGCACTAGGTTTCTCTGGACCATCTCACTGTCCCCTAGTGAGACAAGGGTCATTTCTGCTGGTTCCCACCCACCTCAAACCAACTCCTCCCCAAGCGCTACACTGGCCAAACCCTGGGACGGTGCACCAGTGGGTGCCGGTGTACTTTTGGGGCATTTGGGGTCCCCCCCCACATGACCCACCTGGTCACATACTTAACACTTACGTGGGGGACCACCTGCCACTGGCTTCCCTTTGGACAACCATGGCTTCTTTTCACTGGGGAGTTGGGAATCCTTACCCTGGGAATCAGTTTGGGGCCCTTTAGAGAACTCCCCCTGTTTGCCCTTACCCCCCCCTTTCTTCTGAGAGGGACCCTGCCCACCCTTGGTGTGGTCTCTCCCATACCTCTTTTGGACCCTGGTGCTCTCCCAGCGGTCCACTTCCTGTGCAAGCTTCTTAGGGTCAGTCAGCTTGCTGTCAATGAGGTGCTGGCGCAGCTCTGGAAAACATAAACTGTACAAGTGCTCCCAAGCAATTAAATTGTAAAGCCCCTCATACGTGTTTACCTTACTGCCCTTCACCCAACCATCCAGTGACCTGCAAAAAGAATCAACACATTCCAACCAAGTTTGGGATTCCTTTCTCTTCTAGGATCTAAACTTCTCCTTGTACTGCTCAGGGGTGAGACCATACCTGGTGAGTAAGGCCTCCTTCATGACAGGGTAGGTGAGATCCTGAGCATCCCCTAAGGCTGTCAGTGTGTCCCTCCCCTCTGCCTCAAAATGCTTCCACAGGGCTGCCCCCCAATGAGCTCCAGGGACCAGGTTCATGTGGAGAGCTGACTCATAACCCTTGACCCACGTAGATATCATCCTCCCTCTTATAATCCCTCACAAGGTCTTTTGGGATGTGTACCCTTCTCTCAGGCTGCACTGTAGGATTGCTGCCACCATCTCTACTGGACTGGCGTCTATGATCCATCTCTCTCAAGCTATGCTCACGAGCCATTGCTAACTTCCTCTCTTCAAGGGCTAACCTCCTCTGCTCCAATTAGTACTCCCTTTCTGCCTGTCTGTCCTGTAACTCCTCAGGTGTCAGACCCTTGGATGAGACACTGCTACCTGCCCTGGAGACCTTCTCCCTGGACATAACAGCCCCACCCACAATACCATTGTGTACTGAACAGTCTTCCTCATCCTCCTCATCTCCCTCATCCTCTGTGTGCCCTTCAGTGCTCTTGGCTGTCACCCAGCCCCTCAGCGCCTTTTGCAGCTCCTCCTTCCTGGATGAGCTCTTAATGGGACAGTCAAAACCTTTACATAACTGCTTCAACTGAGCTTTGGTATAACTCTCCAATTTCTCAAGGTCAAAGTCAGCTCCAACTGATGCATCTCCAGCATGGGACATGATGAAGATTAAAAAACAAGTGTAAAGTTCCATAAGCAGAAAAACAAGTTCCCAAATGAAGTTCCAAAGAAAGTCAATCAAGGAATCAGCGAGAAAAAAAAGGAATGCAGAGCAAAAACAGTCCAAATAGAAAAAAACAAAAATCACAAGACTAGTAGTATGTGGTCACGTAGTGGTCAGAACTCAAACAGTAGTGTACATTTAATTACTGTATGTCAAGTACAAATACAAGTCCAAATCCCAACCGCTGATCACAAATGTTAGAAATGGGGTCTTTGGTTGACAGTCAGGTTACCCCCTGTTCAAGCAAGGACCCTCACTCTAGTCAGGGTAAAAGAGAATCACCCTCAGCTAACCCCTGCATACCCCCTTGGTAGCTTGGCAGAGCAGTAGGCTTAACTTCAGAGCGCTAGGTGTAAAGTATTTGTACCAACACACATAGTAACTTAATGAAAACACTACAAAATGACACAACACCGGCTTAGAAAAATAGGAAATATTTATCTAGACAAAACAAGACCAAAACGACAAAAATCCGACATACACAATGCAGGTTATGAATTTTTAAAGATGAAACTGAAAAATAGCGCTTAGAAACAAAAATGCTTCGATGCGATGTTAACATGGTGTTGTGACGGAGTCGTTCCCAAGAAGCCGACACTAGCGGCGCCGGACACGGAGTCGTTTAGACCCCCAAGTACAGTACCTTTGATGAAGAGTGAAAACAAGCCGATGCGCGAAGTCGGGGATCGCGGCGTCTGTGCGAAACGTTGAATCCACGCGCTTCGAGCGGCGTCGGTCACGACGGGGTGCGGCGACTTCCATGGAGCCGCGGACTTCAGCGGGGCTGCAGCGGCGTCGGGCCTGCGAAGAGCATCGCGTTCCAGGGTAGGTCACGGCGTCAGGTGCAGGCGGCGTTACCGGATTCAGCAACGGCGCCAGTCCGGAGTCGTCCGAAGTCGATTTTCTTGGATTTCCACCAGCTTTCCTTTCAAGGGCCCAGGGACTGGATAGGGCACCACTGGTCAGAGCAGGAGTCTCTCCAGAGACTCCAGGTGCTGGCAGAGAGAAGTCTTTGCTGTCCCTGGGACTTCAAACAACAGGAGGCAAGCTCTAACTCAAGACGTTGGAGATTTCTTCACAAGATGGAAGCCACACAAAGTCCAGTCCTCTTACTCTGGCAGAAGCAGCACTGCTTCACAAAGCACAGTCACAGGCAGGGTAGCACTTCTTCCTCAGCTATCAGCCCTTCTCCAGGCAGAGGTTCCTCTTGGTTCCAGAAGTGTTTCTAAAGTCTGTAGATTTAGGTGCCCTTCTTATACCCATTTTAGTCTTTGAAGTCACCTTTCTTCAAAGGGGACTCACACCTACTTGTGAAATCCTGCCCTGCCCAGGCAAGGCCTCAGACACACACCAGGGGGTTGGAGTCTGCATTGTCAGAGGCAGGCACAGTCCTTTCAGATGAGAGTGACCACTCCACCCCTCCCTCCTAGCAGAGATGGCTAATCAGGAAATGTAGGTTACACCCCAGCTCCCTTTGTGTCACTGTCTAGTGTGAGGTGAAAAACAACCCAACTGTCAAACTGAGCCAGACAGGCAATCCACAAACAAGGCAGAGTCACAAAATGGTGGCATTTTCAAACGCACAATCTTAAAATCAACTTTACTAAAAAATGTATATTTAAATTGTGAGTTCAGGGACCCCAAACTCCACATGTCCATCTACTCTCCAGGGGAATCTACATTTTAATCATATTTAAAGGTAGCCCCCATGTTATCCTATGAGAGAGACAGGCCTTGCAACAGTGAAAAACGAAGTTGGCAGTATTTCACTGTCAGGACATATAAACCACATTACTATATGTCCATACACTGCACCCTGCCCTTGGGGCTACCTAGGGCCTATCTTAGGGGTGCCTTACATGTAAGAAAAGGGAAGGTTTAGGCCTGGAAAGTGGGTACACTTGCCAAGTCTAATTTATAGTGTAAAAATACACACACAGATACTGCAGTGGCAAGTCTGAGACATGATTACAGGGTTACTTATGTGGGTGGCACAACCAGTGCTGCAGGCCCACTAGTAACATTTGATTTACAGGCCCTGGGCACCTCTAGTGCACTTTACTAGGGACTTAACAGAAAAACAAATATGTCAATCACGGAGAACCAATTACGTACACATTTTAAACAGGAACACTTGCACTTTAGCACAGGTTAGCAGTGGCAAAGTGCCCAGAGTAATAAAAACAGCAAAATCAGAGTCCAGCACACATCAACAACCTGGGGAACAGAGGCAAAAAGTTAAGGGAGACCAAGCCAAGGATGAAAAGTCTATCAGACACCTTTCACATTGAAATTCTTCAAGTGAAAGTTTTTTTCCAAGTTTGTGCTTCACTGGTTTTGTTGAAGCATCTCCAGGAAAAAATGCGTTTGTTGGAAGAAGCTCATGTGACAGAATGTCCTTGATAAATGCACTGCTTTAGTTTGCTACATCCATCTCTCTATGTGCTTGTGAAAGTTGTTCTTTTGTAACTTGTTTTTAATTGGCTGGTTGGAAAAAAATCTGACTATGGCGATTAAAGTGTGGAAGTTTAGCTTTAGTGATTATGTCAAACAGCTTTTTCTCTTTCAATACAAATCTCTCCTGCTTCAATTATGCGTATAATTTTCATCCATGTTCCACAACATCTAAGAGATGCGTCTTTATATCGTTATCTACATATTGTTTTGCCATGAAGTTGTGTGTTGCACAGGCTCAGTCATTTCAAAGGGGTTTCCGAGCCACTGCATAAAATGAAGAAGGCTGTCAACATGTTTACTGAAATATTCCCCTGTCTTTATCACAAGTTCATGGAGAGGAACAGCTTCACAATGGTCTATTAATTTTGAATTTGTCATCTCTCTGAAAACATTACAAATAGACAAGAACTTCACGGTAAACTAGCTGTCGTTGAGCAACATATTCTCTTTTATGTGTCTGACCAACAATTCTCTTTGAGCTTTTCTGTGAACCCTGGATTGTCTGTTCCAGTTTTGTATCTGGAGCCACAGTTTTGAACCTTCCCTCCCTGTATTTCACCACAAAATATCTTTAGATTAATTTTCTGTAGAGGTATGGATTTTTCACCTCTAGCTTCTTCGCTCTTTTCAAATACTAGGACCCATATCTCAGGTAGTTTATGCAACTGAGGGGCATATTTATACTTTTTGATGCAAAACTGCACTAACGCAGGTTTGCATCAAAAAGTTTAGCACTGGCTTGAACCATTCCTGATCGCCAGCCGGGTGCCATATTTATGGAATGGTGCAAGTCGGTGAACAGGGTGGGCTAGAGTACAAAAAAAATTATGTTGCTGGGTGGGGGTGGCGGTATGGGAGAAGGGGGTTTTGCACAAAAAAATGACATTAGGCTGGATAGAGGCAACAAATGCCTCTAACCAGACTAGTGTCATTATCTGATGCAAAATCATTCATACAACATGACTCCTGTCTTAGATAACACAGAAGTCATGTCCACCACCCCAATGGCCAGCACAGGGGACCAGTGACCCTGAGCATGGCCATTTCACCCTGTGCCATGCAGGGGGCCCCACGTTAGGCCCCAATGGCACTTCAATTTAAAATAAAATACTTACCTATACTTACCCTTCTTACCTGGGATGGGGTCCTGTATCCTCCAGTGTCCATCTGGTGTGGGTGGGGGTGGGGGTCTTCCTGGGGCTTGATGAGGGGAACTGTGAACCCATTCTATGTTGTTTAAACATAGAAATGGGTTCACTGGTCCCCTAATGCCTGGTCTGACCCAGGCATTAAATAATTAAAGCAAGCTTTGCACCAATATTTAGACCCTCCTCCCACCTGTGCGTCATTTTAGCACGGGGATAAATATGGAGTTATGGGGTTAGCACCATTTTTCAGATGGGAACGTCTACCTTGCATCTCATAGACGCAAGGTAGGTTCACGGAAATAAAAATGGTGCAAACTACAATCAGATTAGTCTAACGTCAAAATATAAATATGTAGTTCATTTTGCGCCAAATTGGCGTAAACAAATTATGCAAATTTGGCGCAAATGGAGTATAAGTATGCCCTTGAAT
This sequence comes from Pleurodeles waltl, assembly GCF_031143425.1. NCBI lineage: Eukaryota > Metazoa > Chordata > Amphibia > Caudata > Salamandridae > Pleurodeles > Pleurodeles waltl. The sequence goes on from NC_090437.1 coordinate 833,821,703, forward strand.
TTGTGAAACACAGTGACTCCACATTCTTCATGTGCAGCTCCCAATCACCTTCCCAATCAGCATGTATCAAGCTTTTCACTAGAGCTATCATGTGCAAAACATTTCCTCCGTACTTGCAAAGTTCAGATTATTCTTCACATTCTTTGTCAAACTCTGCAAACTTGGTTTTCAGGTTTTCTGACTTTGAACGGAGTGTATTGAACATTGCCTGGCTTTGCATTATGTCTTTTAAATAAAGTGCACCCTGTGTCTTGTTCACTTCTGAGATAAGATATGGAAAACCTAATTTGGCATTCTCATTCCAGAAAGCATTCAACCGCAATATTTCTATAGCCTCAGTTATGACGAGTATACCTCAGTAATGAACTAACATAATGGGTTCCCCTCAATACTGACTGGACATTTTTGTTTACAAGGATTTCAGCCTCAATAAGTGCATCCCCTATGCCACATACACAGAGATAACTTCCTGCACACCACAACACAATTCTTGTCATGTGAAAAAAACATCATTGGATAAAGATCATCAAATTCTACTGGATTGTTCATAAAAATGTCAGCTGCAATATGGAAAACACCTTCATCACAGAAAATTGGCAGGACATGCTGGTCTTAAAGCTAAGCACACACATTTTAGTATTTTTTAGAGCTGTGTATACTCTTGCCTAGTTTGTGACTGGAGATGGTATTACTGGAAAAAACCTAACCTTCTTCAGTGGGACGGTATTCTGGGAGATCAGAGCAGGAAGTCCAGACCAAAGAGGAAATGGCTTTTCTTCATCCTTCAGTCCGCACCTAATAAGCGATATCATAAATTCAGTTAAATCAGCTTTGTCGACCGCAGCATCAGTTAGAAGAAGGTCTATATCCGCAGCCACTTTTAAAGTTTCTGGGAGACTGGGGCATGTTGAATGCTTGTAGTGATTTTGCACATGTTGGAAATGCTGTTGGGTTATAAATTTACATCTTCATTTGTTTATGCCTACAACTGACACAGCTTGTTTACCATCAGCTACTTCATTGATACAGTCTTGAAAAAGCGCCACAGCAGTATCATGTGTGCAGGATGTTTCAGTCACAGAAGAGCTGTCTTCAAAATCAAAATTATCAAGAGCAAGCAATTGGAAATCCTTTCCTGGTAAAGTGAGTTGGAAGTGATGTGCTATTGGATTCACAAGATTTTACAGCATGAACTGCTAACTAGTTCCTCCTCTTTACTGTGTCATTAAAACTTGTTGATACAGCAATCCTATTCCTTGAAATGATTAGCGCTCTACTTTTGCATTTGTCATAGATTGTGTGTCCAGTCATTATGTGCAGCAGAGTTTTCTTTTTGCTGTGATGTAATTCATAAAACATGATTTGCACAGCATAAGTTTATCGGTTCAAGGGTCGTCTTTCACTTTTTTCACTTATGTCTTCAAATCCATCATCAATGTTGTCAGTTTCTGTTCCAAACCCAAGAACTTTAATTTCACAGGATTTGCAGAGCTCTGGGACATCACAAAATGTGTCATTAAGTTCAAAATCTAAATCTTTCCGGATGTTTCTTAAAAATGTTTCCTGCTGACTTTACTGTGTCCTGTGATCCTATTTGGTGATCCTTTGATCAGGAGATCGCTCCCCAACGTCCGCAGCACCGCCTAGCTGTGCCCTTGTCGGCTGTTCGCGTGTTCGAGGCCCTCCTCTACCCGCAGGCATCTGCCTGTGGCTCATCCCTGGTGTCTAGTGGGATTGGTAAGCGTCGCTAGACTTGTGCATTGTGCCGTTCGTTATTGTGACTTGTTTTTCTGTGCCTTGATTTATTGTGCCGTTTTCATTAGTTTTCATTTTGTGCCTTTTTATTGGTTTTTCTGGGTACTTTTGCCCCTTGTTCGCTCCCCTTGCCGGCTATCTCTGAGCTGCTTCCCCGCCACTGCCTTCCTGCGGCCCTGCCCCCCTCGCGCCCCCATTCACTGCTCCATCCCGCCTCCCAGCTGCTCCTCCCTCCCCCCCTTAATAATGGCGGTCGCGCGCAGCGGGCACGCCTCAGCGCGCCAGAGGCAAGCCCATCTGTGCCCGTCTGCGCCCGTCCACGCCTGGACCGTGCCCACTGCCACCCCCCCTGGTCTGCGTGACCCCTGCACCTCCAGACGCCTCTACACGGCCGACCAGCTCAACGCCCTCAATCCCGGCCACATCACAGCATGCTTCCAGTCCTCACTGAGGAACACCAACGGACCCTTCTCCTGGCGCGCCTGCAAATTCACCTGCGACAGAACAAGGAAACCTACAAATACGGAACAAGCCACCTCCACTGCATACTCCTCAACACCCGCTCCACACGCAAGCACGCCATTGAGCTCTGGGACTTGCTCGACTCCTGCGCCCCCAGATGTAGCCTTCCTGACCGAAACCTGGTGGAACGACTCCTCGGCGCCCGACATCGCAATAGCCATCCCGGATGGCTACTAGATCATCCGAAGGGATCGTACCAACGGAATCGGTGGGGGAATAGCCATTGACCACAAATACACCCTCAAAGTCTACACGCACACAGAGGACACACTCAAGACCGCCAAACACCTACACTTCCGTATCCACACCGACCCCAACACCACTCTCAGAGGAACACTCATCTACAGACCTCCCGGACCACAAGCACCATTCAGCGAATCCATCGCCGACCTCACCAGCACCCACGCACTCACCTCAATGGACTACATCCTCTTCGGGGACCTAAATTTCAACCTGGAGAACAACAACAACTCCACAACTCTGATCGACAACCTCACCAACCACAGCCTCAGACAACTCGTCAACACACCCACCCACATCGCCGGCCACATGCTTGATCCCATCTTCTCCTCAAGCGCCCACATCACCTTCAACCATACAACCGAACTCCACTGGACCGACCACCACTGTATCCACTTCACTTACAAGAAACATACCAAGCACCACCGCACCCAACAACCACCCCGCCGATGCTGGAGCAAAGTTACCGAAGACCAGCTTACCAACACCCTCGCCCAGAACCCACCATCCGACCCCACCGACCCAGACACCGCTGCTCACAACCTCACATTGTGGATCAACAATTGCGCCAACAACCTCGGGCCACTCAAGAAACCCACCGACAACCAAGCCAGAAGAAAGGCCACCTGGTTCACCAACGAGCTCCAAAACTCCAAGTGCGACTGCCAGAAACTAAAAAAGGAATGGCTCCTCGAACGCACACCTGACAGCCTCACAGCCCACAAGGACGCCATCCGCAGGCATCACCAACTCATCAGACAAGCCAAACGATCCCACTTCAAAGACCGCCTGGACAACATTACACACGACAGCAAAGAGCTCTTCAGCATCGTGAAAGAACTCTCCAACCCCAGCCCCAATGTCAACGACATCCCACCATCCCAAGAACTCTGCGACACGCTGTCCACCTTTTTCCACCGGAAGATCACCGACATCCACAACAGCTTCAACGCCACACCCATGCCAGACCCGACCCCCGAAAGCTCCACCTGTGCAAACCGCCTGACCTCCTGGAACAACGTCAACAGAGACACGCAAGATCATGAACTCCATCCACTCAGGATCCCCGTCAGACCCTTGTCCCCACCACGTATACAACAAAGCCGACTCTTCCATCGCCCCCCAACTACGGAAAATCATCAACATCTCCTTCGAAACAGCGACATTCCTGGAAAGTTGGAAGCACGACGAAATCTGTGCCATCCTCAAGAAGCCCAAAGCAGACCCCAACGACCTCAAGAACTTCCGACCGATCTCCCTACTCCCTTTCCCAGCGAAGGTCATTGAAAAAATCGTCAACACACAACTAACCAGCCACCTCGAAGACAACGACATCCTGGACCCCTCCCAGTCCGGCTTCAGACGAAACCACAGCACTGAGACCGCCCTTCTCGCCGTCACAGACGACATCAGGTGCAAATGGACAACAGCGAAACATCAGCCCTCATCCTCCTGGAACTATCTGCTGCCTTCGACACAGTCTGCCACCACACCCTGACAGAACCCAGAGAGTCCGCCTCCCCCCCTTCCACTCCGAAGCCACCGACATCATCTGCGGCGTCCCCCAAGGCTCATCCCTCAGCCCAACGCTGTTCAACATCTACATGGCCCCCCTCGCACAAGTGGCCCGGCAACACAACCTCAACATTCTCTCCTACGCCGACGACACCAAGCTCACCCTCTCCCTCACCAAGGACCCGTGCACCGCCAAAACTAACCTCCACGAGGGAATGAAATCCATCGCCGAATGGATGAGAAGCAACCGTCTGAAACTGAATTCGGACAAGATGGAGGTCCTCATCCTCTGACCCACCCCCTCCGCCTGGAACCACTCCTGGTGGCCCACCGACACCAACCGACCACGCACGCAACCTGGGCTTCGTCCTCGACTCCTCCCTCACCATGTCTAAACAGGTCAATGCAGTTTCCTCCTCCTGCTACAACACACTCCGCATGCTCCGTAGGATCTACAAGTAGATCCCGACAGAAACAAGAAGAACGCTGACACAGGCCCTCGTCAGCAGCAGGCTAGACTACAGCAACGCACACTACACAGGCATCCCAGCAAAAGACCTACAACGCCTCCAACGCATCCAAAATGCCTCTGCCCGGCTGATCCTAGACGTACCCCGCCGCAGCCACATCTCCCACCACCTGAGAAACCTTCACTGGCTCTCTATGGACAAGAGGATCACTTTCAAGCTTCTTACCCACGCTCACAAAGCACTCCACGACACCGGACCAGCCTACCTGAACAACAGACTCAGCTTCTACACCCCCACCTGTCAGCTCCGCTCCGCAAACCTCGCCCTCGCCGTCGTTCCCCGCATCCAACGAAAGACCTCCGGCGGCAGATCATTCTTATACCTCGCTGCCAAGACCTAGAACACCCTCCCTATCAACCTGCGACAGACCCAAGACCTACTCACCTTCAGAAGACTCCTCAAGTCCTGGCTCTTCGATCAGTAACAGCTGCTCCTCCCCTCCCACCCAGCGCCTTGAAACCCTCACGGGTTCGTAGAGCGCTTTATAAATTCAATGATTGATTGATTGATTGATTGATATTTTAGCAGTAAGAACTTCAGGAGTCAAATCAGCTGAGAACACCATAAGTGGCTTCTTCTTTTTAATAAACTGACAAAACAAATTCTGCCATTGCACATTCTCACCTGAAAAATCTTAATTTAATCATTATGGTTCAATATAGTTTCATCAATGTTGACCATTATTTCTCTGATCTCACTGAGTGTGAACCTGTAGCCATCACTAGGAGTGGCTTTAAATCTTGATTTTTGTTTTAAAGTGTGTAAACAAAACTGAAGGCTGCTGCTGGGAGCTCATTGTACATTCATATTTTTTAAATTAATGTAGGCATGCAGTTCGGGTGTAAATACAAATCAGTTGCAGATACATTCACCTCACTGTTTAGATCAGCTACTCTGCTGAAAACATCATGTTTTAAGAAACTAGCTGCAGACAAAAACATGTTTGCCCTTTTAAACTCACATACTCTGTACTTTCTTCTTTCATCATCCTTTTGGTCCTTCCTGTGGCTAAACCACAGATAACATATTGAAGATCCTTTGCTTTCTGATCAGACGTTGAAGGTGGACAAGGGGCAGCCATCGATGATCTAAGTGGATGGGCATTGGATTTGGTTGTCGTCTCTTTCTCAAAAGACTTGGATTCTTGTTGTGATTCACTGCTTTCTGCAATTGTTTTCTAGGCTTTTTACCATTGTATATGACCTGCAGCACGTGTTGTTATGATGATAAAATATTTGATCCTCTTAACCCATCAGTTGCAATCTTTTGTTAACCTCGTCTTGCTGTATTTCTGCAGCAGCTCAAGCTCTCTTCTGTCTAGCAGCAATTGATGTTAGCTTTTCTTTCAGATACGTTTGGCATATGACAAATTTATCTTTGTTAAAGGAGTCCTTAGATTTTGTTGTTAGCAACACTCTGTCAGGATGTAAATATCCTCTGCTACCACCTGCTTTGCTCATGTTTACGAATTTGAATCAACAAAAAACCTGAAACAAAAACAATATTAAAAAGTATTATCAATATGATGACTAAATTCATCATTATAGAGCTGCCATTTTGGACAATGGTAACAGGGTTTCTCTGAGGTCTTATTTTCTCTCTTATTGTCTTTATAAGACTACTTGACCCTCAAAACCTATGTTTTGACACCACCATGAAGAACATAAGTCTCATGGTTGCTAAATTATGACATCATCACTGTAACACATCTGCCATTTTCAAAACTGTCACCCAGAAAATGCTAGCCCGGATTAGGAATGTCTACCCAAGCTAAATTACTTCTCTGATGATACAAAACACGACAAAAGGAAAATCGCTGGACAATATTTTGTTTACAGAGGTATATCAAGAGGCCAGGACTAATGCTTGTGGATGTCAATTTATGTTCTTCAATAAAGTTACTCTTGAAAGAATCATGCCAAAATTAAAATAATAGTATTCAAAAGGTTGCTGCCTGTAAACTAAGCTGGGCAACATACTGCATGTAATGGCATACACCAAAGGTTTGTGATGGTGTATCACTTTCCCCATAGCATATGAAGAGAAGTGATCACACACATAACAATCCTTTGTGTCTATGGCTTGTGTATATTTTTGACCTGATCTAAAATAAACAATTGTTGGGTAATCTTCTTTCATGTAGTGTACAAATGAGGCTGTTAGTTTATCCTCATCTACACCATGCGTAGATGTGATGTTAATAAATAAAAATACAGATTTTTCTTTCTATGGTGTAAAATGTGTCGCTAACGAAAATGCTATGGCTATGGATACTACTACTAAAAATGTTATTACCACAATAATCTTGCATCTGGCTCTAAATAGGAAACTCATGTTTGTATACATTTAGATCTTTTCAATTGGAAAATGTAACAGCAAACCTGTTAATAAGTTTGTTTTCAAAGTTAATTATTGTAAAAACATTTAAAAAAAAAAAGATTTCTTTCTCAATTAGGCATTTTCAGATTTACTTAAACCAATCTTGGTATAGTCATCATTAATCCTATTCCATCTTCTAAAATGTTATCCCTAATTTTCTACTGAAGCGTTGGGTCTTGGGAAATCTTTTTGTTAGACCTGGCATCCTTGGCATGGTCTCCCTTGTTTTTTTTTGCATCTGCTTCCCATATTGTGACTGTGTGATGGGCTTTGTTTTTTTGCTGTTTTTGGTGCTCAGGGCACTTTACCACTGCTGACCAGTGCTAAAGTGCAAGTGCTCCTGAGTAAAATGTAGGTATAATTGGCTGTTCCATGATTTGCACATTTGATTTGCTAGTAAGTCCTCAATAAAGTGTACTAGAGGTGCCCAACGCCTTTAAGTCAAATGCTACTAGTGGGCCTGCAGCACTGGTTGTGCCACCCACAGTAGTAGCCCTGTAAACATGGCTCAGACCTGCCACTGCAGTGTCTGTGTGTGCAGTTTTAAACTGCTAATTTGACTTGGCAGGTTTACCCACTTGCCAGGCCTAACCCTTCCCTTTTCATACATGTAAGGCACCCCTAAGGTAGGACCTAGGAACCCCAATGGTCAGGGTGCAGTGTATGTTAAAGGTGGGACTTATGCTGATGTGTGTTACATGTGCTAACAGTGAAATGCTGCTAAATTCAGTTTTCACTGTTGCAAGGCCTATCTCTCTCATAGGTTAACATGGGGGCTGCCTTTAGATATCCTTCAAGTCCAATTTACCTTTGAGAGCTGGGGTCTCTGAACTCACAATTTAATTTAAAAATACAACTTTTAGTGAAGTTGGTTTTTAGATTGTTATTTTGAAAATGCCACTTTTAGAAAGTAAGCATTTTCTTGCTTTAACCATTCTGTGACTCTGCCTGTTTGTGGATTCCCTGTCTGGGTCAGACAACTAGTGTGGGTACCATCAATGGCAGCAATCACATGTGGGATGTTGCCAAAGGCATAAAATCCAGATTTAATGGCAGGAAGTTCAGCCCCTGTTGGGAAACTGGACATATGTTTGCAGGTGTTGGACAAATGCTTCCAGAAATTTTGACATGATGAGGCTGAACATTGGCTGTGAGACCCCTGCACCCATGCCCACTGTCACCTGAAATGAGCCTATAGCCAAATAAATGGAGTACAGATAGCACTAGCACAGTTGGAGGGATGGCATGCTATTTCTGATTAGATGGTTTCAGTACAGGATCCAACAATACACAGAGGTCATGGATAGTGACTCTATTGAGTCTGTAGGTGACAATGATATGATGCTCCTCCATAGTTTGTAAGTCAACCAGGGGTCTGTAAACCAATGGGGCCCTTCCTCACCACATGGGTCTACACCTATGGGGGAGGAAAAGACACATATTGAGCGTGAACATGCACGTGCATCACCTGATGTCACTGTATCCCTGTAAGTGAGACACGTAAATAATACACAAGTGCAAACTCTGTAGTACATTGTCAGGCATATGTGTGCTGAATGAAATCTGTCATAATGGCACCCCAGTAAGGACACAATTCCAAAGATAGGTGCATGTCAGGACCCTAGACTACTGTCAGCAGGCTACTAAGGTCATAGATTTGGAGGCCCTGGATGAGGCCCCTGGCCAGGCAATGGTGACGTGGTGGTAGCAAAATGGCAGCCTCCTGCCATCCAGGTATGAGGGAATGGAAGTGACCTCATAGTCGTCATGGCGGAACGAGGAAGGGGTGTCTGTCGGACCCCGGCACCCATAATGGCCCTCATTCTGTTGGTGCTGTGGTATGTCTGCATTCTAATGCCAGGCACATGGACAGGTGTGTTCCTGAAGTACTACCCCCTCAAAGTCCCCGGAATGGTGTGAGGACTAGCTTGGACAGTCACCTTAGGCACGTGGGGGTCCCCTTATTGTCATCTGGTATGCTTTGTGGCCTACTGGACTTGTAAGTGCATTGGCTGGGCCTGGTCTCTCATGGGTGTACCCCACACAGTGTATCAGGTCCGAGTTGTTTCTGTGGGTAATGTGGTCTATTCTAGGGTAATGGCCACTAGTCAGGGGCACAGTAATGTCTAGTGTTGTAGGTGCTGAGTGTAGGTGTGCTACCTGGGTGGGAGTGTGTGTGGGCAAGCGATATACATATATTCAGTTTTTGACAAAGTTGTCCATTTGTTTGTCTCTCCACCCCTGTGCTCTTGTGTCCTTTGTGTACATCAGCATCATCTGGCGAGGGAGCAGTGGCACCTGCAAGTAGGGATGCAGCAGCCCACGGTTCCAAGTAGTCAGAGTCGAGCAACGCCAAGGGGACCAGTGGGTTAGAGGGCAAGGGGAGTACCACGGGGAGGCAACTACCATTGGAGGTAGTGACTCTGATATCTCCTCCATACTGGTCCCTCCTATTCTTTGCCATCTTCTGCCACCCCCATACCACCACTGCCCTCCCAGTTGCTCCCCACCGAGTTGCTCATGCCCGTTCATCCAGGAGGGTGGGCGTCTCCATCCCCCCAGCCACCTCATCCTCTGCCCCAAGGAGCCTTGCTGCCCTCAGGGAGGAGGCTATTGACCTTCTGAGGACCATCTCTGTAGGGCAGACAACCATCATGAATGCCATCCAGGGGCTAGCATCACAGATGCAGCACTGTAATGCCTACCTGGAAGGCATTCACAGTGCCATGTCTGGCCTATAGAGCTCTGGCGTCCTCTTTGATGGCAGCCAGTATCCCTAGTCTTTCTGTCCCACCTCCCACCACCTTTACCCCTTCCAGCACCCCACTCCCGTCGCCCATCCCAAGCACACGTACAGACAGCCATGCACACAGATCAACACACAAGACGCACGCAGAGAAACACAAGCACCACACATCCCACCACAAGCATGCATACACCACACATACCAATGCACACACAACAATATCCACTTTCCCCAGTGTGTCAACGTCCCCGGCAACCCTGTCTGTCACCTAACCATGCACTCCCACACTCACTGCACCCTCAGTCACCGCTGCTGCCCCATTCATGCAGTCATCACAACATCTGACAACCAGACATACACCCCAGACATCACACCTGCACTCACCACGGGTACATTTACAAACACTTGCAGCACACTCACCAGACCTGCAGACACGGAGACAACATCCATGTACACTGGCAGCCTGTCTTGTCCCACTGTGTCCACCCCCCTCCTCTCAAAACACTAAAACATTCACAGACATCCACACCACACACATCCACCACACATCAGCATACTTCACAAGCACCTACGTCCACGTCCGGCACATCTACACCTCATACAAGTACTCCCTATACTTCCACTCCACTCCTTCCTCCATGTCCACCCCAACTGCCCCTAAACAACTTTTCCTGTCCCATGTTGACCTGTTCAAACCCACTGGCCCACCCCGTCTTGTCCCTAAACGTGCCCACCTCCTTGCCCTGTCCACTCCTTCCATGTCTAAGTGCTGCCCAGTCTGCCCTTCCCATTCCTGTGCCACTTCCCCAGAGAGGAAGAAGCCCCGTGCTGCCCCAGGCCCATCAGCCAACCCCCAATCCAAGCCCACTTCCCCACCTTCCAAGAGCAAACCCAAACCCCATCCACCTCGCAAACGTAAGTCCAAGCCCCCCCTCCCAGACGTAAGTCCCCACCCCCGCCACCACCTGCCCTGTTCCTTGAGGTGCCTGGCTGCCCCATTGATGTCCCTTTACGGTGGAGTAACATGTGCACATGTGGGATTCAAGTTCGGGCCATTTGGGCCCTTCAGCCTGTTTCACATGGACTGGCCAATGGCCTTATTTGGACATTACATTTTTCTGTACTTATTAAAGTTTGGGTGCCCAGTGTTGCTGTTGGCACAATATGGAGACGTGGTTCATATTTTCATTGTGGGAGTGTGGTGTTCACATGTGTGTACTTTGGGCAGGTTGTATTGGCCTTGTGTCGGGTAAGTACCTCTTGTTCTGGTGTGTATGGCTTGTGATGGTGTGAGGGGTTGGGAGTGCGTTGCAAGGTGGGTGGGGTGGATGGGTGTGTAACTGTGCCCTTTCTTCCTTTGTTTAGTAGGTTGCGGTACTTGCCATCATCGTCTTTGTCAGCGGTCACGGTCATGGAGGCATATGGCAAAGAGCACTGGCATTATTTGCAGCTCTCTCTCCATGTCTGCTTTGGCGTGTTGTGTGTGCATACTGTGAGTGTTTCCTTTTATTTGGTTTGTTTCTGCCATGTGGCGGTGGTTCGCGCCCCGGAACTGAAATCAGTGCTTCATTATTGGTTGGGCGGGTGGGCCTTTCTATCAACCTGTGAGCGGCCTCTTCCGGCGCTGTCGGCACTCCTATGCTGGTGGTGTGTGGATTTCACGCTGGCTGTTTCTCATGTGCTTCATTATTCGGCGGTCCGGACCACGAGCCTGTTGGCGGTAGTAACCGCCACCACCGGTGGAGTGGTGTTTACCGCCATGTTCATAATGAGGGCCTTAGACTGAAATAAAAAATGATAGGTCGCTAAAGAAAAAAAATTAAGAAGTGTTAGAAATCGGATCTTTTGTTGGCAGTCAGGTTACCCCTTTCCAAGTAAGGACCCTCATTCTAGTCAGGGCAAAAGAGAAACACACCTGGTTAACCCCTACTCACCCCCTTGGTAGCTGGACACAAGCAGGAAGGCTCATCCCAGAAGCAATGTGTAAAGTATTTGTACCAACACACACAGTAATATAGTAAAAACACTACAAAATGGACACCACACCAGTTTAGAAAAATAGGCAATATTTACCTAAATCAAAAAAGACCCTGAGACTTCAAAACAGGAGGCAAGCTCAGTTCAAGCCCTTGGGGATTCTTCTCAAACAGGAATGCACAACAAAGTCCAGTCTTTGTCCCCTTTCACAGGCAGAAAAAGCAATTGCAGCGTAGCCCAACAAAGCACAGTCACAGGCAGGGTCAGCACTTCTCCTCAGCTCTTCAGCTCTTATCCTTGGAAGAGGTTCCTCTTGGCTTCAGAAGTGATCTAAAGTCTGGGTTGTCAGTCCATTACTTACACCCCTTTCTGTTTTTGAAGTATGCAAACTTCAAATGAAAGTCTCTGCTGTTCACAAGATCCTGCCGTTATTCCTTTGTCCTGAGAAACAGTAGTGTACCACACATAATGGAACAACTACAAGGGGACAGAGGACGGCTCATAGGTGAGTGAGTATGACCCTGGATCAGTACATAGCTGACAGTCAGCCAATGTGCATGTGATGTCAGTTTGTTCAAGCCCTCTTTTGCCTACTTTTGCTTGCAGGTGATTCTGGGTACCCCAACTTGCAATGGCTCCTGACACCTGTGAGGAATCCTAGGAAAGATGCAGAGAGGAATTACAATGAGGCCCATGGACATACAAGAAGGGTGATAGAGAGCACTATAGGTCACCTGAAGGCTAGATTCCGTTGCCACCATCTCTCTGGAGGATCCCTGTGCTATGTCCCTGACAAGGTGTGTAAGATTGTGGTGGACTGCTGCATGCTGCACAGCTTGGCTGTGAGGAAAGCTATCCCCCTTCTAGAAGGGGAGGGTGCTGTCCAACCAGCCCAGCAACCTCAGAGAGAGGATGTGAGTGATAGTGAGGAAGAAGAGCAGGAAGATGTAACCCCCAGGAACCAGCTGATCCACCTATACTTCCAGTTACTATAAGGTACTGTTCAATGATGCTGATGTTTTCACTGAATATTTTGATCCGACTAATGTGATTGGTAATGTGGTGTCTACATTTAGTGACACTGTTAACTGATGTATGCAGTGGCATGTGCCAGGTAACCCAATATTATGTACAGTGTGACATACTTCAGACAGTACAGTACATTGGATCCCTTCCTGCAAAAAAAAGCATGATTATGAAATTTACTCGCTGAATCATACACACTCTCAAATCTTAAATAATAATGATGATGGGCATACGATTAAAGTGCATATATGTATTTATTGTGTGGCAAAATATACATAAGTGTTGGGACAGTGAAAGGGAGTGGGCACATGGTGTATGAACAAGCGCAGGTACATGTGCTTCGGTGTTGGTAGCACAGTCTTTACTTCCATGGCCATTGGTAGATGTTGTGATGGCAGTGACAAGTCAACAAGGGAGCACAGTGGCACACAAGGGCTTCATTTACAGTCACTTCCTAGTGGTGAGCTTGTTCATGTGGCATGTCTGGGTCTGAGGCACGTTTGTGTGGCTGGAGCTGTGCTACATGGGTAAGGGTGCTGGGTTACTGTGTGTCTCCTGGCAGTGCCATCAGTCCAGTAGCTGCTGCAGATGTAGAGGGCAGGACAGTGTCCTGGCTTGTGGTGTGGGCTTGCAGGTGGTTGGAGGACTAAGACTGGCTGTGGTACTGGTGCTGCAGCACCCTGCAATGGTGACCATGGTGACATTGAGCTGTTTCCATTGCTCTATGGCCTCCTGGTGGTTTGCTACCTGTAGCCTCTGATTCTGCTCCAAGGTGTCCAGGATCTGGCCCATCTTGTCCTGGGTATGGTAGTATAATCCTAGGACCTCACAATTCACCTCCTGTGCTGCTGCATCCATTCTTCGGCCACCCCCCTAGTCCACTGATGTCCACCCGCTGGGCCTAGCCCCCTGTGCCTGTGTCCCTTGCACAGGTCTGGCAGTCCCACTTGCACTGGGCCCCTGCCTGTTGGTGGGTGGAAATTCTGGCCTCTGTACATGTGGTCTGCCAGTCAGTGGCCGGGAGACACTGGTGTGGGGTCGTTTGGCCAGGACTGATGATGGTGGCTGAGTAGTAGAATTGTCAGTGGTATCCTGTGTGGGGCTACTGGAGGGTCACAGTCCAGGACTGTGTGATTGGCCTGCGTATTCCTCAAATTCCATACGTCCCTCAGTACTCTCCTGAGTGGGGCCTCTGTCTTCATGTGGGGCGCTGGCACTCCTTGGCGTTTCCGTCCGGATGGCATGGGTGGTGGTGCTTGTGGGGGGGAATGGACATGTGGGTGTCAGGTACTTTTTGGGAAATTGATGTACTGCTTTGCCCTATTTGGTGCTTATATTCCCCCGTCATGGCATGCAAGGTCCCTTCGTGTACTTTCTTTGCATTTTATGTGGGGCGTGGAGGTGCATTGTGGGTGCTGTAATGCCACTGGGATTCCATGCAGGGGTAGGTGACTGTGCACAGGGGGCAGGATGGAGGTCTGTTTGTGGGATAGTGGGCATGCAGGGTAGTTGGGTTTGGGTGATGTGGACATGCTGAGGATGGGGTCCTGGTGGTAGATTGAGGGGTGGAGTGATACATGTATTATAGGTTGGGTGGATGTTTTGGTATAGTTGTTGACTTATACCGGACCCAGTGAGTCCGGTAAGGCCCTCTGGGTGCAGGATAGCCAGGACCTTCTCCTCCCAGTTGGTGTTTTTGGGGTGGGTAGGATGGAGACCCAAACCAGTCTTCTGTACGGCGATGTTGTGCCTGGATGCCATTGGCCAAACCTTCCAGCGCAGGTCGTTCCATCTCTTCCGGATGTCCTCCCTTGTGTGTGGATGGTTCCCCACTGCGTTGACCTTGTTGACAATCGTCTGCTATAGCTCCATCTATCTGGCCATGAGAGTCTGCTGCACCTGTGCCAAGAATAGTTGTGGCTCGACCTTAAGTATTTTGTCCACAATGGTCCTTAGCTCCCTATCTATGAAGCAGGGGTGCTTAGTGGGTGCCATGGTGTGTGTTGCAGGTGGTGTGTTGTGGGGGTTTTGGTGAGGGTGTTGTTGTGTGGTTGTGTGTGCGGCTGATGAAGGGGTTTGGGGTTTGTATGTGTTTTGGTGGTGTATTTGTTTATGTGACTTGTGTTATGTTGTGTTCAGAGTATGCGTGTTGTGTAGTCTGTCTCAGTTGTGCTATTGGTGATGCAAAGGATTGTGGTGTGTGTATGTGAGTGTTTTATAGTGTTGTGGATGTGTGTCAACTGGTGGCTTTCAAAGTTGCCAATATGTGCATTCGTTGGAGGGTCCCATTGCTGGCCATGGCGGTCCGTACTGCCAGTGGTCATTTGGCATCCACTATCATCCACGTGGAGGATTTGTCTGCTTGGCGGTGGCGGGGTGGGATGTGCTGCCTTTCTGCCGTTGTGGGCCCTGGCGGTGGGTAGAGGTTGCAGGATTTTTGGAGGTATAACTTTTGGGCATCATAATTCGCAGTGTACAGTCTACTGCCACTGGCGGTCTTCTGTTCACCATCGCTGCAGCGGTGATTGCCACCAAGTTCCTAATGAAGGCATAAGAGTCTAGTGCACCTCAGGGATTTGGTGTGCCCTGTAATTATTTTCACATCTTGTAGTCATGAAGGAGTAGGTCCTCTTGATCCTGTATGTACAAGCCTTGGGTGGTGGGAGTAGATATATAGGTTACAGTGCGCAGGAGCTGTTCCCTAGGGAGACACCCACTGGCTTTCTGAGAAATTGGTTTTTTGTTTGAGGTGGGTAAAAAACCCTATTCAAGTAAAAGCCTCAATTCTTTTTAGGGGGAACCACAAAAATCAATACACTAACCTGTGCTTAACCCTCTGGTAGCGTGGCATAAAAGCAGTTAGGCTAACATCAGAGGCAATGTGGAAAGTATTTATGCATCACACAAACAGTAATAAAGTGAAAAACACAACACAATAATAATCCCACACCAATTTAGCAAAATAGAGTGAAATGTAATCAATTATTTGATGCCAAAACAGCAAATCTCTAATTAGACATGCAATTTTGAAGGTTTAGATACAAATATTGAATAAAAGTGCAAAGTGCCATTCGTGGTTGTCTGGTCACCGTGGTCTGGGCCCAAGTCACAAAGTCAGGCTGACCGCGATGGGTTGTGCAGGACTGAGTTCATCCAAATGTTAAAAGTACCTTGTGCTGCAATGTAAGGTCCTGCATTGAGATTCAGTCCAAAGGTTAATAGTACCTCATGCTGCAATACAAGTTCATGCACTGAGATGCTGAGTTGAGTTCAAAGGACCCATCGACAGGAACTTGTGAGGACTTCCATTGTGATTTGTTGGTGCTGAACTGAGATGCGTCACGCTGGATCAGTACTTGCGAAGCTGCTGGTCAGAAGCTGTGACACAAGATACAGTTTTGAGGTGCATCAAGATGCATTGAGCTGGGCCAGTTGTTGGCATTAAGATGCATCATGCTAAGTGTGTGCTTGCAGGCTGCCCTGCTGGAGCTGTAAAGTGCAGTCTTGCATAGGGGTGTGTCAGCACAGAGGAGCCCATTATGTCCCTGTGGCTCAGAATAGGAGGCCAGCTAACCAGCCCTTGGAGACACTATGGTGGTCCTGGGTTCAAGTAGAAGATTCAGGCCTTCTTCCTTATGCAGTAGAGCAGCAGGGCAGTCCTTCTTGCAGCAGAGCAGCATGTCAACAGAGCAGTCCTTGTTCTTATTCTTCCACAGGTCCAGAAAAGATCTGAAGAGTTATGTCTGACGGTCCAATGTTTATACCTCGTTCCAGATTTGAAATGGTAGAAGCTTTTAGAGTTACTTCCTACAGAGGTGAATGGGATTTCTTGCCTCCCTCCTGGACCCATTCTATCTGGGGGCACAATGGCTAGTAATAAGTCCTTTGTGTGTGAGCTGAGCCAGTACCATTGAAATGCAAGTGTGATAGGTAAAACTCCACTTCCTTATCAATTCAGCCATGGTCCATCTCGCCAACACCGAAGCCCTCCTTGTGATATTGTGAGGAATACACAAAGGTAACTGCGACTACTACACCTAGTCATGTGGCTTATGAAAAGGCTGAGGGCACCAAATGGTTAGCACAAGAAAATGCCAACTTTCTGAAAGTGGCATATTCAAAATTGGGGCTCACAATCTGACTTTACCATTAATTAGGATTTTAAATTATAACTCTTCAAACAGCAAACATGATTTTCCTACCTGCTCCCAATCAAAATTTATTACTTACTAAATGCAATAAGGCAACCCAATGGTATCTTATGGGAGTGTTAGGCCTTGGAGTAGTGAAAAACAAATTTAAGGCATGTAAAACTTTAAAACTATATGTTCAGCTCTTTAAATACATTGCACCCTGTCTTGTGGGCTGTTTAGGACCTACTCTAGGGTTGGCTTGTATGTATTAAAAAGGAAGGTTTAGGTTTGGCAAAATGTTTAAGTTGACAGGTGGAAATGGTAGCTAAAACATGCCCACACAAGCTGCAATGGTAGGGCTGAGACACGTTTCAAAGGCTATGTAAGTGGGTGGCACAATTAGTGATACAGACCCACAAGTAGCATTTCATTCACAGGCCCTGGGTACATGTAGTACCACCTTACAAGGGACCTACAAGTAAATTAATTGTGGCAAGTCTGTGCAAACCAATTTCATCACATTAAAGGGAAAGAGGACAAGCAATTTAACACTGGTTAGCAGTGGTAAAGTGCTTACAGTCCTAAAAGCCAACAAAAACGAATTCAATAAAAACAGGAGTAAGGCAAAAACTTTGGGGAAGACCACCCTAAGGCTGGCAAGCCTAACAGGATTCCTTCTTTAAATTACATCTAGATGCTTGGGGCAGTCAAGGGCCCCTTTGTGTTTATTTTTGTGTCCTGGAAAGTTTCAGTCATTCTATTCATACGTTTTGCAGTCTTGAACTCAAAGGTGCAATCTCAAGAGCACAGTACCTGCTTTGTGACCACTAGCAGTGCATGTGTGATTAGTGCTACACTTCCCTGGTCACAAATATTTATCTGACTGTAAGCCTGGTGGTTCTAAGACTATTAATAGATGCTTCCCACAAGGAGAAACATGAACCTTCCTGTTTCCCTTCTCCGTTCTATTTTCTTTAAGTTCCAGTATCTCTTAAGCCGGTGGGGTCTACAGAAGCTGTACAACCAAAACAGCCCCCTGAAGGTTCTATATGATGAAGAGAACTGCAAACAGGCAGTTTCCTGCATAATAGAATATTAGAGAGACTTTTTTCCGCCTGGCTGGCTAGATTTTGAACATTTGTGGAATTCACAGACACTGATGGGTGAGAGATTGTTACCCAAGATCCAAAGCCTGGAAATATAAGCTGTGACATCTCTCCAACTTACTGAACACCTTTCGGAAACAGACATGCATGGACCCTGCTTCTTGCGGTCCTTCCAGAAAATGGACTTGATTGCCATCTTGTTCCTCCTCACTCCAAAAAGGCCTGACACCGTGCTGAGAATTTACTGCCCTTCCGTGCTACTGGTTTGATTATTCTTGCATAACCTTATGAGACTTTCAAACTCAAGTCCTTTCAGTTTAGCTGTACACCACAGAGACAGTGAGATTCTGCCAATGGACTTCGTTTTTGCACAATCTGCAAGTTCGAACATGTTCTTTGGTTCACTTGACTCAAGTTGGAGAACACAAAGCCCTTGCATACTCTGAATTGGGGAGAATCCTTATTGCTGCCGTTAATGCTGATTTTAGTATTGAAATTATTAATGAATGTTCATGTAATTCGATTGTTGAACTTGCATAGAAAATGTAATAACATAGAGAAAAATAATGCATGCATTTGAAAGTGTGACCACATGAGTGGCCGCCAATGTTCACGAAGTATATTTATTAATGGCTTATCAATATAAAATGTTGAGCTTTTGTTTTATTAATGTAGTAATATGTCATATTTAGGGTTGTATATTATGTATTAGCTTTATTAATTGTAGGCCTTAACTTAGCGGAGGTTTTGGCCTAGTTGCATGGTCTCATGTCAAGCTGAATTTCTTAAGCGTTTAATAAAATGTCTGCTTAGGGAATTAAATTGTGATTTTCCACTGTACTGTCACAGTGCTCGTAGCTAAAAGTCTTTCTCATGAGAAACTGATTGCTAGAAGATGCTGTATTTGCTAATGGAACATTGTTTTATGTAATGTGTGTAAGACTGACTTTCTCAGGAGAATACAATGGAGACACTGACTGGAGTATAAGTTGCAACAATATTGTTACCTAACGAGCCGGATGATGAGAACAGTACGAAAGGAGCCAATCATCGACATGTGAACCGTGTACTAGTAAAATTATAGATTTGAAGTTTTAGTTTTATTGGACAAAGTGTGAACGTGCGATCCCTTGACAAATAGGGACTTGGGAAGTAGTTTTAAGAAATCTAATTTAGCAGGAATTCACTGAGAAGAGGACAGTATTTTGCTATTTGCCATTGTATTTGCCCATTTTCTATCTAGCCGTAAGGCTATTACTTGCTTGACTTTCTTGAGAAGAGACGTGCTTAACTTTATTGCTTAAAGACTTTGCCTTTTCTGAACTTTGATGCTGAATCCTGATGCCTTGGTGACCAGATTGATGTCCTGATGATGAAGACTGTCACAGCTTGCTGATCCAAACTGAGGACAGGTATATTGACTATGATGTTGTTTGCTATGTCTATTTGCTTTTGTTTCTAGGTACCAACCACACTATTTTGTTAGAGCCATAGTTAGATGTTTTTCCAAATTTGTGTTGTCTAAATTGTTTTGCATGAAGCCCAACATGCTAATTCTAATCTAGTGTTAGTTAGGATTCTCACTGATGAAATTTGCTATATGAAATAACAGCTGATTTCTCTTCTTTGCTGAATCTAAATGTATGTAATATCGTTTGCGTAGTTATTCTTGTTATTAATTTGCACTGTAACTTTGGAATGTGTAGTAGCTCAAGCCTTGATTAGATTGTGTTTCTTTCACCACTTCGGACTGCCAGTGTTGTTTTTGTATGTTTATCAACTGGTTTTGAGATTAACCTACATTGTATTAGCATTGTTAATATAGGGAAATACATATTCTAACTTTTACATAATGGTGTGGTTATTCATGACTGCAAGGTCACGGTGTGTGACATTTACTGGCTCCTATTGATTATTAATGTTATTGATTGTTATTGATTATTGACCTGCACATGCTAGATATATGGTGGAAACATCTTAAGCGCGGTCAACAGGTTCATCAACCTATTGCGTCCCCTTGTAAGTTTACTTATTAAAGCCAGACACGTTAAGAGAGATGGTAGCAGAGATTGATGGTTAGTCTCCTTAAGAGCCCATCACATGGTCCAGAAAAAGAGGTAGTAGAGTGTTTGATCTCAGAGATTGTAAGTGAGAAATAACAGGTGTCCCCAAAGATGGTAGGAGTTTGATGGTCTTGTCTCTTGAGAGCTCATCATCACTGAGATTTGGATTTATTTTTTCAATTATACACATTGGAGAGAAAATGTGCCCCTAAGTCCTGAGATGACTTTCCCAGAATCTTGGAGCTTGCCAATGGTTGTTTGAAGATGTTTTTGGTGTTTTAGTGATAGTGTTAATGAAGTAGGTTTTTCTCTTGTATGGCTTATGCAAATCGCAGATGAATTGTGAGGGTTTAGGGAGTTTGCGTACTTCAAATGAAGTTGTAGAAGGAGTGTGCGTACTCCACAGTGTGAGAGTAGGGAAGTCGTCAAAGTTCACAAGTGTGTGGTGCTTTGTGCTCAAAAACTGTCCATGTGGTTGTTGATGTACGGATCCTGTGTGGTCTAAGACTCCGGAGTATATTGAAAAGTGTGTGACACTTGGGCCCATATTTATATTTGTTTAGCACCGCATTCGCGTAATTTTTTTTACGCAAAAGCAGCGCAAACTTGCAAGATACAGTTGTATTTTGTAGGTTTGCGCCGTTTTTGCATCAAAAAGTGGCACTAATGCAGCGCTAAAAAATTATAAATATGGGCCTTGGTTTTTGTTGTAGTTCGTCTGGTTTAATAGGTCAATCGGGCGTGGTTGACAAGTCAGAGTGTGAGTCAAAGTGAGAGAAAGAATTTTCAACTGAGATCTGGTGAGTCCTATGTGCACCAGGACAGACCCACAGATCAGTTGAGAGTGAAATATGCAGGTCAAATTTTGATTGTGAGTCAGGGAGACTGAGAAAGAAGGAGTAGCTGCTAGAGAGACAGCTGTCTGTGAAAAATCTGTAAAGTTTCTGAAGCGATTATGTTGCCCTACCTGTAGTAAACTGACAAATTGAGTTTTGATTTGTTTAGGGCTTGCAAAAATTTGCATGAGTCTTATGTGAATCTGAGTTTGGGAGGACAAGCCACAAGACTTTGTCAGCCGCAGTCCATGTGAGTGTAACGTCATTGGAGCCACGCTGGGATAGGTTGGTTAGTGAGAAGTGTTGCGCAGGGATTGGCAGCTGTCAATGAAGTGCAATTGGTTGAGAAGGTGGGTGAAGAGAATTATGGGATTAAGTCACTTCCTGATTTGATTTTGAATAACATAAAGGTTGCATAAAACTGAACATTTTCAAGGCTTTAAAGAGTGTTTTAAGGGGAGATACGCACATTACAACGAGTATAGGAGATATTTCACTGCCCTGCCAGAAGGTACACCAGCTTACATAGTAATTGAAGAAAAGTCTGTTGAGCCATGTCTTTGGTTGAAGCAATGGTGCAAAGTGACAAAGAAGGATGTGAGTTCAGCGTTTCCTACCATCGGAACCTTCAATTTGATGAGTTTAGAGCATTTGAGGAGGGTGCTGTAAGATCTAAAACCACATCTGAGATCAGCCCAGTTTAAGGCATTGGCAATCTGGGAGTTAATAGTCAGACAGCAACAACAACAGAAATTTGAGAGGAGAATGAGAAAGGCTGAAAAGACACCAGTGGAGGCTAAATGGGACCATGCTCAGAAAATCTTGAGAACTGAGACTTTGCAGGGGATTAAGTTATTCCCAGGAATTATACAAGATGGTGAGAAGGAACTGACTGAAGGGTTAGACCAGCTGAATACCCCACAGAGTGCCCCTAATGGGGAGGAGTAGTTGAACACATGAGATCTGCAAGAATGAAGGCACACCTTACGGAGTTACTTTAAAGTGCCCAGACCTGAAGAGCATTAGACAAATGAGATGGCAGACAGGTAAAGAAAAGAGATAAGAGAAAAAGGGATTCTGCAGAGATGACTGCAAATGTGCAGCAGGACAAGGATCCAGTGAAAATTTTACCAATGAGGGGGATTCCCAGAGGGAATTTTGTTGACGTCCCTTGGAGCAGAAGTGCCATTCTATCCTTTACCAATGATTATCCCAGGTTGAGAGAGAAGCCAATAGAATGGAACCAGCAGACAGACAGGTTTGTGAAACTTG
This sequence comes from Pleurodeles waltl, assembly GCF_031143425.1. Classification (NCBI taxonomy): domain Eukaryota; kingdom Metazoa; phylum Chordata; class Amphibia; order Caudata; family Salamandridae; genus Pleurodeles; species Pleurodeles waltl. Next base: position 833,843,803 of record NC_090437.1, read on the forward strand.
CGAAATGCCTGTGGGAAGACTTGAACACTCTATTAGAGATAGCACTTCCAGTTGATTTGAGGATGGAGTGTAAGAGAAGTATAGATTGGCCGACAAAAGAACCAGAGAGAGACCAGGTTACAAGGGTGCCGTTTCCTGAGATAATGAAGTATTACTACAAGGTGATTGAATTCTTGAAGATGAGAATTTCTCCCAAAAACCTTGACTGGCAAAGAATAGACAGAACAGCTCAAGAAGCGAAAGAGTCAATACATGTGTATTACGAGAGATTGTTGCAGGTGTTCAAGCATTACAGTGGTACGGAGACAATTGAGCCGAAAGACATGATTCATTTTGTGTTCTGATTTGTGGAAGGATTGAGACCTGAAATTAGCCAGATGATTGAGAGTCATTTTATTTGTTGCAGTATGCCAAGTACTGTAGTGACGAGATTGAATTGAAGCAGAGAAAGTTGAAGGAAAAGGCGATGGTGATGCATATTAAAGCTGCACAAACAGGGATGCAGGGAAATTTTCCACAACAGCTACCACAGCAGCAGCAGGGAAACATGATATTTCAAAATCAGATGAGAGATAAAGGAGGCAGAGGTAATGTGAATCGAAGTCCTGATTATACTGTAGTGGTTCAGAATTATGTGCAGGGAATGAAGAAATTGTTGCCTTGTCACGTTTGCGGGGTGGTCAGACATTGGAAACTGGAGTGTCCGATGAAGGTGCAGGAAGGGGTCGTTCAGCAAACAGGTGATGTCAACTCATTCCAAAACATGAGAGGACCGAGAATGAGAGGTCCTAATCTTAATTTCCAAAATAATGTGAATCAAATGCAGAATTTTCAACCCATGCAGCAGATGCAAAAGCCACGTGTACTGATGACACAGTTGGAGCCAATGCACCAGCAGGTTCCCATGGTACCAAGCCAGTCAATTCAAATACCTCAAGCCCCAATGGAACAGCAGCAGGTAATGCTTCCTCAACAGGTCACAAATCAGAGGTCCAACCAAAGTAATAACAGTACACCAATTCCCATTACACAGTGAGATTAGAATAAACGATGATTGGATGAGTGAGAGTTCGGACAAGGAAGCGTGTGTGCTTGCAACTTGCTTAGAAGTAGATCAGAGGTCCCTATGTGAAGGAAAAAGTCATGGGCCACCGAGTTTCATTCTTGGATGACCCAGGAGTTACACGCTCCACAGTAAAGTCTGCTGAAGTTCCAAATATGCCCCTTTCAGGAAAGACAGTCCAGATTGTAGGAGTAGCAAATCAGTATTTGACCAACCTGATTACAGACCCAGTACAGGTTAACATTTCCAACTTTCAGGGATTGCATAAATTTGTAGTCTGTGATTCAAGTCTGGTGTCCCCACTGGGAAGAGACTTGCTGTGCAAAACCAGGTGCTTGATTACTTGCTCAAATGATGGAATCGAGATACAGACGAATAGCGATGATGAGGATGACCCAGCTCCAGACACCAAGTGTAAGACAATAAGGGCCATATTTATACTTTTTGACGCAAAACTACGCAAATGCAGTTTTGCATCAAAAATGTTAGTGCCGGCTAACACCATTTATTTGCGCCACTTGGGCATCAAATTTATACTTTGACTCACGGCGGTGCAAACCACTAGTGTGAGTCATTTTTTTTTACTCAAACCAATGCATCACGTCGTAAAGAAAAATGATGTTAGCGTGGCGAAAATGACTGTGAGCCGGTTTACGGCATCGCAGATTGGATACGCGCCATTTTTTTACGCAATTGCATCAAAAAGCGACGCAAACACAGCAAAATGTGCTAAGGAGAGCCAAAATGGATTCTAGATGCTTGCACAGACCCCAGGAAGATGACAACAGACCAGGAAGTCAGGAGGACCCACAGGAGACCCAGGACAGGGAGAAGTAGAAAAGAAAGTGTTACTTCAGTGCAGAGGAGGAGGAAATTCTGGTGAAAGAGGTGATGGAACACCAGCACCAACTGTTTGTCACCTCAAAGTTGCCAATTAGTAGCAGTGTTGCAGAAGTACGGAGAACAGTCATTGAGTGCAAGAAACGCTGGCATGACTGCATGCGCAGGACCAAGAAAAAGATGGCCAGGAACAGGAAGGCAGTGCTGTAGAGTGGAGGTGAGAGTCCAGCACCGCAGGAGGACCTGGACCACATGGAGGAGATGGTGGTAGCTGTCATCCCAGAGGAGATCGTCACAGGGATTCAAGGACAGGACAGCTCAGACTATCAGGAGACAACACAGATCGCAAGTCGCGTGGGAAACTAAAAATGCTCAAATGTTAACTGCAATCGGGAGGGGCATACCTACTACACAATTCATGTAAGTCATGATATTCAGGGAGTGACATGGGTAAAGGGGCACGGCATGTGGACATGGCCCGTTCAGAGTAAAGCTGGGGCACACTACTACACTACACCAACAACCTTTGCATGGGAGTATGCTGCCATGCCAAGGATGTTGAAAAGGTAAAGCCAGGCCAGGAGGGTAGGGTACAGCTGGTATTCTCTCTACATGAACTAGGGCTCAATTAACTGTCTCAGGCCATATCTGCAACTGGAATTTAACATTGACCTCAGTTGCCACTGCTACCTCTGCTGTGTGTGCAGGTCAAGTAGCTAATGGCAGTAACGTCCCCATGGATCAAACACACACAAATTAGAGGGTTCCGGATAACAACGTTATCAGTCCCCCTGAAATCAATACAAATGTTCCAATCCTGTCAAATGTGATTGTCCATAGTTGCTACAAACATCAGCCATTGTCATAAACATTATGACGTACACAGCACTAATGTCATACTCATGCTGCATGTGTCAGGGTCCACCCTGTGCCTGGGTAACAATAGCTCCAATGACACCATGCAACATCCCAAATGTCATACTGCTCGGACAACAGCATTGAGGGGGAGGACATATGTAACTGGCTAGTGAAATACACCCGCACAGTCAGAGGAAGAACTGGAACACTGCCAGTGCAATCCAATGTAGCACACATTTCCCAACATCAGCAGTATACACTACCAATGCTGACACCCGTATCATGCCATGCCAATGCAATACATAGTATATGCTAGGTCTCAGCAACATATAGGTGGGTGTGAAATATCAGAGACTGGGTCAGTTCCAGGATGTTAAGTGTCGTGCAAGTGCCATCAGAACACCCACAGCCACTGAAAGGCCTCACTATGAGAATGGAAGTAGACAGAGGGTTGAGTAGGAGACAAGAAGGTGGCACTTCACAAATTGGCCAGAACCAACACCTAGAGGATGTGATGCTGACAAGTCCCCAAACTGACCACAATACATGTGACATGCAGGTGGGGCATAGGCCTGGGAGAATGCTAATATGAAAGACAGGAAAAATGAACAGGAACCAAGGTCACAATGTGCAACTAATAGGAAGGCAGGCACGTCACATTACAAATCCACCACTCTGACACACTAATTGTACCATATCTCATTGCAGAGGATGATGGCTCTCCTGCGGAAATGCCTGTCCAGAACTTCCCTGATGACATGGATGACGAGCTGACAAACATCAGCCAGCAAACCCTTCAAGATGTCCTTGAGACCCTTCAGACCCCACATTCAGTCCCAAGGAGGAGCACAGAAGTAGCAGCCATCACAGAGGACTCACCCACCACCCCAATTGTACGACCTGCCAGCTCCAACCCAGCTGAGGACTCTGACGGCACTGGCACCAGCTTTGAGAGAGCTGTAGTTGGAGTACAGCGGGAGCTGGGCAAGGAGGTGCGGGTAGGGATGGAAAATATGCCTGCCAGCATAGAGGGAGTGCGTTCATGCATGATGTAAACTGCAGAACAGGCAGCAGCCATGCAAGGGCGAACATCAATCTTGCAGGAACTTGAAAAAAGGTTGAAGGAAATCAGCACATCTGTAAGAGAGTTGACACAACATTTACAACAACAATCCTGTCAACGCGTGCACAAATGCAATATTGAACCCCTCAGGGCAAACCTGGCTGCCTACCACAGTGATGTGGCTGCTATACTTAAGCACAATCAGCTCCTCCTTGCTGCGGTACTGCCCTTAATAGCCCCACAGTTGGCAGCTACCGGGATGTCTGACTCCACGTCTTCAAACACTGAGGTGTGTGTTGCCCCTTCACAACCACCACCATCAAGGGCAGAGGAGACTACACACACATCAGAAGATGAAGACGTGGAACAGATCACCTTCACCTGTAAGAGTACCCAGTAGCACTAGTCCCTGCCACATAGCCACCTATAACCAAGGTCTTGTGCTTTGTAATATGCCAGTCTTGCAACAACTGCACTCAAGCACTATTCTTCAGCCCTATGTTTATCTTGTCACCCTCCCCTGTGATTGTCTCTCACTAACTCATTGGCAAATCCTGTCCCTCTCCACTGTCTGACATTTCACCCCAGATTGTCCAAAGACATGTAATTCTGCACTTCTGTAGGATCACAATGGAAGGTGTCAGACTAATGGACTCATATTTATGGACAACGTACATATAGCACTACAGCACTTTCAAAATAAATAGCACTTACACTACAACTTTGTCTCTGTGTAATGGACATATCAACCGTGATGGCCATCAGTGATGTTTACCTCAGGTCAGTGATTATAGATTGTCAATACAACTGACCTGAAAGAATGTTGGCTTATAACTATGCACAGTGATCTGGATTGTACCATAATCTGCCCTTCCTGATGGTTAATTCTGAGGAAAATAGACACTATACACTATAATACTGTGTGGGACTGAATAATGCTTCCTCAAGGGATGTCTAAGCTAAAAATTATTGCCTTCAACTTTTTCTTCAAGCCAAAAGTTACGTATGTGACATTTGACCCAAATTTTACCTAACACACACCATACTGCATCAATGGATGTGTATGAGTGTACATCCAAATATGTAACCTGGCTGAACAGTGTAACAAATGATAGGTGTGAGTTATGTATACCATACTACATGAGTGCATACTACCACTCACCTTATAAGGCGTCGCTTGGACATCAGGCTGCAGGTACACTTAACACAGTGTCCTCAATACCAATTCTGGTCGCAAAGTATGTGAGATTAAAAATATACATCAAAAATCAACAACACTTTGGGATACATAGTAACCTTGAGAGGTGGGTGTAATGGATTGCAGAATCTTAGCAAAGTAGCTTTGGTGTAGCTGCCAATGTAACAGCTCAAATGGGATTTGGTTGCAGGATGGGACACAAAAGCTAATACTAAAGAGACACTGTTCACTCATGCCAAGGCCCTGATCCCCAAGCATGTGATACATACTGTAAAGGGTTACCTAAATATTTATTCAACAGTAAAAACAGAAGCTAAAACCAGGGGAATTACCTTACCTAACCTAACCTATCCTAACTACACATTACCCACAACTGGCCCTAACTAACCTAAGCTAAACTTACTTATCACATTTAACAAAACGATCTAAACATCAACTCCCCACCCTCTTTATGAGACGGGACACATGGAGGACAACATATACTAACCTAAACACATACTATCTTATACTAGACAAATATATGTTTTTTTGTATTTCTATATATATATTTTTTTTTTTTAAAACACCAAAACCTCAACATCATCCAACATACATACTAAAATCAGATATTAAAAGTGTCATACCCTCACCCCCCACCCACTACTACTAACAAAACTAACAGCCTATTCTATCCTAACACTAAGCCCCCTATACCCACTAATGAAAAGAACCAGGAAAGAGTAGGGAGGGGAGGGTATCATGGCTGAGGGTAAAATGTTTAAAGGTTCACCCTCCACAGGGTCTTCCTTATGGCACGCACCCTCCTATTAACTTGTGCCACCTCCTGCTGCAACTTGGTCATTTTCCTCAACATACGGTCAATGTTCCGTTGCATCCGCTGAAAATCTGCTGGGTCAATGACTGCAGCATGGGTGGTCTGGGTGCCAGTTGAAGATGTATGTCCCCTTGTCGTGCCATGCCTGTAGGAGGGGTGCAGGTGGTGCTGTGACAGGTCCTGGAGCAGTGGAGGTTGACGATCCAGCAAAGGTGCCTGCTATGGTTGGTGCCACCTGGGTGGTAGTGGTGGTGCTGGTGGTGGTGGCTGTGGTGGACACCGAAGGGCCCCCTTGGGCAAATGCCCTCCACACTCCGGAGGCTCTTTCACGGCGATAACACCTTGCCATGTTGCGGAACCCAGACTCTACATCCAGAATGTGGCAGTAATGCATCGACCTGCGCTGAAACTCCCGAATCTGGATGGGATTCATATTGGCTGCTTTAAAAAAAATATAAAACCAAACATTAGGTACTTCATTGTGTGATATGGCTCCAGAAGTAAATCAGACAATACATCTAATGTACCAGAAACAGCCCATATCATCATACAGATCACTGATTGTCCCTGAGGAAGTACATGCCAAAGCAGCCTACAGATGTCCAAACAAACAGCCCAGCAATGCTCTAAAAGATGTGTAACAACTTAAAATACCTATGCATCATTGTTCAACCATTTGTCACGTAAGAAATGCTGCAAGTCCTCCACATGTGACAGGCCAACTAATGTCTAACTTCTGGATGACAATCAAGGGCCACAAGATCTGTGAGTTGTAAATGGAATTGCCAGGATAGAATGCAGTTGCTAATCATGAGTGGGTATCCTAGTTTTGGACAAGTGACTTACAGATTTACATGTCTGTGTACTAACTTGGCTCATCAGTCCTAGGTACACTTTTCACAACCCTATGCCTGTGCCTGAGGGGGGGGGGGGTGGACAAGCAACACATACTTTCAAACATCAAGGACACCCAGGAAGCTTTGGACAGCTGTGCATGGGTTTGGGCAGTCCACCACAGGTAAGGAGGATGTCCAACTAGGATATACCAAAACCTTGGACAATCCCATCCACACTTATGTTTGGAAATGCAGAAACTGTCAACATCATTTCCTACCAGTAACACATGACTTACAACAAGCAGATAGATGCAAGCACACATCTGGCCATGAGCTGCATGCACACCTAGGCCATTGTACTCAAGTGCCTCATACACGTAGCACAACATGTGGAGCTACATGCTGCTAGGAAGTCAAACATACAGTCAAACATATTCATTAGTGAATAGGGACGCTCAAGTCTGTGGGTAAGACTTTGGCATCCCTATTCTGTGAGAATCAGGGTCTGACCTGCTGACTAAATCACAAAAATGGTCGTCTGCTACATTTTCTGAATTTAAGTTTTATCCACAAAAGTCACCCTATTCACATGGCCGTGCCTACAGGGCTGCCCTACAATGCCAAAATATGACTATACGCTAATGATTGCCCAACTCAAAGATGGAAAAAAAATGATACTCCACTCAAAGAACATATCCGATCATTGACCAGTGCATCACACCTTGCTATGTGTCCAACACACAGGAGTCAATCACACAACAGCAGCAAACACAACACAGAACATAGATATCAACACTTACTGGAGATGTCTGGGTCCGCAAATCGAGCCACCTGTAAAGCATGGAAGGGAGAAATGTGCTCAATGTCTGTGCACTGTACAACACTTCCTAATACAATTACTGTGTGTAAGATTAAATCAGAAAGTCAAGCATCTCAGACATGATGATACTGCATCCAACATACCACTGCAAACATGTACAGACCCGGGCACTCCAGTGAGTGATAGACACATATCTGCACACATGCAGTGGCCCTAACTATCATGTGGTGGCAAACATGCTCCATCATTTGTTTGCAGACTCATTCATGGAGTGTATTCCTCTCATCATGTGTATCAATGAGAGACATGCAAAACCACTTTCCAGGAGGACTGCAATACTAGTCACTCAACTATTGTGACTAAGTCCAATGTAAAACACACAGGTACAATGTACAGAGGGCCATGGATAGTTGTTACTCTTCAATTTGTATCATTTTCTTCATTTTATGTGCCGCAGCTATGGTAAGTTGCACCAAACATTTTGATATGAAACCGTGTGCATTACTTTTGGTATCCATCCCTAATTTAATTGTGGCACAACAAAGTCCAAATATCAGTCTAAGATGTTACCTGAGGTCAGCTATAACTTGTTACGTATGTGTCAGAATCCAATTCAGACATGTTTCAGAAATAATTGAGGGACACATTATTTCTTGAAAATATCTGGATTAAAAGACCAGGGGCCAGATGTAGGAAAATAACATTTTGCGACTTGCAAATTGCGAGCACTAGCGACTCGCAATTTGCAACTCGCAAAATGTTATGCAGAAAGGTGTCTCAGACACCTTCTGCGAGTCGGTATGGGGTTGCAAAGACCCACCTCATTAATATTAATGAGGTGGGTCGCAAATTGCGGCCCCATAGCGACTATGGGCACTCGCAAACATGGAAGCCTGCTGTAGTCAGCAGACCTCCATGTTCGTGACTGCTTTTAAATAAAGCAGTTTTTTTTTTTTTTAAATGTAGCCCGTTTTCCTTAAAGGAAAATGAGCTGCACTTAAAAAAAAATCCGAAACCTTTAGTTTCGGTATTTATTCAGGGCAGGTAGTGGTCCATAGGTTGTGGTCCATTCACAAAGGGGAAGGGGTCCCATGGGGACCCCTTCCAATTTGCGAGTGGGTTACCATCCACTTCAAGTGGATGGTAACTGCGACACCATTTGCGACCGCATATGCGGTCGCAAATGGTACTGCATACCACTAGGAATCGCAAATAGGAAGGGAACACCCCTTCCTATTTGCGATTCTGAAATGCATTTTGCGAGTCGGTCCCGACTCGCAGAATGCATTTCTGCATTGGAAACACGCATTTGCAGGTCGCAAACAGCAGATTTTGCCGTTTGCGAGTCGCAAAGTGTTTCCTGCATCTGACCCCAGGTGTCTTTCCTGGTACACTCACAGACCATGCATAAAACATATGTTAGAGCCACATTTGCATCATCTATTGATGTGACAGCAGCACCAATTTATAGGCTCCTGTTGTGTTTTGTAAGCTAGTGCAACTGTTGCGTCAACAAATGACGATAATGTGTAGGAATTATTGTTTAACTCACGGCAACTGTATGTTTAACTTGCATTCCACATGTTCAAAAACATTGCCTGCAGCATATGAACAAATCTGCTACTGTCACTACAGAGCATTTAAATGTGCACATTACTCTGATTTGTACTCACCAACAGGGCCACCAATCACAATCCCCAGGTGGTCCAGCAGGTCTTGCTCCCTGGCAACCAGGTCATCCCAACAGTGTTTTAGCTGGTGGTCGTTGCGCGGTGTGTTGTATTTTCTTTGGAGATGGTACAGGACCTTTGCCCTCCGGAGCCTCCTTGCCTCTGTGTGATACCCCTGTATCACACGCCCACCTGCTTCGATCATTAAAGGTAGGAAGTTGCACACCAGCCAAATAAATCCCCCCAGCTCCTCCTCTCCCATCCTGCCAAGACGAGGCCTACCCAACATGCTTGCAAAAATAAAATGTGATAAAGGGGTACAGAGGATAATGAAAGGAAAGTAGGAGAGGGAAATGAAAAAATATTAACACCAAACAGCCCATCCATCCCCAAACTAACATTACCCACAACAGACTCCCAACAGTAAAAAGACAAATTTACACACCAGAAATGACAAAAATACACTTACACAGGATACCACAGACAATTTAAAGACCACACAGGAGACAAATTCACAAAATGCACAGAGAGACAAGTCAAAACACAGCCACACAGTCAAGAAATATCACAGACTGCAAAGTGAAAGTGAAAGTACACCCACTGTACCAATTCTGTAAACAGGATATCCTATTACATCACTTCCTGCCTCAAATGCGGTGCGTTTTTATTCTTATGCGTCAAAATATTATAACGCTTACAGTCTGTGCGTCATTTTTTTCTACGCACATGCTTAGAAATTACCCTGCATCCATATTTTCTAAGATTTTTCATACTTAACCAATTTCATGGGGTACAGTGTGGGAATTACCGCTCAGGGCCAATGGATGTATCATGGCAATGAGCGTCATTTTTCGACACATATGCGTCATTTTTTGATGCATGTGCGTCTTTTTTATGCGTATGGGTCAAAATTTCTGTCTTTGACTGGGTTTGGGTCATTTCTCATTTGTAATAGTACATGGCAGGTGTGACAATACAGAGAAATGCTGTTGTCACCTACATTGTTCATTCCGGTGTATGGGAAAATGTGACAGATCATACTACTGCGGACCATGGTCCTCTAGTTGTTGTACCGGATTTGCACTCTTCACTGATGTACAGTAACTCAATGCCTGTGTGTCAATGTGTGTGAATTGGCTCTTACTAATGTAGTTGTTCCACTGTGTGAACATCACAAGATGTGTATTTTCAAATCTGCTTGCATGCATGTGTAGTCAATGTGCCCAACAATCAGATGCTATTCAGTGTAGAAATGAGAAACGAGATGTGTTTGTTATACACGTAGCAACAAATGCTGTGTGAACTTCCAAGGTTTTTTTGGACATAAGCATCACCAATGACAAACCATGCACAGGATAGATAGAAGACGGTTGATAATGGCAATGTTCCAAGACTAAGCCATCACATGTCCTGGAATGTTGGATACCACCTCCGAGGCACTTGTTTGTATACTACCCATGAGTCAGGCTTTGGATAATGCTATGTGGGTACGGTGTTTGTCACACCGAGTCCCAAAAACAATCCACAAATGTCATGTCACGCCACAGTTTGAGTCATATAAAGGAGTCATGTTTCTCCTGTGCCAGTGGATGACCAGCAGAACAAGCAGCAAGTGTGCATATATTTCCAGTGGTTAATTGCACAAAGGTGTCCAGTTGAAGTGTGTGGGGCCATGTGTAGCCTGAGTCATTATTGGGGTCCATGTTCTCACATTTACATGCAGGTCTAGTCATGAGTCTGTGGAGCCATTTCTTGCATTTACAAAGTATCCTTCACAGCTGAATTGAAGTAAAACCGAAGAGGAATTGAGAAAACACATGGGGATAGTCCAACTATGGCACTGCATATATGTTCTGAGACTGACAACAGGGCAATCTTGGTGTACTCACAGCTATTCACCACGCAAACCCCATCAATATGTTGGGGGCAATGTGAATCAGCGTGTGGACTGTCAGGGTACTAACGTGTTACCATTTCATACACATTATCTGACGTTGTTTGTTGTGCTGGAGGCACCATACCCAATCTATGCATGGTACACTGTCGCTATTTGTCACTCATGCATACATGAAACCCAGACAAGATATGGGCCATGATTAGGCTATTTGAAGACAAGTTCCACCCCATGATACAATAAGTAAACTGATTATGCTATATAATGTATTTGAGTATTCATTGTAGACCTACCTGACACAATACCCCAGTAGGAAAGTGTGGGCATGGGAAGCAACTATGAGACAAATGTAGCCACAGGGAACCTTTATGGTGACGCTAAGAAAGGAACCAGTCAGGCTAACAGGATGCAGGGTCAATCAGGAACAAAAATGAACAAGGCAAATACACAGTGAGCAGGCTGAGACTGGTCAAAGCTGGAACAACACTGTGGAAAAGGAAAACTGTATTTGTCCTGTGTGTTGTAACGTAACACAATAACCCAAGGCCTGTGTTACACAAGTGATTTATACGGCAATGCAGTACAGTGTTATACTTATAATGGCAGTTTCTATGTCGTTCTAGGCAGCTACAAGGGCAGTGCATGTTCAAATGGCTGGTCTGCATGGAGGTGCTCACAGGTGTCCTGTAGGTGAGAATCAAGTTCAAAGGGCCAACAGTACCTTTCACACGGGAAGCAATGTACAGGTGATTACAGGTCCTACAGACTACAAGGCAGTGCATTATTCAACCAGAAGTCAATGCAGACAGAAGAACAATGACTATGGCATACCATACCAAAGAGGGAAGCACACTGGATTCAGAATGTGAGTCTGGGTGTGTGTAGATGAGGGATTATCTGGGTACAAATATTCCATTTCCAGGGCACTCTGAAGAAGGGAGGGGTAAGACAAGGAACATGGCAGTGACAGGACTTATGACCTGGTCTGGCATGTGCAGGGGATGTCTTGTGAGCAATGCTAGTCATACCTTGGGCACTAGTGCTATCCATTTGCTGCTTATATGGAACTCTTTTCACATATACTCCTTGCAAAGATAGCTGATGTAACGCTTAATGATGTCAAGGGTCTGGTCATACCTTCTTGTTACCAATGCAATAGCACATCCACTGCCTCATGTATGAGGCATTTATTTTTTACCTTATTGAATGATGGTGTCTTAGTTGTGTGCCAAATGCTGCAATGAACCATGTTGCCAACATGTATATGTGAAATAGCTGTGCTCCTCTGATATTGCCCTTCAAATGTGAAATGGACAGGATATATGTCATTTACAATGTGTGTGAAGTTGGGTGTACATTCATACCCATCAAATATGATGTGGATTTGTCTGTACCCTAATTTGTACTTCTGCATGAGGCTACCCTCTGATTATGATTGTTAGGGATAATGTTATGCAAAAATGATTAACCAGACCATGATATAGTGAATAGAATAGGTGTTTATTGGCATATGGTAAGACAGTGATGATGGATGAGTAGAGTTAAAAGAAATTTTGGACAATAAGTTGTCGCCGACGCAATCCTGCAGCTGTTTTGGATGGTTACCCTCATGTTGATGGACAGCATCCTCCTCTTCCTCCTCTTCAGGCATTTGTGGGTTGGGTTCATATAGGGGAATGTTCCTCCTTACACATATGTTGTGCAGGATGGCACAGGTCAAAATTATTTTGCACACCATTTCAGGTGAGTATAGGAGGCTGCCTCCGGTGATGTCGAGGCACCTGAATCTTGACTTCAGGATGCCAAAGGTCCTCTCGACTATGGTGCATGTCCTCCGATGTGCCTCATTATAGGCACACTATGATGCTGTGCTTGGGTTTGCAAATGGGGTCATGATCCTTGGCTGGATCCCATACCCCTGATCAGCTGAAAGAGAAAATGAGTGAGAAAATGTTGATCTTGCTTGCACCATGATTCTCACTTTGCATGGCAGTTGTTCTCTTGTGTTATCTGTGACTCATCGGTGTTTGTGTTATTGTGTGGAATCCTAGGCTTCTAGGATGTACCATAAGCATTGGGTTGTTTCCTTATCTGAACTGGTGTTTGGATGATTGACCGGATGTCAGCAGTATTTTTGTTGAGTTGCAGTACATTGTGTACTCCCTTGCATTATGTCATGTGAAAGAGGTGTCCATGTGTCTTAACTGGGAGTGACATGATACTTCCATACACAGATTAAATTCCACAGTGGTGGTAACACAGATACATCTCTATGGCCTGGACCTCCCATCCAATTTAACATATGCAATAGAATTAGTTAAACATCAGTGAGGCCCTTAGATTTGGCAAGGTGAAAATGTACAACACATCTCCATAAATTGTCAGCACTGACGTGTTGGCAATTGACTTTACACAAATATCCCATGTGTGACTAATTATCTGCAGACCTATTTCTCTGCCCTTGCCAAGTCGACTCAGGTTCTAACGTGTACCTATACTACTGAACATGTTTTAGTTCAGCTGGCTAACTTGGTTGTGAAGTTGTCATTTTGAGTGTCAGAAGGTCCATATGCCTGTACATCTGTTGTGTGTGTGTGAAATTGTCTCAATCTGTATGTGTAGAAATGTGCACTTTCAATATTGTCACATCAATATGTGTTCTTAGCACAGTCCACTTGCTTATTGGTAGTGGGCAATGTCAGAGCAGGAGTGATGTGAGATACTGGTCAGTCTCAATGATTCCATGTCACCTTCATTGTAGTCATCATCATGCTATGTGTGTCATGGTGTTTGACCTGCAGCAAAACACATTACACACCCCTTACACAGTACTTATTGCTTGGAAGGGTGTTTGATTGAGTGTTCTTGATGTGATATTGAAAGATTAATCTTCCAAGTTGTACTGCCAGTTAAGGCCATGTCATTGTGTTGTTTTAAATTGTTCCCTTGTGTCTGTGGAGTGGCATCTGTTGTTATTTGGTTCTGTCATTTGTCCATAGGTGTGTATCCAAATGGGTGAGGATATCAAACATGCCTAGCGGTGTCACAACCTCAGTGTGTTCCTGGCCACGTGTCAATGTAGTGGTGTATGTGTTGTTTGTCCGAGAGAGTTGTTGTGCAGTGTGTATATAAGTAGGTTTCTGTACTTACCAACAAGTAGGCCATTTCCATATCGTCCATCCTGGAAGTGTTGATTGATAGTGCAGTGACGGAAGATAAATGAATTATTTACACTCCCAGGATACTTTGCCATGATGTTGGTGATCAATCCCCGGTGATCGACAATGGCCTGCACATTGATGGAGTGTGTGTGCTTCCTTTTGCGGTATGGATGTTCGGTTGCAGCAGGTGGCACAAGGCATACATGTGTGCAGTCAATGGCACCAAGCATGTGTGGGAAGCCGTTGATTTGGTAGAAGCCCTGTTTGGTCTCCTGCTGCTTCTGCTGTGTGTTGGGGAAGCTGATGTGGTGGGGTGTGAGGGAGATGATGGCATCCAGTACCTTAGGTAGGAAGGCAGAGAATGAGGGCTGTGAGATCCCGGCAACCAGGGCACGAGTGGTTTGAAAGGAGCCACTTGCCAACATGTGGAGTACAGCTAGCAGCTTGGTTTCTGGTGGAATGGTGTGGGGTGTCTGCAAGCTGGGTGCCAACTGTGGCTCAATGTTGCCCAGCAGCTGCTGAATGGCTTGCCAATTGAGCCTGTACCTCTGGATGATATCTTGTTGCCGGAGTCCCAGAAGGGTTGTCCTGGTGCATAATATCCTCTCCTGCTTTCTGCGTTGCCTTTGGGGTTGATAACGCGTCCAGCCCTTATAAATTACCTGTACCTGGACACGTTGGAGGTCGGTGGATCTTTTAACCGAGTCAGGCTCTCCTCATCCTAGAATAGTCGAGTCATTCGGATCAATAATCAATAACTATTGTAATCGATAATCGATACTCAATTAATTATCAATATATCAAATCAGAAATCAATAACTGTTTGTAATTCGGCGCACCATGACCTTTCAGTCATGAATAACCACACCAGTTTATTAAAAGTTAGTGAATTTATTTCCCTATATTAACAAAGCTAGCATGATGTATATAAGTCTCAAAATCAAATGATATATGTAGATGAACATTGCAAGCTGTCCATAGCGGCGGAAGAAACGCAATCTACGTAAAATCTGGATAATAATGCACTCAGTTATTGCAATAGAAATCACTAATATAACTAACTGTATTTGACTGATTTCATACATTGGTCAGCATAGCAAGATTTCAAATCAACATGGTGCATCAAATGGATCCCTCGACTAACCTCTAATTAGCATTGGCATGTGGGACTTCATGCAAAACGAATTTAGTCAACACAAATTTGGAAAACTTCTACCTAGGACCCTATAAAAATAGCAGTTGGTACCTAAAAGGAAAAACACAATGCACAATACATTTATCCTTTCATATTTACCAAATACAATCAGCATTCAAGAAAAGTCTTCGTCCTTCAGGTACCGGTTCGATCAGCATGGGGCAGATTTCGAAAGGGGCAAAGGTAAGGGTTAGCTTCCTTGCAATTGGCAAGGAAAATAGGGTAAAGTTATTTCATGGGCACGACGGGGCAAATCAAAGTTTAAGGGCCATATTTATACTTTTTGACGCAAAACTGCGCTAACGCAGTTTAGCGTCAAAAAATTTAGCGCCGTCTAACGCCATTCTGAAGCGCCATGCGGGCGCCGTATTTATTGAATGGCGTTAGCCGGCGCTACCAGACCGGCGCTGCCTGGTGTGCGTGGAAAAAAACCACGTACACCAGACAGCGCCGGCGTAGGGGGAAAATGGCGTATGGGCGTCTTAAAATGGGGCAAGTCAGGTTGCGTCGAAAAAATCGTCTTAACCCGACTTGCGCCATTTTTTAACGACGCCCATCCCCCATCAACATGACTCCTATCATTGTAAAGATAGGAGTCATGCCCCCTTGCCCAATGGCCATGCCCAGGGGACTTATGTCCCCTGGGCATGGTCATTGGGCATAGTGGCATGTAGGGGGGCACAAATCAGGCCCCCCTATGCCACAAAAAAAAAAAAAAAAAATACTTACCTGAACTTACCTTAATGTCCATGGGATGGGTCCCTCCGTCCTTGGGTGTCCTCCTGGGGTGGGCAAGGGTGGCAGGGGGGGTCCCTGGGGGCAGGGGAGGGCACTCTGGGCTCATTTTGAGCCCACTTGTCCCTTAACGCCATGCCTGACCCAGGCGTTAAAAAGCGGCGCAAATGCGCCGTTTTTGGCCACGCCCACTCCCGGGCGTCATTTTTGCCCGGGAGTATAAATACCACGTAAAGGCCTGGGAGTCATTTTTTAAGACGGGAACGCCTCCCTTGCATATCATTAACGCAAGGAAGGGGTTCACGCTAAAAAATGACGCACACTCCGGGCACTTTGGCGCCCGAAGCGTCTAACGCCATAGTATAAATATGGCGTTAGTTGGCGTTAGTTTAGCGTCTAATTTGCGTCGAAAAAAACGACGCAAATTCGGCGCAACCAGAGTATAAATACGGCCCTAAGTCTCTAGGGTGAGAATTCTTAAAGTCTCCTTCTCTCAGATAGAGAAAAGAACATCAGGGTGTCGTCCAAAATGGAGTCTGGCATCAGGCTTGAAACTGGCATCAAGGAAAATGGCTGACTTCTCTTTGTCCGGTGGGTTTAAGTAAGGATCATTCCAAATTCTGCAGGGTCTTCCATTGGAGGGTTCATAGGTTGGCTTCAAATTGTCCAATGAAAAATTTTCTTTTTCTAGAACTCATTTATGCATACATTAGCCTTGGAGCCTTGGAACACAAGTTGTATCATGGTTTGCCAATTATTTCCGGTATCTGTACCTTCATTGTCCGCACCTGCAGAGACTGACCTTGTATCAAAGGGGATGAAACCGGCCTAGTACGAAACCTTGGAGATAAGTGTATTAGTCATCTCTGCTGGAAAAATACAACTTCAAGCAAGAATATATGTTTCATTAGTTCAAGGAAAAGCCACGCAGTTAGAATTTGAGACCAGGCAACTAGGCCAAAGCCTGTACTAAATTTAAGCTAAGCGAAACAGTTTTAAAACAAGAAATCATGGCATACATTTGCAATTATGACGGATTACTACATTTTCAATACTTCATGATTGATAAAGCTCGTTTACAATGATGGCGAACTACCCCGAGGGCACAATTTCCCTCGTACATTATTTTCTTGACTAAAATCACACCACGATATACGTTTTGATTATGCGATATGTATGAATATATGTCAGACCTTCTTTTTCTGCGTCATCAATCCCTCCTCTGATGACTAATTATGTCATCACATCAAATCTACCCACAAATTTTATTCCATTAAAATTCTGTATAGTAATTTGGCACTTCTGTCAATTCCCTCTTTCTTTTAGTCCCTTTTGATTTCTCCCTATATATCTCCACCATCTTGTTCTCTATTTTCTCCTCTCTCTTCCTTTTGTTCCTTGCTTTTAATATTTTAATAGCTTTCCATATTCCCCAGGGGCCTAATAAACAAATTAATACTATTAATATTCCCTTTACTATTTTTAATAACAATCCGTTCCAAACGTTGCTGAGCCAGTTTCCCACAGAAGCAAATCCTTTTCCAACTTTCTCCCAAACTCCGGGCTCTTTCAATTCCTTCAAATCTACACTTTCTTTGGTTAAATTTGTAAGCATCGTTCTAATTTTTCCACTACTGTCTGGTATATAGGTACAGCAGTGACGTGTACCAAGCATTTTGCAAATGCCGCCATCCTTTGCTAAAAGAATGTCTAAGGCAAGCCGATTTTGAAGAGTCATGGCTCTTTCTGCAGCAAGTTCAGCATCCATCAGGATTATAGCTCCTGAAAACTTTGTCAGCATGTTATCCACAATAGTAGACAACTTTCGTATTTTGATTGAATTCAATATGACTCCTACTTAAGGAGTCAATGCTCCAAATATATCTCCTACCACACCAGAAGCTGTCTCTCTTTTCTGAACATGATGTGATTCGGACAGCCTTGGAAATTTCTTTAAATCGTCTAGTTGATAAACCTTTGGGAACACAATTCCCAAATAACATCTCCCATACCATCGTTTAGGAAGACGATAATAGGCATTAAGTCCACAAATATAATATATTCCAGGAATAACTGGGTCTGTCCATTCAGCATGAACGTCCACTTAGGTTTAAACGCATACGTGTGTTTGCATTGACTCGTTCCCACAAAGACTGTGTCATAATATGATTCAGCTCTATATATACAAAATTTCCCTACGTGCATTGTATCTAAAGCTATTTTCCCTTGAGTTTTTATTGCGGCAAACGCATAACTATCTACAGATGTTCTTTTACCCTCTCTAATCTTTCCTTCATTTCCTGTCTCCTATCATCAGTGCGGTCTAAAAAATTAATTTCTACTGGTGAAAGCAAGCATGTAAGGTTCTCTCTATGTGCGTGAGCTGTGTGAAAAGGTGACATTGATTCGAAGAATTCCCTCCTTAATTTTGCATACCAATCTCTGGCGATTTTACTCAGTTGCCCTATTATGGGGACATATGCAAAAGTAACATCATAATTAGTGTAGAAATAATGAATATTCTTTTGATCGTAAAATCTGGACGCTATTATACTACATGTAATTCCATATGTAAGAGGCATGCTGTGATATGTTACCCCTTCCACCACTGAGGTAGGTATTTGTGTACACACATAACAATCTTTCGCATCCATGGTCTCAACATACTCACTCAGCAAGCGATAGAAAACGTTAGATGAAAGTTCCTTTTTATCATGCAAGTGTCTCTCGTCTTGTTCGAGTCTTTTCAGAGCTGTTAGTTCAGTAATGATAGTAGGTTTAGAAGTAGTAGCATCATTCGTCTCATTCTCATTCTTCCCATGCATTCCAAGAACTATTACTATGATTATTAGTACGCATGCAGTTATTAAACCTATACACATGTATTTACAACACTTCATTTTACGCCCCTGTGTAGTGAAGCTAGTCATGATCTGTATAGAATCAGAGAGTTGAAGACACCTTATCTAAGCGGATTTGCAGGTATTTACAAAGCTGAACGAGTTCAATGTTCAGACAGTTTTCTTTAGCAGCTTTTGTGGGTCATTCTGACTCCCGCCGGCCGCGGTAACCGCAGGGCCGGCGGGAGCCGCCAGAATACCGCTGCGCGGTCAGAAGACCGCCGCGGTTATTCTGAGTTTCCCGCTGGGCGGGCGGGCGACCTCCAGAAGGCCGCCCGCCCGCCCAGCGGGAAACCCCCTTCCACGAGGATGCCGGCTCCGAATGGAGCCGGCGGAGTGGAAAGGGTGCGACAGGTGCAGTTGCACCCGTCGCGATTTTCAGTGTCTGCATGGCAGACACTGAAAATCTTGGTGGGGCCCTGTTATGGGGGCCCCTGCAGTGCCCATGCCAGTGGCATGGGCACTGCAGGGGCCCCCAGGGGCCCCATGACACCCCTTACCGCCATCCTGTTCCTGGCGGCCAAAACCGCCAGGAACAGGATGGCGGTAAGGGGGTCAGAATCCCCATGGCTGTGCAGCAAGCTGCGCCGCCGTGGAGGATTCCCCAGGGCAGCGGGAAACCGGCGGTACACCGCCGGTTTCCCGTTTCTGACCGCGGCTGTACCGCCTCGGTCAGAATGCCCAGGGATGCACCGCCAGCCTGTTGGCGGTGCATCCGTGGTCCCCGGCCCTGGCGGATTTTACCGCCAGGGTCGGAATGACCCCCTTTGTCTCTTATCGGTTAGCAGCGTTGTCTCAAGATCGGTTTCAAAGTCAATCAAGTTAGCAATGTCTTAGCCGGTTGTAAGTCAATCAGGTGGTCAATGTTTTCAATCGACAGAGTCCATGAGGTTTTTATTTCCAAAATGAAGTTCTGCCTCCTCGTTCTCGAGACTGAGGGATACAAATTCGTCTGACCAATCATTATTGGCTACATATGCCCACTCCGGACCGGAATACCTTCTGCTCGGTATCCTTTTTCTTTTCAATTTTGCATCTCTCTTTGATTCTTTCTCGCTGGTACTTTCCTCTTTGGCCAAGTCCTTTTCTTCACTTGGTGCCGGTACTACGACAGACACTTCCTTTCTTTTCTCTTTCACCTTTGGCCCTTCACTGTCGTTCGACGTTTCTCTTATTCTTAGTTTTACTGGAGATATGCTTTGTCTTCTTTTTGCACTGGGTCCACCTGATGGACCTGCAACCTCTTCCGAAGGAGTTTGAACAGTTTCGCTCTGTCCTGTTTTGTCTTCTCCCTCTGGGAAGTCAATCAGGTTCTCCTGTTCTTTTCCTATATCGTCTGCTTCTGGGAAAGCCCTCCTTTGATCAGGCTCTCCTGCTTCTTCACCTGTTTCAAGCCCTTTGTCACCATTACTTTCTTCAGGCTCTTTGTCACTTTCAGCTGCTTCAGGCTCTTTGTTACCTTCAGCTGCTTCGTCGCTTTCTGAGGCTCCTCCTTGGTCTTCCCCAAGTGAATCAGTTGCTTCGTCCTCAGAAAATATTTCTCCCTCCTCTATTTCTGCTTGCTCACTTCTAGTTCTTTTCCGCTCTGTCTCGGTGCTTGGTACTTTGTTATCAGGTGCTTGTGACTTCAGCGCGTCAACTTCCTCGTCTGTGGGACACAATACTCTCTTTGTGTGACTGGCGTGAATCCAGTTGGGAACCCCCGCACACTTCACAGCGGTGGTAGTCGTCAGAATCACCTGAAAAGGTCCTTTCCAACGGGGTTCCAAACACGACTTCCTCACGTGCTTCTTTATCACAACCCAGTCACCTGCTTTCAGGGCGTGTCCTGGACCTTGGATCAGTGGCAAGGTGGTTGCCTCCACCTGGTGAGAGAAAGAGCGAACCACATCAGCTAGACCTTTGCAGTAGTCTAACACCATATCATCTGTAATATTCAAAAGCTCATTTGCGGGAACTGCTGGGAGTCTCATGGCCCTGCCCATGAGGATCTCGTGCGGGGACAATCCAGTCTTTCTGTCAGGGGTGTTTCTCATTGACATTAACACCAAGGGCAATGCGTCAGGCCATTTTAAGTTTGTTGATGCGCATATTTTCGCCATCCTCGATTTCAATGTGCCATTCATTTGCTCCACTAGACCTGATGCTTCAGGGCGGTAGCTACAATGCAACTTTTGCTTGATGTTCAGTGCTGCACAAAGCAATTTTATTACTTCGTTATTGAAGTGACTTCCCCTATCTGATTCTAAAGAGATCGGGAATCCGAAACGTGGTATTAGCTCTCTCAAGAGTAGTTTTGCAACTGTGAGGCTGTCATTTCTGCGTGTAGGGTATGCTTCAATCCAGTGACTAAAAATGCACACAACCACCAACACATACTTCAAGCCTCCATGCACAGGCATCTCAATGAAGTCCATTTGCATCCTGCTGAAGGGACCCCCTGCTCTTCCAATGTGGCTCAAATTTACTACGGTTCCCTTCCCTGCGTTCATCTGTTGGCAAATGACGCAACGATGGCAAACTGCTTCAGCAACTTGACGGAATTTGGGGTTAAACCAATCAGTTTTAAACAATCTAATCATGGCATCCCTCCCAAGATGAGCCTGTCCATGGTAAAATCTTGCTATCTGTGTCAAAAGGCTGTTTGGAAGAACAAATTTCCCATCACTTGAAACCCATAAATCATCTAGTCTCTTTACACATTGTGATTTGGTCCATGAGAGTATCTCATCCTCACTGACATCATTCTGTAAGGATTTCAATTCGTCCATTGTATCTATAACCTTTAGAGCAAAGATTTCGCTTGGTTTAAGTTCTGGTTCACTTATCAAATTCCATTCATCCCTGAGCAATATACAGTTCAATGCGCAAAACCTTGCGACTTGATCCGCATATCCATTTCCCAGGGAAACGTAGTCATGTCCCTTCGAGTGTGCACTGCATTTTACCACCGCTACCTCCCCTGGTAATTGGATGGCATGAAACAATTCTCTTATTCTTTCACCATTTTTCACTGGTGATCCTGAAGAGGTCATGAAGCCTCTCTGTGACCACAATTGTCCATAATCATGCACTATTCCGAATCCGTACTGGCTGTCAGTGTAAATGGTAACTTTCATTAATGCAGAGAGTTGGCAAGCTCTAGTAAGGGATACCAATTCTGCTACTTGTGCAGAGTAGACTCCTTGAAGCCAAGATGCTTCCAAAACACAGTACATACAGCATATCCTGACTTCAACATTCCCAATGCATCTCTTAAACATGAACCATCAACAAAAATGATTTGATCGTTTTCTTCCAATCGGGTGTCTTTGATATCAGGTCTTGGTTAGGTGCAAAATTCAGTCACCTGAAGACAGTCGTGCTCGATGTCTTCAGCGTTCTCAATTTCGGCATTTTCAGTGGGAAACAATGTTGCTGGATTCAACGTAGTGCACCGTTTCAGCTGCACATTAGGTGATCCCAGAATTATTGTTTCATACCTTGTGAGTCTAGCACTAGTCATGTGCTGTGTTCGGGAACGTGTCAAGAGTATCTCGACTGAGTGAGGGACCATGACTGTTAAAGGGTGTCCCATCACTATTCCTTCACTCTGAGTGAGGCTGATACCAACTGCGGCTACGGCACGCAAGCACCCTGGCAGTGCTGCTGCGACCGGATCCAAAGTCACTGAAAAATATGCTACTGGTCTGTTTACGCCACCATGGGCTTGGGTCAAGACAGACAAGGAACATGCATCACGTTCATGACAAAACAATGTAAAAGGCTTTGTGTAGTCAGGCATACCTAAAGCTGGAGCCCTGCACATGCATTCCTTTAATTCAATAAAAGCATCCATCTCATCTCCTTTCAGCTCAATTTCATCCAACGCATCTTTCTGGGTCAATTTCAGCAGAGGTTTTGCTAGAGTTTAGAAGTTGGGAATCCATTGGCGACAGTAGCTCACCATTCCCAAAAACTTCCTCACCTCCCTCCTCGTCTTTGGGGACTCATTTCGAGTACACTTGTTATTCTTTCCTTCATTATTCTACGTGACCCTTTCTCTATTTGGTGACCCAAATATTTCACTTTCTTTTGACAGAATTGTAACTTTGAAGGGGACACCTTATGTCCATTTCTTCCCAAATGGTTCAGTAGGGCAATGGTGTCGGCTGTGCAGTCACTTTCTGTCTTAGACGCGATCAGTAAGTCGTCAATGTACTGTACTAGGGTTGACTCGAATGGCAACTCCAGTGCTTCCAAATCTTTCTTTAGAATCTGAATGAAGATTGACGGTGACTCCAAAAACCCTTGAGGAATTCAACACCAACTGTAAACTCTGTCTAGGAATTTGAAACAAAAGAGAAACTGGCGGTCCTCATGAAGAGGTACAGAAAAGAACGCTTGTGATAAGTCGATAACTGAGAACCATTCAGCATCACAAGGAATTTGAAACATTATCACAGCTGGATTCGGTACTACAGGACAACATTTTATTATTATGTCATTTATTTTCCTCAAATCCTGAACAATTCGGACCTTTCCACTGGGTTTTATTAGTCCCATTATTGGCGAATTACATGGACTGCTCAACACTTCTTTCAGTACTCCCTGCTTTACAAACTCATCAATGAGTTGGGCAACTTTTATGAGGGTGTCTTGTGCCATGTGGTACTGTGGGGTCTGGGGAAAGGTTACATTGGGTTTCACAGTCACTTTCACTGGTTCCACTCCTTTCACCAATCCCACCTCTTTCCCTGTCAAATCCCACACTTCCTTTCCGACTGTTTCTTGTAACTCAGCAGGAATGTCTGCCTCAGTGACCATTGGATAAAGGGTAATCAGGGGATACTCTTCATCGACAGTCTCCACTTCGTCCCCTCCTACACTGTCCTCTTCTTCCCCATCGCTGCTCGTCTGAATTTTAATTCCATCATTTGAACACATAATTGAACATCCCAATTTGCACAATAGGTCTCTCCCTAACAGTGATATCGGGCTTGAGTCACACACCACAAATTTATGTGACCCTCTGTAGTTGCCAATTCTGACTTGTACTGGGTCTGTGATTGGGTTCGTCAGGTACCTATTTGCCACTCCCACTACTTGAACTGTTCTCCCTGAAAGTGGCAAATTTGGTACTTCAATGCTCCTGACAGTGGAACGTGTAGCTCCTGTGTCAACCAAGAATGAAACGCGATGACCCATAACTTCTCCCTCCACATACGGATCCTTTTGATCAACTTCCAAAGATGCTGCAAGCACACAATTTCCCTCCTCATCTGAACTTTCACTCTCCCATACATTGTTTATTCCATTCTCGCTGTGTAGTGGGAATTGGTGTACTGTGTCATTTTGACTCATTCCCTGACCCGCAACCTGTTGAGGAAGCATTGCTTGCTGCTGATTCATTGGTGCTAAGGGTATTTGCATTTGCTGATTAGGTACCATGGGAAACTGCTGTTGCATTGGCTGCAATTGTGTCATTTGCACACGGGGCATTTGCACCTGTTGCGGTTGCATGGGTTGTAAACCCTGCAGCTGGTTTATATTATTTTGGAAATTTGGGTTTGGACCTCTCGGTTTTGGTCCTCTCATAGTCTGGAATGCATTGACATTGTTTTGCTGACCTATACCTTCCTGCATCATCATTGGGCACTCCCGTTTCCAATGCCCGACGATTCCGCACGTGTGACATGGCTTCACCTTCTTCATTGCCTGTATACCATTTGGAATCATAACGGTATTCAAATCAGGACCATTATTCACAAAACCTCCTCGGCCTCTGCCTCTCATCTGCGGCTGAAACATAGCATTTCCCTGCTGCTGCTGCTGCTGCTGCGGCATCTGTTGTTGAAACCCTTGCAAACCTTGTAAGCCTGTCTGAGCTGCTCTGAGCTGCATCACCAACACCTTCTCTTTCAACCTTTTCTGCTTTGTCTCAATCTCATCACTGCAGTATTTTGCATAATTCAACACTTCATCGATCGACTTTGACTGCCAACAAATCAAATGCGTTTTAATCATCTGGCTGATTTCGGGTCTCAACCCTTCCACAAACCTGAACACAAAATGGAGCATGTCTTTTGCCTCAATCGTCTCTGTGCCACTGTAATTCTTAAATGCTTTTAACAACCTATCATAATACGCATGTATAGACTCTTTAACCTCTTGGGCTGTCCTGTCAATCCTCTGCCAATCCACGTTTTTCGACGCAACCTTGGTTTTCAAGTGCTCTATCACTTTGTGGTACAAACTCATTACTCAAACTCAGGTGATGGCGCACCTGTGTCCCTATCTCTCTCTGGTTCACTTGTCGGCCAACCTACAGCCCTTTTACAATCTTCCCACAAATCTGCCGGAACCACAATTTCAAATAAAGTATTCAGGTCTTCCCAGAGACATTTCGCGAGTTTCACAAATCTATCTGTTTGCTGATACCACTCGATCGGCTTCTCTCTCAATTTAGGAAAGTCATCCCTAAAGGATTGAATATCGCACCTGTGCCATGGTACATGTTCAAGCTTTCCCCCTGCTGTCTCTCTCATTGGTAACATAGTTATCAGATCGTCATTCTGTTGTTTTTTCTCATTCCGCTCTAGAGTATTTTCTTTCTTTTTGTCCTTTTTCTTAACCCATCTGCTTTCCCATTTGTCTAAACATCTCCAAACCTGTGCACTCTGCAGAATCTCTTTAAGGTGAGTTTTCATTCCTGCGGATCTCATGTGTTCAAAATCTTTTGTGTCGAAATCTAACCTGTAACTTCTACTCAGGTGTTTAGTCTCACTTATATCAATCTCGTTTCTGTCTGCAATTTCTTGTAACTTCTTGTGTATGCTGCTTACTTCTCTTGTCATTCTAGGGCACATGTACCTTAATTCTTCCTCTGTGTATGATTCTAATCTGTTCAAACCCATTGTTCCCTCTACCAGTTCGTCTGCCTCCATACCCAACCTTATTTTATTCAGATATTCTTCTCCCTTCCTGCTGGATGTACTCTGTGGAGAGTTCAGGCTGTTGAACCATTGCGTTAACTGTTGTGCGTTCAATCCCATCAGTGTAGCAGTTACATCAACTGCCACCGATGGTTTCTGTAATGTTTCAGTCTGTGATGTTAACGGTACCAATAGTGGTGGATGTGACCTTACCACAGTTGACGGAGCACAAATTGGAATTGGACTGAATTCTGACAAGGACCCAGATCCATTCGGCAGTGCTGCTATCGGAGTTGTCTCTGGAGTGGTTTCTATGCATCTTCTCCCTGTCCCATTCTGTATCATTAACCCTTGGTCGCTTTTGCTTGAATTTGCCTGGATGTACAGTGGTACTGGTGGACCTACAGTGATAGGCAGAGATATCGCATCTGCCCGTTCCCCAAATTCTGTGGCATGTTAATCTCCACATTATGGTTCATCATTGCTGGCATGCTTAACTAGCTCCCTGTCACTTGGGTATGCTTCGGCACTTCTTGTGTCCGCTTTTGGGGTATCAGGAACTGTGTTGATTCAGCTTGAATCAATGTTGGTCATTGATAACTCTGTCCTCCCTGTGTCGTTAAATCAGAAGTCGCTCCCATATTATGCTCATCACAGCAGTGCCTTTGAACCTGTGACTGAAAGTTATCGGCAGGTTTCAATGTAGGCACGTCTGGGTAAATTCTCTGAACCTGTGGTATTTGTGGAAAAAAAGACATGTCGGAGCTGCTCGGTCTATGAGATATTCTCAAATTGGGTGTTACATTACCCTGTGTTAGTTCTGGAGGGGCAGTACTGATACTTGAGCCTTGTTCGTTTTCCACATACGGTGGCGGGCGATCATTCAACAATTGTATAATGAACTCCTCATCGTCTGACTCGTCCCCCCTTTTTGAGTTTCTATTGCTCTCTCTATCTCTGGACTGGCTCCTGTTTGTCTTATAGGTAGCTTTCCTTCCTTCCATTTCCCCTTCATCAGTAATTGCTGGGAACAATTTAATCCCCTGCAATACGTCTGATCACCAAACCTTTTGTGTGGTGTCCCATCTAGCATCCGCTAGTGTCTTCTCTACCTTTCTTATCCTAGTCTCGAACTTCTTTTGTTGTTGGTTTCTAGCTATCAGCTCCTGTGGTTCTAAAAATTCTGGACCCATGTAATTTACTTTGCCACAGCAGTGCGATTTTTGTATCAAAAGACGATAATGACTAGTACACTAAGCATGAGCATTTTCGCTCAATTCCAGCAGCGTTTTCACCTCGAAATCGCCATTTTCGTCCTGCACTCGTGGCTCCCATTTTATACACGGCAGCCATTTTTAAAAGTTGCCCTCACATAGGCTTATAATACAGTCAGATTTGATTCCAAGGACACGTACACCTTGATTGACTTTTCTCTGACCTGGGCAAGCTGGAACCATTGCCTCAGGCCAAACCTGTTTGGTCAGTCCCTCTCCCAGTGGCCGAATCAGATAGCATCAAGGCACACCATGCCATAAAACCCTTATTATCGCTCACACACCCTGCCTAATCTTGCTCACACCTGCACCTGCTCTTTTCTTCTTCTTACTTTACGAGGGGGAGGTGCCCGTTTTTATTGGGGGTCCACGCTTATCTGATGTAAACTACTAGGCCTTGCCGGGTAATTTATTATGGGTTGGATGACATGAAATATGAGGTTTCATCATGACACTGTTTTTTCCTTTGTAGTGAAAACATGTGAATGACCAACCAAAATGTCAAGAATGTTTGCCTGAAGCTTAAAAAACTGTATATAAGGGAACCTGACTTTGCATTGAAACACAGTCTCCTGAGAACATACAAACCGTGTTGTTGTACTTCTAGGACGCTTGTTACTTGGCTGCAGCCAATAAATTCGATCTTTGACTTCACCTAGAAGACTCTGAGTTTCTGTGGTCTGAATCAGGAAAGTACCCGAGGTCTTTGGGTGTACCCTGGCACCGCTGGGTTACCAGGTCAGTACCGGTTCTGAAAAACCCAGTACCTCAGTTGGCGCCCAACGTGGAGAAGTGTGGCTCAATGGTTAGAGTGGCAGACCCTGAAGCAGAGATCTGGCTCAAGACCAGGGTTCAAGTCCCGCTTCGGCAGGTCTTGGGCTCAATTCCCCTTGACCAGATAATTCTCGCCTCGGTGCCTAATCTAATTCATGGGTCCCACTCTGCAACTCTGGGCAATAGCTTGCTTAATCTCCACAACGGCCCCAACAGCGCTTGGATGCCTGGCTTCACCCTGGGGGTGCTCAGGAGTGGGCGCCTCACAGGGAAAAGCCAGGAGGGGTTCCATAGCGGTATGAGTACAGCGCCTTGAGACCCTAACGGGTGAGTAGTGCGCTATACAAGTGCTAATTTACATTTACATTTACGTGGGGTGATACCAGCGGTACCGGTCCGTGGGGAGCTTCGTGTGAAAATTCTGGAGGAAGGCCGCCACTTCATCGACCCCTGCATGTCGACGTGGTCCGAAAGTCTTTGCTGCGAGGTTCCCCGCTTCCCGACGGCTACGAAGGACTGCTGCCCTGGCTAACGCCCTGATTTGGACCCTTGATGTTTGGTAGAGCGAAACGATAAGACGAGTCTTCTGGTGACGTCATCGATATTTTCAGTTAAGTATAAGTGGAGCGTCTCCCAGTCCTTAGTTGGACACTTGGTTTGGTCCTTTAGTTGGACATTTGGTTTGGTATCCCTTTGGGATCACTTTGATTTGGAACTTGCAAGTACCAAAGCCGAAGGACTCATGTATTCACGAGACTATCGTAAACGATAATCCTTTGAAGTTTGAAGCTAGACTAGTGAGCGAAGATGCCTGGTCTTAGCAGACTTGGAAATTTGTTTTGTCTTGGTTGTAAAAGGGACTCCCGGTTGGAGGACTCATGTCCGGTTCCTCCGATTGGAACTCCAACCTATGAACTATATGTGAAGCACGGAGTAGGCCCCATCACGTTTAATAAAGTATGGGTCCGCTATTCTTGGAAATAATTGAGAAAAGTTTTCTTTTTTTCTTGTAAATATGACTTACAACTAGGATCTGCAAACGGTTCTGTAAGTAAATTGCGACGGCGCTATTTATGAAAAATGGCTAAAGCGCGCTGTATTGTGTGTACTGAGTGTTTTCTGTTTATATCTGAAATGAGCTCAATGTGTGTTTGTGGGTCTTCTTGATGTTTTCAGTTTGTTAAGTAAAATGTTGGTTAATTAATATTAAGTAGAAACTTAGAAAAAAATCCAGAAATGAACCATGTGATGTGCTAACATAGCTATATGTTGCTCTTTAATTTATAGAATGAGCAATTGTGCACATATACAAAACTGCCATTAAATGCTTAATAAATTAGAAAACACATTCAATAGATATAAATAGGGCCCCAAAAAAAAAAAAGAAATTATCTATTTTTGCAAAAAAATAAATAAATTTACAGCATTTTTCTTAGATGCATTGTATTAGATGTTCACAGGCAAACTTTTCAGCTGCAGTATATTTGATAGGAATGTTCAATTCAGCCAGCACTTTCCCAGTTAAACACGGGTGGAATTTTGCATAACCTTCCTTTTAAATGAAAGTGGCGCAAAAATGTGACGCATTTCAAGTTAGGCTTATGCGCTTAGGCTTGTGAGTTAATGTATCCCAAATAATAGGCAAGGGATGCAGCTTGCTTTTATATGTGGAATTATCACAAAAAAAAGAATAATTGGGTTTTTTTTTTTTTTAAAAGAAAATGATTAATTATGGAAAAATTATTTAAAAAATAAGTGCCTTTCAAAATCGTTTTTTAATATTTATAAAGCTTAATACCTATACTATGACCTCCTAGCATTAAAATTTTATTTAAGTTATGTTGCACCGCTAAAATGACATTTGTATGTGCAATTTTCCCTTGGCGCAGGAGCAAACAAGCTCATTTCTATAAAGTATAAGTTAATATTTTCAATGGCTGACTCATGGATTGTGTAATAGACATTCTGGTAATGCATATTATGCAAGAAAATTGTAGGATATTGATTTTTAATGCCTAAAATATCAAAGTCGATTTTGGGCAAAAGCACTGTTTAAACTGCATTTTCTTTCATTCAGAGTACTTTTTAAAGTTTCTCAGGCTTCAGTAAATGCATACATTTAGGTTTGATATATATTTGCAGGTTGTGCCTTCTTATGATTCAATGAGTCAATGTGCCAGTACAAAGGCTTGTTTTAATATCGAGGTTGAAGGTTCTAACTTCAGCTGGGCCTACTGAGACGTTCATTCATTCGAGGTTGATGAAATATGTACCATTGCATGGGATTGCAACAAGCATTTATTCTAACAACTGGTATGTGTGTTATTAAGGTTTGTGAATTATTCACAGTAATGTAGTTTAATAATCTGGAAATAGAGATAAAAAATGTTAGCGCCTAAAAAGGAAAAACATTTTTTTTTTAAAATAGAGTGAATTATTGCAGGTTAGAAGGAAAACAGGAAGGCCTACTGTCTTTGACAGATTCAGAGTGGCAGAAGCTAGGAGAGCTACAGAGGCTGGCTCAAGTCACGCTGCTGAGATGCTATCTTTAGTTTTCCCATAAACAATGGAGGAGGCTGTCATGTTGACACTTGTGACCTTTTAAATAGGGCCTTGTCTCTGTGAAATGCAGAATGACCCTACGGGCCTCTAAAAGTGGGATTTCTGGTTTCTCCAGAAGAACATCAATACAATTAAAGAACTTAATTCCAAAGGGAAAATATAAAAAAAAGGGGTTTCTTCGAAAGTCCCAACATCATGTTAAATGGTCTGCAGAACTGATACATTTGTGTCTCAGCTCTAAAAAAATAAAATGATGCCTGCTAGTTGCTTTTATTTGACAGAAAACGAAGTGTTGCATTAAGTCTTAGACAGAAAATAAGATGCAGCCCTTTTCTAAAATTTTGAAGGCTACATGCCTTAATGAGAACGATTTACCAATTAAGACTTATTTTTCACAGTGGAAATTGTAGGTGCCAAATTAATATGGAGTGTCAGTGTAACAATTTTTACTTTTAGAAAGGTAAAACTAAGGTGGCTTGATGTTGCGAAGTAACTGACAAGAGGGTAACAGTTAAGTAATGGAAATTTATTTTCGTGTATTTGGTCCTATCATGAATTGTTCTTGCTGGTCCTGTATGTTAGAAGAGAAACAGTAAAGTTATATTTGACAGCAGATTTCCATTGCCTGGTGATCTACTGTCAAAAGGAGGGTAAGGATTTTAAACCTGACAAATTAAACAGGCCCAAATATTGGGTTTTGGGCTGCAGGTTTACAGTGCATAAAGTACATGACATGGTGTTGTGTGTCACCGCTTATTCACACATGCTATTGTTTTGTCTATGCTTTTTGTGCTTGATACACAGCAAGTATATCTGATAGCTTGACGTTTTGTGCGTTTTTATTATTTTTTATTTGTTTTTTTTTGCATGTTTGTTGCTGCTTTTGATACTATTACAAGCTCCCCTGTGTTGTGAGGGGATGGTCATGACGATGCCCATCGCTACGCAACAGTTGGTTGAACTTGTTCTGGTTACTAAATTCCACAGATAATGATATTTCATGCTGTGAACATAAAAGACAACGCTTCACCAGTGCATGTCTATTTGGCTATAATGGTATTGAAGGAAAATAAAAAGAGATATACAGGATCAAAGTGTGTCACCTGCAGTTAATCACGTTACTGCCCCTTCCCTTAAAGGAACAGGCAGCCCTACATTTATGTAGCCTTGATTGGACCTAAGGATGAAATTATAGATCTGTGACTCAAGGTGGCCTAATTTCTATATTACATTAGTTAATGATGTTCTGTTTCCTAAGTAACATATGGCTTTTGTTCCTTAAAAGAAAACCAGGTTTTCATTTTTTCCTGAAGAAGGAACTGAAACATTAGCTAGGAGTACCTTATATGGTGTAGTCACCAATGGTAGAGTTAAAATTTGTGTAACTTTGGCCTTTGTGTATCACCCGTACTCTCGGTGTTGTGTCACATGCCTGACTATCACCCAAATAATTTTTTTGTTCTTCCTATAGATTTTTTCTTTTGTTACTTCCCCTGACCAATGTCGCATCATGCTTAGTTATTGAGATTTTAGCTATGTCCTAGTCCCATTTCTCTTTTTCAAATTCCTTTCACCAGTCAGACCTTTTATTATTATTGATGTATTGTTCAGGTTCACATTTCCAGACTGCAGTGATGTACCAGGGACCCCCATGTTATGTATAATTCCCTTTGGTATGACCAGACTGGTTTTCAAGAATTTGCCTTAGGCCTGCTTCAATGTTTTCCAGCCTGACTGTCAGGGTAGCGATAGCCTGGTTAACTGACTCAATATTATAGTAAGACAAGTTTTCCATCTCAATAGGAGATATCTTATGTTTACCTTTTTGAACATGACGAATTTTCAATGTCTATTTTAATTTGGTTTTCGGTTCCCTTCTGTTCCTGCTACTTTAATTTTTGGTGGGATCAGATGTGTCCTAATCATGCAAATATCAGGACCCTCTAGTTCTTGTCTTTTTGTTTGCACATTTGACTATTAGCCTATGTATTGCATAGTGCACCTGATGCACAGTTTTTAAAGGAAGGTTTCTACATGTCCCTGATAATCGGTATCATGTGATTTCTCTATTGAGATGTTCTAAGATAAGGAGGAACACCTAGACTTAATCATTGAGGAAAATATGTGTTTACCCCATTAGACAATGCCACTGTGTGAGGAAATCCATTCAGATAGAATTCTCATGTAGCTATAGATGGCAGAGAATACAGTAATGGAGAGAACCCAATTAAAGATGCTAGAGACCCTGTTTTGCCCTTCTGCCTTTGTCTTTGTATTTTATGCCCATGGTGTATGGCTACTCCTTTGAAGATTGCAGACCACCTGCTTGCAGTCCCCTTGTTAAAAACCATGAACTGTTTTTGTACTAAATTGAAGGGAACTAACAACTGTGGCACATTTCCTACGTCACTAGATTCTGCGGGTATCAAGTCATAATAACCTGCAGGACATTGATTTAAGCCTAATTCCCATCAGTGACAGCTACAGATGAAAGACAGACGTTTTGGCCCTACAGTCTCAGCACCCAGAAAGTAGCAAAGCTGGACAGCGATCGCCAGCGCATGGTATCGTACTTGCTCCATCAGACGGCGTTGGACATCACAAAACCAAAGTTTCAGTGTAAAAGAGCTAAAGAGAAGGATTCCTGTTGTTGATGGCAGAGCTGTTTTGAGGTTTCATTTCTCTACCTGTCATGTGCTGGTAACCTCTGACAGTGTGCAATCCCTTGAGCCCCTTGGCCTGAGTTTTGGCCACCCCCCCCCCTTTTCTTTGCTCCAACGGAAGAAGGGCAGTGCACCGGAGATTTCAAGTTTGGAAAAAGGCACTATATTGTGGTGCCCATGAAAGAGCAGCTTGATCGTCCTCTGACACTAAATAATGAGTGTTGGAGTCTGAAAGTGCTGCTGAGCTTGAGCTATTTCCCAATTAATGGTGCTTGGGTCTGCACGAGATGATTTGTGCCCTTGATCAATGAAGAGCACATTGTTTGTAGTGTCTGCCACAGAGGAGAGACACTGGTGCATTGCTTTAAGACATTGAGACTTTCGAGTGAGCTGTGGGTGTTTGCCAGGAGGGCACTCCAACTAAGCAGTACTTTTCTCACGAAGAGGCCTGAATTGAGAGGCCCATGCGAAAGAAAACAACAAAAGAAAATTTGATGGACAATAGAAGCCTGCCAGAGAGGCTTTTTGAACGAACTCTGGGCATAGTTGGTTTCACAAGAGGTTTCCGTGTGACTGTATAGACTAGGTGTTAGGAGACTGATTGTTTTGCTGGCATTGTTTTAAAGTACTATTCTGTTTAGTAAAAGCAGAATAAAGTCCATTTTCTGTGGAAAGAGTACCCCCCTTTTCACCTTAGAGCATTGATGAGAGTCACCACTGTTCCACCTGAACATACCAAAATTACTGAAATGCAGAGGAGCCCTAAAAATGTTACTAGATAATTTTAAGATTTGCTTTTTGGTTAGGGTTGTGAGAAATTATTATTTCATTTGTAATAGTGGTCACTACTTTCTCCTGTTGTCTATATGTTCTTAATAACGTGTTTTCTAGTGTCTTTTAAACATGACGTTGTCATTTATGGGTGGGATTGTTTTTCTCTACTCAATTGACTTTTGCACCCACTTCCCAACCTATGTCTTTTCCTACTATTGTTTCTTTGCACTCTTTTCACCCTTTTCCTGAACATGAGCAGGTTAGAAGATCAGAATTCATAAGCAATTCTTTTGTACAGCTTCTGCATCAACACTAGTTAGTAGTGAACATCACTAATTGTTGGGTGTGTGATCTTATGCCACCTACTGCAGATAGAGGTATTCCTTTTTTTGTCCTGCCATATGTGGCCTTTTGTGCTACTTCATGTTCGAGGAGACCTGTCCAGAGAGAATTACCAAGTACTAGAATTTTGCTCCAGCAACATCTCCATGGCCTTATAAACATAGACCTGGACTCAGATTAGCATGAGAATAGGTTTATTGCCTATGTAAGGGCAAAAGGAGGGTTTGTGGTTCTAAAAATTCTGGACCCATGTAATTTACTTTGCCACAGCAGTACGATTTTTGTATCAAAAGACCGATAATGACTAGTACACTAAGCATGAGCATTTTCGCTCAATTCCAGCAGCGTTTTCACCTCGAAATCGCCATTTTCGTCCTGCACTCGTGGCTCCCATTTTATACACGGCAGCCATTTTTAAAAGTTGCCCTCACATAGGCTTATAATACAGTCAGATTTGATTCCAAGGACACGTACACCTTGATTGACTTTTCTCTGACCTGGGCAAGCTGGAACCATTGCCTCAGGCCAAACCTGTTTGGTCAGTCCCTCTCCCAGTGGCCGAATCAGATAGCATCAAGGCACACCATGCCATAAAACCCTTATTATCGCTCACACACCCTGCCTAATCTTGCTCACACCTGCACCTGCTCTTTTCTTCTTCTTACTTTACGAGGGGGAGGTGCCCGTTTTTATTGGGGGTCCACACTTATCTGATGTAAAATACTAGGCCTTGCCGGGTAATTTATTATGGGTTGGATGACATGAAATATGAGGTTTCATCAAGACACTGTTTTTTCCTTTGTAGTGAAAACATGTGAATGACCATCCAAAATGTCAAGAATGTTTGCCTGAAGCTTAAAAAACTGTATATAAGGAAACCTGACTTTGCATTGAAAGACAGTCTCCTGAGAACATACAAACCGTGCTGTTGTACTTCTAGGACGCTTGTTACTTGGTTGCAGCCAATAAATTCGATCTTTGACTTCACCTAGAAGACTCTGAGTTTCTGTGGTCTGAATCAGGAAAGTACCCGAGGTCTTTGGGTGTACCCTGGCACCGCTGGGTTACCGGATCAGTACCGGTTCTGAAAAGCCCAGTACCTCAGTTGGCGCCCAACGTGGGGCGATACCAGCAGTACCGGTCCAAGCCTGAGGTCCGTGGGGAGCTTCGTGTGAAAATTCTGGAGGAAGGCCGCCACTTCATCGACCCCTGCATGTCGACGTGGTCCGAAAGTCTTTGCTGCGAGGTTCCCCGCTTCCCGACGGCTACGAAGGACTGCTGCCCTGGCTATCGCCCTGATTTGGACCCTTGATGTTTGGTAGAGCGAAACGATAAGACGAGTCTTCTGGTGACGTCATCGATATTTTCAGTTAAGTATAAGTGGAGCGTCTCCCAGTCCTTAGTTGGACACTTGGTTTGGTCCTTAAGTTGGACATTTGGTTTGGTATCCCTTTGGGATCACTTTGATTTGGAACTTGCAAGTACCAAAGCCGAAGGACTCGTGTATTCACGAGACTATCGTAAACGATAATCCTTTGAAGTTTGAAGCTAGACTAGTGAGCGAAGATGCCTGGTCTTAGCAGACTTGGAAATTTGTTTTGTCTTGGTTGTAAAAGGGACTCCCGGTTGGAGGACTCATGTCCGGTTCCTCCGATTGGAACTCCAACCTATGAACTATATGTGAAGCACGGAGTAGGCCCCATCACGTTTAATAAAGTATGGGTCCGCTATTCTTGGAAATAATTGAGAAACGTTTTCTTTTTTTCTTGTAAATATGACTTACAACTAGGATCTGCAAACGGTTCTGTAAGTAAATTGCAACAGCGCTATTTATGAAAAATGGCTAAAGCGCGCTGTATTGTGGGTACTGAGTGTTTTCTGTTTATATCTGAAATGAGCTCAATGTGTGTTTGTGGGTCTTCTTGATGTTTACAGTTTGTTAAGTAAAATGTTGGTTAATTAATATTAAGTAGAAACTTAGAAAAAAGCCAGAAATGAACCATGTGATGTGCTAACATAGCTATATGTTGCTCTTTAATTTATAGAATGAGCAATTGTGCACATATACAAAACTGCCGTTAAATGCTTAATAAATTAGAAAACACATTCAATAGATATAAATAGGGCCCCAAAAAAACGAAATTATCTATTTTTGCAAAAAAAAAAAAAATACATTTACAGCATTTTTCTTAGATGCATTGTATTAGATGTTCACAGGC
The DNA here is from genome assembly GCF_031143425.1 of Pleurodeles waltl. Lineage (NCBI taxonomy): Eukaryota > Metazoa > Chordata > Amphibia > Caudata > Salamandridae > Pleurodeles > Pleurodeles waltl. Next base: position 833,880,372 of record NC_090437.1, read on the forward strand.
AAACTTTTCAGCTGCAGTATATTTGATAGGAATGTTCAATTCAGCCAGCACTTTCCCAGTTAAACATGGGTGGAATTTTGCATAACCTTCCTTTTAAATGAAAGTGGCGCAAAAATGTGACGCATTTCAAGTTAGGCTTATGCGCTTAGGCTTGTGAGTTAATATATCCCAAATAATAGGCAAGGGATGCAGCTTGCTTTTATATGTGGAATTATCACAAAAAAAAGAATAATTGGGTTTTTCTTTTTTTAAAAAAAAGAAAATTATTAATTATGGAAAAATTATTTAAAAAATAAGTGCCTTTCAAAATCGTTTTTGAATATTTATAAAGCTTAATACCTATAGTATGACCTCCTAACATTAAAATTTAATTTAAGTTATGTTGCACCGCTAAAATGACATTTGTATGTGCAATTTTCCCTTGGCGCAGGAGCAAACAAGCTCATTTCTATAAAGTATAAGTTAATATTTTCAATGGCTGACTCATGGATTGTGTAATAGACATTCTGGTGATGCAGATTATGCAAGAAAATTGTAGGATATTGATTTTTTAATGCCTAAAATATCAAAGTCGATTTTGGGCAAAAGCACTGTTTAAACTGCATTTTCTTTCATTCAGAGTACTTTTTAAAGTGTCTCAGGCTTCAGTAAATGCATACATTTAGGTTTGATATATATTTGCAGGTTGTGCCTTCTTATGATTAAATGAGTCAATGTGCCAGTACAAAGGCTTGTTTTAATATCAAGGTTGAAGGTTCTAACTTCAGCTGGGCCTACTGAGACGTTCATTCATTCGAGGTTGATGAAATATGTACCATTGCATGGGATTGCAACAAGCATTTATTCTAACAACTGGTATGTGTGTTATTAAGGTTTGTGAATTATTCACAGTAAATGTAGTTTAATAATCTGGAAATAGAGATAATTTTTTTAGCGCCTAAAAAGGAAATTTTTATTTTTTTAAATAGAGTGAATTATTGCAGGTTAGAAGGAAAATAGGAAGGCCTACTGTGTTTGACAGATTCAGAGTGGCAGAAGCTAGGAGAGCTACAGAGGCTGGCTCAAGTCACGCTGCTGAGATGCTATCTTTAGTTTTCCCATAAACAATGGAGGAGGCTGTCATGTCGACACTTGTGACCTTTTTAATTAGGGCCTTGTCTCTGTGAAATGCAGAATGACCCTACTGGCCTCTAAAAGTGGGATTTCTGGTTTCTCCAGAAGAACATCAATACAATTAATGAAACTTAATTCCAAAGGGAAAATATAAAAAAAAAGGGGTTTCTTCGAAAGTCCCAACATCATGTTAAATGCTCTGCAGAACTGATACATTTGTGTCTCCGCTCTAAAAAATAAAATGATGCCTGCTAGTTGCTTTTATTTGACAGAAAACGAAGTGTTGCATTAAGTCTTAGACAGAAAATAAGATGCAGCCCTTTTCTAAAATGTTGAAGGCTACATGCCTTAATGAGAACGATTTGCCAATTAAGACTTATTTTTCACAGTGGAAATTGTAGGTGCCAAATTAATATGGAGTGTCAGTGTAACAATTTTTACTTTTAGAAAGGTAAAACTAAGGTGGCTTGATGTTGTGAAGTAACTGACAAGAGGGTAACAGTTAAGTAATGGAAATTTATTTTCATGTATTTGGTCCTATCATGAATTGTTCTTGCTGGTCCTGTATGTTAGAAGAGAAACAGTAAAGTTATATTTGACAGCAGATTTCCTTTGCCTGGTGATCTACTGTCAAAAGGAGGGTAAGGATTTTAAACCTGACAAATTAAACAGGGCCAAATATTGGGTTTTGGGCTGCAGGTTTACAGTGCATAAAGTACATGACATGGTGTTGTGTGTCACCGCTTATTCACACATGCTATTGTTTTGTCTATGCTTTTTGTCCTTGATACACAGCAAGTATATCTGATGGCTTGACGTTTTGTGCGTTTTTATTATTTTTTATTTGTTTTTTGCATGTTTGTTGCTGCTTTTGATACTATTACAAGCTCCCCTGTGTTGTGAGGGGATGGTCATGACGATGCCCATCGCTACGCAACAGTTGGTTGAACTTGTTCTGGTTACTAAAATTCCACAGATAATGATATTTCATGCTGTGAACATAAAAGACAACACTTCACCAGTGCATGTCTATTTGGCTATAATGGTATTGAAGGAAAATAAAAAGAGATATACAGGATCAAAGTGTGTCACCTGCAGTTAGTCACGTTACTGCCCCTTCCCTTAAAGGAACAGGCAGCCCTACATTTATGTAGCCTTGATTGGACCTAAGGATGAAATTATAGATCTGTGACTCAAGGTGGCCTAATTTCTATATTACATTAGTTAATGATGTTCTGTTTCCTAAGTAGCATATGGCTTTCGTTCCTTAAAAGAAAACCAGGTTTTCATTTTTTCCTGAAGAAGGAACTGAAACATTAGCTAGGAGTACCGTATATGGTGTAGTCGCCAACGGTAGAGTAAATATTTGTGTAACTTTGGCCTTTGTGTATCACCCGTACTCTCGGTGTTGTGTCACATGCCTGACTATCACCCAAATAATTTTTTTTGTTCTTCCTATAGATTTTTTCTTTTGTTACTTCCCCTGACCAATGTCGCATCATGCTTAGTTATTGAGATTTTAGCTATGTCCTAGTCCCATTTCTCTTTTTCGAATTCCTTTCACCAGTCAGCCCTTTTATTATTATTGATGTATTGTTCAGGTTCACATTTCCAGACTGCAGTGATGTACCAGGGACCCCCATGTTATGTATAATTCCCTTTGGTATGACCAGACTGGTTTTCAAGAATTTGCCTTAGGCCTGCTTCAATGTTTTCCAGCCTGACTGTCAGGGTAGCGATAGACTGGTTAACTGACTCAATATTATAGTAAGACAAGTTTTCCATTTCAATAGGAGATATCTTATGTTTACCTTTTTGAACATGACGAATTTTCAATGTCTATTTTAATTTGGTTTTCGGTTCCCTTCTGTTCCTGCTACTTTAATTTTTGGTGGGATCAGATGTGTCCTAATCATGCAAATATCAGGACCCTCTAGTTCTTGTCTTTTTGTTTGCACATTTGACTATTAGCCTGTGTATTGCATAGTGCACCTGATGCACAGTTTTTAAAGGAAGGTTTCTACATGTCCCTGATAATCGGTATCATGTGATTTCTCTATTGAGATGTTCTAAGGTAAGGAGGAACACCTAGACTTAATCATTGAGGAAAATATGTGTTTACCCCATTAGACAATGCCACTGTGTGAGGAAATCCATTCAGATAGAATTCTCATGTAGCTATAGATGGCAGAGAATAATGGGGAGAACCCAATTAAAGATGCTAGAGACCCTGTTTTGCCCTTCTGCCTTTGTCTTTGTATTTTATGCCCATGGTGTATGGCTACTCCTTTGAAGATTGCAGACCACCTGCTTGCAGTCCCCTTGTTAAAAACCATGAACTGTTTTTTTTACTAAATTGAAGGAAACTAACAACTGTGGCACATTTCCTACGTCACTAGATTCTGCGGGTATCAAGTCATAATAACCTGCAGGACATTGATTTAAGCCTAATTCCCATCAGTGACAGCTACAGATGAAAGACGGACGTCTTGGCCCTACAGTCTCAGCACCCAGAAAGTAGCAAAGCTGGACAGCGATCGCCAGCGCATGGTATCGTACTTGCTCCATCAGACGGCGTTGGACATCACAAAACCAAAGTTTCAGTGTAAAGGAGCTAAAGAGAAGGATTCCTGTTGTTGATGGCAGAGCTGTTTTGAGGTTTCATTTCTCTACCTGTCATGTGCTGGTAACCTCTGACAGTGTGCAATCCCTTGAGCCCCTTGGCCTGAGTTTTGGCCACACACCCCCTTTTCTTTGCTCCAACGGAAGAAGGGCAGTGCACCGGAGATTTCAAGTTTGGAAAAAGGCACTATATTGTGGTGCCCATGAAAGAGCAGCTTGAGCGTCCTCTGACACTAAATAATGAGTGTTGGAGTCTGAAAGTGCTGCTGAGCTTGAGCTATTTCCCAATTAATGGTGCTTGGGTCTGCACGAGATGATTTGTGCCCTTGATCAATGAAGAGCACATTGTTTGTAGTGTCTGCCACAGAGGAGAGACACTGGTGCATTGCTTTAAGACATTGAGACTTTCGAGTGAGCTGTGGGTGTTTGCCAGGAGGGCACTCCAACTAAGCAGTACTTTTCTCACGAAGAGGCCTGAATTGAGAGGCCCATGTGAAAGAAAACAACAAAAGAAAATTGGATGGACAATAGAAGCCTGCCAGAGAGGCTTTTTGAACGGACTCTGGGCATAGTTGGTTTCAAAAGAGGTTTCCGTGTGATTGTATAGACTAGGTGTTAGGAGACTGATTGTTTTGCTGGCATTGTTTTAAAGTACTATTCTGTTTAGTAAAAGCAGAATAAAGTCAATTTTCTGTGGAAAGAGTACCCCCTTTTCACCTTAGAGCATTGATGAGAGTCACCACTGTTCCACCTGAACATACAAAAATTACTGAAATGCAGAGGAGCCCTAAAAATGGTATTAGATAATTTTAGGATTTGCTTTTTGGTTAGGGTTGTGAAAAATTATTATTTCATTTGTAATAGTGGTCACTACTTTCTCCCGTTGTCTATATGTTCTTAATAACGTGTTTTCAAGTGTCTTTTAAACGTGACGTTGTCATTTATGGGTGGGATTGTTTTTCTCTACTCAATTGACTTCTGCACCCACTTCCCAACCTATGTCTTTTCCTAGTATTGTTTCTTTGCACTCTTTTCACCCTTTTCCTGAACATGAGCAGGTTAGAAGATCAGAATTCGTAAGCAATTCTTTTGTACAGCTTCTGCATCAACACTAGTTAGTAGTGAACATCACTAATTGTTGGGTGTGTGATCTTATGCCACCTACTGCAGATAGAGGTATTCCTTATTTTGTCCTGCCATATGTGGCCTTTTGTGCTACTTCATGTTCGAGGAGACCTGTCCAGAGAGAGTTACCAAGTACTAGAATTTTGCTCCAGCAACATCTCCATGGCCTTATAAACATAGACCTGGACTCAGATTAGCATGAGAATAGGTTTATTGCCTATGTAAGGGCAAAAGGAGAGTTTGTGGTTCTAAAAATTCTGGACCCATGTAATTTACTTTGCCACAGCAGTACGATTTTAGTATCAAAAGACCGATAATGACTAGTACACTAAGCATGAGCATTTTCGCTCAATTCCAGCAGCGTTTTCACCTCGAAATCGCCATTTTCGTCCTGCACTCGTGGCTCCCATTTTATACACGGCAGCCATTTTTAAAAGTTGCCCTCACATAGGCTTATAATACAGTCAGATTTGATTCCAAGGACACGTACACCTTGATTGACTTTTCTCTGACCTGGGCAAGCTGGAACCATTGCCTCAGGCCAAACCTGTTTGGTCAGTCCCTCTCCCAGTGGCCGAATCAGATAGCATCAAGGCACACCATGCCATAAAACCCTTATTATCGCTCACACACCCTGCCTAATCTTGCTCACACCTGCACCTGCTCTTTTCTTCTTCTTACTTTACGAGGGGGATGAGCCCGTTTTTATTGGGGGTCCACGCTTATCTGATGTAAAATACTAGGCCTTGCCGGGTAATTTATTATGGGTTGGATGACATGAAATTTGAGGTTTCATCATGACACAGTTTTTTCCTTTGTAGTGAAAACATGTGAATGACCAACCAAAATGTCAAGAATGTTTGCCTGAAGCTTAAAAAACTGTATATAAGGGAACCTGACTTTGCATTGAAACACAGTCTCCTGAGAACATACAAACCGTGCTGTTGTACTTCTAGGACGCTTGTTACTTGGCTGCAGCCAATAAATTCAATCTTTGACTTCACCTAGAAGACTCTGAGTTTCTGTGGTCTGAATCAGGAAAGTACCCGAGGTCTTTGGGTGTACCCTGGCACCGCTGGGTTACCAGGTCAGTACCGGTTCTGAAAAACCCAGTACCTCACTCCCAAATTGCTAACGCTTCAAACTGTGCTGGTCTCGGGGGTACTTTCATGTCGTATAGCACAAATCTCAGATTTTCTAAAACCCTCAGATTAAACGACCCGTGGATAGGGAACGCTACACTTCCATGTTTTTCCGTTAATTTGCACCATTGTTTTAACCACAGACATGGCGCTACACCCTTTTCTTCAATGACAATGTAAGCTGGCGTACCCTCAGGCGGTGTTTCTTCTCCTACATTTGCTTTAATATAAACATCTCCCCTCATGGCACTTTTAAATGCTTTGAAAAACGTCATCTTTCTGTCTCTTATTTTTCTTAAAATGTGTAATCAATAAGTGACTTTAATTCCCGGAATACTCTTCGCTTGCCTTTCTCCTACCAGTTGCGCTTCATGGACTGTGTCCAATCCGTGCGCGACCCTTCTCTCCAATCGACCTATCCCAGCGCAGCTCCTAGTGACATCACACTCACACACTGCGGCTGACAAAGTCCCGCGGCTTGTCTTCTTTCACTCGTTTTTCACTCTCAAACTAATTTCTGCAATATAACGTGAGCACTTTACCAAAATAATAAAACAAATCTGTCGGTTTACTACAGGAAGGGTAACACAATCGCTTCAGAAACCTTAGGGATTTTTCACTAGCCTCGGAAGTTATTCCATCTTTCTCAGTTTGCCGCTTTCGTAAGCAAAATTTGACCCGCAAACGTTACTCTCAACTGATCAATGAACTATTCTAGTGCACTTTAGAATTCGTCAAATCTCAAACTCGAAGGTTTCTTTCACTCCGCAACATTCATACCGACTCGTTGACCACGCCCGATCAACCTATTAAACCGACCAGATTACAACATTAAACAAGTGTCTCATACACTTTTCAATATACTCCGGAGTCTCTTGACCTCGCAGGGCCCGCCTCAACATCAACAACCACGTGGACAATTTTTCTGCACAAAGCGCTACACACACATGAAGTTCGACGACTTCCCTACTCTCACACTTTTAGAGTAACACTCCTCTAAAATCTTTTAACCCCCCTCAAATCCTCACAAACTTCTCAATTAATCTCCGGCAATAAGCTGTGCAAGCGCAAAACCCTAACTTCACTCATACCGTCACTAGAAACGCCGAAAACATTCTCACACCTCCATGTCCTCCCTTCGCAAGCTCAGAGATCCCGGGAAAGTCATTGGGGACTTAGGGCATCATCATCCCTCCAACTTGTTTTATCAAAGAAAATTCTAGCTTGACTCTGTCTATTGTTCGGATGGGGTCCCAAAGGGCAAAACCATCAATCTCTGCTACCATCTACTGATAACGCGTCCAGCCCTTATAAATTACCTGTACCTGGACACGTTGGAGGTCGGTGGATCTTTTAACCGAGTCGGGCTCTCCTCATCCTAGAATAGTCCAGTCATTCGGATCAATAATCAATAACTATTGTAATCGATAATCGATACTCAATTAATTATCAATATATCAAATCAGAAATCAATAACTGTTCGTAATTCGGCGCACCATGACCTTTCAGTCATGAATAACCACACCAGTTTATTAAAAGTTAGTGAATTTATTTCCCTATATTAACAAAGCTAGCACGATGTATATAAGCCTCAAAATAAAATGATATATGTAAATGAACATTGCAAGCTGTCCATAGCGGCGGAAGAAACGCAATCTACGTAAAATCTGGATAATAATGCACTCAGTTATTGCAATACAAATCACTAATATAACTAACTGTATTTGACTGATTTCATACATTGGTCAGCATAGCAAGATTTCAAATCAACATGGTGCATCAAATGGATCCCTCGACTAACCTCTAATTAGCATTGGCATGTGGGACTTCATGCAAAACGAATTTAGTCAACACAAATTTGGAAAACTTCTACCTAGGACCCTATAAAAATAGCAGTTGGTACCTAAAAGGAAAAACACAATGCACAATACATTTATCCTTTCATATTTACCAAATACAATCAGCATTCAAGAAAAGTCTTCGTCCTTCAGGTACCGGTTCGATCAGCATGGGGCAGATTTCGAAAGGGGCAAAGGTAAGGGTTAGCTTCCTTGCAATTGGCAAGGAAAATAGGGTAAAGTTATTTCATGGGCACAACGGGGCAAATCAAAGTTTAAGTCTCTAGGGTGAGAATTCTTAAAGTCTCCTTCTCTCAGATAGAGAAAAGAACATCAGGGTGTCATCCAAAATGGAGTCTGGCATCAGGCTTGAAACTGGCATCAAGGAAAATGGCTGACTTCTCTTTGTCCGGTGGGTTTAAGTAAGGATCATTCCAAATTCTGCAGGGTCTTCCATTGGAGGGTTCATAGGTTGGCTTCAAATTGTCCAATGAAAAATTGTCTTTTTCTAGAACTCATTTATGCATACATTAGCCTTGGAGCGTTGGAACACAAGTTGTATCATGGTTTGCCAATTATTTCTGGTATCTGTACCTTCATTGTCCGCACCTGCAGAAACTGACCTTGTATCAAAGGGGATGAAACCGGCCTAGTACGAAACCTTGGAGATAAGTGTATTAGTCATCTCTGCTGGAAAAATACAACTTCAAGCAAAAATATATGTTTCATTAGTTCAAGGAAAAGCCACGCAGTTAGAATTTGAGACCAGGCAACTAGGCCAAAGTCTGTACTAAATTTAAGCTAAGCGAAACAGTTTTCAAACAAGAAATCGTGGCATACATTTGCAATTATGACGGATTACTACATTTTCAATACTTCATGATTAATAAAGCTCGTTTACAATGATGGCGAGCTACCCCGAGGGCACAATTTCCCTCGTACATTATTTTCTTGACTAAAATCACACCACGATATACGTTTTGATTATGCGATATGTATGAATATATGTCAGACCTTCTTTTTCTGCGTCATCAGGGTCCCTGCTGGTGTCGTAGAAGCTGCTGTTGTTGGACCTGTGCTCTGCGTCTGCGTGCATGCTGGATGAATAGCACCTCCATGTCTTCCTTTTGGAGCTCTGCTGTTGCTTGTGTGTGTTTTCCTCAAGTACTGGTGTGTTTGCCCCATTTTCACACCTGCCCTGACCCAGGCGTTATTTTTTTACAAAAATCAGGCTGTGCGTAACTTTCCGACTCTGCCTCCTGGCCGTGTGGGATTTTTGCATGGTAATATAAATATGGCGCACAGGTATTTAAGTCATTTTTTGGATGGGAACTCCTACCTTGCATCTCATTAACACAAGTTGGTTTCCCGCATCCAGAAAATGACGCATACAGCAGAATTTTGGCATTCATGGACTCGGGCGTCAAAGTATAAATATGGTGCACAGTTTGCGCCGAATGTGAGTCAAATTTTTGACGCACATTTGGCGTAAACACAGTATAAATATGGGCCTAACTGAGGAATACCCTCTGATTAATCTCTTTCCAGTGTTCACAGTGAAGGAGCTTCACCCTGATTTACAGGGAAAGGTTAAAGAGAAAGCGTGGGGTCTGATAAAGGGAGTTGAGCCAGTTAAAGTTTTTGTCAAACTGAACTCAATTTTTCCTCAGATTACCTGGTACCATATGCCACAAGATGTTCTTATAAAAGTTGCCCACATATTGCAGAATTTGTGGAATAAGAGGTCCTGAAAGAAGTGTTGAGCAGGTCATGTAATTCACCGATAATGGGATTGAAAAACCCCTGTGGGAAAGTTTGAATTGTTCAGGATTTAAAAAAAAAAAAATTACATTGTGATCAAATGTTGCCCTGTGGTACCAAATCCAGCTGTGATAATGTTTCATATTCCATGAGATGCTGAGTAGTTCACTGTCATAGACTTGTCACAAGCTTTCTTTTCTGTGCCTCTTCATGAGGACAGCCAATTTCTCTTTTGTTTCAAAGTTTTGGACCAAGTTTACTGTTGGTGTCGAATTCCTCAAGGGTTTTCAGAGTCACCTTCCAAATTCAATCAGATCTTGAAAAAGAATTTGGAGTCGTTGGAATTGCCTTTCTAATCGACCTTGGTAGAGTACATTGATGACTTACTGAATGCATCCAAAATAAGGGACGAGTGCAACTATGACACGATTGCCTTGCTGAACCATTTGGGAAAGAATGGCCATAAAGGCCCATATTTATACTTTTTACCTTCGCATTTGTGCTGCATTTTGACGCAAAAATGGTGAAACTTACAAAATACAATTGTGTTTTGCAAGTTTGCGGTGCTTTTGCGGCAAAAAAATGAAGCAAATGTGGCGCTAAAAAAGTATAAATATGGGCTAAAGTGTCTCCACTTAAATTGCAGTACTGTCAGCAAAATGGTGAAATACTTGAGTCACCAAATTGAGAAGGGCTCAAGGAAAATATCCAGAGAAAGGGTCACAACCATATTTCAGATAAAGCCCCCAACCACACAGAGAGATATCAGGATGTTTTTAAGGATGGTAGGCTACTGCCGCCAATGAATTTCCCATTTTTCAGTCATTTCCAGACCCTTACAAAAGCTGACCCACAAGGAGGTCACCATTCCCATAGTGTTAGACCAGGCTTCCATGAAAGTGTTTGCTGAATTGAGAAAGAATCTGTGGAAAGCTCTGGCTTTGGGTATGCCTGATTACACTAAGCCTTTCACATTCTTTTGTCATGAGAGTGTTGCTTGTTCATTGTCTGTCTTGACGCAGGTCCATGGAGGTGTAAACCACCCAGTAACATATTTTTCAGCTACTTTACACCCAGTCACAGCAGCTTTATCAGACTTTTTACGTGCCGTTGCAGCGGTGGATAGAGCCTCACACAGTGTGAAGGCATTGTGATGGGACACCCCCTAACAATAATAGTCCCTCACTCAGTTGAAGTTCTCCTTACTCACACCAAGACTCAATATTTAACGGGTGCAAGACTGACCAGATATGAGACGAGTATTCTAGGGTCACCAAATATGTCATTGAAAAGATGTACAGTGCTGAACCCGGCAACCTTGCTCCCAAATGAAAATGTTGAAGTTGAAAAGTTGGAAGACATTAAGCATGATTGTCTTGAAGTAACTACGTTATGCATGAAACCAAGACCTGACATTAGAAACATTCGACTGGAAGAAAATGACTGAATTATCTTTGTTGATGGGTCTTGTCTAAGAGACAATACAGGGACACTGAGAGCAGGATATGCTGTGTGCACAATTTCTGGCATCCTGGAAGAGTCTTGGCTTTGAGGAGTATATTCTGCACAGGTAGCAGAACTGGTAGCCCTTACTAGATCGTGCCATGTATCTGCTCAGCTGAAAGTTACCTTCTATACAGATAGCCAGTATGGATTTGGAATAGTCCATGATTTTGGCCAGTTGTGGTTACAGAGAGGTTTCATGACCTCTTCTGGTTCACCTGTGAGAAATGGTGAAATAATTAAAGAATAGTCATGCTTTCTAAATGCCTGAGAAGATTGCTGTGGTGAAATGCAGTGCACATCTGAAATTGCAAGATTTTGTGTAATTCGGGAATGGATATGCGGATCAAGTTGCAAGGTTTTTGCGCATTGAACTGCATATCGTTCAAAGATAAGTGGGAATTGTTACCTGAAGAAGATGAAACATTGAAAGTCTTAGATACACTGGAAGATTTGAAAACATTGTAGAATAATGTTGACAGGGAGGAAAAACGATCATGGAGCAAAATGAAATCTATGCAGAGACAGGATGAACTGTGGGTTTCAGAAGAGGGACAGTTAGTTCTGCCTGACAGTCTGGTCTCTCAAATGGCTAGGTATTATCATGGTCAAGCACATGTTGGGAGGGATGCCATGATTCAGTTGTTCAAGCACAATTGGTTCAATCCAAGGTTTAGGTTGCTGAAGCAGTTTGCCATTGTTGCATCATTTACCAATGCCAACAAATGAACGCGGTGAAAGGGACAGTGGTTAATTTGAGCCACATTGGAAGAGCAGGAGGTCCATTCAGCACAATGCAAATGGATTTTTTTAGATGCCTCTGTGTGGAAGTTTGAGATGTGTTGGTGATTGCATTTTCAGTCAATGGATTGAAGCTTACCCTGCACTAAGAAATGACAGCCTCACAGTAGCGATACTACTGCTAAGGGAACTGACACCACATTTTGGGTTTCTGATCTCTTTAGAATCAGATAGAGGAAGTCACTTCAACAATTAAGTAATTAAATTACTGTATGCAGCATTGAACATTGAGCAGAAGTTGCATTGTAGTACCGCCCTGAAGCGTCAGGACTAGTGGAACAGATGTGTGGTACCTTGAAGTCAAGAGTTGCAAAGATGTGTGTGTCCACAAATCTGAAGTGGCCTGATGCACTGCCTTTAGTTTTGATGACAATGAGAAAGACACCCTGCAAGAAGACAGGATTGTTGCCGCATGAGATCCTTATGGGCCGAGCCATGGGGTTGCCAGTGGTGCCTGCAAATGCACTTGTCAACATTACAGATGGAATTGTATTGGACTACTGTAAGGGTCCGGCTGATGTGGTTCGCTCTTTCAGCAGGTGGAGGCCACCACACTGCTTCTGATCCATGACCCAGGGCACAACCTGAGAGCCGGTGACTGGGTTGTGGTCTGGAAACACATGAGGAAAGCGTGTTCGGAGCCTTGCGGGAAAGGACCATTCCAGGCAGTTCTGACTACTACCACGGCTATGAAGTGCGTTGAAGTTCCGAACTGGATCCACGCCAGCCACACAAAGAAATTTGCATGTCCTTTGGACAATGAAGAAGAGTTGTTGAGAGTACCAACAACAACAAAACAAGTCTCAGAGCCAGAAAGAGAAGAAAGAGGAACTGAGACCAGATCTGAGCCCATTGAGGACGGTTCAGTCACTCCTGTGAGAGACAAAAGAGCAGACCTCCATGAGGGTGACAGTGAGCCAATCTCAATTGAGGCAGCAGGAGAGCCTAGACAGAGGAGGGCTTTCCCAGAAGCAGATGAATTTGAGAGACAAACCGAGCAATTGCCAGACCCCGAGGGGAAAGGAGTTGAGGCGGATCAAAACCTATGTGATCTGACTGCTCCTGAACCAGTTGCAGGTCCGTCAAGAGAAAATACTGCAGAGCAAGAAGAAGTTTCAAGGTCAACACTGAAAAGAGCATTGACAAAGGGTCCACTGAAAGGAGATAAGTGTCCGGAGTCATAAGCAAAGAGAAAAGAAGCAGTTGTTGAAATAACAATAGAAGAAGTAGACAAGGAGAGAGGCTCTAAGTGAAGGATAACTGAATGGAAATCAAAAGTTGAAAAGAAAGAGAATAGGAGGTCGAAGGTACACAGGTCCTGAATGGGTGTATGCAACTACAAGTGAATAGCAGAGATAACCTGATTTTGTCTTTTGAAAACTGAATTTGACAAACTGCTAAATTGTTTTTTAAAAGCTTACCAATTTTTGACAAAGGATCCTGGAAGTGAGACTGAAAGCTGTAAATAACTGCTGAAAGAATATTTTTGTTTTTGATCTTTGCTGCATTTTTCTAAATTTTCTCTTCTACTTTCTGATTCTTTACAGATCATGAGTAACCTTGGTCAGCATGATAGGAAGAACAGGTGCTGTAAATACATGAGTATTGGTTTGGCAATTGCGTGTTGGATGTTGTTTGTGATACTGATTGTGGGTATGACTGTTCTTGACAAAAGGGAAGCCAACCATACTTCAGCTTTACAGACAACTACTGCAGTAACTGCAATAGAGAAGTTTAGGTTAGATGAGACATATTTGCATGTAGGTAATGCACAAGGGGAACTTTCTTCTAATGTCTTCTATCGCTTGCTGAGTGAGTATGTTGAGACGATGGATGCAAAGAATTGTTATGTGTGTGCGCAGATTGCTTCATCAGTTGAAGAAGGGGTTACTTATCATAGTTTGCCCCTTACTTATGGGATAAGTTGTAGTCTGTTACTAACACGATTCTATAACCAGGAGTACGTTTAGTACTTCTTCTCCAACCATAAGGTGGTGTTTTAATTTGTCCTCATAACTAGGTACCTTAGTAGAGTAGCTAAGGATAATGACATAGTATTAGTTAGAGGTTTCTTTCAGCCTACATTAACTTTTGGCACAGCTATGCTCACAGGAATAACCTGACATGCTTGCTTACACCTTTAGAAAAGAGCTTCTTAGATCACATAGATGACAGGAGGAAGGCATTAAAAGAGAAGTTAGAAAAGGGTTTAGAGAAAAGGACATACAAAAATGATAATGCTTATACTGCAATAAAAACAAAAGGGAAATTAGCTTTAGATGCGCAACAAGTAGGGAAGCTTTTTGTAAATAGGTCTAAATCTCGCACTAGCACTTTATTTGTGGGTACGAGTGAATGGAGATGTGTTTTTGTTTCGGAGTAAATGTACATTTATATTGAATGTGCATAATCCTGCTATTCCTGGTATATATTACATCTCTGGTCTTAATGCTTATTACTGTCTTCCAAGAGGATGGTATGAGACATGTTATTTGGGGATCGTTTTCCCAAAGATTTTCAACGTGAAGACCTAAAGAAATTTCTGAAAGTGACTGAGTTCCATCATATTAGACAGAGGAGAAAGTCTCCTTCTGGTATAGTGGGAGATATATTTAGAGCAATAATTCCTTCAGTGGGAGTTGTTCTGAATTCAATAAAGATTTGAAAGTTGTCTGCTATTGTCGATAACATGCTGACAAATTTTTCAGGAGCCATGATCCTGATAGATACTGAATTAGCTGATGAAAGGGCTATGACTCTTCAGAACTGCCTTGCGTTAGATATTCTTTTAGCAAAGGATGGCGAAGTTTGTAAAATGCTTAATCCTAGGCATTGCTGTTCATTCATTCCTGAAAATAGAACATAAATTAGAAGTTTACTTGCTGATCTGACTAATAAGAGTGCTCATTTGAAAGAATTAAAGGAACCAGGTGTTGTGGAGAAAGTTGGCAAAGGATTTGCTTCAGTGGGAAACAGGCTCAGCAACATTAGGAAAGGAATAATATTGAAAATAATACAAGGGAGATTAATAATTGTGATTTACATAATTGGAGCATGGGAAAATGTAAATTGTGTAAAAGGATTAAAGTAAAGAAGACAAAGAATAATCAGAGAAAGGAAGAAAATTAAAAAAAATGGTTTAGGGAAAATTGGAAAAGAGCAAATATTTGAAGGGATTGAAATGACAGAATTTTAGCAGGGGCTAACATTTGTGAGTGAAGGTTTGGTGTGATGACACATTTAGTCATGAGAGGAGGGATTGTTAACGCTGATTTTAGTATTGAAATTATTAACGAATATTCATGTAATTCGAGTGTTGAACTTGAATAGAAAATGTAATAATATAGAGAAAAATAATGCACACATTTGAAAGTGTGACCACATGAGTGACCGCTAATGTTCACGAAGTATATTTATTAATGGCTTATTGATATGAAATGTTGAGCTTCTGTTTGATTAACGTAGAAATATGTCATATTTAGGGTAGGGTATTATGTATTAGCTTTAATAATTGTATGCCTCAACTTAGCGGAGGTCTTGGCCTAGTTGCATGGCCTCATGTCAAGCTGCATTTCTAAAGCGTTTAATAAAATGTCTGCTTAGAGAATTAAATTGTACTGTACTGTCACAGTGCTCGTAGCGAAAAGTCTTTCTCATGAGAAACTGCTTGCTAGAAGATGCTGTACTTGCTAATGCAACATTGTTTTATGTAATGTGTGTAAGACTGACTTTCTCAGGAGAATACAATGAGACACTCACTGGAGTATAAGCTGCAACAATATTGTTACCGGACAAGCCTGATGATGAGAACAGTACGAAAGGAGACAATCATCGACATTTGAACCGTGTACTAGTAAAATTATACATTTGAAGTTTTAGTTTTATTGGACAAAGTGTGAACATGCGATCCCTTGACCAATAGGGACTTGGGAAGTAGTTTTAGGAAATCTAACTTACCAGGAATGCACTGAGAAAAGGACAGCATTTTGCCATTTTCCATTGCATTTGCCCATTTTCTATCTTGTTGTAAGACTATTACTTCCTCGACCATCTTGAGAAGTGACATGCTTAACTTTATTGCTTAAAGACTTTGCCTTTTCTGAACTTTGATGCTGAATCTTGATGCCTTGCTGACCAGACTGATGTCCTGATGACGAAGACTGACACAGCATGCTGATCCAAACTGATGATAGGTATATTGACTATGATGTTGTTTGCTCTGCCTATTTGTCCCTAGGTGCCAACCGCATTATTTTGATACAGCCATAGTTAAATGTTTTTCCAAATTTGTGTTGACTAAATTGTTTTGCATGAAGCCCAACATGCTAATTCTAATCTGATGTTATAGGATTCTCAATAATGAAGTTTGCTATATGAAATAACAGCTGATGTATTTTCTTTGCTGAATCTAAATGTATGTAATATCGTTTGCACAGTTATTCTTGTTATCAATTTGCACTGTAACTTTGGAATGTGTAGTAGCTCAAACCTTGATTAAATTGTGCTTCTTTCGCCGCTTCGGACAGCCTGTATTGTTTTTGTATGTTTATCAATTAATTTTGAGATTACCCTATATCGTATTAGCATTTTCAATATAGAGAAACAAATATTCTTTTACATAAAGGTGTGGTTATTCATGACTGCAAGGTCATGGTGTGTGACAATTACTGACTCCTATTGATTATTAATGTTATTGATTGTTATTGATTATTGATCCGCACATGCTGGATATATGGTGGGAACATCTTAAGCACAGTCAAAAGGCTTATCAACTTATTTAAGTCCCCTTGTAAGTTTACTTATTAAGGTCAGAGGTGCTAAAACTGCTGCTGCACGCATTATTTTTTCATCTGATCAGGCTTCACCAGCTCTAAAGTGTTGTTGCCCACCTCTGACATTCTCTGTTCAGGGCCTTGTGTCAATATTATAATTGCTTTGATAATTTTCACTATTATACCCCATACTATGCTTAACACCTCTGTTTGAAGGAATCCACAACACATTTCCATTCTGCAAGCGTTGGAAAACCCATTACTCTGGTTCTGTTCGCCTCAGCCGGTTTCCTGAGTTCACGTAACTAAATATACTTTATCCAAGAGTATGCCATTCTGAAGCTCCTCCTCGTGACAAGACTGTTTCATAGCCTTCATTTTTTCAAGCACTTATCCTAGGTTGTTGACTTTGTTTTCAGTGCCCGAGTTTATAGAAACATCAAAATAGGTTTCCAGTTTCACCCATCTATGATCCATGGCAGTCATTAATACCAACTGCTCAGTATTTCAGGTCAGGGCCTCATAGAAGAACACAGATGCTTGGAAAAACCCTGTTTCTGCTTAACAGCTATAGATTTATGTTCTTCCAGGGTTTATGTTATGTAGAAATTAGAAGATAAACTATCCCACCACTTCAGATGACTGCATGTTGTTCCAAAATCCCAGATGGGCAAAGTCGTGCACTCCATCATAGAATGCAGTCAACAACCAAGGGCTATGATGTGTGTGGCACGTCTCTTTTGGGTGTATTTCGGGTTAAATGCAATACTGGCCTGACTGTGTTTAGTGCATGCTAATTTAACTTTGCTACTGAATTCCGATAACCCGCGTACGAGGTGAAATGCCAAGAAAGCAAAAAGCAGGCTAACTTGTTTTATTCTTGCAGCTGTGTATGAACTGGGAACGTATGTTTCTAAACGAGAAGGACAATTTCCATTCTTTAGTGCACGCATTATTTGCGAACGCAGCAGCCGAATGGATAGCTACAAAGGAGATGACCTTGTACGTTTCGTCCTGTAGGAGAAGGACGGAAAGTAGCAGTAGTTGTCTGCATACCCATTTTGAACAAGACGCATTGTTCAAATAGCACATTATTCTAATATCCTATCAAGGACGCAGCAGCCATTTCTGAGCCTAGAGAAGTGTGACAAAGTATGATTAAATCATCCTTAATTATTGTTGTGTTGTTTATCATACTTACAATCATATGATTTTCAGGCATATAACATACAATAAATATTCATGCAGTGAAATACCAAATAATGTGAATGCATATTGATTTCAGGAGTGCATTAATACGAACTGTTGTCAAGACATCATCTGAGAGGTTTGCCTGATTTATAACACTACCAACTGTTTGAGCCTAACTTGGCAGGGGTGAGGTTAGAGACACCAGTCAATTACATTCACCATTTAGAGCTTTGGGGATCTAATGTGCGTGACCCCAAAATCTGAGGTCACAAACTCCATTTTCACCTCTTAGTCTGTCAGAGAATCATCCAAAGACTCCTCTAGGAGTGGTTGAGGGTTATTTTATTGCCACCCCATGTGGGATAGGGTCGGGCCCTGTAGTGCTGGCCCTGTGCAGGGATCTCAGGGGTCAAGGATCCACACCCCTTTAAACATTAATGGCTCAAAGCTCTGGCTCCTCTCTGCGATCTTCAGGACCGCCTGTCACCACCAACATGGTAAAGAAAGCTGTGGTGCCATCTTGGATTGCTGCTCCGTGCTCATCAGTAGTCCCATTGTCTCATGGTTCTGACCCGCTGCTCTAAGGACATCACCAACCCTTCCTGCCTCTGATTCGGGCCTGAGAAAGGGAGCTTCTCAGGTGTGTTGGGAAGAAACAAGCACATTACCTCACATCTAGCTCCACCACTCGATCCTCCATTTAGTACTGGTGTGGCCATTACTAATTTATTAATAAACCCATTCAATAAGCCTGTTATCTTCAATGGTATTGTTATGTTTTGTGTTTTTCTCCTTGGGAGTGCTTGCGAACATTTGACAGTGGCTAATGGTAGATAATGCTCATAGCCTGGATCCCTATTTTTATCATGGTATTGTATTGCATGGCATTGCCGCTTTATTGGGTATTTTGTTTTCTTGCATTTTATCAACGTACTTTCATTTACAGTGAAATGATATTTATGTAATTTCTGATATGTTATAGTTGGGTATTTACAAAAGCTCTGGCTGAGCATTCACATCTTAATCACATTTGATAATTATGTTGGATTGTTGGTAGTTTCAACCCTACATCACGTCCATTGATCTAGGCACTGCCCATTCATCAGGACTAGCAGGACAAACATGAAGGCTTAGGTGGACAAAATTCCATTTCAGAATGAATACCTATGTTCTCCGTTAGTGTGAAACATCAGCACTCCTGTTTCATAGTGCACCTGCAAAAACCTTGGAACAGCCTGAAAGTAATGGAATGAAAAAATTATGCAATTGCCTTTGTAGACAGTAACCTGTCAGGTACCCTAATAAGATTTGGCATTGCCAGACATGGCATCTTTTAAAAGTTCCCCAGGTTGGTGTTTAGAAATTTATAAGTATTAACAAAATACAAAATAGCATTGAGTAATTTGCCTGAGAAAAAAGAATATTCAAATTTTCCTTTGTAGTATATGATGAGGAGTTTTAATCAATAAGTAGCCTGATAGTGCTTCAACAATTGAGTTACCCTGGTGCACTGCGAGGCTAAAAAGGTGAACATAAAACCAAAAGGCACTATCACTGGGGGATACATGCATCCCTCCAAAGAGAAGTGTAAACATTGGCGGAGACACCAAGCCTCCACATTGTATGTTATGTTATGCTATGTTATGTTGATTTATATAGCACAATAATCACTCGAGAGGGTATCCAGGTGCTTGGGCAATGTGTGTAGGTGTGTGGTCTTAAGGTGCTTATATGAACAACTAGGGCATCAGCTTCTTGCGGAACTCGAGAAGTGAGGAGGAGGCTCTAATGTCTTGAGTGAGGTTGTTCCATGTCTTGGGTGCAATGCACGAGAATGAGCGAAATCCAGATTTGCTTTTTTACTTTTGTGGATGCAGAGCGTGTGTGTGAGTGAGAGTGATGAGGAAAAAGTGAGAAGAGAACAACTTGGCACAATCATTGTTGAGCCTGTATGGATAAAATCACTTTTATATTATCTTGCTCTACAGAACTGTTTTAAAAGATGACTTTTAGGTCATTACTTTGAGGTTGAAGCTCTAGTGTGTCCAGTTGTTTTGGGTGGGGAGCATATTAGCCTCATTTAGATAACATCTACCTATTGGTTCCATTGGTTCAGCAGTTGGTTTATCTCTCAATGTACTCAATCTATGACTTCACAGATGAAATAAATTACATGAGCTGTAACTTTGGAAGAGTCCAAAACTACCCTAATTACATGAGCACAATAACAATGACTGCCCTATGACTTACTCTCCGATGTCTATTGTCTTTTCACTGATGTACTTTGCATCAAGTAAATATGGTCATAATAACAATAAAAGAAAACAATTGCTTAATGTTTTTCTCAATAACCAGCAACATTTTAAAAAAAAGTTGACTCAGGTCTATTTGTTAAATCAACCTTTAATTAACAACAGAAAATGGATTTCAATGGAAGCATTTAAAGCATACAAAGTTTACAAAAAAAGACAAATAAGTTATATTACAAGCCATTTTTACCCAGTCATTTAGTTCTTAATATTATCAGCCAAAAGTTGTCAATTTCTTAGAAAATTTAAATAGTAGGTGCTCCTTTCAATAAAACAACTTGTCATATATTAATTTGTTCGTTGATTGTATAATTAGAACACAATTAGAATTCTTCCTCTAAATGTCAACAGTCAGTTAGATCATACCAAACTCCAACTGGTAGAATGTCTCCATTCTTTAAGCTGATGACAGCGCTGAGTGGAAATTATGCCTCATTGGCTTTGCACAGTTCGGGCTGCCACTGCAATCTAAAGGAATATGATTCAAGTCCAACTGTATTGCCATCTGGTGGTTTATTCTGTAGACTACGAAATTATTCAACTTCACAATGTTTAGCTATTTCTGGCAATATATTTATATATATATATCTATCTATATATATATATATATATATATATATATATATATATATATATACACATATATATAAATATATATATATATATATATATATAAATATATTTTTTTTATATATATATATATATATCTACATACGTATAGATATATATAAGTAGAGACAATCACACCTGAGGAAGATCTGAATTTTTTGATTTGTAATAGGTTTGCAAATTTCTCTGGTGAGTAGGCAAAACTTCCAAGCCCTAAAATTGAAGTATTATACATTGTGTTATTTTGTTGACTAATTAAATACTTTCTTTTACAACTGAGCTCCAGTTATGTCATAACATATATTCTAAAAAAGAATGTTCTTAGCTTATAATTTTGTTAATGAGAACAAGTAAACATGTGAGTTTCAATGATGAAATGAAAGAAATAAGTTTGAGTAAATGAAAACATTGTTTCTAGTTGTTTAGAAAAACAAAGATATATTTGGTCCAGTAATTGTGCTCTTCTCACAAACGAAAATGAATGCTTGTTAGTGCAGCTAAGGAGTAGATGAAGTGTCACAGACTTAGATGAGATGAACTAATCCTACCATCTGAAGTAAGATGGCAGGTATGGGCACTTCTCTCTTTCATGATGAACAAATCACAGTAGGCACTTCACATTTTTTTCCGAAAGTCTCAAACTTACCTTGAAACTAATATTTAGAGATATTACATTGATGTTTAGAATATCTTCTATTTGTGAGTTCAAAAAGGGCAGTAAACTGAGATATCATAAACCACTATATGAATCCGCTGGCAAAGTTCTAGGATGTGTATGCACATTACATATAACATGTATGTGTTTTCATACTTTTTTATGTAATTGTAGAATGGCCACTTAATATAAGGCACAGACATTTTATTAGAATTTTTAAAATATAAAATATTTTTGCTTATCATGAGTATATCATTCACATATTAAGGAAGAAAATTCAATGATCAATATGATACATACAATTGTATAGTACATCTTACATTTAACTGGGGGGTATTTACCATACATACTTATACACTTGACTGTACATTATTGCTTTTTTACTTTTGCATAATTGTTTCATTTTCTCACCCTACCAAGACTCTTGAATATAACAGGTGATAACAGGGATGATAATTAAGTCACATAATTCATAGCCATTACACCTTTGGTGTATATGGTGTGCTAAAGTCTTCAAAGTGAATCCCCTTTGATGTTGTAATCTTCATGACTGCTCCATTTAACCCGTCATCTTCAATGAGATTCATCAAGCCTTCAGCGATAATTGAGGGGCTAAAGAAAACAAAAATATGTTTGGTTGCAAAGGTGAGTCATTTGTCATATTGCTTTCTGTGCATAATCTGAAAACGGTGTAGCAAGTAAAGCAACATATTTTATACATACAAAACATAGGGTCTTACCTGAATTTACATTTAGTTCGATTTAGGGTGGTGCACACTGATACTACCAATAGGAGAGAAACACAGCAACCTAGGGTGCCAACACATGACTAGGAATGGGTAGGAAGCCTAGAAATGTTGCCATTTGTGCTGTAGTCCCAAATAAATGACAAACAACAAAACAGAGGAAAGAACAACCCATTTCCAAATTAACAAAGGTATGGGAATCTATGCAGTAGATGATAATTTGCAATTCCACAACATGGACATAACAGATGTTTCAATACAGACTCTTGAAAGTATTTCTTGCTCAACAAATGAAACTCGTCTAGCGAGAGCAAACAATATGGGAGATTATAATTCAGACAATCTACAGACTTTGTCTTACAAAAGTGGATCATTTCACCTTATTTTGCCGAACACTTATTTTTTGTAAAACTAAATACATTATCAGTGTAAATTATAGAGAAGTATCAAACAACATTACTGTTAACCAAATAAACTAGGATATGACTTATGTAAGATCTTCCCTTATAACCTTCATAGATGGCAAAACTTGTCTTGTGAGATTAGTAAATCTAAAAGGTTTCCACTAAACATACTTGGGCTTAACCACAAACTGCATTTTGTAGTACATAAAGTAGAACTACAGTAGTAGCACTCATATACTACAAAATGGTACTCACAAACTTGTAGAGTGGTACCTCTGCCCCTCCCATCTTTTCTGAATATAGGTCTTCACTATGGGGGTCATTCTAACCCTGGCGGTCGGCGACCGCCAGGGCTAAAATGACAGAAGCACCGCCAACAGGCTGGCGGTGCTTCCTGGGCCATTCTGACTGCGGCGGTAAAGCCGCGGTCAGAAAAGGGCAACCGGCGGTTTCCCGCCGGTTTACCCCTGGCCCAGGGAATCAGCGCCGCCATGGGGATTCCAACCCCCTTACCGCCATCCTGTATCTGGTGGTTTTCACCGCCAGGAACAGGATGGCGGTAACAGGTGTCGTGGGGCCCCTGGGGGCCCCTGCACTGCCTATGCCACTGGTATGGGCAGTGCAGGGGCCCCCTAACAGGGCCCCATAAAGATTTTCCGTGTCTGCTTTGCAGACACTGAAAATCGCGACGGGTGCCACTGCACCCGTCGCACCCCTTCGAGTCCGCCGGCTCCATTCGGAGCCGGCATCCTCGTAGAAGGGGGTTTCCCGCTGGGCCGGCGGGCGGCCTTCTGGCGGTCGCCCGCCGGCCCAGCGGGAAAGCCAGAATGGCCGCCGCGGTCTTTTGACCGCGGTGCGGTCATTCGGCGTTTCCCGCTTGGCAGGCGGCGACCGCCGCCCGCCAATGTAGGAATGACCCCCTATGTGTGCAGTACTCCCAACACATGTGAGTATGTCTTGTAGTAGTTAATGTAAACTGCGCCATGGAGAATGGCTGGGAGATGGGGAATACTTAACTACTAAATGGAGGAGTTTACAGAAAATTAAGGAGGAATAAGTTAATACAAACACACCCACAAAAGAGTAGGACCATTGTTATTCACAAACTACTATTCAAGGGTTACCACAGGATTAAGGTATCAAAACAGGCTTAAATATACCCTAGGTTTAAATTAAATTACATTTATATTGTACATACTCACATTTTAAATATTTTTAAAGAATAATAAACTTCAATCATTTTCCTTATACTTGCCCATAGGAAACTCTCTACCATGGTGGTGGAGATCCCTATCTATGTGTGCAAAGTTACTGGTATGAACTTTACACTCATCCTGTGGCAAAAGGCTCCTCCCACAATTTGAGGGGGGAACGAGTAAGTCACTGTCTAGGTGTACATCTGCAGTTGGAAATGATGAGTAGGAAAAGAGTGTACAGTTATAACAAAGAGTAGTTGCAAAAATACAAGGGTACTTCCAAATAACCCCATTCTCTGGCTCTACTGCAATCACAAGGATAAGCACTTGCAGTGAAGTCCTGGTAATTCTAGATCCCCCCTCCCAGCTGTTAAATAATGTAGACTCACTCTCACAAGCAAAATAACCCATTTAGTGACTACTTTGCTAAAGAATTTGTGAATGTGCTACGGAGATTTTATGATATGGTAATGAGTGTTATGGCACCGTTGCAGGTATCTTACTACTGTCATTGGTTCATTTTAGCACAAGAAATACAAGAACCCCAATTCAATGTACTGGTACAAATTAATCAGGAATCATAAACATCCCTTTTCATGCACATTGTAAATTTAAGTATGTATGTGCATTTTATTTGGTAGTATTTTAATTGTTTAAAAGAGAGCATCATACATATAAAAATACTCTATCTACTTTCTATATTCCTATCCTTCAGGTAGAAGATATACAGGGATATATTCTAATGCTTATCATACACATTTAAAAGCTCACACATACCAATATCCAACATTTAAATGCTACAATCAGTATCTCCGCTTCCCTCAAGAGAAACCTGATGCAAAATGTGTGACAATCAATTTATCCATTGCATATAATATATGTTCCAGTTGCAAAATCTGTTTAATCTTTTGTTGCCAGTGGTGCCCATGATCTAACAATCCCTTTACAAGATAAGATCATTGAAAGCGGCATTGCCTTTCAAAACGCTACGATTTTGTAGACGAAACACATAAAAGGATTCAACTTCACCGATCTTGAATGGCGTAACATAAAAATGATCTATTAATAAGGGGTGTTTGAAATGTTAATTCTTCTAGTGAACCTTTGCAACTGTGGCAACCTTGCTGCTGAAGAAGGTCCCTGGAAAAATGTTTGCAGATTTCTTTCGTTTTCAAAGTTGTATCTTTGTCTGTTTTTCATCTGTTGCTTTTCTACCTTATAAAATCCATTAATTTTCTGACATTTGAAAATATTTTTTAAGGTTGAGGTTTGCACACACTTTTACTCAACATACGCTGAGCATATCCATTATGCTTAGCACTTTCTGCTTTTATGAATGCATGAATATTTGATGCTATGTTGGCTTTTGCAGAGGTAGTAGTCTGACTGTGGAGTTCCATGAAACAGATCCTGTGGCAGCTGCATAGGCTCTTGTCATATGGCAACCTGAGTGAAGGCTCTCAAGTGCTGCATTTTTTCTGATTTGCATTGATACAAACTGCCCTGCAGTTACTGCCTGCAGTACTGGATCTACCTTTTATGTGTGCTACTGTCCTCACATGAGAGATTGTGATTCATAATCACAAGTCCCTTTTTAAATTGAGCCTACCAAACAGTGCCAGCTGAGTGGCTGCAAAATACCTATTGTGGAATTATCAAAAGTTATAGCAGTTTGTGGTTGGCCCATTGCTTCCAACTGTTGTCTTTACCTTCACTTTCATTTTCTTGCTTCTTATTTAATGATTTTCCTTGTCCCAGTGTGTCCATCTTATGTTTGACCCTTGCCTGGAGCATGGCCGAATTAACATCTCTGTCATTGGCTGGCTTTTATCCTTTTAGGGGGTCACTTTTAGAGAATGTTTGTTTGATCATGCTGTGTGTGTGTGCTTGTTTTTCAGCTCTCTCCCTTGTTAAACAACCACCCCTCTCCCTGTTAATGTCTCTTTTGTATTGGAAGTTCTCTTGAGTGCCTCTTTCCCCACCAAGCTTCCTCCCTCTCAGCACTCCATGTTGCTTTCTCCATTGTATACCTCTAGCCCCACTCCCAGTTGCTCTCCCACAACCACAATCTTGTTTTAAAACATGTTTTCTCTACCTTAATCTATTTTTTAGGGGGGAAGACCAGGCAGCAAATTACTGTTAGTCTTAGTGCCTTTCAAAAAGCACTTTCACACTACTTCTATTTCATTTGCACTGTGTTATCATTTTCTTTTTTCTTTTGGCCATGCTGTACAGCATGGGCAAAAGGTACTGACAAAGCTAAAAGGCGCCAAAGGCTAGACCTACATGCTTTGCCAATGCTTGTTTTAAAATTTCTGTCCCATTTTCGAAGATCCCAAGTGGTTTACATATTGTGTATCAGCACTAAAATGAAGATCAATAATGTTACTTACAAAATGATTCCCATTTTACTAAATACTTCAAGCACTAAACCTAAGCAATAGACATTTTCTTTTAAATCTGTATTATATTTCTCAAGAAAGCAGCTGGAACATGAAAGACAACCTCCACATATCTAAGTTTGATTCTTTATATCTTTAATTTTTATAGTACTTTGTAGTTGAACAGTAACAAACATATTTAAATGTTATACTCTCCTGAGGGGAAATTTATTGGTAGAAAGTTTTAATTTAAGCATTCGAAGTTGTGAACACAAAAACCCCTATGATCTCAGAGGGACAGGCTGTAGAGGATAAATGCTATGTACAGAATAAAAGACGTTATACATGGAGTTGTACATGATGGCGACAGTGATTAGCCTTTTCCATGCGCAGTATTCAGCCAAACCCAAAGTATTAATTTTGTGTAGAAGTGGCAGGTTTCCACTGATCAATGATCAAAGGACCTTAATTAATGACGAAGTAGTAATTGCAAAAAGTGGGAAACTTAGGTTGAATCTAGGCATAGAGATACAAATATAATGCATGGATGAAAAAAAAACATAATAGGTGAACAAGGTACATGTATTTGTTCTATTGCATATTCCAATTTATTCTGCTCTATTCTGGCATTTTCGTAAAAGCGCATAGCTACCCTACTGGGCCTCCCAGAGCAAAAAAAACAACACATTAGCCAGTTCACTATATACTTAGAAATGAGTGACAGGAAACTAAAATGAATGAGTTTTCAGGAGACTCCTAAAATTGGTTATTCTGAGGACAGAAGGGCATTCATTCCAGAGTTTAGGGGCAAAGTTCGTGAAGGAGCAACCCCTGCACCTTTTCTTGTTCCCCCAGGGACTGCTAGCAACCTTAGGTTCCATGGGCTGTAGAGACCTCCTTGGAATGTAAGGACTGAGTAGTTGCTGTATGATCAGTGTCCCCTCAATGAATCGCTCGGTAGACGAGGCACAGCGCGTTAAAATGGATTCTTTTCTGCACCAGAAGCCAGTGCCAGGCTGCAAACACTGGTGCAGCCAGCTGGAATGTGGGGATTTTTTTAAGGATCCAAGCTGCTCCATTCTGAACCAAACGTGTTTTTTTTTCCCAGATAAAGGAAGCTTCCATAATCTACGAGGGTGTTAATCAGTCCTTGCACAACCACTCTCCTCGAAGAGGGTGGAAGATAGTGTAGCAGTTTTCTTAGAGTTCTCAGAATTCCAAAACAGGTCCCAGCAAGCTTCCTGGCCTGGGTTTCCGTGGAAAATTTAGTATCAACCCGGAAACCCAGGCTTTTGACTGCCGGCTTAAATTGGGGAAGATCTCCGAGGTGGGTTGGCCACGAGAGTTCTGTCCAACTTGAAAGGTTGTTTCCAACGAGTAGTAATTCCATCTTTTTGCTATTCGGTTTTAGGCTACTTGTGGACATCCAGTCTGTTACTGGCTTTTAAGGTTTGACTGAACAAACATGCTTCTTTTCTCCACATTTTAAATGTGAACATTTAATATGATTTCAAATATGAGGTAAAATCCGATGGGTTATTTTTACACCGTATCAGTTTGTTCCATTTTTTAAAACACTATTTAATTAAAAAATCTGTGAAAATCAGTATGCCCTTTTTTTAAGCATTTTCGAGGAATAAGATGACAAAGCCTCTACTACACATTGAATGATGTATGTATTGTATACATATTGCGGTGATTTCACAATTCCTATACTCCGTTTTTGCCCAAGTGCAATAAAGAAGTATTTGGCTGGAGCAAACGTTGCCCCAATACATATTAGACAAGCAGCAAAATAGCGCAAATTGGAATTGTTTTTTGCACCAGTGCAAGGTTTCTCTAATAAGGCCCAAGAGTGTACATGTGCGCCAAAGTAGACATTTTTAAATACACTATAGTGTAAACTAAACATGTGTGCACTATACTGACGTGTGACTACAGATTAACAGCCTGCCACTGGTACATGCAACGGAGCGTGTCGCTCACAGAAAAGTTGACAGTAGTTTGTATACCGAATCTTCATGTCTTCAAGTGCTTTATTTCAATGTGTGACGGTAAATTGAAATAATATGGAATATATATTTCAATTACAAAGTGCATGAATGTCCGCATGCAGCCCAGTTAGCTACAGCACGTTCTCTGCCGAGTTCCTAGGGTTGTATTGTTTGTTCTGTAGCGCCATGGTGCGATGTAATTTCTGATAGTCTCAGTGATATTATCACTGCTGCCATGTTTGATATAGTACATCATGGGCGCAGAGTTCTGGCTTCGTTATGTCTTGCTTTTAGATTTTCTGCACAGATTTCAACCATGTCTTCACCTACTTTTGAAAAAGTCTACAGTGTAAAAATACATGGAATTTTATCTTTAACATGTTTGCCTAGGTTTTTTTAATGATACTTTTCTTTTAATATTCATGTTCAATGTTGTGCGTAGTACACCATTAAGCAAGATCATTTTTATTTTCAAGATGGACCTTAGGTATTTGTTAGACGTATGATTTTTATTGAATTGCCTTTAGGGACAAACGTTCAATGGACCAGTCAATTCTGGTGAAAGGCAGATTAGTGCATCATCCCTGAAGCTTGTTTTTTAGATGTTCTCATTTTTCGACATTAGGACAAATGGTCTCTCTAACATTCTCTGATCTCACGTAGCAGCCTTTCCATCAGACAGGAAGCCTTCCATTTTGGAACTGAAACCCAACAGAAATAAGATGATATTCAAAACATGTCTATCCTTAATGCTAGATTTCTCTTTCTACCTTACTGGTGTCTAAGGACTTTGTACACTGATACCGTAACGCACATCTATTCCTAAACCAAAGTAAATAAGGTCATGTTAATAATACTTGCATTACCACTTAGCAGGGTTCAGAAAATGCCTGTAACAAGACTGTTGAAGGCAAAGTAGGCTGCAATATACTTACTCTAAAATACCATAGGATTTCATCATTCCTTTGATATTATCCTTATATTTATAATATTCCCCCATGATTTCTTCTTTCTCGATGGACTCAAGAAGTGGTGTGTCAACAAAAGCTGGACAAAGTGTATTGATACGCACGCCATAGTTTCCAATATGAGATGCAGCCTAAAAGAGTGGTTGAATGAAACAATAATACATTACAACGTAAATGAAAACAGAATACATTCACTTAATCTAACTTGTATTGCAGCTTTTGGATTTCCATAAATAACATTATGTTGTCCAAGTCTGTAGAGACAGGTGAATAAGCGCTGAGTGTAATTTTAAAGAATGTATCAAACCCAACTACAGCAATGTGTATATTTTCGTACTTTGTTCAGTTTTGTTATGTCCTTCAAAGACTTCTCCATAGACAACCTAATACTTGAACTCATCACTAATCCAACCACAGTGATTGCCCAAACACCTTTCTAAACAACTTCAATTATTTTTTAAAAAGCTATGTGAACACCCACACCCCAATTACAACATGTAAGTGCAAGCCAAAGCATTCAGCACCCTGGCACTCTAAAAACCTTGCTGACAATAAATGATCCATCCATGGACAGGAAAGAAAATGGAATTAAAACAGAACTCCTGATGGGCTCTTAACACTGAGGACCTTATTAACTCTGACGTCCTTCTGCTCAACACACATAGAGCTCACCACAACAGCAAAAATAAAATTCTATGTCAACACAGTCAATGAAGCCCCCAATAGAAGCAGAACACTGTTCAAAACAATAAAGCACCTCATCAACCCCCTGAAGTACCCACTAGTTCCTCAATTCACTGAAAATTGCAATGTCACAAACCCTTTCTTCTGTGAAAAAATACGGAAGACCCAACTGCTCATCACCAACGTCAAGCCAGTTTCAATTCTTACACCCACCCTTTTGGGTAGAGTCCAGCAATGATCAGCCTTCAAAGTAACTTGGGAGGTTGAGCATGAGTCTTGCAGCTGCGTTCTGGATGGTATGTGTAGGAATTGTTTGGAGACTCAGCATAGAGTGTATTGCCATAGGCCATCCTGCTGGTGATGATTGCTTGTGTGATGGTCCGTCTGGTCTTATGAGGCAACCATTTGAAGAACTTTCACAGCATGCATAGGATGTGAAAGCAAGAAGTGCACACTGAATTGAAATGAGCTGTCATATTGAGCTTATCATCAAGGATGATCCCTAGATTTCTTGTGTGGTCTGTGGGTGTTGGCCCTAGCTCTGATGACCACTAGGAGAAATCACAAGAGGAGGTTTGGTTGCCGAAGACCAGTACTTCTGTCTTGTTGGAGTTGAGCTTCAGGCAGTTGATTTACATCTAGTCTGCTACTTTGGTCATGCAGTTGGCGAAGCTGGTTCTGGTTGTGTATATCTTGTCCATTAGGGAGAGGGTGAGCTGGGTGCCATCATCATGGGAGATGACGGTGATGTCTTGTAATTGGATGATTTTGGCAAGTGATGTCATGTATATGTTGAAAAGAGTGGGGCTGAGGGATGATCCCTTTGGGACACATCAGTTTCTTGGTCTCAGGTGTGAACGGGGTAGCCTGACCCTTTGGGCTCTTCACATGATGAAGGAAGAGATCCATTTGAAAGCGGATCCTTGTATGCCAGTCTTGTGGAGCCTTCTGATGATGGTGTTAAGGGAGACAGTGTTGAAGGTTGCAGAGAGGTCGAGCAAGATGAGGGCTGCTGTTTCTCCTCAGTCCAGGATATTTCGAATGTCGTCACTGGCCGCAATGAATGCTGTTTCAGTGCTGTGGTTCTTTCTGAACCCTGATTGTGTGTTGTCAAGCAGATGGTGAAGTTGCAGGTGGATTGTGAGTTGCTTGTTGATGGCCTTCGCAAACATATTGACAGGATAGGGGAGAAAGGAGGTGGGTCAGAAGTTTCTCAGTTGATTTGGATCAGCTGTGGGTTTCTTGACAAGGTGTTGACTTCTGCAAGTTTCCACTGATCTGGAAAACTGGTGTACAAGATGGAGGTGTTGATGATGTAGGTAAGAGTGGTGCTGATTGGTGATGTTCTCAGGTTGTCATTGTGGTGAGGACATGGATGGCCCGTATGATTGCTGCTGTGTCGTTTCTGGTGAGGGTTATCCATTCAGTCAAGTGGCCATCTTAGTTGCTGGTAGACAGGTTAGTAATGAGTTCTCTGGGGTTGAAATTGGTTGGTTTGTGAAGTTGCTGTAAATGTTTGCAATTTTGCTGTGGAAAAGTTGGATAGGTTGTCACAGAGTTGTTGGGAGGCAGCAAAGCTGTTGCTAGTGGCTGTTGAGGGTGAGGTGAAATCCATGCCGATCAAGAAGATCTCCTTGTAACTGTTGGAGCTTCATTCAATGCAGTCCCCTTTTTTCTTGGTGTCTCTAATTTGCTTGTGATAGGGTTTGTGTGCAGCCATGGCTGGCTGTCCATTTCCTTTCTAGTTGTTTACAGAGCCATTTGTGTCCTGAGGTCTTGTGTACCAGCTGGTCTGCTTGTTTGGTTTGCAATGCTGGTGTGGTTTGATGGCTGCGAGGGAGATCTCAGAGTTTCTGATCCAGATGTTGAAGTTGTTGATGTCATTATCAAGGTTGTCTGGTGAGCTGGGTTGATCAGTGCTGAGGACGCTAAGCCAGTCTGCTTCTGTGATTTTTTTCCCAGCTGTGGCTTAGAGTGCTGAACCTGGTAGGGGTGTTGACTTGAGGTGTATTGATTTGGAAGAGCATGATGGAGTGGTCGGTCCATGTGAGATGTGTGGTGGAGTTGTATTTGATGATGTTGCTTGTAGTGAAGATGGGGTCCAATGTGTATCCTGTGGAGTGTGTTGGTTCTGTGATGAGCTGGGTGAGACTGATGTTACTCAAGCTTTCAAGGAGTGCTGTGGAGCAGGGGCTGTTTCTGTCTTACAGGTGAAAGTTCAGGTCATCAAGGAGAATGTAGGCTCTGGAGTCGATGGTGAGCAAAGCGATGAAGTCAGAGATGAGGTTGGTAAATGTGGCTTCCGGTCCGAGTGTAGAAAATTGTAGACAATTCACTCTTGACAAGAGATGAAGATGGCCCCTGCCTCGAGATATTGTTGAACCTCTCACCTGCCTTTAACACAGCTAACCATCCCACTCTCATATATGTACCCTGGAGTCTCAAATGGGATTTAAAAGGCAATGTCCTGCACTGGTTCTCCTCCTACCTTTCCAATTGGCATCAGTTTGTTCAGATACAGAAGTCCAGGCCACAAAAGATCCCTTTCACTACTCACAGATGACAGCATCAGGATTCACCAATAACTGATGATACACAACTTTACTTGAAAGTCTCCTCTGCTTCAGACATGTAACACCTCAAACTATGCTTATGCATCATCCAGACCAGGATGTCCAGCACCTACTGAGAGTTCAAGCCAACCAAAACAAACTTCCTGTCATTTGCCAAGAACAATTACCAAGATAGAATACAAAGCTGGCTCAATTACATGAATCTTGACAGCTTTCAACCCCAACTTTCACTGAATGTCAAATTATCAGGATTCATCCTGAACACCAACCACACCCTCAGGAAACCAAAAGAAAAACAAAGGCAGTCAGATACCAGCCCTTTCTTCTAAAGAAAGGCAACCAATTTCTTGTAGAAAGTGATTTCAAAACTACTGTTCAAGTCCTCATACCCCTCATACCCTTGCATCAGAATGGTGTTACTGCCCTTCTCCATGACCCCTCAGACTCCACACTGGCACCCCCATACTACACGATGCAGCATGTTTCATTCAGGGCAATAAGAAATATGATAACAACCACCCCATCTTGATGGAGCTCCATTGGCTCCTCCTGCCGGTCTGCATTATCTCAAAACTAGCTGAATCATTTATAAAGGTATTATAACCACCAGCCCCGCTTATATTGCAAACATGCTCACCATCTCTGGTAAATTAAGGCATGCCTGCCACTAGGACACAGTCAGATTCCAGACTAAATAGTAAAATAAAAGAAAAAATCAAGACAATAGGCATTTTCCATTTATGCATCCAGGTTCTTGAACTACATCCCTATATCCACCAGTACCTATTTGACTCTTCCAAATTACCAAAGAGTTGAAACACACCTCTTTGAAGAATGCTTTGTCAAAATGCATTAACGATTCTGTTAGAAATGGGGTGTCTAGTTGGCAGTGGTTTCCACCCTGGCCAATTAGGGACCCTCCCTCTAGTCAGGGTAAGGGAGTCACACAGGTAAGATAGCCTTTGCTCACCCCCTTGGTAGCTTTGCACGAGCAGTCTGGCTTATCTCAGAGGCAATGTGTAAAGTATTTGTGTACACACGCAAAGTAAAACTGTAAAAACATTACAAAAGGGCAACACATCAGTTTAGAAAAATAGCCAATATTATTTTGAATAAAACAAGACCAAAACGACAAAAATCCAACATACATAAGTCAAGATGTCACTTTTAAAAGGTTAAGCAGTTTAGACCTATTCTCATCTTTGATTTTTGTTTTACTGTTTTATATTGTCTTACTGTGTTTTACTGTGTTTGTGTGTGTGTGTGTGTGCGCACAAATACGTTACACTTTAACAAAGCCCAGTAAAAATCTGTGTGGTGGATAGCTCTACGTCTATGATTGAGCAATATAGCCTTTGTTTGCTCACATCAATAGTTTCATTGGGAGTCTGTTAGTTGTATCTCTGTGCCTCTTTCTCATTTACCTCTAGCTGTAAGAGGCCCATGCAGTTCTGCTGTTTGTGTCATTTTATTCAATATAGACACTAAGGGCCTGATTCCGAGGCCGGCGGGCGACGGTCGCCCCCCGCCTGGCGGGAACCGCCATATGGCCGCTCCGCGGTCGAAAGACCGCGGAGGCCATTCAGGCTTTCCCGCTTGGCTGGCGGGTGACCGCCAGGAGGCCACCTGCCAGCCCAGCGGGAAACCCCTCCCCACGAGGAAGCCGGCTCCGAATGGAGCCGGCGGAGTGGGTATGTGCGACGGGTGCAGTTTGCACCCGTCGCGTATTTCAGTGTCTGCATTGCAGACGCTGAAATACACAGTGGGGCCCTCTTACAGGGGCCCATGCAGTGCCCATGCCATTGGCATGGGCACTGCAGGGGCCCCCAGGGGCCCCGCAGCACCCCCTACCGCCATCCTGTTCCTGGCGGGAGACCCGCCAGGAACAGGATGGCGGTAGGGGGTGTCAGAATCCCCATGGCGGCGGAGCGTGCTCCGCCGCCATGGAGGATTCTCCCGAGCAGCGGAAAGTCGGCGGGAGACCGCCGACTTTCCGTTTCTGACCGCGGCTGAACCGCCGCGGTCAGAATGCTCGACGGAGCACCGCCAGCCTGTTGGCGGTGCTCCCGTGGTCGGTGCTCCGCCTGGGTCAGAATGACCCCCTAAGTGTGATTTCGTTACTGGACTTTGTTATATACGCTCAAAGTTTACAACAAGGCAACTTTACACAGACATTAATAATACAGTTGGCAGCGGGTCAAACAAAACATGCACCTAACCCCTATCACCTGTTGGTGGATAGCTCTACGTCTATGATTGAGCAATATAGCCTTTGTTTGCTCACATCAATAGTTTCATTGGGAGTCTGTTAATTGTATCTCTGTGACTCTTTCTCATTTACCTCTAGCTGTAAGAGGCCCATGCAGTTCTGCTGTTTGTGTCATTTTATTCAATATAGACACTAAGGGCCTGATTCCGAGGCCGGCGGGCGGCGGTCGCCCCCCGCCTGGCGGGAACCGCCATATGGCCGCTCCGCGGTCGAAAGACCGCGGAGGCCATTCAGGCTTTCCCGCTGGGCTGGCGGGTGACCGCCAGGAGGCCGCCTGCCAGCCCAGCGGGAAACCCCTCCCCATGAGGAAGCCAGCTCCGAATGGAGCCGGCGGAGTGGGTATGTGCGACGGGTGCAGTTTGCACCCGTCGCGTATTTCAGTGTCTGCATTGCAGACACTGAAATACACAGTGGGGCCCTCTTACAGGGGCCCATGCAGTGCCCATGCCATGGGCATGGGCACTGCAGGGGCCCCCAGGGGCCCCGCAGCACCCCCTACCGCCATCCTGTTCCTGGCGGGAGACCCGCCAGGAACAGGATGGCGGTAGGGGGTGTCAGAATCCCCATGGCGGCGGAGCGTGCTCCGCCGCCATGGAGGATTCTCCCGAGCAGCGGAAAGTCGGCGGGAGACCGCCGACTTTCCGTTTCTGACCGCGGCTGAACCGCCGCGGTCAGAATGCTCGACGGAGCACCGCCAGCCTGTTGGCGGTGCTCCCGTGGTCGGTGCTCCGCCTGGGTCAGAATGACCCCCTAAGTGTGATTTCGTTACTGGACTTTGTTATATACGCTCAAAGTTTACAACAAGGCAACTTTACACAGACATTAATAATACAGTTGGCAGCGGGTCAAACAAAACATGCACCTAACCCCTATCACCTGTTTTATATTTAAAAAGGTCACAAATCCCGTTTTTTGCTGATGTGTGCACACATCACAGCACTTGCCGCCAAAGTGCAATCCTTGAAAAAGGAACTATAAAGTATATAAATTTCGATGGTGCTTCACTTTCAATACGTTTAAGAAAGTCCAATCAATCAATGTTGTTTCATTGTTGCCTTCTCTTTATTCTTCTTTTCTTTCAAAATTAAAGCACATTCATAACAACATCAGCCAACGCGTTTCATCTTTAAAACAGGACTTCTTCAGGGCTTTTCCTTTTTATTTATAATTGATTTTTATCCTTCATGTTCAGAACAGTGACTGCACTGTAGGCAACATATTGTCTACATTGAAAGTAATACCTTTTTAATATATCAATAATCCGCCTTCCGCAACCCCAGTCACAGCCGTTGATGAGGCATGAAACTTTACACAGACAATTGAAAGCTTAACAGCAGTAATCTTTAGTACAGACATTAGTATGAAAAAAATATATTAGCATCCTCAGCATATATCAAGAGTGTCCCCTAGTTTCTGCCTGGGCATTCAGTAAGAGTGGCGGTTAGGGAGAAAGAGAACAGGAGAGTAACTGTAGAAAAGCAACAGCAGTGCGCTATTTGAGACAAATGCGTCCAAAAGATAGAACGTAAAAAGGGTGACATTGCAGTATTGATCATAGAAAGTAAATGCTACACAATAACCACACTTATGATGACTCACAGAACACCAAGTGGAGAAAAGTACAGTCAGTAAACAATGGCTGGATAGGAGGAGCTTCAGATTTATGTAAGGAAAGGTATGGGTGCTAAGTGTCATGCTAAAGGATGCCTAAGCGATATAAACATGCTTTGGTAACAAGAGTAGTAAACACTAGGTTCACAAAGTGGGGAGGCCCCAGAATAGTGAGGGGGGAAGTCATCCTAGTCACAGCTTGGAAGCAAAGCAATAGGTCATCCTATTCCATGGAAAGAAGATGCCTCTGGAGGTCTCTGGCCTCTTCTGTCTTCAAGATGGTACCCCCTGCAGTAACTGTACAGTGAACAGTTTCTAGATGGAGTTTCACTGAGTCATGAGGCATTTTTCCTATAGAGAGGACAAACTGACACCAGTTGTACAGTTTTGAAAAGCAAAATTCCAGCATCATGGGTCAAAGTTTCTTTTTCATTATTATCAAAAATCGAATTCAATGGTGATGGTAGGTGTTAAAAATATAACTTTTTGAAAATCATAGATTGTGCTGCACAGAGGCTGAGCAGTAACCAATTCTGCAGGTTTTCCTACCCTCCATTCGCAGTCATTAGCATCCTGAATGTGTGAAAATATACTCTGATAGGAACCAGTAAATCGACTTAAAATATCACGAAGACAAGAGTGGGGCAACCACTTACCAGAGATGTACCATTTGCAATGGAGAGAAACTAAAAAAAACACAAAGGACCAGGTTCCCGCATGACTGAACATACAGGGGAACAAATGTTAACTCATAACAATTCATCCTACTTGGGGAGGCAGGCAAGTTATGTATTGCTTATGCTGGAACCCAGAGAACAACAAGCATTTGCAATGCAATGGGTCCTGCGTTTGCTTGTGTTAGAGCTGTTAACATTGTAAATTCCTTACTGGATTTTTCTTGACACTTAAGTTGAAATTGAAAAGTAAAACAGTGACATAAGCGAGCCAATTCAAAGCGCCATGGCCGCAGTTAGCGTGAGCCCGAAGGAGAGACACGAATGGTAAAAGAAGCTTGCTCGCAGTGAAATCTATTGGCAAAATGCTCTCTAGGCCTACTCCCAGTCTCTGGGTGCCCATATTCTCGAGTATTTCCATGTAACAGGGTCGGTGTCCAAGGCAGTAACCAAACCGCCTCAAGGAGGGACAAATGTAAAGAATTTACCAATGAAAACAAAGAATTTTTGAAAGGTTTGCACACAAACGAGTGATTGTGATGGGCGTGCTGTGGGCGTGGTTAAAAGTCCACAAGACTTACAACAGGTCAGAGCTCTTGCCAGCTCGATCTAAAAATGTTTTGAAAAAGACCTTTGTCGGGAAATAATTTGCAACAGAAAGAAAATCCATGATTTTTGGATGAGTACGCAACTTTTGAGCAGTCGACTCACTGATGGATAGAGTCCTGGGAGGGTGAAACTTTATTATTAATTGATGATAGACTGTATCTTAGGGCTTCAGGGCTGTCAATCACACCAAGCAAAAGAGAATGAGAAGGCATGAAAAAGTTGT
Source organism: Pleurodeles waltl (assembly GCF_031143425.1). NCBI lineage: Eukaryota > Metazoa > Chordata > Amphibia > Caudata > Salamandridae > Pleurodeles > Pleurodeles waltl. The sequence continues at coordinate 833,918,145 of NC_090437.1, forward strand.
ATTTTATTCCATTGTACTGGACAATGTTGACATTGTACGAATTTCATGAAATTATGAAGCATGTACAGTTTAAGCAATTCACTTCCGTGTAATGTTTTCACCCTTCACTGATTAATACAAGAGGCCTTTCATGATGAAACATTTATATATGTGCGACAATGATTAGTAAAATATGTATGGTTAGCCTGATATTCTCCATGTTTCTTGATATGTATAATGCTTAGGCACAGTAAAGGTGGTACAGTACAGGTGTTTGCACAGGTTTCAAAATTACATATGGCTAATGAAGCAGGGTTTGCCTAATTGCCCAAGCAAACCCCTTCTTGTATAATGGATACGGTCACATATGCATAGTGATCCCAGAGCCAGAAAAGCAGATATTTCTCAGTTTGCACAATTCCAGAGTCCACATGAAACTATATTGCACAATGCTTCTGTGTAAAGTTAAATAGACAATGGTTAGCTTGAATAATGCACATGGACCCATTAAACACACACTTCCCACTTGTATCTTGTCCCAAGCTCACTAACTTATAAAAGGCAGATTTTATATTATTTATTAATCAGTAAAACATGTATTGCCCATTTTGAATTACACGCATTTTCCAGTAAAGCACCTGATGTTCTTCTAACACAACTGCATATAATGGTGACATGTTTTCAGTATGTTCCCAAAAAAATAAAGGAGATACTCTGGACCAGTAAAACAGACACTGCTTAATTTGAAACATGCCTGACATAGGGAATCCGGATTTCAGGCCAAGAAAGAGAGTCCATTGTCTGGATATTGTTGTGCCTGGATTCTACACTGAACAAACGAATGATCCACAGGGTAAACTAGTTTTTTAAGGGCTTGCTTGGTTCATCTTTTGCAGTTTGGCATGATCTCAAGAAAACATTTCAAGAAAAGTGTGCTTGAGATATGATGTGTACCAAAGTACCAAAGAGCAATACAGTTTAAAACATAAATAAAATTATAAACCAAATTAGATTTAAAATATAAACTTAAAACCAAGAAGGTTAAAGACAATGGAAAGGGCAGAATAGGCCTTGTCGGCATAAAAATTCTGAAATACAGTAGTGCAAGCCCTTTTTAGTGTGAGAATTCAATACCCATTTGCGAACAGAGTTGAATGGAGAAGACACAGAAGCAAAACCACAAATAATTGTATTTCTTCAAAAATGTCTATTTGTGCACAACAGTGCAACAAGACCATTCAAAAAAGTCAGCTCTCCAGCAGGCTGAAATCAGTTTTCATGTCTGATGCATTCTGTCATCACTAAGCACTATGGGTCTCATTATGAGTTTGGCAGTCTGACAGTAAGACTGCTGCGGTGATGGCCACCAACAGCCTGCCATGTTGGCGGTAATCCGACCACCGTATTGAGAGTTACAGAGCTCAGTCCGACAAAAAACAGTCAAGTTCCCGAAACCGGTAGGACACAGGAGGACTGAAAAACGGCAGTTCGACCACCTGCACTGCCAGCCAAAATTATCCGATCAAATTACGGTCCACAAATCATGAGAGCGGTTCTTCCATGGCAGAAAACCATTGGCAGTGTGAAATGTGGCAGTCTGATCTCACATCAGTGAGAACACTCCACCACATTGGATAGTTTGAATACCCCACACCTGATACGCATTGACACACCCGCCACCCCTACACATTGCACTATGTAACACACCCCTACACAACCCAAAATCCTTTGCAACCAGAACGCAACACACAACCACAGACAAGCAACATTTTTGAGAGATATAAAAAGCAATAGTCACCCATACACATTTTACTATGCACACATCCCACACCTGCACAACAAAAAATGTATTGCCACACAAAATGCCCAACCGTCACATACTCACATCAAGGCATCCACACCTCATCACTAACATTTTTTCATCCTTTTTTCACTACCTCACCATCTTTACCACCACTACCAAAAGTGCCTTTTGTCCCACAGTGGCAGGGTGTGTGTTGCGTGATGGGCATGGTATTGAGTGGTGTTTGTGTTGACATGTGTTTGTTGCTGTGTTCTGTGGCTTTGTTAGCTTTGACTCGGTGCATGTGAGTGTTTAGTGTATGTGTTGCGTGTGATGTGTATGTGGAAGTGGATTGGTAAGTTTTATTTTGTGTGACTGTGTGTTCATTCCCTGTTGGTTGTAGATTGTGTTGTGTGTGTGATGTGTCCCTGGGTAATTTCTATTGTGAGTGCTTGCCAATGTATTGATGATTGTGTGTTTGTGGTGTTGTTGTGAGTTGTTGTGGTGTTGTGGTGTTGTGTGGTACTGTGTGTGACTGGGCCTGTGCTGTGTTTCCGTGCGTAAGTGTGTGTTTTTGATGTGTGTGTGTTGCCGTAGTGTGTGTTGTGTATGTGCATGTATGTGTGTGGCTGTATGTGAGTGTGTGTGTCAGTGTGAAGTTGTGTGTGGTTGTCTCCCTTGCACCCCCTTCCCGATGGTATGTTTTGTGAGTATACAAACACTGACAATAAGCAACAGTTACAGGTAAGTGTGTGTACTTACGGTTGCTGTCATCGGTGGCAGCAAAGATTCCGAAGTCTTTGTATGAGCAGAAACAGCGGGATGACAACTAGTTCTGGTTCCATGGAGGCTTCAGACGAGTCTGGGTTTCCGTGGTGGTGCAACTGTGGTGGAAACCTAGGTGGTGTGCTGCTTCATAATCTGTCCTGCGGAAACATGGTCTCCGCCACCCTGGAGGTACTGTCCATCATCCGTTGCTGTCTAACTGCAGTGGCGGTGCCGGCGGTGCATTGGCTGTATTCTGTTGGGAATACCACCATGGTCATTATTTGGCGGTCTTCCCCACCAGCCTGCTGGCGGTACGATCACCACCACCAATATGGCAGTCCTGAGACTGCCAAACTCGTAATGAGGCCCTATGTGTCTTTGAAAAAATACAAGTTTAAATGTTTACATTCCCCTAAACTGTTTTACGTTTAACACTCAACAGACTAAATTCCTCTTAATCTCCTCAACTATTTAGGTCTTCCTTAGCCAATCCAGGCTGTACTCCCCATATCATTTGAAATTGCTCCTGCGAACATGCCATCACATCCTTGGATTTCACTCTCATTTCCTTGTAAACAATATAACCAAGCATGTTTAATATCAGAACAGACTGGTGAAGGGCAGAGAAATATTATTACCTAAAGCTAATTTCAAGTCTGTAGTGCAAGCCTTACTTCTTTCCAGATTGGGTTATGGACATGCTTGACTGCAGCATAGCCAAGGTTAGTTGAGCTTCTGTTAAGGAAAGCAGACCAGAATGCAGCATCCCACCTGGACTCCAGAATGGACGGTTTCCCAGAGTCCCCTGTCCTTATCTTTCTTCAGTAACTTGTAAATTGATCTCAGAAGCATTTTGCCTACAAGGTTCACAAAATACTCCATAACTAGTCCTTTATTAGGTGACTGAAACATTGTCTATTTCAGTTTGAGAGCATTCTCTGTGCATTGTTAATTCATTTAATATAGTGACTCAAATGCCCTGATTTATACTTTTTTTGCGCCGCATTACCGTCATTTTTTGACGTAAAAGCGGTGCAAAATTATATTATATTTTATAATTTTGCACCGCTTTTGCGTCAAAAAATGACGGTAATGCGGCGCGAAAAAAGTATAAATCAGGACCTAAGTTTCTAAAACATACGCTCTCTAAATGCATCTCAAGTTGTACCATCACAATACAGCACTCTTTGTCTTAGTGCTTAGGCGCACCACTCCTAGCCATTTGCTGGGTATCACCTGGTAGCCGGTGCTGCTTCAGCAAAGACACAGGATGTAAGAATGTCAAGGATATCTTTAATTTACGAGGTTTTCAGGATGTATGAAGCCTTTTTTCTCCAGGTTGGGATGTACGGGTAGGAGGATGAATTTGCCGGGAAGTGACCAAAGTTAACGGTAAGTTACTGAGTCAAGAGCTGTCAGCACCATCTAACTAAGTGAACGAATTTCTGGGAATCATTGGAGTCTAATGTTTAATATGATTCTCTTTAAACTTGTGACCTTTAGATTTGGTTCTATTTAAAAAATATTTTCTTCCTGATTGGCTCCTTTTACAATCAGGATGCATTTATAGTACGCTGCCTTTCAAAACTGTAGTGGTGATAAATATATCTGCTCAGAGGCTTTGTGCCTCTTGCAAAAACTACTGAACCATGATCATGAAAGCCCAAGGCCACTGAATATTAATCTTGAAAATGAAAATCTAATTGATGAAAAATGGTGGGCTCCGGCCAAATTCAAATATAAGCTTAGCATTTGGAGAAAAGACTACAGTGGCCATAAAACATATGGAGCCTCAGGGGTGCAAGAGTTGTTTGCACCCACTTTTTGAAGCCTCAGAGCATCTTGGTATTATGGTAGAGGCCAGAGAAACGTAATTACAATTGGTTTAATACTTGAAGTGATAGCGTTTTTGTTTCAAGAAAAGCAATAGCAATTTGTATAACAATGTTTCATTCACAGTCTGTCTATTTTCTTATTTAAGAAACGCTGAATGTAGATTAAGCTCAACATAACACGTCATTTATATTCCACCACATCTCGTTTGCAGTATAGTAATTCTACTCCGCCGTGTACTAACATATAACAGCGCTATCAAAGTTGTCAGAGAATTTTCAACAAATCCTCACCTTTACATCATTCATAACGTGGGTATCCACACAAAAATGTCTACTGTTTTAATCTGCATGTGGATAGTTTTTACGTATTATTAGTTGCCCACGCTGCATTCGTTAGGTGCCTCGATTCTTTTTGCTAATAAGCAGATCTGTTCCCACATGTTTCTAAGCCTCCATCTTGGTCGCAACAGTGTGGAATATACTTCGCTTTGGTCATTACAGTAGAAAAGATCATTGTGCCATTTTGTGGTGTTCGGGATTAGGCCCTTCCCACGGTTTAATGCAAATTGCACTTTAGCTAACAGTAGTACTATTGTGGCATACGTTCTAATGTGTTTGGGTATTTCACAAACGTAGCCTAACGAAGTTAGGAGGGGCCTGGGCTGTAGTTTCATCGTTACCATTTCAGAGTCAAACACAACTTCTCAATATGTAAGCAAACCTGGGCAGCTCCACGCTATGTGGAAAGCGTCTGCCATGTCGGTATTGCAGAGCATGCAGCTATCATCTGATCGTAAGCCTCTGTACATTAGGTATTTCGATACATAGTATATCCTGTGTAAAAATCTGTGGTGTATAGCTCTATGTCTACCACTGAGTGATATAGCCTTTGTTTGTGCACAGCAATAGTTTCATTGGGAGTCTGTTAGTTGTATGTCATTGCCTCTTTCTCATTTACCTCTAGTTGCAAGAGGCCAACGCAGTTCTGCTGGTTGTTGCATTTTATACAATATGGACACCGTGTGTGATGTTAGGTAGCTTAGGTCCAGGGAGTGGCCTGACATGGCTGACAGCACGTAAATGCTGCTGACTACGTGGTCCGCAATGAATCGTGCCTAATCCTGGACCCCTGCTGTCACAGATGTTCTAAGTTAGTTGCCCCATATCAACCACCAATGTCTATCTTAGATGGGTGGCCCTTGATTCATCTGTTTTGCTGTTTCCTGGCTGTTTACGGAAGGCCTACACTGACAGCATTAGCGCGATGGAGTATGACCTAATGGGACTGCCCGTTGCTACTCAATTTCGATCCTGTGAGTCCAGCCTGGAGGCTCATGGATTGGAGCCCCTATGCCTGAAGTGCTGACACTTTGTGAGAGGAGTGGTGGGCAAACCTGCTGCCTGGCTCCACTACTGCTGAGGCCCTCGCATCTTAAGGGGGGATCTGCGTGGGTTGCATGAGCAGCCTGAGTGCTCAGCTGATGCCACACTGCCGGAGGGTCACAAATTAGTCGATTACGCAGCTCCGGTGGCCTGCAGAAAGGAGGTATAGGACTGTGCAGGCTGCTTGGGTTGGCAGGTGCCCTGTTGCATGATGCTGTCAGAAGGCTGCAGAGGAACGGCACTCATTGTGCATAAACACAGAGTGACAGCCTTGGCAGCCAGTGATACAGGAAATGTAAATCCCTGTCAACAACATACAGGTACTCCCAGGCAGCTTGCGGGGTGAGTGGATTGAGGCCTTGGGGTTGGGAACACTGAAATGTGCAAGGGCGCTACGGAGTGGAAATGAAGCAGATAGTGTAAGGGCCCCATCGGTGTCTCCTGCTTGGTGATACCCACACTCCAGGCACATCAGATATTCTTTTCAATTAACTGATTAGGAATCAATACAATCTCACTACAATTCATTTCCGTGGTGGATGAACCTCATTTCACACCCTGCCCCAAGTTTAAGGCATTGGCTATTTTTGGACAGTGGATTCTCATTCTGCCTCTCTTTCCCCCATTCCTGGCTCATGAACAGAGAGGCAGTGCTCCCTCCTGGGATGTAAAGGTTTGGGTGACATTTGATTACATGACCCTGGAGGCTCTGGTGTCTGTCCTTTGAGCTCCTCACCCTATGTTATCTCCTGAAACTCTGAGCTACCCCACTCTTTTAGTGGCTTCTACTGACAGAATGGGTCTGCTCACTAATGGCGCCCTAGAACTCTCGTGGAGTGGGCACCTTGGACATATAGCTCTGAAAATTATACTTCATCATGGTAAAGGACAAGGTAACTAGGTCAATATGCATCTGGGACGAAGAGCACTGCCCCAGATTCACAGGTTGGTGAGGGTGTCCTGGGTGTTTCAGTTAGTTCATCTGGTGCTCAGATCCTGGCTGCAATTGAGAAGTCAGAAAATACTTTAGAGACAAAATTGATGCCATTTCTTTAGAGGTTAATCTTTTAAGAACTAAATTGCGCAAGGTCGGTGAGGGGTCATTTGAGGCCCTGCAAGGGGAGGTGTGTGAATAAAAACATGGTCCTTTCCTTGCCCAAATAGGCATACCAGCTTTTAGCTGAAAGGGTGCATAGGGCTTTGGTGCTGTTCCTCCATCTGGGGCCAATCCCCGGAAATCATCACCAAAATCCTGATCTACAGAGGCATGGATCTCATCCAAAGGACATTGGCAACATTAGTTGGGAATGCCATTAGTATATTCCCGGATTACACATGGTGAGTTCAACTGCTTCGGCAAACCTTTCAGTCACTAAAGCAGAAACGTGGAGCTATGAACCTGAAGTATATACTGTTTTTTCCTGCCACGTTGCGAGTCATTAATGAAGGGAGATTTCACTACTTCATGCCCCCAGAGGAGGTTTGTGATTGGTTGGAAGTGGGAAATAGGGTCCGTTCTTCACATATGCTGGAGGATGGATGGGCTCATTGGGTGGGAACAGGAGGCACCTGAGGAGCAGAAAGATTTCTAGGAGGTGGAGGAGGACAGGTAGGGGAACAGAAGGAATCTCCGGATTAGTGGAAAGTGCCCCTTTCGACAAGGTCACCCCCACAGTTTGCTGCAATTTTGACAGAAAGTGCACTGGGTTCCTGCTAACCAGGTCCCAGTGCCAGATCTCTTTCCCTAAGTCTGTGCAATTGTTCCCCAATAAATTTGGTTCCCCTGTAAGGCTCTAATAAATGGTACCCCCGGTACCTAGGGCATAGGTACCAAAGATGGTCCCCAAGGGTTGCAGCATGTATTGTGCCATGCTCTGGGACCCCTCACCTAGCACGTGCAGACTGCCATTGCAGGCTGAGTGTCTTGGAGGAGCTAAAAGTAAAAACACGGCAAGGCACACAGCTGTGTGCCATGTCCACCAAGCACTGCAGGCAATAAATGTAAGTCATCCCTACAGCAGGCCTTAAATCCCTGAGGCAGGTGCAGTATTGCATGTAAGGACATAACAGCATCAGCAGATATGCCCCTGCTATGTCTTTTTCGATTCTTAGACATAGTGAGTGAGCAGAGAAACCATTTTAAGTACACTTTCTGGACACTCATCAATACGAGTTCCCTAGATACATGATGGCTTCACTGAATATAGGGATGTTTGGTATCACACATGTCACATTAATAAACCTCACTGATACCACTGATGTATTTATTGATACATGAACCCAGAGGGCACCTTAGAGATGCCCCCTCAAATCCTACCATCTACCTATGTGCAAACTGATCAGTTTAAGCCAGCCTGCCACCACCAGAGATGTGTCTGAACCCCCTACCCCCAAGGGTGAGAGCCTTTGCTCTCGGGGTGGTCATAAACCAAGTCTGCTCTGGCAAGAGGTATTTACACACCCCAAGCAACAGGATGATCTGCAAGCCTGCATTCAGAGGCAGAGGGCTTCAAAGAAGTCCACCACCCTTGGTATGCACATCTGGCTTCCCTCACAGGAGAGATGCTGCCCCCTGCCCCAGGACCCATCTGGCACATGGACAGGTGGAGAATGTAGTATTCAAGGAGTTATGTCCACCCCTTAGGTCAGTCCCACCCCCTGAGGTGAGCTGATATGGACAAAACATTTAGAAATCTGTCATCTTGGTGTTGGCAGATTTAGGAACTCTGGGACAAGGTTATAGCCACCTCCCACAGAGAGTGGTCATACGGAGGTGTAGTGTAGGGGTAGGTTGCCCATTGGCACCTACCCAACAATACCAAAAACACCCCTAAATGCAGTATTTAGTGGAGCCCCTGGCACCAGGAAATCAGACTCTTGCTGACCTACAAAGAAGGACACCATAGAGCTGCAAAAGCAAAGACTGAGGAAAAGCACCTGACTTGACCCTAGCCCTGCTGGGATGTCTGCTGTTCCTGCAGATATGTGCCAAAGTTGACTCATCCTGAAAACTTCTGTGCCTCCAAAAGCCTGGGAGGCCTGCTTGCCTTCAACAAAGACCCAGGAACTCCAGTGGAGTGGTGGAGCAGATTCCATGCATCTTGCAGGCACTCCAAGACAAACTGTGAAGACTTCAGCATGCCTAATACCCAACACCTGAAAGCACCACTGCACCCATGCAGTATAGCCTGAGTTGAAGTGGACCAATGCTGCCAGCATGGTTCCCTGGCCCTCCAGAGCCAAAGTTAACTTTGGACTTGCCTACTGTGGACTCACCGCCGCTGCCTGCAGCCTCTGCACCCAGGCCACATCAACTGTGAGTGCTGTGGTTGAGAAAACCCAATGGATCAAAGCACCTCTACACCCGTCACCTCTGGCCCACGGAGAAGAGGACCAGAGGTGTCCCCACGTCCCCAAGATATCTCAAGAGTGGAGCCTCCTAGTTGGTTCCTCTCAGCTGGATCCCCTAACCTCACTCATAGAATATATTCGACCTGACCAGTCCCCATTGACTAACCTTGGGCCCACAATGCCATAGTACTCCTCTAGACCCGGGCACCCAAGTGCCGCCTGGTGTGATGTGCTGGTGTGGTCGTGGCCCTTGCTTAATACTCACCTTAAGTCTAGGAGATTGGTCCAGTAAGTCGCTGTACTATACCTGATTGCACTACTTGTTTTTCTCTCCATAGAATAACATTGCTGCTTTTCAGAAATTGCACTGTCTTCTTTTCAAAACTGTAAATGTTTTTCATCCAAAATGTACTTACCTGATCTTATTGATCCTGGTGCCAAAACATACATAAATATACTCGTTATTTTTGTTAATTGGTGTGGGTTTTCTTCTTGAGTCCTGTGTCTCATTTATTGACTTTGTGTGTATTTAAAGATGTCTCTCACTCTTCTCTGATAAGCCTAATGCTGCTCGGCCACACTACCCTCCTAAAAGAGCACCTTGGGATTGCTAGAGCAAGCCCCTGTCCACTAGTAAGGGAACCCCTGGACTCTTTGCACACTATATTTCATTTTAGTCAATCATATAAAGCGCCAGCTTCCTACAGTATACTAAACACATACACACCCAACAATGAGGATAAATCATCTTCCACAACATAGAGGATTTGTTGGCCACATACATAAATGTACTGATAATATGATCCATTGCTGTTAATTGTGTACTGGACAATGATATAGATAGACTCCCTTCTAACCACAACATCAAACAGGCCATGACTACCTTTCTGATGGAGGTGATGAATGACTGGGATGTGTGAACATTTGGAGGGTACTGCACCCTAAGGACAGACAATATTCAGTGAAGCACAATATGTTCAGCAGACTAGACTGCATTCTAGTCTCAGATATGTCCTCTGTTAGAACATCTGCTGCAAGATGCTTAGGTAATTTTTTTTCTGATCATTCACCTTTCTCAGCTGATTATGAGTTGGGCAGCACCTCTGAGGTGGTGTTCTCTTGTACGTTACTTCAGGAGATGCTTTCTGACTCTACACACCTTGACACTATACATATCACGCTTACTACGTACTTAGATAATAATTGGTGCAGGACGCCCACAACAGGGAATGAGTGGGAGGTGATGAAAGAGATCATGAGAGTGGAGTGCCAGGGTACAGTTTACAGGAATAAAAAACATTTACAGAAAGTACAGAAAAAACAATTGCTGCTATGCAGCAACAGCATTGGACATAGGTCGCATCAAGAAGTACTTGCAGTAAAAAAAGGAATAGCAGGTATCTGGGATAGACTAAATAGAGTGACACTAAAATACTACTGGCAGCGATTACACCGGGAGGGTGATAAATGTGGCCGATGCCTGGTTTGGCTACTGAAACAAGAATAAGATAACTGTCCCATCCTTGCTTTGACTTGCCTGGTGGCTCCACAGCCTTGACACAAGTGGCCATTATTAAGGCAAACAGGGTACATCTTTGGACCCTCTATAACAGTACATGTTACAAAAATAGAGAAATGGTAACTGCTTATTTGAGTGGTTAGACTCTTTTAAATATCTCTGGGGACCTAAATAAGGAGCATGAAGGGAAAATTACATTGTGGGAACTGTGGGAGGCCCTGCACTTGATAGAAAATGCTAAGACCCTGGGAAGTGAAGGGTTTCTGGTTAAATTCTAACTGACACTTTCACCCCAAGTGAAAGAGAGATATTGCAAACATATGGTAAACCAGACAATTGGGGGTTGTCCCACCCACTGTGTGGGAGGTTATGATTTGAATAATACTAAAACCATGAAGAGATGCCACAGACCCATTGTCATAAGGGCCACTAACTATCATTATTTTGCATGCTAAGGTGTGATGCAAAATCCTAGCTAACAGGCTTCAGCAAGTGGTGGGTAATTTGGACAGTGCAACTTAATTCCAGGTCTCAACATCGCTACAAAAATACATAGATTGATGCTTGTTTTCCATTCAGTGGCTGATGCACATAATGAATTTGCTCTGGTGTGCATCAACCTAGAGAAGACTTTTGAGAATGCTTTTGATACTCTTTTAGGGTTGAGCTTACATCTCACTTGTGAGACTCTGTAGTGTACAGACAAGGGCTTGAGCCTGCCTGTTGCTCACCATTTGTAGGTTTATGTGGCACTCTTCTTTACAGTCTGGCATCATTTTCATTCCTCTGTGTGGAGCAGGGACAAAGCACTGATTAATTCAACTTCTGCTGCTCCCGATGTGACCGAGGTATTGTTTTGTTCTTTTCAACTGCTAGTGGCCTGAAAACAGAAGGATTGTGACTTGCAAAAATGTACCCAGCAGGACAAAAAAATTGCAAAGTTTTATTTTTTAAAGCTAACTTTATTTTATTTTGCCAAGTGGTCTTTTCTCACTTTCCACTCATGTTTTGTTCTGTTTTTGCTTGTGGCCGCTCTTCTCAAAAGAGGCCGATTAACTTATTTGAAATATTTAAAAGCAACATTGTTTCTCTAATATGTATAATTTTGAAAATTATGCTTTTACACATAATCGTGCAGCATAGCCCAATCCACCCCACTCCAATCTGCCCCAATCCAATCCACCCAACGTTACCCAACACACTTCACCCAACTCCAATCCAGACCATTCGCCCCAATCCAATCCACTCCAACCCACGCCAGTCCTCCGAATCTACCCAAATCTAATATGCCCCACTTCAATTTGCCCTGCTCCAAACAAAAACATTCTTCACCACTCCAAAACATCTGCCCCACTCCAATTCACAACAATCCGCCCCACTGTAATCCACCCAAATCCAATCCACCACACACTACACCAATCTATCCACCCTATCCCAATCAAGTCCATCCAGTCAATCCAATCGACCCGACTCCTATCCAATCCACCCCACACCATCCCACTCCAGTCCAATTTAAGCCACTCCACTCCAGTCCAATCCACCCCACTCCAGTCCAATCTAAGCCACCCTACTCCAGTCCACTCTAAGCCACCCCAATCCAATCTAAGCCACTCCAATCCAATCTACCCTACCCCATTCCAATTCAAACTACTCACTCAATCCAATCTAGTTCACCCCACTCTAACCCACCCCAATCCTATCCACCTCACCCCATTTCAATCCACCCACTCTACCCCAATCCAATCTACCCCATTCTACTCCAATCCACCCCACTACCTCAATGCACTCCATCCTATTCCACCCCACCTCACTTCGCTGCTAACACTTCTCTGCCACTGAACTGTACTCCCCTCTACTGAACTGTATGACATTCTACTACTCCTACTCCAATCAATGATGTTCAAGTGAATCCACTCTATGACACTCTACTCCCGACTCCACTCTGACACTCCACACCACAAACTTTCAACCATGCTGAACAGCAGACTTACTGGTGCATAACATTGCAAAACACATTGCAAAAGGCAATAGCTCTTGTATGAGCAAGACCTATTGGCTTTGCCAAGGTTTGTTGGGATTGGGATTATCTGATAGAAGTCATGCAACAGATAGGGTTTGGCACGGTTTACTGCAGCTGGGTGAATTTATTGTATACTAACCCTATGGTGAAGGTCTGAAATTGTAAGACAGTCTTACAGAGTTGGGATACCGAGATGTTTACCAAGCAAGACTGACCTCTCTCGCCATTGCTCTTGCTTTGGCACTTGAGCCATTGATGATTAAATTGAGGGCAGAGTTGGGAGAATGAGGGTATCAGGGTAGGAAACACCAACTATCTGATTTCATTGAATGACAACAGTGCCCTGTTTTATTTAAAAAATCCCAGGGAATCAGTTCTAGAGCTGTTGGACTACAGGGAGGCATTTGGAACGGTGGAGGGTGGGCCTTATGGTCCACAAACGTAAAACAATTTTATTTTTGCTTGGCGCGATAACAAAGTATATTAAGGCAGAATTGCCTGATTTCTGTCTAAAGAGGGAGATTAATACATTTAGGGCCAGATGTAGCAAAGGTTTTTACCCATTATGTGTCTATGGGAAAAAGTGTTCGTACATATGGCCCTTAGATACTTGTACATCATAGATTCATTTACAACTTACAGGCAGTATGCTTACAATATGGGGAGAGTACTGGAGAACCAACAATGATCAATTCACTTGTGGAATACTTTGCCCTTATCTGTTATGGATCGAGTGGCCATTAAAAAACATTGTGTTCTTTCTGCGGTGCCTGTATAGTATGCAAAACTCACTGTACCCCTTGTCACTTTTTATTTTCAAGAGACCGATCAGCCAATCAACTCATTTATATGGGTGGGGAAATGGAGTGTTAGATATGTTACAGGTGGACCAGGTCGAGGGAGGGCTGGGACTCTCAGAGATGGAGTTTTATTACTGTGCAGCACATATCCAATTTGCAGCTAAATGGGCTTCCTCAGAGGATAACTTGGAAAAGCAGTTACTCAATGGTTTACATGGAGATGAATCATTGCTGAAATTACATATGAGCATGGGAGTCCTCTCTGGGTTATACAGCAGCTTGGATGGATTTGGGATGGAATAGTCAGGAAAACCTTTAGGAGACAGCCGTTTGCATGAGAATTAGATGTCTGGCCTTCCAACCATTTCACCAGGTCACAGTGGACACATTGGTACTATGCTGAAGGGTGGATGTCACACAGTGGAGGGTTCATACCCTAGTCCTGTGTTTATCACCTTTAAAGCAGCACAGACTACCTCTGGAGTGGGTCCCGGTCAGGTCTTTCAATTTGATACACTGGCTGCTGTGGCCAGAGAAATATGGACTGATTTCTCCATTGTTAGACTGTGAGAAATTGGGTTGCAGGTTGAAGGGGGTTGGACCCTTTCTCAAGCAACAGTCGCAATCCTTGTCAGGGTGAACCTCAAAAGTCACTACAATAACCTGTCCTTAGCCCTCTGGAAGCTTGGCACAAAAGCAGCCAGGCTTAACCTAGAGACAATGTTTAAAAATACAACACAAAAAATCCCACACCAGTTTAAATTGTTTGACACCAAAATGACAAAACTCCTATCAGTAAAATTGAAAATATGCAATTTTAAATGTTTAAGGTAATTATAGCGCCTAAAAACACAACACAGCACTTGCATGTATCTGGTCTTGTGAGACAGGGTGAAAGTCACAAGTTGAGGCCAATCATGATGAAGCATGGGCTGTCTACAGGGACCAGGTTAGTGCAGCTGAAAACATTACTTAAAAATGTTTAGCACAAAGAGTTCAGTTTGCGGTAAAGCACTCTGCAAGGAGGAGGGAGAGTGTCATGGATGGTCTTTGCTGTAGCACAAAGATCCTGTTGGTCATTGCGGATGGTCACTGCTGGAGCTTTGTATGGGTGGGCTGTCAATGCTGTAGCACGTACTGCAAATCTCGTGTTGTCGGTTGTTGCTGGCAGACAGTGTAACACAAAGAGTCTGATTCACTGGAGTTCTGTGTTGGCAGTCTCCATGGGCAGCAAGATGTTGGTGCGAATGGCCCCATTCACGATCGCAAAGAGCCTAAAAACATCAAGATTTCACCTCTTCAAGGAGGAGCTCAACTGATGGCACACCAAGGGTCCAGGACCTGTGAGGCACCTCTAGGGGATAAGTAACTCACTCCAACAGAGGCCAGCAGTTCTCAGGCAAGGCAAGTTGCAGGTTCAGGCAGGTCCAGTGCAGCAGGCCAACTGGGAAGATGCAGAGAGGCCTTGGGAGCTTGTTGTGTCCCTGTGGCTCAAGACAAGAGGTCAGTCAGCTGACCGCTGGAGTCACGTCAGCGTGGGACATTGGGTGCAAGTCCAGTCTTCCTTCTCAGACAGCAGGGCAGGCCTCAAGCAGCAGGGTAGTCTTCTGGATGTAGTTCAGTCCGTCTGTAGTATCCACAGGGCAGGAGTGGATGGAAGAGCTGGTCTGGGTCTTTATACATGATGCCCACTTTGAGGTGGAAGAAACTTCTGGAGTCTTCTGGAGTCTTCCCCCTACAGAGGTGTCTGGAATGTCACACCTCACTGCCATGGTCTCAGCCATTCTGCAGGTACAATAGGCTAGTGTGAAGTACTTTGTGTGTGAGCTGAGGCAGAATCTTCGAAGTGCAAGTGTGACAACCCTCCTTCACCTACTAAGGTAGCAAGGAACTCGGGTGTTAAGATTGACAATGATCTATCTTTTCACCAACTAGGTCAACTTGGTCTCAAAGACCTGCTTCTCTGTTATCAAGTCCCACAAAAAGTTCTCAGATTTTCTCCCTCTCTCAGTAAGAAAGATGGTTGCCCACACCATGATCACTTCAAAACTGGACTATGGGATCCCAGATAACTAATCAAGAAACTGCATGTGGTTCAAAGCGTGGCAAGCAGATTGGCCATAAAACTTCCTCGTATGAGTTCTATCACTGAGGCTCTATGGTACCTTCATTGGCTCCCTGCTGTTCACAGGTTTTCATCAAATGGGACCTAAAATTCTTATAGACCGTTTTGTGCCTTATACCACCCACAGACAGAGAGTTAACACCTGCCAGTAATAGATTGATACGACCTTCTGCTGATTGTTAATCTAGCTCCCAACATTTACGCTTTTAGAAAGCTCCTGAAAACTTGGCTTTTTCCCCAGCTTTCATGGATTTTCTCCTTCCCACTTCTTATCATTTTAATTCTTTCTTCATTCTCAAATTATAGTGCCTATCTACCCCTTGGGGTGATTGTTTTTACTTAACAAATGCCCTTCATTCATCCAGTCAGGTGACAGCTCCCTCATCGAGTCAATATGGCTTATCCTGCCAACACCCAAACCTTCTATTGTGTGGCTATCTGGGAGGAAAACACAAAGGCTGACTGCCAATTACACCTAGTCATGTGACCCAGGAAACAGGTTGCAGGCACCAAATATTTAGGACCAGAAAATAATGACTTTCTAAAAGTGGCATTTTTAGAATTGTGATGTAAGATCTGAGTTTACCATTAAAGAAGGTTTTAATTTACATTTCCTCTAACCCCAAATATGACATTTCTACCTGCTCCCGAACAAATGTTAGCACTTATTTAATGTAATAAGGTGAGCCAATGTCATTCAATGGAGAGGTGATCTTACAGTACTGAAAAATAAATTTGTGAGTTTCCCACCACCAGGACATATCAAACATGAAAGTGCATGCCCAGCTTTTTAAATATATGCACCCTTCCCCATGGGCTGTTTAGGCCTACTCTTGGGGTGACTTGTATGTACTTAAAAGGGGGTTTGAGGCTTGGCAAAAGGTTTATTTTGCCTAGCCAAATTGGCAGTTTAAATCTGCAAAGACAGGCCGCAATAGCAGGCCTGTGACATGTTAAAAAAGGCTATGTAAGTGGGTGGCCCAATAAGTGCTGCATGGCCACTAGTAGCATTTTATTTACATACCCTGAGTGCATATAGTACTAATTTACAAATGACTTACAAGAAAATTGCCAATTCTGTGTAAACCAATTTTACCATGTTTAAACAAAATAACAAAAAGACTTTACCATTGCCTAGCAGTAGTAAAATGTGTAGCATGCTAGAGACCAACAAAAACAAATTCAGTAAAATTGGAGGAGTGTAGGCAAAATATTTGGTGATGACAATGCAGAGAAGGCCAGGTCCAACACCCACACCCAGGAACATTCCAGAGACTGTATTACAATTAGGGAATGGGTGGAATTGTGTGACCCAGATGCAAACAGTGCTGAAAATGGATTAGACTAGATATATATTGTAGAGACGGCATGCATGGGAGGCAGATAGGGAAGAGTGGCTTTTTGACAATGATTGGACATCAGCATATGCCCTGGTGAATGGGCTATTATGCAATACAAGGTTTCAGCTGTTACATTTTAATTATTTTCACCAGGTTTATTTAGCTTTGAATACATTGGGTAGAATACACCTGGGAAGAGCAGATGTAGAGTGGATGGTGCTATTTTTTTGCACCTCACATGAACCTGTGCAAGGATGTAGTGGGGAGGCTAAGTAGGACAACAAAGATTCACCGTTTGCTCTCTCGTGAGCACTGCTTATTAGGTATCATCACAAATCCAAAGAACAAACATGTGCAGTCTAAATTTAGGAATCTTGCACTAATATTAGTGAAATGGCACATAGCCATTGAGTGGATGGCCTTAAGAAGTCAGAGCATTAAGGAGCAGCTAAAGGGCACAATAGAATGGGTGTTGACAGCAGAGGTCCATATTATGATGTTTCAGGGTCACAAAAAGGTCTGGGAGGATTTGGTGAATTGTGGGAACGTCATGAATAAATTTGTTGAAGATGAAGGGTCTCTTATTATTTTCTCATCTCCAATCTCATCAGCGGCTGAAAATGATTAGATCAACGGATTTGTATGGATGGCCTTCCTGGCGGGCCTTCCATAGTTACTGATGAGTTTTATAGTTTGATTATTATGATAAGAAGCTGAAGTTTCAAGAGAAATGTAAAGAGTTTTAATGGGAGATACCTGGGCATAACACTATGTTACTGTGAGCCGTATGTTGTGTATATCTGTGTAACTGAAATAAAAATAAAATAAAAATAGATCAATGTCATTGTGGCTATCAATTCTTAGGGGAATCTGTCCAAACATGTCTACAATGACATTTTGAGGTAAAAGTAGAGGAAAATGTCAAAGGTGTCCTGTCCTCATTTATCTTCTGAATTTGTTAGCAAGCTTTAGGTTCAATTGTGGGTAAGATAGCTAGACCTTCTAATAATGGCATTCAGGGAGAGAATAGTGTATTAATGTCTGCTTGTTTAGCCAAGGTTTTCCGCCATAGTTGCGGAGCCAGGATCTTAGCAAATTCTGCTGAGAGACCGTTGCTGTCTAGTGCACTGCTGTACAGTATATCAATTCCTTAATCTCTTCTAGTGTTATTGGCTTTGTTGTGTACTTTCTAGTGTATCTAACAATCATATTAAGAACCTGATCAAGATATGAACCCACCGAGAAAAAATATGATAGAATTTCCACCTCAATTTATATCAAATCTATCAAGTACCTAAGTTGCAAAATAAGACAAAAAGTGTGACTATCCGCAACAGGTCAAATATTCTTAAAAAAGAGGTAGCATGTTTAGTGGATTCCAGTACGTTAGAAACAGATGGCATACCTTGCACAAAAAGGATATGTTTGGAAGCAGAAAAACTACATTGCTTGACTCCTACGACAAATGTTGCTAGAAAGTCTGAATGAAAAGAAAAAGGCAAAGGATTCAAATTGCTTGCAAATAGAATGAAGATTATGAAAATTGGGTGACTTCCTAGTACGTCATGGAGTGAAGGAGAGGATTACAGAGGAAGTACATTTACAGGAAGAGGAAAGGAGGGGAGCGTTCAGTGATGGGATGTTCATGGGGGATATGCAACAATGGAACCAATGCATGGACTTTATGAGGCTGCGAATAATTCAATGGGTTAACTTTCCATCACAAATAATGTTTGGCACTGGAAAGTAAATTCCAAATAAACATTTTCAGCCTGTTTGCTTCACATTCGAAATGCAAAGAAGTTAATAATCGGTTCCAATATATTTTATAGAAAGATGAAAAGTAGTTACTTTGGGACTAGTATAGACAATCAGATGATGGACAACTGCATCTTAGACCTCCACCATTAATTTTCATTGATTAAGGATCCTCTGCAGCTGACTCAGGACAATAACACATATAGTATATTATCACTGATGACTATCTACTGGGGAAAACCAGGGCAGTATTCAAAAGTTACACATCCAGGAAAACTAAAGTCCAAACCTTTGTTAATCTAACAGGGGTTCAGACCCAAGGGCATCTGAAGAGGAAAGCCTGTTCTAGCTACTATGAGTGGTTAAAGGCTGGCCCTAGGTAAATAACCAATGTACTTACAAACACTGGGAAGAAACTTTAGGACACTGACAATTTAGACCATGATCACTAACTTTAGCTTTAACTGAAAGCTGATCATGATCAAAGGTTTCCAGACAGTTGAAAAGTAGTTCATTTTTGTTAATGTGTCCCTGATTTAGACAGGAGACATTGCTTTGAAGAAGGCAGTGCACCACAACGTTTGGGACTGTAAAGTGGTAGGAGTATTCTAATGTGGAACTGCTGTAAAGTGGTAGGAGAATTCTAATGTGGCACTACCTTTGATAAGGTGAACGGGACACATGCATCAACTTGTGTACTAATAAGGGGAAAGTCTTAAGCAGGATGTGGCAAAGTGTGTTAGTGAAAGCCTGCACCAAACTTGGAGGGTGGTTAAGTATTCTAAGTTAACTGATACATGTCAGGAAATGGAATTTTAGTTTATCTTACCTTGATAAATGCTTACTTGTCTGGTCTGTAGGCAGGTCAGATGCATAGGTGTGGAAGTAGCTGGAGGGGATGGTATGGACAGGGAAATCTGGGTGAAAGTCAGACAATCAAAAAGGCATTGCAGAGGGACTTTTTGTGAGGTGAACTAGGTGGCAAGTCCAAAGTATGCCAATGGTACATACTTCAACAGTATTTATAATTTTTCGCTGGGAACCCTTTTTGTTTTCGTGTGGGCCAAGAATAATCATTACAGTATGTTTATAAACTGATTACTTCCACCACTTCCCATACCTTATCAGTTTTCAGGTTGAGTGCGCAAGCTTTCTGGCCTGTTATAATGCATCTGTGGGCTTTTAACCAAGCCCACGCATGCCAATCACTATCACTCGCTCATGGGCTTGCCTTTCAAAAATCCTTTTTCATTGCTAAATGGTTTACCTTTGTCCCTCCTTGAGGCAGTTTTGTTACCGCCTTGGCCATCGACCCTGTTACATGGATAATTGCACTTTTGCCGATATGTTTGACTGCAAGCAAATTTCTTTTTGTTTTTTTGTTCCTCCTTCGCGGTAATGCTCATGGCTGCCGTGGAAGTTTGAATCTGCTCGCTAATGTCATTTGTTTTACTTTTCATTTTCAATTTATTTGGCAAAAAAGTCCAGTTAGGAATGGACAGCGCTAATAGTTGTAACTCGAGCAAATGCGAGACCCTTTGTATTGCAAATGCTTTTTTTCAATAGCAATTTCGACGATGTGTCCCCATAGAGGATTGGCAATATTTTCAGCGAAAGTAAAAAGTGATATATGAGAATGCATGAATTAATTTTAGAAACTATTTTAACAATATTTACTTACAGCTATAGCTCGTGAGAATCCAATTACACCAAATTTTGAAGCAGAGTAAACGGGTTGGTATGCAGCCGGCATAAGACCTTAAGGAAAATTAAAAAAACATAATTTATTTTTTCAGGTAGTGGCACACATATCAAGTTGGAAAAATATTTGAAGAGAAAGGAATTAAACATCTTCAGGTAAAGATGACAGTGTTTTAAAACGGCTAGGAGCTTGCTGAGAGGAGTCCATTGCTAGTTGCTGATTCTGTGTGACTAAGGGCACAATGAACCAGTACAAAGGCATCACAGAGACGATAAGCATCGCCTCAGCTGACGTGACTCCCACCTCCTTCCAACACAGAAGGGAAGACAGCCATCAAGCATAAACGTCTTACATGTTACAGCCCAGTCACACAGAAGTCTGCGTGCAGATACCAGTCCTAGACTGGCAATTGATTTAATTGGACATGTTTTCCCGAGTCTGGAACCCATGGAGCCAATACTTGACAACCCACCGCCATCCGCCGCTGGCACCTCTGCAACTTTCCCCAGCTCTCTGGATTTTTCTGCAGGACATAACATTTACCGAAATGCTTGAACTCTGATTTTCTTCAGGTAATATGACAGAGACGCCATGTGATCTCAATGTACCCAGTGTAGTTATATGGATCTGTTGCAAGGAAAAAGTTCTTGTCTCGAACTGCTGTGGTGATTCACAAGGTATTCACAACAATTATTACGAGCAGCAAATATAATAATTCTATCAGAAGCCTCTTGTGTCTGTCCTGTTCTCGGAGAACAGCCAGCCATTCCCCTGGTGTGCAGTCTAAGGACTAGCTCAAGGGTATCTGCTGCTACTATTTGCCATTCAGCACTTTTACCCAACTTACACCCGCACTTTAACCTCTCTGTATGATACCACATCACTGTAATGAGTCCACCCCAACCGACCAATCCCAAAGCCACCCTTCAAGTTTTCCAGATACATAAAGCCACTCTCCTCATCCAGCCACTGAAGCACGCTGGATTGCCAGCAGCACTAGTTAAAAAAGTGCAAAGTGGATTGTGTTTGGGAATGCCACCGACCACAGGAACCAAAGAAAACCTGAGGGGAATAGCAGCAATTTCTTTTGGAGGGAACAGGGGAAGAAGGCAAGTGCATCTTATATCCTGATGGAACCTGGACCAGGAGTGTTGGCGAAATGACAAACAACAGTAGCCATTAGCTGCACACCATTCATTGTGACTGGCTGCCGTGGTCAGACTGTACCATAGTGGGTACTAATTGCTCTATCCTCCTAGTGATTTTTAGGTCCAGCATAGCAGTGCACAAGCGCTGCTTTTCCCGACTTGTAGTTATCTATTTGAGCTTTTAACCACGCCCACCTCACGCCCATCACATTTGCTCGGTCCATCACATTCACCTTGCCCTTCAAAAATCCTTTGTTATCCTTTGTTTGTTTCTGCCATTCACGCACGACCGTATACTAAGGGAAGATGTACGAGGTGGAAGCAAAACACTCACCTAATAATTCCTCAGAGTAGGGGAGTGCCCCTGGAACTATGTGGCAGAGAAGGCCAATTGTCACCGAGTCATAACAATTTTCAAACAACATGCTCATTCAATCCTTTGCCTCTGCGCAGAGCACACAGAACTATGGTCACATATGTGCCAGTTGTAATTACCTTTTTAAACACAAGAGTGTGAAGGAGGAAAACACAATCGTTTCAATGTTGACAGCAGCAAAGGAAAAGAAAATGCTATGTCTACAGGTGTGGGGATAGAGAGTGGGTTCATGTGTGAGCATGATAGAAAGTGCATGGTGAAGAAGAGGTGATGCAAGGAAGCACAAGCAGTATGACAGAGTGAAAAGACAGTCATGAAGGTGAAGGAAAGGATGTGTCTGTGCAGATAGAGGATTTCAAAGAGCTGTTGATAGAGAAAGGATTCAAGTGAGTAACTGAGTGAGAATTGGCAGAGGAAAGTGGTCTCAAGGAAAGAACAGGAGTGACTGAGACACCCAAGAACACTGCACTTTCCAATCAAAGAATCCTGTTACGTGCGTACCCTACTACCACATTCTGAGGAACTGAGGAATATTCAATCCTGCATGCATGATTTGGGTATGTTAGTGGGAGTGTCTGTGTTCAAGTGAGAATGGCTGGTGTAAGAGTGACCGTGTGTTAGTGTGTGCGTGTATTTTCTTATATACTTCCCAATGTCCTAAAGGATGTCAAATCTGATTTTTGGTTAAAAAATTTCAGCAACCAGTATATACCATTCATTATCTGTGATGACATTTCATGATCTAACGGCGGATGATGTAATGAGAGGACAATCACCTGACATGTTACTGGCAGATCAGAGGAAATAACGATATGGCTCTTTTCCAAAATAACACCATTAAATGACATACATGAGTGATGTGCAGCACCAGGGCAGATTTTTACCTCACTAACATCTCTCTTGGATGGCAAAGCACACCTGTTCAGTTGAGTAAGCAGACAGTGTTAAATATGTTTCCTGCTTGTCAGCTGGTATTTAGGAGGTCGCCTTAGGTTGTTTAAAATGTTCTCCATTTTCAGATTGCTGTTGTAGCATCTTAGCAGGTTCATCCACAGCTTTCCCAAAACAGTAGAATGTTTCCTAAAAAATCATTCTACTGGGGAAAAAGCAATACTCTTCCACCTGCATCAGTAAACGTTGCAAATATCTATGTGTGAGGAAAATAACATAGCGGGACCATATCAGTGCTTACACAGAGATTGAGTATAGGTCTTTGAGAAGTCACGTGCATTCCTGGGCCTCATCTCTTGTGTCACTCAATATTGGGGATGGTCCCCAGTGAGGGTTTGGTGGTCTCATATGGGAGGGTGTTGTTCAGGAAGATGACAATGGTTTGCCTTGGGTTGGTGAGTTCCTGCAAATATACGAGGGTTGGACAGGCTATCGTCAAGGGAACAAATTGCCTACATTTGTTCCTTGTGGTGCTACACCCTCTCACTCTTAATCCCTGGCCCTGGTAAACCAAATCTCTTCATTCTACTTGTTCTTCCTTAACTATCTGGATGCTTGGCTGCACTGCTTCAAAGACGAGAATGGTGAGAAGCTACGGAGCAGCCGCAATACCAGTGGGCAGAGATCTTGGCAATCTCTGCTGAGCCAAATATGTATGTCATGTGATTTACCTTGAAAGTGCTGCAATCAAAAAGAGGACAGGGTACATCATTTTCTCTGTTTATCAATGTCTGCTAATGCCTAACCAAATGAATGATGTGAGATCAATGTGTCCGTGAGTTTAGAGATTGCACCCCCTTTACTTCTTTTTCTCTCCCACATGACAACACAATGTGCAGTAGATCTTAGTGGAAATAACACTAGGTCCACAATAACAATACACTTTAGACACAGCTCTTATCACCATCAGGCACAGAAAACTACTTTAAGCTGGCTAAGCATTTGATTTTTCATCATCACAAACAGATCAAGTATTCTAGTCTCTGTGTAACTGCAGTACCCCTTAGACATAACTCTTAGCACCATCATGCATGCAACACAACTTTAATCCATACAGTTGGTTATGCATTTGACAACCCTGTAGCACATCCACATCGTCATACTGAACAATCACCCAACAGAAGTGCACCTAAGATACAACTCTTTGCACCATCATGCTTACAACACAGCTTCAATCCATACAATTGGCTAAGTATTTGACAACTCTGTAGCACATCGAGATCAAGTCATTCTGACAAACCACTCAACAACAATAGTACCATATTAAACAACTCCTGGTATCATCATTCATACAACACAGTCCCAAGACATCTAGTTGTCTAAGCATTTGCAACCGTAAGTACATAGCTTTTCAAATACTCTGTTTACAATGCATACAATCAGTCAGTGATACACAGGTGGACAGGATACACAACAAGTCAATAACAACTTTAGGAAAAGAACAATATAGTAATCATTTAGGAACCCAGATCAGGTCTTCAATCCATTTTAGAGTAATGTATACTCATGAGCACCACTTAGGTTAGAGGCAGCTACAGGATGTTCTCAAGCATCTGGCTACTTTCACTATGTCTGTTTGTGGGTGATACTATATATCAGTAACATTACCATAGGTTACAGAGTCATGCTCCTTATTAAGAGCTCTATTGTCATAAAATATCCCACGCAAAAGTGACATGCGAGCTGTGTGTAGGGGTAGTCTGCATTCCTAGTACATTGCATTTTGCTTCAGGTCACTTGGAGATATCATTTTTAAAATTTCTAATATTGAGAGCAACATCAGACTTTCAGGTCATGGCTATTTTATGTTTGGCTAGCAACAAGGGTCAGGTCAATACATTTAGGTTCTCTTTGTGCTTTCTTTGGTCAGGACATGATGCTGAGGAGGCATGTTTCAGGTCTAAACAAATTAGGTCTGCTAGCTATGGATGCTAATATTCCAATCACATCTCCTGGAAAAGCTCCTGCACTGGACAGGTCCAAACCATGTAATACAATGTAGCCTTCACTGCTTCACATCAGAGGCATTGACAAGGTACACAATATTCTAGGTACTTATGCTACAAATTATATATGACTGGCATATTTGTCCACTTGCAGACTGCCCCCTTCAAGTCATTTTTTTTAATAGCTGATGAATTATAGCACGAGCAAAGGGAGACTACGTGAACTAGTGAGATTAATGCATATGGCCTTTTGAATGGTAGACTGGATTAAGGCCTGTTATGCATTTCTTGTGTCAATGTCTCCTTCATGGGCAAGCCAAAGTACAACCTACTGCATCTTGGTAGAAAGCTCATAACACTGAATACTGTCAGGGTCTCCCAGTCTGGAGACGTCAACCTAAGCCTACCACACACACTTACATATGGAGGAGCATGAAAGCCATATAATTAGAAGAAATACCCCAAAACACATCCGCTTGAAGCTGGATAATAGACAACAGTGCACCTCAAAACAATGAAAAAAATGTAGTGCCATTTGGTGCATGTAACCACATACAAAATCTTCCAAAGAGATCCCTAAAACGCTTTACCCGGCCACTTTTAAATGTAACCCATCATTTCAATAAATTTTTCTATATAGCCTTACCAGTCACTTTTCAATAGGACTCACCTCTAAATAATAAAACGCTCAACCACATACAATATAAACAGGGCACTTTGACTCTGAGCAACTACAATCTCAGGACTGTAAAGACCACCCAGATTCTGAGAGAGCTTTGGTAGTAACAAATGTTGGTTAGTCAGTATAAAAATGCATAACATACCTGACATCTCTAGAGTACACAAATAAATACATCTTGCCTTTCGACTCTCTGTCACCCCGAACGGCGAATAGGGGGAGATAGTGTTTTTATCATGCATAAATGTGCAGCACTCTTCGTGGGGCATAATCCTTCCATTTAATAAACAAACGGTATCGTATACATATTGAGGGCTTTCCTATTCACAATACTTTTTGGCATATTTCTTCCCATTATCCGTCCACTTAAAGACATCGGTCAAAAATGTGGTGTTAGCAGTCCCAGCTTATGAAGGCACTACAAGCCAGCACAGGTTTGCCAATATCATTATTGTTTTATTGCAGTGAAACCTATGCATATTTTCAGAAATTATAGTTAAAACAAGAATCTGGTGCTGTTAGTAGATTTTATCATCCTATGTTGACTGCGTCATCTTCTACAGTCAGATATTTATATTTACTAGAATTTTTGTATTGTATTCCATTCGGGGAGGTGTCGAGTTTTCTTTCACAGAATGTCAGACTAAATATAGTATGGTAACAATGTCCTCTTTTCTGTTTTTTTGACATGGTGGAGTGTGATGAGGGACAGCAGGTCAAAAGAACGTAGCAATCCTCCTGGTATTTTAAGCTTAATACTTCAGTGCTAGACCTTGAGTTACAACATGCTTCAATCCCAGTCCCCTACTGCATTGATCGAGCTCAGCATGAGAGCTCAACCCTCTCAAAGCAGGTGTGGGTTATCCACCAATACAATCTGAAAACAATTTGAAGATTAATGAGTCATTTTACAGCACAGTTTTCCAAAGCTATTTATTGAATGGACATGGATGTGTCCGATTGAAAAAAAAAGAAAAAAAACTGACAGAAAACTGCACCCACAGTTTTCCGACCTCTCATGGGTGTTGATCACTTGGGTCTACTCACTCCTCTACCCTGCAACTCACAGCTTTGTTATTTGGGAAATTTGAGATGTAACCCCCCCAGGTTCCCCTCCCCCCGCAAAATTAAGCTATGACCCTGAATGCCAGCAATGACATATATTTACCGTGCTGCACTATGAACTCATTTAGCTTTCTGCACCATGATATCATATTCAATTTCCCTAAAATTCTATTATTTAGTAACTTAGTAAATTAGTAATTAGTAACTTAAATGGAGAAAGATATGGATGGAACTGGCAAACTTGGGAGAATGGGATAAAAATACACCCGCCCACATTGTAATTAGCCAGGCATTCCAACCCTTTAAACACGTTTTTACAACGTGATCGCGTGTTGTTGAATTAAAGAAATGCCTGAAGAAATCGTGCTAGCATTTAATTTTGTAAAAAAGACTACAGTTTCATGATTGAATCCTGGCAAGAGCCAATCATTCCTCTGTGGATGCTGATGCCAAGAGGTGCACCGTGTTCGTACATCAAGATTTAAGTCCACGTTTTGATTTATTTTTTTTCAAACTATCTCTGTCCTCCGCCGAGTATTTCGGGGTCTCGCGCAATGCCTTCTTTGCATTTTAGCGTAACACGACCCCGCAGCAACTACACGTTCAAACACACTGGCTCACGTCTGTTAATTTGAAACAAAAAAGAAAATTGATACCGGTTCAGAATGATTTTCTCTTTGGGAGTGTAACATGAGTCTAGTACAAATTGTGTCTTGTTGCAAAACGAGGACATGCGGATAGATGACTCACATTTGCATCTGAACCATGGAAAACGTCTGCATGTTGCCAAATGTGCTGGGACCCGTAAGTAAATCATACAGAAATATAACACATCGAAAGTCCAAAGCAGGGCCCACCTCGACTAACTGTCATGAACAAACAAGGAACGTTCTTCCACGCACTTCTTTAGGGAAATGTAAAAAGATACACGCTCCCATTCTTCCATGTGATCCTGTTCAACCCTTCAGTCAGGCTGAAGGATGAACAACTTACAAACAGCTGGCTGTCATGATGTAGTATAAATTAGTGCATGGAGTAAATATGGTATTCATAATGGGAGAACAGATGGTGCAATACAAAGACCAGAAAACCTCCCCTTCCTCAGAATAACCTAGAAAAGGTTTATGATAAAGCTGTATCTAAAGATCCATAAATGAGGTTTGCGTCTTTCTGGGACCACACCACACACCACACCTAAATGCCTACCCAGAACCAGATTTCAAATATAATAAAAGGATGGAAATCCTGAGACCACCAAGATCGAATTGGGATCTAGCCAAAGAAGACAAAAGCAGAGGCCTTTGTGAAGAACATGGGACCTTAATGATAGATGTTTGACTTTTGGCCATACGCATGGTCATCCCTAGTCTTTTTGCCTCCTTCCTCCTGGTTTTTCTGACCTCTCGCTGTTGGCTCTAGGACTCTGAGCACTGTATCACTGCTGACCAGTGCTAAAGTGCAGGTGCTCTCCCATCTAAAGTTGGTATGATTGGCTTATACCTAATCGGCATATTTAATTTACCTATAAGTCCCTTGTACAGTGGTATCTCTATACCCAGGGCCTGTAAATTAAATACTACTAGTGGGCCTGCAGCGCTGCTTGCGCCACCCACTGAAGTAGACTTTCAAACCTGTCTCAGGCCTGCTAGCGCAGGGCCTGTGTGCGCAGTTTTCTGCCACAGGGACCTGGCATCTAAATTTACTTGCCAGGCCCAGAACTCCCCTTTTACTACATGTAAGTCTCCCCTAAAGTACGCCCTAGCTAGCCAGATGGGCAGGGTGCCATGTATGTAGAAAGGCAGGACATGTGCCATATTGCATGGCCTGTCCTGGTAGTGACAAACAGCCTAACTTGGTGTCTCACTGCTGTGAGTGCTGCCTTCTCATAGGATTGCATTAGAAATGCCCTGCCTTATGTGTAAGGGGTATTGTCTGATTTATGAGGGGTAGCGTAGGCATGTTTGGTATGGTTGTGATGGTGATAATAAATACTGCTTACTGGTGTGGGTGTATTTTTTATTACTATCACAGAAATGCCACTTCTAGAAAGTGCGCATTTATCTGTGCTTATAATTCTGGTGTTTTGCAGCTTGACTCCAATCCACGTCTGGGCAGAGTGACAGTTGGGGCTTTGTGCATACTTTTCAGACAGCCTGTACACAGGGAGGGTGGAGGTGTCACTGAGGTGCATCTACATACTGAATAGTCTTCCTGGGCTGAGAGAAGGGAGAGGCGGGGTGCACCTACATTTGTAAAGGCTGTGCCCTGGCCTCACACAATAGGGTCGTTAACCCCCCACTGATGTTTGGAGCCTGTGCTGAAAGGAGAGAGGGGGCACTCCCAGAACCAGTTGTAACTGGCTGGAACCTCCTCTCCCTATCATTGTAAAACACTGTAAAACAGGACTATAAGTACAGGGGAATTTTCCCCACAATTTGAACATTCCTGGAACTTGAAACTGGACACAGAACGCTGATGAATGGACTCACCAGGAAACCGCCATGGACTGCTGCTGCTGTGCTGACCTGTGACCTGCCTGGTCACTAGGAGGAACTGCCACCATCTGCACCCCTTGTGCTGGCCTGTAGCTGGGCCCACCAGCCCTGTGCTCCTTCTTGTTTAGTTGTTCCCAGGGGCAGGATGCTGTGGCCCCTGACCCCTGCAACGATCTTTTAAACCTGTGCCCAGAATGCTTTAACAAAGAACAGGCATTCTTGCAATTACTGGCAAAAGGATCACCGCCGCAGCCCGGGAGCCTCAATGTGTCTTCGCGCTCTCTATGGCGCCTTTTCTTGGATGAAATCACAGCCGCAGCCCGGGCAGAGCATTTGCCTCCGAGCGCGAGGTTCGCGCTGTCTCTAGTGCCCCCGGGGCACTTCCTAACACAAAGGAAGGAGCTGGCACGCTCCTATCGTGCTCCCGGGGGATGCGTGCTTTTCAGAGCGCCCCCGGGGCACCAACAGGCCCCACCTTGGGCCGCGACGTCATCCGGACGGTGAGGGAGAGGAGGACGCCTCTCCCTCGCGTGCAGGAGTCCCGGAGGACTCCCCTGTCACCTCGGGCCGGGCGGCAGCCTTGCCGGAGGCTCGCCCTGGTCCCCAGCTCTTGTTTGGCCCCCTCGCGGGCCAGGAGTATTTTCTTTCGGGGTCTCCCGTAGTGGCAGGACCCACGGAGGTCCAGGGAGACCCCAGAAGTTAGCGGGTCCCCGGAGGGGCCCGTGTTGCAAAGAGGAGGGAGCGCGAGGCGCCCCCCCCCTTCAAAGGTTTTCCCTGACCTGGGCCCCCCTCAGGAGGGCCGGTGGAGGCTCGGGGGGCCCCCCAGTGATCACGGGTCCCAGAAGGGCCCCGTCAAGGAGTCAGAGAGGGTGCGTGCCGCCCCTCTCTATCTGCCAGGTTTAGGGAGGCCCCCGTTTTTGCGCAGAAGAGCGCCGGGGGCCCCATTATTCGTTTTAGGCACTGGAAGTGCTTCCTCATCAACCAGGTACTTTTAAATGGACCAATAGAGTTATAATTGAAGTTCTTTCTACAGACGTTACTAATTATAATATATTGCCTACCTGTTCTATGATGCTTTTACATATGTGTGCACATGTTCCTTTTATGGGCATGACTTGCTAATATGTTTGCTTAACTTGCCATAGATTTCCTAATGTTCCTACTATGGGCGTTTTATGATATTCTTATGACAAGTGTTCTAATGTGATAACGTGTTTCCTGACTACTGCTTATGTTGCAGAATACTGAGTAACCTGTGTGTTATGTGTGACTACTGCTAGTTTGCAGAGTAACTAATGTGTAACGTTCTGACAACTGCTAAGGTAGCAGGATAGTACTGTTATGTGATGTTGGTCTGATAATTACGTTGTGTACAATACAGTATATTTTCATATAATCTGGTGTTGTGTTTCCTTTGTGGTGGGGATATTGCGTCACATGTGTGTGTGTGTTGTGCAAGCGCTTTACACATTGCCTCCGGGTTAAGCCTGACTGCTCGTGCCAAGCTACCAAGGGGGTGAGCAGGGGTTATCTTGGATGTGTAACTCCCTTGCCCTGACTAGAGTGGGTAAGTTCTGCCTGGCTGAGCTACATACCCTAGCCAACCAGAAACCCCATTTCTAACATTGGAAGTCAGCGGTGAGGATAGGACTTGCGCTTGCACAATACCATTGTGACTCATTATTTCACTACAAGGATTGCGTTTAGACCATCACATGTTTGGCTTCTCTTAACTTTCTCTCTTTGGTCATTTTTCCTGTTTTCAGTTCTCACTCTTGGGTATTGTGGTTGTCACAGTTGAGTTATTTCTACCTTTTCAAGATGGGGCTTACCTTTGATTTAGAGGACCTGCCGTTTTACACACAGGGGGAATTAGAGGGGTTCTGTAGAGAGAGAGGGCTGCCTGTAGAAGGGGACCTCAGGAGATCTCTGAATTTCTTTGAAAGGTTTGTGACATTTACCCAGGGAGGGAGTGTGCTTAGGGGGTACCCAGAGGATCCTGAGTGTAGCGAGGGTTCCCGATGGGAGGGCTCCCAGACCTCATCCCTAGAGAGTGGTGGAGAGACTGATCAGGAGGGTGAGAATGACCGGTTGGGGACGCCAGTTGACAGGGAAGGCCCCAGTGATAGGGAGTCCCTTGCTGGGTCCAGTGTAAGAAGCAGGGCTACCTCTCATTCCTTGACGCCTGATGAGCTAAGAGATAGGCGGGAAGAGAGGGACCTGAAGTTGCAGTTAGCGCGCCTAGCTGTTGAGGAGAGAAGGGCTGAGGTAGAGAAGGCCTTAGTACAGGAGAGAATGGCAGAGGCAGAGACGGCCTTTGCCAGAGAAAGACTCGCTCTAGAGCGCAGTCTGAAGGTTCTGGACTCACCACAGCTGCAGGTGGAGTCCAGTGGTGGCAGCAATGTACAGTGCTGTAGCAAAGATGTTCCTCACATACCCATAGATCTGGTACCTAGGTTCCAAGAGGGGGGTGACATACGTCAGTGGTTAAAGGAATATGAGAAGGCTCTGGTAGAGTGCAGGATCCCTGAGAAGGATTGGGGAACTGGCCTAGGGAGTTTTATTCCTGAGGAGGGGAGGGATGCCCTACTGACTCTAGAAGAGAGTGACAGGGAGGGGTACTCCGCTGTGAAGAACGCACTGATTGTGAAGTATGGTTTTTCCCCTGAGGAATACAGAAAAAGGTTTAGGGGTGGTAAGAAACCGTCCCACCAGTCTTGGGAGGAGTTTGTGGAGGATTGCTGCATTGCACTAGATGGATGGGTGAAGGGTAGCACAGTAAACAATTTTGAAGGGCTGTTTAATCTGATTCTCAGAGAGCACCTGTTTTGTTGTTGTTTTTCAGAGTTACGCCAACACTTGTCAGTGTGTGAGCTCTCTGACCCCAGGGAGCTCGCAAAGGAGGCAGACTTCTGGTTGCGTACCAGAGGGTCTGGTGTGGCATTAGGGGGTGTTCCTAATGAGAGTGGTCTAGGTGTTTCCCAACAAGGTGTGGTGGGAAAGGAATGGAGTGTCCCAGGTAGGTCCCAGTGGACTGGGGTGGGTGAGGGACCCCATGTCCCGTCTCAGAGGAGAGGGAATGGGTCTGGGCTGAGGCCCAAGGTGCCCGAGATCCCGTCCCAGGCCCCTGAAGGTTCCATGAGTGAACGCCAGGAGGTGAGCCTAACCTGTGCCGTAGGGCCAGCTGTTCAGAAGGATCCCATTTTGTCATTAGGACTTAGGCGGGTGGCTGGTTATAGCGTTCCGCCGGTCCTGGTGTCTGGTAGTCTCGCTCTACAGCGGAGGAGGCGGAAATCCATGCATAGGGTTGAGAGGGGGCTGGGGGCCCCAGTGGAGAACCTGGAGGGTCAGGGGTCAGCTCTGAGAGCAGAGCCCCCCAGGAATGACCTTGGTGAGACCATTTCTGGGCTGGGGGGAATCCAGACTCTGTCCGATGGGCAGAGGTCAGGAGACCTGCGCCAGCCAGACTCTTGTGTGGCCCTTGGGGAAAGTGTTTCCCTGGTGGGGGGTAGGTGTGCCCCCCAGGAATTCCTGGTGCGCCAGGCAATGATTCAACCGCAGGGTGGTGACTCTGGGTTGGATGATCAGGTTCAGGGGGTTAACTCTGACCTGATGGGGAGTACGTGTGCTCCCAAGGAAGTCCTGGTGCGCCAGGCAGTGGTTCAACCGCAGGGTAGTGACTCTGGGTTGGATTGCCAGATTCAGGGGGTAGGTGTGCTCCCAAGGAAGTCCTGGTTCGCTGGGCAATGGTCCAGTCTAAGGGTGTCGTCCCTGGTCTAGATATACAGGTTCAGGGGGTAAACTCTGATCTGGTTGGGGGGGCGGTTAGTGTGCTCACCCCCCGTGTGGAACTTCTGGTGGCTTCTCCCGAGGTGGGGAGACGCAGGACTCTGGAAGTGGGGTTCAGGGAGGGGAAGCCCGCCCCGGACCCCGGTGCAACCCAAGGGTGTCGTCCCTAGGTTGGGTGGTCAGTCGCCAGGTAGTGATCCTGGGCTGGCGAGAAAGTTGTGCAGGGCTGCTGTACCCAGCACCCTGGCAAGTGTGGATTCTGGTGATACCCCTCCTAGGAGAGGAGGGCGGGATCCTAGAAGGAGGGGCAGAGGGAGGAGAGCCTCGCCTCTAGCCCCTGTAGAACCTATGGGTGCGGACCCTAGGTTGGTGGATCAATGGCAGGGTAGAGCCCCTGAACTGATCGGAAATGGAGTGGAGACAGGTTGCTTTGCACTTGGGGCTACCACCCCCCACTCATTATGGTTTCAGAGACCAGAGGCTCCTAGATGGCCTGGGGCCTGGTTCTGGCCATTGGCAGCTAGAGAATCCCCGTGGGTTGGTCTAGGCTGCCTGGGACGCATTGACAGAGAGATCCCAGTAGAGTCAGGAAGGCGTAGAACTGGAACATGCCCCTGCTGTTGTGGGCCTGGGTCCTTGTTCTATCGCTCCAATCAGGGAAGTACATCAAGGTATTGATTGTTCTCCCCTGGCTTTTGGCTGGTAGGGGGTTGTGTTGGACTTTTGGCCATACGCATGGTCATCCCTAGTCTTTTTGCCTCCTTCCTCCTGGTTTTTCTGACCTCTCGCTGTTGGCTCTAGGACTCTGAGCACTGTATCACTGCTGACCAGTGCTAAAGTGCAGGTGCTCTCCCATCTAAAGTTGGTATGATTGGCTTATACCTAATCGGCATATTTATTTACCTATAAGTCCCTTGTACAGTGGTATCTCTATACCCAGGGCCTGTAAATTAAATACTACTAGTGGGCCTGCAGCACTGCTTGCGCCACCCACTGAAGTAGACTTTCAAACCTGTCTCAGGCCTGCTAGCGCAGGGCCTGTGTGCGCAGTTTTCTGCCACAGGGACATGGCATCTAAATTTACTTGCCAGGCCCAGAACTTCCCTTTTACTACATGTAAGTCTCCCCTAAAGTACGCCCTAGCTAGCCCTATGGGCAGGGTGCCATGTATGTAGAAAGGCAGGACATGTGCCATATTGCATGGCCTGTCCTGGTAGTGACAAACAGCCTAACTTGGTGTCTCACTGCTGTGAGTGCTGCCTTCTCATAGGATTGCATTAGAAATGCCCTGCCTTATGTGTAAGGGGTATTGTCTGATTTATGAGGGGTAGCGTAGGCGTGTTTGGTATGGTTGTGATGGTGATAATAAATACTGCTTACTGGTGTGGGTGTATTTTTTATTACTATCACAGAAATGCCACTTCTAGAAAGTGCGCATTTATATGTGCTTATAATTCTGGTGTTTTGCAGCTTGACTCCAATCCACGTCTGGGCAGAGTGACAGTTGGGGCTTTGTGCATACTTTTCAGACAGCCTGTACACAGGGAGGGTGGAGGTGTCACTGAGGTGCATCTACATACTGAATAGTCTTCCTGGGCTGAGAGAAGGGAGAGGCGGGGCGCACCTACATTTGTAAAGGCTGTGCCCTGGCCTCACACAATAGGGTCGTTGACCCCCCACTGACGTTTGGAGCCTGTTCTGAAAGGAGAGAGGGGGCACTCCCAGAACCAGTTGTAACTGGCTGGAACCTCCTCTCCCTATCATTGTAAAACACTGTAAAACAGGACTATAAGTACAGGGGAATTTTCCCCACAATTTGAACATTCCTGGAACTTGAAACTGGACACAGAACGCTGATGAATGGACTCACCAGGAAACCGCCATGGACTGCTGCTGCTGTGCTGACCTGTGACCTGCCTGGTCACTAGGAGGAACTGCCACCATCTGCACCCCTTGTGCTGGCCTGTAGCTGGGCCCACCAGCCCTGTGCTCCTTCTTGTTTAGTTGTTCCCAGCGGCAGGGTGCTGTGGCCCCTGACCCCTGCAACGATCTTTTAAACCTGTGCCCAGAATGCTTTAACAAAGAACAGGCATTCTTGCAATTACTGGCAAAAGGATCACCGCCGCAACCTGGGCTGTTGATGTGTCTCAGCGCTTTGAAAAGCGCCTTTCTTTTGCCCAGGGAAATCACCGCCGCAGCCCGGGAGCCTCAATGTGTCTTCGCGCTCTCTACGGCGCCTTTTCTTGGATGAAATCACCGCCGCAGCCCGGGCAGAGCATTTGCCTCCGAGCGCGAGGTTCGCGCTGTCTCTAGTGCCCCCGGGGCACTTCCTGACACAAAGGAAGGAGCTGGCACGCTCCTATCGTGCTCCCGGGGGACGCGCGCTTTTCAGAGCGCCCCCGGGGCACCAACATGCCCCACCTTGGGCCACGACGTCATCCGGACGACGAGGGAGAGGAGGACGCCTCTCCCTCGCGTGCAGGAGTCCCGGAGGACTCCCCTGTTACCTCGGGCCGGGCGGCAGCCTTGCCGGAGGCTCGCCCTGGCCCCCAGCTCTTGTTTGGCCCCCTCGCGGGCCAGGAGTATTTTCTTTCGGGGTCTCCCGTAGTGGCAGGACCCACGGAGGTCCAGGGAGACCCCAGAAGTTAGCGGGTCCCCAGAGGGGCCCGTGTTGCAAAGAGGAGGGAGCGCGAGGTGCCCCCCTCCCCCTTTGAAGGTTTTCCCTGACCTGGGCCCCCCTCAGGAGGGCCGGTGGAGGCCCGGGGGGCCCCCCAGTGATCACGGGTCCCAGAAGGGGCCCGTCAAGGAGTCAGAGAGGGTGCGTGCTGCCCCTCTCTATCTGCCAGGTTTAGGGAGGCCCCCGTTTTTGCGCAGAAGGGCGCCGGGGGCCCCATTATTCGTTTTAGGCACTGGAAGTGCTTCCTCATCAACCAGGTACTTTTAAATGGACCAATAGAGTTATAATTGAAGTTCTTTCTACAGACTTTACTAATTATAATATATTGCCTACCTGTTCTATGATGCTTTTACATATGTGTGCACATGTTCCTTTTATGGGCATGACTTGCTAATATGTTTGCTTAACTTGCCATAGATTTCCTAATGTTCCTACTATGGGCGTTTTATGATATTCTTATGACAAGTGTTCTAATGTGATAACGTGTTTCCTGACTACTGCTTATGTTGCAGAATACTGAGTAACCTGTGTGTTATGTGTGACTACTGCTAGTTTGCAGAGTAACTAATGTGTAACGTTCTGACAACTGCTAAGGTAGCAGGATAGTACTGTTATGTGATGTTGGTCTGATAATTACGTTGTGTACAATACAGTATATTTTCATATAATCTGGTGTTGTGTTTCCTTTCTGGTGGGGATATTGCGTCTCATGTGTGTGTGTGTTGTGCAAGCGCTTTACACATTGCCTCCGGGTTAAGCCTGACTGCTCGTGCCAAGCTACCAAGGGGGTGAGCAGGGGTTATCTTGGACGTGTAACTCCCTTGCCCTGACTAGAGTGGGTAAGTTCTGCCTGGCTGAGGTACATACCCTAGCCAACCAGAAACCCCATTTCTAACAATACACCTTTGAGCTCTCTGTTGCTCAAGACATACTATGGGACCATATCAATACTTAGGGCCTCATTACGGGTTGGTGGTCGGACTGCCAGACCGCCATGTTGGCAGACCTGAAAAGACCGCCATGTTGGCGGTCTTTCAGACCCTCATTATGAGTTATACAGGCAGGACCACCGAGTGCCAATCAAAAAAGGCAGACCGCCAGCAGCGCAGCAGCCTGGATTTAATTTGTCCGACCTGCAGTACCGACAGCACCACAACCAACCATCAAACTTATTACAAGCACACAGTCTCTCAGACAGTTCCCCCATGGCGGTCTGAACCTGAGGAGCAAGGTGCACTTCCTGGTTTCCAGACACTAACTGCAGGCCAAAAAGACTGGCAGTGGTGCTCCCAGTGCCCATTACATCTCTTTCCCTGAGAGGAGAAAGTCTTGGCCATCTGACAGCTTGACAGGAATACCTGGAGGAGTGGAGTCTGGTAAGTCACAACACTAAAAATGTCACAAAAATGCTATGTCATGCATGCTCACAGCTCAACTTTTGCCTCACTTACTGTTACTCCATTCACACCAGCTCAGTGTTCACCTGTCCAAAGACCTCTATTTGGCAACTCTCAGTTGATGTGTACTCACCTGGGGAGATTGCATGTGTGTAGAGTGTGTAGTAGAGAGACTGACATGACTGCAGCTCCCAGCAGACACTGTTTCTATAACTTCAAATACCAGACCAGTGTCCACTTGTCCAAATAACCCTGTTTGTTATCTATCAATTTGAGGGGACACACCTGGGGAGATGACATTTGTCAAGTGTGTGTAGTACAGGGACTGACATGACTACAACTCCCAGAAGGCACTAATCCTGTAACTACAAACACTAGCACAGTGGTCACATGCTACAAATCATCTGTTAGTGAACTCTCAATTGAAGTGTACTCATCTGGGGGAGAACACTGGTCAAGTGTGTGTAGTAGAGAGAGTAACATGACTGCAACTCACAGGAAGCCCTTTTACTGCAAATGCCAGCACAGTGGTCACATGCCACAATACATCTGTTTCATTATTATCTATTGAAGTGTACTCTCCTGGGGGGATTACATTTGTATAGTGTGTGTCATAGAGAGAGTGACCTGATTGCAACTCACAGGAGGCCCTGTTTCACTAACTCCAACCACTAGTCCAGTGTTCTCTTGTCCAAAGACCCCTGCTTGATTTACTCACCTGGGGGGATAACACTGGTCAAGTGTATGATGTAGATGGAATAACCTGACTGCAACTCAAGGAGGCACTGTTTTCTCTGACTCCAAACACCAGAGCAGTGTTCACTTGTCTTAAGACCCCTGTTTGGCAACTCTCAATGCATGTTTACTCAGCTGGGAGGATACCATTTGTCAAATATGGGAAGTAGAGGGAGTGACATGACTACCCTGTGTCTGTAAAATCAACCACCAGCCCAGTGTTCTCTTGTCCAAATACCATTGTTTGTGAACTCTCAGTTGAAGTGTACACATCTGGGAGGATGCCATTAGTATAGTATGTGTACTAGAGAGAGTGGCCTGACTGCAACTCCCAGCAGGCCTTGTGTCTGTGACTCCAAACACCAGTACAGGATTCACTTGCCCCAATACACGGTTTTGTAATCTTTCCAATGCTCTTCACTCACCTGGGAGTATACCATTTGTCAAGTGTTGGGAAGTAGAGAGAGTGACCTGACTGCAACTCCCAGTAGGCCCTGTTTCTCTAATTCCACCCACAAGCCTAGTGCTCACTTTCCCAAATCCATCTATTAGTGAACTCACCTGGGAGGATAACATTTGTCAAGTGTGTGTAGTTTAGAGAGTGACAAGACTGCAACTCCCAGGGGGCACTGTTTTTCTAACTCCAAACAGTTCCCAGTGTTCACTTGTCCAAAGACCCTTTCTTGCTAACTCTCAATGAAAGTTCTCTCACCTAGGAGTGACCAAGATACAGATCATACCCAACTCAGCGTTGTTCCTGTCTACCTAGCTCCATCTTGTCCTGCGAATCCAAGATGAAACTATTGAGAATAGGAATGACACCTTGCTCAGGCAGCCATTTGCTCTTCAACCTATGTACCAAGCACAGTATCTACCATCTTGTGCCAATCCTAGATTCTGAGTTGCAGTGCAACACTGTTGACAATGAGTTTCCAGGAACCACTGGGAGAGGGCACCCTGTGGCAAGGGCACAGGCCTGTGGAGTAGGGTGCATGGGAGATATGTTGTGGGCCAGCAGAGTGAGGCCACAGGGGAAGGGGTGGCTCTCAGCCATGAGCCACGTCTTAGGGGTCTATCAGGGCTCCCAAGGCATGATGGCCCAGGTCTTAACCGAACTCCGGGAAATCAAGCAGGTACATAGGGACATGCAAGAACAGATGGAGGCCCACACTACCAATATGGCCTCCCTAACAGGAGTGATAAGGGACATACATACAGTCCTTAGCAAGGCTTTTCAAAACCAATCTTTCCCTGCCTTTGGCTCATCAGCACCAGTCACGTCAACATCGGTGCCAGCTACTGGAGAAGAGGTCCTGCCAGAGGAAGAAGACACCCCAGATAACCCTACCTCTGTAGCAGCAGATCCCTCCCCCCATGCAAGCAGGGGCATGCAGCAAAGAATCCAGGAGGTGCAGATGGCAAGACAGCTACCACTGCCAGCAAGTGACCTCTTACTAAAGGAACTCCTTTGTGTGCCACACCAGTTCCAATGGGAGGAGTACTCTAGACTTTGGACTCCAATGGTGTAGCATCTACTCCAATGATTTCATTCACCATGACTGACACCTTCACTTTACTTTTTCACTCCTTTCTGTCCAATGTTTATTTTCTGCATTAGCATTGCAATACATTTCTCCATCACAAACTCATTGTCTGCTTGCTTTAATTTTCACATTTTTTCATGTTAAGATATAAGACCATGATGAAGACACAAGCTACTTATGCAAGCAGAGACATGTTACAGGTACACAGTGCCCTGCTCAGGATCACAGCCATTTCACACCAACACATCAGTACAAGTGTCTGGTCAAACCAAACATTTTATTCCAGGGTAAAGCACATAGGCTGTCAATATGTCTGGACTTTTAGAAATAAGGATATGTGACATACTGAGTCAAAGTACATATTTCAAGATAAAGACCCCCAGACTACGGAAGGAGGGGATTTGTCAGCCACTGTCCTGTAGAAGAGGCAAACATTAAAGTGGATGATGTCATTAGCTTGAGCCTTATCACATACCACACCAAAGTAATCCAGCATCATATAATCCAAGATACGGACAGATGGCAGTACAGTAGTCCATGATCACAGGCCCATCATAATCCAATGTCCATGCATCTGGTGGTATGTCATAATTATATGTCAGAGTTGTGAGAAAGGCACTGAGGCCTGCTATGATGAAACACATCTACAGCTACATACCGGTCATACAAAAAGTGTTTTGCCAATGTGAAAGTAAAATGACTTGGTCGCAATCTATGACTACATATTTCATGCCCACATGATGACACACATGATGCAACTGGCCCACCGCAGCACACAAAACAAGTCCAGTGGGTACTTCTGACTTTCCACCCAAACACTATGCAAGCTGTCTTGGGGCAGGTCTCATATGCGCAAACTCTGTGGCCTACATTACCTGGAACAATCCATGTCCACTTTAATTGGCAGAACAGCATCAGATACCCACCAATGTCACAACTCTGAAATGCCCACATGAGGATGTCATGGTAAAAGTACCTGTACAAAGTCAGAACAAGTACTGCAGGCTTGAACACATACCTATGACATAAATAACATAGCAAGCACCTGGAAAACAAATTACATTGCAAGGAAACTGACACAAACAAAGCAACATCATCAAGGTAGGGATGTGTCAAAAGCTATCTCACCAATCAACCTTTGGCTGAATATTGCAGAGTATCAGCTCCCTAGCTGTTTCTAAAACAATAAACTCCACACATTCTCACAACTACAGTTCATTGTACAGTCACAGTCATTACATCCCATGATCTAATTACACTCATGAAAAGTAGCTGTTGATGAGATCTTCCCACAGGTTACCTCCTTCCTCTTCACCACTGTCATCCTCACTTGGCATTTCAGGAGTCTCACCTGGTGGTAATGCAGGCTTCCCCTCCTCTGGGATGTACTGGATACTCCTCCACAGAGCGATGCTGAATTCCTTAGTGGCGTCAATAACCAAGGATGGTTTGGATATGCGGAGTCTCTTGTTAAGGAATGGGACATATGTGCAACAATGAGTCACTCACTTACTGATTGTAGTACCTGACATTGCACACACACAATCAGGACAGATGTGACTTACCAACCAGCCAGGCCCTCTCAGGGTACAGTTGTGATATCAGTTGGGGTATGGTGCTGTTCTGCATTATGAAGGAATCATGAACTGAACCAGGATAACATGCACGGACATGTGAAATGTAGAGATCCGCCGAACAGACAACTTGCACACTGATGGAATGGAAGTTTTCTCTGTTACGATAAACTTGTTCATTAGCCTGCAGTGGCACCAAGTCAACATGTGTGCCATCAATGCCCCCCACCACATGTGCGAGGTGAGCAAAACCATAAAAGTCAGCCTTTGCATTGGCTAAATCGCATTTAGGAGAAACCTGATATAGTTGTCAAGGTTTTTCAACATTGCTGAGAGGACATCCTTTAACACCAGACTGAAAATAGGTGAGACATACCAGCAGATAGGGCCACTGTATGTTGGAAGGACACTGTGGCTAGGAAGGGCAATACTGACATGACTTGTACAATGGGTGGTGTGCTGGTTGGATACGTAATAGCTGGCATCAAGCCAACATATGTGCTTTCAATGGCCCCCACCACATGTGGGAGGCGGGCAAAACCATAAAAGTCAGCCTTCACATTTACTAAATCTTCATTTAGGGAAAACCTGATATAGCTGTCAAGGTGTTTCAGCATTGCTGAGAGGACATCCTTTAACACCAGGCTGAACACAGGTTGGGACATACCAGCAGATAGGGCCACTGTATGTTGGAAGGACACTGTGGCTAGGATGTGCAATACTGACATGACTTGTACAATGGGTGGTATGCTGGTTGGAAAACTAATAGCTGACATCAGATCTGGCTCCAACTGATGACATAAGTATACTATTGCTTGCGTATCCAGGTGGTAGTACATGATTATGTTGCATTGCTCCATGGTCTGAAGATCTGGCAGTGTATGGTAGACAGGAGGTTGTCGCATCCTCCCCCTCCCTAGATACCTATGTATGAAAAGACATGATTTGTAACATTAGTCAGTGTGTCCACATCAACATACTTGATGCATGGCAATGATATCACGTGGCAAAGCATTTCTGACTGTATAGATATGGTACCCAGTACACATCATAGCTGGCAACTACACAAGGGTCAAATGTGACCTCCATGGTTTTAACAACATGGATTTGTATCAAACTCAATGATGTGCAACACAATTGGCCCTCAAAAAGTGACTGTATATTATGACTGCCAAAATGAGCATTGGCGGTGGAATGGCATCTGCTGTTAAATGCCATCTGTGCCCTCCAACATACAATGGTGGATGAGTAAATGAATCTACATGAAAAGATAGGATAAGGCTGTTTGTGAGGGAACAAAACATGTTTTGTATATGTAACTCAGTTTATAAAGCCCAATACAGCATTTCAGGCCACCTAAATGGCAGATGCCTGACCTACTCCACTGAACATTGGGAACCTCCCGCAACTGGTGACGGAAGTCGTCATGGCGGTAGATGGTTGCAACCGCGGCAGACACAGCCATAGCCTAACATTGTTGCCAGTGGTGATTGCGGCCCAATGGCTGTGTCTGCCGGCGGTGACCACCACGTACGTGGTGGACGTGACCGCCATGTTCTGCAGATTCACTCACTTGACTCCTGACGCTGCTGCCAGCAACACCTCCCCATCCTGAACTGCTGTGTGCCGGGCCTGGGAGCAATCATGCCACATCCAGCAGGTGATAGGGCCCCTGCTTTCCCTCCAGAGGAGCTGGAGAGGCTTGTTAATGAGGTTCTACCCCCGTATCAACAGTTCTATGGCTCACCAAAGGGGCAGGTAAGTGCCTCAAGTGCACAATTTTCTCTGTACGTCACCATCCTTTTCCTCCTCATGGCTACAATGTGCCCCTGTGTGCCAATCAGAATTCTTGCGTGCCTGTTGTTGCAGTCTGTGTGGCATCAATGGGATGTACAATGTGCAGGTATTGGTGGCCAGTACCATATGTTAAGTTCAGTCACGTTGTGTTTTGTGAGGTTTTTTGGGCCCTAGATCCTTCTTGTGTTGGATGCACATAATTAGGTAAAGAGACATTTCTGGCATTCAATTATATTTCTTTCTTCATGATTGTAAATATCGGACAACATGTATGTGCATGACAGCATGAGCTGTGTATGCATCTTTTATGAGTCATTTGAGAATGATGTGAGCAATGTGTATAGTGCCACAGATCTTTCAACCCACATCTTACCTTGCAAAACTGTTGTGTGGAAGGCATATGGTGAGTCTCTTGCCCTTCAGGTGGACACACAAACCACATGCCAAGTTGCTGATGGGCACATGTTGTGCTGTCATGTATGGAAGTGATGGAAATGGAGTGTCATGTATGTTCTGTCTGCTCAGCCTGCAGAGACTAGGGCCTGACAAATGTATCTCCCAGTATGGGACCTAGTCCAGGCTGTGGGAGAGTCATTATGGCTATGCATCTGTGGCACT
This sequence comes from Pleurodeles waltl, assembly GCF_031143425.1. Lineage (NCBI taxonomy): Eukaryota > Metazoa > Chordata > Amphibia > Caudata > Salamandridae > Pleurodeles > Pleurodeles waltl. The sequence goes on from NC_090437.1 coordinate 833,961,299, forward strand.
ATGCCTAGTCCCTGTACACCAGCAGATCCTGGCATGCAGACAATATGATGCTCTAGTGGTATAGCCTGCCCTGAATGTCTTAGTCCTTTGACTAGATAAGGAATGGGTACAGAGGTAAATCATTAAACAAGTCCATATGTGCATTTAGCATCATTGCCAATGTGTGTATTTGACTCATGACAGGTCCTTTACTCCGACAGCTTTATTGTCACCTTCAAACAGGTTATATTTGTCTTGTACAGGCTTATTGCAAAATTGAAATTCCCACAGTGCTGACAGCGTGTTCATTCCTGGGGGGCCATTATAGGTGACTCAGTAGCTTGGTCAAATAGCAGAAACTGTACAATGCATGCCTTTGTATGATGGATGCCATCTCTGTAGGATAGACACATATGTACAAATGACTGTTTTGTGGTACAGATTCATACCATAGAACCCACACCATGAAGTGGCATGAGGCTGCATGTGTTAGGCCACATGTCCAAGCATGGAAAAGGAGGACACTTTCTGTACCCACCATGCCAGCCTCTTGATTGTCCCTCTGGTGTTAAAATGAAATTTGTACTATGCCAGTTGCCTATAGGAACTGTATGCAGGGAGTCAGTCACAAAGAGTGTGAATGTGTTGGTCTATTCAGACTTAAGGAGATTACCCTTCATAAGTCATATAGGTGTCTAGTGTTTCGTTGTGGCTCACCTCACAATACAGGTTGATGAAGCATGGGCTACCTGAAGTCAGTAAGCTTGCTTAGTCATTGTTGGCCCTGAGCAGGGTAGTGGGTTAGTCCTGCAGATGGAAATACATATGTCTGCAGCCATGTCCCTATACTTATTGGTTTGTGTGTTTCACACTTGTGGAGTGTTAACAAATTGAAAAATTCTAGCTTGGGATTTCTGACATGAATGTGACTCAAACATTTGTGCCAAAACGTGTGATTGTAAACTCTTCATTTGTCATTTGCATCCATGCAGGTCAACGCCCATCAGAAGAAGGAGATGTGGAGAGCCATCACCTGGAAGATGCGGGAGTCCACAGCCGGCGGAGTGCCCACTGTGAGAAGAGGTGGGAGGACCTGAGACATTGGTCCCTGAAGATCATAGAGGTCTATCTGGGGATGTCCTCCCAACATGGATGGGGCACACGTCGGACCATGAACAGCGTGCATTTCCATGTCATTGATGAAAAATTATGTAGCAAAGTGCTTTGCACATGTGAAACGGGGAAGGTTTGTAACCTGACTGATGGCATGCATCATGGAGTGACTTGCAGTTATGTTGGAATCGCATGTGTCTGGGTACAAGCGATCATCCAGGGACATCTGAGTTTGCATGACCAAAATGGAGACAATGATGTAGTTTCCCATTGGGCAACATGTCGAGAGCCTTCTACAAGGACAAGAAAATCTCTGGGCCTCTCCAACATCCAAAGGTCTAATGGCATATACTGATACACTCAGAGTATGTCACTGTAAGGGTCGCCAGACATAAATGGTGATTTCCCTGGGACTTGCTGATTCATTGTTCTGTGGATTTTAAAGATACATGTCCCTCACATTTTGCACATTTGGTCTACAGTGTACATTTCCATGACAAATGTGTGGTATATCTTAGCAACATTGGCACTACCTCCATGACTCCATTGGGACACATTTCACTTGGTAAAGTGTGCATGATGGATCTGTTCCCAGTGTGACAGGAGTATTTCCATGTAACCTTCTTCAGGCTATTGTACTGTTGTCAGCAGCATAGCATGCAATGGGAGCATCGTTTCTTATTGTTGTGTTACGGTGTATGTGACAAATAGATGTATGCATTACCTTGTGTGGGATCTTTGGGAATGCAGTTGGCAGTGGCCTACTTTTGTATGACAACAGGTAAAAGATGTATGCTTCATGAGGCAAAGCATTGAAGGTGATGTGGTATCCTACTTCAATGGTTACCAGGATTGCACAACTTCAGCCATTAAATTGTAGATGTCTGAGATCCTGATTTTCCAGTGGGAAACTGTTGACAGTTCTTATGACGTGCATGCATATGGTATGGTACATGTAGGGGCCACTTAGGTACAGTTTGTTGCTGAGGCCTACTTGAAATCATGGTAATGTTTGCTAATCACAACTGCTCAAGTGTGATCATGTGTGATTACCCTATTTTTCTTTGTATTTGCAGGATCAGCCCAGGGAAGTGAAAGAGACAGGGCACAGGGCAGAGCCGAATGAGGAAGCATCTGGCCACAGGATCTCGGGTAAATACACCACAGAGGGATTCAGTGGCCCATAGGGTGAGGGGAGTGCCACGGTGGATACCGGATCTACGTCCTCATCATCATTGGATTCTTCCTCCAGTGGCCACTCCCTAGTGGTGGCGGACCCACCTGGACGCACTCCAGTACCATCTTTGTCCAACACCCCCAATTCTATCCCCACCCTCCCTGTTGCTCCCCACCCATTTGCCCGTGCCCCCTCACCCAAGATGGCACCTTCACCCTAGCCCCTGTTACCCATGCTGCCCAGAGTGAGGAGGCTATTAATCTCCTGAGGAGTATCTCTGTGGGTCAGACTGACATTGTGAATGCCATCCAGGGGTTGTCCTCCCAACTGCAGCAGACAAATGCATTCCTGAAGGTATTCATAGTGCAATGTTTGTCATACAGAGATCTTTTCAGGTTCTGGCCTCCTCACTGATGGCAACCAATCACCCCACATCTTCCGTCCCCCTCCACCGCCCTCTTGCCAATCCAAATCTCCCATTCCCAAACCTATTCTAAGCACACAGACAGATACACATGCAACCACCTTAACACACAAAAGAAGCACACATAAACAAAAACACCACAAGACACACCAGCACGCAAGCACTCAACAGTCACCCACACACACAACATCGGCCACCACTTCCCCAGACAACTCCCCCACCACCAACACCGACCCACATACCACATCCAGCATACTCACAGGCACTACCACAACAGGCAATGACACACCCAACTCACCCACCATACCTGCAGACACCACCCCAACAGACACACTAACATCCACCACTACCAGCATACCTTTAGATACCATCCCAAAATACACACACACATCCACCACTCCCACATCACCCAGCTCCACCTCCCAGCCCATTAAAACACACAAATGCCCACACTCACACACTCAACAGACACCACCCAAACATAAGCATACCTCACAGATGCAAACACCCAAGACATCCACACCAACACAGCAGATAACCACTCCCTCGACCTCCAAATCCCAAAATCCTTCTACTGACAATCCACATGTTCCAAAGGAAGATTTTTTGTTTGAACTCGCCCTTTCCCCTGTCCCCTCCACCCATGTTCCCAAACTGAAGAGGCCTGACCCACATCTCAACCCATCCTTTCGACCTCCAACTCCTCCCCGTCACACCTACCCTACCTACAAACACCCATACACCTTCCCCACAAGAAGAAGCCCCCCCTCCAAAGAAGCAGTCCACCCCTACCAAACACACCCATCCCAAATCCAATCCCCCCAAGGATGGTCCCGGAGGTGCCTGCCTACCCACTTGATGCCCCTTCCTGTGGATGTTCCCTGGCAGTAATAGGAGTCAAGTGATGGCACATTACTGTGCTATGAAAGAGTATAATAGGGACTGGTCAATGGCCTTGGACAATTTACATTTGGGTTCAAATAAACCCAAACAGTTGTCTTTTTTTGTGTACACATTTGTCCTGCAATTCCTTTTCTACCTTTATGTTGTTCCTGATTAATTTGTGTTGTCTGCCTAGGGTTCTGTGTGTTTCAGCCTGCTTGCTGATCCATTTGCTGCTGTTTGCAAAATCTGACTTTGTGGGTATTGTTGGTGTCAACCAAGACAAAGGTAGCTATTGACTGTCTGGATATGTGGGTGTAAATGCAATTGTTATGTCATAGCATTGTGCTCTGTTTGGTATAGTAAGTATTTCATCTTGTGTTGTCCAATGTGAGCAAGTATGCTGTTAGACATGTCCCCCTATATAGATTGTAGATTCATGATCAGCAGCAGTGGCAGGACATGTGAAATGGGCTCCATGGCAGCATATGACATGTAAAGCTACCTGCAGGTGAGTGTCTCCCTTTATACTGACCGTTTCCACCTGCTGAGACATGGTGGTTGGTCCGAAACGGTCACACTGGTGATGTGCAACCTCATAATGAGTTTGGCAGTAATACTGTCTCCGCCGGCCTGTTTGTGGTGCCTTCTGACCTTGGCGGTCCGCAGTGCCTGGTGGTGCTGGCGGAACTGCAGTGGTTTTTGCTCCATAGCCTGCATAACTTGTAATAAAGCGGTCCGACTGCCAACCCAATGGCTGTCGGACCACCACCACTGCCATGGCGGTCCATGGACTGCCAAACTTGTAATGAGGCCTTAAAGTGGGCTTTGGGCTGTCCCACGGCATATCATTAGTTGGCTTTCATGTTACTCCCACTCCTATTCACTTGCTTCTTATTCAATCACTTTCTTTCCACTCATTGTGTTTGTCCATCCATTAAAGCATAGCATCTTTATCAACATTTTGATTGTATCACTTTTATCTTTCTTCTGCTCATTTCCAGGGAACTATTTTTGTTTTGCTTTTAGCACTCCATTGAAGTGCATGTGGTTTACACTGACATTTTTTGGGGGGGAGATCCCAGCAGCTGCAATTTGCGTCCGATCACTCCATTTGTAAAACACACACCTGGCATTAGGTGAGACTTATTAGTTTTCACAATACTTTACAAATGTTTGTTAATTTCAGTTAGTCAGCAAGGTCCTGGTGTCATGAGGTGCAGGGTCTCCTGAGCTTAGTAGGGACTGGTTCATAGAATTGTAAGAAGAGGAAATGGAAGCTAGGTGATATAAACTGATATATAGCTCAAGTTACTCTCAGTGCTAAACTGCGCATGACAACCAAATTGGGAACAATTGAAGACAAATTTATTCCCCCCGGATATTTACTGATTGATTTATTGCATTTGTAGAATTATTCATTCATCTGGAAGCCACCATAGAGGTTCAAGGTTCTGACATAACTTCACAAAACCTTCAATATAAAGGGAATCTTGCATATTTGGTTTTCAGATAGGTGTTATCTAGTCCAGTAAATCCGAGGAGGATAAAACTGCAGAGAAATCATGTTAAATTTCACAACTATTTACTGACAGCTTCTACAAATATTAACATCAAGTGTACAAGTAAATGATAATTAGATATGTAACGCTGAGCTTAAGTTGACTAAATATTCTTCCACTTCCAGTGCCCAACACTTCTTAATCCAATAAATACGTAAATTGTGTTTATCTTGCTGTACATCCCAACTTCCTTTGGTCATTCTCTCATCTTGACATATTGTGAGGAGGTGCAAGAAGAATAAGAAATATCATTTGAAAAATGATTGATGGATTATGAGAAGATTCCATTCCAGACCTCAGGATATGATGACAAATGTTTTGAGATCACTGAAGAGTGAAGCCTCATGACTTAATTGGCAGGGCTTTTTCTGATTACATGTATGTTACATACAAATCAGGCCTAATTGTATGATGAAGACTACTGCTCTAAGGGGCATATTTACAAGCCCCATAGTGCTACCCGAGCATCACTTTTTGTGACACTCCGGTGGGGCTCTGCACTACGCATATTTACAAGGAAGCGCTAAGCCACTTTTTGTGGCTTAACGCCTCACTGAAAATATAGCCCCCCCAATGCAGTTTTCAGTGGCGGAGGGGCACACAATGGGTGTTGCTGTGGGCGTTCCACCACAACACCTAATGCTTTTGATGCAGCCCCATATTTACATGAATTCGTAAATCTGTGGAAGCTCCAAAAACAAATGCCACTGTGGCGGTGACATTAGCATAGTGCTACGAGGAGAAATGCTTTAATTGCTCCTCATTTTTGCTTTTTCTTAGTGTGCTGCATGCTGCAGGACATATAGAAAGAGCAAAACCGCTGTAAATGATTGTTTATGTGCTTGATGGTGTCACTTCCTGCACATAAACAATCAATAAATAATGACGATTTGGTACTTCTATGTGTGCTGCATTCTGCAGCAAAATAGAAGTTACAAATCACCATTGTAGATTTGTGACACCTTCCTGCACATAAACAATCATTTCCTTCCATGCAGACACTCTTGCACTATGGCGCAAGGATGCCTGCGTTGGCAGCTAAATCTTTGTAAATACGGTGCATTCCTGCATTTCAAAACTAATATTTGAATTGTAATAATACCCAACAGTGTTCAAGATCACAATATCTTTTTATAAACAGGCTGGCATTAGTAATGCTAACAAAAATAAAAGAAATCCAGCAAAGAGGAAACTTTCATTCAACTGTTCAGAAAGCTGTGTGTAGTGAGTAAGGCCATCCTGGCACGCACAGGACTATTGTGGAAAGTAGTATGTTTTGATGCAATTGCTCGAGTTTCAGATTGGAATCTGACTGAGGTAGTACTTATGTACTCATTAACTGATGCAGATGCAAGAAACTGCACAGCACCCCCATCCACATAAAGTATCATTGTGGGTAACGGTATAAAAAGACCTATGAATTTGGGCGAGGCGGGCATGAAGAGCAGTTGCTTGGCAAAAATGCCAAAGCATCGATATCTGAATGAAGGCCCGAGAATTTCTTAGGGGAATGCAGTAATAATGCATCGCTTGTCATAAAGTAGCAGGGGAAGGTTCTAATCATTAAGCCAATACCATAATTAGGAGGCTGATACTAATATTGATATAAATGTTAGGGAGATGTATTTTTAATTATTACAGATAGTGTAGATGTATGACATAAAATGCTTTGGATTTTTCTAATACTCACCTTCTTTGGCTGCTGAATTTGCAATCATAATTTTCGTAATTATGATACATAAGGTTTGTGTGCTGATTATACATAATAAATATGTTATCATTATATACACCAGCTGCTGTGTGAATCTACTGCTTTAAGAGGTCTGTGTGAGGGTTCTCATAACTATAAATACTCCGTGTAAATAAGAGCTCCTCTGGCAGTGTTGTCTGATTCCTATCACTTTTGATGAGACTAAATGGGTTTAGAGAGAAGTAAGAAGCACCTGTCTGCATTTCTTTTTTTCCAACTGGGATGCAATAAGCATGCTTCCCTTGGGGGTAAATCTTTCCAAGTGTCCTCTTCACTTTGGGGTTTCATAATGGTTAGCAGTTGATATGTTAGCACATGAAATTTGCAACATGATGTGCGGTTCTGACAGGAGGTGTTGTATTCATGTACTTGCAATTGTTTAATAGTGCTGAGAAGTGTAGGTGAAAGGATCCCAGACTAACATCAGATGCTTGAATTGTATAACCTTTTCTATGGACAGAGATACAACGTCAGCTTGGAGTGAGGTGCATGGGACAATACACAGCTCTGAGCATCATGAGGTGTTGTTACAAAAGAAGATCAGATCAATTTTCAGCAGTTTCTCCTAGTAGGGTAGTATTAGTCATTGATCATGTTTTCTGCCTGTTCCCTGTGCACCTGTGTTTCTGAATCCTTGGTACAGTAAAAAGATTTGGTGGATAGGTAATTGTAAGGGATTCGGTTATTAGCCGAGAGGGGTGAGAGCCCACTCAAGTAATAAACACAGTCTTTCTAAGGATGAACCACAAAAGTCACTAAGTAAACCAGTGCTGAACCATTAGGTAGCTTGGCCCAAATAAAGTAAGGTTTAACTTTAAAGGTAATTTGTAAAGTGCTTCTGCAGCACTCAAACAATATTGAAGTCAAAACCCAACACAAAAAATGTTCAAAACAATTTAGAGGACTCTGGTAAATAAAATAAAAAATGTTGCTAAAACAACCCAAATCCAATAAGTAGAATCAGAGATATGATTTGTTTGTAGGTACAAAATAGCACCAAGAAGCACAAAGCACCACTTGTGATTATCTGGTTGTGCTGGACCAGGTCAAAGTCAAAACTTCAGCCCAATTGTGATGGTCTACGGGCCAGGGACACGGACCTGGTTTGTCCAGATTGATGGTTTACTTTCCAACAGTCCGGTTCCATGCAAGAAGTCTTTGACATGCACCAAAGGTCCAGGACAGGGGAAGGCACTTTTTGGGGAGTCAGGCTCATTTCAACAAAGGCCAGCAGCAATGTTCAGGTAGGTCCAGTTGGTGCTGGTCAGCTGGCCAGCTGCCCAGTGGCAGTTTCATTTTTAGTTTATTATAAGTGTTCCAGCTAACACATAAGAGCACAAAGTACAACCGAAAATAAAAAGGTACAACTATCGAATATATACAAATAAAATTCAGGGATAAATATCAAGTACATCTAAGTTAAAATTATAATAATAGGACAATAAGAATGATAAAAACACACAGAGAGGTCATTATATTTGTAATACATAAAACATTTCATATGTCAGATTTATTAATAAAATCAGTCTACCGGACTAGAACTGGGTATCATCCTTCTACTTGTTTCTTTCTCGTGATAAACTAAGCAGATCGTGTGCAAGAAGCGACAATTCAAACTATATCAAAGACATCTGTCTTATAGCACAATGATACGGCATCATGCAAGACCTTATTTCAAATTTAATAAACAGAGGGCAAACCAATTCAGAAATTGAATGGCAGTTTTTGTGTATAAAAGCAAAAAATGTACTGTTGTATCCTTGCCCCCTGAATTGCATGTGCAATCTTGGGACAGGTGTGCCACCCATCCAGAACGGTACCATCTATTTGGAAGTATTCCTATCCTAAACTTAACATATAATATGTGTTTCTGTTCTGGGTGTAGTAGATCTATATATGTGGTCTGACTATTGGTATCACACTCAAAACAGTTAGCAGTAAGAGGGTGTGTGTTGCTACTAGCCGTGATAAATTTGGAGTACTATCATGCCTCCTTGACAGCTACTATGCTCTCAGTTTATTCAACTAGGGTACCACAAGAGATAGGTCCAGGTCTAACTCGTTGAGTACTTTGCTTACATGTTTCCCCCAGCTATGCCAGTTTGTACAATCTATAGCTAATACTTCCATAGCAGATTGCAGATACACGTTTGCCAGGGGATTTCTATTTAAACAGATCTGATATAGGACAGGTCTTAAGGCAGCTATACCTGATACAAATTGTATATCCAGTTCTGTATACAAGGGGAGTAGCGGAGTCCAAGGGCCCAATTTTAAAAAGTATGCAGATCAATATTTTCCACTACTTGTAGATCCCTGGCTTTATTACAGCTTCAAATCTCTGCAAAACAGATGCAAAAGCTTTCTGCTTGTAGAGCTTTAAGGTGACAGTTAACACTTGACTGCCAATTTTTTTGACAAATCTAAGAACGGCGTTAAAGCATGCCCTAAACTTAACTGTGGATTTCTCCATTTGGAGCTGCCAGCTGAGTGAGGCATGAAAACACATGCCGAGATAATCGAACTGATCAACCTTTCCTAATGATGTCCCAACCTTTTCTAATTATTTCCCATCTCTCTTAAAAGATCTCCATAGGTGCAAACATTATTCCATCACCATGACTTTTGTTTTCTTAACATTAGTAAATAGATGTTTCATGCTACAAATCTCAAGAAATGTATTGATCATAGCATGCATGGAATTTTAAATTAAAGATAGCAGTACTGTGTCATCCGCATATAGCAAAATTGATACCTTCTCACCTATTTGCTTAGGACAATCTATACCCATTTCCACCAGAGAGGCAGCAACATTGTTTATAAATAAGTTAAATAAGAGAGGGACCATTACACAGCCCTGCCATAACCCAGAGGGAATGGGGAAAGAGGGTCTGCATTCCTCTTCTGGACCAAATTGGACTTGCTCTGTGTTATAGGAGTGAAGACCTTTAATGGCTTCCAACAGAGGTAGGTCAAAGCCAGGCAGGTAAAGGGTGCTCCAAAGCCTTTGTCTATATACCAAATTGAAGGCGGACCTCAGGTTGATAAAGTGGATGAAAGGGGAATTTTTTGACCATCACATATTTGGTGCACATTGAATAGAGGCAGAACGCCTGCTCTGTGATGCCAATCTCTTTTCTAAAGTTTTTTCTGGCAGTCTATCAACACTTTTTGCACATCAGCCCAACGCTGCAAATGGTTCAGAAGTATCCCTCTAAATATTTTCCCTGACCCATCTAAGACAGAGATGGGTCTGTAGTTTGAAGAATCAGTACGGTTGCCTTTCTTGTTCAGGGGACCAATGTTGCAGAACACCAGGACCATGGGATGAAGAATGACTGCAACACTGCATTATGGACCTTCACCATAATACCAGTCAGAGGTCTGAAGGCAAAATAAGGTGCAAACTGCTAGTATTGCCAATGATAGGATATTTCTGGCACCCAAGCAAAAAAATCAAGCTCTTATTAAAGTTGTGTAAAATGGGCCACCCAAACATTGACCCGATGAAATGTATGAACTTTTGACCATGCTTGTGAGAACCCAATAAGACTATCTTCCAAATCTGCTTGGCTTCAATTATCTTATCGTAGCCATGCTTTTTCCTAGCCCTTTGGCTTTTTTTGCATGAGCAGGTTTTTGTACATTCTTCTTGGATCCAGGGAGAGTGCTTCTGATGTAGGCAAAGTTTCACATATTGTCAAGGCCAAAAGAGTGTTTCTTTTTTATAAGAGTAGCATTCCACATCGTACCTGTCCAGTGGGTTGATACTCTTCACTGTTTCCCTTTGGGACGAATAGGTTTTATCCAGAAGGATGCAATTTTCTCTATCATTGCACTGTAGGCAGCAAGGGTTGATGATTCCAGACCTAGCTTGTAGCCCGCTATCTGGCTTAAATCTCATCTAAATGCTCATGAAGATAGGTTGTACATTTTCATATATTGGTCTAGAACAACTTACCAATCTTACATTAATAGTTTTTTCAGTACCATTGGGTAGAGTAATCTGTTGGTGTGGATAGATGTCACCTTTAGGTCCTCTACTAATATATCTGCAAGTGGGGTTCATAAGCAGGTGAGACCTCAGGAAGCTTGTTGTGCCCCTGTAGCTCAAACGGACAATTAGAATAACTTTTGGGATCCTGGGTTCAAGGCCACCAGGTCCAGTCTTCCTTCTTCAGAAAGCAGAGCAGTTCTTCTTCTAAATATTCTCAGGTCTAGGGGAATTCAGATGAGTCATTCTGAGGGTGTCACTTTTATACCCAATGCCAGCCTGTGTGCGAGGGTCACCCTCTTTGTCTTAGCCCTGATTCTGGTCAGTTCTTCCCTGGATTTGCCTCCAATTTGCCTAGGGAGATAAAGGGGAGGTAGGCCCAGATGTGAGCTGCCTTTGTCAGTGACAGAGCAGGCACCTTCAGATGTCAGGGAGGATGTGGGCATAGCTTTCAGGAAGGGCTTCAAATGGTAGACTGCTTAGGAGAGGAACACCCTTCCCCACACCCAAGGCTTTTTGTCCCCTGACTGTCACAACACACTAACAGTCACTTGAATTTGTATGCTGACAAAAAGGTGCATTTGACTTAGACCTCGGGAAAGGTTTAGATTGAAACTGCAGTTTAAAACTGCACTACAGGCTCCAATAGAAGGCCTGAGACATGTTTTACAGTGCTACTTTAGTGGTCGGCACGTTAGTTCATTCCACTTTGGTTTCTTTATCTGTTGCTGTGACTGACTTTTTTTGTTTATTTCTTTGGTGCTCCACTGTCACTGTGGGTGTTTTAGGCTGGTAGCTGCCTATGTTTTATTGCAGCATTCCATTACATCCATGTTGTTGACATTGTTTTGGGCTTTATACCAGTGCTGTCCTCGTTTACCTCTGGCTTCTAAAATACGCTTATTTCACAAATGAAACACCCAGTCGTTTAGCTCACTGCTCACAAAAGCCACAATATGCCCTTTCTGGTAGAATGTAGCTAAACCTGGAAGCAATGATGTGAAACTTGCATAGCCTCGCACTGCATCTGGAGTCTGTCTCTCCAGGCTCCCTCCCTGCCAGCACTCACAACATCGCACACAGGGCATTACTTATCTCCTTTATTGGGACCATAAACCTTCTCAGGGTGCTCTGCTCATCGAAATGCAAGGTAAGAATGCTTATTTTTCATAGCGTTCATTTTCCTGTAGCTATATGGCTTTCTGCTGCAATCTAGGTCTGTGACATTTTTGAAAGTACAATGCTCTTCTGGTTGATGTCCCCATTTTACACAGTTGAACTTACACATGGAAAGAGTGGAAAATTCTGCATGTCAATTCTGATCCATGGCTCATTAAAGGACCCCCAGCAATGCCATTACAGCCTTCTGAGGTTTTCCAGGCAGCCAAAGCTGCCGACACCTCCCAGAAAGGTTTCTGCCCTCCTGTTGCTTGAGAAGCTCTAGCCCAGGAAGGCAGAACAAAGGATTTCCTTTGGGAGAGGGGTGTTGTTAGAAATGGGGTTTCTGGTTGGCTAAGGTATGCACCTAAGCCAGGCAGAACCCAGCCACTCTAGTCAGGACAGGGGAGTTACACGTCCAAGATAACCCCTGCTCACCCCCTTGGTAGCTTGGCACAAGCAGTCAGGCCCATCCCGGAGGCAATGTGTAAAGTGTTTGCACAACACACACAGCACACGTGATGCACTAGCCCCACCACAAAGGAAACACAACACTAAGTTATATGAAAATATAATGTATTCTACATAATGCAATTATTAGACCAAACACAACATGTCAGTAATGTCCTGCTACCTTAGCAGTCGTCAGAACGTTACACATTAGTTACTCTGCAGAACCAGTAGTAGGCACATATAACACACAGGTTACTTAGTATTCTGCAACATAAGCAGTAGTCAAGAATCACAATACTACACCAATGCACTTGTCAAAGAAGTATCATAAACGTCCATAACAGGAACATTATAAAATATATGGCAAGTGAAAAATACCACATATTAGCATGTCATGCCCACAAAAGGAACATTAGCATACATATATAAAACATCATAAAAATAGGTAGGCAACATCTAGATCAGTAATGTCCATATAAGGAACTTATGGCCTATATATGTCCTTTTAAAGTACCTGTTTTACGATGCTCAGGCACCACCAGTGCCATGAGGGGATCAAAATGGGCCCCCGGTGCTCCACTGCGCAAAATGGGGGCCCTCTGGTGATTGGGTGGCAGGGGGGGGTGACACGCACCCCCTCTGGGTTTGTAACGGGCCCCTCCTGGGACCTGCGATCTCTGAGGGCCCTCCAGGCCTCCAATGGCCCTTCAACAAGGGGGGGGAACAACAATGTCCAACAAAGCACAATCGGGAGCCCGGCGGCACGGGGAGCCTCCAATGAGGCTTCCACCCCGCCCGCCCTTCAAGATACTCGTATCGGGCCACTCCTGGGGCCCACAATCACTGGGGGGGTCCACAAAGGGAGACTGGCGGTACAGGGGGCCTCTGGCAAGGCTTACGCCCCGCCCGGGGTCTCTGGCAGCACAAGACGGGCTCCGTTGGGGCTGGGGTGAGCCTCCAATGAGGCTTCCTTCCCCGCCTGGCTTCACTAAGCACGATGAAGCCCGCCCGGGCTGCAGCTGAGGACAGACACCAAAGTAGGTACCTGCTTGTTCCCTGGGGGGCGCTCCTTGGAGCGTGCCTTGCCCCGGGGCACAAGAGGAGCACGCTCGCTCCTTTTCTTGCTTCTAGTGGTGCCTCGGGGAACCAGGTACAGCACGACTCCGGCGCGCTTTCTAAAATAAGCCGGGTTGCGGCGTTGAATTATTTCACACAAACAACGCGCTTTTCAAAGCGCAGGGAACAATTGAAAGGCGGCGATAACCACGGCAGCAAAAAATGCTCTCAAGTGCTAGGGGCAATCAAAATAAAGCACTTTCCAAAGCGCTGGGTGAAATGAAGCACTACTTGTGCTTCAAGGGGTTGCAGGGGTCAGGGACCACAGCACCCTGCCCCGGGGAACAAAGTTGAGGAAAAAGGAGCACAGGTGGTAGGGCCCAGCAGAAGGCCAGCACAAGGTGGATGCAGGCAAATGGCAGTTCCTCCAGGTGACCAAGCAGGTCACAGGTCAGCACAGCAGCTGCAGTCAATGGCAGTTCCTGGTGAGTCCCTCCGGCAGTATTGTGTCCAATTCCAAATGTCACCAAATTGTGGGGAAAATTCCCCTGTACTTATACTCAGTTTCACAGTGTGTCCACAAAGGAAGGGGAGAGGAGGTTACAGCCAGTTACAACTGGTTCTGGGAGTGCCCCCTCTCTCCTCCAGCACAGGCTCCAAACATCAGTTGGGGGTAAACAACCCAATTGTGTGAGGACAGGGCACAGCCTTTACAAATGTAGGTGTGCCCCGCCTCTCCCTTCTCTCTGGCCAGGAAGACTATTCAGCATGCAGATGCACCTCTGTGATACCTCCACCCTCCCTGTGTACAGGCTGTCTGAAAAGTATGCACAAAGCCCAACTATCACTCTGCCTAGACGTGGATTGGAGTCAAGTTGCAAAACACCAGAGTCATAGGCACAGAGAAATGCTCACTTTCTAGTGACATTTCTGTAATAGTAATAAAAAATCCACTTTCACCAGTAAGCAGGATTTCTCATCACCATTACAACCATACCAAGCATGCCTACTCTACCCCTAATAAATCAGACAATACCTCCTACACATAAGGCAGGGCATTTCTAATGCAATCCTATGAGAAGGCAGCACTCACAGCAGTGAGACACCCAGTTAGGCTATTTGTCACTACCAGGACAGGCCACGCAACCTTGCACATGTGCTGCATTCTACATACATAGCACCCTGCCCATAGGGCTATCTAGGGCCTACCTTAGGGTAACATACATGTAGTAAAAGGGGAGTTCTGGGCATCGCAAATAAATTTAGATGCCAGGTCCCTGTGGCAGAAATTTGCACACACAGGCCCTGCGCTTGCAGGTCTGGGACAGGTTTGAAAGGCTACTTCAGTGGGTGGCGCAAGCAGCGTTGCAGGCCCATAAGTAGTATTTAATTTACTGGCCCTGGGTATAGAGATACCACTGTACAAGGGACTTACAGGTAAATTGAATATGCCAATTAAGTATACACCAATCATGCCAGCTTTAGATGGGAGAGCACCTGCACTGATCACCAGTGATAAAGTGCTGAGTCCTAGAGCCAACAGCGAGAGGTCAGAAAAAATAGGAGGGAAGGAGGCAAAAAGTCAGGAGATTAACCTGCCAAAAGGGCCAGGTCCAACAGGTGTTAATCCCTCTCCCTTTGGATATAGGTGTTACAGGCTTAGGAGGGGTAGCTTCCCCAAGCTACTGGCAGTGCTTTGAAGGGCACATTTGGTTCCCTCCTTGCATAAACCAGTCTACACTCATTCAGGGACCCCTAGTCCCTGCTCTGGCAATAAACTGGACAAAGGAAAGGGGAGTGACCACTCCCCTGTCCATCACCATCCCAGGGGTGGTGCTCAGAGCTCCTCAGAGGATCCCTGGGTTTTGCCATCTTGGATTCAAGGTTGGCTGGGAATCCTGGGAGAATCTGAGTGGCCAGTGCCAGCAGGTGATGTCAGGGCCCCCTCCTGATAGGTGGTCACCCAGCTAGGTGACCAATCCCCCTTTAAGGGCTATTTAGGGTCTCTCTCTTGGGTGGTTCCTCAGATTCGGTTTGCAAGACTTCAGCAGGAATCCTCTGCACTCTCCACTTTGACTTCTGACTGAAGAAACTGCATCTGGATGCTACAGGACCCGGAATGCTGCAACAAAGAAGCAAGACGCCTTATGCCACTTTGTATCCATGGCTACTTCCAGCAACTGCAACATTTCCTCAGTTGTGCATCTTCTGAGGACAGCCCATCTTCAGCCTGCATCAGAAGGAAGAAGGAATCTCCCTTAGGGTGAAGGAGTCACTCCTCTGCTTCTGCAGGCACCAACTGCAATGATGACCGGCTGCGTGGATCCCCTCTCCTGCTGAGTTACGTGAATCCTGCATCACGGGTGGTAGGCTGAAGTGGACCTGACGGTCCTCTCTTCCAACTGTCCAACTTGGGTGGAGGTAAGCCCCTGCCTGCCTAAGCAGGACAGTACCCCCATGCACCCCTTCCTTTGCAGCTGCCTAGGTTTGTTGGCATCCTCCCTCCAAGATCTTCACGCATCCTGAAGCTCCAGCCCCCAGAACTCTCTCCTGTGATGCACAGCTCCCTGAGTGGTTCTCCGGCGGCGTTGGAGCCTTTCTCGTAGTGCTACATGGGTCTCTTCTGTGACTCTCCTGTCCCCATCCTGTGGGACCCCTGAGGGTGCTGCCTGGGCTTCTGTGGGCTCTCTGTGTTGCTGAGAGCCCCCTCTGACTCACCCTCCTGGGTAGAGTCCACCTGGTCCTTCCTGGTCCCTGGCAGCTCCACTTTCTGCTAACTGCGAGTTTTGCATGTGCCAAGGCTTGTTAGCGGAACCCAATGATGCAAACCAGAATGCACCTTCTGGTGTGGGACATCACCTGCACCATCCAGGGACCTGACTTTGTCTTCTTGGGTGCGGTGCTGACTCTTCATCTGCACCGGCGGTTCATTTCTTGCACCTTCATCCTGGTGGGTAGGGGCTCCAGCCCTTCCTGTACTCTTCTGTGCTTCTTGGACTCAGTCCCTTTCTTCCACAGGTCCTCTGGTCCAGGAATCCACTGTTGGTATCTTGCGGTCTCTTCTGGGTTTTGCATTGCTCTTCTTTACTTCTCTTTGTTTTTCTGGGAAACTTACTGTGATTTACTCCAGTTTTCCTGGTTGCTGGGGTGGGTTGTGGTACTTACCTTTGGGCTTTCTTAGTACTCCCAGCTCCCCTCTACACATTACGCTTACGTAGGTGGGGGATCGACTTTCGTATTCCATTTTTTTTTGTATATGGTTTGTGCTCCCCCTAGGCCTATTTCTCCCTATTGTAATTTTCACTAATTACACTGTTTTCTAACTGTTTTTATGCCTATTTCTGCATACTAGTGTAAATAATGTGGGTATTACTTCCCTTCTGGGGGAGTGTAGCCTCTGTGTTATTTTTGGCATTTGTGTCACCAAAATGAAGTACCTTTATTTTTGTAACACTGAGTGTTTTCTTTTATGTATGTGAGTACTGTGTGAGTACAGTGATGTTGCATAATCTTTGCATGTCTCCTAGATAAGCCTTGGCTGCTCATCCACAGCTACCTCTAGAGAGCCTGGCTTCTAGTCACTGACACACTACAATAATAAGGGATACCTGTACCTAGTATAAGGTGTAAGTACCATAGGTACCACCACACACCAGGACAGCCTCCTACAGTTCTATTGGTTACTTTAGTGATTTCAGCTAATGCTGCAATATTTCCAGACAAACACAGCACACACCATGAAAGTTCTGGTGACAAGCAATCTTTTATGGTGATCTAACCTGGTTAAATTGTGCTGCAACATTATTGGTGAGATCTGGCTTAATGAACACTTTCAGTGCTCACTTTACATGACACAACTTGTACTGCTGTGGAAAATGATACCAACGTGTGTTCAGAGAGCTGTGTCAGAGAAGCAGTGTGTACTACTTAGGTGAACACACACATCACATTTAATGAGTGGGTCTAAATAATTTAGACACAAATGTTGCAGAAATAGTGAGAAATGTGTGAACAGGAGTAAAGACAGTGGAATTTTTACTTGGAAGAGACTTCCATGTGAAGAAAAAAGTTTGAAAAGTAAATACTGTCAAATTTCTAAATCTGCTGCTACATATTCTCCACAGCGCAGAAGTTTAGAGAAAACAACTGGAGGCCTTCAAATGTATGAAAATCCCTTGCAGTCTGTGAAGGCTTTTCCATAAAACACTCAGGAATACTTCAGGTGTAGTTCGTATGCAATTTCTTTTATTGCAGGAAAGACACAAAATATCTTTCCAAGTATTGCTTCCTGCCTGATCTGTCCTGTTTTGAGGCCAAGCACACAAGCGCTTTGACCTGTTGTAAGTCTTGTGGGATTTTAACTATGCCCACCGCATGCCCATCACTTTCAGTCGTTTGAGGGCTTGCCTTTCAAAAATCCTTTGTTATCACTGGCAAATGGTTTACATTTGTCCCTCTATGGGACGGTTTTGTTACCGCCTTGGACACCGACCCTGTTACATGGATAATTGCACCACTGCCGATACATTAGACTGCGAGCGAACTACTTTTTCCTTTTGTGTCTCTCCTTTGTGCTCATGCTCATGGCTGCCGTGGCTCCTTAAATCAGGTCATTTATAACGCGAGACCCACTGCATTGCAAATACTTGTTTTAAAATGATTTCAGATTTTGTTTTGCCTGCATACTAGATTTTGCAGTCTACTTTTCTTTGACTATGTTGAGTTTAGTTTCTAAATCACATTGGATTCTGAGCAGTCCTCTAGAAGCAGTACCCCCTATCTAGTGCAAAGAATTTCTGCAGGATGATTGACAGTTTCCAGGCTAAACATAGTTAATGAGAAAGAGTTTTCGATCTATGTTCAACATCCATGTCTTTATCAAGATGTATGCAGGTGATGGGGCTTGTAAAACTACATGAATGGTTCTCGTCACCTGATACTTTGATATTAAAATCTGAAAATAGAATTATTTTGAATGACAAAGAACAGCCTTTTCAGTATTCAGTCATAATGCACGGGACTACATCCTTCAAAGGGTAAAGAAGCTATTTGTAAAAAGATCTCGTTTAAAATGCATTGGTTTGTGCTGCAGTAGAAAGTCAGATTACACAAAAGACTTTTGGACAATTCAGTGTTTCTTTTTTACACCTCCCATATTTACTTTCTTTACACATCCGAGGGCACAGGTGCACTTGCCTCAAATATGTATTTATGTATACCTTATATATTACTACATGAAAAGTTTATTAAAATCAGCCATGTTCTTCATAGGAGTTATGTGATCCTGCTGCAATGCAGTTTGATGTATGTTAGGCCACAGAACAAATAGACATCATTGGGTATTTAAAACTGAGCTACAACTCTCTTCAAAAATAATTGCTATCAATTATAACCTAACTGTAAGCTGAAATAAATATCTAGCCACCAACCATCCTTTTCCTACATCTGTACTTTACTATACCTGTATTTCTACAAAGAACCAAGAATTGTGTGATACGTATATTGTGGCTGTAGCAAGGCTTGTCTTAGTTTCTAGCTATATACACATTTCCCTTTTAGATGTGAACCAAAGATGTCACAGTTTTTAAAAGAAAAAAATAAGAAAGTTATCCCTAATAAGATGTCTGTCTAGTGGCAGGTTACTCTTATCACAGCCTAGTCTGTTAGTTACAGAGACTATTTTATCTTCTAGATTCCTGCCTCACTGTTCTCTCCTGTTATATGCTCAATAAGACATAGTGATGTGAATCTGAAAAGGTGATTTTTAGGGTAGTGGGCAAGAAACATGTCTTCACTGAGGAAGACATGAGACACAGAGGTGAGCACAATTGTATTTTGTAATCTGTCACATATACAAAACAAGCATTTTCATTGCAACGGGTCTCACATTTGTTTGAGTTAGAGCTATTAGTGTTGTAAAGCAAAAAAAAACGCAGCGCGATCTCGCTATGTAAAATGCAGCACGATCACGCTGCGTGGAAAATAAACAGATACAGTAGTCTGAACTACAGGCTGAAAACATCGAGCCTTGTATGTTTTTGGTACTTTACCGGTGCTGTGTAGGTGGGCTAAACACGCTGTGTAGGTGGGCTAAATGCTGGAGGCGCGCCAGAGGCAAGCCCGTCTGTGCCCGTCCGCACCTGGACCATGCCCAGCGCAGGTCCCCCTGGCCCTCGCTGCTCCAAACCCCCGAGGCAGCATTACTCCTCTACCAAACTCCACGCCCTCAACCCTGGACAGCACCCCGCCTGTGCACAAGCCAACCCCAAGCACACACATGGACCATTCACATGCCACTCATGCCGTTTTTCCTGCACTCACACAAACACCAACAACACCAACACGCACCACAACTCTAACATGCACCACAACAATACCACCACTCACCACAACAACAACCCCCGCAACCACCTTAACTGCATACTCCTAAACACCCGCTCCGTCCACAAGCACGCCATCGAGCTCTAGGGCCTGATCACAACACACTCCCCTGACATCGCCTTCCTCATGGAAACATGGATGAACTCCTCATCAGAACATGACACAGCCATAGCCATCCCAGAAGGCTACAAAATCTCCCGTAGAGACCGCATAAACAAGCCAGGAGGAGGCATCGCCATCATACACAAAAACACCATCAAAATCTCCACCAACACCCACGACACCCTAGACAGCACAGAACACCTACACTTCTTAATTCACATAAACGCCAACACCACCCTTAGGGGAACCCTCATTTACAGACCACCAGGATCTCACCCCCCTTTTTGTGACGCCATTGCTGATACTATCAGCTCCCATGCCCTCACCTCCACAGACTACATGGTGACCTCAACTTTCACCTGGAAAGCACCCACGACTGCAACTCCACAACCCTGCTAGACAACCGCATGAACCTAGGACTCAAGCAACTGGTCACCTCACCCACTCACTCAGCAGGACACACGCTCGACGCAATTTTCACCTCCAGCAACCATGTCACTTTTACCCACACCACTGAACTCCACTGGACTGACCACCACTGCATCCACTTCTCCTTCATGAACCCCCCCACCCACCACCGACAACACACCACACCCTACGGAATGTGGGACAAAGGCTCCATAGAACACCTGAACGCCAAACTCACACAAGCTCCACCCCCATCACCAACGACCCCAACGTTGCTGCCCACAACCTCACACAATGGCTAACAACTTGCGCAGACTCCCTCGCCCCACTGAAAAGTAACAACAGCACCTGCATCATCAAGACCTCCCCCCGGTTCACCACAGAACTCCAAGCCTCCAAACGTGAATGCCACAAAATTGAGAGAGCATGGCGCCAAGAGCCCTCAATGAGCAATTTCTCCACCCTCAAAACAACCATACGCAAACACCACCAACTCATCCGGACCACCAAACGGTCATTCTACAAAAAGGGCATAGATAATAACTCACACAACAGCAATGAACTCTTTACCATTGTCAAAGAGCTCACCAAACCCAAATCCAGCACCATCGACCCCCCCACACCCAAAACCTTTGCAACTCCCTCTCCAACTACTTTCACCTCAAAATCCTAGACATACACAACAGTTTCACAGCATCTGCACCCACCGCCACCATCACCGACACCACTGACATGACCAACAGCGCAACACCCCCCCCACACCAACCAACTACACACCTGGACCCCAACCAACGACAAAGAAACCAAAAAAAACATTAACTCCATCCACTCAGGCTCCCCCATTGACCCCTGCCCCCACCACATATTCAACAGGTCCAGCCAAATCATTGCTCCCCAGCTCCGCGCCATAAACAACTCCTTCGACGCAGCAACCTTCCCAGACACCTCGAAGCATGCCAAAGTCAACGCGCTCCTCAAAAAAACCAAAACAGACCCGGAAGACCTCAGGAACTACCACCCCATCCCTCTTCTCCCTTTCCCTGCCAAGGTCGCTGAGAAGATAGTGAACGCCCGACTGTTTCACTTCCTAGAGGAAAACAACGCACTCAATGCCTCCCAGTCTAGATTCTTCAAGAACCACAGCACTGAGACCGCTCTCATCGCCTGCACAGACGACATCAGAACCAGAGTGGACAAGGGCGAGACCGTCACTCTCATCCTTCTGGACCTCTCCGCAGCTTTGGACACTGTATGCCACAAAATCCTGCACGCATGCCTTTTTGACGCAGGAATCCAACACAAACCCTAGGCTGTCTCACCTCCTTCCTTGCTGCAAGAACCTAGAGAGTTTGCCTCCCTCCCTTCCAGTCCCCAGCAACCAAGATCATCTGCGGGGTCCCCCAAGGATCCTCCCTCAGCCCTACCCTCTTCAACATCTACATGGCCCCGCTCACCAACATCTTCCGCCACCATGGAATCACCATCATCTCGTACGCAGACGACACTCAGCTCAACATCACCCTCACCAGGAACACTTCCACCGCCAAGACAAACCTCCACGCCGGACTCCTCGACATCGCCAAATGGATGGCAGCAAGCCACCTCAAACTCAACTCCAACAAAAAAGAAACCATCATCTTCGGCCCCAACAAGACAGTATGGGATGACTCCTGTTGGCCCTAGGACCACCCCCAACACCCTCCACCCACGCACGCAACCTCTGCATCATCTTAGACTCATCTCTCTCCATGGCCCAGCAAATCAACACCATATAGTCCTCCTGTTTCAACACCCTTCACATGCTACGAAAGACCTTCAAATGGATTCCCTTCAAAACCAGAAAAACAGCCACCCATGCACTCATCAGCAGCAGACTAGACTACGGCAACGCCCTCTACGATGGTACCACAGCCAAGCTTCTGCAAAAACTCTAGCGAATCCAGAATGCAGCTGCACGTCTCATCCTCAACCTCCCCCACCACGAACACATCTCTGCTCACCTCAGATCCCTTCACTGGCTGCCCATCATCAAAAGGATCAAAGTCCTTATCCACGCTCACAAATCCCTCCACGACACTGGACTAGCTTACCTCAACGAATGAGTAAACTTCCACACACCTACTTGACTTCTCCGCTCCGCTGACCTCGTCCTCGCCACAGTCACCCGCATCCAACGCACCACATCCAGAGGCAGATCCTTCTCCCACCTCACTGCCAAGACCTAGAACTCCCTCCCCACCAACCTACGCAAGACCCAGGACCTTCAAACTTTCAGAAATCACCTCAAGACATGGCTTTTTGAGCAGTACACAACATCCCTTCCCCCCCCCACAGCGCCTTGAGACCCTAACGGGTGAGTAGTGCGCTTAATAAATTTTTGGATTGATTGATTGATTGAAAAGGCATGACGTATGCATACCTTTCACAAATGAAAGCAAGCAGATTTTAAAAGGCAAGCCCATGAACCAATGTAAGTGACTGACGTGGCATGGGCGTGGTTTGAAGCCCAAAGAGAGATTACAGAATGAACGGAGCACTTTGTGCTCGCCCATAAACAGGGCTTTTAGTTTAATTCGAGGTGTAAGATTTTGGACAAGGGACTCCGGTTGTGTTGAAGCACTTTAACCTCATACTACTGGGCATTTTGGTGTGCTTTCTTACAGTTTCCAAACGAAAAACGATTTCTGCGATCCCATTTTAAATGTTATTCTTTCTGCATTGGTTGCAGAGGTTTAGACACAGTATTGCCTTCAGTGTGTGGCTTAATTATAATGGACGTTGACTCATAATATTTCTAACAGGATCTTCTACTTGGATACATTTTATACTCCTATTGGCCGCTTAGCAACAACCATAAACAAATTACGTGAACGGAGACGACCTTTTACGCAAACAATAAACTTTAATGTATGCTCTTTTTTAAGATGCAGAAACCACTGCAAATAACACCAAAATTTAGTCCATGCTTTTTGCGTCTGTTAATTCTAGCTGATAGAATATTGATGGAAAGGCAGTTTTGAAATTAAGACACAGTTGTTACAATGGACAAATGTAGAATACAAAGGGCTTCTTTCATGGTGTAGGTAACGAGGGATGACATTCCGTTCTAATTGCTTTGAGCCGTGCCAAATCTTATTTCAAAATTTCAAAGTTTCAAACAAAGAGTACATGTGATGATTCAAGCAGTGCCTAGTCTCTACTGAAAGAAAATAAATTAGCCCCCCACAACCACTGGTCTAATTGTAAATGGCATCCACTAATTGGGGTGTAGTGGGCCCCTTACATCGCTAGGGCCTAGTGCCACTTCGCTGGCAGCATTGTTGATAGCTTTTCCCCAGAATGTCAGTATGCACTTTCAGAGATGGGAGCAGAGCATGAATATTTTCGTAGTATATGAAAAATCAGTCTTTCTTAAATCAGTGGCATACAAAAGTCGAGATGGCTATCTCCGAGATCTGCTGATGGAGTTCCCTACGCCTTGGCACCTCCCACTCCCACGTCAAATCCAATAGCAATATCTGTTGTAGCAATATATGTTGTTTACAGCAATTATAAAAGGAAAATCCTGCAGTAATAAATGTTATACAAACGTACTGGCAAAGCCAGCAGTATAGACTTTTGTACAGGGCTTTAGAGTAGATGAAACACACATGCAAATATGCGGAAAGAAAATATATGCATATACATAAACAAATTCACAATCTAGCCATCTGTAAAGCACTGCTCTTCAAAGTTTCAAAGATGATTTATTACAGATCGTACACCACCAACAAAGTCAACCTGCCAGTGACACTCCCGGCCTCCAACTGACCATGAACATTCCTGGCATGAGCTGATTACACACATTTAAAGGTAAATGTACCTATACGCAACTATAACTATAACACAACCCCCTTACAAAATAATATAAGGAACAAGTAATACCTTACCCATAAATAAACCTTAAGCAATGCTTAACAGTAATATTCAATAATAACAAGCATTTTCAATGTAATGTGTCTCGCATTTGCTTGAGGTAGAGCTATTAGCGTTGTAAAGTGCCATGCCATGGGCGTGGTTTGAAGCTCAAAGAGAGATTACAAAATGGACGGAGCACTTTGTGCTCGCCCATAAAACACTATGTCGAGTAAACAATGAACAGGAACCACACAAGACAAAAAACTAAGCATGGTAAAGTTAAAAAAACAATAATGCTTCAGATGAAGGATCAATATCAGTAACTAACAGCATTCTTCTGGGTCTCACAGTATTTTTGATCATAAAAATCCCCACCAGAGACCCCCTTTCCATAGGGATCTACCTCTGCACTCCTTTCAACCAACAAACCCAGATTTTTGCCATGGTACTTCACCAACCTAGACACGCTTCATTTGCAACCTGTGCTAACCCTTACATTTCTCTTAATGGAAGTACTGGTGAAAGGTCCCATAAACTCATTCACACTGTTCCTATTCTTTTCCTATTCCTATCCTATATTCCTATCTTGGTTTCTTTATTAAGACCAGATCTCCTACATTCCACTTTTTACTCTTCAATGAGTTCTTTCCATCATATATGTGCTTATTACTCTGTTGATAAGACCTGATTTTGGCCCCCATCTCCTCTTTATCCAAATTAACAGTTTTCTTAATCAGTAACCACTGTGGGTTCATCTTGGACACAGCCACTCTGCCCCTTAAAAACTCAAAAGGAGATTTTTGCATCACACAATTTGGGGCAGTGCACCCACCACATGTCTCGGAGTACTCCTTTGAGTGAAATTTCTACTTTCAGAGTTTTTTTCACACATGCCTTAACCACCCAGCCATTGGCCAGTGGTGCATAAAGAGCTGTTTTTTGATGTGTTATCCCAAAATCAACCAAAAACTCTTCTATCTCTCTTGAAGTGAACTGCACCCCATTATTGGTATGCAAAAAATTGTGCACTCCTTCACTTGCAAACTCATCCTTAAGAAATTCTAATACCACTGTGGGTTCAACTTGGAGACAGCCACTCTGCCCCTCAAAAACTCAAAAGGAGATTTTTGCATCACACAATTTGGGGCAGTGTGATGCACCCACCACATGTCTCGGAGAACTCCCTTGAGTGAAATTTCTACTTCCAGAGCTTTTTTTACACATGCCTTTACCACCCAGCCATTGGCCAGTGGTGCATAAAGAGCTGTCTTTTGATGTGTTATCCCAAAATCAACCAAAAACTCTTCCATTTCTCTTGAAGTGAACTGCACCCCATTATCAGTATGCAAACAATTGTGCACTCCTTCACTTGCAAACTCATCCTTGAGAAATTCTAATACCGTCTTCGTAGTCACAGTGCTCACAGATCTAGTGGACACCCATTTTGAGTGTATTTTACCAACAACACAAATCTCTCAGGTGGTGGCAGCAATTCAAAGGGGCCCATTATGCCAAGGCCTCATTTGGTCCATGGCTCATCTGGAACCACCACTGGCGACAGAGTAGGAGTATTTGTGTGAGGTTTATCATTGGAGGCACATGAACAGCACTCCTTGACTACTTCCTCCACCTGGTGATTCATGCTCGGCCACCAATATCTCTTTCTGACCCAGGTTTTGGAGAGACTTCTGCCAAGCTGTCCCTTATGACCTAAGTTTATTATTTTAGCTCTTATGTTCCAGGGAGGAACAGTTCTCTCATCTCTCATTAGATCACCTTGATGTATTGTGAGTTCCTCTCTTACTGACCAAAATGGTTGTGCATCAGAATCCAACCTCTTTTAATCAGGCCAGCCTTCCACAGCAAAAGTTCTAATTGTGGGAAACAACTCATCTTTCTCCTTGCTTTCATCTCACTCATCCTTCATGATTGCTGGTTCTTTCATCCAGTTTACACAATTTATGTCATTTATAATCACTCCACTCTCACTTTCTATCAGCAGCCATGATAAACAATTTGCTGCTTTGTTTGCTAAGCCAGGAAGAAACTGCGCTTGAAAATTAAACTCCTGTAGTGCTTCACTCCAATGTCTAATTATTGGGGTTAACCTGTCACTGTGGCTGCAACACAAAATGTGAGCAAGGGCCGATGATCTGTCCTCACTAAGAGAGGAAAACCCTACAAATACAATTTTTAATTCTTGACTGCCCACAATATGGCCAGTGCTTCTCTCTCAATGCATGAATAGTGTTCTTCGCCTTTCTTGAGTGCCCTCCAGCAAAACACTACTAATCTCTTTACACCATCATCAATCTGAGTTAGTACAGCACCCAACCCTGAAAGACTGTCGTCCATTGTCAGAATGGGCTTCTTCCTGATGTCAAAATCCCTAAAGTAGGCATTTTACTAATCTCTTGTTTCACAATTTTAAATGCCTTGTTACATTCCTTTAACCATACAAAATGAACTCCTTTTCTTAAAAGCATCCTGATGGGCTCTACCACTCTAGCAAATCCTTTGATGTATTTAAAATAAAACAATGTGAGTCCTAGGAATGATCGTACCTGTTCTTTATCATCTGGGGTGGGGGCATTCACAATACTATCTGCCAACTTCAATTTGGATTGTATACCTTCACCCGATAAAACATGTCCCAAATAAGTGACTGATGTTAATCTAATTTTACATTCTTGTCTTTTTACTGTGAGACCTTTGTCTGCTAGTACTTTTCAACACTTTCCTCAACATGTCATCATGGTCATATATGAAAAAAAACAGAATGTTAGGTACCTTACCGAGAACCATCTTCATGATTCTCTGGAAGCAGGCTGCAGCAGAGGCTAGCCCAAATGGCATCTTCACAAATCAGTAAGCACCTAACAGCTTCACAAAAGAGGTCAAATGCCTCGATTCTCGATGCAGCTGTACCTGGTGATATGCCGAGGAGAGGTCTAAAACCCTAAGGGCCTGATTAGATCTCAGCAGAGGGAAATCTCTGTCACAAATGTGACTGATATCCCATTTGCCGTATTATGATCCTATTAAATCTTAAGGGGATTGCAATACAGTGGACAGGATATCCGTCATATTTGTCACAGAGTATTCCCTCTGCGGAGATCTAAATCAGGACCTAAATATTTATGCTCCACACATGGTGAGTGATTTGGAAATGTTGGATGAGATGTTGACAGCCCATCCAAATCCCCTTATTGAGACCTCTCAAGTCAATACACCTCCTTCCATCCTCTGGTGCTAGGACTATTGGTGCTGACCACTTATATGACTCGATCTCTTAAATGATGCCCAAGCTTAATAACCTGTCCAATTCTTCCTTCAAAGGTGCAAGCATCATGTTAGGTAATTTGCGAACCTTGTGCACAAATGGTTTAGATTCTTTCTTCAATACTATACAATGCTCAAAGACTTTAAGTAGCCTCAACTCTTCCCTGACTACTTCTGGAAATTCCTTATTAAGCTTTTCTCCTCCTCCTCTTTCCTCAATGAGCATGACTTGATCATGTGTATTTTGAGCATAAGGATTTAAAATAATGCCCATAACGCTTTGATGCCTCAGACCTAGGAGGTTGTCACCCATATTGGCAACATAAATCTTTCCAATAGTTACCCTACCATTGAAGTAAATTTTTTTCCTACATAAACCACTACATCAATGTGCATACCACCATAGCTGACAGGATTGTTCTACGGCGGAAGCAAGTTTTCAATGGGAAACTTATCATCCCACAATTTGTTCCCAATCATGGTGAATGGGGAACTAGAGTACCCCAGCACCACAATTTCTCTTCCTCTAAAATCAAACTCACACTCAGACCTGGTAACACACCCAGCAGCCACCTCCTCATTGTTACTCTTCACATTCGGGACTATCGTCTGCAGACCTTCCGTCAAATTCTCTATACTTTCCCCATACACACTTTTCCAATGGACTTGAAAACCCTTGCATAATGTCCTTTAATTCCATATTTATGACACGTTGAGTTTCTGGCATAGCAATTTGAACTATTAGATAAGTATCCAGTCTCCCACATCTTTTGCGCTTGAGCTTATTACTGTCTGAAGGGATCTTATTCTTGATTCCAGGTGCTACTTTGAAAACGTTTCCTTCCATATCTTGCTAAATTTCCCTTCCAATCACATCATGTATGTTGCTCTGTGTAGAGGAGTTGTCTGGTACTATAACATGAGTCCTCATTTCCTTCACCCAACCGGATGTGATCTCAACACCTTCCACAATTGCAATTGCTTCTTTGCGTGAGGGATTTCTAGATAGTAATTTCTCCTGTACTCTGCTACTCTCACCAATTGAGCTCTTATTAAAGAATCAGTTAGTACTCCAAATTCGCAGGTGCGAGCCAATGTTTTTAATGACACAATGTAGTTGCCCACTTTTTTGTTAGGTTCTTGTGCCCTTGTAAAAAAATTGTGCCTCTCCAGGACAACATTTATATATGGATCAAAATACTGTTCCAACGTCCGCATAGACATTTCAAAAACATTAAAAGGTTCTCCATCACCATTTCCAATTGGTATCTCATCAATACTTTCATAAATATTGCGACCCCCAATTTCGAGGTTATGTAATAAAATTGCCAGTTTCCTATGCACAGAATTTTTCCCCCACCAATGGCCATTAAATATGAATCAAACAATTTTCTCCATATTTTCTTTGGGAATACAGGCTCTCCTTTTTGTGATAAAAAGGCTGGGGGCTGTGGCATGTCGCTGACAGTCATTTTTAATTAACAGGTGAAATGAAATAATTTAGAACACTGAAAGCTTAGCTGAATGGTTGCCCAGATGGTGCATGTTTGGCCCTGTGCTTAGTAGATTAACGATGCACCACTACTAATGTGTCAGGGAGCACTCCTCAACTGTTTCAGTCACTCGCTGAGGTGTAAAATGAAAATCTTCTTGCTGTATTACATTAATTTCATTCATGTGCTGCAGTGTGCTAAGAAACTCTTTACCGCTATATTATCCTATGGGTTTTGTCCCAGTACAAAATGGCAGCTGAATGTGCTGTGTGTGATGTCGCCAACAGCATTCCACATCCTGTTGAACTTACCCAGCATGTCACTGAGTTGAATATGTCACAGGACTGCGAGGTTGATGGTATGCACAGGATCCAGCTCACAGAACTCGATGAACGCTGGTGCCTGGTGAGCATGCATCAAACTGTTGTTGAGGCGTTTGTGCTCAGACTGTTGCGCCCCTGTTGTATGCAATTCTGCCCAAAGTCTAAGGTAAACAAAGACTGTTGTTCCGGTGTCTCCTTGCTTCTCTGTAGTGCTCTTCAATCCAAAACCCAATGGTTAAATTCAATGTTGCCATTAGTAATAAAACTGCTACGTAAACCATAGAATTATCGCTGTATGGGTCCTTAAGGAATTGGTGGTCTTGTCCCCACTCAAGCATGCTTGTTACTTGTTGCAAATGTAAAGAACTGCTCTTCAAAAGTTTCAAAGATGATCTATTCCAGGTCGTACACCTCCAACAAAGTCAGCCTGCCAGTGACACTTCCACCCTCCATCTGGCAAACAGCAGAACTCTGCCACTATGGAGACCATGAACCTTGCTGGTATGAGCTGATTACACATATTTAAATGTAAATGTACCTATACATAACTATACCACCATGTACAACTACCAAAGCACATACATATCCAAACAGGTATCCATGCACACAGACCTACAGGCACCCTTAAACACAGACCACTTGACATGCTGGCAACAAACACACAAACCTAGTGGAATGTGTTATATTATGTTGGTCACACATATAGCACCCTCTGCAGCTCCTAGGCCAATTAAAAGTGCCATGTATGAGAGCAGAGTAGAATGAAAGGGACAAAACCAGGAACTAAGAAGAATCTTTGTGAATAAAATTGTCTTCTCCAAAATGGAGTAGTAGGTGATATAAGACTGTTAGACCTGCCAGCCTTAGGGTAGTCTTCCACCAAATATTTTGCCTTTCCCCCTCATTTGCTAAATTTGTTTTTATTGGCCTTAGGACTCTGTGCACTTTACTACCGGTGACCTGTGCTAAAGTGCTTGTGCTCACTCCCTAAAACATATTACATTGACTCACACCTGATTGGCATATTTAATTTACATAGAAGCTCCTAATAAAGTGGTATACAATGTAACCAGGACTGATAAATTAAATGCTGCTAATGGGCCTGCAGCACTTAAGTATCCCCTTCAAACATGTCTGAGGCCTGCAATTCCAGCTTGTATGTAGTAGCATAACGTTAGCCCCTGCTGCCCCCTTTGTAATGGGGGAAGCTCCAGGGGGCCCCCTCAGCACATTACACTGTACATGGGAAGAAGGCCCTGGCCTGAGAGGTCCTGAATAGGTCAGAGGAGCCCACCATGTACTTTACAGGGGGCCCCCCCAAGTATTGTTACACCCATGCCTTTATGCATTTTTAAGCTGTCAATTCCACTTGGTAAAATAAACCTCTCACCAAGTCTAAACCTCCCTTATTATTGCAAATAAGTCACCTCCAAGCTAGGCTCTAAACAGGCCGCAGGGCAGGGTGCAGTGTACTGAAAAAGCTGGACATGTACTTTTCAAGTTTACATGTCCGAGTAGTAAAAAACTCCTAATTTTTTTTTTTTTACTACTGTGAGTCCTATTGCTCCCATTGGATAGCATTGGGTTATCTTATTACATTTAATAAGAAAGTTTACATATTATTGTCCTAACCATTTGGTGACTACAGCCTATGTCCTGGATCACATGTACGGGTGTAGTTGGTACTTGACCTTTGTGTATTCCTCCCATACAGCAACACAAGAGAGGGACTGGGTGTTGCCAGGATAGGCCATCCAAATAAGGATGGGGCGGAGCTATGCATAGCCCCACTTACAATTCAACAACACTGCTTACACACAAAGATCTTCAGCTGGGACCAGGGCACGGAGTCAGGACGTTCCAGACACTTTTGTAGTAAGAAAACTACAGACCTTTCTCCCACTTCTAAGCTTGTATCAGATACAAAAATAGAATCCTCAGACCCATTCTTCAATTCACTTCTGGGCCTGCTGAAGACCTCTCTGAGGATTCAGAGGATTGTCCTGCTGCACCAAGAGGACTGCCCTGCTTCCTGAAGCCTACCCTGTGCCCTCAGAAGCCTGCCCTGCTGCTTGATGCCTGCTTTCCTGCTTCAACCAATGATCCAGAATAACTTCAAGGGCTAGATGTTTGGCCTCTTGATCTGAGTCTTTTGGACAGAAAAGGTTACACTCACCTTGAACCCTCTTGAACCCACACCTGGACCCAGCCTGAGTGAGTCCTGAACCCTTCAAGTGGTGCCCTTCTAGTCCTTGACTACTAGAAGTAGTGTTAAAGGTGCCCAGATAGCCCAAATCCAAAAACTTGGGACTTAAAAATATTGTTGCCAAAAAGTGCTCTGAGAAAGTAGAGGAGTCTGGGACCTACCTGATCACCAATCCACTCAAGGGGCATCGGGGTCAGCCTAACTTCACCTTAGCTCCCACTACATTCTTCTCCACAGCTGCAAATCCTGTTCTGCAGCTCCTTGCAAAAGGGGTATCTGGCCTCGTGGAGTCCTCATTCGCAACAGCCTTCAGCTTTGTCCCATTGGAAATTTTCGACTTCCATAAAAAAGCTGCCTTACCCCTCTGAACTTTACCTTCTCATACATTTTTCTTTAAAAATTCTTGTAACGCCAAAGGTAGATGGAGACAGGGCCTAATTCACTTTTGACGTGTGCTCCATCATGGTCAGTGATAACTTTGGTCGGGCATGACTAGATGTCTGCGGTTGGTGCTTTGATCTTTTAGGTGCTAGCTTTCACTTAAGATGTTAAAAAATAATAACTCTGGTTTTACTGGTTGGAATTTTGGTATTTTGGTGCCATATTATTTATTAAAATTTACTCTAAATTAGTGTGTGGATTTTCTTGTGTTGTATTTTCACTTTATCACTGTTTAAGTGCTGCATAAATACTTTACTCTTTGCCTATAAGTTAAGTCTAACTGCTTTTTTGCCAAATTTCCAGTGAGTTAAGCTTGGGTGAATTTAGTGACTTTTTTTTGGTTCACCCTGGCAATGATTGTGGCTGTTGCATGAGTAGGGTTTCACCTCCCCTCAACCAACAACCCAATATCTCACAAAGACCATAAGGATCTGCTGGAAAGGAGAAACTAAGTGAGGCAAACTGACTGCACGAGAATGAAGTAGGGAGAAGGTGGCATCATTTGGGGGGAAACAGAGTGAGTTAGGATTGGTATAGAGTTAGGAATGATAGACTGTGATGGAGATGTCAAAGAAAGCCAAAGGAGAGCCAGGTACATGTGACCAAATCCATGCAACTGATTTATACAGTCACATGACAAAAAAGCAACAGTGACAGAAGGGAGGCGGGGCTCACTAAATGAAGATCAAGGGCATATTGGGATCTGATTTTTATTATGCACCTCCAGCAACAATCTATCACGTGACCCTACAAAGTGAAGAAGATCACACAGACCTTGAGGTTTTAACAAGACATAATGAAACAACCCTCACCCCATATACAGAGAGCATCATATGAAAAGAGTGAGATAGGGTATATAAGATAGGTCCTTCAACCAGCCCTTAAATTTAGGAGTGGGGCCCAACCCTAATGAATTGTCATTCTTCTTTCAGCTAGCATTAATGACAAAGCATATTCTAACACTAGATGGGATGTCTTTAACATGCCAAAGAGGAGCTTTCAGAAGGGTATTCAGAACAGGAAACCCAGCCATCAAGATTGGTGAGTGTTTCAGCCCAAAAGTAAGCAAGGTTCAGGCACAACCAGACCAAATGTAGAAAGTCAGCATTATGAGCTTTACACCTCATATAACTTGGGTTGTCCTTGAGGTCCAGTTTATGCAATGCTGAAATTTAACATGCATCAATCTCAGCTTCTAATTAGGAGAGAGTGTTCCAATCAAAGAACAATATAATTTTCATTGTTCATTGGTTAAACCCTGTCTAGGTTTACGTGTCAGTTGTCTCTAGCTATAGTGGTATAATTATCGGTTTCCTTTTACACTGAGATATATAAGTGGGGTACCAGCTTGTGAGGAGTTATAGAGTCAGTCAACATCACCAGGGAAATTAATGAGCAGAGATGGGAAAGAAAGTGCGGGTTCAATAATGGTTAAAGGTAGGAAGTTATCTGCCGGATGTAGATCTCTGAGTTTGCGTAACTTCAAATGTGTCAATTGCTTATGCACTTTAGGCTCATTCAATAGGATAATCTGAGGTTGTTGATGAGTGGTAGCTCAGGGCCATATATCTGACAGATAATCTTGGTGCCTGAATCTATCTCAAGCCCAAATCGTACATTTATCAGTGTCCAGCTCAGTCACAGGTCTAGTGATAGGTATGCAGTTGACTATGCTGAAAGGAGTGGGATTGATAATATCAGCTTCAATGGAAGAGTGTGGCTAGAATGATATGGTGTGATACCAAAACTGCTCAAAATGAGTCTAAGCACACAAGTAATATAATTCCAAATCAGGGGCTACAAGGTCCGCTTTTAGTCAGTGCCTGCCATTGTAAGCCTAACCATTTGTGCGCCCAGGTTTTTTTAATCCTAAGGGATCTTAATGTTACAACATATTGTTGGGCAAGGGGGGTTGGAATGTTTACAAATAAGTACAGGAATCCTGGAAGAACAACCACCTTGGCCATGGCTAGTCTTCCACTAGTGATGAAGCCAGTAGTTCAGAAATCATCATAGTTTTCTTGTAAGACTGCAGCACTGTCTCAGCTAATATAAATACTAAACTACTTAATCAATGCTGCACACTATTTCAAAGGACATTCAAAAAAAGCATGCAGGTGAAGACAAAATGAGTGTAAAGATGAATGTTTTGATTTAGATGATAGATATGCCTGACAGGCAATCAACCTGACAGTTCTTGTATCATCTGCTGGCTTGCTGACATATAGCGTAAAATCATCAGCATAAAAGGAAACAGACAAAAAATGAGCGATGAATCTGAGACCCCTGTCTGAGTGGTGTTGTCGTAATCTTGCAGCAATTGTCCCCAAGGCATTTGCAAATAATATGGGAGAGAGTAGGCATCCCTGCTTGGTTCCCTGAGATTCAGATATGGGATTTGAGATTAGTCCGTTTTAGCAGACACTTGCTGTAGATTCACTTTACAATAACTGGACCCAGCTATTGAATTTTTTTTTGCTGAATCCCAGCCATTACAATTATGTGAAAATATACCACCATTTCAAAGACTAAAATGCCTTGGTGGCATTAAGAAAGGCTGCCACAGCACTGATCTTGGGTTTGAATTGGTGGAGCAGCACAAAGACAGTAAGGAGACCATGGCATGTGGAGTATCCAGGTGTAAGTCCTGATTGGTCAGGCCTAAATAAGTTTGGAAGCAGAAACATGTTTCTACTTTCTAGAAGTTTGGCAAGTATTTTGTTGTTGATGCTAATCTTTGAGAGTGGGCTATCCGAGTCTCACAGCTCAGCAGTCTTGTTTTGTTTCAGGAGAGTGCCAAAAAGACCTCACCTAGGGCCAGATGTACGAACCATTTTGCCATGTACAAAAGGCCAAATGTGACTTGGTAATTTGTTAATGAATCTCATTTTGCTTTTGTGTTTCTGTAGTAGGACAGGGTGTGTTTAGGGTGTCCCTTTCCAATAGCAATAGCACTGGCATTTATCAGTGTTTTGTGACCGGAATACAGTTATAAAACATTCATATTTTACCGACTCCATAGAGGACGAGGTAACCCATTTGCAAACGGGAAGGGATTTCCAGGGGACACCTTCTCCTTTGTGAATGTGGGTAAAAACATGTTTTAAGAGCAGGAAGTGATCCCACGGACCACTGTCTACACTTAAAAAATGAAAAGAAAACATTTTAGTTTTCTTTTTGTAATGCATCCCGTTTTCCTTTAGGGAAAACGGGATGCATTACAAAAAACACTTTATTTAAAAAACAGTCACAGACATGGTGGTCTGCTGAACCCAGTAGGCCACCATTCCTGTGAGTTCTGGCCATTCCCATTGGGTCACAAATTTGACCTGCCTTATAAATTTTTGATGTGGCAGGTCCCTTGCAACTCATTTGGGAATTGCAAACAGTGTTAAACACACCGTAGTTCATCACTGTTTGAGATTTCCTAATTGCGAATCGCAAAGACTCAAAATTAGGAAATCGCAAACTGGATTTTTTGTACATCTGGCCCCAAGTGAGGGGGGAAGTATACCTTTTTGTCAGGTTTCTTTACACGTTGCCAATAATTGGGATGGAAGTGTTTGAGCCACCTCCTTATAAGACAGAACTAATAGCCCATCAGATACTGAGGCATTGTCATTAGGCAGGCTGCAGATAACCTGAACAATGTCTTTAGTGTGGACAGGCATGTCAGGAAATTGACAAAGAGCATCGTCAAGACAAGCAAACTGGATCGTATCAAAGAGCTAATGAATATCTGTATTGGAAATGGAGTTAGCACAATATAGATCAGAGTAAAAAACAGCAAATTCTTGAAGAATGTCTTCCGCTTCATATATGATAGAGTAATCCTCAAGGTGAATGTGAATGATGTTGGCTGATTTCCGGAGGCACGTAAGGAAAAGAGAAAGTTTGTGACTTGGCCTGTTTGCATCCCTGTAAGTCCTGGTCCTGACCCTGCCTAGATAACAGATTTCCTTCTCCACAGCCTGCCTGTATTCTACAAGCATTGTCAGTACCTTAACCCAAATGTTGCAGTCCTAGGATGAGCAAAGTTGTTTTTCAAGGCTGTGTAGCTTGGTGTTCAGTTGAACAATGTGACTACAGATGGATTTCAATAATCCTGTTTGTTTGTGTATGCAGGTGTCTTGGAGAGCAAACTTGAAATCCTCCACCACTGTGCCATTCCTAGTAACATATTCTACATAAAACGCAACATAATCCATTATGGCTGTGCAGATTTTGTACGTTTGTATTCAACTTGTGAAGAGCAGGTTCCAGTATCTCCAAGGTAAAATCATTGACACTGAGGCAAAGTGCTTTGTTTTGTGTGCATTCAGCAGGCAGGTCCACTAGTAGCACTTCGAAAGACTATACCCAATAAGTGCAGCAAGTTGGTCACCCTATTCCTAGGCTGTCAACATGCAGGCAGATTCCCATGCCACCCTGTACATGGCTATCCTCTTTTCCAAGGCCCATCAGCTGTGCTCTGCACAGAAAGCAGCAGCCACACAGCTGCTTCCAAGTCTCCCACTCCGGACATGCTGCACTCCCACTGACATGCTCGTCAGCCTTGTAAACTGTGCAAGCCTGAGTGTGGCCTACTCTTTTCCAACAGGCAGAGCCCCACTGCAGTGCATCCATCTTTCAGCACTGCTCTTTGGCACCCCTCCTTCTGGTCAGAATTAATGGCCACTGGGATGGATAATCAACAGCAAACATTCAACAAGTGTTCATTGACTACCAGAAGTTTTTAGTCTCCAAAGTCCAGCTCTCCTACACAAATTGGATTCTTCTGCAATACTTTGGGCCTTTGCATTAATAAACACAGAACTGTACAATCCCTCTAGCACAATTGATACTCCTCAATCAAAAATACCAGAGGTCGGGATGCAATGGGAATCACATTTTTATATATTTGGGTGTGTGAGTCACCTGCACCCACAGACTATGTAGCAGTGAGCGGGTGCTGCAGGGACTACAAGTCTGAAAAGATTTGTGGAACACCATCCTGCTCTCTAAAATGGAATGGGTGGCACTGGCACTGGTTGAAATTATCTTCCTGCTACATTGCCTCTATGTTTTGCAAAATGCCATTTACCCAGTGCTGAGAGCAGCCTTTTGAGAACTAGACAGCCTCTTTGTCTCGCTGACTTGGTCTGGGAAACAAAACAGAGTGCAATTGAAGGTACTGAAAAAAGACAGGGAGAAGGGAGGACTGAGCCTTCCAGACTTGGAGCTATACTATATCCCCTCCCAACTGAAACATGCAGCTAAGTGTTGTGATGAGGCTCCAAAATGGGAACACAGACTCCTGAGGGGTGTTGTGCAGGAAAGTGGTCTCCATGTCCACCTGATGAGTGGGTGCGAATCAGCCAGACAGCTCCTGCTGGCTGGTGCAACAGGTAGCCCTTGTGTGGGAGCAAGTGGTTAAACAATTGCTGAAGGGATGCCCTTTAGTAGATTCTGGCCAATTTAATGACTTCAGCCATTTTGTAGATCCACAAGGTGATAATGTAGACCGCTTGGAGAGATGGGAGTTGCCGGACATTGGGTGACCATTACCCAGGGCATTCATTTCTAACCTTCAATGAAGCCAGGGCAATATTTGGTGTCCCTGGGTGGGACTTCCTGCAATTTGTCAAACTGGCACGCACTGCCAGAGAGGTGTGGAACAGCTTCCTGGCTGCACTGCCCCATTCCACCATGCTAGAACTGATCATGGAAGGTGGCAGGGACAAAAGAGCAGGTGTCACATATGTAAGCATTGTTCAAAGGAAATAAGGCACCAGTGCCACCTGCCTCAAACAAGGAATTTTAGACCCCACTGATGGATGTAGAATGGACCAGTGCATGTGCACAGACTCAAGAAATAGCCAATGACACTAGTTTCACACGGATCCATTTCAATTAACTGTTTTGTACATACCTGGCCCCTAACAGAACACACCAAATATATCCTGACAGACCATCGTCCTGCCCCAAATGTGGAGACTCGAAGGCTGCTTTCATGCACATGGTCTGGACATGTACCAAGCTGGTGGGGCATTGGAAAGAGGCGGTGACTAAACTCACAAGTGTAACAAAGATACCCTTACAGCTTAACAATACAGCACTATCTACTCAGTATTGTGCCAAGCCCAAACTGGTGAAAAATGACCCACAGGTTTGCCACACTAAGCCTCTTATTGGCAAATTCCACATACCGAACCACTGGTTGTCACATAGGGAACCCAGGATAGCAAGGTGGTGTGAGCATATGTCAGAGTGGGCCTTCACAGACTAAATCTGACTCAGATCAATCTGAACAGATAAGGTAGAGGATGACCTCATAGAATGGGCAGAAATGTCAAATAAGCTGATGATCATTCAGACTAACCCTGGAAGGGATCTAGGGTGGGAGTGTGTAAAGGGATATGTAACCTGGTTCTGTAACATGACCTGACCTAAAAGCATGATTTGTATTTTCTGCTGTTGGTTTCGATGTGGACTGCTGTGTTGGGCAGCTACACTGGCAAATATCCAAAAGGAAAACAGTTAAAAAAAAGTCTAGAAAAACAGTCCTCAAGAAAACAGAGGCCCTCTCACAAGATAATGTATAGACTGTCTCTAGGTTATGAATTGCCAGACATTACTTAGCTTTCCACTGTAAGTGTGCAATGTTTCGGTTGTTATGTTCTCTCCAGCCTGAATGAACTCTAACTAGTTCAAGCTAAACACTACTATTTTAGAAAAAGGTAAATATACCTTGCGGGTCTTGGTATTAATCAATAGTTTTCTTAAGGATAAGTCACTAATGCTGAAGGTTCCTGGAGTACTTATAAACTTGAAAAATGTTATGCAGGCATCTTTACGATAAATTAAATGAAACTCAGTTCATCTTGTCATGGGGGGAGTGCACTCTCTTGATCCTTCACTTATTTGGGTATTATGCTTTCCAAAAGCAGGTCCTGGAAACCCCAGCTCAACAGAGCTGTGATGAAGCTTAGGCAAATGACGAGTGCCCTTCACAAATAATATTTTCTTTCCCACACTAGACAAATTTCCCTGGCCCCTCGTATTTACGAGACCAAGGCCCTTGCTTCCACCCTTTATGGGGCAGAACTGTGGGCCTTTTCCAATTTTGACCCACTTACCAGTGTGGAGAACAAATTAATTTGCAACCTTGCTTCTCTTTCTTTCAGTACCCCCTTGCACCTGCTTTGCCATGATCTGGGCCTGAAAAGTCTTGTGGGCAAAGTGAGTCTACATCCTCTGCTGTTCTGGAGGCAGCTGTGGACTACGCCAGAACTAGCCCACTATGAACTCTTGGGCTGACAGATCTTTGGGAATATCCTGCTTTCTCTTCTTTCCCGTCCAAGAATGCATTGAAGTCACTCTTCTGGGAAATTGTAGGGGGAGTGATTCCAGGCAGGCTGCCTCTGCCAAGCGGTCCAATTACATTTTCGATTTTAAGCCTGTCAGTATGTACAAGTGACTTTGGTATCTGGTGATTGTTCCTTTAAATCGTAAGTTATACTTCCAATTTAGCGTGGGCATCCTCCCGCTGAGATCTTTTACTGCAAGTTGGGCTACTGAGACCTCTGATGCCTGTTCAGTCTGCAGTTACTCAGTAGAGAGTGTCCCTCATGCTTTCTTTGCCTGCCTGGCTTACGCCCATCCATGTTGCTTATGGTTAGCCTATATCTGTAGACAGTTGGGTGTGCATAAGCATTGTGTGGCCCTACGCATTTTGAGGTGTGATTCAAGTTCCATTCATGTTGTTTCTGTGGCTAACTTTTTGGGTGCAATGTGGAGACTTTGCAGAATGATGTGTTCTTTTTATGTGATGCAATATATATATTTTTTTTTATATTTTGCTAAACTCATGAGATTTTAAGACTTGATGTATTTGAAACAACTATTTCATATAGAAGTTCACTTTTAATTATGTATTATTTTGTTTTGTTTTGTGTGCTTTTATGGCCCTAGTGGCTGAAATAAAGTTATTTTGATGATGATGATGAAAGTCAAATCTTACGCATGACTGAGTGAAATCAGGGTTAATGTAAACAATTAGTATGCCACATTTAATGTTTACAATAAAGTATTTATAAATAATGCTAAATATTGGCAAAGTCAAGTTCTCATTTTATAGTGAAGTGTTAGTGCATTTTTGAAGGGGATTAAAGATCCCCTTGCAGGCGGACGCAGTGAGTGACTGTACCCTCCTGCATGGGGATGTCAGTGGGGGGGCCATGGGATGCGCAAGCATCTGCGGCCCCTTCTGTAATACCAAAGTTCCCTGGGGGAGCGCAAAGGAGGCTCATATTCCTGTTGCATCCCCAGGGCACTTCTCCAACACGGCTCTTGGTTCACTAACGTGGGACACTTTTATTTCGGTGCGCAGGCCTATTTCCATCCCAGTCCGATCCTGGTGCCTAGTTTTATTTGGTGGTAGGATTGAATGTAAAACATGTCATGTTAATTCAGTAGATCTGGCTTTGAGTGCAAATGTACGAATGTTTGTCCTGTTTTTGCTCAGTTGTTCCCCTCTCTGCATAGATAACAGAAGGATTGATGTGCCGTCCTGAAAAGTCATTTTGCGCTGTGCTTGCGTCAAGTTGTCAGAGTATAATATATTTTGATCAACACAGTTGTTTTCATTGCAATGTGCTAATTAGCGCTGCTCTAAATAATAGTAAAACAATGGTAAACAACGGCCTTACTTTGGCACAATACGGAGACTGTTGAAAAATATCAAGGTCTCGTGCACCCCCACCCCAAACAATCTCAGTGTTGAATCTACGCTCCTGCTAGTTGGACATGGGCTCTAATTGTGAAAAATGTACTTCCTTGCCTGAGTCTGAAGTGATGAATAAAGCGAGGCATAGAACTATTACTTGCATTATAAGGGGTTATCAGCAGTTTTCAGAAGATTTGGTGGGAGTAATTTATTTTACCCCACTGTCATAGTATAGGAGAACAACGTACGTTTTCTATTTTTAGTTACATTAATCCCCTTTTCACATTGTTTTCCACAAGAAAATTCCTCGACGTAATAGGATTTGCGTAGGGAAAAACCCCAGCCACAAATGCAGTTTCACCCCACCTTCTAATGCGACCCTGGTAATCCTCCCACTCCATTCTGACTTCACAGCGGTGCTCAGAAAAATATAAACTTGCAAGAGTTAAAAGATGCCTACAAACGAAGGGATTTTGGTAATGTGTCCACAAAGGGACAAATACTGACCACTGATCAAGAGGAATGGGTTGACACTCTTTCTCATTTGCAGACGACATACATCACCACAGAATGTGCATCCGTTCGAAAAACGGGGATTCATGTTGGCAACATGTTCGATTAAATTGAAATGCTACTATTACAGCACTTGCACTAACATGTTTCGAACACGAGCCACAGAGAGTTGTGGAGCATGTGCAAAAATATCTCTCTTCGCAGTGTTGGCTTGAGAAGAGCAAGTGCATGGTGGCCTCTCCGAAAGGAAGATCCCTTGGTTTCTTTTGGAACCCTCTACCGTAATCTGCAAACTACTGCGGAATGTACATCTGTGAACAACAATGCTATCTTCAATCTCCCCGTGATTTCTGTCAGCCTAAACCACTTCACTGCAGTATATTATCAGCTTTTTCAACTTTTCAGAAATGTATTTTGATAAACGATCACTAAAATAATAAAAATGTTCCTGCTTTTGAATGAAAAGGAAGTCATTTTCTCTGGGGCATGTCAAAGCCTTTATGTCCTGAAGGCAAGTGATTATAAAGGCAACAAAAGGTCGCGCTTAGTTTATAACATCTATTATAAGCTGACAGGAAGTCTTCCGTTGAAACACTTTTCCTCGTTTTTAATAAACTGCCTCAGGGAGTGCAGGACTACGAATTACTGCGGGATCAGCGGGGGGATTT
Source organism: Pleurodeles waltl (assembly GCF_031143425.1). Lineage (NCBI taxonomy): Eukaryota > Metazoa > Chordata > Amphibia > Caudata > Salamandridae > Pleurodeles > Pleurodeles waltl. The sequence continues at coordinate 834,003,268 of NC_090437.1, forward strand.
TATGGAATGCAAAGTGTGAGGTGCAGTGTTTATTGTTAGGGCCGAGACACTGGCTCATGGAGTACATTGGTACACGTGCTTCGTAAACAAGAACAAATGAGAGCGCCAAACCCAGGCATGCTGACCCCAGTCAATGATTTGCTAGCGATCTAACTATATATTACTTTTTCAAAGGTAAGTATTTCTCTTTGCACTCTGTATGCACACAAATGATGCACACGCAATGTTTACTCACGCATATGCCATGTGAACAAATTCAGTGCTTTGCCAATGCTTTTTGCAATCAGCATGTGAATGCAAGCCTCGAGATTTAAGTACTTGGATAGCTGACAAGGGTGTGTCTTCATGCTTGCATGCATACGCGCGTAATGCATGTCGGTCGTTTTTATTTACCATTCTAAAATGGTGGATTTGTTTGTTAAACAAGGAGCGTGATGGGACAGGTGAGCAAGATTATAGTGTGTGTGAGTGGGGGTTGCTAGTGGGTTGGGGAGGGTACATTAGCACTTGCTGCTGTCCGGCCCTCCTTAAAACAAATAATAATAATAAAATGAGGCGCAGACTTGAGTTGGAGAAGGGGGCAGGGAGAGTGTTAGAAATGGGGTCTTTGGTTGACAGTCAGGTTACCCCCTGTTCAAGCAAGGACCCTCACTCTAGTCAGGGTAAAAGAGAATCACCCTCAGCTAACCTCTGCTTACCGCCTTGGTAGCTTGGCAGAGCAGTAGGCTTAACTTCAGAGTGCTAGGTGTAAAGTATTTGTACCAAAACACACAGTAACTTAATGAAAACACTACAAAATGACACTACACTAGTTTAGAAAAATAGGAAATATTTATCTAAACAAAACAAGACCAGAACGACAAACATCCGACATACACAAGTCAAGTTATGAATTTTTAAAGATTAAACTAAAAAAAAGCGCTTAGAAACACAAAATACTTCGATGAGGTGTTAACACGGCCGACACCAGAGGCACCGGACACGGAGTCGCGTGGACCCCCAAGTACAGTACCTTTGGTGAAGAGTGAAAACAAGTCGATGCGCAAAGTCGGGGATCGTGGCGTCTGTGCGAAATGTTGAATCCACGCACTTCGAGTGGCGTCGGTCATGACGTGGTGCGGCGACTTCCACGGAATCGCAGACTCCAGCGGGGCTGCAGTGGCGTCAGGCCTGCGAAGGTCGTCACGTTCCAGCGAAGATCATGGAGTCGGTTGCAGGCAGCGGCACCGGATTCAGCAGCGGCGTCGGTCCAAAGTCGTCCGAACTCGATTTCCTTGGATTTCCACCAGCTTTCCTTTCAAGGGCCCAGGGACTGGACAGGGCACCACTTGTCAGAGCAGGAGTCTCTCTAGAGACTCCAGGTGCTGGCAGAGAGAAGTCCTTGCTGTCCCTGAGACTTCAAACAACAGGAGGCAACCTCTAAATCAAGCCCTTGGAGATTTCTTCACAAGATGGAAGGCACACAAAGTCCAGTCTTTGCCCTCTTACTCTGGCAGAAGCAGCAACTGCAGGATAGCTCCACAAAGCACAGTCACAGACAGGGCAGCACTTCTCCTCAGCTCTTCTCCAGGCTTAGGTACCTCTTGATGTCCAGAAGTGATCTAAAGTCTGTGGTTTTGGGTGCCCTTCTTATGCCCAATTTCTCTCTTAAAGTAGGCCTACTTCAAAGTAAAGTCTCTTTTGATTGTGATATCCTGCTTTGCCTAGGCCAGGCCCTAGACACTCACCAGGGGGTTGGAGACGGCATTGTGTGAGGACAGGCACAGCCCTTTCAGGTGTAAGTGACTCCTCCCCTCCCTCCTAGCACAGATGGCTCATCAGGAAATGCAGACTACACCCCAGCTACCTTTGTGTCACTGTCTAGTGTGAGGTGCAACCAGCCCAACTGTCAAACTTACCCAGACAGGGAATCCACAAACAGGCAGAGTCACAGAAATGGTATAAGCAAGAAAATGCTCACTTTATAAAAGTGGCATTTTCAAACGCACAATTTTAAAATCAACTTAATAAAAGATGTATTTTTAAATTGTGAGCTCAGAGACCTCAAACTCCACATGTCAATCCGCTCCTAAAGGAAATCTATACTTTAGTCAGATTTAAAGGTAGCCCTCATGTTAACCTATGAGAGGGACAGGCCTTGCAACAGTGAAAAACGAATTTAGCAATATTTCACTGTCAGGACATATAAAACACATTACTATGTGTCGTGTCCCACCTTAACCATACATTGCACCCTGTCCTTTGGGCTACCTAGGGCCTACCTTAGGGGTGCCTTACATGTAAGAAAGGGGAAGGTTTAGGCCTGGCAAGTGGGTACACTTGCCAAGTCGAATTTACAGTTAAACCTGCACACACAGGCACTGCAGTGGCAGGTCTGAGGCATGATTACAGAGCTACTTATGTGGGTGGCACAACCAGTGCTGCAGGCCCACTAGTAGCATTTGATTTACAGGCCCTGTCACCTCTAGTGCACCTTACTAGTAAATCAAATATGCCGATCATGGATAAACTAATCAACCATACAATTTACACAGAGAGCATATGCACTTTAGCACTGGTTAGCAGTGGTAAAGTGCTCAGAGTTCAAATGCCAACAGCAACAGGTCAGAAAAAATAGGAGGCAGGAGGCAAAAAGATTGGGGATGACCCTGCATAAGCAAAAAAGTCCAACAGAGAGTAAGAACAAAGTAAGTATAATACCAGGTGGCAATATACAGCTGCCAGGCACCTCGTAAAAATGAAAATAAAAAAATAAGTCGAGGAGAACAAACACACACACACACATACTCTCCCTTACATCAAAGTATAGTGGTAGTCACACATTCTGTGAAGCATCATGCTAAAATATATTTATCGTTGGATTTGTTTACAAAGGTTTAAGAAGTTGGGAATGTCAGGCAGAAGGAGAGGTATGAAAGAGCGACATCTTAAACCCTTTTAATGTTTCCTCTGTGCCTATGACATTTCCAAAACCACAAAAAATGTAGAGTCTGATGTTTCGGGAATTGAAGGGGTAATACCGGTCATGCACTTGGTTGTGGTTGCACTTTATTAATGAAAACACCAGACGCCTTTAATGCTTTAATCCTCGATTTTTAACATTTTGCATTATGAGGAGTCGTGATCTGGCAGACAGTTATAAATTGTTCCAAATTACTATTTATTGTGATGTAGAATGGCTACTGGTGAACTTTTAAGAAAGGTGAAGATTGTAAGTGTGCCTCAAATACACTGTGCGAGCAGGCTACAAGGCAGGCACACAAACACAATTACACACACATTGACACACACCTGCACATGTCATTTAGATCCTTATGTAAATGATGATGACCCAAAAACCCAGCCAAAAACAATGCTACTGGATATGGGAGTGTTTTTTGCACCCATTAATACCTTAAAGTAAACAATATAGAAAGTAACATCTGCTAACTGATTTGGGGCCAATTTTGTGCATGTGAATACCACACTCCTGCACTGCGCATGCGAAAAAGCTGGTTTTAGAGCCTGGAAAATTAAAAGTGAATTCAGTTTTCACTCAATATGAGATAAGTGCCATATACAAATGCAAATGTTATTCAGACTCATTTCTGTTCCAGTACTTGAGTCAAAACAACTTTCTTGGTTTTGCAATCAGAGTTCTAACCTCATTGCTACAACATCTAAAACCAAGAAGTATTTAAAGGTGATTTTGCTTATACTGTTAGACTAGGATCATCTCTTCTAGAACAAAGACTAATATGCTCTGTTTTATTAGCCTACAAACATGGTTCTAGAAGACATAGGGCTTAATTACGGCCTTGGCGGATAGGATACTCTGTCACAAACATGACAGATATCCCGCCTGCTGTTTTACAAGTTCCATAGGATATAATAGAACTTGTAATATGGAGGTGGGATCTCCGTCACGTTTGTGACGGAGTATTCCCATCCGCCAAGGTCGTAATCAGGCCCATAGCTGCAGAGTAAACTTCCAAAATAAAGACCACATCATTAAAGCCCTATTGACATTTATGAATATCAAGTCTTGTGAAGGAACTAGCATTTATATTGCGTTTTGCTATCTTCCATGAACCGCACCCAATGTCATACACTCATACATCATACATTCACCCACTTACTCATTCTTGGATTCACCCACTAGTGTATGGACAATACATTACAAGAATCAATATAGAAAAAAAGAACAAATGCCCCCATCTACACTTGGTGAGCATATGCTTGCAATACAAAAATAAAATTAAGACTAACAGCAGGCAGCCGTCTTTCAATGGTATTAGTGTATTATTATTTTTAGGCTGGAACTTAGCTGCCATGTTTAGAAGCAAAATGTTGGCTATCTTGGAGCCGTAAAAAACAATGATGCAACCTGCCATTAGAAGATGGCTAAGTCAGTAAACATAACACTGAGCATCCATTTTCAAATGGTGATGTGTATAGTGTGTGCACTGAGCAAAGGTGGCTAACATAATGCTTATAAACATGGTGATCAACAATGATACAATATGGATAGTGCAATTACAAGATGTCTACAAGGTTTAGAAATTGTGGCCGCACAGGATGCAACACACTGCAAATGAAATGAGAGGCAAGTGTGCATCCTGGTTGGACTGTTTAGGTAGTTGTAGAATGCTTAAAAAAGGAGAACAAGGAAAGAAATGGAGAGCCTATAGAAAGAAAAACATGAAAAGCTAAAGCATTAGCCACCAGCAGCCAAAATATTGAACCACACTCATTTTCAGACAGATGTGAACATGTGATCGAGCAAAATGCCATTAATCGCAGGGCAACAGATCTAATGGTAGAAATTGTCTAACCCATTGCCACATGCAATCTGCTGGCATGGGAGAAGCAGAATGCGAAGGACACTCAGACAGAAGAAAGTTGATCCAAAGATCCTTCATGTATATATGTGTATGTAGAGTTCCATTTTTTATTACAAGGGTCTGGAAGCCAACTGTACCTGCCAAGACCTCCCAGGAGAATCTAGTAAGGATTATCACAGGGAAATCATCTACCTGCATAGTTTTGCAAAGGATTCACCAACACCAATGCCCTTGTCTAGCATGGTAATATGCACAATCTCTTGCGACAAAATAGGTCTACAAGCTTTAATGCCGTGTAATGGCTATACAACTTAAAGGCCCATTGAGTTTAACACATACTTTTCACAATAAGTCAAGCCTAATGTCTTTGCATTAACGTTTTATAATAAGCAGATCAGGCCTACAGCCTTGATCAATTATATGTCATACAACTTACTCAATGTGGCTATATTGAGTATAAGCTTTCCCAGTAGGCAAGAATTGACGTATAAGTACTCTACTTAAGAGAAAGCACACAACTCCTGACCAATTTTAATTGTAGCCTGAGATCCTAACATTCTGGTATATCCAAAGTCCCTCTTTCAGTAGTCATAAAACTACAACTATGCACACAGTTACAGCTGGAAAAACAATGTACACCTCCTTTTAAAATGACATAAAAACATTCTCAGGTGCCAACGTTCTACCCCTAGACTGGGTAACCAACAGCAAATCCTTGCCTAGTATGGTACTCTTTGAGATTATTGTAACAAAATACCTGTCTACCATCTTTAACACAGTGTAATGACAATCCACCCTTAAAAACCTATTGTCTTTAACATATGCTTTTCTCAATAACTAAGTGAAGTCTAAGAAGTCTAATGCCTTTGTCATAACCTTTCTTAATGAATCGATTTGGTCTAAAGCTTTGATTGTACCTTGTCACCATAACCTCCTCAGTGCTACTGTATAGAGCATAAGCTTTCCCACAAGGCAAAACTTGCGATACAGACACTCCTCTGCAGCCAAGACACTCATTTTCTGCCCAATGAAAACCTGTCCTCAAGAAAAATCAACATTGGGGCAGTTCCAAAGCCTCTTTCACAGTAGTGTTTTTTAACGCTTTTTCTGTGTTGATCACATAAGGTTTGGAGACAGCTAGACTGTCAAGCCAGGCCCGAAAAAGCTTCCTATAATAATGACTGAACATTTAGCTATCGATACAGAAGAATTACATGATCTGTGCCTGAAGCGAGTTACCTGTACTCTTCTCCCATACATACAGAAAGTGTACTGATGCATGCCTCCCTAGTAGTGTTAAGATGTTTTTGTTTATAAACCGCATTATTTCAGAAACTAAAGTTTGTGCTTTAAAACATAGGAATTCTTTGTCACAAAATGTTTACTGAGTTGAGCCCATTTACATACTGTTTAAAAAAAAAAAAATCTATCTCTACAAAGGGACAACAAAAATACGATGTATAAACACACTTTTTTTTCTCACTCCACAAATGCACAGTCGAAATTGTTAGTGCCCATTACAATTAGCCGTGACTTCTTGCCACTGTGTAACTCCCATGGCTTGCTTTCTCTGGCAGCTTCCACAGAATTAGTTACCAGCAAAAACAGGAAGACAAACATCAATGTTTGATACGAACTGCATTGTCATGGTTTTCTGGCGACCTTTGGAATATTTTCTAAGCGTTCACAATATGTCAAAGAGAACAAATATTTTTTTAATTGTACCAAGGCAGGCTGTTATCAAAAAATACTGTCTGATAATTCACCCTGGAGAGAATAATTGCACACCATTATCAAACCATTAGACGGCTGCCGGCTTTGTTCCATGTACCCTATTAAAAGTAAGATTAACGTGTTAAGAAAGCAGTTGTTTGCTTTTGGTGTTCCCCTCAGAGACGGTAAAGTAAAGAATAGCCTTTGACAAACACATCAGTCACCAACCCACATTGCCTCCGTTCCCCTTGGAGATACTGCGCGCGCACCTACCGCTGCAGAGGACCGGGCCATTATCCGCAGTTCACTAGATCACGCAGCACATCGGTCTCCAGCAGCATAATCGTGTTTTACTGCTGAAATCATCCCGTCTATGAATGCACTTCACCTTGTCTTCTGCCACACAGCTCGCAAAAAATGTAATTGTTGCACCTAGCATAATTGTGAAGAATATTTTTGTAGTGGTCGATCACTATACATAACTAAGGGGTCTGCGCTGCACAGTAGCCCCATCATAATCACTGAATACATCTACGGTTGCCTACATAAACGCCGTGTTCATAGGTCACACCTGTTAGACCTGACAGCCTTAGGGTAGTCACCCCTAACTTTTTGCCTACCTCCCTCCTCCTTTTGGATACTGTTTTTGCTGGTTTTTAGACTCTGCGCACTTTACCACTGCTAACCAGTGATAAAGTGTATATGCTCTCTCTCTGTAAACATGGTAACGTTGGATCATACCTGATTGAACTATTTAATCTACTTATAAGTCCCCAGTCATGTGCACTCCAGGTGCCTAGGGCATATAGATTAAATGCTACTAGTGGACCTGCAGCACGGATTGTGCCACCCACTTAAGTAGCCCCTTTTCCTTGTCTCAGGCCTACCATTGCTAGGCCTGTGTGTGCAGTTTCACTGCCACCTCGACTTGGCATTTAAAAGTACTTGCCAAGCCTAGAACTCCCCTTTTTCTGCATATAAGTCACCCTTAATGTGTGCCCTGGGTATCCCCTAGAGCAGGGTGCTGTGTAGGTAAAAGACAGGACATGTACCTGTGTAGTTATATGTCCTGGTAGTGTAAAACTCCTAAATTCGTTTTTGCACTGCTGGGAGACCTGCTCCCTTCATAGGCTAACATTGGGACTGCCCTCATACACTGTTGAAGTGGCAGCTACTGATCTGAAAGGAGCAGGGAGGTCATATTTAGTATGGCCAGAATGGTAATACAAAATCCTACTGACTGGTGAAGTCGGATTTAATATTACTATTCTAGAAATGCCACTTTTAGAAAGTGAGCCTTTCTTTGCACTTAAATCCTTCTGTGCCTTACAATCCACGTCTGGCTAGGTTTAGTTGACAGCTCCTTGTGCATTCACTCAGACACACCCCAAACACAGGGTACTCAGCCTCACTTGCATACATCTGCATTTTGAATGGGTCTTCCTGGGCTGGGAGGGTGGAGGGCCTGCCCTCACACAAAGGACTGCCACACCCCCTACTGGGACCCTGGCAGACAGGATTGAACTGAAAGGGGACCTGGTGCACTTCTTAGCCACTCTTTGAAGTCTCCCCCACTTCAAAGGCACATTTGGGTATAAAACAGGGCCTCTGCCCTACCTCATCAGACACTTGCTGGAGAAGAAACCGGAACCAGAAATTACATCCTGCCAAGAAGAACTGCCTGGCTGCTCAAAGGACTCACCTGTCTGCTTTCTACAAAGGACTGCTGTCTTGCTGTTGCCCTGCTGCCTTGCTGAACTCTTGTCTGGCTGTGAAAGTGCTCTCCAAGGGCTTGGATAGAGCTTGCCTCCTGTTCCCTGAAGTCTCAGGACCAAAAAGACTTCTTCCTTTCACTTGGACGCTCCGTGCGCCGAAAAATTTCGACGCACAGCTTGCTTCACGGCGAGAAAAACGCCGCACACCGACGCTGATCGACGCGACGCCCTCGGGACGATCGAGACTTCGACGCACAACCTCGCAAGGACAAAGCCGCCCGACTTTCCAGGAGAAATCGACGCAACGCCTACCGTGAGTGCGAAACTTTGACGCACGGCCTCGCAAGGACAACGCCGCCCGACTTCCAAGGAGAAATCGACGCGACGCCTGCCGTGAGACCAAACTTTCGACGCACGGCCTCGCAAGGACAACGCCGCCCGACTTCCAAGGAGAAATCGACGCGACGCCTACCGTGAGATCGAAACTTCGACGCGCAGCCCCGCTGAACGACGCGCAGCCGGAAAACAAGCAGGAGAATCCACGCACAGACCCGGGACATCTGGTAATCCCCGCGATCCACAAAAAGAGACTGTCTGCGCGCCGGAAAACGACGCCCAACTTCCCCGCGTGGAAAAGAACGACGCAAGTCGGTGTGTGCTGAGAGGAAATCGACGCACACCCCCCTTTTTCCACGCATCTCTTCACCTGTGGCCCGCTGAGGAGATTGTCCACCAGAAACCAGGTACTTTGTGCTTGAAAGACACTTTATTACATTCTAAAGACTTAAGACCCTTTATATCACTTTCCTGTGATAGTTCTACAATTTTCCATTGCATCTTTATTCTTTTTTGACCTACAATTATCTTGATAAATATTATATATTTTTCTAAACACTGTGTGGTGTATTTTTGTGGTGCTATATGGTGGTATTGTATGATTTATTGCACAAATACTTTACACATTGCCTTCTAAGTTAAGCCTGACTGCTCATGCCAAGCTACCAGAGGGTGGGCACAGGATAATCTTGGATAGTGTGTGACTTACCCTGACTAGAGTGAGGGCTTTTGCTTGGACAGAGGGTAACCTGACTGCCAACCAAAAACCCCATTTCTAACATTGGTGATCAGCGGTGAGGATAGGACTTGTATTTGTGCAGTGACATACAGTAGCTAAGTATTTCACTACCTACCCACAGTTGAAGGTCAACTTGGTTTTTATCTCTTTTTGAAAATCCGTTTTTTCCTGACAATGTTCAAAAACTAAATCCTCACTCAACATGTCTCTGACTGGGTCTCAGACAGGGGACTTTGACCTAGTCCAGTTGGATACATACACGGTCAAACAACTAAGAGGATTCTGCAGGGCATTAAGGGTACCCACCCAAGGGGCCTCCAGAAAGGAGGACTTTCAAGTGGCGCTGAGGGCCTGGGCAGAAGCCCATTTAGAGGATGATGAGGAAGAGGAGCCAGAAAATGGCCCCTCAGAAGGATTTTCACTATCTATGGATGGTGTTACCACTGCAATTGTGCACCCTTCCAGACCAGGGAGCAGTGTCTCCATGCAAAGCCTGACCGCAGAGGAAAGGAGAGAGGAAAGGGAGTTCCAATTGCAAATGGCAAAACTGAAAATTGAGGCACAACAGGAGGAGAGGAGGGCAGAAAGAGAAGCCAAACAAGCTGAGGCTGAAAGAGCAGCCAAACAGATTGAAGCTGAAAGGGCAGCCAAACAAGCAGAAGCTGAAAGAGCAGCCAAACAAGTGGAAGCTGAAAGAGCGTTGGCTGAAAAGAAACTATTGTTGGCTCATGAACTGAGTCTCAAGGAGCTGGAGATCAAGGCAAGACAGTCTGAATCCAGCAATAATGGTGGCAGCATACAGACAGGACCTGCTGGAGAAAAGAAGGTTCGTATACCCAAAAATGTGGTGCCCAGTTTTGTGGTGGGAGATGACATAGATAAATGGTTAGCTGCTTATGAAGTTGCACTAAGGGCTCATGAGGTTCCTGAAGGGCAATGGGGGGTAGCTATGTGGGGTTATGTGCCGCCATTGGGGAGGGACACACTTCTCACATTGGATCCACCGGATCAAAACACATACCCACTCCAGAAAGCCACTTTACTTGCCAAGTTTGGGCTGACCCCTGAGGGATACTGTCAGAGGTTCAGGGACAGCACCAAACAAACCACACAAACATGGGTAGATTTCTTTGATTTCTCTAGTAAGGCACTGAATGGATGGGTGCGGGGCAACAAAGTAGCAGATTATAAAGGTTTATATGACTTGATCCTGAGAGAGCATATGCTTAATGTTACTTATACCGATTTGCGCCAGCACCTAGTGGATAGTAAGCTGACTGATCCCAGGAAGCTTGCTGAGGAGGCGGACCTCTGGGTTAGCACCAGAGTGTCCAAGAAGGTACCTGGGGGGGACTCCCACAAAGGTGGACAGGGTTCCCAACAGAAGAAAGAGGGGGGAGATAAACTTACAGATAAGGAACTCTCTAAAGGCCCCCAAAAGAATTCCCAGGGAGGGGGTGGCAACCCTTCCTTTTCCAAATTTGGGAAAAAGCCAGGGACATTTGACAGGTCAGGGAAATCTAGCCCCAAATGCATGGAGTGTTACCAATATGGTCACTACAAAGGCGATCCCCAGTGCCCCAAGAGGGCACCGTCCACTACTGGACAGGTCCCTGGGTTGACTAGTGTAGCGCTCGGGGGGGAGATGGACCCAGATAGCTGTGGGGGACAGGTAGAGATTTCCCTAGTGTCCCTGGGAGAAGGAGAAATGATGTCCAAGGTCCACATGCCTAAAAATACTTCCAAGTACCGGCAGTGGGTCCTCATTGATGGGCAGAAGGTGGAGGCTCTGCGTGACACAGGAGCCAGTATGACTACTATCAAGAGTCAGCTGGTGTCCACAGAGCAGATAATCCCTAATACATTCCACCAGGTCATAGTCGCTGACAATCGCGAGAGTCACCTACCGGTGGCTCGGGTTCCCTTTGAGTGGGGGGGGTCTCTGGTACTCTGAAAGTAGCTGTGAGTCCTGCCATGCCTGTAGATTGTCTGTTAGGCAATGATCTAGAGCATACTGCTTGGAAAGAAGTAGAGCTCAGATCTCACCTGGAGATGTTAGGGTTACCTGAGTGGGTCTGCATGACCACCCGGTCCATGGCTGACCGAGAGGGAAGTCAAGGGCATCTGGAGCCTGGAACGATGGCCCAGAGAGCTGCCAAGAGGAGGGACGAGGGGCGCGGGAAACCGGCCCCAGAAGTTCCCACAGTGGCTGACGGGGCTCCTGAGGAGGAGACTCCCGAGCCAACTGGGGAAGACATTGCCACCCTAGGTGACTTACCTGAGCTTGCTGGCTGGCAAGTTGAGGGTGGACCCACCAGGGAGGAATTCTGCAAGGCGCAGAAAGAGTGTCCCACTCTAGAAGGGTTGAGGAAACAAGCCTTAAACCAGGCAGCAGGTGACGCCTCTGGCAATCACCACCTATATTGGGAGAATAATCTCCTCTACAGTGAGCCTAGGGTTCCGGTCTTTGGGGCAGCACGTGTGCTGGTGGTCCCCCAATGTTACCGAGCCTTCCTACTGGGTCTGGCTCACGACATTCCCCTGGCAGGACATTTGGGACAAGACAAGACCTTCAACAGGCTTGTCACCCACTTTCACTGGCCCAAAATGAGGACACACTCAGACAAATTCTGCAGGGCTTGTCCTACCTGCCAGGCTAGTGGTAAAGCAGGAAAGAGGGTTAAAACCCCCCTGATTCCACTTCCTGTCGTTGGCACCCCCTTTGAAAGGGTGGGCGTCGACATTGTTGGCCCCTTGGACCCCAAAACTGCCTTAGGCAACAGGTTTATCCTGGTTTTGGTGGACCATGCCACCCGGTACCCAGAGGCAATCCCTCTGAGGACCGTAACTGCATCGGTGGTAGCCAGAACCCTGATGGGGATATTTACCCGTGTGGGATTCCCCAAGGAGATAGTGTCTGACAGAGGCACTAACTTCATGTCCGCGTACATGAAGCATCTGTGGGACGCGTGTGGTGTAACCTACAAGTTCACCACACCCTATCACCCCCAGTCTAATGGGCTTGTGGAGAGATTCAACAAGACCCTGAAAGGCATGATTGGTGGCCTCCCTGAGGCCATGAGGCGTAAATGGGACGTCCTCTTACCATGCCTTCTCTTTGCTTACAGAGAGGTCCCCCAGAGGGGGGTAGGGTTCAGTCCCTTTGAGCTTCTCTATGGGTACCCCGTCAGGGGACCCTTAAGCATTGTCAAGGAGGGATTGGAGAACGCTCCAAAGACACCCCCTCAGGACGTGGTCAGCTACATGTTGGCCCTCCGCAATCAGATGACCCGCTTCTGGAAAGAGGCCCAAAGTAACCTGGAGGCCAGTCAAGAGGTGATGAAACAATGGTATGACCAGAAGGCCACTCTGGTAGAGTTTCAACCTGGAGACAAAGTGTGGGTAATGGAGCCAGTAGAGCCCAGAGCTCTCCAGGACCGCTGGTCTGGCCCATTTGAAATAAAGGAGCGGAAAGGGGAGGCCACTTACCTAGTGGACCTCCAAACCCCTAGGAACCCCCTAAGGGTGCTCCACGTGAACCGACTAAAAGCTCATTTTGAGAGGTCGGAGATCAACATGCTTCTGGTCACAGATGAAGGAATGGAAGAGGAGAGTGAACCTCTCCCTGACCTCCTCTCTGCCCAAGAAGGTGATGGGTCCGTAAGCGGGGTCATTCTGTCTGACTCCCTGACTCTAAACCAGAAAGGAGACTGCTATGAGCTGTTGGAGCAGTTCTCCCCCCTCTTCTCCCTTACTCCTGGACTGACCCACCTCTGTGTTCATGATATTGACACCGGTGACAGTCTCCCTGTGAAGAACAAAATTTACAGGTTGTCAGATAAGGTGAAGGCCAGCATCAAGGAGGAGGTCTCCAAGATGTTGACGCTAGGAGTTATTGAGAAGTCCAGTAGTCCCTGGGCCAGCCCAGTGGTGTTGGTCCCTAAGGCTACTGCCCCAGGCGCGAAGCCAGAACTCCGGTTCTGCGTGGACTACCGGGGTCTCAACTCAGTCACACGGACTGATGCTCACCCCATCCCCCGAGCTGATGAGCTCGTGGACAGGCTAGGCGCTGCCAAGTTCCTGAGTACGTTTGATCTTACTTCAGGGTACTGGTAGATCGCCCTGACTGAGGGGGCTAAGGAAAGGTCCGCCTTTTCCACCCCTGACGGCCATTACCAGTTCCGGGTGATGCCGTTTGGATTGAAAAATGCCCCTGCTACCTTCCAACGGTTGGTTAACGGGGTCCTGGCTGGCAAGGATGCCTTCTGTGCAGCCTACCTGGATGACATAGCTGTCTACAGTTCCAGCTGGGAGGAACACCTGCTCCACCTCAAGGAGGTGCTTCAGGCCCTGCAACAGGCAGGCCTGACCATCAAGGCTAGTAAGTGCCAGATTGGGCAGGGTTCCGTGGTGTACTTGGGACACCTAGTAGGTGGTGGCAAGGTGCAGCCACTCCAGGCCAAGATCGAAACTATCAAGGCCTGGCAACCACCTCGAACCCAGACTGAGGTGAGAGCCTTTTTAGGCCTCACCGGATACTACCGCAGGTTTGTCAAGGGCTATGGTACCATTGTGTCCCCCTTGACAGAACTCACGTCCAAGAAGCAACCTAGGTTGGTGAATTGGACAGAGGCTTGTCAAAAAGCCTTTGACACCCTGAAGGAAGCCATGTGCACGGCCCCCGTGCTCAAGGCCCCTGACTACTCCCAGGAATTTATCGTGCAGACAGACGCTTCAGAGCATGGCATAGGGGCAGTCCTAGCACAGCTAAATGAGGAGGGCCAAGATCAACCGGTAGTCTTTATTAGCAGAAGGCTATTACCACGGGAACAGAGGTGGAGTGCTATTGAAAGAGAAGCTTTTGCTGTGGTCTGGGCACTAAAGAAGCTGAGGCCCTACCTGTTTGGGACTCACTTCCTAGTTCAGACAGACCACAGGCCCCTCAGATGGCTCATGCAGATGAGGGGTGAGAATCCAAAACTTCTGAGGTGGTCCATTTCCCTACAGGGGATGGACTTTACGGTGGAACATAGCCCAGGGGTTGACCACGCCAATGCTGATGGTCTCTCCAGGTACTTCCGCCTTAGCGATGAGAGCTCCCAGGAGGTCGGGTAGCTCTCCCCACTTTCAGCTGGGGGGGACACATGTTAGACCTGACAGCCTTAGGGTAGTCACCCCTAACTTTTTGCCTACCTCCCTCCTCCTTTTGGATACTGTTTTTGCTGGTTTTTAGACTCTGCGCACTTTACCACTGCTAACCAGTGATAAAGTGTATATGCTCTCTCTCTGTAAACATGGTAACGTTGGATCATACCTGATTGAACTATTTAATCTACTTATAAGTCCCCAGTCATGTGCACTCCAGGTGCCTAGGGCATATAGATTAAATGCTACTAGTGGACCTGCAGCACGGATTGTGCCACCCACTTAAGTAGCCCCTTTTCCTTGTCTCAGGCCTACCATTGCTAGGCCTGTGTGTGCAGTTTCACTGCCACCTCGACTTGGCATTTAAAAGTACTTGCCAAGCCTAGAACTCCCCTTTTTCTGCATATAAGTCACCCTTAATGTGTGCCCTGGGTATCCCCTAGAGCAGGGTGCTGTGTAGGTAAAAGACAGGACATGTACCTGTGTAGTTATATGTCCTGGTAGTGTAAAACTCCTAAATTCGTTTTTGCACTGCTGGGAGACCTGCTCCCTTCATAGGCTAACATTGGGACTGCCCTCATACACTGTTGAAGTGGCAGCTACTGATCTGAAAGGAGCAGGGAGGTCATATTTAGTATGGCCAGAATGGTAATACAAAATCCTACTGACTGGTGAAGTCGGATTTAATATTACTATTCTAGAAATGCCACTTTTAGAAAGTGAGCCTTTCTTTGCACTTAAATCCTTCTGTGCCTTACAATCCACGTCTGGCTAGGTTTAGTTGACAGCTCCTTGTGCATTCACTCAGACACACCCCAAACACAGGGTACTCAGCCTCACTTGCATACATCTGCATTTTGAATGGGTCTTCCTGGGCTGGGAGGGTGGAGGGCCTGCCCTCACACAAAGGACTGCCACACCCCCTACTGGGACCCTGGCAGACAGGATTGAACTGAAAGGGGACCTGGTGCACTTCTTAGCCACTCTTTGAAGTCTCCCCCACTTCAAAGGCACATTTGGGTATAAAACAGGGCCTCTGCCCTACCTCATCAGACACTTGCTGGAGAAGAAACCGGAACCAGAAATTACATCCTGCCAAGAAGAACTGCCTGGCTGCTCAAAGGACTCACCTGTCTGCTTTCTACAAAGGACTGCTGTCTTGCTGTTGCCCTGCTGCCATGCTGAACTCTTGTCTGGCTGTGAAAGTGCTCTCCAAGGGCTTGGATAGAGCTTGCCTCCTGTTCCCTGAAGTCTCAGGACCAAAAAGACTTCTTCCTTTCACTTGGACGCTCCGTGCGCCGAAAAATTTCGACGCACAGCTTGCTTCACGGCGAGAAAAACGCCGCACACCGACGCTGATCGACGCGACGCCCTCGGGACGATCGAGACTTCGACGCACAACCTCGCAAGGACAAAGCCGCCCGACTTTCCAGGAGAAATCGACGCGACGCCTACCGTGAGTGCGAAACTTTGACGCACGGCCTCGCAAGGACAACGCCGCCCGACTTCCAAGGAGAAATCGACGCGACGCCTGCCGTGAGACCAAACCTTCGACGCACGGCCTCGCAAGGACAACGCCGCCCGACTTCCAAGGAGAAATCGACGCAACGCCTACCGTGAGATCGAAACTTCGACGCGCAGCCCCGCAGAACGACGCGCAGCCGGAAAACAAGCAGGAGAATCCACGCACAGACCCGGGACATCTGGTAATCCCCGCGATCCACAAAAAGAGACTGTCTGCGCGCCGGAAAACGACGCCCAACTTCCCCGCGTGGAAAAGAACGACGCAAGTCGGTGTGTGCTGAGAGGAAATCGACGCACACCCCCCTTTTTCCACGCATCTCTTCACCTGTGGCCCGCTGAGGAGATTGTCCACCAGAAACCAGGTACTTTGTGCTTGAAAGACACTTTATTACATTCTAAAGACTTAAGACCCTTTATATCACTTTCCTGTGATAGTTCTACAATTTTCCATTGCATCTTTATTCTTTTTTGACCTACAATTATCTTGATAAATATTATATATTTTTCTAAACACTGTGTGGTGTATTTTTGTGGTGCTATATGGTGGTATTGTATGATTTATTGCACAAATACTTTACACATTGCCTTCTAAGTTAAGCCTGACTGCTCGTGCCAAGCTACCAGAGGGTGGGCACAGGATAATCTTGGATAGTGTGTGACTTACCCTGACTAGAGTGAGGGCTTTTGCTTGGACAGAGGGTAACCTGACTGCCAACCAAAAACCCCATTTCTAACAACACCCTTCTCAATACCCATTTCTTTCTTGTGTCGAATTCGGCACCACAATGGTTTACTTTACTGTACAAGTCTAGATTGGAATGTAAAAGCCGCATTACATACAAATGTCCAGTCACATATACTGTGCAGAACACCAACATTTTAAATCACTCATATATTTTGGCAGATACAGAAACTGAGGTCCAAGATGATTAATTAGGGTGAAACAATAAATGCCATGGCCTTCCTCAGGAGTACACTTGTGTCACACATTGCCTCTGCCTGTGCTCCCAGCTACAGTACCCACAGAACTATTAACCATCACACTTCTACACACGTGACAATACAGACATTCCAGGCCCCTAAAGCTATAAGAATGGCTTGGGTGGCAGGTACTAGTCGTTTTAAATGTTTATTGAATTAATAAACCACTGCTGCTGATCAGTAAATTACCAAAACTGTGCCACCAAATGGCAGACTGTCATAAGTGCCGATGTTGACAATTATGTGCTGGTACTGAGCACCGGAAACCACTGGCTCAAATTAAGCACTGGTGACAGATGCTGAAGGTTTGAATAAGATACTCCAGCACGGTCAAAATGTGATCGGAAATATAACCAAAATGGCCGATATTTGTGAATCATATACAGTAGTTAGAGGGTGACATATGCAAATTGTGGCAGTTTTGAACTTATGCAGGCATGCTGCATAGGTGTTTTTGCAAGGTATGGTAGATGGTATGCGTTTGTGCTCTTGAAGGCCAGGTATTGGCAATATCAGGGAAATGAACAGTATAAACTGGCCCAGCAAGCCATAAAACAGGCTCATAAAAAGCTAAAAACCAGCCCACACAATCAATGTTATAACAAGTATTTGCAATGCGTGAATGTCTAGAAAGGATCGCAGCTGGGATGAAAGACAAACTGGAGGAGGGGCAATCACACACTGTAACAGGAGGAAGCGTGATGTAGTGTGAAGGCCAACAAAAATTTTCACTTAGTGAAATGGCCTGAGAAGGAACTCAGCACACAAATGAGGGACATTTCACAAAAAGCACCAATAAAAATGAAGCGTTTAAAACAAGCACAACAAAGAATGAATAGCAAGAGTGGGCAGGGTCAAAAGTCCACAGAGAGATTACAACAGGCCAGAGCCCTTGCGCGCTCGACCCTAAAAAGTGCACTATTAAGCACCATGAATAACAGCACCATATTGTTACTCCAATTGCTTAAGCTAGGAAATATCCAGTGCCTCATCTTCCTCTCTTGGATGCTGATTTACGGAGTCCTAACAGGTGGATGCATCCTCAGGTTTTTGTAAAGAGCCTAGTTCATAACATCTTTTTTATGAATAGGAATGCGCTGTTCGAAGAGAACTTTCAAATGTATTTATGTGTTGTGGTACATGTGCTGTAACCGCACTTCTATCAGTCACATCAGTGGAAGGCTAACTGGCATTTAAATAACCATGATTTGGAAATGGTACCCCGTCGAATCCTGGCTTATGTTTTCCTCTGGCATTTCCAAATGGCTGTATTCAAAATGAATAGCGTGGGGGGTTTGGAGGGAGAAAGCAAGGAGTGACATGATGACAAAGAGATGGCAAAAAAATGAAGTATTATACAGGGACAGAGGAATATTTCGATGGTGAAATTGTACGAGACAGTAAAGGAAAGAGAAAGTCTGAAATATGCAGACTAGAGTGAGAGAAGACAGAGTGATATCCGAGGGAATCTGTCCATAATATAGATATGCAGTTCAAAAGACGGTAGCAAAGGCAAAGTTAATCAAATGTTGATATTTCTGTGATTGTTTTATGAAGTCAAAGAATAGGTTCGATCTGTTTTATGAAGAGGAGACTAAATGAATGCAGTGCATTTAATTTAAATTCGATGATTTGAACCCTGCAGTTTTATTGACCTAAAAAGTTTTTGTTATTTTTTAAAGTTTCAAAGAAGGGCTACTTGTTACCGTGAGGTGTTTTTCTCGTCAACCAGATATTTTTCAAAAAAACCTACATAAGGTACACAAAGGTCAAGAAGTTTCACACTGGATTTTAGAAAAGATTTTGTGCGTGTATGAAATTTGTATGACTCACCCCATGATGAAAAGTGAAGCTAGCCATACACTCACACGTAAAATGTTCATCAATTTCAGCACATTATCGTTTCAGCCTACTCATGGGAAAAAACCAAGCATTTTTGCTTCCATGTCAACAAAACGCTAATGAAGTTAGCAGAGCAGCCTGACAAGATTTATGGCCCCATAAAAGAGGTAAGCAATGCCCTGTGCGCAATGGCATGAGTGCTGGCAGGGATGGGCACTGGAGAGAAAGAGAGACACTCTCTGCCATGGGACGGGAGGGCATATGGTGTTTCTTAAATAAAATGAGCTTATTTTAGGAACCATTTGTTAAGTAAAATACACTCATTTTAGGAGCCTACAGGACAGCACTGGAATAAAACCAAAACAAATGTCAGCAACTTCGAAGGAACGGAATGCTGCAATAAAACTGCTGCAATAACACTGCAGGCAGCTACCAGCCTAAAACAGCACACAGTGAAAGAAGACCACCAAATAAATGGAAAAAAAAGCCAGTCACAGCAACATATGGAGAAAACAAATTGGAACTATACAGTAATAGGTCACTGCTCTGAAACAGAAAAAGGAGGGAGAAAAAGGCACAACTGATCACTAGTGAGGAAGTATTTTCAAAGGACATGGAAACCGACCTATGAAATTGCTTTAACCCACAGTATAAGTATACTTAAGTATACACCACATTGAACGCTAATGCTGAACCTAAAAACAGGATATCTAGATCCAAAAGCCCACAAAACCATTACATAAAAGATGCCAGCACCCAAGCACAGACCACCCTTCATCCTTCCCTTTCCTAGTTTCACACATATAGAGAGTAATCCTGGATGGATATGAAGCTCATAGCATGTGGAAGAAGGGTCCGTAATGTGTAGATAAAAAAATGCTCCAGTGTTATAGTAATTAAAAGAGTTCCCTACCCCGATTGCTACATGCAACAAATATTTCTGTGTTCGTTTTTCACAGGTTGGCTACCCAGTTACCAAAAGGACCCAATCTCTCTCTCCCTTCCTAAGGGCCAGCTTTGCATTTTTTTAACCGGTCAGATTGGATCACTGTCACCAAGGCACTTTAATTGGGTCTGAGCATCATTACCTGTTAGTAAAACATTTAAGGAAGTGCTGATGTCGTAAACCCCTTCAACACAGGTACTATGCAAGATCATTAAATGCATACCCTGAAATTTAATAAGAAGGGGGTGGGCGTAACTTGCATAATTCAGTGTAGCTCAAACAAGCATAATTACCTAACAATTCTTAATACAAAATGCCTCCTCACGCCCAAAATGGGTGCAATACTGCACTTTGTTGCAAAGAAATAGTACTAAATAAAACAGAATACAAATAGCAAGTGTGAGCAGCGCTAGTACTTGCTAAATATACCTTTGGGGTAGGATTTTCACCCAATATACCCTGTCATTTATCATTCTTTTCTTAGCCCAAATCGCCCCCCCTCACATTTGAAATGGGTGTGAGAAGGCATTTTGTGCTAGGAAATAATGCTAAATGTGCCGTCAATTTACTCCCAGCATCTAGCTCTATTTTCCCAGTGTAAATGGACCCTCACATCCAAAATTCAAGTGAGGATGCATTTTACATTAAGAAATAGCACTAAATGCAGCAGTACACAAATAGCGAGTGGGAGTGACTGCTTGGGGTCACTAAATGAGCTCTTGAGGTAGGATTATTTTCCCCACAAATTACTGTTAATTACGTGAGCAGACATAATCACATTTTTATCACTAATTCCATGTACAAAAGTAACACAGAATTACTGAAATCACACTGATTACACATGTGAAAATAAAATTACATCTGGGCCTAATAATAAGTAATCACAGCAAAGCTAATAGGTCTCAAGTTTTTTTAAGAAACACATTCACATACTCTTAAAGGCTACAGTCCTCACTTTGCTGTTCCATGCTACAGTACCTTAGGCCTTTACTACTTTTTTCTTGAGTCTGAGACAAATTGCTTGCTGTAGCAGGCTCTGGTACTTAAGTCTCAATTAGAGGATTTCACCACTGACCCCCAATCTCTGGGTTCCAGGAAAGAGACTGGTGCTTGTCTGTAGGAAGCGCGGTAGAGTTCTATCTTCTGCACCCACAGCATTGCTATTTTGAATTACATAATGTTAATAGGTGTGCCTAGAGAAACATCCGCTTCTGAACTTTTTGGGGTCCCAAGCAAGACATATTTTGGGGCCCCCTTCATAATTTTTCTCAAATTGAAGTGTGATGCCAAACATTCTTTCAGAAATAGGGTTCACTAAAAAATCATTGAAACATGTCTTCACTGGGCCCCCAAAAATCCTTAAGATGCCACCCGGGGAAAAGAGTCAGAGAGGGAGAAAGAGAGAGAAAGAGAGAGAGAGAGGAGAGACAGAGAGAGAGAAAGAGAGAGATGCAGAATTAGAGATAAGTAGAGATGAGAGAGGCTGAGATATGGACATAGACAGAGGTGTGCTATAAAAGAGAGGAAGCTTACTTTCCCAGAGGGCTCCATGAATGTTGAAGCCCTGGGCAATTGTCCACTTTGGCTATAGCTTAAAACATCTCTGTTCCAAAGGATAAGATAATCAGAAAGCCACCAACATAAGACAGTTGAAAAGGGACGCACTGTGTGTTTCAAAGGTCACAGGCTTCAACACCTACTACCACCAGCCGTATGGCTTATATTTTGAGCAGAATAGATATTTAAAACACACAGACACACTTTCTGAATTTCATGTAGCCAACATAAAAATGTAGACAAACCCACACCCTAAAACGCTGTCAACAGGATTAGTATATTAGTGAATTTCCCCTAACATAAAATTCAGATTTTCCCCTAGCAACAGAAAATCCATCTCATTCAATAGCATATACTTGTCACTAGCAAAAAGACTCCACCTTATAATCTCACATACCCCTCACCAATACTGAGACCACCCGTTAAATGTCATCTGCCACCAACAGCAGGAAGGCAGGATGGATGGATGTTTCACAGAAAAAGCAGCAGGACCACCCAAATGCACCTCGTTTAAAGCCACTTGCATGTTTCCAAAAGGAAGGACCTCTGATTGGTGGCAGATATCCACTGCTAATTTCCCTCTAAGATAAACTCCATATATCTACTGTCATAAAGAAAGATCTGCCCACGCACAGATGAATCTAGCTCTGTCACTAGCCAATAGGAAGACTTTCCTTAAAAAGAGTGTCACGGAGTACCAACAGAAAGACCAGCTGGTTGAATGTATGCTACCCGGAAGAATGTTACATGTAATCAACAAGAAGAACTTCTAATGAATGTTACAAAAACACCACAAACCCACCACAAGGAAAGCCACACTCTACCAACTGGAAGATTATTCACACACATTTCACATACCCAGCACCGACAAACAAAAACACCTGGGGCATATAAGACATTCCAAACCAAGAAGAAGGCCTTGATTGAAAACATTTAACAGACCCATCATAAGCATGAAAACCAACCCTGATACTTTTCATATTGTGTGCTTAGGAACTACAGAAGAGCACAATGATCACATACCCTGAGTGTCCAAGAAGATTACTCTGTTGCATGTTACATACCCCTGGCCATCAGGGTGCCAACACTTGAATGAACTTCACGTAAACACTGCCATTAGTAAAACCACTCTAATGTGTGTCACATTCCCACCAACCCCAGAAAAACACCCTCCTTCTAACTTTCACAAATCTATTGCTAATGGAAGAACAACCATATGCATGTTGCATTCCAAGAACCAATGGAAGAGCACATTGATGCATGTTACTTAGCAGGCCTCAACAGCAAGCCCCTAATGAATGTTGTGAACTCTATTAGCTGATATTAAGAGTAAAACATTTTGATAAATCATCACACTATTGGTCTGAAGTATAAACAAGCAGGTCATAAAGAGTATGTGGAAATTGTGCACTAACTTTTTGCAACCTGTCACTTTGCATCGGAACCTATCCACTAATAGGTTGCTTCACAAAATGTCCACTTGAAGTGGATCCTGAAACAAACTGCGTGATGAATATGAATTATTCAGGTCACAATTTGCAAACCCATGTAATTGGCTGTAAATGCAGGGATGGTGGCCTATATGGAACAGCCGACCACCATCTTTACATTTGCTTTCACAAATGGTAAACATTTTTCTATAGGAGCACATGCTAATAAAATGACAAGTACTGATTTACCAAAAAGTTTCGCATTTGAGGACACATTGGGGGAAGCATACAGTGTTTCCCTGGCCTGCCGTGTGTTTCTCCCCAAGGCTGACTGACATAATTCCCAAAGGGAACCTGTCACTCTTTGGAAATCATATACCACAGATATTGTTCGCTGATCAATGGCTTGCGACTGCAGTTACAAAGAACTGGAATATTCCATTGCAACTTCCTTTTTGGAGGGGACATTCCTTCCCCTCCCTCTGTAGAAATGCTGATTTAACCACAGTGATGCATTTGCCCCAAATAGGCATCCCCCAACCGTTTACATTATTTGCACTACTAAATACTAGGAACGCAGCATGCCAGCATGGAGCACTGGTTCCTTTGCTGTTAGTGAGATGTCTTATGAGGCAAATGGTGGTAGCCATCTTTTGACTGACAAGACACATGCATGTCATGTGGTGTTTGCAGTAGTACTAAGGGGTACTGACTGACAGCTAAAGCTGTCTGTGGCAAGTCCTAAATGTTTTCATGATTTAATGAAAGAAAGATTAAAGGAGCAAGTTTTATACTATGTCAAACTAAATATACACCAGGCCCAGTTTCAATATCTCAGTTTACCAAAAAAAAGACACTATCACCTGAAGCTTGGATTTAAAATCTTGGTGCAAATGCTTTGACAGTTTGTTCTCACCATTGAGTAGTTGTGTCTTACTCCTGTCTTGGGTGTGAATTACATCTGAGCATCCCCTCATGCCTCCTTTGCTGCAGCAGCTCAGGGAGCCCACTCATCACTGCCCCTGCTATCTTCACGCACGGACAGAACTCCTCTGTGCTGCCATGGGAGCTGGCAGTTATCTGACTCTGCCCACTCCTGCAGGCAGACGGTTTCTCTTATGGTGGCCTCCTGCTCCCCTCAAACACAGGGACGTGGAGAGGGGCAGGCTCAACACCACTGGGTGGGCATGATGGTGCTCCCCCATGTCCTTTGGTGCTCGGGGTCTTAGATGGGGGTCCTGAAACCCTTCATTATAAATAGAGCCTAGGGGATGGGGGTCCCCAAGCCCAAAGGAGAGTATGGGGAGGGGGCCCATGCTGGTCCCCTCCCTGAAACAAATTAAATAGGCAATCTTGCTCCTTCCCTTGGACCTTGGCCAGTGGAATTCCATGCACTTTGTCACCAGTAAAAAGTTGCCAAAGTCTTGACCTTGCCCCTGGATTCAAGCTAGCCTGCTAGGGGTGATACTCCGAAACCTGTTCCAGGATGCTTGTTTCTGGTACAGGGAGGACCTGGACTGGCAGTTCGGACTGGACTATTCCCATGGGGAGCAGGGTCAAGACTGATTTGAAGGTGGTTGAGTCCAAGCTGTGGTGGCATTGTGAGACAAAGAACAATGGATTTAACCCAGATCTGTGACTGTGGGTGAGTGTCTGAAAAGTTTCATCACTCTGTCCATCATCTTGTTGTGTTGCTATGTTCTCTCTCCTTTGTTTAGTGGGCTTGGGCAGGCCCATTGCTGGTACAGTGTGACAGCTGATTGATTAATGCAGATCATTCAGCCCAATCCCTTTCCTCTTCAGGAGCTGGGGTAAGTACTGGTAATTGCTCCCTTTGTGTGATGAGGTCTTTATTCCTGCTGCTGGAGAGAAATGTAATTAACTGGGCACAGCAGTGTGACAAAAGGCCTGGGCTTCAATCCTGAGCTGAGCCAGAGAACTGTGACAGTTCTGGATGACCCATAAAGTGTACAGATATCATTTTGGAATCTGCAGAATTGATTTTCTGACACAGGTTACACCCCAATTAAATAAATCAATTGTTTCTGCAGGCCAAAGAGAAGTGAAACTGCACTCTAAAGCAGTTCTAGCCATATATATATATAAGTCTTTAATATATAAATAGATATATATCTCCATTGTTTAAAAGTGATTCACAAAAATGTTGACAGGAGTAGGTGTTACTTACTCTTGTAGTACTCTTCACTTACGTACTCTTCACTTGCTACTAGAGGAATATAGTAGAGTTCCTGGCTTACTCCACAAATTTAACTGTAAGCCTGGAGTACTCCAAGAGTAAGTCTTGTGAATCAGACCAATGTCTTTAAAACATAGATTTCAGGGTCAAAGTGACAAAGACATTTATGAGGATGTGATATTGTAACCCTGTAGTGTTACTTCACACACACTTAGGTGAAATTCACAAAGATATGAGCGTAGATCTTTCCCTTAGCAGGTTCCTTCTCTGATTTGCAGAGTTCTTTGCTGAGAGGGTCATGATTCACAAGGACTGGTTTATGACAATGAGGAACTATGAGGGACTTTCTCATGTAGTAATCATGGCAAGAGAACCTTTGGGTTCCTCCTGCATACTCCTGGAGTAAGCTCAAAATGAGTCAGCGCAAAATCTTTAGTATCACTCCTACTTAGGTTGACACACAAAAGCATACAGAAAGTGATGGATGGAATGCTTGTATGAATCTCAGCGACTGGTAACTACACAGGCCGCATTCCAGTCCATCATTATTTTGCTCACAGTGCTAATCAAAGCAAATGTTTGTGCACCTACATTATGCTAAGTTGGAGTGCCATAAAGAACAGCATGCATATCAATCATATTCTTTAACATTGACAAAAAAGCACAAACGCTACAGCCTGGAAAATAAAGGATGAATACCAGAAGGATGTGGAGAGCAGAATATAGAGGAGTTAAAAGTATGAGGCAGAGGGGAGGTCAGAATAAAAAAGGAATACGAAAAACCAGAGACAAACGATGGAAGAAAAGAGAAGGAGGAGAAAGTGGAGATGCCCTGTATGAGAACATAGAGTGAGAAGGACAGGAGACATTAAGGGCCAGATGTAGCAAAGGTTTTTCCCCATTCTGTGTCTATGGGAAAAAGTGTTTGTACATATGGCCCTAAGAGTGGGGGAACGAAGGCGAAAGCACAATAACTCGAGGAGGTGGAAGGGAGAAAAGAAAATACAGGAACAAAGAAAGGCAAGAGATAGGAGAAAAAATATTAGGTGATAACAATGAGAAATCAAATAGAATGAGGAAAGAGGAATAGAGAAAAGAGGTAGATAAAGAGAAGGTGGATGAAGCGGAGAAACAAACGCAAAAGCTAGAAGAGAAGCATAGGTGAGAAGAAAGGATGAAGAAAGATGAGGTACTAAACACGCAAAACTGCTTGTTTGTGTTTTCAGAAAATCTCAGTATGAGAAAAGGATGAAAATGGTCAGCACATATATTATTGTTCCTATACACGCATTAATCAACCTGGCATCCGAGCTATAAAATATCTATAAGGAAATATCTTACCTGCCAGCGATGATATATTGATAATTGTTCCTCCTTCACCTCCATTATTTTTGCTCATATGCTCCAAGCCAATATATGTTCCTCTTATCACTGAAATCTAATTTGAAACACAAAAAAAACACGGCTGAAATGTTAGATCCTTTAAGATTGGCATCTAAATCATGCTTGCAAGCTTACAGTAACAAATTGTGAGCCAGATATTCGCCTTCCTTTACAGGATGCATGCTGTGATTCATAAATCAAGTTTGAAAGAACGATTTTTTTTGTTTTCTTAGATACCGAGCAGGCCTTCAATGTGGAAGTAAATACAGTTTTTTAATTTCATTTTCTTGGAATGTTACAACTGATTGTTTCTATCATGGTGAGCCGCAAAGAAAGGCAGCATCAGCCAGTCTTCTGAAGTCAGGCAGGATGTGCCCACTAGTGAAGATATTCTGACAAGCCCGAACAGAACATGTGTGTTTGTCTTGTGTGTTTTATTGATGGATGTTTTCAGACATCCACACGTGCTGCTGTCAGCTTTTAAATATATTGCTTTAGGAAGAATGTTGAAATATATGGAAGGGATCTCATAACTGAGTCCTGATTAAACTGCTTTACTTGCAAATGTTAGTTCTCTCTAATCTTGTAAAAGTATGATGTGTGTTATTCTGCAGAAAGTAATTAAATGTGTGAACATGTCACAATTTGCTGAGAAACGAAAATATTACGAATGGATCAAAGATGGGTAGGGTTGGTTCTGGAAACTTTTACTAAATTTTGTTGGTGTCCCAGTAGTACCTGGGACACCCGCACAGGCTCCCCACGCAATCCTTGTGCTGCTTTCATGACACCTAGCATGAGAGCAGCATCAGGATTGGTCTGAGCGGCTTGGTCTGCCACTCAGATAGTGAATGGGAGTCTGTGCAGTTTCTCCAGCCCGGCTGTACAATACAGCCAGGTTGGAGAAACCTAAGCGCACGTCAGTTTGGCCGGTATAAGATGGACGGCCATACTAACATGAGCACTAAGGTGCACTCCACTCCCCCTTCTCTCTCTCCCCTCCCTACACATGCTGGCTGAGCCAGCAGCTGATAAATAAAACAAAACAAAGCTCCTTCAAAATTGCGAAATAGCTGCCCCTGGTTTACAGGCTAAAATAGTCACCAAAATGGATTCCTGTGGGGAATGGTTACATGTGGGGGCTCTGCTCAAGGGAGCAAATGCTTTCCAGCAGCTACTGAAGTTTAGGGATGAATTTGTTTTTATACAACACTGCAGACGAACAGCGACGGATAACTTTATAACTGGCAACATACAGCATGCACAGTAAGATGTTTTTAAAATAAACAACACAAAGACTTTGGGGACATATGCAGAACAATCACTAAATAGGACAATAGCATCATCAGCAGCTCAACCTTTATGGTGTTTGAAGAAAGGCTTAAGGGACATTATTCCATAATTCTTAGGAAAATAAAAATTGGTAGTCGCTCCTGAAAAGGTAAGGATATAAAGGTAAGTGAAGGTTTACAATTGTTAAGTACAAATATTTGTGCCTTGATGTCATAAATAGATTGAAGGTATGCAGATATGTAGCTAAAAAACACAAATCTCTACCTACCTATATATGCAGTTACCTTCATAATATTATGGTAGCTGCTATTTTCTGTCACAGTATGTTTGCTGAACAATATATTGTGAAAACAGCATAATACTAAATTAATCTGAGCTGTCGTAGAAAAAGGTTGATCAAATATTGGTTTGAGGTCTGTACTGTGATGGAGAAATACTGCATTGTATTTTCAAGGCATGTGGAAAAGAGGCATAATGGTCCCCAAGTATAAGCATGGATATAGAATACAGGGTCCGATACACAAATAGCCTCTGCACTCATGGTGGATGCTCAGCACTTGTGGCGGGATCTCTGTACTCGTGATGGGATCTCTGCAATGAGAAACTGCAGTGTGGAGATCCTGGCACGTGTCTGGAGATCATGCCACAAGTGCAAAGCCTCCAACACAAGTGCGGAGGCTCTTTGTGAATCAGGCCAGAAGTGATCTAGGTATAGTCAGGCTAAAATCTGATTAATGATTAACATAGTATTATAAACAAATAAAATAGATAACCAAAGTGTGATCCCAACATCCAGACAGGATTCAATAGTAAAATGTCTGATAATGCATAAAGCAAGGGTGTTGATAAAAGTAGTATAGAGGATCTTAGGAAGGGGATCCCACCACTGAATCTTGTATTTGTCAATTTATCAATTGTTATTGACTAAAGGGACAAGGGTCTTCACTGGAGAAGGATGGCCTACTTGGGGTTGTCTCTAACTTTGCTTTAATTGATTACGACCCTCTATGATGATGCCTGAGGAAGGTCGGGAGCTCAAACTGGGGATACTCACTTGCAAAGTTACATGAAGAAACAGATTGAAGCATGAATTTGAATTTTGTTTAAAATAGCTAAAGGAATAAAATATATTTCATCAAAATTATGTAAAATCATATTTCTTCTATTTTCTATGTACAAGACACAATCCCAGGTGCCAACAATTATCTGAACTGCAAAAGGTTTTGGAAGCTTTGGTTGCTTCCTTCAGCAAGGACTACTGGAAATATATAATAGTAAAAATTAAGGTTGGGACTGTATACCATCTGTCAATAACTTGGAGTGGTGCTAAAGCTAACCTTTTTTGGGATTTTGGTGGATGGTAAATTCTATTTGGAGCCAGGATATAAGCTCTTAGACTGTTACAAAATGTGGGTGTAGAGTGCAGGGCATGGAGTGGAGGGGGACAGAGTGGAGTAAAGTGTTGTAGAGTGGCATAGAGTGGAATAACGTGTTGTAGAGTGGAGTAAAATGGAGTGGCATACAGTGAAGTCCCATAAAGTGGTGTGAAATAGAGTGTTGTAGAGTGTTGTGTCACAGAGTGGAGTATCATAAAGTTGAGTAGTGTAGAGTGGAGCAGATAGAGTGGAACGGCATAGAATTTTGGGGAGTGGAGTGGCGTGTCATAAAGTAGAGTGGAGTGGCATGCAGTGGAGTGGTGTAGGATGGAGTAGCATGTCATAGAATAGTGTGTTGTACAGTGGAGGTGTGTTGTGGATGGGCATAGAGGGAGAGGGTATAGAGTGAAGTGGCATAGAATGTAGCAGCATGCAGTGCAGTGGTGTGGAGTGAAGTAGTTTTGAGTGAAGGGGAGTTTCATAGACTGGCATAGAGTGAAGTGCGAGAGTGAAGTGGTGTAGAGTGAAGTGGCATGCCATAGAGTGAAGGGGAGTGGAGTGCATGGAGTGGAATGGCATGGAGTGGAGTCGAGTTTTGTAGAGTGAAATGGCACATTGTGGAGTGCTGTAGAGATGAGTGCATGTCATAAAGTGGCAGAGTGGAAAGTCATAGAGTAGAGTAGTGCGTTTTAGTGTGGAGTGGTGTAGAGTGGAGTGGAGTGGCATAGTGTGGAGTATAAATGCTGTGTTAGTAAACTGCCATTACAGACAACACATTTACTATTGGAATGACCATTAGATTTGCACAGACATACAGTTTTACTGATAGAACTATATAGCACAAACAATATTGTGTGGAAATTGCATCACCTAGAGTACTGATTTTTTAAATCATATTAAAATATTTGTTTCCACCACACTTGAGAATTCCCAAAAAAATTGCTTATTTTTGCTTTCCTCATTCTGATGTATTCTGATATATCTGCACAGTTCACTTATAGACATGTAAATGTTGTTGTGTTCTAGAAAAAAGCCTTTCCTTTCATAACCCATATCAAGACTATCACATATATCCTCTCAAGTCAGAGAAAGAAAAGTAAACACAAAGGTCCCTAGGAAGACAGAGCCTGACATTTGACCTCTGTCTTTGAAAGCTCATAAAATGTGACAAGATAGAAAAAAATATGTAAGGTCTGTTTATAGAAAGTAAGTACTTGTGGAAGAATAAAAGGAGCCCTAGTAAACAGGTTGTGCTCCACAGGAAGGATTAACTCAAACTGGACAGCTTAAAAGAAAGCCAAAAAATAGAAAGCAAGTAACTTGAAGTTACAAAACACAAAGCCAATGGTAAGCAATAGGTGGACTGCATTCCCAGGGGAGCTTTCAGAATGTTCCCAAGAAGTCTTTAATAAACTAGCAGCTGCACAGGTGGCTGTTCAGCATGGCTAAATGTTTGTGGCATACAGGAGAGAGGCCTGGAGTGAAGTGGTGTGGAGTGACATAGAGTGGAGTGGTATAGAGCATTGCAGAGTGGAGTGGCACAAAGCATAGAAGAGTGGTTTAGAGTGGAGTGTCACAGAGTGAAGAGTTGTAGAGTGGACTGTCATGGACTAGAGTTGAGTGTTCTGGAGTAGAGTGGAGAAGAGTGAAGTGAAGTGATGTAGAGTGGAGAGGTGTAAAATGGAGAGATGTAGAAGGGCATAGAGTGGAGGGACATAGAGTGGAGGGGCATATAGTGAAGTATAGGGACATAGAATGTCATGGCATGGAGTGTCATAGAGTGCTGTAGAGGGGTGCAGAGTGGATGGGTGTAGAGTGGAGGGGCATAGCATTGAGTGGTGTAATGTTTCATAGAGTAGAGTAGAGTGTCAGAGTGGAGTGGAGTGGCATAGAGTCGAGTAGAGTGGCTTGGAGTGGACTAGCACTGAATGGTGTGTCATTGAGTGGACTGGCATACAGTACAGCGCCATAGAGAGGAGTGAAGTGTTGTACAGGGTTGTAATGTATTAGGGAGGGTCATAGAGTGGAGGGTAATAGAGTGGAAAGTCAGAGTGGAGGGTTGTACAGTGTCATAGAGTGGCATAGAATCGAGTTTCATAGCGTGGTATGGCATAGAGTTAAGTACAGTTTCTTAGAGTGGAGTAGTGTAAAGTGGAATACAGTGGAGTAGATTGTTATGTCCTAGAGTGGAGGGACATAGAGTGGAGGTGCATTGAGTGGAGTGGAGTAGATTGGAGTGTCGTAGAGTCTCATAGAGTGGAGAGTCCCAGGGTGGGCAGGAGTGGTATAGAGTGGAGTGGTGTAGAGTAGAGCAGCATGTAATACAGTGGAGTGATGTAGAGTGGAGTGGCATAGAGTTGCGTAGCTCAGAGTGAAGTAAAGTCATGTGGAGTACAGTGGAGTGCCGTAGAATGGAGTGGAATGTCACAGAGTAGAGTGGAGTGACATAGTGCAGAGTGGAGTAAAGTGTCATATGGGTATGTCTTGTATCATGGAGTGGCGTGAGAAGTGTATAGACTGGAGTGTTGTACTGTTGCACAGTGTTGTAGAGTGGAGTGACATAGAATCTTGTGGAGGGTTGTAGAGTGGAAGATCACAGAGTGGAAGGTCATGGCGTGTCATAGAGTAGAGTGTTGTAGAGTGGAGTGGTGTAGAATATAGTAGAGTGGCATAAAGTGAAGGGGCATAGAGTGCCAAAGCCTGCAGTGCCATAAAGTGAACTAGAGTGTCAAAAAGTGGAGTAGAGTTTAATTGAGTGAAGTGCCATATAGTATAGTGTCATAGAGTGGTGTTCCATAGATTGGAGTAGAGTGGCCTAGAGTGAAGTGGCATAGTATGTTACAGAGTAGAGTGTCAGAGAGTACACGGTGCAGAGTAGACTAAAGTGGTGTAGAGACCAATGTCATAGCATACAGTGGTATAGAGTAAAATAGAATTGTGTAGAAAGCATTGGCATAGAGTGCATTGGTTATGAGTAAAGTGGTGTAGAGTGCATTACAATAGAGTGCAGTGGCATGTAGTGTAGTGGTTTAGAGTAGAGCGGCATAGAGTGGATTGGCATAGAGTAGAATGGTGCAGAGTAGAGTGCCCTTAGAGAGCAGCGTTGTAAAGTGAAGTGGTGCAGAGTAGAATAGAGTGACGTAGCGTTCAGTGACATACAGTGCAGTGGTGCAGAGTAGGATGACACAGAGTGTTGCAGAGTAGGGCCTAGTGGAATAGAGTGCAGTGGTAGGAGTAGAGTGGCATAGAGTGCAGTGGTGTAGAGTAGAGTGGCCCTGAGTAGAGTAGAGTGCCAGTTACTGGAGCGGTGCAGCGTAGATTGCAGTGGCATAGAGTGCAGTGGCATAGAGTAGAGTAGCATATAGAGGAGTGGCACAGAGTGGAATAGAATAACATAGCGCAAAGAGGTGAAGGGCCCAGTGGCATAGAGTACATTATTTCAGAAGAGACTGAAGTGGTGAAGAGTGGAGGGGTGCGGGGTTGAGTGGAGTGGTGCATGGTAGAATGCAGTGGCATAGAGTAGAGTAGCATAGAGTGTAGTTGTGTAGAGTGCAGTGGTGCAGAGTAGAGTAGGGAGGCATAGCGTGAAGTGGCATTGAGTACACTGGCATAGAGAAGATTAGCATAGAGTACATTGGTTTTGAGAAAAGTGGTGTAGAGTGCATTGGCATAGAGTACAGTGATGAAGAGTGTAGGGGTTACAATAGTGTGGTGTTGAAGAATGCAGTGGTATAGGGTAGAGTGATTCTGACTAGAGTAGAGTGTCAATAAATGGAGTGGTGCATCTTAGATTGCAGTCGCACAGAGTGCAGTGCATAGAGTGGCATATAGTGCAGTGATGCAGAGTAAAGTGGTTTAGAATTTAGTGGTGTAAAGTTTATTGGTGTAGAGTGCAGTAGAGGGAGCACAATGCCACAGAGGGGTGAAGTAGTCATGAGTGCAAGTGGCATAGAGTGTATTAGTGTAGATTAGAGTTGTGCAGAAAAGACTAGAGTGCCATAGAGAGGAGTGACATAGAGTGCAGCAGTGCAGAGTAGAATAGAGTGGTCTGTAGTGCAGTGACAGAGTGTAAAGGTGTAGTATACAGTGGTGTAGAGTGCAGTGGGATTGAGTAGAGTGTTGCAGGGTAGAGTATGGTGTTGTAGAGTGCAGTGATGTAGAGTAGATTAGGGTAGAGTGCATTGGTTTTTACTGAAGTAATTCAGAGTGCATTGGCATTGATTGCAGTGGTATAGAGTGCAGGGGTTAGAGGAGAGTGGCGTAGAGTGCAGTGGTGCAGAGTCGAATGGTGCTGAGAACTCTAGAGGGAAATTATTGTAGTGGTGCAGTATAGAATGCTGTGGCATGGAGTGTAGTGGCACAGGGTGGAATAGAGATGTTCTAGAGTGTAGAAGTGCAGGGTGTTGAGGCATAGAGCAGAATGTGTCAGAGTAGAGTGAAGTGACATAGAGTGGACTGGTGTAGGGTAGAGTGGTGTGTTGCAGGGTAAATTGCTGTGGATTTGAGTAGAGTTATGTACAATGAGGAGACGTTGGTGCAGGGTAGATTAGAGTGGCATACAGTGGATAGGCATAGAGTGCATTGGCGTAGAGTGGAGTGGTACAGAATATAGTGCATTGGCATAGAGTACAGTGTTGCAGAGTAGAGTGGTGTGGAGTGTCCTAGAGTAGAGTGGTGCAGAGTAGAGTGGGGTGGCCTAGACTGGAGTGGTGTAGAGTACAGTGGTGAAGAGTGTAATGGTGCAGAGTAGAGTGGCACAGAGTACATTGGCATAGAGTAGAGTGGTGTAGAGTAGAGATGAGTAGTTTGAAGTGGCATAGAGTGCAGTGACATAGAATGAAGTGGGGCAAAGTAGAGTGCAGTGATGAGGAGTGGAGTGGTGTATAGTGGAGTATGCATGGTGTGTTAGTGCTCTGCTATTACAGAAAACTGATTTTCAATCGAAATAACCATTATATTGCACAGATATACAGTTTTACCAATAAATATACAGTGCACAAAAGATAATGTGTGGAAATGTAATCACCTAGTGCATTTATTTGTTTTGATTGTTAAAATGTTTGTTTCTACTCACTTCAGAATTACCAAAGAATGTTTCATTTGTGCTTTCCTACTTCTGATATGTTTTTAAATATCTGCTCAGTTCATTTACAGACATTTAAACTTTGCTATGTGCTAGTAAAAAAGAACATTGTACAGACTTTCTTCAGCATGCCCCCAGTAGCCAAGATGATTGCCACAAAAATCTTCTCACTGTGAAGTCAGAGAAAGAAAAGTCAACACTAAGCCCCCTCGGAAGACAGAGCATGACAGTTGACCTCTGTCTTTGAGTGCACAAGAAATGTGACAAGATAAGACCAAGATTTAAAGGCTTGTTTACAGAAAGTGAGCACTTGTTTATGAATATGGTTAATAGAGAAAGAAAACATCAAGTTCCCTCACAAGACAGAGCTTGACATTTTACCTCTGTCTTTGAAAGCCCAGCAAATATGACCAGATAAGTACAAGATTTAAAGGCCTGTTTATCAGCGGCATCTGGCAAAAACTTAGTTTGGGGGGTAGGAAATGGGTGGTGGGTGGATGCATCATGCAAGATGAGTGGCGGCAGTAAATGAAAAAAGAAATAGTTACTTACCTTGCTTGCTGTATGACATCCTCACTCCGGCCCGTGTTCTGCTTTCTCTCCTCCAGGCTCCCAAGCTCCAGCAAATACCCCTAACTAATCCTGGTGCTGCTTTCATGCTGGTAACCAAAACTAATCCTGGTGCTGCTTTCATGCTGGTAACCAGTATGAATGCAGTGCAAGGATTGGAGGGAGTGGCCTCTCACAGTGCTCTTAAGAGCACTGGAGGCCTGTAGTTTCTGTAACTCAGCTGTCTAAGTTTAAAATGTGCATGTATGGCTGGCCGTTCCAAGATGGCCAGCCAAAGAGACATATGCACTTTAAGCTAGTGCACAGGCAGCCCACCACTACTCCCTGCTGCTGCTACCACTCAGCAGGTCGCACCTCATCCTGATGCTTGGTTCAGGATTGGTTGAGGAAAAATAAAATGGTAACAACTTAACTTCATTATCATTTTATTTTTTATCTCTGGGGGCACTTAAGTGGGGCGATGCTTCTCCATTCTCATGGAGGAGCCGCCCCTGGTGTTTACAGAAAGCGAGCACTGGAGGAAGAATACAGTAAAAAGACTATGCTCCATGGCAGCGACAATCTCAAGCTGGACAGCCTAAAACAAATAAAGCCAGCAAATAAAAAGTAAGCAAATATGAGTTACAAACTACAATGCCAAAGCTAAGCAATGGGTGGAATGCATTCCTAGGGAAGCCTTCCACAAGTCCCCAAGGTGTCCTTAACAAACCAGACAGCAGCACTGTCTGGTAGTCTTCAAATTAGAAACGAGATGTAGAAGGCTGATAGCTGGTGGAGAAGACAGACAAATGAGCCACTCACAATGCATGTGCTCCTCATCCAAAGGCCAAGATGAAGGAGGAAAGATGATGGTATCTACTCCTCCATTGTGTATGCGGGGCTGCAATGCTCTCTGAAACAATTCCTTGCGGTGTAACTGCATTTGTATAGTGCTTACTACCTCAATGGGGTGTTGAAGCACTTTACTGCTAGCAGTACACTACTCCGGAGCCCTAAGGTTAGTGTTTAACCCAGTGGTTATTAATTAGAATTAGTCATTGCGATTAGTACTGTGTTTGCAAAGAAATCACTCCATGAAAGTACAGGATTAACAAATGGTTTCTGTGATAATTAAGAGTAGCAGCTAAGATAGAGTGCTTTATGCAGACCAATAAATTACGTGCATAAACTGGAACAGAGGACAGTGAATTATTACAACCGTCACTCTATCTGTATTGTAACATGCAGGGCTTGTTTGGTGGGAGGTTGTGAGGGTCCCACTAGTGTTGTAACTCACAGGTTGATTACTTTGAATGATGTTTGATGTGGGCAGTTGCATGTTTCGGGGGTTACTGGAATAGGTGATGTTGCTGTGCACAAAGTTTGTGAATGTGCACAGAGGTGGCTTTTCGAAGACGTATAAAGATGAACATGGTACCCTTCTATAGGCTTAACATTTGTCCAGAAGGGGAACCTACTGTATCATCAGCCCTCAGAGGAAGGAGACCAGAGCTTTAAAGGCTTCTTTACAGAAAGTGAGCACTAGTTCATGAATACGGTTAATAGAGAAAGAAAGGTAAACATCAAGCTCCCTCACAAGACAGAGCTTGACATTTGACATCTGTGTTTGAAAGCACAGCAAATATGACGAAGACCGAAAAAGGAGGGGTGTCAATATTAGTGCATTCTGATGTGTCTCGCCAGAAATGGTGCAAGCGGCAGCGAAGGCCCGAAACCAGCGCCTGGTGAGCTGCAGAGCCATTGCAAAACAAAAAAATATATGTAAAAGTTTAAAACATTTTATTTTTAAGTAGCACGCCAGTCTCCAAAGATTCCGTCGCTCGCAGTGGAAGACAAGCAAAAGGTGTTGTGTTTGGAAGAGCAATGTGAAGACCAATGGATGAAGAGGTTACACTGAAAAATATGAGTACATGTATATTGTGGAGATGTTTTTTTCAGAAAAACAAAAGGTCTTGGATAATGTCAGACCGAAAAAGAATAGAAATTTAGGGCAATAAAATGGTAAAACAAGAAAACAAAGCTAAAGGTTTTAGTATCTACTATGGTGAGGTATGATCACAAGCAGTTTACTAACTCTTATGAATTAAGGCATGATAATAACAAAGTGGCTTGTTAGCCAGCATACCAATTGTGGAATCCAGTACCGGGAGAAATCGAGGATCCAGCTATTGAAAACTCATCCCCAGTGGCAGTGCTTGTTTAAGTTCATGGATGGCCAGGGCAAAATGTTCATCGGGGCATCCCCATGCAAAACATGCCTCATAATGTTGAATGTGAAACAAATTCTGTATTATGGAAGCTGCATTGTAGTGGCACGCCTTACTCACATTTACATACTACTTTTTTTTTTTTTGCTATTTGTGACAAGTGCCCAGATTTGTCTCCCTGACCTGACAGGTACCGGCGTGTGGGGAACCCCAGGCCATGGCATCCACACTTGTGAAGCAGGTCAAAGAGGACCCCTCCCTCCGTGATGGCACCACACTTCTGGCACTGACTGGTGGAGAGATTTTGGGCTGACACTCATGTGGCGACTGGCGAAATGTCTGAGTGGGCGGCGTAGCAACTGTTTAGACTTTTTGAGTGGAAAAGGATAGATTATTGTAATCCCCTTTTGACCAAGCATTTCCACTTGAATGATGAAAACTATCGCCCACCTAGGTGACTGGCATTTTCTCTAATAAGGGTCTCTTCTTCATCATAGCTTTTAACAAGCCCAAGCTATCGCCGCAGTTAATGGTAGAGGCATTGGTATTTGTGTCTTTTGGATTTGTATGGCATAAACTTTAGGTTATAAAACTTCAAAGAAAATCACGGCTAAAATGGCAAGAATTGTGGCTCAGTTAGACACTGAAGAGGAGAAATCTTAGGATCTATTCCTAGAAGACGATGTGATCCATGTAGGACAATCGATTTCAGATGGAAATTAAATTTGGGCTAATTTACTAGATATATTTTGTTAATGGGTTTTACAAATTGTAGTTTCACAATGACTATTGCAGAAAACCTAGAAGCGAATAAGGGGCTCTGTTTCACATGAATCCATTCTGCATTGCTGAGCTTCTGTTATTTCTGCTAGCCATCACCTGCATGCATCCCTTCTGATATGCCGCCTGGGATTATTTATATTTAGGACAAAACAAAACAAAATGAGTATTAAGAAAGGGTCGATGCAATACTTCCCTTAATTTTCATGTGAGAGTCCATTACCATCTGGCTCAATTATGGCCAAACTCCGTCATTTCACAACAGTTGAAATTACGAAGTTGTTCATATTTCCATCTTTAATTAAATATGGTAAACTTGAAGCCCCTGACATGTAAAATGATGTCTAAGGGACTTTTCAGAGAATCATTCTTTTACGTGTTAACTACCTCACTTGATGGTACGTTTAACAAAATAGCCACATTTTCAAATGCGAAGTAAAAGGCATCGGTCTCAGCTACACGAGAATAGTGAAAGTTGAAAGTTGCAGTGGTTCTGTTTTTACCAGGCTAAGAGAGCACTGGCTCTCGAGATAGGGGAAGGAATGTTAACACAGCACCCTGCATGACGCTGCGTGCGTTATCAAGGTTAAACAAGCTCAGGCACAAGTGGTGAAAACGCTCCTGGAAGCTGATAGTGTGAAGACGGCATCACGCCCGGCGGCGGCTCATTTTCAGTCCTGTGGCCTTGCATCACACTTCCTTGTTGAAAACACATGTTGGTGCACATTTTAACTCAAACATCAGCAAGTATTCATTGCTTTCACAACACCGAGGGGAACTGAAACCGTAAGAGCGTGCTGTGTCACTAATCTGCTGACTTGAAAAAAATGTCAGATTTAATTGCATTGTTTGACAAATGTTGGTATGCATTTCCCCCCAAAAAACATCACTGCAACGAAAATTATTTTCTTAAATGTAAACTGCTGTATAGGGTATCGTGAACATACACAAAGAAGTAGAATATGTCAGATGGATGATTTGTGAGAGGAGTGAAAATGGTGGGAGAGAATCAATTGTGGAATTCCGAAAAGGGGGATCGAAAGAGAGAGATTATGAAACTGAAAACAGAGGGGGGAGAGAAACAAAGAATGGTGGCCCAGAGAAAAAAGTGAAGCAGAACGATTAAAGGACCTTTAGAGTAGGAGGTGGCCAGAGAAGTAGCGCTCCATGATGAAACACACAGAAGAAAGGAGAGGGCAGGGAACTGGCCGAAAGTGTGCGGGAAGGTGAGATAGTGTCATGCAAAAAGGGAAATAACAAGCTAAGCGAATGAAGGAGAGAAGAGAAAGAGATAGACTGTGGTTTACAGGTTCTGCAGCCCCGTTGTGTATGGCAGGCTGTTCTTTCCATACAACAATGGCTGGTAATCCGAAAACCCCGCAACCTGAGGAGAATTCAAGGCAGTGCGCCGGAAATCGATGCAAAGCCTTCCCTGCATGGAAAATTCTGTGTGCGCCAGGAAAAACCAGCACACACCTCCCCGTTTTCCACGCATCTCCTTCCCTGCAGTCCCTTGCAGAGAATTTGAATGCAAACCAAGGTACTTTGTGCTTGCAAGAGACACTTGTTGCTTTTTAAGGACTAAAGACTCCTTTTATCATTCTCTAAAGTGATATTTTAACGTGTACTTGTCAAATCTTGATCAATTTGACCTGCATTTAACCAGTTAAATATTCTATGTTTTTCTAGACACTGTGTGGTGTAATTTTGTGGTGGTATACTGTGTTATTGCATGATTTATTGCACAAATAGTTTACACATTGCTTTCTACGTTAAGCCTGACTGCTCAGTGCCATGCTACCAGAGGCTGGGCAAAGGATAATTTTGATTGTGTGTGACTTACCCTGACTAGAGGGAGGGTCCTTGCTTGGACAGAGGCAACCTGACTGCCAACCAAAGACCCCATTTCTAACAATGTGTCATAAGCTATAACTCTCCTGCAAACAACTCTACCTTTTTAAACTAGCTCATCAACTGATCACCTCTGCGCTCCTTGGCTATCACCCTTTTCAGAGACTTTATTATCAATTGAATAAATCTTTGATCACTTCTGAACTGGAGTCATTTTTGTCAGCCAATGAACGCCTTCTGCATTCTAATAAACTTACCCATGGCAAATGCTCTACCCTCTAACTCATAATCAGTAAACAAGATTGTGTTTGAACTTTGGACTCCATTAACTTGGATTAGTGCAATAGTTTGAATATCATGTTTAAGACCCAGTCTAATTACTGCTAATAGGTCTCATTGACACAGAATGTCACGGATTGAGACATTTTCCTTTGTTTCTTGTTCCTTCATCTAGCCACCTGTCTCTAAAGACACCAATCTCCTCTTATTCAAATACATTTCCTGCATCAAAGCATTCATTGATGACCTCATCACTCTGTCATGAAAACCCTGAAAAACACCAAAGGGGTCATTCTGACCCTGGCGGCCGGTGACCGCCAGGGTCACCGGCCACGGGAGCACCGCCGACAGACCGGCGGTGCTCCGAAGGGCATTCTGACCGCGGCGGTTCTGCCGCGGCCAGAAAGGGTAAACCGGCGGTCTCCCGCCGGTTTACCGCTGCCCTTGGAATCCCCCATGGCGGCGCAGCTTGCTGCGCTGCCATGGGGGATTCTGACACCCCCTACCGCCATCCTGTTCCTGGCGGTTCACCCGCCAGGAACAGGATGGCATGCCAATGGCATGGGCACGGCAGGGGCCCCCGTAAGAGGGCCCCGCAAAGTATTTCAGTGTCTGCTGTGCAGACACTGAAATACGCGACGGGTGCCACTGCACCCGTCGCACCTTCCCACTACGCCGGCTCCATTCGGAGCCGGCGTCCTCGTGGGAAGGTTGGTTTGCCCTGGGCTGGCGGGCGGCCTTTTGGCGGCCGCCCGCCAGCCCAGGGCAAACCTCAAAATACCGTCAGCGGTCTTTGGACCGCAGAGCGGTATTTTGACGGGGGAACTTCGGCGGGCGGCCTCCGCCGCCCGCCGAAGTCAGAATCACCCCCCAAGTCTTTTAAGTGGTAGTATCAGTCTTAAAATAAGTCCAGTTAGAAGAGCTTTAAGAAACAAATTCTTATACTTACTAGTATTCTTTCAATGCCTACCTTGTCCAAATTAGAAATAAATATTACAGTTTTCCTTTCCTTCAATTAAACCTTTCGAAGAGCATACCTAAGCAACTATTGGAATTAGCAGACTTCAATAACTCATTTCCTTGTCTACCTGATGCTTCCAAAAATGAAAACAATTGCCACATTCTTCTCTGAACAAAATAGTTGAAATTAGGCATGAACACGTTGTCTCTAATAAGCTCTGTTCAATTAGAACAGACATCTCTACTATGTTTTGTCCTCAAGTTTTTCTCACATGAAGATGATTTCTATTCAGAGTTATTCTGCTTCCATCACTGAAGAAATCATTCTTTCTGCAAATTGAAACACAAAATTGTCCTCATATTTTGATGGCCCAATCCCTGCTTCTACTGCCAAAGACTTCGTCCAAGTGTGACTTCTTCGTAGGGTCTCCCTCACAGATTGTTCTCTTTAAAATGCTGCTGTACTTAATTGCACACCTCAAAGCCTTCTTTAAAAAATATAACCATATACTCTCTAATGTTGACCACTACTACCCCATCTGTGGTTTCTAATCATGGTATGTCATTTCTCACTAAAGGTAATGAGAATTACATGCACTCTCAAATAATCACGTCCAAGAAAACAACTTTCACCCTTGTTTCACCCTCATTTCAGGTTAGGCCATCATAGAGAATTACTGACATTAATCCTGATGGTAGTTTCTGCACCGAAGAAGAAGACAAACCTGCCATAAAAGTTTCCTTGATATTAGAAATGGGGTCAGTCAGGTGGCCCCCTGTCCAAGCAAGGACCCTCACTCTAGTCAGGGTAAGTCACACACAATCCAAATTATCCTGTGCCCACCCTCTGGTAGCTTGGCACTGTATCCTGTGTTTGGGGTGTGTCTGAGTGAATGCACAAGGAGCTGTCAACTAAACCCAGCCAGATGTGTATTGCAAGGCACAGAAAGATTTAAGTGCAAAGAAATGCTCACTTTCTAAAAGTGGCATTTCTAGAATAGTTTTATGAAATCCAACTTCACCAGTCAGCAGGACTTTATATCACCATTCTGGCCATACTAAATATGACCTTCCTACTTCTTTCAGATCAGCAGCTACCACTCAAACAATGTATGAGGGCAGCCCCAATGTTAGCCTAAGAAGGGAGCAGGCCTCACTGCAGTGTAAAAACAAATTTAGGAGTTTTACACTACCAGGACATGTAAACGACAGAGGTACGTCCTGCCTTTTGCCTACACAGCACCCTGCCCTATGGGTTACCTAGGGCATACCTTAGGGGTGTCTTATATGTAGAAAAAGGGGAGTTTTAGTCTTGGCAAGTACTTTTAAATGCCAAGTCGAATTGGCAGTGAAACTGCATACACAGGCCTTGCAATGACAGGCCTGAGACAAGGTTAAGGGGCTACTTAATTGGGTGGCACAATCAGAGCTGCAGGCCCACTAGTAGCATTTAATCTACAGGACCTGGGCACATATAGTGCACACTACTAGGGACTTATAAATAAATTAAATAGTCCAATTGGGTATGATCCAAATTACAGGTTAGCAGTGGTAAAGTGTGCAGAGTCTGAAAATCAGCAAAAACAGTGTCCAAAAAGTGGAGGGAGGCAGGCAAAAAGTTAGGGGTGACCACCCTAAGGCTGCCAGGTCTAACATTTG
Organism: Pleurodeles waltl; assembly: GCF_031143425.1. Classification (NCBI taxonomy): domain Eukaryota; kingdom Metazoa; phylum Chordata; class Amphibia; order Caudata; family Salamandridae; genus Pleurodeles; species Pleurodeles waltl. Next base: position 834,045,657 of record NC_090437.1, read on the forward strand.
ACATTATAAAAAATAAGGTTTTATCCTGACATGGTTTCCCTGTTACCTCCTTGAGCACTTCCTACACACGCATATTGACAACTTCTTATTCAATCCCACTCCAATCTCTTGCTATGTCCCTCAGGGTCCAATTTTAACAATCATCCTATTCAATAGTTTTGTGAACCACTGGGTTATCATCACTTTGTGATTTAGTTTCACCAATTATACCCAAGTATATCTCAAATTTACCTCTCCAGAAGCTGTCTCCAAGTTAAATCTCTTGTTATTGCGCATACAAAGGAAAGGAATAAAAACACCTAAAATACAATGCCTTAAACAGTGGGGGGGGATTTTGAGTTTGGTGGGCAGAAAAGCCCGCCCGCTGAACTCCAGTGGTCAGGTTGCCACCAGTGAGGCCGCCTTCCTGCTGGTGGGGAACAGCCCACAAAATTGACGTCTGCATACCAGACAGTGAAAAGTGCAACGGGGCTGTCCATAGGGGCCCTGGCACTGCCAATTACAAGTGCGTAGGCAGTGCAGGGACCAACATGGGGCCCCCTGCACTCTCGCTTCTACCAGCTTCCCCGGGACGGCGCTGCATGAAGTGCTGCCCTGGTGGATAAGGACCCCCAGCACTGCCAGACCCTTCACTGGAAACTGGCAATGCTGGCGGTCTAACCGTGGTCAGACCACTATTTTGGCAACGGTCAGACAGCCACTGTGGCCCTGGCGGTCTGTAGATTGCCAGGGTCGTAATGATGGCCTGAATGTCTTCTCTATATCCCACATTCTGGCCCAGTCACCTATATACTCTGGCTTGGAACCTTGAAGCCTGCTGGTATCACCTCAAACTAGCTCCTACTACTAACTGCAAGTGTTCACGTCTTAACACAAACCTCAACTTTAAAGTGCACATCCAAGCTATGTCAAAGTCTTTTGGATTTCATCTTCATAAATTGATGGTTTTACTTTTTCCGAATGACAGGTGCAGGCAGAGTCCTTGTTTTACCAAACTGATGCTGTGGTGTTTGCATTAAGGAAGTACACAATATCAGGGTCCACCCCCATAGAGAGAAGCACACCCCAAAGCTTAGCCTTGTTAACCCTGTCAAATACAGACATGAGGTGCATAAAAGCTAGATGGACCAATTTGGGTTGTGCTACTGTATACTTGTTAAGAGGCACATACAAGTTCAGACATTGATCAACAGTAGATCTACACGGCCTGAGGCCACATTGCACCTCAGAGATTATGTTATTCTCATCTGCCCACAGCACTACCCTATCCAAGAGCACCCTCCCATAACCTTCATAACAGAGTTAATCAAAGAAATTGTAAGGTAACGTAAATTATTTTTGCCAGTCTTCCTAAAAACAGGAACAATGAGTGAAGTGGCCCACGAGGGCAGCGAGCCTTCTCAAACTGCTGCATTCAAAACTGACATCAGAGGTGGGCCCCAGATTGCGATGTCTTCAATAAACATATCCAGAGAATACCATCAGGCCTGGCAGCCTTATTTCTTGATAGAGCTAAAATGCCATTCTTTACTTCATCTAGTGTAAAGATGAGGTTAGACATCCCTAGCAAGGATGAATGCAAATCATTATCTGATGGAATAAATTAACAGTTATAAAACTCTTCAAAATGTGCAACCCACTGGCTGGCTGTAATATAGTAGCCTAAGGCTGGGGAGTTATCATTTTCGAAGCACTGCTGATTGATAATGTAACAAAACAGGTCATCCCAGGCTATTTCTTTTAAAGAGGCTTTACATTTTTGGAGTTTTATTCTATAAGACGCTCTGGAAGCCGCTACACATTCCTGGTCCTGCTTTAAACTTCGTAATGCCTTAGAGCAGTTGTGATCATTTTGGAGTGGATGAAACATTATTAACAGCCAGAGTGTTAAGTAAGGCTATCACCTTGGGAGAGATGCCTTCATAGGTGGTTAGAACTGCCCCAATAGATGAGCAGAGATCAAGGCAAGTAAAAAGATCTTGCAGATAGGCCCCAAAGAGTGATTTTTTTGAAGTGGCTGGTCTCTACTTGGGTCGACCTTAATCGCCTGCCTTGGTCAGTAGGGAAGAGTACTCCCAAGGGCCTGGGAGGCTCCTAGGATGAGAGCACAACACTCTAAATGACAGAGAAAGTGGGTTATGGTTGCTAAATGAGCTAGGCAATATAATAAAGTTGGTGATCATCATAGAAAGGGATGCAATACAAAAATGAAATCTATTATTGATGAGCAACCCCGTCCCGTGAAGGATGGCAGTATACAAGGCCTTGTGGAATAATCAATTTGTTCAGGGCAAAGACAAGATAATAATAATTTAATATTTCATTAAGTTCCGAGCCTTCCCTGGAATGAATCATATGTAGCCCCTCCACAAATGTACATTTAGACAAATTCTTAACTGGGACATGAGGACTCTCACAAAGATGGATGTAAAAGTCATCCACTAAAATTAGATTTGCAGGGCCTTGTCTGTTAGCCATAAATGTGCTTAAGACAGAGTTTAAAGAGATCAGGTTAGAGTAGAGGATTCATGCAGCCAGGCTTTGGCATTGTAGAAATTAATAAGAGCAACAGTAGTAAAACACATAATAGTAATGTCCAAAACTTGTAGCAGAATTGCACTCACACCAACCTCCTTAAACTCACCCCCCGAAACGTGGAAAAATAAAAGTGACTAAGCCTCCCTTGGCCCTCCACACCACTGAAGCCACAGCTGGGGTAAAATATGTTTTGTAATTTTCAAGGACGCAACAGTTTGACTCTTTCCATGTCTCTTGGAAACAAATTACCTGAGACTGCCATATAAACTGTAACTAATTTCATAATTGAACTTAGATGCAAGTCCGGCAATGTTCTATGACAATAATACAAAGTCTTGAGGGTTGCAACCTGGCTTGCCAGCAGGGGGGCTTTCAGGCAACAGGGTATCACACAACGAGGGGGAAACAGGAGCAGATTGGACAAGTCAGTCACACAAATCCAAGTTGCTCAGAAGAGCATATCTATTATCAAGAGTCAGAATCTGGGGCACAGGGGAAGCAAGAGACTGTCTGTGTTGAATGCCAAGATGGTGCAGAACCTGTTACCAAGGAGCAGAACATACCACTTCAAGCTTATAAAGAAACCTGAGGAGGAAGACCTGGATGGTTGAAGCCCTGCTAAATCGAAGAGTACCTGTGGTAGCCAGGACCTGTGCTGCAATGGTAGGCCTTTTGAAGTTGACCACACCACACAGTCCCCTGCCCAGTGCTTTATGTCCCTGCCCACCCAGCTCGCTCTTCTAACTATGCTAATCTTCTCATGAATATAAGGGCCCAAGTTGGAATGGATACCTAACCAGTGGGCTACTTTGTTCTTTAGTTCGACAAACAATTCTGACATGGACCCTTTCAGTGGAGGTACATTCCCCAAAATCACTACATATGGTGTAGCTTCAGGGGGCAAATTGATTACAGCCCTTATCTTGAGTTTGTTGACTTGATTCTCACTAGGAAGCTGGGGGCTTAGGCCATGGGCTGGGGGACCTGAAGTAGCTGCGAAAACCATCAAACAGTTATTTGGAACAGGGCAAGGTAGAGGTTTTAAAGGCAAATGGTCCGGCCTGGCATCACGCCTCTGCCACCTCTGTAACTGAGAAAGAGGACCCGTAATGGCCAGGCTGGAACTTGAAGGATTGAAATTCTGGAACAGGTTCACTCGCTTTACTCAAAATGCTTATGATTGACGACAACCTGGCATCAACGGACGTCAGCCATGAGAGAATGGGATCCAACTTGGCACATAGGGTGCATTAAGGTCTGCCCTAAGATCATCAGTCAGAGCATCCTGTGAGGTAAGAGATCGTATGGAGTTCTCTGAGTGTGATTCAGCATTGAAGTAATTAGGAATGATTCCAGACAAGGCCGTCCACTTTATATGCTTGTTCTTTGGACTTGGGCATGCTGAATGGTTAAGCTCTCACATGGAATCCTCTAGAGGGCCCTTGAGGGAGGTTTTAGTGCTACAAGAAGAAAAATCCATGCATTGGCTCCAAGCGTCAGTCAGAATCGGCGCATTCCTGCAAAACTTGATGCATCGCGCTGCCTGCACCAAAACATGGACCCCGCTTGGTGCAACAACCTCGGATTTCTACAAAGGCACCCACTTTCCACTTCAGAAAAAATATAACATGCTGCTGTGTGCGTTTTGAGCACTGCATCACTGCAGTCCATGACGCACTACTCCGATGTAGCATCTGCTCATTGCTGTGCAACTGACAGAGGGTGGCTTGACTTCAAAGCATCACAGACACCTCATCCCTTGGTGCCATTCTCTTCATCGACACCCCACCATGGTAAAGAAGCAACACTTTGTGCCGCAAATGACAAATCACCTCCTGATGCATCACCTCCCCTGCCTAGCAGCAAGGAGTCAATGCATTACCTCCCCTGCAAGAGTAATGAACAAGTGCATCGCCGGCTCTTTTGATGCATCACTTCCTGTGTGGCCTGCATTGTCTTTGTTTTTGATGCCTCTCAGGGACTTTGCCCCAGTCAAGCTCTTCATTGATTTCAAGGAACTATAAGCACAGTTAATCTTTTAAAACTGATAATTTGACTTGTGTATGTTGGATTTTTGTCCTTTGGTTTTGTTGTATACAGATAAATATTGCCTATTTTTAGGTTGAGCATAGCAGCACGCAAGCGCTGCTTTTCCAACATGTTGGTATGTATCTGGGCTTTTAAACACACCCACCGCACGCCCATCACTATCACTCGTTCATGGGCTTGCCTTTCCAAAATCCTTTATTTTCATTGGTAAATGCTTTACATTTGTCCCTCCTTGGGGCGGTTTAGTTACCGCCTTGGACATCGCCCCTGTTACATGGATAATTCACTTTTGCAAATAACTTTGACTGCAAGTGAACTTCTTTTTCCTTTTGTGTGCTGCTTCACGCTAATGACGTGGCACTTTGAAATGGCTCGCTTATGTGAAACTGAATTACTTTTTATTTTCAATTTATGTGTCAAGAAAAGTCTGGTTAGGAGTTTACAGCGCTAATTGCTGTAACTTGAGCAAATGTGAGACCCGTTGCATTGCAAATGCTTGTTCTAAATTGGTGTGGAGTACTTTTGTAGTGTTTCCACTGTGTGTATGTGTACAAATAGGTTACACATTGTCTCCGATATAAGCCTGACTGCTCGTGCCAAGCTACTAAGACAGGTAAGCAGGGGTTATCCTAGCTGTGTGACTCCCTTACCCTGACTAGAGTGAGGGTCCCTATTGGACAGAATAGAAACCACCGCCAGTTAGGGACCCCATTTTTAACAGTGGGCATGATACAATACCTCTTTTATTTCCTCATGTCTTCCTATGTCCAATGTATTCCAACTTATCACTGCATTCAAGTTATTGGTGATTTTACTATCTCATTTTGTCCTCCTATTTTAACTTTTGACATATTCTGTCCTATCCCTTAATCACTGATGTGAGTACTATATGTTATATAATTTTCTTGGTATCTTGATTCTTTGTTTAGAATATTTTTGGGTATGAGATATCTCTTCTTTGTACTCTGATCGCATAAACTCTTTACTTTTCCCAGCATCTCTCCTGGCTCCTGATATCATTGGATATCTTAACCTTCAGGCTCATTCTGCGTCTCCACACAACTCTACATTTATCTCCTATTCTCCTTAAGACATCTGAACTCCTCTTTGGAAATGCATTTCTTATATTATCAGGTTTTTGCGGTGTGTTCTCTTTCATATACATGGTCTCCTCACAGAATTCTGCTTGTTTCCTCCCAGTCTTTGAGTGTAGGATCCTTTGATGTTTAAGTCACCTTTTTGTGCTCTGCAATATGTATGTATGTATGGAGTATTTATAGAGCGCATTCCGGTCCGGGGGCATCGAAGCGCTAACTAAGGTGAGACTATCTATAAAGAAAAAAAAGAGCCGGCTATCGAGGAAAGAGCCAGGTCTTGACCCGTTTCCTGAAGATAAGGTAATTGTGCTCTTTCCTGAGATTGAGCGGAGGAGAGTTCCAGATCGTGGCCGCGGCAATAGTAAAAGCTTTGTCCCCCCACTTCACTTTCTTGGTACGGGGGACTAGAATTTGAAAGGTGCTGACAGAGCACAGCAGGCGTGTGGGTTGGTGCCACTGTAAATTGGTCATCAAGTACTTGGAACCGATCCCGTGGTTGGCTTTATGTACAATACAGAGTGCCTTAAAAGAGATCCGCTGGGCTATAGGAAGCCAATGCAGATTCCTAAGGCTCTCCGTAGCGGTGGCTGATTGTGGCAAATTCAATATTAGTCTGGCCGCTGTGTTCTGCATCAGCTGCAGTTTTTTTAGAGATCCTTTATCGAAATTGAGCAAGAGAGAATTGCCATAGTCCAATCTGGACAGGACAAGGGTCAAGGTGGCAGTAATTCTCCATTCTTTTAAAAGGTAAGGGGACATTTTCTTCAATTTCCTCAAAATCCACAGACAGGATTTTATGGTCTGGTTAACCTGAGCTTGAAAAGATAGATGATCATCAAAAAGAAATCCTAGATTCCTAGACGTGGAGCCAGGTAGAGGCAGGGTGCCACACTCTTTAGGCCATCAGTTAGGGGACCACTGTGCCCTACTTATCCCAAAGCAAAGAACCTCGGTCTTATCGCAATTCAATTTTAGCCAGTTAGCCTTCATCCAGCTGCTAACCTCCAACATACAAGCATTAAAACGGGCAGCAACTACCTCCGCGTCTTTGTTTATCGAGATGATGAGTTGCGTATCATCCGCGTAAGAGGTACGGATGAAGCCAAAGAGCGTATTAGTTCTGCCAGGGGAGCCACATAGATATTAAATAAAGTGGGGCTGAGCGACGAGCCCTGAGGAACCCCGCAGGGCAAAAGGTAAGCAGGGGATCTAAAATCTCCACAGCTTACCGTGGACCACCTGTTAGAGAGAAAGAATTCAATAAGCTTCAGGGCTTGATCCCTAATGCCTACCTGATGTAGGCGTTTGAGCATAATGTGGGGAGCAATGGTGTCAAATGCTGCAGATAGGTCCAACAGGACCAAGAAGACACCCTGACCCTCATCAACCAGCCCACGTATAGTGGCAGAAGAGGAGATGAGGGCAGATTCCGTACTATGAAATTTACGGAATCCATGTTGAGAGAGATCGAACCCCTCTGAGTCCGACAAAAAGCTGACCAATTCTCTGTTAATGTATTTTTCAAACATTTTGGCCAGAAAAGGGAGCAAGGCTATGGGACGAAGATTGGTCAAATCATCGTGTTTCCCCGTTTCCTTCTTCTTTAGGGGAATAATGATAGTTTCTTTCCAAGCAGAAGGGTAAATACTGGAAGAGAGGACCTCCTCAAATATGGGGACTGGCGCAGTTGCCACCAACTCCGGAACCAATTGCAAAATAGCCGGTGGGCAGGGATCTAGCGGAGAACCAGATTTACATTCCTGAAGCAGCTTGCAAATTATGTCTTGGGATGGCGTGTTAAATTTAGAGAGTAAACTACCATTATCAGGCGTAGCGCTAGGTGAGGTGGAGGAAAGCAATACTGACATGTCGGTGAGAGGGAAGTGCCCCTGAGTCTTATCTGAAATAAAGCTAGAGTAAATGTTTAAAATTTTACTTTCAAAGAACTTTGCTATTTTATTGCAGAGATCTTGAGAGTTCTCCAGCTTAGCCGTACGGGGGGGGGGTAGTAAGGGCACTAATAACTCTGAATAACTCTCTAGGAGAATTAGTAGCTTTCCTAATTTTTTGCATGAAGTAGTCTGCTTTAGCTCTAAAACAAGCCTCCTTGTAGTTATTTAAGGCTAATTTTAAATGAGATTTCTCGCTGGCTCTGGAATTGAGTCTCCAGCGACGCTCTTGCTGTCTGTATTTCCTCTGGAGTATTTTAAGGTCCTGGGAAAACCAAGGCTCGCTGGGTTTTTTGCCTATGCGTGGTACATAAGCCTTCAGAGGGGCTAATGAGTCAATTGCCAGAGTAATTCCCTGTTTAAAGCCAGCCAGTGGCGGTAAAACAGACAATTTAGGATCCTTCCAACTGAGTTTTAATGCCGTTTCCAGGGATTTGGCCTTAATGGTTTCCATTGTCTTAATGGTCTATTTGAGGGTGTGTGTATAGGAGGAGACTGTTTCTCAGTGAACTTAAAAGTCAAAAGTGAATGGTCCGTCCAATTTAGCGGGGCAGTAATAAACTTTAAATCTTCCTCAGGAAAAGTAAAAATCCTGTCGAGGGTATGAACAGCTATATGAGTAGCCGGACCTTGCTTTAGAACCCAATCTAAAGAGGCCATGAGATTGAGAAATTCGGTAACCAACGGGTTACCCCTGTCATCAAAATGAATGTTGAAATCTCCTAATATGATTGCTTTCGGGGCCATAACAAGAGGTTCCAGCAAATCGGTGCATTCCAAAAGGAACTAAGGGAGGGGACCAGGAGGACGGTAAATTAAGAGGCCTTCCGAAATTACGGAATTGCTGTAGAGAAGTTTAAAAACCATAGTTTAACATACATCTGAAGTAGTGCTCTTAACCGTCCAGGTGCAGGTGAGGTCCGATCTACAGATAATGGCCAACCCCCCTCCTCTGCCCGTTGTCCTCTCTGACCTATGATAAGAATATCCTGCGGGAGAAGCCTCAATAAAATCAGGGTCCGAGTCAGGCCTAGCCCAAGTTTCTGTTATGAAAAGGCAGTCCATATTAAGGGAGGAACTAAGGGCCAGATGTAGCAAAAGTAGGTTTTGCGACTCGGAAATTGCGACTCCGAGCGACTCGCAATTTCCGAGTCGCAAAACCATATGCAGAAAGGTGTCTCAGACACCTTCTGCGAGTCGCTAGGGGGTCGCAAAGACCCACCTCATTAATATTAATGGGGTGGGTCGCAATTTGCGCCCCCATAGCGACTCTGGGCACTCACGGGGATGGAGGCCTGCTGGGAACAGCAGACCTCCATGTCCGTGACTGCTTTTAAATAAAGCAGTTTTTTTTTTCCAAGTGTAGCCCATTTTCCTTAAAGGAAAACGAGCTTAGGAAAAAAAAACGAAACCTTTAGTTTCGGATTTTTTCAGGGCAGGTAGTGGTCCCTTGGACCACTGCCTGCCCTGAAAAAATAATCTTGGGTCCAGTCACAAAGGGGAAGGGGTCCCATGGGGACCCCTTCCCGTTTGCGAGTGGGTTACCATCCACTTCAAGAGGATGGTAACTGCGACTCCATTTGCGACCACGTATGCGGTCGCAAATGGAATTGCATACCACTGCGACTCGCAAATAGGAAGGGAACACCCCTTCCTATTTGTGACTCGGAAATGCATTTTGCGAGTCGGTTCCGACTCGCAAAATGCATTTCTGCATAGCAAACACGCGTTTGCAACATCTGGCCCTAAGTTCCCTGATTTCGAATTTGTGCTTGGGAAGGGATCTGGCATTGATAAGAGCAAAAGACCCCATATCTCTAAAGCCCCCTGTGCACCCACCTTTGGCATAGTCCAACTTACTTCCAACTGCCCTCAAACCTCTGTGCTCCTCCACTGTTAGGGGCCTCGCCTGGGACCATGCACAGCGAGCACATTTCCAAGGGGCAGAGTGACCTGGCACAAACGTGTGAGGCCAGGGACTACCTGCCAAACTGCAAATGTCTGGATAGGCGAGCAGACCTTCTTTGGGCGAGGATATAGGGTTACTGGCCCTCTGACCCGTCCTGGCGCGGACGGGCGCAGACGGGCTTGCCTTTGGTGCGCCTTTGGTGCGCCTTTGGCGTGCCATTGGCGCGCCGGTGCGCGCGTCCGCAGCGCGTCCGTGTTGCTGCTCCCACTAATTCCCCCAGTAAAACAACTAGACCGCTACCCAACAGGAAGCGGTCCTGCCGGTAGACAGGAAGTGGGCTCTAACAGGCCCAAACTTCCTGCAAGGTTCACCAGCCAAGGTGGACCCCGGCTAAAAATTAAGCTAAAAATCAAGTGAAAACAGCCCCCCACAACCACTGCACAAAGCGCTAATGCGAAGAATTAGAAGGTGCCTATAGCAGCAGAAAACAATGGGCAAAACGGGGTAAGGATTCAACTCTGCTTTACCATGTTAAATATTCTATGCGCTAAAAATGATCACTCCATATTAAAAATAATGTATTTAAAAAGGTTAAATATTTAAAAGGAAAATAGACAGCACGCGCTCACCTTAATACTTTTCACTTCAGTGCTACAATTTCCACATCTACTCTGTTTATATCAATTACGGGACCAACCCTCCCAATTTCTCCTTATTTATGAATGGCCACCATAAAGGTTAGTTCTTTAAACAACAAAGGCCTCGATTATCCAGTTAAATGCTTTTATTCTCTGAATATTATCATAATCTAGCCATTGACATATTTCTCCAGGAAACAAAAATAATCGGCTAAAAACTGGATCTCTGAATGCATGATGGATGGGTTAATGACCTGGAGTATTCAGAGGCTGTTTCCCAAAAATATTAAGTCATTACGTAAACGTCAAGAAATTCTGATCTGCCCATAATATCTGCTGAACAAGATAACGAGGCAGATGGTTTATTGGTAGACTACAATGTGGTAACTCTGAGATTTATGCAGTCAATATATATGCACCTAATGGTGATGTCCCTCGATTTTTGGTTGTCACTTACTTCTAAACTGGCAATCATTCCACCTTCAATTCGTGTCATCTGCGCTAGCAATTTTATTTTTCAAGTGGACCCAATTATCGATAAGAACTCGAATTTTATGTTCTGACCCCCAAAATAGCACAAAGCCATGTGTGGGTTCTGCTCTGCCCTACGTCTATAAGATGTTTGGAGGCTTCACAATCCCTCTGGTAGAAACTTCACTTTCTTCTCCCATCCTTATCAGAGCTATTTAAGAACTGATTACATCTTAGTGGACTCCTCCCTCGTGCAGAACTTGTCATCTTTATCAAATGAATCTATATGTATTTTGGACCATGCAGCCATTACTCGCTGCCTCACAATTGCCCCCTGCACCCTAAAAATAAATCATGGCATTTGAACAATGACGTAATCGAAATCCTGGTTGAACGGCAGAATTTGCTCATGATATTGATCTGTTTCTACAAGAGAATGCAGGGTCTGTGTTGTCTCCAATTACTTTATATGATGCTTTTAAATTTAAATGTACAATACATGGATATATCATTAAACTATTGAACATACGGCATGGAAGAATCAAGTGATCTACCGCTCTATTGAACCCCTCTTCAAAGAAATTAAAGCTCAAGGAATTATATTTAGGTACTCTAAAAACCCATTGATTCTTGAGATGCTCAAAACCCTGAAATACGAATATAATTGAAGAGCACATCTCTGGGTCAATACAGTGAAAGGGAAAAAAAATCCTTTATCTCAATAGAGCCAGTAAATTCCTAGCTGCCTACCTAAAATGTAAAAGGAGTAGCTCCTTTATTGCTAGCATCAAAGACACCTTGGGCAATCTCAATACCAAAGACATTCTGAAGGTTTTTCAGGATTTCTACGCTAAGCTTTATGCGCTCTCTTTTCAAACCTCCAAAGAAATTCAACTTGCATTCCTGGAACTCCATTATCCAATCTTGCATCCCAGACAGTGACAGATTAAAACTAAACAAACATATAGAGAGGAAATAAATGCTTGATGCCAGTAAGTCAATCCTCATGGTCAAGGCTCCTGGTCCTGATGGCTTCCCGATCGACTTTTACATATCCCTAAACTCCTTGTTAATTTCTTCCCTAGAGTCAACACTAAACCATGTTGCTTCTTCAAGTGTGGTTACTGGCACGGCAGTGGTGGCTACCATTGTAGTAATTCCAAAAGAGGGAAAGGTCACTTAGACCCAAAAAATGTTTGTCCAATCTCTCATCAATATAAAAGCTAACATTTATGAGAAGACATTGGCTTATTGCCTGTAGTCGATCATCGTGGAATTTATACACAGCTCACAAGTGGGTTTTATTAGAAGTAGGTTGGCTAGTGACAAAATTCAAACCTTTTGCAATATCATTGAGAGAGCTGCCTTTCCTAACTTCCCCACAGCAACAACACTCAACACTGAAAAATCATTCTAAAAAGTCACCTGTCCTCATCTGGAAACACCTATATGCTGGTGGAGTCCAGGTGATATCCATATGAAAATGGCCATGTGGCTGTCAAATGGTTCAAGTGCATGCATGAAAATTAATGGATCACTTTTGATTTCCTTCCTATTATGACAAGGCATTCACCAAGGATGTCTACTGTCCCCCTTATTAGTTCTTATTTCAATAGACCCTCTTATTCACCTCCTTAAGATCTCACCCAACATTGAAGGATTTTCTTTCCAAGATAACTGCTTTAAGATCGCAGCTTACACTGATGACATTTTGATTTTATCAGAGGAGATAGACCTAGCGCGCCCTGCTATCATGGATTTCATTTAATCTTTCCCCTCCTTCTCTGGACACCCCTTAAAGAAAGATAAAATGAAGGTACTTCTTCTCAACCCACTTTGCATCCCATCACTCATCACAGACATGGGTATGCCTTGGCAAACTAAATACATAAAGTATTTTGGTAATTGGTTTAATAACAACCTCTCTCACTCAATTACACACAATAAACAACAAATTATCTTAAAAATCAAAAACCTTCTCTCATCTTTGTCTCCCAAAAATATTTCCTGGTGGGGAAGATTAGAAACCATTAAGATGATGCTAACTCCCCTATTAAACTTCCTCTAAAGTATGATTCCTGTCCGGCACTCTCATACTTTCTTCTCTACTATAGAGAAACTTACCTAGGAATTTCAATAGTCACAGAAAAGAGGAAGAATTTCTCTAAAAACATTATGCTTTACTAAGTGGGATGGTGGAAGTAACTTCCCCAACTATCAAACTGCTTATCTTGCATATCAAGAAGCTAAATTATTTTTCACTACATCCTTAGATTTACCCCTCAGCTTGCATTGGAATTAAACCTTCGTTCACCTTTATCCATTCAAGCACTTCTATCAATGGATAATATTCTTAGAAAACCCTCCTCATGAATAATGATTGCCACTATCTATGCTCTTCAAGCCATTGACAAAAATAATCCCATACCCTATGCATAAATCCCATCTGTTAGACCTGACAGCCTTAGGGTAGTCACCCCTAACTTTTTGCCTGCCTCCCTCCACTTTTTGGACACTGTTTTTGCTGGTTTTTAGACTCTGCGCACTTTACCACTGCTAACCAGTGCTAAAGTGCATATGCTCTCTCCCTTAAAACATGGTAACCTGGAATCATACCTGATTGGACTATTAATTTACTTATAAGTCCTTAGTAAGGTGCACTCCCTGTCCATAGGGCTGGCAGATTAAATGCTACTAGTGGGCCTGCAGCACTGGTTGTGCCACCCACTTAAGTAGCCCCTTTTCCTTGTCTCAGGCCTGCCATTGCAAGGCCTGTGTGTGCAGTTTCACTGTCACCTCGACTTGGCATTTAAAAGTACTTGCCAAGCCTAAACCTCCCCTTTCTCCACATATAAGTCACCTCTAATGTGTGCCCTAGGTAACCCCTAGAGCAGGGTGCTGTGTGGGTGAAAGGCAGGACATGTACCTGTGTAGTTTACCTGTCCTGGTAGTGTAAAACTCCTAAATTCGTTTTTGCACTACTGAGAGGCCTGCTCCCTTCATAGGGGCTGCCCTCATACAGTATTGAAGTGGTAGCTACTGATCTGAAAGGAGTAGGAAGGTCATATTTAGTATGGCCAGAATGGTAATATAAAATCCTGCTGACTGGTGAAGTTGGATTTAATATTACTATTCTAGAAATGCCACTTTTAGAAAGTGAGCATTTCTTTGCACTTAAATCTTTCTGTGCCTTACAATCCATGTCTGGCTGGGCTTAGTTGACAGCTCCTTGTGCATCCACTCAGACACACCCCAAACACAGGGTACTCAGCCTCACTTGCATACATCTGCATTTTGAATGGGTCTTCCTGGGCTGGGAGGGTGGAGGGCCTGCTCGCACACAAAGGACTGCCACACCCCCTACTGGGACCCTGGCAGACAGGATTGAACTGAAAGGGGACCTGGTGCACTTCTTAGCCACTCTTTGAAGTCTCCCCCACTTCAAAGGCACATTTGGGTATAAAACAGGGCCTCTGCCCTACCTCATCAGACACTTGCTGGAGAAGAAATCTGAACCAGAAACTACATCCTGCCAAGAAGAACTGCCTGGCTGCTCAAAGGACTCACCTGTCTGCTTTCTACAAAGGACTGCTGCCTTGCTGTTTGCCTGCTGCCTTGCTGAACTCTTGTCTGGCTGTGAAAGTGCTCTCCAAGGGCTTGGATAGAGCTTGCCTCCTGTTCCCCGAAGTCTCAGGACCAAAAAGACTTCTCTTTTTCACTTGGACGCTCCGTGCACCGAAAATTTCGACGCACAGCTTGTTCCGCTGTGAGAAAAACGCCGCACACAGACGCTGATCAACGCGACGCTCTTGGGACGACCGGAAATCCGACGCACGGCTTCGCAAGGGCAACGCCACCCGACCTCTAGAGGAGAAATCGACGCAACGCCTGCCGTGAGATCGTAATTTCAACGCGCCGCCCCGCAGAACGACGCGCAGCCAGAAAACAAGCAGGAAAATCCCCGCACAGACCCGGGACATCTGGTAATCCCCGCGACCCACAGAAAGAGACTGTCCGCGCGCCGTAAAACGACGCACGACTTCCCCGCGTGGAAAATAACGACGCAAGTCCGTGTGTGCTAGGGAGAAATCGACACACACACCCTTTTTCCACGCACCTCTTCCTTTGTGGCCCTCTGAGGAGATTTTTCCACTCCAAACCAGGTACTTGTGCTTGAAAGAGACTTTGTTTATATTCTAAAGACACTTTATATCACTTCTCAGTGATATCTCTACAATTTCCCATTGCAACTTTATTCTTTTTGACCTACAATTATCCTGATAAATATTCTATATTTTTCTAAACACTGTGTGGTGTATTTTTGTGGTGCTATATGGTGGTATTGTATGATTTATTGCACAAATACTTTACACATTGCCTTCTAAGTTAAGCCTGACTGCTCGTGCCAAGCTACCAGAGGGTGGGCACAGGATAATCTTGGATTGTGTGTGACTTACCCTGACTAGAGTGAGGGCTTTTGCTTGGACAGGGGGTAACCTGACTGCCAACCAAAAACCCCATTTCTAACACCATCTTATCTCGCTTTGGCATTGCAAGAAATTGAAAGCATCAGATTCAAGTCAAATTCATTCATCGCGAGCTGCAAAAGGCATTTGTTAAGTTTGTGATCCCTTCTTATGGAATTAACTCTTATCCTTTGCTGATATTTCACACTACCTACTTCATAGAGACTTTTATGATTTCCTAAAAATTAAAGTAAAAATTGCCAAATTAGGCCAACCAGAGTCACCTTCTCTCCCTCTTGTTTATATCTATAAATTGTTACAAAAACAGGCCACCAAATTGCCCCCTCCTATACAATCCAATTGGAATTCATATTTACTTCAAAAGAGGAGAGCTCTTCTATCGGAGAAACTATGGGACAAGATTTCAACTCTGCCCTCTCAAATAAAATTGCTCCCTCTCTCTACCAGACCAAATTGTATGATATCCACTTCCTACACCGGTTGCTGGATTAGCTTCAAAAGCTAAAATTAACCTCATCAAACCTATGATTGCCCTGTAATGAAGCTCACAGCGACCTGGAGCACTTGTTTTTCAAGGGTTGACTTTTAGCACACTTTTGAGAGCAAATTACAAACCAGCTGAATTATATTTTTAAAGCAAACCATACCTTAGACTTTCCCACCATAATTTTAGAAACTCCATCTCTGGGCCTCCCACCATGGCCTCATCAAGTCCACCAGGAAAACCGCCCTGCAGTACTGCATCAACACCTCCTCATACAGAACTAAAGAACTCTTCAACGTTATCAAATAATTTGCCAAACCACAAGCCAAGACCACTAACATCCCTCCATCTCAAGATCTCTGCGACAGACTGGACACATTCTTCCATCGGAAGATCAAAGACATCTACAACAGCTTCGGACCCCAAAACTCTCTGAACTCACCAACAACACCCCTGCCAGGACCCTCCAAACCCTCAAGACTCCTGAACACCTGGACCCCCCCATGACTGATGAGATCCACTCCATCATGAGCAGCATCCAGTATGGAGCCCCTACTGACCCATGCCCCACTACATCTTCAACAAGGCCAGTGCCTTAATCGCGCCCGAACTCTGCAAGACCATCAACTGCTCCCTCGAGTCAGAAACCTACTCTGAAGACTGGAAGCACGCCCAGATCTGCCCACTTCTGAAGAATCCCACAGCCGACCCAAAGGATATCAAGAATTGCCATCCCAACTCGCTGCTGCCTTTCCCAGCTAAAATTGTTGAGAAAGCAATCAACACACAGCTACGCCAACACATCAAGGACTAGAGCATCCTGGACATCTCCCAATCAGGATTCAGAACTAACCACAGCACCAAAACCTCCCTGCTTCTCACCATAGATGACATCCACTTCCTCCTCAACTGCGGAGAAACAGCAGCCTCATCCTGCTTGATCTTTCAGCCGCCTTGGATACTGTATCTCACCTCACCCTATGCGCCAGACTCCACACAACAGGCATACGTGGCAAGGCCCTTCAATGGATACACTCCTTCTTGAAAAGCAGAACACAGAAAGTCACACCTGTCAGAATCTACAGACCTGTCAGAACCTACAGACATCAGCTCTGAAGCACCCGAAGGATCATCATTGAGCCCCACGCTGCTCAACATCTACATGACCCTGCCCACCCTTATCGTCAGGAACTACGGTATGAACATCATCTCCTACACAGATGACACCCAGCTGATCATCACCCTGACTGAGAACCCCTCAACAGCCAAGAAGAATTTCAGGGACGAGATGGAAGCAGTCCCCACCTGGATGAGTGAGAGCTGCCTTAAGCTAAACTTCGACAAAACCGAGATCCTCATCCTGGGATCTTCCTCCTCAGCCTGGGATGGCTCCTGGTAGCCCTCAACGCTCGGCAGGCCCCCCACATACCACACCTGAAACCTCTGCATTATCCTCGGCTCAATGCTCACCATGACCAGACAGGTCACTCCGTCGCCTCCACCTGCTTCCACACCCTCCGACTCCTGCGGAAGATCTTCAGATGGATACCAACCGACTGCCAGAAAACCGTGACACACGCACTAATCACGAGCGGGCTTGACTATGGCAACGCCCTCTATGCCAGAACTGCCAAAAAGTACCTGAGGAGGCTGCAACAAAGCCAGTACACCACCACCAGACACGTCCTAGACATCCCCCACAGAGAACACATGACAGAACACCTAAAAAACTTCGACTGGCTCACCACTGAGCAGAGTATCAACTTTAAACTCTTCGTACATGCCTACAGAGCCGTCCACAACAGTGGACCCAGCAACCTTGACCACTGCATCACCTGGTACTCCCCTGCCAGACCTCTCTGCTTGTCCCAGCAGTCGCTCCCTAAAGTACCCCACATAAAGAAGTCTTCGGCTGGAGGAAGATCTTTCACACATCTGGCAGCAAATGGTTGGAACACCTTACCTCTTCATCTCAGACAGTCACCATCGCTGCCTCAGTTGAGGAAGGACCTCAAGACCTGGCTTTTCAACTGATCTCCAAGGACACACCCCTCAGTGCCTTGAGACCCTATGGGTGAGTAGTGTGCTTCAAAATATCTGATTGATTAACTGATTGACCGTCATGCCCTAGATTTTGCTCTGCTAGACCTCCTATTAGCAATTGCTAATTAAAGTCATTTTACTGGATTGGAAGTCCTTCAACCTAGTGTCTTTCCATAGCTGAGATCTGGGGTAACATATTTATAGAGCTCTCACTTTTCCCCAATATAAATCTTGAGAATATCCCACCATCACAAAGGAAACTTGGAAGTCTAAGGCCCCTATTGAGTGTGGCTTGCCAGGAGACATACACAAAGCCTGCAGGTACCAAATTGCTAAGTCAAGAAATGCCAACTTTTCAAAAGTTGCATTTTCAAAACTGTCATTTAAAATCTGACTTCAACCATAAGTTAGAATTTTTCATACTGTCTCAAAGACATCACCCATGAATGAGTTTCCTGTTGCCATTTGGATGTTACAGCTTCTTAAATGTAATAAGGTAACCCCAGTATTATTCTATGCAAGAGGTAGCCCCTTTACTAGGGAAAACAAATGTAAGAGTTTTTTACTACCAGAACATGTAAACCTTAGAGGTACATGTTCACTGCACCCCGCCCCCTGGGATTTCCAGGGGCCTACCCTACGGGTGAATCACATCTATTAAAAATGAAAGTTTGGCCAAACGGTTATTTTGCCAGGTCGAAAGGGCAGCTTAAAACTGAACACACAGGCTCCAAATGCAATGGATAAGATATGTCTTGCTACTTAAGTGGGTAGCACAATCAGTGCTGCAGGCCCACTAGTAGTATTTAATTTACAGGCTCTAGACATAGGTAGTGCCAACTTAATACAGAATTACAAGTACATTAAATATGTAAATTGGGTAGAAGTCAATCTTACTAGGCTTTAAGGCGACAGCACAGGTTAGCAGTGTTAAAATGTGCAGACTACTAAGGCCAGCAAAAACCGAAGTCAGAAAAACAAAAGGGCTGAAGGTAAAAAGTTAGGATGGCAGGTCTAACAATTTTTATTTTATGTAACCTAAAACAATCCAATGTCTGAATACCGCGCGGACCCTGTGTGTGCCCGCAATGAGTCACATTAACCCCGAAAAACATCCCTTTTATATAACACAGATTCAATATAAATAACATAGTTTAAAACACAAAAAAGGGAAGAAAGCCTGAGACAAATAGGTGCAACACACTAGGAAAAAAACACCCTCCCTGTGTTCCTTTGTAATAATCCACTCTGCTTTTAATAGTATTACAACATCAACTTGCCTACAGAAATCAGCCTGCTGAAATGTCTTCATCCTTGTCAATCAATATAAAGTGTGCATCCCTGTTGTGGTCTTTTAAGTTTCTTTTAGCTCGATTACTTATTATTTCTGAATCTACAAACAATTCACATTACACTTTTCATTCCAAGCTGTTGGAATTGTGTTTGTGTGTTTAATAGACCAAGACATTAGACCCAAAGTGTTATGGCCCGTCTGCAACCAATCTTCAATCAGCTTTAAGAAGCCATTGTTCACATTTCTGTGTGAATATACCTGAATGATTTTAACACGAGTTTCAGTTTGTGATCCATCTCCACTCCCACCTGGCCTCTTCATGGCCAAACAGAAAAAAACATTTATATATATATATATATATATATATATATATATATATACATATATATATGCAAAAAACAAAGGAGCACTCTGCAACACCAGCGACACTCTAAATTTGCTCACCTCAAATGTCAGACATTTGAGGTGAGCAAATTTAGAGTGTCGCTGGTGTTGCAGGGTGCTCCTTACTAGAGCAGCTCTCCACCTAAAATTGGGAACTTCCCAGAGTTCTCCTTTGTTTTTTGCATAATTTATGCATCACTCTAACCCTGAAAGGGCCTTGGTTTGATATATATATATATATATATATATATATATACATATATATATATATTTTTTTGTGATTTTATATAACACATAATAAAGAAAATTAATTCACAATTTTTTTTAAATCTCAATATGAGACTGCTTCAACAGTGCCCATCAATGACTTTTTTAGTTTGCACCCTTAATATCAACCCTAGAATATTGGTGGGACACAACGTTGAGGACAAAATATCAAAAACAATATCATTCAGTAAGTAAGTCTAGGTTTTTTATACTTAACTTCTCATATATGCACCTATGCAGTACACATATCTTCAAAGTACATAGATGTGGAGTAAGGAATAGTGAATTTAAACTTCCACATATTCACTTCACTTTTGATATTTTGTCCCACGATATTCTGTCCTCAATATTCTTCTACTACGCTGTTCTGGGGGTCGTTATTCAGCAGTACAATCTTTTTCAGTCTATATATTTGACCTCGACATTTGTTATGTGCCAAATCCATCTTAATCTATGTTTTTCTGCCTCTGCGTATGAGCAATACTCCAGAAGGCCTACTCTGCCCCAGTTACCTGACGATAATGTTTAAAACATCAAATACTTGTGATTAGGTGTGGATCTTTTAAGATGATTCTGGGAATGGCTCACCATTATAGCACTCAACCAGAACGATGGGAAATTAATGAATTGTTAGAGCGTGAAGCTTTCCAAAGGTGGAATCCATCTCTTGAGTACGGAAGAGAAACACAGACTTGCTAAACTATGCATGTCTCTTGCAATCAGCAGCCTACTAGTTACATACATTTATATTAAATCTCAGCTATATCAGCTATTCTATTACCTTTGGATAATCTGGCTGTTTAGCCACTGTCCACTGAGTATTTCTCTTTCATGTTTTATCTGTCAGTCTGTTCAGTACACTGGTCATTCTCGGTGTAAACCATGTTCATTCCATTCATTTTTGCCCAAACCATTATATTTTGATCTGCATTTCATCTCACCCTGTCCATTTTTTTACCATTTGACTTCACGTTTCATGCTGCTCTTGGTGACTTTGGGGGGTTAATTTACAATTCCCTTTGTGGGAATGGCTTTTTCAACTTTTATTTGTGGATGACTTTAGAAAACGTTTTGTGAATACACCCCGTTCTGGAACTCGCACTTTCCCATTCACAAACCTAACCTTTATAATTCTAAATGTCCATTTACCCTGATTCTGCAAAATCAGCGCAAGTGTATTTAGCATCCCAAATGCTTATTTAGCAAGCCTTACACTGGGAATCGGCAAGAGTGGAATTTAGCATCACAAATGCTTGTTTAGCATGCCTAATTACACTCAAATGCACTCAAATGCACACACATTAGCAGGTGTATGAAAGTTCTGGCAACTTTGTGCTTTCACATAAAAGTGCTTTTTCCAGTGCTGACTGTTTTGAACCTGAAGCAGTAGCAAGAGATATACACCACCATCACTTTCAGACACTCTTCATTTCGTTTGAGCCAACTATGTTGCAACCTGTAAGAACGTAGCGCCTCATGTAGCAAAGGTTTTATCTATTCCCTGTCTATGGGGGAATGTGTTGATACGTAAGCAATACTGTTCTAGTTAAAAAGAAAGTTTATTAATAGTCAATGCAATAATCAAAGTATACAAATACGTTAAGCAATACTGTTCTAATGGGTACATCAAACTACAAAACACTAGAGTCTAGAATTAGGAATGTAGTGACTTCAGGCCTAAATAAACATGACCCTTAGAGGGCTATTTGTCAAGTCTGCAAACTCGTTCACACTTTTTAAAAATGAATCCTCTTATTTGTCCATAGCTAACACGTTGGGACATTACCCATTCATGAAACTAAATCAATGGTTGATTACATAGATATATGGAGTCAAAGTGTAAAGCAAGCAACCATGACACACATCTGTAGAAATGCACAGGTTAGTGCTTAACCAGTGTACCTGCAAACTGTAGGCGATTGCACAAAAGAAGCATTTTCTTGCTTGGATCACATTAGTCCATCTGACAATTAGAAAAACAATAATTTGCATAGAATAGACTAACTAGGCCCCCTGTAAAATTATGGATTCCGGGGGGTCCTACTGCCTTATGGAAACATAGTTGTGGAAATCTTCTACCCTACCATTTACTTTTATTTTAATTGCCAGTTGTTCTGCTGCCAGTGTGCGAGACTTTAGTTTTAATGACACATGGTTTCTGTCCTGCTGTCAGCCTTGGAGCCGTAGGATGTGTCTACTGGGCAAAAGCTACCTTAGGTGGTTAGGCCCCCATACACGACACAGGCTTCATGGGTTTGTTTTCTGCCCCTTGGTCACCTTTCCGTGTGCAATCCTTACACATGTTGATCTACTTTGAGATCACGTCAATTGATTTAGTCAAACATTATCCATGCACAAAACACCAATTCATGTCAGAGGTTAATGCCCTGCAACTTTCGTGGTAACCTAATATAAACAAACATGACACCAACCTTTAAAGCATCTTGTATTTGTAATCTAGGTGATACTATCATTCCTTTGCTTCGAGGCAGGATATGTGCACAATATGTAATGTAGTTTAATAAACATACACATTTATTTAGAACTATAAAGGTTCAGAGACATCATTTTCATTAATATTTTTGAAAAGAAATATCATTTACAGGTCATTAACTTACATACGTTCATTTTTATTGTGTTAAACCTTGAAATAAATAAGTAGATTTGCCAAGAGTTAACAGTGAGAAATCATTCAAATTTTACCAGAAAAAGTGCGAAAATAAGCAGACCTTTATGATTTTAAATCTCTTTTGGGCACCTACTTTTTGCATTTAGTGGTGTATTGTTAAAACATCCTAAAATGTATGAATACCTTAATGGAGTTTGATTTCCCTATTTTGCCAAGCGAGGCACTCAAAACATTCACAGAAATTTCTGTGTAAAACTGTTGTTGTTCTATGTTCTAGTGCCCTCCCTATAAAAGTTAATGATTTGCTTTGTTTTTCTTAACTCGCGTTCTGTAACTACGCCAGAATTACAAGGGATTAGAGCACCCGAATTCCTGGGTACAGGTTCTTAATGTTTTCATACTTACCAAAGTTTTAGATAGCTTATGTGTGACATTTTCAAAGTTTCAGTGTAATTATGAATGACTATCAATGACCATGGGTGACGCTTTCTTGCGAGCAAAAATAAGCAATGAAGAGGAGGGAAACATATATACATATCAGAAATAAGACCTACTTGAGCAACGAAAAACTCTAAGACGATCCTAAAACTGCTGGAAAGCACCAGAAATGGAAGGGCACTGCATAGCTGCCAAATCTTCAAACTGCTTATGTGTGAGATTTTCGTGGTTTTCGTGTACTTATGAGTGACATTCAAGTGCCAAATGTGTAACACTTAGAAACTTTTGCTCTGTGTAAAACCAAGCAATTTAGTGCACAGAAAGGCAGTAATAGCAGAAATTACACCCTTTGGGGCAATGAGAAGCTCTAAAAAATGATCTTGGAACTGCTGCAAGATCTTGAAGTGGAAGGTCAGTTGCTACATCTACTTTCTAAGACGACCATTGCATATTCACAGTGCATTAAACGGTGTGGTGGAGGCGTCATCCCAACCTGTGTTAGGGTTTATAGGTTTTTTAAATCCGTATTGATGTAAAGGTTTATAAATATCTGGTAAACTTAATTTAGCATTAGCAATGTTACACTGATGTGTTTTATTTCTACTACTGTACTCCTTCAGTGTTTAATATATACCGATTGCCAACTTTAAATGCCTAGATCCATTTGGGATCTCGTAAATGTTTTTATATTTTTACTGTTTGATAAAAATCAATACTGTTAACATTCGCATCAGCAGGAATTTGCAGAGGATTCTGGCGCAGCAAATTATAGAAAAAACTGCACAGGGGTCAACACCCATTCCGAATGATTCGCTGGCATTCAGAGTGCTCGAAGTCTGTTCCTCGAAAGGTCAGTGTTAGAGGCACTGGAGGTGTCCAGTTGCCGGAAAAATACTCAGTAATAGGGAAATTGCCACCCCAGCATTACTTTAGTTTACTGATGCAAGAACTACAGGTCACGTGACATAAGCTGTGGCATTGAGGGCTCGACTCAGCTGCTACTCATTACAGTGAGTCAGCAGAGTCCAGTCCGCTCCACCACGGCACCAGCACGAGGAGTTCAGTTCTATTTGCAAGCTTAGACAGCTAAAATTAAATTATAATAACGTTCTTAATATATAATGCAACAAGAGCATGTGCCAGTCATGAATCACATACTCACAGACCTGAGACACATGGCACATGAGGAATCAAACTAGCGCCACAGGCAGCAGTGTGGTCGCACTCACTTACTGTCGGCAAATCAAATAGACATACATTGCGTGACTGTTGCAGTCACGTCATGCCATTGTGGCCGACCCGGGCTGAGTGAATATCACACCAGCAGCTGTGATCCATAATGAATGCAACCACTAGCACAGATGAACTAGTCCCCCAGGCTGGCGCTACCCATTCTGATTGTTGAATGAAGGCAGCACTGAACAGTGTGTGCAGTTAGTACAGTGCACCCTGTGCTCCTCTCTTGCATGCTTCTAATAGAGGGCGGCGCTCAGGTCTTGTTATTGTCTGCCTCAGCATCTGTGATGTCAGGAGGCGGAATAAATGCGTGACTTATCCATTTCAGTGTGGTGATGTGGACCACCACATTAAAATGTGGTAGTCTAACCCTTGATGTGTGGTACTTGGAAGGACTGTGTTTAAAAGACAGTCAGTTAATTCTAATGTCAGTGGTTTTCTATATGAATTGTTCTTCAGTAGCAGAACCGATGGAAAAGCCAAAGAAGAAGGCATAGGATCTGGGTGTCAATTGCTTGAAGTCACAGTGATCCAGACTCATAAGTGGTAGCAGCACCAGACCACCAGTTCAAAGGTATGAAACCTATAGTTCACAAAATGTGATTAAACTTGAGTCACAAAGATGTTTAAGGGACATCTGGTCCTGCAGGTTAAATCATAGGGTGTGGCTCATTGCTTTGTTGTTGATGGATGCATTTGGAATCACCATTCGCTCTAGATCACTCTATCAAAGATATCAAGTCTTCAGCTCAAACGGGAGCCCCTCAATTATGTGAACTGATCCTGCTGTGGCTTAAAGCTAGCTCAACAGTTGTGGATGTTAGTAATGGTCAGAAAAGTGAATAAACAAATGAAGTTTATCAGGTCCAGATGTTTTGCACAGCTTTAATAATAGTTCTAGCAAACACAGTCCCATTTCTGCAGTTTTCTGTGTTTAAAGAGGCCAGGAACCTAGATTCTCCAGGTGTAGAACAGATCCTTGTAACAGAGATTCAGTCTAATTTGGGAACAGTATTACCGTGCTCCCCTAAAAGACAGGAGGCCTTCATGCTGTAGATTGAATTATTCTTCTGAGCTCCAAGCAGATTCCAAATCCACATACCCCCACTTTCCTTTTTACTTTAAGGCACTGCAGTTTGTATTCTTTGTGAAAACAACATTCTCCTTAGTCTCATAAGCCTCCTTGCAAGAATCCTTCAGGTATTTACCTGTAGTTTCACATGGCTTTACTCTAACCACATACAACAATAGTGCTTCAAACACAAAACCATATTGTATGTCAAAGAGTGAAAGAAAGGCAAAGAGACTCTCTCATTTGTAGCTCAAACTCTGCAAGAGAGTGTGGTGCTAGGGAAGAAGATGACAGTGGGAAAACCTCCCAGACTAGATTGCCCCCTCCCATTTAATACATCTCAGCTCAAACCAACACTTCTTCCTGTGTTCCAGGCTCTCACTGCCCCAAATCCATGCCCTTCTATTGTCTATAAGGTGAAGTGGTGTCATTTTTCACACGTACAGGACTAGTCTAAATATTTAAACACCAATTCAGTAGCAACTAGCCTCATCTAGCATCTTCACTTTGCCAGCACTACAGGATATATGTGAGGACAGCAATACACAACATACATGCTATAAAATTCAATTCTTTACTGCCCACTTATAACCACTCAGGGGAAAGGAGTTATTTAGAAGACCACCAGGAGTAGAGGACTGTGAGTCTTACAGGCCCCGTGAGAGACAAATTTTGTCATTATGATACACCATCCTCTCATCATTGGGGGGGGGGCTAATTCTCCCCTTGGAGTTGCACATGCCACACATGTCTGGTAAAAATCCTTTAATAATTTCCATGTTAGTTGTAGAACTGCTTTACACCGTAAATGAGTGAATGCATAACTGCAACCATGATTAATTGGAGGGATAGCAGATCATGCTGGACTATGTTGCAGGTACTTTATAAAAATCTAAATACCTTCTTTAGGAATTTATTTTGAGCTTCCTCCAACAACCTTACAGGCACAAACGTCCCAGTGTAAACGTTTACTCTGCATTAAAAAGGATCCTCCCTTTAGCCTTGGAAGGCTAGAACAAACCCAAATGACTGGGATCCAGAAAGAAAATGCTACAGGTCGTCTCCCGTAGCCTACGATGGACGGGAACCTGGTTCTCAGGTACTGTACAGCGATGCTATTTCCTATGCCATACCACCACCATTAGCTTTGTGTAGAGCAGCGGTTCCCAACTTGTGGTCTGTGGAGCCCAAGGGTTCCATGACACATTCACAGGGTTCTGCAGGCCTCTCAAGGCCTGGGCCTGCAGGAAGACACTTCTCCAGCTGGGGCCTCTGGCATAAACTCATGCATTGAGTGTTTTTATATTTGTTACTTGAGTTGTACAGCCTTTTTAAAAGCACTGCAAAGTCCCTTGTATACCCAGCAGTTTTTGAGCAAAAATAAAAGTGTCAGATAACTTTGGTGATTAATATACCTGCTGGAAAGAGATGGGAGTTTTGTCTAGTGGCAGTTTTGACCTATCTAAGGTAGCATAGATGGCTAATATGCCTGTTGCAAAGACTATCTATCATGCATATCAAAGAACAGTATTTTATGTGCATAGCACAGTGGGTTTCTGCTTTTGTCGCAGAGGTTCTTTTGTTACTGTGCAGTTCATACATTTCAATTGTAATCTAGCAAGGAGCTATGAACTGGGCTTGAAGAGCTGCATGGAAACTGCATGGTACAAGTTAGAAAGGTATTAGTGGGCGTGTGCACAGGGCCTCTTACGGCCATCCTGGCATCCACCCACGGGGGAAGTGCAGACGCTCCCCACGTGGGCTGCCCTTCTTCACCCCCAACAGGGATGGCAGTGCTTCCCCCCACAGCAATCTGATGACAGTGGTTCACACAGTGCATCAACGTCATTAAAACTTACTGGGACCACGCTGGAGGCCATTTGCTTTAAGCCCGGTTAGAGGACAATTGTGTTTTTCCTCTGGGAAGGGTTTGAGCCAGCCAAAGAGGCATGGGGGGAGGGAAAGGGTTTTCTGCAGCAGGAATGCCCACTAACTATTTCTTTACTCTTTGTTTAGGGAGTGGCCCTTTGGATAAGGGTCGCTCCCCTTTTTGGGGAGAATATTTTGGCCATTTCTGCCCCCTTTGGGGGAAGATTGGCCATATTATGTAGGGCCATCTGCCCCTAACCACCAGGGATTCATTTATGAGGTTGATGTTTGTGTCTGGGGAGCGGCCCCTTGGGGAAAGGTCACTCCCCTTTTGGGGGAGAATGTTTTGGCCATTTCTGCCCCCAAAAGGGTCAGATTGGCTATATGATTTAGGGCCATCTGCCCCAAAGAGGGGCAGAAGCTACTAGATACCAGGGATTTGTTTATGTAGGTGATTTTTGTGTTTGGGGAGCGCGCCTTGGGCAAGCATCACCTACCTTTGGGGGACAATATTTTGGATGTTTCAGTCCCCGTTTGGGGCAGATTGTCCATATGTTTAATGCCCCCAAAGGGAGGCAGCAGCCACTATAAACCAGGCACATTTATGGAATGCAAGTTCATTATTTTATTTCTTGTCATCATTTGCATCTGTGATTGTTATATTTTATTGTTCCTTTTTGTTCTAGTGCAAAGATTTTGATTTCCTTTGCTGTGACTCCTGCTTGCGGTTTCGGCACTGAAAGATTGGCAGTTTGTGTAGTTGCATGTGTTTGATAAGAAAAACCTTTTTGTACAGTTTATTTCAAATTAGTATTATTGCCATGCATGAATGTTTGTTTTGAAAATGGTGTAATAACAGCAGCATATTTTGCTTCTGTTTCATTGTGTGTGAAATTGTCCTTGGATTTGTGCACAATGTGTATTGTGTAGTCTTATGTGTAATTTTCTTTTGTTTTTTCTTTCTAATGGAATATCGTTAGTGCCTGTTGTGTTTGTGCAGAGTAGGTGCAGGTGATCCTGAGTCTAGCTGTCTCTGGCAAGTGAGTGGTACTGTATTCGAGTATTTAGGTTTTTCTGTGATTTTTATTGATTGACTTTTCCTTCCAGGTTACTATATGCCAGTCGTTTTACTTTCTGTTTGATAAAGCCACACTTTATTTATTGCTTCTCTTATAGTGTTGAGTATTGTTGACTTATTTGTCAAGTTACTTTTATTAGTAAGGATTATGGCTAATCCCATGATTACCGCTCAGGAGGTTGTTGGTATGCTTTTTGAATCTCCCTCTGACCATCATTATGAGACTTACTCTGCATCTGTGGCAGAGGAGGAAGTGCAAGTTTCCGGCAGTGAATTTACTCTCTGAGAGGAATCACCTGATGATGAAGCCACTCTCTGTCCAGAGGAAGTGCCTGTTTTAGAGTAAGGCACTGATGTGCCAATAGTGCAGCAAGGGGCAACTGGATTGCAGCCTGGGCTGAAAAGTTTTTTAGGCAGCACATTTCTAGCAAGTGGGCATATTATGGAATTAAGATGTATATGCTTTCTAAGAGTAGTACAGTTTATGTCTATAATATATGGGTGTACAACGGTAGGGATTCCACTATTGATCCCCTGGTTGTCCATCCACTTTTGGAGTTTGTGAGAAAATTGTGTGAGAACTTGGAAGAGGACTGTTAGAAATGGGGTCTTTGGTTGGCAGTTAGGTTGCCCTCTGTCCAAGCATGGACCTTCACTCTAGTCAGAGTAAAGGAGAATCACTCTGTTAACCCCGCTCACCTCCTGGGTAGCTTGGCACGAGCAGGCAGGCTTAACTCAGAGACAATGTGTTAAGTATTTGTACCAATACACACAGTAATACAGTGTGATACTACAAAATGACACTACACTGGTTTAGAAAAAATTAAATATTTTATCAAAACAATCAAGCCCAAATACGATAAAAATCCACAATAAACTGATAATAATTTGATTTTAGCACTTAAGACACAAAAATAGTGCCTAGAAGCACAAATGCTGCAATTTGATGTTAGGCTGCTTTGTGACAGAGTCATTTCCTAGAATGCGATGCCACTGATGCCATTTATAGAGTTGTACGACCCCCAGGTACAGTACCTTTGTAAACAAGTAGAAAACAGGCCATTGCACGGAGTTGGGGAGCGAGGTGTCACTGGATCCGATGCAGCGTCAGTTCTGGTAGTATGGGGCAGAGGAGCAAAGGCATCATGCAGCGGCGTTGGGTCCTTACTGCAGAGTGGTGGAGGTGAGGCAGTGTCGGTTGCGAGATGTCGGTCCCTTGGTTCTGGCACATATGAAGTCTGGCGAAGTGACAAAGCTGTGGGGTGACCTAACGGATTTGCGATGATGTCACAGGGCCTCAGGCTTGATGGATGGATGGATGTCATGGATGTCAGACTTACGACACTCAGATCTATGCAAATTCATGGGGTGTCAGCTGCTGAGGCGAATCCAAGCCTGCGGAGTCGTTGGGGTCATTGCTCTTCTGCGAGGTTAACGGCTTTGGGGCAGGCCGTGTCCTTAGCGAAGTCGCACAATGTCATCTGGTGTCATTACACAGGTTTTCTCCAGAAATTCACTTCCAGGGGCCCAGGAACTGGAATGGCACCCTCTGGCAAGCTAGAGGTGAAAGCACGCAACCTCAGAACTGGATGATGAAGCCTTTGCTGTCCCTGAGGCTTCAAAACAGGAAGCAAGCTCTACTCCAAGCCCTTGCAGATACCTCTCATGCAGGAATGCACAATTAAGTTCAGTGTCTGTCCCCTTGCTCAGGCAGAAGCAGCAACTGCACGCTAGCCCAACACAGCACAGTCACAGGCCAGGGCAGCACTTCTCCTCAGCTCTTCCCCAGACAGAGATTCCTCTTGAATCCTTGAAGTAATCTAAAGTCTGGGGCTTGGGGTCCAATACTTATACCCCTTTCTGCCTTTGAAGTTGCACAACTTCCTTCCTTGCATAGGCCAGGCCCCAGGCACACACCAGGGGGTTCAAGTCTGCATTGTGTGAGGGCAGGCACAGCTCTTTCAGGTGTGAATGACCACTCCTCCCTCCACCTTAGCACAGATGGTTCATCAGGATATGCAGGCTACACCCCAGCACCACCTGTGTCACTGTCTAGAGGAGATTCACAACCAGCCCAACTGTCAATTGACCCAGACAAGGAAGCCACAAAAAGGCAGAGTCACAGAATGGGTTAAGCTACAAAATGCCTACTTTCTAAAAGTGGCATTTTCAAACTAACAATCTAAAAACCAACCTCACTAAAAGATGTATTTTTAAATTGTGAGTTCAGAGAGACCAAACTCAATATTTCTATCTGCTCTCCAAGGGAATCTGCACTTTAATAATATTTAAAGGCAGCCCCCTTGTTAACCTAGAGAGATAGGCCTTGCACAGTGAAAACCAAATTTGACAGTATTTCACTGTTATGACAGGTAAAACACATGAGTACATGTCCCACCTTTAACATACACTGAACCCTGCCCATGGGGCTCCTATGGCCTACCTTAAGGGTGCCTTACATGTATAAAAAGGGAAGGTTTAGGCTTGGCAAGTGGGTACACTTGGCAAGTTGAACTGGTAGCTTAAAACAGCACACACAGACACTGAAGTGTCAGGTCTGAGCCATGTTTACAAGGCTGCTCATGTGGTGGCACAACAAGTGGTGCAGGCCCACTAGTAGCATTTGGTTTACAGGCCCTGGGCACCTCTAGTACTTTACCAGGGACTTATTAGTAAATCAAATATGCCAATAATGGAAAAGCCAATTACACATATAATTTTCACATTGGGAGCACTTCCACTTTAGCACTGGTCAGCAGTGGCAAAGTGCCCAGAGTAATAAAAACAGCAAAACAGAGTCAAGCACACAGAAACAACCTGGGAAGGAGAGGCAAAAAGTTAAGTGAGACCATGCCAGTCATGCCAGGATTAACAAAGACTTTTTAAACAAATATCACCATTTATAAGTAGATAACTTCTATACTGGTGTGCAATTGTTCAGGAAAATGTTCAAAGTGGACACTGTCGCTTGTGGCACAGTCCGCTCTAACATAAAGGTTATCCAAAGGAGATTGTTTGTATAAAACCTGAGAGGGAACAGTGCAGTACCTTGTGTAGTGATGAACTGCTAGCTGTGAAATTTGCAGACAGGAAGGATGTCTATATGCTGACTATCATCTATGATAAAAGTAGTTCACCTGTGACTGTCTGGGGTCAGGTTGCTGTAGTGTGCAAACCTGTGTGCATTTTAGACTACAATAAGCACATGGGTGGTGTAGATAGAGCAGATCAGAGGTCGGAACATTACACTGCTGTTCATAAAGCTTACATTTGGTGTACGAAGTTGGGTATCCAGTTGTTTAGTCTTGCAACCTTCAATGCTTTTGTGATCTTCAAAGATTGGTCTCCAGAGTCAAAGATGATGTTTGTTCAGTTTCAGCAGTCTGTGACTGCCAGCCTTGTTATAGTGGAACTTGCAAGTTCTCCTAGAGTTGGAGTGATGGAGGATTGGCTAGATGGGAAGATCGCCACTTTGCTGATTACATTCCTCCCATGTCCAAACAAATAATCTCTGTAAGAGATGTTGAATTTATATGCAAAGAGGCATATGGAAGGAGAGTTGTATGCACCGCTCTAAATGTCCTTCTAAACCTAGGCTGTGTGTGCCTGCATATGTTAGATTGTACCACACACAACAGTGCTTTTGGTAGCAACTGCGCGCATAAAAGTGAACTACTGGTACTGTATTGCTTTATATTTTTTGTTCAGTTTCAAGGCTGGCATTAGTGTGATGTATTTAGTTAGGGACTTCCCATTACTTTGTGTTTTCTTTTTTGTTACAAAATTTGTGATGGCAGTGTGCATGAACTGGTGCTTGGCTCCCGGTGTACATGGACTGGTGCTTGACTGGCAGTGTGCGTGGACTGGAGCTTGGCTGGTGGTGTGCGTGGACTGGTGTTGGTTGGCGGTGTGTGTGAAGTGGGATTTGCTCACGATATGTGAGTAGTGACTTGCTGCTTGTCACTACACACACTACTAGACAAACACCAGTCGACACACTCCATCAGCCGGTATGATTGCTGTGTCAGGTATGTGGGCATATGAAATTAATGGGACCTGAGCGGTGCTGTCCGTTGATGTGAATGTATCAATGTATTGGATCCGCAGCTGGCAGCATGAATGGTCTTGTGTGTGTCACGTATGAATGGACTGTAAAGAGGTTAGTGCCTTGACACGGCTTTACAGCTCATGAGTGGTGAGTCATTGGTTAAGCTTTTTAATCTTTTAATTATTAACAGCATATTTAATTTTTGTGAAATCTCTTGTTAATAAAATTTTACATATTGAACCATTTCTGACCCTTGTGCCAAATCCAACCAGTATCTGTATGTACTTGATTAATAGATGGTTGTGCAGTAATATTTTCCTTTTTTGTCTTTCTCTGCCAGGGTGTACATCGTCTCTAGGGAAAATGTAACAACTCCAGATATTTTTGTAATTTAGACACCTATGGGAGTACAGAGTAGTGTGCCTCTTGTGGATCCCAACGCATTTTCATACCCATAATGCCCTTCAAGCCTCAAACTGTGACTAAAATCACACTTTTTCCTTGCATTTCTGTGCCATATTCTTCCAGAATCAGAAGGATACCACAAACTTCCTATTACCCAGAGTGTCTCCACTTGTCCCAATAAAAATGATGCCCCACTTATGTGGCCGGGCCTAGTACCAGTGACAGAAACTGATCAAACTAACATCAATTGGAGTCCTCACAAAGGGACCCTCTTTACCCTTGGTTTGATTTGTTCTGGTGCAGGCTCTAAGTCCAGCCACACAAGTAGGGTACAATTTTTATCAGAAGACTTTGAGGAATGCCAGCTGGAAGGACGTTTGTGGCTCCCCGTGAATACTAGAACTTTCCCTCACAGAAATGTGAGGAAAGTGAGTTTTTTATTACAAAGTTTTATGTTTACAAGGGATTATGGGTAACAAAAGGTTGTAAAAGCCATACATGTCAGCCCATCCTAGCATCTAGTGTTTCGTTTTAAAAAATGTACAGGCTGATTAGGTTTCTCTAGGTGGCAGCTGAGCTAAAGTGCAAAATCTAAAGCCACCCACATTGGGAAAAGACGGTCAGTTTAGGAAGGAAAAATGTGCATCGCCACGTTGCTTTTTGGGCCAATTCCTGTCACGGGCACTAGGTCTACCCACACAAGTGAAGTACCACTTTTATTGAGAGACTTGGGGGAATGCCATGCGGAAGGAGGTTTGTGGCTCTCCACAGAGTCTAGAACATGTTAGAAAAATGTTTTTTTCTCTGTCAAAGTTTCATGTTTGCAAGGGATTCTGGGTTACAAAACATGGCAAGAGCCATGCAAGTCAGCCTTCCCATGATACCCCTAAGTGTCTAGTTTAAAAAAAATTACAGGTTAGCTAGGCTTCCATATGTGGCAGCTAAGCTAGGGTCCTAAATCCAGAACTACCCACATTGGGAAAAGAGAGTCAGTTATGGGTGGAAAAATGTGCAGCATCTGTGTTGCTTTTTGGGCCGGTTCCTATTTGAGGTACCATTTCTATTGAGAGACTTTGGAGAATGCCAGGTGGAAGGTAATGTATGGCTCCTCATGGATTATAGAACTGTCCATCACAGAAATGTGGGAAAAATGTATTTTATGTCAACGTTTCATGTTTGCAAGGGATTCTGGGTACCAAACCATGGCGACAGCCATACAAGACAGTCCACACTGGATATCCCTAGGTTTTAAAAAATATACATGTTGGCTTCGTTTCACTAGGTGGCAGCAGAGCTAGGGTCTAAAATCAAGAGTTAACCACTTTGGGAAAAGAGGAACAGTTTGGGGTGGAAAAATGTGGCAGCAGAGCTAGGGTCTAAAATCAAGAGTTAACCACTTTGGGAAAAGAGGAACAGTTTGGGGTAGAAAAATGTGCAGCGTCCCTGTTATGTTTTGGGCCGTTTCATGTTGCAGGCACTAGGTCTAGCCACACAAGTGAGATACAGTTTTTATCAGGAGACTTGGGGAAATACCAGGTGGAAGGAAGTTTGTAGCTCCCTTGGATTCTAGAACTTTCCATCGCAGAAATGTGAGGAAATGTGTTTTTTGGCAACGTTTCAGGCTTGCAAGGGATTCTGGGTAACAAAATATGGAAAAAGCCATCAGTCAACCCGATGAGATAACCCTAGGTATCTCATTTTTATAAATGAACAGGTTTTTTAGGTTTCCCTGAGTGGCGGCTGATCTAGGGTCCAAAATCTAGAGCTATCCACATTGGGAAAAGTGTTGTCAGTTTTGGGTGGAAAAATGTACAGCGCCCATGTTGGGTTTCGGGCCATTTCCTGTCATAGTCAGTAGGCCTACCCACACAAGTTAGGTACCATTTTTATTGAGAGACATGGGGGAGTGCCGGATGGAAGGAAGTTTGTAGCTCGCTGCAGAT
The DNA here is from genome assembly GCF_031143425.1 of Pleurodeles waltl. Lineage (NCBI taxonomy): Eukaryota > Metazoa > Chordata > Amphibia > Caudata > Salamandridae > Pleurodeles > Pleurodeles waltl. Next base: position 834,079,985 of record NC_090437.1, read on the forward strand.
CCTAGAACTTTCCATCACTGAAATGTGAGAAAAATGAGTTTTTTTGTCAAAGTTTCAGGTTTGCAACCGATTTTGGGTAACAAACGTGGCAAAAGCCATGCAAGTCAGCCCACCCTGGATACCCCGTGGTATCTAGTTTAAAAAAATATACAAGTTGGCTAGGTTCCCCTAGCTGTCCACTGAGCTAGGGTCCAAAATCTAGAGCTACCCGCATTGGGAAAAGATGGTCAGTTTTGGCTGGACAAATGTGCAGCATCTGTGTTGCGTTTTGGGTCATTTCATGTCTCAGGTTCTAGGTCTACCCACACAAGTGAGAAATCATTATTATTGGTATGAGAGGTGCTATAAAACAAATGAAATACATAACCAAGGGGTTATGGAGAGATGACAGGCACTTAAGGTATTACTTTTTTCCCATTCACATATTGATGTGAAAAATCTTTTTCAGATCTTATGTACCTAAAACATTAAAACAGAAATGACTTAGAAAATGTAGAATCTAACTTGAGGATTCAACTTTCTGAAATAAAACTAAACGTTGAAAAGTTAACCTTCTCATTAATTAGTAATTTGAGAGTTTGTTTGGTGTGTAATTGTTTGTGTATTTTTTGTGAGTTACTGTTTTAATGCTTGAAAGTTAAATTGTACAAATTGTTTGGGGGTCCCCGGCATCCAGTAGTGATTCAGTGAGGCTCCTTAGGAGTCAAAACGTTGGGAACCACTGGTGTAGAGCATTCCATGTCTGTGCCCAAACAACTGCATTGTCAGCAAAAGTCAGAGCCGGTAACGTAAGCGTCACATCAGACCATGCCTCCTACAGAAAAGCACGGGCAACTTTGAAATTCAAAATAAGTAGGAGGGGCTTCACTATTTTACCTCCTCTAAATTGTGAGGTTTTCAGTGCTTATATGTTCACTGTTAGATTTTATGTTTGCTGTGCTAAATTCACCACATATGTTGTTCAGCTGAGTACCTATAGAATCAGGTATTTGTGATTGTACTGAAGTAGAATTCTTAATACCTGGACTTCCAAATACAATGCCTACGCAGGCTGTACTTGTACATTTTTTTCTCAGGGATAAGCTGATTGAGAAATAGTTCCATGAATATACTATTTGATAATGCATGTGTTCTGTTTTTGCTAAGTGTACGTTCAATAAACACCATGCTGATAAAGAATCATGCAAAATATCACTATCACCTTTTTAAACAGACTGAAAGCCTCTTCCTGTTACTGTGTTTTATTCAAAATGAGTGATCATTTTAAATATGTACACTAAATATGCAAGAGAGAAAGTGCTGTGAAGCCTTAAAATGGAATGTGAGTTCATCAGTTCACTTTGTAATCTAGGCTGCAGTGCTCGTGCCCGCCAACAAGCCAGTTTCTGCTGCTGTCGAACGCTGTCAAACGCGTTTACACCATTAAGACCATCAAGACTCCACTATTCATTTTCTTCATGTTTCTTGCTGGGCCTCCACAGGGGATAGCTGTGGTGCTGCTGTGAATCCGCGCTGCTGGAGGTGAACTGACGTGAACTCAGTGAGAGAAATACAGGCAGTAGGAGCAGAGAGGGCAGCAGGGGGGCACATGCCCATGTCTTTCCTCTTACAAATCGTGCTTGCACTAACTTCTGGTCTTTTGCCTAAATACCTAATGATCCTTAGCTCACTGTGCTACCTTCCAGATGTGGTTACTTCACTCAATTCATCTTGGGAAACAAGCAAGTTTTGAGGCGTGCAGCAGGAAGGTGCTTGGTGTGCTAGTGGGCAATGTGAGCTTGTCTAAGAAAGGTGAGCCAAGGTGGTTTTCTTCTTCTTTCTCCCTCTCCCCCACCCCAGCATTATCTCTCCCACCCATTGTGAGGATTGAAGCTAATGAAGTTCTTATTGTTGCTGGCATTTCGAGGCTTAGAGAATGCAGTGGGTGCAGTGAGTGCAGAAGTGGTTGGTGGAAAACTCAGGGAAAATTATGAAGGAGCCTTCGTGCCTTGTGTTGCTTTGGGCTGGTCTCTGCTTGGACTCTGCTGAACTCTGTGTTTGGCAAGATGTACTGGTTAGGCTTGAAGCCTGTGGGTGCTTGTGACAGCTTTTCTGTTTTTGCCAGGGGTTGGAGGTCAGAAGATCAGGACTACAAGCCCCAGCATTTCATGCGGCAGGTGGGCCGTCATGCTAATCACACGTCCAGAGATGCATTCAAAGGAACTCCCTGGCTCACCGACTGAAAAGGCTGTAAGTCTGTAAGAGACCAGGCTGGGCCACCACCCTCCCTCTGTGGCTTAGTGTCCACTGGCTTCACTTACTAAGTAAGTAAATGCATTTGCATTTGTTCTTGGGGCTCTCCTGGCAAACGGAAGCTGGTCGCAGATAAAGACTCTGCAGCTAGTTCTCTGACTAAAGGCACCTCTTTGGACTTATTTTTGGTACGGGCTGTAAATGCCAAATCCAAAGAAATTGAACTGGCAGAAAGGCGACTTCTACTTGAAGTGGGGGACAGTACTAGTATAGTTAATCCACGCTCTAACTCCACATTAGCTGATACTGCAAGCACTTCTGCGGAGGGTAATCTAAGTATGCGGTGTCCTGAACCCCCCACTTTGGTGCCAGCAGGGAAGATGGGCCAGTAATCTCCTTTCTGACAGCCACACCTAATCCTGGTCTCAATAGCAGCACGGGCAACCGTTACCAAAAGGAAGAAGAGGCGGATGGTGGGCCCCAGATTCAAATAAAATTAATAATCTAGGCCCCAGATCGACTAGATGAAATAAGGAAGCTACTGTGCAACAGCTTCCTATATCCACTGTATCCAATGCTGGATGCTCAGAGGAGCACAACATGCCATGGGAGGGTCTGGTGACAACACTGAAGACGACTATTGCTGCTGCAAATGTGCCCATTTTGGAAAGAAGTAGTGAGCTGGAATGGGCCACTAAGGACTTAACTTGCTAGTGTAAGACCAAATCTGCTATCTTAGCTCCCTTGCCTCCTGTACCACCAGCCCATCTACCTCCTCATATACCACTGATGGCACTTGCATGTAATTCTAGCAGTGCAGGTGCTAAAGGGGGCCCTGAAAAGTGAAATCAGGGCATTATAAGACCTAGCGGCATCAAAATAGCTCCAGTAAATCAGCCTAATTCGGTTGTAACGATGCGGGACATGCACAATGCTTCGCATTTGTTGTTGTCAGGTCATAGAGTAGAGGGCTCCTTCAACTCTCTAGGTGCCATTGTGTATGCCACCCAGCTTTGTCATAGGTGTGGTCAGGAGCCTTTACATCTGCCTCCTGAATGTTCTCCTTACGTGGCGGTATTGTTGATGATAGAGGATAAACCTTATACAGCCCTAAAAAGCAAAGTGTGTCATTGGCTCTCCAGAAACACTGATTTTAATATTCGGGAATTTAATGATATCCTTATAGTGAGAAGAGTGAACTGGGTGGGCCCCTCTGTAAAATCTGTTAAAGGGGATTGTATTGTTAACAACTGCAGGTAACCAGAGCTGGCCCGCCGATTGGTTAATGCAAATTATGGGGGCTGGAGGATGAGAGCTGATGATCCGGTGTTGGTTGTTCCATTAGATTACTTTTGTCTGGCACGTGACTCTAGTAGGAACAAGATTAGTGCATGTCTTTGCAAATCTCACAGTCCATCTGTAAAAGGAGCTCATGGGATCTTGACTCAAAATAGATCTCAGGTAATGATTGACTGGCCACGAAAAATGATGAATATCAAGAAGACAGAACAGTTGGGCTCCTGCTAAACTGTTTTCATCAAGCTCAAGAGGTAAACAGAAGTTTGCTTGAGGTAGGGGTGGCTCATGCCCAGAGAAATATGCTCTGTGAAAATTGTGTCTGCCAGTGGGAAATCGGGGACAGTTCGATTAAGAATTTCAATGTGTGGCAGGCTGAACAAGTGCAGTAAAAACACTTGCCCAGACAGAAAGCTTCTAACAGAGGAGGACAGCATTCTAGCCACTGAACATAGTTTATTTGACCCAGTCTCATCTCCGAATGCCTGCGCATCAATTTTGGATAGTTCAGATAGATCGTATTCAATGGTTTTACGTTTCCTTTCTTGGAATGTGGCAGGGCTCAAATCAAAGCTGATTAATCAGGAGTGGCTGAGTTTTATTGATGCTTATGACATCATATGTTGCCAAGAGATGGTTGTTGATCGTCCTTTTGTTAATGGGTATAGATCTTTTGGCTCTTCCGCAGTCCCTTTTTTGGCAGAAGGGGAAAAGGTCGACTTGTTACATTTGTCTCTACAGCATTAGGTAAATCTTACAATCAAGGAGGTGTTTTCAAATTCGTGTTACCAACTCCTGAAGTTATCGCACCTTGTGATGTTTAATATTGTCCTTATAAATGTTAATTATAATTTCTTTGGGTCCCAACCCCTTGGGTATTTGTTGAAGAGCTAGGTACTTTGCTCAATGAAACAGTGGAAAAGAACCCTAAAGCTTATCTCTTGTGGGTGGGCGCTAACTTTTTCTACAACTAAAGGGGCTCCTGGAAAATGGCAAAATGTTGATGGTAATAAAATCTTGACAGAAGTGGTTGGTAATAACTTGAGAGAGGTGAACCACTGTCTAATGGATGATCTTTTGCCAGCCATTGTCTGTTCTGATTTTGCTAAAACTTGCACTTTCATTTCAGATTTTGTATTGATAGAGAATTATCGTATGGAGAGATCAGCCCATGCTTGGTTTACCTCAGAGTGCACAAACAGTTTAAAGGTTTCAAAACAAGTTACAAACACTATCCCAAAAAACCCACTCATTGTACAAGTAGCCAGAAGAAATGATAAAATGGCTATTGAAAAAAGAAAGAGGTAGATTAGAATAAATAACTGTGATGAACTAGAACGTGCAGCTGCCCTGAAAGATAACAGGGCATTTTGGGAAGTTGTTCATAGACCCTTTTTTACAGAAAAGACCCCTTCAAGTGTAGAGGGATAGATTGTCTTATAATGGAGCAGGAGTGGGTTTCTCATTTTTTTCAAATATTTAACGCAGTACGGCCTGAACAGGGGGACCCCCCCCAATATGTTCTGCTAACTTAATGGCACTTAAAGAGTATAGTAATTATTTTTCAGTGGGGAAAGTTTGAGCAGCCATTTTATGCTCTGCCATAGAAAGGCATCAAGGGCAGATGGTGTACCGTGTGAACTTTTTTAACAGAATGCTGATTTGTGGGCCCCTCTGTTGACTAATGTTTTGAGGTCCCTAATAATTGGGGGGGAACGTGGAAACTTTGAAACTGTAAGTCACTGTCCCTATTTATTAAAAGGGAGATAGAACTATGCTTCTAACTACCGTCCCATTTCCCTGCTTCATTCTTTCATGGAGATCTGGTAGGGTTATTTTGGGGAAACTTGAAACTTGGGTGAAAGATAATTCATTTTTTACGGATGTGCAATATGATTTTTTGCCAGGCAGGTGTACATCAGAACAAGCATTAAATCTCTCCCTGACTCTAGGTAACTATGCAGAAACCAGGAGAGGTGCCATTCATATGGCTTTCATGAACCGCTCCTGTGCCTTTGATCTAGTAAACAGAGGAAAACTTTGGGACAGTAGGGCCATCGATCCCCCTCTATTGGCCATTTTGAGAAACCTACATCAAGATAATTATATGAGAGTGCGGTATTCCCAGTGGGGTGACCTGGCACCCCTTATCCAGTCACCTGTGGGATGAGGCAGGGTTGTATTTCGGCCCCTTTTTATCCTTATTTTATATTAATGCTTTGGATTCTTTTTTAAGTACTTTTACTTTCGATGTGCCTAAAATTGGTTCAAGATCAATCCCTGTCCTGTTGTATACAGACAACCGGGTCTGTTTAGCCCATACAGCTAAGGGTCTCCAGGCACTTTTAAATGCTTTTTTTAGTTTTAATCAAAGTCTGAACCTCAAGGTCAATAATGATAAATCTTATATTCTAACTTCAAATCCAAAAACTACCCACTACAAAAATGTTTATTTGGATGGTATATCCATCACAAAAATAAAGTATTTTAGTTACTTGGGCATTCTATTTGATGGAAACCTGTCCTGGAACCACCTGCTTTCTCTGATGGCACAAGCATTGGAGGCAAGGTATGAATCGTTCAGGTTTGCGAAGAATGTAGGCCATAAACACCTGAAAGAACTAGTTCAATTGTATAAAAGTAAATGTTTTTCTGCTGGTGTATATGGCACAGGGGTCTGGGGTGTACGTCACCAAACTCACTCCAGGCAATAGAAAAGGGGTTCTTGAACACACTGCTAGGGCTCCCCAGATCGGCTTTGAGTTGTATTACTCATTGTGAAGTGGGACTGGGGGTTCCTGGAAGACTGGGTAGGTCCGGTGCCCATTTTGTTAAGGATTAAAATGTGGTGTTCTCTGGAGCTTATTTTCACCTGTGAAATCTTGGAGGACTGCCTTAAACAAAGTAAGCATCTGGCCATCCAGTGAACCTAATGTTGCACCTATTACTAAATGTTCTTCTGACCCTGATGCAACGGTCTTTATTTGTTCCTAAATGTGTTTTTATGTATTGATTTTATTTGTCTTAAATGTTGTGCTTTTTTGGTCATGTGGGAGACCTAATAAAGTGTCTTTGATTGATTTGACTTAGTAATTGGTATAAAGCAAACTATCCTTTGCGGCTCACACAGAGTCATTATTATGACTTTATTCAGATGTACATATTTATTTAATTGTGTTAAAGAGACCTGCACATTGCTTTGAGGTAAAGAGTTTGTTTTAAGACGTCTACAGCTTATTCCCTGTCTTCCAGATCCACAGATAGGTAGAAAAGTGAAGTGTACACTTAACCAATGGATACTGATGTATTATGGATGGACTGTATTTGCAAAGCAAAGTTAAACATGCAATCATTCTTACCAAATTGACCTGTATAGTTTTCTCCCAGTCCTTTTCATTATTTACACCAGCATTATTGACCAGAATATCCAGCCTGCCAAAATGTTCAACTGTTTTCTTGAAAGCGTCTGTAAATTGAAAAAAAAGAGTGAATTGTGTTACTTACTATATTTTGGCAAATCATGAGTGTAATATTCGTCAGCACACTTCCCTAATTCGAAATGGCAGTCTTGGCTACTCTCTTCAAACTCTTCTGTGTTTTTTTCCAACGAAAACCTTCTTGGAGTTGAAAAATATAAATGTTTAGATAACATGGATATGGCTTCCATGTCGCTTATGTGCTAGTCTAATAAATCACACGACAAGCTGAGGTACCTCAAAGCTTCATGTAAAAGCTGAATTTTCAGCACTTTTTAGAGCACATGATGCCCCTTTGCCATTTGGATTGTGCTTGGCAGAATTTTTCACTTTACCAAAGCCTGATTAGAAACCCAAATTCACTGGGACGTTTCACTCCACATGAGTTCATTCCCACTTGTTGGTTTAATGTCGTCCAAAATATATTGTAGGCAAACAACGTTTCTTAGCTAATGGGAGCAAGAAGGAACAGGAAATGGACCAATGATGCACACAATGGGGATAACAGGTTGTTATATATATATATATATATATATATATATATATATATACATATATATATATATATATATAAATATATATATATATATATATACATAACCTAGTGGTGGTCACCACTAGGTAGTTATAGGTAGGATTACGTTTCTATATAAAAAGTGTTTTTTTAACTTACCTATATCTCTGGCACCCCTGGACGAATCTTCACAAAACTTTCCCAAAACATTTGACAGTTCCATCAGCTGCTGCCTGGAATGTTTCGGGGTGATCTGTCCGGGGGGGGGCGAGAAAAAAAGGGGGTCCCAAAACACATTTTCCCATTCATTTTTCCCAAGAGATTTTGAACAGTGAAAGCGCAAAAACTACTGAACAGAATTATACCAAATTTGGCGGAAAGTAGGTCCTGGTCCAGAAAGAGTGCTTTTTTTTTTTGTTTTGGCGTAATTCCGTTCAGTAGTTTTTAAGAAATTAGGGGGAAAACAAATTTGTATATCTAGGGACGCGAAGGATTCGCGACCCCTAACAATGTTGTGCAGAGATCTGATTGGCTGATAACACTTCAACCAGAGAAGCTGTTGAAGTGTTGTCAGCCATCTTGGGACTCGGCTTCAGCTGAGTCCTAAAAACTTTTTTTTTAAAAGGGCAAAAGGGGCCAGGGTACGAACATCCTGAACCCTTAGCTCTGGTGCTGGGGTCCCAAAGGGTCCCCCAGGGCTAAAACCCATTTTTTGGTTGATTTAATGAGTAGAGATGAGGTAGATCAGTGAATCCACCCGTAAAATCACAAAAAAAACTAAGCGTGGCCTCCCGCTATTCGTTAGTCTAATGCCCCCTGGTGGGCCAAGTCTTGGGGGCTTTTATTTTAAAAAAAGAGTGGGCGGGGGCCTCCTGGCCCCCTCCCGATGCCCCAGGGATGACCACCTCTCTGTGACTTTTTTTTAATGCGGGGTGGGGGGCCCGCAGAGGGCATTTTTGTAATATGGGGAGGGGTCATATGAGATGTAATCAGTGATGCCATCAGTGATGTCACTGACCATGTCATGAGTGATGTAATATGTGAGGTCCTAAGCAGTGCTTTACGGGAGCATAGTTATAGTTACTCCTATAATTGCTCAATTGCTATGGTTTTGTGCAAGTAAATTCAGAACCTAACTATAAAGTCCTTGTAGCTTTTGTTTTTTTCAGTGAATTTCTAAGTTTTGTTTTAAATTCTATTTCCTAACTATAACATCCCTGTAACCTTTTTTTTTCTCAGTGAATATATATATATATGTATCTTCATATACCAATCCCATACATTTCACAAAAAGTCCTCAATGAAAGCTAATTAATTAATTGAATAATTCACAATATGTCACTGCACCAACGAGCTGTATTCACCTGAAGCTGCACATAGTCTTGAAAGAGTGCATGTGATAAGCAGAAAATAGCATAGTACAAGCAATGAATGCATCGAAGACAAAAATAGCTATTCCAGACACAGTGCCTCGGGCTGGGAGAAATGGCATCAGTTACGAAGCTTAGGACAAGAGAGCCCTGTGGTACGGTTTAGTCACTACAGGCAAAGTGACTGTGAGCAAGAGATGCAATGCGCCTCTACAAAGTGTTTGCACAAGTGAAACCTCTCGATCACCAGACTGCTAACAAGATGGCCGCCAAGGGGGTATCACACTTGATGGAGGAAAAATGTATGAATGTGCCAGGGAGCACTTCTCAGAAGTCCAGACTTCATGACAACAACAAACTACAACTTTTAACCAAGTGCATATGAATGGTTGAAGTGCTCTATGTACACGAAGAATACCAAATGAGAAACAAATAGAACAACAGTAAGTACATTTGAAAAGCACCACTCTCCCTGTCCAACTTATATTACAAATTAGGGTAAAGTCTTAAATACACTGATCTAAAAGTAAACATATATGCATTGTAACTGGGTCACTAATAAAGCTACGGCGAGGTGCGGATTCCGAAGTGTGTGGGACCTGTGGGCCCCGAGCGGGGGGCAGTTATATGCCAAAAGTTTTCAGACGTCACACTGACAGAGGGCAAGATGTGTTGTACATATCTGGGGGCCATTAGATAAAAGTAGATCGCATATACTCCACCTTATCATTTTCAGCAAAAGGAGATGTTGAAGCAGAAAGCCATTTAAGTTGCTTGTTTGGCTATGAGGACATCTGGTGGTTGAAGGTCAATGTCTTGTTACAGAAAGTACTATTTATTTCAATGGGGAATGCTAATTGGAGATGGCTGTATGTGTTTCGTGATCATCCTTGGGGTTGTCAAAACAAGTTACTACATAAAGGCACTTTTCCATTATTCAGGGTATCACATTTTGGGGATTTCTTTTTTGTCTTGTCCAATGCCCCTTGCACTCCAGCCCCTTGTTACGTCTTCCTAGGGTACATTGGATTTGATTTTGTGGTTACTTTTTACTTGTTTTGTATTGCTTTTTCTTCTCTTGTATTGTTGCTTTGTAGAGAATTTCGTGCACAGTGACCTTTTTCCTCTTTCATTTGTCATCTTTAAATCTGGGCTCCTTTGTTTCTGAGCTTTTATTGAATACTATTGCCTAGTGTCCCCTTTCAGTCCTTTAGTCACTGCTGACGTTGCTGGACAAAGTTGCCCCGATCACCCTTGCTCCAGTCACCCGAGTAAGGGACGAGAGGCACAAACTACCACTAACACATTGCTAATACTATGCCACTGATAGTGAGTCAATTTAACAAGGAATCACTGATAAAACTGGGTTATTGACAATGGTGATCCATTATTAACACATGAAACTGTAAAACTGATCCAGCAATAATACTGTGTCCCTCATGATGCTGAAGTGCGTGTAATACAGAACCTTGGATAACACAGAACCACTGATAACATTTATCCTTTAGTACTACTGAACCAATGATAGTACTGAGCCACTAAAATATATTATAATTAAACTACAACCTCTGTGCTGCTGTTTGACTGGGATCATCAGCCATTCACCACACTGCTCCATTGATAACAATGGGACCATAAACTACTGACAACTTTAAAGAGCCAGTAGCAGCATTACTGTGGCACTGCTCATTAGCATCCTGTATCACTTTAGAGATTAGTTTATAGCGCAAATGAGACATTCTCATACACCATGATAATCATGTTCTCTTACTGTGATATTTAGAAATTCCATGTTGATCATAAAAATATCAAATATTGATAAATAGCCATATTGATTGGTGGTACGAGCCTCTGCTGCCATTATCTACGTCTAAAATGCACATCACTGTCTCCAATAGCCATAAGACAATGCAAAGGGTTATTTGGCACCGTGCAGTGCTGCATGTTGCAGGCTTGACTATATGCTGGATCTGCTCAGACTTTCTTCCTTCTTCATTTAGCACAATGAGTACTATCGATATGTGTCACATCTAGTTCCTAGTTCAAAATGACAAATTATTTTTATTTTGCGCTACATTAATTGATTTTTTAAATTATTTATTTAATGCGTTTTGCATTGGAACAATTAAACACGTTGAGGTGAAGACGGCCATTCCATTCCATTGAGATTTGATCCTACTGGTCTAAAAATCCCACAAACCATACACTACAATATAGTTTCAGTGACCCATATTAAAACACCCTATCATTGTATAATCCATCATTTCCCATGACTGACCCCACATATAGTTTAGAATGTTGCTACAAGTGTCATAGGCAAAGTCCATGCCAGTGAATTGGTTAATCTAGCCACTTGTAGGGATACAAGTCATTGTCATCAGTTGTTCCATTCAGATTTGAAATTAGAAGGGGGTGTTATTAGGGCATCCTCTCCTAATTGCAATTCACAACTGCAGTAGCAAATCATTAAGCAAGTTGAAGTGGCATCTGATTCACAATGTGGAAATTGTCTCTGCAGGAATCGTTTTGGGTGACCTCCAAAGTATAGGGGCCAGTGCATGTTCCCATTGTTGACTTCCCAAATGGGAAACATTTTTTTTTAAAGCAACATCCATATTCTGTTTGGAATTGCAAATATAGGGTTTGAGGTTTGTTGTCGTTTGTAGGACCCTTTCCCTTGCAGGCAGTAACCCTCACTTCTCACATGGGTTTGCAAATTGTGATCTGCCCAATTGAACATAAGGCATGTCATGTTCTGTTCCTATGCAAATGAACAATTTGCAATGAGATTCAATTGTACATAGGTTGCATCGTAAATTGCATCTCTGTATGCAAACCAGTCTACATGCAACTTGTACTTCCTGGTTTGACACTAGGGATTAGTACTGTGGGCCCTTCGGTTTTATAATTTCAAACACAACATGCAGGAAATGTCTTGAGTTGCTCATTTTATGATGCTGTCATATGTGCTGTCTTAAGGATTTCTCTGCAAGGGGTATTTTTGCATCCTTGGTATTTTTTGTTAGAAAAGTATTTTTTGCACATGCCCTGATATCTATGCATGGTAGTAATTAATTTATCTTAATCTTCTGTTGTAATGTTGTAGCTCCACTCAAATTACTTCATGACTTCCAAATTCTTTACCAATCCAGAAAAGTCACATAAGCAAAGTACATCTTCCTGTATGTGAAGCTCCCAGATCCACTTCAGCAATAAGAAAATGCACGTGCTATGTTTTTTTGTTAATTCATACATAACTTTACATACTCAGTTCCTCATTTTAATTCATAGAATTCACTATCCAAAAAACAGGCATTTATAAAGCGGAATTTCTTTTAAAAGGTAACTCAGTGATTGCATGAATTTGCAGTGTGACATATAAATCCAGTTGCTCGCACATCGGTTTTCCTAACATCCTGTGAGAGACCCATCACTCCAGACAGCCAACCATCTCTTTCAATGCTCACTGTAGTCTTCAGCAGAACGTTTGCTGAACCACAGTTTTGGACTATTAGCCATATCTTATATGAATTTCAGAGGTTCTTCCTTGAATCTACTTTTAAAGCACTCCCACTAAAGCAAGCCCTACAGCTCTGTAATCTTGACCTAGCAACATAATATATGATATTTTTTTTAAATTTTACTTTTAGTTTATTGTAAACACAAACTCAATAACAAACTTTACACTGGTAGATCAACTGTATTTCCTGCCCACCCTGAGTGCCTTTGAGTCACCTGGTCTGCCCCACCCACCCATAATCAGCAGTACTTCTAGTACTAGGATGGCCGTATTCATGTCTATGCATCCCACGTGCCCCAAATCTTTGTGAGTTTCTTTGCACAGCCCCTCCCCTTGTAGACTCCATGCTCCATGATTTTACAGAGATGCATACCCTTTATGATAGCTTTTTAATACTTAGCACTTCATGTTTTTGACAGACTTCGAAAATGTCTTGGACATACTGCAAGCCACCACAAAATGAAGGTGTGTGCTTGCCACGACAACTGGCTCCAGTCTGTGGGACTTTACTATAGTTAAAACGTTTATCTTGCGGGGGTGCGTGCGAGCCACCAGCTAAGATGGCCACCTGACAACGGTTCTCCGAGCATCTTCGGACGCGTTTTAGGAGCCTGAGCCATTTTTTTCTTCAGTTTTCATGGTGCTTTCCATATACTACCCTGTTGGATGTTTTGGTTCCTTGTGTTCTATACATCATTATTCTTGCTCGTATCATTTGTCTGTTGATGCATTCTGTTTCCTTGCTGTGCCGTCTTCAGTCTGTGCTGTCACCACCCCTGTCCCATTGTCCATTCATCTCAGGTATGTTTTTGCAGTCGTCTTTAATTGACATGTACTGTCTCTTCTTTTTCTCTTGAATATTTTCCATCTTTTCTTTTGTTGCTGCCCCTTTACTCTTCTCTCCCTTTGATTTCCTTGTTTTCCTGTCCCTTTATTGTATTTTCAGTTATTTATGGTACAAGACCTTTCGTGTATCCATATATATATGGTTATGTGACGTAAAAATTCAGAGTTATCTCTTGGAATGTCAAAGGGTTTATTAACCCAATAAAAAGGCAAAGAATGTTATCCCATTTAGCTAAATATAATCCAGACTTGGTTCTTTTACAAGAGGCCCATTTGACGGATTCCGAAGCAATGAAACTTAAAAGAGGTTGGGTGGGCATTGTTTTTACTTCTCCTACATCTACAAAGAAAAATTGTGTAATTGTGCTCAGCATAAAAAATGATCAGTTAGTGTTACTTCTCAAGACTCAGATTCCGATTGTAGATGAACCTTTGTATTAATGGGATTATAATGATTATTGGTAATATCTATGGTCCTAATCACTCAGATTATTTTTTGGGGCCTAATACTAAACAATATTTGCATTATAATGATGATGTTTTTCTTCTTGGAGGGGATTGCAATCAAATGATTGATCCTTTTATAGATAGGCAATCTGTAATTACATTTTCTCCCCATAAAATGCATAAACAATTTAAGGCATTTCTCTTACAATGTAATTTAATTGATTCATGGAGAACCTGTAATCCTGATAGTAGGAATTTCTCATTTTATTCTCCACCACATGGCTCCTTATCTAGACTTGACCATATTTTTGTTTCAAAATCACTTTCCCAAAATCCTATTAATTCCTCTATTGAACCTATGGTAATATCTGATTATGCTCCAGTCATTGCGGATTTTGATTTGCTCCCAGTGCATCCCAAATCCAATAGGTGGCGATTTAATAATTCATTGTTGCTTGCTTCTAAATTTTCCACATCTTTTGTTGCCTTTGCTGGGGAATTTTTCTGATTTAATGATGATTCTCATGTTTCCCCACAATTGTTATGAGATTCTTTTAAGGTTGCAGCTCGTGGACATATACTACATTTTGTCTCTAAGAAAAGGAAACCTTTTAATGCACATCATCAAACTCTACTTCTAAAAATTAAATGCTTAGAACATCAATATTATTCTTCCTCTTCTCATTTTAATCTACAAGAGCTTATTCAAGCAAAATTGGAATTTGACAAAATCTCAATTGATAATGCCTCCTCTTTTCTTTTATGTAGTAGTGCCTGCTATTATGGGGGTTGAAATAGATCAGGGAAGCTTCTGGCTAGTTATTTAAAAGTACGAAAGCAATGGCACACAGTGAAGTCTATAATTACAGATACTAGTAAGTCCCTTTTTAAAGATGACGATCTCTTAGCTGAATTTGTCAATTATTATCAAACACATTGTACTCCTGAGTCAGTCCCGACCTCCTTACATATTGATGATTATTTAAAGAAAATAACAAACCCTAATAAGTCTCTAGTTGATGTTCCTTCACTTGAAGTAGATATTTCTTTGTCAAACTTTTTTTAAGCCCTTCAGTCTCTTAAAAAAGGTAAAACTCCTGGTCCGGATAGATTCACAGTGGAATTTTTTCTACATTTTTCTGACATTTTACTTCCCAAACTTTTACAGCTTTTTCAATTCTTCACGGGCTCTGCCTGTACAAGGGGAACATTTCAAGAAGCCTCGATTTGTTTAATTCCAAAGGTAAGGATCATACTTTTTGTAAACATTATAGGCCAATTTCTCTGCTCAATACAGATTATAAAATCTTAGCTAAATTTTCTAGCCTTACATCTTGATCCTCTTTTAGCTGGGCTGATAAGTAAGGAACAAACTGGTTTTGTCAAAGGAAGACTTGCTTCTGACAGCTCTAGAGCATTCTTCAATGTACTCAGCAAAGCTTCCACTCTATTGTACTCCTTAGTAGCAATTTCCGTAGATTCTGGGAAAGCGTTTGATTGGTTAGACTGGTCTTTTCTATTAAAAACTTTAGCCTGGCATGGTTTAGGGCCTCATTTCATTTCATTTATCTATTTCCTTTATTAATCCCCAATAGCATTGATATTGGTGAATGGAAATTGTCTAGATACTTTTTATTAAGTTGAGGCGTTCGTCAAGGTTGTCCGCTCTCTCCACTCCTATTTATCTCAGCTCTAGGGCCTTTCTATCCTGTGTTAGAAATAACATTAAAATTGAGGGTTTCCACTATGGTGAGAAACACTTACAATTAACGGCATATGCAGATGATATACTTTCATATATTTCAAACCCTGAACTCTCGATTCCATCTCTACTTCGGGAGATAGAGGACTTTTCTTTGATTTTGGGTTATAAAATAAATTTGGATAAAACTGAAATCCTTCCTCTAACAATATTTTGTTTTAGATCATCATTCGATATTACTGGCTTTCTTTGGAATACTGCCAAGATTAAATATTTAAGTATTTGGTTCACCTCTTCCATTGAAGTAAATATCTCTGATGCTTTAGAGAAGGTTGATAGATCCCTTTTGTTATGGAATCCCTTATTTTTATCTTGGTGGGGTCGTCTTGACTCTATCAAAATTATGATTTCTCCTAACATTTTATATATCCAATCCATGATTCCGATTCCTCTGCCTGTTACTTTCTTTAAACAACATGACTCCACAATGTCTAAATTCCTTTGGAACAATAAGAAATCTAGAAATTCTCTTAGTCAACTTTGTCATTCTAAACAGGAGGGGGAGCCAATTTTCCTGATTTCCGACTGTATCACAAATCCTTTTGTTTGCGTCAAGCTTCTGGATGGATCTCCTTGTCAAGCTCTGTGTTTACTCCCTTATGGTTGGATATTGAATGTTATTTTCTTCTACCTTTTTCTCCTCGTGAGGTGGTTTCCTTTTCTTATAATATTTCGCTTATCTCCTCCCTGCTTCTTAAACATACTTGTGCTGTTCTGCGTTCTCACTAATTATCTCCAACCGTCACTTTTTCTTCTTATCTGAATTCCCCTATTTGGCATAACCGTCTCATCACTATCAATAAAAAAAAACTTTATTTTGGAAATCCTGGAGACAAAGAGATATGGAGTGGGTCAAAGATGTATTTTCCAATGATACTCCACTTTCATTTTCACAATTCCAACTTCTATTTCATAGTCCTAATTCATTTATGCATACATATCTTCTTCTTATTAATATTATTCTTGATGTACTTTTTTCATTGCCTTCCCTTCCTTCTTCTTCGGAATTACCTATTTCTTTGTCCTCCTTTCTTACCTCATTTCCTAAGGCATCAAATATTTATAAACTTTTTCATTCTCCTGTTTTGACACAGCCTAAATCTAAAATTGAATCTCGATGGGAATTGGATTTGGGATGTACCTGGACTATTGCCTTCTGGAATAAGATATGGCATATATCTTATAGAATATCTTGGTAAGCTTCTACCACACCGTCACTTTTCTTTCTTTACCACAGGCTTTATTTTACCCCCTTTACTATAGTTACATTTTCTGTATCCTCAACTTCAAATTGTTGGTCTTGCGATAGCCCAAAGGGAGACCTTATGCCTATCCTCTTTGAATGTCCTCCCACTGTCTCCTTCTGGAGAAAAGTTTGGCATCAGCTTACTTCCATTTTTCATTTGCCATCCCAATTATCTCTCTCAGTCCTTTTTTGTAGGTAGCCTCTCTGCTAACATTGTTTCAGATGATGATAGTTCAAAGTTGTTGGATCTTATGTTAGCTTTAGCCTTTCAGCAAATTACTCTTAATTGGAAAAAAAATCAACCAACATTTCCTATAAGGCTTGGTGGTATAATGTTTGCCACTACCATAGACTAGATATTGCGTTTACCTCTTTATGCTGCCCCTCCATAAACAGAGATCTGTATTGGTTACCTTTGACTGATTATCTTAATGTTGTTGCTTGCAATTCTACTAATTGTACATTATCTGAGAACTTTAAGCCACCATGAATGGTTTGTTTTCTCTGTTCTTGATTGAATTTAACTTTAGCTCAACTTTATGCTTTACTGAATATCACTGCTTGTATCTTTTTTATTTTCATTGGTCTTGTTCCGTTTTTATTTTTTTTCCCCATTTTACATTTTAAAATTTTAACCAGCTTTTATAATTCCTTTCAAATGTATATTATTATTGTTGTGAAAGATATCTTGTATTGTTATTATGAGATTCATATATATTTTGATTTTAATAAAGCTGATTTACCTTAAAAAAAAGTTTCGCTTGTGCTTCTTTTGAAATCAATATGTGCATAGGGTGTTGAATAAAATGATTTTATTATTAAGAAATATTACTACTACAACTATTAATAATACATGGTGTACAGACTAATGCCGAGTATTCATATATCACATGATTCCGCACTTCTAACCTCCTAGTATTCAGCGCTCTCAGATAAAATCTTCAGGATGTGCAATGTTCTGCATTTTCTGTCATCGGAGATTTGCGCTGCCTCCTTCGTATGCTGCAGTGTCAGATTAGTAACCACGGTTGTACTATACACTTCTGTTTCTTTCCTTTAAGAATTAATGCATGCGGGATGCGATCGTAGCTCCTTACCCTTGCACACCTTCCCTAGGGCTCCTGCACCTGCTGAACACTGCCTGAATAATCCTAATTTTTAAACCGGGTCCTATTTTCACCTACATGGTTGCCGATTTCCTCGTGTTAAATTCATCTACACCAATATGCAACGCTATTTTACAGAATTAAAAAATCTGACAACACCAGTAAAAGTAACGATTTGCAAAGCAGTGCGCCGCATTACTAATTATCCACCTTTCTCTTGACATTTCAAAAAATATAAAAGATTTGCAGCGCTGCCAAAATAGAGCGGAAACGTGTAAACTATTGTGGTTACCTATGTGCTAAATGGAAGGACAAACTCATCCTAATGCTCGGTCGCATACAAAGAATTTACAATGTGCAAAAAAGTAACCAGGTCATGTTGCAACTTCTTTTACCCTGACTAAATTAGGAATGTAGAAAATGTATCGTGCATCAAAACAAGTCCCGTCCTTCACATTGGAGGAATTGAGAAATGAGCTCTGTCCATTACAGCAGCTCAGTTATTTCCAAGGCTGGTTTTCTTCGTTTTTGCCATCACATGTGACTTTAGCACCGACACCAGCTGTCTAATCCAGCCCCAGGACTGATCACGGAAACTTTTAGATTCACTTGTGACGAGAACAATGTGTTGGTTTCATCGAACCATTTTTTTCCCTAACAGATACATCTTCAGAATTCATATTTTTAAGTGAGGTGAACTGAGGACACGCATGGAACACAATAAGCTTTTTTTTAAATCCGCTTTTGGACATTTGGCGAAGAAAGGTCAAATTGGAGCCATTTGGCAACTGTAGCTTCTCTATTTCCGGGGTAGGGTTCCAACACGTGTAATAAAAAATGAGACCTGCTTTTAAAAGGCCTTTTGTGTCATTAATAACAGTAGAGTGGGTACTTTATTCCTACTATCTTTCAGGGAAATAATTATGGATTTCCCTATCCTTCACGATGTAAATATTTTCTAAATACATATTTAACAAATGCCCTTAAAACACAGCTTGCATTTATACGCATTTGTAAGCAATGCGCTCAAGCACGTTTAGTAAATACCTTTCAGGTCTTATCAAAATCTTTATGGTGGCAGTGGTTTTGCAGTCGTTATCTGAACCTGATTAACTACTTGCTTTAACCATTGTGCTATGAGAGCTCACTCTCCAGCCTTACTAAAATAATCATTGGCAATTTTATCAACTCTAAAATCAACACACAGAGCTGCTCAGTTCTGAGAAATGTCACCATGAAACCTTTTGCCACAACAACAACCGACTTGACTTCCGGTGACCAGTCAGGCGCGGTAAGATGCGTAGATTCAGGTGGGCCAAGTTAGGCAGAATCAGCGCTGCCAAGTAGTCCCTTTAAGCCAGTCGTTGCATTTTATTTGATGCATAGTTGTATTTTGGTTGTTACAATTCACATTTCGCATTTGACATGTGGAACTGCATGTACCAGGATGTGAACTGCTTTCGACCGATAAGTGAAGCACTGATCGAGGTGTCACAGAAGGCCTTCTTGAAAGCAATGTTCAAAGCTGCAAATCTGTTGCACAAACTGATAGCGTCGCTTATAAATAAGACAGGCTGGAAGTCAGTCTGAAACATGTGGACTAACACGGTTTTCTTATCCCCCTCCCAAGCGCATACTTTATAAATCTCAGGCCTGATGATGCCAATTAAAAAAGATAAGGGAGACAGGAGCATAAAAGATAATCTGATGAAAAGATGGTGACAGACTTGAAATACTTAAAGCCACTCCACATCTTGTTTCTTAAGAGGAGAAAACACAGATTTCTAAATGCAGGTGCATAGAGTTACTTTGAATGTGATTGCAAACAAGTTAACCACCATCGTTCAAGGCACTAAATAGATTGCATTAACTCCTAGCAACGTTCTGTGAAACAGGGAAGGAGTGAATGTCTCACAATCCAGAGGTGCTGGGCAAAGTCCATTGTATGTTAATGGGATTAATATGAATCTCCAGGTATCAAAACAAACAGTGCTTGATTTGCGCAGGTGGTTACAGTTTGTGTACATTTCATTATTGCCATCCAAATTTGACCTACAGCAATGAGAATAAAGGAAGAAAAAGAAGAATGAAGGCAAAAGAGACTGACAGGAAATCAGCAAACAAAGATGAAAAAGGTTAGAACCTTCAAGAGAGAGGAAGTGTAAAGTGGTGGTAGAAGGAGGCAAATGGTGGATCCCCAAAACCAGGCAGTCATGGTATTCGGCTGTGTGATGGATTAGCTTCTCCATGATGCAGTGCAGTGAGGGAGGTTAGTATTCCAAGGAAGTGTAAAGTGTGCTGGGTTAGCTCCCGTGAGATGCAGTGCAGAGGGTTAGGTTGGAGTCCCAAAGATGCAATGGACTATTTCTGCATTAATGTTCCTATTATGTAGTGCAACAATTTAAATGGGAATCAGAGTACTGTCTCACTTGCAATGTGTTTGACTGGTGCCCTAAGGGTGCCATGGAATACGGTGGGTAACAGAGAATGATGTCTGGTGATGAGTTAGAGTTTCCAGGATATAGGACATTGTGATAAGTTAAGAGTGGTGTAATCCAATATGTGAGAAGCCCAAAGATGCACTGCGTTCCCTTTGCAGCCTATGGATGCAGTTTGGTGGGGCAGATTCGTGCCCCTATGAACTAGGACAATTTAGTGAGTCATTATCACTAGGGTTTGGATTGTGTTTTGTTAGTGTCTCCAAGGGCATGTTAGCCTCCTCATAAAGCAGTGTGAATGGTACTATATTTAGGATGTAGATCAGTGCTGTGTCTCGATATCCACAGTCTGAAGAGTGGTGAGTCAGTTCCCAGAATACTGTGCAGTGCAATGGTCTAGTGTCCCTCCGTAGAGATAATGTGGGTTGGGTAGAGCACAGTGAATGAAATACCATGCGATAGGTTAAAGTTTTTAGGTCAAACTGCATTATAGTATGTTATTACCATAGGATAAAGTTCAAAGAAGTGATTATAATGCAGTGGGATGTTTGTAGGTTACAGTATGGATAGCTGGTATCTTTAGAATCCAATGCAGTGTGCTGGATGAGTGCCTGCAGGACACTGTGCAATATAGTGAATTACTGCCTATATGACTCAGTGCATTGTGCTGACTTAGTACCCCAGGTATTCAGTGTGTGAATTTATATTATTTAAAAGATGCAATGCACACATTACGAGGCAAACTATCCCTTTGCGATGTTTACCTGCATTCCTGCCTATTTACTATAAACACCAGACCAACATTACAGGAATTACTTTTCAAGCACTTCATGAATTTTAGATGTTTTCTTTCACTGTGCAAATTTGTTGTACGAGAATTCCCGAGCTGAGCCCACAGATATAGATAAATCTAAAATAAACTTTTCTTTGGTATATTCCATGCGTTTCCTCTGGAGGAACATAGGGCCCAGAAGAGTTGGAAAGAGGCTGTCCTCTGTTTGAAGTGGGTAGGGAACTTTGCTGTAACTGATACTGGGAATCAATGAAGTGGTAATTTCGCTGTACACATCTGGCCCCCTTTCTTAGTCCAAACACCAGCTGTATGGCTGCATTCTGGGTGAGGTAGTGTTTCTCAATTAGCTAACAAGGATGTCCTGCATATAATGAATTAACATTATTAAAGTGACATGCTGCCGGTCACTACATTGCAACACAATATAAAAGGTAAGTGTCCCTCTGATGAACAGGAAGTGATAGATTACTGTTCCTAGGTAGTGGTGTGGTATGAGAGTGTCCTAATTATATTGTGGGCGTTATCTCTATGTTCTACTGCAAAGTGATGGGTTACTGGACATATAACAATGTATTGTTTTTGTATTTTGCTTAGTGACATGTTGTTGGCTGGGCTGGCTTCTATGGGATTAACTGAGGTGGGTCAACATCCCACAAATATACAGCAAGGCAGAGGGATAATATCCCTATGGCACAACAGGGCTTCTGACAGAGTGGGAAAAGAAAAGAGGTAGAGCTTGACACATCAGGTGTAAAATGTAAATGGCTTCCACTGCCACAGGAACAGGCTTGGTGAATATTCCAGGTTCCTGGGCCCATTTTGTAGCCCCAATTTATCTTTGAATTGTGCCAGTTTTGCAGTTCAGAAGGTGATTTAGTTTAAAGGCATTTTTCAAAGATACCATGCTGCTGCATTTGCAAATTCCCATATTTATTTACCTGGATATACAACACCTGCTAACCTTCATAATGCATTGACAGTTCAATTATTAAAAGATGCCTACTGTAAACAACAAGAAAACCATAAATACCAACACTAATATAACAGTCCATAATCTGGACCAGACACTGAACTGTCATGACATCCTCGGTCATAGAGAGGAGCTTCCAGATCAGTTAATGTTGCACGGCCATATTAATGATAGAATGGAAGCTATCTAATTTCACAAAACAGCATAACTTAACATACTTTACCTAAGAATATAGCTAATGTCAAAAAGGACTGTATCACACTATGGGGCTTTCTGGGAACTGCTAAAATCCTGAAAATTCTCCCCAAACTAGATATCTTAAGAATGCACTAAAAGTACCTAAACATATACCCAGAATTACAAGTTTCACACCTTTTACTCTGGCAGACACGTTACTTTCTCACTTACATTTTCAATGCTTTAATATTCATACACATTCTTATGGCCTGATTTCTGCTTGGCGGAGATGCAGTAGTCTTTCCACCAAACTCTTGGTCCACACTTGTGATTTATAGATCGAAGGACATTAAGTATGTCAGAGAGGGAGCCTATTCTTGCTCCATCATATGACATACTCCTCTGACGGTCTGATGGAGTTTTGGCCATTCAATCACTCACCCAATTTAGAGTGGGAGATGGAATTGCCAATTTTCACTCTCCCTCACTGACATGAAAAACCTGGCTGTAAGGGACAGCAAACATGTTTAAATGACCCCCAAACCATGGGAGATAACTCCCATGGTGGGGGGAGGACTAGGTTTAGTTTGACAGAGCTGTCCAACAAACCTTTAACAAATTGAGAGGAACCACTGCGACAGCAGTTCCTGCCATCATTGAGAGATGTCCTAAAGACCATCTGACATCCCTAAATGTGGAGAACTGATACCCCGTCAGTGCGACAGAGTGTTTTGCTTTGTCTCTCTGACGGAGTAAAGCCCTCCACTGTGTGGTAAATTAGGCCCACAGTGCATCACATATGAAGGCAGGGAGTATTAAGTTGTATTATTTGCCATCCCTAAATATTATTAACTTTTTTTATGGAGACTGGCATTAAGTAATTTAAACAAGGGAGTCAGTCAAAAGAACAATGGAACAGTGTTCCTGGTCAACTAGGTATCTTTAGGAAGTGCAAAATGTCTTCCATCATTCTTTTAATTTCCTTTGCATAAGGATGGGCTAACACCTGCTCTCTGTTCATTTGACGAGATGAATACAGCTAGTTTTCTAACATATATGAGGATACAGAGTATGTATTCATTGCTGTGCTCCGTGTTTATATTCACTTTGTTCTGCTGTCACTTTTTTACTCTTATGCGCCCTAGTCCTTCATAAAGTGTTTTTCTAATCCTGTCCTAATCCCCTGGATGCCTTTCATCCTCATGAAACTTGATTTTGAACTTCCTCACAGGTGAAACTTGAAACTTCTCCCAGGAACAGCTAAAACTACTCCTTGCATGCAAATCACTCCATATACTACATCATGAGAGTTATAGAGTGCGTTACTGTTGATTAAGGCAACGTTTAAATACTGCCTGGTGATGAAACAGGAATGCCCGCAGCTATTTTGCATAGCTTTTCACGTTACAATAAGAACAGCTTAGTGGTGTACTATAAGACTTCTCGGTGACCTACTTAAGCAATTAAACAACGTCAGGGTGGATGTGGGGAGATTCCCTAATGATTAATATGGTCTGTCTTGCCTTGAGAACTCTTAGACTGTTATAAAAGTGACAACATAATCCTTAGGGATGTAAACAGCACATGTAAATTTTGTTTAGCAACTTCAAATTTGATTGCTTCAGTAGTAGTTTCTATGTATTTATTTATGTTAGTAATATTTTAATAGTGCTAAACAAGTAGCCAGCCAAAATCGTTTTAGTTTGCTAGGCCCGGTCCTACCACAATATCTGATAATTTACCCATTTTTCTAGGCTATGCACCTTCTGTTTGAATTCAGCAACATGTAATCCAATGTGGAAGGCCTTCCACGCTGAGATTGACCAGGAATGGAGCAAAATGACAAGAGGCAAAGCTGTAACAACTACTTCAACCATGAATATTAACGAGCTGGAAATTGCCTCTCTCTTGATTGACATTGCTTCTGTAGACATGCTTAAAATATGGGATTGAATTTCCAATATAGTTTCTAGTAGTTTGTACCTTTGTAAAATTATGTAGTTTTCCTGGATAACTTTCAGATGGATAACTGGCCTGTAGTGTTTAGGTGAATAGGCACCACAATTTGCCACGCTTCAGAAGCATACCCTACATACTGCAATACATTTAGTTGGGTGACTATTTCTGAGGGTCACAACTAGAAAGGGCATGTAAAAAAACTGACACCAACTTTTAAACACAGTTACCTTAACCTTATCAAACATTTGGATCCCTTACTGCTGTTTGATGACACAGTCTTTGAAAGAAACTAGTTCCCTCTCATATTTGTTTTTTCCATTGACATTTATATAGTTCAAGAAAGCTAAAAGGAGTGTTGTTTCCTATTAATTCACTAACTTTAATTTATGCATCCATTAAAAAAAAAAATCTGACATTTTAAGTGGAGATAATATTGTGTGGAGCGTACAGTCAAAGGTGCTAGGGCCTGATTACGATCTTGGTGGATGGGACACTCCATCACAAACGTGATGGAAATCCCATCCATCGTTTTACATGTTCCGTAGGATATATCGGAACCTATACTACAGCAGACGGGATATCCGTCACATTTGTGTCAGACTATCTCATCCACCAAGGTGGTAATCAGGCCCTAAGTAACTCACCTGTGCACTAATACACAGGACATATCAGTCTGA
Organism: Pleurodeles waltl; assembly: GCF_031143425.1. Taxonomy (NCBI): domain Eukaryota; kingdom Metazoa; phylum Chordata; class Amphibia; order Caudata; family Salamandridae; genus Pleurodeles; species Pleurodeles waltl. Next base: position 834,104,814 of record NC_090437.1, read on the forward strand.
AGGTGCCAGAGAGACATCAGAGCCTCTAAGAGTGTTATTGCAGGTGACATCCTTCAGCCCACTGTAGTTCTTAAAATAGAGGAACAAGGCAATAAAGTATCTACAAGTCAATTCCTATTATAGACTTGTAAACAGAGTATGAGAACTGGTGAATAATAAAAAAGTGAATGCAAGAAAACCCCAACAACGTAGGAAAGCAATCCAACAGAATCTGTCTTATGTTCTGCTGTTGTGTGGAAATGTACCTAGATTCACATAAATTGTTTTCTTTACTGTCTACTGTGAGCACGTCCGACAGGCCTTTAGGCAAACTGGCAGTGCCAAAAGGACTGATCTAATAGGTCACTGATTAATTTACTTTTTTTCTACATAAAAGATAAGTGTTGTCATTATATGATTGCGTCTGCTGGTAGACTGTTGAGTTCTGAGCTCTTGCCACTTCCTCCATGAGGATCCTGGGACCTTTGAAAGCCTGACAGTGAAGTGGGGAAAGGGCTGTACTTGTCCCAGTTTATAGAGTCATAATAGGAAGGATATCAGGACACGAGTGGCAAATTACCTCAACCGCCATGGATGGTGCCCAGTAGCCCCTGTATGTCCTGTGGCAGTTCCAAATGAATTTTGACAGCATTTTCTTTTTGTTTATTTTTGAAGGAAAGTTACACGAAACAACACAACGAACAACAAGACAAAACAAAAGCCCATATGTGTTCAAGTCTTTCTATTGTGAACAAAAAAAGTCATACATCCAACAACATTGCGTTTTGACACCAAAGTAAAACAAATTAATAGTGAATAGCACTGTGACTTTATCACAGGATATGCCATTTAAACAGTAAGCACTTCATATACAAAATGCAGCAAATAGGAAAGTTAATATATTATACTGGGCACACTAGCTGTAACTTAGAAGTCGCCTATCTCATTTACAGTCTAACAAACTGAGCGCTTAATCCAGATCACAAAAACCGAATGGAGACACAAATGGGATAAATTAACCATCCTAAAAGCATGAGAAAGGTAATAAAGCTAATGGTTGAGGGGGCTTACCCAACCCCATTCTCTCTTTGTTCTTCTTCTTAATGTACTTTCTTTTTTAATGAACAGGCGACATGAGGCACATAGTACTGCACTCAGCTAAAGCTGTCTGTAGCCAGATCTAAACACTATCCATGCCTAATTAAAGCATCACACACCTACAAGTTTTCATACAATAATATATTACAAGACACGTATATAATTTATGTAACTCTGTCGAAAGAAAAGGACAACGTTCATGGATCACAACCCCTGGGTCTGAAATCACAGAGGCAGTTCTGGATGCCATGTTTCTAAAAAAGGAGCTGTAATAGTTTGCGTGTTTATTTTGTAGCAAAGAGCTGCCAATGAGCAAATTATGTTGGTTTACCCTAATGGTTCTAATGCAGATATGAACCCTACAGTTTAAAAAATGAGCGAAGGTGCAGGTGTTTTGGTTATGTATTGAATCATATTGTATTTATTTTTAAAACAATACTGTATGATTTAATTAGTTAATTCCGTACCTTACATGTGACCCTTAGCCTTTCCTGTGTGTCATACCCGTGTCCCCAGTACCAGTCGGATATAGGACCGACAGTAAATCGACAGCGTCCTTGCCTTTTGGCCACATCCTCTGCCCAGTAAAACAGCTTCCAGTACTTGATGGGAACTGGGCAAAGGATGCAGCCTTTCACCACACTTTGTGCCTTGTAGATTCTCATTGCCTGCTGGAAAAAATTATATTGGTGGGCCAACTTTGTGACCACTACCCCATCCCTCCACTAACAGCTGGGTGTGATTTGTGGACCTTCATGTGGGACCACTGCAGCTTTGGTTTTGCCCTGTGCTCAGTAACACTTCTCTTACTTGACAGACATAGTGATCCTTGTCTCTGCCCTATAGTTATTATCCATGCAAGCAGAACATGCTAGTCATGCATTGCATCTCTTTCTAGTTGTTATGGTATCTAGACTGGTCCCTAATCATGCCTGGTGCCCAGTGTACTTGCCCCAGTAACTGCTGTGGAAGTCTTATAGTTCAAGCAATTTCAACTGGCTAATCGTGTTTAAATTGGTGGGTCCTTGGAAAAGGGACATTACATGCAAGTTTCATAAGGATTAGAAAGTGCCCATGGTACATAAATGGCTTAAGTGTGGTTTTGTACTTACAGATACAATGTTTTAAACCAGATATTCATGTTTCATTCTATGTTTCACTAAGTGAGACTTGCCTTTTCTCCAAACTCCTAATACTAACTCTAACCTTAGTACTAGCCCTGACTACAACTCTACTATTTCACTGATACCAGGATGTACTGCATCCAAATTGTCGCCTAAATCATGAGCTCTTCCCAGTCTCATTATGAACTGGGAAATAATTATTACAACCACAGGAAAATAATTGTGATCTTGATCTTTAATAGTTGTATGTAGTTTGATTAAGAGAAGGGAGTTATAGAAGGGATTTTAAGCATGAAATTCCCCATTAACTTGCCTCATGGAAAGCAAGAATGTAAAGAGCACTAGCTCTGTTTTGTTCTGCTTTGTTCAAAAATACATCCTGTGCCCAGTTCCCACAAGCCAAAGCAACAATTCCTTTCCAAAGAATGAGAGCATTGAAAAGATGATTTCTATTTTTATCTATATTTCTAAAGAGCAGACACCCCGAAGGGTACCTCGGCACTGAGGGGGCCTAAAGGAAAGAAAAAGACTCAGGTCCTTATTTCGACACTGGCGGTCCGAAGACCGCTAGGGCCATGGTGGTGGTCTCACCACCGACAGGCTGGCGTGAAAACCGCCACATTATGAGTGTGGTGGTTTGGCCTCCACCAAACCGCTACATTTCTGCTGGTACTGCCAGGGCGGTAGGACAGCTGGGCAGGAGGACAGCACCTCCGGGCTGGCTCTCCACCTTAGGCCACCGGCAGTATTAGGAGTCACCTGTCCGCCAGGGTTTCTGCAGCAGTAGCACCTCCACGAAAACCCTGGCAGAAAGGCTGCCGGTGACAGGAAATTAATTTGCTCTCACTGGCAGATGACTCCCCCAACCCCCTTCCAAGACAGCACCACCCTCCCGCATACACGCACACACACATGCACCCCGCATACACGCATACATACACGCATTCACTCACACCAACAGACAAGCATTCACACAAACATACCAACACACACTCACTTCAACTATCACACATGCATACACACATGCATGCACACTTGCATTCACACATGCATACACACATTCACACAAGCATACACAAACATCCCACCACCCTCCCACTCCCCTCCCCTGTTGAGTGATCGACCTACCTTGTCCGGGGAGGAGGTCATCCACCAGGGAATGGGAACAGGCGCTTCCACTGCCAGCAGCGCCCCGCCATCAGGACATCGCCACGTCTTATTACTGCTCGTAATATGGCAGGCAGAATCCTTGTGGCGTGGCAGTGACAGCTGTGGAATCACCTCTGTGCCGCCGACAGCCAGCATGACTGCTGAAGGATTTCCACCTAAATTTTGGCGGAAATCCTTCAGTACTCGTAATATGGCGGTCGTCGGACCACCAGTCCTAGCGGTCTTCTGGCGCCCATTGCTTCAGCAGTCTATGGAAAAGACTGCTGAAGTCAAAATGACCACCTCAGTGGCTAGCCAGAAATTATTCAAATCTATTATGATGAGGGGTGTAGTTAAGTTTTCAATGATTTTCTAAACTTCAGAAGCAAAGACTGATTTCCTAACTGCAAAAGGAGGTCATTCCAGAGCCTAGCAGGAGTGATAGAAAAGTATTGTCTGTCTAGTGGTAGATTGCGCAAATCTGGGAACATTTGTGAAGGAGTGAGAAGCTGATCTAAGTGTCCGATTGGGCTTATAGCAGAAATATCTTCCAGAAAAAGGACTAGGGTATAGATAATGCAATGATTTATGGCCAAACATAGAAATCTAAATTTAACTCTCTTAGACAATGACAATCAATGCAGTTTGACCATAGCAGCTACGGCTGAATCAAATGTACTCATGTTTAGGGTCATTTTAGATGCAGCATTTAGGACCAGCTGTATCCTGTTCATGCTTTGGATTGGAAGAAAAAGATACAAGGATTTGCAGTTGTCCAATCTGGTGGAGATGAAAGCATTCATAATCTGCACTCTTTGCTGTAAAGATAAGAGGAAAGGAATGTGCTTCTAGACACGTAAATGGAAAACATATGATGACCTGTGCAATGAGTGAACCTACAGGGATAGGGATCGGTCAATTTTAATATCAAATTCCTAACAATAGGAGCAGGTGTAGCCTTCTGTGCAAGGATGTATGGTCAGAAAGGCAAATTCCATATATGTAACTGAGGGAATGGTGCTAGGACCTCTGTTTTCCAACTGTTCAACTTAAGCTGGTTGGAGGACATCTAATTGTAGATCTTCTTCTTGCAGACAGCAGAGACTGTGGAGCTCAGGCCTTGTTGAACAGTTAGGAGGATTTGGGACAGTGTATTAAGACTGTGACTGAGAAGGGAAAGTACTGATCGCCGGAGCACTTCACAAGTTACATTTGTGGGTTTTGGATAGTGATGGGCCCATCTTTACCTTAATAGACCATGTAGTTAAGAAATTTTGTAACCAAAGTAACACAGTACCACTGATGCCAAATGAAGCCATACATTGGAGCAAGATCTGGTGGTGAACGGTGTCACAAGTAGCTGGGAGATCTAAAAGAACCAGAGCAGCAGAAAGACCATATTGGTGCAGAGCTCCAGATTGTCAAGGACTGCAGTGCCCCCTTCTTTAGTGCACCTGCATTAAAGTCAGCCTACATGGGATTAACTAAACAATGGAGATCTGCATAGTCATTCAATTGATTGAATACTGCATGTTCTAACAGTTTCGCACAATGAGGGATTTGGAAAATAGACTGGTAATTTACTTTACGGTCTAGGTTGAATTTTTGCGTCTTTAAAAGGGAAAACCCTGGGCTTTTTATTAAGCATCAGGCATAATACCGCTAAAACAGTGATGACTTAATAATAATACAGAGGTGCATTAGGGTGGACAGTAAGCAGTAGGAGATAGGTAGTGCACCAAGGGTGCTTCAGGTTCCAAATATTGTGTTGCATCTTATCAAAGTTTCTTGCCTGCCGAAGATGCTTAATCTGTAAATGAAGTACATTGCCGATCATCAATACAAGGAGTCTGTTAGAAATTGGGTCTTTGGTTGGCACTCAAGTTACATCCTGTCCAAGCAAGGACCCTCTCTCTAGTCAGGGTAAAGGAGAATCACACTCTGTTAACCTCCGCTCACCCGCTTGGTAGCTTGGCATGAGCAGGTAGGCTTAACTCAGACGCAATGTGTAAAGTATTTGTACTAGCACCCACAGTAATACAGTAAGTACACTTCCAATGGGCTCAACACAGGTTTATAAAAATAGCCAATATTTATCTAAACAAAACACGACCAAAACAACAAAAATCCAACATATACAGGTCAAGTTATGAATTTTTAAAGATTAAACACAAAAATAGAGCTTAGAAACACAAATGTTTCAATGAAGTGATATTACAGCATTGTGAAGGAGCCGTTCCCAACAATCCGACGCCAATGGCACCACTCATGGAGTCACGCAGACCCCCAGGTACAGTACCTTAGTGAAATGTGAAAAGGAGCTGGTGCACGGAGTCGGGGATCGTGACGTTGCTGGATCCGAGGTGGTGTCGGTTCTGGTGCTGCGAAGCGAAGGAGCAGAGGCATCACAAAGCAGCATTGAGTCCTTGCTGCGCAGCGGTGGAGGTGAGGCGGTGTTGGTGCGAAGCATTGAATCCACGTACTTCGGGCAGAGTCAATATCCGGCAGTCACAACGTGGTGCAATGACTTCTCTGGAGTTGCGGACTTCGGTGGGGCTGCAGCGGTGTCGGGCCTGCGAGGTCTTGGCACTCCAGCGAGGACCATGGCCTCGATTGCAGGTGACGTCACGGGATTCGGCAGCGGCATCGGTCCAGAGTCGTCCAAAGTCGGTTGCCTTGGTTTTCTTGGTTTTTCCTCCAGCTTCTCTTTCAAGGACCCAAGGACTGGATAGGGAAGCACTTGGCAGGGCAGGAGTCTTAGCAGAGAGTCCAGGTGCTGGCAGAGGAAGTCTTTGATGGCCATGAGACTTCAGAACAGGGGGTAAGCTCAGTCCAAGCACTTGGAAATTCTTCCCAAGCAGGAATATGCCACGAAGACCAGTCTTTGTCCCGTTTCACAGGCAGAAGAAGCATCTGCAGGATAGCCCAACAAAGCACATTCACAGGGAGGGGCAGCACATCCCCTCAGCTCTTCAGCTCTTCTCCTTGGCAAAGATTCCTCTTGAATCCATAAATGATCTAATTTTTAGGGGTTTTGGGTCCACTACTTATACCCCTTTCTGCCTTTGAGGTATGCAAACTTCGAAGAAAAGTCTCTCTTGTTTGAAAGATCCTGCCTTGCCCATGCCAGGCCCCAGACACACACCAGGGGGTTGGAGACTGCACTGTATGAGGGCAGGCACAGCCCATTCAGGTGTAAGTGACCATGCCTCCCTTCCCCTACAGCTCAGATGGCTCATCAGGATATTTAGGCTACACCTCAGATCCCTTTGTATCACTGTCTAGAGGAGAGATGCAAACAGCCCAACTATCAAACTGACCCAGACAGGGAATCCACAAACAGGCAGAGTCACATAGTGGTTTCAGCATGAAAATGCCTACTTTCTAAAAGTGGCATCTTCAAACACACAATCTAAAAACAAACATTACTAAAAGATGTATTTGTAAATTGTGAGTTCAGAGTCCCTAATCTCCAGATTCCTATCTGCTCCCAAATGAAATCTGCACTTTAATAATGCTTAAAGGCAGCCCCCATGTTAACCTATGAGAGAGATAGGCCTTGCAACAGTGAAGACCAAATTTGCCAGTATTTCACTGTTGGGACATATAAAACACATCAGTATATGTCCTACCTTAAACATACACTGCACCCTGCCCATGGGGCTATCTAGGGCTTACCTTAGGGGTGCCTTACATGTACACTTGCCAAGTCGAATTGGCAGTTTAAAACAGCAAACACAGACACTGCAGTGGCAGGTCTGAGCCATGTGTACCGGGCTACTCATGTGGGTGGCACAACCAGTGCTGCAGGCCTACTAGTAGCATCTGATTTACAGGCCCACGTCACCTCTAGTGCACTGTGCTAGGGACTTACTAGTAAATAAAATATGACAATCATGAAAAGCCAATTACATATACATTTTACATAGGAGCACTTGCACTTTAGCACTGATTATTGTTGGTAAAGTGGCCAGAGTATCAAAAACAGCAAAAACAGAGTCCAGCACATATCAACAACCTGGGATACAGCGGTGAAAAGTTACAGGAGACCACACCAAGGATCCCTAGTCTAACAGAGACTAATACAGTTAGTCAACACCACAGTCTGATCCACTCTCGGGCCTTCATATGATAGGTTTAACTCCATGTTTTGAGTTAAAAGTTCAAGATTTAGATTTTTCCAATTGCTAATAAAAATGTGTTCACTTTTTCATAGAGAGTGAGCAGTAGCGCTAATTAAGACCCACTCAATTGGTGAAACTTTGTTATCTAGCCAAGAAACTGAGAAAGGTGGGACAGAGAGTGAGGTGGCTATTTCAGAAAATAATGTCAAACTCATGACCACCAATCTGCTTTGCACAAGACTGAAGAACTGAAAAACCAAATAAGGAGATTTTTTTTTCTAGGTGCGCTTATGCTCTGATTTAGCAGTAATGTTTGCTCCACAGTTAGGGACCCGGAAGGAGAAATCTCTGTGAACAGCCTTTTTGTTAATGGAAGAATGACACCTATAGAGCATAATTTAAGATACTAGTAGGTGATCCTAATGCCCTGTCTATTTACTAAGCGAATGAGAAGGCAGTCACTTCTAATAACATGTTGCAATGACCTTTGACAACAGTGTTTTTGCTAGATGTATTTTTAACTTTTAACAATTTAATTGGTGTTTATTTAGCTCAATGACTACAGTACAATCATTGACCTTCACTCAAGATCTGTTTTGCATATAAAACTTTCTGGCTTTGTGCAAGCCTTGAGCATACTGCTTGTTATTAGTCATTTAAAAAATCACAGTACTGTCATAGCGTGTTTCCATTGTTTAAGTTTTCCTTTAATTTCACTTTAGTACAATTAATGGCAAATGTATGGTCAGTTATGCTTTTTTTTATTTCTTCGCAAGTTTATATAGTGCTAAATTTTGCCTTTGTTCTTTGTACAACTTTGAATTTGTTTACGTTTTTGGGATAGCAGAAGAACAACCCCATAAAGTGCATAACATGGATTACATACTCCACATTTGCTGGCAACCCTTCTGGGGCAGGTCTTCTGCACTGCCTTTTCATGCCAAGTCACACATTGACATAAAATGACTCTCAGGATCTCAAATGGAATGCACTTTTTGTTCATGTCTCATTGGCCCATTGTGTTGTACCTTTGTGAATGGTAGGATTAAAACATACAACCTCTCATGAACCCCAGAGTAGAAACCCATGTCCACTACTTCACAGTGTTATGGTGGGTAATGTGCAATCCATTACACACAAGTGAAAAAGAATGGCTCATTTTGGCCATGACACATATTTTTCTCAGTCTTCTCAGAGTGTGTAAAAATGTTCAGCTCCTTATTCATTTTCATGCTATCATACTATCTTCTATGAGCCAAATCCTGTCCTATTTTCTCCTTGTGTGCATTTACATTAACAAATCACAACAGCTTGTCCGGGGGTGTGGTACTAAAATATTGTAGGCAAAATATTGCCTGACATAAATATCATGTCCTAAATATTATCTACATAACTTTTGCACGTTGAAGTTAATAATAGACCATCCGGAGCCTACAGGATCATATTTTGTAAATCATCATTTGGTCATAATATTTCTGTCAGACAATAGCTCTGTATGTAATATTGTGACATACATCAATTTAGAACACATTTTCTTGAAATATTTAATTGCTTCATTGGAGCAGCTGTAAGATCATCAGTAACTTTCAAACACATTACACATGTCACTAGACTTGTCTGATTATTTCATAAAGCTTTACTCTGATGATTATAAATGTGTGCTTGATGTTTAGCTGCAGTGTTTAACAGATTTTGTGCATTCACTCATCCTGCCAATGTCCTTGTTTGCTGCAACTCTGCAGACTCACTTAGGGGGCTGACTTTGGCTGGCTGAGGAGGCATGTACTCCTCCGCTGTTGTGGTGGACTACAGCACACCATGTTTAGAGATTTCCAACTGCCTGGTGGAGATCTCTCTGCCTTCAAGAGAGAGGTCACCTCACCACCGTGGGTCCTCTGAAGGTACTGAAAGATTGCTTATTGGCCACCATGTTTCATGTGTTCAATCAGCAAACTCTTTTGTCTTTTAAAAACAAACTGCCTAAAGGTTTTTTTCAGTAAGCTATTGACCCGGATACCCTGGGATTTTTCTCATTTTGTGGGGGTCATTTTTACTATTCTGACTGTCTGTGCGAAACAGGAAAATAAGTAGTTCACCGAAATAGGACACAACATCTGAGGTGCTTACACTGATGTCACAAAGTCCGTTCACTGGGCCATCGGAGTAAGGTTTCTCTTGGCCTAACCAGTGGGAGCTCCTCGGGTAGTAACGTGATGTTTTGCCGAACTGTAAACAGATTGGGAGTACCATAAACTTGGCAGACATGGTACTCTGCCATGTTTTTAATAGAGTACCCTGTGAGCCAAACTCTAAACAACCCTTTAGTCTCCAGAACTGTTTTTGCTCTCACACTGTGACTACATTATTGATTGAGAGACAAGGAAAAATATTTACTCTAGTGCGATAAAGACCTCAAGGGTTTTGTCATCTGCCTCTTTGCATTCTGCTATATATTTGGCTCTTCTTAGTCTCCAGGTATGTGTTTATTCTCACAGTATGATGACTCACAAGACCTTTGTGCAAACACCATGATTATGTTAAATAACGACATAGCGGCAACGATAATATGCAATGGCAACCCCAATATTACACTCAGAACAAGTGCACCTCATAATTTCACACAAAGTATTACAAGCAAGCACTAAACAATCTCATATTCAAAACCTGTCTCCCTCGTGCCTGTGAGGCAGTAAGAACAATACATGCATTGTGATGCTAAATTTTACGTGCATGTTATCCTTCCAGGCTCTCTACATTTAATCCATGTACCTCATTCTTTGCAAACAAAAGCAAGCCTGCAGCTGGCGCAGCTCCTCCCAGCCCAGTGTCCAAACATAAGCCATGTGAATCACAGCGTGAAACTCTTCTCCGGCAGCTTTTTCGCTGCTAATGGCAAACATCTCTGGCCGTCATCCAGGCATGAGTCCTACACTAGAATCGGTGGTTTGGGGGACGTGCGATTTCGTGTTATTACTTGCTGACTTGAGGTAAAGTTCCTATCAGATCCACCCTCTCTCTTACCTTTCAGCTGCTCTTCGTCGGTGACGTCACACTGGATGAAGAGGGTCCTGTGGCTCCCATACTGAGTGTCCAAAGAGACCTTACACTCCAGCCCCGCCACGGGGTTAAGGTCCACCAAGGCTATCTGTGTTTAAACACGGAGACAGGAGAGAAGGAGGGGAAACGGCGTTGGAAAAAGGCACAATCACATTTTATATTCGCCGTACAATAGACATAGCAGGACGCTGCAGCGGCACGTTCAGAAAAGAGCGTGTGACCTTCTATGGAAAGTCACTGGTATCCCGTTACAGCCGTTGGTCAAAGCGCCTATAGCACAGGAGCCGCAAGAGAAGGTGCACCACCGGCAATTGACAGCACTGGAGAGACGTATAGTCATGCAAAGCAAGTGGAAATATGTTTTGTGCATGTTACTGAAATGCAGGACTGCTTTTAAAAAGAACCGGCATGGCGAATTTCGCTTGACCTATTAAAAGAGAAAACGGTAATAGCGTGCCTTCACCTAGGCACCGGTGTGGGACGGAGATGAGGTTGCAGCTTGCCTCCCCCCTATGATTTACACATGCAATGCAGCATCGCCCTCCGAGGTCCTACTCGCAACCGGCACATACAACCGTGGGCACGCATGGCAGGGGGCAGCCGCTAGCGAGCACTCACCGCAGCCCCCTTCTCCAGCAGAACCTCGACCAGGGCTCTCCCTATTCCCTGGGCAGCCCCCGTAACCAGAGCCACTTTGCCGTTCGCGTACATTGCGCTTCACAGCTAAATGTTTTTCTTCCTCTCTTTCCCCGGCTCTTCCTGGCAGCTCGTCCGGCTTCTGTTTAGCTCACGGCCTGCCTCCAGGTTGATTGAACGTGCACAGCTGTGTTTCTCCTCTTCCCTGTGTTTTCGTACTTTGTTTCCCTTCTGTCTTCGCGAGCCTCCGCTGTTTCCGCACTCCTTCGCCCCTGTCTGTTTATACAGAGTGGGAGGGATGGAGTCTTGTCAATACTACTTATGTAGTTCGAGGAAAGCGGGCTTGGTGTCACCTGCCCACAGACTCGTGCCTTCCCTCTCATTATGTCATTCTTGGAACGGTTCTGCAGTGACAGCTAGAACATGAAAATTCACAACCATTTTTAGTTACTTGTGGAAGATGAGCCCAAGCGATTGCGTGCATTAGGAAGGGGTGCAGTGATAATTAGCCAGGAAAGATGTTGCACTCTCTTTGATGACGTTCGCACAGCAAAGCGAGAGGCGCACGCTGACGTATAATCTATGTGAAGCATATCGTTTCTTCCTCTTTCCAAAGGGAGATTATACAGAAACTCTTGTTCGGCCAACAATCTGCGGCCAGTATCTCCGTGCATAATCTTTTCGGTTTCTGAGTCGCCATAATTTAGAAGCCAAACTCCTCTCAACTTTCGCATACCTTGCTAAAAGACATCTTACTTGGGGAGGAAGGGAATTCATTTCTGGAAAATCCAAATGTGTTCTTTTTAAAGATAGATATGACTTAAGGACAGACAACGTATTGAAAATACGTAATAGAAAAGGGAGTAGTTCAATGAAAAACCGTATTAGTGCTGATTGCACACTTGTTTTCTTTTGACAAGTTGTAATATTAAATCAATTACTTAGTAGTAGTCTTACTAGTAATTAGTAATATTACTGATGATCTATTAATATAAGACCTACTCCCCTTATCCATCATGTCTGCTAAACAAATCTGCCGCGTCTTCGTTGGCACGTTTTCCATGTCAAGCAATGTAGTCCTGAGACACTTATGTAAATAATTTCAGGGCAGACTTTGGCCAAACATTAGAGACCTGAATTGGCAGTGTTGCTCCTGGATAGTGCAATTCAGAATGCAATGGTGCAGCTGAATTTTTGGGATGTGCAAGTGTGCATCCTTCAGCAGCGTTGTTTCCCAGTGGACGAAAGTGAAATGGTCCGACAAACTAATTTAAATCTTTGACCCATTGACATCATCCCAAAAGGTTTTTGCATAGAACACCATAAGAAAAAAATCTGTGGTTTTCCTTCTCATTCACTGAGTGAGTGCATTTTTCTTAAGAAGAGGATGTACATCGTCTTGTAAAACCTTCCATTGTAGAGGGTATTAACGCCACTTGGAAACAGCATTAATGAAGTTTGTAATACTGAAAGACAGTAGATCAGCATTCTAGTGTACCAATGATCTCACAATAAAGGCACCAATCAGTAACTAGTCAAATGAATAACTACCTCTGCAGCACAGCAAATCGCTCTCTTCTTTGCTGCTTTAGAAGAGATAAGCACTTCAATGTTTTTTTTCTTCTTTACATGTGGATACCTATGGCTAGTTCTCCTCATTGCGATTTTGTCTTTGTGACTTGTATGGTCATTCCAATGTATGAGATTTTCTTCTATCTTGGCCAAGTAACACATTTCTCTCTCTGAAAAAATTGTCGACCAAGCTAACCATGCTTTTTGTTAAGAAGGACCTCCGGCCATAGTGGTGAATTTTAATCACTTTATTTGGTTTAAACGGTTACACAGAAACAGCCACCATAACAAAACATCTGCTCTCTCCGCCTGTCCTCCTACTTCTCTTCCGTTGCTCGGCTACGCTCATTCTCTGTGATGCACCCAAGAATCTATTAGGTGCATCACAGTTAAAGAGATATCCCAACACCTCTTACCCTTAATAAAATATGTCAAACTGGTAAACTCTATAGCTAATGTACATATTTACCAATGGACCTAAAATGTTTCCTAATTAAAATGCCTATTATGTAATATTTCATTTACAACTTACATACCTCTAAAAATATATATATAGATAGATCCAATATAGGGATTGTTCTGATATATACAAAATGAACCACACTTTAACAGTATTTGAGAGCCGCAGAAACATTACACATAGTCTTTGAGATACGCACGCTTCCTCTTTATGCAAACTTCTTTGTGTGAAACAATTGTCTCAAAATTATGACTGATTCCCTTCTATTTTCCAAATCAATATTTTGTTGGTTAGCTCCTGTCATTCTAGAATTCCAATTGCACTTAGCCAATCTTGACATACTCCATACTTCTCCATTCTCCAATATTAGAACTTTCTTCTTGAGTTCTTTGATTCAAAATGGTCCTACAAATTTAGACTCTCCTTCAGATGACCACCTTGGTCTTTTCACTAATACCAACTCCCCTAGTTTTTAGTTGTTGGCAACAGCACCATGCTTATCCTCAAATCGCTTCTTTAACTTCCTTTTGTGAATAAGAATTGAATTCCTGTCACAACTCTCCTTTTCATTTTTACTCCTGTCAGAACTCTCCTTTTTATTCTTCCATTGCAACCATTTGGGGTTTAATTTGGATCCTGCCACCCGTCCTCTCTTACAATGAAATGGAGATTCATCTGTTAAAATGTTGGGAGTGGTTCGATAAGCCCATAGCTTATCTCTCAGGATACGTTTGAGAATTCCTGTATTTGTTATGGCTAATTGAGCACAGTCCCTTACAAGTCCATTCATCTTCTCGACAAGGCCTTTGACTTGAGGAGCATATAATGCTGTGTGTTGGTGTTTCCCCTAAAAACGTTTTCATTTCATCAGAAACACATTAAAGACCATTATCTGTGACAATTATTTTGGGATTTCCTTCAGAAACAAATACATCCTTCAAAAATTATTTAACAGCTCTTGCAGTAACTGAACTAGTGCAGCAAGCAGCTACCCATTTTGATTTATAATCTACAAGTACTATCACATATCTTTCATTGATAGTCAGCAAATTAAAAGGACCTACAATATCTAGCCCTAGTATGAACCAGGGTTCATCAGGCATCTCTATAGGAGATAAGGTTGCTGTTCTTACTACCTTAGTTTTGTCACTGTTTGAGCACAACCAACAATCCCTTACCAAATTTGCAGTCTCTTTATCAAGACGTTGTCACCAATACTTTTGCCTTATACTTGCTTTTGTGAAGATTCCTATCTAAATGTTCCTCATGTGCCAGATTCATTATTTTCTCTCTTAACCCTTCTGGTGGAATTACATGACCTCTGCTAAAAATCTGACCATCAATCACACTTAGTTCATCTTTCACTCCCCAGAATTTTTGTAACTCTATAGCCAAAATCTTTCGTTCAGGCCAACCTCTAATTATAATACATTTTACTTCTGCTAGATTGGCATCTTTCTCATGTTCCTTGTCCCATTCTTCCTGACATGAAGCCGGTTCCATCACCCACATCACTGGAACACTCTTCTCCAAATCACCATTTCCTTCAACTGGCAGTCTGGATAGACAGTCCGCTGTCACATTTCTAAGTCCTGGTAAATGCTCAATTTTAAAATTGAATTCTAATACACTCTCCACCCACATTTTAATTCTAGGGTGGCTCTTTCTGACCCTTTACACGTGAATATCTGTATTGAAGGTTTGTGGTCAGACCTTCGGGTAAAAGGTAGACCACACAAAAAATTGAAAATGACGGATAGCCCATACTCATGCAAGTGCCTCCGGTTCAGAGACAACATATTTTTCTTCTGCCCCCTTCAAGGAACGAGAGGCAAATACTATCACTTTTTTCCTCTCTATTGTCAATTTGGGTCAACACTGCCCCCAGACCTTTGAAACTGGCATCTGTGGTCAGAATCGTTTTTCTGGTTACATCAAAATGGTTTAAATTAGGCATGTTTTCTCATACTTCCTTAACATTCGCAAACGCTTTCTCAGACCACACAAATTTGCTTCCAGTTATATGTAGCATCCTCAAGGGCAAGACAATGCTGGGAAAATCTCGAACAAACTTTGAATAATATTCTGCCAACCCAAGGAAAGACCGAACACCATCCTTGTCAGCAGGAGCTGGTGCTTTGATGATGGATTCCGTCAAACTCATTTTGGGTTTTATGCCCGCTCCTGAAATGATGTGTCCTAAATATGTTTATGAGTTCACTCTAAATTGGCATTCCTCCCTTTTCACTGTGAGCCCACTGTCTCTCAATTTCACTAAAACCTTTCTTAAGAGGACATCATGGGCTGCTTCATTTTCACCATATAATAGAATGCCGTCTTGGAAAAACAGTACATTTTCCACTCCATCAAGGACCTTCTTCATTAGTCTTTGAAAACATGCAGCTGCTGACGCTAAACCAAAAGTTAGTCTTTTGAACCTGAAAGCCCCCATTAGTGTTACAAAAAATGTGAAATGTCGAGAGCCCTTATGTAGCATCACTTATTGATATGCTGCTGAAAAATCCATTACACAAAAAATGATAATGTTTCTGCCATATTAGGCAATGGTTGATGATCTACCCATATACATTGGTTTAGGGTTCTCAAGTCAACACACATCCTTGTCTTAGTGTCATTATCTTTTGGTGCCATCACCACTGAGCTAACCATTCTGATGACTCAATATCTTCTATGACATCTAGTTTTTTGAGTTTGTCTAATTCCTGTTCCAAAAGACTCAACATGAGGTTTGGTACATTCCTTACCTTATGAACTACAGGTTTGGCACCATTCTTAAGAATTATTTTAAGCTCAAAGTTCCTGAGTACTCCTGGTTGATCAGTGAACACATCAGGGAACTCCTTTATTAAATCCTCTCCACCACACACATTTTCTATTAGCATGACTTGATCAGTGACGTTAGGGTTTAGGATAATACCTAAATTCTTCTGGTGCCGCCAGTCTAACAAGTTGTCACCTCTCTTGCCAACATAAACTTTTCCCTCCATTTTAGTATATCCAATAAGGTCAATTTTGATACCTTCGTATCCTCCCGGATTAATATCAGGTTCCTTCAGTTGTATATTTTCTTTTCCAAATATAAGTTCCCAGTTTTTATCTCCTACTATGGTATAAGATAATCCTGAGTCTGCCAAAACTGTGACTTCTCTGTAATTAACTGTAATTTGATATTCAGGCATTTTATTCGACCAACACCCACATCATCATTGTCCTTGTGTATTTCAAGTTTTGTATCCTGCGATACACATAATACAGTATGTTGATGGATATCTGGTTGATCTTCAATGTTGTTTACTTTAATACTCCTGCGTACTTTTATAAAATGCCCTCTTTTTCCATATCCTTTGCATTTTAAATTTCTGGCAAAAAATTTGTACTACTCGATAAGTGATTTGAGCTGCCACATCTCTAGCATTTTATTTTGAATTTTTCTTTAGAATTCTTTATTACTTTCCATTTATTTATTTCCTTACTCAGGGTATTTTTGATGCTGGTCATTCCCACCTTGTTAATTTGATTATAATCATCCTCTTCCACTTCAATTGTGTTGACTTGTGAGTCACTTGCACTGAGAGGTTTTTCCATTATTTCTTGAACAAAGTTTGTCATGTGCTCCATTCCTTCTACAATGTCTAATGCTTCTTTCAAAGTAAATTTTTTTGCAAGCAGCTTTTCTTGGACTCTCAGATTATTAGTGCAACACACTAATTGGTCTCTGAATAATGAGTCAGTTAAATCTCCAAAATCACATGTACATGCTAAAGTGATGCTATATAATTTCCAACTTTTTCCATTTTACCTTGGACTCTAGAAAATAATTGATGTCTTCCATGACTACATTTATTTTTGGTCCAAAAACTTTCTCTATCTTTAGCATAGACATTTCAAAGCTGTCTCAGGGATCTCCTTCCGCAGTTCCTATAGGAATTTTATCCAGACTTTCATATGTATTACGACCTTCAAATCCAAAATAGTACACCTTGTTTTCTTGCTGGAGAGTATTTTTCTCCACGCATTGCAATTATGTAGGAGTCAAGCATTTTTTTTCCATCTCTTCCAGGGTAGTATTGGATCTCCTGCATATGAGATAAATTGTGGAGGTGGTATCATGCTTCCTCCTGCCATTATTATGGTAAGCAGTAATGTACAGTAAGTAAAAATAATTATTGAATACAATAAATTAAAATAATTAAGTATCTGGTTTTGTTTTGTTATCCTTTTTGTAGTGGTGGCTGTGGTATTTTAATCCTTCTTTTCTCTTCATTATTTTCCTTTTTTTCCCTTTTTGTAGTCTCTTTTCTATTTCCATGTTTGTTTAATTTCCTATTTATTGTTTATAGTACATTTTCTATTTCCATGCTTGTTTTAGTGTGGATTGTCTAACTGTGTTCATGTAATGCATGTGCGTTTCAGTGGCTATCTTTTCTTTGGAAACGACCTCCACGGAAATTGTGATAGTAAAGACAATGTCAGGCATAATTGCTCATTCAGCACGCCCGAGGTTATGGTGAGTGAGCCTCATGGCTGCAAAGGAAATCGAGTTGCATAGGATTGTTTATTTTAAATTCGCTGCACGTTCTAATCTTTGGGAGCCCTGCTGAGCGTTGCATGTTGCCCGTGCGCTCGCTGACTTGAAAAATAACAACTCTGTGAAAGGTTAATATGCTGGTTGAATGGAGCTAAGTCAAATATCAATAAACCAGCAAGTTTCTTCTCTTGCTTTTAATACCTTGTAGGACAATGTCACTTCTAAATAAATTGACTCACCGGCCGAATCAGAAAGCGATCAAGTAAACTGTAGCTCCATTTCAAGTAAATCTTCACTGAAGTCAGTTCAAATGGAGTTGCTGAAAACAACAGCTCATCGCCAATGTTAAGAAGGACCTCCGGCTGCAGTGGTGAATTTTAATCATTTTATTTGGTTCCAATGGTTACACATAAACAGCCACCACAACAAAACATCTACTTTCTCCGCCCCTCCTTATATTTCTCTCCCGTTGCTTGGCTATGCTAATTCTCTGTGATACACCCAAGAATCCATTTGGTGCATCATAATTAAAGAGACATCCTAACACTTTTGTGTTTGTTATTCTTCAGAACTGTATTTCATGGTAGAGCCTTAGATGTTGATAACAGGTCGTCCTCTCAAAAGGGGGTTATTTTCTATGTGACTAGGTGTACCAAGACAATGTCCTCATCCATTTTTTGCCTAGATTATCACCATTTTAAAAAGTTATGTGTGGTTTTATGTCTCCCTTGCTACTAATCCCAAACTTTCGCCTTTTCAAACCAATTTCTTCTTCTACTCTTGCCAGATTGGTTCGATGGATAATGGCTTAAGTTGGCACTGTTGTGTCTTTATTGAGTGCCCACTCTCTCAGAGGAGGCATGGCATCAAGAGCATATATTTCAGAGGAATGCCTAAAGGACATTCCTAAAGCAGCACACGAGTCAAAGGAATCTATCTTTAAAACATTTTATTATGAACCAATCATAAATGTGTCATGAAATGTTGTTTGAAAGCTGTTAGACTTTTCATCCTTGGCGTGGTCTCCCTTAACTTTTTGCCTCTGTTTCCCAGGTTGCTGATGTGTGCTGGACTCTGTTTTTGTTACTCTGGGCACTTTACCACTGCTAACCAGTGCTAAAGTGCACGTTCTCCTTTGCAAAATGTGTATGTAATTCGTTCATCCATGATTGGCATATTTGATTTAATAGTAAGTCCCTAGTACAGTGCACTAGAGGTGCTCAGGGCCTGTAAACCAAATGCTACTAGTGGGCCTGCAGCACTGGTTGTGCCTCCCACATAAGTAGCTCTGTAATCATGTCTCAGACCTGCCACTGCAGTGTCTGTGTGTGCAGTTTTAACTGTAAATTCAACTTGGCAAGTGTACCTACTTGCCAGGCCTTACCCTTCCATTTTCTTACATGTAAGGCACCCCTAAAGTAGGCCCTAGGTAGCCTCAAGGGTAGGGTGCAGTGTATGGTTAAGGTAGGACATGTAGTGATGTGTTTTATATGTCCTAACAGTGAAATGTTGCTAAATTTGTTTTTCACTGTTGCAAGGCCTGTCCCTCTCATAGGTTAACATAGGAGCCACCTTTAAAGCTGATCAAAGTGTAGATTCTCTTTGGGAGTGGATGGACATGTGGAGTTTGGGGTCTCTGAGCTCACAATTTAAAAATAATATTTTAGTAAAGTTGATTTTAAGATTGTGTGTTTGAAAATGCCACTTTTAGAAAGTGAGCATTTTCTTGCTTATACCATTTCTGTGACTCTGCCTGTTTGTGGATTCCCTGTCTGGGTCAGTTTGACAGGTGGGCTAGTTGCACCTCACACTAGACAGTGACGCAAAGGGAGCTGGGGTGTCGTCTGCATTTCCTGATGAGCCATCTGTGCTAGGAGGGAGGGGAGGAATGGTCACTCACACCTTAAAGGGCTGTGCCTGCCCTCACACAATGCAGTCTCCAACCCCCTGGTGAGTGTCTGGGACCTGGCCTGGGCAAGGCAGGATTTCACATTCAAGAAGACTTTGCTTTGAGGTAGGCCTACTTCAAAGGAGAAATTGGGTATGAGAAGGACACCCAAAACCACAGACTTTAGAACACTTCTGCAAACCAAGAGGAACCTCTGCCTGAAGAAGAGCTGAGGAAGAATAGCTGCCCTGCCTGTGACTGTGCTTTGTGGAACTATCCAGCAGTTGCTGCTTCTGCCAGAGTAAGAGGGCAAAGACTGGACTTTGTGTGCCTTCCATCTTGTGAAGATCTCCAAGGGCTTGATTTAGAGCTTGCCTCCTGTTGCTTGAAGTCTCAGGTACAGCAAAGACTTCTCTCTGCCAGCACCTTGAGTCTCTGGAGAGACTCCTACTCTGTCTGTGGTGCCCATCCAGTTCCTGGTTCCCTGAAAGGGGAAGCTGGCAGCCTAAGAGGAAGAAATCCATGCACAGAACGCCGTGTTGGGAAAAGATCTATACAACTCCGATCTGCGACCGAAAAATCAACGTGCCGCCTGCTTCATGACCAGAAGATCGACGCACAGAGCTGGGAAAATGATGTGCAGCATCACTGACAGAGGCTGGTGAGATCGCAACCCGCGCTGCGTGGTTTTCAGATCATCATGCGGT
This sequence comes from Pleurodeles waltl, assembly GCF_031143425.1. NCBI lineage: Eukaryota > Metazoa > Chordata > Amphibia > Caudata > Salamandridae > Pleurodeles > Pleurodeles waltl. The sequence continues at coordinate 834,125,157 of NC_090437.1, forward strand.
TGGATTTCCGACGCAAACACCGCTGGGCGTGTAAAAACAATGCAAGGCCTGCCCAGACCCTAGAGTGCTGATCGGATCGATGCATTGCTCTCCTGCGGAAAGAAGAAAGGACGCACCAGGCCCGAAGAAAGGAGAAACAACGCAAGGTCTCGCTCATCAGTGAAATCGACGCATCGTAAGCCCTTTTTGATGCACACTCGCCCGTGCGGGGTTATTTTTGACGCATCCAAGGTACAGTTTCACACTAACAGTGTTAGTGTGTGTTTAAAACTACATGAAGACTCTTTTTGCTTTTTAATTGATGACTTGACTTGTGCATTGTGGATTTTTGTTGTTTTTGGTCTTGTTTTGTTTAGATAAATATTTCCTATTTTTGTAAACCTGTGTTGTGTCATTTTGTAGTGTTTTCATTAAGTTACTGTGTGTGTTGGTACAAACACTTTACACTTCGCACTCTGAAGTTAAGCCTACTGCTCGTGCCAAGCTACCAAGGGGGTACGCAGGGGTTAGATGAGGGTGAATCTCTTTTACCCTGATTAGAGTGAGGGTCCTTGCTTGGACAGGGGGTAATCTGACTGCCATCCAAAGACCCCATTTCTAACAAAAGCTTTAAACTTGTCATAGTTGAGAATCTGGTCTGGTAATGGAATGGAAATCTCCCACATAAAAGTGACTCCAGCTTTGGATTCTATTAAAGACACAAAGGTGAACAATATCTCCCCTCCACCCCACTCACTTTACATCCTCTGATTTCTATTCAAGTTTAAATTGAACAGATGTTTATGCTGGAAAGAGGTGCTTTTTACACTGGCAACCCGGGACTGATCACATCAAAGATCATTCGTCCATGATTCACAGTATCAGCACATTAATACAAACAGTTACCTGGTTGATTTCAAGGACTGCTCATTGTTTTACCATTGCAAAGAAGAGGGCAATTTACTGCTCTACAGTGATAGTTAAACATTGAACTGGTCACTGATTGGTGTCCTAATTGGCGTCCTGTGGTCATGGGTACACAGTATTGCAGATCTAATGTTGATCATGACTGTGTATGTTTTCATCCAAGTTAGATATGCTAATGTTTTCTTTGCTGCTAGCGAAAAACAGGTAAAGAGATAAGTCATAATCAAGCCTCTGGCCTCATAATTAAATTTGTAATCTACTCCTCAAAAATATAACAAGCAATCAAGCACCCATCTGCAAGTCATTGCCACACCTGGCCTACTCTGGCATAGTTAAGGGTATCATGGTGAATGAGAGGGACTGAGGACATGTAAGAATGCAGTACATTGTGTAGTTGATGGATCCCCTCTACTTCCTCCCCTTCATCAAACTGCTCCCTTACATTGTCATAGTAGTGGTCAGAAATGGAGGAAGAAAAGAGGCTCAAGTTTTAAGGTGACTCCAAAAGGGAAAATAATATTTTCAATATTTCAATCTCTATTCTGCAATCTACCAGGAAGTTAGGGGCATTTATATGTCTTCTGATGCTGGCATATTGCCATCTAAACAGAAAGCAAACAAACATCAACACCACTGTTTATGTAGGTAGATCAGTAAATGGTTCCTCCAGCTTTAGAGTTTAAGCCTTCAGTTCAGGAGGGACATTGGAGCAAGTAGATATAGTCTTCCATTTACTGCTAATGATCACAGCGATTCACTTTGCTCTAAACCTGCCACAAGAAATGCCATACACATTCATACTCTTGTCAGTAGTGTATGCATTTTTGCCAGATATTAAGATATTTGGTTTGGGACTGCTACAACTCTCCTGCCTCACTTTAAATATATATGTAGCCTTCAGTTTCTGTGAATGTGCTCTCTAGCTGACACTGCAGATCAAAGGCTAAGTCAACAGTCCCATGCAGAGTTCTGTTTTCAAGAGTTTTCTGAAATGGACGTGTTTAGTTTTTTGTTCTTAGGGTGGGAAGGGAGGAATTCAAGTGTTTGAGATTCTGAACACCCAGTGAACTGCTTTGAACTGTCTTTGCTATTCTGTAGTCTAAAATGTGAGTTTGGATAAGGTGCAGGTGGTCCAACAGTAGGTTCCTGGCCAATGTGCAATTGGGAGCACTGCTTTGAAGCTGTTCAAGTCTTTGAATAGTGCATTTATGGCAGGTATATCATGGTTGTTATACGGTAAATGTAGGTATAATTTCGTGACCTGGTCCTGGAGGAAAATGTGAAGCATATCTCCCTGTGCATTTTAAAAGTTGTACCATTACTGGAGAGGGAGCTGTCCATGTACAAATGTGTCTCCATTTTTTATTTAAATGAATAAAAATGAATCCACATAAACAACAATGTATCTAACTATGTCAGTCCAATCCCATGTTGTCAGTGTGGCTGCAGTTGAATGAATAAGCCATCCACTACAGAATAAGCACACAAGCACTAAGGCAAAAATACAGGCCTCAGTTTTCAGCAGAGGTCATGAAAAAGGGCACAATCAAGCAAAAAATCCCTAGGTCGATTGCAGAAAGATGTGATCCTTCAAACACAAGGTTTCTGGGGAAAAACAAACATTTTTTACTGTCTTGTCTTCCCTGTTTTGAACGATGCAGAATTAACCACTGAAAGGATACTAAGCCACCATGGTATCACAAGACCAGGAGAGGTTGAATATGCTTTGTTTTCCATCTATCCCAGCACCTCTCTCTGTTACTGTCGAACTCATCATGGGGCACTGGTGTCACATTTTCTATCTTTAAGGGGAGCTCAGGAATCATTGACTCCTCAAAAAGGGAGAATTGTATTATCGAAGGAGATACACAGGGGGCAATGTCATTCCTTTCCTTCTCCAGTGAGGCTTTCACTTTGTGACCACTTTACCAAAATATTTGAGTGACATACTCACAGTGGTCTTTCTTAAATGGCAAACGTTTACAGCAGAATGCTTTCCAGGTTGTTTGTCTTCCACGCTTTGCATCTTCAATATATGACCTCCTCTTAAGTCGAAGGTAAGTATTCAAATGGTTTGGTCATGTTTTCAGGCTTTTCAGCCACAATATCATGTTATGGGGCTTGAAGGTCCCATTCAGTTAAAAAATGGAAACACCTCAAAATATCTATCATTCCCTGGGGAAGGATATCTACATGATTTAAAGGGCACCTATCTTAAGTTTTACAATTGACACCTCAGCTACACCTCTCTCAGTTTGGCCCAAATGGCAATTCCCCCACTCTCCTTTTAGCCTAGCTTCCATAACTTGATACTTCACAAATATACTGAAATCAGTGTGCTCACTGATGATATCTTTATTCACAAGCATGATCACCTACCTGGATGACTTGCTGTTCCTCTCTCTGACTTCATCAACCTTGTTGCAACAATTACAATACTTCAGACTGAGATGTTGTAAAAACCCTCAGCAGCTAGGCACTTCACAAAGAACAGAGGCCCTTGTGTACAAAGCAATTTTACATTTGCCAAGGCTCAGCTTTGTAAAACTGGAGCCATTAAAACAGCACAATGGCATTTTTGTATTGTCAGAAATGGGGTCTCTAGTTGGCAGTCAGTTTACACCCTGTCCAGGCAGGAACCCTCATTCTAGTCAGGGTGAGGGAGTCACACTCCTCAGATAATCCCTACTCCCCCCTTGGTAGCTTGGCACGAGCAGTCAGGCTTACCTCAGAGTCAATGTGTTAGTATTTGTACCCACACACACAGTAACACAGTGAAAACACTACAAATGTACACCATACCAGTTTAGAAAAATGGCCAATATGTATCTAAGCAAAACAAGACTAAAACAACAAAAATCCAATGTACACAAAGATATGAATTTTTAAAGATCAAATCTCAGTATAGCGTTTAGAAACACAATAGCTCCAACTATGGCTATCACAATGTTGTTGACAGAGTCATTCCCAGCAGTCCGATGCCACTAGCAAGGGAGTGCAGGCTGGTCATAGAGTGGCACGGACCCCCAGGTACAGTACCTTTAAAAACGATGAAACAAAGATGTTGCATGGAGTCAGGGAGGTGAGGTGTCGCTGGAGCCGGTGCTGAGTCAGTTCCTTACTGCTACCGGGGATGTGAGGTGTCGGTTCCTTATCGTTGCAGAGGAGGTGGTTTGGCATCAGTGGTGAGGAGTTGGGTCCTTATGAACCAATGGGGTCGATGAATCCAGCAGGTCAAGTTGTGCGGTGTTGACTTTGAGGTGAGTGATTCCCCACAGCGCCAGAGGTGCTTTGGCCTGTCCTGGTAGTGACAAACAGCCTATTTGGTTCCTCACTACTGTGAGTGGTGCCTTTCTCATAGGATTTCATTGAAATGCCCTAACATATGTCTAAGTGGTGTTGTCTAATCTGTGAGGAGTAGCGTAGGCATGGATGTGAGGGTAGTGAAAAATGATGCTTACTGGTATGGGTGGATTTTTAACTACCATTATAGGAATGCCGCTTTTAGAAAGTGCTTCTGACTCTGGTGTTTTGCATCTTGACTCCAATCCACGCATGAGGCAGAGTGACATACAAGCCCTCATTAGGACCTCAAAACCACCTGCCGCCACAGCTGCCAAAATACTGTCGTTGTGGCTACCAGCCGTCAGCCGGAATATGACCACAGCCGGATTTCCACCAGAAGGATGGCGGAAATCTGGCTGCGGCCATGCCAGCAGATGGCGGTAAGGTGGCGCTGCTGCCAACAGCAGCGCCACGCCAGTAGACCACCGCAGACTGTATCATGACCCATGATATGGCCTGGCGGTGTTCTGCTGGTGGACGCTGCTGCTGGCGGCAGCACCCCGTCCCGTCTCTTGCCGGTAGACCCCCTGACATCAGGTAAGTCCAGTGTTCCGACAGAGGAGTGGGTTGGGGTGTTTGTGTGTGTGTGTGTGGGGGTGTGTGTCTGTGCGCGTGTGTATGCGGGTGTGTGATGTGTGTTGTATGTGTGTGAATGTATGGATGTGTGAGTGCGTGTATGTTGTTTTGTGTGAATGCGTGTGTTTGAATGTATGTCAGTGTGTGTATGTGTGTGTGGATGGATGTATGAATGCGTGGAAGAATGTGGGTACGAGTGTGTGTATGGGTGTGTTCGTGTGTGCATGAAGGTGCGTGTATGTATTGCAGGGGTCTGGGGAGGAGGAGGGGTGAGGGAATCTGGGAAGTGGGATGGGGATGGGAAAGACCCCTATTAGTGACAGGGAAGGGATTCCCTGTCACTAGTAGTGACTACTGCCATGGTTTTCGTGGAGGTAAGGGAGCCACGAAAACCATGGCGGTAGGCAGGGTCATAATCCTGCAGGCGGGCAAGTGTCGGCTGCTGGGCTGGAGACTGAAGTCTCCAGCCCGGCAGTCGTTACCACCATGGTGGACGGTGTGGTACATTGGTGGTTTGGCTGGAGCCAAACCGCCAATGTCTTGATATGGGAAAAAGTACTGCCAGCCTGCTGGCAGTACTTTTCTCCATTTTACTGCCGTCCACCGGGCTCATAATGACCCCCATAGGCTTTGTGCATACTTTTCAGACAGCCTGTACACAGGGAGGGTGGAGGTGTCACAAGAGTGCATCCACATATTGAATGGTCTTCCTGGGCTGGCCACTCCTGTATTTTTAAAGGCTGTGCCGTGGCATCACACAAAAGGCTCGTTGACCCCCCCCCACTGATGTCTGGAGCCAGTGCGGGAGAAGAAAAGGGGCACTCCTGGAACCAGTTAGTACTGGTTGGAACCCCTTCTCCCCCTTTTGTGGGGGCTGCACAAAATTAGTATAAGTACAGGGGGTTTTAACCACATTTTTAGACACTAATGGACTATGAACTGTACACGGGATGCTGCTTGAACGACTCGCCAGAAACTGCCTTGGGACTGCTGCTGTTGTGCTGACCTGTGACCTGGTAGGTCACTGAGAAGGACTGCCACTACATCTTACACCTTGTGCCGGCCTGCTTGCTGGGGCCCTGCAGCCCAGTATCCCATCTGCTGTCTCCAGGTGCTGGGTGGTGTGCCCCCTACTCCCCTGCAGGTTTTCCTGCATCACAGCACTGGAGAGCGCTGCATTTAATTGATTTCCTTAGTGCAAGAGGATCCCTTTATTGACTCACCACTGCAAAGCAGGAGGAGTGTTTGGCTGTTCATTTCCTTATGCGTGGAGACAGCCCTTTCATGGTTGCAGAGTACTGGTAACCTGTGTGATGTTCAGACAACTGCTTGTGTAGCAGGGTATTACTGATACATGTTGTGTTTGGTCTAATGAAAGTTTATGCAATATAGTTTATATTTATATATTTTAGTGTTGTGTTTCCTTTGTGGTGTATTTATTGTGTCACATCTGTGGTGTGAGATGTGCAATCTCTCTACACATTGCCTCTGGTATAGGCCAGACTGCTTGTGCCAAGCTACCAAAGGGGTGTGCAGGGGATATCGTGGGTGTGTAACTCCCTCACCCTGACTAGACTGGGTTGATTCTGCCTGGCTTAGGTGCATACCCTAGTCAACCAGAACCCCATTTCTAATAACAACATTAAAATGTGATTGGGTAACACATTACTGGTTGACAATTTGGGTTCAAGAATACATACCAAACTAGTCTTCATAAGGGGTGTGTTAAGGGCTTCCTTCCAAGATTCCTTAACCCCTTCTGTGCCGCGGACGTAGTGGTTACGTCCCGCGGCACAGTGCTGCTGTGCCGAGGACGTAACCACTACGTCCTCGGCACACAGCCCAGAGGGAGCGCTCTCGCTCCCTCTGTGTGCTTCCCCCCACCCCCCCAAAGTCAGGGATGGAAGGGGAAGCCCTTCCCCTTCCACCCCCGACCCCCCCACCCCCCCATAATGACGTCAGCGCGCGATCGCGCGCTGACTTCATTATGGGGATTTCGCCGCACAGGAAGCCATTTGCTTCCTGTGCGGCGAACGGAGAAGAGGTGAGTTCCTCTTCCCGGTGGGTGGGGGGTTTGGGCTAAAGAGGCACCGGGGGAAAGGAAAGGCTTTTCCTTTCCCCCGGTGTCTCTTTGAGCATTCCTGCTGCCCGATCGCATTGCGATCGGGCAGCAGGAATGCCCACTAGACACCAGGGATTTTTTTTTTTGTTGTTCTTTCCTGTTTCTTGTTGCCGGGGAGCGGCCCCTTGGGCAAGGGTCGCTCCCCTTGTGGGGGCAATTTGTTACGGCCATTTCTGCCCCCCTTGGGGGCAGATTGGCCTACTTTTTAGGCGGATCTGCCCCCAAGGGGGGCAGAAACCACTGGATCACCAGGGATTTTTATTTTCTGTGCATTTATGTTGGGGGGGGTGCCCCCTTGGGCAAGGGGCGCCCCCCCCCAAGGGGGCAGAGAACTGTTGGCCTTTTCTGCCCCCCTTGGGGGCAGATCGGCCTATTTTTTTTTAGGTCCATCTGCCCCCAAGGGGGGCAGAAGCCACTTAGGCACCAGGGATTGTGTGTGTAGTGAATGGGGGGGCGCCCCCTTGGGCAAGGGTCGCTCCCCTGTGGGGGGCATGTCCTTTAGGGCCATTTCTGCCCCCCTTGAGGGCAGATTGGCTACTTTTTAGCCAGATCTGCCCCCAAGGGGGGCAGAAAACACTAGATCACCAGGTTTTTTTATTTTTATGTGTATTTATGTGGGGGGGGGGTGCCCCCTTGGGCAAGGGGCGCCCCCCCCAAGGGGGCAGAGAACTGTTGGCCTTTTCTACCCCCCTTGGGGGCAAATCGGCCTATTTTTTTTAGGTCCATCTGCCCCCAAGGGGGGCAGAAGCCACTTAGGCACCAGGGATTGTGTGTGTAGTGGATGGGGGGGCGCCCCCTTGGGCAAGGGTCGCTCCCCTTTGGGGGGCATGTCTTTTAGGGCCATTTCTGCCCCCCTTGAGGGCAGATCAGCCTATTATTTTTAGGCTGATCTGCCCCCAAGGGGGGCAGAAACCACTAGAACGCCAGGGATTTTTTTTTATGTGTTTATTTTTGTGTGGGGGCGTCCCCTTGTGCACGGGCGCCCCCCCAAGGGGGGCATTGACCTGTTGGCCATTTCTGCCCCCCCTGGGGGCAGATGGGCCTATTTTTCTAGACCCACCTGCCCCCAAGGGGGGCAGAAGCCACGTAGACACCAGGGATAGTGTGTGTGTGTGTGTGTGTTAGTGGATGGGGGGGGGGCTTGGGCAAGGGTCACCCCCCACTTTGGGGGCACATGTACCCAGGCCATTTCTGCACCCCTTGGAGACAGATCAGCCTATTATTTTTAGGCTGATCTGCCCCCAAGGGGGGCAGAAACCACTAGAACGCCAGGGATTTTTTTTTATGTGTTTATTTTTGTGTGGGGGCGTCCCCTTGGGCACGGGCGCCCCCCCAAGGGGGGCATTGACCTGTTGGCCATTTCTGCCCCCCCTGGGGGCAGATGGGCCTATTTTTCTAGAACCACCTGCCCCCAAGGGGGCAGAAGCCACTTAGGCACCAGGGATAGTGTTGTGTGTGTTTTTTTTGTTTGAGGGCTGTCCCCTTTGGCAAGGGTCGCTCTCCATGGGGACACAGTACTAAAGGTATTTTTTGGCTTCCTTGGGGCAGACAGGCCTATTTTTTTAGTAGGCCCATCTGCCCCTATGGCAGAATCCACTTAGGCACCAATTTCTAAAATGTTTGATGGTGGGGTGTTTGTCAACTGAAGAAGTCTTTGCATTTGTGATAAAAAATGTTTTCCTCCTTTTTGTTCTAGTTCAAAGCTTTTGCTTTATTTGCTGTGGCTCCTTGCGGTTTTGGCGGTGGTTGACCTGCAGTTTGCACAGTTGCATGTTTTAGGTAAGTAAAAACAATTTACTCCAAAGGAGTATTGTTGCCATGCATGAATGACATGTTTGTAGGGGGTGTACTAAATGCAGGATTGTGTGTGAAATTGTCCTTAGGTTTGTGCACAATGATATTTGTTTTGTCTTATTTCTAATTTGCCTTTCTTTCTTTCTTTTTAGTGGGATATCATTGGTGATTGCTGTGTAGTTGCTGGTGAATCAAGCTTTTTCAGGCAAGTGAGCGGTATAGTTTTTGAGTTTGTAACTCTTACTAACAAAGCTACACTTTGTTACTTGTCTTACACAGTGCTGGTTGTTGGTGGTGAATTTGTCCAGTTAATTTTAGCAGGAGAGATCATGGCTAGCCGCAGGATGACCGCTCAGCAGGTGGTTGGTATGCTTTTTGAGTCACAGTCTGATCATGACTATGAGACGGACTCTGCATCTGAGGCAGAGGAGGAAGTCAGAGATTCTGGCAGTGATGTTTCTGTTGGAGGGGAATCTTCTGATGATGAAGCCACACTCAGTGCAGATGAAGGTTCTGTTTTAGAGGAGGACATTGATGTGCCAATAGTGCAGCAACCTGGGGCTGAAAGGTTTCCCGTTAGAAGACCTGATGTCTGGGTTGCCCCAAACATGGAGCAGCCAGAGTTGCCTGCCTTTACTGGTCTCCCGGGGTGTAACGCCAATACAGAGAACTTTATGCCTATCAATTTCTTTGAGTTATTCATGGATGATGTGTTTTTGGAAGAGATTGTTGAGCAGACTAATTTGTATGCGGAGCAGCATTTGAGGGACAACGCTGCTAGACTTAGGCCACACTCTAGAGCTGCCCAGTGGATTCCCACAAATTTGGAGGAGCTGAAAAAGTTTTTGGGTTTGACTTTTTTGATGGGGTTGATAAGGAAGCCGTCATTGGCTTCTTATTGGTCTACTAGTCCCTTGATGGCAACAGCTATATTTCCAGCTACCATGAGTCGTAATCGGTATTTGCTTCTTCTTAGGATGCTGCATTTTGTTGACAATGCATTAGCCTTGCCACGAGATCACCCAGATTCTGACCGTCTTTTTAAGATTAGGCCTGTCCTTGATCATTTTGTAGATCGGTTTTCGGAGGTCTATGTTCCAGGCAAAGAGATAAGTGTGGACGAGTCTTTGGTCCTCTTCAAGGGTCGTTTGGTTTTTAGGCAGTACATTCCTAGCAAAAGGGCACGATATGGAATTAAATTGTATATGCTGTCTGAAAGTAGGACAGGATATGTGTATAGTTTCCGTGTGTACACTGGTAGGGATTCCAATATTGACCCCCCTGGTTGTCCTCCCACTTTTGGAGTTACTGAGAAAATAGTGTGGGATCTTGGTAGACGACTGTTCAACAAAGGTCACCATTTGTATGTAGATAACTTCTACACTGGTGTGCAGTTGTTCAAGGAATTGTTTAGAGTGGACACAGTTGCTTGTGGCACAATCCGTTCTAACCGGAAAGGCTATCCAAGGGAGCTTGTCTGTAAAAAACTTGAGAGGGGACAGTGCTGTGCCTTGCGGAACGAGGAGCTGCTAGCTTTGAAATTTTCAGACAAGAGGGATGTCTACATGCTAAGTACCATCCATGATGAGAGTACTTCCCCTGTGACTGTTTGGGGCCAGGTTGCTGAAGTGCGCAAACCTGTGTGCATTTTAGATTATAATAAGAACATGGGAGGTGTAGATAGAGTTGACCAGAGGTTGGAACCTTATACTGCTATTCGTAAGTCTTATGTTTGGTATAAGAAGTTAGCACTTCACCTCTTCCACTTAGCAACCTTCAATGCTTTTATTGTGTTTAGGGATAGGTCTCCAGACTCAAAGATGACATTTGTGAAATTTCAGGAGTCAGTGATAGAGAGCCTTATTGTGGTGGAACAGGCCAGAGTTCCTAGAGAAGCAGTGGTGGAGGATGTGGCTAGATTGAAAGATCGCCACTTTGCTGAGCACATTCCTCCCACACCCAAAAAAGACTTTCCAGCTAAGAAATGTAGAGTGTGTTTTCGAAGAGGTATCCGGAGGGAGTCTCGAATGTACTGCCCAGATTGTCCTTCAAAGCCTGGGCTGTGTGTCGGTGCTTGTTTTAAGAATTACCACACCCAGAAGAATTTCTGGGAACAACCATGAGTGTAAACTCATGTCTGTTTTGTATTTTCATGTGTTTAGTTTCATGGTTAGCATTTCTGTCATGTTGTTAGTTAGAGCTTTTGTGTTTGTTGTTTTGTAATTCTTTCTACTTAGTTAGGGGTTCCTCTGTTTAAAAAAAAAAAAAAAAATATGATGCCATTGTGTGTGGAGTGGGGCTTGGCTGAGACTGTACATATTGACTTGATGTTGGCTACTGCAACACACTGCCAGCCAAACACCAGTCCACACACTCCCATCAGCTGGTGTGATTGTTGTATCAGGCATGTGGGCGTATGTAAGTGATGGGCCCTTGAGTGGCGCTGTCAGTCGATGTGAGTGTTGTAATGTGCTGGGCCCGTGGCTGGCGGTGTGAATGGCCTTGTGTGTGTCATGTATGAAAGTTGTGTGAATGGACTGTAAAGCGGTTGGTGCCTTGTCGCGGCTTTACAGCTCACGAGCTGTGAGTCATTGGTTCAGTTTTTTGCCTTTCAGTTACTAACAGTGCTTTTCATTTTTGTGAAAGCTCTTGTTAGTAAAATTTGATCCACTGAACCATCACTCACCCTCGTGCCAAATCCAACCAGTATGTGTGGTAAAAATGACCAAACCTGCTCCGCTGTATTCAGGCGTCGCAGCACACCTATGACACGCTAGGTGCCTCAGGTGGGACCCCGATGATGAAGCATGCCACCAACTTGGTAGGTGGGTGAGGGGTCTTTTTCACATAACCTAAGTGTGTTTCTTTTCAAAATTTTAGTGTTTGGCACATCACGGACGTATGTGGGCACATCAAAACGATATATTACAAAACTACCTGTGTTTGGGGGGGGAGAGGGCACCTATGTTTTTGGTCCTGTGTGCGGCCTTCATCTAGGGAAACCTACCAAACCCAGACATTTTTTAAAACTAGACACCCCAAGGAGTCTAGGGAGGAGTGGCTTGCGTGGATCCCCCAACATTTTCTTACCCAGACTCCTCTGTAAACCTCAAAATGTGCTTAAAAAAAGCATATTTTCCTGACTTTTCTTCGTACGATCACCACTCCAGCACAAAATTCCTACTCCCCAGTGTTCCCCTCAGTCTCCCAAATAAAATGACACCTCACGTATGTGGGTCCCCAAAGCAGAGTCAGTCTAAAGATGTATAAAAGAATATGTCCTTATAAACTCGCAGTACTATCCCCTGTATCTCTACAAGTTTTGGGCCTTATTCTGTTGGAGGCACCTGGCCCACCCACACAACTGAGGTATCATTTTTATCGGGAGACTTGGGGGAACGCTGGGTGGAAGGAAATTTGTGGCTCCACTCAGATTCCAGAACTTTCTGTCACCGAAATGTGTGAAAAATGCGTTTTTTTAGCCAATATTTGAGGTTTGGAAAGGATTCTGGGTAACAGAACCTGGTCAGAGCCCCTCAAGTCACCCCATCTTGGATTCCCCTAGGTCTCTAGTTTTCAGAAATGCACAGGTTTGGTAGGTTTCCCTAGGTGCTGGCTGAGCTACAGGCCAAAAACTACAGGTAGGCACTGTTTTCAATGAAAAAATGTGATGTGTCCACGCTGCGCTTTGGGGCGTTTCCTGTCGCGGGCGCTAGGCCTACCCACACAACTGAGGTATCATTTTTATCGGGAGACATGGGGGAACGCTGGGGGGAAGGAAAGTTGTGGCTCCTCTCAGATTCCAGAACTTTCTGCCACAGAAATGTGAGGAACATGTGTTTTTTTAGCCAATTTTTGAGCTTTGCAAAGGATTCTGGGTAACAGAACCTGGTCCGAGCCCCGCCAGTCACCCCTCCTTGGATTCCCCTAGGTCTCTAGTTTTCAGAAATGTACAGGTTTGGTAGGTTTCCCTAGGTGCCGGCTGAGCTAGAGGCCAAAATCTACAGGTAGTCACTTCGCAAAAAACACCTCTGTTTTCTTCCAAAATTTTGGTGGTGTCCACGTTGCGCTTTGGGGCGTTTCCTGTCGCGGGCGCTAGGCCTACCCACGCAAGTGAGGTATCATTTTTATCGGGAGACTTGGGGGAACGCTGGGTGGAAGGAAATTTGTGGCTCCTCCCAGATTCCAGAACTTTCTGCCACAGAAATGTGAGGAACATGTGTTTTTTTAGCCAATTTTTGAGCTTTGCAAAGGATTCTGGGTAACAGAACCTGGTCCGAGCCCCGCCAGTCACCCCTCCTTGGATTCCCCTAGGTCTCTAGTTTTCAGAAATGCACAGGTTTGGTAGGTTTCCCTAGGTGCCGGCTGAGCTAGAGGCCAAAATCTACAGGTAGTCACTTCGCAAAAAACACCTCTGTTTTCTTCCAAAATTTTGGTGGTGTCCACGTTGCGCTTTGGGGTGTTTCCTGTCGCGGGCGCTAGGCCTACCCACGCAAGTGAGGTATCATTTTTATCGGGAGACTTGGGGGAACGCTGGGTGGAAGGAAATTTGTGGCTCCTCCCAGATTCCAGAACTTTCTGCCACAGAAATGTGAGGAACATGTGTTTTTTTAGCCAATTTTTGAGCTTTGCAAAGGATTCTGGGTAACAGAACCTGGTCCGAGCCCCGCCAGTCACCCCTCCTTGGATTCCCCTAGGTCTCTAGTTTTCAGAAATGCACAGGTTTGGTAGGTTTCCCTAGGTGGCGGCTGAGCTAGAGGCCAAAATCTACAGGTAGGCACTTTGCTAAAAACAGGTCTTTTTTCTGTGATGTGTCCATGTTGCGCTTTTGGGCGTTTCCTGTCGCGGGCGCTAGGCCTACCCACACAAGTGAGGTATCATTTTTATCGGGAGACGTGGGGGAACGCTGGGTGGAAGGAAATTTGTGGCTCCTCTCGGATTCCAGAACTTTCTGCCACAGAAATGTGAGGAACATGTGTATTTTTAGCCAATTTTTGAGCTTTGCAAAGGATTCTGGGTAACAGAACCTGGTCCGAGCCCCGCCAGTCACCCCTCCTTGGATTCCCCTAGGTCTCTAGTTTTCAGAAATGTACAGGTTTGGTAGGTTTCCCTAGGTGCCGGCTGAGCTAGAGGCCAAAATCTACAGGTAGTCACTTCGCAAAAAACACCTCTGTTTTCTTCCAAAATTTTGGTGGTGTCCACGTTGCGCTTTGGGGCGTTTCCTGTCGCGGGCGCTAGGCCTACCCACGCAAGTGAGGTATCATTTTTATCGGGAGACTTGGGGGAACGCTGGGTGGAAGGAAATTTGTGGCTCCTCCCAGATTCCAGAACTTTCTGCCACAGAAATGTGAGGAACATGTGTTTTTTTAGCCAATTTTTGAGCTTTGCAAAGGATTCTGGGTAACAGAACCTGGCCCGAGCCCCGCCAGTCACCCCTCCTTGGATTCCCCTAGGTCTCTAGTTTTCAGAAATGCACAGGTTTGGTAGGTTTCCCTAGGTGGCGGCTGAGCTAGAGGCCAAAATCTACAGGTAGGCACTTTGCTAAAAACAGGTCTGTTTTCTGTGATGTGTCCACGTTGCGCTTTGGGGCGTTTCCTGTCGCGGGCGCTAGGCCTACCCACACAAGTGAGGTATCATTTTTATCGGGAGACGTGGGGGAACGCTGGGTGGAAGGAAATTTGTGGCTCCTCTCGGATTCCAGAACTTTCTGCCACAGAAATGTGAGGAACATGTGTTTTTTTAGCCAATTTTTGAGCTTTGCAAAGGATTCTGGGTAACAGAACCTGGTCCGAGCCCCGCCAGTCACCCCTCCTTGGATTCCCCTAGGTCTCTAGTTTTCAGAAATGCACAGGTTTGGTAGGTTTCCCTAGGTGGCGGCTGAGCTAGAGGCCAAAATCTACAGGTAGGCACTTTGCTAAAAACAGGTCTGTTTTCTGTGATGTGTCCACGTTGCGCTTTGGGGCGTTTCCTGTCGCGGGCGCTAGGCCTACCCACACAAGTGAGGTATCATTTTTATCGGGAGACGTGGGGGAACGCTGGGTGGAAGGAAATTTGTGGCTCCTCTCGGATTCCAGAACTTTCTGCCACAGAAATGTGAGGAACATGTGTTTTTTTAGCCAATTTTTGAGCTTTGCAAAGGATTCTGGGTAACAGAACCTGGTCCGAGCCCCGCCAGTCACCCCTCCTTGGATTCCCCTAGGTCTCTAGTTTTCAGAAATGTACAGGTTTGGTAGGTTTCCCTAGGTGCCGGCTGAGCTAATGGCCAAAATCTACATGTAGTCACTTCGCAAAAAACACCTCTGTTTTCTTCCAAAATTTTGGTGGTGTCCACGTTGCGCTTTGGGGCGTTTCCTGTCGCGGGCGCTAGGCCTACCCACACAAGTGAGGTATCATTTTTATCGGGAGACATGGGGGAACGCTGGGTGGAAGGAAATTTGTGGCTCCTCTCGGATTCCAGAACTTTCTGCCACAGAAATGTGAGGAACATGTGTTTTTTTAGCCAATTTTTGAGCTTTGCAAAGGATTCTGGGTAACAGAACCTGGTCCGAGCCCCGCCAGTCACCCCTCCTTGGATTCCCCTAGGTCTCTAGTTTTCAGAAATGCACAGGTTTGGTAGGTTTCCCTAGGTGGCGGCTGAGCTAGAGGCCAAAATCTACAGGTAGGCACTTTGCTAAAAACAGGTCTGTTTTCTGTGATGTGTCCACGTTGCGCTTTGGGGCGTTTCCTGTCGCGGGCGCTAGGCCTACCCACACAAGTGAGGTATCATTTTTATCGGGAGACGTGGGGGAACGCTGGGTGGAAGGAAATTTGTGGCTCCTCTCGGATTCCAGAACTTTCTGCCACAGAAATGTGAGGAACATGTGTTTTTTTAGCCAATTTTTGAGCTTTGCAAAGGATTCTGGGTAACAGAACCTGGTCTGAGCCCCGCCAGTCACCCCTCCTTGGATTCCCCTAGGTCTCTAGTTTTCAGAAATGTACAGGTTTGGTAGGTTTCCCTAGGTGCCGGCTGAGCTAGAGGCCAAAATCTACAGGTAGTCACTTCGCAAAAAACACCTCTGTTTTCTTCCAAAATTTTGGTGGTGTCCACGTTGCGCTTTGGGGCGTTTCCTGTCGCGGGCGCTAGGCCTACCCACGCAAGTGAGGTATCATTTTTATCGGGAGACTTGGGGGAACGCTGGGTGGATGGAAATTTGTGGCTCCTCCCAGATTCCAGAACTTTCTGCCACAGAAATGTGAGGAACATGTGTTTTTTTAGCCAATTTTTGAGCTTTGCAAAGGATTCTGGGTAACAGAACCTGGTCCGAGCCCCGCCAGTCACCCCTCCTTGGATTCCCCTAGGTCTCTAGTTTTCAGAAATGCACAGGTTTGGTAGGTTTCCCTAGGTGGCGGCTGAGCTAGAGGCCAAAATCTACAGGTAGGCACTTTGCTAAAAACAGGTCTGTTTTCTGTGATGTGTCCACGTTGCGCTTTGGGGCGTTTCCTGTCGCGGGCGCTAGGCCTACCCACACAAGTGAGGTATCATTTTTATCGGGAGACGTGGGGGAACGCTGGGTGGAAGGACATTTGTGGCTCCTCTCAGATTCCAGCACTTTCTGCCACAGAAATGTGAGGAACATGTGTTTTTTTAGCCAATTTTTGAGCTTTGCAAAGGATTCTGGGTAACAGAACCTGGTCCGAGCCCCGCCAGTCACCCCTCCTTGGATTCCCCTAGGTCTCTAGTTTTCAGAAATGTACAGGTTTGGTAGGTTTCCCTAGGTGCCGGCTGAGCTAGAGGCCAAAATCTACATGTAGTCACTTCGCAAAAAACACCTCTGTTTTCTTCCAAAATTTTGGTGGTGTCCACGTTGCGCTTTGGGGCGTTTCCTGTCGCAGGCGCTAGGCCTACCCACACAAGTGAGGTATCATTTTTATCGGGAGACGTGGGGGAACGCTGGGTGGAAGGAAATTTGTGGCTCCTCTCAGATTCCAGAACTTTCTGCCACAGAAATGTGAGGAACATGTGTTTTTTTAGCCAATTTTTGAGCTTTGCAAAGGATTCTGGGTAACAGAACCTGGTCCGAGCCACACAAATCACCCCATCTTGGATTCCCCTAGGTCTCTAGTTTTCAGAAATGCACAGGTTTGGTAGGTTTCCCTAGGTGGCGGCTGAGCTAGAGGCCAAAATCTACAGGTAGGCACTTTGCTAAAAACAGGTCTGTTTTCTGTGATGTGTCCACATTGCGCTTTGGGGTGTTTCCTGTCGCGGGCGCTAGGCCTACCCACACAAGTGAGGTATCATTTTTATCGGGAGACGTGGGGGAACGCTGGGTGGAAGGAAATTTGTGGCTCCTCTCAGATTCCAGAACTTTCTGCCACAGAAATGTGAGGAACATGTGTTTTTTTAGCCAAATTTTGAGGTTTGCAAAGGATTCTGGGTAACAGAACCTGGTCCGAGCCCCGCCAGTCACCCCTCCTTGGATTCCCCTAGGTCTCTAGTTTTCAGAAATGCACAGGTTTGGTAGGTTTCCCTAGGTGGCGGCTGAGCTAGAGGCCAAAATCTACAGGTAGGCACTTTGCTAAAAACAGGTCTGTTTTCTGTGATGTGTCCACGTTGCGCTTTGGGGCGTTTCCTGTCGCGGGCGCTAGGCCTACCCACACAAGTGAGGTATCATTTTTATCGGGAGACGTGGGGGAACGCTGGGTGGAAGGACATTTGTGGCTCCTCTCAGATTCCAGCACTTTCTGCCACAGAAATGTGAGGAACATGTGTTTTTTTAGCCAATTTTTGAGCTTTGCAAAGGATTCTGGGTAACAGAACCTGGTCCGAGCCACACAAATCACCCCATCTTGGATTCCCCTAGGTCTCTAGTTTTCAGAAATGCACAGGTTTGGTAGGTTTCCCTAGGTGGCGGCTGAGCTAGAGGCCAAAATCTACAGGTAGGCACTTTGCTAAAAACAGGTCTGTTTTCTGTGATGTGTCCACGTTGCGCTTTGGGGCGTTTCCTGTCGCGGGCGCTAGGCCTACCCACACAAGTGAGGTATCATTTTTATCGGGAGACTTGGGGGAACATAGAATAGCAAAACAAGTGTTATTGCCCCTTGTCTTTCTCTACATTTTTCCCTTCCAAATGTAAGACAGTGTGTAAAAAAGACGTCTATTTGAGAAATGCCCTGTAATTCACATGCTAGTATGGGCACCCCGGAATTCAGAGATGTGCAAATAACCACTGCTTCTCAACACCTTATCTTGTGCCCATTTTGGAAATACAAAGGTTTTCTTGATAGCTATTTTTTACTCTTTATATTTCAGCAAATGAATTGCTGTATACCCGGCATAGAATGAAAACCCACTGCAGGGTGCAGGTCATTTATTGGCTCTGGGTACCTAGAGTTCTTGATGAACCTACAAGCCCTATATATCCCCGCAACCAGAAGAGTCCAGCAGACGTAACGGTATATTGCTTTCGAAAATCTGACATTGCAGGAAAAAGTTACAGAGTAAAACTTAGAGAAAAATTGATGTTTTTTTCACCTCAATTTCAATATTTTTCTTTTTCAGTTGCTATTTTCTGTAGGAAACCCTTGTAGGATCTACACAAATTACCCCTTGCTGAATTCAGAATTTTGTCTACTTTTCAGAAATGTTGCGGTTTATGGGATCCAGCATTGGTTTCATGCCCATTTCTGTCACTGACTGGAAGGAGGCTGAAAGCACAAAAAATCGTAAAAATGGGGTATGTCCCAGTAAAATGCCAAAATTGGGTTGAAAAATTGGGTTTTCTGATTCAAGTCTGCCTGTTCCTGAAAGCTGGGAAGCTGGTGATTTTATCACCGCAAACCCTTTGTTGATGCCCTTTTCAGGGAAAAAACCACAAGCCTTCTTCTGCAGCCCATTTTTCCTATTTTTTTTAAAAAAATGAAATTTTCACTGTTTTTTGGCTAATTTCTTGGCATCCTTCTGGGGAACCCACAAAGTCTGGGTACCTCTAGAATCCCTAGGATGTTGGAAAAAAAGGACGCAAATTTGGCATGGGTAGCTTATGTGAACAAAAAGTTATGAGGGCCTAAGCGCGAACTGCTCCAAATAGCCAAAAAAAGGCTCGGCACAGGAGGGGGAAAAGGCCTGGCAGCGAAGGGGTTAAGGTATGTGTCACTGTTTGTAGCGGACCATTGCCTATGCCTAAAAAACAGTTTTATGTAATTTTTGAGTTTTCCTGAAAGGTAAATGGGTTGCATTTGAAAACAATGGAATGCTTTATTTTAAAGCAGTCACATAATGGTTGTCTGCTGAACAAAGCAGGCCACCATGCCTGCCAATCATAGTGGGTCACAATTTGCAATGTACTTCATGCATATTAGTAAGTTAGGCACAACTGTGACCAAATTTTATTCCGTATTTTGTTCACAAACCTATTAATACATCGGTCAGATCACAAAATATCAATGCATTCAGTATAAGTTAATGCATAGTTCCAAATACGAAATTGCAAATTATGATGTATTATTGGTCACAAGCTCCGATTTAATTTTTGGAATTTTAGTACCGTAGGGCCTGATTTCTCTGATTCACAACAGAACAATTCCAGACAACACTATCACTGCAGAACTTTATGTCCAATCAAGAAGAAACTATTAAGTTATTTTTAATGAATGGAATTCGTTTCACTGAAATACCTAGCCAGAAAAGTAAGGCTGTTTCTAGCTTCTATTTACCCATGTTTGTCTGACCCTATAATTTACAAGACACCAAAAAGTTTGATGGGTCTTCCCATGTTCATGGACTTGTCCTACTCTGATCAACAGCTTAGTGGGTGAAAATAAAGAATTTTTCTGGTGAGGTAAGCACATGATGTCAAAGAGCAGGAGTTTTGTTTTTTTGTTTTTATTGAACAATAAAGTATTAGTGGTCATTGCATCCTTGGTCCAGCTGCACGTTTCGGAGATAAGCCCATCTGTGACAAATCATGGATGAGTTATGTGCTATAGTAATATATGCTAAGAGAGCCTGCTGCAGAAAAGGTGAACACATGGGTACTCCTGATGATGGAAAATAAATAGGCAGTGTGATGTAGTGATCGTTTAGCTGACACTCACTTGTATATACATATTCCATAGTCAGAATCTAACCAGAAAACAGCAGAGCATTGTACAGGGTCAAAGACACGCATTAAGACATTGAGTGAGAGAAGATGTAGCTGAATTGCGGATATAGAATGGATAGTTAATGCATTGTGATGTAGTTTTCTTGAAAGAGGTGAATGTTCAACTCTTTCTCAAGTTGAAGCAGTATTGGAGATTTCTTGATAGATATGGGGTTGTTGGTCCAGATCCTAAGTGCACAGATGGAAAAGGCCTGATGCTTTGGGTTTTCTTTCTAAATCATCTTAGTTTTCAGTCTGATGATCTGGCTGCAAGAGCTATGAAAGATGATGAACTTGTCGACAAGATAAATGGGGTGCTGGTTGTAATGGCTTTAAAAATGATTCAAGTGGTTTTGTAGATGGTGTGGGCCAAGAGGGGGAAGCAATCGAGTTCCATCAGGACAGGGGTGGTATGATCATATTTCTTCAGACCCTGGAAGAGATGTGCTGAGGCACGTAGGATGCCATTACAGAGTGCCAAGGTGGAGTCTGATAGGAATTGAATCAGGGCATTGCCATCATCCAGATGCAAGACTACAAGGACCTGAACAGCCATTCTGAAGTCACATTTTAGAAAAATGGTTTAACTTTTTTACAAGAGAGAGCTGGTACCAGACTGTCATTGTGTTTTTTTGGTAGTTTATTCCTGAGGCTGAGGTGGGTGTTCAGGGTGAATCCAAGTGAGTTGGCATTAGTGTTGCTTGAAAGTTTTTTCGATTCATCTACTTAAGTGAAAATTTGGAGAAAGTATGCAAAATTATACATAATTTGGCAAAATGTAAATTGATCATTTAGCTGCATATTTCAGCGCAAAATGTTTCCTCATATCAATTTTGAAGCAAAGACTCATGTTATACTAAAAAAATGATAAAAAGAAAACATTGAAAACAACAGCCACTCATGTTCATGATAAATATTTTCTGTCAGCAGCACACTCAGTACATTTTTCACACATATGGCTAGAAATTACATGACATGCCACAATGGAGTAATTTTGGGAATTTTGCATAATCAGAATATTGAATTACTCAGGCATAATTTGAACTTTGCCCAAGTCTATGTGACATTTGGTGAATGTTGGGACTCAATACCATCAATTTTTATTTAACTGAGCCAGGTTTGTGTGGTTTCTTGTTGGTGTCTTGCCACAAACATGAAATCTGTTTTGGGTGGCATGAGCTTCAGGTAGGCAGTGGACATCCAGGTATGGATGATTGCAAGCAGTAAATGAGGCTTTCAAGTAGAGTTGTATATCATTAGAATGTTGGGGAATCTTGATGCTGTTATCTAAGAGTGGAGTGCCAAAAGTCTGGCTATGACAGGAGACTTTATGAAACTTTGAGGGACTACGCAGGTGATTGTAATTTATAGTGACCTCAAGGTGCTGTTGTGAACGAATTGGTGTTGGTTGGAAAGGTAGGAGAAGGATGAGGGAAGGGCATTCTGGTAAATCTCATAATATGGTGGGATGGGTGACTATGCCAAAGACAGCTGAGAGATCAAGCAATATCAGAAGGGAAGGTTGATATTTATCTGTGGTCAGGAGGGCATCATCTTCTTTTTTTTTGCCTGCTTGTGTGAGTCCATCCCCACACATGCAAGTCCAAATTCGTATGAGGGATAAGGATAACCAAGCTCCGAAAGCTGATGTTTTTAATTGAATTTTGATGATTTACTAATGTCACCATCATCTGCGTTGATGTGCATTTTATAGTTCTGTTAATTTGTGTTATCCACTTGGAGTGTTTAACAGTATTGATGTTTAGTAGGCTTAATCTCTTTAGACATTTTGGACAGCCTGTGATTTTCATGTATGTTTATTACTTAGTTTTGTGCACCATTTATGTTACATTGACTTTGTGGTTGTAATAAAGTTTTTAAACTTTACTTCGTTTGGAGCTTTAATTCTGTGGTTAAATTGACGATGTCGTTTAAATCCGCTTATATTTCTCGAGTTATTGAATCTGATTACCAGACTCTTCACTGAGTCTAAAGATCCAGTTGACTTATAGTGTAGGTGGGACAAGTTGCGGAGTCTCACCAGAGCGCGTGCGGTTTCTGAATCCTAGGTGGGAGGAAGACCTCTGTGTGTGCTACAGCACTGTTACTTTTAAACTATTGTTTTATAGTGAAGCTTACTGTCCTTCATGGATTTGCAGCTTATTATTGACTCTGAACTGTAATGTTTTATAAAATTAATTGATCCCTAAACTTTTGGTTGACCATCACCAGCGACTACACTTAGCTCTCTGTTTAAAGGTTCTTGAATATTTGTTTATCCGTCTATGAACTTTTCTCGTTTTGGAACGTTTGTGTTTTTTTGTCTCTCTGTGGCCTGCATTCTCTTCACTTTAACCACAGATTCGTTCAACGTATCCTGAAAATGTCAGTTCCATGTGCACTGCACTCTGTTTAATACTGCTGCCTGCAGCTCTTCAGACATCTTTTTGGGCTGTGTGATGATTTGAAACACTGGTTTGATAAGAACATACGTTTTTGTTTCGGACAAATTTTCCGCCTTTTTAAAATCATTGCCACGTGCTTTCAGGAATGTCTACCTATTGACAGTGTAGAGCACACTTCTTTATTTGCAAAGTACAGGTAACAGGATCGATTCTTCTGTAAGTTTCATTTACAAAGACCCCTCTCTTGTTCAGTAGGTTTTATCTGTTAGGCTTGTCTCCTAAGAATGTCTAAGCTGCATCTAGAGAAACATTGAACTCTCCCTACACATACATTCAATGCATTCCAACATTAGGCAAACAAAGCACACTCAGACACTATACGTCTCCCCTCGTTCACCAAAGAGAACATACAACCAATAATGACACCACATTGAGATACAATAGAACACCCTGTGCATAATTCTTGCATCCATCTATATAAAAATATCAAAAATGTCCTTAATGTTATTTATGGAGGCTTGACATAGAGAGAAATTGCTGTTCCTAAGTCTCGCAAAATCAAATCTGGGCCCTCAATGTGAGTATAAACTGTAGTTTTATCACTATGCAGTTCGATATTGAAAGTGAATTATTTGTTGCACAATAGGTGTAGCTATGAGGTTGTAAATAAAAGGAGATATTCGCTTGAATTGCAAAGCTGGCACAATCAGTGCGTTTATAAAAAATAAAAAAGGTACACAAGTTAAACAAATGCTGTACAAGGGCTACCTGCAGTGAGGTTCTAACTGTAAAAATATTTATATTTGATGCCGAGAATTCAGAACTGAGTACAGCAACTGTATTGACAGCAATTATGTTGGACCACTACAGTTATGCACAGTTGAAACAAATCCACGCCGCTGAGGGGATGCAGGCCCCTCCTCAGTGAAAATGTTCACACAGTTTTACATGCTTTTTGGAATTTTAATAAAGATGTTAAAGAGGGTAAACCATGAGGGTGTCTGCTGGTAATATGGGCAGATGTCCTTTGCGGGTAGCATTCAAGAGACTACTAATAGGAGGCCAATAAGAACAAATTCATCAAAAAATGTGCAGAAGAGAAAAAATTCGAGCACACCAAGAAAGAAAAACAAACGACGGAAAAATCATTTTAAATGTAAATATTTAATATCCCAATGTTCTAGAAAGTTTCTACGTATAAATAGCTAGAGTCACAGATTGGTAAAGCGATTTTTAAATTCCCCTCAGCTTGGCTATGATCAATAATTAATCCTTCCTCAGGAAGAAGTAGACTTGTAGAGAGGGGAAAGGGTAAAATAAAGATAAAGTGATAGAGAAAGTAGAAAAAATGATAAGTGGAAAGGTTAAAAAAACAACTTCAACTAATGAGTGAACACTAATCAGACAGATACAGAGGACGAGAGAGAGAAGATTATAGAATGAGTGAGAGACAGGGGAGAAGAAGGAAGATGTAAATGGATCATGGCAACAGTGACCATGCTAAAGCATAGAAACTGCAAGAGGAGTCTTCATCATCAAACTCAGTTTCAGGAAACCAAAACAGATCCTTATAAATCCAAAAATAAATGACCTACATAAACAGGGAAACAACATCTTCAAACATGCAAACAGTCAGGGGATTACAACAAACAGTTTCCAGCAAGGCTAATAATTCTTACTCCTTCCCTCCAAGACAAGGACAGATGATGTCAGTCTGCAAACAGGAAAAACTTGCATGACACTGCCAACCATGACTTCACAAGCCTTAGGATGTTTAAAAAACATCCAATAGACACAACCCAAGCCACTTCACAATCTAGCTACATGCCTGGTAAGTACACACAACATGAGAAATACATCAGCACACATGATTCTAATAAATGTGTTTGTAAATCAGAAACCTCATTTTGAATATTTGCAAACTTTGTTATACCGTTTAACTGCTGTACAAATTACACAGGCATTTTCTTGTGAGTTTGGTACGTGAAATCTTAATATTTATCTAAACAAATAGAATGCAAGTAGAAATCTAGAAAATTGAAAGCCTTACCATTGACATGAAAATGTGCTGAAAGCCAGATGCCAGGGTTTTCCCTTAAGTAGAACACTGTATTAAAATATTTAGCAGTAAGCTGTGCCGTGCCCACAGTAGAACCAATCAATTAGAGGTCTGTCTCAACCACTGAGGGGTTAACCGGGCTCCAGGAATATAGAGTGGGGAACATAAAGACCGTGAAAATAAGGTCGATGCCAGTAATTCTGTGTCTCTTGTCAGTCTACTCTGTGAAATTAGTAGAATTGCGATGGTATTCTTTTGTCCTGCAATGAAGCCACAACTGTCTTTCAAGGGCCCTGCAGGATCATCAACCGAGATATCCATTCCATCAATGTGGTGGCCACCTAAGTACTCTAACACTGATAAAATAGATGCAACCGTAATGCATTGAGATAACGATGGTCTGCTATCTGTCCATACCCACGAGGAGTAATTTCACAATGCAGCACTCCTGCAAACTTCTTGAATTCTACAGACTGACAACCACAAACAGAGTGCTGTTTCCCAACAAGACACCTTAAGATGGAAAGTACACAGGACAGTTTACAATACAATCTGGCAATAAACATCCGTGCTCTAATGCTAGAAAATCCACAATGGTTGAATGAAGAAAAATCTTGGGTAAAAATCAGAAGCATACACATCTTACACCAATGTAAATGTGATTATCTTTGCACCCTCAAACCAAGGGTTTTGTGCACATGTACAGCGCGGCAAGATGTCATGCCAGTCTTACACATCTCGGGTTCTTCGTCTTCTTTATTCATTGCAATAACACCAACAAACCCCATTTTTAGAGCCACAGTCCTTAATTTGTGCTCGACATCTGCTCTACGTCAATGAACACCCATTATGGAGTGAGGCACCTTTGACAATGATTTTGAAAACACCAGTACTGAAAAATGGCAGAGAAAGCAATAGCTGGGAAAATGTACTAAGATGTGCAGACATTTCTGGGAACTGAAAGCCCCTTGCTGCGAACTTTACTTGACAGCCACACTGTAACATGCCACAGCACCAACAGAGCAATGTATAGATCCTAAGAATTTACCATTGATAACGCAACCATTCCACTAATTGGGACACCATAACAACGGAACATGTGTACTGAATACGACATCACTATAACCAGAATACCCAGTGATAATCAACCAAGGACTGCACTCTAAACGGCCACCAGAACTCTTTAATCTGTAACAACTGGAGGACAGATCTCAGCAAAAACGACATTCTAATACTAATAGTTAAGAATGTCAAGCAAAGCTACAGTACCATTCTAGCAAAACAATCAATAAAGACACATAGGAAAAATATGCAAGAGATTCTATGCGCAAGCACAATGCGATCAAATGTTGGTACTAATTAACAACTCTTGCCAGGTTTATGGATTTTACCTGTGCGTGCCTTCGTAAATTTCCCAAGCAAAGAGATTGATTTAATCACGATTTAAGATATAGCATGAGGCGGTTAAATATTGTTTATTGTTCTAAATTTTAAAGTATGAACATTATTGATGTATATTGTTGCTCATTGTTATTAATTGGGACAAAAAACTTCTTAATTTGAGCATGGTACAACTATATTTCGAATTTGCATATAATTTTAATTTAAAAGCAGCCAGCAAGGCAGGCCTGCCTTTAAAATGACACTGGGCACCTCAGCAGTGCACCACCTATTCTGTGGTCCCTAAACCTACATGCCCTACCGTATACTAGGGACTTATAGGTAGGTTAACTTAGCCAATTATAATTAGCCTAATTTGCATATCCATTTTACACAGAGCACTGGCCCTGGGACTGGTAAGCAGGTCCCAGGGCACAGCCAAGAGTCAGTAACAACCAGTACCTGTCCAAAAAGTGTGGAGGTGACCAGGGCAAAAAGGAGGACTTTCCTACAAAAGACTTATACCGGTTGTGCTGCCAATCGCCAACCACCCTCTGATCTTTCAAAAACCCTCTCCAATTGAAAACAAATCCCTGGCAGCTTGCGGCTTTCCCACTCCAGCCTCTTCGTTGATCTTTCCTCTCAAATCTTAAAAAAACCCTGAAGCCTTAATTTATGTAGAGATTGCAGATGGGGCAAATCTGGCTAAAGCAGCAATACCCCATTAAACCTATTTAGATTTCAAAGAGACCCTATACATTTTAAAATAGGGTGGACGGACATCTATTGCTTTTTGGCAGAGCACGTGCAGCATCCAATAAACTCAAAATAAGTTTCCTGCTGTTCGACCACACTCCTTTCAACACTCTGCTGTGCCAGCTCCGCTCTACACAAATTTCATATCACCTCATATCCCGCTGCATACCCCCATCAACCTCTCTTCATTACCTCTACCCAACTTATAAAAAAGTGCTACTTGGGGTCCTGCTACCTTCCCCACCACTCGCTTTGCCTTCCCTCCCATTCCTCACCTATTCTAAAGCAGGTACTGCTCTGAAAGTGATGTGAAAAACGCATCAGCGCAGCCTGGAATCTCCTCGTCATGTGTGGGTCACTGAACATTTGCTGCTCGCAGGAAAGATTGTGGCTGAGGGTAGCAGAACATCTCCTTTATTCCTCTGCCTTTTTTGGGCTTGTTGAAAGCTGAGAGATGGGAGAAGGTTGGTGAGAAAGATGACTGTCATTGACCATTCTGCCACTTTGTCGCATCTCTGTGGCCCGAGTCGAGAGAAAATCGAGGAAGCAAACAGTTTCGATGGTGACGTAGCAATAGTGAATAAAAAACAGTTGTTTTTCCCCTGATGTGAAATCACCACAGTGAATAGCTAGATTTTGAATCCAGTATTCACACAAATGGCTACCAATGAATCCATACATTACATGTTAGGTGCCTCACCAATCAACCTGTATGTGCTCACTTCATGTCCATATTCAATACAGAAGTTTGCGACTGGATGTGTGTTTTGCACAGTCAAGACCACAGAAACGAGATTTCAAACACTGGGGCCCAAATTTATGATATTTTGGATCTCCACATCGCAGCAAGTCACCTTG
Source organism: Pleurodeles waltl (assembly GCF_031143425.1). Lineage (NCBI taxonomy): Eukaryota > Metazoa > Chordata > Amphibia > Caudata > Salamandridae > Pleurodeles > Pleurodeles waltl. The sequence continues at coordinate 834,152,478 of NC_090437.1, forward strand.
CTGCACAGCCCTGCGTTGAAGGGAAAGGGCAGGATTGCACTGTATTTGAGCAATAATGTGCATTTCTGTCCTTTCCCCTGCTCTGGTGCTGTTTCGCAGGCTAGTGCCAATGCAGGCACCCTTGCATCATGGTGCAAGGTTGTCTGCATTGTAGGCAGAATTGATTATGTGCAGGAAAAGGCACCTTCCTGCAGAGATAAAGCAGTCCTGAGAGACCTTTCCCTCTTTATATGTGTGCTACAGAATGCAGCACACATAGGAAGAGGAAATAATGAGGCAAAATAAAGATATTTCTCTTTGTACCTCCCCTGCGGATGCGTAGAGTTATAACACATCCCCAGGTTTACAAGGTCTTATAAATCTGGGGATGCGTCAATAAAACTGGTGATGCATCAAAATCCATGGGTGTTGTGTGGGAACACCCACCACAAAGCACATGGTGCGCTTCCCAAGCGCAGAGTATGACAACATAGCGATTTGCGCTGCCTTGCCTTACTTTATATTTATGAGGCCATTCAAAGCCACACAGAGATATAGTGGTTTTTGACTCTGTTGCATCACAAAAAATGAAGCAAACAGTAGTGCAAGGCCCTCGTAAATATGAGCCTAAGTCTACATGGGGAAGAGTATCTCTATTCCCCTTACCTGCTCTGCAAAGCTGTGATGCAACAGTTGTTATGACCGCATGGTGAGTCCATGTGCCCAATTTGTCAGAGTGACATTGTTTGTTGTGCATGACATGATTGTGATGCATGATGCAATTGTTCATAAAGTGCAATGCTTTGGTCATCTCCTTCTACAAAAATCCAGAGGCATACTAATGACTGTAAATATGTGTAATCTTAGGGATGACTGTTTTCATCTAAAATTAAAGCATTAAGAATTGCCAAACGTAGAGTATCAAATCATTATCACCTACTGAACGGCTCAGCTGTGTAACGTCTCTCACTGTAGGTGTCTTCTGACAGCTTGCTCTTTTGTTCATAATCAGAATCAATGAGCTCCTTGTAAAATAATTAATCTGCAGCAATCACTTTTCAAGAGGATTTATTCTAGGAAACAGGTGCCACTCTGCAACATGAACATGTAACCTCCGTCTCTCAAACTTCTTCCAATACAAATGCCACGCACATTCGTACATAGAATGTTACAACATCACAATGCCTCACAGCGAATGCACCCAGCAGTAAAATACTGAGCACTGAATACTAAATTATCCCATCCCTCTCATAAATGCAAACATAAACAACAGTAAATAAACCATAATGAATTTCCAACAACCAAACACACATAGATATACCTTATTGACTGTGCATAGCATAAAAAAAACTTCATGAATAATTAAACACAAAAATAAGATGCTGTTAACTAAAAAATAAAACTAGCATATATACAAAAAGAACAAATAAAAATAACTTGAGAACACACCAGCTGAGAAAATGATGTGACAAAAATAATGCCCACAACCAATCTTCCTCATTCAAAACAGCATCCTTTACTTTATATATCCTTGCCTTATTCCACAACTTTTTTCTTCCAAACCTGAATGGCATTTCCACGCACTTTGTCATACACTTTTGGTTCATAATATTTAGTCACTCCTTTCCATATGAAAACTGGTGCTTTAATGCGCACCACATCACTCACTTCAAACTGTTGTTAAGGGACTCTCTTCCTGGCTTCAAAATACTGTTTCTGAAGCTTTTGTGACTTTTCCACATTTTGTCTGGCAAAATTATCCTGGGAAAAGTTTAGTAGATGGTTTACGACCCCTTAAAAGTTCAAACAGAGACACTTTAGTTGATGAATGAGGGGTACTGCAATAAAACCAAAACATTGAATGTACTGCATTTTGCACAACACATTTCCTCACAATCGCCCATTGTACACAATAGTTTAGAACTTGATTCATTCTTTCAACTATCTTGAACAAACCTAGAGTAGAACTCACATAATCTAATAAACAACTTTAAACCAAGTTTGTCTGTAGGCACCTTAGCATCAACTAATCCTGGACGTGGTTCAATACCTTGATCAGACACTAGATGCCCCAAATATTCTGCATTTCTTTTTAAAAACAGGAACTTTTCTCTCTTCAAAACAACACCTTAGTCTTTCAATATATTAAGGATTTATAACAATGTATTCTCATGCTTTTCTCTAGACTCACTATGAATTAACACATTGGTGGTCATTACAACCTCGGCGGTCTTTTAACAAGACCGCAGAGGGACCGCCGTGCGGAAGACCGCCAGTAGTGGTGGTTTGCCACTCAGCGTATTATGACTGTTGGCTGCCCTCCGTCGTTTTTCCGATGGAGAGACGCCAACAGTCATACTTGCGGGCGGCAGGGAAGTGGAGGTTGCTCCACCTCCACCGCCACACCAACAGAACACCGCCCAGCTAATCACGTCCTGTGATTCTGCGCGGCGGTGTTCTGTTGGCGGTGTGGTGTCGGCGGAGCTGCCCCCATGGCTCCCGTCCCCTCCCGGCAGATCGACGGAACAGGTAAGTCGATCGTCCGTTAGGGGAGGGGGTGGGGGGGTGTTGTGTGGGTGCATGGGGGTGTGCGTCTGTGTATGTGGGGGGTGTGAGTGCGTGTATGCTTGCGGGGGTGTTGCGTGTTTTGGGAATGAGTGCGTGTATGTCTGTAGGTATGTCTGTGTGGATGTGTGCATGAATGTGTGAATGTGGGTGTACGTGTCTGACTGTGTGTGTGGATGTTGGCATGTATGTCGGTGTGTGTGCGTGTATGTGTGTTGGTGGTGCCTGCGTGCGTGTCGGGTGTGTATGTGTAAGGTAATGTCAGGGGTCGGGGTGGGGAAGGGGTCCCTGCCACCTTTGGAGGGTGGCAGGGGTGGTGGGGGTTGTAGGGGAGGGAGTCGGGGTGGGGGTGGGCGGTGGGGGAGACCCCTATCAGTGCCAAAGAAGGAATTCCCTGGCACTGATAGTGCTTACCGCCATGGATTTCATGGCGGTTCCTACCGCTGGAAATCCACGGTGGTAAGCCGGGTCACAATACTGGCGGCGGTATTGTGACGGCCGCCGGGCTGGAGACCCAGGTCTCCAGCCCAGCGGTCGTCTCCGCCGTGGCGGGCGGAACGGAGAAGCGGCGGATGACCATGGCGGTAACCGCCATGGTCATAATACTCAAAAAAAGACCGCCAGCCTATTGGCGGTCTTACCGCCGCTTTAACACCGTCCGCCAGGGTTGTAATGACCCCCATTGTCTTGAAACACGACAACTCAACTTACATCCTTCAACATTTAGAACATGATTCTTTGAAAAACAGCCACAGCTGAAGCCAACCCAAAAGGCACCCTACAATACTGGAAGGTCCCAATAGGAGAAACAAAAGCTGTCAAATTTCTTGACAACGGTTCAAGTACCACTCTGTGGTAAACAGAAGCCAGATCTAGCTTAGAAAACCATTTGGCACCACTAATAGTGGTCAGCACCTCTAACATTTTGGGTAATGGATGAGGATCCACCCAAATGCTTTTATTCAAACTACGGAGAGCCACACAAACTTATAAATCTCCATTCTTTTTCTTAGCAACAACCAAAGGAGAAAGCCAAACAGATGACTCAATCGGCTCAATAACGCCCATCTCACAAAGCTTATTGAGGTGTTTAACTGGAATGGCATGATCCTTAACTTTAATATGGTGGACGAACCCCTTGATAGATCCTAACCCATCACTAAAAACTGTTGAAAACAGGTTAATAATACTATCAGTGAAATCATTGGATTCCACTACCTACACCTGTTCCTTTGTTTCAGGTCTGAGGGCATCTTGAAAAGCCCTTGATGAAACCAACCCAGAATAGACAACCCTTTAGTTGCAACATAGATCTTGCCAAAAATGTTCCTTCCCTTAAACTCAAGCACATCCAAAAAAAAAAAAAACAGCAAGATCTATCTTCCGTCCCTCATACGAAACAGGTGCTCCATCAGGAGGCATCAATGGCCTGTCTTGCCACGTTGCTTCAAGCAATTCTTGTGTAATCATAGTTATCCGAGCCCCTGAATCCACTAACAGATTTATTTTCTTCGCACCCACACCAATTTCCACATAAGGATCAACACATGATGACACATCGCCTTCTACAATGGATTCATCACCCACTGCCATCACCATATCTCTCAAATCATCCTGAATGTTCTGTACATTCTCTAAGTCATCCAACAAGACATCAGAAACATTAGCAACTTCTGTAGTCTTGCTATCAGGATTAACCATTTGGCCACTTCCACTATCCCGTCTGCCACTTTGGCAAACCTTAGCAAAGTGACCAAACTTCCCACAACTCCTGCATGTAGCTGATCTTGCAGGACATCCTTTGTTGTGTTTATAATGAGGTGCATTGCCACATCTGAAACAAATATTACTTTGTTTGAAAAATGACCTATTATCGTTCTTAGAAACGACATTTGTTTTTTGTTCTCTCAATTTATCTGCACCTACACTAACCGTTGTTTTCACATCTTACTCTTTCACAGAAACAGAATATTTTTCGCTGTTCGAATAGTTTCTTTGAGGGTAGGTGTTAGACCTGACAGCCTTAGGGTGGTCACCCCTAACTTTTTTCCTGCCTCCCTCAATTTTTTGACACTCTTTTTGCTGGTTTTTAGACTCTGCGCACTTTACCACTGCTAACCAGTGCTAAAGTGCATATGCTCTCTCCCCTTAAACATGGTAACATTGGATCATACCCAATTGGACTATTTAATTTACTTATAAGTCCCTAGTACTGTGCACTGTCTGTGCCCAGGGCTTTCAGATTAAATGCTACTAGTGGGCCTACAGCACTGATTGTGCCACCCACTTAAATAGCCCCTTAACCTTGTCTCAGGCCTGCCATTGCAAGGCCTGTGTGTGCAGTTTTACTGCCACTTCGACTTGGCATTTAAAAGAACTTGCCAAGCCTAAAACTCCCCTTTTTCTACATATAAGTCACCCCTAAGGTGTGTCCTAGGTAACCCCTAGGGCAGGGTGCTGTGTGGGTAAAAGGCAGGACATGTACCTGTGTAGTTTACATGTCCTGGTAGTGTAAAACTCCTAAATTTGTTTTTACACTACTGTGAGGCCTGCTCCTTTCATAGGCTAACATTGGGGCTGCCCTCACACATTGTTGGAGTGGTAGCTGCCTGATCTGAAAGGAGTAGGAAGCTCATATTCAGTATGGCCAGAATGGTAATACAAAATCCTGCCGACTGGTGAAGTTGGATTTAATATTACTATTTTAGAAATGCCACTTTTAGAAAGTGAGCATTTCTCTGCGCTTAAATCTTTCTGTGCCTTACAATCCACGTCTTGCTGGGTTTAGTTGACAGCTCCTTGTGCATTCACTCAGACACACCCCAAACACAGGATACTCAGCCTCACTTGCATACATCTGCATTTTAAATGGGCCTTCCTGGGCTGGGAGGGTGAAGGGCCTCCTCTCACACAAAGGACTGTCACACCCCCTACTGGGACCCTGGCAGACAGGATTGAACTGAAAGGGGACCTGGTACACTTCTAAGCCACTCTTTGAAGTCTCCCCAACCTCAAAGGCACATTTGGGTATAAAATCAGGGCCTCTGCCCTACCACCTCAGACACTTCCTGGAGAAGAAACTTGTAACCAGAACCTCCATCCTGCCAAGAAGAACTGTCTGGCTGCCCAAAGGACTCACCTGACTGCTTTCTGTGAAGGACTACTGCCTTGCTGTTGCTATGCTGCCTTGCTGCTCCCTGGCTGTGGTGAAGAAGTGCTCTCCAAGGGCTGGGATAGAGCTTGCCTCCTGTTCCCTGAAGTCTCAAGACCAAAAAGACTTCTCTCTTGCAACTGGACTCCTTGTGCGGCGAAAATTCGATGCACAGCTTACGAAAAACGATGCACAGCCTGTCCTGCGGTGAAAAATTCACCGCACGCCGAACCGGGATGCCGCCGCTCGACTTTGCAAGGAAAAGATCGACGCAGTGCCTGCGTTGCGACCGGAACTTCGACGCATGGCCCACCAGGTTGACGCACAGCCGACCTGGGACAACGACTCCAGAATACCCGAAGGAAAATCGACGCAGCGCCCACCGGAACGACGCAGAGCTTGTCACAAGTCCAGGATTCCACGCACAGACCTCGGGCATCTGAAAACCCTGCAACCCGAAGAGGATCCATGACCGAGAGCTGGAAATCGACACCCAGCCGTGTGAGGCCCGAGAAATTGACGCTCACCCCTTTGTTTCCATGCTTCTCCTCCTCTGTGGCCCTTTGCGGAAATTTTCTCATGAACCAGGTACTTTGTGCTTGAAAGAGACTGAGGGTCATTACGACCTTGACGGGCGGCATAAGCCGCCCGCCAAGATCTGACCGCCGTGCGGCTGCCAATGTGGCCGCACCCCAGCTGCAGCCATTTGGAGATCCCCGCTGGGCCGGCGGGCGGAAACCTGGTTTCCGCCTGCCGACCCAGCGGGGATCACGGCCGCAACATAGGAGCCGGCTCCAAATGGAGCCGGCGGTGTTGCGGCTGTGCGACTGGTGCAGTTGCACCCGTTGCGCTTTTCACTGTCTGCAGTGCAGACAGTGAGCTGCATGAGGCCCTGTCAGGGGGGCCCTGCACTGCCTATGCTAGTGGTAGTAAGACAGTACGAGTTTGGCAGTCTGACTGTAAGTGGTGGTAGCTGCCAAAAGACTGCCATGTTGGCGGTGATCCAACTGCCATATTAAGAGTCACACAGCGAAGTCTGCCAAAAAACAGACAAAAGCCTGAAACCACCAGGACACTTGAGTACAGAAAAGGGGTGATTCCACCACGAGCACTGCCAGCCCTACAAAAAACCTCAGATCATATTATGATCCACAAATCACGAGAGCATTTCTTCCATGGCAGAAAACCATTGGCGATGTGAACTGCGGTGGTCTAAATTCACATCTGACAAAATACCACACCACATTTGATTTAAATATCCCACACCTGGCACACATCCACTCACCTGACACACCTACACACTGCACTATATAAAACACCCCTAGACCACCTACAATCCTTTGCAGGCAGAATGCCACACACAGCCTGAGACAAGACAAAAAGTAAAGATATAGCAAAATAAACAAATAGCACTCTTACACATTTCACTCAGCACTCATCCCACACCTGCAAAGACTACAGAACACACAATTTAGTATCCCACACAATACACAACAACCATCAACTACCCACATCACAGCACCCACACCTCATGACTAAAAATATATTTTCTCCATTTTGCACTACCTCACTGTCTCGTCCACCACTACCATGTCCCCACAAAAACATCAATGTTTCCTTGATGATGAGTTGATGGTCATGGTGGGCAGAAATGGCAGAGTAAAGCCATACCTTTTAGAAGCCCTTGTTCAGAAAACATCAATACCCAGGAAAATGGAGTTTTTGCAAAGGAGAGCCAACAGGGTAAATTCTGTAGGTAGTTTCCCACTCACAAGAGGCAACATCAGGAAGAGGTGGAATGAACTCAGGGGGAAGGTACATTCCATGGCCACCAGGAACCAGCTGGTGGTCCTCAAGACTGGCGATGGGCCCCAACTTCCTCCCCCTACTTTCAAATCATGGGAGGAGAACTCTTGAACATCCTGCATCCTGAGGGCCTGACAGGAATCCCTGGGGGAGTGGAGTTGGGTAAGTCGCACCAGTGACGACTGCTGCAAATCTCAAGGGGAGGGCTGATGGAGATGGAGGGGATAAAAAACATACCTTATCGCCGTCTCCGTCTTCTGCCGCCTCGTGCTCCTCTTTCCTCTATGTGGTTTACCAGCATTCACTGGGACACCAGCACAGGCTCCCCAGCAATCCTGGCACTGCTTACATGCTAAACATAGCATGTAATCAGCGTCAAGATTGTTCTGAGCCGCAGTCACTGTCGCTCCAACAAAAGCCTGGGGTCTGTGCTGTTTCTCCAACCCAGGTGTGTATACAGCTGGGTTGGAGAAACCTAAGTGCTCATATGTGTTTGGTCGGCCTTAGATGGCCGGTCAAACACACATGCGCGCTTCCATACAGAGGCCCAGGTCAAATGGTAACTTCCATACTGTTTGCCATCTCTGTCACCATTATGCATTGTCAAGCTGTTAGTTAAATCTATGATGCCATATACCTTACTAGGAGAGAAATGTACAATGTGATGTCTTTAATCAGATAAGATATGAGGATATCAGCAGTCATCTAAACACCAACATACGCAACGAACTTGGAGCATGCTGTATGCAATTGCAAAACTCTGTGTCCCACAGTGCTCTAACCCAGAATATGAGGCAGCTGTCATTGTCATATCAGGGGATCATGTAAAGTCATTGTGTGCATGTCACATAGCATGTCTAGTTGTCAAAGTTAAACATCACTTGTTGCATCACTTACAGAAACTGTGGGTTCCTCTTCTCCTACAGGTAACCTTGCCATTCTCACCATGGAGAGACACCCCTGAATGTTTGGACACTGAGGATGAAGCCGGCCCATTAGAGACACCTGGTCAGTCAAAAACTGTCAGCCTCACCCTGCCCATGTCAACTCCTCCCAGCCCTGTTGCATCCACATCACAGGCAACCATTAACCCCCATACCTGTGTCCCAAGGACAGTCTCTTCCATCGTGTGCCCCCCAGTACAGGTACCTGTGTCTCCCGTTGTCACCCCTGACAATGATGGTCCTGCCACCAGTGGAAGTGGCCACACTGTGACAGATAAGTGGGGCTAGGGTGCATGGGAGGGATGGTGTGGACCAGAGGATGGGGTCTCTAAGGGATACAACTGACCAGGACACTATCTCCAAAATCTTGGGAGCCTACCAACATTCACAAGGCATGATAGGTCAGGTACTGGCCATGATGAGGGAGATCCAACAGCTGTAGAGGTACAACCACCGGGAAGGTATGCAGCAGTGGCAGGCCCACAATACCATCCTGGCATCCATTGCTGGGGTGCTAAGGGACATGAATACCAGCCTGAGTAGGTTTTGTACCCAACATCAGGCCTCTTTCACTAGCAAGTAAACATCAGGCTCTTCTACATCTGTGGCTGATAGTGGAATGGAAGCCCTCCCTGGGAAAGGGAATGCCTCAGACTCCCCACACTCTTTAGTGGACAAACCCCCCCGCAAACGTGGATTTCCACCCGGACATCCAGGAGGAGCAGATGCCAAGGCCAAACCCACTGCCAGGAAGTGAACATCTACTGATTGGTTCCCCCTGTGTGCCACAGATATACCCTGTTGACTAAAACCTATCTCCATTTTCCTATGGTCCAGGGACACTGGACTTGTGTCTCCAAATGGTGTAGCAGCTACTCTGATGATTTCATTCACCATGACTTAACCCTTCACTGATTACTTTGTATTATTTGTGATTCTTATCACTAATTTTGTGGTGCACTTCCCAATAAATACCACTTAACCACAGATCATGTGATAGTGTGATTCATCAACCATATACAACTGTCATGTATGATAATTGTTGCACCAAAATATCCTTCTCCAATGTAAAACCTTTGTCATGGTCATTCACATGTACTGTATAACTAGGATACATATTGCATTAGCAATGCATTATATACATTACACACATAAAGAAGTGCTGTTGCTAACTTCAGAGTTTCAGCATAGTTGTCATACACTACCAACACACAGACCTCTAAAGTTAGGGGCATGTCAGTCTTTCACTATCCTAGGAGGTTAACAGATTGCTTCAATCTAAAGCCTTATCATATACCCATACCGTAGCTCCCCAATTACCATACCCCATGAAACAGACAGAGGTCAGTACTTATGTCCTCAGTCATGAAACCTACCTTCCACTTACCATGGTCGTGTATCTTATGTCAGTCTTCAGACACATGCACATTGTTCTGCAAAGTAGAAACACATTGACAGCTATGTACAAATTAGTTCACATACAACATACGTCAAGGCCTATGGCCTTTGACTTTTATCTTATTTTTTAACAAATATATTCAAACCAACCAATTGCTGGTTTCTTGGTTAAATCTTTGTCCTGCATTCCTTTTCCTAGGTTTGAGTTGTTCCTGGATGTCATTGGTTGTGTGTCAGTAGTTGTGTGTGTATGGTGCCTGTTATTCCTGTATTGTTTGAGTGTTCTGTGGGATTTTGTGCAGTGCTTTTGTGCCCCAGGAATAGGGTGTGTGTTGTGTGATGGGCATTTGTATGTTGCTAGCATGTTACTGTCATGGTATTGAGTGGTGTTTGTGTTGACGTGTTTGTTGCTGTGTTGTGTGACTCTGTGTGCTTTGACTGTGTGAGAGTGCGGGTTTTGTGCATGGTGTGTTAGGTACAATGTGCTCTGTGTGTGTCAGATGTATGTGTTGATTGGTAAGTTGTATGATTGTGTGATTGTGTGTGTTTGTTCCCTGTTAGTTGTACGTTGTGTTGGATGTGTGATGTCTCCCTAGGCAGTGTCTATTGTGAGTGATTGGAAATGTGTTTATGATGGTACGGTTGTGGTGTTGTTATGATGTGTTGTGGTACTGTGTGGTACTGTATGAGACTGGGCCAGTGCTATGTTTCCGTGCATAAGTGTGTGTTTGTGATATGTGTGTCGTGGCTGTAGTGTGTGTACTGTGTATGGTCAGTTGTGTGTGTGGATATATGTGAGTGTGAAGGTCAGTATATAGGTCTGTGTGAGTGTCGCCCTCGTACCCACTTCCTGATGGTATGTTGTATAAGTGTACAACATTCACAGGTAAGTGTGTGTTCTTATGGTTGCTGTCGTTGTAGGAGAATCTGAAGTCTTTCAGCAAGCAGGAGCAGCGGGATGACATCTAGTTGCAGTTCTATGGCATCTCCGGACGAGTATGGCTTCCTGAAGGTGAGTGTGTCCTTTTATCAAGTTTGTTTCTACCTGGGTTTCTGTGGTGGTGCGACTGAAACCTTGGTGATATGCAGTCTCGTAATATGTCTGTCAGAAAGATTGTCCCAGCCGGCCTGCAGGTGCCTTCTGTCTTCCGTGGGGGTCTGACCGCAGTGGCAGTGCTGGTGGTACTTTGGCTGTATTCCTTAGGGAAGTGGTTCCCAATCTGTGGTCCGGGGACCCCTGGGGGGCCGCAAAGCTTCCTCAGGGGGTCTGCAACTGCTTAGAAAATTAAATAATATTAACAGATTAAGCCCCAGCAGTCAGTGGAGGAGGTCCTCTGATTCTAATAATGATTCAATGGGGGTCCCCGGGTTCCAGTAATGATAAAGTGGGGGTCCACAGAAGTCAAAAGGTTGGGAACCACTGCCTTAGGGAATACCACCAATGGCATAATTTGGTGGTCTTCTCTGCCAGCCTGTTAGCGGTATGACCGCCAAACTCCTAATGAGGCCCTTAGTGTTCTCCAACCCTCTTATGGGGAATTTTCTCCAAAGGAGCTTAGGAGCATTAACCAATATGGAAGGGGAATTTTCAGTCATGTAGGGTTAGGTATACTAACTTACCATGATGATCTGTTTATTATTTTTTTGTCCATGAAGTGGAGGTTATGTAATGAAAAACAAATGAAAAAATAAGTATCACCATGGATGGTAGAGTTTTTTCCCAGCACATAGGGGGCCTTTGTTTTATTATTTTCCTGCTCAAGATGGCTATACCTTAAATGGTGATCAGAGGCTGAAAAATAGGCCAGGCCTTCTGATGTACTAAAGAGGTGTTTCTTAAGGCAGTTGGGGCAGTAGACTTTCCTCTGGTCCACTACAAAGATAATGGAATACTCTTTGTGGAAATGCTTGTTGCTGTGAGGAAACATCTGCCAGGATTTGTACCTCTGTGATACACACACACCAACATTGAATGCCAGTGGGAAATTGTCTGTGCTTTATGAAACTTTGGTTTATTGTTAGTGGGTGTTTTGCTGACGTCTGGGAGAACTGCTCATGAAAGAGTTATTGAAAACAGGGAAGTACTCAAATAGTGCTAATTTACATACAAATACTATTCCCAAATGTATGTCTAGAGATCTCTGGGTAAGCCAGTACTCTTTTTGCCCCCATTTTCCACAGTCCCAGGGCCTGTGTTCTGTGTAAAATCAGTATGCAAATTAGGCTAATTATAATTGGCTAAGTCAACCTACCTATAAGTCCCTAGTATATGGTAGGGCATGTAGGTTTAGGGACCCCAGCATAAGTAGTGCACCCATAGGTGCACTGCTGAGGTGCCCAGTGACATTTTAAAGGCAGGCCTGCCTTGCTGGCTGCTTTTAAACTAAAGTTATATGCAAATTCGACTTTGGAATTAAAAGTAGTTTTATGTTTCCCTTGACGACGTGAGTAAGGAGGTCTCCCTCCTCCATAAAAATGGGGGACTTTTTGCTCTAGCCAAACGCCAGGGTATCCAGAGTTGTTATTGATCCTTGACAATTAAACTAGGTAAAGGCTTCTTGCGGAAGGACAGTGATCCTAATAATTACCTTGCTTTTAGTGTGTTACTACAGGGGCATGCTCCCCAAATCCCCTTGAAAAAACGCAGTGATTACCCAAAGTGGGTTGGTGTGTACATATATGTATGTGATTTGTAATGTCATAATAAACAGTATATATATGTGTGTAGTTTGTGTTCTCACTAAATGTGTTTTCCTCTGAGTCACTCAGGTGGAGTGTGACTTCATGTGCATGCAGATTACAGGACCTAAATTCACAACACATGTGCAACACATGTAATTCTCACAGATAAGGTTCATAAGTCCTCGGGCCCACCACCTTATGTGTACTCATGATGTCCTGATGAGGTAATGTTTTATATGAGATGTGTTGCAGTGAACATGCTGCACTTTTTTTGTTTCTCTCTGTTACAGGGAACACAACAGTGAGTATTAATTTCAGCAGAGAAATGTTGATCCTGCATGTACTTGATTTTCACTGCATGATCATATACGCACAAACTGCCGATTAGGTTTGAGGCTGGGGCTGGTTTTTAACATATATCCTTATGAAAGCCCGGGTCCTTATAGGCCAGTAACAGGGGCTGAACCATGTTGATGGCTTGGAGTGAGGGTCATAGGACCATAAAATCTTAGTGTACCCCATGACTAGTATTTATAATCATATCAACTATCTCTATTTATAAAGGGACACCTTTGTGAATAGTGAGGTATTTTTAATCATTAGATCCCCAGCAGGTTATTCGCAAGTGCTCCTGAAGATATGGTAGAGCCCACTATAGCTTTTAGGGGGTGGCATGGACCCGATGGTGAAGCATGCCACTACTAGAGTGGGTGAGGGTCATGACAAAGAAAATACATTCTTTACTTTAGGAACACAAGTATGGCTTCATTTTTGATTGAAAGACCAGGACATTTTTGTGTTTTCAGTTTAGGAATACCTGGTTGTGATTGTTATTGTTTAAGGGAGAGTGTATTTCTTGGAATCCCCTAGGTTAAGTCAAAGGCTTGTAATTAACCCAAAAATTATTCTAGCCCTTCTGAGAGATGAGTTTGGTTTTCTGAGCTCAGCTCACATTTATCGTATTATGGCAGGGTAGGGATACCCTGCCCCTCTAGACCTGGTGGAGGTGTCCTAGACAGACCTTCCTGAAGCCAGAAACATAGATTTTCTTCTGGTACTGTGCAATTACAAATCAACTGTCCCATCAAAAACAAAAAAGAGGGAAGGATCCCACCCTTTTGAAATATAAGCCCATTGGGGTGTGCCAAGGCTTGACAGGTAGGCAGCATACATATTAAGGGCATTTTCAATTTTATGTGGAGAGGAAAGTGTGCCCCCTTCTCCAGCAATAATTTAGCCCAAGGACCCCATCTCCTGGGGACAAAGTATTTTTTACTTGGGAAGGGGGAATAGAGCCCCATCCCTAAGCCATTCTATGGCCATGGGGACTCCATCTTCTGCGTCACAATGACATATAGTTGCATAGGGATCCCATATCCTGGGGCACCGTGGTGTTCGCTTCTCGGGAGAGTGTTGGCAGGAAATAAAATTCTAATTTCCCTGCCTGGACTCACCCAGGCCAGGAACATAGCTCTGCTCCTGCCTGGTGAGAGCAGAGAAAAAGCTTTTCCTGTCAAAACGTAGCAAAGCAAAAAAACTGTGGGGGTTATTCTAACTTTGGAGGAGGTGTTAATCCGTCCCAAAAGTGACGGAAAAGTGGCGGATTTACCACCAGCCGTATTACGAGTCCATTATATCCTATGGAACTCGTAATACGGCTGGTGGTATATCTGTCACTTTACCGTCACTTTTGGGACGGATTAACACTCCTCCAAAGTTAGAATAACCCCCTGTGTTCTGCTACATCCAGAATGGACACTAGATGTGTAGGCAGCAAAGTTCTCCCCGTACCCCCAATGTGTACATACAGTGTGAGTGTTACTGGTGGGACACGGACATCTAACAAAAATAAAAAACAAACAAAAAAGGACGTAATAGATAAGTGGCAGGAGACTCTTATTTATCTACTGCTTCAAGCAAGAAGTGCCACATAATAGCCTGCAAAGGATTTAGAATTAAATCTTTTGATCTTGGCATACCCTGGAGGATGCTGGAGCATCACCATGCATTTTTTAATGTTATGGGTGGCTGCATGGAGCACAGTAGCCCCTCAGAAAAAACAAAGCAAAATCACTCTAAGTGCCCTGTATCATTGAATCTGTGACCCTGGGCGAGCTTACCATAATTTTAAAGCACTCCTATCTAGAATTGTATGATCTTTAGCTGGAATGCATGGATCCCTTGAGGGTGGTTCTATGGCTGGATTTCATTGTCTGAAAAATGTCAGATAAGAGTCAAGGGCACATTTATGACTATTTTTACAAATATTTTATACAAATAGTTTGTAGCAATAAGTATTTTTAAACCTTGCAATGTGTGTATTTCTAGAATATACTTTTCAGAATAATTATTTGTGACTTTTTAACAACATCAATAGATCTGTTCCATATATGTGTTTGTGCTTCCCTCATGATAAAGCCAATGGGTCTTTGTTTTATATTTATATGTTCAAAAAAGAGGGTTGGTCTGCCCGCCCTACACTGAGGAAAAGCTGCCTTAACCCTCCTTCAAGAGAGAGAGTTGACTGATTGCTCGGAAGGGGCTTTGGAGGTACCCTTCAATGCTGCTCAGAAGGCGGGTGAGGGGGTGATTGCCAGGAGTCACTGAAGCATTTCCACAGCATAAGTAAATTGTGCAGCCCCACATATAGAGGGCACTGAGGAATTCAATTCTGTTTGCATTCCATTGTGACTGGCAAGTGCTAAGAAGCCATAAAGCGCTAATGGAAATCAGACTGCTGTCCAGATTCCCTATTGAAGTGAAAGAGGAGTGCCTGACGAGAACTGCATTCTATTTGCACTTGATGAGTGCATAGCTACCCATAGGTGTCCCAGCATTGGTAATGGGGTGCGTGCCGGTCTGCAAACACTAGGGTGGGCAATCATCGAAAAGCCAAATTTTTAGCAGTTTACAAAAAGGAAGTTCCTCTATAGTTGACCATAGAGGCAAGGGTAAGGCATTCCAGATGTTGGAAGCATTGATCTTAAAAGAGCGACCACTGCTTCTGGCCTTCTTAATGGGGGTATCCTAGCTAGACAGGCATCAGTCGATCAGAGATTTCTTCCAGGGGTATAGGGAACAATCACTTGCCAGGATATCAGAGGATCTTTGGGCCAGATGTAGGAAGCCTTTTGCGCCTCGCAAACTGCGAAAAATGCAGTTTGGAAGGCTCAAAAGGCTTAACGCGCTGCACAACCTCAAATTGCGAGTCGGTACCGACTCGAAATTTGAGGCTGCGACTCGCAAATAGGAAGGGGTGTTCCCTTCCTATTTACGACCGCATCGCCATGCTGAGTTGGTTTGTGACCGCGAATGCGGTCGCAAACCAACTCGCAGTTACCATCCACTTGAAGTGGATGGTAACACATTCGCAAAAGGGAAGGGGTCCCCATGGGTTCCCTTCCCATTTGTGAATCCCACAAAAAAAAAAAATCAGAGCAGGCAGTGGTCCTATGGACCACTGCCTACTCTGAAAAAAACGAAGCTAAATGGTTTCGGAATTTTTTCGTTTTGCAGCTCGTTTTCCTTTAAGGAAAAGGGGCTGCAAAAAGAAAAAAAAAAACTGCTTTATTTAAAAGCAGTCACAGACATGGTGGTCTGCTGTCTCCAGCAGGCCACCATCCCTGTGAGTGTATGGACTCGCTATGGGGTCGCAAACTGCGACCCACCTCATAAATATTCATGAGGTGTGTCTTTGCCACCCCATAGCGAGTCGCAGAAGGTGTCTGAGACACCTTTCTGCATAACATTTTGCGAGTTGCAAATTGCGAGTCGCTATTACTCGCAATTTGCAACTCGCAAATTTTTTTTTTGCTACATCTGGCCCTTTGTTGTGGAGAGCCCTGTATGCTATAAAGAGGGATTTAAATGTAATCCTCTGTGCCACTGGTTGCCTGTGCAGTGATGTTAGAGCTTGCTGGGCATACTCATGCCTGGGAATGTTGCAGAGAATTCTAGTGGTGGAGTTCTGCACTAGCTGTAATTGCCCTAATAATTCCTTTGGAGCTTGAAGGTACAGTGAGTTACTGTAGTCCAGGCGAGAGAGAATAAGTGCCTAGACCACTATTCTTTTAGATGAGGGAGGCAGAAGGTGCAGAATTTTCCTAAACATCCTAGTGATACCATGACAGATAGCTGCAAGCTTAATGACCTGGGTGGTCATGGTCAGAGAATTGTCCAATCAGACCCCGAGGCTTTTTATAGCTGTTTTAGGGATGGGGAGTACCCAAGCAGCTTGGCCAATAAGGATTTGAGGAATTGCCAAGAATCACGAGTTAGGTTTTGTTATTGTTTTGTTTCAGGGAAGAGTTGTTCATCCAATTTGCTACTCTCTCTAGACAGGGCCAAGAGTCGAGGAGATGGTATGCTGGTTATGCGAGAAGGCAAAATCCAGTTGGGTGTCGTCTGCATATGATATTATGGTTATCCCAAAAGGGAGGATGATATCTGCCAATGGGCACATGTAAAATTTGAGTGAGGGACTTAAAGAGGATCCTTGCAGTACTCTGCAGTCCAATGGAAGGAAATCTGAGCTGCAGTTTTCCTCAAATACCTGAAAGGTCCTGTCTTTAAGAAAAGATTGTTTTGTGTAGGTTCTCATTATTCTAATGGGACTACTGGATTTCGAGTGGCAGAATCGTCCGCGGTGTGGAAGACTGAGTCCGACCCACTGCACGTGATACCTGTCACTCCAATTTGGGTTTTTCTCCGACTAACTATCAGTGCCTCATCTCTACCCAAGGGAAGGGATGATTGGGCAGCCGAGCGCATGACAAAAATGGTTTCTCAGGGAAGCCATGGTCACTCAGGTCTCATCCGTTTCTCTCAGTTACATTAGTCTCATATACATAACGACCAACAGAGGCAAGGTTTTAATGAAGCAACTGCATCTTAGATAATAAAGCATGAGCTGCAATAAACGGGCCGACACAACATAAGATTACAATTGTGACTAGGAGACTAAAGCATAGAAATAAAGCTACCATGTTGTCACTTAGAGCCAATAGACTAATTCCTACCTACGCTATAATAAAGCACAGCATGTTGAGCTCTAATTCTGTCCTTCAGGTTCCCCTGCGAAGACATCATCCCCCATACCTGAACAAAGGCCTGAAGTCTGCGTTAGTGGCTGTAGCAAAGCATTCGGCAATCAGCATACAGTTGTGGTACTCTGGCTGGAATCTCCCACTAACGTGCAAAGGACAGGGAAGTGTTTTTATAATACAACAGCTGAGGTTCTGACAAACTGTCTCTACGTAAGGATGTGTTTTCTATGAATGTCAGAGACTAAACTTATACCACATTCACCGGCAACCTATCTTTCTGCAGCCTTGGAAGAAGCACAGAGTGAGCAAGAATGTCTTGTTTGAGAACAGAGTGCTGGCCTAGGCAAAAACAGTCAGATAGAAGAAAATAAAACAAGACCGTTTCCCTGGGTGTGTCTTCAAGAGACCTGGTCTGTGAATCCGATTCATATAAATGGCTACAGGACACTACATACTCCTGCCATTCCCTCGGTACGGGCAGGGCTAAGGGTGGCTTGTGCACATTTATATCCAACAAGTGTGATATAATCAAGGACCTTGCTATAATATCTAATATGTTTTACCAAGTGATTTCATGTCATCTAAAAAATGTGGCACAATTGGTGGTTATCAATTTCTATAATAATGTACCTCTTCAAGATCTTAGATTAATACTTAACCTCCTCCAGGATGACATAGTCCGAGTATGTGACTCCTCAAATAAACAATCTTATTTTGTGTGGGGAGGTGACTTTAACATTTACCTGTGTCCCAGCTCAACTAAGGGCTACTGCCCCCACGCCCCTGATGGTGAAAATGATTCATTACATTTCATACACAACAACTCAGGCAACTCGTTGAATGAAGCTCTATTTAGCCTTGATCTTACCCTATGCAACTCCCTCGCTCAGGGTAGACCACAATTGAAACCCACCTTCAACGGTAGGCAAGCCAACACGATAATTGATTTAATTTTATTTTACCAACAATCTCTTTCCTTATGTACTTGATTACAACATTCAAGACACCATATTTAGCGACCATAACCCTCAAATCTTAGGCCTTACATTTCTCCAACATGCCTTTATACACAGGGATATGGAAGAGATAGTAGGAAATATTGAATTAGGAGCAAGAAATGGTTATACCATACGGTGGTCAGATATTGAACCTATAGGTTTTATGAACAAACTAGTGACCAATTATGCTAACGAATTTAATACTTGCCTTGCAGACAATATGTGTCCACGAGACTGTATCGAGGCCTTCATGGTAATTACGGCTGGTATAAAACAGTTTCTTAAGGCAACTGTTAGTAAATCGAAAGCGAAAGAAGGCAAAGGCTGGTTCAACGCTGAATGTACACAAGCTCATAAGAATTTAAAAAGTTACTTACATTCACAAAACCCGGATAAATGCCAACTAAGTTTAAAGAAGAAGGAGTATAAAAATGCCATAAAGAAAAGGAAACAGAACTTAAAAAATGAGGCATGGCAATCCCTCTATGATGCGAGCATCCGGAACGATAATGTAAAATTCTGGAAAATTGTGAATTCCCCCCTCCTATGTGATGAAGAAATACCTAAAATTGAAATTGCCATCAGGGAAGAAGAGTGGGTTGCCTTCTTCTCCGCTATATACTCCTCAGAAAATTTGGCACTAGAAATAAATCACCCTAAACTAGACTCCTATGACCCCATCTTACCATTTACTCTAAATGAGGTCACTGACGCTATTAACACAAGTAAAAGCGGAAAAGCCCCAGGCCCAGATGAAGTTCCAGTTGATATCTATAAATCTAATACCTCTTTTTGGGGTCCACTATTGACGCAGGTGCTACGCACCTGTTGTTCAACTACTTTCATCTCGACCTGGGCTGAGTCAATAATTATTCCAATCTATAAAAAGGGAGATCGCCATAACCCCGCATGTTATCGTCCTATTTCACTGCTTGACACACTTGCAAAGATTGCGGTACGTATCATCCTAAACAGACTACAAGATTGGATGGAGGAAAATCATATCCTCTCTGATCTACAATACGGGTTTAGGGCTGGCATAGGGACAATGGAACAGGCTCTTAACTTAGAGATCATACTTGGTAAATATACAAGGGCCAAGCCCGGAGCATTATACCTTGCATTTGTCAATTTAACTTCCGCATTCGATTGTGTGGTGCACTAAAAATTGTGGCCCATTTTGCAGGACATGGGGGTCGATACCACCATAGTCCATTTTATTAGGGAATTGTATGCTGGTGCAAACGCTAAGGTCTGCTATGGGCGTCAAGGGGAATGTACTTCATCTTTCCCCATCGAACGAGGGGTGCGTCAAGGTTGCGTGTTAGCTTCCCTATTGTCCGCCTTGTATATTAACAGCTTAGAGGGGACCCTTTCTGTTGTCTGTAGTGATCTTCCACAAGTAAGCTCTCTGAAAATTCCGGCCCTCTTGTACGCAGATGATGCTGTCTTGATGGGCCGCACCCCAGTTGCCCTGCAAAAATTAGTTACAATCTTTGACAACTGCATGGATGTTTTGGGCCTCAAAATCAATCACACTAAAACTTTTTCTATGACATATCCTGGATGTAGCACAAAAAATTGCCACATAGCCTTAAAAGGTGTAAAAATAGTCAACACAGGGACATTTTCATACTTAGGTATTATGTTCGATGATAAAGGCACATGGGTACAAGCCATAAAAGCGAGAAAATTGTTATTCACGAAAACCGTTATGGCGGTAAAAAACTTCTCTAAAAGGGTGGGGAGAGTAACTCCCAAAGACGTGATGACTCTTTACAATGCAAAATGTGTCTCAGTAGCACTGTACGGGGCCGGACTTTGGGGATATCGAGACTGCACTACTTTACAGCTGACAGAAAATGCTCTCCTGTCAACAGTTCTAAGTGTCCGCAATCAACATCAACAGTAGTATGCCATTCAGAAATGGGAGTAACATACCTTATAGATCTCATTCGTGTTCAACCAATCCTACTTTGGCATAAAGTATGGACTTTAGATCCTGCGAGGTTGAATAGGACTATTATAGTAGATGCCCTAGCACTTACTCACTCGTCCAAAATTCCATGGCTAAATTATATAAAGCACTTTCTCATTAAATTAGGCCACCCTGAGCTGTTTTTTACCCCAGATGAATTTAAAACAATCTCCAGGAAAGACCTGAAAAATACTTGCCTCACTCATCTGGCTTAATTGAGATGGGACGTGGAGGCAAATAAATATAGTGTCAAGAGAAACCATATGATACAACAAACGGATGGCATGGAACCATACTTATGCAAAGTCACGAACCCAAGACATCGGTTTGTCCTTACGCGTTTGAGACTAGAGTCATTTCACCGCCTCATTAGTTTCCCCCTGATTAATGATTGGTCCTCACAATTGGAAAAATGTTCCTGTGATAATGTTTCTGACCAAAATACAATGCACACACTTTTCTTTTCCAAATATTATTCAACTTTTAGGAAAATGTTTGTAATACCACTTTTAAAATTAATGCATTTTAAACAATGTCGTCCAGCTTTCTTGTATCTTTTATCCCTTCCATCTATTACAGTTTGTAATGGATTAGCTTTATTCCTGTGTTCAGTGATTAAGGCCAGAAAATGTCTCGAGGCAAATAGGTGAGGTTTCCCAAGTATTATAATCAAGGCCTTTTTTATTATTACCCTTAATCAAACTGTTCATTAACTTTTAGTTCTTTTTAAAAATTTTAAATTTTATCTGCTTATATTCATATTCATATTTATATGTATTTTATTCTTTGCATCCTTTCTCCTGCTGAAATTGTTTTTTATGTAAAATTACTTTTATGATTGCTAAAAACAATCGAATAAAGTTTCTTTGATGATGATGATGAACCGGGAAACAAAGGAATCTGAATACGTAAATTTAGTATTTGTCAATAATATGCATTTGTTTTCTGTAGGTGGCAATTTAAAATAACATGACTCAGCATTTTTTAACATCATTCCCATCATTCCCAGAAAAATATGTACACTTTTCAGCATACGTTTTAGAACTCCCTTGGGGGGGAGTTGGACAATGTTCAGTCTTTGGGCTGCTTCCTCTGTGAATGAAATGCCCATAATAATTATAGCAAAACATATCACCATAATTCTTTTTAGATTGATAAACATCTTCTTTTTCAAATACTGTATAATACTGCAAATCAGTCATCATAGAATCAACAGTTTTCACTTCCCAATCATCAGAAACAACCTGGGTATTATTATATCGTTCATTGAAAGTTTAAACACGCGGTATTTGAATGACCTCCGTAGGGCCGTATATATCAAATATTACTTTGTCCCAAAAAATCATTAGGAGGTCTTCCACCAGTTCAACTGTTGATTTTTCAGGAAGAAAGTGACCATGTATTAACAAAAATAAAGTGATGACAAACCCAATCCAAAGCAGGAAGGCTAGTACAGTCAAGGAAAGCCACAGATAGTTCCATGGAAGAATAAAATAAGTTACTTTAAGCCAATTTATCAGCTTACGTGTTTTTGACAGTTCTGGAGTCGAAGAGGCGAATGAGTCTGAGACGTTATCATTGATGTTGGCAAAATATCCAGAAGCAGTTTGTGCAAAAACTGGAGCTGTGTTCATTGGTGGAGTTGGTGTTTCCCGTGGTGGCACTAAGTAAATAGCACCATCCCTCTGTGTCGAAGTTGTATCAAATCGATTAATTATTTCTGTATTATTTGTTGTTAGTGGAACCAATGCAAGATCACTTTCCACCCTCCCCAGGCTCGGAGAGGTATCAGTGTTGCTGCTTACAAGTTGTAGAGGAACTTCTTACCCAGTACTGAGAGGGATTCGGGAACTACTGGCAGATCCTTTCGGTCGGCTGTGCAGGATCGACCACATAGTATGGTTGGACATTTTCGATGGAGACAAAGCGATTTTCTTTGGTACCTGCCAACGGTAGTAGAATGGCAGTTCTGGTACAGTGTATTCCCAAAACTGGGACTGGTGCACGATAAGAAGGACCAAATTCCTTTCTCACAGCAACCTTTTCATGCACTAGATACCCCACTCTAGGAATCCAGCTGGTAGGCATTACAGGTACATCCTTAATTCCTTTGGAGGCAGCACTGGCAGAAGAGTTGTCATCATGGAATTTTTTTGTAATTCCTGTAAGACAGTGACACATTCATTTATGTCAAAAGGTGTTTCTGCCACCTCCACGACCGTCTAGGCAGATTGTTAAGTGCTCTCTGGACTCCATAACGGTGATTAAGCCAAATACGAACCGTACCTAAGACTCTAGCTGTTGAGGATTGCTTTAAATCACGGTTTAATCACTCCACAACACTATTTCCCTCAGGATGAAATGGAGACGAGTACTGCAGTTGGACCCCCAACAAAGCCATGGTGTCCCCGAATGCCCTTGAGGCGAAAGAAGGGCCCTGGTCCGAATGGAAAGCCGCAACTGCATATGTAAGGATAAAGACTCGCAAATCTTTAATAACAGTCTGAGCGTCAGACAAGCATTGTGGCCATGCCCATAGAAGTCTGGAGCATGAGTCAACAGCGACTAGGATGTATTTGTATGCACTATCCGGTGTTAGGGGACCGCAATGGTCCAAGTACACACATTGTAAAGGTTTAGAAATCAAGAAGGGTGACTGTTTAATTGTCTGTACTTGTAGGAAGGTAGCCTATTTCTAGCCTTGTTACCCCCACTTTTGGCCTGTTTGTGAGTATATGTCAGGGTGTTTTTACTGTCTAACTGGGATCCTGCTAGCCAGGGCCCAGTGCTCATAGTGAAACCCTATGTTGTCAGTATGCTTGATATGTGTCACTGAGAACCTGCTAGCCAGGATCCCAGTGCTCATAAGTTTGTGGCCTGTATGTGTTCCCTGTGTGGTGCCTAACTGTATCACTGAGGGTCTGCTAACCAGAACCTCAGTGTTTATGCTCGCTCTGCTTTTAAAATTGTCACTGCAGGCTAGTGGCCAATTTGACCAATTCTGATTGGCACAGTGGAACAGCCTTATAATTCCCTAGTATATGGTACCTAGGTACCCAGGGTATTGGGGTTCCAGGAGATCCCTATGGGCTGCAGCATTTCTTTTGCCACCCATAGGGAGCTCAGACAATTCTTACACAGGACTGCCACTGCAGCCTGCGTGAAATGACATCCACGTTATTTCACAGCCATTTTACACTGCACTTAAGTAACTTATAAGGCACCTAGTTATTAGCTTACCAGAGTTCCTCTGCACTTCACTGTTCGACTTCTGCCAAGGATCGACTGCTGACTGCTCAATGACACCTGAAAAACTGCAACATTGTTTCTGCCCACCGGCTCACAGAAAGGCTCGGCCGGGACATTGACGCCGGCTCCACATGGAGCCGCCATCAATGCCTCTGTGTGGCAGGTGCAGTTGCACCAGTCGCGCAGATCACTGCCCGAAAATCAGGCAGTGACTTGCGCGACGTGGCTCTGCACCGGAGCCCCTGCACTGCCCATACAAAGTGCATGGGCAGTGCAGGGGCCCCCGGGGCACCCCCTCCGCCAGCCTTTTCCTGGCAGGATATCCAAGGCTGGCGGGAAATGAAACATTATCCGTAGGGTAGCTCCGCTACCATGGCGGATGGTGTTTCAACTCGCTGCCAGGCTGCCTGATGGCGGGAGCCTGGCGTTGGGTGAGGGCTGCCACTGGTGGCCCTCACCATGTTCATAATATGGCGGTTTGGCCCGCCATGCAGGCTGGCGGCTTCGGCCACCACTGCCGGCATGGCGGGCCAAACCGCCAAGTTCGTAATGAGGGCCTGAGTCCGACCGACTGCAGGTGATACCAGTCACTCCAATTTGGGTTTTGCTCCGGCTAACTAGCAGTGCCTCATCTCTACCCAAAGGCAGGGATGATTGGGCAGCTGAGCGCATGACATAAATGGTTTCTCTGGGAATCTGTGGTCACTCAGGTCTCATCCGTTTCTCTCAGTTACATTAGTCTTATATACATAACGACTAACAGAGGCAGTATTGGTTTCAATAATGTTTTAATGAAGAGACTGCATCTTAGATAATAAAACCTGAGCTGCAATA
Source organism: Pleurodeles waltl (assembly GCF_031143425.1). Classification (NCBI taxonomy): domain Eukaryota; kingdom Metazoa; phylum Chordata; class Amphibia; order Caudata; family Salamandridae; genus Pleurodeles; species Pleurodeles waltl. Next base: position 834,177,107 of record NC_090437.1, read on the forward strand.
ACCAGGACGACACAACATAATAAGATTAAAATTGTGACTAGGAGAGTAAAGCATAGAAATAACGCTACCATGTTGTCACTTAGAGCCAATAGACTAATTCCTACCTATGCTACAACAGAGCACAGCATGTTAAGCTCTAATTCTGCCCTTCAGGTTCCCCTGGGAAGGCATCATCCCCCATACCTGAGCAAAGGCCTAAAGTCGGCGTTAGCGGCTGTAGCGAAGCATTCGACAATCAGCATACAGTTGTGTTTCTCTGACTGGAATCTCTCTCTAAAGTGTACAGGACAGGGAAGTGTTTTTATAATAAAACAGCTGATGTTCTGACAAACTGTCCCTATGTAAGGATGTGTTTTCTATGAATGTCAGAGACTAAACTTATAACATGTTCACCAGCAACCTATCTTTCTGCAGCCTTAGAAGAAGAACAGAGTGAGCAAGAATGTCTTGTTTGAGAACAGAGTGCTGTCCTAGGCAAAAACAGTCAGATAGAAGAAAATAGAACAAGACCGTAAAAAGTGACTACTGTAAAAATAATAAAGCGAAGCTGAATAAAACATATCTAGGTGAAGGTGCACAGCGGCAGGCCTAGTATGCTAAAATAACATGCATGAAGCTTATAACTAAAATGGCTACACATCAATATGAGCCAGGTGAGGGCACTTCCCCATATTCATGCACGGTGCATTCTCTCAATAAGTATGTCATGGTTGACAGCATAGCAGCTGAGCCACCTTGATCCAGTAGCTTTTAAGTCTCTTCAACAACTGTGAGGAGCACGGTCTCTGTGCTGTGCTTTGGTCTGAACCCAATTTGGAAAGGATGGAGAATATTAATGTTCTTTAGGAAATCTGAGAATGCCTTATTCACATGTCTTTTGAGCAATTTGCTCATATCCAGAATCTGCAAAATCAGCCTATAATTTCCAGGGGCAAGAGGATCAAGATTGTTTTTTTTAGAAAAGCTTTTAGCATGGCAGGTTTACAAATTGATGATATGATTCCTCAGGTTAGAGAAAAATGTAATAATTCAAGGAAGACCAGCAGGATCTGGTCACTGGCTTTTTCTAAAATATTAGACGGAGCTGAATCCAAAGGTGAGCCTGACTTCACTTTATTAAGTATTGCCAAGAAACAGTAAAGCATCATAGGCGGAAAGGCCAAGAGGGCAGGGATATTGCCGGTCTGGCGATATATGGTGAAACTGGAGTCAGGAACTGACTCATATTTCCAAAACAAGAGATAGATATCTTGGAAAAATCTTGCTAACTCATTACACTGCTGGGCTGAGAGTTAGAGAGTCAGTGAATTGGTGGCAGGGTCAAGTAAGCGTTTAACTGTCTTGAAAATCGCCCATCTTGTGTTGGACACCAAATGTATCCTGATGGCACCTCTGTAACTTGCTTTTGTTTTTCTCATTATAGCTTTTTTGCTAGCTTGCCGTAGGGCCTTAAAATAGGGTGTGTACCAGTGTGCTGACTTTTTGCTAATGCATTTGTTCTGGATTTTTTTTAGAATTACTTCATCCAATGACTCAGTAATCCATTGCGAGACTTTGATGCTTGCTATGTTCAAACTAAACAAGAAAGGTACTGTGACACCAGAATAAATTTGTATTTGTGGAATGAAGTCCATTCTAATGAGTAATGAGGAAAACACCAGTTCTGTTCCACCAACAGGTTGGTCACCCAGAAAAGACTTTCCAAATCCTTTATCCCAGTAATCCCCAAAACTTGTTAGAAACCGTTGCTCAAGCATTGCCCAACAAGGTTGTAACATGAGAGCAACCTAAAATGGCTTCCTCGGAAATCATTGAAGAGTGTTACTAATGCCTGTGATAATTTGCTGCTTTTCAAGTGCTAAGTACAGTATTACGGTAAGTGTGAGTGAAATAAGTACATTTTGTCTTTTTTTATACTAAGCACTGACTGTATATTGAGTTCTGACTTTTACTGGTTGATTTGTTGAGTTAACAATCTTTAAAACTAAAACTACAACTCCTCCATGAGTATGTCTTGGATTACTCAACTTCCCTGTCCTGCGGGGCAACGGATAAAGGGATCCCAGAACAGTAGTAAAACATTCTGAATGGCACAATCTGAGTCCAGTAACAGGTATCTGAGCTGGAATTCTTGAAAACGTTGCAGCAGGCTCCATCTCACAACCCATTCCTCATGCCAGATCAAGGATGTATTTAATGAACTCCCCCTGACCTGGGGCAAAGTGGGGAAAGATTATTATTAGTCCCCTGGTCCTATTCGGGCCAGGGAGGTCAAAATCAAACAGGCAACAAAGCGATATTCATAAATGATCAGGCTTACCCATCCACTCATGAAAAATGCATCATAGGGTTTCCCAAACATATTTATTTTGTGTTTCTTTCTTTCTTGCTTTCTTTTTTTCTTTCTTTCTCTCTTTCTTTTTCTTTTCACTTTCCTATTTTTCTCCTCCCAGTGTTGGTAAACAATAAGAGCACAATACTTGTGAGTGTCTAATGTGCATGTGTTGTGAAAGTGCATTGGAGTCTAATAATTGTTCAATGAATCACATTTCAAGATTCACAAGCCTTTCAAAAAAGATGGCATTCAAATGGAACCATCTTGGGGCTCCCTCCCTTGCTCAAGTGCAATGGTGGTTGACAGGACAGGGGCATGACACTTGAAAACCCACTGCAAGAATGGTGATGTGGTTCTACCTAGGCAGCAGATCTTTTCCCCCACGGAGTGCACGCTGCAGAAGCAGAGACCCCGGCACTGCTCACAGCTGCTGCATTTGGAACACAGACTGCAGTACAGGTGGTCGGCATTGTCGGCGTTTGGCTGAGGTGTCTCCAGGGAAAAGCATGCTGCCTGAACGGTCACTGCCACAGCATGAGGGAACAGAAGCACGTGGATCTTGGGGCAGATGCGCCAAAAAGCTAAAGGTGGTAGCTTGGGAATTAAAAAATCGGTCTTAAAAAGGTCATAATGTTGTTAATGGTGGAGGTGTCTTAATCAAGGAGACAAGCACTGAGAGCAACGCAGGCCGCCCCTTCATCAGAGAATTCCCAGATACTTTATATCAACCTCAGTGACCTCAGCTGAGAGTGGGGGGCTGAGAAAGCCCTTGAAAATGGAAGGCAAGTGTCAGATTTCAGCGTGGAGGTTGGTGGGGGTGATTCAGTCTTCTCTGCACCGACCACTGTTCAGGATAGATTAGCCATTCTCTGTCAACTTTATGAAATTGAGAATCAGGTACGGGATGGAGTAGAAGTAGTGATGGAAGGGTTAACAAACCAGGAGGTTTTAATCCCTTATGCTAAACAGGCCAGTGTAGGAGCTCTACCTGCGGCTGGGTTAACTACAATTACAGCTGCACCAAATAGGAACTCAGTGATGTCGGCCCAACAGAGTGAAACTGTGAAGGAAGTGGCGAGGGAAAGTGGGGAGTAATTGGTGATGCAGCACTCTCCCAATATACCATCTCTGGCTTCTGCTGATCCCCCTCAGTCAGTGATTCATGACTCTCAAACAAACCCTCAAACGTCTGCTTCATTCATCCCCACACAGAGAGAGTTGGCCCCAATACCCGGCAGATGAGAATGCTAGGCAACATGGTGGACTCTACCGAGCAGGGAGACAAGTTATTTTCACTTACTGATGGATCAGATTGATGGGTCAGACTTCCCGAGCTCCAGTAAGCTAGGTAAGTATCAGCTATAGGTAACATTTAGGGTGTTGGAGGCCTCAGAGGCAAGTTCAAGTGGAAAAATCGATGATCTATGCAGTACTATTAAGCGGAACAAACATCAAGGTGGGAAATTGAGAAAGGGAAGCTCCAAGCGGAGGAGCGAGGGCCAGGTTTGGTCCCCGGTAGCACGAGCCTTGGAATGGGATTATTCTGTAATTAGGCAAATTAAGGTGGAAGACTCTCAGAAGTGTAAGATCCTACCGCTTTGGAAAAATGAATACCAGCTCCCCACTGCTGAAGAGGAGCCCTCATTGGGCCTTATTTATAAAGCTATAAAACAGCTGAAGGATGAGACCCGGGTTGAAAGCCGCAGAGTGCGCCTGGATGCTAAGAAACTTCAAGGAGCTATCATGAAGTTAATAAGACCTGTGCCAAAATAGGGAATAGGATTTCATCTGTGGAAGAACGAGCTGCAACGCTGGAACCAGATGTTAGGGCGTTACATGGCAAGCTGAAACAGAAGCACAGATGGCCAACCTCATGTGAAAGATGCAGGACTTTGAAAACAGACAGTGCAGAAACAACTTAAGATGTTTGGACCTAGCAGAGGGAATATAAGGCAGTGATATTTGGCTCTTTATGGTGAATCTTCTGAGAGGGGCCTTTCCTGTACTTACTACGTGGAATTGGGAACTGGAAGTTCAGCCTGTTTATCATTACCCCCTAATGTCCAAAAAATCACGAGTTTAGGAAGTAGACAGGCCTAAAGCTGTACTAGTATATTTTGGAAACTTTTTGTTGCGACAGGTGATTTTTTAAAAACGTTATCCTGACGCCAAGCGGAGTTGTGATAGTCACTCTTTTTTCAGTCGCCTGGATCTTTGCCATGCGGCAGTGAAGAGAAGATGGTGGCTCAGGCAACTCATCAAGTCCATTCAGGATCTGGGATGGGAAACCTATTAGCTAAATCCAGCTCGCTTGAAGATCGTTTTTGATGGCACTGTCCGGACATTTTCCTCAGACATAAAAGGGTCAGAGTACTTAAAAGATATCTCCTCCAGGGATGTGAAAGCTTCCTAGGGTAGTGGTCATTTGTCAGCCTTAGATGGTCCCATAGGCCAAAAGGCATTTCTGGGGGTGGGTAAAGGTCGGGGGTTTCGCTTGTTTAGCTGTATTTGATTGCCTTCATAGTGGATAATGTAGGCTGGTATAATGTTTATGGGGAGGTTGTGTGTCTTATGAAAAGGGAATAAAGTAGGGTAAAGTAGGGTGGATATGTTTTGTTTTCTCTTCTTGGCAATAGGTGTCGGTGTAAGGAGGCATTCCAATTTTGATACGCAGGCATTCCCCACATGGTGGTTTTGTGGAGTTGGAGGGGGCACGAGATGGCTTTGGGCGCCTGACTACGTTGTGGGGGTGGTGGAGGAGACAGAGGTTGGTGGATGTGTCGTTGTTGGGGGTTAAGATTTCAATGGCCCTGATTGATTGATTATTGCAGGGGGAACAAACAGCCAAGTACAATTCAGGTACTACAGCATCTATTTTGGATCAATGAGTAAGAGTAAGATATGAATTGCATCTGTTAACATTTGTGGTTTGAATGATAGTGGTAAGAGGAGAAGAGTGGTTCTTGATTGAAAAGTACTTCAGACAAATATACTTTGCTTGCAAGAGACACATATAGAAGGCTCTAGGAACCATTTGTTGGAAACTATTGGCTTTAAGTTGGTTGGGTGTACAATACAGGGGGTAAGGACTGGAGGGGTTGCCATTCTGGTCAGGGGAACTTGTGTAGTTTTACGAGCCCAAAATCTGATAAACTTGGGAGATGGATGATCATGGAATGCCAGTATGTGAATGGTCTTTTCACCTTAGCAGCGGTTTATGAGTTAGTAGTTGACGATCCATCATTGTTTGATCTGTTGAATAACAAACTGGCCCTCTGGCCTACTCTGATAGTATTTTGTGGGAATTTGAATTTTTAATGGAAGTGGGGTGGCTAAAGAAAGTGTCACATATATAAATACAGGTTCTAAGCCAAACGTTTGAGTCCCTGATCCATCTAGGAATAACCATGGGTTGACTGATGCTTGGAATAGGTTTAAAACCCCAGAACCAGGTTATACTTATTATTCTGTACCACCTAGATCCCATGCCCACCTGGATTACATGTTAGCTTCACATACCCTTTTAAATGGGGCTAAGTTCTAAAAATTGCCCAGGGTCATGTCTGACCACAATCCATTGATGGTGGAGTTAGTTGTGATGGGCCTGCGGTTAATGGTACGGAACTGGACTTTTGAATGGGCATTTCTTTTAAACGCAAATTTTATACAACATAAGAATAACTAGATTACAGAATTCTCGGAGATTAATTGAGGGAGTGCCTCAGTGGGGGCAGTGTGGAATGTCTTTAAGGCCAATATACACGGGGAAACTTCTAGCTTTAGATTGACACATCAAAAAAACAAAAAGTGCAGCTTATTGAGGTATATAGCACCCTTGAGGAAGTTGGAGCTCAGTCAATCATAGCGGCCTCTCTAGGAGGAGATGATTACTGACATTTTGAGTAGGAAAGCCGCTGTGAAATACATGACTTGGAAAAGGGACAGTTATGAATATAGTGAGCAGGTTGGTCACCACCTGGTGGGCCGAGCCAGGCAAAAAAAAATGCTCAGTCCGAAAAAAGGGAGATACGGGATTCCCATGGTAGTCTGGTTACAGATTCCAAAGGAATCTGTGAGGTATTTCAGGGATTCTACAAGAGGCTATATAAAAAAGAAAAAGAAAACAACATTTTAGAAGAGGATTTCTTGATTCAATTCACTTCAGGAGCCTTAGCATGGAGGACTGCGATTTGCTCGAAGACCTCTTTTCGGTGGAGGAATTACAAGCTGTTATTAGGGATTTGCCATCAGGGAAAAGCAGTAGGTGGAGATATAATTTCACTAGAGTTTTATAAAATCTTTTTTCTTACACTTAAAATCAGACTTGCTTTCTACATTTTTTCAGATTCTAAAGGGTTATCCAGCCCCAGACTCAGGGTTTTAGTGAACATTATTGTTTTTACAAAAAAAGGTAAGCCCCTGAAAGACCCAGAGTCATACAGGCCTATAACTGTCCTTAAAAGTGACACAAAAATGTACTCTAAAATCTAAGCCTCACGTTTGAGCTTAGTTTAACTCTTTTGAGTTTCCAAGGAGACCAGTGGCACTCGTTTATTATTTTGAAACAGAAGAATTATAACCTGGAATTCCTGAGAACCCTTTCATGGTCTAATAGCACAGCTGCCCAGTTTTCTGGTCAATAATCTTTACCTAGGAGTGCCTGCCACATGAGGGTGGTCATTTTATGGGAAGGGCACAAATAAAGAGTTTTATTGAGGACCCCATATAAACGAGAAACTACACCCTGATATTTGCCCGGTGCAGGGAGGTATTGGAGAATGGGCGACCCACAGACAGTTTTCCACATGTGATGCACAGACATTTAACTAGTTGGTGATATTCCTGGTGGTTACTATTACGAATCCTGAACTGTAGTTGTATTGTTGGAAAGGTCATCAGCAATCTACTTTTAAGCATTTGATTTACTCATCTTAAGACCTCTTTCATTCCAGAACAACCACCAATATGAAGCGCCATATGATGCCATAGTGAAGTGTAGCAGTGACCCCGTGGGAGTCCACCTTGTTGTTGGAAAATCCATGCCTGATACGGCTGCAGAGTTGTATTAGGAAGTAGGTCTTCAGGTATGTTTTAATTTATATAAGTTTATTATATATTAACATCAGGACAGCTTCCGGCTCCTCTCCATCTCCATCAACCGGCCAACTGCCATTACTGTACATTCGCTTCTAGAACCTTTCCACCCACATATTCCATAACATGCTCAGAATGACAGTGTGAGCTCCTGCGAGACCATATAGCCTATAACATTACATTACATGGCTATAACATTACATTACATTCCAACACATAGTTTGTATAACAAGAAAATCCAAGTTATAATAATAGATGTTGATTTAACATACTAGACTTCCAGGTTTTAAATCTACATGTGAAATATTCTCTCTGAAGAAGTTAATATGGAATAGCAATTTTGTTAAATAAAGCTAAACATCATGTATTCGTTAGAGTCTAAATGCATGTATAATGTATACATTTAGCAAGAATTCCATATTACTATTTCAAAATATAATCACATAACTTTTTGTGTCATTTAGTTACCCTTGTCGATGGTTTGCCCCTAATGCCTTCTTCCTTAACATCACCCATGTTATTCATTCCTTCTCGCTTTTCATGCTTCTGAAACCGAGACACAGCTATTTGATCCTTGTTCCAGCATTTACTATCCTCCAGATTTACTGCACTGTTTCTTACTTCCAGCACTTTATTTTGTTCAGAGAATTTTGATTCACATTTAGGTAAACTTCTTGAGCATTTTCACTTTCTCATTATCACCAACCCTTACATTTAACTTCCTGACTCCATGCTTATGTTGTGTCTAAACATATTTACCTTGCATTTGTACCCTTTTGTTTCCTACTTCATCAATTTTCCTTTTTGGTATATCAGATTGACCCACCCATTCTCTCAATAACTTCGATGCAAATACACTTCCTCTCAATAAGAGGCAAGACCTCTGTGAAGGTGTTGGTTGAGATGCCTACTGCCCACAACAATTTTCTCAACTCCAATTTACAATTCAACCCACTTGCCTTAGCCACATGGACATTCTCCTTAATAACTCTATTGAATTCCTCGATGAGACCATTATTTCTTAGGTGACATAGTGACGTATTAGTATGCCCTACGGCCATAAATTTCAATAATTCTTCAAACTGTGCACATGTAAACTGGTACCCGTGATCTCTCAAAATCTCATCACGGATCCCTTCCTTTGCAGAAACAGTTTCCAGAAACTTGATTACACTCATGGAATTTGGCACATTCATAAACTTAACCACAGGCCAACAGCTGTAATAATCAATGACCCCTATGCCATGTTCTGAGGTTCCACTAGATACTAGTATTGGGCCAATAATATCAATGGCCAACTTGCTCCATGCTTTCTCTGGAGCCTTGATTGCCTCCTCTGGACTTGAAACAGTCACCTGTGATTTATTGCTGATAGCTCATCCTATACAATCCCTTACAAAATGCTCCACATTTCTCTCTAAACCTGGCCACCATAAACTCTCTCTTATCCTTCTCTTCATGGCACAAATGCCAATATGACCTTAATGAGCCAGGGTAAGTACTTATTTCCTCATACCTTCAGGTACTATTAACAAATTGGCACAAAATAAGGGACCATTGATAGTTGATAACTCCTCAAAAACATATTTGTACTTCATTCCATAATCTTCATTGAGACTCCATCTTGACCAACATTGACTAATACTTTGCATGATCTCCTTAATTTCCTAATCTAATTCACATGCATTCTTCCACTCTTGATCTCATGTAGCTCCCTCAGAATGGTTCTCCACAGTACACACAAAGTTTGTTATTTCCTGTTGGCCTCTTTCTCAGGGGTCTGAAAGCACACTGAAGTGAGGCCCCTCCCAAAAAAAACATCAGCTGACCCAGCCAAAGTTAAAAACTACCTGCCTATCTCTCTGCGCCCCTATCCAGCAAAAGTCCTAGAGAAAGCGATCAACCAGCAACTCACCCAACACTCTGAAGATCACATTCTCCTGGACCCCTCCCAATCTGGATTTCGAGCTACCCACAGCACCAAGACAGCCCTGATGACAGCCACAGATGACAACAGAGCCCTCCTGGAACATGGGGAAACAGCAGCCCTCATCCTCCTGGACCTGTCCGCCACATTTGACACCATCTCCCACCGCATCAGGGTTCAAGGAAATGCCCTCAAATGGAGTGCCTCATACCTCACCAGCATAACCGAACTGACCTTCTTCGATACCTACATAACCCCCCTGGCCATCACCATCGGATCGCACAGACTCAACATCTTCTAAGCCAACGACACACAGCTCAGCTTATCACTGTCCAAAGATACATTCACCACAAAATATGTCTTCCACAGATGCATGACAAATGTAGTGGAGTGGATGATGGATAGAGACTTTTCTGCAATGCAGAGCTTAGATCTGAACAATAAAATGCAATAAAAAACAATTCCTACAGATGGGGGCCCGCTGAACAAGGCTTCCATTTCTGCCTCCATCATCAAGTTCACAAAGTGTCCCTCCACCCGGCTGTGTGGCTTTTGGTGTGTGCACCCACGTCATAGGCGTTCAACTTTTAGAGTCTTCATCAGTAAAACTGGGCAGCAACATGAGGCTTCCCCAAACAGTACCTGCGGGGCCTATGATAGAGTCCCCTTCCCCCTGCTCAGGGGCATCCATATCGTGTAGTCCATGCTGCCTGCCCTCCTAGCATTCTCTTTTGTTACCAATAATACTGCTGTCTGCAACACTCCCACCAGTATTTGTGACAGTGTTTGTAACAGTGTTTGTGACAGTGTTTATGGCAGGTGGGAAGAAATCCGCATTAGAGTGCACAACAGGCGGTGGATCTGACTGACTAGGTGCTGTCCCGCTCACTGGTGCCATTGCTGAGTCCTTGATCCATCAGGGTCTTATTCTGGGTTCCTTGGCCACCAGACTATGTTGCTCCATCTTCGGGCACAGTGCACCGCCCCCCGAACTCCTCTGTCTGGCACTCTTCTCCTGGATGGACTTCACAGCATTCAGCCTCTTCGGCCCATTATGTGGTATCCCTTGCATTGAAGACCGAAGACTGTTGGCAAAACAACCAACAGCAAATGCAAGGAACACAACCTGGGAACCAAAGGAAACTGACTTCAGGAACTAGAAAAATACACTGCAGGGGGGGGAGTCTCCACTTTGGGTGAATATACATTCTGCCAGTAGTTTGCACTTCTGTTACCATCATTATCGCCAGATTGTGATAAGCTGGTGATCCGAGGATGATAGCCTCTCACCGGGGTTTCTACACGATTGCCATCTTGCCTGCGTGTCAATGTCCTGTAGCTGATATCATTCATGGGCCTGATTTACAAAGGTAAACTTAGACAAAACATCTAAGTTGAGAACTAAAGTCTAACTTTACTTGTAGTGAAGTTACACTTTTGGTCTAAACTTAGACTTTTGGTCTAAGTTTACCTTTGTAAATCGGGCCCAATATATTCACCGGTGTCAATGTCCTGCGGCTAATATCATTCATATGTATATAAGTATGGTATCTGTTTGGATATGGAGTCATTGTGAGGAGGGATTCTGTATTTTTCTGAGCTATCCTTGGGTATTCATATGGACAGAACTTCTCAACTTATAGTGCTCAGCCCTTCTAAGCGGTTTGTTTTCATTGCTATGGCCGTGGCCCTCCTTTGTATCGCATCACTTTGGTTAGACAAGGGGTCCCCAACTGTTCAGGAATGTCTTGCTTGGCTTATGGCGATTTGTAATCCTAATTTACTTTATATGATAAGAGATATAAAAAATCGAGCTGGAAGGGAAAGATGAAGGACAACTGTCTCAAACTCAACACCGAAAAAAATGAAAGTCCTCATCTTTGGGAATAACACATCACCGTGTACTAACACATGGTGGCTCACAGAGCTCGGCACCCCACAGCTCCCACAGGCCACACCTACAACCTCAGCACCATCCTGGCTAGCAAGCTATCCATGAAGAAACAAGTTGCTGCAGTCTCATCTGCCTGGTTGCACACCCTTTGCATGCTCTGCAAGATCTTCAGGTGGCTCCCAGCAGACAACAGAAGGACCATCCTGGAGTCCACCATCATCAGCAGACTGGACTACAGAAACACATTCTACATAGCAATCACAACACCCCTCCTGAAGAGACTTCAGGCAATACAGAATTCAGTGGCAAGACTCATACTCGACCTCCCTAGAAGGACCCGCATCACATCCCATCTCTAAAAACTACACTGGCTCCCGATTCAGAAGAGATGCAAGTTCAAGATGCTGACCCATGCCTGCAAGGCCCTATAATCCACTCATACAATGAGCCTTGAAGCCCATAAGTATGGTTTAAAATGCACGACGCCCACCAGCAAATCAGTGTTTCTGTTCAATTACTGAATAGGTTGCTTCAGCCCACCTCAGCTCCCCTCAGGCTTCTGGTAGTGAAAGCAACCATTCATCGTTCCCGCCTCTCCTTGGATTAGCACTGCTCCCAATCCCCTTTGACAGGCATCTGTTATAATTATGGTTTGATCCCAGGTATCAAAAAGCTTCAATGGAATGCCATGTGCAATATTTTTCTTGTTTAGGTTAAACTCCCTTTCACATTCTTTTCTCCATACACATTTGGAAATCTTTGTCATAATATTTCTCATGTTGAATAGCTATTCTGCACAATTTGGCACAAATCTTGTGTAAAACTCAATTAAACCCATAAGTGATCTCAACTGATCCTTATTATCAGGTGAACACAATTCTTCAATTGCTTTCACAAAACGGATTTTTGGTTCTGTCCCTTTTGCCGATAATTTGTACCCTAAATATGGTATAGAGGTAGTATTTATCCTACACTTTTCAGGACTAAGCGTTACTCCTTTGCTTCTTGATAAATCTAATACCTGATGTATCTCTCATCATGCTGATTACAACTTTCCCCATAAACTAACACATCATCTTGGAAGGCCTTCACACCACCATGCCTTTTAACAAACTGTCCACTGTTCTTTGGAATGCAGTAGACATTGAAGCTAACCTGCAGGGCATTTGTTTACACTGAAATAACCCTTGAAGCGTAATGATTGCCATATGATTTCTAGAGTCTGAATATAAATGAATTTGATGATACGCAGATGTCATATCCTGTAAACAAAACACTTTACCTCCCTTGAGTATGGACAACATCTCCGTCATATCAGGTAAAGGCTATTGGTCTTCCTATATTTGATCATTAAGATTGCATAAGTCAACACACATATGAATGGAAACATTGGCCTTCCGAGCCAGGACATGAGACGTGACCCACTCTGAAGATTCAATGGGCATTATTAAGTCATTCTCGCATCATTTGTCAAGTTATCTTTTTCAACTCTTCTCACAAGGCTAGTGGTACCTTATAAATCATAGTTTGAGCATTCTCCTTAATTCATATTTTATGCATGAACCATTTGAACAAGCCTAACTCATCCTTGAATACTTCAGGATGTGACTCTTCCCAAACATTTGTCTTTACTACTGATACTTGCATGTAACCCTACTTAGGCATGGCTTGTTAAGGATTATTGGGGTCCAATAAAATGCTTAAACTCCCTAGGTCATACCATCCTAAAAGACATGCATCATTCTTTGCCACATATACAGTCCCTTGTGTTTTCTTATTCTTGAAATTTAACTCTGCATCACGCTGTCCCAACACCTCAATGGTTTTACCGAAATTTCCTACAGGATGAATTTTCCAGCTCCATAATTGTATTGCTTTCTTACAGAATTGTTCTTTCGATTTTCTTTCACTCATTGATGTAAATTGCTACATTTTTCAATACTTTACTTTTCCAGAAGTATACAAGGTGTGTGTATCACCGATGTGGTCAACACTTTAACAGTATGATTACTTTATATGTTATAGATTTATTGACTTTATTTGTCATTTATCGAAGGACACACTTCTGATGAATGCATGGTGTACGCATCACCGAAGGTGGGAAAATGCACTTATATGCCTTTAATTTTTATTCTTTTTCTTTTTTTGTTTCATATTTCTTTCAAGTGTAGATACAGGTATGTACTTCACCACCAACAATGCACACAATCAAAAGGAATCAAATGTGCCAGTAATGTAGACATGCTGTGCATATTGCCACAATAAGTTGCAAACGTGAAAATACTTGTTATGCCTTTATTCTTTTTTAAAAAATATTTTCTTTCTTTCAGGTGGAGGTCCATGTGTGCATGTCACTGTCAACAATGTACGCAATAAATAGAAATCAAATGCACCGGTAATTGAGAGATGTGTGCACATTACTGCAATACAGCCCTAGATGCATACCTTTATATGATTAAAATGTTCCTGTAACTGAGTCGATGTGCGCATCACCGCAATACGCACAAAGAGAACTGCTGCTGTGTTTAAGATTATTTTTTTTTGTTTAAAATGGCTGCTACTTTGCCTAAAGTCACACATGCAGGCCAGGTAAAACATCAGAATGGGAAACCCTCTGCTGAACACCTCTTGAAGGATGGTGGATCGTTTGGTTCGTTTGGTTCAATGAAATGAAAAGGCTCACTCATCTGAAAAGAGCCAGAATAAAACAAGGCCACATAAAGTTTAAAACCAATGTTCTGGCTACTAATGACCCTTCTCTGAACCACCTGATTTATATCAGATGTTGGATCCACCTCCAGTGTACTCCTCAAGGATTTGTCCTACACAGTGCTTCTTCACATCGAAGATCCACAATCACAATTATGCGTGGGATGGCCTGCTGTTTACTGATTGCTTGTCACCAATATTAGTAAGTAGGACTTCAGGTAGGTTTTAATTAAGTTTATTATATATCAATAGCTCTACAGTGACCATCTCCTCTCCATCTCCATCAACTGGTTAACTGCCATCATCGTACATTGCTTCCAGAACTTTTCCACCCACACATTCCATAAGGTGCTCACAATGACAGTGTGAGAGCTAACATGACTACATTGGCTTATAACATTACATTGCATCCCAACAAGTTGCTCCTTATTCTCAATGAACATATATATGTGAATGCAGCCTGGTTTGGTGGGGATATCAGTCCCAATAAAAGACCCAAAAGGACTGGGCTGTGATCAGCGAGTCTGCCTCCAGGATATTCCAGTGAGCAGCCTTAGGTAGTAATCCCCTGTGAATGAGATAGCAATTGGTATGACCTTGGATACCATGAGGACAATTGGAAAGAGTATTTGATGTTGGTTGAGATGTAGTAAATATCAAACATCTAACAATACATGTTTTTGTGAGGTATGGGAGCATAGCCACATCATTATGGTGATAGAAGTATAAGGGGGTCATTCCAACCCTGGCGGGCGGTGATAAAGCGGCGGCCAACCCGCCAAAAGGCAGGCGGTCCAAAAAAAGCAATTCTGACCCTGGCGGGAACCGCCAACACAGCCCGCCACTTTAACACTCCGACCGCCACGGCGGGACAGACAAACAGCGCTGAGGTCACCGCCAACAGGCAGGCGGCAGACAATGTACCGCCCACCCTATCACAACTCACCAATCCGCCACCTTTTCCGGGGCAGGAGCCCCGCCGATAAAAACACGGCGGAAACAGTCTACGAACGGGAAAACGCTCACCTATACACACTCCACGAGGACAGAGGACAGCATGGAACCCGAATTAAACATCCTACCAGCTATTGTCTACCTGCTCATCTACCAGGAGTACGAACGCCGGCGCAGACGACAACGGTGAGTATTGCACCTACAACACAGGGGAGGGGGGAGGAGGAAAGCTTACGGGCACACACATGCGCCATACACCCACCCCCCCCACCACAAATACCTACACCCCAATGCCGAGCAACAAGTCAGAGTGACACCCCCCAAACCCACCGGAATAATGCAAAGACACAATTAAAATGATCTATAAAATATATGTAGAAATAGCTCCATTAAAGGTATGGGAAATATGCCATATAAAAGATACAAAAATAAGGAATGAACATAGTCAACAATATATACATAGGCAATAAGTCCTGCACATTCCCTCAAAGTTCCATAGTCCGTGGGCCAATGTGTACAAACACATGGGCAAAGCCCACACAGGAGACCCAATACCATTGGAGAGAACACTGCTGGGGCATCAGATGATAAAACTTCAGGCACCTCAGGGGGAAGGGAAGGGGGGGACCTCAGCCACATGAGTCCTTGACGCCAGATTCACGAGGGGCCTCCATGCCCACTGTCCCAT
Organism: Pleurodeles waltl; assembly: GCF_031143425.1. NCBI lineage: Eukaryota > Metazoa > Chordata > Amphibia > Caudata > Salamandridae > Pleurodeles > Pleurodeles waltl. The sequence goes on from NC_090437.1 coordinate 834,192,708, forward strand.
CCTGGGGAGTGCAAAGCCACAGTCTCACAAGTCTCTACAGTGGGTGGCTTGCCCACTGTGCCATCCTGGGGAGTGCAAAGCCACAGTCTCACAAGTCTCTACAGTGGGTGGCTTGCCCACTGTCCCATCCTGGGGAGTGCAAAGCCACAGTCTCTCAAGTCTCTACAGTGGGTGGCTTGCCCACTGTGCCATCCTGGGGAGTACAAAGCCACAGTCTCACAAGTCTCTACAGTGGGTGGCTTGCCCACTGTGCCATCCTGGGGAGTGCAAAGCCACAGTCTCACAAGTCTCTACAGTGGGTGGCTTGCCCACTGTCCCATCCTGGGGAGTGCAAAGCCACAGTCTCTCAAGTCTCTACAGTGGGTGGCTTGCCCACTGTTCCATCCTGGGAAGTGCAAAGCCACAGTCCATCAGATGGATTACCGACTCCACTGTTAATGGAGGAGGCATGGTGCCCAGAGTGCTTTCTGAAGCCCTCGTCGACACCGAACCGGCACTGTCAATGGGCCAGCGGTGCTTGAGATGAAGGGCCCAGCGGAGCGGTGCTTGAGATGAAGGCCCCACCGGAGCGGTGCTTGAGATGAAGGGCCCAGCGGAGCGGTGCTTGAGATGAAGGGCCCAGCGGAGCGGTGCAGAGACGGCGGGACCCAGCGGAGCGGTGCTTGAGATGAAGGGCCCAGCGGAGCGGTGCTTGAGATGAAGGCCCCAGCGGAGCGGTTCTTGTCCCGGTGGGCCCCTGTTCAGCGGTTCTTGTCCCAGCGGGCCCCTGTTCAGCGGATGTTGTGCCGGCGGGCCCCTGTTCAGCGGTTCTTGTCCCGGCGGGCCCCTGTTCAGCGGTTCTTGTCCCGGCGGGCCCCTGTTCAGCGGTTCTTGTCCCGGCGGGCCCCTGTTCAGCGGTTCTTGTCCCGGCGGGGCCCTGTTCAGCGGTGCTCTTCCCGGCGGGGCCCTGTTCAGCGGTGCTCCTCCTGGCGGGCCCCTGTTCAGCGGTGCTCCTCCCGGCAGGGCCCTGTTCGGCGGTGCTTGTCCTGTGTGTGTAGGGAGCCAGACCTGGGCAAGACTTCTCGCTCATTCTCCATCCGACCTTGCGGTCGCGGGGCCCTCCTGTGATGGAGTCCTGGGCCCGTGGGTGTCGTCTGTCACAACCGGAATGGGGCTGGTGGGGCCCTCCTGGGCAGCTCGCCTGCTGCCTGACTTCTCCGCCCTGCTGCCCTTGCCCTCCTTCGCTGAAGCTCTGTGGCCCTTGCCTCCCTTGGATGATGTGGCAGGTGACGGGGCAAGGCTACTGTCCTTGGTGGCAGCCGTCTCACTCTTGTTGCGCCGGGCCTTTTTTTTTTTGGTCCTCTTCCCAGGGGGTGAGCTGGCTGTCCCCTTGCTGCTGGCCGATGTTCCTGCCCTAGGAGCTGGTGGACTCCAATAGCCCTGCACTATGGTCACAGTAGATGCAGGGCTGGTGGTGGCTGAGGTGCTTTTTTTACTCTTACCAGATGGAGGGGGTGGGTCAGTGATTGGAACGAGCTCAAGGTTGGAAAGGAAAAGGACTTGGGAAGGACAGGGACGGGTAGGTGTAGTGGGTATGGGAGTGGAGGAAGAGGATGTGGTTGTAGGAGAGTCAAGTGTGCTGTCATTGGGTGCAGGTGCTTGTGACGGAGGCTGTCGTGAGGTGGATGGCTGTTGGGTGGGTGGCTGCCTGCGTTTGTGTGCTTTGGAAGAGGGGGTGACAGACACACTGGGAGAGGACACAGGGGACGTGTAAATGGCAGTGGGGGTGGTGACTGCACGTGTGCGGACTGTAATGGAGGGTGTGCTGGTGATGGAAGTACTGGCTGATGGTGGTGTGCATGCAGGTGTGAGTGGAGACGTCACAGGGAGGGAGGAGGGAGATGAGGAGGTGGGGGACACAGAGGTGGTAGTGACTGTTGGCATGTCTGCATCTGGATGTTGCTTGGGTGAATGCTTGTGGGATCTGTGGTGCTTATGTCTGGATGAGCTGCCCTTGGGTGTTGAGGTGTGTGCAGGCTGGTCTGATGGTGTGGATGGGATAGGCAGAGGAACAGGAGACTGGGACTGGGTGGAGGGAGTCAGAAGAGGGAGGCTGGAGACAGGGACAATGGCTGCCGTCAGTGCTGAGGCCAGAGCGTTGAACGATCGCTGATGGGCAGCCTGACCCGAATGAATGCCCTCCAGGTATGCATTGCTCCGATGCACCTCCCTTTCTATACCCTGGATGGCATTCAAAAGGGTAGACTGCCCAACAATGAGTGTCCTGAGGAGGTCAATGACCTCCTCACTGAGGGCAGCAGGGGTAACTGGGGCAGGGCCTGAGGTGCCTGGGACGAAGGAGATGCCCGCCTTCCTGGGCGAGCGGGCACGGAGCGAAGGCTGAGGGGCTGCTGGGAGGGCGGGGCTGGTGCGCTGGGTGGCGGCTGTACCTGTTGTGGCAGTGGGCACGGATGTTGCCGCCACCGCTAGGGAGCTCCCTTCCGAGGAAGTGTCGGTGTCGCTGACGTCTCCACGGGTCCCCATTGTGGAGCTCCACTCGCCCTCCGTCTCACTGGTGTACTCGGAGTCTGTTGTATGGCCCTCCGGGGCCATGTGAGATGCAGCTCCCTCGTGCGCCGATGCCACTTCTCCTCCGCCTGATGATGCTAATGCACACATGAACAGGAAGACAAAGAAAATGGGGGGGGGGAGAAATGAAGACAGGTTGAGTGCATGCATTGGCAACACCGTTGTCGGAGAGGACAGACACAGAAGCCCCCTGAACTAGGCTGCGCAATCGGGGTCCACTACTCAGTTATTGTGACTAGGCCTACAGGTCTATGGACGACAAATGCACACATGGGCGAGGCCGGACCATGGATATCTGTACTTGGCACCCTACAGAGGTGGGGGGCGGGGGCACAGGGCCGTGTCTAACGGAGGGGCCTAGCCTACAGAATGCGCCCTGGCCTGGAGATAGCCACAGCCCTCCTCCCCCACCCAGACACCTTCACTGCGCGCAAAGATAGCAGAATGTGCTGATACTCACCCCCTTGTGTCTGCTGTGATGTCCTCACGCGCCCATCCAAATCGGGGTAGGCCACCGCCAGGATCCGGGACATCAGGGGGGTCAATTGGCGGCTGGCACCCCTCCTACGTTGGGAGGCCATCTCCAGCAGAGACTCGGCGGTCTTTCTGGTCCCGCGGCGGATGTCCTCCCACCTCTTTCGGCAGTGGGTGCCCCGTCTGTTGTGGACCCCCAGGGCCCGGACGTCCTTGGCGATGGCACGCCAAATGTCGATCTTCTGATGGGCGCTGACCTATGTGACATGTACAGGGTGGTAAAGGAAATCGCATCAGTTTTCTGCCTGGTCAATGTGAGTGGTCCCCCCCTCCCCAACCTTGCCATGTGGCACATGCTCTCATCTTTCGTGCGTTGCACTCCTCATTCGCTCCCCTCCCCACCATCTTACATACACCCCACTCAACACAGGCAGAGCCCATTCAACGTGCACCCTGTGTACTAACCTGTTGGTCTGGAGGACCGTAGAGTAGCGCATACTGGGGGAGGACCCCATCAACAAGTTTCTCCAATTCTTCGGAAGTGAAGGCAGGGGCCCTTTCCCCAGTCGCAGCAGCCATTGTATCTCCCAGACCGAGGTCACAGCAGCACTTGCAGTATAGGTCCTCTCCTGTGGATGATCAGGTCTCGAGTGATTAATCAGATAGAAAATGGCGGTCACACCCGCGGCGGTGCATACCGCGGCGGTGCGTACCGCGACCGCCGGCGCACATCGTCATTGGCTCCTGAGACCCATAGGGTTCAATGTTAACCAATGCTGCTTTGCGCCGCGGTCTTCGACCGCCTACCGCCACGGTGTGCCACGCCAGCGCAGTGACATCACATCCCACTGTCACACTTCACAGGTCAGGCAGCCGCCATTTCAAGGGCCCACATGGCATGATTTCTACTGCGTCACACAGGCCTAGGCCTTGCATTGCCACTCATACAAGCCTTTCAATGCATAGCGATTCGTGTACTGTGCAAGCTGTGTGAATGAACCTGTGGGTTGCTTGACTCGGTGCTCCATGTTGTCCTTCCTAGGCACCGTCCGCTGGGACTTGCGAGGAGAAGGATGAATCCTCCCGTGTACCGACCGCTGGTGGACCTGTCGACAATGGAAGAACGACATATCATACTTACATACCAGCTTGACAGAGCAACTATACATGAACTGTGTGCCCAGCTGGAGCCAGACCTGATGTCCCCCATCCGCCAACCCACAGGGATTCCCCCTCTGGTGCAGGTTCTGTCAGTACTCCATTTTTTGGCAAGTGGGTCTTTTCAGACAACAGTGGCCATATCATCTGGGATGTCTCAGCCTATGTTTTCTAAGGTTTTGTCCAGAGTGTTGTCTGCCATGATGAAATACATGCGGAGCTCCATTATTTTCCCTGAGGTGGGCGAATTGGCTACAGTGAAGGGTGATTTCTATGCCCTTGGACACATCACCAACATCGTTGGTGCCATTGATGGGACCCATGTGGCTTTGGTTCCCCCCAAAAGAAAGTGAGCAGGTGTACAGAAACAGAAAAAGTTATCATTCGATGAATGTCCAGGTGGTCTGTTTGGCTGACCAGTACATCTCCCATGTAAATGCCAAGTTCCCTGGGTCAGTGCATGACGCGTATGTCATGCGAAATAGCAGCATCCCTTATGTGATGGAACAGCTACAGAGACACCGTGTGTGGCTAATTGGTGACTCTGGTTACCCCAACCTGTTGTGGCTACTGACCCCAGTGAGGATTCCCCGGACCAGGGCAGAGGAACGGTACAATGAGGCCCATGAGCGCACTAGGAGGATCATAGAAAGGACCTTCGGGGTCCTGAAGGCCAGGTTTAGGTGCCTGCATATGGCATGGGGATCCCTAATGTACTCACCAAAGAAGGTGTGCCAGATCATCGTGGCCTGCTGTATGCTTCACAATCTTGCTTTGCGACGCCAGGTGCCTTTTCTGCAGGAGGATGGTCCAGATGGTGGTGTTGTAGCAGCTGTGGAGCCTGTGGAGAGTGAAGAGGAGGAAGACGACGGGGACGACACGGACAACAGGGATACAATCATACAACAATATTTTCAGTAGCACACAGGTAAGAATCAGCCACGCCATTTTACATTTACTTGAGGCCTCATGGGTCTCCACTGTCTGTGTTTCCCCCCAGTTCTTGTTAACTGATTTGTGACTCTCCCTTCCCTTTTCAGAGCTGTATGACCCACTGCCTGACTTCAGCTTTGTTTGCCCATGGACTAAAGCTTATTGAAATTGGTATGTTGTCATCACAAAGTAACTGGACATTATTGCACCGTTATGTGTAATACATTTGTTAAGAATACAAGCAGACTCCTGTTATTTTAAGTGCAATAAGTGATTTATTTTAAGTGCTACATATAGGTTCATGATTGTGAAACGGTGATGGGTGGGGGTGGAGTAATGTCCATGGCAGAGTCCAGTTCTCAGTCACACAGGTGCATTGTCCATATGCCTGTGGAAGGATGGAGCAGGGGCAGTTCAAGGTTGGACAGGGTGACAATGTGGGACAGTGGGATGACATCAGGGGGTATCTTTGGCTGGCGGGGGTCTTGCAATCCTACTCTGTCTTCTTGTGAGATCTCAGGTTCCGCTTGCGGGGTGGTTCTTCTTCTGCAGGAGGTGGGGTTCTGGTGGCCTGTCGTTGTGTGGGGGCCTCCTCCTGTAGGCTGTTCCTGGCCTGGGCTAGTGACAGGGGCCCTTTGGGGTGCCACATGGTCCCGCAATGTGGTGACGATCTGGGTAAGGGCCACGACGATGGTCCCCATTGCGGAACCGATGTTCCTCAGTTCCTCTCTGAACCCCATGTACCGTTCCTCCTGCAGTTCCTGGATCTCCTGGAACCGGGCCAGTACCGTCGCCATCGTCTCCTGGGAGCGGTGGTATGCTCCCATGATGGAGGAGAGGGCCTCTTGGAGAGTGGGTTCCCCCGGGCCTGTCCCCCCCCTGTCACACAGCAGCCCTCCCAGTTCCCCTGTGTTCCTGGGCCTCTGTCCCCTGGACGGTGTGCCCACTACCACTGCCCCCAGGTCCCTGTTGTTGTTGGGGTGGTGGGTCAACCTGGGTGCCCTGTAGTGGTGGACACACCGCTGATTTACGTGTCCTGGAGACAGAGGCATGGGCCCGCTGGGTGGGAGCTGTGCTGGTGTTCCCAGAGGGGGTTGGGTCTGGTGTAGCCTGTGGCTGTCTGTGGGGAACCGACTGTCCAGAGGTCCCCGATGGGCCGGGCTGGTCATCTGGGTCCAGGGAGACAGAGCTGCTGTCATCGCTGGGGGCCTCTTCTGGGGGTGGGATGGACATCTCTGGACCCTCCGTGGCGGTGTGGTGGCGTTCGGGTCCTGCAGGGGTATAAAGGTATGGTTATTGCTTCTGTGTGTGGCATTTCGTGTGATGGGTGGGTGTCCGTGTACCCAAGTGCAGGCATTCCCTTGTGGGGGTTTTGTGAGGGTGGCTTGTGGGGGTGATGTGTCTGTGCAGTGGGCATGCTTTGGTGATGGATGTCCATGCTTTGTGGTCGCATGCAGGGCTTGGTGTTGGGATGGGTGGGTTGTGATGGTGAGGCATTTGCAAGGAGTTGGTGTGATGGGGGTGGGGGTGAGGGTGGGGGTATGATTTGGCATGCAGGTGGGGTGGGGGTGGGAAGCAGTAGTGAAGATTTGACTTACCAGAGTCCATTCCTCCAGATACTCCTGCGAGGCCCTCAGGATGCAGGATGTGCAAGACTTCCTCCTCCCATGCGGTAAATTTGGGGGGAGTAGGTGGGGGTCCGCCGCCAGTCTTCTGCACCGCAATGTTATGCCTTGATACCATGGAACGCACCTTCCCCCGTAGGTCGTTCCATCTCTTCCTGATGTCCTCCCGATTGCGTGGATGCTGTCCCACCGCGTTAACCCTGTCCACTATCCTTTGCCATAGCTCCATCTTCCTGGCAATTGTGGTGTGCTGCACCTGTGCCCCGAAGAGCTGGGGCTCTACACGGACTATTTCCTCCACCATGACCCTGAGTTCGGCGTCACTGAACCTGGGGTGTCTTTGGGGTGCCATGGGGTGGTGTGGATGAGGTGTGGGGTGGCGTTTGTGGTGATGAGTGTGGTGCGTGTGGTGGTGTGTGGTGTTTGGTGCGTGGATTCTGTGTGGGTGATGGTGTTGTGTGCCTCTGTGTTGTGGGATTGTCTAATCTGTGCTCTCTCTCTAGCCTTCGTTAATGATTTCGGGTCGTAGGGGCTTGTGGGTGATGTGGGTGTGTGTTTTATATTGTGTTGGGTGTGTGGGAGTGGTGTTAGTATGTGTATCAGGTGTGTGTATTTCAAAGTGACCAATGTGGCTGAGTTTTCTATGTGTGTGTGTATTTTGACCGCGGCGGTGTGTACCGCCAATGGAATACCGCGTTTGAAAGACCGCCGTGTGCATTTGTGGGTCGGAATGGTATGGGCGTATTTCTGTTGGCGTGACGGTGGAGGTTTGGTCATCGCCATTTTTTCGCTGACCTTTGGTGTGGCGGACTTTTGTGGATGTCGGGTTTTTGGCGGTTTGCCAGTTGCGGGTCAGAATGACTGTGGCGGTTTACCGCGGCCGCGGCGGTGTTATGGCGGTCTTCTGGCCGGCGGTAAGCGCCTTTTACCGCCGAGGTCAGAATGACCCCCTAAGTGCCTAATCCTGCCTATAATCAGGTCCAGGGCATGGATCTAACCCCCCCAACAGGATGGGTGTTTTCCTGCTTTATGGCAGCAATCTAGATAGTTGTGTAAGCAAGCATATTTTCTTAATACTGTGGGCATGCATGGATTCCACAATATTTGGACCTGTGAAGGATTCGCAATGTGGCACACACTAATCCTCATCCTCCAGTGTCTTAAGTACCTTACATTGCAGTTTCTTCCCCATAAGGACAACTACTCTTTATTATTTGGACCAGCTGCTCGAGGATTAGAGTACCCACAGATCATTTTAGATAATGACACACATATGCTTGAAGAACACACAGTAGCATGTCATCATATCATTTCAAAATATAGAAAAAAGGAAATGTGCTTTGGGATGAAAACAACGTTTCAAAGAAGAAAGGAGCAAGAGGGTGGAGAATATAAAAGAGAAGAGACAGGGTAGAGATAAAAGAAAACTATTGTTCTTTAGGTACTTATGTGCAGGTGAAAAGAGAACAGATGATGGGTGGGAGGAGTGCAGGAGCAATCAATTGTTGAAGAAAGCAGAACTGCTAAGAGGTGCTGCTTAAACAAAGAGATAACCAAGCAAACTTTCAATATATAACTCACTGTCTCACTTTATCCACAGGTACCCCTGCCAGTGCGACCATAGAGAAGATACCAGAGGCTGCCATCCCTTCTCAGGATGAAGACTCCAGTGAGGATAACATGCCTGGATGTCTGGAGAGTGACAACCTACCTGGCTCATCTAGGACACCTGGTCAGTCTATGACTCCCTGCCTCACCCTGCCCACATCAGTCCTCCCTGTTGCAACAACATCACAGCCAACCCTTTGTCCCCAAACCTGTGTCCCCAGGAAAGTTCAAACTATTGTGTTCTCCACAGTACAGGGACCTGAGTCGATCCATGACACCACAGACAATGAAGGTGCTTCTAGCACTGGAAGTGGGAAAACTGTGCCAGGGGCTTAGTCACCTGGGGGCATGGGGGTGGGAGGGACGTTATGGGCCAGAGGAGGAAGACCCCAAGGGCTTCGACTGACTAGGAAACCGTCTCCCAAGTCCTGGGAGCATACCCATGTTCCCAGGATAGGCTGGGCCAGATTATCACAATGTTGGGGAAAACCTGCAAAGGGAATACCACCAGTAGGTCATGCAGCAGTGGCAGGCCCACAGTATCACCATGGCCTCCATTGCAGGGGTGCTGAAGGACATCAACACCACCCTGTGTGGTTGTTCACCCACAATCAGGGCCCCTCCACTGGCAACCTTACATCTGCCCCATCTCCATCAGTGGCAGCTTGTAGGATGGAGGCCCTGACAGGGTAAACATGGGCCTTAGATACCCCTCCCTCTGTACCAGAAGAACTCCCCGCAAACTTCCACCCGGACATCTGGCTGGAGCAGATGGCAAGTCCAAACCCAATGCTAGGAAGTGAACCTCACCTGATTTTTCTCCCTTTTGTGCAACTGAGGTACGCTGTTGACTGTTTAGATACATGACTCAGAGACATGACTCGATTTTCCCATTGGCGCTTGGACACTGGCCCTTTGCAACCAACTGCTGTAGCTGCTACTCTGATGATTCTATCTACCATGACCTTGCTCATCACCCTTACGTCAATTTATGCACCTTTATTTTTTCTTTCAATATTCTGATATGAACAATAAACCACCATTGAACACAGCTACTGTATATGTGTCTTTAATAAAAAATCAACAATTGTCATGCTCGCCAACTATGATCTGGTGAGGCCCCCATTACACTGCCACTGGACAGCAGAGGGAGGCACCCTCAGCAGGAGACAAAAAACAGATATGTCCCAAGACAGATATCAGAGAGGTAGAAATCCATGGCCACACAAGAGTATACTCAGTATTCTAACTTGCAAAAAGACCATGACAGAGGCTACCATCAGGATTGAAGGCATGGTGCAACACAAAACACCCATGCAGGTCATAGATGTAGTGCCCATTGTAGAATACCTCCTATGCACGGGTCCCCAGATATTACCACATATAAGAGACTATTCACACAAATCATGTACCTGCCATCTGTCATGTGCAACCCTCATGTCTGTAATCATATAGCAATGGCTAATGACTATAAATGCCTCAAGCCGTAGGCAGTAGAGGCACAGATTAAAAACCACAGTCAGTGGGTTGAATGGCATGAGAACAGGAGAATGCAGTAAACATAGCTCAATACTGGTATGTCCATTTGAGAAGTGAATGTAGGTAACTGTAGTGAACACATGTTAGAGCTGAACAAGTGTTACAGTGCACCTTACATTCTATCAGTCAGCTTCCACAACTCACACATAGGGAAAAGACCACATTACACCCCCGCTGATGTATCACATCAGGAGGCTATTGTCAATAATCCACATCTGAATCTGGAAATTCAAGACTAGACAAACCCTACTTTACATACCTGTATGTCATTGGAAGTACTGATTGATGAGCTCTGTTCTAGAGTCTGCTGCACTTTCTTCTTCTGGCTCCTTATCTCTTGCCATTTCAGGATTTCCAACTGCTCATCCAGCTGCCTCACCCTCATCAGATAGCAACAGTATCTGATGTCTTAGGGCTAGATTGTGTAGCATGTATCAGGCAATGATGATTTTGCATACCTTTTGTGGCAAGTAGAAGAGGGCTCCTCCAGATAGGTCCAGGCACCTGAATCTTGCCTTCAGGAGGCTGAAATTTTGCTTGATTACTGGCCTTGTCCTCTGTGGGCCTCATTGAAATGGAGTACCCCTTCCGTGGCACGGTACATCACTGAAGTCAACGGCCAAGGAAGGTTTGAATAGCCAGAGTCACCTGTGATCACAAATGTAGGACTTGTGAAATAATAGGTACAGCGACTGGCCAGAATGTGATGACAGCTGCCATAAGAGTGAAACACCTTCATATGCATACACACCAAGGTTCCAGGCTGTCTCTGTGTGTAGTCGTGCCATCATGTGTGGGACATTGCTGTTCCACAAAATGTAGGAGTCATGCACAGATCCTGGAAACTTGTCTGTCACTTGTGAGATATACTGGTCTGATAGACATACACTCTGAACATTTATGGAGTAGTAGTCCTTCCTGGTCCCATACACCTGTTCATTGGCATTGGGAGGGTCAAGGGCTACATGGTTGCCATCAAGGGCCCTTATCAAATGAGGAATGTGTCTCATATCAGAAAAGTCTGCCTTCACATGGGTGAAGTCTGCACGTTGGGAGAACCTGATGCAGCAGTCCAGGTGATTTACCAAAGCACACAGTACATCCTTGAAGACAAGACTGAACATGGGCTGAGACATCCCTTCTGTTAAGGCCACTGTATTCTGAAAGGAATCTGTGGCCAGGTAGTACATGTAGGAGGCTGGTCTGGTTTGTAGTGTGTACCTAAGGTACTTACACCTTATACCAGGTTCAGTTATCCCTTATTAGTGAAATGTAGACAGTATTTTGAAGCCAGGCTCCCTAGGGGTAGTGTGGATGAGCAGCCAAGGCCTAACCAGGAGACATGCAAAGGTCATGCAATACCACTATAGTCACACAGTACTAACACACATGGAAGAAAATACTCACTGTTACAAAAATAAAGGCACTTTATTTTGGTGACACAAAAGCCAAAAATACCACAGAGACCATACTCACTTAGGAGGTAAGTAATACACAAATTATATACACCATCATGCAGAAATAGCTGTAAAAATAGTCAGAAAACAGTGCAAATAGTGAAAATCGCAATAGTTAGAAATGGGCCTAGGGGGGAACACAAACCATATACTAAGAAAGTGGAATGTGAATTTCGGTTTCCCACGTAGGCAAGTGTAGTATGTAGAGGGGTGCTGGGAAACTTAGGAAACACCAAAGGTAAGTAATAGAACCCTCCCCAGAGTGAAACTGTGCATCACAGAAAAAAATGCTGGGAGCCAGAACTGTACGGTGCACGAAGAACTTCGTGGAAGGAGTCCAACAAGCCTTGGCAACTGCAAAGCTTGCGGTGCACGGGCATACTGTCTTGCGTGGGGAGACTAGCTCCTACCTCCACCAAAGTTGGACGTCAGGACCATCGGGACCACTTCAGTCTACCACCTGTGACGCTGGATCCACGCACCTCGTCAGGGGAGAGGTCCCACACAATTGGTCGTTGTTGCAGAGAGGTACCTGCTGAAGCAGGGGAGTGACTCCTTCACTTCAAGGGAGATTCCTTTGTTCTTCTTGTGCAGGCTGAAGACAGGCTCTCCTCTGAGGATGCACAACTGGGAAACAGTTGCAGTTGCAGTTTCAGGCAGGAGCTGAAGATTCAATGTTGCAGAAGTCATCTTTGCCTCTTTGTTGCAGTTTATAGAGTTCCTGGAGAGTGCAAATGCAGTTTCTTTGGGGAGAAGTTGAATTAAAGATGCAGAGAATTGCTACTGTAGTCTTGCAATCCAAATCTAAAGAACCAACTCAGAGAGAGACCCTAAAATAGCCCTGAAAGGGAGATTTATCAGCTAAACTGGTAAGCACCTATCAGGGGAGGGCTCTGACATCACCTGCTGGTACTGGCCACTCTGATGTTCCCAGAGTGCCCTGCCAACTTGGAATCCAAGATGGCAAAACCCAGGGACCCTCTGCAGGATTTCTGAGCACCACCCCTGGGGTGGTGATGGACAGGGGAGTGGTCACTCCCTATCATTTGTCCAGTTTCACGCCAGAGCACGTACTGGGGGCTCTGAACCAGTGTAGACTGGATTATGAAAAAGGGCACCATCTGTGCCCTTCAAAGCATTTCCAGAGGCTTGGGGAGGCTATCCCTCCCAAGCCTGTAACTCCTATTTCCAAAGGGAGAGGGTGTAACACCCCTCTCCCAAAGGAAAGCCCTTGTTCTGCCTTGCTGGGCTTGAGCTGCTTAATCAACAGGAGGGCAGAAACCTGTCTGCGAGGTGGCATCAGCTGGGACTGCCTGGAAGACCTCAGAAGGCTGGAATGGCAATACTGGGGGGCCTCTAAGGAGCCCTCACAGTGCATGGAATCATACAACCAATGCTTGCAAAAACATTTGGGGTATGATTCCAACATGTTTGATACTAAACATATGTTAGAAATTGAGTCTTTGGTTGGCAGTCAGGTCACCCCCTGTCCAAGCAAGTACCCTCATTCTAGTCAGGGTAAATCACACACAATCCAAATTATCCTGTGCCCACCCTCTGGTAGCTTGGCCCTGAGCATTCAGGCTTAACTTAGAAGGCAATGTGTAAAGTATTTGTGCAATAAATCATGCAATAATACAGTAGAACACCACAAAAATACACTGCACAGTGTTTAGAAAAATATATAATATTTATCTGATAAGATGCAGGTCAAAATGAATAAAATGCAATAAGTATATGTTGAGATATCACTGTAAAAATGATATAAAGTGTCTTTAGTCTGTTGAAAGCAATAAATGTCAATTTCTCGGGCTGCACACAGCGATGCGTTGTTTAGTTTTCATGCAGGGAAGGCTTTGCATCGATTTCTGGCACTCGGTCTTGGATCCTCATCGGGTTGCGGGGTTTTTGGACGCCCCAGGGAAGGTGCGTGGATTTCCGGCACTGACAGGATGAAGTCACAGGGACTGTGTCAATCCCGGGGACGTTGCGTGGAAATTTCTACCGCACGGCAGGGGCTGCATCGATTCCTCTATGGAAGTTGGGCTGCATCATTCCGGCTCAGCTGTGCGTAGATCCAGTGGGCCGTGCGGCAAATTTCCGGTAGCTACGCTGGCACTGGGCCAATCTTCTTGTTGCAAAGTCAGGCTGCATCGTTCCGGTTCGGCGTGTAGCCCGCAATGCAGGCTGTGCACCATTTCTGGCAGGCTGTGCATTGATTTTCGCCACACAGGGACTCCTTCTTGTAGAGATTAAGGGGATCATTCCAACCCTAGCGGTCGGTGTTAAAGTGGCGGCTAAACTGCCAACAATCTGGTGGTAAAAAAAATTGAATTCCGACCCTGGCGGAAACCGGCAACAGAGACCGCCACTTCAACACACCGCCCACCACGGCGGGACAAACAAACAGCGCGGCGGTCACCGCCAACAGACAGGCGGCAGTCAATGTACCGCCCACCCTATCACAACCTACAAATCCGCCACCTTTTCCGGGGTGGTAGCCCCGCCGATAAAAACACAGCGGAAACAGCCATTTCGAACGGAAAACGCTCACCTCCATACAGCCCACGAGGAATCTGGACAGCATGGAACCCGAACTCCACATACTCCCAGCGATACTCTTCCTGTTCCTCTACCAGGAGCACGAACGCCGGCGCAGAAGACAACGGTGAGTACTGCACCTACGACACAGGGGAGGGGAGAGGGAAAAAATTACGGGGACACACATACGCCACACACCCACCCCCACCCTCACCCACTACAACACACAACACAATCACAGTTACCCCTCCCCCCAAAACCCCCCGGAAGAATGCAAAGACAAAAGGAAATGATTCTAAACATTGGAATATATTGTATTACTGGCTTAAAAATATATCACACATCTAAAACTTTTATATACATAAATTTACAAGTCCGATCATTGTAGCAGGCATTGTTCGTGGACCACTGGGCCCAAATCACATGGGCAAAGCCCACACAGGATACCTGACTCCAACGGAGAGAACACTGCAGGGGCATAAGATAGCAAAACTACAGGCACCTCAGGGGGAAGGGAAGGGGGGGCCCCTCAGACAGATGAGTCCACGACGGCAGATCCACGAGGGGCCTCCATGGCCACTGTTACATCCTGGGGAGTGCAAAGCCACAGTCTCTCAAGTCTCTCAAGTCTCTACAGTGGGTGGTTTGCCCACTGTACCATCCTGGGGAGTGCAAAGCCACAGTCTCTCAAGTCTCTACAGTGGGTGGTTTGCCCACTGTACCATCCTGGGGAGTGCAAAGCCACAGTCTCTCAAGTCTCTACAGTGGGTGGGTTGCCCACTGTACCATCCTGGGGAGTGCAAAGCCACAGTCTCTCAAGTCTCTACAGTGGGTGGCTTGTCCACTGTTACATCCTGGGGAGTGCAAAGCCACAGTCTCACAAGTGGATAACAGTCTCCACTGGTTCTGGAGGGGGACTGGTGCCCAGAGTGCTTCGTGCAGCCCTGCCCGACACAGATGCGGGCCTTCCCCTGCCGCCAATGGGCCAGCGGTGCTTGAGACGGCGGTGCCCAGTTCAGCGGTGCTTGAGATGAAGGGGCCAGTGCAGCGGTGCTTGAGATGAAGGGCCCAGTTCAGCGGTGCTTCAGACGGCGGTGCCCAGTGCAGCAGTGCTTGAGATGAAGGGCCCAGTTCAGCGGTGCTTGAGACGGCAGTGCCCAGTTCAGCGGTGCTTGAGACGGCGGTGCCCAGTGCAGCGGTGCTTGAGATGAAGGGCCCAGTTCAGCGGTGCTTGAGACGGCGGTGCCCAGTGCAGCGGTGCTTGAGATGAAGGGCCCAGTTCAGCGGTGCTTGAGCCGGCGGTGCCCAGTGCAGCGGTGCTTGAGACGGCGGTGCCCAGTTCAGTGGTGCTTGAGACGGCAGTGCCCAGTGCAGCGGTGCTTGAGATGAAGGGCCCAGTTCAGCGGTGCTTGAGACGGCGGTGCCCAGTGCAGCGGTGCTTGAGATGAAGGGCCCAGTTCAGTGGTGCTTGAGACGGCGGTGCCCAGTGCAGCGGTGCTTGAGACGGCGGTGCCCAGTTCAGCGGTGCTTGAGACAGCGGTGCCCAGTGCAGCGGTGCTTGAGATGAAGGGACCAGTTCAGCGGTGCTTGAGACGGCGGTGCCCAGTTCAGCGGTGCTTCGGATGAGTGCCCAGTTCAGCGGATCCGGCCATGGCGTGGAGGTCATTCGCCACCTGACCTGTGGCTGGCGGGGCCTTCCTGGCCATCTGTAGTGTGGCTGGCGGGGCCCTCCTGGGCTGCAGTACCGGGCCTGTTGGTGTCCTCCTGCCCACCTGGGATGGGGCTGGCGGGGCCCTCCTGGCCAGCTGGGATGATGGCGGTCTTGTCGGGTGTGCTGCCCTTCCCAGCCTTCCCTGATCACCTGTGGCCCTTCCCCACCTTTGGCGGTGTGCCAGCTGGCACCACACTTCCTGCCGGAGCTAAGGTAGGGATTTTGGTCCCTGGTGTTTTCGGCCTCTCGCGCCGGCCACTGCCAATCTTCGGATGTTTTTCCGGGTGTGGGCTGGCCGTGCCTTGGCTCCGTACTGAACTGGCTGCCCTTGAGGGTGGGGGACTCCACAGTCCATGGCAGACTGTCATGACAGGTCCCGCTTTTGTGGTGGCTGAGGTGCTGACTGGAGTCCTATGAGATGGACGGGGTGGGGGAGTTGTTGGAAAGAGGTCATTTTTGGAAAGGAAAAGCATTTTAGGAACAGAGGGACGGGTAGGTGTAGTGGGTATGGGAGTGAAGGAAGAGAATGTGGTTGTAGGAGTTTGAATTCTGGTTTCTTTGGGTGCAGGTGCTTGGGCTGGAGGCTGTCGTGAGGTGGATGGCTGTTGGGTGGGTGGCTGCCTGCATTTGTGTATCTTGGAAGAGGGGGTGACAGACACACTGGGAGAGGACACAGGGAACGTGTGAATGGTAGTGGGGGTGGTGACTGCACGTGTGCGGGGGGTTCTGGTGGGTGTGCTGGTGATGGACGTAGTGGCTGAAGATGTTGTGCATGCAGGTGTGACTGGAGACGTGACAGGGAGGGAGGAGGGAGACGAGGAGGAGGGGGACACAGTGAAGGCAGTGGGTGTTGGTATGTCTGCATGTGGATGTTGCTTGTGTGAATGCCTGTGTGATGTTTGGTGCTTATGTCTGGCTGAGCTTCCCTTGGGTGTTGAGGTGTGTGCAGGCTGGTCTGATGGTGTGTCTGGGATAGGCAGAGGTACAGGTGATTGGGTATGGGTGGAGGAAGTTGGAGGGGGGAGGCTAGAGACAGGGACAATGGCTACCATCAGTGCTGAGGCCAGAGTGTTGAACGATCGCTGAAGGGCAGCCTGACCAGAATGAATGCCCTCCAAGTATGCATTACTTTGGTGCACCTCCCTTTCTACACCCTGGATGGCATTCAAAATGGTAGACTGCCCAACAGTGAGCGTTCTCAGGAGGTCAATGACCTCCTCACTGAGGGCAGCAGGGGTGACTGCGGCAGGGGCTGAGGTGCCTGGGGCGAAGGAGATGCCCACCTTCCTGGGTGAGCGGGCACGGGGCACACGCTGAGGGGCTGCTGGGAGGGCGGTGCTGGTGCCCTGGGTGGCGGCTGTACCTGTTGTTGCGGGGGGCACAGATGTTGCCGCCACCACAAGGGAGCTCCCTTCAGAGGACGAGTCGCTGTCACTGACATCAGCACGAGTCCCCGCTGTGGAGCTGCCCTCGCCCTCCGTCTCACTGGTGAATTCTGAATCCGTTCCATGGCACGCCATGGCCATGTGAGATGCAGCTCCCTCGTGCTCCGATGCAACTTCTCCTCCGCCTGATGATGCTAATGCACACATGAACAGGAAGACAACAAAAAAGGGGGGTGGGGAAAAATAAAGAAATGTTGAGTGAATGCATTGGCAACACCGTTGGCAGACAGGACAGACACAGAAGCCCCCTGCACTACGACACGCACTTGGGGTCGACTACTCAATCCGTGGGACATGGCCTACAAGCCTATGGGCGACATCTGCACACATAGATGACACAGGGCCATTAATAGCTGTACTTGGCACCCTACAGAGGTGGGGGGCGGGGGCGGGGGCACAGGGCCATGCCTTACGAAGGGGCCTAGCCTACAGAAATCGCCCTGGCCTAGGGATACCCACATCCCTCCTCCCCCACCCAGACACTTCCACTGCGCGCAAAGTCACCAGGATTGGAGTGTACTCAGCCCCTTGTGTCTGCTGTGATGTCCTCACGCGCCCATCCAAATCGGGATAGGCCACCGCCAGAATCCGGGACATCAGGGGGGTCAAAGTCTGACTTGCACCGTTCCCACGTTGGTAGGCCATCCCCAGCTCAGCCTCTGCCGTCTTCCTGCTCCAGCGTCGGATGTCCTCCCATCTCTTCCGGCAGTGGGTGCCCCGTCTGTGGTGGACCCCCAGGGTCCGGACGTCCTTGGCGATGGCACGCCAAATATCGATTTTCTTGTGGGCGCTGACCTATTTGACATGTACAGGGGAAGAAAAATATTCATCACCTTCTGCATGCTCGATGTGAGTGGCCCCCCATCCCCACCCTTGCCATATGGCACATGCTCTCATCTGTCATTTGATGCATGCCTCAATCGCTCCCCTCCCCACCATCTTTCATCCACCCCACTCAACACAGGCATTGCCCACAAAGCATGGTCCCAGTGTACTTACCTGTTGGTCTGGAGGACCGTAGAGTAGCGCATACTGGGGGAGGACCCCATCCACAAGTTTCTCCAATTCCTGAGCAGTGAAGGCAGGGGCCCTTTCCCCAGTGGCATGAGCCATTGTCTCTTCCAGACCGAGGTCACAGCAGCACTTGCAGTGTAGGTCCTCTCCTGTCGAAGATCAGGTATCGAGTGATTAAGCAGATAGAAAATGGCGGTCATGCCTGTGGCGGTGCGCACCGCGGCGGTGCGTACCGCGACCGCCAGCGCACATCGTCATTGGCTCCTGAGACCCAAAGGGTTCAATGTTAACCAATGCTGCTTTGCGCCGCGGTCTTTGACCGCCTACCGCCACGGTGTGCCACGCCAGCGCATTGACCTCACATCCCATTGTCGCACTTCACAGGTCAGGCAGCTGCCATTTCAAGGGCCCACATGGCTTACTTTCTACTGCGTCACACATACCTAGGCCTTGCATCGACACTCATACAAGCCATTCAATGCATTGGGAATCGTGTTATGTGCAAGCTGTGGGAACGTACCTGTGGGTTGATTGACTCTGTGCTCGCTGTTGTCCTTCATAGGCACCGTCCGCTGGGACATGCGAGGAGATGGAGAAATCTTCCCGTGTACAGACCGCTGGTGGACCTGTCGACAATGGAGGAAAGACATGTCATACTGACATACAGGCTTGACCGAGCCACTATTCATGAACTGTGTGCCCAGCTGGAGCCAGACCTGATGTCACCAATCCGCCAACCCACAGGGATCCCCCCTCTAGTGCAGGTCCTGTCAGTACTCCATTTCTTAGCAAGTGGGTCATTTCAAACAACAGTGGCCATATCATCAGGGATGTCCCAGCCTGTGTTTTCCAAGGTGTTGTCCAGAGTGTTGTCTGCCCTGCTGAAACACATGCGCAGCTACATCGTTTTCCCTGAGGTGGGGGATTTGCCTACAGTGAAGGGTGATTTCTATGCCCTTGGACATATCCCGAACTTCATAGGTGCCATTGATGGGACACATGTTGCTTTGGTCCCCCCCAGCAGGAGTGAACAGGTGTACAGGAACAGGAAGAGTTATCATTCCATGAATGTACAGATGGTGTGTTTGGCTGACCAGTACATCTCCCATGGTAATGCCAAGTTCCCTGGGTCAGTGCATGACGCCCACATCCTGCGGAATAGCAGCATCCCTTACGTGATGGGTCAACTCCAGAGGCACCGGGTGTGGTTATTAGGGGACTCTGGTTACCCCAAGCTGTCATGGTTACTGACCCCAGTGAGGAATCCCAGGACAAGGGCAGAGGAACTGTACAATGAGGCACATGGTCGGACTAGGAGGGTGATCGAGCGAAACTTTGGCCTCCTGAAGGCCAGGTTCAGGTGCCTCCATATGACAGGTGGATCCCTATTGTACTCACCAAAGAAGGTGTGCCAGATCATCGTGGCCTGCTGTATGCTTCACAACCTGGCTTTGCGACGACAGGTGCCTTTTCTGCAGGAGGATGGTCCAGATGGTGGTGTTGTAGCAGCTGTGGAGCCTGTGGAGAGTGAAGACGAGGAAGCCGAACAGGACGACATAGAGAACAGGAACACAGTAATACAGCAGTATTTTCAATGACACACAGGTAAGAATCCACACCGGCATTTTACTTACAGACTACCCCCTCTCTACTGTCTGACATTTTCCCCCAGTGTATGGTAACTGAGTTGTGACTTTCCCTTCCGATTTCAGAGCTGTGGGCCCCACTGCGTGACATCTGCTTTGTTTCCCCATGGACTACAGCTGTGTGACAGTGGTATGTTGTCATCACAATGTAAATCAGCATTTTGCCACGGTCATGTCTAATACATTTGTTCAAAATCACAGCCAGACTCCTGATTGTTTTGTGCAATAACTGTGTTTATTACAGTGCTCTATATTGGTGGGTGGTTGCAAATTGGTGAGGGGTCATGGTGGAGGAATGTCCATGGCAGAGTCCAGAGTATTAGTATCACAGGTGCATTGTCCAAATGCCTTTGGAAAGTGGAGCAGGGGCAGTTTAAGGGTGGACAGGGTGACAATGTGGGACAGTGGGATGACAATCAGGGAGGTATCCTTTGCTGGCGGGGGTCGTGGCATCTTACTCTGTCTTCTTCCTGGATCTCAGGGCCCGCTTGTGGGGTGGTTCTCCTTCTGCAGGGGGTGGGGTGGTGGTGGCCTGTTGGTCCTGTGGCGGGGCCTCCTGTCCACTAGCGCCGGCAGAGGTGGTAGGCAGTTCTTGGTCCATGCTAGTGTGTGGGGCCCTTTGTGGTGCCACAGTGTCCCACAATGTGGTGACTACCTGATTCAGAGCCCCTACGATGGTGGCCAGGGCGGAACTGATGTTTCGTAGTTCCTCCCTGAACCCCAAATACTGTTCCTCCTGCAGGAGCTGGATGTCCTGAAACCTAGCCGGTACCGTTGCCAAAGTCTCCTGGGAGTGGTGGTATGCTCCCATGATGGAGGAGAGGGCCTCGTGGAGAGTGGGTTCCCTTGGCCTGTCCACCCCCTGTCGCACAGCAGCCCTCCCAGTTCCCCTGTTTCCCTGTGCCTTCGTCCCCTGGACCGTGTGCCCACTACCACTGCCCCCAGGTCCCTGTTGTTGTTGGGGTGGTGGGTTACCCTGGGTGCCCTGTAGTGGTGGACACACCGCTGATTGACGTGTCCTGGGGACAGAGGTATGGGCCCGCTGGGCGGGTGCTGTGCTGGTATGTCCAGAGGGGTGAAGGTCTGTGGAGGCCTGTGACTGGGTGAGGGGAACCAACTGTCCCGAGGTCCCCGATGGGCCGGGCTGGTCATCTAGATACAGGTCGACAGAGGTGGTGTCATCACTGTGGGCCTCTTCTGGGGGAGGAGTGGACATTTGTGGACCCTCCTGCGCGGTGACGTGGCGTTCGGGTCATGCAGGGGTATAAAAGTATGGTTATTGCATCTGTGTGTGCCATAGCGTGCAATGGGTGGGTGCCCGTGTATCCCAGTGCTGGCATTCCCGTCTGGGGGCTTTAGTGACGGTGGTTTGGGGGGGTGTATGGGTATGTGCAGTGGGCATGCTTTGGTGATGGGTGTCCATGCTTTGTGGTCGCATGCCGGGTTTGGGGTTGGGATGGGTGGGTTGTGATGGTGAGACATTTGCAGGGAGTAGGTGTGATGGGGTGAGGGTGGGGGTATGAGTTGGCATGCAGGTGGGGTGGGGGATATGAAGTAGTGAATTTTTGACTTACCAGAATCCATTCCTCCAGATACTCCTGCGAGGCCCTCAGGATGCAGGATCGCCAAGACCTGCTCCTCCCATGTTGCAAATTCTGGGGGAGGAGGTGGTGGTCCGCAGCCAGTCCGCTGCACCGTGATGTTGTGCCTGGATACAATTGAACGCACCTTCCCCCATAGGTCGTTCCACCGCTTCCTGATGTCGTCCCTATTTCTTGGGTGCTGTCCCATAGCGTTGACCCTATCGACTATTCTGCTCCATAGCTCCATCTTCCTGGCAATGGTGGTGTGCTGCACCTGTGTCCCGAAGAGCTGTGGCTCTACCCGTACAATTTCCTCCACCATGACCCTGAGTTCATCCTCTGAAAACCTGGGGTGTCTTTGCGGTGCCATGGGGTGGTGTGGGTGATGTGTGGGGTGGATTGTGTGGTGCTAAGTGTGGTGATGTGTATTGTTGTGTTGTGTGAAGTGCGTGCTAATATTGCTGGGTGACAGTAAAATGCGCAGCTGGGTGCTCGGATCTCTTTTCTTGTGCGTGTTCACGATTCTGTTGGCGTGGAGGTTTGAGGGTGATGTGGGTGTGTGTTTTATATTGTATTGTGTGTGTGGGAGTGGTGTGTGTATGTGTTTCAGGTGTGTGTATTTGTAATTGTCCAATGTGGCAGTGTTTTGTAGAAGTGTGTGTATTTTGAGCGCAGCGGTGTGTACCGCCAATAGAATACCGCGGTTGAAAGACCGCCGCGTGGATTCGTGGGTCGTGATGGCATGGGCGTATTTCTATTGGCGTGACGGTGGAGGTTTGGTCATCGCCAGTTTCTCGCTTACCTTTGGTGTGGCAGACTTTTGTGGATGTCTGTATTTTGGCGGTTTGCCTGTTGTGGGTCAGAATGACCGTGGCGGTTTACCGCGGCCGCGGCGGAGTTCTGGCGGTCTTCTGCACGGCGGTAAGCGCCTTTTACCGCCAGGGTCGTAATGACCCCCTAAGTCTTTTAGGTCCTGAGACTTCAGGGAACAGGAGGTAATCTCTATCCAAGCCCTTAGAGAGCACGTCTCACCACAGAGCAGCAAGGCAGCAGGGCAACAGCAGGGTAGCAGTCCTTCACATAAAGCAGTCAGGTGAGTCCTTTGGGAAGCCAGGTAGTTCTTCTTGGCAGGTTGCAGATTTTGGCTCAGGATCTCTTCTCCAGGAAGTGGCTGTAAGGTAGAGTGTCTACCTCAGAAGTTTCTAAATTGATAGGCTCAGAGACCCTGCTTAAATACCCAAATGTGCCTTTGAAGTCTGGGAGACTTCAAAGAGTGGCTTAGAAGTGCACAAAGTCCCCTTTCAATTCCATCCAGTCTGTCAGGGTCCCAGTAGGGGGTGTGGCAGATCTTTGTGTGAGGGTCGGCTACTGACCTTTAACATGTCAAGCCCTCCACCCTCCCATCCCAGGAAGACCCATTCAAATTGCAGATGAGGCTCAGTATTCTGTGTTTGGGGTGTGTCCAACTGAATGCACAAGGGAGCTGTCAACTAAACCTTGGTTTGGAAGGCACAGAAGGATTTAAGTGTAGAGAAATGCTCACTTTCTAAAAGTAGCATTTCTAAAATAGTAATATAAAATCCAACTTCACCATTAAGCAGGATTTTGTATCACCATTCTGGCCATACAAAATATTACCCGGCTACTCCTTTCAGATCAGGATCTAAAACTCAACCAGCATATGAGGGCAGCCCTAATGCTGTCCTATGAAAGGATCAGGCCTCACAGCAGTGTAAAAATGAATTTAGGAGTTTTACACTACCAGGACATATAGAACACACATGTTCATGTCCTGCTTTTTACTTACATAGCGCCCTGCCCTATGGGCTACATAGGGCCTAACATAGGGGTGACGTATATGTAGAAAAAAGGTAGTTAAAGGCTTGGCAAGTACTTTGAAATGCCAAGTTGAAGTGGCAGCGACACTGCACACAGGCACTGCAGAGGCAGGCCTGAGACATGGCTAGGGGGCTACTTATGTAGCTAGCACAACCAGTGCTGCAGCCCACTAGTAGCATTTAATTTACAGGCCCAGGGCACATGTAGTGCACTTGACTAGGGAGTTACAAGTAAATTAAAAAAGCCAATTGAGTATGAGCCAATGTCACCATGTTTTAAGGCGAGAGCATATGCGCTTTAGCACTGATTAGCAGTGGCCAAGTGCACAGAGTCCTAAAGCCAGCAAAAATGAGGTCAGAAAAAGAGAAGGAGGAAGGCAAAAAGTTTGGGTGTGACCCTGCAGAAAGGCCATTTCCAACAACATGCCTATGTTTGGAGTTACCATTATGTAGCTGGACATAGGTAGTGACCTATGTCCAGTACACACGTACAATTGAGTCCCTGCACTCACAAGGTCTGGGAAATGGTCCTGGAGGTCATGGGGGCACCTCTGCTAGTGCAGGGGGTGCCCTCACATACAGGTACTCTGCCCCCTGACCTCAGGGATGGAGGGCCCGCTACAGGGATGATTTACAAGTGACCTGGTGCAGTGTAAATGGCAGTGAAAGGGTGCATGCACCTTTTCCCACAGGCTGCAATGATAGTACCATGGAAGCCTTTGAATGGGCTCCCTATGGGTGGCAAAAGATATTCTGCAACCCATAGGGATCCCCTGGACCCCCAACTCCTTGGGTACCTAGGTACCATATACTAGGGACGTATAAGGGGCTCCAGTATTGCAAATGTGGGTGAAATACTGCATTACCAGTATGCAACAACCATAATTTAAGGTAGAGAGCATAACTACTGAGGTCCTGGTTAGCAGGATCCCAGTAGACACAGTCAGACACACTGATAAACTGGCAAAAAGGGGGGGTAACCAAGCTAGAAAGAGCCATCTTTCCTACAGTATAGCACTGACAAGACTTGTACAATGGGAGGGATGCAATAGGGATTGCGTATGGCTGTCAAGAGATCTGGCTTCAGCTGTGTACATACATCCATGATGGTCTGACGATTCAGACGAAATGTCTGGATCACATGCCTGTCCTTCATGGTTGCAAGGTCAACTAGCGTATGGTACACCGGTGGTTATCTCAATGTACAATGTGCAAAGCAGTAGGCACATGTAAGTACCACATGGTGTATTAGCTCACACCTAACACTATAGGGGATGTGTTGCACTGCAGATATATACAATAATAATGACCATGCTGCAAATTGGTTTACATGTAAGTCATATAGGACATATGCCACATGTGTAATTGAACATATGTGGCTGACTGAGCTGTTCTGCACTGATCACACATTTATTATTGGGATTTTAGCAAAATACAGCCCTCGCCTATGTGCCTCCGAGTATCTAAACATAGCTATCAACCATTATATAGCCTCAACACGTCATAGTCAAGAATATCACAATTTGAAGCACTACCATGACGGCACAATTTAGGGTTACACCGCTACTTGGGCGAGTATATGTCTGGCACACTTAATAAGGCTCATCCATTAATTAAATGTGCACAAAATGGCAGCCACCTGTCCTGTTGTAGTGGACAATTAGAAGTGACCTAAGTCCGCTGGCAGAAGTCCTAAGGGCAGTAGGTGGTCGCAACCCCAGTACAACTTGTCATTGGTTAACATTGCTGCCTGTGGCAGACTGGGGCCAATGGTGATGAACGCCAGCAGTGACGGTCCTGTACGTGGCAGCCATGACTACCATTTTCTGCAACCTTGCTCACTTGAATCTTGAAACTGTTGCTATCAAGACCTCCTTGAATTGAGCTGCTGTATACTAGCTCTGGGAGCCATCATGCCACCTCCTGCATGTGATAGGGCCCCTGCCTTCATCCTAGAAGAACTGGAGAAGCTAGTGGAGGAGGACCTAGCCCTGTATGAACAGCTATATGAGGCACCAGAGGGACAGGCAAGTCCAATGGACTAGCCATGTGTGATAGGGTTTGCCTGTGACTTTAACTCAGGCATCTGTACTGGTGTGGGAGTATATGCATGCAGAGGCCATATAGTGAAGGCGTGTGAGCAGAGAGGATGGGTATGTGTGGGCACTTGTTGTGATACATGTGTAGTGTCCACTCCTGTTGGTATGGTGCATGTGTACATGACTTTCTTCTTTTTTGTTGAGTCACCTGCTCTTCCAGTATGGGGAGTATGGGGAGTATGGGGAGATATGTTCTGGAATCAGGTAGTCATTTGTACTTCAGCCAGGGCATGCTGTGCGTGCAGACATGACTTTGCTGATGATCATGTGGATTACTCCAGTCATGCTAACTTACTTGGAATTTGATGTGGGTGTATGGCTTGACATAAATGGCTGGCTAGTAGTGACATGTTGTGATATGATGTGGAATATGTTTAATGCCAACAGAGATAGCCTAGTGAAGAGATGTTTATCTACAGTTGTGCATGTTTAAATTAGTGTATGTGAGGAATATGTTAACCCTCTCTCTCCCTCTCAGTCTCTCTCCTCCCTCTCTCTCTCTCTATTTGTGTGCATCAGCATCGGCAGGTGAAGGAGACGGGGCACAGGTAAGTGGGGATTCTGCTGGCCACGGGACCCAGAGTGCTGCAACCAGCGACAGCGAGGGACACAGTGACACAGAGGGCAAGGAGAGTGCTAGGGGGGGAGACTGAATCTTCCACTTCATCTTCGGAATCTTCCTCCAGTGGACACTCCCTGATGGTGGTAGACCCTTCTGGGATCTTCCCAGGATCCTCTTTGTCCGCCACCCCCCTGTTACCACCTCCCTCCCTTTAGCTCCCCACCCAGTTGTCTCTGCCTGCTCACCCAGGACAGTGGGCATCTCTTGCGCCGCAGGCACCTCTGCCCCTGCCCCAGTCTGCCCTGCTGCCCTCAGTATAGAGGCTATTGACCTCCTGAGGTCCATCTCTGTGGGTCAGTCAACCATAGTGAATGCCATCCAGGGACCAGCAACTCAAGTGCAACAGAGCAGTGGGTTCCTGGAGGGCATTTACTGTACACTGGCTGTCCTACAGAGACCCTTTTAGGCTCTGGCCTCTACACTGATGGCAGCAAGTCACCCATTTGTCCTCTGTTCCCCTCCACCTAACTCTTCCAAATCCCACACCCCTCTTCCCTGCACCAGCCAAAGCATACAGACAGACAAGCATGCACCCACCTCAACATCCAAGGCTACAAGACAGACACAAGCATCACAAGACCCACCACCGACATGCACACAAACAACACTGACCTGCAAACACACCAACATCGACTACCTGCACAGATTCTCCACCACCCCACACCTTCATACACCACACCAACATTCTCTGATCAAGCCAACACTCCAATCCTACCCACAGTCAGCACAATAGCAGACCTCCACCCTAGTCACCACATCCGCAGACACCACACATGCTGCACATCGTCCATCCCTGAAGACACTACCCCAACAAACAGTCACCCCTCCACCATGGCATCTCCAAGCACCTCATCCCCCCTCCTCCCAAGACACATAAATGCCAACACTCACACACCCAACAAACACCAAGCACCCACAAGCATTCTTCGCATAAACATGCACCGAAGACATACACCAAGATACCTCCTACAACCATTCCCTCTCACTCCACTCCCAAACCTTTTTGCCTAGACTGTTACCGTGTGTCCAAAACGGTATTCCTCTCAGAGATTTCCCTCTTCAATACTCCTCTCTGACCCGTGATACCCCCAAACGCTCTGTGTCCCTCCCCAAGTCCAGCCTTTCCACCTCCAAGTCCTTCCCTGCCCCCTGCTAGAACCCATGCCAAGAATTTGACTCCTCCCAAGTGTTCCCAGCCCCCCTAAAGCTTGCTCTAAGCCCCACTCCCAAGCCCAAACACCCTACTCCTAATCCGAAGCCCAAACCCCCACCTACACCCCCGCCAATCCCTGAGATGCCTGCATGACCCCTACCCTGTGGTCATATAGCAGTCAGGAGTCATGTGGGAGCACGCTGATGTGCCATATGTGCGTAGTGAACATTGTTGTTTGGAGTGGCCTATGGTCTTTTATTTTGTACATAGTTCCTTAATTATATGCATATTTATAATTATAATATATCTAGACCAACCAGTTGTTGGTCCCATGGTCACGTATTTGTCCTGCCTTTCTTTCAATGTGTCTGTTTTGGTCTTGCCTGCTTTGGTATGTGTGTGAGTAACTTTGTGTGTGTATTGGTTGTGCTACCAGTTGTGTCTGGGTATCATGTGTGGGTGTGTTTGACCGTGTCAGTACTGTGTGTCTGCGGGTTGGTGTGTGTTTTGGAAGTGTGCCTTGGTGTGTGTAGTACGTGTGTGTGTGTGTGTGTGTGTGTGTATGTGGCTGTGTGTGAATATGCGTATCAGTGTGAGGGTACGTGTGTGTGTCACCCTCACCACCCATCCCGGATGGTTATGTTGTGTGTGCGTAGGTACTTTCACAAATCTCAACAGTGACAGATAAGTGTTTGTACTTATGGTTGGTGTCATCGTAGCTGGCTCCGGTGTCATTGGGCGAGCAGGAGCAGTCCAGGTTCCATGGCAGCTCCAGACAGTTATGTGTTCTAGAAGGTGGGTGCCTCCTTTCATAGAGTTTCGCCAGGGTTTCTGTAATGGTTCAACCGCGGCAGAATCCTTGGCTGTGTGCAGGCTCATAATCTGTCCAGTGGGAACATGGTCTTTTCCGGCCTGAAGATGGCTACCGCCGTGCGTGTCGGGCTGGCTGAAGTTGAAGTGCCGGCAGTGGATTGGCTATATTCAGTTTTGAATATCACCCTGGTTAAAATTTGGAGGTCTTCTCCTCTGGCCTGTTTGTGGTGTGACTGCCACCGCCAACATGGAATTCCTGTGACCGGCAAACTCGTAATGACCCCCATAATGTACGTTCAAAATGATAGCTTGATGGAAACAGGAAAGAGCAGAAAATTAAAAGAAAGGATGGGTGAAATGAGTGAAAAGAAAGGATGTGTGGGTGTGTGAAAGGATGCATGGGTGAGTATTGGGTAAATGGATGGATGGGTGAAAGGATGATTGAAGAAAGAGTGGATAGCGGATACTGAATGGATAGATAATGGATTGTGAATTTTGATGAAAGACTGGATAAGAGACAGTAAAGCTGACATCATGGTGGCTTTTGGTGAATATAGTAGGAACAATGAAAGGATGACTGAATACTTGCATAGAAGAATAAATAAGGGAGCTCTTCTGTAGAGGAGCATGCTGCTCACCTACTTCGCTTACTTTGTTTTTTTATGGTTATCAAAGCTATGGTTCAAAGTGGGAGGCATTTCAATTTGTGTTATATTCCCTTGACTCTCTATATTTGTTAAACAAGACGGATATGTATCCCACTCATCATCATTATTTGGCAACCCTCTCCCGGCCCATCCCATTTTGCCACCCATGACCGAAGAATTGCAGTATGGTTCAATTGGTGCCTGCAATGTATGTTGGCTGTGCAATGTACGTCTGCTTCAGTTAATGTGGAATTTACAAATTTTTCAATGCATTGCAAACAGAACACAAAGTTTTTTTTTTTTCCTTTGCCCACTCAGTCACCTCTTAGTACTTCACTCCTTTATTCTTTCTAAAGTTCTTCTGTTCCAGCCTAACAAACAAATCGAAAAATCCATCCTTGGCATGTGCCACTTTTAAAGGCTATGTGAAGTGTTTCCAAAATATATTTAATGGCTTCCCATAACAGATTTATTTTATGGCTGTCAGATTTTTCCCTTTAGACATTCATCTATTCAGTGACTGAATAAGCCAAAGCTTAGGCACATGATAAATTGATGATCAGTGAAACACTATTCTATAGCAAATGCTCCACCAACCACCCTAATCCGTCTGCCTTACTCTGCAGTAGAATAAGTCAAGTTTCCTTTTCTTACTGCACAGCAAATTAATTTGAGCTGTGGGCAAGGCCAGTGAGAAAAGTGGGACTAGTAAGTGCCTGATGTGATTTCAAGTTTGGCATAAGGGATGCTCTGTGATGAACGTACCAAATACAAGTTCATCATTTTCCTCACCATCTACTTATGTCAGACAGGACAAATATACCTGCATTTTATACATGGCATGTGTGACATAGCTTATTATACCTCTGCCTCTTTGGAGTCAGGGTAGAAACTAAGTGAAAGGCATTTGAGGAAGAGCAGGTTCATTGGATTTAAAGATAGATAATTTTCAACTACAACTGCCCAGCTGCAGACAGTAGTAATGTACTTGAAACACTGGCAACTTGCACTTCATAGTGCATAATGCCTTACTCATAAATGAGAGGTAATTAATTTTTATTTTTCCACTAAATGTGTCTATTTAGTTACTAGAAAAGCCTTTAAAAGAAAAAAATCTAAGTTTTATTAAATCTGGTGTTAATCTGGTGTTATTATGCCTTAATTATTTTCTACCAGACAGTCAGTTTTTTATGTGAGGAATGTGTGGGTAAACAAATACGAATGGCCCTGTGACTCTTGTAATCATAATCACCTCAAATTCCAATGTCACTATGGGACCAGCAATGTAGTGCTACTGTGTCACCCACTACCTACTTTTGAAAAAGTGTTTGTTCAGAGCATTGTCTACAATTTGTCTTTTTTGTTTTTGTTTTTCTCAATACAGATACTTCTGCTTGTCGACCACCAACCAGGCAGGAAGTAAATGCCCAGCTGACGCTAGAGAGCATCCAGGCCGAATGCCAGCGGCTGGTGGTCATGGAGGAGGAAGGGGGTGAAGCAGCTGCCTCAGCCCCAGGACCCATCTCAGCAGCATGCCAGGCCCAGCCTCCAGCCACCTGGCCACTATATCACTGATGCCACTGCCAGCTGTCAGTGTCCCTGACTGCACCTGGTACTGCCTACTCCTGCTCTGACAGAGCTTTGCTCTACCTTACCCTAGAGCGGATAGACCAGATGGAGATCTGGCTCGCCAGGATCGATCAGAGCCTGAACCAGCACTGCAGCTCCGGACCCATAGAGGCAGTGACCTTTTCTGTTTTGGTGGTAGGGAATTGTTGTGGTTGGAGAGGGTGGAGAGGGAGTTGGGCTGGGGTTTTGATATTGGACTTTTGGTCGGACGTTTTGGGGATGGGGCTATTTGTTTGGGTAGAGAGGTGGGCCTGTTGTCAGGTGAAAGGGTTTGTTAATTTATTTGATTTGATTTATGCCTCAATGTTTATTTCGATGTTATTAGTTTCCACTGCTGTCATTTAGTGTAGCCTGTTTTTTAAATCTGCTAAAAAGTGTATGTCATTCATTGGGGTACTCAGTAGCAAGCTATCATCAATCTGTTGTGGAAGGAAACAATGAAGGGATAAGTATAACACAGTTAAATTAAATGCATAGAAAATAGTCCTTCTGCCCCAGAGAGATCAAAGATTGCATATCTCCAAATGCTATGTCTTCTAGGTTTGAAAAATACAAACCTATGGAGGATTGAAGTTAACCCACCGAGTTCTAAAAATTATAATTGTGAAAAGGAAAATTAGATGTCAAAGTCATAATGACCACCATAGTCATTGATCCGTTAAAAGTAATCAAAGAGACATTGCAACATATAATAGGTTGAGTTCTAATGTGTTGACATCTCCTGTATTAGGGCTTTACCTGGTACTCTGTTGCCATACTGAACAACCCAGAACAGCTTTCCGGACTTTTAAAGAATGGCTGAAATGAGCACAGCTTCATTTGCAGGTGGTCAGTATGTTGCTGACTGTGGTGGTCTTTCTGACTATGGCGGTCTTTGAGCAAGACCTACAAAGCCACAGGCGATAGAAGACTGCCAGTGCTGGCGGTCTTCCAACACCATATTACGGGTACTGCTGAATTTCCACCTCATTGGGTGGAAATCCAGCAGTAGTAGTGGTGGCGGTCGAAGATGCTGGGGTGGTTCTACTACAGGTCCCACCCCAGCAGAAGGACTCCGCCCGCAGTATTAAGTGCAATAATACGAGGTGGAAGCGCCAGTTCACATTTCTTGCCGGACGACCTCCTCCCCGGACCAGGTAAGTTGATCTTCCGACAGGGGAGGGGGGTGGTTGTTGTGTGTGCGTGAGTGAGTGTGTGTTGTCTGCGTGTGTGCATGAATGTGTGTGTGCGTGGTTGTATGCTTGTCTGAATGTAGAAGTGAGTGCGTGTATGCATGTAAGTGCGTATGCATGTGTGCATGTATGTGTGTATGCGTGTGTGTATGCTGTGTGGATGCATGTGAGTAAATGTGTGTATGTCAGTGCTGGTGAATAAGTGTATGCGTGGTGCATGTGGGTGTCTGTGTGTGCATGTATGCGAGGAAGGGGGCATTGGTGGGGGAGGGGAGCTCTCTGTGCCTTGAGGGGGTGGGGGGAAGGTGGGCACTATACCTGGAGGGGGTGGGAGGGTTATTGTGCTTGCCGGGGGGGTAGGGGAGTCATCTACCAGTGACAGGGAAGAAATTCCCTGTCACCAGTAGCCTTTCCACCACGGTTTTCATGGCGGTGCTACTACCGTGGAAAAAACGGTGGAAAGGTGGCTCATCATACCACTGGCGGTCTTCTGTGGACCTCCGGGTCAGAGTCACTCATCTCCAGCCCAGCAGGTCCGACTGCCATGGCGGTATGAGTGGAGATATGGTGGGTTGGCAGAAGCCAACCCGCCACACTCATAATGTGGCGGTCTTCATCACCAGCCTGTTAACAGTCAAACCACCACCTTTGCCCTGGCAGTCAGGAGACCGCCAAGGTCATAATGACCACCTATGTCTTCTTTTTTTAGAAATTCTTGAGCAACCAGATTGATGAAGCCCTCCAAACACAGTACCCCAAAATAGCCACCATCTGCTTTGGCCTTGACTATGTTTCTGCCATTGTCCATGGCAACAAATCTAATTCGGAGACCTCTGGGTTGCAGCCATTCAAACACCTTGCTAAAAAGTTTGTCCAAGATGTTTTCAGCTTTATGTTGTTTCTCCATGGTGAACATAGCTACTGTTGCATGTCACAGAACTCTCTTTTTTCAGGGAACAGACCTGTAGATAGCTTTTGCTTTTCTCCCTGCAAAAGAGTTCCAGTGTGCAGTGATTCACATGTAATCAGTAGCCTGACAACTGGTCCACATATCTGTCGTCAGGTGGATAGCGTGAACAGTGCTTTGCTGCAAAGCTTGTTTAACCATTTGTAGTACATTATGATGCTGTGCTGTAACAGAAACTCAGGCAAAATTGGTCTGACTTCCAACCTTACATTTTGGGGAGATGGCTGCCACAAACTGCCACAAACTGTAAGAATCCAACTCCTTCCACAAAAGAAAAAGGGAGGAGGGCCAGTGCCAATATTTTTGCCTGCTTCCCATTGTACAAACGTGCCATTGGGTGGTTGCGGTTATAAGGCCCCTCCTGCCTAAACATGCCCTTATTTGTAGTCTTGATTTTCTTCTTTTCTGGGGCCACTGACACAAGTGACTTTTGTGATGTAGAAGGTGCTAACTTCCACAACGACTGTTTCATCATCCTCATCTGCCTCATTATCCTCTTCCATGATTCTGAGGCTTTTTGGAAGTTTTCTTTTCCCTTGCCTCTCCTGGCATCTCCTGGACTCTGCCAGTGTCCACTCCATGTCCCTATCATCATCACCATCAGAAGTGGTGCTTGAAGAAGATGCTGGAGTAGTACCCTTCCTTTTTCTTGCTACAGGTCAGGAGCGCCATTGATTCCAAAAAAAGGAGGTCTTGCTTGGCAGAAAGCTCAATGTCCTGTTCTGCTCCAATTCAAGATTTACTATTGCTGGCTGCTCTCAACTTTGCTCTGTTTTCTGAAATGATGGAGTACTTCTTTGCGAAAGGGACAAATCCAATTCAACGTCACTGTTTGTTGGCGTTGCTGTGATTGCAGTGGCTACCTCACTGACAGACATGGTCTTGGGCTTAGGCTGGAGTGTTGCTCTAGATGATAGAGTGCTGCTTCGAGGTTCCTCCCCGGAGGCCGGTGTGGCAGTCACACGTCTCCCGAAAAAGATTACAAGTTGACACACCACTGTTGTAAAACTGATTCTTCTCACTGACCACTTTCTTGGGTGCAACTTTCATTGGGGCCTTCTTTAAGCTCTCAGTTGGCAGTGGCACTAAGCTGCACAAGTGGAAGAGATTTGAAGTCTTAACTGTTGAGGCCTTCTGTTTGGCAGTACTGTGAGTGATGTAATGCTCTTTCTCTTGTGCACCTAAAAGTAGGCCTGGGCAAAAAATGCCTCTCTGCTCAAGCAGTTTGCAGAATTCTGCAAATCCACGATGGAGAATACGGAGTTACTGATAGACTCAGCACTCTGCAATGGAGCAGAGACATGCCGGTCACCAGCGAATACAAATTAGATTTTCTACCCACCCGTGAGTTCCTGAAAGATTTTGCAGCCACACCAGTGACTTCTAATGATTCTTTTTGTGATATAGGTGAACACGAGTGAGCATGAGTGACCACGGCTGCAACCTGGAGAAGCTCAAGCAGCTAAATCTCCTCAGACAGACAATTTTGAGTCAAAAACCTTTCCTAATATACAGTTTGCGTTGTTTTTTATGTGTGAGGTGTACTTTTTAATTTACTTTTTTTTTGTCAACAAGATGATATGCCACAGAGACTCCAACTTCCTATTCCTGTGCAGCAGGCTCCTCCTAGTACTTTGTCCATCCTCTGGTCACTGTTCACTTGATATTTTGAGCTGGAAGGATCACTCTTTTTGTTTCCTGGATGTGCCATTGGATTTAAGGACTTTGTTGTATTTGAGATTTCACAAGTAAGTTAAAAAACACTTGTATAGTGGTGTTGTACAACTTGTTTGTTTGATAGAGGCATGCACCAGGATTTATCTGTACTTTTATTTGATTTTTAAAATGTGTTATGGTGGGTGGTCTGCAATTTCAGTAGGGGCCTAGTTATTGTTTTACATTTAATTTTCTTTCTTTAAAGGAAAAATGTTACACAGTTCAATACATATTCTCCATGTTTTGTAAATTTGCAATCTTCATTTAATTCACTATGCTATGTGGCCTAGTCTGCTAATGGAATAGGTCTTCCAGCTGTAGACCAAAGCCAGTACTAGTCATGGGTGCATAATGAAATAACTGTTTGTGGTGTCTGCTGAACTGAAATATCATTTAGACCATGGATGACATTCAATTAAATAATTACAAAATATTGTTTGCGGGTATTTCATGTTTTCATTCTGCAAACAGTGTATGGTGTGGTAATATTTTTGATGCCTTTGTATGATGTGTGTTGTTGTTGTAAAATGTACTATTTTAGCCCATTTAATTTTTGTTTTTGCCATTGCTGACTTAATGCTGTTTTCTCTCCTGTACCAAAGCCTTCTTTGTCTGGCCAGTGTGTGAGAGTGTTTTCCATAGGCCATTTGTCATTGTTCCCCATGCCATGTTGCTAGGGGCCCTTTTTGTATAGTCAATTACAGCTCTATATGTGTTTTTTGTTTTCTTCCTTTCATCCTGCTTGTTGTTTGACTATGTGGCTGGTGGGCATTTTGTGTAGGCAGCCAGTGTGCTTTTGCATGAACCCGCATGTTCTTTGTTGTTGTGGCCTTGCCTCCTTGCTTGTTGTTGCTGTTTGACCATGTGGCTGGTGGCCATTTTGTGTATGTAAGCAGTGTGCTTTTAGGCCTGCACATGATCTTTGTTGTGGCTATGTCTCCTTGTTGGTGTTTGCTGTTTGACCATGTGGTTGGTGGCCATTATAGGCAGCCACTGTGTTTTTTTTAGGCCTTGCATGTACTCTTTGTTGTGCCCATACCTCCCTGCTGGTTGTTGCTGGTTGACGTTGTGACTGGTGTCCATTTTGTGTAGGGAGCCAGTGGGCCTGCAGGTGTTCTTCTTTGTTGTAGTGGCCATTCCACCTTCCTGGTTGTTTGACCATGTGGCTAGGGGCCATTTTATGTAGGCAGACAGTGGCCCACATGTGTACTTCTTTGTTGTCGCAGCCATGCCTAATTGCTGGTTGTTGCTGTTTGACCATGTGGATGGGGGGCATTTTGTGTGTTATACTTGAGGCCTAGTAGGTGCTCATTACTAAATGTACTGTATGAACAGTGTTTTATAACATATTATATATTTTTTTTGCATTTTTCACCTTCACCACTTCTTGCCTCCCAAATCCCAATGCTTTTTCATGGTAGTCCCCTTCCCTTAGTACATCGGCAAGTTTATTTTTAAATTTGTAATATATTTTTTAATAATTTGTTTCACAAACTTTATTTGATTTAATAACACTAATATTTTAATAATTATTTTTTAATAGTAGATTTCTTTTTTGAATAAATAATTTTTATTTCATTTGTTCATGATTATTTGTTTTTTTTCCATTTTCCCCATCAGTCCAATGCCTGCCATAGGCGCACAGCTGCACAACATTATTCAATTATTATTCCATTTGTCAACAGCATTTCCCCCAGAGTGCCATACGCCAACTTGATGCACATAAAGCTAAAAGGTACATTTTGTATGTTGTAGTTGTTGCTCTTTCTAATCCTTCCTGAGTGTACATGATGATGAAAGTTAATGTTGATGTGGTTTTACGAATGGATACACTGTTTTGTTAATTATTTATAATTTAAGTAACCACTAAATGATATTGTTTCTACTACTATTAATTCAACTGCAACAATGACACGTTTCACTGATATTCTTCTTGCATGTTTGCTTTTAGGTGCACGAAGAGAAAGAGACATTACACACAGTGCTGCCAGACAGAAGGCCTATGCATGACATGACGCAAGACCACACTCACAACACGAACATCTCTTCTGCTTGTGAAGCTAAGTGCTAATCCCTAACCCTCTTCCCCCAGGCTATGTGATTTATTGAGGTGTGACTTCATAATTTACACCATTAATTAATCACACACTTGGTGGGGGGGATGTGGTAGAAATAACACCAACTGAATGTGCAGAATCTATTCAGGCAAAGAGCTATTGACCTTTGTTGTACTTTTTGGCAGTATAATTAGCAACGGCAACCCCCCCAAACTCCTTATGGGTCAAATATAACTGCAAACTACAGTGCAGAAACTTGAAGAGTTATAGGATAAGGGCACCTAACTGCATAACTAGTTGTTTTACACTATCACCAGATTTTAAAAACACACTGGGCTAAAATTCAGCAGTCTGAAGTAAACCACCCCAAAAAAGATTTGAGGCACAAATAACTTTAAATAAATATTTGTTCACCCTAACAAGAAGAATATAAACCATCCCCTTCCTCCTGCAACTGTCCCACCCCTCTCCCCAAACAAATGTTCCTATCCCCGATCAATGTCTAAAAAACACCTTAATGCCCATGAATAAAAGAAAACAAAGTCCAACAGTCTCTGACCCAGTTCCAATAACCCATCTCTACACTCTCCACCCACAACAAGTCCCACCCATCAAAACAAATGTTAAAAAAGGGGCAGAAGAGGGCACTAACTGTGGTCCAGGAGTTGATTGAGGGGCCCCTCCATGAGTGCCTGCCTGGCTTCTATTCACACCAGTCTTCAAAGGACACGGTGTTGAAATGCGGTGTCTAATGGGGGGCAGCAGTGATGGAATGGTGGCAGGCGAATGCAAGTGAACTGTGGCACCTGTGTTGAGAGTGAGAGGCTGGAGGCACTGGGGGCTGGCTGGGACCCTGGGCATTGGCAGTGGCTGCTTCCAACGCCTCCTCCTCTAGGACTACCAGCTGCCGATATTCAGAGCTCATGGCCTCCAGCTTCTGCTGCCTCAGCCAGGCTGCTATTCCCTGCTGTGATGGTGGACCAGCAAGAATAGCTATATCAAGAAAGAAAAAAGAGACATTGTAAACAATGCTCTGTGTAAAACCTGTGTTTAATATCATGTAGTGGCACAGTAGCAATACATTTGCTGGTCACCTCAGGCCATTCGACTTTGATGTGATTAGAGTCAAAGCCATTATGCACTATGGAGTAAGTATTCTTCTCTCTCCTGTTGTGCTAAATTAATGGAGGCATGCTAGCTCAGCTGACGCCGCAGCCCTAGTCATACGCATTACTGTCTGTAGCTGGGACAGCTGTAAAAGGGAATTATCTTGTTCCAGTGGCCCTGCTCTTCTCCAAAATGCCTTTCAATTTTACCCTGACTACATAGCAGATTAATACTGAGAATGATACATGCCACTTACTATAATAAAATCAATCATGCAGATATGTTAAGTAGATGCTGGGAAAAGTGATGTACTGTAGTACAGG
Organism: Pleurodeles waltl; assembly: GCF_031143425.1. NCBI lineage: Eukaryota > Metazoa > Chordata > Amphibia > Caudata > Salamandridae > Pleurodeles > Pleurodeles waltl. The sequence goes on from NC_090437.1 coordinate 834,230,153, forward strand.
GAAGGGAATAGGATTATAGGACAGGATATATTGGCACGATTGTCACAGATTATCCCATCCGCAAAAGTTAAGTCACTTACTTAGTCTCACTTTACTCCCTGTTCTCATCACCCTCCTCCACCACACTTTGTAAACTAATTATTTTTTTCCAGTGAAATACATTTGCTTGGCAGTACGGAAAGGAATCTTAACTTACTCTGTTGCAGCGTAAGTTAGAGGGGATTAGGCTGGGTGAATAGAATAGACACTTTACTGATCAATTCATCATCATCATCATGTGCCTAAGGTTTGGCTAGTAGTGTGAGTCACTGTGGTGTGTAGTTGACAAATGTTGAAAGGGAAAAATTTGAACAGACGCAAGTCTATTATGGAAGCCATAATGAAATATGTCACTTGGCTAGAAAAATGTGGAGCAAGCAAAGAATGGATATTTCATTTTCTTTTTGGGAAGACTGGTACAAAACTTCAGAATGATTGAAGGAATGAAGTACTAGGAAGTGACTACGTGAGTGGGCACTGGGAGAGAAGGAAAACACACCTTGTTTTTGCATTGCCATGCATTGAAAACTTTGAACATAATTGACACATTAAATTAACTGAAGCAGACACACATAGCACAGCCAACATTGCAGTGCTGATCCTGCCAAATTGAACCATGCAGCTGTTAAGTCATCATGGGTGACATTGGTGAAATGCCATAGGTAGGGAGGGAGATGATAATTAATGGTGATAGGATATATTATCTGCCTCGTTTGAAAAATACTGTGAGTCAAGGTAAAGGATAGAAATCCCACCTCAACCCTTTGAATCAAAGCTTTGATAAAACCATTACAAGCAAGTAAAGTAGATGAGAAGAAGACCCCTCTCCAGAAGAGCTTCCTTGTTTCTTCATTCCAAGCATTTATCCATTCATCATTGCATGGTTCTTCTAGTATTCTTATTCTTCACCCTTGGATATGATACACACCATTTAAGCTTTACATTCTCTCATCCAGTCTTTTGCAATTGAAAACCATCCAAATTCCAAACATGGCTCTAAATGAACCTGTCACCAACATCCATTTACCCAGGACCCACCCATGCATCCTTTCACCCATTCACCCATCCAAGATCCACCCACCCGAGGATTCCTTTCATCCATCCAGGCAGGCATTTCACTCATCCTTTCTCCTTCCATCCTTCTTTCAATTTTCCGTAAACCCATCTCAGTTAAAGTTCATTATGAACCTTTGTCTGCTAAATGGTAGATAAAAGAGGCCATTACTACTTAACTCCCACTGTATCTGTTAAAGCAGTGTGTTCACAAGTGAGTCAACAACAACACCGGTACACCCTTGCAGTGAGTATATTGCTAATTGTCAATAAGCAAGCAATATGACTTACCACCACCTGCCACGGCCGCTACCAAGACTCCCCCTTCAACCGATGCTGTAATGGTGCTGTCACTGCTGTGCCCACCACTGGATGTCCGTGCATCTAAAAATAAAGATTACACATTTTAGACTCCTGATATGCCTCTGCTTTTTTTATAGCAAAATACAACCACAATACATCACGACAATTTGGTTACAGACTTGTCTTATATCTAAATATGAGGTGGGCATTTTGTTGGTTGGCAATTTTTTGAAAAGGCAGGTAATCAAGCCAAACAAAAGCTTTTTGTAATGGAGGGGCAAAGCTATTGGCGAATCTGAGTTTTTGAAGAGACATAAAAGGGTGCACAAATTTGTCAATGAAGAACATAAGGTCTTGGTTGGCAAATGCAATGGGGCTGTCCTCTTCATAGTTCCATCCATGGTGCACTGCTAGTGCACTATAAAAATATAACATATACACAACATTAGAGGGTTTAATTACATGACCATGTCCAAACACTCATTTCTTTTTACAGATTTTGCTGGAGCAAGAAAAAGAAAACTTTTTCAAGAAACATGCGTAGAATACCTTACATGAGCATGAATCTTCACAGTAGAGTACATTGGTTCTCCGAGCCTTACAGTACCACCAGTCCACAATCTATATAAGGAGAGTGGGAAAGTTTGCTGACAAAGCCACGAAAGAAAGCTGGTACAGACAGACTAGTACAGACTGACAGTTTGAAATAAAATACAGATACTTGAAATATAGAAAATAAGGAAATAGGATAATGCAGGGATAAACGGATAAATCGAAGAGGAGTTGGAAAAAAATAGGAGATAGGCACGGTAAAAAGGTTAAAAAAAAATTTAAATGTTGAGTGGTAAGAGTCAGGGAAATAAATATTAATATTAACAATAGAAAGACTTATTGGGGCAGCAGAGTCATCTGCTCCGGCACTAGTGGAGGGAGCACATCCGGCTCTCTCACCCTTCTGACCAGGCTTTTTCTTGCCCCTGGATGCTGAATGATGTAAGAAAGAATGAAAATAAAAAGAAAAAAGATTAGTGGTACAGTTAATAATAATCTTTACAAAAATATTTTTTGAAAGGAAAAGGTAAACGCAATAACATTGAACTTTTCTAAATCAGAGTTCCAGTATAGTACTAGTATTGTGGACCATCCTATTCCAAATTTCCTAAACCTATTCCAAATTCCCAAAACTACGTTTGGGAATAACTAATAAAATGCAATAAATTATTTTTTGCTTCTCATCTCTTTCTCAATCTCTCAACACCCTTTGATGGGCCAACTCAGTCTGCATTTTTTAATGCATGGATGGATGCATGCATGCATAACTACATATCACTGGGAAATAGCTTGCGACTGTATGAGCTACAAAAATAAAGGCACATAGCTTGTGGACTGGTGGTTCCTATTCCAAATTTCCTAACCTATTGCAAATTCCCTAAACTACATTTTGGAATTACTAATAAAATGCTTGCATGCATAACTACATATCACTGGGAAATTGCATTGTTTAGCATGGAACACAACTAATAATTAATTATTACTCACTGAGCCCTGACCACCATACCTAGCAGGTGCTACAGGTCCATATCCCGATCCAGGGTGTCGGCCCAATGGGGCATAAGCTGTTGCTGGGTGCACCAGACCCCAGATCAGTGGTACACAGCCCGGGGACGCGCTCCCAGCGCTGGTTGCGTTCCTGGAGGCTGCACCCACTCCCGGGCCTGCCATCTGCTGCCAGGGTGAAGGGAAGGTGGTGCTGAACATAAAAACCTAGTGCTGCCACTTTACCTCTGAAAAAAATGGTGCAGGGCTGCACTCCTTCGGGGTACCAACTCCCGCAAAGAAGGCAGCTGCAGGTGGTGGTTTGGGGGGGGGAGGTGGCGCTGCCACTCCCCTGCTCTGCCATAGGGGTTGGCACTTAGGAGGAATTAAAAGGCAAAAGGAGTTTAGGAAAAAAATCTGAAAGTAAAGCAAAAAACTTAAAAAGTACAAAAGTCAGGAAAAGACACACAAAATTAGAAAAAATACAAAATAAAACAGACACAGTCAAAAGCTAAGATAATAAATAAAAATTAGGGGAAAATAAAATTTAAAAGTCTAGGATTTAAGAGATTGAAAAGTGATAAAAGCTGGATCCAGCACCATAAGAAAGTAAAAATCAAGAAATCAAGATGGTCGCACCCAGTGTTCCCTCTAATTATTTTAGTGTTTGTGCGGCAGTGACTTGCTTTTGGGCGCACATTTTGAGTTTGTGTGCGCAACTGAGTGAAACTATAAAAAATGATACTACTTTCTATTGAGTCTAGAAGGGACACATGCCGAAACATTTAAAAATTAAGTAATAAATTGAAATAGGTCTGGCTTTAATGTGTTGCACCCTGCACTTATATAGGCACACCACTTATCCTGCACTGGTAATACACTCTGAGAACTTGGCCTCAGGCACAATACTCACCCTGCACTCACAGCACATCACTCACCCTACACTAAGAAAGACACACCGCTTACCCTACACTCATGCAGACACATTGTTTACCCTATATAGGCACTTTGCTTACCTCGCATAGATGTTCTCATAAACACACAAACTGCATTCAGGCACATTCTTTACTGTACACACAGAGAGAGACACCACTCATTCTACTCTCACACAGACCCGACTCACCATACACACACACACGGACACCACTCATTCTACACTACACAAGCAATCCCTTCACCCTGAACTCCCAATACAACCACTCCCCCTGCACTAACATTACTCACACTGCATTCATAACCACTCATTTAATACTCACAAAAGGTACACGTCAACCCTACACTCACAATACACATCATTCAACCTGCACTCAAAATACATTTTGCTTACAGACTGAACACTTTACATTCTCACACAGACAGACTGCTGACCCTAAACTCACACAGCTTACCTTGCAGGTATACATAATCCCCTCCACCATGCAGTTCTACTGACTCACACATCCTCCGGCATGCACTATAGACTTCACTAACCTTGCACTCACTCTAAATTGACAAAGGCACACCCCTCCCCCTCCCCCCAACCAGCCGCATCCCTCACACTGTACTCAAACAGGTATATTGTTCACCCTGCTCTCAAATATGCACACTGCTCATGTACACTCACCAAAAAACAACTCATTTTCCACACTAACATAGACATACCCTTCCCTCCCCTCACCTCTGTACTTTGAGTCACAGACCTCACCTGGCACCCAGGCAAAGGTTTTGGTCAGAGCTAGACACATAATAGGACCTGTAAAGCCCAGCCTGTAGGATTTGAAGTACTGCCAAGGAGAAGGCAATATCATCCCTTGAAATGAAAATATGGGGCAGCTTTGATATAACAGGCATAAGGAAGTACAGTGTCAGTGAGACAAGCAGGATGTTTGAAGCAAACCTACCAAACTATGGGAAGAAAACATTATACAAAAGGGAGACTGCCTGGTGGGACACTGGTGACAGAGGGAATTGGGGCTGAGAGCTGCACAGAGAGGAAAGAGACTGTCCTGAGTGTGTAACTGTCCCAGTAGTCAGCAGTGACGGGGGAACTGAAGACAAGAGAGCTTTAACTGTGGGAGGCTGTTGCACAAAGAAGATCAGACCGCAGAGGAAAAAAGCATGCCAGCAAAGTAGCAGTGACAGAGAGAGAACGAGAGCTGAGACAACTGTAACTATGAAACACAGCTGGGCAAAGAAGAAAACACTGCTCAGAGAAGTGACCAGGAAAGACAGCAGTTGACAACAAAGGAACGGGACTGAGACAGCATTTGTTGTGAGAGAGTGCTGTGTGGAAGAAAAAAGTGTCTTCCTAACCCAGCAATTTAAGAACTACCCACCTCACTACAGCTGATTTGCAGTGCATGGCACAATACTGAATAAATATGCAGTGCAGTGTTGTGGAGCAGGTGCCTGTTTTTGACAAGCTGAAGCTAGTTCCTATTCTCGTTTTTTGGCTTCTGGTATACCTGGAATCCTTCCTTGAATCAGGACTTGTGCAGTCGGGAGCCACCATTCCTCTAGTACTTTCATTCTAGTACTGTGCAGAAACCCATTCCTAGACCAACATCACTCTGCAACCCTGGGACCATAAAATACAACACTGTGCTGTCTGCAGCAAGCATGGTCCTCTATAAAGTGGGGAAACAAAAAGGATAGTGGGAAGAAGGAATGGGCAGAATGCAGATTCAAAGCACATCAGACAAGTACGCCAGTGTTTGGGGCCACTCACGTAAGAAAATGTGTAACAGATAGAGAATTATACATGTATTTCTGAAAAAACGCGTTCATCCAAGAGTTTGCTGGAGCTATATTACAGATGCTTGTTTCCAAACTCAATTGTATCCTATTCTCCTCACTTTATTTATTTTGCTTAGGGGCCTTATTTTTAACTACTACTACTCAGATTCACTTCTGCTCCTATCAGCAATCTTGGTCTTGTTAACTCTCTTTCGAATATTTGTTTTATGTAGGGGTGGGCAAGCCACTGAAAGCTCAAGCCAGGCTCGATTCTGAAGCCTGGCTGAGCTTTAGGTCCTGTTGTAACCACCAGCCCATAATGAGCCGAGCTTTCATGTGACTTCTGCCTGCCTCCCTCTTTTCAGGATGTGGCATTACGGCCAGAACTGCTGACTTTTGAACTAGGAAAGCAGGTTTGAGTCACGATGCTGGCTCAACAATCTATGATTCTGGGTAAATCACTCAATTTGCCTGAGTTTATAAACAATGAATGTGAACTGGTGCTCATGTAAAGTGCTCCCATGCATGTGGGTCGAGGCCCGCTACATAAAAAGTGCAGAAAAATGCACAGAGATAAAAACAAATTCTTAACATAAGGAAAGACAAATAGATATCCATTTATTGGCTGATTTTTACAAAGGGAACGAGAAAACATGGATAAATCACGGCTTCTTCTCCTAAATTGTGTGATCTTAGGCAAATATTTTATCAAATCTATTTTCTTCATTATTCCGTATGCAGACTTTTAAATATGCAGGTTCAGTCTACCAGTTCCACAAAAACCTATTCTGTTTGATTTAACAGACTACAAAGTTTCTCTACAAACACAGGGGTTACAAGACAACAGTTCTTACCTCATAGTTCACTAATGGTGCATGTTTAAAAATCATCACTTTTAATAAGTACTTCTCAATGCAGTGTTATTATGTGACCATTAATGTCAAAGGTTCAATATGTTTAAGAAATACACAAATACACACTTTTGAATGTTGATGTTCAATTTACTTTATTTGATGCTTGTTGTATGATTTACATAGCAAACATTTTCAGGGCTCGACTGGTTCATGGGCTCTAAGATCCGAGCCAGACACTTGGCTTAGCTCTAGCTCAGCTCTCCCTCTTAATTGTAGGCTCGCCCATCTCTAGTTTTGTGTGATTTGTTTTCACAAAGTAACCCCTGCAGCGGCCCTGACAGTTCCTGTAATTATTAAGAATAATTCTGTGGAGAAATCACTATGTGCTTAAAAGAACAGGAGTGCAGCTTTCAAATTGCATATAGAGAACACTACGTTGGCGCATTTAATTCACATTAAGAATGTAAGTAGGGAAATGTTCCTCCTAGCCAGGGACAAAGTGTCATTTTCTCCACCTCACTAAATAAGTTAGCTTGACTAGAACACTGTTTTCTTAGAATATCTTGGTCTTTTATATTCATGGTATTTAAAATATAAACATGGTTTTACCAAAACAGCTTATTCATTTGCAGTGCTTTTATTATACAAGTTGTAGTACCCGCCCAAATGTTCCCAGTTTTTCCACTTGCAGAGTGTGTAAATCGTATGGGCTGCTGATGCAATTTCAAAAACAGCTCCTCCGAGAATTGAGAAATTACTTGGTGTTGCTTGTCTTCTTCCTGTGTTGTATGAAACGTGTTGTGTTTGCATGTTACAGATTGTGAGGCAAGTCAGGAGGGACAGTCTAACTAAGACCTGCAAGTTGAGTTGTCTGATTATTTTTGTTGTACTTGTATGTAGTGCTAGAAATTATGTACTAATGAAAAGTGCATGCAATTGCTCAATGGTGTAACAAAACTTGAGGACTCCCCCCTACAAAGTACATGAAGGAACCCCACCCAGGACCCAGCCAAGAGCTCTCAGCCAGGGGCCTACTGCCTATGGGCAGTGCTTGGGGCCCCCTGGAGCTTGGGTCCCTGCATCACAGGGCTGCGGAGGCTAATGTTACGCCATTGTGATTGCTGACTAGTGCGATTGCAGTTTACATGCTGGTCAGTCTAGAATGCCTGTATATGCTAAGGGATGTGCCACATATATGGAGATTGTGAATGATCTGCCTTTCAAGTGTATACATATGAATATTGTCTACAGATTCAGTGTCCATTGTGTGGGTCCTGGTCATTATTTTGTAAGTAGGAAGACTGTGTACGGGGGGTGATTTGTGTTGCAGTGTAGCTATGGCAATTACATACAAAGATCAATTGCTTCTGTGTTACTTATGTGATTTAGTGATATTTATGTGAATATGCTATGGATTGCAGGTGGTGCTAGTGTATGAGGAAAGGAGAAAAATTGTGGGCCAGATCACAACTATTACCTGCCCTTGGTGTTAAGTAAGGCAGTGCTTCAAAAAACACCTTTCATCACCACATTATGAAAGCAGACTTCTGCAGGTAGGAATGTGTGGCAAGAAGATTTGTATTGCATTGTGTTGTGATATTGACATTTTGTGTTGTTTTTCTATTATTGTATGTATGTGCTACATTATTGTGTTGTATTTGTGTTGTGTAGTTGCTGTACTGTATACTGTTTTGTGTCTTGTACCCTGATATGTATTTGTAGCACTGATATTTAGCTTTGTGTCATGCTATTATGTTGTGTTCTGTTATGCTCTGTAATTACTTTACAGATGTCAATAAATGCTGCTATATTTCTGGCCAAAAGCATCACGTTCCTCTAAAGTTCCAGTGTCAAAGCTCTATTTACCAATGTCTAAGGTGGTAAAATATAGCTGCTCCAGCTCTTCAATATTTAAGACACCAGTAAGCCCAGAATTGTAGCAGAGAATATTTTGCAAATTAGCACTGTCAGTACTCACTTTTGGTGATACGATCCTATGTTAGAGTCAGGTCATTAGAGTTTTTGAATTTTATATTTCTGACACTTTCCATTGTGTTTATTTTTGCTGTTAACAGGATAGAGACTTGGGTATCACAGATAAACTCTTTGATGCAGGAGGTCTGAATATTTTGTGACCTAGCTGTCACATGACCTGGAGTCCATGACTATGGCCCTCATTATGACCCTGACAGTCCATGGACTGCCAGGACCATGGGGGCGGTCCCACCATGCAGGACCGCTATATTATGACAGTGGCGGTTTGGCCAATGCTAAACCGCCACATCCCCGCCCGTCCTGCCGCTTTACCGCAGCCGTCCAGGCTGGAGGTTTTCATCTGCAGCCCGGCGAGGGTCCGATGACTGCCGAGGTCATTCTGACTTGCGACACTGCCAGCATTTTCCTTGTGGTTTCATCATCACAAAATGCTGGTGGTAAGGTATCTCAACACCAGAAACTTGCGTTCCTGTTGCCGGGATACCCCCCAGAACATCTCAGCACGCATGCACCAATGCACACACAATCACACATAGACAGCCCCCCACTCACACACCCCGTCACAACATTCACCCCCATAGACATTCATACATACTCATACAGTCTCCATCCTCCCACCTCATCCCTTCAACTGCATACATATGCACACGCACCTGCATGCACTTACTCACACCCCCATTACCTCTTACACATTCACCCATGCACACCCCCATCCACATGCATACACGCATGTATGAATATCACCACATTCACACACACTCTCCCTCCCTCCACCCATTCATGACACACATACACACACTCACACATTCACACACACACCGATTCACACACCCCCAACCTCTTCTCCTTGTGGAATGCACTTACCTCGTCTGACGAGATGCTCCTCCGTTAGGGGATGGGACCCGCGCTCCCTCCACTGGCACCGCCACGCTACCGCCACACCACCAGAAGACCGCTACACAGAATTACTAGTTGTAATTCTTTAGGCAGTCTATTTCTGGCATGGCGGTGGAACCACCTAAGCGCCGGCGAACGGTGTGATGAATGCAGCCTGATATCCGACTGCCGGTGGTGTGGATATCCAGTGGCATTCATAATATGGTGGTCGGAAGACTGTCAGCACTGGCGGTCTTCCGGCAGCTGCAGAGGTCTTGGCAAAGGACCCCTGCAGTCATAATTAGGGTCTATATGTCTTGCTTGTATAAACATTGTGTGTTGTGATTGTGAGTGTGTCGATAAGGTGGTAACGTCTCATATCTGAGGAGGCCTCAATCCTTTTGGGATTTGGGCCAGTGCACAAGCTTAGTTGAAACCTAGTTGTTTTTTCAATTATTTTGTTTGACATAAAGTGTGGGGACCCTCATGACTTGTAGGACATTGAGGTTTTCGAAAACTTGTTGCATATTTATTATGGATGTTATTTGCTGTCTTTACATGCCTTTGTGGGTGTTGGAGAATCTAATTGTGTGTTAGGTCAGGGATTGAATGACTTAGGCAAGATTCCGTGTTTGTGACTTATTGTTCCAATGCAGAATGTGTAAGTGAACAGCCATTTTTTTTTTTTTTTCTAATAGATTGAGGTGTGGTGTGCTTCAAAATTTCATTTCCATAATCCAATATTGAGTGGATTCAAATAATAACTATTCAAGTCTTTAATTAAGATAAGGCAAAAGTAAGAGCAATAGCAACTTATTTGGTATCCATTGCTGGTAGGCTTAGCTCATAACAAATTGAAATATACCATGTCACAAGCCACTTTAAAACGTGTCACCAAAACTTTATGGAAATGCCATTTTGTAGGAAAAGGTGGTGCACTTAAATGCATGCAAACATTTTGCCGGCCACATTATTGAGCGAAATTAGTCAATAGGCTGAGGGTTTCTTTACTACCACCCCTTTTATAAAATCAGTGAACCCTTAACTTTGTGATAACTCACATGTATTAGATGATATTAGCTTAAAATACGAATACATTGATTGGTGTTTTGAAATACTGCTAATATTATTAGGCTCTGGGGATTTTGTCGCTTTCAATCTGACCATGACATCAATAATCTCCTTCACGAAGAAAGTAAGCAACTCAGCCGCAGGGGCCTCAGCTAAATAAGTATACTCTGCAAACACATCCGGGAGCCCATATGAATCATGCAAATATACCTCCACTGGCTATTTCTGAGTCAACAAAAGCCTTAGCTTGTGTTATTGCTTCTGTTACATTGACCTACATTGCTTTGTATCATTAGTCCTAATTACCCTAAATTAACTTTTCCATTCTGAGCCCTTGCATCTTTTCTTTTATTATGCAGTGAATTCTTATAATTTTTCCACAGTGATCTACAGAGCATTTCTGCCAGGGGAGATCGAGTAGGTAGATGTTTGTAGGTAGATGTTTTTTAAGAGCGTGCCAAAGGCTTTTTTTGTCCCTACGTATTGTAATATACATGGGCCGGATGTACTAACCTATTTTGCTATGACAATGGCTCTGAATTGCAATATGGGATTGTTTGAGACAACAAAATAGATGTTTTTACCAACTCCTATAATGGGATTGTGAATTGATTCCAAACCAGTTTTTGGAAGGGCATATTGTGGGCATCTCTTCCAAATTCTTAATTGGTATTCAATGTATCAAAGGTTTGCAACCACAACTGTGGTCTAGAACCATTGAAAAATTACCAACCCCAATTGGTTTGGTGACTTACTCATGAAGGGTAAAGAGTCCACAAAAGGTTCACAAATGTAAGAATACGTTTCACAGGAGGTAGGCAGTAGTGCAAAAGACCTCTACCTAATCTCAGTGAAAACGTTTTCAAAAAAGTATTTCTTTAAATCAATCCTATTTGCTTTATAGAAACCAGGTCACTTTAAAAAGAAGGGTCTCATTTGCAAAGAAGCAGCACAGAAATGCAGGGATGTGCCGTATTTACTGCAATATCGCACACCACTGTGTTTTCCCTAGTGCTGGCACAAAAATTAGTTACCTAGCGCCAACTTAGGCACCCTTGCACCTTAGTTCATTGCAGGCAATGATTCTTTATGTGCCGGAAGGTGTCAGTTTCTGCACATAAACAATCAATAATGGTGATTTGCTGGTGCTATTTGTGCTGCATTCTGCAGCACACGTAGAAGTAACAAATCTTCATTATTTATAAATTGTTTATGTGCAGGAAGTGACACCTTCCTGCACATAAACCATGATTAATGGCGATTGGCTCTTTCTATGCAAAAGCAACTCCATCTCCGGTTTTTGGCACTGCCTCAGGTTTATGATTACTTGTAAATCTGGGGCAGCATCAAAATGCAATAAGTGTTGTGGTGGAACGTCCAAAGCAACACCCATTATACGCCTCTTTCACAAAAAGTGATATGTGTAAAAGGGGCCACATTTACAAGGCAGTGCTATCACCGCTTTGTAAATATTGAACAGGACATTACGCCACCAGAATGTTGGAAAAAGTGATGTTCCACTGGTGCAATGCCCTTGTAAATGAGGCCCAAAGTGCTTTATTGGAAACACAATCACAATCACTGACATGGTGACATGGTGGCCTGTTGACCCTTGCAGGCCACCATCCCGTGATTGTAGCCAATCAGAACGAATTGCAATTTGTGACATACCTCATGAATGTAAATAAGATTAGATTGCAACCCACTTTGATTAGAAATTTTACAAATTGACCTACTAGCACATATGTCAGTTCACAAAGTGTCACCCTATTTGAAAAAATACTAGTCCAAAGTGGGACCAGTTATTGCAAGCAATGTAATTGTATATCTGGCCCCAGGGCCTTTATTTCTCTCTCTTTTTCCTATCTTTAAATCGAAATTATGCAATTTGTTTCTTATTAATTTCGAATGTGATCATTTTTACTAATCTGAGGTCCAACTCTAGTAATCCCTTTAGGGCAAATGACCAGTTTACACTCTTTTCATTGTCTTTAACGATAATCCTTTTTGTATGCCTCTCCCTAGAGGCAGAGGTGCGTACATTAGTTGCTTGATTCAGGAGAAAGTTCAACATTTCAAATGTGATCTTCACTTCCTCATACTCTAAAATGTGGTGAGATTAGGCATACTTAGCAAGTGCCCAAAAATCATCAACCATACAATCCATCAGGTGATTAATTTGCTTCTAATAAAAGTATTACCACTCGGTTAATAAACCTTGTAATAGCCATTTAACATTAACAGTCCTAACCTTTCAAAACAATCACCAAACAACATTGCTAACTACAACTCACTTCTGTAGACTAAAGGGGGATTGGGATCTTGAAATAGTCAGGACATATATGTGATTCTGTCTTCTAAACACTGCAGTGCAATTTTGAATGCAATCTATTTATGTTTGTCACTGCCCAGAAGAATTACCCCCTCAGAAAATTTTGACCCTGAGTTAACCTACACAGTGGAATCAAATGTGAAAATATTTTGGGATTAGGGCCCTCATTACAACCCTGGCGGTCGGTGTTAAAGCAGCGGAAATACCGCAAACAGGCCGGCGGAGAAAAAAATGGGATTACGACCGTGGTGGATACTGCCAACATAGACAGCCACTTTAACACTCCGACCGCCACGACGGTACAAACAAACAGCGCGGCGGACACCGCCAACAGAGCCCACCATATCACAAGAGGCCTATCCGCCACCTTTTCCGGGGCGGAACAAACGCGACCAAAAACACGGCGGAAACAGTACACAGAAGGGAAAACACTCACCTCTCCACACCCCACGAGGAACCAGGACTCCATGGAGCCCGAATTGCAGATACTGCCGATGTTGGTCTGCCTTCTCTTCTATCAGGAGCTTCAACGTCGGCGGTGACGACCACGGTGAGTACTGCACCTACAACACAGGGGAGGGGGGAGGGAAAAGAGAGTGACACACACACGCAACACCCCCACCCCCACCCACAACAACATACACATACACACAAATACATGCAGCAACATTACATATACGCCCCCCCCCCCCGGGAAGAACGTAAGGACAAAAGGAATTGATTTGAACGAATGTAATCATGTGGAATTTCATTATCGAAGTCTGAAATCCAGTAAACGCAATTATGTACACCAACTACACAAGTCCGGATAGTGCACCAATCATTGTCAATGGACCACTGGGTCAAAAATTCATGGCCACGCCCACACATGATACCTGACTCCAAACGGAGAGAACACTGCTGGGGCATCAGGCCGAAAATATACAGGCACCTCAGGGGGAGCAGAAGGGGGGGCACCTCAGCCAGATGTACGCACAATGCCACTGCTGCATGAGGGGGCTCCATGCCCATTGATGTATCTTGGGGAGTGCAAAGCCACAGTCTCTCAAGTCTTTTCAGAGTGGGGTTTGCCCACTGCTTTATCCTGGGGAGTGCAAAGCCACAGTCTCACAAGTCTTTCTAGTGGGTGATTTGCCCACTGCTTTATCCTGGGAAGTGCAAAGCCACAGTCTCTCAAGTCTCTTCAGTGGGTGGGGTTGCCCACTGCTTTATCCTGGGGAGTGCAAAGCCACAGTATCTCAAGTGGATGTCAGTCTCCACTGGTTCTGGAGGGGGCTTTGTGCCCAGAGTGCTTCATCCTGCCAAGGACTGAGGAAGTGGATGCAGTTCTCCACTGGTTCTGGAGGGGGCTTTGTGCCCAGAGTGCTTCATCCTGCCAAGGACTGAGGAAGTGGATGTCAGTCTCCACTGGCTCTGGAGGGAGCTTTGTGCCCGGAGTGCTTTATCCTGCCAAGGACTGAGGAAGTGGATGTCAGTCTCCACTGATTCTGGAGGGGGCTTTGTGCCCAGAGTGCTTCATCCTGCCAAGGACTGAGGAAGTGGATGCAGTTCTCCACTGGTTCTGGAGGGGGCTTTGTGCCCAGAGTGCTTCATCCTGCCAAAGACTTAGGAAGTGGATGTCACTCTCCACTGGTTCTGGAGGGGGCTTTGTGCCCAGAGTGCTCCACATGCAGTGTGCCCGGTACAATACACTCGCCTGGGTGTGTGTGCCACGAGATTGCCGAGGTACAGGTAGCATGATACACCATGGAGGCAGAGACATACCCCACACTGCTGTGGCTTCGCATTCCATATGCAGGTGACAACTGTGATGACAGTGATGCTTCATGGAAGCTGCCCAGGGTCCTGGAACTCACCACCAGCCCCGGACGACTGACCACTGGGGATGGTAGGCATGTCAGCGGTGGTGTCACTGTCTAAGGATGTCGTGGGGCGGCTGACGGGGCTTGCTGCAGTGTCAGTCGTGGCTGTGCTTGCGGCGGTGTCAGTCGTGGCGGTGCTGGCTGCGGTGTCTGCGGTGGCGGTGCTGGCTGCGGGGTCTGTGGCGGCGGTGCTGCCGGCGGGGTCTGTGGCGGCGGTGCTGGCTGCAGGGTCTGTGGCGGCTGTGCTGGCGGCGGGGTCTGTGCCGGCGGTGCTGACTGCGGGGTCTGTGATGGTGGTGCTGGCTGTGGGGTCTGTGGCAGCAGTGCTGGCTGCGGGGTCTGTGGCAGCGGTGCTGGCGGCGGTGCTGGTGGCGGGGTCTGTGGCAGCGGAGCCTGTGTCAGCACCTGCTGAGTGAGAAAGCAGGATGTCTCCTGCAGCCTCGGATGGCTGCCCACCAGGGAAAAGGCTGGGGACTGTCGCAGCAGCTGTAGACATGCCGGAGGCGGTGCAGGTGGCGGTGTTCGCCGCCGTACAGGATGGCGTGGACATGGACAGAAGGTGTGACACTGGTCCCTCAGTAGGTGCCACCATGCCTTCTCCTGACCTGCCCTTCAGTTTTTTGCCCTTCCTCACCTTTGATGGTGGTGCAGTTGTCTTGCCACTATCCCCTTTCGTTTTCGCTGACCCCTAGGGGGCAGGTGTTTTCGGCTTTTCCCTCTGGTATGTGGTCACCTTTTTAACCTTGGCAGGTGGTGGAATGTCCTTGCCCTCGATCCGTGGCACACTGCCAGCCCTGATGGTTGGCGCACTCCATGACCCCGCAGTTGCTGGCACCACTGTGCCTGGGGATGTGGTGGCTGAGGTGCTGGGCTGGGACCTGGAAAGCCTAGCCCTAGGAGAAGGACGGGGGCGGGAGGTGAAGGGAAGAGGTCAAGGTTTGACAGGAAAGGTTTTTTAGACACACTGGGACGGGTAGCTGGAGGGGGTTTGGGAGTGGAGGAAGAGGTAGTGGTTGTAGGAGGTGTACTCCTGCTGAATTTGGGTGAGGGTGCATGGGCTGCAGGCTGTTGTGAGGTGGATGGCTGTTGGGTGGGTGTGTGCCTGCATTTGTGTACTTTGGGAGGAGGGCTCACTGACACACGGGGAGAGGACACCGGGGATGTGTGAATGGTAGTGGGGGTGGTGAGTGCACGTGAGCGGTGTGTGGTGATGGGCGTGCTGGTGATGGAGGTAGTGGCTGAGGATGTAGTGCATGCAGGTGTGAGTGAAGACGAGACTCGGAGGGAGGAGGGAGACATGGAGGAGTGGGACACAGTGGAGGAAGTGGATGTTGGTGTGTGTGCATGGGTATGATGCTTGTGTGAGTGCCTGTGGGATGTGTGGTGCTTATGTTTGCCATATGCACTCTTGTGTGTTGATGTGTGTGCATGCTGGTCTGATGGTGTGCTTGGGATAGGCTGAGGTAGAGGGGATTGGGTCTGGGTGGAGGTGTTTGGAGGGGGAGGCTGGACATAGGGACAATGGCTGCCATCAGTGCTGAGGCCAGAGCCTGAAATGCTCTCTGTTGGGCTGCCTGGCCAGAATGAATGCCCTCCAGGTATGCATTTGTTTGTTGCAAATACCTCTCGACACCCTGGATGGCATACAGAATGGTAGACTGCCCAACAGTGAGGGATCTCAGGAGGTCAATGGCCTCCTCACTGAGGGCAGCAGGGCTGACTGGGGCAGGGCCTGAGGTTCCTGGGGCGAAGGAGATGCCCACCCTCCTGGGTGAGCGGGCACGGGACATACGCTGAGGGGTTGCTGGGAGGGCGGTGCTGGTAGGGGGGGTGGCGGCTGTACCTGTTGATTCAGTGGGCACAGAGGAGCCCGCCACCGCAAGGGAGCTCCCATCAGAGGAGGAGTTGCTATCGCTGGTCTCTGCTTCTGTGCCGTAGAGCTCCCCTCGCCCTCCGTCCCTCTGGTGGCTTCAGACTTCAATGCTTCACCCTCCAGGGCCAAGTTGGATGCAGCTCTCTCCTGCTCCGGTGTCAATGCTCCTCCGCCTGATGATGCTATTGCACACAAGGACAGGGAGACCACAATAAGTGGGGGGGAGACAGGAGAAAGACATGTTCAGTGCATGCAAAACCACTACCTTTGGCGGACACAACAGACACAGCAGCCCTCTGCACTACGCCATGCACTTATAGTTCATAGATTGATCACATGCCCATGGGGTACAAGGCCTAAGCCCGATTGCTGCACACCTGGAAGTCACAGGAGACTGACTAGGTGTAGATGGCTCTAACCACTAGTGAGGTTGGGGTGCCACATAGCCTGCCTCACAAGCAACCTTGCCTACCAAGATCGTCCTGGCCTAGGGGGACCCACTGCCCACCTCCCCCACCCAGACACCTCGTAATGCGCGCAGAGTCAGCTGAGAGTATACTCACCCCCTTGTGGCTGCTGTGATGCCTTCAAGCGCCCACCCAACTCTGGATATGCCACCGCCAGGATCCAGAACATCAGGGGGGTCATGGTGCGATGGGCACCCTTCCCACATTGGGAGGCCATCCCCAGCTGGGCCTCAGCCATCTTCTTGCTCCAGCAGTGCAGGTCTTCCCATCTTTTACGGACGTGGGTGCTCCGTCTGTGGTGGACCCCCAGGGTCCGGACGTCCGTGGCGATGGCACGCCAAATAGCCTTCTTCTGGTGGGCGCTGACCTAGAGGAATAGTACAGGGGGAAAGGAAATTATTTACCCGTCCGGACCATCATACTCATTGGCCCCCGTTCCCACCCTTGCCCTGACGCACATACAGTCCTCGACCACACATGCAGGCTTCAGCCCCCCCATGTATCTTCCATCCACACCACTCCAAACAGGCATTGCCCATGCAGCATGCTCACAGTGTACTCACCTGTTTGTCTGGAGGACCGTACAGTTGTGTGTACTGGGGGAGGACCCTATCCACTAGTTTCTTCAACTCCTGCGAAGTGAAGGCAGGGGCCCTTTCCCCAGACACTGTAGCCATCGTCGCTTCCAGACACAGGTCACAGCAGCACTTGCAGTGTAGGTCCTCTCCTGTTGAAGGTCAGGTATCACGTGAGTGAACAGACAGAAAATGGATGTCACGTCCGCAGTGGTGCGTACCGTCACCGCCGGCGTACATCGTCATTGGCTCCTCGGACCTATAGGGCCCAATGTTAACCAATGCAGAATTGTGCTGCGGTCTTCGACGATGTACAATGCCAGTGCAGTTACCTCATATCCCCTTGTCCCACCTTACAGGTAAGGCAGCTGCCATTTCAGGAGGCCGCATGGCATTAATAATAACTGTCACACCAATTTATGCCTGGAATGCACACAGTTACAGCCACATTGCGGATTAATAAATGCGAGCAAATGACATTTTGTGATACCTCAGTGTTGGCTGACTCTCTGCTTGCTGTTCTCCTTCATAGGGCACGTCTGCTGGGGCAGGTGATGAGATGGTGGCATCCTCCGGTGTACAGACCGCTGGTGGACCTGTCAACAATGGAAGAGAGACACATCATAGTCACATACAGACTTGATCGTGCAACAATCCAAGAACTATGTGCCCACCTGGAGCCAGACCTGATGTCAGCTATCAGCCATCCCACAGGGATACCCCCTCTAGTGCAGGTCCTGTCAGTACTCCATTTCCTGGCAAGTGGTTCCTTTCAAACAACAGTGGCCATGGCATCATGGATGTCCCAGCCAATGCACAGCTAGATTGTGTTCCCTCAGGTGGAGGATTTGCACACAGAGAAAGGTGACTTCTATGCCCTGGGACATATCCCCAACATCATTGGTGCCATTGATGGGACACATGTGGCATTGGTACCCCCCCGCAGGAGTGAACAGGTGTACAGAAACCGGAAGTGCTACCATTCGATGAATGTGCAGATGGTGTGTTTGGCAGACCAGTACATCTCCCATGTCAATGCCAAGTTTCCTGGCTCAGTGCATGATGCTTACATTTTGAGGAATAGCAGCATCCCCTATGTGATGGGGCAACTCCAGAGGCACCGTGTGTGGCTAATAGGTGAGGCCAAGGACCCTATACAGTGTGAATTGGTGTCTGGGTATGGGGTTGTCCTTAAGGGTTAGTGTGTGTCTAACAGTTGTCCCTCGATATTTGCAGGTGACTCTGGTTATCGCAACCTGTCATGCCTACTGACCCCAGTGAGGAATCCCAGGACAAGGGCAGAGGAACGCTACAATGAGACACATGGGCGAGCTAGGAGGGTGATCGAGCGAACTTTCGGCCTCCTGAAGGCCAGGTTCCGGTGCCTCAATATGACATGTGGTTCTCTCTACTATTCACCGAAGAAGGTGTGCCAGATCATCGTGGCCTGCTGTATGCTGCACAACCTGGCTTTGTGACACCAGGTGCCTTTTCTGCAGGAGGAAGGTCCAGCTGGTCGTCTTGTGGCAGCTGTGTAGCCTGTGGACAGTGAAGAAGAGGAGGCAGAAGAGGAGGATATCTACAACAGAAACAACATAATAATGCAATACTTCCAGTGAGACACAGGTAAGATGTCACTGCCTCCCATATCTCATACTATTATTGGAGCTAGCATTAGTCTGTCATTTTCACTCAGTGTATGGACCCTGACTTGTCACTTTGGCTTTCCATTTAACAGATGTGGGTCCCACTTTGTGCCCTCTGCTATATTTCCTCCAGGCCTACAGCTGTGTTACATCGGTATGTGCACAAGTAAATTGACATTGCTATATTCCATGGTTATTGCAATTACACGTTTGTGAAAGCTCAGAGTGACTCCAGATTGTTTTGTGATTTAAGTGTGTTTATTTCTGTGCAAATAAGGGGAGGGGGTTGTAAAATGGGCTGGGGGGATGGTGGAGAAATGTCCATGGCGGAGTCCAGTCTATTTGTTTCACAGGTGCATTGTCCAAAGAGGCACAGGAAGTGGAGCAATGGCAGTTGAAGGACGGACAGGGTGGTAAAGTGGGACAGAAGGGTGACATTCAGGGGGGTCTCATTTCCTGGCGGGGTCTTGGCAATGTTCTCTGTCTTGTTCCTGGATCTCAGGGACTGTTTGCGGGGTGGTTCTCCATCTGCAGGGGGTGGGATGCTGGTGTCGTGTTTCTGTGGCGGTGCCTCCTGTCCACTAGCACCGGCGGAGGTGGAGGGCTGTCCAGGCTAGTGTCAGGGGCCCCTGGTTGTGCTACTGTGTCTCTCCTGGTGTTGACAAGCTCTTGCAGCACCCCTGCAATGGTGACCAGGGTGTTGTTAATGGACTTCAGGTCCTCCCTGATCCCCAGATAGTGTTCCTCCTGCAGCCGCTGAGTATCCTGAAACTTGGCCAGTACCATTGCCATCGTCTCCTGGGAATGATGGTAAGCTCCCATGATGTTGGAGAGTGCCTAGTGGAGAGTGGGTTCCCTGGGCCTGCCCTCCCCTTGTCGCAGAGCAGTCCTCCCAGCTTCCCTGTTTTCCTGAGCCTCTGTCCCAGAACCGTGTGCCCACTGCCACTGCCCCCAGGTCCCTCATCGTCCTGTGTTAGTGGGGTTGCCTGGGTTCCCTGTAGTGGTGGACACACTGCAGATTGATGTGTCCTGGGGACAGAGGTATGGGCCCACTGGGTGGGTGCTGTGGTGGTGTTTCCTGAGGGGAGGCTCTGTGGTGGCTTGAGCCAGTGTCAGGGGAACCGACTGTCTCGAGGTCCCTGATGTGCCTGGCTGGTCTTCTTGATCCAGTTGTGCAGAGTTGCTGTTATCACTGTGGGTCTCTTCTGTGGGGGGACTGGATATGTCTGGTACCTCCTGTCTGGTGACGTTGGGTAGGGGTCCTGCAGGGGTGTAACAGCATGATTATTGCATCTATGTGTGCCATTGTGTGCAATGGGTGAGTGACCCTGTACTCCAGTGCTTGCATTCTTGGCTTGGTCCTTGTGTGATAATTGGTTTGGGGTCTGTGTGGGTATCTGTAGTGGACATGCTTTGGTGATGGGTGTACATGCTTTGGTGTTGCATGCAGGGCTTAGTATTGGGATGGATGGGTTGTGATAGTGGGGCTTATGTGAGGTGTTGGAGTGATGGGGGTGAGGGTGAGGGTGTGAGTATGTGATGGCATGCAGGTAGGGTGGGGGATATAGTAGTGAAGCTTTGACTTACCAGAGTCCAGTCCTCCTGCTACTCCTGCAAGGCCCTCAGGATGCAGTATTGCCAAGACTTGCTCCTCCCATGTTGTTAGTTGTGGGGGAGGAGGTGGGTGTCCACCGCCAGTCCTCTGTACAGCAATCTGATGTCTGGAGACCACGGAACACACCTTCCCCTGTAGGTCGTTCCACCTCTTTCTGATGTCATCCCTAGTTCTTGGATGCTGTCCCACTGCGTTGACCCTGTCGACAATTCTGCGCCATAGCTCCATCTTCCTTGTAATGGAGGTGCGCGGCACCTGTGACCCGAATAGCTGTAGCTCTACCCGGACGATTTCCTCCACCACGACCCTGAGCTCCTCCTCAGAGAACCTGGGGTGTCGTTGAGGTGCCATGATGTGGTGTTGGTGATGTGTGAGGTGGTGTGTTGTGATGTGTGAGGAGATGTGTTGTTGTGTGTTGTTTGAGGTGCGTGGATGTTGTGTAAGTGGTGGTGTTGTGTGTCTGTGGATGCTGGTGTTGTTTAAGGTAGTGTCTCTCTCTGGCGTGGTTTGAAATTTCTGATAGTAAGGGTTTGTGGGTGATGTGGGTGTGTGTTTTATATTGGATTGGGTGTGTGGGTGTGGTGTGTGTATGTGTATCAGGTGTGTATATGTTGATTTGTCCAATGTGGTTGTGTTTTGTAAATGTGTGTGTATTTTGAGCGCAGCTGTGTGTACTGCCAATGGTTTACCATGGTTGAAAGACCTCTGCGTTGATTTGTGGGTCGTGTTAGTGTGGGCGTATTCCTGTTGGCTTGACAGTGTAGGTTTTGTTATCGCCAGTTTATCACTGACCTTTGGTATGGCGGACTTGTGTGGGTGTCTGTATTATGGCAGACTCCGAGCTGTGGGTTGTGATGCCTGTAGCGGAATTCCGCTGCTGCAGCGGTATGTTGGTGGTCTTCTGCACGGCAGTAAGCGGCATTTACTGCCAGGGTTGTAATGAGGGCCTAGGTCTTCTATCATAGCATGTAGTCATACATGATACTTCCTACTTTAGTTTAAAGTCTAAAACGTCCATTACATTTACCATCTGTAAGACACTGAGTTGTTGGTTGACTGGAATATGAAGCCTGGTCAAACAGCAACCACCATCATTGTCAAGATAAGATCCAAGCAAAACTCAGATTAACTTGTGCTCAACCCCTTGAACTTGGCACAGAAGAGTCAGGCTTCACCTAGAGGCAATGTGTAAAGTATTTGTGAAAACACTCAAACAGAAACATAGTGAAAACATACCACATAAGAAGCTCACAACAGAGTTTAGAACAATAGTGTTAGAAATGGGGTTTTTGGTTGGCAGTCAGGTTGCCCTCTGTCCAAGCAAGAACCCTCACTCTAGTCAGGGTAAGTCACACACAATCCAAAATCAGCCTGTGCTCACCCTCCGGTAGCTTGGCACGAGCAGTCAGGCTTAACTTAGAAGGCAATGTGTAAAGCATTTGTGCAATAAATCATACAACACCATAGCATAACAACACAAAAATACACCACACAGTGTTTAGAAAAATATATAATATTTATCTGGGTATCTTGAGGTCAAAACGATCAAAGTTGCAATACGAATTTGTAAAGATATCACTGAAAAGTGATAGAGAGTGTCTTAAGTCTTTAGAAAGTAAACAAAGTCTCTTTCAAACACAAAGTACCTGGTTTCTGGTGGAAAATCTCCTCAGAGGGCCACAGGAGAAGAGGTGCGTGGAAAACTGGTGTGTGTGCGTCGATTTCTCCTCAGCACACACGGACTTGCGTCGTTATTTTTCACGCGGGGAGTCGGGCGTCGTCTTCCGGCGCGCAGACAGTCTCTTACTGTGGTTTGCGGGGAGTACCAGATGTCCCGGGTCTGTGCGTGGATTTTCCTGCTTGTTTTCCGGCTGCGCGTCGTTCTGCGGGGCTGCGCGTCGAAGTTTCGATCTCACGGCAGGCGTCGCATCGATTTTTCCAGCGGAGTCGGGCGGCGTTGTCCTTGCGAGGCCGTGCGTCAAAGTTTTGATCTCATGGCAGGCGTCGCGTCGATTTCTCCTGGAAAGTCGGGCGGCGTTGTCCTTGCGAAGCCGTGCGTCAAAGTTTCGATCTCACGGCAGGCATTGCGTCGATTTCTCCTGGAAAGACGGGCGGCGTTGTCCTTGCGAGGCCGTGCGTCAAAGTTTCGATCTCACGGCAGGCGTTGCGTCGATTTCTCCTGCGGAGTCGGGCGGCGTTGTCCTTGCGAGGCCGTGCGTCAAAGTTTTGATCTCACGGCAGGCGTCGCGTCGATTTCTCCCGGGAAGTCGGGCGGCGTTGTCCTTGCGAGGCCGTGCGTCAAAGTTTCGGTCGTCCCGAAGACGTCGCGTTGATCAGCGTCGGTGTGCGGCGTTTTTCTTGCCGCGGAACAAGATGTGCGTCGAAATGTTCGGCGCACGGAGCGTCCAAGAGGAAGAGAGAAGTCTTTTTGGTCCTGAGACTTCAGGGAACAGGAGGCAAGCTCTATCCAAGCCCTTGGAGAGCACTTTTACAGCCAGACAAGAGTTCAGCATGGCAGCAGGCCAACAGCAAGGCAGCAGTCCTTTGTAGAAAAGCAGACAGGTGAGTCCTTTGAACAGCCAGGCAGTTCTTCTTGGCAGGATGTAGTTTCTGGTTCAGGTTTCTTCTCCAGCAAGTGTCTGATGAGGTAGGGCAGAGTCCTTGTTTTATACTAAGTTGTGCCTTTGAAGTGGGGGTGACTTCAAAGAGTGTCTAAGAAATGCACCAAGCCCCCTTTCAGTTCAATCCTGTCTGCCAGAGTCCCAGTAGGGGGTGTGGCAGTCCTTTGTGTGAGGGCAGGCCGTCCACCCTCCCAGCCCAGGAAGACCCATTCAAAATGCAGATGTATGCAAGTGAGGCTGAGTACCCTGTGTTTGGGGTGTGTCTGAGTGAATGCACAAGGAGCTGTCAACTAAACCTAGCCAGACGTGGATTGAAGGGCACAACAAGATTTTAGTGCAAAGAAATGCTCACTTTCTAAAAGTGGCATTTCTAGAATAGTAATATTAAATCCGACTTCACCAGTCAGCAGGACTTTATATTACCATTCTGGCCATACTAAATATGACCTTCCTGCTCCTTTCAGATCAGCAGCTGCCACTTCAACAATGTATGAGAGCAGCCCCAATGTTAGCCTATGAAGGGAGCAGGCCTCACAGTAGTGTAAGAATGAATTTAGGAGTTTTACACTACCAGGACATATAACCACACAAGTACATGTCCTGCCTTTTACCCACACAGCACCCTGCTCTAGGGGTTACCTAGGGAACACATTAGGGGTGACTTATGTATAGAAAAAGGGGAGTTCTAGGCTTGGCAAGTACCTTTAAATGCCAAGTCGAAGTGGCAGTGAAACTGCACACACAGGCCTTGCAATGGCAGGCCTGAGACAAGGTTAAGGGGCTACTGAGGTGGGTGGCACAACCAGTGCTGCAGGCCCACTAGTAGCATTTAATCTACCTGCCCTAGGCACATGTAGTGCACTCTACCAGGGACTTATAAGTAAATTAAATAGTCAATCATGGATAAACCAATCAGTAGTACAATTTACACAGAGAGCATATGCACTTTAGCACTGGTTAGCAGACAAAAGCCAACAACAACAGGTCAGAAAAAATAGGAGGAAGGAGGCAAACAGTTTGGGGATGTCCCTGTCAAAAAGCCAGGTCCAACATGACCCCCTACCAGCCTAAAGCCAGGGGAGAACAATCACTATCCTGATGTACTTCCCTGTTTGAGGCGACAGAACAAGGACCCAGGCCCACAACAGCCGGGGCATGCTCCAGTTCTTCGCCTTCCTGACTCCAATTGGATCACTCTGTCCATACTCTCAGGGCCCACTAAGCCAACCCATGGGGAACCTTTCTCCTTACCTGCGGATCCCATCTGTGCAGCACCTAACCTTACTTTGCTCACAGATGTATCCCAGGAGCAGGATAGTACCACCATGACCAACACAGTGGTGTTGCCCACTCTACCCCCGGGGTGTGACACTTGTCCCCTCCCCAGGGATAACTCTGTCCACCCGGACAGCAAGCCACAGTGATTACTGACAGCTGCCAGGGATGAGAGCCAGGCCCCAGGCCTCTCAAAGCTCTCCAACCACTGTGGCTGTGGAGAGTGGGGGGCGGTAGCCCCAGGTGCTGGGCACCCTTTAACCACTCTCCCTTCCACCAGGTCAGGGATGACAGCCTGAACCTGGTCCTCCCCTCTGGGGCTCTGTACCCTCCCTCCTGGAGCGGTACCCCCAGAGTCCAACATGGTCAGGGTGCTTACAGGAGTCACCCTGTACCATTCCTCCACCAGTGCAGGGCTGTTCACCTGCAACTGGCCCTCCAACCTGGGGCCTGTACCTTCAGGTTGGACTAGGGCCCGGGGTGAGGCTTCCCTCCCCTGCCCTCCCTTCTGGGGTCCAGCACCCTCCAACTAGGAGTGGCCTCCTCAGAAGACAACATGGTAGGGGCACTGTTATCAGTAGCCCCTCCCTCCAGGTCTGGGGGGACACCCTGAACCTGGTCTTCCAGCCCAGGGTCGGTACCCTCAGACTGGATCACTGCCTGGCAAACCAGGACTTCCTGGGGGGCACACCTACCCCCCACCAGGTCAGAGTTTAACTTCTGCACCTGACCATTTAACTCAGAGTCACCACCCTGAAGTTGACCAATTGCCTGGCACGCCAGGACTTCCTGGAGGGCACACTGACCCTCCACCAGGTCAGAGTTTAACCTCTGAACTTGGCCATTCAACTCAGAGTCACCACCCTGAAGTTGAACAATTGCCTGGCACGCCAGGACTTCCTGGAGGGCACACTGACCCTCCACCAAGTCAGAGTTTAACCTCTGGACCTGGTTCTCCAACCTAGGGTCACCACCCTGAGGTTGGACAACTGCCTGGCACACCAGGACTTTCTGGGAGGCACGTCTACCTCCCACCAGGTCAGAGGTTAACCTCTGAACCTGGTTCTCCAACCCAGGGTCACCACCCTGAGGTTGAACAATTGCCTGGCACGCCAGGACTTTCTGGGGGGCACACCTACCCCCCACCAGGTCAGAGTTTAACCTCTGAACCCAGTTATCCAACCCAGAGTCAGCACTCTGAGGTTGGACCACTGCCTGGTACACCAGGACTTTCTGGGGGGCACACCTACCCCCCAACAGGTCAGAGTTTATCCCCTGAACCTGGTTAGCCAATACAGAGTCACCACCCTGAAGTTGAACCATTGCCTGGCAGGCCAGGACTTCCAGGGAGGCACACCTACCTCCCACCAGGTCAGAGTTTAACCTCTGAGCCTGGTTCCCCAACCCAGGGTCACCACCCTGAGGTTGGGCAATTGCCTGGCACGCCAGGACTTTCTGGGGGGCACACCTACCCCCCACCAGGTCAGAGTTTAACCTCTGAACCTGGTCATCCAACCCAGAGTCAACACCCTGAGGTTGGACAATTGCCTGGCACAGCAGGACTTCTTGGGAGGCACATCTACCTCCCACCAGGTCAGAGTTTAACCTCTGAACCTGGGTATCCAACCTAGAGTCACCACCCTGAGGTTGAATCTTTGCCTGGCATGCCAGGACTTCCTGGGGGGCACTCTCACTCCCCACAAGGGACATACCGTCCCCAAGGGTCACACAAGAGTCTGGTTGGTGCAGGTCTCCCGACCTCTGCCCATCCGGCAGAGTCTGGGTTTCCCCCAAACCAGAAACGGTTTCACCTGGGTCATTCCTGGGGGGCTCTGCTCTCAGAGCTGTCCCCTGACTCTCAAGGTCCTCCACTGGGGTCTGCAACCCCCTCTCAACCCTATGTCTGGACTTCTGCACCCCCTCACTAGGAGGGGTACTGCCAGACACCAGAACTGTTGGGATGCTGGCTACAGTCACCCCCCCAAGTTCTTCTGACACTGCGGGGCTTCCCTCAAAAGATGGCCCTACAGTACAGGCTAGGCTTCCCTCCTGGTGTTCCCTCATGGAACCCTCTAGGACCTGGGACCTACCTGGGACACTACAATCCTTTCCCACCTCACTCGGTTGGGAACCACCTAGACCACTCCCTTCAGGAGCACCCCCAAATGCCTCTTCAGACTCTCTGGTACTCACCCAGAAGTCTGCCTCCATTGTAAGTTCCCTGGGGTCAGAGAACTCACACTCCACCTGGTGTTGGCGTAGCTCTGGAAAATAAGGACCAGACATATGCTCTCCAGCAATTACATCATTCTGCCCTTCACATGTATTAACCACAGTACCCTTCACCCAACCACCCAGTAACTCAACCTTGGAAAAGCACTCTACTTCACCCTCCTGAGACTGGTGAGACAGTATCTGTCTGTCCCTGACACTCAACCCATACTCTTCTGGGATGTCTCTACACTCTATATCCAGGACGTCCACCAGGGGGGAACCCTTTTCTCTGTCACTCTCTGCTAGAGTCAGTAAAGTGTCCCTCCCCCCAGTAGGAATATGCCTCCCTGTGCCAGTTCCCCAATCCTTCTCAGGGACCCTGTGCATAACGGGAACTACCTCATACCCTTGAACTGCCTGGGGTGTGTCAACTCCCTTCTTCAAGTTGGGCACCACATCTCTGGGCTTGTGCCCTTCTTCAGCAGTACTAGATGCATGATTTTTGCTGCCACCATCTGAACTGGACTCAGCCCTTCCGGCCTCCAGTTTCAGCTCTTTACAGCTCAGCTCTTGAGCTGCAATCTTTTCTTCTTCCAGGGCTAAGAGTCTTTTTGCCTCAACCTCTGCAAGATACTCCTCTAATTGTTGCTCCTGTCGCCTTTGACCTCGGAGCCATTCATCTATTTCTGGGTCACTGTCCAACTCTGAGTAGTCTTCCTCCTCATCTGAGTAGTCTTCCTCCTCATGTGCGTAGTCCTCCTCCTCATCTGAGGGGTACTTAGTCATTTGGTTTCTTGTTGCCTCTCTCTCTGCCCATCTTTCCTCCCCCCAGACTATGTAGTGATGGAGCATCTCCGCCTTAGTAGATCTCCTTGCTACAGGAAGGCCCCATTTTCTGCAAAGCTTCCTTAGGTCAGCCTTAGTGAGGTGGTCAGTACGAACAAAGAATGAGTAGGTAAGCAATCCCATTCTGATAAGATCTTATCAGCAAAAACCAAAATTCAAAGTCCAAAATATCAATAGTATATCCAGGAGGACATCAGAGAACCAAAAGCCAAAAAAAAAGATGAAAAATCAAGTTGACCTTCAACTGTGGGTAGGTAGTGAAATACTTAGCTATTGTATGTCACTGCACAAACACAAGTCCTATCCTCACCGCTGATCACCAATGTTAGAAATGGGGTTTTTGGTTGGCAGTCAGGTTGCCCTCTGTCCAAGCAAGAACCCTCACTCTAGTCAGGGTAAGTCACACACAATCCAAAATCAGCCTGTGCTCACCCTCCGGTAGCTTGGCACGAGCAGTCAGGCTTAACTTAGAAGATAATGTGTAAAGCATTTGTGCAATAAATCATACAATACCATAGCATAACACCACAAAAATACACCACACAGTGTTTAGAAAAATATATAATATTTATCTGTGTATCTTCAGGTCAAAACGATCAAAGGGCCACAGGAGAAGAGGTACGTGGAAAACTGGTGTGTGCGTCGATTTCTCCTCAGCACACACAGACTTGCGTTGTTATTTTTCACGCGGGGAGTCGGGCGTCGTCTTCCGGCGCGCGGACAGTCTCTTACTGTGGTTTGCGGGGAGTACCAGATGTCCCGGGTCTGTGCGTGGATTTTCCTGCTTGTTTTCCGGCTGCGCGTCGTTCTGCGGGGCTGCGCGTCGAAGTTTCGATCTCACGGCAGGCGTCGTGTCGATTTTTCCGGCGGAGTCGGGCGGCGTTGTCCTTGCGAGGCCGTGCGTCAAAGTTTCGATCTCACGGCAGGCGTCACGTCGATTTCTCCCGGGAAGTCAGACGGCATTGTCCTTGCGAGGCCGTGCGTCAAAGTTTCGATCTCACGGCAGGCGTCGCGTCGATTTCTCCTGCGGAGTCGGGCGGCGTTGTCCTTGCGAGGCCGCGCGTCAAAGTTTTGATCTCACGGCAGGCGTCACGTCGATTTCTCCCGGGAAGTCAGGCGGCGTTGTCCTTGCGAGGCCGTGCGTCAAAGTTTCGGTCGTCCCGAAGACGTCGCGTTGATCAGCGTCGGTGTGCGGCGTTTTTCTTGCCGCGGAACAAGCTGTGCGTCGAAAAGTTTGGCGCACGGAGCGTCCAAGAGGAAGAGAGAAGTCTTTTTGGTCCTGAGACTTCAGGGAACAGGAGGCAAGCTCTATCCAAACCCTTGGAGAGCACTTTTACAGCCAGACAAGAGTTCAGTAAGGCAGCAGGCCAACAGCAAGGCAGCAGTCCTTTGTAGAAAAGCAGACAGGTGAGTCCTTTGAGCAGCCAGGCAGTTCTTCTTGGCAGGATGTAGTTTCTGGTTCAGGTTTCTTCTCCAGCAAGTGTCTGATGAGGTAGGGCAGAGGCCCTGTTTTATACTAAGTTGTGCCTTTGAAGTGGGGGTGACTTCAAAGAGTGTCTAAGAAATGCACCAAGCCCCCTTTCAGTTCAATCCTGTCTGCCAGAGTCCCAGTAGGGGTGTGGCAGTCCTTTGTGTGAGGGCAGGCCCTCCACCCTCCCAGCCCAGGAAGACCCATTCAAAATGCAGATGTATGCAAGTGAGGCTGAGTACCCTGTGTTTGGGGTGTGTCTGAGTGAATGCACAAGGAGCTGTCAACTAAACCTAGCCAGACGTGGATTGAAGGGCACAACAAGATTTTAGTGCAAAGAAATGCTCACTTTCTAAAAGTGGCATTTCTAGAATAGTAATATTAAATCCGACTTCACCAGTCAGCAGGACTTTATATTACCATTTTGGCCATACTAAATATGACCTTCCTGCTCCTTTCAGATCAGCAGCTGCCACTTCAACAATGTATGAGAGCAGCCCCAATGTTAGCCTATGAAGGGAGCAGGCCTCACAGTAGTGTAAAAACGAATTTAGGAGTTTTACACTACCAGGACATATAACCACACAAGTACATGTCCTGCCTTTTACCCACACAGCACCCTGCTCTAGGGGTTACCTAGGGCACACATTAGGGGTGACTTATGTATAGAAAAAGGGGAGTTCTAGGCTTGGCAAGTACCTTTAAATGCCAAGTCGAAGTGGCAGTGAAACTGCACACACAGGCCTTGCAATGGCAGGCCTGAGACAAGGTTAAGGGGCTACTGAGGTGGGTGGCACAACCAGTGCTGCAGGCCCACTAGTAGCATTTAATCTACCTGCCCTAGGCACATGTAGTGCACTCTACCAGGGACTTATAAGTAAATTAAATAGTCAATCATGGATAAACCAATCAGTAGTACAATTTACACAGAGAGCATATGCACTTTAGCACTGGTTAGCAGTGGTAAAGTGCCCAGAGGTCAAAAGCCAACTACAACAGGTCAGAAAAAATAGGAGGAAGGAGGCAAAAAGTTTGGGGATGTCCCTGTCAAAAAGCCAGGTCCAACAAATAGCGTAGATTTTAACAAATGAAACAAGACCTGAATCCAATTAGCAGAAAAAGAGATTTTGAATTTTAAAGTTTTAAGTAAAAAAAGCGCCAAAAAACATAAGGCGCTATTGGGTGTATCTGGTATTGCCAGACCGGAACAAAGTCAGTCACGATCTCAGGCCGACCACAATGGAGCATGGGCCAGCTGCAGGGATTCAGTTAGGCCTGCTCAACAAAGCTACCTTAAATCCTGGTTGCGGAGCGTTGTGTGGATATACATCGAAGATGCGTTGCGCAGTTGAGGTGATGTGTCTTTTCAAAGATGTGGCGAGGCTGCAGTGGGATGTCCTGTTGAATCGAAGTTGAGGATCCCTGTCAATGAGCATCCAATGCAAATGCTGTTGTCGGGGAAGCATTTTGCAGTCAAGGCAAGGAGTTGACTCTGATGAGCAGTGAGGCTGCTATGCGGAGCTTTCGCCATCATCATCGAGGCTGCTGTTAATGAGTGATGTGAAGATCTGCTCCAGAGAAGTGTTGTGCAGTGGTGATTCTGCAGGCAATGTACCAAGACCATGATGTGGTATGCGGCAGCGATGTAAATCTTTGTGATGGGTCCAATCCATGCGTCGGTTCTGTTGGGAATGCATTGCTTAGCAGAGAGGATACGTCCGTTCCGCTGACTAGCACCTTAGGCCCACTTCTAAGAGACCAGGACTGGAGTGGCATTACTTGGCAGGGTAGAGTCACAGATGACAGAGTCCAGGTGAGGAAGCAGGAGAAGGGTGGTTGGAGGTCTTTTATGTCTCTGAGGGGGTCATTCTGACTCCCGCCGGCCGCGGTAACCGCAGGGCCGGCGGGAGCCGCCGAATGACAGCACCGCGGTCAAATGACCGCGGCGGCCATTCTGGCTTTCCCGCTGGGCTGGCGGGCGACCGCCAGAAGGCCGCCCGCCAGCCCAGCGGGAAAGCGCCTTCAACGAGGAAGCCGGCTCCGAATGGAGCCGGCGGAGTTGAAGGCGTGCGACGGGTGCAGTGGCACCCGTCGCGATTTTCAGTGTCTGCTTGCAGACACTGAAAATCTTAGTGGGGCCCTGTTAGGGGGCCCCACGACACCCGTTACCGCCATCGGTTACCAATGGCAGTAAGGGGGTCGGAATCCCCATGGCGGCGCTGCAAGCAGCGCCGCCGTGGAGGATTCCCTAGGGCAGCGGGAAACCGGTGGGACACCGCCGGTTTTCCGTTTCTGACCGCGGCGGGAATGCCCAGGGATGCACCGCCAGCCTGTTGGCGGTGCATCCGCGGTCCCCGGCCCTGGCGGTAGTCAACCACCAGGGTCGGAATGACCCCCTGAGTCTTCAAATGAGGTGGTCAAGCCACTAGTCCTTGGTTACTCTCTGGGTTCTGGGTTTAAGAGATGCAGGTCCAGTCCTTCTCACCCAGGCAAGAGGCAGCAGGCAGCAGGTCAGCACAGCAAAGCAGGAGTCCAGCAGAATGTAGTTCAGCAAAGCCCTCAGCAGTCTTCAGCAGCACAGCACTCCTTCTTCCTGGCAGAGTATGTACAGGTCCAGATGTGTACTGATTACTGATGTGGTGGAGTCTGAGGTCCAGTTCTTATACCCAGTTGTGCCTTTGAAGTCGGGAGACTCCAAAAACATGCCCTTTGAAATAAACAGATGTCCTGCCCTCCCTGCCCTGGCTTCAGACTAACTACAGGGGATATGCAGATGTTTGTGTGTGGACAGCACACAGCCTGTTCAGGTGTAAGTAAGGCTGTGTCTAGCTCCTCCCTCCAATCCTGCCAGGATGGCCCATCAAGTCACACCTATGTCCATATTGTGTGTGGCTGTCTAGGGGGAATACACAAAGCTCAACTCCCAACTATACCCAGTCATGTGACCAGAGACAGGCTGCAGTCACCAAATTGTAATTGTAATTGTACTTATATAGCACTTAATATCCCTGACAAGGGACTAAAGTGCTTTTCAGTGAATAGCGTGCTACGCAGGTACCCAAAGGAATAAATGTGGATGAGTGCAGGGAAATATCAGTTTTTAATTTGAGGGATTGACATTTGAGTGTGTTAGTTTGACTGAATAAGATAAAGTAGGGATAGAGGAGGGAAGAGTCTAGATAGTGTTATTTCAAATATCATATTAGTTAGATGAGGTGTGGGATGAGTCAAAGAAGGGGTAGTTGAGGGAAGAGTCTAGAAAGGTTTAATAGTGATATCATTATAGTAAAATGAGGTTTGGGGTGAGTTAAGGAGTGATAAAACAGGGAAGATCTAGAAGAGTGGGAGATCAGAGTAACAGATTGAATGAGGTTTGGGGTGAGTCAGATAGTGGTGGTAGAGGATATATTCAAAGAGGTATAGAATGAGACATAGAGTAGTGCATTGGAGGGATGTTCAAAATTAAATGAATCTGCCCTTATGTAATGTTATCTGGTGCCCATGGAGTGTTCTACAATGCCCTTGGGCAGTGTTCATGCCATATAAAACTGCATATATACATACATATACCAAAATGCACCATTGGGTCTGGTTTTAACACAAGAATGGATTGAAGGCCTTGTCTGCTGCAGAAAACATTTTAAAATTTGCTAAAATCACTGGTATCAACAACAATATTTCTCAAAAGCCTTATGATTTTAGTGAGCAAATGCCACAGGTCAACACCCAAGTATGAAAAGTACTCCAGTGCAGTTTGCTGTCTGTCACTTTTATGGGAAGATCAATTGCTTGGTTAAAGCCAGATAAATACATGGCTACAGGAAGAAAATGAGAACTTTCCAAAAGTGGCAGTTTCAAAATTGCAATAAAAAATCTAACTTTACCATAAGCTGGTATTCTAATTTGTGATTCCAGAGACACCAAATTTGAAGGAATGATCTATTTCCATTTCAATATTATGCTTGAAGAATGTAATAAGGCAGCTCCAATGATATCCTACAGCAGAGATAGGCTTTTCAGTAGTAGAAACCACATGTTTTACACTACCAGGACATGTAAAACTAAAAAGTAAATGTCCTACCTTATAAATACGTTACACCCTGCTCTCTGGGCTGTCCAGGGCATAACCTACGTGTGACTTATATGTACTTAAAAGGATGTTTTGGGCCTGACAAAAGATTTATTGTGCCAGGTCAAAATGACAGTGTAATGTCAGGCTTGAGACATGTTTAAAGGTTTACTCAAGTGGGTGGTGCAATCAGTGCTGCAGGCCCAATAGAAGCATTTAATTTCCTGGTACTGGGAACCTGTAGTGCACTTCATTAGGAAATTATAAGTAAATTAAATATGGCTATTGGGGATAAGCCAATATTATCATGTACAGAGGGGAGAACACAAGCACTCTAACACCGGTTAGCAGTGGTAAAGTGCCTAATACCAGAAACAAACTAGGTCAGAAAAAGTGGAGAGGAAGCCAAAAAGTTGGGTGGAAACCAACCTACGGATTGACAGGTCTTACACCATAATATCCTGATCATTTGCCTGCATACTTGGGCAGTTACATTTTAAGTTCTTATTTATTAAAATAGTGGGTCCTCCTCCTAATCGTCCCTTCCCAAACCTGCAGACCTTCCAAAATCATTTGAACCTGGATATATTAGGTTCATTACACTGCCAAGTTTCCTGTAGCAATAAAATGTAGCAATTCCTGGCCAGCAAGTGAAGAAGTGAAGTGATGGACTATTCAGCCACCTATTAACTTCATAAACATTAAAAAATGTCATGCATATTAAACATCCTTCAGTACTTTGATCAGGAGAAACTGACTGAAAAGAAAGGAATGAAAAGAGATCTGAAAAGCTTTTAAGGGCTTAATTCTCATCATGGTGTTGTAACAAAAGCATATCATGGAGATAAGGGCTATTATAAACTGCTACGTTGATTCTTCATAAACCATTCCTTGCGATTGCCACATAGGTCCTATCAAATTCACCGTCCTTATATTCAGTCACTCACACTAAATAGTTGGTCCTTTGACAGTGGTAGGCGCCTCCTTATGAATTCTCCATATTTCTACTGTTCACATTGAAATAAAACCCGTTTTAAGTCCATGTTTTTTATAGGAGTTACCAACTGAGTTTATCACTGCACTACACATTACCATAGAATGAATATCAACCATTTTGACCTCAATCCCTTCAGTATCAAAAACAAAGTTCAATATTTTAAAGACTTCAGAAGTAAAACAAGTGGCAGAGGGTGTTTTTCTTAAATGTTTAATCTTTGACTATGGTTATAGATGTCTCTATTCACCATTCTTAGACTCTTCTCAGTGAGAAGCCAGATTGAACTGTGAGGCTATTTATCGCCTCCTTTGCACAGGTGTGGACTGAGCTTTAGAATACCTTCCTTCTACATTCCTTTATAATTACTGACTGTGTGCTCATCTGAAGTACTGCTTTGCCTACTACCAGCATGAGAAATCTATCCTTCATTGTATACATGGATTTTACAAACTCACCAGAAAGGAAGTCTTTGTAGGTAATAGCTATGCCAGAGATTTACCAGACAGGAAGTCTTTGAAGATAATAGCCATGCCACCCCCTATTTCTACATAATTATAAACTGTAGTAGCGTATAATTATGTGGAAATTAAAGGATTAGAACTGGCTTGGAGAAGGGTGCAAATTTCAATACTGTCAAGATGAAGATGTTGGATCACAGTCAATGGGAATATGGCACCCTGGAAGCCAATGAATGATCTGTAATTAGTAAGATGCTTTTGAGATGAGAATTCCACTGAGTGAATCAGAGATGTTTTAAAGCATGGACAAAGTGGTCAATTCCCAGTCCCTCCACCTTCGAAGGGAATACATTTATTTGGAATGTAAAAACACTGTCTATCTCCTCTACGTCTCTAGCTAAGCCTGTCTCCTCTTTCTAATTACATCTACCATAATCTGTGTGTCTATACATATCCCTACCCCACAACTCTCTATTTTCCTATCCACCTCTCTTTTACTACATCACCTTTCTCTTGCTCTATCATCTGTCTCTACCTACCTTGCTCACCAATCAACACTGGGGCTTATTTACAAGGAGCTTGCATCGCTATTGCTTCTTTTTTTTTGATGCACCAGCTGCGCTATTGTAGCACCATATTTACAAGGTGATGCATTTGGCCTTATGTGTCCCTTTTTCTAGGCCTGCGTAAGAAGAAAACTGCGTGTGAACTTGCTGCGTCACACAGATTTTAATGTATGCAGAGTTAGTGTCGCATCAGCAAAACCCACTCACTACTGATGTAGTGATATCTACAAGTTTTTCATTGTGTAACGCTTCTTCAAGATGCATCACTCAAAGTCTGAGATTTATAGTCAAACGTAGGTGTTGAGGCAGTGGGTTTGTAACAGGAATCTGACCATCTGAAGTCACTTTACACACTGGAATATGTTTGTATTTCACATCCTCACTAGTTGTATTTGGCCTACACATGTGACAATCATGTTGTAGGCTCCCTTCACCAAGCTGGGACCATGGCACCTATGATTTCATCATCCACTACAGCAAGGCAATGTGACGTTGTGCACTACTTGTAAGTCTCAGGCCAGGATTGTCACATCTCCATGGAGGAAGGAGTCCCCATGTTCAGGCCAGCGTATTCCAGAGGGCAACAGGAAAGTAAACACATGAGGTAAGTAATACCTATATTACCAATTTACATTATTCCATATACTTGATGCAGCGATGCATCAATCCTTGTAAATGAGGCCCTCTCTTTTTCTCTGACTACTTTATTCCAACTAACTTTTACCTCCTTTTGTCTGCGCTGCCTCTGTCTTTGCCTCTCCTCCTCTTTTTTCTTATTTTTCTCTACTTCATTTCTCTCTCTACACCTCCCTGTTATTGTACATCATCTGTTTATGTCTCACCATATATTTGAGCCTAGTTGCATAGCTCTTTTACCATGCAACATGGTGCAAGAGTGAAGGAGGCTGTCCTGGCTTATAGTGGGTACCTGATGGTACTTACACCTTGTGCCAGGTCCAGCTATCCCTTATTAGTAGATTAGTAGTGTTCTAGCAGCTTAAGCTGATAGAGGTAGCTATAGCAGAGCAGCTTAGGCTGAACTAGGAGACATGCAAAGCTCCTACTATACCACTTATGTCATAAAGCACTTTTTCATAAGAATCACAATTCTCAGGGTTACTAAAAATAAAGGTACTTTATTTTAGTGACAATGTGCACAAAATATCTCAGAGGATATATTCCCTTAGGAGGTAAGTAAAATACACAAAATATACACACAAACCAAAATCAGGTAAGTAAACAGTTAGAAAAGTAGTGCAAACACTGTAGAATACAATAGGCTCCACTAGGCCTAGGGGCAACAAAATCCATATACTAAGAAAGTGGAATGCGAACCACTTAGGGACCCCCTGGCCTAGTGCAGTGTGTGAAGGGTTGCTGGGAGTGTAAGAAAACACTAAGGGTGTCCGAGATACTCCACCCCATGACCCTGAAAAGTAGGAGTAAAGTGATACTACTTCCCCAGAAAAAAACTAAAGTCGTGATGGAAGATTCTGCAAAGACCACAACAGACTGCAAAGCACTGAAGACGGATTCCTGGACCTGAAGACCTGCAAAGGAAGGGGACCAAGTCCAAGAGTCGTAAAAGTGTCCAGGGTGGCAGGAGCCCACTAAACCCCGGATGAAGGTGCAAAATGGCTGCCTCTGGATGGAAGGAGCTGAAGATTCTGCAACAACTAAAGGTGCTAGGAACTTCTCCTTTGTGCAGAAGATGTCCCACGGAGTGCTAGAGGAGGCAGAGTTGTTTCTTTGGAGAAAGACCGTAAACAAGCCTTGCAAGCTGCAAAGGTTGCAGTTGAAGAAAAAGGATGCTGCCCGGGTCCAAGAAGGACCAGGAGATCGCCACTTGGAAGAGGAGTCAGAGGGGGCCCTCAGCAACACAGAGAGCCCATGCACAAGAAGGCAGCACACGTAGAAGTACTTGAACACGGGTTCAAGAATACTGAGCACAGCGGTCATCCCAACATTACAAAAGAGGATCCCACGAAGCCGGTGTTCAACTCAGCGAGTTGAGCAATGCTGGACGGAGTGCTGGGGACCTGGGCTAAGATGTGCATGAGGGATTCCTTGCAAATGTGCACAGAAGCCCTAGAAGCTGCAGTTCATGCAGTACACAGGATTACCTCTGGATTCAAGATGGCAGAGGTCTGGGACACACTGGAGGAGCTCTGGGCACCACCCCTGGGATGGTGATGGACAGGGGAGTGGTCATTCCCCTTTCTTTTGTCCAGTTTCATGCCAGAGCAGAAACTGGATGTTCCCTGAACCCGTGTAGACTGGCTTATGCAAGGAGGGCACCATCTGTGCCCTTCAAAGCATTTCCAGAGGCTGGGGGAGGCTACTACTCCCCAGCCCTTAACACCTATTTCCAAAGGGAGAGGGTGTAACACCTTCTCTCAGAGGAAATTCTTTGTTCTGCCTTCCTGGGACTGGGCTTCCCAGACCCCAGGAGAACATAACCCTGTCTGTGGGTTTGCAGCAGCAGTAGCTGCAGAGAAAACCCCAGAGAGCTGGTTTGGCAGTACCCGGGGTCCATAGTGGAGCCCCGGGGATGCATGGGATTGGCACCCCAATACCATATTTGCCATGGGGGGACAATTCCATGATCTTAGACATGTTACATGGCCATATTCGGAGTTACCATTGTGAAGCTACATATAGGTACTGACCTATATGTAGTACACACGTATAATGGTGTCCCCGCACTCACAGAGTCCAGGGAAATTGCCCTGAACTATGTGGGGGCACCTTGGCTAGTGTTAGGATGCCCTCACACTTAGTAACTTTGCACCTAGCCTTCACTAAGTGAGGGTTAGACATATAGGTGACTTATAAGTTACTTAAGTGCAGTGTAAAATGGCTGTGAAATAACATGTGCGTTATTTCACTCAGGCTGCAGTGGCAGTCTTGTGTAAGATTTATCTGAGCTCTCTATGGATGGCAAAAGAAATGGTGCAGCCCATAGGGATCTCCTGGATCCCCGATGACCTGGGTACCTAGGTACCATATACTAGGGAATTATAAGGGTGTTCCAGTGTGCCAATTAGAATTGGTGAAAATTGTCACTAGCCTATAGTGACAATTTTAAAGGCAGAGAGAGCATAAGCACTGAGGTTCTGGTTAGCAGAGCCTCAGTGACACAGTTAGTCACTACACAGATACACACATGCCAAAGGCAAGCCCGTCTGCGCCCGTCCGCGCCAGAACGAGCCAAGAGCCAAGAAATTATGCTCAAAGCCCCTTAGGGAAAGAAATCATTACCTACTCAAGAGAGGATCTGTGCAGCTTAAATAATATTCATCACAAGGGGTGTGGAAAGAGCACTGACCTCCACAATGGTCAGTTTAGATGCCCTTCTTGTGCCTGGTCCTTCCAAGTTGACCTGCCACGACGAGAGGACAAGGGTCCTGACAATCTACCCATTTTTTTACTCAATTGCCGTTCGTTAGGAGCTCATACACTAGATATTCATCTCTTGGTGGAACAAAGAGAGCCTCTGGCCATGTTTCTGACTGAAACATGGCTGAATGAAAGCTCTGCGCCAGATATTGTAATGGCTCTTCCAAGCGGATATAAGATGAGTAGATTAGATAGACTTTCTAGAGGAGGTGGTATAGCAGTGATTTATAGAGACTCCTGCAAGATTACTACAGCACCCACTTCAATTAAAGATGGGGAAAGCATGTCTTTCTCCATCAATGTGAATCCTCATTATACTTTATCGGGGTTCTAATTTTTCGACCTCCAGGCCCTATGGGAGATTTTATGTCCTCATTAGCAGAAAATATTTCACAATCAATATATACTAAACCTAACTTTCTAGTGTTGGGAGATTTTAACTTACATGCCGAAAAGATGGATAAGGCCTCTACTAAGATGTTGATTTCAGATATGATGGCCTGTGACTTAGTACAGTTAATTCAGGGACCTACTCACAACAGAGGACACACACTTGATCTTGTTTTCTCTAACGTATCACGTCTAGAATTTATATCTTCACTTCCACTTGCTTGGTCAGATCATTATCTGATAGAGTTAGAACTATCTATCGCACAGCAGAGGTTTTTGAACACGGCCGCCTCTTCATGTAGAAGAAAGTGGCATAAACTAAAAGCCACTGAGTGGATTAAGGCACTTGAAAAAAAGAAGCCAGGGCAGATAAATACAAACAATATATCAGACTTCACGCAATCCATGAATAAATGGATAGAGGACAGCCTGGAAGAAACAATACCTTTCTACTACACCAGAAATATAGGCCGAAAGAAATCGGCACCCTGGTTTAATGACCGCCTCCTAGAGAAGAAAAGAGGCTGTAGGAAACTAGAAAGGAAATGGAGATACACTCAAGATGACTCTGTCAAAAAGGAGTATAATACTATGATTCGAGAGTATCATTCAGAAATTCGGGAAACACAGGCGGCATACTATGCCGGAAAAATTGAGGCAGCAGCTAACTCTCCTAAAGAGATATTTAATGCTTTAAAAGACCTCATTAACCCCACAGAGGAAGTAGAAAATAGGGATTTTCCACAGCAACACGTAGAGGATCTGGCAAGCTTCTTTTTGAGCAAAATTCAGAATATTTATGAAACATTTCCTAATTTCCAAAGTAAAGAACAGGAGATGGGGCATCAGGAGGAGCAGGAGGATATCCGATTTACAAATTTCATGCCCATTAGTTTGGATATAGTGGTAAAATCACTGAATTCAATAAAATCAGGATCTCCGTTGGACCCTGCGCCCCCCCAGATTTTAACTATAGGATTACCCATCTTAGGCCCATTAATCACTAAACTGATTAACACCTCATTAGTTTCGGGTAGGGTACCAGATTCATGGAAACAAGCAATTGTGAAACCTCTGCTGAAAAAACCCAATGCAGATTCTAAACTATTGAATAATTATAGACCAATCTCGCTGCTACCCTTAATGGCTAAACTGACAGAGAAGCATGTACATAGCCAGCTGTCAACTCTTCTGGAGGAAGAAAAACTCTTACATCATACTCAGATGGGTTTTAGGCCTACACATGGAACAGAAACCGCACTGATTGCCATCACGGAGGAAGCAAAAAAAAGGATGGATAACGGATGTGAGACCTCGATCATCCTTTTAGATCTGAGCGCAGCATTTGATACAGTTGATCTAAGCATTCTCGCAACTAGATTGCGGGAATGTGGAATCGCGGGCACGGCACTAGAATGGATCAGCTCATATGTATATGGTAGATCCTTTCAGGTGCTGGATAGATCCTACATCTCTAAGCGCACCTTCAGTACTTGCGGTGTTCCTCAAGGTTCAGCGCTGAGTCCGCTACTCTTTAATGTCTATATGAGGCCTTTGGCAGGGATCGTAGAACCATTTGGAGTAAAATTGGTCTCATATGCAGACGATACCCAACTAGTTGTCTCCTTCTCGAAAGCTCGTCCAGACCTGGGCACGGCATTAGGACCATGCCTGGAAGCAGTGGCTACATGGATGGCGGGTAGTAAAATGAAGCTTAACAACGAAAAAACAGAGGTGATGTACTTTGGGAATAATAGACCCCTAGCTATGTCCAGCAATCTAGACGGAGTCTCCACTCTGCCTCCTCCCAAAAGCCTTATTAAAAGCTTGGGCGTCTGGTTGGATCCCCTATTATCAATGGCACAACATGCCAATAGAATAGCAGGAACCTCATTTGCCCTGCTTAGGATGCTTAGAAAGGTTCTAACAATATTACCTTTTTTGGCTAGAAGATTGGTCATCCAGGCGGTGATAGGCTCGCGAATTGACTATGGCAATGCCTTGTTTATAGGATCTCCTAAATTTGTTATCCAAAGACTGCAAAGAGTACAGAATGCTGCGGCACGCCTACTTTTAAACATCCCCAAACAATACTCTATAAGGGCAGGAATCGTCTCCTTACACTGGCTTCCGGTTGCAGAGAGAATTCAGTTTAAGGCCCTTTGTCATATTCACAGGGCCATCTTTAATAAGGGTCCTGAAATGCTTAAAACACTGGCACAAATCTATGTTCCAGCTAGGCCACTCAGA
This sequence comes from Pleurodeles waltl, assembly GCF_031143425.1. Taxonomy (NCBI): domain Eukaryota; kingdom Metazoa; phylum Chordata; class Amphibia; order Caudata; family Salamandridae; genus Pleurodeles; species Pleurodeles waltl. The sequence goes on from NC_090437.1 coordinate 834,271,518, forward strand.
TCCTCATCAGCTAACCTGATCAAGGTACCGTCGGCTAGGAAGGCAAGATGGGGAGGAAGATCACTGGCATATCAAGGTGCTGTGCTGTGGAACAACCTGCCTTTCAGTATAAGATCTAATGCTCAAGAAACTTCCTTTAGGAAGGACCTGAAAACATGGTTATTTAAAATCTAAATTCTTCAACAAATAGAAATAGTTTAATCTTTGCGATGGCATTTGAAGCGCTACGAGGCCTTTTGGCAGTTAGGCGCTATATAAATACGCATAACATAACATAACACATTCAGGTCACAAACTATGAGCACTGAGGTCCTGGCTAGCAGGATCCCATTGAGACAGGCAAAAACAAACTTACATACATGTGAAAAATGGGGGTAACATGCCAGGCAATATGGTACTTTCCTACAAAGAGCAATGCAGCTGCTAAGGCACATAAGGTGACCTTGCGTGGCTTCATAAATTTGAAGTAACGCAATGCAGCAAACATTAAGCTACTGTGCCCTTGGAAGGCATTCCATGGGTGTTGCGTGGGTGTTCCCATATGACTCCGATGGATTTTGATGGTGTCCCAGATTTGCAAGAAGTTGAAAACCTGGTAATGTGCCAACATGCTATGCCTTCCCAGGGGAGGTGTAACAAGGAGAACTATCTTTAATTCTCCTTCTTTCTTCATCTTTCTATGTGTGCTGAATTCTGCAGCACACTTAGAAAGAGTAATATGACTCTCTGGATTGTTTTTGTTCAAGAAAGTGTCCCTTCCTGGATAAAAACATTCCTGCATGCAATGTAGGCACCCTTGCACTGTGGTGAAAGGGGACCTGCATCAGCGCTAGGCACCAGGCTGTCAAAATAGTGTTAGTGCAGGGCAAAAGGTGGGAATGTGTGGTATACTTGTAAGTACTACACATTCCTGCCTTTTTCCTGTGACGCAGTGCAGCACAGCAAGATGACTTGCTGTGCAACTCTCCGTCACTTTTCCATAAATATGGTCCTAAAACCCCATTCTTCTTGCTACATACCTTGATCATCTACCACTCTGACTACCTCTGTGTCACATCACTACCACCTTGCAGACTTCCAGCCTCACCTATCATCTTGTGACTCTCTCCTTACTGCACATCACATCTTTTACCTCATCCTATCCCTTTCCTCTTTTTTACTTATCTTTATCTTTCTATCTTTGCTGTCTCTCTACCTCACCTGTTTATATACACCACTCACTGCCCCACCTCTCTCTATCTCAATTATTCTACTTAACCCCTCTCTTTGTGCCTCAGGGCTCTGTTACCATTTCATCCTGTATTTTCCTTTTTTTAATTCACCTCTTCCTCAAGCTTGACACTGTACCTTACCTCACTGTCTCTATCCATCTCTTTATACATAAACTATTTCTCAGTTCTCACCCCTCTACCTCACCACTCTCCACTGCACATATATCTCTATATTTTTGTTCTATACTGGTGCTCTCTTACTACCTTATGTATCTAAACCCCTTCATTTACTGCCTCACTACCTAATCTCTCAATTTACATCACCATTCATTCCCTACCTCACCTATCCTCTTCCCCTCTTCTCCTACTGCTGTTTCTGCTATCTCACCTTACTCACTACAATACTGTTTTCTAGTTATCATTTTCTCCTGTATGTTTGTCATTACCTCCTCACTCGATCTTCTGTCTGTACCTCCATCTTAATCCAACTCACCCTCTCTACTTCTCCTCCTTCTACTCCTTCCTCTCTTTATCCATTTCTCTACTCCACCTGTCCGTCTCTAGCTTACTATTTCCATTTGATAACTCTTCCCTATCGCTGTACAAATCTCATCCCTGTTTACCCCATCTCACTTGTCTCTCGATGCCACCACAATTCTCATAATGCCTCATTTCTCTTTCTAACTTTTACCCTTTTCTCTCAACTGTTCTCATTGCCTCATTACTTACATTATCTGACCTGTCTTTATTTCTATACCCCACTTCTCATTTTGCCTGTCTACCTCACTGCTATCTATCAACTGTATAGCTCTCTTTACTTCTGCTTCTTTCTGCCTGTCTACCCATACTTCCTCTACCATCTGTAACTCACTCTTCAATATACTCACTCCTCTCCATCTCTCTAAATGTCAATTTCCATTTTACATTTCCTCTCTAATGCTCTCTTCAACTCTGTCTCTGTCTCAGTCCCAAACCTCTTTACCTCTTCCATCTCTATTCCACATCTCTATTTCAACCATTCTCTATAACTCTCTGTCCTACCCCTGCATCCTGCTTCCCCCAGTTTTTATCACTTAGTAAAGCCGTTGGTTATTATCTAGATGAGAAAGATGCACAACATGCATATAGAAAGGGGCGAGGTAGGAAAAGGCATTGAAAAAGAAAGTCAGATTTCACTCAATGAAATGTGTTAGACCTGTCATCTTTGGTGTGGTTTCTCCTGACTTTTTACCTTCTGACCTCCTGTTTTTCAGATTTCATTTTTGCTGATTTTAGGATTGTGTGCTCTTTACCATCGCTAACCAGTGCTAAAGTGCAGGTACTCTGTACTATAAACATGGTGATGTCGGCCTATCCCCCAATTGGCATACTTGGTTTGATTGTAAGTCCCTAGTAAAGAGTGCTATATGTGGCAAGACCCTGTAAATTAAATGCTACTAGTGAACCTGCAGCACTGATTGTGACACCCACTACAGTAGCACTTTAAATATGTCTCAGGCCTGCCACTGCAGAGACTGTGGGCCATATATACAAATGGCTTGCACAGCAGGTGTGTCACTTTTTGTGATGCACCAGCATTGCAGGCAGCAGGCTTTTATCTACAAGCCCACCCAAATCCACTTTGCATGGCTTTTCATGGCCTTATAGATGGGGAGTAAAGCAACGCAGTGCAAGTCGCTGCACTGCCTTGCTCAGCATCAAAGAGGCATTCCATGGGCATTGCGATGGGTGTTCCCATGCAACATCCATGGATTTTGAAACATTGCCAGATTTACAAGGATTTGTAAGCCTGGGAATGCTTCAAAAACCTACACCTCCTCAGGGGAGGAATAACGAGGAGAAATAGCTTTATTTCTAGCTCATTTTTCCTCTTTCTATGTGTCCTGCATTTGGCAGCACACATAGAAAGAGGAAATTGCCTCCATTCATTGTTTTTCTGCAGGAAGGTGTGGCTTCCTGCACAAACACAATCATTTCTACAACGCAGACACCCTTGCACCATGGTGCAAGGGTGTCTGCGTTGGCGCACTGCAGACAATTGTGCCCCCCTGTAGTGGATGAGGACGGGAATGCGCTGTATCTCATTGTGCACTGCTGCCCTTTTGTTTTAACACAGGGCAGTTCAGCAAGAAGCCTTGCGGTGCTGTTGCGATCCAATATATTGTAAATGGTTATATGTCGGAACCACGAGTGCTTCAAGCACCCATGGCTCAACAACAAGGTCAGAACAACAACCTTGTTCTTATCACTAATGCCTTTACCACGAATGCGTTTACAATGATTTTCCGTTGTAAACGCATTCCTGGTAAAGGCATTAGTGATCAGCATGCACGGTTCCAGCATGCTTCCCCCCAGCCCCCACCCCAAAAATTACCACAACCCCTCATCCCCATAACTACCCCACCCCCAAAATTACCACAACCCCAACCCCCTCCCCTAAAACCTAAACACCCCAACCCCCAACCCACCCCTTAAACCTAAACCATGACCCCTCCCTCCCCCAAACCCTTATCACGCCAGCCCCCCACCCCACCCCAAAAACTAAAAATACCCCAAGTCCCCACACCGCACCTAAAACCTAAACACCACAACCCACCCCTTAAACCTAAACCCCTCCCCCTTTCCCTAAAACCCTAATCATCCCCAGCCCCACCCCAAAAACTAAAAATACCCCAAGTCCCCACCCCACCCCTAAAACCTAAACCCCCAACCCACCCCTTAAACCTTAACCCTAACCCCGTCCCCCTAAAACCTAATCACCCGAGCCCCCCACCACACCCCACCCCCCCAAAAAAACAGCGCCAGTCCCAGCCCAACTTACCTCCTCCTTCACCGCGTCGACTCCGACTCCCTTCTTCTGTACCTTAACCACGCATGTACGTGGTTCTGACATGCGTGGTTAAGGTACCAAAACCAAGAAGTTGTGGAAAATGAAAGCATTGTTTCGCTTATATTTTTCACAAATTCGTGGTTTCGGAGTTGTTGTTCCAGGTGTTTCCCATTGTAAATAGGCCCCTGTGTGCAGTTTTGCCCATGCTCTCAATGCCACCAAATTCAAGCTAGTCTGGCTGATGAGGAGTGATACCGTAAAACCAGTCCAAGCTGTGTGATTCTGGTCTAGGGAGGACGTGGCCTGGCAGTCCAGGCTGGACTGTTCCCATGGGAGGCAGGGTCAAGACTGATTACCATATGATTGGGTTCAAACTGGAATGGCGTGGCAAGCAAAAAGTTGATGGGTTTAGGCCCAGATCTGTGACTGGGGGTGACATTGTTCAGCATTCCATTCATCATATGTTCTTTTTATATTTGTCACCCTAAGTGGGAACGGTATGCTCAGACATGAGTCTCATACTCACTGTGCCACCTGATTTAAGCTAGCTTGGAAGATGAGGGGTGATATCCCAAAATTGGTCCCTGGATGCATGTTTCTGGTCCGTGGACAGACTGGCCTGGCAGTTCGGTCTGGACTGTTCTAATGAGGAGCAGGGTCAAGGCTGATTTGCAAATGGCTGGGGCCAAATGAAGATGGTGTGAAAAGCAAAAAACAATAGATATAGACCTAGATCTGTGATGAGGGTCAATGTTTGACATTGTTTAGCATTCCATCTATCATCTGTCCCATTTGCATTTGTCACTCTAAGTAGAAAGGATTTGTACAGACGTGGGGTCAATGCTCGCTATGCCACTGGATTCAAGGTAGCATGGCAGATGAGGAGTGATGATGCTTGTTTTTGGTCCAGGGAGGACCTGGCCTGACAAGTCGGGCAGGACTGTTCCCATAGGGAGCAGGGTCAAGACTGATTTGCAATTGTCTGGGTTCAAACTGGAATGACACGGCAAGCAAAAACAAATAGGGATTTAGGCCTAGATTTGTGACTGGCTGTGTATGTTTGACATTGCTCAGCATTCCGGCCATTATCTGTTCTTTTTGCATTTGTAGCCCTAAGTGGGAAGGGTATTCCTAGACGTGAGTCTCATGCTCCTTGTACCACCGGATTCAAGCTAATGTGGCTAATGAGGGGTGATTCCCCGAAACTGGTCCGAGGAAGCTTGCTGTTGGTTTGGGGAGGACCTGGCCTGACAGTTCAGGCTTGAATGTTCCTATGAAGAGCAGCATCAAGATTGATTTGTATATGACTGGATTCAAATTGGAATGGCAAGGTGAGGAAAAAAAACAATTGATTTATTCCTATATCTGTGAATAGGCATGGATGTTTGACATTGTTCAGAATTCTGTCCATCATCTGTTCCTTTTGCAGTTTTAGAAAGTTGGCATTTTCTTACTTAAACCACTCTGTGCTTCTGCCTGTCTCTGAATATATGTCAGGAGTGGGTGACAGCTGAGCTTTGTGCATTTCCTCTAGACAGTCACGGAGCAGAGGTTTGCCACTAATATCCTGATGGTCCATCACCATGATGATGGGTCTTCCTGGGATAGATAGGCGGGATGAGCTGACACTTGCACCTGATTAGAGCTGTGCCTTTCCCCACACAAAGAGCTACATAACCCCTTGTAGCGTGTCTGGAGCCAGAGAAGGAAGGGCAGGGACCTTATGCACTTTCAAAGGCCTCTCTTTGATGTCTCTCCCACTTTAAAGGCTCAACTGGGTATACACACTGGACCCCAAACCCCACCAAAATGGTACACTTCTGGAACAGACGACATTCTGCCAGGAAGAACGACTGCTGTGCTGCCAAGAGGAACTACCACTCTGCTGAACTGCTCTGCTGTCTTGCCCTTTTGCCTGGCACTTCATGCCTTGGATTGAGAAGGACTGGACTTGCCTCTCTACATCCTCTAAAGAACTTAAGTGACAACAAGGGCTCATTGGCTTCTCTCTTGTTCTGAAGACTCAGGCCATCAAAGACTTCCTACAGCCCTGCTAAGCTGCTGGACTCTGCAGACTGTGAGTCCAGTCCTGCCAAGAGGTGCCAATCCAGTCCTGGGCCTTGAAAGGAGACTCTGCAGCTGCTTTCCAGCAAAAAACGACAAATCAAAGCTTTTACACCAATCAGAACTAGCACATCCTCCTTCAAAACCAATGTATTGCTGCTGCCCCTGACTATGAGGACTCCGCATTGCTGACTGCACAGCTCAAGATCGACACATCACCACTAGCCCGGCACATTGCTTTGCAATTGCCGACTGTGTGGCTCAATGACAACACATCGCCTTCATCACAAGGGGTTCAATGCCACACCTCAAGGAAATCGCTACAATGAGTGCGTGGCTTGACAACAACTCATCCGGTAGGCTTCAAGGATTGAAATCAACACATCTCTTGTCACCACCTCCTCAATGATGACACAACCCTCCATTCAAAGTACTTTTCAGCAGGCTGTGCATAGGTCCAGTAGCCGGCCTGCCCTCCATTGCAGTCAGCCTAAACTTTGGATTTACCCCAATTTAGCGTGACATCAAGTAACCTTTTAGCAACATTGAATGATCTGGGTTAACCCATCAATAGTCAACATCATAATTGATGCAGATTCGGATGTGTATGCAGGATACTGATGCTATTTATGCTCATTAAGAGTGTATAGTGGCGATCAATAATATTTTGGATCCAGAAAGGAAAACTTATGAGTGAGGAATATTGTTTGAACTGACCCCAGACTTTTCAGAATTGGTGTCTACCATATTGTTTGTCCTGACTAAGATCCCTGATGATTTATCTACTTAGGAGTTGAAACGTCAAAAAAAGGGAAATCCTGTCCATGTGGAATGGCAACATGGATAATCAGTCTGTAGCAGACAATTCTATTACTGTAATTCAATATGCCACTTCTTATATAGCAAAGTCAGAAAAGACTAAAATGAAAGATGGACGTGAAGAGATATCAGCAGAAAAGTCTTGAAGACTCTCTCACGCAGAGAAATTGGATCTTATGAGGCTTGTGATAAGCTCAGTTCTTCTATCTTATACGTCCAAATCAATAATTTGGGCCAGTTTAGGTCTGGCATCAACATCAACATGCGTGTTGAAACCGTTTCAGTATATTTAGTATCTTGCTTATTTTGATGCAGAAAGTAGTGATTTCTTTAAAACAAATATGATGGACTCTTATCACCCTTGATGGACTGTCCATCTAAAAGAAATTTTGTTTGTACATGTATTGCAGTACTATAAATACAGAAAGAACATAGATAAATATTTTGAGCAAGGAAAGTTTGGGGTGACTGGCTGTAACAGATGTTTAGTAAGACATTTAAAACCAAGTCTCAATAATCAGTTTAAACTGAGCTGTCAAACAGGTGAGAAAAGAGGATTATTTTACCTGGCTCTTTTTCAACTTTTTAAACCTTGGTGTTCAGACACTGAACTGCTAGGTGACTAAGAAAGTTATCAAGATGCTTTCAATCCAGTCAAAGGCAGTATTCAATATGTAGTGTCTCCCACATATTAAAAAATGCTAAATTATGTCATTCAATAAGAAGAAACAATTGCTATAGATGTTGCAAAGGACAGTTCACAAAATATCTAGAGCTCCTGGGACCCACAGTCAAGATCCCCTTGAAAACGAAGCATCCAGAGCTATAAATGAAATAAAAAATGCTATGGGCTAAGAGAAGATTGAGAGCATTGATTTGGAAACTTTGATCTCTCAACTGAATAAAGAACAGCCACAACCTTTTGGGCAAATAAAATCTGGACTCCTACATGATGTCTGAATGGTCTTATAGAGCACTCACACCTATTCTTCTCTGTGTTAGTTGTCAGGCAGATACAGAAAAAGTGCTGACTGCATTTATTCACAAGAATACTAGTTGTGATCTTTCATGTGTTATGACTGTTCTTACTGGACTAGCTGCTCACAACATTAAAGGAATCACATTGTACAGACTACTTATATTGCTGTTGGAACATGACAACAAACTAGAGTACCTACAGTTATCTGCTGATATTTGCCATGAAGTCTCCAGAGTTCTGAAAAAAATACTCATTATGGAGGGGGTTAGCATGTAATCTGACCTAATGTTAGCTTTTATTCATCTGAGGATGCAAGAAATCCTCAAAACTGACTATGATGTTCTGTTTGGTGGCGAACACATCATGATTTTTGGTGACCTTTTACAGCTGACTCCTGTCAAAGGCCAATCAGTTTTTAGGAAACTAAAGGTCATTAGCGAATATTGGAAATATTAACATAGGGTTACATTTTGAATATGCTCAGTTGACACAAAATATGAGCCACACTGCAGATGTGGATTATGGCAATGCATTAAAATAAATGAGAATATGAGCTGTTAGCAAGTAACCAAAGAAAGCTCTTGCTTTTCAAAATGGTAGGACCTCTATCACCACACAATAACTCACCAGCTTCTTTAATACAAAATCAAAAGAAAACTTAGAAAGAGATTGTGTGGCTCATGCCAACAATGGAAGAGTGCATACAATTTAACTTAGAAATGCTTCATTTGAAAAACAAGAGATTGTGAGTCTTATTAGTAAAGATACAATTGAGCATCATGGTTTTGACTTACCACCATGTCAATCAGTGGAGAAGAAACTGGAATAACTAGATAAAACAGTTTTACTCAAAGCTGGTAGAGAAAATACTCTAAACCTGTGTACAAACTGCAGAATAATTCTGCAGTTAAACCTGAATTTAGAGGAGGGATTAGTGAATGGTGCAATGTGGAATGTGAAAAACCTCATTACATATCCCAATAGAACATAGCATGAATATAGTTTAATTACATTTGATTATATTGAGGAAGGTAAACAATTGGTAAATGCACTGCTAAATTTCTGTTTGTAAAATAACTCTATGTGAAAAGATAATAGTTTCTCTTGTGCTTGGCCTATACTGTCACCATTCACTAATCACAAGGATTAGGTTTGGATGCACCAATGATAAATATAGGTCACACAGTGCTCAAAGAAGGTATGTCTGAATGTTGCTTTGTCATAGGCTAGGCATTTTCAAGATTGTACCTTCTTCACTATGATGAGCCCAAAGTGAATGCTCGCACATCATGTGTGATAGTGTGAGAAGGCTATATGTTCCTCATTTAAGCTTATATTCCACTGTTGACAGCACCCAAGTTATAGAAAGTGAAAAGTGGTGAGACTGTAGATTTTTCAAAAGTTTCAAAACTAAGCGAAGAACCTACAAAGACTTCCAAAACGCTAAAAACAAATGAACTCAATAATGTAGCAGGTTTTCCATTTTCCAACACTTCAGGAGTTTCATGGTTCTGTAATGTAGTAGTTAATGTTCTATCCCACCCAAAACCAGTCGTTGAAAACATTCTATAAAACAAAAACAAGAATTTAAGTCAAGCTTCCATAACTCTGTTCAGTTTAGTGCAGACTGAAAAACATGTGTAATTCAACTGCATTTATATGTGCTACTATTGTAATGGTGGTACACAGTTCACTTTGAATGTGCAAAAAGATCCAATTGAGTTTTTATTGGTAGTTCTAAATATGTAAGAAGGAATTGTAGTTAATGACTACTTAAAAAAAAAAACACAACTATCCATGGAACCATGAGTATGTCAATTGTTCTATTCAGGCAGAACAGACATTCAGTTGGAGAGATTTGTGTACCTTACAGGACCAGACTGCAAGTCACTAGGCTTTGAAAAACTATTTGTCAAAGCTGTGTGGAGAGCTGCACATCAGAACTAATGTCTACATTAGGGGTGAGACACATATCAAAATATCTTATTCTCATTCTACACAGATGTAGAGCCGATGGTGGTAAAACCAATACTGATATCACCAATGTTAAAGGTGGTCAGATATCCATTTATAGGAAAACATACACTACTGTTGCCATAATGTTTCATTATGGACAGTTAATCAATGCTGGACACTAAACAGTGTACCTTAAAAAGTCGTATTGCTGGACTGAATGTTATGACATGTCTTACAGTGAAGCATAGGTTACCCTGGGAGCTTCCAAATTCCTATCTCATATTTCTGGAACCAAAGTTCTAGAGAGAAACAAGGTTTACAAAAGTCTATGTGAATATAAATAGATAAAAAAACATTAAAGTCTATTTTCATTGTTGTTATGTGGCCTACCAAGGATAATGCCCATATAATGATTGAAACTTTTATCTGTAAAAAATGAAGTGCTTATAAAATAAATTAATCCGTATCAGCTTGTTTATTGCATACTTCATACATCGCTTCTGTAGTGTTATTCTCTTGAACATTAAAAATACAAATTAAGGTTTGTGTCTGTGATGTTAAAACACAGTTTTTACAATGTTAGTTTGCTACATGTAAAATATTTGGGTTTTTATTAATCTAATTAATTTATTTTCCCACAATTCAGTAATGGATTGCATTTTAAATAATTAGGCAGACTGTACACACTTTTAGCGATCTGGTGCATATCATTCCTGTATATTATATCAAGATATATTCAATGTAAATGCAATTTCTGAGAACAAAGCACGTTTTTGAAGAAAGTTGAATACATATTTAAATTACACAAATAACATAAATATACTAAAATAAATAAATATGTTCTTTTCTTTTCCATCAAGATGGGTAGCGTCGTGAAAAATGTCAGTGTACTTTCACAAAATCCCCTTGAGAAGTCTCAGCTGAGAGAACTTTCTTTCTGCACACTGTGCAATTGACATGCAAAAACAGTGTAACTGTGTAAGTATGTAGGGCAGTCAGTTATCACACTGTACTCTACTCATCCAAACACCTCCTACGCAGACATCATTAATTTATATTACACTGTTACTCTTAACATTACTGTATTGTAAAATTATTTAAGCCTGAGGAATGATCTCAGAAGATACATTTCTCCCCCTAAACTCAATAGTATGGACATTCCTCACCTTGACAGGTATCATTGACAGCACAATGTCTCTGTACATCCCTCCACATATGTACAATTAATTAGGGAGATCTATTAAAAAATATAGAACTGTCTATCTCTGTTCTTCTATGTACATTCATGATTGAACAGACAGTTTTCAACAGAAATACCAAATACTAACTTAAGTGTATTGCATACAAGCATTACAGATTGAAGAGGTTTTATAGGAGATACCACTATTTCCAGATACTCTACTATATGCATTCAATAGTGTACTGCAAGATTGCACTGTTAGACCTGGCATCCTTGGCTTGGTCTCCCCTGTCTTTTTTGCCTCTGCTTCCCATGTTTTGACAGTGTGTTGGACTTTGTTTTTGCTACTCTGGGCACTTTACCACTGCTGACCAGTGCTAAAGTGCAAGTGCTCCTGTGTAAAGTGTATGTATAATTAACTTTTTCATGATTGGCATATTGATTTACTAGTAAGTCCCAGGCAAAGTGCACTAGAGGACTCAAGGCCCGTAAATCAAATGCTACTATTGGGCCTGCAGAGCTGGTTGTGGCACCCACATTAGTTGCACTGTAAACACGGCTCAGACCTGCCACTGCAGTATGTGTGCAGTTTTAAATTGCCAATTTGACTTAGCAAGTGTACCCACTTGCCAGGCCTAAATCTTCCCTTTTCATAAATGTAAGGCATCCGTAAGGTAGGCCCTAGATAGCCCCATGGGCAGGTTGCAGTGTATGATAAAGGTGGGAGATATACTGATGTGTTTTACATGTCCTAACAGTGAAATTCTGCTAAATTCATTTTCACTGTTGCAAGGCCTATCTCTCCCATAGGTTAACATGGGGGCTGCCTTTAAATATCCTTAGGGTGCTGTCTCCCTTTGAGAACAGATACAAATTTGGAGTTTGGGGTCTCTGAACCCACAATTTAAAAATACATCTGTTGGTGAAGTTGGTTGTTAGATTGTTAGTTTGAAAATGCCACTTTTAGAAAGTGGCCATTTTCTTGCTTTATCTATTCTGTGACTCTGGTGGTCATTCCAACCTCGGCGGTAAAAGGCGCTTACCGCCAGACAGAAGACCGCTATAACACCGCTGCGGTCGCGGTAAACCGCCACGGTCATTCTGACCCACACTAGGCAAACCGCCAAAATACCGCCATCCACAAAAGTCCGCCACACCAAAGGTCAGCGATAAACTGGTGATGACCAAACCTCCACCGTCACGCCAACAGAAATACGGCCATGCCATTACGACCCACGAATCCATGCGGCGGTCTTTCAACCGCGGTATTCTATTGGCGGTACACACCGCTGCGGTCGAAATACACATACACCTACAAAACACTACCACATTGGACAATTCGAAATACACACACCTGATACACATACACACACCACTCCCACACACCCAATACATTATAAAACACACACCCACATCACCCACAAACCCCTACGGCCAAAAATTTCAAATGAAGACCAGAGAGAGACACCACAGTCAACTACCAAGCATCCACAGGCACACAATACCAATACCCACAGAACTTCCACGCACCTCACACAACACACCAATAAATAGCACCCCACCTATCACTACACACTCCACCCCACACATCATCCACACCACCCCATGGCACCTCAAAGACACCCCAGGTTCTCAGATGCTGAACTCAGGGTCATGGTGGAGGAAATCCTACGAGTAGAGCCCCAGCTGGTCGGGACACAGGTGCAGCACACCACCATTGCCAGGAAGATGGAGCTATGGAGCAGAATAGTGGACAGGGTCAACGCTGTGGGACAGCACCCAAGAAATCGGGATGACATCAGGAAGAGGTGGAACAACCTACGGGGGAAGGTGCGTTCCATGGTATCAAGGCACAACATCGCGGTACAGCGGACTGGCGGCGGACCCCCACCTCCTCCCCCCGAATTTACAACATGGGAGGAGCAAGTCTTGAACATCCTGCATCCTGAGGGCCTTGCTGGAGTATCTGGAGGAATGGACTCTGGTAAGTCTCATCTTCACTACTTCATCCCCCCCACCCCACCTGCATGCCAACTCATACCCCCACCCTCACCCCCTTCACAACTACCCCTTGCAAATGTCTCACCATCACAACCCACCCATCCCAAAACTTAGCCCTGCATGTGGCCCCAAAGCATGGACACCCATCACCAAAGCATGCCCAATGCACATACCAATCACCCCCTCCCCCAAAACACCATCACAACAGCCCCCACAAAGGAATGCCAGCACTGGGGTACACGGGCACCCACCCATTGCACGCCATTGGCACACACAGAAGCAATAACCATACTTTTATACCCCTGCAGGACCCGAACGCCAGGTCACCGCGCAGGAGGGTCCACAAATGTCCACTCCACCCCCAGAAGAGGCCCACAGTGATGACAGCAGCTCTGTCTCCCTGGATCTAGATGACCAGCCTGGTCCATCTGGGACCTCGGGACAGTCGGTTCCCCTCAGACAGGCACAGGCCACAGCAGACCTTCACCCCTCTGGGAACACCAGCACAGCACCCACCCAGCGGGCCCATACCTCTGTCCCCAGGACACGTCAATCAGCGGTGTGTCCACCACTACAGGGAACCCAGGCTAACCCACCACCCCAACAACAACAGGGACCTGGGGGCAGTGGTAGTGGGCACACGGTCCAGGGGACGGAGGCCCAAGGAAACAGGGGAACTGGGAGGGCAGCTGTGCGACGGGGGGGGCAGACCCAGGGAACCCACTCTCCACGAGGCCCTCTCCTCCATCATGGGATCATACCACCACTCCCAGGAGACGATGGCGACGGTCCTGGCCAGGTTTCAGGAAATCCAGCTTCTGCAGGGACAACAGTATATGGGGTTCAGGGAGGAACTGAGAAACATCAGTACCGCCATGGGTACCATCGTAGTGGCCCTGAATGAGTTAATCTCCACTTTGCGGACCACTGTGGCACCTCAAAGGGCCCCTGACACTAGCATGGACCAAGAACTTGCTACCACCTCCGCCGGCGCTAGTGGACAGGAGGCCCCGACAGAAGACCAACAGGCCACCAGAACCCCACCCCCTGCAGAAGGAGAACCACCCCGCAAGCGGGCCCTGAGATCCAGGAAGAAGACAGAGTAACATGTCAAGACCCCCGCCAGCAAAGGATACCGCCCTGATTGTCATCCCACTGTCCCACATTGTCACCCTGTCCAACCTTAAACTGCCCCTGCTCCACTTCCCACAGGCATTTGGACAATGCACCTGTGAACCTGATAGTCTGGACTCTGCCATGGACAATCCTCCACCATCACCCCTCACCGATTTGCAACTACCCATCCAAATTAGAGCACTTGAATAAACACACTTATGGCACATAAACAATATGGAGTCTGTCTGTGATTTTAACAAATGTATTAGACATGACAGTGCCAAAATTGTTATTCACATTGTGATGCCAACAAACCGCTGTCACATAGCTGTAGTCCATGGGGAAACAAAGCAGATGTCATGCAGTGGGGCCCACAGCTCTGAAAACGGAAGGGAAAGTCACAACACAGTTACCATACACTGGGGGAAAAAGTCAGACAGTAGAGAGGTAGGAGTCTTTAAGTAAATGTAATATGCCGGTGTCTACTCTTACCTGTGTGTCACTGAAAGTATTGCTCTATTACTGTGTTCCTGTTGTCTATGTCATCCTCTTCGGCTTCTTCTTCTTCACTCTCCACAGGCTCCACAGCTGCTAGAACACCACCATCTGGACCATCCTCCTGCAGAAAAGGCGCCTGGCGGCGCAAAGCCAGGTTGTGAAGCATACAGCAGGCCACGATGATCTGGCACACCTTCTTTGGTGAGTACATTAGGGATCCACCTGTCATATGGAGGCACCTGAACCTGGCCTTCAGGAGGCCAAAGGTGCGTTCGATCACCCTCCTAGTCCGCCCATGGGCCTCATTGTAGCGTTCCTCTGCCCTGGTCCTGGGATTCCTCACTGGGGTCAATAGCCAGGAAAGGTTGGGATAACCAGAGTCCCCTAATAGCCACACACGGTGCCTCTGGAGTTGACCCATCACATACGGGATGCTGCTATTGCGCAGGATGTAGGCGTCATGCACAGAGCCAGGGAACTTGGCATTAACATGTGAGATGTACTGGTCTGCCAAACAGACCATCTGTACATTCATCGAATGATAACTTTTCCTGTTCCTGTACACCTGTTCACTTTCTCTGGGGGGTACCAAAGCCACATGGGTCCCATCAATGGCACCTATGATGTTGGGGATATGTCCAAGGGCATAGAAGTCACCCTTCACTGTAGGCAAATCCTCCACCTCAGGGAAAACGATGTAGCTCCGCATGTGTTTGAGCAGGGCAGACAACAATCTGGACAACACCTTGGAAAACATAGGTTGAGACATCCCTGATGATATGGCCACTGTTGTTTGAAATGACCCACTTGCTAAGAAATGGAGTGCTGACAGCACCTGCACTAGAGGGGGGATCCCTGTGGGTTGGCGGATGGGTGACATCAGGTCTGCCTCCAGCTGGGCACACAGTTCATGTATAGTGGCTCGGTCAAGCCTGTATGTCAGAATGACATGTCGTTCCTCCATTGTCGACAGGTCCACCAGCGGTCTGTACACGGGAAGATTCCTCCATCTCCTCGCATTGCCAAGCGGACGGTGCCTAGGAAGGACAACAGCGAGCACAGAGTCAATCAACCCACATGTACGTTCCCACAGATTGCACACAACACGATTCACTATGCATTGAATGGTGTGTATGAGTGTTGAGGAAAGGCCTAGGTATGTGTGACACAGTAGAAATTAAGCCATGTGGGCCCTTGAAATGGCGGCTGCCTGACCTGTGAAGTGTGACAATGGGATGTGAGGTCAATGCGCTGGCGTGGCACACCGTGGCGGTAGGCGGTCGAAGACCGCGGCACAAAGCTGCATTGGTTTACATTGAATCCTATGGGTTTCAGGAGCCAATGACGATGTGCGCCGGCGGTCGCGGTACACACCGCCGCGGTATGCACCGCCGCGGGCGTGACCGACATTTTCTATCAGCTTAATCAATCGATACCTGATCTTCCACAGGAGAGGACCTACACTGCAAGTGCTGCTGTGACCTCGGTTTGGAAGAGACAATGGCTGCTGCGACTGGGGAAAGGGCCCCTTGCCTTCACTTCTGAAGAATTGGAGAAACTCGTGGATGGGGTCCTCCCCCAGTATGCGCTACTCTACGGTCCTCCAGACCAACAGGTAAGTACACTGGAAGCATGCTTTGTGGGCAATGCCTGGGTTGAGTCGGTGGATGAAAGATGGTGGGGAGGGGAGCGATTGAGTCATGTATCGGACGACAGATGAGAGCATGTGCCACATGGCAAGGGTGGGAATGGGGGGCCACTCACATCGAGCATGCAGAAGGTGATGACAATTTTTCTCTCCCTGTACATGTCACATAGGTCAGCGCCCACCAGAAAATCGCGATTTGGCGTGCCATCGCCAAGGACGTCCGGACCCTGGGGGTCCACAACAGACGGGGCTCCCACTGCCGGAAGAGGTGGGAGGACATCCGCCGCGGGAGCAGGAAGACGGCGGAGGCTCTGCTGGGGATGGCCTCCCAACGTAGGAGGGGTGCCAGTCGTCAATTGACCCCCCTGATGTCCCGGATCCTGGCGGTGCCCTACCCCGATTTGGATGGGCACGTGAGGACATCACAGCAGACACAAGGGGGTGAGTACAGTCTCATTCTGATGACTTTGCTCGCAGTGGAGGTGTCTGGGTGGGGGAGGAGGGCTGTGGGTCTCCCTAGGCCAGGCCGAATTTTGTAGGCTAGGCCCCTCCGTATGGCATGGCCCTGTGCCCCCGCCCCCCACCTCTGTAGGGTGCCAAGTTCAGGTATCCATGGCCCTGTGTCATCTATGTGTGCAGTTGTCGTCGATAGGCTTGTAGGCCATGTCCCACGGATTGCGTAGTGGACCCCAAGTGCGCAGCGTAGTGCAGGGGGCTTCTGTGTCTGTCTTGTCCGCCAACGGTAGCGTTAATCCATGCACTCAACATGTCTTTATTTCTCCCCCCCCTTTTTTGTGGGCTTCCTGTTCATGTGTGAATTAGCATCATCAGGCGGAGAAGTGGCATCGGAGCACGAGGGAGCTGCATCTCACATGGCCATGGTGGGCCATGCAACTGACTCGGATTTCACCAGTGAGACGGAGGGCGAGGGGAGCTCCACAGCGGGGACTCGTGCTGATGTCAGTGGCAGCGACTCGTCCTCTGAAGGGAGCTCCCTTGTGGTGGCGGCAACATCCGTGCCCCCCGCAACAACAGGTACAGCCGCCACCCAGCGCACCAGCACCGCCCTCCCAGCAGCCCCTCAGCCTTCGCCCCGTGCCCGCTCACCCAGGAAGGTGGGCATCTCCTTCGCCCCAGGCACCTCAGGCCCTGCCCCAGTCACCCCTGCTGCCCTCAGTGAGGAGGTCATTGACCTCCTGAGGACCATCATTGTTGGGCAGTCTACCCTTTTGAATGCCATCCAGGGTGTAGAAAGGGAGGTGCACCGGAATAATGCATACCTGGAGGGCATTCATTCGGGTCAGGCTGCCCATCAGCGATCGTTCAGCGCTCTGGCCTCAGCACTGACGGCAGCAATTGTCCCTGTCTCTAGCCTCCTCCCTCCAACTTCCTCCACCCAGACCCAATCCCCAGTACCTCTGCCTATCCCAGACACACCTACAGACCAGCCTGCACACACCTCAACACCCAAGGGAAGCTCATCCAGACATAAGCACCACACATCACACAAGCATTCACACAAGCAACATCCACATGCAGACATACCAACAGCCACTGCCTCCACTGTGTCCCCCTCCTCCTCGTCTCCCTCCTCCCTCCCTGTGACGTCTCCACTCACACTTGCATGCACAACATCTTCAGCCACTTCGTCCATCACCAGCACACCCACCAGAACACTCTGCACACGTGCAGTCACCACCCCCACTACCATTTACACGTCCCCTGTGTCCTCTCCCAGTGTGTCTGTCACCCCCTCTTCCAAACCACACAAACGCAAGCAGCCACCCACCCAACAGCCATCCACCTCACAACAGCCTCCAGTCCAAGCACCTGCAACCAAAGACACCAGACTTCACACTCCTACAACCACATCCTCTTCCTCCACTCCCATACCCACTACACCTACCCGTCACTCTCTTTCCAAATTGCTTTTCCTTGCCAACCTTAACCTCTTTCCAACAACTCCCCCACCCCGTCCATCTCATAAGACTGCAATCAGCACCTCAGCCACCACCAAACCAGGACATATCAGGACTGTTGTCCAAGGACTGTGGAGTCCCCCACCCTCAAGGGCAACAACTCCGGCGAGGAGCCAAGGCACGGCCAGCCCACCCCCGGAAAAGCACCCAAAAGTTAGCTGTGCCCGGCGCGAGAGGCCACGGACACCAGGGACCAAAATCCCTACCCTGGCTCCGTCTGGAAGTGGGGTGCCACCTGCCACACCGCCAAAGGTGTCAAAGGGCCACAGACGACCAGGGAAGGGTGGGAAGGGCAGCACGCCCGACAAGTCTGGCAGCAGGCCAGCTGCCCAGGAGTGCCCCATCAGCCCCCTCCCAGGTGTGCAGGAGGACACCCAGAGGCCCGGTACGGCAGCCCAGGAGGGCCCTGCAAGCCAATGGACAGATGGGCAGGAAGGTACTGCCAGCCACATGCCAGGTGGCGAGTGACACCCATGCCTGGGCCGGAACCGCTGAACTGGGCCCTTTCAAACAAGCACCGCTGAACTGGGCCCTTTCAATCAAGCACTGCTGAACTGGGCACCGCCGTCTCAAGCACCGCTGAACAGGGCACCGCCGTCTCAAGCACCGCTGAACTGGGCACCGCCGTCTCAAGCACTGCTGAACAGGGCACCGCCGTCTCAAGCACCGCTGAACAGGGCACTGCCATCTCAAGAACCGCTGAACTAGGCCCTTCATCTCAAGCACCGCTGAACTGGGCCCTTCATGTCAAGCACCGCTGAACTGGGCCCTTCATCTCAAGCACCGCTCCGCTGGGCCCCTCATCTCAAGCACAGCTCCGCTGGGCCCTTCATCTCAAGCACCGCTCCGCTGGGCACCGCCGTCTCAAGCACCGCTCCGCTGGGCCCTTCATCTCAAGCACCGCTCTGCTGGGCACCGCCGTCTCAAGCACCGCTCTGCTGGGCCCTTCATCTCAAGCACCGCTCCGCTGGGCACCACCGTCTCAAGCACCGCTGAACTGGGCACCGTCGTCTCATGCACCGCTGAACTGGGCACCGCCGTCTCAAGCACCGCTGAACAGGGCACCGCCGTCTCAAGCACCGCTGAACAGGGCACCGCCGTCTCAAGCACCGCTGAACAGGGCACCGCCATCTCAAGAACCGCTGAACTGGGCCCTTCATCTCAAGCACCGCTGAACTGGGCCCTTCATCTCAAGCACTGCTCCGCTGGGCCCTTCATCTCAAGCACCGCTCCACTGGGCACAGCCGTCTCAAGCACCGCTCCGCTGGGCCCTTCATCTCAAGCACCGCTCCGCTGGGCACTGCCGTCTCAAGCACCGCTCCGCTGGGCCCTTCATCTCAAGCACCGCTCTGCTGGGCCCTTCATCTCAAGCACCGCTCCGCTGGGCCCTTCATCTCAAGCACCGCTCCGCTGGGCACCGCCGTCTCATGCACCGCTGAACTGGGCACCGCCGTCTCATGCACCGCTGAACTGGGTACCGCCGTCTCAAGCACCGCTGAACAGGGCACCGCCGTCTCAAGCACCGCTGAACAGGGCACCGCCGTCTCAAGCACCGCTGAACAGGGCACTGCCGTCTCAAGCACTGCTCCGCTGGGCCCTTCATCTCAAGCACCGCTGAACTGGGCCCTTCATCTCAAGCACCGCTGGCCCATTGGCGGAAGGGGCAGGCCCGCATCTGTGTCGGGCAGGGCTGCACGAAGCACTCTGGGCACTAGTCCTCCTCCAGCACCAGTGGAGACTGTTATCCACTTGAGAGACTGTGGCTTTGCACTCCCCAGGATTGAACAGTGGGCAACCCACCCACTGTAGAGACTTGAGAGACTGTGGCTTTGCACTCCCCAGGATGGCACAGTGGGCAACCCACCCACTGTAGAGACTTGAGAGAATGTGGCTTTGCTCTCCCCAGGATATGGCAGTAGGCAAGCCACCCACTGTAGAGACTTGAGAGACTGTGGCTTTGCACTCCCCAGGATGGCAAAGTGGGCAACCCACCCACTGTAGAGACTTGTGAGACTGTGGCTTTGCACTCCCCAGGATGGGACAGTGGCCATGGAGGCCCCTTGTGGATCTGGCGTTGTGTACTCATGTGGCTGAGGTGCCCCCCCTTCCCTTACCCTGAGGTGCCTGTAGTTTTTCTATCTGATGCCCCTGCAGTGTTCTCTCCGTTGGTGTCAGGTATCTTTTGTGGGCCTTGCCCATGTGATTTGGGCCCAGTGGTCCACGGACAATGACAGCTAGAATTATCGGACTTTTAATATTTATGTATATATTAGTTTTAGATGTGTGATATTTTTATAAGGCAATAATACAATATATTCGACTGTTTATGATCTATTCCTTTTGTCTTTGCATTCTTGCGGGGGGGGTTTGGGGGTTGTAACAGTGATGTATTGCTATGCATTGATGTGTGTGTTGTAGTGGGTTGGGGTGGGGGTGGGTGTGTCGCGTATGTGTGTCCCCGTAATATTTTCTCCTCCCCCCTCCCCTGTGTCGTAGGTGCAGTACTCACCGTTGTCTTCTGCGCCGGCGTTCGTGCTCCTGGTAGAGGAGCAGGAATACAATAGCTGGTAGGATGTGTAATTCGGGTTCCATGCTGTCCAGATTCCTCGTGGGGTGTATGGAGGTGAGCGTTTTCGGTTTGAAATGTCTGTTTCTGCCGTGTTTTTATCGGCGGGGCTACCGCCCCGGAAAAGCTGGCAGATTGGTGGGTTGTGATAGGGTGGACGGTACATTGACTCCCGCCTGTCTGTTGGCGGTGACCGCCGCGCTGTGTGTTTGTCCCGCCATGGCGGTCGGAGTGTTAAAGTGGCTGTCTCTGTTGGCGGTTTCCGCCAGTGTCAGAATTCCATTTTTTTAACCGCCAGCCTGTTGGCGGGTTAGCCGCCGCTTTAACACCGACTGCCAGGGTTGGAATGACCCCCTCTGGCTGTTTGTGGATTCACTGTCTAGGTCAGACTGACAGTTGGGCTGTTTGTGAATCTCCTCTAGACAGTGACACAAAGGGAGCTGGACTGTAGCCTGTATATCCTGATGAGCCATCTGAGCTGGAGCGAAGGGAGGATTGGTCACTTACATTTGAATGGGCTGTGCCTGCACTCACACATGCAGTCTCCAACCCCTTGGTGTGTTTCGGGGGCCTGGCCTGGGCAAGGCAGGATCTTGTGAACAACAGAGGTTTTCCTTTGAAGTTTGCCTACTTCAAAGACAGAAAGGGGAATACGTAGTGGACCCAAAACCCCAGACTTTAGATTTCTTCATGATCACTTCTGGAACCAAGAGGAATCTCTGCCAAGGAGAAGAGCTGAGGAAAAGTGCTGCCCATGTCTGTGACTGTGCTTTGTTGGGCTTTCCTGCAGTTGCTGCTTCTACCTGTGAAGGGGGACAAAGACTGGACTTTGCTGTACATTCCTGCTTGAAGAAGAATTTCCAAAGGCTTGAACTGAGCTTGCCTCCTACTTTTAAGTTTCAGGGACATCAAAGACTTCCTCTGCCAGCACCTGGACTCTCTGCTAAGACTCCTGCCCTGCCAAGTGGTGCCCTATCTAGTCCCTGGGCCCTTGAAAGGTGAAGTTGGCAGAACAAGAACTGAAATCCATGCAGAGAACACCGTGCAGGAAATTTTTTAAGTACCATCTGCAAACCTGCGGCTGATAAATGATGAGCTACCCTCTTTGCGGCTGAAACCGACACTCCACCTGCATCGCAGGTTGGCGCATCGCGGCTTGAGAACCGATGCAACACACGCTTGCGGCTGCTAATAATGACGCAAACCCCATGCAGTGTTGTTTTCTAACACTGTGCGACGGGATTCCTCATGCATCGTCCCTAGCCATCAAAATCATTATGAATGGGGGGGATCCGAGGTGCCCTGTCTGGAGATCGACGCATCGCTCTCTTGAAAGGGCGAAAAACGATGCATCAACTACCCGACCGGAGAAGAAACAATGCACGGCTTCACTTGCGAGTAAGGAATCAATGCATCGCTGAGTTTTCAGATGCGTGCTCTCTTGTGCAGCTTTATTTTTGACGTAAACCAGGTACTTTGTGTAAAATCAACCTTTCCATTGTTTTCTGTGGAGTAAGCCTCTCATTCTTTTGAAAATTCATATCTTGACTTGTGTATTTTGTACTTTTGTCATTTTGGTCTTGTTTGATTTAGATAAATATTACCTTTTTTCCTAAACTGGTGTGGTGTCCATTCTGCAGTGTTTTCACTGTATTACTGTGTGTGTTGGCACACATACTTTACACATTGCTTCTGAGATAAGCCTGACTGCTTGTGGCAAGCTACCAACAGGGTGAGCAGGAGTTATCTAGGTGTGCATCTCCATTACCCTGACTAGAGTGAGGGTCCTTACTTGGGAAGGGAGTAACCTGACTGCCAACCAAATGCCCTATTTCTAACAAGCATGCTATCTGAACTCTTATTGTGAATGATAAACAAATAACACATGTGGCCCTACATATGTTCTAGTATCATTATAATATGTATTAAAAGCCCTCTCCTTTGTTATAGGCCTTTATATGTGGCTCAGTGGAATAACACTGGTTTAGGGTCTACAGTACCTGAGATAGTTCCTAGTAGTTCACAATAAACCAGAGATCACACAGAAGTGTCTTCCAATACCTTAGCCATCATCCAAGTAAACACTTTATTGCAGAAATCAGCCCCTTCCCATGCTGAAGAGAATAAATAGCTTATATTTGTAATAGATGGTACAAGTTTTCTGTTACAAAACTCTAATGTATGGGTTTCTGTATATCTCGTTTGCAGTCAGAGCATTCTAACATATTCTGGAGCTATCTTTTAATATGCTTACAGATGTTCTGCCTCGGTCTACACTAATTCTTGCTTCTTATAGTACGTTGTGTGTAGTCAGCTGTATAGCACTGATTCAAGGCCTAGATCAAATAGTGTAGCAGTGGGTAGAAACCAGACAATGGAGAAATAAGTCTCTTCCTAAACAGTACAGCATGCACCCATCATCCTACTGAAAGCCATTACCAAAGAAAGCAGTCCTTCTACACAATCTAAAATATGCAGCTGTTTTCTAACAGTGACCAGTTTGTAGACAGGTGAGTTGCTTCTATACTGCAATAAATACAGTCATTTCATAAGGCTCGGATTACCATACACTACCACTTGCTGACATTGAACTATATAAATCTACCATGCATGGTAACACTAAAAGCTGAGAAACTGATCTTTCATCACACAGTATTATGCTTACATATCTCTGAAGAGACGTTTTAGCGGGCAGTGCAGTCTTTTCTCATACACTGTCATGTAAAGCCATTGGGTCTTATTATGACTTTGTCGGATGGAAAAACCTGTTCACCAGAGACCTGACAGGTAGGTTGCTGCAAGTGTGGCAGCCTCCTCACTGGGCCCATTATGAGTTTCCTGCTGGGTCAGCGGGCATAAACTCAGTTTCCACCCGCTGGCCCAGCAAGAAACAGCCTACTGCATTGCCTCCGGCTCCTAATAGAGCTGGCTGCAATGCTGTAGTGTATAGTGCACACCAGCTCCCGTGGCAATGTTCACTGTCTGCAAAGCAGATGGGGATGGCCAGGGGGCCCATGCACTGCCCATGCCAAGAGCATGCCAAGTACATGGGCAGTGCAGCCCCCCCCCACCAGGGCTCCCTGCATCCCGTCTCCACCAGCTTTTTCATGGTGGTCTTACCACCATGAAATTGCTGTTGGAGAAGGGTGTCGTAATCCCCAGGGCAGTGCTGTTTGCAGCGCTGCCCTGGTGCAGCAGGACCACTAGACACGCCACGTCGATGTGAAGTTGTAATCTGGTGGTGGTGGCGGTCTGACCATGGCACCACTGCCATGGAGGTATTATGGCACTCAGATCACCGCATTGACTGCAGTCCGACTGCTACCACCACCCTGGCAGTCATTAGACTGCCAAAGGCATAATGAGGCCCATTGTCTGTGGAAGACATAGGTGTAAACAAGATTACTCCTTTCCCCCATTCTAGTATGTTTACCTTGGAAATAAAATATTTTAAAAAACTCTGCAAATTCACTTACACAATCAACAGTCAACAGTTACTTTGAAGAGAGATGTCAGCAGAGAATCCAGTCTTTCCTGATGCCCTACTGACTATAGTTATTACCCTGGGTACGAATGTCAACGAAAAGTGCTCTCTCTCTACACACATTAGTACCCTAATGTCACATTTGGGGAACATCTGAAGGCGAGAATACTGTAGTATAAATATTATACAAGGGAGAAGTCTTAGGACAAAAACCGGTCCCTACCTGCATGCATCCTTCTTTGTAGTGCATGTGCCAGATCATAACTCAAAACTTTTCTATAACTCTGCTATGGCCCACTTGCTGTGCGCATTGAATGCACATAGCAGCACATTCCAGTGTTTCCAAATCAATAATGTCTGCATGTGCCATGTGAAAATTCATTGTGACACAGCAAACATGTTACTGTCCTTGAGCCTCTTTTTGCTTCTTTCACAATTGGAAAAAAAATCCGATAATAAATAGTCCTTAGTGCCCTTTGAAAGCTCAAATGAATTAGATAATTTGGCTCTTTATGAGTATCAGTAGAAGAGAACATGATTTTGGACAGCTGTCCTCCGGCAAAAAACGATCCTGTAAATAATCAAATGAGATATTGAAACCAGCAGATGTGAATACACATAAACCATTTTCCCAAATGAGGAAGGTAGAGTGTATACATCCTATGTTAATGTAAGACATTGAAATCAACTAAACAAATGTCTTATATGGAGTGTCTCTGCTTCCCGCGATACGCTTGTGAGATTCCTGCAGGATCTAAAACATGTTGGAAAGGTTATTGTAGGTTTGCAATATCATCTATTACTACTTTATTTATGTATCTTTCATATTAACAGTAACATCAAGCGTCGTTCAATGTTTTTATTGCATACTATTATGAACAAAGTATGTTCTCGGGAGAGGTCACTGAGAATAAAACAGAACGTTTTGCTCCCCAGGACAGCACTCATGCGATTGTGTGCTTGACTTTCACCAGTCTTTTGCAAGAGCTGTTGATTCTAATGAAATAGCAATAAAAATAATATAGATAGCTCAATCACACTCTTCTTCACTGTTTGCATTAAATACACATATGAATAATGAATAACCTGTGTATACAACAATATAAAAGGGAACTACCTGTGAGCGTCTTGCAAGAAGCTCATGTGCACTCAATGAGATTTGCCATGCATGCTATCCTCATCAATAAGTTTCTTGCAAATGATGTCATGACTGATGTAATATGGGGGATGATTAGCAGTGCATGGTGAGGGCATGAGTTACCTTAGGGCACGAGTTATAGTTACTTGAAATATATCTTACTATAACTGCTGAATTACTAAGGCTTTGTGTGACTACATCCAGAACCTAACTATAACGTCCCTGTAACCTTAGATTTATTACGTGAAGATCTATCTATCTATCTATCTATCTATCTATCTATCTATCTATCTATCTATCTATCTATCTATCTATCTATCTCTCTATCTATCTATCTCTCTTGAACTGGATTTTCATGGGGAGATGAGAGTAGTGCAACGAGCTACACCACAATCAACCAGAGGCAGAGAGCGAGGTAGCACAAAACGAGGAGGGGAAAGAGGAAAAGGCCTCAAAGAGTAGATGAGCACTCCATCCTGCAGGTAGACCATCTGGCTAATGCAAGAGTGGTAAATATTTCTAAGACAACATTAAATCACAATCAAGAGAGAATTTTCAAATCTTAGTCTTAGCTTCTGCTCCATTGCAGATTGGAACTACACCCTAACTTGCATAGAAATATACAAATGTGTGCGCAAACATCACTTAAGTAAATATTATGCTATGAAACCCTCTTCAGCTAAGGAAATACAAGTAATACAGGACATCAAGTATTCAGGATTCATAATAAGTGACATTCAAGAACTTTTTGAACTTTTGGTTATTAATGATTTAGCGGACTAAACCACTCAAGACATACCTTCTGGCACTGAAAGTACTCATGGTGGTATGATGAGATTAAAATATATGGGTTTTGTCACCGATTTCTCCACAGCAAGTCATCTAAAACATTCTAGTAAATGTAATCCTCAGTTACCAAGTGGCAATCTAGTCAATTCCTTTCATGAACTAGTATTTGGGGATTTCAACAAACTACGAACAAAGACAAAAACTAAAGGACGTAACAGCATCACTTGTACTGATTGGACGAAGATCAATGCCTTAAAAACAATCATCCTAACATTATAAAACCTTCAGATAAGGGAGGCAATATTGTGATTTTGGAAACCACTGACTATATCAAGGATGCCCGGAAACCACTCCCAAATTGTGATCATTATGAGAGACTTAAAGGGGATCCTACCACTGTCTATCAGCAAAGTTATCTTGACATCTTAAAAGCATGGTTGAGTTTTGGGCTCATTGAATATGAGGAATATACCCCAAAATTCCCTGTAACTAGTTTTTGCCAAAGATACATAAGAATAAATGTCATTCTCCTGGCAGACCCATTGTAAGCATGATTGGTTCTCTTTTAGAAAATACATCCAGATATCTAAATCTTTTTCCTTGTCCCTATGTCACTGAGCTCCCCAAATATTTACGCAATATAACAGTCTTTCTATCGAAAATCCAACATCCCCTGGCAGGATACATTTCTCTTGGTGACATTGGATGTGACATCTTTATATGCATCAATAAAACATCAATTTGGTATGGAAGCCTGTAGATTTTTTTTAAAAACATGCCCTATAGAATTTGCACAACATACTGAAATGCTGATGAACATGCTATCATTTTGTCTAACACACAATGGGGGTCATTGTGACCCCAGCGGTCAGAGATAATGTGGCGGTAGTACTGCCAACAGGCCGGCGGTACTTACTGCCACGTTCTGACATTGGCGGATTGGCAGCCAACCCGCCAATGAACCACTCCGACCACCATGACCATCTCCAGCCCGGCGGCTGCTATTGTGCTGCCGGTGGTATCATGACCCTGCCTATCACCATGATTTCCATGGTGTTCGTAATGCCACGAAAACCAAAGTGGTAAGCCCTATCAGTGACAGGGAATTCCTTCCCTGTCACTGATTTGAGACCCCCTCCCCCGAACACTCCCCAGAGAGCTCCATCCCACTTCATCTAAGCTTCCCTTGCCTTCCAACCTCCCCCATGCACACACACGCAGACACACTCATTCACACAGACATACACGCATACATACATGCATGCATTCATTCATTCACACACACATCCTCACATACATCCACACTTACACGCAGACACGCATTATCATTTCCAATCATACACACACTCACACACATGCATGCACACATGCAAACAACACTAAACACACACTCGCATTCATGCACACACTCACACATACATGCACACATTCCCCCACACATACAACACCTCCACCCCCCTTCCCTGTCGGAAACTCGACTTACCTGTATCCAGGGGGTCTTCCGGCAGGGGATGGGACAGGGTGCTGCTACCGCCAGCAGCGTCCGTCAGCAGAACACTGCCAGGCTGTATAAATCCGGCTGGGGTCATAATTGGGCGAACGGATGGTAGCCGCAGCAACGGTCTTTTGGCACCCGTCGCTGTGGCGGTAGGTGGCATTTACCACCAATGTTAAAATGAGGGCCTATGTTTTTCTGTTCAACAGCGAATACTTTCTTCAGATAAATGGTAGGGTGAGGGGAGCTTCATTTGTGCCGACCTACGCCAATCTGTACATGGGATGGTGGGAAAAGGAGGTAGCATGGTCAGATGAACTTAGTATATACATGAAGAGAGTGGTACTATGGGTGCTCTTCAGTGATGATTTATTTATTATATGTAATGGCCAAGAGAATACTCTATGTGAATATATTAATGCATTGAACAATAACAATTTGAATATACAACTAGTGGCCACTTGGAGTGACACTAAAATTGAGTTCTTGGATATCCAGCTAGAGGTGAGAAATGGACAATTAGAAACCTGAATTTATCGGAAACCAACAGCACGCAACTCTATTCTGCATGGTAACAGTGGCCATCCAAGGGCATTAAAATGGAGCATCCCTTACAGTCAATTTGTGTGAGCTCACAGAATATGTTCTTGTAATGCCAGGTTTGAGAAAGAAATGATTGATATGATACAAATAATCCGGGAGAGAGGGTACCTGCATAAAGTTCTTATGGATGCTTATGAAAGAGCTAAGAGCAAGAAAAGAGAGGCCCTTCTCTTTAGATCCCAACACTCTAAGGTGCAGAGAAATATAGAGTTGTCTCAACTTAGATTCTTTCTGAAGTTTAATAAAGAGCACAATACATCAAAACTATTTTGACATGCAATTGTCATGTTTTGCAACAAGATGAACCTATAAGGACAAAGAATGGCACACATCCTCAGATCACATATCGAAAATGTTAGACTTTTCATCCTTGGCGTGGTCTCCCTTAATTTTTTGCCTCTGTTCCCCAGGTTGTTGATGTGTGCTGGACTCTGATTTTGCTGTTTTTGTTACTCTGGGCACTTTACCACTGCTAACCAGTGCTAAAGTGCAAGTGCTCCTTTACAAAATGTGTATGTAATTGGCGTATCCATGATTGGCATATTTGGTTTACTAGTAAGTCCCTAGTAAAGTGCACTAGAGGTGCTAGGGAATGTAGATCAAATGCTACTATTGGGCCTGCAGCACTGGTTGTGCCACCCACATAAGTAGCTCTGTAATCATGTCTCAGACCTGCCATTGCAGTGTCTGTGTGTGCAGTTTTAACTGTAAATTCGACTTGGCAAGTGTACCCACTTTCCAGGCCTAAACCTTCCCATTTCCTACATGTCAGACACCCCTAAGTAGGCCCTATGTAGCACCAAGGGCAGGGTGCGGTGTATGGTTAAGGTAGGGTATATAGGCGGTCATTACAACATTGGCCGTAAAAGCCGCTTACCGCCGTGCAGAAGATCGCCAACACACCACCGCGCCCGCGGAAATCCGCCACAGCTATTATGACCCACATCTCGGAATCCGCCAAAAGTCAGACACCCACACAAGTCTGCCACACCAAAGGTCAGTGATAAACTGGCGATAAAAAAACCTCCACCGTCACGCCAACAGAAATACACCCACACTATCACGACACACGAATCCACGCAGCGGTCTTTCATCCGCGGTATTCCATTGGCGGTACACACCGCCTCTCTCAAAATACACACACTCTTGCAAAACACAGCCACATTGGACCATTTGAATTACACACACCTGATACACATACACACACCACTCCCACACACCCATTACAATATAAAACACACACCCACATCACCCACAAACCCCCACGACAAAAAAATCCAAAAGAAGGCCAGAGAGAGACACCACCAGCAACAACAACAGCATCCACAGGCACACAACACACCACTACATATCAGCACACTTATCACCACACACTTCACCCCACACATCACCTACACCACCCCATGGCACGGCAAAGACACCCCAGGTTCTCGGAGGAGGAGCTCAGGGTCATGGTGGAGGAAATCATCCAGGTAGAACCACAGGTATTCGGATCACAGATGCAGCACACCTCCATAGCTAGGAAGATGGAGCTATGGCGAAGAATAGTGGACAGGGTCAACGCAGTGGGACAGCACCCAAGAAATCGGGAAGACATCAGGAAGAGGTAGAACGACCTATGGGGGAAGGTGCGTTCTGTGGTCTCAAGACACCACCTGGCGGTTCAGCAGACTGGCGGCGGACCCCCACCTCCTCACCCACAACTCACAACATGGGAGTAGCAGGTCTTGGCGCTTCTGCATCCTGAGGGCCTCGCAGGAGTAGGTGGAGGAATGGACTCTGGTAAGTCAAAGCTTTACTATTACATCTCCCACCCTACCTGCATGCTATCACATACCCCCACCCTCACCCCATCACTCCTACTCCTCGCAAATGTCCCAACATCACAAACCACACATCCCAACACCAAGCCCCGCATGTAACAACAAAGCATGGACACCCATCACCAAAGCATGCCCACTGCACATACCCATACACCCCCCTAAACCATCATCACACAAGGTCCCACACAGGAATGTTAGCACTGGGGTACATGATCACCCACCCATTGCACACCATTACACACACAGATTTAATAAACATCCCTTTACACCCCAGCAGGACCCCTACCCAACGTCACCGGACAGGAGGGTCCACACATGTCCACACCACCAGCAGAAGAGGCCCACAGTGATGACAGCAGCCCTGTCCAACTGGATCTAGATGACCAGCCCGGACCATCGGGGACCTCTGGACAGTCGGTTCCCCTCACACAGGCACAGGGCACCACAGACCTTCACCCCTCTGGAAACACCAGCACAGCACCCAACCAGCGGGCCCATACCTCCATCCCCAGGACACGTCAATCAGCTGTGTGTCCACCACTACAGGGAACCCAGGATAACCCACCACCCCAACAACAACAGGGACCTGGGGGCAGTGGTAGTGGGCACACGGTCCAGGGGACGGAGGCCCAGGAACACAGGGGAACTGCGAGGGCTGCTGTGCGACAGGGGGCGGACAGGCCAAGGGAACCCACTCTCCACGAGGTCCTCTCCTCCATCATGGGATCATACCACCACTCCCAGGAGACAATGGCAACGGTACTGGCCAAGTTTCAGGAGATCCAGCGCATGCAGGAGGAACGGTACATGGGCTTCAGGGAGGAACTCAGAACCATCAGCTCCACCCTTGGCACCATCGTAGAGGTGATGAAGGAAGTGCTCAACACCAGGAGGGACACTGTGGCACTACAAGGGGCCCCTGACACTTGCTTGGACGATGAACTGCCCACCACCTCCGCCGGCGCTAGTGGACAGGACGCCCCGTCACAGGACCACCACACCAGCACCCCACCCCCTGCAGAGGGAGAACCACCCCGCAAACGGTCCCTGAGATCCAGGACAAAGACAGAGCACGATTCCAAGACACCCGCCAAGAAATGAAACCACCCTGATTGTCATCCTACTGTCCCACTTTGTCACCCTGTCCATACTGAAACTGCCAAAGCTCCACTTCCTATGCCCATATGGGCAATGCACCTGTGAGACTAATAGACTGGACTCTGCCATGGATACTCCTCCGCCATCACCCCTCACCATTTCACTACCCCCTCCAATATTGAGCATTTAAATAAACTCACCTAAAGCACAAAACAATCTGGAGTCTGTCTGTGATTTCGAAATAGTGTATTAGCATTTGCAGTGCTAAAATGTTTTTTAAATAGTAATGTCAACATACCTATGTCACACAGCTCTAGTCCATGAGGAATCTAAGCAGATGTCACACAGTGGGACCCACATCTGTGAAATCGTAAGGGAAAGTGACAACTCAGTGGCCATACACTGGGTGAAAACGACAGACAGGAGTGAGGTAGTAGTGTTAAAGTACATGTAGTAGGCAGGTTTGGATTCCTACCTGTGTCTCACTGGAAATACTGCAGGATCACTGAGTCCCTGTTGTGCATGTCCTTTTCCTCTGCTTCCTCCTCATCACTGTCCACAGGCTCCACAGCTGCCACAACACCGCCATCTGGACCATCCCACTGCAGAAAAGGCACCTGTCATCGCAAAGCCAAGTTGTGAAGCATACAGCAGGCCACGATGATCTGGCACACCTTCTTTGGTGAGTAGAATAGGGATCCACCTGTCATATGGAGGCACCGGAACCTTGCCTTCAGGAGGCCGAAAGTCCGCTCGATCACCCTCCTAGTTCGCCCATGGGCCTCATTGTAGCGTTCCTCTGCCCTGGTCCTGGGATTCCTCACTGGGGTCAGTAGCCATGACAGGTTGGGGTAACCAGAGTCACCTGCAAATGGCGAGGGACAACTGTTAGACACACACTAAGCTGTAGGGATAAGCCCAGACCCAGACAACCATTCCCAATGACTTGCTTCCAGGTGCTCACCTAATAGCCACACACAGTGCCTCTGGAGTTGACCCATCACATAAGGGATGCTGCTATTCCCCAGGATGTAAGCATCATGCACTGAGCCAGGGAACATGGCATTCACATGGGAGATGTACTGGTCTGCCAAACATACCATCTGTACAGTCATAGAATGATAACTCTTCCGGTTTCTGTACACCTGTTCCCTCCTGTGGGGGGGGGGGTACCAAAGCCTCATGTGTCCCATCAATGGCACCTATGATGTTGGGGATATGTCCCAGGACATAGAAATCACCTTTCACTATAGGCAAATCCTCCACCTGAGGAAAAACGATGTAGCTCCCCATGTGTTTCAGAAGGGCAGACAACACTCTGGACAATACGTTGGAAAACATAGGCTGGGATATCCCTGATGCCATGGCCACAGTTGTTTGAAATTATCCACTTGCAAGGAAATGGAGCACTGACAGCACCTGCACTTGAGGTCGGGATTCCTGTGGGATGGCGGATTGCTGACATCAGGTCTGGCTCCAACTGGGTACACAGTTCCTGGATTGTGGCACGGTCAAGCCTGTAGGTGATTATCAAATGTCGCTCCTCCATTGTCGACAGGTCCACCAACGGTCGGTACACCGGAGGATGCTGCCATCTCCTCACATGTCCCAGCGGACGGTGCCTATGAAGGACAACAGCGAGCACAGAGTCAAACAACTCAGCGGTACGTACCCACAGCTTACACAGAACACCATCCATACACAAAAGGTGGCCTGTATGTGTGTTGAGTGTAGGCCTAGGTATGTGTGACGCAGTTGAAAATGAAGCCATGTGGGCCCCTGAAAAGGTGGCTGCCTGACCTCTGAAGTGGGACAATGGGATGTGAGGTAACTGCGCTGGCGTTGTACACCGTCGCGGTAGGCGGTTGAAGACCGCGACGCAATGCTGCTTTGGTTAACATTGGACCCTATGGGTCCCAGGAGCCAATGACGATGTACGCCGGCGGTGACGGTACGCACAGCCGCGGAGGTGACCGCCATTTTCTATCTGTTCAATCACTCGATACCTGATCTTCGACAGGAGAGGACCTACACTGCAAGTGCTGCTGTGACCTCGGTCTGGAAGAGACAATGGCTTGTGCGTCTGGGGAAAGGGCCCCTGCCTTCACATTGGAGGAGTTGGAGAAACACATGGACGGGGCCCTCCCCCAGTACACGCTACTCTACGATCCTCCAGACAAACAGGTAAGTACACAGGGAGCATGTTGTATGGGCCATGCCTGTGTGGAGAGGGCTGGATGTAAGAAGGAAGGGGGCAGAGTGCTGCGTGCATGAAAGACGGTGAATGCATGTGCCACACGGCAAGGGTAGGGATGGGGGCCAATCACTGTGACGGTGCAGTTGGTAATGACTTCTCTTTTTCCCCTGTACATTTCATGTAGGTCAGCGCCCACCAGAAGAAAGATATTTGGTGTGCCATCGCCAAGGACTTCCGGATACTGGGGGTCTACCACAGACGGAGCACCCACTGACGGAAAAGATGGGAGGACATTTGCCGCTGGAGCAAGAAGACGGCGGAGGCTCAGCTGGGGGTGGCCTACCAACGTGGGAGGGGTGCCCGTCGAACCATAACCCCCCTGATGTTCAGGATCCTAGCGGTGGCCTACCCAGAGTTAGATGGGCGCTTGAGGGCATCGCAGCAGACACAAGGGGGTGAGTACACTCTCATTCTGCTGACTTTGCGCACACTGGAGGTGTCTGGGTGGGGGAGGAGGGCTGTGGGTTTCCCTAGGCCAGGGCGAGTTCCGCAGGCAAGGCCCCTCCGTAAGGCAGGCCATGTGGCAACCCACCCCACCTCTGTAGAGTGCCAAGTACAGCTATTTATGCCCCTGTGTCATCTATGTGTGCAGATGTCGTCCATAGCCTTGTAGGCCATTTCCCAGGAATTGAACAGTGGAGCCCAAGAGCGCGGCATAGTGCAGGGGGCTTTTGTGTCTGTTGTGTCCGCCAACGGTAGCGGTAATGCATGCACTCAACATGTCTTTCTTCTGTCGTCGCCCCTTTTTGTGGTCTCCCTGTTCTTGTGTGCATTAGCATCATCAGGCGGAGGAGCAGTGGCACCGGAGCACGAGGGAGCTGCATCCCACATGGCCCTGGAGGGCGAGACTACGGACTCGTAATTCACCAGTGGGTCAGAGGGCGAGGGGAGCTCCACGGCGGGGACAGGAGCTGAGACCAGCGACACAGACTCATCCTCTGATGGGAGCTCCCTTGTGGTGGCAGCAACATCTGTGCCCCCCGCATCGACAGGTACAGCCAACACCCCCCCCTACCAGCACCGCCCTCCCAGCAGCCCCTCAGCCTTCGCCCAGTGCCCGGTCACCCAGGAGGGTGGGCATCACCTTCGCCCCAGGCACCTCAGGCCCTGCCCAAGTCACCCCTGCTGCCCTCAGTGAGGAGGCCATTGACCTCCTCAGGTCCCTCACTGTTGGGCAGTCTACCATTTTGAATGCCATCCAGGGTGTAGAAAGGCAGTTGCAACAAACCAATGCATTCCTGGAGGGCATTCATTCTGGTCAGGCGGCCCTGCACCGAACTTTTCAGACTCTGGCCTCAGCACTGATGGCAGCCATTGTCCCCATCTCTAGCCTCCCCCTCCAACTTCCTCCACCCAGACCCAATCCCCTGTACCTCTGCCTATCCCAAGCACACCATCAGACCAGCCTGCACACACCTCAACACACAAGGGAAGCTCAGGCAAACATAAGCACCACACATGCCACAGGCACTCACAAGCAACACACACATGCAGACACACCAACATCGACAGCCTCCACTGTGTCCCCCTCCTCATCGTCTCCCTCCTCCCTCCCAGTCTCGTCTACACTCACACCTGCATGCAGTACCTCTACAGCCACTATGTCCCTCACCAGCACACCCACCAGCACACCCCGCTCACGTGCAGTCATCACCCCCACTACCATTCACACATCCCCTGTGTCCTCTCCCAGTGTGTCTGTGACGCCCCCTCCCAAGATACACAAACGCAGGCACACACCCACCCAACAGCCATCCACCTCACGACAGCCTCCAGCACATGCACCTTCACCCAAAGTCAACAAACGTATACCTCCTACTACCACCACCTCTTCCTTCACTCCTAAACCCCCTCTAGCTACCCGTCCCTGTGTGTCCAAAAAACTTTTCCTGTCCACCCTTGACCTTTTTCCCACACCTGCCCCACCCCATCCAACTCATAGGTCCCGAAGTTGCACCTCAGCCACAACATCTCCAGGACCAGTGGTGCCTGTAGTCACCGGTATGTGGAGTGCACCGGCCACCAGGACAGCCAGTGTGGCACGGAGCCACAGCACAGACAGTCCCCCACCTGTGAAGCATCAGAAGTTGGCCAGTGCCCGACGAGAGAGGGGGAAGACTCCAGCCACCAAAGCCCCTCCCAGAGGTCTCGTTGGGAGTGTGGAGTCAGCTGTGACACCTTCCAAGGTGGGGAAGGGCCACAAGAAACCTGGCAAGTCTGGGAAGAGCAGCACGGCGGAGAAGACCGCCATCATCCCCGTTGCCCAGGAGGCCACCACCAGCCCCAGCCCAGCTGCCCAGGAGGCCACCGTCAGCCCCAGCCTAGCTGCCCAGGAGGCCACCGCCAGCCCCAGCCCAGCTGCCCAGGAGGCCACCGCCAGCCCCAGCCCAGCTGCCCAGGAGGCCAGCACCAGCCCCGCTGGGCCATGAAGGACCACCAGCAGCAGCCCCGCTGGGCCATGAAGGAGCGCCAGCACCAGCCCCGCTGGGCCATGAAGGACTGCCAGCACAAGCACCGCTGAACAGGGCACCGCCATCTCAAGCACTGCTGAACAGGGCACAGCACCGCTGAACAGGGCACCGCCATCTCAAGCACCGCTTTCAGCGCACCGCCATCTCAAGCACCTCTGAACAGGGCACCGCCATCTCAAGCACAGCTGAACAGGGCACCGCCATCTCAAGCACCGTTGAACAGGGCACTGCCATCTCAAGCACCGCTAGCCCATGAGCGGCAGGGGCATTGACGGAACTGGGTCCGTCACAGGGTGAGTGATGCACTCTGGGCACCAGTCCCCCTCCAGAACCAGTGGAGACTGACATCCACTACCTCTGTCCTTAACAGAATGAAGCACTCTGGCCACCAGTCCCCCTCCAGAACCAGTGGAGAGATCCATCCACTACCTCTTTGTCCTTGGCAGGATGAAGCACTCTGGGCACCAGTCCCCCTCCAGAACCAGTGGAGACTGTTATCCACTTGAGAGACTGTGGCTTTGCACTCCCCAGGATTGAACAGTGGGCAAGCCACCCACTGTAGAGACTTGAGAGACTGTGGCTTTGCACTTCCCAGGATTGAACAGTGGGCAAGCCACCCACTGTAGAGACTTGAGAGACTGTGGCTTTGCACTCCCCAGGATTGAACAGTGGGCAAGCCACCCACTTGTGAGACTTGAGAGACTGTGGTTTTGCACTCCCCAGGATTGAACAGTGGGCAAGCCACCCACTGCAGAGACTTGAGAGACTGTGGCTTTGCACTCCCCAGCATGTAACAGTGGGCATGTGGCCCCCTGGTGGATTTGGCGTTGTGCACTCAAGCGGCTTAGGTGCCCCCC
Source organism: Pleurodeles waltl (assembly GCF_031143425.1). Taxonomy (NCBI): domain Eukaryota; kingdom Metazoa; phylum Chordata; class Amphibia; order Caudata; family Salamandridae; genus Pleurodeles; species Pleurodeles waltl. The sequence continues at coordinate 834,308,380 of NC_090437.1, forward strand.
CTTTCCCTCCCCCTGAGGTGCCTGTTTTCTTGCTGTCTGATGCCCCTGCAGTGTTCTCTCCATCATGGTCAGGGATCTTGTGTGGGCCTTGCACATACCGTGTGGTCCCAGTGTTCCACGGACTTTCTTTGTGCAGCACCTGGACTACTATGCCTGGTATTTATTTTGTACATTGTGTATACATATATTTCTGCCTACTTTTTTTAAATATATTCCAATGGTTACACTCATTTTCTTTGGTCTTTGCATTCTTCCACGGGGGTTTGGGGGGTGTAACTGTGATGTACTGATATGCATTAGTGTATGTGTTGTGGTGGGTGAGGGTGGGGGTGTTGGGTGTGTGTGTCCATGTTTTTTGCCTCCCCCCTCCCCTGTGTCGTAGGTGCTGTACTCACCGTGGTCTTCGACGCCGGCGATCGTGCTCCTGGTAGGGGAGCAGGAAGACTATTGCAGGGAGAATTTGGAGTTCCGGTTCCATGGTGTCCTCGTTCCTCGTGGAGTGTGTAGAGGTGAGCGTTTTCCCATCGAAATTCCTGTTTCTGCCGTGTTTTTATCCGCTGTGAATCCGCCCCGGAAAAGGTGGCGGATTGGCCTGTCATAATAGTGTGGGCGGTACATTGTCTCCCGCCTGTCTGTTGGCGGTGACCGCCGCGCTGTTTGTTTGTACCGCCGTGGCGGTCTGAGTGTTAAAGTGGCTGTCTTTGTTGGCAGTTTCTGCCACGGTCGTAATTGCAATGTTTTTACCGTCGGCCTGTTGGCGGTCTTACCGCCGCTTTAACACCGTCCACCAGGGTTCTAATGACCACCATAGTAATGTTTTATATGTCCTGACAGTGAAATATTGCTACATTCGTTTTTCACTGTTGCAAGGCCTGTCCCTTTCATGGGTTAACATGGGGGCTACCTTTAAACCTGTGTAAGGTGTAGATTCCCTTTGGGAGTGGATGGACATGTGGAGTTTGGGGTCTCTGAGCTCACAATTTAAAAATACATATTTTAGTAAAGTTGATTTTAAGATTGTGCTTTTGAAAATGCCACTTTTAGAAAGTGAGCATTTTCTTGCTTTTACCATTTCTATGACTCTGCCTGTTTGTGGATTCCCTGTCTGGGTCAGTTTGACAGTTGGGCTGGTTGCACCTCCCACTAGACAGTGACACAAAGGGAGCTGGGGTGTAGCCTACGTATCCTGATGAGCCATCTGTGCTAGGAGGGAGGGGAGGAGTGGTCACTTACACCTGAAAGGGCTGTTCCTGTCCTCAAACAATGCAGTCTCCGACCCCCTGGTGAGTGTCTGGGGCCTGGCCTGGGCAAGGCAGGATATCACATTCACAAGAGACTTTACTCTGAAGTAGGCCTACTTTAAAGGAGAAATTGGGTATAAGAAGGGCACCCAAAACCACAGACTTTAGAACACTTCTGGAAACAAGAGGAACCTCTGTCTGGAGAAGAGCTGAAGAGCTGAGGAGAAGTTCTGCCCTGCCTGTGATTGTGCTTTGTGGAGCTATCCTGCAGTTGCTGCTTCTGCCAGAGTAAGAGGGCAAAGACTGGACTTTGTGTGCCTTCCATCTTGTGAAGAGATCTCCATGGGCTTGATTTAGAGCTTGCCTCCTGTTGTTTGAAGTCTCAGGGACAGCAAAGACTTCTCTGCCAGCACCTGGAGTCTCTGGAGAGACTCCTGCTCTGCAAAGTGGTGCCCTATCCAGTCCCTGGGCCCTTGAAAGGAAAGCTGGTGGAAATCCAAGGAAATTGGCTTTGGACGACTTCGGACCGATGCCGCTGCTGAATCCGGTGACGTCACCTGCAACCGACTCTGTGATCTTCGCTGGAACACGACGACCTTCGCAGGCCAGATGCTGCTGCAGCCCCGCTGAAGTCTGCGACTCTGTGGAAGTCGCTGCACCACGCCGTGACCAACGCCACTCTAAGTGCGTGGATTCAACGTTTCGCACAGACGCCACGATACCCGACTTCACGCATCGACTTGTTTTCACTCCTCACAAAAGGTACTGTACTTGGGGGTCTACGCGACTCCGTGTCCAGCGCCGCTGGTGTCGGCTTGTTGGGAACGACTCCGTCACGACACCGTGTTAACACTTCATCGAAGCATTTTGTGTTTCTAAGCGCTATTTTTGAGTTTAATCTTTACAAATTCATAACTTGACTTGTGTATGTCGGTTTCTTGTCGTTTTGGTCTTGTTTTGTTTAGATAAATATGTCCTATTTTTCTAAACTGGTGTTGTGTCATTTTGTAGTGTTTTCATTAAGTTACTGGGTGTGCTGGTACACATACTTTACACCTAGCACTCTGAAGTTAAGCCTACTGCTCTGCCAAGCTACCAAGGGGGTAAGCAGGGGTTAGCTGAGGGTGATTCTGTTTTACCCTGACTAGAGTGAGGGTCCTTGCTTGAACAGGGGGTAACCTGACTGTCAACCAAAGACCCCATTTCTAACAGAAAAGCACCATAATTGGGGAATATATTAACAAAAATCTTGTTTATGAGGAAGCAGAACACAACGTGTCTCTCAAAAAGGAATCTGGGGTTTTGGAGTTTTGGCCACTGCAAAGCATGTAAACTCGCTATGAATACACAATCCTTTGTGACATTTGAGGGGAGAATATGCCCCATCAGAGAGAGGATTAAATGTGACATAGAATTTGTGGTGTACGTTATTCAATGTGCATGTCTACAGAAATATGTTGGGAGTACGATTCATAAGCTCAAGATCTGATTCCTGCAACATCTTAGAGCCATTAAGAACCAAAACAGATCACATCCCATGGCAAAGCATTTTTGGGATGTGCATGTAGGAGATTGAAAGAGTTTGACCTTTTTTGGTATCAAACATGTTAAAAGAGACCCTAGAAAGGGAGATAGGGTACTGGAATTAAGAGGAATGGAATTCAGGATGATCTTATCCTCAGGGACAGAGAATTTATGGGTGCACACTTTACACGCAGAATTAAATGTGTAGAGATGGCAAAATTTACTAGGTTGACAATGAGCTAAGGATCTTTCCCCTTTTGATGGTTCTCCTAGTTGGACTCAGCCATATGAAAAAAATTCTCCCCTTTGGTGGATCTAATTAGAAAATGGTAGTCTGTGATTATGAACTGAACTATTTATATTGAATCACAACAGCAGTGATACGTTAATGATGTATTAGTTTTTTCAGTATATGTAGGGATTGGATTGTGAGATTAGGCACTTTGTTGGAGATACACTATCAGCAACTGTCATAAGGAATGTCAGCCCTTCATCTCCTGATTTTTTATAACACCTGGGTTAGTATCTAAAAAGCAGTGGGGTTGGCCTTGCTCTATATAGCATGGGAACTGCCTTGATCACCCTCAATATAGAATTTGTCAATTTAACATTTGGAAATATCAAGATGGCACTTAAAGATTAATTTGCATTTTGTATACTGTAGGTCTCATGGCAATATTTGCCATTTCATATAATAGTCAATGTGACATGGTTATGTGCAATTTGGGAATATCGCCAATTTTATGGCAGCATTTTACCCTTTATTTGATGGGTAATAAGGATGGTTGAGCACATTTAAGGAACATTAACATTGTTCAGATATTGCAATATATAGCACATGTCACTTTATGTTCAGGCACTTTAGGTGCCATAAGGAGATTTGTCTGTCACTCAGTATTTTATGGGACACCTTTTGGGCGGATACATGTAGCATATAGAATATTCAAATGAAATGGCGCTTGGTTTCTTTTAACCAATGCACATTTTTGAGAATACAGTTATGTGCACTTTGATCTCTAGTAATATAGGACCCCATTACAATGTTTGTGGCAGCGGCGGTCGTACTGCCAACGGCCCGGCAGTGAGGACCTCCAAAGTCTGACCATGGTGGAGTTCCCAACGGAACACAGCCAAACTACCGCCAGTACCACCAGTTCAGTCAGGCCACAGTGGTCCGCGGTAGGCACCTTCAGTCCGGCAGGGAGCATGTTTCTGCTGGACATATTATGAGGCTGCATAGCGCTAGGGTTTCTGCCACAGTCGCACTGCCACCAAAACCTTGGTGGAAAACAATTATATTAAAGGAAACACCCACCTTCAGGAATACAGACATGCCTCAAGCCGCTATGGTGCCTGACCTTGAAGTCCTCTCAGTGCTCTTCCTCACACAACGACTTCGGAACCAGCAACGAAGACAACAACCGTAAGTACACACACCTAGCACACACTGGAGAGAAGGGCATTAGTACACGTGCACAAACATGAACATCCAAACTACACACGCCATGGCCAACACCCATGTGCCATACACACACCAACCTGCACACGCATAGCACTGCCACTGTCTAACACAATCATACACACCACTGACTCACACAACAACATCTGAACCGCAACTACACAAACGCTTCGCCAAGCACTCTGTCTGCCCAACTCCACATGACAACACATACATACAACAATCCATAACAATATCACAATACCATGCAACACTATCACACTGCCATACAACGAACCATATGACATACAACACACCCACCACACAAAATGCATAGGACGTAGCCAACACCACACACACGGACACACACACAACAACCACACAAGGGCACACAACACTACCATCACACATGACAACACAAACAATCCACAATTTGGCTACACACATGCATCTACCAAACACAAACATATCCTACAGATAAACACACAGCAATGACAGAGGGACCAATGGCAGGCCCACACACACACACACATGCAGCCCAGTCACAACAGATAGCACAACCAAGACACACTCACATCTCACACACACAAACCAAAGCCCACAAACACAAAACGGCCTTGTAGAAAGAAAGGCATCACAGGTATGTTACCATTGATGCCAACAGCAGGTTGGACCAGATGTCTTAAAATATTAAGAGTTTAAATTAACAATATACAAATTGAAGGCCATTGGCCAGTACATAGTCGTCGGTGCCCAAGGGGGTTCTTTGGGTTTGGGCTTGGGAGGGGGTTCCTTGGGCCTGGGATTGGGAGAAGCAGATCTCTTGGCAGAGGGAGGGGCATGGGCACTAGCAGGGAAGGACTTGGAGGTGGAAGGGCTGGACTTGGGCAGGGACAAAGAACGCTTGAGGGTCTCACAGGGTAGGAGAGGGGTAGGGAACAGAGAAAACTCTGAGAGGAAATGCTTTTTAGACACACAGGAACAGTCATGGCAAAAGGGTTTGGGAGTAGAGGGGGTGGTTGTCAGATGTGTAGGTATGGATGTTTTGGGTGCAGGTACTTGTTTGGAATGCTTGTGGGTGGGGGGTGTCTGTTGCATGGGTGAGTGCAGGCGTGTAGGTGTTTTGGGAGGCGGTGGGGAGGAGGTGCTTGGAGATACCATGGTGGAAGGGTGACTGTCTGCAGGTATGGTTCATGTGCTGCATGTGGGGGTGTCAGTGGTTATGGTGGATGCAGATGTGGTGACTGGGGTGAATGACTGTTGGTCTGCTATTTTGCTGACTGCGGGTAAGATGGGACTGGTGGCTGGATCCATGTATGATGCTGTGGTGGCTGCAGATGTATCTGCTGTTGTGTCTGTGAGGAGAGAGTGGTGGGAGATTTAGTGCAGAAAGTAGATGTTGGTGTGTCTGCAGGTGGGTGTTGCTTGTGTGCATGCCAGTGGTGGGGTTTGTGGTGCTTGTGCTTGTCTGAGCTACCCCGTTCTGTTGAGGTGGATGCATGCCTCTGCATTGGTTGGGTATGGGGAGAGGTGTCTGGATTGGGAAAAGGTAGTTGGAGGGGGGATGGGAGACAAAGGGATACTGGCTGCCATCAGAGAGGAGGACAGATCCTGAAAGGATATCTGTAGGCCAGCCATGGCACCATGAATGGCCTCCAGGAATGCATTTCTCTGTTGATCTTGAGCTGCCAGTTCCTGGATGGCATTCCAATGGTTGAATGACCCACAGAGATGGGCCTCAGGAGGTCAATAGCATTGCCACTGAGGTCAGCAGGGCTGACTGGGGCAGAGGTGCCTGTAGCGAAGGAGATGCCTACATTCCTGGGTGAGTGGGCACAGTCAACTGGATGGGGAGCAATAGGGAGGGTGGTTGTAGTAAGGGAGTGGTGGACATAGATGGAGGTGCGGGATCCCCGATGGGTCCGCCGCCACCTGGTAGTGTCCACTGGAGGAGGATTCCAAGAATGATGTGTTTGATCTGATCTCCCCCACTGCACTCCCCTCTCCCTCTGTCCCACTGGGTTCCTCGGTGTCGCTGGTGCCAGCTTCCTGGGTCACGTGGGCTGCTGATTTCCTACTTGCCTTTGCCCCTTCTCCTTTACCAGACAATGCTGATTCACACAATGAGAGGGAGGGAGGGCGAGAGAGAAAGAGAGAGAGAGAGAGAGAGACTGGGGCACAATGGTTAACATATACCTACCATTGACTCAGCTACACATGTACATCTGTCACAATAAATTTCATGGCTATGACAGCCCTTTTGCCAATACACATTACCTATATCATGTCATGCCAATGCACTACTCACACACCTGTCTGCCAACCCTCACACCTACAGCTATACCTAAGTAGGAGTGCACTACTAGACTCATCTTCATGATGTCAAACTAACCCCTTTAGATGGCAATTCATCCCCTGGATACAGAAGCAATAGTATGCCAGAATCCACATTTTACCCCTCAATACCCCTTTCACCCATTGGATGTGCAGCTGACAAGACACAAAACATCAGGTCTCTACAAGTACCACACCTTATACGTCCATGTCCTCTGTAACATGTCCCTTACAGTGACAACAACTCCACTCACAGACCACACAGAACGTACCTGTCATTTTACATGGCTGCCCACTCAGTATTCTGTTGCCACTATGGAGCAGTACTCAGATTTAGCCTATACTGATCAGACACCCACACAGTTCACATCTGATAGATATAATGTGAATCTGTGGTATAGGCATGTTAGTAGTCTGACCCCATCACAGAGCCAGAGCAGGTGACTACCCAGCATACTGCTAAATGCATCTACAATGGCCCACGTAATACATGTAAAGCATCCAAACAAATCCACTGAGTGCACTGTCACAACATATGTACATTAGGAACGATCATACCACTACATAGACCACTTCCAATGTCACCACACATGTAGGTACACTAGTTGGACTATGCACAATGACAGCTCCAACCTCACACGTTCCATTCCACAAATGGCAAAATCTGTAACCGAAGCCAGACAACACACATCTCAGGGGTTATATGTATTTGCAAGCATTAGACACACATGGACAAACACCACTATCAGTACACCAAATGCACATGCCACTACAACATAAGCAGTCTGAGGTGACTGAATACAAATCTTCCTTCATATCAACATGCCATGTCTCATGCAGTATCCAAACCACTCCTAATCTGATACTACCCAATAGCCAAGGCAAGCTGTAATAGCCACAGGCCATCAGATGTACCCCCAACTATCCATGCCCACATGATGTAGGTAGTCAGTCAGCAATGTAGCATAGGACATGCAAGGACTATGTCCTACATGCCATGTACACACCATGTTGACAAACAATCCATCTCCCAGGGCACTTACCACCTCCAGTACCAACCCATAGGTTAGAAGCCAACATCCCCACAACTATAGCTCCTAACAATGCATCACCTGTGCTATCAGACTTCATCAATTCGACATGTTACAGTATCCCAGTTTGGCTACCTACACATACTCTACAGTCAGCAAATCACCTATATATTTTCCTAGTCTGCTATCAGGCCAATACTCATGTTCCATGAAGGTCAGTCCTGTGGAGGAGCGGTGATGGCAGCTCCACAATGTGTCAATACCATTACCAGTACATGGTTAATACAGTCCCAATTATATTAGGAGAGTGACACAGTCGCATATACAGGATAGGCTAAACAGATGGGAGTGGACTGATACCTCAGAGCCACTAATGCAGTTGTCTGGAACTGCTCATACACAATGATAGGGGTGATACTAACACTCACATCCATTGTATGGCCAGGATGGAGTCGTACATGTACCTATGACATTAGTGCATCTTCACATTACAGAGATGGGGAGGTATGAAAATGGGAGATGTACATCCCCTGACAGTAAATCATGGAGACACATCTACAACATAAACTCAGCAAGGGTGCCTAGTACCCATTACCAATTGTTGATAGACACGTAGCATTAACTTCAATGTAACTTTGCCTGCAGTGAGGCACCCAATCCAATTTAAGGCCAGCCAAGACCCAGGATGCAGTCAGTACTCACCCCCTTGTGGCTGCTGTGCTGCCCTCAGATGCCCATCCACCTCAGGGTAGGCCACCGCCAAAATGCGGGCCATTAGGGGGGTCACGGTCAGATGGGCACCCCTCCCTTATTCGGAACACATCCACAGCTGGGCCTCCGTGGTCTTCCAGGCCCAGCATCTCAGGTCCCCCCACCACTTGAGACAATGGGTGCTCCCCTAGGCATGGACCACCAGAGTCCGCACTTGCTTAGCGATGGCACGCCAGATTCCTCTGTGGATCTTCATGAGTGACACAGACAGAAGGAGCAAATTATGTAGACTGGCACCATACCAACAGCAGTGGACTATAAACAGCAAACCCAGCAAAAGCCCACACATACCCATCCTCACAGTTCACATAGCGAAACATCATGCTCCTTGCATGCATGTTCTCCCTGACCAGAACACGTATGCCATACACCCTTACACACACCCCCATCACACATGACTGTGGCATTGGGCTCACCTGTTCCTCTGGTGCCCCATGTCACAGCCCATGTTCAGTCTTGTGTTGAAGGATGTACTGTGCGCTTTAATGAAACACATGGACAGTTATCTCAGGGTCCCCCAATGGGAGGATTTGGCCTATGTGAAGGCAGATTTCTATGATGTGGGACACTTCCCACATGTGATAGTGGCCATAGAAGGCAACCATATAGCTTTGGTCCCTCTCAGTGCTAATGGACAGGTGTAGAGGCACAGTAAAAACTACCACTCCATCAATGTTCAGATGGTGTGTGTGGTAGACCAATACATCACCCAAGTTTCCAGGATCTGTGCATGACTCCTACATTCTGAGGAATAGCAATATCCCCCACATGATGGCACGACTACAGAGAGAGAGGGCTTGGCTTATTGGTATGTATGCATTTGGATGCCTCTGTTAGGGCACCTGTCATCACATTCTTCCCTGTGGCTGTACCTGTATTGTAATAGGTCCTACCTCTACGCACACAGTTGACTCTGGCTATCGTAACCTTCCCTGGCTATTAAGTCCTGTGAGGTACCTTGCCATTGAAGGGGAAATCGATTTCTATGAGGCCCAGGGCAGGATGAAGCGTGTAATTGAAAGGACATTTGACCTCCTGAAGGCCAGATTCAGGTGCCTGCACGTCTCTGGAGGTGCCCTCCTCTACAGTCCCCAAAAGGAATGCCAGATCATAGTTGCCCACCGCATGCTCCACAGTCTGGCCCTGAGACGTCAGATACCCATACTAACTGAAGATGAGGAGGCAGCTGGACACGTGGCTGGTGATGCAGAAGTGGAAATTGATGAGGAAGCAGATGAGGAAGGTGCAGCTGAATCCAGGGCAGAGATCATCAATCAGTACTTCCTGTAACATACAGGTATGCTGTGTGTTTATTTGCATGTGTACTATTTCAACATGGTTTGCTGTCAATTGTCCTCTTGATTAGGATTATCAGTGGTGGTGTAAATTGTACCTATCCCTAAGTGTGTAATCTGGGTGGTGACTGAATGCATGTAATGTACTGTCTAAAAAGGTATCATCTCTACCATGTTTACTATCTGCAGGTTGCAAGATTGACATCTATGGAACGCCCTGTATTGTGCTATGTGTCCTGCATTCTCCTGTTCTCATGTCATATCTGTTGTGCCTTCTTTAGATGGCTATCTACACCAGACACAACAACTATGAACTGCACATGTGCTTTGTGTGGTACCATGCCCACAATCCTGATGGTAGTTTCCTCCATGTTATTTTTGCAGGTTGGATAGTAAGATATACTCTGGTGTGTGGCTGTACTAGTGGCTCCCTTATATCTATCATGGGACATATGTGTGTACTATGTCTCCTGCAGAGGATGACTCCCTCTGTAGTCCATTACACTGCCTTTTGAATTAGTGGACCATGCACACATAACATTTTGCAGACCAAACATTTGTATGTGTACAAATAACAACAGAAACGCAGCAGCTGTGATTCTATAGTCATAGCATTATTTAGCCATATAGTTGCTGTGAAAGGATCAGATAAGCTGTTCCGGTCAGAGGCAAAAGGCTCTAAGACTATATTCAGGGCACAAAAACCACATCTTTTGCACGGCCTTTGAATATGAATTTTCCTTTTCCAAGTTTTCTTTGAGATTGTATCCCACACAACTTTCTACATGCAAAATGTCCTGAATAAACTAATTACTAATTGAGTCCAGAGTCCAGAGCAGGGACATGGTCATCCTACCTGATGCTTCCCCATCATTTTCACTGAATTGTTAGGAGGGGTTGAAACAGAGGCTACTATGATGTCAGGATTCCATCTAGGGACATATTGGTAAGGAGGCATAAATACAAGCCTGATTGGTTCTGTGCAAGTGGGCCACAGAAAAACAGGGAAGGATTGAATATTGTACCCTACCAGCTCTTGGCAGCTGGCTCACACACAAGTCAAAGACAGCCAGTTCCAAGTCAGGTATTCCCTAGCTAACAGGTGCATAGAAACTTTTAACTGGATAATTTCTGATCTTGCTCAGTTCATCACCCATTTGAGGTAACCAGGGAGTCCCATTCCTCACCTATGTATTTTCTTTGTAATTCCCATATGTTAGAAATGGGGTCTTTGGTTTACAGTCAGGTTACCCCCTGTTCAAGCAAAGACACTCACTCTAGTCAGGGTAAAAGAGAATCACCCTCAGCTAACCCCTGCTTACCCCCTTGGTAGCTTGGCAGAGCAGTAGGCTTAACTTCAGAGTGCTAGGTGTAAAGTATTTGTACCAACACACACAGTAACTTAATGAAAACACTACAAAACTGCACAACACCAGTTTAGAAAAATAGGAAATATTTATCTAAACAAAACAAGATCAAAACGACAAAAATCCAACATACACAAGTCAAGTTATGAATTTTTAAAGATTAATCTAAAAAATAGCACTTAGAAACAAAAATGCTTCAATGAGGTGTTAACACGGCGTGGTGACGGAGTCGTTCCCAACCAGCCGACATCAGCAGCACCGGACACGGAGTCACGTAGACCCCCAAGTACAGTACCTTTGGTGAAGAGTGAAAACAAGTCGATGCGCGAAGTCGGGAATCGCGGCGTCGGTGCGAAACGTTGAATCTGCGCACTTCGAGCGCCGTTGGTCACGACGTGGTGCAGCGACTTCCACGGAGTCGCAGACTTCAGCGGGGCTGCAGCGGCGTCGGGCCTGCGAAGAGCGCCGCGTTCCAGCGAAGGTCACGGCATCGGGTGCAGGCGGATTCAGCAGAGGCATCGGTACGAAGTCGTCCGAAGTCGATTTCCTTGGATTTCCACCAGCTTTCCTTTCAAAGGCCCAGGGACTGGATAGGGCACCACTTGTCAGAGCAGGAGTCTCTCCAGAGACTCCAGGTGCTGGCAGAGAGAAGTCTTTGCTGTCCCTGAGACTTCAAACAACAGGAGGCTAGCTCTAAATCAAGCCTTTGGAGATTTCTTAACAAGATGCAAGGCACACAAGGTCCAGTCTTTGCCCTCTTACTCTGGCAGAAGCAGCAACTGCAGGATAGCTCCACAAAGCACAGTCACAGGCAGGGCAGCACTTCTCCTCAGCTCTTCAGCTCTTCTCCAGGCAGAGGTTCCTCTTATTTCCAGACGTGTTCTAAAGTCTGTGGTTTTGGGTGCCTTTCTTATACCCAGTTTCTCCTTTGAAGTAAGCCTACTTCAAAGTAAAGTCTCTTTGGAATGTGAAATCCTGCCTTGCCCAGGCCAGGCCCCAGACACTCACCAGGGGTTGGAGACTGCATTGTGTGAGGGCACGCACAGCCCTTTCAGGTGCGAGTGCCCACTCCTCCCCTCCCTCCTAGCACAGATGGCTCATCAGGCTATGCAGGCTACACCCCAGCTCCCTTTGTTTCACTGGCTAGTGTGAGGTGCAACCAGCCCAACTGTCAAACTGACCTAGACAGGGAATCCACAAACAGGCAGAGTCATAGAAATGGTATAAGCAAGAAAATGCTCACTTTCTAAAAGTGGCATTTTCAAACGCACAATCTTAAAATCAAAATTACTAAAATATGTATTTTTAAATTGTGAGCTCAGAGACGACAAACTCCACATGTCCATCCGCTCCCAAAGGGAATCTACACTTTAATCAGATTTAAAGGTAGCCCCCATGTTAACCTATGAGAGGGACAGGCCTTGCAACAGTGAAAAACAAATTTAGCAATATTTCACTGTCAGGACATATAAAGCACATTACTATATATCCTACCTTAACCATACACTGCACCCTGCCCTTGGGGCTACCTAGGGGCTACCTTAGGGGTGTCTGACATGGCAGAAAAGGGAAGGTTTAGGCCTAACATGTGGGTACACTTGCCAAGTCGAATTTTACAGGTAAAACTGCACACACAGACACTGGAATGGCAGGTCTGAGTCATGATTACAGAGCTACTTATGTGAGTGGCACAACCAGTGCTGCAGGCCCACTAGTAGCATTTGATTTACAGGCCCTGGCACCTCTAGTGCACTTTACTAGGGACTTACTAGTAAATCAAATATGCCAATCATGGATAAGCCAATTACATACACATTTTGTAAAGGAGCACTTGCACTTTAGCTCTGGTTAGCAGTGGTAAAGTGCCCAGAGTAACAAAAATAGCAAAATCAGAGTCCAGCACACATCAACAACCTGGGGAACAGAGGCAAAAGGTTAAGGGAGACCACGCCAAGGATGAAAAGTCTAACACCATATATATTAATTGTCAATGTGCCACTTGTTTGAGGGCCTTTAGCCACGACTCCAAAGCTGTTTATACCATCCATTTCAGGTATGCAGAGAGAATCCTTGCTGGTGTGGTGTGTTTTTTCTTGACTTCCCTTCCCCTATACCCCTCTTTCCCTTATCCAGACTGATCTGGGAAATTGTGTCACTGTTCTATCACTTGGGAAGTTCCTAGGTGGGAGATTGGTGGATTATTGTCAGTCAAGAGGCGGGCTCTTCCTCACAGGAATGGGTGCATTCCAGACATGTGAGAGGAGCAGATCAAAAGGAGGGTTAAAATCTTTCTGCAGGATCAGTCTGCAAGTTATCATCTGACCCTAACCAGTGATTTCCAGTGTTGTGCCTGCTTCTTTTTCAGCATAACTGTCTAATTTAAGATTGTTTCGAGCCTCTGACAACTCAGAAAAAGGTGGCAAGTGTATAAAAACAAATAAAAACTCAGAAAAAAAGCCTTTTCTGGGAGAAAACTCATCAGAGCACTGCAGACTTGAAACCAAGTAGGTGAGCTCACCTAGGAATGGTGGACCTGAGGTTGAAAGTACTAGTCACATGAAAGCTATATAGAGGATAAGGGCTCCCCAACAACAACGACTCCACAGTAACAGCTAGTGCTAGACATTTCTGTCCCTAATTGTAGTTATAAATATATAATACTATGTAGCTTTAGGTAGAACCCACATTGATGCTTCTCTCCACAGACCCTAAGCTCGCCTATAGACATGGTAGTTTTGGATGCATGACAATTATGCCATCATTGTTATCCTGAAAGGGATTTCCCTTTCCTCCTTCTGTCTTCTTCAGCCATTGAAAACAGCTACCATCAGAGGCTAGGATGCCTCCCATTTTGTTTCCTGATGGGTGGTCATTCATGTACCTGATGGACTTATATTTTTACTCAAATTAGGTGTATTTTCATTAGGCAAAGTGCTGCAAAATCACAAAAAATAAATCCCATTGATGGCTGTAGATCAAGTAATTATAAAATGAAGACATTGCCATATCCTACACTGCTGCCCACCACTCATGGAAGAAAGTAGTTAATTTCTGAAACCCTGTTTTATTCAGCTTGGCAGACACCATTGTTTCTCTGCAAAGCTCATTTGTAATGATTGTAACCATATGCAGCTTGTAAGAAGGTTTATAAAATTGATGTCAGGTGTTAATAAATTGTCAGCCGGCAGCGACCAAAGATTTTAATAACTCCCACGGGACAACCTGTATAGGAATTTGGCCAGCTTGCACTTAAAATGATATTTGCATGTAGCTATGCAAACATCTAAAAAGCTACCATCAATCCACCAGCTCAGTGAAAGATGTAGTAATCACTGGGGAGTTTGTGGATATGGGCAGGCATCATCTCTACTGATAGACCAATAAATGGAAACATATCATCCTACCTGTACACTGCTGGGAGGTATGTTGATATGTTTGCATATATTGGTCTATCAGTTGAGATTTGCCTGACATATTCACTAGGTAGCCTAGCTGTACATTCTACTCAATAGGTGTTATGCCAGCTGGCACTATTATGTCCTGAGGAGACCCTTGTAAACTACATATAGGGTATCCAGGTGATGGCAGGGTCCATTTGATTAGCAGAATCGCCAGATTTCTAAAGAGTTTCAGAACTCTAGAAGAGATGGGGAGGTCTGGAGCTGAAAGGGTTGCTCTTTCCATGTTTTCACTACTAGGTTGGAGAAGGAGTGACCTCAGCATCTGCTACGTTGTATGCAGGGGGCGAGGGACAGAGGAAGGGAAGAAAATCAGAGGAGTCTGGTGGGCTGTTGGAAGTCCAGTTAGTGATTTAAGTAAGTGGGTCTGCAGTTGTGCAGGGCCTTGTATTAGTGGGTCAGGAGCTTGAACTGGCCTCTTTTCTGTACAGCGAGCCAGTGGAGATCCCTGAGGTAGGGGGTGATGTGGATTAATTAAGGGAGATCCAGGAAGAGTCTAACTGCAGTGATCTGTATGGTCTGTAGTCAGAGGAGGTCAGCTGTGATCCCTGTGTAGCAAGTCATACTGTAGTCAATTCAGCTGGAGATGAGGGCCTGGGTGATGGTGCATCTTGAGCTTTGGGGTAGCCATTTGAATATAATACAAAGCATGTGGATGATGAAGAAGCAGGTTGAGAAGACAGAGTTGACCTGAGTCGTCATGGTTAGCTAGATATCCAGACTGATGCCTAGGTTACTAGCGTGGTCAGTGAGGGTAGTAGGTCTGAGTTCTGAGGGCCACTCACCTCCTGAGAAGGAAGGAGTGCTTCACTCAGCTTCTAAGGAGGAAGGGACGGTGAAGAAAATCAGTATCTGTTAATTACCTATCACACTGTACCAAGGTTGGGACAGCCCAGGACCACTGATCAAAGGCAAAGGAGGAAGCCTTCACAGGGAACATTCATTGACCTTGGTTTAATCCATTCCTGTTGTGGGCACTATGCCCAGCCAAAGAAGTGGTGCACTATTTTATCTGGAAATGTGAGGTATCACTAGGTGGTAGGTTTGTTCTGGATTCCAGCAGATTCTCGAAGTTTTCATCACAGACATTTAAGGAAAATGTTTCATTCTAGGCACGGTTTAAGGTTTGCAGGGCATTTTGGGTAAGAAATCCTTGTGGGATCCATGCAAGCCACAACACCATGAACTCCCATGTCCAGTTTTCAAAAATGTTTGCGTTTGGTAGATTTCCATGAGTGGCATCAAAGCATACTGCAGCTACCCTATTGCTGATCTCTCCACGTATCACTTTACAGCCTTTTGTGTCGCCTTTTCCTGGTCTAATATATAGAGCCATTACTATTGGGAGACTCATGGTGTTTCTAGGTGGTAAGGAATTGGTGGACCTCCACAGATTCCAGAACTTTACTAAACAGAGATGTGAGTAAAGTATGTGTTTTTAGTCAAAGTTTGAGGTTTGCATGGGCTTCTAGGTAGGAAAGGCTAGTGAGAGCCGTGCAAGTCACCCCACCCTAGATTCTCCCAGCTGTCTAGTTTTAAAAAATGTGAAGGTGTGTTAGGTTTCCCTTGGCATCAGCTGAGCTAGGACCCAAAATCTACAGGAAAACGCATTGCAAAAAGAGGGTCAGTTTCAGCGGAAAAATGTGATGTGTCCAGGTTGCAATTTGGGCCCTTTCCTCCCACAGGCACTAGCCTACTCACACAAGTGAGGTACCTTTTTTCATTGGGAGACATGAGGAAACACTGGATAGTGGAACATTTTTTATTACCAATTGGATTTCTCTGTGTGTATGTGAGAGACGGGGCACAGATGACAGATTCTCCTGGGCCAAGCAAGGAGTTCCCCGGGGTCACTCCAGAAAGGAAATCAACAGCGAGTACGACGGAGCATACGTACAAGGAGATTGACGGCGGAAATCCAGAAGTACAAGAAGTAGGAGGACACAGGGAGAGGTGGGTCAGGTGTTTGGAGGCAGCCACGGACGGACGGAGTTCAAGAACACACGACACACTTGATATACAGTATCAATAATGCATTGGATTATTAGTGCGCATCCTAGGGTCTTCTTTTTGGACAAAAGGCAATGAACGTAATTTCTTTAGTCCATAAAATGTGAGATTATCATATGATCAAAATGCACAAAAAGTGAGTTCTGCATAGGTCTGTCCTTATGAGTCTAGCTGACTCAGTTAAAATCTGCCATTTATGGTGAGGTTGCAGGAAATAAATGGTGTGGCTAGATATTGATAAGATGCTAAATATTTTGTTTGTTAAGATAGTACTTTGCAAAGTATTTAATCTATTTACTAATAGTGTTGGGAATGGTCCTCTCTGGAAGGTCACCCCCAGACTTTTTATCTTTTCCCTCCACTTGTAGCTGAATTAATTAGAACGTTCCAGATGGTCTGAGGGGCAGAAACAGTGCTATCTTGTAGCACAGAGGGGGCTGTACAGCACAGTGTGCATTCCAATGGTGCTGGGCAGGGTGCCCCCTGTGGCCCCCAGTACACTCTGATGGCCAGCCTTTCCATGCTGGTCAGAAAGGTGGCAGTGAAGGAAGTTGTAATCAGCCAGGCAGCACTGAGTTCAGCGTCACCCTGGCTGAGTGCAACTGTGACCGCCATCATGCCATCGGGACCCATGTTCCCAGTAGGGATGGTGGTCCCCTGGCGGGTCCGCCTGCCAGGGTTGTATTGAGCAAGTGAGGTGGTCCTCATACCACCACACTAGTAATAAGGACCTTAATCCTACTAATTGTTGGCACTGTAAAAATCACTACTAGTCTCCGCTTTAGTCCCAATGTCTTTAGACTAAGCTTCTAGATACCTGCTCTCTTTACAGTCAGGGGTTCTTTTAGGACCAGTGCATTCCAGTTAACTGACCAGCTCTACCTTCTTCATAACAAGCAGATCTTCTCTGCTTTTTTTTGTCAATGTAACAACAACAATATGACAAACGAAATGCTTGGAATAAACTCTGCCACTGGCAATTGCTCGGGCCACTTTCCAGTCCATTGCTTTGGGCCCACTGTGTCACTCTAAAAAAAGGCAAATTATACTGACCCTTTTCCCCTTAAACACGAGACCAAACAAACAACACTTAGAGAGGAGTCCTAGTACTTCAGTGCCAATTAAGATGAAAAGTCCATTATTCTGCTTTCTCTTAGAGTCATGCAGAATTTTGTATACTTGATTCTGAAGTTCTTCCTTCCTTCTGTAAACAGTACCCACTTTTCTAATAACATTCACTTCATTTCTCAATGTAGAATCATTGAGTGTTAGGGATGTGATACAGATAAAGACTGTCCATAGTAGGGCATCAGTTATGTAACAGGCCTTTAGTATCAGGAGGAACTTTTTTTTTTCTGAACACTTCTATACAGTTTGAACACTGTGTGCAGGATAGGTTACCCTTTCATCTGTGGTTCAGTCAACATGAACTCGGCTACTCCTGAAGTGAAGGTATAGGTCAGTGGTGCACAGAACACAAATTTATCTTCGAGAATTGTATGTATGATTGCAATAATGATGCTCATATTATTCCATACTATTTTGCAATTACTTTCTTAGCTCTATGTTATACTTATTTATAGTGCAATGTACAAAAGCTTGGATGATGACTTAGACAGGGGCCCATGCCCTGCAGCAAGCCCCCAACAGGGTCTTATGATGTTTAAAGGGGAGATAGATCACGTGCCCTCCTCCCTAGGTCCCATTAAGATCTATGTTTTTGAAAGGACAGCCAAGTAGCCCCCTCCTGAGCCTTATTAGGCACTAGGGACCATATTCCCCAGGTCCTTCTAGTTTTTTAAAGGGGAGCCTTCCTGAGCCTTATTATACCATCAGTATAATGTCCATCATTCTTTTTCACACACCCTCATCACTTACAATACTATACTATTGCTCTTGAAGGTATCTTGAGTGCTATTTTGAAAAGGAATGTTACTGCCATTGTATTCAATCTTATAGTTCAATAATATATAAGCACCAACTCAAAAATATAATTCTGATTAAACAAAATCATCCTATGTCTGTGGAATAACTGATTGTGCAATATATACTGATATAGATAACTGAGCCTTTTTTCATTGTGGTTATAAAGTGTCATTAATTCATTTTCATGTCATCCCATACTATAACTGAACACATATTAGTATTATTCAATTGAATCGTTCCCAATATTGTTGCAAACTAAGTAATAAATAATCGAAAATTTATAATAACATATGTCACATAAATTACCAAACCAATAACAACGTGACATAGCATCACATGCATCATCATACAACAAATGATAAATCTCCAATTCCAGACTTAGCATATGTTGTACAGACTACACAGCAGTAGTCTAAGTTGCATTACCACAACTATGTTGCCCATATAATGGCTATACAGTGCAGCCCTCTCTTTGCGTGACCCCATTCTAGGCAAAGAATATATAAAGTGACTAGTGGCATGCAAACTACGGGCCTCATTACGACTTTGGCGGTCTTTCTGCAAGACCGCCGCGGAAGCGGGTGCCAAAAGACCGCCATGTTGACGGTAATCAGACCGGCGTATTAAGAGTCACACTATGAAGGCCTCCAAAAAAACAGCCTCAAATCCAACACCACCAGGACACAGGAGGGTGGAAATGAGGCAGCTCTACCATCAACACCAAAACACTGACAACCTTCCACCCACCAGATGACGACCTGCAAATCACCACAGCTGTTCTTCCATGGTGGAAACCATTGGTGGTCTGAACTGCCGCACACAGAACTCACTCCTGCCAGAACAGAACACCACATTGGACAGTTCAAATACTCCACAACTGACACACATCCACACACCAGGCACACCTACTCACTGCACTATAAAAAACATCTCCACACAACCCACAATCCTTTGTGACAAAAACGACCACCTCATACACTGAGAAGCCACAATCTCTTTACTCAGCCTTCATACACCATAGGCACATTTACACTTCGTACTCACCACACACCACACAACTGCACGAACAACACTATACACATATCACAACTACACACATACACCAGAAACTGCCAGCACTCACAACCAAAAAAAAAACACCCCACCAAACACCTTACACTGCACCCTACACACACAACACACACCCCTATGCGACAACACAACCACCAAGTCACATCAAAAGCACCAATGCTTCAGTGACAATGAGTTGAGGGTCATGGTCAATGAAATCATCAGAGTAGAGCTAGAACTCTTAGAAGCACAGGCACAGCAAACCTCCATAGCCAGGAATATGGATTTATGGCAGAGAATAGTCGACAGGGTCAACTCAGTGGGCAACCATCCATGCACAAGGTAGGACATCAGGAAGAGGTGGAACGACCTACAGGGGAAGGTGTGTTATATGGCCTCAAGATACCAGATAGCTGTGCACAAGACTGGCGATGGGCCCCCAGCTCCTCCCCCAGAGCTCACATTATGGGATGAGAAGGCCTTGGACATCTTGCATCCTGAGGGCCTGACTGGAATACCCAGAGGACTGGACTCCGGTGAGTAACTACCACTTCCCTGGCACTACTTTGACCTGTCCAGCATGCATCCTTACCACCCAAACACTCCCCAATACACCCCATTTCCAACTATACCTTCTACCTAATCACCTAATGCCACTCTCCTGCCACACCACCGCTCTGTCCCAATGCCCATACACACCCTGCCAAGTGAACGGCTAGCACAGCCAATTACTATCACTCCCAATCCCACAATGCACTAGCCCATCTACATCAAAACCTGCAATGTGCACTTCATATTACATCTCTTGCATGTATGACTATTGCACTAGCTACACCAATTGGATGCTTTGACTGAGGACCACTACATGCCAATGACAGCGATGCTATGGCACAACACAATGTCAAACAAGTCCTTTGGAGCATGGTACACATGTCACAATCCACTATCCACAAACTGTTTTAGCAAAGCTGTACCTGTCATTGCTATTGCTGGGAATCACGTCAAGCCACTGTATGCATCAGAAAAAAAGACAACCAATCACACCTCCACCATTTAACCCCCCTCCTACTCTATCCACAGGTACCCCTGCCACTACCACCACGGAGAGGTTTCCAGAGACAGACAGCCCTCCTCAGGATGAAGACCCCAGTGAGGACAATACCGCTGGATGTCTGAACAGTGACACCCTACCTGGCCCATCTGGGACCCCTGGTCAGTCTACCACTCCCTGCCTCACCCTGCCCACATCAACGCCCCCATCTGTGGCATCACCATCTCAGCCAACCCTTTGTCCCCAAACCTGTGCACTAAGGACTGTTCAATCAATTGTGTGCGCCACAATACAGGGACCTGGGTCACCCCCTCACTCCTAAGACAATAAAGGTCCTCCTGACACTGGGAGTGGGCACACCGTGTCATATGGGGGCAGAGGGTGTGGGAAGGGACCTGTGGGCCAGAGGACGGGCCAGCCAAGGCAGTCACCTTACCATGAAACCATCTCCCAAGACCTGGGAGCATATCATCAATCCCAGGAACGGATGGGCCAGATCATAACCATGTTGGGGAAAAACCAGAGGTTGCAGAGAGAATATCTCCAGGGGGCCATGCAGGAGTGGCAGGCCCAAAGTGCCACCACGGCTTCCATTGCAGGGGTACTCAAGGACATTAACAATACCCCATGTCCTTCTTCCACCCACCAGCAGGCCCCTTCCAGTGGCCACATCACATCAGAGCCTTCTACATCTGTGGCTGTTAGTGGAATGGAGGCTCTGCCAGGGGAACCACAGGCCTCAGGCACCCCTCCCTCTGTAGCTGAGAGACCCCCCACAAATGTGGACGTCCATCCAGACATCCGGCTGGAGCAGATGCCAAGACCAAACCCACGGGCAGGAAGTGACCCTCTCCTGATCAGAGTCAGTTAAGAGCAGTCAGTTTAATTAGAGTTTAGACAATAAGCCAGGTTTAAGCGACATAGACAAAATGGACTCCCCTCAAGTGGTAGGCTGCACAGTGATGAAAATAAACTGTCTGAAGCAGAACACCAACACCGAAATCATGATCTCTAGGAAGAGGACTTCACCATGGAGTACCCCTGGTGACATAGAGAGCTAGGACTAAAACCTACCAATACCACCCAAGCCAAGAACCTTGAGTTCATCATCATCAGCAAACTTGACATGCCCAGCAAAGACAACGCCATCAACACCTCATACTTCCATACCTTGAAGGAGCTGAGTGAGATTTTCAAATGGCTCCTGAATACCGTCACGCCACAAACAAGCTGGACTACAGGAACCAACATAAAGCTCAGCCGAAGCTGCAGACTATTTAGAACTTGGTGGCCAGATTCACTCTCAACCTACGACATTGCGCTCACATCACACTACACCTGAAGGGGCACCACTGGCTCCCTATACACAAAGAAGAACAATTCCAACTCCTCACCCAAACGTTCATGTCACCACATGACACATGAGAAGCATAGCTCAACAATTGCATCTGCTGTCACAAACCTTTCAGACACCTCTGCTTGTCCTTACTCCTGCTTGGGCAGACCCCACACAAAAGGGAAACCATATCCGGCAGTAGAGGCTTTTCCTACATCACTTCTAAAGTGTGGAATGATGCACTGCTACACATAAAAGCCTCCTCCTTACTTCTTGGATTCTGCAAGAAGCTGAAGACCTGGCTTTTCGAGTGGTCCCACTACGCCATAGGTTTGGTTGGATTTAAATCAGCTCAGTACCAGGATAACCCTCCCTGGTGATAGTGCACTCTACAAAGCTACATAATATAACAACGCAGAACAGGTAACACAAAGCTCTACAGAATGTTTTCTGTTCTTAAGGTGGCAAAATCCTTTTTTAAAGATTACATTGGTTTGGCTGGATATTTAGCTCAACAGTACCAGTTCCAATCATCTAAGACTCTAACATGGGTGTTGTCTTTTTCAACTGCTGCATTAGTAGGTCTGCTTTGTTTGTCTGGAATATTATTGATTTTATCCATTGCAAATAACAAGTTAGAGATTGGCTTCATTGCCAATATCACTAGGAAGTACGTAGGGATAGATAGATACTTTTGCACTAATAAATGTGACAGAGCATTCCTTTGCCCTTTGTTACGCTGAGGACAGCCTTTGAAAGTACTGTTTGTCACGTTTTGTAGGAGTACTCTATTTGTGACAATTAATATCTCGGAAGCAAGGGAAACAGTTTTTACCATGCAGTTTTTACCACAAAGTGGCATTACAATGTCTGGGCATTTACCATTCATGCCTTTATTGTGCATGCCATTACCACGCATAATAGTAAGTATGGGTAAGTAGATATTATTTTGTTATTGAGTTATCTTTTGCTTTAAATACATTTTAATTTTTTGTAATTTAAAAGTTTTTAGTTAAATTTGTAATTATGAAAAAAAATATCATGTGTTTCAAATCTGTAGATTATTTTGAAATGGCATGTCAAGTATCTAGGGGTAATGGGCAGGGAAGTGTATAATAATGTAATATATTGTACACTTATTAAAATTATGATGATTATTTATTTAAAATATGCAAAATCTTTTTCAGGAGTGGGATATGGAAATATAGGGGTGTTGGTTAGGGAAGTATAGTAATTTTAAGGTAATGATTAAAGTAGCTCGTATTAATACATTTGCTTTTTTTACAGTATTAAAATAACAATGCACATCTGTTTGAAATTTGCAAAACAATGTTTTAGTAGTGCAATGTGAGGGATCTAGGGGTGCTGAGTGTTTCAATACTCAGGAAATAATTAAAATGCCTTGGTATTAAGAATTCATTCTCCGTCTAAAATTACAATATATATTTGGTTAAAATATGAAAAACACTATTTAAGGAGTAGGATGTGAAGAACCTAAAGCTACTGATTAGTAATACTTCCTTTTAATTTTAAATTATTACAAATGGAATGCATGTTCGTTAGAATATATAAAATAATATTTAGAAGCCGGATGTTAGTGATCCTGGGGTAGTGGATGGGGAATTATATTAATAATTGGGTATGAATTAAAATACCTGGGTATTCACATTTTATTTAAATCCAAATAGTTGATAATATAAAAATTTTAAACCAAAAAGTCTGGAATAGGTTAAGTCATTTTAATACTTTATTAATACCTGATCAAATAATATAACATTTATTTTAAATAAAAAACAAAGTTATAAAACCATGCAAAACTATTATTCTCATATTATGTTTTTCAATCAACTATATCTTAGCTTAACATTAGTTAAAAATATACATTATTCTTTAAAAATAACATCATATTTTAGAAAAAATTTCAACATGTTAATAAAAACTATTTTATGAAAACATGATTTCAAAAATATTTTCTCATAGTTTCTTATTATTTCTATTAGAAAAATTCTCCTTTTTTTCTTTTTCATTTTTACTTTTCAGATTAACAATCTTGGCTGCTTCTGTTTCTGCAAATGGTAGAGCATCGCGGTCAAGTTCGGAAGCATGGCGGAGCTGTGGTTGGGGAAGACCAATCTAATTCATTTTAAACAACATATAGGTTAGGAAATTGTTTGTAAGGAAAGCGAGAGGGAGGTAGTTAGATTTTAAGTAAGAGAATATTGTATGTATTATGACTTCTTACCTGTTTTACATCGATAAACAATTTGGATTCGTATGTGCACATATGGATGTTTTTTGAGCAAAACATTTTATATAAAAAAAGACAGAAATGTTTTTAAACCTAAAAGAAAACCCCAAAACTCAAATTGTGGGGTGTTCTTTTATAGAGATTCAATTTTTAAGAAGAAGATAGCTTTGATAAAGAAAGACAGAATTACTTGATTGCATTACTCCTAATTTACGTTTTGTTTTAAACGTAGATACTTCTCAGGTTTATTGAACATTGGAATAAGTCTTATTGAGCGATGACATGGAACAAAGAAGATGGCATTGTGGATTGAAGAAGTTAAACAGAAAGAATGCCTTCCAGAAATGGATTTTAAGTCATGTACGGAATTCCAGTTTTGATAATTCTTATTACAAAAATCTTTTAAACAATGTTTTGGTTGTGGATTGTTGTATACTCTTAAGTAATCACCAAGAATTGCAGAAAGAAGCCATCTCTAGGTAGGAAAAAATGATTACATTTAAAACAATTTTAAAAATTACACTTAGCTTTTGGTGATTTTTCAAAACAGAAGAGTGATGCCTCTAATTAATCAATATTATTAGTAATGTAAGATATATGCAGTTTTGAAGAAGTAGTGTGACGCTCTTAACACTGAAAAGTGTTGGGTTTTTGTCAGTAGTTTTCAAATATTTCTTTGGTTCTTTTTGAAATGTGAGGATTCAGACTACCTACCAACGATCATGTCTGTCTCATTTCCTGGATAGTTTGGTCCTTTTTGAAAATTTCCAGGGAATGATAGATGTTAGGGTGACCTTTTCCTATGGAACTTTTAAAAGGGTTATGCTAACCCTCGATGTTTTTGTTATTGCACCTCAATAAAAGCAAGTCCAGTAGCAATTCAGCCATTCATTCGGAGGCTATGTTTTTCTTCTGGGACAAGAACTGTTTAAATGACCAATCAACATTTCTTCAAAATAATTTAGAAGTAGTGCTGGTCCCCCTGCCCATCTCTCTCGAAATGTACACTGTCTACTGTGCAGACAGTGAACATTTTGAAGGTGCTGCTGACCCCTGCATCCGGTGGAATTGTCGCCGGCTCAATTATGACCCAGCAACAATGCTGCCGTCACTTCCCCACTGGGCTGACTGGCTCAAACCTTGGTTTCCACCAGTCCACATAGTGGGAAAATCAAAATGGGGCCAGCGGAGAGGTCAAAAGCAGGGCGCCAACCATCCCATCGAGAGTATGGCAGATAGATGTCCCTATCTACCAAACTTGGAATCAGCCCCTAGGTTTGGGGGGGGTTTATTGTATGGATTACTTGCCTGTTTTTTATCATTGTACCATTCTTCTCAAATTGGGATTGTGGGCTCACCCCTTGCAACATGTATACAAATGTTCAGGGCTACCTCCCTCAACCTCAGTACAGAGTCACAAGGTTCCTTGGAGGTAGCCCCAAGGGTATTTACGTGGTGTACATGTTCTCTAACTTCTAACTCTTTTGCAGAGTGGTTGTGCTTAATAGTCCTTTTGACTATATCTCCAAGTGTAACCGCTCAGCCTTTGAAATGGGTTAGGGAACAGTCTACACACTTCCAGTGACTCCTGGGCTCAGTAAATCTATCCTTACAATACATGTTCCAACTATATTAAGGTAGAATATTTCTTCACTTAAATTTGATATGTTGTATCTGGTGTTGATTCTCCATGTTTGCTCATCTGAGAAAAATGCATTTACCATGAAAAAATATTTATAAACTGTCTTACATGCTGTTAATGTTAATCTTAACAACATCTCCTAATAAAAGTAAAAATGATATTGATCCCAATTCTGTAGGAGGGACGATAGAAATAATAATTATTTCCCTGTTTACACTTGGAAAAGTGATTAAAGTTTTGTTCTGCTGGAAATGTAAGGATCTTTACCTGTTGATCAATACTGGTTTTTAGTCTGAGTTTTTTTTTTAATCCTTGATTGGAATTACATTTTTTTTCTAGATGGTAAATCCTTCTCTTAGATGAATGTTGATATGAAAAAAAATCAAAACAATGTGATTTAAACACCATGTTAAAATGTTTATATACTTTTTTAGATGTTCTGCCTAATCTTGATAAATGGAGAAAGATGTCATTTTTTAACACCCTTGTCTAAAAAACATTACTTATGTGAATTCTGTAGGAAGAAATATGTTATTTGACTTTTTGAATTGGAAAATTGATTACATTTTGTAAAGGAAGAAACTGTGAATTTAATTTGGTTACTTGATGTCTTCAAGATGTGCTCTTCTTTGAGAATAGTGCATTGCTTTCAAGGGTGGATTTCGTTTGTTTTGTCTTGATGGTGGCTTTTTAACCTAGATAAGTAACACAATAGGTAATAAATTCATAATTTTAATATTTCATATGATTTTATGTAGGAAGACTTTTGTAGTTTTTTCATATCAGTTCTTTTTGTAATGGAAAATCTGTCCCCCTTCAGTGCTCTCTACGTTGTTCAACAACCTCTGACTGGGGATTAGAATAGAAAATGCCCCCACTTTAATATTCAGCATCCTTCCAAAATCAGCTCTGATAGGAGTTAGGAATAGTAAATCTGTTCCTTCAGTGTCCAGTACCTTCCCTGAGTTGGCCCTGATTGGAATTAGGAATTGTATTTCTGCTCTCTTCAGTGCCCATCTCCTTCCACAAGTTTGATGTGACTGGAGTTTTGAATAGTAAATTTGCACCTCCCTCAGACCCAGAGTATCTACCACCTTTCCAGAATTGGCTCTGACCGGAGTTAAGAATAGTAAATTTGCCCCCTTTAGTTCCCAACACCTTTCCTGAGTTAGTCCTATTTGGAGTTAGATATAGTAAACCTTTCAGTTTCTAGCACCTTCCTTGGCTTGCATTTGATTGAAGCTTGAAATAGTAAAATCGCCCATTCAGCATCCAGCACCTTCCTTTTGTTGATTGGAGTTGGGAGTAATAAAACTGCCCTTTCCATGTCAAACACTTTCCTTGAGTTCCTTGGACTGAAGTCTAAATTATTAAATATGCCCCTTTCAGTGTTCAGCATCTTACCTAAGTTGAACCTGATTGGAGGATGCAATAGTAAATATTCTTTTCTCATTGTCCAGCACCTCTGCTGAGTTGGCTCCAACTGGAGATCATTTATTTTATGGTGAAGAAAATTGAGGAAAACATATGCTTTAATCAACTAACCTATTCAGGGTTTTTATTAGCTATGGATTAAATGTAAGTCAGCAGCACATTTTATACATTTCTTCACTGAACATGTCTGCAGAAGTAAACATATATTTACTATATTTGTAATAAATTGCTACGAGGTATTACTTAAAATAGGATCAATTGCACTTCATTTGAAACAAAGTGGCACTCTGTTCAGCCCCTGCTGACTCTGTCTCTCCTGTCAGTAGTGCCTGTGGTCACTTCAGAGGTCAATGTAACACTAAGGACAAAATAGTGGACACCCGTTCTTATAACCTTATGAACATTTTATCTTAGTTTACAGTAAAATACTCATTGGAATCATTGGAATTGTGTATAGGAATGTGTGACTAAACATATTTTTTGTGAAAATATTTATTTGACGTATGGTTTTTGACCTTCTTTAGTATGGGTGGTCCCATCTTGGTAGGGGACAGAAAGACAGATTTACTTTTTTTTAACCTTTGCGTGGTGTTGTAAATCTTTTTAACACTTGTGTTGTATTGCATGGAATTGCATGATGCAAGAACAATGGAAAGGGATGTCTTTGTGTTGCCTTACAGCGCTTTGATGTGTAATGCAAGACGCAAAGACAACATAATGGGTAGCCTTTGGGATGCGTTTGGGCTGCTTTGAGGGGCTTTGTATGATGCAAGGAATAATCAATTGTTTAAAGAATGTTCTACATTTTTTTAAACAATATATAAACATGTTTGTAGGTTTCATGATGCAATTATTAAATTCAGTGTTTTGTAAATAGTACTTTTTTGGAACATATTACAATGCACTATTTAATAATAATAAGCTTTGGGTGGTAAAGACATACATTGTAAAGGTATGCATGTTAAACATATGCATGGTAAATGTAGTTTCAATGTTATTCAATGTAAATGTGTGGAAAAGGCATACGAGGTAAAATTCACATTATAAACTTATGCATGGTGAAGGCATGCATTTTAATGTTACACAGCCACAGGGTTGATATAAAGGGAATTACGATGTGTTCAATGATGTCTATGAGACAAAATTGCAAAACTATTTCCTACATAAGGAAGTGCAACAAGACATTAACCAGGTATTTATAAATAAAAGTCCTTTAAATGACTCTTACGGTTTTGTTGTAATATGATAGAAACCCTTCCTTTTGAAAGCTGCAGGGTTTGCTTGTTGACACATAACAATGTGTTTGATAATTAGACCTCAGCAGAATTCAAAGTTGTCTATTTGGCTAGAAAATGCTGTTCTGGAGAACTACCAGACTTTTCTACGGGGTGGTAAGATTAGGAAGAAATGAGAAATGGGGGAGAAAATGTAAATATGCAGGTAATTATGCAAAGGCAATCTGGCTCTTTCCCAGTGCTCAGGTGCCAAGCACATCTTGCGAAGAAATGGGTCAGATGCTCCATCTCATCTGTACCCTAAGGCCCTCATTACAACCCTGGCGGTCGGTGTTAAAGCGGCGGTAAAAACGCCAACAGGCTGCGGTAAAAAAAATTGAATCATGACCATGGCGGAAACCGCCAACATAGACAACCACTTTAACACTCCGACCGGCAGAAGACAATGTACCACCCACAGTATTACAACAGTCCAATCCACCACCTTTTCCGGGGCGGATTCACCGCAAACAAAAACACGGCGGAAACAGGACTTGGAAGGGAAAACGCTCACCTCTACACACCCCACGAGGAACCAGAACACCATGGAACCGGAACTCCAGATACTCCCTGCCTTTTTCTTCCTGCTCCTCTACCAGGAGCACGAACGCCGGCGGTGAAGACCACGGTGAGTACTGCACCTACGACACAGGGGAGGGAAAAAAGAGTGACACACACACACGCAACACCCCCACCCTCACCCTCACCTACAACAACACACACACTAATACATCATGATACATTACAGTTACACCCCCCAACCCGCCTGGAAGAATGCAAAGACAAAAGGAAATGATTTGAACGTTTGTAATCTATTAAAATCCAGTACTCAAAAATATATATACACTATAAACAAATATATACACCAAGAATACAAGTCCAAGGTATTCCACCATTAAAGTCCATGGACCACTGGGCCCAAAATGCATGGGCGAGGCCCACACAAGATACCCGATCAAAACGGAGAGAACACTGCTGGGGCATCAGTTCGAAATACAATAGGCACCTCAGGGGGAAGGGGGGCATTTCCGCCGGATGAGTGCACGACGCCAGATCCACATGGGGGCTCCATGCCCATTGATGTATCCCGGGGAGTGCAAAGCCACAGTCTCTCAAATGTCTCAAATGGGTGGTTTACCCACTGCTTTATCCTGGGCAGTGCAATGCCACAGTCTCACAAGTCTCTCAAGTGGGTGGTTTGCCCACTGCTTTATCCTGGGGAGTGCAAAGCCACAGTCTCACAAGTGGATAACAGTCTCCACTGGTTCTGGAGGGGGCTTGGTGCCCAGAGTGCTTCATCCTGCCAAGGACTGAGGTAGTGGATGGCAATCTCCACTGGTTATGGAGGGGGCTTGGTGCCCGGAGTGCTTCATCCTGCTTGTGGCGGCCCCAGTAGCATCAGAGCTTTTGGCGCTCATTGGCCTGCGGTGCTGGTGGCGGCGGTGTCCTGTGAAGTGGTGCTTGTGGCGGCATTAGTCTGTTGCAACTGCCTCTCTACACCTTGGATGGTATTCACAATGGTAGACTGCCCAACAGTGAGAGACCCGAGGAGGTCAATGGCCTCCTCACTAAGGGCAGCAGGGCTGACTGGGGCAGGGGCTGAGGTCCCTGGGGCGAAGGAGATGCCCACCCTCCTGGGTGAGCTGCCACGGGGCACACGCTGAGGGGCTGCTGGGAGGGCGGTGCTGGTAGGGGGGGTAGCGGCTGTACCTGTAGATGCGATGGGCACAGAGGGGCCCGCCACCGCAAGGGAGATCCCATCAGAGGAGGAGCCCGTGTCGCTGGTCTCAGCTCCTTGCCCCGCTGTGGAGCTCCCCTCGCCCTCTGTCCCACTGGTGGCTTCAGACTCCGTTGTCTCGCCCACCAGGGCCATGTGGGATGCAGCTCCCTCCTGCTCCGGTGCCACTGCTCCTCCGCCTAATGATGCTAATGCACACAAGAACAGGGAGACCACAAAAAGGGGGGGAAGAGAGAAGAAAGAAACGTTGAGTGCATGCAATACTGCTACAGTTGGCGGGCACTACAGACACAGAATCCCCCTGCACTACGCCACACACTTTGAGTTCCCTAATTAATCACAGGGACATGGGGTAGAAGGCCTATGCCCGATTGCTGCACACATGGAAGTCACAGGAGCCTGACTAGGTGTAGTTGGCTCTGAACACAGGTGGGGTGGGGTGCCACATAGCCTGCCTTACGACGGGACCTTGCCTATTAAACTCGCCCTGGCCTAGGGGAACTCACAGCCCACCTCCCCCACCCACACACCTCCACTGTGCGCAGAATCAGCTGAATGAGAGTGTACTCACCCCCTTGTGGCTGCTGTGATGCCCTCAAGCACCCGTCCAACTCCGGATACGCCACCACCAGGATCCGGAACATCAGGGGGGTCATGGTGCGACAGGCACCCCTCCCACGTTGGGAGGCCATCCCCAGCTGGGCCTCCCCCGTCTTCTTGCTCCAGCGGCAAATGTCCTCCCATCTTTTACAGCAGTGGGTGCTCTGTCTGTGGTGGACCCCCAGGGCCTGGACTTCCTTGGCGATGGCACGCCAAATATCCTTCTTCTGGTGGGAATAGTACAGGGGAAAAGGAGAAGTTATTACCGTCCGCACCGTCACAGTCATTGGCCCGCATTCCTACCCTCGCCATGACGCACATGCACTGCCCGTCGTTTCATGCATGCCTCAATCTCCCCCCCTATCTTCCATCCACACCACTCCACACAGGCATTTCCCATTCGGCATGCTCACAGTGTACTTACCTGTTTGTCTGGAGGACTGTAGAGTAGCGTGTACTGGAGGAGGACCCCATCCACTAGTTTCTCCAACTCCTCCGTGCTGAAGGCAGGGGCCCTTTCCCCAGACATATGAGCCATTGTCTCTTCCAGACTGAGGTCACAGCAGCACTTGCAGTTTAGGTCCTCTCCTGTCGAAGATCAGGTATCAAGTGATTGAACAGAAAGAAAATGGCGGTCACGTCCGCGGCGGTGCGTACCATCACCACTGGCGTACATAGTCATTGGCTCCTGGGACCCATAGGGTCCAATGTTAACCAATGCAGGATTGCGCTGCGGTCTTCGACCGCCTACCGCAACGGTGTACACCAGCGCAGTTACCTCATATCCCCTTGTCCCACATTACAGGTCAGGCAGACACCATTTCAGGGGGCCACATGGAATTAATTTTAAATGCGTCTCACATATCTAGGCCTTGCATACACACTAATACAGGCACATAGCGGTTTTAAAAAATTGAGGAATAAAGTTGTGTTAACATACCTCAGTGTTGGTTGACTCTCTGCTCGCTGTTCTCCTCCATAGAGCATGTCCGCTGGGGCAGATGAGGAGGTGGCGGCACCCTCCGGTGTACAGACCGTTGTGGACCTGTCGACAATGGAGGAGCGACATGTAATTGTCACCTGGAGACTTGATTGTGCCACTATCCTGGAACTGTGTGCCCAGTTGGAGCCAGACCTGATGTCAGCGATCCGCCATCCCACAGGAATCCCCCCCTCTAGTGCAGGTGCTCTCAGTACTTCAATTCCTGGCAAGTGGGTCTTTTCAAACGACAGTGGCCATAGCATCAGGGATGTCCCAGCCCATGTTCAACGTGTTGCCCAGAGTGTTTTCTGCCCTGCTGAAACATATGCGTAGCTACAGCATTTTCCCTCAGGTGGAGGATTTGCCAACAGTGAAAGGTGACTTCTATGCCCTGGGACATATCCCCAGCATCATAGGTGCCATTGATGGGACACATGTGGCCTTGGTCCCCCCGCAGGAGTGAACAGGTATACAGAAACCGGAAGAGTGAACATTCAATGAATGTGCAGATGGTGTGTTTGGCTGACCAGTACATCTCCCATGTGAATGCCAAGTTTCCTGGCTCAGTGCATGACGCTCACATTTTGAGGAATAGCAGCATCCCTTATGTGATGGGGCAACTCCAGAGGCACCGTGTGTGGCTATTAGTTGAGAACATGGAGCCTATACAGTGTGACTAGGTATCTGGGTCTGGGGATGTCCCTAAGAGTTAGTGTGTGTCTAACAGATTTCCCTCGACATTTGCAGGTGACTCTGGCTACCCCAACCTGTCATGGCTACTGACCCCAGTGAGGAATCCCAGGACAAGGGCAGAGGAACGCTACAATGAGGCCCATGGGTGAACTAGGAGGGTTATAGAGAGGACCTTCGGCCTCCTGAAGGCAGGGTTCAGGTGCCTCCATCTGACAGGTGGTTCCCTATTCTACTCACCAAAGAAGGTATGCCAGATCATCGTGTCCTGCTGTATGCTTCACAACTTGGCTTTGCGACGACAGGTGCCTTTTCTGCAGGAGGATGGTCCAGATGGATGTGTTGTGGCAGCTGTGGAGCCTGTGGACAGTGAAGAAGAGGAAGCAGAGGAAGAGGACAACAACAACAGAAACATGGGGTTCCAACAATACTTCCAGTGAGACACAGGTAAGAAGACATCACTGCCTGCTACATCTGATACAACTGTTCTACCTCTCATCTGTCTGTCACTTTCACCCAGTGTATGGACCCTGAGTTGTCACTTTCCCTTTCAATTTCACAGGTATGGGTCCCACTGTGTGACATCTGCTTTGTTTCCGCATGGACTAGAGCTGTGTGACATAGGTATGTTGACAATAAAAATGGATATAGCATTTTTACACAGTTATTGCAAATACACATTTTCGAAAGCACAGACTGACTCCAGATTGTTTTGAGCTTTAAGGGTGTTATTTAAGTGTTAAATATTGGAGGGTGTTGTTAAATGGTCAGGGGTGATGGTAGAGGAATGTCCATGGCAGAGTCCAATCTATTAGTATCACAGATGCATTGTCCAAAGGGGCATGGGAAGTGGAGCTCGGGCAGTTTAAGGATGGAGAGGGTGACAAAGTGGGACAGAAAGATGACAATCAGGGTGGTCTCATTTCTTGGCGGGTGTCTTGTCATTGTTCTCTGTCTTTGTCCTGGATCTCAGGGACCGCTTGCGGGGTGGTTCTCCATCTGCAAGGGGTGGGGTGGGGTGCTGGTGTCGTGGTCCTGTGGCGGTGCCTCCTGTCCACTAGCGCCGGCGGAGGTGGTGGGCAGTTCATCATCGAGGCTAGTGTCAGGGGCCCCTTGTTGTGCCACAGTGTCCCTCCTGGTGTTGACGAGTTCCTTCAGCACCCCTACAATGGTGCCCAGGGTGGAATTGATGGATTTGAGTTCCTCCCTGAACCCCAAATACTGTTCCTCCTGCAGCCGCTAGGTCTCCTGAAGCTTGGCCAGTACCGTTGCCATCGTCTCCTGGAAATGGTGGTAGGCTCCCATGATGGTGGAGAGGGCCTCGTGGAGAGTGGGTTCCCTGGGCCTGTCCTCCCCCTATCGCACAGCAGCCCTCCCAGTTTCCCTGTGTTCCTGGGCCTCTGTCCCCTGAACCGTGTGCCCACTACCACTGCCCCCAGGTCTCTGGTGTTGTTGGGGTAGTGGGTTAGCCTGGGTTCCCTTTTGTGGTGGACACACTGCTGCTTGACGTGTCCTGGGGACAGAGGCATGGGCCCGCTGGGTGGGTGCTGTGCTGGTGCTTCCAGAGGAGGGAGGCTCTGTGGTGGCCTGTGACTGTGTCAGGGGAACCGACTGTCCCGAGGTCCCAGATGGGCCGGGCTGGTCATCTAGATCCAGTTGGACAGAGCTGCTGTCATCACTGTGGGCCTCTTCTGTGGGTGGAGTGGACATGTCTGGACCCTCCTGTCCAGTGATGTTGGGTAGGGGTCCTGCAGGGGTGTAAAGGCATGATTATTGCATCTGTGTGTGCCATGGTGTGCAATGGGTGGGTGGATGTTGTGTGAGTGATGGTGTTGAGTGCCTGTGGATGCTAGTTTGTCTCTCTCTGGCCTTCAGTCGCAATTGTGGTCGTAAGGGTTTGTGGGTGATGTGGGTGTGTGTTTTATATTGTATTGGATGTGTGGGAGTGGTGTGTGTATGTGTCTCAGGTGTGTGTATTTCAAATTGTCCAATGTGGTTGTGTTTTGTAAATGTGTGTGTATTTTGAGCACGGCGGTGTGTACCACCAATGGAATACTGCGGTTGAAAGACCGCTGCATGGATTCGTGGGTCGTGATAGTGTGTGCGTATTCCTGTTGCCGTGATGGTGGAGATTTTGTTATCGACAGTTTATCACTGACCTTTGGTGTGGCGGACTTGTATGGGTGTCTTAATTTTGGCATATTCCGAGCCATGGGTCATAATAGCTGTAGCGGAATTCTGTGGCCGCGGCGGTGTGTTGGCGGTCTTCTGCGCGGCGGTAAGCAGCATTTACTGCCGATGTTGTAATGACCCCCTAAGTGTACAAGACCCAAGGATAATATCCTACAATACAGAGGTCAAAAGCTATGAGAAATGGGAGTTTGCTAATGTTACTAAGTATCCGGTAAGGGTACACCGAAAATCCCATGGTACATGGGCCTACAGCTGAGAGGTATTGCAGGCTTTACATAGATGAAACCGGTGTTATATTGGGCCAGAATTAGAACTATCACAGAAAAAAAACCTTACGTAGATACTCTGGGTGTGGGATGCTATTTCATTAATGATGTGGAAAGCTAGTTTTGTGCGAACATGTTTGTGATTCCTAGGGATTCTGGGTCATGCAAACTTGTAGAACGCCCTACAAGTGATTATCACGCTTCTCGAGCATCATAAAATCTACATAATGGAGCTGTACTAACTGTGTGAGGAGGAGTAATCGAAGCTGGAGAAGGATCACCAAGCTCATTAAAGTAAAGGAGATCCTGAGTTTCAATTCAGAACATGCATTGGCTAAATAACTTTAGATTACATTCTGCATGTGTATACTCCCTCTGGCTTCATTTTCTTTGTCTTTTGGACTCTAACAATTTAGGTATTGTAACTGTTCCAACTATGCTGATTGTGTTGAATCAGTATCTCATTTCTTGCTTAAGTGACCCATGTATGACATGCTAGTTACAAATTGTTGTAACACTGAGTTGGGTGAGGAAAACCTAGTACAATATGATAGGTAGTTGCAAAATCAACACTCCTGCCCTGACGACCTTCGCCATCTCACGTTTTCTGTGGGCAGCTTGGAAGATTCATTGTGACCCAATTAAGCGTGTTTTAAAATAATAAATATCAAATGGGTATCTAAATGGGTTCTTTGATTTCCTGATTTGAAACTATTCTGTTGCTATTTATTGTGTTACTGTATCATTATTATTATAATTTTCAAAAATAATAGCAACAACAACAAAATAATAATAATATTAATAATAATACAGATTCACCCCTATCTTTCCTTCCTCTAACAAGATGCTCTATTTAAATAACTCTGCTGCATGCTCCTGTTCTCTGAATAAATAGCAGAGGATTACCTCAGGCATGATACAAGAGAGATGGCAGCTGTTCATTTCCTCAGTACCACTGTTATTACCTCAGGAATTTTTGCTACGAGTAAGAAAGTAAGATGATTGATAAAGTGAAGACTGACTGGATTAGCTTGGCATGCAAGGCTTTTGATAATGGGCTCATAATGTTCTCTGAATGTATACACTCTGCCCATTAACTTTTTTTTTACTCCACTAGGATGTCAAGCTCAGTTGTCTGTTTGATGTTTTTCAGAATTATGTCATGATGTGCCTTCTGGTCCACCTGAGATATTAATAAGTTAAGGAATGAGAGTTGCTAGGAATGAACACTTCTCCTGGCTGTGTTAATGACACACCCTAAATCCTCCCCAGAATAGGGGTCTTGTTGTTCTCCATTTACACTCCTACTCCTTTTTGTCCCTACAGGGGTAAGCTTGTCTTGCTGTCCCTGTGATTCACACTGGCACCTCTGGATCAATTTTCCATTTTGTTTTACCACGAGTGTACAAAAAAGGACTATAAAGATCTCTAAACTTTGTAGGCCCTGAAACTAAAGTGTGTCGTTTAGAACCAGTGGTGACTTGTTACTCAAAAATCGTGGTCTTTTTGATACCAAGGAGACGTCCCTTTTCCTCCCCTGTCATCTCTTTCTTCCTCCAGTGACCACCTAGTTCTCCTCTTTAAAATGCCCTGAGTATAACACATTGTACAGGCTCGTGAAATATAGGATGAAGTAGTGCTCTCCTGAGGCCGCTGTGAAGTATGTTGAGTTCCGACATTTGAGATACTGACATGTAGGTCTGTACTGACAGTGCAAACGTAAGCATTTGTTTAGTGGAAGCTGGGCTGGAGGTGTAGAAAGAAGCTGTTGTGGCAATAGCCCTTAGGTTTAATTGGCAGAAGTACTTGGAAATTTTGCCTACTCAGTCAAAAAACAATGTCATATACAGCCACACATTTAGGAACAATATTTTCAACCTTAATGGGGATCTGTGGTAGCGAGGTAATCATACTTTAATTTTTAGAAAATCTTGCCTGTACAATGGTTCCCCATGTGAGTTCCACATCTTTTGCATGCCCTATTTTGGCTTGCACTTCTTTGTCATTTTAGGTTTATCAGTCAGAGATCATAAGGGCTCCAGATGCTAAATCAGAGTGGGTGAGGGTTCTAAAAGCAACATTAAAACACATGGTAGGGGCATACTCCAGTCACCCAAACCACTCCAAACTTACTGTATTATTATGTGTATCCAGAGAAGCAATATGGAGCTCTTGGGAGGCTGAGAAAACTAGGGGAGACTGTAAGGACCATGAAAGAACTGTGGATTCAACAACCAAAAACCAAGTATGAGTGATGTATGGCGGAATCCTGGATATCCCACTCCCTCACAATGTTTCCATCTGACTAGTCAGGCTGAGCTGAAAAAACAGAGTTGAAAGGGCCCATTGTTTTTCTGGTGTTTGATTGTGTCCATTAAGCCCCTTAAGGCTTTGGGGACTAAGATTACAGCACTACGTTTTGGTAACTGTCTTAATCCTTCCACCAACCACTTTGCATTAGATGGTTATGATTTCTTCATAGAGCATGCTCCACCGTATCCTCATGAGGTTTTTTACCCAGGAGGACTTTTGAATGCTCTCTTCCCTGTGTGGTAAAATACTG
This sequence comes from Pleurodeles waltl, assembly GCF_031143425.1. NCBI lineage: Eukaryota > Metazoa > Chordata > Amphibia > Caudata > Salamandridae > Pleurodeles > Pleurodeles waltl. The sequence continues at coordinate 834,345,842 of NC_090437.1, forward strand.
GTTAAATGGGATAGATGCCGATCTATGAGAACGGTGTTCAGAATTTTACAGTTCTCTAGTCCAAAGCACGAGAGACTCACAACAAGGCTCATCAGTGATAAGGCCATCTTTTTTTAAAATAAAAACTGTGGTAGGGCAATGGAATACTTTTTCGCTGTTTGTGCTTTTTGCACTCCATGGTTGAGGAGTGATATCAGTTCACTGCCGATTCATGACAACTTAAGATCACACTCTTTCGGTTTGCAAGTATAAACCAATAATACCACAAAACCGAGTACTCCCACATGAACAGCAGATGCACCACTGGCAAAAGCAGGCAGCTTTCTCTCACCTTCAGAACAGGTCTAGCAGTGAACACCTCAGCAGAGTCCCCGTCACTGAAAAGAGGTAGAGCACAGGCAGTAGCTGTTTGATTCTCCACCACACAGAAGCAGATACAGCACATGCTGGAGACAGAAGTGCAACCTCTTTCAGAATAGAGCCTCAGAAGTGCAGGCTGAAGGAAAAACTCCTTTGCAAGACAGGCATAGCAAGAGCGGTAACTGAATAAGCCTCCTCACAATAAAGTGCTACAGCAAGAGAAGCCCCAGTGCATGCATTCCTCACACAAACACTGCAACATTTATAGGAGCTTCTCTAGCCTCTCAAACAATACGGACACAAAGACCCTCATTACGAGTGTGATGGTCTATAGACCGCCACACTCACTGTGGCGGTCCGGACTGCCGCTTTACAACCTTGGTGGTCAGACTGACAGGGAACTGCCATCTCCACCAGGATCCTGGATCCCGGTGGTCTGGAGGTGGCAGAGGTCCTAATCCGCCAGGGCAGTGCTGCAGGCCCTGGGGATTACAACCTAGTTCTTCATCAGCGGTTTCATGGTGGTAACACTGACATGAAAAGCCTGGTGGATAACAGGTGCAGGGGGCCACAGTGGTCCCCTCCACTGCCCATGAACTGTGCAGATAGTGAACATTGCAAGGCTGCAGGTGCACCATGCAAGCGACAGCATTGCCGCAGGCTCAGTTACAAGACAATGCAGTAGACTGTTTCCCAATAGGCCATCGGGCACAAACTTAAGTTTCTGTCTGCTTACTTTGTAAGAAAACCATATAAGGTCCGGAGGACAGGTTACCACATAGGCGGTGATCACCTTGTCAGGGGTTTGGTGGACAGAGTTTTAAAGTCCCCCAAACTCATAATGTCGGGCAAAGTGACAGCGGTATGAGCTTCTAACACAAGTTAAGCAAAGGCGCTTCTATTTCAATTCTGAAAATTAAATCAACGCCTTCACATGCTTTACCTTAAGTGTTTGCAAAGACGCGTATTGCTTCCCAAAACTATGCATAATCATTGCCAAAAATCCAATCAGAAAGCGTTCTCTTGAAGCCTAACGATGAAAACAAAAAAAAGTTGCCATTTTTACTGGACATCTATTTATGAACAAAAGAAACACATTTAAAAAAAATAGTATTGAAAGGGAGTCATTCTGCATCCAAGAGCAAAGAGGGAAGACCTTGGATACTTTTAATCTATAAGAAAAGGGATGTTTTTGTGGTACTGTGATTTCCAAAGTTAAAGCCAGAAATGAGGAAGCATTTTATAACTTAGGGACTGATTACAATGTTGGCGGATGGAATACTTCGTCACAAATGTGTTGGATAGTCTGCCCACCATATAACGATCTCCATAGGATATAATGGGTTCGTAATATGGCGGAGGGGATATCCATCATGTTTGTGACGGTGTAACTCCATCTGCCAAGATCATAATCAGGCCCTTAATTAGTTCAGTGACAGACCCATGTCTGCGGCAGAAGTCTGACTGACATTTGCACTGAGACTGCTAATCTGATAATTTGTATAATCTCTAGTCAGTATCATTTGCCTGCCCCTGAAAACACCAGTATGGGAGTAGATTTGTGCCTAGCTTGCTGATAGTGGTCGCTCGCATGCATTGGGGCATTACTTCCATCTTATCACATCCCGCACACATCTGCAGTGCCTTCAGATCATGCAGTAGTTGCGATTAACTGCTAGAACCCAGGAGCAGTGCAACGATTTTCAATGCTACATGAAAAGTGGCATTTTGAAATCTGGAGCACTCACCATCCACTGAAAAAGCAACATCCCAAGCCCTAGTAATCTCGAACCACTAGTAGGTTTTGCCAACAACTTGCTTGCTACTTTACCTCACTTTATGGAATAACCAGCCTTGGTAGTATCTGAATTTTAAACCTGACGAGGTTATTCAGATATGCACTGAAGAATACTCATCTAGCAGATGAGGCTGCTAATGACATTATAACTAACTCCTAGAGTTTTAGAGGTTATGGGCCGTATGTACTAAAGGTAATGTTTGCGATCACAAAATAACAAATTAGTTTGAGTTGCTTTTTGGTAATTGCAAAAACATATGTACAGGAGTGTATTTCATTCTTTTTGAGATTCCCAGTGGCCCCCAAATAGACCTCCCTTATTAGTATTCATGAGGCAGGTCTTGGTTTGCGACCTAGTAGGAGTGGCAAAAATCACAGGGATGGTGGCCTGCTAGGATCAGTAGACCACCATATGGGAGCCACCATGTCTGTGATTGCTTTTAAATAAAGCTATTTTTTTTTTTTTTTTTTTAAATGCAGCTTGATTTTCTTAAAGGAAATTAGGATTCATTTTGAAGAGAAAAATGAAAAGTTTTCTTTTCATTTTTAGGAGTAGGTAGTGGTCTGGGGACCACTGGCTGCTCTTAAAAAATATTTTTACATCCATTCTCAAAGGGGACCCCTTCCCTTTTGTGAATAGGTTACCTTCTAGTTGAAGTAGGCAGTGACATGTGAATGTTTTGCAACCGCATTTCGATCACAAAACATTCACATATACCAGTGTGTTTCGGTTTAAGGAAAGGGTGCCCTAAACATGCCCCTTCCTAATACAGAATCACAGATCCTATTTGCAATTTGGTAATAGGCTACCGAATCGCAAATAGGGCCTTTGTACATGCAAAATTGCTTTTTTTGGTCTCAAACAGCTCAATTCTGTGATCGGATCATTTTTGAGACCCACATAAAGAATTGTACTTCTGGCCCCTACCTCCCTGACCACAGCCAATTATCAGACTAAGCCATGCAGCAGCAGCCACTCACTCCAAGTAGGATGACTTTAGCAGCTGCAGAATAGGCTTCCAGTGACGACTCATAGAATGAATAAGGAGACTGGCTGATATTGAGAGTCACAGTTGGCTCTGGTCTGTGTCAAGAGAGTAGGAGCAGAACTGGTTTCAGTGGCTGCAGATACGTAATGACAGCTGGCTGCTGCAAATGGTGATGTTATTCTTAGAAACAGCCACGTCCCCCTACATTTTGCTCATCAAGAAGAGTGTCTGTCTGGTTGAACAAAGGTCAGGCTGATAAACACTCTTCATTTTCAGGTCAAATAGCCCGGAACTAGACATGTGCTATTTGCGCAGGCTCCCGGCTGCCTGAGCTGAACTTTGCTGGGCTGAAACAGTCACAGCCCTGTGGGCGTGACCTCTTCAGCCTGGCAAAAGTGCCTTAAGGCCCTCCCCCTCATGATGAGGGGGAACGTCACCAATTGCTTCTGACTTGGATGCTTCAGCTTAAAGTGCTGGAGCATACAGGACTGAGTGTCAATCAGTGACACCTTGTCACAGAGTGGGGTGGTGTCAGCAGTGTCACTGACTTCATCCCACTCTGTGACGAGTTGGAACTGCTACCTTCCCTCATTGGCTGACCTTAGGTTAGCCAGTGAAGGAAGGTGGCAATCCCAAACCTACTGGGACCTCTGAGGCAGAGCAGAAGGTAAGTGTGTGTGTTTTTTAAAAATAAATGTTTGGTGCATGCGTGTTTGTTCGAATATTTGATAATGAGTGCTGTGAATAAATGTGTGTGCACGTGTGTGAATGAATGAGTGTGAGTTTGCATGTATACATGTGTGTCCTGCTGACCCCCTTCCTCCTAAAATTACCATCCGCCACTGGAGAGGAAGCAGATTCATGGAAACAAGTCAACAGGTGAAGGTCAGCCAGTGAGGGAAGGTGGCAATTCCAAACCTCCTGGGACCATTGAGGCAGAGCTGAAGGTAAGTGTGTGTGTTTAATGAAAGTTTGGTGCATGTGTGTATGTTTGAATATTTGATAATGAGTGTTGTGAATGAATGTGTGTGTGTGTGCACATGTGTGAATGAATGAGTGTGAGTGTATATGTGTGCCTGTGTGTCCCACCAACCCCCTTCCTCCTAAATTTACTGGCCACCACTGGAGAGGAAACAGATTAATGAAAAAAGCCAACAGGTGAAGGAAGAAAAAGATGCCAAGAAGCAGAACACCTGTACCTCAAAAAGGACTGTGATTTATTCTGGCATTCATCTGGAGTTTATGGCGGTGGGCCCTAATTATGTTGTGCCCAACACAGACAAGAGGGTACCAGAAGAAAATGGCATAATCACTGATCTCTTAGAGAATGAGAATGCCTGCGCAAGGGATGATTATTGAAAGCATGAAGAAATGAGGGAGCCAGATGAGGCATTGTCAACATCATAATAACTAACATAGAGGAGCATGTTTTAGGTTAAAGTAGAAGAACAGCATCACATGGTCAACATAACTACTCATTTGGAGGAAATAGATATACATTGGTAATGGAAGAAAATATGGAAAAAGCCTCTTTCTAAGAATTATTATAAGTGGAAATAACAAAACACAATGTTTTCCACCTCTAATGTCTGGTTGAGCAACTCCTCATCCTGTTTGTGGACTGTGACCAGCCACTTGCCCTGATGCTAACAGAAGTGAATGCTGATATTTTACAGCTGATTTCTCCCCCCAGGTCCTGCTGTAGGTTGCTAAGGTCTCTGCTGTCATCCAGAAGCAGTGGGCTAAAGACGTACCCAGGAGCCACAGCCGAAAATAAATGCCTGGAAACCCAGTAATAAGGGGCCTAAGCTGACTATCTTGGAAAATCAGTACAGTCACTACTGTCAATTTGAAGTTGCTTTAGAACATGAAACATCTATGATGGCTTTGAATAAAAAGAAAACTATTGACTAATGTATTTTTTTATGTGAGAAATGATTGTTAGTTACAAATATAATGCATTTAATATTCTAAAATTGTAATTGTAGAAATACCCAATACATTTCTTGTTGACAATGTTGGTTCAGCCACCAGAACAAGTTTACACTAAAACCTTATCAGGACACTGAATTTACGGAACTGGATACAAAAAACCCAGTTGCTGACTGTGTTTCTATGGTTTGATGCTAGAGACTGATGAATTTAAATGAGAGCTGTCACATTCCAAAATGGCCAGTTTCCGTTTAGTTTACATCAGAAGTTCAGTATTCTTATTTTCAATACCAGGGATCTAATGTACTGGAACTCGTGGAGGGATGCAAACCTCACTTTCACAATCTCTAAGGTATTTTCTGACTTAACACTCATGGACTGTTGTTAAATTTGATCAGATATTGCATTTCATAGGAGAGTATTGAAACCATCAAGTTGTTGGTTTTAAATGCTTTATTGCATTGAAAAAACACAATTTATTTACTACACTGTTATGGATATAACCTGCAATGGTAGCAGTAAAACATACAAAAAACGCAAAGATCTCACCCTGAGCAATACTCGCAGAATTTTAGTAATGATAAGAATCAACTTGTGAAGCAGGAATTGAAAATATGACTCGATTTTCAAACTCTCTCGAATCTGTTGAACAGTACTGTTTTCAAGAATTACTCTCTGTCTACGGTATTTCTCATCGAAAGATTATATTTCTGATGAACCAGGAATATTGTGTAAATGTTTAAATACACAGTGCACAATTGCCTTTGTATACTCCCACTTTTCATCTTTTACCCTGCAGAACCATCAATCATTTCAATTTATTAAACATTTGCTATACTTTCAGATCATAAAAAAGGAGTACTGTATCATGCATGCATACAATATGCATTTTAATTGGATTACCAATTTAATTGGAGTCTCAAAACAATGAAAGAAAGCCTTTTTGTATGTAGGTATGTAACAAGTGTAAGCTTTAGGGTCTCGTTATGAGTTTGGTGGTCCCCCCACAGGACAGCCAAACTCACGGGAAGGACACCCCTGCCAAAGCGGTGCCATTCCTCTCGAGAGTATTACAATGTTCCTTCCGGGTTGACCGGCAGGAACATTGTAATATGCATCCCCACCATGCTGACCGGTGGGAACAGTGTTAGGATATTGGTCTTCGCTCCTTTAAGGGAGCCAAGGCCAATATCCTAACACTCCAGCAACCTTGGAAAGCGCACTGTCTGCAGAACAGACAGTGCTGATTCCAACGGTGCTGGACAAGGGGTCCCCTGCGCTAGCTTTCCATCAACCCTTTCATGGTGGGGTCCCAGCCATGAAAAGGCTGGTGGAATGATGGGTTGTAGTCAGCCAGGCGGTGCTGAGACCTGCGTCGCACTCGTTAGTTACAAGTTAGCCTGCCATCATGCTGCCGGGAAGCATGCTCCCATCACAGTGGTCCTGTGGCGAGTCCACCCACCAGGTTTGTAATTGGGTGGTCAGACCTGCAAAATTTGGCCAGTCTGACCGTCAACGTGAGTGTGGTATTCCTTGGACCGATACACTCGTAATGAGGCCCTTGGTCTGTATTTTAACAATTTTGTATTTACATAAGAAACTGTCAAACAATAAGATAACAGAGATCCTAGAGTGTTATATCTTTGTTTCGGACTGTCACGGCTGTACTTATGTACTTTATAACCATGTTTGCAAATTGGGGCCCTTATTTGAGGTTTGGAGGACAGGGTACAGTCCATCACAGTTGTGGAAGACAGTACCTCCACCGCTGTGACAGATTACTCTTCTCACAATTTAGGAGTCATCTCTGTACATTGAGCAAAGCCTGCCTTGATGGCAGCTGATTTCAATGCACAAAATGTTTGGTGGATTGCTGTCATTGGTGGCCCTCTAATAACATTTTTCAATGTTTTAGTTTCTCACAATCTCTCAAACTAGGAATTCTTGAAACACAAAAAATGATTACACCTACACCCAGGGGGTTTTCTCACAAGGTGTGGGGGTCAATATTTATTTCCTATTTTTCACCAAAAGGTCCCATCATCTCTAAAGGAGATGGGAGGACTGTGGGTTTGGTAGGTGTGGTAATCTATTGTATAAGCAATGAAGTACCCTGTCTGCCAAACTCTAAATTGGGCCCATATGTTTAGAACTATTTAGGGTAAACATTATAACTCTGAGAGATGTAGCACTGTTATAATCTGTTTTAATCATGTTTTGAAGAAGAGTCAGTAAAAAATGATTCCTGAGACATCTTGGCAAATGTGTTGAAGAACACATCCCAGTTGGTTTAAGGGAGAACCATATTGCAACAAGCAAAGCCAACATGTTTAAATTATTTTTGTTAATACAAGTGAAGAGAGGCATGCACAAGTATGCAATTGAGCATACATTATTAACGAGGTGCCGAAAGGAATGAGAGGCAGGCATAAACAACATAGCCTTTCATTAATTCCAATGCCTGCACTCCATTGGCGAGGGAAAGATACGGCTAGACACCCCAAAGCATCCTCTGGGCTTGGCCAGATGAAATTGACAAAGATTTTGAAAAGGTTGGTGAAAAACAGGCAATGATTGAAAGCGGCCAACACAAACTTGGAATATCAGTTTTACTCTAATCATCAAAATATCACATGCTGGTGTTGATTGCATCACAGCTCCCACAACCCACAGCAGAACATTATGAGCTATATTATGAGGTCTCCAAATACCTCAGTGTTAGTTTTGCAGTGTCAGAGTTAATAAAACCAGGAGTACCATTACATCCAGGGGATTCCTTTGTGCACTTTGAGGATTCACTAAGTGATTAGTAATCAGTCTTACAAAAGTGATAAACAACTGTAGGGGTTTTTCATTGTCAGGAAATGTAAAACGTAAACACTCATGCCCTACTATTTGAATATAATATCGTGCTCTACTATTTAAATATAATCCACCATGCCTTAGGGGTGATTAAGGCCTACCTCAGGGATGACTTATAAGTATTAAAAAGGAAGGTTTAGGACTGGCAAAAAGTTTTATTTTCAAAAAGGCCAAAGTTTAAAACTGCACTACAGGCTTCAGTGACAGCCTGAGACATGTCTTACAGGGCTACTTTAGTGAGTGGCGCAATGAGTGCTGCTGCCCACTGCTAGCATTTAACTTACCATCCTTGGGTACAGGTAGAGGCAATTTCTAGGGGCTAACAAATAAATTAAAGGTGTGGAGCAATTTCACCATGTTTTAAGGAGAGAGCACAAGCACATTAGCACTGGTTAGCAGGGGAAAAGTGTTAATGCCACATAAAACAAGTTCAGCAAGGTAAGTGAGTGAAGGAAAAACATTTGGGGAAATACCACACAAAGGATGTGAGGTCAAAACTGTGTTCTCCCTGAAGAGAAAGCTGATAGAACTACCCACCCTCTTGGGACTTCTCTTTGCTAAGGTGGAAAACCTGGAAACACCATCAGCTTTGGCATGGTCAATCCCAGGTGCCTGCCTGCAGCACACAAAAAAAGAACCTGACACCACGCCTGCCCTTGCCACCGTACACAATTTGGAGCCAAACCCAGCAAAAGAGGAACTAGTTGAGAGTGGGCCAGGGATTGCTCCAAACAGAAAGGCTTCAGTAGTATAAATGTGGCACCTTCAGAAACTCTTTTCAGAACAGTCATGGACCTGTGGAAGATTTAGAAGCAGGACTGGTCTGCTGTCTGAAAAAGAAGACTGGACCTGCTTGCCTTGAATCCATAATCCCCAGAAGTGACCCGAGGAGTCAGTTGACTGACCTCCTATTGGAGCTAAGGGACACAACAAACATTCAGAGGCCTCCCTGCAACTACCAAGATGACCAGCACAACCTGGACCTGCCTGTGCCTTGCTGCTGGCCTCTGCTGGAGTGATTCCTGATCCCCAAGAGGTGCCCCACATCCTGGATCCTTGGCTGCCATCAGAGTATACTCCTCCTGTTTTAAATCTATAAAATCAGCAAATCTGCAGTCCAGGTGAAAAAACTGATTTTTGGGGCATTTCATGACAGCAAACAGGGTTCTCATGTAGGCACCAGTCACCTTGTCTCCCCCAATTCAACTCTCTAGTGATGAGTGCTCCTCGCACCAACAACGAACTCCACAGAACCACCACCAATGTTGGGATCTTGCAATGCCTTTGTGCATTGACTTGGACTTTGGTAAGGTAAAATATTCACAGAGGCGTACCTGGTCTGCATTTTCAACTGTGAGAAATTCATCCTTTTTGTCCTGATCACTTTGACTGATACTGGTGTTTACTTACTCTGACAGTGCCCTAGGCACAGCTAACCAGTCCCACGGTCAGTGCTCTATGTAAAATGGTATATGCAAATTAGGCATATTGCCTGGACAACCTACCTATAAGTCCCTAGTATATATTAGGGCATGTACGTCTAGAAACCCTCAGTAACGTTAGTGCACCCATAGGTGCACTGCTGTGGTGTCCCGTGTCACTGTAAAGGCATGCCTGCCTGCCTTTCTGGCTGCTTTTAAATGAAAGTTAATCTCAAATTCGATTTTGGAATTAAAAGTGCTTCCATAATCCTTGTTAGAAATGGGGTTTTTGGTTGGCAGTCAGGTTACCCTCTGTCCAAGCAAGAACCCTCACTCTAGTCAGGGTAAGTCACACACAATCCAAAATTAGCCTGTGCCCACCCTCTGGTAGCTTGGCACGAGCAGTCAGGCTTAATTTAGAAGGCAATGTGTAAAGCATTTGTGCAATAAATCATACAATACCATAATCTAGCACCACAAAAATATACCACACAGTGTTTAGAAAAATATATAATATTTATCTGGGTATTTGCAGGTCAAGACGATTAAAGATGCAATATGAATTTGTAAAGATATCACTGAAAAGTTATATAAAGTGTCTTAAGTCTTTAAAAAGCAAACAAAGTCTCTTTCAAGCACAAAGTACCTGGTTTCTGGTGGAAAATCTCCGCAAAGGGCCGCAGAAGAAGAGATATGTGGAAAAATGGTGTGTGCGTCGATTTCTCCCCAGCACACACGGACTTGAGTCATTATTTTTCACGCGGGGAAGTCGTGCATCATTTTCCGGCGCGCGGTCTGTCTCTTTCTGTGGATCGCGGGGATTACCAGATGTTCCGGGTCTGTGCGTGGATTCTCCTGCTTATTTTCCGGCTGTGCGTCGTTCCGCGGGGCTGTGCGTCAAAATTTCACTCTCACGGCAGGCGTCGCGTCGATTTCTCCTTGGAAGTCGAGCGGCATTGTCCTTGCGAGGCCGTGCGTCAAAGTTTCGGTCGTCCCGAAGGCGTCGCCTCGATCAGCGTCGCTGTGCGGCGTTTGTCTCACCGCTGAACAAGCTTTGCGTCGAAAATTTCGGCGCACGAAGCGTCCAAGTGAAAAAGAGAAGTCTTTTTGGTCCTGAGACTTCAGGGAACAGGAGGCAAGCTCTATCCAAGCCCTTGGAGAGCACTTTCACAGCCAGACAAGAGTTCATCAAGGCAGCAGGCCAACAGCAAGGCAGCAGTCCTTTGTAGAAAGCAGACAGGTGAGTCCTTTGAGCAGCCAGGCAGTTCTTCTTGGCAGAATGAAGTTTCTGGTTCAGGTTTCTTCTCCAGCAAGTGTCTGATGAGGCAGGGCAGAGGCCCTGTTTTATACTAAGTTGTGCCTTTGAAGTGGGGGTGACTTCAAAGAGTGTCTAAGAAATGCACCAAGCCCCCTTTCAGCTCAATCCTGTCTGCCAGAGTCCCAGTAGGGGGTGTGGCAGTCCTTTGTGTGAGGGCAGGCCCTCCACCCTCCCAGCCCAGGAAGACCCATTCAAACTGCAGATGTATGCAAGTGAGGCTGAGTACCCTGTGTTTGGGGTGTGTCTGAGTGAATGCACAAGGAGCTGTCAACTAAACCTAGCCAGACGTGGATTGAAGGGCACATAAAGATTTAAGTGCAAAGAAATACTCACTTTCTAAAAGTGGCATTTCTAGAATAGTAATATTAAATCCGACTTCACCAGTCAGCAGGATTTCACATTACCATTCTGGCCATACTAAATATGACCTTCCTGCTCCTTTCAGATCAGCAGCCCCAATGTTAGCCTATGAAGGGAGCATGCCTCGCAGTAGTGTAAAAACAAATTTAGGAGTTTTACACTACCAGAACATATAACTACACAGGTACATGTCCTGCCTTTTACCCACACAGCACCCTGCCCTAGGGGTTACCTAGGGCACACATTAGGGGTGACTTATATGTAGAAAAAGGGGAGTTCTAGGCTTGGCAAGTACTTTTAAATGCCAAGTCGAAGTGGCAGTGAAACTGCACACAAGGGCCTTGCAATGGCAGGCCTGAGACAAGGTTAAGGGGCTACTGAAGTGGGTGGCACAACCAGTGCTGCAGGCCCACTAGTAGCATTTAATCTACAGGCCCTAGGCACATATAGTGCACTCTACTAGGGACTTATAGGTAAATTATTAAATAGCAAATCATGGATAAACCAATCAATAGTACAATTTACACAGAGAGCATATGCACTTTAGCACTGGTTAGCAGTGGTAAAGTGCCCAGAGGTCAAAAGCCAACAGCAACAGGTCAGAAAAAATAGGAGGAAGGAGGCAAAACGTTTGTGGATGACCCTGTCAAAAAGCCAGGTCCAACAATCCTAATTTTTTTACATATGTCACCCCTAAGGTCAGCCCTAAGTGCCCCAGGGGTTATTTGCAGTGTAAATAGAAGCAGGGACTTTATAAAATATGTTTTATGAGCCTTGGTGGGGGAAAAACAGCTACATTTGTTATTCCTTATAGCAGTGCATTAGCCCAATAAGCTAACATTGGGAGGCTTTATTTAAAATGAATAAATTCTCATTTAATCTAGAAAAGAACTAAATCTGTCAGGTTTGGTAGCAAATTAACAGTTGGGCTAAACCCAACAACTTGCCAAGTTTAGTTTTATTATAGCTAGTACAGAGGAAGAGTTTTAGAACTTTTTCTGAAAGTTACCAATGTCAGCCCTGTAGTGCCCTATCCTAATTGGTCAGTCTCTAGCAGCATGAGCCAAGGTGCCTTAATGAGGTGTGAAGTGGCCTGGGCTAAAATAAAGGACACATCCGATGGGAGGAGAACTGCTGCAGCAGATGGCAGAGCAGGATGGCCAAATTGGTTTTCAAAGGAGAGAGATCCAACTGGGACAGAAACTGGACCTCTCCTATTTCCTGCTCCCCCGGGCAGATGGGAGCCCAATGATTTAGATTAGGAGAGAAGCTGGAAAAGGTAGGTTAGGGAACCTTAGCCACACCAGTGGGTGGGCTACGCCAGATGTAACCTTCAAGGAGAGATCTTCTCCATGTTGGAATATTGAAGAATTATGCTTTCTAGGATTGTTTTTTGTCACACTTCACAAAATGTGGCCACTCCACAGAGTGGCATCCTGCATCCCATTGGTCAGGGGCCCCTCCCTTCTTACTAACCCAGGAGGAAGGATAAATATGGTAGAGCTGCCCAACAATTCAGATCCCTGCTGGATGAGATACTAGAGAAGAGGGACTGCCAGCTGAATCCCGGTTCTGCAGCTGAAGGACTGCACCCACAAGGACTGCACAAGCTGCACATTTTGGGCCTCACCAAGAAAATTACTTTGCCTGCAATTGCAAGAGTGAGCTCCCTGTAAGCCACAGGTGCAGAAGAGCACACCAGAGGCCCCTGCATTAAGTCCTGCAAGGAGAGCCCAACTGACCGCAGGAGACAACATCCAGTGACCATTTGAGGATTCTGGCTGGGTGCATTCTGGGAGCAGTAGTCCCAACTTCCAAGGAGCAACTCCAAAGAGCTGTTGGAACCTTGGATCAAGTTTGTGGACACTTCAAGGACCCTAAAACGACTTCTGGAAGAAGATCCAGACGTTTGGAACAACTTTGAGAAAAAGCTCTAAAATTGGGCCGACTCGACGTTGTGAAACAATCTGGCTACCTTCAACTGTGGCCTGAATTTCATGTTTGTCCTGCTGAAAGTTCCAGAGCTATAAACTTCCAGGTTTTGACTGGGGACTCAAGGTAAGGAAATCTGATGACATTGCATTGAAATCGGGACCGCACAACGTCGAGCAAGAAAAGCTCCACTCTTTCTAAGTGTGAAGATAAAACTTTGTGGGGATAAGGCCTTGATGGCGGTCTCCTGCTTAGTGTATCCCGGGAGGGTTCTATCTTGGTCGGCCACAACTTTTGACTTTGTCCTGGTCAAGCATAACAATATACCCCCGGCTGGTGCTTTTTGTTTTTAAATGCTAGAAATCATTTTTTTACATTTAATCCTGAAAAATTCATTTATTTCGTTTGCTACATTGGATTTTGTCATTTGGGTGTCATTTTAAAGATCAAAATATTCCCTTTTGTTAAAAATTGATGTATTTGCTGTTTTGTAATATTAAGTGCTTTACACACATGTATCCTAAATTAAGCCTAACTGCTTGTGGGCCAAGCTACCAAGGGTTGAGCAGGGATTCATTTTTTGAGACCTTGACTGGACCTAGTGGGGGACTGTGGCCTACTGCTAAGTGTAGGTACCTACCTGCCCTTACCAATAATCCACTTTTCAACACCATTTCATGCTCTATCGCTGTCGGTTTGAACTTGACTTTGACCCCGTCCAGCACAGCTAAGTCCTCAAGGGTGGCCCTATTTGCTTTGTGCGTTTTGGCACTATTATCCTCTTGAAGTTTAAACATTCATACTCAAGTTCTACTTCTTGGATTTTTGATGTTTTAGTATGATTTTAATTATTATGTTTCCCCTATATTTCTAATTTCCCAAAGTGTACTACAAAACTCAAACAAATAGGGTCCATGTTTGGAGAATGCAACTTAAAATGCTGCCACATTTGTAAGCATGTATTTTAATAATAAATGGTGCCAAAATACATTTTCTCAAGATTTCTAGAAAAAAGAAACGATAAATAACCAGTGTCCTACTTGATGATGAACATACAAATATATCGTACTAGATTGGTTACAATCTATTAGTATGTAGTTAAATAGTATTTCCTAAAAATGAATACCGTGGTCAGAATAGGATAAAGATTAAAGTTGATAGTGGGAAGCAAGTCTAGCAAAATTCAAAGGCATCTCCCCACAAGACTAAACATAGTGGATGAGGCCATTGTCATGTGCAAAATGAAGTAAAGTTACCAAAAGGCTCACCCCACCTTAGAGAAATATTATACCTTTCAAAACGTGCAGACTTAGCCTTTAGAAGTTCGATTGACACATTTCTTTACCCCAAACGTTTACTGCTGTACGTTCAAACCCGCATAATGTTCATGGTGTAGCCTGAAGAATCAAAGGTATGATTAGTCCATACTATGCTTTCTGCAGGTTAGTCTTAATGGAATCATGAGGAAAGATGATAAAAACGCCATATATCCAAACCCTTTCAGGACTCCACAGTTAATAGAATATGAATAATCATATGTCATGTGACATCGAAGTGTCATAATTGTCCGTGGGATTAAGAGCATACAGAAGCTTACTTATTTATGAACCACTTATTCCTTTTACACTATGCAACACCTAATAGACGTAACATATTTCAAGAAGCATCCAAAATCACTTTAAAAGCACACGTTATTTGTCACTCATTATTGATGTAAAACTGAACATCATAGACATAGAATACTTCAAAAAGAGACTAGTCTACCATTCACCAAAAACATAGTAGCGTTTAAATGTCTACAAAGAGCAAGAGGCAGAAGGTCACTCCAAGCTTAGCATGCAAACTTTATTTTATATTAACTAAGAGATATACTACACTCATGCAGCAATATGTAAACATAAGATTATCGTTGCTGTGGCACAGTACATTGACAAATAGAGCGTAGCCAGTGGCCCAGTTAGTAATGCATAATTGGATTACAAGAACATCAACAAATGTGGCTGTGTATACAAGGTGCGCACTTCCGACCATGAGCTGTCCTGGATGATCAAACTTCATAACATAGCAAGTCTTTTATTTTGGAAAAGAAGAGTGCTCCAGTGGTAAAACACCCAGCCACAGGGTGTGCGGATAGTTCCCTACGAAAGGTCACAGTCCATGTACAGAAAGAAGGAAACCACGGCTCTTCTCTGATTTTTATGATGAAAGTCCTTTATTCCTTGTTTTATCAGGGAAGTACATGCCCTGATCCAATAGGATACATTCAACAATTGAATTGGAAGCCAATAACAATTTCCATAGTTGAGAGAAAACAGCCGACACGTGTTTCGTCACCCTTGACTTTCTCAAGGCTTAAACAATGTAGAAATGAATTTTATATTGGAACTTCAAATAGTTTCAAAGATGTACGATCGATCAATAACGAGGTTAAGGCATAGGTCATGTGGAGAGCCAGAGACCATAGTAAGTCTCTTGTTGTCCTCCCGGCTGAGATGTAAACGAACAGCGTCGCATCAAAGGCCTTTTCATTTTTTTCATTTCTATATTGTTTAAGCCTTGAGAAAGTCAAGGGTGACGAAACACGTGTCGGCTGTTTTAAAGAGGCCCAAAATGGCTTGAGAATTAGCTGTCTGAGTATTACGTGCTCGCACATGTAATTGCAGGAGCCACCTGTGTCAGAGGAGAGCTTTGGGAATAGGCCCGTTTTTATTTACTATCTAAGCACTGGGCCTGTTAGGTCATAACCTAATTATAGGTAGAACAAACATGCAGTCTTATTGTAATGTGGTAAATAGCACCAAGAATATAGAATGCCAAAATATTTGTAAGGCTCCTTATATCTCTATCCAATGTAAGTTGCAGAGGTAATCCACAACCAGTAGAATTAGAAATATGTCATATAAAGTATTGTGTGGGAAAATTAATTTGACTTTTTTGTCTGTATACAATGTCCATGAAATAATAAAGGCATAGTTCTGTTAAAAAAAGCGCTACAAATAAAGATAATTTAAAAAAGCAAGACCATAATTCAAGAAATATTTTATAAAAGGTGTTCCACCCATAAACATAGGCCCTCATTACAACATTGGCGGTAAAAGCCGCTTACCGCCGTGCAGAAGACTCTGCCACAGCTATTATGACCCACATTTCGGAATCCGCCCAAATTCAGACACCCACACAAGTCCGCCACACCAAAGGTCTGTGATAAACTGGCGAAAACAAAACCTCCACCATCACGCCAACAGAAAAACGCCCACACTATCACGACACACGAATCCACGCGGCGGTCTTTCAACCGCGGTATTCCATTGGCGGTACACATCACCGCGCTCAAAATACACACACTCTTACAAAACACAGCCACATTGGACAATTCGAAATACACACACCTGATACACATACACACACCACTCCCACACACCCATTACAATATAAAACACACACCCACATCACCCACAAACCCCTACTACAAAAAATTCTGAAAGAAGGCCAGAGAGAGACAGCACCAGCAAGAACAACAGCATCCACAGGCACACAACACCATCACCCACAGAACTTCCAGGCACCTCACACAACACCCCACTACATATCAGCACACTTATCACCACACACTCCACCCCACACATCACCTACACCACCCCATGGCAGGGCAAAGACACCCCAGGTTCTCGGAGGAGGAGCTCAGGGTCATGGTGGAGGAAATCGTCCGGGTAGAGCCACAGCTATTCGGATCACAGGTGCAGCACACCTCAATTGCAAGGAAGATGGAGCTATGGCGAAGAATAGTGGACAGAGTCAACGCAGTGGGACAGCACCCAAGAAATCGGGAGGACATCAGGAAGAGGTGGAACGACCTACGGGGGAAGGTGCGTTCTGTGGTCTCAAGACACCACCTGGCGGTTCAGCGGACTGGCGGTGGACCCCCACCTCCTCACCCACAACTAACAACATGGGAGGAGCAGGTCTTGGCGAATCTGCATCCTGAGGGCATCGCAGGAGTAGGTGGAGGAATGGACTCTGGTAAGACAAATCTTAACTATTACATCCCCCACCCTACCTGCATGCCATCACATACCCCCACCCTCACCCCCAGCACTCCATCTCCTCACATATGTCCCAACATCACAAACCACCCATCCCAACACCAAGCCCTGCATGCAACAACAAAGCATGGGCACCCATCACTAAAGCATGCCCACTGCACATACCCATACAACCCCCTAAACCATCATCACACAAGCACACCATGCCACACACAGATGTAATAGCCATCCTTTTATACCCCTGCAGGACCCCTACCCAACGTCACCGGACAGGAGGGTCCACACATGTCCACACCACCAACAGAAGAGGCCCACAGTGATGACAGCACCTCTGTCCAACTGGATCTAGATAACCAGCCCGGCCCATCGGGGACCTCGGACAGTCAGTTCCCCTCACACAGTCACAGGCCACCACAGACCCTCCCCCCTCTGGAAACACCAGCACAGCACCCACCCAGCGGGCCCACACCTCCATCCACAGGACACGTCAATCAGCTGTGTGTCCACCACTACAGGGAACCCAGGCTAACCTACCACCCCAACAACAGGGACCTAGGGGCAGTGGCAGTGGGCACACGGTCCAGGGGACGGAGGCCCAGGAACACAGGGGAACTGGGAGGGCTGCTGTGCGACAGGGGGCGGACAGGCCAAGGGAACTCACTCTCCACGAGGCCCTCTAATCCATCATGGGAGCCTACCACCACTCCCAGGAGACGATGGCAACGGTACTGGCCCAGTTTCAGGAGACCCAGCGCCTGCAAGAGGAACAGTATATGGGCTTCAGGGAGGAACTCAGAACCATCAGCTCCACCCTGGGCACCCTCGTAGGGGTGCTGAAGGAACTTGTGAACACCAGGAGGGACACTGTGGCACTAGAAGGGGCCCCTGACACTAGCATGGACGATGAACTGCCCACCACCTCCGCCGGCACTAGTGGACAGGACGCCCGCCACAGGACCACCACACCAGCACCCCACCCCCTGCAGAGGGAGAAAAACCCTGCAAACGGTCCCCGAGATCCAGGAACAAGACAGAGCATGATGCCAAGACCCCCGCCAAGAAATTAGACCACCCTGATTGTCATCCTACTGTTCCACTTTGTCACCCTGTCCATACTTAAACTGCCCCAGCTCCACTTCCTATGCCCATATGGGCAATGCACCTGTGAGACTAATAGACTGGACTCTGCCATGGACATTCCTCTGCCATCACCCCTCACCATTTCACTACCCCCTCCAATATTGAGCACTTAAATAAATACACTTAAAGCACAAAACAATCTGGAGTCTGTCTGTGATTTCGAAATAGTGTATCAGCAATTACAGTGACAAAATGCTCTTTCAATTGTAATGTCAACATACCTACAGTATGTCACACAGCTCTAGTCCATGATGAATCTAAGCAGATGTCACACAGTGGGACCCACATCTGTGAAATCGTAAGGGAAAGTGACAACTCATTGACCATACACTGGATGAAAACGACAGACAGTAGAGAGGTGGTAGTGTTAAAGTACATGTAGTAGGCAGGTCTGTACTCTTACCTGTGTCTCACTGGAAATATTGCTTGATCACTGAGTCCCTGTTGTTCATGTCTTCTTCCTCTGCTTCCTCGTCTTCACTGTCCACAGGCTCCACAGCTGCCACAACACCGCCATCTGGACCATCCTCCTGCAGAAAAGGCACCTGTCGTCGCAAAGCCAAGTTGTGAAGCATACAGATGGCCACGATGATCTGGCACACCTTCTTTGGTGAGTAGAATAGGGATCCACCTGTCATATGGAGGCACCGGAACCTTGCCTTCAGGAGGCCGAAGGTCCGCTCGATCACCCTCCTAGTTCGCCCATGGGCCTCATTGTAGCGTTCCTCTGCCCTGGTCCTGGGATTCCTCACTGGGGTCAGTAGCCATGACAGGTTGGGGTAACCAGAGTCACCTGCAAATGGCAAGGGACAACTGTTAGACACACACTAACCTGGAGGGATATCTCCAGACCCAGACAACCATTCCCACTGTCTTGCTCCCAGGTGCTCACCTAATAGCCGCACACGGTGCCTCTGGAGTTGACCCATTACATAAGGGATGCTGCTATTCTGCAGGATGTAGGCGTCATGCACTGAGCCAGGGAACATGGCATTCACATGGGAGATGTACTGGTCTGCCAAACATACCATCTGTACATTCATCGAATGATAACTCTTCTGGTTTCTGTACACCTGTTCACTCCTGTGGGGGGAACAAAAGCCACATGTGTCCCATCAATGACACCTATGATGTTGGGGATGTGTCCCAGGGCATAGAAGTCACCTTTCACTGTAGGCAAATCCTCCACCTGAGGAAAAACGATGTAGCTCCGCATGTGTTTCGGAAGGGCAGACAACACTCTGGACAATACGTTGGAAAACATAGGCTGGGACATCCCTGATGCTATGGCCACTGTTGTTTGAAAAGACCCACTTGCAAGGAAATGGAGCACTGACAGCACCTGCGCTTGAGGGGGGATTCCTGTGGGATGGCGGATTGCTGACATCAGGTCTGGCTCCAACTGGGTATACAGTTCCTGGATTGTGGCACGGTCAAGCCTGTATGTGATAATCACATGTAGCTCCTCCATTGTCGACAGGTCCACCAACGGTCGGTACACCGGAGGATGCCGCCATCTCCTCACATGTCCCAGCGGACGGTGCCTATGAAGGACAACAGCGAGCAGAGAGTCAAACAACTCAGAGGTACGTACCCACAGTTTTCACAGAACAACATTCATACACAAAAGGTGGCCTGTATGTGTGTTGAGTCTAGGCCTAGGTATGTGTGACGCAGTTGAAAATGAAGCCATGTGGGCCCCTGAAATGGCGGCTGTCTGACCTCTAAAGTGGGACAATGGGATGTGAGGTAACTGCGCTGGCGCTGTACACCGTCGCGGTAGGCGGTCGAAGACCGCCGCGCAATGCTGCATTGGTTAACATTGGACCCTATGGTTCCCAGGAGCCAATGACGATGTACGCTGGCGGTGACGGTTCGCACCGCCACGGACGTGACCGACATTTTCTATCTGTTCAATAACTCAATACCTGATCTTCGACAGGAGAGGACCTACACTGCAAGTGCTGCTGTGACCTCGGTATGGAAGACACAATGGCTTGAGTGTCTCGGGAAAGGGCCCCTGCCTTCACATGGGAGGATTTGGAGAAACTCGTGTATGGGGTCCTCCCCCAGTACACGCTACTCTACGGTCCTCCAGACAAACAGGTAAGTACACAGGGAGCATGTTGTATGGGCAATGCCTGTGTGGAGAGGGCTGGATGTAAGAAGGAAGGGGGGAGAGTGCTGCATGCATGAAAGACGGTGAATGCATGTGCCACATGGCAAGGGTAGGGATGGGGGCCAATCAGGTTGACGGTGCAGTTGGTAATTACTTACTCTTCCCCCTGTACATTTCATGTAGGTCAGCGCCCACCAGAAAAAAACATATTTGGCGTGCCATCGCCAAGGATGTCCCGACCCTGGGGGTCCACCACAGACGGAGCCCCCACTGCCGGAAAAGATGGGAGGACATTTGCCGCTGGAGCAAGAAGACGGTGGAGGCTCAGCTGGGGATGGCCTCTCAACGTGGGAAGGGTGCCCGTCGCACCATGATCCCCCTGATGTTCAGGATCCTGGCGGTGGCCTACCCGGAGTTGGATGGGTGCTTGAGGGCATCACAGCAGCCACAAGGGTTGAGTACACTCTAATTCTGCTGACTTTGCGCGCAGTGGAGGTGTCTGGGTGGGCGAGGTGGGCTGTGGGTTTCCCTAGGCCAGGGCGAGTTCCATAGGCAAGGTCCCTCCGTAAGGCCGGCCATGTGGCACCCCACCTCTGTGGAGTGCCAGGTACACCTAGTTATGCCCCTGTGTCATCTATGTGTGCAGATGTGATCCCTAGCCTTGTAGGCCATTTTCCAGGAATTGAACTGTGGAGCCCAAGAGCGCAGCGTAGTGCAGGGGGCTTCTGTGTCTGTCGTGTCCGCCAACGGTAGCGGTAATGCATGCACTCAACAGGTCTTTCTTCTGTCGTCCCCCCCTTTTTGTGGTCTCCCTGTTTTTGTGTGCATTAGCATCATCAGGCGGAGGAGCAGTGGCACCGGAGCATCAGGGGGCTGCATCCCACATGGCCCTGGAGGGTCACACCACGGACTCGGACTTCACAAGTGGGACGGAGGGCGAGGGAAGCTCCACGGCGGGGACAGGAGCTGTGACACGGACTCGTCCCCTGATGGGAGCTCCCTTGTGGTGGCGGAAACATCTGCGCCCCCCATCTACAGGTACAGCCAACACCCCCCCTACCAGCACCGCCCTCCCAGCAGCCCCTCAGCCTTCGCCCCGTGCCCGCTCACCCGGGAGGGTGGGCATCACCTTCGCCCCAGGCACCTCAGGCCCTTCCCCAGTCACCCCTGCTGCCCTCAGTGAGGAGGCCATTGACCTCCTCAGGTCCCTCACTGTTGGGCAGTCTTCCATTTTGAATGCCATCCAGGGTGTAGAAAGGCAGTTGCAACAAACAAATGCATTCCTGGAGGGCATTCATTCTGGTCAGGCGGCCCTTCAGCGACCTTTTCAGACTCTGGCCTCAACACTGATGGCAGCCATTGTCCCTGTGTCTAGCCTCCCCCCCCAACTTCCTCCACCATGACCCAATCCCTTGTACCTCAGCCTATCCCAAGCACACGTACAGACCAGCATGCACACACGTCAACATACAAGGGAAGCTCAGGCAAACATAGGCACCGCACATCCCACAGGCAGTCATGCAAGCATCACACACATGCAGACACACCAACATCCACTGCCTCCACTGTGTCCCCCTTCTCCTCGTCTCCCTCCTCCCTCCCAGTCTCGTCTACACTCATACCTGCATGCACTACCTCTACAGCCACTACGTCCCTCTCTAGCACACCCACCACCACACCCAGCTCACGTGCAGTCACCACCCCCACTACCATTCACACATCCCCTGTCCTCTCCCAGTGTGTCTGTGAAGCCCCCTCCCAAGATACACAAACGCAGGCACCCACCCACCCAACAGCCATCCACCTCACGACACCCTCCAGCGCGTGCACCTTCACCCAAAGTCACCAAACGTACACCTCCTACAACCACCACCTCTTCTTCCACTCCCAAATCCCCTCCAGCTACCCGTGCCAGTGTGTCCAAAAAATGTTTCCTGTCCAACCATGAACTCTTTCCCACACCTCCCCACCCCGTCCGTCTCCTAGATCCCGAACTAGCACCTCACCCACAACATCTCCGGGACCAGTGGTGCCTGTAGTCACCGGAATCTGGAGTGCCCCGGCCACCAGGGCAGCCAGTGTGACACGGAGCCACAGAACAGACAGTCCCCCACCTGGGAAGCATCAGAAGTTGGCCTGAGCTCGGTGGGAGGGGGGAAGACTCCAGCCACCAAAGCCGCTCCCCGGGGTCCCGGTGGGAGTGTGGAGTCAGCTGTAACACCTTCCAAGGTGGGGAAGGGCCACAAGATACCCGGCAAGTCTGGGAAGAGTAGCACAGCGGAGAAGACCGCCATCATCCCCTCTGCCCAGGAGGCCACCTCCAGCACAAGCCCAGCTGCCTAGGACAGGCCCGCAAGCACAAGCCCAGCTGCCCAGGACAGGCCCTCCAGCACAAGCCCAGCTGCCCAGGAAAGGACCGCCAGCACAAGCCCAGCTGCCCAGGACTGGCCCGCCAGCACAAGGCCAGATGCCCAAGACAAGCCCGCCAGAACAAGCCCAGCTGCTCAGGACAGGCCCACCAGCACAAGCCCAGCTGCCCAGGACAGGCCCGCCAGAACAAGCCCAGCTGCTCAGGACAGGCCCGCCAGCACAAGCCCAGCTGCCCAGGACAGGCACGGCAGCACAACCCCAGCTGCCCAGGACAGGACCGCCAGCACAAGCCCAGCTGCCAAGGACAGGCCCGCCAGCACAAGCCCAGCTGCCGAGGACAGGACCGCCAGCACAAGCTCATCTGCCCAGGTGGGGCCCGCCAGCACCAGCCCACCTGCACAAGCCCTGCTGGGCCATGAAGGACTGCCAGCATAAGCCCCGCTGGGCCATGAAGGACCGCCAGCAGCTGAGTCCCTGCAATGGAGACCGCCGCCTCAAGCACAGCTGAACAGGGCACCGCCATCTCAAGCACCGCTGAACAGGGCACCGCCGTCTCAAGCACCGCTGCACAAGGCACCGCCATCTCAAGGACCGCTGAACAGGGCACCGCCATCCCAAGCACCGCTGGACAGGGCACCGCCATCTCAAACACCGCTAAACAGGGCACCGCTGTCTCAAGAACCGCTGGCCCATGAGCGGCAAAGGCACTGACGCAACTGAGTCCGTCATGGGGTGAATGATGCACTCTGGGCACAAAGCCCCCTCCAGAACCAGTGGAGACTGTCATCCACTACCTATGTCCTTAGCAGGATGAAGCACTCTGGGCACCATGTCCCCCCCAGAACCAGTGGAGACTGTCATCCACTACCTCTGTCCTTAGCAGGATCAAGCACTCTGGGCACCATGCCCCCTCCAGAACCAGTGGAAACTCTTATCCACTTGAGAGACTGTGGCTTTGCACTCCCCTGTATATGGCAGTGGGCGAACCACCCCACTGTATAGACTTGAGAGACTGTGGGCATACCACCAACTGTAGAGACTTGAGAGACTGTGTCTTTGTACTCCCCAGGATTGAACAGTGGGCAACCCACCCACTGTAGAGACTTGTGAGACTGTGGCTTTGTTCTCCCCAGGATTGAACAGTGGGCAACCCACCCACTGTAGAGACTTGAGAGACTGTGGCTTTGCACTCCCCAGGATGGAACAGTGGGCATGTGGCCCCCTCGTGGATTTGGCGTTGTGCACTCAAGCGGCTGAGGTGCCCCCCCCTTTCCCTCCCCCTGAGGTGCCTGTTTAGTTGCTGTCTGATGCCCCTGCAGTGTTCTCTCCATCATGGTCGGGGATCTTGTGTGGGCCTCGCCCATACCGTGTGGTCCCAGTGTTCCACGGACTTTCTTAGAGCACTACCTGGACTGCTATGCTTGGTATATATTTTGTACATGGTGTATATGTATATTTCTGCCTACTTGCTTTTAATATATTACAATGGTTACGCTCATTTTCTATTATCTTTGCATTCTTCCAGGGGGTTTAGGGGGTGTAACTGTGATGTATTGATATGCATTAGTGTGTGTGTTGTAGTGGGTGAGGGTGGGGGTGTTGCGTGTGTATGTCTCTGTTTTTTCCCTCCCCCCTCCCCTGTGTCGTAGGTGCAATACTGACCGTGGTCTTCATCGCGGACATTCGTGCTCCTGGTAGAGGAGCAGGAAGACTATTGTAGGTAGAATTTGGAGTTCCGGATCCATGGCGTCCTCGTTCCTCGTGGGGTGTGTAGAGATGAGCGTTTTCCCTTCGGGATTCCTGTTTCTGCCGTGTTTTTATCCGCGCTGAATCCACCCCGGAAAAAGGTGGTGGATTGGCCTTTCATAATAGTGTGGGCGGTACATTGTCTCCCACCTGTCTGTTGGCGGTGACCGCCGCGCTGTTTGTTTGTACCGCCGTGGCGGTCGGAGTTTTAACGTGGCTGTCTTTGTTGGCAGTTTCCGCCACGGTCGTAATTGCAATTTTTTTACCGCCGGCCTGTTGGCGGTCTTAGGGCCACTCTAACACCGACCACCAGGGTTGTAATGACCACCATAGTCTGTTAATGTGAGAGAATAGGGTTGATTGCAGAGGCCCCCTAACTTTTTGCCTCCATTTTCCACTTTTTGCTAGTGTTTCCTGACTCTGATGGTGCCCTGGGTACTGCTAACCAGTCCCAGGGCCTGTGCTCTGTGTAAACTCAGTATGCAAATTAGGCTAATTGTAATTGGCTAAGTCAGCCTACCTATAAGTCCCTAGTATATGGTAGGGCATGTAGGTTTAGGGACCCCAGCACATAGGTGCACTGCTGAGGTTCCCAGTGTCATTTTAAAGGCAGGCCTACCTTGCTGGCTGCTTTTAAATTAAAGTTACATGCAAATTCATCTTTGGAATTAAAATTAGTTTCAAAGTCTTAAACTACCTTATTTTTACATATAGGGCACCCCTAAGGTGTGCCCTATGTGTCCCTAGGGCTGGGTGCCATGTAACTATAAGAAGGGGCCTTCTAAAAATAGTTTTATAAGCCCTGGTGAGCAGTGGCGTAGCGTGGGTTGTCAGCACCCGGGGCAAGGCAAGTAATTTGCGCCCCCTAACACGGGGCAAGGCAAGTAATTTGCGCCCCCTAACCCGTGGATTTAGTCTCTTCCAAAATGTTGCGCCCGGTGCGGCCGGCCCCCCCTGCACCTCCCACGCTACGCCACTGCTGGTGAGGTAAAACAGCTAAATTTGTTTTTCCCTCATTGTAGTGAATGACCTCCATAGGCTAGAATGGGGAGACTTTATTTTAATTGTAAAAGTCCCCTTAAGTAACAGATACCAGACGTTTGGTTTCAAAATAATTGTTATAATAAATCACACAACTTCCAGTTGTTGGATTTAATATAACTTGTTCAAGTAAAGCGTTTTGAACTTTACCGGAAAAGTTGCCAACTTCAGCCCTGCAGTGATTTTGCTGCTGTGCTCTGATTGGCCAGCCTCTGGTAGCCTAGCCAGTCTGCCTTGATGAGGTGTGAAGTGGCCTGGCTGTACACAAAGAGATGTGCCTGTGGGGGGAGATCTCCCCCCAGCAGATGGTGAAGCAGGAAGGGGGAGGGCTGCCAAACTGGTCTTCAAAGGCAGAGAAGGACATTTGGAGCAACCCAGTAACACCCTCACATCCTGCAAACCCAGACAATTAGGTGCCCCCTTGATTAGATTAGGAGAGGGCAGGAGAGGGGTGTGTTTAGGATGTTTAGCCACACCAGTGGGTGAGCTCAGCCAGATGTAACCTCCAAAAATCCCTTTCAGTCATGATGGATTTTTGAGGAATGTTGCTACCTGGGATTGATTTTTGCCACACTTCCCTGGAAGTGGTCATCACAGGGGAAGGACCCTGCACCTGATTGGAGAACATGGACCACCCTTTTTTCACCCAGGAGCGAGGATAAAACTGGCAGACCTGCACCCACACATCAGATCCCTATCAGATTCCAACAAGGAAGAACTACAGGAGAAGAAGGACTGCCCTGCTGGACCCCTGACCTGCACCTGGACACTGCACTCTGGAGGACTGCACCAGCTGCACACTTGGGCTTCACCACTAAAAGGACTTTAACTGTCTTCTACTGCTTCAAGAAGGGACTCCCTGTTTGCTACAGGTACAAAGGAGCTGCCCGGAGTCCCCTGCATCAAGTCCTGCAAGCAGAGCCCAGCTGACCAGCGTCCAGTGGCCATTTGAGGATTCTGGCCAGGTGCATTCTGGGAATTGTAGTCCCAACTCCCAAGGATCAACTCAGAGCTTTTGGAACCTTGGATCAAGTTGTGGACACTTCAAGGACACAAAAGGAACCTCTGGAAGGAGATCCAGAAGTTTGGAGACGTTTAGAGCAACTCCATAATTTGAAGAGGTGCATTGTGGGAGTTGTAGTCCCAGGCCCCAAGGGGCACACCAGAGCCTCTGAACCCTTGGCTGGTGCTGTGGACCACTTTCCTGAATCAAACACTTCTGAAAGTAAGTGTGACAGTGTTACCTCGTGGGTGACCTGAACTCTGGACTTTGTTCCTTTCAAGTGTGACCTTTTTTTTAACCCTTTGAGCGCTAGTTGCTTCTATGCTCTAGAAAGCATTAATTCTTTCAAAAATCATATCTCCGGTTCTCCTTATCCGATTTTATTCATTTTTGTGTCATTTTAAAGATAACAATATAATCTATTTTTATAAATTGATTGTGGAGTTTTAAACAGTTTCCTGTGTTTTTTTTAAATACTGTTTTTTGACATTTGAATACTTTATGCTTTGTCTCCTAAGTTAAGCCTTGTTGCTCATTGCCAAGCTACCAAGGGTTGAGCTAGGTTTAATTTACTGAGACATAACTAGACCTAAGTGGAGGTTAGTGGCCTTTTGCTAGGTGTAGGTACTTACCTGCCCTTACCAATAACCCATTTTACAACAGTTACATATAATTCCCTCTGGATTTTTTTTTTTTTTTTTAAACTTGTGACATAAGCAGAAATTGACTCTCAAAGGATCAGAAATTGCCCGGATTACTATTTCTGAACGTATTAAAGTATAACGCACAAGCATACTGCAACTAATACATATTAATGTAATTTACTAGGTCATCCATAAACAAAGGAAAGGGAGTATCAACTTTTTAATCAACTGATCGTTACCATATGTGTTTGACCTCTTCCATGGGATTCTTTCATTTAGACTCATGATTTTTTTATGCTCCATCAGCTGCATTTGTCTTGTCAGATCTTCACCTCTATCAACTGTCCAAATTACCTTCTCTGTATGTCCACACTTGGGACAGTGTTGGAACATAACAGCAGTGAGTCTTCTGCTGTATACAGGAGATTTATGTTTATAAGAGTACTTGCATCTCTTTACTAGTTTCTCCAATAAATCCCTTGTTCTATGGACAGTTAACCACATTTTCAGTGCTACAATTTTGCCATCTAATTCAGATAGTTCATATTACCTGTATTCACCACTTTATCATTAAATTATGCTGCATCACAAGCTTGGCACATTCCATGAGTATGGTTAGTCGTAATCCAGTACAACTATCTATTATTACCTGAGAGTCAAAATGTTAATCTTCCCTGCATTGGTATGTACCATATTATTTTTCTAGTTCCTAGTTATGAATATTCTGAAGATCAATGTTTACCCTACCTTCCAAACATGCTGTGTGGCATTATGCAACCTCTTGGTCTTCCAGATGCATTTTAGTTAAACAAGGATTAATGCAATTAACGTGAAGAAATTACATGTAGGCCTCACATAAAAAGATGTATTTTAGACGTGTTTGAGAAAAGAAGGCTTTCATAGCCACATGTATCTATAAAAACAACAGTAGAAAGCATTTTCTTTCTTTCTGACCTAGGTTGGGAATGTGAGATGTAAAACTTCCAATGCCACAAATGTGTTGAGACAATATATATGATAAAAGGATGTTGTACTTCAACATTCTCATAGGCACAGTTTCACTGAATTTAATAATGTGATTAAAATGTTTGGTTTTTACATAAACAATAGAATATTGAGTTAGAATGGATGGGAATCTTATAATTATATTTGTGATGTGAAGGCCTAACAACGAACTGCTTCTTTTCCTAGTAAACAATCAGTGGGAACTCTTATGAGTTTTTACAGTTGTTTCAATTAACTTTGTAGTTAAATTGTTTATATCTTGAGCTCTTTTTTTCTTGAAGGCTTGCACGATGGAAGGTTTCCTGTTCCCATGATGACATTGCGCAATAATTCTACATTTGCGACATTAGTTTTAGTGATATATTAGCAAGTGTTCCTAGAGTAGTTCTGTAGTAGATCCTGTTAGATCCTGCCAGACTGTTGCTTCCCAATTCCCAAACTCTCTGCAGAACCCTTTACTGAAACATTTTCTCAGATTTATTATGAGAGACGTGCCTACATCTATGCTGCTTTGAGACTATACTGAGATTCTTGAACCTTTCTTTGTGGGAAGTTCTGCTTATGATCTGAACTTTATGCTAAAAACTTCATTCACATCTTGGATTTAGAACTCTTTATGTGTTCTAGACAGTCCCTTTCTCTTATACTCCAAACTTAGAATAGGGATTTAATTCTATGGAACACTCTTTATAATTTGTTCTTTAATGTATTGATGACTTGATTGACTATTATAGATAACTTTTCAATAAATAAATTTTACTAAAAGATTTTATGTAAAGCTTTGAAACTCACACACAAATCTCATCATTGACTCTGTCAAAAATGTAATTGATTTATGATAATAATTAGGTTGTTTGTATTGCAGATTCTGATTAATTCCAACTTGCCTTAAAGGTTCATTTGACCATGGGCCTAGTACACAGAGGGGACTTTAGTTTTCGGATGAGTTGGTAAGATTTACACCATAAACAAAATATTTATTTTAAGTCCCTGCTCCAAAAATTGGGTAGCAGAGGTTGGTTTACATAATGAAAAAGAGGAGCTTCAAAAATTTAAAAGTGCCCTGAGACAGATAAGAGTCCATCTTGCCCAAAGCCCGAGTTTAAAGATGGAAGGATTGAGGTTTTCTGAAGTGGTTACAGATTGTAGAATTGAAGGTGTGGTTATGAATAGGGATCTTCATCACAATTGTGTTGGCTGTTGTGAATTGTGAGTTGCAAAAGTATTCATGATTTGCACAAGCATTGATTTTTTTAAATGTATTACTGAAGCTCATGACTTGCTGATGTGCATGCGCTTTGTTGAAGAAGATAAAGACGTTATTGGACTACAAAGTAGTCCAAGATCCTGGCATAGATACATATATAGTTGATTTATTGGTTTTCTTATCTGCTAATGACTTGTGGCGCAGGTCGTGAAACATTGCAGACAAAACATTTGAGACTGGGACAGTACAAGTTTATTGTGATTGTACTAATATTAATCAGTGTTGGCACAACCTGCTGCACAAAGGTGATGCCATATTGACTAGGTGATTTTCCACTCAGAATTTTTTTATAAATATGTGCAAAAACTCTTTTTGAATGAGAAAAGTTGAAAGTTGTCAAAACTTAAATATTTCAGTTGTTGAGTTGCTCTTTGCTTTCTTTAGTAGTGGCAGATAAAGACTGTTATTTTATGTTATTTTATGCTGAGATTAGTAGAACTGATGCTTTGTGTGAACAAAATGAAATTGTAAAGGAGGGTAAGCCGCTGCAAAGAGCAGGTTGTCTTGTCATATTGTGCTGCACTGGTAGGGGTCGGTTGGTGTGTTATGCCGCACTGTGATAGACTGAGCTGTGTGTAAAACCACATAGTGATTGGTTGATTGGTCTTCAGAGACTGGGAGAAAGGCTTACTGGAAACTGATATATACAGAAGAGAATCAAAACACTGAAGATTTACATTCCATTGGTTGCCATCTCTTGATTAAATTTGAAATCAGGCATTTCAATGCTATTAGAAGTTTAATGAGAGGTGATGTCACTATTGCATTTCAGGGGGGTGAGTGAAGAGACACCTCCGGAGGGTACACCAGCTTACCACATGATGACTGAAGAAGGGTTATACACGTGTGTATGGCTTCACCAGTGGTACGATATCACTGAGAAATAGGGTTCATTATGCTTTTCCAGGTGGGGTACATTTAATTTAAGAATTAGAGAGAGATTACAAGAAACACTTTACGATATGTAGCCATTGGAAAATATGGTTCGAGATAGAGCAAAATACCAAAGATGCACAAAGAGAGCAATGAGAAATTCAGATTTAATATGGGATGAGCAACAACAAAGGTGAAAAAAGAATGTACTAGAGGAAGCTAGATAATGCCCTCCAGTTGCAATTGAGAAAAGTGAGCAATCTGAAAAACACTAAAGACCTAAAAAGAAAAAGATGAAAGGGGAAAATAAAACACATGATCAAACAAAGTCAAAGATACTAATTCAAGAGATTATTTTCTGGACTAGGTACTGGTTGCACGTCCACAATCTTAAGTGCATCCTGTGACAAATACTGATAGAACAACAACTAATAATATGACAGTGCCTATCACTCCTGTTGAACCAAATGCATAATACATTGCTAGACCATTACCAATGACTCAGCCTGTTGTAGCTTAGACTGTAATGGCTCAGCCTGTCATAACACAGCCTGTCATAATACAGCTTGTTGCACAACCAGTGATCACAATTAATGTACCAATGTCAAATAGGGACTGCTCAAACAGTAATGCCTGCAAATGTTACTGCTTCCATTATAACTACACCAGCACCCATTACCAGAGTAATCACAGCACAACCAGTAGAAACATGCATACCAAATGCTCCGATTAATCATGTCCTAAATGTAGTAGCTCAAGAAGCTGTTAAAGGTGGATCTGTTACAGGGTTTATCCCAACTTCACAGAATTCACATCACCATAGACTATTCATCATCAGGGGAGGGGAAGAGGTTTGTCTTTATGACAGAAGCAACACAGAGTGAAGCAAATTTGTTTGAAGATTTGATTTTCCCCATGATTTGAAGGAGCTGCCAGGATAATTTCAAAAACAGAAAATGTGGAAAGCTCTAACACTAGTCAAGGTACAGAAAGAGGGACACCATCAAATATCCTGAAATTAAAAATAGAATTTCAGGAAATAATTAGAGGGTGTTTGGATCTAAATCATGTGAATCGATACCAAGAAAAAGAGCTGATTTATTTCTAGGAGAGCTGCAACTGTGCATGACAAATTAACTGAATTAGCAAATAAGTATGAAGTCGATCTTTCAAAAGGAATTCCATTGCAGAAACGTTTCAGGGCATCTTTGAGTGATGAATCATTTGAGACAATGTGCATTTCAGAATGCGATTGTAGATTACTAAATTGATTAAATGTGTCCACATGTGGAGTGAATTTCAGAAATTAGTGGGCTAAAAAATGGGCAAAAAAGTATGAAAAGAAAAATAAACAGAAAGACACAGCTAAAGTAAAAAGGAAGCCATATTCAGGTCGCCCAGATTAGGGCAAAGTTTCAGCTTATCCACTGAGAGAAATACAATATGGAGGGTATGTCAATGTACCT
Organism: Pleurodeles waltl; assembly: GCF_031143425.1. Classification (NCBI taxonomy): domain Eukaryota; kingdom Metazoa; phylum Chordata; class Amphibia; order Caudata; family Salamandridae; genus Pleurodeles; species Pleurodeles waltl. Next base: position 834,377,531 of record NC_090437.1, read on the forward strand.
TGGAGCAGGGGAGACCTCGGGGCATTTACAAACAATCTCCTCAATTTGAGAAAAAAACCATAAGCAGTGGTAAACACCATTTCAAAGGTCTGTGAAGATTTCAAAAATGTTGTGCACTAATTTAAATACATTCTTTGATATTGTTTTGAATTATTTGTGGTCTGAATGGAAAAAAGCTGTACATTTGCCTGATTAAGAGCCATCGAGTAATTCTCACACTTATGCACCTTCACCTACTGTGATTGATAAGTACAATGAGGTGATTACTTTCCTGAAAGGCAGAGTTTCTCCAAAGGATTTGGATTATGTGAGGGTTACCAGGATTCAAGAGGAGGTGGAAGAGTCTGTGCATGGATATTAGTGAAAAGTTATTGAAATAATTTTCACAGTATACAGGTCAGACACATCTTGAGCTGAATGATTTGTTGTTCTCTATTTAACAGTTTGTTCTTGTTTTGAGACCTAAGATTAGTCAGCACATACAACAGAATGTGATTTGTTGGTGAAGAAAGTAATTGGATGAGATCCTGTAGTATGCCCAGTATTGTAGTGATGAACATGAAATGAAGCACAAAAGACTTAAGGAAACATTTGTGTTGACCCAGATGAAAATGACTTAGAAAGGTTTTCAGACCTGTTGTGTGCAGGGAATGGTGCAGTGCAAGGTGTTGGTTCTCAAAATGTTATGCATGGAGTTGGGTTCCAAGCTGGAATGCAAGGTGTAGAATGAGGTATTTTTGGTGCTCAGGGTAGAGGTTGAGGACTTCTGATTTATCTGTGTACGAGTGCAGATGTTGCAACATTGATGAGAATGACTCCCTGCAAAATTGGGCATTGGAAAAATGAGTGTAGGCTAAATCCAGATAGAGTAAATAATAATGCAATGCAAGGAGGAACCCAGATGCAAATGCAAATTGTACCTAGTCAGAAATTGCAAGTATCAGTGCAAAGCCAGGTCCCAATGATACCAGTCTAAGAAGCCCATATGGGTTAACAGAATGTGGCTAATCCTAAAATGAACATGAATCAGGTACTCCTAAATAAATAATAATTCATTTCAGGTCCAAAATCAGAATACAGTTCAGCAGTTTACAATGATTGACAATGAAAGCTTTGAGTCAGACACTTCTCAATTACCGTGCCTGAGAGAAGTTAGCAAGTTTGGCACAGTCTTAGAGGTACACCAGGGAGGACCATTTGTAGAAGGTGGGGCAAATGGCCATCAAGTGTCATTCATGATTGACACTGGTGCTTTGTGATCCTCTGTTAGAGCAGCCGAAGTCCCAGACCTATCTCAAAAAAGAAGATCCAAGTGGTAGGTGTAACAAACAAACAGATTACAAACCCAGTTTCAAAAACATCTGTGTAAAAATAAGTTCATTTTTAGAAAATCAACAGTTTGTTGTCTGTGACTCACACCCAGTAAACGTTTTAGGATGCAATTTGTAGTGCAAGTTAAATTACGCAATCTATTGTATGCCTAATGGAGTCGAATTCCAGACCCATGTTGAAGATGTTGAGTTGAAGTTAGCCCAACAAGATGCTTTAGAGGTTTATCCAATGAAAACAGTAGAGTAATTGTTTTCTGAATTGAAAAAGACTGTGGATCCAGAGGTGTGGGATTTCACAGGGAAGGATTTCAGACTGGTTATAGGCGTTGAACCAGTCTGAATCACAATCAAGTCCAATGCAATCTTTCTGAGAACACCACATTATCACACAACCCCAGAAATAATAGCAGGGATAACACCAATAACTGAAGGCATTTTACTTAAAGGGATATTGAGACAGCTAATCAGGAGTCGATGCAACTCACCGGATATGGGATCACAAAAGCCCAAGGGCAAATTTAAAATCATATAAAACTTATGAATGGTGAATGATGTTGTAATCCCATGTTGTCCTGTGATACTGAATCTAGCCACGATATTATACCAAGTTGTATTCACAGCAGCATGGATCATTTTTGTCGACCTTTGTCAGGCTTTGTTCTCGATTCCCTTACATGAGTTCTGCCAATTTCTGTTCTCAATCATGTTTGGAGTGAGAGTCTTGCCATGGTGCCGAGTCCCACAAGGGTTTCCTGAAAGTCCATCGACCTTTAATCGGATACTGAAGAAAAATCTGGAGACATTACAGATACCTTGTCATTCAGTCCTTGTTTAACATATTGATGACCTGTTTGTGGCATCAGAGACAAAAAAGCTTGTAAGCAAGATACCGTTGCTTGTGGAGCATGCAGCAATTATCTGACACACCGCTGTCCAGGTGGAGAAGACCGCCTTATTATGACCATGGCGTTGTTCCACCGGGACACAGCCAATACACCGTCAGCGCGGATGGACCTCCATGGCCGGCGGCAGGCATCTCTAGTCCAGTGAGGACCATGGTACCACCGCACATATTATGAGGTTGCACACCGCCAGGATTTCCTGCGCGGTCGGACCACCACCAAAAGCCTGGCAAAAATGTAGCATATAAAAAGGAACACTCACAGTAAGGAACAGAGACAGGTTGGGAGCCACCATGGAACCAGAACTTGAAGTCTTCCCACTGCTCCTGATCGCCCTGCGTATTCGAAACTGGCAACTGCAAAGAGGACAACAACCATAAGTACATACACCTAGAGTACACTGGAGGGAAAGGAATTAGTACAGACATACACACTACACACACAGACGGGATGGCTAGCGACCGACGCACATGCACATGCACCCACATATGCACTCCAACAAACACACACCTATACACACATACACATGCAGAAGTACCATACATACACCATGCACAACACAGACATACCTGAAACACGTCACCACAAACACAACCCCGCCACAGGACAACAAACATATACACAACACCACAGTGTCACATACCATCACAATCACAACTGTACAAATGCTTTGCCAACCCATGACACACCACACCTACACATGACAACATATACACACAACAACACACAAAGATATTCCACAACCACACAACACCAGCACACACCCACACAATGTACCAAATTACACACCATACCCACACAACACACAACACAGAAAACCTTGCCAACACCACACACACGGTCGGACATACAACAAGCACATAATAGCATACAACACCAACACAACACACCACGTACAATCCACAACATAGCCACACACATGCCTAGAATCACACAATCATCACACACACAAAACACATTAATTGCACCTAGGCCCATGTCCGGCCCACACACACACATTCATGGCAAAATGGAATTGTTTGGAGCTGGACAGACCCAATAAATAGGTTGCCGAAACAGGCAGTTCGGAAGTGCACTTCACTAGCACCATTGCCTTGTCACATTTACTCCATGGTTACCCTGGCAGAGTCATTGATTCACATTGTTGATGTGCACCTTCCACTATACACATTCACAGTATGCCAGTATGCAGCCTCCCAATCAAGGCCTGTCAAGTGCCAATTTACAGTCGGTACATTACCCCCTTTTGACTGCTGTGATGCCCTCAAGCACCCATCCACCTCAGGGTGGGCCACTGCCATAATGTGGGCCATTAGGGGGGTCAGTGTCTGACGGTCACCCCTCCCTCGTTGGGAGGACATCCCCAGCTCGGCCTCAACAATCTTTCGGGCCCAGCATCTCAGGTCCTCCCACTGCTTTCTGCAATGGGTGCTCTGCCGGCTATGGACCCCCAGGGTCTGCACTTGCTTGGCGATGGTCCTCCAAAGATGCTTCTTCTGATGGGTGTTGACATGGATGGGTGACAGACAGGAGGAGAATGTGATTAGGAGTGGCACTACATCGACAGCAGTGGCCTATATACACCACACACACACATCACCATCCACATCTATCCAAACGGATCACACTCCATATATGCATGCCCCAGCATGCATGCACACTGTGGCCGGTATGGCACTGCAACTCACAGGAAAACACCCCTATCACACACGCCAATGGTATGGGGCTCACCTGTTCCTCTGGTGCCCCACACAGCTATCCGTATAGGGGTAGGACCCCTTCCACCAGTTTTTGTAGTTTTTGCTGGTTAAAGGCTTGTAGGATGTGGCATTATGGCTCCCAGAGACAGTACAAGCAGCTCACATAGTGGAGCGCTTGCTTGCAGGAGTCTCAGGAGTCAAGTGACATAGTTGGCTGAAAATTACAGTCACAGGCACTGCATACAGGACTGTCACTGCCGGCGGTGATCATCATTGTCCCCAGTCCCCCATAAACAGCAATGTCAACCAATGAGAAGTTACACAGTGGTTACGACTGCCTACTGCCATGACAACAGAATTACCTCACTTCCAAATACCCTGTGCTGTAGGACAGATGGCTGCCTTTTTCTGTACAGTTAATGGGTGTATATGAGAAATGTAAGTGCGTCATGACACTGAAATGTCCCAGTTAGTGCACAGGACCATGTATGTATGTCATACACGGCCACATACATGTGGGATACAACACATATGTAACATGAAGTGAGTATACCCCTACATGCTGGCCCGTTAGCTGTTTTGCTACCTATATCACTGTCATATGTACATGCATGTCCTGGTGGGACGCATATGTGCACATGATCTGCACCATCACACATGTGTTGGTTGATACATATTATGTACAGGACCAGATACTGTCAGCACGCATACCATGACACTCCTACATACCCTAATAAGTAACTGTCACCCATTCACCCATGTCTGCATTGTTTAGTGTGTGTCATGCCATATTGGACTGATAACATGTTTGACCTGCATGTCACATGAAACAATATTTCCCTCCCCTTCCTACATACCATGTAATGAGGAGAAGGAGGAAGGAACCAGTGTACCTTCCAGTAGATGACCTCGCCACCTTGGAGGGAAGACACATTGTGCAGGCCTACTGATTGAATCGTGTCACCATCATGGAACACTGTACTTAGTTGGAGGCTGATCTACTACCTCCCATTCGCAATCCCAATGCCATCCCTCCCATGGTCCGAGTGTTGTTGGTGCTGCACTTTCTTGCCACACGGTCCTTCCAGTATACAGTGGGTTTGGCTGCAGGGATGTCATAGCCCATGTTCAGCATTGTGTTGTGGGATGTACTGTCAGCTTTCCAGAAACACCTGGACAGTTACATCTGGTTTCCTCACCCTGCAGATTTGGCCACTGTGAAGGCTGACTTCTATGAGTGAGGACACATCCCTCATGTAATAGGGGCTATTGATGGCACCCATACTGCTTTTTTTCCTCCACGAGTCAACAAACAAGTTTATCGTAACCGGAAAAACTTCCACTCCATAAATGTGCAAGTGGTGTGCTTGGTGGACCAGTATGTCTCCCAGGTGACTGCCAAGTTTCTAGGATCTGTCCATGACGCCTACATAAGGAGGAACAGCAATATCCCAAACATTATGGCATGTCTACAATGAAAGAGGGCTTAGCTAATTGGTACGTTTCTGTGTGGATATGTTTCTCTGTTGTTGCTCCTGTCAACACTATATTCCATGTGTTTGTGTCTGGTGTCTAACAGGTCCTGCCTCTATTCGCACAGGAGGCTCTGGATATCCTAACCTTTACTGGCTGTTGACACCGTTTTAGGTACTCTGCCACTGAAGCAGAGACACATTACAACGAGGCCCACGATAGGATGACGCATGTGATTGAAAGGACATTTGGCCTACTCAAGGCAAGATTTAGATGTATCCAAGTCTCAGGAGGAGCCCTGCTCTACAGTCCCCAAAAGGTGTGTCAGATAATTGCTGCCTGCTGCATGCTCCACAATCTAGGTGGATGGCTCAGATTCCGGGTTGCCAGTGGAAGGGGGAGAAGGGATGCAGGATGTTGGGGAGGTCCCTGAGCACCCCTGCAATGATGGCCATGGAGACATTGAGAGTCTGCCACTGCTGCATGGCCTCCTGGTGGTATTCTCTCTGCAGCCTTAGGTTTTCCCCCAAGAGGGTAATTTGGGCCATCTTGTCATGGGATTGCTGGTATGCACTCAGGACTTGTGAAATTAACTCCTGGTCAGTTGGCTCCTTTGGCTGCCCCGTCCTCTGGCCTACAGGTGCCCTCCCACACCCCCTGCCCCTCTGTGCCTGTGCCACAGGCATGTTGTGCCCACTCCCAGTGTCACCAGGACCATCATTGACTTGGGTTTGAGGGTTTGACTCTGGTCCCTGTACTGTGTAGCACACAATTGATTGACCTGTCCTTGTGTTACAGGTCTGGGGAAGAGGGGTTGGCTGTGATGTTGCCACTAAGTGGAGGGGTTGGTTGTGGGAAGGGTGAGGCTGGGAGCAGAGGACTGACCAGATGTCCCCGATGGGCCAGGTAAAGTGGCACTGTCAATGCATCCTGAGGCGTAGTCGTCACTGGGGCCTTCATCCTGGGGAAGGCTAGCCGTCTCCATAGTGCCAGTGGCTGGGGTACCTGTGAGAGGAGTGTAAGAGTGTTACCTGGTGAAGGTGTGATTGGTTGTCTGTTTGTCTGATGCATACCGTGGCTTAACTTTATTCCCACTTATGGCAATGACAGATGCAGTACTGCAGGCATTGTTTGTGGATTGTGAGGGGGATGACACGTTACATTGTGAGATGGGGCATGGGGATTGCATAGCTGTTATTGCCATGAGTTTTTCATCATTCTATGCATCTGGTTGGTGTGTGGGGGTTCAAGGGTTGTACATGCAAGTGTTGTATTGTGCACTCTGGTTAACAGGTTTTGCAGTGGATGTGCAGTTGCAGTGTGGGAGTCGTAGTGATTGTTATTGGCATTGCAATCTGTGCACTTGGGTAAGACTGTGTGGGCATTGTGGCTGGGTGGTGTTGTTGCATGCAGGGGAGGACTATTAGGTGATTGGGTCTGAGGTGGAGTGGTAGATAGGGTGATTTCGGGAGTTATAGGGTAGTGAGGAAGCATGCTAGACTGGAGTAGTTGGTGCCAGGGGAGTCTTAGTTACTTATCAGACTCCAGTACTCTGGGTATTTCAGTCAGGCCCTCAGGATTCAGTATTGCCAAGACCTTCTCCTCCCATGATGCCAACTCTGGGTGAGGAGGTGGGGGTCCACCCCCAGTTCTGTGAACATCGATCTGGTGTTGTGATGCCATGGAACGGACCTTCCCCCATAGGTCATTCCAACTCTTCTTGATGTCCTCCCTTGTGCATGGATGGTTGCCTACTAAGTTGACCCTGTCCACAATTCTCTGCCACAAGGTTCCTAGCAATAGATGTTGACTGTACCTGTGCTTTGAACTGTTGTGGCTCTTTCTTGACCAGTTCATCAACAATGACCCACAGCTCATCATCTGTGAAGCGTGGGTGCTTTTGACATCACATGGTCATTGTGTTGTGGGTGGTAGTGTGTGTTGTGTGCAAGGATGAAGTGTGTGGTGGTTGGTGGGCTAGGGGTGTTTAGTTATGTGTGCTGTTGTTATGTGTTGTTTTTGTGCAGTGGTGATGTGTGTATTGTGTAGCTAGTGCAGTGGTGTGGTGTGTGATGCGTGTGCAGTCTGATGGTGGATTCCATGTGTGCGCTCCTCTATGGTTTTGAAAAGATTGTGGAGGGGTGTGAGGGTGCGTTATGTGGTGCAGTGAGCAGGTGTGTGTGGTGTGTGTATGTGTCTCAGGTGTGGGGTATTCATATTGTCCAATGTGGTGTTGTGTTCTGGCTAAGGTGAGTTTTTTACTGTGGTGGTTTGGACCGCCAATGGTTTAACCCAATGCAAATACCACTGTGCAGATTTGTGGTTCGTAATATGGAGGGTGGTATGTGGTCGGCATGGCGGTGCTGGACGTGGGACCATCTCTTTCCCACTCCCAGTTGTCCTAGAAGTGTCGAACTTGTGGCTGTCTTTTGGCTGGGTGTAGGATGTGGCTCGTAATAAGGTGGTCTGGTTATTGCCATCATTACGGTTTTTAGGTGGCCGACAATCATACTTAAAATCATCAATTACATTAGTTTTGGGCCGGGGGAGCAGTGTACTGGGGTTCAAAATTTTGCATCACTTTACCTTTATATTTTCTGTGATGAGAATTTTCTGGTTATATTTGGTCAATCTATAATGTTCTGGTAAGCAAAACCTCTACCAAGTGAGGGACCATAACAGTTAAATGATGCCCCATCACTATGCTTTCACACCTTTTGAGGCTAGCACTCATGGCAGCCACTGATTTAAGACAAACAGGCAGCCCTGCGGCAACAGGGTCAAGGGTAATTGAACAATTGTCTATAGGCCTTTGAGCCTCACTGTGCATCTGGGTAAGCACTGAAAGAGTGCAGCCCTCCCTATCACTGCAAAACAATGTACATCTCTTGGTATAATCTAGCATTTTTAGTGCCAAGGCACACAGGGACTTTCTCTCAGCTTTAGGAAAGCCTTCAGGGACAACTAGTGTGACTCACTGAGTGATTAATTTCACTGGAGGAGCGGTGGACGTTTAATAGCAATTCCATGTTGCAAGCGTAATGCAGAATTACCTAATTCCTCCAATTCTACAGCAGAATTAAAAATTCCGCAAGCCCCTACTGAGAACCAGGAAGATACGGTAACCAACGTGCTCGCCTATCTGACCAAGGTGTATCAGCAGTCAAATTGCCTTTGTGCTTTTACCACCATCTTCTTCCCTGCAACAGCAACACCTTTTCAGTAGACTTTGCCTAAGGGATATCCAAGGATGTGGAACTGTCTCTAGGTGCACCCCTCTGCCTCATATGGCTGGAGATTTTCGACTTCCATTTCAGAGACTAGGTCTGATGTAGAAACATTCACTGTGGCTTCGACCCAACGCTATCCATCAACAACACTTCCTTCTCAGATACCTACTGCAAGCTTGCTCCTCTGTACTTCTCAGAACAATTTTCTTGAAATTCTTCTAAGTCTGAATGGAAGCACTGGCCAGGCCCAATAAACTTTTTGTATTGGAACTGTGCTTCATCGTGGTCAGTCATATTTTTCAACTTTGACCTAGTCTCACACTAATAGATGTCTGCTGTTGGTGCTTTGCTCTTTTAGGAGCTTGTTTTTTTCCCAAAAACTTTAAAAATTCATAACTCCAGTTTTACTGATTGGACTTTGTTATTTAGGTGTCAAATAAGTTATTGAAATTTGCTTCATTGTTCCAAATTGTTTAGGGATTTTTCTTGTGTTGTGTTTTTGCTTTATTACTGTTTGTGTGCTGCATAAATACTTTACGTACTGCCTCTAAGCTAAGACTGGTTTGTGGTGTTGTGGTGGCTTAGAGGGAGATTGGTTTTGTTGTGCTGTGGTTGCTTCGAGTGAGGCCGGTAGTGTAGTGGGAGATCTGTGTGGTGCTGGTGGGTTAGGCTGGTGACTGTGCTGAGGCAGAAGAAACTGCAGTGGTTCCAGGAGAAAGGGCCTTTCATGGAACGGTGATGACATAGCAGCAGCTGTTGCTAGTAAGTCTTGTTTTCAGCAGTAGATAGTTGTGGGTGGAGTTAAACCAAGTTCTCTGGTAATGGGTGCAGTCCAGGCATGGACCGGCACAGATAGGCTTGCCTTTGGTGCACCTTGCTACAAGGAATTAAGGTCCCTAAGCATAACATCATAAATTACTAATACTCTGGAGGTTTGACTATAGCCCAGGAGGCTTTAAATTAACATCTTTAAAACAATTTTCATTTTTTTATAACATGAAACATTGAAGTAAGGGTGATACCATTACCAGGGTGCACTTATACAGATACATAAACATATTACAGGCAAACAAAGAGTGGCAAAAAGCATCAAAGAAATATAGTCACAACTTTCTTAGAGCACTACTGCACCTAACCAATTAATTATATCCATTGGGCTCAGAGTGCTTCCGTCAGCAACGTTTTGATCCATATAAATACAAGGATCATCATCAAGATGCTACAATAGTTTCCTGAGGCCATTTAACTAGACCAAAGAGAAGTGGTTAAGCGGTAACCTATAAAATGAAAAGACAAAGAGAAGAGAAGTAAAGGAGGTAAAAAAAGAGTCTTAGGAAATGGAAGTAATATGCTGTTTTCAAAGGTGCGGTGCCATGTAATTGACCTCCATACATGGATTGTAGTAAAATACACAGGTGAGATAAACAACGATCGTAGTGAAAGTGACAATAGTAAATTCAGACCCAAAATAGTACTACACAAATTGTCCACCATTCTGTAATGGAGCCCCATAAATCATAAAATCTGTAGACTAGTCAATGCCACTGATATTAAGCCAAAGGTGAGTACAACCCAACATCATGCCCAAACTTCTAATGGTCCAAAAGTATAAAGCCTAGGCCATGTTCAATTCTTTCACATAAATTGTTCCCAATTACAAATTAGGGTGGGTGCTAGAGAAATCCACAAAACCAATATTAAATCCACAAAACCAATATTATGTAATGCATCCGGTCATTCATCTGGAAGTATATAAAATCACAAAAAATGTGGACCAAATGTGCCAGGGGAAGGTCAGTATTAATACTGTAAGAATATAATCAATATGTAAATTCGGAGAGCAAGTAGATTGTGTAACTAATCAAAATACACTCAGGTCTCAAGCAGTGCATCAACTTGGCGTGTGAAGCTTTCTGAGACGTGTGAAGCTCTTGGAGGCCTTGGGCACACTTGGACGCACTGAGGCTGCCATTAAGTAGGTCCTGGGAGGTCAGGGGGTCAGAAGAGACAGAAAGAACATGAAGGAGAAGCACACATGAGAGTAAGTAAGAAAAATGGGGAGGAGAGAGGTAAAAGTGGAAAGGCACTGGGGGCAACCAGGGGGACAAAGGCAGGATTTGAAAGTAGAGTGAGAGAAGAGAAAGCTCAAGTTCAGAAAAAGCACAAATGAGCATCAGGTCAAATAGAAAGGCCAAAAAAGAGAATGCAAGGGGAAAACAAACATGGAATGTGCAATTGTGACAATCAAATGAGCAAGAGATAAAAAACAGGCAAAAGGAGAGCAAAAAGGAGCATGTGAGAGGAAAACAAACAGGTCACGTGCGAAAATGTAAAAGCAAAAAGAGAGAGGTAAAATGGAGAGTGTGAGGGGCAAACAAACAGGGCAAGTAAGCATGTCAAAGTCAAAAAGCAAAAGGTCAAAGAAACATATAAAAAGGCAAAAGGGAGTGAAAGAGGCAATACGTGGCAAAACAGAAAATATGCAAAACAACAAATAGAAGGCAGAGCACAACAATGACTGGCAGCTGGGTCCAAAAGGGTCTAGAATGGTCAGGTGGGGAGTTACATGGAGAATGGAGGGTGAGGAAAAACACTTCTATGATGCAACCGGTGGTATCAGCTTCATAGCATTTTTTTAATTATGGCGGGTGGGAGGTGAACACCGACAGACAACAGAATGAGGGATGGTGTGTTGGGATCAAGCACCAAAGAGAAAGGGAGGAAGGGAGGGTCGATTAGAGCAAGCAACATGTATGAGTGATGAGGGAAGAAACATGAATGAGTGAGGATGGGAGGTTGAGTGGTGCTAAGCAACATGGATGAGGGAAGGAGGGATGGTCAGAGGAACATGGAGGAGGGAGTCTTCTGAAAAACATGCACTCTGGTAGACTACTTAAGCACAAATAGTGTCTAAAAACTGAGCAGTAAGACACAAGTATTGTGTTCATGCTTGAGGAGAGGAAGAAAAACACAAAAAGGAAGGAAGCCTATGGAAACTAGCCAATAATAAGCAAACAAATAAGAGTTACAGTGACACCAAATAATGGTAAACATTGGGTGGCCACTAAGTCCACTCCTAACCCCTTGTGTGCTATGGATGTAGCAGTTACGTCTAGTGGCACAGCAGCGTGTAACTGTCACATCCTGGTTGTGACCTGTGGGGGAGAGCTGGTGCTCCCCTGTGGGCCACCCACACACAGGCACCCACTGCGGATGGCAGGGAAGACCTTCTGATGCCAGCCAGATCCCCCCCGGCGATCTGATGGCATCAGCATGCCTTGCCTGCTGACATCATCAGACAGTGCCGGCGGCGCAGGAAGCTATTTGCTTCCAGCACTGGATCGAGAAGGAGGTGAGTTTTACCTGCTAGAAGGAGTTGGGGGGGTTTCAAAAAAGAGCACGAGGGGAAAGGAAAGAGTATTTCCTTTCCCCTGGTGTCTCTTTAAAACATATTACTGCTGCACAATCGTGCATGGCATTGTGATCATGCAGCAGAAACACAGGGATTTTTGTTTGTGTGTGTGTGTGTTTGGGGAGCGGACCCTTGGGCAAGGCTCGATCTCAATTACCAAGCACATATGTGGGCTGTTTCTGCCCCCCATGGGGCAGATCGGCCATTTTTTAGGCTGATCTGCCCCCAAAGGGGGAGAAACCACTAGACGCCAAGGAAAATCATTTTAGGGCATTTTTCAGGGAGCAAACCTTTGGGCAAAGGGCCCCCTCAAGGGGGCATATATTTTTCCCATTTCTGTCCCCCTTTGGGGCAGATTGGCCATTTTCTTAGGCTCATCTGCCCCCAAAGGTGGCAGTAACCACTAGATGCCAGAGAATATTGCATGGGTGCATGTTTTTTGCTTGGGGGCAGTTCTTGGGCAAGATTCACTCACCCATGGGGGTAAATTACTTTTGGCCATTTCTGCCCCACTTGGGGGTGGATCAGCCTATTTTTCTGAGTCCATCTGCCCCCAAGTGGGGCAGAAACCACTGGGCAGCAGGGATTATGTTTTGTGTTTTTTTTTTTTTGGGGGGACGGCCCCTGGGGCAAGGGTCTTTCCCCTAGGTGGGCATACATTTTGGCCATTTGTGCCCCTTTTGGGGGCATATTGGCCTATTTATATTGGGCCCATATGCTCCTAATGGGGGCAGAAACCACTAGGCACCAGGAATTATTGCACATGTCCATGTTTTTTGCTGGGGTGGGTTGGCCCTTGGGCAAGGGTTGCTGTCCCATGGGGGCACATTACTTTTGGCCATTTCTGTCCTGCTTATATTAGGCCCATCTACAGGTGGGCAGAAACCACTAGGCCCCAGGTAGTATTCTGATTGATCATGTTTTTCTGTTTGGGGAGTTGGCCCTTTGGGCAAGGGTTGCTACCTTTAGGGGGGCAGATCAGCCTCTTTATGTTAGGCCCATCTGCCCCCAAGGGGGCAGAAACCACTAGACATCAGGGAAAATTTGTAAATGTTTGATGGTGGGGTGTTTGTCGACTGGCAAAGTATTTGTATTTGCGATCATAATGTTTTATTTCTCCTTTTTGTTCTAGGTCAAAGTTTTTGATTCCTTTGTTGTGACTCCGTGCTGTTTTGGCTGTGCTAGACCTGCAGTTTGTGTAGTTGCATGTGTTTGGTAGAAAAACTTATTTTGGACTATTTACTCAAAATAAGTATCAAAGCCATGCATGAATGATTTTTTGTAAATGCTGTATTAAATGCAGGATATTTTGTTTATGCGTCATTGTGTGTGAATTTGCCCTTAGATTTCTCCACAATGATATTTATGTTCTCTTATGTGTAATTTTATTTTATTTTTCCTTCTTAGTGGGATATCATTGGTGCTTGCTGTGTCTGTGCAGAGTAGGTGATGGTGAGTCTAGCTGTCTCCAGCAAGTGAATGGTATAATTTCTGAGTATATACGTCTTTGTGATAAAGCTACACTTTGTTTATTACTTATTTTACACAGTGTTGGTTGTTGTTGGTATATTTGTCAAGTTACTTTTAGTAGGAAGGATCATAGCTAGCCATAGGATGACCACTCAGCAGGTCATTAGTATGCGTTTTGAGTCATTTTCTGACCCTGATTATGCAGCTGTCTCTGCACCTGGGGCAGAGGAGGAAGTGCAAGGGTCTAGTAGTGAAATGTCTTTCTGGGAGGAATCATCTGATGATAAAGGCACTCTCAGTGTAGAGGACACTGATGTGCCAATAGTGCAGCAGCCTGGGTCTGAAAGGCTTCCCATTGGAAGACCTGCACTCTGGGTTGCTCAAAACATGGAGCAGCCGGCTTTGCCTGCCTTTATTGGTCTCACAGAGTGTAGAGTGAATACAGAAAACTTTTTGCTTATCAATTTCTTTCAGTTGTTTATGGACAATGCATTTTGGAAGAGATTGTTGAGCAGACTAATTTGGATGATGAACAGTATTTTAGGTACAACAGTGTAAGACTAAGGTTACACTCTAGAGCTACCCGGGAGATTCCACCAAATCTGGAAGAGTTGAAAAAGTTCTTGGGTTTAATCTTTTTGATCGGGCTGACAAGGAAGATGTCACTGTCTTCATATTGGTCTACTAGTCCCTTGATAGTAACGGGTATATTTCCTGCAACTATGAGTCGTAATTGGTATTTGGTTTTTTTCGGATGCTACATTTTGTTTATAATGCTTTAGTATTGCCATGAGATCACCCTGATTGTGACTGTCTTTTTAAGATTCGACCTGTGCTTGATCACTTTGTAGACTGGTTTTCAGAGATCTATGTTTCAGGGAAAGAAATAGTTGTGGACAAGTCTTTGGTCCTGTTCAAGGGCTGTTTGGTTTTTAGGCAGTACATTCCAAGCAAGAGAGCAGGTTATGGAATTAAGATGAATTTGCTGTCCGAGAGTAGTACTGGATATGTCTATAATTTCTGGGTCTACACTGGTTGAGATTCCAGTATTGACCCCCCTAGTTGTCCATCCACTTTTGGGTTTAGTAAGAATATTGTGTGGGAAATTGGTAGACGACTATAAACAAAGGTCACCATTTGTACCTAGATAACTTCTACACTGGTGTGCCATTGTTGAGGGAATTGACCAAAGTGGACACTGTTGCTTGTGGCACAATCCGCTCTAACTTCAAAAGCTGTCCTTGTAAAAAACTTGAGAAGGGACAGTGCCTTGCGTAATGATATGCTGCTAACTGTGAAGTTTGCAGACAGGAGGGATGTTTACATGCTGACTACCATACATGTTGAGTACGCTTCACCTGTGACTGTTTTGTCACGTAGGCTCTCATTATTCTAATGAGACTACTGGATTTGAGCATCACTATCATTTGCACTGTGGGGGACTGAGTCTGAACCCACTACAGGTGACACCTGTCGGCCTAATCCGGGTTTCGCTCCGGCTAACTAGCAGTGCCTCATATGCACCCAAGAGCACGGATGATTGGGAAGCTGAGCGCATGACACAATTGATTGCTCAGGGAAATCGTGGTCACTCGGATCGCATCTGTTTCTCTCAGTTACATTAGTCTCACATATACAAGGACAATCAGAGGCAGAATAGAATTAATTAAGCTTTTATTGAAGCAACTGCATCTTAGATAATAAGGCATGTACTGGAATAACTAGGACGATGAAGCATGACAGGATTAAAATTGTGCCAAGGAGAGTAAAGCTTGAAAATAACACTACCATATTGTAACTGGAATCATTAAAATAATTCCTACCTAGGCTATGTCAGAGCACAGCATGCTCTAGCTCTACCCTTCAGGTTCCTCTGGGAAGACATCATCCCTCATACCTGAGCAAGAGGCCTGTAATCTACTTAAGGAGCTGTATCAAAGCACTCAGCAATCAACATACAGTCGTGGTCATATGGCTGGAATCTCCCTCTAACATACATGGGTCAAAGTAGTGTTTTTATAATAAAACAGCTGATGTTCCAAGAAAGGATCCCTACATAGGAGTGTGTATGTTTCTATGAACATTAGAGACAAAGCATTACCACGTTTGACGGAAACCTATCTTACAGTAGCCTTGAGAAAAGCACAGATTGAAAGAAATGTCTTTTTTAAGGGCTGACCTAAGCAAAGAACAGCTATATAGAGAGAAATAAAACAAGACCGCCAATGTGGCTATTGTTAAAATAATAAACAAACCGAATAAAATATATCTAGGTTAAAGTGCACAATGGCATGCCTAGTTAGCTAAAATAACGTGTATGAAGCTATAACTAAAATGGCTACACAACACCCTCCCCTTGATGGTTCAAAGGTGGTTCAAAGCCTAATTATATATAAAAGCTATTATAATCTAACCTAAGGCATATATAAAAATGTCAATAATGACAAGTTGAAAAGACATTTGAGCATGTGTAAAAAGGACAATTTAAAATGGTATCTGTGGCATAAAAAAAGCCAAATTTCAAGAGTCAGATTCATTATGGAAGTTGCCAATCAAATCCGGGATATTTGAAGACAGGAAATCTTCCACTTTGGCAGGTGGTAAAGTAGAAGGTTCATTGCCAAGTAAAACCAAGGAGCATTCATGTTCCAAAGTCTGAGCTCCAGCAAAGGCAGCAGCATTTCGTGCTGTGCCCAACAATGAGTTTAAAGCTTCCTCCTCCATGAAGGGCAACTCAAAGGCAGCTTCCTGTAGCAAATGCACCCTCAGCAATTATGTCTAATAATGAACCCTCAGCGAGAACATACACAGATCAGCGTACAATGAAAGCAAGCGCTGTGTAGAAAGACAAACTTTCAGTGCATGTTCGTACGAGCAACAGAGGAACCGAAACATGGGCTGCACACAATGCAAAACCGGTCTGAATGACAGAGACCAGTCACACTGCAATTGCTCCAGGAGTGTTGCTCCAAAGTACTGCATCATGCGTTCACAACACAGCTGTGCTGGTGGAGCGCTTTTAGTCCTCCATGCCGTAGTGGGACAGTCATTGTGCAGAAAAAGTAGCAATAGCAAGATGCCACCTATTATAGCCAAAGTTATCAGAAATCCCCCAACATCACTGGAGAATACTGAGTGGATGGCTGATGCTAATAAACAAAATATAGAGGAGAAGGTGTGAATGAAACAGGAATTCAATGCAATTCCAGTAGTACTGGACGCATTAAATATTCATCCCATGAGCTCACCAATGTGTCTCTGAAAGTTAGTACTTAAAAGGGACTGTATCTCTGCTGATGACCTTGCCACCTGCTGCACATATGTCTCATGTGCAGATGTGAGCACCACATGTTTTTGGAAAATAAAGTCTTGAGTCTGCTCAACTTGTCAAAATTCACATTTTAAGTAGCGATATGGGGCCAAATCTCAGCTACTTCCCTGTGTTGTGTCGAAGGAAAAAGTATGTTCCCGCAGCATGTAACAATCTAAGAGACTGAAACAACATAAACTATTCCGGCTCACATCCCACAACAGTTTTCACTATTAAGGAGGACATAGCTGCCATTTGAGAGCACCTGGATCGCAGGTCTAGTCAAGGGGACTTGAACTCCCTTCAGATAACAAGCCAAGTTTGCTGCCGAAGCGTTGGACAGCTGTTTACAAACCATTGAATGGCTGACAGAAGTCTTGCATTCACTACCACTAAGAAAGACCTCTTTCATGCCACTGAGACATTTGTACGAGAAAGGTAGCTCCCACACCTCATTAATGTAACTATGTCCTAGTCTTTCATAACTGCCAACTGGAATGTGCTTTAAGCAGGACGTGAATTGTAGGCAGATTAATGACCCCATGTATTTGCCACTCAGCAGATGGTATTTCGGCCACATTAAAAGGCAACTTTACTAACTTTTCAATATTTAACATGACATACGTTGCTTCTTTCTTAGCCATTAGTTGTTGTTGTAGCATTAAATTAAATGTGGAAAATATATCTATTGCCCTAACGTGTTGCCAGGGAATGCAACCCGCCTTCAATGTTTGTAGTGTCCATCCCAACTGCATAATGGAACTTAGATGACTCTGTCCATGGTGAAAAGAAGACATATCACTTTGTATTATGCCTATTGCAGAAGAAACAATGTTGTTTAAGGTGTATATCCCGTCAGACAGGGTATGAATCCTATTATCTACAACAGCTAGTACCTTCTATAAGTTTTCCTGATCTATTTGCCTTAACCGGACAGCAGCTTCTTGTTGAAAAAGCTTCCAAATTTCATTATAGACTACGTATAAGAAGCGCTTCCTGCATTGTTTTCTGGAGCCTAACAGGAAATCTTGTAAGTCAGTGTTCTCTAACAGCATCTAGTGAGAAACTTTTCAACCATTGCTGGCATAGTATCCCTACACTGTATGTTGTTACTTTTCCCGCATGTTCAGATGACACACAGCAAGGGTCTGGCCTACTTGTTCTAAAGCCCTGTGGAGTTTACAAGCCGCTTATGACACCCATTGGTATCTATTGATCACAATAACCACTCGCCAGGACGTGACAGTGAACCATTAAATGTGCCATTCTAGACCCATTCATCGAGCTGATCTTCAGTTGCATTTATATACTTTTGCCATTTGTAAAATTTTGCAGGGGCAGGAATACTGGCCACATTCAATACCTTAATCTTTGGTGAGCCTAAAAAACTTGTCTGTTGTACTGTTTCATTTAAAAATATAATTTGAACAGGTATCATGCATGCTCTAAATAAAGCTTCCTTCCCCTTTATTTGCCAATTTCTTGTTCCCTGCACACTTTTTAAGTCAATCGACTTCAACCAATATTCATAGCCTTCTATAGCCAACCGGGAAACAAAGGAATCTGAATGAACGAAATTCGATCTGTCAATAATATATGTACATTTTCCATCAATGGCAATTTGAAATAATATGACTCAGCATTTTTAACATTGTGCCCAGAAAAATATGCAAATTTCTCAGACTATGTTTTCGAACTCCATTGTGGTGGAGTTGGACAATGTCCCCAGTGTGTGTAATTAAAAGTAGTTTTTTGGGGTACTTGCTCTGTGAATGAAATGGTGGCCATAATAATTATAGCAAAACATGTCACCATAATTCTCTTTATATTGCTAAACATCTTCACTTTCAAATACAGTTAAATACTGCAATTGAGTCATCATAGAATCAACTGTTTTCACATTCCAGTCATCAGAAACAACTCTGGGTACTATTATATTGTTCAATTAAAGTTTAAACACATATGGTATTTGAATGACCTCCGTGGGGCCGTATATATCAAATGTGACTTTATCCCAAACAATGTCATCAGGAATAGGTATAGCGGAAATGTGCACAAAAGACTAGTCTCTGCGGACCTTATGCGAAGAAAAATTGGGTTTTAGGACCTCATCCACCAGTTCAACTGTTGATCTTTCAGGAAGAAAATGACCATGTATTAATAGAAAGAATGGTATGACAAAACCAATCAAAAGGAGGAAAGATAATATAGTAAAAGAAAGCCACAGGTAGTTCCATGGGAAAATAAAGTAATTTGTTTTAAGTGTTGTTGATGTCGGCAAAGTATCCAGAAGCAGTTCTTACAAAAACTGGAGCCGTATTTGTGGGAGGCGAACTGGTAGGGGTCTGCCACAGTGGTTCACAGTAAATGACGCCATCCATCTGCGTTGAAGTTGTCTCAAATCGATCAGTAATTTCTATATCGTTTGTTGTAACAGATGTTAGTTGAACTAATGCAAGATCATTTTCTACCCTACCCAAGCTTGGAGAGGTGTCAGCGTTGCTGCTCAAAACCTTTAGAGGGATGTCTTGACCAGTACTGAGAGGGATTCGGGAACTACTGGCTGCTCGTCTTGGTCTGCTGCGCAGGGTCAGCCACTTGGTGTAACTTGACATTGTCGATAGATACAAAGCAATTTTCTTTAGCACCAGCCAACGGTGGTAGAATGACAGTTCTGGTACTGTGTATTCCAAAGACTGGGACCAGTGCACAATAAGAACAACTGAACTCCCTTTTCACAGCAACTTTTTTATGTACTAGATCCCCAACTTTTAGAATCCAGCCGGTGGATGTTATTGGTACATCCTTAATTCCTGCAGAGGCAGCACTGGCAGAAGCGTTGTCGTCACAGAACTGTTGTAATTCCTGCAAGACAGTGACATGTTCATTTATGTCAAACGTTGTTTCTGCCGCCTCCACACCAGGACCAACAAGATATGGAACATACGTTCAAGTTCCAAACAGGCACTCGTGTGAAGTACAACCCCCTCAGGGACCTTCTAGGCAGATTATTAAGTGCTCTCTGGACTCCATACAGGTGATTAAGCCAACTACAACCCGTATCCAATACTTTGGCTGTTAAGAACTGCTTTAAATCATGGTTTCGTTGCTCCATGACAATATTTCCCTCAGGATGAAATGGAGAAGAGTAATTGAGTTGGACCCCTTACAAAGCCATTACGTCCCTGAATGCCCTTGAGGCAAAAGCAGAGCCGCGGTCCGAGTGGAAAGATGCATCTGCATGTGTGCAGATAAAGACTTGCAAATCTTTAATAACAGTCCGGGCGTCAGTCGAGCATTGTGGCCACACCCATAGAAATCTGGAGCAAGAGTCAACAGCAACTAAAATGTATTTGTATGCCCTGTCCGGTGTTAGGGAACCACAATGGTCCAAGTACACACATTGTAATGATTTGTTGGAAATTAGGAGGGCAGTCTGCAGTGGGCGTTTGATGGTGGAATTCTTAATTTGTTGGCAGATATCAGAACAAAGGACATACTGCTTGGCCTGTTTGTATTGACCTGCCAACCAATAACGTGCGTGCAATAATGATTTGTACCCGCACATGAGCATGGTCAGATGTAACCCCCTCATGTGCTGCTTTAATCAACTCCGGTCTTATGTCTTTGTTGGGAATTGCTTGAACCCCCACACCTGGCATTTTTGCTTCCACGTCAAGAAAGCCTCCCATTCGGTAGGAATATTTAGCGGGAAATGCTTTTGGATAGGGCGTGCCTTCAGCTGTAGCTTTGACGGCAACCCTTATGTCATCATCCGGTTTCGTTCCAGAACGAGTTACTGCAGCAACAGCAGCTGTAACTACTGCTGATTTGGCTGCTTTATCAGCCAATGTATTTTCAGCAATGTGTATTCCAACGCACTTGTGTCCAAGTGTATGTACAACATGGGGGTTTGGTAGCATTTCCTTCAGATCAGCTACTTTCCCTCACAGAAGTCTGTGTTTGATGGTGTTGCCTTTAGAATCTATGAACCCATTCTGGCGCCAGTAGTGCAGGTATTCATTGAAGGAATGGACACAGTAATGCGTATCACAGACAATCATTGTTAGTGCAGGATCCGTGTGTTTCAGTGCCATCACCAGAGCCTTTAGCTCTGCTAATTGTGCTGTGTAATCCCCTAGGGTTTGCTTGAATGTATGCTCGGGAAAAAATTTATAATCCTCCATATAGCCACTTACGACTGTACAAACAGCGGAGTATTGATGTTTTGTGATGATTGCAGGTTGTGCTGAGCCATCGGTGTACATGACTCTTTGATATTGATCAATCGGCAATGTATTTGGCAGAACTGGGTATTCTAGTACATATTGAAAAAATTCTTGAGTTTGTAACTTTGGGTTGAAAATGTAGTCAACATCAGTGGCTGTCAAAGACGTTGCCCATTGAATCCAATGTGGATGTAATGCTTTAGTGTTCGGAATGCTTGCACTGGTAACAGGCTCGAGGGCTGGAATTGGAGATACGACAATAACGCATTTCCCCTGGGCTAGTGGTCTTTCTTTAGTGACAGCCATCTGAACAGCAGTGAGAATGTTCTCACTGGGAGCAAAGCGTTGTTCTGCTGCTGAATACAAATGTGATTTGTATGCAATCAGGACTGTGTCACCCTCATTGAAAGTTACATAGGTGAAACCAATGGCACCAGCAAATACTCTGATGACCAGATGCTTTTTGTTGTCCCTTGAGTGTAAGTGTTGTGCTGCAAGCATGTCTGTTCGCAAAGCTCTGAGAATGCATGTGTGTTTGACTGTCCAAAATTTACTGGAAAAGTCAGGACATAATAAGTCATATAAAGGTTTTATAGGTGATGAGTAATCTGGAATGTAAATTCTGCCAAAATGTTGGAAACCCAATAGGGATTGAAGTTTTTACATTGTATTTGCAGGTTGTAACTGCACGCATTTTTCCAAGAATTATGGCGCTAGGCTCATTCCTTCGCTTGATCATTCGTATCCCAGAAACAGGACACTAAAGAAGGCTATTTTTTTTTTTTTTAATTGAATTTATAGCCAAATTCGGCAAATCCTACAACAGTGTGGGATACCCCTCTTAGATGTTGCAGTAATTCGAGCCGCAAACAGTCCGGGACTGTTCTTGTAACCCTGGGGTAGATGACAGAATTTTTCTGGGAGCCTGGTGCACTAAAACTTGTTAAGTCTCTACTCTCAGGTGCTATATTTTGGCAGAAGAAACCATTGGAAATATACAGTGTTGTTTTTTATTTTTTGCACACTATGTTATTCATAAGTGCCGTGCTGTGTGAGTTTTGTGTAGCATATGTGCGTGTATGACTGTTTAAGTGCCTGTAGTCTAAGACTATTCTGCATAAATGGTCCAGTTTAGCTATTGGGAATAAGGGATTATTCATTAGTGAGAGGCAGGGTGCAATTACGCCCTGGTACTTCAGTTGTGTGAGGATTTCCCTCATGGGTGCTTTAGCATCATGTTTTATTGGATACTGGGGTTGTGGTTGGGGTTGATTTTTAATAGGGATTATATGATGGGGGAATCTTTATCCTATGTGGTTGCAATATAACACGGGTGCCTGTGCCAATGCCCGATTGATGGTGTAGGAGTCTGCAAGCTCATCGGGGTCAAGGGGCGAGAGAGAAGGTTGATAACATCTTCCTCATATGGACAAGTATGGACAAATTCAGGAGTCCAATCCCTTTCGGCCAGTAGAATATCATATATATTTACAATGTGGTCCCAAAAGATTGTGTCAATTGTGTGTTCAATGTCTCCTTCTAACTATAACGTTACTGTGTATACCCTATCAGGCGTGGAGGCATGCATGTCCGCAGTTTCAACTTGTAAGAACTCATCAGTTGCTTTCACCTCCAGATGCTCTAGGAGATTCTGGCGAACTATTGTGACCTCTGCTTCGCTGTCTAATAGCGCTAATGTCCACTTCTTGTTCTTCAATAGAGCCCTCTTCTTGAGTGGCATGTCAAACTGCAACTGCTGCTACTTTTTTATTTTTGAATTGGGGTGTTTGTTCGTAAGGCTTATGTTTAGTATAAGAAGTTGGATATACATCTCTTCCATTTAGCAACTTTTAATGCTTTTGTTGTATTTAAGGATTGTTTGACCTAAGTAAAAGATTACATTTGTTAAGTTTCAGGAGTCAATGATAGAGAGCCCTGTTGTAGTGGAACAGGCAAGAGTTCCTAGAGAAGCAGGGGTGTAGGATATGGCTAGATTGAAAGATCTCCACTTTCCTTATCACATTCCTCCCACACCCAAAAAAGGCTTTCGTACTAAGAAATGTAGAGTCTGCGTCAAAAGTGTTATCTGGTGGGAGACTCGTATGTACTGCCCCGATTGTCCTTCTAAGCCTGGGCTTGTGTGGCTGACTATTTCAGAAGTTACCACACCCGGAAGAATTATTGGGACCTACCGTACAAGTTGACTGCCTTTTCTGTATTGTCATGTACTTAGAGTTTTTGTGTTTGTAGTTTTGTACTTACTAATTATTAGTGGGTTTTTTTTTCGTCAAAAAATGTGATGTGCATGGAGTGGGACTTGGCTGGCGGTGTGCGTGGACTGGCGCTTAGCTGGCAGTGTGCATGGAGTGGCGCTTGGCTGGCGGTGTGTGTTGTGTGGCTCTTGGCTGGCGGTGTGCGTGGAGTGGCAGTTGGCTGGGGCATATATAGAGACTTGCTGTTGGTCACTACAACACACTGCTAGCCAAATGCCAGTCCACAGACTATGTCAGCTGGTGTGATTGCTGTGTCAGGTATTTTGCCGTACGAAGGTGATGGGCGCTTGAATGTCGCTGTGTGTTGATGCGAGTGTTGTAATGTGCTTGGCCCATGGCTGGTGACGTGAATGGTATTGAGTATGTCTCGTATGAAAGGTGTGTGATTGGACTGTAAAGCAGTTGGTGTCTTGATGTGGCTTTACAGCTCACGAGCTGTGAGTCATTGGCTCGGTTTTCAAGTTATTAACAGAGCATTTCATTTTGTGAACTCCCTTGTTAATGCAATTTGATCTTTTGAACCATCACTCACCCTCATACCAAAACCAACCAGTATGTTGGTATACGATAAATATATGGTTATGCAGGAATAATTGTCTTTTCTGTATTTTTCTCCCAGGGTGTACATTGTCTCAACATTGTCTCTTATCATTAAAGTTTTGATGTTCGGGGCCTTCAGCTAGTGGTGTGAATGATCTTGTGTGTATCATGCATGAAAAGAGTGTGACTGGTCTATAACGAGGTATCATTGTTATCAGGAGTCAGAGGGAAACTCTGGTTGGTAGGAAATTTGTGCAGTCACGGTGATCCTACACAGAAATGTGAGGGAAATGTGCTTTTTCTAGCTTAATTTAATGTTTGCAGGGGATTCTGGGTAAGACAATGTTGGGGGATCCACGCAAGGCAAACCTATCTGGACTCCATGGATTGTCTAGTTTTTAATAATGCCTGGTTTTGGTAAGTTTCCCCAGATGATCTCCATGCCAGGGATCAAAAATGTAAGTGTCCCCTTGCAAAAACAGGGAGTTTTGTAACATATAATTTTGATGTGTCCACTTTGCATTTTTGGGCATTTCCTGTTGTGGGCACTAGGCCTACCCACACAAGTGAGGTACCAATTTTATTGGGAGACTCGGGGAACTGATTGGTGGAAGCACGTTTGTGGCTCACCTCTGATCCCAGAACTTTCCATCACGAAATGTGAGGAAAATGTGTTTTTTTATCCAAATTTAGAGGTTTGCAAAGGATTGTGGTTGACAGAACCCACTGAGAGCCCAACAAGTCACCCCTTCCTGGATTTCCCTAGGTGTCTATTTTTAAAAAATATATAGGTTTTGTAGGTTTCCCTAGGTGCCGACTGAGCCAGAGGCCAAAATCCATAGGTAGGCACTTTGCAAAAAACACATCCGTTTTTATTGGAAAACTGTGATGTACCCACATTATGTTTTGGGACATTTCCTGTCGTAGGCACTAGGCCTACCCACACAAGTGAGGTACAATTTTTATCAGTAGACTTATGGAAATACTAGATAGAAGGAAGTTTGTGGCTCCTCTCCGATTCCAGAACTTTCCATCACCGAAATGTGAAGAAAAAGTGTTTTTTAGCTAAATATTTAAATTTTCAAGGGAATCTGGGTAACAGAACCTGGTGAGAGCCCGACAAGTCACCTCATCCTAGATTCCCCTAGGTGTTTAGTTTTGAAAAATATAGAGGTTTACTAGGTTTCCCTGGGTGCCGACTGAGGTAGAGGCCAAAATTCACAGCTAGTCACTTAAAAAAAAACTTGTCTGTTTTCATTAGAAAAAATTTGATGCGTCCACATTGTGTTTTGGGGGCATTTCCTGTCGCGAGCACTGTGCATACCCGCACAAGTGATTTACCATTTTTATCAGGAGACTAGGGGGAATGCTGGCTGGAATGAAGTTTGTGGCTCTCCTCAGATTTTTTTATCCAAATTTAGAGGTTTGCAAAGAATTGTGGTTGACAGAACCCAGTGAGAGCCCAACAAGTCACCCCTTCCTGGATTTCCCTAGGTGTCTATTTTTAAAAAATATATAGGTTTTGTAGGTTTCCCTAGGTGCCGACTGAGCCAGAGGCCAAAATCCATAGGTAGGCACTTTGCAAAAAACACATCCATTTTTATTGGAAAACTGTGATGTACCCACATTATGTTTTGGGACATTTCCTGTCGTAGGCACTAGGCCTACCCACACAAGTGAGGTACAATTTTTATCAGTAGACTTATGGAAATACTAGATAGAAGGAAGTTTGTGGCTCCTCTCCGATTCCAGAACTTTCCATCACCGAAATGTGAAGAAAAAGTGTTTTTTAGCTAACTTTTTAAATTTTCAAGGGAATCTGGGTAACAGAACCTGGTGAGAGCCCGACAAGTCACCTCATCCTAGATTCCCCTAGGTGTTTAGTTTTGAAAAATATATAGGTTTACTAGGTTTCCCTGGGTGCCGACTGAGCTAGAGGCCAAAATTCACAGCTAGTCACTTAAAAAAAAACTTGTCGGTTTTCATTAGGAAAAATGTGATGCGTCCACATTGTGTTTTGGGGGCATTTCCTGTCGCGAGCGCTGTGCATACCCGCACAAGTGATTTACCATTTTTATCAGGAGACTAGGGGGAATGCTGGCTGGAATGAAGTTTGTGGCTCTCCTCAGATTCCAGTGCTTTACATCACTGAAATGTGAGAAAAAGTTTTTTTTTGCCACATTTTGATGTGTGCAAATGATTTTGGGTAATAGAACCTAGTGAAAGCCTCACAAGTCACCCTATCTTGGATTTCCCTAGGTATCTAGGTACAGCCCAAAATTCACAGCTAGACACTTTGCAAAAACATGTCAGTTTTTTATGAAAAATGTGATGTGTGTCCTGTCGCAGGCACTAGGCTTATCCAAACAAGTGAGGTATCATTTTTATTAGGAGACTTGGGTGAACAAAGAGTAGAAGAACAAGTGTTATTGCCAATTGTCTTTCTCTACATTTTTGCCCTCCAAATGTAAGACAGTGTGTAAGAAAGAAGTCATTTTGAAATATTTACAGTAAATCACATGCTAGTACAGGGACCTCTGTATCCAGAGATGTGCAAATAACCACTGTTTCTAAACTCCTTATCTTGTGCCCATTTCGTAAACACATAGGTTTCCTTGATATCTATTTTTCACTCTTTATATTTTACCAAATCAATTACTGCATTCCTGGTATAGAATGAAATCCCATTGCAAGGTGCAGCTAATTTATAGGATCTGGGTACCTTGGGTTTTTGATGAACCTACAAGCCCTATATATCCCCGCAACCAGAAAGGTCCAGCAGATGTAACAGTATATTGCTTTCAAAAATCTGCCGTAGCTGGAAAAAGTTAAAGACGAAAACGTAGGCAGAAATGGCAGATTTTTCTGACTCAATTTCAATGTTTTTTATTTATTTCAACTGTTACTTTCTATAGGAAAACCTTGAAGGATGTACACAAATGATGCCTTGGTGAATTCAGAATTTTGGGATCCACCATTGGTTTCACACCCTTTTCTGTCACTAACTGGAAGAAGGCTGAAAACACAAAAAAATAGTAAAAAGGGGTATGTCCCAATAAAATCTCAAAACTGTGTTGAAAAATTTGGGTTTCTGATTCAAGTCTGCCTGTTCCTGAAAGCTGGGAAGATGATACATTTAGTACCACAAACCCTTTGTTGATGCCATTTGCAGGGGAAAAAAAACAGATGCTTTCTTCTGCAGCACTTGTTCCCTATCCCCCCCCCCCAACAAAAAAAAACTGAGTTTAGCTGTATTTTGGCTAATTTCTTGGTCTCTTCCAGGGGAACCTACAAACGTTATGTACCTTTAGAATCCCCAGAATGCTGGAAAAAAATGAGCCACCCCAAATAGCCTTGAAAAGTCTTATCACAGGAGGGGGAAAAGGTCTGGCAGAAAAGGGGTTAAAAAACAAAAGTTCTTGACAACACAGGGCAGGTGCTACCTAGGCAAGATATAAAAAGCTGAATACACTCCTGTTCAAACAGGCCTTTCCTTCAATTCACTACACCATTTGGAATAACCTCCTCTCTAAAAAAGTAATGGGCCCTGTTATGAGTGGTTCGAGCACCCTCAAGTCCTTTGCCAGAATATCTTCAAGAGATCATACTGCTGCAGCCTCTTTTCCCCTTTCTTCAAAAGGGGCCTACGAAAATTTAAATCTGGCTGTCCTCTAGGTTATTAGAATTACGAAGTAGCTTCCTCTCACCGGCTACCACTTTGTAGACAAATAAATGTATATTACACAAATTGGAATCTTACCACTACTCTAAAACTTCGAACACCAAAACTCCAAAGAACTCGCTTTTAAACCATTATTTCGATTAAATTGTACTCCCTTCTTCAATTCGTTTTTCTTTTGAGAATGAATGCAGGCATTTACCTAGAAAAATATTTCAGATGACGCATGGAAAGTGTTGCAAGAAAATAACGTCAATAATATACATATGTCCCAGGTGTGACTCAGGCATGTCTCTATGTGTTAACTCGAATAGTGGTAAAACAAGCTTATTGTTTGTGCCTGAGTAAAGACACAAAAATGTGCCTCGCCTGTTGAAGGTCCAGTAAATCTGACAGTCAAGCACGTACTGCTTCATTATCTGTTTACCTTCTGTTTTACAGAGTTTTTATTAGGCGACTATCCTGGGCTCAAACATGAATTATAGTCCTACAGTTAGAAAACGGCAAAGACACAGTCAGCCTTTTCTGAATACGCCCCTTCACGTGGTGAAATACGGTCATATAATAATAGAACGTTCCCTGTATCGAGTCATAGCCTTTAGCCCATTGCAGATAGCCTCCCACAGAAAAAAAAAAATCAAAGAAATATGAAAGGTCATTTTTATTACATTTATTCTCGCAAGAACAGGACAGCTTCAACAATAAAAGTGGCACAGAACAAAATGTGCAAAAGGTGACATTGTTTTACTAGCTTGAATAGGAATGTATCGTAAGCACTGCCCTTTTGTATTGTCAACAGAGATGTAGAGATAAGGAGAAGTAGTGGAGAACATTATTTGGTGCCATTTATTCCATGTATTAATGCAATATGTGTGCGTATATGTATATTAATGTACATGAATATGTATATATGTGTGTGTGTGTGTGTGTGTATATATATTTATATATAAATATATATATATATATTTATCTATCTATATATATATATATATATATATATATATATATATATACACACACACACACATATATATATATATATATATATTACCTAGTGGCTTTTGCCACTAGGTAGTTATAGCTAGGACCATGTTTCCATAGAATTTTTTTTTTTCGGCTTGCCTATATCCTTAGTACTGTTTGAGGAATCTTCACAAATGTTTAAAAAAAAAGCGTGATGGTGATTCTTGTTGCGCATGGAAAGTTTGGGGGTGATCTATCACATGGGGGGGGGAACAAGCAGGGGGGGGCAAAAAAAAGTGTGTTTCCAATGCTAATTCCCATAGGACCTTTGAACACAACTACAGCCTGAACCGCTGGACAGAATGACACCAAATTTGGCAGAAATGTAGCCATTGGTATTTGATATAAATCTGTTCAGTAGTTTTGGAGCAATTTAGTCCACAGGTCAGGCCCTGCGGCCAACCCCTTCCACGCACAACCAAAGGCCTTGCACGGCGCGGACTTGGGTGGTTATAGGGGTTGGCCGCAGGGCCATAAAAATTCATCTGTTATGGTTAGAGTGCCCTAAGGTAACTATGACTCACGCCCTCCCCATGCACAGCTATTACCCCATAAATTACGGCACTCATGACATCTTTGATAACATCATTGATAATATCAATGTAAAATTTGCAGTAAACGTTTTGATGAGAAAACTGTGCATGGTGGGGTTGCGAATTATAGTTATCTTAGGGCACGAGTTATAGTTACTTGAGATAACTCTAACTATAACCGGTACATTTCTAAGGTTTTGTATGTTTAAAATGTGAGCCTAACTATAACATTCCAGTAACCGTTTTTTTTTAAGTGAATATGTAACTATGTGTATATATGTGTATAAGGCTATATGTGTATATATATATTATATAGATATGTGTGTGTGTGTGTGTTTGTGTGTGTGTGTGTGTGTGTATATATATTAATATATGTGTATATGTACATTTGTATTTAGCAAAATGTATTCCATTCCATATATATATATATATATATTCTATTCACTGAAAAATCCAAAGGAAACTTATAGTTTTATAGTTAGGTTGATTTTGTTACCTGTACAAAACCAAGGAAATTCAGCAGGTATAGTCATACTTATGTTAAGAAACTATAACTTGTTGCCTAAAGTTACTTTTTGACATGAGTTATAGTTTCTTCAGATAATTATATCTATAGTTATAAGTATAAGTGATGAATATCCATGGTTCTTTTGGGGGTAAAACTTCAACCTAAATATAAAGTCTATGTAACCTTTGTTTTTTTCAGTGAATTTCTTTTTTTTTAATGCGCACATTAGTATAACTGCAACTGCACACAGTCTTCAGCCCTGCACAGCAGTGGTTGGCCGCAGGGCCTGGCCAATGGCAAACCCGCCTGCATGCACCCAAACCCATGCTACTCTAAACCTTCAGCCAAGCTCAGCATGGGGCTGAATGCAGTGGGTGTATTTTTTGGGGGAATTGTTTTTGGACTTGTGGATACTTTCGTGAGTTTACATAGGGGAGCCGCGCTGAGTCCAGCAGTGCATCCACAGATCAGCCAAATAAATGACAATTCTTTTGTCCATGATGTGTCCTATGGGATCAGGATACCTCTATACTGATCCCCTCTATGTTTTTATAGTCTTGTCCCCCGGGCCAATGCGAGAAACAAGATAGTGGGGTGTTGTGATGTGGCTTGGAATTCATGTGTGTCATGTGGAATCCTCTGACGGATGCCTGATGATGTCTAGGCATTCCACATGACACTTACGGATTGAAGCTTGCTCTTCTTCTCTCTCTGTGCCCTTTTTAATACTTTACTTCCATGTAATTGTTTTGCTTAACAATAAATATCCTTTTACCTGGATCGCTATTGTTGGAGCAGTCATTCCAATTTGGCGAATAGGATGGAGCGGAGTTTATGAAGCGGAGTTCGTGGACTGCAGCTGTTCTTGATTCTTGGTTCCGGCGTATGTTTTTCATCTCGTTTTCTAACATTTGTTTTACTTTTTGTTTTACGGTAAAAAGTAGAGTGTATATATTTTTGATAAGGGCACAGAGCAGTTTTGAGGATTACCGTTAATCTGAACGGTTTCCTCGGCGCGAGCACAGCGCGACAGCAGCTCATTGTTGGGCGCGTGCACCAGAGCTTTATCAGCTCGTGTGTGTTGCAACGCGCACACAAGTCGGCGCTGTTTAGCTATTTTATCGGCTTTCAGCGCATTTGGATACACACACTGGATTTAACGCTGGAGTAAACGCTGGATTCATTTGCCTGCACCTTCCGGTTTTGGGTTTTTGTTGAAAAAAAAAATACATAGAAGAAGGTCACCGGCTTGGTCATCAAAAGAGAAGACGGACTTTTGAAGAAAACAATCAGCCATCTTTACTTGGTCTTCGTTATTATAGTTTTTATTGTTTTTGCTTTGTGATTATTTCTGACTTTTGTTTTTTATTATTAAGACTCACTAAGAAATGCAGAACGTGTTGCCGCCTTCACCTTTTCTGCAAGATCCTGGTGATCCACCTTTAGAATGGAAGTTATGGATACGCTCATTTAAAGCTTATTTAGGAGCGATAGATGGTCACAAATTTAGGCCTGAGAGAAAAAAAAGTTTAATGTTCTACTATTTGGGTGTGGAAGGACAGAACATTTTTGACCATCTACCAGCATATGAATTACGTGAAGAGGAGGAGTTAGATGAGTTTGAGATGGCTGTTGCGCAATTGGACAGGCATTTCACTAAAACTAAGAATGTTGTAGTACATAGATACAAATTTTTTACTAGGGCGCAAAATCCTAGTGAAAGTGTGGATTCATTCATTACAGCATTAAAAGTGTTAGCTGCTAGGTGTGAATTTGAAAATTTTACTTCGCAGCTTATACGTGATCAGCTGGTAGCGAGATGTTACTCTAAAAGAATCCAAGAAAAGTTATTGACGTGCAAGGATCCGTCTTTGGACAAAGCCATAGACATAGCAAAGAGCATTGAATGCTCTTTGGAGGATGCTAAACAGTTGGAATTGTCTATGTCTAATGCTTCCATTTCAGGTGCTGTAATGAATACACAGAACAACGATCTCAAGAAACAGTTTCGTGTTGAGAGAAAACAAGGTTTTGTTACACCTTCGAGGAACGTTTTATCTTCCAAGGTCAACCAGAAAACCATGTGCTACAGATGTGGTTCTTTGAACCATGTTTCCTCATTCAGGAATTGTCCTGCGGCCAATCAACAATGCAGGAACTGTAGTAAAATGGGACATTTTTCTCGTGTTTGTAGAGGTGGGAAGAGAAGCAGTGTTCGATGTATTCTTGATGCAGATAAGGAAAATGTACAAAAGGATGATAATGAGTTTGTATTAGTTGTAACGGACAACATTTCCTGTGGTAGCAAAATGGTAGTAGACCCGGATATTGAGGTACTTGTGGGTGGTGTGGCTGTCAAACTATTAGTGGACACTGGAGCACGCATTACAATCGTATCACTAGAAAAGTTCAATGAGTTTTGGAGTGATAAAACTCTTATTCCGCCTGATATTACAACACTAGCTTTTGAGGGGAGCAAAATTGATTTGGTTGGGTATTTTTGGACTTCATTGTCCATCTTTGGCGAGACGGTTCATGGCAAAGTGTATGTAGCAAGAAAAGGCATTAATGTTTTGGGCTTAATTCATCAAGCCGAGTTTAAATTAATCATTAAGCCAGGAAGGGAAAGACCTGTATCTATTGACAGGAATAATACCAATTGTATTAAAACATCCTCTGATGTGACTTGTCCTTGGCAACAAAAATTTAAGGGATTGTTCCAGGACAATGTGGGAAAAATAACCAATGTCACACACACGATCAGGTTGAAACAGGGAGTAGTCCCAGTTAAGCATAAACTAAGAAATGTTCCATTTAGCATAAGGACGGAGTTGTCCAAATTGTTGAGGGATATGTGTGAACTGGGCATTATAGAAAAAGTGGAGGCCACCCTGTGGTTGTCTCCCATTGTTTTAGCGAAGAAAAGCTCGGGAGACCTGAGGATGTGTGTGGACTTAAGAAGTGTGAATGAGGCAATTTGGGTCGATAGTTTTCCATTGCCTAGAATTGATGATCTGATTGCTAAAGTGGGTTCGGCCAGTTGGTTTACGAAGTTGGATCTTAAATCTGCGTACCATCAGGTGGAGCTTGACGTTAATTCTCGTTATCTCACAGCTTTTGTGACACCTGATGGGACTTTTCAATTTTGCAGATTACCCTTTGGCCTAGCATCTGCAGCTGCTGCTTTTCAAAGAATAATGACAGACATGTTCCCCAACAATCCTAACGTTGTCATATTTCAGGATGATATCTTAATTTTTGCTGACACAGATGTGGAACATGATAGAGTTTTAGAGGAGGTTTTGAAAACTCTAGAGGAAAGGGGGGTTATTTTGAGAAAAGATAAATGCCTCTTTAAAACTCGGGAGGTCGAGTACTTAGGACATGTTTTATCTGAACAGGGTGTCAAACCCAGACCTAAATTAGTTAAAAGCATTCTTGATGCTCCTGCACCTAAAACTAAAGAACAGTTGCTTTCTTTCCTGGGCTTATGCGAATTTTATGTGAAGTTTATAAAAGATTTTGCTAAGACTTCCGAGTGCCTTAGAGCCACGCTTAAAAGGAAACAAATGTTCTGTTGGTCCAAAGAGTGCAATGAAGCTTTTGAGCAGATCAAGCAACAGATTATCAGTTCTCCGGTTTTACAACCTTTTGCGGATGGTAAGAAGACCATAGTAACAGTGGATGCATGCGATTATGGATTGGGTGCAGTATTGACACAAGTTTCTAATGAAGACAAAGAAAGTACCATTGGGTTTGCTTCAAGAACATTGCGGGAGGTTGAGCGGAAGTACTCTGTAATTGAAAAAGAACTCCTGGCTTGTGTATGGAGTGTAGAAAAATTCAAACAGTACCTTTGGGGTAGACATTTTATCTTGAAAACTGATCATCGTCCCCTGGTGGAAATTTTATCAGGAAGAAAAGTTAAACGCTCTACTGCTCGCATAGCCCGTTTATCTGCCAAATTATTAGAGTTTAATTTTTCAGTTGAGTATATTCCTGGGGGAAAAAATGGTAGGGCGGATTGTTTATCCCGTTTACCTGTTTTAGATGAGGAAGAACAGGAGTGGGAAACTGAGGTAGAAGAGTGTTTGATAGCATGCATTGCTGAGACATTAGATGAAGATGTTTGGATTAAGTCATTACATAATGACATTTTGTTGTGTAAGGTGATTCATTATGTTAAGACTGGGTGGCCAAGAGAGAAAACTCTCTCACCTGATTTACAACCTTTTTGGAAAGTTTCTGAGGAGTTATCTGTTGAGGGTGACAAACTCATTAGATGTGACAGACTGATTCCACCTGTATGTCTTAGGAAAGATTTGATTATTAAAGCACATGTGGGGCATCTGGGTTGTACTATTACCAAAAGGAAGCTGAGATCAGATTTCTGGTGGCCTAGGATGGATAAGGAAATTGAAGAATTTGTGAAGAGCTCTTCGAGGTGTTGTATGAGTGATAAAGTTCTGGTTACTCAGGGAGCATGTGATTCTTTTGTTCCATCACCAGCTAGAGCGTGGCAGAAGATTGGTTTGGATTTTCTTGGTCCGTATCATGTGCTACCACCAGACATGAGGTATTTTATGGTAATAGTATATCATCTCTCTAGATGGGTTGAGGTTTTTCCTATAAGACTTCCCACCACTCAAAGTGTCATAAAATGTTTGAAAGAGGTATTCAGCCGGGAAGGATTACCTGAACAAATAATGACTGACAATGGGGTACAGTTTGTATCTACAGAGATGTGCCAGTTCTTGAACAGGTGTGGTATCAAACACATAAGAACTCCTCTCTATCATCCCCAGAGCAATGGTGTTGTTGAACGCTTCAATCGTGTGCTTGTTGAGTGCATCCAGGCAGCTATTAAAAGTAGTATGTCCGTGAGACTAGCCATTAATGATCTCATTTGGTCTCATCGCACGACGCCTCATGTTGCCACTAGCAAGACTCCTTTCGAATTAATGAGAGGAAGGATTGCGACCACAGATTTATGTCCTTTTTGGATGGTTGAATTATTTCATGAGGGGTGTAATCTTAGGGAGGCTTGGCAGGTAGCAAAGGAGAATTCTGATGATTTGGGAAGAAGAAGGTTGGAAGTGACACCGAAGAAAAATAATGGTTTACAGGTTGGTGATTGGGTGAGAGTTAGAGATCCCTTAATAGTTAGAAAAGGTTTTTCGAAGTTCAAGGAATCTCAACAGGTTATGGAGATACGTAAAAATGCAGCCAGATTGTCTGATGGTTGTTGGTGGGGTGTCACACGTTTAGCTTTAGATCCCAGTGTTCGAACAAGGGGTGAGTCGGATGGTAGTCAAACTTGTAGCAAGGATGTTGGGGTTTACAATCCTTCCGAATGTGTGAAGAAGGATTTGCACAGTATTATTGGGAATAGGAGTAAGCGGGAATCCCGCAGACCCACTAAGTTCTGTGATTATGATTTGTCGTGAAAACAATGTTGACTGTGAACATTTATTTAGTAAGAGGTTATTTTGTGTATTGTAACATAGTGTATGGGTTTTAGTTGTTCAGTTTAAGGTGATGGTTCTATTGTTTTCAATTGTTAATGGAAAATTCTTAAATTAATGAAAGAGGGGGGATGTTGTGATGTGGCTTGGAATTCATGTGTGTCATGTGGAATCCTCTGACGGATGCCTGATGATGTCTAGGCATTCCACATGACACTTACGGATTGAAGCTTGCTCTTCTTCTCTCTCTGTGCCCTTTTTAATACTTTACTTCCATGTAATTGTTTTGCTTAACAATAAATATCCTTTTACCTGGATCGCTATTGTTGGAGCAGTCATTTCATGGGGGCAACTTTTCTTTCAGATTGCAGCCAACTAATCAGGGCCCTGCTTTCCCCCAGATTCACAAATCCTAAGCAGGTGGATCTGCTGATGAGCCATGTACCTAGCTATTTATATAGTTTAAAATTCAAAAACTACCCAACAGATTTGCACCCCATTATAGAAAGCATGCTTTCTGGACCAAGATGTAGCTTCCTGCCAAATTTGGTGTAAATCCGTTCAGCGGCTCAGGCTGCAGAAGTGTTAAAAAATTCACACAATCCCATTGACATAGAATGGGAAAAATAGTTTAGGAACACCCCTTTTTCTCAGCCCCCGCTTGACAAATCAAGCTGGAATTTACACAACAGCAGTGGGACTGACTGTTGTAATAGCTTTCAGAATTTTGTGAAAAATTCGTCAAGCAGAGCCAAAGTTATCGACAAAATAATAAATGCTCAGTTTTGGGAAAAAGTTGGTCCTAACCATAACTACCTACTAGAGTGCAGCTGTAGGTAATACATATATAGATAGATAGATAGATAGATAGATAGATAGATAGATAGATAGATAGATAGATAGATAGATAGATGGATACAGGTATCCTGACCCCAAAAGACAGAGAGAGGGGCCACCCCTCAAGGGCAAAAAAATGCCCTTTTTTTTTTTTGCCCAATACGTGGATCCTCGTGTCCACCTCAAATCCAGGGGAAAAGCAAGGTCCTGATTTGATGGCCACAACCTGACAGAAATATTAACATGAGTGTTACAAAAACATAGAAATAGACTGAAAAACCAAAGGGTACAGGGAGGTTATAGTCAGGCTGACCTTTTACCCATGCAAAACCACAGAAATTCAGCAGTTATAATTATACTTATAGATATGCTTATCTGAAAAAAACTATAGCTTGTGAAGGAAAGTAACTTTGGGCAACAAGTTATAGTTTCTTAACATAAGCATAAGTGTAAGTATAACTGCTGAATGTCTATGGTTTTGTATGGGTAAAGCGTCAACTTAACTATAACGTCCCTGTAACCTTTGCTTGTTTCAGTGAATAGATAGATCGACAGATAGATAGATAGATAGATAGATAGATAGATAGATAGATAGATAGATAGATAGATAGATAGATAGATAGATAGATAGATAGATAGACTGATTATGTACTGGCGTTCACCAGTAGGTAGTTATTGCTGAACCCTAGTTTCTATAGAAAAAGTGTTTTTTTTTACTTGCCCATATCTTTGGCATCACTTGAATATTCAAATTTTTTTTTTTTTAAATGCCTTCTAGAATTTGGTTGTGCATGGAAAGGTTTGGGGTGGCCCATCAATCAGGGGCCGAATAAAAGGGACATGGTAAAAAAAGTGAATTTCCCATGTCAATTCCCATAGACTCTTTAGACATGGATGCAGCCTGAACTACTGGATGCAATTACATCAAATCTGGCAGAAAGGTATGTGCTGGTACGTGGATGAGCCTTCTTGCTATTTGTAGTAAATCTGCACTGTAGTTTAGGAGAAATTAAAGGAAATCTAGACTTGCATATATAGGGTTGCAAAGAATTTGTGGATAATTCATTCTCACTATTCGTGAATGTGCGTGAGAATAGAAGTGTAATGATTGGCTGGCCACAAGTTGAACAGAATGTTGTGGCTGCTATTTTAAGATCTAGGTATGGTTCCTGGGGGTTGAACAAAATGTGGAAAACGGAATAAGGGTTCAGGCCTGATGTAGCTAGATCTCATGGTTTGAATATGGGGATGTTTATTTGACACAGAATGAGCATAAAATGTCAAAGGAAAGGTGTTTCTTGGCTCACTCTTCATATTCGCAAGTTCTTTGTGATGCTCAGCACAGATACAGGTGTTAAATTGCAATGAATTTACGAATATTGCAAAAAAACAAATTATTCACACGCTCACACCTACTCAGGCACTCATGCACCCACTCACACATTCCGTTACCCCTGCACCCACTCAGAGACTCATGCACCTCCACAGACCCACTCAGGCACTCCTGCACTCACTCACACACCCACTCAATTAGGCACCCACTCACAAATACACGCAGACACGCATGACCCACTCGCAGACTACTAATACAGTCATTCACCCACTCACAGACCCACTCAGACACATATGCCCCTACTCACAGACTCACTCAGACACTCATACACCCACTCACAAACACACTAAGACACACATGCACCCACACACAGACCCATTCAGACACCCATGCACCCACTCACAGACCTACTCAGAAACTCACGCACCCACTCACAGCCCCACTCAGACACTCATGTTTTTACGCAGGCACTCATGCACCCACTCACAGACCCACTCAGACAATCATGCACCCACTCATAGACTCACTAAGACACTCAAACAACCACTCACACAGCCATTCAGGCATTCATACACCCACTTACAGACCCTCTCACATGTTTTTGTGTCCTGGATGATAACTACACGTTAAATAGGATGCAGTGTTTCAGGTTGGTGAGAAACACCCTGTTGCCTTTGTCTATGAAGTGCACTTCATCACTTCTATAGATTCCATGCATGTCAAAGCACATGTTATTATTGTAGATACAGCCCATGTTAACAAATGCTGAAACAGTTGTATTAACATGTATCCTGGCTTTGTCTATATGTGGACAGAATTTGGTTGAC
This sequence comes from Pleurodeles waltl, assembly GCF_031143425.1. NCBI lineage: Eukaryota > Metazoa > Chordata > Amphibia > Caudata > Salamandridae > Pleurodeles > Pleurodeles waltl. Next base: position 834,415,606 of record NC_090437.1, read on the forward strand.
CATTTCCATTTCTGCCTTTGACATATGTTGGAGAATACCAAGGCACTGTGTGGAAGAAGTACCATTAATTGTACAAAAGTATCCTTCTTTAGGATTTCCAGTGCTTCCCCAGTGTGCCCAGGCCATTACCATCACAGTGCACAATCATGAGGTGAGGGGCTTGGCATTCCCTTATGCTTTTTACTGGAGGCAGCAATTGGTGCCACTTTAATCCTGTCTGGTGAATCCAAATATTTTTCACATTTGGCAAAACCAGATCCCTGTCAATACCACTTTTTCTAGCATGCCACCTAGCCTAAAACACAAAGTTGTAATCTACAATCCAGACTCTGAGCATTGTGAAGGCAAGCAGAAATACCTCACAGGAGAAGACTGGAAGAGAATGAGCTGTTTTAAAAATGAAAGGCTTTTAAATGCAGGGACAGAGTTTTTTTTTCATAAAATAGATACATTTCAAAGGATGATTTGAATATCCAAATACTATATGCTGTGATTTTCAAGAGTAAGTTATTACATCTGTAATTGGATGTGCTTAAAATGAAGAAGTGTAATGTACTGTTGGATATGGTTACACTTGGAAAGAGTCAACCACACCTGCTGTATTTCAATTGCACAGTAATGCCCAGTTTGTAAAACATAAACTGCACTTTTGACCTACTGCTTCCAGTGTATTGCTGGGGCAATCCTGCTAAATGAGTGTTGGGGGAAGGGTATTAAAGAGATAGCAGTAGATTTAATGGACATGAGAGGTTGTTAGTGTTTTTTTGCTGTGTAGTGAATCCTAGTTCGTTTTAATGGGAAAACAGGAGTTAGCTTAGCCTCTGGCTTGCAGACTCGTGCCCCCGTCACCTACTGACTTTTAACCTACTTAGCTTGCTCTGTCTTAGCCCATTTAATTATTTAATTCTTCTAAGATGGCTGCCTTGTTTATAGTTAGGGCACTTGTTATGAGCTACATTATCAATGTTACGGCGCTAAGGCGTCAAGATCAAGCACCAAAGACAAACAGTAGGTTTTCACACGTAGGGATTTTCCCTCTCTATACTTTCGAGGGATTGTTTATATTAATTACCGTCCCAAGCATGTCTGTTATCTATTCTTTGGGAACACACCTACGTCAGGGGTCCTTGTAGATCTGTATAAATACATCGCACTTTAGACAGATAATCAGAGGGATTCCGACTAGAGGGCATCACCACCATCGCTGATATTGATGCTGCATGTCGTCTTGATGCTGACCCAGTCTTCGTGTCCCTGCGGAGTCTGAAATAGAGACCTCATTCCAAGGTAACAAGGGTTGGGGGCTCCTCTCATGGACATGACATTGGCAGATTAGGTTTAGCAAACCCAACACTCGTTTAGGTAGGAGGTTAGGCCTATCACATTAGGGTATCAGGGTATATTACATCTCGTATGTCTTTCTTATGCATTGCAAAATGGTGGGGGTCTTTGTAATAATGACTCTCGTCTTCACAATTCTGTTCCTTGCATTATTCATTATCCTAATCATTGCAGCCCATGCAACCTTTTGCAAATTGCAGTTATGTTAAATAAAAACTATTGAAACTTTACTGCATCTTTGTCATTACCTGTGTTTGTATGAGATACGATATATCTGTGAGAAAGGGGTCATCTTTGTTTAACCATGACACTCCCTGAGATGTCTTATTCTCAAGTCCATGCGTAATGGCTGCCACAAATCACCTTTTACTATTGTGTTTCTGGTGAGGTGCTGCTAGTGAGCCCGTAAGGTTGGGACAACAGTTGCGATTTGTTGTAGGATAGGAATAGCCGCCCACAAACAAAAGTACTGTCAACCTTTAACCAGCAGTCTTGGCCAGAGCAAGAGTCCAAAACTATGACAGCTGCAATGGTGAAGTGCATTCCTATTGAGGAGTTGTTTTTGAAGTGTAATATAGCTGTAAAGTCTAAAAACAAAAGAAGCTAGGTATGTTTTTAGACCACTGTAAATATTCACTAATTCATTGTGACGTTACGTGGGGGGGTGCCTGAAGGTTGCGGCAATTTCGCGAATAATGACAAATAGCCTTTCATTTTGAGTTCTTCACAGTGCTAAAAGATAGAGAGAAATGGACGGCATGTTGTGATTTGCTGCCTTTAGCATTATTGGAGAGTGCAAAGTTAAAAAGGTTGCCATTAATGGTTGCTCTGTGTGAGAGTGGTATACCATTCTTATGGTAAGTTTTGGCATTTTCTGAGGGATTTGAAACTACCTACTCAGAGCAGAAAAGGGAAGACTTTAACCAACAAACTCAATTTAAAGGTATTTAAATGAGATTAAATTATAAAAAAATATGCACTTTAAAATGTACATGTATATTTCAAGTTTCCAACAATTTCTGTAAAATATAGGAATCTGTGAGTGGTCTGCAACTCTTGTTAAATATTTCACAAATATATCTGTGATGTGCACATGTAAAAAAAGATTTATGTTTAAATATTGCCAGTTGTAGACTCTTTTAGTCCTCTTCAAATCAATACTACATGTCCTCGAATTCATAGTAGCAATAGCAGAGTGCAAAAGCATTTTATGCATTTGTGACTCTTATTTGATATTTCACATGGATATTTGTGATGTATTTGTGTATATAAAGATTTTTGTTTAAATGTTTGTACTTTTAGACGCCATAATTCCATTGTAAATTAATACTACAAGTCCAAAGTATAATAAAAACAGTAGACTACAACACTATCATGCATGTACATGTATAGGTTCTCAGCTATGTACTAGATACCCTTTAGTCACAGTGCAGCTATGTTAGAGAAGTAAGTAGTGCCTTAAACTTAAATGTGGGTGAGGCCTACTACTGCTGAGCCTGAATGTGTAGTTTTGTATATCAGTTGGAGTTGGCACTAGAAAACCTGCATGGCTACAGTTAAACAGTGCTTTTACTACAGGTAGCTCATGACCCCTGGTGCTATGTGATTAGAAGATGAGACATCTCCTTGAGAGTTTCACTGGCTTAGATCTGCACTGGCAGACCCCTATGCTCTGTTGTATATGCAGTGTCCCACTCATACTGCAACTGATGGACCTACCTATAAAAGGATAGAAGCACTCAGATATGTAGCCAGACACTGAAATAGCCACTCATACATTTGTGCACACATCCACAAAGCAGCTGTCCATACTGAGTTATCAGAACCAGTTGCTAACTGATACAGTCACTCAGATATGTAGTGAAGTACCGGAACAACCTTGTATGCCATCCAGAGAAGTAGATCTTTCATCATGGTTCAGGCGAGTTTTGGTGACCCTGAGTGTGTTCCTTTTAAATGCCAGGTTGACTTGACACTAGAAAACCTGCTTGACAAGTGTTAAACTGTCCCTTTACTACAGAAAACTGCCCCCTCAGCTAGGCTGTAGGTAGGCCGCGAAGCTTGGTCCTTTCTGATTAAAAGGTGAGAAATTTATTTGACAGTTTCACTGACGTATTTGTGCACTGACAGACTCCTATGCCCAGTTACATAAGCAATGTCCCAGTCATACTGCAACAGATGTACTTACCTATAAGAGGAAGGAAGCACTCTGATACGTAGCCAGACACTGCAAGAATCACTCATACAGTTATGCATACATCCAAAAAGCACCTGTGGATACTGCAGTAACAGAACCAGTTGCTAACTAACTGACACAGTCACTCAGATATGTAGTGAAGTACTGGCACAACCTAGTTTCCCATCTAGAGAAGTAGACCTTTCACCATCTCACAGGCCTACTACTGCTGCCCCTGAGTGTGTTCCCTTTAAACACAAGGTCGACCTAGCACTAAAAAACCTGCTTGACAAGTGTTAAACTGTCTTTTAAATACAGAAAACTGACCCCTCAGCTAGGCTAGAGATAGTCCATGAAGCTTTATCCTTTCTGATTAAAAGGTGGGAAATGTCTTAGACAGTTTCACTGACTTAGATGTGCACTGGCAGATCACTATACCCAGTTACCTGTACAGAGACTCACCTATACTGAAACTCATGTACCTACTTATAAAAGGATACAAGCACTCAGACACTGTAAGAGGCTGGCTCTCTATATAGTGTATGAAAATGACCTGCACCGTGCAGAGTCCAAGCAGCCCCACTTTGGTATCCAAAGGTAAAAAGCAGACCACCTAATGCTGCGGTTTAGTGGTAGTGTGGGCAAGCAGTTAGGTGTATTTTGGAGAAGTGCTAAGCATTTGTTGTACTCACAGCATCAATAATGTGGACACGCACTTGGAAGAATAACTCAAGACTATTTTACAAAAAGACTTCCGATTTTTATACATTTTTAATACCAAAATCATTAAGTTACGGTAAGTACTTTTTGAGTTATGATTTTCCAAAGTTTAAAAAAAATGCTGTTTTTGTGCCTAATTACGTACCATAGGAATGAATGGGAAAATCTTTAAAAATGCAATTCAAATTAGGCAATACCTTCACAAGTGTCACCTTCTATTTTTAGATCAAAGTCATTGATATGTCCTGTGGCCAGCAGGAGAAGTTTGGGCGGTTCCCGGTTCAAGCGGAAGCAGCGGCTAGAAGTGTTCGTCCTGATACACAAAGGAGAGAGGACCACTTGAAAACACACTGCGCAGATGGACATAAAGGTAAGCCTGGTGGGCCCCCTTGGAGGATGGAGGTTGCAAGGGGATAGGGACCCCGAAAGCACAGCTGGTTTGTCAATGCAAGGGACCATAGAGGCCGGGTGCAGTACAGAGAGTTCAGCCAGGAGTTGTGTGTCTTGGTGTCCTTGGAGCCAAGAGCAGGTCTCTTGACGGTGGATTGCAGGCCAGCAGGGTCACTCTGGGGTATGGTTCTTGAGTGCCCAGAAGTCTCTCGACTGGTGCTTGCTTCTGGGCTTTTGAGAGTCCGGAGTGGACTTTGCTTCTAGGTGAGAGATGCTGGGGGTTCAGTACCCCAGGTAATGGTATGTCTAAGACTCTGAAAGTCCCAGTGCCACCAGACTTGGCACACTGGTAGGTTTTGTCCTTTGGTCTGCTATGTAGATTTTCGTCAGGCTGCTGGGTCTTGTTCATTGGTCCTCCGCCAGTCAGTAAACTGGACTTCACTGATTCATGCCTGCAGGGTGTAGGAGAGTGACACCTTCAGTCTGAGGGTGGTTTTTGGTGATTTTTAAAAGGCTGAAGGTGCTCTGTGGTTTTTTTGAGTCCTTCAGGTTTCCAGGCGACACCTCAGCAGCATTTGTCGGATCCTTGGAGCAGCAGGCAGAGTTTGGCACCTTTTTCTTTGTTCAGCAGGACTTCTGTTCTTGTGCCTCGGGTTTTCTTTGTTCTTGGTCTTCTTGTGTCCCTTGAATCTGATCTGTTGGTGTAGGGATAGCCACAAAATACTGCATTTAGGGGGCGTTAAGGGGAGCTCCTGGTACTGCCCAATGGGCCACCTACCTTAGGATGTCTACACTCACCAATACAATATTTGGAATGGGGGTACAATTACATGATCTTAGACATGTTACATGGCCATATTTGGAGTTACCATTGTGAAGCTACATATAGGTATAGGCGTCCCCGCACTCACAAAGTCCCAGGAAAAGGCCCTGAACTATGTGGGGGCACCTCTGCTAGTGCAAGGGTGCTCTTACCCTTAGTAAATTTGCACCTAACCTTTAGCAAGTGAAGGTTAGAAATATAGGTGACTTATAAGTTACTTAAGTGCAGTGAGAATGGCTGTGAAATAATGTGTGCGTTATTTCACGCAGGCTGCAATGACAAGCCTGAGCAAGGGTTTGTCTGAGCTCCCTATGGGTGGCAAAAGAAATGCTGCAGCCTATATGGATCTCCTGGAACCTCTATGCCCTGGGTACCTAGGGCTGTCCACAGCCAGGTGGAAGACAAAGTACCGCCCACCATGTTAAGACACATCAATCCGCCACGTTTTATGGGGCGGTACCAGTGCCATCAAAAGCCTGGCAGAATGCATCACAGAAGAGAAAGGACTCACCATCGGAGACACAGGGAAGAACAACGCCGTCATAGAACCCGAACTGCAAGTCTTTCTGATGCTCTTCAGATCATGCTCCACCCGGAACACCAATGCAGACGAAGACGACGACTGTGTGTACAGTCATCTAGCACACAAGGGCGGGAGGGAGAAAAACAAGAGTGACACACAGGCACGACACACACAAGACAGACAAACACCATACACACGACCAGCTGCACACAAAAAACAATGGCACACGAAACACAGCAGAATAATTTTAGGACAAAAAGTATTGATATGAACAGCTAATAAATAATCCAATTGTATGTGAAACAGATATGTATAAATGTACACAAGGGGCCACTGCCCAGTCCAATGTACTAAGAGCCCACATAGCCACAGGGCACATTCCAAGGCCCAACTCGAATCCTGGCTTCATCCGCATAGAACTCTGCAGGGCCATCAGTTTGCAATTGGGCAAGCAACTCGGGGGGTTGTTGTTGGGGGTCACCTCAGCCCAATATGTGAAAAAGTAAACTAGTCCTGGAGGGGGCTCCTTGCCCATTTCTCTGTCCTGAGGAGTGCAAGTCCACAGTCTCTCTAGTGGGTGACTCTCCCACTGGTTCTGGAGGGGGCTCCATGCTTATTTCTTTGTCCTGGGGAGTGCAAGGCCAAGGTCTCTCTAGTGGGTGACTTTCCCATTGGTTCTGGAGGGGGCTCCCTGCGCATTTCTCTGTTCTGGGGAGTGCAAGGCCACAGTCTCTGGAGTGGGTGATTTTCCCACTGCTTCTGGAGGTGGCCCCTCATACAGCAGCCCCTAAAGGGTGGCCTACATGGCTTCTGCTGGTGGCGAGGGCAGCACTGTGGTGGCAGATGGAGGTGCCTCCCTGAGCAGCCTCTGCTGGTGGTGAGGGCTCAACTGTGGTGGCAGATAGAGGTGCCTCCTGGGCAGCCTTTGCTGGTGGTGGTGGAGGTATCACCCTGACCATCTCCACTGGAGTCAAGGGCTTCTTCCCCTTCATGGCATGAGGTGTGGAATCCTTACCCTTCCAGGCAGGGGCTGAGGGCTTCTTCCCCTTCATAGCAGGCGGAATGTCTTCCTTAGCCTTCAGGGCAGAAGTCGAGGGCTTCTTCCCCTTCAAAGCAAGAGGTGCAGGCTCCTTCCCCTTCATGGCAGGAGGTGTGGGATTTTTCCCCTTATTGGCTGGTGGAGTGGGATCCTTCACTGACTTGCCACCACGACTAGGTGGTGCCACCACAGTCCGCATTGACTTTTTGGCTGAGGTGCTGGGCTGGCCCAGCAGAATGGGGGGGAGGAGGGAAGAGGTCAAGTTGGGCAAGGAAACGTTTCTTAGGGATGCTGGGGCGGGAGGAAGGAGGAGGGAGCAGGGATTGGAGTGGAGTTTGAAGGAGCGGTTGTAGGAGGTGTATGTCTGCTGGATTTGGGTGCAGGTGCATGGGCAGTATGCTGATGTGAGGTGGATGGCTGTTGGGTGTGTGAGTGCTTGCGTTTGTGTCCTTTAGGAGGGGGAACAGACAGGGTGGGAGAGGACACAGGGGAAGATTGGTGTGGTGATGCTAGTGGTGGATGTTGATGCAGTGCAGGCAGGTGTGAGTGTGGACATGACAGGGAGGGAGGTGGAGGAGGAGGAGGAGAGGGAGACAGTGGGGGCAGTGGATGTGCTTGTTGCGTTCAAATGTCTGGTGTTTGGGTGAGTGCTTGTAGGATGAAGTGTGGTGCCTGTGTTTGCCTGTGCCACTATTGGGTGTTGTCTTGTGTGCATGCTTGTCTTTATGTGTGCATGGGATGGGTTGGGTTTGAGGAGACTGGGACTGGGAAGTGGTAGTGGGGGGGATGGTATAAACAGGGACAAGGGCTGCCATCAGAGAGGAGGCCAGAGCCTGTATCGATCTCTGTTAGGCCGCCAATCCACTGTGGACGCCCTCCAGGAATGCACTGCATCTGGATTGACATTGGTTAACTGCCCCACACAGATGGATCTCAGGAGGCCAACAGCCTCCACACTCAGGGCAGCAGGGTTCACTGGTGCAGGGCCTGAGGTGCCTGAGACAAACGAGATGCTCACCCTCCTGGGTCAGCAGGCACGGGCAACTCTCTGAGGGGCTGCTAGGAGGGCAGTGCTGGTACGGGGTTGGCGGCTGTACCTTCAACTGGGGTGGTCAAAAAGGTGTCCGGCACCACCAGGGAGCTTCCATCGGAGGAGTCTGTGTTGTCACCTCCTGTCTCCACTGTGGTGCTCCCCTCGCCCTCTGTCCCACTGGTTCCCTCGGCATCAGTGGACTTTGCCTCCAGGGTCCTGTGGGATGCAGCTCCCTCTGTCGCCGGTGCCCCTGCTCCTCCACCAGATGATGCTAATGCACACATGGAAAGGATGACAGAAAAAAACAGGGGTAGAGAGAAAAAGGAAACACTGGGTCAAAAACTGCACCAACACCACAGTTGGCATACACAGCACCGTCACACACAGGGATCAGGCTTGAGCGCTATGCATTGCACTGTTAGTGATTTGGCTAGATGCCACAACAAGATGAGGGCCACACACTGCCAACTGCACCCCTCCTGGTACCCACAAAGCCCTGACTGAAATGGAATGCTAACAAGCTAGGTTACCTGCCTTTGCCATACATTACCCTAGAGTTGACTCATGCTACAATGTTTAGCCTGGCCTTAGGGGAACCCCCTAACTCACATCCCAGACCCGGATCCTACCCCACTGGGAAAACTTTTTAATAATGGCCACTGTACTCACCTTGCGGCTGCTGTGATTCCCTCAAGCGCCCATCCAGCTCTGGGTAGGTCATCACCAGTATGCAGGCCATCAGGGGGGTCAGGTTCCGACGGGCACCCCTTCGTCATTGGGAGGCCATCCCCAGCTGGGCCTCTGCAGTCTTCCATGACCAGTGTCTCATGTCCTCCCACAGTTTCTGACAGTGGGTGCTCCGTCTGCCATAGACCCCCAGGGTCCGCACGTCATAGGCGATGGCATGCCATAATCCCTTCTGTTGATAGGCGCTGACCTGCAGAGGTAATACAGACAGGGGAACACCATTAACGATAAAATCTAGCCTATCACACATATGGCCCACTAATCCCGTTTCCATCACCACTGGCACACACATCACCTGGCGCACACCATGTACACCACCACAAGATATTCCCCTGATGACACAATGCTTGCACACACATCTCCAAGCATCCTTCCCACATGCATCGCTCCCAAAGTGTACTCATCTGTTGGTCTGGAGGCCCATACACCAGTCCGTGCTGGGGTAGGACCCCATCCACCAATCGTTTCAACTCCACCAGAGTGAAGGCAGAGGACCTTTCCCCAGTCACACGGGCCATGGTAGGTTCCAGACACAGGTCACAGCAGCACACGCAGTGTAGGTGTTCTCCTGTTGAAGGTCAGGAAACAAGTGAGGATTCAGATAGAAAATGGCGGTCACGTCCGAGGCGGTGTACACCGTCACTGCCGGCACAGATCCCAATTGGCCACTGTACTCCATTAGCCTATGAGGAATTGCACAGCTGTACAAGACCGCCTTCCTCCACAACGCCCAATGTCGGCGGAATTACCTCAATTCCACCTGTCCTTACATACATGACAGGCGGTGACCATTTCATGGGGAGGACAATGGTTATATCAACATTAACTGTGTCACATCCTAGATCAGCACATATCTCATCATTCCCACTGTCCCATAACATAAATACACTATGTACACGGAAGTTGTGGATCCATTGTTAAAATTGTGATAGCCCACTCACTCTTGTGTCCCTTAAATAAATACCGCTGCGGATGAATAGGAGGTGAAGACATACCCCTGTGTACAGACCCCTTGTGGACTTGGCTAAACTGGAGGACAGGCACATTATCCTCACCTATAGACTGGACAGGGCCACAATACCTGAGTTGTGTGCCCAATTGGAGCTAGACCTGATATCTGCTATCCATCATCCCACTGGGATGCCCCCTCCTGTGCAAGTGCTATCAGTGTTTCATTTCCTGGCAACAGTTTGTTTCTAAGTGACAGTGGGATTGGCAGCAGGAATGTCACAGCCAGTGTTCTCAATCATGCTGGCAAGAGTCTTGTCTGCCCTGGTAAAACATGTGCAGCTACATTTCTGGGCTGCTGACCCCTGTGAGGAATGCCAGGACAGAGGCAGAGGAACGTCATAATGGGGCACATGGTCCAACAAGACAGATCATCAAGAGGACCTTCAGCCTCCTGAAGGCCAGGTTCAGGTGCCTCCATCTAACAGGTGGATCCCTGTGCTACTCACTCGAGAAGGTCTGCCAGATAGTAGGGGCATGCTGCATATTGCACAACCTGGCCCTCAGACAGCATGTACCCTTTCTGCAGGAGGAAGAGACTAGAGATGCCCCTGTGGCAGCAGTAGAACCTCAGGACAGTGAGGATGAAGAGGCCAAGGATGAGGATGAGGACAACAGAACATCAGTTATCCCTCAATACTTCCAATGACACACAGTGAGACAGTAGAACTAGCCATTCTTATGACTATTGGTGTATTCTGTGTGGCTGTAGCAAGTTGGCATTACATTCCTCTGCATCTCAACTGACTGTCACTTATGGTTCGTCAATTTACAGATGTTGGTGATATAACAACTGTGTACTGATGTGATGACTACAGACAGCTACAGGTCCTTATTTCTATGATCTCACAGTGTTCAGACCATTTGCACTAGATGTTTCCATGAATGCACATTTTCAAAACATAAAATACTAGTTGTAAATTTGTGTTCAAGGGTGTTTATTGTAGTGCTATGAAATTGGGAGAAAAGTGCAATGGAATGGGGTGATGATGGAGGAAGATCCAGGGTATTTCTCCAGTCTGTTTGTAGCAGAGGTCCAGTGTCCAAGGGGCCATAGGAAGGGGAGCAAAGGCAGTGTAACAGGGTATTCTGCCCTGCCGGGACGCACGATGGATCAGGCCGATTGGATCACGCCCCAGGGGCACAGTAAAAGGAATCACGTGCTGGCATCAGCACGTTCAAAACAATAATCTGAAATGCCTGAGAGAGAAGCTGAGAGGAGCACGTATGAAGAGGATGAACAGGATGCCACAAAGACTGACGGAAAGCCCGAAAACCAGGAAGTAGGAGGATACAAGTACAACAGCGGAGCAGACGCGGACCGAGCCTACGAGGAGGACACCCAAGGAGACCGGAAGACTCGACTGAAGTAGGACAAGGAGGTGAATGCTTTTGAGCATGTCAAAGATGCAGACCAGAGGTGTAAGGAGGGCGTTGAAGGAAACCAAAGTGCTGATAAAGATTGAAAAAACCCAATTTTGGGACCCAGCACCCTAGCCAAAGTGCATGCCTTATTCAGGGCTCTACTACCACATTGTTAAAAAGGGGGAAAAGGAAGTGGGGAATAGCAACAAAGGAAAAGGGGGAAGGGGCTCTACAATAAAAATGAAAAGGGCAACTACGAGGTGAATTGAATTCATGTGAAAACGTGTGTTGTTGGGAGCACATACACACCTACACTATATGTGAGCACAATCTTAAAAGAGCATACAAAGGGTAATTACCTTAATCACTAGGCCCTCACCTACCCTCCTCACTATAGATAACTGTAAAAATATACCAATTACCAGAATAAACTTACCTCTCACCGCTGTATCTTCTGTTCTTTCCTCATGCTCCTTTGTGATGGTGGCGTGACTGCAAGGTACATCAAGAAGGAAATTAATGTAAAGGACTACCAAGAACAGACGGAAAAGAGAGGGACTAATGCAAGCACATAAAGTATGCTTAGAGGAACATTATTAAGAAGTGTGGAAAGTGCACAAATGCAAATAAATATCTTTTGGGGATACTCATGCGAGTTTATCTGGTTTGTGGCTTATAAAATCTAAAGGAAAGAAGACCCTCCCTGGTGGTGTTAAAGACCTCCGTAGAGTAACCCTCAACAGGCAGTTCCAAGTGGACAAGGGTGGGACACAAGGGGGGAATCAGGAGAGTCTCATTTCCTGGCAGTGGTCTTGGCAAATGTCTCTTGCTTCTGTCTGGTTCACAGGGAATCTTTGCGGGGTGGTTCATCTTCTACAGGGGAAGGGTGCTGGTGGCCTGTGGGTCCTGTGGGGGGGCTCCCTGCACACTAGCTGCAGCAAAGGTGGAGGGCTGGTCAATGGACTGGCAAGTGGTAGGGGCCCGCTGCTGTGCTGTTGCCTCCCTCATGATGTTGGCCATATCTTCGGGTGGTGTTATTGGCCTGCAAGTCTTTCCTGATCACCTGATACTGTCCTACTTGCAGCTGCCTGTTCTTCTGCACATTGTCAAGGATCTGGCCCATCATGTCCTGGGAATGTTGGTAGGATCCCAGGATCTCAGAGAGTTCCTCCTGGAGAGTCTGTTCCGTGGTCCTGTCCTCCCCTGGTGCACAGCAGTCCTCCCAATGTCCCTGTTGGCCTGTGCCTCTGTCTCCTGAACAGTGTGCCCACTGCCACTGACCCCAGGTCCCTGATTGTCTTGGGTATGAGGTGTGGCCTGGGGTTCCTGGACAGGTGGGCACACTGCTGATTGACGTGTCCTGGGGACAGAGGTGTGGGTATGCTGGGTGGGTGCTGTGGTTTTGGATACTGATGGGGGAGGCTCTTTGGTGGACTGTGAGTGGGCTTGGGTGACCGGCTGTCCAGTGGTCCCTGATAGGCCAGGTTGTTGGTCCAGATCTTGAAGTCCAGAGTTACAGTCATCACTGGGGGCATCTTCTGTTGTGGGGCTGGTGTGTCATGGCTCCTCCTCTCTGCTGAGATTGGCTGGGGCACCTGTGGGGATATCAGTGATGTATTAGGCTTCATGCCTGTGACATACTGTACGTCCCTGGCTACCCCTCTGTCCTTGCTGTTGCCCTGCCACCTTTTGCTTGCTTATGGTGATGTATTGTGTGATTGTTAGTTCCCCTATGCTGTGCATGTTTTGCTGATGGGTGGTCATGCAGGGCTGGGAGGGCTGTCCATGCATTGGTATGGCATGCAGGGCTTGGCATTGTGGTTGGTCATATGTGTGGGTGCAGTGTGGGATGAAGTGGAGTGATGGGAGTGAGGGTGAGGGAGTGAGATGGCATGCAGGTATAGGGGTGATAAGTAATAAATGTTGACTCACCAGTGTCTAGTCCTCTGGCCACTCCAGTGAGTCCCTCAGGATGCAGTAATGCCAAGACTTGCTCATTCAATGCTGTGAGCTGTGGGGGAGGAGGTGGGGTCCACCGCCAGTCCTCTGTATGGCAAGCTGGTGCCTTGCTGCTATAAAACGTACCTTCCCCCATAATTCGTTCCACCTCTTCCTGATGTTGTCCCTTGTTCTTGGGTCTGTCCCACAGCGTTCACCCTGTCCACTATTCTCTGCCACAGCTCCATCTTCCTGGCAATGGATATCTGCTGTACCTGTGCTCCAAACAGCTGTGGCTCTACCCTGAAAATTTCCTCCACCATGACCCTTAACTCCTCATCAGTGAAACGGGGGTGCCTTTGTGGAAACATGGGTGTTATGTGTGTTGGTGAGAGTGTGTTGTGTAATGTGGTGGGGTGTGTGATGTGGGGTGCATGAGGGATGAATGGATGTATGTGGTGTCTGTGTCTAGTTGTCTCTGTGCTGTTCGTGTCAATCTCCTGGCAGTAATTGTTGTTGGTAAAGGGTTGTGGGTAATGTGGGTATGTGTTTTATAGTGCTGTGGGTGGGTGGGTGTGGTGTGTGTATGAGTGTCAAGTGTGTGTTTTTCGTATTGGCCAATGTGGTGTTGTTTTGTATGTGGGTGTCCGTTCTGAGCGCGGCGGTATGTACCGCCAATGATTTACCGCCGTTGAATGTCCCCTGTGGTAATTTGTGGGTCATAATGTGGAGGGCGTTGTTCTGTTGGCATACGGTATGGGTGTTGGTACCACCACTTTATAACTGACCTTTGGGCTGGCGAATTTGTATATGTGGCTGTATTTTGTCGGATTGGTGTGTGTGTCATAATATGGCAAACGGATATTCGCCACCGCCGCGGTATGTTGGCGGCCGTCTCCGCAGCGGTAAGCAGGATTTACCACCAATGTCATAATGAGGGCCTAAGTTTGATAACAAACTTGAGCGGTCTAGCTCCTTTGAAACTTTATTAATTAAAATAAAGTCTCCCCATTTTACCCTATGGAGCGTATTCACTACAATGAGGGAAAACAAATTTGGCGATTTTTCCTCATCAGGGCTTATAAAACATATTTTATATGGTCTCTGCTTATAGTTACACTGCACCCAACCCTGGGGTCACCTAAGGCACACCTTAGGGGTGACATATATGTAAACATTAGGTAGTTTAAGACTTTTGAAGTACTTTTAATTCCAAAGTCGAATTTGCATGTAACTTTCATTTTAAAGCAGCCAGCAAGGAAGGCCTGCCTTTAAAATTATCCTGGGTAACTCAGCAGTGCACCTACGGGTGCACTACCTATGCTGGGGTACCTAAACCTACATGTCCTACAATATACCTGGGACTTATGGATAGGTTGACATAGCCTATTATATTTAACCTAATTTGCATACTCATTTTACACAGAGCACAGGCCCTGGGATAGGTTAGCAGTACCCAGGGCATCATCAGAGTCAGGAAAACACCAGCTAAAAGTGAAAAATGGGAGAAAAAAGTTAAAGGGTCTTGCAGTCAGCCCAGTTTTCTCACAACACTCACTCACAGATGAAGGCAACTACTGGCACAATGACAAACTCAATGTACTTATTTATTTTTTTCTTTTCAGGCATCTACTTCTACTTATGTAAAGACACCTATAATGCCAACAAAAAGAGTCAGAATTAAAAAGCAGAAGCCAGGATATTATCTCATCAGAACTTACTAAGAAAAGGGGCAAAATGCAGTGAATATGTTGAAAGAGAAAAGAGCTGCTGGTTGGAGAACAAATGATTTTCTTAAGAAAGTAATTGAAAAACTGCAAGGTGAGTAAAATGAAGTAAATAAAAAGCAAACATTGAAATCAGCTAAGAAAGGAGATGAAATACATGACACGAAGAGTTATGAAATCATACAATGAACGACAGAGTTTAAACAAAAGGCAGAGGCAGTTTAAGTAAATAAGAGTTAGAATGTTCCATACTAGGGTAATTCAGAATGTTCTATAAAAAAAGGAGAAGAGAAACAGTGAGACAAAAGTAAAGTGTTGACGCTGTAGTCTATAAGTCTTTAGTTCTGAAGAGTAAGCTAACTATTTTGATACTAAATAGAATGAGAGCACTGGATAAAGTAGTTTTGTCTTTATGGATCAGAAGCCAAAAGAAAAGACTAGTAAATAGAACTAACTTCTGCAAATTGTTTATAGTGAATGGAAACATACCTCCAGTACTGAGCCTTTCTTTAATGAAGAAAGCTACTTGCAAGAGAAAAAATTAGTGCATGCAGTTGAACAATCTGGACGATGTTATGAGATGAAGGTTGGTAGTTTTATTCCAAAAGAGGAGATGGAGCCTCGAAATGTAAAAGAAGTGGTCGCTGAAGTGATGTAGGGAAGACGTTGACAAACCCCTGTATACAAATGGATATGTAGCATTATTTGAAGTATACATCAGGAATCAATTGATATATTGAGAACTTTTGTTAGAAACTTTCCTTGCAAAACCAAGAAAGAAAAATAGGTATGTACAAGATTAGATCCATGTAAAGTAAGAAAGTACACAAATTTACAGGAACACTCACTAGCATGTCAATTAAAGAAAGTGTGCCAAACAGTTTTCATCACTTCAGAATGTTAGCTGTACACCACTCACGAATGTGATCTTTAGCTAGGAGGCTTTACTATGTCAAAAGTCCAGCTCTAGGTTTAGGAGAAATTAATAGAGTACTGTTACATGGCACAGTAGCAGATATAGAAATAATTTGCGAAGCCATAAAGGTTTGTTACTTTGGTCCTGAAGAGGAATGTAGGGAAAAGGAGGACTTAGGCCCTCATTATGAACATGGCGGTCCGTTCCGCTTTGCCGGCGGTATAAACCGCCAACAGAGGAGCGGTCCGGACCGCCAAATAATGAACCAAACGAAACACAGGCATCCCGTGAACCACCCACCGCCAGGAGAGGCGTGGCGACGACGACGGCAGAGTCCGCCCACAGGCTGTCGGAAAGGCCCAACCCGCCCATCAAATTATGAACTACCATTCCGCCGCCAGTTATGGGGCGGGAACCATCGCCACACAAAGCCAGGCAGAAATTAACCAAATTTAAGGAACCACGCACCGGAGTCCCACAGAACGCGCTGCAGCTGCCATGGATAGAGAGCTGCAGATCATGCCAGCCCTGCTCCTTGCCATAAACCTCCACTACCGAGACCTCCGACGAAGATGACGACGGTAAGTACCGAAACCTACTAAACAAGGGAGGAAAGGGCACAGTTACATACCCACCCACTCCACCCACCGTGCTACGCCACCCCAACCCTTCTCAGCATCACAAGTCATACATCCCACAGCAAGAGGTACTTACCCAACCCAAGGCTAATCCAACTTGCCCATAGTACATACAAAAGCCCCACACCCATAAAAAATAAAGAAATGACCAGGATTCAATGGCGTGCAGCCCAAACACAGGTCACACAGAAAATTCAATCACACGCTCACAGAGGCAAACACTCTAAACAGGCCAATGGCCAGTCCATAACGTGACAATTGTCATGGGCCACAACAGGCCCAACCTGACTCCCACAAGTGCTTGGTACTCCACATAATGGGGCACCATATGGGCATCCAGGCACCTCACGGAATGGGGGCAGGGGGTGGGGATTTTCAACAGGGGTGGGCCTTTGACTTTTGTTGGGAAGGTGGAGGGGGGTGGGCTTCTCCTTTGAAGGGGTGGGGGCTGTTTGGCTCAGGTGGAGCTGGATGGCCTAGGCTTTGTCTGGGCCTTTTTCTTATCTGGGGAAGGGGCACAGGAATGTGAAGGGCGGACAGGGGTGGGCTGTGATGTGGAAGGAGCGGAAAGGGCAAGGAGGTGAGCATGTTTGGGGACAAGATGGGGTGGGCCAGTGGGTTGGAAGAGGTCAGCACGGGAGAGGAAAAGTTTCTTTGGAGCAATTGGGGTGGGTGTGGATGAGGGTGTGGGAGTGGAGGCAGAGGGTGTGGATGTATGTGGTGTAGGGGTGCGTGTAGTGGGTACAGGTGACTGCTCAGTATGCTGTGGTGTGTTGGATGTCTGTTGGGTGGGTGTCTTGGTGTGTTTGTGTGTTTTGGGAGGTGGGGGGATTGACACAGTGGTAGAAGATAGACAGCTAGTGTGGATGTATGTTATGTGGGTGCCTGAAAGTCTGGTGAGTGTGCTGCCTGTGTCAACTACAGTAGAGGTGGTGAGTGCAGGTGTGGTGTATGGGGTGCGTGTATGGCTGTCTGCTATTGTGGTGAATGCAGGAAGAGGAGCAGCAACAGTGACTGAAGGTGCAGTGCATGACGGTGTGGATGTAGAGGGGACAGACAGGGAGGCGGAAGAGGTGGGCACACTGGGGGAAGTGGACGTTGTTGTGTGTGCAGGTGTCTGTTGGCTGTGTGAATGCTTGTGGTGGGAGGTGTGGTGCTTGTGTTTTGAAGTGTGCTTCTTGTGTGTTGATGTGCGTGACAGCGTGTCTGAATGTGTGCTTTGGACAGGTGAAGGGAGTGGGGTGCTGGAAGGGGTAGAGGAGGTTGGAGGGGGGACGGAATGGCCACGAAAACTGGCTGCCGTCCAAGAGGAGGTCAGAGCCTGAAAAGATCTCTGTAGGGCAGACACGGCACCGTGAATGCCATCCAGATAGGCATTTGGCTGCTGCACCTTGGATGCTAGCCCCTGGATGGCATTGATGATGGTTGCCTGCCCTACAGAGATGGTTCTCAGGAGTTCAATAGCCTCCTCTGTGAGGGCAGCAGGGCTGACTGGGGCAGGGGAGGAGGTGCCTGGGGCGAAGGAGATGCCCACCTTTCTGAGTGGGCGAGCACGGGCAACTTGGTGGGGATCAGAAGGGAGGGCGGTGATGGAATAGGGGGTTTTCGGAAGATGTCACGGTAGTGGTGTGTGCACTACGGTCCGACACCGCCATGGTGCCCCCATCGGAGGAGGTCTCTGAGTCACTACCTCCTGTGGTAGTAGCCTTCCCCTGTGGTAGTCCCCTCGCCCTCCGACCCACTGGTCCCCTGGGCATTGGTTGTCTCTGCCTCGGAGGATCCGTGGGCTGCTGCCTCCCCACGTGCCGGTGCCTCAGCTCCCTCGCCTGATGTTGATGCTGTACCAAACCAACACAAGAGAACAGGGATGGGGAGACAAAAACAGGAGAGACACTTGTAAATAGCTGAATGCAGGTACATAATGGCCAGACATACACCCACCCAGAAGACACACCCAACAGGCAGCACCGTTTACTGTGCCCATGGCCATGCCCCTCACTACTGACCAGAATACTGCTCTACACCCATCCCCTGAAATACCTTAGGAGCAGAAGTAGGTGAAATCTGACAGAGACACCCCTACACCCTTTGGGGAAAATACAGTAGATGGACACCAGTCAAATCCCCTGCCTCTAAGCAGCATGAGCCCTATTGCACACCCAGACATACTTCCAGACTTAAGTATGGTCAATGAGTAGTCACCCCCTTGTGACTGCTGTGCAGCCTTCAAGCGCCCATCCAGGTCTGGGTACGCCACCACCAGGATCCGTCATATGAGGGGGGTCAGTGCCCAACGGGCACCCCTTCCACGTTGTAAGGACTTCCCCAGTAGGGCTTCACTGATCTTTCGCGCCCAGCGCCGCCGGTCCTCCCACCTCTTTCTACAGTGGGTGCTACGCCAGTTGTAGACCCCCAATGTCCGTACCTCCTTGGCGATGGCATGCCAATGTGCCCTCTTCTGGTGGGCGCTGACCTAAAAGGGTGACACAGAAATGGAACACAGAGGTCAGGCACTTGCACGATAGGAACAGCTGGCTATTCGTCCAGTATGGGACGGACAGTACTCTCAGACATGCCGTATATATAATTTGGTGCCTGTGCAATTTGATTTACGTGGGCCAGACACAAAAAAGTCACAGCTATCACAATGCGAAAGCAGAATTTGGTGCAGGATTTGCTTATAAAGAGACTCCCCCACCTATGGAGGTGAATACCTTTGGATCCTTAGTTTTGACAGTATCATGAAAGGTTTGAATACAATGGGGGGAATGTAATTCTTTGACATTGTAATGATTATACCTATGTGTGTGTGTGTGTGTATATATATATATATATATATATATATACATATATATAATAATAGAAGAAAAATAAAAATATTAATAAAATATATATGTAAATGAAAAAATAATAAACAAATAAAAATATATAAATTTACTCCCTTGTAAACTTTACTCTGTCTCCCCATCACCCTATGTTTCTATCTATCTATCCTCCATCCCCACTCTGACTCATCCCAAGCCAATTCTACTACTTTCATCACCAAAATAATCCTACCTACGCTCTTTCCTCCTCTACCATATCTAACTCACCCCAAACCTCAGTTTACTACCAAGAGCTCCCAAACAACCCTACTAAATTCTCCCTCATTTATCTCACCTTTGACTCATCCAAAACCCCTCCTGCTACTATGATCTCCCTAACCCTTTCCACAGACTCTTTCCTTCTCCATTTCTCCTTTACTAATCCCAAGCCTCATCCTATTACTATAAACTCCTAATTGACACTTCTGGATTCTTCTCTCCTCTATCCCTCGATTACTCTAGTCAATCCAAGTAACAAATTCACATATCCTCTGCTCAAATTAACTCATAATAATACTAATACTGTACTTGTATTTCCCTATACTAATCCACCACTAATTTCTTTTGGGTTTCGGAGTAGCGTGCTACTCGCCAAAAAGCGCTTCAACGCCTCGTCAGGGGTAGTAAGCACTATATAAATACTATTACAATACAATACATACAGGACAGTCGCACGCAGCATGCCATGCACCTTGGCCCATGCTGGTTCAGAGGTGCAAACATACGTGCAATTAACACCATCCATTACACACACACAGTGACCCCCAAACCCAGACTCACCTGTACCTCTGACCAACTGTACAGTTTTGCGTACAGAGGCAGGACCCCACCCACTAGCTTTTCCAGTTCTTCCTGGATGAAGGCCGGGCCCTTTCCCCTGCAACACGTGGCACATCCATAGCCAGAGGCAAGCAACAGCAGTACACAGAGTGGAGTACCTTTCCGCACGAGATCAGGGAGTCAAGTGATCAACTATGACGAACGTGCGTACGTTCCGCTGCGGTGTGCACCATCACCGCCGGCGGTGATCATGATACGCCAGGATTCCCCTTTGGCATTCATGTTAAACAATGAGGGCGTGAACAGTGGTAAACACCGCCTTACGCTGTGACATCAACCGCTAGCGGTATGAAGTCACTTCCACAACGAAAGGGCAGAATAACAGTGGGCAGACATTTTGCCTTCACCTACGCATCTACAATTAATTAATACTCACAATGTAGGCCCTACTAGCCACATAAAGCACCTAGGCCTCTGCCCATTCAGTATTGTAGCACACATGAAATACTCTGTTCCCTCATGGTGATGTACATGTATATCTGTCAGGTAGCAGCTATAGTAGAGACACCGCAATGAACAATGCCGTGCACAAATGATGAAAAGTGTGCCTATGTATGTGTTTTCATCACTCCTTTTTGTAACCCCTCGTAGGTACCGACCCTTGTGGCGAGGGAGGGAACCATCGGTGTACGGACCACTTGTGGATATGGGGACCATGGTGGAGCGTCAGATCATAATCACTTACAGACTCACACGTGCAACTATTCAGGACCTTTGTGCATTACTGGATCCTGCACTAACTCCGGATAATCGTAATCAGCATGCCATTCCAACTGAAGTGCAGGTGTTCTCCGCACTCCATTTCCTGGCCATGGGCTCATTTCAAGTAACACTGGGCATGGGTGCTGGTTTTTCACAGCCAATGTTCAGCCAGGTACTGACAAGATTTCTGAATGCATTTGTACAACATCTGCAAACCTATGTGAGGTTTCCCCAAAGTACTGACCTCCCTGCCATCAAGTCTGACTTCTATGCCTTTGCCAACATTCCCCATGTCATAGGTGCCATCAATGGCACACACATAGCTATCATCCCCCAAAGAGTGAGTGAACAGGTGTACAGAAACAGGAAGAACTTTCACTCCATGAACATCCAATTGGTATGTACTGCAGACCAGTACATTTCCCATGTGAATGCCATGTTTCCAGGTTCAGTCCATGATTCATTTGTGTTGAGGAACAGTAGTGTGCCACAGAAGATGGAACAACTACAAGGAGACAGAGGGTGGATCATAGGTAAGTTTACCTGTCACTAACTGACACATTGCAGAAAACCAGCCTGTCTGACTAAGGGACATAACAATGACGAGTCTGTATTGCACCATTTTGTAGGTGATTCTGGCTATCCAAACTTACGTTGGCTCCTGACACCAGTGAGGAATCCCAGGAAGGATGCAGAGAGGAACTACAATGAGGTCCATGGGCGTACTAGGAGGGTAAGAGAGCAAACTATAGGTCTCCTGAAGGCTAGATTCCGGTGCCTACATATCTCTGGGGGTTTCCTGGCCTATGGGCCTGATAAGGTGTGTAGAATAGTGGTGGCCTGCTGCATGCTGCACAACATGGCAGTGAGACATTCTATCCCCCTCTTGGAGGTGGAGGGTGCTATAGGTCCTGATCAGCTACCTCAGAGAGGTGAGGAGAGTGATGGTGATGATGAGGAAGGGGAAGATGTAAATTCCAGGAACCAACTGATACAACTCTACTTCCAATAACTGTGTGGGACTTAAGCCTGTCATTGGAGTTAGTGACTAATACTGTCAGTGTGCTCTATCATATGGGGGGGTTGGTCATGATAGGCGATACCTGGCCCACTTCTGCATGGTACTGAAAATATATGCATTCCCTCCTTGCCACCATTTGGGCACACAGGACTACCATCATGCACAGAATCGACAATAAAGATGTTCTATGCCAGTTGCATCCATCCATACTCCACTTTGTTCACAATTTAAGAAAGGGGACAGTGTTACAGGTGTGAAATGTGTTTTATTGGTAGAAGTGAGTGAATTGTGCTATTTACAGTGATGGGAAGTCGTAAGGGTGGGGGGTCCTCAAAACCAACATGGTGGCAGCCTTGTTGGTAGTATTGATGGGTCCATTTTGTCGAACAGTACTTCAAATTGCCTCTTAGCTAAGTGTTGTTAGAAAATGGGTGGGATGGTTGCTTTGCATTTGTTGCTGAGTCAATTGTTAGAGGGGTCCTTGTTCTTAGCTGGGTTTCCAGTGCCATATCTTGGCCTGAGAGTCAGTTTGGGTGCCTGATGTGGAGCTTCATGGGATGACATGGTTGGCCCTTAGGTTTCCTGGGAGGGTAGTTCCCGGGATGATTCTGCTGCTGGGGTCATCTGATGCTGGTTGTCCAAGGCTATTGTGAAACCTCTTGTCCGGTGTGGGTGTCAGACAGTTTTTTGACCAACTGCAGCAGTGCTCCTGCAATGGTGGCCATTGTGGCATTGTGCTCTTTCTACTGCTCCATGGCCTGTTGGTGATGTTCCTGCTGCATCCACTAACTGTGCTCCAGTGTGGACACAATCTGTGCCAACCTGCCTTGGGTTTGTTGGTAGGCCCCCACTACCTCTGAGATCACATCCTGGGCTGCTGCATCCATCCTGTGGCCTCCCCCTGGGCCACTGCGACCCTTGCACTTGCCCTAGCCCCCGTGCCTGTGTCCCCTGCACAGGTCTGGCAATACCACTTGTACTGGGGCCTTCGCCTTCCTGGATGTTGGGAGTGGGAGACTGTAGCCTCTGTACCTGGGTACACTTGTGTGGGTACACCTGCCCTGGGGTGCTGGTCTTGACTGGATGGTAGGGGTGACAGTGGTTTCCTGGGTGGGGCTGCTGCATGGTGAGAGTCCAGGACTGTGTGAGGGGCCTGCCTACTCATCAGTGTCCAGGGATCCTTCACCAGTGTCCTGTGAGGTGAATCGGTTCCCCTGGAGGGCAGTGGCACTCCTTGTCCTGCATGGGTGGTGGTGCCTGTTGGGGGACATTGACATGTCTGTTTCATATGCATGAAGGTTTGAGGTGAACAGGACTGTGCTATTTTGTGCTGGTATTACTTTCAGTGGCCTTCCAGGGTGCCTTTGTGAGGTTGGCATTACATTTAGCGCCAGTGTGGGGTTGCATTGTGGTGGGGGTATTGTTCCATTGTGGGTATGTGCAGGGGTGGGTGGCTGTGCACAGCGGGAGCGCTGTGGGTCTGTTAGTGGGTTTGTGGTCATGCAGGGGGGTGGATGTAGTGGGTATGTCTGAGTGGGGTGTAGGTCCAGGTGGGTGTGGGTGGGGTGTGGTGGTGCATGCATTGCAGGTGTGGTGGATATGGGGTAATTGTAGATGACTTACCCGAGTCCATTCCTCCAGTGAGTCCTGTGAGACACTCTGGGTGCAGGATGGCCAGTACCTTTTCCTCCCAGTCGGTGTAGTTGGGTGGTGTTGGTGGTGATCCTCCCCCAGTCTTCTGCTCTGCGATGTGGTGCCTGGATGCCATGCCCCGGACCTTCCCCTGCAGGTCGTTCCATCTCTTCCGGATGTCGTCCCACTGCATTCACCCTGTTCACAATGGTCTGCCACAGCTCCAGTTTCCTGGCGATGGGTGTGTGCTGCACCTTGGCCGAAGATTTTTGGCTCCACCTTCAAGATCTTGTCCACCATGGTCCTTAACTCCCTTTCAGTGAAGCGTGAATTTTTTGGGGGGACATGGTGAGTGTGGTGAATGGTGTTGGGACTGGGAACGAGGTAAGGGTGCTCTTCTGTGGGTTGGTGTGCGTCTCCTGTATGCTGGCGTCTATCCGTCTTCTTGTCCTGCTTTCGTTGCAAGGGATTGTGGGGTGTGTCTGGGGGTGTTTTATGGGGTTCTGGATATGTGTCAGGTGTGTGGGTCAGACACCTATCCAATGTGAGCACTTCTTGCTGTTGAGTCCACTTGCCGCCCGTGGCGGTCGCAGCCGCCAATGGTCGTCTGACCTCCACTGTCCGCTGAGGTGATTTGTGCATCATTATTTGGAGGGCGGGATGTGGGTGTGCTTGGCGGTGGTGGGATGGGGAGGTCCGGGATTCCCGCCGACAGAGCCATGGCGGTAAGTGGTGGTCTGGGAATTTTTGGCGGGGTTGGGTTTTTCGTTCATTATATGGTGGGTTTCCATTCACCGCCATCGGCGGGATTCTGTTCACCGCTGACACGGTGGTTGGCGGTCTTTCCCGCCATGTTCATAATGACCACCTTAGTATCTGCAGGTGTAGAGGAAAAGGAAACAGTGTTGATAACTTTAGAGAAGAGACTAGGAAGTTCAACACAGTTTGTTCAGAGCAACTAAACTGTGTATATGTAGTGAACACACTCACTATAAAAGTCAAACTCATAACATTGTTCTGTACTCAAAAACTGAAGAAGAAAACAGAGATACGTGGCAGGATTTTGGTGCTTAACTATTTCTAGATGAACTGAATTGGCCAGAAAGCAAATATACTGCTATGATATGTTAAAAAATAATTCAATGCGGACTAGAACGGTGCATGATAATTTAGAACTATTTCATATACTTGAAGAATGTCAAGATTTAAATGTTTTTTAATCAATTCTTATTCAATGTGTACATCGTCTCCAAGCTATAGTTCTCATGGAATGTAAAACAGGTAAATTACCTTCAACAGAACTACAGAAAGGTCCTAAGGATAGAGTCATATACTTGCGATTAGATTTCAAAAAGAGTATTGAAACTATAGGGGTAGATTTTGAAGTTGCACTTATTATTTTAGTACAGGAATAAGAGGGGTAGAATGCCATTAGGGCTCAAGGATATGCTGCCCCATTTATTTGTTTGTGAGACTCAAGAGGTTGCTCAAAGAACTAGGCTATTCGTTACCAGGCTGTACAATGCTTGGGAGCACCAAACGGGGAGTGGCTATATTAGCTAGTTGTCTAGTGGGGCCCCCACTTAAGATAAAAACTGATAATACTCGAAGATGGGTTATCATGGAGCTCCGTATAGGTACTGGCAGTGTAACACTCTGCTCGGTGTACGGACCTAATTTGGATGACCCAGCAGTTTTTCATATGCTCAATTTATAACTGGCAATGTGGCCTGCCCCACTCATAATTTGAAGGGATTTGAACATACATATGGAGGGTAGTGCAGGTAGTGGGTACATGGGGTGAAAGTCAATAGTCTTTTGGGCCATTCAGCAGTTAATTGAAAATCATGGGCTGAATGATGTGTGGGGTGCCCTTTAACAGGATGATCCGTGATTTACATTTTACTCCCATCCCTATAATAAGCTAGTTCGACTAGACTTCTCTTTTGTTTGAGAAATGTTAAGAGGTTTTGTAGAGATTCATCAGCATCCCAAGGCATTCTTGGATCATAATCCCTTAGTATTAGAATGTGAAATTGTTGGATTTGGTAGGTCTTTCAGAGGCTGGTCTTTTGATAGGAAACTCCTCTTAGAAAAGGACTGGTATGGACATGAAACGTTGGCTTAAGTAGTTCCTCAAGTTCTTTAAAAGCATGGTTAAGTGGTAAGACTTTAAACTTTGGGTTACGTAAGCAGCGTTTAGCACACCTCTTTGTAAAAGAGTTGTCTGCGACCTTACATAAGTACAAGGCTGAATTGGCAAGGTTGATCATGCAGGGCTGGGGTGGTGGCAAGGTTATGCTGAAGATAGCAGCAATAACAGCTAAAATCAATGGGCAATATAGCGAAATGGTGGCAGGTATTTTTTTGAGTCATAAGGCTGACTGCTATGAATATGGTGAGAGATGTGGCCAACTACTGGCACATTGTATCAGGCAGAGGAAGGATGGGAGATGGATAGGGGTCATCAAGGTTGTTCATGGTCAGACGTTGGAGAGTCCTCTTGAGATTCTCAACGTATTTAAAAACTCCTGTGAAGATCTGTACACAGAAGATATTTCCCTGTCGCGGGCTAGCTACTTAATGTATCTGCAGTCTACCTCTGGGGAAAAGCTAAACGATGAAAGAAGGCTCAACTTGAACTGCCAATCGATTAGGAGGAAATAAAAGTCACAGTCGACTCCATGGCAAGAGGGGAGGCTGCAGGGGCAAATAAAATGGACTTGGAGTTTTACAAGGTGTTGCTCCCAGAGTTATTGGATGTAATATTGCTTACCTTTTCTTCAGTTCAGGTAGAGGGAGTGATACCGCCATCTTGGGAGGACATGAATATCATGGTCTTAAAGACAAAGGGTAAATCCCCTCTGTACCTCGGCTCATACTGGCCTATCTCACTGATTAATGAAGATGCAAAAATTTATAAAAAAATTGTGGCTGGTAGATTAGGGTTGGTTATGGCCAAATTGGTCTCACCTCACCCCCATGGGTTTATTCCAGGATGGGATACTGCTGATCACATTTAAAGAGTGATTAATCTTTTAGATATTGCTGAAGTAACTAAATCACCTATAGGACTAGTACTATTGGATGCTGAGAAAGCCTTTGACTGTATCTCCTGGGGTTATCTCTGAAAGGTATTACAGTGGAAGGGGCTAGGCACTGGGATCATCAGTTCGATTAGTGCCCTCTATCAGAGCCCTAAGGCCAGGATACAGATTAGTGGTAAGGGGTCGGAAGCAATTCATATTACCAGGGGAACGAGACAGGGCCGCCCTTGCTCACCACTTCTGTTTGCCCTCTAGATTTATCAATTAAACACTTATTTGGAAGGTAATTATAGGCTTTAAGCAGTAATGGTGAATCGGATCCAGTACAAGATACTTGCTTATGCTGACGACGTAGCGATTGTCACACAGAACCCTGGATGAGCCCTTGCCACTATAAAGGAGGAAGTCAGCATTTTTGGTGCTATCTCTGGGTATCATCTAAACGGGGATAAAACTCAAGTCACGAGCTCTGTAGACTCTATACCAGACAACAAATGTTGGGTTGATGAAGTGACGTACTTGGGGATTAATCTCTCGTCTAGTGTTGAAAAGATAGTTTGGAAAAATGTGGAACCCTTATTGAATAAGATTAAACAGGACTTGCGAAGAATTACTAATCTTCATCTAACAGTTATGGGCAGATCTAATGTTTTAAAGATGTTGGTGCTCCCAAAAGTCGTTTATCTATTTAGGACTATACCACTGGGCATCCATCGGGTTGGTTTGCGAAGTTGGATAGCCTCTGCTTTGGTTTTATTTTAGGCTTTAGGAATCCAAGGAGAACGGCGAAGTATATGATTCTTCCTAGGGCGCGTGGTGGCTGGGCAGCCCCTGGGTTTCTATACTATTACTTGGCTTGTATGCTTCAACACCTAGCAGTTTTGACTAAAGGGAACAATTCATTGATTAATTCTGATACTTCCCCCACTTTTTATTAACTGACATTGGGCAATAAAGCTAATAGTTGCTTTTTGAACCATTTTGAGTGGAGTTACTATAAGAGAGCCGGGTTTAAGACAGTTGATTAGGCCTTTAAGGTTTGGTGCCAGTTTAGGAAGCACTGCAATATTACTTAGCTGAACTACTATACCCCTTTATGGAACTCTCCCTCCTTACCTTGTATATTTCAAGATGGAATGTGAAGAAAATTTGAGGTTTGTGGGATCACAAGGCTAGGCGATTTCTTTGGGAACGTGCAACACTGTTCCTTTCAGGAGGTACAGTGCAAGTTTGAGTTGGGAAAGGAACAATTTAATAAATACCTTCAGATTCGTGATTATCTCACTAAAGTGGATGCTAATCAGTTTGGTTGTGGAATTTCCTATAATCAAAATGAATGATCAGGGATCTCTCATTGGGAGATTTATGATATGCTGATCGCAGGTCTTGCTGATGACAGGGAGCTGCAGAACTCAAGGTGGGAGACTAAGGCCCTCGTTACAACCCTGGCGGTTGGTGATAAAGTGGTGGTAACTACCGCCAAATTATGACCATGGCAGAAAGATCTCCGAAAGACAGCCAATGTACCACACCGACTGCCAGGGCGGGAACAACGGCCACCACGGCGGTAGCTGCCTACAGCCAGGCAGAAGTCAATATTCTGCCCACTATATTAAGACCTTGCAATCTGCCACCTTTTCAGGGGCGGTACCAACGACACCAAAAGCCTGCCAGAAACAATGCACCGAAGTGAAAGGACTCACCATTGGAGACACAGGGAAGAACCATGCTGGCATGAAACCTGAACTGCATGTTTTCTCGATTATATTCTACGTTCTGCTCCACCATGAACACCAACGCCGGGGAGGACGAGGATGGTGAGTACAGCCGCCTAGCACACAAGGGAGGGGTGGAGGAAAATGACAGTGACACACACACGCACCATATACACCCCACACACATACACCATACACACAACCAGCTGCACAAGAATACAAGTTCATCCCCTATATCGGCTGAAAAATGCAAGGACAAAACAATTTCACCAAAGTGTTTGTAATGAGAGCAACACAGTAGAAATAATAAGTTAGGCAATTTATCAGATATATACAAATTTACAGAAAAAGGGACACAGCCCAGTCCTCAATTTGCGTGGGCCACATGGCCACAGGCCAAAGTCCAAGTCCCCACTTGTCACCTGTTTCAACACGGAGCAAACACTGCAGGGGCATCAGCTGGTAAGTAGGCAGGCACCTCAGGGGAACGGGACGCACCTCAGCCGGGAGATGAAACAAGACCACTGGTTCTGGAGGCGGCAACCTGCCTTTGCTTGATCCTGGGGAGTGTTGGGCTACAGTCTCTCAAGTGAGTGTCATGCCTACTGCTTCTGGAGGGGCAACCTGCCCTGTGTTTGATCCTGGGGAGTGATGGGCCACAGTCTTTCGAGTGGGTGTCTTCCCCACTAGTTCTGGAGGGGGCAACATGCCCTGTGCTTGATCCTGGGGAGTGATGGGCCACAGTCTCTCGAGTGGGTGTCATCCACACTGGTTTTGGAGGGGGCAGCCCGCACAGCAGCTCATGGAGGCAGTATTATATTGCACCCACCGGCGGTGATGGCTGCACTGTGGTGGTGCTGATGGTGGGGGGAGGTTCCTGCACATAAGCTGTACCCTCGGACGGATGTACTGTAGTGGTGCTGCTGGTGGGGGGAGGCTCCTGCACATCCCCTGCACTCTCGGATGGATGCACAACCAAGGGTGGTGGTGGGGGCTCCATCACAGCTTCTGGCCCAGGCTCCTTGGCCTTCCTGCCTACACCAGCAGGCTCCTTGCCCTTCCTGTCTGCAGGTGCAGGCTCCTTGACCTTTTGGGTGGCAGGTGCAGGCTCCTCGGCCTTGTTGCCTGCTGGGGCAGCCTCCTTCCCCTTTAGGCTGGCTGGTGGAGGCTCCTTCCCCTTCAGTACATGAGGCCTGGATCCCTTTCCATCCCTTTTCACCACAAGTTTGTGTGGTTAGGACTGGTCACGTGTACTTTGTGGCTGAGGTGTTTGGCCGGGTTCATGATGCCCTGGCCATACACGTAGGACGGGGGGTTAAGGAAGAGATCAATGGTGGATAGGAACAGTTTTTTAGGGACATTTGGGTGGAAAGAGGGAAAAGGAATAGGAGTGGAGGATGAGGGAGTAGTTGTTGGAGGGGTCTGTCTGCTGGATTTGGGTGCATGGGCTGTATGCTGTTGTGAGGTGAATGTCTGTTGGGTGTCTGAGTGCTTGTGTTTGTGTACTTTAGGGAGGGACAGACACCGAGGGAGAGGACATTGGATGTTGGGGAGGTGTCTGCCAGTGAGGTGTGTGTTCTACTTGGTGTGGTGATGATGCTGGTAGTAGATGATGATTTAGTGCATGCAGGTGTGAGTTTGGACATGGTTGGGAGGGAGTTGGTGAAAGGGGAGGAGGGGGAGACAGTGGAAATAGTGGATGTTGTTGTGCCTGCAACTGGATGGTGTTTGTCTGAGTGCCTGTGATATGAAGTGTGGTGTTTGTGTTTGCTGGTGACAGTCTTGGGTGTTTTCTTGTGTTCATGCTCATCTGTATGTGTGTCTGGGATGAGTTGGGGTTGAGGAGAGTGGGACTGGGCAGTGGAAGTTGGAGGGGGGAACAATAGAAATAGGGACAATGGCTGCCATCAGAGAGGAGGCCAGAGCCTAAATTGATCTCTGTTGGGCCACCAATCCAGTGTGAATCCCCACCAGTAATGAATTAGATTGTTGCATCTGGGCTGCCATCCCCTGGATGGCATTCACAATGGTTGACTGCCCTACAGAGATGGATCTCAGGAGGTCAATAGCCTCCTCACTAAGGGCAGAAGGGCTCACTGGGGCAGGGCCTGAGGTGTCTGGGGCAAAGGAGATGCCCACTCTCCTGGGTGAGTGGGCATGGGCAACTTGATGAGGGGCTGCTGAGAGTGCAGTGCTGGTACCGGGTGGCGGTTGTACCTGTAGCTGGGGTGGTCACAGAAGTGTCCGCCACCAGCAGGGAGCATCCCTCAGAGGAGGTATCTCTGAAGTGTCCCCTCCAGTCTCCGCCGTGATGCTCCCCTCACCCTCCATCCCACTGGTACCCTCACCATCGGTGGACTCTGCCTCCTGGGTCCTGTGGGATGCAGCTCCCTCAGTTTCCGGTACCTCTGCTCCTCTGCAAGATGATGCTAATGCACATAAGGACAGGATGACAAAACAAGAAAGGGGGAAGAGACAAAGGATACAATGGGTCAATGGCTGAACCAACACCACTGTTGATGTACACAGCACACTCACACACAGGGAGCTGCCCTACGCACTATGCATTGCACTACCAGAGAAATTGCTAGCCACCAAGGCATGGGAAGGGGCACACACCGCCAAATGCAGCAAACTGGAACCCACGCAGCTCTGACCAGTAGTGGATGCCTACGAGCCAGGTAGCAGGATTATCCCTTCAGAACCCTAGCCACCAGGGGATCTATGTTGCAATGCCAAGCCTGGCCTAGGGGCATCCACTGACACACATCTACCACCCGGATACCACCCTACCATGCGTAAGTTGTAATGATGGGCACTGTACTCACCCCCTTGTGGCTGCTGTGATGTCCTCAAGCACCCATCCATCTCTGGATAGGGCACCGCCAGTATGCGGGACATCAGGGGTGTCAGGGTTTAATGGGCACCCCTTCCTCATTGAGAGGCCATCCCCAGCTGGGCCTCTGCCGTCTTCTGTGCCCAGCGTCTGAGGTCCTTCCACCATTTGCCACAGTGGGTGCTCAGCCTGCCAAAGACCCCCAGGGTCCACACGTCCTTGGCGATGGCATGCCATATGCCCTTCTTTTGATGGGCCCTGAACTGCAGAGTCATTACACACAGGAAAATACCATTAGGCAAACAGTCCTGCCTGTTACACCTATGGCCCACCATACCTGTTCCCATCACCGTTGGCACATATAGCCCAGCACACAACATGTACACAGCCAAGATGACATCCACCCATCCCCCTTACACGAGGCCTTCACACACACAAATCCATGCATTCATGCCATATGCATCATGCCCACAATGTACTCACCTGTTGGTCTGGAGGCCCATACAGCAGTCTGTACTGGGGTAGGACCCCATCCACCAGTCTTTCCAACTCCTCCGACATGAAGGCTGGGGCCCCTTTGCCAGTCACACGGGCCATGGTAGGTTCCAGACGCAGGGCACAGCAGCTCATGCAGTGTAGGTCCTCTCCTATGGAAGGTCAGGTAGCAAGTGAGGAGTATGATAGAACATGGTGGTCACGTTCGTGGCGGTGCATACCGTCACTACCGGCTTAGATCACCATTGGCCACTGTACCCCATAGGGCCCAATGTTAACCAATGAGGAGTTGCACGGCGGTTCCCGATCGCCTCCCGCAACGTCGCACAACGTCAGAGGAATTACCTCACTTCCACCTGTCCCTTCACACAGGACAGGCAGATGTCGTTTCAGGCAGGGCAGGCCCTGGATTAATGCTGTGTCACAAGAGATGTTAGCACATACTGGACAAATCACACTGACCCACTACATGTTTACAGGATGCAAACCACTGTTGTAGCTCCATTGTTCAGTTTGTGACCAGCTCCTCACTCTTTTGTCCATTAGATACCTACCGTTGAGGATGAATAGGAAATGGATACCTACCCCTGGGATCCCCCCTCTTGTGCAAGTGCTATCAGTAATCCATTTCCTGGCAACTGGTTCTTTCCAAGTGACAGTGGCCTTGGCAGCGGGAATGTCACAGCCAATGTTCTCAATAATGCTGACAAGAGTGTTGTCTGCCCTGATAAACACATGTGCAGCTACATTGTTTTTCCCCAGGTTGAGGATTTGAACACAGTGAAGGCTGAGTTTTATGCAATGGGACATATCCCCAACATAATTAGGGCAACTGAAGGAACAGATATTGCATTTGTCCCCCACCCTGCCCCCGACAAAATGAACAGGTGTTCAGGAATTGTAAGAGTTCTCACTCCATGAATGTTCAGATGGTGTGCTTGGCGGACCAGTACATCTCCCATGTCAATGCTAAGTATCCTGGGTTGGTGCATGATGCCTTTGTCCTGAGGAATAGTAGCATCCAAAATGTGATGGGCGAACTACAGAGGCACAGGGTGTGGCTAATATGTGAGCCCTGGTCCCCACCCAGTATATGTTGGTGTATGGGTATGGTGTGGGCCATATAGTATAGAGTGTGGCTAAATGTTGTCCCTCAATATTTGCAGGTGACTCTGGTTACCCAAACCTATCATGGCTGCTGACCCCTGTAAGGAATGTCAGGACAAGGGCAGAAGAACGTTATAATGAAGCACATGGGTGAACTAGAAGGATCATTGAAGGGGCCTTTGGCCTCCTGAAGGCCAGGTTCCGGTGCCTCTATTTAACAGGTGGTTCCCTGTGCTACTCACCAAAGAAGGTCTGCCAGATAGTAGTGGCATGCTGCATGTTGCATAATCAAGCCCTCAGACACCATGTCCCATTCCTACAGGAAGAAGAAGCTGGAGATGCCTGTGTGCCAGAAGTAGACCCTGTGGACAGTGAGGATTAGGAGGCAGAGGATGAGGACAACAGAACGTATGTGATCTAACAATACTTCCAATGACACACAGGTAGGACAGTCTTACTTTACATATCAATTACTTTGATTGTAATTTGTGTGGTAATCGCATGCTGATATTTCCCTCTTCTATGTCCACTTACTCTTCCCTCTGGCAATCCATTTTACAGATGTTGGTGACCTGACATATATACTCCTGGTGTGATCACTAAAGCCAGCTACAGGTCATTAATCTAAGCTCATTCTATGTACAGGTAATTTGCAAGGTTTGTACCTGTTTCAATGAATACATATTTGATATACATGACATACTCCAAAGGTTTTTTTTTAAGGGTGTTTATTGAAGTGCTAATATATAGAGGGGCAAGTGCAATGGGATGGGGTGATGATGGAGGAAAGTCCAGGGTATTGTTCCAGTCTGTTTGTAGCACAGGTGCATTGTCCAAGGGGACATAGGAAGGGGAGCAATGGCAGTTCAAAGTGGACAGGGTGACTGAGTGGGACACAAGGGTGACAATCAGGAGAGTCTCATTTCCTGGTGGGGGTCTTGGCAACTGTCTGTGGCTTCTGCCTGGTGTGCAGTGAACGTTTGCGGGGTGGTTCATCTTCTGCAGGGGGAGGGTTGCTGGTGGCCTGTAAATCCTGTGGTGGTGCCTCCTGGACATTAGCGGCAGCGGAGGTGAAGGCTGTTCAGATGTCTGGCTAGTGGCAGAGGCCCGCTGGTGTGAGACTGCCTCCCTCTTAATGTTGGCCATGTCAGCCAGCTCCCCTGCTATGGAAATCAGGGTGTTGTGGATGGCCTGCAAGTCCTCCCTGATCCCCTGGTACTGTCCCTCCTGCAGTGGCCTGTTCTCCTGCACATTGTCCAGGATCTGGCCCATCTTGTCTAAGAATGTTGGTTGGTTCCCAGGAGCTCAGAGAGTGCCTCCTGGAGAGTCAGTTCCCTGGGCCTGTCGTCCCCCTAGCACACAGCAGTCCTCCAAAGTGCCCCTGTTGGCCTCTGCCTCTGTCCCCTGAATGGTGTGCCCACTGCCACTGACCCCAGGTCCCTGATTGTCTTGGTGGCAAGGTGTGCCCTGGGCCCTGTAGAGGTGCACACATTGCTGATTGACATGTCCTGGGGACAGAGGTATGGGTACTCTGGCTGGGTGCTGTGGTGATGTTTCCTGATGGGGGAGGCTCTATAGTGTTGTGTGAGTAGTCTTGGGGAACCAGCTGTCCAGTAGTCCCTGATGGGCCAGGTAGGACATCCAGATCCTGAAGACCAGAGTTGCTGTCATCACTATGGGCCTCTTCATTTGGGGGACTAGATAGTGCTTGCACCTCCGCTCCGCTGACTTTGGGTGGGGTATCTGTGGGGATGTAAATGATGTGTTATGGTTTCTGTGTCTGACATATTGTACATCCATGGCTTCCCCTCGATATTTGGATTTGCCCTGCCAGCTTTCCCTTGTGTATGTTAGTGGATGGTGGGATAGTTAATTCTCTATGGTGTGCATGCTTTACTGATGAGTGTCCATGCAGGGCTGTAAGAGGTGTCCATGCATTGGGACAGCATGCAGGGCTTGGCATTGGGATAGGTGAGATGTGATGGTGGCATGTAGTAGAGTAATGGGACTGAGGGTGAGGGTATGTGATGGCATGCAGGTAGGGGGTTGATAATAATAGAGAGTCCAGTCCTCCTTCAACACTCTGGCCAGGCCATCAGGATGCAGTATTGCCAAGACTTGTTCCTCCCATACTGTGAGTTGTGGTGAAGGAGGTGGGGGTCCACCGCTAGTCCTCTGGATAGCGAGTTGGTGTCTTGCTGCTATGGAACGTACCTTCCCCCGTAGGTCGTTCCACCTCTTCCTGCTGTCATCCCTAGTTTTTGGGTTCTGTCCCACAGCGTTGACCATGTCCACAATTCTCCGCCATAGCTCCATCTTCCTGGCTATTGATATCTGCTGCACCTGTGTTCCAAATAGCTGTGGCTCTACCCTGACAATTTCCTCCACCATGACCCTTAGCACCTCCTCTGTGCAACAGGGTGTCTTTGTGGTGATGAGGTGCTACCTGATGTGTGTTGGTGAGGGTGTGTTGGGTAATGTGTTGGGGTGTGTGATGTGGAGTGCATGAGTGGTGTGTAGGTATGAATAGTGTGTGGCTCTAGTTGTATCAGTGGTCTTGGTGTCTCTCTCTGCTGGCAATGGTTTGTATCCATAAAGGGTTATGGGTAATGTGTTTCAGTGTTTCATAGTGCTGTGGGTGGGTGGGAGTGGTGTGTGTATGGTTGTCAGGTGTGTGTTGTTTGAATTGGCCAATGTAGTGTTCTTTTGTTTGTGTGTATCTATTTTGAGCGCAGCAGTATGTACCACCAATGGTTTACCGCAGTTGAATGTCTGCAGTGTGATTCGTGGGTCATAATGTGGTGGGCGTAGTTCTGTTGGCATAACAGTGTGGGTTTTGATACCGCCAGTTTATCACTGACCTTTGGTCTGGCGGATTTGTGTGTGTGGCTGAATTCTGTTGGATTGATGTATGTCTGTCATAATATGGTGAATGGATATCCACCACGGAGGCGGTAAATTGGCAGCTGTCAGCGTGGTGGTAAGTGGGATTAACCACCAATGTCACAATGAGGGCCTAAATTGGGGATTAAGGGGTCATTGCTATGGAAATCCCTATCGGTCTGCGAGGAAGTACTTTTCAAAGCTGGCCTTAAAAGTCAGCATTTAAGACAGGTCTCCATCTGCA
Organism: Pleurodeles waltl; assembly: GCF_031143425.1. Classification (NCBI taxonomy): domain Eukaryota; kingdom Metazoa; phylum Chordata; class Amphibia; order Caudata; family Salamandridae; genus Pleurodeles; species Pleurodeles waltl. The sequence goes on from NC_090437.1 coordinate 834,451,376, forward strand.
TTACGTGCCTAATAAGCTATTTTTAAGTGGTGAATATCCTATTTATAATGAACTGCTAATCTGTCTGAAGAGAAAACTTGCAAAAGAGTCAACAAATGTTGAAGAGAAGAAGAAAAAGAAGGACAATCTAGAAAGTGCTAAGAAGAGGAAATTGGAAAATAAGTGAGATATTGTAGGTTACCAGTCGGAAAACTATTCAGTTCTATGCAAATGCTGTTCTCAATGTACTCGTTCATTTACCATATGTTGTACATGGAACTCACCAGAAAACAGATAAGAGTTTGTGTTCTGCACCACATTATTGCAACGTGAAAGGCAGTAATGCATTCTGCTTCAGACATTCAAGACCTAGAAGATGCATTTAGTGGATCAGTACTATTTGCTCTCAACACTCAACAAGATGCACAAGAATTTATAATGTTCATCCTGGGAGTAAGATAAAGAAGTAAGTATTGATGAGGCATTTTGACTGACATACAAATGGGACCATGAGTGTGAAGATCGCTCTTAATAAATAAATTTGGAGACATTTCTGTACTTAACACTACCAGATTCCAAAACTTTGTCTATTGGCAGATTGATTAAAAATGTAAACCAAAACATGACCTGCCCAAATTGTAGATCAGATGTTAAGTCTACTTTGTATCTACAAAGAAGAGGAAAATACCCTCTTCTGATGTTACAATGATGCAGAATAGATGTATCTAAATTGGAAACCAAAATTTCAAACTTCAAAGTTGGACACATTTCAATTTCTGAAAAATATACACAGCAGTAGCTATTCTTTTTCACAAAAGAGTTAGTACAACATTTCTACACTACACTGTCTTTTTAAAAAGTGAGACTGGATGGAAGGAATGCAATGATAGAAGCCCTATATTCAAAGCAAAATGACCTTTCAAACTATGAAATTCATATTTTTTTTTCTTCAACCAAAATCATAACATGTATTTCTGAGAAACTAAGTAACATACACCATTTCTACTACAGACATTTTGAGTGTTATAGATATCATTCGGTCTACCGGGGGTGATGTCCTTAAAAAGTTCTGCAAAAAAATTAACCGTGTATCTTCCACAAAGAAGTAGGTATAACATCTGGACACTACTTACATCCAGCCAAAGATCAGTTTATACAGTAGCAAGTTCTTACCATCTCTTTCTTCAACCAAAATTCTAATAAGGATTGTGACTCAAAAAATGGAATAGTGAACTTATCACACTTCTAATACAATATGTTACATCACCCTATGGCCTACCAAGAGTGATATAGATACAAAGCATTCCAGATATCCAATCAGACTTACTGCTGGAACAAAATACCAAAGACAAAGAACTCACTATACTGGAAAAAGATCAGAAATGCATCACAGAGAACTATTGTTTCGCATATTCTTGGATATTTAACTACTTTTCACAAGATAAAGATGAAAGGAGAGAATATCATAAGAAGACTATCACAATTTAACTATTACTAAATATATCTGAATATATCTGGAAAAAGGAATATTTGGTATTTAATCTACATGGAGCATCAATCCATTGAAGATCATGTGGCCTACCAGGGATGATCTCTATTACATTGGCTCAGAAAGTAACATTTTATTTATATTTCTGTGTACTATTATACCAGGTGTAATAATAAAACATATTACATTTCAGACACATATGAATAGATAAGTTTAAAAAGTGAATGTAAAACAATTCATGAAGTCTTTGTAGTGAGTGAAATGCATAATATTGCTTATTTGTAAAGATGTACTATCCAGCTTTTGGGTTTCATTGATTAATATTTGAAGAAACAGGCATCAGCAACGTAGCAATGCATTTATGAGAGGTGTTTACCATACAATGTATCCAAACACTGCAAGAAGATCCTCTCCAGAACTCCAACAACAAATACTCATGAGGCAATAGAAATATGTTCACAAAAGTTAACAGATATAAATGCAATCACTGTTGAAAAAGAAAAAGAATACAAGTAAACATTTGTATCATATTTCTTGAATTCCAAATACAGAAGAATAAACACAATGTATAATGAGATAGCACATTACATCATAATGAAAAATTATACTTCCCCTCTTTTTGGTTCTCAGCTGTTTTACTTGTAAACCAAACTTATGGTTAGAATAAATTTTCATCGTTGAACAGTAAGAGTAAAACAATAATATTATTTGTAAAAAGACAAAAGCTGGATAGTACATCTTTACAACTCACACTTCCACTCACTTACTCATACATTCACTGATTCTACCACTCATTGAACTATACAGTCACACCCCAATTTACTCACTGTCACCCTTACACAAACAGTAACTCATACAGTTACTGACTCTCCCAGCGTTACTAATACAACTCATAAACCCAGTCAGATATTCAGAGTCATCCATACAGCAAAACACTCACCCATACTCATACACTTACTCACTTACCCATACACCAACAGACACACTCACTCACCCAAAGACTCACTCACTCACTCATTCACTCACACACACACACATACAAACACACACTTAGTCACTCCCCAATACAGCCAGTTACACAACCAATCACTCACTCATACAGCCTCTCACACATTCAGTCATTCACCCATGCAGCCACTCACACAACTACTCACTAAATCATACAGACACTCATACACTCAGTCACTCACTCAAATAGCCACTCACACAACCACTCAATCATGCAAACACTCATACACTAACTCACTCACACATATAGACACCCAAACACTCAATCACTCACTCATGCAGCCACTCACACACCCAGTCACTCACCTATACAGCCACTCTCACACTCATCCAGTCACTCATCCACCTCTCACAGAACCAATCACTCTATCATCCACTTACACACTCAGCCAGTCACTTATACACCACTCACTCTTTCACCCAGACACTCACATACCCACACATTCACCCATACAGACACCCACACACTCAAATACTCACTAATACAATCTCACACAGCCAGTCAGATGGACATACAGAGACTCACACACTCAGCCACTCACGTGCACACCACTGACACAACCACTCACTCAATCATCCAGACACTCACACATTCATCCACTTATACTAACACTCATATAATCAGGCAGACACTCACCCACTCACTCACTCATACAGACACACACTCAATCACTCATTCATTCACTCTCACACATCCAGTGGCACACCCATACAGCCACTGACACACTCAGCCACCCACACATACAGCCACTCACACAACCACTCGCTCAATCATGTAGACACTCAATGACTCATCCATACAGTCACGTACACACTCAGTCACTCACCCATACAGCAACTCATACAACTACTCACTGAATCATGCAGACTCTCACACACCCAGTCACACACCCAGACAGCCACTTACAAATACAACCACCAACACAAACAGCCACTAACATAACCACTCACTCCCAAATGCAGGCACTAACACTCTCAGTCACTCTACTCACTCAATAATACAGACACTCAAAACTCAGACACTCACTCATACATCTCACACAACCACTCACTCAGTTATACAGATACTCACACACTCTGTTACTCATCCATACAACCACTAACACACTCAGGCCCTCATTATGAAATTGGCTGAGGTGACTGCCGCCAACATTCCGCTGCAGTGGCGAACATCCATCTGCCATATTATGACACATACACACAAAACCGACAGAAAACAGCCCCAACCACAAATCCGCCAGACCCACTGAACGCGACAAACTGTCGGAACTACCACCTATACTGTTACGCTACCAAAACAATGCCCTCCAAATAATGACTCACAAATCACTATAGTGGACATTCAACGGCAGTAAACCATTGGCAGTGCACACCGCTAAGGTGGGAATGGCCAGCCAAATACAGAGCAGGGCAAAATTGGCCAGAACTAAAAAACCAAACCTGACACAATTACACACACCCCACACACCCACCGATGGCACTATAAAACACACCCCACAACACCCACAAACCTTTGCAAACATGAGAAGACTGCCACAACTTGCAATGCCAATCCCAGAGACAACTGCACACACATACCACAACTATCCATTCATCCCTCATGCACCACACCACACACCCCACCACATCACACATCACACTCTGCACACCACACATCACACAACAACCATGTCCCCACAAATGCACCCGTTTCACTGATGAGGAGTTGTGGCTCATTGTGGAGGAAATAGTCAGGGTAAAGCCACAGCTGTTTGGAGCACAGGTACATAGATCTCCATTGCCAGGGAGATGGAGCTGCGGTGGAGAATCGTGGACAGGGTGAACTCCTGTCGACAAGGGATGACATTCGGAAGAGGTGGAATGACCTATGGGTGAAGGTGCGTTCCCCTCCAAGGCACCAGCTCGCCATCAGGAGCACTGGCGGTGGACCTCCACCTCCTACACCACAGCTGACAGCAAGGGTGGAGCAATTCTTGGCAATACTGCATCCTGATGAACTTGCTGGAGTAGCTGGAAGACTAGACACTGGTAGGTCAACATTTACTACCTATCATCCCTCATACCTGCATGCCATCTCATCCCTCACCCTGACTCCCTTAACCTGACTCCATCTCACACAGCGCTCCATCCCAATTACCACACCTAAATGTGAACCCCTGCATATCATATCCTCAGCAAGCACATTCCTTCCAGCTCTGCATGCACACCCACCACCAATGCACGCACAGCATGGAGAACTACCAATCACACAATCCATCACCACACACTACCAAAGGTGGGAGGACAACACCAAAATCATTGGGAAAGGTAGAAATGCAGAATATGTCACAGACAAGTATCCTAACACATCACTGGCATCCCCACAGGTGCCCCAGCCAATGTCAGCAGTGAGCAGGTGCCATGGCTACCCAGTCCCCCACCAGAAGATGGCCCCAGTGATGACAGCAACTCAGGTGCTCTAGATCTGAATGAACTCCCTGGCCCACCTTGGATCACTGGTCAGTTGGCTATCCCATCCCACAGCCAGTCCACTAGAGAGCTCCTACCTCTGAATCTAGCACCACAGCAGCCAGACTATGCCCCCAAACCTCTATCCCCAGGACACGTCACTCAGTAGTGTGCCCACCTGTACAGGGACCCAAGTCCACACCACACAGGCAGGACTATGAGGGTCCTGGTGCCAGTGGGTGTGGGACACCATTCAGGTGACACAGGCACAGGGGTTGAGGGGCAGTCAGAGGACAGCTGTGCACCAGGAGGAGGACAGGCCCAGGGAAACCACTGCCCAGGAGGCACTCACAAATGCCCTGGGGGCATACCAACAATCCCAGGACAGGATCGGTCAGGTGCTCAACATCATGCAGGAGAAGTAGTGGCTGCAGGGGGAACACCACCTGGAGGTCACGCAACAATTGCAGGCCTTGAATAACACCACGGCCTCCATTGCAGGGGTGCTGGGTCATATGCCCCACATCATGCGGGAGTACACGGGACACCAGCGGGCCCCTACCCTAGTCACTGTACTGACCAGCCCTCCACATCTGCTGCAGCTAGTGGACAGGATGCCCTGCCACAAGACCCACAGGCCACCAGCATCCCTCCCCCCGCAGAAGGTAAACCAACCCGAAAACATTCCCTGCAACCCAGACAGACACCAGAGACAGTTGCCAAGACAAAAACCACCACCAGGAAATTAGCTTCTCCAGAATGTTCCCCTTGTGTTCCACTGTGTCACCTTGTCCACTTTGAACTGCCATTGCTCCTCTTCCTATGTCCCATTGGACACTCGACCTGTGCTACAAACAGACTGGCCCACTACAATGGACTTTTCCCAAACATCACCCCAAGCTACTTCACATTGCATTGTATACCAAATCTATAAATAAACACCCTTGGACACAATTTGAGTAATAGTGCATCATCAGAAATAAATGTACAATGTATTGAACTGTATAGAACTGCATGATTCTGTGCAAGTGTCCTGTAATGTGTTCATCTATCCCACATATGTGTCTCAGCATTCTGTACACATCACAACAATATACTGTTGTGACCACACCAACATCTACAATAAGGGAAGGCATAGGTGACAGTCAGGTGGGATGCAAAGGTAGTGACAGGCATTAGAAAACAGCCACACATCACAACACTGTAATGGAGAAATTCATACTTCAACAGTCTTAACTGAGTGTCATTAGAAGTACTGCTGTATGATATGTGTCCTGTTGTCCACATCCTCCTCCTCACTGTCCTTGGTTTCCACTGCTGCCAAAGCTGCATTGTCACCCTCCTACTCCAGCAGATAGGGCACATGGTGTCTGAGGCCAAATTGTGCAGCATGCAGCACACAACAACAATCTTGCAGTCCTTCTCAGGGGAGTAGCATAGGGATCCATCTGTCAGATGGAGGCACCTGAACCTTCAGGAGACAAAAGGTCAGTTTAACAATCCTCCTGGTATGCCCAGGAGCATCATTGTACCTATTCTCAGCCCCTGTTTTCAGATTCCTAACAGGGGTCAAGAGCCAGGACAGGTTTGGGTAGCCGGAGTCACCTGGAAGAAGTGACGGACACACATTAGCCTTGCACAATGGCATGGGGTATGACTCCTGCAGGCATACACTTGTATACATTGGGTGGGGACTCAGGCTCACCTATTAACCACACTCTGTGCCTCTGTAATCGTACCATCAGCTGTGGGACACTGCTATTCCTCAGGACAAAGGCATCATGCACCGACCCAGTATACTTGGCAGTGACATGGGAGATATACTGGTCAGTAAGACACACCATCTGCACATTGAGTGAGTGGAAACTCTTCCTATTCCTGTACACCTGTTCATTGGCCCGGGGGGTACTAAGGCAATATGGGTCCCGTCAATGGCCCCAGTCACATGTGGTATGTGTCCCATTGCGTAGAATCCAGGTTTCACAGTGGGCAAATCATCAACCTGGGTAGCTGCACATGTGTTTAAGCAAGGCAGCCAGAACCCTTGCAAGCACAATAGAGGACATTGGCTGTGATATTCCTGCAGCCAAGCCCACTGTCACCTGGAAAGAACCTGTTGCCAGGAAATGGAGCACTGTTAGTATCTGCACAACAGGGGGTATTACTGTGGTGTGACGGATAGCAGGTAGCAGATCAGGCTCCAATTGTGCACACAGCTCTGTGATTGTGGCACTGTCCAGACGATAGGTGAGTATGATGTGCCTCCTTCAGTGTAGCCAACTCCATAAGGGGTCTGTACACGGGTGCTTGCCTCCTCCTCCTATTCCTCCACAATAGTTGTTACCTAAGGGACCCAAAAGGTAAAAGCGAGTGATAACAGAACCTTTGGACACACAACACCAGAGTACACAGAGCATGTATGTATGATGGACACTAGAATTGTCTAGTTGTGTACATTCAATACCAATGACGCACTTTTATATTCAATACATGAGTACTGGCAGTAGAAAATGGCAACGCCTATGCAGTATGCAGGGGCAGGTGGAAGTGACCTCACACCGCCGGCAGTAGGAGGTCTGCACTCATTGGCTAACATGGGGCTCCATGGAGTACAGGAACGATGGTCCATACCGGCGGTGACAGTGTTCTCCGCTGTGGACGTGACTGCCATTTTCTTCCTACTACTTCACTTGATTCCTGGCGTTCCACTGGTCTATATCTCTACTGCATGCACTGCTGTGACCTGTGTCTGGTACATGCCATGGCCTGTGCTAGAGGGGAAAGGGCCCCAGCCTTCACATTTGAGTAGTTGGAGAGGCTCATGGATGGGGTCCTACCCCTGTATGAGCAGTTGTATGGGCCTCCAGACCATCAGGTGAGTACATCATGAGTATGTTGCATGAAACATGGCTGCATGTAGATGTATGTGGGTGCTGGCAGTGTGTCATTTGGGGGGTATGGCTGTAGGTATTGTGAATGAAGAGGTACAGGTCATATGTGTGGCTGATGAGGGCAAATGCTGGATGTGGGCCATTTGTTTGACAGGCTGAATTGTCTGGATCATGGTGTCCTCTGCTGTGTTTCCTCTGAAAGTCAGCGCCCATCAGAAGAAGGGGTTGTGGCATGCCGCCGTCACCAAGGACATGCAGACCCTGGGGGTCCATAGCTGGCGGAGCACCAACTGCAGGAAACAGTGGGAGGACCTAAGACGCTGGGCCCAGAAGATTACGGAGACCCAGCTGGGGACTGCCTCCCAACGAGGAAGGGGTGCCTGTCGGAGCCTGACCCCCCTAATGGCCGGCATACTGATGGTGGCCTACCCAGAGCTGGATGGGTGCTTGAGGGCAGCACAGCAGCCACAAGGGGGTGAGTACAGTGTGTATGACTTCATCATTTGTTGCCTGACAAAAATTATAAAACTTTGGAAGAGGTACTACTAAGATATCAGGAGGAAACTATGCAGAGAAAAACCCGGAAACTTAAGAGAGACGAGAGGGATTACCAGACAGGCAGAGTTTTTACGTTTGCTAGAAAATATGATCATCTGGTAAATTTTCCCCCGCCAGGACGGGGATCCCAAACATCACTGTCCTCGGATTCAACCTCCATTAGTGGAGTGGCTTCAAGTGAAAGTGAAACGGAAGGGGCAGCAGGTTCAGGATAGGTCTGACAATAGAAGCGTTTTTTTACAAGGACTTCTGAGGATGAGACAAAGTCAACGAGATATAAACAGGAGGAAGGTAGCTATAGGAGGACTAGAAGGAGTAGAAGAAGGGGCACAGCAAACAGAAAAAATGGGTTTCGCTTTGAAGCAAGAGGAGGTCACAGGTCAAGGCACAGGTCAAGGCAAGACATGTTCCACGTTATATGACACTTAAATCTAAAAATAAGGATGTACGGAAGGGTAATAGGGATAAAGTGAGATTAATAACGGACTTTACAGATTGTACAAGGTTATTGAAAAAATATGCCAATAAACATTGGCATGTTTTATTTCAAGATGAAATATTGACGGAATTTCTGACCAACAAACCAATGTTTACTTTTTGCAAGGGGAGATCACAGAAGCAAATTCTGAGCCCTAGTTTTCCTAAAACTACTCCTAAGTTTAATTGGTTATCAGCACAGAGAATAGGCTTTTATAAATGTGGGGATTGTGGACTTTGTAAATGGGCTTGCCATGGAAAGAAAGAATTTTCCAATTCACTGGGTGAAACATTCACTATTAGGTCGAGTATGAACTGTAATACTTCTTTTGTGGTTTATATAATTGTTTGCAAATGTGGGCGATTTTATGTAGGTAGTACAATCCGACCTTTAAAAGTGAGAATCGGGGAACATGCAAGAGCTCTGGCCCAATTAGATATCAGATATCCCTTGGTGGCACGTATGATGAATTGCGAGTCTCAAGGCATAAGAACTGGTTTTACTTTTTTTGGTTGTGAACAGGTACTGAGAGACCCGAGGGAGGGGAATAGGGAACTAACATTACGGAGGAGGGAAGCAATGTGGATACTTTGCTTAAGGGCAGTGGAAGATGGGTTGAATTCAGATAGGGAATTGGAATATTTTCTGGGACCTTAGACCTTAACTCTAATTATTTGTGCTATTAACCTAAATATGACATAAACAAAATTGGAAGATGTTTAATCCTGTTACTATGTTCTCCATTATTACTTTATTTTCTTCTAACGCTCATGGTTTTGGAGGAAATTGGGCTAATAATGAGATTACTATGGGTTATAATATTATTTTGTTAATGCAATGTACTATGTATACTGAGTGAATGGCATTTAATACTAAGGGTTTACTTATTGGGGCATTTGGACACCTGGAATTTTGGAATTGTCAAGATATTTGGCACACTGTATATTTGTATTTTATACAGTAATATATTGTATCTACTCTTATCGCTATATTTTTTTCTTTTATATCTTTCTCCTTTTCTTTTTGTCATTTCTTTGATATGACAAAGTAAAAGTCTTTACTGTCACATTATAACTATGTAGAGCGTTGTTGCCAGTTTGAGAAGGCAATTTAAATTGTTATTATCTTTATTGGCTTTATTAAATATTATTTGGATATTGGGTGGTATAGGATTACCTAGGTTGGTTAAGTGTGCTACAAGTTATGGTGTATTAGTTGACAGGTGGGACCTTTGTGGCACATCTTCTTTGTTGCAGACTTCTTTTCTGTGTAGGACTGGTTAGCTGTGTGGTGAGAGGTGTAGTCCTTCCTCTATTTCTAGTAAAGGATGATCGGTAACCAGTCCGTCCTCTAATTTGGAGGACTCGATAGTTGGGTGAATAGAGGTGTAGTCCTTCCTCTATCTTTAGTGAAGGACGTTGGGAAATTCAGTCCTTCCTTTATGTTGAGGATTCTTGTAATTTAAAGGCTGGTTACACGGACGCGACGCATATAGCGTTCACGCGTCCGTGTGACGAGAAATTCGGAGACTTTGACCAATGTGGTGGATGTTTACTGTATGAAACAACGTTTACATACCAGGTATTTTATCTGGGTTTTGTATGGATACTTAATATATAATAATGAGGATATTGGCTTGGCAGTATTTACTTGCATACTTTGATCATGTAAGGGTTTTTGTTTTGTTTACTTGTAGAACAGTGGACCGCGTCTGCAGAGGTTTTTGATTGGGGAGCCTTTCCTCTGAAATACATTGTTTGGTGGGTTTATGGTCTGATTAAGGCCACAAAGTTGGAAATACAATTCCTTTGGAGGTACAGTTTTGAATGGACTTTTTGGGATGTGCTATGAATTTTGTGGTTTAGACAAAACGTGACAGTAAAGGGGTCATAGTTTCTATTCTTATATGTTCTTTGTAACTGTATATTCATTTTTCACTGTGTGCAATTCTTCAAACTCACTAGATAATTTCTTCTTTTCTAGCACTTTAAGGGATATTTGTGGGTGTAGGGGCTGTTGGCACTTCGGGTGTTTTTACAGATTAATAAGGTGCCATTTTGCGCTACAATTGGATTGTTGGATACTAATCAAATTAATGGGTTTTTGGACTAATAAGATTGAGTTTGGATTAGTGATGCATGTTTTAGTATTGGTGGTGTTTGTTTCGTGGATACAAGCATGACTCCATTGTGTTTTTTGATGAATTTTGGAATCTAGACAAATTGTTACAAGAAGCGACTACATTCCAGCCCTGAAGAAGTCAAATGACGAAACACGTGTTGGCTGTGAGGCTGTGAGGTCGTTATAAGGATATTGGATGGTTTGTAAAATATATGGTTACGAAAAGGTTTGGAGGAACACTCAGAAACTCTTATAACGGACTTTGAAGAATATATAGGAACACTGATGGACTGTTCTGTGAATTTTGAAAGGAAATTGACTCATACTTCCAAAATTCTGGAGGGATAGGGGAATTATAATGTGATTAGGAGGGAGGGTAATTGATGTGTTTGGATGAAATTAAATGTAGGACATATATGATCTGTTACTTTTGTCCTTTACTGCTTTTCTTTGGGCCTACTATAGAGAAATATTTGTTGCGTTTGTGATACTTGAAGAGTAACTCATGTAAGGGGGAAGTCTTTTTCTTTCAGGATAATTATATACATATTCAACGGGTGCCTCAGTATTTTCATAATGGTAATTGATTCTTTGTAATCAATAATTTGGGGCTTTAGGGTGTATTCCTCACTGTAGAGCACCGTTGCAGATTAAGAGCCAGATGTAGCAAATAACCAATTTGCGACTTGCAAATTGCGAGTCCCTGCGACTCGCAATTTGCAACTCGCAAATTGGTATGCAGTACGGTGTCTCAGACACCGTACTGCGACTCGCTATGGGGTCGCAATGACCCACCTCATGAATATTCATGAGGTGGGTCGCAAATTGCGGCCCCATAGCGAGTCTAGGCACTCGCAAACATGGAGGCCTGCTGTAGTCAGCAGACCTCCATGTTCGTGACTGCTTTAAATAAAGCAGTTTTTTTTTTTTAAGTGTAGGCCGTTTTCCTTAAAGGAAAACGAGCTGCACTTAAAAAAAATACCGAAACCTTTAGTTTCGTTTTTTTTTCAGGGCAGGTAGTGACCTACCCTGAAAAAATATTTGTGGGTCCATTCACAAAGTGGAAGGGGTCCCATGGGGACCCCTTCCAATTTGCGAGTGGGTTATCATCCACTTGAAGTGGATGGTAACTGCAACACCATTTGCGACCACATATGCGGTCACAAATGGTATTGCATACCACTCAGAATCGCAAATAGGAAGGGAACACCCCTTCCTATTTGCGATTCGGAAATGCATATTGCGAGTCGGTCCCGACTCGCAATATCCATTTCTGCATAGCAAAGAGGCATTTGCGCCTCGCAAACGGCGATTTTCGCCGTTTGCGAGGCGCAAATCCTTTGCTACATCTGGCCCTTAGTTGTTTAATGAATTTAATCCAATCTCTCTGGTGCGCCATTTCTCCCTATAAAATACATCCCTTCTGGTATAGATTATAGATTGTTTATAGGGGAGGGCAGCACAAGTGGGATTTAATCACGATGGATAGAATCAAGATGGCAGAGGAACTTTTTGGCAATCTTGAGAAAGGCAGTGCAATAACATTCTCTAATCGCCCACGTAGTGAGGGTCTTAAGATGAAATTCATAAGGTTGGAGAGGTTGAAGAAGAATGAACTGTTAAAATGGTGGGATGGTACTACATTGAAGCAATTTCTAAAATTGAATTGAATTCCAAGAGTTTTGAGGTCTCAGATACTACCAACATACGATGATTTGGATACTGATTTACTCAATTTATGGGATAAGGAATTGACAGCCATCTCATTTAGATTGATGGAAATCTTAATTACCAATTCAGAAAGGAAGGTGGCCTCTCTTCAGAAGGAAATCGATACCTTGGAGGGTGAAATTAATGAGTTAAACTTGCCGGAGGCAACTGACAAAAACCATAACATTTTGGAAGGGGTACTACTAAGATATCAGGAGGAAATTATGCAGAGAAAAACCCGGAAACTTAAGAGAGACGAGAGGGATTATCAGACAGGCAGAGTTTTTACGTTTGCTAGAAAATATGATCATCTGGTAAATTTTCCCAACCCAGGACGGGGATCCTAAACATCACTGTCCTCGGATTCAACCTTTATTAGTGGAGTGGCTTCAAGTGAAAGTGAAACGGAAGGGGCAGCTGGTACATCTGCGCAGGCTAGGTCTGACAATAGAAGCATTTTTTACAAGAACTTCTGAGGATGAGACAAAGTCAACGAGATATAAACAGGAGGAAGGTAGCTATAGGAGGACTAGAAGGGGTAGAAGAAGGGCCGCAGCAAACAGAAAAAATAGGTTTCGTTTTGAAGCAAGAGGATACCCGAAGGGTACAATTAAAAAGGCACAGGTCAAGGCAAGACATGTTCCACGTTATATGACACTTAAATCTAAAAATAAGGATGTACGGAAGGGTAATAGGGATAAAGTGAGATTAATAACGGACTTTACAGATTGTACAAGGTTATTGAAAAAATATGCCAATAAACATTGGCATGTTTTGTTTCAAGATGAAATATTGACGGAATTTCTGACCAACAAACCAATGTTTACTTTTTGCAAGGGGAGATCACTGAAGGAAATTCTGAGCCCTAGTTTTCCTAAAACTACTCCTAAGGTTAATTGGTTATCAGCACAGAGAATAGGCTTTTATAAATGTGGGGATTGTGGACTTTGTAAATGGGCTTGCCATGGAAAGAAAGAATTTTCCAATTCACTGGGTGAAACATACACTATTAGGTCGAGTATGAACTGTAATACTTCTTTTGTGGTTAATATAATTGTTGGCAAATGTGGGCGATTTTATGTAGGTAGTACAATCCGACCTTTAAAAGTGAGAATCGGGGAACATGCAAGAGCTCTGGCCCAATTAGATATTAGATATCCCTTGGTGGCACATATAATGAATTGCGAGTCTCAAAGCATATGAACTGCTTTTACTTTTTTTGGTTGTGAACAGGTACTGAGAGACCCGAGGGGGGGGAATAGGGAACTAACATTACGGAGGAGGGAAGCAATATGGATACTTCACTTAAGGGCAGTGGAAGATGGGTTGAATTCAGATAGGGAACTGGAATATTTTCTGGGTCCTTAGACCTTAACTCTATTTATTTGTGCTATTAACCTAAATATGACATAAACAAAATTGGAAGATGTTTAATCCTGTTACTATGTTCTCTATTATTACTTTATTTTCTTCTAACGCTCATGGTTTTGGAGGAAATTGGGCTAATAATGAGATTATTATGGGTTATAATATTTTGTTACTGAAATGCTTGTTCTTTTAATATACCATGTATTCTGAGTGAATGGCATTTAGTACTAAGGGTTTACTTATTGGGGCATTTGTACACCTGGAATTTTGGAATTGTCAAGATATTTGGCACACTGTATATCTGTATTTTCTACAGTAATATATTGTATCTACTCTTATCCCTATATTTCTTTATTTTATATCTTTCTCCTTTTCTTTTTGTAATTTCTTTGATATGACAAAGTAAACGTCTTTACTGTCACGTTATAACTATGTAGAGCGTTGTTGCCTGTTTGAGAAGGCAATTTAAATTGTTATTATCTTATTGACTTTATTAAATATTATTTGGATATTGGGTGGTATAGGATTACCTAGGTTGGTTAAGTGTGCTACAAGTTATGGTGTATTAGTTGACAGGTGGGACCTTTGTGGCACATCTTCTTTGTTGCAGACTTCCTTTCTGTGTAGGACTGGTTAGCTGTGTGGTGAGAGGTGTAGTCCTTCCTCTATTTCTAGTAAAGGATGATCGGTAACCAGTCCGTCCTCTAATTTCAAGGACTCGATAGTTGGGGTGATTAGTGGGGTAGTCCTTCCTCTATCTTTAGTGATGAACATTGGGAAATTCAGTCCTTCCTTTATGTTGAGGATTCTTGTAATTTAAAGGCTGGTTACACGGATGCGACGCATATAGCGTTCACGCGTCCGTGTGACGGGAAATTCAGAGGTTTTGACTAATGCGGTAGATGTTTACTGTATGAAACAATGTTTACATACCAGGTATTTTATTTGGATTTTGTATGGATACTTAATATATAATAATGAGGATATTGGCTTGGCAGTATTTACTTGCATACTCTGATCATGTAAGGGTTTTTGTTTTGTTTGCTTATAGAACAGTGGACCGTGTCTGCAGTAGTTTTTGATTGGGGAGCCTTTCCTCTGAAATACATTGTTTGGTGGGTTTATGGTCTGATTAAGGCCACGAAGTTGGGAATACAATTCCTTTGGAGGTACAGTTTTGAATTGACTTTTTGGGATGTGCTATGAATTTCGTGGTTTAGACATAACTTGACAGTAAAGGGGTCATAGTTTCTATTCTTATATATTCTTTGTAACAGTATATTCATTTTTCACTGTGTGCAATTCTTCAAACTCACTAGTTAATTACTTCTTTTCTAGCACTTTAAGGGATATTTGTGGGTGTAGGGAATGTTGTCACTTTGGGTGTTTTAACAGATTATTAAGGTGCCATTTTGCGCTACAATTGGATTGTTGGATACCAATCAAATTAATGGGTTTTTGGACTAACAAGATTGAGTTTGGATTAATGATACATGTTTTAGTATTGGTGGTGTTTGTTTCGTGGACACAAACATAACTCCATTGCATTTTTTGATTAATTTTGGAATCTAGACAAATTGTTACAAGAAGCGACTACATTTCAGCCCTGAAGAAGTCAAATGACGAAACACGTGTTGGCTGTGAGGTCGTTATAAGGATTTTGGATGGTTTGTCAAATATATGGTTATGAAAAGTTTTGGAGGAACACTCAGAAAATATTATAACAGACTTTGAAGATTATATAGGAACACTGATGGACTGTTCTGTTAATTTTGAAAGGAAATGGACTCATACTTCCAAAATTCTGGAGGGATAGGGGAATTATAATGTGATTAGGAGGGAGGGTAATTGATGTGTTTGGATGAAATTAAATGTCGGACATATATGATCTGTTAATTTTGTGCTTTACTCAACCATAGTGAATGCCATCCAGGGGCTGGCATCCTAGATGCAGCAATGTGATGCAATGCCTTCCTGGAGGGCATTCACAGTGGCTTGGCAGCCCTACAGAGATCCTTTCAGGCTGTGGCCTCCTCTCTGATGAGTCAGTGTCCCTGTTTCTTTCGTCCCCCCCTCCAACTACCTCTTCCCAGTCCCAGTCTCCACTCCCCAAACCCATCCCATGCACACATTCTGACCTACCTCACTTGCAGACACCTCCACAACATCCACCCACACGTCCTGTTTGTCCTCTCCCGTCTGCCCCCTCCAAAGACACACAAACACTCACACTCAGACCCCCAACAGCCATCTACCTCACACACACACACACACACTGTCCATGCACCTGAACCCAAGTCCAGCACACCTCCTCCTACTACAACTACTCCCTCTACCTCCACTCCCATACCTCCTCCCACACCCTACCCCATTGGTCCTAAGAAGCATTCATTTTCCTGCCTTGCCTCTACAAGGTCTCTCCTACAGCCTCTCACACAGCAATCATGCAGACACTCACACACTTACTCAGCCAATCACCCATACAGCCAATCAAGCAGCCAGTGTCACTCCCACTCACTTATCCATACAGACACTCAATCACTCACCAATTGAGCCACTCACACAACCGCTCATGCAATCAAGCAGACACTTACACACTCATTCACTCACCCATACAGCCACTCACATACTCAGTCACTCATTTATATAGCCACTCACACAACCACTCACTCAATCATGCATACACTCATGAACTCAGTCACTCACCCACAGCCACTCAAGTAACCACTCACTCAACTATGCAGACACACACACACCCACTCACTGAATCATAGTCATTTGTACACCTACTAACTGAGGCAGTTTCTCAATCATACAGACTCTCTTTCTTATAAAACACACATACAGCTTATCTTTTTTAACCAAGAAAGGTGGTTCTAAAAATAATATATTTTTTCTGCCACTTTTTAAAAATGTTTTTGTTATTTTCACAAACTGATTTTTTTAAATTTATTTTAAATATAATGGTAACTAGACCAAAATAAGGTCCTTAGAACATAAAAAAAGGTAAAAAAGAATAGCAAAGTAAAGAAATATTTAGCATTGATGTTTTTTGCTGTGCCCAACAGTGCAACGACCAACTGCTCGCCTGCTGAAAATATATTTTTAAAGTCGAGGAAGGAGAACCCCAACCTTTGCAATTCTTGAGCAATCTCCAGAAGTTGCCTTTCTATCTCTGGTGGCACAACTTTCCCTGCAGATGGTGTTGATGCACTTAATGTTAAGGCTTTTTCAGCTCTTTGGTTCTTCTGAACTGCAGCCTTTCGGTCCCTCTGAGCTGTTGTATACTGCCTGTTGTGGTATGTCTTCAAATGTGAAAGCAGGCTTTATCTTGGTCATGAATATTTCTTATTTGTACCCCTAGAAAGGGTTTTCTCACATAATGTGCACTTTTGGTCACTGTCTTTTTTTTTCTCTTGAAGGGATTGCGAGGAAATCTAAAGCAATTGATTGCCTATTGTGGGAAGGTTCTTCATCTGTAGAAGTATCTTCATCTGGGCGTTGCACACCGCCAGATGCCATCTTATTAAGAAATAGCAAAAAATAGATATCAAATGTTGGTAGTAGCAGCACTGGATTGAGCAGAGCAGAAATAGCTTCCTCTCTTAGTACTGATACTAGCAATAGAGAAGATTGGGTGTGGTCTTCCTCAAAATATAACTGAATTCCTTGTTGCCTGCTAAAATACCTTTCTTTTAGAGTTATGTGATATTCGCGACCGGCGACTTCATTGCGACTACTCACAAATTGGGCACGTTTTTGTAAAAGGGTGAAATATATATATACATAGATATATACATATCTCTCTATATATTTCACACTTTTACAATACACCACTCACTGAACTCACAGACACACACACATATACACATATATATAAATATATATATAGTATACAAACAGATAGCCACTCAGACAATGTCACTCACCTGTAGAACTACTTCTACTCCCACTCACTCACTCACTCACCCATACAAAAAATAACAAAACCACTCACAGTTACTCACAATCCCACTCACTCATGTACACAGTAAAACATATACTCACTCTTCTGTACACTCACTAATACAAGTACAGACTCACCCACACATTCACTGACACACACACTCATGCATAGAGTAACTGCCACACCCACTAAAACATCCATATAGATATTGACACAACTTCTAACTCACTCAAAGATCAACTCACACAGACACCTACTAAGCTATAGACACACTCAAATACTCACTAACTTACCACTACAACTACTAAGAAAACCAATCACTCACTCAGAAATATAACTTCTAAAATATCTACTTGTTTATCCATATAGCAACACAAAACACACACACTCAATAAAACAGCTACTCACACAGCCACTCACCCAACTGTAGAGCTGCTTACACTACCACTCACATACAAATGCGCAAACACACAGATATCCACTCAGATAGCCTCCATTACAAATACTATCACTCATCAGTAGCTCTGGAAAAGTACAACTTCTACTTATGCAATTATTTGTTATGTGTCTTTAACTCACATTCACATTTTTCACATGTACACAATCTGGATGATGTCATCAGTGATGTCATAATTGATGTCATTTGAGATGTAATCAGTGTTTTAATCAGTGTTGTCTCTGACCATTTAATGAGTGATGTAATATGTGAAGTCATAATCAGTGCATGCTTATACTGGTAACTATAATCTATAACTGCTGAATTTCTATGGTTTTGTATGAGTAAGTTCTAAATTCAATAACTAACTATATCATCAGTGCAACCTTTGTTTTTTCAGTGAATTATATATATATATATATATATATATATATATATATATATATATCTGTGTGTGTGTATATATATATTTATATATATATATATACATACATACATATTCACTTACAAAATCAAAAGTTACAGGGACATTATAGTTGGGCTCACTTTTTAAATGTAGAAAACCATAGAAATTCACCTGTTATAGTTAGAGTTATCTCAAGTAACTATAACTCATGCCCTAAGGTAACTATAACTCACGCCCTCGCTCAGCACTGCCAATTATCCCACAAATTACAGCTCAGAGCAGGCATTAAAAGGAGGCATGCCATTGAGTATGATGGGCCCCTATGTACTCTGCAGGAGTAGTGTCACACTTTTGGCCCTACTCCTGCAGAGTACATCAATAGCATTAAAAAATGGCTCCCCCACTATGCGCAATGGTGCACTGTATTTTGCATATGGTGCACATATGGTGGTGGTAGGGGTGCGCTAAAGAGCGCAAGAAAAGTGGTGCTGCACTATGCCACTTAGTGCTACCAACTTGTGACATATCGAACAATATGTCACCATGGCTCCGGACTCTGGATACCTGTTAGGCATTTTCACCTCAGGAGTGGATAGTGTTCCTCCTGAGGGTGAGGGTCCTGCAGCATCTCCCCCTGAACATTTGATTGTATACACACTTGTGTATGGTGTCTATGTGCTTCCACATAATGGAAGTAACATGACTGTACTTTTTAACTTTTTAAATGTACCATTTGAAAGCTGTTTACCACACAGGTTACACTCCATACTTCACTTTCTTTTTTTTTCTGCAAATGTGGGTCTCTCCTCCTCCTCATGTTGGATCATCAGAAGCTGTACAGGTTGAGGTGCAGCACTCCGTTCTGCCATCTCAAAAAGAAAGTAGGAATGAATCCTCAGATCCTCTGGTATCATATAATAAGGATGATGATTAAAAAAGAAATGTATAGTATTATTTACATCGTATAATGTATGTTCACCAACATTAAAAAGAGAGGCCCCTATATAGCAAAAATAATGATTTAAAAATTAGCTGAATCCACAGATCTGGATTCGGGGATCCGTCCCGATCATGTGATCGCAAGAAGCAACCATAGAGCATGGTTTGTCTATGTTTTGGGACTGCGGACGATTTGCAGATCTAATACATTTTTATTTAAAAAACACTTGCTAACATTACATTTTTCTTTTCACAGATTTCTCATTGTTCTTTTGTCCAGTCTTGTGGTAATGATAACATGCAAAACAGTATTAAGTACTGAAACAGGCAAGATAGCAATAATGTTTTTAGAGAGCAAAGCACACAAAAGCATGTGCTTGCATTTGCCAATAATTGGGGACAGGAGGGTAGATTGGAATCAAACTTTACACCCAAGTCTCTTGCTGTATTTGTGGGGCAGGGGAGTCTCCTAATTTATTGGGACATTAGATAGAGTGTCTGATTCAATGAGAGCCACCACAGGTCAAAATCTCAGTTTTATCCAAATTTATTTTCAAACATGTGATTTTCATCCAGTGAGCAACCTGGATGAGACATGCTTTGAAGGAGATTTATTGGTGCATAACATCATCTCAGAGTCATCAGCGCCTGCAACCATACCAAGACCAAAAGGCTGAATAATTGCTGCTGAAAGTGTCAGGTCAGGTAGATGACCATTCCAAGCTCACAGTCTCCTAGAGGCTCCATCAAGATAAAGAAAAAACACTTTAGTACAGATCACATTGCACACTGCTAAGATGGATAAACATTACCTAATAGCTGTTATTGTCAAATCCAGGAGTACAAACAAACAGGTATCCCCTTCACCCAAAATACTTATGACATCCTCCTGCACCTAGATTGATAAGGACAAGAGGAAGAAGACTGTCAAAAGAAAGATGACAAGTATGAAAACATGGCATGTATTGCTCAGAATTTAGCCAGGGAATGGTTCATTCGTACATTCATAATTTAATGAAAGTTAACAGTGTAGGCCCTCAGTACATCACTGGCGGTCAGTGGAGAAGTGGCGGTAATACCGCAAACAGGCCGGCGGTAAAAAAATTGGAATCACAAGCATAGTGGTGACTGCCATGCAAAACCTCCACCTCGCCACTCCGACCGCCAGGTGGTAAAGACCGCTGGGCTGGAGACTTCGGTCTCCAGACCGGCGGCCGTCACTACACCGCCGGCGGTATCACGACCCCGCATACCAACATGGATTTCGTGGGGTTCTGTACCGCCATGCAATCAGTGGCGGTAGGCACTATCAGTGCCAGGGAATACATTCCCTGGCACTGATCGGGGTCTCTCCAACCCCCCTACCCAGAGTCCTCCCCCCAAACCCACAACCCCCCTACCTCCCCCCAAAGGTGGTAGGTCCCCCTCCCCACATTGACACACACACACCCCCGACACACACACTCACACTACACCTCAACATACACGCACACATACACGCACACATTCATGCAGACATGCACACAGACATACATGCACACATATTCCAAACACACAACACACACCTCGCATACATACATGCACTCACACACCCCCTCTACACACGCACACCCCCATGCACGCACACAACACCACCTCACCCCCTCCCCTAACGGACGATCACCTTACCTTGTCCGGTGCTCCTCCGGGAGGGAACGGGATCCATGGGGGCTGCTCAGCCGCCAGCTCCCCGTCACCAGAACACCGCCACACCGAATCATGGGACGTGATTCGGTGGGCGGTGTTCTGATGACGTGGCGGTGGAGTTGGAGCAGCCTCCACTTCACCGCCGACCGCCAATATGGCTGCTGACAGCTCTCCGTCCGAAAAAGGGCGGAGGGCTGCCAGCAGTCATAATATGTTGTGCGGAAAACCGCCTGCACTTGTAAAAAGACTGCCAAGGTCGAAATGAGGGCCATACACTAGATGTGAAGAAGGCCTATTTAATCTGTGTGAACCTTTCCTCCCATTAACCTAGGAAGAAAGCAGTTAGAAGCTAGTGTTTAGCTCCATACAGGCAGTCAGAATGAAATAATGGCAGAGGTCCATTAACAAATCAGTTTACTTTATGTGCTAACGTCAGGTTGATGTAAAGAACATAAGGACTGACTCCATTTAAAATAGGCTGAGACTCCATATTCTTTATTTATGCAGAATCAACAACATGTCCCCCAAATCAGATGTCACCTGTCCTCCAAAAACCTGTGAAAATGTCAAGTCACTCAGATATAGACAAGACATCTTCCTGAACAAGTGCTTTGTTAGCTCTATTTCGAGATCAAACAAGAACAATAGCCAAAATAGTGTAGTCAGAATTGTCATATTTTTATCTTATTTGTTTATGAGATCGTGTCTTAGCATCTTGATGCTCATTGGCTATATTATAAATTTCTAAGGTGATGTTGGAACTCCATCTTATAGAAGATATGGTATATGACTTGCCAGAAGAGGTACTTTGCCCCAGAATATCGTACAAGATAATGCCAGAGTAGATTTTGACTGCCAGAGAGGCTGCTGTCTCATCCTTCCTACTGAAAGTTGATATCGATCACCAGTTGATGATGATGCAATGTGTGTTTCCTTTTGGCAAGGAACATAACCTTCCTGACTACTCATTATTGCTGAGCTTGGCTATACACAGGTATGTGGTGTACTGATTCTGCACATTATAATACTACCTGCTATCCTAGTGCAGTAAATAAAGTAAGCTGTAAGGTGTTTTTAGATGACATTTCAACCATGGTAAAAATGTTCATTTTATTCCTGTTGTCTGCTTTAGATTTTCTAAGCAACAGGAGGAGCCTGGTATAATAAACACTTGTTATTTAAAGTATATTTTTCTTAGTACAGTTTGTGTGTGTAATATTAAAGACACAAAATAGGCTTTGGTTTGTTTGTAATCACCACGGGGTCCCTGGATACCTGTTTAGGAACTGTTAGTAATCCAAAAGCATTGACACCACTTCACCTATTCATTTGGTGGGGTTCTGCAGGGCTACAAAACCCTGTCTTTCACATTCAAGTGTTGGTCTACTGTACTAAGTTCACTCGTGTCACCCATGAGTGTGAAAACAAACCCTGTCAAGCTGAGCCAGAAACTCACTTTTTGCAACAAGGTCTTGAAGCACTGTTCAGTGAAGAGGTAAAGCGAGTCCCAATGTAGGACATGTAGAAAGAAACCACAGCTTTATACATTTGGAAGTTTCTGAGGCCTTATCAGATTTTCACCACACATTGAAGCTAATTTAATTAACTTTGATTGAAAATGGCCAAGAATAATATATGGGAGGATGGGCTTAGATGCTTTCTCACTACCACAAACAGTTCTCATGGGCAATTTGGAGTACCATTGATTCAGTTTGAAAATGGGTGGGTGTAACTACCATAAACATGTGTTTATATATAAAATAAATTGTTGAATTTGAATTGAAACACAGCTACAATGTCAGATATGGTGTCACCAACGTTTTGCAGTTCACAGATCGCACAATAAAATTCCCAAACTTGTAATAAGAAAAGGAGAAGAAAACCATCTGGAAGGCTGGTATGCACCCTGGCCAAATCGGGACCACAATCCGAGTCATGGTAAGTCAAATACACAACCTAAATTAACCGGTGCTCACCCTCTGGTAGCTTGGCACAGAGCAGGCAGGCTTAATTTATAATGGATTGTGTAAAATATTTGTGCAACATGCACACAATAATCACAATGAAATCTCAACAAAAAGACTCCACACAGGTTTGAAACATAGAGGACAATTTTATATGTATAAATAAAGATAAAAATGATAAACATGCTGTTGGAAATGTCCCTTTTCTAGGCTCATCCCTAACCATTTGGCCTCCTTTCTCCTATTTTTTCTGACCTGTTTTTGTTAACTTTATTACTCTGGGCACTTTACCACTGCTAACCAGTGCTAAAGTGCATATGTTCTCTGGGTGAATTGTAATGTTGATTGGTTTATCCATGATTGCATGTTTGATTTACTATTAAGTCCCTAGTAAAGTGGACTAGAGGTACCCTGGGCCTGTAAATCAAATGCTACTAGTGGGCCTGCAGCACTGGTTGTGCCACTCACATTAGTAGCCCTGTAAACATGACTCAGTCCTGCCAGTGCAGTGTCTGTGTGTGCAGTGTTAAACTGCCAATTCAACTTGGCAAGTGTACCCACTTGCCGGGCCTAAACCTTCCCTTTTCATAAATGTAAGGCACTACTAAGGTAGGCTCTAATTAGCCCCAGGGGCAGGGTGCAGTGTAAGTTAAAGGTAGGATACGTACTGATGTGTGTTACACGTCCTAACAGTGAAATACTGCTAAATTCAGTCTTCAATGTTGCAAGGCCTATTTCTCTCATAGGTTAACATGAGGGCTGCCTTTTAATAACTTTAAAGTGAAGATCGCCTTTCAGAGCAGATAGAAATATGGAGTTTGGGGTCTCTGAACTCACAATTTAAAAATACATCTTTTAGTAAAGGTGTTCTTTAGATTGTTGGTTTGAAAATGCCCCTTTTAGAAAGTAGGCATTTTCTTGCTTGAACCATTCTGTGACTCTGCCTGTTGGTGGATTCCCTGTCTGGGTCAGTTTGATAGTTGGGCTCTAGACAGTGAGACAAAGGGAGCTGGGGTGTAGCCTACATATACTGATGAGCCATCTGTACTAGAGTGGCGGGAGGAGTGGTCACTTGTATCTGAATGGGCTGTGCCTGCCCTCTCACAATGCAGTCTCTGACATCCCGGTGTGTGTCTGGGGCCTGGCTTGGGCAAGGCAGGATCTTGCAAACAAGAGAGACTTGCCTTTGAAGTTTACCAACTTCAAAGGCAGAAAGGGGTATAAGTAATGGACCCAAAACCCCATACTTTAGATTGATTCAAGAACACTTCTGGAATCAAGAGGAGCCTCTGCTAAGGAGAAGAGCTGAAGAGCTGAGGATGAGTGCTGCCCCTGCCTTTCACTGTGCTTTGTTGGTCTATTCTGCAGTTGCCGCTTCTGCCTGTGAAAGGGGACAAAGACTGGACATGGTGGTATATTCCTGATTGTGAAGAATCTCCAAGGGCTTGAACTGAGCTTGCCTCCTATTTTGAAGTCTCAGGACCATCAAAGACTTACTCTGCTAACATCTGGACTATCTGCTGAGACTCCTGCCCTGCCATGTGGTGTCCAAACCAGTCCCTGGGCCCTTGAAAGGTGAATTTGGCAGTGATGAGCTGAAAATCCACACACAGAACACCGTGCGGGGAAATTTACGATGCACCATCTGCCATGTGGCTGATAAACGGCACGTAGCTGGCTTCACAGCTAAAATCAGTGCTCCACCTGCATCCCGGCTGGGAGATTGAAGCATCATGTCTGGAGAAAGGATGCGCAACAACCTCTTGTTACTGCTGATAATGACGCAAACCCCATGCAGTGCGGTTTTCTAACACAGTACAACAAGATTTTCCATGCATCGTCTCTGGGCATCAAAGTCAGCCCGACTATTCACGTATCCAAGGTGCCCCATTCGGAAATTGAAGCATCACTCTCTTGCAAGAGACAAATACAATGCATCGCCATCCAAACTGGAGAAGAAACAGCGCACGTCCTTTCTTCCGAGGAAGGAATCAACGCATTGCTGCCTTTTCTGATGCACACTCACCTATGTGGCTTTATTTTTTATGCTAACCAGGTACTGTGTGCAAAACCAACGTTTCCATTGTTTTCTATGAACTAAGACTCTTATTCTTTTGAAAATTCACATTTTAACTTGTGTATGTTGGATTTTTGTCAGTTTGGTCTTGTTTGATTTAGATAAATATTACCTATTTTTATAAACTGGTGTGGTATCCATTCTTTAGTGTTTTCACGGTATTACTGTGTGTCATGGTACAAATATTTTACACATTTATTTTGAGTTAAGCCTGCCTGCTCATGCCAAGCTACCAAAGGGGTGAGTGGGGATCAACCAGGTGTATTTCTCCTTTGCCCTGACTAGAGTGAGGGTCCTTGCTTTGACAGGGGGTACCCTGACCGCCAACCAAAGGCTCAATTTCTAACACATGCCATCAATAGATCAGGAGATGTGTATCTTAAAAAGACCTATGTCAATGTACAGTATCAGGCTAGAATATCAGGAATCCAACTAGTTAGTCTCTGTATGATCCTCAAGGCAACAGAGGAGTTCCTAATTTTGTGGTATCCAATTAATAGTGTTAGAGTGTAGGAGAATGTCCTTGTGAATCCCAAGCTGTTTGGGAATAGAGCAATGTTCTCTCATGATGTCACTATCACAGACAAATAATGGGCACAATCCTTTTACTGTAGTTATGCTAATCCCCTTATTCACTAGGCTGGCTGCCTCCTGTGTTGAAATAGAGAAGCCAGAATGTCAACAGTACTTTTGTTGTGTAGGAAGCACCTGTGCATATCTGGGCAGAGGACTAGGGTGTTGGGCTTCCCTCACAGGGCTTGCGTCTTGATGTTACAACAGACTGGTGCGTGGTTCCTGGCACTCCGGGTGGATCTGGCAGCTGGAGTCCTGATCACTGGCTGTCTCACTCCTGAAGCTTGCGCTTCTGGCCAGAGTCGCACTCTGTGCGTTGGGACAATGCAGGCAGGTGAGAGTGGTCCTCATGCTGCCTCAATCCAGCGAGATGGGGACTGTGTCAGCACAGCACGCTCAGTCCAGGGGACAGACACTGGGGTATGCAAGTCACAGGGGGGAGCGCTGCACTCCACCTCACAGCAGTGTAAAATCTAAGTAGAGAGTCTCTGGGCAATGGGGTCTTTGCTGTCCCGGAGACCCTAACTAGAACCAGAGGCTAATCAGCGAGCATATAGGGTCACTCTGGGCTTGATTGTTGGTTCTTGGTTTGCAGGGCAGAGATCAGCAAGAAGAGGGCCAGCACAATCAGGCAGAGTGGCAGTTTCTGGTATCACTCAATCCTGGCAAAGTGGCGATCCGGGCACAAAACAGTCTTTACTCAAGCAAACTTCCTTTAAGTCCAGAAGTCTACTGCTTTTAGGGGGTCTGATACATAGTACGTACAATAAAAAGTGCATTTGATGTGGGGGAAGACTTCAAAATGTGTCTCGAAAGTGCACAGGTTTCCTTTTCAGCCCAGCCCTGGGTCTAGACTATAAGTGGGAGGTAATCAGCCCCTTTGTGTGGCCTCTGGTCACTACCTTGTGAAGTGTAAGGGTGAGCCCTTTCCAACCTCCCCCTCAGGAAGACAAATCAGTATGCAGATAAATGCAGATGCAGTTGAACATGCTGCGTTGTAGGTGTCTGAAGGAAATGCATTAGTGTAGCTGTCACCTAACCCACGTCAAACATATATTAGAGACAGGCAGTAGGCACACAGAGAGGGCAGAGAAATGGCCACTTTCTAATGCAGCATTTCTAAAATAGTAATAATAAATTTGACTTTACCAGGAGAGAGGATTTATCATTACGTTTCCAATTATACTAAGCATGATCCAGCTACTCCTCTCAGATCAGGAATTGCAGCTTAAAGTATTTTAAGAAATTCTCAATGCTGGCCTATGAGAGGTCAGGCCTCACTGTAATGAAAAGCGACTTTGGGAGTTTCTCATTCCCAGGACATGTAAAACTAAAAAGTACATGTCCTGCCTTTATCTCACATGGCACCCTGCCCCAAGGGCTACCCAGGGCCTACCTTAGGGGTGACATATATACAAAAAACGGGGAGTTTAAAGCTTGACAAGAGGTTTTAATTACCAAGCAAAGGTGGCATTGAGACTGCACACATGGGCTCTACAGTGTCAGGCCTGAGACTTGTTTACAGGGCTATGTAAGTTGATGGCACAAACAGTGCTACAGGCCCACTAGTAGCAATTGTTTTACAGGACCTGGTATATGGCATACCACATTACAAGGGAATGTAAATTAAATATGTCAGTTGTGGATTCAGCAATGTTACCATGTTTAGGGGAGAAGTATATGCACTGTAACACTGGTTAGCAGTGGTAAAGTGCTCAGAGTCCTAAGGCCAACAAAACGTTACAGCAACAAAATAGGAGGTAAAAACAAAAAGTCTGGGATAAGACCACTCTAAGGATGTCTGGTCTAACAAGGGTCCACCCTAGCTCAAAGTGTGGAGAACTACCCAACCTCTCAGGAGTTTGTATCACTAAGGCAGTAAACCTAGTAGACCATGTTAGAAATGGGTTCTCTTGTTGGTAGTCAGTTTTCACCCTGTCCAAGTAGGAACCCTCACTCTAGTCAGGGTAAGGAAGTCACACTCCTAAGATAACCCCTGTTCACCCCCTTGGTAGTTTGGCAGGAGTAGTCAGGCTTATTTCAGAGGTTATGTGTTAAGTAGGTTTATCCACACAGAGTAACACAGTGAAAACACGACAAATGGACATCACACCAGTTTAGAAAAATAGTCAATATTTATTTATGTACAAGAAGACCAAAAAGGCAAAAGTCCAAAATACTCAAGTAAAGATATTAATTTAAAAAAAAAAATCCCAGTAAAAGCGCTTAAAAACACCAACTGGTGCTCTCACGGCATTGCGATTGAGTCGTTCCCAACAGTCTGAAGCCACTTGCAAGAGAGTGAGGCACCGGTCCCAGATCTCAGGTACAGTACATTCGAAACGAAGCAGAGTCAAAGATGTGGCACGGACATGAGGAGGTGAGGCATCACTGGAGCCGGCGAAGAGTCAGTTCTGTACTGCTACTCAGGAGGTGAGGTGTTGGTCCCTTACTGCTACCCAGGGGAAGTGAAGAGTCGGTTCCTTATGGAGGCAGCAGAAGTGAGGCGTCAGCGGCAGTGGGGTGTCGGTTCCGTATGATCCGTTGAGGTCAATGTGTCCAGCAGGTCAAAACGCAATGGTGCGACTTTGCAGTGTTTTAGTCACACCATGGGGCCACAGGTGCCACTGCAGAGTCGGGTGTCACAGACATCAGTGGGACTCACAGTGTTGCTGGACTTCAGAGGTGCTGCGGTGACGTCAGACCTGCGGTGTCGGTTTCGCTCGTCTAATATCAGTGGGGACCACAGCTTCGAGTGCAGGCAGCGGCATAGAGTTGGAGAGCGGCATGAGTTCTGGAGTCATCCGGAGTCAGTGTGCCTGTTTTTTCTTGCTTCTCTGCCAGACTTCATTCCCAAGGGCCAAGGAACTGGAGTGGGTGCCTCTTGGCAGGTCAGAATCCTCAGCAAGAGATCCCAGGCGCTGACAGGTAAAGTATTTGATGTCCCTGAGACTTCTTAACAAGAGGCAAGCTCAGTCCAAGCCTTTGGAGAAACTTCACAAGCAGCGCACACAGCAAAGTCTAGACTTTGTCCTCTCCAAAGCAGAAGCAGCAACTGCAGGCCAACACAGCAAAGCACACACTGCAAAGGCTCAGTACTCCTCCTTACAGCTCTTCAGCTCTTCTTCTTGCAGAGACTCTTCTTCTTCCAGACGTCTTGTAAAAGTTTGAGGTTTTGCGTTGAATACTTATAATAATTTCTGCCTTTAAAGTAGGCCCTGCCTTTCCTGCCCTTGTCCCAGATACACTCTAGGGGGTTGGAGACTGCATTGTGTAAGGACAGGGACAGTGCTATTTAGGTGCAAGTGTCAGCTCCTCTCACCACTGTAGCCCAGGAAGACCCATCAGGATATGCAGGACACACCTCAGCTCCCTTTGTGTGACTGTCTAGTGTGAATTCACAACTAGCCCAAAAGACATCCTGAATCAGACATGTATTCCACAGCCAGACAGAGGCACAGAATGGTTAAGCAAGAAAATGCCCACTTTCTAAAAGTAGCATTTTCAAACATGCAATTAAAAAAAAACCTTCCTTGAACAATGTATTTTTAAATTGTGAGTTCAGAGACCCCAAACTCCAGATTTCTATCTGCTCCCAATGGAAAGTTACGCTTAAGAGATATTATAAGGCAATCCACATATTAACCTATGGGTGAGATGGAACTTGCAAGAGTGAAAAACGAGTTTGACTGTATTTCACTATAAGGACATGTAAAACACATCAGTACCTATCATGCCTTTTAACTACACTTCACACTGCCCATGGAACTACTTTAAACCTACCTTAGGGGTGCCTTTCATGTACTAAAAGGGAAGGTTTGGGCGTGAAAAGTGGATGCGCTTGCCAGGTTGACATGGCAGTTTACAACTGCACACACAGACACTGCAATGGCCGATCTGTGACGTGTTTTTAGGGCTACTCCTGTGGATGGCACAATCAGTGCTGCAGACCCACTGGTAGCATTTGATTTACAGGCCCAGGTACACATGGTGAACTATACTAGGGAGTTACTAGTAAATCAAATGTGCCAATCATGGATAACCAATCATAACCACAATTTACACTGGAAGTATTTGCACCTTAGCACTGATCAGCAGAGGTAAAGTACCCACAGTACGAAAACCAGCAAAAACTAATTCCAGCAAAGTAAAAAATACAGGAGGCAAAGGCAAAATGACTGGGGGAAACCAAGCCAAGGATGCAAGGTTTAAAAGGCGATCAACATTGGTGTGGTCTACCCCAGGTATGTGTTACACCCTGAAGTCAGTACCCTGTAGGGTAATGGATCACCTCAACAGTTTGGGATTTTTGCCCCTCATGTGCATTAGCCACCTGAGGGGCATGTGGTCAGTGTGAATCAGGAAGTGAGCTCAAACCAGTATGGCCTCAACTTCTTCAGGGCCCGAACCACAGAAAAAGCTTCCCTTTCTATAGTACTCCACTTCTGTCCCCAGGGAAATTACCTGCTAGTAATTAATTATATAGATTGATCCAGGCCTTCTTCGTTGAGCTGTAACATAACTGCCACTATGATAAACATTTCCAAGCCACACATACGGGTGGGACCCACTGTGCACAGCAAAAATGAGAAATGTGCAATTTTATCCCTTAAAATGTACAGATATTGACAGAATGATGTCAAACATGCAAAATGTAATATGCACAAAATATTCCCGAAAACATTTCCGATTAATGCGGTGATCACTGTTACCCTAGAACTGCATGCAACTACAGTTTTGTCCTTATGCTAATCATGCTCATGAAAACCATGTGCATGATGCGCATTGCCCTGTGTTCCCTACAAATGTACCCCATATTAAATGCCCAGCAGCAAATCAAACCCCAGTTACAGGCGGTCAAAAAAAAGCAAAATCCACAAGGGGCATAGAAAAGGACAGAGAACACAGGATGAATCTGAGGAGCCACAAGGTCTAGTTTTCAACATCTACTAAACATCTGGCAGTGTTGAAAAAAGGCATGTCCTGTGTTCCCACTTACAGCACCAATCTGTTAGAAACAGAAGTGTAATTTTTCAAATTCATGAGGAAATTACGTTTATGTAATTTTTGACAATGTGGCAAAGGCACCTATTAGTCAATCTCACTCCGTGTACCAATAGTTTAAACCCAAGTCGACCTTCATGGCCCCAGTCTCACATAAAGTCTTGGATATCTTTGAGACATCTTTGAGACATTGGTCAAACAAGATCGAAATCATATTAATTTTCAATCACTTAAATGTGGTAATTCGACAATAAGTGAACAGGGGATTTTGAAGAAATTATCGACTGATTCAAGGCTCATATTTCAGGCAGCAGACAAGGGGGGTGTACTGGTTGTCATGGATACAAGTTATTACAGATATAAGGTTATGGCAAACGTTTCTGATGATACCAGATACATGTTGCTTCAACAAGATCCAACACCGGTTTTCATTGGAACTTTGCAGAAGATTGTGGGAAAAGCTGTTTCTGAGGAGTGGATCACTGACTCCACCAAACAATTTTTAATAATGCGTTTTCCTGGCAGACAAAAGTTATACATGTTGCCAAAAATGCACAAGCACCCCACGGGCCCATCGTTTAGACATTTCAGGTTGTGGTTCATTGCATGAACCACCAGGGAAATATTTAGATATGCTTTTACAGCCTTTTGTCCAACAATGTCAACATATATCCAAGACACTACAGATTTTCTTAGGAAATTACCAGTCAAATACGTGGATATGCTCAATAGATGTTACTGCTTTATACACTTCGATTCCTCATGGGAAGGGACTTGAAGAGGTGAAATGGGCATTGTTATATGCACCAGATGTATGTGCCAATAACATTTTCTTTTTGGGAATTCTTCATTTCTATTTGTACCACCGTTATTTTTAGTGGGACAACAAGTTCTGCTTGCGAAGAACAAGGACTTTTGATGGGCTTTTCCGGTGCTCCTTCGTATGCAAATATTTACATGGCTAAATCTGAGGAGGAATTAAGTCTTTTTATGGACATTTTGGTACATTGATGGTATCTTTTTAATATGGTGTAACACCTGAGAAAATCTGGAGAATATGATAGTCCAGTTGAACTCCAGGAATCTAAGTATTCAAATTACACACACCATCAGCAACGATAGTAATTCCTTTTTAGATGTCCTGATAAAACTTGATAGGTTCCGTCTTAGCACCAGCATCCACAAGAAGCCCACAGATCGGAACAATGTTTTGCTGCTTCAAAGTTTCCATCCACCTTTCCTTATAAAGCATTTACCTTACTCAGAATTCTTGAGAGTTAACGGGATAACATCTGATATTGTGGCATCTACCTCTACTTTGGAATAATACAGGTTGAGGTTACCCTAGAGATGTTCTTGATGATATGGTAATCAAAGGCAACAGTTAAAACGGCAAGACTTATTGCCAAGACACACAGTAGGTAGCAGCAACAGAAATATTTTTTAGTCAAAATGTTCTACCTTGTCACCAAAAAGCAGAGATAATCTGCAAGCGATGGGAGATATTACAAATGGAACCTGAATTCAAAGGTATTTTCAAAGATCAAACATTGTTCGCATATACCCGATGGAAAAATGTGAAAGACATGTTACCTTCTACAATTACGTCTACCACCACCAAATGGCTTGGAACAAGGAAATGTCAAAATTGTATACATTGCAATAATGTTATTATTGGGAATACCATCAATCATCCCATAACAGGCAAATTGGTGAAATTGGAACATTCTGCAGATTGCAATTCATCTTTGATTTATTGCATTAAATGCCTTTGTGGTCTGTCATACACAGGTAAAATGGAGAGAAAGAATACAATCCATATCAGGGAGCACAAGAGCAGGATTTGCAACAAAAACACTTCCTTACACTCGCCTGCACATTGGGTGGAGTGCAAACACAGTATAGAACAGTAGCGTTTCCACGTGTTCGAGCTGGTAAATATCATTCTATGAATGGGTATAACTAAAATGTTACTACAAAACAAATCTCATTGGATAAGAAGGTTGGAGACACTGACCCCCTGTTGGCCTAATGACAAACTGGATTTGGCATGTTTTGTTTGAAATTATCTTCATATATTCACGGGTTTTTTCGGGTCTCCCCCGAAATATGATGCATACTTCACACTATGTAGTATAAGGGCAATTTGTACACATTTTGAGGGATGCATATCATCAGGATTCAGTAATATTCAACACATTGTTTAGAAGGGCTAGAACAGTCAGCATTTCAGTTCTTGAGTTGCACAGAGATATGTGGTAGTTTGAGTTCGTTCTCATGATTAATGTCTATATTTTAAAAGCATTCAAATATTTGAATTGTGCCTCAATATTATCTGTAAGTGTGCAATTCTACCTTTTTGCATGTGTTCTTGTTCATATTATTTTACCACTAACGTTTTCTCTTTGTTTATTGAACATAACGGGCTAGTGGTTGGTTTCTCATTTGGGTGTACATCATTATTGTAAATTGTTTCCTTCTACTGCATGAGCTTTTGGCAGATGGTAGCACTTAACCCCTTCACTGCCAGGCCTTTTCCCCTCAGGTGCCAGGCCTTTTTTTGGCTACTTGGGGCAGTTCGCCCGTAGGCCCTCGTCATTTTTTGTCCACATAAGCTACCCACGTCAAATTTGCGTCCTTTTTTCTAACATCCTAGGGATTCTAGAGGTACCCAGATTTTGAGGATTCCCCTGAAGGAGAGCAAGAAATTAGCCATAAATACAGCAAACATTTTGGTTTTCTTAAACAAAATGGGAAAAAGGGCTGCAGGTGAGGGCTTGTGTTTTTTCCCCTGGAAATGGCATCAACAAAAGGTTTGCAGTGCTAAAATCACCATCTTCCCAGCTTTCAGGAATAGGCAGACTTGAATCAGAAAACCACATTTTCAACACAATTTTGACATTTTACTGGGACATACCCCATTTTTCACTATTTTTTTCAGCCCCCTTCCAGTTAGTGACAGAAATGGGTGTGAAACCAATGCTGGATCCCAGAATGATAAACATTTCTGAAAAGTAGACACAATTCTGAATTCAGCAAGGGGTAATTTGTGTAGATCCTACAAGGGTTTCCTACAGAAAATAGAAGCTGAAATAAAAACATATTGAAATTGAGGTAAAAAAACAGCCATTTTTCTCCACGTTTTACTCTGTAACTTTTTCCTGTGATGTCAAGTTTTTGAAAGCAATATACCATTCCGTCTGCTGGTCTCTTATGGTTGCGGGAATATATAGAGCTTGTAGGGTTATCAAGAACCCTAGGGGGCATATTAATACTCTGTTTGCGCCGGAATTGCGTCGTTTTTTTGACGCAATTTCGACGCAAAACTAACTCCATATTTATACTTTGGCGTTAGACGCGTCTAGCGCCAAAGTCCATGGAGTTTTTTAGCGTGGACACCTACTTTGCGTTAATGATATGCAAGGTAGGCGTTCCCGTGTAAAAAAGTGACTCCGAGGCATGTGCGCCGTATTTACACTCCCGGGCAAAATTCACGCCCGGGAGTGGGTGGGTCAAAAAAAATGACGTACGGCCGCTTTTGTGCCGTTTTTTAGCGCCTGGAAAAGGCAGGCGTTAAGGGACCTGTGGGCTCTGAAGGAGCCCAGAGGTGCCCTCCCATGCCCCCAGGGACACCCCCTGTCACCCTTGCCCACCCCAGGAGGACACCCAAGGCTGGAGGGACCCATCCCAGGGACATTAAGGTAAGTTCAGGTAAGTGTTTTTTTTTTTTTGTGGCATAGGGGGGCCTGATTTGTGCCCCCCTACATGCCACTATGCCCAATGACCATGCCCAGGGGACAGAAGTCCCCTGGGCATGGCCATTGGGCAAGGGGGCATGACTCCTGTCTTTGCTAAGACAGGAGTCATTTCTATGGGGGTTGGGAGTCGAAAAAAATGGTGCAAATCGGGTTGAGGCGAAAAATTTGCCTCAGCCTGACTTGCCCCATTTTTTGGCGCCCAAGCTCCATATCCCCCTACGCCGGCGCTGCCTGGTGTACGTCGTTTTTTTTCACGCACACCAGGCAGCGCCGGCGGCTAATCCGGCTAACGTCATTGAATAAATACGGCACCCGCATGGCGCTTCAGAATGGCGTTGGCCGGCGCTAATTTTTTTGACGCAAAACTGCGTTAGCGCAGTTTTGCGTCAAAAAATATAAATATGGCCCTAGGTACCCAGAGCCAATAAATGAGCTGCACCTTGCAATTCGTTTTCATTCCATACTGGGTTTACGTCAATTCATTTGCTGAAATATAAAGAGTGAAAAATAGATATCATAAAAACATTTGCATTTACAAAATGGGCACAAAATAAGGTATTGAGAAGCACTGGTTATCCCTGAATTCCCTGTTGCCCATACTAGCATGTGAATTACAGGTCATTTCTCAAATAGATGTCTTTTTTACCCACTGTCCTATATTTGGAAGGAGAAAATGTAGAGAAAGACAAGGGGGAATAACACTTGTTTTGCTATTCTGTGTTCTCCCTAGTTTCCCAATAAAAATGGTACCTCACTTGCGTGGGTAGGCCTAGTGCTCGTGTCAGGAAACGCAACATGGACACATCACATTTTACATTAAGATCTGACGTGTTTTTTGCAAAGTGCCTAGCTGTAGATTTTGGCGTCTAGCTCAGCTGTCACCTAGGGAAACCTACAAAACCTGTGCATTTTGTAAAACTAGACACCTAGGGGAATACATGATGGGGTGGCCTTGTGGGGCTCTCACCAGGTTCCGTTACCCAGAATCCTCTGCAAAGCTCAAAATTTGGCCATACAAACACATTTTGTTCTCCTTTTTGTGACAGAAAGTTCTTGAATCTGAGAGGAGCCACAAATGTCCTTCCACCCAATGTTCCCCCAAGTCTCCCGATAAAAATGGTACATCACTTGTGTGGGTAGGCATAGCGCCCACAACAGGAAAAGCCACAAAACACAACATTGACACATCACATTTTCCCAAAGAAAACAGAGCTGTTTTTTGGAAAGTGCCTAGCTGTGGATTTTGCCCTCTACCTCAGCCGGCACCTAGGGAAACCTACCAAACCTGTGCCGACACCTAGGGGAATCCAGGATGGGGTGACTTGTTGGGCTATTACCAGGTTCTGTTACCCAGAATCCTTTGCAAACCTCAAAATTTGGCCAACAAAAACACTTTTTCCTCACATTTCGGTGACAGAAAGTTCTGGAATCTTAGAGGAGCCACACATTTCCTTATACCCAGCGTTTCCACGAGTTTCTTGATAAAAATCGTACCTCTCTTGTGTGGGTAGGCCTAGTGCCGCAAAACACTATCTGAACACATTAAAATTATCAAATACAAAACTACCTGTTTTTGCGGTGGGGTGGACCTGCGTTTTTGTTCCTGGGCTCAGCAGCCATCTTGGAAAACTTACCAAACCCAACTAGACACCCGAGGGAGTCCAGGGAGGCGTGACTTGCGTGGATCCCCCAGTGTTTTCTTACCCAGAATCCTTAGCAAACCTCAAATTTAGCTAACAAATCACATTTTCCCAAATTTTGTTGTGGGATCACCACACTGGGACAAATGTCCTACAACCCACCGTTCTCCTCAGTCTACCGGTAAAAATGATACCTCACTTGTGTAGGTGGGCCAAGTGCCTGTGACAGGGAAGAGCCAAAAAATGGCGAAATTGAGGGTCAACCAAAGTGGGTCCAAAAGGGCAGTTTGGAAAAAAAACATTTTTAGGCAGACAAATGGGGCAGACATTTTTATCAGTATAGATGAGGCAATGCTGGGTGGTAGGAATTTTGTGGATTCCTGCAGATTCTGGAAGTTTCCATCACAAAAATGTGGGAAAAATGTGTGATTTTCAGCATAGTTGGAGGTTTGCAGGGCATTGTGGATTCACCCAGATGTTTACTTTTCAGATGTGTCTAGGTCTTGTGGATTTTTCTACATGGCAACGTCCCAAAATCCAAAAAGTGAAGCCCTCACCATTCCAAGTGGAACGATTTTGAGAGTTAGCCATGCTCCCATGGCCCAAATGTAAAATTAAAACCCAAAGTAATCAAATGTTCTCTTGCTTGCCCTGGGATAAGATGTTTTAGTGTCTGGGGGAGAGAGCTGAAAGACTCTTACCCCCTTTCGTTGAGGTGAGGGCATAACCATGTCCATACTGGTTGGTAGCCACCACCACACTATTTTTTTTTAATTCCCTGGCACCTAGTAGACTTTCTGCCCCCCTTTGGCCCCCTTTGGTAGAACGACTTTGGCCCCATTTATTTAGGGTGGGGGTATGGCCATACCCCCACCCTCCTATTTAAAAAAAAAAAAATGTGCTCTTCCCTGGTCTCTGGTGGGGCTTCCAAAAATAGGCAGATATTTTTTGTATGTGTGTGTTTTGTTTGTAGGGGCAGATATGGCCAACAGTAATGTGCCCCCATGGGGAGCAACCCTTGCCCAAGGGGCTGCCCCCCAAACATATCACACACATACACACACACCAATCCCTGGTGCCTAAGTGGTTTCTGACACCCTTGAGGGCAGATCAGCCTAATAGAAATGGGCCGATCTGCCCCCGACCCAGGCAGAAATGGCAAAAAATAAATTTGTCCCCCAGGGGAACGACCCTTGCCTAAGGGGTCACTCCCGTTGCATGAAATTGATGCAAAAAAATAAAAATCCCTGGTGTCTAGTGGTTTCTGCCCCCCTGGGGGGCAGATTGGCCTAATACAAATAGGCCTATATGCCCCCAAGGGGGGCAGAAATGGCCTAAATACAATTTGCTCCTCAGGGGAGCTACCCTTGCCTAAGGGGTCGCTCCCCATATATAAAAAAATAAAGTAAACAAAAAATATATATATATATATCCCTGGTATCTAGGGGTTTCCCCCCCCCCCGGGGGCAGTTCGGCTCAAATATAATAGGCCGATCTGCCTCCAGGGGTGGCACACATATAAAATAAATAAATAAATCAACATTTTTATTTATCCCTGGTGCCTAAGGGTTTCTGTCCCCCTGGGGGGTAGATTGGCCTAATTATAATAGGCCTTTTCTGCCTCCAAGGGGGGCAGAAATGAAAGGCCTAAAAATTATTTTGCCCCCCCTGGGGAGCGGCCCTTCCCAAGTGGCCACTCCCCTCATTCAACAATATTTTTTTTTTTAATCCCTGGTGTCTAGTGGTTTCTGTCCACCTGGGGGCAGATTAGCCTAATAGAAATAGACCGATCTGCCCCCAAATGGAGCATTTTGGGGCAGAAATGGAGTAAGAGTAATTTTTCCCCCCGGGGAGCGGCCCTTGCCTAAGGGGTCGATAGCCACATATAAAAAAAAAATAAAAATCTCTGGTGTCTAGCTGTTTCTGCCCCCTCTGGGGCCAGATCAGCTAATTATAATAGGCCAATCTGCCCCAAGGGGGGGCAGAAATGGGCTAAAAATATTTTGCCTCCCATGGGGAGCAGCCCTTGCCCAAGGGGCTGCTCCCCTTATTCAATTACAGAAAAAAATAATTCCATGTTGTCTAGCGGCATTTCTGCTGAGAAGACATCAAAGGAAAGGAAAGGCCTTTCTATTCCTTTGAGGCCTTTCTCTGCCCCTCCACATAATCTGAGAAGAAATTCAGAAGCATTTCTCCTCTAATCCATGCTGGAAGCTGAGTTTCCAGCACAGAGGGGCAGGACTCTGATGAGGTCAGCGCGCGATCGCGCTCTGATGTCATCAAACGTCACAGGGGGTCAGGGGAGATGGGGCTGGAAGGGGAAGAGATTTCCCTTCCATCCCTGCCTAGGGGAGGTAGGTGCTAGGCCCCCGGTAGGTGCGAGGCCACCGGGGGGCTAGTGCTAGTGCTTCCCTCGAAGGCCCCTATCTGGACGTAACAGTTACGTTCTGGGCACACGAGCGGTGCTGCCCAGGACATAACCATTGCGTCCAGGGCACCCGAGGGCTTAAATTGTAGACACGAAAGTGTTGTTAGCAATGGCAGCTTCCCAGTTCTAGTAAGCGAAGAATTAGAGGAGTTCATGATTCGACGTATTTAGTAAGTTGATAACGCCTGCCCGTTTTCATTTATCTATCGGGCTTGTGACAGAACAATGACTCATTATTATTTCTTTTGGCAGTGCGGTCACTTTCTCAAGAAGTATAGGGCCTCTTTTGGGATGTTCCAGTGCTGTCTCAGGTGCCTAGGAGCGTCATATATATGCACGTCCAGTGAATAACTCAGGTAAATAGCATGTTTGCAGCTGTCGCTGAGAATCTTTTGAGTAACGTGTACATTTTTTCACAGTTATTTGGCACATCGAAGGATTGCACAGTCGCTTTTCAAAGTATTGTTATATGCTCATTAAGAGCAGATAAGTGTTCAGTATGCACACTACATTTAATGTGATATCAGCATATTTGCAGTCTTGGGTACACATATTTTATTGTATGAAAGTGTTTGGATGTGTCACAATATGCGATGCATTGCTACTTCCATGACGTCTGTTGCATTTGTAGGAAGCACGGAGCAATGCACATCACGCACATGATTTTATGACCAGGATTAATTTAAGAATGACACTATGGATGAACGCATTTCTAGAGTAACACTGATCACCCCGTTCATAGGAAATTTTTGTATTAACATCTGACTGTGTTCGTCTGTCTTCTGGTGTTTCTTTCAATCAGTCTACTGTTACTTCAGTGTCTTTATCCTCTTTGTCCCTGTTTTGGTCTCTTTGCAGATTTTTTCAATGAAGCAACATTTGCCCTGAAGAATGGACAGGACATAACGAAATGCGTTGCGCAACATACTCTGTTCACAACTGAAGAAACTGATGTAATTGTCAGTGGATAGCTAAATCATATACTTGTACAGTTATAAGATGGGTTTATTCTTTTGAGTATTTTTTGAATATTGTGTGCATGTTACATTTTGCATGTTTGACATCAATTTGTTGATAGCTGCACATTTTAAGAGGTAAAATTGCAATTTGTTTCATTTTCTGTGTGCGCATTGGGTCCCAGCCGTGTGTGTGGCTTGAAATTGCTTATCATTTACAGTGTCTTGTGCATTGGGCTGTGCATGTCCCATTGCAGCACACATTATTTTGATGAATATGTCGATACATATGAGTATTATTGATTTCTGGTGTGAATAATATACTGTCTTTGTTATAGTAAAACTGCCTCTATGTCATGCTCAGAGGCACCTCTTTGAACAATAAACTTCTTAGAGAAGTCAGGGGCCTTGAGAACAGGAGCTCTGCACATGGCTTGCTTCAGGGAGTCAAATGATGTTTGTAATGCCTCACTCCAATTCACATTTGATAGGCTGCTTCTTAGAAGTCAGCTCAGTCAAAGGGGTCACAATGGTGCCATATTCCTTGACATACCTCCTATAGTACCCAGTGAGGCCCAGGAAAGCCCTCACCTTAGTATGGTGTGGGGGGATTTCAGGCCATGAGAGTTTCAATCTTGACCTGGAGGGGTTGCACCCCGTCCACCAGGGGTCCCATGTACAACACTGTCCCCTGCCCTATCTGACACTTACTGGCCTTGATAGTTAGGCCCACCTATTGCAGTGCCTGAAGCACTTACAGGAGGTGACAGAGTTGGTCCTCCCAGATGTTACTGCAGACAGCAATCTCATCTTAGTAAGCAGCAGAGAAGGTTTCCAACCCAACAATTTATTGGTTCACCAGACTCTGGAAGGTGGCAGGTATGGTCTTTAAACCAAAGGTCATCACTTTGAATGGTAGTGGCCCTCTGGGGTGGAGAAGGCAGACTTCTCCTTAGCTCCTTCAGTTAGGGCGATCTGCCAATGCCCTGATGTAAGATCAAAGCTACTTAAGTACTTTTCAGCCCCTAACATGGCAATGAGCTCATCAGCCCAGGGGATGGGATGAGCATCAGTTTTGGTTACAGAGGTTTTCCCTCTGTAATCCACACATAACCTCAGTTCAGGTGTGGTACCGGGTGTGATAGCTTTGGGTACACGAATCATAGAAATGGACTAGAAACTACTGGTGGGTTCTATCACCCCCAAATTCAGCATCTTAGGCCCATATTTAAACTTGGTTTGCGATGAATTAGCGTCATTTTTTTATGCTAAATAAGCGCAAACCGAACTCCATATTTATACTTTGGCGCTAGACATGTCTAGTGCCAAAGTTATGGAGTTTACATCCTTTTCTTGAGATGCAAGATAGGCGTTCCCATCCAGAAAAGGACGATATGGCGTTTGTGCCATATTTATCCCCCATGCTAAAATCTAGCACGGGAGGATGGGGGCCTTAAATAATCGCGCTAAGCTTGCTGGCGCCTGGGTGTGGGCAGGCGTAAGGGGACCCTGTAGGCAGTTTTCCATGGTCAGAGACCATGGAAAGTGACCACAAGTGCCCTTCTCTGTCCCCAGGGACACCCTCACCCACCACTACCCACACCAAGAGGTCACCTAAGGATAGGGAACCCATCCAAGATAAGTCCAGGTGATTTATTTTTTGCCCAACACCACTTGGGGGCTCTGACTTGGGGCCCCCTGCACGGTACTGCCCCAATGGCCATGCCCAGGGTACATTTGTCCACTGGGCATGGCCATTGGGGTGGTGGGCATGGATCCTAGCTTTACTAAGACAGGAGCCATATCCATGGGGCTTGTGTGCCAGAAAATGGTGCTACACTGCCTAGAGGCATTTTTTTGCCTCTAAACAGTGTAGCACCATAATTTGGCGCACAAGCCTTGGTTCCCCTTACGCCTCCCTGTCCCTGACAGTGTCCTTTTCAAGGATGCTAACAAGGCCTTAGCTAGTCGGCGCTATATTTTTTTACTCAAACCTGCGCCAAAAAGTATGCATATGGGCCTTAGTGTCCTCGATCTTGATGCTGACCCTCACCTTATCCAACAACCTGTAAGATTTGTGCTTGGAAGGGAAGTTGTCTCCTGTGTCCACATCATGGGTACACAGGTGGGTAATCCCAGGAGTAAGGGAGAAAAGGGAGGAGAACTGTTCCAATACTTGGTGACAGCTCCTCTGTTGTTCAGGAGTAAGAGTGAGGAAAAGGATGATTCCTTCCACGGACCCATTCATGGCTTAGGGGTCAGGCAGAGATATACTCTCCTCTTCATCAGCTCCACCAACCACTAGCAGCATGGTATCCTTAGTCTTAGACTTCTTTTCAATCACCTCTTAGGGCCCCTTCCAATGATCCTGGAAAGCCTCCATTTGCATAGGTTCCATCACCAACACTTTCTGCCCAGGCTGGAATTCCACAGTGGTAGAATTTTGGTTGCACCACTCCTTCATTACAGCCTGATGGCTTCCAAGTTGTCAGAAGCTTGCTTCTACAACCTAGCCATTTTTTTTTTACAAAGCCAGCAAGTAGCTCGCTCCCAACCGTACTTCACCAAACCAAGGGGTCCTCTGAGAGGATGTCTGTAGAGCAGCTCAAAGGGGCTGAAGTCCACTTCCTTCTGTGATACTTCCCTATAGGCAAACAACAGACAGGGCAAGAGGATATCCCTCTTTTTCCTCAGGCACACTTCTGATCATGCATTTTGGGTACTTGTTGAACCTTTCAACACGCTCATTAGTTTGGGGGTGGTAAGGGGTAGAGAACTTGTGAGTCACTCTGCACTTCTTCCACATGGACTGTCATGAAGTTAGTGTCCCTGTCAGACACCACCTCCTTGGGGAACCACACCCAGCTGAAATTCCCCACAAGGACCTTTGCCACTACAGGTGCTGTTGTGGTCCGCAGAGGGATGGGCTCTGGGTGTCATATGGCATGATCCACCAGAACCAGGATAAACCTGCGACCAGAAGTAGTCAGGGGATCCATTGACACAACAATGTCAATGCCCACGCTTCCCTTTCAAAGGTAGTGCTAATGACTGGCAGTGGTTCCAGGGGAGCTTTTAGCTTCTATCATGTTTTCTTACTGGCCTTCACCCTGTCCACGATCTCTGCCATAGCTCCATCTTCCTGGCAATGGATATTTGATGTACCTGTGCTCCAAACAGCTGTGGCTCTACCCTAACTATTTCCTCCACCACGACCTGCAACTCCTCATCGGTGAAACAGGGGTGCTTTAGTAGGGACATGGGTATTGTGTGATGTGTGTTGTGCAGACGGTGTTGAGTAATTTGGTGTGGTGTGGGATGTGGGGTGCGTGACGGATGAATGGGTGTTTGTGGTGTGTGTGTGTAGTTGTCTCTGTGATTTTCGGGTCTGTCTCGTGACAATTGTTGGTGTTCGTAAAGGGTTGTGTGTAACGTGTGTGTTTTATAGTGCTGTGCGTGGGTGTGTGTAGTGTGTGTCGGACAAGACAGAGATCCTTCAGACAAGACAGAGATCCTCATCCTCAGCTCCAACCGCTCCGCATTGGATGACTCCTGGTAGCCAGCCACCCTAGGAACCGCATCTACACCCACCACCCACGCACACAATCTGGGCTTCACCCTAGACTCATCGCTCACCAAGTCAACGCCGTTTCATCTTCCTGCTTCAACACCCTCCGCATGCTTTGCAAGATCTTCAGATGGATCCCAACCGAAACAAGAAGGAAGGTCACCCACGCTCTTGTCAGCAGCAGACTGGACTACGGCAACGTGCTCTATGCAGGAACAACTGCCAAACTCCAGAAGAAGCTGCAACTTATACAGAACGCCTCTGCATGCCTCATCCTCAACATCCCACGCCGTGACCACATCTCAGCCCACCTCAGGGACCTACACTGGCATCCCGTCACCAAGAGGATCACCTTCAAGCTCCTCATCCACACCCACAAAGCTCTTCACAGCACGGGCTCTGCCTACCTCAATGAGCGACTCACCTTCTACGATCCCACCTGCCAACTCTGCTCCGCCAACCTTGCCCTCGTGTCGTCCTGCGCATCCATCGAACTACAGCAGGTGGCAGATCCTTTTCCCACCTCACCGCCAAGGCCTGGAACACCCTCCCCGCCCACCTACAACAGACCCATGACCTCCTGAACTTAAGGAAACGCCTCAAGACCTGGTTATTCGAGCAGTAGCAGTTCCTTCCCACCCCCCCTTCAGCGCCTTGAGACGTGAGTAGTGCGTTTTCCAAATGCTTGATTGATTGATTTTGAATGAATGTCAGATGTGTGATTTTAGGCCAATGTTTTGTTGTGTTGTATTGTATTTGGGTGGCCATTCTGAGTGCACCGGAGTGTACCACCAATTGTTTACCACCAGTGAATGTCCGCTGTGGTAATTTGTGGGTCATAATGTGGTGGACGTTGTTTTGTTGGCATAATAGTAAGGGTGTTCATACTGACACTTTAACACTGACCTTTGGGATGGCAGATATGTGTTTGTGGCAGTATTCTGTCGGTTTGGTGTGTGTGTCTTATAATATGGTTGACGGATGTTTGCCACTGCGATAGTATGTTGGTGGCCGTCACTTCAGCGGTAATCGCCATTTACCGCCAATGTCAGAACGAGGGCCAAAGTGTGTAAAACATTAATTTATTACAAAAGAGTAATAAAATAAAACACCAGAAACGGTTTAAAAATCCAAAACTAATTTATAGAAATAGGACATATTTCTGTCTTTGATTTGAC
This sequence comes from Pleurodeles waltl, assembly GCF_031143425.1. NCBI lineage: Eukaryota > Metazoa > Chordata > Amphibia > Caudata > Salamandridae > Pleurodeles > Pleurodeles waltl. The sequence goes on from NC_090437.1 coordinate 834,495,985, forward strand.
ACCAACGAATAAAATCAGATGAGGGGAAGTGGAGATATGAATTTGTAAAGAATTAATGTTTTCTAGCACTTAGAAACTAAAATCACAAATCTGGTCACACCTCGACTGGGGCAAAGTCAAAGTTTAAGGCCGACCGCAATGGATCAGGAGGGCACTTAGTTGTCTGGGGTTGCAGGAAATGGGGGAGGTCCTGAGCTGCTCCAAATGTCCTCCCCTACTTTTGAAGACCAGTACTTTTGAAGATCAGTTTGGCTGCTCTACCCCATCCCGTTTCTCCATCTGCTGAGGCAGAGCTCCTCCCTCAGGCACATCCTTTGTGTTCAGCTCAGGCCACTTCACACCTCATAAAGGCAGCCTGGCCAGGCTACCAGAGGCTGGCCAATCAGAGATGGGCATTACAGAGCTGAAGGTGGCAACTTTCAGGTAGAGTTTTAAAACTCTTTACCTAAACTAGGTATATTAAATCCAACAATGGCAAGGCGTGGGATTTATCATAACAATTAAGTTGATACCAAACTCAAGATATTTGACTCTTATGTTGACATTGTTAATTAAAATAAAGTCTTTCCATTTTAGCCTATGGGGCCATTTACTACAGTGAGGGAAAACAAATGTGCCTATGTTAGCTCACCAGGGCTTATAAAGCAATTTTCAAAAGGTTTCTGCTTATAGTAACATGACATCCAACCCTAGGGGCACTTAGGGCACATCTTAGGGGTGGGACCTATATGTAAAAATAAGGTAATTTAAGACTTCAGAAGTACTTTTAATTCCAAAGTCGAATTTGCATATAACTTTAGTTGAAAAGTAGCCAGCAAGGCAGGCCTGCCTTTAAAATGACACTATAGGAGCACTACCTATGCTGGGGTCCCTAAACCTATATGCCCTACCATATATTCAGGACTTATAGGTAGGTTGATACTGACAATTACAATTAGCCTAATTTGCATATCCACTTTACACAGAGCACTGGCCCTGGGACTGGTAAGCAGTACCCAGAGCACAGCCAAGAGTCTGTAACCACCAGTACCTGTCCAAAACGTTGGGTGGTGACCAGGGCAAAAAGGAGGGCCTTCCTACAGCCTCAGTTAATGGATAAATGTTTATTGGGGTTACCCTAGTGTCACTGGGTGACAGTGGGATGGTTCTTAACATCCATATGCCATCATATACTACCAAGTATAAGCAATGGGTCAGCATCAATGGGCAAGGTTTTGAGGATCTAAGCGACACAGGTGCCAGTATGACTATGGTAAGAAGTCAGCTGATGTCCCCAGAGCAGGTGATTCCCAATGCACTCCATCAGGTTGTGGTGCCTGGCAACAGGGAGGTTCACTATCCAATGGCCCTTGTTCCATGTGAGTGAGGGGGGTTTCAGGTCTTCTGAAGATTGCCGTAAGCTGCGCCATGCCTGTGGACTGTTTGTTAGGTAGTTTTGACTGGAGCCCTCCACCTGGATGGAGGTGGAATTCAGGGCTAATGTAGAGATGTTGAGGTTACCTAATTGGATATGTGCCACCACAAGATCCAGGGCTGCCTAGGACGGGAGTCAAGAAGGGCTGAAGCCTGGAACAATGGCCCAGCCAGCTGCATGATAAACCCACCCCGGAGTGTACCCCTAGTGAGATGGTTGGTGCATCTGCAGTGGCTGCCCCGGAATTCACTAAGGAGGGCACTGCTTCCCTTAGTCATCTCCCTAAACCAGCTGAATGGCATGTGAAAGGAGAACCCACCAAGGATGAGTTCTTTTGGGCACAAAGAGAGTGTCTAACCCTTGAGGTTTTGAGGTGAGGGGCTGAAACCCAAGCAGCAGCTGATGTGTCTGGGAGCTATCACATTTACTGGGAAGACAATCTCCTTCAAAGTGAGCCTAAGGTTCCTGTGCATGGAACCACAGGGGACCTAGTGATCCCCAATGATTCAGGGCCTTCCTACTGGAGCTGGCTCATGAAATACCCCTGCAAGTACACTTGAGTCAAGACAAGACCTTTGCAAGGCTTATCCCCCACTTTTATTGGCCTAGGACAAGAACTTCCTCAGACACTTTCTGCAGGACCAAGAACAAGGGACAACATCAGGAAGAGGTGGTACGACCTGTGGGGGAAGGTACATTCCGTGGCACCAAGGTACAAGCTCGCAATCCAGAGGACTGGCAGTGGACCCCCACCTCCTCCTCCACTGCTCACAGCATGGGAGGAGCAAGTCTTGACAATCCTGCATCCTGAGAGACTCACTGGAATAGCCGAAGGACTGGACACTGGTGAGTCAATATTGACTAATTATCACCCCCATACCTGCATGCCATTCCACCCCCCAACCCCCTCAACCCCACTCCCATCACTCCACTACATCCCACACAGTGCACCTATATATACGACTAACCCCAATGCCAAGTACTGCATGCCATACAAATGCATGTACAGCCCTCCCAGCCCTGCATGTCCACCCATCACAAAAGCATGCACAGCATGGAGAACTAACAATCACACAATACATTACCATACACAAACAAAGGTGGCAGGGCAACAGCAACGATAGAGGGGAAGCTAGGGATGTACAATTTGTCACAGACATGAAGCATAATACATCACTTACATCCCTACAGGTGCCCCAGCCAATCCTAGTGGTGAGGAGGTGCCGCAACTATCCAGTCCCCCAACAGATCTCCCCCGGTGATGACAGTAACTCTGGACTTCAAGATCTGGATGAACTACCAGGCCCATCAAGGACCACTGGTCAGTCGGCCACCCTAGCCTACTCACAGTCCACCACAGAGCCTCCCCCATCAGTATCCAACACCAGGGCACTCACCCAATGTCCCCCCACGCCTGTCCTCAGGACACGTAAATCAGCAGTGTGCCCACCTGTACAGGGACCCCAGTCCACACCTCACCCCCAAGACAATCAGGGACCTGGGATCAGTGGCAGTGGGTACACCATTCAGGGGACACAGGCACAGGGGAACAAGGAAACTGGGAGGACAGCTGTGCACCAGGGGGAGGACAGGCCCAGGGAACCGACTCTCCAGGAGGAACTTACTGATGTCCTGGGGGCTTACCAACAATCCCAGGACAAGATGGGTTAGATCCTTACCAACATGCAGGAGAACAAGCGGCTGCAGGAGGTACACCATCAGGAGATCAGGGAAGATTTGTAGGCCCTCAACACCACCATGGTCTCCATAGCAGGGGTGCTGGCAGAGACGGCTAACATCATGAGGGGATAGACAGCATACCAGTAGGCCCCTACCATTAGCCAGTCTACTAACCAGCCCTTCACTTCTGCTGCAGTAGTGGACAGGAGGCCCTGTCACAGGACCCACAGGCCACCAACACCCCACCCCCTGCAGAAGGTGAAGCACCCCGCAAACGTTCCCTGCGACCCAGACAGTAGCCAGAGACACTTGCCAAGACCAAGACCACAGCCAGGAAATGAGACTTTCCTGATTGTCCCTGTTGTGTCCCACTCTGTCACCTTGTCCACTCTGAACTGCTTTTTCTCCCCTTCTCAAGGTGCTGAGGAGGGGAGGGGGAGAAGTGGGGAAATAGTGCTACTACTGCTCAAACAGCCAGGGCTTGAGAAGTTTCCTGAAGGTAAGGTCTTCACATCAGTACCCAGTTGTTATAACACCAACGTCTGCAAAATTAAAAGGCATAGGTGACAGTCAGTTGAGATGCAAAGAAGGTGAGTGCCATCCTGCTACTGCCTCACAAAAAACATCAATAGTCAGAGGAATGGTCAGTTACACTGTCTCAACTGTGTGTCATTGGTAGTATTGCTCTATAACAGATGTTCTGTTGTCCACATCCTCATCCTCTGCCTCCTCATCCTCTTTGTCCTCAGGGTCCACTGCTGCCACATGGGCATTTCCAATCTCCTCCTCATGCAGATAAGGCACATGTGGTCTGAGGGCCAGGTTGTGCAACATGCAGCATGCTACTGCTTTCTGGCAGACCTTCTAGGGTGAGTAGCACAGGGATCCACCTGTCAGATTGAGGCATCTGAACCTGGCCTTCAGGAGACCGAAGGTCCTTTCATTAATCCTTCTGGTTCACCCATGTGCATCAGTATACCAATTCGCAGCCTCTGTCCAGGCATTCCTCACAGGGGTCAGGAGACACGGTAGGTTTGGGTAGCCAGAGTCACCTGCAAGTAATGAGGGACAGACATTAGCCTTGCACAATGGTATGTGGTTAACTCCTGAAGGCATACACTGACATACAGTGGGTGGGGACTCTGGCTTACCTATTAGCCACACCCTGTGCCTCTGTAGTTGTGCCATCACATTTGGGATGCTGCTATTCCTCAGGACGAAGGTGTCATGCACCGACCCAGGATATTTGGCAGTGACATAGGAGAAGAGCCAGGTACACTATATGCACATTGAGTGAGTGAAAACTCTTCTGATTCCTGAACACCTGTTAATTCTGGCGGGGGGGGACAAACGCTATATGTGTTCTGTCAGTCGCTGCAATAATATTAGGCATATGTCCCATTGAATAGAATCCAGCCTTCACAGTGGCCAAATCGTCCACCTGGAGGAAAAAAATATAGCTGCACATGTGTCTGACCAAGGCAGACAAAACCCTTCTCAGCACGATTGAGAACATTGGCTGTGACATTCCTGCTGCCAAACCCACAGTCACTTGGAAAGAACCAGTTGCCAGGAAATGGAGCAGGGGTAGAATTTGCACAAGAGGAGGGATCCCAGTGGGATGATGGATAGGTGATATCAGATCAGGCTCCAATTGAGTACACAGCTCTGTTATTTTGGCCCTGTCCAGTCTATAGGTGAGTATTATGTGCCTGTACCCCAGTGTAGCCAAGTCCACAAGGGGTCTGTGCACGGGGTCTTGTTTCCTCCTCCTATTCCTCTGCAGTGGTAGGTATCTAAGGGACACAAGAGTGAGCAGTGTGTCATAATTTGAACAATGGAACAGCCATCTTAGTGTGCATTGAGCATTAATGTGTTGGTACTATGAGAATGGCAATGTTTGTGCAAATCATAGCAATTACGTAGTTCTCGATTATCTGAATATTGTCCACCACCATAAAATGGCGAACATCTGTCCTGTATGTAGGGACAGGAGGAAGTGAGGTAACTCCCCCGACGCTGGGCGTCATGGTGGAAGGCGGTCTTGCATTGCTGAGCTATTACTCATTGGTTAATATCGGGCTCTATGGAGTACAATGGCCAATGGGGATCAGCGGCAGCGGTGACAGTGTACACCGCTGTGGACGACACTGCCATTTTCTATCTATGACTTCACTTGATTCCTGACTTTCCACAGGACAACACATACACTGCGTGTGTTGCTGTGACCTATGTCTGGATCCTGCCATGGCCTGTGTGACTGGGGAAAGGGCCCCTGCCTTCACTTCGGAGGAGTTGGAGCGCTTGGTAGATGGGGTCCTTCCCCAGTATGAACAGCTGTATGGGCCTCCAGACCAACAGGTGAGTACACCATGGGCATGATGCATGTGACAAGGTTGCATGGAGATGTGTGTGCAAGCATTCTGTCATTTGGGGGACTGGGTGTCTGGTGGTAGTGTACATGGTGGGCACCAGCTGATGTGTGTGCCAATGGAGATGGAAATGGGATTTGTGGGCCATATGTGTGACAGGCTGGATTGTATGTGTAATAGTGTCCTCCTGTCTGTATTACCTTTGCAGGTCAGCGCCCTTCAGAAGAAGGGATTGTGGCATGCCATTGCCAAGGATTTGCAGTCCCTGGGGGTCTACAGCAGGCGGAGCACCCACTGTCGGAAAAGGTGGAAGGACCTGAGATGCTGGGCCTGGAAGACCGCAGAGGCCCAGCTGGGGATGGTCTCCCAACGAGGGCATGGTGCCCTTTGGAACCTGACCCCCTGATGGCCCACATACTGGTGGTGGTCCACCCAGAGCTGGATGAGTGATTGAGGGCATCACAGCATCCACAACGGTGTGAGTACAGTGGGGTTACAACTATAATTGGTAGGTGTCAAGGAATCCTGGTGGTGGGTGTCATTTAGTGGGTGTCCTTTATAGCCATATCAGACATTGCAGCGTGACCCAGCTCAAGTGTAATAGGTGTATTGCAAAATCCATGTCAGACAGGGATTAGGGGTCCCAGGAGAGGTGCAGTTGGTGGTGTTTGGCTCTCATCTTGCTGTGGTACCTAGCCAATGCAATGCAAGTGTGATGCATGCTACTCAATCCTGATCCCTGTGTGTGACGGTAACGTGTATGCCATCTGTGGTGTTGGTTCTGTAATTGAACCAGTGCTCCCATTCTCCCTCCCCCATTTTTTCTTCTGTCATCCTGCCAATGTGTGCACTAGCGTCATTTGGAAGAGGAGCAGGGGCACCGGCGACAGAGGGAGCTGCATTCCACAGGACCCAGGGGGCAGAGTCCACTGATACTGAGGGAACCAGTGCGAGGGGATCACCACGGCAGAGACAGGAGGTGACAGCACTGACTCTGATTCCTTGATTCCTCCTCCAATGGAAGCTCCATGGTGGTGGCCCTACCCCGGTACCAGCACCACCCTCCCAGTAGCCCCTCACTGAGTTGCCGGGGCCCGCTCCCCCAGGGGGATGGGCATCTCCTTTGCCCCAGGCACCTCGGGCCCTGTCCCAGTCAGTCCTGCTGCCCTCAGTGAGGAGGCCATTGACCTCTTGAGATCCATCTCCGTAGGGTAGTCAACCATTGTGAATGCCATCCAGCTGCTGGCATCCCAGATTCAGCAATGCAGTGTATTCCTGGAGGGCATCCATGGTGGATTGGCACCCCAGCAGAGATCGTTTCAGGCTCTGGCCTCGTCTCTGATGGCGGCCATCATCCCTGTTCCTACTGTCCCCCCTCCAACTACCACTACTAAGTCTCCACAACCCCAACCCATCTCATGCACACATACAGACAAGCATGCACACAAAACATCACACAAGAGTGGCACTCCCCCTCCTCCTCTTCCTCCTCCCTCATAGTCACATCCACACTCACACCTGCATGCACTGCATCAACACCACCACTACCATCACCACACTAAGAAGCACACCCACCTCACTTGCAGACACATCCACAACATCCATCCACACGTCCACTGTGTCCTCTCCCACCCTGTCTGCCCCCTCCTAAGAGAGACAAAGGACCGCTCATAGACTCCCAACAGCCATCCACCTCACATCAGCACACTGTTCATTCACCTGCACCCAAGTCCAGCAGATGTACACCGCCAACAACCACTCTCTCAAACTCCACTCCCATCCCTCCTCCCTCATCCTGCCCCACCATCCCTAAGAAGCTTTTCCTTGCCCAACTTGACGTCTTCCCTACCCCTCCAGACCCCATCTTGCCCATAAGAGCAGGGTCCCAACGACCCAGCCCAGCACCTCAGCCAAACAGTCCACTGGACAGTGGAGGCACCTCCTAGTCGTGGAGGCAAGAAAGGGAAGGATCCCACTCCACCACCCAAGAAAGGGAAGGATCCCACTCCACAACCCAGGAAAGCGAAGGTTCCCACTCTACCAACTAAGAAAGGCAAAAGGCCCCCTCCAACAGCAGTGGGCAAGGAGCCTTCATCTCCAGGAGAGGCAGGCAGGGTTCCACCTCCAACAGCATTGGGCAAGGAGCCCTTACCTCCAGCAGAGGCTGGCAGGGTTCCACCTCCAACAGCAGTGGGCAAGGAGCCCTTACCTCCAGCTGGGACACAGCAGCCCCCACCTCCAGCTGGGACAAAGCAGCCCCCACCTCCAGCTGGGACACAGCAGCCCTCACCTCCAGCAGAGGGCATGTAGCCCACCCTCCATGGACTTCTGTAAAAAGGAGCCCCCTCCACAGCCAGTGGGCAAGTTCCCCACCTCAGGGACTGTGACCTTGCACTCCCCAGCAAAGAGAAATGGGCATTGACCCCCCTTTCAGAACCAGTGGGCAAGTTCCCCACCTTAGGGACTGTGACCTTGCACTCCCCAGCAAAGAAAATGGGCATTGACCCCCCTTCCAGAACCAGTGGGCAAGTTCCCCGCCTTAGGGACTGTGACCTTGCACTCCCCAGCAAAGAAAATGGGTTTGGAGCCCCCTCCAGAACCAGTGGCAAGTTCCCCACTTTACCTGAGGTGCCCTCCACCACTCCCCCTTCCCCCTGAGATGCCTGCCCTTTTCCAACATGATGCCCCTGCACAGTGTAGTGCAGATACTGTCAGGGAACAAGTTGGGGCTTGGACTGTGCCCTTTGGCCATGTGAGTCTTTTGTACTTTGGACTGGTCATTGGCTCTTTCTGAAAATGTACTCCAATTTATTTTATCACATGGACAATATGGTGGCTGGTGGCATCAAATTACAATATCAGTGATACCTATATGTTGTCCTTGCATTATTATGACGTGTGTCCTGTGACATTGGTTTGACTCTGCAGCTGGTTGTGTGTATGGTATGTATGTGAATGGTGTGTGCTGTGCGCGTGTGTCACTCTCCTTTTCCTCCCTTCCTCCCTTGTGTGCTAGGCGGTTGTACTCACCGTCGTCGTCTTCGGCGGCATTGGTGTTCCAGATGGAGCATGGCGTAGAAGAGCATCAGGAAGACTTGAAGTTCTTGTTCCATGGCGGCGTTTATCTACTCTGTGTCTCTGATGGTGAGTCTTTCGTCTTCTGTGCAGGGTTTCTGCCAGGCTTTTGATGGCGTTGGTACCGCCCCTTAAATCATGGCAGTTTGCTATGTCTTAATATGGTGGGCAGTACCTTGGCTTCTCCCTGGCTGTTGATGGCTGCCTCCGTGGTCAGTGGTGTTAACACCCTGGCAGTTGGTGTGGTATATTGGCTGTCTATGGAGTTATCACCGCCAGGGTCATAATTTGGCATTAATTACCGCCAGCCTGTTGGTAGTATTACCTCCACTTTAACAGTCACCACCATTGTCATGATGACCACCTTTGTCATCTAACTTAAGCCTTGTTGCTAGTTGGCAAGCTACCAAGGGTTGAGTTGGGGCTAATTTATTGAGACCTAAATGAACCTAGTGGGGTTAGGGGCCAATTGCTAAGGGTAGGTACTTACCTGTCCTTACCAATAATCCACTTTCCAACAGGGGCAAACTCCTCCCTGTGCACTATGCTAGCCACCCCTGGGTTCTTACCTCCATTTGGATGGTGTGCTCTTTTTCGACACTTCAGATCCACCTTGTAGTGTCCATACTCATAGCACTTGGGTGTCTTGGACACCTTTGTCAGGGTAGTTTTGTTTCTCGTGACCAGATTGGAAATGAGAACCAGACCCTCTCCCTGGTGAGTTGTTTTATGAGTCTTTAGAGAACTCCTTCTTTTTATCTCCCCTCTTTCTTCCAATGGGATCCCTGACCACCCTTATGAGAGTCCCCCCAAGATACCTTTGTGGACACACTGGTGATGACCCAGATGTCCGCCTCCTCAGAAAGCTTTCTGAGATCAGTCAGCTTGCTATCCACCAGGTGCTGGCACAGCTGTCACACCAGTATCAAGCATGTGCTCCTTCGAAATCAAGTTGTATAGGCCATCAAAATCATTAACATTGCTGCCCTTCAGCCAGCCATTCAGTGTATTACCAGCATAATCTAGAACTTCTACCCATGTTTCTGTCTTTAGTTTGTGACTAGCTCTGAAATTCGGCTTGTACATTTCAGGTGTTTGACCAAACCTCTTGACTAAGATGGTTTTCATAGCAGGGTAGTTGGTCTGTTCCTAGACCTCTAAGGTAAGGAGGATCTCCCTCCCCACTGTAGGCATATATTAACAAAGACTACCTCCCCAGAACTCCTCTGGGACCCTGTGCACTCCTAAAACAACTTTGTAGGCTGCCAACCACTTATCAATGTCATCTCCTACACTAAAACTGGGGACCACATCTTTTGGGATGTGGATTTTAGACTCACTTGAAGACACTTTAGATATGCTACAACCATTTCCATTGCTGGCCCATACCTCCATGGCTCTTATGTCCAGCTCTCAAACTGAGATTTTCGGCCAACTTCTTTTCCTCAAGAGCTAGTTTTCTTTCCTCATGAGCCTGTTCCAATGTAGCAAGCTCCAGTCTGAGTTTTCTTTCTTCCCTCCTGTCTACCAGCTCCTCTGGTGACATTTTCCTGGGAATGACATGCCTCCCTGGTCTGGAAACCACTCTTGCTCCTGGCAAACTGTTGGCACTTTCCACAAGTGGTTCTACTTCCTCATGGGAATCCAGAATCAGTTCATCCTCCTCCTCCTCAACAATGTCCTATTCCTCCTCTCGGATGTCCTCTCCTGCATCCTGGGCCTCGGCCCAGGCCCTCCCACCCTTCTGCAATTCCACCTTACTGGTGAAACTCCTTAGAGACACCTGAAAGTCCTTGCAGAAATCCTTCAGCTCTTTCACAGTGTAAGACTCTAACATGGTGAGCTCTAATTCAATCACTGCAGGTGCAGGTGAGGCTTCTCCAGAGCAAGACATAATTTAAAAATAAAATTTTAAATAGACAATTTGGGAGAAATGAAAAATGAAAAACTGCTATTTGGTACAGGTCAGATAAAAATTTCACCACTCAAGTGGAGTAGATCTGAGTTGGTCAAAGTGTAGAGTTGTAGCGAACACATACTTTATAGCACACATATGGTACTGCACAAACACAAGTTGTATACCCACAGCTGATCACCAGTGTTAGAAATTGGGTCTCTAGTTGACAGCGGTATGCACCCTGGCTAAATAGGGATGACAATCATAGTCAGGGTAAGTCAAATACAAATCCCAAATTAACCTGTGCTCACCCTCTGGTAGCCTGGCACAGAGAAATCAGGTTTAACTTAGAAGGCAATGTTTAAAGTGTGTGTGCAACACATACAAGTAATCACAATGCAAATACCACAAAGAGACTCTACACAGGTTTATGAACAATAGAGGACAGATTTATCTGTATAAATCAAGGCCGAAATAACAAAAATGCCATCAACAGATCAGGAGTTATGTAGCTTGAAAAGAAAATGTCAATGAGCAATATCAGGCTAGAATGTGAGAAATCCAACTCATACTTCTGAGTTAGTCTCTGAATGATTCTCAAGGAAACAGAGGAGTGCTTATCTTTGGGAAATCCAGTTAATAGCCTTTGCATATGGGATAGCATCCTTGTGAATCCCATGCTGTAATAGAGCAATGTGCTCCATTGAAGTCACTATCCCAGACAAGCAACAGGTGTGATCCATTTACAGGAGTTACAGTAGTCCCCTGGTTCACTATTCCGGCCACCTCCTGTGTAGAGATGGAGTGGCCGGAATGTCAACAGTAACTTTGCAGTCCCATTGGAAGCACTTGTGCACTTCTAGGCAGAGGATTACAGTGTCCGGCTTCCCTCAAGGATCCAGAAATGTACTGCTTTTAGGCGATCAGAAACCCAGTATTTATACTTCAAAGTGCCTTTGATGTGGGGGATGACTTCAAAAAGTTTCTCTGAAATGTACAAGTCCCCCTTTTAGCCCAGCCCAGGCTCCAGACTATCAGAGAAGGTAATCAGCCCCTTTCAGTGGGCGCTGGTCACTACCTTTTGAAGTGTAAGTGTGAGCCCTTCCAAACCTCCTCCTCAGGAAGACCCATCATTGTGCCGATGAATGCAGATGCAGTTGTGTATCCTGTGTTGTGGGGGTCTGAATGGAATGCACAAGTGTAACTGTCACCTATCCCAGGTCAGAAGAGTATTGGAGACAGGCTGTAGTCACAGAGGGCAGAGAAATGTGCACTTCCTAAAAGTGACATTTCTAAAATAGAAATAATAAATCAGACTTTACCAGGAAAGAAAATGTATCATTACCATTCCAAATGATCCTGAACATAATGCAGCTACTCCTCTCATACCAGGAATTAAAGCTAAAAAGTATTTTAACCCCTACATGCTTGAGACTAGCTGGTCTCGCCCTAGGTCACAGTTGCCGTGTGACAAGGACAAGACCAGCTCGTCCTGCACCAGGCCCACAGGTGGAGCGCTAGTGCTCCCTCCATGAGCCTCCCACCCACCCCGCAGGGTAGGGATCGAAAGGGATCTGCTTCACCTTCCACCTCCAACCCCCCCACTCACCCAGTGACGTCTGATGACATCAGCGTGCAAATCGCGTGCTGACCTCATCAGAGGTCACCTCTGATAGCGCTGGAAGCTGTGCTTCCAGCACGATCCCGAACGAGAAATGCAAAAGCATTTCTCTTCTGACTAGGAGGTGGGGCGGGAGAGGCATCAAGGGAGAGGAAAGGTAATTCCTTTCCTTTGATGTCTCTCTCAGCAGAAATGCCCACTAGCCACCAGAGAGTTTGTTTTTTTGTATATTTCAATAAGGGGAGTGGCCCCTTGGGCAAGGGTCGCTCGTTAGGGAGTCAATTATTTTGAAGGCCTTTTCTGTCCCCCCGTGGGCACATCTGCCTATTGTTATTAGGCTGAACCGCCCCCGGGTGGGGGGCAGAAACCTCTAGACGCCAGGGATTGTTTATTTTATGTTTTTTGCAGGAGGTGAGCGACCCCTTAGACAAGGGTCTCTCCCCTGGGAGCAAATTATTTTTAGGCAATTTCTGCCCCCTGGTGCCTACTGGTTTTTGTCCTTACTGGGGGCAGATCGACCAATCTTCATTAGGTCAATCTGCAGAAACCACTAGACACCAGAGATTCATATATATATGTGTCTATATATATATATATATATATATATGCATATATATATATATATATATATGAATAAGGGAGCGGCCCTTTGGGCAAGGGTCGCTCCCTAGGGGGACAATTTATTTTAAGGCCTTTTCTGCCCCCCCTGTGGGCAGATCGGCCTACTGTAATTAGGGTGATCTGCCCCCAGGGGGCAGAAACCACTAGGCACCAGGGATTTTTAAAGTTACATTTTTTTTTTTACATATGGGGAGCAACCCCTTAGGCAAGGGTCGCACCCCGGGGGGGAGGATTTGATTTTAGGCCAATTCTGTCCCCCTTTTGGACAGATCGGCCTATATTTCTTAGGCTAATCTGCTCCTAAGGGGGCAGAAACCACTAGATATCAGGGATTTGTTTTGTCAATTTCGGCAAGGGGAGGAACCTCTTAGGCAAGGGTCACTCTCTTCAGGTGGGCACATTTGTTTTAGGCCATTTCTGCCCTCCTTGGGGATTGGCACATTGTAATTAGGCCGATCTCCCCCAAGGGGGGGGCAGAAACCTCTAGGCACCAGGGATCATTTTGGTTTTTTTGGTTTTTTTGTAGACGTAGGGAGCGACCCCTTAGGCAAGGGTCATTCCCTTGGGTGGAAAAATCCTTTTAGGCCATTTCTGCCCTCCTTGGGAGCAGATCAGCCTATTTGTATTAGGCCAGGAGCAGATCAGCCTATTTGTATTAGGCCAATCTGTCCCCAAGGGGGGCAGAAACCGCTAGACACCAGGGATTTTTATTTTTTTGCACAATTTCACGCAAGGGGAGCTACCCTTTAGGCAAGGATCGTTCCCCTGGGGGCAAATTTTTTAGGTCATTTCTGCCCCCCTTGGGAGAAGATCTGCCTATTTATATTAGGCTGATCTGCCCCAACGGGGGCAGAAACCAGTAGGCACCAAGTGTTTTTTTTTGCATCAATTTCACACAAGGGGAGTGACCCCTTAGGCAAGGATTGGTCCGGGGGGGCATTTATTGTAGGCCATTTCTGCCCCCCTTGTGGCAGATCAGCTTATTTCTATTAGGCTGATCTGCCCCCCGGGGGGCAGAAACCACTTAGGCAGTAGGGATTAGTGTGTGTGTATATGTGTGTGTTTTGTTTGGGCGGCAGCCCCTTTGCCAAGGGTCGCTTCCTATGGCTGCACATTACTATTGACCATATCTGCCTCCCTTGGGGGCAGATCGACCTACTTTGGTAAGGCCCATCTGCCCCCAACGGGGGCAGAAACCCCAAGAGAGATCAGGGAAGATTTTTTTTTTCAAAATAGGAGGGTGGGTGTATGGCCATACCCCCACCCCATATAAATGGGGCCAAAGTTGTTCTGCCCACCTGTGAGCAGATGGGGCATTTACCCCTGATCCACTCCCGGGGGGGCAGAAAGCATACTAGATGCCAGGGAATTAAAAAAAAAATAGTGGTGTGGTGGCTACCAACCAGTATGGGCATTGTTATACCCCCACCCCAACTGAAGGGGGTAACAGTCTTTAAGCTCTCCTCTGCACACTGAAACATGTTATCTCACGGCAAGCAAGAGGATATTTGAATATTTTGGGTTTTGGGTTTATATTTGGGCCATGAGAGCTTGTCTAACTCTCAAAATCGTCCCACTTGGAATGGTGAGGGATGCACTTTTTGGACTTTGGGATGCTGCTATGTAGAAAAATCCACAAGACCTAGACACATCTGAAAACTAAACATCTGGGTGAGCCCAGGGTGTTGTACTTCACATGCACCTGCACCATTTTCTTACCCACAATGCCCTGCAAACCTCCATCTTTGCTGGAAATCACACATTTTTCACACATTTTTGTGATGGAACCTTCTGGAATCTGCAGGAATCCACAAAATTCCTACACTCAGCATTGTTGCATCTATACCAATAAGAATTCTTACCCACTTGTCTGCCTAAAAATGATTTTTTTTTCAAACTACCCTTTTGGACCCGCTTTGGTTCCCCCTCAATTTTGACATGTTTTTATCTCTTCCCTGTCACAGGCAATTGGCACGCCTACACAAGGGAGGTGTAATTTTTACCGGGAGACTGAGGGGAATGTTGGCCGGTAGGAAATTTTATCCCGGTGCAGTGATCCCATACCGAAATGTGGGAAAAAATAGATTTTTTAAGCTAATTTTGAGGTTTGCTGAGGATTCTGGGTAAGAAAACACTGGGAGATCCACGCAAGTCACTTCTCCCTGGACTCCCTCGGGTCTAGTTTTCAGAAATGTCTGGGTTTGGTCGGTTTCCCTAGATGGCTGCTGAGCCCAGGACCAAAAACGCAGGTGCCCCCGTCAAAAACAGATAGTTTTGTATTTGATCATTTTGATGTGTCCAGATAGTGTTTTGGGAAATTTCCTTTTGTGGGCACTAGGCCTACCCACACAAGTGAGGTACCATTTTTATCGGGAGACTTGGTGGAACACTAGGTGTAAGGAAATTTGTGGCATCTCTGCAAAGGATTCTGGGTAACAGAACCTGGTCACCCCATCTTGTATTCCCCTAGGTGTCTAGCGTTAAAAAATGCACAGGTTCCTTATTTGGCGGCTGAGCTATAGATCAAAATTCGCAACTAGGCCCTTTCCAAAAAAAACACATCAGTTTTCAATGTAAAAATGTGATGTGCCCATGTTGCATTTCCTATCGCAGGCATTAGGCCTACCCACCCAAGTGAGCGACCATTTTTGTCAGGAGACTTGGTGGAACACACAATAGCAGAACAAGTGTTATTGCCCCTTGTCTTTCTCTGCATTTTTTCCTTCCAAATGTAAGCCAGTGTGTAAAAAAGACGTCTATTTAAGAAATGCCCGGTAAATCACATGCTAGTATGGGCATCCCGGAACTCAGAGATGTGCAAATAACAACTGCTTCTCAATACATTATCCTGTGCCCATTTTGGAAATGCAAAGATTTCCTTGATACCTATTTTCACTCTTTATATTTCACCAAATGAATTGCTGTATACCAGGTATACAAATAAAACCTGTTGCAGGGTGCAGGTCCTTTATTGGCCCTGGGAACCTAGGGTTCTTGATGAACCTACAAGCCCAATATGTCCCTGGAACCAGAAGAGTCCAGCAGACGTAAAGGTATATTACTTTTGAAAATCTGACTTCGCAGGAAAAAGTTACAGAGTAAACAT
This sequence comes from Pleurodeles waltl, assembly GCF_031143425.1. Classification (NCBI taxonomy): domain Eukaryota; kingdom Metazoa; phylum Chordata; class Amphibia; order Caudata; family Salamandridae; genus Pleurodeles; species Pleurodeles waltl. The sequence goes on from NC_090437.1 coordinate 834,511,771, forward strand.
GGATTAAATGGCTTTGTTTACTTCCATTTCAATATTTGTTTTATTTCAGCTGTAGGATCTACACAAATTACCCCTTGGTGAATTCAGGATGTTGTATACTTTTCAGAAATGTTTAGCTTTCCAAGATCCAGCATTGGTTTCACACACATTTCTGTCACTAACAGGAAGGAGGTTAAAAGCACAAAAAATAGTAAAAATGGGGTCCCAGTAAAATGCCAAAATTGTGGTTTTCTGATTCAAGTCTGCCTGTTCCTGAAATCTGGAAAGATGGTGATTTTGGCACCACAAATGCTTTGTTGATGCCATTTTCAGAGAAAAACACAAGCCTTCCTCTAGGCTAATTTCTTGGTCTCCTACAGGGGGACCCACAAACTCTGGGTACCTCTAGAATCCCTAAGATATTGGAAAAAAGGATGCAAATTAAGCGTGGGTGGCTTATGTGGACAAAAAAGTTATGAGAGCCTAAGCGCGAACTGCCCCAAATAGCCACAAAAAGGCCTGGCACCTGATGGGGAAAAGACCTGGCAGCGAAGGGGCTAAGGAATTCCCAAAGCTGGCCTATGAGAGGAGCAGGCTTCACAATAATAAAAAATAACATTGAGAGTTTTTCATCAGCAGGACAAGTAAAACTAAAAAGTACGTCTTGCCTTTTACTTACATGGCACCCTGCCCCATGGGCTACCTAAACCTGCTTTAGGTTTGACATAAATGCAAGAAAAGGGGAGCTCAAGGCTTGGCAAGAGATTTTGAATCCCAAGGCGAGGTGGCAGTGAGACTGCACACACGGGCTCTGCAGTGACAGGCTTGAGAAATGTTTACAGGGCTACTTAAGTGGGTGGCACAATCAGTGCTGCAGGCCCACTAGCCGCATTTAATTTACAGGCCCTGGATATATGGTACACCACTTTACAAGGGACTTATATGTAAATTAAATATGCAAGTTCATGATACCCCAATGTTACCATGTATAGGGTAGAAGCACATGCACATTAGCACTGTTTGGCAGTGGTAAAGTGCTCAGATTCATACGGCCAACAAAACGTTACAATAAAAAAACAGAAGGTAAAGGCAAAAATTCTGGGGCAAGACCACACTAAGGATGCTAGGTCTATTAATGGCCAACACAATGTTAATCTTTTTTCAAGTCCATGTAGCTTCCCTATGGAGGAGCAGCATCCTGACGTAGGGGAAAGTTAGGGTAACATGGGTTAGGTAAAGTAGGAGAAGTGTATTGAATCAGAGGCAGTAGCCCTCTCACACAGATTTTACTAATAGCTGGGATACCAAGGGTCGTACTACAGTGAACTGTCTAAGCCTTTACTTTGGCATGCGATAAGTACATTGAGCAAGCAACAAAAAATAATATAGGTAAGTGGTTGCTTAGTGCCATGGCTCCCTAACAAGCTCGGTTGTACTAGAGTAGTGGCCCCAGATGTCTGATGCTAAAGTGTTCTGAGAGTGAGTAGTCTAATATGGAAAAAGGAAACCACAATAAGAGGGTACTTCAATTTGTGACAGTGAAGAGTGATGGTTCAATGCATGCATGAGTGACTCATATTGCCTGCTGTGTAGGAGAAAAACTATTTTACCAGAGTATGAATTAGGATTGTTTGTTCACTTAGAAGACCATGGGGATGGCTGATGCTTCATAGGGGATGAAAGCCAATTGGTTTGTTAAACAGAAATGTATTTATTTTGGAGACTTTGAGTGCAAGGTGTGAAGAAGGCATGTAACAAATGAGGGTTTGCTTTGTATAGGCAATCTCACTTGCCATAACCTGATCTTTCTTGAGCTGAATGACAAACAATTTATAATTATGGTAAATCATGCAGTCCAATGCATACCCAAGAGTGTTGTATTCCATTCTTATATCAAATAAATCATATCTTAAAAATTGAACTGCACTCTTTGCTAGAAATGTGTCCACTGAAAAGTTATTTCAAACATGTTCAACTGTGAAAAAGTTTTCAAAAGTGTGGGAAAGAAGTGACCCTACGAATTAATGTATTCAGTGGGATTCCATTATTGCTAAACTGTTCAACACCAGTAGTAATAAAGGCTCCTAGTCAGTGCATAGATGGGAAATAGCAGCAAAAGTGATATTTTGGAGACTGGACAAGAAAGCTGACCATGTTAGCCTCTCTTGTGACAACCTATTTTATGTACAAGAATGAAAAGAGCTTTTTCAATATATGTGAAAGGAGTACTTTGACCTATATGCTAATTACTTTGCAAGTTAAAATGGATTCTTCAGCAATGGGGCATGTGTAGTAATGCCTAGATTTAGTTAATGCAAAAAATGGTACATGTTAGCAAAAGCTTCTTATTAGCGTAGTAAAAATGGGATTACTGGTTGAGGGGGGGTGAAACCCTACTCAAACAGAAACCACAATCATTGTGAGGGGAAGGTACAAGCAAACCTAAAATTAACCTGTGCCCAACTCTCTGGTAGCTTGGCAAAGAGAAGTCACATTGAACTTAGAGGCAATATTTAAAGTACATATGCAGCACTTTAAACACTAATGAAGTGAAAACAAAACACAAGAAAAGTCTCACACCAATTTAGAAAAATATAATACATTGTTCTTAAACATATCAAGACCAAAATGACAAAACTCCAATCAGTAGACCCAGAGATTTGCAGGTTTAACAATTTAAGTGGTTACATTGCTGACCCGGACTGGGACAAAGTGAGACATTTAGGCCAACTGCAATGGAGCAAAGTCTGGCTACAGGGACCCACTTGGGCACGCTGAACGAAAGTACCTGCTTGCGGAGCATTGCATGGCCCAGCATGGAGGATGAACTGCTCAGCCAAGGTGATGTGAGGTCTGGGTTGGAGATGAGTCATGAAGCATCGGTTCCAGGGAGATGCAAGGCTGCGATGTGAGATTCTGCATTGTTGTTGAGAAGGACATCACAGAGGGGCTTTCAATGCAGAGTCCTGCATTGTCGTCCAGGCTGCTGTTGACAAGAGACTTGTGATGCGAGGGGCTGTGTCGAGGTTGCATCATGCAGCAGCAGGGTTGAGGAGGCTGTAGGGGTGATTCAAAGTCCATGTGCAAGGAAATCCCACCATCAGAGGGGATGCACCAGTTCTTCTCAGGGTTGCATTGCACAGCAGAGGAGATGCATAAGTTCTGAAGGATCCACAGATGGGCACCTTCAGGCCCACTTCCAAGGGACCAGAACTAGGGTGGCACCACTTGGCAGGGACTGGGCTCATAGATGGCACAGTCAAGGTGCTAGGCCCCAGGTTGTTTGGAGTATTTTATACCTGGGAGGCTTCTGATCAGGAGATCTGCCAATTAGCCCTTCAAGTCACTCTGGGGTCCTGGAGTTAGAAATGCAGGTCTAGTCCTTCTCACTCATGCAAGAGGGCAGCAACTCACCTCAGTGGGGCAGTTGTCCAACAGAGTGGTGATCCTTTCAGCAGCACAGCATTCCTTCTTCCTGGCAGAGTCCACAGGTCCAGGAGTGTACTGAAGAGCTGGGGTCAGAGGTCCGACATTTATACCTGGTACCCACTTTGAAGTGAAGCGCAACAAGCTTCTAAGGGCTTCCACATCCTGAGGTGTCTAACATCTCCTCCCTGCCTGTCCTGGCCACATCTTGTCTGCAGTCACAAATTATTAGTGGCAAACCCTTTGCGACAGTGCTAAGGCAGAGATTTTGTGATGCGCAATTGTGGTAGGTGACAGCTCCTCCCCCTCATTGACTCAGAGTGCCCATTCTGCCAACATCTAGCTTTCCTTTGTCTCACTGTCTGGCAGCAACACACAAAGGCCAACTGCCAGCTCCTAGTCATGTGATCAGGATCAGGATGAAGGCACAAAGTGGTTAGGACAAGAAAATGCCAACTTTCTAAAATTTGTGATTAAAAATCCAGGTTTACCATTAAAAATGGCTTTTAATTACAATTCTTTAAACACAAATGCAACCTATTTTCTCACAAATGGAAGTTACAGCTTATTAAATGTAATAGGTGTCATCCTATGGGAGAGGTAGGCCTTGCAGTACTGATAAACAAATTTAGTATTTTTTCACTACTAAGACATGTAAGACTTAAAACAACATGCCCTACGTTTTAACCACACTGCACCCTGCTCTCTGATTGGTTCATGGTCTACCATAGGGTTTCCCTATATAAATTAAAAAGGAAGGTTTTGTCCTGGCAAAAGGTTCACTTTACCACGTTTCGAATAGGAGTTTAAAATTGCACATACAGGCTGCAAAGGGAGGCCTGATACATGTTTAAATGGCTGCTAAAGTGGGTTGCATTATGAGTGCTGCAGGTTCACTAGTAGCATTTAATGTACAGTCCCTGGACACATGCAGTACCACTTTAATAGGGACTAACAAGTAAAACAAACAGGCCAATTGGGTGTAAGCATATTCTACTGTGTTTTAGGGAGAAAGCATGAGCACTGGTTAGCAGTAGTAAAGTGCGCAGAGTCCTAAAAGCCAGCAAAATGGGTTCCAAAATCCAGAGGGTGGAGGCAAAAAGTTCAAGGATGGCCCTGCAGAAAGGGCCAATTCCAACAAGCATGTTGTATTCAATGTAAGTACTGTGTTTCTTTTAGATAGCAGATTTATTCAATGACATTTAGTTTACACATTTCCAGTTTACTCTTAGTATAGTTAAACTTTTGGTCTCAGTTTAGACTTTTGGTCTAAACTTAGACCAAAAGTCTAACTTTACTGTGAGTAACATCAGACTTTAGATGTAAATTCAGGAGCATATTTAAACGTTTTGCTGCAAAACTGCACTAATGCAGTGTTGCGGCAAAAAGTTTATTGTGAGCCTGCGTCATTCCTGAGTGCCAGCTGGGCACTATATTAATGGAATGGCACAAGCCAGGTGGGGGTGGCAGTAGGGCAGGAAGGGGGTTGTGCACCAGGGAATGACGCTAGCCTGGTTTGTGGCAAAAAACTGAAATGCCTCTAACTAGACTAGCGCCATTTCCTGGTGCACAACCACCAAAAACATGACTCTTGTCTTAGGAAAGGCTTACTTGCAGCCCCCTGGGCATGGCCATTGCACCCTGGGCCATGCAGGGGGCTGCAAGTTAGGGCTCCCGATGGCACTTTCATAAAATAAAATGCTTACCAATACTTACTCCACTTACCTGGGATAAGATTCCCCATCCTCCGGTGTCCCTCTGGTGGGAGTAGGGGTGTTCCTGGAGTTTGGGGAGGGCACCTGTGGACCCAGTCCATGGTGTTTAACCATGGAAATGGCTCTACAGGTCCCCTAATGCCTGGTCTAACCCAGGTGTTAAATAATGGTGCAAAGCAAGCTTTGCAGCATTATTTGGCCCCTCCTCCCACCCGTGAGTCATTTTAGCATGGAGGGATAAATATGGAGGTACGGGGATAGCACCATTTTTAAAAAAAATTAGAACACCTACCTTGCATCTCAGTGATGCAAGGTAGGTTCACGCATCCAAAAAATGGTGCAAACTGCAATATTTTCGTGTCGAACGTCAAAATATAAATATGGAGTTAGGTTTGTGCCGAATTTGCGTAAAAAAAAGAATTACGCAAATTCGGTGCAAATGGAGTGTAAATATGCCCCTCAGAGTTTTAGCGTAAGTTTACCCTTGTAAATCGGGCCCTATGTGTATAGCCTTTTAAAATAAAAGTGGAACTCATTGTGGTCTTTTTCAAATCTTGGATGTTGTTACAGGCTCTGAAACCCAGAGAGCTGGTGAATGCGGCGGCAAGCAGAGAGAGAGAATGCTCTCTTGGGAGCTCCCCAATTTAGTTCAGCCCCAAATTCGTATTGTGGAGACATCAAAATTATCTATCGCAAAACAAACTGGTTTTGTAAGGCAGGCACCTGTGTTTTTGGTCCTGCGTTCGGCGGCCATATAGAGAAACACACTAAACCGAAACATTTCTGGAAACTAGACATTCGGGGGAGTCCACCGAGGTGTGGATTTCCCAAAGTTTTCTTACCCAGAATACCCTGCAAAGCTGAAATGTTGAATAAAAACTCAATTTTTCTCGCATTTCTGTCACACAAACTACAGGAATATGCTGCGATCCACAAAATTCCTACCACCCAGTGATTCCTCACCTGTCCTGATAAAAACACTACCCCACTTGAGTGCCTACACCTAGTGCCTGTGACAGGAATGGATCACCCCAGGGTCAACAGCTGCCTCATGTAAGGACCAACATTGACCCTTGTGTCATCTATTCCTGCTGTGGGCACCAGGCCTACCCACACAAGTGAGGTACCATTTTTATCGGGAGACTTGGCGGAATACTGGGTGGAAGGAAATTTGTGACTTCTGTCAGATTCCAGAACTTTCTGTTGCCGAAATGTGAGGAAAAGTGTTTTTTGGGCCAAATTTTGAGGTTTGCAAAGGATTCTGGGTAACAGAACCTGGTCAGAGCCCCACTAGTCACCCCATCTTGGATTTCCCTAGGTCTCTAGTTTTCATAAATGCACAGGTTTGGTAGGTTTCCCTAGGTGCCGGCTGAGCTAGAGGCCAAAATCTACAGGTAGGCACTCTGCAAAAAACACCTCTGTTTTCTGTCAAAAAATGGGAAGTGTCCACGTTGTGTTTTGGGGCGTTTCCTGTCGCGGGCGCTAGGCCTACCCACACAAGTGAGGTATCAATTTTATCAGGAGACTTGGGGGAACGCTGGGTGGAAGGAAATTTGTGGGTCCTCTCAGATTCCAGAACTTTCTGTCACCGAAATGTGAGGAAAATGTGGTTTTTTTAGCCAAATATTGAGGTTTGCAAATGATTCTGGGTAACAGAACCTGGTCAAAGCACCACAAGTCACCTAATCTTGGATTCCCCTAGGTGTCTAGTTTTAAAAAATGCCAAGGTTTGCTAGGTTTCCCTAGGTGCCGGCTGAGCTAGAGGCCAAAATCTACAGCTAAGCACTTTTAAAAAACACGTCAGATTTCAATGTAAAAATGTGATGTGTCCATGTTGCGTTTCCTGTCGCGAGCATTATGCCTACCCACGCAAGTGAGGTACCATTTTTATCGGGAGACTTAGGGGGAACACAGAATAGCAAAACAAGTGTTATTGCCCCTTGTCTTTCTCTACATTTTTTCCTTCCAAATGTAAGACAGTGTGTAAAAAAGATGTCTATTTGACAAATGGCCTGTAACTCACATGCTAGTATAGGCACCCCGGAATTCAGAGATGTGCAAATAACCACTGTTTCTCAACACCTTATCTTATGCCCATTTTGGAAATACAAAGGTTTGCTTGATACCTATTTTTCACTCTTTATATTTCAGCAAATGAATTGCTGTATACCGGTATAGAATGAAAACCCATTGGAAGGTGCAGCTCATTTATTGGCTCTGGGTACCTAGGGATCTTGATGAACCTACAAGCCCTATATATCTTCGCAACCAGAAGTGTCCAGCACACGTAACAGTATATTGCTTTAAAAAATCTGACATTGCAGGAAAAAGTTACAGAGTAAAACGTGGAGAAAAATGGCTGTTTTTTCAGCTCACTTTCAATATTTTTTTATTTCACCTGTTATTTTCTATAAGAAAACCTAATAGGATCTACACAAATACCCCTTGCTGAATTCAGAATGTTGTCTACTTTTAGGAAATGTTTAGCTTTCCGAGATCCAGCATTGGTTTCACACCCATTCCTGTCACTAACTGGAAGGAGGATGAAAGCACCAAAAATAGTAAAAATGGGGTATGTCCCAGAAAAATGCCAAAATTGTGTTGAAAAATGTGGTTTTCTGATTCGAGTCTGCCCGTTCCTGAAAGGTGGGAAGATGGTGATTTTAGCACCAGAAACCCTTTGTTGATGCCATTTTCAGGGAAAAAAACACAAGCCTTCTTCGGCAGCCCTTTTTTCCCATTTTGTTTGAAAAAAACGAAATTTTCACTGTATGTTGGCTAATTTCTTGGTCTCCTCCAGGGGAAATCACAAACTCTGGGTACCATTGGAATCCCTAGGATGTTGGGAAAAAAGGACGCAAAATTGGCGGGGATAGCTTATGTGGACAAAACGTTATGAAGGCCTAAGTGCGAACTACCCCAAATAGCCAAAAAAGGACTCAGCATGTGGGGGGGGGGGGAAGGCCCAGCAGCTAAGAGGTTAAAAAAAATAATTTGTGACTTATGTTTCCTATTTGCTTTCCCCTTTACATGTCAAATGACTCAGGTTCATTTCATATTATTTTTCTCTGAAATTGAGCTGCGGAAATTTGTGTTCTGAATATAGTAAAACAAATCAGAAAATATGCTTAGAACACTATTATTTTCATACTATATTTAAAATTACACTTAAAATCTAAGAGTATTTTCAGTTGCAATATATCAGTTGATGATGGGTTTTCAGGTTTAGCTTTTCAAATCTCTCCTTTCATAATATCCTTATATTGAAAATGCTTATTTATATGTAACGTGGGGTTTGTTTTTTGTGCTACATGTTTTTAACCACTTCGCTGCCAGGCCTTTTCCCCCTCCTTTGCCAGGCCTTTTTTTGCCTATTTGGGGCAGTTCGCGCTTAGGCCCTCATAACTTTTTGTCCACATAAGCTAACCAAGCCAAATTTGCGTCCTTTTTTTCCAACATCCTAGGGATTCTAAAGGTACCCAGACTTTGTGGGTTCCCCTGAAGGAGGCCAAGAAATTGGCCAAAATACAGTGAAAATTTCGTTTTTTTCAAAAAAATTGAAAAAAGGGGCTGCAGAAGAAGGCTTGTGGTTTTTCCCCTGAAAATGGCATCAACAAAGGGTTTGCGGTGCTAAACTCAGCAGCTTCCCAGCTTTCAGGAACAGGCAGACTTGAATCCGAAAACCCAATTTTTCAACACAATTTTGGCATTTTACTGGGGCATACCCCATTTGTGCAATTTTTTGTGCTTTCAGCCTCCTTCCAGTCAGTGACAGGAATATTCATGAAACCAATGCTGGATCCCAGAAACCTAAACATTTCTGAAAAGTAGACAAAATTCTGAATTCAGCAAGGGGTCATTTGTGTAGATCCTACAAGGGTTTCCTACAGAAAATAACAGCTGAAAAAGAAAAATATTGAAATTGAGGTGAAAAAAACATCAATTTTTCTCTACTTTTTAGTCTGTAACTTTTCCCTGCAATGTCAGATTATCGAAAGCAATATACCGTTACGTCTGCTGGACTCCTCTGGTTGCGGGGATATATAGGGTTTGTAGGTTCATCAAGAAACCGAGGAACCCAGAGCCAATAAATGAGCTGCACCCTGCAGTGCGTTTTCATTCTATACCGGGTATACAGTAATTCATTTGCTGAAATATAAGGAGTAAAAAATAGCTATCAAGAAAACCTTTGCATTTCCAAAAAGGGCACAAGATAAGGTGTTGAGGAGCAGTGGTTATTTGCACATCTCTGAATTCCGGGGTGACCATAGTAGCACGTGAATTACATGGAATTTCTCAAATAGATGTCTTTTTTACACACACCCCTATATTTGGAAGGAATAAATGTAGAGAAAGACAAGGGGCAATAACACTTGTTTTGCTATTCTATGTTCCCCCAAGTCTCCCGATAAAAATGATACCTCACTTGTTTGGGTAGGCCTAGCGCCCGCGACAGGATATGCCCCAAAACACAACGTGGACACATCACAGAAAACAGAGTTGTTTTTAGCAAAGTGACTACCTGTAGATTTTGGCCTCTAGCTCAGCCGCCACCTAGGGAAACCTACCAAACCTGTGCATTTCTGAAAACTAGAGACCTAGGGGAATCCAAGGAGGGGTGACTTGTGTGGCTCGGACCAGGTTCGGTTACCCAGAATCCTTTGCAAACCTCAAAATTTGGCTAAAAAAAACACATGTTCCTCACATTTCTGTGGCAGAAAGTTCTGGAATCTGAGAGGAGCCACAAATTTCCTTCCACCTAGAGTTCCCCCACGTCTCCCGATAAAAATGATACCTCACTTGTGTGGGTAGGCCTAGCGCCCACGACAGGATATGCCCCAAAACACAACGTGGACATATCACAGAAAACAGAGCTGTTTTTAGCAAAGTGACTACATGTAGATTTTGGCCTCTAGCTCAGCCGCCACCTAGGGAAACCTACCAAACCTGTGCATTTCTGAAAACTAGAGACCTAGGGGGATCCAAGGAGGGGTGACTTGCGGGGCTCGGACCAGGTTCTGTTACCCAGAATCCTTTGCAAACCTCAAAATTTGGCTAAAAAAACACATGTTCCTCACATTTCTGTGGCAGAAAGTTCTGGAATCTGAGAGGAGCCACAAATTTCCTTCCACCTAGCGTTCCCCCACGTCTCCCGATAAAAATGATACCTCACTTGTGTGGGTAGGCCTAGCGCCCGCGACAGGATATGCCCCAAAACACAACGTGGACATATCACAGAAAACAGAGCTGTTTTTAGCAAAGTGACTACCTGTAGATTTTGGCCTCTAGCTCAGCCGCCACCTAGGGAAACCTACCAAACCTGTGCATTTCTGAAAACTAGAGACCTAGGGGGATCCAAGGAGGGGTGACTTGCGGGGCTCGGACCAGGTTCTGTTACCCAGAATCCTTTGCAAACCTCAAAATTTGGCTAAAAAAACACATGTTCCTCACATTTCTGTGGCAGAAAGTTCTGGAATCTGAGAGGAGCCACAAATTTCCTTCCACCCAGCGTTCCCCCACGTCTCCCGATAAAAATGATACCTCACTTGTGTGGGTAGGCCTAGCGCCCGCGACAGGATATGCCCCAAAACACAACGTGGACATATCACAGAAAACAGAGCTGTTTTTAGCAAAGTGACTACCTGTAGATTTTGGCCTCTAGCTCAGCCGCCACCTAGGGAAACCTACCAAACCTATGCATTTCTGAAAACTAGAGACCTAGGGGAATCCAAGGAGGGGTGACTTGTGTGGCTCGGACCAGGTTCTGTTACCCAGAATCCTTTGCAAACCTCAAAATTTGGCTAAAAAAACACATGTTCCTCACATTTCTGTGGCAGAAAGTTCTGGAATCTGAGAGGAGCCACAAATTTCCTTCCACCTAGCGTTCCCCCACGTCTCCCGATAAAAATGATACCTCACTTGTGTGGGTAGGCCTAGTGCCCGCGACAGGATATGCCCCAAAACACAACGTGGACATATCACAGAAAACAGAGCTGTTTTAGCAAAGTGCCTACCTGTGGATTTTGGCCTGTAGCTCAGCCGACACCTGAGGAAACCTAGCAAACCAGTGCATTTTTGAAAACTAGAAACCCAGGGGAATCCAAGATGGGGTGACTTGCGGGGCTCTGACCAGGTTATGTTACCCAGAATCCTTTGCAAACATCAAAATTTGGCCCAAAAAACACTTTTTCCTCTCACTTCGGTGACAGAAAGTTCTGGAATCTGAGAGGAGCCACAAATTTCCTTCCACCCAGCGTTCCCCTAAGTCTCTCGATAAAAATGGTACATCACTTCTGTGGGTAGGCCTAGCGCCCACAAAAGGAAATGGCCCAAAACACAACGTGGACACAACATATTTTTTCACAGAAAACAGAGGTGTTTTTTGCAAGGTGCCTACCTGTGGTGTTTGGCCTGTAGCTCAGCCGGCCCCAGGGGGGGGGGGGGCAGAAATGCCCTAAAATAAATTTGCCCCCCCAACCCCCACCCTCCCCCGCCGGGAGCGACCCTTGCCTACGGGGTCGCTCCCCCTGCGTGACATTGGCACCAAAAAACAAATCCCCGGTGCCTAGTGGTTTCTGCCCCCTTGGGGGCAGGTTGACCTAAACTCAGCCAATCTGCCCCCAAGGGGGGCAGAAATGGCCTAAATACAATTTGTCCCCCAGGGGAGCGACTTTTGCCTGATGGGTCGCTCCCCATCTCTAAAAAAAAAAAAGAAAGAAAAAAAAGAAAAATTCCCCTGGCGCCTAGAGTGTTCTGCCCCCCCCCCGGGGGCAGTTCGGCCTAATAATAGCCCGATCAGAAATGGCCTAAAATAAATAAGCCCCCCCAACCCCCACCCCCCCCCGGGAGCGAACCTTGCCTACGGGGTCGCTCCCCCTGCGTGACATTGGCGCCAAAAAACAAATCCCCGGTGCCTAGTGGTTTCTGCCCCCTTGGGGGCAGATTGACCTAAAATTGGCCAATCTGCCCCCAGGGGGGCAGAAATGGTCTAAATACAATTTGCCCCCCCAGGGGAGCGACCCTTGCCTGATGGGTCGCTCCCCATCTCTAAAAAAAGAAACAACAAAAAAAAAAACACACAAAAAAAATTGCCCTGGCGCCTAGAGTGTTCTGCCCCCCCCCGGGGGCAGTTCGGCCTAATAATAGGCCGATCTGTCCCCCGGGGGGGCAGAAATGGCCTAAAATAAATTTGCCCCCCCACCCCCGCCCCCCCCCCCGGGAGCGACGCTTGCCTACGGGGTCGCTCCCCCTGCGTGACATTGGCGCCAAAAAACAAATCCCCGGTGCCTAGTGGTTTCTGCCCCCTTGGGGGCAGATTGACCTAAAATCGGCCAATCTGCCCCCAGGGGGGCAGAAATGGTCTAAATACAATTTGCCCCCCAGGGGAGCGACCCTTGCCTGATGGGTCGCTCCCCATCTCTAAAAAAAAGAAAGAACAAAAAAAAAAAAGACACAAAAAAAATTTGCCCTGGCGCCTAGAGGTTTCTTCCCCCCCTGGGGGCAGAAATGGCCTAAAATAAATTGCCCTCCCCCCCAGGGAGCGACCCTTGCCTTAGGGGTCGCTCCCTTTGCGTGAAATTCACGCAAAGAAAAAACTCCCTGGTGTCTAGTGGTTTCTACCCCCCTTGGGGGCAGATTGGCCTCATCAAAATAGGCCAATCTGCCCCCAAGGGAGGCAGAAATGGCCAAAATATAATTTTCCCCCAAGGGGAGCGACCCTTGCCTAAGGGGTCGCTCCCCACCAAAAAAAAAAAAAATGAAACAAAAAAAAAATAAATGGTCCCTGGTGCCTAGAGGTTTCTGCCCCCCCTGGGGGCAGATCGGCCTAATAGTAGGCCGATCTGCCCCCAGGGGGGGCAGAAAAGGCCTTCCCAAAAATATGCCCCCCCTGGGAGCGACCCTTGCCCAAGGGGTCGCTCCCTTTTGTCAATAACAATAAAAAATAAAAAAAATCCCAGGTGTCTAGTGGTTTCTACCCCCCTTGGGGGCAGATTGGCCTCATCAAAATAGGCCAATCTGCCCCCAAGGGGGGCAGAAATGGCCAAAATATAATTTTCCCCAAGGGGAGCGACCCTTGCCTAAGGGGTCGCTCCCCACCTCAATAAAAAAAAATGAAACAAAAAAAAAAAAAAAAAAAAAAAAAAAAAAGAAATGGTCCCTGGTGCCTAGAGGTTTCTGCCCCCCCTGGGGGCAGATTGGCCTAATAAGGCTGATCTGCCCCCAGGGGGGGCAGAAAAGGCCTTTTCAAAAAAATGCCCCCCCTGGGAGCGACCCTTGCCCAAGGGGTCGCTCCCTTTTGTCAATTTAAAAAAAAAAAAAAAAATCCCTGGTGTCTAGTGGGGTTTCAAAAGCCGGATTGCAAGCAATCCGGCTTTTGAAACCCTTGGAGGGACTTCAAAGGGAAGGAAATACTTTTCCTTCCCTTTGAAGCCCCTCCGGGCCTCCCAAGTGATTGAAAAAGAAATGTTTTTGCATTTCTTTTTCAATCGCGCTGGAAGCAGAGCTTCCAGCGCGACGAGGGAGGCCCCTGAGACACATCAGTGCGCGCGCGCGCGCTGACGTCACAGGGGGGGGGTGGGGGGGGTCGGGGTGGAAGGGGAAGGGATTCCCCAGTCAGCCCTGACCTAGGGGGGTGGGGGGGCGGCCCTCGGGAGGAGCGCTAGCGCTTCTCCCGAGGGAAGCATTCAGGACGTAATGGTTACGTCCATGGCGCCACACGGGCGCTGCCATGGACGTAACCATTACGTCCGTGGCGGGGAAGGGGTTAAAGTGCATATTCCCATGTTTTATATTTGATATATAAAGGAATTCAATTTAGCTTGCTCTGTTTATATAACAGAATGTTTGGTGTTTCAGATTTCAATATTTTTATAGGTTTATGTTATGTAGATAGAAAGTCAAATTTGTGCTTGTCTATATTTTGTAATTTGATATCTTGTTAAATTCAATATTTAAAGGGATACTTACTTTGTTGTCGATATTCGTGTTATTTACATTCACACCAACCAAATTCAATATTTTGGTAGTCAGTATTTTTGACAGAATATTTTTATATGATGAAAATGTTGTGGTTGATATTCCACAGTTTAACAGTTCAAGTATGCACACATTACCATTGGCAAGGGATATTGATATCTTGCTGTCTTAATATGGAGAGGCTGCTTCAACGTCAGCATATCACTCAGTAGTGACAGTTTAGAAGAGGGACAATTGTTGTAACCAGTAGAGATGTCCACAGAGATTCATACTGACAGCCAATAGGATTCTAATTCATTGAAGGAACTGAGAAGTGTAACAGATCACATTTCAGATACTTGCATCTTCCTTAGAGAGTTCTCTGGTAAAGATCAGTCTTGTGAAACCGGCAAAGAGACAGGTATGTGTTTTTCAGGTTTATTAGTATTTATCTTTCAGTCTTGATTTGCTGAAGTATTTATCATGATTCAACAAAAGCACTGACCAAAATAATTCACATGACAGCTGGATATATTCATACGACAGCTGGGTTGGCCAGAATGTCAGTATAAACTCTTCATTTTCAAGATTATAATTTCAAGCATTCCACACCTACATCAAAGTAAAGTACCGTAATGAGTCCTCCAATAAGATCACTGTTATTGTTCATTTCTCTTGACAAAAGGTTTAATTAACGTGCAATATCCATGCACATAGCCTCCAAACATAAAGCTAACATGTGTTGCGTCTGTTTAAGCAGGTATCTTCACAATCAATCAATCAATTAATTTGTAAAGCGCGCTACATACCCGTGAGGGTTTCAAGGCGCTGACACAGACTTCATCAGGCTACAATACCAAGATTAACTCAATCAATAATCAAAGAAAGAGGTCATCACTCAAGCCAACTTAACCAGGGATCAAGGAAAGATCAAACACTGCATGTCCATATCCAAGAAAAAGTAACAATATTCATATTCCAAGTGAGAAGAAGACATCATAGATAATACCTTGGTATTTGCAGTGAATGATCTTATTATGTTTACTTTTTTAATGTATCATGCAGTGCTATACATGCTATTTATAAAAAAAAAAAAGGGCTGTTAATTGTGTGATCATCTTTCCCCTCTCTCTGGTAATCCGGTTTCTGAACTCCTTCTGCCCTTTTACCCCTTCCCTCATTGGACTTTGGTTTACTGTTTAATTAAGGGCTAGCATCAGGTCCTCCAGGGGACTATAAATAGAGCTCTAATATCTTTACTAAAGCCATGTAAAACCCAGTACTAATAGTATATGTCTGCTTTGGATCTAGCCATCATCTCCCACATAAAACGTCAGACAGAAAGCAGCCCTGAATAGAAAGTCCTCAGATTCAGAAGAACACATTTGCAGAAGACCTGCTACAACGATGACTGTCTTGCCAATATAGAGCGGTCCCCTATTATTTGGTGTCACCACTTCAAACCTTTGCCAGCCTCTCATTTCCCTCTTAATGAGAAATGAGTTAACCAAATCTTTACCCCCTCAACTTTGCAAAGAATACCATTGCTGACAACCAACTTTACATACACAGCTGATGTTCTCTTGTGCTTCTTGCTTCACCCATGACGCCTATGAAAACATCTCCACCTTGCATGCATGTCCCATAAAACACAAGTAATACTAGAGCACCCCACCTTAGTATTTTTGGACTTATAATCTATGCTGAAGGCCAAGAGGTATGGGAGGACTGGGTAACAAGCCTCCATAGTTAGTCACGTGTAAGTACTTCTGCAGCATCTGGATCAAAATCACTGAATTCCTGCAGCATGAAAGGAGATAGACAATCAGCAGTGTTCTTCATCTTAGCTGCACCTGCTTAAATGTGGCATTATTTCTCAAACAAATCAAAATGATTTAATTCAGCACCTGGCCACCACCCTGTATATTGCATGTTGCTGATGTATTGATTCACTCACTGCAATTATAGCATGTCCTGGTGTCCTTGGTGTTATTGGCTAAAACATTTCCACCTGTAGGGCAGGTGAAGCTGTGCTGGCAGAAACAAAATAGTTCTTCAGACTCTTTTGACTTACTTGTGGCAGAGTACCCTGTCCAACATGCTCTGATTCACCCCTCAGTCTCTGGTACAGTTTTAGGCTGAGTAGAGTACTAAATAGTTCAAGAGCTGGAACAGAAGCATTTTATTGCCTTAGAGAGAGGTAAACGGCTGCTTGACAATTGGACTTTTAAGGCTTCTGACTAGAAATGGAACAACATTTAAAGAACACTACAGTATATAGCACAAGTACAGAAGCAATGCAACATTTCAGAATTAAAACATGAGACAAAAACAGTGAAAACAAAATGCATTATAAAAATAATAATTCAGATCAAAAACAAAACATCACAAGAACAGTAGAGCATCAACGTTCCGAATAAAATATATATTCACACAATTAAGTGTCGCACATTACGACCCTCAGAAATCGGTTTTCATTAGATGGTGATAAAATTCATTTGGCCCAAGCACAACCTTAAATTATCATCAAGCACATGAAATAGCGCATGTCAAAAATGTTTTTTGATTGGGCCCACTGGCTTTTTCTTAGCTTAATTTAGTTACACTTCAGCCTCTGACATAAATGTTTTATGCAACTAAATAACATTTGTTTTTGTGTAATTTACACTTACTTTTCACAGAAAAATAACATCTCATAACCTCAGATTGTGCTCTACTGTGCGCAGCCTGGGTTTAATATGTGTGGCCAAGTCTTAAATTTCAAGTTTTTTGCAAAGTGCCCAGCTGTAGATTTTGGCCTATAGCTCAGCCTGCACCCAGGGAAACCTATCAAACCTGTGCATTTTTGTAAACTATACACCTAGGGGAATCCATGATGGGGTGACTTGTAGGGCTCTCACCAGGTTATGTTACCCAGAATCCTCTGCAGACCTCACAATTTGGCCCAAAAAACATTTTTTCCTCAGATTTCGGTGACAGAAAGTTCTGGAATCTGAGAGGAGCCACCCAGCATTCTCCCAAGTCTCCCGTTAAAAATGGTACCTCACTTGTGTAGGTAGGCCTAGCGCCCGCAACAGGAAATGCCCCAAAACACAATGTGGATACATCACATTTTCCCCAAAAAAACAGACCTGTTTTTTGCAAAGTGCCTAGCTGTGGATTTCGGCCTCTAGCTCAGCCGGCACCTAGGGAAACCTACCAAACCTGTGCAGTTTTTTAAAACGAGACGCCTAGGGAAATCCAAGATGGAGTGACTTTTGGGGCTCTCACCAGGTTCTGTTACGCAGAATCCTTTACAAACCTCAAAATTTGGCCAAAAAACACTTTTTCCTCTCATTTTGGGGACAGAAAGTTCAGGAATCTGAGAGGAGCCACAAAATTCCTTCAACCCAGTGTTCCCCACGTCGCCCAATAAAAATGGTACCTCACTTGTGTGGGTAGGCCTAGTGCCCACAAAAGGAAATACCCCAAAACACTATCTGGACACATCAACATTATCATATACAAAACTTCCTGTTTTTGCACAGGGGCACTTGCGTTTTTGGTCCTGGGCTCAGCAGCCATCTAGGGAAACCTACCAAACCCAGACATTTTTTAATATTAGGCAAGTGAGGGTGTCCAGAGAGGTGTGACTTGCGTGGATCCCCCAATGTTTTCCTACCCAGAATCCTCAGCAAACCTCAAATTTAGCTAAAAATCACATTTTCCCACATTTCTGTGTGGGATCACCACACCGGGACAAATTTCCTACCACCCAGTGGGGCAACCAATGCGGATCCAAAATGGCAGTTTGAAAAAAAAAATGTTTAGGCTGACAATTGCAGCAGAATTTTTATCGGTGATAGATGAGACAATGCTGGGAAGTAGGAATTTTGTGGATTCCTGCAGATTCCGGAAGGTTCCATCACAAAAATGTGTGAAAAATCTGTGATTGTCAGCAAAGTTGGAGATTTGCAGGACATTGTGGGTAAGAAAATGGTGCGGGTGCATGTGAAGCACACCACCCTGGAATCACTGAAATGTTTAGTTTTCAGATGTGTCTAGGTCTTGTGGATTTTTCTACATGGCAGCATCCCAAAGTCCAAAAAGTGCAGCCCTCACCATTCCAAGTGGGTTTATTTTGAGAGTTAGCCAACCTCTCATGGCCCATATAAAAAACCAAAACTCAAAATAATTAAATGTCCTCTTGCTTGCCGTGGGATAAGATGATTTAGTGTGTGTGGGGGCAGAGAGCTGAAAGACTGTTACCCCTTCAGTTGGGGTGGAGGCATAACCAGGCCCATACTGGTTGGTAGCCACCACCCTACTATTCTTTTTTTTATTCCTTGGCATGTATTAGACTTTCTGCCCCCCGGGGGTGTGGACCAGGTTAATTGTCTCATATGCCCACTAGTGGGCAGAACAACTTTGGCCCCTTTTATTTGGTGTGGGAGTATGGCCATACCCCCACCCTCTTATTTAGAAAAAAATCTTTCCTGGTCTCTGGTAAGCATGGGCCTTCCAAAAATAGGCCGTTCTGCCCCCAAGGGGGGCAGATATGGCCAGCAGTAATGTGCCCCCATGGGGAAAGACCCCTGCCCAAGGGGCTGGCCCCCCAAACAAAACACACACATACACACAAACCAATCCAAGTGATGCAAAAAAAAAAAATCCTTGGTGTCTAGTGGTTCCTGTCCCCCTTGGGGGAAGATTGGCCCAACAAAAATAGGCTGACCTGCCCCCGAGGGGGGCAGAAATGGCCTAAATACAATTTGCCCCCCAGTGGAATGACCCGTGCCTAAGGGGGTGCTCCCCATATATAAAAAAAAAAGTAAAATTAAACAAAAATATATCCCTGGTGCCTAATTATAATAGGCTGATCTGCCCCTGGGAGGGCAGAAAAGGCCTTAAAATAGTTCCCTCCCCCCCCCCGGAGAGCGACCCTTGCCCAAGGGGCCGCTCCGCTCATTCAATAATATTAAAAAAAAATCAAAATCCCTGGCTAATAAAAATAGGCCTGGGGCAGAAAAGGCCCAAAAATATTTGCCGCCCCTGGGGAGCGACCCTTGCCCAAGGGGCCGCTTCGCTCATTCAATAATATATATTTAAAAAAATCCCTGGTGTCTAGTGTTTTCTGCCCCCCTAGGGGCAGATTGGCCTAATAAAAATAGGCCGATCTGCCCCCAAGGGGGGAAGAAATGGCCTAAAAGTGATTTTGACCCCCAAGAAGCGACCCTTGCCTAAGGGTGCTCCCCAAATATAAAAAAAAAAGTAGAAAAAATATATATATCCCTGGTGTCTAGGGGTTTCTGCCCACCTGGCCTAAAAATAATTTGGCCCCCTGGGGAGCAGCCCTTGCCCAAGGGGCCGCTTCCCTAATGTCAATAACAAAAAAACAAAAAAAAAGTCCTTGGTGTCTGGTGGTTTCTGTCCCCTTCGGGGCAGATTGGCCTAAAAAATATAGGCCGATCTGCCCCCAAGGGGGGGGCATAAATGGCCTAAAATTAATTTTGCCCCCCTGGGGAGTGACCCTCCTGTCAGTTACCTGTAAGAAAAAAACTTCCTGCTGTCTAGTGGGTATTTCTGCTGCCCTTTCCTTTCCTTTGATGCCTTTCTCGGCCCCTCCACATGATCAGAGGCGATCGTGCGCTGATGTCCTCAGATGCCACAGGGGGTGGGGAGGTGGGCGTGGAAGGAGAAGCAATTCCCCTTCCATCCCTGTAGTGGGGGCGCTGAGGCGAGGGTCATGGGGGGAGCTGAGCCGGTCCCAGGACGTAACGGTTACGTCCTTGGTGCCTCAGCGCCCCAGCCATGGACATAACCGTTACGTCCTTGGCTGCGAAGGGGTTAATGTAAATACATAGGCATTATGAAGTGCAAATACCAGAGGGAATTTATTTAAGGGAATTAGAACATAAGATTGATTAGATGCCGAGAGACATGCACTGACCTGTCTGGGTTACAGGATTGTTCGTTTTTTAAGGAACTGCAAACTCTGAGACCAGACAACTAGGTGGGGTGCCTCTGGGCTGGACTAACACATGGGGCTGTATTGATTAGATGGAAGCTAAGAAAGATCAAGGAATGGAGTAATATGACTCAGAACCTCCAACACTATGATATTACATTGCCTCTATTGCATTTCACCTATCAGTCAATCTCTTTTACTCCTGCACTCCAGAGAGAGTCTTTCACTAATCACACCACCTCTTGCCTCGATGACCTTGTGCAGCAGTGAACTGCCTCTTCCCTGTCGACCAGCAATAACTTGTAGGAGGAAACAACTATGTTGCTATGAGCACAACACAATACTTTTTTGCAGAAAACAGTTTCTGATGAAAGAGTTAACGATTCACTCGGGACAGCCAGTGAAGTGTTTTTAGGCAACGCTGTGGAATGCATTGATGATGATTTGCTGATTATATTTTGGTGTGGAAACGAAGGCCCATATTTATTCTTCTTTAGCACCGCATTTGCGTCACTTTTTGATGCAAAAGCGGCTCAAACTCACAAAATATAATTGTATTTTATAAGTTTGTGCCACTTTTGCATAAAAAAAGAACACAAATGCAATGCTATAAAAGTATAAACATGGGCCAAAATGTCGATCACATCATCCATGCTTGACTATTGTAATGAGCTCTATTTATTCTTTAATACAAAATGCAGCAACTGGACTAATACTAGACTTCCTTAACTACCAGCTAGACTCATCTGAGCTAATCAAGCTGTAGTGGTTGCCTGTGAGAAAGGACATTATATTGAGCGCCCTGTGCCTTTCTCACAGGTCTCTATAAGGATCAGGTCCTGAAGTAAGAGCTCTCTGTTCCAGTGGTACGTCCCTACCAGATATGAAGAATGCAAATCAAAGTCTGGTAGTTGTCCCTACATGTCGGAAGGCAAGATGGGGAGGTAGAGCCGCCTCAGTGGCTACGGCCAAGTTAATGGATCTATCATCCACCATACTTAAGACACATGCCTCCTTTAGAAAAGCCCTTAAAATGTGGCTCTTCACCCTGTAACTCTCTAGATATAGAACTAAGAATCATTCCCCAATATATCTTTTTTCATCTAAACTACCAAGTCTTAAGCGCAATGATGCCTCTGGATATTTGTGCGCTCTGATAAATTTAACTTCATTCTTTCATTGATTCCTGTGTACCACTATGGAATGTTGGACCATTTTCTGTTGGTGATGTGTTCCATGGAGAATAAATGGGAACATTAAAGTATGAATACGTGATTTACACTTGTACCTAACCACATGAAAAGATATTAGTTAGAAATATGCTTAGAAAGCCGTGCTAACAGTTGAAATGTTAGGAAGTGGGACACAAGAGGCAAAACTACTCAACGTGCTCACCCACGTAAGTCCTATCCAAAAAATATTCTCTTGATCACAACTGTAGAGCTCTCACAGATGAGGTAATGATCAACAGGAACATTCATGAACGACACAATAGTGAGCACTATCACAGAGGAGACATGTATAGTAAGAACCATGCAGCAGAAACACTGGAATCCAGTATGCTTGGTGTGGTCCCCCCTGTCTTTTTGCCTCTGCTTTCCATGTTTTGAATGCGTGCTGGACTTTATTTTCGCTGTTTTTGTTACTCTGGGCACTTTAAGACGGCTGACCAGTGCTAAAGTGGCAATGCTCCTGCGTAAAATGTATGTGTAATTGACTTTTCCATGACTGGCATATTTGTTTTATTAGTAAGACCCTGGTAAAGTGCACTAAAGGTGCCCCGGGCATGTAAACCAAATGCTACTAGTGGGCCTGCACCAATAGTTGTGCCACCCACATTAGTAGCCCTGTAAACATGGCTCAGATCTGCCACTGCAGTGTCTATGTGTGCGATTGTAAACTTTCAATTCAACCTACCTTCCCTTTTTATACCCCTAAGGTAGGTCCTTGGTAGCCACATGGGCAGGGCTCAGTGTATGTTAAAGGTGGGACATGTACTGATGTGTTTATGTCATCACAGTGAAATACTGCAAATTTTCTCACAGGTTAACACGGGGGCTGCCTTTAAATATTCCTAAAGTGCAAATTCCCTTTGAGAGCAGATAAAAACTTAGAGTTTGCTGTCTCTGAACTCACAATTTAAAAATACATATTTTAGTGATTTGGTTTTAAAATTGTTAGTTTGAAAATGCTGCTTTTAGAAAGTAGGCATTTTCTTGCTTTAACCATTCTGTGACTGTCTGTTTGTGGATTCCCTGTCTGGGTCAGACTAACAGTTGGGATGTTTGTGGATCTCCTCTAGATAGTAACACAAAGGGAGCTTGGGTATAGCCTGCTGATGAGCCATCTGAGTTAGAGTGGAGGGAGGAGTGGTCACTTATACCTGAATGGGCTGTGCCTGCCCTCACACAATGCAGTCTCCAACCCCCTGGTGTGTGTCTGGGGCCTGGCCTGGGCTAGGCAGGCTCTTGTGAACAACAGAGACTTTCCTTTGAAGTTTTCCTACTTTAAATACAGAAAGGGGTATAAGTAGTGGACCCAAAACCCCAGATTTTAGATCACTTATGGAACCAAGAGTAATCTCTGCCACGGAGAAGAGCTGAAGAGCTGAGGAGAAGTGCTGCTCCTGCTTGTGCCTGTGCTTTGTTGGGCTATCCTGCAGGTGCTGCTTCTGCCTGTGAAAGGGGACAAAGACTGGAATTTGTTGTGCATTCCTACTTAAAGAAAGATCTCCAAGGGCTTGAACTGAGCTTTACTCCTGTTTTGAAATCTCATAGCCATCAAAGACTTCCTTTGTCAGCACCTGGACTCTCTTCTGAGACTCCTGCCCTTCCAAGTGGTGCCCCCATCAAGTCCCTGGGCCCCTGAAAAGTGAAGTTGGCAGAACAAGAGCTGAAATCCACGCACACAATGACGTGTGGGGAACCTTTTGATGCACAGTGGCTGATAAACGACGAGCCACCGGCTTCACAGCTGAAATTGATGCTCCACCTGCATCGCAGTAGGGAGAACGACACATCGCGGCTGGAGAAACAATGCAACACCAGATTGCGGCTGCTGATAACGATGCAAACCCCCACAGTGTGGTTTTCAAACACCGTGCAACCAGATTTTTCACGCACCGTCCCTGGGCATCAAAGTCATCGCTTACCTGTGCAGATCTGAGGTGCCCTGTCCAGAAATCGATGCATTGCTCTCTTGAGAGGGAGAAAAACGACTTATCACTGAGCTGACCGGAGAAAAAAATTGATGCGCGACCTCACTTGCGAATAATGAATCAACATATCGCTGACTTTTCTGATGAACGCTTGCCCTTGCAGCTTTATTTTTTGACGCAAACCAGGTACTTTGTGTAAAATCAATGTTTCCATTGTTTTCTATGGAGCAAGACTATTTTTCTAAACTTGTGTGGTGTCCATTTTGTACTGCTTTCACTGCATTACTGTGTGTGTTGGTACATATTCTTTCCACAATGCTCCTGGGTTAAGCCTTCTTGCTCGTGCCAAGCTACCAAGGGGGTGAGTGGGGGATAACCATGTTGTTTCTCCTTTGCCCTGACTAGAGTGAGGGTCCCTGCTTGGACAGAGTGCAAACTGACTGCCAACCTGAGACGCCATTTCTAACAAGCACTAATCAGCAATAATTGGGAAGGAGGATTTACCAGGATCTGCTCAGAAAGCATATTTGTAGATATAACAAAACAGAGGATGCACACCAACATCATAGTTGTGAGTAGAGCACTCTCAGACTGCAGTTCTATGGATCATACTCACAGGTGAAACATTAGTCTTCAGGGTATACACGCACAGCACAAGAGTGTGCCTGCTCACAATAGAGAAACAGATGATCATATTGCAGCACTACAAACTGCACTTGGAGGGACCATGTGATCAACTGGATTTTCTCATACCACCAAGATAATGGTCCGCTCACCCTCGATTAAATGAGGGTTTGACTATGGTGGAGAATACTCTATCTGCGCCATGCTTAAACCCTTCTGAAAGGTCTGTCTTAAGATTTTCTTTTTTAAATTAAAAAAAGAAAACAGTTTGGTGCAGGGCTCCCTAATGCTGCTGGAACCTTGTAGCAAGCAGTGAAATTAATTGGCATTAACTGTTCTGACAGCTGTTTCTGGCAATGCTTTATAAATGAACATCACCTTGGCAATTTACTTGGTAATTCACTTTGTTTCCCTGGTGAAACAACAGGCATCCACCAGGAAATAAATCTGGCCCTAAGCACTTTTAATATAGACAGTTAATAAATATTTAGACAGAACAATTCTGCCCCAGTTCCTAGTTGAAAGTGCTCAGAGAAAAAGTTCCGGGCATAGCTACTGTGATTCTAAACATCGCTTGGTGTGTGTTTTCTTAAGTTGTGGTACTGCTTTTTGCATTTTTATGATTTTTATTTGGTTAAGATTATGAGGGTCATTACAACATTGGCGGTTAAAGCCGCTTACCGCTATGCAGAAGACCGCCAACACACCGCCGCGGCCGCAGAATTCCACCACGGTCATTATGACCCACAGCTCGGAATCCGCCAAAATCACCCACACAACTCCGCCACACCAAAGGTCAGTGATAAACTGTCGATAACAAAACCTCCACCGTCACGCCAACAGGAATACGCCCACACTATCACGACCCACAAATCCACGTGGTGGTCTTTCAACCGCGGTATTCCATTGGCAGTACACACCGCCGCACTCAAAATACACACACACTAACAAAACACAACCACATTGGACAATTCCAATTACACACACCTGGTACACATACACACACCACTCCCACATATCCACTACAGTATAAAACAAACACCCACTTCACCCACAAACCCTTATGACCA
Source organism: Pleurodeles waltl (assembly GCF_031143425.1). Taxonomy (NCBI): domain Eukaryota; kingdom Metazoa; phylum Chordata; class Amphibia; order Caudata; family Salamandridae; genus Pleurodeles; species Pleurodeles waltl. Next base: position 834,536,644 of record NC_090437.1, read on the forward strand.
CAATTGCGACTGAGGGCCAGAGAGAGACACCACCATCTACCAACTAGAATCCACAGGCACTCAACACCATTACTCACACAACATCCACGCACCTCACACAACACACCTCTAAATATCACTCCACACATCACAACACACACCACCCCACACATCACCCACACCACCCCATGGCACCGCAAATACACCCCAGGTTCTCTGAGGAGGAGCTCAGGGTCATGGTGGAGGAAATCATCCGGGTAGAATCACAGCTATTTGGATCACAGGTGCAGCACACCACCATAGCTAGGAAGATGGAGCTATGGCGAAGAATCGTGGACAGGGTCAACGCAGTGGGACAGCACCCAAGAACTAGGGATGACATCAGGAAGAGGTGGAACGACCTACGGGGGAAGGTGTGTTCCGTGGTCTCAAGACACCACATCGCGGTTCAGAGGACGGGCGGCGGACCACCACGTCCTCCCCCACAAATAACAACATGGGAGGAAGAGGTTTTGGGTATACTGCATCCTGAGGGCATCGCAGGAGTAGCTGGAGGAATGGACTCTGGTAAGTCAAATCTTAACTATTACGTCCCCCACCCACCTGCATGCTATCACATACCCCCACCCTCGCCCGCACCCCCATCACTCCAACTCCTCATGTATGTCCCAATATCACAAACCACACATCCCAAACTCAAGCCCTGCATGTAACACCAAAGCATGGACACCCATCACCAATGCATGGCCACTACACATACCCATACACCCCCCTAAACCATTATCACACAAGGTCCTACACAGGAATGCAAGCACTGGGGTACAGGGTCACCCACCCATTGCACACCATGGCACACACAGATGCAATAGTCATGCCTTTACACCCCTGCAGGACCCCTACCCAACGTCGCAGGACAGGAGGGTCCAGATATGTCCACACCACCCACAGAAGAGGCCCACAGTGAGGACAGCAGCTCTGTCCAACTGGATCTAGATGACCAGCCCGGCCCATCTGGGACCTCGGGACAGTCGGTTCCCCTCACACTGGCACAGGCCACTACAGAGCTTGCCCCCTCTGGAAACACCAGCGCAGCACCCTCCCAGCGGGCCCATACCTCTGTCCCCAGGACACGTCAATTAGCAGTGTGTCCACCACTTCAGGGAACCCAGGCTAACCCACCACCCCAACAACACCAGGGACCTTGGGGCAGTGTTAGTGGGCACACGGTTCAGGGAACAGAGGCACAGGAACACAGGGGAACTGGGAGGCCCTCTCCAACATCATGGGAGCCTACCACCATTCCCAGGAGACAATGGCAATGGTACTTGCCAAGTTTCAGGAGACCCAGCGGCTGCAGGAGGAACAGTATTTGGGCTTCAGGGAGGAACTCAAATCCATCAATTTCACTCTGGGCACCATTGTAGGGGTGCTGAAGGAACTCGTCAACACCAGGAGGGACACTGTGGCACAACAAGGGGCCCCTGACACTAGCCTGGACGATGAACTGCCTACCACCTCCGCCGGAGCTAGTGGACAGGAGGCACTGCCACAGGACCACCACACCAGCACCCCACCCCCTGCAGATGGAGAACCACCCCGCAAATGGTCCCTGAGATCCAGGACAAAGACAGAGAACAATGCCAAGACCCCTGCCAAGAAATGAGACCACCCTGATTGTCATCCTTCTGTCCCACTTTGTAACCCTGTCCATACTTAAACTGCCCAAGCTCCACATCCTATGCCCCTTTGGGCAATGCACCTGTGAGACTAAAAGTCTGGACTCTGCCATGGACATTCCTCCACCATCACCCCTGACCATTTTACAACCCCCTCCACTATTGAGCACTTAAATAAACACCCTTAAATCAAAAAAACAACGTGGCGTTAGTCTGTGCTTTCGTTAATGTGTATTTGCAATAACAGTGGCAAAATGCTATATCAAATGTAATATCAACATACCTATGTCACACAGCACTAGTCCATGCGGAAACAAAGTAGATGTCACACAGTGGGACCCACATCTGTGAAATCGTAAGGGAAAGTGACAACTCAGGGTCCATACACTGGGTGAAAATGACAGACAGATGAGAGCTAGTAGAATTAAATCAGATGTAGCAGGCTGTGTTGTCTTCTTGCCTGTGTCTCACTCGAAGTATTGCAGGATCACGGTGTTCCTGTTGTCTATGTCCTCTTCTTCAGCTTCCTCGTCTTCACTGTCCACAGGCTCCACAGCTGCCACAACACCTCCATCTGGACCATCCTCCTGCAGAAAAGGCACCTGTCATCGCAAAGCCAAGTTGTGAAGCATACAGCAGGCCACGATGATCTGGCACACCTTTCTTTGGTGAGTAGAATAGGGAACCACCTGTCATATGGAGGCACCGGAACCTGGCCTTCAGGAGGCTGAAGGTCCTCTCTATAGCCCTCCTAGTTCACCACTGGGCCTCATTGTAGCGTTCCTCTGCCCTTGTCCTGGGATTCATCACTGGGGCCAGTAGCCATGACAGGTTGGGGTAGCCAGAGTCACCTGCAAATGTCGAGGGACAACTGTTTAGACACACACTAACCCTAAGGGACAACCCCAGACCCAGACACCTAGTCACATTGTATAGGGTCCATGTCCTCACCTAATAGCCACACACGTTGCCTCTATAGTTGCCCCATCACATAAGGGATGCTGCTATTTCTCAAAATGTAAGCGTCATGCACTGAGACAGGGAATTTAGCGTTCACATGGGAGATGTACTGGTCTGCCAAACACACCATCTGCACATTCATCGAATGGTAACTCTTCCGGTTTCTTTACACCTGTTCACTCCTGCGGGGGGGCCAAGGCCATATGTGTCCCATCAATGGCACCTATGATGTTGGGGATATGTCCCAGGGCATAGAAATCACCTTTCACTGTAGGCAAATCCTCCACCTGAGGGAAAACGATGTAGCTCTGCATGTGTTTCAGCAGGGCAGACTACACTCTGGTCAACACATTGGAAAACATAGGCTGGGACATCCCTGATGCTATGGCCACTGTAGTTTGAAATGACCCACTTGGTAGGAAATGGAGTACTGACAGCACCTGCACTTGAGGGGGGATTCCTGTGGGATGGCGGATGGCTGACATCAGGTCTGACTCTAACTGGGCACACAGTTCCTGGATTGTGGCACGATCAAGTCTGTAGGTGATGATCACATGTCGCTCCTCCATTGTCGACAGATCTACCAGCGGTCTGTACACCGGAGGATGCCACCATCTCCTCACATGCCCCAGTGGACGGTGCCTATGGAGGAGAACAGCGAGCAGAGTGTCAACCAACTCTGAGGTACGTAAACACAGCATACTCAGAAATATTAGCAAATCAACATATGCCTGTATGAGTGTTTAGGCAAGGCCTAGATATGTGTGACGCAGTCCAAAATAATGCCATGTGGGCCCATGATATGGGGGCTGTCTGACCTGTAAAGTGGGACAATGGGATATGAGGTAACTGTGCTGGCGTTGTACACCGTCGCGGTAGGCGGTCGAAGACCGCAGCACAATCCTGCATTGTTTAACATTGGGCCCTATGGGTCCCAGGAGCCAATGATGATGTACGCCGGCGGTGACGGTACGCACCGCCGCGGACGTGACCGGCATTTTCTCTCTGTTCAATCACTTGATACCTGATCTTCGACAGGAGAGGACCTACACTGCAAGTGCTGCTGTGACCTCAGTCTGGAAGAGACAATGGCTTGTGTGTCTGGGGAAAGGGCCCCTGCCTTCAGCACGGAGGAGTTGAAGAAACTTGTGGACGGGGTCCTCCCCAGTACACGCTACTCTACCGTCCTCCAGACAAACAGGTAAGTACACTATGAGCATGCTGTATGGGCAATGCCTGTGTGGAGTGGTGTGGATGAAAGATAGGGGGGGTGAGAATGAGGCGTGCATGAAACGACGGTGAGTGCATGTGCGTCATGGCAAGGATAGGGATGCGGGCCAATGACTGTGATGGTGCGGACGGTAATAACTTATCTTTTTCCCCTGTACTATTCCTGTAGGTCAGCGCCCACCAGAAGAAGGACATTTGGCATGCCATCGCCAAGTTAGTCCGGACCCTGGGGGTCTACCACAGACGGAGCACCCACTGCCGGAAAAGATGGGAGGACATTCGTCGCTGGAGCAAGAAGATGGCAGAGGCCCAGCTGGGGATGGCCTCCCAACGTGGGAGGGGTGCCCGTCGCACCATGACCCCCCTGATGTTCAGGATCCTGGCGGTGGCCTATCCGGAGTTGGATGGGCGCTTGAGGGCATCACAGCAGCCACAAGGGGGTGAGTACACTCTCATTCTGCTGATTCAGCACGCATTGGAGGTGTCTGGGTGGGGGAGGTGGGCTGTGGGTTCCCCTAGGCCAGGGCGAGTTTGATAGGCAAGGACCATTCTTAAGGCAGGCCCTGTGGCACCCCACCCCACCTGTGTACAGTGCCAACTACACCTAGTCAGGCTCCTGTGACATCCATGTGTGCAGCAATCGGGCATAGCCTTGTAACCCATGTCCCTGGGATTGAATAGGGAATTCCAAGTGCGTGGCGTAGTGCAGGTGGCATCTGTGTCCGTAGTGTCCGCCAACGGTAGCTGTATCGTATACACTCAACATGTCTTTCTTCTGTCTCCCCCCCCCTTTTTGTGGTCTCCCTGTTCTTGTGTGCATTAGCATCATCAGGCAGAGGAGCAGTGGCACCGGAGCAGGAGGGAGCTGCATCCCACATGGCCCTGGAGTGCAACACTACGGAGTCTGAATTTACCAGTGGGGCGGAGGGCGAGGGGAGCTCCACGGCGGGGACAGGAGCTGACACCAGCGATACGGACTCCTCCTCTGATGGGAGCTCCCTTATGGTGGCGGGCCTATCTGTGCCCCCCACATCTACAGGTACAGCCGCCACCCCCCTTCCAGCACCGCCCTCCAAGCAGCCCCTCAGCATTTGCCCCGTGCCCGCTCACCCAGGAGGGTGGGCATCTCCTTCGCCCCAGGCACCTCAGCCCCTACCCCTGTCATCCCTGCTGCCCTCAGTGAGGAGGCCATTGACCTCCTCAGGTCCCTCACTGTTGGGCAGTCTACCAGTTTGAATGCCATTCAGGGTGTAGAGAGGCAGAAAAAACCAATGCATACCTGGAGGGCATTCACTCTGTTCAGGCAGCCCATCAGCGAGCTTTTCAGATTCTGGCTTCAGCAGTGATGACAGCCATTGTCCCTGTCTATAGCCACCCCCTCCAACTTCCTCCACCCAGACCCAAATCCCTGTACCTCAGCCTATCCCAAGCACACCATCAGACCAGCATGCACACACCTCAACACACAAGGGAAGCTCTGGCAAACATAAGCACCACACATCCCACAGGCACTCACGCAAGCATCACACACATGCAGACACAACAACATCCACTGCCTCCACTGTGTCCCCCTCCTCCTCGTCTACCTCCTCCCTTCCTGTCTCGTCTCCACTCACACCTGCATGCACTACATCCTCAGCCACTACCTCCATCACCAGCACACCCACCACAACACCCCACTCAGGTGCAGTTACCACCCCCACTACCATTCACATGTCCCCTGTGTCCTCTCCCAGTGTGTCTGTGAGGTCACCTCCCAAGGTACACAAACGCAGCCACACACCCACCCAACAGCCATCCACCTCATGACAGCCTCCAGCCCATGCACATTCACCCAAAGTCACCAAACGTACACCTCCTACAACCACTACCTCTTCCTCCACTCCCAAACCCCCTCCATCTTCCCGTCCCAGTGTTCCTAAGAAACTTTTCCTGTCCAACCTTGAACTCTTTCCCTCACCAACCCCACCCCTTCAGTCTCCTAGGGCCCGACTCTCCAGGTCCCAACCCAGCACCTCAGCCACAACATCTGCGGGACCAGTGGTGCCAGTAGTAACCGGCTTCTGGAGTGCACCAGGCAGCCGGGCAGCCAGTGTGGCAAGGAGCCAGAGCACGGACAGTCCCCCGCCTATAAAGCATAAAAAGTTGGCCAGTGCCCGGCGGGAGAGGGGAAAGAAATCAGCCACCAAAGCCGCTCCCAGGGGTACAGTTGGGGGTGTGGAAACAGCTGCGCCACCATCTAAGGTGGGGAAGGGGCACAGTAAAACCGGCAAGTCTGGGAAGATTTGCACGACGGACAGGACCGCCACCATCCCCGCTGCCCAAGACACCGCCGCCAGCCTCACTGCTGCCCAGGACACCGCCGCCACCAGCCCCGCTGCCCAGGACACCGCCGCCAGCAGCACCGCTGCCGACACTGCCGCCAGCAGCACCGCTTCCCAGGACACCGCCGCCACCAGCTCCGCTGAACAGGACACCGCCGCAGCAGCACCGCTGAACAGGACACCACCACCAGCAGCACCGCTGAACAGGACACCGCCGCCAACAGCACCGCAGGCCAGTGAGCGCCAATGATTCCGACGCTACTGAGACCACCACAGGCAGGATGAAGCACTCTGGGCACAAAGCCCCCTCCAGAACCAGTGGAGAACAGCATCCACTACCCCAGTCCTTGGCAGGATGAGGCACTCTGGGCACAAAGCCCCCTCCAGAACCAGTGGAGTATCACATCCACGACCTCAGTCCTTGGCAGGATGAAGCACTCTGGGCACAAAGCCCCCTCCAGAACCAGTGGAGATTTACATCCACTACCTCAGTCCTTGGCAGCATGAGGCACTCTGGGCACAAAGCCCCCTCCAGAACCAGTGGATAACAGCATCCACTACCCCAGTCCTTGGCAGGATGAGGCACTCTGGGCACAAAGCCCCCTCCAGAACCAGTGGAGAACAGCATCCACTACCCCAGTCCTTGGCAGGATGAGGCACTCTGGGCACAAAGCCCCCCTCCAGAACCAGTGGAGTATCACATCCACTACCTCAGTCCTTGGCAGGATGAAGCACTCTGGGCACAAAGCCCCCCTCCAGAACCAGTGGAGTATCACATCCACTACTTCAGTCCTTGGCAGGATGAAGCACTCTGGGCACAAAGCCCCCTCCAGAACCAGTGGAGATTTCCATCCACTACCTCAGTCCTTGGCAGGATGAAGCACTCTGGGCACAAAGCCCCCTCCAGAACCAGTGGATAACAGCATCCACTACCCCAGTCCTTGGCAGGATGAAGCACTCTGGGCACAAAGCCCCCTCCAGAACCAGTGGAGAACAGCATCCACTACCCCAGTCCTTGGCAGGATGAAGCACTCTGGGCACAAAGCCCCCTCCAGAAGCCAGTGGAGAATGTTATCCACTTGAGAGACTGTGGCTTTGCACTCCCCAGGATTGAACAGTGGGCAAACCACCCACTGTAGAGACTTGAGAGACTGTGGCTTTGCACTCCCCAGGATGTAGCAGTGGCCAAACCACCCACTGTAGAGACTTGAGAGACTGTGGCTTTGCACTCCCCAGGATATACCAGTGGGCAAACCACCCACTGTGGAGACATGAGAGACTGTGGCTTTGCACTCCCCAGGATATAGCAGTGGGCAACCCATCCACTGTAGAGACTTGAGAGACTGTGGCTTTGCACTCCCCAGGATTGAACAGTGGGCATGGAGCCCCCTCGTGGATCTGGCATCATGTACTCATCCGGCTGAGGTGCCCCCCACCTTCCCTTCCCCCTGAGGTGCCTGTTTTTATTTCTATCTGAAGCCCCAGCAGGGTTCTCTCTGTCTTGTTCGGGTATTCAGTGTGGGCCTCGCCCATGCCTTTTGGGCCCAGTGGTCACGGACTATGATAGTGGAATACCTTGGACTTGGATTCTTGGTGTATTAATTTGTTTATAGTGTGGGTATCTTAATATATGTGTATATTTTTGATTACTGTCTTCGTATAGATTACAATCATTCAACTAATTTCCTTTTGTCCTTGCATTCTTCCAGGGGGGATTGAGGGGTGTAACCGCCGGCGTTCGTGCTCCTGGTAAAGGAGCAGGAAGATAAGGGCTGGAAGAATATGAAGTTCCGGTTCCATGGCGTCCTGGTTCCTCGTGGGATGTGTAGAGGTGAGCGTTTTCCCTTCCAAGTCCTGTTTCCGCCGTGTTTTTGTTTGCGGTGTATCCGCCCCGGAAAAGGTGGCAGATTGGTGGCTTGTAATAATGTGGGCAGTACATTGTCTTCCACCTGTCTGTTGGCAGTTACCGCCGCGGTGTTGGTTTGTACCGTCGTGGCGGTCGGAGTGAGTAAGTGGCTGTCTATGTTGGCGGTTTCCGCCATGGTCATAATTACATTTTTTTTCCGCTGGCCTGTTGGCGGTTTTACCGCTGCTTGAACACCGACCGCCAGGGTTGTAATGACCACCTATATTTGGTGAAGAAGAGACCATTTTCTTTAGACTTGAAAGATCTAACAATACTCCACATAATTGCCATTACAATGCAATACAATTTGTAGTGTAGGGTGCATTAAATGCTGTATCAATTTCTTTCAATGGTTTCTGCTAGTAGAGTTTTATTTGTTTGTTTAGTGTGTGCTTTACCTAAACGTGTGATGTTTTGCACCTATGCAGAACATGAAATAAGATGGCAAAGAAGGCACTGATTAGTAGGAAAAAGCACATAGTAGATTACAAAAGATGGACCATGAGACACATTTGTCAGCAGAACAAGCTCAGTATGTAGCACTGGAAGCTGCTCATGTGGAAGGCACTACAAAAGATGGACCATGAGACACATTTGTCAGCAGAACAAGCTCAGTCTGTAGCACTGGAAGCTGCTCATGTGGAAGGCACTAAAATCAATTAGTACACTGAGTAGTATGCTTGTTTGCAGTATGGTGCAAACTTACCAATATACATAATTTGCCCACACTATGGCCTTTGCATACTGGACTATCCGCTTTTGACCCAGAGACTCACTCCTTGGCACTTAATTGAACTCAAACAATGACACATCCTGGAATATTTATTTAAATAAATAACTGTGCTCAGTGATTCAGAAGGAACTTTGATTAATGAGCCTTGAAAAAGCCATGGCAGAAAATTATATTTGAAGCTCCTATTATGCTTTCAATTCTTGACAAAAGTGAATAGCAGCAGTCAACATAACACATAAAAACTACAAATCCCATCAGATGATGGAGAACAGCTAATGGGATTGGAAACATAGTACCAAAATGAAATACCAATCACAACGTTACTCCCACTATAACATTTTAACTTCACTGCAAACAGCCCTCTGTACTTGCTGCTCACAGTCACGATAAGTACTCTCACCTTTAAATACTTCATTTATTCCATTGCTCTAAGTTTATTTGCCTTAATATATCGTTTATCTGATTCTCACTTTGCTTTTACCTCTCTTTACATGAGCTGGCATGTTGCCCCACTGCAGGAGCGTCTGGTTCCTTGCGCTTCATGCAACTTGCTCTTTGCGCTCCAACGTGCTTCTCGAACCACAGTAGCCATTTTGGTTGTGGCCTTGAGAAATGACGTCTTTTACTTTCTGACCTTCACTGTTCGCGGTTCGCTTTTCGGAACCAGTCTCTTTTTCTCCTTTTGCCTGAAGTGGGCTGTTGTCTTTCGGGCCCTCATTATGACACTGGCAGTAACTTCCACTTACCAACACGCTGATGTCCACCAACATACCGCAGTGGTGGCGGATATCTGTTCACCACATTATGACACACACACACACCAATCCGACAGAATACAGCCACATACACAAATCCACAAGACCAAAGGTCAGTGATTAACTGGCGGCCCCTAAACCCATACCGTTACGCCAACAAAACAATACCCATCACATTATGACCCTCAAATCACCACGGTGGACATTCAACGGCTGTAAACCATTTGTTTTACATACCGCTGCGCTCAGAATGGACACCCACATGAAAAACAACACTACATTGGCCAAAACTAAAAACACACACCAGACACTCATACAAACAACACACCCACAGCACTATAAAACACCCACCCACATTACCCACAAACCTTTACCAACAACAATTGCCACAAGGAGACTGAGAAGAAGAGCACAGAGACAACTAGACACACACACCACTTATACCCATACACCCCACAGGCACTCCACATCAATTACTCCACCACATCACCCAACACACCCTCACCAACACACATCATACAACACCCATGGCACCACAAAGGCACCCCCGTTTCACTGAGGAGGAGTTAAAGGTCATGGTGGAGGAAATTGTCAGGGTAGAGCCACAGCTCTTTGAAGCACAGGTACAGCAGATATCTATAGCAAGGAAGATGGAGCTATGGCGGGGAATCGTGGACAGGGCCAACACCGTGGGACAGCACCCAAGAACAAGGGAAAACATCAGTAAGAGGTGGAACGACCTATAGGGGAAGGTACGTTCCATAGCAGCAAGACACTAGCTCGCCATACAGAGGACTGGCGGTGGACCCCCAGCTCCTCCCTCACAGCTCACAGCATGGGAGGAGCAGGTACTGGCAATACTGCATCCTGAGAGACTCACTGGAGTTGCCGGAGGACTGGACACTGGTAAGTCAAAATTTACCACCTATCACCCCCCAATACCTGCATGCCATCTCAATCCCACACCCTCAGTCCCATCACTCCACTCCATCCCACACACTGCACCTATGTAGCTCACTAATCCCAATGGCAAACCCTGCATGCCATACCAATGCATGGACACCCCTCCCAGCCCTGCATGGTCACCCATCACTAAAGCATGCTGAACAAAGGGAAACTAACAATCCCACAATACATCACCATACACAAACAAAAGCTGTCAGGGCAACACCAACTATAGAGGGTAAGCTAGGGAAGTATAAATGTCAGACACTTGAAGCATAATACATCATTTACATTCCTACAGGCACCCCAGCCAAAGTCAGTGGAGAGGAGGTGCCACTACTATCCAGTCCCCCAAAAGAAGAAGTCCCCAGTGATGACAGTAACTCTGGATTCGGGATCTGGAGGACCTATCTGGCCCTTCAGGGACCACTGGACAGCTGGTCACCCAAACCCACTCACAGACCACCACAGAGCCTCCCCCATCAGGAACCAACACCACAGCACCCACCCAGCGTAACCACACTTCTGTCCCCGGGACACGTCAATCAGCAGTGTGCCCACCTGTAGAGGGACCCCAGGCCACACCTCGCCCCCAAGAAAATCAGGGACCTGGGGTCTGTGGCAGTGGGCACACCGTTCAGGGGACAGAGGCACAGGCCCACAGGGACACTGGGAGTACTGCTGTGCACCACGGGGAGGATAGGAACAGGGAACCGACTCTCCAGGAGGCACTCTCTGAGATCCTGGGAGCCTGCCAACATTCCCAGGATATGATTGGCCAGATCTTAGACAACATGAAGGAGAACAGGTGGCTGCAAGAGGGACAGTATCAGGGGATCAGGAAGGACTTGCAGGCCATTACCAACACAGTGATCTCCATAGTAGGGGTGCTGGCAGACATGGCCAACAGCATGAGGGAGGCAACAGCGCATCAGTGGGCCCCTTCTACTAGCTAGTCAACTGGACAGCCCTCAACCTCTGCTGCCACTAGCAGCCATCAGGCCCCACCACAGAACCCACAGGCCACCAGCACCCCCCCCTGCAGAAGGTGAAACACCCTGCAAACATTTCCTGCGACCAAGACAGAAGCCAGAGACAATTGCCAAGACCCCTACAAGGAAATGAGACTCTCCTGATAGTCCCCCTTGTGTCCCACTCAGTCACCTTGTCCACCGTGATCTGCCATTGTTCCCTTTCCTATATCCCCTTGGAAACTGTGCCTGTGGTACAAACAGACTGGAACAATACCCTGGGCTTTCCTCCTTCATCACCCTATTCCATTGCACTTTACCCTCAGTTTCTTAGCACTACAATAAACACCCTTGGATAAAACTTGACTAATAGTATCTCATGTATAGCAAATTTGTATTGATTGAAACAGCTACATCCATTGCAAATGAACTGTACATAGTGAGAGCATAGAATGAATTACCTGTTGCTGGCTGTAGTGATCGCATCAGGACATGGTTGTCATATCACCAACATCTGTAAAATGATAATCACTAGGTGACAGTAAGTGGGTAATGCCAGCATGCCACTGCCACACAGAATACAACAATAGTCATAGAAATGTGAAGTTGCACTGTCTCATCTGTGTGTCATTGGAAGTACTGATGGATCACCAATGTTCCGTTGTCCACATCCTCATCCTTTGCCTCCTCATCCTTACTGCCCTCAAGGTCCACTGCTGCCACAGGGGCATCTCTAGTCTCCTCCTCCTGCAGGAAAGGTACATGGCGTCTGAGGGCCAGGTTGTGCAACATGCAGCATGCCACTGCTATCTGGCAGACCTTCCTGAGTGAGTAGCACAGGGATCCCCTGTCAGATGGAGGCACCTGAACCTGGTCTTCAGAATACCGAAGGTCCTCTAAATGATCCTTCTAGTTCGCCCATGTGCCTCATTATAACGTTCTTTAGCCCTTATCCTGGCATTTTTCACAGGGATCAGCAGCCACGATAGGTTTGAGTAGCTAGAGTCACCTGCAAGTATTGAAGGACAACATCTAGCCACACACTATCCTATGAGGTTAACACCAGAGGCATACACTAACATACACTGGGTGGGGACCAAGGCTCACCTCTCTACCTCAAAGTGCTTCCACAGACCCGCCCCCAATGAGCTTCAGGGACCAGATTCATATGGAGAGCAGACTCATACCCCTTGGACCACAGGAATATGTCATCCTCCCTTTTGTGGTCCTTCACAAGGTCCTTAGGAATGTGCACCCTCCTCTCAGTCTGCACTGTGATATTGCTGCCACCATCCCTATGGACTGGCTCCTCTGATCCAGATCCCTCAACTGAGCTCATGAGCCAGCAGTATCTTCTTTTCCTCTATGGCCATCCTCCTTTCTTCCATCTCCCTTTGAATCCTAAACTCTTCCAACACCTCCTGGTGAGCCCTCTCTGCCTGTTTGTCCTGTAGCTCTTCAGGAGTCAGACCCTTGGATGACACACTGCTACCTGCCCTGGAGACCCTCTCCCTGGACATAACAGGCCCACCCACTATAATATTGTATATGGATTGCACCTCCCCAACCTCTTCCTCCTCCTCCTCTGGGTGCCCCTCAGCTTCCTTGGCAGTCTCCCAGGCCCTCAGTGCATTCTGCAGCTCCTCCTTCCTGGTAGAGCCCTTAATGGGACAGGCATGATTTTTGCAGGAACTGTCTCAACTGAACAACTGTATAGCTCTCTAGTTTCCCTAAGTTAAAAGCAGCTCCAGCTGATGCATCTCCAGCTTGAGAAATGATGAAGAATCAACAAAAGTGCAAAGTTCCAAGGCAGAAAAAGAGTTCCCAATGAAGTTCAAAAGTCAATAAAAGGTCAGTAAAAATATGGAAGCAGGGAAGAAAATCCAAAAAGAGAAAAAGCAAAAACAAGCTGTATGTGGCCATGTAATAGTCTGCACTGAAAACAGTAGTGTACACTTAATCACTGTATGTCAAGTACAAACACAAGTTGAATCCCATCGCTACCACCAATTTTAGAAATAGGTTATTTGGTTGCATGACTGGTTACCCCTTATCCAAGCAAGGACCCTCACTCTGGAGAATCACCCTCAGTTAATCCCTGCTCACCCCCTTGGTAGCTTGGCACGAGCAGGCAGGCTTAACTTCAGAAGTAATGTCTAAAGTATTTGTACCAACACCAGTTTAGAAAAATAGGTAATATTTATCTAAATTAAACAAGACCAAAATGACAAAAATCCAACATACATAAGTCAAGATAAGAATTTTCAAAAGAATAAGAGTCTTAATCCTTAGAAAACAGTGAGAATGCTGTTCTTACACAAAGTACCTGGTTAGCGTAAAAAATAAGGCCGCATGGGTGTGCTTGCATCGGAAAAGTCAGCGATGCATAGATTCCTTACTTGCAAGTGAGGCCATGCATTGTTCACTTCCCAGGTCGGGTCGGCAATGCCTCGTTTTTCTGCCTCGCCAATGAGCGATGTGTAGATTTCTGTATGGGGCACCTCGGATCCGGTCCGAGTTGGGATGACTTGGACGACCAGTGACAATGCTTGGAAAATCCAGTCGCACAGTGTAAGAAAACCATACTGCATGGGGTTTGCTTCATTATCAGCCTCTGTAAGCGGGTGACGTGCGTCGTTTCTCCAGCCACCTGCCGTCGATTTCCCAACCGTGATGCAGGTGGAGCAATGATTTCAGCCACGAAGCAGGCTGCGCGTTGTTTATCAGCCATGTTGTGGAAGGTGCGTCATAAATTTCTACGCACAGTGTTCTGCACGTGGATTTTCAGTTTTTGTCTGCCAGCTTCACCTTTCAAGGGCCCAGGGACTGAATAGGGCACCGCTTGGCAGGGCAGGAGTCTCAGCAGAGACTCTAGGTGCTGGCAGAGGATGTCTTTGATGGCCCTGGCAAGCTCTATTCAAGCCCTTCGAGATTCTCAAGCAGGAATGTACAACAAAGTCCAGTCTTTGTCCCCTTTCACAGGCAGAAACACAATGCTGGATAGCCCAACAAAGCACAGTCATAGGCAGCACTTCTCCTCAGCTCTTCAGCTCTTCTTCTTGGCATAGGTTCCTCTTGATTCCAGAAATGATCTAATTTTCAGGGGTTTTATGTCCACTACTTATATCCCTTTCTGCCTTTGAAGTAGGCAAACTTCAACAGAAAGTCTCTCTTGTTTGTAAGATCCTGACTTGCCTAGGCCAGGCCCCAGCACAGACCAGTGGGTTGGAGACTGCATTGTGTGAGGGCAAGCAAAGCCTTTTAAGGTGTGAGTTACCACTCCTCCCCTCACTCCCAGCACACATAGTTCATCAGGATGTGCAGGCTACACCCCATCTCCCTTTGTGTCACTGTCTAGAGGAGAGATGCAAATAGCCCAACTGTGAAACTGACCCAGACAGGGAATCCACAAACAGGCAGAGTCACAGAATGGTTTGAGCAAGAATATGCCTACTTTCTAAAATTGGAATTTTCAAACACACAATCTAAAAACAAACTTTACCAAAAGATGTATTTTTAAATTGTGAGTTCAGAGACCCTAAACTCCATATTTCTATATGTTCCAAAAGGGAATCTGCACTTTAATAATATTTAAGGGCAACCTTCATGTTAACCTATGAGAGAGAAAGGCCTTGCACAGTGGAAACTGAATTTGGCAATGTTTCACTGTCAGGACATATAAAACACATTAGTAGATGTCCTACCTTAAACCTTCACTGCAAGCTGCCCATGGGACAACCTAGGGCTTACCTTAGGAATGCCTTACATGTAAAAAAAGGGAAGGTTTAGGCCTGGCAAGTGGGTACACTTGCCAATTCAAATTGATAGGTTAAAACTGCACACACAGACACTGCAGTGGCAGGCCTGAGACATGATTACAGGGCACTTATCTGGGTGGCACAATCAGTGCTGCGGGCCCACTAGTAGCATTTGATTTGCAGGCCCTGGGCACCTCTAGTGCACTGTACTAGGGACTTACTTGTAAATCAAATATGCCAATCACAAAAATCCAATTACACATTTATTTTACATAGGAGCACTTGCACTTTAGCACTGGGTAGCAGTGGTAAAGTGCCCAGAGTAACAATAACAGCAAAAACAGAGTTAAGCACATATCAACAACCTGGGAAATAGAAGCAAAACGTTAGGGAAAACCACACCAAGGATGCCAAGTCTAACAGGTTGGCATTGACATTGTGGGGCCTTTGGATCCGAAGACAGCTATGGGCAACAGGTTTATCTTGGGCTTGGTGGACCATGCCACCCGGTACCCAGAAGCTATCCCTCTGAGGTCATTCACAGCCCCTGTGGTGGGACGTGCATTTATGGGGGTTTAACCCGCATGGGGTTCCCCAAGTAGTAAGTATCTGATAGGGGTACCAACTTCATATCTACACATATGAAGTCTCTGTGGAAGGAGTGTGGGGTAACCTACAAGTTTACCATTCCTTATCTTCCTCAAGGAAATGGTCTGGTTTAGAGATTCAACTGTACCTTGAAGTGCATGATTATGGGCCTGTCAGAGCCCTTGAGGCGTAAGTGGGACATCCTCTTGCCATTGTCTTTTGTTGGCCTACAGGGAGGTCCCACAAAAGGGTCTTGGATTTAGCCCTTTTGAGTTGCTGTATGGACACCCTGTCAAGGAACCTTTGAGTCTGGTTAAGGAAGGGCTGGACAAGGCCTCCAGTAAGCCCCCCCAACCCCCTTCCAGGATGTATTCAGTTACTTGATGGCTTTTAGGAATCAGATATCCTGCTTCAGGAAGCTCTCCCAAGAGAACCTGGAAGCAAGCCAGGAAGATATGAATGGTGGCATCAATCAATCCGGAATTTGTTAAGCGCACTACTCACCCGTGAGGGTCTCAAAGCGCTGGTATAATGAGAATGCCACTCTGGTTGAGTTTCATCTAGGATAAAACGTGTAGGTGATGACCCCAGTCAAGCCTCTTGCTCTCCAAGATAAGTAGACTGGGCCTTTTGAGGTGGTGGAGCGCAACAGTGATGTCACATATTTGGTGAACTTGCAGACTCGTAGGAACCCTTTGACGGTCCTGCATGTGAACCGCCTCAAGCCTCACTTTGAGAAGTCTAAAGGGTCAAATGCTCCAAGCAATAGCTATTGGGATGGAGAAAGAGAGTGAGCCTCTTCCTGACCTCCAGTCTTCTAAGGAGAAAGAAGGGTCTGTGGAGGGTGTGCACGTCTCCCACTCACTGAC
The DNA here is from genome assembly GCF_031143425.1 of Pleurodeles waltl. NCBI lineage: Eukaryota > Metazoa > Chordata > Amphibia > Caudata > Salamandridae > Pleurodeles > Pleurodeles waltl. Next base: position 834,553,338 of record NC_090437.1, read on the forward strand.
TCCAGAACAACAGAGGGACTGTCACCAGGTGTTGGGACAGTTTGGCTCATTGTTTTCCTTGATCCCAGGGGTCACCCATTTGTGTATACATGATGTGGACACTGTGGACAGTCCACCTGTGAAACATAAAGTTTACAGAGTTACTGACAAGGTTAGGGCCAACATGAAGGATAAGGAATCCAACATTTTAGCTGTTGGGGTTATTGAGTTTTCCAGTAGCCCTTGGGCCAGTCCTGTGGTCTTGGTCCGAAAAGCTGCTGCTCCTGATGCCATTCCAGAACACGGGTTCTGTGTGGACTACCGGGGGTTCAATGCAGTCATAAAGACTGACGCGCATCCCATCCTCCAAGCTGATGAGCTCATTGATCGGTTAGGGACTGCCAAATATCTCATCACATTTGATTTAACGTCTGGACATTGGCAGATTGCTCTGACTGAGGGGGGCTAAGGAGAGGTTTGCATTTTCCACCCCAGATGGGCACTACCAGTTTAGCGTGATGCACTTTAGAATGACAAATCCCCCTTCCACCTGTGAGAGGCTGGATAACCAGGTGTTGGCTGGACTGGAGGATTTCATTGCTGGCGCAGGGAGCCAGTGAAGCCTGCTCCATAGAAAGGTTTCCATCTTTGAGGGCAGGAGGCCTGTCAGGTGGTAAGTGATCAGCACCACGAGCAAAAGGAGCCCAAGATCATCAGCATGGGCCCAACAACGCCTGTGATATCCCTGGTTGAAGTTTTGGGACCTTTGACCTTTTTGAGCGGCTCTGGTGACGAAGCGCTTGGGGCTTCACAGCAGTTTTCAGTCTTGCCCTGGGGTGGGCCAGGGCCCTGTGACTTCCACTGAAGAAACATGCAGTAAACCGGGGAAGTGCCATGGTGCTCTCCCCCCAAGAAGGAGAAAGCGCCCAGGACCCCATCCCTGGGCCCGAGGGGCAATGGGTGGAAGGGGAGTGCTGTTTCATTCCTCGTTTTCTAAGTGGGGCCCCAGCACCCTATCCCTGGGGTCCAGAGAGGAGACAGGATACTGCAGTTGTAGTCCCCGAGGAAAAGCTGAATGGGTCAGAAACTGAAAATGTCACAGAAGAGCCTAAAATCTAGTACTGGTGGTGTGATTCAATTTTGTAGATTGGGGAACATTAGTGAAGCCAATAGGAAGAAAGAGGCATATTGGGATTGTGAAAATTATTCCAAGGATGTGTGCAGCCTCCAAATGAAGGTTAGTTGAGAAGGGTGATGTGTCCTTAGTCTAATTTTCAGTTGATGAAGTATATATTAAACATGAACCATTTTCCGGTAGTCTTCAAATCCTCGACTTGTTCCCTGCTAGTTTTGGTCAATGTACTACTGCAATGTGATTTCAAATGCATTGAAATGTAAAAATATATCCTGTGAAATTGTATTCAGACCCTATATAAGGAATATATAGTGGGCAATGGTACTGGCTGGATGTATTATAGAGCATAATGAGTTTCCCTTCATTGAACGGTTTCAAAGGAGAGAGCTGTTTATAGCATTTCACTGAAAAGGCCCTGTACAGGAAATTGTAAATATTTTTCTCCGCCTGTGGCCTTCAAAGAAAGAATAATCAATGACGTCTTGTGACAGTTAGGTAAATTAAATGACCTCCAAGTGTTATGAATCAAATATATGACAAACCTCCTAAAAAAAGATAAAGTCAATGTACTGTAATGTATGAGATCACAAATACAATGATTTACGGTGCTTATCCACGACTGATCGATCCCCATAAAGCTGTAGACTCTTGATACCACAGAATTGTCATACACTGCATTATCTACCAGTCTAACAGGCACAATGTCTAAACTGGTGAGACAGCTCGTTTTCACTGAAGCAGTCACTGGGAAGATCCCAAACCAACGACCACACTCAGCACCACAAGGTGCTTAACTGATAACCATTCAGAGTGAACATGAGGCATTAAGGACATCAGTGGCTCAGTGGAGGACACCCCACTGAAGACATCAGGGAGCTCTTCTCTATGAGATCAGAGCTAGATTTCTTCAGCAAGCACCAGCTGGGGCTGGAGGTAGACTCGGACACGTAGAGAGGAAGGCAGCATTCTCTACTCGCTGAGAGCAATAAAACTGATATTTACAAAGAAAGGTCATGGAGCTAGAATATAGGAATGACTGCAAAATATAAATCAAGATGCCCACTGAAAACTTCGTGAAGGTACACTCAGAGCACCAGCCAACCTTCAGAACATCCCAATCAAAAACTGAGGCACTCATTACAACCCTGGCGGTCGGTGGTAAAGCGGCGGTAAAACCGCCAACAGGCCGGTGGTAAAAAAAATTGAATTATGACCATGGCGGAAACCGCCAACACAGACAGCCTGTAGGAGGCTGGCCTGGCTTGTAGTGGGTACCAGAGGTACTTACACTGTGTGCCAGGTCCAGTTATCCCTTATTAGTGTAAAAGAGGTGTTTCTAGCAGCTAAGGCTGATAGAAGGTAGCTATGGCAAAGCAGCTTAGGCTGAACTAGGAGACATGTAAAGCTCCTACTATACCACTGGTGTCATATGCACATTATCATAAGAAAACACAATACACAGACATACTAAAAATAAAGGTACTTTATTTTTATGACAATATGCCAAAAGTATCTCAGTGAGTACCCTCAGTATGAGGATGAGAAATATACACAAGATATATGTACACAAACCAAAATTATGAAAGTAATAGCAAAAGGAAGTAATGCAAGCAATGTAAAGTTACAGTAGATTGCAATAGGAGCATATAGGTATAGGGCCAACACAAACCATATACTCCAAAAGTGGAATGCGAACCACGAATGGACCCCAAACCTATGTGAGCTTGTAGAGGGTCACTGGGACTGTAAGAAAACAGTGAGGGTTAAAAAAATAGCCCACCCCAAGACCCTGTAAGGTAGGTGTAAAGTGCACCTACAACCCCCAGAGAGCACAGACGTCGTGATAGGGGGATTCTGCAAGGAAAACCAACACCAGCAATGCAACAACAGTGGATTTCCAGACCTGAGTACCTGTAAGACAAGGGGACCAAGTCCAAGAGTCGCAACAGTGTCGAGAGTGGGCAGGAGACCAGGAAATGCCAGCTGAGGGTTCAAGGAAGCTGCCACTGGATGGAAGAAGCTTGGTGTTTTGCAAGAACGAAGAGGACTAGGCACTTTCCCTTTGGAGGATGGATGTCCCACGTCGTGAAGAAGATTGCAGAGGTATTCCCATGCAGAAAGACCACAAACAAGCCTTGCTAGCTGCAAGGATCGCGGTTAGGGTTTTTGGATGCTGCTGTGGCCTAGGAGGGACCAGGATGTCGCTACTTGGATGAGGAGGCAGAGGGGGCACCCAGCAAGTCAGGGAGCCCTCACAGAAGCAGGCAGCACCCACAGAAGTACCTGAGTAGGCACTTGGAAGAAGAGTGAACCGGAGTCCACGCAAAGTCACAAAAGGGAGTCCCACGACGCCGGAGGACAACTCAGAAGGTTGTACACTGCAGGTTAGAGTGTCGGGGACCCAGGCTTGGCTGTGCACAAAGGAAATCCTGGAAGAGTGCACAGGAGCCGGATCAGCTGCAAATCACGTGGTATCCAGCAATGCAGTCTAGCGTGGGGAGGCAAGGACTTACCTCCACTAAACTTGGACTGAAGAGTCACTGGACTGTGGGAGCCACTTGGACAGAGTTGCTGAGTTCCAGGGACCACGCTTGTCGTGCTGAGAGGGGACCCAGAGGACCGGTGATGCAGTCTTTTGTTGCCTGCGGTGCAGGGGGAAGATTCCGTCGACCCACAGGAGATTTATTCAGAGCCCCTGGTGCAGAAAGGAGACAGGCTACCCCCAGAGCATGCACCACCTGGAAACAGTCGAGAAAGCCGGCAGGATGAAGCGATACAAGGTTGCTAGTAGTCGTCTTGCTACTTTGTTGCGTTTTTGCAGGCGTCCTGAGCAGTCAGCGGTCGAAACTTTGGCAGAAGGTGAAGAGGGAGATGCAGAGGAACTCTGGTGAGCTCTTGCAATCATTATCTGGTGAGATCCCCAAGAACCCTAAATAGCCAGAAAAGGAGGTTTGGCTACCTAGGAAGGAGGATTGGCTACCAAGAGAGGTAAGAGCCTATCAGAGGGAGCCTCTGACGTCACCTGCTGGCACTGGCCACTCTGAGCAGTCCAGTATGCCACAAACCCCTCTGTTTCCAAGATGGCAGAGGTCTGGGACACACTGGAGGAGCTCTGGGCACCTCCCCTGGGAGGTGCAGGTCAGGGGAGTGGTCACTCCCCTTTCCTTTGTCCAGTTTCACGCCAGAGCAGGGCAGGGGGATCCCTGAACCGGTGTAGACTGGCTTATGCAGAGATGGGCACCATCTGTGCCTATCAAAGCATTTCCAGAGGCTGGGGGAGGCTACTCCTCCCCAGCTCATCACACCTATTTCCAAAGGGAGAGGGTGTAACACCCTCTCTCAGAGGAAATCCTTTGTTCTGCCTTCCTGGGCCAGGGCTGCCTGGACCCCAGGGGGGCAGAAACATGTCTGAGGGGTTGGCAGCAGCAGCAGCTGTAGTGCAAACCCTGAAAAGGCAGTTTGGCAGTACCCGGGTTCTGTGCTAGAGACCTAGGGGATCATGGAATTGTCCCCTCAATGCCAGAATGGCATTGGGGTGACAATTCCATGATCTTAGACATGTTACATGACCATGTTCGGAGTTACCATTGTGACGCTGTACATAGGTAGTGACCTATGTACAGTGCACGCATGTAATGGCGTCCCCGCACTCACAAAGTCCAGAGAATTTGCCCTGAACGATGTGGGGGCACCTTGGCTAGTGCCAGGGTGCCCACACACAAAGTAACTTTGCACCTAACCTTCACCAAGTGAGGGTTAGACATATAGGTGACTTATAAGTTACTTAAGTGCAGTGGTAAATGGCTGTGAAATAACGTGGATGTTATTTCACGCAGGCTGCAGTGGCAAGCCTGTGTAAGAATTGTCAGAGCTCCCTATGGGTGGCAAAAGAAATGCTGCAGCCCATAAGGATCTCCTGGAACCCCAATACCCTGGGTACCTCAGTACCATATACTAGGGAATTATATGGGTGTACCAGTATGCCAATGTGAATTGGTAAATTTAGTCACTAGCCTGTGAGTGACAAATTTGGAAAGCAGAGAGAGCATAACCACTGAGGTTCTGGGTAACAGAGCCTCAGTGAGACAGTTAGGCATCACCCAGGGAACACATACATATAGGCCACAAACTTATGAGCACTGGGGTCCTGGCTAGCAGGGTCCCAGTGACACATAATAAACATACTGACAATATAGGGTTTTCACTATGAGCATTGGGCCCTGGCTAGCAGGATCCCAGTGAGCCAGTGAAAACACCCTGATATATACTCACAAACAGGCCAAAAGTGGGGTTAACAAGGCTAGAAAGAGGCTATTTTCTCACACAGCCACTTTAACACTCCGACCGCCACGGCGGTACAAACAAACAGCATGACGCTCACCGCCAACAGACAGGCGGAAGACAATGTACCGCCCACACTATTATGACAGGCCAATCTGCCACCTTTTCCGAGGCGGATTCAACGCAAACCAAAATACGGCAGAAACAGGACTTGGAAGGGAAAACACTCACCTCTACACAGCCCACGAGGAACCAGGGCGCCATGGAGCCTGAACTCCAAATCCTCCCTGCGATAGTCTTCCTGCTCCTCTATCAGAAGCACGACAGACGGCGGCGACGACCACGGTGAGTACTGCACCTACAACACACGGGAGGGGGTAGGGAAAAGAGAGTGACACACACATGCAATACCCCCACCCTCACCCACAACAAAACACACACCAATACATGCTGAAACATCACATTTACACCCCCAAACCCCCCCTGGAAGAACACAATGATAAAAAGAAATTATTGTAACCGTTGTAATCAATAAACATCCATTAGGCCAAAATTTATATACACTATAAACAAATATGTACACCAAGAATTAAAATCCAGGTACTGCATCTATATAGTCCGTGGACAACTGGGCCCAAAATGCATGTTTGAGGCCCACACAAGATACCAGATCGAAATGGAGAGAGCACTGCAAGGGCATCAGATCGAAATAAAACAGGCATCTCAGGGGGAAGGGAAGGGGTGCACCTCAGACAGATGAGTGCACGACACCAGCTCCACGAGGGGGCTCCATGCCCATTGATGTATCCTGGGGAGTACAAAGCCACAGTCTCTCAAGTCTCTCCAGTGGGTGATTTGCCCACTGCTTTATCCTGGGGAGTGCAAAGCCATAGTCTCTCAAGTCTCTCCAGTGGGTGGGTTGTCCACTGCTTTATCCTGGGGAGTGCAGAGCCACAGTCTCTCAAGTGGATAACAGTCTCCACTGGTTCTGGAGGGGGCTTTGTGCCCAGAGTGCTTCATCCTGCCAAGGACTGAGGTAGTAGATGAGATTCTCCACTGGTTCTGGAGGGGGCTTTGTGCCCAGAGTGTTTCATCCTGCCAAGGACTGAGGTAGTGGATGAGATTCTCCACTGGTTCTGGAGGGGGCTTTGTGCCCACAGTGCTTCATCCTGCCAAGGACTGAGGTAGTGGATGTGACAGTCCACTGACGGTGGGGCAACATGGAAGCTGCCCAGGCCCCTGGAACTGACCACCAGCCACATACGGATGACCACTGGGGATGGCAGCCATGTCTGCTGTGGTGCCACTGGCTCAGGTTCTCGCGGGTCCGCTGGCGGGGCTGGCGGTAGTGTCATTAGCGGCCTCACTGACTGCAGTGTTGGTGGCTGACTCACTGACTGCGGTGCTGGTGGCTGGCTCAATGACTGTGGTGCTGGTGGCTGGCTCACTGACTGCCGTGCTGGCGGCGGTATCAGTAGCGGCGGTGCTGGTGGCGGGCTCACTGATTGGGGTGCTGCTGAAGGGCACAGTGTCTGCGGTGCTGGTGAAGGGCTCAGTATGTGGGATGCTGGCGGCAGTGTCTGTGGCGATGGTGCATGTGGCGGTGCCGGCGGTGGTCTTGTCCGCCGTACAGGTTGGCGACGACGTTGACTTGCCTTTATTCTTCAGGCCCTTCCCCACCTTGGATGGTGGCACAGCTGTCTTGCCACTCCCCACAATTGTCTTGCCTGAGCCCTTGGTGGCAGTTGTTTTGGCCTTCTCCCTCTGGGATGTGGGCAACTTTTTCTGTTTTGGAGGTGGGGAAATGTCCTTGGCCTCGCTCCTTGGGACACTGGCAGCCCTGTTGCTTGGTGCACTCCAAAATCCGGGTATTGCTGGCACCACTGTGCCCGGTGATGTGGTGGCTGAGGTGCTGGGTTGGGACCTGGAAAGGCGGGCCCTAGGGGACGGACGGGGGGGAGGTGTAGGGAAGAGGTCAACATTTAAGAGGAAATGTTTTTTAGACACACTGGGATGGGTAGATGGAGGGGGTTTGGGAGTGGAGGAAAAGGTAGTGGTTGTAGGAGGGGTTCATTTGCTGACTTTGGGTGAAGGTGCATGGGCTGGAGGCTGTTGTGAGGTGGATTTGCTGTTGGGTGGGTGTGTGACTGCGTTTGTGTACTTTGGGAGGAGGGCTCACAGACACACTGGTAGAGGACACAGGGGATGTGTGAATGGTAGTGGGGGTGGTGAGTGCACATGAGCGGTGTGTGGTGATGGGCGTGCTGGTGATGGAGGTAGTGGCTGAAGATGTAGTGCATGCAGGTGTGAGTGGAGACGTGACAGGGAGGGTGGAGGGAGACATGGAGGAGGCCGACACAGTGGAGGCAGTGGATGTTGGTATGTGTGGATGGGTATGATGCTTGTTGGAGTGCTTGTGGGATGTGTGGTGCTTATGTTTGCCAGAGCCACCCTTGTGTGTTGAAGTGTGTGCCTGCTGGTCTGATGGTGTGCTTGGGATGGGCTCAGGTACTGGGGATTGGGTCTGGGTGGAGGAAGTTGGAGGGGGGAGGCTGGACACAGGGACAATGGCTGCCATCAGTGCAGAGGCCAGAGCCTAAAATGCTCACTGGTGGGCTGCCTGGCCAGAATGAATGCCCTCCAGGTATGCATTTGTCTGTTGCAACTTCCTCTCTACACCCTGGATGGCATTCAGAATGGTAGACTGCCCAACAGTGAGGGATCTCAGGAGGTCAATAGCCTCCTCACTGAGGGCAGCAGGGCTGACTGGGGCAGGGCTTGAGGTGCCTGGAGCAAAGGAGATGCCCACCCTCCTGGGTGAGCGGCCACGGGACACACGCTGAGGGGCTGCTGGGAGGGCGGTGCTGGCGGGGGGTGGCGGCTGTACCTGTAGATGCGGTGGGCACAGAGGGGCCCGCCACCGCAAGGGAGCTCCCATCAGAGGAGGAGTTGGTGTTGCTGGTCTCAGCTCCTGTCCCCGCCGTGGAGCTCCCCTCGCCCTCCGTCCCACTGGTGAATTCAGACTCCATTGTCTGGCCCTCCAGGGCCATGTTGGATACAGCTCCCTCCTGTTCCGGTGGCACAGCTCCTCCGCCTGATGATGCTCATGCACACAAGAACAGGGAGACCACAAAAAGAGGGGGAAGAAAGAAGAAAGACATGTTCAGTGCATACAATAGCACTACCGTTGGCAGACACTACAGACACAGCAGCCCTCTGCACTACGCCATGCACTTAGAGTTCCCTAATTAATCACAGGGACATGGGGTACATGGCCAATGCCCGATTGCTGCACACATGGAAGTCACAGGAGCCTGACTAGGTGTAGATGGCTCTTACCACTGGTGGGGATGGGGTGCCACTTAGCCAGCCTCACAAGGGGTCCTTGCCTACAAAGCTCGCCCTAGCCTAGGGGAACCCACTGCCCACCTCCCCCACCCAGACACCTCCAATGCGCGCAGGGTCAGCTGAATGTGAGTGTACCCCCTTGTGGCTGCTGTGATGCCCTCAAGCGCCCATCCAACTCTGGATATGCCACAGCCAGGATCCGGAACATCAGGGAGGTCATGGTGCGATGGGCACCCCTCCCACCTTTGGGAGGCCATCCCCAGCTGGGCCTCCGCCATCTTCTTGCTCCAGCGGCAAAGGTCCTCCCATCTTTTTCGGCAGTGGGTGCTCCGTCTGTGGTGGACCCCCAGGGTCCGGACGTCCTTGGCGATGGCACGCCAAATATCCTTCTACTGGTGGGCGCTGACCTAGAGGAATAGTACAGGGGAGAATGTAAAACTTTTACCGTCCAGAACGTCACAGTCATTGTCCCACGTTCCCACCCTTGCCCTGACGCACATACACTCACCGTCCGATCATGCAGGCCACATCTCCCCCCGTATCTTCCATCCACACCATTCCAAACAGGCATTGCCCATACAAAATGCTCACAGTGTACTCACCTGTTTGTCTGGAGGACCGTAGAGTAGCGTGTACTTGGGGAGGACCCATCCACTAGTTTCTCTAACTCCTCTGATGTGAAGGCTGGGGCCCTTTCCCCAGACACATGAGCCATTGTCGCTTCCAGACTGAGGTCACAGCAGCACTTGCAGTGTAGGTCCTCTCCTGTCGAAGATCAGGTATCAAGTGAGTGAACTGAGAGAAAATGGCGGTCACCTCCATGGCGGTGCGTACCGTCACCGCCGGTGTACATCATCATTGGCTCCTAGAACCCCTAGGGCCCAATGTTAACCAATGCAGGATTGCGCTGCGGTCTTCGACCACCTACCGCGACGGTGTAAAGTGCCAGCACAGTTACCTCATATCCCCTTGTCCCACATTACAGGTCAGGCAGCCGCCATTTCAGGCGGCCACATGGCATCAGTTTTTAATGCGTCACACATATATAGGCCTTACATTTACACAGAGACAGGCACATAGTGTATTGACAAATGTGTGCAATAAAATTATTGTCTTACTACGTCACTGTTGGCTGACTCTGTGCTCGCTGTTCTCCTCCATAGGGCACGTCCTCCGGGGCAGGTGAGGAGATAGCAGCATCCTCCGGTATACAGACCGCTAAAGGACCTGTCGACAATGGAAGAGAGACATGTAATAGTCACCTACAGACTTGATCGTGCCACAATCCATGAACTGTGTGCCCAGTTGGAGCCGGACCTGATGTCAGCTATCCGCCATCTCACTGGAATCCCCCTTCTAGTGCAGGTCCCGTCTGTACTTCATTTCCTAGCAAGGTGGTCTTTTAAAAAAACAGTGGCCATAGCATCAGGGATGTCCCAGCCTATGTTCTCTAACATGTTGTCCAGAGTGTTGTCTTCCCTGCTGAAACACATGCGCAGCTACATCGTGTTCCCTCAGGTGGAGGATTTGCCTACAGTGAAAGGTGACTTCTATGCCCTGGGACATATCCCCAACATCATGGGTGCCATTGATGGAACACATGTGGCCTTGGTACCCCCCACAGGAGTGAACAGGTGTACAGAAACCGGAAGAGGTACCATTCTATGAATGTGCAGATGGTGTGTTTGGCAGACCAGTACATCTCCCATGTTAATGCAAAGTTCCCTGGCTCAGTGCATGACGCTTACATTTTGAGGAATAGCAGCATCCCTTATGTGATGGGGCAACTCTAGAGGCACTGTGTGTGGCTAATAGGTGAGGACAAGGACCCTATACTGTGTCAATAGTTGTCTGGGTCTGGGGATGGTCCAGAAGGAGGTCTTCTGGCAGCTGTGGAGCCTGTGGACAGTGAAGAAGAGGAGGCAGAAGAACAGGACATAGACAACAGAAACAATGTGATCCAGCAATACTTCCAGTGAGACACAGGTAAGAAGACATCACTGCCTCCCACATCTGATAAAATTGTTAGACCTATCAATTGTCTGTCACTTTCACCCAGAGTATGGACCGTGAATCGTCACTTTGCCTTTCCATTTCACAGATTTGGCTCCCATTGTGTGACCTCTGCTATGTTACCTCATCGACTAGAGGTATGTGACATTGGTATGTTGACAATAGAATGGACCTTGCTATTTTCCTCAGTTATTGCAAATACACATTTGTGAAAGCACAGACTGACTCCAGATTGTTTTGTGTTTCAAGGGTGTTTATTTCAGTGCTAAATAGTGGAGGGGTTGTATAATGGTCAGGGGTGATGGTGGAGGAATGTCCATGGCAGAGTCCAGTTATTAGTCTCACCAGTGCATTGTCCAAAGGGGCATAGGAAGTGGAGCTAGGGCAGTTTAAGGATGGACAAGGTGACAAAGTGGGACAGAAGGATGACATTCAGGGTGGTCTCCTTTCTTGGCGGGGGTCTTGGCATTGTTCTCTGTCTTTGTCCTGGATCTCAAGGACCGTTTGCGGGGTGGTTCTCCATCTGCAGGGGGTGGGGTGCTGGTGTGGTGGTCCTGTGGCGGTGCCTCCTGTCCACTAGCGCCGGCAGAGGTGGTGGGCAGTTCATCGTCCAGGCTAGTGTCAGGGGCCCCTTGTTGTGCCACAGTGTCCCTCCTGGTGTTGAGGACTTCCTCCAGCACCCCTACAATAGTGCCCAGGGTGGAATTGATGGATCTGAGTTCCTCCCTGAAGCCCAAATACTGTTCCTCCTGCAGCCGCTGGGTCTCCGGAAACTTGGCCAGAACCGTTGCCATTGTCTCCTAGGAATGATGGTAGGCTCCCATGATGTTGGAGAGGGCCTCGTGGAGAGTGGGTTCCCTGGGCCTGTCCGTCCCCTGTCGCACAGCAGCCCTCCCAGTTCCCCTGTTTCCCTGGGCATTTGTCCCCTGAACCGTGTGCCCACTGCCACTGCCCCCAGGTCCCTGTTGTTGTTGGGGTGGTGGGTTAGCCTGGGTTCCCTGTAGTGGTGGACACACTTCTGCTTGACGTGTCCTGGGGACAGAGGGATGGGCCCGCTGGGAGGGTGCTGTGGTGGTGTTTCCTGAGGGGGGAGGCTCTGTGGTGGCTTGTGACTGTGTCAGGGGAACCAACTGTCCGGAGGTCCCAAATGGGCTGGGCTGGTCATCTAGATCCAGTTGGACAGAACTGCGTCATCACTGTGGGCCTCTTCTGTGGGGTGGGGGGTGACATGTCTGGAACCTCTTGTCCGGTGACGTTGGGTAGGGGTCCTGCAGTGGTGTAAAGGCATGATTATTGCATCTGTGTGTGCCATTGTGTGCAATGGGTGGGTGACCCTGTACCCCAGTGCTTACATTCTTTTGTAGGACCTTGTGTGATCATTGTTTTGGGGTCTGTGTGGGTATGTGTAGTGGACATGCTTTGGTGATGGGTGTCCATGCTTTGTTGTTGCATGCAGGGCTTGCTGTTGGGATGTGTGGTTTGTGATAATAGGACATATGTGAGGAGCTGGAGTGATGGGGTGAGGGCGAGGGTGTGGTATGTGTTGGCATGCAGGTAGGGTGGGGGATATGGTAGTTAAAAATTTGACTTACCCGAGTCCATTCCTCCTGCTACTCCTGCGAGGCCCTCAGGATGCAGTATAGCCAAGACCTGCACCTCCCATGTTGTTAGTTGTGGGGGAGGAGGTGGGGGTCCGCAGCCAGTCCTCTGCACTGCAATGTGGTGTCTTGAGACCACGGAACGCACCTTCTCCCGTGGCCGTATTCCTGTTGGCGTGACGGTGTGGCGGACTTGTGTGTGTGTCTGGATTTTGGCAGATTCTGAGCTGTCGGTCGTAATAGCTGTAGCGGATTTCCGCGGCCACGGCGGTGTGTTGGCGGTCTTCTGCACGGCGGTAAGCGGGATTTACTGCCAATGTTGTAATGAGGGCCTAAGTCTCCTTAATCCATCCTATTATTAGGGCTGGGGGGGAATTCTGATGTTTGACCCCTGCATGAAGTGATCCTAATGATTCTTATTACAGGAGTAACATAGTGGACCATGGTGTTTACACATTACCCCCATACATGATCAGTAGTAGCGAGAGGAAAAAGTCATAAAATGTGGGACACATAATATGCCATACAAGACCACTACTCAGAACACTTGGAACATTGGATAGTGTGCACCATATGTTTCAACCTCTCACCCCCCCCGAATCTTAGATATAGTCCTTTCATGGGCAACTCCACACTTACTCTACAACCAGCCCACATGACAGGCTGACAAGAAGAACCTCATTAAGTGGGTCAGACTTTCGGAGACTGGACATCAACTCAGTCGACTGATAGCTCACCTGATTAGAGCACCAGATATCTTCATAATGGCAGACAATCCTACCAGTCATCTTATGTAGCCACCTACCTCCTCTGGAGCAGACTCTATTGCACTTTACTAGAGAAAACAACTGTTACTAAGCCACCCAGCGCCTCATGGCATATATAATTCCAAGAGCCACTAATTTCTTAGTTTGGTTGAGAAGCCACTAAATGAAAAACCCACACAATCCTTCAATAGTCTCACTCAATGTGAATGCTTTTACACACTTCATGAAGAGAAAGAAATGCCTAAATTACTTACACTCACACCAGCCTCATTTTACTCTGATCCAAGAGACCCTGTTCAACTCGTAGTCTCAAAAACTCATAGCAGACTGCGTAGGCAAGGAATATCAAGGCAGGAAAGGGCAACCTACGAACACCCAAATCAGTCTGAAAATGAGGTATTGTCATCCTTTTCAGGCTACTTATCAGGTTCATAAAATCTGTCAGGATCCACATGAACACTTTGTATTTATTAAAGTTACGGTACAGAGTCAAACATTACTAATAGGATCGGTGTATGCACCAATTCAATAAATGTCAGTTATCCAGAATATTGTTCCACCAGGCCAGATCTAAAGGAAGTGAACTGTACCTTGTTATGGATCTGTTCTTGGACAAGTCTGACAATCCCCTGACACAACAGCATACCAATTGAGACTTGGCAGAAGTCCTAATGACATATTTCTCATTGTCAGGAGCCGGGATATTGATGCACCTGACAGATCAGATTAGCCCTAACCCTCGTGAGCACATGGTACGTGCACTCATGTAGGCTGTTTCTTAACATTTGCAACACTTGAACAGAGTGCCTGATACAGTGTTTCAGGCCCTGATGCCATAGAGATCTGGCTGATCCTGGTTATAATGAAAGCTCCTATGAGGAACCACAAGCTCCACAAAATGAAACAAATTGCTTGAAAGCTACTCTGTGCACATAGTTACTGAAAAACAAAGGCGCAATATTCTTTGGGCTGCAGGTAAGGCATACCTCAAAGTAGAGGCAATGCAAGACTCTGATTTCACACTACCGGTACAAAATAGTTTGGAGCAACATGTTACCACCCAAACCACAGATTACTCCTTCACCCACTCACAACAAGTACCTTCACTTTCTGCTTGAGGAAAATTATGATCTGAATGCTGTTTATACCTCTTAAGTGGAGAAAGCCTTGACATAGACAACAGCACTGTCAACAGGGAAAGAAATCGGGCTAACTATTCACTCTGCATCTCAGACAGCTTGAGGACCACAACTCTATCTCATCCATTAGGAACGCCCAAAGCTAACAACTAATCAAGCACAAAGATTGGGTAATGATATGACAGAAAAGGGAATTAACATGGTAATAAATGAGCTCCCGTATAATCAAGGCAAAGGTGATCAACGGTTACTCTTCAAAATTGTAGAGAGTCACTTATACACAATCTTTTGGAACATCAAGGAGAACAGCCCTTCAAATGAGACAAATAAAGCTAAAATTCCCCTCATCCTCAATCCTGGTGTAGATGCAATGAGCTGTTCCATCTAAAGACTGGGATCTCTGCACAATGTGGACACAAAGATTTTGGCTAAGGTAGTAGCCAGATGATTGAGGCCCTCATTATGACATTGGTGGTAAGTCCCGGTTACCGCCATGCCGACTGCTGCCAACATACTGCCACAGCAGCGGCTTACGGCTACCCATATTATGACACACACATAGTAATCCATCATTATACAGACACACACATACGTCCGCCAGCCCAAAAGGTCAGTGATAAACTGGTGGTACCAAAACCCACACCATTACGCCAACAGAACTACGCCCACCACATTATGACCCGGGAATTACTGCAGCGGACATTCAACTGCGGTAAACCATTGGCGGTACATAGCACCGCACTCAAACCACACACAACCTAACATAACAACACCACATTGGACAATTCAAACTACACACACCTTACAACCTTACACACACCACACCCACACCACTAGAAAACACACACCCATACTACCCAGAACCCTCTACGACTAGAAAGAATTGCCACTAAAGAGAGATACAGCAAGAGCACCCACAAAATCAGAGCCACAGAACACCATCACCCATACACCACCACGCACCTTACAGCACACACCCCAACACATCACCCCACACACCCTCACACACACCACTCACACCACATCCATGGCACCATAAAGACACCCCAGGTTCTCAGAGCAGGATCTAAGAGTCACAGTGGAGGAAATCATCCGGGTAGAGCCACAGCTATTTGGAGCACAGGTGCAGCAGACATCCATTGCTAGGAAGATGGAGCTGTGGCAGAGAATAGTGGGCAGGGTCAACGCCGTGGGACAGTACCCCACGACAAGGAATGACATGAGGAAGAGGTAGAACGACCTATGGGGGAAGGTGCGTTCCGTGGTAGCAAGACACCAGATAGCTGTACAGAGGACTGCGGTGGACCCCCACCTCCTCTCCTACAACTAAGAACATGGGAGGAGAAAGTCTTGGCAATACTGCATCCTAAGGGCCTGGCAGGAATAGCAGGAGGACAGGACTTTGGTAAGTCAACTCTTCACTACTTTCACCCCCCCTACCTGCATGCCATCACATACCCCCATACCTACCATCACAACCACCCATCACTCCACCACCTCACATACACTCCACCAACACAACCCACCCCTCCCACTACCAAGCCCTGCATGCAACAGCAATGCATGGACACCACTCACAGACCTTCATGAACACCCATCACCAAAGCATGCACACTTGAGACAATCACCTATCCAACCAAATCACCACTCACTCAAGCCTAAGCTGGCAGGTCAATCACAACCATACAGGGCAACACACCCATGCACAAGATGTCACACGCAGAAACAATAACACTGCATTTACATCCCCACAGGTCCCCCACACAAGGTCACTGGAGAGGAGGTGCCAGCAACATCCAGTCCCCCCACAGAAGAGGCCCACAGTGATGACAGCACCTCTGCATGCCTGGTTCAGGATGGCCAACCTGGCCCATCACGGATGTCCGGACAGTCCGTTACCCAGGCACAGTCCCATACCACCACTGAGTCTCCCCCTCAGGAAAAAACACCACAACACCCACCCAGCAGGCCCATACCTCTGTCCCCAGGACACATCAATCGGCAGTGTGTCCACCACTACAGGGACCCCAGGCAACCCCACAAACACACGATGATCAGGGACCTTGGGTCAGCGGTAGTGGGAACACGGTTCAGAGGACAGAGGCACAGGACGACAGGGAAGCTTGGAGGACTGCTGTGCGACAGGGGGAAGACAGGCCCAGGGAACCGACTCTACACGAGGCACTCACCAACATCCTGGGAGCATATCACCAATCCCAGGAGACAATGGACTAGATACTGGCCAAGTTGCAGGAGACCCAGCGGCTGCAGGAGGGACAGTACCTGGGGATCAGGGAGGACCTGAGGGACATCCACACCACCATGGTCACCATTGCAGGGGTGCTGGCAGACATGGCCAACACCATGAGGGAGGCAGTGGAACACCAATGGGCCTCTGACCCTAGCTACACCGATGAACAGCCCTCCACCTCCGCTGACGCTAGTGGACAGGAGGCCCCACCACAAGAACAACAGGCCACCAGCACCTCACCCCCTGCAGAAGGAGAACCACCCCACAAACGGTCCCTGCGATCCAGGCAGAAGCCAGAGAACATTGCCAAGATCCCCATCAGGAAATACGACTCTCCTGATTGTCACCCTTGTGTCCCACTCTGTCACCCTGTCCACCTTGAACATTGCTCTCCTTCCTATACCCCCTTGGACAATGCACCTGTGATATAAATAGACTGGAACTCTTACCTGGATTCTACTCCACCCCCTCACCTCCAGCCTATAGCAATACCCCATCCACATAAATAAACATCCTTGTAAAAAATACAAGTATTGAGTATGTGAAGTGATGGAACTATGTATTTGTTTAACAATCTGTAGACATTGAAATTCAACTTTACAGTAATGTATACATAGGTATGACCTGTAGTTGGCTGCAGTCGATACACAAAGAGCCAGAGTGGGGCACATATATCTGTAAATAGACATGTCAAAGGGTACAGTAAGTGGCCATAGCAGTGGGAATATCAGCCTGCCAGTGACAATTTACAACACAAAACTGCAATCGAAGGTAAAGTTACAGTGTCTTACCTGTGTGTCACCGGAAGTACTGTCGTATGATTGATGTTCTATTGTCCTCATCCTCATTCTCTGCCTCCTCTTCCTCACTGTCCACAGGCTCCACCGCTGCCACACGCCCATCTCCAGCCTCATCCTCCTGCAGAAAAGGCACCTAGCGACGTAAGGCAAGGTTGTGCAACATGCAACATGCCACGATGATGTGGCAGACCTTTTTGGGTGAGTAGCACAGGGAACCTCCTGTTAGATGGAAACACCGAAACATGGCCTTGAGGATGCCGAAGGTTTGCTCTATAATTCTTCTTGTTCGCCCATGTGCCTCATTGTAATATTCCTCTGCCCCTGTCCTGAGATTCCTCACTGGGGTCAGTAGCCATGAGAGGTTGGAGTAACCAGAGTCACCTGCAAATATCGAGGGATACCTGTTAGCCAGACACTAACCATTAGGGCCAACCCCATTCCCATACACCAACATATACTGGGTGCGGACCATGGGCTCACCTATTAGCCACACCCTGTGTCTCTGGAGTTCAGTCATCACATATGGCATGCTGCTATTCCTCAGGATAAAGGCATCATACACAGACCCAGGATACTTTGCATTGACATGGGAGATGTACTGGTCCGCCAGGCACACTATCTGTACTATCTGCACATTCATGGAGTGAAAGCTCTTTCATGGAGTGAAAGCTCTTTCGATTTCTGAACACCTGTTCATTTCTCCGGGGGGGGAGGGGGACAAATGCAATATGTGTATCATCAATTGCCCCAATGATGTTGGGTATATGTCCCATTGCACAGAAGTCAGCTTTCACTGTGGCCAAATCCTCCTCGTGGGGGAAACCAATGAAACTGCGCATGTGTTTAATCAGGGCAGACAGCACTCTTTTTAGCACAATTGAGAACATTGGCTGTGACATTCCAGCTGCCAAGCCCCCTGTCACTTGGAAAGAACCAGTTGCCAAGAAATGGAGCACAGATAGGACTTGCACAAGAGGGAGGATCCCAGCGGGGTGACGGAAGCAGAGATGAGGTCTGGCTCCAATTGGGCACACAGCTCTGTGATTGTGGTTCTGTCAAGTCTGTAGGTGAGGATAATGTGCCTGTCCTCCATTGTTGCCAAGTCCACCAGGGGCCTGTACACGGGGGGATGTCTCCATCTCCTATTCATCCTCAACGGTTGTAATCTAGGGGGCAAAATGATGAGCATCTGGTTAGTATTCAACATTTCCAAAATGTACAGTGCCTTGCATGCTGTGACAGAAACAGTATGTTGTTGTATAGTGCCAAATGGTGCCTATGTGTGATGTGACGCAGTTAGGTGAAATGGCGTCCACCTGTCCTGTGTGGATGGACATGTGGAAATGAGGTAATGCCGGTGACATTGTGTGCTGGTGCGGGAGGCGTTCGAGCACCGCAGTGCAACTCCTCATTGTTTGTCATTTTACCCAATGGGTTACAGTAGCCAATAGTAGTGTATGTCGGCAGTGACGGTATGCACCGCCGCGGACGTGACTGCCATTATCTATCTGTTCACTCACTTGCTACCTGACCTTCAACAGGAGAGGACCTACACTGCAAGTGCTGCTGTGACCTGTGTCTGGAACCTACCATGGCTCGTGTCACTGGGGAAAGGGCCCCTGCCTTCACCGCTGCAGAGTTGGAGAGACCGATGGATGGGGTCCTACCTCTGTACCGATTGCTGTATGAGCCTTCAGACCAACAGGTGAGTACCCATGACCATGATGCATGGGGCCTGAATGCATGGAGTTCTGTATGTGAGGGCCTTGTGTAAAGAGGGGTGGTTGAGGGATCCAGGGCAGAGTGCTGCATGCATGGTGCGCAACGTATGTGGGTAAGGGGATGGGAGGGATATGGTGGGCCATTAGCGTACAGGCCAGAGGGTATGACTGACAACTTTTTTCTATGTGTATTTCTCTGCAGGTCAGCACCCATCAGAAAAAGGATCTAGGGCATGCCATTGCCAAGGATGTGCGGACCCTGGTGGTCTATGGCAGGTGAAGCTTCCACTGTCGCAAACAGTGCGAGGACCTGAGACGCTGGGCAAGGAAGGCGGCGGAGGCCCAGCTGTGGATGGCCTCCCAACGAGAAAGGGGTGCCCGTCTAACCCTGAGCCCCCTGATGTTCCGCATACTGGAGTTGGCCTATCCGGAGCTGGATGGGCGCTTGAGGGCATCACAGCAGCCACAAGGGGGTGAGTACAGTTTCACATTAATCCACTTGTGTGTGGTAGAGTGGCCTTCGGGTGGGGGATGTGGGCCTGTTGGTGCCCCTAGGCCAGGCCAGACATTGCAGGGTAGGTTCCATGTTGGGCAGGAGCTGATGAACTCTAACTCCAACCAAGCTAGTGGGCATCCACTACTGGGCAGGGCTCTGTGTGTCTCAGGTATGCTACAATTTGCATTAGGTATTTCTGTCCATGGCCTGGTGACTAGTATTGTGACTGGTAGTGCATTGCCTAGTGCGTAGGGAGGTTCCCTGTGCGTGTGTGTGTGTGTGTGTGTGTCGTGTACGCCAACGGTGGTGAGGTGGCTGCCATTGACAAAGTGTATCCTCAGTCTCTTCCCCCCTTTTTGTTTTGATATCCTGTCCTTCTGCACATTAGCATCATCTGGCAGGGGAGCAGAGGCACTGGCGACAGATGGAGCTGCATCCCACAGAGCCCATGAGGCTGAATCCACCGACGGTAAGGGCACCCTTGGGACGTAGGGCGAGGGGAGCACCATGGGAGACAGGAGGCGACAGGTTGGAAAGTGATACCTCCTCCGATGAACAGCACAGCCCTCCCAGCAGCCCCTCAGCGAGTTTCCCGTGCCCGCTCACCCAGCAGGGTGGGCATTTCCTTCACCCCAGACACCTCAGGCCCTGCCCCTGTTAGCCCTGCTGCTCTCAGTGAGGAGGCTATTGACCTCCTGAGATCCATCTCTGTTGGGCAATCAACTAAAGTGAATGCCATCCAGGGGCTGGCAGTGCATCTGCAACAAACAAATGCATTCCTGGAGGGCATTCACTGTGGTATGGCGGCCCAACAGAGATCAATCCAGGCTGTGGCCTCCTCCCTGATGGCAGCCATTGTTCCTGTCTTTAGCCTCACCCCTCCAACTTCCTCTGCCCAGTCTTATTCCCCTCAACCCCAACCTATCCCAAGCACACATTCAGACCAGCATGCACCCAAGACAACACACAGGAGTGGCTCAGGCAAACACAAGCACCACACATCATCCCACAGGCACTCAAACAAACACCATCCAGATGCAGACACATCATCATCCACTGCCCCCATTGTGTACCCCTCCTCCTTGTCATCCACCTCCATCCCAGTAGTGTCTCCACTCACACCTGCATGCACTACATCCTCATCCACTGCCTCCATCACCATCACACCTATCACTACATACCCCTCGATAGCAGTCACCACCCCCACCTTCATGCCCTTGTCCCCTCTGTCCTCTCCCACTCTGTCTGTGCCCCCGTCCCAAAGTACCCAAACGCAAGCACACAGACACCCAACAGCCATCCACCTCACAACAGCATCCAGCCCATTCACCTGCACCCAAACACAGAAGACCGACATCTCCTACAACCATTCCTTCTTCCTCCACTGCAAGACCTTCACCCTCCTCCCGCCTCAGTGTCCCTAAGAAGCTTTTCCTCTCCACCGTTGACCTGTTCCCTACCGCTCCCCCCCCCCGTCCTTCACGTCGGGCCAGGGTGGTCAGAACCCAGGCTAGCACTTCAGCCACCCAGTCCATGTCCACAGTAGTTTCGGCAGCTACTGCAGGTGTGAGAGGCTCCAAAGAAACACCCATCAGCACTGTCAGTGTGCCTGTATCAGCTGCCAAGGGGAAGGACAAGCATGCACCACCAGCTGGCAAGGGGAAGGGCATGGAGGCACCACCAGCTGGCAAGGGGGCACCACCAGCTTACAAGGGAAAGGGCAAGGAGGCACCACCAGATGGCAAAAGCAAGGGTAAGGAGGCACCACCAGCTTAAAAGGGGAAGGGCAAAGGGCCTGCCTCTGCAGGCAGAAAGGACAGGAGGCCTGGTGCTGGGACTGATTCTGAGCCCTTAACACCAACCATGGCGCTTCAGCCGTCCGAGGCTGCAGGGGAAGGGCTGGAGCCTCCCCCCACCACTGGCAGTCCCGACACCAGCACTGCCACCAGCACCTGCACCACCATCAGCACCGCCGCCAGCAGCAGCAGCCCCAGTGGGCATCTGTCCGATGCTGCAGGGGAAGCGCTGGAGCCTCCCCCCACCACTGGCAGCACCGAGACCAGCACCACCGCCAGCACCGCTGCCAGAAGCAGCAGCCCCAGTGGGCATCCGTCCGAGGCTGCAGGGGAAGGGCTGGAGCCTCCCCCACCACTGGCAGCCCCAACACCAGCACCGTCACCAGCACCTGCACAGCCACCAGCACCACCACCAGCACCGCCGCCAGCACAGCCACCAGCAGCAGCAGCCCCAGTGGGCATCCGTCCCAGGCTGCAGGGGAAGGGCTGGAGCCTCCCCCCACCACTGGCAGCACCGACACCAGCACCGCCGCCAGCACCACCGCCAGCAGCAGAAGCCCCAGTGGGCATTCGTCCAAGGCTGCAGGGGAAGGGCTGGAGCCTCCCCCCACCAATGGCAGCACCGACACCAGCACCGGCACTGCCACCACTGAGCAGACGTCGCTGCCGGTGGGCAGTGTGTAGTCCTGCCTCCATGGACTGTGATGCATCCTGACCACTGCAAATCATGTCGATCTGACACCCAGGTGAGTGACTGTGACCTTGCACTCCCCAAGATCTGCATTACAGGGCACAAAGCCCCCTCCAGAACCAGTGGAAGAAGGCATCCACTCACCCCCTCCTTGCCAGGATGAAGCACACTGGGCACAAGGCACCCTCC
Source organism: Pleurodeles waltl (assembly GCF_031143425.1). Taxonomy (NCBI): domain Eukaryota; kingdom Metazoa; phylum Chordata; class Amphibia; order Caudata; family Salamandridae; genus Pleurodeles; species Pleurodeles waltl. The sequence continues at coordinate 834,575,542 of NC_090437.1, forward strand.
AGAACCAGTGGAAGAAAGCATCCACTCACCCCCTCATTGCCAGGATGAAGCACAGTGGGCACAAAGCCCCCTCCAGAACCAGTGGAAGAAGGCATCCCCTCACCCCCACCTTGCCAGGATGAAGGACACTGGGCACAAAGCTTCCTCCAGAACCAGTGGAAGAAGGCATCCACTCACCCCCTCCTTGCCAGGATGAAGCACACTGGGCACAAAGCTCCCTCCAGAACCAGTGGAAGAAGGCATACACTCACCCCTTCCTTGCCAGGATGAATCACACTGGGCACAAGGCCCCCTCCGGAACAAGTGGAAGAAGGCATCCATTCACCCCCTCCTTGCCAGGATGAAGCACACTGGGCACAAAGCCCCCTCCAGAACCAGTGGAAGAAGGCAACCACTCACCACCTCCTTGTCAGGATGAAGCACACTGGGCGCAAAGCCCCCTCCAGAACCAGTGGAAGAAGGCATCCATTCACCCCCTCCTTGCCAGGATGAAGCACACTGGGCACAAGGCCCCCTCCAGGACCAGTGGAAGAAGGCAACCACTCACCACCTCCTTGCCAGGATGAAGCACACTGGGCACAAGACTCCCTTCAGAACTAGTGGAAGAAAGCATCCACTCACCCCCTCCTTGCCAGGATGAAGCACACTGGGTACATAGAACCCTCCAGAACCAGTGGAAGAAGCTACCCACTTGAGAGACTGTGGCTTTGCACTCCCCAGGACCAAGCAGTGGGCAAACTACCCACCTGAGAGACTGTGGCCTTGCACTCCCCAAGACCAAGTAGTGGGCAACCCACCCACTTGAGAGACTGTGGCTTTGCTCTCCCCAGGACCAAGCAGTGGGCAAACCACCCACTTGAGAGACTGTGGCCTTGCACTCCCCAGGACCAAGCAGTGGGAAAACCACCCACTTGAGAGACTGTGGCTCTGCACTCCCCAGGACATCGCACAGGGCATGTTGCCCCCTCCAGGACAAGTGGCGTTGTACCACCTTCTGGCTGAGGTGCCCCCCGTTCCCTGTCCCTGCCTGTATATTTTCGACCTGATGCCCCTGCAGTGTTCTCTCCGTGTTGATGCAGGAGTCAAGTGGGGCCTTGGCCTATGTGATGTGGCCCTGTGGCTCACGGACATTATGGACTGGGCAGTGTCCCTCCATTTGTGTGTATGTAAATACAGTTTTGAGGACGTATTTCCAATATTTTATCTTATTACACTCACTTCAATCAATTCCTTTTGTCCTTGCATTATTCCTGAGGGGTACGGGGCGGATGTGTAATGTTGTTGCATCTGTTTATGTGTATGGTGTTGGGGGTGGGAGTGTTGTGTGTTGCGTGTGTGCCACTCTCTTTTTCCTCCCTCCTCCCCTGTGTGCTAGGCGGCAGTACTCACTGTGGTCGTCTTCGCTGGCGTTGGTATTCCTGATGTAGGAGGAGGTAGACCAGCATGGGATACACCTGCAGTTTGAGTTCCATGGTGGCGTGTTTCTTCCTTGAGTCTCCAGAGGTGAGTCCTTTGACTTCTGTGTTCTGTTTCCCCTGTGCTTTTGATGTTGTTGGTACCCCCCCAGAAAAGGAGGCAGATAGGACTGTTGTAATACTGTGGCAGGTACATTGTCTTCCACCTGGCTGTTGGCGGTTACTGCTACGGTGCTTGTTGCTACCACCATGGCGGTCGGTGTGTTAAAGTGGCTGTCTGTGTGGGAGGTTTTCGCCATGATCATAATTCCATTTTTTTTACCGCCGGCTTGTTGGCAGTATTACTGCCACTTTATTACCGACCACCAGGGTTGTAATGGGTGCCTGAGTCTTGTAATAACCTCTCTCGTCCAAAGAGATCAGGTTCCACGCCATTACTCTGAATCCCACTTGAGATCGCTCACCTTTGTACTGTGGCACTATGCTGATGATAAAGTAGTTATCTAATAGAATGCTGAGCTCTTTCCATCATAGTGGTAAACCACAAAATACATAAACATCCCCCCATATGGAATAATGCTACCATAAAGATTGGAGGGGGTGAATTGACATAGAATGACTTTGAATGAAAGGGACTGAAGACATTATACGACTTACTGAATGATCGAAAACCAAAAACCTTTGCAGAAGTATGGGTAGAATTTAATATTCAGCCCAAAATTTAAGGAACTACTAATGCCTCACTCACTACTTTCACAAGACCATAGAGCTCCCCTAACAGAGATACAAGACTATACGATTCTCTAATACTTACACACACATGGGACACATGTAAGGTGGCCTTGAGTGGCTTCATAACTCTATCCTAATACAACACAACACAAATCCATGAGTTGTGTTACTCTGCACTGAGAAGGCTTTCCATGGGCATTGGTTGATGTCCCCCATGCAAGTCCCATGCAATTTGACACATTCCCAGATTTACCAGAACTTGTAAACCTGGGAATGTGCCAAAATGCTACGCCTTTCCAGGGAAGGAGTAACAAGAAGTATGTTTATTTCTCCTTGTTACTTCTTTCTCCCTATGCGTGCTGCAGAATGCAGCATGGATAGAAAGAGTAATAAGCCTCAGGGCGGTGTTTTTGTGTGCAGTACAGCAGAAAAACAGTTCTTCCATAGCAGCAGTCCAGAGTGTCAGTTCTTGTAGCAGCACAACAGTTCTTAATCCTGGAGAACTTCGCAGGTCCAGTAGTGTACTGAGTTGGTAAAGTCAGAGGTTCAGTACTTATACCCAGTTGTGCCTTTGAAGAGTTACTTCAAAGAAGGGCCTTTGAAGTGCACATGGATCCTATCTTCCTGCCCTGGTTCCAGACTCAGTACAGGGGGGTATGCAGCCCTTTGTGTGGGGACAAGACATTGCCTATTGAGGTGTAAGTGTGAGGCTGTGCCCAGATCGTCCCTCCTATTCTGCCCAGGATGATGTATCTGGATGTTGATGTCACACCTAAGCTCCCCTTGTGTATGGCTGTCTAGAGGGAATGCATAAGCCCAGCTGTCACCCCACCCCAGACTTGAATTAGAGACAGGCTGCAGGCACACAGGTCTAAGAGCAGAAAAATGCCAACTTCTTTAAAGTGCCATTCTCCCAATAGTAACAATAAATCAAACTTTACCATTAAAGTGGATATGTTCTTACAATTCCGTGCATGCTAAACATGAGAAATCTACTCCTTCTCAATTAGGAATCCCCAATGTTAACCTATGAAAGGGGTAAGCCTCAGTAGTACAACTTGGTATCAGTCCCTCTGCTGTACTGAAGTCTGGGTAGGGGAAATGTTTACACTTCCACCAACTCATCATTCTCTTTGGATCCTAGGAGGTCAGGGAAAGGTTCATTCTCCTCTTCCTCCCCACCATCCGTCACCAACACTGTGACCTCAGACCTTTCATAGTGTGATTTGGGACAGTTGATTTTAAGCACCCTATGGGAACACCTGGGTGTCTTGAGGTCCACCAAGTAGATGACCTCCTTTGTCTCAACAATCTCATAAGGCACAATTCAACAGTCATGGGGGGTCCTGGATTCCACAGGTCCCATCGCCCACACTTTCAGGCCATGCTGTAATTCCACAAGGGTATCATTGGTCATATTACTGCTCCATTACTGCCTGACTGGCCTCTAAGTTGTTAGAAGCTTGCTTCCACAACTTGGAATTCTGGCTTCTGAAGGCTAGCATGCATCTAACAACATATTTAGGGGGGTTTCTTGGGAGCCTGCTTCCACCTTTCCCTAACCAAATTGAGAGGTCCCCTTACATGATGACCATACACACATTCAAAGGGGCTGAAGCCATCCCTCTTCTTTGGTACCTCCCTGTAAGCAAAGAGAAGGCATGACAAGGGAACGCCCCACTCATGCCTTGATCATGCCTTTCAGGGTCTTGTTGAATCTAGCAACAAGCCCATTCGGTTGTGGATGGTAAGGGGCCGAGAAAGTATAGGTAACTTCACACTCTCCACATTGACTGTACATAAGCAGACATGAAGTTGGTGCCCCTGTCAGACACCACTTCCTTGGGGAAACCCACTCAGGTAAAAATCCTGATAAGGGCTTTAGCCACTGCAGGTGCAGTTGCAGTCCTCAGAGGCCTCTGCGTATCTTGTGGCACGGTCCACAAGAACCAAGATAAACCTATAGCCAGAGTCTGTCTGGTGATAAATGGGCCCTACAATGATGATGCCCACCCTCTTGAAGGGGTTTCCAATGACAGGCAAAGGCTTCAGGGAAGCTTTCAGCTTCTGTGCTGTCTTCCAACTGGCCTGGTAGGTAAAGCAAGACCTACAGAAGATCTTTAGGGAAATCTCCATGCAGGTCCAGTAAATGTAGGAAACAAGCCTGGAAAGGGTCTTGTTCTGGCCCTGATGGTCTGCCAGTGGTATCCCATGAGTCAGCTCCAGTAGGAAAGTCCTGTACCATTAGGGGACCACCACACCCCTTGTTGCCTCATGCACAGATGTCTTAGGCTCACTATGCAGGAGAATGTCCTCCCAGTAATTCCAGTGTACCAGGGGCATCGCCTGCTGCCTGGGCTTTGGCCTAGTGCCCCATTCCCACCATGGCAAGGCACTCCCTCTGCACCTTGCAGTAGTCCTCTGTGGTGGGTCCTTCTACGTGCCATCCAGCAAGTTCAGGCAGGTCACCAAGGAAGGGCATGTCCTCTTTATTGGGCTCTGTGGCAACCTCCGCTGGTGCCCCATCCACCTCAGTTTGGAGACATTCAGGGGAAAGTTCTACATGCCCCTTACCCTTCCTTCTTTTGGCAGATGTGTAGGTCATTCTTCCAAGCTCCAAACTTCCTTGACTCCCTTCCTGGGCAGCCATGGACCTGGTGATTGGATACACCCACTCCGGTAACCCCAACATTTCCAGATGTGACCTGAGCTCCACTTCTTCAAGTTAGTGTGCTCAAGATCATTACCTGTCTACAGCCCATGGGCATAGCAGGGCTCAATGCTACTTTCAGAAGACTTGAGGCCCCCCACTCAAATGTAACAAGGGACAATAATTAGTGACCCTCACAGTTGTCAGCTACTACAACGTGGTGGATTGTTTTAGGTAAAATCTGATATAGGGACACCAACATGTTCCTTACCATAGTCATACTAGCACCTGTGTCCCTCAGAACCTCAACACCTTGTTCATTAATGGTCACCCACTCCCTATTCTTTGCAGTATTGGAAGGCACATCTCCACATCACCTAGAACACTAAGGTAACCTCACTGAATTGCCCCCTATTAGCTGGGGCAAACTCCTCCACACATATTACACTCAACGCCACTGGTGTCTTCCTCCAGTGGGAGGCTGTGCCCTCTTCCATATCTGAAGCACTTACAGTGCTTAGGGTTTTTGTTCAGACTTTTGTCAGGGAAGCTCTTCTCTGGTGTCCAGATTGGAAATTTGACTTTTTCCCTTGTGGCCTGTGTGGGTGCCTTGAGAGAACTCCTTTTCTCCCCCTCCTTCTTCTAGTGGGAATCCTGACCACCCTTTTGGAAGCCCCCACCCAAGATGCCTTCTTTGACACCCTAGTGCTGGCCCAGATGTATGTCGCTTCAGCAAGCTTCTTGGGGTCAGTCAGCTTGCTATCAACTAGGTGTTGGTGCAGCTCTGGAAAACAAATATCTAGCTTGTGCTCCTTTAAAATCAGATTGTGCAGCCCAGTATAATCATCAACCTTGCTGCTCCTCACCCAGCCCTTTGGTGCCTTGCTAGCATAATCAGAAAGTCCACCCATGACCGTGAAGAGGTCTTGTGGCTGCCCCTGAACCTCTGTCTACACTTTTTTGTGGTCAGCCCAAATGTGTTGACTAAAAAGTCCTTCATGGGGATGTGCTGTCTGATCCACTACCTCCAGTGTCCAGGAGTGTGTCCTCCTGAACCTGGCATTATATCTCTACTTACCACTCCCCAGGACTCCTCAGGAACCTTGTGCACCCTCAGAACCACTTCATAGGCATAGAACCATTTGTCAATGTCTACCCCCACAACAAAACTAGGCCTGGGCAAAGTTCATGGAGTCTGACTTTGCGGAATTCTGTGGAGTTGAATAAAAACTCTGTGGAATTCCATGGAGGAAGGGTTCCGTGACCCACGGAGTCCTGAATGCGCCAGATCTCGAAATTGCTAAGCAGAATCAGACCTGGTTAGCCAGGCCTGACCCTGTTTAGTGCTTCTGAGATTGGGTACATTCAGGAGAGTGCTGTCGGCAGTGAACACCGCCATTTCAGGCCTCTTGTTGACCAGGCTGTCCTGTGTGCAGTGCACAGGGGGCAGGCCGGTGCACAAGAGCCCTGAAACTGCAGCTTTCTTTAGCTGCCTATAGCCGTGGCCTTAATTCAGGCCAGGACCGTAGGCAGCGAAAGCTGCCAGGCCTCTTGTGCACCGGAGATAGGCAATCGATGACACACCCACCAACCTCTAGTTCTTCTTCAGTCATTGGCACTGACACACTAAGAAAGTTCTCCTCCCCATTTTGAGACTTTTATATAATTAGCAAGCAGGAACATAAATTGCAACATGTTCCATTTGCCATGTGAGTGTTTTTTGAGGTAAGCCTAGTCACACTATTGTAATGGAGGCCAAATGGCCCATAGGAGACAACATCACACAATGTGGTGGAAGCATCACCTTACACAATTGATGCAAGTAGTGGCGGTGAAGTTGAGGAGAACAGTAAATCATCAGCTCCAATCATGGTGGGCGGTGATGAGGAAGAAGGAGGCGACATCTTTACACAAAGCAGCCCTGTTCCCAGTAGTGCGTTGGTATCACCCACCTCAGCAACATCAAAATGGCACAAGATCACAGCATAAAGGGACTGTCCCACAATGCACAATGAGTCTATCACCTTCTACATCTCTGAAGCCCCCTGCATCAGTAGGCCCAGAAAAGAAGAAAATCCAGTCTACTATTATGGGATTGTTTAGGTAGGTGGGGCCCTACGACCATAACCACAACCACTCAATGGCACATTTTTACAATGGGAATATGGTTAAAATGTTAATTCTGGACCTCCACTTTTTTTCTTTTCTGGAAGGTGTGGGATTTTTAGAATTTGTTACCGCCATCTACTGAAATGGAAGGTTCCATGTTGGACCTACTTTGCCAGAGTTTCTGTTCCAGTGCTCCATCAAGATGTGCTGCAAATAGTTTTACAAGCTTTGCAGTAAGGTGGTGTTCACACTAACCACCTGACAACAGACATGAGGACCTGTTGTCAGGCAGCTGATTACATGTGTATCACTGTACACTGGATCTTTTTTGTGGGGGTTAGGCAGCAGCTATCTACAGGTCTCAGCACTGAAGATGCTTTTAAGTGTGTTTGGTGGCATGCAACAGCAATGATGTTCACCATGGAGATTCAAACAGTAAGGTATTTGAATGGCTGCAGTCCAGAGGTCTCAACATTTGATTTGTTGCCACAAACGATGGCAGTAATATAGTCAAGGACACGACAGATGGCGGCTATTTAAAGGTCCAATGTTTGGTGCATTCCATCACCCTGACTCTGTAGGACTTTCTAAAAAAAGAAGACATAGGGGGTAATTTCTACATTGGCAGTAAAAGCCGCTTACCGCTGTGCAGAAGACCGCCAATACACTGCTGCAGCAGCGGAATTCCGCCACGGTCATTATGACCCACTGCTCGGAATCTGCCAAAATTCAGACACCCACAAAAGTCAGCCATACCAAAGGTCAGTGATAAACTGGCGAAAACAAAACCTCCACCAGCACGCCAACAGAAATACGCCCACACTATCACGACACACGTGGCGGTCTTTCAACCACGGTATTCCATTGACAGTACACACCGCTGCGCTCAAAATACACACACATTTACAAAACACAACCACATTGGACAATTCAAAATACACACACCTGATACACATATACACACCACTCCCACACACCCATTACAATATAAAACACACACCCACATCACCCACAAACCCCTACGATAAAATTACTGAGAGAAGGCCAGAGAGAGACACTACAAACAACTACCAAGCATCCACAGGCACACAATACCATCACCCACATAACTTCCTCGCACCTCACACAAGACACCACTAAATATCACCCCACTTATCACTGCACACACCACCCCACACCTCACCCACACCACCCCATGCCACGACAAATACACCCCAGGTTCTCTGAGGAGGAGCTCAGTGTCATGGTGGAGGATATCGTGCAGGTAGAACCACAGCTATTCGGATCACAGTTGCAGCACACTTCCATAGCTAGGAAGATGGAGCTATGGCGCAGAATAGTGGACAGGGTTAACGCAGTGGGACAGCACCCAAGAAATAGGGATGACATCAGGAAGAGGTGGAATGACCTACGGGGCAAGGTGTGTTCCGTGGTCTCAAGACACCACCTTGCAGTTCAGTGGACTGGCGGTGGACCCCCACCTCCTCCCCCACAACTAAAACATGGGAGGAGCAAGTCTTGGCGATTCTGCATCCTGAGGGCCTCGCAGGAGTAGATGGAGGAATGGACTCTGGTAAGTCAAATGTTAACTATTACATCCCCCCCTACTTGCATGCTATCACATACCCCTACCGTCACAATCACCCCAATCACTCCAACTCCTCACAAATGTCCCAACATCACAAACCACACATCCTAACACCAACCCCTGCATGCAATAACAAAGCATGGGCACCCATCACCAAAGCATGGCCACTGCACATACCCATACACCCCCCTAAACCACCATCACACAAGGACCCACACAGGAATGCAAGCACTGGGGTACACGGCCACACACCCATTGCACACCATGCCACACACTGATGTAATAAACATCCTTTTATACCCCTGCAGGACCCCTACCCAACGTCACCGGACAGGAGGGTCCACACATGTCCACACCACCGACAGAAGAGGCCCACAGTGATGACAGCAGTTCTGTCCAACTGGATCTAGATGACCAGCCCGGGCCATCGGGGACCTCTGGACAGTCGGTTCCCCTCACACAGTCACAGGCCACCACAGAGCTTCCCCCCTCTGGAAACACCAGCACAGCACCCACCCAGTGGGCCCATACCTCTGTCCCCAGGACACGTCAATCAGCAGTGTGTCCACCACTACAGGGAACCCAGGCTAACCTACCACCCCAACAATAACAGGGACCTGGGGGCAGTGGCAGTGGGCACACGGTTCAGGGGACGGAGGCCCAGGAACACAGGGGAACTGGGAGGGCTGCTGTGTGACAGGGGGCGGACAGGCCAAGGGAACCCATTCTCCACGAGGCCCTCTCCAACATCATGGGAGCCTACCACCATTCCCACGAGACGATGGCAACGGTACTGGCCAAGTTTCAGGAGACCCAGCAAAAGGAACAGTATTTGGGCTTCAGGGAGGAGCTCAGATCCATCAATTCAACCCTGGGCACCATCGTAGGGGTGCTGAAGGAAGTCCTCAACACCAGGAGGGACACTGTTGCACTACAAGGGGCCCCTGACACTAGCCTGGACGATGAACTGCCCACCACCTCTGCCAGGGCTAGTGGACAGGAGGCACCGCCACAGGACCACCACACCAGCACCCCACCCCCTGCAGATGGAGAACCACCCCACAAACGGTCCCTAAGATCCAGGACAAAGACAGAGAACTATGCCAAGACCCCTGCCAAGAAATGAGACCACCCTGAATGTCATCCTTCTGTCCCACTTTGTCACCCTGTCCATCCTCAAACTGCCCCAGCTCCACTTCCTATGCCCATTTGGGCAATGCACCTGTGAGACTAATAGACTGAACTCTGCCATGGACATTCCTCCACCATCACCCCTCACCATTTTACAACCCCCTCGAATATTGAGCACATAAATAAACACCCTTAAATCACAAAACAATCTGGAGTCTGTCTGTGATTTCGAAATAGGGTATGAGCAATTACAGTGACAAAATGCTCTTTCAAATGTAATGTTAACATACCTATGTCACAAAGCTCTAGTCCATGAGGAAACAAAGCAGACGCCACACAGTGGGACCCACATCTGTGAAATCATAAGGGAAAGTGAAAACTCAGTGACCATACACTGGGTGAAAACGACAGACAGTAGAGAGGTAGTAGTGTTAAAGTACATGTAGTAGGCAGGTTTGTATTCTTACCTGTGTCTCACTGGAAATATTGCAGGATAACCGAGTTCCTGTTGTCGATGTCCTCTTCTTCTGCTTCCTCGTCTTCACTGTCCACAGGCTCCACAGCTGCAACAACACCGCCATCTGGACCATCCTCCTGCAGAAAAGGCACCTGTCATTGCAAATCTAAGTTGTGAAGCATACAGTAGGCCACGATGATCTGGCACACCTTCTTTGGTGAGTAGAATAGGAATCCACCTGTCATATGGAGGCACCCGAAGCTGGCCTTCAGGAGGCCGAAGGTCCGCTCTATAATCGGCCGAGTTCGCCCATGGGCCTCATTGTAGCGTTCCTCTGCCCTTGTCCTGGGATTCCTCACTGGGGTCAGTAGGCATGAAAGGTTGGGGTAACCAGAGTCACCTGCAAATGGCGAGGGCAACTGTTAGACACAAACTAACCTGTAGGGATATCCCCAGACCCGGAAAACCATTCCCACTGGTCTCTGGAGTTGACCCGTCACATAAGGGATGCTGCTATTCCACATGTAAGCGTCATGCACTGAGCCAGGGAATTTGGCATTCACATGGGAGATGTACTGGTCTGCCAAACACACCATCTACACATTCATGGAATGATAACTCTTCCTGTTTCAGTGCACCTGTTCACTCCTGCAGGGGGGGGTACCAAAGCCACATGTGTCCCATCAATGGTACCTATGATGTTGGGGATATGTCCCAGGGAATAGAAGTCACCTTTTATTGTAGGCAAATACTCCACCTGAAGGAAAATTATGTAGCTCCGCATGTGTTTCAGCAGGGCAGACAACACTCCGGACAACACATTGGAAAACATAGGCTGGGACATCCCTGATGCTATGGCCACTGTTGTTTGAAATTACACACTTGCAAGGACATGGAGTACCGACAGCACCTGCACTTGAGGGGGGATTCCTGTGGGATGGCGGAGAGCTGACATCAGGTCTGTCTCCAACGGGGCACACAGTTCCAGGATTGTGGCACGATCAAGCCTGTAGGTGATGATCACATGTCTTTCCTCCATTGTCGACAGGTCCACCAGCGGTCGGTACACCGGAGGATGCCGCCATCTCCTCACATGTCCCAGTGGACGGTGCCTATGAAGGACAACAACGAGCACAGAGGCAACCAACTCAGAGGTACGTACCCACAGCTTACACAGAACACGAATCTCATTCCGAAATTTGGCCTGTATGAGTGTTGAGGCAAGGCCTAGGTAGGTGTGACGCAGTGAAGAATTAAGCCATGTGGGCCCCTGAAATGGCAGCTGCCTGTCCTGTAAACTGGGACAATGGGGTGTGAGGTAACTGCGCTGGCATTGTACACCATTGCAGTAGGCGGTCGAAGACCGTAGCGCAATTCTGCATTGGTTAACATTGGACCCTATGGGTCCCAGGAGCCAATGACGATGTCGCCGGCGGTGACGGTTACCACCGCCATGGACGTGACCGCCATTTTCTATCTGTTCAATCACTCAATACCTGATCTTCGACAGGAGAGGACCTACACTGCAAGTGCTGCTGTGACCTCGGTCTGGAAGAGACAATGGCTTGTGCGTCTGGGGAAAGGGCCCCTGCCTTCACATCAGAGGAGTTGGAGAAACTCGTGGATGGGGTCCTCCCCCAGTACACGCTACTCTACGGTCCTCCAGACAAACTGGTAAGTACACTGGGAGCATGCTGTATGGGCTATGTCTGTGTGGAGTTGGGTGGATGAAAGATGGGGGGGGGAATTGAGGTGTGCATGAAACGACGGTGAGTGCATGTGCCACATGGCAAGGGTAGGGAAGGGGGCTGATGACTGTGACGGTGCGGACGGTTATATCTTCTCCTTTTCCCCTGTACTATTCCTATAGGTCAGCGCCCACCAGAAGAAGGATATTTGGCGTGCCATCGCAAAGGAAGTCAGGACCCTAGGGGTCTACCACAGACGGAGCACCCACTGCCGTAAAAGATGGGAGGACATTCGCCGCTGGAGCAAGAAGACGGCGGAGGCACAGCTGGGGATGGCCTCCCAATGTGGGACCCCCCTGATGTTCAGGATCCTGGCGGTGGCGTACCCGGAGTTGGATGGGCGCTTGAGGGCATCACTGCAGCCACAAGGGGGTGAGTACACTCTCATTCTGCTAATTTTGCGTGCAGTGTAGGTGTCTGGGTGGGGGAGGTGGGCTGTGGGTTTCCCTATGCCAGGGCGAGTGTGCTTGTGAGGTCCCCTTGTTCTGTCAGACCCTGTGGCACCCCACCCCACCTGTGTACAGTGCCAACTACACCTAGTCAGGCTCCTGTGACATCCATTTGTGCAGATGTCGGCCATAGCCTTGTAGACCGTGTCCCAGGGATTGAACAGTGGACCCCAAGTGCATGGTGTAGTGCAGGGGGTTTCTGTGCCTGTCGTGTCCGCCAACGGTAGCGGTAATGCATGCACTCAACATGTCTTTCTTCTGTCGTTCTCCCCTTTTGTGGTCTCCCTGTTCTAGTGTGCATTAGCATCATCAGGCAGAGGAGCAGTGACACCGGAGCAGGAGGGAGCTGCATCCCACGTGGCCCTGGAGGACGTGACTACGGACTCGGAATTCACCAGTGGGACGGAGGGCGAGGGGAGCTCCACGGCGGGGACAGGAGCTGACACCAGTGATACGGACTCGTCCTCTGATGGGAGCTCCCTTGTGGTGGCGGCCACATCTGTGCCCCCCGTATCTACAGGTACAGCCGCCACCCCCACCAGCACTGCCTTCCCAGCAGCCCCCCAGCCTTTGCCCCGTGCCCGTTCACCCAGGAGGGTGGGCATCACCTTCGCCCCAGGCACCTCAGGCCCTGCCCCAGTCACCCCTGCTGCCCTCAGTGAGGAGGCCATTGACCTCCTCAGGTCCCTCACTGTTGGGCAATCTACCATTTTGAATGCCATCCAGGGTGTAGAAAGGCAGTTGCGACAAACAAATGCATTCCTGGAGGGCATTCATTCTGGTCAGGCGGCCCTTCAGCGAGCTTTTCGGACTCTGGCCTTAGCACTGATGGCAGCTATTGTCCCTGTCTCTAGCCTCCCCCCTCCAACTTCCTCCACCCAGACCCAATCCCCTGTACCTCAGCCTATCTCAAGCACACCTTCAAACCAGCATGCACACGTCAATACACAAGGGAAGCTCTGGCAAACATAAGCACCACACATCCCACAGACACTCACGCAAGCATCACACACATGCAGATACACCAACATCCACTGCCTCCACTGTGTCCCCCTCCTCCTCGTCTCCCTCCTTCCTCCCAGTCTCGTCTACACTCACGCCTGCATGAACTACATCTACAGCCACTACTTCCATCACCAGCACACCCACCACCACACCCCGCTCACGTGAAGTCACCACCCCCACTACCTCTCCCAGTGTGTCTGTGATGCCACCTCCCAAAATACAGAAACGCAGCCATGCACCCACCCAACAGCCATCCACCTCACGACAGCCTACAGCGCATGCACCTTCACCCAAAGTCACCAAACGAACACCTCCTACAACCACAACCTCTTCCTCCACTCCCAAACCCCCTCCAGCTACCCGTCCCAGTGTTCCCAAGAAACTTTTCCTGTCCACCCTTGATCTCTTTCCCTCACCTCCCCCACCCGTCAGTCTCCTAGGGCCCGACTCTCCAGGTCCCAACCTAGCATCTCAGCCACAACATCTCCGGGACCAGTGGTGCCTGTAGGCACCGGAATCTGGAGTGCACCGGGCAGCAGGGCACCCAGTGTGGCACAGAGCCACAGCACGGACAGTCCCCCACCTGTCAAGCATCAAAAGTTGGCCAGTGCCCGGCGGGAGAGGGGGAAGACTCCAGCCATCAAAGCCGCTCCCAGGGGTACAGGTGGGAGTGTGGAGTCAGCTCCGACACCTTCCAAGGTGGGGAAGGGGCACAAGAAACTCAGCAAGCCTGGGAAGAGCAGCAAGGCGGAGAAGACTGCCATCATCCCCGCTGCCCAGGAGGACACCGCTATCATCCCCGCTGCCCAGGAGGCCACCGCCATCATCCCAGCTGCCCAGGAGGCCACCACCATCATCCCTGCTGCCCAGGAGGCCACTTCCAGCACCAGCCCTGCTGCCCAGGAGGCCACCGCCATCATTCCTGCTGCCCAGGAGGCCACCGCCATCATCCCCGCTGCCCAGGAGGCCTCCGCCAGCACCAGCCCAGCTGCCCAGGACTGGTCCGCCAGCACCAGCCCAGCTGCCCAGGACAGGACCGCCAGCACCAGCCCAGCTGCCCAGGACAGGACCGCCATCACCAGCCCAGCTGCCCAGGACAAGACCGCCAGCACCTGCCCCGCTGGGCCATAAAGGACCACAGCACCAGCCACGCTGGGCCAGACAGGACAGCCAGCAGCAGCCCCACCGGGCCAGACAGGACCGCCAGCAGCTGAGTCACTGCCAAGGACCCCGCCGCCACAAGCATCGCTGCCAAGGACACCGCCTCCATAAGCACCGCTGAACAGGAGACTGCCGCCACAAGCACTACTACCAAGGACACCGCCGCCACAAGCACCGCTGAACAGGACACTGCTGCCACAAGCACCGCTGGCCCATGAGCGCCAAGGGCACTGACGCTACTGAGTCCATCACGAGCAGGATGAAGCACTCTAGGCACAAGGCCCCCTCCAGAACCAGTGTAGAGATCCATCCACTACCTCAGTCCTTGTCAGGATGAAGCACTCTGGTCACCAGGCCCCCTCCAGAACCAGTGGAGACTGTTATCCACTTGAGAGACTGTGGCTTTGCACTCCCCAGGATGGAACAGTGGGCAACCAACCCACTGTAGAGACTTGAGAGACTGTGGCTTTGCACTCCCCAGGATTGAACAGTGGGCAACCCACCAACTGTAGAGACTTGTGAGACTGTGGCTTTGCACTCCCCAGGATGGAACAGTGGGCAACCCACCCACTGTAGAGACTTGTGAGACTGTGGCTTTGCACTCCCCAGGATGGAACAGTGGGCAACCCACCCACTGTAGAGACTTGTGAGACTGTGGCTTTGCACTCCCCAGGATTGAACAGTGGGCATGTGGTCCCCTCGTGGATTTGGCGTCGTGCACTCAACCAGCTGAGGTGCCCCCCTTTTCCCTTCCCCCTGAAGTGGCTGTTTTATTGCTATTTGATGCCCCTGCAGTGTTTTCTCCGTCATGTTCGGGGATTGAGTGTGGGCCTCGCCCATGCCGTGCGGGCCCAGTGTTCCACGGACTTCAATGGAGCACTACCTGGACTACTATTCTTGGTGTATATATTTGTTTATGACGTATATATATATTTTTTGCGTACTGGATTTTAATATATTACAATGGTTACACTCATTTCCTTTTGACTTTGCATTCATCCAGGGTGTTTGGGGGGTGTAACTGTAATGTATCATGCTGTATTAGTGTGTGTGTTGTAGTGGGTGAGGGTGGGGGTGTTGCGTGTGTGTGTCCCTGTTTTTTCCCTCCCCCTCCCCTGTGTTGTAGCTGCAGTACTCACTGTGGTCTTCGCCGCCGGCGTTCATGCTCTTGGTAGAGGAGCAAGAAGATAAGGGCTGGCAGGATCTGGAGCTCTTGTTCCATGGCGTCCTGATTCCTCATGGGGTGTGTAGAGGTGAGCGTTTTCCCTTCGAAGTCCAGTTTCCGCCTTGTTTTTGTTCACGGTGAATCTGCCCTGAAAAAGGTGGCGGATTGGTAGGTTGTGATACTGTGGGCGGTACATTGTCCTCCGCCTGTCTGTTGGCATTGACCGCCATGCTGTTTGTTTGTACCTCCGTGGCGGTCAGAGTGTTAAAGTGGCTGTCTTTGTTGGCGGTTTCCGCCACGGTCGTAATTTAATTTTTTTTATTGCCGGCCTGTTGGCGGTCTTACCGCTGCTTTAACACCGACTGCCAGGGTTGTAATGACCACCATAGTCAGCAACATACTGACCACCTGCAGAAGCATCTGCACTCATTTCAGCCATTTTTTTAAAGCCTAAAAGAAGTTGACGATTATTCAGCGTGCTACTAGAGTACCAGTTAAAGCCCTCATACAAAACAGGAGGTGCCAACACAGTGAAATGAAACCTATTACATGTCAAAATGTCTGAGCAGTACAAACAGATTGATGACTGTCATTCAAACAGGAGGGGATGCAATTAGGAAAAGCATGACCATGGATGCAGACAAATGGGGCCTAGTCAAATGCCTCACAAAGATGCTACTTCTGTTTGAGGTTTTCACACAGGAAGTCAGCAAGGAGGACAGTATGATGGAACAAACTATTACGTTGTTGCATCTGCTACATTACCAGTTAACAAAGGTGTCTGAAAGCTTTGCACTCACAGCTGTGAATGAAAGCACAGAAGCTCATGCCTTGGTTGAGAGATTAGTCCTTCACTTGCCTGATAATACAAATGGTGTAGAGAGACATCATTTTGTCCAAAGAGTACATCTGTTGCCACACTATTTGATCCATGGTACAAAGAAATTCTGGCCACTTTCGTTCCTTTTTTTAAAGGGGATGCTTCAAATTACAAGATGTTGATTGTTGAGAAAGCCAGAGACCTGGAAAAAGAAAAGCTGGGCATTAGAGTCCCGCTCTGAAGTTCCTGAGTGCTGCCTTCAACTACCAGAGAAGGCAGTCCTGTTGTCTCACAGCAGCCAACACCCGTAACATGAAAACCAGCAACAACAGGAACAGAAGAATCAGCCCCAACCTCTACATTGGCTTGGTTTCAATTGGCAGGTCTTACATCCAGTGCAGAGGCTAAACCAAAAGAGGAGGAGCAAGTGGCAGCACTATTGATCATTCAGGTGATGTTACAGGAGTAGCTGGATGACCCTAAAGAGGTCTATGGGGACCAAAACCCATTGGTGTATTGTGATGGAAAGATGCATCAATGGCCAGAGCTCAGCAGGCTGGCAATAAAGTATCTAGAATGTCCAGCAACCAATGTGCCTGTTCAGCATGCATTCAGGGCAGCTGGTGCAGTTGTCACAGTGAGAAGGCCCATGGTCAAAATGAACCAACACTTCACACCACACAATTACACTGTGCCTGAAACATCACAGGAAGCAGAGAAAGATAATTGGTCAAACTCAAGTCTGTTAGCTGATCAACTTCTGGTTGGCCCGCATGAGTTTGTGGACAAACTCTACTTTACTGACTGAGTAGGCTACCACAGTACTTTTTAATTATTTATCATCAAACTTCTTTCTTTGCCAAAAAAAGGATGTAGCTAGTGGAACATTATGGGGCCTATTCACAAATGTAAACGTAGACGTTTGGTATAAATTTAGTCCAAACATCTAAATTTACAAATTAAAAAATTCACAAAGGGCATTTACGAATAGTATTGTTAGGGCTGCACCTTTGTGAATCAGACCCCATGCTTGCATCTGACTTATGCTGCCCCACCTTTTTAGTTACTTTTATAGCCGGATTGGAGATGGCCCAGTATGCATTGAAGAAGCCTTCCTATTCCTCTCAAGGACATTGGAGACAATGCATGCCTTCCTCCCAAACCTATCCTTTTTTCCATCACCTAGCAGGGCTGTCCCAGCAGATCATTCATTTACAAAAGTGCCAAATTCCAAGGATTTGCTTGCATCAAAGAAGAGATACAATTGTGAGGTGATACAATTGTGTACCTACCACCATATGGGGGAGCCCAATTGACAAAGGTAAACGTAAACATTTGGTCTAAACTTAAACCATACTTCTAAATCTACGACTTTGGGAATTCATAAAGGGCACTTATGAGTAGTATATTTAAGTCTGCACTCGAGGTGGGAGCCCGCCCCAGTGCAGATCTACTGATACAACACGTAAATGGCATTTGTGAATTCCCAAAGTCAGAAACCTAGACGTTTGGTTTAAGTTTAGGCCAAACATCTCAGTTTACCTTTGTAAATAAGGCCCATGGATTGGAAAAGGTAACTAATGCACCAATGAGTTATGATATAATATTGAGCGATTGTGAGTGATGATTGATCATTTATGCAGTGGCAGAAAGTGAAGGAGGGTTTTCGATTAATTAGTAAACTTGATATCAATGATTTGCAATCTTTGGGGCATAATAGGTGATCATTTTTAATGAATGTGATTGTCCCTTTCAAACTTAGCAAAGTCTACCTGCAGGGTTCACTCCTTTTGTCTGGTTCTTTAGAGACCAGACCAGTCACTTTAGTTAACAAACACAAATCTACACAAAATCCTCCAATTCTGTTTCTTTACTTGTTCTTCAACAGCAGTGCACTACAAGTCTATCTCCCTTGGGTCGTGAGTGGGACGGAATTTCTCAAAGTCAGGAGAAGGATGTAAAGACTCAAAATTTGACTACCTCAACAGCCAGAAGAAGGAAGTTATTGACTTCAAAGGGAAACCATGATGATGATGATGACTCTGAGGCCTAGTACTTAGCTCTGTGGACTGTAGAGAGGTCTGTTTATTTGGGAAATGCTGCTGATTGTGTGGACTGCACTGCTGGCAAATGTGTAACTCTTCTTATGTTCTTGTTCTGCCTTTGAGTCTTCTTGTAAACTCTCCATGAAGCTTACCTTTCTTCTGTCCTTCTCCTTGACTCTACAATACAGTCTCTGTTTTACTATCCATAGGCTTTCTCCTCTCCTGCACAAATGAAAGGTGGAAGCTCAACACTCCTGCTTACCTACCGGACTGGTTCAGCCAGACACGCAAGAGTGATGGACATTCCGAGAAGAATGAAGATGCATTGCGCACATTGGCAATACTGAATTACCTTCTTTTAAAAATTATAATTGTTAGAAATTGGTGGGATCACTGAAGTCCTCCACGATTTGAATTTTTCAAACCTAGATGACAGAACATTAAGATATCTAATTGGTCTCTGGGGCTAAAGGACTGTTTGCAATGCATTTAAATGAACTGTGTCATACTCATTCATTCATCTCCTTCTACGACAGATTGATAAGGATATGCTACTCATATGATGAATATTGTTGTTGTGTAGTGTTTGTCTTTGTCACACCTTTCCCCAAATCCACTTTGCTATCCAGTCATCAAACCCCTAACCCTCTCCACCCAGCGCGTGAATAATTGAGATGTGACTTAATTTATGTGGTTAAATGTAACTCCAACTCACTGAGCAATAACCAATACCAGCCCCACTTACCACACCACACATGAAAGAGATCCATACTTTAGATGTAGAAGAACATCATTTGGCAACATTAATATCATCATTCAGGCTTTGTGTTACATAAATGCTTAATTTGGTCCACTCCAGACTTTGAGTACACTTTTCCTGACTCGAGGATTTGGAAACTTTAGTTTTCATTACACTCCATGGTCGTCATTGCACAGAATAATTTACTATTGCTACTTTTTGTTATAATATCTGGCATTCTTTGTTGTGTCTTGCTGGTAGTAGTCTGGTCTCAGTCTTTCTAAAGCTAAGATATAAATGTAAAACCCACTAACTCTGTTTTTCTTTCTATTTAGGTACATGTGATGGCTAATCCTTTTGATTAATCCTACAGTTGGAGCTCACCTATCTGGGAGTAGGACCTCACTTGTGATGCCTTCCCTTTTAGTGCACTACCACTACCATTAAGAAGGCACCTTGGAAAACCTTGCAGTCAGACTGAGAGAGAGATAGCAGCCATCTCTTCATCTATTCAGGTGAGATAACTATGGAGTGAAATTAACTTGTTTACTTAGTAAATGGCTAACTTGTACTACAGATAAGTAAGCTCTTGCTTATCTAAGTTCTTGTATGCAATGTAGCCAATCACAGCATACCCCTAATTGTAATTGTAATGTAATTGTATTTATATAGTGCTTACTACCCCTGAGAAGGCGTCAACGTGCTTTTAGTCAAGTATCACGCTCCACCGGAACCCAAAAAACATTAGTGGTGGATAAGTGTAGGGAAATAAGAGTTAACTTGAGTGCTGTTTGATAGTTGGATTGAATAAAATAATGGAGTGCTAGAAGAAGGAAGAGTTTAGAATGTGTTATTTGGGAGATCGTAGTAGAAAGATGACGTTTGGGATGAGTAAAAGGAGAGATGGAGGAGGGAAGTCTCTTGAAATGGATAAGGGAGATCATACTAGTAAAATGAGGTTTGGGATGAGTCAAAGGAGGGTCACGAGAGAAGAATTTAGAAAGGATTGTCTGAGAGATCATAGTATTAAAATTAGGTTTGTGGTGATCCAAAGAGGAATAGAGGAGGAAAGAGTCTAGAAAGGGACTCAGGAGAGATCACAGTAGTTGAATGAGGTTTAGAATGAGTCAGAGAGTGGAGGCAGAGGGTATATTGAGAGAAGTATAGGGAGAGACATATGGTAATGCATTTTAGAGAGTCAACAGATTTTTGTCTTCAACAGTAGGGGTGAAGTAAAGTACAAACGGAGGGTATACATGTAAAAGAAAAATTATATATTTAGATTTACAGTAGTATTTTATGAACTCAGTTTCATTTGTTGTTATACTTTAGGTTAATTTACTTGTGAATTTTTATAACTAATGTTTTTATATCTATTTTTTTAATTTTCAATTTTCCTCGCAAATTTCAATAGTAAAGCACTCCCAGATAAAATATTTATGAAACTATTTACATATTGTGATAGATAAATAAGAGACCCATATTGAAATACCTTATATATGAAAACTATGGAGTGACATATATGCATGTTAAGCATAAATATCTATCTATCTATATATCTATCTATCTATACATAGATAGATAGATATATATATGTATATATATATATTATAGCAATAGGTAGTCACAGTCAGGAATCAAAAGCATCCCCTGTCCTGTTAACAACCTTAGTGCCGTTTTATGAATCCTCATGAATTTCTCAAAACGAGTTTGCCACTCACTCTAGCTGCTGTCCTGAAAGGTATGGGGTGATCCACCAAGCAGGTGCAAAACTACTGCCTAAACTGCCAAACTGAACCAGACCAAACCCAATGCGCAGATCGTGCTTCCTGTCATTTGGAAAATGTTCAGCAATGTTTGAGATATTAAAGGAAAAATAAATATATATGTCTATACAGTTGGTGTTCAGATATGCTCCGATTGGCCACTTTAAGGGAGGTTAGTCAATCCTGATTTGTTGGTGACAACTTTAAATATATGATTTGGCAGCCATTACAAGACTCAGGCACTCGTTCCCTGTGTCATGAAAATGAATTAAAAAAATATGTAAGTAGGCAGGGTGAGCACGCCCATAACTAAAAAGATACATATGGGGGTCTCAAATGGATCCCCTTATTTATTGTCTGGCCACAACTTAGACAACATGCTGTGGCAGCACTTTCAGGACTCTGAGGCATGGTCTCCATTGAAATGCATTTTAATGAATGGCAGGTTTTGAGAGTCGCAAAAAGGAGAACTGTAAAGGGTGATAACAGATTTTAGTTACTATATAAATTATTTGTTGGTGATACCAGACTAATGTTAGGAATTGTGGAGTGTTCTAAGGTAATTTTACTCTAGGAAAAAACCTTATGCTGGGAATTCCATGAATCATGTCTGAGAGAAAACTCTTTTCTCATGATTTTTCCATAGATGTTATAGAAGGTGCTCCAGAAGCTAAAATGAGAGCATATTTTTGTAAAGTCACACTATCTTTCTCAGCCATATGAGAATGAAGTCTGAAGTTCCCAGTAAAACATACTGTCCTTCCAATGACAAGTGTGGCACACCTGAAGCTATCCCATCTGAATCAAACTGGTAAAACCTAAAATATTTAATCTAGAAAGGAATAAAATGAGGGGGTTAATTTTGTCATAGAAATATGGTTAGTGCTGTAGAATGAAAAATTAGGGCACGTTTAATGGAGCCGGCGGAGTTGCTGGTGTGCGGCAGACACTGAAAATCATTATGGGGCCCTGTTAGGGGGCCCCTGCACTGCCCGGGCCTGTGGCATGTGCAGTGCAGGGGCCCCCAGGGGCCCCACGACACCCGTTCCCACCATCCTGTTCCTGGCAGTTTTTACCGCCAGGACAAGGATGGCGGGAAGGGGGTCGGAATCCCCATGGCGGTGCTGCGAGCAGCGCCGCCATGGAGGATTCTTTGGGGCAGGGGTAAACCGGCGGGAAACCGCTGGTTGCCCTTTTCTGACCGCGGCTTTACCGCCGCAGTCAGAATTGCCCATGAAGCACCGCCAGCCTGTTGGCGGTGCTTCCGCGGCACTCTGCCCTGGCGGTTTTCAACCGCCAGGGTCAGAATGACCGCCTTTGTGGCGGAAAAATAAAAATAACTCTCATTAATGAGTAAGGCAACATCCACTAAAAATCACAAGTATTCTTGTTGTGCTAAAGTAATGAAGGTATGTTAGATAGCCCATCAGGTACTACTTTGTTACTCTTTGCAGTCTGCAACTGGAGCAGATGGACAATTATCTTACTTTAATTCCAGTGGCCCTGCTCCTCTCTAAATGCCTTTCAATTCTACCCCGACTCCAAAGAGGCACATGAATAATATATATCACATATGTCATGTTTAACATGCGGATAATAGATATCCTGTCTGCGATAAGTATACAGTGGAAAAAACGATGCACTGCAGTACAAGGAAAGGAACATGTTGTATAACTTTTTTTGGACACATTTGTCACAGAGCATCCCATCTGCAAAACCTGAAATCACAGGCACTTAATCCCACTTTACTTCCTAGACTCACCCTCAAACACAAATTGCTTGGTTGTAAGGAAAGGAAACTTGACTTGCTCTGCTTCAGGGTAAGATAAAGGGAGAAGACCTGGTAGGTAGAGGTTTTGCTATAGAATAGTGGGTGTCACTGATCATCATATGCCTAAGAATTGGCTTAGTCAATCACTGTAGTTGAAAGTTGACAAATGTCAAAAGGGAAACATATTCCCTATTAGTGTAAATCCATTATGGAATCCATTACATATATGGACCACTTGGCCAGAACAACCACCTCCGCATCTGACGCTCTGGCACCGGTCCCGACCCTGGTGTCTGTGTGACTAGAAAAAAACATAACACACTTTAAATGCCAGATACACCTCCCCTTTTAATTGTTTTGACGCAACACAACTGCAATACATCACTGCATTTCGGTTAGCAGTATGTTCTTTTCAATTGAAAATATCACTTTGGACATTTTGTTGGTTGACAATGTTAGAAAAGAGAGGGACTCAAGCAGACCAAAATCTTTTAGTAACAGAAGACCTTTCTGTCTAATCTTTGTTTGGCTTGGCTCTGATTTTGGCAGTCCCTCCTGGTATCTGAGTGTTTTGTTCATTGAACATGCTGATTGCCTTGATATTTTTCCCCATTTCAGTATGCCTGCCACGTTCCGTCCGGTCAGCCTCATGAACTGTTTTGAGTTGCAGCATTCTTTTTGATGTGACTATGGAGGGAAGGCACCGTGCAACACTGATTGATTCATGTTTGTTTTGTACTGCTTGGTGGTGAGGCCTTGTTTTGTGTACATGTCTAAGGACCGTTGTGCTGGCAACACACATACTGTGTGCAATTCATGAGACTTTGTAAGTAAATACGGCCACCTTCCTATTCTTGGTGGCTTGTGGTTATCATTTGGATGGTTTAATGTATATATATATCCATCCTTAAACTGCCCTTGCTCCACTTCCTATGCCCCTTTGGACAATACACCTGTGAAACAAATAGACTGGACTCTGCCATGGACATTCCTCCACCATCACCCCTGACCATTTGACAACCCACTCCACTTATTTGCACAAAAATAAACCCACATCAATCACAAAACAATCTGGAGTCAGTCTGTGCTTTCACAAATGTGTAATTGCAATAACTATGGAATTTAGCAATGTCAATTTAATTGTCAACATACCGATGTAACACAGCTCTAGTCCATGAGGAAATATAGCAGAGGTCACAAATCTGTTAAATGGAAAGGCAAAGTGAAAAGTCAGGGTCCATACTCTGGGTGAAAATGACAGACTTATGATAGGTCAAACAATAGTATGAGATGTGGGAGGCAGTGTCTCACTGGAAGTATTGCTGGATAACATTGTTTCTGTTGTCGATATCCTCTTCTTCTGCCTCCTCTTCTTCACTGTCCACAGGCTCCACAGTTGCCACAAAACCTCCAGCTGGACCATCTTCCTGCAAAAAAAGCACCTGTCGACGCAAGCCAGGTTGTGCAGCATGCAGCAGGCCACGATGATCTGGCACACCTTCTTTGGTGAGTAGTAGAGAGAATCACCTGTCATATGGAGGCACCGGGACTTGGCCTTCAGGAGGCCGAAGGTTCTTTCTATAATCCTTCTAGTTCACCCACGTGCCTCATTGTAGCGTTCCTCTGCCCTTGTCCTGGGATTTCTCACTGGGGTCAGTAGCCATAACAGGTTGGGGTACCCAGAGTCACCTGCAAATGTAGAGGGACAACTGTTAGACACACACTCACCCGTAGGGACAACCCCAGGCCCAGACAACTATTCACAAGGTATAGGGTCCTTGTCCTCACCTATTAGCCACATACAGTGCCTCTGGAGTTGCCCCATCACGTAAGGGATGCTGCTATTCCTCAAAATGTAAGCGTCATGCACTGAGCCAGGAAACTTGGCATTCACATGGGAGATGTGCTGGTCTGCCAAACACACTGTCTGCACACTCATTGAATGGTAGCTCTTCCGGTTTCTGTACACCTGTTCACTCCTGCAGGGGGGTACCAAGGCCACATGTGTCCCATCAATAGCCCCTATGATGTTGGGGATATGTCCCAGGGCATAGAAGTCACCTTTCACTGTAGGCAAATCCTCCACCTGAGGGAAAACGATGTAGCTGCACATGTGTTTCAGCAGGGCAGACAACACTCTGGACAACACGTTAGGGAACATTGGCTGGGACATCCCTGATGCAATGGCCACTGTTGTTTGAAAAGACCCACTTACCAGGAAAAGGAGTACTGACAGGACCTACACAAGAGGGGTATCCCTGTGGGATGGCGGATTGCTGACATCAGGTCTGGCTCCAACTGGGCACACAGTCAAGTCTGTAGGTGACTATTATGTGTCTCTCTTTCATTGTCGACAGGTCCACCAGCAGTCTGTACACCGGAGGATGCTGCCATCTCATCACCTGCCCCAGCGGACGTGCCCTATGGACGAGAACAGCGAGCAGAGAGTCAGCCAACACAGAGTTATCACAAAGTGTCATTTGCACACATTTATTAATCCGCAATGTGCCTGTTACTGTGTGTATGCAAGGCCTAGATAGGTGTGACGCAGTTATTATTAATGCCATTTGGCCCCCTGAAATGGCGGCTGCCTGACCTGTAAGGTGGGACAAGGGGATATGAGGTAACTGCGCTGGCATACTACACCGTTGTGGTAGGCGGTCGAACACTGCAGCGCAATCCTGCATTGGTTAACATTGGACCCGATGGGTCCCAGGAGCCAATAACGATGTACGCCGGCGGTGACGGTACGCACCACCATGGACGTGACTGCCATTTTCTGTCTGTTCACTCACTTGATACCTGATCTTCGACAGGAGAGGACCTACACTGCAAGTGCTGCTGTGACCTGTGTCTGGAAGTGACGATGGCTCATGTGTCTGGGGAAAGGGCCCCTGCCTTCACTTCGGAGGAGTTGGAGAAGTTAGTGACTGGGGTCCTCCCCCAGTACACACTACTCTACGGTCCTCCAGACAAACAGGTGAGAACACTGTGAGCATGCTGCATGGGCAATGCCTGTTTGGAGTGGTGTGGATGGAAGATACATGGGGGGGTGGGACTGAGGCCTGCATGAGCGGACTGTGAGTGTATGTGCGTCAGGGCAAGGATGGGAAAGTGGGCCACTGACTATGACGGTCCGGACGGGTAAAGATTTTCCTTTTCCCCTGCACTATTCCTCTAGGTCAGCGCCCACCAGAAGAAGGATATTTGGCGTGCCATCGCCAAGGATGTCCGGACCCTGGGGGTCCACCACAGGCGGAGCACCCACTGCCGGAAAGATGGGAGGACATTCGCCGCTGGAGCAAGAAGACGGTGGAGGCCCAGCTGGGGATGGTCTCCCAAAATGGGAGGATTGCCCGTCGCACCATAACCCCCCTGATGTTCCAGATCCTGGCAGTGGCGTATCCGGAGTTGGATGGGCACTTGAGGGCATCACAGCAGCCACAAGGGGGTGAGTACACTCTCATTCAGCTGACTCTGCGCGCATTACAAGGTGTCTGGGTGGAGGAGGTGGGCAGTGGGTTCCCCTAGGCCAGGGTGAGCTTGGTAGGCAAGGTCCCTTGTGAGGCACCCTCAGTGGCACCCCAACCCCACTAGTGGTTAGTGCCATCTACACCTAGTCATGCTCCTGTGACTTCCATGTGTGCAGCAATCGGGCATAGGCCTTTTAACCCATGGCCCTGTGAATAATCTAGGAACTATAAGTGCATGGCATAGTGCAGAGGGCTGCTGTGTCTGTAGTATCAGTAGTGGTGTTGCATGCACTGAACATGTATTTCTTCTGTCTCCCCCCCTTTTTGTGGTCTCCCATTTCTTGTGTGCAATAGCATCATCAGGTGGAGGAGCAGTGGCACTGGAGCAGGAGGGAGCTGCATCCCACTTGGCCCTGGAGGGTGAAACAATGGAGTCTGAAGCCACCAGTGGGACGGAGGGCGAGGGGAGCTCCACGGCGGGGGCAGGAGCAGACAGCAGTGACACCGACTCCTCCTCTGATGGGATCTCCCTTGTGGTGGTGGGCACCTCTGTGCCCACCGCTTCAACAGATACAGCCTCCACCCCCCCACCAGCACCGCCTTCCCAGCAGCCCCTCAGCATGTGTCCCGTGCCCGCTCACCCAGGAGGGTGGGCATCTCCTTCGCCCCAGGCACCTCAGGCCCTGCCCCAGTCAGCCCTGCTGCCCTCAGTGAGGAGGCTATTGACCTCCTGAGATCCCTCACTGTTGGGCAATCTACCATTGTGAATGCCATCCAGGGTGTTGAGAGGCATTTGCAACAAACAAATGCATACCTGGAGGGCATTCATTCTGGCCAGGCAGCCCAACAGAGAGCATTTAAGGATCTGGCCTCAGCACTGATGGCAGCCATTGTCCCTGTGTCCGGCCACCCCCTCCAACATCCTCCACCCAGACCCAATCCCAAGCACACCATCAGACCAGCATGCACACACCTCAACACACAAAAGTGGCTCAGGCACACATAAGCACCACACATCCCACAAGCACTCACACAAGCATCATACTCATGCAGACATACCAACATCCACTGCCTCCACTGTGTCCCCCTCCTCCACGTCATCCTCCTCCCTCCCAGTCTCGTCTCCACTCACACCTGCATGCACTACATCTTCAGCCACTACCTCCATCACCAGCACGCCCATCACCACACACCGCTCACGTGCACTCACCACCCCCACCACCATTCACACATCCCCTGTGTCCTCTACCAGTGTGTCTGTGAGCCCTCCTCCCAAACTACACAAACGCAGGCACGCACCCACCCAACAGCCATCCACCTCACAACAGCCTCCAGCCCATGCACCTTCACCCAAATTCAGCAGACGTACACCTTCTACAACCACTCCCTCTTCCTCCACTCCCAAACCCCCTCCATCTACCCGTCCCAGTGTGTCTAAAAAACGTTTCCTGGCTAATATTGACCTCTTACCTACACCTCTCCCCCCCACGTCCATACCCTAGGGCCAGGCTTTGCAGGTCCCAACCCAGCACCTCAGCCACCACATCCCCAGGCACAGTGGTGCCAGCAACTGTGGGCTGTTGGAGTACGCCAAGCATCAGGGCTGCCAGTGTGCCACGGAGCGAGGGCAAGGACATTCTGCAACCTGCAAAACTTAAAAAGTTGCCCAAATCCCAGAGGGAGAAGCACAAAACACCTGCCACCAAGGGTTCAGGGAAAACGAAAGGGGATAGTGGCAAGACAGCTGTGCCACCATCCAAGGTGGGGAAGGGCCAGAAACTCAAGAGCAGGTCAGGAGAGGGCAAGGTGGCACCGACTGAGGGACCAGTGTCACACCTTCTGGCCACCTCGATGCCAACCTGTACGGCGGAGAAGACCACTACCTGCACCGCTGCCAGCACCGCCACAGAGGCCGCCACCAGCACTGCTGTCATTGTGCCCGCCGCCACAGAGCCTGCCACCAGCACTGCTGTCATTGTGCCCGCCGCGAGCACCACTGTCATTGTGCCCGCCACAAGTACAGCCGCCACAGAGCCCGCCACCAGCACCGCTGTCATTGTGCCTGCCGCCAGTACCGCCGCCACAGAGCCCGCCACCAGCACCGCTGCCACAGAGCCCGCCCCCGGCACCACTGTCATTGTGCCCGCCGCAAGCACTGCCGCCACTGACACCGCCGCATGCACCGCTAGCGGCCCCACGACACCCAGAGCCAGTGGCACCACCCCAGACATGGCTGCCATCCCCAGTGGTAAGTCATCCGAGGCTGGTGGTGAGTTCAAGGAGCCTGGCCAGCTTCCATGAAGCATCACTTTCAGCGGAGAAAGGCATTCACTACCTCAGTCCTTGGCAGGATGAAGCACTCTGGGCACAAAGCCCCCTCCAGAACCAGTGGAGAAAAGCATCCACTACCTCAGTCCTTGGCAGGATGAAGCACTCTGGGCACAAAGCCCCCTCCAGAACCAGTGGAGAAAAGCATCCACTACATCAGTCCTTGGCAGGATGAAGCACTCTAGGCACAAAGCCGCCTCCAGAACCAGTGGAGACTGTTATCCACTTGAGAGACTGTGGCTTTGCACTCCCCAGGATACAGCAGTGGGCAAACCATCCACTGTAAAGACTTGAGAGACTGTGGCTTTGCACTCCCCAGGATAGAGCAGTGGGCAAACCACCCACTGTAAAGACTTGAGATACTGTGGCTTTGCACTCCCGAGGATAGAGCAGTGGGCAAACCATCCACTGTAAAGACTTGAGAGACTGTGGCTTTGCATTCTCGAGGATAGAGCAGTGGGCAAACCACCCACTGTAAAGACTTGAGAGACTGTGACTTTGCACTCCCCAGGATAGAGCAGTGGGCAAACCACCCACTGGAAATACTTGAGAGACTGTGGCTTTGCACTCCCCAGGATACAGCAGTGGGTAAACCACCCACTGGAAAGACTTGAGAGACTGTGGCTTTGTACTCCCCAGGATACAGCAGTGGTCAAACCTCCCACTGGAAAGACTTGAGAGACTGTGGCTTTGCACTCCCCAGGATACAGCAGTGGGCATGGAGCCCCCTCGTGGAGCAGTGGTGTT
The DNA here is from genome assembly GCF_031143425.1 of Pleurodeles waltl. Lineage (NCBI taxonomy): Eukaryota > Metazoa > Chordata > Amphibia > Caudata > Salamandridae > Pleurodeles > Pleurodeles waltl. The sequence continues at coordinate 834,604,841 of NC_090437.1, forward strand.
GTGCATTCATCAGGCTGAGGTGCCCCCCTCCCCTTGAGGTGACTGTTTCACTTCGATCTGATGCCCCTCCAGTGTTGTCTCCGTTTGGAGTCAGGTATCTAGTGTGGGCCTCGCCCATGCATTTTGGGCCCAGTGGTCCACGGACAATGATTGGTACACTATCCGGACTTGTGTAGTTGGTGTACATAATTGTATATACTGTATTTTGAGTTTTGAATACTGGATTTTTATTGATTACAATCTTTCAACTCATTTCCTTTTGTCCTTGAGTTATTCAAGGGGGGTTGGAGGGTGTATATGTAATGTTGCATCATGTATTTGTGTGTATGGTGGTGTGGGTGAGGGTGGGGGTGTTGCGTGTTGCGTGTGTGTGTCACTCTCTTTTCCCTCCCCCCTCCCCTGTGTTGTAGGTGCAGTACTCACCGTGGTCGTCGCCGCCGTCGTTGGAGCTCCTGATAGAGGAGCAGGAAGACCAGTGCCGGCAGTATCTGCAATTCTGGCTCCATGGCATCCTGGTTCCTCATGGGGTGTGGAAAGGTGAGTGTTTTCCTGTCTGTATACTGTTTCCGCTGTGTTTTTGTTCACGCTGGTTCTGCCCCGGAAAAGGTGGCAGATTGGCATCTTGTGATAGAGTGGGCGGTACATTGTCTTCCGCCTGTCAGTTGGAGGTGTCCGCCGCGTTGTTTGTTTGTACTGCTGTGGCGGTCGGAGTGCTAAAGTGGCTGTCTATGTTGGCGGTTTCCGCCGTGGTCGCAATACCATTTTTTTTTCCACCGGCCTGTTGGCGGTATTACCGCCGCTTTAACACCGACCGCCAGGGTTGTAATGAGGGCCTTTGTCTTTTCACTATTTTTTGTTGTTTAGTAATAGTCTGCTATGTGTTTTATCAGAACCTACAAGGTTGACTTAATATTGACACTTTGGCCCTCATTAAGACATTGGTGGTAAATCCCACTTACTGTCACGCTGACGGCCACCAACTTACCGTGGTGGCAGATATCTGTTCACCATATTATGACACACAAATACCAATCCGATAGAATACAGCCACACACACAAATCTGCCAGCCTAAAGGTCAATGATAAAGTGGTGGTATCAAAACCCACACCGCTCCACCAACAGAACAACGCCCACCACATTATGACCCACGAATCATAACAACAGACATTCAGTGCCGGTAAACCATTGGCGGTACATACCGCAGTGCTCACAATGGACACCCACAGACAAAAACAACACCACATTGGACAATTCAAACAACATACATCTGACACCCATACACATACCACACCCACACACACACACCACTATAAAACACCCACCCACATTACCTACAACCCCTTACATCTACAAACCATTACCAACAGAGAGACACCAAGACCACTGACACAACTAGATCCACACACTACTCAGATCTATACACCACTCAAGCACTCCACATCAGACACCCCAACACATTACCCAATACACCCTCACCAACACACCTCACAGAACACCCATGGCACCACAAAGACACCCCCGTTTCACAGAGGAGAAGCTAAGGGTCATGCTGGACTAAAACATCAGGATAGGGCAACAGCTATTTGTAGCACAGGTGCAGCAGATATCAATAGCCAGGAAGATGGAGCTATGACGGAGAATTATGGACAGGGTCAATGCCGTGGGACAGCACCCCAGAACTAGAGATGACATCAGGAAGAACGACCTACGGGGCAAGGTATGTTCCATAGCAGCAAGACACCAGCTCGCTATCTAGAGGACTGGCAGTGGACCACCACCTCCTCCCCCACAACTCACAACATGAGAGGATCATGTCTTGGCAATACTGCATCCTGAGGGCCTGGCCGGAGTCGGAGGAGGACTGGAATCTGGTAAGTCAACTCTCTACTATTATCACCCTCATACTGCATGCCATCACATACCCTCACCCTCACCCTCCCTCCCATCACTCCCCTACATCCCACACACTCCACAATCACATGTCACTGATCCCAGTGACAAGCCCTGCATGCTGTAACAATGCATGGACACCTCTCACAGCCCTGCCATAACTAAAGCATCCACACCATAGAGAACTAACAATTCCACCATATACTAACATACACAAGTGAAAGCTGGCAGGGCTAATCCAACCATGGAGGGGAAGCCACAGCTGTTCAATATGTGAGACACATAAACTATAACACATTATTTACATTCCCACAGGTACCCCAGCCAATGTCACAGAGGAGTTGCCAGCACTATCCAGCCCCTCAACAGAAGAGGCACACAGTGATGACAGCAACTCTGGTCTTTAGAATCTGGATGACCTACCTGGTTCATCAATGACCACTGGACAGCAGATTACCCAGGCCCAGTCACACACCACCACAAAGCCTCCCCCATCAGGAAACAACACCAAAGCATCCACCCAGCATACCCACACCTCTGTCCCCAGGACACATCAATCAGCAGTGTGCCCACATCTACAGAGACCCCAGGCCACACCTCGCACACAAGACAATCAGGGACCTGGGGTCAGTGGCAGTGGGCACAAGGTTCAGGGGAGAGAGGCACAGGATACCAGGGACACTGGGAGGATTGCTGTGCACCAGGGAGAGGACAGGACCAGGAAACCGACTCTCCAGAAGACACTCTCTGAGATTCTGGGAGCCTATCAACATTCCTGGGACACGATGGGCCAGATCCTGGACAACGTGCATGAGAACAGGTGGCTGCAGGAGGGACAGTACTAGGGGATCAGGGAGGACTTGCAGGCCATCAACAACACCCTGATCTCCATAGCAGGGATGCTGGCAGACATGGCCAACATTATGAGGGAGGCAGTCTCACACCAGCGGGCCCCAGTGGCCTTCCACCTCCGCTGCCGCTAGTGGCCAGGAGGCCCTGCCACAGGACTCAAAGGCCATCAGCACCCCTCCCCCTGCAGAAGGTGAACCACCCCACAAACGTTCCCTGAGATCCAGACAGATCCCCTCTATATTTTAGCACTTCATTAAACACCCTTTGAAAAAAATCCATTTTGAGTATGTCATGTAGAGAAGTGTGGCCAAATGGTTAGAGTGGCAGACCCTGATGCAGAGATCTGGCCCGGGACCAGGGCTCAATTCCCGTCTTGGTGGGTCTTGGGCTCAATTCCCTTGGACCAGATAATTCTCGCCTCAGTGCCTTATCTAATTAATGGGTCCCACTCTGTAACTCTGGGCAATAGCTTGCTTAATTTCCACAATGGCCCTGACAGCGCTTGGATGCCTGGCTTCACCCTGGGGCTGTCCAGGAGTGGGTGCCTCACAGGGAAAAGGCAGGAGGGGTTCCACAGCAGTATGTGTACAGCGCCTTGAGACTCTAATGGGTGAGTAGTGCGCTATACAAGGGGAAAGTTTTTACAGTTTATGCATATCAAATATGTATTCATTGAAACCGGTACAAACATTGCAAATTAACTGTACATATAATGAACATAGATTAATGACCTGTAGCTGGCTGTAGTGATCACACCAGGAGTGTATGCCAGGTCACCAACATCTGCAAAATGAATTGCCATAGGGAACAGTAAGTGGACATAGAAGTGGGAAATATCAGCATGCCATTGCCACACAAATTACAATCAAAGTCATTAAAATGTAAAGTTACACTGTTCCACCTGTGCGCATTGGAAGTATTGACGGATCACTGATGTTCTGTTGTCCTCATCCTCTGCCTCCTCATCCTCACTGTCCACAGGGTCTACTGCTGCCACACGGGCATCTCCAGTCTCCTCCTCCTGCAGAAAAGGGACATGGTGTCTGAGGGCCAGGTTATGCAACACGCAGCATGCCACTACTATCTGGCAGACCTTCTGAGGTGAGTAGCACAGGGATCCACCTGTTAGATGGAGGCACCGGAACCTGGCCTTCAGGAGGCCAAAGGGCTTTTCAATGATCCTTCTGGTTTGCCCATGTGCCTCGTTATATCGTTCTTCTGCCCTTGTCCTGGCATTCCTCACAGGGGTCAGCAGCCATGATAGGTTTGGGTAACCAGAGTCACCTGCAAATATTGAGGGACAACATTTAGCCACACACTATCCTATATGGCCACACCATACCAATACACCAACATATACTGGGTGGGAACCAGGGCTCACCTATTAGCCACACCCTGTGCCACTGTAGTTGGGTCATCACATTTGAGATGCTGCTATTTCTCTGGACAAAGGCATCATGCACCAACCCAGGATACTTAGCATTGATGTGGGAGATGTACTGGTCCGCCAAGCACACCATCTGAACATTCATGGAGTGGAAACTCTTACAATTCCTAAACACCTCTTCATTCTGGCGGGGGGAGATAAATGCAATATGTGTTCCATCAGTCGCACCAATTATGTTGAGGATATGTCCCATTGCATAAAACTCAGCCTTCGCTGTGGCTAAATCCTTAACCTGGGGGAAAATAATGTAGCTGCACATGTGTTTTATCAGGGCAAATAACACTCTTGTCAGCACGTTTGAGAACATTGCCTGTGACATTCCTGCTGCCAAGCCCACAGTCACTTGGAAAGAACCAGTTGTCAGGCAATGGAGTACAGATAGCACTTGCACAAGAGGGAGGATCCCAGTGGGATGACGGATAGCAGATATCAGGTTAGGTGCCAATTGGGCACACAGCTCAGTGATTTTGGCCCTGTCCAGTCTATAGGTGAGGATAACGTGCCTGTCCTCCGTTGTTGCCAAGTCCACCAGGGGTCTGTACACGGGGCTTTGTCTCCATTTCCTATTCATCCGCAGTGATAAGAATCAAAGGGACAAAAGAGTGAGGAGCCAGTTACAAACTGAACAATGGAGCTACAACAGTAGTTGGCATTCGGTAAACATGTAATGGGTCAGTGTGATTTGTCCAGTATGTGCTAATATTCCAGAGGCCTGCCCCTCCCTCCATAATGGTGACCGCCTGCCCTGTGTGGAGGGACAGGTGGAAGTGAGGTAATTCCGCTGACGTTGTACGCCGTTGCAGGAGGCGGTCTGGATCCGCCGTACAACTCTTTAGTGGTTAACATTGGGCCCTATGGGGAACATTGGCCAATGGTGATCTACGCCAGTGGTGACGGTATGCACTGCCGCAGGCGTGACCGCCATTTTCTATAATATTTCTCTCTTGCTACCTGACCTTCCATACGAGAGGACCCACACTGCATGTGCTGCTGTGACCTGTGTCTGGAACCTACCATGGCTCGTGGGACTGGGAAAAGGGCCCCCAGTCTTCACTTCGGAGGAGTTGGAGAGGCTGGTGGATGGGGTCCTACTCCAGTACAGATTGCTGTATGGGCCTCAAGACCAACAGGTGAGTACACTGTGGGCACAATGAATGTGGCATGAATGCATGGAGTGGTGTGTGTGAAGCCCTGTGTAAGCGGGGTGGATGGATGCCCTCTTGGCTGCATACAGGTTTTGTGCTGGCCAATGTGTCTGCCAGTGGTGATGGGAACTGGTATGGTGGGCCATATGTGTATCCGGCTGGACTCATTGTCTAATGGTATTTTCCTGTGTGTTTTGCCTCTGCAGGTCAGCACCCATCAAAAGAAGGGTATATGCTGTGCCAGTGCCAAGGAGGTGCGGACCCTGGGGGTCGATGGCAGGTGGTGCACCCACTGTTGCAAATGGTGAAAGGACCTGAGACGCAGGGCATGGAAGACAGTGGAGGCCCAGCTGGGGATGGCCTCCCAACGTGGAAGGGGTGCCTGTCGAACCCTGACCCCTCTGATGGCCCGCATAGTGGCGGTGGCCTATCCAGAGCTGGATGGTTGCTTGAGAGCTTCACAGAAGCCACAAGGGGGTGAGTACAGTGCCCATCATTATAACTTACGCATAGTAGGGTGGTATTGGGGTGGTAGATGTGTGTGAGTGGGTGCCCCTAGGCCAGGCCTGACAATGCAGCAAAGGTCCCCTGGTGGCTAGAGTTCTGAAGGGTTAATCCTGCTACCTACCTTGTAGGCATCCACTACTGGCCAGGGCTTTGTGGGTCTGTAGTGTGCTGCATTTGCTGGTGTGTGCTCCCTCCCCATGCCTTGGTGGCTAGAAATATCACTAGTAGTGCAATGCATAGTGGGTAGGCCTGTTCCCTGTGTGTGAGGGTGCTGTGTACTCCAACGGTGGTGTTGGTTCGGCCATTGACCCAGTGTATCTTTTTTATCTTTCCCCCTCTTTCTTGTTTTGTCATCCTGTCCTTATGTGCATTAGCATCATCTGGCGAAGGAGCAGAGGCACTGGTGACGGAGGGAGCTGCATCCCACAGGACCCAGGAGGCAGAGTCCATCGACGCTGAGGGCACCAGTGGGACTCAGGGCAAGGGGAGCACCACGGCGGAGACTGGAGGGGACACTTCAGGCACAGATACCTCCTCCGATGGAAGCTCCCTGGTAGTGGCAGACACTTCTGTGACCACCCTAGCTACAGGTACATCCACCACCCCCCTACCAGCACCACCCTCCCAGCAGCCCCTCAGCGAGTTGGCTGTGCCCTCTCAACCAGGTGGGTGGGCATCTTCTTCGCCCCAGGCACCTCAGGCCCTGCGCCAGTGAGCCATCCTGCCCTGAGTGAGGAGGCTTTTGACCTCCTGAGATCCATCTCTGTTGGGCAGTCAACCATTGTGAATGCCACCAGGGGCTGGCAGCCCAGATGCAACAATGTAATGCATTCCTGGAGGGCATTCACAAGGGATTCGCGGCCTAACAGAGATCGATTCAGCCTCTGTCCTCCTCTCTGATGGCAGCCATTGTCCCTGTTTCTACCATTCCCCCCTCCAACTTCCACTGCCCATTCTCCTCAACCCCAACCCATCCCAGGCACACATACAGATGAGCATGCACACAAGACAACACCCAAGAGTGGCACAGGCAAACACAAGCACCACACTTCATCTCACAGACACTCACACAAACACCATCCAGTTGCAGACCCAACAACATCCACTATTTCCACTTTCTCCCGTCTTCTTCCTCCTCCACCTCCTACCTAGTTACGTCCACACTAACACCTGCATGCACTACCTCATCATCCACTACCAGCATTATCACCACACCAAGCAGAACACACACCTCACTGGCAGACACCTCGCCAACACCCATGCACACGTCCCCTGTGTTCTCTCCCACTATGTCCGTTGCCCCCTTCTGAAGTACAGAAATGCAAACATTCAGACACCCAACAGCCATCCACTTCACAACAGCATACAGCCCATGTACCTGCACCCAAATCCACATGACAGACACCTCCAACAACCACTCCCTCATCCTTCACTCCCATTCCTTCTCCCTCTTCCCACCCCAATGTCCCTAAAAAACTGTTCCTATCCACCACTGACCTCTTCCCTACCCTCCCCCCACTTTCTGCACATATGCCTAGGGTATAACGAACTCAGCCAAGCACCTCAGCCCCACAGTCCACGTCCCCTTTTCCATCCGCACCCACTAGTGGTGAAAAGGAATCCAGGCCACATTTATTGAAGGGGAAGGAGCCTGTACCAGCCAGCCTAAAGGGGAAGGAGCCTACACCAGCATGCAAGAAGGGCAAGGAGCCTGCACCAGCCACCTGAAAGGCCAAGGAGCCAGCACCAGCAGGCAGGAAGACCAAGGAGCCTGCACCAGCAGGCAGGAAGGCCAAGGAGCCTGCACCTGCAGGCAAGAAGGGCAAGGAGCCTGCACCAGCAGGCAATAAGGGCAAGGAGCCTGCAGCAGCAGGTAAGAAGGGCAAGGAGCCTGCACCAGCAGGCAAGAAGGGCAAGGAGCCTGCACCAGCAGGCAGGAAGGGCAAGAGGCCTGGGACAGCAGCTGTGACGGAACCCCCACCACCAACCATGGTTGTGCATCTATCCGAGGGTGCAGGGGATGTGCAGGAGCCTCCCACCACCACCAGCGCTACCACAGTGCATCTGTCCGAGGGTGCAGGGGTTGTGCAGGAGCCTCCCACCACCAGCAGCACCCCAACAGTGCATCCATCTGATAGTGCAGGGGTTGTGCAGAAGCCTCCCACCACCAGCAGCACCACCTCAGTGCATCTGCCGAGGGTGCAGGGATGTGCAGGAGCCTCCCACCACCACCAACACAGTACAGCCGTTACCGCTGGCAGATGCAATGTAATCCTGCATTCATGGGCTGCTGTGCAGCCTGTCCACTCCAGAACCAGTGGGCAAGACACCCACTCGAGAGACTGTGGCCTTGCACTCCCCAGGACAAAGCACAGGGCATGTTGCCCCCTCCAGAACCAGTGGGCAAGAGACCCACTTGAGAGACTGTGGCCCATCACTCGTCAGGCCAAAGCACAGTGCATGTTGCCCCCTCCAGAACTAGTGGGCAAGACACCAACTCGAGAGACTGTGGCCTTGCACTCCCCAGGACCAAGCACAGGGCATGTTGCCCCCTCCAGAACCAGTCGTCATGTTTCAGCTCCCGGATGAGGTGTCCCCTCCATCCCCCTGAGGTGCCTGCCTATTTACCAACTGCCCCTCCAGTGTTCTCTCCGTTTTGATGCAGGTGACAAGTGGAGCCTTGGACTTCTGCCTGTGGCCATGTGGCCCAGTCAAAATGAGGACTGGGATGTATCCCTTCTTCTGTACATTTGTATATATTTGTTACATTGCTTAAATTATTATTTCTACTGTGTTGATCTTATTACAATCACTTTGGAAAATTCTTTTTGTCCTTGCATTATTCAGCCGATTCAGGGGGATTAATTTGTTTTCTTGGGCAGCTGGTTGTGTGTATGGTGTGTGTGTGAGGTGTGTATGGTGTGTGTGTGTGTTACTGTTGTTTTCCTCCCCCCCTTGTGTGCTAGGCGGCTGTACTCACTGTTGTCGTCTTTGCCGGCGTTGGTGTTCGTGGTGGAACAGAATGTAGAGTATTATCAGAAAGACTTGCAGTCCCGGTTCCCTGGCTGCGTGACTCTTCCCTGATTCTCCAAAGGAAAGTCCTTTCAGTTCTGAGCTCAGTTTCCGCTAGGCTTTTGATGTCATTAGTACCGCCCCGGAAAAGGTGACAGGTTGTGTTGTTGTAATATGGTGGGCGGAACTTTGACTTCCACCTGGCTGTAGGCGGCTACCGCCGTGGTGGCTGTTGTTTCCACCCTGGCAGTCGGTGTGGTACATTGGTTGTCTTTCAGAGATCTTTCCGCCATGGTCATATTTTGGAGGTAGTTACTGCCAGCCTGTTGGCGGTATTACCGCCAATTTATCACAGACCGCCAGGGTCGAAATGAGGGCCTTTGTTTTGATGATGGGCTCGTGGACACCTGTCATGTCTTTCATGACATAATTGTCATTGTTTTAAGTTATACTGGTCACTTTCTGAATGTTTTGAGTATTTGGAGCTAAACCAAATGTTTTAAGGTAAACTGTGAGGGATAATGTGATTTATAACCTCAAGTTAGGAGCCCGTTGTCTACCTACTGATGCCCACTAAAGGGGTGTTGGGGCATCGTCGTAGGCACCAGTGCAGCAAAAAACTGTATTCTGTGTACTGTTTTAAAGAAGTAATTTAAAATCTAATGTAATGGTTTGAAATAGTTAGCAGCAAAAAACTTTATTCTGTGTACTGTTGAATTAATCCAAAATATAATATAATGGTTTGCAATATATAATCAGCAGGAGTGTTTCATCCTTTCTTTGAGCATTATTGTAAAAAATCCATTAATTGATGAGTTTTTATAAATTATTCCTCCACAAGCTTCTGCTTGTGTGAATATGCAGTGCCATTATAAGCACTTATTTACATGTCATGGGCTCATGCAGTGCACTTTGCCAGCGACTCATAAGTAAATTAATTATGCAAATTTTAGATGTAGCAATCAAACCATTCTTAGGTGAGAGATCACATGCACTTTAGCACTGGTCACCAGTGGGAAATTCCTCAGAGTCCTAAGGCCAACAAAAAGATATCCGCAAAATATGAGGCAAGCAGGCAAAAAGCTTGTGAGAAGACCACCCTAGGGCTGTCAGTTCTCAAAATGTATATTTTCATTTTAAGAAATGGAAAGCAAAAACGTATTTGAACTTTTTTATCTCCACAAAGAATATATTTTCTCCACCTTGGCTTTAAACCCTTCCTGAATGACCACATAAATCCAAAAGCACATTCATAGTGTAAACTACTTGCAAAATGTTAGTGAATAACAGCTTAATTGAAGGCATATGTGTTTCATCAACTTGGTGGATGTACATTAAAACACAACAAACTCTCGCCTAAGAGAAAATTAGCTTCCATTAAAGTTCCACCATGCTGGAAGAATTTCCATGTGCATACATTTCTTTGCCAGGGCAAAATCCCAGCATGTCAATTCTGAGCTATGGCAGATGAAGAGTTGAGTCTTGGATACTCTGGTGCCCCCATAATCACCACCACCACTGAAGATGAGATTCGCCAAGCAGCAAGAAGACTGGCATAAGTGAGTCACATCCCCTGATGACCTTACAGTGCATCATACTACAGCAATCACTACTGGCCCACAACAATGCAAATGGATACCATGTAGTCTTGAATGGTATGGTAGTGGATGGGGTGGCAGTAGAAATCATAGCCATATTGTAAGCATATTAGCAAAAAAAACAAGCCATGCTCACTATAAATCTTAGAAATGCTGAAATGTTGGTAGCAGAGCAGTAACTATGAAGCCTGAGAGTACCTCTACTAGATGTGATGAACACACTCAAGAAGTAGAAGGATGAAGACAAAAGTCTTCAACACTGGAAGAGCCGTGGTTAGTGAAGAGTTCAGTATTTATTAAGCAGCACAGAAGGATCTAGATATTTTCATACTATTGTTACAGCTTTTATGCAGTGCAAATACATGTTTCTTCAAATGTTCACATTTCTGATCACATTTAATGGAATGATCCATGAGTGACATTATGTTGTACAAAGGTGGCACACACATTTATTTCCATTAAAGCACATGTTGCTTTGTATTAGTTAAAAGGAAATTCATTGTCAAGAAAAAGCATGCAGAGGATATAAATAAATGGTGGAAAATTTGGCATAATGAGTTGCCAATCCAGATGCCTTATGGTATCTTTCAGATTCACTTTCCACAGTATAGCAAGCTTTGTACTTTTTAAGTACATACCGCTGGTCAGTTTCATGGTTCTCAAAATCAGATTGATTTTCCAGGTGAAGTACTGGAACTTGAGGGGAGATTCCTGTGGGATGGCGGATAGCTGACATCAGGTCTGGCTCCAACTGGGCACACAGTTCCTGGATTGTGGCACGATCAATCCTGTAGGTGATGATCACATGTCTTTCCTCCATTGTTGACAGGTCCACCAGCAGTCTGTACACCGGAGGATGCCGCCATCTCCTCACATGCCACAGCAGACGGTGCCTATGGAGGAGAACAGCGAGCACAGAGTCAACCAACTCTGAGGTACGTAAACACAGCTTACTCTGAAAATATTCATAAATCAAAATTTGACGGTATGAGTGTTTAGGCAAGGCCTAGGTATGTGTGACGCATTCAAAAATAATGCCATGTGGGCCCCTGAAATGGTGGCTGCCTGACCTGTAAGGTGGGACAAGGGGAAATGAGGCAACTGCGCTGGCGTTGTACACCGTTGCGGTAGGCGGTCGAAGACCGCGGCGCAATTCTGCATTGGTTAACGTTGGACCCTATGGGTCCCAGGAGTCAATGACGAGATACGCCGGCTGTGACGGTACGCACCGCCGCGGACGTGACCGCCATTTTCTCTCTGTTCAATCATTCGATGCCTGATCTTCACCAAGAGAGGACCTACACTGCAAGTGCTGCTGTGACCTCAGTCTGGAAGAGACAATGGCTCGTGTGTCTGGGGAAAGGGCTCCTGCCTTCAGCACGGAGGAGTTGGAGAAACTCGTGGATGGGGTCCTCCACCAGTACACGCTAATCTACGGTCCTCCAGACAAACAGTTAAGTACCCTGTGAGCAGGCTGTATGGGCAATGCCTGTGTGGAGTGGGGTGGATGAAAGATGGGGGGGGTGAGAATGAGGCGTGCATGAAACGACGGTAAGTGCATGTGCGTCATGGCAAGGGTAGGGATGCGGGCCAATGACTGTGACGGTGCAGTTGGTAATTAATTCTCTTTTTCCCCTGTACAATTCCTGTAGGTCAGCGCCCACCAGAAGAAGGACATCTGGCGTGCCATCGCCAAAGAAGTCCGGACCCTGGGGGTCTACCACAGACGGAGCACCCACTGCCATAAAAGATGGGAGAACATTCGCCGCTGGAGCAAGAAGATGGCGGAGGCCCAGCTGAGGATGGCCTCCCAACGTGGGAGGGGTGCCCGTCGCACCATGACCCCCCTGATGTTCAGGATCCTGGCGGTGGCGTACCCGGAGTTGGATGGGCGCTTGAGGGCATCACAGCAGCAACAAGGGGGTGACTACACTCTCATTCTGCTGATTCAGCACGCACTGTAGGTGTCTGGGTGGGGGAGGTGGGTTCCCCTAATGCCAGGGGGAATTTGGTAGTTGAGTTCCCTTCTTCAGGCAGGACCTGTGCCACCCCACCCCACCTGTGTACAGTGCCAACTACACCTAGTCAAGCTCATGTGACATCCATGTGTGCTGAAATCGGCCATAGCCTTGTAAGCCATGTCCCAGGGATTGAATAGTGGACCCCAAGTGCACGGCGTAGTGCAGGGGGCTTCTGTGTCTGTCTTGGCCGCCAACGGTAGCAATATTGCATGCACTGAACATGTCTTTCTTCTGTCCCCCTCCCTTTTGTGGTTTCCCTGTTCTTGTGCGCATTAGTATAATCAGGCAGAGGAGCAGTGGAACCCGGAGCAGGAGGGAGCTGCATCCCACATGGCCCTGGAGGTCGACACTATGAAGTCTGAATACACTAGTGGGACGGAGGGCGAGGGGAGCTACACGGCGGGCACAGGAGCTGACACCAGCGATACAGACTCCTCCTCTGATGGGAGCTCCCTTGCGGTGGCGTCCCCATCTGTGCCCCGCATCTACAGGTACAGCCGCCACCCCCCCTACCAGCACTGCCCTCCCAGCAGCCCCTCAGCATTTGCCCCGTGCCCGCTCACCCAGAAGGGTGGGCATCACCTTTGCCCCAGGCACCTCAGCCCCTACCCCAGTCACCCCTGCTGCCCTCAGTGAGGAGGCCATTGACCTCCTCAGGTCCCTCACTGTTGGGCAGTCTACCATTTTGAATGCCATACAGGGTGTAGAGAGGCAGTTGCAACAAACCAATGCATACCTGGAGAGCATTCACTCTGGTCAGGCAGCCCTTTAGCGAGCTTTTCAGACTCTGACCTCAGCAGTGATGGCAGCCATTGTCCCTGTCTCTAGCCTCCCCCCTCCAACTTCCTCCACTGAGACCCACAACACCTGTACCTCAGCCTATCCCAAGCACACCATCAGACCAGCATGCACACACCTCAACACACAAGGGAAGCTCTGGCAAACATAAGCACCACACATCCCACAGGCACTCACGCAAGCATCACACACATGCAGACACAACAACATCCACAGCTTCCACTGTGTCCCCCTCCTTCTCGTCTCCCTCCTCCCTCCCAGTCTCGTCTCCACTCACACCTGCATGCACTACATCCTCAGTCACTACGTCCATCACCAACATACCCACCACCACACCCCGCTCATGTGCAGTCACCACCCCCACTACCATTCACACATCCCTGTTTCCTCTCCCAGTGTGTCTGTGAGGCCATCTCCCAAGGTACACAAATGCAGCCACACACCCACCCAACAGCCATCCGCCTCATGACAGCCTCCAGCCCATGCACCTTTACCCAAAGTCAGCAAACGTACACCTCCTACAACCACAACCTCTTCCTCCACTCCCAAACCCCCTCCAGCTACCCGTCCCAATGTTCCTAAGAAACTTTTCCTGTCCAACCTTGACCTCTTTCCCTCACCTCCCCCACCCCTTCAGTCTCCTAGGGCCTGACTTTCCAGGTCCCAACCTAGCACCTCAGCCACAACATCGGCGGGACCAGTGGTGCCAGTAATCACCAGATTATGGAGTGCACCAGGCAGCAGGGCAGCCAGTGTGGCAAGGAGCCACAGCACGGACAGTCCTTCACCTGTCAAGTATAAAAAGTTGGCCAGTGCCCGGCGGGAGAGGGGAAAGAAATCAGCCACCAAAGCCGCTCCCATGGGTACAGTTGGGAGTATGGAGGCAGCTGCGACACCATCCAAGGTGGGGAAGGGGCACAGAAGAACCGGCCAGTCTGGGAATATCAACATGGCAGACAAGACCACCAGCAGCCCCGCTGCCCAGGAAATGACCGCCAGCAGCCCAGCTGCCAAAGACAGGACCGCCAGCAGCAGCCCCGGTGCCAAAGACAGGACCGCAAGCAGCAGCCCCGCTGCCCAGGAGATGACCACCAGCAGCCCAGCTGCCAAAGACACGACCGACAGCAGCTCCGCTGCCAAAGACAGGACCGCCAGCAGCAGCCCCGGTGCCAAAGACAAGACCGCCAGCAGCAGCCCCGCTGCCCAGGAGATGACCGCCAGCAGCCCAGCTGCCAAAGACACGACCGACAGCAGCTCCGCTGCCAAAGACACGACCGCCAGCAGCAGCCCCGCTGCCCAGGAGACGACTGCCAGCAGCCCCTCTGCCAAAGACACGACCGCCAGCAGCTGAATCGCTGCCCAAGTCAGGACCGCCACCAGCTGAACCATTGCCCAGGACACCGCCACCAGCAGCACCGCAGGCCAGGACAAGACCGCCAGCAGCTGAACCGCTGCCCAAGACAGGACAGCCAGCAGCTGAACCGCTGCCCAGGACACCGCCACCAGCTGAACCGCTGCCCAGGACACCGCCGCCAGCAGCACCGCAGGCCAGTGAGCGCCAATGATTCCGAAACTACTGAGTCCGCCACGGGCAAGATGAAGCACTCTGGGCACAAAGCCCCTCCAGAACCAGTGGAGAAAGGCATCCACTACCTCAGTCCTTGGCAGGATGAAGCACTCTGGGCACAAAGCCCCCTCCAGAACCAGTGGAGTATCACAACCACTACCTCTGTCCTTGGCAGGATGAAGCACTCTGGGCACAAAGCCCCCTCCAGAACCAGTTGAGTATCACATCCACTACCTCAGTCCTTGGCAGGATGCAGCACTCTGGGCAGAAAGCCCCCTCCAGAACCAGTGGAGTATCACATCCACTACCTCTGTCCTTGGCAGGAGGAAGCACTCTGGGCACAAAGCCCCCTCCAGAACCAGAGGAGTATCACATCCACTACCTCTGTCCTTGGCAGGAAGAAGCACTCTGGGCACAAAGTCCCCTCCAGAACCAGTGGAGAAAAGCATCCACTACCTCAGTCCTTGGCAGGATGAAGCACTCTGGGCACAAAGCCCCCTCCAGAACCAGTGGAGAAAGACATCCACTTGAGAGACTGTGGCTTTGCACTCCCCAGGATGAAGCAGTGGGCAAACCACCCACTGGAGAGACTTGAGAGACTGTGGCTTTGCACTCCCCAGGATGAAGCAGTGGGCAAACCACCCACTGGAGAGACTTGAGAGACTGTGGCATTGCACTCCCCAGGATGAAGCTGTGGGCAAACCACCCACTGTAGGGACTTGAGAGACTGTGGCTTTGCACTCCCCAGGATGAAGCTGTGGGAAAACCACCCACTGTAGAGACTTGAGAGACTGTGCCTTTGCACTCCCCAGGATAAAGCAGTGTGCAAACCACCCACTGTAGAGATTTGTGAGACTGTGTCTTTGCACTCCCCAGGATTGAACAGTGGGCAAACCACCCACTGTAGAGACTTGTGAGACTGTGGCTTTGCACTCCCCAGGATTAAACTGTGGGCATGGAGCCCCCTTGCGGATCTGGCATCGTGCACTCAACCGGCTGAGGTGCCCCCCTTTCGTTCCCCCTGAGGTGCCTGTTTTATTTCTAACTGATGCCCCTGCAGTGTTCTCTCTGTTTGGAGTCTGGTATTGAGTGTGGGCCTCGCCCATGCCTTTTGGGCCCAGTGATCCACGGAGTATGATGGTGGAATCCCTTGGACTTGTGTTCTTGGTGTATACAATTGTATATGGTATAAATGTATATATTTGTAAATATTTTTGATGTAAGTAATTGAATATATCACAATTATTCGACTCATTTCCTTTTGTCCTTGCATTCTTCCAGAGGGGTTCGGGGGGCGTAACTGTTATGTATCAATATGTATTAGCGTGTGTGTTGTAGTGGGTGAGGTTGGGGGTGGGGGTGTTGCGTGTTGCGTGTGTGTGTCACTGTTTTTTCCCTCCCCCCTTCCCTGTGTCGTAGGTGCAGTACTCACTGTGGTCTTTGCCGCCGGCGTTCATGCTCCTGGTAGAGGAGCAGGAAGATAAAGGCTGTCAGAATCTGGAGCTCGGGTTCCATGGCATCCTGATTCCTCGTGGGGTGTGTAGAGGTGAGCGTTTTCTCTTCGAAGTCCTGTTTCCACCATGTTTTTGTTCGCGGTGAATCCGACCCGGAATAGGTGGCGGATTGGTGGGTTATAATAGTGTGGGCGGTACATTGTCCTCCGCCTGTCTGTTGGCGGTAACAACCGCAGTGTTTGTTTGTACCTCCGTGGCGGTCAGAGTGTTAAAGTGGCTGTCTATGTTGGCGGTTTCCGCCACGGTCGTGATTCCATTTTTTTCCGCCGGCCTGTTGGCCGTTTTACCGCCGCTTTAAGACCGACCGCCAGGGTTGTAATGACCAACATAATCTTAAAATCAACTTTACTAAAAGATGTATTTTTAAATTGTGAGCTCAGAGACCCCAAACTCCACATGTCCATCCGCTCCCAAAGAGAATCTACACTTTAATCAGATTTAAGGGTAGCCCCCATGTTAACCTGTGGGAGGGATAGGCCTTGCAACAGTGAAAAACGAACTTAGCAATATCTCACTGTCAGGACATATAAAACACATTACTATGGGGGTCATTCTGACCCTGGCACGGATGACTGAAGCACCGCCAACAGGCTGGCGGTGCTTCATTGCCCATTCCGACCGCGGCTGTAAAGCCGCGGTCGGAAAACCGGGTCCGGCGGTTTCCCGCCGGATTTCCCCCGGCTGGGCGAATCCTCCATGGCGTCGCTGCAAGCAGCGTCGCCATGGGGATTCTGACCCCCTTCCCGCCAGCCTGTTTCTGGCGGTTTTTACCGCCAGGAACAGGCTGGCGGGAACGGGTGTCCTGGGGCCCCTGGGGGCCCCTGCGCTGCCCATGCCACTGGCATGGGCAGTGCAGGGGCCCCCTAACAGGGCCCCAGTATGCTTTTCACTGTCTGCCTAGCAGACAGTGAAAAGCGCGACGGGTGCAACTGCACCCGTCGCACACCTGCAACACCGCCGGCTCCATTCGGAGCCGGCTTCTGTGTTGCAGGCCCCTTTCCCGCTGGGCCGGCGGGCGCTACCTTAGGTAGCGCCCGCCGGCCCAGCGGGAAAGTTAGAATGGCCCCAGCGGTCTTCTGACCGCGGGGCGGCCGAATGGCGGTTCCCTCCAGGCGGGCGGTGACCGCCACCCGCTGGGGTCAGAATGACCCCCTATATGTCCTACATTAACCATACACTGCACCATGCCCTTGGGGCTACGTACGGCCTACCTTAGGGGTGTCTGCCATGTAAGAAAAGGGAAGGTTAAGGCCTGGCAAGTAGGTACACTTGCCAAGTCGAATTTACAGTTAAAACTGCACACAGACACTGCAGTGGCAGGTCTGAGACATGATTACTTAGCTACTTATGTGGGTGGCACAACCAGTGCTGCAGGCCCACTAGTAGCATTTGATTTACAGGCCCTGGCACCTCTGGTGCACTTTACTAGGGACTTACTAGTGAATCAAATATGCCTATCATGGATAAGCCGATTACATACACATTTTGTAAAGGAGCACTTCCACTTTAGCACTGGTTAGCAGTGGTAAAGTGCCCAGAGTAACAAAAACAGTAAAATCAGAGTCCAGCACACATCAACAACCTGGGGAACAGAGGCAGAAAGTTAAGGGAGACCACGCCAAGGATGAAAAGTCTAACAGGTGGAAATGAGGTAATTCCGCTGACATTGTGCGCCATTGCGGGAGGCGGTCGAAAACTGCTGTGCAACTCCTCATTAGTAACATTGGCCCCTATGGGGTACAATGGCCAATGGTGATGTACGCCGGCAGTGACGGAATGCACCGCCGCGGACGTCACCACCATTTTCTATCTGTTCACTCACTTGCCACCTGACCTTCAACAGGAGACGACATATACTGCATGTGCTGCTGCGACCTGTGTCTGGAACTGACCATGGCTCGTGTCACTGGGGAAAAGGCCCCTGCCTTCACCTCGGCGGAGTTGGAGAGACAGGTGGATGGGGTTCTACCCCAGTACAGAATGCTGTATGGACCTCCAGACCAACAGGTGACTACACTGTGAGTACGATGCATGCAGCGTGATTGTATGGAGTGCTGTGTGTGAAGGCCTCATGTGGGGGGGGGGTGGATGGGCCCTGGACAGCGGGCAACATGTATGGTGGGCAATGTCTGTGCTAATGGGGATGGGACGGGGCATGGTGGGCCATGAGTGTAACAGGCAGGACAGTCGGAAAAATACCTTTCCCTGTGTCCATTACCCTGTTGGTCAGCGCCCATCAGAAAAAGGGTAGATGGAGTGCCGTCGCCACGGATGTGCTGACCCTGGGGGTCTATGGCAGGTGGAACACCCACTGTCACAAACAGTGGGAGAACTGAGACGCTGGGCACAGAAGATGGCGGAGGCCCAGCTAAGGATGGCCTCCCAACGAGGAAGGGGTGCCCATTGAACCCTGATCCCCCTGATGGGCCACATTCTGGCGGTTGCCTATCCGGACCTGGAAGGGCGCTTGGGGTCATCACAGCAGCCACAAGGGGGTGAGTACAGTGCCCCAATATACAACATGCGCGTGGTGGGGTGGTATCCAGGTGGGGAATGTGGTCCTGTGGATGCCCCTAGGCCAGGCCTGACATTGCAGAGTAGGTCCCATGTTGGGCAGGCTTCTGATGTAAAATACCCCCAACCAAGCTAGTAGGCATCCACTACTGGGCAGGGGTCTGTGGGTCTCAGGCATAATGCAATTAACGTTAGGTGTCCCTATCCATGGCCTGGTGACTAGCATTGTGACTGGTAGTACATTGCATAGTGCGTAGGGGTGTTCCCTGGGTGTGTGTGTCGTGTACGCCAATGGTGGTGTTGTTGGCCCCATTGACCAAGTGTATCCTTTGTATCTTCTTCCCCCTTTTTGTTTTGTCGCCCTGTCCTTATGTGCATTAGCATCATCTGGCGGAGGATCAGAGGCACCGGCGATGGAGGGAGCTGCATCCCACAGGAACCAGGAGGCCGAATTCACCGACGGTGAGGGCACCAGTGGGACGGAGGGCGAGGGGAGCACCACAGAAGAGACAGAAGGGAACAGTTCTGACACGGATTCCTCCTCTGATGGAAGCTCCCTGGTGGTGGCAGACACCTCTGTGCTCATCCCAGCTACAGCCACCACCGCCGTACCAGCACCACCCTCCCAGCAGCCCCACAGCGAGTTTCCCAGGCCAGCTCACCCAGGAGGGTGGGTGTCTTCTTCACACCAGGCCCCTCAGGCCCTGCCTCTGTTAGCCCTGCTGCCCTGCTATTGACCTCCTGCGATCCATCTCTGTTGGGCAGTCAACCATTGTGAATGCCATCCAGGGCCTGGCAGCCCAAATGCAATAGACAAATACACAAGCACTCACACAAACACCATCCAGATGCAGACATACCAACATCCACTTCCTGCACTGTGGCCCCCTCCTCCTTGTCCTCCACCTCCCTCCCAGTTTCATCTACACTCACACCTGCATGCAATACATCCTCATCCACTACCCCCATCACCAGCACACCTAACAGCACACGTCCCTCACTGGCAGTCACCATCCCACTTCCATGCACACGTCCCCTGTGTCCTCTCCACTGTGTCTGTGCCCCTCCTCCCAAAGTACACAAACGCAAGCACTCAGACACCCAACAGCCATCCACCTCACAACAGCATCCAGCCCATGCACCTGCACCCAAACACAGCAGGCTGATACCTCCTACAACCACTCCCTCTTCCTCCACTCCCAAACCATCTCCCTCTTCCTGCCCCAATGTCCCTTAGAAGCTTTTCCTCGCCAACATTGATCTCTTCCCTAGCCCTCCCCCCTGTCCCTCACGTCAGGCCAGGGTGGTCAAAACCCAGGCAAGCACCTCAGCTATTCAGTCCACGGGCACAGTAGTGTCCACAGCTACACCAGGTGGGAGAGGATCCCGGGCACCAGGCAGCCACACTGATAGGGTGCCTGCACCAAGTGCTGCAAGGAAGGGCAAGGAGGCACCCCCAGCTGCTGCAGGGAAGGGCAAGGAGACACCCCCAGTTGGCTACAAAAAGGAAGGGCAAGGAGGCACCCCCAGCAGGTAAAAGGAAGGGCAGGGAGCAATCCCCGGCTGCTGATTGCAAGGGCAAGGAGCAGTCCCCAGCTGCTGCCAAAAGGAGCAAGGAGCCATCCCCAGCTGCTGGCAGGAAGGGCAAGGGGCCTGCACCAGCAGGCAAAATGGACAAGAGGCCTGGTGCTGGGAATCATTCTGAGTCCCCACCACCAACCATGGTGGTTCAGCCATCCGAGGCTGCAGGGGGTGGGCTGGAGCCTCCCCCCACCACTGCCATTACCCCCACCAGCACCACTTCCAGTAGCAGCAGCCCCAGGGGACAGCTGTCCAAGGCTGCAGGGGAAGGACTGGAGCCTACTCCCACCACTGCCAGCACCTCCACCAGCATCGCCACCTGCACTGCTACCAGCACCACTGGCAGTAGCAGCAGCCCCAGCGGGCAGCTGCCTGAGGCTGCAGGGGAAGGGCTGGAGCCTTCCCCCACCACTGCCAGCAACGCCACCAGCACCACTGCCAGCAGCAGCAGCCCCAGTGGGCAGCCGTCTGAGGCTGCAGGGGAAGGGATGGAGCCTACCCCCACCACTGTCAGCACCACCACCAGCACCGCCACCAACACCACTGCCAGCAGCAGCAGCCCCAGTGGGCAGCTGTCCAAGGTTGCAGGGGAAGGGCTGGAGCCTACCCCCATCACTCCCAGCACTGCCACCAGCAACACCACTGCCACCACTGAGCGGCTGTCACCACTGGCAGACAATGTGTAGTCCTGCGTCCATGGGCTGTAATGCGGCCTGGCCCCAGCAAATCCTGTGGGTCTGACACCCAGGTGAGAGACTGTGACCTTGGACTCCCCAAGATCTGCATCACAGGGAATGTTGCCCCTTCCAGAACCAGTGGAGAAGCCATCCTCTCACCCCATCCTTTCCAGGATGGAGCTCACTGGGCACAATGCCCCTCCAGAACCAGTGGAAGAAGCCATCCACTCACCCCATCCTTCCCAGGATGAAGCTCACAGGGCACAATGCCCCCTCCAGAACCAGTGGAAGAAGCCATCCTCTCACCCCATCCTTCCCAGGATGGAGCTCACTGGGCACAATGCCCCCTCCAGAACCAGTGGAAGAAGCCATCCACTCACCCCATCCTTCCCAGGATGAAGCTCACAGGGCACAATGCCCCCTCCAGAACCAGTGGGCAAATCACCCACTTGAGAGATTGTGGCCTTGTACTCCCCAGGACCAAGCAGTGGGCAACTCACCCATTTGAGAGACTGTGGCATTGCACTCCCCAGGACAAAGCAGTAGGCAAATCACCCACTTGAGAGACTGTGGCCTTGCACTCCCCAGGACCAGGCACAGGGCATGTTGGCCCCTCCAGGACCAGTGGCGTTGTACCATCTTCCGGCTAAGGTGCCCCTCCCCATTCCCTGTCCCCCTGAGGTGCCTGTCTATTTTCGACCTGATGCCCCTGCAGTGTTCTCTCCGTGTTGTTGCAGGACTGAGGTTGGGCCTTGGACTTTGTGATGTGGCCCTGTTGCCCACAGACATTGAGGACTGGGCAGTGTCCCTTGCATTGGATATGTATATACGTTTTGATTTGGATGCACATATTTCACCTATATTTATCTTATTACAGCCTTTTTACACTATAGTAGTCGTTCTTGTATTATTCCTGAGGGGTACGGGGTGTATATGTAATATTACTGCATCTGAATGAGTGTGTGGTGTTGGGGGTGGAGGTGCTGCATGTTGCGTGTGTGTGTGTCACTCTCTTTCCCCCTGTGTGCTACGTGACAGTACTCACCGTGGTCGTCTTCGCCAACGTTGGTGTTCGTAATGGAGCAGAAGGTAGAAGAGCATGGGGAAGACATGCAGCTCGGGCTCCATGGCGGCGTGGTTCTTCCCTGTGTCTCCAGAGGTGAGTTGTTTCCCTTCTGTGCAGTTTCAAAGGTGGCGGATAGGTGTGTCATATTACTGTATGCAGTTCATTGTCTTCTGCCTGGCTGTTGGCGGTTACCGCCATGGGGCCTGTTGATTTCGCCCTGGCGGTCGGTGTGTTAAAGTGGCTGTCTGTCTGAGCGGTTTCCGCCGTGGTCATAATTTCAGATTTATTACCTCTGACCTGTTGGCGGTATTCCTGCCGCTTTATCACCGACCACCAGGGTTGGAATGAGTGCCTATATCTTGTGTGATGATTGTTTTCACATCTCATAGCATAAGATGTGAAAACAATCATCATACAAGATATTATGTACTGTACCGTTTTTCAATAACATTGAGTATGATACAAGTTACTAATTGAGTATGCACACCGTCAAAGCAAAAGTAGAAGTGTCAGTGAATAAGTCACACAGGACATTTGTTTGGCTTATTCCTTTAGGGAAGTATTCCCCAACATGTTTGTATTCATTTCAACAATAGATATGCTCAATCAATTTGAGCACTGCATCCAAAAAATGTAAAGAGTTGGATTTAGCACAGTAAGTGCATTTATGGCACATGAAAGACACATTTTCTTGAGCTTCAAGCATCTAGGGACGTAAGGCATTAGTATAGGTTCACTTGGCAATTATACAGGATTAGTCAGGGCTCTAATGAGGAGAGAGACATGAACGGGTAAGAAAAGCTTACAGTAGGTGTGCTTTTCCAGGGATATTGTATAGGTGGAAGGCAGAAGGTAGTACAGATGCACATGACATGACTTCATCCTCACCTATGGATTCAAACCTACTGGTGCTGCACTTGAACTGAATTACTATGACACGTATGGGTAATGCTTGACCTGCTTGCCATGTTCATCCTTTGTCAGAACTTAATAGATGTTCAGTTTGCTGTATGATAAGTGCTTTACAGTCACAGCACTGCACATAACGGTGGATGGGACATATGCTACATTCTCATGGAATACCCTGTGTGTCAAAAGCTACTGTTCTTCATAGTTTTTGATGTTCCCTTTAAGAACCCTGTGAAAATTCCCCAGCATGTCAGCATTACCTTCAACGGTACATATGCTCACTCAGTTCAAGGAATAGGCCTTTCAAGACATCCTCGGACACCCCCAAACTTGCGTCAACAAACTGGCAGCAGTTGGATTTTGCACAGTGAGTACACTAAAGGCACATTAAAGACATGTCTTCCTCAGCCCCATGTGGCTGTTATGGGACCCATTAATAAAAGTTCATTACGCATGTGTTCGGTAATGTTCAGGAAGATAGAGATGGTCCCTTGACAGGTGGTAAAATGTATTCAGACTTATTCCGCCCTGTGGCGTATGAAAGTGATGGGCCCTTGTCTCGCAGGTGTAAGTTGATTGTGAGTGCACTGATCGGTTGGATTGGGCCCATAGCTGGCGGTATGAAAGTCTTGTGTGTGCTGCGTGAATGGCATGTGAATGGACCATAAAGTGATTGGTGCTGTGAATAGGTTATATGGTTCACTTTCAGAAGGCTTGGTTTCAATATTCAGAACCTTTGATAAATATTAATGCTTTGAAACCAGACTTTTTGGAGGTGCTTAAACCAGCCAGTCTAAGTGGTGGATCGACTTTAATAAATTAGTACCAGATTTATATCTGTAGAGGTAAGATGGCCCTTACTAAGAACTCCTTGTTTTCTTTTTTTTGTCATTATGGGTAGCTGAGGATTTTGGGCCCTAGCTTAGCAAGCACTTAAGCAAAACTGCACATTTTTTAAAACTATACATTAAGGGATTTCCAGGGGTGCATGACTTGCGTGGCTTTCACCAGTTGTTCTTACACAGAATTCCCTACAAATCTCAAACTTTGCCTAAAAACACACTTTCCATGCATTTGCATGAGGAACAGTCCTGTAATCTGCAGGCAGCCCTACATTTCTTACCACCCAGCGTTTCCCCACTTGTCCTGTTAAAAATGCAACCCCCCTTGTGTTACTGAGCCTAGTGCCTGCATCAGGAATGGATCACCCTTGGGGTCAACAGTAGTCCTCATGCAAGGACTACCATTGAAGTTTGTGTGATCCATTCTTGTTGCAGGCACTAGGCCCAGGCACACCAGTGGGGTTGCATTTTTACTGGGACAATTTGGGGAACGCTGGGTGGTAGTAAATTTGTGGATTCCTATATGCTGTACCTGGCTTTTTGACAGGGACATCCCCAAACTTTTTGCCTCCTTCCTCCTATTTTTTCTGACCTGTTGTTGTTGGCTTTTTACCTCTGGGCACTTTACCACTGCTAACCAGTGCTAAAGTGCATATGCTCTCTGTGTAAATTGTACTATTGATTGGTTTATCCATGATTGGCTATTTAATTTACTTATAAGTCCCTAGTAGAGTGCACTATATGTGCCTAGGGCCTGTAGATTAAATGCTGCTAGTGGGCCTGCAGCACTGGTTGTGCCACCCACTTCAGTAGCCCCTTAACCTTGTCTCAGGCCTGCCATTGCAAGGCCTGTGTGTGCAGTTTCACTGCCACTTCGACTTGGCATTTAAAAGTACTTGCCAAGCCTAGAACTCCCCTTTTTCTACATATAAGTCATCCCTAATGTGTGCCCTAGGTAACCCCTAGAGCAGGGTGCTGTGTGGATAAAAGGCAGGACATGTACCAGTGTAGTTATATGTCCTGGTAGTGTAAAACTCCTAAATTCGTTTTTACACTACTGTGAGGCCTGCGTCCTTCATAGGCTAAGATTGGGGCTGCCCTCATACACTGTTGAAGTGGCAGCTGCTGATCTGAAAGGAGCAGGAAGGTCATATTTAGTATGGCCAGAATGGTAATATAAAGTCCTGCTGACTGGTGAAGTCGGATTTAA
The DNA here is from genome assembly GCF_031143425.1 of Pleurodeles waltl. Classification (NCBI taxonomy): domain Eukaryota; kingdom Metazoa; phylum Chordata; class Amphibia; order Caudata; family Salamandridae; genus Pleurodeles; species Pleurodeles waltl. The sequence continues at coordinate 834,629,992 of NC_090437.1, forward strand.
TATTACTATTCTAGAAATGTCACTTTTGGAAAGTGAGCATTTCTTTGCACTTAAATCTTGTTGTGCCCTTCAATCCACGTCTGGCTAGGTTTAGGTGACAGCTCCTTGTGCATTCACCCAGACACACCCCAAACACAGGGTACTCAACCTCACTTGCATACATCTGCATTTTGAATGGGTCTTCCTGGGCTGGGAGGGTGGAGGGCCTGCCCTCACACAAAGGACTGCCACACCCCCTACTGGGACTCTGGCAGACAGGACTGAACTGAAAGGGGGCTTGGTGCATTTCTTAGACACTCTTTGAAGTCACCCCCACTTCAAAGAAACAACTTAGTATAAAACAGGGCCTCTGCCCTACCTCATCAGACACTTGCTGGAGAAGAAACCTGAACCAGAAACTACATCCTGCCAAGAAGAACTGCCTGGCTGCTCAAAGGACTCACCTGTCTGCTTTTCTACAAAGGACTGCTGCCTTGCTGTTGGCCTGCTGCCTTGCTGAACTCTTGTCTGGCTGTAAAAGTGCTCTCCAAGGGCTTGGATAGAGCTTGCCTCCTGTTCCCTGAAGTCTCAGGACCAAAAAGACTTCTCTTTTTCACTTGGATGCTTCGAGCGCTGAAATTTTCGACGCACAGTTTGTTCCGCGGCGAGAAAAACGCCGCACACCGACGCTGATCGACGCGACGCCTTCGGGACGACCGGAACTTCGATGCACGGCCTCGCAAGGACAATGCCGCCTGACTTCCAAGGAGAAATCGATGTAACGCCTGCCGTGAGAGCGAAATTTCGACGCACAGCCCCGCGGAACGACGCGCAGCCGGAAAACAAGCAGGAGAATCCACGCACAGACCCGGGACATCTGGTAATCCCTGCGAGCCATAGACGGAGACGGTCCGCGTGCTGGAAAACGACACAAGTCTTTCCCCGAGTGAAAAATAAAGACGGAGTCCGTGTGTGAAGGGGCGCAACCGACGCACACACCGTTTTTCCTCCCGTAGAACGACGCACGTCTCCCCGCGTGAAAAATAATGACGCAAGTCCGTGTGTGAAGGGGCGTAACCGACGCACACACCATTTTTCCACGCATCTCCTCTTCTGCGACCCTATGCAGAGATTTTCCACCAGAAACCAGGTACTTTGTGCTTGAAAGAGACTTTGTTTGCTTTTTAAAGACTTAAGACACTTTGGCCCTCATTCCAACCCTGGCGGTCTCTGACCGCCAGGGCGGAGGGCAGCAGAAGCACCGCCAACAGGCTGGCGGTGCTTCCTGGGCTATTCTGACCGCTGCGGTCAGAAAAGGGGAACCGGCGGTTTCCCGCCACTTTTCCCCTGGCCCAGGGAATCCTCCAAGGCGGCGCTGCTTGCAGCGGCGCCATGGGGATTCCGACCCCCTTCCCGCCAGCCTGTTTCTGGCGGTTTTCACCGCCAGAACCAGGATGGCGGGAACGGGTATCCTGGGGCCCCTGGGGGCCCCTGGACTGCCCATGCCACTGGCATGGGCAGTGCAGGGGCCCCCTAACAGGGCCCCACAAAGATTTTCACTGTCTGCTTAGCAGACAGTGAAAATCGCGACGGGTGCCACTGCACCCGTCGCACCCCTGCGACTCCGCCGGCTCCATTCGGAGCCGGCTTCATTGTTGCAGGGGCTTTCCCGCTCTTTTGGAGGGCGCCCGCCGGCCCAGCGGGAAAGTTGGAATGGCCGCCGCGGTCTTTTGACCGCGGGGCGGTCATTCGGCGGTGACCGCATGGCGGGGTCAGAATGACCGCCTTTATCTCACTTTTCAGTGATATCTTTACAAATTCATATTGCATCTTTGATCGTTTTGACCTGAAAATACCCAAATAAATATTATATATTTTTCTAAACACTGTGTGGTGTATTTTTGTGGTGTTATAATATGGTATTGTATGATTTATTGCACAAATGCTTTACACATTGCCTTCTAAGTTAAGCCTGACTGCTCGTGCCAAGCTACTAGAGGGTGGGCACAGGCTAATTTTGGATTGTGTGTGACTTACCCTGACTAGAGTGAGGGTTCTTGCTTGGACAGAGGGTAACCTGACTGCCAACCAAAAACCCCATTCCTAACATTGGTGATCAGCGGTGAGGATAGGACTTGTGTTTGTGCAGTGACATACAGTAGCTAGGTATTTCACTACCTACCCACAGTTGAAGGTCAACTTGATTTTTCATCTTTTTGCTTTTGGTTCTCTGATGTCCTCCTGGTTATACTATTGATATTTTGGACTTTGGATTTTGGTTTTTGCCAGTAAGACCTTATCAGAAATGAGATTGCTTACCTACTCACTCTTTGTGCCTACTGACCACCTCATTAAGGCTGACCTAAGGAGGCTTTGCAGAAAATGGGGCCTTCCTGTATCAAGGAGATCTACTAAGATGGAAATGCTACATGCCTACATAGTCTGGGGGGAAGAAAGATGGGCAGAGAGAGAGGCAGAAAAAAACCAAATGACTAAGTACCCCTCAGATGAGGAGGGGGACTGCTCAAATGAGGAGGAAGACTACTCAGATGAGGAAAGAGAACCAGTGAGAGATGAATGGCTCCTAGCTCGAGAGCGGTGGATGGAAGAGCTAGATGAGTTTCTTGAAAGGGCTGAGGCAGCAAGACTCTTAGCCCTGTAAGAAGAAAAGATTGCAGCTCAAGAACTGAGCTGTAAAGAGCTGAAACTGGAGGCCGGAAGGGCTGAGTCCAGTTCAGATGGTGGCAGCAAAATATTGCATCCAGTACTGCTGAAGAAGGGCACAAGCCCAGAGATGTGGTGCCCAACTTGAAGAAGGGAGTTGAGACACCCCAGGTGGTTCAAGGGTATGAGGTAGTTCCCGTTATGCACAGGGTCCCTGAGAAGAATTGGGGAACTGGCACAGGGAGTCATATTCCTACTGGGGGGAGGGACACTTTACTGGCTCTAATAGAGAGTGACGGAGAAAAGGGTTCCCCCTTGGTGGACGTCCTGGATATAGAGTGTAGAGACATCCCAGAAGAGTATGGGTTGAGTGTCAGGGACGGTCAGATACTGTCTCACCAGTCTCAGGAGGGTGATGTAGAGTGCTTTTCCAAGGCTGAGTTACTGGATGGTTGGGTGAAGGGTACTGTGGTTAATACATGTGAAGGGCAGAGTGATGTAATTGCTGGAGAGCACATATCTGGTCCTTATTTTCCAGAGTTACGCCAACACCAGGTGGAGTGTGAGTTCTCTGACCCCAGGGAACTTACAATGGAGGCAGACTTCTGGGTGAGTACCAGAGAGTCTGAAGAGGCATTTGGGGGTGCTCCTGAAGGGGGTGGTCTAGGCGGTTCCCAACCAAGTGAGGTGGGAGAGGATTGTATTGTCCCAGGTAGGTCCCAGGTCCTAGAGGGTTCCATGAGGGAACACCAGGAGGGAAGCCTAGCCTGTACCATAGGGCCACCTGTTGAGGGAAGCCCTGCAGTGTCAGAAGAACTTGGGGGGGTGACTGTAGCCAGCATCCCAACAGTTCTGGTGTCTGGCAGTACCACTCCTAGTGAGGGGGTGCAGAAGTCCAGACATAGGGTTGAGAGGGGGTTGCGGACCCCAGTGGAGGACCTGGAGAGTCAGGGGTCAGCACTGGGAGCAGAGCCCCCCAGGAATGACCCAGGTGAAACCGTTTCTGGTTTGGGGGAGACCCAGACTCTGCCAGATGGGCAAAGGTCAGGAGACCTGCGCCAACCAGACTCTTGTGTGGCCCTTGGGGACGGTGTGTCCCTTGTGGGGGTGAGAGTGCCCCCCAGGAAGTCCTGGCATGCCAGGCAAAGATTCAACCTCAGGGTGGTGACTCTGGGTTGGATAACCAGGTTCAGAGGTTAAACTCTGACCTGGTGGGAGGTAGGTGTGCCTCCCAGGAAGTCTTGGCCTGCCAGGCAGTGGTTCAACCTCAGGGTGGTGACTCTGGGTTGGCTAACCAGGTTCAGAGGTTAAACTCTGACCTGGTGGGAGGTAGGTGTGCCCCCAGAAAGTCCTGGCATGCCAGGCAATTGTTCAACCTCAGGGTGGTGACCCTGGGTTGGAGAACCCGGTTCAGAGGTTAAACTCTGACCCAGTGGGGGGTAGGTGTGCCCCCCAGGAAGTCCCGGTGTGCCAGGCAATTGTTCAACCTCAGGGTGGTGACTCTGGGTTGGATGGTCAGGTGCAGAGGTTAAACTCTGACCTGGTGAGGGGTAGGTGTGCCACCCAGAAAGTTCTGGTTTGCCAGGCAGTGATCCAGTCTGGGTGAGTACCAGAGAGTCTGAAGAGGCATTTGGGGGTGCTCCTGAAGGGGGTGGTCTAGGCGGTTCCCAACCAAGTGAGGTGGGAGAGGATTGTATTGTCCCAGGTAGGTCCCAGGTCCTAGAGGGTTCCATGAGGGAACACCAGGAGGGAAGCCTAGCCTGTACCATAGGGCCACCTGTTGAGGGAAGCCCTGCAGTGTCAGAAGAACTTGGGGGGGTGACTGTAGCCAGCATCCCAACAGTTCTGGTGTCTGGCAGTACCACTCCTAGTGAGGGGGTGCAGAAGTCCAGACATAGGGTTGAGAGGGGGTTGCGGACCCCAGTGGAGGACCTGGAGAGTCAGGGGTCAGCACTGGGAGCAGAGCCCCCCAGGAATGACCCAGGTGAAACCGTTTCTGGTTTGGGGGAGACCCAGACTCTGCCAGATGGGCAAAGGTCAGGAGACCTGCGCCAACCAGACTCTTGTGTGGCCCTTGGGGACGGTGTGTCCCTTGTGGGGGTGAGAGTGCCCCCCAGGAAGTCCTGGCATGCCAGGCAAAGATTCAACCTCAGGGTGGTGACTCTGGGTTGGATAACCAGGTTCAGAGGTTAAACTCTGACCTGGTGGGAGGTAGGTGTGCCTCCCAGGAAGTCCTGGCCTGCCAGGCAGTGGTTCAACCTCAGGGTGGTGACTCTGGGTTGGCTAACCAGGTTCAGAGGTTAAACTCTGACCTGGTGGGAGGTAGGTGTGCCCCCAGAAAGTCCTGGCATGCCAGGCAATTGTTCAACCTCAGGGTGGTGACCCTGGGTTGGAGAACCCGGTTCAGAGGTTAAACTCTGACCCAGTGGGGGGTAGGTGTGCCCCCCAGGAAGTCCCGGTGTGCCAGGCAATTGTTCAACCTCAGGGTGGTGACTCTGGGTTGGATGGTCAGGTGCAGAGGTTAAACTCTGACCTGGTGAGGGGTAGGTGTGCCACCCAGAAAGTTCTGGTTTGCCAGGCAGTGATCCAGTCTGAGGGTACAGATCCTGGGCTGGAAGGCCAGGCTCAGGGTGTCCCCCCGGACCTGGAGGGAGGGGCTACTGATAACAGCGCCCCTACCATGTTGTCTTCTGAGGAGGCCATTCCTAGTTGGAGGGTGCTGGACCCCAGAAGGGAGGGCAGGGGGAGGGAAGCCTCACCCCAGGCCCTAGTCCAACCTGAAGGCACAGACCCCAGGTTGGAGGGCCATTTGCAGGTTAACAGCCCTGCACTGGTGGAGGAATGGTACAGGGTGACTTCTATAAGCACCCTGACCATGTTGGACTCTGGGGGTACTGCTCCAGGAGGGAGGGTACAGAGCCCCAGAGGGGAGGACCAGGTTCAGGCTGTCATCCCTGACCTGGTGGAAGGGAGAGTGGTTAAAGGGTGTCCAGCACCTGGGGCTACCGCCCCCCACTCTCCACAGCCACAGTGGTGGGAGAGCTTTGAGAGGCTTGGGGCCTGGCTCTCATCCCTGGCAGCTGTCAGTAACCACTGTGGCTTGCTGTCCAGGTGGACAGAGTTATCCCTGGGGAGGGGACAAGTGTCACACCCCGGGGGTAGAGTGGGCAACACCACTGTGTTGGTCCTGGTGGTACTATCCTGCTCCTGGGATACATCTGTTAGCAAAGTAAGGTTAGGTGCTGCACAGATGGGATCCGCAGGTAAGGAGAAAGGTTCCCCATGGGTTGGCTTAGTGGGCCCTGAGAGTATGGACAGAGGGATCCAATTGGAGTCAGGAAGGCAAAGAACTGGAGCATGCCCCTGCTGTTGTGGGCCTGGGTCCTTGTTCTGTCGCCTCAAACAGGGAAGTACATCAGGATAGTGATTGTTCTCCCCTGGCTTTAGGCTGGTAGCGGGTCATGTTGTCCCTGGCTTTTTGACAGGGACATCCCCAAACTTTTTGCCTCCTTCCTCCTATTTTTTCTGACCTGTTGTTGTTGGCTTTTGACCTCTGGGCACTTTACCACTGCTAACCAGTGCTAAAGTGCATATGCTCTCTGTGTAAATTGTACTATTGATTGGGTTATCCATGATTGGCTATTTAATTTACTTAGAAGTCCCTAGTAGAGTGCACTATATGTGCCTAGGGCCTGTAGATTAAATGCTGCTAGTGGGCCTGCAGCACTGGTTGTGCCACCCACTTCAGTAGCCCCTTAACCTTGTCTCAGGCCTGCCATTGCAAGGCCTGTGTTCTAGTTTCACTGCCACTTCGACTTGGCATTTAAAAGTACTTGCCAAGCCTAGAACTCCCCTTTTTCTACATATAAGTAATCCCTAATGTGTGCCCTAGGTAACCCCTAGAGCAGGGTGCTGTGTGGGTAAAAGGCAGGACATGTACCAGTGTAGTTATATGTCCTGGTAGTGTAAAACTCCTAAATTTGTTTTTACACTACTGTGAGGCCTTCTCCCTTCATAGGCTAAGATTGGGGCTGCCCTCATACACTGTTGAAGTGGCAGCTGCTGATCCGAAAGGAGCAGGAAGGTCATATTTAGTATGGCCAGAATTGTAATATAAAGTCCTGCTGACTGGTGAAGTCGGATTTAATATTACTATTCTAGAAATGTCACTTTTGGAAAGTGAGCATTTCTTTACACTTAAGTCTTGTTGTGCCCTTCAATCCACGTCTGGCTAGGTTTAGTTGACAGCTGCTTGTGCATTCACTCAGACACACCCCAAACACAGGGTACTCAGCCTCACTTGCATACATCTGCATTTTGAATGGGTCTTCCTGGGCTGGGAGGGTGGAGGGCCTGCCCTCACACAAAGGACTGCCACACCCCCTACTGGGACTCTAGCAGACAGGATTGAACTGAAAGGGGGCTTGGTGCATTTCTTAGACACTCTTTGAAGTCACCCCCACTTCAAAGGCACAACTTAGTATAAAACAGGGCCTCTACCCTACCTCATCAGACACTTGCTGGAGAAGAAACCTGAACCAGAAACCACATCCTGCCAAGAAGAACTGCCTGGCTGCTCAAAGGACTCACCTGTCTGCTTTTCTACAAAGGACTGCTGCCTTGCTGTTGGCCTGCTGCCTTGCTGAACTCTGTCTGGCTGTAAAAGGACATCTGGTAATCCCCGCGAGCCATAGACGGAGACGGTCCGCGTGCCGGAAAACGAAGCACGTCTTCCCCCGAGTGAAAAATAACAACGCAAGTCTGTGTGTGAAGGGACGCACCCGACGCACACACCATTTATCCTCCCATAGAATGACGCACGTCTCCCCGCGTGAAAAATAATGACGCAAGTCCGTGTGTGAAGGGGCGTAACCGACGCACACACCATTTTTCCACGCATCTCCTCTTCTGCGGCCCTCTGCAGAGATTTTCCACCAGAAACCAGGTACTTTGTGCTTGAAAGAGACTGTGTTTGCTTTTTAAAGACTTAAGACACTTTATATCACTTTTCAGTGATATCTTTACATATTCATATTGCATCTTTGATCGTTTTGACCTGCGAATACCCAAATAAATATTATGGGGGTCATTCTGACCCTGGCGGAGGTAAAGCTGCGGTCAGAAAACCGGGGCCGGCGGTTTCCCGACGATTTTGCCCCGTCTGGGCTAATCCGCCATGGCAGCGCTGCAAGCAGCGCTGCCATGGGGATTCTGACCCCCTTCCCGCCAGCCTGTTTCTGGCGGTTGTCACCTCCAGGAAGAGGCTGGCGGGAACGGGTGTCTTGGGGCCCCTGGGGGCCCCTGCACTGCCCATGCCACTGGCATGGGCAGTGCAGGGGCCCCCTAACAGGGCCCCGGCCGGCTTTTCACTGTCTGCCTAGCAGACAGTGAAAAGCGCAACGGGTGCAACTGCACCCGTCGCACGGCCGCAACACCGCCGGCTCCATTCGGAGCCGGCTTCTGTGTTGCAGCCCTCCTTCCCGCTGGGCCGGCGGGCACTATCATAGCAAAATGGCGGTTCCCGCCTGGCGGGCGGCAACCGCCGCCCGCCAGAGTCGGAATGACCACCTATATATTTTTCTAAACACTGTGTGGTGTATTTTTGTGGTGTTATATTATGGTATTGTTTGATTTATTGCACAAATTGCCTTCTAAGTTAAGCCAGACTGCTCGTACCAAGCTACCAGAAGGTGGGCACAGGCTAATTTTGGATTGTGTGTGACTTACCCTGACTAGAGTGAGGGTTCTTGCTTGGACAGAGGGTAACCTGACTGCCAACCAAAAACCCAATTTCTAACACTATATATTCCTGCAGTTTACATCACAGAAATGCGGTAGTGTGTTTATTCAATTTTTCATGTTTGCAGGGTACTCTGGGTAAGAAAACTTAGGGGGGCACTCAAGTGATACCTCCCTGGACTCCTCTTCATGTCTACGTTTTAGAAATGTCTGGGTTTGATATGTTTCCCTAGATGGTTGTCAATCCCAGGACTAATTATTACACCTACCATAGTTATCATTATCGCCACAATACATTTTGTGCTCTTTCTTGTTGTGGGCACTTGGCCCACCCTCACAAGGGAGGCACCGTTTTTCTCTGGAGACTTGAGGAAACACTGGGTGATAGGAAATGTGTGATTATCTGCAGATTCCAGAACTTTACATCACAGAAATGTTCTTCTTCCATGTTACGTTTTTGGCCATTCCCTGTCACGGGCACAAGGTCTACCCACAAATGAGGTACTATTTTTTTTTAGAGACCTAGGGAAATGCCAGGTGGAAGGATATTTGTGGCTCCCCTCAGATTCCAGAACTTTCCATCAGAGAAATATGAGGAAAATGTGTTTTTTAGTCAAAGTTTGAGGTTTGAAAGGAATTCTGGGCAAAGAAATGTGGAGAGAACCACGCAAGTCAATCACCCTGTATACCATAGCCCCCATATTTATACCTGCCTTGCAATTAATTTGTGTCATTTTTTTTACGCAATTTCGGAGCAAACCTAACTCCACATTTATACTTTGCCGCTAGACTCGTCTAGTGCCAAAGTTTTGGAGTTAAAGTAATTTTTTGCCAGCATGAAACTACCTTGGGTCAATGAGATGCAAGGTAGGCGCACCCGGGCAAAAACTGACTATATGGCCTTAGCGCCATGTTTATCCCCCATGCTAACATCAAGCATGGGGAAGAATGCCTTAAATAATGGTGCTATGCTTGCTTAGCTCTATTTTTTAACGCCTGGGGTCAGGGAAGGCGTTAGGGGACCTGTGAGCCTATTTCCATGGTCAGAGACCATGGAATGGGCCCACAGGTTCCCTTCCATAGCCCCAGTGACACCCCCACCCACACCAAAGGGACGCCAGAGGATGGGGGACCCCATCCCAGGTAAGGAAGGTAAGTACAGGTAAGTATTGTTTTTTATTTTTAAAAGTGCCATGGGGCACCTAACTTGGGCCCCCCTACATGGCACTGGGCCTAATGGCCATTGCCAGCAGACATATGCCACCTGGGCATGGCCATTGGGGTGGTGGGCATGACTCATGCCTTTACTAAGACAGGAGTTGTGTCCATGGGGGTTTTGCTTTAAAAAAAGACACTAGTCTGGTTAGAGGCATTTTTATGCTTCTGCCCATATTAGTGTCAACCTGTAACACACATCCTCCTGTTCCCCCTATGCCTCCCCTACACAGGTAGTGTCCTTTTTAATGACGCTAGCCGGCTCTTACCACTGGTTGATGTCATTCCATAAGCATGTCGCCCGGCCAGCATCTTGGAATGAAGCTAGCTGGCGGAATTTTTTCTTGCAAAACTGCGTTAACCCAGTTTTGTGTGAAGAAGTATAAATATGCCCCTAGATGTATGGTTTTAAAAAATATACAGGTTGGCTAGGTTTCCCCAGTTGCCAGCTGAGCTAGGATCCAAAATCTCAAGGTACCCATTTTGGGGAAAAAAGGCCTAGTTTTCACTGGAAAAATGTGCTGTGTCTTTGTTGCATTTTGGGCTGTTTCTTGTCACGAGAACTAGGCCTACCCTCACAAGCAAGGCACAATTTTTATTGTGAGACCTGGGGGGAATGCCAGGTGAAAGGAAGTCTGTGGCTTTCCACAGATTCCAGATCTTTCCATCACAGAAATGTGTGGGAAATGTGTTTTTTTAGTGAAAGTTTGAGGTTTCCATGGGATTCTGGGGACAAAAACGAGGTGTGAGCCGCACAAGTCAGCCCACCCTGGATAACCCTAGGTATCTAATTTCCTAAGATTTACAGGCTTGGTTTCCCTAGGTGCCAGCTGAGCTAAGGTCCAAAATCTTGTGCTACCCAATTTGAGAAAACAAAAAGTGTCAGTTTCTGGTGCAAAAAAAAGTGCTCTGCACCCATGTTGCATTTTGGGCTGTTTCCCGTTTTAGGCACTAGGTCTACCCACACAAGTGAGGTATCATTATTATTGGGAGACTTGTGGGAGCATAGAATAGTAGAACATTTGTTAATACCAATTGGATTTCACTTCATTTGAGCCTTTCAAATGTAAGCCTGTGTATAAGAAAGATTATATTTTAAAAATACCCTCCAAATCATACACTAGTATGGGTACCCACAAACTCAGAGATCTAGAAATAACCACTGCTCCTAAACTGTATCTTGTTACCATTTCAGAAGTACATATGTTTCCTTGATATCCAATTATCATATTGCATATTTCGCTATAAGAATTGGTCAATACTCTTTACTCAAAGAAAAACCATTGTACTGTGAAGCTCAGTTGTCAGCTCTGTGTATTTTGGGTTTTTGAAGAACCTACAACCCCTACATATCCCTGCAACCAGAAGGGTCTAGTGGATGCAATGGTATATTGCTTTTGGCACTTGGCCACTGGGACAAACATTTACAGATGGAAATGTTGTCACAAATGCCAGTTTTTTCCTGCTCATTTCAATATTCTTTATTTCAATAGTTCCTTGTCTTTGCAAACCTATGACCCCTTCCTGAATTTGGAATTTGCCCATCTGTTCAGAAATCTATAGCTTTTCTGGATCACCAACGGGTTTAACCCTGGTTTCCATCAGAAACTGGAAGTAGGATGAAAGCACACAAAATATTTGTGGTAAATACATAGGTTTTTGGATGAAGTTCTGCATGTTCCTGAAAGCTGGGAAGAGGTGACTTTAGCACACCAAACTGTTTGTGGATGCTACCTTTAGGGAAAGAACCAGAGACTTTTATTTGGAGCATTTGTTTCCTATTTTTTCCCAAACAACTCAAAGTGTCACTGTATTTTGCCAGTTTTCTCAGTCACCTCCAGGATGATGGAAAGAAAAGGACATACATTTGGCATGGATAACTTAAGGAGAAAAAACTCTATGGAGCCCTCGGCACTAACTACCCCAAATAGCCAAAAAAGGACTCAGCACTGGGTGGGAAAAGGCCCAGCTTCCAAAGGGTCAAAAAATTACAATTAGCTATAAATATATATTTGGGAATGTCCTTTCAAGTGAAGTCTTTCTGTTTGGCAAATGGAATAATCACTAAGGATCTGATTCACAAAGGCAAACGTTTGTGTAGGTTTACAATTGTTTGCTATTTACAAAGGGATTTATGTGTAATATATTTATGAGTGTGGAGACTCTGCACATCAAAAGACGTATCAAGACTATAAGTTTAACTTTGTGAATCAGGCCCAATATTTCTGATAAGATGGCATCCACCCTCATAATGAGTAAGATGTGGCTTCCTGGCTTCACTACTCCTAACCTTTGAGCAACAGATCTATAATCCATGGAACAATGAAGACAATCACAATCCATTTTTCAATCAAGCATATTACATATTATATCAAAGACTGCAGTGCTGATTTCCTTCAAAAAAAGTTCTATTAATTTTCAGGTAAATCTATACTTAGTTTTCCACCTCAAATTTCCCAGCTGTTATGAGCTTTGTGTCCCAGATTATAAATTGAGTTGAAGGGCATGCACGAATTGGACACTGCTCCAACTAATTATAACTGGCTTGGTGTTTTTACAACCAGAGTTCCCCAGTTCCCCCTACAAAGATGAGGAGGCGCATTTAATTCTCCCCCATGAAGAAGCCGCATCTCTCTCTCCCTCTTCCTCGTTATATAGACCATCCCACCCTGCAACGACCCCTCACTCCCCGTTACTGATATAAATATACTGTTATGCAACATTATGTTCTTCTGATGTTGTTGCTATGTTGCGTCAATGTGTTGTTGTCAAGAATGTTTTTTATACTAATGTGTTATTGTTATACTTTGACACTGCCAATGTTCGTTATTATTCTATTGTTTTGTGTGTGTTTTGTTTTCACTATTAGTAATTACTGATTGTCCTTATTATGGCATGGCTTGACAGCGAAGATCTCAGCAGACAATTAGGTAAGCATCACTAGCAAAGGGCTCACATATTGTGAGCTAGGAGTAAATGTTTTGATTGGACAGAGGTTGTGCACTTCTATGAAAAGAGCTTGCCCTCAACATTGCTGTGATAATTTTACTTATGTATCCAGCTGCCTAGGGTTGACCTTTCAGGTGCACACATATGACAGGGGGATGTTATTAAAATGTCTCAGGTAACTAATTTATGTTGTTTTTTTCCCCTGGCAGCAACACAGATGGGAGGAGGACACATGGGTTTTTGGATCTGGTTTGACAGTTCAATTGACTCCTGGCCTTTTAACCTACACAATATTATTCTACAGTTTTTTGCTTCCACATCAATGCATATCTATTCCCTTGCTATTTAATTGTAGTGCTTCACATGACTGTACATCATTCATTTAAAGCCAGGTCTACTGGCATTGCCAATGCTTGTACTTAAAGTTGTGCTCCATGGAGAGTGGCTACGGGTTGGCGGGGAGCCAGCATACAGTACCACAGTCTCCCGCCAGGCAGCACCATTGCATATGATGTTTCAGCATTTGGTGCACTGTCCCTTTGAACTGAAGCATTTCCGTTCATTTGGAGCTCAGCAGGAGGAGAAAAAACATTGACACCACAGCATTGGATGAATTATAGTGAATTTACTAGATGTATTAATCCCATACCAACAGGATTCGTACTATTGTCAGCTTATTTTATTCATAGATGACATGGGTGTGCACGTATGTGAATTCTTCAAAGACACTTCTCATTTCAAATGTGCAATAGACAGTGAGCTCTCAGTACTGCTTCATTGCATTGGGGGAAAATAAACTTTACAACAGTCCAACAACATAAACTGCGAAGGAGTGATAACACGCTACGCATCAAACTGCAAATGGGCTTTTTTCAAGGTTCCCAAGGAAGGAAACGAGGTTTTGTCGCCAAAAGCCTAAAGATGTATTCCATGCTCGGGGTTTTCTGAAACGTAGCTTTTCAGTCAATCTCCGAAGCCATTCTTCGCAGCCTCGGCCCTTTCGCAGCTCATAAGAGGTGATGCTGCTGGCAGCAGCCGAGATTGGATTTTATTAACACCATCTCGCATATTGTTTCTGTGTTTAGTGCCGGTGAGCAGCAAGAGGCTCGGAGCAATAATATGGGCTTGGGTGTTCGGGTTGCCTTCATAGCAGTTTCCTCTTTTCAAGCTGCAGGAACTTCTTGTTACACCATAGCTCAGTATTTAATGCCATTTGTTTGGCTGCATTTAAAATGTATTTGTCAATTGTTTCTGCCAAATGTCCTTATGATGTATATGGCGGTACTGCTTGTTCCTGACAATTCTAAACCTGATTATTGTTTTGCATTTGTTTGTGGGACATAACTATTCAATTTTTGTAATGAAAAAAGATCATCAAAATGACCTGTGGTGGGTAAAGAATGTCCCTCTGTACATTACAATGCTATCGCGGTTACGTTTCAATGTAATGCAACCTTGTAAATACCTTGTCTGGGTGAACATCTGTAGAATACATGTGTAAACATGCAGTAGAAGATAATATGCATCATGGATTCAGGTCAAATACATATTGAAAGCAATTGTTGCTTATAGATTAATTTGACAAATGTTTGTATAATCACTGAATGCAAAATGGAGGACGATAGACAGATTAATCTCTTGAATTTGCCTCTGTCAATTAGCGAAGTCATGTGGATCAATTGGAATTGTGTTATTTTATACGTAGTACATTCTGTTTTAGTGTGTCAGATGTTTTTAGGTATTCTATATTTTGTACACTTTATTCAAAATGATTGAATGGCTTTACTGCAAAGCTGAAATAATAAAATAAATGATGATGAATGCAAAATGATGTCCACAGGCATCTTCAGTGTGCATGGACATGGCTTTCGATGCGCCAGTTTTCTTGCACCAGCCGTAGACTGCTTAACAACGCCATGGTAGCACTGCATTTATGATACAACTATCCATGGTGTACAATTCCACAGATGCGCCATAAAATATGATGTATCGGTTGGCGCAAAGGTGGTGCAGTGCTGGAGTAGCGTTGGTAATATGACGCTACTCCAACAATGCAAGGAAGGTCCCATGTTAAAAAGCCCTGCATCATTTTAACGCCTGCTCTGAGCAGGTGTTGAATAAGTGTCGCTGTGCAAGTGCAGAATGGCACAGTGAAATGTAGTAAATTTCACTGCAACAGCTCTGCGTGGCTTTTTACATGGGAACACCCAACCTGCATACATTATACATGGCGCAGGTATATTGTGGCGCACAGCTTTATAAACTGGTACTATGGTCCCAGTGTGCCAGTTTGTAAATGTGGCACAGTGTAGGGAACTGCTCGCGCCGCAGCAGTGTCACAAAAAAGTTATGTTCCAGCTTTGCAAGGAGCAGGTAAATAAGCCCCATAGTATCCATATGATCTCTTATGACAAAAGCACATACTTCACATAATGTAGCAAGCCAACATTCAGGAGTAAAATGTTATAAAGATAAAGACAAGCAATGTGGTCAGCTCTGCTGTACTAAAATCCCTTGGTATTGCATGAAAAAAACAGTTTAGAGATTGAAATAATGTTCTTATCAGCTACTGAATCTGAACTGTAAAAAAATTTAATCTGAAAGAAAACTGAAAAGGAAGACACAGGTGGTAATTCTGACTTCTGTGTGTTTTTCCTTAGACTGCGGAAGCCACGGGCGCCAGAAGGCTTCCGACCACAAAATTACAAGTGCTGAAGGATTTCCACCACAATTTGGGCAGAAATCCTCTAGTAGTTGTGCTGGTGGTCAGAGGCGCAGAGGAGGTTCCACTGTGGGCCCCAGCCCGCCAGGAGGACTCTGCCACCCATATTATGAGCAGTAATATGGCTTGGTGGAGTCCTGATTGCGGATCGCCACTGCCGGGTCCTGTCCCCTCAGGAAGGAGCATCTTGTCAGACGAGATAAGTGTCTTCCGCAAGGGGAGGGGGGCGAGTTGTGTGAATGGATGTGTGTGAGTTGTGTGTATTCTTGTCATGAATGGGGGTGGGAGGGGAGTGTTTGTGCATAAATGTGTGTGTGTCTTTGTGTAAATGTGGTGATGGTGATGCGTGTGTGGGTGTATGTTGGGTCGGGGTGCGTGTGTGCATGCATGTAGACAAGGGTGGGGGTTGTGTGTGTATGTATGTTGAGAAAAGGATGGGGTGCAGGATAGAGTGTGCATGCATGTCAACGGGGGTGAATGTAGTGAGTGCATGTGTCAGTGGGGGTGTTGTGCATGTGGGCATGTATGTGTGTATGGATTTGAGGGGTGTTGCGTGTGTGTGTGTGCGCATGAGTGTAAAGATGTTGTGAGTGCAAGTGAGTGAGTGTCAGGTGTGCGTGTCGGTGGACGCATGTGGTTACGTACGTGTATGAAGGGGGTTGGGGATGAGTATGGGGATCGGGGTGGGGGATTTCACTACTGTGAGCAGGAGGGTGGGGGGTAGGAATGTCGTAAGGGAAGAGGGAGTGCGGTGCTCTTGGTAGATGGGGGGGTGGGGGAGTTGTCTACCAGCGGCTGGAATGGAAATTCATGTCACTTGTAGCCTTTCCACACGAACTCCCTGGCAGAAAGGGAACTTGAGATACCGCCAGTGGTTTTAGATGGACTTCCAGGTCGGCATTGCTCATCTCCACCCCGGTGGCTCCAACCGCCCTGACGGTAGGAGTGGGTAAGTGGCGGTTTGAAACAGGCCAAACCGCCACACTCGTAATCTGGCGGTCTTCACCGCCGGCCCATCGGCGATGAAGACCACCACCGTGGTGCTGGTGCTTGAAAACCGCCAGGGTCAGAATGACCTCCTCAGTCTTTTATACAGGACATCATAGTGAAATCACATACTAGGTCAGAGGTGACCTTGCCACCAGCCCATGTGCCAAAATTGTCTCCAGCATTTTCATCTTCTGTTCAATTGAGCTCTACATTTCACACTCTGACACCTTCACTTGATCTCTCAGACAACTTCCTTTGACCATATCCACAGGCCACCCATAGAGGTCATACACCTTTCATCAGGGGAGTAACAGGCCCTTCTACTATGTAATCCTTTGCCACTCCAACAAAACCTTCCTCTGAGATCTCAGTGTCCCAGAAATTGCCTTGCTCTAAACCATGAAGGACATTTTCCTCGAACTTTCTGCCACAGTGAGCCTAAAGATGCACGTTGTTATACCAATGATCACAAAAGGCATTTGACTTGACCATACCTATTTTATACTGAGTTTTTCCAATAGCCAGCCCCCAATTTCATTGTAATGGTCTGATTTCCATCTAATCCTCTTCCCTAATTGACACACACCACCCATCGACCTCAGCCCTTCTAACCCGTTAAAATACAATACAGAACTTTCATTGACTTCCCCATTAATTCTTAGAAACAAGATCTTACAAATACAACCAGCACTACAAACAAATCAAATTCCGAATGACTTCCAAATTGCTTCCCTAAATACATCATAAAAAACAATATTACTTTGGCACTCAAAACCACCAATACAAAGTCTACTCCTCCAGAAGACACACATGCAGACACTGCCAGCAAGCAAGCCTGAAAGTAAGAAATACCTAGTCAAATGTCAATTTTGAGATGGTGGTACAGTACTATAGCTTTATAGCCTGCCATAGTGGGCTATACCAATCATTAAAGGCCTGCTCCAGCGTTATAGGCCCTGGCTGGGAGAGGGTCTTGAATTTTTGGAATATCCAAGCTACTACGGGCTATAAGGCTATGAAAACATTCCGCCTCTAATTAGTAAACCAGAGGCATCACAGAGCCTGAGGGGGGTTAAAATTCCATCAGGCTCCATTAGGCCTTTGTTCACAGCAACAGCTGTGAAAGATACACATTAGAATGTTGCAGCTCTGGGCTTCTACCAGACATTAGAAGCCTGAAGCTACTCTGTTGTCTTCAATAAAACACTCAACATTCCAACGTTCTAATAAATGTTCCATATGCCACATTCTCATTACTAGAGCTAAAACTATATGCTATATTACCACATCCTCTGCACCTCACTTGAGGCTGAAACGTGATAGCTCTTTGTTGTGGTGGCATCGGCGGCACTAAAGCTCCTTGCACTCCTGATTGTGCTGCCTTAATCTGCATTACCGTTGCCTTTTCCTTCAACTTCTTTTGCTTTAGTTCAATCTCATCACTACAGTATTTGGCATACTGCAACACCTCATCAGTCGGCTTTGCCTGCCAACAAATCAAATGATTCTTAATCATCTGTGCTACTTCACGTCTCAACCCTTCAACAAATCTGAACACAAAATGCAACTTGTCTTTTGGTTCGACTGCTTCCTTACCCCTGTACTCCTTGAACGCTTTTAGCAATCTTTCATAATAGGCATGTATTGACTCTTTGGTTTCATGAACGTCCTGTCAATTCTCTGCCAATCAATGTTTTTCGGGGAAACCTTAGTTTTGAGAAACTCAATCACCTTATAATAATTATTCGTTACCTCAGGTGACGGTGCGCCTGTAATCTTATGCCTCTCTGGTTCACTCGTTGGCCAGTCTACTCCTCTTTTACATTCGACCCATAACTCAGCTGGTACCACTATCTCAAACAAGGTATTCAAGTCTTCCCTCAAACATTTGGAAAGTTTCACAAACCTCTCTGTCTGTTGGTACTACTCAACCAGCTTTTCTCTCAATTTTGGGTAATCATTGGTAAAAGACAATATATCACTTCGATGCCAAGGAACATGAACAAATTGCCCTCCTGGAATTTCCCTCATCGGTTACATTTTAACCATTTCTCCTTTCTCTACTCCTGTTTCCGCTTCTGAGTCCCGTTTCCATTTTTCTTTCCTTTTTGCCCATCTGCCTTCCAACTTCTCTAGTGCTCCCCAAATTTGCGCACTTTGCAGTAAGTCTTTTAGATGTGCTTTCATTCCTGCCGATCTCATGTGTTCGAAATCTTTTGCCTCAAAATCTAATCTGTAGCTTCGTCTCAAATGTTTTGTTGCCTTAAGATCAATGTCATGTTTTTCTGCTACTTCTGGTAATTTCTGGTGTATTTTTCACACTTCCTTCGTAATCCTCAGACACAAATACCTTAGCTCTTCTTCAGTATAGGATTCTAGCCTATTCAATCCCATTGTTCCCTCGACCAATTCATTTGCCTCGATATTTAGTCCTACTCAATTCAGTTGCTCTTCCCTGATTGAGGCACCTTGCGAAGAATTTAAACTATCCAACCAACTAGTTACCTGTTGTGCTGTTAACCCTTGTAATGAAATGTTACTCACATTAGTCGCTGACAGCTGCTGTATCCCTGTCCCTACAGCTTGTGGAGTCAAAAGTCTCATACTCCGATTTGCATCTGGCAGTGCTACTAAAGGACATAGGGCCAGATGTAGCAAAAATAAAAATTGCGACTCGCATTTTGCTAGTTGATGCGACTCGCAAAA
Organism: Pleurodeles waltl; assembly: GCF_031143425.1. Classification (NCBI taxonomy): domain Eukaryota; kingdom Metazoa; phylum Chordata; class Amphibia; order Caudata; family Salamandridae; genus Pleurodeles; species Pleurodeles waltl. The sequence continues at coordinate 834,648,956 of NC_090437.1, forward strand.
TGCGAGTCGCTAATTGGAATGCCAGAAAAAAAAGCGATCCGATTTTGCGACTCGCAGCCGGACTCGCAACGCTGTGTGCGAGTCCGCAGTTTGCGAGGTCGCTGTTTGCGAGTGTGCAAAAACAAACTCGCAATTAGCGAGTGTGTGTCGCAAATTGCGAATACCTTCAAAATTGCTTGCAGATGCAGCAGAACACTCCAGAAAGCATACCAGAACACCCTGGAAACACTTCCTGGCACATGATGATGACATCACAGCCAGGAAGTTAACAAATACACCTGGGAGGAGGGCTCAACAGTGAGCAGTGTCTCCGCCACTCACAGTAGGGTGCTGAGGAGTGGTAGGCACAGCACCATGGACGCAGCAGGGACCAGCCAGGCTGGCAGGAGGGGCAGGAGATCATAGATAACAGCCAGGACAGATTCATGTGGCACATGGCTTTAATGTGCCACATGACTGGTTGGCATTTTCCTGCCCATGGACAATTTCAACTTGTATATAGTTTCTACATGACATTAATAAAACAGTTATTTTTGTTCCACTTAACAAATGGTTAATAGGTGAGTATGGTGAGAGTTGACACGTACCGTCCAGAATATTGCGTTGCAATGTGGTCCCGTCTCAGTCTGCCTTGATTAGCTAGACTCCTATCCCCATGATGGCGATGTGGTTGTTCTTGCTCTTCATCATCAGGATCTGGGTCTGCAGGGGTGAGAGGTAGCCCACGTCGGGTGGCTATGTTGTGGAGGATGGCGCATGCGACCACAATTTTGAAAGCGGTAATGGGGGTGTATTGGAGGGTGCCTCCGCTGCGGTGGAGGCATCGGAATCTTGCCTTCAGGAGTCCGAAGGTGCGCTCTATGAGGTTCCTGGTCCTCTTATGCGCACTGTTGTATTGCCTCTCTGAATCATTGCTGGGTGTTAAAAATGGAGTCATGATCCATGGCCTTAGAGCATATGCACTGTCACCTGTTGGGCACAAAAGTACACTGTTAGTAAGTCCAGATAGTCGTGCACAGTGACCTGTGTGTATGTCTGCAAGGTGTATGCAGCTCTACCTAGGAGGTATCCGTCTCCAAACTCCCCACGTTCCAGGCGTTGATGTATCCCACTATGTCTAAAAATGTATGAGTCATGGGTACTGCCTGGAAACTTAGCTACGATGTCCGTGATGACGTAATGGGCATCACAAACAACCTGTATGTTGAGTGAGTGGGTACACTTTCTGTTGCGGAAAATATGTTCCAGATTAGCGGGGGGCATATTTGAATGTGTGTCCCATCTACACATCCAATGACATGGGGGAAGTGGGCAATGCGGTAAAAGTCCAGCTTGGTGCTGTTAATTTCTGCCTCATTCCTTGGTAAGTATATGAACTGAGACCTGTGCGCTACTAAGGCATCTAGGAATGCCCTGAGGAACCTTGACACTGCACTTTGGGATACCCCACCTGCCACGGCAATGACCCCCTGATAGCTCCCTGAGGCCAAGAGGTGCAGTGCGCATAGTACTTGCACATGCGTAGGGATGGCGCAGCCACGCAGAGTCTTGTGTTCTAGCTGTGGTTTTAGTAAATCTATTAATTCTAGAATGGCAGCGCTGCTAAGGCGGTATTTATCATAGATCTCCTCTTCATTTTGCTGGAAAAGGGTCTGCCTTGTTCTATATATCTTCTCCTGTCTGTGGCCCCTCCTCCTCCTCTGCTGGGCTGCGTAGACTCTCCTCCTCACTGCTATCAGGTATATGTCCGCCATATTGAGTGACCCAGATGCCTTCTGGGTCTCCTTTTATACTTTGGTAATGGTTAGCACCTGCTCTGAGTTAGTGATAAATGCGACTTGCAAACTGGGCTTTTTGCGACTAGTCGCAATTTGCGAGTTGCAATTGCATAAGGTTTGCGACTCGCAAATTGCGACTTGCAATTTGCGGGTCGCAAAATGGGGTCGCAACGGATGCGACTCGCAAACGGGTCCCATCGCTTTTTGCGAGTCGGAAATGGGCTTTTTGCATCCCATTTCCGATTTTGCACTGTCGCAAATTGCGAATCGGCCCGTTTGCGAGTCGCAAACGTTTGCTACATCTGGCCCTAAATCCCATAGGAGATTTAAGCTCACTCGGACAAGTACTTGATGATGATGTTGATTGCACTATGTCTCCCGTTCCTCATCTCACCAAACTCTGTGATATCTCTGCTTGTTCTCCTGTTTCTGATTTCTTCTGGGCATATACCGCTGGACCAACAGTAATCGGCAGCGATATTGCATCTGGTGCTACACTGGAACCTGCACTTTTGTAAGTGGTACTCCCATTGCCTGATTCATAACTGGTGCGTGATCCACTGATGTCCCCGTTATCTGATTAGATCTCGGCATATTCTGTGCCTGTGCTGACGACAGTAACATTGGAGTCGAGTTGGTCTGAACTAGCATTGGTTGCGGATGCACCTGCTCCCTCGGCACCAAAATATTTGAAACAGTCTCAAGAGGGGTACATTTGGGTAAATTCCTGGTGCAGAAGGTGTAGGCACCTGTACTTGAGCTTCCGCTATGGTTCCTGCAATTGGTGTACTCTGTACTACCCCTGGTATCTGGTCTCCTCTGTTTGTACGGCACCCACGCCTCCCGGGGATGTCCCAGGTAGAGCAGGAGGAGCTGCAGCAATATTCCCTGGACCCCCTGCATAAGTCGTCATAGGTGGAGGTCTATCTCTCAGCAACTGCGTAATATAATCTTCTACATCAGAATCGTCATTGTCTACAGAAGACTGTTTCCCTTTTCTTTTCTCCTCATTCTCCCTTTCCTTCTTATCGTCTCCCGTATCTGAATCATCACCCTCCGGGTTCAAGGTTCTTCTCTCCAGTTCCAGTCTGCAGCAGCTCATCGCGTCTCCATGTTTAAGCAGGCAAGGCCTAGAGCTGACTAGGCCTCTGGCTAAACTAAGAACATATGGCATTACAAACCATAGATTATATCGTTAATTATTATGATATATTAATACAAATTTAAAACGTTTCACAGTATTTAGTACTTTTAACACAGATGTGACCACTCCCTGTGGGCATATTTTGCACATTGCAAGTTATTTTCATTTATTAATATTGTTCTTTTTATTAGTATGTATACGCAGATCATTAGCATATTCTCATATTAACATATCTGCTCCAACACTTCCAAAAAAAATCAAGTAGCCATTGCCCAATTCATTCTTCCTGTTCAAATGCCATTTATTTAGTAGTGTCGTGGGTAATCAAATGGGGTATGGGCCAATACTTCCCCGGGTCACAGTGTTAAAGTAATAGAAGATCGAAAACACACTTGAAGTGTTCAGAATTTTAATTGACTTCAGATTTAAATTTAAGTTTCTTGAAATTTAATCCAAGAGCCTTGAAGTCCAAAGTAATTTATTGGTTTCCATTTCAAATAAAGGTTGTAGATGTTTGAGGCAGTAAAGCAGAAAGCCAACACGTGTTTCGTCCCCTGTGATGTATCTACCTAGGGCTTTTTCAAGCCTGTAAGATATAGATGGTGAGGGTTCAATATGTTAGAAGACTGTTGAGAGAGCTAAACATTAAATGGTGTGACATAGAGAGGAAAGAATGCCATTGGTATCCAGTGAAATTGGTGCAAGTATAAAAGAGAAATGTGAATAGATACATTCCTTAATAAGGGGAGAAAAGTTAATGTCCTGGTAAGAAGGCAACATAACTCCAACCGACGTTAATCATGAGTTAAGTGTGAAAGATTGGGTCAATTTAGTGATGTTCTTAGTTATTGCTGATTCATGCTCATCTAAAGGTGCTATTAGTTAGTAAGAAAGATGCTGGTAAAAGATGATTGAAAGACTGTCCTCATGCATATGCAGAATCCCTGAGTTAGTCTGTGAGTATTTTTGGTGCCAGTAAATAATATTCGGAGACAGATCATACCTAGTAAGTATAGTCACAATACCTCCATGATTGGGATAATATTTGGTTGGTCATTACATTCAATTTGTTAGAAAGAATAGTAACATTGAAGGTGCTATACATTTGGTTATGTTCTATTCAACAATGTCCAAAAATGGTAATAGAATAATCAGTTCATATCTATAGTCATATACAGTTCGGTTGTTAATATTAGACAGGTCGAAGCGGGAGTCTAAAAGGCATCTTTTGTGAAAATACAACTATGGCATGTAAGTCTATGTATATGAAGCTCGTGTCAAAACGGTTTGCTCAGAAAAATGTCTATACATGATTATGGTAATCGTGGTATAAATATTGCAGATGGTAAGATTTATGATGTAGGACAGCCCAAAAGAGAGCTTGTTCAATATTGCACAGTCCACCTTAAATCAAAGATGAAACAAACATTAGCCTTAAAATTGTGAGACGGTCTAAAATTAATCAGAGATAGTGTCTCTGCTACAATGATATAAGTCGCTTGAATCCCTCAGTTATTAGGCCAATTACCCATCCATAGGCGAGGTGCCATACTTCTACGTTCCGGGATGAATCCCACCTCGCTTAATCGGCATTATAGGCTGGCGCCATATTTAATCTGTTCATAAACATAGTCCTTTTCTTATTTTTAGTCCCCTTAAGAGACGGGTGGATGAAAGGCATGTAGACCGTGGGCATATTTAAACAGTCTATGTGTATATATTTCTAAAGAAGCAGTGATGTTAATAAACCATCGTACCTACCCGTTGTAACTTTTCTTGCCAGAGTTTACATGTTTGTAGTAATGTGGTACATTGCTTATATACGTTAAAAATATTTAATGGTTATAGTTCAAACCCCTAAGGGCTCTTATGTGAACATAGCATTATGAGTGCGGCCGTACTGAAAAGTTCTTATAGATAGGGAAAATGGACTGATAAATGTGGGGTTAGAAATTATAAATAGTGTGTGCCTATATACTATATTTTAACAATATCAACCAGTTCTTTGGTGACAAAAGAATAAAAGCATACACCATCTAGACAACATCAAGAAAGCAACTCTGCATCTCCCATTTGTCCATAGAATGTGATGATGAAGATATATGCTGCCTGGATGCATCCCACAAGCTCTTTTCGGTGAATGCACATCTACATGAGAAAGATCCCATATGTAACAATGCAGGCATTTGCATAGGATGAACCATGCTTGACTGGGGCCCTTGGCACAGAGTTGGGATACTGAATCTTATGCTCTTGATCTCTGGTGGTGAACTTAAGTCCTTTGAGATGCTAAAGGAAAAATGTGACTTGCTGCACACTCAACAATGGCGATATATACAATTACATCAATGTCTGGTGAGCATATTGGGTCCCCAACCCTGAGTTAGTCCCTGTTCCTCAGTTCTCTCTTCTCTCAACACATGGGGTCAGTTTAAAGGAGTGATGTCCAAATTATATAACCTCTTGATTCATCATCTATGCTCCCAGCCACAACTGGCTAGCCTCAGGATGACCTGGCAGACTTGTCTGCAGGTGGAGTTTTATGAAGAAAAATGGGCAGACCTTTTGGAGGCTCTGGAATGAGGAGTACATGAAGCATGGATGAAACTCAGTCTTTTTAAGATCCTTAAAGGCTGGCACTAGAACCTGGGGTGGCTCCAGGCTGCAGGATTGCTCCATCTTTCTGCCTGTTGGGGATGTGATTATGTGCCCTGTGATATTACCCATATGTTTTTGGAATGTTCCACCATACACAACTTCTGGATGTCAGTAGAGTCTATACTCCCGGAATCTATGGGTTTGCCCTCACATTTGCCCTCACCACTTTCAAACCCCCTAATTCTCCTCCATGACTTATCGGACTTTCCTGAATTGGATAGCTGTGCTCATCGGTTAATCGTTACTGCTCTTACAGCTGCCAAAATCTGTATTTTGTGACATTGGTGCTCCCCACAATTGGCATCACATGAGTAATGACTTGGAGAGATGTACAAGACCGCATCATATGAAAAGGTCATTTACAGGACGAAGAAGATATTATTCTTCCCACATGGACCCCCTTTTTCCAAGGTACCCCCGTCCGTCCCAATAGCTCGCTTAGACTTTTGATTCTTCCTCATTACCATCACTGAACTCACTACTCCTTCCTTCCCTCCATTTCTTATTCTCTCATTCCCCGCTTCCTCTTTTAAACATTTACATTAGTATTGTTGGTTTGTGTATTACAGTCAACATTTATATCGCTAAATAGGTAAAAGCTGACATAGCATGTCATTGTATTTGCTTTTATTTCTCAATTCATAAATGTATCAATAAAATAATTGATACAAAAAAAGACACTAATTGAAATCAGTTTACAATGCATTCCAAAAAGATTAATCGAAAAAAGAAATAAACACAGTCACTTAGCAGCAACCAAATCTGTATAAACATTAACAGCTTTATAGGTACCGGTCACTGTCATTCAGAATGTAAATACATCATGTCAGTGCCACATTAGCACATTCGCCAAAACATACTAGTGCTCTCAAATAGAAGGTTATGAGGTAAACGTTTACAACAGCTAAATAAATGTAGCTAGCTGCTTTACACACCACACGAGTGCTTTTCTATTTCAACAAAATACAATAGCATCCATGCAGGGGAGAATGCTACCGAACACAACTTTAATCTGCTCTCTGCTTCCAACACCAGGCAAACAGGGTGGTCGGTAGCAACTCCGCCTTGTAAAAAAAGAATGTTCAAACTCCTAATCTATTCAAGAATTGCTTTGTTTTACTATGAAATGCCCGATCTGATAATGTTCCTGAATCAACAACCTGCAAACAGTGACGGCTTTTGGATTTTCAAAGTGATGGGGCAGAAATGTTTTACCCAAGTATAATGTGCAAATTAGAGCAGCGAGTGAACCCAAACTCATAAAGATGAAAGCAAGAGGTTCTTCCTCTGCAAGAAAATTTGGGAAAAAATGATTCAAATTGTTTATTTTACATTTACCAGGTTTTAAAAAAGGATTCAAGGAGGCACTGAGGGGCAGACTTACTAAACTTTGATACAACACAACACAGCTAGGAATGTTGCAGCGCTGCTTCGCGTCAATGGGATAGGGCAAAAATACGTCTATTAAGATATGGGGGAGTTCTGGGCTCTCATTGTGCAGGTGCACTTCTGGCTGCCAACCACCAATACGGGCACCCTTGTGCCAAAACACAAGCGTGCCAGTGTTGGGCGCAGCATAGTTTTTGTACGGAAGTGATATTTCCCTGGAAAATAATATTTTTAGAGGTGTATTCCTCTTCGTATGCATGCCGCAGAATATAGCACACATGCAAGAAGGAAATAAAAAGGAGGAATAAAGATATTTCTCCTTGTTATGCAAGCATCGGGGTAGGTGTACCATTTTTGCTCAAACCCATTATTACTGAATTTTATAAATCTGGGTTTGTGTCATAATACATGAGAACCCATGTTCCAATCACTTAAAGGCCTTGCCTGGCTTTGTAAATACAAAAATAGTTTTGGGGTGACGGCCGTGCCAAAAAAGTGACACAACTCCAGTGCAAAATCCTAGTTAACCTGGGCCTTAATCCACAAGTGTCAAGGAAGCATCAGGAGCAAGCCATAAAATACATAGGTACAATATCTAGGTGGCAGCATTTTATTATCACTGGTACAACAGCAGCAAAGTACTTGCTCAAACGCTGCTTTTAGTTATTTCAAATGCAGACTGCGAGAACCACTTTTGGAATTGCATAGCTGGCTATAGAAAAGTTAAAGGCGCGACGAGCCAATATTTATTTTTGTTCTAAGAATCACTAAATTAGAAAGAAGTCTGTGCTCTCTTCATGCAAGCTGCCCAGCAATAGGTATGTGTGTTTTTACACTGGCATTACTCTCTGAATTACCCGTCCAGAATGTCATGCTCAGCAGCAGGTACCTCTGATACAGAGAAAGCTCTAGATATAGATTTCCCTATTTTAGCACACAGAGTTGCAGGAGCCGTGAAAACTCACACCTGTGCTTAATGATGCCACCTGGGCTTCCAGCCCAGAAGTCAGCCGAGGACAGGAAAACTTGCTCACAGCACTTTTGTAATTTGGAATTTTTTCATTTTTCTAGTGTGTTCCATAAGCTAAAACATGAAGAAATATTACTCTTGCAAGCGTGTTTTCTGTCCCAAAAACGGAGCATTAAAACAAAGGATTGGGGAATTTCACCGCCACTACAGGCTGCCTGCCACTAAGCTTTGATTTTATTTCCGTGCTGATGAGAGAGCAGTATAACACCTTTCAGACCAACAATGAAGAATGGATTCCTAGATTGAAGTGAGAGGGGAGGGGGAAAATTGGCAAAATAAAATGATTATCTAAATTGCACACAAGTGAGGCGCAATTTCAGGTAATCTGCTCTACAATATATTTAGTATGGCACATTATTACGGATGAAGAGTGCTCTTTATGTATTAGAAATAAATCTCTTCAGTACCATAATAAGCACTACATAAAATATAAATGCAGTTCAAAGCCACAGTACATGGGCATTCAACAGGCAGCGTGATAACCAGTTGTTAAACAATGCAAATAGTTAATTGGAAAATGGTAATACTTTGAACCTGAGAGCCTGGGAAGTTATGGCCCCAACGGTTCTCACGGCGAAAAGAGCATGTTGCAAACTACTTGTCTGTCAAATAGGCTTCCACCATCAGCCTACCCATCTCTGTGGATCTGGACAGCGATGCAACCTTGAGGCTAGGGGTAGCAATAGTCTTTTTAGAGGAAAAGCATATTCTTTACGCATTACACCAGGGCCCTCATTACAAGTTTGGCGGTCTTTGGGCAAGACCACCATGCTACATTCCACCACCATCCCACCAGTGTTGGTGGTACAGTGTCCACCGTATTATGAGTCACAAACACCAAGCAGCCAAAACAGCCAGAAATCCAACACCGCCAGTGCCACAGATAGCGTAAGAGCGACTGTCCATCTGCCGGGCCTGCCATGCTGATACCATTTCGGCCACCATATTATGAGTTACAGATCAGCACAGCGGAACATCCACAGTGGTAAACCATTGGTGGTGCGCAGGCTAGAAACTCACCGCCAATAGAAAGCAACACCAGATTGTACAGTTCGAATACCCCACACCTGAAACATATACACACACCACAAACACCTGTTCACTGCATTATAATACACACCTCCACAAACCCTTGCGAATATCATTAATATCATAATATATGACCCACGAACCACTGCACAAAGAGTAATAATTCACACTTTGCATGTACCCCTACAACATGGCGCACCACAAGCACCCACGCTTCACTGACAATGAGTTGCGGGTTGTGGTGGACAAGATCGTCAGAGTAGAGCCATAACTGATGGGATCACAAGTCCAGCAAACATCAATCGCCAGGAAAACTGAACTTTGGCAGAGGATCATCAAAAGTATGGATGCAGTCGGCAGCTACCCACGCACAAAGAAGGACATCAGAAAGAGATGGAATGACCTCAGGGGAATGGTCTGTTCCATGGTGTCCAGGCACAACATCGCCCTCAACAGGACTGGTGGTGGACCCCCACCTCCTCCCCTTGACCTGACAACCTGGGAAGAGAAGGTCTTGGACATCATGCATCCTGAGGGCCTGACAGGAATAATTGGAGGGATTGATACTGGTAAGGAACCTACACCCTCAGCACTAACCTCTCCAGTTCTTCATGCCTCACAAGCACCCACCACTTCCCATCATATCACAAACCACAAACATTCACCCTCACTATCACCCCACCTTCCTACTCTACACCCCTCTCCCACCATCCACATACCCACCACACACAATGCATGCTAAACCTTCACTATCTCTTTAACTACCACTCTACTATCCATCACTAGACATGCTGGATCCAAATCACACGCACACTCACACCTCACTATGGTGCACCGGCATGGACAGTCATATTACAGCCCACCCAGACTGCTAGCCAACACCACCTCACTACCAATGCCAATTACAGCAATGTCAAACAGCAAACCCACAACTACAATTAATATGACAAGCATGGCCCAAAGGCAATTCGCCATGCAGTGTCAGCATTGCTGTAAATGACATTGCCATCCCGGGGTAAACATTCCACACACTGCAAGCGGCACACCACAACTCTACAATGACATTTCCATGTAATAACTCTCACCTTTTCCATCCACAGTGAACCCTGCTACTGCCATACAGCAGAGGATGCCAGGGTCAGACAGCCCTCCCTAGGATGAAGGCCCCAGTGGATGTCTGGAGGACGACAAAATGCCTGGGACATCTGGGACAACTGGCCAGTCCACCTCCAGCAGCCCCAACCTAGACACCCCGGATTCAACCTCCCATGTGGCTACAACACCACAGCTAGCCCCTCCTCCCCAAACCTGTGCCATTCAATTAGAGGTGTGTCCCACAGTACAGGGGCCTGAGTCAAGGGCACCCGCCCCAGACAATGAAGGCCTTGGTGCTACTGGGAGTGGGCTCACTGTGTAAGGGGCACAGGCACAGGGGGGAAGGGCTAGTGCGAGGGGATCTGTGGTCCAAGGGAGGGGGCAGCAACAAGATCAGACTGGCCAGGAGGCCCTCAACCAGGTCCTGGGTGCATACCACCAAACCCAGGATACCATGGCCCAGATCCTCATTACCCTGCAGGAGACCCAGATGCTACAGAGGGAGAACCATCAAGAGGCTGTGCAGCAGTGGGAGACCCAACAATGCCACCATGGTCACCATAGCAAGGAAGATGACGGAACTTGCCACCATTCAGCATCAGTCCACCACCCACCAGCAGGCCCCTCCACATCACATCTGAGCCCTCCACGTCAGCTGCAACCAGTGGAATGGAGGCCCTGCTCAGGACACACAGGACACCAGCACCGCTTCCACTGTAGCTGAGGAGCCCCCACGCAAGGGAGGACGTCCAACCAGACGTCCAGCCTTCACTGATGCCAAGACCAAGACCACCGCCAGGAAGTGAGCCACTTCAGAACATACCCCCATGTGTGTCACAGCAAAACCCTGTTGACTGTCCACTGTCATAACACCTTTTTCACATGGCTATCATACTGGACAATGACTCCCACAGGTGGGCTAAGTACTCTGATGATCACACTCGCCTTGTCCCCACTCATCAGCCCTTGCACATGTATTAAAAAATAAACATCTTTGAGCACAGTTTCTGTCTGCGTTTTTATCTACCATGAGTACATTATGTACAGCCATCACATATATAACAGGAAGACCATTGACCTACCAATTTATGTGACAGTGCCAATCATGATTGGTGGCACTGTTGGTGAGTACGAATCATGTTAATGTGCACGATTAAATGCTCTGTAGTGACATAAGGGGATTAGTACAATGTCTGCCAGCTAACTTGCTGACTGTGTGTAATGATGGGGAAACATAAAGGGATAATTGATGCACTATGGCAAGGATCACAATTGCTAGCTGTCAGGTAGCATGTGCTCAGCAAACTTACAGGTTACTTTTCCATGAAGGAGATCGGTGCGGCCTTTTTGTCAGAAAAGCAAACAAAATAGGAGCCAATCATGTCTTTTTAGGGTACTATTGACAGAGAAGTACAGATGTACCAACATTTAGGCCAAACTTGTTGACACAATTGCTAGACTGACTTCAGAATCACTTCATGATGCAGAAAATGAGTGCTGCCTTCACGTCAATTGATAATAGCAAAGTGGCTCAGACATATGTCTCATGTGAGTCTGGTGAGTGTGGAAGGAAAGCATTCACGGAAGTACTATGAATGTGTGGGATTATTGTGTTCCTTTATCTTTTTGGATACATGTCAGATCTGGATTTGAAAACACTGTGAAAAGGTGTAAGGTGCCCTCAGCTAACATCTTAGAATGTTTGTTGGAGTTAGTTGTGCCACATTCCAAATATGGATTCAGTCCAAGTGTATGCACATGGCTTCACATCTCCATGGTTGGTGCAAATCACCATAGCTGGGCCACATCAATTGAATGAACTGTAACAACAGGATGGCTTACAAAAGTCCCTGCCCCTCCCTCTGTACATTGTACCTATGTGCCATTAATGTGTCCTGGCAACAAGGCATGTTTTACTGATAAGGCAGTACTCAAGTAACCAGGCTATGGATGTCTCTCTTGGATGCACATGATGAGACGATTACACTCCATTATTTTTTTCTGGTCACCAATAACGGGGCATGTTTGCAACCACATGATAGTTAGGGCCAATGTATGTGTGCAGATATGTGTGTAACTGTCACAGGAGACCCATGCTATGTACAAGTTGGCCGTGATATATCAGATGCAGTACTATCATGTCTGAATGGCTGCCATTTTCTTATTCAGCCTACACATTGTATATGTTTATGAAATTGTTGCGCTGTGCACAGATTGTGAGCACATTTCTTCCTTCCATACCTTACAGGTGGACCGGCACCCTACACTGTGGGAGAGGTGGCGACATTTGAAGATCCGACCACTCCAGTAAGTGTTGATATGTCTGTTATGTGTTGTGTTTGCTGGTTATGGACTCGTGTGAGTTGGACGCATAGCAAGGGGTGATGCGTTGGGCAAGCTTTTCTCTTGTTTCATGAGTGGGAATTCAGTTTCTCACATGTTTTGAGTTGGCCAATGCGTATCCAATGGTATCATGTAGGGATTGTAGGCCATTCCTGTAGGCCCCACTGTTAGTACAGGGGTTAGTCATGTGGATGACACTTGTATCACCAAGAGTCGCACTGGAAGTCAGCTCCGATTTAGTCAGCCTGTCAGACCCACATTCTCCAAGATTGGTACAGCAAATTGCTTTCCAATAGACATCTGCTTCCCTTTTAACCTACGTAATCATGAAACAGTAGGTAAAACCTCCTAGTAGCATGTACTTCCACATGTAGTGCTACAAGTATGTGGAACTAGAGTGCAATGGCCTAGATGTGCATGCAATTCATGATCATGGGTGTTCTAGCAACTATGTGTGTGATGTAAGAGGGAACAAAGTGGCCAGGGCACACCCGTATCGTAAGTCCAGATAAATTTCAGGAATTAAGTAGATGTCCGATTAGGAAATTTAGTGCAGAGGAATTTATTATAGATGCAAATGAGTAATAAAAGTCACGATCACAGAGAGAAAGTTGTTCAGTAAGTCCATGTATCCAAAAGCAGCCAGATGTTAATGAATGGTCAAGGTTACAATCAGATGACCACAAACAGCAGAGAGTCCGTACAGCAAAACAGCCAACACGTGTTTCGTCTACAAGACTTTGTCAAGGCTTTGGATTTGCGTAATATAAATCAGGATATGGAAAACCATAAACCGGACTGGTAGTAGAGATTTAAGTTTGTCTAAGTGTAGTCAATGAGTGTAAAAAGTATCAATGGTGGCCATGATACGCCTCAAGTCAAGTTGAAATGAACCCGTGCTGGTCGCGTCGGGAAATGCAGTGAAAGTGTGTGTGATGTAAGTCAGGCCTCACTGGAAGTATATGTTGTGTACCAAGTTCTGCATTTCCTGACATTTGTGGCCCTATGAGTGCTCTAGGGTTTGCTGACTCATAATTGTTGATAGACCTTACCTGTGGTGTGTCTGTAGAGACAAACATGTGTGGAGTTTTCTACACACTCCTCGGTGTACATGTTGTTGGCAAATTATAGTTGTTTAGAACACGGGCATGGGTTTGTGAATGGGGTACCTAGTACTGATGCTACCAGTATGTTACACATACATGTGAATAAGTGACGGTTTGGTTGCAAACTAGTATACACACTCAGGTTTGGCACTTGGTACTATACTGGCAACTCCAGTTACAACTTGCAGACAATGTGGCTTTAATTTTGCTTTCCGTACACTGACATTTGTAGCCCGGGTCTTGGCGGAAGATATGCAGCATGGTTCTTAGCTGATAACTGGCAGAACTCAGATTGCAAGTCAAAGCCAGTTGTTACCCATTTTGTAGGTTATGGATGTGCTATGTGTGATGTGACCTTTGTAGTCTGGCCTACCATGTACTTCCTCAGGGACATTCAATGATCTGTATTGTGATATGAGCTGTTACAAGTACAGTAGATGTATTGTCTGATTAACTTCTTGTGGCATTTCACACAATGCAGTTACTAATGTAGAATATCTGCATTTGTCTTCACAGCTGCCAACATGACTCCAGACCAGGTCTATGAAATTCAGCGCTGGGCCATGCGATACCAGCACATCCTGCTGATGGAGTCGGGGTTCCGGAGGATGGCCCGGCACTATCGCCATGAACGGGCCTCCGGGGCATGGAGAGCCTTCCCACAGGGTGGGCCTACTTTGCCCACCACAGCCACCACCAGCACAACCACCAATCCGAGCCAGGTGGCCCCACCCACAGGTGCCACTGTTGGTCCAACATCTGCTGGACTTCCAGGCCCCAGCATTGCCACCGGTGCAGGACAGCCCACTAGGCCTGGCACCACACCCACACAGACCTCCTCCACCGGTACCCAGACTGCCACAGCTCCATCTGTTGACCCTGCAGCCTTCAACCAAATGGAACGTAAGATGGACAAAGTGCTGCACAAGTTGAGCCACCTGAGGCGGGATGTGCGCCTCATTAACCGGCGTGTTAAGTCTATTAAGAGGACCCTCCGGATGGCCAACGCTAGACATTTATAGTTGGACATGATTCCCTCCCTCCTCTTTCCTTGTTCTTATAGTTAGTGGGCTTAGGGGGCTTAGTGTTAGGTTAGTATAGGCTGTTAGTTTAGTTAGTGTTAGTGGGTGGGGGCCCACAGTCTTTATATATTTACTTCTTAAGTGTGTGGGTGAGTGGGTGGGGGGCTATGTTGGGGTTCTTGTGTGTTTTAAAAAATAAAATTAAAAAAAATTCCAACCCCCCCCCCAAAAAAAATATATATATTTGTATAGGATAGTATAGTATGTGTTTAGGTTAGTATGTGTTGTCCTCCATGTGTCCCGTCTCATAAGGGGGTGGGGGGTAGATGTTTAGAACGTTTCGTTACATGTGATAAGTAAGTGTAGCTTAGGTTAGTTAGGGACAGTTGTGGGTAATGAGTAGTCAGGGTAGATTAGGGTAGGTAAGATTTTTCCCTCAGTTTCCTCATCTGTGATTAGCATTTAATAAATATTTGGTTAACCGTTAATAGTATGTGTTGAATGGTACTTGATCGTGGGTTTGGATTCAGTGTACATCAATTTTGTACTATAACATCTGTGTCCTATGCTACAAACAAATCCCAACTGAGCTGTACGATTGGCAGCTAGCCCAGAGCTACCTTGCAAAGTGTTGACCCTTCGTTGCAACCACGAATCACAGTTAATATGGATGACAATGTGTTTCTGTTGATAAGTGTGTTTTCAAAGTCACAAACAGTGCTTCCAGACTTGGTATTGGGGAAACAGTTTTAGGTCTGACTGCAGTGTGATGATCATGGACACCCTTATAAGATGAGTTCTCATTGGCAATCTTGTATTCTTGTCTTCATGACCCTCATACATCATTTGTGACACAGTTCAGAATGATTACCTATTTGTATGTTAACTCAGACACCTTCATTTATGCAGTTTTTGTAGTGTTTACTTAGATTAGTGTGCCATGTTATTTGTGTTATTTTTGCATGTTGACAACATTTTGCGGCCACTATTTGATGACTTAATTATCCCCTAAGGAAGCTTTCCTCTGTCCAACACACCATGATGGTGTATGGTTTCTCACTTCATCAGATTTGTCCCTCAGGATGGACAGAGTATGATGCAATCATTGGCACTGTGCAGATTTCTCTGACTACATATTATCAGGACAGTTGTATTGACAAGCTACGTGATTTGACAGTAGGCACATTTCAGTTATCTACTGCACAGTTGATATGTCACATTACCCAGAGACAGATTTGTTGTGTAAGTGCTATTTATTGAAAACTGCTGTAGTGCTATCTGTACATTGTCCATGATTGTGAGTCCATTATAGTGACATCTTACATTGTGATCCTACACAAGGGGTTACGGAAATGCTTTTGACATGCTGGGGTTGATGTTTCAGACAGTGCAGAGAGACAGGATTATGCCAATGAGTAGGAGAGAGACAATCACTGGGCTGGGTGACAAGGTATACAGTGGTTTGCAGAACAGTGCTTGAGTAAAGTTGTTGCAAGACTGGCAAGTTACAAAGCGCAGGACCTTGGTAAATGTGGGCCATGAGGCAAAGATTAGTGCTTCCGGGTCATTTTCCTTGTGAATGTGATCTGTTCCATGTCTTCTTCTTCTGATGTGTGTGTTGCCTCCTCTGTCCTTGTTGTTGTTTGTTTTGAAGGGGCAACACACACCTCAGTGTTAGAAGACGTGGAGTCAGACATCCCAGTCACTGCTCCCTGTGAAGGTCTTAAGGGCAGTACTGCAGCAAGGAGGGTCTGCTGGTTCTTAAGAATAGCAACCACATCACAATGGTAGGCAGCCTGGTCGGCCCTGAGGGGGTCATGATTACATTTGTGCATTCAGTGGAAGGTTTAGGGTGCGAGGTGTTGTGGCAACTCCCTTACTGCAGTGGTGAATTCCTTGACAGTTTCTTGTAGTCCTTGCAGGATGGATGTTAGGGCTTGCATAGCTGCTGCCTGATCTGCAGATGACATCATGCACAAACGAACCCCCTCAAGGCTGGCTGCCATAGTTTGCATCCCCACCCGCACCTCCTTGGCCAGCTCCCGCTGTACTCCAACTACAGTTTTCTCAAAGCTGGTGCCAGTGTCGTCTGAGTCCTCAGCTGTATTGGAGATGGCAGGTCTTACAATTGGGGTGATGGGTGGATCCTCTGCGATGGCTGCTTGTTCTGTGCTCCTCCTTGTGACTGAAGGTGGGGTCTGGAGGGTGTCAAGGACCTTTTGGATAGTCTCCTGGGGAATGTTTATCGGCTCGTCATCCATGTCATCAGGGAAATCTGGGACAGGCATATCCGCAGGAGATCCATCTTCCTCTGCAATGAAACAGGGTACAATTAGTGTGTCTGTGTTGTGGCAATTTTGATGTGACGTGCCTGCCTTTTGATTAATTCACTTTGTGATCTTGTTTTGTGTTAATTTTTCCAGTCCTTCAGATGGGAATTCTTCCAGGCCTATGGCCCACACGTATGTCACATGTATGTTATTGAGTTATCAGACTTGTCAGCCTCATCGCCTCTAGGTGTTGGTTTATGCCAAATAGAGAACTGCCACCTTCTTTTCCTACTCAAGTCTCCGTCTACATCCATTCTCATGGTGAGACCTTTCACTGGCTGTGGGTGTACTGATGGCCCTGGCAGCACACTTAACAATCTGGACCTGCCCCAATCTCTGATCTTTCACATCCACTTAAATGTAATTGACATGTGGCATATCCTAAGCTTGGAAATGTTATGATCTGATATGGATGTTGACATTGGTAATGTGTCCTTCTGATGTTGGGGAATGTGTGTTACATTGGATTGCCCTGATAATCGTATCAGTGTCCTATTTCTTCCTCTGACTGTGCAGGTGTATTTTAGTGACCAGTTACATGTGTCCCCCCCTCAATGCTGTTGTCTGAGCAGTATGACATTTGGGATGTTGCATTGTTACCCAGGCACAGGATGGACCCAGACATATGCAGCATGGGTGTGTCCTTAGTGCTCTGTAGCTCCTATTGTTGTTTACATTGGCTTATGTTTGTGACAACTATGGGCATTGACATTTGAGAGTACTTGTGCCTGTCTGGTTTCTGGGGATTGTTGAAGTTGTCATCCTCACCCCCTAATTTAGGTGTGTATGATCCATGGGGAGGTTACTGCAATTGGCTACTTGAGCTGCACACAGAGCAGAGGTGGTAGTGGCAACTGTTGTCACAGTTACATTCCAGTTGTTGGTATGGCTAGAGATTGTTAAGAGGGCCCTAGTTAATGTAGGGGGTATGGTGGCTGTCGTGTGCCGGGATGTCAGTTTGACGTTGTGGCCTTCCCTCCTGGCGTGGCTTTCCCTTTGCTTCATCGTTGGCATGACAGCATGCCCCCATGGGACTGTTGTTGGTGTTGTGTAATGGTGTGCCCCAGGTCTTCTCAGAACGGGCCATGCCGTGCCCCTTTACCCATGCCACTCCATGTATTATATGACTTCCATGCATTTTGTGGTCGGTGTCCCCCCCCGCTCACAGTTGACATTATTGCATTAGAATTCCCCATGCGACTTACCCTGCATGTGTGTTGTCTCCTGGTAGTCTGCGCTGTCCTATCCTTGAATCCCTGTGACAATCTCCTCAGGGATGACGGCTGCGACCATCTCCTCCATGTGGTCCAGGGCCTCCTGGTGTGCTGGACTCCCCCCTCAGTCTGCAGTGCTGCCTTCCTGGCCATCTTTTCCTTGGTCCTGCGCTTGCAGTCATGCCAGCGTTTCTTGCACTCAATGACTGTTCTGCGTACTTCAGCCACACTGTTAATCTTGTTGACAATTTGTTGCCATATTGCCTCTCTCCTACTGATTGGCAACTTTGAGGTGACAAACAGTTGGTGCTGGTGTTCCGTCACCTCTTTAACCAGAATTTCCTGCTCCTCTGCATTAAAGAGACACTTTCTTTTCTTCTTAAGTGTCCTGGTTATTGTGTGGGTCCTCCTGGCTGGTTCCTGGTCTGCTGTCATCTTACTGGGGTCTGTAGTGGCATCTGGGATCCATTTTGGCTCTCCTCTGGTGTGATGGCTGTGTTCGCGTTTTTTTTTACGCTATTGCGTCAAAAAACTGTGCATATCCGGTTTGCGGGGTTGTAAATCGACCCACAGTCATTTCTGCCACGTTGACGTTGTTTTGCTTTACGACTTGACGCTGCGGTGTGCGTAAAAAATAATGACTCCCACCTGTGGTTTGCGCCGCCGTGCGTCAAAGTATAAATATGACACCCGCACGGCGCACCAAAATGGCGTTAGCCGGCAGTAATATTTTTTACGCAAAACTGCGCTGGCGCAGTTTTGCATCAAAAAGTATAAATATGGGCCTTTGTCTCCTAAGTTAAGCCTTGTCGCTCGTTGCCAATCTACCAAGGGTTGAGCTAGGTTTAATTTATTGAGACTTAACTGGACCTAAGTGGAGGTTAGTGGCCTATTGCTAGGAGTAGGCACTTACCTACCTTCACCAATAACCCATTTTCCAATACTAAGGAAGACTCAGGCCTGCTAAATAATATCTGGAGGATAACCATTCTGTATTTATGACAAAACTGTAGCACACCTGAAGCCTTCTTGATGGAAGGAAAGCTGTAAAACCGGAGGCATTCGCATTAGAATTAAAAAAATTAGGGTCTTCTTTTTGCTATAGAAATTATGGTTAGTGCTCTAGGAAGCTAAACAGCTAGGATGAGGACACCGTTTCTGTGAGTTCTCCACTATCTTCTTCATCTATTTCAGTAAATCGTTCTGACACACAGAGTGAATTGTAATTTCAACACCAGCTGCAGATTTTAACTCCCTACAGATCAGCTGCAGCTTTTCCACCAATGTTCCGATGAGCAATTGGAGTGCCAACATTTCAAATTATGATAAAACCATAGCACACCTGAACCCCCATTGTGATGTAAATAAAGCTGTAAAATGTAAAACATGTACTACTGAGTATACTGCAGTAAATAAAGAAATGAGGGGTTCTCTTTTTCTTATTGAAAATTTGAATAGTGCTTTAACAAGGTAAAATGAGGTCACATGTTCTATGAGTTCTCAAATATTTGAACTCTGGGGAAGAGGCCTACATTTTGCATATTTCCAAGCTTTCAAGGCGCAGATTTATTATTGTTTTTTAAGGTGCTTGTGCAGTGGTAAAATGTAGTTCGTGAGGAAAAGCGGAACAAACAAGAGACTCAATTAACATTCTAGCCATAACATGTTTTCACAAAGAAAGTTGATTTGTGCACAGGTTTAAGTTTTTGCAGCATCAGCGCCCTGCTAATGTTTGCCAGGTGGTTTGGTGGCGTCACGAGCACAAAACACTGTAGGACTTGAAGAAAAATCTGCAACACAAAGACAACCGTCAAACGCAAAACAGATTCATACACTGGGCTTAAGGATAACATATTTAATTTGGGATTAGGATCTCATGCAAAGAAAGGTCATGCTAGCTTGATGCACCTGATTGGACAGAAAGTTGTAACTTTAGTAAAGTCTTATGCTAGTCAAAATTGCCCATCTTCCATAACGTAACAATCAGCAATCTACTCATTCTTGGACTATGGAATATTTTTTTACGATTCATGTAAGCCGTACTGCTGATTTTCTTGCAAGCTGTTGATGTCTGGCCAGGTCCCTGCCTCAAGGAATTCCTCCCATACCCTTAACCTACCATAAGGTGCTCATTAATGAATCATTCTGCAATGAGGAGGCCGGCTCATTAATGAATCCTTCTGCAATGAGGAGGCACTAAGACAATCAGAACCCAGTCAAAGAGAAGAGTAACAAAGCAAGCACATGCCATGGGTATAGTTACATGATGAGTTCGATTTGCCATATACAATACATATTTTGCTGAACTCAGCAGCTTGCATCAAACCAATGTACAGCTGCATTTATGGTGTAAGCAGCAGGGCTACTACGAAATAAGATCATATAAATATATTAGAAGATAGGATTAGGGAGCAAGGAAAATACCATGAAGAAGGGTGGAAAGAATTCCTGCCATGTGTAGTATCCATGCTTCTTCTTGTTGCCAACATTATTGCTGATAAGGGAGACACTGTCCAACTGATGAATCTCACTTAAAATATGACAAAAGTCTTAACCGTACTAAAACGTGGAAGTATACTCTAAAGATTTGCTTGGATAGCAAGATCCATCTTTCACGAGCTTCCACTATTTCCACTTTTTAACACTTATAATCTTTTGAAATGCATTTTTCAAATGCACATAGCGTGCACTAGACACAGCCTGTAAGGCAAGGTAATTCTGCTCTCAGTACTACCTCGAAAGGTGGACTTCAGTTTCAGGGCCTGTTTTTGGCCTCAAAGCAAGTGCCCTGTCCAGTCAGGGCTGTTCTGCGCTGCTGGCACCACTGGGAAGGTCACAGTTGCCACAGTTGCATGTACCACCTTGCAAGTGTGCCCATGATTTGGAACAAATAAGAAGACTGGATTTCTAGCTGATACAGTCTGGGAGTGATTTGTGGCCTGTAATCGTGCTCTGTACTGCAGGTTTGCATGTCAAGATTCTTTAGCTGTGGGTTCACCCTTATGCTGTTGGAATCTGCTTTTCTCTCCCCCGGGCTGCCATGCCAGATGAGAGTTAGGAGAAGACTGTGGACATCTTGGTGTTTCCTTGAAGCTCCAGTGGCCAGCAGGTTTTCTGCAATTCTCAGGTGCCTACAATAATAACGTTGATATTTTTTTCATGGCTGAGCAAATTAAGTGTGAGTGACCTAATGTTGATTACACATTAGGTCACTCACCTGATTATAACCCACAATTTCCTTGAATCCTCAAAGGCACCAAGGACAGGTTCTGACTCCCATCATGGAGGTGAAGATGATAATGGCTTTTCTTGTGACAGTGCAACCATTTCAGAGTCATTGTGATGGTCGAGGTGGACCTTTAATACCAGAGTTGGAAATGTTTGCAGCTGTCGCATAGCAGGTGAACCATGGAAAACCATAAGACACTTTTATGACTTTGTAGTCCCACAAGACAACTGGAGAACTTATACATGGATACTGTTGATGTTTTTGTTCATTGAAGCTTGTAGGAGACGACTAGGCAGTGGTGGCACCTGCCGAAAGAACATTCATGTTGGAGGCTTATTGCTTGTTCTTCACTTTGATATCTACATTTGGGCTCTAGACCATAGGCAGGAGTGCATGTGAAGAAGTTCTACGTTTGACAAGCAGCCAAATGACATGCTTTAACTACAGCTGTTCCCTGGCTAGTATCTATACTGTGAAAGGTGCCAAGTGAATTATACAGGCAGACAACAGACCCCTATCAAATAAGACCCCTATCCTCATGCAGGGAACCTTATACTCTATAAGTATGTGTGTCTATGTACTGGACCATGCTGTAAACCTTAGTTTGAAACACAGCACATTAAGGGCTATAAAGAAGAGCCCTAACTGCTTAAGGCTGTAATGATCTACTAAAACTTTTGGTAAGAGACTCATGATCGGTGCCATCTGGCAAGTGCACCATGCACTGTAGCAAATGTCAAACCTGGATCCCAACCATAGGATTTCTGTGTCATGTGTAGCCTCTACTAATGCTTTTGTTCTGTAGGACTTTTAGGTCCAGGTATGCCATTGTGTATAAGGCTTCACACTTGTTCAGTTAGACGTGCTTCTCTAATTCACCCTGTAGGCTGTGATGCTTGCGAAATGCCTATGAAGTCATTTGCTTGCTCCGAGGTCCATTGGCTGGGGAGCAGGAGCTGTGTTGTGGTAGTGCCTCAAATAAAGAAATAAAGATTGCATGTGGCCACCGCTGAAGGGTTGACTCTGATGTCAGATTCCAGTAGCTTTCTCCTATATACTGTTTTCCCCTGATTGAACATTTCTCTATGCTCTAATTTAAGGTCGCCAAATATTTCACCCTAGCAAGGGGTAGAAGTCAATGCAGCATGGCATCAACCCAACATTAAAATTACAGTAAGACAAATTTGGCCACACAATGAAAACCCAAATGTGGAAATAAAGTAAAACTTATACTCAGGTTGATGTAGACACTTCCCAAAATCAAGCTAGAAAGATACAGTATCACCATTGGGTTAAGACGGAGAAGCATCAAACAAACTAAGCACTCTATGACAGCAGCACAAAATAACAGGCAGACTTGATGCTCATAAAATAACCTTGGCCAAATCTTCTAAACATTGGTGCCTGTCGAATAATCCAAATAGGCAAGCTAAAGTAGAGGGAAACCCACCCTAAACACCATGCCACTAATTGACATGAGCTAAACTAGAACACATGGGGACAAAAAGTAAAAAGGAAATAAAGGACGAAAAGAACCTTGAAAAATACATCTGCGGTTTAAGAAAGCTAACTAAAATAGGAAAAAATAGTAGGCAAAAAAGGGAAGGTGTCTAAGTGTGGTCAGCAAGCACTGGGAAAATGTGAGGCAAGGGAAAAGAGGCCTGTACCTCTCCTCCCCATGGGAATTGGTCTTCCTCCTAAAATCGATTTGTAAAAGTCCTAGTTAAATCATGATTAGTCCATTGGTATCACCCAAGGATCGGAAGATCATGTGGTCCCATCTCCTCACATTGCACGGCAACTTTGAAATAGTCTTTATAGATTCCCAGGACCATCCTGGGAAGGTAGCCGTCCTTGGTCTCTCGTACCAATTTGTAACATAATGAATAGAGCTTCACAGTCTTGGTCTCTCCGTGTACAGTCTCCAAGGTTGCGTTCTCAAGCTCTCTATGACTAAGGGGGTCATTCTAACCCTGGCGGTCCAAGACCACCAGGGCTAAAATGACGGGGGCACCGCCAACAGGCTGGCGGTGCCCCGCTGGGCATTCTGACCGCGGCGGTTCGGCCGCGGTCAGAAGTGGAAAACCGGCGGTCTCCCGCCGGTTTTCCGCTGCCCAAATGAATCCTCCATGGCGGCGCAGCAAGCTGCGCCGCCATGGAGGATTCTGACACCCCATACCGCCATCCTGTTCCTGGCGGTTCTCCCGCTAGGAACAGGATGGCGGTATGGGGTGTCGCGGGGCCCCTGGGGGCCCCTGCAGTGCCCATGCCAATGGCATGGGCACTGCAGGGGCCCCCGTAAGAGGGCCCCAAAAAGAATTTCAGTGTCTGCTTTGCAGACACTGAAATTCGCGACGGGTGCAACTGCATCCGTCGCACCTTCCCACTCCGCCGGCTCAATTCTGAGCCGGCGTCCTCGTGGGAAGGTAGTTTTACACTGGGCTGGCGGGCGGCCTTTTGGCGGTCGCCCGCCAGCCCAGTGTAAAACACAGAATAGCCGCAGCGGTCTTCCGACCACGGTGCGGTATTCTGGAGGGGGGAAGTCTGTCAGGCGGCCTCCGCCGCCCGCCAGACTTAGAATCACCCCCTAAGATACTAGCACATTTATTTTTAAACTAACATTTCATGTGAAAGCCACCTGAAAAAATGACACGTTAGCAGAAATGAAGAACAGTTTCCCACTTCAGGGAGATTCAGGCCTAGCAGGCCTAACATGGCTAAGCTAACACTGAATTAGAATTGCAAATTTTTTTCATTTTCTTTAAGCATGTTAACTTTTTCAGTTATAAAATGTCAACAACATTCTCAATCAAACTTTGTGTTTCAGTTAAAGACAATACACCATACATACTGACTCTCGAGGAGGGTCCATGTGCCACTGGCTTTTCTTGTCTTTGTGCAGCCTTGCTTGAGCCACTGTTATAGTCTGGGGACCCAGAGATAGACATTGGTCTTGTCCTCAGAGTGTGTAGAGTGGCCCCTCAGCGGGCAAACCAGAGCTCTTGGGAATGGCTCACATTTAGTAGTGTGCTTCCAGGACATTGTAGGGAGGTGCTGGGGAATGGTGACCTGCTACTCAAGACCACTACTGGGGGGCACTCAGCAAAAATGCTTGGATCCTTACAAACTGGTGGCCTCTACTGGTAGCCTGTCCCATAAGGGCTGCCAGAGAGATCAGTGCACGTGACAAGGTATGGAGTTTAACAGGCAGCTACACAACATGTCTAATCTTCAGCTGTTTCCTAGTTAGCATCTTTGTCAAAGTGGAACCCAGTGGATCATCCAGGTAGGCAGTAGTGCCCTATCCTAAGATAAGGAAACTAGGCCTCCATTTGTACATTCATTTGTACTGAACCATGCTGGAAATCAGGAAGCAATACAGCTTTTGCACTGTATGAAGTGCCCATGGCAATCGATTTCTGGGATTATGTGGTGATTGCCCTTGTGGCAATTTTTCCTACTCCTCCCTTGTGGCACATATTATATTACTGCAGACTGGGTTTCTGGACATGTTAGTGCCCTGACCTGAAGTGAAGGTGGTGAAAGAAAAGGCAACTAAACCATTGCAAGGGAGAACAAGCACTGGCAAAGACAAGAGATTTCACACACAACCCTTGTCGCTTCATGCAACTTATACTATTGATAATAGCTAAATAATATATAATTTTTTTTTTTTAAAAACATGTCTTTCAATTTGTCATTGCCCAACATGTTTTTTTATACACAAAGGCCAGCTTATTTACCCATTGATTAAAAATGGGTGGTTCTGACGATTGCCATTTTCTGTAATGATCGATCCAGCTATCAAAATAGCAATGACCCTGCCTTGTCCTGCTACCCTAAATGCTAAGAGCCACCCATTAATATACATAGTGCATCAGGTAATATTGAACTGTATTTGATGTTTATTTAGAAATACTGGGGCGGAATAAACCTGCCATTGAGCATACAGCTACATACGTCTAAAATTGGCTTAATGGAGAGCGAATTAAATTAACTTATTTCTTCCCTGAAAAAAGTACCTCTTTCTGGCATGATCACTCCCATTTTGTGGGGACTATTGCTACTAGCTTTTTGACTCTGGGCACTGGCAGTCTGTTAACAAGGTGCAATTGCGTGTGCAAACATGTCAAAGTTTACTGTACTCCTAATTGGCCAATTTATCTTGCCAATGGGCCCCTAGTATATGTTACCAAGTGCCTGATTTAGATCTCAGCGGAGGGAATAATCTGTCAAAAACATGACAGATATCTTGTCTGCCATTTAACGATCCCCATAGGATATAATGGGATCATAATACCCCGGACGGGATATCCGTCACGTTTGTGTTGGCATATTTCCCTCCGCTGAGATCTAACTCAGGCCCCAAGTGTACCCAGTGCTGTTAAGCTAAGTCACTGGTTGACTGTCACTAGTGCCACCACCAAAGTGATAATGCAAAGCATGAGTGCTGGCCTGCCACCTTTATCATGGCTGTGCAGGATTAACCTGCAAATTTGACCTGTCAAAATAACCCTTTTTGACAGGTCTAAACTCTCCTTTAACATAATATTGTCACCATTAAGTCAGCCTTAAGTGTCCATAAAGCAGAGTGCATCGTATTTAAGAGTAGGGCATGTAAAAGTGTTATGTGGTTCCCATTTTGGAAATAGGATTGCGTGTTTAGGACAGCAGCACCACTGAGTGTGGGAGACTGAGTACACCCCACACCACTTAGTAGCTGTTGGCCTAGCTCCTGGCTAGCTCGCAGTGCCTCACCCTGTTCATAAAACCTGTTGGGGCAAAAGGTGATTATAGAAACCTCAACATGACACTGACTTCTCAGGGAAGCTGTGCAAACAGATCGTACCCCTTTCGCTCAGTAACTCATGCACACCGAGACACAAAATGATAAATGGATTTCAATGCATTTATTGAAGCAATTGCATTCAAATATTATTAGGCAGATGAAACAGAGAACAGTCACCAAGATTCCAGCAAGAGTGAAGAGTGAAGAAAGTATACAACCCCACCATACTGCACATTTCTAGAGAGTTCAGATGTTCCTACCAAAACCCTATGTCTAAATTTGAGAGCATAATGATTGTAACCCTCTGCCTTGCCGAACGAAAGGATTAGTCCCAAACCCATACCAGTATGGAATTGAGGGGGGGCCTGCCTGTGATGCAGATTTCAATCTCCTCAGGAGGCTGACATTTCAGCGCCGGTGTCAATGAAGCTGTCAATTAGTGTCCCCAGATGGTAATGACGGAAAGGCTTGTGCCCCCCTACGGACTAAGTATAGTTTATATAATGACTCATGCTTCATTTCGGCAGCAGCTCCAATGTAATTCTGTGTCTCAGAGATAGAAGCTGATTCCTGGGCTGGCAACTACAAGTTAGCATATCATGTCCTGCGCAACCCAGCTTTTGACATGGAGTATGTATTATATGTAGTACAAGGCTGATTAAACGTGCAGTGTAAAGTCTGCCTTCCTAGAAGGAGCAGCTGATAAAATATGTAAAAAGCAAATGCTAAAAGCAGGCTTGCTAAAAATGAACATAATCATGTATAAAAGTACACCAAGGCACAAGCCATGAAAACGAAGCTAGGACAGTGGTGCCCAACTCAGGAACAAAAGGGCATTATGACAAAAGTTTAAAGTATAACATGTTGTTACAGTTAAAAGGTCTACAAGGTCAGTTTCACTGTATAAGGATTAGCTGTTTCAAAGGAAAGCACTGGGATTAAAATTAAATCATGTTTTCTCTGCCCAGGAACCAGATAAGACTGAGATTTGAACTACCACCTAGGAGCTGAATTGATACTTGATTAGGTGTGAAGTGGCCCTTAGAGCTGAGACAAAAGGGTTGAGTGTGAGAAGGTGCCCTGTTTCTCTGTCAGGGTCACCAACAGAGCAGTGCCCAGGCACTTAATTATCTTCAAAGGGGCCTTCACTGGCATAGACTGATGTAGCTCATACCTGGCCTCCCCTCTCTAATGTTCTTCCAGACAGACAGACACTGATTCCAGTGATAGGGGAGTTACCCCAGAACTGGTTTTTAAGTGACCACAAGGAAGGGTTTAATTATTTTCATAGCTACACATCTAGGTAGGGCACAAGAGCTCCTGGTTTTAAGCACAGGAACTTCTGCAAAAGTGGGTAGGATTATCCCTGGGAGCATTTCCTCTATTGATGAGGGAAGGGCCAAGTTTCACCTCCAACCCCTAGGCTAAGACCAGGCATAAATGTGGCACCGTTGAGCACTTTATCCAGGACTCTGCTTGCCTGTGGAAGAAAGAATAAGGACTGCACCTGGTGTTGTAACCTGTGGAGGGAACCCTAAGGGCTGGGCTGCTTCTTACCCTTACCCAGGACAAAAGCTGAAAGGAGCCCACTTTCCTGAAAGACCCCAGCTGACCAGCTTCTTTTGGAAACACCACCTACTTCTCAAAAAGTCTTCAGTCTGAACTTAGAGGGCTTCAGTGGGATGAATACCGAGCAGAATCAGTTTGACATTGAGGTTGTCACTGTTCCATTTTGTGCCCTATGTGCAGTGGGCTTTACTCACCAGACTTGTGTCACCTTTCCCTTGTGGTGCCTCCCTGTCCCAAGGACTCCAAGCAATGTTTTTTTTTGTGACACCTCCCAGTCTCGAGCACTCCATGATTCACCTACCATCATGCACTTTGGGTTCCTTTGTACTTGTTTACTGATGCCAATTACTGTTTGTACCTGCTCCCTGTAAAGCCTCTTATTCGTTGTATGTAACATATGATGTTTCCCAGGTTCTTTGGAAAATTCCACTATTCCACGTGGGACACTTGCCTTCTGGAACACTCTTTTCTTCCAGTATAAACAAACCCTCTGAACCTGCATTGGGCTTGGTTTCTTGCCCGTCCGGCACAAGCATCCTCCCTGCACTCACCTCCTGAGTCGCCAGGATCTAATAGCATTCCAGTCCTGCGCAAGCTTCATCCCCGCACTCACCTTGTGGGTCACCCAGATCTTCCAGAGTTCCAGTCCTGCAGAAGCATTGTCCCGGCGCTCTCTTCCTGATTCACCCCGAACTTCCAGTGCTCCAGTCTTCCAGCCTCCTTGATTATCTCATGAACCTGACTTCTGCAACACTCTTAGGGGCTCATTACGAACCTGGTGGTTCAGACCGCCGTGCCGGCGGTGGTGGACAAGACCACCACCAGCATGGCAGTCTGAACCCCCATATAATAAACACATGGAGGGCCGCCTGTGGCGCCCCTCCGCCACCGCCAGTCTACCGCGGACAGACAGCCTGACAATGGCGGATTACATTTATCGACAGGGTAGCACTGCAAGCAGTGCTGCCCTCCTCATAATGTACCCTGTTTCACTTCCAGAATGGGTGCTCCGGGGCCCCTCTGGGGGCCCCTGCACTGCCCATACACTTTGTATGGGCAGTGCAGGGGCCCCTGTGCAGTGCCCCGTCACACAGGTTACTTCCCGATTTACGGGCAGTGAACTGTGCGACTGGTGCTGCTGCACCTGCCACACTGAGGCAATGTCCCAGCCCTGCATTCTGCTGGGCCGGCGGGTGGAAACAATGTTTCCGCCCGCCGGCCCAGCAGAATGTTTGTAGTGCGGCCGGCGGGATCTCAAGGGGGTTGGCGGTCTATGGAAAGACCGCCAGCATGAACACAGAGGTGTTTACCGCCGTGTTCATAATGACCTCCTTAGTGTCTTCCTTCATGAGCTGCAATTCTGCCTCTTTTTGAGTTTCTTGCACTGAGCTTCCAGCTGTCTTTGGCTTCAGTTAAAGTGATTGACAAAGATAAGTACTTTCCCATCAGGTTAGTGCACACTAAGCATCCCTGACTAGGAACTCCAACCTTTCTCCGAGTATAAACTTGTGTTTAGCATACCTTGAGAGTATTATTAACCCCAATCTATGTACCTAGTGTAATCTTGGGAGTGACAGTATCTCCAACCTTGTTCATGTGTAACCTTGTTTCTAGCACATCTTGAGAGTGTCACTAATTCCAACTCATGTATTGAGAGTAACCTTGAGCATGCCAGTAAATCCAATCTATGTTCCAAGTTTACCACAGGAGTGTCAGAGACTCCTATCAGTTTTCCAAGTTCCTCTTCGAGAGTCTCAGAGATTGTTATCCAAGAACATGGTTATTCTGCTCTTTTGTTGTAATTTTGAAGATTACTGTAAGTGTGTGTCACTGAAGCAATGCATGGGTTATTACATAGAGGCTTGCTACTGTATTGATGGTAATTGTCTCTTCTTGTTGTTCTACGTGTATTGCACGTTCACGAACAAGAGGTGAGGGTCCCGTAAACCTCCACCTTCACATACCCAGGTTTCACTACCAACCCACAGGCTAAGGCCAGGCATAAACATGGCACCCATGGACACCTTTATAATAACTCTGATTGCCTGTAGAAAAAAGAATAGGGAGTGCAAGAATAAGGAGTGACACACCCTATTAAGCAGTGTGATACCGTTGTTGAGCAGATCCTATACTACAAGTTTCCTTTCGCTATTTTGTCCCTTCCCCATTCCCCTTAGGGACAGTGCGTCCCTGAATCTTGCATCATCCTGGGAGGGATCAGAGGTCTAGCACTAGCCCCAGCATCGTCCTCGTGGTTGGGATCAGATGATTTTGTGACAGTTGGCCAATCCTTGCATGTTTTCACTGCTTGGATGGCATGGATGATCAGATGCACATTCTGGGCCTCCCTCAGATCCCATCCAAAGGACATCCTGAAAGTTTTAGATTTATTCAGTGCTTTAGTGAATGTACAGCCTATAGTTCACTCTGGCAATTTGAGGAATCAAGTAAACATTTTTGCTAACAGAATGTTTAATCCTGTTCATCTAATAGTTATCACCAGAGTGCCTTTGGACCCACTCAAACTAAATTGTGGGAATTGTCACAATATTGATGTACTCTGGGGTCAGTGTCATTTGTGGGTTTCATGTGACCCCGGAGCCTGTCCCTCCTATTTTGCTAGTATGACCTTAACTGTACCCTATCTTATGGGTGTCAAAGTTACTTGGGCTAATCTACCCCTTGAATGTAATGGCCTGGCTTTATATCATCTTTGAAAGCTTAAAGTGACAATGCTTTGTCTCTTCGATACCATACCTGGTTCAGACCACAGATATTGAGTTGCTAAATCATCACCAGGGCAGTAAGAACCTCCTTACTTACAATATTGCTTTCAGTATAGGAGTTATGGGATTCCAGTGGCCTGTAGAAACAAGAACTTCCCTTTCTTATAGGAGGCTGAGAAATGATATAAATATTTCCATGAGACACCTTGTAAACCTATACTCAGAGCCTTCTGAGGTCATTGACTCAAGTGTCAGGTTTGACCACAAGATAATGGAAAGTAAAAAGAAATTTAAAGTGTGTCTATATTGCGGTGACACTGAGAATTCTACACAAGAGGGTACTACCAAACTGAAGTGAATTCTGAAGGTTAGACTCTCGACTTCAGACATGGCGCCAAAAAACCTTGAGTGTCCAGCTGACATGGAGGTCAGCTATTCGGACAGGATTCTTGAACCAAAACCCCCTTAGCTGGCCACAACCTCACATAAGATTTAACAGTCTATAATGATACCAGTCCCCCCTATCATTTCACCCCAAAAGAAACAATGGTTATCTATGCTCACTGATTCTGGGAGCACAGCAAAGTTCCTATATTTAGCTTTAGCCAGGTCATTATAAGTCCCACAAGTTACGAAGAGTGAACCTGAGCATGGTAGAACTGTAGAAAGTTTGGAGCTCTCTTCCCATTTGATTGTGTACCAAACTACTCATTAGTCTGTGAGAAAGGGAACACAGAGACTTTGACATTTGATATCATAGACATACCTACTTTTGGTGCTATAATTGGAATTCCTTGGCTTCAGCTGCACAATCCTACCATTGACTAGTCTTTCCATCTTGTCACCTTTAAATCCTATTACTGTCAAACTCATTGCTATGATAAGACTCTGAGATGTCTGTCTCTATTCGAGCATGCACTTGATCCTTTGACTCAGCCCTAAGGAACGCACCAGAATCTGCAAGAAACATTTGATGAACAACAAATTACACATCTATCTGCTTATAACAAGGAATCTGGTTGTTGCATAGACTTCACTTTGGGTGCAACACTTTCCTGTAGTCAAGTCTAAACTCCTTCAGGGCCAGAGTCAAAATGTTATCTTGTTGCTTTAATTAGATTTTACCTTAAAAAAAAACCAGAGGCCTGGGGTAGAGCAGGAAACAGTTTGTTTAATCAAACATTATGGCTGGGAGAGCAGTTATAGAATCAGGTCTGAGGATTGTCTTTCAAAGTACATCAGTTAAGAACACATTTTATACCATTCTTGGAGGCCATAAACTGAGAACAGCTGCCTTGGAGTCATGAACATAAATTCTAGGTAGTGAATGCAGGTAGGCCCCAGTGTGGAGTGGATACAAATGTGGGCCAGCAAGTTCTTGTCCAGATATCCAGCCTGAGGGGTGCATGCTCACCTTGTGTGCTGTGTGTCTTGCATCCTGATTGGCTGGGTGTACCTAACTACATGCAGCGTATAACTATATAGTGTTTTGGGAGGTCTGTGTTCCTCTGGCCATATGTGCATTATTGGGGTCAATATCCTGGTGTCAGAGTCACCAGATCCTCAGAGTCTGCGCACGTTCCCAACATGTCCACCACAAGACAGCTCCAATACTCTGATTGGAATGTCACAGAGTCTAAGAGAGTCCAAGTGGGGAAAAGGGGATTAGGTTGGGAACAGCTGGGAAGGAGACCTGTAGGAAGTAAAAAGTTAAACAACACAACATCAGAATAAAATCACATTGACTGTCACTAGATTATGATTCTTAGTATTATCTTACTGTTACCATGAATACTCTAAGGATTGATTTTAACTAGGCCTAAAGAACTCTGGATACCTGGAATAAAATCAAGGATGATTAATGCAATGTTTCATAAAGGTTTTTCATAACATGTCATGTGTTGTCTAGAAATACAAGAACCTTCTAGAATATACCTTCAGAACAAACACTGCCTTTTATTTCACATGAAGTTTAAAGGCTGTCTGAAAACCATCTCTGGAAAACAATTGGGATTATGCTAGGAACTTAATATGCACTAGAACGTCACATTTAGGTTTTGTCCTTTTCACACAAAGAAATGTGTGCACATTAAATAACATTACACTTCAGTTTTTTGTATGACCATGAACTGATTGTAGACACTGTTTCCGATCTGGGAATCATGTTTTACATGAGGAAAATTAATCATGCACTCTGCTGATTCCAACAGGGATATGTAAATGTCTTGAAATGATCGGGCAACCTTTTGCCGATCTGAACACCAAGTTTGTCATGCAAGAAATGAATCGCGCACACTGCCGATTCTAACCAGGATATGTAAATGCCATGAAATGATCGTGCCAGCCTTTGCCGATCCGAACATCAAGGTTGTCATGCAAGAAATGAATCACGCACACAGCTGATTCTAACCAGAATATGTAAATGACATGAAATGATCGCGCAAGCCTTTGCCGATCCGTACACCAGGTTTGTCATGCAAGAAACGAATCGCGCGCACAGGCGATTCGAACAAAGTATGAAAATGCCATGAAATGATCGCGAAAAACCTTTGCCGATCCGTGCAGCAGGGTTGTCATGCAAGAAATGAATCGCACGCTCAGCCGATTTGAACAAAGTATGCAAATGCCATGAAACGATCGCGCAAATCTTTGCCGATCCGAACACCAAGATTAACATCAAAGCAATGCTTCGCGTACTCTGAAAGTTTTCAAGAATAGGCCCAAGAATTCAAGCGTCTTTTTAGAGTGGGGTTGGGGGCCCAGTCTGACCACCGTCTTACCACCCTGCTCTAGGATCACCAAGATAATGCCATGCAGGCCTGGAACTTCAAAGTAGGCCTCCGGAACAGGAGCTGAGGAAATTGCTGCTGCTCTGTACCGGGACCTCTGAATAGTGAGCACGTGGAGCTCGGCTGGCTCCCTTATATAGAGTCTGGCCCAGCCCACAACCACACCCAGTCATGCTGCAGGGAAAGCTTCTAGGAGGTCCTAGAAAGGGACCACACCCTGATAAACTCTGTAAGCCTGCAGGAATACTTTGCAAATGAACAGTATTTGCAAACATCATTAATAGTAGTTTCAAGGTAAATCTCTGCAATGCAAAAGGTAACAGACTGAAACATTAACACAATACATGAATTATGCTCTTGCATAAAGACTGGGTTTTTGCATTTTAGTCACCCGTAGAGCGCGCACTGCCCTGATGCTGACACCTGGAACTGCTGTGGTATGGCTACCTATCTGTGGGATCTTAATCTAGGATGTCCTGTGTGCATGTTTGGCTGTCGGCTAAATGTTAACCCACATGTGACCTGTCAGTGATTATCTTTCAGGCCTGAATTTCAGGGCCTGCCTGACCAACTACCTTCATGCTGGAGTTCACGATGGGGGAATCTAATAGTGGCGATCCGATTTCATTGGAATGTGAAAGTGTATCATTCATACACAGAGATACATTTTTACTGTGTTCATCATTACTCTTGTACCCAAATAGGGTAAAAGCACATTTCAAGTTAAATCTGCTGGGTTCCCAGAACCTTTCTTGTTGCCAGAGGGCTTGATCATGGATACAAATGCGAACCCCATATGTAGATGTTTCGGCCCTATGCAGTCTTATCTTGTAGAAGTGAGTGTCTCAGAGATAGAGGTAGGAAGAGTTTTTACACAACACAACAATACGACCTACATTACCCTAGTCTCCTCATTTTTAAAAGAGATATTGCAGATGGAACAGAGTCACATTAGTTAGGACACTTAGGTACCGACTCCCCAGAACACGGTGCCCCCAGAACTCATTGTAAGTCTCTGTGACCAGAAATCCTATTTGGGTAGAATTAGGCAGAGAGTGAGTAGAGAAGATATCGACCCTTGGGTAACTGAAAATGGTCATCACGTACACAATAATTTCCCTTATCATTGTACCACCTACAAAAGAATTAAGACAAAAAGCCTTAATCAGGTGTCCTGACATTCAATTTTTAGAGCTTCTCAGAATCCAAGTGATCTTAATAGATTGTCATTTATGGTTTGAGTGGTCTGCATTGTCTAAGGATGTGCATGCCTGTGTTCACACTTACCCAATGTGTTTTTCAGACAAAACATTCAACTCTGCCTCTATAGGCAATTCAAGTTTCTTTCTGATTCCTCTTTATCCCTGGCATGCCTTCAGCATCAAACATATTACTGATCTCCCCAACTCCAACAGCTGTACTACAATTTTGGTAGTAACTGAATCATTCCTCCAAGGTGACACATTTTATTGCCATTAAATAATTACCTACTGCCAAAACTCTTGCCATGTTGTTTGTTCAGCACATCATGCCATTGCACAGGCTCCCTTTGGTCATTGTGTCAAATAGGGGCCCGCAGTTTGTTTCACGAATCTGGCAAGTCTTTGCACATCATTGAACAATGAAGCCTGACTTTTGTCTGCTGTCCCCCATATGCTTATAGACAGACAGTGTGGGTAAACAGGTTTTAGAGCATGCACTGCGATGTCTTGTGACCTCTACTCCCAGTTGTTTGGAGTCCTTGTTACAGTTCGCTGAGTTTGCCTACAATAGCACACTGCATTCAGCCACTGGTGCCTCCCCCTTCTGTTGTGTAGCTGGCATACATGTATAATCCTGAAAATGTATCTGCAATAGAAAACTTTGTAAGTCACCTCTTTGACTCCCAACCAGAGGTGTTACAACACTTACAGCAGGCTTAAGTGAATATGAAGAGTAATGTTAATAAATGTTAATAAACCTCTTCGACAACTCCTTAGTGCAAACGCAGAGATCAGGTTCAGCTTGTCACAAGAAACTTAAAACTACATGGTACTCGTAAACTACAGCCTTGATTTGTTGGGCCCTTTCCAATTGAAAATGTTATTTACCCGATAACAGTCCAGTTACAACTGTCAGTTGATTTGCCTGTGCACACTGTGTTCCAAGCCACATCATGCCCAAACCTGCTACTTCTCCTCCTCCTGCAGCACTTGCCGGTCACCTAGAGTTGCAAGTCCAAAGGATTCTAGATGCACAGTGTGTCAAGGGTCATTTGTTTTACACAATTGTATGGAAAGTCTGTGGTCCTGAGGAAAACGCCTGGGAACCAGCTACATTCAAACCAAGCCCACACACACACAAGGCCCCTTCTCCTGCCGCACCTGCCTATTCTCCTGCTCCACCTCCCACGCACCCCACACTGAAACCCTACGCAACAACCCCCACACAACAACACCCGCACCCACCAAAAAACCCCACAACCCGCACACGCCCCACGCCAATACCACCTCAAGCCACAGCAAAGCCTCAAACATCCCTGCCAACACAACCACACATCACAACAACCACACCATTCGCAACCATCTCAGCTGCCTATTACTAAACACCCGGTCACTACACAAACATGCCATTGAAATCTGGGACCTCATCACATCGCACTCACCGGACATCGTCTTCCTCACAGAAACCCGGACAAACCTCTCATCCGAACCAGATATAGCCACAGCCACCCCGGTGGGCTACAAACTCCAGCGCAAAGACCGCCTTAACAAACCAGGAGGCGGCATCGCCATCATTCACAGAGACACCATCAAGGTCACCACCAACACCCCGACACCCTCAACAACGCAGAACACATGCACTTCCTTATCCACATCAACAACACCACCACCCTCAGAGGCACACTCGTATACAGGCCCCCAGGACCACGCCCCCCCTTCTGCGACACCATCGCTGACACCATAAGCACGCACACTCCTCGGCGACTTCAACTTTCACCTGGAAAACCATCACAAGCACAACTCCTCCTCCCTCCTAGACAACCTCACCAACCTTGGACTCAAACAAATGGTCACCGCCCCCACCCACTCGGCTGGACACACACTCAACATAATTTTCACCTCAAGCAAACACATCACCTACACACACATACCACCAAACTCCAATCGACGGACCACCACTGCGTCCACTTCTCCTACAACAAACCACCCACCCACCACCACCAACACTCCACCCCTACCGAATGTGGGACAAGATCCCCACAGAGCGCTTAAACTCCCAACTGTCACAAATGCCCCCCAACACCACCGACCCCAACACCGCCGCTCACAACCTCAACAGATGGATCACCACCTGTGGAGACTCTCTTGCGCCCCTCAGAAAAAACATCACCACCCGCAACATCAAAAACGCCCCATGGTTCACCACTGAACTCCAAGAGTCCAAACACAAATGCCGCAAAGCAGAGAAAACATGGAGGCAAGAACCCTCCACCACAAACTTCTCCGCCCTCAAAACCACCACACGCAACCACCACCAACTCATACGCACCACCAAAAGAGCACACTACAAGGAACGTATTGACAACAACTCCCAAAACAGCAAAGAACTCTTTACCATCATCAAAGAGCTCCCCAAACCCAAAGCCAGCAACCTAGACCCCACACACACACAGACCCTCTGTAACTCCCTCTCAAATCAATTTCACTGCAAAATCCAGGACATACACAACTGCTTCATACCACACACACCCTCCACACGCAACCTCTACCTGCCCAATACACCCCACCACACACACCCCCCAACCTACTCACCACCTGGCCCCCCACTACCGACAAAGAAACTGAAAAGACTATGAACTCCATTCACTCTGGCTCCCTCTCCGACCCCTGCCTCCATCGAATATATAACAAAGCCAGCCCGACCATCGCCCCCAAACTCCGTCCCATAATCAACAGCTCTTTCGAAACCGCCACCTTCCCAGACCCCTGGAAACACGCGGAAGTCACCGCTCTCCTAAAAAAGCCCAAAGCCGACCCAGACGACCTCTCCAACTACCGCCCCATCTCCCTCCTCCCGTTCCCAGCCAAGGTCACGGAAAAACTAGTCAACTCCTGCCTATCCCATTTCTCGAGGCTAACCACACACTCGACCCCTCCCAATCGGGGGTTCCACAAGAGCCACAGCACAGAAACCGCTCTCATCGCATGAACCGACGAAATCAGATCCAGAATCGGCATGGGCGAGATCGTTGCACTCATACTCCTGGACCTCTCTGCAGCCTTCAACACTGTCTGCCACCACACACTCTGCACACGCCTCCACAACGCTGGGATCCGCCACAAAGCCCTTGACTGGCTCACCTCCTTTCTCACCGACAGAACCCAAAAAGTCCGACTCCCACCCTTTCAATCCACCGCCACCAAAATCACCTGCGGAGTCCCACAAGGCTCCTCCCTCAGCCCCACACTCTTCAACATTTACATGGCCCCACTAGCCAACATCCTCAAACCCCACGGTATCACCATCCTCCCATACGCCGATGACACACAACTCATCTTCTCCCTCACCCGCAACGCCACCAACTCCAAAACCAACCTACATGCTGCACTCCTTGACACCGCAGCCTGGATGACAGCCAACCACCTCAAACTCAACTCCAACAAAACCGAGGTAATCATGTTTGGGCCACACAAAAACACTTGGGACTCCTCCTGATGGCCCACCACGTTAGGACCCGCGCCCACCCCCGCCAACCACGCACGCAACCTAGGCATCATCCTGGATCCCGCCCTCTCAATGACCCAACAAATCAACGCCACCACCTCCTCATGCTTTAACACACTCCGCACACTGAAAAAAAAATTCAAATGGATCCCGACAGAGACCAGAAAGACAGTCACCCACGCACTCATCAGCAGCAGGCTAGACTACGGCAACGCACTCTACGCCGGCACCACACTCAAACTCAAGCGCAAACTACAGTGAATCCAGAACGCAGTAGCACGACTCATCCTCAACCTCCCCCGCCATGAACACATCTCACCACACCTCAAATCCCTCCACTGGCTCCCCATAAACAAAAGGATCCCCTTCAAGATCCTCATCCACGCACACAAATCCCTCCACAACACCGGCCCATCCCACCTAAATGAAAGAGTGACCTTGCACACCCCCACCCGCCACCTCCGCTCCGCCGACCTCTCTCTAGCCACAGTCCCCTGCATCAAACACACCACCAATGGAAGCAGATCTTTCTCTTATCTGGCCCCCAAAGCCTGGAACTCCCTCCCCACCCACCTCTGCAAGACCCAAGACCTCCTACTCTTCAGAAAGGGCCTTAAAACCTGGCTTTTCGAACAGTGATCGACCGCCACCTCCTCCCCACTCCCCCCAGATCCTTGAGACTCTCACGGGTGAGTAGCGCACTCTATAAATCTCTTTGATTGATTGATTGATTGATTGATAGTAATATTCATTCCCCTCACCTGACACCACCCTGACAAACCATGCCCACGAGGTCTTTCTTTGTAGGGAACTGCTGTACCTCCATCCTGTGCCCTATGTGTGGTTGTTTTTTTTACTCGCTGGGCTCATGTCACCTATCCCTGGTGGTGTCTCTCTGCCCAAAGTTCTCCAAGCCATGCTTCTCTCAGGGCACCTTCCTGTCACAAGCACTCCATGATTTCCATCCCAGGAAGCCTGAATCATTGACCCTCCTGTTCTGCTGCTATGCAAGTTTAGATTGTTTTGCACCTGCAAATTATCACATCTTTTTATGATAGTTATACCTCCACTGTGAACCATTGAATTGGACCATCATGCACTGTGAGTTCTGTTGTACTTGTTTATTGCTTCCAATTACCATTTGCACGTGCCACATAGACTAGAGACTTAGGCCCTCATTACAACCCTGGCAGTCGGTGATAAAGCGGCGGTAATACTGCCAACAGGCTGGCAGTAACTATTGCCAAATTATGACCATGGTGGAAACGGCTCAGACAGACATCCACTTTAACACACTGACTGTCAGGGCGGAATCGGTAGGCACCACAGCGGTAGCCACCTACAGTCAGGCTGAAGTCAATGTTTTGCCGACTGTATTATGACACATCAATCCGCCACCTTTTCTGGGGTGGTACCAATGACATCAAAAGCCTGGCAGAAACACTGCACAGAAGGGAAACAACTCACCTTTGGAGACTTTGGGAAGAACCACGCTGCCATGGAGCCCAAGCTGCATATCTTCCCAATGATCTTCTATGTCCTGCTCCACC
Organism: Pleurodeles waltl; assembly: GCF_031143425.1. NCBI lineage: Eukaryota > Metazoa > Chordata > Amphibia > Caudata > Salamandridae > Pleurodeles > Pleurodeles waltl. Next base: position 834,688,453 of record NC_090437.1, read on the forward strand.
ACGAACATCAACGCTGGCAAAGACAACCACGGTGAGTACTGCCACCTAGCACACAGGGGAGTAGTGGAGGAAAAAGAGTGTGACACACACACACAACACACAACACCCCCAACACCACACACACACAAGCAGATGCAGTTACATGACATATTTACTCTGTACCCCTCAGGAATAATGCAAGGACTACAGCAATAGATCAAAGTGGGTGTAATAAGATAAATGTATTAGAAATACGTGCATCGAAATCCAAAACTATATACATATTTAATAATGAAGGGACACTGCCCAGTCCTCAATGTTCGTGGTCCACAGGGCCACAATACAAAGTCCAAAGCCCCAATTGTCTCCTGCAACAACACAGAGAGAACACTGCAGGGGCATCAATTCGAAAATAGGCAGGCACCTTAGGGGGACGGGGGGTGGGGTGGCACCTCAGCCAGAAGATGGAATGAATTCACTGGTCCTGGAGGGGGCAACATGCCCTGTGCACTGTCCTGGGGAGTGCAAGGCCACAGTCTCTCGAGTGGGTGACGCCCATATGCTCTGCAGGGGGCAACATGCCCTGTGCTTGATCCTGGGGAGTGCAAGGCCACATTCTCTCAAGTGGATGACTTGCCCACTGGTTCTGGAGTGGGCATTGTGCCCTGTGGTCTTGATCCTGGGGAGGATGGGGTGAGGGGATGGCATCTCCACTGGTTCTGGAGGGAGAATTGTGCCGTGTGCTCTTCATCCAGGGAGGATGGGGTGAGTGGATGGCTTCTCCACTGGATGTGAAGGGGGTATATGCCCTGTGATGCCGGTCTTGGGGAGTGCAAAGTCACAGTCTCTCAGCTGGTTGTCATACACACAGGATTTGAGGGGCAGACAGCACAACAGCCCAAGGATACAGGACTATACACTGTCCTCTGGCGGTGATGGCTGCTCAGTAGTGGCAGTGGTGGTGGTGCTGCTGCTGGTAGTGGTGGTGGGAGGCTCCGGCCCATTTTCTGCGGCCTCGGACGGTTGCCCACTGGTGCTGCTGCTGCTGGTGGTGGTGCTGGTGGCGGTGCTGCTGGTGGAGATGGTGGTGGGGGGAGGCTCCAGTCCATCCCCTACAGCCTTAGATGTCTGCACCACCATGGTTGGTGGTATGGCCTCAGACTGAGTCCCAGCACCAGGCCCCTTGTCCTTTCTGCCTGCTGATGCAGGCCTCTTGCCCTTCCTGGCAGAAGCTGGGGATTCCTCCTTCCCCTTCCTGGCAGCAGCTGGGGATTCCTCCTTCCCCTTCCTTACAGCAGCTGTGGGTGGCACCTTTACCTTCCTTTCAGCAGCTGGGGTTGGCATCTTTCCCTTCCTTTCAGCAGCTGGGGTGGCATCTTTCCCTTCTTAGCAGCACTTGGGGCAGGCACTCTTTCTGTGTGGTTCTCTGGTGGCTAGGATCCTTTCCCACCAGGATTTGATGTGGACACTACTGGGCCCGTGGACTGGGTGGCTTAGGTGCTTGTCTGGGTTTTACACACCCTGGCCAGGCATGAAGGATGGGGGAGAAGAGGGGTAGGGAAGAGGTAAAGGGTGGAGAGGAAAAGCTTCTTAGGGACATAGGGGGGGGGAGAGGGAGAAGGATTGGGAGTGGAGGAAGAGGGAGTGGTTATAGGAGGCGTCTCCTGTGCTTGGGTGCAGGTGCATGGTCTGGATGTTGTTGTGAGGTGGATGAAACCAACACTGCAATGCTAGGCCTGGCATAGGGGCACCCATAGGCACATATCCCCCACCAGGATACCACCCCACCAGGAATAAGTAGTGAGGATGGGCACTGTACTCACCCCCTTGTGGCTGCTGTGATGCCCCCAAGCGCCCATCCAGCTCCGGATAGGCCACCGCCAGTATGCCGGCCATCAGGGAGGTCAGAGTTCGACGGGCACCCCTTCCTCGTTGGGAGGCCATCCCCAGCTGGGCCTCCACTGTCTTACGTGCCCAGCGTCTCAAGTCCTCCAGCCGTTTCTGACAGTGGGTGCTTCACCTGGCATACACCCTAGCATGCCATATACCGTTCTTTTGATGGGCGCTGACCTTCAGGGAAAATATACACAGGGAAAGCTATTAGTTAGACCATCCTGCCTGTTACACTCATGGCCCACCATACCCCTTTCCATTCCCCTTATGCACAGACATGTCCCAGAATAAATGCTGCACGGGCCCATCCACCAACCCCCCCCAACAAGAGGCCTTCACACACCCCACTCCATGCATTCATGCCACATGCAATGTGCTCACAGTGTACTCACTTATTGGCCTGGATGCCCATACAGCAGTCTGTACTGGGGTAGGACCCCATCCACCAGTTGCTCCAACTCCGCTGAGGTGAAGGCAGGGGCCCTTTCCCCAGTTACACAAGCCATGGTAGGTTCCAGACACAGGTCACAGCAGCACATGCAGTGTAGGACCTCTCCTGTTGAAGGTCAGGTAGCAAGTGAGTATACAGATACAAAATGGCAGTGATGTCCACGGCGGTGCATACCGTCACTGCCGGCGTAGATCACCATTGGCCACTGTACCCCATAGGGCCCAATGATAACCAATGAAGAGTTGCAGAACGGTTCCCACCGTCTCAAGCAACGGCACACAACATCAGCGGAATTACGTCACTTTCACCTGTCCCTCCATACAGTACAATCGGACACGATTTCGGGGGGGGGGAACAGGCCATGGATCCTAACTGTGTCACAGATCACAATTGTACATTAAGGACATATGCCACTAATGAATGATTAAAATCACATCATGCATTGAACTGTAATGGTGACAATGTACAGAAAATGACCGGCTCCTTACTCTTTTGCCCCATAGATTGCAACCGCTCCGATGAATAGGATATGGTGAGATCCCCCCGTGTACTGACCTCAGGTGGACTTGGCAACAATGGAGGACAGGCACATAATGCTCACCTATAGACTTGACAGGGCCACAATCACGGAGCTGTGTGCCCAAGTGGAGCCTGGCCTGATGTCTGCTATCCGTCACCCCACTGGGATCCACCCTCTTGTGCAAGTCCTATCTGTGCTCCATTTCCTGGCAACTGGTTCTTTCCAAGTGGCAATGGGCTTGGCAGCAGGAATGTCACAGTCAATGTTTTCAATCGTGCTGACCAGAGTTTTGTCTGCCCTGATTAAACACATGTGCAGCTACATCGTTTTCCCCCAGGTGGAGGATTTGGCCACCGTGAAGGCTGACTTCTATGTAATGGGACATATCCCCAACATTATTGGGGCTACTGATAGAACACGTTTAGCATTTGTCCCGTCCACGTCGAAATGAACAGGTCTACAGAAATCAAAAAGATTTTCACTTGATGACTGTGTAGATGGTGTGTTTGGTGTACCAGTACATCTCCCATGTCAGTGCTAAGTATCCTGGGTCGGTGCATGATGCTTTCATCCTGAGGAATAGCAGCATCCCAAATGTGATAGGCCAACTCCAGAGGCACAGGGTGTGGCTAATAGATGAGCCCTGGTTTCCACCCAGTGGATGTTGGTGTATGGTGTGGGCCATGAGGGTTAATGTGTGGCTAACAGTTGTCCCTCGATAGTTGCAGGTGACTCTGGTTACCCCAACCTCTCATGGCTACTGACCCCTGTGGGGAATTCCAGGACAAGGGCAGAGGAATATTACAATGAGGTACATGGGGGAATAAGAAGGATAATTGAACAAACATTTGGCCTCCTGAAGGTGAGGTTTTGGTGCCTCCATCTGACAGGTGGATCCCTGTGCTACTCACCCAAGAAGGTCTGCCAGAAAATCGTGGCATGCTGTATGTTGCACAACCTTGCCTTGAGACTCCATGTGCCTTTTCTGCAGGAGGCTGGAGATGGCTGTGTAGCAGCAGCGGACCCTGTGGACAGTGAAGATGAGGAGGCAGAGGATGAGGATGAGGATAATAGAGCTGCAGTGATACGTCAATACTTCCAATGACACACAGGTAAGACAGTCTAGCTTCACATTTCATTGACAGTTTAATGTTTGACATTGTCAGTGGCAGGCTGTGACTTCCTACTTTTATGGCCACTCACTCTACCCTTTGGCATCTCTATTTGCAGATATTGGTGCCGGCTATCACTCATGGTGTATGTCACTGCAGCCAACTACAGGTCTTTCCTATGTATACATTACTGTACAGTTGAATTGCAATTTTTAAACCTTGTTAGTTAAACAAATACATGCTTAAATCATTTGACATACTCACTAATTGTATTTTTTCAAAGGGAGTTTATTTAAGTGTTAAGAAGTAGAGGGGCATGTGCAGTGCGCTGGGTTGATGATGGAGGAAAGCCCAGGGTAAAGTCCAGTCTATTTGTAGGACAGGTGTATTGTCCAAGGGGGCATAGGAAGAGGAGCACTGGCAGTTCAAGGTGGACAGGGTGACAGAGTGGGACAGAAGGGTGACATTCTGGAGAGTCTTATTTCCTGGTGGGGGTCTTGGCAATAGTCTCAGGCTTCTGCCTGGATCACAGAGAACGTTTGCGGGATGGTTCTCCTTCTGCAGCGACAGGGGTGCTGGTGGCCTGTTGGTCCTGTGGCAGGGCCTCCTGTCCACAAGCGGCAGTGGAGGTGGAGGGCTGTGAAGTAGTCTGGCTAGTGGCAGGGGCCTGCTGGTGTGACACTGCCTCTCTCATAATCTTGGCCTTATCTGCTAGTATCCCTGCAATGGAGACCAGGGTGGTTTTAATGGACTTCTAGTCCTCTGTGATCCCCTGGTACTTTCCCTCCTGCAGCTGCATGTTCTCCTGCAACTTGTCCATGATCTGGTCCAGCGTACCCTGGAAATGTTGGTGTGGTCCCAGGATCGCGGTGAGTGCCTCCTGGAGAGTCAGTTCCCTGGACCTGTCCTTTCCCTGGTGCACAGCAGTCCTCCCAGCTTCCCTGTTGTCCTGTGCCTCTGTCCCCTGAACCGTGTGCCCACTGCCACTGACCCCAGGTCCCTGATTATCCTGGGTTTGTGGGGTGCCCCGGGGTCCCTGTAGAGGTGGACACACTGCTGATTGATGTGTCCTGGGGACAGAGGTATGGGCCCGCTGGGTGGGTACTGTGGTGGTGTTTCCTGAGGGGAGAGGCTCTGTGGTGGTGTGTGACTGGACTTGGGTAACCAACTGTCCAGAGGTCCCTGATGGGCCAGTTTGGTCATCCAGATCCAGGTGAGCAGAGCTGCTGTCATCATTGTGGGGGGACTGGATGCTGCTGGCACCTCTTCTCCGGTGACATTGGCAGGGATACCTGTGGGGATGTAAAAGCAGTGTTATTGTTTCTCTGTGTGACACACTATGCATAGGTGGGTTGCCCTCTACGGTTGTTATTGCCCTGGTAGCTTTGACTTGTGTGAGTTGTTATTTGGTGGGCTAGCTGTTTCCCTCTCGTGTGCATGCTTTAGTGATAGGTGTCCATGCAGGTTTGTGAGTGGTATCCATGCATTGGTGGGCATGCAGGGCTTGGGATTGGGATGGGTGAGATGTGATGGTGGGGTGTGTGGGAAGTGGTGGAGTGATGGGAGTGATGGTGGGGTATGTGATGGCATGCAGGTATTGAGGGGGTGATAGTATTAGTAGAGAGTTGACTTACCAGAGTCCAGTCCCCCTCCTACTCCGGCCAGGCCCTCAGGATGCATGCAGACTTGCCCCTCCCATGTTGTTAGTTGTGGGGGAGGAGGTTGGGGTCCACCACCAGACCTCTGTACAGCTAGTTGGGGTCTTGCTGCCACGGAAAATACCTTCCCCCTTAGGTCATTCCACCTCTTCCTGATGTCATCCCTTGTTCTGGGGAACTGTCTCACGGCGTTGACCCTGTCCACGATTCTCCACCATACCTCCATCTTCCTTGCAATGGATATATGCTACACCTGTGATCCAAATAACTGAGGCTCTACCCAGATGATTTCCTCCACCATGACCCTCAGCTCCTCCTCAGAGAATCTTGGGTGTCGTTGTGGTGCCATGGGTGTTGTGTGAGTGGTGTGGATGTGGGTGTGTAGGGTGATGTGTTGGGGTGTGTGTTGTGAAGTGCGTAGGTGGTGTATAGGTGATGGTGGTATGTGGCTCCTGATGTATGTGTGCTCTTGTTGCCTCTCGCTGTTGTCAATTGTTTGTATTCATAAAGGGTTGTGGGTAATGTGGGTGGGTGTTTTATAGTGGTGTGGGTGTGGTGTGTTTATGTGTGTCAGGTGTGTGTAGTTTGAATTGCCCAATGTAGTGTAGTTTTGTTTCAGTGTGTGTATTTTGAGCACGGCGGTATGTATCGCCAGTGGTTTACCGTCGTTGAATATCCGCCGTGGTGATTTGTGGATCATAATGTTGTGGGCATAGTTCTGTTGTTGTAACGGTTTGGGTTTGGATACCGCCAGTTTATCATTGACCTTTGGGGTGGCAGAGTTGTGTCTGTGACTGTATAGTGATGGATTGGAATGTGTGTATCATAATATGGTAAGCGGATATCCGCGGGGACGGCGGTACATGGCAGTAGTCAGCATGGCGATAAGTAGGATTTACCGCCAATGTCATAATGAGGGCCTTAATCTTGTTTCTCTATTGAACAGAAGTGTCAAAAAGAATGTTCAGTCAGAAGCAATTAATATCTGTATGAACCTTGTAACCTCCAATCTGTGTTTCTAGCATATCTTGGGAGTGTCAGAAACTCCAACCTATATACCGGGTGTAACTGTTGGAGTGTCAGTAACTCCAACCTATGTACCTAGTGTAATCTTGGGAGTGACAGTAACTCCAACCCACGTTCAGAGTACAACATTGGGAGTGCCAGTAATGCCAACCTTGTTCTGAGTGTTACTTGTATTCTAGCACACCTTGGGAGTGTCTCTAACTCCAACTTCTGTATCGAGCGTAACCTTAGGAGTGCCAGTAACTCCAGTGTATGTTCTTTGTTTATCTTGAGAGTGTCAGATGCTTCAATCAGTACTTCCTTGAGAGTCTCAGAGATTCATATCCAAGAACTTGGTTATTCTGCTCTCATTTTGTGATTTTGAACAGATCTGTAAGTATTTGCTACTAAAGAAATGCATTGTTTATTATGTAGAGGCTTGCTAATGTATGGATGGTAATTGCCTCTTCTTGAGTTTCCCAGTTTATTGTGTCGTCATGAAACCAGAGGTGCTGGTCCCGTAAGCATCCACCCTTGCATACTCAGATCTCAGGAGCGATGCATCCTGTCAAGCAGTGTAGTACCATCGCTGAGCAGGTCCTATACCACAAGGTTCTTTTTTTTATTTTGTTCCTTCCCCTTGGGGACAGTGGGGGATCTAGGAGTTCCATCCCTGGATCTTGCATCATCCTGAGAGGGATTTTCAGGCCAGCATCGGCTCCAGTGTTGTCTCCCTGATTGGGACATGGTTAGTGCGTGACAGAACTCCAAGCCTTGTATGCTTCCACTGCTTGGACGACATGGATGATCTGATGTACATTCTGGACCTGACGCAGATCCCGTCCAAGGACATCCTGAAAGTTTATGATGGAGTCAGTGCTTTAGTGGATGTACAGCCTGTATTTCACTCTAATGATCTGAGAAATCAAGTAAACACTTTTGCTAGCAGAAGTGTTAGTTTTGTTTATTTCACTAATACAGCCCTAATCCCAATGCCCTTGGACCTGCTCAAACTAATTTATGGGAATTGTGACAATATTGACGTACCCTGGGGTCAGTTGTGGTTTCCATGTGACCTTGGAGGCTGTCCCTATATTTTTATTGGCATTTAAACATAAGGGAAAACACATAACATTTATGCATTGGATATATCTCATATATACGGTACACAGTAGATCGTCAAAAACCCCATGAGGTGTGTAACTTGGGGAAGGATGGGGGTCCCATCCAAGACCATACTAGGCATTCTCCAACCATTCTCTTACACATTATACAGTACGACCAGTATCCAGTTAGTCCGCTTAAATATCAACTTGAAACAGGAAGTTCTTGAGGCACACAGTCATGCAAGATATGTTAAGTGGGTGCCAAGTTCACCATCATGTTTGGGCTCAAGCTGATGGGCCAGGGGTGGGTGTAGCATCCAGATCACCTACCATGTCTCCTGCAGGAGAGGGGATGGGCTCTAGCACACCATAGGGTGCATTGTCTGCCAGTTTTTCCAGCATATCCCTCCACTCCTCCAAATCTCTCACAGCATTATTATCTCTGCGCACTTTACAAAGTCTACTCTCCTCAGCCGTGGCCCATGCCAGGAAGTCCGCTTTCCACCTATCCAATCTTGGGCTCTCAGAACTGGCCCAAATGATAGCTTTGCGTTGTTGTGTAAGAACCAGCCCCAGCTGTGCAAACCTATTTCTCATTTTTTTGCCCTTTTTGGGTAAAGGTAGTAGACTCAAGATGCAGTGGCAGACCTAGGCTTCCACCTGTTGTGCCATTACCTTACAGACTTCCAACCGCACTTCCTCCCTAAAATGCCTAACTGGCAAGCAGTCCCAGACCACATGACCAAAATCCTCCAGGGTTTTGCTGCATCTGGCACATATTCTCTATGGAGGCTCTGTGGGATTAGATAATCACTCTGTTTAAAATTAAATTGCACTAGCTTGAAATGGGCATTGCTGGCCACTTCTCGAACCTGCAAGAGGGGTTTGTGCTATTCTCCATCTGTGAGGGGGTGTCTAACATGTCATCCCAGGCTGCCCGGCTACAAGTAAGATTTGTTGATCCATTACTTTTTAGAGCCTCATTGAAGCATGAGATGATTCCCCGATAAGAACCGGGGTCAAGAATCAGCTGCAGTATGGAGAATTGCTCTGGCTCATCCGAATACGAGTTCCATATACCTTGCATAGTGTGCGCAATGCTCTGATACTATATGTATTGACACCTCTGACATATCTGATAATGGAGCTCGACTTTGTCTGGTGACATTAACACCCCTAACGTACAAATGGCCTGCATTACGGCAGTCTCCCATCACCCACAAGGTAAAATCCATGGCTTCCTGGAGGCGCCAAATGGGGAGCGACCACCCGAACAGAAGGAGTTTGGCATATGGGACACACCAGAGGTCTCTGCGAACCATCATTTCCCAGACTTGAGTTCCCACTCATCAAGAGTTGTGGTAGCTGATACGTTCCAATGGAATCAGACAGCATGTACTTCTTCCGCTTGGGACTGTCGTCACACCAAATGGCGGCATATTGCAGTCATAATGTGACAATACAACTGAAGATCAGGTAGTCCTAGACCATCCTGTTATAGGTTTAATTTCTGGATTTTGTCACGGACCCTGCACCTTTTTCCAGTCTATACCAATTTCACCAATAGTTCATCTATCACCATGTCCTATCGCAGGGGTGTCACATTTATTTTGGCTACACTACCCATGGAACGTAATGGCACAGTTTTACATGATCATGGAAACCTTAAAGGAACGATGCTTCATCTCTTGGATATGCACACACCTGTCCAGACCACTGATACCAAGTTGTTAAATCATCACCAGGTCAGGAAGAACCTCCTTACCTACAATACTGCTTACGGTAAACTAGTTGTGGAATTCCAGTGGCCTTTAGAAAAAATAACTTACCTCTTTTATAGAGGGTTGAGAAATGATTTAGAGGTTTCCCTGATGCGCCTTGCAAACCTACTGTCAGAGCATTCTGAGTTCATTGACTAAGTTATCAGGTTTGACCATAGCATAAAGGAACGAAGAAAAAAATGTTAAAATGTGTCTATATTACAGTGAGGCAGAACACTCTACACAAGAATGTACTGCCAAATTGAAGGGTATTCAAAAGGTTAGCGCCTTGAGATTGGACACTGTGCCAAAACAACTTGAGTGTCCAGCTGATGGTCTGTCAGTCGGGCACAATTCTTGAACCGAATCCCAATACCTGGCCACTACCTCACATAAGTTTTCACAACCTATAATGATACCAGTTAGCCTTATCATTTCAAAAGAGACATGGGTTGTTTATGCGCGTTGATTCTGGGACCACAGGAAATTTCCTGAGCCAGTTCATTACAAGTCCCACAGGTTACTAAGAGTGAACCTGACTAGGGACGAACTGTAGATGGCTCTGAGCTCTCTTCTGGGTTGATTGTATACCAAACTACTCCACTATCGTTAGTATGTGAGAAAAGGCACACTGGGACCTCAACCTTTGATCTCATTGACATACCTACTTTTGGTGCTATACTAGGAATTTCTTGGCTTCAGCTACACCATCTTACCATTGAATAGTCTCTCCATCGTGTCACTTTTGAATCCTTACTGTCAAACTCATTGCTATGCTAACATTCTGAGAGGGCTGTATCTCTTGGTGGGTGCTGCTCTCACAATTTATACTTTGACTCAAACCCCAGGAGCTAACCCGAACCTTCAACTCACCTTTGATGAACAACAAAACACAAAGCTTTCTCATCATATGGAATTTGGTTGCTGCATAAAAATCACTTCGGGTGCAACACTTACCTATAGTGAAGCTTACTCTCCTTCAGGGCATGAGAAACAACATTCTCTTTTTGACAAATTAGGTAAAAGCACATTTCATGTTCAATCTACTGGATTCCCAGAGCCTATCTTTTTATCCGAGGGTGTGACCATGGATACAACTGAGACCCCAGTATGTAGATGTTTAGGCCCTATGCAGCCTTATCTTGTAGATGCAAGTGCCTCATAGATAGCAGTGGGAAGAGTTTCTACACAACATAACACAATATTACGACAGCTACCATGACCCCGGTTTCCCTATTTTTAAAAGAGATATTGCTGGTCAAGCACAGTCACATTAGACATGACACCCAGGAACCGACTACCCAGAATACTGTCACCGCAGGACACATTGTAAGTCTGAATGGCCAGAAATCCTTTTTGGGTAGAGTTAGGCAGAGATTGAGTAGAGAAGAAATAGACTCCTGGGTAACTGAAAAAGATCATCACATACACACTCATTTCCCTTATCATTGTACCACCAACAAAAAAAGTAAGATAAAAAGCCTTAATCGGGTGTCCTGACATTCAATTTATAGAGATTCTCAGAATCCAAGTGATCTTAATAGATTGTCAATTACTGTTTAAGTGGTCTGCATTGTCTCAGGATGTGTATGACTGTGTTCACACTTGCCCAACGTGTTTTCCAGACAAAGCATTCCACTCTGCCCCTCTGGGCAATTCAAGTGTCTTGCCCATACCTCTTTCTTCCTGGCATGCAAGCAGCTTGGAACTCATTACTTACCTTCCCAACTCCAATGGCTATACTACCATTTAATCTCAAAATAGTTGTATAGCCATGAGATTAATTGAACTTTCCTTCAAGATGACACATTTTAATGCCCTTAAAGAAATACCTAATGCCAAAACTCTTGCCATGTTGTTTGTTCATCACATCAGGCAGTTCATGGGCTCCCTTTGGTCATTGTGTCGAATAGGGGCCCGCAGTTCGTTTCAAGGTTCTGATGCAGTCCTTGCACATCATTGGACATTGAAACATGACTTTAGTCTGCCTATCCGCCATAGGATGATGGACAGATGGAGTGGGTAAATCATAGAGCATGCATTGCAAGAGTGTGCCTACAGTAACACACTGCATTTAGCTACTGGGGTCTCTACCTTCTGCTGTGTAACTGGCATACACCGATGTATAAACCCCATAAACTTTGCTTTAAATTCCAAAAATGTACCTGCAATACAAAGCTTTGTAAGTCACCTCTCTGACTCCCAACAAGAGGGGTAACAACAGTTACAACAGGCTAAAGAGAATATGAAGAGAAATGCAAATACACCGTGTCAACAACCACCTGAGTGCAGAAGCAGAGATTAGGCATGGCTTGTCACAAGAAACTCAAGACTACATGGCTGCAATTCGTAAGTTGCAACCTCGTTTTATTAGTCCCTTTCCAATTGAAAGAGTAATAAACCCTATAACACTCCTGCTCCAACTGCCAGATGATTTGCCTGTGCACCTTGTGTTCCATGTTTCCCTTCCCAAACCATATCAGGCCCAACCCCATTACGCTTCTCCTCCTCCTAATGTAACTATTTCTGGTCACCTAGGGTTGGAAGTCCAAAGGATTCTAGATTCATAGCGTGTTAAGGCTAATTTATTTTACCTAATTGCATGTAAAGGATTTGGTCATGAGGAAAGCTCTTGGGAACCAGCTAGTAATATGTATTCCCCTCACCTGGTTTGTTCATTTTATGCCCGCCCCCCTTCACAACACCATGCCCAGTAGGTTGTGCTTTGTGAAGGGGAACTATCATGACTCCATTGTGTTCCCTATATGTGGTGGGTTTTGCTTGCCGGATTCATGTCACCTCAACCTTGTGGTACCTCCTTGCTCCAAGTACTCCAAGTCATGCTCTCCTTGTGGCACTTCCACAGCCCCCCTCCAAAGAAACTTGAACCATTGACCCTTATGTTCTGTTGCTTTGCAAGTTTAGTCTGTTTTGCACTTGCAGATTATCACGTCTATTTAGGATAGTTATGTTTTCACTGTGAACCCTTAATTGTACCATCATGCCTTTGGGGCTCTGTTGTACTTGTTTATTGTTGCTGTTTGCACTTGCCACCTGCAAGGCCTCATATCTGTTATCTGTTATACATAATGTTATCTTCCCTAGGTTCTTTGGAATATTCCACGCTTCCATGTGGGACATGCGCCTTCTCGAACACTCTTTTCTTCCACCATCAATGCCCCCTCTGAACCTGCATCGTGAATTTGCCTTGTCCCCATCATGCCCAAGCATTGTCCTTGCACTCACCTCCTGAGTCACCGGGATCTGCCATTTTTCCAGCCCTGCGCAAGCTACATCCCTGCACTCACCTACTGAGTCACTCAGATCTTCCAATGTGCCAATCCTGCTCAACCATTGTCTCAGCACTCACCTCCTGAGCCACGCAGAACTTCCAGAGCCCTAGTTTTCCAAGCCTCCCTGTTTATTTTATCAACGTAGAGGCTTGCTAATAGTAATGGCCTCTTCTTGTGTTTCCCAGTGTATTGTGTCTTCACAAAACCAAAGGTGCTGATCTCAGATATGTTCACCTTCGCATACCCAGAAGGTCTTGGGAGGGATGCATTCTGTTAAGCAGTGTGGTACCGTCACTGAGCGGATCCTGTGCTGCAAGCTGCAAGTTTCCTTTTTTTATTTTGTTCCTTCCCCGCTTTCCCTTCTGGATGGGGGCGAGATCTAGGAGTACCATCCCTGGATCTTGCACCATCCTGAGAGGGATTGGAGGTCCAGCACTGGCTCCAGTCTCATCTCCACAGCTGAGGCCAGGTAAGTGTGTGACACTGGATAGATTGCACAACATTGGGATTTAGGGTAAGGTGTTGGCCTGGCTCGCCTCCATCTTAGAGGATTGTTCCTTTTACGTGATATTATCAGTTTTATGTAGACCATGTATATGCTGGAATTCGGGATCCCACAGTGCTTGTCCCTAAGCCCAACATTTTACATCAATGTGAGACCACTGGCAGAAGTTGTTAAATCTTTTTGAATATTGCAAGTCTCATATGCTGATGACACCAAGTGATTTTATTACTGTCTGATGGGGATAAGATGGGTTCCTGACGAATTTTGAGAACTGTATGTCTGCTGTGGTGAAATGGATGCATTTAAACTGATTGACGCTTCACACTAATAAAACTGAAATTTTCCTTTTGAGAAAACATCCGCAGGAATAGGGCGGATGCTGATGGCCAACTTGTTTGGGTCACCTTCTGAGCCCAAAGCAGCTGAACAAAACTTGGGTGTCTGGATGGATATCTATCTTTTGAGCCACAAGTCAAAGCCCTGCCTTTGGATGCTTTGGCATATTAAAAAGCATCAAAACAATTGCTGGATTTTTTGTGTGGAAGATGATTATTCAGGCTTTAGTCATCTTGTGCCTTGACTACTGTAACATCCTGTAACCAGGCACTACCAGGTACATGAAAAATACATTGCAGATTATTCAGAATGCTGCAGCAAGACTGTTATGTCAGATGCCAAGATGCTGTTCAGTCTCTCAGCAACTCCGCACTTTGAACAGGCTCCTGGTGGAGAAGTGAAACCAGTTTAAAGCATTGTGTGTATCAAATTGCGAATAAACTGGGTGCACCTTTTTTCCCTGCTTCAGTCTTACCACCTCACAAGTGTGTTGAGATCAAGAGTTCAACCTTGTGGTGGTCTCCTGCTTTAAACTGGCTAGAAGGTGGGGATGTGCCTTTCATGTCATGGCCCGATGTTATGAAGTAAATTGCTTATTCATCTAAAGAAGTTAATTAATCACTTCAGGTCCAAGAAGCAGTTGAAGACCTGGCTGTTCTTGGCTTAGGATGGTTTTTATTATGGTGGTGTTAAAGTAAGCATCAAGTATGCTGGAAAGTCCTAGCTGAGACAGCTATGCATGGTATAAATCATCATAACATAGAACTAACATGACTTACAAAATAAACAAAACTCTGCTCACCAGCTAAAGCGTGGAGTAAGTAAAGTCTCTCTGGGGGCTCATCAATTTGAAGCATCATATAAGTAGGGAACTAGTGCCTTTGAATGATCATCTTCGTCCACTAGAAAGGTCATTCAGTGTTTAAGGCACCAATTGCTTTAAGGGTGAAATTCATTGATTTTCAATCCTCAGGGAATCGTCTCAAAACTTTATTGAAAAGGCAATGAAAATGGAAATGTATGGGAGAGACGTGAAGGCTGGCAAGTCGTTTATTCTCTTCTTTTCTGAATTCTTCTCTGTGCAACATGAGACTTCTTGGCACAGAGTGCTTGATATCCCTGGCTCTTGGGTCATTTCACTTAGACTGCATCAAAGTGTTTGATAGAAATGTTAGAATCAACCTAAACATCAAGTATTTACTCTGAACACATTAGATCCCATCACTTTAGCTCATCTGCACCATTACCAGAAGGAACCAATCATATACACTCTCTGCAATCAGGCAAGTGGAGGCAGCACTGTTAGGGTATACCCCTTCCATAGGGGACTGCAAGCAACTACAGACATCCACAGACATCTTTCTGCTTTATTGAATCATTGGGCAGTTGCAGGTTAAGATCCTATTACACAATAATGAATAATGAATCTTCAGCGCCACTGGGCCTATAATGCCAAAGTGAGTGAAGATAGAGTAATGATAATTACTCCAGGTGCATTATTCTGTTTTCTTAGACTTACTGTACCTTTAGAAACATGTTTTATCCATGAGAAAATGTGGGTAGGCTCCAGCCTTGGTGCAAGGAATTTGGGAGTCCCAGTTAAAATGATATTTTGCTATTTTTGCCATTTGTGTGCTACTTTCCTCTTAGCAACACAACCGTTTCCAGACTGTTTGTTTCAAATGGGTCCCATCATCTGGCTATTTGTGGTACTTCTGTAAGGCAGCTGCCTACCATGGTTTTATTGTATCAATGGCCCAGCTTGGTCACTGTGAAAGGCACAGCTTAGCTCAAACTGCTAAATCACATTGCATGTGAATAAAGACATACCATAACACATACGTATTTTCACACACCTGGTTTTAGGATAGATGATGGTATGCCATATATCTGTGTGAGTGCCATATGCTTCATCTTCATTCGGATACTCATGGAACTTGTGTACATCCTTTGCCTGATCCCATAGATCTGCAAATCATAGGCATACACATTACTTGATTTATGAATCAGACCTTCCACTCCATGTTAATAATAACCTCTTGTAAACGATGGGATTTAGTCAAGCTTCCTTGACATTGTCAATGTTATTTAGACCAAGCCCTTTCTGAAGGGTCAGCCCAGATTTTTGCTTTCCCTTGCTGAACATTTTTTTGTGTGCTTTTAGGATGCTGCATACTTTAATCCTGCTAACCAGTGGTAAAGTACTTGTGCCTCCTTTCTAAACATGGTAAAATAGGCCTACACTGATTGGATTATTTAATTTACTTGTAAGTCTGTAAATTACATGCCAATAGTGGGCTGCAGCACTCATTGTGCCATCCACTAATGTACCACTGTAAACAGGTCCCAGGCTTGTCATTGCTTCCTGTAAGTCAGTTCTAATCTGCCATTTCAATGTGACAAATTAAACCTTTTGCGATGTCTAAAACATAATTTGTAATACATAGGTCGCCCCTACGTTAGGCCCTAAATGCTCATAGGGCAGGGTGCATGGTATTTAAAAAGTAGGAACTGTGTTTTACATGGAATGACAGTAAAACATTCCTAAAGTAATTTTCACTGTATCATAGCTATCTTTCCCATAGACTAACACTAGGTTACATTTATTAAGTGTTAACTTCAGTTTGGGAACAGAAAAATAAATACTTCTTTCACTCATTTGAATTCTAATTTAAAATCCTCTTTAATGGTAAAGTGGGAATTGAAGTTATTGTTCTGAAAATGCCACTTTCAGAAAGTTAGCATTTTTCTGTCTAAAACAAATGTTCCTTTCTGCCAGTGGCCAGGGTTATATGATTGAAATGTCTCTCCTGTTGTGTGATGTGTATTCCTTCCAGATAGGCCTTGGATGTGGGGCAGTGTGGTCCTCTGCTGAGCAGTAGGGCCTGGATTGTACTCAGCCCTTTCTGTGATTCCCAGAAACGTCTGAGGATTGTGCCCACCACTTCTTAACTTCTGAGGGTGCCTATTCTGTACCTGGCAAATGCAGCTGACACTTGGGCCTGCTGCTTTTTGTTCCCTTAGACAGATTGGAGCTAAACCCAGAAAAAGTGGCTAAACTGACCTGAACCTCTTTAGACAGGTTGGAGCGATACCCAGAAAAAGAAGCTAAACTGACCAGAATCTGTATAGAGGTAGACAAAAAGGAAGGACCACCACACAATGGCTGGCGTTTGGTATAAAAGTGCCACCTTCACCCCCAACAGAAAACTCCGGGACCTGTGAAAGATTCAGAAGACCATTTCCCCTGCTGTCTGAAGAAGGAAGATTGGACCTGTTTGTCTTGAACCCAGGATCCACAGAGATGGCTTGAAGACTCTGTTGGCTGGTCCTCCTGTGTCAGCTTGCAGAATGTAGAAAAATAGTATACTCAATCTAAAAAATATTATATGTATGTTTGTATATATATATATATATATATATATATAAAAAAAATATATATATATATATATATATATATATATTTAAAAGAACTGAAACAATACAACAATTTACATAATTGCTATTTGATGAAAAATATCAATGCATAAATAATTGTTATTCAATTTTTAATTAATTAACTGCTCATCCTGTAACCCTAAAAACCTAGCAGCCCGCACCTAAAATATAACTAAAATAATAACTATTCCATAATGTAAATGTTCAAAATGAATCAAATAATTAATTAATAATGAATTGTTATTAATTACTTAATTACCTTTGCACCTTAGACCTCTACAAACCTAGCTTCCCACAACCAAAACAAAATAAAAATAAATATGTATTTGCCACCTTACATATTGAAAATTCAATTAAAATTAATTAATATTTACCCAATACCCCTAGAAACCTACCATTCCACAACTAAACTATAAGTAAAATAAATCAGTATTTAATATGTTACATAATTAACAATCAATTCAATAATTATTTAACAATTAATAATATATTTTTATTGAATTATTATGTCTTTTCCTTCCCGCTCTACACCTCTACAAAAATAGCAGCTAGCAACTAACATATAAGCAAAATAAATCAGTATTCCATAAATTACACAATTAAAAAAAATCAATTAACTAATTAACAGCTAATAAATAATTATGTATTACTTACTTAACTTCTCACACTATACCACTATACCCCTAACATCCCACAAACAAAATATTGTTGCAAAATAATACAGTATTACATAATTTAAGTCATATAATTCATTATTTTTAAACAATAATTAATTATTAGCTAATTAACTTCCCAACCTATCCCCCTAAAAAACAAACAACCTGAAACAATGCTATAAATTGCTATTACCAATTAAAAAAAAAAAAATCACCTAAAATTGCAAGCTATATTTTGAAAACAGTTAATAACATTTATATAAACATTAGTAACATAAAATATCAACTAAACACATTACAATGGTTTACAAACAATATTTGTAACCACTATATTAGTGAACACAATACAAAATATCAATATTATTGAAACAGATATGACTGACCTCAAAAACCATATTCCTGTCAACCATAATTGTGCTTCATGATATTTGTTTGTCACAATATTTAATTTCCAATATTTTTGTCTCCCAATATTTTTAACTTAGTATTTTTCCAAGCACCCAGACCTGTGGATGGTTCGTAAGGCCTATCTGCTGTTTGAAGAAGGCAGACTGGACCAGCTTGCCTTGACCCCAGGATTCTCAGAAGTGACTCCAAGAGTCACTTGGCTGCCCTGTTGGTTCAACTACTAGAACACAACAACCTTCCTGAGGCCTTCCCTGCAACTGTCCAGCTGTTATACAGCTAACAAGCAACAGCTGGACCTGCTGAGCTCTGATGCCTGCCTCTGCTGTAGTGAGTCCTGATCCCCAATAGGTGTCCCCCACGTTCTGGACCCTTGCCTGGCATCAAAGTGTACTTCTCATGCCTCAAAATTGAACTCCAGGTGAAAACCCAGATGTTTAGGGCTTTTCAGGGCTGTGAGTCAGCTCTGCACATCAACAACAATCACTACATCTTCCACCAATGTGAAGTTTTGGCAGCGACTTGCTCTTCATGCCAAACAGTAACTGCCTGTGCCTCCCACCAACGGGAAGCTTCAGCGACAACATTCTTCTCACACCAACAAGGACTCCTTGGGACCCCTACCAAGGCAAAGATCCAGGTGAGGCTCCTCTTGTTAACCTGGACTCAGAGGAGGTAAACTATCTGAATGGAATGAACCTGGTTCCAGTATCTGGCCTGCCCTCCATTGTGGTTATCCTGAAGTTGTGACAGATGACCTCGGGTCGCAGTCAATGCTTTTTGGTGCTACTTCCAACAGAAACTAAAATCATACCTCTCTTTCCCGTTACATGATTTTTGTTGTTTTGGTGTTACTTTGTTGTTTTGGTGTTACTTATGAAATTTTACTCTACTTTTTCTAAATTGGTTTGGAATTTTTCTTATGTTGTCTTTTCACTTTATTACTGTTCCAGTGCAGCACAAAAACTATCCATATTGCATCTAAGTTAAGCCTGTCAGCTTTTGTGCCAAGCTACCAACGGTTTATTTAATAACTTTTGTGGTTCACCCTGACAAGGATTGTGTTTATTAATTTAGAGAGGCTTTTACCCCCTCAGCTAATAACCCAGCCCCTTATTTACAAGGTGCTTAAGTTGACCTTGTGTCACCCAAGGTGATGAAAGCTCTTTAGTGGGATTTACTGAGCTGCACAAAGTCACCTTGCATGGCTCTGTGTGGCTTAGTTACTCCAGAGTACTGCAAGGTAAAGCAAATCGCTGTCTAGCATTACTCTGCATTAGGAAGGCGTTCCATGGGTGGAGTATTGGCATTACCATGCATTCATCCATGGATTTTGAGGCAATCCCAGATTTACTAAAGAGAGTAAACGTGGGATTACCTCAAAATGGTATGCCTTTTCAACACAAGTATAATATCTTTATTTCTCCTTGTCATTTCCTCCTTCTATGTGTGCTGCACTCTTTCCTACACACAAACACTCCTGCCTGTAATGCAGGCACCCTTGCTCCATGGCACAAAGGTGCCTGTGTTGGTGCCAGGCAGAGCTCAGTACGCAGAGGGTGAGCAGGATTACATCATATCTTATTAGTTATGGTGTATTTCTGCTCTCTCCCTGTCATGCAATGCAGCACAACGACTTGCCTTGCTGTGTGTGTTTTTGTGCAAGTTTTTGATAAATCCCCTCCCCAACAAAAATCTCTGTGCACACGGCACACCCTAGCACTTGAAATTGTTTTGAAAATGTTGTCACACAGCAGATAAAAAGATCCCTTTATTACAGGTTTATAGAAAGCGAAATAAAAATTAGATAAAACCACCAGGCATATAATACCAGTCTTTCATATTGGCATTGGGTATGAACTCAAAAAGAACGTGATTAAATAATTAGACACTGAATGCTTCTAAAATCTGATCAACCTGAAGGCAACGATCTGCTCTGTTGCTTGTAGCAAAATGCGCATTAAATATGACTGTGCATATCATCATAGCAGATTACGCACAGCATGTATATTTATGGAACACCAGCCAGAGACCATTAATATACACATTGTGGTTAAATATAAATGTCCCAATGAAAATAAGCTCCTAATGTGCATGTTTTATGAAATGTTATAAAAATCCGCAGGATACCATAATGTTCAGTACATCTTGCTGGATAAAAATAAAATGCAATATTCTCAATATAAAGAAATTGTAATCGATGAGAAAATTATTGCACAAATTCTTAGTGATAAGGGGACTTAACCTCTTTTTTTCAGTTGTAATGACATTTCCAGAATGAGTCTTTTGTGCCAATATTCAATAAATGTGCAACAAATATCTTTTTATAAACACTTCCACAGTAACAGATTTTTACATTTGCAAGTTCAATAAAACACCAAACTTCGACTGAAATGTATTTACAGATACATTCCAAACATAAATCCAAAAATTAACAGTGTTCTTAAAGTATCAAAAGTACATGTGACTCACCTGCTTCATACCCATTATGGAGAAGGAAGTCACACATTGATCGAAAAAATAGAAATAGAAACTTCCAACATACCCCGGAAACCTTACTCAGTGGAAAGTATGAATACTTGTGCTGAGCCTCACCAGTCATGCTACAGATCAAGCCAGGATCAGCTAAAGGCTACATTAATAATTTCCTCTAGAACAAACCTTAGACAATTTCCTAGGCACCTTCCAATTCCTTGCTGATGTTATTGACATTTTTCTAGAGTATATGGAAGAGAACGAAGTCACCAGCAGACAGAATTTAGGTCACAACAAGGGACAGAAGCACCCTGGCACGGGCCAGAGAAAGGCAGAAGTCTGAAGGGTTGTCTCTTTAGTATATTCAACCATTCCTGAATAATAGGAGCAAGAAGATGTTAAAATGATCTTCTGCATCATCCACCAGTGAAGTGCGGTGCAGCATACCTCTGCGCTCATCCTTCTCGACTCTTCCCTACTGTACATGTAAGTTACCAATGCAGATCCTTGACTGACAAAAGGTACTGTTCCAAATACATTCTGGTAATATCAAGTTTAAAATCCATCTGAGCAATAGAGCACACAGAGAGCACAGTGTCTAGACCACACCGTTGATTGGATGAGGGAGAGCTACCTCTGTTTTCGTGGAGCAGAGTATTAAAACCTAATCTTTCGAGGGGTTGGTCTAAATTACTCACTGGTCTGGGCTCCTCAACGATCACTTCACAACAGTCCATTAATCTGCGAACATTTTCGTTCTTGGGGTCAATATCATTGCTTAAATCAATGCAGTTGCCAAAGGAACAAACTTTCAAGGGTCTTATTTATGGCAAAGTCTTACGTTCCTGCAAATTAATAACTGACCAGAATTTGCCCGAACTTACTCTAAAGTATTCTATACCGAGCATTCAAAAAATTAACATTGCGTGACTTCAATGCATACAAATCCAGGCAGCCTGATTGTACCTTCAGCTACATATATACAACCACGTCAAGGAAGACTTGAAAATATGCCACTGTGTACAACTGGAATTAATAATCAAATTTAAGAAACGTTTTGCCATGCACAAAGATTACTATGGCAAAGTTCCTGATCACCCTAAAAAATATTCTCACTTGTATCGATTCAATAGAAAGAAATCCATATGGAAAAAAAACATGTTGGGAAACTCACAAAATCCTCAACTCAATAGTTTTGTTTACAGTTTGTCATTTATCTGACAATTGTAATAGACTGTAATGTTGCATCTTAGTTGTCTTTAATGCATGAAGTAAAATCAATAACAGAAATGAGTTAACATTAAGACGGAGTGTGCCTCAGGGATCTGTGATAGGAGGATACAAAAGTATTGTTTAGTTCCATTGCAATTGACAAAGATCTCTACAAGTATTGAGATCCATGTGTTCAAAAAAAGGCTGGTCGGGGTGATTATTTCCCATTGGATTGATACCGGCCTTTCCTTGTAATGTGTAAGGGATTCTCATGTCCTCCGCAGAACAAAAGGTACCTTGTCAAAGAGTCAAAACCGCACCGTTCATTAATATTAATGGGCTTGTCTCTCATTGTGAAAGGTTCTGAGGTCTACTACTGTTCAATACAATCAATTGCTACCGGGCTCCAGACCCATTATTTGTAATAAGAGGGGTGGTTTTTGACCTTTTAGAAACAGTTATTTTCTTGTGAGAGCGCTAAGCAAAAAGGGGTGCTGATCACAGAGCAATGCGACCAACACATTGCACCCCCCCTCCCTCTAAAACTACACAAATTAAAAAGGGCATTTTTTTGCCCCTGGGGTGGACGCAATGTGCCCCTGTTTGAAGTTAACCACATTTAGCTGAATTTTCACTTTTTGTGCATCTGAAACGAATATTTCTAGGCGCTTCCGTGGTATTCTGATCCCCTATTGGTGATGCATTTTTTGCACATGGAGTCACAGTGCAAGCATTCATCAAAATTGTAATCATATAGAAAAAATTCTGTGGAGCACTTAAAATGTATAAGTAATAACCTGTCACCAGTAATAGATTAACATACATTCCATAATTAAATAAAAATGTCACAACTCCAAAACATGATGGGTGCAATGAATCATATGGGGCAAATGTATAAACCTGAAATTTTATGAATGTACAAATAAATGTATGTATGTCTCTACAAAGCTGAAAAAAAACCACACTGAAAAACTATGAACTAGCAATCAAAACAAAAACCATAATGACCACATATAAGACAAAATTAAACATTCACTTATGGATCTATAGACATAAACACTAATCGTCACAAAAGGGAAAAACAATATAAAAAGTCCATGATGAGTCCATCCGTAATGTGATCCTTATTTTTCTAAGATGTTTTATTTACTAGTGTAATCCATCCAAAAGAAAGTACTGCTTGTAGTTATAAAGTTGAGACAAGTTGAGATATGTTACCCCTGGTAGGGTCCAACCAAGGGAAATGTTGCTTATGATTGTAGAGTACAGCCTAATTAAGACATTCAGCCCAGCCGACACGTGTTTCGTCCTAATACGCACTTTCTCAAGGCTCTAGTACGTTAAGTTTCTACAAAAGTTTCTGCTAATTTCCTGTGTTCCTAAGTCGATCTTTATGATGATTCCTCTTGAAAAAAGACGACCGAAGCGTAAAACCATGTAGCAACCCGCTCATCTTAACAGGGCTCCTCATAAAGCCCACACACGGTCACTCGTTTGAAATCTCTTAGCATTCCCAGCAAACCGGTAGCATGTCTGCACCACCGTAGCAGCCTATTGGCGGGTGAGCTGAGTGGCGTAAAAGCATGCATTTCGTTTGGTAGACTCTGTTGTTTACAGTAAAGGGCTTGGAGGCCACCCGTTACTTAACATTTGTTGACTTTATTGACACTCATCTTTACAGCATCATAGTTTGTCACTGCAGGCCTAGCATAATTTCCATTCCTCTCTGTGGAGCAGGGACCAAGCACTGACTGATTTAACTTGATCAGTGCCATTCCGCTGCTCCCAATGTGATTGAAGTACTATTTTGTTCTTTATAACTTGTAGTGGCCTGCAAACAAAAGGCGTGTGACTGGCAAAAACATACCCAGCAGAACAAACAAAAGTACAAAGTTTTATTATGTAGCTAACGTACTTACTTTGCACTCATATTTTCTTTTGTCTTTGCTCATGGGCGCTCTTCCCAAAAGATTACAATTATCTTATTATGAAGATTGCAAGGCAACATTGTTTGTTTGTTATATGTAATTTCTGAAATGATGCTTTATCACATAATTGTGCAGTGCACCCAATCCACTCCACTCCAACACACCCCACTACAATCCACACTAACCCACCCTACATCAACCCACACAAATCCAGCCCCCAATCAATCCAGTCCATCCCACTCAAATCCAAACTTCTCACCCCACTCAAATCCACTCCAACCCACCCCACTCCAATCCTCCTAACCCACCCTAATCCAATCTGCCCCACTCCAATTTTCCCCACTCCAGTCCAAAACAATTTGCTCCACTCCAATTAAAAACAATTTGACCAAAATTAATCTTCCGCACTCCAATCTGCCCCATTCCAATCCAAAACAATCTGCCTGTTTCAGTCCAAAACAATGTGCACCACCCTGAAACTGCCTGCCACACTGGAATCCAGAACAATCTGCTCCACTCCAATCTACCCCACTATAGTTCAAAATAATATGCCCACTTAATCCAAAATAATATGCCACGCTCCAGCCCAAAGCAATTTGTACCCCTCTAATTCAAAACAATCTGCCCCAATTCAATCCAAAACAATCTGCCTCACTCCAATCTGAAACAATCTGCCCCACTCCAATCCAAAACAATATGTCCCACTCCAATCCGAAACAAGCTGTCCCACTCCTATGTGCACCACTTCAATCCAAACAATATGCCTCACTCTGATCCAAAACAATTTGCCCCACTCCAGTCTGCTCAAACCCAAAGTGCCCTACCCCAATCCAAAACAATCTGCCCCACTCCAATTCAAAATAATCTGCCCCACTCCAATATGTCCAACTCCGATCCAAAACACTCTGCTCTACTGCAGTCTACTGCACTCCAGTCTCTGCCACTGAACCATTGAACTCTACTCTACTCTCCTCTACTTAACTCAACAACACTCTGCTTCCCCTTCTTCACTCTGCAACACTCTAACAAATCCACTCTATGATTTCCACTCTGCTCTATGACACTTTACACCACTAACCTTTATCCATGCTTTAGAAAATGGCACAGCTGCATTGCCAAAGCCAAGAGCTCTTGTACAGGCAAGACCTATTGGCTTTGCTTTTTTGCTTCCAGCAGAGGATAAACAGCTCTATAATGAAAAAACACACACATTTAAATGGCAGAACTGCAATTGTACAGAAAACAATAAGCACTGGCACTATAACTGAAAAAGAGCATAATGCAGACCAAGAATCATGACAGATTGTGTTACATTGACCATTCAACAGTGAGCACAAAAGTGAGCAGCTTACTAAGTGTATGCTAAACGGCAAGGCACCACCAAACATACATTCATACTATTAGAGGTTTGAAAAAAGGAAGGACACACACAATTGTGACATTGCAGTTCGCGTCTGGAATAGGGGGCAAGTAAGTGCATAATAATTGTAGATGGCTGTAGAACTATAATAGAGTTTGAATTAAGGAGAAAGCTGAATACTGATTGATAGAGATTAGGAATTCTGTACAACATTGCGAGAGGGTAGAGAAGTCACTGTGCCATGAGTTGCTAAAGTGTGTGAGATATAGAGCATACCTAGATTATGGAAAGTGACGGAATATTGGGCCAGGTGTACAGAGCTGTCTGGCACTTGCAAACCGGACAATTCACAGCCGTAAAAAAGCATTTTGGACAGTATGAAACCCACACTCAGGTTCTATAACACATTCCTGAATCGCAATTTGGGTTTGTGAGTAAATATTGATTTGATAATTGGAAAAGGAGTCCCTTTCAAATATTGAATCTGAATTATATGTATGAAGGTTTTCTGATTGAATTCTGGTTGCAAAACATTAAGGGTCAGATTTATTAAAACTGGTCCTGCACTTAGTGCAGCACCTCATTTCTTGCTCCCCTTAGCACCCCCCTAACGCTACCAATGATGCGCCCTATTTAAAATACGGCACAACGCTAGTCTATCGCTTTGCAGGATTAGCATCAAAGTTTTAGAATGATATGTAACCTATCCGGAATAGGGTTATTAATTTGGAAGGGGAATAATCCTACCTACTTAATAAATCCTCTCTGGTTAGGTTAAAACACCCATCCCTGCAAGCAGCACAAAATGCAAGTTATGTTTAAGCAGTGCTAACAACTTTTAAAAGTTAGTAAACACCTTTTTAAAACACAAAATCAAACCCGCTTTGGATGCAACATTCAAAGGTATGCCTTAGCACCTTGTCCTGGCCATCCGGTGGTGGAAAAAATAACTGAATCCACTTATCTTCTGGATAATCTGGAAATGGGCTTTCTGATCACTCCTACAGATCCTACTGCACATGTTCCTCAGGGCAGGCTTCTAAGCAGCAGATCTATCTTCAGTCAAGTCTCACTCACGGTCCATTACTCGGTGGTCATTTCTACCTTCATGGGACAGGAGTCCCTCTGCTTTTTGTTTTCATGATGATGATAAGCAAGGGGGAAGCCACCTGAATGGTGCAGAGCAGTTAGAGTGCCTGGTGACCAGCAGTAGATGAGTCTCTGAGTCCTCTTTTCGTGGGATCAGCCAAGAGTCTTCTTTCTTCCAGCAGTGCCTGATTCTTCAGGTGTAGTTTTCTGATGGTCTGGAACTTTGTGAGGAGATGGTGGTCAGGTGCCAGTCTTATCCGGTGAGTTGGTTAGTAATTGTAAAATTCTTCTTATGCGATCATATTTACTTTCTCATCCTGTGCCCACCACCTTTTGCTGGGCACCCTCTTCATCTAACTATAAAATTACCCAGTGGCAGAACCCTTCTGCTACCATGCAGGCCTCCCTTTACCTCTAGCAACTCCCCTATTTAGAGGAGCTCTCCTCCTAAGTGATAGGTTAAAAACGAGTTCTTCATTGTGCTGAGGTTGGAGCCAAAGTGTCAAGGAGGACTTTGGCAAAAAATTGGAAGCAGATCCCGTCAGCCTAATTTAGGATCAGCAAACTAAAAGGAACAGTATTGAGGATATAATCATTTTGACAGTTGTCCTGTACCTCCTCCAGTTACAGATCTCCCTTTTAAGTGATCACTTGTTAAAACCACTCTGAACAGGCTATTGTATTTGGAGCCAGAGTTGTTAACTTGCCAAGCCAAAGATATATATTCCAGCTCTGGATGTGTGATGAGAAGCAGAACAGGTTTGCAGCAAATTCTGGTTCAGGCCTCCCAAAACACATTTTATGAAGATACTTTTCCACTAACTTGAAAATATATGGTATGACCACAACTATGCATGCCATTTGGAAAATGCAGCTGAAACTACACAGTGGAAATATCTTTTAGGCCTTCAGTAACTGTCAGGACATACTTTAGAATGTGACACATTTTTATAGCTGAAATAAACTGCCTTGTGGCCTGAAAAGACAAACCTTAACCCCTTTGCTGCCAGGCCTTTTCCCCCGCAGGTGCCAGTGCTTTTTTTGACTATTTGGGGCAGTTCCCGCTTAGACCCTCATATCTTTTTATCCAAATAAGCTACCCATGCCAAGTTTGCGTCCTTTTTTCCAACAGCCTGGGGATTCTAGAGGTACCCAGATTTTGTGGTATCCCCTAAAGGAGACCGAGAAATTAGCCAAAATACAGCAACATTTTTGTTTTTTCAAATAAATGGGTCAAAAGGGCTGCAGAAGAAGGCTTGTGGTTTGTTCCCTGAAAATGGCATCAACAAAGGGTTTGTAGTGCTAAAATCACTATCTTCCCAGCGTTCAGGAACAGGCAGACATGAATCAGAAAACCAAATTTTTCAACACAATTTTGGCATTTTACTGGGACATACCCCATTTTTTTAAAGTTTTGTGCTTTCAGCCACCTTCCAGTTAGTGACAGAAATGAGTATGAAACCAATGCTGGATCCCTGAAAGATAAACATTTCTGAAAAATAAACAAAACTCTGAATTCAGCAAGGGGTCATTTGTGTAGATCCTACAAGGTTTTCCTATAGAAAATAACAGCTGAAATAAAAAAGAATATTGAAATTGAGGTGAATAAAACAGCAATTTTTCTCCACGTTTTAACCTGTAACTTTTTCCTGCGATGTCAGATTTTTTTAAAGCAACATACCGTTACCTCTGCTGGACTCTTCTAGTTGCAGGGATATAAAGGGCTTGTAGGTTCATCAAGATCCCTAGGTGCCCAGAGCCAATAAAGGAGCTGCACCTTGCAATGGGTTTTCATTCCATACCGGGTATACAACAATTCATTTGGTGAAATATAAAGAGTGAAAAATAGGTATCAAGAAAACCTTTGTATTTCCAAAATGGGCACAAGATAGGTGTTGAGAAGAAGTGGTTATTTGCACATCCCTGAATTCAGGGGTCCCCATACTAGCATGTGAATTACAGAGCATTTCTCAAATAGACGTCTTTTTTACACGCTGTCTTACATTTGGAAGGAAAAAATGTAGAGCAACACAAGGGGCAAAAAACAATTGTTCTGCTATTCTGTGTTTTCCCAAGTCTCCCAATAAAAATGGTACCTCACTTGCATGGGTAGGCCTAATGCCCGTGACAGGAAACACAACATGGGCACATCACGTTTTCCCAAAGAGAACTGACGTGTTTTTTTGAAAATGCCTAGCTGTGGATTTTGGCCTCTAGCTCAGCCAGCACGTAGGAAAACCTACCAAACCTGTGTATTTTTTAAAACTAGACACCAAGGGGAAGCTAAGATGTGGTGACTTGTTGGGCTCACATCAGGTTCTGTTACCCAGAATTCTTTGCAAACCTCACAATTTGGCCATAGAAACACTTTATCCTCACATTTCGGTGACAGAAAGTTCTGGAATCTGAGAGGAGCCACACATTTTCTTCTCCCCAGTGTTCCCCCAAGTCTCCTGATAAAATCTGTACCTCACTTGTGTGGGTAGGCCTAGCACCCGCGGCAAGAAATGCCCCAAAACACAATGTGGACACATCACATTTTCCCAAAGAAAACAGAGCTGTTTTTTGCAAAGTGCCTAGCTGTGGATTTTGGCCTCTACCTCAGCCTGTACCTATGGAAATCTATCAAACATGCACATTTTTGAAAACTAGACACCTAGGGGAATCTAACATGGGGTGACTTGTGGGGCTCTCACCAGGTTCTGTTACCCAGAATCCTTTACAAACCTCAAAGGCTGTTCAAAAAACACTTTTTCCTCAAATTTCGGTGACAGAAAGTTCTGGAATTTGAGAGGAGCCACAAATTTCCTTCCCCCCAGCGTTCCCCCAAGTCTCCTGATAAAACTTGTACTTCACTTGTGGGGGTAGGCCTAGAGCTTGTGACAGGAAATGCTCCAAAAGACAACATGGACACATCACATTTTCCCCAAAGAAAACAGAGCTGTTTTTTGCAAAGTGCCAAGCTGGGGATTTTGGCCTCTAGCTCAGCCGGCACCTGGGGAAACCTACCAAA
Source organism: Pleurodeles waltl (assembly GCF_031143425.1). NCBI lineage: Eukaryota > Metazoa > Chordata > Amphibia > Caudata > Salamandridae > Pleurodeles > Pleurodeles waltl. Next base: position 834,717,647 of record NC_090437.1, read on the forward strand.
CCTGTGCATTTTTTTAAATTGGACACCTAGGGGAATCCAGGATAGGGTGACTTGTGGGGCTCTCACCCAGTTCTGTTACCCAGAATCCTTTGCAAACTTCAAAATCTGGCCAAAAAAAAACACTATTTCCTCACATTTCGGTGACAGAAAGTTCTGTTATCTGAGAGGACCCACAAATTTCCTTCCACCCAGAGTTCCCCCAAGTCTCCCGATAAAAATGGTACCTTACTTGTGTGGTTAGGCCCAGTGCCCGCAAAAGGAAATGCCCCAAAACACCATGCGGACACATCAAAATGATCAAATACTAAACTACCTGTTTTTACCGGGGGCCTGCGTTTTTGGTCCTGGGCTCAGCAGCCATGAAGGGAAACCTACAAAACCCCAAAATTTCTGAAAACTAGACAAAAGAGGGAATCAAGGGAGGTGTGACCTGCATGGATCCCCCAATGTTTTCTTACCCAGAATCCTCAGCAAACCTCAAATTTAGCTAAAAAAACCACATTTTTCCCACATTTCTGTGAGGGGTCACCACACCGGGACAAATTTCCCCCCACCCAATGTTCCCCTCAGTCGCCCTGTATAAATGATACCTTACTTATGTAGGTGGGCCAAGTGCCTGTGACAGGGAAGAGCCAAAAACATGTTGAAATTGAGGGGGAACCAAAGAGGGTCCAAAAGGGCAATTTGAAAAAAAAAAAAATGTAGGCTGACAAGTGGGGCAGAATTTTTATCGGTATAGATGAGACAATGCTGGGTGGTAGGAATTTTGTGGATTTCTGCAGATTCCGGAAGGTTACATCAAAAAAATGTGGGAAAAAGTTGCCATTTCCAGCAAAGTTGGAGGTTTGCAGGGCATTGTGGGTAAGAAAATGGTGTGGGGTGCATTTGAAGCACACCACCCTGGAATCACCCAGATGTTTAGTTTTCAGATGTGTCTAGGTCTTGTGGATTTTACTACATGGCAGCGCTCCAAAGTCCAAAAAGTGGAGCCCTCACCATTCCAAGTGGGATGATTTTGAGAGTTAGCCAAGCTCTCATGGCCCAAATGTAAAATAAAAACACACTCAAAAAACAAAAATATATCCCTTGTATCTAGGGGTTTCTGCCCACACAGGGCAGATCAGCCTAATTATAATAGGCCAATCGGCCCCTGGGGGGCGCAGAAACAACCTAAAAATATTTTGTTGCCCTGGGGAGCGACCTTTGCCAAAGGGGCCACTCCCCTTATATATAAATATCAACAAAAAATTCCCTGGTGTCTAGTGGCATTTGTGCTGCCCGATCGCATCGCGATCGGGCAGAGGAAATGCTGAGAAAGACATCAAAGGAAAGGAAAGGCCTTTCCCTTCCTTTGATGCCTCTCTTGCCTCTGATCATGCACTGGTGTCATCAGACGCCATAGGGGGATCAGGGTGGTTGGGGTGGTAGGGAAAGCTATTCCCCTTCCATCCCTGCCCAGGGAAGGGGGGCACTTGGCCCTTAGGGGGAGTGCTAGCGCTCCCCCCAAGGGCCCACGGCAGGACGAGCTGGTCTCGGGAAACCGTTGCTGAGGGCGAGATCAGCTTATCCTGGGCGCCCTAGGGGTTAAGGGAGACTTATTGATATACAAAAATAGATTTTCAAACATGGCAAATACATTTTCTTCACCATGTGTTACTATAGTGCCATTAAACTTCAGTCCTAGCAGCCTCTGATGTTTTGAGGCAAAAGTTGAAAATGTAGAAACCTAGTACACAGACGGTTTACTGTGAAATATTCTTGTATTACTGGTGGCTTACTCCTAAATTTCAGCCATAAGCTCCTAGAAATCAGGACTATGCCAAGGATGCTACAAGAATAAGTTAGTTATGTCTAATAGTAGTATATGAATAAATTGTAAAAATCATATTCCCAATTTTAAAGATATACATTTATCTTACTGCTACTTTGGTCTGGAGGAAGCTATTACACCCAACTTAAGAATCAAAATAAATATTTAAAAAAATATAAAATACTTAGGCTAACATACTAACAGATCTATCAAAATGACAACTTCCACGAAATGTGCCAAATTACATGAAAAAAATAGCATTGAAAAATAAATACATCGACCTATGGGGCTTCTAAAATGCAATAAAAAATTTGGGAACACCCCCTTTAGCATTACATGACTTTTCAATTCTTTATTTTTACAACAAGGTTTTGTGGAATTAGAAAAAAATCATCAATGTCATTTAGTAAACTTCATGGAATCTAGAAGGCATCTTTAAAGTAATAAAGTTTGCTAGTATTGTTACATTAAAGAATTAAGGGTCAAAGGTAATCCACAAGAAAGTTTATCAAAATGCCCATTTGCCATAATTGAAAACGTAATCATCAAACTTGTTGTTGTTATTGGTGAGACTTGATCGACTTCTGAATCCAAATATTTTATCATATAATGACTCAAAGTTTAAAAAAAGCATGTAATCAGTTTAAAAAGGAATTTGGATTAATAAACTCTCATTATGATCAATATACAACCCTTAAAAAATTCTGTGCTACAGTTGGGTCTTTATGAAAGTTCCCTTTCTACCGATCAGAAGGTCAGAATGTTGCTATTCACAAACTATGAGTTAATAGTAAGATTACAACTGCAGAGGTTCTGCAGTTGGGTAGAGAACTCTGCAAATAAAAAGATAGCTCAGCCCTGTGTTTTCTATGTTTTTCTGCATATGTCTGTACTTTTCACTGTACTGGGTAGACCATCAAAGTTTCTTTTACAGATTGTGGGCTTCATTACGGGTTTTGTGGTCTGACCACCAGACCACTATGTTTGCAGTCTTTCAGACTGCTGTATTATGAGTTATAGAGGCAGGACCACCGACTGGCAACCAAAAATGGCAGACTGGCAGCGGAATGGAGGCCTGGAAATAGGTGGTCTGACCTTCAGCCAGACAGCACAACAACCAACCACAGACTGTAGTAGAAGCCCAAAGTCGCAGTGGCGGGCACCCATGGCAGTCAGCCAATCGAGGTCCAAACAATGGTGGTCCGCGGTCACCACAGTTATACACAAGGGCACGTTGGATGGATTTTCAACAACACAGCTGACACACATTGCCACACTGGAGACACCTGCAAAGAACACTGTAAAAACGCACCCATTCACACACCACAATCCTCTGGATCTCCAACGCAATACACAGAAGCAAGAGATAATTATTCAAAGCAGCAGCACAGATATTAGTCACCACTGTTTTCTCACCATCGCTTTTCACACCCAGCACACACATTTGTACAGTTACACCCTTTTGCACTACTCCTCTCTGGTATGTCACGGTCACATTTTTGTTTTATGTCCATGTCACATTCTAAAAATCTGTATTTTTCTCAGGATGGGTTTGGAGTCATGGTGGGTTAAATCAGAAGAGTAGAGCCACAATTGTTTGGAGCAAACACAGGCCCAACACACTCGTCTCAGTAGGGAGAAGGAAATGTGGGACAGAATTATCAACAGAGTCAATGCTGTAGACACCACCCTGAGCACAAGGGAGGACATTAGTAAGATGTGGAACGACGTCGGGGGCAAGGTCTGTTCCCTGGTCTCCAGGTGCAAGCTGCAAGCCAAGAAGACTGGTGGTGTCTCTCCCCCATTACATCTCTCTTTTCCTGGGAGCAGAAGGTCTTGGTCATTCTGCATCCTGAAGGCTTGACTGGAATACCTGGGGGAGGGGAGTCTGGTAAGTCACAGCACAAAACATGTCAACAAAATGCTATGTCATGCATGCTCATGGCTCATCTTTTGCTACCTTTACTGTCACTCCTCTCACTTGAAGTGTACTCACCAGGGAGAGAACATTTGTGTATAGTGTATGTAGTACAGTGACTGACATGGCTACAACTCCCAGCAGGCACTGTTATTGTTACTCAAACTATAAACATAGTGTTTCCTTCTTCAAATACCCTTGTTTGTTAAGTCGCAATTGAAGCTTACTCACCTAGGGGATAGCATTTGTATAGTGTGTGTACTAGAAAGTGACCTGACTGCAACCCACAGGAGGACCTGTATCTGTAACTCCAAATACCAGCACAGTGGTCACTTGCCCATATACCTCTGTGTGTCAACTCACAAATGAAGTAAACTCACCTGTGGGAGAAGCATTGTATAGTGTGTGTAGTACAGGGAGTTACATGTCTGCTTTTGCCATTAGATACTGTTACTGTTACTCCACTCAGCCAGCCCAGTGACCTCTTCTCCAAAGCAAAGCCCCCTGTGTGGTATCTCACACATGAAGTGCACTCACCTGGGGGGGTAATACTTATATAGTGTGTGTGTGGTGGAGAGAGTAACATGACTGCAACTCCCAGGAAGCACTGTTTCAGCAATGTCAAACACAAGAACAGTGGTCACTTGTCCAAATATCCTTGTCTGCTAACTTTCACCTGGGAGGGAACAAGATACTGATCATGCTCAATTCTAAGATTTGTCTGGCTACCTAGCTCCATTTTGACCTGCTAACCCAAGATTAAACTATTGAGGACAGGAATGACATCCTACCCAGGGTGCAAAACAATGATCCCAAAGGTTTCAAGATGCATCACCAGAATGGTATTGGCAGCAGACACATTCACAATGCACTGACTACATGATGAATTCAATCACATATACAACAGAGTCCTGGGCCTGCCTACATAACAATCAACTAGACCTCAAAATGGCCAAGGACATATCTTGCCTAGCCATTGTTTTGCCTGCACTGGTGGCAAGATGGCATTCTCAGACCATACTCCAAAGGACTAATGATCTGCACATTCCAGCATCTGCTTGACTTAAATGGAAATGGCATGCTTCACAAATGTCAGGTCAATCCAACTAATACCATGGGTATCTGCCACAGTAGGATAACCTGCAAATCAAAATGTACAAGCTGTTTGCGAAATGTCACTCTACACTTTTGGAGGTAGGTGTCACAATACAACCAGTAACATTGTATGTTTCACATCGCCAGAACAAGCTGCCAAGGGTCTCATAGATCCTATACAAGAAACTGCCACCACCCCATGAATGAAGCCCTCAGTGACAATGATACTCCTGGATGTCTGGACATAGAGGACAGTTCTGGCCCATCTGGGCAACCTGGTCAGACACCAACAGGGAGTTTCACTGTGGCCACTACATCACCTCCCAGCCATTTGCCTTCACATCACAGGCAGCCCTTTGCCCCCCGACCCAGATCCCTAAGAGAGTTGCAATCATCTTGTGGCACCCCCTGTCCAGGATCTTGAGTCGCCGCACAACACCTATGACAATGATGGTACCCTGTGGCAAGGGCACAGTGGTGTGGGGGTAGGGTGTTTGGGAGGGATGCTGTTGGCCAGTGGAGTAAGGCCACTGGGGATGTTCCTGGCCAGAACACCATCAGCCACCTCTTAGGGGTCTATCAGGTGTCCCAAGGCATGATGAGCCAGGTACTTGCAGTACTCAGGGATATGAAACAGCTTCAGAGGGACTTTCATCATGAAACGAATGAAGAGTGGAAGGCTTCTAACAATAACACGGGCACCCTAACATGGGTGCTGAGGGACATTAACACCACCCTGATCAGGGATCAACAACAATACACTACCCCATCCTTTGGCACCTCTACACCAGGCCCTTCCTCTGTGCCAGCCACTGGAAGGAAGGCTCTGTCAGGGGAAGAACCTGCCCCAGACCCCACTGTCCCTGTAGCAGCAGATCCCCTACCACCACCACGCAAGTGGGGCATCCAGCAAAGGATCCAGGAGGTGGGAATCACAGGACTCTCACCAGTGCCAGCAAGTAACGTCTTCCAAAATGTTTCCTTTGTGTGCCACACATTCACTCTGTTGACTGTTCTACAACCACCTTCCATTTCCAAAGGGAGGAGTCAACTGGACTTTGGACATCCAATGGTGTGGAATGTACTCCAATGCCTTCATCCACCATGACTGAACCCTTCACATTTATTTCCCCTCATGCCCCAATTTTATTTAAGGCCCCTGAATTCTCTCCAGAGGAGCTGGAGAGGCTAGTGACTGAGGTCCTACCCCTGTATGAACAGCTCTATGGTTCACCAGAGCAGCAGGTTAGTACCTCATGTGAACAATTGTCTCTGAACTTAACCATCCTTTCCCTCCTCACAGGCTAGAATGTGGCCATGTGTGCCAGTTTAGCAACTCATGTGCTGTTGTTGCAGTCTGTGTGGCACCAATAGGAGGGACAATGTGCAGTTATTGGTGGCCAGTTCTGTATGTTATGTTCAGTCACTTTGTGTTGTGTGAGGTGTTTGGGCTCCTAGATCCTCCTCGTGTTGAATGCACTTGACTAGGTCAGGAGTCATTATTGCCATCCACTGACATCTCTTACCTCATGATTGTTTTAAATGTCCAATATGTATGTGCATGACAGCATGAACTGAGTATGCATGTTGTATGAGTCAGTTTAGAGTAATGTGAGCAACGTGCATGATGCCACAGATTTCTGAACACATCTGCCCTTACTAAACTGTTTTGTGGCATGCATATCACGAGTCACTCTGCCCTGCAGGTTGCCACACACACCACATGCCAAATTGCTAAGGAGCACATGATGTACTGTCATGCATGGAGGTGATGGAAATGGAGTGTCATGTAGGTTCTGTATGCTCAGCCTGCAGAGACCAGGGCCTTTTCACATGTATCTCCCAGCATGGGACCTAATCTAGGCTGTGGTAGAGTCACCGTGGCTATGCACCTGTGACACTGTGCCTGCTCCCTGTACCCCATCAGATCCTGTCAGGTGGCGAATATGAGGCCCTTGTGGCAAATCCAGCCCAGAATGCCACATTCCTTTGAGTAGACTAGGACTGGGTGCAGAGGTTTGCCATTAATCTAACTCATATGTGCACTTAGCACCATTGTCAAAGGGGTTCTCATACTCATGACAGGTTCCTTACTCCCACAGATTTGTTGTCACCTTCCTACAGGTCATATTTCCCCTGCACAGTCTTATTGCACAAATGACAGTCAGACAGTGTGTTGATTCCTGGGAGGCCATGATATGTGACTGAGAAGCTCCACATAGTAGAAACTGTACAAGGCATGCCTTTATTTGCTGGATGCCATCTCTGTAGGATGGACACATATGTCCAAAGGAGTTTACTGTGATACATAGCACAGAACCCCACCCTCTGAAGTGGCACAAGTCTGTACTTGTTATTCCTCATGTCTACACATGGACAGGGAAGACACTGTTTGTAAACACCGTGCCTGTCCCTTCATTGTTACTCATGTGTAATGTTTGAGCTTGCACTCTGGCTGTTGCCTGTAGGGACTGTATGCATTGAGTCTTTCTCACAGAGTGTGAATATGTTGGTCCATTCATGTCTAAGGAGTTTACCTTTCAGAAGCCACATACGTGTGATGTCTTTCATTGTGGTTCCCATCACATCACAGGTTGCCAGAGCATGGACTACCCGATGTCAGTAAGCTTGCTTAGTTATTGTAGGCCCAGAGCAGGATAGTGGGTTAGTCTGCAGATGGAAAAATATATATCTGTAGTCATGTCCTAGTACTTATTGGCTTGTATGTGTCACACTTGGGGAGTATTGACAAACAGGAAAGTCCTAATTGTTGTTAAAGACATGTATGTGACTCAACCATTTGTTATGAAACTTGTGATCTTGATCTCTTGATTTGACTTTTGCATCCATGTGGGTCAAAGCCCATCAAAAGAGTGGTTTATTAAGAGCCTTTGCCAAGACGGTGCAGACCGTGTGGATCCATAGCAGGTAGAGAGCCCACTGCAGGAAAAGGTGAGAGGACCTGAGACGCTGACCCCAGAAGATCGCAGAGGCCCATCTGGGGCTGCCCTCCAAATGTGGGCAGGGTACCCATTAAACCATGACTCACCTAATGCCCACATTCTGGCCTATCTGGAGCTTGATGGGAATTTGAGGATGGCACGGTAGCCTCCCTATCACATATACAAGGGAATGAGTTCTGACAGCTCCCCCTGGCAATTAGGGATGAGCCATGTGTCACACAGTAAATGAGTGATTTGTTCAGAAATGTCATATGGGGCATTCTGATGAACAAGGCCATTCACAACATTGGACCAGCCTACCTGAACCATCGCATCTCCTTCCATAATCCTGTCAGACCCCTCTGCTCAACCCAGCAGGCACTAGCCACCATCCCACGCATATGGAAAACCATTGCCTGAGTAAGATCTTTCACCTCCCTTGCAGCTAAGAGCTGGAACAACCTGCTCATGCACCTCAGACAAAACCCATCACTCACCATCTTCAGGAGGAACCTCAAAACTTGGCTCTTCAGATGTGGCCAGACCCTCCCCCAGTGCCTTGAGACCCTCACAGGTGAGTGGTTGCACTTCACAAAAACTGATTAATTAATGTGCCTTGCCTATTAGCCCAGAGACCTAGGACGCAACTGGATAGACTCCACAAGTCACTTGATCTCCAGGGACGACATATGGCTGGGTACATTGATCTTTCAAATACTGTTTGTGTGTAATTTCTATGCAAAATATCACTACTCCACAATGTTACAGGCCAAAGGTAAGGGTAAGTAAGTGATGGATCACTGTCTTCAGCCATGTGTCTGAGTAAATAAGTATAATGTCACCTGCCAAGCAGAGGCTAGTTGTCTTCGGTGTCCGATGGGTGCTGGTGTCTCAGTGCAGTCTGTAATGTGAAGATGGCCATCACACATGTGGCAGAGCCACACTGTATTTTGAGTGGAGCTACCAATCAATACTTTCCCTTGGTTAGTGGGGAATGTCCATTTACATGATTTATGTGCCATCACTGTAGCCAACGAGAGAAAGGGTCAGCATGTGTCCCTTTCTCTTTTGAGTAACATTTGTATTCTTCTATTTCATGCATGGTCTACTGGTGTTGATAGGATGATGTCTGTATTCTCTCGCATATATGTGCATGGCAAGCCATTTACAGTGGGAGTACATTTCATGTTGTGCCACATACAGGAGTGTGTCACAATTGTTTATTGGCTGACACATTCCCTCATGCGCCATAGCATGTCATTTGGCATGCACAACTGCAGTAGCAATGACGAGCATAACAGGCAAGCCTAGAGTTTTGAGACACAATGTGCATTTCTATGCCCTTGATGTGGCAGCATGTAGCAAAGTGTGCTCCACATGTGTAATAGGTAAGGTTTATTGTCTACCTGTTGGCCAGCATCATGGATCGACTTGCAGTTATGTAGAAACCACATGTTTGGGCACAAGCATTCATCCACAGACAGACATCTAGGTCTGCATGACCATAATAGAGAAAATTAGGTTGCCTCTAATTGGGCAACATGTTGATGGCCTTCTACAAGAACTTGCAAATTTCTGGGCCACTCCAACATCCAAGGAACTAATAGTGTCTAATAATGCACTCAGAGTATGTCAGTTTGAGGGGTGCCAGGCATTAGGGCCTGCTTATTCATTGTTGTGATTTTGGTGACATCTCTCCCTGACATATTGCACATGATTACTACAGTGTCCATTTCCATGCCACATGTGAAGCCTATCTGACCAACATTAGCACTACCTCCATGAATCTATTGAGATAAATATCACTTGGTGAAGTGTGCATTTCATGAGGATTTCCATGTCTTCTCCAGGCTATTGTATAATTTTCAGCACCCTTGCAGGATTTTGGAGCATTATTTCATATTGTTGGATCATTATGTATTTGTCAACTAGATGTGTGCATGACCTTGTGTGTGATCTGTGGAAATGTATTTGGCATTGTCCTACTATTGTATGACAATAGGTAACTAAGGTCTGCTCCATGGGGGAAAGCTTTGAGGGTAATAATGCCTTCTAAGTGTTGAATGGTTATTGTGATTGCACAACTTCAGACATACAGTTGTAGTTGTAAGATCCTAATTTTCCTGTGGGCAATTGTTGACAGTTCAGGTGACATGCATTGATATGGTATGGCACATGTATGGCCCACTTAGGTAGAGTTTGCTACTGAGGCCTACTTGATAACATGGTAATGTTTGGTAATCAGAGGTGTTGTTTAAGTGTGATCATGGACATGTGATGGCCCTATTTCTCTTCTTATTTGCAGCATCAGCCCAGGAAGTGAAGGAGATGGGGCACTTCCGAGTGGGGAAGCATTTGGCCACTGGACCTCGGGTCATGACACAATCAACACAGAGGGACCCAGTGACCTGGAGGGCAAGGGGAATGCCTCCAGGGAAACCAGATCATCCTCTTCATCATCGGATTCTTCTTCCAGTGGCCACTCCCCAATTGTGGCAGACCCATCAAAGTACGCCCATGTACTCCCCATTCTATCACTGCCCTCTCTGATGCTCCTCACCCAGTTGGCTGTGCCCGTTCACTCAAGAGTGTGGGCATCTCCTTTGCTGCAGGCACCTCCACCCCAGCCCCTGTTACCCCTGCTGCCCTAAGTGAAGAGGCTATTGACCTCCTGAGAAGTATCTCTGTGGGTCAGTCAGCCATTGTGAATGCCATTCAGGGATTGGCAACCTAACTCCATCACACAAATGCATTCCTGAAAGGCATTCATGATGCAATGACTGGCCTACAGACTCAGGCTCTGACTTCCTCACTGATGGCAGTTAGTCACCCCCCACCTTCTCTTCACTCTCCACCTCCCTCTTCCCACTCCAAATCCGTCCTTCCCCTACTTACCCAAAGCACACAGACAGATCCGCACACATCCACCTCAACAAACAAGAGCAGCACACACAGAACAAAACACCACAAAACACACCAGCATGCAAGCAAACAACAGACACCCACAGACACAACAACAGTCACCACTTACCCAGACACCCCCACCACCCCCTAGCATTACACACACAACATCTAGCATGCACCACCACAACAGTCAGTGACACATCCACCACACCCAGCATATCCACAGACACCCAGACATCCACCACAAGCACCAAACGCACAACCATCATGCAAACAGACACACATACATCCTCCACAGCCAGCATACCAACAGACAACCAGACATCCACCACAACCTCTATAAGGGCAGCATCCTCACAGACACACACACATACATCCACCACATCCAATGTACTTGCAATCACCACCCCAACAGACACACATATCTACCACTCGATCCCCCAGCATCCCCACCTCACAGACCCCAAGACACCAAGGCCTCTCCTGCAAACACCCATACCTCTCCCCTCCAAGGGGAAACCCATCCCTCCCAAACCCAAGACCAAAACCCCCTCCCAAATCTAAACCCCCCAAAGATGATCTCTGAGGTGCCTGTCTGCCCACTTGATGCCCCTTCCTGTGGTGGTTCCCTGGCAGTTAGGAGCCAAGTGATGGCACAATGATGTGGCTGTGCACCTAACTATGGACTGTTCTCTGGCCTTGGAGTTTGACAATTTTGAATATAATAAACTTTTTTTTAGGTATACATTCACCTTGCAATTCATTTTCTATTTCTATGTTTTTCCTGAGTGACTTGTGTTGTGTGTCTCCAGTAGTGTGTGTTTCAGCCTGCTTCCTGATCTATTTGCTGTTGTTGGTAGTATCTGTCTTTGTGGGTAGTGCTAGTGTCCCCCAAGACCAAGGTATATGTTCACCGTCTAGATAGGTGGGTGTAAATGCATTGATGGTGCCATGGCATTGTGTGCTGTTTGGTATGGTAAGCATTTCAGCTTGTGTTGTCCAATGTGAGCAAGTATGGTGCTTGACTTGTCCCCTGATATGAATTATGTATTCATCTTATGTGTGGCAGCTTGAGTTTTGTTGGTGCAGTCATGGAGTGTGTTGAATTGTGATAACTTTGTTTGCATTTGCCTGTGCATGTCTCTATTTAGCTGTGTGTGCCTTGCAGCTAGTTCATGTAAATGTATGTCCCATGCAGTTGGAGTGCTTTGTATGTGCTTTGTTAACTTGCACTTCCACACTGTGCAGATAGGCATGTCATTTGGGTCTAGAATTGTTTCTACAGATTTACCTGAAAGGCCTTGTGTTGCTTGACACTTCAGAATAACAGAACTATGCACTTCAGGACAATTTAGGGCACAACGTGAAACAATCACTCCGCCGCACACCAAGCTGGGGAAACCAAATCGACTTGCGCAGGAACTCTCTTCTGGGTTGGATGCAACGCCAGGAGGACTGATTGTCCCGAACGAGACTCCCCGCGCAAGTAGATTTGGGTTCCCCAGCTTGGTGTACGGCGGAGGGATGCAGAATCTCTTTTCTGTAAAGCCTTTAATTTTATAGTCATTTGAGCATATTGTGTGTGTATGTGTAGTATGCATTTATTCTAGCAGCTACTTTCAGGTTATTTTTCATGATATCACAAAGTGCTTATATTCTTGTAGTTATTATATCACAGAGTGCTTATGTTCTTGCAGTCATTCTCATGTTATTTTTCATGTTATTTCAGTGTGGTCAGTTTTGCTATATGAGAACTTGTCCTATAAATACTCTTGATTATTCTACTTATTAAGGTGTTTGAGAGTGATTGTTTCATGTTGTGCCCTAAATTGTCCTGAAGTGCATAGTTCTGTTATTCTGAAGTCTCAAGCAACACAGGCCTGTTCCAAGAGATGCCTGAATGGCCACTTTCTGTGCAATAGTTGTTTTATGGGCAGTTGCATGGTGATATGTGCCCCAGTACAGCCCCCGTCCCTGGGTGTTCTTGCTGGTCCCATCCCTATTGTGAAGGTATTGGTTGCATAGTGAGCTTTGTACATTTGTGTCTCAGACTATTGTGCGTCCAATTGTCCTTCCATTGTGTTGCAATGTGTGTGATGTGTGTGTCCATTGCAGAGCTGTTTAATGGTACTGGTGTTTCTGTTCCATGTCACATCAATACATATGTGTGTTGAATGTGACCACAGTCCATGGCATGTGAGGGATGTAAGTATGTGAGTTGTATTTGTAGATGTGATCTTGGTGTGTTGTTGGTGTTGCCTGTGACAATGGTGTGTACACTTCACTGTCCCTGTGACTGAGATGAGTAGATATGTGTTTTTTGTGTTGCGTTGTGGTGCCTATTGTGACTATGAATGTGTCCTTCTTGGTGTATAATTCCAACATGGGACACAATGAGGTGTGTATTTGTTGCCTGTAGCATGATCCCCATCTCATTTGGACAATAATGCAATGATCTGTTGGTGCAGTTAATAACACAGGTAGGTGTGTCAGTTGCGCCCATGGCTGTGTTGATTTTGTGCACTTTTGAGGATCATCAGCAGCCGCAGGAGATGTGTGATGGGCTCCATGGCAGCACCAGATGTGTTAGGCTGCCTGCAGGTGAGTGTCTCCCTTTATAGTCCCTGTTTCCGCCTTCTGAGACGTGGTGCTTGGACCGCCCGGGTCACAATCGCGGTGTGCAACCTCATAATATGTCCGGCAGAAACACTGTTTTACCAGCCTGTTTGTGCTGCCTCATGACCGTGGCAGTCTGTGCTGCTTGGTGTTGCCAGCAGGAACGCAGCAATCTTTGCTCCATAGGCCAGTATGACTTGTAATCTGGCAGTCCAACTGCCAACCAGACGGCGGTTAGACCGCCAGCACTTCCATGGCGGTCAACAGACCGCCAAACTCGTAATGAGGCCCTATGACTTTTGTTGCATATGTTATACCCTCATGTATATTTTACACACTCATGTGAACTACAATAAAGTGCATATGATAGTAAAAGGAAGTGTGCAATTTACACATGAATGTGTTTATTCTGTCATTTAACTTCATTTGCACTGGTAAGCAAGGTGGAAAAGAGGTATAATAATCTTTTTACATAGCAAAGTTCAGCTCCACCTGTGATTAGACTCAATAATCAGGAGCACTGATGGACAGGATGATGAGAATGAGAAAGGAAGGACATTTTGTGATGTCAGATTTGTACGTAATGCCCATACTCTCTTGAAGTAAAGAAAATGCACAAAACATTTTGAATGCATTGTTCATTTATTATATGCACCCTGGGTTAAGTGTGCAAATTGGCGATGTAAGTCTGAGTGGCCATATGTGAAGAATGCCAATCACCTAGTTTCTCATAATAGATAAGGAAAGAAAAGGTTTTTTGAAGTAGGAGTGAAATGTTTAATTTATGTGATGACATTTTTATGATTGATAATTATGCAACTGGTCAAGGTATTTATCGCATAGCTTAAGCAACTTTTGAACACTGTCATTGATGTAATTTTCTGGGAATACCAACTACCTACTTGTCTACGTTAACAAATTTGTAACTTGCACATTATTGCCTTGCATTATTACGTGAATTGCATTATGAAGAAAAAAGTATGAATCTTCGTACCCTTAAGTTAAAATTGCCATAGGCTATGCCACGTTTGTGAATTGGCCTCTTACCTTCTGCTTATGTGAATTAAATGTTCTTATTGATGCTGGTTGTGTTTTTTACATAATTATTAATTAGACCGCAGTCTCAGGATATACTTTAAATATTGCCAAAACTGTATTTTTCCTTTTGATGTTCATTGTACACTGGACGTTATACAACACTGGTATAATTTCATCTACTGATACAATGAAATATTCTGGTATTTTTCCTTAAACTCAATCAAAACATTTGTCTCACTATTGAAAAATATGCACAAAGAGAAAATTGTTCAATGGTCATCTCTGTGTTTACGATGGTGAGGGAAACTGAGGCCAGTAAAATTATTATAATTCAACAAATATACCTCTTATGCATGCTTCCTGTATTTGTACCAGTGTATTTTATAATAAGAAATGGGCACGTTCCTATTTAACTTCATGTATAAAAACAAAGCTTTAGCAAATATTGTTAAAGTGTTTGTATATGTATCATACTGCATTTCTTATTAGACAAAGTTAATTGTAATTTCACAGCATTGATTCAAATTCAGTCCCATACCTTAGATGTTAACAATGACCATTAAGAAAAGCATTGAAGCTTCCCTGTTATGAAAGGTACCAAACTCCTTTAATTCTTGATTGCATTTTTCATATGGATAAATGTTCTTCATGGACTAACCTTTGTTAGAAATCAAGTTATTAATGAAGGAGTGGGAAACACTTAGCAGCTTAATAAATACTGGTTTAACCACAACACAGTGTGTAGTAAATTTCTGCTCAACCCTTGATATATATGGCACAATATGCAGGTAGTTTCCTAGAGATATGCTGGTTAAGGTAAAGTAGTATCAATAATTTTAAAGTAAAGAACACATGTGAGCATATTTACCACTACAGTTCTTTGTGAGTGTCCTGGAGGCAACCCCCTTGAATTTAAGGGAAGCAGGGAAAACCTCTGCCTCTCTTACCATGGCAGGATGGCTCATCCTGGCAAAACCTATCCCCCTTTTTTACACTGCCTGGGAGGAATGCACAAAGGGCAACTGTCAACTACACCTAGTCATGTGTCCTAGGACACAGATTGCAGACACCAAACTGTTAGGGCTAGAAATCGCCAACTTTTAAAAGTGTTGTTTTCAGAATTGTGAAATCCCACTTCAGCATCAAAGAATGATTTAAATTACAATTAACTGTGCGAATTTTTCTACCTGTTCCCAAACAAAAGTTATTACTTTTTAAATGTAATAAGGCATTCCAATCTTATCTTGTGAGAGAGCAAGGCCTCTCACGAGTGAAAAAAGAATTGAGGACTTTTGCATTGCCGGCACATGTAACATTTAAGACACATGTCCTAACTTTTAAGTCCAATGCACCCTGCTCTATGGGCTTTCTAGGGCCTACCTTAGGGGTGATGTATATGCATTAAAATGGGCTTTTAGGCATGACAAAAGGTTTATTTTGCCCAGTAGCATTGGTAGTTTAAAACTGCACACAAGCTGCAAAAGCAAGCCTGAGACATGATTTAACATACATATTTAGGGGGTGGCACACCAAGTGATGCAGGCCCACTAGTAGCATTTAATTTACAGGCCATGAGTACATATAGTACCACTTGAATAGGGGGTAAATTAAATGTGCCAATTGGATGTAAGCAAATGTTACCATGTTTAAAGGAGAGAGCACAAGCACTTTAACATTGGTTAGCATTGGTAAAGGGCACAGAGACTTAAAACTAACAAAAAAGAATTAGAGAATTTCGGAAAGCAGGAGGGCAGAAGGCAAAATGTTTGGAGGCAGATATTCCAAATGATGTCAGGTCTAACAAGGAGTAAAATGCGTCAACCCCCGGGGTTTGGCTCAGTATCCCCTGCTTGCCCCATTGCCCTCTAACAGGGGGTGTGACAACTTGCATAATTAAGTAAGTACAAATTGAAATGTGAAATACAATTTTCAATTGCATTGTTCTGAATATTATATGCATTACATAATCCGTATTACCAATATTGAAGCATCTCCTCATGATCCTCCTATTGATTAAGTTTCAGAAGTAGAGCAGTTTTTAGATTTATATAATATATCGACATATTGTCTTCAAAGTACATAAGGAACTGACTATCTTTTTATGTGCAGAGTTCTCTGCCCAAACTGCGGATCCTCTGCAGTTGTAAAGTTACTATTAAATGGGATTTTGTTTGAAAAAGAGTAAACTTACACAAAAGTACGTTTACCTTTGTCAATTTGGCCCATCCTCTTCTGCTGCATACCAAAGTAATGACCTGAAGTAGTGCTCTATCAAGCCAAATCAATCTTTACCTGCTGTCACATAGGCACTAGAAGAAGGTTTTAGAACCTGCTAAAGGTTTTAGAATCATTGCTGGGGTCATAAGCAAATCACCTCTGCAACAAAGGTGAACTTAATACATTTACATGTCAATTTATATTATATCTTACAATGATGATAGTCTGTTCTAAGCACTCTTACTTTAAATAATATCGCAATTGAGGCATTACACAATATGATGAAAAGGGGATGTGTGGCAGAAAATAACACAATTCAGTGAGACAAATGGTGTATATGCAGAAGATGTATTTTGATTGTAGGTGAATCTTAGCAGTCATCTGTTATTTTTGGAATTACATCTGTGTTCCTATTTTGTATTTCTTTCTTTTTTTATTTTGTTTTATTCCTTGAACTGCTGTAGAATTCCTGCTGTCTATCAACAGGTTGAAACTTAGTAACCTATATAAAAAAGAATGATTGAGTGTCAGCATGTACTTGTCATGCATGTGTCAGGAGGAGGTAGCAGCAATGCATGTGTCGGGAGGAGGTAGCAGCAACACCCAATTTATTTGCCTGCTTAAATTTTTTACCATATTGTACAATTGTATGCTTGAAACCCGTCCTTCTGGTTGTCATTTTTTGGGGACACTCCTCTCAAAACATATAAAACCAGTACACAAACTAATGGTTGAATATTAATTGTAAGTATTCTTTAATATTTTGTGGTCTCCCAGAATGGCTGCCCTTGGCTCATGTTTCATACCTGGATTTAATGGAAAAGCATGAGAATTTTCATTTAGGATAGCATTTCCTCTGTATGGGGTTCTCCGTGGTGATGAACATTGCACAGTGGGAATGGATCTCCCTGTGCAAATGCACTTTTTTCTCTATGGAGAAATTATTTCCTCATTGAGAATCCCTCCCCTCGAGTTTGAGATGCTCCCTTTCCATTTCCTTAACGTGTTTAAAGCTGGAAATGAAAACGTGTGGAAGCTGTGAATATGCAAAAACATACTTGTGGGCATTCACAAACTTACATTTGTAAGGATTGGACCCCTCTGCACTGCAGGAGCTCCATAGAGCTGTGTTACGCCCCCTGTACTCACAAACATTCTGGTGGTGCAAAACAAACAAATAGATGGATCATTACTTACAGCCACTCTTTGTTTCACAATTAAATGCAATCCTTGTTGCTCTGCACAAACTGATATAGTGATATATATCCATCTAAGATATTGGCTGATTGACTTCCCAATTAATATATAGATATCTATTTGACTCATAAATGATGTGTTATTTAGGTAGGTGAACAAAAGCCCACAGGATCTTGTGATATTTGAATGCCCTTGACAATGATGTAAACATAATTGTCATGATGGTTATATAGATGCATTATCTTGTAGAGGCCAATAAAATAATTTATAGGTTGTTTATTATATGTAGCAAAGCTGCAGTTAATATATGGTAGCAAAATCATTACTCATTGCTCAGGAATGTATGACTCCATGTGTGTCAGTTATTTTGGTCCAGACTACATCTTTGCTTGTCTGGCATGACATGTTGATATCCATACAGTGCTCCATTTCCACAATACCTGTTATATCACATACATAAATGTTTGTCACAGAGCATACATTGGCACATGAAATAATCCACCTCATTTCATAACCAAATCATGTTGTAGTTGCAGTGCTATTTCTATTGCACATGAATGTGAAATAAAACGTTGTGTTGTTATTAGTAGATAATAGCAGTTAGTTTTCAATTGAAAAATACATTTCACACACCAGATAGGAGTAGCACAAGTATTTCAAATAAGCTATATCAAAGGGGACAACAGGATGCACATTACCAATATAAAATCTGATTTGTTTTTCATCAGAAATCACATATTAACTTCTTTATGTACATAATACACCTTTAATTATGGGTTTTAAGAGCAAAGTCCCACCAATGGCTCTATACAGTGCCCAGTTATGGTGGTGTGACCCAAATGTATCATAGGATTCCATGAAGGTCATCTGCTAGAAATTATTCCTGATCCACCCACCGAGTACCATGATACTGGCTGTAAAATGAGAACTATAGCCCTCATTACTACTTTGGCAATTTCTGGGCAAGACTGCCGTGCAGAATACCGCCACCATACCGTCAGAACTGGCAGTACAGGGTCCACCGTATTACGAGTCAGAAAGTGAGAACCGCCCAAATACAGCAACAAATGCAACACTGCCAGACTGACCGAGGGCAAAAGAATGACTGTCCGACCACCAGCCCAGCACCATTCTGTCCGCCCTATCATGTGTCAGTTTCCTACCCAGCGGTCAATGCACATCGGAACATGATTGGCGGTGTGCACTGCAGTGGTTCAAACAGGTGCTCCCAATAGTAGGCAACACCATATTGGGCAGTTTGAATGAATATACCACACCTGAGACACAGACCTGCTCACGGCACTATAAAACACCGCCCACACACACCCACATTCTATTGTAATTCCTACAAACAGCCCACATAGCGACGACCCCTTCACACAGATCCAATACACCACAGGCACATTCACACTGCACACTCATCACACAGCACACAAATGCACATTTTGCACTAGACCCACATCAAACTCACACACCAACACCACAACCCACTTGCACCCACATCCAAACACTCCCACCCTATCAACCACCCCTCACTGCACCCTACACGCACTACACCCCCACACATGATGGCACATTAAAAGCACCCACATTTCACTGACAATGGGTTGAGGGTCATGGTGGCTGAAATTGTCAGGATAGAGCTACACCTTTCAAGAGCCCAGGTCCAGCAAACATCATTGGCAAGGAAAACTGAGTTATGGCACTCCCACTACATCTAAATGCCTTCAGTCGCCCACTCAACACAGCACACACATGGCATCCAAGCAAGCACCTGCCCCAAATCACCTCCATGTAATCACCTCTCAACCACTCCTTCTACCTCCAATCCCCTACCTTTCTGCCATGACCATCCCTGTGCCCCCAAGAAACATGTCCTTCATGAATTGTCCCTGTTCCCTACCAGTGAACTAGTCCCTGCCCCCCCAAGCACCCCGTTACCCTCCCCACATCCCTGCCTTCCACCTCCCACTCCTCCCCTGATCATCACCATCCTCCTCCCCCACCTAAGACTTCCACCCCCACCAAGTCCACAGTCACTCCTCCCAAACCCAAGCCCTCTCCCCCAAAATCTAAGTCTAAGCCCAAACCTAAGGACCCTCCCTCCAAACCCAAACCACCACCCCTGGGCCCCCCTCAGGCCTGAGGTGCCTGCATGCACCATTGATGCCCCTACCCAGTGGAGGCCAGCAATTTGCAGTCAGGAGTCAAGTTGGGGCCTCATCTGAGCCCAGTGTGCAAGGGGCACTGTGGATATTCCAGACTGGCCTTGGGCTCATTTGTACATAGTTGTCATTTGGCTTTTTTTACTCTTTTTAATATATCTGCACCACTGCACCATTGATCCGTGCACAATCTTGTCCTGGCTTTCCTTCCACATGTATGTGTCATAAATATGCAATTTGGCATGTGTGAGTGTGTGTCTGTGTGTGTGTGTGTTGGTATGGGTGTTTGTGTGTGTGAGTACTAATGTCTTCCCTCCAGTGTGTGCTATGCAGGTGTAGTTACGGTTGGTGTCTTTGTCTCCATCACTGGTCCTGAATTTAATGGCCAGCAGGACCATTGGAAAGACTTGCAATTTACATGCCATGGCACCTGCGGGCATGCCTGTGTGCCTGAAGGTGAGTGTTCTCTTTTCAGTGATTCATTTCCGCCAGGCTTTTCATGGCGGTGCAACCGCCCCGGAAATCCTGGCAGTGTGCAGCCTCATAATAGGGTTGTGGGAAACAGCCTCACTGCCAGCCTGGATATGCTTGCAGCCGGCTGTGGAGGTCTCTCTACAGTGGTGGTTCAGGCAGTGACTTAGCTGTGTTGTGTTGGTTCTATTCTCATGCTCATAATATGGCGGGCAGCTCCACTGGGGCTGCGGCTGTGCGACTGCCACCTCCACCGCTGCGATCCACGAACCGCCAGACTCGCAATGACCACCCAAGTCTTGTGTCATGACATTGTAATAGCAGGTTGCTAATTCAGTGTGTAGTGAGGATCAATCAAAGACTTCTTCAAGGTAACCTTGATGGTTGCCGGGCCAAGTTAATCATAAATTAGCTAAATTGGCATAAGAACCAGTATAGTACATTTGAGTGAGTACAAAATTCAGACACTAAGCCATCAAAATCTACTAAAACTGTTGGCCATAAACATGTCCTTACAAAGAGATCGGGAGTACCTAATGAACAAACCTTACAAGAGCTACTTCGGGTGAAATTGATATATTCCAATATATGAACAAGTTATCACATTGTTGTTTGAAAGATGCAGTAAAGAACATTAGGTTTGGTCTTTATAACTTATTTTAATTTCCTGCAATTGTCTTATGTTAGAAAAAGATTGAAGAGAAATACTCATGTACCTTGAATGTAAAATGTACAATAGTTCATATGTCGTTAGATTGACTATTGTTTTTATTCATGGCATCATCTGGAGTTTGTTCTTAAAGTATGGAATACTTTCTCATAAAGACTTTGTTTATAGAAGTGTGTTATGGAAGAGATAATTGGAACATATTGTTTTGTCTGTAAACACTCCTGTTTAACTGAATTTAATAAGTTTATCTTTTAATATGCTTTTTGTACATTATTATGTTTACAGACTCTTTTGTCTAACTAAATATATATTTATGAAGATGAGATAAATGTGAAATTAAATCTTGCCATTCTTATATAATGGTAGTTACTCCACAAACAGTGTGTTTTATAATTGAACTAAATATTACTTATCATGCAGGAGTACCACAAGTATCACAAATACATTGTTGTTAATACCTTGTATAAAATATGATGTGTTTTCTTTACAAATAACATACTCATTTTTATTATAATAATTCATTTATGTAAAAGGGCTGTGTATGTTACCTTCTATTTTAATTTTACCTGAAAACACGTGAGTGCTAAAATTCCTTGTGTTGAGCCAAAAAACTTTCATTATATATTGTTTTCCTAAGAATTCACTTTACCTTTTACTGTGGTGTGTCTACTTTTCTTTTATCTTCCCTTTCCAAAGACATGGGGCTAGATGTACGAAAATATGGGTTTGCGACTCGCAAATTGCGAGTCTGGGCGACTCGCAATTTGCAACTCGCAAACCCAGATGCTGGATGGTGTCCCTGACACCATCTGCGAATCGGAAGGGGGTCGCAAAGACCCACCTTCTTAATATTAATGAGGTGGGTCGCAATTTGCGGCCCCCTTCCGATTCGCAGCACTCACAGGGATGGTGGCCTGCTGGAGACAGCAGACCACCCTGTCTGTGGCTGCTTGTTAATAAAGCAGTTTTTTTTTTTTGTATTGCAGTCCGTTTTCCTTAAAGGAAAACGAGTTGCAATACACACAAAAAATGAAACGTTTTTGTTTCATTTTTTCAGAGCCATTCACAAAGGGGAAGGGGTCCCATGGGGACCCCTTCCCCTTTGTGAATGGGTTAGCACCCATTTGAAATGGGTGCTAACTGCGAATTGCTTTGCAACCGCGTTTGCAGTCACAAAGCAATTCTACATCACGATGCAAATCGCAAATAGGAAGGGGAACACCCCTTCCTATTTGCGAGTCGCATTCCCATTTTGCGAGTCGGTAACCAGGTTACCGACTCGCAAAATGAGAATGAGCATTGCGATGTGCATTTTGCATGGCGCAAACAGCGAAATTCGCTGTTTGCGCCATGCAAAACGCTTTCTACATCTGGCCCATGGATACACACTCCCCTTTCTCTTAAACCATACAAGTTACAATGTTGTCAAATGCCTTCGCTTCTGTGTCCATTTCAGACATCCTCATCAGTGCCTCCCTCTACCACTATACTGAGACCCTCCTGCTTTGCTCAGGTATACATATGCAAGGAGAGACTGAAAGGTGTGGATTTCCGGGATCCTTTGTATGGTGTCTGGATGTATTACAGGTTCCACACTTGAGGTAACTATGCTACATGATTATTGAAGCACTTTCTCTGGTTTTGATATAGTTTTGTTAGGCACTTCCATTTGCTGTTGGTATTGCTCTGCTCACGGGGTTTGCATTTCTACCTCTTGAATCAATGAAAGTCAGGGTTTATAAGTGACAGTTGGTCAAAGATTTGACCAAACATACACTTTGAACTGCCCATTGCTGTTGACGATGCTCTACTGTGCCATGCAGAATATTGACTGCTCGTGGGATAACCTGGTTTGGGCCTATTGTGTGAGTGAATGTTGGAAATGCTGCTCAACTAGGCAACTCATGAATTATGTGGGATACTCTGAGAAAGTCATCCTTTTGGCCCTGATCACACCCATTTCTTTGGATGCATACTTGTGGATACTGACTCTGACTTGCTCTGGGCTCTGCTAACCAGGCCCAGGACCCATGCTCTGTTTAAAAGGTATATTCGAATTACTCATAATTATAATTGGCTCTGACAACCTACCTGTAAGTCCATAGTATATAGTAGGACATTAAGGTTTAGGGACACCAATGGAGTTAGGGCACCCATGGGTACACTCCTCTGGTGTCTGGTGTCATTGTAAAGGCAGGCCTGCATTCTTAGCTGCTTATAAAAGACAATTAAGCCCAAATTTGTCTTTGGAATTGCAATGACTTCAAAAGTCTTAAACTACCTTATTTATATATATAAGCCACCCCTAAAGTCTGCCCTAGGTACCCCAAGGGTAGGGTGTAGTGTAATTATAAGCAGGGATATTATAAAAGTTCTTTCAGAAGCCCTGATGAGGGGAAAACTGCCAAGGACGTTTTTGCCTATTGTAGTGCATTGGCTGCATGGGTTAACAAGGGAAGGCTTTATTTTAAATTAATAAAGTCTTTCTTTTGATAGAAGCCAGCAACAATGTCATTCAAGATTTCAAATAAATAGAATAAATCCAACAAGTCCTGAAAGAAGAGCCTAGCTGACCTGCATCCAATAGAATTTAAGGACTTAAGCAGGTGCATTCTGGGAATTGTAGTTCCAACTCCAAACGAGGAACTCTGACATTCTGGAACCTTGGATTAAATGTGTGTACACTACAAGACCCCAAAAGGAACTTCTGGAAGAAGATCCAGAAGTTTGGAGCAACTTTGGTAAAAAGATCCATACGGTGACCAACTGGTTGACAAGAGTCATGCCAGGGTCTTTGAACCAGAAAAATTCAATTTCAGGAACCTCCCTCTGAAGCTCTAAAACACTAGCCTACATAGACGGTCAAAAAATTGCTGATGGGTGTGTGTGTGTGATGCGTGCAACAGTAAAGGTCAGTCACCTTACCTTCGCTTCTTCCCTAAATGAGCACGTTCTCTCAAGACACTCAAAAAAACAAAAAAGACAAACTATTACTTCTTCTTGTCACATACCCATCGTCTCAGTCTTTAGTGCCCAGTCTGACAATCATTATTGGTGCTCCCACTCCCAGGACCTCCTCCTTGGATTCCCTCACTGCCACCCAGCAAAAGTGCCCTTCATGTCTCCATAGTCCCCCTCACACATACATTTCATTTGTATTATAGCGCAGGTGATGGCTGGCATTACTAATCTACTCAACTATTCACATATAATACAGATTTGAACTTTGCAACAGGCATATAAACCTTCTGCTCTACTTTATGGCATTACAACTGATCTCTAGACAAAAGTCTGATCCTTCTCTAGCAGAAACATAATCGCAAGAGTTAACTTGACTTTTTTATTGCTGCCTAAAAGCTTCGGTTGAAACGCATCAGTTGGAGTATATGCATTGCTTTGAAGACGCGCGCTGCGAGACAACTGGTGGTGTATATTTATAATATATATATATATATGTATATATATATATACATATATCCGTGTCTCCCAAGGGTCTTTTAAATAAAAATTAAATCCTCCGCAGAAATGCACCGGAGGACTTTTAAAACCCCTCCCTGGGGTCAGCCATTGGTCATGTCCCGCACCAGGGAGATTGTGCGTGAGTAGGCCATTGGCGGACGCACACACCAAAGAGGTTAAAATAAAATGAGTCTTACTCCATAGAAAACAATGGAAACGTTGTTGTTACACTAAGTACTTGGATTGCGTAAAAAATAAAGCCGCTCGGGTGACCGTGCATCGGAAAAGTCAGTGATGCGTTGATTCCTTACTTGCAAATGAGCCCGTACGTCGCTTATTCTCCGGTCGGGTAGGCAATATGTCCTTTTTCTTTCCCACAAGAGACAGATACTGCGATTTCCAGATGGGCACCTTGGATCCGTGCAGGTTCATGTGGATTTTGATGCCCAGCAATGATGTGTGAGAAATCTGGCCAAACGGTGTTGGAAAACCGCACTGCAGGGGTGTCATTCTTAGCAGGTGCAAGCGGGTGTTGCATCATTTCTCAAGCTGTGATGCAGGTGATTAATCGAAATCAGCCGTGCGGCGGATGTGCATTGTTCTTACAGCCTCATTGCAGGTGGTGCACAGCTTCTGGGACTGGATAGGGCACCACTTGGCAGGGCAGGAGTCTCAGCAAAGCCCAGGTGCTGGCAAAGGACGTCTTTGATGGCCCTGAGACTTCAAAACAGGAGGCAAGCTCAGTCCAAGCTCTTGGAGACACTTCACAAGCAGGAATATACAACAAAGTATAGTATTTGCCCTCTTCCAGGCAGAAGCAGCACCTGCAGGCCAACCCAGCAAAGCACAGTCACAGGCAAAGGAGAAGTACCCCTCTTCCAGCTCTTCAGTTCTTCTCCTTGGCAGAGGTTCCTCTTGGTTCTGGAAGTATTCTGACAATCTGGGGTTTTGGGTCCACTACTTATACCCCTTTCTTCCTTTGAAGTAGGCAAACTTCAAAGGAAAGTCTCTGTTGTTCACAAGGCCCAGATGGCCCATTAGGATATGCAGGCTACACCCAGCTCCCTTTGTGTCACTGTCTAGAGGGGACTCATAAACAGCCCGGCTGTCAGTCTGACCCAGCCAGGGAATACACAAGCAGGCATAGTCGCTGAATGGTGTTAGCATGAAAATGCCCATTTTCTAAATGTGGCATTTTCAAACTCACAATTTAAAAACCAACTTTACCAAAATATGTATTTTTAAATTGTTAGTTCAGAGACCCCAAACTCCATATCTCCACCACCTCCCAAAGGGAAACTAAACTTAAAAGATATTTACAGGTAGTCTCTGGGTTAACCTATGAGATAGATAGGCCTTGCAACAGGGACAACCAAGTATTTCACTGCTAGGACATGTAAAACACAACAGTGCATGTCTTACCTTTAACATACACTTCACCCTGCCCATGGGGCTAACTAGGGCCTATCTTAGGCGTGCCTTACGTGTATAAAAAGGGAAGGTTGGGCCTGGCAAGTGGCTACGCTTGCCAAGTCAAATTGGCAGTTTAAAAACTGCACACACACACAGGGCTACTCATGTGGGAGGCACAACCAGTGCTGCAGGCCCACTAGTAGCATTTGATTTACAGGCCCAGGGCATCTCTAGTGCACTTTACTAGGGACTTGCTAATACATCAAATATGCCAATCCTAGAAAAGCCAATTACATGTACAGTTTACGCAGGGAACACTTGCACTTTATAACTGGTCAGCAGTGGTAAAGTGCTCAAAGTACCAAAAACAGCAAAACCAGAATCCAGCACACAGTCAAAACATGGGAAGCAGAGGCAAAAAAGACAGGGGAGACCATGCCAAGGGTGCCAGGTCTAACACTTCCCCACTTAGCTCAGCCCAGTCTCCGCTTGCCGGTGCTGATGCTACCAAAAGAAAGTGTAGTAGATCATAACATGGACATGAAAACACTTCAGTCACAACTCTGACAGGCAAAACATACCATCATGTTAAGTGGACCCCTGCATGAAGTGCCAGAAAATTGGCACCATCATCTGACAATACAAAACCATGCATGCCATCTGGAATTACAAAGGTAACACAAGCAAATCGGGGTCTCAAACAACTACAATAGCATGGATGAAGTCTAGCTAGCACACTAACCATATCACAACTAGGTGACTACTTCCCCCCAAACCTGTGCCACATGCAGCACATCCCAGTGAGCTAGTAGCCAAAAATTGGATCTCATTGTAAGGTGTCCCACCAATTACACAGACACAAGGCTATGCACACATCTAACTTGCATTGATGTAATGTATCAACAATAACAGATGTTGCTAAGGAAATCCAGACAACACTGGTACAAACATGCCATACCCGGATTAAGTGACATGGAAACGTCCATGTACGGTTCTATAAGTAACACCTGCCAAAAATGAGTCAAGGAAGTAGTAACAAACTCACTCAGACGTCCCCCACATGTGGTGTTCCAAGGAAAAGCAATGATGTCAGGTCCTAAACATCACTGAGAGATGTCTCCAGAATACACATAAGAATGGTCCTGTAAGACCCAGAATAGCCCCCACCAATGTCTCACACTCATTTCCATCCCATTTCCATGTATACGTATGAGTGTGTTTGTAGTAGACAACTGTACCTTGCAATCACTAACAGAAAGATACCAAATTATTGTACAATGAGAAGCTACATCACTACCCACAACTCAGGCATGGCAAGAACTGCATCTGTCTGTGGATGAATCCCTGACCCCGAGCACATGTGATGTAAACATGACTGCAAGTCAATCCATGATGCATCCCAACAGTCAAGGCACAACTCCCAATCAACACACGGGTGATGTGCTCCTACAACCAAAATTTCACATCAAGGGTACAAATGATCATGACCGGTGGAGTGGCCCTACCTGTCACGTCCATCGTAGCTACTGCAGTTACACATGACTAATGACATACTATGAGGCATGAATGTATCTGTCTGACAACATAGGATTGTGACACATTCCTGTCTGGGTCATCACAGTAAATGGACAACCATTGCAGATCTACCATAATGATAACAGGACTTCATGGATATATATGTGAGAGATTCCACCATGTACGCGACCGTCACAGCCAGCGGACACTGCCACTGGCCCAAGACAACCACAGGCAGCAATGTTATCCTATGGCAAAGTCCGCTGTGGTAGCATCCGCCTGCCCCCAAAGCCATGACGAGGTCTGCTGGCGGTCACTGGTGGGTCCTAAGGTCCAATGGAGTAGGTCAGGCAACCGCCATTTTATAGACATATAATGTAATTAAATGCTAATTTTGATGTGTCATTTGGAAAATGTTGCCCTGGCGAATCTTGAGTGCTGGTCTTGTCCTGTCATGTAGGTCAATAGTTTTAATAATCATATTGTTATGTGGTCCAGCACATATGACAACATAATTGAAGGCACAACCACCACCCCCTCCCCCATGGGCAATCTAGGATTTGGGGCATTGAATCACAGTCAGAGTTGCAAGTTAGATGTTGTCCGGATAGATGTTGTGTACACATATGTGAAAAAGCAAGCGGGTAATAGGGTATAAATGTGTAAATGTCAGTCTTGATGTGTGTTGTGCATTATCTTTTCAATGACACATGATATGTCACAGTTCATATGTGACATGTATTATGTAAATTGTAAGGGACACTATGAATGATGGCCATATCTTCCTTTTGTCCCATAAAGTTACCCTGGGAGAAGAAGAATCCGACAACCTCCTGTGTATCGTCTACTAGCAGACTTGTAGGCCATGGAGGACAGACATGTTATCCAGAAATACTGCCTAGTAAGGCAGACAATCACGGATTTTTGTCGTCAGTTGGAGCCAGATCTAATGCCAGCCATCCGTCATCCAAATAGCATACCACCCATTGCACAACACATGTCAGTGTTGCACTTCCTGGCCAATGGGTCCTTCCAAAACACAGTGGCTCTAACTGCGGGGATGTCCCAGCCTTTGTTCAGTCTGGTCTTCAAGGATTTTCTCTCTGTAATGTTGAAAAACCTGCATAGCTATATCCGGTTTCCTCAGTGTGAGGATTTTACCCATGTGAAGGCAGAGTTCTATGGTTTGGCATTCATCCCACATGTTGTGGGAGCCATTGATGGTACCCGTGTAGCCTTTTTTCCACTGTATGGCAATGAATAGGTCTATCGGAACAGGAAGAACTTCCATTCCATCAGTGTCCAAGAATTGTTTTGGCAGACCTCTACATTTCCCAAATCTGTGCTGGTACCTGTGTTGAGTCCACATTGCCTTCATCATGCAGAACAGAGCTATTCCACAGCTTATGACACAACTGTACCCAGAGAGAACCTGGCTGGTTGGTAATTAACAAATGTAATGTGTGTTTGTATGCTATGTCTGCTGGTAGTGAGCAGACACATTTTGGGGGCTATGATCTGTTTAGGAAGTTCTTTCTAAACAATGTGAACTGGCCTTCCTTTCTACACTACTTTCATCTTGACATCTCAGCTCTAGATTGATCTGGGTGTGTTGCCACATCACAGGGTGTACCATGACCTGTATCCTTTTCCCTCCCAGGTGGATCACGTTCATTGTGGTTTTGGGGTCTGTGGCACAATATCATATGGACAGTGGCCTGGTATTTGGGGTTGCATGGCCTGGTCCTCCTTGAATTTATTCAGATGTTACTCTTAGCACAACTCACAGTTCACACTGTCCGTCCTTTGAGGTAAGTGGACTTTCATAACAAGTATACCAACAGGGATGTTGGACCATATGCAGACTAGACTGGGTAATTAGATTGGGTAGACAGAGCCTCCTGGCCTCAGCAGTCATATGACTCCCTGTACTACATACAGTTTTTCAATTTGACTCACCCAGGTGTGAACACATCATGAGTGAGTTTCCAGGTAAAGGTATTTTGGCAGGTGTACAGTGTATTGTTGCTTGGAGTGTGAGCAAGGGATCCTCCTATGAGTAACAACCATTTCACTCCCTGTATTCCACACAGTGTAGAGTTGTCCTCCTTTCAGGTGAGTACAGGTCAAAGGCTGAGTAGAGAGAGAATGGTCATAGTAGCAGAGAATACAGTCGTGATTGAGTGTAGTGAGAGTCCCAGTGCCTCCTGGTCTTAGCATTAATGTTATTGCCAGTCCTACCCACACACTATCCAGCTGAGATCCTCTCAGGTAAGTGAAGTTGAATGGCTGATTAGAGGGAGAATGGTCATAGTAGCAGAGAACACAGTTGTGACTGAGTATAGTGAGAGTTCCAGTGCCTCCTGGCCTTAGCTTTCCTGTCGTTGTCTGTCCTACCCACACACTATACAGTGAGATCCCCTCATGTGGGTACACTCCAATGGGGAGTTGACAAACAAGGTAATTTTGATTATGCAACACTGTTCAGGTTTTAGTGATAGTAGAGCAGTGCCTGCTGGGACTTGTAGTGCTTTCAATCCCTGTATTTCACCCAATATACAAATATGTTGTTCTCCAACATGAGTCTACTTGATATGTTGGAGGCCAGATCAGGTCTATTGATAGGTGGACACTGGGCTGTTGAGTAGGGTGACATTGTAGGTGGCAAGGGGTGATCAGTAAGCATGCATGCCAATACATTTTGGTGCCATTTTTGTTGTTGTGACTTACCCAACTCCTCTCCCCCAGGTATTCCTGTCAAGTCCTCAGGATGCAGGATGGCCAAGACCCTGATGGTAGTTGTAGGGTAGGAGGTGGGGGGCCACCGTCAGTCTTCAAGACCACAAGCTGGTGCCTGGACACAATAGAACAAACTTCCCCCCTAAGGTCATTCCACCTCTGCCTGATGTCATCCCTTGTGCGCCGGTAGCTGTCTACAGAATTTACTCTGTCGACTATCCTTTTCCACATTTCCATTTTCTGAGCGATAGTAGTTTGCTGGACTCCAAATAGTTGTGGCTCTACTCTAATAATTTCATCCACCATGACTCTTAATTCTCCATCTGTGAAACTGGGATTTTTCTGTGGTGACGTGATGATGGAAAAGAAGGAAAAAAAGTATGATGGTTAGGTGCTGAGGGGTGGTGGGGAGTACATAAAGTGTAAAGTTGCAAATATGTGTGGTGGGGGTGCTTTGAGAGTGTGGGATATGTGCTTAGTGCAAGTTAGAGGGGTGTCCAATCTATGGTTGGTGAAGTTTTTGGACAGTACTTTGGCTTGGGTTCAACGTGGAGATACAAAGGATTGTGGTGTATGAAGGGGTGTGTTTTACAGTGTGGTTTGTAGGTGTGTTGAGTATGTGAATGTGTGTCAGCTATGTTGTATTAAAATGCATCCAATGTGTTGTGGTGACCTCCGACCGCCGCAGTTCACACTGCCATTGGATGACCACCATGGCAAGACCTCCAACACAATTTTTTCGACTTGTGATAGGTCCGGTGGTTGGTTGATGGGCTGGCAGTGCCGGTGGTCAGACCACCTATTTCCCGCCCTCCTGGGTGGGTCAGATTTGTGGTTGGCTTTTGACAGGCCTCCCAGTGTAACTCGTAATATGGCAGTCTGAGAGACTTGTGAGAGGTCATATAATTGTATGATGGGCTGGCGGCGCCAGTTGTCAGACAGCCTAATTCTCGTCCTCCTTGGTGTGTTAGATTTTTTTGGTTGGCTTTTGATGGGACTGCCTGTGTAAGTCGTGATAGGGCAGTCTGAGAGACCGCCAGCATGGCGGTCTTTTGGTAGCTGCCAGCATGGAGGTCTGGTGGTCCGCCCACCAAACTCGTAATGAGGCCCTTAATCTTTAAAAAATCATATCTCTGGTTCCCTACGTTGGATCACTGTTGTTTTGGCGTCATTTTAAAGATAAAACTATTTTCTATTTTTATAAAGTGGTGTTGGATTTTTATTGTGTGCTGTGTTTTTCTTATTTACTGTTTTGTTGATATTAAATGCTACATACCTGTCCCTGAGTTAAGCCTAACTCCTCTGGGCCAAGCTACCAAGGGTTGAGCAAGGATTAATTTATTGAGACTTTGACTGAACCTTATTTGAGATTGTGGTCTTTTCTGAGTGTAGGTACCTATTTGCCCTTACTAATAAACCACTTTCTAACAGACACTTCATGTTGTGACTCAGGAAGGTCATTGCTTGCAACATTGGGTAGCTTCTCTTTTCTACATTGCAGCGTTAAATGGGCTCCAGCCCTTTTTTCTCTGTAATAGTTTCACTTGTGCTAGCTCCTATGTGTCTGTCCCAATCAGGAAAGATGTCTGAATACTTTGAACAGATGCCACCATGACCATTTCTCCTGAAGTAGCAGTAAACATGGTAAGAAAAACATGATGCCTATTGATGATGATAGCTATTTCATTGTGATTTACTGTGCTCTCTCATTTAATTTGAATTTATATTTGGCTATGTTTTGTAGGCATTTGATAACATAAAAACACATGGGTGGCATAATAGATTTGAGCTGTGACTGCACGGATTATCATTTGTAAATGTCTTTACTTTGACATGTTGATCTGGTGGCCATATGATAGGCATACCTGTCCTCGAAGTGTACAAAAGCAGTGGACATATTTATTTAGAATAGTAGCCTTGGATATATCTTCCTAGTTCTCATCTCAGAATATTTCACTACAGTAAGATAACAGGGTTAGTCTTATGCATGTATGCATGCATGTGCCCTGTCATGGTCTGAATCACATTTCCATAGGTCACATTTTAGGTATCACCATTCATGGTGTCTTTGTCACATTTCAAATCAGCATACTGCCTCTTGTGACTTCACTCAAACACCAGCCCAGTCAAGTCTGGTCACAAATGTAAGTAACATTTTACTCTACAAGGAGCCTATAAGGATAATTTTTTAACATTACTCAAACCATCTTTGGGGATATAAATGGTTGGGAAGCATGTATTCCTGACTATACAAATAAATGTTGTCAATTGCAAAACTGCAGTCTGGCACAAATAGTAATTTACAAATACTTTTATCAATTCTGGTCATACATGGTGTTAATTATGGTACCTTTTTGTTTAAGATATTTCCTATAAAGACCAGGGTATGTTGCTTGTAAGACTTTACTATGTTGTGTGGGTATCTATCTCTGCTGTCTTCCTGCAAAGCTGATGTTGTAGCTGATGTTGTAGCTATTTTCAAAAGATCTTCTGCATACTGCAGATATTTTATTTTAATGTCATCCCAGTCCTCTGTTCTTTGGTAGGTTCAAGTTATATATACATTTTGTGTAATAGATGACCTCTTTTGGCTTTGGGCCTGAAGAACAGATGCCCCCATTCAAAAGAAAACCTACGGGAAGATTTACAAGGCCCTAGCACCTCCTTGCGCCACATTAACATTTTTTTTACTGTAATGTGGCTCAACAAGGCAAAAATTGCCACACCATATGTACACAGTAGCGTAATGCATGCATTGTGTCACTTTGCAACATCTTGTGCCACATTATGCCTACACCAGGCATAATGAATGCAAGGGGGCGTTCCAGTGTTAGGAGGCCTGCAAAAATGGCGCAATGAAATTTACAATATTTCATTGCGCCATTTTTGGTATAATTTTTATTGCCTGTTCAAAGCAGGCCTTAAAGGGATGCACCAATTGAAATCAATAGGCCTCCGTGCCCTTTACTCCACTAGCTTCAAAATGTTTGATGCTAGTGGAGCAAAGCACTAAAATACCATCAAAAATGTTGATGCTATTGGCCTAACATGTGCCGTGGTGCGCAGTATTGTAAATACGGCTCATCCATTGTGTCATTAGGTGGCGTGGGGGAGGCACAAGAAATCTGATGCATCAGTACTGAGGCGCCAGATTCTTGTAAGTCTGTGCCATAATTTCCTTGGACTTCCAGGCCAAGTGCCATCACCTTCTCTGATATAAAACTGGCTGTCCAATCAATTTACAGGTCCTTTGTATGTGTTTCTTTTGCCACCTCTACCTCTTCAACTGACATTTCATCAGCAGAATTATAGTGGTGACAGATGCCCTCTAGGACCTGAAATTGCAGAGTTCTGTAAAGTTGCCATGCACATTACTAAGTGCACGTGTAAGCATGATGTATCTTATGCATGTGTTTGTATTGTACCATTTGCATATTGAAAACATGTCGGTTATGCCATTGTCAAATGTGTACTGGCATAACCTACATATAGATACAAAATAGATGATTACCTTTAAATATAGCACTATTATTGTTGATCCAATAGTACAGACCTCTGCTGTTAGCATGTGGAAGTGGGCTGGTGGGCCTGACCCATTCTTACTGCGAATGTGGGCTTCTGTTGTTATTTTGGTTTGATTTTTTTTCTTGTGTTTATTTGTTTGTACTTATGTATTAGCACTGCATGAGGTACTGATGTGATCATTATAAAAATCTCAAAAAAGAAATAATCCAAAATAAATATATCATTGTCATTACAATAAATATCTTAAAATAAAGCTTTTGTTATGATGTGTATTATTACCTGCCCAAAGAACTGGGCAAACATATTAAAGGATAAAAAACCTAAGTAAAACATTTTACATGGATACTGTGTTGCTCTCTTAATGTTCAGATACATATTTTTCAAAGATATGTCATGTATGACATGCAGAAATTCCTCTAAATTACCCTCAATATGGGTAAAAGGTTTTTAGAAGGCCTACAAT
This sequence comes from Pleurodeles waltl, assembly GCF_031143425.1. Lineage (NCBI taxonomy): Eukaryota > Metazoa > Chordata > Amphibia > Caudata > Salamandridae > Pleurodeles > Pleurodeles waltl. The sequence continues at coordinate 834,751,804 of NC_090437.1, forward strand.
ATGTAACAAGGTGTATATTACAGATTTTCTTAAGACACACACTGCAAAACGTAAACAAAATCCTAAACATTCATGAGTATAAAATATTGGGAAAAGCTGAACCTAAGAGAATTTTAACATTAGAAAACTCAACAATTTGGATTTCTCCTTCATAAATGGGTCGCTATTTCTTTCAAAATGATACCTTCAATTTCAGAGCAGTTGTACATTAAATACAATAATGACTAAAGCTCTAAAGAAATAAAAGAAGATGTTGTGGAGAGATTCCTGTTATGATAACAAGACAGCAGAATTTGGGCCGCAGCACAAATGACTGTGGGGGACTAAAGTGGTCATTGTGAACATGACGGGAAACACTGCTCCACCAGCGGTGGCGATAACTACCGCCAACAGGCTGGTGGTCCGGACCGCCAAATAATGAAGCACATGAGAAACAAGTAGCTGTCTAGCCACACACCCTCAGCATTGGAGTGGTGACATGGACGAAGGAGGCCGCCCACAGCCCACCAAATAATGAAGCACAAGACCACCATCAGTTCCGGGGCGGTAACATGGCGGAAACAAACTAAATAAAAGGAAACACTGACCGGAGGTACACACAACATGCTGATCAGAAATGGAGAGAGAGTTGCAAACAGTGACAGTGCTGCTCCTTGCCATATACCTCCACAACCGTGACCGCTGACGAAGACGACGACGGTAAGTACCACAACCTAGTACACATGGGAAGAAAGGGCACAGTTACACATACACCCCACCCACCCTGCAACGCACTCCCATCCACTCACACCATCCCACACCATACACACCAGAACAAGATGTACTTACCCGACACAAGGCAACAAAGACCGGCACCAAAGTACACACATGTGCACACCACACTCCCACAATGAAACTATTAATAACGTCACCATATTGTGCCAACAGCACCACTGGGCACTCAAACTTCCACATGTGCATAGGGTACTCTACTGTAATGGGACATCAATGAGGCAGCCAGACACCTCAGGGAATAGGGGCAGGGGGTTGCGGGGTGAGGACTTACGTCTAGAAGGGTTGGTTTGGGCTTACGTTTGGGTGGTGGAGGGGGTTTGGGCATACCCTTGGAAGGTGGGGGAGTGGGCTTGGACCGGGGGTGGCAGAGGGACCTGGGGAAACATGGGCTTCTTCCTCCCTGGGAAAGGGGCACGGGAAAGGGAAGGGCGGACTGGGACGCGGAAGGAGTGGTCTGGGCAAGGAGATGTGCACGTTTAGGGACGAGACGGAGTGGGCCAGTGGGTTCAAACAGATCAACACGGGAGAGGACAAGTTTCTTAGGGGCAGTTGGGGTGGATTTGGAGGAAGATGTTGGAGAGGAGGTAGAGGGAGTGCTTGTTCCAGGTGTATGTGTGCTGGACGTGGATGAATGTGCCTGTCCAGTATGCTAATGTGTGTTGTATATTATGTGGGTGTCTGTGAACGTATGAGTGTTTTGAGAGGAGGGTGGTGGAAACAGTGGGACAAGACAGGCTGCCAGTGTACATGGATGCTATCTGGGTGTCTGCAGGTCTGGAGTCTGTGCTGCATGTGTCAGTCAATGTAGTTGTGGTGAGTGCATGTGTGGTGTCCGGGGTGAATGACTGGATGTCAGATGTTGTGGTGACTGCAAGAATGAGGGCAGCAGCAGTGACTGAGGATGCAGTGCTTTTGGGTGTGCATATTGAGGAGACAGACAGGGAGGCGGGAGAGGTGGACACACTGGGGGAAGTGGATGTTGTTATGTGTGCCTTTGTATGTTGGGTGTGTGTATGCTGTGGTGGGAAGTGTGGTGCTTGTGTTCGTCTGTGTGCTTCTTGTGTGTTGATGTGTGTATGGCTGTCTGGACGTGTGCTTGTGATGGGTGAAGGGAGTGGGGTGCTGGAAGGGGTAGAGTTGGTTGGAGGGGGGAAAAAAAAGACCAAGGACATTGGCTGCTGTCAAACAGGAGGCCAGAGCCTGAAAAGATCTCTGTAGGCTAGACATGGCACTGTGAATGCCTTCCAGGTATGCATTACATTGCTGCATATGGGATGCTCACCCCTGGATGGCATTCATGATGGTTGTCTGCCCTATAGAGATGGTCCTCAGGAGGTCAATAGTGAGGGCAGCAGGGCTGACTTTGTCAAGGATGAGGTGCCTGGAGCAAAGGAGACGCCCACTCTCCTGGGTGAGCAGGCACAGGCAATTGGGTGGTGAGCAACTGAGAGGGCAGAGATGGCATGGGGTGACAAAGCATGAGAGAAATCTGTGAATACCAGAATGAATGTACATTCCTGGTTCACACACACTCCCATCCAAGTCACACACCTACACGCAGCACGTACTGCAACAGTCAGGACTGTGCCCCTGACTAGTGGCCACTACCCCAGGACACACCCCATTACTCACATGAAACACAGACCTGAGAAAATGTGTGGACTACACACATGGGGGACCATGGCCAGCCAATGCACCCACTAGTCCATGGGCCCACAAAGCATCCAAGAGTACAAGAAGGTGAACCCCCATGGGACTATTTGTATTGTCCACACCTGCCCCACACCATATCCGTGTCTATGGGGGGCAGGACAGCAGGAACACACCTGTCAGAGTGCTTTGCACTGCTCAAAATACATACCACAGCACCCAAACACATCCATCAAAGTAGTATTAACCAGTGTTGGCACTCACCCCCTTGTGGCTGCTGTGCTACCTTCAAGCACCCAACCCAATCTGGATAGGCCACCTCCAGAATGCGGGCCATTAAGGTGGGGCCAGGGCCCAACGGGCACCCCTTCATCATTGGGAGGCCTTCCCAGCTGGGCCTTGCAGGTCTTCCTGGCCCAGCGCTTCCTGCAGTGGGTGGCCTGCCAGTTGTAGACCCCCGGGGTCCGCACCTCCTTGGCGATGGCTTGCCACAGTCCTCTTTTCTGATGGGCACTGATGTGTATGGGATACACAGATCAGAAAAACAGACGTCAGGAGGTGGGCATCTCATACAGATGACATGTCATCCCCTATGGAACGGACTTTTCTAAAGGTTATGTTACCAACTCACAAATAGTACATGCCACACAATCTACGGCTGCGCAGTTACCAATTGTTGGAAAATGGGTTATTGGTAATGGCAGGTAGGTACCTACACTTAGCAATAGGCCACTAACATCCACTAAGGTCCAGTTAGGTCTCAGTAAATTAACCCCAGTTCAACCCTTGGTAGCTTTGCAGCAAGCGTCAAGGCTTAACTTAGGAGATGTAAGGCATTCAAATATCACAAAACAGTAATTAAATAAAACACAGGAAACAGTCTAAAAATCCAAAACCAATTTATAAAAATAGATCATATTCTTATCTTTAAAATGACATAAAAACGAATAAAATTGGATAAGGGGAACAGGAGATATGAATTTTTAAAGAATGATTGTTTTTTAGCGCCTAGAAACAGAAAGCGCCAATCGGGTCATCTGGTTGCACTTCGACCGGGGCAAAGTCAAAGTTTGAGGCCGACCGCAATGGAGCCCTGCTCGGCTACAGGCCATGGGAGGCCTCGGTTAAAAGTTTACCTTCACACTTAGGCGGTCATTCCAACCGCGGCGGGCGGCGGTAGCCGCGCGCCATGCGGTAACCGCCATATGGCCGCCATATGGCCGCTCCGCGGTCAAAAGACCGCTGGGGCCATTTCAACTTTCCCGCTGGGCCGGCGGGCGCTAGCCAAGTTAGCGCCCGCCGGCCCAGCGGGAAAGGGGCCTGCAACACTGAAGCCGAATGGAGCCGGCGGTGTTGCAGGTGTGCAGTCTGCTAGGCAGACAGTGAAAAGCAGGCTGGGGCCCTGTTAGGGGGCCCCTGCACTGCCCATGCCAGTGGCATGGGCAGTGCAGGGGCCCCCAGGGGCCCCAGGACACCTGTTCCCGCCATCCTGTTCCTGGCAGTGAAAACCGCCAGGAACAGGCTGGCGGGAAGGGGTTCGGAACCCCCATGGCGGCGCGAGAATTAGCCCAGCCGGGGGAAATCCGGCGGGAAACCGCCGGACCCGGTTTTCCAACGGAATGGGCTTTGAAGCACCGCCAGCCTGTTGGCGGTGCTTCAGTCATCCGCGACCCTGGCGGTCATAGACCGCTAGGGTCAGAATGACCCCCTCAGTCTCTTTTTTGAAGATTTTCTTCAGCGGGACGAACCTGCCAGTCCAATCCGACCTCCTGGAGCCCTTCTCCGGATACGCGATGCGGGAATCCTCGGTGGAGATTTTTACCTTCGGACTTGGTCGTTTTTTTGAAGTGAAAATCCTTTGACCGGGGTAAACCTGGATCTTGATCTGACGTCACTGGAGCCCTCCTCGGATACGCTGGCTGAGAGGTCCCAGTCAACTTTTTACCTTTGGACTTAGGGCCTGATTACAACATTGAAGGATGGTGTTAATCCATCCCAAATGTGAAGGATATCCTGCCCACCGTATTACGAGTTCCATAGGATATAATGGACTCGTAATACGGTAGGTGGTATATCCGTCACATTTGGGACGGATTAACACCGTCCTCCAAAGTTGTAATCAGGACCTTAGTCTCCTTTTTCGGAGATTTTCTTTACTGGTACGAACCAGCAAATCAGGGCAGGTCACGGTTGAGGCAAGCCGGCTAGAGTTGCCACGGCGGGTCGGTCCCTCGATGGAGCTTTTTTTTACAAAAGTTCTCCAAACTTCTGGGGCTTCTCCCAGATGTCCTTTTAAGGTTTTTTTGAGGTCCACAGGTCACCCCAAGGGTCCAGAAGTTCTGAGATTGTCCTTGGGGGGTGCGGACTACAACTCCCAGAATGCATCTTGCGCCAACACTTTTTTGGCCACTTGGAAGTGGCCAGCTGGTTGATTTCTTCAGGAGTTGGTGCAGGGGACTCTGCATAGCAATTATTCACCTGTAGCAAACAGGGAGTCCCTCCTTGAACCAGTTGAAGCCAGGCAACGTCCTTCTTGTGGTGAAGCCCAAGTGTGCAGCTGGTGCAGTCCTTCTGAGTGCAGGTTCCAGGTGAGGCCAGGGGTCCAGAAGGGCAGTTCTTCTTCTCCTTTGGTTCTTCCTTGTTGGAATCTGATGGGATCTGAGGTGTGGGTGCAGGTCTGCCAGTTTTATCCTTGCTCCTGGGTGAAAAGCAGGGGGGTCCTGGTTCTCCAATCAGGTGCAGGGTCCTTCCCCCTGTGATGACCACTTCCTGGGAAGTGTGGCAAAAATCAATCCCAGGAGGCAACATTCTCCAAAGATCCATCATGGCTGAATCTGATTTTTGGAGGTTACATCTGGCTGAGCCCACCCACTGGTGTGGCTAAAAATCATAAACACACCCCTCTCCTGCCCTCTCCTAATCTAATCAAGGGGGCACCTAGTTGTCTGGGGTTGCAGGATGTGGGGGTGTTGCTGGTTGCTCCAAATGTCCTTCTCTTTCTTTGAAGACCAGTTTGGCAGCCCTCCCCCTTCCTGCCTCACCATCTGCTGAGGGGAGATCCCCTCCCACAGGCACATTCCTTTGTGTGAAGCCAGGCAACTTCACACCTCATCAAGGCAGCCTGGCCAGGCTGCGAGAGGCTGGCCAATCGGAGCACAGCAGCAAAAACAATGCAGGGCTGAAATTGGCAACTTTTCAGGTAAAGTTTAAAACTCTTTACCTGAACAAGTTATATTAAATCCCACAACTAGAAGTTGTGGGATTTATTACAACAATTAATTTGATACCAAACTCTTGGTATCCATCATTTAAGGAGACTTTAAAAGTCTCCTGATTTTAGCCTATGAAGGCCATTTATTACAATGAGGGAAAAACGAATTTGGCTCTTTTTACCTCACCAGGGCTTATACAACTATTTTTATAAGGTCCCTGCTTATAGTTACATGGCACCCAGCCCTAGGGGCACATAGGGCAAACATTAGGGGTGACTTATATGTAAAAACAAGGTAGTTTAAGACTTTGGAACTACTTTTAATTCCAAAGTCTAATTTGCATATAACTTTAATTTAAAAGCAGCCAGCAAGGCAGGCCTGCCTTTAAAATAACACTGGGCACCTGAGCAGTGCACCTATGGATGCACTACCTATGCTGTGGTCCATAAACCTACATGCCCTACCATATACTAGGGACTTATAGGTAGGTTAACTTAGCTAATTATAATTAGCCTAATTTGCATATCCATTTTACACAGAGCACTGGCCCTGGGAATGGTAAGTAGTACCCAGGGCACAGCCAAGAGTCAGTAACCACCAGTACCTGTCCAAAAAGTGTGGGGGTGACCAGGGCAAAAAGGAGGACTTTCCTACACCAATCAAACACATGTGCATACAGGCACCCACCCCCATCACACACATCCAAGCAAGACATCTGCCAACTCACCTGCTCCTATGGTCGCCCATATAACTTGGCATAGAGGGGTAGGACCCCGTTCACTAGCTTCTCGAGCTCCTCTATGGTGAAGGCTGGGGCCTGTTTCCATGTGACTCGCGCCATTACAGTGACCAGAGTCAGGACACAGCAGCACACGCAGCGGAGTACTTGCTTGCATGGGAATCAGGATTCAAGTGTCATGGGTGTGATGACATTGCTTACATTCCGCGGCGCTGTGCACTGTCACCACCAGCGGCGATCATGATAGGCCCAGGTTCCCTTTGACAACCATGTAATCCAATGATTGTGTGCACCACGGTGAATACCGCCTTCCGCCATGACGACTACCGCCAGCGGAATGATGTCACTTCCACTCCATCAGACCTGGATGGCAGGAGGCTGCCATCTTGCTAGCACCACGTACATATATCTTGGCCAGGGGCCCCATGCAGGGCCTCTAAGTCTCAGCCCTTAGTTGCTTGCTCACATGAGTGACTGATGCTAACATGCACCCATCTTATGAAATGTGTCCACACTGGGATGCCATTACAACAGAGTTGACTCTGCACACATGTGCCTAATGTTGTACATAATACATAGCGTCTGTGTGTAACCTATGTATTGCACATCCATTAATACATTTACAACCTGTTTCGCACGTGTATGTGTGCCCCTCATATGTGTTCTTCCATCCCCCATAGGAACAGACCCATGTGGCGAGGCAGGGCCCCATCTGTGTACAGACCTCTTGTTGATTTGGAAACCATGGATGAACGTCACATCATTGTCACCTACAGACTCAATCGTGCAACAATCCATGACCTATGTGCCTTACTGGATCCTATACTTGGACCGGCAAATCAGAATCAGCATGCCATTCCTACTGAAGTGCAAGTGCTATCTGTACTCCATTTTGTGGCTACAGGCTCTTTTCCTGTGACAGTGGGCATGGGTGCAGGGTACTCACAGCCAATGGTTAGCCTCATCCTGTCAAAATTCATGGATGCATTTGTCCAACACCTGCAGACATATGTCCAGTTTCCCCAAAGGGCTGAACTACCTGCCATCAAGTCTGGATGTTATGCCTTTGCTAACATTCCCCTTGTGACTGGTGCCATTGATGGAACCCACATAGCTCTTATAGCCCTAAGAGAGAATGAACAGGTGTACAGGAATCGAAAGAACTTCTACTCCATGAAAAAACAATTGGTTGTACTGCTGACCAGTACATATCACATGTAAATGCCAGGTTTCCAGGATCAGTCGATGATTCCTTTGTCCTGAGAATCATCAGTGCCCCACACTTGATGGAACAAGTACAAGGGGACAGAGGATGGCTCATAGGTGAGTGTGTATGACACTAGATCAGTACATGTCTGACAGCCAGGCTGTATGCAGGTAATGGCAGTTTGTTAAAGTCATCTTTCGCCCACTTTTGCAGGTGACTCTGCCTACCCCAACTTGCAATGGCTCCTGACACCTATGAGGAATCCCAGGACAGATGCAGAGAGGAATTATAATGAGGCCCATGGACGTACTAGGAGGGTGATTGAGTGCACTATGGGTCTCCTGAAGGCTAGATTGTGTTGCCTCCATTTACCTGAGGGATCCCTGTGCTATGGCTCTGAGAAGGTGTGTAGAATAGTGGTGGCCTGCTGCAAACTGCATAACTTGGCTGTGAGGAAGGCTATCCCCTTTCTAGATGAGGAGGGTACTGTCCAACCAGACCTGCAACCTCTGAGAGGGGATGAGAGTAATGGTGAGGATGAAGAGGGGGAAGATGACAACTCAAGGAACCATCTGATCTGCCTATAATTCCAGTGATTACTAGGTACTGTTCACTGATGCTGTTTTCTTCACTGCATAGTGTAAGTCTGACTCATGTGATTGGTGATGTGGTGTCTGTAGTCATTGACTCTGTTGACTGTGTTGTGTAGCCATTTTAGTTATAGCTAGATTGTACATTATTTTAACACACCAGGTCGCTGTGCACTTTAACCTAGATATATTCTATTCAGCTTCATCTTATTATTATTACAATAACCATTTTTACGGTCTTGTTTTATTTTCTGTTTATCTAACTGTTTTTGCCTAGGCCAGCACTCTGTTCTCAAACAAGACATTCTTGATCACTCTGTGCTTCTTACAAGGCTACAGCACAGTACATTGCTGGTGAACGTGGTAGAAGTTTAGGGCCAGATGTACGAAGAATAGATTTTGCGACTCGGAAATTGCGATTCGGTGCGACTCGCAATTTCGGAGTCGCAAAATCATATGCAGAATGGTGTCTCAGACACCTTCTGCGAATCGCAAGGGGGTCGCAAAGACCCACTCCATTAATAGTAATTAGGTGGGTCGCAATTTGCGACCCCCTTGCGATTCCCTGCACTAACAGGGATGGTGGCCTGCTGGAGACAGCAGACCTCCATGTCTTTGACTGCTTTTTTAATAAAGCAGTTTTTTTTTTTGTATTGCGGCCCGTTTTCCTTAAAGGAAAACGAGTTGCATTACAAAAGAAAAAATGAAACCATTTGGTTTCGTTTTTTCAGAGCAAGCAGTGGTCCATTGGACTACTGCCTGCTCTGAAAAAATATTTATGGCGACATTCACAAAGGGGAAGGGGTCCCATAGGGACCCCTTCCCTTTTGCGAATGAGTTAGCACCCACTTGACATGGGTCCTAACTGCGAATTGCTTTGTGACCGCGTTCGCGGTCACAAAGCAATTCTGCATCGCGGTTAGAATCGCAAATAGGAAGGGACCACCACTTCCTATTTGCGAGTCACATTCCCATTTTGCAAGTCGGAACCCACTCGCAAAATTGGATTGTGCATCTCGATGCACGTTTTGCATGGCGCAAACTGCGAATTTCGCAGTTTGCGCCATGCAAAACACTTCGTACATCTGGCCCTCAGTCTCCAACATTCGTAGAAAACACACATCCTTACATAGGGACATTTTCTCAGAACATCAGCCGTGTTATTATAAAAATACTTCCTTGTCCCTTACACATTAGAGGGAGATTCCAGCCAGGGAACCACGACTGTATGCTGATTGCTGAATGCTTTGCTACAGATGCTAACGCAGACCGCAGGCCTTTGCTCAGGTATGGGGGTTGATGTCTTCCCAGGGGAAACTGAAGGGCAGAATTAGAGCTTAACATGCTGTGCTGTATCATAGCCTAGGTAGGGGCTAGTCCATTGATTATAGTGAAAATATGATAGCATTGTTTTAATGCTTCTCAATTCTCATCACAATTTTAATACTGTCATGTTGTTTTGTCCTGGTTATTGCAGCTCACGCTTTGCTATCAAAGATGCAGTTATTTTGCTAAACTCGTTATTGAAACATATACTGCTTCTGTTTGTTAATTTTATATGAGAGTGAATTGTAAATGAGAGAAGCGGATGAGACCTGAGTGACCACGACTTCCCTGAGAAGCCAAGTATGTCATGCGCTCGGCTGCCCAGTCATCCCTATCCTTGGGTAGAGATGAGGCACTGCTAGTTAGCCAGAGCACAACCCGGATTGGAGCAACAGGTGCCCCCGCAGTCCGTTAGACTTAGTCTCCCACACAGCAGGCGATTCTGCCACTCAAAATCCAGTAGTCTCATTAGAATAATGAGAACCTACGCGACAACTGAAGACTGAGGTGTCATGTGCTAGGGTAACCAAAATGGTGTACATTGTGACTCACTTCAGACACTACAGTGCATGGGATTCCATTCCTGCAATAAAGGTATGAGTATGAAATTGACGGGCTAATGCATACACACTCACAATTGTATACTCATAATGACGGAGGACATATGATTTGGTGTAGATGTGTTTTATTGAGTGTCACAAATTTGTAAGTTTGCTGTACAGTGATATGGAGTGGGCTCATGGTGAATATCCATACTCTGGTGCATAGGCTCAGCTGTTGGCTACAGTGGGTATTGGTCCATTTGTCCCTTGGTAGATGGTGTGTTGGTATTGGCGGGTCAACATTGTAGCACAGTGGCACACTTGGGAGACAGTTAAGGGCAGAGTCACTTCTTAGCAGGGGCCTTGGTCTTGGCAGGTGTTCCAGTGCCATGTCTAGGTCTGAGGGCACATTTGTGTGACTGGTGCTGGGCTGCAGGGCTCAGGGGTGCTGGTCTCCTGTGTGTCCTCTGGCAGTACCACCATTCCAGTAGCTGATGCAGATGAAGTTGGCAGGGCAGTGTCCTGGATACTGGTAGGGGCTTGCAGGTGGGTGGGGGTCTTATGCTGGCTGGGGTAGTGGTGCTGCAGCACCCCTGCAATGGTGGCCATGGTGGCATTGAGTTGTTTCCATTGCTCCATGGCCTCTTGGTGTTGTGCTATCTGCACCCTTTGATTGTTCTCCAAGGTGGCCAGGAACTGGCCCATCCTGTCCTGGGTATGGTGGTATGCTCCCAGAACCTCAGAGATCACCTCCTGACCTGCAGCATCCATCATTTGGCCTTTGGCTTCTCCCTGGGCCACTGAGGCCCTCCCACTGCCCATTGCCCCCTGTGCCTGTGTCTCCTGCACAGGTCTGATTGTCCCACTTGCACTGGGGCTATCAGGGTGTAGTTGGGGGTCCTCCACCAGTTTTCTGTACCGCAATGTTGTGCCTGGATGCCATAGACCTCACCTTCACGCGCAGGTCGTGCCATCTCTTGCAGATGTCATCCCTTGTGTGTGGATGGTTTCGCACTGCGTTGACCTTGTTGACAATTGTCTCCCATAACTCCATCTTCCTGGCAATGGTTGTCTGCTGCTCCTGTGCCTTGAAAACTTGTGGCTCGACCTTAAGTATTTCTTCGACCATCTGTGAAGCGTAGGTGCTTAGGGGGTGCCATGGTGTGTGTTATGGGTGTGGTGTTATAGGTGTATTGGTGAGGGGGCTGTTGTCTATTTGTGTGTGTGACTTTTGTTATGTTGTGTTCAGTGTATGCGTATAGTGTTGTCAGTCTCATTTGTGCAATTGTCATTGCAAAGGATTGTTGGGGTGTATATGTGAGTGTTTTATAGTGTTGTCAATGTGTGTCAGGTGTGTAGGTTTCAAAATTGCCAATGTGTGCATTTGTTGTAGTTGGGTCCCCTTGCTGGCTGGTCCGTACCGCCAATGGACGTTCGAAATCCACTATCCGCCACAGTCATTTCTGCATCATTATTTGGTGGGCGGAGGTTTTGTCTGCATGGCAGTGGCGGGGTGAGGTGTACAGCCTTTCTGCCATCATTGTCCCTGGCGGTGGCTGAAGGTTGCAGAATGTTTGGAGGTTTTAGTTTTTGCCATCATATTACGGCGGTGTGCTGTGCTGTTCACTGCCAATGGCGGACTTCTGTTCACCTTCACCACGGCGGTCTGCGGTGATTGCCTCCATGTTCATTATGAGGGCCTAAGTCTGATCCGCCACTGTGTGACAGCTGTTGACCTATCCCTTCCGGACAGCTAGCAGTACCTCACCAGTTCCCAAAGGTAAAAGTGATTTGTGGCAGCCCTTCACATGACTTCCTGGATTTCTCAGGGAAACAGTGGTAGAACAGATCATACCTCTTTCCCTCAATCACACACGTCTCATACAGGCAAAGGACAAACAGAAGCACAACTAGGTTCAATAAGTTTTATTGAATCAACTGCATTCTATGTAAAAAGGCATGTTTTGGGATTATGAGGATGATGAAACATAATAGAAGCAAAGCAGTGAGAAGGAAAGTGAAACATAGGAAAAGTCCCACAATACTGCCACAATAATGGTTTTAGAATCTGTACCTGCAGTGCTAATATTCTATTCAAGAGCATGGCAGTGTAAGTCCTAATCTGCCCATCAGGCCCCCTGGAAGGAACCTATCCCCCATACCTGTGGTTATAGGTAAAGAAGATGTCTGTGAGGTGTTTAAAAGAGATGTTCTGAGAAACTGCCCTCACATGACAACATGTACATTTCTGTGTATAAAAGTTGGGGACATGATAAACGCTGTGTAACGACAATAATAAATAAGCTTATCATAGTGAGCCTTGGAGAAAGCTCAGAGTGAATATGTTGTGCAAGAAAAGAATAACAGAATTCTGTGCCGAGGAACAATTGATAAAATAATAAAAACATCTTTACTAAACTAAGCCTTTGCTAAAATAATAAACTGAATAAAACCTCATGTATCTAGATAAAAGGGCACAAGCTGCAGGGCTAAGCTAACAAAGGCTAAAATAATGTGCTCATAAACTAGCTGAAGCAACCTTACAACAAAGGAAGGATAGAGAAAAAACTTGTCTGGTACCTCTATATCAATCAAATGATTTTGAGAGGATTACAATCACAAACATCCTCGCAACAGGCTTAAAATAAAGAGCCTTAATCATATTAAATGAATAGGGCCAAAATGAAAAATTTCCATAATGATAAATCAAAATTGTCAAAAATCTTTATAATTTTTTCAGCAAAAATGGTTTAGAGAAGTAGGAGAATTATTATAATATAGAACATGACAATGAGTCTAGAATTATGTGACGATATTCTATTGTTTATAAAGCCAGACTGGTCTCTGTGAAAAATAGTTTTCAATTATGTTGGTGCATATGAGCTAAAACGTTTGCATAAATTATACAATCTTGATTTATTAAAGCAACATCTATGTCATTGGACCCAAGATCATGGACTTTGTATGGTATACATAAAACAACTATGAGAGCTTCAGTAAACTGTACACCTTGATAAAATGCAGTACACAATACAAATAAATATCGACCACATTCAGACAAAAGATAAATTCCAATTCTACTAGTATACTATATGGGCCCTGTGATTTTTCTGGATAAAGAGTATTAGTAGAGCTATGGGCCTCATTATGAGGCTGGTGGCCTAAAGTACTGGCAACCTCGCTGTGACAGTCAGACCACCGCAACTGTGGTGGTTCATCAGCCACATTACAACCCTGGCAGGTGGACCTGCCAGGGGACTGCCGTCTCCACCAGGACTGTGGTTCCCGACAGTCCGAAGGCGGTCTGAGTTATGTTCAGCTAGGGAATGCTGAGTCAGCCCCACCTGGCTGATTACAACTCAGCTTTCAGTCAGCCTTCTCATGGTGGGGTCCCCGCCATGAGAAGGCTGGTGGAAAGCCAGTGCAGGGGGCCACAGGGGGGCCCTTCATTGCCTATGCCTATGGCATGGGCAGTGCAGGGACCCCCCCTGAACAGCGCTGTCGAAATGCGCACTGTCTGCTGTGCAGACAGTGCGCATTTTGAGTGTGCTGTGTGCTATGGCATTAGCCTTGGCTCCCTTAAGGGAGCTGAGACCAATTCGAAGCACTGATCTTACCGGGCAACCCAGCAGCAACCGCGTGCTACAATAACGCTGGTCAGCCTGGTTAGAACATTGTAATACGCTCAGGGGGACTCCATCGTCATGGCAGTGGCGTCCTACCCACGAGTTTGGCACTCACACAGTGGGACCACCAAACTCATAATAAGGACATATGTATTTCACCTACACTGATAGTAGCTTCTAATGTATCTTTTTTACATTATGAAATATATGTTTAGCTAGTAGATTGTAGAAAATTGCCTGTAATCGTATACTATATAATTAAATCTCTGTTTCTGTAGCAAATAATCTCGAAGAAAAGGTTGTGATATCTTTAGATGTATCAATGGCAGAGGCAGTAATTCCCCATCTCCACTCCAAATAGCATGTATTTGGTTTTTGACCTTTGTAATATATAGATAGAGAATAATTTGCTGAATGTATTCCTGTTTAAATAATATTTAGCCATGTCATTGGATGTTTGCAAACCCAATTTCTTATTTTCAAATATTTATAGTTATAACAAATGTCTTGCAATTTCAATGTGTGTTTCTTATAGTAGAAAGTAATAAATAACTGTTGAAATATAGAAATGTTTCCAAAATAGAAATCTGCAAGTTAAACATAATATTTTTGTGTGAGTTAACAGATGGAGTTAAATCTCTAATGCTTGATTTGAAACATGCCAATGTATGTGCGATAAGATCTGAAGTATTAAAATCAAAATATGCTTTAATAGCATTTTGCTTTCCATGTTCAACATATAGAATGGTTTCAGTGTAGTCTATATAGCCTATTCTATAGTGTAAGAAGTGACTATTGGAAGAGAAAGCAAATTGTTTATGTGTGATTTGATTATGTTGTCAATGGTCTCCTAATATGGGCCCGATTTACAAAAGGTATACTGTAGTACAAAAAGAGCAACTTCATTAGTAGATGCCACATATTTAAAAATACAACTCACAAAGCTATAGCTAGAGATCTCCAGTTCTATCTTTATTGTCTCTGGGTATGTATGTGTAGGATTTAATTATAAATATGGGAGAGACAATGGGGAGTGGTATGAAAAAGGCCAATAATTACTACAAAATAGGTGGGGTTAAGCAAATTGAAGTGGATTATGCAGAAACATGCAATTTCAAATCCACACACCCACCTTGGAGTAAACTGATTCATATTCCCAAAATAAATTTCTAAATTTACTGCAGCAGGGAGAGTGACAAGACAGGGTTAAATTGATACTTAACATTACAATCTTAAAAAATATTAAAGTTAGTTTAAAAGATAACATGTAGTAATGTTTGTTAAAAATAAATAAAAATAAAAATGTTAGTTTGGATAGATGATTTAATTTTAGAGTATTGTCCTAAAATGATATTTAAAAATAACTGATTCTTTTAAATTACCTTTCAATTTAATACAAAGTTAATTATAGGAAGAAGTGTGTTGACATTTGTTTGTAAGTAATCCTTTAATAATAATATTTTGTAACTTATTTTACATTTTTATTTTACATTAAATTAGTGTTCTTTATTATTATTAATTTTATTTCTTTTTTGTGTAATAAAAAATAAAATTCATGACATGTCCTCATGTTTTTCTCTCGCAAGATCTCTTCCATAGTGGAGGAAAATCCATAGACAGGTGGACAAATCTACACTCCTAAATTCAATTTCAGTAGTCTCCACTTTCTTGTTGGAGGTAATAGAAACTGTCAACTCTATGTGTACGTGTAAATCTACGCTCGGTAATGCTGAATAACAAAAAAGTGGAGATTTACACCAATGTGCACACTTGGTGCATTAACATTTTTTTTTTTTAATAGAAAACATTTCAAAGGTCAAAATTTTGAAAGGAATATTTTTTCCAGTAAAGGATCTCATGCTTATTAAAACCTGTCTTTCCCACAAGTTTGTGAAGAGGATCAGTTTCAGGATGGTCCATTAATTTTGAATTTGTCATCTCTCTGAAAGTATTGCAAACGGAAAGGATTCGTTGTAAAATAGCTGCCATTGAGCAACATATTCACTTTTACATAACTGACCAACAATTCTCTTGGAGTTTTTCTATGAACTCTGGATCGTCTGTTTCAGTTTTATATCTGGAGCCACAGCATCAAACCTTTCTTCTCTGTCTCTCACCACAAAATGTCATTGGATTAATTTTCTGTAAAGGGTATGGTTTTTCCACCTCTAGCTTCTTCACTCTTTCCAAACACCAAGACCCATATCTAGGGTAGTTTATGCAATCGAATTTGTGAAACACAGTAATCAGTGACTCCAGAGTCTTAACGTGCAGCTCCCAATCACCTTCCCAATCAGCATGTACCAAGTATTTTGCTAGTACTTGCAAAGTTCTGCTTTTTCTTCACATTCTTAGAAAAGCTCTATGAATTTGGTATTGAATAGTGTCTGGCTTTGCATTATGTCTTATGAATTAAGTGTATCCTGTGCCTTGTTCACAACTGAGATAAGATATGCAAAACCTAATTTGTCATTTTTGCTCTCAACAGCATTCCAACGCAATCTTTCTATAGCCTCACATATGACGAGCATACCTTGTAGCAAACGAACACAATGAGTTCCACTCAATATTGACTGGACAGTTTTCCTTCAAAGATTTCAGCCTCAATAATTGCATAATTTTTGCCACATTCACTGAGATAACTTCCTGCACTACGCAACACAACGTTTTTCATGTGGAAAATGCCCATCATTGGATAAAGATCTTCAAATTCTACTGGATTGCTCTTAAAAATGTCAGATACAATACGAAAAATACCTTCATCACAGACAATTGGCAGGTTGGCTTGAAAACAAGCTGAGTTTGCACATTTTAAACATTTTTTAGAGCTATGTATACAGTTGTGTATTTTGTGACTGGATATGGTATTACTGATAAAAACCCAACCTTCGTCATTGGACAGTATTTTGGGAGATTAGAGCATAAATTCTAGCCCATGGAGGAACTGGCTTTTCTTCATCCTTCAGTATGCATTGAATTAAGATATATGATAAATTCAGTTAAATCAACTTTGCAGACCTCAGTGTCAGGTAGGAAAAGATCCATGTTCTCAGCCACTTTGAAACTTTCTGGTAGACAGGGATGTGTTGATGGCTTGTAGTGATATTGCACACATTTGCAAGGCAGTCGGGTTATAAGTTTGCAGCTTCATTTGTTTATGGCTGCAGCGGACACAGCTTCTTTTACAGCAGCTACTTCATTGGTACAGTCTTGAAAAAGCACCATGGCAGTATCATCTGTGCTGGATGTTCCAGACAAAGAAGAGATGTCTTAAAAATAAAAATTATCAAGAGCAGCAATTGTAAATCCTTTCCTCGGAAAGTGACAAGGAAGTAGTATGTTTGTCGTATTTACACCATTTTACAGAATGATCTGCTACCAAGTTCCTGCTCTGTACTGTCATTTAACTTGTTAATACACCAATCCTATTCATTCAAGTTATTAGCTCTCTACCTTTGCACTTCTCAGAGATCACATGGGCAGTCATCATTTGTAGTTTTCTTTTTGCCATAATGTAATTTATGAAACATGATTTGGAAAATACATCACATTTGCACAGCATAAGCCTGTTGATTCATGGGACTGTCTTTCACTTCTTTGTTTATATCCTCAAAGCCATCATCAATGTTGTTGGCTTCTGTTCCAAACTCAAATACTATATTTTGTGACAGTTTGCCTTTCTGATATTAACAATGTAACAAATGTCGAGACAACATCAGGCATTCTTGTTGACTCCCATGATTTGCAGAGCTCTGGGGCATCACACAATTTGTCATTAAGTCCAAAATCTAAATCTTTCAGGACATTTCTTAAAATGGTTTCTGCTGATTTTACTGCATCCTTTGATCTTATTTTGTCAACAAGAACTTCAGGAGTCATATTAGCTGAGAACACCATAAGTGTAACAAATTCTGTCAATGTACATTCTCACCAGAAAAATCTTAATTTAATTATTATGGATCAATATTGACCATTATTTCTCTGATCTCACTCAGTGTGAACCCGTAGCTAGAACTCAGGAGTGACTTTAAAACTTCCTTTGCTTTTTCAAAGAGCGCAAACCTAACTGAAGGCTGGTGGTTACATTGCTGCTGGGAGCTCATTGTCATATTTTCAAATGTATGCACACATGCAGTTAGGGTGTACATACAAAACCACTGCAAATACATTCACCTTGCTGTTTAGATCTGATACTCGGCTGAAAACTCCATTTGGAAGAACCTAGATGAAGATAAAAACATGCTTGCCCTTTGAGAATCACATACTCTGTACTTTGATCTTTCATCAGTCCTTTTGGCCCTTGTTCTGACTAAACCACAGATAACACAGTGAAGATCCTCTGCTTTCTGATGAGTTGTTGGAGGTAGACGTGGGGTAGCCATCGATCTTCTAAGTGGATGGGCATTGGCTTTGGTTGTTGCTTTCTCAGAAGACTCGGATTCTTGTTGTGATTTACTGTTTTCTGCTATTTTTTGTCATCTTGGAGTCAGGAGTCAAAAATTGCCTTTTGTGCATGGTCAACTCCTTGGACTCTGCACACTGGAACACTGCTGTCTCTGGGAATGAATGAAAGCAAATCCTGACCAGCCCATTTATGATCAGCAAGTCAAACGAAGAAATGTTAGGTGTACGTTTGTACTACCACCTGTCAAAATCATGACTGAGTTGCATTTGGTTAGGTCCAAATTGAAGTGGTATGGTGGGCAAAAGAGTAAAGGGTCGGAATGCTACCCAGAGAAATTGCCAGTGGTTAGACTTTTTAAAAACATTGATCCTATCTCCAGTTGTGTGTTTGATTGGCTACTTAGCAGGGATTTGCCTTCTGTGAATGGTGTAGGACAGGTGGTAGTACAAACGTACACCTAACATTTCTTCGTTTGACTTGCTGATCATAAATGGGCTGGTCAGGATTTGCTTTCATTCATTCCCAGAGACAGCAGTGTTCCAGTGTGCAGAGTCCAAGGAGTTGACCATGCACAAAAGGCAATTTTTGACTCCTGACTCTAAGATGGCCCAGCTGACCCTCCAGAAGGCCTGGCTGAAGATAGATCTAGTGCCTATAAGCCTGACATGAGAGCCCAGGGGCTGAAAAAAGACCTTTTTCTGTAGTTGAAGAAAAATGTGTCTCTGTAATTTTCCCCACTGCTGGAGGAACCAGAAAAAGTGCTCATGCTTGCCTGGAGAGGTTGCTCAGATTGTGGGCAAGAAAACTAGATCTTCCCACTTGGAAGTTTTTGCAGCCCTAAAAATGCATTCGGCAGGACTTAACAGTAAACAAATCTTACCTTGGGGAGTTTTGCTCAGCTATATCTGCCACCCTTTGAGTAGAGTGAGGCAGCAAATCTATCCGACCCAGAGGGCAACACCAGTGGTTCAAAAATCGGGGTTTGTTCCACTTTGAGAGACGTTTCCTGCTACAGCCCTGGACTTGACAATGCTGAAGGGTTTTGGAAGAGATTACCCACTTGATCTATACCATCAAAGAGAGCCTGTGATATCATTAACAGTTCCCAGTCAACCACAAATAGTTTTTTCTTCAATGGGACTTTGCATTTTCTCTGTATCTTCTCTGTACCTTTTTGCCTTACTTATTTTTAAAATTATGCCTATGGATCCTCAATTGTAAATGATACTGGTGTCTTTTGGTTCATTATTTTTTTTCTCTATTTATTAAGTTGGGTTAGAAATGTTATTATGCTGTGTTTCTTACCTTGTAACTGTCGGTCTTGCTTAAACTTTATACACACTTCTCTGGGTATTGTCTGCAACTTAAGTGTCATGTCTACAAGGTTTGAGCCAAGATTTTCAGACATCTTTGTTTTTCCCCAACTAGATTGTATTTATTAAGCTAACAGGGTTCACCCCCGATTTACTAACACAATTTCTAACAGCATGCAATTTCTAATCAATTAGATTTACATGTCTTTCTAATAACTGATTCATAGTCCAGCAACTATGCTCAATGTCTCTGCATATCATGTTTTCAGTGGACTAATGCATGATCATGACTAAAGACAACCTTTGCAAATTGCTTTGCTCAATGAGCTGGAACACAGGGTATCAAAAAATATTAAAAATAAGGTAAGTTATGTTGATCTGTATTACAAAGGAAGTCATAGCACAGCATATATCAGTTCTTATTTAAAAAATCTATACTTTGATCTTAATTCCTGAGCTGGAATATAATGAGTTTTCTAGAAACAATATTTTTGATGGAAATAAGTGTTCACACCCCATTATGGGTGCTATTTAAAAAACAAAGAATATTTCACCCTTTTCTTTCAATCAATTTTTATCTTTCTCCACCAAATCTCCCTTTCATTCTCACCTGTCTATTGCAAATTCCTATAATCTTTAGAGACACCTCCTCTTCCCTAATCATTTACATAAAACTAACTTGATAAACTCTTTTATATGCATTATAAACGTCTAAAGCTTGAAAATCAAATTTTAGTATGAAAATCCTAGAGAACGAAGGGACTCAATTTGATTTCCTACTTAATTCGCAACAATATACCTATCTTATTTCGTACAGCCCAATCATGATTCCACTTACCACACTACTTCTGCTCACAAATTTACAATTCTCACCCCGTAAATTAAAGAATCTTAATTGAATTTTCAAGATGACAGCATACCTTGTACTTATGAATGCAGTTGTATTTCCTTATTAAAAACTAGCCTGAAATCATCTGTTATTTTTAAACATCTTGCCTATCCCTCTCACTCTCAGCAAAAATCTAAATTTGAACTACAGTGGGAGCAAGATTTACAAACAGATTGGTTTACTAGTTTGTTGGCATCAGAATAATGTAATTTATCAAGTTACTCTTCCTTACTTTATACAAAATATATTCTTAGTAACCTTTCCCCTGATTAGGAGCAATATCCATCCAGGCACCATTTATTAGATCTGTTTGCTGTGGCTTTTCACCAGATAAGCTTAAGCTGGAAGAATCATGCGAATGTTTTTGACAAAGCCTGAATGAAAGCTTCTGTGCTTTCATTATAGATCAGATAGAATCTATGTACATACTCTGGCTTTAGGCTTTAAAATAGAATGCATATAGACACCTTTACATTTATTTCTAGATCACTCTAGTGCATGTGATAAAAGACATAATATTATTGCAAGAGAAGTTTCAAAAACTCATTGAATATAAATTCATATCTTTTCCTCTCTTTTGTACGATATTTTTCCACTTGCAATGTTTACTTTGATGCTTACAGTTTTACATTATTACTATTTTCTTGTTATCTGAAACTTGATACATTTACTTCTAGGGGCCTCCCTTCCCTCCCTCTTCTTTCTTCATTCTTTCTACCTTAGACGTTACGCTTTGTTGAAATTACATTGTACCTATGCTTTATTTAATTCTACCTATTTGTGTACTACCATACTTGAATACATACGATGTCATACTATCATCTCTATGATCTACTGCCCCGGTGCTAATGTTATCACTTCATGCATAAACTGCAATAAATCATCTTCGAAAATAAAAAGAAACCTTTTACCCCCACACTTGCAAAAGAAGACTGGCAGAAAAAGTAATGCAAATTACTTTTTCCCCTTAATTAAATAGAGCAATAAATCCATAGTAAAAAATAAAGAGAGTGTAGGTCTTTCTGTAACCCCTGATGCCATCACGTTGCTTCATAAAGACGTATTTATTCAGATTTCTGAAAGTGAGTAAGTATCCCTTAAAGTTAATATATGTCAATTTATATTAATTGAAAGAGACCTCAGTTGAGGTCGGTCCATCGAATAAATAACTGATATGTAACATAATATCACATAAATATACTTTACAAACACCTTTAAAAAATATAATAGTACAATAGTAGACATATTCATTAGAAGGAAATACCATTGCCCTCAACTTCATAAATAATGGAATTATAACACTTTTGTTGTTATCCTTTTAAACTCAAGCAGTTAAATAGCATATGGGCAAGATCACACACTCCAACATTGCAGATGGGACATATCCGTTGAATATAGCCATGATCATAGCCTATAGTGGCAAGGTTCCTATTTGCAACCAAAATATAATTCTGCTAACTTTGTGTTATAACAAAAATTCAAGACTAGGTGACATCCTGTTCACCAAATCTGATTTGGTAATTATCTTATAGTGCTTTTTGTTTTTTAGGTTGAGCATAGCAGCACGCAAGAGCTGCTTTTCCGACGTGTTGGTATGTATCCGGGCTTTTAACACGGCCCACCTCACGCCCATCACTACCACTTCTTCATGGGCTTGCCCTTCAAAAACCCTTTGATGACACTGGCAAATAGTTTACGTTTGTCCCTCCTTGAGGAGGTTTTGTTACCACCTTGGCCATCGCCCCTGTTACATGGATAATTGCACTTTTGCCGATAGGTTTGACTGCAAGCAAACTTCTTTTCCTTTTTGTGTCTTTCCTTTGCGCTGATGTCCATGGCAACTGCTTTATTTTTCATTTTCAATTTATATGGCAAAAAAAGTCCGGTTAGGAGTTTACAACGCTAATAACTCTAATTCGAGTAAATTTGAGACCCATTGCATTCCAAATGTTTGTCTACAATGGTCAGTGTCCAAAGTAACGCTAATGTGTGGAATTGCTCTTTTCAGGATCGATTTTCGTTGGGCCAGTGACCAATCTTTTAAGAATTCAACACTTTTTCCAAAAGTGTGTAAAGCGTTACTAATATTCTCGTAGAAAATGCATTATGACCCAAAATGTAATTTCAGCTTGTTTTTCAGAAACCACTCCAGTAAACACTCCCTCGAGTGCAACAATTGATACCCCAATAGATCACTGCCACCAATGCTACTGAATAGGTACTTGGCAGCCTAAATTCAAGCATTAATGAATTAACTAGGACTCTTGCACCACAGTAAAGAGTATATGTATAACCTTCCATTTTGTGAGAGGAGAACCAAGCCTCAAAATGAATGGAATGTCATCTACTCCATAAAGTAGTGTGGCATACATTTCCACAGAAGGATTTTTATTTCTGCCATTGAAGATCATAAAAAGGAGGATGTTGGTTGAGTAGTGATACTTTTCATTCAATTTGAGTTGTAGATTGGTATCAAATAGAAACGGATGCTCTGCATACATTAAAATATGAATATGTTTTAGTGTAACTGGAGTGGAAGTTTTTAAAGTGAATAAACACTTATTAGGCGAGCAGCCCTTTTTAGGCCTTGTTCCGAGCATTTTTTTTTTTCAAGCAGATACTTCCCTATCTGTTTCCATTAATACCTTACACCACTTATCGGAATAAAGAGCAATGAAACATTTCAGAAGAACGCTTTGTGCCCTAAGAGGAGTCATTGTTTCCAGAGCGTTTGTATGTTAACTCGATTGAAGAATTTAAAAAAATCAGTGAAAGCCACATAGCCCTTTTGCCCCTTAGCTCAGACATAGATATCCAAAATAGGGGCAAATTTAAGAAAAGTGGTGCTGAGCTCAGTGGGGTGTCACTTCTCTTGAGCCCCTTAGCACTCCCCTATCCTACCGCCACCCTGTGTGTGCTGTATTTAAAATATGGGGCCCCATGATGCTATTGATGTATTGTTCAGGGTTAGCACCAATATTTTGGCACTAACCCTGAACAATACATAGGGGCCCATTGTAGTCAATGGTTTGCCCCCTTTTAACACCTGCTCGGAGCAGAAGTTGAAAAAGCCGAAAGAAATGGCACAAAGAAATGTTTTAGATTTCTTTACATCATTTTGAAAAATGAAAAATTAGGCTTAAATTCCAGGGAATAATACCCTTCCAAGTGACCCATGTGTGGAGGTGATTTAAGATGCTGTATCTTCTCCACAGAGTCCAAGAGTGCTTTCTATCTATTATGTCGAGGTTGCTTCTGTGATATATTATTAAAGAAGAGAATTATTGAGCTTCTTCCTCAGCAGTTTGGAATAACTTAATTTTAAAACCATTAAGGAGAAAGGGAACTACTAGAGTGCCCCATAGTTCACGGTTCTTTAGGGGCGAGTGCAAAGCGCTCTGTCCCGTGTTGTAATCTCTCTTTGGGCTTCAAACCAAGCCAATGTAACATCAGTTTCTTTCATTGTTTTGTGAGCTTGCCTTTTTAAATCTGCTTGCTTTGATTAGTGAATGGCATGCTTAAGTCATGCCTTTTCCGGTGTTTACCACTCCTCGAACGCAGCAACCAAGTACTGAAAACATACGAGGCTCCACATTTTCCATCTGGTTTCTGGACTACTTTTTCTCTTTTTTCGCAGCGCTATCTCACTGGGCAGAAATCGGGGGCTTTGCCTTGACATCGACCCTGTTATATAGTTAATTGTACTTTTGCCAGTTACGTAGATAATTGCACTTTTCCCTGTTACATGGATAATTGCACTTTTGCCGATAGGTTTCACTACGAGTGAACTTTTATTTCCCTTGGTGTGTCTGCTTTGCACTGATGGCAGCTGTCAGCTCGCTTATGTGAAACTTTTACTTTTAAGTTTATATGGCAAGAAAAGTCCAGTTAGATATGTGAAACTGTTTTAATTTTCATTTTTAATTTATGTGGCTAGAAAAGTCCGGTTAGGATTTTACAATGCTAATTGCTCTAGCTCAAGCAAACACAAGACCCATTACATTGCAAACGCTTGTTTTAAGTACTACTAACAGAATGTGATCAGCACTCACCACATAATATCTAGATGCATTAATTAATCTAAGTATCTCTTTGACTGATAAGGGTGTTTCAAACTTGCAGGCAGGAACAAGGTATGAATTCGTAGGTAAAATAACAAAGCCTTCTTCGTTAATTAGGGGAAACATTTCGATTTCACTATTGTTGGTCTTTTGGGATTACCAAGATCTGAAATCGAGTATTGCAAAATTTGGTTCCAACTTGCTAAAATTTTCTGGAGTTCTTTTTCCGGGCCTTGCCATAAATTGCCTGCTTTCTATTAATTAAGGCCCAAAGTCTGATTTGCTTATTTTTTTAAAGAGTTTAGCAGCCTAGTCAGGTACTGCAAAATGCAGATAGTGTCTGCGAACGAGGGCATTAAGTTCAATTGGCTTCTTTGTGCACTTATGCTCTAGACGTCATGGAATTCGCCTCTCTCTCTAAGGAAAAAACCCTGATGATATGAAAATGTTTATTTCATTCTAGGACCTTCTGCCATTGTGTTTCATTCTTATTTTTATGCAAATAGCAATTAAAATAAATATGCCTGCATGTGCGTAATGTAAACATTTCAAGGACAAGTGCGTTGTTTTATTTGATGTATTTATACTCATGTAAAATTAAACGCATTTGAACCTATTCAAATTGCACATCATTGCTTTTTTGTTATGCTCACATTTCTTAAGTATGCAACTTTATTTTATTACCGTTGTATATAATGTGTGAATCCCATTTTTGTACATTAATCAGGTTCTCATGTTAAGAAGGAACATTGAATTCTAAAATGACACCGACTTGAGCACATAATCTCTGATCCTTTATTTGCCCTGCTCTCCTTTTGATGAGATGATAACCAAATTAACTAACATTCAAAAAGATCACACTGGTATTAGATAAAAGCTTCACTTTAATGAAGGAGCTATGCTGGAGAAATAAAATACACTTTAATAGATTAAGGCGGTCATTCCAACCTCGGCGGTAAAAGGCGCTTACCGCCAGACAGAAGACCGCCATAACACAGCCGCGGTCGCGGTAAACCGCCACGGTCATTCTGACCCACAACAGGCAAACCGCCAAAATACCGACATCCACAAAAGTCTGCCACACCAAAGGTCAGCGATAAACTGGCGATGACCAAACCTCCACCGTCACGCCAACAGAAATACGCCTATGCCATTACGACCCATGAATCCACGCGGCGGTCTTTCAACCGCGGTATTCTATTGGCGGTACACACCGCCGCGGTCGAAATACACATACTCGTACAAAACACTACCACATTGGACTATTCGAAATACACACACCTGATACACATACACACACCACTCCCACACACCCAATACAATATAAAACACACACCCACATCACCCACAAACCCCTACGACCAGAAATTCTGAGAGAAGGCGAGAGAGAGACACCACAGTCAACTACCAAGCATCCACAGGCACACAATACCAATACCCACGGAACTTCCACACACCTCACACAACACACCACTAAATAGCACCCCACCTATCACTACACACTCCACCCCACACATCATCCACACCACCCCATGGCACCTCAAAGACACCCCAGGTTCTCAGATGCTGAACTCAGGGTCATGGTTGAGGAAATCTTACCAGTAGAGCCCCAGCTGTTCGGGACACAGGTGCAGCACACCACCATTGCCAGGAAGATGGAGCTATGGAGCAGAATAGTCGACAGGGTCAACGCTGTGGGACAGCACCCAAGAAATAGGGACGACATCAGGAAGCGATGGAACGACCTACGGGGGAAGGTGCGTTCCATGGTATCAAGGCACAACATCGCGGTACAGCGGACTGGCGGCGGACCCCCACCTCCTCCCCCAGATTTTACAACATGGGAGGAGCAAGTCTTGAACATACTGCATCCTGAGGGCCTTGCAGGAGTCGGTGGAGGAATGGACTCTGGTAAGTCTCATCTTCACTACTTCATCCCCCCCACCCCACCTGCATGCCAACTCATACCCCCACCCTCACCCTTACCCCCATCACAACTACCCCTTGCAAATGTCTCACCATCACAACCCACCCATCCCAAAACTTAGCCCTGCATGCGGCCCCAAAGCATGGTCACCCTTCACCAAAGCATGGCCAATGCACATACCCATCACCCACCCCCCCAAAACACCATCACAACAGCCCCCACAAAGGAATGCCAGCACTGGGGTACACGGGCACCCACCCATTGCACACCATTGGCACACACAGAAGCAATAACCATACTTTTATACCCCTGCAGGACCCGAACGCCAGGTCACCGCGCAGGAGGGTCCACAAATGTCCCCTCCACCCCCAGAAGATGCCCACAGTGATGACAGCAGCTCTGTCTCCCTGGATCTAGATGACCAGCCCGGTCCATCGGGGACCTCGGGACAGTCGGTTCCTCTCAGACAGGCACAGGCCACAGCAGACCTTCCCCCCTCTGGGAACACCAGCACAGCACCCACCCAGCGGGCCCATACCTCTGTCCCCAGGACACGTCAATCAGCGGTGTGTCCACCACTACAGGGAACCCAGGCTAACCCACCACCCCAACAACAACAGGGACCTGGGGGCAGTGGTAGTGGGCACACGGTCCAGGGGACGGAGGCCCAAGGAAACAAGGGAACTGGGAGGGCAGCTGTGCGACAGCGGGGGGACAGGCCAATGGAACCCACTCTCCACGAGGCCCTCTCCTCCATCATGGGAGCATACCACCGCTCCCAGGAGACGATGGCGACGGTCCTGGCCAGATTTCAGGAAATCCAGCTTCTGCAGGAGCAACAGTATATGGGGTTCAGGGAGGAACTGAGAAACATCAGTACCGCCATGGGTACCATCGTAGTGGCCCTGAATGAGTTAATCTCCACATTGCGTACCACTGTGGCACCTCAAAGGGCCCCTGACACTAGCATGGACCAAGAACTGGCTCCCACCTCCGCCGGCGCTAGTGGACAGGAGGCCCCGACAGAAGACCAACAGGCCACCAGAACCCCACCCCCTGCAGAAGGAGAACCACCCCGCAAGCGGGCCCTGAGATCAAGGAAGAAGACAGAGTAACATGTCAAGACCCCCGCCAGCAAAGGATACCGCCCTGATTGTCATCCCACTGTCCCACATTGTCACCCTGTCCAACCTTAAACTGCCCCTGCTCCACTTCCCACAGGCTTTTGGACAATGCACCTGTGAACCTGATAGTCTGGACTCTGCCATGGACAATCCTCCACCATCACCCCTCACCGATTTGCAACCACCCATCCAAATTAGAGCACTTGAATAAACACTCTTATTGCACATAAACAATCTGGAGTCTGTCTGTGATTTTAACAAATGTATTAGACATGACAGTGCCAAAATTGTTATTCACATTGTGATGCCAACAAACCGCTGTCACACAGCTGTAGTCCATGGGGAAACAAAGCAGATGTCACGCAGTGGGGCCCACTGCTCTGAAAACGGAAGGGAAAGTCACAACACAGTTACCATACACTGGGGGAAAAAGTCAGACAGTAGAGAGGTAGGAGTCTTTAAGTAAATGTAATATGCCGGTGTGTACTCTTACCTGTGTGTCACTGAAAATATTGCTCTATTACTGTGTTCCTGTTGTCTATGTCGTCCTCTCCGGCTTCCTCTTCTTCACTCTCCACAGGCTCCACAGCTGCTACAACACCACCATCTGGACGATCCTCCTGCAGAAAAGGCACCTGGTGGCGCAAAGCCAGGTTGTGAAGCATACAGCAGGCCACGATGATCTGGCACACCTTCTTTGGTGAGTACATTAGGGATCCACCTGTCATATGGAGGCACCTGAACCTGGCCTTCAGGAGGCCAAAGGTGCGTTCGATCACCCTCCTAGTCCGCCCATGGGCCTCATTGTAGCGTTCCAATGCCCTGGTCCTGGGATTCCTCACTGGGGTCAGTAGCCAGGACAGGTTGGGGTAACCAGAGTCCCCTAATAGCCACACCCGGTGCCTCTGGAGTTGACCCATCACATACGGAATACTGCTATTCCGCAGGATGTAGGCGTCATGCACTGAGCCAGGGAACTTGGCATTAACATGGGAGATGTACTGGTCTGCCAAACAGACCATCTGTACATTCATCGAATGGTAACTTTTCCTGTTCCTGTACACCTGTTCACTCCTGCTGGGGGGTACCAAAGCCACACGTGTCCCATCAATGGCACCTATGATGTTGGGGATATGTCCAAGGGCATAGAAATCACCCTTCACCGTAGGCAAATCCCCCACCTCAGGGAAAATGATGCAGCTCCTCATGTGTTTCAGCAGGGCAGACAACACTCTGGACAACACCTTGGAAAACATAGGTTGAGGCATTCCTGATGATATGGCCACTGTTGTTTGAAATGACCCACTTGCTAAGAAATGGAGTACTGACAGCACCTGCACTAGAGGGGGGATCCCTGTGGGTTGGCGGATGGGTGACATCAGGTCTGCCTTCAGCTGGGCACACAGTTCCTGTATAGTGGCTCGGTCAAGCCTGTATGTCAGTATGACATATCTTTCCTCCATTGTCGACAGGTCCACCAGCGGTCTGTGCACAGGAAGATTCCTCCATCTCCTCGCATTGCCCAGCGGATGGTGCCTAGGAAGGACAACAGCGAGCACAGAGTCAATCAACCCACAGGTACGTTCCCACAGCTTGCACACAACATGATTCACTATGCATTGAATGGTTTGTATGAGTGTTGAGGAAAGGCCTAGGTAGGTGTGACGCAGTAGAAATTAAGCCATGTGGGCCCTTGAAATGGCGGCTGCCTGACCTGTGAAGTGTGACAATGGGATGTGAGGTCAATGCGCTGGCGTGGCACACCGTGGCGGTAGGCGGTCAAAGACCGCGGCGCAAAGCCGCATTGGTTAACATAGAATCATATGGGTTTCACGAGCCAATGACGATGTGCGCCGGCGGTTGCGGTACGCACCGCCGCGGGCCTGACCGCCATTTTCTATCATCTTAATCACTCGATACCTGATCTTCCACAGGAGAGGACCTACACTGCAAGTGCTGCTGTGACCTCTGTCTGGAAGAGACAATGGCTGCTGCGACTGGGGAAAGGGCCCCTGCCTTCACTTCTGAAGAATTGGAGAAACTCGTGAATGGGGTCCTCCCCCAGTATGCGCTACTCTACGGTCCTCCAGACCAACAGGTAAGTACACTGGGACCATGCTTTGTGGGCAATGCCTGGGTTGAGTCGGGTGGATGAAAGATGGTGGGGAGGGGAGCGATTGAGGCATGCATCAGACGACAGATGAGAGCATTGGCCACATGGCAAGGGTGGGGATGGGGGGCCACTCACATCAAGCATGCAGAAGGTGATTATTTTTTTTCTCCCCCTGTACATGTCACATAGGTCAGCGCCCACCAGAAAATCGCTATTTGGCGTGCCATCGCCAAGGACGTCCGGACCCTGGGGGTCCACAACAGACGGGGCACCCACTGCCGGTAGAGGTGGGAGGACATCCGACGCGGGAGCAGGAAGACGGCAGAGGCTCTGCTGGGGGTGGCCTCCCAACGTAGGAGGGGTGCCAGTCGTCAATTGGCCCCCCTGATGTCCCGGATCCTGGCGGTGGCCTACCCCGATTTGGATGGGCGCGTGAGGACATCAGAGCAGACACAAGGGGGTGAGTACACTCTCATTCTGGTGACTTTGCGCACAGTGGAGGTGTCTGGGTGGGGGAGGTGGGCTGTGGGTATCTCTAGGCCAGGCGATTTCTGTAGACTAAGCCCCTCCGTAAGGCATGGCCCTGTGCCCCCACCCCCCACCTCTGTAGGGTGCCAAGTACAGCTATTCATGGCCCTGTGTCATCTATGTGTGCAGTTGTCGTCCATAGGCTTGTAGGCCATGTCCCACTGATTGAGTAGTGGACCTCAAGTGCGCAGCGTAGTGCAGGGGTCTTCTGTGTCTGTCCTCTCCGCCAACGGTAGCGGTAATCCATGCTCTCAACATGTCCTTCTTTCTCCCCCTCCCCTTTTTTGTGGTCTTCCTGTTCATGTGTGCATTAGCATCATCAGGCGGAGGAGAAGTGGCATCGGAGCACGAGGGAGCTGCATCCCACATGGCCCTGGAGGGCCATACAACGGACTCTGAGTACACCAGTGGGACGGAGGGCGAGGGGAGCTCCACAGCGGGGACTCGTGCTGATGTCAGTGGCAGCGACTTGTCCTCTGAAGGGAGCTCCCTTGTGGTGGCGGCAACATCCGTGCCCCCCGCAACAACAAGTACAGCCGCCACCCAGCGCTCCAGCACCGCCCTCCCAGCAGCCCCTCAGCGTTTGCCCCGTGCCCGCTCACCCAGGAAGGGGGGCATCTCCTTCGCCCCAGGCACCTCAGGCCCTGCCCCTGTCACCCCTGCTGCCCTCAGTGAGGAGGTCATTGTCCTCCTGAGGACCATCATTGTTGGGCAGTCTACCCTTTTGAATGCCATCCAGGGTGTAGAAAGGGAGGTGCACCGGAGTAATGCATACCTGGAGGGCATTCATTCGGGTCAGGCTGCCCATCATCGATCGTTCAACGCTCTGGCCTCAGCACTGACGGCAGCTATTGTCCCTGTCTCTAGCCTCCCCCCTCCAACTTCCTCCACCCAGACCCAATCCCCTGTACCTCTGCCTATCCCAGACACACCTACAGACCAGCCTACACACACCTCAACACCCAAGGGAAGCTCATCCAGACATAAGCACCACACTTCACACAAGCATTCACACAAGCAACATCCACATGCAGACACACCAACAACCACTGCCTCCACTGTGTCCCCCTCCTCCTCGTCTCCCTCCTCCCTCCCTGTGACGTCTCCACTCACACTTGCATGCACAACATCTTCAGCCACTACGTCCATCACCAGCACACCCACCAGAACACTCCACACACATGCAGTCACCACCCCCACTACCATTTACACGTCCCCTGTGTGTCTGTCACCCCCTCTTCCAAACCACACAAACGCAGGCAGCCACCCACCCAACAGCCATCCACCTCACGACAGCCTCCAGCCCAAGCACCTGCACCCAAAGACACCAGACTTCACACTCCTACAACCACATCCTCTTCCTCCACTCCCATATCCACTACACCTAGCCGTCCCTCTCTTTCCAAATTGATTTTCCTTTCCAAACTTGACCTCTTTCCAACAACGCCCCCACCCCGTCCATCGAATAAGACTGCAATCAGCACCTCAGCCACCACCAAACCAGGACCTATCAGGACTGTTGTCCAAGGACTGTGGAGTCCCCTACCATCAAGGGCAACTAGTTCTGGTAGGAGCCAAGGCACGGCCAGCCCACCCCCGGAAAAACACCCAAAGATCACCAGTGCCCGGCGCGAGAGGCCAAGGACACCAGGGACCAAAATCCCTACCCTGGCTCCGCATGGAAGTGGGGTGCCACCTGACACACCGCCAAAGGTGGGAAAGGGCCACAGACGACCAGGGAAGGGTGGGAAGGGCAGCACGCACGACAAGTCCGGCAGCAGGCCAGCTGCCCAGGAGGGCCCCACCAGCCCCATCCCAGGTGTGCAGGAGGGCCCCGCCAGCCACAGCCCAGCTGCCCAGGAGGGCCCCGCCAGCCACAGCCCAGCTGCCCAGGAGGGCCCTGCCAGCCACAGCCCAGCTGCCCAAGAGGGCCCCGCCAGCCACAGCCCAGCTGGGCAATGAAGGAGCGCCAGCCACAGCCCAGCTGGGCAATGAAGGAGCGCCAACTCAAACTCCGCTGAACAGGGCAACGACCGCTGAACAGGGCAAGGACCGCCAAGGCAAAAACCACTGAACAGGGCAAGGACCGCCAAGGCAAGCACCGCTGAACAGGGCAAGGACCGCTGAACAGGGCAAGGACCGCCAAGGCAAGCACCGCTGAACAGGGCAAGGACCGCCAAGGCAAGCACCGCTGAACAGGGCAAGGACAGCCAAGGTAAGCACCGCTGAACAGGGCAAGGACCGCTGAACAGGGCAAGGACCGCCAAGGCAAGCACCGCTGAACAGGGCAAGGACCGCCAAGGCAAGCACCGCTGAACAGGGCAAGGACCGCCAAGGCAAGCACCGCTGAACCCGGCAAGGACCGCTGCACTGGGCTTTTCATCTCAAGCACCGCTCCGCTGGGCCCTTCATCTCAAGCAGCACTCAAATCCACCCACTGTATGGACTTGAGAGACTGTGGCTTTGCACTCCCCAGGATGGGACAGTGGCCATGGAGGCCCCTCGTGGATCTGGCGTCGTGTACTCATGTGGCTGAGGTGCCCCCCCTTCCCTTCCCCCTGAGGTGCCTGTAGTTTTTCTATCTGATGCCCCTGCAGTGTTCTCTCCGTTGGTGTCAGGTATCCTGTGTGGGCCTTGCCCATGTGATTTGGGCCCAGTGGTCCACGGACAATGACTGCTAAAATTATCGGACTTTTAATATTTATGTATATATTAGTTATATATGTGTGCTATTTTTATATGCCGATAATACAATATATTCGACTGTTTATGATCATTTCATTTTGTCTTTGCATTCTTCCGGGGGGTTTGGGGGTTGTAACAGTGATGTATTGCTATGCATTGATGTGTGTGTTGTAGTGGGTGAGGGTGGTGGTGGGTGTGTAGCGTATGTGTGCCCGTAATATTTTCTCATCCCCCCTCCCCTGTGTCCTAGGTGCAGTACCCACCGTAGTCTTCTGCGCCGGCGTTCATGCTCCTGGTAGAGGAGCAGGAATACAATAGCTGGTAGGATGTGTAGTTCGGGTTCCATGCTGTCCAGATTCCTCGTGGGGTGTATGGAGGTGAGCGTTTTCCGTTTGAAATGTTTGTTTCCGCCGTGTTTTTATCGGCGGGGCTACCGCCCCGGAAAAGGTGGCGGATTGGTGGGTTGTGATAGGGTGGGTGGTACATTGACTCCCGCCTGTCTGTTGGCGGTGACCGCCGCGCTGTTTGTTTGTCCCGCCGTGTCGGTCGGAGTGTTAAAGTGGCGGTCTCTGTTGGCGGTTTCCGCCAGGGTCAGAATTCCATTTTTTAAACCGCCAGCCTGTTGGCGGGTTAGCCGCTGCTTTTACACTGACCGCCAGGGTTGGAATGACCCCCTAAATATCATAACACCACGATTACTGGAATCCCTATAATCTATTGTTCATCTCTTAGCCAATTTATACTATTTTATTTGCATCTCATATCTGTAACTAAGAGGTAGTATTTAAACTGTTTTCATCAGAATGTCTTCTGTAAATTCCAAATGTTCTTCTCTTTCGTAGTGAGTACATAAGCAACACTAACATAGACACCGCCTTAGGGTACCTAATGTGACTCTTCACGGTGGAAGATGAGGGAGTCACTTCTTAGTTACTAGATCCTCTTCCAGGCCAGTGAAGGGCAATTAAGGTCTGCAGAGTTGTAACCTGCTCCATCGCAACACTTACGGGTTCATTTTGTCCTGCGAGGTCTGCGCGCCTAAGTGTTTTCTCATTTGCCATTCTAGTAGCCAAAAAGTTCAGGTTAGTTGTGTCTTATTTTGCTTTTTTCTGGTTGCCCTACTTGTCTGCTGCCATAGCTGTCAATTCGCTGCGATTTTTAATGCCATTGGCTTTTATCTTCTGTAGGAAGTTTTATTTGGGAACAATCTCCAGCTTTTTGTTACAAGTTACTCACCGGCTAAGTGATTTCCGTGAAGTATTGTCCTAGCTTCAAATCCAGGGCATACCGAGCAAGGAAGTTATTGTCACGTTCTGAGTTAGAGGTGGTAAGTCAGTTATTGGTATTTCTGATGTGGTGTTCTGTAACTAGCCACATTAGAAATGTAACTACATATTTGCAAACATGTTCATTCAGTGCTAATTGGATTTGAGGTGAGAGTAGTTTGGACGAGGAGCTAACATCGCAGCTTAGGTGACCACCCTCACTGAGGACGGTGCTCCTCAAAATAAATCCTGAACTGTTTGACTTGGTAATCCCCCAGACTTGGTAGATTCAAAAGGCTCATTGTGTAGATGGAGTCCGGATACTTTGACAGCTGGTTGGTTGGATCAGTGTTATCTCACGCACTGTTGGTCAGTTCTTGTGCAGTTCTTGGGGAGATGTGGTTGGTGTCAAAACAGTTCAAACTATGTGCATCTGCAACATTGGTGGAGTCCACTGCACTTGTTTCCAGTGAGGCATTCTGACTCCATGAAGGCCAACTCCACGAAGATTGGGAAGAAAGGAGTGATGTTTGGATGCCGTCCTCTGAAGCCCCGGTGCTTTGTGGCACCTAATTGGCAGAGTAGCTTCCAGACCACCTCTTGTTTAGGGATTTCCCTTCAGACCCTTTTGATGGGTCACCACAGGACTGCTTGGACTGCACTGGGTTGTGTGTGGGAAATCTGCAGGCCGCTGCAGGATCTCAGACAGGAGCCACAGCTAAGTCATTCATGTATCCGCAAGGGTGG
The DNA here is from genome assembly GCF_031143425.1 of Pleurodeles waltl. Classification (NCBI taxonomy): domain Eukaryota; kingdom Metazoa; phylum Chordata; class Amphibia; order Caudata; family Salamandridae; genus Pleurodeles; species Pleurodeles waltl. The sequence continues at coordinate 834,786,527 of NC_090437.1, forward strand.
ATGATACCTGGTCGATGTGCATGCCAACATGAGCCAGGTGCGGGTGGGCTCTCAGATAGTCTCTGGACAATTAGTCTCACACATTGTCTGGATTGCCTCATTTGACTCTTGATGTTTTGCGAGGTAAAACTCCACTTAGGTGATGAGATAATACTTTGTTAGATTCGCTGATACACATGGCAATGAAAGTGTGTTTGCCATTACACAATCTGGATGGCATATGGTGATGCTGAAATGAGGATCACTTAGGGACTTAGCAGTCATGTGACTGTTGCATAGTTAATGCAGTCTTTCTTCTTTGGCATGTGTGGTTCAAGCAGAGATGCCATCTGCTTCAGGCAGCCAATGACCATTGCACTGTGAAGCATGGGGCAGGTACGCTGTTCGTGTATACAGGCGGCTTACATTTGGATCCCCTGCTGGGCTGTGTCCAGTGACATCACTGCACCCCATTGGCTGGCTTGTGCTGATAGGTGCACGCTCGGGTAGTAGCATGAGGCCTCCATCTCTTCATCCTGTGATCTTTCATTCTTATGCATCAGTTGTCACCAGGTCTTTCAGTGTGCATGGTCTGTCACATGATATACTCTCATCTCTTTCCTTCTGTCTTCATAAGATGGCATCATTCCATGCTCTCTTCTTGCTTGTAGTGATGTGGCATCCGACCTCATGTCTTCACTTCTCCATGTTGTGGTGGTGGCAGCTTGCTATTCGAGGTGTGCAACTCCTCTCTAGCCTGTAATAAGTCACGGGCGACTCCGTCTTGAGTCAGTGAGGGGGAAGTCATCCCTTGAACAGTCTCTGGCCCCCTGTAGAGCAAAGGTAATGCAGTTAGGATGAACACAATCTCTTTTGTTGATGCGGTGATGTGCCACACTTGCCGCATCTTCTCACCAGGTCTGGTCCGGGGCACTCCTCTTTTCTCCTTTTCTCGTTCTCTTCCTGTTGTGGCCGCCTGCCATGGGTCGCATGTTCATTTCACATGGACCTCTAATTGGTCGCATCCTATTTATAGCACAGTGTGTCTTCTCCTCCTGTGGGCCACTTACAGGCCCAGTCATATCGGTAGGACTTGTCTCTTTCTCTTGTGGCCCTCTCACAGGTCCAGTTCCTTCCTTAGGGATCATCTTGGTGCTCTGCTCATTAGATCACCTTCTTCCATCTTCACTTGAGGGCGTAGTCCTTGTACCTCGAGGCTGGGCCGTTGCTGAGCTTTGTGCTGCTGAGCTCGGGCTTGCTTGGCAGGGTCGGTCACTCAATCTGTCATTCTCATTGATGGGCCAGAGGTGGCCACTTAGTGCTGGGGTTGAGTCCCTTTGGCTGGCTTGTGCATGCAGTGTGGTGCTTCTGGGTTTCTTAGTCTCTTTAGTGGGTTGTACTGGAAGGATTGCACCATCCAACCTAGGTGCTTCTTGGTATGCTTCAATGTCTCTGTCATGCAGGGGTGCAGTCAGATTGCTCTTCTTCCTCGTCCTGCTTGGCAACTCTGACCCTCTTTTCATCCCAGGGGTGCTAGGGTCTGGTCCATCTTGTGCCTGGGACAGCGATCTGTCCCTTGCTGTGTGGTGTTGCAGGCTTTTACTGCTTCCTCTTGGCAAACCCTCTGATTTGTAGTAGCACCAGTTTGTGTTTTGGATCACTGAGTCTGGCTCTTTTGTCCAATAGTGTCTCTGGTGTTTTCCCCATGCATTTTGCTACCTCTTAGTCTCCTGTGTGCAGTTGGGGGCATTGTTTAGTTCTTTTGTACTCAGTGAGTATCATGGGGTGAACAGGGGAGCGTGGCCCATGACTCAAGAAATGTCTCTTCTTGCTAGGTAAAATGCAGTAGGTGCAGCACCACTGTTCACCAGTGGGGGCAGCAACTCCTCCTTTCATGCTTTTACAGATGCCAGGTTAAAGTCAGTGCAGCTGTGGTGGTAGATGTAGTGCTTGATTTGGATTGCTTATGACATCAGGTGATCAGATGATGCTAAAAGGTAGGCAATGGCAATTTCTTTTGTGCTACATTTGAATTGGCCATTTGACTTCACTGTTCCTTTGCCAGCAACGAATGTGGGCAGTGGGCTTTTCTGAGTTTGGACTGTGTGCAGTTTGCAGCAGACAACTCAATTTCCCTGAGGCTCTCTTCATAGTAAAACATGATGTGCCACCACACTTGGGAAGAGAGAGACAAGAGGGGAGCCCTGGGCGGCAAAGACAGCTGTTCTGAGTTCTCTCTGTGCCATCAGGTGAAGGATGCCTCAGAATCCCCCTTTGCTAGGCCGTAGCTACTGCATGCTGAGATCAAAGTTGTTAGGCCATGCAGAGAGATTACTGGCTCTGGCTTCCTCTGGTGGTGAGTAGGCAACACAGTAGGATTTATGCTCTGTATTTTGTAGACTGCACATCACCTCATGGCCTGCAAATTGCAATGCATCCGGCCTGATCTGTTTGCTGAATCTAGCAGCTTTGGAAAGCGGTAATGGACCCGAATGCAGCCCACAGTAATCTTCAGCATATTTTCTTGTCTCCAGAGACACAGCTGTTTATAAAGGTAGTGAGTTTACAAGGTATCAGAAAAACCCTCTCTGCAACTTGCTTACTCTGGTCCCATCACTATGTTTTTCTTTTTGCCGATCCACAATGCCTTCTAGCACTCACTGCACCATACCTCACATCCACTGAGGCCTCCTCACTATAGCTGGGTTTGAGTCCTGTAACCAGCGGTGTGCAGTCTCCTCCCCAACTAGTCTTGTGCCAGTTAAAGTGTGTGCTGACTTTCTATCTCACATGCGGGGCTCACCTGTCACCCCAGGAGCACTTTCTGCTCCTGATTTGCCTCACTGAAGTTGCAATGATGAGGTATGGAGCACTCATGCCTTGGTGCTTCTCTATAGTCTTGCAGAACTCCCTACCCAGTAAATCTGGTGCACATAAGCAAAGAAGGGTGGTGGGGGGAAGGCTGTGGCCTGTAGCTGCTGAATGTTGTAAACCAATCAGATACCAGAAGGTGGATGGCTGCAGGGATCGCAAACAACAGTCACTACCATCCTTCCCAGTGGATGGATGTTCCTTTTGCCTCGTCACGGCTCGCCACCTTGTCAGTACCTCTGGTACTGCACCTTCTGGAAACAGGGTCAAGGTGCTCTGGATTACTTCTACATTCCTTCCACACCTTCCCCACAGGAAGCACTCCTGGTGGCACTATGGGTGGGGTCAGATCCCCTGATCGCCACTGTAATGTTCCTGGCCCTAGACCCACATGCAATATGAAGAACAATATAGACACATAGGGGGTTATTCTAACTTTGGAGGAGGTGTTAATCCGTCCCAAAAGTGACGGAAAAGTGACGGATTTACCACCAGCCGTATTACGAGTCCATTATATCCTATGGAACTCGTAATATGGCTGGTGGTATATCCGTCACTTTACCGTCACTTTTGGGACAGATTAACACTCCTCCAAAGTTAGAATAACCCCCATAGTTGTATGGTTACTTAACTGGCCCTGAGCATGGGGGCTCAGACCCTTCATATTTGCAGGCACCACACCACCCATTATTCCTGTGTTGGGTGGGTGTGGGCTGAGTGTGGAAGCCAGCCCTCACACAGTGGCTGGTGGAAACACTAGAACATGTCCAGCAGGACACTACAGTACCAACTGCCAGCACAGTCAGTGCGAATAGCCCAATAAAACAAGTCACCCCCCACTGGTCAGGAATTAGGCATTAGGCTTGTAAGATGTGTCAGAGGGAGGCAACAACACCATCTAATGGTCTCAGATGTAGCAGATCTCACAGTGGCTGGCACAAAGGAACATACCACAAGATCCAAACCATTTACTAACTGGAGGCCAGCATGGTAACAATATATTCAAGGGAAACCACTAAGATAGGTGGTGCCCTCCCAGTAATAGTAATGGGCGGAGAGCTAGGTTGGGCATTTTTGCACAGGTGGTGGCCATCCCATGATGGTGGCACCCCAGGGTGATATATGCCCTATTAACCCAAGGGGAGCACCGTAAACTGCAAATCTGATGTGTAGTCCTCAGCAGGGACCTGGGATCCTTGAAGGTAGGACATGCATAGACTGCTGTACAGACCTCTTCAAGTTCATTAAATAAACATTCACCACCACAGAGATGTGGTAGACCCACAACACCCAACTAACCAAGGTTCATGACGAAGTTCCAAAGAGTATACAGGCCACAAAACTTAAGAAATATGCCTTCAGGTGAAAGTCACCAAAGTCCAGCAGGGAGCCTACGCTAGGCACTTGGGGAGAGAGAGGACTGGACCCTTCCCTCAAGGATTTCCTGCAGGCAGATAAAGACAGTAGATTCGCACTGGACGGTAAGGTAGACATGCTGGTTAGATTTTAAAAAAATGTTAGCCAACGTGCCAGAGGCCAAAAGAACACTGGAAGAACACTTGAGTTTGATCAAAAATTCTTAATAAAGAGGTCCAATCTCTGCAGAAGGTTACCCACTGCTTGCTAATACACACAGAGGACATTGAGGGCAGATCAACACAACTGGATGCAGAGAGGCAAAATAATTGGAGAGAACAATCCTAGGAAGCTAAAGGAAACTTAAAAATGTAAGTAAGAATAACTGGAAAAGGGCCTAAAACTGGTGGGGGGAGTGGAACTAAACTTCATATTATGAAATGTTAATGGTTTGGGGCACAGACTGAAGTGAGGGGAAGATCCTTGAGGCTACCATGCAGCAGTGCAGGGGTGTGGAAATGATATTTTCCTCCCAGACTCCATTCTGTGATATTACTAAAGATGGAGGAATGTCTGTACAAACTCCAGATATGATCACAATATCGGGTAAAGACTAGAACCTCATCAAGAACAAGGAGCTTCAAAAACTGATTGAAGGGAATCGCTAATAAGATTGTGGGTGAAATCCATTTGCTGACTTTTGTCATGGCCGTGGAGCTCACAGATATCTGGAGCACCCCAAATAAAAGCAATACTTTTGTACTCTTGATCTAGTTCCATGTCCATTTTGGATTACTTTGTGGTTCTATGGTCACATGGGGAAGATTTAGGGACATAAGGCAGCTGCCTAGGGGAATTTTACAATGTTCTCCAATCAGTATGCAGCTACTTTTGCATACACCTCAGAGATGGGCAGAATGGAAACTAGACTGGGACTTACATGATGGATGTTCAAATAGATTTCTATCAAACAAGTCACAGTTAAACTTTAAGGGGAATGTGAGGTCGATGGGATCAGGGTGGTGAAATGGGAGGCTTGTGAGACTGTGACCACATAAGAGGGAAAAGGAAGAGAAATTTAAAGAAGTAACAGAGCTGGAAACCAAACTGATAATTTGGGAGGTGGAGTTCATTCATCAGCCTAGTCAAGATCTCACACACAACATCGCCATAGCTAAGGAGGAGAATAGAAGACTTGTGGAGGGGGAAGCAAGGGCACAATATAGAAACTAAACAGTACAAACTGTATACAGTTGGCAACAAAGTGGGTAAGTTACAGGCATGGCTGGCAAGAAGGGAAAAAGGATGTTGCTGGCTTCACAGAGTGGTGGACGACAACAGGAGGGTGGTGGACAGGGCGGAGGGAATAGATCTGGAACTGATGACCAGTGTAGCCAATTTATACCACCCCAGACTCTGGAAATTGATAAAAGAAACCCAAGAATCTCTAGGTGACATTCTAGTTCCCACTTTCTGTCGCGAGTACCCAGAAATTTTGGATGGGAAAATCAGAGTAGAAGAGATTAGGGAAGCAATACAACAGCTACAGCAGGGAAGTCTCTGGGGCCCAATGGATTTCCTCCTGAATTTTTTACGTACTTGTGAAAATGATTGGGCAAACAACTCAAAAGAATATTATATAAAGCCATTGGGGGAAAGGACTATCCCCTGAGACCTCAAAACAACTACCATTGTCCTGAGGCTCAGGGATCCTCCTACAGGTTAATAAAACTGCTCAATACTGAGTTAAAAGTTTTGGCAAAGATTCTGGCAATAGTTTACTACAGCAGAATGATATATTAATCGCACAGGACGGGGAGGGCGTGGCCTATGACCGATGAAGCCGCACGCCAAGCGCAGAGCTCCCCGTGGCCGTCAATGGGCCCTTAAAATCCTTATGGCACAGGGGCCCCAAGTACAGTTCTGAGCGGTGTTCGGGAGCTCTGAACGACTGGGGCGCCGACACCCTCTAATGCCAGAAATGGGGGAGGCGACACGACGCCACACGGAATCTTCAAACCTCGAACCGGGATGAGTCGAGATGGTGGCCGCGAATCAAGTGTAAGAAAAGGCCGCGCTGATCGCACTGAACGGAGCCAGATGTGGGCCGTACGCACCAGTGGTCGAAAAGAATTTAAAACCAGGTACTGTGAGTGTGACTGCACCCCCCATCCAAGCATCCCGGAGCATTAATAACGGGCGATGTGAGGATGAGCTTATTGGAGCAGGAAGCTCGCTCCGTTACTGTATGCCGGTTCCTACAGATCGGGGGAGATGGCGGGAGTCCTCAGCAATGTCCCCCAACCCCCTCCTCAGTAACAAGTGATTGGGGGTGTGAGTGAGACCTCATTGCGCCGCAATTGCCCCTCAGCACATAATTCAGTGCTGCGGAGCACCACATGGGACATGGATATCCTGGCACTCATGACCCCCGAAGAGAGTGGCATAACGGGCTGTGGTGCTTCCGTCTTGAGGAGTTGTGGCAAAGTATAGCACAGGCACACAACCCGGTAGAACTATAAGGCCGCATCACTCCCCAGAGAGGGGCCCCAGGACTAAACAAAGGAGATTTGTTCCATATGGGCTGATACCCCCCAAAATTACTGGAGACTCGAGTGGGCAAGAGCTGGTGCTGGTCAGCTTGTCTCCTGGATTAATAAAACACTAGCAATCTGCGGTTGCCGGCTGCGCTTTGTCCCAAAGGGAGTGGGAGATAGTGTCTTGCACAATGGGCAAACCAAAAAGGAGAGAGGGCCAGGAAATGGAGGGTATGGGTGCTGCTAAACCACCTGAGCAAGCTACTAACACTGGGGCAAGCAGCAATGTACCAACCCCTGAGACCACACTGGACACTACACTCCAGGCGATCCAGGACTCCTGATGGGCTCTTGAACATAAAGTAGACACTCTGACTGTGGATCTCTCCCTGCTGAGAGGTGACCATCGCAGGCTAACAGATAGAGTGGTTTCCAATGAAAGGACTATGGAACGACTTCCAGTGGGATCATTTAGAGATAACTAAACTAGATGACAGCTGAGGACCACAGGTGCTTCTATCATTTGAGGAACTACAGCAAGAATATGAGCTGGAAAACAGTATTTTCTATATGAACAAGTAAAACATGCCCTCCTGAGGCATGGGGAGAAAGTGCAGGAAGTTGTGATGGTGTTGCTGCTTGAGTAAAGAATACCCTCTGCCCTGTTACATAAGCACACTAGCTATCAGATCAGTAGGACACTGGGAGTAATTGTCATTTCCCTCAAGATACACTGAGGGAACAATATGAAGGATACTTGGGGATTATGGAAGATGGGGACTGGGGGGACGTGTGTTGTTACCCATGGGTGTTTGCTATAAATCTAAGTTCGGACCTGGCCAGCTCAAAATACTGAACCACACATATTTTACCAACTCCAGGGTCTTTCAGATGGATAGGAAAATGGATAATGTTAACAACCTGCAAGGATGTGGTAGGACTGGGAGTTTGCTACATACCCTGTGGGACTGTCCTACGCTGTGGCCATATTGGACACAGGTGGGCCAATGTATTTCCAAGTTCATAGATGAGAGTCTGACACTCAACCCTGAACTTACCATTTTGGGTACATGGGGAGACCAGACACTTCACAAATATTCCTTATTGTTCAGTAATATGACACTAAAGGTTGCAAGGTACAACATCACACAGCATTGAGGGGGAACAGAAGTACCAAACTTAGATCTCTGGTCTAAGCTAGCTGAATATTCTGTATATGAGGCCCCTGAAGTATAGGGGCCATAGAGTGAATTTCAGAATGTGGGTTAATGACTTGGGGGCATAGGTGCTCATGGCACCTGACTTTGGTGTTTGATTCTGCCCTAAATATCCATTAGGAACATTGGTATTACAACAGAGGATCTGCAAGTGAAGATGGGTTGGGGTAGCACTGAGGTGTCTTCGCTCAAGCCTTGAATATAATTCTGATTATACCAACTAGTTTGTGTATGACAGAACTGAATTGAAAATGTTAATGGTCAATATTGTTTCTTTTAGTAGTGTAATCAAAATAATATATACAAATGGATGCAAAAGATATCACTTTATTCAATACATCAGTTTTGATATCATTCATTACTTTTAGTAAATTCAAAGCAATTCTCAGCTTCTCAGGTTTTATTCCCTTATTTGTGTTCTTGTTTTTACTACTAGTGATCATCCTGCTCTCCAATTTCAACCTTTTAACTCTCTTCCATCTATTTGTCTCTGACCATTTTTAACACTTCTTTGACAATCTCATACTGCATCCATCCCTAATGAATTCTCAAATGTGGTTTTATTTGTAATTATATGTTTCCTGGTATACTTTTCTTCACACTGTCTTCCTTTAGGTGTTGCATGAGTTCATTTGCTTGATCAATTAACATTCTCATATGATCAAACAATGTCTAAAATACGGTCTTTTCTTGTTTGTCTGACATCACTGTATTGCTATTTTAAGTAGGGAGGACCATAATTCCCCTTGAACTCAAAGGGATTGTCTTCTTCACTAAATAATGTTGGAGAGCTTTTGTTTCTCACCATTTTGAGTATTCCTTCATCAGCAGCCTCTTTAAATTTAGAAAACAATCTCTTAGGAACTTTGATTTTTATTCTTTATATTTTCATTGACAATCAAGGGGGACATTACCTTAAAAGACAACTAGTATTTCTCTCTTTTTCAAGTGTTTGCCTGTCTTTGTGCAGTATTATGGTTGTGGCTTTGCTCTCAGCAATAATTATGTTCCTTTCATTAGTATTGATTTACATATATTTTTTAAACTATTGCAGTTTATAGGCATTTGAAGGTACCTCCTCACTTGTGAGTACAATACATAAGTAGTTTGTTACACTGAAAGTGCATTAATTTAGATTGTTTCTTCCTTTATGGGGAGATTTTGTTTATCCACAGCAAACATTGTTGATGATATCTTATTCACAATTAGTGAACTAGTAACCAATATCCAATGGGATTTACCTTTCAGTGGATGGGATATCTGTAACTGTTGTGACAGAGTAACATGTCTGCCAAGGTCTAAATCAGGCCCTTAAATTATGAAATGGAAGTTGAAGGTCTCTAGCTAGACAATGCAGACAGCTGTTGCTGAAGAAAATTCCACAAGGCCAGATGAGCCTTTAGCAGAGGAACCCTGACTATGATTTGCTACTGTGGAGAAGAATGTATCAGGGCAAGCCGAAATGTCTATGTGACCAGTGATGCACCTCAGGCAGATAGGCGAGCAGGTTGGGCCCAGGCTCCTCCAGGTTCACAGAGCAGTTTTAGTCACAGTTCCCACCTTTGGATTTTGGCTATTTGGTCACATTCAGCACCCCTTTAAATATTCTAGGAATGGCGGGGCACCTCTTGGAGGGTCCGAACTAACTCAGGCTGGGATCAGGTGTGGGTATAAGGTGAAGGTGGCCTTTTGTGTCCCTGAAACTCAGATCAGCCCTTTGGAGTCACTCTGGCAGTACTGGGTTCAGGTTGCAGGTCTAGCCTTTCTTCTATAGGCAAGAAGGTAGCGAGTCAATTCAGCAGCAAGACAGCAGCACATCAGCAGTCAAGCAGAAATCCAGTCCTTTCAGCAGCACAGCAGTCCTTCTTCCTGGCAGAGTATCCATAAGACCAGAAGTGTACGGAAGAAATGATGACAGAGGTCCCCTTGTTATACCCTGGTGCCCTCCTTCTGAAAGGTGGGAGAAGCTTCTAGACAGTGATTTTGAAGTACATGGAATTTCCTGACTCCCCTTCCCTGGCTCCTAGCTGGCTGCAGTGACAATGCATAGGTGTAAGTCCAAGGCTCCATCACTTCATCCTGCCAGCAGGTGGCCCATTAAAACACACCTGATTCCACTATTTTGAGACTATCTGGGAGAAATTCACAAAGACTAACTGTCAGACCCAGTCATCTGCCCATGCAGGCTACAGGCACAAATGTGCTAAGGATACAATTTTAAAAATTGAAGTAAAAAATCCAACTTCACCATTAAATAGGGCTTTTCATTATCATTCCAAAGACACCAAACATGAAATACCTACCTGCTCCCAATTGGAAAGTACAGCCTATTACGTGTAATAAGAAACCTCCAATGTTATCTTATGGGAGGGGTAAGCCTCACAGTAGTAAAAAACGAGGTTAAGTTTTTTTCACTGCAATGACACGTTAAACATACAAGTAGATGTCCAACCTTTCAATTATACAGCACCCTGCCCCGTTGGATACATAGGGCATACCCTAGTGGTGTCTCATATGTAATAAAAGAGGTGTTTGAGGCTTGACAAGGGGGTTTTAATGCTAATTTTACATGGCAGTTTAAAACTGCCTTCAGCCTGCAGTACCAGGCCTAGGACATGTTTTAGGGTGCTAGTTAGTTGGGTGGCACAATACGTTATGCAAGCCACTGGTAGCATTTATTTTACAGACAATGGGCATATGGTATAACACTCTACAATGGACTTACAATAAACTAAATATGTCAATTGGGTGTAAACCAATTGAACCATATTTTAGAGGGCTGAGCATAAGCACTAATTAGCAGTACATAGAGGCCTAAGGCCAAAAAAAATGAATTCAGGAAAAAGGAGGAGAGGCAAAAGGTTTGGGGAAGACCACGATAAGGCTGACAGGTCTAACACTCCCTATTACAATTGGTGTGTTGAAGTAGGTCTATAGCACAATGAGTTGAAGATCAAGCTAGTCAAAACATGTATTACATAAAATAAGAAATTGATAAGATGTAAACCATCCACAGCCAAGATGGCAACACATTTCCTACATCTTGGTCACCACAAAAATGACTTCTTGAGGAGAACTGTCATTGAAAGACCCAGGCCTTTTTCCCTTACTCATGGCCTGAGCAATTTCTCTTGCTAAAAGAACAACAATAGGTTTTTAGACTTTGGACCTACTTGAATGGACTGAATGATGACATGCTATGGGTGTCACTGCTACTTATTTGAGACTTGTTTACTTGAATTTCTGACAGTAAACCTATTTACTGTACATTCATTTTTCCCACAAGAAGTCTCTGTAGTTGACCCTATGCTAATGCTTTTGTACTCTGCTGATATTACCAAACCATAATAGGAACATGTTTTACTTTGTTATTGTCTTTTAAAATTGACTGTGTACATAGTGTCCTCTTCCTCCCTCCTGCCCACATTGTTTGTCCTTTTTGTCTTATAGCAGTACTCAGTTCATACATGATATATCCTTTACAACATATTACCTATCGCATTACCTGCCACCAAGCATAAAATCTATTGTTAATAGAATTCCTTAAAACCACTCCAGGGCTGCATTATCCATGATCAGTCTATCCTTTGATGCTTGCTTGATGTCATTAGGAAAACACTTGTTTGCCGATATGCTTTATGTAACCTGAAATGGAGAGTAAACAGTCCAAGTGGCCCAAGGAGCCCGCCTCCTCGAGCCCTCATCAGCCCCAGGGACTACATTCCCCCAGGCAGTGTGTTATTTAAAAGGGGAGTGGGCTGCACAGCCCCCCTCCCTGAGCTTCCTGGAGCCCTGAGGACCAGATCCCCTGGGGACAGTGGTAGGTACCGCAGTGCCTACCCAGGCACCCATAAACCACACATTGGAGGCTGCTGAAACCGAGAGAGAGAAAGAGGGAAGATGGAAAGGCCAGGGGGACCATGCTTATGGTGCAGGATGCACCATTCTTGCTGGAGTTCTTCAGCATCCTGATCTGGCGGCACCATCTTCATTTCCTTCTATGACCAATCCAAGATGATGTCTTTCCTCTTGTTTCCTATGGGTGTTTTTCAAATTCAAGATGGTGGTCATTTGTTTCCTGTGGTTTGCTTCCTATGTTTGGTCATTTAACAGTACATAAGGCAGACAGACCTTGTCAGGAGTGTTACAAGCATCCTGGTTCTATGTCCACACTACTCACTAGTTCCTTGAGTAATTACTAGTTTTTCTGGTTGTGTCCTTATTTCAGGTTAGTTTTCTCAGTCTCTCCTGTCCTTCTGGATTCTTCTTGGCAGTTTTTGTGCCCTTGGTATTTCCTCACCAGAAGTTTCTTGGGCATCCGCTATTCTAGGATATTTCCCTGTTGGCATGGTGGCTTCAAGAAGCGATCACCCTTTTTTCAATGCCAAGTTTTGCAAGGTCAGAAGTCAACCACCAGGACCAGTGATTGACACTGGGGTGGACACATAGGCTCTACCATAATTGGAGTAGAGTTTCACACCACTGGATTTAGGAAGAGAAGGGCACTGTGGGATTGTTTGCAATAGGGCACACAGGAAGTGCTTTAAAAGTGGGTAGGGTCACAACCATGAACTTTTAGCCTATTGGTTAGGGAGAGGGCAGGCTGGTATCAGCTATAAATATGGCTCCCACAATACCCTCCTCAGAATACTGTCCACATTTGTAGAAGAAGAGAAGTAAACTGGAACCCTTGTCTGTGACCTGAGAAGAGCCAAGAAGACTGGACTTGCCCTCCATCTTGTACCCAAGACCAGAAAGTAGACATTATGGGTCATAAGGTTGACCTCCTGTTCAAGGTACAAGCTACAAGAAACTTTTCTTGCAAATGCCCAGCAGGTCAGTTCCAACTGAACATACCCTATATCCTGCTCCTGGCCTCTGCTGGATTGAGTCTTGACCCTGAGTGATATCCACCCAGTCCTGAACCCAGTTAGCAGTCAAAGAGTACTCCATCTAACCTTATTTTTTCTGAAACTTGGGACTTAGAAACATTTTGGCTTTGAGGACCTCCAGAGGACTGGGACCAACATGCCAAGCTGATTCACTGGACCGCAGACTCAGGTTGCTCAATCTTGGAGTATTCCACAGCAGCAAATCTGATTCAACTGGAACTTGCAGAGGCAGTGCCCAGCCTTCTGGAGCCCTCTATGGTTAAAGCCTGCAGTGCTGCCCCACTAGAAGAATCTGAGCTCCAAAAAAAGTGACTAAGTCTGAAGGTAAAGGGTGTCAAAAGTAACCACCCGGCAAAGTAGGCTCTCCGGGGGTGAAATTCAAATGTCTTTTCTTATAGGTTTCCGGCCAAAAGTCTGTGGATTAAATAAGACCTCCTCTAATGGCTATTAGACGACAGGGAGCCCTCTTCGGCCACAGCATGCAATCTTGCCAGGCTGAGAATCTTTGACTGCCATTTCATCTGAAGATAAAACATCTAACTGGGTAAAAACTAGTTTCTGTATCCAACCCGCATTCCTTCATGGTCATCTTTAATCAGTGCCTAGATATCGATCATACATAACCAGAACCTGATTGCTGCATAACATTTTTGGTCCTATTTTTACATTTAAAATTTAGAAATTCATAACTCTGTTCCCCTAAAGTTTTGTTGTTATTTTGGTATCATTTTATTTATAAAAATGCACTCCATTTTTCTAAATTGGTTTGAGATTTTTCTTTGGTGGTCTTTTGACTTTATTTACTGTCATGGTAACACACACATACTTTACACATTGCCTCCATGGTAAGCCTGTCTGGTTTGTTCTTCATCTACCAGAGAATTGAGCTCAGGTAAATTTAGTGACTTTACTGTTTCACCACAACAAGGGTTGTGGGAATTACTTAAGGTGAGTACTTACCCTCCTCAACCAATACCCCAATTTCTCACACATGATACACAGAAAGCAAGAAATGTTGATAAACGGCATCACATCAAGCCCTTACAACACCACTTATATTGCATTTGCACAGCATAGGGTGGAAACAACAGCCTATTCTAATCTCAATTGTGGCCATCCTACATCATTGAATACTGACCAGGAGCTTGGCTGGGTACACTAGCTGCTGAAGGTTAGCCTGTTTATGTTCTTTCTGCAGCAACTGAGGTGATGTTGACACAGCTCAGTGCCAGAAACCTACTCTATTATGGAGGTACGGCACTGGGACTCTTGATTTACTCTTGCTTGACTGTCAACCTTCTTACCTTTATGTAAAGCACACCCTAACAATGTTTCAGACTGCAACTCTCAGAAAACTGTTGACTGTGCAAAAGGTATCACATGTTTGGACTTGTTCAAGCATCAGAACAACAAGTAATCAGGTGCCACCATAACTTTCCTTTGGGTACTGCTCTGCTCGACCCATAATCAGCCATATTGTAATGTCATGCATTGTAAATATATATACATGTGAAAGGCTAGCTGTTGTAATGTGTTTGGTTCATAATATGTAGTGCCCAGTTGTGAGTTTGCTGGTACTGGTCGGCTATGAATGTCAAACCTGTAGAAACCAACTCTGTGTCAAAACACCCAGCCACAATGTACCATTACAAGCCAATCCCTACACAATTGGGATTAACTATGCAGATTCTGTTTTTCTAGTTCAAATTACAAATAAACAATTCCAATTTATTGGGGATTAGCGAACACATTTACCTCATGCTTTAAGCATGTTTAGTGGCAGGAGATGGCATGTGAAGTAGATGTCAGGGGAAAGGAAAGGATGTGGGTTGGCTGGGTGAGAATTACATACATCTTCTTGCCTTAGGTGGAGTGAGTTGTTGCTCCACTGCACTTGTCTGTATAGTCCCTAGTTAAACCATATGTGATTTTATCAGCTATGGGGCGAATTCTAATGTTGTAGGGGTGGGGGGGGTGCACAACCCTCTCCCCACAGAGCCAATTATGGCCCTAGGGACTGCCACCAAGCAGGGCTGCATTTCTGCAAGAACCCAATTACATCCACCTCATGGGGTCAGAGCGAGAAAGTGAATGCAGGTCCCACTCCAACATTCCAAAAACAGCTGCATGTCCAATCCTCACACAGCAAGAATATTCACACTCCGGGATGCTATTTTGCAGGGCAATTTTATTAAGAAGGTCTTCCAGCATATAGCAGGGACAGTATGGATTTTTAAAATAAGATTCAGAATAATCCCAGGCTACCCAGCTACATCATGGTCACAGTTGATGCTGTACCTTTATCTTTATTGATGTGGTATCATAACCTGGGGATACAAGCATGCCGACATTTCATGAGAGACAAACCATTGTGTTTGTATGATCATTCTATGATGCTTCTTGACATGTTAAGGCTTTCTCTGGAACACAATTACTTTCTATTTGGCAATCAATGGTTCAAACAAAGCACTGGGTCAGTAATGGGAAGCTGTTTTGCGCCAAGTTGTGCCGGCATTTTCGTGGGGTGATGGGAAGACCAAGTCATTTGGACCAAGGAAAATGTAAGATGGACAAGATATCTTACATTTTGGACCAGGTATATAGATGACCCTTTTGCTGAATGGGATGGGCTGCAAGATGTCCTGCATGCCTTTCTCTGGTGGATAAACCGCAACAGTTTGAATCTTAGGTTCACCCACAAGACACATGTATCTCTTATGGAATTTCTAGCTGTATTAATGACAGTGGAAGGATAAGTGATACATACCCACCTTTCTAGGAAGAGTACTGTGGGTAATAGCATTTTACATGCTCACAGTCACTATCCACCCAACCTTAAACAGAGTATCCATATGGGGAAATGCTAAGAATAATATGAGTACCCCAAAGACCTTTGAGGAAGAGTAAGCAAGGATGGTGGCCCTATTTAGATCCTGAGGTTATTCTATCTGGGTGCTTAAGACAGCTTGTCAGAAAATAGCACATGTCAAAAGAGACAGCTTAGTGATACAAAAACAGAGGAGCAAGAGTACTACGAATGAGATAAGGTTAATTACCACTTTCAACAATGAATCCAATTCAGTAAGTCGGGTTATGAGAAGACATTTGATTAGATCAGATCAGGTGATTGGGAGTTTGATCATTCCCTTTCCCAGCATAACTTACAGGTAGAGTAAAATGTTAGTACACAGTTACCCCAGTAAGAGTCAGGGGCGCACATGGCATTGGCTCAAAGAGCAGCAGAGGTTCTATAAGTGTGGGGAAATGCAAGGCATTCACACAAAGTGTTAATAATAAAATGTACACTTTACCAACAGACGGGAAGTAGAAAATCAGGAAGTTTGTAAATTGCAATAGCGATTTTTTTGTGTATGTCCTGATGTGTCCCTGCGGACTCCAATATGTGGGGAGTACTATCTTCCCAGTGAAGAAAAGGGTCCTGGAACATCTGTGTGCTATACGCAGTAATGATATAAGTTATCCAATTGCACAGAATTACCATTAGGCAACCAGCTGACTGATCATATTTCCTTTTTTGGAATTGACAGGGTATTACCAGAGTCTGAGGAAGATAGAATCAGAATACACTATCAGACTTAACAGCAAGCACCCTTGGTGACTGAACCAAGAAGAAGAGTTACATGTGCACCTTGATAAAACAAGCAGATAGTGTATTCTATGTGGCATACAGCATAGAGGGAATGTTAACATCCAGGTTTTTTAATTGAAAGGACATCAGGCATGGAACGGATTAACTTTTGCACCATGTATAATTTTTCAGTTTAATTTTTCTTTTAAAAAAACAATATTTTATATCCATCAAGGAAGGTTGAAATTGAACCGTTTACAATAGAGTTGTACAACACACTTCTGCCACCACAAGTAGATAACTTTTGACATTATAAGAAAAACATTTACGATGTCAACTGCATATTTGCCACATACACTATTTTTCATGTTTGTTTGAGAGTTTTATATTCCTTTACAAATGGTCCATCTGCAAATGACAACTGCCTGACCTCTGCGTCATTCCAGACGGAAGTATGTTTAGTAGGTGTAACATCCAGCAATGGAGTACACACCCATAGGTGAACTTAGACCAATGGATTTGACAAGATCCAATGGCTTTTGAATAAGCCCATTGGCATATGTATATGTCTATATGTCACAGTGATGTTTGCATTCTGTGACTGTTATTCATTTGCATCCTGGCTTTGCTAGCGTGCAGACCCCCTCACAGTTTTGTGCTCCACCTGAAGTGATGGTGGCCATGGCAAAAAGTACAGGAAGCCAGGCCCCTAACTTCCAGTCAGATGAGTCAGAGATTCTGTTCAAGCATACTCAACTGTACGCGTGGCGGTGGAGGTAGAGCAACCTCCACTTCCCCGCCGCCCGCAAGTATGGCTGTTGGAGGCTCTCCGTCGGAAAAACGACGGAGGGCAGCCAACAGTCATAATACGCTGAGCGGCAAACCGCCACTCATGGCGGTCTTCCGCACGGCGGTCCCTCGGCGGTCTTGTTAAAAGACCGCTGAGGTTGTAATGACCCCCTATATGTTTCTGGCTATAAAACAATGTTTTCATAGATAGAACTATAATGTGTTATTTCAGCATAGTGGGGATGTGACACATGGTATAAAAAAGTATTTTCCTTCAGGCATATATCAGTCACTGTTGCATGTACAACATGCTTAAAAGGTGGTATGTCATGCTTATGTATTGTTCTCTTGCATACATATTAATAATGTTTGCTAACAGTTCAATTTACAATGTATGTACATATGAAATGTTGTTGATATAATGATTGATTTATAACAATCCATCAAATATACCATGATACAAACAACATATTATTTCATGTACATACACATTGCCAGACAGTAATTGACGCACAGGCAATATGACTAGAAATATAGATAAATATGCTATGGACACATATAAAAAAATTGTGTTCTATTTATCATGTGATAAATGAGGACAAAATACATAATTCTAGGTTGTGGTTAGCAATTAAAAGGGATATGCAATTAATATGTATATGCAATGAGATTTAAGTTATGGTTGTATATTTCATATGCAGAAGTGCAATCAAGAATAACAATTGTTTTAGAATCACATATACTTACAAAACAAACATGTTTATATCTAGAGTATACATTTATATATATATATATACATATATATATATATATATATATATGTGCACGTGTGTGTATTCATACAGGAAAGGCTTATGAGGAATAATCTCTTTACTAAAATGTATATATATATTTTGATTGTATTTATGTTGTTGCATGTTCTAAGATGGCCGCTGCAGTGGATCACACTACAATGCAATGAAAACAAATGATGGATTTTAACTTGTGTATATATGGTGCTGGTTTCTTTGCCGGATTTGTCCAGTAGAAGTCGCTTTGCCGAAACGCGTCGACATTTCACTGCAGGACTCTGTGTAACCATTTCAAGGAATACATTCGAAATAATTCAATTTAGCATTGTTGAATCTGACTTTCCTTTTATGGTCGGGATTTAACCAAGGGATTGGTGCAGCCGTCGGATGGTAATCGTTCCATCTGTTGAGGATTATTTATTACGTGGTCTCTGTTAAACGATACGGCTGGCACGCCGTTTGAGTGCGCGTGACATTTTCTACCGAAGAAATTTGATGAGCGATTTACACGCAGCACTGTGCCGCTTTTACCCGGATGCGAACTTTGCCGATCTGACACAGTAGGACTGTTGCTTTCTTCTAGGGGGGTTGGAGAACACCCACGGGTTGGAGGTTTCATTCCTCTGTTAAGTTCGGCTACGAAATATCAGGTTTTCATTATCGCATTCTAAATTGGCACACGGCCCGGAAAACAAACAACAGACAAAGTAAACGTCAGTGTTTGAAATACGGCTTTCTCCAGATACATTGTTACAAGTATAGAATCCATCTGCAATAACGGATCAACAATTATACAAAGTATCCAGTTTATCACTGGTGGTTACTGACACAGGGTCCTGTTTTTTATATTCGTTTACTATTCTTGGTTCCTCCATTGTTCAGTGGCTATAAATAGAATATTATTTTTGATCGCATAACCTGGGTTGTTCGTGTTTACCGGAATTATGGCTGAACGGAGAAGGCTGTGGGAACAAGCAGCAGCTGAATTTTTTATTAACACCAAGATTAGCAATGGACCTCCAGGGGTTCAGATTCACACTACCTCCAGCATTATCAATCAGTTAGAGAAAGCGCGCATTTCGGAACTCAAAAAATGGTGGGAGATGACATCATTGACTAAGTACATTGAGAGTGGCAGAGTGCCAAGGAGCCTTCGCATTTTAATACTGCCCACATTAGGCGACATGGATCCGGATTTGCTGGAGGAGTGGAGAACCCAAACAGCAACTTTAATTACCCAGGTTAAAAGGCGAATGGATGAACAAATCACTAAAACTGAGCAACTAACTAAAGATTTAGAGAAAATAGTCAATCAACAAGAAGTCTCCAATCAGTTGGCCAAAATGGAAGAAGGAATTAAAAATAAGGAAGAGGAAATCAAATTACGTAAAGCACACAAGTTCAATAGAGACAAACTTGATTATGAAGATGGAAGAATCTATACTTTTGCTCGGAAATATGATAGTGTAAGAACTAAAGATGTGTCAAAGAGTGGAGCAGAAGTTGCCGTACATCACATGTCCGCTGATGATAGCTCGGAGATAGACTCCTCTGCAGATGAGGCACCACGCAATAAATTGGATTTTCAGGGGAAGATGCATCTTATGCAAATGGTCACGCCACCCCCTGGCCAACATCGCAGACGTGGCCGAGGAAGCGGAAGACGAGGCGGGGCAAGAGGAAGAAGCAATCAATACAAGGAATAGGATTGAATTCTCATTCCTCCAGCAGTTCGAATCACTTGAGTACTGTTGTTAACATCTCCAACAGCATCCTTACAGATAATCAAATACGAATACTTGATTTAGGATTAAGCTTCTGTCCCAATGTCCAATGGGACTATGTCAGTACACGGATTGAGCTCTACAAATTTGTTCATAAATTACATTTAATTAAACATTTTTCGAACAAGGATAAAAATCTTTTTGTAGATAATGCAACAAGTAGGGCTCCAGTCTCAGGATTTAATATTGCGGATAGTACAGAATTGATGGCCATTAATGATCTAGCTAAGGAAAGCAATGAATTTGAATGCTCAACATGTGATCAAACAGACATCAACATCTCTACGGTTAATGTGATGGGGTTTGCTACTAACTTTCACGATACCAGTCATATAAAATCATCGAGCAGATTCAATCCACCATTACGAAGTGGAAATTTGATTGATACTTTTCATGAGCTGGTAATAGGCGACATTGATAAATTCTGCATGAAAGTTCCATCCAAAACAACAAATAGATCCAACTTTACACAACAAGACTGGAAAGACCTAAATGTACTGAGAACCAATACGTCCATTATCATTAAGCCCTCTGATAAGGGTGGGAACATCGTTATTAAGGACACATGCGAATGCACCAAAGAAGCTTACCGACAATTGATGAATATAGATCATTATGATAAACTGCAGACTAATCCCATAATTCAATATCAAGTGACGTATCATGAGATGCTCAAAGAATGGCACACCAAACAACTTATTGGTTATGATGAGTTTACATATTTGAAGATTGATCACCCCAAAATTCCATGTATTTACTTTTTGCCAAAAATCCATAAGAATAAATCACATCCCCCAGGCAGACCTATAGTCAGTATGAACCAGTCGCTGTTAGAAAATACTTCAAGATATTTGGACCTGTTTCTATGCACCTTTGTCACTGAATTACCATCTTATTTACGTGACACCAATGATTTCCTGGCTAAGATACATAACATTCCATGGCATAAAGATTATTTAATGGTCACCATGGATGTGGCCTCTTTGTATACCTCTATTAAACATCGGTATGGGTTACAAGCATGTAGATACTTTCTACAAACACGACCTATTGAATTTCTTGAACATACAGACATGCTTCTATCCATGTTGCAATTTTGTTTAACCCATAACCTGTTCCTATTTGACATTGATTGTTTTTTACAAAAACAAGGGACGACTATGGAGGCTTCCTTTGCTCCCACATATGCCAATCTATATATGGGCTGGTGGGGGAAAGAGGTGGCATGGTCTGAAAACAATAACATCTACATGAACAGGGTCGTGTTGTGGGTGCGATATATTGATGATCTTTTCCTTATTTGGCATGGCACTGACCAGTCATTGTTGGAATATATAAATATATTAAATGATAATCCATTTAACATCTATTCAGAAGCCACCTTTCGTAGAAAGACTATTGAATTTCTAGATGTCTTACTAGAAGTGAGGAATGATCGGTTAGAGACCACCATACATCGCAAACCCACGGCATGCCATTCTATTCTGCATGCCAACAGTGGGCATCCAACGACATTAAAATGGAGTATACCTTATAGCCAGTTTCTGCGGGCTCGCAGAATTTGTTCAGATGAGAGTAGATATGATTTGGAAATCAGGAATATGATGGAAAGATTTCTAAATAGAGGATATCCTCTCAAGATTTTGATGGATGCACAGAACAGAGTCAAAAACAAAAGCAGAGATGAGTTACTCTTCAACAACATACCCAAAAATAGTGAGACAAAATAATCGTCCCCTAGAATATTTTTGCAATATAACCAACAACATGGCTCTTTGAAAACCATACTTCAGAAGAATTGGCACATCCTACAGAATGATCCCAATATCAGGGAAAGTATTGGTCCACATCCATCCATAACTTTACGTAAGGCTCCCTCACTAGGGGATCATCTAACTAGAAGCTTTTTCTCTACAAAAGAAAAGACATCCTGGTTGAGCAAAAAAAGTTTGAGATTTTGGAAGTGTGGCCACTGTAAGGCATGCAAGTATGCACAAAATATGCAAAGATATCAAACGTTTGATGGTCGCATTACGTGTGATACTGAATTTGTGGTTTATGCTGTTGAATGTGGATGTCATAAAAAATACATTGGCAGTACCATCCACAAGCTAAAAGTTCGATTTTTACAACATTTTAGAGCCATTAAAAATCATGATAGAACATATCCCCTGGCCAAACATTTCTGGGATACACATAAAGGGGATTCCAGCACATTATCATTTTATGGTATTAAATCTATTACAAAATAATCCTAGGGCTGGTGATAGAACATCGGAGCTTAGACAAATAGAATCCAAGATGATTTTATTACTTGGTTCTGAATCTCCCTGGGGGCATAATCTTGATGCTGAATTACATGTTCATCTAAGATAAAGTATAGATTGTTTATGGCATTTATAAAATATTAGTAAAGGGGTCTGATGTGTTGTGAAACTTTGCTTATATTGAATTGTGGATATAATGTGATCTTTACAACTGCCGTTTATAAGGGGTAATTTTAACTATATAAATGATATATGTGATTTTTCTGAATTTACAGAAATATCTATCTATTCCTGATTGAAACTTGTGTAGATTTTTTCAAAATGTTTTCAAATTTTTACCTTTTTAGATGTTCTCTTCCTTTTGATATTGATATCTATAGAAGAGTTGATATATAGGTATACGTATTTATCACTGTTTTTCACCATGTATAGACACATAATTTAATATAGAAGTAGTTTTTTCTAATTAGCACTTTACACTTTAGCCTGTGGCCTTTTTCCATTTCCATCTTATATACATGCATTAATTACATTTCTTCAATATAGATTACAATAGAATAGATCAACTTTACATAATAAATTTATCTCTTCCATGTTGTCTGTGTATGACATTATGAAATAATAAGGCAAATCCATGGTTCAATGAACTAGGGGCCAGATGTAGGAAACACTTTGCGAGTCGCAAACGGCAAATTTTGCCGTTTGCGGCTCGCAAATGCGTGTTTCCTATGCAGAAAAGCATTTTGCGAGTCGGGACCGACTCGCAAAATGCATTTCCGAATCGCAAATAGGAAGGGGTGTTCCCTTCCTATTTGCGAGTCGCAGTGGTATGCAACTCCATTTGCGACCGCGTATGCGGTCGCAAATGGAGTCGCAGTTACCATCCACTTCAAGTGGATGGTAACCCACTCGCAAATTGGAAGGGGTCCCCATGGGACCCCTTCCAGTTTGAGACTGGACCACAGAATATTTTTTCAGGGCAGGGAGTGGTCCAAGGGACCACTCCCTGCCCTGAAAAAACCGAAACAAAAGGTTTCGTTTTTTTTTTAAATGCAGCTCGTTTTCCCTTAGGGAAAACGGGCTATATTTAAAAAAAAAAAAACAGCTTTATTGAAAAGCAGGTCGCTAACATGGAGGCCTGCTGACTACAGCAGGCCTCCATGTTAGCGAGTGCCTATACTCACAATGGGGCCGCAATTTGAGACCCACCTCATGAATATTCATGAGGTGGGTCATTGCGACCCCATTGCGAGTCGCAGTCGGTGTCTGAGACACCGTACTGCATAGCAATTTGCGACTTGCAAATTGCGAGTCGCAAGGACTCGCAATTTGCAAGTCGCAAATTGCTATCTTCCTACATCTGGCCCCAAATGATTACATATAGGGGTTACATCATAGGTCGACATAAAATATATAGACTATACAGAATATAAAAATTCCAATATGGTTCAGCTAGCTATTGCAATCGGTTGTGTATATTTATTGCATTTGTCACTTTACAATTGGTTTTAGATTTTGAATTGAATAATGATTAAGATCTTACTTATTGCGAGAATTGTAAATATGATGGTTGTCTTTCTTCGACACTGAATTATATAATAATAGTTATTTTGCTGATTGGTCTGTATGTATGAATAATTTATAATATTTTATAATATTTTACATTATTTATAATATTTAAAATATTTAAAATATTTGAGATATGTATACTCAAATTGTCAGAAGTATTTAAAATATTTATATACAAAAAACAATATCGGAGAATACATTTTACAAATATTTGATCAATTAGATTGAAAATTGGTGACCAGAAGGAATTGATGACACTGGCCAAATAAGTACAATAATGCAAGTTTCTCATACTACCAATTTTGGCATGATATAAAGATAATGATGATAGAATTACTTGCAAGGACATAGCCATACATTAGGCAAATATACCAATAAGACATACTATTGATTGTCAATTATTATCACTCTCAATTTTTACATTTTTAATTCTTAATACATTTTTTGTCAAGTCTCCTTTATACTAAAATATGGATATGCTTCATATATTTATGAAATATGTGTGGAAGATATAATGTTTTAATGTTTAGACAATCGAAAGTAGTTTATGCTAACATTGCTGTGTCAAAATTGGGCACAGATATATTGATTGTATTTATGTTGTTGCATGTTCTAAGATGGCCGCTGCAGTGGATCACACTACAATGCAATGAAAACAAATAATGGATTTTAACTTGTGTATATATGGTGCCGGTTTCTTGGCCGGATTTGTCCAGTAGAAGGCGCTTTGCTGAAACGCGTCGACATTTCACTGCAGGACTCTGTCTAACCATTTCAAGGAATAAATTTGAAATAATTCAATTTAGCATTGTTGAATCTGACTTCGCTTTTATGGTCGGGATTTAACCAAGGGATTGGTGCAGCCGTCGGATGGTAATCGTTCCATCTGTTGAGGATTATTTATTACGTGGTCTCTTTTACACGATACGGCTGGCACGCCGTTTGAGTGCGCGTGACATTTCGAGGAATAAATTCGAAATAATTCAATTCATGAATAGTAACAAGATCATGCAGGGAAATGCACAGCTCTGATTGGCTGGCAACACTTAAAACCAGGAAGTGTTGTCAGCCATCATGAGACCTGGCTTCAGCGAGTCCCACAAAGAAATGAAAACCAAAGACAAGGGAACATGGTAGAGTCACCATGACCTCTTAGCTCTGGTGTGAGGTCCCCGATAAAATGTTTCCCATGAATTTGCGACGTTGTCACAAATTCAGGAAAAAATTAAAGAAAACAAACACGGGCTCCAGTGCATGTTTTTTACAAACCCGGGTGGACCAGGTTCTGGGGGCATTTACATTTCCTATGCGAGGGAGCCACCTGCCCCCCCAGCCCCAGCAACCACCACCTTCCTAGGACTTTTAACTTAAGAATGGCAGTGGGCCCCGTGGCCCCTCCACAGCCCTGGGGACCGCCACCTTCCCAGGGCCATAATGAAAATAGTGTAGGGGGCTGTGCGCCCCCCTCAGCCCTGGGAACCACCACCTCTCCGAAATACTGATTCAAATGGAGAGAGGGGACCGTCCAGCCCAAGTAGCTGCAGGGATCACCTTCCTCCCTGGGGCTACAATAAAAGTGCTTCAGACCACTGAGCCCTGTGGACCTTCACTTCCCTTAGGCAATTTTTGTTGGCTAGTGGCAACGCTGCCCCCTCCCCCAAACAATAATTAATAGTTAGGCCGGGCCCTATGGGATGAGGTCCCTGGGACTGAAATCCACCCAGGGGAGGGGGGCCATTCAGCCCATCTCCCCCCAAAAAATGAATAATTTACTCAAGGCCTCAGGGGATGGGGGCTCCGTGGCCGGGGGGGGGGTTCTGTGCAGCCCCCTCCCTGAAAAAAAAAAAATAGTTAGGCCAGGCCCTTTCCCTGAAAAAAAAATAATAGGCTGGGCCCTGAGGGTTGTGGTCCCTGGGGCCAAGATTGGCCTTTGGGAGGGGGGGCCATGTGACCCCACCCAAAAAATAATAATTAGGCAAGGTGCTGGTGGATGGGTTCCCTTGGCTCGAGATTGACCCTGGGAAGGTGGGCCACATGGCCCACCTTCCCCCAAAAAATATATAACTATGCCAGGCCTTGGCATGGGTCCCTTGGGCCAAGATTGGCTTAGGGAAGGGGGCCATTTGGCCAATCTTCTCAAAGTAAAAATTATTAATTAGGCCATACCCCAAGGGGGTTGGGTGGTTATAGGGGTTAGCCGGGGGGGGGATTGCGTGATTATAGGCGTTGGATGCAAGGCCTGGTCACAGGCCAGACCCTGTGGTCAACCTCTGCTGCACACAGCCAAAGGGTTGAGTGGTTATATGCCCTGCAGCCAACCCCCGCTGTGCATTATCGTCAACCATTACCACACATGGCAGTAGGCTGTTTGTAGTGGTGGTTGGATTAACATATAGTAATTTAAATTTCTTTAAGTTAAAAAACCATAGAAATTTGCTTAAAAAACTAAAGGTTACAGGAATGTTATAGTTAGGAAATAGAATTAAAAAGCATAGAAATTCAATTAAAAACCCAAAGGTTACAGAGACATCATAGTTAGGCTCACATTTCACACATACAAAACCATAGCAATTCAGCAGTTATAGTTACCTGAGCTAACTGTAACTTGCTCTCCTGAAATGCACTGCTTATGACCTCACTTATTATATCACTCATGACATGGTCAGTGACTTCACTAAGCGTTGTCAAAGTGATTTCTATAGAAATATAATTTTTTGTGACATGGAAATTACATCAAATGACATATGAAGAATGTGTGCTGAACATAACATATTTAGCAGATCCAAAAATATGATATGTTGTTTTTGCAGTGCAATATGTATTTGCATTAATTGAAAAATTTTACCATGCATGAATATTTGTGAATCTAAACTTAAATTCCTATCTGTGCAATGTAAACAGTCAACAAATTCTGTGTGATATAATAAAGGTTAATAATGACATATTGCAATCAATACATTTTCTAATTAAAATATATGGTCTCAGATAAGGAAAATTGTTAAATATATAAAAGAAGAAAGCCATTTTTTGAGTATATAAGCAGCCATATTTCCTGCCAGCATATTACATGAGTAGGATTAAAACACATTATTGCCAATGATCCTTTCTGATTGTGCAAGATTAATAGATGTAAAAGTTATTGTCACCTGGTCAACTGTTACACTCACACAGTCAGTATTGTCATTTTTGGCCAATCATAGCCCATTATCACAGCCTGTATGGAGAATAGAAAGTAATATGAACTATCCAAATGTTGTGATTCAGCTGACAGAGGTCAAACACTAGGGGGCATATTTATACTCCGTTTGCGCCGAATTAGCGTCGTTTTTTCGATGCAAATTCGGCGCAAAACTAACGCCATATTTATACTTTGGCGCTAGACGCGTCTAGCGCCAAAGTATGAGTAAAGAGCGTCATTTTTTAGCGTGAACGCCTTCCTTGCGTTAATGAGATGCAAGGTAGGCGTTCCCGTCCAAAAAAATTACTGCGACGCAAATGCGTCGTATTTATACTCCCGGGCAAAAATCACGCCCGGGAGTTGGCGGGGCAGAAAACCCCGCATTTGCGCCACTTTTTAACGCCTGGGTCAGGGCAGGCGTTAAGGGACCTGTGGGCTCAAAATGAGCCCACAGCTGCCCTCCCATGCCCGCAGGGAACCCCCCTGCCACCCTTGCTCACCCCAGGAGGACAACCAAGGATGGAGGGACCCATCCCAGGGACATTCAGGTAAGTTCAGGTAAGTATACATTTTTTATTTTTTTTTATTTTTTTATTTTTGCCCCCCTACATGCCACAATGCCCAATGACCATGCCCAGGGGACAGGAGTCATGTAAATGGCGTCTGGGCGTCGTTTAAAATGGCGCAAATCGGGTTAAGATGTTTTTTTTGCGTCAACCTGACTTGCGCCATTTTTAAGACGCCCTAACGCCATTTTTCCCTACGCCGGCGCTGCCTGGTGTACGTGGTTTTTTTCCACGCACACCAGGCAGCGGCGGTCTGCTTGCGCCGGCTAATGCCATTCAATAAATACGGCGCCCGCATGGTGCTTCAGAATGGCGTTAGCCGGCGCAAATTTTTTTTACGCTAAACTGCGTTAGTGCAGTTTAGCGTCAAAAAGTATAAATACGGGCCTAGGTACCAAATGAGTATGTTTATGCTCTGTTTGTATTAGTTATACACATGAGCATAAACTTAATCTGAAATCCAGCTGTACCTTAAAGTGGTTGTTAGATGTTCACAAATATTCATATGCACTAGCCCGTACTATGGCCTGCATATCACATTCCGCAGGGATAACTTATAGTAATTAAAGAAGTGAATGTAGGTTTGGACAACCAATGCAGGTTCTTATAATTTTTCATAAGTAAAAAATGCAAGGCCATGTAGGCCTCAAACATTAAAACAGATTATACTGAGGTGTGTTTCATATGAAGTGATGAAGGAGCAGTATTAAAATCAAGTCAGAGATCGTAAACACACATGTGAACTGGCATAGCTTTGACTGATGATGTAAAATTACCTTTTAAAGTAGCATGTCTTGCTATATTTTCAGGTGTCTCAGACATAACTCTAACACTGTAGCACTGGTTAGTGGTCATTTTGTCCACAGGCTCAAGACACATAATACTTATGCTATATGAGCACTTGAAGTGTGATGCCAAGTGGATTAGTCATTATACAACAAAGTGGTATTAGAAGAAGTACTGTGTAATCAGAAATGCACAAAGGGAAGGACAATGTATAGTTGATAGGGCTGTCCATATTTAGGACCTTATTATAAGGCTGGTGGGCTGACTGCCGGCCTACCAGCCCTCTAGCCCTGTGGCAAGGAGACCGCCATTGAGCTGGCAGTCTCCCCCCTCTGGGCCCATTATGAGGTTTCCACTGGGCTGACCGGTGGACCAGTGGAAACCATGCAGCTGCATTGGCCTCGGCTCCTCATGGAGCTGAGGCCAATTTTGTCACACTGAGGGTGCCCGCAGCACCCTTGGAATGCTCAGTCTGCTGTTGCAGACAGTGCACATTCCTAGAGTGCCTAGCAGGTGGCCTCCTGTGGCTCCCAGCACTGGATTTCCACCAGCCATTTCATGGCTGGGGACCTATAATGAAAAGGTTGGTGAAAATTGGATTTGTGATCATCTCGGTGGTGCTGAACTCAGTAGCACTATGGCTGACTACGACTCCGACCGCCGTCAGACCATTGGGGACCATGTTCCTGGTGGGGACAGCAGTCCCTTGGTAGTCTGACAGCCGGGGTCAGAATGTGGTGGTCAGACCACTGGGAGTGTGGGGATCTGGTCACCACTAAGGCATTGTCAGTCCTCGACTGCCAATGTTGTAATGAGGGCCTTAGTGTGTCACACATGAAGTTACATAAGGGAAATTATAGTAAATATGACAAAATGTCAGACGCCTATGAATCAGTAACCTATATCTTGTAACGGAATTCCATTCTTTAAAGTTTTAAGCTTACCAGCTGTTGCCTATACAATAAACAAACATTTAGATTATGACATTAAGGCACACCATCAACCAAACATACCATAACACAGAAACACACACCCTCAGGAAAAACACACATCATCAACCAAACAAAGCACATAAAACTATTGTAGCAACAAGCAATGTCCTTGTCAGGCTAAAAATATAAATTACAAGATAGCTGGTTTGCTGTTAAATTAATGGTAATTATGTACTTTACATATTTCTAAACTTGATTACACATAGCCTGTAATGAAATGCAAAATACCTTCTATTTACCACTACTTCAGTAGTTCACACAACAAGAGCTGTAAGGACACATGTACACAGGACACAGATACAATGTAGAAATGTTTAACACACCTGATGTTTCCAAGGTGTACCTAGATGCAGAAAGATGTCCATATGATTTTTCACAAAGAGTACACATCCAAGTAGAACATTTTTGAGGTTCAAAAGTGATTGATCCTTATCAGTCAACTATGTTAGTGAGTACTGAGACATTGAGATTTTTTTTAAAAAGACTTGATTTGGAGGTTTGAGGAGGGGGTTAGTCCGTCACAAATGTAACACATATCCCATCCACCATTTTACAATTCCATTATAGCCTATGGAACTTATAATACAATGTACAGGATGTCCATCACATTTGTGACGGATTAACCCCTCTGCCAAACTCTAAATCAGGTCCTTAGTTGTTGCTTAATCAATTTTAGAGACAAAATGAAAAAACTCTGTAAAAAAGTGTTAGATTGAATAAAATGCCAGCACAGGAGTGTGTTTGCTTTTGAGACCAAAAATGTTGGAGGGGCATATTATGAAATGTGGTGTTAAAAATGGTGACTGAATTATAACCTGTAGAGCCACATTGTGTTTTTAGGACGAAGCTAAACAAAATTATACAAGTTTAATATACCTAAGAACAAAGCAGAATAAAATACACTTTATTGTTAGCCAAATTATGAAAAATAGAATGTGTCAGATTTTATGCAGTGTAATATAATTTAATAGACTCTTGCATTGAGGTTCATTCAGTTTAACTTTGACATTTGCTGCAAACCTCCCACACAAGTATTAACAATACCAGCAGGACTGGCTTTTAAATGAAAGAACATCCTTAATCATTGGGAAGTATAAGCATCTAATAACTCATCTTATATTCACTCTGTCACTTATCCTTGCACTTATTTATGCCTCAACCTGCTGACTCATTTGTGCCATGATCCACTCACCCATCCTCATTAAAGCTGATGCAGCATTTCACCTGAGAGGATGTAGAGTAGTGGTCAGAGTGACCGCCTCGGGAGTTGGAGACCCAGGTTTGATCGTTGGTGCAATGTTCTGTGATTTTGGGCAATTAACTTGCCAAAGGGACAGCGACTTGAGACTCTCACGAATGATAAGCTGTGCTAAATAAAATCTACATTTCATTACCTGTCTTCCTTAGGCGATGGGTCTTTTTCCAACGAAGGGGAAAGATGTAAGGAGTTAGCTCTCAATATTAATTTACAGTTTACTCAACTTAGTCACACATTAAGAACCCAAATCAGAAACAAAGTTGAGGGGTTCCATTACAACTTAGTAATCAGGTTAATATAAACAAGTCTCACAAATATACGGTAAAGGTACAGAATAACAACAGGATGACTAAACCGCTTGCAGATGTGTAGGCGAATTGGCGTAAGATGAACCAAGAGTTCAGTTAGAGCAATACAGAATATCAACAACAGAATTTGATGTTCAGGGAAAAGTATTCAGGGGATCATTCTGACCTCGGCGGTAAAAGGCCCTTACCGCTGGTCAGAAGTCCGCCATTCTACCGCCGCGGCCGCGGTAAACCGCCACGGTCATTCTGACCACCAACTGTGAAACCGCCAACAATCCGACATCCAAGGAAAGCCGCCTCATCAGCGGGACGCGGAAAACTGGAGATGACCAAACCTCCACCGTCACGCCAACACAAACACGCCCATGCCATTACGACCCACGAATCCACGCGGCGGTCTTTCAACCGCGGTATTCCATTGGCGGTACACACCGCCGCGGTCAAAACACACACACAGCTCCAAAACACAGCCACATTGGACAATTTGAAATACACACACCTGACACACATACAAACAACACTCCCACACATCCAATCAACTATAAAACACACACCCACATCACCCACAAACCCCCACTAGTTGGAAATCGGAGAGAAGGCGAGAGAGATAGAGATAGAGAGAGCGAGCACAGCAATAGAAAACCCCAACACACACAGGAACCCAACTTCATCACCCACACCACATCTACGCACACATCACCACATTTCACCACGCACATCACCACAAACACCACCCCACACCTCATCCACACCACCCCATGGCACCCCAAAGACACCCCAGGTTCTCGGACCAAGAACTCAGGGTCATGGTGGAGGAAATTATAAGGGTTGAGCCCCAGCTCTTCGGCACACAGGTGCAGCACACCACTATCGCAAGGAAGGCTGAGCTATGGCAAAGTATCGTAGACAGGGTCAACGCTGTGGGACAGCATCCCAGAAATCGGGAAGATATCCGAAAGCGATGGAACGACCTACGGGGGAAGGTGCGCTCGATGGTGTCGCGACACAACATCGCTGTGCAGAAGACTGGCGGCGGACCCCCACCCACTCCACCCCAATTCACAGCATGGGAGCAAGAGGTGGTAAACATCCTGCATCCTGATGGCCTCGCTGGAGTGCACGGAGGAATGGACTCTGGTAAGTCGAATCTCAACTACTTCACCCCCCCCCCCCAACCACCAGCATGCCAACCACCCCCACCCCCAATCTCAACCCCCCAGCACACAACCTCCTTGCCAATGTCTCACCAGCACAACCCACCCTAAACAACACCAACCCCTGAATGCCAACACAAACCATAGACAGCCACCACCAAAGCATGACCATTGCACATACCCATACACCCCCCCCCAACACCCTCACAACACCTCGCACAAGGGAATGCCAGCACTGGGGGCCAAGGGCACTCAAAATGCAGGCCATGGCACACACCAAAACAATAACCATACTCCTTTACCCCTGCAGGGCCCGAACGCCAACACACCGCCACGGAGGGTCCAGATTTGTCCATCCCACCCCCAGAACAGGCCCCCAGCGAGGACAGCAGCTCTGTCGACCTAGAACCTGATGACCAGCCCGGACCATCCAAGACCTCTGGACAGTCGGTTCCCCACACACAGACACAGGCCACAGCAGACCCAACCCCCTCTGGGAACACAAGCACAGTTCCCACCCAGCGGGCCCATGCCTCTGTCTCGCGGACGCGTCAATCAGCGGTGTGTCTGCCACTACAGGGCACCCAGGCTGACCCAACACCCCAACAACAACAGGGACCTGGGGGCAGTGGTAGTGGGCACACCGTCCAGGGGACAGAGGCCCGGGGAAACAGGGCAACTGGGAGGGCTGCTGTGCGACAGGGGGGGGGAGGACAGGCCCAGGGAACCGACTCTCCAAGAGGCCCTCACCACCATCATGGGAGCATACAATCACTCCCAGGAGACGATGGCGACGGTACTGGCCAGGTTCACCGAGATCCAGGCACAGCAGGAGGAACGGTACATGGGGTTCAGCAATGAACTCAGGAACATCGCTACCGCTGTGGGGACCATAGTCCAGGCCCTCAACCGTCTAGAAACCACATTGCGGGACCATGTGGCACCACAAAGGGCCCCTGTCACTAGCCAGGAACAGCCTACCACCTCCGCCAGCGCTAGTGGTCAGGAGGCCCCCACACAACGACGGCCCACCAGAACCCCACCTCCTGCTGAAGAACAACCACCCCGCAAGAGGAACCTGAGATCTCAAAGGAAGACAGAGTAGGATGCCAAGACCCCCGCCAGCCTAATATCCCCCCGGATGTCATTCCACTGTCCCACAGTGTCACCCTGTCCAACCTTGAACTGCCCCTGCTCCATCCTTCCACAGGCATATGGACAATGCACCTGTGCGACCGAGAACTGGACTCTGCCATGGACATAACTCCACCCTCACCCATCACCGTTTTAATATCATGTACCAATATCTAGCACTAAAAATACATCACTCATTGCACTGAAATCATGCTGGAGTCAGCCTGTATTATTTACAAATGTATAACACATTACTGATCAATAATGTTCTGTTATTTATGTGATGACAACATACCGATGTCAATAAGCATTAGTCCATGGGCTAACCAAGCAGAAGTCACGCAGTGGGTCATACAGCACTGAAAAGGGAAGGGAAAATCAAACATCAGTTTAAAAGAACTGGGGGGAAATACACAAAGTAAAGATGCAGGGGGCTTTCAGTAAATGTTAAATGGCGTGGGTGATTCCTACCTGTGTGCTACTGAAAATACTGTTGGATAACTCTGTCCCTGTTGTCTGGGTCGTCCTCTTCGTCTTCCTCCTCTTCACTCTCCGCAGGCTCCACAGCTGCTTCAACACCACCATCTGGACCATCCTCCTGCAGGAAAGGCACCTGACATCGCAATGCCAGATTGTGAAGCATACAGCAGGCCACGATGATCTGGCACACCTTCTTTGGTGAGTACATCCGGGATCCCCCTGTCATATGCAGGCACCTAAACCTGGCCTTCAGGAGGCCAAAGGTTCTTTCAATGATTCTCCTAGTTCGGCCATGGGCCTCATTGTACTGTTCCTCTGCCCTGGTCCGGGGATTCCTCACTGGGGTCAATAGCCAAGGCAGGTTGGGGTAACCAGAGTCACCAATTAGCCACACACGTTGACTCTGTAGCTGTTCCATCACATAAGGGATGCTGCTATTTCGCATCACATACGCGTCATGTACTGACCCAGGGAACTTGGCATTCACATGGGTGATATACTGGTCAGCCAAACAGACCACCTGGACGTTCATAGAATGGTAACTTTTCCTGTTTCTGTACACCTGCTCATCGTCTTTTGGGGGTACTAAAGCCACATGGGTCCCATCAATGGCACCAATTATGTTGGGGATATGTCCAAGGGCATAAAAATCACCCTTCACAGTGGCCAAATCAACCTCCTCAGGGAATACAATGTAGCGCCGCATGTGTTTCATCAGGGCAGACAACACTCTAGACAAGATTTTTGAAAACATAGGCTGAGACATTCCAGATGACATGGCCACTGTTGTCTGGAATGAGCCACTTGCCAAAAAATGGAGGACTGACAGAACCTGCACTAGAGGGGGAATTCCTGTGGGTTGGCGGATGGGGGACATCAGGGCTGACTCCAGCTGGGCACACAGTTCATGTATAGTGGCTCGGTCAAGTCCGTATCGTAGGATGATATGGCGTTCTTCCATTGTCGACAGGTCCACCAGCGGTCGGTACACGTGAGGATTCATCCTTCTCCTCGCAAGTCCCAGTGGACGGTGCCTAGGAAGGACAGCATGGAGCACAGAGTCAAGCAAATCACAGGTACGTTCACCACTGCATGCATAGCATACGATTATCTATGTATTGAAAGGCGTGTATGTGTGGCAATGCAAGGCCTAGGCCTGTGTGACGCAGTACAAATTATGCCATGTGGGCCCTTGAAATGGCGGCTGCCTGACCTGTGAAGTGGGACAATGGGATGTGAGGTCAATGCGCTGGCGTGGCACACCGTGGCGGTAGGCGGTCGAAGACTGCTATACGAAGCCGCATTGGCTAACATTGAAGCCTATGGGTTTCAGGAGCCAATGACGAGGTGCGCCGGCGGTCGCGGTACGCACCGCCGCGGGCGTGACCGGCATTTTCTATCTGCTTAATCACTCGAGACCTGATCATCCACAGGAGAGGACCTATACTGCAAGTGCTGCTGTGACCTCGGTCTGGAAGTGACAATGGCTGCTGCGACTGGGGAAAGGGCCCCTGCCTTCACTACAGAAGAGTTTGAGAAACTTGTGGATGGGGTCCTCCCCCAGTATGCGTTACTCTACGGTCCTCCAGACCAACAGGTAAGTACACTGGGTGCACATTGAATGGGCTATGCCTGTGTGGAGTGGGGTGGATGTAAGTTGGTGGGGTGGGGGGCGAATGAGGAGTGCAACGCACGACAGATGAGAGCATGTGCCATATGGCAAGGTTGGGGAGGGGGGGCCAATCGCATCTAATATGCAGAAAATTTATGATTTTTCCTTCCCACCCTGTACATGTCAAATAGGTCAGCGCCCATCAGAAAGTGGACATTTGGCGTGCCATCGCCAAGGACGTCCGGGCCCTGGGGGTCCACTTCAGATGGGGCACCCACTGCCGCAAGAGGTGGGAGGACATCCGCTGCGGGACCAGGAAGACCGCCGAGTCACTGCTGGGGATGGCCTCCCAACCTAGGAGGGGTGCCAGTCGTACCGTGACCCCCCTGATGTTCCGGATCCTGGCGGTGGCCTACCCTGATTTGGATGGGCGCTTGAGGACATCACAGCAGACACAAGGGGGTGAGTATCAGCACATTCTGCTATCTCTCTGCGCAGTGGAGGCGTCTGGGTGGGGGAGGAGGGTTGTGGGTGACATTAGGCCAGGGCGCTTTCTGTAGTGTAGTCCTCTCCTTTAGGCATGGCCCTGTGCTCCCGGCCCCCACCTCTGTAGGGTGACAAGTACAGCTATCGATGGTCCAGCATCACACATGTGCGCCTTTGTTGTCTCTAGACCTGTTGTCCTAGTCAGAAGTACTGAGTAGTGTACCCCGAATGCGCGGCTTAGTGCATGAGGCTCCTGTGTCTGTCCTCTCCGCCAACGGTGTTGACATTGCATGCACTCAACCTGGTCTTCGTTTTTCTCCCCCACCCTTCTTCTTCATCTTCTTGTGCATGTGTGCATTAGCATCATCAGGCGGAGGAGAATTGGCATCGGAGCACGAGGGAGCTGCAAGTCACAAGGCCCCGGTGGGACCAGGAACAGACACCGAGGGCACCAGTGATCCGGAGGGCGAGGGGAGCACCACAACGGGGACCGGTGGTGACACCAGCGACAGCGACACGTCCTCGGATGGGAGCTCCCTAGCGGTGGCAGCAACATCCGGGCCCCCCGCCTCTACAGGTACAGCCGCCACCCAGCGCACCAGCCCCGCCCTCCCAGCAGCCCCTCAGCCTACGCTCCGTGCCCGCTCGCCCAGGAAGGCGGGCGTCTCCTTCACCCCAGGCACCTCAGCCCCTGCCCCTGTTACCCCTGCTGCCCTCAGTGAGGAGGTCATTGACCTCCTGAGGACCATCATTGTTGGGCAGACTACCCTTTTGAATGCCATCCAGGGGGTAGAAAGGGAGGTGCATCGGAGCAATGCCTACCTGGAGGGCATTCATTCGGGTCAGGCTGCCCATCAACGATCGTTCAATGCTCTGGCCTCAGCACTGACGGCAGCCATTGTCCCTGTTTCCAGCCTCCCTCTTCTGACTGCCTCCAGCCTGTCTCTGTCTCCTGTTCCTCAGCCTATCCCATCCACACCATCAGACCAGCCTGCACACACCTCAACACCCAAGGGCAGCTCATCCAGACACAAGCACCACAGAACCCACAAGCATTCACGCAAGCAACACCCAGATGCAGACATTCCAACAGTCACTACCACCTCTGTGTCCCCCTCCTCCTCGTCTCCCTCCTCCCTCCCTGTGACGTCTACACTCACACCTGCATGCACACCACCATCAGCCAGTGCTTCCATCACCAGCACACCCTCCAGTCCAGTCCGCACACGTGCAGTCACCACCCCCACTACCATTTACATGTCCCCTGTGTCCTCTCCCACTGTGTCTGTCACCCCCTCTTCCAAGACACACAAACGCAGGCAGACACCCACCCAACAGCCATCCACCTCACGACAGCCTCCAGCACAAGCACCTGCACCCAAAGACAGCACACCTGACTCTCCTACAACCACATCCTCTTCCTCCACTCCCATCACCACTTCTCCTACCTTTTACCTTGGTCCTAAGAAAGTTTTCCTAGCTAATCTTGACCTCTTTCCCTCCACTGACCCACCCCCTCCATCTGCAAAGAGTCCCAAGAGCACCTCAGCCACCACCAGCCCAGCTTCGAGTGTCACTGTGGTGCATGGGTTCTGGAGTCCACCCTTTGCCAGCAGTGACACTTCAATCAGCAGCAAGGGGACAGCCAGCCCCCCCCAGGCAAGAGGACCCAGAAACTAAAGGGCCGCCGTGAGAGGACTGACACGGCTGCCCCCAAGGAGCCAAGTTCGCCCACTTCACCAGCCACAACAGCTAGGTGAGGCAAGGGCCCGAGAGCCTCATCTAAGGAGCGAAAGGGCAGCAGGGCGGAGAAGTCAGCCAGCAGGAGCGCGGAGCAGGAGGGGCCCACAAGCCCCATCCCGGGTGTTAGGGAGAAAACCAAAGGGCCCAGGACTCCGTCACCGAAGGTCCAGCAACAGCACGGTCGGAGGGCGACTGAGCAGGGAGTCCAGGCCAGGTCTGGCTTCCTTGACTTACTGGACGAGCACCGCTGAAGAGGGCCCCGCCGTGCAGAAGAGCACCGCTGAACAGGGCCCCGCCGTGCAGAAGAGCACCGCTGAACAGGGCCCCGCCGTGCAGAAGAGCACCGCTGAACAGGGCCCCGCCGTGCAGAAGAGCACCGCTGAAGAGGGCCCCGCCGTGCAGAAGAGCACCGCTGAACAGGGCCCCGCCGTGCAGAAGAGCACCGCTGAACAGGGCCCCGCCGTGCAGAAGAGCACCGCTGAACAGGGCCCGCCGTGCAGAAGAGCACCGCTGAAGAAGGCCCCGCCGTGCAGAAGAGCACCGCTGAACAGGGCCCCGCCGTGCAGAAGAGCACCGCTCCGCTGGGCCCCGCCGTGCAGAAGAGCACCGCTCCGCTGGGCCCCGCCGTCTCAAGCACCGCTCCGCTGGGCCCTTCCTGTCAAGCACCGCTCCGCTGGGCCCTTCCTGTCAAGCACCGCTCTGCTGGGCCCTTCCTGTCAAGCACCGCTCCGCTGGGCCCCGCCGTCTCAAGCACCGCTCCGCTGGGCCCTTCCTGTCAAGCACCGCTCCGCTGGGCCCTTCCTGTCAAGCACCGCTCCGCTGGGCCCCGCCGTCTCAAACACCGCTCGGCTGGGCCCTTCCTGTCAAGCACCGCTCCGCTGGGCCCCGCCGTCTCAAGCACCGCTCCGCTGGGCCCTTCCTGTCAAGCACCGCTCCGCTGGGCCCTTCCTGTCAAGCACCGCTCCGCTGGGCCCCGCCGTCTCAAGCACCGCTCTGCTGGGCCCTTCCTGTCAAGCACCACTCCGCTGGGCCCTTCCTGTCAAGCACTGCTCCGCTGGGCCCCGCCGTCTCAAGCACCGCTCCGCTGGGCCCTTCCTGTCAAGCACCGCTCCGCTGGGCCCCGCTGTCTCAAGCACCGCTCCGCTGGGCCCTTCCTGTCAAGCACCGCTCCGCTGGGCCCCTCCTGTCAAGCACCGCTCTGCTGGGCCCCGCCGTCTCAAGCACCGCTCCGCTGGGCCTTTCCTGTCAAGCACCGCTCCGCTGGGTCCTTCCTGTCAAGCACCGCTCCGCTGGGCCCTTCCTGTCAAGCACCGCTCCGCTGGGCCCTTCCTGTCAAGCACCGCTCCGCTGGGCCCCGCCGTCTCAAGCACCGCTCCGCTGGGCCCTTCCTGTCAAGCACCGCTCCCCTGGGCCCTTCCTGTCAAGCACCGCTCCGCTGGGCCGCGCCGTCTCAAGCACCGCTCCGCTGGGCCCTTCCTGTCAAGCACCACTCCGCTGGGCCCCGCCGTCTCAAGCACCGCTCCGCTGGGCCCTTCCTGTCAAGCACCGCTCCGCTAGGCCCTTCCTGTCAAGCACCGCTCCGCTGGGCCCTTCCTGTCAAGCACCGCTCCGCTGGGCCCCGCCGTCTCAAGCACCGCTCCGCTGGGCCCTTCCTGTCAAGCACCGCTCCGCTGGGCCCTTCCTGTCAAGCACCACTCCGCTGGGCCCTTCCTGTCAAGCACCGCTCTGCTGGGCCCCGCCGTCTGAAGCACCGCTCCGCTGGGCCCCTCCTGTCAAGCACCGCTCCGCTGGGCCCTTCCTGTCAAGCACCGCTCCGCTGGGCCCTTCCTGTCAAGCACCGCTCCGCTGGGCCCCGCCATCTCAGGCACCGCTCCGCTGGGCCCTTCCTGTCAAGCACCGCTCCGCTGGGCCCTTCCTGTCAAGCACCGCTCCGCTGGGCCCTTCCTGTCAAGCACCGCTCCGCTGGGCCCCGCCGTCTCAAGCACCGCTCCGCTGGGCCCTTCCTGTCAAGCACCGCTCCGCTGGGCCCCGCCGTCTCAAGCACCGCTCCGCTGGGCCCTTCCTGTCAAGCACCGCTCCGCTGGGCCCTTCCTGTCAAGCACTGCTCCGCTGGGCCCCGGCGTCTCAAGCACTGCTCCGCTGGGCCCTTCCTGTCAAGCACCGCTCCGCTGGGCCCCGCCATCTCAGGCACCGCTCCGCTGGGCCCTTCCTGTTAAGCACCGCTCCGCTGGGCCCTTCCTGTCAAGCACCGCTCCGCTGGGCCCCGCCGTCTCAAGCACCGCTCCGCTGGGCCCTTCCTGTCAAGCACCGCTCCGCTGGGCCCGGCCGTCTCAAGCACTGCTCCGCTGGGCCCTTCCTGTCAAGCACCGCTCTGCCGGGTCCTTCCTGTCAAGCACCGCTCCGCTGGGCCCCGCCGTCTCAAGCACCGCTCCGCTGGGCCCTTCCTGTCAAGCACCGCTCCGCTGGGCCCCGCCGTCTCAAGCACCGCTCCGCTGGGCCCTTCCTGTCAAGCACCGCTCCGCTGGGTCCTTCCTGTCAAGCACCGCTCCGCTGGGCCCCGCCGTCTCAAGCACCGCTCCGCTGGGCCCTTCCTGTCAAGCACCGCTCCGCTGGGCCCTGCCGTCTCAAGCACCGCTCCAATGGGCCCTTCCTGTCAAGCACCGCTCCGCTGGGCCCCGCCGTCTCAAGAACCGCTCCGCTGGGCCCTTCCTGTCAAGCACCGCTCCGCTGGGCCCTTCCTGTCAAGCACCGCTCCGCTGGGCCCCGCAGTCTCAAGCACCGCTCCGCTGGGCCCTTCCTGTCAAGCACCGCTCCGCTGGGCCCTTCCTGTCAAGCACCACTCCGCTGGGCCCCGCCGTCTCAATACCGCTCCGCTGGGCCCTTCCTGTCAAGCACCGCTCCGCTGGGCCCTTCCTGTCAAGCACCGCTCCGCTGGGCCCTTCCTGTCAAGCACCGTTCCGCTGGGCCCTTCCTGTCAAGCACCGCTCAGCTGGGCCCCGCCGTCTCAAGCACCGCTCCGCTGGGCCCTTCCTGTCAAGCACCGCTCCGCTGGGCCCCACCGTCTCAAGCACCGCTCCACTGGGCCCTTCCTGTCAAGCACCGCTCCGCTGGGCCCTGCCGTCTCAGGCACCGCTCCGCTGGGCCCTTCCTGTCTAGCACCGCTCCGCTGGGCCCTTCCTGTCAAGCACCGCTCCGCTGGGCCCCGCCGTCTCAAGCACCGCTCCGCTGGGCCCTTCCTGTCAAGCACCGCTCCACTGGGCCCCGCCGTCTCAAGCACCGCTCCGCTGGGCCCTTCCTGTCAAGCACCGCTCCGCTGGGTCCTTCCTGTCAGGCATCGCTCCGCTGGGCCCCGCCGTCTCAAGCTCCGCTCCCCTGGGCCCTTCCTGTCAAGCACCGCTCCGCTGGGCCCCGCCGTCTCAAGCACCACTCCGCTGGGCCCTTCCTGTCAAGCACCTCTCCGCTGGGCCCTTCCTGTCAAGCACCGCTCCGCTGGGCCCTTCCTGTCAAGCACTGCTCCGCTGGGCCCCGCCGTCTCAAGCACCGCTCCGCTGGGCCCTTCCTGTCAAGCACCGCTCCGCTGGGCCCCGCCGTCTCAAGCACCGCTCCGCTGGGCCCTTCCTGCATGCACTGTTAACGGTTCACTGTGCCCACCATGCCTCCTCCTTGACCAGTGGAGACTGTAATTCACTTGAGAGACTGTGGCTTTGCACTCCCCAGGATGGCACAGTGGGCAACCCACCCACTTGTGAGACTTGAGAGACTGTGGCTTTGCACTCCCCAGGATGGCACAGTGGGCAACCCACCCACTTGTGAGACTTGAGAGACTGTGGCTTTGCACTCCCCAGGATGGAACAGTGGGCAACCCACCTACTGTAGAGACTTGAGAGACTGTGGCTTTGCACTCCCCAGGATGGAACAGTGGGCAACCCACCTACTGTATAGACTTGAGAGACTGTGGCTTTGCACTCCCCAGGATGGAACAGTGGGCAACCCACCTACTGTAGAGACTTGAGAGACTGTGGCTTTGCACTCCCCAGGATGGCACAGTAGGCATGGTGGCCCCTTCGTGGTTCTGCCGTCGTGGACTCATGTGGCTGTGGTGCCCCCCCCTTCCTTTCCCCCTGAGGTGCCTGTAGTTTTTTCATCAGATGCCCCTGCAGTGTTCTCTCCAGAGGACTCAGGTCTCCTGTGTGGGCTTTGCCCTTGTGTTGTTACACTTTGGCCCACGGACACTTCGATTTTCTTTTGATGTGCAGGACTAATTGCCTCGGTTATCCATTGCACTGTATATAGACTTATTTTGATATTGATTTTTTGCCTAGTTGCCAAAACTTTTCAGAGACTATTTTGTACATAAATTTTTATTCAAAATTTAATTCTGTCTTTTCATTTATCAGGGGGGTTTGGGTGGTGTCACTGTGACTTGTTGCTCTGCATTGGTGTGTACATAGTTTGGGGGGGTGGGTGTCGCATATGTGTGTGCGCGTAAGCTTTCCTCCTCCCCCCTCCCGTGTGTCGTAAGTGCAGTACTCACCGTTGTCATCTGCACCGGCGTTCGTACTCGTGGTAGATGAGCAGGTAGACGAGAGCAGGTAGTATGTTTAATTCGGGTTCCATGCTGTCCTCCTTCCTCGTGGAGTGCGTAGAGGTGAGCGTTTTCCCGTTCGTAGTCTGTTTCCGCCGTGTTTTTATCGGCGGGGCTCCCGCCCCGGAAAAGGTGGCGGATTGGTGAGTTATGATACTGTGGGCGGTACATTGTCTGCCGCCTGCCTGTTGGCGGTGACCGCCGCGCTGTTTGTTTGTACCGCCGCGGCGGGCGGAGTGTTAATGTGGCGGGCTGTGTTGGCGGTTCCCGCCAGGGTCAGAATTCCATTTTTTGGACCGCCAGCCTGTTGGCGGGTTGGCCGCCGCTTTATCACCGACCGCCAGGGTTAGAATCACCCCCTCAGTCTTCTCTCGTGTTCATGGGTACAATCGAAGTAATTTACCTATATGAATTAAATGAATGACAAGGAAATATCGCAAAAAGTCAGGACTCTATGGCAAAAAGGAAAAAATATATGCATAGGCATATGGGTAAAAGAAAGATGGTGTCAGTATTTCAGAATCTCAATCAAGAGTTTTCTTCGAGAAAGTTAAGTGCTGGCCTAAGTTACACTCAGAAGTGTGCACCTCTCAAAGTCCAAAGGGATAGTGTCTAAAATCAATCTGTGAGAACACTAGTTAATATCCACATTTCCGTTAGGTAACACCACTCATCACGCCATCAGGAGCTCCATTGTCCTCTTCAGTCTCACATTGTAAGTTGAAACATGTATGTATTCTCCCAGAACAGTCCTGAGAAAGCTGTTGCCCTTTGTCATCTAGCATTTGGAAACAAATTTGAATAAGGGGCAGTCATCTGACATTCTTTTTCTCAATGTTCTTCCATCAAGGTCTCTTTCACAGACTCTTTATTTCTAAGTCAACAGTACATCTATTTATAAATGAACATCCTTTATGAATGCACCTGCAAAGAATTGACATGTTAGCAGAAATGGAAACCAGTTTCTCATGTTGAAAGAAATACAGGT
This sequence comes from Pleurodeles waltl, assembly GCF_031143425.1. Lineage (NCBI taxonomy): Eukaryota > Metazoa > Chordata > Amphibia > Caudata > Salamandridae > Pleurodeles > Pleurodeles waltl. The sequence goes on from NC_090437.1 coordinate 834,829,438, forward strand.
TCTAGTAAGGACAATTTTAAAATAATTCCCACTAATTCACATTTACGTTTGTGTCATGTTGTGCACATATTAGTTTTAAACATTCATAGAAATATCAGTTAAATGATTTCAATTAAAGCGTCATGTTGCATTTAGAACAAAAACATATATATTTTGTAACCAAGATCTACATTTTAACATGTACTGTAATATATTAGTGAACACTTCTACAGAGAATCTTGTTTTAAAGGCAAATACAATCCATTAAGATGAGGTGGATTTTTCAAATGTATTTAAAATGACTACATTTTATTTAATGGCATTAAGGAACACAATATATATGATAATCTAATCCTACGGTGAATGCACTTCATTACTGTATTTTACTTTAATACCGCTAGAACACGCATTATATGTCAAGTTACGTGTACATATAGATTAACGATGTAATATCAGGGGCTGAGCCAAATTTATGCTGCACTAAAGCACACATTAAAACTCACTAAGCATATGCTTGTTAAAAAGAAAGAATACAAGTAGAAACAAAACAAAAAAATCTCTTAAACATGCTGTGCATATGTTTGATATAAGAAGGTGAAGAAAAACTAAACTAAACCAGGACCTGGTGGCAACTTAGGACTGGAATTGCACATTTAAAAACTTGTTGGTTTTAACATATGCTTTTCACAATAAATAATTTGTTCAGAATACCTTTGTTGTAACTTTCTCATATTAAACAGATCAGACACATGATCTGCAACATCACTTAGCCCATAGCCAACCATCAAACTCTTGGACCTTGCCCTCTCTGCAAGGTCAACTCTAAACCTTTTGCGTTTTCCCTCCACTTTTTGATATATTTGTTTTTGTTGACCTTAGCACTCTGTGAACTTTACCACTGCTAACCAGTGCTAAAGTGCTTGCGCTGACACCCCTAAACATTGTTTGATTGGTATATACCTAATTGGTATATTTAATTTACATATAAGGCCCTTGTAGAGTTGTGTGACATTTACTCTGGGTCTGTAAGTTAAATGCTTCCAGTGCACCTGCAGAAGTTTTTGTTTATTAACATTCTTAAACTTGCCCCAGGCCTGTCATTTCAGGCTGAATGTAGTGCCCACTGCCATGTTTACTTGGCATGTAATGCCCCTCGCCAAAATCTCCTTCTATTACACATGTCCCCCCTAAGGTAGTGCTTAGGGAGGAGGCTGTGTAATTCAAAAGTAGGGTATGTACTTTTACGTTTTACATGTCCTGGTAGTGAAAAACACCCAACTTCATTTTTCACTAATTTGAGGCCTACGGCTCCCATAGGATAACCTTGTGGATTCAATATTATATTTAATAAGCAGTAATTCCCAAATGAAAGAAGCTAGATATGTCATGTTTCGTACCTCTGAAATTGTAACGATACACCTTTTTTGATGGTAAAGCCAGATTTTTTCATTACAAGTTGGAAAATGCCACTCTTAGAATCTTGCCATTTTCTTACCCTTAGCCCTTTGCGCTTGCAGCCTGCCTTGTGTCATGTGACAAGGTGTAGCTGACAGTCAGACTTTGTGAAGTCTTCCCAGAGAGTCACACAATAGTGGGATTAGCTGAGCCTCAATAGGCCATCAACTGACAGGATGGGGGGCAGAGCTGAACACAGCCCCACTTGCACCTGTATAGGGTGAGTTATTTCTCGTCACAGTAGGCCTAACAACCATGTATTGTCACAGCAGCCTGCTTGGAGCAAAGGCAGAGGAGTCAGGAAACCAGCATGAGTGAGTCCTGAACTTCCATGAGGTCTCCATCCACTCCTGGACCCTTGGTTGTGGTGCTCTATTTTTCTCAATCAATCATTCACTTGTAGAGCCCATCACTGTCAACCCTGGGGGTATCTTGGCATTGGGGTGCAGTGTCTCTGTCAAAGAGCCAGGTCTTGAGTCTCTTTCTGAAGTCTGCCAGTGAGGGTACAGTTCAGAGGGAAAGGGGTAGGTTGAGCCATGCCTTGGCAGTGATATAGGAAAAAGTGCAGCCAGCACTGCAGCTGCTCCAGATTCTGGACGTTTGTACGAGGGCCAGAGAAGAAGAGTGCAGGTGCCTGGTGAGTTGATGGAATTGTAGGCGGCGGTTGATGTAGTCAGGTCCTTGTACGTGTAGGGCTTTGGTGGTAGCCCCTGGATGTTTCAGAGGTGGGAGGTGATGTAGGTATGCCTGGGAAGACCCAAGCAGTGTTCTGTGTTGTCTGGAGTCTCTTTAGGAGCTGGGAGCACATGCTGGTGCAGAGAGTGTTGCTCTAGTCAGGGCGGCTGGTGATGAGGGCCTGATTGATGGTTTTCCTGGTGATGAATGAGATTCATCTGAAGATTCCCCGGTGCATGCAGAGGGTGTGGAGGCAGGAGGATGCCACTGCGTTGACCTGCCACATCATGATCAGCTCACTGTCAAGGATGATGCCAAGGTTGCGAGCGTGGTCTGTAGGCGTGGGAGTGGGCCTGAGTTGGCTGCCCACCAGCTATGGTCTCAAATGGAGCTATTTTTCCCGAAGATCAGGACTTCCGTCTTATCGGAGTTTAGCTTCAGGCAGTTGGCTTTCATCCAGTTGGCTATGGTGGTCATGGTGTTGCGGAAGTTGGTTCTGGTGGTAGAAGGGTCTTCAGCAAGTGAGAGGATCAGTTGAGTATCTTCAGCGTAGGAGATGATGTTGAGTGAATGGAATCTAATAATGTCAGCCAGGGGGGTCATGTAGGATTTAAACAGAGTGGGACTGAGGGTTGAAACTTGGGGTATGCTGCAAATGATGCTCTTGGGTGTGGAGGTGAAAGGGAGTAGTCAGACGCCATGCATGACTTCTGTCAGGAAGCAACCGATCCATTTGTAGGCATCTTTTTGTATTCCAATGCTGTTTAATCTGTTGATGAGGGTGTGGTGGGAAATGGTGTACAACGAGGCTGATAGATCTAGGAGAGTAAGAAGGCAGTTTCCCTGCGGGCAAGGAGTGCTCTGATGTCAACAGTAGCAGCGATGAGAGCGTCATGGTGCTGTGGTTGGAAAGGAAAGCTGATTGGGAGGTGTCCAGTAGGTTGTTTTCTTCCAGGTGACAGGTGAGCTGCTGATTGAGGTCCTTCTTGAGTACTTTGGTCAGGTAGGGGAGTAGAGAGATGGTTCGATAATTCTTGAGTTTGTTCGGGCTAGCCAAGGTTTTTTTTCAGGAGGGGTTTGATTTCTGCATGTTTCCATTTGTCCAGAAAAACTGCTGAGGTGATAGAAGTGCTGAGGATGCTGGTGAGTTCTGTGCTGATGGGGTTGATTCTGAGGTTGAACAGGTGCTGGGGACATGAGTTGGTGGGTGCCCTAGAGTGAATGGATGACATGATGGCTCAGGTGGATTGAGTGGTGAGTGGTGCCCATGTGGAGATTGTGCTGTTGTTGTGCGCTGAGTGGTTGAGAGGACTGAGGATGGAGATCGTGGGTTGGGGGTTGAATTGTTTGTAGATGGTGGTGCTCTTGCTGTGGAAGTAGTCTGGGAGGGTGTTGCAGAGTCCTTGAGAGGGGTGGATGGTGTTCTCTGTGGCTGCTGGGTTGGAGTATTCTTTGACTATCTTGAAAAGTTATTTTGTATGAGGTTGGATACTGAGTCGATGCAGGTCGTAATGGCCATTCTCTTGGCCTCATTGAGTTGTGGCTGGTAGTTGCTGAGGGCTTCTTTGTGGGCTGTTTTGTGGGAGGGCTTCCTGGTAGATCACATTTGTTTCTCGAGTGTGTAGCAGCTGCGCTAGGTGGCTCTGAGCTCTGGAGTGTACCATCTGGCGATCGTTTAGGTTTTGTTGGTTCTGGGTGGTTTAAGCAGCGTAACTGAGTCAGTGGATTCAGTGATACAAGAGGATACGTTCAGGATAGCTTGGTCGAGGTCAAATGATGCTTTGGGCTTGGATGAGCTGATGGCATGCATCCACCGTGATTCAGTTACTTTGCTCTATTTGCGGTAGTCGGCTCTGTGGTTCCTGGTGGTGGTGTGTTGGGCATCGTCGATGGCGAAGTGGACTATGCTGTGGTTGGACCAGGAGAGTTCAGTGATGTGGCTGACTCTGTCGCTGGAGGTGAGGAGGGGGTGAAGAGTGCGTACAGCCTTGTGTGTGGGTACATTGTCTAGTTGGAAGAGACAGAACTAGTTGGTTTGGGATTATTCTTGTGTAGTGTTTTCAATTCATCCCTGTTTGTGTGCTGGCTAAATACTTTACACATTGCCTCTGAGTTAAGCCTGACCACTTTTTTGCGCCACGCTACCCAGGGTTAAGCATAGGTTAATTTTGTGTCTTTTTGTAGTTCACTGTACAAGGCATTGTGGCTGTAGCCTGACTGGGGCTCAACCCTTTTCAACCAGCAACCTGATTTCTCACATACACCTATAGCCTTTATCAATTACTTTTCAACATAACCACTTTGAGCCTTCTGCATAGAGTATAAGGTTTCCCACAAGGCTACTAGTAGGGATCATTCATAACATTAATATAGGTACAAAATCACACGTGGCAAATAGCATGAAATCATTCTCATAAGGGCCTAATTACTGTCATCACAGTGCAAATTGTCTACTTCTGTGGCATGTCAGAGGAGTAACCAACACAATAAAACCTTTGCCTAATAGATCAACCAACAACATTTTGTGTAATGAAATAAATTTCCACATGCTGCATGCAGTGTAATATAAAAATCCACCAGTAAAGACCTATTGGATTTAACATATGCTTTTCAAATTGAATAAATCAGGCCCACTGTCTTCATTGTAACTTGTTTTAATAAAAAGTCCAATGGCATCTGACACAACATTTCCCAATGAACTAATCAAGTTTTTAGCTTTTATAATTAGCTTGTCATTATAACAAACACAGGTTCTTTGTATTTAGCAGAAGCCTTTCCATAAAGCAACCAGTAGGCATGAAGTTGTAAACTTATCAATATGTAAATATGTCACTCTAAGATGGCCTATAAGTATTGCCTGAGTTCAGATGTTCTACCCATGCAATTTGTTAAACAGACTAACTGCAGTAAACATTACTACAGTAAGCGTAAGGGTCTGTTTAATTACTGTTTAGTCCACAAGCTTTATCACCATCTAATAAAAAGCTCCTCAGAAAGACATATTTATATATCTTGTGCTTTTCACAACAAATAAGTGAGGCCTACTGTCTTTGCCTACTGCATTGAACATACGCTTTCTCTTAAAGCAAACAGTGTAGTACAAGTTCTCATTTTCTCTGAAAGCAGACACACTTTGCCTAATCAAGAGCTATTTGAGAGGAACATTCATTCATATGTGGACGCAGTCTAAGATCCTCTCTTAGGATTGCTTTTTACAACTCTTTTTCGTTTGATCACCTAAGGTTGGCCACAGCTGCACTGTCTAGCTAAATCTAAACTATGAAAAATTCTGATTTGTGTCTCACAGAAAAGGGCTGAGGCAAGTAAGTTTGTTAGCAATCTGTGTCCCTACAATAAATTGTCATCACCCCTTTGAATATTAAGCTCACCAAAGAAAAGTGGAGTTGTTTTGTTCGCTCTCCACTGTGATCTCGCTTCGTATTCCGCATCTTCGACCGCTCATCAGAGAATGTTATTACCAACTTCACATGCCCTGTCTCTGTGCAGCTTCTTTGTTTCGTTTGCAGTCACCCTTGTCTCAAACTCTTCAAATTCCATACATCTTTTTTCATCATGCCCTATTAGCAAATATCATTGCTTTTAGTTTGAGCATAGCAGCGCACAAGTGCTGCTTTTCCAATGTGTTGCTAAGTATCTGGGCTTTTCACCATGCCCACCGCCTGCCCATCACTGTCACTCGTTCATGGGCATGCCTTTCAAAAATTCTTTGTTTTCATTGGTAAATGCTTTATGTTTATCCCTCATTGGGGCAGTTTTCTTCCTTCCTTGGGGACCGATCCTGTTACATAATAACTGCACTTTGGCAAATAACTTTGACTGCAAGCGAACTTTTGTTCTCCTTTTTTTGTGGTTCCTTTGCGCTCACACTCATGGCAGCTGTAGTGCTTTGAATGAGCTCGCTTATGTCAACTGTTTTACTTTTTTTTTAGATTGGAAGGGAACAAAAGTCCAGTTTGGAATTTACAATGCTAATAGCTCTAACTAATTTTTCCAATTTCAGCACTGTGTAGGAAAGATATACTGAGCTCAAGAAAGGGACCCTTGGGTGAGGTGGTGGTAGGGAACGGACCAAACAGTTTCAAAAGTTCCATTTCTTTTCCTTTTTGAAGCCAGCCAGTGGATTTATGTTGCTGTCCTGGTAGTGTCCACTCAAAACTGTGTCTAACCAACTGGCGTGTTTCTCAAGATGTAAGATGGCATGTATGCTATTAGTATTATTTTTATTTGCAGACATGCTTGCTTCTTCTTATGAGGAATGCAGAGGACAGTTCTTTCCGTGATGATGTCATGTCACAACATTTGCCTCTGATCCGCTATGTGCATTATCTTTAACAGACCTGGATATGAAAAATACTAAATTGGAGAAAAAAGTGGGTTTTGCTCGTGACACTTCTTATAATACAGTCCTGTGATGTAGTTGTCAATGAAGGAACATTCTTGCAAGGTTTAAACTGTGCTTCTACAGTGAGGTTTGTTTGTGTATATTAAATCACTATTCGCATGAATGAGATAAACTGGTTGCTTTTTTGACCATTACATGGTATGCAGTCTACATATGAGCGCACACACACAACAGTGTTTGCCCCACCTGAGTCCAGGGGCCTCCAAGGGGCATGGTAGATGTCAGTGGGGGCTGTGCTCTCCCCCCTCTCTCCCTGGGCCTTCTATGACTTCCTGGCAGATGCACAACTGACATTCTCTGGGAAACCATCAAGTTTAGTGGCTCACTTCCGCTTCCTGTCTGTTTCAGTCTGCAGGGCACACGTGCTGGCATACAGCCTCTAAAAGGGGAGGCCGGCAGCTGCATGTTACAGGTGTAAGTAAGCAAGCACAACATGCAGGGGTCCATGAACAGCCATGTCACAGGGCTGTTTGCGTATCCACACCACATCGGAAAGGGGTCTGTGAGCGGGCACATCACAGAGGGACACATGCGTAATCACACCACATGGCAATATGTGAGAGCAGGTACGCTGCGCAGAGGCACGTGACCAAGAACTTGACACATTCAAAGTGAGCAAACACACCACATATCAAAGACACATCCCCCAGACACAATACACATGGGTATGTGAGCAGTCACACATCATATGGGAACAGAAGCAGGTCTATCAGACGTGGGTATGACAGTCTGCAAATCACACAATAGTATCTGTCACACGTTGCAGAGAAGTCTGTGTGAGTGTGCGAGTGTTAGAAAGCACAGCCTTTACAGATGCAAGTGTGCCCGCCTCTCCCTCTCCTAGCCCAGGAAGACTATTCAAAATGCAAATGCATCTCTGTACCAACTCCACCCTCCCTGTGTACAGGCTTTCTGAAAAGTATGCATAAAAGCCAACTGTCACCCTGCCCAGACGTGGATTGGAGTTGAGAGAGCGTAGCTTATATACTCAATAATTAACATGAAATGTTTATGAACTAATGCCTAATAATGCTGCATAGAAAATGTAGTAATGTATTTTACTAAACGCGTGCTTGAAATGCGCCCATGGGGAGTGGCCGCCATTATATACGGAGACTAATGAAACTGACTAATAATGATGAAGTGTTATGTTTCAATATGATTTTGCACTGATTATTAAAGATTATATGCTAAAGTTCTGCTAATAAATCATTAGGACTTAGTTAGCATGAGTCGAGGCCTAGCTGCCTGGTTTTCATATTAAATGTGTTTTTTCTAACGTACAGTGTGCTGACTTGCTGAAGGACATGAACTCTTGTTTTTCCAAAGCTAAATGATGAATGTAACTGTAGTAGATCCATTCTCATGAAATTCAACTTGCTGGTAGAAACATTTTAGCTGAATGCAACAGTGTAGATTAATACCAGGTACAAGGTTGTTTGAACCGGTATAGACAATGGAGCCACTGACTGAAGATGTGCAAAGGACCACGAGAGTATGAAATCATACTGGACATTCTACCCGCTGAAGATGTCATTCATAAGGACCAATAAACTACGTGAGAACTGTTATGGGGTGACAAATTTGATGAGCTAATTGAAACTCTATTGGAGGGAGATAGTGGGGTACCGACCCCAACCAATTAACTTTTAGGGGACTGTACACCGAAAAAGGGATAAAAACCTATGACACAAGGAAGTAGTTTAGATCGAGGGGAGACAAGAAAGCAAAGATAGAGGAGGGGGAGATGCTGTTGCGAATTTGCTATGATCCAGACACTTTGTCATTCTGCATAGAGACTTTGCTGTTTGGTTCTTAAAACCAACCTTGCCCTTATATTGCCTGTTTATACTTTACCTCCTTATGCGGGAAGTACCCTTTTACCCTTCCTGCCCGAGCTGAGTTCCTGACCGATGGCGAATCAACTGATGTCCTGAGGACGAAGACAGAATCTGTATGCTGACCCAATACGGAGGGTAACTATATGACAATGAAATTGTGATTGTCTGTTTGCTTTTCCTTTCTAGGTACCAACTGCTTCTTTTGACAGAGACCTTAGTTAGATGTTTTTCCAAATTGATGTTGCTAAATTGTTTTGCATGAAGCCCAACATGCCAATGCTAATTCGAGGTTAGTTAAGGGGTTCATTAAACGCACGCAAATAGACAAAAGACCGAATCTATGCTTTGTTGAAGGATGCACAAACGTTACTCTGCTGAGAATAATCTATGTTGACGTTGTGCTATGTTCTAATATTTGTGATCTTTGCTTTGCTTAAATATTATCAGAGTTGTCATATTGTGACTATGCTAATGTGCTTCTTGGTTGAGATGAACAAATTTACTAGTAGAATGATAATCAAAAGGGAATACATATCATAAAACGTACCAAACTGGTGTGGTTATTCATGACTTAAAGGTCATGGTGGTGTCTTGAGTCTTGTTAAATGTCTTTGACTAAAGTGAATTGTCTTGTAATGATAAATATTGATGGCGTTATTGATATATTGGTCGATATGTTGATTAGCTATCTCGTCCTAAGGTGTCTTCAATCAGGGTCGAAAGATTAATTGGCCTAAAACGAGTCTCAGAGTGTATAAATTAGACATAAAGGGACGTGTTAACAGAGTCAAGCTGCAAAACCCCAGAGTGATAAGCACAGAGAAATGCTCACTTTCTAGAAGTGGCAATTCTGTAATAGTAAAGAAAAAAAAACCTTACACCAGTAAACAGCATTTCTCACTGCCATTACAACCATACCAAACATACCTACGCTACCCCTCATAAATCAGACAACACCTTGTAGACATTAGGTAGGGCATTTTCAATGCAATCCTATGAGAAGGCAGCACTCAACCAGGCACACGTGCTTCCTTCTACATAAATAGCACCCTGACCATAGGGCTAGCTAGGGCCTAGCTTAGGGGTGATGTATACGTAGTAAGAGGGGAGTTCTGGGCCAGGCAAGTACATTTAGATGCCAGATCCCTGTGGCAGAAACCTGCACACGCAGGCCCTGTGCTAGCGAGCCTGAGACAGGTTTGAAAGGCTACTTCAGGGGGTGGTGCAAGCAGCACTGCGGGCCCACCAGTAGTATTTAATTTACAGACCCTGGGTAGAGATACCACTGTAGAAGGGACTTACAGGTAAATTAAATATGCCAATTAGGTACCAGCCAATCATACCAACTTTAGAAGGGAGAGCACCTGCACTTTAGCACTGATCAGCAGTGATAAAGTGCTCAGAGTCCTAGAGCCAATAGCGAGAGGTCAGAAAAAATAGGAGGAAGGAGGCAAAAAGTTAGGGGATGAACCTATCAAAAGGGCCAGGTCCAACAGCGAGTGTGAGCTTAAATGGGGCCCCCGTGAATGTTGTGAGCCCACTGATGAGTTGCCCTCCCTACCGCCTGGGCAGCAGGGGCCCCTGTTACGCCCCTGGTGCCTAGGTTTTTTGTGGGATGCCTTTGTCAGCATGTCTAATTTTGTGCCTTCCATGTCTCTGTTGTGTTTTGTATTTCTCAAACTTGCGGTGTGCTTTTCAGGTCGAGCGAGCAAGGACTCTGACGTGTTGTAATCTATCTACTGGCTTTTAACCATGCCTACCGCACGCCCATCACTAGCACTCGCTCATGGGCTTGCCTTTCAAAAATCCTTTTTCATCATTGGTAAATGCTTTAGATTTGTTCCTTCTTGGGACACTTTTGTTACCGCCTTGGCCAACGACCCTGTTACATGGATAATTGCACTTTTGCTGATATGTTTGACTGCAAGAAAACGTCTTTTTCTTTTTGTGTCTCTCCTTCACGCTCATGCTCACGGTGGCTGTGGCACTTTGAATCAGCTTGCTTATTTCAACAGTTTTACTTTTCATTTTCAATTTATGTGACAAGAAAACCACCTTTCCCACCGTTCCCCCATTGATGCTTCAGCCTTGGTACCCCAGACTTGAGTTATATCTTGTATTCCTTCTGACAGAGGAAATATCTGGGCAAGGCGAGTTAAACTGGTTGTTTATCACTGTTGTAACAAGTAGTATGTCTACACAGAGGTCTGTGCTGTCCTAATATTACTTACTTATAAGGTCTGGCCCAGTAAGTAATTACTCATTCCGAATTCCATTCTAACCCCGTTTGAGAGGCAAGCCGGCTTATGCACCCAAATTGAAACTCCAAATAGTGCTCATATTTTGCATTTCTTTCTTTAAAAACATTTAATCAGGAAATTTGATCAGGAAATAACTCCTAATTTCACAAAAAGAAATGTTAACGATCCCTAAAGGACATTAAGGCCAATGCCAGTGGGAAGAAAGACAAGGTTTAGGGCAGAGAAGGTCAGCTTTGATAAGAAATTCATCCATAGGCATCCAGTCAAATTCTTGAATGTTTAGATTTTCAAAGCTGCATACTTCAAGCTGTTGCTCGTAAAGCATTATGTGAATCAGCAAGTGCTTTATTATTGACACTGTTCTCTTCCCAGGTATGAAATCCTGTAACTTTAGGAAATGTCACTTGAAAACACAGTATTGCTATCTCGGCCACAGCTTAGGGGTTTCTAATTGTAGGCAGTACCAGGCCACATGCTGAGGGCTACATTAGAATCGGGTGCAGAACTCATCAAGGGAATTACTGTAGACACATATTATACGCTTGTTTTTTTTGTATGAGTTTGCATCCTGTAGCCAACATTTTTACCATACAAAGGGGGAGAATTGCATCAACAGGCTTTGCAACTATTTTTACACAGTAGTTCCCTTACCACATTATTCTCCTAGCACAGTTTCCTCCATGTGGTACATGAAGGAAAATGCACATGCAAAAAAACAGGACTGATCACCATTTGTGTTTTTTTTTTTATCTGTGCGTGTTACTACCATAGCCAGTAAATACTGGTACAGTAGGGTGCGGCATTAATCAGGTGCAGTTTTACTTTGCACAACATGCTCTTTCTGTCTAGATCAGCTTTGGGCCCCCACGCTAAGTTAGTGGGTACTCCAAAATAATAACCCCTCCTACTATTCAGTGTCTTTTTTCACTCTCTCATGGCTAAAACTTTTGTTTTACAGCTGGGAGTAGTTTGTGTTTTAAGGGCCTTGTTTGTAATAATTTTTTAGGAGAGCTGCTAGCTCTGAAGACGTGTGATGTACTATGCTCCCTAGGGACTAAATATATGGTTGCACTGCATTATTTTCTGCCATTCTGTTTTTATGTGTTTATGTTCTCTAGGGGCTGTCTATATAGTTAAATAACTAGGTTTCTTTAAAACTATATTTTTGTTGCGGTGCCCTCTAGGGGTTGTTTTGATTATTGCAGTCTAATGCCAAAAGTTTATTTCTGACAACGGTTTTTATTGGGTTTACATGATGTTTGTACATGTTTTATGAATCTGTCCTTATTGCAATTATGACCATGATTCAGGCCAACTTAACATTCTTATTACACTATGACTGTTTGAACACTCTTGATATGTTTGGGTAACCCTTCTAATTTATCTCTCTTGCGTGGCTGTCTTGTGCCTTTCTTTTGGGAATTGTGTTAGCCAGCCAGCAACTCTGATAATGGGGTGGTGAAAGTGGTTTTCTATTGGAATTGGCAGGCAGATTTAAATTAGGATGATACATTTTATTTTTTATTTTTTATTTTTGCTGCAGATAGAGGAGGAAGGTAAATAGAAGTGCCTAAGGTTTATGCAGGGCCGGTTGAATTATGTGGCAGGAAAAGACCAAATTATGAGGCAGGGTTGACCAATTTATGTGGCAAGAAAAGTCCAGTTATCAATTTTCAACACCAATAGCTCCAACTCCAACTAATGCAAGACTTATTGCATTGCAAATGCTTGTTATAATTTCGGTGTATAATTTCCAGTCGTACTCAGCACTCTAACAAGCAGTATCCATATCATTACATGCAAATATTTAAATCATACCTATTTCTCAGAGCAACGTCCTGCTTCAATTGAATGCTTAGAATGCTCATGCAGTACAAATTTGAAAAAAACAGTGTTTTTCATTCAATATTTCTCTTGGCTTCCAATCACGAATATAATTTTTTCCGCCTTCCTTTCACACAGAAACTGATAAGAATTTGCCTGCTCACTTTGTACTGCTGCTATCAAGACCGTGGAAAACCTTTGCACACTTCCGTTATTTATCTGCTCTGGGTTTTGCTAAAATATTTCTCTCAGAGGGCAAAAGAGAAATGGATTTGTTCAGTCTAAAATCTGTTCCTAAATTATTCGAACTACTCCTGCAAGTTATTGATTGTCCTCACCTAATCACAATGCAACCTATGATTCAGTTTATTTTTAGAACCATAATAGCCATTTACAACCATTCAAAACTCACTGTTCCACAGTCAAGGACTCCAACGTGGGACTAAGCTCATAAAGCAGTCTTACCCTCGCATTACTTGTTTGAAAGAAAAGCAGTTTTGGAGCAGATAATAAGCTTAGTCTCTACCACTGTATTGGTCGCTAGTGTGCTTTTGATAGACCATTCAAAGAGGGATGTCCCCTAGGGCAGCTAGACCCAGTCAAAGGTAGAGTGGAGCTTTCCAAGTGCAGAGGCAGGGTGGGGTCATATTTATTTATTAGTCCACACAGCAAGTGTATGACTCTATGGTTCATTTTACGAAATACATCCTGGATTTGCTGTGTATCCGGTTCAGATAAAAGCACCTTGCAAATGGCATATAATACCTCTTTCTGTGTCTGTTTAGGGTCTTCCATGCCACATTTAGGTTCATAGCCATTAAAGCCTAATCAAGAAATATCCTTCGAATTTAAATGATTATGTTTTATGAAACTTGTTAAACAATCAATCAATCAATCATTACATTTATAAAGCGCACTATGTACCCGTCAGGGTTTCGAGGCGCTGGGGGGGGGGGTGAGCTGTTAGCGGTCAAAAAGCCAGGTCTTGAGGAGACTCCTGAAGGTGAGGAGGTCCTGGGTCTGGCGTAGTGAGGTGGGGAGAGAGTTCCAGGTCTTGGCGGTGAGGAAGGAGAAGGATCTGCCGCCGGAGGTCTTGCGCTGGATCCTGGGGACGATGGCGAGGGCGAGATTGGCAGAGCGGAGTTGACGAGTGGGGGCGTAAAAGTTGAGTCTGGAGTTGAGGTAGGTAGGTCCGGTGTTGTGTAGAGCCTTGTGAGCGTGGGTGAGGAGTTTAAAGGTGATCCTCTTGTCCACGGGGAGCCAGTGGAGGTCCTTCAGGTGAGGGGAGATGTGACATCGGCGGGGTATATCGAGGATCAGGCGGGCGGATGCATTTTGGATACGCTGGAGTCGTTTGATGTCTTTTGTTGGGATGCCTGTGTAGAGTGCGTTGCCGTAGTCAAGTCTGCTACTGACGAGGGCTTGGGTCACCGTCTTTCTGGTTCCTGTTGGGATCCACTTGAAAATTCTGCGGAGCATTCGAAGGGTGTTGAAGCAGGAAGAGGAGACGGCGCTGACCTGTTTGGACATGGTGAGGGCGGAGTCCAGGATGAAGCCGAGGTTTCTCGCATGGCTGGCTGGGGTGGGTGGGGGACCGAAGTTGGTGGGCCACCAGGAGTCGTTCCAGGCCGAAGGGGTGCGCCCGAGGATGAGGACTTCCGTCTTGTCGGAGTTGAGCTTCAGGCGGCTGTCGTTCATCCACTCGGCGATGGCTTTTAGTCCCTCGTGGAGGTTGGTTTTGGCGGTGAGTGGGTCTTTGGTCAGGGAGAGGACGAGCTGGGTGTCGTCGCCGTAGGAGATGATGCTGAGGTGATGTTGGCGAGCCAGTTTAGCGAGGGGGGCCATGTAGACGTTGAACAACGTAGGGCTGAGGGAGGAGCCTTGGGGGACGCCGCAGATGAGGTTGGTGGCTTTGGAGCGGAAAGGGGAGAGTCGTACTCTCTGGGTTCTGTCGGAGAGGAAGGATGAGATCCAGTTGATGGCTTTATCTTGGATGCCGGCTTCATGGAGGCGGGTCAGTAGGGTGCGGTGTCAGACTGTGTCAAAAGCGGCAGATAGGTCGAGGAGGATGAGGGCCGAGGTTTCGCCGTTGTCCATTTGAGTTCTGATGTCATCTGTGGCGGCGAGGAGTGCAGTCTCGGTGCTGTGGTTTCGTCTGAAACCGGATTGAGAGGGGTCTAGGATGGAGTTGTCTTCGAGGAAGAGGGCGAGCTGGGTGTTGACGATCTTCTCAATGACTTTTGTTGGAAAAGGGAGGAGAGAGATCGGTCGGAAGTTTTTGAGGTCGTTGGGGTCAGCCTTGGGTTTCTTGAGAAGGGGTTGGATTTCTGCGTGTTTCCAGCTGTCTGGGAAGGTGGCGGAGTCGAAGGAGAGGTTGATGATCTTGCGGAGTTTGGGGGCGATGATGGCGTTGGCTTTGTTGAACATGTGATGTGGGCATGGGTCCGTGGGGGAGCCTGAGTGGATGGTGTTCATGGTTGTCATTCTTTCGGTGTCGTCCACGTGGGTCCAGGCGGTGAGGCGGCAGGCGGCTGTGGAGATGTCAGGGGTGGGGTCTGGCGGCGGAGTGGTGTTGAAGCTGTCGTGGATGGTTGTGATTTTCTGGTGGAAGAAGGTGGAGAGGTCGTCGCAGAGTTTCTGGGAGGGCGGGATGTCATTGGAGTTGGCGTTGGGGTTTGAGAGTTCCTTTACGATGCCGAAGAGTTCTTTGCAGTCGTGGGCGTTGTTGTTGATGCGTTCAGTGAAGTGGGCGCGCTTGGCGACTCGGATCCATAGGTGGTGTTCACGGTTGCCGTCTTTGAGGGAGGCGAGGTTGTCGGGTGTGCGCTCTAAGATCCACTTCTTCTTGAGCTTCTGGCAGCGGCTTTTGGAGGCGGTCAGTTTGTCTGTGAACCAGGCTGTTTTTTTCTTTCCTCGGTTGGCGGTGGGTTTCTTGAGTGGGGCTAAGGTGTTGGCGCAGTCGAGGATCCATTGATGGAGGTTGATGGCGGCAGTGCTCGGGTCGGTTGAGTCGGGTGGTGGGTTTTTGATGAGGGTGCTGGTTAGTTGGTCTTGGGTGATTTTTCCCCAGCGGCGGTGAGGAGGTAGGGGGATGCGGTGGTGTTCGGTGATTTTCGTATAGGAAAAGTGGACGCAGTGATGGTCGGTCCAGTGGAGTTCGGAGGTGTGGCTGAAAGAGATGTGGTTGCTTGAGGTGAAGAGGGGGTCAAGAGTGTGTCCGGTGATGTGGGTGGGAGTGTTGACCAGTTGACGGAGTCCGAGGTTGAGGAGGTTGGAGGTCAGTGATGCGGTGTTGACGTCGTTGTTATTTTCCAGATGGTAGTTTAGATCTCCCAGGAGGATGTAGTATGGGGAAGCGAGGGCGTGGGTGCTCGCGAGGTCGGCGATGGTGTCGCTGAAGGGGGCTCTTGGTCCTGGAGGGCGGTATATGAGAGTTCCTCTGAGGGTCGTGTTGGGGTCCGTGTGGATCTGGAAGTGGAGGTGTTCGGCTGTCTTGAGGGTGTAGTCCGTGTGGGTGTGGATTTTGAGGGTACATTTGTGGGCGATGGCTATTCCGCCGCCGATTCCGTTGGTTCGATCTCTTCTGGTGATTTTGTATCCCTCCGGTATGGCTATTGCGATGTCCGGGGCCGAGGAGTCGTTCCACCAGGTTTCGGTCAGGAAGGCCACGTCAGGGGCGGTGGTGTCGAGTAAGTCCCAGAGTTCGATGGCGTGTTTTCGTGCGGAGCGTGTGTTGATGAGGATGCAGTTCAGGTGGTTGGTGTTGGAAGTTCTTGTTGTTGGCTTCGCCGTTCTGTCGCAGGAGAAGTTGCAGGTGCGGCAGGAGAAGGGTCCTTTTGTGTGCTTCGGGGTTGCAAGGAAGCACTCTGCGGAGGGGCCGGGGTTGAGTGCGCGGAGTTTGTTGGTTGAGTAGCGGACGCAGTGGCTGCGGGGGGCGCGGGGACCAGGGGGGGTGGCGCTGGGCACGGTCCAGGCGCGGACGGGCGCAGACGGGCTTGCCTCTGGTGCGCCAGCGGCGCGGACGCACAGCGCCAGCCATTAAGAAGGGAGGGGGGAGGGAGGAGCAGCTGGGAGGCGGGAGGCGGGAGGGAGCGGCGAATGGGGGCGCGAGGGGGGCGGGGCCGCAGGGAGGCAGCGGCAGGGATCGGAGAGCAGGGGGAGCGCACAAGGGGCAAAAGGCACAAAAAACGAGCAAAATTAAAGGCAGTCACAATATGAAAACACACAGTATGAAATACAGTAATGGCACAGTACACGATCGGGGAAACAGCAATCAGAGGGGCACAACGGGGGCAGAAGCGCCGGAGGCGAGGCGCAGAAAAATGAGAAAAACAACTTACAGGACGGCGGAAGCGGCACACGGGTCAAGTGAAGCTAGTCAGAGCCCACTAGACCCCAGGGATGAGGCGCAGGAGGATGCCTGCGGGTGGAGGAGGGCCTCGAACACGCAAACAGCAGCGTGGTCGGGGGACAGAGGCAGGAGGCAGCAGGTTGGTGCTGCGGTCATGGGGGGCGAGCTCAGGACCTGAAACAGGTCAGAGGTCGCTCACTCGCGACGCGCAGCGCCAGCCATTAAGAAGGGAGGGGGGAGGGAGGAGCAGCTGGGAGGCGGGAGGTGGGAGGGAGCGGCGAATGGGGGCGCGAGGGGGGCGGGCCGCAGGGAGGCAGCGGCAGGGATCGGAGAGCAGGGGGAGCGCACAAGGGGCAAAAGGCACAAAAAAACGAGCGAAATTAAAGGCAGTCACAATATGAAAACACACAGTATGAAATACAGTAATGGCACAGTACACGATCGGGGAAACAGCAATCAGAGGGGCACAACGGGGGCAGAAGCGCCGGAGGCGAGGCACAGAAAAATGAGAAAAACAACTTACAGGACGGCAGAAGCGGCACACGGATCAAGTGAAGCTAGTCAGAGCCCACTAGACCCCAGGGATGAGGCGCAGGAGGATGCCTGCGGGTGGAGGAGGGCCTCGAACACGCAAACAGCAGCGTGGTCGGGGGACAGAGGCAGGAGGCAGCAGGTTGGTGCTGCGGTCGTGGGGGGCGAGCTCAGGACCTGAAACAGGTCAGAGGTCGCTCACTCGCGACGCGCAGCGCCAGCCATTAAGAAGGGGGGGGGGGAGGGAGGAGCAGCTGGGAGGCGGGAGGCGGGAGGGAGCGGCGAATGGGGGCGCGAGGGGGGCGGGCCGCAGGGAGGCAGCGGCAGGGATCGGAGAGCAGGGGGAGCGCACACGGGGCAAAAGGCACAAAAAACGAGCGAAATTAAAGGCAGTCACAATATGAAAACACACAGTATGAAATACAGTAATGGCACAGTACACCATCGGGGAAACAGCAATCAGAGGGGCACAACGGGGGCAGAAGCGCCGGAGGCGAGGCGCAGAAAAATGAGAGAAACAACTTACAGGACAGCGGAAGCGGCACACGGGTCAAGTGAAGCTAGTCAGAGCCCACTAGACCCCAGGGATGAGGCGCAGGAGGATGCCTGCGGGTGGAGGAGGGCCTCGAACACGCAAACAGCAGCGTGGTCGGGGGACAGAGGCAGGAGGCAGCAGGTTGGTGCTGCGGTCGTGGGTGGCGAGCTCAGGACCTGAAACAGGTCAGAGGTCGCTCACTCGCGACGCGCAGCGCCAGCCATTAAGAAGGGAGGGGGGAGGGAGGAGCAGCTGGGAGGCGGGAGGCGGGAGGGAGCGGCGAATGGGGGCGCGAGGGGGGCGGGGCCGCAGGGAGGCAGCGGCAGGGATCGGAGAGCAGGGGGAGCGCACAAGGGGCAAAAGGCACAAAAAACCAGCGAAATTAAAGGCAGTCACAATATGAAAACACACAGTATGAAATACAGTAATGGCACAGTACACGATCGGGGAAACAGCAATCAGAGGGGCACAACGGGGGCAGAAGCGCCGGAGGCGAGGCGCAGAAAAATGAGAAAAACAACTTACAGGACGGCGGAAGCGGCACACGGGTCAAGTGAAGCTAGTCAGAGCCCACTAGACCCCAGGAATGAGGCGCAGGAGGGTGCCTGCGGGTGGAGGAGGGCCTCGAACACGCAAACAGCAGCGTGGTCGGGGGACAGAGGCAGGAGGCAGCAGGTTGGTGCTGCGTCGTGGGGGGCGAGCTCAGGACCTGAAACAGGTCAGAGGTCGCTCACTCGCGACACGCAGCGCCAGCCATTAAGAAGGGAGGGGGAGGGAGGAGCAGCTGGGAGGCGGGAGGCGGGAGGGAGCGGCGAATGGGGGTGCGAGGGGGTCGGGCCGCAGGGAGGCAGCGGCAGGGATCGGAGAGCAGGGGGAGCGCACAAGGGGCAAAAGGCACAAAAAACTAGCGAAATTAAAGGCAGTCACAATATGAAAACACACAGTATGAAATACAGTAATGGCACAGTACACGATCGGGGAAACAGCAATCAGAGGGGCACAACGGGGGCAGAAGCGCCGGAGGCGAGGCGCAGAAAAATGAGAAAAACAACTTACAGGACGGCGGAAGCGGCACACGGGTCAAGTGAAGCTAGTCAGAGCCCACTAGACCCCAGGGATGAGGCGCAGGAGGATGCCTGCGGGTGGATGTATTGCTACATGCACTACGTGCATGTGGCAGCACTACGTGCAAGGTAAACAGTGGTGCAGAGTGTGGACCATTGGCCTCTGCTTTCATTGGCCTTCGCTTCCATTTTGGTTCACGACTCCATTTTGTCGAGTCTGGTTCGGTGCGTAAGGCACTGTTCTGTGTTTTTCCACAAGCTTCGGCAAGCTGAAGGGTGGGGTGTTTTTCTGCTCAACTTCGCTCCATCTGCCTGGTACGAAGGGCGCTATTTACATTCCACGAGCTATCAGTTAGAACAACAGGGGGATGCGCCTGTACACAAGGAGGAATGCGAGCTTCACCTTGGAGTCCTCTCCTGGGAACTTGGCCCGTTCTGAGGAGACGTCTCGAAGGGTGAACAAGGTACCGTCGATTGCACAATTTGTAAAGGAGGGGGTCTTTTTCTAGAAAAGACTCCTGGGCGTTAGTAAATACTATAAAAGTTGGGGGCCTGGATGGGCTGGTTTAGGAACTCTCTTCTGGGTTGGACGCAACGCCAGGAGGACTGATTGTCCCGAACAGAGGCTCCCTGTGCTAGCTGATTTGGGTTCCCCAGCTTTGTGTACGGCGGAGGGATGCAGACTCTCTTTTCGGTGAAGCTTTTCAATTTATTAAGTGTATTGTGGGTGCGCGCGTAATATGTACTTATTCTTGCAGTCATTTTCATGCTATTGAGCATTGAGGTATATTGTGTGTGCTTGTATTATATGCACTTACTCTTGCAATTATTCACAGAGTGCTTATATCTTTCCTGATGTATATATATATATATTAGTGTGGTTTAGTTTTGCTAGCTGAGAACTTGCCCCTTAAATAAACTTGATTATTCTACTTACGAAGGTGTTTGAGAGTGATTGCTTTACATTGTGCCTTAAAATATCCTGAAGTGCATAGTTTTGATATTCTGAAGAGTAAAGCAGCACAGTGGAGGAGGGCCTCGAACACGCAAACAGCAGCGTGGTCGGGGGACAGAGGCAGGAGGCAGCAGGTTGGTGCTGCGGTCGTGGGGGGCGAGCTCAGGACCTGAAACAGGTCAGAGGTCGCTCACTCGCGACGCGCAGCGCCAGCCATTAAGAAGGGAGGGGGGAGGGAGGAGCAGCTGGGAGGCGGGAGGTGGGAGGGAGCGGCGAATGGGGGCGCGAGGGGGGCGGGGCCGCAGGGAGGCAGCGGCAGGGATCGGAGAGCAGGGGGAGCGCACAAGGGGCAAAAGGCACAAAAAACGAGCGAAATTAAAGGCAGTCACAATATGAAAACACACAGTATGAAATACAGTAATGGCACAGTACACGATCGGGGAAACAGCAATCAGAGGGGCACAACGGGGGCAGAAGCAACGGAGGCGAGGCGCAGAAAAATGAGAAAAACAACTTACAGGACGGCGGAAGCGGCACACGGGTCAAGTGAAGCTAGTCAGAGCCCACTAGACCGCAGGAATGAGGCGCAGGAGGGTGCCTGCGGGTGGAGGAGGGCCTCGAACACGCAAACAGCAGCGTGGTCGGGGGACAGAGGCAGGAGGCAGCAGGTTGGTGCTGCGTCGTGGGGGGCGAGCTCAGGACCTGAAACAGGTCAGAGGTCGCTCACTCGCGACACGCAGCGCCAGCCATTAAGAAGGGAGGGGGGAGGGAGGAGCAGCTGGGAGGCGGGAGGCGGGAGGGAGCGGCGAATGGGGGTGCGAGGGGGTCGGGCCGCAGGGAGGCAGCGGCAGGGATCGGAGAGCAGGGGGAGCGCACAAGGGGCAAAAGGCACAAAAAACTAGCGAAATTAAAGGCAGTCACAATATGAAAACACACAGTATGAAATACAGTAATGGCACAGTACACGATCGGGGAAACAGCAATCAGAGGGGCACAACGGGGGCAGAAGCGCCGGAGGCGAGGCGCAGAAAAATGAGAAAAACAACTTACAGGACGGCGGAAGCGGCACACGGGTCAAGTGAAGCTAGTCAGAGCCCACTAGACCCCAGGGATGAGGCGCAGGAGGATGCCTGCGGGTGGATGTATTGCTACATGCACTACGTGCATGTGGCAGCACTACGTGCAAGGTAAACAGTGGTGCAGAGTGTGGACCATTGGCCTCTGCTTTCATTGGCCTTCGCTTCCATTTTGGTTCACGACTCCATTTTGTCGAGTCTGGTTCGGTGCGTAAGGCACTGTTCTGTGTTTTTCCACAAGCTTCGGCAAGCTGAAGGGTGGGGTGTTTTTCTGCTCAACTTCGCTCCATCTGCCTGGTACGAAGGGCGCTATTTACATTCCACGAGCTATCAGTTAGAACAACAGGGGGATGCGCCTGTACACAAGGAGGAATGCGAGCTTCACCTTGGAGTCCTCTCCTGGGAACTTGGCCCGTTCTGAGGAGACGTCTCGAAGGGTGAACAAGGTACCGTCGATTGCACAATTTGTAAAGGAGGGGGTCTTTTTCTAGAAAAGACTCCTGGGCGTTAGTAAATACTATAAAAGTTGGGGGCCTGGATGGGCTGGTTTAGGAACTCTCTTCTGGGTTGGACGCAACGCCAGGAGGACTGATTGTCCCGAACAGAGGCTCCCTGTGCTAGCTGATTTGGGTTCCCCAGCTTTGTGTACGGCGGAGGGATGCAGACTCTCTTTTCGGTGAAGCTTTTCAATTTATTAAGTGTATTGTGGGTGCGCGCGTAATATGTACTTATTCTTGCAGTCATTTTCATGCTATTGAGCATTGAGGTATATTGTGTGTGCTTGTATTATATGCACTTACTCTTGCAATTATTCACAGAGTGCTTATATCTTTCCTGATGTATATATATATATATTAGTGTGGTTTAGTTTTGCTAGCTGAGAACTTGCCCCTTAAATAAACTTGATTATTCTACTTACGAAGGTGTTTGAGAGTGATTGCTTTACATTGTGCCTTAAAATATCCTGAAGTGCATAGTTTTGATATTCTGAAGAGTAAAGCAGCACAGTGGAGGAGGGCCTCGAACACGCAAACAGCAGCGTGGTCGGGGGACAGAGGCAGGAGGCAGCAGGTTGGTGCTGCGGTCGTGGGGGGCGAGCTCAGGACCTGAAACAGGTCAGAGGTCGCTCACTCGCGACGCGCAGCGCCAGCCATTAAGAAGGGAGGGGGGAGGGAGGAGCAGCTGGGAGGCGGGAGGTGGGAGGGAGCGGCGAATGGGGGCGCGAGGGGGGCGGGGCCGCAGGGAGGCAGCGGCAGGGATCGGAGAGCAGGGGGAGCGCACAAGGGGCAAAAGGCACAAAAAACGAGCGAAATTAAAGGCAGTCACAATATGAAAACACACAGTATGAAATACAGTAATGGCACAGTACACGATCGGGGAAACAGCAATCAGAGGGGCACAACGGGGGCAGAAGCAATGGAGGCGAGGCGCAGAAAAATTAGAAAAACAACTTACAGGACGGCGGAAGCGGCACACGGGTCAAGTGAAGCTAGTCAGAGCCCACTAGACCCCAGGGATGAGGCGCAGGAGGATGCCTGCGGGTGGAGGAGGGCCTCGAACACGCAAACAGCAGCGTGGTCGGGGGACAGAGGCAGGAGGCAGCAGGTCGGTGCTGCGGTCGTGAGGGGCGAGCGCAGGACCTGAAACAGGTCAGAGGTCGCTCACTCGCGACGCGCAGCGCCAGCCATCAAGAAGGGGGGGGGAGGGAGGAGCAGCTGGGAGGCGGGAGGCGGGAGGGAGCGGCGAATGGGGGCGCGAGGGGGACGGGGCCGCAGGGAGGCAGCGGCAGGGATCGGAGTGCAGGGGGAGCTCACAAGGGGCAAAAGGCACAAAAAACGAGCGAAATTAAAGGCAGTCACAATATGAAAACACACAGTATGAAATACAGCAATGGCACAGTACACGATCGGGGAAACAGCAATCAGAGGGGCACAACGGGGGCAGAAGCGCCGGAGGCGAGGCGCAGAAAAATGAGAAAAACAACTTACAGGACGGCGGAAGCGGCACACGGGTCAAGTGAAGCTAGTCAGAGCCCACTAGACCCCAGGGATGAGGCGCAGGAGGATGCCTGCGGGTGGAGGAGGGCCTCGAACACGCAAACAGCAGCGTGGTCGGGGGACAGAGGCAGGAGGCAGCAGGTTGGTGCTGCGGTCGTGGGGGGCGAGCTCAGGACCTGAAACAGGTCAGAGGTCGCTCCCTCGCGGCACGCAGCGCCAGCCGTTAAGAAGGAAGGGGGGAGGGAGGAGCAGCTGGGAGGCGGGAGGCGGGAGGGAGCGGCGAATGGGGGCGCGAGGGGGGCGGGGCCGCAGGGAGGCAGCGGCAGGGATCGGAGAGCCGGGGGAGCGCACAAGGGGCAAAAGGCACAAAAAACGAGCGAAATTAAAGGCAGTCACAATATGAAAACACACAGTATGAAATACAGTAATGGCACAGTACACGATCGGGGAAACAGCAATCAGAGGGGCACAACGGGGGCAGAAGCGCCGGAGGCGAGGCACAGAAAAATTAGAAAAACAACTTACAGGACGGCGGAAGCGGCACACGGGTCAAGTGAAGCTAGTCAGAGCCCACTAGACCCCAGGGATGAGGCGCAGGAGGATGCCTGCGGGTGAAGGAGGGCCTCGAACATGCAAACAGCAGCGTGGTCGGGGGACAGAGGCAGGAGGCAGCAGGTTGGTGCTGCGGTCGTGGGGGGCGAGCTCAGGACCTGAAACAGGTCAGAGGTCGCTCACTCGCGACGCGCAGCGCCAGCCATTAAGAAGGAAGGGGGGAGGGAGGAGCAGCTGGGAGGCGGGAGGCGGGAGGGAGCGGCGAATGGGGGCGCGAGGGGGGCGGGGCCGCAGGGAGGCAGCGGCAGGGATCGGAGAGCAGGGGTAGTGCACAAGGGTCAAAAGGCACAAAAAACGAGCGAAATTAAAGGCAGTCACAATATGAAAACACACAGTATGAAATACAGTAATGGCACAGTACACGATCGGGGAAACAGCAATCAGAGGGGCACAACGGGGGCAGAAGCGCCGGAGGCGAGGCGCAGAAAAATGAGAAAAACAACTTACAGGACGGCGGAAGCGGCACACAGGTCAAGTGAAGCTAGTCAGAGCCCACTAGACCCCAGGGATGAGGCGCAGGAGGATGCCTGCGGGTGGAGGAGGGCCTCGAATACGCAAACAGCAGCGTGGTCGGGGGACAGAGGCAGGAGGCAGCAGGTTGGTGCTGCGGTCGTGGGGGACGAGCTCAGGACCTGAAACAGGTCAGAGGTCGCTCACTCGCGACGCGCAGCGCCAGCCATTAAGAAGGGAGGGGGGGAGGGAGGAGCAGCTGGGAGGCGGGAGGCGGGAGGGAGCGGCGAATGGGGGTGCGAGGGGGGCGGGGCCGCAGGGAGGCAGCGGCAGGGATCGGAGAGCAGGGGGAGCGCACAAGGGGCAAAAGGCACAAAAAACGAGCGAAATTAAAGGCAGTCACAATATGAAAACACACAGTATGAAATACAGTAATGGCACAGTACACGATCGGGGAAACAGCAATCAGAGGGGCACAACGGGGGCAGAAGCGCCGGAGGCAAGGCGCAGAAAAATGAGAAAAACAACTTACAGGACGGCGGAAGCGGCACACGGGTCAAGTGAAGCTAGTCAGAGCCCACTAGACCCCAGGGATGAGGCGCAGGAGGATGCCTGCGGGTGGAGGAGGGCCTCGAACACGCAAACAGCAGCGTGGTCGGGGGACAGAGGCAGGAGGCAGCAGGTTGGTGCTGCGGTCGTGGGGGGCGAGCTCAGGAGCTGAAACAGGTCAGAGGTCGCTCACTCGCGACACGCAGCGCCAGCCGTTAAGAAGGAAGGGGGGAGGGAGGAGCAGCTGGGAGGCGGGAGGCGGGAGGGAGCGGCGAATGGGGGGCGCGAGGGGGGCGGGGCCGCAGGGAGGCAGCGGCAGGGATCGGAGAGCCGGGGGAGCGCACAAGGGGCAAAAGGCACAAAAAACGAGCGAAATTAAAGGCAGTCACAATATGAAAACACACAGTATGAAATACAGTAATGGCACAGTACACGATCGGGGAAACAGCAATCAGAGGGGCACAACGGGGGCAGAAGCGCCGGAGGCGAGGCGCAGAAAAATTTGAAAAACAACTTACAGGACGGCGGAAGCGGCACACGGGTCAAGTGAAGCTAGTCAGAGCCCACTAGACCCCAGGGATGAGGCGCAGGAGGATGCCTGAGGGTGAAAGAGGGCCTCGAACATGCAAACAGCAGCGTGGTCGGGGGACAGAGGCAGGAGGCAGCAGGTTGGTGCTGCGGTCGTGGGGGGCGAGCTCAGGACCTGAAACAGGTCAGAGGTCGCTCACTCGCGACGCGCAGCGCCAGCCATTAAGAAGGAAGGGGGGAGGGAGGAGCAGCTGGGAGGCGGGAGGCGGGAGGGAGCGGCGAATGGGGGCGCGAGGGGGGCGGGGCCGCAGGGAGGCAGCGGCAGGGATCGGAGAGCAGGGGGAGTGCACAAGGGGCAAAAGGCACAAAAAACGAGCGAAATTAAAGGCAGTCACAATATGAAAACACACAGTATGAAATACAGTAATGGCACAGTACACGATCGGGGAAACAGCAATCAGAGGGGCACAACGGGGGCAGAAGCGCCGGAGGGGAGGCGCAGAAAAATGAGAAAAACAACTTACAGGACGGCGGAAGCGGCACACGGGTCAAGTGAAGCTAGTCAGAGCCCACTAGACCCCAGGGATGAGGCGCAGGAGGATGCCTGCGGGTGGAGGAGGGCCTCGAACACGCAAACAGCAGCGTGGTCGGGGGACAGAGGCAGGAGGCAGCAGGTTGGTGCTGCGGTCGTGGGGGGCGAGCTCAGGACCTGAAACAGGTCAGAGGTCGCTCACTCGCGACGCGCAGCGCCAGCCATTAAGAAGGGAGGGGGGAGGGAGGAGCAGCTGGGAGGCGGGAGGGAGCGGCGAATGGGGGCGCGAGGGGTGCGGGCCGCAGGGAGGCAGCGGCAGGGATCGGAGAGCAGGGGGAGCGCACAAGGGGCAAAAGGCACAAAAAACGAGCGAAATTAAAGGCAGTCACAATATGAAAACACACAGTATGAAATACAGTAATGGCACAGTACACGATCGGGGAAACAGCAATCAGAGGGGCACAACGGGGGCAGAAGCGCCGGAGGCGAGGCGCAGAAAAATGAGAAAAACAACTTACAGGACGGCGGAAGTGGCACACGGGTCAAGTAAAGCTAGTCAGAGCCCACTAGACCCCAGGGATGAGGCGCAGGAGGATGCCTGCAGGTGGAGGAGGGCCTCGAACACGCAAACAGCAGCGTGGTCGGGGGACAGAGGCAGGAGGCAGCAGGTTGGTGCTGCGGTCGTGGGGGGCGAGCTCAGGACCTGAAACAGGTCAGAGGTCGCTCACTCGCGACGCGCAGCGCCAGCCATTAAGAAGGGAGGGGGGAGGGAGGAGCAGCTGGGAGGCGGGAGGCGGGAGGCGGGAGGGAGCGGCGAATGGGGGCGCGAGGGGGGCAGGGAGGCAGCGGCAGGGATCGGAGAGCAGGGGGGGTGCACAAGGGGCAAAAGGCACAAAAAACGAGCGAAATTAAAGGCAGTCACAATATGAAAACACACAGTATGAAATACAGTAATGGCACAGTACACGATCGGGGAAACAGCAATCAGAGGGGCACAACGGGGGCAGAAGCGCCGGAGGCGAGGCGCAGAAAAATGAGAAAAACAACTTACAGGACGGCGGAAGCGGCACACGGGTCAAGTGAAGCTAGTCAGAGCCCACTAGACCCCAGGGATGAGGCACAGGAGGATGCCTGCGGGTGGAGGAGGGCCTCGAACACGCAAACAGCAGCGTGGTCGGGGGACAGAGGCAGGAGGCAGCAGGTTGGTGCTGCGGTCGTGGGGGGCGAGCTCAGGACCTGAAACAGGTCAGAGGTCGCTCACTCGCGACGCGCAGCGCCAGCCATTAAGAAGGCAGGGGGGAGGGAGGAGCAGCTGGGAAGCGGGAGGCGGGAGGGAGCGGCGAATGAGGGCGCGAGGGGGGCGGGGCCGCAGGGAGGCAGCGGCAGGGATCGGAGAGCAGGGGGAGCGCACAAGGGGCAAAAGGCACAAAAAACGAGCGAAATTAAAGGCAGTCACAATATGAAAACACACAGTATGAAATACAGTAATGGCACAGTACACGATCGGGGAAACAGCAATCAGAGGGGCACAACGGGGGCAGAAGCGCCGGAGGCGAGGCGCAGAAAAATGAGAAAAACAACTTACAGGACGGCGGAAGCGGCACACGGGTCAAGTGAAGCTAGTCAGAGCCCACTAGACCCCAGGGATGAGGCGCAGGAGGATGCCTGTGGGTGGAGGAGGGCCTCGAACACGCAAACAGCAGCGTGGTCGGGGGACAGAGGCAGGAGGCAGCAGGTTGGTGCTGCGGTCGTGGGGGGCGAGCTCAGGACCTGAAACAGGTCAGAGGTCGCTCACTCGCGACGCGCAGCGCCAGCCATTAAGAAGGGAGGGGGGAGGGAGGAGCAGCTGGGAGGCGGGAGGGAGCGGCGAATGGGGGCGCGAGGGGGGCGGGGCCACAGGGAGGCATGGATCGGAGAGCAGGGGGAGCGCACAAGGGGCAAAAGGCACAAAAAACGAGCAAAATTAAAGGCAGTCACAATATGAAAGCACACAGTATGAAATACAGTAATGGCACAGTACATGATCGGGGAAACAGCAATCAGAGGGGCACAACGGGGGCAGAAGCGCCGGAGGCGAGGCGCAGAAAAATGAGAAAAACAATGTTGGTAGCCTGCATGTATATCATGTTTGAATACTTGGACTCAATGGCGATTTCGACACAAGACATGTTCAAAAATTTCAGACAGAACCAGTGGTGGGTGGTGAACTCTAAAAATGGTAACACGTAAATAGTATCACGGATTGAGACCGAGCTAGTAAACCTTGTTGACTCAACCTTTTTAGACTGTTCGGTGAGGTTCTATTCCGATAACATATTTTTTAACATAAAAACAGTGTCAGAGAGTGCCCTTTGCTGCATTCACATGGATGTCAACAGTATCCATAAATACTTTTAAGAAGTCCAAATCTGCAGCTTCTCCAGTATAACACTCAGCATACCCAACACAGCCCAGCTTTCACCTTCGAAAACCATAAACATCGAAGATAAGAGTATTCTGCTCACCTTACAAGGACATACAAAGGTGAAACTGGGTAAATGGTCAGAAAAGTTTAATGACACCATGGCATTAGCTTTTACTTGAATCGACTTTGCATTGGATGCAATCAAATTACGGCTTCATAATAAACGTGTGTTTTGTGAAGCAATTTCCTCCACATTTTGATGTTCTTTAGTGTTACACTTAAAGGGCCAGATCCAAAAGGTAAACTTACACAAAAAGACTAGGGGCATGAGTTTTGAAAAGTTATCACCATTTTACGTAATTGTTTAACGCAAAAGTGGTGCAAACTTACAAAATATAGTTATATATGCAATATATAATTATATTTTGTACGTTTTTGCCGCTTTTTTTTTTTTTTAAATCTGTTTATTGCGGTTATCAGATACTGTACAGTGGTTACAGTATGCTGTCATATCAATGCTCCAGGTTGCATCACCTGGGGTTAACCTCTCTTCTCTTTGCACAATATATTAAAAGATCTTATATGTAACATTTAAAAGAAAAATAAAGAATGGTAAAGTACCATAAGACTAAGAAAGAATAATATGGAAAGAAGAGAAAGGGGGGGTCACTCGCTGGGGGGGCATCATCTGTTCAATAGGGGACAAAAGGTGAGGGAAGGAGAGAGGCGGAGCAGGCACAGGGAGGAGGGAACGTCACGGAGCTGATCGATTGGAGGAAGGAGAGCAGGGAGGGGCGGAGGGATCGGAGCAGTTCAGCGCATCACACTGACATCACCCATCCAAGCAAGTTCGTATTGATTTGGTATAGGTAAGTAAGCGCACTGGCCCAGTGGGTAGGGCACCTCCGGTTGTCCCCGCCCACGCCAATCCACACTAACATTATGTTCTCGTATCAAGGGGGGCGGGTGTCGTCTTTTTTCTTCAGTTGGTCTATAAAAGAGTCCCATATGTCTGCCCCCTTGATCATTACCCCGCTATCGCGTAGTGTGTGTAGTACTTGTGTCTCCGCTCTGGCCCAGTGCAACAGGTCAGATGTCCAGCGATGTGTGTCTGGGGTGCTAGGTGACTTCCACTGTGTCGCTATAAGTCGTTTAAATATAACAAACGTAAGGTCTGCGCATCTGTGTTTCTGTTTGTCCCTCCCGTGTTTGTGGCGCACTCCCAGCAAACAGGATTCAGGAGTAGGGGATAAGGGCAGTCCCACCCAGGTTGCCGTCTGTTTAGTGATATCATGCCATACACGTAATACCGACGGGCAGGTCCACGTCATATGATAGAAATCTGCTTCTGGGTAACCGCACCATGGGCAGTCAGGGTTAGCTTGTGGGAACATGCGTTTTATCCTGGCTGGGGTTAGATATGTCTGATGTAAATAATTAAATTGAGTGTACCGGAAGAGAGCGTTCCGTGATACCTTCCGTGTAGTTGTGAGAGCCATGGACCACGTGTGCGCCTTCAGGGATGAATGAAATGCCGTTTCCCATCTAGTCTTGTGTCTGCGCTTCTTCTGGGCAAGCTTGTAGTATTTTATATAGCCATGAGATACCTGACTGTGTCCCCGAGCCCGACAACAGCTCATGTAGAACAGGTGATGTTTGTGGTTTGTTATTGCCAGTCCCCCAGGTATTGCATACAGTCGCTGTAATGCCCCTTATGTGATTAACTCACCCCGTCCTAAATTATGTGTGTCTGCTATTGCCTCGTAGGAAAGAAGTCGTCCATCCTCAAAAAGTTCTCCGGTAGTTTGTATGCCTTTTGCTACCCAGGCTGCTAGATCCAGTCGTCCCCGTAGTTTATCTGCCCCTTGGGATGGCTAGTAGTGGAATCCCAGGCGAGTACGGCGGGGTTCGTTCACCCATTGTCACATATCAGCGCCAAATGTGGTCAGCCACTATTATCAGAATATTATTGTGTTGGGGGGGGGGCCTCGCGACCGATAAGCCATCTCAGCACGTCTGAGTGTCCCAGGAGTGCGCCCACCATGCAACTCTCTAGCCCGAGAGGGTCTTTCAGCCAGTGTATGATCCAATGTATTTGTGCCGCAGCGTGGTACATTTCAAACTGTGGCACGCCCATTCCGCCTTTCTCCAGAGGGAGATAAGTCTTGGCTAGTGCCACTCGACGACGTCCTCTGCCCCATATCAGGTCGGTCAATAGGCAAGTCAGCGGTGCAAAAAAGGTTTTAGGAAGCACAAGCGGTAGTGCTGAAAAATAGTATAGTAGCCGGGGAAGGATAATAATTTTAGCTATGGCTACTCTTACCATGGGTGAGAGTGGAAGTGAGCGCCAGAAGGGCAACGAGCCTTTTATTAACCTGATCATTCGGTCTAAATTTCCCTCCCTTAACTTAAATCTGATTCGTCATGGTATATATGTACCCCTAAGTATTTAAAGGTAATATAACTCCACTGCAAGTCATGCGTGGAAAGCATGCTGCGCTGCAGATTTGGGACCGGCCGCATCCGGAACAAACATGATTTAGACCAGTTTACGCGTAATCCAGATAGTTCTCCAAAGGAATTCAGCAGTTGTAATAGATGTGGTAGGGACTCTGGGTGATTGCGAAGGTATATTAATGCATCATCTGCATATAGGGAGATGATGCGATATTCATCTCCATCTGGGATGCCCCAACGTGGTGCCTCGGTGCGTAGTCTAGCTGTGAGTGGTTCTATTGCTAATGCAAACAGGAGTGGTGCTAAGGGGCAGCCCTGACCGGTACCTCTCCCTATCTCGAACTTCTTAGATATGATCACGCCGGTCTTGACACATGCTTTTGGACTAGTATATAGAATTCATATCCAGCGCATGAACGTATCACAGAATCCCATTTGTTTCAGTGCAGCCATCAAGAATGGCCATCATAGAGTGTCAAATGCTTTCTCAACGTCCAGGGATACCGCCACCCACCTACAGTCTGTTTTTTGGGGACTCAGCTACTAGTCGCAAGAGGTTCCTGATATTAGTGAAGGTGCTGCGTCCAGGTATGAAACCGGATTGATCTGGATGGATCAGGGTGGGCATCAATGGGAGGAGGCGATTCGCCAGCACCTGTCCCAGCAATTTGCAGTCCGAGTTCAATAGTGACAAAGGGCTGTAGGATCGAACATCCAGAGGGTCCCGACCCTTCTTGTGCAGGACCACTAGTATTGCTTCACTTTGTGATTCAGGGAGGCGTCCTAATTCATACGCCTCTCATAGCATTGTCAGATATGGCGCAAGTGTCTGTGCTGAGGAGGTCTGGTAGTACTCGATTGGCAACCCATCCCCCCCAGGGGCCTTATTGTGAGCTAGTTGTCTCAAGGCTTGTTGTATCTCGTCCATTTCTATGGGTTTATCGAAGTCTAGCAGCTGTGTTTCCGTTAAGCGAATTAATGGGGTGGCCTGGAGGAAATCCCTCAACTGTTCCGGGGGTGGAGGAGGTCCGGCCCTATACAAAGTATCGTAGTATTGTCTAAAAGCTTCATTAATCTCTGACTGTGTGTTAACTATCGTCCCAGCATCTAGGCGGATGGCATTTATGGGGGTATGTTGTTGCTCACCTTTCACCAACCAGGCTAACAATCTGCTAGTACGGTCGCCCTTGGCATGGACCCGTGTAATTTACTCAAGCGCGCTTCAGTCTCATCCCATTGTTTTTTAAGTTTGATCACACCGTTGCGATCTTCCCCGCCCGTCACCGCCCCACACTCCGTGTCGCAGAGTTTCTCCTCAATGTCGTTTAATTCTGGGGCTAATGTATGGGGGACACCCCCTGCTATCACCATGCACATACCTCTCATCACCACCTTGTGTCCGTCCCACTCGGTCGCCCGCGATGATGTCGACCGATTGTTTGTTGTGAAGTAGGAGTCTATATTTTCTGCTAGTTTTGCGCGGAAAGGAGGGTTGTGCAATAGGTTGCAAGCGCCATGTGGGAATGCGCGTGGGCTGTCTAACCCAACTCAGCTTGGCAAGCAGGGGCCAGTGGTCCGATAAGGTCTTAGCCATGTATGATACACTGTATGTATTAAATGTGTGATTTCATCGGAGCATAACAATAAATCGATTCCGGTATGGAGTTGGTGCACCGGAGAATAGAAGGAGTATTCTCTGTCAGTAGGGTGTAGGTCTCTCCAAGTATCATGTAATCTCCTCTCTATTATCCAGGACCGCAGCATCCGGGATAATCTCCCACTATGCGCGCATTCCAATGGGGGATGGGATCTATCTAATGGTATATCCGGGACACTGTTAAAATCTCCACCCCAAATAATAGGTATCAGCAGGTCATGCAGCAGTAGTGCAGATGTGGACCGCAGGAATTCCCCTTGTCCATTGTTGGGCGCCTATACGCCGATTAGAGCTAAGTGTTTACCGTCTAGTTCCCCTGCTAGATAGACATATCTGCCGTTCACGTCTATTTGTGTTTTTTTGATCAAGTAGGGGACTCCCGGGGCAATCCAAACTAACACCCCTTTCGCATATGTTGATGTTGTAGTGCCATATATTGTGCCCGACCATCTCCTCCCATTGTTACCCAGTTCGTGAGCAGTTATGTGGGTTTCTTGGAGTATAGCTATATGTATGTTGTGTCGTTTAAGGTACGCGTATACTATCTATTTTAGTGATATTTGCCAGCCCTCTCACATTCTATGTTAAAATGTTATAGGTCATCAATGTACTTTATGGTTGTGTTGTGGCTTAATGTGCCCCCATGCAGGGTCCCGCCACCCCTGCACCCCACAAACCCGTCCCCCCAGCCCCCACCCGTCCCGCCAGGCGTGAAAGAATTGGTGCATGACGAAAAGACAGAAAGAAAGAATGCAACTTACAATAACTAAAACATCAAAAAACTGTGAGGCACAACTGGTGCCAACATGGACATTCGGTAACCCATATGGGTTCAGGGGCGCGGCTGGGATGAGGTCCAGGGCAGTTCGTGCCCCTCAGCCCGTTCGGATATTCTTGCTTCCCATGCGAGCTCCGATGCATTTGTATTCAGCCGCCTACTGCCAATGAAGTGACGGCCAGCGTGGCAGTTCGTTCTGGATGCAATCTCGGTCAGGGATGACGAGTGTGTTCAGGCTGTAGGATTCATATGGCTCCAGCCGAAGGAAGCCCGGGCTGGTCGAGAGAGTCTTAAGTTGTGACTTTGTGTTACAAGATACTAAAAGGTCTTGAGTGCCACACTGCGCGTGCATTGTCTCAGAAATCATCAGCCGAACTTGGTGTGATCGCTGGGCCGACTATCAGAGATGATGTGGGGTGACTATGTTGGCTCCTTGGTGAATCCGAGTCTGTGATTCCATTTTCATTTCTAAGCGGTGTTTGCAGGGTCATGAACATATTAGCTTCCTTCAGGGCTTGCGCTTGTCCGTCCGCTGTTTGAGACTTGGTCGGGCGTATCACAGTCCCAGCGCCCGTTCTCTTATTTCTTCGGGGGCGCAGGGCGAGCCACTCCTTCTGTTCGTCGCCCTCCTCAACCGGATCCGCTAGGTCTTTAGCATGGAGCCACATCCATGCGTCCTCCGAGGTCGGGTAGATGTGGGTCCTATCGCCATCCACCATGCGTAGACGTGCTGGGAACATGAGGGAGTAAGAGATATTTTTATCTCAAAGCACCTGCTTCGCTTTGGCGAACGTGGCTCGCCTGCGCTGTACCTCTGCTGTGTAATCTGGGTAGGGTGTGAACCTCACGATCAATGGTCGGGGAGGAGCACCCGGGCAAAGGAGTCCTCCTGCGATCCGTTGGGCACGCTCCACTGTCAAAGATGATGCTCCTTGTGATATTATAACTTTGTCAACCATCGCTCCAGGAACATTTCTGCATTGGGGAGTTCTGTGCGTTCCGGGATCCCTAGGAATCTGACGTTATAGCGGCACGAGCGGCCTTCTGCATCCTCAGCTCGTCTTTGCAGCAGTGTGATTTCAGCTTCCAGGAGTCGGAGTTGATTTTTCATATCAGCGATATCAGGTTGAGCCGTTTCGAGTACAGATTCATTGGTGGTTACCTTTCCGCCAGTTTGCGATGTTCTGCACGGAGGATATTGACTTCCGCTACCACCAAGTCTATCTTCCCCTCTAGAGATGTCCTGGTTTCCAGTACCGCTTGCAGTACTTTGTCGAACTGCATAGAGTGAGTAGCCAGAGTTGCAGACATTTTGCGTAGGGCGCCAGTTGGAGTGTCTATATCTTCCTCTAAGGATGCAGTCTCGGGTCTGGTTTCAGAGTGACCCTTCTGAGGTTTCGGCTTGACCATGATTGCACACGTTTGTCGCGTTGTTTGCTAGGTATGGTCCTGGGAGATCGACTCGCAGTGTGCAGCGCGTTCCCTACTAAGTCTGCTGTAGGGCACTGATCAATCACTGACACACCCGGACAGGGCTGGCACGGGTGTCTCAAGCTACCCCTTCCTCTGACCCATGCCTGGGGGCTTCGTTCATATGGTGCCTGGTGTGAGGATTACAGAGGAAAGACTTCTGAGGGGCACCTCTGGGGGCAGCCGGCAATAAGTCTCAGGATGACTGTGAGTCAAGTTGTAATGTCAGAGAGAGACCACGCAGGATATTGCGGGGGACAGCAGCCTGGCGTCACTCTCGCAGTCGTATCTGCGGGCCTTCGAGTTTAGGAGCGGTGCCGATATTTCTTTTATCCTGGGTAGTGTCGAGGAAGCTCAGCGCACATGGGGGCGTGGGCGAGTGCCCCCGACCAGCTTGAGCCATTGCGCCTCCTTGGCTCCCAGTGCCAAGGAGTGGGAGGTCACAAGTCATTCGTCACCGCATGGGGGAGTCCCGTCTTTTGTTTTTGTTGTTTTTTAATGCGCACACACTGGACTGGGCAAATTCCCGAGGGCTCACAGAGTCGCCAGCACTCCAGTCCCGTCGCAGTCGGTATTTAGGAGCCCCGGGATCTGATGATTATCAGGATGTTGGCGGGCCGTGAGCGGAGCTCTTTCTTAGGCGTCCGTTCCCGCCGCCATCTTGGCCACACCCCCAAGTTTGTGCCACTTTTGCATCAAAAAATGACCAAAGGCTGTGCTAACTTTTCATAAATCAGGCCCTAAGTTTAGACCAAAAGTCAAAGTTTAGACCTAAAGTCTAACTTTACTTTCGGTAAAGTTAGACTTTTGGTCTAAGTTTGCACTTTTCGTCCAAGTTGAGACGAAAAGTCTAAACTTTAGTCTAAACTTAGAGCAAAAGTACAAACCCAGGCCAAAAGTCTAATGTTACTATGAGTAAAGTTAGACTTTAAGTCTAAACTTAGGGCCAGATTTAAGAAAAGTGGTTCTGCACCTACTGCAGCAACACTTTTTTAGTACCCCTTATTGCCCCTCCTAATGCCACCATGTGTGCTCCACATCAAATTTACGGAGCACCATGGCAGTAGTTAGAGAACTATCGATAAAATGTTTGACGCTAGTTCAGAGCTTTGCAGGATTAGCATAAATTGTTTTGACGCTAATCCTGCAAAGCCCATCGAGGCCCATTGTAAAGTATGGTGAGCCTCCTTTTAACGCCTGCTTTGAGCAGGCATTAAAAGTACTGAAAAAAATGATGCTAAGAAATCTCTTAAGTTTCTTTGCACTATTTTTCCTGCCCCTCTATTGGGAGAAAGGCCCATTTGCATACATTTTGCCTGACACAGGCATAATGTAGCTCAAAGGGTTACAGTGGGTTGCATTGCACAACTTTGGAAATTTGGTGCAGTGATTTTAGCCTCCTTGTGCCACATTAGCATAAAACATGGCACTAATGTGGCACAAGGAGGTGCTATGGGCTCTTAAATCTGCCCCTTAGACTTTTGATTCAAATTAACTTTTGTGAATCGGGCCCAAAGTCTCTTTATCCAGTGATATGGTCCTCAATTTATCAACAGTGGATGGATGAACGTCTGAGTCATCTGTGATGAATTTTAACTGTTGCATCTAGTTACATATACCGATCAATGGTCAAAGGCTCATCACATTAAGTAATAACTTAGACAATCATGGGTTCTCATAACAAATTATTGGATATTATAATATCTAATACCATACACTACAGGATCTAATGAAGCAATATCAGTGAGTGGCTATAGTGTACCACCGTGTCATATTATCTGAAAAGATGTCTCAGGTGATATGATCTCTATTGCAAGCAGCTACATAATTATGAATAATATGATGTTTAAAGACAACATATAGAAAGGATCCATTAAGGAACGGCAGCTGAAAGAGCTAGAGAAATTCAGCAAAGACTGTTGTTGAATCCAAACATTGTTTGCCTTGATTAATCTTTCCATTTATATCTGTTTACGCAAATGTCTTAATTAGAAATTTTTAATGAATAATTATGTGTTCTGAATAATAAATTTGGTAGAAAATGAATAACGTAGAAAATAAATGTGCACGTTTGAAATTGTGACCTCGGAGAATGGCCACCAGTATTTGTAAATTGTACTAAATTAGTGATTAACATACATGAAATATTGAGAGTTATAAGCTATGTTCTGTATAATTGTAGACCTTAACTTAGCGAGTGCCATGGCCTAGTCTTGCCAGGCCTCAGGCATAAAAGCTGAATTTCTTAACTTCTACTGGAAAAAAGCTGACAAAATGAACTGACCTTGAACTGCTCATTGTTTTAATAAAATGCTTAACTAGAACTGCTGTGAGAATCGATGGACAGGAGATGATGTCTCTAGCAATGTAACTAATAATGTGTAATGTGTATGAGATTTACTTTCCCAGGGCTCAAACAATGAAGGCACTGACTGGAGAAGAAGATGCAACATTTTTGATACCTGACGAGCCAGATGATGAGAACATCGTAAAGCGGACCAATCAACGACGTGAAGATGGGCCAGGAGCCGTATTGTTGAAACTAATCTGAGAAAAGAGACTGTCGAAAGTACACTGGAAAAGACATTGATAACCTGATTTGACATTTGAAAAACGGATGTGAAAAGCTGCTAATCGATTTTGACAAAAAGAAGGGTTCTTGGATGTGAAACTGAGCTGCTGAAAGAAGAGTTTTCTGTTTTTGATTTTTGCTGCACTTTTTCTGAGTTGCTTCTGCTTCCTGAATCTTTACAGATTATGGCTGACTTTAGGTTAGAGATGCTAGGCGTTGTAAATATATAAGCATTGGTTTGGCAAATATGTGTGGGATATTGTTTATAGTGTTGATTGTGAGTATGTCTGTTCTTGATGCAAAAGGAGCCAACTATGCTTCGGTTTCTGAGACTACTACACTAACGGCTTAGAAAAGTTTAAGTTAGATGAGAAATATTTGCATGATTATACTAAAGCTCAAGGAGAACATTCTTCTGTGTTTTCTATCGCTTATGAGTGAGTATGTTGAAACAATGGATGCAAGGGATTGTCTTGTGTGCAAGCAAATTCCTTCATCAGTTGTGGAAGGAGTTACTTACCATAGTCTTCCATTAACCTACGGGATAAGTTGTAGTCTGCTACTAACAAGGTTAGATGACAAGGAGTATATTCAATATTTTTAATCCAATTATGTAGTATTTTCATTTGTTCCTATCATTAGGTATCTGAGTAGAGTAGCTAAGGATCATTACATAGTATTGGTTAGAGGATTCTTTGAGCCTACAGTAGCCTCTGGGACCGCTTAAGCTCATAAACATAATTTAACATGCTTGCTTACACCTTTGGAGAAGAGCTTCTTAGGCCATACTGACGATAGGAGAAAAACATTAAAATAGAAATCAGAAAAAGGCTTAGAGAAAAGGACTTACAAGAATGATTATAATTACACTGCAATTAAAATGCAAGGGAAACTAGCTTTAGATGCATTACACGTAGGAAAGCTTTGTATATATAGGCCAAAGTAGAGCACTGACTCTTTGTTTGTGGGTACGAGTGAATGTAGGAATGTGTTTCTGTTTCAGAGTAAATGGAAATTTATGTTGAATGGTCAGGACCCTGCGATTCCGGGGATCTACTATATTTGTGGACTAAATGCTTATTACCGTCTTCCAAAAGGATGGTATGGGACATGTTATTTGGGGATAGTATTCCCAAAGATTTATCAGATAGAGGATTTGAAAAAGTTTCCGAAATTGACTGAATTATATCATAAGAGACAGAGGAGGGAGTCCTGTTCTGCGATAGTGGGAGATATATCTGGTGCGGTGATTCCTTCACTGGGAGTCATCCTGAATTCGATCAAGATTCAAAAGTTTTCTACTATTGTGGATAACATGCTGACAAATTTTACAGGGGCAATACTCCTGATAGATACTGAATTGGCTGCGGATAGAGCTATGACTCTTCAAAATCGTCTTGCTTTAGACATCCTTCTAGCGAAGGACGGCGGAGTCTGTAAAATGATTAACTCTAGTCATTGTTGTTCGTATTTTCCTAACTATAGTGAGGAGATGAGAGACTTACTTACTAACCTGACTAACTCAAGTAGTGATTTGAATGAATTGAAAGAACGAGGTGTTTGGGAAAAAGGTTGATAAAGGGTTTGCTTCAGTGGGAAATTGGCTTAGTAAAATTTGGAATGGGGTACTATTAAAAATCATACAGGGAATATTAATTGTAATAGTTTGTATAGTAGGAATATGGGGATTATGTAAATTCTGTCAAAGGATTACATTGAAAAGGTCTAATAATAATCAGAGGAGGTAAGAACGAAACAGGGAAAGAATCTTTAGGGAAAATTTGAGAAGAGGGCAAAATATAAAAGAAATCGAGCTCTATACTCTATAGAGGTAAAGTAGTGTGATGACATATTTAGTCATCAGAGGAGGGATTGTTAACACAAATGTCTGAATTAGAAATTATTAATGAAAGTTTATGTGTTCTGAATAATGAATTTGGTAGAAAATGAATAACGTAGAAAATAAATGTGCACGTTTGAAATTGTGACCTCGGAGAATGGCCACCAGTATTTATGAATTGTACTAAATGAGTGATTAACATACATGACATATTGAAAAAGTATTAGATTAATGTAGTAATATGTCATATTGAGAGTTATGACCTATGTGTTGTATAATTGTAGACCTTAACTTAGCGAGTGTCTTGGCCTAGTCTTGCCAGGCCTCAGGCAGAAAAGCTGAGTTTCTTAACGTCTAATGGAAAAATGCTGACAAAATGAACTGACCGTGAACTGCTCATTGTTTTAATAAAATGCTTAACTAGAGCTTCTGTGAGAACCAATGAACAGGAGATGATGTCTCTAGCAATGTAGCTATTAATGTGTAACGTGTTTGAGATGTACCGTCCCAGGACTTGAACAATAAAGACACTGACTGGAGAAGAAGATGCAACATTGTTGATACCTGAAGAGCCGGATGATGAGAACATCATAAAGCGGACCAATCAACAACATGTGAACTGTGAAATATTAGAATTTATATATTTGGTACATAGACACTATTGGTCAAGATAATAATGTATGACTAATTGACCAATTGGAAATTGGGGAATAGTCTGGGTGACTGTGATATAACAACGTGACAGAGGGAAGGAAAGTCAGATGTTAGATTTTAGGGGAGCAGACCATATTTCGATTTTGTGATGCGATATTGGAGATTCTGTCATTGGGCTCATACTCTCTGATTGAGAGCCTGATGTGATACTGATCGACTGATGACCTGAGGACGAAGACTGGCTCTGTTGCTGACCCATTCCGTGGATAGGTAGATATGACAATGTGACTGAAATGCATTTTTGTGCCTTTTCTTTTGAGGTACCAACTGCGCTGTCTAAATAGTGTTCTTAGCTAGATGTTTTCCTAAATTCTCGTTTTCTAAATTGTTTTGCATGAAGCCCCACATGCTGATGCTAATCTGGGTTAGATTAGGGTTTTCTTACATGACGTTGACGGAATCAGGGATTAATGATTGATAGACTGCTTTGCTGAACTTCATGACCAGGAATGACTTATTGATTTGATTCTTTTATTGACTTGTGTTACTGCTTTGGAATGTACTCTGATGCAAGCTTTGATTAGTTGATGTTTTTGGCGTCTTCTAACAAATTAATGCTGGGTTTATATTTGAATTGAATTGCGTTTGAATTAATCTCATGATTTAGTATTGTAATCAATAGGGAAATAAAAATTACTAAAACGTATACTGAGGTGTGTTTCTTCATGGCTGAAAGGTCATGGTATGATGCTCATTGCTTTTATTGACTATTGATTGATAATTTGATTCCTGGTTATAAATATTGTGCATCAATTACTAAGAACATTGGTCACATCATAGCTACAATACTCCATGTGAATAAAAAGGTTCATCCACCTATACGCGTCACTTTGTAAGTTTACTTATTAAGGACCGATGCACTAACATATCTATAGTGACAGGTTTACATGTCATTAGCATCAAGAGGTGCAATGATACCAGCAAGTGGTAGGGCCTTAGCAAAAGCCAAATTGAGCCCCCAGCAATTCATAGATAGACTGATCAACCCCACCCATCTGCATTCTCATATGCAACAGCATCCCAAAGATCATACAGCATGAAACTCATGAATGTAAGGCTATTGGACTGATCACACAAGACAGACACATGTCCTAACCCAGTCCTACAGGCATCATAGCCTAAAAACAGCGTACAGGTGCAAAGTGCAGGTCACAAAGTTTAAACTCTACCCTAAGAAAAATCCTTGGTTTACAAAAGGAAAACACAAATTTAAACATCAACAGTAGGCAACATCAACACTAGTGAGGGTCCTAAGATGTAAAATTGAAAGAGCTTTATTGCAGACGAATAAGTTATTTAGGTGCCAAATCAAAGTCATTGTCACTGAAACCTACAAAGTTGAATAATTTAAGACCAATTTCCTTATTACCTAATTGTTTTTAAATGTTGAAAAGGCTATTGTTTAACCAACTTCAAAAGTCAGTGGAGAAAATATCAGGAAGCGTGCCACCCTGGCTGAGGTACTGAATTGGCAATTGTATCTATGTATTACAGACTGGTGGACAAAGGAAGACGTCTCAGCAACCTTTGATGCCATCAATCCCTCCATTCTGTTCACCAGACTAAGGCATGTTGGCTTCTCCGTACAATACTAAGGGGCA
Organism: Pleurodeles waltl; assembly: GCF_031143425.1. Lineage (NCBI taxonomy): Eukaryota > Metazoa > Chordata > Amphibia > Caudata > Salamandridae > Pleurodeles > Pleurodeles waltl. The sequence continues at coordinate 834,870,569 of NC_090437.1, forward strand.
TATTTATACTCTGTTTGCGCCAGAATTGCGTCGTTTTTTTTTACGCAATTCCGACGCAAAACTAACTCCATATTTATACTTTGGCGGTAGACGCATCTAGCGCCAAAGTCCATGGAGTTTGCGTCATTTTTTAGCGTGGACACCTACTTTGCGTTAATGATATGCAAGGTAGGCGTTCCCGTCTAAAAAATTGACTCCGAGGCATGTGCGCCGTATTTACACTCCCGGGCAAATTTCACGCCCGGGAGTGGGCGGGTCAAAAGAAATGACGTCCAGCCGCTTTTGCGCCGTTTTTTAGCGCCTGGTCAGGGCAGGTGTTAAGGGACCTGTGGGCTCGGAAGGAGCCCAGAGGTGCCCTCCCCTGCCCCCAGGGACACCCCCTGCCACCCTTGCCCACCCCAGGAGGACACCCAAGGCTGGAGGGACCCATCCCAGGGACATTAAGGTAAGTTCAGGTAAGTTTTTTTTTTTTTTTTTTTTTTTTTGTGGCATAGGGGGGGCCTGGTTTGTGCCCCCCTACATGCCACTATGCCCAATGACCATGCCCAGGGGACAGAAGTCCCCTGGGCATGGCCATTGGGAAAGGGAGCATGACTCCTGTCTTTGCTAAGACAGGAGTCATTTCAATGGGGGTTGGGAGTCGAAAAAAATGGTGCAAATCGGGTTGAGGCGATAATTTTGCCTCAGCCTGACTTGCCCCATTTTTTGGCGCCCAAGCTCCATATTCCCCTACGCCGGCGCTGCCTGGTGTACGTAATTTTTTTTCATGCACACCAGGCAGCGCCGGCGGCTAACGCCGGCTAACGTCATTGCATAAATACGGCGCCCGCATGGTGCTTCAGAATGGCGTTAGCCGGCGCTAATTTTTTTTACGCAAAACTGCATTAGCGCAGTTTTGCGTAAAAAAGTATAAATATGGCCCTAAGCTTGTTTATTTCTTATGTGACTGACCTGCAACAATATTGAGTTTCCCTATCTTTTAAATTCAAGCCTAAGTCAATAAACTGTGGCATACCACCAAGTTCAATCTTACCCCATTGTTTTGTAACATATACATGTTCTTGTTTACTTAAATTGAAAGAACATAATATTTATATGGAGTTGACATTCTAGTGGTCTCTGGGTTCTCCAGGAGGAACCGTGATGTATCGACTGTGGACCTCAGCCCCTTGTGGGCTTGGATGTTGTCAAATTTTGTGAAATTTAACCCTCCAAAAACAGAGCTTTTATTCACACTAGCTGGAAGCGTAGTATCAGAGTTACTCCCCTGACCAGAGTTTATGGGCCCATGCCTAAACCTTTCTCAGACACTTCATATCATGGGCATTTGGTTCCAATCTGTCTCTTGAATCACAGACATATACGGATATACATTATAGGATATTATATAGCACATAAGAATATTGTTGTATTCCTTCATTTCTAATATTATAGTAAATACTGAGTTTTTTATTCTTGTTATTATTATTTTCTTTTAGTAATCCATTGTGTAACGGTTGTATTTAATTTTGTTATTTTTTTATTGTAAATAGTTTATAAGTTGGTTGTACGATTAGCAGGGGAATATGGTGGGAAGTGTTTATTTGCTAATTTTGCATGTAAACTTGGGAATGCTTTGTATGTAGTTCATTTGTTTAGTATATTCACTAAAACAATTTAAAATTAGATTTGGATTAATTAGTTTTATTTGTAACTTTTATTTTTTAGTTCAACATTTTTATTGTTTTTATATATGTTTATGGAATTATCGATTTAAAAGTTTTGAAAAAATTGAAAAACATGTGATTTTAAGGATAATCTTTGATTTGATTTTATTGTTTTGAGCCATTTTTGTACATGTTTTCAATAAAAAACAAAATGTATATATATTACTTTGTTGCTCTCATGCTTTTTTAGAATCTAATTATTTTAAACTCTATTTTTTTCTAATTTGTTGACAATGTTTATATTAAAGTAACCATTGTGTTTTTAAGTCTTTCAGATATCTCTGATTATAATGAATTAGATTATTATTGAGTGAAAAAAGCAAACAGGAACATCCTCTAAAATCTGTGATGTTTCTCAATGTGGTTAGCTTTGTAGTGGCAATAGTAAGTCTACTACCCCCAGAGTATAACTCTCACAAAATGTGATTAAGTTTTGAGTCAGAACAGTAAATCTAACCTTCCAACCAAAGTTCAACACTTTACCCAATGTTCTTAATTTTGGAGTGTGAATAATAAATCTAATCCCCCATCCAAATCTTTTCCAACGTGGTTAAATGTGGAGGGAGAATAATAAAGTCTGTACATTTCCTCAACATTTTATGTTTTGGAGTCAGATAGTAAATTTACCTTCCCTCCCTCAAAGTCCTACATTTTCTCCACTCCGCTTAAGTTTACAGTAGGAATAGTACATTGAGCATGTCCAAAGTCCAACACCTTTCCGAATGTAATTTAGGGCGAGATTATGTGGCTGGCGGTCCAAAGACGGCAAGCCTAGTGGTGGCTGTTGGGCCACAATGGCTGTGGCAGTCCGTCCGCCACATTGTGAGATTGGTGGGCAGACCCGCCAAACTCCCACTGTTCCCGCCAGAATCTCAGATCCCGATGGGCTTATGGCAGTGCAGGTTGCAATCAGCCACGGCAGAAATGAAGTCAGCACTACCCTGCTGATTACAACCTTGTTCTCAGCCAGCCTTTTCATGTTGGTACCACCGCCATAACAAGGCTGGTGGAGAACAGGTGCAGGGGCCCACAGGGAGTGCCCTGCACATTACATGAGCATTGCAGAGGTCCCCCTGCCCAGCACCATCAAAATGTGCACTGTCTGCCCTGCAGACAGTGCGCAATTCGAGGGTACTGGTGCCCTCTGCCTGCCTATTATGAGCCAGTGACAATGCTGCTGCCCCTTTTCCACTGGCCTGACTGGCGGAAACCTTGCTTTCCATTGGTCAGGCCACTGGGAAAGGGGTAATGGGGCCGGCGGGGAGGTCGACCACACGGCGGCAACCACCCTGTCAGGAGTTTGGCGAACAGGTGTTCCCATTCACCAAACTCTTAATCAGCCCCTAAGAGTGGTGTGAATTTAGTCAACCTACCTCCCCAAAAGGTCAACACTTTACCCCAAATTTGATTCATATAAGTGGAAATAGTAAATCAGGCTGTCCCATAGTTCACCACTTTCCCCAATGTTATTATGTTTGGAGTGGGAATAGTAAAATTACCCCTTATAAAAAGCGCATCACTTTGCTCAATGTAGTTACATTTGGAGTGAGGAAATTTAATGTAATTTCTCCAAAGTCCATCCTTTTCTCCAATGTTTTTGAGTAGGGATGGTAAATGTAGTCCCTGAATATACAGCACTTTCCCCAGTTTGGCTAAATTTGACGTGGGATTAATAAATCCAGCACCTCCTACTCCCCAAAACCTAAAACTTTCCCTCAGTTTTTGGGAGGTTTGGAATAAAAATGTTAAACTTAAAATCATAGAAGTCCTACTCTTTCCCAATATGTTTATGTTTGAAATAGAAATAGTAAAAATAACACTATCCCCTAAAAACTCTATCACGTTCCTCAATGTGGTTAACATTGGAGTGGAATTACTAAAATGATCTGCTCCAAACTCTAATACTTTTCCAATGCGGTAAGGTTTGAAATGTGAATAATATATTGCAACCCCCCCAAAGTCCTGCTTTTTCCACAAAGACTAATGTGGCTACGTGGAGGGTAGGACTATTTAATGTAATTAAAGAATGTTTTTATTTGATTAAGTTGGTAAGTTTAAAGACAGAACCATATTTTATTGAGCACAACTCCGAAATGAATTTACTATTTTTAACAACTGTTTCTAATTGTTAAATTTGTGTATCAATAAATTAATAACAGTTTATTGAAGCAGCTGTTACTAAACATAGTGTTTTATTTTTTTAGAGTACATTATTAAAGTTTGGAGTCACACAAATGTATATTTCTTTACATATGGATTTTTGTTGTCTTTTCATACATTTTCCTGCATTTTGTTGTTCACATTTTTAACATAACTTCTCACTTTTTCATTTCTATTTTTTAAAAGATAATTATATATAAGCACATCTGTGAATGAATTATTTTTTCATTTAATTTAGTCTATTTTTAGACATTTATATTTTATAACAGTTGTTCAAATAACTACAATGTGTACACATTTACATTTTTAACATCTTATTTTAAATATTAATGTTTTGCATTTATTTAGTGCATTGGTTTAATTATTTCATTTCCTCCCTTTTTATTTACCACTTTCGTTATTTTATGGCCTGTTTTATTGTTTTTGGATGCTGGTGACTCTGTCAGGTTAGTGGTTCCTCAATGCTGTCTTTAGTGAAAGTAAGTTTAATTTATACATTTAAGATATAGATATTATATATCTATATAGGCATTTATATTTTTTTTTTGAAAAATATATATAATTAGTGTAAATAGTTCATATTTGTATTTTGGTTTAAGAAATTATATATAATTTTTTAAAACAAAATTATCTAGACTAAACATAAATGAATGCAAAAAGTATGAATTATTGTTTACTACATAGTGAACAAAAATAATAAAAGGAAATCAAATTACTAGCCCATGAATCAATAAACTTAAATCTGAAAATAGTTAGCAAATAGAAACACTTTCCCTACTAAGAAATAATATAAAAACATGCAGTTAGCTGATGTAGAAGAAGCCACTACTTCTGGAAAGAGTCACTCTGATTGACTAAAGCTACAACCTTAAACAAACTGCAGAAATGAATCCCATAACTTTCCAAAATAAGCCATAATTATTACAGAAACGTAACTACAAAAATAAACTATTTTAGTTCACACAAATGAATATTTATTCAAAGTTTATCTCAAAAACATATTTACATAGGCATATTTGCATAAGCAATGTCATCTTTAACCAATTGCTTTGCGCACAGCTCACTCCACTAAACAAACTAAAGCTGATCTGCATACCTTTTCATCTACTCAGACGTTTGCTACAGCATATTTGAACATTGTCGTAAATTATGACAGATGAGCCCACAATGCCAAGCTGCATATGCACAAGCTTCTCTTCAAGAACCAGACTGGCTACATATAATGTGTCGCTGACACATCTTTATTTACATATCGGAAAAACATGTTGAAAACATTTTTTGGAGTCATAGCCAGAGGGAGGCAATTCAGAATTTGATTGAACTAAGCATTGCATTAATTTAAAATGGAATTCATTCATTATTATTCCATTAATCCAGTTATATACAGTGTTAAATCATTCACAATATTCCCTTCAGGTTGAGAGAACTGGTTTTCTCCCCATCACAACCACGCATCATTGCTAATCACTTATGGTGTTAGGGGTGTTTGTTTGGAAGGCTAACTCTGTTCCCTCAGAGATTCCCCTGGGCAACGTGCAAGGCCAAGAACTTGGGTGAGGTGTTTAGAGGAAGGAGTTGAAGGGAAGGAAATGGGTTGGGTGTGTTTAGAAATAAAAAAAGAGATGTTTCACTTTAGCACCAGAACACTTTATTTTACTTTCCCAAGCTAGAATTGAACAGCACAGCTTAAAAAAGTAATTCTGAATGGCATTCAAAAACTATCTTCAAACATAAATGGTCTTCATTCTTTTAAAAAATGTATAGTCTACAAAAAGAGCACAGATACATGAACTCGGAGGTTCTGTGATTTCAAGAAACACATCTATCCAGCACAACAATGGCTAGCTCAATCTATTCGGACACATAATTGTAATAATGATTCAACAAAAAAATACCTCTCTGGGACTTTACTTGCGAAGGGCAATGACTTGCGCTGTCATAGCATTAAATAGGGTTCAAATGGCCTCTAGCCAGGATCTCTTAATATGTAGTATTTGATTTTACAATCTGTAATATAGATGCACCAAACAGTGAGCATTCAGATATGTTTCATCATTTATTATTTGAACTTGCCAAGTGGGAAGGACCTTTAATCTTATGTGGCAATATGAACCCACCTGTTTAATCCAACGATTACAACATTGGTTCTATTGTGGCTTCCAGACTGAAATACATTAAAGCCACTATTCTACACATTATGTCATCCTTTGGCTCTGTGAACGCTTGCCCGAAATGCTGCCCCATGCATTCTGGTTTTATTTATTATACTTGACCCCACAATTCATGCTTAAGGATGGATTTGTTCTTGGCATCAAAAATCTCATTTCACATACATCAATCCAGCTACACTCACAAGTGGAGTCCGATCACAATCCACTAATGTTACATATATCACATGATAAGTGAGCTATCATCTCTGTATTTTGGGAACACTATTTCAATTTATTTCAGAAGGACCTGAGGCACACTTAGAGGGTGATTACGAGTTTGGCAGTCTGACTGCTAGACTGCTGTGGTGACGGCTGCCAAAAGCCCGCTATGTTGGCTGTATTATGAGTTACCCAGCCAAGCCCTCCAAAAGACAGCCATATCCCGACTCTGCTAGGACCCTGGAAGGCAGTAAAGAGGTGGTCCAGTCACTTGGACCACAAGCTTGACCACCAACCACCGCAGCTATTACAACTCAAAAATAGCCATGGTGGTCTTCCTATGGCGGTGACAACCACAGTGCTCGGAGGTTCCCACAGTTATACAAAACACCATTAAAAAAAATAAATAGATTTGAAAACAACACAGCTGACACACATACACACACTCGACACACCCACCAACCACACTATAAAAAACACCTCTTCGCACATCACAATCTTTTGCCTCCATAATGCAGAACACAACAACTGTAGTGCAAGCAATGGGAGAGGCACCACTCCACCTCACATAAGCCACACATACCACATCCGCACTGCATATTTGCACACTATCACACACTTCACTGCATGCCACCTACTCATCAAACAGCACCTACAATTTTATTTCTATCCATTCTCTCACTTTATATACACCCCATGTCACCACAAATACACCCACGAATCACCGATGCGTTAAGGGTCATGGTGGATGAAATCATTAGAGAAGATCCTCTTATATTTGGAGTCCAAGTCCAGCAGACTACTATTGCTAGGAAAATAGAAATGTGGCAAAGATTAGTCGACAGAGTGAATTCTGTAGGCAGCTACCCATGCACAAGGGACGACTACAGGAAGAGGTGGAACAACCTCAGGGGAAAGGTCCATTACATGGCCTCCACAGGCACCAGCTGGCGGTACATAAGACTGGCAGTGGTCCCCCACCTCGTGCCCCACAGTTCACATCATGGAAGGAGAAGGTCCTGGCCTTTCTGCATCCTGAGGGCTTGACAGGAATACCTGGGGGAGTTGAGTCGGGTAAGTCACAAGTTCAAAATGTGTCCCCTTAATGTATTGTCATTCATGCCCACTGCCCACCTACACCCACCTACAATGTCACCACAATTAAAAGCCCAGTATCCACCTGTCCATAGACCTCTGCGTCACCTCCAATTTTAATGAGACCCACCTTGTGGGATAACATACCAGTAAACCAGGTGTACCTCAGGGAGTGACAACACCACAAATCCCAGCAGGCACCGTGCTACTATCACCAATACCAGAACACAGTACCCTTAAAAAAAAGTCACACATTTAACAACTCCACATTTGAGTGCACCAACCTGAGGGACATTTAAATGGATACTGAGTGAGTAGGACAGACCATGAAAGCAATGCTAAATTCAGAAGGCAGTGGGAATGTCACTCCACAACTGTGTACTCACCTACTATGACCCTCCTCAGCTACTGAAGTGTATTCACCTGAGAGGATACCGTCTTTATACTGTGTAGGGAGGACAGGCCAGGACAGCAATAGTAAGGCCAGAAGGCATTGGAAATGTCACTCCACTCTGCCACAACTGTGTACTCACTTACTATTACCCCAATCCTCTACTAAGCAACTGAACTGTTCTCATCTGAGGGGATCCCATCTGTATACTGGGTGGGGCGAACAGGCAAAGTCAGCAATGATAAGGCCAGAAGGCACTGTCTATCCCTGCCCAACGTGCATCTGCACAAACATCCTCCCACACCCACTCACAATAAAAATTAATACACCTGAGAAGACGACTTATGTATGCTGTTTGTAGTAGTTGGTGTAACATGATATGGAGGGTCAATTGCTGAAATACCATACACTAGGCCAGTATCCACAATAACATTGTGTTGCTGTCTGTCAATTCACTAATGAAGTTTGCCTACCGGGGAGGGATCAAATTACAAATCATGGTAGACTCTGCTATGTAGCAAATCAAGTAAATCTATCTTGAATAGATAAGTCAAGATGAAAATAGTGTGATCAATAAGGACTGCCTAACCTGTGTACAAAATCACTGACAGACAAACATAGGTACCACGAGGCCTCATTTAGATGCATGTGACAGTATACAAATACACAATGCACTACATGGCCCTAGGTCTGCAAGCATGATAGTCTATTAGGCCCCAAGATGACCTCGGCCACATCATGCCCACCCACTGATTTCACTGCACTGCTGGAAGAATAGGAGTCTATGGACAGTTAACCAAGTACCAAGATAGTCATACAATCTGTAGCAATTTGATTTGAAATAGAATTTATCACCACCTCAAATGTCAGGTCCTTACAGTTGATAGCAGGTGTGCCTCTCACATAAACGGAGAAAAGCAAAGCTAATGTGTATTTGCCATGTAACAAATGTCTCTGTAAACAGTTGTAGGTATGTCATTAAACAGCTTCACTTCATACTGGCCATCACTTCAACAGGTCTATCTGTGTTTGGGAACATAGCATAGTGATCCCTCCAGAGACTGGCATCCCCCCCTGGATGAAGGCCTCAGTGAGGATACAACTCCTGGATGTGTGAACTTTGAGGACAGCGCTGACCCATCTGGGAAATCTGGTCAGATGACACCAGTCAGCCTCACCCTGACACAACGACTCATCCAAGCCCTGTTGAATAAACATCTCAGGCAACCATTTGCACACAAACTTGTGTCCCGAGAACCGAGGCCACCATTGTGTGTCTCCCAGTCCAGGTACCTGAGTCTCATCGGGACACCTCGGACAATGATGGACCTGGACCCAGTGGTGGGGTGCAAACTGTGCCAAGGGCGTCTGCACGTCGGGGGAGGGTGCATGGAAGGGATGGTGTGGGCCAGCGGCATGAGGCTGCTGGTGATGGGTCTACCCAGGACACCATCACTCAAGTTTTGGAAGCATACCAAAAGTCTCAAGGCTTGATGGGCTAGGTATTTGTCGAACTCAGGGAGATCAAGCAGCTGTAGGAGAATTACCACCATGATTCCTTACTACAGTGGGAGGCCCACAATGCCCCCTTGGCCTCCCTAACAGGTGTGCTGAGGAACATCAGCAACACAAAAGGATGATGGACGGAGTGCTGAACAATGCAAACACTCACCCCCCCAGTCACAGATCTGGGTTTAATCCATCGTTCTTTTGCTCACCATGCCACCCCAGTTTGGACCCAGCCATATGCAAATGAGTCTTGACCCTCTCCCTCATGGGAGCTGTCCAGCCCGAACTGCCAAGCCAGGTCCTCACTGGACCGGAAACAAGCATCCTGGGACCGGTTTCAGGGTTTCACCCTTCATCAGCCAGGCTAGCTTGAATCCAGTGGCACAGTGAGCAAGGGACCCACGTCTGGGCATACCCTTCCCACTTAGGGCAACTTTAGCAACACAAAAGGATGATGAACGGAGTGCTGAACAATGCAAACACTCACCCCCAGTCACAGATCCGGGTTTAATCCATTGTTCTTTTGCTCACCATGCCACCCCAGTTTGGACCCAGCCATATGCAAATCAGTCTTGACCCTGTCCCTCATGGGAACAGTCCAGCCCGAACTGCCAAGCCAGGTCCTCACTGGACCGGAAACAAGCATCCTGGGACCGGTTTCAGGGTTTCACCCTTCATCAGCCAGGCTAGCTTGAATCCAGTGGCACAGTGAGGAACATCAACACCACCCTGAGCAGGGATAAGGCCCCCTAACATCAGCCCCTTTAACATCTGGATAATATAGAACTACAATGGTCCATATTTAAATTAACCATACTATTTTAATGAACAGAAACTACATTTTATCTCAAATTAATTGTATCCATGCAGTGTAAAACACAATAATTTTTTCACAAAACTCTTTCATATCAAAAATACAAATGTTTATTAATAATTTCCCCCAACAAAGAAGAAAAAAAGAAAATTGTGAAAGAGTTATTTGCGTCTATAAGCCTATTGGTTGACCACTCTACAAAAACCGAATGACCATCAAATCTCCTCAGGGTAAGGTGTTCCTGGTCATGAATTACCCTGTTAATGGAATTAATATACCAATCCAGGCTAATCAATAATCGTCTACGTTTCAACCTGGCGTAAACGATGGGGCCACTTTGAACCTCTTAAGTGGATCTTCATCAGGACTCCAGAAACCAAGAAAAGGGGGGGCAACCCAACAAAACACAAAGACATCCAGCCTTTATACAGTATCAAACAAAGTCACCTTATGTGCTGCATGGTACCTATGGCTTTACTACCCACTGATCTGTAGTTATTCCCCTTGTGGTGAAATAACAACCGAGAATCCAAACTATTTCTTTAACTATGCCCAAAGAATCCCACAAGTTCTTACATCTAAAGGAACATAAAATGGCAAGTCAGCCTCAATCTTCCAGAAAATCAGTCCCCTGAGAAAAATGTTGTCACTTCATAAATCTCACCTATAGTCTCTGTCACGAAATGTTCAATGAAATTTGATTTCTTGTTCCAAAAACCAATCGTTTATCCAAGCAAATTTCAAATTGCATTTCTCTACTTTGTCCATAGAAAATGTAGATCACAAACAAATCCAACAAATCACTTCATGATGTAATCTAAGAAATTACTAAAAACTCACTATAATCCAATATTAAGGGCTACAATACATATTTAACATCCAGGTTAATTAAACCTGTCTAATCACTCCTAGTGAGTACTATGATTAATGTGTTTAAAAAAACAAATTGCCTAGCATTTACGTATACGTTTGTCCTATATTTCAAATAAATCCACCCAAGTCAACTAATGATATACCTTACTATGACTTCACAATACTTTACCATTACAGTCTGAACAGTTCATTTGCAACCTTCCAGCTGCATGAGCTCACCTTCTCACTCCTGATGGGTACTACAAATTCTCACTTTCTTCTAACGTGAACAGGAAAACCCTGCGCTTAAATCAATTTCCTCCCATCAATGAGTACGTAGGTTAAAATATGTCTGGAATGAGGAACTTATGTCAGCACATCAGATTCACTCAGATCTTTCAACCTTTTCCTAACTCAAAGTGCAACATATTTCGAACACGGCAAGAAAAACCCATGCTTCAAACGATTTCCCTCGCATCAACGAGTATGTAGGTGTAAATATGTCCAAAATATGGATACTACATCAGTAAATCAGTTAAACTCAGATCTTTAAACATACCCTCCCTCGAGGAGCAACATATCTCAATCCCTTCATTTATTCCAACCATATACAAATAGGGCTCTTCTAACCCCTTTCTATTCCTACATTCTAAGAAACTCTCTCATAAATCGAGGCACATTAAACCTCAATCATAGATTCAAACACTTACTTAAAATTGGACAATTTCTGAGAAGACAAAAAAACAATTCAAAGCAACATATTTGTGCATACTCCCTTCATAAAGTACACATTCCTTGTCAAATAAAGGGGAGAATCATCAATTATTAACATAGTTAAGCAAAAAATGGAAAAGAATACTAAATTAGTGTACTTATCCAGGGCAGCCATGGACATCAAAATGTTGAAACCTATTTCATTTACAAGAACATTTTAAATGGAGTTCTCCCTAAGTAGAACGAGAACCTAAGCCCAAGATCAACCACTAACAAGGCTGGCCACCTGTCTTGTTATTTCTTCATATTCATTCAGACCCTGTGATACTATATTCAAAAGATGGATCCATTTACATACATGTAAGTTAGGAATATTGGCTATGTCCCTTCTCAGTTCATTCAAAACAACCTTTTCAATCACACACCATCTCATACTTTCCGCTGAATGATTCTGGGTTGTAAAGTGGTCAACCAAAGATGCTCCCTGTACTTTGCATCTAATGCGACTACAGTGTTGTAAAATGCGCACCTTGGTCTTTTGTCTCATCTGACCAACATACAATAAATCACAAGCGCATCTAATCACATAAATTACATTCATGCTATTACAATTAGTATGTTCTCTCAATGAAAAGGTTTGACCATTATATTGAAATGTTTTCATTTACAAACATAATGTATATGCTTTACAGTTGCTACATTTGTAATGTCCCACAATCTGTGGTAGCTGCCACAAAGACATAAAAGAGGTTTGAGGAGGGTTCTCCAAGAAGGAACTGACCAACCAATCCTTAATATTTTACCTCTTTTGAAAGCAAACATGGGAGGATCACTTGACTCAATTTCATTAGAAACTAATGACCAGTACTGGTTTGTAATACAAAAAGTTGTAACACATATCATTCTATTGTTGACCTTTCCCTATGTTGGAACAAAGCTCTTTTTCTTGCCTTTCTTACCAGGCTCCTCGGATAACCCCTCCTAATCAGTCTGTTCATCAAATCCTCTGATTCCCTGAAGTAATCAGATTTACGTGAACAGTACCTCCGAAGACGGAGAAACTGACCGTAAGGTAAATTATCTCTCAAGTTTCTGGGTTTCTGGGGTGATGGCTTGTGTATTGTAATAACAAGTTCTTCTCACTGTCTTTCCTGAATAGTGTAGTACATAGATGGTCACATGCACCTTTATACTGATGTCCAAAAAATTGATTGCCAGTGGGTCATATTGTATGGTAAATTGTATATCTTTAGACTTATCATTCAACCATCGATGACAATCTAGAAGTCTACTTACAGAACCAGTCCATATCATCAAGACATCATCCATGAGAGCTTCCATAATGTTATATGGTCATAAAATGGCATGGCTGTCTCATATATGTGTTGTTCCTCATTATGCATCCAGGAGGTGCAAATGCCAAGACCTTAACCACTTCCAGAAAGTAACCTCTTTCTGATGGAACTCCTATGTATGCCACATAATTACTCCGTTGACTTTTCTACATACACTTTGCATTTTCCAGGATAGTAGGACACTGAACCTAGGACTTCAAACGTTGTGTCAGCGACTCTAATGTCTACATCCACCATGACTGATCCCTTCACTGTTTGTGTTTGTTATTTCTCTTTACTTTGCACCTCTAACTCAAGAACACCTGTAAATAAACACAATGAACACTCTATCTATGTTCAATAGTGATTGTTTTTGGATTGTTTTGGGATGTACGTCTCCAAATAATGGTACTTAGGGTACCTATTGTGTGTGAGACAGTGATACTGAGGTTATCCATAAATTAGTGCCCAAAAACCATTGTTGGTGGTGCTATGTCGTAGTTGGACTCTTGCTCTAGGCAAGACTGCTGGTTTAGGAATGACAGCACCTTTGTTTGTAGCAGCCTTTACGCATGGACTCAAGAGTGCGACACCTCAGGTGAGTCGTGGTTAAACAGACAGTACCCTTTTCTCACATGAGCAACAAGTCTCAATAATACACAGGCAATGAAGGAGATGCAGTAAAGTTTTCAATAGGTTTTATTAACAAGACTGCAATCTACTGTAATTTGCATGGGCTGCAATGATTAGGATAACAGACAATGCAAGAACTAGAATTGTGAAAATGAGAGTCATATATATAAAGACCCCCAACTCCTTACAACAACATGAGATGTGAAAAAGGCCCTAATACCCCAGCATGATTACCCTAATCTCTAACCTAAAGAGAGCTAGGTGTGTTAAACCTAATCTGCCCATACCATGTCCATGAGAAGAGCCCCCCCAAACCTCATTACCATGGAATGAGTTCTCCAGTTCAGTCTCCGTGGGGACACAAAGGCTGGGTCTGCATCAAGGCGACATGTAGCATAGATAGCGTTGAAGGCATCTTGTAGGAATCCCTCTGATAGCCTTTTCTGCATGTGAAATATTTATACAGATCTTGTAGGACCCCTGATGCAGGTATGTTCCCAAACAATAGATAAGAAGGCATGGTTGGGGCGGCAATTACATAAACAATTCCCTCCAAAAGTACATTATGTTCCTGTCACATTCAAGTGAGAAAGGGACATGATGTGAATAGCTACGTCTATCATTTGTCTTTGATGCTGATAGTGACACCTTCACAGAGTGACACTGATAACGTGAAATCAAAACATCTTCCTAACTATGAACATAGAAGCCATTTTGGAAGAAATAAATAAATAAGGGCTACATGTATGAAATATTGGATTTGCGACTCGCAATTTGTGAGTCGCAAATCCTAATGTAGGATAGTGTCCTTGACACTATTTACGACTCGCAAGGGGGTCGCAAATGCCCACCTAATGATTATTCATGAGGTAGGTTGCAATTTGCGACCCCCTTGGGAATGGCGACCCTCACAGGGATGGTGGCCTGCTGGAGACAGCAGACCACCATGTCTGTGACTGCTTTTCAATAAAGCAGTTTTTTTTTGGGAATGTAGCCCATTTTCCTTTAAGGAAAACGAGATGCATTACAAAAACAAAGAATGAAATGTTTTTGTTTAATTTTTTCAGAGCAGGCCTGCTCTGAACAAATGTTATCAGTGACATTGACAAAGGGGAGGGGGTCCCATGGGGATCCCTTCCCATTTGCGAATATGTTAGCACCAATGTGCTAACTGCGATTGTTTTGCGACCGCATTTGCGGCCACAAAACAATCAAACATTGGACTGCGAGTCACAATTAGGATAGGAACACCCCTTCCTAATTGCGAGTCGCAATCCCGTTTTGCGATTTGGTAAAAAGTTTACCGAATCGCAAAACTGGCTTTGTTCATGGGGAAGTGCTTTTTGCACGTCGCAAACAGCCAGAATCGCTGTTTGTGATGTGCAAAAACCATCGTACATGTGGCCCTAAATGCGCTAAAACAGAGCAGGCTGAGTAGGTTAAATGTCACTAGGTAACGGGTGCACAGGCCTCCCAGCCAGAAGGCTAAGCTATTACCTGATTTCCAATAAAACCCAATAGGATCCACTACAGTACAGTGAAAAAAGCATGTAATGTTAATGAGGGCCATGTGAGAATGTCAATGTAATGAAGGACAGATCACTGGCTGGGTCAGGTTGAGTATATCAACCAACACAAAAACACAAGTGGCTTGTCACCCAAAAAATATTTATTTGCAGTGCACAACATATAGGCTGCATATATGTCTCGACTGTAATAGCCAAGAATGACTGAACATTGATACATTTGTATAAATATCCCAAAGTACTGTCCACCTGACCATAGGAAAAGGACTATGCCAGACCCTGTACCATAAGATAGACAAATGGATAGGTAGATACTGTCCCTAACTTGGCCCTTATCCCATACCAAAATTATGTCTATCCATATTGACATACCATATGACACAGACAGAGGACAGTACAATCCTATTTCAATGGTTAGCCATCCTCTGTCATGTCACACACCTATGTCAGTATAATGGCACAGCCACTGTGGCCTGAAATGAGGAAACACTTTGAAAGCTACAGACAGGGCATATAGTAACATTGTCAACACAATGTGAAGGGGAAATGCAAAGATCAGCCACAATGGCATGTCACAAGGGCACATCACCACACACATGAGACCACTGGATAAACATAGTAGGCCATATAGGTCCATTCCCAAGCTCAGAAAGCTCCCCTCCCACTTTCCAAGCAGCCTGGGCATGGTAACCTCACAAACCAATTTTTTTATTAAACAGTACCTGGATCCTTTTCATGGCCCAGTCACGTCAAACTCAGAAATGTCCACTTGAGGATGGCATGGGGATGAGACCTGGAAGGAAAAAAGTCACATACAAGGAGTTTGGGCAGGCAACGGCATTTATTAAACCCAAAAGTCAGTTAAATCTTCTGTAGTATGACTGACAGTGCAATATGAGTGCACATATCTAAGGAGCTGCTCAAGAGAGGGACATCTTCAACTCCGATGTAGCCAGCAAAACTTTGTTGTATGGTGCATTGCATTAATTGTCCTGTCTCACAGTAAGATACATACCCCTCACACTATTTTATGACCTGTAGAGTACCCCAGGCAGCCTGAGTAATCACAAAACATCAGGTATTTACACTCAGGTGAAGTACTAATTGGTGAGATCTGCCCGGATGCGTCCACCTTTATCCTCATCACTGTTATCCTCACTTGGCATTTCTGGATTCTCACCCCGTGGCACTGCCAGCTCCCTCTCATCAGGAATGTATGAGATGTTCCTCCTTCGGGCAAGGTTGTAGAGCACACAGCAGGCCACAATGATCTTACAAACCTTTTTAGGTGAGTAGAGGAGGGTTCCACCTGTTTTGTCAGTGCTTCAGAATCTCACCTCAAGAAGCCCAAAAACCTGCTCCATGACAGAGTGTTCTCCCATGTTCCTTGTTGAAGCAGACTTCTCCTGGCGTAGTTGGGTTTCTCACTGGTGTCAACAACCAGGGACAATTTGGGTATGCAGAATCCCCTGTAAGGCAAGGCAACATGTGTGCAACCATGAGTACAGAGCAAAGTGTCACTTACAGCTGACATGATACATACATATACACATGACATATGTGACTTATCAACCTCCCAGGCCCTCTCTGGGTAAAGTTGTGTCATCAGCTGTGGAATAGCACTGTATCACATGATGAAGGCATCCTGGATTGAATCCGGGTACAGAGCACAGACTTGGGAAACATAGAGGTCGGCCAAACACACTACTTGGACATTGATAGAATGGAAGTTTTTCCTGTTCCAATTGACCTGTTCAGTGCCAAGCGGTGGAACAAAGGCTACATGGGTACCAGCAATGGCTCCAACAATATGTGGGATGTGTGCCAATCCATAGAATTCTGCTTTCACATGCTCAAACTGGCTGTGTCCGCCTGTGGTTACGGTCATCTATGTGGCTGTCGTCACTGCCATTTTCTGCAGATTCCCTCACTTGACTCCTGACACAGCTGCCAGCAAGACCTCTCCCACCTCAGCTGCTGTGTACCACCTCTGGTAGCAATCATGGTGCGTCAAACAGGTGATAGGGCTCCTGCCTTCTCACCTGAAGAGCTAGAGATGCTTGTGGAGGAGGTCCTACCTCTGTATGGACAGCTCTTTGGTGCACCAGGGGAGCAGGTAAGTGCACCATGTGTACACTTACCATCTACCTCTACCTATCTCAGCTTTAGTTAGCCTCTGTTTAAGGCCAGTTAGTCAGCTGGTGTCTGCAAAGACTTATTTTGTACTGCAAATGTGTAAGTATATTTGATTGAATGGGCAGATATCCATGTCAGGTGAGAGGTTTGCAGTTGAGAGAAGATATGGTGAGTGTGATGTGAGTGTTTCCTGATCCAAATTGCGTTGGAAGCACATGGCTAGATGAGTTGCCATGACAGCCATCCCCATTGGAAATATACCAGAAAAGATCTGTAATGTGTAGCCACTTGGTAGCATGGCAGCAGGGGGGGTTGATGACATGTCAAATGTGTGGCTTGAGTCCCATTTGTGTCTATACACTGTTTACCCAAAGGTTTGGGACCACATCTTGCCTTATTGGACAGTTGCATTGAAGCCAGGTATTGACTCACTATGCCCCTCAGATCATAGGCATGGCTGGTAAATTGCTATCGACTACATTAGAAACTCTGGCACACATGATTAGTAGGACGTGGTACGATGTGTAGTTCTGTCTGCTCAGCCTGCTAAGAATAGTGCCTGTGTATGTCTGCCCACTGGATAACTTTACATCTGTCCTGGTATCAGGTCGCCTTTTGCACTGCAATTGTGACCCTGTGCTCACTCCCTGATACTCTTGACAACATTGTAGATGGTGTCATTTCATGCCTCCCTGCCTAACTACAGCTTCTTAGGCCTACGTCCACTTATCACCATGGAATTTGCATTGGGGCCAGGCTCTTCATATGTGTCCAATCTGCTCATTTCATTATTGTCAACATGTGTTACATAGCCATTATGGCTCCCTTGATTACTCAGCCCTATTGTCTCTACCTTACAGCACTGATGTGTCCAGTGCATGCGTCTCCATCTTCGAACATTGCAAATCTACAAACTATGTTCTATTGTGTAATGTGCCCTGATGGTGGACTCTGTGTTTGTGGTATGAAGTTGGACGTGTACAATGCTGGGCCAGGTATTACCCTATAGTGTCAAAGTTTCTGTGTCCACACATGTGTGGATGTACATGGCTACTGGTTGGTGTGACACTGAAAACCCCCAATCCCTGAAGTAGTACGTGACAGCATCTGCCTCAGCACATGCACACATGGATAGGATTCCCTCTATGTTTGCTCCACCTGCCTTCAATGTGGTAAATGCACAATGGGTCTGTCAGTAGGCTTGTTGCCACATCTAATGACTTTTGGCAGTATGTGACATTTGGAGGTTGCAGGCACCACCCCAACAGACAGCCACTTACCCACCATGGCATTCCCAACACCTCCACCCCCCCTCACCCCAAGACACATAAACACCCTCACTCACCCACCCAACAGACACCCACCACACAAGCACAACTCCCACAAACACGCACCCAAGACATCCACACCTAAATGTCAGATAACCACTCCCTCACCTTCCACATCCAAATCTCCTTCTGATGATTGTCCCGTGTGTCTGAAAAAGTGTTCCTTTCTAACCTTAATATTTTCTGTACTGTTCCCCTGTGACACCCCAACATATCTTTTTCCCTCCCCAAGACCATCTCTTCCACCTCTAAAGCCTCCCCTACACCCCTGCCAGCACCCATGCCCCTTCCCCACCAAGAAGAGGACTACCCCTCCTAAAAGGCTACCCCCCTCCCAAACCTAAGCCAAACCCACCCCTTCAAAATGCAAGCCCAAATCCCCCACCCCCCAATTCTCCCTGAGGTGCCTGTCTGCCCCCTTGATGCTTCTACTTTGTACATGGCAGTCATGAGTGAAGTTGGAGCACCAATTTGTGCCTATGGTGTTAAGACTTTATACTCATAGACTGGCCAATAGCCTTGGGCATTCTTAATTTTTGCACTTTATCAATATTAAAGCCAACCAGTTTCTGTTCTTTTTGGTTACATCTTTGTCTTATATTTCCTTTCCTAGCTTTGAGTTGTTCCTGGCTGACATTGGCTGTGTGGCAGTATTTTGTTGTGTGCTGCTTGCTGCTTCATGTATTATTTGAGCAGTAAGTGAGGTTGTGTGCAGTGCTATTGCCCCCCAGGGGTAGGGTGTGTGTTGTGTGATAGGTATGTGTATGTAGCTGAAATGATGGTGTCAAGGTATTGTGTTGTGTCTGTAGTGATATGTGTTTGTTGCAGTGTTATGCGAGGTGGTTCTGTCTGATGTATGCCTTATCCCCTGATGTGGCTATTGTCTACATGTGGGTTGTGTTGAGGAGTTTGGTCATTGCAAATGTGGAGTGTGTTGAGTTGTACAAGTGTGCTTTGCTTTTCAGTGCATTTGACAATTTAGGTGTGTGCCCCTCAGAGCTGGCTGGTGTCTTGTATGGTGTTTGGAGTAGTGTATGCTGTGTAGCCTTGTGCTTCACCCATATGTGTGTCTGTGCATTACATTTGTTGTTGGTATTGCTTGTCCATGAGATCTGAGTAGGGCCTGTTCATGTGGGCATGTTTTTTTGGCCCTTGTTGAACATGAGATGTGTCCCCGTATGGCCTCCCTCCATGTATGGTTTTGCTGCTCCCCTCAATGTTGTGTTTTGTGATGTGTTGCTTTGGGTGTTTTGACTGTTTGTGTCTGCGTGTATTGTGCATGGCATGATAGGTTTGATGTGTTGTGTGTGTGTGTATGTGATGCGTGTTGATTGCTGTGGTATATGATGGTGGTGTTGTTTGTGTTGCATTACACATGGATATATGTTGTATGTGTGTACAATCCCTGGCAAGTGTTGGGTGTGAGTATGTGGCATGTATCTAGAGTTGTGCAGTTGTTGTGTAGTTGTTACAAGTTAGTATGCTGTATGGTAATCTGTGTACTTGGGTCTGTGCTGTTTTGTTGTGAGTAAATATATGGTATTGACGATTTGTGTGTGTGTGTGTGCTGGCTGAGGTGTGTGTGATGTGTATGTGTGATGTTCTGAAGACAGTATGTGAGTGTGTATGTCACAATGCTGTTATGTGTGTTTGTGCAGCTCTTCGCATCCACCTCCCTATGTTATGTTGTGTAACTATACAAATGTGTACATTATACCAATATAACAGGTGAGTGTGAGTACTTACATTTGTCGTCACCCTTGTTGGTGATTAATCTGTTGTCTTTTCGCCAGCAGGAGCAGAGGGATGATATCTAGTTATGGTTCCATGGCGGCTACGGATATGTATGGCTTCCTGGAAGTGACTGTCTGCTTTTATACTGTTTGTTTCTGTCTGGTGCTCCGTGTGGTTAGACCGCAGCGGTCACATTGACTGTGTGAACCTCTTAATAGATCCGGTGGAACCATGGTTTACGCTGGACTGTTTGTGCATCCGGATGACCTCCGTGGTATGTCCTGGCTGGCAGTGCCGGTGGGCCGCTGGCAGTCTTCTGTATGCACCACTGCCAAACTCAAATTTTGGCGGTCCGCTCCACCAGCCTGCTGCTGCAGGACCGCCACTGCCAACATGGCCGCCATACTCACAATAAGGTCCTTAATCACCAATTGATTCTCATATTACAGACATCAATGTAAATGGTATAACAATGTTACAGTGTCATACTCTGGAGACACCTAACAAAAGACTGGCAACTTTTTAACTTCCTGAGGGAAAAAACAGCTAGTTCTGCTTATATTCCATCAGAACTTTATAAGACTCTTTGTTAAGGTTTGCCTATTTTCTTATTTATTCTCTGTATTTTTTTCCATAACAATAAGTATATTGTTCAGTTCTGCTTATACTCCATCAGAATTTTATAAGACTCTTTGTTAAGGTTTGCCTCTTTTCTTATTTATTCTCTGTATTTTTTTCCTTAACAATAAGTATATTGTTAAGCCTTCCTGGGAGGAAACCTTTGTGCTTCTTCCTCAAACACGATAAGGTACCTCTAACTGGTTCGTCATATAATCCTATCTCACTTATCAATATTGAGTCCAAAATGTACACTACAATCATAGCCAACAGGATACCCCTTGAATAAGACAGTGAATAGGCCCAATGCATCAAGGTTTTGTACCCCAAATGGAGTGCATGCTATTCTAATCCCCATAAGACATGTTTGTTATTTCAGAAACTGTTAATATAGATCTCGCTGCTGGATGCTGCTGGATGCAGAAAATGCATTCAACAGGACCTTCCTCTGGCAGGTCATAATATATTTTGTCTTTGGATCAATATGTATAGACAGAATTAAAGCATTATACAACTGATTTACTGGCCAAGTCATCTTCATAAAAGCATTAGCACAAACATTTTCCATACTAGGAGAAATTTGTCAGGGACGCCCCTCATCCCCATAACATTTTGATTTATACTTAGAACCCTATTTGAAACATCTTTGACCCTCAACAATTAATCTTGTAAAATTGGTGCCTATGCACAAAACATTGCAAATGTTCTTCTTTTTTATCAGTTGCCCTTTCAGCTATGGAAAATTAAGCCACCGCGTTTGCTGTTGAGTCAGGCTACCTAGTAAATATTACTAAAACGCAAATATTATTGAGCAAGAAAATATTTAGTCCTATCTTACACTATGTTCCATCCATCCTACATTTAGGGGCCTAAAGCTTTACCTGCATTGGTGAAATCTTTAAACTCAGCTATGAAGCACTTTTGGCCTTTTTAACCTTCTAGCCTATAGAAATGGAATGCACCTCCGACGGGAATTCAGGGCAGATAAAATGTTATGAAAATGGCCATTCTCCCAAAATTCATTTTGTGCCCCTCCCTTCTTGACTGAGTTTCTTTTGTGAGTCAGTATCGTATCATTCTCAGTGGTTGCATAAGGAAGCCTCTCAGAGCAATAGGAAGTTTGCAGCTTTCACTATACAAAAGAGATTGGTTGTTTCCTGCCTCAGTCATATTACTGATCGAATTTTTATCCAGCCTTTCACAATTAGTAAAGCCTTTAAACGCCTTGTGGCCGCTTTATGATTTAAATGTTGACCTAACCTCTTCTTAAGGCATTTTTGATCCATCATATTTTAAAAGAACCCGAGTTAAGACACATTCTACTCACATATTTGGTCATCAATTGTTCACAGGCTTCAGATCCCAATACTTACTCTATACACCTCTCTCTGGCATAATCCATATCTACTCATGTTTTCCCATTACACATGCATCCAAGCTTAGTCTGACATCTTGCTATAACCTCTTAGAAAGTTGAGGAAACTTCTACTCTTTTTCACATGTCTCATTATACTCAATTTCTAATACAAGGATTTAAGTATTTACAGATGAATGATTATTTATGCATGTGTCAAACTCTGACTTCAATATGAATAAATTTACTTTCAGAGATTTCCTTGCTACCTCAAATCACGATATCACTGACTGAGTGGACCATGTATTGCAAGAGGGACAGGTGGATAACTTGCTGCACATAGCCTACAAAGACTTTTCCTAAGTCACAAAATGCTCAATATTTCACAGAGGTTGAACAAAATGGATGTACTCATAATTTATGTTATACACCTAAAAGACTTCACCTACGTGGGTGTCATAGTAACATATTCCTGCCCAACTTCAGCCACATTTGTAGCCCATACACCATTACTATTCAGGCCTCTTAGACCCAAGTCTTCCAAGTGATTTTTAACCTACTCATTATCGTTCCCTCTGCAAACTTCATACTACTTGGCTCATTTGCAATAACCCATTACAACCACCTGGACCAAAGTGTCGGGAAACCGCCGGTCCCTGTGGAAGCGCTGTGGTGGTAATTCCATGGGAAGCACCGCCAGCCTGTTGGCGGTGCTTCCGACGAAACAGCCCTGGCGGTCTTTGACCGCCAGGGTTGTAATGAGGGCCTATATATTGAAAGCCTGTGGCTTGACAGTAATCCTCCAATTACATGGGAATTACACCTATAAATTATAGACCTATGTGTACTTGAAAAGTGTACTACACAGAATAATACGGAACAGTGTCAATTGGGACCCAATCATTTCCCAAATATAACATTGTTACTGAGATGAATTTCATAACAATGCACATATGTATCTTGCAAATTAGTTTTCTTACATAATGCTGCTAATGTTTTTTAGCATTTCCACAATTTTATTGATATTACATTTTTCTATAAACTGATAATATTTGAATGGTTCTTGATGTTACTTAAGTGCCTATGTTTATTTTTTTAAGCATCTTTTCAATAAATAAAAATTGCAGTTACCTAAAGTTAGTAGTACTTATTTTCTTTAACTAAGACTGTGGGCCTGATTACAAGTCTGTAAGCCTCAAGACCGCCAGACTAGCGGTGGCAGTTGGACAGCTGTGGCTGAGGCAGTTCAACTGCCACATTACTACCCTGATGGTCACATCGCCAATGGACCACCACCTCCTCCAGGATCTCTGATCCCAACACGCTGATGGCAGTCTTGGTTGTGATCAGCCAGGGTGGTGCAAAAGTCAGCACCGCCCTGCTGATTACAACCAAATTCTCCACCAGCCTTTTCATGGCTCTTCAACTGCCATGAAAAGGCTCGTGGAGAACAAGTG
Organism: Pleurodeles waltl; assembly: GCF_031143425.1. Taxonomy (NCBI): domain Eukaryota; kingdom Metazoa; phylum Chordata; class Amphibia; order Caudata; family Salamandridae; genus Pleurodeles; species Pleurodeles waltl. Next base: position 834,894,299 of record NC_090437.1, read on the forward strand.
CTGTGGGCCACAGGGTGGCCCCTGCACTGCATAGGACATTGCTGTGGGCCCTTTGCAGAACCACAGGAATGCGCACTGTTTGCTCAGCAGACAGTGCGCATTCCGTGGGTACTGGTCGGCCCCCCTGTGTGACGGCATTGGACTCAACTCCATGTGGAGCCGGGTACAATGCCGCCACACTTTTTCCACTGGGCTGACTGGCGGAAACAGCCCAGTGGAAAATCATAGTACATCAGGTGGCCAGGTCTGCTGTGGTCTCCTCACCACGGGTCTGGCGGTAGGGCTTTCCGACTGCCAAACTCATAATCATGCCTTAATTTCTCTATCACCAAAGACCTGATTCCGTCTGGACTGGATGACAGCAAATGTAGTTATCCATCAGCCCCTGTCGAAAGTCTGAGACATATTCAATTAATATGGGGTACCACTGTAGGACTTATCACTAATGTTGTAAGATGCCAGCATAGTTTGCCAAGTCTTAAAACAAGTTCACTGGCTCCCAATCCAAAACAGAGTGATAATGAAGTGTATTATTATAATCCAACGAGGGCTATATCGAGGATTTCATAACTGTATTTCTTCTCATTTCAGCTAGCATAGGTCTGCATAGCGGTCTTCCTCATAGAATATTTTCGATGTACCTAGAGCAAGAACAGATTGCTTTTGTGAGTGTGAGTTTTCTGTTACTACATCCAAAGTATGGAATTTCTTGCCATTTTCCGTGTGACAAGACTCATCTCTCATCTATTTCATGAAGGTTTTGAAGACTTTTTTGTTCCATCAGTAGTTTTCAGTGGTGTTCTGCTCGGTCCTAGTTATCTAGCATCAAGAAATGACTATAGCTATCTACTCTACAAATAACATAACGTAACGTAACGTAACATAACATAGATCTACATAACATAACATAGCATAACATAGCATAGCAAAACTTATAACATAACATAACATTACGTAACATAAAGTAGCATATCACAGCATAGTGTAACATAACATAACATTCATGTGTATCACTGATAGATCCAAGCTGGACTTCATGGTCTAAAAGAACATCCCCAACCCCAATCTATTCAGCTTCTCTTGGATACACTTATCACACCCCTAACCCAGGACCATGGGGTCACACCAATCCACCTGGGATGCACATATCCTACAGTCCCAGCACTTGAAGGAAAAAGGGAGCCTGACTTCCCTCATGTAGCCCGAGGATAAAGAGATGCTAAAACTGCTGCATCAAAGAAAAACAGACTTCCCACCCAGCAGCATCCAAACAGTAATAAAATATGGTTGCCTTCATTACCAACCAAATTATAATACATATCCAAACCACACCACATTCACCTGCAATGTAAAGGTGTATGCACACTATAGGACCAATGAGATATACAAAATTTAATTACTGGATTATCTACATCCTGAGATTGTGAAGTTTGCCAATAGACATCATTACGGGAGTTGTCTACATTTCACTTTTTCAAAGCAAACCTTCGCAACTTGCTGAAACAAGTTGGGCTTTTAAGCATATAATATTATTTACATAAAAGTGGGGGAATACTTAGTACAATTTTGGACCACACAATTGAACTTTGTGCAGCTCTGCAAATCTTTTCCACACAATTGCAACTTGCTTATTGAAGTGCCAATCATGGCAACGTTTTTGCAAAATGTTCTTTTTTATGACAGAGTGAATGAACGTGTGCCCTGGTGCTTAGGCCTTACCTATTCAGAATTCAAATACAAGTAACCCATTTCACAAAGGGCTAAGGGCGAACACGCAGATTTACTCAAAGCCATGGTGTAAATCTCCACTCATATGCAACACAGGGTGGCCATTTGTGCCTAGTGCTAGAACAAATCCATTCTCCCTCATATAAAGGAGTGGGGCTAAATACAGCTCAGAATATGATCATAAAGTTATGAATAGTAATTTTGTAGGTGTATTTTAGGCAAACATATGGCAGACTTAGTTCTATATGGCATAGGCCTATATATCAGCCTAAGCTATGTAGAGCTATACATTCAAATGAACTGTGAAGCAGTCAAAGCCTTAGGTTATACACCCTACAAGTGCCTCAAGTGAAAACACATAAACAGAGCCCCCAAGTCTCTGTCATGTTCCCTTCTGCTGTGAGGGTTTGTAGAAACAGACAACAGGTACAGTTGTGTTGCATGTGCATCTATTATGATGTGTCTTTGAATGTGTGTAGAGTGGTATTAGTTATGAGATGTCTTGTATTTTTTTTATTGTAGTAACAGATTTTATATTTCTAATTTTCTCTGTATGAGCATCTGCTATGTTTATATTTGTGTAAAGGAATTTGAATAGGAGCGTACATGTGTAATTAAATTATTTTATTTTTTATTTTCTAATACTCTTTTTGCATTTTTATAATGCGATTTATGTATGAGTCCACAATGTTGAAAATATATGACTATTTCTTTCATTGATGTTATTTTTATTTATTGTATTTTATTAATATTAAACATTTGTATATGGTTGTGTCTAATATCTGAACCTCTTTGACCTTTTTTCGTTTTTTCTGGTGTATTGGTAGTGTTATCACCTGCCTCCATTGATCCTTATGTGATTCACGTGCAATTCCTGTGAGTTGCCATGTGAGATGTATGACTTTATAATGTAAAGCTTGGCTAAGAATGGATGTAAGCCTGTTTAGGCTTAGTACTTCTATAATATATGTGGGTGTAACTTTAGTAATTTACAATTTCCTTACACATTTTTTGGTGTGGCCTTGTATTTGCATGCCCTTCCCTTTGACCCTTTTGAAACTTGCATTTCCTTCTTCCAGTTTGTGGGCATTGCACCCACATTTGCACCTAAAGTAATATTACCATGTGGATGCATTAGTAGATGTGTACTCCATAAATGAGGTATAGCAAAGGCAGAGGTGTAGATCTCCAGCCAGGCCCTAAGGCCAACCCCCTATAAGCACCCAAACATGCACCATGCACAGTCTTCACCTGTGTACATGGGAGGGTGCCTGCAAGACCTGGCCTACAGCCAGACCCTGCACCCAACTCCCCCTAACCACTCAACCCCATGCTGTACATGGACCTTTGGCTGTGCGTGGCCCGAGTTGGTCAAGGCCTCTCTGGGTGTGAGAATAGATGTATGAGGGTGTATCTTGGTTAATAGTGGCTTTCAGATGGTCTGTCTAGGTGTGAGAGTGCGTACATCAGTGTTTAGTAGGTGTTGAAATGTGTGCCTGGGTCTGTGAGTGGGTGCATGAGGGTGTGAGTGGGTCTGTGAGTGGGTGCGTGAGTGCCTGAGTGAGTGTGAGTGGGTGCGTAAGTGTCTGAGTGGGAAAAATTGATTGAAAGAGAGATAGAGAAAAAGAAACCGAGAGGGAAAGAGATCGTTTTTTTACTCTTTAATATCTCATATAGTTAGAGTGAGATATTTGTGTTCAATTTAAAATAAAAAAAATATTATTTTAAATTACAAAATTGTATTTAAAAAAAAAATGCTAATGAGTCCAGTTGAACACGAACCCCCAAAGATCAGGCCCTCATTACGAGTTTGGCAGTCTAAAGATGGTGGAGGTGGCGGTCGCACTGCCGCAGGTCTGGTGGAGAAGACCGCAATATTATGAGCATGGCGGTGTTCCCAACGGGATACAGCCAAAAGACCGTCAATACCGCCTGAGCAGACAGACCGCCACGGCTGGCGGCAGGCATCTTCAGTCCAGCAGGGACCATGTTACAGCCAAGCATATTACGAGGTTACACACCGCTAAAACCCTGGCGGAAATGAACAGTATTAAAGGAGACACTCACCTTCAGGAACACAGACACATCCGGAGCCTCCATGTAACCTGATCACCCTGTGACTCCAGAACCAGTGAAGGTGACTAAGACAACAACCGTAAGTATAAGCACCTAGCACACACTGGAGGGACAGGCATTATTACACACCCACGTGCAACACATGCATCTGGGATGGTGAGCGACGGCCACACACGCAAACTAACACCTGCACTAACACACATACACACACCAACATAAACACATGCACACACAAACTACACACACCACGGTCAACATGCACGTGCCATCCACACACCATCCCGCACACACACATCATCGCCAATGTATAACACAAACATACACAACACCACAGACTCACAAAACGACATCACTACCGCAAACACACAAAGCCATTGGCAAGAAACAACACTGTATACCTCCACATGAAAACACATACTGACAGCAAAACATGACAACCACATACAATCAAATCATACCAAAACACTGCCACTCAACGTGTCAGATGCCACACCACATCCACACAAAATAGAACGCACATGACGAATCCATCACCACACAGTCGCAGACAAACACAACAACCACACAATGCCACACAACACTATCACAACACATCACACCGAGCAAAATACACAAGGAAACCACACAACACAAGCTGCAACAGAATCATATCACATACACAAAACACACACAAACCAAATTGCACAAATACAACACATCCATCACGAAGGAAAAGCAGGACAAGTATGTCTCCATTGAGACCAATAGGTGGTCTATTATAAATAAAGATATTGTTAGAAATTGGGTTTCTGGTTGGCTAGGGTATGCACCTAAGCCAGGCAGAACCCACCCACTCTAGTCAGGGAAAGGGAGGTACACGTCCAAGATAACCCCTGATCACCACCTTGGTAGCTTGGCACGAGTAGTCAGGCCTATTCCATAGGCAATGTGGAAAGCTTTTGCACAACACACACAATACATGTGACACACTATCGCCAACACAAAGGAAACACAACACCAATGTATGCGAAAATAAACTGTATTGTACACAACACAATTATTAGACCAAACACAACATGTCAGTAATACCCTGATACTCAAGCAGTTATCAGAGCGTTACACAATAGTAACTCTGCAGAACCAGCAGTAGTCACACATAACACACAGGTTACTTATTATTCTGCAACATAAGCAGTAGTCAGGAATCACATTACTAAATTAATGCACTTGTCATAAAAATATCATAAAAACCCTATCAGGAACATTATAAACCAAATGGCAAGTCAACAAAACATATCAGCATGTCATCCCCATAAACAAAACATCAGCACATCTATGTAGCACATCATAAAATAAACAGGTTAACATAACAATATACCATGTTCATACCAGGAACATTATAAATTATGGTAGTCATTACAACCCTGGTGGACGGTGTTAAGGCGGCGGTAAGACCGCCAACAGGCCGGCGGTAAAAAATTAGCAATTACGACCATGGCGGAAACCGCCAACAAAGTCAGCCACTTTAACACTCCGACCGCCACGGCGGTTCAAACAAACAGCATGGCGGTCACCGCCAACAGACAGGGGGGAGACAATGTACCGCCCCCAGTATCACAACAGGCCAATCCGCCACCTTTTCCGGGGCGGATTCACTGCGGATAAAAACACGGCCGAAACAGGAATTCCGAAGGGAAAACGCTCTCCTCTACACACCCCATGAGGAACGAGGACACCATGGACCCGGAACTCCAAATTCTACCTGCGATAGTCTTCCTGCTCCTCTACCAGGAGCACGAACACCGGCGGTGAAGACCACGGTGAGTACTGCACCTACGACACAGGGGAGGGGGGAGGGAAAAAACAGGGACATACACATGCGACACGCAACACCGCCACCCCCACCCACCCACTACAACACACACACTAATGCATATTAATACATCACAGTTACACCCCCCAACCCCCCCGGAAGAATGCAAAGACAATAGAAAATGAGTGTAACCATTGTAATATATTAAAATCAAGTAGGCAAAAATATACATATACACCATTTAGAAAATATATACCAAGCATAGTAGTCCAGGTAGTGCTCCAATTAAGTCCATGGAACACTGGGCCCACGCGGTATGGGCGAGGCCCACACAAGATCCCCGACAATGACGAACACTGCAGGGGCATCAGACAGCAACTAAATAGGCACCTCAGGGGGAGGGAAAGGGGGGGCACCTCAGCCGGTTGAGTGCACGATTCCAAATCCACGAGGGGGCCACATGCCCACTGTTCCATCCTGGGGAGTGCAAAGCCACAGTCTCTCAAGTCTCTACAGTGGGTGGGTTGCCCACTGTTCCATCCTGGGGAGTGCAAAGCCACAGTCTCTCAAGTCTCTCCAGTGGGTGGGTTACCCACTGTTCCATCCTGGGGAGTTCAAAGCCACAGTCTCTCAAGTCTCTACAGTGGGTGGTTTGCCCACTGTTCCATCCTGGGGAGTGCAAAGCCACAGTCTCTCAAGTGGATAACAGTCTCCACTGGTTCTGGGGGGGGCCTTGTGCCCAGAGTGCTTCATCCTGCTAAGGACAGAGGTAGTGGATGGATCTCTCCATTGGTTCTGGAGGGGGCATGGTGCCCAGAGTGCTTCATCCTGCTAAGGACAGAGGTAGTGGATGGATCTCTCCACTAGTTCTGGAGGGGGCATGTTGCCCAGAGTGCTTCATCCTGCTAAGGACAGAGGTAGTGGATGGATCTCGCCAATGGTTCTGGAGGGGGCATGGTGCCCAGAGTGCTTCATTCTGCCCGTGACGGACTCAGTAGCGTCAGTGCCTTTGGCGCTCAATGGCCAGCGGTGCTTGAGGCGGCAGTGCCCTGTTCAGCGGTGCTTGAGACGGCGGTGCCCTGTTCAGCGGTGTTTGAGGCGGCGGTGCTTGACACGGCGGTGCCCTGTTCAGCGGTGCTTGAGACAGTGGTGCCCTGTTCAGCGGTGCTTGAGACGGTGGTGCCCTGTTCAGCGGTGCTTGAGGCAGCGGTGCCCTGTTCAGCGGTGCTCCATTGCAGGGACTCAGCTGCTGGTGGTCCTTCATGGCCCAGCGGGGTTTGTGCTGGCGGTCCTTCATGGCCCAGCGTGGCTTTTGCTGGCGGTCCTTTATGGCCCAGCGGGGCTTTTGCTGGCGGTCCTTCATGGCCCAGCGGGGCTTGTGCTGGCGGTCCTTCATGGCCCAGCGGGGCTTGTGCTGGCGGTGGCCTCCTGGGCAGCTGGGCTTCTGCTGGCGGTGGCCTCCTGGGCAGCTGGGCTTGTGCTGGTGGTGGCCTCCTGGGCAGCTGGGCTGGTGCTGGCGGTGGCCTCCTGGGCAGCTGGGCTTGTGCTGGTGGTGGCCTCCTGGGCAGCTGGGCTTGTGCTGGCAGTGGCATCCTGGGCAGCTGGGCTTGTGCTGGTGGCCCTGTCCTGGGCAGCTGGGCTTGTGCTGGCGGTGGCCTCCTGGGCAGCTGGGCTTGTGCTGGCGGTGGCCTCCTGGGCAGCTGGGCTGGTGCTGGCGGTGGCCTCCTGGGCAGCGGGGATGATGGCGGTCTTCTCTGCCGTGCTGCTCTTCCCAGACTTGCCGGGTTTCTTGTGTCCCTTCCCCACCTTGGAAGGTGTCACAGCTGACTCCACACTCCCACGGGACCCCTGGGAGCGGCTTTGGTGGCTGGAGTCTTCCCCCTCTCCTGCCGGGCACTGGCCAACTTCTGATGCTTCACAGGTGGGGGACTGTCTGTTCTGTGGCTCCGTGCCACACTGGTTGCCCTGGTGGCCGGTGCACTCCAGATTCCTGTGACTACAGGCACCACTGGTCCCGGAGATGTTGTGGCTGAGGTGCTAGTTCGTGGCCTATGAGACAGAGGGGGTGGGGGAGGTGTGGGAAAGAGGTCAAGGTTGGACAGGAAAAGTTTTTTTGACACACTGGGACGGGTAGCTGGAGGGGGTTTGGGAGTGGAGGAAGAGGTTGTGGTTGTAGGAGGTGTTCGTTTGCTGACTTTGGGTGAAGGTGCATGCACTGGTGGCTGTCGTGAGGTGGATGGCTGTTGGGTGGATGTGTGCCTGCGTTTGTGTATCTTGGGAGGGGGCGTCACAGACACACTGGGAGAGGACACAGGGGACTTGTGAATGGTAGTGGGGGTAGTGACTGCACGTGAGCGGGGTGTGGTGGTGGGTGTGATGGAGAGGGACGTAGTGGCTGTAGAGGTAGTGCATGCAGGTGTGAGTGTAGACGAGACAGGGAGGGAGGAGGGAGACGAGGAGGAGGGCGACACAGTGGAGGCAGTGGATGTTGGTGTGTCTGCATGTGTGTGATGCTTGTGTGAGTGCCTGTGGGATGTGTGGTGCTTATGTTTGCCTGAGCTTCCCTTGTGTGTTGACGTGTGTGCATGCTGGTCTGTAGGTGTGCTTGGGATAGGCTGAGGTACAGGGGATTGGGTCGGGTGGAGGAAGTTCGAGGGGGGAGGCTCGACACAGGGACAATGGCTGCCATCAGTGCTGAGGCCAGAGTCTGATAAGCTCGCTGAAGGGCCGCCTGACCAGAATGAATGCCCTCCAGGAATGCATTTGTTTGTTGCAACTGCCTTTCTACACCCTGGATGGCATTCAAAATGGTAGACTGGCCAACAGTGAGGGACCTGAGGAGGTCAATGGCCTCCTCACTGAGGGCAGCAGGGGTTGCGTGAAGCAGAGCCTGAGGTTCCTGGGGCGAAGGTGATGCCCACCCTCCTGGGTGAGTGGGCACGGGGTGAAGGCTGAGGGGCTGCTGGAAGGGCGGTGCTGGAAGGGAGGGTGGCGGCTGTACCTGTAGATGGGGGTGGCACAGATGTTGCCGCCACAACAAGGGAGCTCTCATCAGAGGACGAGTCCATGTCACTGGTCTCAGCTCCTGTCCCCGCAGTGGAGCTCCCCTCACCCTGCGTCCCACTGGTGGAGTCCGATTCCGTAGTGTGGTCCTCCATGGCCATGTGGGATGCAGCTCCCTCCTGCTCCGGTGCCACTGCTCCTCCGCCTGGTGATAATAATGCACACAAGAACAGGGAGACCACAAAAAGGGGGGGGAACGACAGAAGAAAGACATGTTGAGTGCATGCATTGCCGCTACCATTGGCGGACACGACAGACACAGAAACCCCCTGCAGTACGCCGCGCTATTGGGCTCCACTGTTCAATTCCTGGGAAATGGCCTACAAGGCTATGTACGACATCTGCACACATAGATGACACAGGGGCACAACTAGGTGTAGTTGGCACTCTACAGAGGTGGGGTGCCACAGGGCCTGCCTTACGGAGGGACCTTGCCTACGGAACTCGCCCTGGCCTAGGGAAACCCACAGCCCACCTCCCCCACCCAGACCCCTCCACTGCGCGCACAGTCAGCAGAATGCGAGTGTACTCACCCCCTTGTGGCTGCTGTGATGCCCTCAAGTGCCCATCCAACTCCGGGTACGCCACCGCCAGGATCCTGAACATCAGGGGGGTCATGGTGCGACGGGCACCCCTCCCACATTGGGAGGCCATCCCCAGCTGAGCCTCCGCCGTCTTCTTGCTCCAGCTACGAATGTAACCCCATCTTTTCTGGCAGTGGGTGCTCCGTCTGTGGTAGAACCCCAGGGTCCGGACGTCCTTGGCAATGGCACGCCAAATATGTTTTTTCTGGTGGGCGCTGACCTACATGATTTGTACAGGGGGAAGAGAAAGTTATTACCAACTGCACCATCAAAGTGATTGGCCCCCATCCCTACCCTTGCCATGTGGCACATGCATTCACCGTTGTTTCATGCACGCCGTACTCTCCCCCCTTCCTTCTTACATCCACCCCTCTCCACACAGGCATAGCCCATACATCATGCTCCTAGTGTACTTACCTGTTTTTCTGGAGGACCGTAGAGTAGCGTGTACTGGGGGAGGACCCCATCCACAAGTTTTTCCAACTCCTCCAATGTGAAGGCAGGGGCCCTTTCCCCAGACACTTGAGCCATTGTCTCTTCCAGACCGAGGTCACAGCAGCACTTGCAGTGTAGGTCCTCTCCTGTCGAAGATCAGGTATCGAGTGATTGAACAGATAGAAAATGGCGGTCACGTCCGCGGCGGTGCGTACTGTCACCACCGGCGTACATCGTCATTGGCTCCTGGGACCCATAGGGTCCAATGTTAACCAATGCAGCATTGCGCCGCGGTCTTCGACCACCTACCGCGACGGTGTGCAACGCCAGCGCAGTTACCTCACATCCCATTGTCCCACTTTACAGGTCAGGCAGCCGCCATTTCAGGGGCCCACATGGCTTCATTTTCAACTGTGTCACACATACCTAGGCCTAGACTCAACACACATACAGGCCACTTTTTGAGTATGAATGGTGTTCTGTGTAAGCTGTGGGTACGTACCTCTGAGTTGTTTGACTCTGTGCTCACTGTTGTCCTTCATAGGCACCGTCAGCTGGGACATGTGAGGAGATGGCGGCATCCTCCGGTGTACCGACCGTTGGTGGACCTGTCGATAATGGAGGAAAGACATGTGATAATCACATACAGGGTTGACCGTGCCACAATCCAGGAACTGTGTACCCAGCTGGAGCCAGACCTGATGTCAGCTATCTGCCATCCCACAGGAATCCCCCCTCAAGTGCAGGTGCTGTCAGTGCTCCATTTCCCTGCAAGTGGGTCATTTCAAACAACAGTGGCTATAGCATCAGGGATGGTCCGCCAATGGAATTCCGCGGTTGAAAGACCGCCGCGTGGATTTGTGTGTCATGATAGTGTGGGCGCATATCTGTTGGCGTGACAATAGTAGTTTTGTTATCTCCAGTTTATCACTGACCTTTGGTGCGGCGGACTTGTGCGGGTGTCTGAATTTTGGCGGATCCCAAACTGTGGGTCATAATAGCTGTGGCGGAATTCCACGGTGGTGTGTTGGCAGTCTTCTGCACGGCGGTAAGCGCCTTTTACTGCCAATGTCATAATGAGGGCCTATATATCCTTTGAAAAGTACCTGTTTTTCATGATGAGGCACTTCCAGTGCCACAAAGCTCCAAAAAGGGGGCCCCCAGCAGTCCTACGTGCCAAACAGGGACCTTGCGATAATTCGGGGGGAGGAGTGGGGCACACTCCCCCTCTTGTTTTTATAATGGGCCCCTCCTGGGGCCTCCGATCTCTAAGGCCCCCCTGGGCCACAACTGGCCCTCCAGAGGAGGGGCCAAAGCCAGCAACAATGCATGGGTCCTCAAATCGGGCCGGGCCTCACTGACTCAATCGGGGGGCTGACTGGGGAGACCTGGCGGTGCAGGGGGCCTTCGGCAAGGCTTCTTCCCCGCCTGTGGTCTGAAAAGATGATTGGGGCCTCCATTGGGGCAGGGGGAGACTCCGATGAGTCTTCCTTCCCCCCACCCATCAACAACAGCAGCGAGGTGCTCCTGTGGGGTGGGGAGCCTCCAATGAGGCTTCCTTCCTCCCACCTGGCTTCCAGCAACAGGCTGTGGCCAGCCTGGGCCCTAACAGATGGCAGGCATCCGAGTGGGTGCCTGCTTGTGCCCCGGGGTTGCTCCTCGGAACGTGCTGTGCCATAGGGGCACGGTACAAGCGGTACAAGGGTCCCAGTGGCAGTGTGACTCTGGCGCACTGAGGAAACCAAGCTGGGTTGCAGCAGTGAATCCTAACTGTGAACAACGCGATTCCCAAAGCGCTAGGGCACTTCAAAAAGCCTGGGTCGCAGCAGCGATTCTGGCAGCAGAAAAGCACTCTCAAGCGCTGGGGGCAATAAAATAAGGTGCTTTCAAAAAAGTATGACCTGACAAAATAAAGCTCTTCTCCAGGCGCTTTCCAGGGCAATACAAAGAAGCACTCCTCTTGTGCTTCATGCAGTTGCAGGGTTCAGGGGCCACAGCACCCTGCCCCTGGGGTACAAAGTTCAATGGAGCACAGGGCGGCAGGGCACAGCATCAGGCCAGCGCAAGGTGGATGCAGGCACGTGGCAGTTCCTCAAAGTAACCCGGCAGGACACAGGTCAGCACAGCAGCAGCAGTCCATGGCGGTTCCTAGTGAGTCCCTCAAGCATCATTCTGTGTCCAGTTCCAAAATGTCACCATATTGTGGGGAAAGATCCGCTGTACTTATGCTCAGTTTTCCAGTGTGGTAACAAAGAAGGAAAGAGGCGGTTCCAACCAGTTACAACTGGTTCTGGGAGTGCCCCCTCTCTCCTCCAGCACAGGCTCCAAACATCAGTTGGGGGTAAAGGACCCTTTTGTGTGCGGCCAGGGCACAGCCTTTACGAATGCATGTGTGCCCCGCCTCCCCCTTCTCTAAGCCCAGGAAGACTATTAAGGATCCAGATGCACCTCTGTGATACCTCCACCCTCCCAGTGTACAGGCTGTCTGAAAAGTGTGCACAGAGCCCAACTGTCCCTCTGCCCAGATGTGGATTGGAGTCAAGCTGCAAAACACCAGAGTCATAAGCACAGAGAAATGCTCACTTTCTAGAACTGGCATTTCTGTGATAGTAATAAAAAACTCCACTTACATCAGTAATCACTGGATAGGATAGTTGTAGGGAAGAGGGAAAATTCATATTAGAACCTTTTCTTAGGGACACAAGAGTTGTCATGGGAAAAGCGTTTGGGAGTGGAGGGGAAGGGAGTGATTGTGAGGTGTGTTCGTGTCGGTGTCTTAGGTGCAGGTACATGGGTGGAAGGCATGTGTGTGCTTGGTGTCTGTTTGGTGTGTAGGTGTCTTGGGAGGAGGGGGGGTGAGGTACAGGAAAATGCCATGGTGGATGGGTGACTGTGTGTTGGGGTGGCACTTGCAAGTAAGGTGGATATGCTGCATGTGGGGTGTTGGTAGTTCTGGTGAGTGCGCATGTGGTAGATGTATGTGGGTCTGGAAGTGTGGTGACTATGGATATGATGGGACTAGTGGCTGGATCAGGGACGTTTGGTGTTCTGCTAGCAGGTTTGAGTGGTGTAGTGTCTGTGAAGGAGAGGGTAGGGTGGGGGATCTGTGTAGACACAGGGTGTTTTTGTGTGTGCAGGTGTGTGTTGCCTGTGTGCATACCGGTGGCGGGTCTTGTGGTGCTTGTGCTTTTCACTGCAAACCATGGGCCTGATTCTAACTTTGGAGGACGGTGTTAAACCGTCCCAAAAGTGGCGGATATACCACCTACCGTATTACGAGTTCCATAGGATATAATGGACTCGTAATACGGTAGGTGGTATATCCGCCACTTTTGGGACGGTTTAACACCGTCCTCCAAAGTTAGAATCAGGCCCCATGTCTGTTGAAGTGGATGAATGACAGTCTGATTGTGGGCTCTGGATGGGTGTTGAAGAGGGCTATAGGATTGGGCAGAGGTAGCTGGAGGGGGTACTGAAGAAAAAGGGACACTGGCTACCGTCACCAAGGAGGCCAGAGCCTGAAAGGATATCTGCAGGCCAGATAGGGCACCTTGAATGCCTTCCAGGAACGCATTGCTCTGCTGAACCTAAGCTACCAGTCCCTGGTTGGCATTCACAATGGTTGTCTGACCCACAGAGATGAGCCTCAGGAGGTCAATAGCCTCCTCACTAAGGGCAGCAGGGCTGACTGGGGCAGAGGTGCCTGTGCTGGAGGAGACGCCCACCCTCCTGGATGGGCAGGCACGGGCAACTAGGAGGAGCAACAGGGAGGGCAGTGATGGTAAGGGGGTGGCAGACAAGGATGTTGCTGGGCTGGTATCAGAAGGGTCCACCACCGCCAGGAAGCTTCCATGAGAGGAGGAATCTATAGATGATGCAGATGATCCCATCTCCTCCGTGGCACTCCCCTCGCCCTCCATCCCACTCATCCCTTCGGCTTCACTGGTGTCAGCCTCCTGAGTCCCGTGGGCTGCTGCTTCCCCACTCGCTGGTGCCCCTTCTCCTTCACCTTATGATTCTGATGCACACAAAGATCCACAAACCATCTTTTTGGATGTTGACATCCTTCAGCAAATTGTGCAGCAAAAAAAATTGCGTGCTGAACAATTTCTGAGGGAGCATGGAGGCACACTAGGGCCCCATTCTAGGGTACACTAGTGGACTCCCACTTCGCTGGCAGAGTTTAAGATATTTTTCAGCCTTACGCTCAAAATGGGGTTAGTGCAGAACCCCACTGTGCGGTCCTACTGGATGACTCACACATTTTGGGTAAGCCCCATCTTTGCACAGGGCTGCGACAGGGAAGGGCCCAAATTATATTGTGGAGACATCAAAATCATCTATCACAAAACAACCTGGTTTTGTAAGGTGGGCACATCAGTTTTTGGTCCTAGGCTCAGCAGCCATATAGGGAAACCTACCAAACCCAGACATTTTTTTAAACTAGACATGGGGGGAGTCCGCAGAGGTGTGGCTTGGGGTAGTCCGCAGAGGTGTGGCTTGTGTGGATTCCCCAAGGTTTTCTTACCCAGAATACCCTGAAAAGGTGACTCATTGAATAAAAACTCTTTTTCCTTGAATTTCTGTCACACAAACTACAGGAATATATAGAGATCCATAAAATTCCTACCAACCAGAGTTTCCCCACTTGTCATGATAAAAACACTACCCCACTTCTGTGCCTAATGCCTGCGTCAGTAATGGATTACCCAGGGTCAAAAGTAGCCCTCATGTAAGGACTACCATTGACAGTTGAGTGATCCATTCCTGTCACGTGTACTAAGCCCAGGAACACCATTGGGGTGGCATTTTTATCAAGACAAGTTGAGGAATGCTGGGTGGTATGCAGTTTGTGGATCCTTGCATATTCCTGTAGCTTACGCCACAGAAATGCAAGGCAAATATTGCTTTTGTTTGATGTTTCACCTTTGCAGGGCATTCTGGAGAAAAAAAAACTTTGGGGAATCCTCAAAAGCAATACCTCCCTGGACTCCCCTTGATGTCTACTTTTCAGAAATGTCTGGATTTGATAAGTTTTCCCTAAATGGTTCTAGATCCCAGGACTAATTAGTACACTCGCCTTAGTTATCATTATCGCCACAATACGTTTTGGGACCTTTGCTGTTGCAGGCACTTGGCCTACCCACACAAGTGAGGTAACATTTTTATTGGGGGACCTAGGGGAATGTTGGATGGAAGGAAGTTTGTGGCTCCCCCCAGATTCCAGAACTTTCCATCACCAAAATGTGCAAAAAAGTGTTTTTTTGCCAGATTTTGAGGTTTGTAAAGGATTTTGGGTAACAGAACCTGGTGAGAGCCCCACAGGTCATCCCATCCTGGATTCCCCTAGGTGTCTAGCTTCATAAAATGCACAGGTTTGCTAGGTTTCCCTAAGTATCAGCTGAGCTGAAGCTAAAATCCACAGCTCGGTGCTTTGCAAAAACCTTGTCCGGTTTCAGTGTAAAAACGTGATGTGTCCACATTGCGTATTGGGGCATTTCCTGTGGCAGGCACTAGGCCTAGCCACACAAGTGAGGTACCATTTTAATCCGGAATCTTGGAGGAATGCTAAATGGAAGGAGGTTTGTGGCTCCTCTCGGATTCCATAACTTTGTACCACCGAAATGTGAGAAAAATATGTTTTTTTAGACAAAATGTTGATTTTGCAAAGGATTCTGGGTAACAGAGCTTGGTGAAAGCCCCACGTCACCCCACTGTAGCTTACCCTACATGTCTAGTTCTTAAAAATATACAGGTTTGCTAAGTTTCCCTAAGTGTTGGCTAAGCTACAGCCCCAAATCCATAGCAAGGCACTTTGTAAAAATTTCCATTTTCAGTGGGAAAATGTGATGTATCCATGTTGTATTTTGGGTCATTTCCTGTCACAGGAACTAGGGCTATCCACACACGTGAGATACCATTTGTATCGAGAGACTTAGTGGAATGCTGAGTGGAAAGAAGTTGGTGGCTTCCCTCAGACTGAACAACTTAGCAGCATTGAAATGTGTGAAAAATATGTTTTTTTAGACAAAATCGGAAGGTTGCAAAGGATTCTGGATGGCAGAACCTGGTGGGAGCCCCACAAGCCACCCCATACTGGATTGCCCAAGGTGTCTAGGTTTCAATAATATACAGGGTTGCTAGGTTTTCCTAAGTGCCAAGTGAGCTGGAGCCCAAATTCCACAGCTAGACACCTTGCAAAAAACATGCCCGTTTTCAGTGGGAAAATGTGATATATCCATGTTGTGTTTTGAGTTGTTTGCTGTTGTATGCTCTAGGTCTACCCACACCAGTGAAGTATCATTTTGTGTCTGGAGACTTAGAGGAATGCCGGTAAAAGGAAGTTTGAGGCTCCCCTCAGATTGCAGAACTTTGCAGCACCAAAATGTGTTTTTGAGACAAAATGTGAAGTTTGCAAAGGTTTCTTGGTGGCAGATCCTGGTGAAATGCCCACAAGTCACCCC
Organism: Pleurodeles waltl; assembly: GCF_031143425.1. NCBI lineage: Eukaryota > Metazoa > Chordata > Amphibia > Caudata > Salamandridae > Pleurodeles > Pleurodeles waltl. The sequence continues at coordinate 834,910,441 of NC_090437.1, forward strand.
ACCCTGGATTTACCTAGTATCTACTTAAAAAAAAAAAATACAGGTTTGCTAGGTTTCCCTAGCTAGGCACTTTGCAAAAACAAGTCTGTTCTCAGTGTAAAAATGTGATGTGTCTACTTTATGTTTTGGGGGTTTTCCTGTTGGGGGCACTGGGCCTAACCACACACGTGAGGTACCATTTTTATTGAGACACTGCTCTGCATTTTCATGTTCTTGATGTAAGACAGCGTGTAAGAAAGAAATCATTTTGAGAAATGCCCTGTAATACACATGCTACTATGGAGGCCTCCATATTCAGAGATGTGCAAATAATCACTGCTTCTAAACTCCATATCTTGTGCCCATTTCGGAAATGTGTTGGTTTTCTAGATACCTAATTTTTACTCTTTATATATAACCAAATTGATTGACAGAGTACACAATGAAAACCCATTGTAAGGTGCTGCTCATTTATTGGGTATGGGTACCTTGGATTCTTCATGAACCTAGTAGCCCCCGGAAGTGTCCAACGGGCATAATCGTATATTGCTTTTGAAAATCTGCCATAGCTGGAAAAAGTTACAGATTAAAACATAGACAGAAATAGCTGATTTTTCAACTAAATTTTATTATTTGTTTATTTCAACTGTTACTTTCTATAGGAAAACCTTGAAGGATCTACACAAATGACCCCTTGCTGAATTCAGAATTTTTTCTACGTTTCCTAAATGTTTAGCTGTCTGGGATCCACCATTGGCTTCACACATATTTCTGTCACTAACTGGAAGGAGACTGAAAGACGTAAAATGCAAAAACTGTTGAAAAATGTGTTTTTCTGATTTAAGTCTGCCTGTTCCTGAAAGCTGGGAAGATGGTGATTTTAGCACCCTAAACCCTTTGTTGATGCCATTTCAGAGAGAAAACCAGATGCTTTCTTCTGAAGAATTTTATTCCCATTTTTCCCAAATTTCTTTTCTTAGCTGTATCTTGCTTCATTTCTGGCCTCCACCAGGGGAATCCACAAACCATGGGTACCCTTTGAATCCTCAGGATGTTGGAAAAAAAGACTCAAATTTGGCTTGGATAGCTTATGTGGAAAAAAGTTATGGAGCCTTAAGTGTGAACTTCCCCAAATCGTCAAAAAAGGGCTCAGCAATGTGGGAGGGGTGGGGAGAGGGGGTGTTGTGCAGTGGTAAAGGGTCAAGCTTGGTGAAGCTGCCTGAGAGGGTTCAATACTGGCAGCAAAATGCCCTCCCCTACATGGGGCTCTGCCGTTCAATCATGTTGTTCATAAGCATGACATTTATCACGGTTGTAATGCTGACACAATAATATTTAGTAAGAGTATTTGAAACTCACAGTGGCATGTGATCTTGGCCCCACCACGTTTTCTACATTTATTTATCCATCAAACAAAGAACTGTTAATAGCAGGGCAAACAAGCCTGCACTGCATGCGAGCCTTAAAAACATGGGGCAGATTAAAATCCGCAGACTATGAGAGAACCGAGGCCAAGTGTAATTAAGCTTTCACGAGCTAGGAACACTAATATTTCCCCCCTCTAGCCTCATTCTCTCCGACCGTCGTCTCCTGTTCTCTTCTCGAAGCCAACTGATGATGCGCGCATTTTTCATAATATTGCAGTCTTTAAAATATTGAACAGATTATGAAAGCACTAAGTTGTTTTGCCGAAGGTAGGGCTGCTAGGGATGTGAAATATATTATTCTAATAATATAAATATTATTACGTGGACATTTTAAGTGAACTACAGTTACCACTATCTAGGCATTCGTCATTTAACTCTTTACAATTTCTATCATTTTCAATTAGTCGTAGGTCCAGAGAACATCTGATATAAACGTAAAGAAAATGTATCAAACGGCGGCATTTCAATAGGTAACCTTCGAAAAGGTACTCTTTGGCTCATAGGAAAAGGTTCGTATACTGCGACTTAAAGTAACAGTTCTTACACGTCTGAAAGGGTGTTTTACTGTCATGGTTATCAGTCCACTAGGTAGGAGTGTTGGAGAAGTGTTCTTTGCGTAAAAAGTTAAAAGAATGACTGTGCTGTAAGAAAACATAACATAGCCATATGCCAGGCTGCAGAACATTTTTATTTTATTTTGTCTGTTTCTGTGAATGGCTGGTGCTACCAATGCTTTTAGTGAGCTACTTGAGCACGGATGAGAAAAAAAAGTGTCAGAACCCCAATCAGAGAGCCATGGGGCAAGCAGGAGTTACTGGGGTTGAAGCATTTTACTCTTGGTGTCCTGAGGCCTGATTGACTATAGATTCCAAGTAAATGGGTCAAGTACCCCTTCTGCAATTGACTCTCAGGGTATGCGTGGTCCCAGGAGTCCAAAGCCAAAGGGGAAAGTGTGGATACAGGATCAAGAACATGGGCTCACATCTCAAATTGCATGCAGCCGCAGGAATGAATCACTGTCCAGCCAAATACTTTTATGAAAAAAGTGAAGTATTTTAGTTTCTTCTGTCGCAAACACAAGGGAAATATATGGCATTCACAAACAATCACTCAGTTCCCCCTGACGTCAGTAGGGTCAGACTGGGAACCTAAAGTAGCCCTGGAAAATCTTTTCAGACCCACCCCCGTTGGGTACATTGTGAGGGAGCTTGACCTTTACAATGGACCTTGGTGGGATTCTCTGCCCCAAGAAAATTTGGGAAAAAATGGCAAAAGAGTGCATTTTACAACACATTTTTCTTTATATATTCAATTGTCTTAGTTTTCAAAGCATAATAAATGATGGCCTTACAGAGCACCAGGCTACCACAATCTTTATTGGGGGTTCTTCAATGATTCCCTCACCTTCACCCTCTAACAGTGCCCTCTCATCTCTCCATAGACCCTCTCTCACATGTATTTCATTTGTTTTATAGAGCCTCTCTTTCAAGCGTAGAGTGTTGGTGTACTTTATATCACACACACATACATAGACATATAATTTTACATGTGTAAATCAGTGTATATAGTAAATGTTATTTAAGACACAGTGCACTACAAATTGTAGGATTCCCATGTCATCCATACTGGTAGGCATTCTTTAAGCGTGCTTGTTCTGGCGAAGCATAAACTCAGTATTCAGACACAGTGGTTAGGGTTCACTTTACTAATAACAATTTATTTCCACTGAAACAAACCCTTTTTAGAAAAATTAGGATAATCAAAAACTGTGAAAAACATATCATTCTGTACCAAACAGTTTGCACACAGTTCTTTGATTGCAGTTTATAGCTGACTGCTAGATTCTGATTGTAACTTATGAACTGCACAGTAACAAACGGATCACAATGACTAAAGCAGTATTTCACTGAGCTATGCACATAAAATAATGTTCTGTAATCTGCATAGTACACGTTCTTTGCAATAGGCATATTAACCCTCTGCGCTACCTTAGATGAGTCAAAACTGCCACTAGACGAAACTCCGATCTCTCTCCAGCAGGTAGATTAATCACCAAAGTTATCTTGACATTTTTATTGTTGCCTGAAATCTGTTGGCTATACAAGGAACTCTGCAGTGCTTTTAAAACTGCTGCACGGCTACAAAACTGTCCCTGGAGTAACAAAAGTGCCCCCCCACCCTTCCAGCTTCCCTGGGAAATGCCTGATGCCTGTTATGGCAGGGCTGGCCTTGGAGGTCGGGCTCTAGTGTCTCTTTAGCAAATCCCTGCCCATCTCTCTCCACTTATTTGCAATGGCGGTTTTCAGAAATAGGGTCTTTGGTTGGAAGTCAGGTTAACTCCTGTCCAAACAAGGATCCTGACTCTAGTCAGGGTAAGTCACACACAATCCAAATTATCCTAAGCTCACCCTCTGGTAGCTTGGCACTGAGCAGTCAGACTTAAATTAGAAGGCCATGTGTAACAGTATTTGTGCAATAAATCATGAAATAACACAGTATAAACACCACAAAAATACACCACACAGGTTTAGAAAAATATAGAATATTCATCTGATTAACTTCAGGTCAAAATGATCAAGATTTGATAAGTACACATTGAAATATCACCTTAGAAAATGACAAAAAGAGTCTTAAGTTCTTAAGTTCTTAAAAACAATAAGTGTCTCTTGCAAGCACAAAGTACCTGGGTTACGTCTAAATTATCCGGAATGGACCACAGAGGAGGAGATGCGTGGAAAACTGGGAGGTGTGTGTCGGTTTCTCCAGGCGCATGCAGCAAGGGCCTTGCATCGATTTCGGGCACACAGACTTGGGGTTGCAGGGTATTTTAACCCCCGGGGGACAATGCAGAGAAATCCTGGGCGTGTGGAACGAAGTCACAGGAGCTGCATCGATCCGATGGGCGATGCAGGGAAATTTCTGTCGCAAGGCAGGCGCTGCATCGATTTTTCTCACAGGAAGTTTGGCTGCGTTGTTCCGGCTATGCGCTGATCCAGTGGGCCGTGCGTTGAAGTTCTGGTTGCAACTGTGTCGATCTCCACTCGGGGAGCCAGACTGTATCGTTCCAGTTCACCGGGCGGTGATTTTCTCACTGCGGTGCAGGCTGTGTCTCGATTCTGGCATGATGTGCATCAATATTTTTGCTGCACAAGGAGTTCTTTGCACAGATGAAGTCTTTTTGGCCCAGAGACTTCAGAAAACAGGAGGCAAGCTCAATCCAAGCCATTGGAGAGCACTTCTCAGCAGAGCCTGAAGGCAGCAAGGCAGCAGGGCAACAGCAAGGCAGCAATCCTTCTCAGAAAAGCAGTCCAGGTGAGTCCTTTGGGCAGCCAGGCAGTTCCTCTCGGCAGGTTGCAGGTTCTGGGGCAGAGTGTCTGTCCCAAGAAGTGTCTTGAAGTGTACAAAAGTGTCTGAGTTGGTAGGGTCAGAGGCCCTATTTAAATACCCAAATGTGCCCTTGAAGTGGGGGGGACTTCAAAGAGTGGCTTAGAAGTGCACAAGGTCCCCTTTCAGTTCCATCCTGTCACTGTTCTTTGACATGTAAGTGTCAGGCCCTCCACCCTCCAAACCCAGGAAGAACCATTCGGTATGCAGCTGTCTGCAGGTGTGACTGAGCATCCTGTGTTTGGGGTTCTCTGAGTGAAATGCACAAGGGAGCTGTCAGCTAACCCAGCCAGACATGGACTGGGAGGCACAGAAGGATTTAAGTGTAGAGAAATGCTCACTTTCTAAAAGTGGCATTTCTAGAGTAGTAATATTAAATCCAACTTCTCCAAAAAGCAGGATTATCCATTGCCATTCTGGCTATACTAATATGACCTGGTTACTCCTTTCAGATCAGAATCTACCACTCAAACAGTATATGAGGGTAGCCCTAATGTTATCCTATGAAAGGAGCAGGCCTCACAGCAGTGTAAAATGCGTTCAGGAGTTTTATACTACCAGGACATATAGAACATACATGGTCATGTCCCGCCTTTTACCTACATAGCACTCTGCCCTATGGGCTACCTACGGCTTACCTTAGGGGTGACTTATATGTAGAAAAAGAGGAGTTTAAGGTTTTCTAATTACTTTTAAATGCCAAGTCGAAGTAGCAATGAAACTGCACACACAGGTCTTGCAGTGGTTAAGGGCGACTTATGTGGGTGGCACAACCAGTGCTGCAGGCCCACTAGTAGTATTTAATTTACAGGTCCTGGGCACAAGTAGTGCACTTTGCCAGGGACTTAAAAGTAAATTAAATATGCCAATTGGGTATAAGCCAATGCCACCATGATTTAGAGGGAGAGCATATGCACTTTAGCACTGATTAGCAGTAGTAAAGTGTGCAGAGGCCCAAAGCCAGCAAAAATGAGGTCAGAAAAAGAGAAGGAGGAAAACAAAAAGTTTGTGGGGTGACTCTGCAGAACGGCCGTTTCCAACAGTGGTTATTCCCCATTCACCTTTAGTCATGGGCAGCAGTCCGGGTCTCAAGTTAATTTTGTCTCAAAGTCACCAGTGTTCCAGAACCGCAGCACTACTACCAACAAGCTACCCCCGGTCTGACAGGCCCAGATTCAGTCTTACCCACATCATCAGGCATGAATCTGGTGTTCCTGAGTTGTCCCCTGTCCATGGGCACTCACAGCTGAGTTCAGGTGAGTCAGCCTGCTGAGACTGAGGTGGCTATACTAAGCGGGTGCAGAGTCCCTCATTTGGGGTTGCATTCCCAAAGAGACTAGGAGGCTCTCTGCAGCTCCTCCTGTGGGATATGTGTCCAGTTTCTCTCCCAGTGGGGTGTTGGTTGCAATGATCTTGACTGGGGCCCCTCACCTGGTTAATGGTACGGAGGGGCTCCAACAGCATCCTCACTTCTCTGCTGGGGTTTGGTACAACAGGTCGCAGTACTTGATGCTCCTGGTGACCCCCTCTGGCATAAAGGGTCAATGTCTTTCAAAGCACACAGTCTGGTGAAATCCTTCTCAGCAGCTTCTCCTGGCATACAAGGTCACCACTAATTGCCACACAAAGTGAACTGCCCTAACTGCAAAGCAGTCATTTTTTTAAAGTGGCCCCTCCTGGCCTACGGGGTCACCACTCGCTAGGGTCTGAGTCTTATGTTGGGGTCTGATTATTATGTCATAACAAGAGTATCCCCAAAGCTTATAGACCACAAAACAAGCTATCATAGAGGCTATAGTTCACACCTGGATGTCAGCCACAGTGATATGTAAATTTAAAGGCTGGCCAAGGGCCTTCAGCCCTACTCTCTATTATTTTTTTATTAGCCCCATCTCTTTCCTGAGATGTGCCCAGGTCCTTTCCTTGTGACCTCTCACTGAACCTAGGTAAACCCTTTGAAGTGTACAGGGAAAGCCTGGCCCTCTACTGCCCAGTGTGTGTCCCTCCCAGCTTACAGGAATGAAGCAATGCACAAATCTATCTGGCAGGATCACTCTACCTACTCTCCAAATTCCAGCAAGCAGGTCTGGGTCTCCCAAAATGAAACCCAGGATCTCCATTGTTTACACAATAAACAGGCACACATATACCCAGTGCATGTATACAGCATTCAAGCACTGCACAGTAGTGTATCATCTGTGTAGTGCACAACTTATAAGCACACATACATCCAGCATATGCATTTAACATGCAAACACTGTCCAGCACTGTATCCTTTATGTATTGTACCACTCATAGGCACACATACATCCAGTATATGCATTTAACATCTATTCACTGCTCAACACTGTATCCTTTACATTTGAGGCCAGTATTTTTAGCAGGGAGGGGGACAGACGGGACACAAACGTACACAAAAGCATTGACTCCCACCCATGCATTCACACACACATGCACACACATATTCATTCACAATAGTCACTTACTTCTATTCATGTGCCCATGCACAAAACATTAAAAATAAATCACAATTAACTGCACAGCTCTGATTCCGATGTTCCAGGAGGGTTGGGACTGTTGCCTTCCCTCAATGGCTGACTCTAGGACAGACAAAAAAGGAAGGCAGCAGTCCCTACTCGTCAAAGAGTGGGCAGCAGTTCTGACTCATCACAGAGTGGGATGGGGTCAGTGAGAGCTGTTGACCCCACCCCACTCTGTGACGAAGTTTCAATGATTGACAGTCAGCCCTGGGCACTTCAGGACTTAGAAATGAAGGACCCAGGTCCGAGCCAAACAGTAACACTCTCCCTTGTTATGAGGGGGGGCCTGGAGGTGCTTTGTCAGGAAGAACAACAAAGGAGCTGGAACATCTTCAGCACTTCAAAGTTCAGCTCAGGCAGCCAGGAGCCTGCACATTTGGTGTATGTCCAGCTCTTGGCTGCCTAACCTGAAAGTAAAGAGTGTAGGTCAGGCTGAACTTGCTCAAAAGGTGAGGGGGTCGGGCCCCTTCGCTAATTAGTCTGGGCTGCGGCTGATCCTTTATGTACTGTACCACAGACTCCTCAGCCTTCTGTTATGGAAACCGCCCCCACCACCAACTCACCACATGGGAACAGCTCATCACACCACAGACATAATGTACTCCATCCACTCAGGAGCACCCACCAATCCATGCTCCTACTACCTCTTCAACCTCGGAAGCAAAAAGATCAGCTACCATCTCATTACCATCCCCAACTCGTCGGTCACCACTTTAATGATGCTTGGAAACACGCTGAGGTCAGACTACACCTCAAGAAACCCTACACAGAGCCAAGCAACCTCCTGTACTACCACCCGCTCTCCCTGCTGCCATTTCCCACAAAATCCTGGAGAAGGCCATCAACCTTCAGCTCACCGAACACCTGGATCAAAACAACCTGCTACATACCTCCCAATCTGGCTTCAGAGCCAACCACAGTACCTAGACCACACTGATTGCTGCCACAGACGATGTCTGCACTCTACTCAACAGAGGAAAATGGGTCACCCAGATCCTTGGCGACCTCACTGCAGCCTTCAGCACTGTATCCCACCACACACTTTTCAAGAGACTGCACCAGATCGGAACCAAAGAAGGCACACTCAGATGGATGGCTTCATTCTTCATGGGTCTCATGCAGAGAATCCATCTCCCCCCTTTATGTCGCAACCCAAGAGCACCATCTGCAGCATCTCTCAAGGTTCATCCCTCAGCCCCACCCTCTTTTTCATCTACCTGACGTCGTTAGCTAACATCGTCAGAACCCACAACATCAAAATCGAATCCTATGCCAACAACACCCTGCTCATCCTCTCACTCTCAGCAGTCCCCACCACAACGAAGACCAACTTCCACAACTGCATGAAGAACATCGCAGCCTGGATAGAGGACACTTGCCTTAAGCTCAACACACAAAACCAAAGTGCTGATCTTTGGCAATCATGCCTCCCTCTTGAATGACATATGGTGGCCCGCTGAACTCAGACCCACCCCTACATCTAAAGACCACACCAGCAACTTTGACATCATTTTGGACAGCAAACGTACCATGAAACAACAGATCAAACACTGTCTCCAGGGCCTGCTTCCACTCTTTCTTCATGCTCTGAGGAATCTTCAAATTGTTCCCCACAAGCTCCAAGAAAACAGGCATACAAGCCCTAATCACCAGCCATCTGGACTAAGGCAACGCACTGTGTGAAGGTGCAACCAGCAAACTCATGAGAAGGCTCCAGGCGATACAGAACTCAGCGGCCAGTCTGATCCTCAATATGCCCATAAGGACCCACATCACCTAGCACCTGATAGAACTCACCTGGCTCCCTATCCAGAAAACTACTGACACACACTTACGACACCCACCACAACCAAGAACAAGCATACATGAACCATCACCTAACCTTCCACCAGTCATCCAGAAACCTTTGCTTCACCTCTCTTTCCCTGGCACAGACACCGCACATCAGCCATAGCCACTGCAGAGGAAACTCCTTCTCCCTCCTCACTGCCAAATCCTGGAACGCCCTCCCCCTTCACCTTTGAACATCTCCCTTGCTTATGGACTTCAGGAAGAAACTCACAAACTGGCTCCTCGACAAGCCCAGCATCCCAGCGCCTGGATGCCCTCACAGATGATAACCTGCGCACAACAATTACCAATAGATTGATTGAGGGACAGCACTGTATCCTTCATGTACTATACCACTCATAGGCACATATAAATCCTGCACATGTATTCACAATTCACACATTCCTCAGTACTGCAACATCCCTGCATTGTACCATCTAGGCACACATACACCCAGTGCAGATACACCACTTCTGTGCTGTGGACCACTTCATACCAAACCAATGTAGGCCAAGGGTGAGTTAGGCACACAGCAGTGGAACTTTTAAGAGAGTGAACCTTTAGATCCCACTCCCATGACGCAAGTTAAAAAGGACATGTTTACTCCTACAGATCACTACATAGTATGCTGTCACCACCATGCACGTGCTGCATAACTCTTGTTGAAAAGAGTAGCCTTCCACCAACCCTTTGGGTGCCCCTCCCAGTTCAACAAGACGGCAATCTATGAGATGTACCTTTGTAAATGGACACAGGCATGATCCGAGTTTGCCTATAACAACAAAATTAGCATTAGGGATTTAGACATCAGAATAGTAGGGCACTCAGGGCAGGGGTGCACGTCCATTACTATGCAGAGGACCTTTTTCTTACCTAACAACAGGAACATAGGCCAAATAGCTGCAGTCATTCTTGGCCAAATGCTTGACATGAAATATAGATTTTCACATGTTTGATGAATTTCCTGAGGTTTATCTCAAGGCTCAAAGGGAGGAGCCTATGGAGTACCAGTGTTAGGAGGTGGGTCATAGGCAGTGGGGAGAGATCTCAAAACAGTTTTTACTGGCACCTTTATATATCCTAGGAGGTAAAGAAGATAGTGGTTGGTGCAAACACCTTTTAACATATTACGAAAGAATATTTGTGGCAGTCGCAATGTGTGACAACAGTATTTGTGCATATTTGTAGTGTTATATGTTACCGGGTTGATGTCTTGTGCTTTTTTGTGTTATGTGTTTGTGCTGCCTCATTACATTAAGTTATTTTGTGTTTCATTGTTGTTTGTCTTGGGTTAGGTTCTGTTTGATGTCTTGTTGTTTTACTGTTTGTTATGTTTTTATGTTGTTGTCTTCTGTGCTCCTTAATTACTTTAGAGTTGTCATTGAATGCTGCCATATCTCAAGGCTAAAGTAGCACATACCTCTAAAGTTTCAATGACAATCAACCATTTACTGCTGTCAAATGTGGTAAAATAGAACTACTCTAGGTCTTCAATTTTTTAAGACACCAATCAGAACAAAAATGTAAAAGAGAATGGCATGCACAAAAATGTAAAAGACAATGGCAATAAATTAGATCATTCTAGAATAGAAAAGCAAAATGTTCTTCCTGTTAAGCTATTGTACGTGCAACATGCAATCATCAGTGAGAAGGCACTGAAGGCACTTTCATTCTTTCCTCCCAGTATGACTCTAATGCATATGAAGACAACAAGGTCTGTAAAGGGGTGCATTCTTAAACAAAGTTCAGAGTATGGTGTCTATTGTCTGAAATTAAGCTTTAGGCCCAAGAAAGGAGTATTTTGTTGGATATATCAGAACCTAAGCATGGAGATCATCTTCAAAATGTCCTGTTTCCCAAGAAGTGACAGAGGATGTTTTCTCCAGTCTTAAGCATAATTCTTGAATCTGGTAATCAGAGTAATTTGTATGTGTTGTCTAAATTGTTTCTGACTTTTGGTGATCTCAATACACATGATTCTGATACAGACTTCTAGCTGCAGATCCCTTCTCAATATACCAAGGCATTATACTGGATCTGGCACATTTTATTGCAATTCCCTCACATCAGTTAATTGTGTTGTCCAATACATATTACTAATTTATTAAATCAGTGTGATAATTTGTAGGTATTACAGCAGTATTCCTTTGACTTTCTTTGTAAAGAAATAAATACGTAAATAATTATAAATGCATTGTAGTACACTCTATTTCTAAAATGTATTGTAGTAGAGTGAATTTGAAAATCTTAACATATATATATATATATATATATATATATATATATATATATATATATATATTTTTTTTTTTTTTTAAGTATTGCAGTATTTCATAGGAGGTACTGCAGTACTCTGTTTATTTCTTTTAAATATATAGAAATGTATAAATAATTTGCCCTACCTATTACTACTTTAATAAAGTAGTAATAGGGAAAACATATGAAACCCAATACTTACCTATATCTAAGGCCGTAACTTTTTGTACAGCCAGTCATGAGCCAATCACCCAGTGCTTTGTCATCTTTATGTACTGTTATACTTTTATCAAACACTGCAAAATTTTGCAAAATTCCTGGGATGACAAGTATCACTTATAACTTGAAAAATGCTTAACCTACTTACCTGCACTTCAGAAAAGGATCATCCACAGACCGTAAACTATATTCCTGCCAAATTTCATTCAAATCCATTCAGCTGTTGTTGAGCTATGTGTTTCCAAAACACAACAGTAGGTAATTACAGTTAGGACCATGTTTCCATAGAAAAAGCGTTTTTGACTTGCCTATATCTTTAGCACTGTTTGATAAATCTCCACTAAACGTTCCCAAAAAAGTGTGCCCGTGATTCCTGTTGTGCATAGAAAGTTTCGGGGTGATTTGTCAAGCATGAGCTGAGAAAAACGGGGGTCAAAAAACGTGCATTTTACATGTTAATTCCCATAGGAGTTTTGAATATCACTACAGCCCAAACCACTGGACGAAATGGCACCAAATTTGGCAGCATGGTAGCTTTTGGTGTGCAGATTGTGCTTTTTGTTATTTGGTGTAAGTCCATTCAGTAGTTGTTGAGAAATGAAAGGAAATCCAAATGTGAATATCTGTGGCCGCAGCGACTTCGCAAATAGTAACAAGTTAATGCAGAGATCTGCAGAGTTCTGAATGGCTTCCAATACTTCAACCAGGAAGTGTTGGCAGTCATCTTGGGACTCTGCTTCAGCCGACTCCAACAAAAACAGTGAACAAATAAGAGAGAGGGACCCCGCCAAGGTTAAAAAAACACTTACAAAAAATTAGTTTGTGCATGGAGCCCCACTCCTAGGGTGGTTTTATGCCGCAGGGACCACCACCTCCCCGGGGCAAAACTATTTATGTATGCAGGGGGGGCTGCATGGTCCCCCGCAGCCCCCGGGTGCCTCCACCTTCCCAGGGCTGGTGTGAAACTATATGCGGGGCCATGCGCCCCCCCACTGCCCCGGGGACCACCATCTTCCCAGGGCTAAAATATTTATGTATGCACTGGAGTCATGTGGCCCCCCAAAAGCCCAGGCACTGCTACCTCCCCATGGCCAAAGTGAAAGTATATGCGTGGGGCTGCTCATCCCCCCTGCAGCCCTGGGGCCCTCCACATTTCTGGGGCCAATGTGAAACTTTATGCAGGGGCAAGTGGCCCCCGCAGCCCTGTGGACCACCACCTCACCAAGGCTAAACTATTTATGTATGTGGGGGGGGCCCCTGCAACGTCAAGGACTGACACCTTCCGAGGGTCAATGTGAAACAATATGCAGGGACCACATGGCCACCCAGAGCCCTGGGGACCACCACCTTGCCTGGGCCAAATTATTAATGTATGCAGGGGAGCACATGCCCCCTCAACAGCCCGAGGACTGCCACCTCCCCATGGCCAATGTGAAAGTATATGGGGGGGCCACGTGACCCCCACATCCCCAGGGACTGCCACCTCCCTGGGGCTGACGTGAAACTATATGCAGTGGGTTTGCATGGCCCCCAGCAGCCCCAGGGAAAGCCACCTCCCAAGGGGCTAAAAGAACAATGAAGGGGGTCAGTTGCAGACTCCTGGCCCCAGAGACCAGCACCTCCCTGGGGAAATACACATTGGAGGGGGGGCGCACGGCCCCCTTTGGGGAGCAATAGATGGCCCCGGGGACTACCATCCTCCAGGGCCAGTTTCTGCTATGTCCCAGGATGCCCACTCCATGACATAGCTGTTCACCCTGAATTGGCAGGAGCTTTGACAGCTCACGCCAAGTCAGAGCAAACACTTCACTTTCTGTAAGTGAGAGTTGCCAAACAGCTCTCACTTGCATAAAGTGAAGTTTTCAACTGTTTCCCTGCACGCAAATGTGTGCAGGGAAACAGATGAAAATATTGCTCCCACAAGCAGGGAGCTGCTATTCATCCCTGCTTGCATGAGTAATGCCGGCTCCTGAAGGAAGTGGAAAGCTGGCAGTCCTGTCACTCTCTCTCTCCTCCATCTTGTAAAGCGATGTAAGAGAAAGAACAATTGTTATTGCAATGATCTCTTCATTCAATGACTTCAAAGAGTCAGACTGGCAAGATGTTTGGTGAGAATGTCATAGTTACATTTGGATGCAGAGCAGAACAGAGTCAATTCTAACCTACTGGTAAAGATCTTGTGCTGCTACTCTGTAGACTGAAGGTTCAAATCCTAGTACCACTTGGCAGTGGTCTCCTTAGTTTATAGTGTTTTCACTGTTAAACATTCCTAGTGATGGAACATTGACGTTTTTTTTCCCTCAAAACTGTGGGTTGATTGTCATAGCTAAGTCTGAACACTGCACAGTGAGGAATCACCTATGGGCTGGTAGTTAAGGTCTCAGACGTGAACACTAAAGGTTAAGGGTTCTATGCGAGGTGAGTCTGTGGAATTTCCTGCTTTACTTTCTTTTCAACTATAAATATTTAAGTTGCATACTGAAAGGTGATCTAACTCTTTTTAATTGACAAAAACATTTTTGTTTTCAATTTGTCCAGAAATATCTCATTCTAAATATATCATTCACCAAAGCCAACATTTCTCTCTCTCTCCAATCTCTCACTTTCTCTCTCTCTGTCTGTCTGTCTCCCTCTCTCTCTCTCTCTCTCTCTCTCAGGGTTGGGTGGTTAGGGGAGTTAGCCATTTGGACTGGCTGCATGCCAAACCCCACGGACAATACTACTGCACACGGCCTACAACAGTGTGTGGTGCAAGGTTAGGTGGTTATAGGGGGTTGGCCACAGGGAATGGCCACAGGCCAGGCACTGAGGCCAACCGCCTCTCTATTCACGCTGAAGGCCATGTGTGGCAGTGATTGGATTAACATATAGTTATGAAAGTTATAGTTATAGTTAGGAAATAGAATTTTGAAAACAACATAGAAATTCACTTAAAAAAAACAAAGGTTACAGGGACATTATAGCTAGGCTCACATTTTAAACATACAAAACCATAGATATTCACTTGTTATAGTTAGAGTTTTCTCAAGTAACTATAACTCGTGCCTTAAGGTAACTATAACTCGCAATGCACTGCTATTTACCCCACAAATTATGACACTCATGGCATCTTTGATAACATCACTGATAATATCAATATAATATATGCAGTAAAACATTTGACAAAAACAACTGTACATAGCGGGCATGAGATATAGTTACCTTAGGGCACAACATACATTTTTTTTTTTTACAGTGCTACTCATAGTTCACTCACACTCAGTTTTGTTATCTGCATAGCACAAGTTCATTGCAGCAGGCACATTAACCCTCTGCACTATTTTGCAACCGAACTGTCACTAGGTAAGATCTCTCACCAGCAGTAACATTAATCTCCAGATTTATCTTGCAATTTTTATTGTTGCCTGAAACTGCTGGACTCATAAGGAAGTACACATGCTTTTAAACCTATAAGTTATTTTTAAACACAGCGCCCTGCACCAAAGTCAGCACCAGGTGCAGCCGCACCGGTCGCTCCACCCTCAAGCCAGCCCTGACTGCAGCTGGTAATCTTCAAAGTGAATGAGAGCATTTTCATCTATCTTACTGCACTAACTAGCACAGCACACAACGAGGAACCTCCTTTAGAATAGATTGTGATCATTGTATTTGATAACTTCACAGTAAAACTAAAGTTATCCTCAATATATGTCAGCACCCCCCAAGGTGATTATGTTTTGTGCTGCACTAAGCATCCCTTTATTTAAATACTGTGTACCCAGTCTTCAATGCAATATCCTTCAAACATCTGTCCTTCATATTGCAACATACGTGTTTGATCAATAAATCACTACACATGGGCAGCCAGACCAATGCCAGAATGGGAAAATGCATGAAAGTGAAAACCAGAAAACATGCCTTTTTCATCAAAGCTCTCTGGGTATGAACAACATAGCTGGAGATTCTAGTTAAGATTAATAATCATTACACTATATCGTATGTTTTGCAGGCCTAAGTCAATTATTGCAGATAAACTGGCTTTGCATTTGAACCTTGTACAGAGACATTAATTTAGTTTAAACTACTGACAAACACAGACTTTTCATTTAGAGAATATTAGATCTTAGCTTTTTACCTTTTTGATCCATGTAGAAATTATTGCAATGTTAGATTAATCTTAAAAGTTGTTTCTTTATGAATAGGCTTTGTCACTGAAGGTGAGTGAGAACAGAAGTTATGTAATTGTGGAATGTATTGTACTTAGCATGATTTGTTTTTGTCTTACAGCATAAAACGCAGGGAGAAAAGAGCAGAATATCTAGAATACTGCAGATAATAATTAAAAATATCTTGTGCTTAGGACGGTCTTTGTTAAACTTGCAAAAACAATGGAAATGTCCTGTTCACATGAAGACCTCGTCATCTCATTGGGTGAAACCAGGAGTTACCTCCACAAGACTTGACACTTTGGGTCAGATGTAGCAAAGTGTTTGCGCCTCGCAAACGGCGAAAATCGCCGATTGCGAGGCGCAAAAGCCACTTTGCTATTCAGAAATGCATTTTGCGAGTCGGCTCCGACTCGCAAAATGCATTTCCTACTCGCAAATAGGAAGGGGTGTTCCCTTTCTATTTGCGACTCGCAGTGGGATGCAATTCCATATGCGACCGCGTACGCGGTCGCAAATGGAGTCGCAGTTACTATCCACTTCAAGTGGATGGTAACCCACTCGGAAATTGGAAGGGGTCCCCATGGGACCCCTTCCAGTTTGTGAATGGACCCAAAAATATTCTTTCAGGGCAGGGAGTGGTCCAGGGGACCACTCCCTGCCCTGAAAAAATACCGAAACTAAAGGTTACGTTTTTTTTTTTAGTGCAGCTCGTTTTCCTTTAAGGAAAACGGGCTACACTTAAAAAAAAAAAAACTGCTTTATTTAAAAAGCAGTCACGAACATGGAGGTCTGCTGACATCAGCAGGCCTCCATGTTAGCGAGTGCCTATACTCACAATGGGGCCGCAATTTGCGACCCACCTCATGAATATTGATGAGGTGGGTCATTGCGACCCCATTGCGAGTCGCAGTCGGTGTCTGAGACACCGTACTGCATAGCAATTTGCGACTTGCAAATTGCGAGCCGCAGGGACTTGCAATTTGCAAGTCGCAAATTGCCAAGTTGCTACATCTGGCCCCTGATTCCTTTTAAGTATGATATAAATGCATAGTCCCAGGTTAAACAAGGGGGTGGAGAGGAGAACATGCTAGACTAGGTCCCTCTCTCAGATCATTTTAGAGCACTTGTACTCAGATACATTTTGACTTTAAATCTTTGCTGATGCATCTTGGATTCTCATTGGAGAGCTACTTAAGTTCTGTTATGAATTTATGCTGTTTGAGACTTTACTGAGTTTCTTGAGGACCTCTTTATGGGAAGTTTTCTTACAGCCTTTATGCTTTCACTTCTCAAGGCTCGAGCTCTTTTTGGGTTCTGTTGATGTTTTCTTTTTGCTTTAAATTAGCTTAGAATAAAGATTAGATTTTATGGAACGCACTTCATGCATTGTTCTCTAATTATATTGAGGATTGATGAATTGCTAATAAAATAACTTAATTTCTAAAAGACAATAAATAATTTGAAACATAATATAAATGTCATTATTGACTTCCATCCAAATGTAAATGATTTTAATTGCTGGAGAAACTGTTGATGCAGTTTCTGATTATCTCTTATCTACCTCTAAAGTCCAATCTTTTGGGTCCAGTGGGGTGTGGGAGCTTAACGTTTCTGAATAAAGTAAATCAATGACAATTGGAGTTCCTAATAGTACCATCCACATACTTGCAATAAAACTGGTAGCAGAGGATGGTTAGGTAATAAGGAAAAGAGGAAAAGCAATAAATTAAAAAGTGACTAGAAACCAGATAAATGGCCATGTACCAATGCCCAAAGCCTATTTCCGAAGACTGATGGAGTCCGATTTTCTGAGGCGGTTGCAGATTTGGAGATGTGAGCATCAATAGAGCTATGTGTTGAATTTGATGGTTGAATATTGATTATTGCGGAGTATGTATACTGAATGTGTTATGGAAGCTTATACATTTTTGGTTATGCATTGCTGATGCTTTTGTGCTTCTGTTGGTGAAGATAAAGAGGTTATTGGACTAAGAAGTAGTCCAAGATCCTGGGATGGACAATTAACAGTTGATTCATTAAATTTCTTGTCTGCTAATGATTTGTGGTGCAAGTCATGAGGCATCGTCAACTACACCTTGATATAAGGAAAGTATCAATTTGCTGTGATTGTACTAATATTGGTTAGTGTTGGTGGAGCCTTTTGTGCAAAAGTGACACTACATTGATTGAGTGATTTCCTGCTGGTCAAGACGTAATTGATGTATGTAATAAACTCTTTTTATTTGAGAAAGTGAGTGGTGTAAAAACCTGAATATTCCAGAGGTTAAATTGTTCTTTGGTTTCTTTAAAAGAGGAAGACAAATACTGTTAATTTTGTCACATAGCTTATTATAATTGGTTCCTTGTATGAATAAAGGGAAACTGTAAAGAAGGGTGAGCAGCTACAAGGAGCAGGAAGTTGCGTTATATTGAGCCAAGCTGATATTGGTCAGTTGATGTGAAATGCTGTGCTGAGATTGGCTGAGCTGTATAGAGAGTAGTGCAGTGATTGGTTGTTGATATACTGAACTGTGTTGGGAATAGAAGAAAAGCTTACTGAACTTTGATGCTGTGGAACTGAATCACAAGATTGAAAATTTGTATTTCATTTCATTGCAATTTGCTGAATTGAATTAAGACTTATGACATTTTTCAAAGCTATTAGAAGTTTAATGAGAGGTGATGTGAGGATTTCTATTCAGCATACCTTCAGAAAACAAAGAGGTGCTTTCTGGAGGTACACCAGCATACCATATGATGATTGAGGAAGAGATACACACATGTGTAAAGCTTCGTCAATGGTGCACAATGAATGAAAAAGAGGGTTCACTGACTTTTCCTGGATGGACGCACATTGAATTTGAGAATTATTGACAGATGACAAGAAACACCTTGTGAAATGAAGCTGCCTCCTAGGCCAACGAAATTAGATGCACTAAAGACATGGCAGAATACGGCTAGTAACAGAGATAGAGAAAAGTATCAGAGATGAACAAAAAGGGTAATGAGAAATAATACATCATTTTGGATCATCAACAACAAAGAGGGAGGGCAAAACATAGTAAAGGTAGCTAGCTTATACCCAGCAATTACAAATGAGAAACATGGGCATGGGTAGAAGAATTATTGTCTGCATATCCGCCACTTTATCTGGGCCCTGGAACAGATGTAGCTAGAACGAGTACTGATGGGACTGCAGCTGGTAATGTAACAAAGTTACAGCTTCTGTTATGCAAAATGTACATCAAATTGAGAGACCAGTACAGATAGCACAGCCTGTTGTAACTCCAGCTTCTGGAAGGCAACCTGTCCTAACACAGATTGTTGTTCAATCTGTTTTCCCAAATAATATGCTTATTCTAGTTCATCCTGTACACGGAGTAATGCCTGCTGGTGTGACTGCTTCTATTGTGACTGTACCGGCACCTGTTGCCACAGTTGCAACAGCACAACTGGTAGAGGTAAGTGCTTCTGTCGCCACAAATGTAGTATCTCAGGGAACTGGCAAAAGAGCAACAGTGACTGGGTTTAATCTGACTTCACAAAATTCTCAAATTGTTGTATGAACACCACCTCAGTCTACTTAAGCACTTAGGGGAGGAGGGAGAATTGTTTTTATGACACAACCAATGCAAAGTGAAATTGTGTTACCAGAACGTAATAAGATTGTCAGAGAAAGTGCTAAAATAGAAAGAGCAGAGAGCCCAGGTACCAGTCCAAGTGCAGAAAGAGTAAAAACATTAGATACTAGAAAATTTAAAATACAATTGGAGGAAAAACTTAGAGGATGTTTGGATCTAGAACATGTAAATCAGTGTTAAGAAAAACAATTAAATTACTTTTGCAAAGACATTACAAGGCAAGCTGTAACTATACATGAAAGATTAGCTGAATTGTCAAGTAAATATGATGGTAATATTTAAAAAAAAGCGTCCCATTCTAGAAACGTTTTAGACCACAGATAGATGATGGAGCAATTGAAATGATCCATTCTTCAGGAATGTCTTTGAACATTATTGAATAGGTGAAATGTGTTTGCAGATGGAGTGACTTTGAAAACTTAGAAAGCAAGTGGGCAATGCATGCAAAGAAAAATAAACTTATAGAGATGGCAGAAATGAAAGGAAACCCACCTTCTGATAATTTGGAAGAAGGAGAAGCTCGGTTTTTTCCACTAAAAGAAATACCAAATGGAGGATATGTTCACGTGCCTTGGAGTAGGGGAGACTTTGCATCATTTGAGAACAATTTTCTCAAATTAATGGAATACCTATGCAGTAGTACACACAAGTCAAAACGATTGTGAAGATTTGATGGGTTTAGTGGACTCATTTGAATACATTCATTGACATTGTGGTCCCAAATGATTTGTGGTCTGAGTGTAAAATTGCTGTTCATTGATCAGATTCAGAACCTCCAAAAGATTCCCATACTGGTAAACCGTCTCTATGTGTGATGGAGAAATACAATGAAGTGATCACTTTCCTGAAGAGCAGAGTTCCTCCAAAAGATTTGGGTTATGCTAGATCGAGCAGGATTCAGCAAGAGGTGAAAGAATCTATGCATGAATATTATGGGAGGTTGTTGAAGGCATTCCAGCAGCATACAGTGAAACACATCTTGAGACAAATGATATGGGAATTTTGATTTTACTGTATGTTCTTGGGTTGAGTTCTGAAATTCATCAGCATATACAGCAGAATGTGATTTGTTGGTGAATAAAGTTACTGGATAAGATATTGAGGTACTCTAAGTATTACAGTGATGGGCAGGAGATGAAACAGAGGAAGTGAAAACAATAATTTATGCTGCCACAGATGAAAATGACTCAGAGAGGGTTGCAGAACCAGTTGTTTACAGGAAATGGTGGTGCAGTGAATAGTGTTGGGTTTCAAATTGGTATGCAATGAGTTCAGGGAAATGTAGTTGCTTTGCAGGGTAGAGATCAGGGAGTTCTGATTACTCCAAGTACAGGTATTGATGTTGGAACTTTGAAGGACATATCTTCTTGTCATCTTTGTAACAAGGTGGCCTTTGCAAGCATGAGTGTAGGCCCAATCTAGACAGAGTAAAGAATAATCAGATGCAGGACGAAACCTGATACAAATGCAGAATGTGCCTGTAAAACAGATGCAAGTGCCAAAGCAAAATCAAGTTCAAATGATGCCAGTCCCACAAGCCCCAACAAAAGTTTAGTAATGTAAACTTAAATCAGAATCGATTGCCATGAGGAAACAGGAATGCATTGCATGTTCAGAGTCAAAACACAGTCCAACAGTCCCCCATGTGTAATGACAAGAGCTTGGACTCAGACATGTTACAATGACGATGCCTGAGAGGGAAGGCAGATTTCATACTTAGCACAGTTCTAGAGGAAGACCAGAGTGGACCTTTTGTAGATGTTGAGATGAATGGCCACCAGTTGTCATTTCTTATTGATACCGGTGCTACCTGTTCCACTGTTAGAATAGAAGAAGTCCCAGACCTCCCTTCTCGGGAAAGACAATCCAAGTTGTAGGTGTTTCAAATAAATATATTACTAACACAGTCTCTAAAGAAGTCCCTGTAAAACTATGGTCCTTTGAGAAAGATCATCAGTTTGTTGTTTGTAATTCAAGTTTTGTAAACCTTCAGGGAGGTGATTTGTTGTGCACGTTAAATAGCACTGTTTATTGTACCTCAAATAGTTGAATTCCATACTCATGATGAGGACTTTGAGTTCAAATTGGCTCAACAATATGTGGTAAGGCTCTACCCAATCATTTCAGAAGAATGACCTCCAGATTTAAGAGAGAGCTGTAAATCCAGAAGTATGGGATTTCACAGGAAAAGATATCCGACTAATCAAAGGTGTAGGTTCAGTCCGAATCACAGTTAAGCCTAATGCCATCTTTCCAAGAACATCACCATATCACATATCTCGAGAAATAATAGCAGGGAAACACCAAAAATTGAGGGCATGATACAGAAAGCAATAATGATGGCGATAATCAGGAGTCCACGCATCTCCCCAATAATGGGATTACAAAAAACAAATGGCAAGTTTAGGATAGTGCAGAATTTGAGAAAGGTTAATAACATTTTAATCCCAGGTTGTTCTATGGTACTGAATTCAGCCACAATTCTTTACCAAATCCTGTGCTCAGCAGAGTGATTCACAGTTCTGGATCTTTGTCAAGCTTTCTTCTCAATTCCACTACATGAGGCTAACCAAATCCTATTCTTATTTGTATTTCAAGAGAAAGTATTAGTATTAGATTTTATGGAACACCCTTCATTCATTGTTCTGTAATTGTATTGAGAATTGATGAATTGCTAATAAAAGGACTAAGGGGCTGAATATGAGTTTGGTGGACGGAAACATCCAGCTGCCAGACTGCAGACGGGGAGGTCACCAGAGTGCTGGTGACCTTCCCGCCAGCACCATTATGACTTTCCCACTGGGCTGACTCCCAAAAACCAAGGATTCCACTGGTCATCCCAGTGGGAAAGTTGCAGCAGCATTATTCCCGGCTCATAATAGAGCCAGCGGCAATGCTGCTGCACACAGGGGGCAAAAGCACCCTTAAAATGTGCACTGTATGCACAGCAGACAGTGCTCATTTCAAGGGTGCTGGGCAGGAGATCCCCTGCACTGCCCATGCCATAAGTAGTGCAGGCCACCTGGCCCCCTGCACTTGTTCTTTGCCAACCCTTTTCATGGCGGTGAAACTGCCATGAAAAGGCTGGCAGAGAACAAGGTCATAATTAGCAGGGCTTGAGGTGTTCAGCACCACCTTGGCTGATTACAACCAAGACAACTGTCATCCAGTCGGGATCAGAGATCCTGGCAGAGACCGCGGTCCCCTGGTGGTCAGACAGTCAGGGTTGTAATGCGGTGGTCAGAGCCCCATAGCCGTGGTGGTCCGACCACCACCACGGGAATATAGGTCCTGGGACCACCAGACTGGTAATTGTGCCCTTAATTTCTAAAATACAATAACTGTTTTGAAACATATTCTAACTTTCATAATTGACTTCAATCCAAATGTAAATGATTTCAAATATTGATAAGTTGTTGATCCGCAATTTCTGATTATCTCTTATCTACCTCTTGGGCCCAGTGGGGTGGAGGAAATTCATGTTTCAAATAAATTAAATCAATGACAAATAGAGTTCCCAATAGTCCTAGGCACACCTTTGCACAGGCTACTTCGTAGAAACTATTGCTTGTTATTGTGATATAGATATCTGCATTTGTGTTTCCTTCCTCTGTCTGTAAAGAACAGTAATTTTCTGTAATGACTCAAGCAACATTTTACTGTGGTAGAGGAGTGCATGAAAGGAGAAAGTAATATTATGTCAAAGACCTCTTAACAAACACAAAAATAAATTGCTGCCCAGAAATGTGAGGGAACGAGTTAAGTTGGTTCAAAAACCTAAGAAATGTCCATTATACTTAGCATGATGCTTACAAAGTTTAAACTGCATTGATTTATTATTTTTCCTTTTATGTATGTCCTATTTGTACAACTGCAAACCCAAGCCATCAGGCTTATTTGTGTTGCAATGGTAGCATATGATACAATTTACCTTTCACATTACTTTTGAGTGTTATATAAACACTCAGAATGTACAGGAACATTATTGCTATGTCTCAATCATTGTGCATTATGAATTTGTGGGAGAACTACTAGTGTGATGGAGTCTTACTGCATCAGTGAGAATGAACACTCCCATCATAACATGCAAAAGCATGCCACTATACCACCAAAATATTGCACGTAGTGAATGCAAAGGCAAACATTTCAAAAACAATCAGTAACTGTATTACATTGTGACATTTCACATTTTAGACGAATTAAAAATCTTTAGTTGAATGGCAAAACTTTGCAGACAATTTGCTTCTGCTATAGGGATTTAGCCATTCATTGACTGCTCTGTTATACAAAAGCATCATGGTTTTCCTTTTGAGCTTATGATCTTAGAGGATATATATTGTTTCAGCATATCCCATTGTCGGGCCTAGCCATCTCTGCAGGGTCAACACCAAACATTTTGCATTCACCTCTCCAGTTTTGCTGAATTTGTTTTTGTTGGCATTAGGATTCTGCACACTTGACGTCCCTAATAAGTTGGTACCACAGGTACCCAGGGCATGTATTTTATATGTTACAAGTGGCCCTGTGGCATGTATTGCGCCACCCACTGAGGTATCCCTTTAAATCATATCTCAGGCCTGCCATTGGAGCCTGTGTGTGCAGTTTTAAACTACCATTTTGACCTGCCAAAATGAACCTTTTGCTAGGTCTAAGCCTTCTATATAAATACATATGTCTCCCATGGGGTAGGCCCTAAACAGCCCACAGCAAATGGTGCATTGTATGTACAATGCTACACATGTGCTTTTTAGTAACATGCCATGGTAGTGAGGAACTCTCAAATTTGTTTTTCACTATTGCAAGGCCTACCTCTCCAATAAGATAACTTTGGGCTACCTTATTTGATTTAATAAGTGATACCCTTTGTGTGGGACCAGGTAGGAATTTCATGTTTGGTGTCTGAGGAATTGTAATTTAAAACCCTCTTTATTGATCTTGTCAGATTATAGGTCACAATTCTGAAAATGTCTCTTTTAAAAAGTTCACATTTTCTTGTTCTTACCATTTGGTGCCTGCAGCCTGTTTCCTGGGACACATGAGTAGGTGTAGTTGACAGATGGCCTTTGTGTATTCCTCCCAGACAGCCATACAGTAGAGGGTCTGACTATTAGCCAGATGGGCCATCCTGATTTAATGAGAAGGGGGAAGCTGTTCCCTTCCACACTTGCGCTTTGAAGACACTAACTCAGCTCACACACAAATAAATTCACTGTAGCCTATTGTGACTTCAGACAGACTGGGATCAAGGAGGCATGACATTCCATATACCTCTGTGGGGGGACAACCTCAGAGGTTTCTCCCATTTCAAAGCTCACACCAGGTATAAAAGTAGGACCTTTATACCCACTCTTCAAATCACTTCTGGACCTCAGTAAGTAAACTCAGAAGAAAGATTGCTCTGCTGCTTTACTACTGGAAGGACTGCCCTGCTGCAAGAAGGGCTGTTCTGATTCCCTTCTACAAGAGGGAAGAAGACTGAACCTGTTCCTTAAGCCCAGAAACACCAGAGTGACTCTAAGGGCTAGGTTACTGGGCTGCTGTTCTGAGCTACAAGATCATAACAAGCTCCAGAGAGCTGTCCTGCATCGGCCCAAGCTCAACGGGACCTGCCTGTGCCCTGCTTCTGGCCTCTGCTGGAGTGAGTCCTGATCCCCAAGAGGTGCCCCAGGTTCTGGAACTTGGCTGAGATCAGAGTGCACCACTTCTGACCCAACTGTTCATTCTCTCAGAACTGACACAGTACAATGCAACTTGACTCAGAGCGACATTGTATAATGTACTGCAGCACCTTGCAGCCCCTCATCTGTGACCTGATCAGAACTGATGGAGCACAATACAAAACCTAGCTTTGCTGTGTTCACAGCTCCTCATTGAAACCAACACAGGATGATGCAACAATTTGCATCAACGACTTAAGGTACAATTCTAGTGGAACTTTCCTGGTCCACATATCTGGCTCGTGCTCCATCATGGTCAGCCTGAACCTGAGACTTTGTCCTGGTCTGGTGCAACCAGACAACCACAATTGGCACTTTGTGCTTTTAAACAATATACTTACCTTAAATTTTTGAAATCGCATATCTTCGGTTCTATTGATTGGATTTTTGTTATTTTGGTGTCACATCATTTATAAAATGTTACTCTACATTTCTAAATTGGTGTAGTATTTTTCTTGTTCGGTGGATTTTTCACTGTATTACTGTTTCAGTGATGCATAAATACTTTACACATTACTTCCAAGTTTAGCTTGGCTGCTTTTGAGCCAAGCCACCAGAGGATTAATCCTTGCAGTTCATCATGACAAGGATTGTCACTGTTGCTTTAGATAGGCTCACACCGCTCTCAACAAACAACCATCTCTTGCACCTATGTTATGATATCATTTTGATGTTTGTTGGTGTGCAGGCTAGGCAGCAGGTATATTAACCTACTGAACTGCTGTACTATTTTTTGCATTCCACTATTAGTTGTTACTATTTGGATGGGATATTAGAGGATATATATTGTTTCAGCATATCCCATTGTCGGGCCTAGCCATCTCTGCAGGGTCAACACCAAACATTTTGCATTCACCTCTCCAGTTTTGCTGAATTTGTTTTTGTTGGCATTAGGATTCTGCACACTTGACGTCCCTAATAAGTTGGTACCACAGGTACCCAGGGCATGTATTTTATATGTTACAAGTGGCACTGTGGCATGTATTGCGCCACCCACTGAGGTAGCCCTTTAAATCTTATCTCAGGCCTGCCATTGGAGCCTGTGTGTGCAGTTTTAAACTACCATTTTGACCTGGCAAAATGAACCTTTTGCTAGGTCTAAGCCTTCTATATAAATACATATGTCTCCCATGGGGTAGGCCCTAAACAGCCCACAGCAAATGGTGCATTGTATGTACAATGCTACACATGTGCTTTTTAGTAACATGCCATTGTAGTGAGGAACTCTTGAATTTGTTTTTCACTATTGCAAGGCCTACCTCTCCAATAAGATAACTTTGGGCTACCTTATTTGATTTAATAAGTGATATCCTTTGTGTGGGAACAGGAAGGAATTTCATGTTTGGTGTCTGAGGAATTGTAATTTAAATCCCTCTTTATTGATCTTGTCAGATTATAGGTAACAATTCTGAAAATGTCTCTTTTAAAAAGTTCACATTTTCTTGTTCTTACCATTTGGTGCCTGCAGCCTGTTTCTTAGGCCACATGAGTAGGTGTAGTTGACAGCTGGCCTTTGTGTATTCCTCCCAGACAGCCATACAGTAGAGGGTCTGACTATTAGCCAGATGGGCCATCCTGATTTAATGAGAAGGGGGAACTGTTCCCTTCCACACTTGTGCTTTGAAGACACTAACTCAGCTCACACACAAATAAATTCACTGTAGCCTATTGTGACTTCAGACAGACTGGGATCAAGGAGGCATGACATTCCATATACCTCTGTGGGGGGACAACCTCAGAGGTTTCTCCCATTTCAAAGCTCACACCAGGTATAAAAGTAGGACCTTTATACCCACTCTTCAAATCACTTCTGGACCTCAGTAAGTAAACTCAGAAGAAAGATTGCTCTGCTGCTTTACTACTGGAAGGACTGCCCTGCTGCAAGAAGGGCTGTTCTGATTCCCTTCTACAAGAGGGAAGAAGACTGAACCTGTTCCTTAAGCCCAGAAACACCAGAGTGACTCTAAGGGCTAGGTTACTGGGCTGCTGTTCTGAGCTACAAGATCATAACAAGCTCCAGAGAGCTGTCCTGCATCGGCCCAAGCTCAACGGGACCTGCCTGTGCCCTGCTTCAGGCCTCTGCTGGAGTGAGTCCTGATCCCCAAGAGGTGCCCCAGGTTCTGGAACTTGGCTGAGATCAGAGTGCACCACTTCTGACCCAACTGTTCATTCTCTCAGAACTGACACAGTACAATGCAACTTGACTCAGAGCGACATTGTATAATGTACTGCAGCACCTTGCAGCCCCTCATCTGTGACCTGATCAGAACTGATGGAGCACAATACAAAACCTAGCTTTGCTGTGTTCACAGCTCCTCATTGAAACCAACACAGGATGATGCAACAATATGCATCAACGACTTAAGGTACAATTCTTGTGGAACTTTCCTGGTCCACATATCTGGCTCGTGCTCCATCATGGTCAGCCTGAACCTGAGACTTTGTCCTGGTCTGGTGCAACCAGACAACCACAATTGGCACTTTGTGCTTTTAAACAATATACTTACCTTAAATTTTTGAAATCGAATATCTTCGGTTCTATTGATTGGATTTTTGTTATTTTGGTGTCACATCATTTATAAAATGTTACTCTACATTTCTAAATTGGTGTAGTATTTTTCTTGTTGGGTGGATTTTTCACTGTATTACTGTTTCAGTGATGCATAAATACTTTACACATTACTTCCAAGTTTAGCTTGGCTGCTTTTGAGCCAAGCTACCAGAGGATTAATCCTTGCAGTTCATCATGACAAGGATTGTCACTGTTGCTTTAGATGGGCTCACACCGCTCTCAACAAACAACCATCTCTTGCACCTATGTTATGATATCATTTTGATGTTTGTTGGTGTGCAGGCTAGGCAGCAGGTATATTAACCTACTGAACTGCTGTACTATTTTTTGCATTCCACTATTAGTTGTTACTGTTTGGATGGGATCTTAGAGGATATATATTGTTTCAGCATATCCCATTGTCGGGCCTAGCCATCTCTGCAGGGTCAACACCAAACATTTTGGATTCACCTCTCCAGGTTTGCTGAATTTGTTTTTGTTGGCATTAGGATTCTGCACACTTGACGTCCCTAATAAGTTGGCACCACAGGTACCCAGGGCATGTATTTTATATGTTACAAGTGGCCCTGTGGCATGTATTGCACCACCCACTGAGGTAGCCCTTTAAATCATATCTCAGGCCTGCCATTGGAGCCTGTGTGTGCAGTTTTAAACTACCATTTTGACCTGGCAAAATGAACCTTTTGCTAGGTCTAAGCCTTCTATATAAATACATATGTCTCCCATGGGGTAGGCCCTAAACAGCCCACAACAAATGGTGCATTGTATGTACAATGCTACACATGTGCTTTTTAGTAACATGCCATGGTATTGAGGGACTCTTGAATTTGTTTTTCACTATTGCAAGGCCTACCTCTCCAATAAGATAACTTTGGGCTACCTTATTTGATTTAATAAGTGATACCCTTTGTGTGGGACCAGGTAGGAATTTCATGTTTGGTGTCTGAGGAATTGTAATTTAAAACCCTCTTTATTGATCTTGTCAGATTATAGGTCACAATTCTGAAAATGTCTCTTTTAAAAAGTTCACATTTTCTTGTTCTTACCATTTGGTGCCTGCAGCCTGTTTCCTGGGCCACATGAGTAGGTGTAGTTGACAGCTGGCCTTTGTGTATTCCTCCCAGACAGCCATACAGTAGAGGGTCTGACTATTAGCCAGATGGGCCATCCTGATTTAATGAGAAGGGGGAAGCTGTTCCCTTCCACACTTGCACCACCCACTGAGGTAGCCCTTTAAATCATATCTCAGGCCTGCCATTGGAGCCTGTGTGTGCAGTTTTAAACTACCATTTTGACCTGGCAAAATGAACCTTTTGCTAGGTCTAAGCCTTCTATATAAATACATATGTCTCCCATGGGGTAGGCCCTAAACAGCCCACAGCAAATGGTGCATTGTATGTACAATGCTACACATGTGCTTTTTAGTAACATGCCATGGTATTGAGGGACTCTTGAATTTGTTTTTCACTATTGCAAGGCCTACCTCTCCAATAAGATAACTTTGGGCTACCTTATTTGATTTAATAAGTGATACCCTTTGTGTGGGATCAGGTAGGAATTTCATGTTTGGTGTCTGAGGAATTGTAATTTAAAACCCTCTTTATTGATCTTGTCAGATTATAGGTCACAATTCTGAAAATGTCTCTTTTAAAAAGTTCACATTTTCTTGTTCTTACCATTTGGTGCCTGCAGCCTGTTTCCTGGGCCACATGAGTAGGTGTAGTTGACAGCTGGCCTTTGTGTATTCCTCCCAGACAGCCATACAGTAGAGGGTCTGACTATTAGCCAGATGGGCCATCCTGATTTAATGAGAAGGGGGAAGCTGTTCCCTTCCACACTTGCGCTTTGAAGACACTAACTCAGCTCACACACAAATAAATTCACTGTAGCCTATTGTGACTTCAGACAGACTGGGATCAAGGAGGCATGACATTCCATATACCTCTGTGGGGGGACAACCTCAGAGGTTTCTCCCATTTCAAAGCTCACACCAGGTATAAAAGTAGGACCTTTATACCCACTCTTCAAATCACTTCTGGACCTCAGTAAGTAAACTCAGAAGAAAGATTGCTCTGCTGCTTTACTACTGGAAGGACTGCCCTGCTGCATGAAGGGCTGTTCTGATTCCCTTCTACAAGAGGGAAGAAGACTGAACCTGTTCCTTAAGCCCAGAAACACCAGAGTGACTCTAAGGGCTAGGTTACTGGGCTGCTGTTCTGAGCTACAAGATCATAACAAGCTCCAGAGAGCTGTCCTGCATCGGCCCAAGCTCAACGGGACCTGCCTGTGCCCTGCTTCTGGCCTCTGCTGGAGTGAGTCCTGATCCCCAAGAGGTGCCCCAGGTTCTGGAACTTGGCTGAGATCAGAGTGCACCACTTCTGACCCAACTGTTCATTCTCTCAGAACTGACACAGTACAATGCAACTTGACTCAGAGCGACATTGTATAATGTACTGCAGCACCTTGCAGCCCCTCATCTGTGACCTGATCAGAACTGATGGAGCACAATACAAAACCTAGCTTTGCTGTGTTCACAGCTCCTCATTGAAACCAACACAGGATGATGCAACAATTTGCATCAACGACTTAAGGTACAATTCTAGTGGAACTTTCCTGGTCCACATATCTGGCTCGTGCTCCATCATGGTCAGCCTGAACCTGAGACTTTGTCCTGGTCTGGTGCAACCAGACAACCACAATTGGCACTTTGTGCTTTTAAACAATATACTTACCTTAAATTTTTTAAATCGCATATCTTCGGTTCTATTGATTGGAATTTTGTTATTTTGGTGTCACATCATTTATAAAATGTTACTCTACATTTCTAAATTGGTGTAGTATTTTTCTTGTTGGGTGGATTTTTCACTGTATTACTGTTTCAGTGATGCATAAATAATTTACACATTACTTCCAAGTTTAGCTTGGCTGCTTTTGAGCCAAGCTACCAGAGGATTAATCCTTGCAGTTCATCATGACAAGGATTGTCACTGTTGCTCTAGATGGGCTCACACCGCTCTCAACAAACAACCATGTCTTGCACCTATGTTATGATATCATTTTGATGTTTGTTGGTGTGCAGGCTAGGCAGCAGGTATATTAACCTACTGAACTGCTGTACTATTTTTTGCATTCCACTATTAGTTGTTACTGTTTGGATGGTATCTTAGAGGATATATATATTGTTTCAGCATATCCCATTGTCGGGCCTAGCTATCTCTGCAGGGTCAACACCAAACATTTTGCATTCACCTCTCCAGGTTTGCTGAATTTGTTTTTGTTGGCATTAGGATTCTGCACACTTGACGTCCCTAATAAGTTGGTACCACAGGTACCCAGGGCATGTATTTTATATGTTACAAGTGGCCCTGTGGCATGTATTGCGCCACCCACTGAGGTAGCCCTTTAAATCATATCTCAGGCCTGCCATTGGAGCCTGTGTGTGCAGTTTTAAACTACCATTTTGACCTGGCAAAATGAACCTTTTGCTAGGTCTAAGCCTTCTATATAAATACATATGTCTCCCATGGGGTAGGCCCTAAACAGCCCACAGCAAATGGTGCATTGTATGTACAATGCTACACATGTGCTTTTTAGTAACATGCCATGGTATTGAGGGACTCTTGAATTTGTTTTTCACTATTGCAAGGCCTACCTCTCCAATAAGATAACTTTGGGCTACCTTATTTGATTTAATAAGTGATACCCTTTGTGTGGGACCAGGTAGGAATTTCATGTTTGGTGTCTGAGGAATTGTAATTTAAAACCCTCTTTATTGATCTTGTCAGATTATAGGTCACAATTCTGAAAATGTCTCTTTTAAAAAGTTCACATTTTCTTGTTCTTACCATTTGGTGCCTGCAGCCTGTTTCTTGGGCCACATGAGTAGGTGTAGTTGACAGATGGCCTTTGTGTATTCCTCCCAGACAGCCATACAGTAGAGGGTCTGACTATTAGCCAGATGGGCCATCCTGATTTAATGAGAAGGATGAAGCTGTTCCCTTCCACACTTGTGCTTTGAAGACACTAACTCAGCTCACACACATATAAATTCACTGTAGCCTATTGTGACTTCAGACAGACTGGGATCAAGGAGGCATGACATTCCATATACCTCTGTGGGGGGACAACGTCAGAGGTTTCTCCCATTTCAAAGCTCACACCAGGTATAAAAGTAGGACCTTTATACCCACTCTTCAAATCACTTCTGGACCTCAGTAAGTAAACTCAGAAGAAAGATTGCTCTGCTGCTTTACTACTGGAAGGACTGCCCTGCTGCAAGAAGGGCTGTTCTGATTCCCTTCTACAAGAGGGAAGAAGACTGAACCTGTTCCTTAAGCCCAGAAACACCAGAGTGACTCTAAGGGCTAGGTTACTGGGCTGCTGTTCTGAGCTACAAGATCATAACAAGCTCCAGAGAGCTGTCCTGCATCGGCCCACGCTCAGCGGACCCCTGTCCGGTGCCCTGCTTCTGGCCTCTGCTGGAGTGAGTCCTGATCCCCAAGAGGTGCCCCAGGTTCTGGAACTTGGCTGAGATCAGAGTGCACTACTTCTGACCCAACTGTTCATTCTCTCAGAACTGACACAGCACAATGCAACTTGACTCAGAGAGACATTGTATAATGTACTGCAGCACCTTGCAGCCCCTCATCTGTGACCTCATCAGAACTGATGCAGCACAATACAAGACCTAGCTTTGCTGTGTTCACAGCTCCTCATTGAAACCAACACAGGATGATGCAACGATTTGCATCAACGACTTAAGGTACAATTCTCGTGGAACTTTCCTGGTCCAAATATCTGGCTCGTGCTCCATCATGGTCAGCCTGAACCTGAGACTTTGTCCTGGTCTGGTGCAACCAGACAACCACAATTGACACTTTGTGCTTTTAAGCAATATACTTACCTTAAATTTTTGAAATCGCATATTTTCGGTTCTATTGATTGGATTTTTGTTATTCTGGTGTCACATCATTTATAAAATGTCACTCTACATTTCTAAATTGGTGTAGTATTTTTCTTGTTGGGTGGATTTTTCACTGTATTCCTGTTTCAGTGATGCATAAATACTTTACACATTACTTCCAAGTTTAGCTTGGCTGCTTTTGAGCCAAGCTACCAGAGGATTAATCCTTGCAGTTGATCATGACAAGGATTGTCACTGTTGCCTTAGATGGGCTCACACCGCTCTCAACAAACAACCATCTCTTGCACCTGCTATGATATCATTTTGATGTTTGTTGGTGTGCAAGCTAGGCAGCAGGTATTTTAACCTACTGAACTACTGTACTATTTTTTGCATTCCACTATTAGTTGTTACTGTTTGGATGGGATCTTAGAGGATATATATTGTTTCAGCATATCCCATTGTCGGGCCTAGCCATCTCTGCAGGGTCAACACCAAACATTTTGCATTCACCTCTCCAGTTTTGCTGAATTTGTTTTTGTTGGCATTAGGATTCTGCACACTTGGGGGCATATTTATACTCTGGTTGCGCCGAATTTGCGTCGTTTTTTTTGACGCAAATTCGACGCAAAACTAACGCCATATTTATACTTTGGCGCTAGACGCGTCTAGCGCCAAAGTTCCCGGAATGTGCGTCATTTTTTAGCGTGAACCCCTTCCTTGCGTTAATGATATGCAAGGGAGGCGTTCCCGTCTTAAAAAATGACTCCCAGGCCTTTACGTGGTATTTATACTCCCGGGCAAAAATGACGCCCGGGAGTGGGCGTGGCCAAAAACGGCGCATTTGCGCCGCTTTTTAACGCCTGGGTCAGGGATGGCGTTAAGGGACAAGTGGGCTCAAAATGAGCCCAGAGTGCCCTCCCCTGCCCCCAGGGACCCCCCCTGCCACCCTTGCCCACCCCAGGAGGACACCCAAGGACGGAGGGACCCATCCCATGGACATTAAGGTAAGTTCAGGTAAGTATTTTTTTTTTTTTTTTGTGGCATAGGGGGGCCTGATTTGTGCCCCCCTACATGCCACTATGCCCAATGACCATGCCCAGGGGACAGAAGTCCCCTGGGCATGGCCATTGGGCAAGGGGGCATGACTCCTATCTTTACAATGATAGGAGTCATGTTGATGGGGGATGGGCGTCGAAAATAAATGGCGCAAGTCGGGTTACGATGATTTTTTCGACGCAACCTGACTTGCCCCATTTTAAGACGCCCATGCGCCATTTTCCCCCTACGCCGGCGCTGCCTGGTGTACGTGGTTTTTCTCGCGCACACCAGGCAGCGCCGGTCTGCTTGCGCCGGCTAACGCCATTCAATAAATACGGCGCCCGCATGGCGCTTCAGAATGGCGTTAGCCGGCACTAATTTTTTTGACGCAAAACTGCGTTAGCGCAGTTTTGCGTCAAAAAGTATAAATACGGCCCTTGACGTCCCTAATAAGTTGGTACCACAGGTACCCAGGGCATGTATTTTATATGTTACAAGTGGCCCTGTGGCATGTATTGCGCCACCCACTGAGGTATCCCTTTAAATCATATCTCAGGCCTGCCATTGGAGCCTGTGTGTGCAGTTTTAAACTACCATTTTGACCTGCCAAAATGAACCTTTTGCTAGGTCTAAGCCTTCTATATAAATACATATGTCTCCCATGGGGTAGGCCCTAAACAGCCCACAGCAAATGGTGCATTGTATGTACAATGCTACACATGTGCTTTTTAGTAACATGCCATGGTAGTGAGGAACTCTCGAATTTGTTTTTCACTATTGCAAGGCCTACCTCTCCAATAAGATAACTTTGGGCTACCTTATTTGATTTAATAAGTGATACCCTTTGTGTGGGATCAGGTAGGAATTTCATGTTTGGTGTCTGAGGAATTGTAATTTAAAACCCTCTTTATTGATCTTGTCAGATTATAGGTCACAATTCTGAAAATGTCTCTTTTAAAAAGTTCACATTTTCTTGTTCTTACCATTTGGTGCCTGCAGCCTGTTTCCTGGGACACATGAGTAGGTGTAGTTGACAGCTGGCCTTTGTGTATTCCTCCCAGACAGCCATACAGTAGAGGGTCTGACTATTAGCCAGATAAGCCATCCTGATTTAATGAGAAGGGGGAAGCTGTTCCCTTCCACACTTGCTCTTTGAAGACACTAACTCAGCTCACACACAAATAAATTCACTGTAGCCTATTGTGACTTCAGACAGACTGGGATCAAGGAGGCATGACATTCCATATACCTCTGTGGGGGGACAACCTCAGAGGTTTCTCCCATTTCAAAGCTCACACCAGGTATAAAAGTAGGACCTTTATACCCACTCTTCAAATCACTTCTGGACCTCAGTAAGTAAACTCAGAAGAAAGATTGCTCTGCTGCTTTACTACTGGAAAGACTGCCCTGCTGCAAGAAGGGCTGTTTTGATTCCCTTCTACAAGAGGGAAGAAGACTGAACCTGTTCCTTAAGCCTAGAAACACCAGAGTGACTCTAAGGGCTAGGTTACTGGGCTGCTGTTCTGAGCTACAAGATCAGAACAAGCTCCAGAGAGCTGTCCTGCATCGGCCCACACTCAACGGACCCCTGTCCAGTGCCCTGCTTCTGGCCTCTGCTGGAGTGAGTCCTGATCCCCAAGAAGTTCCCCAGGTTCTGGAACTTGGCTGAGATCAGAGTGCACTACTTCTGACCCAACTGTTCATTCTCTCAGAACTGACACAGCACAATGCAACTTGACTCAGAGCGACATAGTATAATGTACTGCAGCACCTTGCAGCCCCTCATCTGTGACCTCATCAAAACTGATGCAGCACAATACAAGACCTAGCTTCGCTATGTTCACAGCTCTTCATTGAAACCAACACAGGATGATGCAACAATTTGCATCAACGACTTAAGGTACAATTCTCGTGGAACTTTCCTGGTCCACATATCTGGCTCGTGCTCCATCATGGTCAGCCTGAACCTGAGGCTTTGTCCTGGTCTGGTGCAACCAGACAACCACAATTGGCACTTTGTGTTTTAAACAATATACTTACCTTAAATTTTTGAAATCGCATATCTTCGGTTCTATATATTGGATTTTTGTTAATTTTGGTGTCACATCATTTATAAAATGTTACTCTACATTTCTAAATTGGTGTAGTATTTTTCTTGTTGGGTGTTTTTTTCACTGTATTACTGTTTCAGTGATGCATAAATACTTTACACATTACTTCCAAGTTTAGTTTGGCTGCTTTTGAGCCAAGCTACCCGAGGATTAATGCTTGCAGTTCATCATGACAAGGATTGTCACTGTTGCTTTAGATGGGCTCACACCGCTCTCAACAATCAACCATCTCTTGCACCTATGTTATGATATCATTTTGATGTTTCTTGGTGTGCAGGCTAGGCAGCAGGTATATTAACCTACTGAACTGCTGTACTATTTTTTGCATTCCACTATTAGTTGTTACTGTTTGGATGGGATCTTAGAGGATATATATTGTTTCAGCATATCCCATTGTCGGGCCTAGCCATCTCTGCAGGGTCAACACCAAACATTTTGCATTCACCTCTATAGTTTTGCTGAATTTGATTTTGTTGGCATTAGGATTCTGCACACTTGACGTCCCTAATAAGTTGGTACCACAGGTACCCAGGGCATGTATTTTATATGTTACAAGTGTCCCTGTGGCATGTATTGCGCCACCCACTGAGGTATCCCTTTAAATTATATCTCAGGACTTCCATTGGAGCCTGTGTGTGCAGTTTTAAACTTCCATTTTGACCTGGCAAAATGAACCTTTTGCTAGTTCTAAGCCTTCTATATAAATACATATGTCTCCCATGGAGTAGGCCCTAAACAGCCCACAGCAAATGATGCATTGTATGTACAATGCTACACATGTGCTTTTTAGTAACATGCCATGGTAGTGAGGAACTCTCAAATTTGTTTTTCACTATTGCAAGGCCTACCTCTCCAATAAGATAACTTTGGGCTACCGTAATTGATTTAATAAGTGATACCCTTTGTGTGGGACCAGGTAGGAATTTCATGTTTGGTATCTGAGGAATTGTAATTTAAAACCCTCTTTATTGATCTTGTCAGATTATAGGTCACAATTCTGAAAATGTCTCTTTTAAAAAGTTCACATTTTCTTGTTCTTACCATTTGGTGCCTGCAGCCTGTTTCCTGGGCCACATGAGTAGGTGTAGTTGACAGCTGGCCTTTGTGTATTCCTCCCAGACAGCCATACAGTAGAGGGTCTGACTATTAGCCAGATGGGCCATCCTGATTTAATGAGAAGGGGGAAGCTGTTCCCTTCCACACTTGCGCTTTGAAGACACTAACTCAGCTCACACACAAATAAATTCACTGTAGCCTATTGTGACTTCAGACAGACTGGGATCAAGGAGGCATGACATTCCATATACCTCTGTGGGGGGACAACCTCAGAGGTTTCTCCCATTTCAAAGCTCACACCAGGTATAAAAGTAGGACCTTTATACCCACTCTTCAAATCACTTCTGGACCTCAGTAAGTAAACTCAGAATAAAGATTGCTCTGCTGCTTTACTACTGGAAGGACTGCCCTGCTGCACGAAGGGCTGTTCTGATTCCCTTCTACAAGAGGGAAGAAGACTGAACCCGTTCCTTAAGCCCAGAAACACCAGACTGACTCTAAGGGCTAGGTTACTGGGCTGCTGTTCTGAGCTACAAGATCATAACAAGCTCCAGAGAGCTGTCCTGCATCGGCCCAAGCTCAACGGGACCTGCCTGTGCCCTGCTTCTGGCCTCTGCTGGAGTGAGTCCTGATCCCCAAGAGGTGCCCCAGGTTCTGGAACTTGGCTGAGATCAGAGTGCACCACTTCTGACCCAACTGTTTATTCTCTCAGAACTGACACAGTACAATGCAACTTGACTCAGAGCGACATTGTATAATGTACTGCAGCACCTTGCAGCCCCTCATCTGTGACCTGATCAGAACTGATGGAGCACAATACAAAACCTAGCTTTGCTGTGTTCACAGCTCCTCATTGAAACCAACACAGGATGATGCAACAATTTGCATCAACGACTTAAGGTACAATTCTAGTGGAACTTTCCTGGTCCACATATCTGGCTCGTGCTCCATCATGGTCAGCCTGAACCTGAGACTTTGTCCTGGTCTGGTGCAACCAGACAACCACAATTGGCACTTTGTGCTTTTAAACAATATACTTACCTTACATTTTTGAAATCGCATATCTTCGGTTCTATTGATTGGATTTTTGTTATTTTGGTGTCACATCATTTATAAAATGTTACTCTACATTTCTAAATTGGTGTAGTATTTTTCTTGTTGGGTGGATTTTTCACTGTATTACTGTTTCAGTGATGCATAAATAATTTACACATTACTTCCAAGTTTAGCTTGGCTGCTTTTGAGCCAAGCTACCAGAGGATTAATCCTTGCAGTTCATCATGACAAGGATTGTCACTGTTGCTTTAGATGGGCTCACACCGCTCTCAACAATCAACCATCTCTTGCACCTATGTTATGATATCATTTTGATGTTTGTTGGTGTGCAGGCTAGGCAGCAGGTATATTAACCTACTGAACTGCTGTACTATTTTTTGCATTCCACTATTAGTTGTTACTGTTTGGATGGGATCTTAGAGGATATATATATTGTTTCAGCATATCCCATTGTCGGGCCTAGCCATCTCTGCAGGGTCAACACCAAACATTTTGCATTCACCTCTCCAGGTTTGCTGAATTTGTTTTTGTTGGCATTAGGATTCTGCACACTTGACGTCCCTAATAAGTTGGTACCACAGGTACCCAGGGCATGTATTTTATATGTTACAAGTGGCCCTGTGGCATGTATTGCGCCACCCACTGAGGTAGCCCTTTAAATCATATCTCAGGCCTGCCATTGGAGCCTGTGTGTGCAGTTTTAAACTACCATTTTGACCTGGCAAAATGAACCTTTTGCTAGGTCTAAGCCTTCTATATAAATACATATGTCTCCCATGGGGTAGGCCCTAAACAGCCCACAGCAAATGGTGCATTGTATGTACAATGCTACACATGTGCTTTTTAGTAACATGCCATGGTATTGAGGGACTCTTGAATTTGTTTTTCACTATTGCAAGGCCTACCTCTCCAAAAAGATAACTTTGGGCTACCTTATTTGATTTAATAAGTGATACCCTTTGTGTGGGACCAGGTAGGAATTTCATGTTTGGTGTCTGAGGAATTGTAATTTAAAACCCTCTTTATTGATCTTGTCAGATTATAGGTCACAATTCTGAAAATGTCTCTTTTAAAAAGTTCACATTTTCTTGTTCTTACCATTTGGTGCCTGCAGCCTGTTTCTTGGGCCACATGAGTAGGTGTAGTTGACTGATGGCCTTTGTGTATTCCTCCCAGACAGCCATACAGTAGAGGGTCTGACTATTAGCCAGATGGGCCATCCTGATTTAATGAGAAGGATGAAGCTGTTCCCTTCCACACTTGTGCTTTGAAGACACTAACTCAGCTCACACACATATAAATTCACTGTAGCCTATTGTGACTTCAGACAGACTGGGATCAAGGAGGCATGACATTCCATATACCTCTGTGGGGGGACAACCTCAGAGGTTTCTCCCATTTCAAAGCTCACACCAGGTATAAAAGTAGGACCTTTATACCCACTCTTCAAATCACTTCTGGACCTCAGTAAGTAAACTCAGAAGAAAGATTGCTCTGCTGCTTTACTACTGGAAGGACTGCCCTGCTGCAAGAAGGGCTGTTCTGATTCCCTTCTACAAGAGGGAAGAAGACTGAACCTGTTCCTTAAGCCCAGAAACACCAGAGTGACTCTAAGGGCTAGGTTACTGGGCTGCTGTTCTGAGCTACAAGATCATAACAAGCTCCAGAGAGCTGTCCTGCATCGGCCCACGCTCAGCGGACCCCTCTCCGGTGCCCTGCTTCTGGCCTCTGCTGGAGTGAGTCCTGATCCCCAAGAGGTGCCCCAGGTTCTGGAACTTGGCTGAGATCAGAGTGCACTACTTCTGACCCAACTGTTCATTCTCTCAGAACTGACACAGCACAATGCAACTTGACTCAGAGCGACATTGTATAATGTGCTGCAGCACCTTGCAGCCCCTCATCTGTGACCTCATCAGAACTGATGCAGCACAATACAAGACCTAGCTTTGCTGTGTTCACAGCTCCTCATTGAAACCAACACAGGATGATGCAACGATTTGCATCAACGACTTAAGGTACAATTCTCGTGGAACTTTCCTGGTCCAAATATCTGGCTCGTGCTCCATCATGGTCAGCCTGAACCTGAGACTTTGTCCTGGTCTGGTGCAACCAAACAACCACAATTGGCACTTTGTGCTTTTAAGCAATATACTTACCTTAAATTTTTGAAATCGCATATCTTCGGTTCTATTGATTGGATTTTTGTTATTCTGGTGTCACATCATTTATAAAATGTTACTCTACATTTCTAAATTGGTGTAGTATTTTTCTTGTTGGGTGGATTTTTCACTGTATTCCTGTTTCAGTGATGCATAAATACTTTACACATTACTTCCAAGTTTAGCTTGGCTGCTTTTGAGCCAAGCTACCAGAGGATTAATCCTTGCAGTTGATCATGACAAGGATTGTCACTGTTGCCTTAGATGGGCTCACACCGCTCTCAACAAACAACCATCTCTTGCACCTATGTTATGATATCATTTTGATGTTTGTTGGTGTGCAAGCTAGGCAGCAGGTATTTTAACCTACTGAACTGCTGTACTATTTTTTGCATTCCACTATTAGTTGTTACTGTTTGGATGGGATCTTAGAGGATATATATTGTTTCAGCATATCCCATTGTCGGGCCTAGCCATCTCTGCAGGGTCAACACCAAACATTTTGCATTCACCTCTCCAGTTTTGATGAATTTGTTTTTGTTGGCATTAGGATTCTGCACACTTGACGTCCCTAATAAGTTGGTACCACAGGTACCGAGGGCATGTATTTTATATGTTACAAGTGGCCCTGTGGCATGTATTGCACCACCCACTGAGGTATCCCTTTAAATCATATCTCAGGCCTGCCATTGGAGCCTGTGTGTGCAGTTTTAAACTACCATTTTGACCTGGCAAAATGAACCTTTTGCTAGGTCTAAGCCTTCTATATAAATACATATGTCTCCCATGGGGTAGGCCCTAAACAGCCCACAGCAAATGATGCATTGTATGTACAATGCTACACATGTGCTTTTTAGTAACATGCCATGGTAGTGAGGAACTCTCAAATTTGTTTTTCACTATTGCAAGGCCTACCTCTCCAATAAGATAACTTTGGGCTACCGTAATTGATTTAATAAGTGATACCCTTTGTGTGGGACCAGGTAGGAATTTCATGTTTGGTATCTGAGGAATTGTAATTTAAAACCCTCTTTATTGATCTTGTCAGATTATAGGTCACAATTCTGAAAATGTCTCTTTTAAAAAGTTCACATTTTCTTGTTCTTACCATTTGGTGCCTGCAGCCTGTTTCCTGGGCCACATGAGTAGGTGCAGTTGACAGCTGGCCTTTGTGTATTCCTCCCAGACAGCCATACAGTAGAGGGTCTGACTATTAGCCAGATGGGCCATCCTGATTTAATGAGAAGGGGGAAGCTGTTCCCTTCCACACTTGCGCTTTGAAGACACTAACTCAGCTCACACACAAATAAATTCACTGTAGCCTATTGTGACTTCAGACAGACTGGGATCAAGGAGGCATGACATTCCATATACCTCTGTGGGGGGACAACCTCAGAGGTTTCTCCCATTTCAAAGCTCACACCAGGTATAAAAGTAGGACCTTTATACCCACTCTTCAAATCACTTCTGGACCTCAGTAAGTAAACTCAGAAGAAAGAT
The DNA here is from genome assembly GCF_031143425.1 of Pleurodeles waltl. NCBI lineage: Eukaryota > Metazoa > Chordata > Amphibia > Caudata > Salamandridae > Pleurodeles > Pleurodeles waltl. The sequence goes on from NC_090437.1 coordinate 834,951,980, forward strand.
TGCTCTGCTGCTTTACTACTGGAAGGACTGCCCTGCTGCATGAAGGGCTGTTCTGATTCCCTTCTACAAGAGGGAAGAAGACTGAACCTGTTCCTTAAGCCCAGAAACACCAGAGTGACTCTAAGGGCTAGGTTACTGGGCTGCTGTTCTGAGCTACAAGATCATAACAAGCTCCAGAGAGCTGTCCTGCATCGGCCCAAGCTCAACGGGACCTGCCTGTGCCCTGCTTCTGGCCTCTGCTGGAGTGAGTCCTGATCCCCAAGAGGTGCCCCAGGTTCTGGAACTTGGCTGAGATCAGAGTGCACCACTTCTGACCCAACTGTTTATTCTCTCAGAACTGACACAGTACAATGCAACTTGACTCAGAGCGACATTGTATAATGTACTGCAGCACCTTGCAGCCCCTCATCTGTGACCTGATCAGAACTGATGGAGCACAATACAAAACCTAGCTTTGCTGTGTTCACAGCTCCTCATTGAAACCAACACAGGATGATGCAACAATTTGCATCAACGACTTAAGGTACAATTCTAGTGGAACTTTCCTGGTCCACATATCTGGCTCGTGCTCCATCATGGTCAGCCTGAAACTGAGACTTTGTCCTGGTCTGGTGCAACCAGACAACCACAATTGGCACTTTGTGCTTTTAAACAATATACTTACCTTAAATTTTTGAAATCGCATATCTTCGGTTCTATTGATTGGATTTTTGTTATTTTGGTGTCACATCATTTATAAAATGTTACTCTACATTTCTAAATTGGTGTAGTATTTTTCTTGTTGGGTGGATTTTTCACTGTATTACTGTTTCAGTGATGCATAAATAATTTACACATTACTTCCAAGTTTAGCTTGGCTGCTTTTGAGCCAAGCTACCAGAGGATTAATCCTTGCAGTTCATCATGACAAGGATTGTCACTGTTGCTTTAGATGGGCTCACACCGCTCTCAACAATCAACCATCTCTTGCACCTATGTTATGATATCATTTTGATGTTTGTTGGTGTGCAGGCTAGGCAGCAGGTATATTAACCTACTGAACTGCTGTACTATTTTTTGCATTCCACTATTAGTTGTTACTGTTTGGATGGGATCTTAGAGGATATATATATTGTTTCAGCATATCCCATTGTCGGGCCTAGCCATCTCTGCAGGGTCAACACCAAACATTTTGCATTCACCTCTCCAGGTTTGCTGAATTTGTTTTTGTTGGCATTAGGATTCTGCACACTTGACGTCCCTAATAAGTTGGTACCACAGGTACCCAGGGCATGTATTTTATATGTTACAAGTGGCCCTGTGGCATGTATTGCGCCACCCACTGAGGTAGCCCTTTAAATCATATCTCAGGCCTGCCATTGGAGCCTGTGTGTGCAGTTTTAAACTACCATTTTGACCTGGCAAAATGAACCTTTTGCTAGGTCTAAGCCTTCTATAAAAATACATATGTCTCCCATGGGGTAGGCCCTAAACAGCCCACAGCAAATGGTGCATTGTATGTACAATGCTACACATGTGCTTTTTAGTAACATGCCATGGTATTGAGGGACTCTTGAATTTGTTTTTCACTATTGCAAGGCCTACCTCTCCAAAAAGATAACTTTGGGCTACCTTATTTGATTTAATAAGTGATACCCTTTGTGTGGGACCAGGTAGGAATTTCATGTTTGGTGTCTGAGGAATTGTAATTTAAAACCCTCTTTATTGATCTTGTCAGATTATAGGTCACAATTCTGAAAATGTCTCTTTTAAAAAGTTCACATTTTCTTGTTCTTACCATTTGGTGCCTGCAGCCTGTTTCTTGGGCCACATGAGTAGGTGTAGTTGACAGATGGCCTTTGTGTATTCCTCCCAGACAGCCATACAGTAGAGGGTCTGACTATTAGCCAGATGGGCCATCCTGATTTAATGAGAAGGATGAAGCTGTTCCCTTCCACACTTGTGCTTTGAAGACACTAACTCAGCTCACACACATATAAATTCACTGTAGCCTATTGTGACTTCAGACAGACTGGGATCAAGGAGGCATGACATTCCATATACCTCTGTGGGGGGACAACCTCAGAGGTTTCTCCCATTTCAAAGCTCACACCAGGTATAAAAGTAGGACCTTTATACCCACTCTTCAAATCACTTCTGGACCTCAGTAAGTAAACTCAGAAGAAAGATTGCTCTGCTGCTTTACTACTGGAAGGACTGCCCTGCTGCAAGAAGGGCTGTTCTGATTCCCTTCTACAAGAGGGAAGAAGACTGAACCTGTTCCTTAAGCCCAGAAACACCAGAGTGACTCTAAGGGCTAGGTTACTGGGCTGCTGTTCTGAGCTACAAGATCATAACAAGCTCCAGAGAGCTGTCCTGCATCGGCCCACGCTCAGCGGACCCCTCTCCGGTGCCCTGCTTCTGGCCTCTGCTGGAGTGAGTCCTGATCCCCAAGAGGTGCCCCAGGTTCTGGAACTTGGCTGAGATCAGAGTGCACTACTTCTGACCCAACTGTTCATTCTCTCAGAACTGACACAGCACAATGCAACTTGACTCAGAGCGACATTGTATAATGTACTGCAGCACCTTGCAGCCCCTCATCTGTGACCTCATCAGAACTGATGCAGCACAATACAAGACCTAGCTTTGCTGTGTTCACAGCTCCTCATTGAAACCAACACAGGATGATGCAACGATTTGCATCAACGACTTAAGGTACAATTCTCGTGGAACTTTCCTGGTCCAAATATCTGGCTCGTGCTCCATCATGGTCAGCCTGAACCTGAGACTTTGTCCTGGTCTGGTGCAACCAAACAACCACAATTGGCACTTTGTGCTTTTAAGCAATATACTTACCTTAAATTTTTGAAATCGCATATCTTCGGTTCTATTGATTGGATTTTTGTTATTCTGGTGTCACATCATTTATAAAATGTTACTCTACATTTCTAAATTGGTGTAGTATTTTTCTTGTTGGGTGGATTTTTCACTGTATTCCTGTTTCAGTGATGCATAAATACTTTACACATTACTTCCAAGTTTAGCTTGGCTGCTTTTGAGCCAAGCTACCAGAGGATTAATCCTTGCAGTTGATCATGACAAGGATTGTCACTGTTGCCTTAGATGGGCTCACACCGCTCTCAACAAACAACCATCTCTTGCACCTATGTTATGAAATCATTTTGATGTTTGTTGGTGTGCAAGCTAGGCAGCAGGTATTTTAACCTACTGAACTGCTGTACTATTTTTTGCATTCCACTATTAGTTGTTACTGTTTGGATGGGATCTTAGAGGATATATATTGTTTCAGCATATCCCATTGTCGGGCCTAGCCATCTCTGCAGGGTCAACACCAAACATTTTGCATTCACCTCTCCAGTTTTGCTGAATTTGTTTTTGTTGGCATTAGGATTCTGCACACTTGACGTCCCTAATAAGTTGGTACCACAGGTACCGAGGGCATGTATTTTATATGTTACAAGTGGCCCTGTGGCATGTATTGCGCCACCCACTGAGGTATCCCTTTAAATCATATCTCAGGCCTGCCATTGGAGCCTGTGTGTGCAGTTTTAAACTACCATTTTGACCTGCCAAAATGAACCTTTTGCTAGGTCTAAGCCTTCTATATAAATACATATGTCTCCCATGGGGTAGGCCCTAAACAGCCCACAGCAAATGGTGCATTGTATGTACAATGCTACACATGTGCTTTTTAGTAACATGCCATGGTAGTGAGGAACTCTCGAATTTGTTTTTCACTATTGCAAGGCCTACCTCTCCAATAAGATAACTTTGGGCTACCTTATTTGATTTAATAAGTGATACCCTTTGTGTGGGACCAGGTAGGAATTTCATGTTTGGTGTCTGAGGAATTGTAATTTAAAACCCTCTTTATTGATCTTGTCAGATTATAGGTCACAATTCTGAAAATGTCTCTTTTAAAAAGTTCACATTTTCTTGTTCTTACCATTTGGTGCCTGCAGCCTGTTTCCTGGGACACATGAGTAGGTGTAGTTGACAGCTGGCCTTAGTGTATTCCTCCCAGACAGCCATACAGTAGAGGGTCTGACTATTAGCCAGATAAGCCATCCTGATTTAATGAGAAGGGGGAAGCTGTTCCCTTCCACACTTGCTCTTTGAAGACACTAACTCAGCTCACACACAAATAAATTCACTGTAGCCTATTGTGACTTCAGACAGACTGGGATCAAGGAGGCATGACATTCCATATACCTCTGTGGGGGGACAACCTCAGAGGTTTCTCCCATTTCAAAGCTCACACCAGGTATAAAAGTAGGACCTTTATACCCACTCTTCAAATCACTTCTGGACCTCAGTAAGTAAACTCAGAAGAAAGATTGCTCTGCTGCTTTACTACTGGAAAGACTGCCCTGCTGCAAGAAGGGCTGTTTTGATTCCCTTCTACAAGAGGGAAGAAGACTGAACCTGTTCCTTAAGCCTAGAAACACCAGAGTGACTCTAAGGGCTAGGTTACTGGGCTGCTGTTCTGAGCTACAAGATCAGAACAAGCTCCAGAGAGCTGTCCTGCATCGGCCCACACTCAACGGACCCCTGTCCAGTGCCCTGCTTCTGGCCTCTGCTGGAGTGAGTCCTGATCCCCAAGAAGTGCCCCAGGTTCTGGAACTTGGCTGAGATCAGAGTGCACTACTTCTGACCCAACTGTTCATTCTCTCAGAACTGACACAGCACAATGCAACTTGACTCAGAGCGACATAGTATAATGTACTGCAGCACCTTGCAGCCCCTCATCTGTGACCTCATCAAAACTGATGCAGCACAATACAAGACCTAGCTTCGCTATGTTCACAGCTCTTCATTGAAACCAACACAGGATGATGCAACAATTTGCATCAACGACTTAAGGTACAATTCTCGTGGAACTTTCCTGGTCCACATATCTGGCTCGTGCTCCATCATGGTCAGCCTGAACCTGAGGCTTTGTCCTGGTCTGGTGCAACCAGACAACCACAATTGGCACTTTGTGTTTTAAACAATATACTTACCTTAAATTTTTGAAATCGCATATCTTCGGTTCTATATATTGGATTTTTGTTAATTTTGGTGTCACATCATTTATAAAATGTTACTCTACATTTCTAAATTGGTGTAGTATTTTTCTTGTTGGGTGTTTTTTTCACTGTATTACTGTTTCAGTGATGCATAAATACTTTACACATTACTTCCAAGTTTAGTTTGGCTGCTTTTGAGCCAAGCTACCCGAGGATTAATCCTTGCAGTTCATCATGACAAGGATTGTCACTGTTGCTTTAGATGGGCTCACACCGCTCTCAACAATCAACCATCTCTTGCACCTATGTTATGATATCATTTTGATGTTTGTTGGTGTGCAGGCTAGGCAGCAGGTATATTAACCTACTGAACTGCTGTACTATTTTTTGCATTCCACTATTAGTTGTTACTGTTTGGATGGGATCTTAGAGGATATATATTGTTTCAGCATATCCCATTGTCGGGCCTAGCCATCTCTGCAGGGTCAACACCAAACATTTTGCATTCACCTCTATAGTTTTGCTGAATTTGATTTTGTTGGCATTAGGATTCTGCACACTTGACGTCCCTAATAAGTTGGTACCACAGGTACCCAGGGCATGTATTTTATATGTTACAAGTGTCCCTGTGGCATGTATTGCGCCACCCACTGAGGTATCCCTTTAAATTATATCTCAGGACTTCCATTGGAGCCTGTGTGTGCAGTTTTAAACTTCCATTTTGACCTGGCAAAATGAACCTTTTGCTAGGTCTAAGCCTTCTATTTTTAATACATATGTCTCCCATGGAGTAGGCCCTAAACAGCCCACAGCAAATGATGCATTGTATGTACAATGCTACACATGTGCTTTTTAGTAACATGCCATGGTAGTGAGGAACTCTCAAATTTGTTTTTCACTATTGCAAGGCCTACCTCTCCAATAAGATAACTTTGGGCTACCGTAATTGATTTAATAAGTGATACCCTTTGTGTGGGACCAGGTAGGAATTTCATGTTTGGTATCTGAGGAATTGTAATTTAAAACCCTCTTTATTGATCTTGTCAGATTATAGGTCACAATTCTGAAAATGTCTCTTTTAAAAAGTTCACATTTTCTTGTTCTTACCATTTGGTGCCTGCAGCCTGTTTCCTGGGCCACATGAGTAGGTGTAGTTGACAGCTGGCCTTTGTGTATTTCTCAATGACAGCCATACAGTAGAGGGTCTGACTATTAGCCAGATGGGCCATCCTGATTTAATGAGAAGGGGGAAGCTGTTCCCTTCCACACTTGCGCTTTGAAGACACTAACTCAGCTCACACACAAATAAATTCACTGTAGCCTATTGTGACTTAAGACAGACTGGGATCAAGGAGGCATGACATTCCATATACCTCTGTGGGGGGACAACCTCAGAGGTTTCTCCCATTTCAAAGCTCACACCAGGTATAAAAGTAGAACCTTTATACCCACTCTTCAAATCACTTCTGGACCTCAGTAAGTAAACTCAGAAGAAAGATTGTTCTTCTGCTTTACTACTGGGAGGACTGCCCTGCTGCAAGAAGGGCTGTTCTGATTCCTTTCTACAAGAGGGAAGAAAACTGAACCTGTTCCTTAAGCCCAGAAACACCAGAGTGACTCTAAGGGCTAGGTTACTGGGCTGCTGTTCTGAGCTACAGGATCATAACAAGCTCCAGAGAGCTGTCCTGCATGGGCCAACGCTCAACAGGACCTGCCTGTGCCCTGCTTCTGGCCTCTGCTGGAGTGAGTCCTGATCCCCAAGAGGTGCCCCAGGGTCTGGAACTTGGCTGAGATCAGAGTGCACCACTTCTGAGCCAACTGTTCATTCTCTCAGAACTGACACAGCACAATGCAACTTGACTCAGAGCGACATAGTATAATGTACTGCAGCACCTTGCAGCCCCTCATCTGTGACCTCATCAGAACTGATGCAGCACAATACAAGACCTAGCTTCGCTGTGTTCACAGCTCTTCATTGAAACCAACACAGGATGATGCAACAATTTGTATCAACGACTTAAGGTACAATTCTTGTGGAACTTTCCTGGTCCACATATCTGGCTCGTGCTCCATCATGGTCAGCCTGAACCTGAGACTTTGTCCTGGTCTGGTGCAACCAGACAACCACAATTGGCACTTTGTGCTTTTAAACAATATACTTACCTTAAATTTTTGAAATCGCATATCTTATGTTCTATTGATTGGATTTTTGTTAATTTTGGTGTCACATCATTTATAAAATGTTACTCTACATTTCTAAATTGGTGTAGTATTTTTCTTGTTGGGTGTTTTTTTCACTGTATTACTGTTTCAGTGATGCCTAAATACTTTACACAATACTTCCAAGTTTAGTTTGGCTGCTTTTGAGCCAAGCTACCAGAGGATTAATCCTTGCAGTTCATCATGACAACGATTGTCACTATTGCTTTAGATGGGCTTACACCGCTCTCAACAAACAACCATCTCTTGCACCAATGTTATGATATCATTTTGATGTTTGTTGGTGTGCTGGCTAGGCAGCAGGTATATTAACCTACTGAACTGCTGTACTATTTTTTGCATTCCACTATTAGTTGTTACTGTTTGGATGGGATCTTAGAGGATATATCTTGTTTCAGCATATGCCATTGTCGGGCCTATCCATAGCTGCAAGGTCAACACCAAACATTTTGCATTCACCTCTCCAGTTTTGCTGAATTTGTTTTTGTTGGCATTAGGATTCTGCACACTTGACGTCCCTAATAAGTTGGTACCACAGGTACCCATGGCATGTATTTTATATGTTACAAGTGGCCCTGTGGCATGTATTGCGCCACCCACTGAGGTATCCCTTTAAATCATATCTCAGGACTGCCATTTGAGCCTGTGTGTGCAGTTTTAAACTACCATTTTGACCTGGCAAAATGAACCTTTTGCTAGGTCTAAGCCTTCAATATAAATACATATGGCTCGCATAGGGTAGGCCCTAAACAGCCCACAGCAAATGGTGCATTGTATATACAATGCTACACATGTGCTTTTTAGTAACATGCCATGGTAGTGAGGAACTCTCGAATTTGTTTTTCACTATTGCAAGGCCTACCTCTCCAATAAGATAACTTTGGGCTACCTTACTTGATTTAATAAGTGATACCCTTTGTGTGGGACCAGGTAGGAATTTCATGTTTGGTATCTGAGGAATTGTAATTTAAAACCCTCTTTATTGATCTTGTCAGATTATAGGTCACAATTCTGAAAATGTCTCTTTTAAAAAGTTCACATTTTCTTGTTCTTACCATTTGGTGCCTGCAGCCTGTTTCCTGGGCCACATGAGTAGGTGTAGTTGACAGCTGGCCTTTGTGTATTCCTCCCAGACAGCCATACAGTAGAGGGTCTGACTATTAGCCAGATGGGCCATCCTGATTTAATGAGAAGTGGGAAGCTGTTCCCTTCCACACTTGCGCTTTGATGATACTAACTCAGCTCACACACAAATAAATTCACTGTAGCCTATTGTGACTTCAGACAGACTGGGATCAAGGAGGCATGACATTCCATATACCTCTGTGGGGGGACAACCTCAGAGGTTTCTCCCATTTCAAAGCTCACACCAGGTATAAAAGTAGGACCTTTATACCCACTCTTCAAATCACTTCTGGACCTCAGTAAGTAAACTCAGAAGAAAGAATGCTCTGCTGCTTTACTACTGGAAGGACTGCCCTGCTGCAAGAAGGGCTGTTCTGATTCCCTTCTACAAGAGGGAAGAAGACTGAACCTGTTCCTTAAGCCCAGCAACACCAGAGTGACTCTAAGGGCTAGGTTACTGTGTTGCTGTTCTGAGCTACAAGATCATGACAAGCTCCAGAGAGCTGTCCTGCATTGGCCCACGCTCAACGGGACCTGCCTGTGCCCTGCTTCTGGCCTCTGCTGGAGTGAGTCCTGATCCCCAAGAGGTGCCCCAGGTTCTGGAACTTGGCTGAGATCAGAGTGCACCACTTCTGACCCAACTGTTCATTCTCTCAGAACTGACACAGCACAATGCAACTTGACTCAGAGCGACATTGTATAATGTACTGCAGCACCTTGCAGCCCCTCATCTGTGACCTCATCAGAACTGATGCAGCACAATTCAAGACCTAGCTTCGCTGTGTTCACAGCTCCTCATTGAAACCAACACAGGATGATGCAACAATTTGCACCAACGACTTAAGGTACAATTCTCGTGCAACTTTCCTGGTCCACATATCTGGCTCGTGCTCCATCATGGTCAGCCTGAACCTGAGACTTTGTCCTGGTCTGGTGCAACCAGACAACCATAATTGGCACTTTGTGCTTTTAAGCAATATACTTACCTGACATTTTTGAAATCGCATATCTTTGGTTCTATTGATTGGATTTATTTTATTTTGGTGTCACATCATTTATAAAATGTTACTCTACATTTCTAAATTGGTGTAGTAATTTTCTTGCTGGGTGTTTTTTTTCACTGTATTACTGTTTCAGTGATGCATAAATACTTTACACATTACTTCCAAGTTTAGCTTGGCTGCTTTTGAGCCAAGCTACCAGAGGATTCATCCTTGCAGTTCATCATGACAAGGATTGTCACTGTTGCTTTAGATGGGCTCACACCGCTCTCAACAAACAACAATCTCTTGCACCAATGTTATGATATCATTTTGATGTTTGTTGGTGTGCAGGCTAGGCAGCAGGTATATTAACCTACTGAACTGCTGTACTATTTTTTGCATTCCACTATTAGTTGTTACTGTTTGGATGGGATCTTAGAGGATATATATTGTTTCAGCATATCCCCTTTGTCGGGCCTAGCCATCTCTGCAGGGTCAACACCAAACATTTTGCATTCACCTCTCCAGTTTTGCTGAATTTGTTTTTGTTGGCATTAGGATTCTGCACACTTGACATCCCTAATAAGTTGGTACCACAGGTACCCAGGGCATCTATTTTATATGTTACAAGTGGCCCTGTGGCATGTATTGCGCCACCCACTGAGGTAGCCCTTTAAATCATATCTCAGGCCTGCCATTGGAGCCTGTGTGTGCAGTTTTAAACTACCATTTTGACCTGGCAAAATGAACCTTTTGCTAGGTCTAAGCCTTCTATATAAATACATATGTGTCCCATAGAGTAGGCCCTAAACAGCCCACAGCAAATGGTGCATTGTATGTACAATGCTACACATGTGCTTTTTAGTAACATGCCATGGTAGTGAGGAAGTCTTGAATTTGTTTTTCACTATTGCAAGGCCTACCTCTCCAATAAGATAACTTTGGGCTACCTTATTTGATTTAATAAGTGATACCCTTTGTGTGGGACCAGGTAGGAATTTCATGTTTTGTGTCTGAGGAATTGTAATTTAAAACCCTCTTTATTGATCTTGTCAGATTATAGGTCACAATTCTGAAAATGTCTCTTTTAAAAAGTTCACATTTTCTTGTTCTTACCATTTGGTGCCTGCAGCCTGTTTCCTGGGCCACATGAGTAGGTGTAGTTGACAGCTGGCCTTTGTGTATTCCTCCCAGACAGCCATACAGTAGAGGGTCTGACTATTAGCCAGATGGGCCATCCTGATTTAATGAGAAGGGGGAAGCTGTTCCCTTCCACACTTGCGCTTTGAAGACACTAACTCAGCTCACACACAAATAAATTCACTGTAGCCTATTGTGACTTCAGACAGACTGGGATCAAGGAGGCATGACATTCCATATACCTCTGTGGGGGGACAACCTCAGAGGGTTCTCCCATTTCAAAGCTCACACCAGGTATAAAAGTAGGACCTTTATACCCACTCTTCAAATCACTTCTGGACCTCAGTAAGTAAACTCAGAAGAAAGATTGCTCTTCTGCTTTACTACTGGGAGGACTGCCCTGCTGCAAGAAGGGCTGTTCTGATTCCTTTCTTCAAGAGGGAAGAAAACTGAACCTGTTCCTTAAGCCCAGAAACACCAGAGTGACTCTAAGGGCTAGGTTACTGGGCTGCTGTTCTGAGCTACAGGATCATAACAAGCTCCAGAGAGCTGTCCTGCATGGGCCCACGCTCAACGGGACCTGCCTGTGCCCTGCTTCTGGCCTCTGCTGGAGTGAGTCCTGATCCCCAAGAGGTGCCCCAGGTTCTGGAACTTGGCTGAGATCAGAGTGCACCACTTCTGAGCCAACTGTTCATTCTCTCAGAACTGACACAGCACAATGCAACTTGACTCAGAGCGACATTGTATAATGTACTGCAGCACCTTGCAGCCCCTCATCTGTGACCTCATCAGAACTGATGCAGCACAATACAAGACCTAGCTTCGCTGTGTTCACAGCTCTTCATTGAAACCAACACAGGATGATGCAACAATTTGCATCAACGACTTAAGGTACAATTCTTGTGGAACTTTCCTGGTCCACATATCTGGCTTGTGCTCCATCATGGTCAGCCTGAACCTGAGACTTTGTCCTGGTCTGGTGCAACCAGACAACCACAATTGGCACTTTCTGCTTTTAAGCAATATACTTACCTTAAATTTTTTAAATCGCATATCTTCGGTTCTATTGATTGGATTTTTGTTAATTTTGGTGTCACATCATTTATAAAATGTTACTCTATATTTCTAAATTGGTGTAGTATTTTTCTTGTTGGGTGGTTTTTTCACTGTTTTACTGTTTCAGTGATGCATAAATACTTTACACATTACTTCCAGGTTTAGCTTGGCTGCTTTTGAGCCAAGCTACCAGAGGATTAATCCTTGCAGTTCATCATGACAAGGATTGTCACTGTTGCTTTAGATGGGCTCACACCGCTCTCAACAAACAACCATCTCTTTCACCTATGTTATGGTATCATTTTGATGTTTGTTGGTGTGCTGGCTAGGCAGCAGGTATATTAACCTACTGAACTGCTGTACTATTTTTTGCATTCCACTATTAGTTGTTACTGTTTGGATGGGATCTTAGAGGATATATCTTGTTTCAGCATATGCCATTGTCGGGCCTATCCATAGCTGCAAGGTCAACACCAAACATTTTGCATTCACCTCTCCAGTTTTGCTGAATTTGTTTTTGTTGGCATTAGGATTCTGCACACTTGACGTCCCTAATAAGTTGGTACCACAGGTACCCATGGCATGTATTTTATATGTTACAAGTGGCCCTGTGGCATGTATTGCGCCACCCACTGAGGTATCCCTTTAAATCATATCTCAGGACTGCCATTTGAGCCTGTGTGTGCAGTTTTAAACTACCATTTTGACCTGGCAAATGAACCTTTTGCTAGGTCTAAGCCTTCTATATAAATACATATGGCTCGCATAGGGTAGGCCCTAAACAGCCCACAGCAAATGGTGCATTGTATGTACAATGCTACACATGTGCTTTTTAGTAACATGCCATGGTAGTGAGGAACTCTCGAATTTGGTTTTCACTATTGCAAGGCCTACCTCTCCAATAAGATAACTTTGGGCTACCTTATTTGATTTAATAAGTGATACCCTTTGTGTGGGACCAGGTAGGAATTTCATGTTTGGTGTCTGAGGAATTGTAATTTAAAACCCTCTTTATTGATCTTGTCAGATTATAGGTCACAATTCTGAAAATGTCTCTTTTAAAAAGTTCACATTTTCTTGTTCTTACCATTTGTTGCCTGCAGCCTGTTTCCTGGGCCACATGAGTAGGTGTAGTTGACAGCTGGCCTTTGTGTATTCCTCCCAGACAGCCATACAGTAGAGGGTCTGACTATTAGCCAGATGGGCCATCCTGATTTAATGAGAAGGGGGAAGCTGTTCCCTTCCACACTTGCGCTTTGAAGACACTAACTCAGCTCACACACAAATAAATTCACTGTAGCCTATTGTGACTTCAGACAGGCTGGGATCAAGGAGGCATAACATTTCATATACCTCTATGGGGGGACAACCTCAGAGGTTTCTCCCATTTCAAAGCTCACACCAGGTATAAAAGTAGGACCTTTAGACCCACTCTTCAAATCACTTCTGGACCTCAATAAGTAAACTCAGAAGATGGATTGCTCTGCTGCTTTACTACAGGAAGAACTGCCCTGCTGCAAGAAGGGCTGTTCTGATTCCCTTCGACAAGAGGGAAGAAGAGTGAACCTGTTCCTTAAGCCCAGAATCACCAGAGTGACTCTAAGGGCTAGGTTACTGGGCTGCTGTTCTGAGCTACAAGATCATAACAAGCTCCAGAGAGCTGTCCTGCATCGGCCCACGCTCAATGGGACCTGCCTGTGCCCTGCTTCTGGCCTCTGCTGGAGTGAGTCCTGATCCCCAAGAGGTGCCCCAGGTTCTGGAACTTGGCTAGGATCAGAGTGCACCACTTCTGACCCAACTGTTCATTCTCTCAGAACTGACACAGCACAATGCAACTTGACTCAGAGCGACATAGTATAATGTTCTGCAGCACCTTGCAGCCCCTCATCTGTGACCTCATCAGAACTGATGCAGCACAATACAAGACCTAGCTTCGCCGTGTTCACAGCTCCTCATTGAAACCAACACAGGATGATGCAACAATTTGCATCAACGACTTAAGGTACAATTCTCGTGGAACTTTCCTGGTCCACATATCTGGCTCGTGCTTCATCATGGTCAGCCTGAACCTGAGACTTTGTCCTGGTCTGGTGCAACCAGACAACCACAATTGGCACTTTGTGCTTTTAAACAATATACTTACCTTAAATTTTTGAAATCGCATATCTTCGGTTCTATTGATTGGATTATTGTTATTTTGGTGTCACATCATTTATAAAATGTTACTCTACATTTCTAAATTGGTGTAGTATTTTTCTTGTTGGGTGTTTTTTTCACTGTATTACTGTTTCAGTGATGCATAAATACTTTACACATTACTTCCAAGTTTAGCTTGGCTGCTTTTGAGCCAAGCTATCAGAGGATTAATCCTTGCAGTTCATCATGACAAGGATTGTCACTGTTGCTTTAGATGTGCTCACACCGCTCTCAACAAACAACCATCTCTTGCACCTATGTTATGATATCATTTTGATGTTTTTTGGTGTGCAGGCTAGGCAGCAGGTATATTAACCTACTGAACTGCTGTACTATTTGTTGCATTCCACTATTAGTTGTTACTGTTTGGATGGGTTAAGTTATGTTTTACAAGTAGTAGATTCTTAAGTATAGTTCTCACCAAACTCTACCAACAATTATATGTTATACAAATCAAACAAATGAGTGTCTCAATTTCTTATATTTGGTATTTGGAAAGTAAATAAATACGTTGGCTCAGATTTGAGAGGGCCTAGCGTCTCTTTGCCCATTATTAGCATCTTTTTTTTACATTAATGTGGCCCAATGATGCCAAAATCGCTGCGCCATATTTATAAAGTGGCGCACTGCATGTATGCATTGCACCACTTTGCAACCCCTTGTGCCACATTATGCCTGTGCCAGGCATAAAGTATGCAAGGGGGCATTCCCCCATCAGGAGGGCTGAACAAATGGAACAAAGAAATTCAGAAGATTTATTTGCGCCATTTGTAACGCCTGCCCAGAGCAGGCATTAAAAGAGGGCACACCATTATTTATAATGGGCTCCTATGTACTGTTCAGGGTTAGCGCCAAAGTTTTAAACAGTACCTCAATAGCATCAAACCTTTTGGCGCGATTGCCCCCTACCCTGCGGCATGGTGAGCCGTATTTTAAATTTGGCGCACACATGGAGCAGTAGAGGGGCACTGGGTGCAGTGCCACTTTTCTTAAATCTGCCTCTTTGATTTTTATTTAGACTCCATAATGAGAAGCACAATTCTTTAGCTGTCCACAAATGCACAATGATATTATAAAAAATGAATGATTATCTTCACTTTTGTTTTGGACTTAGGCTCTGCTAACTAGGCTACAGTGCATATATTTTGGCCCCTAAGAGATGCCAAAATTGACTATTCTTCTAATCTATAAAGTTAACTGACCTCATATATGGTACAAAGTGTACCCAGAGCCTGTAAGTTAAATGTCATAAGTGGACTGCAGAACCCATGGTACCACCCTCTACAGTGACAGAGAAACATGACTCTAGCCTCTGTGTTCAGTACTAAACTGCCATTTCGACCTGGCAAAATAAACCTTTAGCTATGCCTAAGCCCTCCTTTTAAATACATGTATCACCCACACAGCCAAGAAACAGGGCACATTATATGTACAATGTTAGACATGTACTTTTAAGTTGTACATGTCCTAATAGTTAGAAACTCTCAAATGTGTTTTTCACTATTGCAAGGCCTACCTCTCCTATAGGATAACATTAGGTTACCTTATTACATTTATTAAGTGATAACCTTTGTGTGTGAGCCGGTAGGCATATTATGATTTCTGTCTGAGAAATTGTAATTTAAATCCCTCTTTGTTGGTAATATCAGATTTTAAGCAACAATTCAGAAAATGCCTCCTTTAAAAAGTTGGCATTTTCTCATCCAAACCACTTGGTGCCTGCAGCATGTTTCCTGGGTCACATGAGTCAGTATAGTTGGCATCTGTCCTTTGTGTATTCCTCCCAAACAGCCACACAATAGGAGGGCTTACTGTTAGCAGGATGGGCCATCCTGATTTGATATGAAGGGCAGAGCTGTCCCATTCACACTTGCACTTCAAAGACACCAACTCAGCTCGCACACAAATAACTTCACTGTAGCCTATTGTTACTGCAGTCAGACTGGGATCAGGAAGGCAGGAAATTCCATACCCCTCTGTGGAGAGAAAACTTCAGAAGCTTCTCCCATTTCAAAGACAACATTGGGTATAAATGTAGGACCATCAGACAGGTAGGTTTGCCAAGATTATCCATATTGACAGGCTTAAATCCACCTTTTAAAAGTATGTCACCCCTAAGTAGGCCTTACTGTACATAAGGCAGGGTGTGTGATATTTAAAAATAAGACATGTAAAAGTTTAATGTTGAACATGTCCTTACAGTGGAAAATCCGTAAAAGCTATTTTCACTGTAGCAAGGATAGCTGTTCCATAGGAAAGCACTGGGGTGCTATAGAACATTTATAATATTATCTATGGCTAGGTAACAGCTACACACTTCAATCTTTGACTTTTTAAAATAGTTATTACAAGCCAAAATGACTTGTAAAATTGGATTTGTAATAAATAGTTTGGAAAATGTAGTGTTAGAAAGTTACCTTTTCCCTACCTAAAGCCTCTAGAAGCCCATTTGCATGAGTTCCAAGTGCCACAGAGGAATGGATTAGCCCCTTTAATAAGGTGTGAACTTGCTACCAGTGCTGAAGCGAAGGCCTTGGATGTGAGGAGGTATTGTGGTCCTCTGGCAGGAGGAAGATCTGGACTGTGCCCAGGAACTTGATTAACTTCAAAGAGGCCTAGACTGTCAAAGGCAAATGTTAGCTGACATCTTGGCAAGGCCTACGTTTATCTATCTAGCTAAGAGCCATCAATCTCAATGGTAGAGGAGCTGCCCCCAAAACTGGTTTAAGATCACCACAGAGGAGGGGATGCTCATTTCCCTGGCCATTGTTTCTATTTTACTTCCCACATCCTTAGGCATTAGGATGTGTTTACAAGCATTTTTGAAACAATAAGGAGGAATGGCAGGAAAAAGTGAGTGAATAGCGGAGACTTAAATGAGAAAGAGTGTGTGAGAAAGAGATAGATAATTTAGGTGTTTGTATGCTTAGAAAATAGTAGAGTATAGAACCATAAATATAAGTGTGGGGTGTGAAAAATGAGAAAAAGGTGAGAAAATCATAATATAGGAATTGAGTGGCATTCATAATATTTTGTACATTTTACAGTAATGTCAAAGACACATGGCAACCATCAAATTTTTTTAATGTTCCAGAGATGAATGGTTAACAGGAATACATACAGGTAGAACATTGTCTATTAAAACACTACCTCATAGTCCTGCATCTACATATAAAGATATTGAAGTCTCTGTAAACAAGTAGGCAGTGTAGCTGTCTGAACATCCGGTTTAAAAACATTTATTGAGAAAGTGAAGCATGTCATGACTCTGCCGAGCCTTTACCCTCCAAGGATATTATCCTGCTGGAATGTGTAAGAACATAGTATGCATTTTGTAAACATTGTATTGTTATTACTGCTACTCCAATCTTAATTTCCATTTGAAAAATAAACAATGTTTGCTATTGATATAATTTACATTAAAGGAAAAAATACTAAACACCTTTTACAGTTGCATGAGTAAGGAGTGGTACAAGAAAATCATGACATTTTAAGATGAATGCCCATATTGTCAAGACAAGTGTGGATGTGGGAATAATGAAAACATTTAGGTTGTCACCACCATCGATTGACCAAGTAATCTGTGCAAAAGAGTTGATGGGAGCAAACAGGGAGAGATGTACCAAGTGGGATGCTTAAGAAGAATGGTAATAGTCTGCACTACAGATGACAAAAATAAACTAGGTAGGTAGATGTTATTACAATGACACAAAATTTAAGAAATTAAGCACATCTAATTTCACCGATTTGTTTAATATTGAGGAGCTCGATGTCCATCAGAATTCATGACACACTACCCCTTTCATTACATAGGCTATGTCAATTATTTTGTCATTATTAAAACAGAGGCAGGCATTAATACCTGCCAATATTCAGCTATCTATATCTCAGAATTGGCCAGTCTATGTCTTCATGGACTTAGCAGACACAGATGGACTAATTATAGAAAAACCATAAGTGTAGGACAGATTTATGTGACTTCTTCATGCCATTCTCATCCAGGGTTGATTTGCCAAACTTCTCTTTTCTGTCCAAGATCTCACTTCACTGTTTTATACTACAGGCCACATCTCTCCCTACTGCCACTTATAGTGGCTCAAAATGTTATGTATGGCCCTCACTGATAGCCACTATTGAGAATACTACATTCTTGATTTGGTTATTCACTGCAATGATGTAGCAACTGTGGGAAACAAAAGTTGTTTTTAACTGTTGATACCTTGCACAGGAATTCAGGCTGCTCTGAGAGGGTTGTCTGAGACCCTGTCAGTACTGCACAATCTTTTTATTCCAGTGAAGAGCAGATAGTACAGATTTGAGTGGGGAGGGAACACACAGAATGCGGTGGAGGTGGGTGGCAAAAGTTCAGGTATTTTTTTATATATTTGAGATGGAGGAAAGGACATGCTATGTTTAACTTCCTTATTGTACCTCTGCCTTGCACAGCAGTTAAAATCAGAGGTAGATGGGTTTGGGGGCCAAACATAACAAAAAATTCCATAAGTAGTGAATACTCCAGTGTCTTTCACCTCGGGGTTATGATTTACATTATAAACGATTTGAGCTTCATTGTTGTTTCTTCAATGTCACTGACAGACCCACTTGATTAAAACATCCACCTTATTCACTGTTGCCCATCTACACCTCAAGATTTTCTCATTCTCATGTGTCCCCTATTCTCTTCATTTTCCTCTTTAAAATGGAACACGAAGCATTAAATATTTTGTCATGATTGCATGCATTTATCCCTAACAGGTTTTGTATTGTTTTTGGTGATCTCTAGTACTCCTTTTCTTTAAATGTAACATGAATAGTTGAGGTCAGCCATACTATTGTCTTACAGTACCATATTTCTTGTTAACAAGTGATACACTCTGTAAATATGATATAAGACACAATGCTTATAAACATAAACTCTAATCCTGACCCCAGAGAAGCTAAGTGGTAAAACACAGATCGAAAGAGAACATGGACATGATCACCTCATGGAAGCAATTCAATCAGAGGCAACATAGAGACATCCCTTAAAGTGGGTTGTCTGGCTGCAGAGGATGGTGTAGCGAAAGGGAAATGGGCATCACAATACTTTATCACAAGGGGCACAGAAATGGTTACAAAACGAGTTGCGGATGTGGTCGGACAAATCATAAACCCTACTCTAACTGAATGAATATGCTAGCACAAGTGAAAAGTGTTGTACCTACATTTTTCAGGTTATATAAAAACAATTTAAAAACTAGGCATTCAGAAGAGTCTCATGCATGGTTAGTTCACATAGTCAAAGGGTAGGTTAAGAATGGTGAATGGGTGCCTGGAAGGTATTCCAGTCATTCAAGCAAGACAAAGATAAACCACTGCTTCACCCTCACATTTGTATGGACACTTTCCTATGTTGACTACAGCAAGGATGTCTATAGAGGACTTTGCCAGTATTCTGAACCTTATAAAACTAGTTTGCCTTCTTTCCTCCTCCTTGGCCAGCCATGAATGAATTGTTACCCCAGCAATGAAGGTGTTTCACTGGCTGCCCCAAAGAAGAGGCTAAGTACAAACTCCTGTGTCTCATACCCCAGGCAGTGAATAGACAATGCTTTATTGTCTGTAAAGATGATTTTTAGCTGCCATCATCAACCTCACCTAGCAAAGTACAAAACACCCATTCAAGAGACAGAATTAGAGAGAAGGTATGTTCCCGTCTCCTACCTTCCCTTTTACAGTTTACAGTTCAGAATTTTGACTTCTATTTTACTCCTCACATCATAAAAAGACCTAGAAGCTGCCAAAAGGCAGTGTGGGGAGTTACCAAAAAATAAAATAAAATACATCATATTATATTTGTTGCGTTTCTTATTTACATATTAAGAATACAATTTTGTGGATTTTGTGTATTCCATTACCACTCCTAATGTTGTTTTAGCACATCTGTTGAGTACAGAAACATGATGAAGTCTCTGAACAATGCAGTATCTACAAATATTTATGTTTCCAACTGTACACTGTTTTCCACAGCTCACAGGCTAAAGCTGAGCTTGTAGCGTTGCATATAGTATCATGTCTTGCAATTAAAGGCACACAGCTTCTTGTGCATAGCTCTTTGCTGAATAGAGTCTTAAAGAAAAGCAATGGTCAGATACCTACTGAAATATTCCCAATTGATTGAACATTAGGGCAAGATTACAAAAACGTTGCTTATTACATAAATCATAAAAAAGGAAAATCAGTTTGTGCCATGTTTCCTTGACGCAAATACAATTTCCATCAATAATTAGGAGCGTAGTTATGAAAGGCTTGCACCACCCTTGTGCCAATTATAGTGACACAATAGCGGTGCAAACCTTTTGACCATATCTATGAGGTCACGCAAAGCCACTTTGCAAGGCTTTGAATGGCCTCATAGATATGGAGTAAGGCAAGGCAAAGCAAATTGCTGTGTTGCCTTATTCTGCACAAGGGAGGCATTCCATGGGATTTGCAGTTGGTGTTCCCATGTAATACCCATAGATTTTGAAACATCCCCAGATTTACAACTTGTAAACCTGGGGGTGCGCCAAAAACGTACAACTCCCCAGGGGAGGTGCATCAAGAAATATCTTTATTTTTCCTTGTTTTTTTCTCTTTCTATGTGTACTGCATTCTGCATTCTTCAGCACACATAGGAGGAGGAAAAAGTCTCCTAGGATCGTTTTTGTGTAGGAAGCTGCCCTTCCTAAAATGCAGACGCCATTGCACCATTCCTGCCCTTTCCTTGTGACACCAGGCAACGCAGCAAGTTGACATGCTGCGTTGCCCTATGTGACAAAGCCCATAAATCTGGGTCTTATTTCATCAAACATTGTGCAAATTGACTTAATCTAGTTTTCCCCAATGCAGAATTTCTGTACTATGACCACAGCTCTGGAAGGGATACCGTGTGACTAGTTGACTAAAAATCGCTATGCATCGCTCTGGTCTTTTTACAGTTTGTGCTAATACAACATGTTAATTGATCTCACACATGCACACAGAATGCAAGAAATGGTAGTAGAACACCGTCTAGGAGACAGTTGTGGTACAATGACAGCAATTATATGTCACATATCCAATTCCGTTTCGTTATTCAACATTTACATGCTTCTTTTTTCTCACAGTTTGGTACAACAATTTACACTTCTGAATTACACTGGTATGTACCATTGTTCACTTCCATGTTTTCAACCAAAACATTTACTACAGACAGAATGTTTAAAGCAAAGCTTACATAGCGTAATATTTACTTTTTTAATTCCTAATGACATTTTAACATGATGCTTCTTCTGTGCAGAATATTTGGGAAGAAATGGGGTATTAAAGATTAAAAAGTTCTGTATCAAACATGACTGCACAGAACACAGTTTAATTTTCTAGTAAGTTTAAAAAGAAAATGGTATGCAAAACTCTTAGTTCTCTACTCCATTGCAACACCAAGGAAGAGCAATAAAACCTTGAAAACAAGCCGAACTTTATAATTATCATGTCGGACATGCATCACTTTTCCTTTGTTTTCTGCTTTCTCAGAGATAGGTACATTTAATTTCCTTCCCTGTGATTTGGAAAGAGAACAAACAAGAATTCTTCATGTTTAAATTTCAGCAGTGCCTAAAGAGAAGCTTCTCATTATGGCTAGTAGTATGCAGGTGTATTGGTTTGGGATATTTTTTATAAAGTGAGACTGCAATTACAAAAGTTTGTTTCAAACGCATGGAGAGATGGTCTTTTAAAAGGTGAACTTTCTATTGACTGCCCTTCTGCAGGATCTTAGAAGTTAACATAGGTTTGTTTTCTTGAAAAGACTGACTGTTCTTTCATTTACTAGAGCCTTATTCACAAATTACATTTTGTAATATGTGTAGTAGTACTAACAAACTTCAAAATGCTGTTCACATACCTATGTGTGGAGGTCTTTGTTGATCATACCTTATCTGCATAGGTCTCCGTCCTGGCTGTAGAGATCAATCAACATGTAGGTATATGTTTTAGATGTAAATGTATGAGGGACACAGATGACAGGCTGGAAAATGGGAACATTAACAACTAAAAGTGGCTATGGGATGGGTAAGGAGAGGTGTAGACAGATTTGGGGAGGGGAGTAGGCTGGACAAACATTCATAACTTGCCCTTCTTTAGTTACTACAGCCAAACAGACTTAAACAGTCATAAATGTACTCCTGCTCATAGCTGGAGTAAGTCCAGCACCCACCATTACTGCGACATCCTCTCATAGATAACATGGAGATTAAGGACTTACAAAAAAAATCTATAGGAAGTGATGTTAAAGTATTAAATTATTTTAACCATTTCAAAATATAAATACTTTTTATTTATAACAAAAACTATTTAGAAATAAAGTAATCATTATTGCATTTTAAAGGATTTTATTTACATTTTTGAATTTACAAGTTAGTGTGACATTGTTATTTATTAAATATAATTGCTTCAAAATAATTATGTTCAAAGATTTAATATATTATACATAAATTCAATTTTAATATATAATAAAATATGTTTTTTAATGTAGGTGTGATTTTGTTTTTTAATTTAGACTTTAAAAAATACCTTTGTAAATATAATATAGTCAAAATAATTACTTATAAATTTAACAATATTTATGCGGTAACCTTTTTATACTGTTCTAGATTTCGAGTGAACATATAACATTAACATTAATATTTAACCAAAATTATTGTTCCTTATTCTTTTAAAGTTTAAGACACTTTTAAACTAGTCATTATGCTTCAACCTAGGAAAATCACTGCTGTAATTGAGGAGGTCTACACTAAATATGTGCAATGTCAAATACAGTTGTAAAGTAGTAACTAGTAGTAACTTTACAGTGGTACATGACCTTCTAACTGATCTATTTCAGTAACTTTCTACTGGAAAATGGTGAGTAGCCAAAAGTAGTAATGATAGTCAAACATGTAGCAGTGAATATACTTGCAAGAAATCTGCATGTGTTGTTTATCTTTGTGAATAGGACCATAGGTGTTCAGTTTTGTAGCAGGTCTACATTTGGATTGCAGACAAGAGCAAGGATGCCTGCATTGTAGGGAGGATTGTTTTTGTGTAGGAAGGTGTACCTTCCTGCACAAAAATAACCCCTTTAGGCATTTAACTCATTCCACATAGAAAAGGAAGTAACAAGGAGAAATGAAGATATTTCTCCTTGTTACTCCTCACCTGGGAAGTGCATTCCCAGGTGTACCACTTTGTGTAAATCTAGGAATGCATTAACATCCATGGGTGTTGTGTGGGAATACCTACACAACACCCAAAACACTCTTGGGCAGAGTATCGCAACACAGTGATTTGTGTTGTGTTGCGTTACTCTGGGTCTACAAATGCACTCAAGGCCATGGAAGGTGGCTTTGAGTGGCTTGGAAAATCGCAGTTTCGGCTTGCATCGCACATGCACCATGCTACGTGGTGCCAGACCAACGCATCCCATCTTATACATATGTCCCTGAATATGGAGGGATGGTTACGAGAATAGAGGTGGCTGGTAAAGGGCTGTCTCCATTGAGTTCCATGATCTTTTTAAGGAACTCTGCAAGGACTTTATCCCCTATTTAATCTCCAGAGCCTCCAAATTTTCTTTCTCTGTTGACAAGAAATAACGGGGATCCTAGCAGTATGGTATTGAGCTTTTTAAAATCGATTGTACTCTTCTCAGCCAGCCAAGTGCTCTGTGACTAGTTGACCTTTATTTCTCCATTAATGTCAGTCTGCTTGTGTGAAGTAGGGTTTATGAAATATTTTCAGCACCCTCAGTGGTAGATGTAGATGATTGTCCCAGGATTTTGAGATTGATAAGGTTTAGAGTTTATTGTTTTAATGTGAATTATTCTACGGGTAATTAAATGGGTTGTCTGTCAAGGAAGCCTAACATTTGTTTTTAGAGTGACATACAACTTGGCCCCTTTTACTTCTTCTTCTTTCACCATATCACCATTGCCTGTTTAAAATCATCTCGAAAGGTTTCTGCAATGAGAGCATTGGATGTAGATAATAGATCATGTGAAAGAGAAGTGTTTAATATTTAGCAACTGAAAATCTTGAAACATTATATTTTACCCTATTTCCAAAATAAATGATTCCGTGTCATAAAATGTTGAAATCACAATGAAATACTACCTACAAACCTTCAAGAATGTGCTTCATTTCTACATAGCCACTCTATAAACAGCATGTTGTAATTTTCTTTGGTCAGATATGTGTGCTGGATTATGTAAGTGGTAGATATATTTTTTTTTTGTCTCAAGCATCAGTAGATTGATACTGGCAGATATCTTAGATTGTGGAGTTTTTCGGAATAATATGAGTTGAATTTATTGGTTTAAGGTAAGAGAGCATGCCCGTATTTCAGTGTTTCCAAGACTTTGAACTTGCATAATGTTTGTCTCTTTGTCTTGACGAAGTATATGTATTACTGAGGTTTCTTGATTTAATTAAACACATAGAAGCAAACATTATTTTTCTACATACCACTTACCCTTATGGTGAAGGTAATTCTCCCCTTGTAGGTTGATCATTATGAGCAGTGATAATCAGTGATTATCAGTGGCACATTAGAATACATTGTGATTATTATTAACATATGGGCAGGCAGTGGAGCAACTTTCAAAAGGTCTCCACATGTTTCATGCTGAACTATAGACTAAACATACTAAATGAGTAAAGCATTAAAGAAGAGTTTTGCATACAAGAAGGATCCATTGACAGTACCAAACCTCTTCTTGACAGACCTCAGACACCGTTGCACTGTGGAGCAGAGTGTTTCCATTGGCACATGGCAGTCTAAAGTGCATCAGTGCAGAAAGAAACGAAAGCAATGCCATATCTTAGTTGAAATGGTGCTGGTCTGCTCTCTTCCATGCAATGTAGCACAGCAACATTGGTTGCTGTGAGGCATTTCATTAAAAGGTAATAAATATGCACCTGCGTGTCTAGTTTGGATGTCAACAAAGAAAGACAGAAAAAAGGAATTCATGCTCCTTGACATAAGAAATATTCAACTTGACTGCAATGTTTCCTAAGTTCCACTTTCTCTGTTGTGTTATTTGCCGCTGTGAAGGAGAAAAGGTAGAGTTTTGCAAAACATTGTCTTCTATGTCTAACGTACAAATCAGTGTTTCCTGACACCAACATTTAAAAATACCATCTGTACTTGAATAATTATGTCGAAGATGGCTCTAAAACTCAGTTGGAGATTGTGTGTTTCTGTGCAATATGTGAAAAGTATAGCAGGAAAGGAAAGTGAAAAAAGAGGAGAATGAATTAAACCTGAAGAGAGAAACACATGTAAGTAGAAACATAATAATAGTGAATGTGGAGTTTATGCTGTACAGGTCCCTTTTTTATACACTAAAAACTTGGCAAATCAGCATCATACTATTATACACAATATTTTCAGATGTAAGAAATGCTTAAACGTTAGCAGTATTTTTTTCTAGATATGTTTAACAGTATAGCCATTTCCGGACAAAGTTCACCTTGTGACCGGCAGTACGTGCAAACAACAATTGTTCCTTAAGGTATTTTACAAATCCAAACATATTCCAGGAAAAAGACACATACTATGTCTTAATTGTCTTGGCTCAAAGTACGTAAAGTGGCAAATAAAATTTGACATGTAACTGATCAAAATGTGTAGTAATCGTGACCAGAACAATTTACACTCCTGATTAAACATAGCAAAAATTGGCTGGAATAAAAGGAATTTGAGACGTTGCATGAAGGTTGCAAAGTGAACTATCAGCATTTACTAGACTTAATAAAAACGTTTTGGTCCCATAGTGTGACATAGTTTAAAAATACATTTTGACTTAAAAAATTGTTCGGAACTTCATTGTGTTGTACCTCCATATAATGATGCAAGAGTACATGTAAACGAGTCGGCAGTGTTGCTGTTTGTTTTCACATCTGTTTGTAAGTATATTTGGTTCTATATGCATATATTTGTGTGTATCTTGTGTGTGCAGTAAGTATTTGTACAGAATTTACAGTATGTGTTGCAAATGTATCGCTCTATTTACATTCCAAATAGTATCCTTCATGGTTCTCAATGCAGTCCAACTCTTATTAGCACGAAAAAGGATTTGACCCTCCAGTTATTGTGTGCTGCACTGTGAACTCTGATGGCTATTTAGGACTTTGTATTATTTTTCACTCTTTTAGAATCAATCTCAAATTGTTCAAATAATACAATAAATAATCCCTATTTCTAAGTGTACGTTTTTATGAGGGTATATAGGCCTATATATCAATCCATACTTTCCAACAGGACTGAGGTAAGCTATCGTGACTGTGCAATGTAGAAAAGTCTAGAGCTCACTGCTCACAATGGTTTTCAGGAACTTCGCACACTGAGATAATATTCATGGGATTGAAGAATGTTTTGGTAACAGAGGATTGGGAAGAACATCTATGTGCTCGTTGGTGACAAGACAACTCTGCAACAATTACTAGGATTCCTTCTGTCACTGCCCTCTCCCCAAATAGTTTTAATTTCAAATTGCTGGCAAATCCTCTATTTAGATGTGCATTGCAGAAAATGCTCACAGAAAATATGTTGCACCAACTAACATGGGATATATGTTTTGGCAATGAAAATGTGTTCACAAATATTATATTCTCACATAATTATAACAAAAACTTTTGTTTCTACATTAGTAATAATCCCACGACTTGTAAAGGCAATTTAGACCTTCATCATGTCGGTACATTCAGTCATTATAGTACTTTGCAAAAGTGTGAGGCATTCAGTCGTCATGCCATAAGTCTCACAATACCTAAATTCATTGTATAAATGCTGACATGTGATACTTTATATTAAATAATTGTGTTTTATGTATTTTATTCATGTGAGTTTGTATGTATGGAATGTGTGTTATGTGTATGTCATTGTAAAATGCGGTCTGCATTTCAATTTTAATATGGAATAGATACAGTATACCTAAAGACATTTACTTTCATTGCTCAGTTTAAGACATCCTGCTTTAACTTTGCATAGCACTTCAAGCTTCCACCACTTACATGTTCGATTCCTTTAGGGTTTGTCTTTATATGTAGATATACATGTGTATTATGAGACAACGTCCTGCAGGTAACAAATGGTACCAATTCCTATCCTCTAATCTTGTTGCTGGTGAATGTCTTCGTGTCTAAGAATTTTGTAGATGACCCAGTAGAAAATATTGAAAATTAAGAAGGCCAGTGGAAAGCCAGCACGAGAAATTGTGTCAATCTTCTTGGCTCGGTCGATAAATATCTTCCTCATCTCGTCGTGTGTTTTTGGTATGACTTGAGCAGGGTGACTGGATCCCCTTTGGGTCACTCCATCTTTTGCCTGCAAACAAGGCCCCATTCCATAGGCAGTGAAACTGAACCGACTTTCTCTCACTTCATCATCCTGTTAAAGAGACAATTAAGAAAACGTTTGAGTTGTGTGAAGCACGAAACAAATGAAAACGACAGTGGCATGCATTGCGTGATCATTTAAGGAACACTCAGAGGTAGCTTAATTTGGTCTATTAGTTATTTTCTTATAAGTATTTTGTTTTATTATAACACATATATAATAAATAATTTATTGTCTGGTCAAAAATTACAATAGATCCAAATTTGTGATTTTTCCTTTGAATGTGGTATACATGCAATAATTCCTGTTTCCACATCACCTTTTACTGGTGAGAGTAATCTAAAAGATCCCTTGCAATGCGGTTATGATTTTATGAGTTCAAAGAAGAGTCTCAACATTATTGAATTCTAGGCAATTCTTTTCATGTGATCCATTAATGGTTGGCATATCTCAATAGGCAATTTCACTATGACATGCCACGTTTAGTGACCTGATATAAACATCGAACATTGCAAAAGTTGGCATGCTCGTATGTTCCGGAGTGACCTATGGTCAACAGATCTTCACATTGTTCTTGGCAAAACTTGAATACAAAATGGAGGTAACACAGGTAATGTTCCTTTTATGAATAAGGTATGAAGTGGCTGTCCTTTTTCACAGTGAAAGAAGCATCAACAGTAGAATGTACTGGCCCAGTATGAACCCTTCATGTTGTAGCCCAGTAATTATAAGGCAGACTACAGATATTTATATACTAATTTGGTACAGCTGGTGATTTACTGTAGAGACAAAACATACTTCTGTGACAATGCTGCAGTTGCCTTACTGTATCTTCCGGAAACACCTTTAATATTGTGAGAAACTTCTTACCACCAACAGCTGCCTGAAGACAAGGGGTGTGCTAAATCTGTTAAATTTGCCTTTGTGTAATTATGTGACGTATGTCACAATTAGGTGAAATTAAGTGCAAATCCATTGTTCTGGCTATATTGAACTGTAAAATGAGTCCACGCTAAAACATAGTGCAGAAAAGCAAAGGAACCAGGACAACAGCAGCTCTTGTTCTGTTGTTTTTGTGCATTTGTGATCATTATTTATCACCAATGATGTATTTGTGTGAACGTTTTATCAAGTGATGTGCAATCACGTAAATCAGCATAATTTGGGAAAGTTCTCATTACAATTGTAATGCAAAATTCCTGAAACTATGCCCGTCATTTATAAACTTCGTCCCTGGTGCAATGAATGCAAAGGACAACAAAAGTAAACTGCAGCTTAGTTCCTGGAGTTGCAAGGCTGAAAATCCTTAGCTCAATCCTTTACACAGTTCATTTTGCCTTTAGGGATTTATGGTGTGAAAACTGAGCCTCACTACGATCCCCGTAGGTTATGGTGCCTCTTTTGGTGGTGCTCTTGATGACATTCAGATGATCACTAATTGTGGTGGTGTCGGTGCTCTGATTTTATCAGTCCAATGGGATTTATCACCATCCACCACTTCATCTCTTTGACTCACAAAATCACGCACTAGCATTCACTACTGATTCACTGCTACAGTCTTACACTGTGCCCTTTCACCACTTTTTTGCACATTTTTGATGGGCTTCTGACCAGGCTCATTTACTCTCATAGCCTTCATTTCCTCTTGTGTGCTAAGCCTACACAGTTCCTACTCTGACCCAACTTTACACAAGGGAAGTTTGAGAGTGGATAATGTAACATTATTTCAAAAATAATACTGGTAAAATGACAAGATGTTGTTCATATCAAAGAGTAAGCAAGTCCAAGGGCCTATTATATTGTCCATATGCACAACTGACAAAATAGCCATTCAAAAAGATAGGTATCATGATTGTATCCTAAAAATGGGTTTAATTGGTTAC
Organism: Pleurodeles waltl; assembly: GCF_031143425.1. Taxonomy (NCBI): domain Eukaryota; kingdom Metazoa; phylum Chordata; class Amphibia; order Caudata; family Salamandridae; genus Pleurodeles; species Pleurodeles waltl. The sequence goes on from NC_090437.1 coordinate 834,980,967, forward strand.
TATGAATTCATAAATCGTACAGGGAACCATGTTTCACAATTCACTTTTTTACAAAGGGGAATACACATAAACATGGGCCTTTTCAGACCTGAATGGTGCTCAGAGCATGTAAGCGCCTAATTACATGGTGACTGCGCTGAATAACTAACACACAGTCTTAATCTGAGGTTCCATAATATAGGTTCATCTGATTAATTTGCACAATATGATTCTTAATTATGGCATTTGCAATTGCATACTGAAAATATGATAAGGAACGTTAATGAACATCCATGAAGTAAATTGAGGGGAGAGTAAATGTTCCCTGATGTCTCATTCCATGTTCCTTTTGGCCATCTCTTCCTTAGCGGTGGCAGTACTGTGGCCAAGTAAATACAGAAAATTCTAATTTTATTAACAATGTCACTTGCAGTGTCATGTGTAGAGATCAAAAGCAAGAAACGGGGATGGGTTAAAGTTCTGTGCGTACTTCAAATTAGTAATTTCCATACTTTATATTAAAGGAATATTTTAATTAATCCAAAATGTTCTGAAAAGATTTTTTGGTCTACAAACGAAAATAAACTCAGAGAACTCAGAGAACAAGGAATTGAAACGAAAAGAGTTAAAGACAACTGATCAAAATACTTGTAATGTATATTGAAGTCAGGGGAGACAATGTCCCAGTTATTGCCACCACACATGCGTTTGCTGAAAATGTGCCCCCAAAGTCAGATTACATTTTCAGTACTCACTATACAAATCTACCTTTTAAAGCGTTGGCATTTTTTTACCACCATATCAGAGAAATTCAAATAGCTTTCCATGCAGGATTGCCATGGTTAAGTGTTATGGGTAAGCTTGGTTTGATATACATTGGGGGCCGGATTTATAAGCAGTTCACACACCCCAGTGCAGCAAGACTAATTGCTCTGCTGACCTGTGTGAAAAGAAGAGAGCTGAACTGTGCCATATTTACAAATATGTGATGCAGTTTAACTCTCTCCCTGCACTGGTGCACTTAAGGATACCTGACAGTAACATAGGCACTGTTGTGGCAGGACACAAACACAAAGTGCCTTCGTTTTTGTGTAGGAAGGAATACCTTACTGCTCAAAAAAACATTCTTAGAAGCGTATTCCTCTTTGTATGTGTGCTGCAGAATACATAAGGTAAATATAGGTTTGCGTCATGATGCATGGGTGAATACACTGGAACACACATTCTGTATCCAAGTAACGTCTCCCTCATGCAAAGCAATGTAATTGTGTTACTTTTTTCATTTCCAAAGTTACACAAAGCAACACAATTCACTCTTTATATGGCTTTGAGAATTCTAAAATAGATTTTTCATTGGGGCTGCACCAAGAAAGTAATGTAGCCTGATGCAAAATCCTAGTAAATCTTAGTAAATCTAGCTGTTAGTGTTCTGTGAAATGTGTGCTTACTGATTTTGAATTTGAAACTAATCTCTTCTCATATTTGTGATGCAGATGCTCAAATAGTGTTTGTGCTGATGGTGTGTTAAAGTTGTTCAAGTATGGTGAATAATTTTGTTTGAAGACTATTTTGCTCTTTTGCATGTTCTTTGCAGCTTGTGCGCTAAACATGAATTGTATAATAAGGTTCTAAAGGGGAACTGCATGTACTTTTAACAACATTATTCTCCATTTGGGTGAGTGAAAGACAAAATCAGGGGATAAATACACCCAGAGAATTATGATAACGATATGGTACTCGTGTTTCCGTTGATGGTTTTACAGGCCATTTTCCACCTGGTACTCTGAGCTATATTCCAAGTAGGTTATATCTTCCCTCTAATGTATTAGCAGGGGCAGCTCCTCCGTTAGGGCAGAGGAACGTTGCCCCCCCACCAGCAGCAGAAGCTGCAAAACTATGTTTATTTTCCTCTCATTGTGAAAGGGGCGGGGCATCTGGGATGAGGAACAATGAGGGGGAGTACACAGTTGCCGGGCTGAAGAGAGCCTGCACAGGCTCCCAGTCTGCCTGGGAGCACCCTGGCTGGGCACTCCCAGCCAATCCTGATGCTGCTTTGAGCAGCATCAGGAATGGCTGCAGGGCAGGCAGGGAGACTGCGCTTGACTGCAGCTAGCAGAGGAGAGGAGCAGTGCAGGGTGCAGCGATGAAAAGATAAGTGTTCATTTTTTCATTTTTTATTTTTTTAAATTTTAGACCCTGCTCCCATCCCCACCTTTCCTGCACACCGCACCCGCCGTGCTCCTTATGAGCGAAGTGAGCCGCGACTGTGTATTAGGTCGGATATTGTGTTTTTTTTTCTGCCATGTTTATGGAAAAACAGTCACCATGGGGAGTCAGCAGTCAGTTGACTATTTGGCACTTTGGAGCTGTGTGACAAAAGTAATACGTTCTCTTCAATATGTTGAGTTGGTTGTTCTATCCTTCATAGAACTTACAAACTATACAAACAGTGAAAACAACTCGAATCTGCTCCATGTTTGAGTAACATACATATTTAGGGCCTGATTTATTAAAAGTTAGCACCGCCTTTTCGTCATTTTTTGACTCAAAAGGGGAGCAAACTTCCAAAACGTATTTTGTAAGTTTGCGTCACTTTTGTGTCAAAAATGACATAAAGGCGGTGCTAACTTTTCATGAATTAGGCCCTTATTGCTTACTAACACAGCATATCAAAATCCAGAGAAAGAGCAAAGTGTTTTGCTCATGATTAGACTTTGAGAATCGAGTCATTAAGTGGACCAATGATAATATTGGATTTGTAAAGAGGACAGAAAGAAAATTTGGAAAGCAGATCTCACATTTTCAAGAAGTGTAAAACAAAGATGATGCACGTTAAATGCACGAGAAAGTTGCTCATTAAAAAAGTATGTATGAAAATAATTTAAAAAGAAACCCCTTTAACCTCTGATTGGCGTTATTAGCTAAATCAAATGTGTGCTATATAAATGTTCTTACTATCCTATTGTTTCTGTTTCTTCCTGCCACAGTAAGGCCCCTGCAAGGTGTAGACAAATCTCACATCAAAAGGCAATGTCCTCACAGAGTACCTGTTGTAAATATGAATAATACACTTTCATGTAACTGTACATCCATAGTAAGTGACAGCCATCTGAGTATACATTCTGAACATTGGTATTATGTCAATGGCAATAATTTAGAAGAATTTGCCACTCAGTCCTGTTTCCCTTGCCGTCCTTGTTCTTTTGAATTTGCTGTCTGCAGGAAAGTACACTCTTTTTGGCATGTTACCCCCAGTTTCTGCCTGATGTCAGTGTGTTTGACTGTGCCACTGGGATCCTGCTAACCAGGACCCCAGTGTTTATGTTCTTCCTCCTCTAAATGTTTTCACTGCATACTGGTAACCCAGTATTTCATCCCAAATTGGCAAACTGGTCACCCCTCATAAGTCCCTAGTATATGGTACCTAGGTACCCAGGGCATTGGGGTTCCAAGGGATCCCTATGGACTGCAGCATTTCTTTTGCTACCCATAGGGAGCCCATGTAAAGGCTTCTAGAGGACTGCCATTGTAGTCTGTGTGAAATGGTGCATTTACACTGCACCAGGTCACTTATAAGTCACTCATATACCATACCTTTCAACACTGAAGGCTGGGTGCAAAGTACTTGTGTGTGAGGGTACCCCTGCACTAGCAGAGGTGCCCCACGTCATCCAGGACCATTTTCCCAGACTACGTGAGTGCGGGGACGCCATTTTATGTGTGCATTGTACATAGGTCACTACCTATGTACAGCTTCATAATGGTAACTCCGAAAATGGCCATGTTCGGTATCAAACATGTTGGAATCATACCCAAAGGCTTTTGCAAGCATTGGTTGTATGATTCCATGCACTCTGGGAGCTCCCTAGAGGACCCCAGTACTGCCATTACAGCCTTCTCTGGTTTTCTAGGCAGCCCCAGCTGCTGCCACCTCACAGACAGGTTTCTGTCCTCCTATTGCTCAAGCAGCTTAAGCCCAGGAAGGCAGACCAAAGCATTTCCTTTGGGAAAGGGGTGTTACACCTTCTCCCTTTGGAAATAGGTGTTACAGGCATGGGAGGGGTAACCTCCCAGAACCTCTGGAAATGCTTTGAAGGGCACAGATGGTGCCCTCGTTGCATAATCCAGTCTACAGCAGTCCAGGGACCCCCCATTTCCTGCTCTAAAATGAAACTGGACAAAGGAAAGGGTAGTGACCACTCCCCTGTCCATCATCACCCCAGGTGTGGTGCCCAGAGTGCCTCCACAGTGTCCTTGAGTTTTGCCATCTTGGATTCCAAGGTGGAAGGGCACTCTGGGAGCATCTGAGTGGCCAGTGCCAACAGATGATGTCAGAGCCCACCCTGATATGTGCTTACCTGTGTAGCTGACCAAACCCCCTTTCAGGGCTATTTAGGGTCTCTCTCTTGGGTGGTTCTTCAGATTCAGATTGAAAGACTCCAACAGGAATCCTCTGCAACCTTTACTTCATCTCCTACCAAAGAAACTGCATCTGGACCCTCCAGGAACTCTACAAACTGCAACAAAGAAGCAAAGACGACTTCTGCAACATTGTATCTTCAGCTTCTGCCCGCAACTGCAACTGTTTCCAGGTTGTGCCTCCTCGGAGGACTGCCTGTCTTCAGCCTGCACTAGAAGAACGAAGGAATCTCCCTTGAAGAGAAGCAGTCACTTCCCTGCTTGAGCAGGCACCCCTCTGCAGCGATGACTAGTGGCTTGGATCATCTCTCCAGAAGAAGTGTGTGGATCCAGCAACACGGGTGGTAGACTGACGTGGTCCTGACAGTCCTGAAGTCCAGCTGTCCAACTTTGGTGGAGGTAAGAGCATGCCTCCCCATGCAAGACAGTACCCCTGTGCATTGCGTGTTTTCCAGTTGCCAAGGCTTGTTGGCATCCTTCCCAAAGCTCTTTATGCACCGTGCAGCTCCAGCCCTCAGCACTCTATCCTGTGACGCAACGCTTCCTGAGTGGTTTTCCCACGAAGTAGGATCCCTTTATGTAGTGCTGCATGGGCCTCCTTTTTCACCATCTTTGTCCCCGTGCTGTGGGACTCCTGTGCATGCTGCCTGGTCTTCTGAGGGATCTCTGAGTTGCTGAGAGCCCTCCCTGTCTCTCCCTCCTGGGTACAGGCCACCAGGTCCCTCCTGGTCTCGGGCAGCACTATTTTCCACTAACCGCGAGCTTTGTGTGTGCCAAAGCTTGTTGGTGAAATCCAGCGATACAAACCAGACTGCAATCATTCATCCAGCGTGGGACATCATCTGCACCAACAGGAACCAACATCCATCTTCTTGGGTGCAGTACTGACTGTTTTTCTTCACTTGTGGTTCTCCTTTTGCACCTTCATGTGGGTTAGCAAGGGCTCCTGTTCTCCCTGGACTCTTCAGCGCTTCTTGGACTTGGTCCCCTTCTTCCACAGGTCTCCAGGTCCCGGACTCCATTGTTGGTGTCTTGCAGTCTCTTCTGGGTCTTGCAAAATATCCTATCACATGTTCTTGTGTGTTCTAGGAAAGTTACTGTGATTGATTCCTGCTTTCCTGGGATCTGGGGTGGGTTCTATTACTTACCTTTGGTGTTTTCTTACACTCCCAGTGCCCCTCTACACACTACACTTGCCTAGGTGGGATACCAACTTTTGCATTCCACTATTTTAGTATATTGTTTGTGTTCCCCCAGGTCCATTTCTAACGATTGTAATTTTCACTATTTGCACTGTTTTCTATTTTTACAGCTATTACTTCATTCTATTGTATATTCTGTGTATATTACTGACATCCTAAGGGAATATAGTCTCTAAGGTATTTTTGGCATTTGTGTCACCAAAATAAAGCACCTTTATTTTTGTAACACTGAGTATTTTCTTTCATGTGTTTGAGTACTGTGTGACTACAGTGGTATTGCATGAGCTTTGCATGTCTCCTAGTTAGGCCTTGGCTGCTCATCCACACCCCCTAGAAAGCCTGGCTTCTAGACACTGACTACAATTTCACTAATAAGGGACACTGGACCTGGTATAAGGTGTAAGTACCTTAGGTACCCACTACAAACCAGGCCAGCCTCCTAAACTGTCGCTATTAAAAACTTTGTTGTGTATACTTCACAGAAAATAATCGAGTGTGTGTGATTTTTTCAGAGTTATTTGTACAACCACCCTGTCTTCTATTTGTAACAATTCAGGTAAAATAAGATCCTAATCATTGCTCAGTGGTTAACTCAACTGACATAGGTATCTTCGACCTGTACATGAAGAATAAAGCCAGCAAGAGAAACGTAACTTGTCATCCTTCTGATGCTGATAAACTGTATTTTAGGAGCTTCTACCTCTCTTCCGCGCATAGGATGGAGGTGGTGGATTATTGGACATTAGCAGAGTTATAGAACACGGGTAGGGGTGGAGACGATTTATTTGAGGAGGTGTCAGATAATCTGATTACTACTTTTAAAATAAGTGAATTGTGATTTTATCTAATAGTAAATAGCAATCGAAAATGATAGAAAAAGCTTTAATGAAACATGGTATCTAATCACTTTCAGTGGGCTGGAAAATGGTTGTTGCGCAACGAAGGCTCCAGCTCCACCTATTAGTGAACACAATTCACTTTGCACACAAGCTTGATCATCTTAAGAATTTATATTGTTTTATCCATCATGCAATAGCACATTGCTTTAAATCTATAGTGCATTGCTGTAGTTTTTGCACTTTTCCAATTTGAATAAATTTACTGTATGTTCCAGTTCAGGTCCATCCAATGGAATGGCAAAATAAACTTCTTATACCCTTTCATTTAATTAGGATCGTGTCATTCTGTACGTCATGCAGCCTAGCTCTGTCGCTTTGATTGTTTCTGAATCGTGCGTGTCGTTTTAATGGGAATTTAAACATAGCTGAGACTGAGATAAACTCAGCTGCGTTAAACTGGGTAATAGCAATACTTGTTATTTGCAGGGTTTAGAAAAGGCAAAGGCGAGGGATTAAAAAGTATCTAAAGTACAGCATCTGTACCGCGAAGCAAAAAGAGGTATAGTGCGAACAGATTATTTGACAATGTCTACACGATTTTCGTATCACTATTACATATTCGTAGGTATATTTCCTTCACCTAGAAGGTTCTTAATGTATAACCTGCAATCACACGTAGTGAAACACGCCAGCCTTTCGCTTTAATTCTATTTATATAACTGCTGTTTTATGGCTGTGTGCCTGGACATTTTAGAAAATATTTCGCATATCATTGTTCACTTTTATCCAGTGTTACTCACGTGAGATTAAATGTATCACAATGCTCATGCTAGGAAGGTGGTGCCCTTTAGTGGCCAAACAGAGTAATTACAATAGTGCACACTTTCGATAGCAGCGATAGACCTGAATAACTGGACAGAATGGCCCCAGTCAGGCAATCGTATGTTAAGTGCTCACATTACAATATATCTCAGACTTCTATATTTCTCACATATACTGAAAAAATCAACAGGTGGTTGATGTTTGCAGATGGAGTGTGATTGGCCATTCCCTCAGTGCACTTGCCTAGGTTCACTGGTTAAAGATTAACAATGTACTATTAGGCCTCGTGCAACTGAAAAGTCTGTAAACATGCAGAAGGACTGGGCTGAGTCAGCCATTAACTCCCTTGACCCACATTTGTTCAGAAAAAAATAACATTTTAGATTAGGCCATGGAAGTGTATTAGGTTTGTCAGTCGGTAATCATGTTAACTGTCCATGCCAAGCAGTTGTTTTCAAGAGCAGTACGATGCTGCAAGAGCAGATTTCTCTGTGTTGCACTACCATAAGTGTCGAATTTCAGTGATGTTGCACTTTTGAGCCAGAATGCGGAGACTACTCTGCAGTTAAAGATACTGACGGTAATTATAATTGGAGAATTCCGGTGTTGTTTGTAATTGGAAATGGTAAGTTTAAACTGACTGTGCCATCTAACTATAACATCATGTAGTCTTTTGTTATATATGGGTGAATAAGGTGGTGCTCCAAAGAGAATGAATTGGGAGCAGTTTTATATGAAAAACCACAACATAGTAGCCTTGTGGGTAATCGAAGCATTTGCAATATCTCGACACACGCATCTACACATTTTCAAATTCATTCATAAATGAACCATGGCATATGTGTTGCCGTAAGGATGATTGCACCACTGCTCGATTAAAAAATGGTCTTAGACGAAGGGTCGTCTTCCCATGTATATATGTCTTCAGAAAGGGCAATAATCTAACAGGGAAATTTCACAATAACCTAACAGTATGCCAGCAAATGTAGAACCATAAGGGGTGTTAAAATTAGGAAATATCTAAAAAAATTGATTTTTTTTATAAATTCGGCCATGGAAGTTTTTGGGTTGTCATGCTAGGGGAAATTAGAAAGTCCACAGAATACAGCCTTTCCTCTTTCAAGCAATTGTCAAGCGTTTATTTGTTGTGGAGTGACTGTCATAATCAATAGAGAAAATTTGCAGGAGAGATAGAATGAAACTCGTCAAATTTGAAAATCACCATTGTAACCAATTGCAACAATAATAAAGTAACTTAGATAAACACTCATGCAGAGCAGGAAAAACCTCAGTGCACATAGTTGGTATAGAAACAGCAAAACAAAACACAAACGGGGAAGGTCCATTTCTGACAGAAAAATGTTCTTGAAACTATATATGAAGGTACCTTTCTTGTTTTAATATCACAATCGTGGAACAATCGTTAATCTATTTATTGTGAATGTTATTGCGATGTCATGACTGTAATCCCCCTCCTAGCCATACCTACAAATTTACAACAGTTTAAAAAAAACACATTACACACTAATTTTTATGCCATCGAACGTGCAATGTGAATTTCAAAACTCCAAGTACTAATGATTATGGGACTCCAAATGTGCTTTAATGGCTACTTTTGGAAACCTACCATACATTTCTTCAGCATTAAACATTACTCTAACTCAGTGCTTAATTTGTAAATAAAAATGTGCCTGCGCCCAAAGCCCTCCTCTTAAACACTCGGCTGCTGCAATTAAATGTGCGCACACGGAATACTGAAGCAGCATAATCCTGAAGCCATATGGGCCTCCTCAATCCAGTTAAAGCCACTCCCTGCCCCTTCAGCTCACTCTTGCAGCTTTCTCCTTTCTCCCATTGTGATGCTTTTTCGTGTTTCTCTTCCTCCGTCTTTCTGTTTGTGTTTTTGCTCGCAATAAATGCTTGAGGCAAAAAATATAAGTGCCGGCCCTCAAAAATAAGTGCCGGTGTTGCGCAACGGAAACAACAAGCACAAAGTAAGCATTGCTCTAACTTCACAATAAGAACTGTACTCGTTCTTGTGAACATGGTCCATAATACATTCTAAAAAATCGGGAAAGTAACACTGCCACTGTGTGTAAAAACTGTACTAGCTCTCGCACTACTTTCTTCAAATTAAATGAAATTGGTCACAGTGTTTGTTAGAAATGGGGTCTTTGGTTGACAGTCTGGTTACCCCCTGTTCAAGCAAGGACCCTCACTCTAGTTAGGATAAAAGAGAATCACCCTCAGCTAACCCCTGCTTACCCCCTTGGTAGCTTGGCAGAGCAGTAGGCTTAACCTCAGAGTGCTAGGTGTAAAGTATTTGTACCAACACACACAGTAACTTAATGAAAACACTACAAAATGACACCACACCAGTTTAGAAAAATAGGAAATATTTATCTAGACAAAACAAGACCAAAACGACAAAAATCCAACATACACAAGTCAAGTTATGATTTTTTAAAGGTTTAAAATAAAAAGAGTCTTTAGGTAGTTGTAACACCACACTAGCGCTGCTAGCGTGAAAATGTACCTGGTTTGCGTCAAAAATAACCCCGCACGGGCGGTGTGCGTCGAAAGTAACCCTGCACGGCTGTGTGCGTCGAAAACAACTCGGCACGGCGGTGCGTGTTGAAAAAGCCAGCCACACGACGATCCGAAAGTCCCGCGGCGCAGGGTGCGATCTCTCAGCCTCCGTCAGCGATGCTGCGCGTCGTTTCTCCTGCTCCGGGCGTCGGTTTTTCGGTCGCGTTTCCTGCGGCGTCGTTTCTCAGCTGCGGAACCGGCGTTGCGTCGTTTTCTCAGCCGCGATCGGATTCGCGTCGATCTTTTCTCCGCACGGCGCTCGGTGCGTGTATTTTTGTCCTTAGGCTGCCAGCCTCTCCTTTCAGGGTCCCAGGAACTGGAAGGGCACCACAGAGCAGAGTAGGGGTCTCTCCAGAGACTCCAGGTGCTGGCAGGAAGAAGTCTTTGCTATCCCTGAGACTTCAACAACAGGAGGCAAGCTCTACATCAAGCCCTTGGAGATTTCTTCTTCAAGATGGAAGGCACACAAAGTCCAGTCTTTGCCCTCTTACTCTGGCAGAAGCAGCACTGCAGGAAAGCTCCACAAAGCACAGTCACAGGCAGGGCAGCACTTGTTCCTCAGCTATCAGCTCTTCTCCAGGCAGAGGTTCCTCTTGGTTCCAGAAGTGTTTCTAAAGTTTGTAAGTTTGGGTGCCCTTCTTATACCCATTTTAGTCTTTGAAGTCACCTTTCTTCAAAGGGGACTCACACCTTCTTGTGAAATCCTGCCTTGCCCAGGCAAGGCCTCAGACACACACCAGGGGCTGGAGACAGCATTGTCAGAGGCAGGCACAGTCCTTTCAGATGAGAGTGACCACTCCACCCCTCCCTCCTAGCAGAGATGGCTAATCAGGAAATGCAGATCACACCCCAGCTCCCTTTGTGTCACTGTCTGGTGTGAGGTGAAAAACAACCCAACTGTCAAACTGACCCAGACAGGGAATCCACAAGCCAGGCAGAGTCACAGAATGGTTTAAGCAAGAAAATGCTCACTTTCTAAAAGTGGCATTCCCAAACGCACAATCCCAAAATCAACTTTACTAAAAGATGGATTTTTAAATTGTGAGTTCAGGGATCCCAAACTCCACATGTCCATCTACTCTCTAGGGGAATCTACACTTTAATCATATTTAAAGGTAGCCCCCATATTATCCTATGAGAGAGAGACAGACCTTGCAACAGTGAAAACGAAATTGGCAGTATTTCACTGTCAGGACATATAAACCACATTACTATATGTCCTACCTTATCCATACACTGCACCCTGCCCTTGGGGCTACCTAGGGCCTACCTTAGGGGTGCCTTACATGTAAGAAAAGGGAAGGTTTAGGCCTGGCAAGTGGGTACACTTGCCAAGTCGAATTTACAGTGTAAGAATACACACACAGACACTGCAGTGGCAGGTCTGAGACATGATTACAGAGCTACTTATGTGGGTGGCACAACCAGTGCTGCAGGCCCACTAGTAGCATTTGATTTACAGGCCCTGGCACCTCTAGTGCACCTTACTAGGGACTTACTAGTAAATCAAAATATGCCAATCATGGATAAACCACTTACATACAATTTAAACAGGAGAGCATATGCACTTTAGCACTGGTAAAGTGCTCAGAGTTGAAAAGCCAACAGCAACATGTCAGAAAAAAATAGGAGGCAGGAGGCGAAAAAGACTGGGGATGACCCTGCCTAAGCAAAAGTCCAACACGACCCCCTACCAGCCTAAAGCCAGGGGAGAACAATCAATACCTTGATGTACTTCCCTGATTGGGGCGATAGAACAGGGACCCAGGCCCACAACAGCAGGGGCATGTTCCAGTTCTACGCCTTCCTGACTCCAGTTGGATCCCTCTGTCCATACTCTCAGGGCCCACTAAGCTAACCCATGGGGAACCCTTCTCCACATCTACAGACACCATCTGTGCAACACCTAACTTTACTTTGCTCACAGATGTATTGCAATGGGCAGATAGTACCACCAGGGCCAACACAGTGGTGTTGCCCACTCCACCCCCGGGGTGTGACTCTCGTCCTCCCCCCCCCAGGGGCAACTCTGTCCACCAGGACAGCAAGCCACAGTGGCCCCAGACAACTGTCAGGGATGAGAGCCCGACCTCAGGCCTCTCTAACCACTGTGACTGTGGAGAGTGGGGGGTGGTAGCCCCAGGTGCCTGGCACCCTTTGACCACTCTCTCTTCCACCAGGTCAGGGATGACAACCTGACCCTGGTCCTCCCCTCTGGGGCTCTGTAACCTCCCGGCAAACGCGGCACCCCCAGAGTCAAAAACTGTCAGGGTGCTTGTAGAAGCAGTCCTGCACAATTCTTCCACCAGTGCAGGGATGTTAACCTGCAACTGATCCTCCAACCTGGGGTCTGTACCTTCAGGTTGGACCAGGGCCAGGGGTGAGGCTTCCCTCCCCCTGCCCTCTCCTCTGGGGTCCTGGACCACCCAACTAGGAGTGGCCCCCCCAGAAGACAACATGGTAGGGGCACTGTTAGCAGTAGCCCCTTCCTCCAGGTCAGGGGGGACACCCTTAACCTGGCCTCTCAATCCAGGGTCTGTACCCACAGACTGGATCACTGCCTGGCAAACCAGGACTTCCTGGGGGGCATACCTACCCCCTACCAGGTCAGAGTTTACCCTCTTAACCTGGTCATCCAACCCAGGGTCACCACCCTGCAGTTGAACCACTGCCTGGCACACCAGGACTTCCCTGGGAGCACACTTACCCCCCATCAGGTCAGAGTTTACCCCCTGAACCTGATCATTCAACCCAGAGTCACCACCCTGCGGTTGAACCATTGCCTGGCACACCAGGACTTCCAGGGGGGCACACTTACCCCCCTCCAGGGACACACTGTCCCGAAGGGCCACACAAGAGTCTGGCTGGCGTAGGTCTCCTGACCTCTGCCCATCTGACAGAGTCTGGATTCCCCCCAACCCAGAAATGGTCTTACCAAGGTCATTCATGGGGGGCTCTGCTCTCAGAGCTGACCCCTGACCCTCCAGGTTCTCCACTGGGGTCCGCAGCCCCCTCTCAACCCTCTGTCTGGACTTCTGCACCCCCTCACTAGGAGTGGTACTGCCAGACACCAGAACTGGTGGGACGCTGGCTACAGCCGCCCCCCCAAGTTCTCCTGACACTGTGGGGTCTCCCTCAACAGATGGCCCTATGGTACAGGCTAGGCTCCCCTCCTGGTGTTCCCGCAGGGAACCCTCCAGGACCTGGGACCGGATCTCGGGCACCTTGGGCCTCAACCCATCCCATTCCCTCTCCTCTGAGACTGGACATGGGGTCCCTCACCCATCCCACTACACTGGGACCTACCTGGGACACTACAATCCTTCCCTACCTCACCTGGTTGGGAACTACCTAGACCACTCCTCTCAGGAGCACCCCCAAATGCCTCTTCAGACTCTCTGGTACTCACCCAGAAGTCTGCCTCCATTGTAAGCTCCCTGGGGTCAGAGAACTCACACTCCACCTGGTGTTGGCATAGCTCTGGAAAATAAGGACTAGACATATGCTCTCCAGCAATTACATCACTCAGCCCCTCACATGAATTAACCAAAGTACCCTTCACCCAACCATCCAGTGACTCTGCCTCGAAAAAGCACCCCACATCACCCTCCTGAGACTGGTGAGACAGTACCTGACTGTCCCTGACACTCAACCCACACTCTTCTGGGATGTTTTCACACTCCATAACCAGGACTTCTACCTGGGGGGAACCCCTCTCCCTGTCACTCTCACCTAGAGTCAGTAGAGTGTCCCTCCCACCAGTAGGAATATGACTCCCCATGCCAGTTCCCCAATCCACCTCAGGGACCCTGTGCATCACTGGAGCTACCTCATACCCCTGAACCTCCTGGCGTGTGTTAACTCCCTCCTTCAAGTAGGGCACCACCTCTCTGGGCATGTGCACTTCTGCAGCATCACTGGATATACAATTGTTGCTGCCACCATTCCAGCTGGACTCAGCCCTCATGACTTCCAGCTCTTTCAATTTAAGCTCGTAAGCATAAATCATTTTTTTAATCTCTAAGTTCCTCCTCCTTTCTTCCAACTCCCAGTCGAGCTTTTTCAGCTCCCATTGGTACTCCCTCTCTGCCTGTCTGTCCTGTAACTCTTCAGGAGTCAGACCCTTGGGTGACACCCTGCCACCCCTCCTGGGGACCCTCCCCCCAGGCGTAACAGGTTCCTCCACTACACCACTGTGTATCCTCTGCACTTCCCCCCCCATATTCTCCTCGTCTGTGTGCCTTCCAGCCTTCTTGATTGCCACCCAGGCCCTCTGTGCCTGTTGCAGCTCCCCCTCCCTGGTGGAGCTCTCAGTGGGACAGTCAAGATCTTTAAGGAACTGTTTCAATTGAGCAACTGAGTACTCCTTCAGTTTCTCAATTTCAAACACAGCTCCAGCTGTTGCATCTCCAGATTGAGACATGATGGTCACAAGTGCAAAGTTCCAAAAGGCAGAAAAAAATAATTTCCCAATGAAGTAAAAAGAATCAGTCAAGGGATCAGCAAAATCATGGAAGTAGAATAAAAAGAGTCCTTAAGAGAAAAATCAAAAGATCACCAAACAAGTAGTATGTGGTCACGTAGTGGTCTGAGATCAAAACAGTAGTGTACACTCAATTACTGTATGTCAAGTACAAATACAAGTCCAATCCCGACCGCTGGTCACCAATGTTAGAAATGGGGTCTTTGGTTGACAGTCTGGTTACCCCCTGTTCAAGCAAGGACCCTCACTCTAGTTAGGATAAAAGAGAATCACCCTCAGCTAACCCCTGCTTACCCCCTTGGTAGCTTGGCAGAGCAGTAGGCTTAACCTCAGAGTGCTAGGTGTAAAGTATTTGTACCAACACACACAGTAACTTAATGAAAACACTACAAAATGACACCACACCAGTTTAGAAAAATAGGAAATATTTATCTAGACAAAACAAGACCAAAACGACAAAAATCCAACATACACAAGTCAAGTTATGATTTTTTAAAGGTTTAAAATAAAAAGAGTCTTTAGGTAGTTGTAACACCACACTAGCGCTGCTAGCGTGAAAATGTACCTGGTTTGCGTCAAAAATAACCCCGCACGGGCGGTGTGCGTCGAAAGTAACCCTGCACGGCTGTGTGCGTCGAAAACAACTCGGCACGGCGGTGCGTGTTGAAAAAGCCAGCCACACGACGATCCGAAAGTCCCGCGGCGCAGGGTGCGATCTCTCAGCCTCCGTCAGCGATGCTGCGCGTCGTTTCTCCTGCTCCGGGCGTCGGTTTTTCGGTCGCGTTTCCTGCGGCGTCGTTTCTCAGCTGCGGAACCGGCGTCGCGTCGTTTTCTCAGCCGCGATCGGATTCGCGTCGATCTTTTCTCCGCACGGCGCTCGGTGCGTGTATTTTTGTCCTTAGGCTGCCAGCCTCTCCTTTCAGGGTCCCAGGAACTGGAAGGGCACCACAGAGCAGAGTAGGGGTCTCTCCAGAGACTCCAGGTGCTGGCAGGAAGAAGTCTTTGCTATCCCTGAGACTTCAACAACAGGAGGCAAGCTCTACATCAAGCCCTTGGAGATTTCTTCTTCAAGATGGAAGGCACACAAAGTCCAGTCTTTGCCCTCTTACTCTGGCAGAAGCAGCACTGCAGGAAAGCTCCACAAAGCACAGTCACAGGCAGGGCAGCACTTGTTCCTCAGCTATCAGCTCTTCTCCAGGCAGAGGTCCCTCTTGGTTCCAGAAGTGTTTCTAAAGTTTGTAAGTTTGGGTGCCCTTCTTATACCCATTTTAGTCTTTGAAGTCACCTTTCTTCAAAGGGGACTCACACCTTCTTGTGAAATCCTGCCTTGCCCAGGCAAGGCCTCAGACACACACCAGGGGGCTGGAGACAGCATTGTCAGAGGCAGGCACAGTCCTTTCAGATGAGAGTGACCACTCCACCCCTCCCTCCTAGCAGAGATGGCTAATCAGGAAATGCAGATCACACCCCAGCTCCCTTTGTGTCACTGTCTGGTGTGAGGTGAAAAACAACCCAACTGTCAAACTGACCCAGACAGGGAATCCACAAACCAGGCAGAGTCACAGAATGGTTTAAGCAAGAAAATGCTCACTTTCTAAAAGTGGCATTCCCAAACGCACAATCCCAAAATCAACTTTACTAAAAGATGTATTTTTAAATTGTGAGTTCAGGGATCCCAAACTCCACATGTCCATCTACTCTCTAGGGGAATCTACACTTTAATCATATTTAAAGGTAGCCCCCATATTATCCTATGAGAGAGAGACAGACCTTGCAACAGTGAAAACGAAATTGGCAGTATTTCACTGTCAGGACATATAAACCACATTACTATATGTCCTACCTTATCCATACACTGCACCCTGCCCTTGGGGCTACCTAGGGCCTACCTTAGGGGTGCCTTACATGTAAGAAAAGGGAAGGTTTAGGCCTGGCAAGTGGGTACACTTGCCAAGTCGAATTTACAGTGTAAGAATACACACACAGACACTGCAGTGGCAGGTCTGAGACATGATTACAGAGCTACTTATGTGGGTGGCACAACCAGTGCTGCAGGCCCACTAGTAGCATTTGATTTACAGGCCCTGGCACCTCTAGTGCACCTTACTAGGGACTTACTAGTAAATCAAAATATGCCAATCATGGATAAACCACTTACATACAATTTAAACAGGAGAGCATATGCACTTTAGCACTGGTAAAGTGCTCAGAGTTGAAAAGCCAACAGCAACATGTCAGAAAAAAATAGGAGGCAGGAGGCGAAAAAGACTGGGGATGACCCTGCCTAAGCAAAAGTTCAACAGTGTTTATCAACTATAATTGATTCTTAGTTTAATAGTTGGCATATGATCACAAACTGGAAAGCATTATGCTGTAAGTGAATACAGCGGTTATGAATTAGCATGTCATTTCCTAAATTCAAATGTACTGTAATGTCTTAATAGATATATGGTAGTGGAAAATAGAATTTAAACTAAACCACTGAAACGATCTTCCTGCACTCTGTTTTTTTCATGGGAATTAATCTTTGAACTATCTCGCAGTAATTAAAAGTCTAGGAAGAATTACACTTCCATATATGTTGCAAAAAATGAACACCAGTTGCAAATTTATCAAGATAGGTACCTTTAGATAACGCGACGTCACATAACAGGAATTAATCAAAACAAACACATTTCACAAAAGAAGACACAAGGACAATGCCTTAGTAAAAATGTGTTGGTGTCACATCTTGACAAATGGGACATTTGCAACATAGTTTACCCTTGAATTTGAACTGTAGATTTGAGCCAAAGTCCCATATATGGGTTCTGTACTTCTCAAGCCCTTGCTTCGTCGCAATGATTCAACTGTTTCCTTTTCATCAAGCACTCGCCTCAACATTCTTTCAGTGGCAAAAGAAAATAGAAAAAGTAAATAAGTGAGACCCTACACAAACTAAATGTGCTGCTCATTTTAGTACTCATATGCTTCTGAGTTTCTTAAATACAAGGAAGGCCCGACACATTTGTTCGGTTATTTCTGTTTGGATTGGATGCACACCTACTGCTAACCTACATAACTCAACTAAAAATATTTAAACCGAAAAGTACAAATCTTTATGAAAATCGATAATTTTTGTGGCCATATTTGCATGAAAAATGTAATGCAGGTTTGGTCCTCCCCTTTTAGATTCTCGTTAAGGACTTGAAAAACGTGGTTGTTTCTTGAACCAAATATACTTTTGTTATCGGGAGGTGTGAGAGTTGTGAATCTAAATGACAGTTTAAAGAAACAATACATTTAAGGCATCCAAAAATGTCCTTCATAAATCCAGCCGTGAGATATAACACACAGAGTATCGATAGAGAACAGGTGTTCTCTGCCTCTTGCAAGAGTTCCGTGGGATCAGAACACGTTTTTATTTTAAAAAAAAGTGTGCGTTGGTGACTGTGGTGGGTTGGCCACGTATGAGTGGTTAGGTGCAGGGGCTTTCCGCAGATCTGAATCAGAATTTAATTTATTGTGCAATGGATTAAAATGATTACAATGGCATGGTGCCACCACTAAAATACAGATAAAAGCAACAAACTCCTTAAAAAATGACAATGAACCATTATCATTCGTTTACAGTAACTGAAGATTTACTGGCACTGGGGAACGGTAAAATGTAAACATACTATCCATGATGAATCTTTGGGTAAGACCCCAGGGGAAACTATGGATAAGCTATCAGCGATGTAAAAGGGGGAAATGGCTTTTTCCGGGTGGGCAGCAGCCTGGTTCTCTGCTTAAAATGCAGGCTTTAAAGTGCTTCTGAAGAACGTGATATGCAGAGCACGTGGAAGTTATCAAATGGATACTCCTTTGAACTGGGGAAAAGTTAAGAGGCTGGCAACTGCTGGGTCGATTGGCTACTGCAGTGCATGGATGCATTTGTTAAAGTGCTTCAGGTAAAAGTCCTCCTTGGAGTGCGACTTAAAGGGCCTTGTGCAGGCTTGTACAGTGCTGTGGATGCCACACCAGGAGCCCTCTTGCCAGGTTAAATGCATAACTGGGATGCTAATACAGATGTTTAGATACTTCTCGGGGGCAGAATGCTGATGTCGTACCAAGGCCAGCTAGGGATGGCTTTATTAACTGAAGCTAAAAAGCTTAATGCTAAAAAGCGCAGCCAACTAATACTCTACTATGGTAAATGTGTTAAAGTGCATCATGTTGGAGTGTTCCTTGAAGCGATAGTCAAAATGCTCTAAGCTACTTTATCAGATTCAGTAGTTGCCCACCTAGAAACCATAGCTCAAATAGAGAGTCAGATTGCTAGGTTAGTATAGTGTGCTGTAGGTAGATGCCCATGCACTGCTTTTCCCTAAATCACGGAAAAGCAGATTACACTAGGCGCAAGCAGAGCCTGAGGGCTCCACAGCTACCTGAATGACTGCAAAAGCAACTTTTAGACATTTCAGAAAATTGGCTGACAGCTGGGTGCATTCCCCCTTTAAACAGCATTGCATAGCTTTGTTAAAGGTCAGGATATTTAAGGACCTCACCATGGGTTATACCAAGTATTTTCTATGTGGCAGTAATGGTTTGCAAATGCAGATTATGTGAACCAGTGAGTCAGCACGGACAGACAACCTGCACTGACTATCCTTATCGCCCCCCCCCTCCTTCTGCCATACCAGTAAATTGTGATGGGGATCAGCCCAAATCTTAGTCTCATCAACTCGTTCTTTTGTCCCTTAGCCAGACGATGGGACAAATAGATTGGAAATGTTCTGGGGTCATAAAGGTTGATAGTCTTGCTGACATAGAATTTCTCCTTCAAAGTCTTCCTGTCCAAGTTGGTTGAAATTACTTTTGCTTGCTTTAATAATAATTACAAAATATACTTCAAAAAGAGGTTAGAAGCCAACATTTCCTGTACTTCTAAGGTGGTAGACTAGCTGCTCAGAAGTTTTTGCCAGATGAAGTGTTCCCAGTTGGATATGGGTCATAGAATATTTTTTGATGTGCCAGCCTGTGCTTGTTTCACCTTTAGACAATAGGACAGGAATTCAGCATTGAAGGCCAGCTGCTGGCGAGTCAAGTTCAATTCTAGTCGGAATTGAGCATGTGTTATACAATCATGTAATGAAAATATGTTTCTTTAGCAGATGATTTGAGTTCTGTCTAAGCAGTTTGCCATATTGCCTCTGAATGTCAGTGCTCTACAGCCTATAGATGGCATCAGCTTGCTGCCATCCACCTTTAGTAAAGCTCTTACATCGGGGAGCAGCAGATATGTTTACAGTTTGCAAAAGGCCCAGGTCAGGGTAGTGGTCGAGGCTTGCTGGGCACATATGTGTGTGTGTGGGCATACATGTGAGTGTCTGGATTCAACTTCAGCTGGCCATCCATACTTCTATATATTTATAGGAGGCCGTATTCTCAATTGGGCTCCCTTGGATGAACAAGATCCTTTTTTTATTAACTTATGGCCAATGATCATGACCTTTGTCTTGACAAAATTGATCAATTGTTTGACTTACAATAATTGGCCAAGGAGCCCTGGAATCTTTGCAATCTGATTTGTGTCTGGTCAATTAGCGCTGTGCCATCTGCGTATTGCAGCATTTGGATTTTGTAGCCCGTTATCTTATGGGGCAAGGTACTTGCTTCTTCCAGATGCTCCATTAGGTTGGCTGAATACAGATTATTAAATAAGGGTGTAAGAATGCATCTTATTTTAATCCTTTGTTGGTCTGAATTTTAGAGATTGTGTCCCAGCTGGAGCTGATCTTTAATTTCACCCAGGTCTCAGTATATAGAATTATGATGGCATTTAACAGGGATGATGAAATACTCCATTTATTTAGTTTAGCCTAAACCTTTCCTCTTAATACGCTATCACATATGGTGGAAAATTTGATGAATCCTACATATAACAATCTAACTTTCTTCACCATAGTTTTTTCTACTAAATGGGTAAGGAAAAACAGATTTTCCTTGATATTCAATCCTCTATGAAATCTTGTTTGAAAGGGAGGATTAGCTGTTTTTCCCCTGCCTATGTTTTCTAACTCGTGATTTAAGATGCTTGCATAGCATTTATCCTCAGTGTCAAGGAAGGCGGAGGGTTGGCTGTCCACAGGGTTTGGGCACAAAGCCATTTACAGAGGGATTGACATAATTATGTATAGTAATACAATCTTACTTTACATCAAATAGACCCTAGAAATTAACTGAAAAGAACAAAGGTTAAAGTGACATTATAGTTAGGTGTAGTAATAATATCTTAACATACACTAAAAAAGAAACCTTCGAAACTATCTGAAAAAAACAAATTTAAAGTAACATTATTGTTAGGTGAAAATTGAAAATAGCTGTAAATGTAAAAAAACACAGTAAAATTCACCATTTATAGTTATGTCAAGTAACTATAACTCATGCACTAAACTAATTATAACACACACTCTCACACACACTAATTACCTCACATATTGCATCTCTCATGACATGTTCTATGATATAATTGCAAAATATGAAATTACATCATTGACGGAAACACAATGTGGGGCATAAATTATGAAGCTCCCAGCGCCTAACAAAGCCTTAGGGAGGTGGGGTAACATGACCCTTCCCCAAAGATTTAGAATGCACCAGTCCCTTGGGCTGTTGCCCACCCCAGGGTATTCAATACAAAATAACAGCAGGACAACACCACATTTTTTTAATTGGTGCCATAAATCTGCAGAACCTTTGCAACTCCACAACACTGCAAAAATGCAGTTTTTGGCTCCTAAAGAGGGTCCTCTGAAGCCTCCATCGAGGCTAGGAGGACAGGTTTCTCTAACCTGCCCCCTATATGGTTTTTGATTTTTTTCTAGGACAGGGGTCTGAGTACCCAGTTCTAAAATGGCTTCAACCACATCTTGAGATCTGTCAGCTCCATAGATCCTATGCAGCATGAAACATACAAAGAGGTTGAGACTTAATTTCTCAAAGACCATTTAACAGATTTACACCAAATCACAAAAACACACTTTCTTGACCAATGGCTAGTTTTCTGCTAAATTTGGAGTGATTAAATTCAGTAGTTTTTGTAGCACTGCTATTCAATTTTCCAATGGAAAAATGAATAGGGAAAACACATTGTCCTCCTTTTTCTTGGCCCGTACTTGACAAACACCTCTAAAACATTCCATGAAGGAGCTGGGGTTGAGGAGGCGTTTTATTCTGTAAAAGTTTGTGAAGATTTGTCATATGATGCCCAAGTTATTACTAAACTAGTAAGTGCCATGTAAAAACCTAAGGAAACGTGGTCCTGAGAAAATTAACTTTTTCGTTTGATAATAAGTTTGATGAATCTTTACTATACTTCCCAATAAAAAGTCTCATCAACCTTAGCTTCTCTCAAGAAAGTTTCTGGGTGACCTGTCAATATATATCCTAGTTTCATCAACCTTAGCTCCTCCCTAGAAAGTTTCCTTTGCCACTAGGGAGTTTTAGTTAGGACCATGTTTCCATAGAAAAGGCATTTTTGACTTGCCTATATCTTTGGCGCCGTTTGATGGATCTTCACCAACTTTTTAAAAAAAAGTGTTCTTGTGATTTTTGTTGTGCATGGAAAGTTTCAGGGTGATCTGTCAAACTGGGACAAGTAAAAGGGAGGGTGTAAAAAAACACGCATTTCCCATGTTAAGAATGATCCTGGTCCAGAGAGCGTATGTCTAGTGACTTGGTATAAATCCATTAAGACGTTTTTGCTATATTAGGAATCAAAACTATTTGTTTATCTGGACTGTTGGGTTTGAGGAACTCTTGAAGGAGTATCACAAGCTTAATTTTGAAAAATAAAGCATTCTGGTTGGCCTCTGGACCTTTTTTGCCTTGGAAGGAGTCAGACTATTGCAGGAGTGAGCGCTTTGACTGGCTGCAGCAACATAAAGAACAATGTTGCTAGCTAGCCGCACTTATAGGACTTGGGGACTCAGTCCTCTTTCCACAATTAAAAAACAATGTAAAAAGGAGCAAGGTAGGAATATCCCACCCCATTAGCCTGTTGGACTTTTTGCCTTATGCAGGGTCATCCCCAGTCTTTTTGCCTCCTTCCTCCTGGTTTTTCTGACCTCTCGCTGTTGGCTCTAGGACTCTGAGCACTTTATCACTGCTGACCAGTGCTAAAGTGCAGGTGCTCTCCCATCTAAAGTTGGTATGATTGGCTTATACCTAATTGGCATATTTAATTTACCTATAAGTCCCTTGTACAGTGGTATCTCTATACCCAGGGCCTGTAAATTAAATACTACTAGTGGGCCTGCAGCGCTGCTTGCGCCACCCACTGAAGTAGACTCTCAAACCTGTCTCAGGCCTGCTAGCGCAGGGCCTGTGTGCGCAGTTTTCTGCCACAGGGACCTGGCATCTAAACTTACTTGCCAGGCCCAGAACTCCCCTTATACTACATGTAAGTCACCCCTAAGGTACGCCCTAGCTAGCCCTATGGGCAGGGTTCCATGTATGTAGAAAGGCAGGACATGTGCCATATTGCATGGCCTGTCCTAGTAGTGACAAACAGCCTAACTTGGTATCTCACTGCTGTGAGTGCTGCCATATATTAGGATTGCATTAGAAATGCCCTGCCTTATGTGTAAAGGGTATTGTCTGATTTATGAGGGGTAGCGTAGGCGTGTTTGATATGGTTGTGATGGTGATAATAAATACTGCTTACTGGTGTGGGTGTATTTTTTATTAATATCACAGAAATGCCACTTCTAGAAAGTGCGCATTTATCTGTGCTTATGACTCTGGTGTTTTGCAGCTTGACTCCAATCCACGTCTGGGCAGAGTGACAGTTGGGGCTTTGTGCATACTTTTCAGACAGCCTGTACACAGGGAGGGTGGAGGTGTCACAGAGGTGCATATGCATACTGAATAGTCTTCCTGGGCTGAGAGAAGGGAGAGGCGGGGCACACCTACATTTGTAAAGGCTATGCCCTGGCCTCACACAATAGGGTTGTTAACCCCGACTGATGTTTGGAGCCTGTGCTGAAAGGAGAGAGGGGGCACTCCCAGAACCAGTTGTAACTGGCTGGAACCTCCTCTCCCTACCATTGTAAAACACTGTAAGAACTGACTATAAGTACAGGGGAATTTTCCCCACAATTTGGAGACTCTTGGAATCATCTTGGAACTGGACACTAAAGGCTGAAAGGACTCACCAGGAACCGCCATGGACTGCTGCTGCTGTGCTGACCTGTGACCTGCCTGGTCATTGTGAAGGACTTGCCACTTGCTGCCTTTCCCTTGTGCTGGCCTGTAGCTGGGCCCCCCACCTGAGGACTTTGTCTTAAGATTCTGCTCCCTAGGGGCAGGGTGCTGTGGCCCCTGACCCCTGCATCCATTTCTTCACGAGGGGTGCTTCTCCGTAGTTGCGGCTGCCATAGCGCTGATTGCTGCGTGCTTATGGAGCCTTGGGAGCTCGTAGACTCCTTGCTGCATTGTGCCCCTTTAAATAAGATCACCGCAGCGGCCCGGGAAGCTCGAAGAACACTCGCGTACCCCATCGGGTGCAGGCGAGTGTCTGCTCGGACCCCAGGAGGGGTCTGATCTTCTTGTGGCTTCACGGCAGGACCAGGGGAAGGCGCGGGGAGTGCCCCCTTCCCCCTGGCCTCTGCATTAGGAGCAGGACGCTCCTTTTCTGCTGTTAGGTAAAACGGGCATTATTGTGGCCCCCCTTGGTGGAAGGGCCAGTGGAGGCCCGGGGGGGCCCCCAGAGATCGCGGGTCCCAGGAGGGGCCTGTCATTAAACCAGAGGGGGTGCGTGAGGCCCCGTCCTGCCCTAAGTTGTTTTTGCTGGCTTTGGCCCCCCTCGTGAGGGCCGGTTGTGGCCCTGAGGGGCCCCCCAGTAATCACAGTCCCCAGAGGGGCCTGTGTATAAAAGAGAGGAGGTGCATGTCGCCCTCCTCTGACCCCAGAGTATAAGGGAGGCCCCCGTTTTGCGCATAGGAGCGCCGGGGGGCCCATTGTTCGCCTTCTAGGCACTGGAGGTGCCTTCATCCAACCAGGTACTGTTTAAAGGACCAATATAGTTGCAATCCAAAGTTCTTTCTACAGACTTTTGTTTGATTCATATATTACCTACCTGCGTTTGATGTTTTTACATATGTGTATGCAAATGTTCCTTTTATGGACATGCTTGCTAATATGTTTTTCTAACTTGCCATATGTTTTCTAATGTTCCTACTATGGGCATTTTATGATATTCTTATGACAAGTGCTGTGATGTAATAACGTGTTTTCCTGACTACTGCTTATGTTGCAGAATACTGAGTAACCTGTGTGTTATGTGTGACTACTGCTAGGTTGCAGAGTAACTAATGTGTAACGTTCTGACAACTGCTAAGGTAGCAGGATAGTACTGATATGTGATGTTTGGTCTGATAATTGCCTTGTGTACAATACAGTATATTTTCATATAATCTGGTGTTGTGTTTCCTTTGTGGTGGGGATATTGCGTCACATTGTTGTGTGTGTTGTGCAAACGCTTTACACATTGCCTCCAGGTTAAGCCTGACTGCTCGTGCCAAGCTACCAAGGGGGTGAGCAGGGGCTATCTTGGACGTGTAACTCCCTTGCCCTGACTAGAGTGGGTAAGTTCTGCCTGGCTGAGGTGCATACCCTAGCCAACCAGAAACCCCATTTCTAACATAGCCCTAGTGGGAGGATCCCAGAGGGACGCCCCAGGGCACAAAATAAAAAAAAATAAAAAAAATCTGTGATCAGGCAGGACTCTTGCTTGATCATGAGAAAAAGGAAACTGGGGGACCACCATTATTTAAAAAAAATATTTGGGGAGGAGGCATGAGTGGAGTACCCCACCCAAGCCATTTTGAACCCTGGGGACCCCATTCTCTGAGGCCAACTTTTAAAAAGAGGGGAGGGGCATGTGGCCCCCTCTCTAACCCTTTAACTGCCCAAAGGATTCCACCCCCCCAAGGCTGGGTGGTGTAATTAAGGGGAGGGGCACATGGCCCCCTCCCTGAGCTGAGTGTAGCACCAGGATCCCCATGCCCTGGGGCCAATACAATAATTAAGGGGAGGCAGCACACAACAACCTTACTAAGCATGTGGCCCAGGGTACCCCGAGGTAACACACTCCCCAGGGCTGCATTGTGATGAAGGAACGGGAAGACAATTGGACCCCCTCACTGAACTTTTCAATGCTCCATGGACCCCATCCCTCAGTGTTCCCATCTCCTGGGGTCAAATAGTAATGAAGGGGTGGGGGTGATCATGGCCCCAGGTACCCCATCCCTGGGGACAGCTTTATAGCTTTAACTAGAAAGGGGAGGGCTGTGCATGGCCTCCTCCCTGATACACTGGGGGCCTTGTCAGCCTCATCCCTTGTGGGATGACTCCATTAACTGTGTCTCGGGTGGCTCAGTTCTGGGACTCGGTTACCCTGCCTGCAGCAAGGGTAGTGACTTCTCTGCTTCAACCTGGTGGGCCTGCAAAAATGCACTTGCCAAGTGGAAGCAGATTTTTTTTTCTCTGCCTGCACTCTTGCCAGGCAGGAGCTGAAGAAAATACCTGCTCCAACTGGGCAGGAGCAATGCCAGCTCCCGCTGCACCCAGGAGGGGCCCTGAGGCTCCACCCCCAATATAGTTCGTAGTGAGTGTCCTGTCCTGGGTGGCTATTGGGTTACCCACCTCTGGCACCATGGGATGAGGTTCCTGGGGCCTCATTGAGGTATGGGGAGGGGCTGCACACCCCCTCCCCTTTTTGGCCCCAGGGGTTGTAGTACCCAGGGCCTGAAGATGCTAGAGCAGGAAGGATAGGTAGCCCCTCCCCTCTTTTTAAAAATATTTAAATATTGACCTTTGGGGATTGGGTCCCTGGGGACTCACTGAGGCACAGGGAGAGGGTCCCCCTCCTCTTTTTAAAATATATATGCGGCACCCTGGGTATTAAGAGAATCACATGGAGGTCATGCAGCCACTCTCCCCTTTTTTAAAAACATTGGCTGGGTGAATTGGGGGTTCATGAGGCCTCAAAGGCTCTGGAAGAGCTGCTGCTCTCCTCTTCTAAAATATTGACACCGGGGACTAGGGCCCCATGGCCTCATGGATGTTTGTGCTGAAGGTCTAGGTGCCTCCTCTCCTTTTTTCAAAAACATCCTCCTCTAGATTTGGGTCTTCTGGGCCTTAAGAGGCTCTGAAAAGGGTTCATGAGACTTCCCTCTCCTTTTTTAAAATATTGGCCTCAGGGATGAGGTACCTGGGGCCCCACTGAGGTTCTGAAGGTGGGCTACGCTCCCCTTTTAAATGGCATTACTTGTATTCAGCCATTTGTGCCTGTGGGTGTTTGGGTGTAAGCTCTGCACCCAACCCACTACAATGCACTTGCCATGTGCAGCATATTGTTGGGCACAGGGCATGGCCTGTTGCCAACCCCACACCATTTATAGCCTTTGTGGGTGGGGTTGGCTGACTGCAGAGACTTAAACAAGGGTTAAGTGTTATTAAAGGTAGGTGAAAATGTCAGGGACAAAGTAATGTTTTGAATTAAAAAAAGCACCAAAATTCACCAGTTGTAGTTATCAGAGCTAACTATAACTTGCTCCCCTGCCATGCGCTGCCTATGATCTCACATATCGCATCACTCATGACTAGTTCTACTACATCATTCATGATATCACTCATGACATCTGAAGGGAGATTATTCATGTCTCATGGTTGTTTTACATGAAAAGCATAACACGTGATCTTTAGCCGTTCATTGAAGAATCTACAGTCATGTTTGAGGCCAGGTCCTGCAGGAGTGATTCCCAGAGTGAGCTTCTGTGACAGTGAGCTGAATTTGGCTAACATGTATGAACTTCAGAGGGCCAGCAAATTTACCCCATCTGAGAGTAGGAGTTTTCTTGAGAAGGTAACACGGCTAAGATGAGTCTCAACAATTTAATGATTGGGAGTAAGTTCAGAGATAATTGATTCTCGATCTAGGAGAACAAAAACCCAAACAATGCCCTTGTACTGTAATTGTGGAAAACCAGGATAGATGGGGGAAAGCAGATCTGCAGTCAAACGTTCTCAGTCAGGGTAGCAGAAAGAATGTACCAAGTGCCACTTAGATGTGGAAAAAAAATTAAAACTGTGCAAAATGGAACTCAAAAGTCAGTTTGGGCCTCAGGACACAAATGGCACAAGTGGAAAACAAGAAGACAGACCAAAGTTATCCCTGCCAAACTAAATTCTCTTTGTTTTCTTGAGCAAATCTGGTTGCTTGCTTGTTTGTCCTTTTTCAGCCAGTAGACTGCTAGAAGTGATCTTTTTCAAACAAATTTAGACGTAGGCATCAGCACATTGATTCCAATTGCTACTTTAAGATGGTGCTGATGACGTAGACAGGATAAAGAAAAGCGAACTGTTACAAAACACTGAACTCTTTGTTAAAACAAACTGCATAATTAATATTAAACCCAGCTTGTGCATCAACAACTAAGCAACAACAACTAGGTAAGAGAAATTATTTCTAGTTGACAGTGAAGTCTTGTTATCATCCATCAT
Source organism: Pleurodeles waltl (assembly GCF_031143425.1). Classification (NCBI taxonomy): domain Eukaryota; kingdom Metazoa; phylum Chordata; class Amphibia; order Caudata; family Salamandridae; genus Pleurodeles; species Pleurodeles waltl. Next base: position 835,008,830 of record NC_090437.1, read on the forward strand.
CTGTCCCACTTTGTTTTCCTATCACCACTTCCTTGGAAGGAGGTGCTAGCAATGATTAACATGGGTGCTATTTCAGTAGGTTTTCCCAGAGTTTAAACCAGTAAATTTTTTCTAAGGCCCTCTTAAGACTAGTGTCTCTACAAAGTACTCAGGCTCTTTTTATGACTACAGCGGTGTTTTGGGTAGTAATGCCTCACATAGCAAAACTATACACTGTTTACTGGATGCAGTATTATCCACCCATCCCACATGTCATAATACAGCAGAATGTGGTATTGAGGTTTGGACACGAGGTTACTGCATATTTTGCCTCAATACAACCAACTTTAAGCAGGTTTATCCTGGTGATATTAATCTTTAAAAAACTGAGGATGTGCTAGACTTTCTGAAAAATGCAGACTCTTGAATTTGGGTACAAACTCCTCTTTGCATCTGAATATGGGTCTTAGAAGAGGAAGGTTCTTGTGTGTTTCCATCTTTCCATCTACAGCTCAGGTAAAATGGGAACTTAGGTCCTGATTTATACTTTTGACGCAAACCTACCTGGACTTACCTCGGATGGGTCCCCCCACCCTTAGGTGTCCTCCAGGTGTGGGTGGGTGGGGATGTCCCTGGGTGCAGGGAAGGGCACCTGTGGGCTGTTTCCACGGCCTCTGACTCAGGCGTTAAATAATGGCGCTAAACAGGCTAAGCGCTATTATTTAAGGCCCTCCTCCCGTGGGCGATTTTTGCAGGGGAGGATAAATAAGGCGCAAAGGCCTTAGAGTAATTTTTTGCCCGGGATCCCCTACCTTGCATCTCATTGACGCAAGGTAGTTTTCCGCAGGCAAAAAATGACGTTAACTCCAATAGTTTGACGCTAGACGGGTCTAGCGTCAAAATATAAATATGGAGTTAAGTTTGTGCTGGATTTGCATCAAAAAAATGACGCAAATCCGGCGCAAACAAGTAAAAATTTGCCCCTTAGTTACTTATGACTCAGCATTAAAAAAACACAACTTTCGGAGTCCAAGTCCCTCGACCCACATTCAACAGTAGAAATGTCTCCTTTGCTCATTCTTTTCCATTTTGTATATCGAGGTTGCACAGTAAATTGTGATATTGCATTTCTTCAGCTGGAAGTTACTCACCCAGACATGTTACTATAATCCCGCAAGACATACTTATACCACTTGTTGTATCCACATGTTCATTGGTTTAAAACACAACAGGTTGTTGCAATTTTTTAATCATTCTATCAAACAACTGGTGCTAGGAATAGAAAGATGTTGTTTATCTCTCGGAAAAACTACATTTTAAAATTCAAATGACTCGATTATGCATGCTATGGTAATTAATGGCTGCTGTGCAAACGCCTGTTTGGCAGTGGTTGCTTTACTGGATATGATAATTACTGAATGCAGTGAAGTCCACATCGCCGGCATATTTGGTCATGTATCCAAATGTAGTAACCCATTTTGGGGCTAAACTTGTAACAAGTGCAAGTCATCTCGCTTAAATTCCGAACCTCAATGCTCAATGCATGATAAAAACGAGGAGCACTTGAGGCCAATGCATTTCTTCGCAGAGATGTTTCAATAAAGCATTACTTGTGAAGTTTATGCCCTCATTTTTTCACATGTCTGAATCATTGAATATTGTAGAATATTGAAAAAGAAAAAATGACGGTAAGAAAATTGTAGGTCAGTGTGTAAGTTCATGTGCTGAGACATTCGTTCTTCAAGAAGAAATGTAGATTGGTTGTACTTTGCACAAGCATATAGGTGATAAATACACAAATACGTCTGAAGCAATTCAAGATGTGTTATGCTCTTTTGGCACTTATTAGGCATTCTTACCCTGTTCTTCTTTCTTTTGCGACGGAATCGTAGAAGTTCCTTGTGCTGCCTGGACACAAAATTTACAGCTGCGTATTCCAGTAGTGCAGAAAATACAAAAAGCAAGCAGACTGCCATCCATATATCAATAGCCTTCACGTAAGAAACCTGTGCAAGAAAAAAGGGCATCAAATGCGTACACATAGAGTACAATGACATAAAAAGTTGGGAAAAGAGGGCTACATATTTCATTCCTGTAATGAAGGTATCCATAATGCCAACAAAGGTATCTTTTTATAACAATGAACCCACTAACGATCTCAACAATGCTGATCTTTATGGGTACTACATTATTGCTCAGACTTTGGAGCACTATCAATTTGAACTTTGCTATGAAAAACTAGAAGGGAAGACTCATTTTCCTCTCTTGAGATTCTTAGGCCCATACTTATACTTGCTTTGCACTGAATTAGAGTCATTATATTTATGCTAATTCAGCTCAAACTTAACTCCATATTTATATATTTTGATGCTAGACCCATCTAGCATCAAAATATTGGAGTTAACGTCATTTTTTGGATGTGTGAAACCATCTTGCATCAATGAGATGCAGGGTAGACGTTCCCATCCAAAAAATGACTCTAATCCCCTAGTGCCATATTTATCCAGCTGCGCTAAAATGACGCACGGGTGGGAGGCGAACCCAAAAAATGATGTTAACTCTGATTTGCATCAAATTTTAATGCCTGGGTCAGACTTAGCATTAATATGAGGCCCACACACCACTACTTAAAGAAAACACACAGAAGCAACATTACCAACCCACAGGGCAAGATGGAAGTGCTACTGCTCCAGCTTGGGAGACGACACAGAGGACAACAACAAAAACAGCAACCACCACCATGACAACAGGGCCCACAAAGGCAACGCAGAAGGCAGGATAGGATATTCTGAAACAGGACAACCCACCTTGGCCTCACGGAACAAGACATCACCGGGACATACAGACTGAACCAGCAAGCCATACTACACCTGCTGCACCACATTGAGCCACACATCACAGCCAGCTTGCAGACCCCACATAATATACCACCTGTGCATAGCTGCTAGCTGTCCTGCACATGCTGGCAAGTGGCTCATTTCAGACAACGGGTGCCCTTGTTGCTGGTGTGTCACAGCCGTCCTTCTAGGTGTTCCTGCCAAAGGTGTTAAATGCAATTATCTCTCTGACACCCCACCACATCAGCTTCCCCAACACCCAGCAAATTCAGCAGGAGATAAAATAGGGGTTCTACCAATTTGCTGGCTTTCCGCATGTGCTCGGTGCAATGGACTGTACCCATGTCCGACTTGTTCCACCTGCAGCAACATAGCATTTATACAGGAATCGCAAACACATGCACTCCATAATTGTGCAGGCCATACTGGACCACTGGGGACTATTCACAAACATTTTGGCCAAGTATTCTGGGAGCGTACATGACGCCTACATATTCAGGCACAGCAGGATTAACAAACAATTCCAGGATGGCCAATATGGAAATGTCCTACTTGTAGGTAAGTCAACAAACCTAGCAATATACACACAACAAACCAACCCTGTAGGACACACAAGACATACACCACTCAAAAAATACATGGCCAGGGTAACACAGATGTGCAGGTAACAACACATATGCACCATGCTGCAGTACAGCACAATCAGTGCACAGCACAAACATATACACCCACATGTACGTAACACACCCACACCCACAGGTACACCACGTGAAGTACAGGTGCAGATATGTACTCTTTGCTCACAGAAGATGTACACAAACCACTACAAGTGCCCACAGGTTGCCTACTAAGTACACTTCACACACACAATAAACCAGACAAAGAATTGCACAGCAATGTCAATGGCATACACCGTGCTCATGTAACATAAGTCACACATAGGCACAGACCCCCTAATTCACGTGGTTCAAGTCTCTGCCAGAACAAACTTCAAATGCCAGACGACTGGTGCCAATACCAACTACATCTCATCAACACATACCTGACTTATCTGTAGTGTGCATATACATCTGCCAGATGCATTGGGTCACACACATAGGAATACAACATCAACGGCCATCACATACCATGTGCCAGATTTGTGAGTAGAGGCACCACACCTACTGGTGTGCCACCTCACATACACCACTAACTGACCCACAGCACCATCATGTCTGTACCATATACAATAAATGTCCCACCATGGGGCTGAGTCACTGTTAGAAAGTGCAGATTATAGATGCCATAGTGGGGCCCAGTAGGAGTATAGAGGACATCACTGACCTGACATGCTCTGTGCTAAGGGACACATTTGCTAAGTAGCTGGACTCCATCCCATAGCCTGCACTGTGTATGTGTTGACAGTATAAATGCTGATATAGGTATTGGAAAACAGGAGAGACACTGGTAATAATGTTGATCATCCTAAAATAATGAGGTACATACCCTTGGACACCTGACGGCTGGCGCAAACATCAGCTGCCACTCAAGATCACTAAGGGACCTATGTTAGAACCCCCAGTGCTATTGTCATGGCCTGCACTCTATGTACAAGTTGGCAGATGACCACTATTTTGTGACATGAAGCCACACTGTACATCGGCACACTCCCACGCAGCACTTAGCGTGGAAGGGGCGTGCAGTGTGTGTTGCTGTAGGTCTGTCACCACAAGATACATAACATGATGATGCTGACTCAGATGTAGGTGTCACCCAAAAGCTGAGGCAGTGCCAACATCAAACACCACCTCAGGTGTGCCGTTTGCAGGTTGCAATAAGGAAATTTACTGCGATTTGAACCCATATGAATGTGCCACCTTAGCATGCTGCATACTGCTACACACACAGAAAGAGCCAATTGTCCATCAAAACAGGATATGTATAGCAAGGTGCCCCTTCCTGCACAGACACATCCACCTCCGCAGGGCAGCCAGCCAAGCACCCTGGTGCAAGGTTGGCAGTGTTTGTGCACGGCTGCATATTAGGCACCAGTGCAGGGGATGACAAAGGGTTGCCTAGTAACATGTCTCACATGATGAATTCCTGCATAGTGAAAATGATGCAACACAGTGCTGCTAATGTTGGAACTGTGTTGTGCATTGTCACTTACTCATTACAATGGGCCAAAGTGTTGCACTTCATCTGTAATGACACAAGTCAAAATGGCTGGGATGTCCAGGCTCTCTAGGGCTACCACGTTGTCACCACATCTGACCCCATTGTGTTGCAAGGATGTGTCATGTCCCGTCTGGTGATAGCACACTGATACAAACGTGCACTACACAATACATGGTACGTACATACTGAGCATCAGTCAGGAATTCTAATTATATGTCCCAGGTCCTTGAGTTTAACAACACAGTGCCAGTAAAACTTAGTACAAGGCCAGGAACTCACACCATACCACAAGCACGTATGAGTCACAAACAACTCCAAATACCAACTGCCATGCTACATGACAAACCTGTTTCAAGCCTTAACAACAACTTACATCTGTTATCTTTTTCAGTGGATCAGGGTTATGGCATACAGCCGTGACTGATGACCCCATTTGCAAACCCAAACACAGCAGCAGAGTGAGCATACAATTGAGGGACACCATCAGACACGCAATGTCATGGAAAGGATATTTGGGATACTGAAATCAGGATTCAGGTGCCTGACCTGACAGGAGGCAGCCTCCATTCTGCCCCACACATTGTGCGTAAAATCTTCCTGACATGTGCCATCCTGCACAACCTATGTGTGAGAATGAATGTTCGAATGTATGACTAGGTTGCAGACCTGCCTGAGAAGGATGAGGAGTAGGATGGTGCTGATTATATGGAGGGGGAACAGCACAACACAGCTGTTGGGGTATGCCAGAGACTAGAAATTATTGAGATCTTTCTCACATAAAAATCACTGAAATCACCATGTTCTATTTATTTAAATAAACACTTCACATATACAACCAATCCTATTTTGGTCTATTCAATCCCCACTACATATACCATAGGAATCTGAGGCTTAACAGTTACTAATCTGACAAGTGATGTTGTGACATCATATGTGATGTGTAACATTGTATTGCCACCATCACACACATCACTTACAGCCTGATCACTGGTATGTGACAACAGAAAGACACAATTCATGGACCACAACACATATTGTACATTCATGTTGCCAACTTGCTAATCAATAGCTCATCACACCCAACCACATCATGTCCCAATAGGATGTATGCAAGGGGCCCTCACCTGAGGTTGGGGATGTTGAAAAATAGAAATCAAGTCATGTTGGAACTTAACACTGTCCCAACTCACTGTGAGAGTGGCAATGGCTGCATGGGACATGTGTGACTAGAGGGGGCATCATTGGTAACTATGTTCATCATGACTTGCCCAGGGATTATAACCAATGGAAGAAGGTGAGCCTGCACAGTCTATCCATGGTAATCTGTCCTGCCACTGCCATGGGGCACAAGCTTGACACAGGGTAAACATGACCTCACTCATTGTACAGACATATCTGTGGTCTGCACATTAGTATGGAGGAGAACATATGCAGCTAGGTCTGCCGGTCCACCATACAAAAAGCATCAACCATTGGTAAATGCAATGATTGAAATCCAAAATATGTGATCCTACCATATTCTGGTTGGAATATAGGCAGAGTGTGTCACACACACTATGTACCACAGATGTAAACATGTCAGGCAAATGTGCTGTCTTCACACAGCTCTCCCTAAACTCTAAATCCAACTACGGAGACAGATGTCAGGCCACATTTCCTAGGTCGCAATCGTTTGCCTATCATCAACAATGCCTGACCTGCGTATGCACCTCCAAAATAGTATGATCTGTATGACAATATCACACATCACATACCAATCTACAATACACAATCAAATATCAGAAGTATTGCGTTGTACTGAATGCAAACATATGTGTATACACTGTTGTCACACATGCACATATATATATGCGCGCCGTGCAACAATTTGCATGCTGTTGTCTCCGTAACACACATTGATGGAAAAGACTAATAACACCTTTACTACATTGTTGCATGGACTACCACATGTGGCCATACCCAATATGTGGTAGCTCATGTCATATGTATGTTGATTCAGGGTGGATCTAAGGACACTGCAAAAAACCACGCAATCAGGAAATGACGCAAATGCGTCTAAAACATCTGCAAATGAAAACAAAATGACACCTGGGCCCTCAGCGTGAATTCTACCCTTACAATCCTTTTAATGCAGCCTTCTTTGAAATCAACGCATAACTGTCATGCGTCAATGTAAATGACGCATGTGCATTATGCATCTAAAAAAAACAACGCAAATGTCAAATGTGTCAAAGTAATACACGCATAACTGAAAAAGGTGACACACGGGGACCGGACGTGATGTAATAAGAAATCCTGTCTACAAGCATGGTACATTGGGTATATTTTCACTTTCTCTTTACTGTCTGTGCTTTGGGACTGTGTGGTTGTATTTTGGAGCTGGTGTTTGAGTCTTGGGTGTGTCTTGGAGTTTGTGGTGTCCCATCTGTCATGTCCTCTTGTATTCTGTGTGCATTTTGTCCCAGTAGCTGTGGTTTTATGTAGTTTTTGTCTAGATTTGCATTTGTGCTGTGGGCTTTCCTTCCGGGGTTGTTACTAATTTGGGATAGTTGGGATAAGTTAGTGGGGTTACGTTTCTGTTCTTTTTTTCTTTCTTTGTATTTGGGGTCAACTCTGAATATAATTCAACATGTCTGGAAGGGGGAGGATGACAAGGATGTCCGAGGATGAGCTTGACTGATATTCCACTACCTGCCTATGATGCTTGAGATGGGTGGCCGGGTCATCTTTGGATACTGGACCAAGGCCAGGCGGCTACGGTGGGGCAAGGTGTTCTGCCACCTGAAGAGAATATACAGGACCAGCAGGAATGAGCACCAGCTCAAACAAAGCTGGGCAGATCTGGTGGCCAGGAAGCAGGATCTGCTCAATCACCTTGGGATTGAGATTGGCAGACCTGTTGGTTAGTCTCCCATTGGTATACTATTGACTGCCCACTGCTCTTGAATGACAGTAGCAGATGAGTTGGAGTGCTGCATGCAATGCTTGTGGGCAGGTTGTATGCAATCAGAATGAAGTGTATCTGCGCCAGTCTAGGCCTGGAGTTCCCATGTCCAAATATGATACCAATGCAGGTCTGATATCTGATGAGTTCTGCACAACCATCATGAAGGCACACTTTTCAGAGGGCATAGTGACACCTGTGCCCCGGCATAGAGTCATGTATGAAACACCAAGGCACCGCCAGTTTCCCTGGATTGTGTCAACAAAGTTGGGCAATGCATGTATAGTGTAACTTTGTCATCATTTCACGCACATGACCCCTGCCCCTGTGATTATGTTAGCAAACAGGGTTTACCCGCCTTAGGGGGCAATGAATATGGGGCATTTGATACTATTAGACAACTTTTCCACATCCATCCTGTATTAATCAAGGCATGATCATTGCAGACTTAAAATTGAGTGGCATGTTTATCACAAAGTGCCTCTGGGTGCCTTGCAGGACACGCTTTAGTACCTGAGTTTTATGTCTTGGAAAGTGGCAGGGTTGTATCATGTTTCTTTATACAACTCCTCCTTATACCATGTTGTTCTGTCTTCTATAGATGGCCCCTATATGGTTGTTGCAGGGTGTAGCACTACATGAGTCTCTGACCCAGTGCTAGCGTTCAGATCTGTGGCTCTAACTCACCTGAGTGTCTGGGTCATTGTGTGATCGTAGTGATGTGTCTGTTGCACTGTTTTCCACTAGCTCACTCCTCTCAACTAGTTCCCACTGAAATTTGATGTCCACTCGCAGTGACTATGATTTGACACTAGGCATGGTTTGCCATTCATGTCTTACAGTGGACCTGCCCCCTACACGATTGGTGAAGTGGCATGATGTGAGGACCCAGATGTATCCAGTGATTATGATAATGTGTGTCCTGTGAAGTAATCCAGGATCGGGGTGAGTGAGCCATGTGTGTTGAATACAATGCCAGATGTGATAAGCTGTCGAATGATCAGATATCAATGTAGGCTGGATGGTGACATTATGGCCCATTTAAAGGATCCCCATGGACCACCGGAGGGTCACATCTTGTGAGGCTTGTGGTGCACAGTGGACAGCATCGTGTACACAAGGTGGTGACAAGCCACATATGGGGCGATATGTGACTAAGAATGACAGAGAACAACGGTGTGAGAATATTGTCTGTTACGCACTCCATCATTCTCACAACACAGGGATGCACCATATTGAAGACAATTTGGTGCATTCCTGTATTGCCATGACGACGGAGGACTGGGCTGCCAATTGTCCCCCTGCATGGCTCTCTGTCTTTGGCACTCCATGTATGTTACACTTATGTGGAATGTAATAGGCTTGCATGCAGGTCAAGGCCAAACATTTGCTGGCAGGGAAATGGGTGTGAAAGGAATAGTAGTGGCAGATCAGGTATTGATGGGTGTCTACACCTGGACACAAGAATGTAGATGTGATAGACCTATGGATACTAGCTTCCTAGTTGTCAGCCCTCCTAACATATGGTCCACTCCTTGACTTCTTGTATGAGTGGGCATGCCTTGGTGGATGACCAGGGCAGTTGAGATGATAAATTGCATGGCCATCACCCCTTATGCTCAGGGGGAGAGGAATACCAACTTTGCAGGTATATGTGATCTCACAGTGTAGGTGACGGTTATATTTATCAAGCTTGCATGTGTACCTATCAGCTCTGACCCCTTATGGTTACCAACAGCATCCCATCCTCCCACTAACATGTCCAAGTTATCGGTGATGTTTGGTTGGAAATAGACAGAGATGATGAGGAATTTCCTCCTCATCTATGTAAAGTTAGCGCTGCCTTTGCATTATTCTTTATTACACAAAAGTGATGCACAAATGTTTGGCTCATTTTCTAGTTTTGCATTGCTTTAGTGTCAATAATATGATGCTAAGGCAGAGTTGTTGTTACATTTATCAGGGCCATTGTCTATACTGGAATGTGAGTCAGAGTGCATGTGTAATTAGATTTAGCAGTGTAAGCTACTAATCTGTACAAACTCCACACATTGCTGACACTGATGTTTGCCTGTCTCCATTTTACAGCTGCCAACATGACAAATTATGAGCTGCGTGCATTCCAGAAGAGGGCAGTGAGGTACCGCCATATCTTGGCAGTGGAGTCTGGGTGCAGACAAATGGTTCGCCACGTCCATGCAGAGAGGGCAACAGGGGAATGGCGGGTAGTACCACAAGGGGTCCCCACACTGGCTAAGACGGCACAGAAGAGAACCAGCTTCTCAGAAGTGCAGGGGGCACAGCTAGCACCACACCCAAGACATTGGCTGTAACAGCTTCAACATCAGTGCAACAGCCCACTCCACCTGCTGCCATGGACACACAATTGCTTCAGGATCTGCAGAGGGATGTTTCCCTAGTGCTAAAACATCTGGACAGCTTGGAGGAGGAGTGTGTGCCTCATTTGGCTGCAGTATGTTCATTTGCAGTAATGAGGCACTTGTGCATACCCTCTAGGTTGGCTAACACAGTCTCCATCCCCACACACACCTGCTTTTTTTGCTCCCACTGGACTCCTACCACTTTCCTCTCATAGCTGGTCCCTGGGTCCTCGGAGTCCTCAGCTGTGTTGGTGCTGGCAGGTCATACTATTGGGGTGCTGGGTGGGGTATCTGGGATGGCTGCTACATTATTTGTCCTCCTTGCAACTGGAGGTGGTGTCTGGAGGGAGACCAGGACTTCTTGGGGGTCTCTTGGCTGGGGGTGCGGGGTGGTGGTGCTACCAACACATGTCTGGGTACTGTTGGCAATTAATTGTGTGCTATAAAATGCAGAAAACATGTGTTGGGACAATGAGGCAAGGAAGTTGCAAGGTGTTACTGCAAGGGACACCACCATGATGTAACCTCAGGAATGGTATTGACTGCCTTCCTACTCTCTGCTAGTAGGGTTTATTTGACTGTCTGCAAGGGATGTTGTGATGTTAATCTTGTCGACTATCTGCTGCCAGATTGCCTCTCTCCTGCCAAATGGCAATTCTGAGGTGATGAAGAGTTGATGTATGTGCTCCATCACCTCTCTCACAAGTATTTCATGCTCCTCTGCACTGAAACAACACTTTCTCTTTTTCTTCTCCCTCCCCTAGGACTTGTGTGTGTTCTCCTGGTTGGTTCCTGGTTGATTGGGGTCACCCTGGGGTCTCTCCTGGCTTTCTGGGTCCATTTTGCTTCTTCTTTGCACTTGCGTGGTATAAATATGACGGCCAGACGGTGGTAAAAAATGGCGCTAGCCAGCACTAAGCTTTTTGATGTAAAATTGTGTTTGTGCCGTTTTTTTGTCAAAAAGTATAAATCTGGCCCACAGTCTGTGTTTGCACTCCTAGGTTACTGAAATCTGGTTCTACATCAAGTGTGTATAAGTTGTGTGTGCATAAATTCTGAGAATAATTTGGATCTTTCAGCAAATTAGGTTATTAGAAGAGAATGTAAAGATCAAATAACTAGATGCAACAATGCTTTGTTATGAACAAAGTGGTTTACTGATCTATAGTAATTATTAAAAAAATGAGTTCAATCAAGAATTTGTCAAAGATCTGAGAAGTGACTGAGGGTTTAAGAGGCAACAATGTTCCAAATATATCAGCCCACCAATGACGCTTTTTCCTATTCATCTTTGATACAAAACTCAAGAAAATGCAGGACATTATCACTGCTGTCCTGAAGAGGCCTCATTTGAAACTGGGATCCTCAAGAACTTTGTTGTCTTCTGCAATTTAAAACAACACATTCATCCTTGCATCACAACTGATTAAACCATCAAAGATTCCACTAGAACCAAGCTCTGCATCAATAATGAAGGAGTACAGTCAAACCTTAGCTTCAGATCCGGCTAAAATGATATTTGCCTCTTTCTGTTATGGATCAATATGGAAAAACCTCATAAATGCATTAACATCATGACTCAAAGGAAACCAAGGCATACAAGAGACTAAGAATGTCATGATATTTAAACTCTGGATCATGGAGAGAAAGACGTTTTTTTTCAATTCTAAGACCATTTGTAATCAAATTAAGTTTTCCATTACCTTTCCTTGGGGATTAAAAGAGTGAGGCATACTGAATCATCGTCTTCATGTTAGAGTGGAGAGAATAGATCAGGAAAAAAAGAGTCAATTTGTTTTTGTAGTGATATGATGTCACTTCACTTCTTCATTGTTTATGTGCAGCCACTGGCGTATAAAATATTGATACACCAACTATAGTTCTAAATGTACACATATCTGACAGACACACATCTGTTTGTGAAACAATAAGGAAGACCAAAACAACATCTCAGACTGCTTAAGTGACATTCACGACTGGATGATGGAAATTGTCGTGTACCTTAACACTGAGACTAATTGAGATCGTGATTGTTGTGGGTGCACCTAATAAGAAAGTCCAGGTCTCAGTATCTTTAAGAACATAGAGTATTAAAAACCTTCAGAATCTGGGTCAACTATAAACTCCCTTTTATGCAACAAATCTTAGCATCAAACAAAGTATCAACCTCCAATTGATGATGATTGAAGGCTTCTCCCTCAAACTGAACTTACCAGACACCTTGTTCTAACATAGTTTGACTAGCACATTTTATGAGGGAAAATTGAATAAATATATTCAGAAGGATGGGAGGTTCCAAAAACAAGCTTTTAAGCTACAACTAAAACAAAGGAAATCCTAATTCCTCATGCAGGCAATGAAAGAGTTCCATTGGTTCCCATTGCAACAAAATATAAAATTCAAGATTTTGTGCATAGACTAGATAAACTGCACCCAGAAATGTACAGCAGATTATTAGAAGCTTGCTAAACATTGCATCACTGGCCATACAATATACTTCAATTAATGAGACTTAAAATTCTCTACACTTTGTAAGTTGGACACATGAGGCTAGAAAATGGTTGGCTGAAATATGTAGAAGATTACCCATAAACCTAGAGGTTGCTACTCTTAAAAATAAGTATCTCTAAAGTGGAGCTACATACTTTGTCTAAAAGCTGTGCCAGGGAAGATGACAAATAGTACTTCAAAAGCAAGATTTCAGTCCGATGTTTGAGAAAGTCATAGGAAAGGGATGATGAGTTTACATATATCAATGAATTGCCAAACCCTTTGTTAAGACACACTGTACTGAAGTTTAGATCTAGCTTAAACCTATGTTTTGAAAATTAAGCTACTCGGACCATAGCAGGGAAGGACAAGGGACAATGTACTTTTGGTCTGAATATAAAGTGTTATTGGTTACATGTTTTATTAGATTATTTAACCCCTTGGGCGCCAAGGACATAATTGTCTGGTGGCGCGGAGCTGAAGCGTCACAAATTTACGCCATTATGTCCTAGTACTGGCCCTAAGGGGAAGCGCTAGTGCTCCCCTGAGGGTCATGCCCCCACAGCCCCATGGCACGGCTGGAAGGAGAATCGCTTCCCCTTCCACCTTAACCCCCCAGTGACGTAATCACATGCTGACCTCATTAGAGGTCACCTCCCATCGCGCTGGAAGCTTCCAGCGCGATGCGTAAGAGAAATGCTCAGCATTTCTCTTACGATCTGGAGGAGGGGGCAGGCAGAGGCATGAAAGGAGAGGAAAGGCCTTTACTTTCCTTTCATGTCTCTGCAAGCATTTCTGCTGCCCGATCATGATGCGAATGGGCAGCAGAAATGCCCACTAGACACCAGGGATTTTTTTTTTTAGACTTACTCATAAGGGGAGCGGCCCTGGGGGCCAAATGAGTTTTAAGCCATTTCTGCCCCCCCAGGGGCAGATCGGCCTAATATAATTAGGCCGATCTGCCCCCAAGGGGGGGACAAATACCCCCTAGACAGCAGGGATAATTTAATTTAATTTTTTATATTTTTTTATATGTGGGTTGTGACCCCTTAGGCAAGGGTCGCTCCCCGTGGGGCAAAATTACTTTTAGGCCATTTCTGCCCCCCTTTTGGGAAGATAGGCCTATTTTTATTAGGCCAATCTGCCCCCAAGGGGGGTAGAAACCACTAGATACCAGGGATTTTTTAGTTTTTTACACTTACGCAGAAAGGGAGAGGCCCCTTGGGCAAGGGCCGCTCCCCAGGGAGGAAATATATTTTTAGACCTTTTCTGCCCCCCGGGGTCAGATCAGCCTATTATAATTAGGCCAATCTGCCCCAGATTGGGCAGAAACCTCTAGACACCAAGGATAAATATTTTTTTATTTACTTTATGTTTTTATTTATGGGGAGGGACCCCTTAGGCAACGGTCACTCCCCTGGGGTGCAAATTGTATTTAGGCCATTTCTGCCACCCTTGGGGGCAGATCGCCCTATTTTTATTAGACCAATCTGCCCCTAAGGGGGGCAGAAACAACTATACACCAGGGATTTTTTTTTTTTATTGCGCTTAAGGGGAGCTGCCCCACCCCAAATAAATGGGGCCAAAGTTGTTCTGCCAACCAGTGGGGAGATGGGGCAATTACCCCCGATCCACACCCCGGGGAGGCAGAAAGTCTACTAGATGCCAAGGAATAAAAAAAAGAAAATAGTGTGGTGATGCCTACCAACCAGTATGGGCATGGTTCTGCCCCCACCCCAACTGAAGGGGGTAACTGTCTTTCAGCTCTCCCCCCACACACTAAAACATCTTATTCCATGGCAAGCAAAAGGACATTTGACTATTTTGGGTTTTGGTTTTACGTTTGGGCCATGAGAGCTTGGCTAACTCTCAAAATCGTCCCACTTGGAATGGTGAGGGCTGCGCTTTTTGCACTTTGGGACGCTGCCATGTTGAAAGATACACAAGACTAGACACATCTGAAAACTAAACTTCAGGGTGAGTCCAGGGTGGTGTGCTTTATATGCACCCCACACCATTTTCTTACCGACAATGCCCAGCAAACCTCCAACTTTGCTGGAAATCACAAATGTTTTCCACATTTTTGCAATGGAACCTTCCGGAATCTGCAGGAATCCACAAAATTCCTACCACCCAGCACTGTCTCATCTATTCCAATGCAAATGTTCCCCCACTTGTCAGCCTAAAAATTATTTTTTTTCAAACTGCCCTTTTGGACCCACTTTGGGTCCCCCTCAATTTCGAGATGTTTTTGGTTCTGCCCTGTCACAGGCATTTGGCCCACCTACACAAGTGAGGTATCATTTTTACCGGGAGACTGAGGAGAACGTTGTATTGTAGGATATTTGTCTCAGTGCGGTAATGCCACACAGAATTGTGGGAAAAACGAGATTTTTAAGCTAAATTTGAGGTTTGCTGAGGATTCTGGGTAAGAAAACATTGGCTGATCCACACAAGTCACACTTCCCTGGATCCGCTCGGGTGTCTAATTTTCTGAAATGATTGGGTTTTGTAGGTTTCCCTATTGGCTGCTGAGCCCAGGACCAAAAATGCAGACCCCCCCCTCAAAAACAGGTAGTTTAGTATTTGATAATTTTGATGTGTCCACATTGTGTTTTGGGGCATTTCATTTAGCAGGCACTAGGCCTACCCACACAAGTGAGGTACCATTTTTACAGGGAGACTTAGGGGAACGCTGCGTGGAAGGACATTTGTGGCTCCTCTCAGATTCCAGAACTTTCTGTCACCAAAATGTGAGGAAAAAGTGTTTTTTTAGCCATAGTTTGAGGTCTACAAAGCATTCTGGGTAACAGAACCTGGTGAAATCTCCACAAATCACCCCATCTTGGATTCCCCTAGGTGTCTAGCTTTAAAAAATGTGCAGGTTTGGTAGGTTTCCCCAGGTGCCGGGTGAGCTAGGGGCCAAAATCCACAGCTTGGCACTTTGCAAAAAACTGCTGTTTTCTTTGTGAAAATGTGATGTGTCCATGTTGTGTTTTGGGGCATTTCCTGTCACGGGCGCTCAGCCTACCCACACAAGTGAGGTACCATTTTTATCGGGAGACTTGGAGGAATGTTGGGTGGAAGTAAATGTGTGGCTCCTCTTAGATTCCAGAACTTTCTGTCACCAAAATGTGAGGAAAAAGTGTGTTTTCGACAAATTTTGAGGTTTGCAAAGGATTCTGGGTAACAGAACCTGGTGATAGCCCAACAAGTCACCCCCATCTTGGATTACCCTAGCTGTCTAGTTTTCAAAAATGGGCAGGCCTGGTAGGTTTCCCTGGGTGCCGGCTGAGCTAGAGGCCAAAATCCACAGCTAGGCAATTTGCAAAAAACAGGTCTGTTTTCTTTGGGAAAATGTGATGTGTCAACGTTGTATTTTGGGGCATTTCCTGTTGCGGGCACTAGACCTACGCACACAAGTGGGGTTCCATTTTTATCGGGAGACGTGGGAGAGGCTGAGATAGAGGCAAAAACCTACAGCTAGGCACTTTGCAAAAAACACGTCAGATTTCAATGTAAAAATGTGATGTGTCCATGTTGCCTTTCCTGACGCGAGCATTAGGCCTACCTACGCAAGTGAGGTACCATTTTTATTGGGAGACTTGGGGGAACACAGAATAGCAAAACAGGTGTTATTGCCCCTTGTCTTTCTGTACATTTTTTGTCCAAATGTAAGAGAGTGTGTAAAAACGACGTCTATTTGAGAAATGCCCTCTAGTATGGGCCCCCTGGAATTCAGAGATGTGCAAATAACCACTTCTTCTCAACACGTTATCTTATGCCCATTTTGGAAATACAAAGGTTTTCTTCATACCTATTTTTCACTCTTTATATTTCAGCAAATGAATTGCTGTATACCCGGTATAGAATGAAAACCCATTGCAAGGTGCAGCTCATTTATTGGCTCTGGGTACCTAAGGTTCTTAATGAACATACAAGCCCTATATATCCCCGCAATCAGAAAAGTCCAGCAGATGTAACAGTATGTTCTTCTCAAAAATTTGACATTGCAGGAACAAGTTGTAGAGTAAAACGCGGAGAAAAATGGCTGTTTTTTTCACCTCAATTTCAATATTTCTTTATTTCAGCTGCTATTTTCTGTAGGAACCCGTTGTAGGATCTACACAAATGACTCCTTGCGTAATTCAGAATTTTGTCTACGTTTCAGAAATGGTTAGCTTTCTGGGATCCAGCATTGGTTTCATGCCTATTTCTGTCACTAACTGGAAGGAGGCTGAAAGCACAAAAAATAGTAAAAATGGGGTATGTACCAGTAAAATGCCAAAACTGTGCTGAAAAATTGGGTTTTCTGATTCAAGTCTGCCTGTTCCTGAAAGCTGGGAACATGGTGATTTGAGCACTGCAAACCCTTCGTTGATGCCATTCTCAGGGAAAAAACACAAGCCTTGTTCTGCAGCCCTTTAGTCACTTCATCCCTGGTGTCTAGTGGGAGAGCTCTGTTTTCCTACTAGGCTGCCCTCTGCCTCTCTCTTCTGCTTCTCTGCTTCTCTCACTGTGTGCTCTCTCTTCCATGTCCCCCTTTTGTGCTCCTTTTGCAGCTCACTCTCCACAGTGCTCCTTCTGCCTTTTGCTTTACAGTCTTTCTTCCCTTTTTCCCTCCACTCACTCCGCTCTCTCTCTTTCACTCTCGCTCCCCCCCCTCTCCCACCACCGCTGCCCCTGTGGCCCCGCCCCCTCCTCTTTCTCGCGCTGCAATCCCGCCCTGCTGCTCCCATGGCCAGCCCCCTTTTTTCACACTGATTTCGCCCGCCTCCCAGCTGTCCTCTCTTCCCCCCTCCTTACTTAATGGCGGGTGTGTGCAGCGGGTGCGCAGCTGGTGTGCCAAAGGCAAGCCCGTCAGAACCCATGGTTCTAGCCCCCTCCACCGCTCCAACACCTGACTCTGCTACGATGCCACCACCCTCCACACACTCAACTCCAGACGCTCATCCACCTGCCATCAAGCCACCCCGCAGCTCACCCGTGGACCCTTTTCCTGCTGGAACTACTCCTTCCTTCACCAGCCTCCATGCCAATGACCCACCCAAAAAGGCAGGACGCAACCATCTCAGACGCATTCTACTCAACACCCGCTCCGTCCACAAACACGACATCGAACTTCGGAATCTACTCAACTCAACCTCCCCAGATGTTGCCTTTCTAACTGAGACATGGATGAACCCCTCCTCAGCGCCTGACATCCCCATAGCCATCCCGGACAGCTACAAGCTCACCCACAGGGACTGCACCAAAAGACCAGGAGGAGGCATCGCCATCGTCCACAAGAATACCCTCAGAAGCAAGACCAGCACCCAAGACACCCTCGGCACCATCGAACACCTGCACTTCCAGATCCACACTTACCAAAACACCACCCTCAGGTGGACCCTCATTTACAGACCCCCCAGCCCCTGACAGCAGTTCAGCGACTCCATCACCAACGTCATCAGAACACACGCTCTTACATCCACCGAAAACATACTCCTCGGGGACCTGAACTTTCACCTCGAGAACACAAACAACAACTCTACTACCCTGCTCGCCAACCTCGCCAACCTCTGCCTCAAGCAGCTCATCACGGCACCCACCAACTGCACAGGACACATGCTCAACTCCATTTTTTCTGCCAGCAAACACGTCTCCTTCAGGCACACCACTGAACTCCACTGGACCGACCACCGCTGCATCCACTTCTCCTTCAAGAAACCCACAACACACCATCACCCGCAACGATTTCCCCACCGCAGATGGAACAAGGTCACCAAAGACCAACTGATCACTACCCTCTCCCGGGAACCCACCTATCAACACCACCAACACTGACACAGCAGCCCGCAACCTCTGGCAATGGATTGACAACTGTGCCCGCACTCTCACCCCGATCAAGAAGCTTTCTAACAGACACACCAACAGAAAGGCCTTCTGGTTCACCGTCGACCTCAAAGAATCCAAGCAAATATGCTGAAGACTTGAGAACGAGTGGCGCCTAGATCAGACACCGGACAACCACACAGCCTTCAAGAATGCCATACGCAGACACCACCAACTCATCCGAACTGACTTCAAAGAACGCATCGACAACAAAGTACACAGCTACAAGGAGCTCTCCAACGTCAAAGACATCCCGCCATCACAGGACCTCTGTGATTCCCTAGCCACCTTCTTCTACCGCAAGATAGCGGACATCCAAGAGAGCTTCTAGACTCAGACCCCCCCCATCAACCACCGACACCACAGACTCACCACCCACTAGCCTCCTGCTCTCCAGGACCCATGTCAACGACACCATCGAAATCATGAACACCATCCACTCAGGCTCACCATCTGACCCCTGCCATCACCACATCTTCAACAAAGCAAGCTCTGTCATCACACCCCTATTCCAGAAGATCATCAACAGTTCCTTCAAGACCGTCACCTTCCCCGAGAGCTGGAAACACGCCAGGATCAACGTCCTCCACAAGAAACCCATGGCGGACCCAAGGGACCTCAAGAACTTCCAGCCCATCTCCCTGCTCCCCTTCCCAGCAAAAGTCATAGAGAAAATTGCCAACAAACAACTGACCCATTTTCTTGAGGAGAACAACACTCTGGACCCATCCCAATCCGGATTCTGCAGCAACCACAGCACTTAAATTGCCCTCATCGCCGCCACCGGCGATATCAGGACCATACTTGACAACGGCAAAACTGTGGCCCTCATCATTCAGGACCTCTCAGCCGTGTTCAACACAATCTGCCACCACAACCTATGCACATGACTCAACGATGCTGGGATCCGCAACAGAGCCCTGGACTGGATCACCTCCTTCCTCACCGGCAGAACTCAGAGAGTACACCTTCCTCCATTCTGCTCTGAAGCCACTGAAATCATCTGTGGCATTCCTCAGGGATCGTCCCTCAGCCTGACCCTCTTTAACATCTACTTGGCTCCACTCGCAAACATCGCCCAATCTCACAACCTCAACATTGTCTCATATGCTGATAACACCCAGCTGATCCTCTCCCTCATCAAGGACCCCACCATCGCCAAAAGCAACCTTCACGAAGGAATGACGGCCATCGTCGAATGGATGAAGAACAGGTGCCTGAAACTGAATTCCGACAAAACTGAGGTCCTCATCTTCGGCTCCACCCCCTCTGCATGGTACGACTCCTGGTGGCTTGCCACAATGGGAACTGTACCAACACCTATCGACCATGCACGCAACCTGGGATTCATCCTGGACTCATAACTATCAATGACCCAGCAAGTCAATGCCATCTCTTCCTCCTGCTACAACATCCTCAGCATGCTTCAGAAGATCTACAAATGGATCTCCACTGAAACAAGAAGGATGGTCAGCCAGGCCCTTGTAAGCAGCAAACTGCACAACGGCAATGCCCTCTATGCAGTAACCACAGCCAAGCTCCAGAAAAGAATGCAACGCATACAGAACCCCTCGGCACGACTCATCCTGGAAATCCCCTGCACTGCCACATCACAGCCCACCTGAGAGACCTCCACTGGCCCCCGTCAACAAGAGAATCACGTTCAAACTCCTCATTCAACGCTCACAAGGCACTGCACAACATCAGACCAGAATACCTCAACAGTCGGCTCTCCTTCTACACCCCAAGCCGACAGCTTCGCTCCATCAACCTTGCCCTCGCCACCATCCACGTTTCCACAGAACGACTGCTGGTGGCACACCATTCTCCCACCTCACCGCCAAGACGTGGAAAACTCTTTTCACCCACCTGCGACAGACACAGGACCTACTTACATTCAGGAGACTCCTCAAGGCATGGCTGTTCGAGCAGTAGCAGCCCCCCCCAGCACCTTGAGACCCTTACGGGTGAGTAGTTTGCTTTACAAATACTCTGATAGATGATCGATAGATAGTATTTAAGAAAAATAGCTCCCACGTGTGCAGACACAGTGGCCCAATACCTTTGACCAAGTTCCCATTAACAGAACACTAGCAGTTTCCAATCTCAGCAACCCTTGTTGAAGTCTAGAGTCCAGTTAAGCACACAGTGGCCCAGATTTACAAACAAAGTCCAGAAAGAAGTCTGGAGTACTCATGGCTTACTCCTAAAAATCAGGAGAAAGCCAGTAATACTACAAGGGTAAGTCACACTTACTGATAGCAAAATCTTTGTGAATCATTGTCCGTGTGCGCCTTTAGAACAAACTTCTCCAACGAGTAGCTCGTGAGCTACTGGTAGCTCCCCACCTACCTGTAAGTATCTCTTGTGTGTCAGCCCAGCCTACTAAATAAGAAATTTTTATGTTGGTGCCAGAGGCTTTGCAGCTATGGATGTTATGCATCACCCATGCAGCTTTTTGAAAGTTGGCATTTTCTTGTCCTAACCATTTGATTGTGTCTGCTGCCTGTATCCAGGATCACATGTCTAGGTGTAGCTGGCAGATGCTCTTTGTGTATTGCTCCTGGACAGTGAAACAAAGTTCCATAGGTGTCGGAAGTATAGGCCATCTCTGACTTGATGAGGGGGCAGAGCTGTCACCTTGCACATCACAATTGCATTACACAAATGCTCTTCTTGACCACGCTCAATTGTGACCTCAGTCAATCTGGGGCCAGGGAAGGGAGGCTGTAATTTCCAAATGCCTCTGATGGTGTTAATCTCAAGAACCTTCTCCTACTTCAAAGAGGGCAACATGTGTAAATATTGGACCCTCAGACCCAACACATCAGTGCACCGCTGGACCTGTTGAAGTCTTTATGTGATTTTTGTGCTGTTCTACAAGAAGAAATGTTACTCTGCTGCCCCACCACCTGAGTGAAGGACTGGACCTGCAGCTGGAGCCCAAGGCAAGGCCACTGGAGTGACTCCAAGAAATAGTTGGCTGTCCTGCTGACAAGAGCCTCAGGGAGAGAAGACTCCAACCACCTTGAACCCAGCACATGAACTCTGTCTGCTATGAGTACTACCCTCACAAGGGGTGCCTCCCCAGGCGTTGACCTTTGGAAGTGGGCCTGAAGGTGCTCTGCCAGCCCAACAGTGGTCCCAGTAGAACCAAACCTCACAAACCTCCTCATTGGAATCGCTGTGTGAGGCATCTCTGATGCAGAACTTCAGGTAACAGCCACAGCCTCATCAGAACCACTACTGAACAGCGCATCCTCAACACATTCCTTCTCATCGAAAGCCCCCTTGTTGACAGCATCCTCAATGACAATGCAGGTCTCCACATCATAAGTCCTGAAACTTCTTTGAAACCAGCCAGAGTGTGGCGCATCTTTGATGCAGGACTTCGCATCACAAGCCCCTCATCGACATTCCTGACAGCAATGTCGGACCTTGCAGCTTTGCAGAACCTTGCAGCTTCCCAGAACTTTAGATGCACAGTCATCTCCACACCCAGATGCCACATCGCCTCTGATGCGTGACACATCCTCAATGCGGGATCTCGCACCACAGCCAGGGCTTAAGGTACTCTTGTTCAGTGGGACTAAATGAGTCCCTGTATCTGACTCACACTCCATTGCAGTCACTCTTAACATGTGACTTTTTCTGGCCAGAAGCTACCAGAAAACCACAATTGTGTTGTGCTTTTACTTTCACCTAAATCTTTGAAGCTGCATATCTCCAGTTCTACTGATTGGATTTTTTTTCATTTTGATGTTAAAAGATTTATTACATTTTAGTCTATTTCTCTAAATTGGGGTGAACATTTTCTTGTGTTATGTTTTCACTTTATTACTATTTGAAGTACTACAAAAACACATTACACATTACCTCTAGGTTAAGCCTGACTGCTTTGTGCCAGTCTACTAAAGGGTTAAGCATGGATTCATTTGGGGTTTGCTTGTGTTTCACCCTCAAAGAGACTGTGGTTCCTGCTTATCACTCCCCTCAACCAGTAACTCAGTTTCCAAAAATGTGTATCCACAGGAGCCATTTTTTTACGTGCATTTGTAATGTTTTAACAAATGCTGATCAAAAATGGCAGTCATGGAGATGCACAGATCTGCATCTGCTATCTTTGAATGTGATGTGTTGAAATGAAACAAAACCATTCAAAGGTGACCGCAGTGTATGCATGTGCATATATACACATCAGTGGCTCCCTTCAAATCATCCAAAAATGTCAGTATAGCTGCCTGTCGAGTGTAAGATGCATGACAAAAACTAATAAAATGGAAAAGGGGGCAGGAAGACACTGGGTGGGTGTTAGACCTGACAGCTTTAGGGTGGTCTTACCCCAAACATTTTTCCTGTTTGCCTCACATTTTTGCTGCTTTCTATTAGTTGGCCCTAGGACTCTAAGTGCTAAAGTGCATGTGCTCTCTGACTTAAAATTGGTACATCCACAATTGGTATACTTAATTTACTTATATGCCCCTAGTAAGATGCCCTACATGTGCCCACGGCCTTCAAATTAAATGTCACTAGTGAGCCTGCTGCACTGATTGTACCACCCAATTAAGTAGCACATTAAAACATGTCTCAGGCCTTCCACTGAAGGGCCTGTATGTGCAGTGTTCCACTGCCATGTCGACTTGGCATTCATAACTTTTTTCCAAGCCTCGAAGTCCCCATTTTTACATATGTCACCCCTAAGATAAGCCTTAAGTAGCCCAGAGGAAAGGGTGCTGTATAATTAAAATCAAGACATATGGACAAGTTTTACATGTCCTGGTAGTGAAATACTGTAAATTTTGTTTTTCACTACTGTGAGGCCTACCCCACTCGTAGAATAACATTGGGGATTCCTTATTACATTTAATACAGTGTAATTCCCAATTGAGAAGGAGTGGACCTGTCATGTTTAGTAGCTATGGAATTGTAATGATAAATCCTCTTTAATGGTAAAGTTGGATATACTATTACAATTTGGAAAATGCCACTTCTGGAAAGTGGCATTTTCTTACCCTGTATGCCTGTCTCCAATACACATCTGGGCTGGGGTGACAGCTGGTTCCTGCATTCCCTCTAGATAGCCTCATAAAAAGGAAGAGTAGGTGTGACTGAGTGGCACTCTGCACTGGGCCCTTAGAAGTGGGGATAAAGTTCTTCTGCTGCCAGAACCTATGCAATGATGCTGTGGTGTCAATTTGAACCGCACATCTCCATCTACACCCATGCATTTTTGCTGCTGCGAGCATGTCACATTGCTGTCAACACTGGTGCTTCATCCCTGCTGCGAGGACCGGTAGCAGCACGTTGCTGGCTGTGGGACGCATCACCTCCATTTCCGA
Organism: Pleurodeles waltl; assembly: GCF_031143425.1. Taxonomy (NCBI): domain Eukaryota; kingdom Metazoa; phylum Chordata; class Amphibia; order Caudata; family Salamandridae; genus Pleurodeles; species Pleurodeles waltl. Next base: position 835,032,831 of record NC_090437.1, read on the forward strand.
TGTGTCTCCGACTTTGCACAGCTCAGACCTGGTGCATTGCCTACATCGTTGGGATCTGTGTCAACACAGCGTCACCCTTGCTCCTCGCATCTTAGTATTAATATCTGACCTGTGCTCCATCAAGGTTGGCTTGACTTTTCAGATCTAACCTGGTCAAGCGTGGCCAGATAGCCATGGTTGGCACTTTATGCATCTAAGCACCACAGTTTCATTTATTTTAAAACAAAATCATATTTCGACTTCTATTTATTGGATTTTTGCTAGTGTGGTCTTGTTTTGTTCATAAAAATAGAATCCAATTTTCTAAATTGGTGTGGAGTCTTTTTGTGATGTTTTCACTGTGTTACTGTCTGAATCATTGCTCAAATAATTTCAAATTGTCTCTTAAATTAAGCCTGACTGCTCTGTGCCAAGCTACCAGAGGGTGGGCACAGGTTCATTTAGGGTGTGTATGTGACCTACCCTGACTAGGATTGTGGTTCTTCCTTAGACAGGGTGCATACTTCTGCCAACCAGAAACCCAATTTTTAACAGTGGGGAATTCCGAGGGGGGAAGGGAAGGCGGGGAAGCAGGGACGACATGGACAGAAATTGTGGCAGAAAGTTTGGATGTCAGTAGCAGAAAAATAACTTAATGCAGTCAGATCACTGTGAGACCTGAATGCTCCTGAGTAGGCAAAAACAAGAATGGTGAGGAAATCAATATAATAAGGAGCAGAAAATTGAAATAGACAACAAAGCCATGAAACCATATGCAGTGAGCAGACCAAAACGCCCACTCTGAGTAAATATAATGCATTAGAAACAAATGGACTGGCCAATAGACAGCTAAAGGTAGCTATAGTTCAGAAGTAAAGAGTCACTCTTTTGAAGTGCAGTTGAATTCACATATGGAGATGCCTTCGGCTTGCAAATAAATATATTTTTTATGTATTCTATATTATATTATTGTGAAGACCTATAAATCTCTTAAAAAGTGTGATAACTTTGACTTTATAAATATGCCTACTGAACAGTTGCCTACAACTTTAATTGAGGTGAACTGAGTACTAGGTAATTTCAAGCAGTGAATTCACTGCATCGACTAAGGTGAGGTTACTGCAGTGCAGTGAATGGATATCCTTCATCAGCCCACTGTTAACTGCTGATCTGTCTTTACAAAGTGGATGTTTTCTGAGGGGAGGGAAATTAAAGCTTCATAAATGTACATGTAAGGGAAATTAATTTGACGCATCGATTGGCTACTTGAACATCGGTATAAAATATATTGTTATATTGATTATACTGTTACATAATAGCCACGAGGGTCGTACTGCACATAAGTCACCCAAGGCCAACCTGCTAAATGTGTTTAATGGCGATAGCTCCCTCAGTAGTAAAAACCAAATCCATGTGTAATTGCCCATTGCTTTTTATTTCGGTGTTTTTGTATGTGTGTGGCCTGTACACATGTGTTGCACATCAGTACATGCTTCTAGAATGAGGATATAGGAAATCTAGAAATTTTGAATTAGTCTTAGTAATCAAGAAAAAAATGTTCTTACCTTTGGCAGTGACGCACGAGAACCTGAACTTTGAGTCGTCATTGTCAGTACCGTTGTGATACCCAAAGCCACCCTAGCAGGTGCCGCATCCATATTGATCCAAAATGAAACCCAGGACAGAATGACAATCAGCAGACTTGGAATGTACATCTGAATCAAATAGTAGCCCATTTGCCTTTCAAGATGAAATCTAACTTCTATGCACGTGAACTTTCCTAAGAATGAAAATCAAATAATAACACAAATTGAAATGTGTTTTAACCGGCTGTGTCTTTGTAACTAAAACATGCTTTGAACAGGTTTAAAATCAAAATTGCAGAACATTTTTTGATCAAATGTTACTAGGAATCCTTTCAGTTTCAGTTCAGCTCTTGTGAATTGAAAGGACAGACAACTGTTATTATTTTGAAAATTGACAACATTCTTTTAACAGAGCTAACGTGTTTTGACAACAATGCATTTAACATGCGCCCCACAGGTAAAGGGAGTGATACAAAATCTGAAACCAGAACAGGAAATAGTCACACACGCACATCTCTTGTGCACCAACATTGTTACATTATATATTTCTCCAGGTCCGTCTGAGAGTACATTTTCAAATTAACATAATTCTTTTCACAAGCACGCCACTTTGTAACCCTTTGCGCTATTATGTCTGTGCCAGGTATAATGTATGCTAAAGGGGGGTTCCCCGTTAGGGAGGCCAAAAAAATGACACAAATAAATCTAAAAGGTTTCTTTGCTTCATTTATTTTGCTACTTTTAACGCCTGCTCAGAGCAGGCAGTAAAAGAAGTCATGACTTTGATTTCAATGGGCCTCAATTGGCTTTGCAGGATAAGCATCAACATTTTTCTCGCTAATGTTGCAAAGGTCCGAACTAGCGTAAAAAATGTTGACGCTAGTTCCCCTAACTACCACCATGGTGCGCCATAACCTAGATACAGGTCACACATGATGGTGTTAGGGAGGCACCAGGGGGAGCAAGAAAAGTGGTGCTGCATTGAGTGCAACACCACTTTTCTCATATCAGGGCTTGAATGTTAGAAATGGGGTCTCTAGTTGGCAGTGGTTTGCACCCTGTCCAAGTAGAGACCCTCACTTTAGTCAAGGTAAGCGAGTCACACAACTAAGATAACACTTCCTCAGCCCTTGGTAGCTTGGCACGAGCAGTCAGGCTTTTCTCAGAGACAATGTGTAAAGTATTCGTACACACAAAAGTACTCCACACCAGTTTCGAAAAATAGCCTATATTAATGATAGTAAAACATGACTAAAACTACAAAATTCTAACATACATGAGTAAAGATGCACATTTTCAAATACTAAATCTTAGTAAAGTGCTTAAAAACACAAAAGCTCCAACTGGGGCTATCACAGTGCCTTGACGAAGTTGTTCCCAACAGTCCAATACCACTCACGAGGGAATGCAGGCCGGTCACCAAGTCGCACGGACCCCAGGTACAGTACCTTAAAAAAGATGAGGAAACAAAGACGTTGCACAGAGTCGGGGTGAGATGTCGCTGGAGGCAGTGCAGTGTTGGTTCCTTACTGCTATCGTGGAGGTGAAGGGTTGGTTCCTTCCTGCTGGGCAGTGGAGGTGAGGCATCGGTTCCTTATGGCTGCAGAGGAGGTGACATGGGGTTGGTTATGAAGCATCAGGTCCTTATGACAAGGATGAGTCAATGAATCCAGCAGGCCAAGATGCTAAGATGCAACTTTGCGGTGTCGCGATCACACCACAGGACCACAGGTGCTGCTGTGGAGTAGGGTTGTCTTGGATGTTGGGGACATGGCACCCAGGAATCACGCTGTGGCGGGACTTCCGAGGCACTGCAGCACCATCAGGCCTGTGTTGCAGGTTGTGGTGTTTGTACTCAGTGGGCACCATGGCTCTGGTGCAGGCTGCAGCCCAGAGCAGGAGTGGCACCGGTTCCAAAAACACTCTGGAGTCGATGTGCTTAGTTTGCATCAGAACTCACTTCTAAGGGCCCAGGAACTTGATTTGGCACCACTTGGCAAGTCAGGACTCTCAGCAAGAGAGCCCAGGCACTGGCAGGTGAAGTCTTTGATGGCCCTGAGACTTATAAACAGGAGTTTATATGTGAAGTATACACATTTTAAAGAGAAGTCTTTGCAGAGCATCACACCCTGCCTTTCCCTGCCTTTGTCCCAGACACCCTCCAGGGGGTCAGAGACTGCTTTGTGTAAGGACAGGCACAGCCCTATTCTGGTGCAAGTGTCAGCTCCTCCCACTACTCTAGCTCAGGAAGACCCACCCGCCTGGTGATTGGCCACCAGGATATGCAGGGCACACCTCAGCTCCCTTTGTGTGACTGCCTAGAGTGGGTGCACACACAGTCCAATTATCATCCTGACCCAGATATGTATTTAGCAGACAGGCAGAGGCACAGAATGATTTAGCAAGAAAATGCCCACTTTCTAAAAGTGGCATTTTCAAACTTGCAATTCAAAAACCAACTTCACCAAGAGATTTCTTTCTAAATTGTGAGTTCAGAGACCCCAAACTCCATTTCTACATCTTCTCTCAATGGGAAATTACACTAAAAAGATATTTCAAAGGAATACCCATGTTACCCTATGGGAGAAATAGGCCTTGCAATAGTGAAAACTGAATTTAGCAATATTTCACTATCAGGACATGTAAAACACATGAGTACATGTCCTACCTTTTAAATACCCTATACCCAGCCCATGGAGCTGCCTTGGGTTACCTTAGGGGTAGGTTACAGGTAATAAAAGAGAAGGTTTGGGCCTCCCAAATGGATGCACTTGTCAGGTCGAATTGGCAGTTTAAAACTGCACTCACAGACACCGCAATGGCAGTCCTAAGACATGTTTGCAGGGCTACTCATGTGGGTGGCACAATTACTGCTGCAGGCTCATTAGTAGCATTTGATTTACAGGCCCTGGGCACCTCTAGTGCACTATACCAGGGACTTACTAGTAAATCAAATATGGCAATCGTAGGCAAACCAATTACCAATACACTTTGTAATCCGAAACGAAAAGGTAGTAAATGGCAGAATATCACACTTCAGAGTGGTGTCACAGTAGTAAATGTAAAAAGCAATATAGTAAAATTAGGTGCGCGCGGCCAAGTGCCCTACTACCTGAAGGCACAATATAGTGTATAAGGATATACACAGCATATAATGAACAAATACAACCACAGCACTCTACAATGTACAGATTAAGAAAACATAGTTGAAAGCTTGTGTGTAGCAGCTTTGTTAATAAATTGTTCGGTATTCTTCTTGGTGTTCCAGAAGCTCGTTTATTAGGAGTCATTTTCGTAAATCCAGAAATATAGTCAAACAGGCACAGCCAAGAAGAATACTGAACAATTTATTAACAAAGCTGCTACACACAAGCTTTCACCTATACTTTCTTAATCTGTACATTGTTGAGTGCTGTGGTCATATTTGTTCACCAATACACTTTAGACAAAGAGCATATGCACTTTAACATTGGTTAGCAGTGGTAAAGAGCCCAGAGGCCTAAAGCCAACAAAAACAGGTCAGAAAAAATAGGCAGAAGGAAACAAAAAGTTTGGGAATAGCCTTGCAAAAAGGACCAGCTCCAACACTGAATGTGTCTTTTAGTGACTTGAAGATCTGCTCCTAACAGGATCCCACCATTGGACAAAGTCATGCAGAATGGAAAAAGCCGGTTGCCCTGCATAAATCGCTTTACAGTTATGACTTCCAGACTCATTGGATTTGACAAAAGACTTGAGGGAGATATGAAGATGGTGGGAGAGCTTAAAATGTATTAATTCATATTTATGACTGAATGAATGTCTGCACATGCACACTGCAACATTCATCTGCTAAATCCATGTACGTCTATTTTCCACCATCTTCTTGACATTGAGGGCCTCATTATGACCCTGGCGGTTATCAGATCACCAGTATCATGGTCGCGGTTGGACCGCTACCAAAGTGGCAGTCTGACCGCGACATTACGACTGTGGCAAAAGAGCCATGATCGGACCACCGACACTGCCAGGTTGCTGCCAGGCAAGAGCCTGGCGGTCGCTGCAGTTGTAATCCTCCAGGGCAGCACTGCTTGCAGCACTGCCCTGGGGATTACGAGTCCCCATTCCGCCAGCCTTTGCATGGCAGTAGCACAGCCATGCAAAGGCTTGCAAAAAGGAGGTGCCGGGGGCCCAATGGGGGCCCCTGCACTGCCCATGCACTTGGCATGGGCAGTGCAGGGGCCCCCATCGATGCCCTGTTGTGCTTCCCACTGCCCAAATTATGGGCAGTGGAAAGCACAACGGGTGCTGCTGCACCCACCACACTGCCACATTGACGCTGGCTCGATTACAAGCTGGTGTCAATGTTAAAGCCCTGTTCGCGGCAGAGCCAGTGGGCGGAAACACTGTTTCCGCCTACCGGCCCTGTGGTGAACTCTTAATAGGGCCGGTGATGTTCTAGCCACACAGATGGCCTCATGGTGGTACGAGTTTAGTGGGCAGCCGCTGCCACCCGCCAAACTCTTAATGAGGACCTGAGTTTTCTGGCAGTTGGGCTTTAGTGGTTTCAGCATTAATGAAAGACACCATCCCTATCCTCCCTTGAAATGACCCTATTTGGAATCTCACACCCCACTGGGCTCTGTGGGAAAGTCTGCCAACCAATCATGACTGAATGGATCAGTCTGTAATACAATAGTATGGCTAAAAGAATGCCACCATCCCTTTCTATAAATGGCTGCAGGGTCAGAGACTCCACATGTGGAAACAGCTCTCTATTGAAATTCTCTATTTCTACAAGAGTTGTTTTGGGCCCTTCTTTAGTGTGAGCAGTATGCCCAGATCAGCCATTAGGTAAAAGACTGGGGTAAATAAGAAGTGATGATTCACCATTGGTGCCAAGCCTCTCAAGGCCTGACACATGAAGTATAACATGTTTATCTCCATTTACGTTCTTCTAGAGCCCTCATTTGATGCCATCTGCAGGGACTCTGGTTCAAATAGACTGCTTAATATGATCAAGTGTTTGCAATATAATGGAGGGTGAAAGCAGACTGATAAAAATTCAGGCCCTCATTATGACTTAGGCAGTCTATGTAAAGACCGCCGAAGCCGCGGGCACCAGAAGACCACCAATGCTGGCGGTCTTCCAATTGCCAAATTACAAGTACTCAGGGATTTCAGCCACAATTTGGGTGGAAGTCCTTCAGCAATCATGCTGGTGGTCGGCCACAAGACTCCGCCCACTGTATTATGAGCAGTAATATGGCGTGGCAGTGTCCTGACGGAGGGGCACTGCCAGTGGTGGAAGCAACGGGCCCCGTTCCCTGCCAGACAACCTCGACAAGGTAAGTCGATCATCTGACAGGGGAGGGGTTGGGAGGGTGGGTCGTTTTTTTATGCATGAATGTGAGTGTGTCTGCATGTGTGAATGTAAGTGTGTATGTGTGTGTGTATGACTGTGTGAATGCATGTGTTATTGTTGAAGGGAGTGTGTGTTGGTATGTTTGTGTGAATGCGCATATGTATGCGTGTTGGTGAATGCGTGTATGTATGCGTGTTGGTGAATGCGTGTATGTATGCATGTTGGTGAATGTGTGTATGTATGCATGTTGGTGAGTGCGTGTATGTATATGTGTTGGTGAATGCGTGTATGTGAGGTGCGTGTGTGCATGTAAGCGGGGAGGGTGGTGCTGTCATGGAATGGGGCGTGGGTGCTGTCATGGAAGGGGTGGGGAGAGGGGGGTGCTGTCATGGAAAGGGGTGGGGGAGAGGAAATCGAAGTGAGGGTTGGGGGAGTTGTCCACCGGTGACAGGAAAGGGATTTCCTGTCGCCGGCAGCCTTTCCGTTAGGGTTTTCATGGAGGTGCTACGGCCGCAGAAACACTGGTGGACATGCAACTCCTAATACCAGACTTCAGTGGACAGCTGGCCAGGAGATGCTGTCCTACGGCCCAGCTGTCCTACTGCCCTGGCTGTACGAGCGGGGATGAGCAAGTTTAGCAGAGGCCAAACCGCCACACTCGTAATCCACTCGTGTCCATCGGTGGTGAGACCGCCACCACTGCCCTGGCGGGCATTCAGACTTCCAGGGTCAAAATGAGGACCTGAGTCTTTACTGCTAGGTGATACACCTGCAAATTCAATACAACAAGCCCTTCTTTTTACATAGACTTAAACACCCCTAAGGACACCTGCTTTTTCCCTCCCACAATCAATTTATTGAAGGCAACCTCTCAATTCAACAAAGAACCTGCGGGGAAGCACTATTGCTACACTTATTAATAAATAAACTAAGGCAGGACAATTATTTGGGGTGTGGTAATGAGGAGGAACATCTATCTATATATTTACATAATTAATTTACCCAATGGCTTGCCATAGCTCATGCTAACCATTTAGTTTATGTCTCTAGTCACATGGATTCCCAGATATTTCATTGGGTCTGGTCTACTCTGTAGGGGATATTCACTGCTACCTTCAGTAGTGACATCAAATAGTGAAAAGATCTCTGACTTGTCCCAGTTATTTTGCAACTGATCTCTAATCTAACCACTACATTGAATATGAGTTCAGTATTGTTTGTCCTAGACTGTACCTGGAGCATGTTGTCATCAGCATACAGCAACACGAATAATGGATGTCTCCTCCTATAAATGCACAGTGGAAATGGATTTTCTATGACGTGCATTCTAGCAGTTCAGTGGCCGGCAAACATAAAGAGTGATGGGGACAAGCCTGTCTCAGGCCCTGTTCCACCGCGGAGAGTGGTCCATTCACTCTATCCTGCCTAGGGGAAAGAGCACAGCTCCTCTGCAGCACCTCCAGCATAAAAGCCACTCCAAAAAATCAAGGCCCTTATTTATACTTTTTTAGCGCCGCATTTGCGTCAGTCTTTTGACGCAAAACCGCCGCAAACTTACAAAATACAATTGTATTTTGTAAGTTTGCGCCGCTTTCGCGTCAAAAAATGACGCAAATGCGGCGCTAAAAAAGTATAAATATGGGCCCAAATGCCTTGCTGAAATCTATGAATAATATTGATTGCACAGGAACAGGTGTAATTTTGCACTGACTCACAAAACCAAAACTGACATTTTATACAGATTCTATCTAAATATTGATGAAAATGGTTGGTGCCATTGTCTGTGCTAAGCTTCCCAGCACCAGTATCTATGTAACCGAACATTTTGGTGCCAACATTTGGCCGCTGTGCTTGTAATACACCTCTGCATTTCAATCCCATTCAAGGCCTCTACAAACAGCCTCCCTAACAATTTTAATGAGTGTCCTTTAAATTAGCCCTGGGTGAAATTAAGTTTATGCCAATTTACTCACACTTAATTGCCAGCATTTCGTGTTATGATTGTTACAAAAAATGCCTGAGATTACACCATTACACCATGTTGCCTAAGATTTCGTCACTGGATCACAGCCAGAATACAAATAAACCAACTGAAAGTGGCAGTTGTTCCTGTCATGCTGTGAGTTTTAGCATGATATGTATTCTTCTGTCCTAAGTCCAGAGGAAGACTCATTTTGGGCTACATAATAGTTTTGAATTCCTGATCAACCTTTCATTTAATAATAACACAACTATTCACGTAATAATATGGGCGTTTGTGTAATTTCAACAACGTAGATACAGGCCTACGTAAAACCAATAGCTACCTTAAAATTCTGCTCAATACATATATATAATTACACATATTGTTGTTGCAATTATTAGACTTTGTTAACTGTACGTCTTGGGAGTACAGGGGTACAATTATCAGGTTGCTTTCAGTGATTAGTTTGAACCTACCTTTATTTTTCAGAATTTGTAAAGGCAAGTGCTTATATGCCACAGATGTTTGACCACAGTTTACAAAATTATACCATTAATATTAACACTTTCCATTTACATTGCATTATACCACAGAAAGCTTTGTGCATAATAAGTGTTGCGATCATTCGTGTTTGCAGGATTACATTACATTCAGTCTATCTTTCCTACTGTGAATTTCATATTGTGTGCTGAAAATAAATACAATTGAACAATCCAAGAAGAAACACTTTTAGTATTTAAAATTGCTGTCGAAGATGAGTTATTTTCATATCTGTAAAAATCATTTAGCCATTTACTCTCTTAAAACCTATTTCTTTCAATATTTCATTTTAATAACAAACAGAAATACAAATTGAAAGCAGTACAGCCTCAACAAGCCACTATATGGCCACAATTTTCTGTTTTGCAAAGTGAAAGACAAAGGGTTAAGGTCACGGACATTGTCTTAAACTATACCTCTACGAAAAATATTGTAACAAATTGTACCAAAGCTGAAGAACTGATGAGAACAATTTAATAAACTCCAGTGAAAACTGTGCGTTGGCAAAGAGACTATAATATATGGCATAAATCTAGGCCTGACTGAAGGAGATTTCTGGTAGGTTCCATATGCTTTAGGTGCTGTGCTTTTTCAGTAGTGCCAAATGCTGTGACGTTGATGACGCGCTCCACAAAAAAGTCCGACATCCCTGTATAGACCTTCTTTCTAAGCATTCCAATATTTGTCTTTCTGTCTCTCCTTGTTTAACTTATGTTGATGGCTTTTAATAACCTACACATGCTTAGCTGTAAAAAATGAATGTTGTGTGCACCTAAATGAGACAGAGATGGGTACTAGTGTCATTTGTGCAGATGTTGATTACAAATGTAGAAAACATGCAAGCGGAAGAGTAAAATTGGTGTTGCCAAGGGAGAGGCAGCCGCTGGATATTGAGAATGGCGGGAACAAAAAAAGTCATAGCATTGTTATGGTCTTCCACCCCTAAATGCACATCAAACATGTCTTGTACAAAATGTTGGAGCAAGCGAGCAATTAGAGGGTGCTGGATATCTCTATCAACAACATATTTTCAGGGGTATACAGGAAGAAATGGCTTAATTTCTTGAAGAAATTTCCTAATTTGTTCAGGAAAATATAATTTTTTCAATTTGGGTAAAACCAGGTCTTGAAAGAGCAGAATGTACAAAATACCCTAATGCAGCAACTTGCCTTCCAATTGGTAATAGTTAGGAATATTTTCTATCTGCCTGTGGTAAATATTTAGGGGTTGTCTTAGTGGAAATGAGGGCATGATGTTGGACTTGGCCCTCTCTGCAGAGTCATTACCAAAGCTTTTGTCTTCACCTTCCCGTTTTTGGAACCAGTGTTTGTTGCCTTCTAGGACTATGGGCACTTTATCACTGCTAACCAGTGCTAAAGAGCTTATGCTCTCTCCCTTGAACATGGTGAAATGGGTTTATACCCAATTGGTACATTAAATTTACCTGTACGTCCCTAGTAAAGTGGTACTAAATGAAACCAGGGTCTGTAAATGAAATGCTACTGGTGGGCCAGCAGCACTCATTGTGCCATCCACTTAAGTAGCCCTTTAAACACATTTCAGGCCTGCCATTGCAGCCTGTGTGTACAGTTTTAAACTGAATATCAATCTGAAAAATAAACCTTTTTCAAGGCCGAAACATTCCTTTAAAAAAATATAAGGCACCCATGGGATAGGCCCTTAACAGTCCATAGAGAATTGTGCAGTGTATTTAAAAGTTGGGACACACACCTTTAACATTTACATGCCGTGGTAGAGAAAACCTGTTAAATTTGCTTTGCACTACTTCAAAGCCTACCACACCCACAGGATAACATTGGTTTTCCTTATTGCATTCAATAAGTGAAAACTTTTGATTGGGAGCAGGTAAGAGAGTCATGTTGGTGTCTGAGGAATTGTAATTTGAAAACCTAATTAATGGTAAAGTTAGATTTTAAGTCATAGTTCTTAAAACGGTGTTTAGACAGAATATTGAAACCAACAATTATCACAGGACTAAATATCCAGGAATAAAATATCTTGAAGGTAAGTTATTATAGGTAAGCAACGATTTGATATTGCCAATAACTTTGGCACCGCTTGACGAATCTTCATGAAATTCTCTAAACTTATACATTAGTCGGTTAGGCTGCTGTGTTGAAAGTTTCCAGGTGCTCCATCAAGTGAGGGGCTGAGAAAAAGGAGGGGTCCCAAAACACTTTTTCTGCACTTTAGGTCAATGGGATTTTGCAAATTTTGAGCACAACTATAGCCCAAACCGCTTCACAGAATTACAACAAATTTGGTAGAAAGCTAGCTCTTGGTCCAGAAAGTGTGCTTTTATGATTTGGTGTAAATCTCTTCAGTAGATTTGGAGGAATTAGATTTAAAAAAATATAGATATATAGGGATGCGGATCCTCTGTGGCTCCAACTGTCCCTGGGCTGATATCTGATTGGCTGCCAAAATTTCTACCAGGAAGTGTTGGCAGCCTTCTTGGGACCTGGCTTCAGCCGAGTCCAGAAAAAAAGGTTAAATAAAAAGAAAAGGGGACACCCTGACCAGTTAGCTTTGGTGCTTGGGTCCCAAAAGAATACTTTCATATGAGCCCCCCCATAGACCCGGGGAACACCACCTACCTGATGCACAATAATGTTTTAAAATGGGGAATGGACTATGGCCTCCCCCAGAGCTCCGGGACTGCCACCTCCCTAGGGCTGAATTGAAAGAATTAAGTGGGTCTGTCATGGACACCCCGGCCCCTGGGACCACCAACTCCCTGGTGCAATTTACATGTTGAAGGGGGGCCACACAATCTCACTCAAGAAGACATTAATTGCTCAGGGGACAGCACCCCCTAGAGCCAGCTCCTGCTATTGCCTGGGGTGTCCACCACTGGGACACAGCTGTTTGCTGTAACTTGGTGGGAACATTGACAGTTCCCACAAAGTCAATGCAAACACTCCGCTCGCAGCAAGTGAGAGCTGTGAAACAGCTCTCACTTGCTGCAAGCAGAAGTTTCCTTTGTTTCCCTGCCCATTGGCAGGTAACCAGAGGAAACAATTGCTTTTGCAGACAGGGAGCTACATAGTTAGCAGCCCCAATGTGCAAAAGCAATGCCGGCTTTCACAGGTGGTGGGGAGCAGGCTTGGACTGCTGGGACCCTGAGGCGCCTCCTGCCGTCTCCTATACACACTGGGTGCCCTGGAGGGAACCCAGGATTGATGGCTGGGCCCCGGGGGATGGGATCCCATGGGATGAAATCAGCCGGGGGGTTGGGACGTGTGGGCCCCTCCCACAAAAAAGAAGTATATGGTGAGGCTGGGCCCCAAGGGATGGGGTTCCTGGACCGAAATCAGCTGGGGAAGGGGCATTCAGCCCCCCACCCACAAAAGAATTATAGGGGAGGAGAGCCACATGCCCCCAAAAAATTATTAAAAGGCTAGGCTGTTGTGGCCTAGGTTCTCATTTCATAGAAATTAAAGTTCAACAGGAAGCACTTACAAATAGCAGGTGTCCCAGTTAAAGCTTCACTTCTGAAAAAGGACAAAGGCCATGCACAAAGGCCACCCCCCCAACAGGCCAGGCCCTGCAGCCAACCATTGCCAGGCATGGCTGAAGACGGTGGTTGGATTAATGTAAAGTCATGAGAATTACTTTATGTTAAAAATAAAATCAAAATTAATTGAAAAAAACAAAGGTTAAAGGGATGTTATAATTAGGAAATAGAAGTAAAAAAGTCATAGAAATTCACCTAAAAACCAAAGGCTACAGGAAGTTATAATTTCTACATTTAATTTTTCTATCATTTTCTTTGTTAATCAAAATGCATACACATTCATTTTTAATTAACATATCTGCTTCAACAGTAGGTTCTATCCTATTAGTATATAAAGAGCCACTGATTAGTTCACTGCAACTCCTCCAATTTTCTCCTGCTACGGCATTCTTCCACCATGTTCTACTCCAGATCAGCTCAAGCTCCAGCACTGGACCATTCATGTTATTCCTAAGTACAGCTAATGCCATTCCAAACAGCTCCGGCTCCAGTTATTGTCCATTCCTGCTCTACCCTGATCCTTTATTTCAGCCTTACGTGAACTTTCATTCAGTTTGGACCCAGAGCTATGGAATTGTTTTGTGCTCTTTAAAGTTTTCCTTCCAGTGATGTCAGATTCTGCCTTCCTCAGGGTATTCTCTTTTATCTCTACTGTATCCAGGTTAGATGGTGTGGCTTCTGGAAGGGGCCATTATTTCATCAGAGTCTCCAAGAAAGAGATGACGGCTTGAGCCCTAAATATAGCCCTTGGCTCTCTATGGAAAATGACCAAGCATAGGATACAAAATGGTTTCTGGCCCGAGTATCTGGTAGTAAATGAAGTAGATAATCTGGTGACTGGAATGAAGTGTTTGCGTCAGCTCCACTTTAAAAAAGTAACACAAATCTCATTGAAAACCTTGTTAATCTGGGCCGAAACGTGTATGAGAAAAACGATCTTTGAATTTTTAAACAGTTGAATCATCAAGGCACATAACAATCAATTCTGCAAACATTCTCCCAGTCAGTATTTTCAAATATCTCATGGCAAGAACACAGCTGTAGACTATATATGCTTAAAGATGGCCCATTCTGATCAGAGCAAAATCTTTGAAATATTGCAGCACAGCAAAAGAGACAATCACCTGCACTCAATATGTACTTATTAACAGGATGGCTGGAGGCAATGAAATGCATGCAATATTTGTAACAACTGAAGCAGAACATGGAATGGTTTAAAAATGACAAAATTATGCATCTCAAAGGATAGACTTAAATATTTATTAATGTTTGTATTCAGCACATTTAATAAACGTGTGTCTTCACTGGTTAACTTCTTGAGAAGGATGTGAATGCCATAAATTCCATCTCACACCTGATATTACTCATTAGTATAATTGAGATACAAACTTCATTTGGGACTCAGGAGAGAATGTAGGGAGCCAATTAAAAGAACATCAGCAGGGTATTAAGAATGGCTTAGTTGATCCTGAAAGCTTAGCACAGGAGACAGCTATTAGACACTAGACAAGCACAGACAATAGTATGTATGACTCACACTATTTGTTGCAATAAGATCAAATTACTCCTACAAATTTCCGTCTCACACAGTGTTTAGGATCTTATGAACACTACACTAATTATCACATTTACTAGCACTTATGAGAGTCACGCACTGCACCACTGAATGGCAGTTGAAGTGTGCAATCATTTCCTAGAATTGTCTTGACTTCTGTGAGCGTTGAAAATAACATTAATAATTATCCCTTACGTAATCATACTTATGTTTTAATATATGAAACGTTTTAAAAATGAAATAAATGTGTGACACATAATTTGCCTTTAATATTGGCCACCATGGAGTGCAAGGCATGAACATGCTCCTTTATAAATAATGAACTTACTTTGTATTAAGAACAATGTCTCTTTAAGAACATTTTCTCTGTTAGATTAATAGTTGGAATAAAATGAGTATTTCTTGTTTTCTGCTCGGCATCAAACAGACAAGGCCACAGTGAGTAGTTATCTAACTACCAATGTGTTAGCTATTGTTACATTTGTGTAATTTCCCATTCACTGTAAAACAGGCTTCATTGATTGAATTGCATATTTGTCTGAAGCTATATTTCTAACTCATGTTTTTCTTTCAAGGATATTATGTATATGCTGTGTTTTCTGTAACAACTGTCTAACAGTATATTTGGAATGTGCCAAACAAAAAAGCCTTCTGATCGTGGATGGAAGGAAGACTGGGATGATACATTTAGTAAAGTTTGGAGTTACGTAAATGGAAGAAGCTCCAATCCTCACATTGGCAACTCTAAGTGTAACCTTTCTAATACATTGCCGTTATCTAATTGTTCTTGTAATTGGATGTTCTTTCTCCACCTGCTGTTTCTGACCAATAGTAAATGTTTAGTGGGTTTTAATTTAATCTTTGGGAGCTGAGAAGTTGGGAGCCATTTTTTGACATGCTTCTCACAAAGCCATTCTTCATTCCTACTTTATCAGTCACTTTTGGTGATCTGTCACTTTGACTTTTCATGGTTTGCCAGATAGTCTACTGACGTTCTGTTGCTTTGTTATTTTTGGAGTTTACTGTGCATGTTCAATGCTGAACTAATGATCTGATGGTTTAGTGATTCTATAGTCCAAATTCTAAACCGTCCCCCTTTCCCTGCTCCTATCCTGATGCTGACGCAGCTGTCACCCTGATAAAGATGAAGCTGTTTTGTTGTTATTCCTTAGGGATAGGTAATAAGTATGGTCTGTGCATTGTTGTTTGTCTTTTGTTTTTCAGGTACCAACTGCTACTGTTTTAATACTGCTGTTGTTTTGATAGCGCCATAGCCGGATGTTTTCTAAATTAGTGTTACTAAAACTGTTGCATGAAGTCCAACATGCTAATGCTAATCTGAAGTTAGTGAGGTGTTTTTCCTATACCTATGACCTGATGTTATTTTATTGCTGAACAAATGTATGTTATTTCTCTTGCTCAAATATTGCTGCTATTAATTAGTGTTTTCGCTATTAAAAATGTCGTTCTTTTTGCTTTGTTTAAGTTAAGATCCTTTAGGCGATTTGGTCAACCTGTCATGTTTCTTTACTTGTGCCATTTGGTGTTGAGGCAAATTTTCGTGACCTTAGCATTGCTAATATAGGGAAATAAACATTTTAATTGATACTAAAGGTGTGATTATTCATGGCCACATGGGTCATGGTGCGTTCTTTACTGACTCTTTAGTGATTGTTATTGTTAATACTGTTGTTTTATATGACACCAAACTAAAATAATTTAAATGAGTCAAAAGGTTCATCGACCTTAGGGATCCAACTGCTTACTATTGTGATACCAAAATAGATAAGCCAAGGCTGTGCTTGCACCTCCACAAATTAACTGCCACTCAGATTTAGAAATAGCAAATATACTTAAAACTTATGGGCCGTCTTGAGACGTGAATCCAAATACAAAGCCCCATAAACTTCCTTAAACGGGACCATCTCAGTAGGCCACCTATCACAAATTGCTTCATAATACGAAACACACAACATACACACAACAAGGAATAAATCGGTTCTTGTCCCCATGGATCAACCGAGGCAAGAGCATCAGGAGCCTGTAGGCCAATTCCATGCACAATATCTTACAATCTATTTCATAACGGTAATGGAATTATACGACACATGGTAAAGGAGATATTTGGCTGGTTTCTGTAATGATGCTATAGATGCCTCCTCGAGAGAGCTGGGGAGGGTTTCTGCTGTCATCACCTCCTCATGTAGATGAAGGACCCTTGGGGCCAATGCTCCCCGGAATGTCTTATAGAACTGAACAGGAAGGCTGTATGTTCCACCGGATTTGCTGGAGGCTCGCACTGTAGTTGCCATCCCCAGGGGGGCTTCGAGTTCACCCTGTTCCAAAAGAGTGAATTTATCAAGACATGCAAGAATCAGGACTGCACAGAGGGCTGGGAGAAGACACTTCAACATGGGGTGGTAGATATCTGCATAATAGGAAGTGAATACATCATGGATTTCTTGCTGTGTATTGAGAAGGTCCTTGTCTGGGGCACGAATGGCAGTGGCGGGGGGATGATGCATGTCCTGTTAACGAGTTAGGTCAACAGTCTGTCAGATCTGTCCCCAGCTGCGTGTATCCTAGTAAGGTACATATCATAGGCTAAGCAACGGATAAGCTCTAGTAGCCAGGCCTCTGCTTCCCAGAGAGGCTCAAAGAGGACAGAAAATGGGGATCTGACGACACCCTACATTTCGTCTCAACATATTGTCGCTTCATAGCCTTGAGATCATAGTGGATGCTGGGGCATACGCCACCAGGATCTCTATGCACTCATTCCAAATGACCACCTTAAGTGCCTCCCACTCCACCACTGGGGTAGATGCTGTGTGTTAGACCTGACAGCCAAAGGGCAGTCTTCTCCCAATTTTATGCCTGCCTCCTTTATTTTTCTGATCTTATTTTTGCTGGTTTTAGGACGCTGCACACTTTAGCATTGCTGACCAGTGCAAAAGTGCTTGTGCTCGCTCCCCTAAACATGGTAACATTGGCTCATACCCAAAGGGCATATTAAATGTACTATCAAGTCCCTAATAAAGTGCACTGCATGTGCCCAGGGCCTCTAAATTAAATGCTAATAGTGGGACTGCAGCATTGATTGTGCCACCCACATCAGTAGCCCCTTAACCATGACTCAGGCCTGCCATTGCAAGGTCAGTGTGTGCAATTTCACTGCCACTTCAACTTGGCATTTAAAAACACTTGCCAAGCTTTAAACATCCCTTATGTTACATATATGTCACCCCTAAGGTAGGCTCTGGGTATCCCACAGTGCAGGGTGGTATGTAAGTAAAAGTCAGGACAATGACTTGTAAGCTTTACATGTCCTGGTAGTGAAAAACTCCCAAAGTCGTTTTTCACTACTGTGATGCCTGCTCCTCTCATAGGCCAGCAGTAGAAATTCCCTTATATGCTTTTAAGTTGTAATTTATGATCTGAGAGGAGTGGCATTGTTATGGTTCGAATCCTGCTTACTGGTGAAGTTGGATTTAACATTACTATTTTAGAAATGCAACTTTTAGAAAGTAGGCATTTCTCTGCACTTACTACTCTTTTGCCTTACAACCTGTCTCCAATACATGTCTGGTCTTTGCTGGTTGACAGTTCCCCTTGTGCATTCTACCCAGACGGCCATAAATGCAGGACACCAAGCTGCACCTGCATTCATCTGCATACTGATGGGTCGTTCTGGGCAGGAAGGGAGGAGGGGCTCTCCATTACACTTCAAAGGCTAGTGGCCTGACCTCACACAAATTACTGATAACCTCCACAGATCTCCTGGCACACAGGACTGGGCTGAAAGGGGAACTGGTGCCCGTCAAAACCACTCTTTGATGTTTTCCTCCACATCAAAGGTGGATTTGGGTATATATATGGAGTATGTGACCCCCTAAAATCAGATACTTCTAGACCTACATATGGACTCTGTCTGAGGGACTGCCATGCTTCCCAAAGGACTCATCTTGACTGATTTTCTGGAAGGACTGCTCTCCTGCTATTTGCACTGCTGCCTGCTGGCCCCTGCCTCTGCTGGAAGGACTATGCCTTCCCCCACAAATGCTCTCCAAGGGCTTAGACAAGTTTTCCCCCTGTTCTGAAGTCTCAAGACCATCAAACACTTCATCTGAAGGAGAAAATCAACAGCGTCAGAAAAACTAACGCCACCCTGCAAAATTCTACACAACGCTTGCAGAATCAACACAGTGCCTGTCTCATGGCTGAACAATCACTGCATCACCTGCCGGATCGATGCAGCGCCTTTTGCCTCTTCACAACGCGTTTTGGATTTTTCATGAATCATTCCTGGGCATCAAAATATCCCCAAGTCGTAGAGAGGAACCAAGGCTGTTCTCCTGGAAATTGACGCATGTGGAAAGAAACCATGTGGAAAGAAACAATGCATCACCTTTGCCACACTGGAAAAAATGATGCATTGGTTTACTTGCCAATGCATCACCTCTGTGGCCCTCTGCGCTCTTATTTTTGATGCAACATAGGCACTGTGTATTAAAAAAATACAACCACTGATTATTAAGGATTGAGACTCATCTAAACATTTAAAAAGTGATATCTTGACTTGCACATATTGGATTTTGTTGTTTTGGTCTTATTGTATTCAGATAAATAATATCTATTTTTCTAAACTGGTGAGGAACACTTTTTGTGGTGTTTTCACTGTGAAATGTGAAGCATAGAGTTCATTAAAGATTTTTTTTTTAAATAATGTTACATTCATTTTTAAAATCAACAAAGCTAATTAAAATATTTTACAGTTAATTAATACATATGTACGATTTAAAGATGCTTTTAACGGTTAATTATATTAAGAAATGTTATTTGATTCAACATTTTTAAATTGGGGTTTTATTGGGGTTTTATTTTAATTCCCTATCACCACTATTTTCTGTAGAGGGTGTTGCAATGTCAGTGGTTGGCTATGCGTGGTGATGCTGAACTTGCTACTGTTTCATTTTTGACAGTGGTAACTCACACTTGTAGACTTGCTTCAATCCTCTTGTTCAGAGGGTGGAGACATGCAGTTCTACACTTTTGAATACATTTACACTCAGATGTTTTGAATAGTCAAATGTAATAAAGCTACCAAAAAATGTAAGAGTAAACAACATACCTAAAGCACTCAAAAGTTACCTTTGTGAATAGGCATGGAAGTATCTGTTTTAGAGTTTGGCAAAATGGAAAATCTTCTGAGTTTTGTCAGAAGTGCTAAATCCAAAGTCAAGCCATCTTAAACAATCTTAAATATGTCATAGGGAAAAAAATAACCACTAGGGCTGTGGAAGCTTCTCCATAGTTAGTGGTTTCTGCAGAAACTGTACGATGTTCCATTGTCACCCAGTTCTGAATCAGACCAATTGTCAATGCCTGTCAACGTCCTCATTAAAACATCTATGAAAGCACTAGCCTATCAAATGCTTAGATTTACCGCGAAGTCAGAGCAGCGAGTTTTATGGCACAAACACAAATTGCAAACGAGGTAAATTTCTTTGTGAATCACAAAATATGTTAACCACAAACACCCTCCTCCTCCAACCATTGTGTTGCATTATTAAAGCCATGCTGTACGCTTAGTAACACATTTTCGTAATGTAGAACTTATTCCAATAATGTAGCCACCTCAGCACGGGCCCTTTGTATGGCCACCCTCGATATTGACACTTTACATTGCAACCCAGTTCCTTTAAAGGGAAGTAAAAAAGTCCCCTATTTGCTTTGCTCATCTGAGGCATTGATTGTGTGGCACAAAGCAAAACTTTAGGTCTTTTTATACTCGTAGGTCTACTGGTAGCATGGGTCGGTGCCAGAAAAAGCAGGAGGGTGAAACAGACACATATTGACAAACACACACATGCATGTGCGATAGTGATTCAATGTGAAAGGCAGTAGCAGAGCAGAACAACTGTTTAATCTTGACACTTGTCCTACTTTTCTACAGAATATAATTGATAAATACTAGAACATATGCAGATTGCTGTAACATCTCTCAGGTAAAGTGATTTGTGTTACTAACCAACAAGATAATGTAACACATTACCTATATTAATGTAATGAAGGAATCTCATTAGATGAAGAATTATACAAAACGTGTTACTGTGAGATAAGGAGAATGATTTGCATTGACAATTTTCTTAATAGTAGTTTTAACTGCAATACTTGTATAATTCTAAAAGTTAGGAACCAATAATGCACACACTGTTGCCTGCTTTTTCTCATTAACTGTGAATTGCTATCCAAATGTAGGCAAGACAAAATAATAAGTTCCGAGACTAAGGGCCTGGTTTCACAGATCCACCGCAGCGTTAGCTGGCTCTACCTTAGAAAATTCTTGATTTTATGTCCTGACCAGAACTGAGTCATTAGGCAACAAAGGGGGGAATTTTCCTGTTCATGGCAGTCCTCAGCAAGAAAAACAAACAATGACCCTGGAACAGAGGAAGAACACTGACTACACATCAGGACCATTGATTTTTTGTTGAACTGAAATAAATCCCCCATGTTGAGAGTCTTGTTTAGTAGAACAAAACTATTCTACAGAATGGTGTAAAAAAAAAAGAAAACTAACTTCAGTTCTTCTACTACACCCAGCAGATGTACTGCAGGAAGTAAGATCCTCTCCAGACAATTTCGGGTCTGTAATTATGAGTTACAAAATGAGGTAATGAAGATCATAGCCTGCGCTGTAAGTGAGCCACCCACCAAGGTCTAAGTAACTCCCAGAATTTAGCTCTCATGTAAGTAATGGCATGCATTGTCACGTTGTTGTGAGAGCTCAGTTCACCAGCTCCCCCCACTTATTCATGTGCTAATGTGCTTCAGAATCCAAACTGAGACATGATTTCTCTCACTGGCATAACTATTGCTAGCCTATAGTGATGACACCTGATTTGAAAGAATAAGGGGAGCTTTGAGTACTTTTGGGTAGAAACATAGCTTGTTCTTTGCTGGGATGTCCAACACTGCATTGCATGTTCATTGTAGTTTTGTTCACTGAAGATGACTCTTTGGTGAAGCCAATGAAGGTACTGTTGAGGATTTAACAACCCCCAAGGATTTAACCTGGCTAATGATTTTAGGGCCATACTTATACTTTTCGACGCAGAACTGCGCCAATGCAGTTGTGCGTCAAAAAATCTAACGCCGGCTAACGCCATTCTGAAGCGCCATGCGGGCGCCGTATTTATTCAATGACGTTAGCCGGCGTTAGCCGGCGGAGCTGCCTGGTGTGCGTTAAAGAAAATGACTTACACCAGGCAGCACCGGCGTAGGAGAATATGGAGCTTGGGCGTCAAAAAATGGGGCAAGTCAGGCTGAGGCAAAATTTTCGCCTCAACCCGATTTGCGCCATTTTATTTGACTCCCAACCCCCATTGAAATTACTCCTGTCTTAGCAAAGACAGGAGTCATGCCCCCTTGCCCAATGGCCATGCCCAGGGGATTTATGTCCCCTGGGCATGGTCATTGGGCATAGTGGCATGTAGGGGGGCACAAATCAGACCCCCCTATGCCACAAAAAAAATAAAAAATAATTTAAAAAAAAACCTGAACTTACCTTAAGTTCCCTGGGATGGGTCCCTCCATCCTTGGGCGTCCTCCTGGGGTGGGCAAAGGTGGCAGGGGGTGTCCCTGGGGGCATGGGAGGGCACCTCTGGGCTCATTCCGAGCCCACAGGTCCCTTAACGCCTGCCCTGACCAGGCGCTAAAAAACGACGCAAAAGCGGCTGGACGTCATTTTTTTGACCCGCCCACTCCCGGGCATCATTTTTGCCCGGGAGTGTAAATACGGCGCACATGCCTCGGAGTCATTTTTTAGAAGGGAACGCCTACCTTGCATATCATTAACGCAAAGTAGGTGTCCACGCTAAAAAATGACGCAAACTCCATGAACTTTGGCGCTAGATGTGTCTAACGCCAGAGTATAAATATGGAGTTCGTTTTGTGTCGAATTTGCGCCAAAAAAACTACGCAAATCCGGCGCAAACAGAGTATAAATATGGCCCTTAATGTTTTATATCACCTATCCTGAAATTTTTACGTATATTCTATCCCAGCTGTTTTTATTAATGGCATTCAATACTTTAATTGCTGCAGCTGTTTACTTGTTTTTTTGGAATTTACTTTGATTCACAATTAAGCAAGATAAAGCTCATGATATGGCCAATGATGGTAGAAAAAAGGCTGGCTGACATCCTCTCTATTTGGTTTTCAGAAACTATCTGTAGATTAAGAGGTGTCTGATGCTAAACCCATTTGGGGAGTGCAGATGTAATTGATGCCTGAGCTAGCAGTGGAACGGGGTTGTTAAAGTGATGTGTCAGGAAAGAGTTGCGATTGAGTGGTACAACTGACAAGTGCAGCCCAGGAAAGATGCCATCAAGTCAAGACACTGCAATAGCAGTGACAGCATCCACAACTTGTTGGAGGGTCAGAAACAGATTGCCTTACCTGAATGCTTGCTAGGTGTAGAGATCACATTTGTAAACCTTAATTATAAGTTTGATTTCAGAGGGATTTCATCTGGCATATCTGTTTTTATAACCGGCTTTGGTTGGTGTAGTTAACCAGTGAATGAAAGTTGTCTTCCAGTTCTCTGATGTATGGCTGAAGTACAGAAGGAGTGGCTGCAATGTTTCAAAGTTCTATATGTTTCAGCAATGTTGCTACAGTTCCCTGGCTAGAATAAATTCTGATTGGCAGTCATTTACTGAGCAAATGTAGGACCTCTGGTGCTCTCTTGCACTCTCCTTTGGAAATATTTCTCATAATTCCGCCTTTCCGAAAGGCCAGGAATATTTTCCTGCAAAAGTCTTTGTTCCAACGTACTGTAGCGACTAACTATTCTGCAACCACCTATCACCAAATGGCCATAGAAATGTCCGCTGTAAATTCTAAAATAGCCTTGTCATTGCATCGGAATTCAGGTCTAAATCACCTGGTAACTATATATCAACCGCAAATCTGGGAACAATTTGGTCAGGAGAACATTTTATAATAGATGTGGCACACCTAGTATTTACTACTCCTTGCTTAGATTTGGTAAATATTTTTTCCGCCAAGCCCCAAGTTGTGTGTTTTGAGGAATTTTACAAAATTTAAACATTAACTCTACATTTTAGGAGAGATGAGCGGAACCATAAGCTTAACTCTCCTCTGAGAACTGCACAAAACATAGACGAGCCTTACTTCCCTATATAAACCAAATACACGCGTAGATGGTGCCCTCATCTGTGGAATAACTGTAAAACATTATTCATGTAAGTCTCGTCTGTTAGAAAACTTTTCAAAGTTGTGTGCATGGCTCTTCTTTGTGGGCGAGCATTTCAAATTGCAGCTGTAGCTCTCTTCATTGATCACGTAAATACTTTTAAGGTGGAATATATATAAAGATTGTACATATGGTTGTGTAGGAGAGCCGCTAAAATTGATACAGTGACCTTGCATTATACACTATGCGTCACTAAATGAGCCTGTTCAACTACTTTACTCAGGCTTCACCCGAGCTATATATCAGTATCCCTACAACAGCTGCATATGTTCACTGCAATGCCTTTCACTAAAATAAATCATGAGTAAGTGCGAAGCAATTATACTCTTGGGTAAAAGTCGGTGTCCAAATTGTCGCCACTTTTACAGAATCTCTAATTTATTACAAGAGGCCCATAGTGTTTCACAATCAACCTTGATTCTTTCCCATCATTCACCCATTTGGTCTGGCTTTCGTGTTTTCTATATGCCATGGGGATACGAGAGGGTCTTCTATGTCCACCATTGAGGTTTTAATCACATCTGGCAGGGCTATATTTTAAAGGACCTCTCCTACACATCCTCTTTGGCAATCACCACTCCTCAATCTCCGGAGGCCGTGCAGCTGGGTGAGTGTGCAATATTCCCAGTGGAGGATTGTTAATTGCCCTAACAGCCAACTCCCTACATCTTCTGATGGCCGCCTCCTAATCTTCATCCACTAGCTGGCCAGTTTCTTTTCCCTACCATGTCTTTAATCTGTTTGACTGGCTTGAGTCGCTGTAGATCTGTGGAGTAGTGTTTTATACATTTGGTACACAACCCTATTCCCTAGTGATTTTGATGGCACTCTGTATTCTAATGAGGAGCTAGCTTGCATGCCTGTCAGCAAGATAGTATTTTGAAGGTACAAAAAGTTTTTTTCATATTGACAATGTTGTGGGTGAGTGGAGAGTGACTCTTGAAACTCAGTAAACTTCAACAATTAAACATTATTTAATCCCAGGTGATGTGTGTCTTGCACGTATATATACATAACTGGTATAACTGAAGGCCTGTTGTTTTATTATAGGCCAGATAACCATCAACCATCAGCCGTTAGCTATCAACTGGTCATTTATGACTTAGATATTTGAATTTGGGGCTTCTCAGCTGACACACTTCGGGCATATTTATACTCCGTTTGCGCCGAATTTGCGTCGTTTTTTTCGATGCAAATTCGACGCAAAACTAACTCCATATTTTTACTTTGGCATTAGATGCGTCTAGCGCCAAAGTTCATGGAGTTAGCGTCATTTTTTGGCGTGAACACCTTCCTTGCGTTAATGATATGCAAGGTAGGCGTTCCCGTCTTAAAAAATGTCTCCGATGCATATGCGTGGGATTTATACTCCCGGGCAAAAATCACGCCCGGGAGTGGGCGGGTCTAAAAAACCCGCATTAGCGCCGGATTTTAACGCCTGGGTCACGGCAGGCGTTAAGGGACCTGTGGGCTCGGAATGAGCCCAGAGGTGCCCCCCCATGCCCCAGGGACACCCCCTGTCAACCATGCCCACCCCAGGAGGACACCCAAGGCAGGAGGGACCCATCCCAGGGACATTAAGGTAAGTTCAGGTAAGTATTTTGTTTTAATTTCTTTTGTGGCATAGGGGGGCCTGATTTGTGCCCCCCTACAGGCCACTATGCCCAATGACCATGCCCAGGGGACAGAAGTCCCCTGGGCATGGCCATTGGGCAAGGGGGCATGACTCCTGTCTTTGCTAAGACAGGAGTCATTTCAATGGGGGTTGGGAGTGAAAAAGAAATGGCGCAAATCGGGTTGAGGCGATTTTTTTGCCTCAGCCTGACTTGCACCATTTGTGGACGCCCATACACCATTTTCCCCCTACGCCGGCGCTGCCTAGTGTACGTGGTTTTTTTTAACGCACACCAGACAGCGCCGGCGGCTCACGCCGGCTAACGTCATTCAATAAATACGGCGCCCGCATGGCGCTTCAGAATGGCCTTAGCCGGCGCTAATTTTTTTGACGCAAAACTGCGTTGGCGCAGTTTTGCGTCAAAAAGTATAAATATGGGCCTTCATGTGGACAACTCAGGGGATAGTAAGTTCTTTATACTTTATTGGCTTGTATATTGAATTTTTCTAAAATGGACCAGACTAATGGTATTAGTGATGAGTCTCATTCATATAAAATAAAGTGCCTCCCACGAACTAATGAATGTTCTAAGTTTATTCCATTTCCTGATAGCTAGAAAAATGAGTTACCTCCCATACATCTTAGGAATTGTAACACATTGCTTTTCACTCATTTCCAAAAAATAGAACCAAGATGTGATTTTTGTTCAACTCTCCGAGATTGAGTCTTTTGTTGCCATCAGGCATTCCATCAATCGCAATCTACACAGTTATGTATTCTGTTAGACGTCAGGTCTTGCATTATGTTTAGACAGATATTTAATACGGAAAACATGTTGGCTTACTAGAATTTAACGTAATTATACGGCTTTAAAAACGTATTTCTATGCTGTCACAATAATATCTTTTAGAGTCAATGGCAGGATAGCAGTGACATCGAAGAATTAGAGAGAAATTTGCCAATATGTTGTGCCAGGTTTGTATTTCAAAAGAGAGGCAAACCCAGTGCAAAGGGTTCTACTACTGAATATCAACCCCACATAATATCATGGTACACTAATATTGAGGACAGAATATCAAAGGTCAAAATTTCGCAAGATACGATCAAAAAGGGAAGTACAGATTTTCTATTTTCGGCTCGACATCTACATACCATGAGGATATATGTAGCTCAGAGGTACATATATGAGGACATAGTTACAGAAAATCATGATTTACCTGTTGATATTGTATTTTTTATATTTCATCCTCGATATTGTATGCAATCAATATTTTGGTATTGATATTCAGGGTGCACACCATGCTAAGTGTTGTGATGGGATTTATGTTCCAATACAAATCATGATTTGCCTTGAAAAGTTGCCTAAAGTAACACTAAGTAGCGCTATGCAATACTTTGGCTTAAGGGCAAGTCCCACGGATGGTTCATGGGTGTGCCAATGCAACCACCTATGAATCTGGACACAGGTGACTGTCTACTAATATTTGTGGACAGAGATTTGTGTCAAACAATGATGACTCCTTGTGAAAGGCTTAACAGTGCAGCATGTTTTAAAAGTCTCCACAATTTTGCATGTGTGCTGCACTGTACAGCACATATATAAATGGGTGTTAGAAATTGGTTCTCTACTTGGCAGAGGTATGCACCCTGCCCAAGTAGTCAGGGTATGTCAGATACACACCATAAATTAACCTGTGCTCACCCTCTTGTAGCTTGGCTCAGAGCTGTCAGGCTTAACTTCAGAGGCAATGTGTAAAGTATTTGTGCCTCACCTAATTACAGTAACACAGTGAAAGGCATCACAAAAAGACTCAAAACCAGGTTGCAAATATAGATACTATTTATATGAATATAAAGTAAAAAATGACAAAAATCCAATAGGAAGAAGTTGTGATATGAAGTTTTAGAGATTAAGGGGGTCATTCTGACTCCCGCCGGACGCGGTCACCGCGCGCCCGGCGGGAGCCGCCAAAATACCGTACCGCGGTCGGAAGACCGCAGTGGGTATTTTGAGGTTTCCCCTGGGCTGGCGGGCGGTCGCCAAAAGACCACCCGCCAGCCCAGGGAAAAACTCCCTTCCCACGAGGATGCCGGCTCGTAATCGAGCCGGCGGAGTGGGAAGGTGCGACGGGTGCTGTTGCACCCGTCGCGTATTTCACTGTCTGCCAAGGAGACAGTGAAATACTTGTAGGGGCCCTCTTACGGGGGCCCCTGCAGTGCCCATGCCAGTGGCATGGGCACTGCAGGGGCCCCCAGGGGCCCCGCGACCTCCCCTACCGCCATCCGGTTCCCGGCGGGCGGACCGCCGGGAACTGGATGGCGGTAGGGGGGGTCGGAATCCCCTCGGCGGCGCAGCAAGCTGCGCCGCCTTGGAGGATTCCAACGGGCAGTGGTAAACCGGCGGGAGACCGCCGGTTTACCCTTTCTGACCGCGGCTGAACCGCTGCGGTCAGAATGCCCTCGAGAGCACCGCCAGCCTGTTGGCGGTGCTCCCGTGGTCGGTGGCCCTGGCGGCCGGTGACCCCCTAAATGTGAAAACAGTACTTAGAAGTCGCTAGCGGTCAAAAGGTTAGTTGAGGTCAGAAGGAACCAGTGCAAATCCAAATTCTGGTCTAAGCGGGTGGAGGGTAAACTGGCTACAGAAACCATTCAGGGTCTGCTGAACAGTACCTTTAATAGAGCAATACTTTATCTGCGAGGACACAATGCTTCAATATTTTTACCACGCCCAGGGCACTGCTTCGTTGGTGAACTCCGTTTAAGTGGATGCGATGCTTCTTTGTCGGGCTGCGCAGAACATTGTTGGGCCATGCCGTCTGTGATCCGCTGTCATCAGGCAGCCATTGCATTCCAGTTGGAGATGTGATGCAATGATTTTTCTGCTGCACTCAATCCGATGCATCACTTTTTGAAGTTTGTAGCTGCAAATTCCACTTCTGAAGCCCAGGACTAGAGGGGGTACCTCAAGCAAGGGTAGTACTCACAGGGGGCAAAATCCAGCAGCTCCAGGAGAGTTTCAAGCAGTCTTTGATGGCCCGGAGTTCAGAAGAACAGGGGGCAAGCTAGCAAGGCCATGGAGACTCTTTGGTGCAAGGGTGTAGAAAGCCAGTCCTTCCCACTGCAGGACAGAAGCAGCAGCCAAACACAGTAGAGTCAGCAGTAAACTGGCAGTTCTTCCTACAGCACAGCACACAGCAGCAGTAGGCCAACACAGCAGAGAAATTGCAGAGTGGCAGTCCCTCCTGGCAGCACAGCAGTCCTTCTTACTAGTCGAGTGTCCTTGGTTCCAGGAGAGATCTGATTTGGTGGGGTTTGGGGTCCAAAACCTATATCCAAAAAGGCCTATGATGTGGGGGAGACTTCAAATGAGTCCTCTAAAGTGCACAAAGGTCCCTTTCATCCTAGCCCTCTCTGCCAGGCAATCTGTGGGGGACAATCATTCCTTTAAATGTAGAAAGGACACCACCTATTGACATGTAAGTGTGAAGCCGTCCCCTTCCCTCTGCCCTGGAAGATCCATCAATATGGAGATGAATGCCGATGCAGCTGAGTGTCTTGTGTTTGTGGCTGTCTAGAGGCAATTCACAAAGTGTAGCTGTCACCTAGCCCAGACGTGTATTCAGAGACAGGCTAATGCACAGAATGGTTTAAGTTGAGAAAGGGCCAAATTTCTAAAAGTGGCTTTTTGAGACAAACAATTTAAAATCTGACATTACCATCGCCTGGGGTTTTAAATTATGAGTCAAGAGACACCAAACTCAGCATCTCTGTCTCTTCCCAATTGGAAACCATAAGGAAATAGTGTTTTAATATAATTCCAATGCTATCATATGGGAGAAATAGTCCTTGCAATAGAGAAAAATAATTTAAGAGGTTTTCACTATCTGGACATGTTAAACATAAAAGTATGTGTCCAACTTTTTAAATATACTGCACCCTACCCTTGGGGCTAACCAGGGCCTCCTCTAGGGTTGACTTACATGTAATAAAAAGCAAGGTTTGGGCCTGGCAAGTGCAGGCATGAGACATGTTTGAAAGACTACTGTAGTGGGTGGCACAATCAGTGCTGCAGGTCCACTAGTAGCATTTTATTTACAGCCCCTGGGCACATATAGTGAACTTTACTAGGGACGAACAGGTAAATTACATTTGCTAATTTTGGGGAAGCCAATGTTACTATGTTTTAGAGTACATAACACCTGCACTTTAGCACTGGTCAGAAGTGGTAAGGTGCCCAGGATCTTAAAAGCGAGCAAAAATGAAGTCAGAAAACAGGAGGTCAGAGGGCAAAAAGTTAGGGGAAACCATGCCAAGGATGCCAAGTTTAACAAATGCCCTCCCCCCAGCTAAAATTAAGGAGAGCTACCCAACCTCTGGGGAATTCTCTTCACTAAGGTGGAAGAACATGGAGAGACCATCAGCATTGGTGTGGTCAGTTCCAGGGCAGTGTTCCACCGTAAAGTCCATTCACTGAGGGGAGATGGACCACTTCAACAGTTTGGGACTTTCACCCCTCATTTGCATTAACCATCTGAGGGACCTGTGGTCTGTCTGAAACCAGAAGTGAGTGCCTCACAGGTCTTCTTCCATGCCCTGAGGCATCTGTCTGAACAACAAGTCCTTTTAGAAAACTGAGTCCTTGAGCACAGATGCCATGAATGTGGTTTCCTTTAGGGCGCCAAAAGCTTTCTGGGATGCCTCTGTCCAGATCACCTGACGGAGCTGCTTCTTGAAAGTCACATCGGTCAAGGGGTCAACAATGATGCCATATCCCTTGAGGAATCTCCTGTCATATCCAGTGAGGCCTTGGAAGGCTCTAACTTCGGTTTGGGTTTTGGGAGGTTTCCAAGCCAAAATGGTGTCAATATTGGGTTGCACAGGTTGCACATTTCCATCCCCTATTTGGTATCTCAAGTAGACCACAGAACCTTGCCCTATCTGGAACTTACTGGCCTTGTTAGTCAGGCCCACCCCCTGCAGAGCCTGGAACACTTCCCTTGGGTGACACAAGTGGTCCTCCCAGCTAGAGTTGAAGACTATGATGTCGTCCAGATAGGTGGCACTGAAGTTCTCCAGTACAGCTAGGACCTGATTTACCAACCTTTGGAATGTGGCAGGGACATTCTTTAACCCAAAGGGAATGACCCAGATCTGAGTACCATTCTGATGTAGAGAATGTAGACCTCTCTTTTGCCCCATTGGTCACAGCAATCTGCCAGTACTCAGACGTTGGGTCAAACACGCTGAGGAACTTAGCAACTCCTAGCTGATCTATCGGCTCAATAGCTCTGGGTATGGGGTGCTCATCAGCCCCAGTGACTGCATTGAGCCCATTGTAGTCCACAAACTAGAGTTCAGGTGTGCCAACTGATGGGGAATCTTTGAGGACCACCACCACTGGGCTGGACCAAGGGCTATTTGAGTGCTCAATAACCCCAAATTCTAACATCTTGGAGACCTCCTTGATGATGTTAGCGCTCACCTTATCAAACAACTTGTAAATGTTATTTTTTACAGGTGGACTGTCCCAAGTGTCAATATTGGGGCTGCACCACATAGTGAGCCCTAGGGTAAGCGAGACTAAGGAGGGAAACTGCCCCAACAACTGGCAGCATTTCCTTTGTTGGTCTAGGGTCAGCATAGGGGAGAGACTGACACCCTTCACTGACCCATCCCACTCTTTGGAAGGCAGGAGGTCGTGGAGAGGTTCACTCTTCTTTTCCACCCCATTTTGAGTTACCAAGTGCATGGTCAGCTCAGACATCTCGAAGTGGAGCTTGAGGCTATTCACATGTAGAACCCTCTAGGGGTTCAAAGGGGATTTGAGGTCCACCAGATTGGTGACATCAATCTTCCACTCCATAACTTCATAGAGCCCAGACCAGTGGTCCTTTAGAGCACAGGGCTCCATGGGGTCCACGACTCTCACTTTTTGGCAAGGCTGAAACTCCAGCAAAGTGGCATTCTGGTCACACTAGCTTTCCATGTCATCTTGGCTGGCTTCTGGGTTCTCTTGGGTGAGCTCCTTGAAGCATGCTGTCTGGTTGTGTCATAGTTGGACTCTCACTCTTAGGCGAGACTGCTGGTTTAGGGATGACAGCACGTTTCTTTGTAGGTAACAGAGTCACTCCTACAACAAGTCACAGCTGTCTGCCAAACCCTCCTGGCTCACAAACAGTACCTCACCAAAAACCCAAACAGTAAAAGGTGATTTCTGGCAACCTTAGGCATGAACTCTAGTGTGCGACATCTCAGGGGAGTCGTGGTAGAACGAAAGTTACCCTTTTCTCACGTTAGCAATAAGTCTCAGTCACACACAGGCAATAAAGAAGATACAGAGGAGTTTTCAATATATTTATTGAAAATGCTGCACTCTATGATAAAATGCATAAGCTGCAATAATTACGATAATGTATAATAAAAGAAGCATGATTGTAAAGATGGGAGTCGTGAATACAAAACCCCTACCATCTTGCAATAAACATGAAATGTAAAATCCCTAGCATAAAGAACCTAATCCCTAACCTAATGAGAGCTAGGTGTGATAAGCCTATTCTGACGCCTTCACAGAGTGGCACTGATAATGCAAATTGAAATATTTTCATAACAATAACAATGGCAGCCATCTTATAAAAAATAATAAAATAAACTGACTAAAACCGAGCATACTAAGTAGGTTAAATGTCACTTGGTGATGGGGGCACAGGCCTGCAAGCCAAAGGCCTAAGCTAATCTCCTGATTCCCAATAAAAACAAATATTGATTCATCACCATTGTAGAGGGCCATCATGTAGCTGACCATACCCTTGCAGGCTTGCCTGGGAGCTTGCTCCCAGCCCTCCTTCTCCAGGGTAAAAGGTCCTCTCACAGGGTGCCTGTGCAGACGTTCAAAGGGCCTGTAGCTAACCCTTTTCTGCAGTACCTCCCTGTAGACAAACAACAGGTATGGCAGGAGGACATCCCACTTACACCTCATGGGTTCGGGTGTACAAATAATCATGTCTTACAGGGTTCAGCAGAACCTTTCAACCAACCTGCTGTTTTGAGGGAGGTAAGGAGAAGTGAACACATGACAGCTCCTTCCACAAGGCCTTCTTATAATGGAATATGAAGTTGGTAGCCTGGTCAGACACTACTGCCTTGGAAAAACCCACAAGGGTAAATATCCCCATCAGTGCCCTGGCCACCAAAGGTGCAGTCACTATGCTCAAGGGGATAGTCTCAGGGCACTGAGTGACATGGTCCACCAAGACCAGGACAAATCTGTTACTATGGCTGTCTTGGGATCCAGAGGCCCCACAATATTGATGCCAACCCTTTAAAAAAAGGTGCAAACGACAGGTAAAAGTAGCAGGGTGACCTTGTATTTCCCCCTGACTTGACACTCACCTGGCAAGTATAACAGGACCTACAGAATGTGGCAGAGTTCATCCTCATTTGGAGCCAATAGAAGTGGGTGACAAGCCTGTCAAAGTTCTTGTGCTGCACCAAATGACCTTCTAGTAGCACATCATGAGCCAGACCCAGTAGGAAGGATCTATAGCAGTGAGGGACCACAAACGCAAATGTTGTACCAGGCTCAGAATCCTCAGGCTCACTATATAGGAGAACTTTGGCCTAGTAAATCATTTGCTTGCCAGAGGTGTAATCAGCTGCCTCGGCCTCAGCCTGCTGCTTAAGACCCCTTGGAAGAGGGCACTCTCTCAGCACCTTGTACAACTCCTCCCTTGTAGTGCCCTTCCTGATGACATTCAAAACACTACAGAGGGGCTTTCCCTGCAGACTTGTCCTCAAGGAACCACTTTTTCTTTTTCTCAAATGTGTGAGAGGAACCCAGCCCCAAAAAACTAGTTTTGGACCTTTTCGAGAACTCCTTACTCTTTTTTGCCCCCCCCCCCTTCTTCTGGTGAGGACCCTGCCAACCTTTGGCATGATTGTCCCACGTGCTGATTGGGGACCTGGGTGCTAACCCTGCAGTCTGCCTCCTTGGAGAGCTCTCAGGGGTAAGTGAGATTGCTGTGAACAATGTGATGGCACACAACTGGAAAGTAAAGGCAGAACAGGTGTTCTATTGCAAACAAATTGTACAACCCCTGGTAATCTTTAACATCACTGCCTGTCACCCAACTATCCAGTGTCTTGCAAAAGGAATCATCACAATCCACCCATGTCAGTTTGGAAAACTTTGGACTATCCCTGATTTTCTGCCTGTATTTTCCTGGGGTCAGATCAACCTTCCTGATCAGAGCGTTCTTTATGGTGGGATACCTAGTCCTGTCACTCTCCCCCAGGGTCAAGAGAGTGTCCCTTCCCTCATTAGGGATGTTCCCCACAAACCACCCCCCCAATCTGCTTCAGGGACCTTGTGCATTTGTAGGGCAATCTCATATGCCTCCAACATCTGTCTAATTAGAAGTCAAGGTATGAATTTTCAAAGAATAATGTGAAAACAGTGCTTAGAAGTCACTAGCAGAGAAAAAGTTACTTGAAGTCGCAAGGGATCAATGCAAATTTAAAGTCCAGGCTGATCGCGATGGAGGGTAGGCAGATTACTGAACCCGAGCAGGCACCTTTAATGGAGTAATGCATCATCCATAAGGACACAGGCTGCGAAGAGAGTCGTGATCGGGCAATGCAGTCTGTGATCCGCTGTCATCGAGCAGCCGCTGTGTCATCATCAGAGATGTGATGCGCCAATTTTCTGCTGTACTCTGTGCAATGCATTGCCTTTTGAAGTTTGCTCAAACCTGGATCGGACATAACTGCATGCATTTGAAGGTTAGGGAATTTATTTAGAGTTTGGTTGATGGTATACTCCATCTCAAATGTGGTGGATAGCCCATCTGTGTATTACAATTGCATTATAGCCAATGGTACTTATAATATTCAGGATGGGATATTCACCAGATTTTGTTGGTGTATCCCATCCACCAAACTCTAAATAAGGCCATATCCATCTGAAATGGCTGCCTTTTATTTGAAAAAATACCATTGTAATCAAAATTCTGCCCTAACTATAACTACAGAGGCACTATTGTCACCTCCATCATATTTATGTACAGTTTGAGTGCCTTTTTATAAATCTTCACCAAACACTTCGAAAAATCGTCAGATTTTGATTCTGTAATGGGTGGTAGGAGTGTAAATAAAGGTAATGTCAAAAAAGTGTATTTTGTATAGAAGTATACCAGACATTGGTAAACTTATAGGACACCCCAGATGTAGTTTCATTATCACTGTGCCATTTGTGTAGTGTGATAGTTCATTAGAAAGTTTTGAACAAAAGATCTAGCAATGTATTAAATATCCCTTTCTATCACTTGAAATATTTCATTTATTTTTTGTTAGAGACCTTCTTTACTGCTAATTCAGTCTGTTAGCATTTAAATGTGGTCCCTAATGCATGTCGAGCTGGGGAGCTCTTCACCAAGAGGTCTTGCTTAAGTGCACCTGCGGAATAAATGTATGGATAAATCAGCTTTTGCTTAATATGCAGAAAAAGTGAACAATAATTGTGAACATGGAAATATAAACATTCAATAAATGTCTCTTCTACAGCCAACAATTGACTAACCGTCTATTTTTACTCTGCTAAGTCATTCAGTCTTCTGAACCACTTGATATGTGTGCAGATGCGCAGGACGTAAAATGCTATTTTTGTACTATTGTTGAGTGTGAGGAGGTGTCATGACTCACTCGAGGCCACAAATATGACTCATGTTGCCTATCCTCTCCATGAACAATGGTATTAAAAATCACATTATATTCTGAGTATCGGCATTTCTGGTTTATGTCAACCAGAAGCAAGATGTAAGTGGTTAAATTTGTGAAAAACAACTCTCAAGAGATATCATGACTATTAGAAAAGTTGGTTCAGTGTATAAAGTAATTGTTATTTGCAAGCTGTGAAGCAGTAACATATTTTTGTCTCAGGTAACGTTTGCTGTACTATGACAATAAACTCACATTTGACCTCTGCACTATAGTAATTTATGTGTGAATGCAAACGTATAAGTACAATTGCTCTATCTTACTAACTGGAGCAAGGACATTTCTGTTTTCCTACTTTTGTGCATCAGCATATTTGAATTAGAAGAAGTTTCTTTTCTGACACTGGGGCCCATATTTATACTTGTTTTGCGCCGCATCTGCATAATTTTTTTACGCAAAAGCGACACAAACTTGCAAAATATAATTGTATTTTGTAAGTTTGCACTGCTTTTGCATCCAAAAGTGACCCAAATGTGGCGCGAAAAAAAGTATAAATATGGGCCTAGGTGCTCTAATCTCATATGTTTGAAGCTAAAGGCTCCAGAAACATCTCTTTGCAAATTGCAATTCAAAATGGGCTGAAAAGCTTCTGCTTGGCTGTCTTGTAGGTGAAATTGCCTGATGAGAAAGGGCCTTTGTGAACGCTGAATTTTTTCTAATAAATTATTCATGTATATTTGATTATGATTATGCACAGAAATCAATAAACATAGAAAATATTGTGCAACTTGAAAATGTGCCCACTTAAGTGGCCATCATTAATCATGAAGTATCTTTATTAATAGGCTTATTGATATTAATTGAAGTATTTACGTTAAGAAAATGCAGTAGTAGGCTATACCAATGAATCTGCTATATGTATTCACTTTATAAGTTATAGGCCTTAAGTTAGCAATGTTTGGGCCTAGTTGCACTGCCTCATATTAAACTGTATTGCTCTAAAAAATTGTGAGAAATATGGCACAGAGATAATTCATGTATTGTTTTCCACTGTGTTGACCAAATGTTAGCGGATGTCTGTAGCTTTCTCATGAGAAACTGCTTGTAGAATCATGTTGAACTCAAAGTGAACAAATGTTAACTTGAAGTGTGAGACAGCGGTGTTCACAGGAACTAACAATGAACGCACTGACCAGAGAACAGATGGATACTAAAATGTTAACTGACAAGCCTAACAACGGAAGCAGGAGAAGAGGAGCCAATCATCAATGTGTGAAAGACTGTTTAGCTATATCTTAGATTTAAACTTTTCTTTCTATTGGGCTAACTGAAAACGTATGATGCTTTGACCAATGTCAACATGGAAAGTTCTTTAGGCAATTTTAATTTTAACTTAACCCAACTGCAGAGCGAGACTAACTTAACTTTCTACCCCACCAGAGAAGCCAAACAGTTCCCGATGATTTATTACTTAGACTTTGATGCCAAATGCCTGATCCCTTAAACATTACTTGCTAATGGTTTGGAGAGCTTAGATCCCCATTTTCCAAACCATCCTCCTTCATGTCCTGTTGCTGATGCTGGCCGAACTGATGTTCAACTGACAAAGATAATCACAGCTTGCTGATCCATACGAGGAGAGGTATAACAAATGCTAATATCCTTGTTGTATAATTGTCTTTTCTTTCTAGGTACCAACTGCTGTTCTTGTTGTATATTTGATTTTTTGTTTCTACGTACCAACTGCTGTTTTTGACAGAGCCAATAGATGTTTTCCAAATTTGTATTAACTAAAATGTTTTGCATGAAGCCCATACATGCTATTCTAATCCAAGGTTAGTGAGGTTTACTCTATCAAGCTAATAACTGCTATTGATGTTACTCAGTTGCTGAACTCAAATATATGCTATTTCCATTGTGCAGTTACTTTTATTGTTAATTTGTATTGTAGCGTAGAAGGGTTAGTTATCAATGCTTTAGTTAAATTGAGATTCTTTAGAAGATTTGGTCAACCATTGTTGTTTTTAGATGTGTTTCAGGTGGTTTTGAGACTAATTTACATAATATTAGCTTTGTTAATCTAGAGAAATACATTTTCTAACTTATACTAAAGGTGTGTTATTCATGACCAAATGGGTGATGGTGCGTGATAAGTTACTGTCTCCAAAGATATTTACTGTTTGTTTGATGATGATTATTTTGTATTGGGTTTAGTGTGGGAATTCCTCTAAGCGCAGTCAAAAGGTCCATTGAACCTCTAACACATCCCCTTATAACTAATCATAAATAAATCAGATTAGGTCAGACGGCCAACATCTTCACTGAACAACAAGCTACAGGATTGTCTCTTCCATACTTGTTACAGAAAACTATTTATTACCTAATCAGAATAAATGTTCTGTTATGGACTATTACTGAACTGTAGAGCATTTTAGAAAAGTGAATTGAAAGAAGCCAGTCTCTGGCTGAAAAGTTGGTTCAAAGTTAGATTATAAAACTTTTCAACTGGAAGATATATTATCACTTGCAATGGTGCACCCAATTCGGTTCAGACTAGACCTGGGCAAAAATGGGCTCGGGTAATCTGAGTGGTTTGGTAATTTTGCGATACTCTTGTGAGAGTAAATCACAGAGAATTCATCAACTACTATTGCTTGTGCAATTTAGAATAATTTGAGACAAAATGCGTAGCCAAGAAAAAAGTAACTCAGCATGAGAGGCTGCTGCTGTACCTGTTCTATTGCATTCATTACCATTTCATTAGCGCAAAATGCATTCTTTGGTCCATTTTTGACACCAGGGTGCCTTTACTCTAAGACCCTAGCACTAGAAGCATGATTAGGCTCCTTGCTTAAATTTGGTAATCTCGCATTACTTTGCTGAAATTTCACCAAATTATGCTACAGCAAATTAGGCGAAATACTCCCACTCCTAGTCCAGACTCCTGGTGACACTTGGGGGCATATTGAAGAAAAGTGGCGCTGTACTGTGTGAATGGCCACTTTTCTTGCACCCTTTGTTGCCCCCCTACTGCCACCATGTGTGCGTCATATTTAAAAGGGGGCAATAGCATAATTTTTCATGACACCAAATATTGTTGCTACTCCTGCAGAGTACATAGAGGCCCTTTATAAATAATGAAAGCCCCCTTTTAACACCTGCTCTGAACATCAGTTAAAAATGCCATAAAAATTATGCAAGGAAATCTGTTAGATTTCCTTGTGCCATTTTTTTGCCCCCCCTAATGTGGGAACGCCCTCTTCACATACATTATGCCTGGCGCAGGCATAATATAGCGCAAAGGGTTACATAGTGGCATTGCGCCACTTTGTAAATATGGTGCAAGGATTTTGGCATCATTGAGCCACTTTAGCATAAAAAAAGATGCTAATGTGGCGCAAGGTGGCGCTAGGGTCTTATAAATATGCCCCTTGGACTGATAAGAGAGGCTTGTGAGCAAGCCTGTAGGCCTTTGCTGAATGTTCCGTTCTCGGATTCCCAAGAGCCCAGTAACAGGAATATCTTTCCTGCACTTTACAAAAAGAATTTCCTTTACGTTTAAAAACAAGTGCAGAAATAAAAGGTAACAGCCAGCGGAGGCCGCTGTAAACCTAAAGGGGAGGAATTGAGGGGGAGGGGATGGAGACAGAGGGGAAAAAAAGCAGCTTATTACTGTCTCCATCTCCTGCCACCTTGAGCTCCTCTTCCCTTCATGTGGTGTCCCAGCATTCAACGAGACACCAGCAGAGGCTCCCCAGCAGTCCTGACACTGCTTTCATGCTAAACTAAGCATGAAAGAAGCATCAGGATTGGTCTGAGCAGCAGTGAGTGCCACTCAGACGCAGCCATGGGGCCTGTGCAGTTTCTCCAGCCTGGCTGAGATACACAGCCGGGCTGGAGAAATCTAAGTGAGCATGTGTGTTTGGCCGGCCTTAGTCAGCCGGCCAAACACACACGTGGACTTAAGTGCACTCATGCCTCATCCTTCCTCCCACCTCCTGTGACCCAGCCCCGCCCCTCCCTGTACTGCTGGCTGAGCCAGCAGATGAAAAATGAAATGATAGTGGGACTATTGTTTCATTTTTCATCTCCTGGCTCTTGGCCAAGAGGACGAGGTCCTTTGCCATAGCGAAGGAGCCACCCCGGGTAACAGTGGCTGTCATTTAAAAGACTCGATTCTATCTGCTTTACAGAAGTTAGAATAGCTTCTTATGTCTAGGAATAGATTCTAAACAAAGATAAACACTTGTGCATTGAGAAGATGGCCATTGGGCAAGGGGGCATGACTCCTGTCTTTGCTAAGACAGGAGTCATTTCTATGGGGGTTGGGAGTGAAAAAAAATGGCGCAAATCGGGTTGAGGCGAAAAAATTGCCTCAACCTGACTTGTCCCATTTCTTGACGCCCAAGCCCCATATCCCCCTACGCCGGCGCTGCCTGGTGTACGTTGTTTTTTGTAACGCACACCAGATGGCGCCGGCGGCTAACGCCGGCTAACGTCATTCAATAAATACGGCGCCCGCATGGTGCTTCAGAATGGCGTTAGCCGGCGCAAATTTTTTTGCCGCAAAACTGCGTTAGCGCAGTTTTGCGTCAAAAAGTATAAATATGGGCCTGAACATTTTATTACTAGCCACATACAACCAAGCACTATCAACACAGAGGTAACAAGTGATGGGCCATCCAGGCTGAAGGATGGCCTTTCAAGGTCTGCTTAAATGTGTGCCCAGCAGGAGCCAAACTTCCAGGGTTCCCAGTGAGTCCATTAGTCACTTCCCCGGAAAGCTGGAGCAATTGAGGTCTATTTTAAAAGTATAGGACTGCTGCTGGAGCCTCTGCCAACTCCCTCCAGCTAATTGTAGAAGTAACCAAGCAATAGATGTGCAGAGAGAGGGAAAGAGAGGAAAGAGAGAAGAAGACAGGAAGAGATGAGATGGGAAGGCAGCAGGTAATGTAGCAGAAATTTTAGTATCATCCCTATGTCAAAGTAATCATCTATGAGTGACAATCTAAGCATTTTGCTAACCAAGGTATTAATAGCTGTTGTAAAAGGGGTGAACTGAAAGCCATATTAATACTTTGTAGTCACATAAAAAAGTTAACAGAATCTTTTTGCTTTTAATTTATTATAATCTGAACATATCTGGTAGCTTATTAATAGTTAGTTTATGGTTTGGGATGCTAAAAGTAAATCAAATAAATAATTGAACGTGCCATTTACTTCAGGGTGCTTAGCCTCAGTGAAGCCTGCAAGGCCTTGTTTTCTAGATTGTGCAAAACATGTTTAATCATTCTTGCTAATGTGAACCTTTTACCTTTTTTTAGATTTCGTTCTCATGAGAAAGCTAGCTTGGTAATAGATGTTCTGTTGTTGAGTACAATACATTCAGAAATTGTAAAATGGAGAAAAAATATAAGTTTTTTAACCACCACAGATGAATTAAAGGCGAGTGGCTGACCCATGATGGACTTAGGAAAACACCCTCATATTGCAGTCTGTGTCATTGGGCAGTTACATCTTATGCATCATATGGAGTGATGGATGGACGAATCATTTTGCATTATGAACTTTAATATACTGTTCCCCAGTTGGATTCAAGAGAGACCTTTCCCCACTCTTCGCTGCCAACAGACCCCTTGGAATCTATGAGGTATAGCCCTCTCTACTCTTGCCTCTTTGAAATGCCTTGTTGAGATTTACAGATTTTCCCTGACCTAAAGAAGAATTTTCTTGACTGAGCCTCTGACATGCTGACACCTTTCCTTTTTTGTTCACCTTTGTATGTTTTATCTAGTCATCTTTTGCCCTAGATTTGTTTTCTAAATACATTTTGTGCCCTTTATTTTGTCCACATGTGTTCAGCCCAGCACATGTTAAATCTTTTTTTTGGCTAATCTATAGGATTTTTCCTTGCCCTAGCTAGCTAAACTTAGGTGATTTTGAATTGCTTTAATGCTCTTTATTGTATTTGTTGAGTGTTTAGTTTTGTTAATGTTAGTGAGTTTCAATCTTTTCCGTCAACTTGGTCAACCCTTGTTGATTTTGTATCTTGTCTATGTGACTTTGAGACCGAGTTTGTTCATAAAACTCCTTTAATTAATTTCTGAAATGTAGCACCTCTTTTTTCTACACCCTTATGCTGGGCAAAAGTTTAGTGAATCTTGTTAAAGCATGATTTTTGCAAAGGAAGAAATGCTGCATCACAGGATTGGTTTGACCATTTTTGCCAAGGCTGCTTTTGGTTCGCTGTCTATCCCTGGTGCGTGCTCCTAATGTACTACGACACCATAACAATGGTAGGTTGTGCTATAAAAATTGAAATAATTTATAACATCATCAGGAACCGATTGTGAGAGGTCTTAGCCAAAAACTGGTCTTATGCTTGGCTTTAAATGTTAAGGTGAATATTTACTAGCCCCTTTGTGTCACTCTTGCACCATGCAACATTGCCTCCATATTAGGAGTGATTCTTCAAATGGATCCACACGTTCACCACAAGATGCACCCAGAGAATGTGTCTACCTCCCTTAATGTCAGAACCCAAGGATATAATTTGCGGAGTCCCCCAAGGCCCCTCCTTTACCCCACCCTGTTAAATATCTACGTTACCTCTTTGGCAGAGATAGGGCACCACCACGGAGTCAACATCATTTCATACAATGACAATATACAGCAAGTCCTCTCCCTCACTGAAAGACACCCCCCTTTTGAAGCCTACACATCACCCAGAGAAAACATAAGCAAGCTCATGTGCCACATAGCCGACTGGATCAGAAACAATTGAGTTAAGCTAAGCACAGATAAAACTGTGATCATCTTCAGAAACAACCCCCCACCTTGGAGCGACACATGGTGGCTTACTGCGCTCAGGGTACATCCAGCCCAACCTATCAAACCTGAAATCTAGGCTTTAACATAGACAGCAATCTCACCTTTAGAGAACAAGTAAACACCATGGCAGCAACTTGCTTCCATTAACTCTGCATGGTCTGCAACATTTACAAATGGATGCCCATCAACTCCAGATAAACTGTCAAACAAGCCACCATCACCAGCAGAGTGGATTACAGAAATGCCATGAGACAACCCAGAATGCTGCATCTAGAATCATCTTGGACCTACACAGAAGAACCCATGTTGCCCCCCACCTCAGGAAAAGTCACTGGCTGTCCGTACACAAGAGGTCCAGGTTCAAGATCACCATGGCCTTTAAAGCGCTCCACAACATTGGACACAGTCTCCTCAACCACAGGCCAATAGAGAGCTCCGATCAGCCAACCTCCCCCTTGCACATATCCCCAGAAGCCAGCATACCGAAGCGGAGATGTGCCTTCTCCTACATCACAGCCAAGAACTGGAATGAACTGCCAACCTACCTTTGAACTACACGCAACCTTGCGGATTTCAGGAGGAAGGTCAAGACCTGGCTCTTTGAGGACTAACCCTTCCACCTGCAGCATCATCTCACAGTGCCTGGATACCCTCCGGGTTGATAAGTAGCGCTATATAAATAGATTTTTTTATTTTGTATTGGAACATTGTGCAAGAGTGAGACAACTGAAAAATTAGCTTATGAAGCCATGCGATGCTACCTTGCGTTGCCCTGACTGAGTGGCTTCATAAATCTTGAGTAACAGAACACAGGACAAATCGCTGTGTTGCAATTCTTTGCACCGTGGAGGCATTACCATGGTTGTTGTGTTGCTGTTCCCATGGAACATCTATGAATTTTGATGCATTCCCAGATTCACAAGAAGTTGTAGACTAGACCTGGAATGCACCAAAAACATGTGCCTCTCCAGGTGAGGCGTAAGGAGGAAAAATATCTTTATTTGCATTCTGCAGCACACATAGAAGGAGAAACATAAATATCAGGGGATTGTTTTAGTGCAGAAAGGTGCTACTTTCTGCACAAAAAACAATCCTGCATGCAACATAGGCACCCTTAAACTATGGTGCAAAGGGTTGTTGGTACCAAAAGCTCACCAGTTCAGCGGAACAAGGCAGGAATGTGCCAAATTTACTTAAATACAACACATTTCTCCCTTTCCCTGACATGCAATGCAATGCAATGCAGCAAGGTGGTTTGCTGTGGTGCACTGCATGACAAACTCACAAACATGCCTCTAAGTTCAATTCTAAAAGAGTGTAATCCTGAGGATGAAATGCCAATTTAAACGTATGCAAGTTGAGGGGCGTTTCTGGCTTGCATAGCTCACAAATCCCATAAACTGAACAAAGTGAAACACAGAGAGGCCTGGGAGTATTTGAAATAGTCGCCACTTCTTCAGCAGTCATGCCATTATGTGGACTTTTGCTTATGTATCAATATATAAACAAGATCAAGATAATTCCTATAGCCTAATTTGCATATTGATTTTACACAGAGCACAGGCCCTGGGACTGGTTAGCAGTACCCAGGGCACCATCAGAGTCAGGAAAACACCAGCCAGTATGTAATTAAAAACAGCAGAAGACCCAATTTTGGGAAGTCTATTGTCACGAATCAAAGCTGAAGAAAAAATTACAAACTTCCATTCCTAAAAAATAGGCGCAGAGGCTGTATTTTAGCATGTTCACAGCAACTAGAATAACTATCTTGGAATGAAGATGATAGGCTAGGATTATTCCCTAATAAAGTGTAATGATGAAACCGAGCATCATCACAGGTAGAGCGAACAGCCTGCTAGATCTGATGATAAACTACTTATGCTTTGAATTGCGTGTGCCAGAAGTAAACAGTATCGACAATCCCTTGCTTTGGTCTAATTCCTGTCCCATTGAGTTAGTCCAACAACCGCAGAGACCCGAAGCATGAATACTGCCAAAAACAGTGCCACAATACAGGGAGCACAACCCCCTCCCTCTGCAGGGCAGATGAAGGTGGAGGATGGTGCAAAAAGGGTTTTTATTTTGCTAAATACATTTTTGTCAGCTTCTTTCCACCCTCTTAAAAAAACTTTTACACAAATACGAGGGCTAGACCTAAATATATACAAATAGCAATGCAAAATAACCATTTTAATAACATTACACCTCTCAATTTAGAACAGATTAAGCCTATCCCAGTTCCTAAATTGAGAGATTCGGTGAACAGAGTTTCATAGTTCCATGAAATAATGCTTGTCATATCAAACGATATACAGATCCCAAGATACTTAGCAGAGGTTACAAAGCGAGAGTCTTCTTTTTGTGATTGTTTACTTACAATAACCTCTCTTTTTTTAATGTTAAGCTTACATCTGGAGACCTGCCCAAAGGCCAAAG
Organism: Pleurodeles waltl; assembly: GCF_031143425.1. Taxonomy (NCBI): domain Eukaryota; kingdom Metazoa; phylum Chordata; class Amphibia; order Caudata; family Salamandridae; genus Pleurodeles; species Pleurodeles waltl. The sequence goes on from NC_090437.1 coordinate 835,077,213, forward strand.
GAGCATGTTTGACCACAGGCAATGTCTTTGCCGGGGATAATATAGGAATGGCAATGTCATAAGCATAAACCAGAACTTTAATCTCAAACTGGTGAAGTCTCAGTGAATAGTTTGAGCTAGAACTCTTAAGCATACTAATATAGAGGTCCAGATACAAGGCAAATAATAGCGGGAGAGGGGACAACCGTGCCAGCTTTCCTGACTAATCTGGCTGGATTTGGAAAGCGTTCCCAAGTAAGATACCTGTGTTAGCACGTGTTACCTTAATTAGTAAACTTACAAGGAGATGCAAATAGGTCGATGAACCTTTTGACTCACTTCGAGGTTTTCCCACCATATATCTTGTACATGCAGATCAATAATCAATGACAAACAATAACATTAGGAATGAATGGGCGTCAGTAATTGTCACACACAGTGACCTTGCAGTCATGAATAACCACACCTTTATGTAAAGGTTAGTATGTTTATTTCTCTACATTACCAATGCTAATATCATGTAACCAATTTTGAAAATCAAATGATAAACATACAGAAAAAACACTGGCTGTCCAAAGCGGAGAAAGACTTGCAATCTAATCAACACTTGGGCTACTACACATTCTAAGGTTACAGTGCAAATCAATAGCAAGAATAACTGTGCAAACAATATTACATACAATTAGAATTCAGCCAAAAAAAGACATCAGCTATTTCATGAGGCGAACTTCATCAGTGAGATCCGTAACTAGCACCAGATTAGAATAGTATATTTGGGCTTCATGCAAAACAATTTAGTCAACACAAATTTGGAAAAACATATAACTATGGCTCTGTCAAAATAGTGGTCGGTACCTAGAAACAAAAGCAAATAGAAATAGCAAACAACATCAGTGATAGTATACCTCTCCTCAATTGGATCGGCAAGCTAAGATAGTCTTTGTCATCAGGACATCAGTCTGGTCAGCAAGGCATCAGAATTCAGCATCAAAGCTCGGAAAAGTCAAAGGCCCTCATTACAACATTGGCGGTAAAAGGCACTTACCGCCGTGCAGAAGACCGCCAGCACATTTCTGCGGAATTCTGCCACAGCTATTATGACCCACATCTCGAAATCCGCCAAAACTCAGACACCCACACAAGTCCTCCACACCAAAGGTCAGTGATAAACTGGCGAAAACAAAACCGACACCGTCACGCCAACAGAAATACGCCCACACTATCACGACACATGAATCCACGCGGTGGTCTTTCAACCGCGGTATTCCATTGGCGGTACACACCGCTGTGCTCAAAATACACACACACAAACAAAACACTGCCACATTGGACGATTCAAAATACACACACCTGAGACACATACACACACCACTCCCCCACACACCCATTACAATATAAAACACACACCCACATCACCCACAAACCCCTATGACCAAAAATACAGAAAGAAGGCCAGAGAGAGACACCACCAGCAAGTACAACAGCATCCACAGGCACATAACACCATCACCCACACAACTTCCACGCACCTCACACAACACATCACTACATATCACCACACTTATCACCACACACTCCACCCCACACATCACCTACACCACCCCATGGCACGGCAAAGACACCCCAGGTTCTCGGAAGAGGAGCTCAGGGTCATGGTGGAGGAAATCGTCCGGGTAGAGCCACAGCTATTAAGATCACAGGTGCAGCACACCTCAGTTGCAAGGAAGATGGAGCTATGGCGAAGAATAGTGGACAGGGTCAACGCAGTGGGACAACAACCAAGAAATCGGGAGGACATCAGGAAAAAGTGGAACGACCTACGGGGGAAGGTGCGTTCGGTGGTCTCAAGACACCACCTGACGGTTCAGCGGACTGGCGGCGGACCCCCACCTCCTCACCCACAACTAACAACATGGGAGGAGCAGGTCTTGGTGATTCTGCATCCTGAGGGCCTCGCAGGAGTAGCTGGAGGAATGGACTCTGGTAAGTCAAAGCTATACTAATATATCCCCCACCCTACCTGCATGCTATCACATACCCCCACCCTCACCCTCACCCCCATCACACCAACTCCTCACAAATGTCCCAATATCACAAACCACCCATCCCAACACCAAGCCCTGCATGCAACAACAAAGCATGGACACCCATCACTAAAGCATGCACACTGCACACTGCACATGGCCATAAACCATCATCACACAAGCTCCCACACAGGAATGCCATCACTGGGGTACACGGTCAGCCACCCATTGCACACCATGCCACACACAGATGCAATAATCATGCCTTTCCACCCCTGCAGGACCCCTACCCAACGCCACCAGACAGGAGGGTCCAGACATGTTCACTCCACCCACAAAAGAGGCCCACAGTGATGACAGTAGCTCTGTCCAACTGGATCTAGCCCGGACCATCGGGGACCTCTGGACAGTCGGTTCCCCTCACACAGGCACAGGCCACCACAGACCTTACCCCCTCTGGAAACACCAGCACAGCACCCACCCAGTGGGCCCATACCTCCGTCCCCAGGACACGTCAATCAGCTGTGTGTCCACCACTACAGGGAACCCAGGATAACCCTCCACACCAAGAACAACAGGGACCTGGGGGCAGTGGGCACACGGTCCAGGGGACTAGGAGGGCTGGCGTGTGACAGGGGGCGGACAGGCCAAGGGAACCCACTTTCCACAAGGCCCTCTCCTCCATCATGGGAGCATACCACCACTCCCAGGAGACGATGGCAACGGTACTGGCCAAGTTCCAGGAGACCCAGCGCATGCAGGAGGAACAGTATTTGGGCTTCAGGGAGGAACTCAGAACCATCAGCTCCACCCTAGGCACCATCGTAGGGGTGCTGAAGGAAGTACTCAACACCAGGAGGGACACTGTGGCACAACAAGGGGCCCCTGACACTAGCATGGACGATGAACTGCCCACCACCTCCGCCGGCACTAGTGGACAGGACGCCTCGCCACAGGACCACCACACCAGCACCCCACCCCCTGCAGAGGGAGAACCACCCCGCATACAGTCCCTGAGATCCAGGAACAAGACAGAGCACGATGCCAAGACCCCCGCCAAGAAATGAGACCACACTGATTGTCATCCAGCTGTCCCACTTTGTCACCCTGTCCATAATTAAACTGCCCCAGCTCCAATTCCTATGCCAATATGGGCAATGCACCCGTGAGACTAATAGACTGGACTCTGCCATGGACACTCCTCCGCCATCACCCCTCACCAATTAACTTCCCCCTCCAATTTTTTGCATTGAAATAAACACACCTAAAGCACAAAATGATCTGGAGACCGTCTGTGATTTCGAAATAGTGTATTAGCAATTACAGTGACAAAATGTGTTTGAAATAGTAATGTCAACATGCCTATGTCACACAGCTCTAGTCCATGAGGAATGTAAGCAGATGACACACAGTGGGACCCACATCTGTGAAACAGTAATGGAAAGTGACAACTCAGTGAGCATACACTGGGTGAAAACGACAGACAGGATAGAGGTAGTAGTGTAAAAGTACACGAAGTAGGCAGGATTGTATTCTCACCTGTGTGTCACTGGAAATATTGCTGGATCACTGAGTCCCTGTTCTGCATGTCTTCTTCCTCTGCTTCATCCTCATCACTGTCCACAGGCTCCACAGCTGCCACAACACCGCCATCTGGACCATCCTCCTGCAGAAAAGGCCCCTGTCGTCGCAAAGCCAAGTTGTGAAGCATACAGCAGGCCACGATGACCTGGCACACCTTCTTTGGTGAGCAGAATAGGGATCCACCTGTCATGTGGAGGCACCTCAACCTGGCCTTCAGGAGGCCGAAGGTCCGCTTGATCACCCTCCTAGTTCGCCCATGGGCCTCATTGTAGCGTTCCTCTGCCCTGGTCCTGGGATTCCTCACTGGAGTCAGTAGCCATGACAGGTTGGGGTACCCAGAGTCACGTGCAAATGGCTAGGGACTGTTAGACACACACTAATCTGTAGGGATAACCCCAGACCACCATTCCCACTGTCTTGCTTCCTGGGGCTCACCTAATAGCCACACACGGTGCCTTTGGAGTTCACTCATCACATGCTATTCCGCAGGATGTAGGCATCATGCACTCAGCCAGGGAACATGGCATTCACATGGGAGAAGTACTGGTCGGCCAAACATACCATCTGTACATTCATGGAATGATAACTCTTCCGGTTTCTGTACACCTGTTCACTCCTGTGGGGGGGACCAAAGCCACATGTGTCCCACCAATGGCACCTATGATGTTGGGGATATGTCCCAGGGCATAGAAATCACCTTTCACTGTAGGCAAATCCTCCACCTGAGGGAAAACGATGTAGCTCCGCATTTGTTTCAGAAGGGCAGACAACACTCTGGACAACACATTGGAAAACATAGGCTGGGGCATCCCTGATGCCATGGCCACTGTTGTTTGAAATGACCCACTTGCAAGGAAATGGAGCACTGACAGCACCTGCACTTGAGGGGGGATTCCTGTGGGATGGCGGATTGCTGACATCAGGTCTGGCTCCTACTGGGTACACAGTTCCTGGATTGTGGCACAGTCAAATCTGTAGGGGATATTCAAATGTCACTCCTCCATTGTCGACAGGTCCACCAACGGTCGGTACACCGGAGGATGCCACCATCTCCTCACATGTCCCAGCGGACGGTGCCTATGAAGGACAACAGCGAGCACAGAGTCAAACAACTCAGAGGTACGTACCCACAGTTTACCCAGAACACCAATCATACACAAAAGGTGGCCTGTATGTGTGTTGAGGCTAGGCTTAGGTATGTGTGACGCAGTTGAAAATGAGGCCAAGTGGGCCCCTGAAATGGCGGCTGCCTGTCCTCTAAAGTGGAACAATGGGATGTGAGGTAACTGCGCTGGCGTTGTACACCGTCGCGGTAGGCAGTTGCAGATTGCGGCGCAATGCTGCATTGGTTAACATTGGACCCTATGGGTCCCAGGAGCCAATGACGATGTACGCCGGCGGTGATGGTATGCACCGCCGTGGACGTGACCGCTATTTTCTATCACTTCAATAACTCGATACCTGATCTTCGACAGGAGAGGACCTACACTGCAAGTGCTGCTGTGACCTCAGTCTGGAAGACACAATGGCTCATGAATCTGGGGAAAGGGCCCCTGCCTTCACATCGGAGGAGTTGGAGAAGCTCGTTGATGGGGTCCTCCCCAAGTACACGCTACTCTACGGTCCTCCAGACAAACAGGGAAGTACACAGGGAGCATGTTGTATGGGCTATGCCTATGTGGAGAGGGCTGGATGTAAGAAGGAAGGGGGCAGAGTGCTGCGTGCATGTAAGAAGGTGAGTGCATGTGCCACATGGCAAGGGTAGGGATGGGGGCCACTCACTTTGACGGTGCAGTTGGTAATGACTTCTCTTCTTCCCCTGTACATTTCATGGAGGTCAGCGCCCACCAGAAGAAAGATATTTGGTTTGCCATCGCCAAGGACGTCCGGACCCTGGGGGTCTACCACAGACGGAGCACCCACTGCCGGAAAAGTTGGGAGGACATTCGCCGCTGGAGCAAGAAGACGGCGGAGGCTCAGCTGGGGATGGCCTCCCAATGTGGGAGGGGTGCCTGTCGAGCCATGACCCCCCTGATGTTCAGGATCCTGGCGGTGGCCTACCCGGAGTTGGATGGGTGCTTGAGGGCATCACAGCAGACACAAGGGGGTGAGTACACTCTCATTCAGCTGACTTTGAGCGCAGTGGAGTTGTCTGGGTGGGGGAGGAGGGCTGTGGGTTTTCCTAGGCCAGGGCGAGTTCCGCCAGCTAGGCCCCTCCGTAAGGCATGGCCCTGTGGCCCCCCACCCCACCTCTGTATAGTGCCAAGTATAGCTATTCATGCCCCTGTGTCATCTATGTGTGCAGATGTCATCCATAGCCTTGTGTGCCATTTCCCAGGAATTGCACTGTGGAGCCCAAGAGTGCGGCGTAGTGCAGGGGGCCTCTGTGTCTGTCTTGTCCGCCAACGGTAGCGGTAATCCATGCACTCAACATGTCTTTTTTCTGTCTCCCCCCCTTTTTTTGGTCTTCCTGTTCTTGTGTGCATTAGCATTGTCAGGAGGAGGAGCAGTGGCACCGGAGCACGAAGGAGCTGCAACCCACATTGCCATGGAGGGCCAAACTACATACTCTGAATTCACCAGTGGGACGAAGGGCAAGGGGAGCTCCACAGCGGGGACAGGAGCTGACACCAGCGACACGGACTTGTCCTCTGATGGGAGCTCCATGGTGGTGGTGGCAACATCTGTGCCCCCCGCATCTACAGGAACAGCCGCCACCCCCCTACCAGCACCGCCCTCCCAGCAGCCCCTCAGCCCTCGCCCCGTGCCTGCTCACCCAGGAGGGTGGGCATCACCTTCGCCCCAGGCACCTCAGGCCCTGCCCCAGCCACCCCTGCTGCCCTCAGTGAGGAGGCCATTGACCTCCTCAGGTCCCTCACTGTTGGGCAGTCTACCATTTTGAATGCCATCCAGGGTGTAGAAAGGCAGTTGCAACAAACTAATGCATTCCTGGAGGGCATTCATTCTGGTCAGACGGCCCTTCACCGAGCTTTTCAAACTCTGGCCTCAGCACCGATGGCAGCCATTGTCCCCGTCTCTAGCCTCCCCCCTCCATCTTCCTCCACCTAGACCCAATCCCCTGTACCTCTGCCTATCCCAAGCACACCATCAGACCAGCCTGTACACACCTTACCACACAAGGGAAGCTCAGGCAAACATAAGCACCACAGTTCCCACAGGCACTCACGCAAGCAACACACACATGCAGACACACCAACATCCACTGCCTCAACTGTGTTCCCCTCCTCGTCGTCTCCCTCCTCCCTCCCAGTCTCGTCTACACTCACACCTGCATGCACTACCTCTACAGCCACTACGTCCCTCACAGCACACCCACCAGCACACCCCGCTCACGTGCAGTCACCACCCCCACTACCATTCACACATCCCCTGTGTCCTCTCCCAGTGTGTTTCTGATGCCCCCTCTCAAGATACACAAACGCAGGCACACACCCTCCCAACAGCCATCCACCTCACGACAGCCTCCAGCGCATGCACCTGCACCCAAAGTCACCAAACGTACACCTCCTACAACCACCACCTCTTCCTCTACTCCCAAACCCCCTCCAGCTACCCGTCCCAGTGTGTCCCAAAAACTTTTCCTGTCCAGCCTTGACCTTTTTCCCACACCTCCCCCACCCCGTCCATTTCTTAGGTCCCGAAGTAGCACCTCAGCCACAACATCTACGGGACCAGTGGTGCCTGTTGTCACAGGTATGTGGAGTGCACCGGCCACCAGGACAGCCAGTGTTGCACGGAGCCACAGCACAGCCAGTCCCCCCGTGAAGCATCAGAAGTTGGCCAGTGCCCGGCTGGAGAGGGGGAAGACTGCAGCTACCAAAGCCGCTCCTAGGGGCCCCGGTGGGAGTGTGGACTCAGCTGTCACACCTCCCAAGGTGGGGAAGGGCCACAAGAAACCCGGCAAGTCTGGGAAGAGCTGCACGGCGGAGAAGATCGCCATCATCCCCGCTGCCCGGGAGGCCACCGCCATCCCGAACCCAGCTGCCCAGGAGGGCACCACCAGCCCCAGCCCAGCTGCCCAGGAGGGCCCCGCTAGCCCCAGCCCAACTGCCCAGGAGGGCCCCGCCAGCCCCTGCCCAGCTGCCCAGCTGCCCAGGAGGGCACCGCCAGCCCCAGCCCAGCTGCCCAGGAGGCCACCACCAGCCCAAGCCCCGCTGGGCCATGAAGGACCACCAGCACAAGCCCCACTGGACCATGAAGGACCGCCAGCACAAGCCCCGCTGGGCCATGAAGGACCACCAGCACAAGCACCGCTGGGACCGGGCACCGCCAACTCAAGCCCCGCTGGGCCATGAAGGACCGCCAGCACAAGGACCGCCAACTCAAGCACCGCTGGGCCGGGCACCGCCAACTCAAGCACCGCTGAACAGGGCACCGCCAACTCAAGTACCGCTGAACAGGGCACCGCCAACTCAAGCACCGCTAGCCCATGAGCGGCAGGGGCACTGACGCAACTGGGTCCATCACGGAGTGAGTGATGCACTCTGGGCACCAGTCCCCCTCTAGAACCAGTGGAGACATGCATCCACTACCTCTGTCCTTGCCAGGATGAAGCACTCTGGGCACCAGTCCCCCTCCAGAACCAGTGGAGACATGCATCCACTACCTCTGTCCTTGCCAGGATGAAGCACTCTGGGCACCAGTCCCCCTCCAGAGCCAGTGGAGACATGCATCCACTACCTCTGCCCTTGCGAGGATGAAGCACTCTGGGCACCAGTCCCCCTCCAGAACCAGTGGAGGCATGCATCCACTACCTCTGTCCTTGCCAGGATGAAGCACCCTGGGCGCAAAGCCCCTTCCAGAACCAGTGGATACTGTTATCCACTTGAGAGACTGTGGCTTTGTACTCCCCAGGATGCAGCAGTGGGCAACCCACCCACTGTAGAGTCTTGTGAGACTGTGGCTTTGCACTCCCCAGGATGGACCAGTGGGCAACCCACACACTGTAGAGACTTGTGAGACTGTGGCTTTGCACTCCCCAGTATATGGCAGTGGGCAACCCACCCAATGTAGAGACTTGTGAGACTGTGGCTTTGCACTCCCCTGGATATGGCAGTGGGCAACCCACCCACTGTAGGGACTTGTGAGACTGTGGCTTTGCACTCCCCAGGATGGACCAATGGGCAACCCACCAACTGTAGAGACTTGTGAGACTGTGGCTTTGCACTCCCCAGGATATGGCAGTGGGCAACCCACCCACTGTAGAGACTTGTGAGACTGTGGCTTTGCACTCCTCAGGATATGGCAGTGGGCAGCCCACCCACTGTAGAGACTTGTGAGACTGTGGCTTTGCACTCCCCAGGATATGGCAGTGGGCAACCCACCCACTGTAGAGACTTGTGAGAGCGTGGCTTTGCACTCCCCAGGATGGTCCAGTGGGCAACCCACCCACTTTAGAGACTTGTGAGACTGTGGCTTTGCACTCCCCAGGATGGTCCAGTGGGCAACCCACCCACTGTATAGACGTGTGAGACTGTGGCTTTGCACTCCCCAGGATTGAACAGTGGGCATTGATCCCCCTCGTGGATCTGGCGTTGTGCACTCATCTGGCTGAGGTGCCCTCTCTTCACTTCCCCCTGAGGTGCCTGTTGTATTTCTATCTGATGCCCCTGCAGTGTTCTCTCTGTTTTGATTTGGTATCGAGTGTGGGCCTCGCCCATGAATTTTGGGCCCAGTGATCCGCGGACTATAAATGGTGCAATATCTGGACTTGTATTATTGGTGTATATATTTGTTTATAGTGCATATATATGTTTGAGTACTGGAATTTAATATATTACAATGGTTACACTCATTTCCTTTTGTCTTTGCATTCTTCCGGGGGGCTTGGGGAGTGTAACTGTAATGTATCATGCTGTATTAGTGTGTGTGTTGTAGTGGGTGAGGGTGTGGGTGGTGGTGTTGTATGTGTGTGTCTCTGTTTTTTGCCTCCCCCCCCCTGTGTCGTAAGTGCTGTACTCACTGTGATCTTCGCCGCCGGCGTTCGTGCTCCTGGTAGAGGAGCAGGAAGACTATCGCAGGTAGAATTTGGGGTTCTGGCTCCATGGTGTCCTCGTTCCTCGTGCGGTGTGTAGAGGTGAGCGTTTTCCCTTCGAAATTCCTGTTTCTGCCGTGTTTTTATCCGCAGTGAATCCACCCCGGAAAAGGTGGCGGATTGGCCTGTCATAACAGTGTGGGCGATACATTGTCTCCCGCCTGTCTGTTGGCGGTGACCGCCGCGCTGTTTGTTTGTACTGCCGTGGCGGTCGGAGTGTTAAAGTGGCTGTCTTTGTTGGTGGTTTCCGCCACGGTCGTAATTGCAAATTTTTTACCGCCGGTCTGTTGGCGGTCTTGCCGCCACTTTAACACCGTCCGCCAGGGTTGTAATGAAGGGCAAAGTCTTTTAGGCAAATAAAGTTAAGCATGTCTCTTCTCAAGACGGTCAAGAAAATAATGGCGGTCCTTACGGCAAGATATAGAGTGGGCAAATTGTCTCTTCTCTGTGCAGTCTGGCTAAGTTAGATTTCCTAAAACTACTTCCCACATCCTAATTGGTCAGAGGATGGCATGTTCACACTTTGTCCAATAAAACTAAAACTTCAAATCTACATTTGTACTAGTACATGGTTCACATGTCGGTGATTGGCTCCTTTCGTTATGTCCTCATTATCCGGCTTGTCAAGTAACAATATTGTTGCCGCTATACTCTTTGTCTTCTCCTGGGAAAGTCAGTCTCACACACATTACATTAAACATTGTTGCGCTAGCAAATTTATAATCTCCTAGTGAACCGTTCTCATGAGAAAGACCTTTGGCTACGAGCACATTAGGTCAGAACAGTGGAAAATCACAATTTAGTTCTCTAGACAGCCATTTTATTAAATGCTTAAGAAATGCAGCTTGACATGAGGCCGTGCAACTAGGCCAAGACCCTAAGTTAAGGCCTACAATGTATAAAGCTAATACATAATGCATAGCCCTTAATATGACGTATTACTACATTAATCAAACATAAGCTCAACATTTCATGTTAATAAGCCATTAATAAGTACACTTTGTAAACATTTGCAGCCACACACGTAGGCACAACTTTGAGTGAGTGCATTATTCTTCTCTACGTTATTACATTTTCTTTGCAAATCCAACACTCAAAACACATGAATATTTATTATTAAAATCAGCGTTAACAATCCCTCCTCTGATGACTAAATGTGGCATCACAATAAACCTTCCCACACACATTTTTGCATCAGCTAAAATTCTGTCATTTCAATTACTTCATATTTCCGTTCCTTTTAATTTTCTCTAAACAAATTTTCCCTTTTCATTTCTTCCCTCCTCTGATTAATCTTTGTCTTCTTTAATTTTATCCTTTTATATATTCCCAGGCTCCAAATATGCAAATTACAATAATTAATATTCCTTGCAATATCTTCAATTGTAATATTGTCCCAATGTTGCTCCCACTGAAGCAAATCCTTTGCCAACTTTCTACCAAACACCTGTTTCTTTCAATTCTTTCAAATCAGTACTATCATTAGTCAAATTAGTAAGTAAGCTCCTCATTTCTGTACTATTATCAGGAATAAATGAGCAGCAATGCCTAGAATTAAGCATCTTGCAAACTCCCCCATCCTTTTCTAAAAGAATGTCTAACTCAAGGCAGTTCTGAAGAGTCATAGATCTTTCTGCAGCTAATTCAGTATCTATCAGGAGTAAGGCTCCTGAAAAAATTGTCAGCATATTATCCACAATAGTAGACAATTTTCAAATCTTTATCAAATTCAGAACAACTCCTATTGAAGGAATCATTGCTCCAAGAATATCTCCCACTATACCAGAGGGAGACTCTCTCCTTTGTCTAAAGTGATGTAATTTAGTCACTTTTGGAAATTTCTTTAAGTTGTCTAGTTAAAATATCTTTGGGAAAACTATCCCCAAGTAACATGTGCAGTGCCATCCTCTTGGAAGACGGTAATAAGCATTAGGTCCACAGATGTAATATATGGCAGGAATCACTGGATCCTGTCCATTCAACATAAATGTCCATTTACTCTGAAACAAAAACACATGCCTACTTTCACTCATTCCCACAAAGTGTAAGTACTAGATGTAGGCCTATAAACACAAATCTTCCCTATGTATTGCAAATCTAAAGCTAATTTCCCTTGTGTCTTTATTGCACTATAAACATAATCATTCTTGTAAATCCTTTTCTCTAAGCCCTTTTCTAACTTATCCTTCAATGCCTTTCTCCTGTCATCTGTGTGATCTAGGAAGCTCTTTTCTACAGGTGTAAACAAGCATGTCAGGGTATTCCTGTGAGTGTAAGCTGTCCCAAAAGTTAATGTAGGCTCAAAGAAACCTCTAACCATTACTATGTCATTATCCTTAGCTACTCTACTCAGGTATCTAATTATGGGGACAAATGAAAACACTACGTTATGATTGGAGTAAAAATACTGAATGTACTCCGGGTCATAGAATCTTGTTAGTGACAGACTACAACTTATCTCATAAGTAAGAGGCAAACTATGATAGGTAACTCCTTCTTCGACTGGTGAAGGAATCTGAATGCACGCAAAACAATTTTTCACATCCATTGTCTCAACATACTCACTCAATAAGCGATAGAACACATTAGGAGAAAGGGGGGGATTAGGGTTTGGGGGTCAGGGTTTAGGTTTAAGGTGTGGGTTGGGGGTTGGGGTGTTTAGTTTTTAGTGGTGGGATGGAGACTCAGGGTATTTTCAGTTTTTGGGGTGGGGTGGGGGACTGGGGGTTGTTAGGGTTTAGGGAGTCAGGGTTTCTGTTTAAGGGGTGGATTGGGGGTTGGGGTGGTTTAGATTTTAGGGGAGGGGGTTGGGGTTCTGGTAATTTTAGGGGTGGGGTTGGGGTAGTTGTGGGGATTGGGAATCGCGGTCATTTTTGGGGGTGTGTGGCTAGGGGGGAAGCATGCTGGAACTGTGCATGCTGATTGCTAATGCCTTTACCAGGAATGCATTTAGAACAGTAAAATCGTTCTAAACGCATTCGTGGTAAAAGCATTAGTGGTTAGAACGAGGTCGTTGTTCCGACCTCGTTTTGGAGCCACGGGCGCTTGAAGCACCCGTGGTTCCGACATATAACACGGTTTAGCAGCTTCTAAAATCAGGTTATCAAAGTTTTTTCCGGTTACTTTCAACACTATCTTTTCTCTTTGCACTACTTTCAATTTGTCGTACACAGTTCACTTCTTTTAAGTGCCAACATGTTGACCTGGAATGTCTTGATCAAAAAAAAAGACAAAAACTCTTTTTGTCATTCACTTGTAGTTGCATGCACCCATTAAGGACCTGCGTACCTTTGACTCGCTATTCTCTTTCTTTTCAACTTTCAATCTCTATTCAATTCCCTTTCACTTAGATCTTCTCTCCTTGTTGTATCTACTTCCTCTTCGATTGTTGTCACAACAACTGCTTCCTTTCTCTTTGCCTATGACTCCGGCCACTTATCTCCTTTCAGTGGACCCTTGTTCAATGCTCTTTTCAGTGTTGAACTTGAAACTTCTTCTTCCTCTGCAGGATTTACTCTTGACGGACCTGCAACAGGTTCAGGAGGAGTTAGATCACATTGGCTTTGATCCGCCTCAACTCCTTCCCCCTCGGGGTTTGGTGTTTGCTTTGTTTGTCTCTCAAATGTTTCTACTTCCAGGAAAGCCCGCCTCCAACAAGGCTCACCTGCTGCCTCAATTTAGATTGGCTCTCTGTCACCCTCCTGGAGGTCTTCTCCTTCGTCTCTCACAGGAGTGACTGAACCGTCCTCAATGTGCTCAGATCCAGTCTCAGTTCCTCTTTCTTCTCCTTCCAGCTCTGAGGCTTGTTTGGTCATTGTTGGTACTCTCAACAACTCCTCTTCATTGTTCAAAGGACATGCCACTTTTCTTGTGTGGCTTGCATGGATACAGTTCAGAACTCCAGCGCACTTCACACCTGTGGTAATAATCAAAACTACCTGGAACTGACCTTTCCAGCAAGCCTCCAAACACATCTTAATTACGTGTTTACGGACCATAACCCAGTATCCGGCTCTCAGGTTGTGTCCTGGGTCATGGATCAGTGGTAGTGTGGTGGCCCCACCTGCTGAGAGAAAGAGCAAACCACATCAGCCAAACCTATGCTGAAGTCCAACACCATAGCATCTGTAATGCTCACAAGCGCATCTGCGGGAACCGCTGGCAACCTCATTGCTCTGCTCATGAGGATTTTGTGCAGTGAAAATCCTGTCTTCCTGTTGGGTGTGTTTCTTATTGTCATCAGATCTAAAGGCAGTGCATCAGGCCATTTCAGATTTGTGGATTCACACATCTTTGACATTCTGGACTTCAAGGTAGCATTCATCTGTTCCACTAGTCCTGATGCTTCAGGGTCGTAACTACAATGCAACATCTGCTCAATGTTCAATGCGGCACACAGTAATTTAATTACTTTTTTGTTGAAAGTGACTTACCCTATCTGATTCTAAACAGATTGGAAACCCAAAATGTGGTATCAGTTCCCTATGCAGTTATTTTGCTACTGTGTGGCTGTCATTTCTTCATGTAGGGTATGCTTCAATCCATTGACTAAAGATGCAGACAATCACCAACACATATCTGAAAACTCCACACACAGGCATCTCAATAAAATCCATTTGCATTCTGATGAACGGACCTCCTGCTCTTCCAATGTGGCTCAAATTAACCACTGTCCCTTTTCCTGCGTTCATTAGCTAGCAAATGGCGCAACAATGGCAAACTGCTTCAGCAACTTGTCTAAACCTCGGATTGAACCAATTTAGCTTGAACAGGTGAATCATGGCATCCCTCCCAACATGTGCTTGACCATGATAATACCTAGCCATCTGAGACAATAGACTATTAGGCAGAACCAATTGACCCTCTTCTAAAACCCATAATTCAAGCTGTTGCTGTATACATTTCATTTTGCTCCATGATCGTTTTTCCTCCCTGTCAACATTATTCTGCAGTGTTTTAAATTGTTCCAATTTATCTCTTACATGCAATGTAAAACTTGGACATGTTTCATCTTCTTCAGGTAACAATTTCCACTTATCCTTGAACGCTATACAGTTCAATGTGCAAAACCTTATGACTTGATCCACATTTCCATTCCCCATTAACACAAAATCTTGCGATTTCAGATATGCACTGCTTTTCACCACAGCAATCTTTTCAGGCATTTGGATAGCTTGCACCAATTCTTTAATTCTCTCACCATTTCTCACTGGTGAACCAGAAGAGGTCATGAAACCTCTCTGTGACCACAAGTGGCCAAAATCATGGACTACTCCAAATCCGTATGGACTATTCGTATAGATGGTAACTTTTAGCTGAGCAGAATCATGGCGCACTGTAGGGAGGGCTACCAGTTCTGCTACCTGTGCAGAATACACTCCTCGAAGCCAAGACGCTTCCAGGATACCAGTAATTGTGAACACAGCATATCCTGGTCTCAATGTTCCCATATTGTCTCTTAGAAATGAACCACCAACAAAGGTAATTTGGTCATTTTCTTCTAATCAGGTGTCTCTAATATCAGGTCTTGGTTACATGCAGAAGTAAGGTACTTCAAGACAATCATGCTCAATGTCTTCCAACTTTTCGATTTCAACATTTTAACTTGGAAGTAGGGTTGCCGGGTTAAGCACTGTACATCTTTTCAATGACGCATTTGGTGACCCCAAAATACTTGTCTCCTAACGGGTCAATCTGTCACCTGTCAGGTACTTGGTTTTTCTTTTTGTAAGCAGGATCTCAATGGAGTGAGGGACCATGATAGTTAAGGGGTGTCCCATCACAGTGCCTTCACACTGTGTGAGGCTCTGTCCAACCGCTGCAACTGCATACAAACAACCTGGTAAGGCTGCTGAAACTGGGTCCAAAGTAGCTGAACAATATGCTACTCTGCGGTTTACACCCCCATGGACCTGCGTCAATACAGACAAAGAACATGCATCATGCTCATGACAAAACAATGTAAAAGACTTACAGGGTGATTATGACCCCGGCGGTCGGAGATAATGTGGTGGTAGTAGCGCCAACAGGCTGGCGCTACTTACCGCCACATTATGACTGGCGGATTGGGTGAAGCCAACCCACCAATGTACCACTTCGACCGCCATGGAGGTAGCAGCCGCCGGGCTGGAGATAAGAATCTCCAATCTGGCGGCCGCTATTGTACCACCGGCGGTATCATAACCCTGCCCACCACCATGGTTTACGTGGCATTCTTAACGCCACGAAAACCATGATGGGAGGCCCTATCAGTGACAGGGAATTCCTTCCCTGTCACTGATAGGAGGCCCCCCACCCCCCAACACTCCCCAGATACCCCCCTTCATCCACGCTCTCCCTCCCTTCCAACCTCCCCCATACACACACACACACACGTGGACACACTCACCCATTCACACAGACATACACACGTACATACATGCATGTATCCACTCATTCACCCAGACATCCGTACACATATTCACAATGACACACAGACACGCATTCACATTTCCATTCATACACTCACTCACACACATGCATACATGCATGCAAACAACACTACACACACACTTGCATTCACGCACACACACACATACAAGCACACACACCCCCACACACACACAACACCCCATACCCCCCTCCCCAGGTAAAAACCTGACTTACCTGCATCCAGGGGGCCTTCCAGCAGGGGACAGGACAGGGCGCTGCTACCACCAGCAGAAGACCGCCAGGCCGTATTATTTTTCATAATATGGCTGGCGGCGGTATACTGGTGTGGTGCTGCAGGTGGTAGCAGCACCACCTTACCACCATCCGCCAGTATGGCCACAGCCGGGATTCCACCCTTTTTGTGGTGGAAATCCAGCTGTGGTCATAATTTGGCAAATGGATGGTAGCCGCGGCAATGGTCTTTTGGCGTCCGTCGCTGCAGATGTAGGTGTTTTTTACCGCCAAACAGATAATGAGGGCCTTAGTGTAATCAGGCATACCCAAAGCCAGAGCTTTGCAAAGATTCTCTCTCAATTCAGCAAACGCTTTCATGCAAACCTGGTCTAACACTATGGGATTGGTGACCTCTTTGTGGGTCATATTCTGCAATGGTTTCAAAATGACTGAAAAATTGGGACTCCATCGGCGGCAGTAGCCTACCATCCCTAGAAACATCCTGACATCTCTCTACGTGGTTGGGGAACTCATCTGCAATATGGCCGTGACCCTCTCTATGGATATTTTTATTGGTCCCTTCTCAATCTGGGGACCCAAATATTTCACCTCTTTCTGACAGTATTGCAGTGTAAGTGGAGACACTTTATGCCCATTTTTTCCTAAGTGGTTCAGCAAGGCAATCGTGTCATACTTGTACTCATTTTGGATGCAATCAACAAGTAATCAATGTACTGTACCAAGGTCGATTGGAAAGGCAATTCCAACGACTCCAAATTATTTTTCAAGATCTGATTGAATATGGAAGTTGACTCTGAAAACCCTTGAGGAATTCAACACCAACCGTAGACTCAGTCTGAAAATTTGAAACAAAAGAGAAATTGGCTGTCCTCATGAAGAGGCACAGAAAAGAAGGCTTGTGACAAGTCTATGACAGTGAACTACTCAGCCTCACATCAAATCTGAAATATTATAACAGCTGGATTTGGCACCATGGGACAACATTTGATCATCATGTCATTTATTTTCCTCATGTCCTGGACAATTCAAACTTTCCAACAGGGCTTTTTCAATCCCATTATTGGTGAATTCCATGGGCTGCTCAACACTTCTTTCAAAACCCCTTGATTTACATCCCGCAATTATCTGGGAAACCTTTATAAGAATATCCTATGGCATGTGGTACTGGGGGATCTGAGGGAAAATTGGGTTCATCTTCACAGGAAATTTAACTGGCTCAACTCCCTTTATCAGACCTATTTCTTTCCCTGTCAGATCCCACATTTTCTCTTTGACCATTCCTTGTAAATCAGGAGTAAGCTCCTTCTCTGTGAACACTGGAAAGAAATTAATCAGGAGGTACTCCTCATTTATTGTCTTACACTCGGTCTCTGGAGCAGGGTCATCATCATCATCAGTGTTCGTCTGTATCTCGATTTTATCGTTTGAACAAGTAATCAAGCACCTGGTTTTACACAGCAAGTCTCTTCCCAGTAGGGATACCTGACTCAAATCACAGACTACGAATTTGTGCAATCCTTGAAAGTTACCAATCTTAACCTGAACTGGTTCTCTAATTGGGTTGGTCAAATATTGATTCGCTACTCCTACAACCTGGACGGTCTTTCCTGAAAGGGGCAAATTTGGAACTTCTGCAGATCTTACTGTAGAGTGTGTAGCTCCTGTGTCAACCAAGAATGAAACTCGGGGACCCATGATGTTTCCCTTCACATAGGTGCCTTTCTGGTCTACTTCTAAGGAAGCTGCAAGCACGCATTCCTCCTCATCGGAACTCTCACTCACCCAATCATCGTTTATTCCAATCTCTCTGTGTAACGGGAATTGGTGAACTGTGTTATTACTTTGATTGGACCTGTGACCTATTGAAGAAGCATCACCTGCTGCCGTTCCATTGGGGCTTGAGGTATTTGAATTTGCCGTCTATGTACCATGGGAACCTGCTGTTGTATCGGCTGCATCTGTGTCATTTGTAATCGTGGCATTTGCACCTGTTGAATTGATTGAAAACCTTGCATTTGATTCACATTATTCTGAAAACCTGGATTATGACTGCTCATTCTCGGTCCTCTCATGTTTTAAAATGAGTTGATGTCATTTGTTTGCTGAATGGCACATTCCTGCACCATCATCGGACACTCCCATTTCCAATGTCTGACTGGTCCACAGAGTGACAAGGCAACACTCCCTGCACATCATTCTGAACCACTACAGTACTCAAGTCTGGACTACAGTTTCCATGACCTCCTCTACCTCTCATCTGTTTTTCAAACACCATATTTCCCTGATGCTGCTGTGGAAAAGTTCCCAGCATCCCTGTTTGTGCCGCTTTAATCTGCATCACCATCACCTTTTCCTTCAACTTTCTCTGCTTCAACTCAATCTCATCATTATAGTACCTTGCATAATGCAACAGCTCAACAGTCAGCTTTGCTTGACAGAAAATCAAATGACTCTTAATCATCTGGTTAATTTCAGGTCTAAATCCTTCCAAAAATTTTAACACAAAATAAATCATGTATTTCGGCTCAATTGTCTCTGTACCACTGTAATGCTTAAACACCTGCAACAATCTCTTATAATACACATATACCGACTCTTTGGCTTCCTAAGCTGTCCTGTCAATTCTCTGCCAGTCAATGTTTTTGGGTGGAATTCTTGTTTTAAAAAATGCAATCACTTTGTAGTGATATTTCATTACTTCAGGAGACGGCGCACCTGTAACTTGATCTCTCTCTGGTTCATTTGACGGCTAATCTATACTCCTCTTACACTCCATCCACAGATCAGCTCTAACTACTATCTCTAATAGAGTGTTCAAGTCTTCCCAATGGCATTTTGCAAGTTTCACAAACCTGTCTGTCTGCTGATATCATTCTACTGGCCTCTCTCTCAACCAGGGACAATCATTTGTAAAGGACAGAATGTCACTTCTGCTCCAAGGAACATGAACAAACTTCCCTCCCGAATCTCTCTCATTGTTAGGATTTTTACTGAATCCTTGTCCTGCTGCAAATTCACAGAACCCCTTTTACTTTTATCTCTTTTCTATGCCCATATACCTTCCCATTTGTCTAAGGCTCCCCATGTCTGAACATTTTTGAGTAACTCTCTAAGGTGTGCCTTCATCCCTGCAGATCTCATGTGTTAAAAGTCTTTTGTAACAAAATCTAACCGATAACTCCTTTTCAAATGTTTTGTCTTCACTATTTCTATACCATACTTCTCTGCCAGGTCTGCTAACCTCTGGTGCACATTGCTCACTTCCCTTGTAATTTTTGGGCACAGATTTCTCAACTCTGCCTCTGTGTAGGACTCTAATCTGTTCACGCCCATAGTTCCTTCAAGGAGCTCACCTGCTTCCATTCCTAGTCTTGTATAGTTCAGGTACTCCCCTCCCCTAGGAGCACTCTGTGGGGTATTTAGCTTGTCTAACCATTCAGTCAATTGTTGGGCTGTCACACCCTGCACTGAAATGTTACTGGCCTGAGCAAGTGGAACCTGTTGTTCCACTGTATTTGGGGACTGCGCTGTCAGTAATTTCAGTCTCTGACTAACATTCGAACCTATCACATTATCCGGAGGAACTCTGAAAAGACTAAGGCCTAGTAATTATCTCGATCCATTAAGGGTCGGTCCTACAGGGTCGATCCTACAGGTGATACTATTTGGATATTCTCATTAAGTCCTCCCCTCATCAAATTTTGACTCAGGACACATTGTCCATCTGCATTGTTTTTCTCTTGTGCAAATATTGGTACAATCGGACCAACAGTAACAGGTACAGATACAGCATCTGGGTTGTGCCTGATACTCAAGTTCTGTGGTTGCGCATATTCTGGCTCACCAGTACAGACATGTCTGTCTGAGTCCCTGTTATCAGAGTGTACTTAGGCATTACTTTTGGCTGCACTTGAGGTAGTAAAAGTGGAGTTGGCTTTGTTTGAACCAACATCGGCTTCAGGAAAACCTGTCCTGTAGACGCTATTAGATTTGTGGCACTTTCCACAATAGGTACATCAGGGTAAATTCTCAGGACACTTGACTGTGGCACATGATTATGTGGTTCCGGAGTAATAGGTACACTAAGACTACTTTGCATCGGACTCTGTGTCACATTCGGATTAACCTGTACTAGACTCATTGTTGCATTAACCTGGGTCGGAGCCAAAGGATCTGAACTGGTGATTGGACCACTCTTGTGTGCTGCATAGGGTGGGAGACGATTTCTCAATAACTGTAAAACAAACTCATCAACGTTTGATTGTTCCTCATATGTCAAAGATCTCCTAGTCTCCCCTGATTTCCACTCTCCACTCTCGAAAGGACTCCTATTTTTTTCTGGTAGCTTTCCTTCCTTCTCTCTCATTGTCCTGTGTAATCGCTGGAATCCTATTTTGTTTCTGGTAGCTTTCCTTCCTTCTCTCTCATTGTCCTGTGTAATCGCTGGAAACATCTTGATCCCCTGTAAAGTCTCCATTCTCTATACTTTCATACCAACGTCCCATCTAGCCTGCGCATGTGTCTTCTCTGCCTTTCTCATCCTCTACTAACTCCCAGACTGCTAATGCCTCGAACTGTGCTGGTCTCGGATGGGGCTTTAGGTCATACAGCACCCTCCTCAAATTCTCTAAGCTCCTCAAATTAAATGTTTCATGGGCAGGAAACGGTAAACTCCCATCCTTCTCTGTCACTTTGCGCCATTGCTTCAGCCAAAGACATGGCGCAACACCCTTTTCTTCGATTACAATGTAAGCTGGCGTACCTTCTGGCAGTGCAATATCCCCAATACTTGTTGTAATGTATGTATATGCCCTTAAATCAATCTTCAAAGCTTTGAAAAATGTAATTTTTGCGAGCTTTATGTTATTCAAAATCAAGTCAGGAAGTGACTTTTAATCCTAGAATTCTCTTTACCTACTTTCTCAACCAATTGCGCTTCACACACTGCTGCCAATCCATGTGCAACCCTTCTCACTAACCAACCTATCTCAGCGTGGCTCAAATGAGGTCACACTCACATGTACTGTAGCTGACAAAGTCTTGCAGTCTGTCTTCCTAAACTCAGGTTGACATGAAACTAATGCAAATTATTGCAAGCACTACACAAAATCAAAACCCAATTTGTCCTTTTACTACAGGTAAGGTAACAAAGTCACTTCATAACCTTTACAGATTTTTCACTGACGGGGTTTCACTCTAACAGCTACTCCTTCTTTCTCAGCTTCCCTGATTCATAAGCAAAATTTGCCTCTCAATTTTCACCCTCAACTGATCAGTTGGTCTTTCCTGGTGCACACAGGACTCGCCAGATCTCAGTAGAAAAATTCTCCCACTCACTTTGACTCACACATTGACTTGTCAACCACGCCCGATCGACCAATTAAACCAGACAAATTACAACAGAAACCAAGTGTCTCGCACACTTTTCAATATACTCCGGAGACTTGGACCACGCAGGGTCCGTATACCAACAATCAAGTGGGCAATTTTTTAGCACAAAGCGCCACACACATATGAAGTTCAATGACTTCCCTGCTCTCATACTGCCGAGTACGCACACTCCTACAACTTCATTTGGAGTATGCAAACTCCATAAACCCTCAGAAACCTCACAATTCATCTGTGATTTGCATAAGCTATGCAAGACCAAAACCTACTTCATTCACACTGTCACTGGAATGCCGAGAGCATCCTCAAAAAATCATTGCCAAGCTCCAAGATTCTGGGAAAATCATCTTAAGGACTGAGGGGCACATTTTCTCTCCAATTTGTATCATTGAATCTAGCAAATCCAAAATTTCACCAATTTCTCCAAATCTTCAAATTATTTTGCTCTCTCTGTAAGACTAATGCTTATCTATCTACCATCTCTGGGGATACCTGTTATTTCTTGCTTACAATCTTTGGGACCAAATACTCTTCTGCCTCTCTCTGGACCATATGATGGGTTCTTAACAAGACTAACCATGTACCGGGCATCTATGATGGGCTCTTAAGGAGACTAACCATGTACTGGGCATCTATGATGGGCTCTTAAGGAGACTAACCATCAATCTCTGCTACCATCTCTGTTAGCGCATCAGACCTTAATAATTAAACTTACAAGGAGACGCAAATAGGTTAATGAACCTTTTGACTCGCTTCGAGGTTTTTCCACCATATAGCCTGTACATGCAGATCAATAATCAATGACAATCAATGACACTAGTAATCAATAGAAGTCAGTAATTGTCACACACAATGACCTTGCATTCATGAAGAACCACACCTTTATCTAACAGTTAGTATGTTTATTTCCCTATAATAACAATGCTAATATCATGTAACTCATTCTCAAAATCAAATGATAAACATACAGAAACAACACTGGCTGTCCAAAGCAGCAAAAGAATTGCAATCTAATCAATGCTTGTGCTGCTACACATTCTAAGGTTACAGTCTCACAAGTACCATTACCCATTATTGATTTGAGGCACAATCTCATAAGTGTACTGATCATTCAATTTGATTGCCAGCATGGCTACTCTTCTTTTTGACATCATAAGCCCCAAATCTTCCTCAAAGCCCCAAGACTCTGACCTCCCAACAATATCAAGCCAAAATTGCCTACCATCCTCCACCCACCCCTGCAGCTCCCCTAAGCCTCAACCCCCCACCATTCCCTACCAACCAAATATAACCTAACCCAAACCTGTCCCTTTCATAGAGTGGGACTTTGAAGTACTCACAAACGCGGGCCATGCTATTGACCCAACAATGATTAGCATCCAATCCGGTGTCAACCCACCACCACCATCCCCAAAAGGGACTGACGGGGGAAAAAACACTGCAAACTCTGATAGCCATTGGGACATTAGGACATACCCATCCAATATCGAAAGAGAAAGAAAAAGAAAAAGAAAAAGAAAAAGAAAAAAAGGAAAGAGCAAAGTGAGGGAGTTGAATTACTAGAAAAAGATAAAAGAAATAGGAAGAATATAAGGGATAAATAGCAAGAGAAAATCTCGAGTTGATTCCCTCTAGGACCTGGCAAATACAAAAAACAGCAGGTCTTTAGTCATAAGAGTCCCTCCCTGACTGCAGCTGTGCTCGCGCATTTTCCGGATCCTGACAGAATCTTGTTTGACCCTTATGAGTAATCCTCAAATTGGCAGGTTCCAGCAGGACAACCATTGCCCCTAATTTCAGAAAAGATGGTATAATCTCCAACAGGCACTATCTGTGTTCCACCGTTTTACAACAAAAGTTGGACCTAACAGAGAAGTCTACCCTACATGTGTGTACTGGCTTATTTGGCTTGGCCAGTTGAAAGACAAGGTGCTGGAACATAAAATCCCCAATATTAATTAAGGTCACCCTTAGGTATTCGGCAGCCTGACCCAGTTTGGGCTTACGGAATGTAAATCAATCTGTCCACTGTTTTTGACAGTCTATATCCCAATCATTGAGCTGTGGGAAAGCCTGCTGGAAGAGATAGACAATATATTTCCTGGGATCATCTCCCTCATGTCCTTATGGTATTCCCAGTACCCAGGGGTTATTACATCTCATACTGTTCTCAACATTCTACAATTTTTGCTACATGAACTGTAATCTGTCATCATGCTGTTTCATTTAATTCTTCATGCCCTGTGTAGATTAGCCAGCAGGTTAGACGATTGGGTTGAGATGTTTGCGCAGTGTGGTCATGCTTATAGACATCTTTTTAAGTACCACCTGTCTCTTCATGCAAGAAGTTTTCAAGGCCAATGAGTTCTTCTTTATTCCTCCCTGTGCTGTATGAGCAGGTCATAAATTGGGGATAAGGAGGGGGTTTCCTCCCTTGTAGTGGGTAGACTTTCCAGTGGCGAAGGTTCTGGATTCTTCAGGCCTTGCAACTGCAATTCCACAGAAGATGCAATTCAATTCATTGGAACATCTGCCTCTTTAGAGGTTGCTTTGGTGGGAGTAAGTTCCACCCCTCTTGGATCCCATATAAGCTCAACCTCCCCAGTGTCTCCAACCACCCCTGGTGAGCCCACACAATTCACTGGAGACAACCCCGCTTACTAATTGACCTTAACTTGACTCCAACTTTCTGGGCACTGAACTGTCCCTGCCTCCCCCAATCGCCTCGATTATATGACCCAGCGTAGCCTCGTCAGAGAGGTCAAACAATGAAAAAAAGGGCATCAAGATCCTCTTGGGTGTCGTTCAGCTCATTAAGGGTACATGCCCCCAGAGCAGTGACAGATGCAATAGAACCCTCGGAATTGATTGATTGCTGGATGGCTGTCCCTTCTGAGAGTACCAGAGCCAGAGGAAGAGTCATGGGTAGCCCCATATGGTAATCATTATCAATGGAGTTTTCCATAACCATGCGGTTTCTCCCAGTATTAGTCCCAGGATTAGTCAGATCGACTAATGTCACTACAGCATGAGAACCTGATGCCTCTGATAGCATCATCATGGGACTGGCTGGGGTAGACACTACCTCAGGAGTTGGTATTGTGGCCCCAAGTAGGGGTGCGGCAGTAGCAGAGCTCCTGAGTTTCTCCCCTCTTGAGCGAAACAAATTAATCATAGTTCACTTGACGGTTGTGAGAGAAGAGACCTTTAAAGGTGCACATACCTTAGTGCTCAGGGCCCGGAGCAGTATTGGTGATGAGGAGCCTCTTGGTTTAAGAGTGGGCCCCCCTCACCTTGCACTCCTTGCTCTGCTTCAGGAAGATGAATCCTCAAGGAATCACCAGCATCAACATCAACTATAGTCCTTCTGTTTTCACAGGGGGGTTGATCTCTGAGCACTGATTTGGGCTCTTCGGGCTGCTTGGGCTGTTTATTGGTTTCATTACATTCAATTCTGATAGAGGTATTAAATCTAATAGGATTATTAAGTACAGTGTATATGGTTACGCAGTTGACAATTGAATAATGGAATATTCAATTTCAGGCATTTATATATATCGAAAGTTAGCTAAATTGCAACATATACTTGTTGATATATTATTGCCTATGTAACCGTTACAAGATGGCACTTATTATTGCACTTGGACATATGTTTGTATGGTGGTTTGAGTCCTTCCTTTATGTCTATGTATGTGTATTTATTTCTGTTGTATGTAGTATTAACCCATCCGTGAACAAGGCTACGGCTGAAACGCGTTGGGAGGAAGACCAATTTTCTTCCAATATATTTTGAAATTGTCCGTCTTGCGTCTTGACTTTTTGTCCTAGTGGGTGAAGAAAATTGATTAAATATTAATGGGATTCCCGATCCCATATCAAGACCGCCGTGTGTGAGCCTCAATAAGTCGGGGTTCTTTTGATGTTTTGATGACTATATATATATATATATATATATATATGTTTTTTTAAGACATTAAGAAAAGTAATGAAGTCTGTGAATAATAGATATACTATATCACTCCAGTCTTTGCAACAGTAGTGAAAGTGTATACTTTCAGAGAGGTTAAATTTAGTATTCCCAAACCAGTTTGTTGAAGAGTGGGGAAAGTGTTGGACTTTGGAGGGGTAAGATTTACCATGCCCACTCCAGTCTGTGCAACAGTAGAGAAAGCACTGGACTTTGGGGGGATAAAATGTACTCTTCCCACTCCATTCTGTGCAAAAGTAACGAAAGCGTTGGACTTTGAAAGGATAACATGTACTATTCCGACTCCAGTCTATGCAACAATAGGGAAAGTGTTGGACTTAAGAGTGTTTCAATTTATTATTCCCAATCCAGTGTGTGCAACAGTAGGGAAAGCATTGGACTTCAGAGGGATTCTACATATTATTCCCATTCCAACCTGTGCAACAGTAGGGAATGTGTTGAACTTCTGAGTGGCATGATCTACTATTCCCACTCTAGTCTGAGCAACAGTAAGGCAAGCGTTGGACTTCGGAGGGGTAAAATTTAGTATTTCAGCTTGAGTCTGTGCAACAATAGGGAAAATCTGGAGCTTTGGAGTGCTGAAATTTACCTTTCTTATGACAGACTGTGCAACACTGCAACAGTAGGTAAAGCATTGGACTTCGAAGGGGTTAAATTTAGTATTTCCACTCCAGTCTGTGCAACAGTAGGGAAAGCATTGGTCTTCAAAGGGGTAATATTTACTATTCCCACTCCAGTCTGTGCAACAATAATCAAAGTGTTAGATGTCAAAGGGGTAATACTTATCATTTTCACTCCAGTCAGTGCAGCAGTAAGGAATGTACGTCACTTCAAAACACATAACAAATTTAAATAACCTAATTAATTTAATAGAAATACAAAACTCTTAATAAGAACATGATTAACCAAAACATATATATATATATATATATTATATATATATATATATATATATATATATATATATATATATATATATATATTCAAAAGTCAACGTCCTGCAGTTTCTGACTCAACCACCTCACGGGGCCGGTGCACGATTCCGGATGCAGGCTCCGTAATTATCAAAGAAAATCCTCCCAGTTCACCATCACAAGGAGAACACCGGCACTCTGTACTGCTGCACAATTAATCATTTATTTTAGACTGGTTACACGAAAGTGAAATAACATCCTAAGGTCACGGGCAACGCGTTTCAACCTAAACAGTCTTCTTCATAACCCACCTTATTTGAAAACTTAAAATATAACTAAACAAAATAAGTATAACACAGCTAACATACTGAATAATCATTTAAATAATTATTAATCAATTAATAATTAATTGTTAAATATACATCACCTAAATAACGTCCTACCTTATGGCCATACAAACTCAGCAGCCCACATCTAATATGTAATTTAACAAATATAATAATTTACCAATTTATATAATTAATAATCCATGAAATAAATAATAATAAATTAATAATTACATGTTAAATAGTTATCACTTAATTCACTTACCACCCCATGCCCCTACAAACCCAGCAACCTGCACCTATTATATAACTAAAAATATAATTATTGTACAATTTACATAATAAATAAATATTTAAAAGTAAATTAATAATTCATTGTTAATTAACTATATTTAATTTACTCCCACTCTATAGTCCTAAACCCCATCAGCCCACATCTAATATATAACTAAAAACAATAATTATTATCCAATGTTATGAAATTATTGTCCAAAGTACTCAATTTAAAATCAATTAAATAATATAAAAAGGAAAAATTAAATGATAATTAATTTCTCACCCTATAGCCCTACAAGCTCAGCAACCATCACCTAATATATCACTAACATATAGTTATTACACCATATTTACATACCTAATATTCAAATAAATAATTAGCAAGGAAATAATAATTAATTGCTAATTAATTATTACTTAAATAACTTTCCATTCTATGCTCCTACAAACATAGCAGCCCACACTTAATATATAACTTAAAATATATATTTATTGCACAATTTACAAAATTATTAATCAATTAAATAATTGCTACATTAAAATTATGTGTTAATCATACTTGAAAAACTTCCCAAATTATATCCCTACAAACCTAGCAACCTTCTACAACACCATAATTGACTATTAGCAATTAAATCAAAAATGTTACATCACCTAAAATTACTAATTATATTTGAAAATATTATTAGCAATTATATAAAGAATAGTAACACATAAATTTAGTATATGAACTAAAACACATAAAGATAATTAGAAACTGTCATTTTTGACAACTATATTTCAGTGAAAACGATTATAACAACAAAGATATTCTCAAAAACAATATTACTTACCTAAAAAACAACAATAACATATTTCTGCACCACAATGTTTTTGAATCACAACATATTTTTTCCATTATTTATTTAACTACATATTTATGACTCAATATTTGTTCTAAATAACATTGTCCACTCACCTTTAATACATTTGCCCAACCATGTCTTCTGTCCTCCCTGCATGGACCCATCATTCCATTCCTCCATCAATTCAGCTACTCAAGAACCCACATATCAATCCATCCATCTTTTCATCCATTTTTCCCTTCATCCATCTATTTGCTATTCCATCCACCAGTCAGTCCTACCACCAGTCCGCTGATAAGTTTTATCAACTCTGAATTTATTCTTGCATTCTATGTCCATCAGTCCTACCAACCTTCTATATGAGCTTTAGTTTGCGATGAATCTTTGAAATCAAGAGAGCTTTATGACTGAAAGGTGATGCACAGAACATATTGTTGGGATTTTTTTTGAAGAAGGAAAGAATTTCTAATGCTTTAGGT
This sequence comes from Pleurodeles waltl, assembly GCF_031143425.1. Classification (NCBI taxonomy): domain Eukaryota; kingdom Metazoa; phylum Chordata; class Amphibia; order Caudata; family Salamandridae; genus Pleurodeles; species Pleurodeles waltl. The sequence continues at coordinate 835,105,737 of NC_090437.1, forward strand.
TTTATGTACTTTATATGGCTATTCTCCATGATTTCATGTAAAGCAAAGACATTTTTTGTGTCCATTCGCTTAGCCAATCAACGAACCATTGATGAGAAAAAGTGAGCTCATATGGCATATATTTCTGTAAATAATTATGCCACTGCAATCTCTGTAAACCAGAATAGTTGACGCAAAAATGCACAAGCACAGTTTTAATCTATCTAAACTAATCATGTTGGGCTACAATTGCACCAGCATGCATGTAATCTATGTAGAGGGTCTGACTCCCTGGTTAGTTAGGTCCCCATCAATTAACAGATTTATTTATTGAAGGGCAAATTGAATGCATGACTAATATCTCATATTTCTTTTCAACAGCAGGCAACTGCAAAGGAGCAGAAGGTTCTTTTACATACCTGTATTGTAGTTCTTGGTGCAGTAACGTAAGTCCTTTTCTTCTTTCAAAAGAAACTGTGGCAATGTGAGGCCATCTGCTATCTGTACAGGCCCCTGCTCTTGCCATTCAAAGATGAGATCATTCATTGTATATCCAACTGTAAAAGATAAATCACTTGTAAAATGTTTTCCAGTGAATAAAGTGCTTTCTAAGCAATCTGCAACATAAAAGCTCATACAACTACATGAGCTAGTGCAAAATGATATTCTGTGTATCTGTTCACAAGCAAAGAATCAGTCATTTTTCAATACATCTATTGAGTAAGTAGCAAAATCCTTCAACAAAAAACTGCTACATATTAGAAACACAGGTTGGATTTCTGCAAAATGTGCCATAGTGGCCACTCCCATTGTGGACTTTTTGAAATATTAGCACTTGCCGTGATCAGACATATATTTAGGTTTGGGGGCTCCAGTATCTACTATTTCAACAATTTATGTAGATGTGAGGATAACGGATGGATGTAATCAAAGTTTGGTAGGTAGAGGTATGAGGGCGTTAATGTGTGGAGTGAATAGTATATGATAAGCAAGGAAATTTGAAAGTCCATCTATATTACCTAATGTAACATCACTTTTGACAAACTACTTTTTAAATATGGTAGTCAATGTAGAAATGTATGCCTAAGTAGGCAAAAGATTAGACCTTTTTTGGAACCCTTTCACCTAGTATAGGTGGGTGGGTGAAGGGCCTTTTGAATTAGCACATGTAACAGTTCTTTACTATTGTAGACGGCTGCTGAGAATATCAGGAATATTACACTCCAAGTGCTTGTTTAGTAAGAGTAAGTGTTAATTACTAAATGAGTGATTAGGGTGTAATATTCTTGATATGACAAGGGTGGGTGATTGAGACAGTCAAAGACATTTCAGGAATAAAGTTAAACTGCTCCCGCATGAAGAGATGCATTGTGGAACTTGTGTCCATTTGATGAATAAGCAATGGGAGTATGTTTAGTGGGTATAAAGAAGTGTAATTGAAAGATTCTCTGTGGGAACCGGCATTGAGAAAGGCCAATTCATGCGAAAACGTGTATGTCAGATATAAATAAATCCATTTTGTGAACCTGCTGAGTGCTCCTTGATGTTGCTTGTGAAGGGGTTTTGTTGGCAAATATTAAAATGTGCAGCCACTTGCACAAGAAAGAGGCACCCGATCTATAAAGTGTTTGGCAGTCATAAAAATAATTTTTGGACAGAGATATTAGGAAGACTGTCAGAACTCCCACCACCCCGAAAGGAAAGTTGCACCTTCAGACACTAGGGGGGTCATTCTGACCCCGGCGGTCTAAGACCGCCGGGGCCAGGGTCGGCGGGAGCACCGCCGACAGGCCGGCGGTGCCCCGCAGGGCATTCTGACCGCGGCGGTTCGGCCGCAGTCAGAAGAGGCAAACCGGCGGTCTCCCGCCGGTTTACCGCTGCCCTTAGAATCCCCCATGGCGGCGCAGCTTGCTGCGCCGCCATGGGGGATTCTGACACCCCCTACCGCCATCCTGTTCCTGGCGGTTCGCCCGCCAGGAACAGGATGGCGGTAGGGGGTGCCGCAGGGCCCCTGGGGGCCCCTGGGGGCCCCTGCCGTGCCCATTCCAATGGCATGGGCACGGCAGGGGCCCCCGTAAGAGGGCCCCGCAAAGTATTTCAGTGTCTGCTAAGCAGCACCTGAAATACGTGACGGGTGCAACTGCACCCGTCGCACCCCTGCAACTCCGCCGGCTCAATTCTGAGCCGGCGTCCTCGTTGCAGGGGCATTTCCTCTGGGCCAGCGGGCGCTCTTTTGGAGAGCGCCCGCCGGCCCAGAGGAAATGTCTAAATGGCCGCCGCGGTCTTTTGACCGCGGTGCGGTCATTCAGCGGCAGTACCTTGGCGGACGGCCTCCGCCGTCCGCCAGGGTCATAATCAGGCCCTAGGTCTACATTTCAAGGGTAAGCATTAGATACTGAAGGAGCACTTTGGGTGTAATATTCCTGATATGGCAAAGGCGGCTGATTGAAAGACAGAAACATTTCATGAATAAAGTTCAACTGCTCCCACATGAAGAGATGCATTGTGGAACTCATATCTATTTGATAAATAACCAATGGGAGTGTGTTTAGTCGATATAAAGAACTGTAATTGGAAGACTCTCTGTGGGAACCAGAATTGAGAAAGGCAAATTCACGCTGAAACCAATTGGCCTGATATAAATCAACTGTGGGAACCCGCTAAGTGCTCCTTGATGTTCCTGGTGGACCGTTGTTGTTGGCAAATATTAAAATGTGCAGCCACTTGCACAAGAAGGAGGGACCCGATCTACAAAGTGCTTCGCAGTCATAAAAGTAAATTGGACTGCACTATCCATGCCTATGCAATGGGCAGCACAGGGGCCGCCCAGCCTAGCACCCTTGGAATGCTTCCAAGGGTGCTGCGTGCTACTATATTGGTCTCAGACACCTTAAAGGAGATGAGGTCAATATTGTAGCACTGTTCCCGCCAAATGGCCCAGCGGGAAAGTTGTAATACAATGTTCCCGCCAGACAGCCCAGCAGGAACATTGCAATAAGACAGGGGGATGCCACCTGTATGACAGTGGCGCCCTCCCTGTGAGTTTGGTGGTTGGCTCGTCCAGCCGCCAAACTTGTAATGGGGGCCTATGTGTGCGGTGGGGGACCTCGCCCCCTGCACCCCCAGGGACCACCACCTCGTCAGGGCAGAATTTGTAAATCAATGTGGGGGGGCTGCCCTCCCCTGCAGCCCCAGGGACAGCCACCTCCCCAGAGCACAAACTAAAACTGAAAGCAGGGGCCATGGGCCCCCGCAGCATTGGGGACCACCACCTCCCAGGGGCAGAATTTAAAATTTAATGCATTGGAGACATGTGGCCCGCACAGCCCCAGGGGCCACCACCTCCCCAGACCACATCTTTCAATCTAATGCGGAGGGCTGCCTGGCTCACTCACCGCCCCAGGGACTGCCACCTCCCTGGACCACAAATTAAAATTGCATATGGGGAGACTGACCGGCCCCCCTGTAGGCCCGGGGACTGCCACCTTTCCAGGGCTATAATCTTTAAATGAGGGGGCACACAGCCCTGCAGCCCGGGTAACCATCATCTCCCAGGGGCAGAAATTAAAAATGAATGTGGGAATCCGCATGGCCCACCTGCAACACTGGGGACCACCTCTTCCCCAGGGAAAATCTTTCAATCTAATGCAGGGGCCACGGCATAAATTTGGGCCTTAGCCAGTTATAGATCTGCAGTCCTTTACAATAATGGACTTTGTTTTTCTCTTTAAATTAAGTGAAATATTTGTAAAAGTGAAAATAATAAGACTATTTCAAAAGGTCAGATCCCAAAATGCATTGTTACTAGGAGTGTGCCAAGTTGCTCGTGATTTTCTATGAGCTCTGTAAAGGTCCACTGAAATGTTTCCAAACTAAGCGAAGTTCAAGTTGTCAGTACAAGGCCCTGCATGAAAATAAAGACTGTCATGATAAATGAATATTGCAATGCTATGAATGTACCCAAATTGGGCTTAGGCGCGTAAGATATATGTAACAGTAAACCGTGTTTGCAATGTAGTAACAATGCATATAATGTACTCATTATTTAACTTATTTTCAAATTAAATTACATGCTATTTTTCCACAGCGCACTTCTGTATTGTTGTGGGCTGCTGTGCTCACTCTATTGTATTTGTTTCTGGGACCTCTTACACTCTCTGTCCACAGAAGAAAATGTTCACAGCAGCAAGCTTGATAGAGACAGGGTTAGAAGCAGGCTGTCACCACAAGCTTCTGGAGAAAACTACTATTCTCAGGGCCTGAGGGCTAGGTAGGATACAGTTTTCGCCACAGACCTTTGTAAAGTACTCAGGAATTCTTCAGTTCCGGAAGCTGTTCTTCTTTAACTCCTGTTGGTTTCCTGCTGGGATGGGGTTAAACATTGCAATTTCCAAGGTAAATTCATGCTTTTCCCACCATCTTGTGCAGCAATATTAACTATTTTCTGCCCTAGAGATATGCTTTCAGGAGTTGATTCATATCTAATGCCGTCATTATCTAAATAAATACCTCAATGTCTCTTATTCAAGCAGAAAGCATGTATTTCTTGTCAGAATAATGAAACTCATCTCTACATGAAGCTGTATTATACGGATGACAGTAGGACATGGCCTGGCAGCTGGACTGTTTCTACCCTAACAGGACAACAAATAATTTGCTCCCTGTGTGGAGTAGGTTGTAGCCCAAAGTCTCTAACAATAGCTAGAATTAATTCAAGCATACCATCGATCATTTTTTTATTTCTCTGATCTTGGTGTAGGAAGGTCCATATTTATACTTTTTTTGGGCCGCATTTGAATCCTTTTTTTACGCAAAAGCAGCACAAACATACAATATAGAATTATGGCTCATATTTATGCTTTTTTGCACTGCATTTGCATAATTTTTTATGCAAAAGTGCCGCAAACTTACAAAATATAATTGTAATTTGTAAGTTTGCGCCGGCAATAAATGTGGCACAAAAATTTTATAAATATGGGCCTATATTTTGTACGTTTACACCGCTTTTGTGTCACAAAATGACACAAATGCTGTGCAAAAAATGTATAAATATGGGCCAAAGTGTGGTAGGTATGGATGGATGTGGGTATGTGGCTATTTTTTTCATTGGATTCACATCACATCTATATGATCAGGCCTCACAAGGTAGAAAGTGGTCTGAATTGCTCTAGTCCAATTCCTTGGGTTGTGGTCTGGCAATTCAGACCTGGCTAATCCCAGGAGAGTAGGACCAACGGTGCTTTGCATGTCGTGGCACTAATCTGGCAATCTGGACTCCAGGAGAGGGATGAGAATATCCACAATTTGCTGAACCCAGAGACAACTATACAAGAGTATTTGCTAGTTAATAGAAGACCCACAAACATGGGAATGGGGCAAGAGAAAAAAACACAGATATTGTCACTCTGTCTGTTCTTAATGCTGGCTCGACCTGTATCACAAAAGTGTTGATAGCGAAATAAAAGAAACACTTCTTTGAAATGTCATCATCTGAATTCCACTTCACTAAACCTAAGAAGATGTTTGATACAACCTGTAGCAGTCTCTGCTTTTCCAGCTTTCCAGAGTTAGATGGAACTCTGGGACTTCCTACAGCTGCATTGCAAACAGACCTCCTATAATATGTGCAAGAAGTAACCTTAACATTGCGCATTTCACCATCGAGAACTACATTCAGTATATTGCAAATATACTTTGTGATGATTCTCAGTGTAACAAATTTGCACACTGCTACATAATAACTACACATCACAACTGTTGCACCTGGCCCTTTCTGCAGGGTCATCCCCAGTCTTTTTGCCTCCTTCCTCCTAATTTTTCTGACCATTTGTTTGTTGGCTTTAGGACTCTGGGTAGTTTACCACTGCTAAAATAGTGCTAAACTGCATATGCTGTCTGTGTAAGTTGTACTGTTGATTGGTTTATCCATGATTGGCATATTCGATTTACTGGTAATTCCCTAGTAAAGTGCACTAGAGGTGCACAGGGCCTGTAAGTCAAATGCTGTTAGTGGGCCTGCAGCACTGGTTGTGCCACCCACATTAGTAGCCCAGTAAACATGGATCAGACCTGCCATTGCAGTGTCTGTGAGGGCAGTTTTAAACTGCCAATTAAACTTGGCAAGTGTACCCACTTGCCAGGCCTAATCCTCCCCTTTCACTACATTTCAGGCACCCCTATGGTAGGCCCTAGGTAGCCCCATGGGCAGGGTGCAGTGCATTTAAAAGGTAGGACATGTACTGGCGTGTTTTACATGTTCTAACAGTGAAATACTGCCAAGTTCGGATTTCACTGTTGCAAGGTCTATCTCCCTCATAGGTTAACATGGGGGCTGCCTTTAAATAACTTTAAAGTGTAGATTTCCATTGAGGGCAGATAGAAATATGGAGTTTGGGGTCTCTGCACGAACAATAAAAAAATACATCTTTTAGTGAAGTTGGTTTTTAGATTGTGAGTTTGAAACTACCACCTTTAGAAAGTAGGCATTTTCCTGCTTAAACCATTTTGTGACTCTGCCTGTTTGTGGATTACCATCTGGAGCAGTTTGACAGTTGGGTTGTTCACATCTCTCCTCTAGGCAGTGACAAAAAGGGAGCTGGGGTGTAGCCTGCATATCCTGATGAGCCATCTGAGATAGAGGGGAGGGAGGAGTGGTCATTTACACATGAAAGGACTGTGCCTGCTCTCACACAATGCAGTCTCCAACTCCCTGGAGTGTGTCTGGAGCCTGGCCTGGACAAGGAAGGATCTCATAAACACTAGAGACTTTGCTTTGAAGATTGCCAACTTCAAAAGCAGAAAGGGGTATAAGAAGAAGTCCCAAAACCTCTGCCCAGGAGAAGAGCTGACGAGCTAAAGGAGGAGTACTGTCCCTTTGCTGTGTTACTTTGCTGGACTGGCCTGCAATTGCTGCTTCTGCCCGAAGAGAATGCAATGGGTAAACTTTGCTGTGTTCTGCTTGAGAAAGTCCTCCAAGGGCTTGGAGTAGAGCTTGCCTCCTATTGGAAGTCTCAGGGACACCAAAGACTTCAGTTTCCTCGACCTGCAGCACTGGGAAATGTGTGTTTTGTGCTGTTCAAGAGGAGAAACCACTGAAACGCCACTGACGCTGCTGGCCTGCACCGTAACCTGCCAAGGACGCACAGAGCCGCACTGCTCCGCTTCACACCACGACCCTGGTCTCAACGACGCCATCATCGGACGACTTCCCCGAGCCGCTGCTCGCACCACGACCTGTGGGCCCTGCACTCCAGCATCGCCTGCTCACACGGCAGCCTGGGCATGCCCAATGACACTGCTCCTGCTGACACCGCTGCCGCTGCCTGCACTGTGGCCTGTGGACACCGCTTGTGAGGTAGACAAAGCACCGTACCATCCTGCACTGCAGCCCCAGTCCACCGACGCCAGCACCATCGACTCCAGTGTTGTCACGAGGCATCCTGCCCACACCGTGGCCTGTGGACACCGCTCAGGACGGTCACAAAGCACCGTCCCATCCCGCACCGCTGTCTTGGGCCTACCGACGACAGCGCTTCAGCATGATGACCCCGCTGCCTGAACTGTGACCTGGTGACACCGCACGTCACACCGCCCCGCTTCACACCTCAGCCCTAGTCTCTCAGACGCTGCTGGATGCCGTCATCAAGCCGCTGCCTGCACTGTGACCTGTGGGCACCGCATGTCACATTGACCCACTTTGCACGCATCCCCGATGCCATCCACGCCATCATTCCTGACTTCATCAGCCTGGAGTTCGATCCGGAACACATGTGACTTCAAGGGCCTGACGACCAACACACCGACTCCGGAACTGACACAGAGACGCCAGCGATGCCACTCTCCGGAGCTCACTGCGAGGATCACAACACCCTGCAAATCCAAAGAACTGTTTGCGGGTCTTCCCGACACCGTAGCTTACCCGCGACACTGTGGTTGGCCTGAATTGTTGGTTTTGTTGATCACGATGCCGTGGTGGAGCTATCGACTTTAAGGAACTGTATTTTTGAGTAAATCTTGCAGAACTCATATATTACTGTATGGTGGATTTTTATCGTATTTGGTCTTGTCTTATATAGATAAATGTTGGCTATTTTTCTAAAACTGCTTTGGTGTCCTTTTGTAGTGTTTTCATTTATTGCTGTGTGTTATGTGCAAATGCTTTACACATTGTTTCTGAGATAATCCTGACTGCTTGTGCCAAGCAACCAAGGAGATGAGCAGGGGTTATCTGAGTGGGTATCTCCCTTATCCTGACTACAGTGAGGGTCCCTACCTGGACAGGGTTCAAACCGACTGGCAACTAGAGACCTAATTTTTCAACAACAACCATACATTTTCTCCTCACAATAAACAAGCAGTTCCCCACCTAATGCAACACCTTAATACTGTATATGATTTTAAAGATAGGCAAAGAAAGTCTGCTCAAGATGAGGATTCTTTTCGTTCCTCTCAAGGAATAACAAGTGCAATTTAGAGTTTACAATCTGTGGAAGGATAGCTCCAGAAATAACATGCAGTTGTCAAGGCCTAAATCCTTGCCCTCAAATATCATGCTCTCTACCCAAAAAAGTCTATCATTAACTCCAGGCAACAGGTTCTACTATAAGTCTTCAGTCTGCAGTAGCAGGGATTTTATTTACTTAGGAACGGATTCCCAGAAACAGGAGGAACTTATACTCCACAAATGTAACATGGCTGCCAGCATTTAACATCTGTGACCATGCCGTGGCTTTTTGGGGCTTGAATTCTATCTGGACTCCACTTTTGTGTTTCGAAAGTGGTGTGAGCATCATAGATGCACAGCTTCACCTTAAGTAGCACCTACACTGTGTGCGCACCACTGAGATCTTGATTTTGACGGTTGCGTGTGCATTTTCTATGCTGAAAAATAAGAGGGTTGAATCCCGGACTGAAGCAAAAGATTGTTAAACTTTGCAGTCTACACAATGGTCAGTAATTTGAGGTTCACAAGCAAATGTAGGCAAAGCCATAATTGTGTACATCTGTAAATATAACTGTATTTGTCTCACGCACTTACAAAGAAAACCCAACCGCAGAAAATAACATAATATGTGTCTGAATTATATGTCGCTTATTGTATCGTTATAAAAAAGGCTGACTTTTTAAATTGTATTTCCATGCTTTAAATGGTATTTACCAGAATACCTGCTTTGCCTTCATTAAATCATTGCACATGCATTGTCAAAGTCGATTATGGTATGTCCAACGGCGCTACCACATTTGAATTTCGTACAAAATAGCCTCAGGTGGGAAAACCTTAACAAGAGAACTATTATAAATTGTAGCGGTTGGTCAAAAGAAAATCAGCTGGGTGTAAAAAGATTATCAGTTCAAGCATGTTGTTTGTTGCCGGAAGAAATATCCCTGAGTCAAAATAATTAAACTGACAGGAAACAACTGCTGTGTCAAATTGTATTTCACTTAGTCAGATTAATTAATGAAAATGTACATTTTGAATTCTATGATCTAAAATGACTGTAACAGAGGGAGACAAGTCAAATCAAACTGACATCATTTAGATTTGTGATTTATTTGAGAATTAATTCTAATGAATAAATTAATAATGGTAATATGCATAACGATTTCAGCTCAGTGCGTTTGTCTGCCAGCATGGACGTTTTGTATGGTATAAATGAAAAGTGAGATGAACGGATGCATTGATTTCATTAGTGTTTTTTTCATGACTTTGTCAACTGTTGTATACAGTAAAAAGCACCTTTAAACAAAATAATAAAGTAAATAATACATTATGATAAAATATTGTAAGATCTCCTCAGAATAATACCTGTACTAGAATCAGGTCCTATGCACTACATCATAAAATCACTTTAATCTATTGTTCTGCCTCAATTTTTAACTTTTCAAGGTTCCTTCGTTGCAAGGTCTTCAATGTCATTCCTCTTCTTTATCTTATATGTTCTACCATTTTCTGATGACGGAGATTAGTTGGAATCAGTGGTTTGTGCAGTCAGCTTCTGTCTAGGCCTGTCCCACTGAGACGATTGGGCTCTTGTGATATTATCATCAGGGAATTAATTGTGTAATTGTAACTAACGACTGTAATGTTACAGAAAATGCATAACTGAATGGGTGATCAAATGAAAAATAGTGTTTTCCCTTGTTCTTCCACATTTATTAGTGTAACAAATTAACACTATTTTTGTAACTGGTTATGGACAGGGATTTCCATTGCATTGTTTGATGTAATAACATCACTTTCTTGTAAATTAAAAATAAAATGTTGAATGCATGGGAAATCACTTTAAGGACGATTTTAGTAATGGTGAAAGCCACAGTTTCAGGAAGATGTCCTTAGCACTAAACCTAGGCCTCGTTATCCTGGATCTAAGTTAATGAAGCATTTTGGGACAATTTTGGTCTCAACAGGTAGATAACATGTATCACTTCAGACTAAAAGACTGGATGTCTGTTGGATAGTTTAAAGGTTTGGTGTAATTTCATTCAACCACATCATGTATTCAGTGCTTTATTGTGTTCTGCTGTGTTGTAGAGTGTTGTGTTGTATTGTACGGTGATGTGGTGGGTTGTGTTGCTTTATGCTATGTTGTGCTAAGATATTTTATACTAGATAATGCTATTTTGAATTTGTAGCATGCAGCATTTTTCAAACATATTGATTCTGAATAGTGAGGAACCCGCTTTATTGTTGATTTTCAAATGACAAATTAACACAGATTGTTGGTCTCTGCAGATAAAAGAATCAGACTGTCCAATAATTCAGAAATTGTGATTCCTTATTACAGGGAGTTTGAGATATGATGTGTAAGACCTAATTCCTGCACCAATTTGCCATCTGAAAAAAATTCATTAAGTTTAGATAAGGGGATATAGCCTTGAGGAACACATCTGCTGAGGAGTTCTATACCATCTATTTTCAGTGTCCTTCAAAGCCAACCTGGGAAACAGAGGCAAAAAGTTGGAGGAGACCACACCAAGGATGCCAAGGCTAACACTCTCTAACTCCAAACATAAGCTTAGTGTTCTCATGCCTAAATACCCCTGTGTCTTGTCTCTCAAATGACGTTTACTCACCTGGGAGGATGCCAATTGTATGGTCAGGGGACATAAATGGAGTGCCCGGGATGCACAGCCCAATAGGCCATGTATTGCTAACTCCAACCACAAAAACAATGTTGTCCAAATCTATCTATGGACTCTCAATTGAAGTTAACTTACCTGAGAGGATACCATTTGCCAAGTGTGTGTAGTATGGAGAGTGACCTGACTGCAGCTCGAAGGAGGCATTGTTTTACTAACTCCAAACACCAGAAAAGTGGTCACCTGTTGTTCAAATACCCTTGTCTGCTGACTCAAAATGAAAGTTTATGGGAGGGGCAAAGATAAAGATCACGCTCAACACTGAGATGTGCTTGACCAACTAGCTCCATCCTGACTAGCTAACCCAAGATGAAACCCTTGAGGACAGGAAGGACACCTTACCCAGTGTGCAAAACAATGATCCGAAAGGCCTCAAGATGCATCACCAGAATGCTATTGGCAGCAGACACATTCACCATGCACTGACCACATGACAACTCCAGTCACATATTAAACAAACTCCTGGGTCTGCCTGCATCACAACCAACTAGACCTGAAAATGGCCTAAGACATATCATGCCTAGCCTCTATTTTGCCTCCACTAGTGGCAAGATGGCATTCTCAGACCATCCCCCAAGGGCTAATGATCTGCACATCTCAGCAGCTGCTTCAGACCAAAAAAAGAAATCTGGCATGCTCCAAAAATGTCATGTCTATACAATCAATATCAGGTCTACTCGCCACAATAACAATAACTTTGTACAAGGTTGATGCTTAATGTAACACTAAATTGTTGGAGGTAGATGTCAAAATACAACCAGTAACATATCTTTCACATCAAGAAGTTGAGCTACCACTGGGCACACAGAAGACACAGAAGAGACTGCCACTACCCCCTTGGATGAAGCCGTTTGTGAAGAAGACACTCCTGGATGTCTGGACGTGAAGGATGGTTCTGGACAATTTGGGCAACTTGGTCAGCCCCCAACAGTAAGTTTCACTGTGCCCACATCAACACCTCCCATCCCACTTGCCTCTACATCACCAACCCATTCACCCCCCAACCTGTGCTCAGAGCACACCATGTCTACCATCTTGTGCCCCCAGTCCTGGATCCTAAGTTGCAATACAATACTTCCAACAATTAAACTTCAGGACTCAGTGTGAGACGGCACCCTGTGGCAAGTGCACAGGGCTCTCGGAGTAGGGTGCTTGGGAGAGATGATGTAGGCCAACAGGGTGAGGCCGTTGGAGCTGCTCCTGGCCAGGACTCCATCAGCCATGTCTTGCGGGTCTGCCAGGAGTCGCAAGACATGATGGGCCAAGTAGTAACCAATCTACATAGAAAAATGTGTGAACAGTGAGAGGCTAACAATACCAACATAGCCTCCATAACAGGGCTCTACAACACCACTCTACCCCTTCCTTTGGAGCATCAGCACCAGCCCCTTCTTCATTGGTACCAGCCAATAGAAGGGAGGCCCTGCAAGCGGAACAAACCCCAGATACCCCTGCCTATGTAGCAGCAGATCCCCCGCCCTCCATGCATCGGGAAAATCCAGTGAAGAATCCAGGAGGCTCGGATGGCAAGACATCCACCACTGCCAGCAAGACTTCTTCCTAAAGTAACTCCTTTGTTTGCCACACTTTCACTCTGTTGACTGATCCTGAACTACCCAACAATTCTAATAAGAGGTGTACTCTGAACCTTGAACTCCCAATCTTGTAGCATCTACTCCAATGATTTCATTCACCATAACTGACACGTTTACTTAATTTTTTTGCTTTTTTACTGTCCAATTTTTATTTAATGCATCAGCACTGTAATAACTTCACCCATTGCAAACTCATTGTCTGCTTGCCTAATTTCAACATTTTGTTATGTAGAAATGTAAGATTATGTGACCCACATGATGAACACATGAGTTAATTGTACAAGGACGGATATGTCACAGGTACACAGTGTCTACAAAGGATTACAACCATTAAACACAAACACATCAGCACAAGTGTCTGGTCACAACAAACATGTTAATCCAGGTTACAGCACATAGGCTTTTCTCATGTCTGGACCTTTGTGACATAAGAATGAGTGACTCATACTGAGTCAAAGCACATATTCTAGGGTACAACGTCCCCCATCCACCTCCCCAGGCCTCGAATGGAGGGATTTGTCAGACATTGTCCTATAGAATAGGCAAACATTAAAGTGGATGATGTTAGCTGCTTGAGCCTTATCACATACCACACCAAAGTAATCCAACATCACATAATCCAATATACATACAGATGGCAGTACAACATCATCTGTTTACAAGTCCATCATAATCCATGACCATGAATCTGGTGGTATGACACAAACATATGTCAGTGTTGTGGCACAGGCACTGTGGTCTGCAATGATTAATCACATCTACAGCTGCATACAGGTCAGAACAGTATTTAGCCAATGTGAAGGGTAAACGCCTTGCTCACAACTGATTACTACACTGACGTGATGACACACATAATGTAATCGGCCCAACACAGCACACAAAACAAGTCCAATGTGCACTTCTGACCTTCCACCCAAACACTGTTCAAGCTGTCTTGACACAGATATCATACACACTAAGGGGGTCATTCAGACCTTGGCGGACGGCGGAGGCCGTCCGCCAAGGTACCGCCGACAAATGACCGCACCGCGGTCAAAAGACCGCGGCGGCCATTCAAACATTTCCGCTGGGCCGGCGGGCGCTCTCCAAAAGAGCGCCCGCCGGCCCAGCAGAAATGCCCCTGCAACGTGGACGCCGGCTCAGAATTGAGCCGGCGTAGTTGCAGGGGTGCGACGGGTGCAGTTGCACCCGTCGCGTATTTCAGTGTCTGCAAAGCAGACACTGAAATACTTTGTGGGGCCCTCTTACGGGGGCCCCTGCAGTGCCCATGCCATTGGCATGGGCACTGCTGGGGCCCCCAGGGGCCCCGCGGCACACCCTACCGCCATCCTGTTCATGGCGGGTTTCCCGCCATGAACAGGATGGCGGTAGGGGGTGTCTGAATCCCCATGGCGGCGGAGCGCGCTCCGCCGCTATGGAGGATTCAATGGGGCAGCGGTAAACCGGCGGGAGACCGCCGGTTAACCCTTTCTGACCGCGGCTGAACCGCCGCGGTCAGAATGCCCTTGGGAGCACCACCAGCCTGTTGGCGGTGCTCCCGTGGTCGGTGACCCTGGCGGTCACCGGCCGCCAGGGTCAGAATGACCCCCTAAATCTGTGACCTATATTACCTGGAACAATCCATGTCCACTTTGTATATCAGAAAAGCATCAGATACCTGCCAATGGTACAACTCTCAAATGCCCACATGAGGATGTTATGGTGAAGGTACCTATACAAAGGCAAAACAAGGAGTGTAAGGTTGAAAACATACCTATTACACAAATCACATAGCAAGCTAATGGAAATGACATTAGATTGCAATGAGACTGACACAAACAAAGCAGCATTATGAAGGTGGGGATATGTCAAAGGCTAAGTCCTCAAGCAGCCTTTCGTGGACTATTGCAGAGTATCAGCACCTTAGTTGTCACACTCAACTCCACACAATCCCACACCTACAGTTCATTGTTCACAGTGGTTACATCACATTACATACACTCATGAAAAGTAGCTGTTGATGAGATCTTCCCGCAAGTCAGCTCCTTCCTCTTTACTACTTTCATCTTCCCTTGGCATTTCAGGAGGCTCACCCAGTGGCACTGCAGGCTCCCCCTCCTCTAGGATGTACAGGATATTCCTCTGCGGAGAGATGTTGTGGAGCATGCAGCATGCCACAGTGATCTGACACACTTTTCCGTGTGAGAAAAGGAGGGCTTCACCAGTCCGGTCAAGACACCTAAAACTGGCCTTCAGGACCCCAAAAGCCCGCTCCCACCTTGTTCTTCCATGGGCCTCATTGAAGCAGACTTCCCCTGGCGTAGTTGGATTTCTTAGTGGCGTCAATAACCAAGGACTCTTGGGATATGCAGAATCTCATGTTAAGTGTTGGGACATACATGCAACAATGAGTCACTCACTTCATTACTGTAGTACCAGACATTGCACACACACAAACAGGACAGATGTGACTTACAAACCAGCCAGCCCCTTTCTGGATACAGTTGTAATGTCAGCTGGGGTACGGTGCTGTTCTGCAATATGAAGGAATCATGGGTGAAGTTGGATAACAGGCACAGACCTGTGAAATGTAGAGATCAATAAAACAGACAACTTGCAAGTTGATGGAATGGAAGTTCTTTCTGTTGCAGAATACTTGTTCATTGGCCTGTGGTGGGACCAAGCCAACATGTGTGCCATCAATGGCCACCACCACATGTGGGATGAATGCAAAACAATAAAAGTCAACCTTCACATAAGCTAAATCCTCACATTGGGTAACAAGATATAGCTTTCCAGGTGTTTCAACAGTGCTGAGAAGACATCTTTCAACACTAGACTGAACATAGGCTGGGACATACCAGCAGAAAGGGCCACTGTATGTTGAAAGGATCCTGTGGCTAAGAAGTGCAATACTGACATGATTTGTACAATGGGTGGTATGCTGTTTGAATAACTAATAGCTGGCATCAGATCTGGCTTCAACTGAGGACACAGGTCTACTATTGTTTGCCTATTCAAACAGTAGAGTAGGATGAGAATCATCCCGCTCTACCGGCAATCATTCTCCCATGGTCTGAAGGTCTACCTGGGCACCTACGCATAACACAACATGATTTCTAACATTAGTCAGTGTGTCCACACCAACATACATGATATATGTCAGTGATATCATGTGACAAGACAAGGCAATTCTGAATAGATGGACATGGCAACCAGTACACATAACAACTGCGAAGAACACAATGGTCATATGTGCCAACCATGGTTTTACACACACATGGTCACAACATGTATATGGACCAAACTCAAAGATGTGCTAGACAATTGCTCCTCAAAATGTGACTGAATATCCCTACTGCCATAATGATGTCGGGTGTGGTGGACTATGTCTCACTGTTAAATGCCATCTGTGTCCTGCAACATACTACAATGGGGTTTGAGTAATAAAACCTACATGACAAGTCAGGTTTGTAAGGTCAAAAATCAATTTTCCCAGGTGTGACACAGTTTATATAGCACAATACACCATTTCAGGCAGTTAAAATGGCAGGTGCCTGACCTACTCCACTGGACATTAGAAACCACCCACGACTGCCAGCGGAAGGTGTCATTGCAGTAGGTAGTTGCAATCGCAGCGGACACAGCCATAGTCTAACTTTGTTGACAGTGGCGGTCGCGGGCCAATGGCTGTGTCCGCCAGACATGACAACCATGTATGTGGCAGGCATGCCCACTAGGTTCTGCAGATTCACACACTTGACTCCTGACAACAAGACCTCTATGACCCCAAAAGCTGTGTGCCACCTCTGGAAGCAATCATGCCACATCTAGCAGGTGATAGTGGCCCTGCCTTCTCTCCAGAGGAGCTGGAGAGGATAGGTAATGAGGTCCTGCTCCTGTATGGACAGCTCTATGACTCATCAGAGGAGCAGGTAAGTACCTCACATTCACAATTTTCTCTGTACTTCACCATCTTTCTCTCGTCATAGGCAAGAATGTGCCCATGTGTGCCAGTTAGACTACTCTTGTGCCTGTTGTTGCCGCCTGTATGGCATCAATGGGGTAGACAAGTGGCCAGGTATTGGTGGCCAGTGCCATGTGTTAAGTTCAGTCACATTGTGTTGTGTGAATTGTTGGGGTCCTAGATCATCCTTGTGTTGGATGCACATTACTAGGTAAGGAGAAATAACTGCCATCCAATGACATCTATTTCTTCATGATTGATGTACATGTCAGACAACATGTATGTGCATGGTAGCATGAAATGTGTATGCATGTCATATGAGTCAGTTGAGAATCATGTGAGCAATATGTATAGTGCCATAGATCTTTAAACCCACATCTTCCCTTGCTAAACTGTTGTGTGGAAGGCGTATCATGAGTCACTCTGCCCTTCAGGTTATGATACACAGCATATGTCAATTTTCTGTTGGCTGCATGATGTGCTGTCATGCATGGAAGTGATGGAAATGCAGTGTCATGTAGGTTCTGTCAGCCTAGCATACTGAGACCATGGCCTGTCACATGCATCTCCCAGTATGCAACCTAGTCTAGGCTGTGGGATAGTCACTGTGGCTATGCAGCTGTAGCACATTGACCATTCCCTGTACACCAGCAGATCCTGTTATTTGTCCAATATGAGGCTCTGATGGCAAAACCTGCCCAGAATGCCTCATTCCTTTGACTAGATTAGGAATGGGTACAGAGGTAAATTGTTAATCTAGTCCATATGTGCTTTAGCATCATTGTCAGTGTGCATATTAAATTCATGACAGGTCCCTTACTCCCACAGATCTGTTGTCACCTGCATACCTGACATCCCACAGTGCAGACTGTGTGTTGATTCCTGGGAGGCCATGATATGTGACTAAGTAGCTCGGTCACATAGCAGAAACTGTACAATGCATGGCTTTGTTGGATGCCAACTCTGTAGGATCGACTTATATGTCCAAAGGAGTGTTGTGTGGTACAGGTACATATCACAGAACCCCACCCCCTGAAGTGGCATGAGTCTGCATTTGTTAGTCCACATCTCCACACCTAGAAAAGAAAGACACTTTCCGTTCCCACCATGCCTGCCCTTTCATTGTTACTTATTTGTAATGGTAGAGTTTGTACTCTAGCAGTTGCCTGTAGGGACTGCATGCAATGAGTCGTTCTCACAGAGTGTGAATGTGTTGGTCTATTCATGCCTAAGGAGTTTACACCTCAGAGGCCATATAGGTGTGCAGTGTTTCATTGTAGCTCACATCACAGTACAGGTTACTAGAGCATGGGCTACCTGATGTCAGTAAGCTTGCTTTTTCATTGTAGTCCATGAGCAGGGTAGCGGGTTACTCTGCACACAAAAATATATATGTCCGTTATCATGTCCCTGTTCTTATTGACTTGTGGGTTTCACACTTGGGGAGTATGCAAGTCAATGTCCATGAAAAAGGCACTATGGAGAGCCATCGGCAAGAAGGTGCGGACCCTGGGGGTCCACAGCTGGCATAGAGCCCATTGCAGGAAAAGATGGAAGGACCTGAGATGCTGGGCTGGGAAAATCGCTAAGGTCCAGCTGGGGGCTGTCTTCCTAACATGGGAAAGGTGCCCATCAGACCCTGACCCCCCCGAATGGCCCACATTCTGGCTGTGGCCTACCCAGACCTTGATAGGCAATTGAGGATAGCACAACAGCCACAAGGGGGTCAGTACAGGACACAATCCTGCCTGTCACATGGCCAAGTGAATATGTGACAGCTCCCCCTGAGAATTAGGGAAGAGCCATGTGTCACACAGTAGATGAGTGATTGTGTAGACATGTCATGTGTTCTATTCTGATGTGCCTTGCCTATTGGCCCAGGGACCTCAAACACAACTGTGTACAATCCACAAACCTCTTGCTCTCCAAGGACGACATATGGCTGTGTACAGTTGTTGGACTTTTCATCCTTGGCGTGGTCTCCCTTAGCTTTTTGCCTCTGTTCCCCAGGTTGTTGATGTGTGCTAGACTCTGATTTTGCTGTTTTTATTACTCTGGGCACTTTACCACTGCTGACCAGTGCTAAAGTGCAAGTGCTCCTTTACAAAATGTGTATGTAATTGGCGTATCCATGATTGGTATATTTGATTTATTAGTAAGTCCCTAGTACAGTGCACTAGAGGTGCCCAGGGCCTGTAAATCAAATGCTACTAGTGGGCCTGCAGCACTGGTTGTGCCACCTACATAAGTAGCTCTGTAATCATGTCTCATACCTGCCACTGCAGTGTCTGTGCGCAGTTTTAACTGTAAATTCGATGCCTAAACCTTCCCTTTTCTTACGTCAGACACCCCTAAGGTAGGCCCTAGGTAGCCCCAAGGGCAGGGTGAAGTGTATGGTTAAGGTAGGACATATAGTAATGTGTTTTATATGTCCTGACAGTGAAATATTGCTAAATTCGTTTTTCACTGTTGCAAGGCCTGTCCCTCTCATAGGTTAACATGGGGGCTACCTTTAAATATGATTAAAGTGTAGATTCCCTTTGGGAGTGGATGGACATGTGGAGTTTAGGGTCTTTAAGCTCACAATTTAAAAATACATCTTTTAGTAAAGTTGATTTTAAGATTGTGTGCTTGAAAATGCCACTTTTAGAAGGTGAGCATTTTCTTGCTTATACCATTTATGTGACTCTGCCTGTTTGTGGATTCCCTGTCTTGGTCAGTTTGACAGTTGGGTTGGTTGCACCTCACACTAGACAGTGACACAATGGGAGCTGGGGTGTAGCCTGCGTATCCTGATGAGCCATATGTGCTAGGAGGAAGGGGAGAAGTGGTCACTCGTACCTGAAAGGGCTGTGCATGCCCTCACACAATGCAGTCTCCAACCTCCTGGTGAGTGTCTTGGGCCTGGCCTGGGCACCCAAAACCACATACTTTAGAACACTTCTGGAAACAAGAGGAACCTCTGCCTGGAGAGGAGCTGAAGAACTGAGGCAGAAGAGCTGCCCTGCCTGTGTCTGCCCTTTGTGGAGCTATCCTGCAGTTGCTGCTTCTGCCAGAGTAAAAGGGCAAAGACTGGACTTTGTGTGCCTTCCATCTTGTGAAGAAATCTCCAAGGGCTTGATTTAGAGCTTGCCTCCTGTTGTTTGAAGTCTCAGGGACAGCAAAGACTTCTCTCTTCCAGCACCTGGAGTGACTCCTGCTCTGACAAGTGGTGCCCTATCCAGTCCCTGGGTCCTTGAAAGGAAAGCTGGTGGAAATCCAAGGAAATCGACTTCGGACCGATGATGCTGCTGAATCCGGTGACACCGCCTGCACCCGACGCCGTGACCTTAGCTGGAACGCGACGCTCTTTGCAGGCCCTACGCCGCTGCAGTCTCGCTGAAGTCCGTGACTCTGTGGAAGTCGCTGCACCACCGTCGTGACCGACGCCGCTCGAAGTGCGGGGATTCAACGTTTCGCACAGACGCCGCAATCCCCGACTTCGCGCATCGGCTTGTTTTCACTCTTCACCAAAGGTACTGTAATTGGGGGTCTAGGCGACTCCGTGTCCGGCGCCGCTGGTGTCGGCTTGTTGGGAACAACTCCATCACGACGCCGTGTTAACACCTCATTGAAGCATTTTTGTTTCTAAGTGCTATTTTTGAGTTTAATCTTTAAAAATTCATAACTTGACTTGTGTATGTTGGATGTTTGTCATTTTGGTCTTGTTTTGTTTAGATAAATATTTCCTATTGTTCTAAACTGGTGTTGTGTCATTTTGTAGTGTTTTCATTAAGTTACTGTGTGTGTTGGTACAAATACTTTACACCTACCACTCTGAAGGTAGGCCTACTGCTCTGCAAGCTACCAAGGGGGTAAGCAGGGGTTAGCTGAGGGTGACTCTCTTTTACCCTGACTAGAGTGAGGGTCCTTGCTTGAACAGGGGGTAACCTGACTGTCAACCAAAGACCCCATTTCTAACAACAGTGATCTATCAAGTACTGTTTGCTATTGTAGTGTATGTACATTCTATGCAACAGACCACTGCTCCTCAATGTTATAGGCCAAAGATAAGTAAGTGATGGATCACTGTCCTCTGCCATGTGTCTGGGTAAATGAGTATATTGACATCAGCCACCCAGAGGCTAGTTGCCTGCAGCGTAAGACTGGTGCTGGTGCTTCAGTGCAGTCTGTAGTGTGAAGATGGCCACCATACATGTGCCAGAGCCTACATTGTACTTTGGGTGCAGTTACAGATCTATACTTTCCCTTGGTACATGGGGAATGTCCATTGACATGATATATGTGCCATCACTGTGGCCAACATTACTTCTGTCTACATGTCAGCATGTGTCCCTTCATCATTAGCAAAAAAACATTCAGAAGCTGCTGTTTCATGCATGGTCTACCTGTGTTGATGGGATGATGTCTGTATTCCCTCACATATATGTGGATGGCAACCAGTGTGTAGAATAATTTACAATGGGGGTACATTTCATGTTGTGCCCCATACAGGACTGTGTCACCATTGTTTATTGGCTGACACATTCCCTAATGCATCAGTGCAACTGCAGTAGCAATGAGGGACATGGCAAATAGGCCAGGAGTTTTGAGCCACAATGTGCATTTCTATGCCATTGATGTGGTAGCAAGTGGCAAAGTGCACTGCACATGTGTAATGGGTAAGGTTTGTAACCTGACTGTTGAAGTGACTTGCAGTTATGTTGCAATCACATGTTTGGGTACAAGCATTCATCCACAGACAGACATCTGGGTCTCCATGACCATAATGGAGACAATTATGTAGATTCCAACTGGGGAACGTCAACATATTGAGGGCCTTCAAGAAGTACTTCCAAATGTCTGGGCCTCCCCAACATACAAAGGCCTTATCGCCTCTACTGATGCACTTAGAGTATGTCATTGTTAGGGGTGCCAGACATTAGTGTGATTACCCTGGGGCTTGCTGATTCGTTGTGTTGTGGATTTTGGGGACATCTCTCCCTAACAGATTGCACATGATGTCTACAGTGTCCATTTCCATGCCACATGTGTTGCCTATCTGAGCAACATTAGTACTACCTCCATGACTCTATTGGAACAAACATCACTTGGTGAAGTGTGTATTGTGGATCCGCTTCCAGTGTGACATGAGCATTTCCATGTTACCTTATCTAGGCTTTTGTACTTTTGTCAGCAATATGGCAGACTTTTGGAGCATCATTTCTCATTATTGGGTCAATATGTATGTGACACATAGATGTGTGCATGACCTTGTGTCGGATCTGTGGGAATGCAGTTGGCATTGGCCTATTATTGTATGACAACAGGTAACTGAGGTCTGCTCCATGGTGCAAAGCTTTGAGGGTGATGATGTCTCCTAACTGTTCAATGGTTACTGTGACTGCACAACTTCAGCCATGCAATTGTAGTTGTCTGAGATCCTGATTTTCCTGTTGGCAACTGTTGATAGTTCAGATAGCATGCATGCATATGGCATGACACATGTATGGGCCACTTATGTGGAGTTGGTTGCTGGGGCCTACGTGACATCATGGTAGAATGTGCTAATCAGAGCTGTAGTTCAAGTGTGAACATGGACATGTGATGACCCTATTTCTCTTTGTATTTGCAGCATCAGCACTGGAAAGCAAAGGAAACAGGGCACACCCGAGTTGTGATGCATCTGGCCACGAGACCTCGGGTCAAGACACCACAGACACAGAGGGACCCAGTGGCCCGGACGGCAAGGGGAGTGCCACGAGGAGACCAGAACATCCTCTTCATCGTCAGAATCTTCCTCTAGTGGACAATCCCTTGTTTTAATAGACCCATCGGGGCATACCCATATACCATCTTTTGTACAGGGCCCTCTCTGTTGCTCCCCACTCAGTTGGCTGTGCCCGCTCACCCAAGAGGGTGGGGGTTTCCTGTGCCACAGACACCTCCAACCCAGCCCCTGTTACCTCTGCTGCCCTCAGTGAGGAGGCTATTGACCTCCTGAGAAGTATCTCTGTGGGTCAGAAAGACATTGTGAATGCTATCCAGGGATTGAGAATCCAACTCCAGCAGACAAATGCATTCCTGGAAGACATTTATGGTGCAATGTGTAGTCCACAGATATCTTTTCAGGCTCTGGTCTCCACATTGATGGCAGCCAGTCACCCCCCATCTTCCATCCCCCCTGCACCTCCCTCTTCACAATCCAAAGCACTCATTCCCCTACCTACCCAGAGCACACAGACTGATCCTCAACATGCAGCCACCTCAACACACAAGAGCAGCACACACAGACACAAGCACCACAAAACACACCAGCGCACTAGGAAACAATAGACACCCACAAACACATCAGTCACCACTTCCCCAGACACCCACAGCACCCTCACTGCCCCACACACATCATCAAGCATATCCACAGGTACCACCACAACAGTGAGTGACACACCCATCACACCTAAAATACTCACAGACACCACCCCAACAGAGACACACACATCCACCACTCCATCCCCCGGCACCTCTACCTCCCAGCCCCCCAAGACACACAAATGAACACACTCACGCATGAAACAGACCTCACCCAAACACAAGCATACCTCCCAATCAATCAATCAATTATTTGATGAGCGCACTACTCACCCAGAAGGGTCTCAAGGCGCCGGGGGTGGGGGTGCTAGTCCTCGAAGAGCCAGGTCTTTAGGCACTTCCTGAAGGTCAGGAGGTCTTGGGTCTTATGTAGGTTGGTGGGGAGTGAGTTCCAGATTTTGGCTGCGAGGTAAGAGAATGATCTGCTGCCGGTTGTGGTGCTGTGAATGCAAGGGACTGTTGCAAGGGCGAGGTTGGCGGAGCGGAGCTGGCGTGTCGAGATGTAGAAGTTGAGTCGAACGTTGAAGTAGGCCAGTCTGGTGTCGTGGAGAGCTTTGTGAGCGTGGATTAGGATTTTGAAGATGTTCCTTTTGTCAATGGGTAGCCAGTGGAGGTCCTTGAGGTGGGCAGAGATGTGTTCATGGCGAGGGAGATTGAGGATGAGACGTGCTGAGGCGTTCTGGATGCCCTGGAGTTTTTTCTGGAGCTTGGCCGCTGTTCCCGGGTAGAGGGCATTGCCGTAGTCCAGTCTCCTGCTAACGAGGGCATGGGTGACCGTTCTTCTGTTTTCTACGGAAATCCACCTGAAGGTCTTGCGGAGCATTTGAAGGGTGTTGAAGCATGAGGAAAAGATGGCATTGTCTTGCTGGGTCATGGAGAGTAAAGAGTCTAGTATGAAGCTGAGGTTGCGTGCATGGGTGGTGGGTGTTGGTGGGTGTTGGGGGTCCCACACACATGCACCCATGACATCCACATCAGACAACCACTCCCTTGACCTCCATATCCCCATCCCCTTCTGCTGACCTTTCCCCGTATTCCTAATAAGGTTTTTTTGTTTGACCATTACCCTGCACCCCCACCCCAAACCCAACAGGCCCGACTCACTTCCCAACCACTCCCTTCCACCCTCAAGTCCTCCCCTCTCACACCTGCCCCCGGCAAGCACCCATACCCCTGCCCTCAAATAGAATCCCACCCCTTCCAAGAAGCAGTCTACCCGTCCCAAACTCAAGACCAACCCCACCCCTCCAAAATTCACTCCTCCCAAGAAAAGTGCTGCTCCAGTGGCGTTAGGGGCACTTAAATATGACCCTTAATTTTCAGTCCACTACATTACACAATGTGTGATACTATGTTTTATGTGTTCAGTTAATTATTGATTTAGAATTACTTACCCTAATCATGGAAACACATTTTGGTTTGACAGAACACTAAAACTGATAATTGAGAACAGTCCAAGTAAGAGCGATTACTCCATTTGCTCATTTCAGCTATATAATATATATATATATATATATATATATATATATATATATATATATATATATGCTTCAACACAGAAAATCCATCTAGACCTAAAGAATAATCGATTATTACTCAATCGTGGTATTATTTAAGTTGCACAGTTGAAGTTGTTGCATTTGAACGAACTCATGGTCACAAAAAGGCAATGTGCGCAGTCGCCTGTAATAGTAGGAAATTGGTAAATCAAATAATCATCTCCCACTGCTGTTACATTTCACTTATTCACTACAAAAGACAGATGTTCAAGTAACAGCTTTTCGAATTGAGCCAGCTTGAACTGTGATGATTTCCTTTATGTTAGCGTTTTTTACCAGCATTCTTCGGAATCAATGACAACTGAGATAATATGATCGTATTTCTAGCCCAACTATCTTTTTTAGGCAATGCTGTACTCTGTGATATGGCATCAAACAAATTCAAAGAAAATTGGTGCGGCAGGATTACAATTCTCTGAAAAGTATTTGGCTCAAGAGGCCAATGAGTTGGTGTTGAGACCAGGCAAGGAGAAGTCGTGAAAGTTTTGTGCGATGAACATTGTACATGGATTTTTCTTTCATTTGGTTGTCTACAGTTTATTACTAGGTCAGACTGGCAATACCTAATTAACATACTGAATAATGGACTCTATTCATGAACAGATTTGCCAGGCTAAGTGCACCTTAAAGACACAAAAATGTATACTGTACTTGCAAAAGTATAATTGAATTTGAAATTCACAGAAGTGGGATCGGTGTCATTTAACTTTGAAAATGGGATTCGTGAATGTGAAAATTCTGCACTGTGCTATTGTAGTGGTCTTTCAGAACATTAAGGGATGGAGCATTTTGTAGGAATTTCTTGAATGACCTACTTTTCTATGTATTCACATACCCCAGGTGGTAAAACGCCTAGAAACACAAACTCACACACACACACACTTAAGAGGGTGGGAAAGTGGGAAACTGCTTGATATATTGTAGAGGTTGTAGAGCAAGAGCTTACAGTAGTACTCTAGAGACTCTTGCTGAAGTGCTGAAAAGTCTAAGAATAGTTTCCAGTTTAAATTATTTTCTCATCGAGTTCTGATCCAGACGTGTATTCATTGCTCAATTTATCTGTAAGAAATACATTTGTGGGAAGTCACATCCCTTTTATGCCTGAGGAGTCCTTGGTGGAAATTACATTTTCTCCATAGTACTTTATATTTAATGAATTTAGAATTCCAGGATATATATTAGTTTTACAGAAAAATTATACAGGGCTGTGTTTTTCAACCTGGGGGTTCACGAAGCCTTCTCAGGGGGTCCGGAACAGTTTTAAAAATGCAATACTAGTAACAGAATAATAAAGTGTATATAAATAAAGAATCAAAATGTAAAATTCAACATTTTGAAACGTTAAACGAAATTGGAAACTAAAAATTAAGTTAGTATTCTCAGATTGATTTGAGGGAGCTGTAACATAAAACATAAAACAGAATATAATATGGAAGATGAGAGGCCTCAATTGAATTTACAAAACCTCCAACCTTCCCATTAACATTAAACTTATTTTGTTACATTTTTTAAAGTATTAATTGTATCATTTACGTATTTGTCTGATGGATGCTTGTGTCTAGTTTTTGTGTTTTGATTTGCTGAAGCCCCCACCTACCAATAATGACTCAGTGGGAGTCCCTTTTTGTCAATATTAATTCAGTGGAGGTCCCCTGGTTCCCTTATTTATTTTTATGTGCTATATTTAAAACTTAAAGTGTTTCATGTTATGCGGCAAATGTAAAAGGTTTTCACCATTTAGACAACAAGTATTCCGAGATTTGTGCAACTATGGTGAGAAATGACAATGCAAACCTAAATGCACCGCATTTAAACAGGTGGAGCTCATAATCACTAAACTGGTAAAGTGCATTGCACACGACATGAACCATCTAACCCATACTTATGTTATATTTGTACTTGTTAAAGGAAATGTAATGATTTTAAGTCCTTTGCCTAAAGCCTGCTTGTTTGGCCTGTTTTAGGCCACGTAGGGACTTCAGGTTTTTGAGAGATAAGAATAGGCAGCTGCGCCAACTAGGGGCAGAGGTGGTGCTCACAGCAAAGCCATTTCCATAAACAGCTTGAAGTTGCAATTTTGGAATGCCCCCGAATGCTGTGCTGGAAGGCTGGCTGGTACATGGAAGTAGAACCCTAGGATTTGCTAAGGATGCCTGGCTTCTAAAACTTTCCACCCCACTTATAAACTCCTGCACAAGAGAGAGACAAATAGGAAGATGTTGGACCTGGGGAGTGCAGCAGTGAGAGTATTCTCATGGCTAGATGGAGAGGAGTTGTGGAAGACACCACTAAGCAGAAAAGAGCACCAGAAGCCAAGGCAGATGACATTTCTGGTGCAGGAAGCCAGAAAATCCAATTCACAATGGAAAGAACCTCTTTGGATGCCAGCATACCTTTAGAGAATGCTCTTGGTGGCTATGGATGGCCCCAGGAGGAAATTGGGTTTACAATTGTCCAAATTGGTATTAAGGGGCAGGGGGCATAGGCATGTAAAATTTAGCCCCCACAAGAAAATTAAAAGATTGTGTGCATAGCGCCCTACTGTATTTTCCTTAAATATTCCCAGGTAACCAGGCCCAGGGCACCAGGGCAATCTCATTAATTATATCCTGACAGGAATTTGGCATTCATGGAGCTTCCTGATCCAAGCTTGTTTATGTCCCTGCTGGCCTTTTCACCACAGAGTCTGGCACATAAATGTAGGGTCCCTTAAACACCCATCCCCATATACTGAAGCAAATACAGAGCACGGTCCATTGCCTATACCTGCACCTGCTCTACCTCCTTGCCCACAGCCAGCATGGGCTGGGAAGTCTATGCTGCTCCCACACGGAGGTATGAGCAAAATAAAGCTGGTAGGGACTGCGGAAGCATTGAAACTAGCCCCACAACCCCTTAAATGGGAAACCTGTCTGTGGATGCCCTAGATGGGGTTGGGGCACCTGTAAGCTAAAAAGAAAATATATAGCTGGGCGGCTAACCTGCAGTAAAGACTCTCCACAGTACACAAGGCTGCATTACAAATGGAAAAATTAGGGGTGTGGCCATTTTAAAGGAAAACTAACAGTGGATACGCTGCTCATTACTCATTTACTGCACTGGCCTACGAGGTCCCCTTAACCCCCTGCAAGAGCCTATTAACATAGATGTATTTTATTTGAGGTCCACCAGAAGTACCACGAAAGTTTTCTAAAGTAATTGTGGGGCTGTAAAGAGCACATCAACCCCACCTCATTTCCCATAAAAAGGCAGCCCTTGTCTTCTAGGGGGAAATAGGCATTTACCTGGAAGAGGTTTTTTTCTTCATTTTAAGTGCTCCTGGAGCTTGTACGCTTGTACAGAGGCTAAGGAGTGTGGGGACTCCTGTAGGTTAGTTATAAAGCCGCACCATCAGCATAATAAAAAAAAAACTCTGGGACAATTTTTTAACATAATACTTATTGACAATGGTAATGGAGGACAATGTAAGGTTGTACAATATAATGAATGCTATTGACTGTTGGTATTGCCCCCACTGTCTTCAATGGTGGGTCATAATATGTATTGTATATTGATACTGTCCCCCGTTGACTTTAATGGTTTTTCCTTGATAAATTATAACATGTGACTGCTTTCAACAATGTGGCGACACTGACAAAGCATCTATATGTGGGGGCACAGTGTTTTGGGACTATAGGGATCAGGACCCATTAGGATTGTAACGTGAAATGAGGCTGTCACTAAAGGTATTTTCTTCTACTTAATTGTACGTATTTGTAATTTAATACACAGTATTCAGTAGTGTGTGCATAATAAAAGTACTGTTCCTTTGTAAAAGAAAAAGCACTGACTGGACATTGACATAGTGAGTACTGTTGTTATGTACCTGTGAGCTGAAGTGACCAGGTCACACTACCTCTCCTGAGGATGCACTGGATGCTCTGCTTTGTTATCCTGACTCAGGAGCTACAATGAGGCACGCTGTTCCCAGCGAAAAGAAAATTGCAGATTTATTACTTGTGAAGAACCCAGGTCCTTCATTGCTAATAACCTAATTTATTACAGGCTGCAAGTGCTGGACTGTTAACCTAGGCTCTACTCTGCTTGAAGGCTCTGCTGTCAGACCCCACATATACCTCTGTCTAACTATAGCTTGCAGGGATGTGGGGTCTACTACTGTGGCTTGACTAATGTACTCCAAATGTGCGACCTTCTGATCCTAGCTTGGGGTATACATGTGGTGTGCGGAGAAGCGCAGGAGTGTTTCCCACTGCCCTCACACTGGCTCCGCATTTGTTCTCTACCTGACTGCTCCACTCATGTTGGCCAGAAGAGAGCAGACCACTGTTGCCACCCTATAATTGTCAGCCAACTAACAGGAGACCCTCAGGATTGCACAGTCATCCTTACTTGCTTGTAATATTTTCGCATTACAAGCATGGTCTTTGAAAGCAGAAAGTGACATTTATATGAAGATTACAGTAGAAGATTTTTTAACTTCATTTCTTGCTATCTTTCTCATTTTAAGCAAATTCAGAGGTTTTACATGTGATTGCCTCATATACTACTTAACAGGAATGACAATTATTTACTGATACGATTTATTGAAATGCATTTTTTGTTATGATCACAGAAGAAGGTACAACACCAGCCCCAGAGAATCGCTGTACTGTCGGTATTTGGTCAGTAATATGTGCAAACAAAATACATAACGATACTCAGAGCAAATTCCCCAGGCCTCCCAAGTTGGCGCATCTCTCCATAACGCCATTTGGTATAACCATCTTTCTACTGATTTTGTAGAAATAACATTATATGTGTGTAAAGGAGCAGGGCAGTAGAATATCTAAAATTGTAGTGAGACGATATAAGAATCATTTTTGTAATGCAATTGTACACAATAAAAATAAGGAAAATAAAAGGGAATAAAATGAACTTCGAATAAATAAATCGGATACCAGATACTGTCTTGCTGCAGCATTGAAAACAGGAATGCAACGGTGCAGCAACAACCCCTCAAACTTCAGGAGTATTTCAGGAAAGCAAGACACAATGCTGCATTTTAAAGAATGTCTGTATAAATGTATGCCTTAAGGAGTCTGTTGTCAGTCATAATGAAGTCTTAAACACAGAACAACTTTTTTTCTAACAAACTACTGCTATTTTGTTATGATGGAAATCTGTTGTTATGCTGTATGTCACCTAAATGTGAACTTTTTTAAACTTAAACTAATAACAGTATGGCAGGGTCACATCACACAATATAATGCGTACACATATTTTAAATAGGATGGCCCTCTTTGGCAGGAGCAATAAAATATGCTACTGTAAGAAATTAGTTTGTTGGTTGACTGGGGAGTCAGCCCTTCTCAGGTAACAACCACAGTCCCTGTCAGAGCGAGGCATGATCCAACCCTAAATTAACCTGTGCTCAACCCTCTTGTATCTTGGCACACAGCAGTCAGGCATAACTTTGAGGAAATGTGTAAAGAATGTGTGCAATAATTCAAAACGTAATACTGTGAAAAACACAACACAAAAGGGACCCATCACTCCAAACTAGAAACATAGAACATTCTTTAATAAATAAAACAAGACCAAAACGACAACACTTCAATCAGTAGAACTAGAGGTGTCAATTTTAATGAAAATAGTGCCAAAACACACCAATCACCAACTATGGGTATCTGGTTGCGGCAGTCAGGACAAAGTCACATGCTCAGGCTAACCAGGATGGAGTGTGGGCCAGCTACAGGGACCCAGTTAGACCCACTGAACAAAATACCTTAAATTCTGGTTTGCAGGCCAGCTACAGGGACCCAGTTAGGCCAACTGAACAAAATACCTTAAATCCTGGTTAGTGGAGCTTTGCGAGGGTCCGCATTGAAGATGTGCTGCACAGCTGAAGTGATGCCCCAGTTCAGAGGTTGCAATGAGGTTGCAATGTGAAGACCTGCGTCATCATCGAGGATCCCATCACAAGGCTTGTGATGCGAAGTACAGCGTCATGGATGAGGCATGCAGTCCGGGCAATGCGTCGACTCAGAGGAGGTTTGAGGCTGAAATGCGGAGTCCGTTGTCTTAAAGGTTGGTGTCGACAAAGGATGCAAGGACCTGTGGTAAGAATGGTTCATGCAGCAGCAGTTCCAACTGGGTGCGATGTTGGTATTCGCGATGGGTCCAACCCTCTCAGCAGCAGAGAAGAGTAATTTCCGCTTTGGTTTGCAACGCATAGCAGAAGAGATGGATTGGTTCCCTTGGATCCACAGAGGCTAGCAGAGCACTTTAAGCCAACTTTCAAGGGTCCAGGACTAGGGTGGCACTACTTGACAGGGTAGACTCACAGATGGCAGAGTCCAGATGCAAAGTTGTTTGAAAACCTGCTGTGTCCCTGAGGCTTCATGTCACGAGGCCAGCCAACTAGCCCTTGGAATCTCCCTGGGATCTAGGAGCTGGTACAGTCCTTCTCACCAAGGCGAGAGGTCAGCAGGCAGCAGATAAGCAGGTAAGGACAACAGTACAGAAGGTTACTTCAGAGAAGTAGTCCAGCGGAGTGGCAGTCCTTTCAGTGGCGCAACAGTCCTTCCTGGCAGAGTGTCAACAAATCCAGAATTGTACTAAAGAGTTGGTGTCTGAAGTCTAGTAGGTATACCCCGTTGTGCCTTTAAAGTGAGAAGAAGCTTCTAGAGGCATGCCTTTGAAGTGCACAAGGCCTGGCTCCAGACTAACTACAAGGGGTATGTAGCCCTTTGTATGGCGTCTATTTAAGTGTAAGTGGGGCTGGTTCCAGCTCTTTCCTCCCATCCTGCCAGTGATGGCCCAACCAGGTACAACTATGCTCCCTATTGTGTGTGGCCGTCTTGGGGGAAGCACAAAGCCCAACTGCCAAGTACACCAAGTTATGTGACCCCAGGGATAGGCTACAGGCACTAGGTGGCTAAAGCAAGACAATGCCCACTTTCTAAAAGTGGCATTCTCAGAATTGTAATTTAAAATACAACTTCACCATCAGTTAGGATTTTTCATTATGATTCCAGAGACACGAAACATAAACTGATACCTGTTCCCATTTGGAAATTGTACTTGGAAAATGTAATAAGGTAACTCAAATGTTATCCTATGTGAGAGGTAGGCCTTTCCAGAGGCAGAATGCAGCATATTTAAAAAGTAGGGAATGTATTTTTAGGTTTTCTATGTCCTGGCAGTGGGAAAACTCTTAAATTATGTTTTTACAATTTTAGGAGCGCAACCTCTGCCTTGTCACGGCAAGGCCTACCTTCTTATAGGATAACATTGGAGTTATCTTACTACAGTTAATGAGCTTCAACAGGTAACCAGTTCAATGTTTGGTGTTGGAATTGTAATGAATCCTTTCTTAGGGAAAAGTCACATTTTAAATTACAGTTTTAAAAACACCACTTTTCGAAATTTGGTATTTTCCTGCCTTTACAATTTAGTGCATGTAGCCTGCCTCTTGAGTCACATGACTGGATGTAGCTGACAGTTGGGCTTTTTGTATTCCTCCTAGACAGCCACACACATTAGAGTGCTTAGGTGTGTCTGGTTGGGCCCTCACTGGCAGGATGGGATGGCAGAACTCGGCAGAGCCCAACTGACACTTAAATAGGCTGTGCACTGCCTTCACACAAAGGGCTGCATATCCCTTGTAGGTTGTCTGGAGCCAGAGCACATAGGCAGGAACCCTGTGGATGGCAAAGAGAAACCTATATAAGCCTCTCACACATTAAAGGAAGCCCAAGTATATGTTTTGGACCTCAGACACCAACTCTTCAGTACACTTCTGGACCTCTGGTTGCTCTGCTAGGACTACTCTGCTGCTGAAAGGACTGTCACCCTGCTGGACTGCTGCCCGGCTGGACTACTGCCTTATTGAAGTGCTATGCTGACCTGCTGCCTGCTTCCCTTCTGCCTAGATGAGAAGGACTAGATCTGCATCTGTAGAACCCACAACCAAGATTGACCCCAAGGGCTGGTTAACTGGCCTCCTGACTAGAGTCTCAGGAACAGAAGGCACCAACAACCTTGAACCCAGCACCTGGACTATGCTATCTCTGAGTCTTACATTGCCAAGTGGTCCCACCCCAGTTCTGGACCCTTGAACGTGGGCCTGAAAGTGCTCTGCCAGCCCATCTGTGGATCCAGCAGAACTGACCAATCACATCTGCTGTGAGGAAATCTCCCATTGCAAGGACTCCACATTGACCTCGCAGTCCACATCAGGACTGCCGCTGATGCAGGTTCTTGCATCATAATTCTCATATCGACAGCAACCTTTTGTTGTGTAGCCATTTAAAGAATAGCTCCATGCACGTTAGTGTAATACACTAGGCCGCTGTGCACCTTGACCTAGATATATTTGATTCAGCTTCGCATTGTTATTTTTACAATAACCAGTTTTACGGTCTTCTTTTAATTTCTTCTATCAAACTGTTTAGCTTAGTTCAGCACTGTGTTCTCAAACAATGCATTCTTGATCGCCCTGTGCTTCAGTCAAGGCTACAGTCTGGTACATTGCCGGTAAACGTGGTAGGAGTTTAGTCTCCAACATTCGTAGAAAATACACATCCTTACGTATGGACATTTTCTTAGAACATTTGCTGTGTTAGTTATAAAAACACTTTCTAGTCCTAGTACACGTAAAGAGGGAGATTCCAGCCTGGGAACCACAACTGTATGCTGAATGCTCCATTGCAGATGCTGATGCAGATTACAGGCCTTTGCTCAGGTATGAGGGTTGATGTCCTCCCGGGGGAACCTGAAAGGCAGGATTAGAGCTTAACATGCTGTGCTCGCAGTATGATTTAGATAGGGAATAGTCCATTGAACCTTGTGGCACTATGATAGCATTATTCTTATGCTTCACTCTCATCGTCACTATTTTAATATTGCTGTGTTGCATAGTTCTGGTTATAGCAGCTCACGCTTTGGTATCCAAAATGCAGTAGTTTTATTAAACAAATCATTAAAACTTATACTAATTCTATTGTCATTTATATATGAGACCGCACTGTGAATGAGAGAACCGGTTGTGATCTGAGTGACCACAACTTCCCTGAGAAGTACCTATATGTCATGTGCTCGGCTGCCCAATCGTCTCTACCATCTGGGAGAGATGAGGCACTGCTAGTTAGCCGGAGCAAAGCCTGGATTTGGAGTGACAAGTGTCATCCACCGTGGGTCAGACTCAGTCTCCCACACTGTGGACGATCTTTCTGCTCGAAATCCAGTAGTCTCATTAAGATAATGAGAGCCTACGCTGCACTTTATTATGACACAGGTTCTCTCATTGCAGCCTTGCAGCTCCTCAGGATTGATGCACCTCCTCAGCTACCTGACCTATCCTCAATGCCGGACTTTGCATCACAAGCCCTCTTAACGGGGTTCTCAACAACAATGCAGGACCCCACATTGCAGCTTCTCAGATACTCAGAACTGATGCACCGCCACAGCAGTGCAACACAGTCTTGAAGGGGGTCTTTGCAGTACTCCTCAAACAGGATTTAAGGTACTCTTGTTCAGCAGGCCCAAATGGGTGCCTATAGCTGGCCTAAGCTCCACCGCGGTCATACTGAACTTGTGACTTTCTCCTGGTTTAGCCTGAACAGATTACCACAGTTGGCGCTCTGTGCTTCTTGTCGTTATTTTCACTGAAAGCTTTAAAATTGCATATCTCTGGTGCAACTGACCGGGTTTTAATTGTTTTGGTCTTGTCCTATCTATTAAAAATGACTCTAAATATTTCTTTAATGTGGTGTTGGATCCATTTTGGGGTGTTTTCACTGGGTTACTGTTTGAATTGTTTCACAAATACTTTACACATTGTCTCTAAGTTAAACCTAATTGCTGTGTGCCAAGGTACCACATAGTTGAGATTAATTTAGGGTATGCGCGTGACTTTACCCTTTCCAGGATTGTGGTTTTTGCTTAAGTAGAGTATTATCTTCTCAATTAGCAACCCATATTCTTACACTGAGCTTATTTCAAGATTTCCATCCATCAAATGTGTGTATTTCACAATATATTTAAGGATATTATCACATTATACAGCACTATAATTGATACACAAAGCTGTGAGAAGTACTTAAGATCTGAGTTTTAGTTCATTAAGACATTGAGTTGGCTTTTCACTAGTTGATTGTGCTGATTTCACTGTATAGAGGTCCTTCAGGAAAGAGAATAGACTTGTTATAAAGTGATTAGCATTGTTAGCATGTCGGTCCTTAATAAGTAAACTTACAAGGGGACGATTGTAGGTCAATGAACCTTTTGACTCGTTTAGGATGTTCTTACAATGATTCTAGAGCAGAAAACACAATGATCAATGCCCAATACTCAATAATCAGTAGTCAATTCAATAATGATGGAGTCAGTAAAATTCACACACCATGACTGAAAGGTCATGAATAACCACACCTTCAGTAAAAGTTCAGTAAGTTTATTTCCCGTATATTAACAATACTAAAGTCATGTAGATTAATCTTCAAATCCCTCAAAGGCAATTAATAATATTTTTTTTAACCAAAAAGATGCAAGAAACATGAGCTAATCATAGCTTGAATCACAATGGCAGCTGTCCGTGCGAGGCAATTGGTTGTAATCCTGCCATCTTCGGAAACTTTTTCAAATCCTTCATCTGATAAATCTTTGGGAAAACTATTCCCAAATAACATGTCCCATACCATCCTCTTGGAAGACGGTAATAAGCATTAAGTCCACAAATAATATATATTCCTGGAATCGCAGGGTCCTGCCCATTCAACATCTATGTTCATTTACTGTGAAACAAAAACACATGCCTACATTCACCGTACCCATGAATAAAGTGTCAGTGCGTGACTTTGGCCTATATATACAAAGATTCCCTATGTGCAAAGCATCTTAAGCTAATTTCCCTTTCTTTTTTATTGCAGTGTAAGCATAATCATTCTTGTAAGTCCTTTTTTCTAAGCCTTTTTCTAATTTCTCTTTCAACGCCTTTCTCCTGTCATCAGTATGATCTAAGAAGCTCTTTTCTGACAGTGTAAGCAAGCATGTAAGAATATTCTTATTAGCATAAGCTCTTCCAAACATTAGTGTAGGTTCAAAGAATCCTCTAAGTAATATTATGTCATTATCCTTAGTTACTCTACTCGACTATCTAATAATAGGAACAAAGGAAAACATGAGGTCATGATTAGAGTAGAAATACTGAATGTACTCCTGTTTATAGAATCTTGTTAGTAATTGACTACAACTTATCCCATATGTTAATGGAAGACTTTGATAAGTGACTCCTTCCTCTAGTGATGAAGGAATCTGGGTACACACAAGACAATCTTTTGCATCCATTGTTTCAACATACTCACTCAATAAGCAATAGAAAACATTAGAAGAAAGTTCTCCTTGAACATTAGTAAAGTCATGCAAAGTTTTCTCATCTAACTTAAACCTCTCTAACGCCATTATTGTAGTAGTCTCAGAAGCAGAAGTATGGTTGCCTCCTTTCGCATCAAGAACAGACATACCCACAATCAACACTATAAACAAAATTCCACATATAATTGCCAAGCCAATGCTCATATGTTTACAGTGCCTAGCATCCCCAACCTGCTTATCAAAACCAGCCATGATCTATAAAGAATCAGAAAGCAGAAGTAACTTAGAAATCTTGCAGCAAAAATAAAAAAAATCAATTCTTTCAGCAGTTCAGTTTCACTTTCAGGAACCCTCTTCCTTGTCAAAATTGGTTAGCAGCTTGTGGAAATCAGGTTTCAAATGTCAAATCAGGTTATCAATGTCCTTTCCGGTTACATTCTCCTGTCTCTTTCTCAAAAATATTTTTCAGATTGTTCCAACAGTTCAGTTCATCAGTCTTCTTCACGTCACCTCAAAGTATTGACTTGGAACTTCCCTATCAAAACAAAAAGACATAGGGGGTCATTCTGACCTTGGCGGTCCATGACCGCCATGGCGGAGTGCGGCGGAAGCACCGCCAACCGGCTGGCGGTGCTTCCTGGGCGATTCTGACCGCGGCGGTAAAGCCGCGGTCGGAAAAGGGGAGCCGGCGGTTTCCCGCTGGCCCAGGGAACCCGCCATGGCGGCGCTGCTTGCAGCACCGCCATGGAGATTCCGACCCCCTTACCGCCAGCCTGTTTCTGGCGGTGTCCACCGCCGGAACCAGGATGGCGGGAACGGGTGCCGTGGGGCCCCTGGGGGCCCCTGCACTGCCCATGCCACTGGCATGGGCAGTGCAGGGGCCCCCCAACAGGGCCCCACAAAGATTTTCACTGTCTGCTTAGCAGACAGTGAAAATCGCGACGGGTGCCACTGCACCCATCGCACCCCTTCAACTCCGCCGGCTCCATTCCGAGCCGGCTTCATTGCTGAAGGGGCTGTCCCGCTGGCCCGGCCGGCGGTCTTCTGGCGGTCGCCAACCGGCCCAGTGGGAAAGCCGGAATGACCGCCGCGGTCTTTTGACCGCAGTGCGGTCTTTCGGCGGGAACCGCTTGGCGGCCGGCGACCGCCGCGGTCAGAATGACTGCCATAAACTCTTGTTGCCATTCATTTGTAGTTGCATACGCCCATTCAGGATATGCGTTTCTTCGACTTGTTATTCTCTTTCTTTTCAACTTTGGATCACCATTCAACTCTCCTTCGCTTAATTCCTTCTTTCTCGTAGTGTCTACTTCTTCCTCTTTTGTTGGTTCAACAACCACCTCTTTCCTTTTCTCCACTTGCAAATTTGGCCATTTATCTCCTTTTCATGTACCGGCTGTTGATATTCTGTTTAGGAGTGAACTTGAATCCTTTTCTCTCTCTATGGTGTTTTCTTTTGACAGACCTGCAACAGGTTCAGGAAGAGTCAGATCACTTTGACTTTGATCCACCTCAACCTGTCTGTCTTTCTGAATTGTCTGCTTCTGGGAGGGCCCCCTAAGTACTAGGGTCTCCTGCTGGTTCAGTCAACCCAATCCTGGAGACCTCCATCTTCGTCTCTCACAGGAGTGATAAAACTGTCTTCAATGAGCTCAGGTTCAGCTTCAGTTCTTCCTTGCTCCTTTTCCGGTGCTGTGATTTTTCGCACAGTTGTTGGTACGCTCAACAACGCTTCTTCATGATCCATTGGACATGCCACTTTCTTCGTGTGACTCGCGTGAATCCAATTTGGGATGCCTGCACACTTCACAGCTGTAGTAGTTGTTAAAATCACTTGATACAGTCCCTTCCAGCGAGGCTTCAAACACATCTTGTGCACATGCTTCCGGGCAACAACACAGTCACCAGCTCTCAGGCTTTGCCCTGGATCATGGATCGGTGGCAGTGTGGTGGCCTCCACCTGCTGAGAGAAAGAGCGACTACATCAGCCAGACCCTTGCAGTAATCCAACACCATATCATCAGTAATGTTGACAAGTGCATTAGCAGGAACTGCTGGCAACCTCATTGCTCTGCCCATGAGAATCTCATGGGGTGGCAATCCTGTCTTCCTGTCGGGTGTGTTTCTCATTGACATCATCACCAAAGGCAATGCATCAGGCCATTTCATATTTGTAGCTGCCACATCTTTGCAATTTGTGAATTCGAGGTACCATTCATCTGCTCCACTAGTCCTGATGCTTCCAGGCGATAACTACGATGCAACTTCTGCTCAATGTTCAATGCTACGCACAAAAATTTTATCAACTCATTATTAAAGTGAATTCCCCTCTCTGATTCTAAAGAGACTGGAATTCCGAAACGCGGTATCAGTTCCCTAAGCAGCAGTTTCGCTACTGTGAGACTATAATTTCTCCATGTGGGGTACGCTTCAATCCAGTGACTAAAGATGCACACAATCACCAACACATATCTCAAACCTCCACACACAGGCATCTCAATGAAATCCAATTGCATTCTGCTTAATGGAACTCCTGCTCTTCCAATGTGGCTCAAATTAACCAATGTCCCTTTCCCCGCATTTAATTGCTGACAAACGACACATCAATGGCAAACATGCTACGGCTGCTTGTCTAAACTTGGGGTTAAACCAATTAATTTTGAACAGACCTACCATGGAATCCCTCCCAATGTGTGCCTGACCACGATAGTACCGCGCCATCTGAGACAACAGACTATTTGGTAAAACCAACTGACCCTCTTCTGAAACCCACAATTCATCCTGTCTTTGAACACATTTCTTTTTACTCCAGGAGCGTTTCTCTTCTTTGTCAACGTTACTCTGCAACGATTTTAAATCTTCTAAATTGTCAACTATCTTTAATGCAAAACTCGTATATGTTGTGTCTTCTTCAGGTAACAATTCCCACTTGTCTTTAAACTATATACAGTTCAATATGCAAAACCTTGCGACTTGATCCGCATATCCATTTCCCAAGGACACATAGGGGGTCATTCTGACCTTGGCGGTCCATGACCGCCATGGCGGAGTGCGGCGGAAGCACCGCCAACAGGCTGGCGGTGCTTCCTGGGCGATTCTGACCGCGGCGGTAAAGCCGCGGTCGGAAAAGGGGAGCCGGCGGTTTCCCGCCGGTTTCCCGCTGGCCCAGGGAACTGGCCATGGCGGCGCTGCTTGCAGCACCGCCATGGGGATTCCGACCCCCTTACCGCCAGCCTGTTTCTGGCGGTGTCCACCGCCGGAAACAGGATGGCGGGAACGGGTGCCGTGGGCCCCTGGGGGCCCCTGCAATGCTCATGGCACTGGCATGGGCAGTGCAGGGGCCCCCTAACAGGGCCCCACAAAGATTTTCACTGTCTGCTTAGCAGACAGTGAAAATCGCGACGGGTGCCACTGCACCCGTCGCACCCCTTCAACTCGCCGGCTCCATTCCGAGCCGGCTTCATTGTTGAAGGGGCTGTCCCGCTGGCCCGGCCGGCGGTCTTCTGGCGGTCGCCCGCCGGCCCAGCGGGAAAGCCGGAATGACCGCTGCGGTCTTTTGACCGCGGTGGGTCTTTCGGCGGGAACCGCTTGGTCAGAATGACCGCCATAGTCCTGTGACTTTATATGTGCACTGCATTTCACCAGAGCAATTTCTTCAGGCAGTTGAATTGCATATAACAACTCCTTTATTCTCTCACCATTTCTCACTGGTGAACCTCTCTGCGACCACACTTGACCAAAATAATGAATTATTCCAAATCCATTTTGGCTATCTATGTAGATGGTGACTCTCAATCAAGCAGTAACATGGCACGCCCTGGTAAGAATGACCAATTCTGCTACTTGGGCAGAATACACTCCTTGAAGGCAGGAAGCTTCTAAAGTACCTGTAATTGTGCAAATAGCATATCCTGCTCTCAGTGTCCCTGTGCTGTCTCTTAAACAAGAACCATCGACAAAAACAATTTGATCATTTTCTTCCAATCGGGTATCTCTAATGTTAAGTATCGGTTTTGTGCACAACTCAGTTACTTCGAGACAATCATGTTCAACATCTTCCTCGGTCTCAGTTTCAGTAGTATCACTTGGAAGTAAAGTTTGCCGGGTTCAGAACTATACATCTTTTCAGTGTCATGTTAGGAGCACCCAAAATGCTCATCTCATACCTAGTCAGCCTAGCACCAGTCAAGTACTGGGCTTTGTCCTTGTCAGTAAAATCTCAATCGAATGAGGGACCATTACAGTCAGGGGATATCCCATCACTACTCCTTCACACTGTGAAAGACTCTGACTAACTGCGGCAACTGCACGTAAACAACCTGGTAGGGAAGTTGCAACTGGGTCCAAAGTAGCTGAAAAATATGCTACTGGGCGATAAGCACCTGCATGTACCTGGGTCAAGACAGACAATGAACATGCATCACGCTCATGACAAAACAATGTGAAAGTCTTCGTGAAGTCAGGCATACCCAACGCTGGAGCTCTGCACAAACTCTCTCTCAACTCAGTGAACACTTTCATCTCATCCTCATCTAGCAGTATGGGATCTGTGACATCCTTATGCGTCAAATTCTGCAATGGCTTTGAAATTTCCGAAAAATGCGGACTCCATTGGCTACAATAGCCCACCATTCCCAGGAACATCCTAACATCTCTCTGTGTAGTCAGGAGGTTTATTTGCTGTATCATTGTGATCCTTTCCCTGGATAATTTCCTTGACCCTGTCTTAAATACTTGACTACCTTCTGACAGTACTGCAATTTTAATGATGACACTTTATGACCATACTTTCCCAAATGATACAGCAGGGCAATCGAGTCGTACTTACACTCTTCCCTTGTCTTTGATGCAATCAATAAGTCATCAATGTATTGTACCAAAGTCAATTGGAAAGGCAATTCTAATGACTCCAAATTCTTTTTCAAGATCTGATTAAACAAAGAAGGTGACTCCGTGTACCCTTGAGGAAGTCTACACCAGAAGTAGACTCGATCTAAGAATTTGAAACTGAAGAGAAATTGACTATCCTCATGAAGAGGCACAGAAAGGAATGCTTGTGATAAATCAACCGCTGTGAACCACTCTGCATCACATGGAATCTAAAACATTATTACAGCTGGGATGGGCACTACGGGACAACACTTGACCACTATGTCATTTATTTTTCTCAAATCCTGAACAATTCGGACCTTCCCACATGGCTTCTTAAAACTTATTATCGGTGAATTACAATGGGCTGCTCAACACCTCCTTCAAAACTCCCTGCTTCCCGAAATCTGCAATTATCTGAGCCACTTTCATCAGGACTTCTTGTGTCATGTTATACTGTCGAAGCTGCGGAAAAACTGCATTTGGCTTCAAAGTAACCTTAATTGGCTCAACTCCTTTGATCAATCCCACTTCTTTTCCTGTCAGATCCTACACATTTTCTTGCACTATTCCCTGCAAATCAGAATGAAG
Organism: Pleurodeles waltl; assembly: GCF_031143425.1. Classification (NCBI taxonomy): domain Eukaryota; kingdom Metazoa; phylum Chordata; class Amphibia; order Caudata; family Salamandridae; genus Pleurodeles; species Pleurodeles waltl. The sequence goes on from NC_090437.1 coordinate 835,147,118, forward strand.
CTCTCTGACTGTGAACATGGGGAAAAACTCAATCAATGGGTACTCCTCATTTGTAGTTTTCCACTCAGTTTCTGGGGCAGGTCTTCCTCATCGTCACTATTTGTCTGGATTTCAATTCCATTGTTTGAACAAGTAATCAGACACCTTGTCTTACACAGCAAGTCCCTTCCCAGTAGGGATACCGGTCTTGAATTGCAGAATAAAAATGTATGCCGTACATGGAAATTGCCAATCTCAACTTGCACTGGATCTGTAATCAGGTCTGCCAAATACTGATTCCCTACTCCCACAACTTGAACTGTTCGACCTGAAAGGGGTAAATTCGGAACTTCTGCACTTCTCACAGTAGAGCATGTAGCTCCTGTGTCCACTAAAAATGAGACTCTGTGACCCATTACCATTCCTCTCACATAGGGTCCTCTCTGATCTAATTCTAGAGAAGTTGCAAGCACACACGGCTCCTCATCGGAACTATCACTCATCCATTCACCATTTATTTCATTCTCGCTGTGTAACCGGAATTGGTGCACTGCGTTACTACTTCTGTCTTGTCTCTGACCTGTGACCTGTTGAGAAAGCATCATCTATTGCTGCTCCATCAGGGCTTGCGGTATCTGCATTTGCTGTCTAGGTACCATGGGAACCTGCTTCTGCATCGGCTGCAACAGTGACACTTATGCACTGGGCAATTACACCTGTTGCAAATGCTGAACATTTGCATTTGATTCACATTATTCTGAAAATTTGATTTGGATCCCTTAATCTCGGTCCTCTTATATTTTGAAATGCATTGACGTTGCTACCTTGCTGAACAACACCCTCTTGCACCATCAGTGGACACTCCCGCATCCAGTGTCCCATGGCTCCGCAAATGTGACATGGCAATAGCTTCTTTGTTCCCTGCACATCATTTTGAACAACTACAGAATTCAAATCTGGACCACAATTCATATTGTCTCCACGGCCTCTGCCTCTCATCTGAGGCTGAAACATGACATTTCCCTGCTGCTGTGGCATCTGTTGCACAAACGTCCCCAGTACTCCTGTTTGAGCTGCCTTAATCTCCATCACCATTGCCTTCTCGTTCACCTTTTTCTGCTTTAACTCACTTTCATAACTACAATATTTTGCATACTGCAACACCTCATTAATCAGTTTGGCTTGCCAGAAAATCAAATTATTCTTAATCATCTGACCTATTTCAGGTCTCAATCCTTCCACAAACCTGAACACAAAATGTAGCATGTCTTTCAGCTCGATTGCTTCTTTGCCACTGTCCTCCTTGAATGCCTTTAACAATCTCTCATAGTACGCATGTATTGATTCCTTCACCTCCTGCACTGTCCTGTCAATTCTCTGCCAATCAATATTTTTGGGCAAAATCCTCGTCTTCAGGAACTCAATCACCTTCTAGTAATATTTCATTACCTCAGGAAATGGTGCGCCTGCACTTTTATCTCTCCCTGGTTCACTTGTGGGCCAGTCTACAACTCTCTTGCACTCAACTATCTCCAGTAATGTGTTCAAGTCTTCCTACAAACACTTTGCCGGCTTCGCAAACCTATCTGGCTGCTGATACCACTCTACTGGCTTTTCTCTCAATTTTGGATAATCATTTGTAAATGATAAAATATCACTCCTACTCCAAGGAATGTGAACAAAATGTCCCCCTGGGATTTCTCTCTTTGGTAAAATCATTACCGGATCCTTGTCCTGTTGTACAATTTTGGTTACTTCTAAAGACTCTTTTTTCTTTTTGACTTTTTTCTGCCTTCCAACTTTTCTAATGCTCCCCAAACCTGAGCACTCTGCAGTAATTCTTTAAGATGCACCTTCATTCCGGCTGACCTCATGTATTCAAAATCTTTTGCCTCAAAATCTAATCTGTAACTTCACTTCAAATGCTTAGTTTTCTCGATTTCTATGCCATGCTTTTCTGCCAAATCTGCCAATCTCTGGTGTACTTTGCTCGCCTCTCTTGTGATTCTCGGGCATAAGTCCCTTAACTCTGCCTCTATGTAGGATTCTAATTTATTCACCCCATTATTCCCTCAACTAATTCACCTGCTTCCATGCTTAATCTGACACAATTTATCTGCTCTTCTCCATTGGAAGTATTCTGTGGGGTATTTAGCTTATCTAACCATTCAGTCAACTACTGAGCTGTCAATCCCTGTAACTAAATATTACCCACATCCACCGGTGGCACCTGTTGTACCACTGCATTTGATGTCTGCAGTGTCAGACTTCTCTACCTTTCTTACTCTCCTCTTGAGTTTCAATCGCTGTTGCTGTCTAGCTACTAGCTCCCAAACTGCTACTGCCTCAAACTGTGCTGGTCTCGGCAGGGGCTTTGACTCATATAGCACCATCCGCAATTGCTCCAAGATTCCCAAATTGAATGTCCCATTCTCAGGAAACGCTAAGCTCCCATTTTTCTCAGTCAACTTTCATCACTGCTTTAACCAAAGACATGGTACAACACCTCGCTCCTCCATTACAATGTAAGCCAGTGTATTCTCTGGTGGGGTAGGCTCTCCTACATTTGCCTAAAATAAGTATTTCCCCTTAGCGCACTATTGAATGCCTTAAAAAACTTCATATTCTCTACTTTTGTGTATTCAAAATCAAATCAGGAAATTACTTTTACTCCCAAGATACCTTTCACCCATGTTCTCAAACAATTGCCTCTCATGGACGGCTGCCAATTTGTGCATGACCCTTCTCACTGACGGACCTACCCCAGCTTTGCTCCAATGACGTCACATTCACACATACTGCGGCTGACAAAGTCTTGCGGCTCGTCCTCCTAAACTTAATTCATACAAAACTAATGCAAATAATGAGAACACAAACCAAAAACCAATAACCAATAGCAAATCTGCTGTTTTTTGTTAAAAGGAAGGTACCACAATCTCTTCAGAAACCTTACAGCTTTTCACTGATAGCCCTTTCGCTCATACAACTATTCCTCTTTCTCTGTCACCCAGATTCGCAAGTAAAGTTCGACCCTCAAATTTTACTCTCAACTGATCAATGGGTCTGTCCTGGTGCACATAAGACTCGCCAAATCTCAGTCTAAATTTTCTCTCACCCACTTTAACTCACACACTGACTCGTTGACAATGCCCAATCAACCTACTAAGTGAAGTTCGATGACTTCCCTACCCTCATACTGCGGAGTATGCACACTCCTACTAAAACTTCATTTGGAGTACGCAAACTCTCTACATCCTCCCATATGTCACAATTCACCTGCTATTTGCATAAGCTGTGCAAGCATAACCTATCTCTCTCACACTATCAGTAGAACGCTGGGAATATACCCAATCCAACTAGCAGGATCCAGGATCTGGGAAAGTCATTTCTGGGCATAAGGGAACATCATTTTCTCTACAAATGGCATTTTGAAAAACAAAATCCAAATTTCAATAATACTGAACTTGTAACCTGCTCCAACCACTTCAAGCAAGCTCCTAAAGAGACTAATCAGTTTGTTACCATAACTGTTAGAGGGTCGGTCCTTAATAAGTAAACTTACAAGGGGACACATAGATGTTGATGAACCTTTTGACTCATTTAGGATGGTCTTACCATGATTCCAGAGCAGAAAACACTCGATGATTAATACCCAATAATTAATAATCATTACTCAATTCAATAATTATGGAGTCAGTAAAATTCACACACCATGACTGAAAGGTCATGAATAACCACACCTTTAGTAAAAGTTTAGTAAGTTTATTTCCCTTATATTAACAATACTTAAGTCATGTAGATTAATCTTCAAAGCCCTCAAACTCAATTAATAATATTGTTTTAACCAAAAAGACGCAAGAAACAAGATCTAATCATAGCTTGAATCACAATGTATTCTAAAGCATCGGCACAAATCATTAGTAAAACCAATTTCAACCAGACTATAATATCCATAGAGATTAGCAAAATAGTTTGTCAACCATTTGTCCCTGCAATTAGACAGTCGTCATGTGAATAGCCTTAACTAGCACAGATTAGCATCAGCAATTGGGGCTTCATGCAAAAACAATTTAGAACACAAATTTGAAAAACATCTAGCTAAACAAAGTATTAAGACAGCGCAGTTGGTACCTAGAAAGAAATGGCACATAAATGCAATTCAGTCGTTGTCATATCTACCTATCCATGGTATGGTGTCAACAAGAAGAATCAATTTTAGTCCTCAGGTCATCAAACGATCAGCAAAACATCAGGCTCTCAGTCAGAGAGTATGAGCCCAATGACAGAATGTCAAATCTCTTCTTCTCCCAAATATTGCCTCACCAATCAGAATAAAGTCTAATCTCTTTTCCCGCTGTCACGTTGCTATATCAAAGTCACCCAAACTATTCCCTAATTTCCAATTGGTCAATTAATCGTACGTCATTACTCTGTCCAATGATTTTCATATACTTAAACTATGATTTCAAATATTTCACACTTCACATGTCGTTGATTGGTCCGCTTTACGATGTTCTCATCATCCAGCTCATCAGGTATCAAATTTGTTGCATCTTCATCTCCTGTCAGTGTCTTCATTGTTCAAGTCCTGGGAAAGAACCCTTTGCACATATTACACACATTTTGTTTCACTACGAGAGACCTCATCTCCTGTCTGTCTATTCCAAAGAAAGCTTCTGTTAAGCATTTTATTAAAACAATGAGCATTACACAGTTAATTCACTCTGTCAGCATTTTATATTAAATGCTAAGAAATATAGCTTCTGCATGAGGCCTGGCAAACTGGGCCTAGACACTTGCTAAGTTAAGTCCTACAATTAATAAGCAAGAACATAATTCATAACTCTTAATATGACATATTACTACATTAATCTAATGCATTTTTCAATATTCCATATGGATTAATAACTATTTAGTACATTTCATAAACACTGATGGCCATTCTTCGAGGTCACATTTTCAAATGTGCACATTTATTTTCTTCGTTATTTATTTTTCTACATAAGTCATTATTCAAAATACGTAAACATTCATTAATAATTCATAATTAAGACATCTGCTTCAGCACCACCCCATATGCAATTTGTGTTTTAGGGAATATTGTTTAAAAGGCCCACCTCATTTTTCCCAAATGCCAATAGTGTGATGACAAAATGGTCAACACTCTCAACCAGAAAGAGTTTGGTACTTTCTACTCTTGATATTATCAAGCAAGTCTGGAAAGCGTCAAAACGTTTCCAGATGAGAGAGTTAACTCGTTTGTACTTCTGCACTTTAATTATTCTAACAATCCTATTGAACTTAGTGAACTTTTGAGAAGTGGCATCGATGGCCAGCAGCCCTCTGCAAATCGTTACAACAGCACTGACGTTCTGTGTGAGCTTTTCAGTCTACTAGCGTTCTTTGGAATACTCATTGTCAATGCTGAGTACGCTCAAAGCTCAATAATGCGCATAAACACTTGGAATCTAGGGCTCTATGAAATGAAATGAATACAAATGACCTATTAAAGTACATCATACATGTATAGAGGCCTTGTGTAACCATCGTTCTCTTTACAAACAAATTATCTTTCATTCACAGTGTCCTATACTTGTGTCTATGTTTTCCACATATATTTTTCCACTTAAGGCACCGTGGATGCGAAGTCTTTCTGCTTTTAATTAATATATGTTAGCACCATGTATGGTAGGTCCTGCTTCTTTTTACTAATATATGTCAGATTTGCACAGTATGCTTAATTTGGTCTTTCTGGGACATGATGGTCTTGGAAAAAGCAGTAATAGTATAGAAACATGCACAATAACTAAAGTGGGACTCTGAACATACATGGAATCACATTTAATTTGGAAGGTGGCTGTAATTACATTGAAAACTAACTGTAGAGCTGTGAGGTAAGTAGTTTGGAAATTACTAAATTATAGCAATAGATCCAAAATTAATTATTTAAACTTCCAGCAAACACACAGAAGGAACAGTAAGCTCAGGAACATAATCATAAATATTCTGAATACAGTGACTTCAAATGATTTATTGCTCACTTACAACTCTCCAGCTGCATTATGCAAGTTTGCACATCCATTGGGAAATTTTTGAGGTCCATCGGGCACGAAAGTGTCAGTGTTAATCTGAAAAATACAAACGCAGAGAAAGTAATTATTGAATAATTTTTGTCGAATAAATAGTAGAGGACCATGTGAACAGTATACTTATGCGGTTTCGTTTTTTTTACTCTTTTAAATGTTAGGAAAACAGCCCTGCACAAATTAAATAAGCCAGGCCCTATCGACTTCTGAAACCTTATACCAACGGGAACTAATAAAGGCAATGTTTATCATTCTAAAATGTTCTTTTTAGTGCGCCTCGGGACAGCCATCCATTTGCTTTGAAATCTTTAGAACTGCCATTTTAGCTTTTTATGTTTAACACAACAATCATCAGATTAATATAATAAAGGCGGTCATTCTGACCCTGGCGGTCATGGACCGCCAGGGCCGGGGACTGCGGGAGCACCGCCAACAGGCTGGCGGTGCTCCCAAGGGCATTCTGACCGCGGTGGTATGGCCGCTGTCAGAAACGGAAAACCGGCAGTCTCCCGCCGGTTTTCCGCTGCCCTGAGGAATCCTCCATGGCGGCGCAGCTTGCTGCGCCGCCATGGGGATTCCGACCCCCTCACCGCCATCCTGTTCCTGGCGATTTTGACCGCCAGGAACAGGATGGCGGTGAGGGGTGTCGTGGGGCCCCTGGGGGCCCCTAAAAGATTTTCAGTTTCTGCCATGCAGACACTGAAAATCGCGACGGGTTCTACTGCACCCGTCGCACCCTTCCCACTCCGCCGGCTCCATTCGGAGCCGGCTTCCTCGTGGGAAGGGGTTTCCCGCTGGGCTGGCGGGAGGCCTTCTGGCGGTCGCCCGCCAGCCCAGCGGGAAACACAGAATAACCGCGGGGGTCTTCTGACCGCGCAGCGGTATTCTGGCGGCTCCCGCGGCCGGCGGGAGTCAGAATGACCCCCAAACTGTCCAAACGTGAGCCTACTTCAGCTTCAGATGCTGTGGTTAAAATTTTAATTTGATCTTCATATTGAATGTGAGAAATGAAGCGCACAAAGGTGAAAGTAAGAAAGAAAGCCTTAGTGCCCTTCCCAGAGTTAAGGGGCATATTTATACTCCATTTGCGCCGGAATTGCGTGGTTTTTTTTTACGCAATTCCGATGCAAAACTAACTCCATATTTATACTTTGGCGTTAGACGCGTCTAGCGCCAAAGTACATGGAGTTTGCGTCATTTTTTAGCGTGGACACCTACTTTGCGTTAATGAGATGCAAGGTAGGCGTTCACGTCTAAAAAATTGACTCCAAGGCATGTGCGTCGTATTTATAGTCCCGGGCAAAATTCACGGCCGGGAGTGGGTGGGTCAAAAAAAATGACGTACGGCCGCTTTTGCGCCGTTTTTTAGTGCCTGCAAAAGGCAGGCGTTAAGGGACCTGTGGGCTCTGAAGGAGCCCAGAGGTGCCCTCCCATGCCCCCAGGGACACCCCCTGTTACCCTTGCCCACCCCAGGAGGACACCCAAGGCTGGAGGGACCCATCCCAGGGACATTAAGGTAAGTTCAGGTAAGTGTTTTTTTTTTTGTTTTTTTGTGGCATATGGGGGCCTGATTTGTGCCCCCCTACATGCCACTATGCCCAATGACCATGCCCAGGGGACATAAGTCCCCTGGGCCTGGCCATTGGGCAAGGGGGCATGACTCCTGTCTTTGCTAAGACAGGAGTCATTTCTATGGGGGTTGGGAGTGAAAAAAAATGGCGCAAATCGGGTTGAGGCGAAAAATTTGCCTCAACCTGACTTGCCCCATTTTTTGATGCCCAAGCCCCATATCCCCCTACGCCGGCGCTGCCTGGTGTACGTCGTTTTTTTCCACGCACACCAGGCAGCGCCGGCGGCTAACGCCGGCTAACGTCATTGATTAAATACGGCGCCCGCATGGCGCTTCAGAATGGCGTTAGCCGGCGCTAATTTTTTTGACGCAAAACTGCGTTAGCGCAGTTTTGCGTCAAAAAGTATAAATATGGCCCTAAGACTTTATGGCATATAGGCGGTCATTCCTACCGGGGCGGGCGGCAGTCGCAGCCCGCCTGGCGGGAACCGCCAGAAGACCGTACCGCGGTCAAAAGACTGCGGCGGTCATTCTGTCTTTCCCGCTGGGCTGGCGGGCGACCGCCAAAAGGCCGCCCGCCCGCCCAGCGGGAAAGCACCGGCAACGAGGAAGCCGGCTCCGAATGCAAAGCAGACACTGAAAATCAATCTGGGGCCCTGTTAGGGGGCCCCTGCAGTGCCCATGCCAGTGGCATGGCACTGCAGGGGCCCCCAAGGGCCCCACGACACCCGTTCCCGCCAGCCAGGTTCTGGCGGTGAAAACCGCCAGAACCAGGCTGGCGGGAAGGGGGTCGGAATCCCCATGGCGGCGCTGCTTGCAGCGCCGCCGTGGAGGATTCACGGGGGCAGCGGGAAGCTGGCGGGAAACCGCCGGCTTCCCTTTTCTGACCGCGGCTTTACCACCGCGGTCAGAATAGCCCAAGAAGCACCGCCAGCCTGTTGGCGGTGCTTCCTCCGTCCCCTATCCTGGCGGTCTCGGACCGCCAGGGTAGGAATGACCCCCATAATGTATGACAGTCTTCATAAGAGCTATTTTTATAGGCTTAACTCTTCCACTGTTGTGGTATTTGTGCACCTTTGTGCTGGAGCTTTAGAAAATCAGCGTTAGATTATTTAAGTACATGTACCTACATGTACATTTTCATGGAAGTTCGAAGTTCAGGGCTCTGTATTGGCGCAAACTCTACATCAATAACTAATTGCCGCTTAAAGGTAAAATATACAAACAACGGTAACGCCATAACATCTGGCATTGACAATCGGTCCAGTGCATTTGTGGGCGTTATTTTTTTTAACTTTGACTTTTTTTTTAAAGAGTTAAATCACGAGCCTAAGCACACATACACATACATACAGGTGGTGGTCTCATTGTTTAGGCAATAAAGTTTTACAAAAGATTAAAAGAGCACCACTCAAGCGGCACATGCGTGCCCATCCAGAGCCCAATCTCCTTGAACGTTTTTGCAAATGAGAACCTTAGAAGATGACTGCAGTGCTATGCACATGAATAGCCATCTCGAAATGGCCTGAGGCCGATTACATAAAGACCACCGTTCTGTGCGTATGCATCCTGTTCTGCATACAATCGCATTCAGGGTTGACCATTTAGGAAAAGGTATAAAGCCCAGTTTAAAAAATGGTCGCTGCAAGGAACGTGATGCAATGCACTGCAAGACGCTGCATGGACTTAATAGCTATGTTTCTGAAAGTTTGAATGCCCATACTGGCTCACAAGTACCGAGTACTATTTTAGTTGTGGGATACAACATTGTACTCGGACACAGAGAAAGGAACCCATGGCTCAAGTGGGCCTACCCACTTGCTAGGTTGTAAACTGTAGTATGTGGAAGTAAAATGTTAACGACAAGTGGACAGATCAATGGATACAGAGAGCTGCCAAAATGCTAGTCTTGATAAATCTATTTAAAAAAAAAACATGCATTCTGGAAAATTAATGAAAGCAAAGTTGACTTGACTGTGCAAAGTTTGTAAATAGTCATTATGTGAGGGGTTTTATAGAGAATGTGCACTGCACGTGAAATTAGCAGAGATGACTACATTGCAGCAGAATTACTGTTTTATGATATCTTATGATACACTGTTCATTTTATGAAAGGTATCAAGACAAATATAAAATAGAAGATAGGGGAAAATATAAAATAAAGACAATTTATAATTCTTCAAGAGCTAAGAAATTTATTGGGTGTAAGCCAGAGCTCCTTTGCCCGGAATGACTGGCTGGTAGAACACGCTGGACATGTTTGCCAGACTTTTAGGTATTTTATTTCTTTTGACCTTTGTGAGCACTGAAATTTTACTAATAAATATTTTATGTATTTTCATATTCTGAATATGCATAGAATAATGACAACCTAGAAATGAACTTGCAACTCAAATTGTGCCCACTTGAATGGCCGTGACATAATAAGAAAAAGTTGTATTAAAAGATATATTAATGTTTATTTAGAGTTTATATTATTAATAACATGCAGAAATATGTCAGACTTACAATTAAATACTATGTACCAGCTTAAATCAACTGTAGGGCTCAAGCTAGCAAGGCTTAAGCCTCATATTGAAAATTGCAATGTCAGGATAAAATATGATCTCATGCTTGCTGAATAATAAAGAAGCCTTGTTCCAGCTAAAAGGTTGACCAAATCATTTAGAGTAGCAAAATGTTTTTCCTGTTTTCACAAGAATTGTTTGATAGAAAATGTGTGTAGAAACATGAATGTTCTGAATTGTTACAAATACTAACTTGAAATGTGTGAGAAAGTAATGTTCCCAGGAACTAATAAAGGATGTACTGACAGAAGGAATGGAAGTATACTAAAATGTTGCTTCTTGACAAGTCAAACGGCGTGCATAAAGGTAGAAGAAACAATTGTCAACGTGTGAAAGGCTGTTTCGTTATATCTCTGATTTAGAATATTCATTTTTTATGGACTAATGTCTATCGTATGATTCTCTGACCAATGACAACGTGAATCAACTTTAACTTAACCGCACAGCACTCAGAACTTTGGAGGCGACTCATAGAGCTCATTCTTCTTGGGTGACTTCGATACTTCTTTGCTGAGAGCTTACTCCACTGTTTATTTCATGTTCCATGCGTAAATGCTGGTGTTTACTCTTGCACTCAATGCTTAGAGCTCGTTGTGCCTTTGCTGCCTATCTTAGATAATTCTTCCAAATGGTTCAGAGATTTTAGAGTCCCCGATTCTGAACCATTACCCTTTCCCATGCCCTGTTGCTGATGCCAACCGAACTGATGCCCGCCTGATGAAGACTAATCATTGGTTGCTGATCCATAAAAGGACAGGTATATCTATCTGTAAAGGTCTTTGCTACTGCTTTGTCTTTTGTTTCTAGGTACCAACTGCTGCCTTTTGATGGAGCCATAGTTAGATGTTTTCCAAATTTATGTTGACTAAATCTTTTGCATGAAGCCCAAACATGCTGATGCTAATCTAAGGCTAGAGAGATTTACTTCCATTTAACTAAAATACATATTGATATTGCTCAATTGCTGAATATTCGAATATATGTTATTTCTATTGCACAATTACTCTTATTGTTGATCTGTACTTTAGTTTAAGAAGTACTAGTCATTAACGCATTAAGTTGAGATTCTTTAGAAGATTTGCTCAACTAGTGCTGTTTCTATACTTATATCATGTGGTTTTGAGACTAATGTAGTGATACTAGCATTGTTAATTTAGGGAAATACATTTTCTAAATGATACTAAAGGTGTGGTTATTCATGGCTAAATGGGTCATGGTGAGTGACTTGATTTGTTTTGATGACATATATGATATGTACAGACTTAGGGGTGTGAACATCTTAAACGAGTCCAAAGGTCCATCTACACACTATATGTGCCCCCTTATCAATTTATTGCAATAAACCAGTAAGGTCAGACGCACCTACACCTTCATCTGTGATCTAATGGGCCTCCAGAGTTTAAATATGTATTGGGTTTTCTATGGTTTCAAGATGTTCACAGGTGATAAAATGGGAGCAGTGCATTTGGGGAGTTGGGAAAGCAACTGCCAAAATGAAACATCTGTTTAGGGTACCTACCTTATGCTCACAATTATCAACTGTTCAGCATTGAATCACATCACAAACATACAACCTTCTGTATCTACACATCTTAGTTTCTTTATTACTAGGTGTCAGACCGCCCCTGTCCTTATTAGTGGCCAGTAGAACAAGCTGATCATGACATTTCGGGAGGAAGGAACTGATGGAGTGTGAAAATTACTAATAAAATTGTGTAATTAACTGAAAGATAAACATGTTCAAAAGTGCATGGCTGAAATGAAAATGAGGCTTACATTGATAATTGACACAGATATTTCAAAAATGAAAATACATCACTGTCTATTTTAATATTTTACTAACTGAGAGTAATGAAAAAATAATAATTACATGTTCAGAAAATAAATAGTCTTAGTTTTAGGAACTGTTGTACACTACACAATTCACTGAATTTTTTAAAAGGTCTATGTTGAGCTAATTCAGAATGAAATAAATGTGATGCTTAGAAAGTATTCTGTTCTTTCTGAAACATCCTGTGTGATAATCTAATGTCCGAGAGAAATATTCTTGCGCTGTATTTTAAAATATTTGTTTAGTTCCTGCCAGATAGAGTTCCACAGAAAACAATGGCTTTCAGTAGTTTTGTGTATTTTGAAACATTATATTTCTGCAACGGAAACTGGTGATGGCAGTGAAAGGAGCTGAACCAATGAGGGAAAAAAGAACAGAAGAAGTGCAACATGAAGAAACATGCTTGAGTTTTCATATGTTCTTCCAAAATCACCTTATCATCTAACCAATGGCAGAGTATCTAGTTACTTTTTGGAACTTTAATATTGAGATGTAAGCTCAGACTTTGAGGAGATTTTGCTTTGCCATTTGCTGTGATCATTCTTATGCAGATTTCTGCCCTGCTGTTTAGAGTGCAGTTCTTCCCTGTTCCTAGCTGCTATGTGCCACTGACAGTTCAGATACATTAAGGCCAAATATTACTGAACTGTTCCTATATATGTCACTGCCCACTGAAGCTGACCATGAAGATGCTCAGCTAAAGAAGACTTTGCTGCCTGCTGAAACCATTAAGGAGTGGTATAACACAAATCGCGCATTTATCTTTCTTGTAGGTTTGCAAGGAAACCCAATCACTATTTTTGGTAGCGCCATAGATAGATGTTTTCCAAATTAGTTTTTGTCTTTTTGCATGACGTCCAACATGCTTATTCTAATTAGGCTAATAGTTAGAATATCACATTCTGAATTTTCTACGCAAAAGAACTGATTGTAAATAATACATCTGTGTTAATTTAATGAATTCAATCTCAACTGTGCATCTTATATTTCAGTTATTCTGTATGGTGATTCTTAAATGCCTAATAATTCATATTCTGTGGAATCTGAGATTCTTTAGAAGGTTTGGTCAACATGTGTTATTTATGTATTTTTATAATTTGGTTTTGCACTTGGTTTACATGATCTCAGCATTGTTAATCTAAAGCGCGATAAATGTTTGAACTTTACTAAACTGGTGATTCATGGCCAAATAGGTTATTGAGTGTTTAAATTGCTGACTCTAATGTTGATTAATGATGGTATTGTTTTGTTTTGTTTTGTTTATTGCTGACATTTATTTTGTTCAGAGCCAAACACTCATTCCTATCTGAGTCCAAAGGTTCATTCGACCTCATGATGGTTGGTTACCCTTACGTGTCCCCTTATAAAATAAGTTATCAAAACAAATATAAGGTAGGAGACACCCACAGAACTATGAGTCTGTGCCAAAGGAGCCATTCACTATTTGGATTTTTTCATTGCTGGGTGCCTGTGTCCCAACAAGGAGCCAGGTGTTGTTCATCTTTTATTTTTTTTAGGCTAATGGTGTTTAGGTAGTGATGAATGCCTCACATGTAATTCCTATGGCTCCAGTTGATTACTGTGACTCAATTGGGCAGTGGCTCATTGAAATCTGGCAATTAACAGAAAATGTTACCCAACTGGATTGTTCTGTTTGTATTTTGATCACTATCTTCTTCCTTCAGTTTTCAGTCTTAGCTATGCAGTATCACTTTTCATTCTTAGCCCTGTAGTATCTGTTACTCCCAATACTCATTTTCTGATGGTTTGTTTACCCCCACAGAGCTCTTCATTATCCTCCCTTTTACTTATTATTCTTGACTTTTCTATCTCTCCTATTTTTTATTCATTATTGCATATATTTACTTTCATCTTAAAACTTAATCAAAGTCAAGGCCTTATTGTTCATGATAATTTTATTTTGCTTTTTTAACTCATTTGCTTTTATCCACTTCCACTGCATACATCTTAACTTGTAAGAATCTTTTTCTGAAGTAATTGACTATTGTGATCTTCTTCACTTTTTGGGCATGGCCCTACAAACTCACCTACTCCTACTCCTCATTCGCCTCTGGATTGTTCCCTGCACATATTCCTCACTATCCTTTCTTCATTTTCCTAACATTTCTCTCCATCCTTCCTCATGATGATTTCTTCCCTATATTTCTCTTCATCTTTCTACGTCATCAAAAATGAAGCTCAATTTCCAATGATGATTCTTTTGCTTTCTGTAATACTTTTGTAATAATTATTGCCTTATTCAATGGGTGTTGCTTTCATCCCACTTTACTGCATAACATACAACTAATATAATTGGCAATTTAGAGACACTGGTTCTCATGGAATCGACCACCTTGCTGCTTTCTGGATTATCATTTAGGTAGTTAGGCTATCAGTTCCAGTTCCTTAGGATACAGGTAGATGAAGAACACATAGTCACATTTGAAAACTACTATGTTCCCGTGGTCCCTGCGTATGTTTGGGTGGATATAAAAACATAAAATATTCTGTGGTTGTAAGTTTGCAATAAAGGCACTCAAGGTAAAGCTAATTATTGAGACTGAATTTACAATCAACAGAGAGTTATAACCATAATACAAAGCTACAAACTAGACAGTCTCACCTTCCACGTGTCACCTCTTTTGAATGAGATGCAAACATAATTTTTCTGGCTTTCAGTATGGCAAAAATGAACATCAGCTAAAAGGAACATTGAAAACATCCTATTAGTGCACTGCTAACAATTCATCTCATGGAACTCCAATTTAGTTATTTGCTATTTATATCTGACCATGAGTAAAATTGCAAGGAAGAAAAAAAAAAAGCTTTCCAGTCCTTCACCATTTTTGGAGGAAAGTGATTTAAAGTCCTGATAAAGTATTTACTTTCTAGTGAGAAAGTCTTTTTGTGCAGGAAAGTTGCACTTAAACTGATGCAAATAACGCTTTACTCTGCTTTGAGCTGCTTTGCCTTACTTTGCATCAAATGGGCATTTAATGGGTGGATCTTAGTCTTTCCAATGCTACAACTGATGGATTCTGATGTAAAGCCCACTCTGCAAAGATAGTCAGACCTAGATTTGTGTCACAAAATAATGCCTTCTTGATACAGCATTTAAGACGCTAGGAGGAAAGTAGCAGATTTACACCCTGTGGCAAAAGCCTACTTATGAATACAAACCTATATTTTTCATATTTCCTACTTACTTCCTTACTCTCCGGTAAGCCAACAGGCATGTAGTTCAGAAACAAAGGACTTTCACTTCTGTCTGTCTTGGGCAAGTTTCTGTTACATTCCAGAATCCAATTCTGATATGCACTTGGCACTCAGAAATTCCACTACCCTGTCAGTAGTATGCTTGCAGCTTTAACTATTGCCAGTCATGCATGGAAGGACTCTGGAAGTCGCTTGTGCCCAGAAGACCTAGTAGGTATTGCAACTGTTTCCGTAACAAATGTGTTTTATGGGCCAAGGTTGTTAGCCTTGTCCCACCCCCACCAAACTGGAGAACCAATGTATCGCGGTTTGTCTGGACTTTACCCTTTGTTTGACCTGTCTGGCTGGGGTGACCTTGCCAGGAGATTAGCTCCTGCAGTATAGCTCTCTAGGTCACTGAGACATGAAAGCGTCCTGACCACTTCAAGATGGCAATCCTCAATGGTGATATCCATACTTCAGGCTAAGGAAAATATACCTTCATCATTTTTGTACTGGTATTCATCAAAAATCTAGTTCAGTGGTGATTTAGATAATTGTATTAAAAAATATTTAAAAATGTGTGCAAGCCTCAATGTTAATTTTCTTGTTTTTTCAAGTAAAAGTAAATAATGTCATGCTGAAATGTGAAAAACTCTTCCTGAGAAAAGACAGTAGGCGTGTGCCTGGAAGCTGAAAGGGTGTAAGGAGTTGATAAGAACAGCAAATGGCCTGATAAATTAGTGGCTTGACATCCCAGAATACCATATTGATATTAAAAAGGGCTGTAGTGTCAAGGGCCTTTGAAGATGCTCTGCTCACAGCTACCCTGTCTATGTTGAGAACAAGCTAGGGATTAGCTTCAGAACCTGCCAGGGCTGTTTTTTCGTAGCATGATGCTTCATCTAAATAGGACTATCTGAGCTCCAAACACTGCACCTGGGTTTCTGCAATTTCTGAAAGATGATGAGAGCAAGGTTTCTTGTGGTATTTTACCAGAAACCAACATGAAATCCTGAAAATGCAATGTGGTTTCAACATAAGACTGTCTTATGATTTTAGCCTGGTCTGACACCAATTACTGACTAGCATCCTATAAAGAAGTCTGCTCACCATAAATAGAATACACCTCAACTTATTAAAGACTGATTCAAAATGGAATGTCTTTTTCCTTGGTTTAGCTGTTGTTGGACCTGGCCCTTTTTAGCAGGTCATTCACAAACATGTTGCCTCCTTCCTCCTAATTTCTCTGACCTTTTTTTGTTGCCTTTAGGACTCTGGCATTTTACCACTGCTAACCAGTGTTAACGTGCATATGCTCTCTGTCTAAATTGTATTGGTGATTGGTTTATTCCTGATTGGCATATTTGATTTACTAGTAAGCCCATAGTAAAGTGCACTAGAGTTGCCCAACGCCTGTCAATCAAAAACTACTAATGGGCCTGCAGCACTGATTGTGCCATTCACATGAGTAGCCCTGAAATCACGGCTCAGACCTGCCACTGCAGTGTCTGTGTGTGCAGGTTTAAACCGTCAATTTGACCTGACAAGGGAGCCTACTTGCCAGGCTCAAACCTGCCCTTTTTGTACATGGAAGCCACCCCTAAAGTAGGCCCTGGGCAGCCCCATAGGCAGGGTGCAGTGTATGTTAAAGGGAGGACATGTACTTATGTGTTTACATGTCCTGACAGTAAAATACTGCAAAATTAGTTTTTCACTTTTGCAAGGCCTATCTCTCTCACATATTAACATGGAGACTGCCTTTAAATATCTTTTAAGTGCCGTTTCCCATTGAGACAAGATAGAGGTATGTTGTCTGGGGTCTCTGAACTCACAATTTAAACATACATCTTTTGGTAGAGTTGTTTTTTAGATTGTCTGTTTGAAAATGATACTTTTAGAAAGTGGCCATTTACTTGCTTACCATTCAGTGCCTCTGCCTGCCTGTGGAATCCACATCTGGGTCAGACTGACAGTTGGGTTGTTTGTGAATTACCACTAAACAGTGACACAAAGGGAGCTGGGAAGTGTCCTGCATATCCTGATGAGTCTTCTGATGGGGAGAGAGGAACTGACAGCTGCATCTGAAAGGGCTGTGACTGTCCTCACACAGTGCAGACACCAACCCCTTGGGGTGTGTCCGGGGGAAGGCCTGGGCAAGGCAGGATCTTGTGAACAACAGAGACTTCCCTTTGAAGTATGTCTAGCTCAAAGGGAGAAAGGAGTATAAGTAATTTACCCAAACCCCATATTTTCAGATTGCTTCTGGATCAAGAGGAGAAGAGCTGAAGAGATGGATGAGGAGTACTGCCCCTTTGCCTGTATCTGTGCTTTGCTGGGCTGGCCTGCAGTTGCTGCTTCTGCCTCAGAAAGGACAAAGACTGGACTTTGTTGTGTTTGCCTGCTTGTGAAGTATCCCTAAGGGCTTGGACTGAGCTTGCCCCTTGTTCTGAAGTCTCAGGGCCATCAAAGACTTCCTCTGCCAGCACCTGGCCTCTCTTGGTGAGTCTCTTACTTAGCAAAGTAGTGCCTAATCCAGTCCCTGGGCCCTTGAAAGGAGAATCTTGGGGAAGCAAGACTGAAATTCGTGCACAGGAGCCGTGCGGGAGACCAATCGATGCAGCACCTGCTTTGTGGCTGAAAATTCATCGCACCAACTGCACTGTGGCTGCAAAATTGATGCAACACATGTGCGCGGCTGCCAAAATCGACACATCGCCCACGCAGCACGGCTCTTCACCATCGTGTGACAGAATTTTGCATGTATCGTTGCTGGGCATCAAAACCACAGTGAACCTGCGCAGACCCAAGATTGCCCTTCTGGAAATCGGCGCATTGCTCTTCTACAGGAGAGAAAAATTACGCATCGCCTACCTGACCAGAGAAGAAAAGACGCATATACGAGTAAGGAATCGATGCATCTCAGACTTTTCTGATGCATGTTCGCCCATGCGGCTTTATTTTTTATGTAAACCAGGTACTTAGTGTAAAAACAATACATCTATTGATTTCTGTAGTTTAAGACTATTTTTAACTTTAAAAATGTATGACTCTGCTGGTGTATGTTGTAAATTTGTCATTTTGGTCTTGTTTGATTTAGATAAATATTGGCTATTTTTCTAAACTGGTGTTGTGTCCCTTTTGCAGTCTTTTCACTGTATTATTGTGTGTGTTGGTACAAATACTTTACACAGATTGCTTTTGAGATAAGACAGCCTGCTTGTGCCAATCTACCAAGGGGGTGAACAGGGGTTGTCTTAGGAGTGTAACTCCCTTACCCTAACCACAGTGAGGGTCCCTGCTTGAACAGAGTGCAAACTGAATGCCAACCAGAGATCCCATTTATAACAGCTGTTCACAACCGATGACTTCTAATAGGCTCAGGGCCATAAAAGACTAAAGAAAGAGTTTTCCCTTTGAAAGAATCAGCTGACCAGTTGAAGTGGGCCAGAATTTACTGTAGTCTTTGCTGGTACGAATGGGTGAGCCTGGTGCCTACTGTTTAACCATGGACTGGTCACTAGAAGCCCCTCTAAGCTGTTTGGTAGCAAAAGGATTGAGAAGGCAAAGGAGCTGGAAGAAATATAGACTCTTGACTTTGGCAGGAAGCAAGGTCAGATGTTTCTCTCCTCCTTGATTCTGTGAGTGGAGTACTCTAGAAAACCACCAAGAAGACTGAAAGTATGTGATAGGAACTAGCCAGGAAAGTAATTGACACTGTCCAGTCCCCCTGACCTCTTTGTGAAAACTGCAGAGGCCGCATTATGAAATGGTGTGCTGTACATAGGAGAACTGGGAGCCTGTTACTGCTTAAAGTTGACATCTAGAACTCAGAATTTCTCTTAGTTAATACTTGAACTACAGCCAGCACAAGGTGGAAACAATGAGCAGTAATCTCTGATTCCAAGCTGGACTTTCTCTTGCTTGCTCCAAAATTGGCCTCATGTGGGCACTTTTGAAAATGCACATATGCTTTTAATTACTTTTAAAGCACAATTCTATCCATAGGTTTTTCCTTTCATACATTAAAAAAGGTATATCTCTATTTCCCTTTTTCCAATCTTTACTATTCTTGTGGCATTTTGTTTATTATCTTTTTCATATTTTCACTAAATAATTTTGAGAAAGTCATTAATTTTTGTAATGACTATATTAGTGCTTGTTGGTGCTTAAATACTTTATATATTTCTCTGGTAAAACGCCTGCTGCTTGTTCTACAGCCATCTGGGGTTCAGCTTAGGTTTTCTCATTGAAACTCTATTATAACAATGCAGAATCCTGAATCACCTTATCAACTCTCAATCCTGGAAAACATCTGGATCTAATGTTACACAGCGGTGTCCTTTATATATGCAGAGCCAATCCCTCCTTTTCAATATTATACTATTCTTACAAATTTGTACTCATTTGTTCATCTTGAATTCACAGTTTCATACAGTCTATGGCTACTTAGATCAGTGAGAAACTCAGGGACACAACGCCCTGAGAAATTATCTATATTTGTGATAAAATGTGATTCATAAAGCTAGTAGGCAATACTGTCTCCACTTGAAAAATACTCTCTTCAGAACAAAACCCAATCTCCTGGAGGGGCATCATATTGATGCTACTGCATACAAAGGGCCCAATCATATCCTCAGAATTATAGGTAGAGGCCTCATCTAGATAATTCAAATAAGGTATTTGCTAAAGCAGTTTTAAAATCTTTCCTGACCTAGGTAAATACAGGAATAAATAGGAATTAAGCAAATCACCTCATATTAATTTACTATTAGATCAAGCATTTCTTTATGCTATATGAAACTAAATTTCACTGTATTTGAAAGATGGTCTAACCCTAACACTTGGAAAAGCTGTTTAACTGTTCTTAAACAAATCATTTGAAAGACCAGGTCTGTCTTCTCAGCAGCAAGCATCTAATAGAGAATTGAAATATAGAGATTTGTGTATTCCTTATGCCCAGAAAACCCCAGATCATTCATTTACTCTAGGTAAATCCACTGGTTGGCTGTGGATGAGAGGGACACCAGTCTTGTGGTGGGTTTTAACTGAGTTTGCTAAGTGTGCAAATAAAGACACCACATAAGTGAGCAAGTTTAAACAATGATATGGATAATTCAGAAAAAAAAGAATACAACATAAATAGACAAAATCTGGTCAAGAAAGACATATGTTTAATAAAAGCAATCCAAAAGATAGGGCAATAAATGCCAATGGAAAATACAACATTTGTTTTAATTTTTCAAGAATCCTCTTAAGTGCGGACAGGGTCGGGGAACTGCAGTTTTTTTTCTGTTCCACATGTGTATGCAGCGTACAGATGGCGATTGTTTAGGATGGCGTGGCTTAGCTCTGAGTAGCATGGCTGTTAGAAATGGGGTCTTTGGTTGACAGTCAGGTTACCCCCTGTTCAAGCAAGGACCCTCACTCTAGTCAGGGTAAAAGAGAATCACCCTCAGCTAACCCCTGCTTACCCCCTTGGTAGCTTGGCAGAGCAGTAGGCTTAATTTCAGAGCGCTAGGTGTAAAGTATTTGTACCAACACACACAGTAACTTAATGAAAACACTGCAAAATGACACAAAACCGGTTTAGAAAAATAGGACATATTTATCTAAACAAAACAAGACCAAAACGACAAAAATCCAACATACACGAGTCAAGTTATGAATTTTTAGAGATTAAACTCAAAAATAGCGCTTAGTAACAAAAATGCTTCGATGAGATGTTAACACGGCGTCATGACGGAGTCTTTCCCAACAAGCCGACACCAGCGGCGCCTGACACGGAGTCGTGTAGACCCCCAAGTACAGTACCTTTGGTGAAGAGTGAAAACAAGCCGATGCGCGAAGTCGGGGATCGCGGCGTCTGTGCGAAACGTTGAATCCGTGTACTTCCAGCGGCGTCGGTCACGACGTAGTGCCGCGACTTGCACGGAGTTGCAGACTTTAGCGGGGCTGCAGCGGCGTCGGGCCTGTGTAGAGCGTCGCGTTCCAGCGAAGGTCACGGCGTTACCGGATTCAGCAGCGGTGTCGGTCCGGAGTCGTCCGAAGTCGATTTCCTTGGATTTCCACCAGCTTTCCTTTCAAGGGCCCAGGGACTGGATAGGGCACCACTTGTCAAAGCAGGAGTCTCTCCAGAGACTCCAGGTGCTGGCAGGGAGAAGTCTTTGCTGTCCCTGAGACTTCAAACAACAGGAGGCAAGCTCTAACTCAAGCCCTTGGAGATTTCTTCACAACATGGAAGGCACACAAAGTCCAGTCTTTGCCCTCTTACTCTGGCAGAAGCAGCACGGCAGGAGAGCTCCACAAAGCACAGTCACAGGCAGGGCAGCACTTCTTCCTCAGCTATCAGCTCTTCTCCAGGCAGAGGTTCCTCTTGGTTCCAGAAGTGTTTCTAAAGTCTATAGATTTGGGTGCCCTTCTTATACCCATTTTAGTCTTTGAAGTCACCTTTCTTCAAAGGGGACTCACACCTACTTGTGAACTCCTGCCTCAGACACACACCAGGGGGTTGGAGTCTGTATTGTCAGAGGCAGACACAGTCCTTTCAGATGAGAGTGACCACATCACCCCTCCCTCCTAGCAGAGATGGCTAATCAGAAAATGCAGGTTACACCCCAGCTCCCTTTGTGTCACTGTCTAGTGCGAGGTGAAAAACAACCCAACTGTCAAACCGACCCAGACAGGGAATCCACAAACAAGGCAGAGTCACAGAATGGTTTAAGCAAGCAAATGCTCACTTTCTAAAAGTGGCATTTTCAAACGCACAATCTCAAAATCAACTTTACTTACAGATGTATTTTTAAATTGTGAGTTCAGGGACCCCAAACTCCACATGTCCATCTACTCTCTAGGGGAATCTACACTTTAATCATATTTAAAGGTAGACCCCATGTTATCCTATGAGAGAGACAGGCCTTGCAACAGTGAAAAATGAAGTTGGCAGTATTTCACTGTCAGGACATTTAAACCACATTACTATATGTCCTACCTTATCCATACACTGCACCCTGCCCTCGGGGCTACCTAGGGCCTACCTTAGGGGTGCCTTACATGTAAGAAAAGGGAAGGTTTAGGCCTGGCAAGTGGGTACACTTGCCAAGTCGAATTTATAGTGTAAAAATACACAGACAGACACTGCAGTGGCAGGTCTGAGACATGATTACAGGGTTACTTATGTGGGGGGCACAACCAGTGCTGCAGGCCCACTAGTAACATTTGATTTACAGGCCCTGGGCACCTCTAGGGCACTTTACTAGGGACTTAACAGTAAAACAAATATGCCAATCATGGAGAACCAATTACGTACACATTTTAAACAGGAGCACTTGCACCCTAGCACTGGTTAGCAGTGGTAAAGTGCCCAGAGTAATAAAAACAGCAAAATCAGAGTCCAGCACACATCAACAACCTGGGGAACAGAGGCAAAAAATTAAGGGAGACCACGCCAAGGATGAAAAGTCTAACAATGGCCATGTAAGAAACTGGGCTACTGATTGAGCGGGCGGAAGCACCACTCAGGTAACAACCTTATTCTTTGTTGTGATGAACAACAAAATTCACTAAATGAACCTTTTCTCATCCCTCTGGCAGCTTGGCACAGAAGCCATTAGGCTTAGCCTAGAGTCAATCTGTGAAGTATTTATGCAGTAAGAAAGCGAAAAAACAGCACAAGAATACAAGAAAAATTCAAAACCAATTTAGAAAAATAAAGTACATATAAACAACAAGCATCCACTAGGTAGAACCAGCAATATTCAGTTTTAAAGTTTTAAGGGAAAATAGTGCCTCATAGCACAAAGCACCAATTGCCATAATCTGATCACACTAGACTGGGGGAAAATCACAATTTCAGGCCAACCGCAGTGGAGCGCAGGTCAGAGACAGAAAGCAGGTTAGTTCATCTGAAAAAGTTATCTTTTAAGTCTGGCATGAAGAGATTTATTTTCATTGTGGTGGAGGCCACGAGGAGGAGGCTATGCATTGCAGATGCTCATCACTGTAGAACCAAGAGCAGGTCAGACGTTGTGGATGGTTGCTTTTGTAGCACAAAGAGCAAGTCGACCTTCACGGACAGTTGCTGCTGTAGCATCATATTGGCAGTCATCGCAAGTTGTTGTTACTGAACATGAAGTGCAGGTCTCACATTGCTGATCGCCATATGCAGTCACTATTATCATGAACAGCAAATCTCAGTGGAGCATCTCATTGGCAGTCATCGCCAGTGACTGAGTTTCAGTGCAAGGTAGTCATGAGGAACCCAAACTTCAGGATTTTCACCTTTTCTTCTTTGGAGGAATTGTCAATGGTGCCAGCCGAGAGCCTAGGAACTGTGGGTGGAGGGTACCTCTTGGAGACAAGGACTCACTCCAGCAGAGGCCAGCAGCAGGGCTCTGGAAGGTCCAGTTGCAGGTCCAGGCAGATCCAATAGCAGCAGGTCAGCTCAAAAGTTGCAGGAAAGTCTCTGATGCTTGTTGCATCCCTGTAGCTTACACAGGCCCTCAGCCAACTGACCCTTGGAGTCATTCTGATAAGCCTGGCAATAAGGTAAGCATATCAAATATTCCATCTCAGACAGCAAGAAAGTCCTTCACGCAGCAGAGCAGTCCTCTGGCAGTAAGGCAGTCATTCTTCTGACTCTTTCACAGGTCTAGGCCCATTTGGATGAGTGGCTCTGCAAGTCCAATATTTATACCTAGTATCAGCCTTTGTGTGGGAGAGCTTATTATCCTACCCCCACATCTGGTTCTGGAAAGTTCTTCCACTTCCCCTGTCAATGCTCCAAACTGTGCAGGGATGACAAAAGGCAGGACAAGCCTGGTGCCAGGTTGCTTTGAGTGTGCAAGAGACAATGTCCAGCCCCAGTCATCCTGCTAGGATGGCCCATGATGTACTCACCGAGCCCCCTTTGTAATACTGCCTGAAAGCAATACACAAATCCCAACAGAGGAGCCATTACAGTCATGCTATCCAGGAAACTGGCCAGCCACTACCACAGACGTGCAGTCCCATAGAGAAGACAACATCTTGTTTCTCAAATAGATTGTGGAGCACAGGATTGCAGACATGGAGCAACGATTAGACTCACAGTCAGAATGACATCACAAAATTTGGAGACTGCACAAAAAATTATTTTGTGTAGGAAGGTTGTATCCAGAGGGGCAAGGTATAAATCTCAGTCATCCTGGAAGACATGGAAAAGAATGATATGCATGCATTTCTGTGTGAACTGCTCCTGAAGTTGCTGAAGATTATATTTGACCGTCTGGAGTCTGCAAGAGGCACACCAAGAGTGCTCTCTTAACACCACCATTGCCACACCCCCTTCAAAAATCCTAATCTGTTGGGTAAGACACCAACACGTCCGTCAGATAATGAAGGCCATGAAAAAGCATGGGCCTTTTCCACTTGAAAATAAACAGGTGCATTTCTAGGCAGGCTTTCTCTACTGTTAAGAGGAAACATTTCATGGTCCTCCATTGATGACTTTGCAAAATGGAAAGCAAATACAATCTGTTGGAAGCAGCAACAATGTTAATTATAGTGAATGATTGCACACTGGAATACAATGGACCTGGAGAGATTCCTGGTTGAAATAGAGGAAGTAGACATGGATGGAGCCCATTCAAATTCGAGCAACTAAGACAGGAGGTCAGAGGACAGAGACTTGGATGAGCAGCTTAGACGGGAAAATATTACACATAAATAGGCACAAGGAGGCAAACCCTGGCAATGGACACAGTCGAAGATTTGAGATAAATCAAACTTACCCCTTAAATTGTGAAGTAGGTTGGGTTTTGTGGACCACCTCCTTTCTCCATGTAGGCACCTTACTGCATGTCTTGACCACTGGTGACACTTGGGAGATGTCTCTTTGATCTATTGATTTATTAGTGGTGCCATAAGGCTGAGAAGGGGATGGGGAAGGTGAAAAGGACCACATCCTAAGTTACTGTGCAGGATAATAGAGGATTTGGCTTGTGCTCTTCCCGGGTTGTATCACACCAGATTTTCCAGGAATATCGCAAGCCAACAATTACTGAAAGGGCCGTACTGACTGATTCTAGTATTGCAATAGTCAATTTGTGCCAGCATAATCCAAATATTTGTGTCAAATGAATAACATTGTTCACATGAATGGATCAGCAGCCCTAGTGCACAGGTTAGGCTGCCAATCTCCATCTTACACCGTCCACAGTTAAAGCACATAGATTGACCAAGTGTATATAAGGCACATAACTACAGCATTAACTGGCTTGCAGAGTAGATACGCTTAGACCATCACTGGCAGCTAGAATCACATTACGTGCAACAAGTCACTTGTACCTCCCTTCATAACCATAGAGTAATATACTTCTAACTGCATCATCTCAGACATTCTAAGCATCAGCATAGATAAAGTCCTTAACTGGATACAACACAAAGCTGCACAAGAATATTCAGAATCTCACTACAAATGCATTATCTTTGGCATCCTTAAATGTCAATAGCCTAACCCAATATACTAAAATAAAGAAAGCTCTCACACTCACCGGCTGCAACAGACCTGACATCTCCCTGAATTCAGGTCAGGGCTGTAGGCAACATGGGCTGCCATTTCAGGCCTTTTGTACACCAGTGAGCACAGAAGAAAAGAAAACAAGGGCTTACTTTGGTCCTCCCAGCGTCCTCGTTGTCAGCGGCCTGGCTCTATTCCTCCCTCTGCCCCATGCTAATGGGCTGCTGGCGGAGGGAGGCCTGGATCAGGAGCTGGTGCTGGCAGAAGCTCCATGCTACTAACATTGGGATGAGAGTGCGCACTGCAGCCTAGTCATGGGCCACACAGAGCAAGCACTGACTGTCTGTGCTTGCGCTGTGTGGCCCATAACTGGGCTGCAGTGTGCATGCAGTGAGCTCTGGTCTGCTGGCAGGGCTAGCAGTGTTTTTTTAATCAAACTCCTCACTCCAAGCAGAGTGCCAAAAACTCCATTAGCTCCATCAGTGGAGTGAAGCTCACCACCCACCCCTACCCTACTAATGTTCCAATAAATATTGAGCACTTGAGCAAAAATACTAGATGATTAACTTTGGATATACAATCTATCTAGTTAATGGCAGACTCATTAAACTTAAAAGGAAGTTTGTTTCCTTGGCTAAAAGGCATCCCCATAGCTCTTTGTAGCTCATTTTGAAGTATTTGTGTACAACTTCTGTATTTATCTGAGATAAAGTGCTCCATATTGTACATTAAGAGTATACTGAAAATTTGATCTTCATTAAAGGCCCTTCATTAGGCGAGGAGGTCGGTGATCATGCAGAAGCACATGTTCGGTGCCAAGTACAGTTATAAAGGCCATTGTTGGAAATTACCATATTTTTTGTGGTACCGGAATAAACATTTTGCCTTGTCTGTTTTTGCTGCCTGTAAAACTCTTGGCACTTTATCCTTGTTAAGTAGTGGCTCCATTTGAACATGATAACATTGGCATACACCTGATTGTCATATTGAGCATAACTATAAGTCCCTAGAATATGGTACTGTTAGAAATTGGATCTCTAGTTGGTAATGGTTTGCACCATGTCTAAGAAGGGGCCCTCATTCTAGACAGGGCAAGGGAGTCACACAGCTAAGATAACCCCTGCTCACCCTTTGGTAGCCTGGCACAAGCAGTGTGGCTTATCTCAGAGGCAATGTGTAAAATATTTGTGCACACACAAACAGCAGCACAGTGAAAACACCACAAAAGTAGTCCACACCAGTTTAGAACAATAGCCAACATTTATCTGAGTAAAACAAGACCGAAATGACAAACATACAACATATACAAGTAAAGGTATGAATTTTCAAAGATTAAACCTTAGTAAAGTGCTTAGAAACAAAACAGCTCAGACTAAAACTATCACAGAGTCTTGACGGAGTCGTTCCCAAGAGTCTGATACCACTCGTGAGGGAGTGCGGGACGGTCACTAAGTCACCTGGACCCCAGGTAGAGTATCTTGGTAAATGATGTGGAAACAAGATGTTGGATGGAGTTGGGAAGGTGAGGCGTCGCTTGAGCTACTGGGAAAGTGAGGTGTTGGTTCCTTACTGCTAGGCAGGGAAGGTGAGGCATTGTTTCCTTACAGTTTCAGGGGAGGTAATGTGGAGTTGGTGGTGAGGGATCGGATCCTTACGACCCAATGGTGTCAATGAATCAAGGCAAGATGCAAGGTGTCTGCTTTTCGGTGTCGCAATCACTCCATGGGGTTACAGGTGCTGTGGCACAGTCGGTTGTCACGGATGTTGGTTTCACAGCACTCTAGACTCATGCTGTGGCAGGACTTTGGTGGCACTGCAGCTGCCTCTGGCCTGCGTTGCAGGTTACAGTCATTACACTCAGCGGGAACCACGACTTCGGTGCAGGCGGTGGCATGGAGTAGGAGAGTGGCAGCAGTTCCAAAATCAATCTAGAGTTGATGTGCTTAGTTTCTTCTTAGTTGCACCAGAGCTCACTTCCAGGAACTGGATTTGTCACCACTTAGCAAGTCAGGACTCTCAACAAGAGAGGCCAGGTGCTGGTAGGTGAAGACTTTGAGGACCATGAGACTTCTTAACAGGATTCAAGCTCAATTCAAGCCCTTGGAGAGCCTTGGAAAGCAGTATGTAGAAAGCAAAGTCCAGTCCTTTCACTCCCAGGACAGAAGCAGAAAGCCAGTACAACAAAGCAACAGGCAAAGTGACAGTGCCTCCTAGGGCATCCACCTCTTGTTCCTGGCAAAATGTACTCAGTTGTCTAGAAGTGTTCTTACAATGTGGTGTCAGAGGTCCAGTACTTATTCCCATTTCTATCTTTGAAGTAGGCAAACGTCAAAGAGAAGTCTTTGTAGTGCACAAGACCCTGCCTTTCCCAGACCTAGCCCCAGACGCACCCAGGGGGTTGGAGACTGCTTTGTATGAGGACAGGTACAGCCCTATGCAGGTGCAGGTGTCAGCTCCTCCCACCACTCTAGCTCGAGAAACAAAACTCACCTGAATTACCTACATATACCACCGTGGACGCAACCCCACACCAGATTCTGAACTCCTGGACCCCTATTACCAAAAGACTCATGAACTCCATCCACTCAGGAGCACCCTCTGGTCCATTCCCTCATCATATCTTTAACCTAGCCAGCACCTCCATACCACCTGAGCTCTGCTGGACCTTTAACCAATCCTTTGAGACTGCCACCTTCCCATCCGACTAAGATCAACCTGCTGCTCAGGAAACCCCCTACCGACCAACGAGAGCTGAAAATCTACAGACTCATCTCTCTTCTCCATGTCCCAGCCAAAGTAATGGAAAAGGCGGTCAACCAGCAACTCACTGAATTCCTTGAGACACACCAAATCCTAGACCCATCCCAATCCAGATTCAGAAGCAACCACAGCACCGAAACAGCACTCCTAGTAACCACCAATGTCATACGCGCCATACTACTAGACCATGGAGGCACTGCCACACTCCTCCTCCTCAACCGTACTGCTGAGTTTGAATCCACCTTCTGTGCCAGGCTACACAATGCTGCCATCTGGGATAAAGCACTGGAATGGACCAGGTCCTTCCTCGCCAGAAGAAAACAGAGTGTCAGACTACCGCCGCTCAAGTCAGGACCCAAAGACACATGCCTGCAGAGTGCCCCAAGGATCCTCACTCAGCCACAAGCTTTTCAACATCTACATGGCCCTGCTAGCCAAGATCATCAAACAACATGGGCTAAATATAGTGTCCTATGCCAGCGATACCCAACTGATACTCTCCCTGTCTGATGACCCTGTGAAGGCCAAGAGACATTTCCACTACCGGATGAAAGCAGTCGCTGCCTGGATCAAAGCCAACTGCCTCAAACTCAAATCGAACAAGTCAGAAATGCTCATAATCGACTCCACCCCTTCTGTCTGGAATGACTCCTGGTGGCCCAATGCACTGGGAAATGCCACTGCACCCACGGACCACGCTCACAATCTGGGCATCATCCTGGACTCCTCTCTATCCATGATCCACCAAGTCAACACTGTCTCATTGTCATGCTGTCACACCCTCTGACTCCGAAATTTTTTCCAGTGGATGCCCTATGACATGAGGAAGACAGTCACCCACGCCCTGTTCACTAGCAAACTGGACAATGGATACACACTCCATGCCGGAATCAACAAGAAACTACAACCAAGACTACAAAGAATCCAGAATGTAGCAGCCAGGCTCATTCTGGACATCCCCCAACACAGCCTCATCTCCTCCTACCTCAGAGACCTACACTGGCTCCCAGTCAACAAGTGCATCACATAGAAACTCCTGATCTACACCTACAAGACACTACACAACATAGGACCGGTGTACCTCAACCACCACCTCACCTTCTATGTACCCAACAGACAACTCTGTTCTTCCCAGCTCGCCCTCGCAGCCGTTCCCAAGATTGGGAAAAGCACAGCCGGGACATGGAACACGCTACCTCTCAAACTCAGGCAGACCGCATCACTGAAGCAGTTCAGGAAGGACCTCAAGACCTGCCTCTTCGATTGAGCACCATGCCCGTAAACAGCACTTTAAGATCTTACGGGAGATTAGTCATGCTTTAGAAATCACTGATTGATTGATTGAGGAAGACCCATCAGCCTGGTGATGGGTCATCAGGATATGCAGGGCACAGCTTAGTTACCATAGTATGTCTGTGTAAAGTGAATCCACAAAGCCCAACTGTCATCCTGACCCAGACATGTATTCCACAGATAGGCAGAGGAACACAATGGTTAAGCAAGAAAATGCCCACTTTCTAAAAGTAGCATTATTTCACTATCAGCACATGTAAAACACATCTTTACATGTCCTATAGTGCACCCTGTCCATGGGAGTGCCTTGGGCCTACTTTAGGGGTGACTTGCATGTAGAAAAAGAGAAGGGTTGGGTGTGTCAAGTGGGTGCACTTGCCAGGTTGACATGGCAGTTTAAACAAACAACCCAACTGTCAGTCTGACCCAGATGTGGATCCAACAGGCAGGCAGAGGCACACAATGGTTAAGCGAGTAAATACCCACTTTCTAAAAGTGGCATTTTCAAACAGACAGTCTAAAAACCAACTCTACCAAAGATGTATGTTTAAATTGTGAGTTCAGAGACCCGAAACTCCATACCTCTATATTCTCCCAATGGGAATCTGCACTTAAAAGATGTTTAAAGGCAGTCTCCATGTCTCCATGTTACCCTATGAGAGAGATAGGCCATGCAAAAGTGAAAAACGTCAGGACATGTAAAACACATCAGTACATATCCTACCTTTAACATACACTGCACCCTGCCTATGGAGCTACCCAGGGCCTACCTTAGGGGTGACTTACATGTACAAAAAGGGAAGGTTTGGCCTGACAAGTGTGCTCACTTGCCAAGTTGAATTGGCAGTTTAAAACTGCCACACAGATACTGCAATGGCAGGTCTGAGACATGTTTGCAGCACTACTCAGGTGGGTGGCATAATCAGTGCTGCAGACCCACTGGTAGCATTTGATTTACAGGCCATGTGCACACCAGGGGCACTAAACTAAGGACTTACTAGTAAATCAAATATGCCAATCATGGATAAATCAAATACCAATACATTTTAGACAGAGAGCATATGCACTTTAGCACCGGTTAGCAGTGGTAAAGTGTCCAGAGTCCTACAGCCAACCGAAACAAGTAAAAAAATAGGAGGAAGAAGGCACAAAGTTTGGGGATTAGTGTCAAGGTAAACATGTCTGCAGGCCTGCCACTGGTAGCCTGGCTGTGCAGACTGAAACTTCAAATTCAACCCATCAAAACAATCCCACTAGATAGTTATAAACCATTCTTATAAATATTAATAATACACACCTAAGTGGCCTTAAATGTCCATAAGTCAGGGTGCATGATATTCAAGGTAGGATAGGTAAACTTTTAATGTTAAACATGTTGTTAGGATGAAAAAGCCTTCAAAGCTAGTTTTACTTCAGACGGGTTAGCCGTTCCATAGGAAAGAATTTGTATGCAATATAAAATTTAATATTTACATTTCACTTAGGAAACAAATACAGAGTTTCTCTTTGGTTTAAAATATTGATTATAAGCCCAATTTATTGATAAAGTTAGAGCTCTAATAAATATTTTAGAACAGGTTATTTTAAAACGTTGCCTGTTAACCTGCCTAAAGCTTCTAGAAGCCCATTTGCATGAGCACCCAGCTATGACCCAGGAGCAGAAAATCTCCCTTAATGAGGTGTGAAATTGCCCCCAAAGCTGAGATAAAGGCCTTGGGTGTGGGGATGTGTTCTGCTTCACTGGCAGGCTAACCACCTCTGCTGTCTTCAAGAACTGAATTAAGTTCCAATAACCCTACACTATCACAGGCAGATGTAGGTAACACCTGGGCCTGACCCCTTCTTTTTCCCCATGGCCTTTAAGGCATCATGCCCAGTAGGAGAGCATCTGCACCAGGACTACTTTTGAGTGACCACAAAGGATCTTAGACCTCAGTTCCCCATAATCAACAATGGTGGCCACAGCCTACAGCCTTGCCTTGCTGAAGACTTTTTGCTCCAGAAAAGTTTCTAAGTGCGAAGGGAACTTCATGACCAGGTCCAAGTTGATTTTTGTATCTGAACCTCTCTACATTGTGGTCGGCCTTAAAACTTCTCCTTGTCCCAGTCAAGCTCAATTAGATGACAGCTGGTTGGCGCTTAACGCTTTTTGGCACTATGTTTCAATTTAAACTTTAAAAATCCAAACTCTCATTTTACTTATTTGTTTTTTTTTATTGTTTTGGTGTTGTTTATGTTTATTAAACTGGTTTCTATTGTTTGAAAGTGGTCTGAGTTTATATTTGTGATGTGTTTTGACTTTAATAATGTTTGATTACTGCATGCATAGTTTATACAAAGCCTCTAAGTTAGGCTGGATGCCATAGCAACTGGGGTCAGCTCAGATTGATTTAGTGGTTTAAGTGTTTCACCCTGACAAGGCTTGTGGCTATTGTTTGAGGTGGGTATTCACCCCCTCAACTAATAACCCAATTCCACACAGCCATGGACCGCTGATGTGATATGTAAGATATTTAATAATAGAGGGCACATAATGTCATATAATGTGTAGATTTTCTGTTTTTAAATTGCTCCCTTGAGACACCCTGACATTTTGTCAGTAGAGAGTGGTTACGTTATTTTACAGCTCCTCTTTGCTGTAAAGCAGTGCTGCTGTTAATTTCTTTCGTTGGCATCAAGATTTGGTCTCTTATCTGTCTCTCTGCTCCTCCTCCCTGCACCATCTCCGTCGTCAGGTTGTTTTGCTCTTAAAAGAGGCAGCACTGCTTTGATATTCCATATGCTACATGCAGGCCAGACAGCACTGACTGTTTTTTGCAGACAGAAAATGAAGGATGTTGGTGTAACGGACCTAGAGCACTTTTTCTGTATACCAGAAATAGTAACTGAGGTCACAAAGGGACTTACGTGTAGTAAAGTTAGTAATGAAGAGCCTCTGCACTTGTGGCAGAATTTCCTCGTTCAGGGTGGACTCTCCATATTGCGCACTATGTGCAGTGAGCATTGCGGACATTCCACCCTGAATGCAGAGAGTTCCCTGAGTGCAGAGTTTCCGCACTCGTAACTTTACTACGCATAAGTCCCTTAGTGAATCGAACCCTGAGAGCTTTACACAGGGATGCCAGCACAGAGTGACAATTTTTGACCTGACACATTTCATCTTACTTCATGCAGAAGCAGTCAGTATGCGTGACAGTGTGCATAGCGACATCATTAGTCACCAGTAATAAATTATTGTAAGTAAGTAGGATTAGGTGCATCAGTTTCTTACAACAGGTGCATTCTGGCAGCCAGGCATAGCTGTAATAAGAGAATAATGCACAAGGCAGCATACGGATTCAGTTTCTCATACATTATTTTACCGCTTCACATAATGTTTCCACTTTTCCTATTCAATTAACATTAGTTTAATAACCTCTCAGTGGTCCCTATTTCCAATAAAATTAAAGTAAATGTAATCTTTATTTTTGGACGTTCACTTCTTCCCGTGTATTTTCTAACTGGTACAGATTGGCACACTTTATAATCTATTTTGGTTGTATACCATCTGGTTTAATTTTTGCCTTATTATAGATATGACTGTAATGTCAAGTATGCTATCATTTGACTCTAGTAAAGTAGACACCTGCAAAAAATGACCCAGAATGAACGCTTGATTGAGACTGCGTACGTGTAAACAAAGTCAACCCGTGAACAAAGCCTCAGAATAAGAATATTCTGCGATTTTTATGTTCAGTGTCATGTCTGTTTTAACACTTATGTCCTAAATCTCTTTCCAAAGATATCGCCATATCCGATAGTAATAATAAATCTACTTCTATTGAGAGGATGCTTTTATAAGCGATATTAAGATCCTAGTATTTATAGTAAGATAGCTTTGTACACAATATTCTGATATACGACAGTTTTGTACTTAGTAACTATTGTATTGTGGGAGATTATTGGGTCCCATCAAGTCAAGTAGAGCTCTATATCACAACAGTTTGTAAAAGGAATGGCCTGGCCTGGAAACACTGTAATCGCTGTGATAAGAAACCTTTCACTCTCCCAGTCTGTACGTTATCCAAAAAGTCCAGTGTCTACCTTTTGGAGTTCTGTTTTCTATCCAAATGCGACTCACATACAATACATCTGTCAGTGTCTTACCTTATGGAATAAAGAACATTCCCATCTTTGAAGATGCGCAACAACTTGTTGTCTGTTGTAACTTCATGAAAGTTGGCTCCCTTTTCATTGGCGAAGAACAGATCAGGCTTCCATATGGAATCCAACATGGACGGATCTAAATCTAAAGAGTCGTCAGGGTATTCGCTGTACGCAAGACGTGGGTCATTCCACTTCTGACGCAGGAAAATATTTAGACGGTAATCCTGAAATTAGGAAGATGAAGAGCTGATACTTAAAGATACTTCATCATCATCAACAAAGTTTATTTCGGATATAAAAATCCATAAAATGTACACAATAAAAACATCGTTAAAAAAAATCACATTACATTCCACAAACATAAAGATACTTGAAATACATTATGAAATATATATTTGTATAACCTGTTTCACATGAGCACCAGAAACGTTGCGTTTCTAACGTGTGGCAACTTCCAGGGGCAGAGTGGTATTAATTTGCATTCACGCAATGAATGTGTAACAACCAGAACCCCAAAAGTGTACTGGTCTTACTGGGCCCCAAATCACAAAAACAAGTCATGCATTTATCCCTCTCGATGACTTTTGAGAATTCTCAAACATTCCCCGGGATATGCCCAGAGATGCACACAAGTCGCTGCTTTCCTGGCATTAGACTGGAAAAGCAAAATAAGGCCAACATTTGTATGACTCACCTCAATATTCTGTTTTTGATCTGATGCTCCGAAGACTAATATTTGTGGTACACAGCAATAAAGTGCAGCTGTACTGTAAAACAGTCACACAGTATCACCAAAACCTGAGAGGCATATGGAAAGGAGGTTGTAGGCTGCACCCAATGGAGAGGTATTGTTTCTCTATGCACTTCATGTTGAGGAATAAATCATCTCCACTTGGAGCATGTAAATTACTGTATATTAAATGGGAGATTGCAGCCCCTGTATAAAAGTCTGTCTCTAATTTCTTTATTATGGAGTTGTGGCATCTCCAGTCACCGCAGTCACCGGTATTAGCAAACTGATTAGTTGCTCAACTGTAATAAGTTATTAGATTTTATCGTAAAGTCACAATTCTTGCTGCCAGAGACAGCAGTTAAGGTGAAAGGCAGGCCACAGAGCAAAATAATGGCTGAGGTTTAAACAAGGGAAAACAGGACTGGCTTTTCATCGGTCTGACCTGAACAGCTGCCAGAAGAAAGAAGATATTTATTGCAACATGTTTATTTTTTGCATTGTTTGGGTCACTACAGACAGTATAGAGCCCCTCTGCATGTTTCAACACGATTTTGAGCTGCCACATTTTTAATCTGAATTTCAAAAACGTTATATCTCTTCTCTAGCGCAACTGTTTAGACTACTGCTGGACATTGCTACATGATGCAGCATGATGGGTTCGTAGCAGTTCTTCTCACTCCTTCCTGTGAGTAAATACTGGGAATGTCATGTTGCATCTTCTATTTAACAAATGGAGAGTTACACACAGGCTATAAGTTTGCTTTGGGGAACAAGTAGCCGATGTGCAAGTGCACATTTTTTTCCTTCTCCACAGGCTAAACGTTTTCTTTTTCCCTGGGGAGAAACCCATTCTCTTATCCTAGACAAAGAATGAGAGTATTTTATTACTTATCACCACCCCAGGAGAGTAAACCTGTGCCCATTTCCAGTGTACAAATGGGCCGCATTGGAGTTTGTAGCTCCAAAGCAAGTCGTTAGTCTCTGGCCGCCCACAAACTCTCAAGGCAAACAACTCCTTTAAGCACCCACTTCCCACGCCTATAGTTGTAGCCTAGAAGTACACTATGTTACACCCATTTTCACCTAGTAGTTTTCCTTTAGTGGATAGCTGTCAGGCGTGTATGAAGCCATTTTCAGCCATTAAATTAGGTATGTGGCCATAAATGTATTTTTAAACCGGACATGTACCTGCTGACTTTCTCCACTGTCCATGAAAAAATGGAAGCACCTTCAGGAATTTCATAAGCGTGATATGAAGTTAGGAGGATCCAAAGGACTCTTCTGGTCCCTAGGAAGTGACAGCCTCATTCTTAATGCACATTTTGCAGGACACCCTCTACTGTAATGGTTAAACAATGACAATGTATGTATTTTTGTGATAAGGGCTGTAAATGATTTCTTGGTAAGCATCTGTATTGGGTGAACTAATATTGGCACAAATGTTATCTTTAGTTCTGAGGCACAGAATGACACACAGTAGAAGGACAACCCCCTCTGATCATAGTGTAACTTGGAGTACAAGCCTATG
The DNA here is from genome assembly GCF_031143425.1 of Pleurodeles waltl. NCBI lineage: Eukaryota > Metazoa > Chordata > Amphibia > Caudata > Salamandridae > Pleurodeles > Pleurodeles waltl. The sequence goes on from NC_090437.1 coordinate 835,183,304, forward strand.
CTTAGTGTTTCAGACGGCCTATGAATATCGGCAGCCATCATCATCACAGGCCATTTATATATCACTTTTGCACTTATAGAAACCATCATAAACAATTGGGATAAATATTTTGTTGAAGCATCACCTTTCTACCAGCTACTTTATAATATGTGCACTGAAAGATAGGGATGACCATCTACATGCTGACCACATGAAAAGAAAGTAGAAACATGGAAAACGGGGGAGTGTTTACCCCTTCATATCTTTGTGTTGACCTATAAAAGATCTCAATCTTTTAGACTCAGTAAAAATATGAAGGGTTTCATACCAGTTGATCTTTACCAGTGAGGCAGCAGTAAGCAGTGCTGGAAGAGACAGACCTCTCAGCTGTGTGATTACAAATCTCATTTGTCATAGACATATACTATTTTCCCAGGTTTTTAAAGCACATTTTTATCCGTAGGGTTTTATCTTCATGCATTAAACAGGTATATCTCTATTTCCCTTTTTCCAATCTTGACCATTATTGTGGCATTTTGGGCCTCAATATGATGGCTGTCGGTCTGAAAACCCTGGTGGTCAGACCTCCAGCACCACATGGATCGGTGATCCTGACAGGCTGAAGGTGGCAGATATCGTGATCCACTAAGGCAGCGCTGCATGCATTGTTGCCCTGCGGGTTATGACCTCATTCACTGCCATGAAAAGCCTGGGGGAGAACATGTACAGGGGGCCACAGAGGGGCCCCTCCACTTCCCAAGCACTTGGCATGGGCAGATTGTGGGCAGGCAGTGAACATTGCGAGGGTGCTGGTGCACCCTTCAGGCTACAGCACTGCCCCTGGCTTGATTACGAACCGGAGACAATGCTGTAGCCTGTTTCCCACTAGGCAGATGGACAGAAACAGAGGTTTCCACCCACCAGCCTAGCAGGAAACGCCTAGGAAACGAAGGCGGCAGCCACCCTGTCTGAAGTTTGATGGACAGGCTTTTTCTGTCCATCAAACTCATAATGAGAGCCTTTTTTAATCATCCTTTTTTGCGTTTTCACTAAATAAGCTTGAGAATTTCATTATTTTTTGTAACTAATGTAATATTTCTTGTTGCTGCTTAAATACATGACATGTTTCCCTGGTAAAAAGCCTGCTGCTTGTGCTACAGCCATCTGGGGTTCAGCTTAGGTTTTCTCATTGAAACTCTATTTTAACAACACAGAATCCTAAATCACGTTATCAATTTTCAATCCTAGGAAAAAATCTGGATCTAATACTACACAACACTGTACTTTGTACATATAGAGCCTATCCCTCCTTTTTAATATTATATTATTCTTAAAAATGTGTACTCACTTGTTCATGTTGAATTCACAGTTTCATACAGTCTGTGGATCTACTTAGATCAGTGATAAACTCAGGGGCACAAGGTGCTGGAAAATCTATATTTGTGATAAAATGTGATTCATAAAGCTGGTAGGCAATACTGGCTTCACTTTACAAATACTCTCTTCAGATCAAAACCCAATTTCCTGGAGGGGCAACATAATGAGGCTACTGCATAAAAAGGGTCCACAAATATCATCAACATTATAGGTAGAGGCCTCTTCTAGATACTTCAGAGAACGTATTCGCTAAAGCAGAATTCGAGATTTTGTTGACCTAGATAAATGGAAAGAGCGTCCTACAATTGGAAAAATCAGTGTTTGCAAACAGCTTTCCAGGCTGGATAATCTGACTGAACTCAATGTAATACTGGAAAAGTTTATGCAACATGAAAGGCAGATGATTTTTGCCGTCTTCATTGATTTCTTGATTACTTTTTACAGAGTTGATAGTTCTTCATTGTTAGATAAACTGTCCTCTTTAAGGATTTCAGCCTATATCCTAAGAATATTAATGGCATTTGTTAGACTTTTCATCCTTGGCATGGTCTCCCTTAACTTTTTGCCTCTGTTCCCCAGGTTGTTGATGTGTGCTGGATTCTGATTTTACTGTTTGTGTTACTCTGGGCACTTTACCACTGCTACCCAGTGCTAAAGTGGCAGGGCTCATTTACAAAATGTGTCTGTAATTGGCTTATCCATGATTGGCATATTTGGTCTACTAGTAAGTCCCTAGTAAAGTGCACTGGAGGTGCCAGGGCCTGTAAATCAAATGCTATTAGTGGGCCTGCGGCACTGGTTGTGCCTCCCACATAAGTAGCTTTGTAATCATGTCTCAGACCTGCCACTGCAGTGTCTGTGTGTGCCGTTTTAACTGTAAATTCGACTTGGCAAGTGTACCCACTTGTCAGGCCTAAACCTTCACCTTTCTTACATGTCAGACACCCCAAAGGTAGGCCCTAGGTAGCCCCAAGGGCAAAGTGCAGTGTATGGTTAAGGTAGGACATATAGTAATGTGTTTTATATGTCCTGACAGTGAAATATTGCTAAATTCGTTTTTCACTGTTGCAAGGCCTGTCCCTCTCGTAGGTTAACATGGGGGGTACCTTTAAATATGATTAAAGTGTAGATTACCTTTGGGAGCAGATGGACATGTGGAGTTTGGGGGCTCTGAGCTCAAAATTTTAAAATACTTCTTTTAGTAAAGTTGTTTTTGAGATCGTGTGTTTGAAAATGCCACTTTTAGAAAGTGAGCATTTTCTTGCTTATACTATTTCTGTGACTCTGCCTGTTTGTGAATTCCCTGTCTGGGTCAGTTTGACAGTTGGGCTGGTTGCACCTCACACTAGACAGTGACACAAAGGGAGCTGGGGTGTAGTCCTCATTTCCTGATGAGCCATCTATGCTAGGAGGGAGGGGAGAAGTGGTCATTCACACCTAAAAGGGCTGTGTCTGCCCTCACACAATGCAGTCTCCAACCACCTGGTGAGTGCCTGGGGCCTGGCCTGGGCAAGGTAGGATTTCACAACTTTACTATGAAGTAGGCCTACTTCAAAGGAGAAATTGGGTATAAGAAGGGCACCCAAAACCACATACTTTAGAACACTTCTGGAAACAAGAGGAACCTCTGCCTGGAGAGGAGCTGAAGAACTGAGGCAGAAGAGTTGCCCTGCCTGTGTCTGTCCTTTGTGGAGCTATCCTGCAGTTGCTGCTTCTGCCAGAGTAAAAGGGCAAAGACTGGACTTTGTGTGTCTTCCATCTTGCGAAGAACTCTCCAAGGGCATGATTTAGAGCTTGCCTCCTGTTGTTTGAAGTCTCAGGGACAGCAAAGACTTCTCTCTGCCAGCATCTGGAATTTCTGGAGAGACTCCTACTCTACCCTGTGGTGTCCATCCAGTTGCTGGGATCCTGAAAGGAGAAGCTGGCAGCCTAAGAGGAGGAAATCTAGGCACAGAGCGCCGTGAGGGGAAAAGATCGACGCAACTCCGATCTACGGCTGAAGAAATGACCCGCCGCCGTCTCAGTGGCTGAAAATCGATGCACGCTGGAAACGCGACCAAAGAATCGACGCACGGAGCTGGAGGAACGACGTACAGCATCGCTGATGGAGGCTGGGAGATCGCAACCTGCGCTGCGTGGTTTTTGGTTCATCGTGGTGCTGGATTTCTCTATGCAAGTACTGCTGGGTGTGTAAAAACAATGCAAGGTCTGCCCGGACCCGACAGGGCTGACTGGATCAACGCATTGCTCTCCTGCGGAGAGAAGAAATGACTCATCCCGAGCCGATGAAAGGAGAAATGATGCAAGGTCTCGCTCGTGATTAAAATCTACGCATCGCAAGCCCTTTTTGATGCACACTCGTCCGTGCGGGGTTATTTTTGACGCACCCAAGGTACTTTTTCACGCTAACAGTGTTAGTGTGTGTTTGAAACTACTTAAAGACTCTTTTTGATTTTTAATTAAACTTGACTTGTGCATTGAGGATTCTTGTCATTTTTGTCTTGTTTTGTTTAGATAAATATTTCCTATTTTTCTAAACCTGTGTTGTGTCATTTTAGGTGTTTTCATTAAGATACTGTGTGTGTTGGTACAAATACTTTACACCTAGCACTCTGAAATTAAGCCTACCGCTCTGCCAAGCTACCAAGGGGGTAAGCAGGGGTTAGCTGAGGGTGATTCTCTTTTAGCCTGACTAGAGTGAGGGTCCTTGCTTGAGCAGGGGGTAACCTGACTGTCAACCAAAGACCCCATTTCTAACAGCATTGAATATAGATAACTGGTTTTGGGTACTTCAAAGTGTTAGAACAGGTTTGTATAGGAAATTTAAAACTGTGAAAGGTTCAAAGCAGGAATTAGTTTTACCCATGTTTTTCCCTATATATATTTATGACATGCCTGCCATTTTGACCATATCTAACAGTTTCTGTGCAATGTGCTGCTGTCACTGACTAGACATATTGCTTATGTGGGTGACATTATTTTTCAAGATCAATTGCAATCCGTTTTCAATGGAGCCTCTCTGTCATTATGCATATGCACATTTCTTAAAAAATAGTACTCATAAAAGGAAGATCATGGTGTTTCACAGAGACAACAGATTGGCCTTTGCCTTTAACTGGAAAATAGGCAATGCAAGTCTGTAAAGAGTCTCCAGTTGCATATATTTTGAGAAAGCTCTGTCACATAACTTGTCACTGAATCCTCCCAAAATGTAACACCTAGGAAAAGTCAGTGTTTCTGTTGCCAGTGTGCTCTATCCAGTACAGGAAAACTCAGAATCATAGGTATATATTAACAGTGTACTGTTCAGATATCTTACCAACTCTGTTATAAAGCCTTGAATGTTATCTATGGGAAAATTGGCTTTTCTGAATAAAATTTATAATAAGATCTCAAAAGGATTTAGTCAACTTGGAATTAAGCAAATCACCTCACATTAATTTACTATTACATCAAACCTTAAGTTTCCTTAAAGCTATAAAAACCAAATTTCTTTGTATTTGGAAGACGGTCCAACCCTAACACTTGGAAAAGCTGTTTAACTGTTTTTAAACAAATCATTCGAACTACCAAGTATATCTTCTCAAAAACAAGCATCTTATAGAGAATTGGGATATATAGATTGGTGTATTCTTTATGCCCAGAAAACCCCCAGATCATTAATTTGCTGTAGGTAAATCTTCTGGTCGGCTGTGGAAAAGAGAGACACCACTGTTAATGTGAGTTTTAACTGAGTTTGCTAAGTGTGCAAATAAAGACTCTACATAAGTGGGCAAGTTTAAACAATGGTTTGGCTAATTCAGATTCAGAAAAAATAATAAAATATAAATAGACACCATTAGTCAAGGGATACAAAAGTTTGTAAAAAAGGAAATATGTTTAATTAAAAAAACAAATCAAAAGGTAGGGCACTAAATGCCAGTGAAAAATGCATTTTTTTAAATAAATTTTCAAGACTCCCTCATAAGTGCAGGCAGGACCGGGGCACTGCAGGTTTCTTTCTGTTCCACGTGTACATGCAGTTTAAAGTTGGTTATTGTTGAGGGTAGTGTTGTTTTGCTCTGAGGAGCATGGCCGTGTAAGAATTGGTTTTGTGGTTGAGCAGGTGGAAGCCCACTCAGGTAACAACCACATTCTTTGTATACTGATGACCTTTACTTGTGATTCATCTCTTCTCACCAGCTAACATTAGTACCTGTTCCTTTACAAGAAAATCCTGAAAGAAAAAACAAATAGATCGCAGTCTGGTTCTGGCTTTTTGAGCAATAGATGGTAAAGCATGCACTTGAGTAATTGAGAGGTTGATGTGAAGATGTGTGAAATCTACATCAAACTGGAGTCCCCCCTACAACAGGTTGTTAATACATGAAATAAGATTGTTTGTGATTGCCTTCTGTGCCTTTGTAATATGTAGAGGGTGTGAGGAATTCACAAATTTTCTTTTGCAATATTACAGCAAAAGTATGCAAAATTATGTGTAATTAAGTGAAATACAAATTTGTCACTTTCCACTATATTTTAATGCAAAATTAGCCTTTGTGTCAATATTTGATGCAAGGACATATATAAACAGACACTCAGCGGACAACAGCTACAAGTATTTTATTGTTCATGTGCACCCGATGCAACTCATTTTCAATAGATTTTTTATCACAAATGGAGTACAATTACACGAAGTGGCATAATGCTTTAATTTCAGGAAACTCACATAATGTAACTTTCCAGAAATTACGGAAGTTACTCTGGCCTAATTTAAATTTTGTTCAGGCCTAATAACTTCTACAAATCTTTGGTTGGAGCATTGTGCTCTTCAGGTCCCCACATTTCCAGTTTAAGATTTTGAATTGATTTTCTTGTGTCTGTAAGTTCTCGGGAGTTACTAATTATTAGGCTAAGATTTGAGACTTAGGCCCTCATTACAACATTGGTGGTAAAAGACGCTTACCGCCGTGCAGAAGACCGCCAACACACCGCCGCGGCCGCGGAATCCCGCCACAGCTATTACGACCCACTGAATCCGTCAAAATTGAGACACCCACACACGTCCACCACACCAAAGGTCAGTGATAAACTGGTGAAAACAAAACCTCCACCATCACGCAAACAGAAATACGCCCACACTATCACGACACACAAATCCATGCGGCGGTCTTTCAACCGCGGTATTCCATTGGCGGTACACACCGCCACGCTCAAAATACACACAAATTGACAAAACACTGCCACATTGGACAATTCGAAATACACCCACCTGATACACATACATACACCACTCCCACACACCCATTACAATATAAAACTCACACCCACATCACCCACAAACCCCTATGACCAAAATACAGAAAGAAGGCCAGAGAGACGCGGCAAACTACTACCAAGCATCCACAGGCACACAATACCATCACCCACATAACTTCTACGCACCTCACACAACACACCACTAAATACACACACCACCCCACACATCACCCACACCATTCCATGGCACGGCAAAGACACCCCATGTTTCTGAGGAGGAGCTCAGGGTCATGGTGGAGGAAATCGTCCGGGTAGAGCCACAGCTATTCTGATCACAGGTGCAGCACACCTCCATAGATAGGAAGATGGAGCTATGGCGAAGAATAGTGGACAGGGTTAACGCAGTGGGATAGCACCCAAGAAATAGGGATGACATCAGGAAGAGGTGGAACGACCTACGGGGGAAGGTGCGTTCCGTGGTCTCAAGACACCACCTTGCGGGTCAGCGGACTGGCGGCGGACTCCCACCTCCTCCCCGACAACTAACAACATGGGAGGAGCAAGTCTTGGCGATTCTGCATCCTGAGGGCCTCGCAGGAGTAGATGGAGGAATGGACACTAGTAAGGCAATGTGTTACTACTATATTCCCCACCCTACCTGCATGCAATCACTTACCCCCACCCTCGCCCTCACCCCCATCACTCCAACTCCTCACAAATGTCCCAATATCACAAACCACACATACCAACACCAAGCCCTGCATGCAACAACAAAGCATGGACACCCATCACCAAAGCATGGCCACTGCACATACCGATACACCCCCCTAAACCACCAACACACAAGGTCCCACACAGGAATGCAAGCACTGGGTACACGGTCACCCACCCATTGCACACCATGGCACACACAGATGCAATAAACATCCTTTTATACCCCTGCAGGACCCCTACCTAACGTCACCAGACAGGAGGGTCCACACATGTCCACACCACCAACAGAAGAGGCCCATGACAGCAGCTCTGTCCAACTGGATCTAGATGACCAGCACGGCCCATCTGGGACCTCGGGACAGTCGGTTCCCATCACACTGGCACAGGCCAACACAGAGCTTCCCCACTCTGGAAACACAAGCACAGCACCCACCAAGCGGCCCATACCTCTGTCCCCAGGACACGTCAATCATCAGTGTGTCCAGCACTACAGGGAACCCAGAGTAACCCACCACCCCTACAACAACAGGGACCTGGGGGCAGTGGCAGTGGGCACACGGTCCAGGGGACAGAGGCCCAGGAACACAGGGGAACTGGGAGGGCTGCTGTGCGACAGGGGGAGGACAGGCCCAGGGAACCCACTCTCCACGAGGCCCTCTCCAACATCATGGGAGCCTACCACCATTCCCAGGAGACGATGGCAACGGTACTGGTCAAGTTTCAGGAGACCCAGTGGCTGCAGAAGGAGCAGAATTTGGGCTTCAGGGAGGAACTCAGATCCATCAATTCCACCCTGGGCACCATCGTAGGGGTGCTAAAGGAAGTCCTCAACACCAGGAGGGACACTGTGACACAACAAGGGGCCCCTGACACTAGCCTGGACGATGAACTGCCCACCACCTCCGCCGGCGCTGGTGGACAGGAGGCACCGCCACAGGACCACCACACCAGCACCCCACCCCCTGCAGAGGGAGAACCACCCCGCAAACAGTCACTGAGATCCAGGACAAAGACAGAGAACGATGCCAAGACCCCCGCCAAGAAATGAGGCCACCCTGATTGTCATCCTTCTGCCCCACATTGTCACCCTGTCCATTATCAAACTGCCCCTGCTCCACTTCCTATACCCATTTTGGCAATGCACCTGTGAGGCTAATAGACTGGAATCTGCCATGGACATTCCTCCACCATCACCCCTCACCATTTTACAGCACCCTCCAATATTGAGCACTTAAATAAACACCCTTAAAGCACAAAATAATCTGGAGACTGTGATTTCAAAATAGTGTATTAGCAATTACAGTGTCAAAATGCTCTTTCAATTGTAATGTCAACATACCTATGTCACACAGCTCTAGTCCATGAGGAAACAAAGCAGATGTCACACAATGGGACCCACATCTGTGAAATCGTAAGGGAAAGTGACAACTCAGTGACCATACACTTGGTGAAAACAACAGGCAGTAGAGAGGTATTAGTGTTAAAGTACATGTAGTAGGCAGGTTTGTATTCTTACCTGTGTCTCACTGGAAGTATTGCAGGATCACAGAGTTCCTGTTGTCGATGTCCTCTTCTTCTGCTTCCTCGTCTTCACTGTCCACAGGCTCCACAGATGCCACAACACCTCCATCTGGACCATCCTCCTGCAGAATAGGCACCTGTCGTCGCAAAGCTAAGTTGTGAAGCATACAGCAGGCCACGATGATCTGGCACACCTTCTTTGGTGAGTAGAATAGGGATCCACCTGTCATATGGAGGCACCTGAACCTGGCCTTCAGGAGGCCGAAGGTCCACTCTATAATCCTCCGAGTTCGCCCATGGGCCTCATTGTAGCGTTCCACTGCCCTTGTCCTGGGATTTCTCACTGGGGTCAGTAGCCATGACAGGTTGGGGTAACCAGAGTCACCTGCAAATGGTGAGGGACAACTGTTAGACACACACTAACCTGTAGGGATATCCCCAGACAACCATTCCCACTGACTTGCTTCCAGGTGCTCACCTAACAGCCACACACGGTGCCTCTGGAGTTGCCCCATCACATAAGGGATGATGCTATTCCGCAGGATGTAAGCTTCATGCACTGAGCCAGGGAATTTGGCATTAACATGGGAGATGTACTGGTCGGCCAAACACACCATCTGCACATTCATCGAATTATAACTCTTCCGGTTTCTGTACACCTGTTCACTCCTGCAGGGGGGGGGTACCAAAGCCACATGTGTCCCATCAATGGCACCTATGATGTTGGGGATATGTGCCAGGGCATAGAAATCACCTTTCACTGTAGGCAAATCCTCCACCTGAGGGAAAACGATGTAGCTCCGCATGTGTTTCAGCAGGGCAGACAACACTCTGGACAACAGGTTGGAAAACATAGGCTGGGACATCCCTGATGCTATGGCCACTGTTGTTTGAAATGACCCACTTGCAAGGAAATGGAGTACTGACAGCACCTGCACTAAAGGGGGGATTCCATTGGGATGGCGGTCTGCTGACATCAGGTCTGGCTCCAACTGGGCACACCGTTCCAGGATTGTGGCACGATCAAGCCTGTAGGTGATGATCACGTCTTTCCTCCATTGTCGACAGGTCCACCAGCGGTCTGTGCACCGGAGGATGCCGCCATCTCCTCACATGTCCCAGCGGATGGTGCCTATGAAGGATAACAGCGAGCACAGAGTCAACCAACTCAGATGTACGTACCCACAGCTTACACAGAACCTGAAGGAACCGAACTCCAGTGCAGGAGCGACCCCCAGGAGGCCCTCTTCCTAACCCAGGTGGTGGCTACCCCGAGGAGCCCCCTCTTTGCCTGCCTGCATCGCTGAAGAGACCCCTGGGTCTCCCATTGAATCCTATTGCAAACCTGACACCTGTTTGCACACTGCACCCGGCCGCCCCTGTGCCGCTGAGGGTGTACTTTCTGTGCTTGCTTGTGTCCCCCCCGGTGCCCTACAAAACCACCCTGGTCTGCCCTCCGAAGTCACGGGTACTTACCTGCTGGCAGACTGGAACCGGGTCACCCCTATTTCCATTGAAGCCTATGTGTTTTGGGCACTACTTTGACCTCTGTACCTGACCGGCCCTGAGCTGCTGGTGTGGTAACTTTGGGGTTGCCTTGAACCCCCAACGGTGCGCTACCTTGGACCCAACTTTGAACCCTGTAAGTGCTTTACTTACCTGTGAACCTAACAAATACTTACCTCCCCCAGGAACTGTTGATTTTTGCAGTGTGTCCATTTTTAAAATAGCTTATTGCCATTTTTGCCACAACTGTACATGCTATTGTGATGATTCAAAGTTCCTAAGATACCTGAGTGAAATACCTTTCATGTAAAGTATTGTTTGTAAATCTTGAACCTGTGGTTCCTAAAATAAACTAAGAAAATATATTTTTCAATATAAAAACCTATTGGCCTGGAATTTGTCTTTGAGTGTGTGTTCCTCATTTATTGCCTGTGTGCGTACAACAAATGCTTAACACTACCCTCTGATAAGCCTACTGCTCGACCACACTACCACAAAATAGAGCATTAGAATGATCTCTTTTTGCCACTATCTTACCTTTAAGGGGAATACTATTTCTTACTCTGAAATAGTATATACAGAGCCAACTTCCTACAGTAATAACTTTTCATTTTCCCCTGTACAATTCCTGTAGGTCAGTGCCCACCAGAAGAAGGATGTTTGGCGTGCCATTGCCAAAGAGGTCCGGACCCTGGGGGTCTATCACAGATGGAGCACCCACTGCCGTAAGAGATGGGAGGACATTCGCCGCTGGAGCAAGAAGACGGCGGAGGCCCAGCTGGGGATGGCCTCCCAATGTGGGAGGGGTGCCCGTCGCACCATGACCCCCCTGAGTTCAAGGATCCTGGCGGTGGGGTACCCGGGGTTGGATGGGCGCTTGAGGGCATCACAGCAGCCACAAGGGGGTGAGTACACTCTCATTCAGCTGATTCAGCGCGCAGTGAAGGTGTCTGGGTGGGGGAGGTGGGCTGTGGGTTTCCCTAGGCCAGGGCGAGTGTGCTAGTTAGGTCCCCTTCTTCTGGCAGACCCTGTGCCACCCCACCCCACCTGTGTACAGTGCCAACTACACCTAGTCAGGCTCCTGTGACATCCATGTGTGCAGATGTCGGCCATAGCCTTGTAGGCCATGTCCCAGGGATTGAACAGTGGACCCCAAGTGCGAGGCATAGTGCAGTGGGCTTCTGTGTCTGTCATGTCCGCCTACGGAAGCGGTAATGCATGCACTCAACATGTCTTTCTTCTGTCATTCCCCCCCCTTTTTGTGGTCTCCCTGTTCTTGTTGCATTAACATCATCAGGCGGAGGAGCAGTGGCACCGGAGCAGGACGGAGCTGCATCCCACATGGCCCTGTAGGGCGAGACTACGGACTCCGAATTCAGCAGTGGGACGGAGGGCGAGGGGAGCTCCATGCGGGGACAGGAGCTGAGACCAGTGATACGGACTCGTCCTCTGATGGGAGCTCCCTTGTGGTGGTGGCCACATCTGTGCCCCCCACATCTACAGGTACAGCCGCCACCCCACCTACCAGCACTGCCCTCCCAGCAGCCCCTCAGCCTTTGCCCCATTCCCGCTCACCCAGGAGGGTGGGCATCACCTTCACCCCAGGCACCTCAGGCCCTGCCCCAGTCACCCCTGCTGCCCTCAGTGAGGAGGCCATTGACCTCCTCATGTCCCTCACTGTTGGGCAGTCTACCATTTTGAATGCCATCCAGGGTGTAGAGAGGCAGTGGCAACAAACAAATGCATTCCTGGAGGGCATTCATTCTGGTCAGGCGGCCCTTCAGCGAGCTTTTCAGACTCTGGCCTCAGCACTGATGGCAGCTATTGTCCCTGTCTCTAGCCTCCCCCCTCCAACTTCCTTCACCCAGACCCACATCCCTGTACCTGAGGCTACCCCAAGCACACTATCAGACCAGCATGCACACACGTCAAAACACAAGGGAAGCTCTGGCAAACATAAGCACCACACATCCCACAGGCACTCACGCAAGCATCACACATTTGCAGACACACCAACATCCACTGCCTCCACTGTGTCCCCTCCTGCTCATCTCCCTCCTCCCTCCCAGTCTTGTCTCCACTCACACCTGCATGCACATCTACAGCCACTACTTCCATCACCAGCACACACACCACCACACCCCGCTCACGTGTAGTCACCACCCCCACTACTATTCACACGTCCCCTGTGTCCACTCCCAGTGTGTCTGTGACTCCACCTCCCAAGATACACAAACGCAGGCACACACCCACCCAACATCCATCCACCTCACGACAGCCTCCAGCGCATGCACCTTCACCAAAATCACCAAACGAACACCTCCTACAATCACAACCTCTTCCTCCACTCCCAAACCCCCTCCAGCTACCCGTCCCAGTGTTCCCAAGAAACTTTTCCTGTCCACCCTTGACCTCTTTCCCTCACCTCCCCCACCCCGTCAGTCTCCTAGGGCCCGACTCTCCAGGTCCTAAGCTAGCACCTCAGCCACAACATCTCTGGGACCAGTGGTGCCAGTAGTCACCGGATTCTGGAGTGCACCAGGCAGCAGGGCAGCCAGTGTGGCCAGGAGCCACAGCACGGACAGTCCCCCACCTGTCAAGCATCAAAAGTTGGCCAGTGCCCAGGAGAGGGGGAAGACTCCAGCCACCAAAGCCGCTCCCAAGGGTACAGGTGGGAGTGTGGAGTCAGCTGCGACACCTTCCAAGGTGGGGAAAGGGCACAAGAAACTCAGCAAGTCTGGGAAGAGCAGTACGGCGGAGAAGACCGCCATCAACCCCGCTGCCCAGGAGGCAACCGCCATCATCCCCGCTGCCCAGGAGGCCACCGCCATCAGCCCCGCTGCCCAGGAGGCCACCGCCATCAGCCTTGCTGCAAAGGAGGCCACCGCCATCAGCCCCGCTGCCCAGGAGGCCACGGCCATCATCCCTGCTGCCCATGAGGCCACCGCCATCCGCCCCGCTGGGCCAGAAAGGACCGCCAGCACCATCCCCGCTGGGCCAGACAGGACCGCCAGCACCAGCCCCGCTGGGCCCGACAGGACCGCCAGCACCAGCCCCGCTGGGCCAGACAGGACCACCAGCACCAGCCCTGCTGGGCCAGAAAGGACCACCAGCACCAGCCCGCCTGGGCCAGAAAGGACCGCCAGCACCAGCCCGGCTGGGCCAGAAAGGACCACCAGCCCCGCTGGGCCAGACAGGACCACCATGGGCCAGACAGGACCGGCAGCACCAGCCCCGCTGGGCCAGAAAGGACCGCCAGCACCAGCCCCGCTGGGCTAGACAGGACCGCCAGCAGCTGAGTCGCTGCCAAGGGCCCCGCCGCAACAAGCACCGATGAACACGACACCGCCGCCACAAGCACCTCTGTCGATGAACACGACACCGCCGCCACAAGCCCTGCTGAACAGGACACCACCACCACAAGCACTGCTGCCAAGGACACCGCCGCCACAAGCACCTCTGGCCCATGAGCGCCAAGGGCACTGACACTACTGCGTCCACCACGAGCAGGATGAAGCACTCTGCGCACAAAGCCCCCTCCAGAACCAGTGGAGATTTACATCCACTACCTCTGTCCTTGGCAGGATGAAGCACTCTGGGCACAAAGCCCCCTCCAGAACCAGTGGAGAAAGGCATCCACTACCTCTGTCCTTGGCAGGATGAAGCACTCTGGGCACAAAGCCCCCTCCAGAACCAGTGGAGATTTACATCCACTACCTCTGTCCTTGGCAAGATGAAGCACTCTGGGCACAAAACCCCCTCCAGAACCAGTGGAGAAAGGCATCCACTACCTCAGTCCTTGGCAGGATGAAGCACTATGGGCACAAAGCCCCCTCCAGAACCAGTGGAGACTGTTATCCACTTGAGAGGTAGGCAACCCACCCACTGTAGAGACGAGAGTCTGTGGCTTTGCACTCCCCAGGATTGAACAGTGGGCAACCCACCCACTGTAGAGACTTGAGAGACTGTGGCTTTGCACTCCCCAGGATTGAACAGTGGGCAACCCACCCAATGTAGAGACTTGAGGTCTGTGGCTTTGCACTCCCCAGGATTGAACAGTGGGCATGGGGCCTCCTCGTGGATTTGGCGTCATGCACTCAACCAGCTGAGGTGCCTGTTTTATTGCTATCTGATGCCCCTGCAGTGTTCTCTCCGTCATGTTTGGGTATTGAGTGTGGGCCCAGTGTTCCACAGACTTCAATGGAGCAATACCTGGACTACTATTCTTGGTGTATATTTTTGTTAATAGTGTATATATATTTTTGCGTACTGGATTTTAATATATTACAATTGTTACACTCATTTCCTTTTGTCTTTGCATTCTTCCGGGGCGTTTGGGGGGTGTAAGTGTAATGTATCATGCTGTATTAGTGTGTGTGTTGTAGTGGGTGAGGGTGGGGATGGGGGTGTTGCGTGTTGCGTATGTGTGTCCCTGCTTTTTCCCTCCCCCCTCCCCTGTGTCGTAGGTGCAGTACTCACCGTGATCTTCGCCGCCGGCGTTTGTGCTCCTGGTAGAGGAGCAAGAAGATAAGGGCAGGGAAAATGTGCAGCTCTTGTTCCATGGCATCCTGGTTCCTCGCGGAGTGTGTAGAGGTGAGCGTTTTCCCTTCGAAGTCCTGTTTCCGCTGTGTTTTTGTTCGCGGTGAATCCGCCCCGGAAAAGGTGGCAGATTGGTGGGTTGTAATAGTGTGGGCGGTACATTGTCCTCCGTCTGTCTACTGGCGGTGACCGCCATGCTGTTTGTTTGTACTGTAATTCCATTTTTTTCCCCCCGGCCTGTTGGCGGTCTTACCGCTGCTTTAACACCGTCCGCCAGGGTTGTAATGACCACCTTAGTATTTTCAACTGTCTAGCAGAGTGGTAAGCGATCATCTACTGTCTAATTTCTGGTGGATATAATCTCAATCTTCAGGCTGTGGTTAACAGACTTCATTTCCTTTAAAGTAAATCATTTCAAAAGTAGTATTGACACCTCTCAGGAGGTAGATTTAGCCATTTCTTCCAATCTTCCAAGGCTTTATGTTCCAGCATGTTACATGATGATGGAGGTTTAGATTTCCTTCAGATCCCACCTGTCTCTTTCTTGTGTCCAGGGCACTTACTTCTTAAGACGAAGAAGACATAGCTAACTACTGATTGCAATTAGTCAGCCCAGCTTTGGTTGAAACTTTGCCTTTGTCTTTGCTGAAGGAGTAAGTTGCATACTGTAACTGTGATTCTGCCAAAGTGGAAGATTGGATTGCTTGAGATGTTATGATAGTAACAATGAAGTGTGGTTCTACCTGCTTGCCCCTAGACAATTGAAGCTTTGTTATGTTTCCTTCTTTCATTGGCGGTCTCAGGCATATCTCAAATGGGTGGAGTTAAATGGATTAGTTCTAATGATTCTATCAATTATGTCAGTGGTGGTAATAGTGACAGTGGAACATTTGGCATTCCAGGGGCATAGTGGAATGTAGGCACTTGCTTTGCACCATATCTTGCTGAAAGGTTCATTAATAGAGATGCTTGAATGTTTCCCTTTGTACATATGCTTCTTCCACTGGTGGTGTATAATCCATTGTTTTGGCTCTTATTGATATTGGTGGTGATATTGCTATTGCTGTTGGTGTTGGAAATTGGAGAAAAAGCATTAGATCCAATTGGCACAGATTAGTAGCAGTGTTAATAGCAGTGTAGTGTTAGGGTGAGTACATCTCATTAGTTATGATCTCTAATCCAGCAGTAGATGTAAAACTGTTGGGCTGTGACAGAACTTAGAAGCAGTGGCGGTAGCTGAACTGACGAGCTGTTGGGCAGGTAGAAGTGGACAATATGCCCTTGGAGAGGCTCTGATATTGCGAGTCTTAAATGTCTACATAAGCCTAGTCATCTTGGTGTGGATCATCTGGGAACATCAGAGTCCCCAGTTTAAATGTATCCATTGCATGACATGGAGTTAGAGGAAGGGGAGGGGGCATCCCAGGCCACATCAGGTGCTGTAGCTACAATCATTGCTTATGATAAGCTGTTAACAAGCTCTCCTGGAATATGTCAGTTTTTTTCAGCCTGTCCCTTGCCTCTCCCTGCAGAATGCTTTACAAGATCTGTTGTGGTGGGTAGTTTCTGGGCTTTGGCTTCACCTTTATTCGAGTTCACACCATCCTTCTCTCCTCATTTTTTTCTCAGCTTGTATAACCTGTCCTCCCTACTTCCTTGTCCACCTTCTCTCCTATCCTGTTTTTCCCCTCCCACTACATCTGTGAGCTACAGCATTCTCCAGCACAGTTGTATATAATGACCAAGTCAGTATGACTTCTACAACTTCGAACAATACAGACATGGAAGCACTTCTTCTGGGACTACAGTCATTTCAGTAATAAGTGTATTATCTCAATTTAAAGATATTCCCAGCTTTTAGGTGCCTATAAATTATTGATGTGCTCTGATGAGGAAGTCAACAGGTATCTTCCCTAGTGATCATGCTAAGAAGGAATTCACAACTTGAGATTTTAAAATGTCGTCCCATTTTAGCTAAAAATGGCCAGTTGAGATTTCTAGGTAATGTGAGAAAGAACGTGAACATTCTATTCAAACCTCCCCAATTCCAGCAGAGAAACCAAAGAGCCAGTAACACGACTAAAATTTGAGAACTTCGATATTTTGAAAAAGCAGTGTCAGGCATGACTTTCACTGAAAAACAAGGGCCAAAAGGGGGCTAAAGGTAGGGCAACGGTAGGAGGGCATACGGATGACTACAATACAGAGGTCGAATAGTCAGAGACCCAATATCTCATATTTAATAATTGTGACTCAGTGTTGTTATTTGCTACCAGCAGAGTCTTAGAGAGTTAACGTGTACCTGTAAGGACAGGTTCATAGAAATTCAAAGGTGTGACATAAATAGTTCTTAAACAATTAATCATTCTGATTTTGAAAAATTTCAGTCGACGGCCAGGAGCTATCTTTTGACAAGATTGAGAAAACAGGGTTTTAGAACTTAAGCCTTCTTTGACCAACATGAACTGCGCTTCTTCAGTTTTGTTTGTGAGAGCATTTGTGAAGCATTAGTAGTAGAATTCTAGGTGCATCCCATTTCAATGGCCACACATTTACAAATGAAACAACAGAATAAATTCTAAAAAAATGAAAATTATTCACTTTGCAAACACACTATATATTTCTACAGTCGGAAGATCACATTCTAAATCAATGTCACAAATTGCAAAGTGTTCATTATAATGACACTGAGAGAGTGTAATCTGAATATTACCTGTTTTAGATGTGAAATGCTTATACTTAACAATACTGCATTAATAATATTAAACATTGAAACGTATTTTAAACGTGGAGAATTATTGTACGCATATACTAATGTCATCTATAAGAAATGATTGCTTATATTATGAATTAATCGAATACATTAACATTTACGAAGATTGCATTTTTATTAGAATCCATAAGCCTTAACTTAGCGTGAGCCGAAGAATTAGCTGTGTAGCTCTCATATTAAAGCATATTTTTCTGTTTCTCCAGTGTGCTGACTTGCAAAAGGCCATGACCCATCATGTATTCTTCCATTGTCTTTGTATCGAATTTAAGTTTTCTCCCATCCGCATTCTAGCTGCTTTAGTATAAGTCTTATACGTTTTGCAACAAATATTGAAACATCCAAGGACATTCAACCACGGAAAAGAGAACTTTTGACCCGAAGAATGTGCCAGAGAATGAAGTAACCCCAGATATGCCACCTACGAAAAACGTAAATTATGAAGACCAATTAAAATGTTATGAATTATCGCGAAATGACAAGTGCATTACTTAATGTATAATTTGATAGGTTACAGATAGTGGGATGAAATGACTATCCAATTAAATTTTGGGGGAAGGTATTGCCAAAAGGGGATAAAAACCCATGACACACAAGACTCGAGAGATCTAGGTATGGAATGATATTGATTGCATCCAGAAACTTTGTCACTCTGTTTGGTGACTTGAGACTTAATAAACCATCCTCACCCTTAGCCGCCCCATTACACTTTTCTTCCTTATGAGGGAAGTGTCCCCTGCCCTTAGACTAGATAGACTGACAGCGACTCAACTGATGTCCTGAAGACGAAGACTGATCCTGTATGCTGACTCATTCCGAGGAGGGTAATTATGACAGTTGCTCTTGTAATTTGTCTATTTGCTTTTCTTTTCTAGGTGCCAACTGCTGTATTTTTGATTAAAGACCTTAGTTAGAT
This sequence comes from Pleurodeles waltl, assembly GCF_031143425.1. Classification (NCBI taxonomy): domain Eukaryota; kingdom Metazoa; phylum Chordata; class Amphibia; order Caudata; family Salamandridae; genus Pleurodeles; species Pleurodeles waltl. Next base: position 835,201,864 of record NC_090437.1, read on the forward strand.
GTTTTCCAAATCGATGTTCTAAATTGTTTTTGCATGAAGTCCAACATGCTGATGCTAATTAGTGGTTAGGCTAGGGTTCACCTTGACTGACGCGACGAGCGTGACTGACGTTGTACTATGCTGAACTGGGCTTATATGATGTTCTACGCATTCTGACTTGTGTATTTCTTATGTTAGTGTCTTAATGGTTCTGATCTTTACATTGTCAAAATCTTATCACAGTTGCCACATCGTGACTATGCTCTTTTGCCTGTTGGTCTTGAGACTAATATATCTGCTATTAGATTGTAATCAATAGGGAATAAAATTCACAAAACTTCAATAAGGTGTGGTTATTCATGACTGAAAGGTCATGGTTGCGCCGACAGTTTTAACCAATGTCTAAATTGAGATATATTGTGGTGATATGTTGATGATATTATTGATATATTGCTTGACATATTGATCAGTTACCTCGTCTTACGGTGTCTCACCACTGGGTCAAAAGATTCATCGGCCTAAAACGAGTCCTAATGTGTATAAATTGACATAGAAGGAAGCGTTATCAACACCATTCACGTTCTGTTCGATCATTTGGAGCACAGGATGAGATTCACTGTCTCACTATTACGCTGGGTCTGGCTCAACCAGTTGGAAAGAGGACAACAAGTTAGACTAGTATCTTTCACATTAGCAAACATCATTATCAGTATTGATTGTTTGCATACTTTACTGTCCTACAGCTTTGTTTTTTTTGTTTCATTCCAACCTAAAGAAATACGGACTCTGGATAATATTGCACAATGACCAAACGCACAAAGCATTTTAAAACCTACATTAATGGGCTGCTTCTTGTAATGGCGGATATTGTGATGACAAGGATTGCAGGAGGAGAGCTGGGCATGCTTATATGCAGTGTTTAATTTGTAACTACAAACGTGTCTGTGCCCAAAGCTCTCCTCTGAAACACAGGGCTGCTGCATTTAAATGTGCGAACGGAGAATACTGAGGCAGCATAATCCTAAAGCCATCGCGGGCCTCTTTAATACATTTACAGCCACTTCCTACCCCTTCAGATCACTCTCTCAGCTTTTTGCTTTCTCCCTTTGTGAAGCTTTTTCGTTTTTCTTTTTCTCTAAGTAAATGTCTGATACAGAAAACTAAGTGCTAGCCCTCAAAAATAAGTGTCCTGCCCCGAAAACCACAGTCTCATATTAAGCACTGCTTATGTGACCCTTTCACCATGACACCGCCAAATTAGGGCAGTTTTCTCTTCATGTGCAATCAGTTTGTCGTTATAAGTAGGGCTTAGATAACAGCTTATGGACAGCATTGCAGAAAGACGCAACGCTCACAAACAAGTACGGAGACTCATTCACTGTGAAATGCTTCATATCTGGGTCCGACTGAGGTGCGAAGGTCGTAGATGCACATTTACTGGAATTATGGAATCACCCTTCCACTTTAGGCCTCCTTACGTGCTTTACTTCAAGTCTTCTGCAGGAATCTGTGATAACAAGTCACCAGAGGAGTGATGAATTGCCTTTAAACTATTTAAAAGTGACTACACATTTATGGAGAATACATATTTAGGGAAACATTGAAAATTAATTAGTTGGCAGCTGTGATCTAACTGCGCATTTTTATTAAGCAATCTAGGTTAACAGCAGACTCTCGAAAATATACAGGCATTCACTCAACCTTTTTGTAGTGGTTGCTTTTTGCTACCATACTTGTTTCTAATACGAGAAAAGATGTGTTCTGGTATCGTTTTCAAGTATCCCGACGAGACACCCTAAAGTACCTCTCACCGTTCCATTCCATTCCTCTAGTTCAGTGGTTCCCATCCTTTTGACTTCGGTGGACCCCCACTTTATCATTATTGTACCCCCTGGAATCCCACTGAATCATTACTGGAATCCGGGGACCCCTCACTGAGTCATTATTGGAAGCTGAAGACCAAATCTGTTAATATAATTACATTTTCTAAGCAGTTGCGGACTCCCAAGGGTCCTCGGACCACAGGTTGAGAACCACTGCTCTAGTTCCATTCCTGTTCAGACAAACCCTGCTGGACATTACACCTGCTCCGTAAACTTAACACCATGTTTTGGAATACTTAAAACTACAGATAAATAATTTAAATTTAACTCATGAAATAGGGCTAGCATGATGCATTTACAGTGTATGGCTGCAAAACATTTAGGGCCATATTTATACTCTGTTTGCGCTGAATGTGCATCAAAAATTTTGACGCACATTCAGCGCAAACCTTGCCCCATATTTAAACTATGACGACCGACCCCGCGGATGTCAAAATTCCTCCGTGTGCATCATTTTTTGGATGGGGGAAACCGCCTTGCGTTAATGACATGCAAGGTAGGCGTTCCTGCCCAAAAAATGACTTTAAGGCCTGTGTGCCATATTTATACTCCAGCGTCATTTTGACGCACAGGAGGGGGCGGGCCTTAAAAAATGGTACACAGCCTGATGTGTGCTTTTTTTAACGCCTGGGTAAGGGCAGGCGTTAAGGGACCTGTGGTCTCACTTCCATGGTCTCTGACCATGGAAGCAGTCCAGTGGTGCCCTTCCCTGCCCCCAGGGACACCCCCTGCCACCCTCGCCCACCCCTGGAGGACACCCATGGATGGGGGGACCCATCCCAGGTAAGTACAGGTAAGTTGAGGTAAGTATTTTGTTTCATTTTTTTAAAGTGGCATATGGGGGCCTAATTTGGGCTCCCCTACATGCCACTGTGCCCAATGGCCATGCCCATGGTACAGAAGTCCCCTGGGCATGGCCATTGGGCGAGGGGGCATGACTCCTATCTTTGCTTAGACAGGAGTCATTTCAATGGGGGTTGTGGTCAAAAAATGGCGCAAGTCCGGTATGAGCCATGATTTTTGGATCAAACCTGACTTGCACCATTTTTTGACACACAACCCCCATTTTCCCCTACACCGGCACTGCCTGGTTTGAGTCATTTTTTTTACTCTGACCAGTCCGCAGCGCCGACTAACGTCAATCCTTAAATAAGGCACCCGCATGGCACGTAGGAATGGCGTTAGCCGATAGTAAAAATGTTGAAACAAACCAGCGCTGGTGCTGGTTTGCCTCAAAAAGTTTAAATATGGGCCTTAGACCTCTCAATCAGTGAATTCCCCTGTTATGACAAGGTCACCAGATGCTGCAGAGCATTGTACCAAGCTCCTGCTGTGTATCTGGTGTGAAGAGAACACAAAATGAAGTGTGTCTTTTTGTATCATGCAGATATTGTCGTTGGGATGCTACAGGCCTCAAAACCACAAGGAAGCTCCATTCAATCAAGAGCTTTGCCTTGTGGTGCAATATTTAGATTATTCAATGGTCCAGTAACATCCATATAATACAAACAATGACGTGGTCCTATATGACACCATATTTTTAGTTCATACCTTGGCTGTGTACATTTTGAAATGAAGTAAGTAACATCCTTTGAGACTGAGATAACTGGTTTTCTATGAGGTAATATTTTAAATATACTATCTTAACGTATTTTAGTTCCCTTTTAGTCAGATGTGATTCTGGGTTTAGCTAAATGCACCCACAACCAGCATTCAATGTTTAGTAAAAAAAATAAAAATGCCCTTTGTTCTGTGGGCCATACAAATATTGATGGCAGCTAATTTCTGACAGGCAAATATAACCAGAAGTTGTTCCAAACCTTAGGTCCACTTCTCTGCAAACGGGACATTTGATATGGCCTTCTGGAACTGATTTGGATGCCCCTGGCGGTTGACAAAAAGAACATGAAATTCACTGAAGCAGACGATATGAATGGGCAGATTTATCATGACGAAGTGATGAAAACTGCTGCAAAAATCTTGATAAAGTATTTATTTTCCAACACAAACATTTTTTGTGCTGTAATGAAGCTCTAAAAGTAATGCAAAAAGCACCTTGTGCTGCTTTGCATTACTTCGCATCAAGGTGGCATCCCATCGCTGTTACACAGACCATCCACAATACCCCTCAAGGATTATAAAATAAAGCTCTAACTGCTAAAATTGAAAGACTGGGCTTTACACAAGGCATTAACAATGAGAAACTCTTTATTTTCTCCTAACTTTTCAAACACTGCATGTGTGCTGAACAGTACAGCACATATCCAATATGTGAAAGGTATTCAAATTAGTCTAAGTGTGGGATTTTTTAACGGAAGGATACCATTCTCGAGACAAGGCAATCCTTCATGACACAGCCTTCTGGACACCTATTGTATGTTACATTCAAGAGACAGACAATACACGTGTATGCCCTGTGTTTATGGTATAAGCTTACAAATAGGCTTCTCTCTGATTTGATGTGCTGTTCACTCCAATTGAGTTAAATGTTCCATTCTAATGTAGGATCTCAGACTACTCAGAAATCCATGAAGCCCTAGCCCTAAGCCACATATTCTTTGAGTTCAAAAGCTAAAGGATGATTGCCTCCAGATAACAATTCCCAGCTACAAAATCTAACCAACAAATCACCTAAACATATACTGAGATGTCAAAAGGGGCTCTGCTTCCTTTCAGAAGGAAAGGTGGCCCTAAGAGATGACATGATGATTCTCTCAGCTGCATACAAGTCCAAATGAACAAAGTGCCACTAAAAGAGTCACCAGCCTTCTGATGGCCAGTTATAATAGGTGGCCATCCCTACATGTGTGACACAATTTGGGGTGTAAGAAAAATTACCTTAGTATGTTATTTAATAAAAGGTTGGAGTAAGTCCTTGCTCATCTACAGTAGCACCACTGTGAGCAGAATGAGAAAACAGACTAATTACTGGCTGCTCCGAGTAAACAGACAATCCTGAACTGCAATAACTGAGATCTAAAATGGCCCTAATACCCTATTCATACATCCTGAGGTAACAGTGAGGACCTTTTCTTATGTTTCAAAGTTCTGACTGCTCCAAAACCTCTATGACCGACTGAATTTCTAGAGTGGGCTTTGCCTGCCTGTGCTGTCCGCCAAAGGCCAAGGCCTGGTATATGGCGAAATTATGAATAAGGTTATAGAAGCATTGATCTCTGATGTGCTTATGGTAAAGCACTGGGCAATGATGACCTACTGACTAAAATATTTGTGATCAATAAGCTACTGACTCAATTTCTTTTATATTATGTCTTTGAAGAGGCATAAACAGCAGGAATTCAAATGAAGAATGTTAAACTGTTGACTAAGCTGAGAAGTGACCATCCTTAGTGACAGGGCCATCACTCTGATAAGCGCTGATCGGAAAATACTGGTGTGAATCCTGGTGCATTGCCTTTGGAAGGTTTTTGTAAATGAATACATGAGTTTTACATATTTATGAGGCAGAATATCAAGACATCATCTGAGACTGTTGTCAGATATAGTGTGTCCGGTGAAGGACAGTCCGGGTGACGCAGTGACTTTTCCCTCGGACCACAAAAAGTATTTTGACCGTGTTGAGAGGAGGTTCCTGTTTTGATTGCTGTGGAGGGCCGGAGTTTTTGACTCTTCAATTCTTGGTGGTTTGTACTGTAAAGGGGAGCTGAGTAGTTGGGCACAACCCCTTGCAGTTGAGGTAAAGCAAGCCTCATGGACCATCTCACATTATCACAGCGTAGATTTGTTCATACATAATGGGGCATGGATAGGGAACAATGCAGGACTTTTGTTTGGTGGCCATACATTCAGTTGATTTGGGTGATCCTGTATGACCTGGTACATAATGACAATTTAAAAACTTTTGATGCTCTTAATAGTGTATTACCTGGGTGAAATATAGTCAATTAATGCAGATACCAGTTGGCAATTTAAAACCTTCACAATTCTCTGACTTGGATATTGCATAAGCCCATTGAAGAAGGCAGAAGGCAAAAACACTCTCCACTGCTCAAGTTTGTATTCTTTGACACTGGAAGTCAACCATTCTAATCAGTCAGACCGAACGGTTAACAGAACTCTTCCAACTTAAGGAACATTAATGTATTACACATAGGCTGTTACCTCAGGTTTCACTGTTCATCAAAACCCTTCATAACATTTCACCCTCCCCAAGGATCTCAGGACCTCTGTTGCACTGGTGCTGGTTATATCCAAACTCGACTACTGCATTGCCTTTCTGTTGAATATTAACCAAGGCTCCCTTCATAAGCTGCAACTCATAAAGAAAGCTGCGGCTCGCCTACAGCTGGACCTCCCTCCGGTAGCATCGGCTAGTGAGAGCCTAAGGCAGCTACACTGGCTGCCCATAGGGAAGGGTATTTACTTTGAGGCTCTCTGTATCACCTTTAAGGCTTTGCACTCCAAGGGCTCCAAATATCTCTGATTAAGATCAGCCGGCCTTCACTTGGCCGTGGTCCCCTGCTGTAGGAATTCTAAATAGGATGACAAGGCTTTTTCTATTGCGGCTGCCAAGTTGTGGAATTCTCTTCCACTTCATATCATGAAATTGGAAGCCTTCATGCCATTCTGGAAACAGCTTAAAACCTGTTTTTTTGCCCTAAAATCCTGCCCCTGTTTTTTTTTGCTATCTTACTGCAATTGTTTGCTTCTCTCTCTGGCAACTCATCAATGCTACGGCCGGAATGCATTTCATAAATACAAAAGACAATACAATACTTTTTAATTGGATATGGAGCGCCTGCTTGAAATACTGATGTAGTTCAAATACATTTATATCCCTTTTTATGATATGACCCTGCCTCACTATGAGTGACACAATCCATGATGTCTCTCTGCAGCCTCTGAGCGAGATTAACTTACATGTAAATAGGTACTTAAGTCGAGGAATAGATCCGACATGGCTGTAAGCTAGCGCTTTTTTCAGTGCTGTTTAGTAGGCCATGTATATATTATACTCCATGGCCTTTATCTGCCCCCCTACCTGAGTTGTTTTTTATCTCAAAATATTATCACACAAATAGGGCTGTTATGCTCTCCTGGAAGTTTGATTGTATGATCTTTTTTTACTTACTGACATTATTTATGAATTTTAGTGTCAATGAGCTTTTGCTGTACTTTTATTGTACCACTTAATTTAAAAGGATGATAAAACTATAGATACTACCCTTCTAGTGGGTGTCCCACACACATCAGACCTTGGGCTTTTTTGTTTATCTCTAGTCACCTTGGTCATAAAGTTCTCTCCTTTGTGTTCTATTAACTCTACTATGCTGATGACACAGATTTTTTTTCTCCTTCCCAAATTTGATCTGACCTCCAATCAGGCACTCCGACTGTCTCCAACATCTGTCACTACATTAACTGATTCTAAATTAAACCAAACAGAAAGGCTATTTATTCTCCTGCATCTTCTTCTCCTATTCGATCTCAAGTTCCCCTGAATCAATGAAAGTCACTCTATCATTTCAGGGTTCATTGAACATATCTGTGAAGCTGGAAGCCCTCATCAGCAATACAGTCTCCACATCATGCTACCAATTACTAAACATATGACAACTCTTCGTACTAACTCCTTTAACAAATCACACATCACATATCAACTCTGTTGATTGCAGTAGACTTGATGATTTCAATTGTTTCTTCGTCAATTTACCTGGTTGCTCAATTACTCCTACACTCCACTAGATAAAGGTATTAACCTAGCAATTCAACTTTATATAATCTCCCTGGACACAGCCTACCTCCAACTCCAGCTATGCGTTATAGGCTGCTTGCCAAAAACAGAACACATTAAATAGCTGACATTAGTAAACAAATCAATAAACACCTTGACCTCCAGCTGTCTTGCTGACACAATGCCATCTTATGAACTATTATGCAAATTTCGATCCACCAAGCAGAACCTTCTAGCTACACCTACACCTTAATGTGCCTCTTCCAATTTTTTATGCATTTGACCTGTTAGTCCCAATCAACTGGAATGCCTTACTGCCTGTCATTCAGGCCTCGAGCTCACTTCAGAGCTTCAAAACCGCATTAGAAGATCATCTATTACACAAGAGAAGCAAACTGGACAACCACTCACTCTATTGAATTTCTTTATGTAGTAAGCCTCCTGGAAACAAATTCCTCCATAGCAGGTTATGGTTTGTCCTCATGGGGTCTTTTCTAGTTATATTAAGAAATGTAAATGTCTAATAGTGACCGATCTGTTACATTCACCTCATATTTAAATAATATAAACTTTGCTGACCAATGTGTCTTCACTGAACTTTGGCACAACATTCATGACTAAAACATTGCGTTGCAGTTATTAGTTAAAAAAATAAATGCATACAACATTGGCACATTTTGGCAGCTGATGAAATGTATTGATAGCGGAATTTACTTATTTAAATGCTGGAGTAAAAACACCATACATCCATGAACATATTTTGATGACATACATGTCTTGATGAACGATCGTGCAAAAGGCATCCTTTGTAAGACTTACTTTGCTGTAGAATGGATGTCGTGGTCTCCGAAAAGAAGGAATACATTACATCTCCTTGTAATACGACATTCAGAAAAACAACCTCTGTAACAATGTCGGTGAGATGGTGACAAACGATGAGACAAATGAAACACTGGATGCTATGAGATGAGTGCCTCTCACTGCGGATCAGCTGGTTCTGAAGTAATAGGGAATGAAACACATATGTTTTAAAAATATGTATATGATGGCACGTGTGTATTGATAATAAAAACGTTCATACGGAAACTACAAAAATCCTTAAGGAAATATTGAATAAGAAAAGGAAGTCAATCATTTGGAATGAAATGGATCACAGTGGTTGGTTGCATGGTCAGGTGGAGGAACCCATTTGATAAAACGTAAACACTATTAATTTAATGCTAGACGTTTATTGCAAAAACTGAAAAATCACAATGGTTTCATACTTATAAACCTTTATATACCAAAGTCAAAATATGGCATTCAGCAAGTAAATTAAAAAAAGGGAATTTGGGATATTTCTCACAAAATTCAAGTAGTGGTGTAAAGTATACTCGTTATTCCACGTAACATTCTTGTAATAGACAAGCATGAATAAACATGTGTTTTGAACTAAATGTATCTTTTTTTTCAAAAATAAAATGTACTCGAAATATTTTTCTCAAAATGTAACACACAAAAGCAAAATTTGATGAGGATAACATCTTAAAGATCTGTTTTGATCTGCCTAACATAGTGAGAATCCTAAACATGAGGGGTATGGTGAGAAGGGATATACTGGAACACCTGAATGAGAATTCAGCTTCAGATATGAATCATTAAGACTCTATGAATGAATAAATATTAGGAAAACAGCTTGCAGGTGCGACTGAAGAAGCATTTGCAAAGAAACATATTCTGCCAGAAATTTCCATGGTTAGTATTGATAAATGCATTTTAACTTGGGAACAAACATCAACAAATCTGAAACGGGTGGATATAGTACAGAGAAAGATATGGTTAGCCTTTTTTAATGAATTTATTATTATTAATGTATTTTGGGGTTTTTGAAAGTGAAGCATTCATTGCGAGCAGGGTCTATTGGCACTGTTCGCACTTTTATACTAAATGCAGTTTGTACAGAATGCTTGCACAGTTTTAGAACAAGCATTGTGAATGCCAACAAGTCTGGCCTATGAATGAAAGTGCCTTTGTGTCATTGATGGGTTTAGGCAATTTATAAGTCACCATAACTGCACTCTGTCACTCATCTTCGCACTCATTCATCCAATCATCCACTCACTGATATTCTTGCATCACCATCTGACCAAGGCGCAAAAAACACACACAAACTCAATGACTTATGTAAGGGAAACCAAACAGAAAAAAGAAGTCATGCTGCTGTCTAAACACTGCAGTCATATGCTTGCACTAATGAAAATAAACATTGCAGGGGGTGTCTCTCCTGCAGAGGTATTGTAAATTGTTCATCATTGTTTGAAAGTTCCAGCATAGCACCCACATTTACAACCATAATGTTGGCTGTATTGGAATGGTAAACCAATGATACCCTATAAACAACAGTTTTCTATAACAGTCACCTGATTTAGAGAGAGTGGGCATATGGGATATGCCACAGTTCAGATGAAATAAGCTAAAGCAAGCAACTGGTTAGCACTGCCTGGAGAGCTGCAGTATTCCCTTAAGAAATATTAAAATAAAATGAGGAGAACCAAAGAAATGAAAGGGGAAATGTAAAAGGAGGTAACTGAAAACTAAAATACTGTCCAGCCAGCCCTGCCAATGAAGTGCATTCATTCTCAGGTGAATGCACACATTTGATTTGGAAAATGGCATTGTTCAGAGGGCAAGAGAGACAGTGATTGAACCATTATCACAAGCAGTGCATTGACCTGGATGGAAACAGGGTGTAAGTGACACTCAGAGAGACAAATGGCAGAACACAGCTGACCCAAATGCACTCTTTGCATGTATATGGATATATATTTATATGTATAGATATATTTATTTTTAGGTATTATTTTATTACAAGATCCTGGCAGGCAGCAAAGAAGAGTTCTAGCAAGAACTATTATAGTGCAAAGATTTCCCTCTAAGGTTTGTCAGATGTAATACCAACAGCAAAATCCGTTCCTAGAAAGGTGAGCTATGACATTTTTTGTAACAAAATATCCTTCTGTCCACTTTGATACAGAGTGATAACAATCTACATTTAAATCTTTTTTGATTTTAACACATGTTTTTTCACAATTAATATGCTAGGCCCACTGCCTTTATTGTAACATTTCACATTTGGGCACATCTAGTTAGCGATCCATTGTGGTCATAAATTAGAATTTAATGAAGCAGAATTCTAGAGGCTGCCTATTGCCTTTCAATCTGACAATTGTTTTGAAGACTATCTTTCTTCTCAGATAGTAAGGATGTTTTTCAGTATGTTGAACTGAGTGGTTCTCATGGCCAGGTATAGAAAGGTGGTGATCAAAGAGTTTAGCTTCTATCCGAATCTGTCTCTATATTCTTCACTGTACCTAGGGCCTGGAACAATGTGCTCAGAATTTTATGCATATGAATTCAGATAAATGGGCAACACCTGGCCTCTTCAAACATAAAAGCCAGAACCAGATTCAGATACTAAGGCCCATATTTATACTTTTTTAGCCCCACATTTGCACCCCTTTTTAACACGAAAGCGGCACAAACGTACAAAATACAATAGTATTTTGTAAGTTTGCACCGCTTTTGCGTGAAAAATTGACACAAATGCAGCGCTAAAAAAGCATAAATATGGGCCTAAGTATATGTTGGCACTTATATAGGCAATTATGGCGTCCAACTGTGAAAAATCAGGTAACATGAACCTCTTTGGGCTATTAAACACAAATGGATCGGGGGTGTAAGCAGCAACAGGTTAGCCACTGAGAAATCAATATACACTCACAGATGTACATGATGTGCATTTTCAAAAACCTTTCGGGTGACTTTTCACAGTCAATTTTCATAACTGTACTTGACACCACTGTAGATGTATTGAGTAAGTGTGCAAAGTGAGAGAAAAAACATCCAAAAACCTCACTATTTACTTGGGACAAGGTGGAGGGGTGATCTTGATCTGAACAAAATATTTTCGTTGTTTAGAATAAAAAATGTAGGTGTATTTGCACTTCAGCTCTGCCAGTATACTGGTAGTCTTTCTCTTGTAGGTATCAGCAGGTTTGGGGATATGAGGGTATTACTACTATTGTAAATCTGGCCCGATCACTGACATTATATCGGAAACCAACAAAATTGATCAACACAAGTATAAATATATACATGTATATTTCTATATAACTATCTTTATATATAAATGTACACACACACATGCATATATATGTATGTATATATATATATATATATATATATATATATATATATATATATATATATATATATATATATTTATATATATATACTGATGGGTGTGTGTGTACTACCTAGTGGCAATCACCACTAGGTAGTTATAGTTAGGACCTACTTTCTATAGAAAAAGCTGTTTTTACTTGCCCATATCTTTGGCACAGCTTGTCGAATATTCACGAAAATTTCCCAAATAATTTGGCAGTCATGTGAGCTGCTGTCTGGAAAGTTTCAAGGTGATCCATCAATTTAGAGCATTTCCAATGGTAATTCCCATAGGAAAAATTGAACAGCGATAGCGCCAAAATCACTGGATGGAATTACACCAAATTTTGCAGACAGGTAGCTCTTGGCCCAAAAGAGCCCTTTTTATTATTTGGTGTAAATCTGTTAAGTAGTTTTTTAGAAAGTTAAGAAAATCCAAAGTGTATATATAGAGACGTGAAGAATTTGTGACCCCTGTCAATCTCGTGCTGAGATCTGATTGGCTGTCAACACTTCAACAAGAAAGTGTTTGCAGCCATGCTTGAGACTAGTCCCAGAAAAAAAATTAAAAAAAGAAAAGGAGGCAGGGTACAGACATCCTGACCCCTTGGCTCTGGTGGTGGGGTCTCCCACCCCCCTAGAGTTGGAAAGCATTTTTTTTTAAATTTACGGTGGGAGTCGCAGCAGATTAACTGAAAATGTAAAAAAAAAAAAATGAAGCACTGGCTACTGTGCTTCATCTTTGAAAAAGCCCCCTGGTGAGCCAAGTCCAGGGGGCATTGTTTATTTGTAATGGCCCTCTCTTAGCCACCTCCCCTGGGCGATGCAGAAAATATGTGTGGGGCCGCGTGGTCCCACTGCACTTTGGGGCCTCCACCTCCCCTGGGGTAAATGTTTTATTTGTGTGGGGGGGACACATGGGTCTTTCCCACAGCCCTGAGGACCGCCACCTCCTCAGGGCTTTAATCAACAATAATGCAGGGGGTGCACGGTCCCATCCACAGCCCCGGGCCCCACCACATCCCTGGGGCTTCAAACAATTAAAATTTAGGTGGGGCACACCACAACCCCAGGGTCTACCACCTCCCCGGGGCTAAAATAAAAATAATGATGGGGGTCCGTTTGATACCCCGGTAGCCCCGTGGCCCACCACCTCCCTGGGGCATTGTTCATAGGATGAGGGCTGTGCAGCCCCCTTGAGGAGCCACTGAAGGCCCTGGGGGCCGCGACACCACAGGGCCAGCTCCTGCTAGGTCCCAGGGTGCCCAACCCAGTACATAGCTGTTTGCTTTTGCTTGGTGGGAGCTGACTGCTCCCACCAAAGAAACAGAACTCCACCTTCTGACAATGGGACCTGTGAAACAGGTCTCGCTGTCAGTAAGCAGAGGTTTTATCTGTCTTCCCTGCATGCAGATTTGCGTGCACAGAAGACAGATGAAAACATTGCTCCAGCAAGGAGGTAACTGCTATTGAAGGCAGTAATGCTGGCTTATGAATGATGGCCCATAAAAAATATATATTTTTTAAATTAGCTGGTAACATTGTGGCGGCCTTGAGGCTCCACCAGCGGTCCCAGATAGCCCGTAAAAAGCAAAGAAAAAAAGAAAAAAAAAGAAAATAGACAGCGTAATGGTGAAGGTCACAGACCTTCACACTGAGAGTTGAGGATTCCAGGCATATCAGTAGTCATTTCCCACTTTAAAATTATTTTCAACTGTAAATGTTTACGGCTCATACTGAAAGGTGATCTCATTCTTTTTAATTGACAAATGAATTTTTCTTTTCAATTTATGCAGAAATATCTCATTCAAAGTATATCATCCATCAAAGCTTAAAAAACTCTCTACATCTCACCCTCTCACTCTCTTTCCCTCTCTCTCTCTCCTTTTCAATCTTTCTCTCACTCACACATCCACTCAGATGCTTATGCACCCACTCCCAGACCCACTCAAACACCCTTGTGCCCATTCCGATCCTTGTGTACCCACTCACTGCCCCAGTCAGGCCCTCACACACCCACACAGACCCACTCAGACACTCATGCATCCACTCAAAGACCCACTGACACCCACTCACAGACCTGTGCAGACAAAGACACACCCACTAAGACACAGATGCATGCACACTCACACCCAGACACTCTCACAGCCACTTTTATCCCAGATACACCCTCTTTCACATATTCTCACATCCAGAGAGATAGGCTGAGGCCAACTCCCACCACACACAGCAGAAGAGCTGTGGGCAGAGTAGGGTTGGATGGCTAAGAGGGTTCGCTGCAGTGACTGGCTGCAGGCCAGGCCTTGCAGGCAATCCCTGCTGCACACAGGCAAAAGCCGTGCACAGTGCAAGGTTGGGCGCTTATAGGGTCCTGGCTTCAGGGAGCACGGCCCCTAACCCCAGACCAATCTCAACCCTAGGTACCCCATCCCCGAGGCCTGTCCTAATTTTGGGAGGGGAACCCGGCGGCCCCCCTCCTTAGGCCAAGTCGGGCCCGGGGAGCCCCATCGCCTGGGGCACAACCTAATTGTTTTTTTGGGGGGAGAGGAGGGTAGGTAGCCCTCCTCCTCAGGACTGAGCCCAGGCTTCAAAGATGCTGCCAAGTCCTAACAATCAGCTATGTCCTGGGGGTGGGCACCCCGGGACATAGCAGAAGCTGGCCCTGGGGGGTATCAGTCCCCAGGGCGATCAGTTGCTCCATGAGGAGGGCCGTGGGGCCACCCACCAACATAGAAAAGCCCCAGGGAGGAGGTTGTCCCCAGGGCTGTGGGGGTCTGCTATGAAAACCCTTTCTATGTTTTACACTTTGCCCTAGGGTGAACGTGGTCCCAGGGGCTGCAGGGGGGCTCACAACCCCCCACATGCCCCGGGGAGGTATTAGTCCGTGGGGCAGCGGGGGGCTACACGGCCTACTGCTTCATATTTGCTTTATGTCCTGGGAAGGTGGTGGTCACCAGGGCAGCAGGGGTGCTGGACGCCCCCCGCACGATATTTGCTTTATACCCCAGGGAGGTGGTTGTCCCCGGGGCAGTGGGGGCCTGCATCAAAATAACAATGTCCCCAGGACCTGACTCACTAGGGGGCTCATTAAAAAACAATCCTGGGATCCACTGCAACATCTGCCAAAAATTAAAAATTAAAATGCTTTTATGCTGTGGGGGGGTCTCCCTGGGACCCCACCACCAGAGCTAAGGGGTCAGGGTGTCCGTACCCTGGCCCCTTTTCTTATTTTTTACATTTTTGGTGGGACTCGGCTGAAGTCGAGTCCCAACATTGTTGCCAACACTTCCTTGTTGAAAGTTGCCAGCCAATGAGATCTCTGCATGAGATCAGGAGGGGTCGCAAATCATTCATGTCCCTATATATGCAAATTTGGATTTTCTTTAATATCTGAAAAACTGTTGAATGGATTTACATCAAACAACAAAAAAACTCTTTCTCGACCAAATAGCTACCTTTCTGCCAAATTTGGTATAATTCCATTCAGTGGTTTTGGGGCTAATGCTGTTTTCTAGAGGAATTAACATTGGAAACACTCTCATTTAAACATACCCCCCCATTTATATCAACCCCCGCTTGACGGATCACCCAAAAACTTTCACATGACTGTGGATTTTTTGGGGAAAATTTGGTGAAGAATTGTCAAGCAGCACCAAAGGTAGGCAAGTAAAATACAGCTTTTTTCTATTGAAACTAGGTCCTAACTTTAACATAAAATAGAAAAAATAAAAAAGACATTTATTTAAAAAAATTGAGCAGTTTAGAAACAAATAAAAATATAAACAAATACTATAAATTTTAACCCCTGCGCTGCCAGGCCTTTTTCCCCTCAGGTGCCAGGCCTTTTTTTGCTATTTGGGGAAGTTTGCGCTTAGGCCCTCATAACTTGTTGTCCACATAAGCTACCTACGCCAAATTTGCATCATTGTTTTCCAACATCCTAGGGATTCTAGAGGTACCCAGAGTTTGTGGATTCCCCTGACGGACACCAAGAAATAAGCCAAAATATACCGAAAATGTTGTTTTGTTTTTTTTAAATGGGAAAAAAGTGCTGCCGAAGAAGGCTTGTGTTTTTTCCCTGAAAATGTCATCAACAAAGCATTTGTGGTGCTAAAATCACCATCTTCCCAGCTTTCAGGATCAGGCAGACTTGAATCAGAAAACCAAATTTTCAACACAATTTTGGCATTTTACTGGAACATACCCATTTTTACTTTTTTTTGTTTTTAGCCTCCTTGCAGTTTTTACAGAAATGGGTGTGAAACCAATGCTGGATCCCGGAAAGCTAAACATTTCTTAAATTAGACACAATTCTGAATTTGCCAAGGGGTCATTTGTGTAAATCCTACAAGGTTTTCTTACAGAAAATAACAGCTGAAATAAAAAAATATTGAAATTGAGGTAAACAAAAGCAATTTTTTTCTACGTTTTACTCTGTAACTTTTTCCTGCGATGTCAGATTTCCAAAAGTAATATACAGTTATGTCTGCTGGACTCTTCTGGTTGTGGGGATATATCGGGCTTGTAGGTTCATCAGCAACCCTGGTTTCCCAGAGCCAATAAAGGAGCTGCACCTTGAAATGGGTTTTCCTTGTATACGTGGTATACAGCAAATCATTTGGTGAAATATAAAGAGTGAAAAATAGGTATCAAGGAAACATTTGTATTTCCAAAATGGGAACAAGGTAAGGTGTTGAGAAGCGGTGGTTATTTGCACATCTCTGAATTGCGGGGTGCTCATACTAGCATGTGAATTACAGGGCATTTCTCAAATAGACGTCTTCTTTACACACTGTCTTACATTTGGAAGGACAAAATGTAGAGAAAGACAAGGGGCAATAACACTTGTTTTGCTATTCGGTGTTCCCCCAAGTCTCCCGATAAAAATGGTACCTCACTTGCGTGGGTGGGCCTAATGCCTGCGACAGGAAACGCAACATGGACACATAACATTTTTACATTTAAAACTGATGTGTTTTTTTGAAAGTGCAAGCTGTGGATTTTGATCTCTAGCTCAGCCGGCACATAGGGAAACCTACCAAACCTGTGCATTTTTTTAAACTAGACACCTAGGGATATACAAGATGTGGTGACTTGTGGGGTTCTCACCAGGTTCTGTTACCCAGAACCTTCTGCAAATCTCAAAATGTAGCCAAAAAACACTTTTTCCTCACATTTCGGTGACAGAAAGTTCTGGAATCTGAGAGGAGCTACAAGTTTTCTTCCACCCAGCGTTCCCCCAAGTCTCCTGATAAAAATGGTACCTCACTTGTGTGGGTAGGCCTAGTGCCCGCGAAAGGAAATATCCCTAAACACTATGTCAACACATCAAAATTATCACAGAGAAAACTGTTTTTTTGGGGGGCACAACCGTTTTTGTTCCTGGGCTCAGCAGCCATTTAGGGACACCTGCCAAAGCCAAACATTTCTGAAAACTAGACACCCAAGGGAGTTCAGGGAGGTGTGACTTGTGTGGATCCTCCAGTCTTTTCTTACCCAGAATCCTCAGCAAACCTCAAATTTAGCTGACAAATCAAATTTTCCCACATTTCTGTGTGGAAGAACTGCACCCGGACAAATTTCCTACCACCCAACGTTCCCCTCGGTCTTCCGGTAAAAATTATACCTCACTTGTGTAGGTGGGCCAAGTGCCTGTGACAGGAAGGAGCCAAAAACATGTCAAAATTTAGGGGGAACCAAAGAGGATCCAAAAGGGCAGTTTGAAAAATACATTTTTAGGCTGACAAGTAGGGCAGAATTTTTATCGGTATAGATGCGACAATGCTGTGTGGTAGGAATTTTGTGGATTCCTGCAGATTCTGGAAGGTTCCATCAGAAAAATGTGGGAAAAATATGTGATTTCCAGCAAAGTTAGAGGTTTACAGAGCATTGTGGAGAAGAAAACGATGCGGTGTGCATGTAACACACACCACCCTGGACTCACTCAGATGTTTAGTTTTCAGATGTGTCTAGGTCTTGTGGATTTCTCTACATGGCAGTGTCCCAAAGTCCAAAAAGTGCAGCCCTCACCATTCCAAGTGGGACAATTTTGAGAGTTAGCCAAGCTCTCATGGCCCAAATGTAAAACAAAAACCCAAAATAATCAAATGTCCTCTTGCTTGCAGCGGAATAACATGTTTTAGTGTGCAGGGGAGAGCTGAAAGACTGTTACCCTCTTTAGTTGGGGTGGGGCATAACAATGCCCATACTGGTTGGTAGTCACCACCCCACTAATTTTTTTTTTGTATTCCCTGTCATCTACTAGGCTTTCTGCCCTCCAGGGAGTGGATCAGGGTTAAAAACAGCCTTGGCCCCCTTTATTTGGGGTATGGGTATGGCCATACCTCCACCCTCTTTTTTAGAAAAAGAAATCTTCACTGGTCTCTGATGGGCTTTCTGCCCCCCTTGAAGGCAGATATAGGCTGATCTGCCCCCAAAGGGGGCATATATGGCCAACAGTAATGTGCCCCCCATGGGAAGCGACCCTTGCCCAAAGGGCTGCCCCCCCAAACACACACACACCAATTAGGGATCTGCCCATAGGGGGACCGAAAAGGCCTTAAAAAAACTGCCCCCATAGGGTGCGACCCTTGCCCAAGGGGACACTCCCCTTATTCATATATAAAAAAAAATTAAAAAATGACCTTAAAAAAAAAACTTCCCTGTTGTCTAGTGGTTTCTGCCCCCGTTGGGGGCAGATTGGCCTAATAAAAATAGGCTGATCTGCCACCAAGGGGGGGCATAAATGGCATAAAAATAATTTACCCCCGAGGGGAGCGACCCTTGCCTAAGGGGTCGCTCCCCTCCTGCAAAAAAAAAGAAAAAAAAATAACAATCCCTGGTGTCTAGAGGTTTCTGCCCCCCAAGGGCAGATTTGCCTAATAACAATATGCCGATCTGCCCCCAGGGTGGAAGAAAAAGGCCTTAAAAAAATTGCTCCCCTAGGGAGCGACCTTTGCCCAGGGGCCGCTCCCCTTATTGAAAAATATACAAACAGAAAATCCCTGGTGTCTAGTGGGCATTTCTGCTGCCCGATTGCTTTGCGATCGGGCAGCAGAAATACTGGGAAAGACATCAAAGGAAAGGAAAGGCCTTTGATACCTCTCCCGCCCCACCTCTCGGTTGGAAGAGAAAGGCTTTTGCATTTCTCTTCCGGGATGCGTTCAGAGGTGACTCATATATCTTTTTTACACTATTGACATAATTATTAATCAAATCATTCTTTACTTATACAATAATAATTATTTATTAAATATTACTTAATTGCATTCCCATCTTATACCCCTAGTAACCTAGCAACCTGCAACTAAATTGTAACTAAAATAAATGTTTATTGCATAATTTACATAATTAATAATCAAGTATATAATTCATAATACATTTATAATTCATTGATAATTATTATTACCTAATTAACTTCCAACCCTTTACCACAACAAACATAACAACCTGCACATAAAATAAATAATTAAATCAGTATTATTGTACATAATAAATATCAATCACATGCTTACTTAAACATTAATAATTAGTTAGTAACTAATTATTACTTAATTAACTATCCCCCTACAAACCAAACAACCTGCTAGGACACCATAATTACTATTAACAATTTCATTAAAAATTCGAAATGACTGAAAATTACACTCTATATTTAATAAATTATTAACAATTATATAAACAATAATAACATCTAAAAGTATTATAGGAATTAAAACTTCTTTACAACTATATTATTATTGAAAATAATATTAACAACAACTATATTGAGAATAATGAAATTACGTCCCTGAAAGAAACAATTCTCTTAATGACATATTTCTCCATCACAATATTCTTGTATTCTGATATTTTTTCTCAATATTTCTGTTTTCCAATATGAAAAACTGGACATTTTCTGCAAATACCAAATCAACCAGTTCAGTTTTAGGGGTGGAAGCATGTATGTTGCAAGAGGGCAAGTGGGGAGGATGTAGTCAAAGTTAGCACCTACAAAGAAAAAAGGAAAATAAGGTTCTATAATATCCCAAAATGTCCAACCTTTCAAAACCAATTTTTTTCAAAAGCTCCCATGCTTCAGTTATGGTGTTACGATGTTTGTTCAAAAATGGTGCTTGTAGCAAAATATCCAAAAGTTGATCAATCAATGTAATTATGCCAAAAATGTTGAATAAGAACAATAATGCATAATGGGCCAAACATCCAACAGTCTTGGTGCCTTCCTTCTGCTTTGCATAGTTTTCCAAAACTATTGAGAAGCTGCCAAAGATTGGGGGCCCGATTCAAAAAGCACCTCTGCACTCATGGCGGAGGCCCTGCAGTCATGATGGGGGTCCCACACTCGTGGCGGGATCTTTGCAATGGGTAAATGCAGTGTGGAGGTCCTGTCATAGTGCAGGACCCTCGTCATGACTCTGGGGACCTTCACCATGAGGGAGGGGGCCATTTGTGAATCGAACCCTGGAGCTTCTATAGCCCAATGAACCAGCCAGCTTAAACTGTATTGTCCAAACCCTTGAAAGTTTCAGTGGTTTAGTGGATGCAAATAGCAAATAGTAAATAGCAGCAAAACTTTGTGAGCTTTACTTGCTTGATAACTTGATAGCTTGGTTGCTTAGCTTAGTTGTTTGGTTGTATGGGTGAATACATTTTTGACACACACATATCATGCCACCTTCTACATGTGCTACATCTGCTGTGTTAAAACATATTTAGAGACCCTCACAATTACAATTTACAAATATTTTCCTCTCATCTGCCTACAAGAGTATTTTCTTGACAGCTAAAAACACACATACCCTCCAAGAAGCAATACAAATTTTCAACTTCAATATACTTTCATTTTTTTTTTTAAAACAACCAATTTTAATCCTGTTTTACTAAATAAAATCTTTACAACCAACCCGCAAGTCAGTAAACAAATGCCAGCTTTGTTATGGATAAGGAGAGATAGCAGTAAAAGCTATCTCTGGTGAGTACCACTTAGAACTGTATTATTTTATGCAAACATCCTTCACTGCCTCCGTGAATTGCTCTGGAAACGCTAACTTGGGAAAAAAGCATCTTCAGTATATAGAATGATGGAAATCCATGTAGAACTATTCACGTTCAATCATGTAAAAAACAGAATAGCTATGTCCAAATAGTTAAAATAGCAATGGCGGGCTTGATGTCTAGAAAAATGTCTATAAAATCAGTAAGTCAAATAGGCTGTCGCTCAACAAATAGACTTTCAAGGAAGATAGATAATAGCTTAACTATCAAAGAAATGAAAGGTTTTTTGACCATGCCTATCTTCAAAATTTTGCAGTTGCTCTAGCTAAATACCCCCTATTTACATGATAGCTGAACTAATGATATGAAGAAAAGTAAGCAAGAGAACAACTCTCAACTGTACCTAGTATAATACTCATTAATATCTGGCCTGACAATTATTCTCATATTCTTATATGGTGACTTTAGAAACTCTATCAAATCCATAAATAAAGTAAAAAGAGAATACAATACACAATATATAAATTGTTATTGGCAGAAAATGGCTAAGGAAGGAAATGTCAGAATACCCTTATATTAACAATGTGTCTGAGAGGCACTGTAGTGTATCGTCAGCTGACAGAGATTAGTATTTTGTAGGAAAATACCCCTTCTGCATGGTCAGCCCCACTTTCTGCTAGATTTATTTGCTGGTTCCTGGACTCTCCACAGTGGTACACTGCTGTCTAGTGCCCCCTAAAACATGTCAAATTGGTATATCCATAATTGGCACAAAATATGGTACAAAATGAACCCAGGGTCCATAAGTGAAATGTCACTAGTCGAACGCAGCACGTATTGTGCTATGCACAACATGACTGGAGGCCTGCTACCAGTTACCTCGCTGTACAAGTTTAAACTGTTCATTTAACCTGTCAAAAATACCTATTTAGACAGTCATAAACCTTCCTTTTTAGATATTAATAGGTCACCTCTAACTAGGCCTTAAGTGCCCAAGAGGAAGGGCGCACAATATATAATGTATGACATGTAAAAGTTATTATTATATAAGCTCTTCCTGTGACAATGCCCTAAAAACTATTTTAACTGTAGCAGGGTTAGCTGTTCATAGTAAAGCTTCAGTGAGTTTATTAAATTTAATAGAGTTATCCCTCCTAGAAATCAGAAAAAAAAGTTAATTCTTGGACTTTTTTAAATATTTATTAAAAATCAAATTAATTTGTACATTTATACTTTAAACACATATTTTATTAAATGTACTTTTAAGAAGTTACCTTCAACCTGTCTAAAGCCTCTAGAAGTCCATCAAAAGAGCTTCCAACCATCGCCCAGGAAAAACTCATCGATTTGATGTGAATTTGCTCTCAATAAATTTGTAATGTTGTTTTTTTGCAAATATTTTACAGAAGTTACTTTTAAAAGGTTACCTTGAACATGCCTAAACCCTCTAAAAACCCATTTACTTGAGCTTCCAACCATCACCCTGGAGCTGAATAACTCCTTGATTAGGTGTGAATTTGTAGAGTGGGGAGAAGCTGACCTTTCCCTGACATGATGGCCTGGGTGGGGACTCCACCCAGGCCTCTGCATATCTTCAAAGGATTTCTACATTCTCACTGGTACTAGCTCACACCTAGGCCTGCCCACTCTGTTATCCTTCTAGCCAGCCATGCACCAATCCCAGTGAGAGATTAGATGCCTGCGGATCCAATTTTAAGTGACCACATAGGGGGTTGGGGGGCTGCTCATTTCCCTGGCCACAAATCCAAGGTAGGCACAGGAGCTCTGTACTGGGGGATAAGGTTCTGCCATTTTTTGTATAGATAGGAAGGGACACTGTGCAGAAGGGAACACAGGAAATGCTGAAACAGTGGGCGGGGTTGCCCCTGCAACCCCTGCAAACATTTAACCTATTGGTGGCAAGGGGCCAGGAGTCACTCCCATCCATAGGCTAGTGCTAAGCATAATTGTGGCAAACCAAAGTTTCTTTTTCAGGACACTACTGGACCTGTGGAAGACAGAACAAGGACTACACCTGCTGTTGAGAACTATGAGGAGAAACATAAGAGCTGGACCTGCTCCAACTTGTATGCAGGATACAGATGTGGACTCCAAGGCTTAGTTGTCTGACCCCTGGTTAAGCTACAGGGATGCAAAAGCTGCAACAAGACCACTTTTCTGAAAGAGCCCAGCTGACTATTTTTACCTGGACCTGCCCTGGACCCTGCAGGTGGCTTCTGTTAAATGAGAACCTTGGCCCCAAGTGCTGTTCCTGGGGTCTTGGATCCCTTGGCAGTGTACTCCTGCTACCCAAACTGCAACATTGTGAAATTAGAAACTTTTGCCAAATTTCTGCTTAGAGTATCCACAGAGACCCAGGTAACCATCAAAGCCACAGCTGTCAATGTGAAATCACCAGTGGGCTTTTAACTTGCTGGTTTACCCTGCCGAAGGAAAGTTTCACTATCAGAAAATAGAGGGCTTCATGGGGACTGACATTGAGCACCATCTGATCAACTTCAAGGCCTTTCTGGTAATAGATTTTGCCCGCTTGGTGCTTTTCGACTTTCATTGCTGACCAAACCAGGGGCCATTCTCTTCAGAAACCTGCCATAATCAAGCCCTGTTTCTGAGCCAGCTTGCCGCTTTCCCTTTCAATGGCTCATCAACAGCAACTTTTTCTCAATAAAGGTTTCTAAGTCCAAAGGCCACTTTTTGACAAGGACCAACCTGGCTCTCGTGTCCAACACATGCTCCTTTGTGGTTGGCCTCAAACCTTACCCTTCTCCAGGTTCAGTGTGACCAGTTGCCTGTGGTTGTCACTTCTTGGCACTTTTCAAAAATGTCATTGAAAAATTCATATCTCTGGTTAGTTTTATTGGATTTTTGTTATTATGGTGTCATTTTGTTCATTACTATATTCTCGATTTTTAATATATATTGGAGTGAGATTTTCATTGGGTTATGTTTTTGACTTTTTAACTGTTTTGCTACTTCTAAATGTTTTACATATCTGTAAGCTTGTCTGCTCTGTGCCAAAGCTAGGAGGGTTTAGCTCATGTTTAAATTGTTGAAATCAATACTGGGTCATCAAATGAAAGATACATTATTACTTGAGGTGGGCTAGCTTCCAACCCAAATATTTAACTGTTTTCTCAAACATGGAAGATAGCAGAGTACTCAAAAAACACAGGGGATGTTCTAGATCTCAAGGCCTACATTAGTAAATTGTACATGTAGTGGAGCAGTCTAAAACAATGTATATCTGATTAAAATTGCACTGAAGACTTCTGTCAGAACGAAGGAGGTGGTTACCTGAAAGACCTAAACACAGTAAGTATAGGAGGAAGGTAAAACAAAATTAGCAAAACTATTAGCCTGACAATTCTGAGGTGACGTGGTTGGCAAATTTACATGCCAAAATAGGCACTGCACCTACTTCAAATAGTAAACGACAATTACTTTTGTAAATGCTATTAAAGCTCTCTACCATTACCTATTTGGTCAAGGTAATTGTTGTGCTAATCAGTCTAAGAAGGCTTTCTTTACATATCTTCCTGTCCCAGGACTAATTAATGTAAGGCACACCTTAATAACTAGGCACATTATTCTCCCTGAAGTGAGTGTGGTGATTAACTCACTTCCCTCAGCAAAATCACTAATTAAAATGACATTTACATTTAATAGTGTAAATCTTATGGATCTGAAATTGCTTCCAACTAGACCATGTTATTTAATAGTATTTTACAGGGCAGTACTATGCTGCTCACGTTCTAAGCTGGAAGAATAGTTGCTTTTCCAGAGAATGGTAAACTTCTGCTGATGTCTGTCTCTTACTGTTCGGTAACACTGCTCAACATTTACAAATTGCTGATGAAAATACTAATGAAAAATGATCAAGTGAAATTTGAGATTTTGTTGATTTTGTTGGTTCTGGACAAATGTTGTGGTCCATCACTCACTAGTTGGCAGAAATATTTGATATTGCAACTATGCAACAGATTCTGCTCACCACCATAATGTTTGACGCAGGAAAGGCATTGACTATTTTGAATTGGGAATAAGCATAATTCTTGTTACAGCAATTAGGCTTTTCCCCATTCTACCTGACTTCTAGCTAATCTCTACGGGGATGCCCTGTGTCAGTCTGTTATCAGTGTAAAGATGGATAAAATAGAGATCAGAAAGGAAATCTTCAGACTTGTTCCCTTCTCATACTCCCTTTTGCTTTGTTCATGAAACTGCTGACTGCCTTTGCTCGTAGTATTGGGGGATATATTTTGCTACGTGTACCTTTCTGGATATCTAAAATTCAACCGTATGCAGATGAATCAATCTATATGCAGATTATATTAGTTTGCACTGGTCTCCCTCCCATTATAATTACAAATGACAATTGGAATATATTATTAGAGTTAAGGCAATCTCAGGATATCTGATTAGTAAATTGAAAATAAAGGCTAAAAGGGTGAATTCTAGGTTATGCACAATTCCCTTATCATTAAGTATAAAGGTCATAGTCTCCACAGTTAAATACCCTGGCATTCAGTTTTTAATCAATAGCTCAAAATGTTTCCATTAACTAATTAATAATTCATGTATGAGAAAGGTCATATATTAGCTTGGAAGAGATTCCAACTAGTATGTATGTGAAGAAGAGGCATTGTTGAATTTTTTATTTTATTTATTTATTTCAATCTGAGCCATAAAGAAGGGTGCATACAAAAGTAGGACATGTAAAAGTTAAATATTACTCATGTCCTTTCAATAAAAATGCCCTGAAAGCTCTTTTCACTGCAGCAGGGTTTGCGGTTCAGCTGTTCATAGGAAACAATCAAGGTGCTTTGTTCAATTTAATAATGCCATTCCTCCTAGGGACCAGATAATAGTTCTTTATTGGATATTTGTAAATATTTGTCACAAATGTAATTAATTTGTAAAGTTGGATTTTAACAAATATTTTA
The DNA here is from genome assembly GCF_031143425.1 of Pleurodeles waltl. Classification (NCBI taxonomy): domain Eukaryota; kingdom Metazoa; phylum Chordata; class Amphibia; order Caudata; family Salamandridae; genus Pleurodeles; species Pleurodeles waltl. The sequence continues at coordinate 835,227,582 of NC_090437.1, forward strand.
AAGACGTTACTTTAAAAAATTTAGTGTCAACATATCCAAATCCTCTAAAAGCCCTTTTGCCTGAGCTTCCAACCATCACCCACGAGCTGAATAACTTCCTGATTAAGTGTGAGTTGGCTTCCAGAGCTGATCCAAAGGCCAATAGTTGAGAGACCTTTCTCTGATATGATGGCCTGGGTGGATGCTGCTCCTGGCCCCTTGCATGTTATCAAAGGCTGTCAATCATGTTACTGGCAGATGTAGCTCACATCTAGGACTGTCCGCTATTTGTCCTTGTAGCCATCCAGGCACCAATCCCAGTGAAAAGTTCTAACATGTTAGATATAGGTAGCAGGGGGCACTGTGGAGTTGTTTGTAGAAGAGCACAAAGGAGCTGCAGCAAAAGTGGAAACATTTTGGCTATTGGTTAGGGAGAGGATGGGAGCCCCTCCCTCAAGCTTGTGTCAGGCATAAGTGTGGCACTATTAGGTACCTTTTTCAGGACACTACTGGATCTGTGAAGACAAACCTAGGAGTGCACATGGTGTTTGACTCTGCTTGTGGCTTCTTCTAAACTGTGTATTATCCCCAAGTGCTGTTTCTGTGGTCATTAAAACCTTGGCTGGTATTAGAGTGTACTCCTCCTACCCAAACTGCAACAGCTGGGAAATCAGAAACCTTTTGTCAAAAAGGGCATCAAAGACCCATCCGTCAATTTCAAATCGCCAATTGGCCTCAAGTTTCTGGTTTACCCTGGTGTAAGAAATGTAAGTTCCAGAAAATGTTCTGAATCTGGTCATGGAGGGTTTTGTGACTACCGATGCCAAGCACTAATTTCCTGGTAAAAGACTTGGGACTTCACCTGTTTGGTGGTTTTCCACCTCTATGGAAGACCACAACGGGACCATGCACTTTAACAACACTCCATTGGCGAGTCTTACTTTAGACCCAGCTTGCAGCTTGCCCAGGCGAAGGCTAGTTGAGGACAACTTCTTACCATAAAAGTTTCTAAGGTCAAAGAAAACTTTTTTACTGGGACCATTAGGGTTCTTGAATCTGACCTGCTCTCCATCATCATTGACCGGTTGGTGCTTTGCACTTTTTGGTACTTTTTTAAAAAAACTTGAAAAATGTATATCTCCAGTTGCCTTTATTGGACTTTTATTACTTAAGTATCATTTTGTTCATTAGCATATTCTCTATTGTTCATAAATTGAAGTGAGATTTTTATTGTGTTGGGTTTTTGACTTTTAAACTGTTTCTCTACTTATAAATGTTTTACACATTTTCCCAAGTTAAGCCTGTCTGCCATAACTATTAGGGTTTCAGCTCAGGTTTAAATTACTGAAACCTTTACTAGACCTAACAAGAATGGAGACATCATTATTTGTGATGGGCTATTATCCACCCCAACCAATTATCCACTTTCTCAAACATGGCAGATAGGGGAGAGCTGGAAAAGAATAAGGCATGGTATTTATATCAAGACCTTTTGTACTACTGTAAAATCAATTGTACGTATACTGAAGCAGTGAAAAACAATTAATATTTCTTTGAAATTGCACTGAAGTCTTCTCTTAGAGCCACCGAGGTGGTTAGCTGGAAGACCTAAACACAGCAAGTTTAGAAGGAATGTAATAAGCTTGGAAAATTATTAGCCTATCAATTCTGAGGTGACATAGCTGACAATGTTATATGTAAAAATAAGCACTGTACACACATCAAGTAGCAGATGACAAATATACTCTTGGGAATGCTATTAAAGCTTTATACCAGGAACTATTTGCTCAAGGTAATTGTGGTGCTATTTCAACTCAAAAGGTTTTCTTTGCATTTCTGCCCCTCCCATGTCTAAATAATGTAAGGCAAGCATTAATGATTAGAAACATTACTCTCCCTGCTGTGATTAACTCACTTACCTCATGAAAATCACCAGTTAAGATGATGTTTCTATTTAATAGTATGTATATTACAGATAAGGAATTGTTTGCAAGTAGACCACAGTATTTAAAAGTATTTTATAGGACAGCAATATTCTACTCAGATTCAAAACTGGTTGACTAGCTCTTTCTAGAGACAAATAAACATCTACTAGTAGCTGGCTCTTACTATTGGGTAACACTCAACATTTACAAATTGCTGATGAAAGTCCTAGCACATAAATGTTCAAGTGAAATTTGGAATTCCATTAGTTCTGACCATGTAGAACTCAAACTAGGGAAAATGTTTTGCTCCATCGCTCATTAGTTGGCAGAAATACCTGATATTTCATCTATGCAACCAAATCATCTTGCCACTAGGATGCTGGATGCAGACAAGGCACTGAATGTTTTGAACTGGAAGAAAATTGATTCTTGTTAAAGGAAATTAGATTTTCCCCTGTTCTTCATTTTGTTAGTTAATATATTTGATGCTGGTCTCTGTCGGCCTATTATCAATGTAAAGGAGATGGCTGAAACAGCAACTACAAAGGAACCTTTCAGGTTTGTTCCCTTTCCATACTACCTTTTGGTTTGTTCATAGAACCACTGACCACCTTCATCATAGTATTTGGATATATTTTACTGACTAGATTTGTCTGAATATCCAACATTCACCTATTTTTGGATTATATGATTTTCCACTGGTCTCCCACCCATTCTATTTACAAAGGAAATTTTAAATATATTATTTGAGTCAAGGCAGTTTAGTTTCATAGTATCAGATTAGTAATTTAAAAATGAAAGCCATAAATGGTAATGCTGGATTATGCACAGTTTCCTTATCATTAGGTATAAAGTTCATACTCTTCAACATTAAATACTGTACCTTGGCATTCATTTTTCAGTAGCTCAAAAATGTTTAAATTGATTAATGAATATTTCATGTATACAAAAAGTAGTAAAGTAAGTATTAGCTTGGAAGAGATTCCCGCTATTATTTATGAGAAGAACTGGCATTGTTGAAATGAACACTCTTTCCTATTTATTTATTTCAATCTGATCCATAATAATGGGAACCTGACAAATAAATGTAGGGCATGTAAAAGTTTCATACTATACATGTTCTTACAGTGACAATGTCCTAAAAGCTATTTTTGACTGTAGCAGAGTTAGTTGTTCATATGAAAGCATCACAATGCTTTATTAAATGTAAGCTTGGAAGAGAGTCCCACTATTTATGAGAAGAATTGGCAATGTTGGCGTGAACACTTTTCCCCTTTTTCCTTATTTATTTTAATGTGTGCTATGTTGCTTAGCTTGTTGTTTCTTTCAGGTCATAAATTTAGTGATTTTTAATTTTATATATGGAGGCGAAATTCACAGAGTTACTACGTGGAAATCATATAGGTTCTGAGATGCCTCAATTATTTTTACTTTGTGGCTGTAAGAAGTTACTGGTTGAGGGGGTAAAACCCTAATAAAGCAGCAACCACACTCCTTGTCCGGATGAAGTCGTAAGCAAACCTTAAATTAACCTGCTTATTCCACTGGGAATTTGCTGCTGTAGAAAGGAACATAGCTGGAACTGCCACGACGTCAGGCTGACGGGCGATGAACCTTGGGCAGATAGACAAACAGTTTAGTCCGGGTTGTCCCTTGGTTCTCAGTCCAAAGTTTTAGATTTTGGCTAACTGGGTGCCTTTAGCACCATCGCCAAGGGTCCCCACTTGCAGGCTTAGGACTCACTCAGGCTGGGTCCAAGTGTGGGTTCAAGATGGTGGGAATCTGTTATGTCCCTAAGGATCTGAACAGGAGACCAGCAACCCAGCACTTGGAATCACTCTGGTAGTCTTGGGTGTAGGTGATGAAGTAAGTCTAAAGCAGAAGGCAGGCCCCTGAGGGTTCAAGGCATGCTCCAGGCAGCAGCGCAGTTCTTCCAGGGCATCAAAGTAGTCTTCTGAAGTACACAGCACGCCACAGCTGCAGGCAGTCCTCTGAGAACCCTTCTGCAGGTCCAGAAAGTGAACTGAAGATTGAGTCTCAGGGTCTCCTTTTTAAAAATGGTGCCTTCTTTGAAGTAGGAGACATTTCTAGAGGATTTCATTTAAAGTCCTTGAAGTTTTCTGACTCCCCTACCCTGGCTCCAAGCTGGCTGCATGAACAATGCAGAAGTGAAAATTCCTTTAAGTGAAGGCAGGCACAGCCTATGCAGTTACATGTTGGGTTGAGCCCAGCTCTGCCCCACCCATCCTGCTAGTTGATGGCCCATTCAGACATATCCACTCCCTCTGTTGCGTGAGTGCTTGGGAGGAATAAATAAAGCCTATCTGCGAACTGCAATCAGTCATGTGATGTAGGATAGGCTACAGACACCAAATAGAAGTGGGAAGGAAAATGTCAACTTTCTAAAATTGGCATTTTCAAAATTGTAATTTAAAATCCGACTTTCACATTAAAGAGGAATTTTAATTACAATTTCATAAATGCCAAGCAATGAAAACATGAAATGCTTATATTTCTTTCATCAAAGCTTAACATGTATTAAATATAATAAGGCAATGCATTGTTATCCTGTGACAGGTAGACCTCAGTGTAGTGAAAAATGTATTTAGGAGTTTTTTTCAACCAAGACATGTAAAACTTAAAAGTAGATGTCCAGCCTTCAATTTATAATGCACCCTGTCCTATGGGCTACCTAAGGTCTACCTTAGGGGTAAGGTGAGCTTAAGTCTTGGCAAGGGGGTTATATTGCAAAGTCAAATTAAATATGACAATCAGGTGTAAGCCAATATTATCATGTTTAAGGGAGTGAACACAAGCACTTTAACACTGGCAAAGTGGTAAAGTGCACAGTGTTGTAAGACAAACGAAAATGAATTTCAGTAAAAATAGAGGGAAAAAGGCAAAAACATTGAGGGTGACCCTGCAGAGAGGGCCAGGTCCAGCAGCAGCTAAAGGTTCATACCTTTAAAGATTAATCAAACCACAGCCATCTAGTTAGTACATGTCACGTAGAATAGGTACAAGCAAGTATGACAGAATCCTATTAGTTGTGTTTTTCTATTTAATTGTACAATTGCTAAGGGCTTAAAAAGCATTTGACTCATAGTTATGCTACATCTGGGCAAAACTTGGTCCTCCTACTTTGTCAAAATTCCTTCATGGAATGTTTGAACTCATGTGTGGGATAACATCTGAGGTTTTCTACATGAGAAAGGTGCCTTCAGCAAAATGTAGCTCAGGAACTTTACAACCTGTTATTTGTGGGGAATTACTGGCACATGCTTGCATATGCTCATTTACATTGTTCAGGTACAATGAGAATAATGTAGGGGTAAGAACGTATCCCTGACATACTCCCTTTTTTTATAGGGATGTGTTTTGTCAGTTCACCCTGGCTTCCTCAGTGAATCTGAGCATAATTCTCATTGTGTAGTCATGCAAAATTTTAGAACACATTATAAGGCACCAGCATTCTTCTCAGAACAGCCCATAGTTTGTTATGTGGGACAAGATCGAAAGCGGACTTTAAATCCATGAAAACAAACCAAAGATGGCCCTTGTTGTTTACTACAGTTTTTCAGTATATAGTTAGAAATCTAAAGACTTTGTCGACAGTACTAATATTTGTCCTAAAACCCACTTGGAGGGTCTAAAGAATATGGTTGTATTACATCCAATGATGTAATTTGTTAAAAGCTTGGTGGCAGAAAACCTTCTGTAAGCTATCAATAAGACTAATGGGTCTCTAATTGCTTGGATTATTTCTTTATGCTTTCTTTCCTATTCTTATGTATTGGAACTATTTCTGCACCACAGCACATGCTTGATATGGCTGGACCTGCTAATATAGCATTTGTTGTCAGAAAACTTAAGATAAGGAACACAAGACTCCTCTCAGCAAGGCAAGTACAGATTTTTGCTGTTGCGGCAGGGAGAATAGCTATCGCCAGACAAGTAAACAGCTGGTCTTAAATTGCTGCTTCACAAGCAGCCACTTATATAGCAACATGAGCAATTCTTCTTACAAAAGGTTAAGCAATAAGTTACATACTTGTTGCAAAATCACATCACCGGTATCCCTGAACGTTTAACCTATTTCTTACACATTCTTTCTTGCAGTTCTAACAATGCTTAACAAGCTATCCATTCACTACTCTTGAATGCATGTGTATTTGTGTGCGTGCTTTATCACTTTGCTCCTATGACCGCTTATCAGTTTTCACATACCGTAGGCTAATTTTCTACTACTACCTGATGTAGGACAATTTCTTCACATTTCATTTCCTCTCCAACACATTCGTTAAGTAACTTACATAAGTGGCCCATCCTTCAGGATAATTTAGGAAGACACCCACTTGTATCCCATCAGGACCAGGTGCCTTCCCCGTACTATGCTTTTTATTGCAAGTAAAGTATCATTATACTCTATTTCAAGATATTCATCAACCTTTAAAAGATGGCTTAACATAAAGGATCCTTACTGTGACAGTCCTCCTGTGTTGACACATTTAATGCATATTGTCAAACACAGAGTACTCACAAATAGATACTGTAAGGTGTGGAAAAGGTGGAAAACAGCAACAATCAATAATAACACTTCCTGTAACACCTATCTACATTTGTCAATGAAATTAATCAAAAACAGAGTAACCCGAAAACTTTCCTTTATGTTTTTATTTCATTATGCATACTTTATTTCTAGCAATATTTATTATATGCGTGTATTTTGTTTTTACAAAAACGTTCTTTATATAAATACAGTGCTTAATAAGTGCTTTGACAAACAATAATACAGTTAATACAATATCAAAACAACACATGACATCACAATACAGTGTTTTGTTCTCCCCACTCACCAATCACTACCTCTCACTATATACATCACTTCCATACACTCCATATATGCAAGTCCTAATGACCCCCAGATCAGAAATCTTTAAACCAGCCACCAAGGAGACCATTCTTCTTTCACCTTCCATCGATGTGTTTTGAGTTGGGTACTCCAGAGAATCAGCCAACACACGTTTTGGTGGGATATAAATTCTTTCCACCATCTTCTTCAGGGCCTACTCCTCTTAAATTTCTTAATTAATCCAATCAAATGAGTGGGGCAAACTCTAGAAGAGTAAACACTGCTCCAGATATGGCACATTCAATCCCTCATCTATGTCTTGGCTCCTCCCCATTCTCCAGTCACAAGAACTACATAGTGAAGCTTGTTAAACCATGTCTATTACTATGGGCCTCATATATTTAGCTGGTTTCCCCATCTTTCATCTGCAGCCAGGGTCTTCCGAGTCAACAAACTGCAGCTGGCATCCTCAAAATCAGAAAAAGTATACAGCAGGTATAACTGCTAGATTCCAGCTGTTTGTAACTACTCGGCGGCTCTATGTTCATTATTCAATCAATGCCATGCCACAGAATAGTCACTTGATCGTTAGATTCCCAAAAGGTGCCATTTTGGAATGGAGTCGATCTCTATTATAGAGTGCATTGATTATATAATCTATGTTATATGTGAAAAAATATCTGATGAAAACAGGGACTCTATTATGTACAAAACACCTGTCCTAAACTATATCCAAACCAAAGTCTAGTTCAAACAAGAGAAGGAGATGACTTTTCAAAACCTGGTTCCCTGGCTAGATCTTTTACCATGGGCACCATCATCATTTAGATAGGCTCTAGATAAAAGGCCACATAACATCTGTTTAAAAATACTCAGTGGTTCTAAACTCATTACTCAATCAATGCCACATCAAGGTATGATCACATAATGTACACCAGCTGCCATGTTGGAATGGTGTTGATATCTATTGTAGAGTACGTTGATTATGTAATATATGATGTTTAATCTAAAGCTAAAAATTTAATCAACAACATGGACTCTGTTATTTACAAAATACATGACCTATCTGTATCTGGGCTGAGATCTAGTCCAGAAAGGAGAAGGAAACAACTATTTAAATCCGGATCAAATGACTATGTAATTTACCCTAGGAACCATCTTTATCTGTTTATGTTTCTTCATAAAGTCTTAAAGAGCACAAAAAAAACATTGTGGTTCACAACCTCTAATATGTGTACTTCTATAAGTGTTGGGTGACACTGCACTTATTGTACTTCCAGATAATAGCCAAGCTAAATATGTTGAATAAGACAAAAACATTCCAATAGTGTTCTACAAAAAAAAGATCCTAACACTTAAGAAACTAACAATATCAAGGGTCAATATGGTATTATGTCATCCTGTGTTTGACCTTATAATAAAGATGTGAGCAAACCTCCCCTTTACTATTAACCCCTTCACTGCCAGGCTGACCCACGGTGGGTGACACCTATCTCTCCGAATCTGAATTTTGCACTGACTAACTAGCAGTGCCTCATCTCTCCCGAAAGGTAGACATGATTGGGCAGCCGAGCGAATTACATATCGTACTTCTCAGGGAAGTCGTGGTCACTCAGGTCGCACCCGGTTCTCTCATTCACAATTCGGTCTCATATATAAATGACAATAAGAGCAGTGTAAGTTTTAAAAAATGGTTTAATAAAACAACTGCATTTTAGATAGCAAATCGTGAGCTGTAATAACCAGAACTACACAACACAACAATATTAAAATGGTGACGATGTGAGTGAAGCATGAGAATATTGCTATCTTACTGCCACTAGAATCGATGGACTATTTTCTATCTAATCTTTCTATCTAATCATATTTCGAGCACGGCTTGTTAAACTCTAATTCTGCCTTTCAGGTTCCCCTGGGAGGACCTCAACCCTCATACCTGTGCAAAGGCCTGTAGTCTGCGTTAGCATCTGCAGCGAAGCATTCAGCGTACAGTTGTGGTTCCCTCGATTAGGCCCTCATAACTTTTTGTCCACATAAGCAACCCACGCCAAATTTGCGTCCTTTTTTACCAACATCTTCGGGATTCTAGCAGTATCCAGACTTTGTGGGTTACCCTGAAGAAGACCAAGAAATTAGCCAAAATACAGGTAAAAGTTTGATTTTTTCAAACAAATGGGAAAAAGGTGCTGCAGAAGGTGGTTTGTGTTTTTTTCCCTGAAAATGGCATCAACAAAGGGTTTGTGGTGCTAAAATCACCATCTTTCCAGCTTTCAGTAACAGGCAGACTTGAATCAGAAAACCCAATTTTTCAACACAATTTTGGCATTTTACTGGGACATACCCCATTTTTACTATTTTTTGTGCTTTCAGCCTCCTTCCAGTTAGTGACAGAAAAGCTAAACATTTTTTTAAAGTAGGCAAAATTCTGAATTCAGCAAGGGTAATTTGTGTAGATCCTACAAGGGTTTCCTACAGAAAATAACAGCTGAAATAAAAAAATATTGAAATTGAGGTGAAAAAGCCAGCCATTTTTCACCACGTTTTACTCTGTAACTTTTTTCCTGCTATGCTATTTTTGAAAGCAATATATCGTTACGTCTGCTGGACGCTTATGGTTGCGGGGATATATAGAGCTAGTAGGTTCATCAAGAACCCTAGGTATTAAGAGACAATAAATGAGTTGCACCTTGCAATGGGTTTTATTCTATACCGGGTATACAGCAATTCATTTGCTGAAATATAAAGAGTGAAAAATAGGTATCAAGAAAACATTTGTATTTCCAAAATGGGCAGAAGATAAGGTGTTGAGAAGCAGTGGTTATTTGCACATCTCTGAATTCCGGGGTGCCCATACTAGCATGTGAATTACAGGGCATTTCTCAAATAGACGTCTTTTTACACACTGTCTTATATTTGGAAAGAAAAAATGAAAAGAAAGACAAGGGGCAATAACACTTGTTTTGCTATTCTGTATTCCCCCAAGTCTCCCGATAAAAATACTATCTCACTTGTGTGGGTAGGCCTAATGCCCGCGACGGGAAAAGCAACATGGACACATCACATTTTTACATTGAAATCTGACGTGTTTTTTTGCAAAGTGCCTCGCTGTAGATTTTGGCCTCTAGCTCGGCAGGCACCTAGGGAAACCTACCAAACGTGCACATTTTGTAAAACTAGACACCTAGGGGAATCCAAGATGGGGTGACTTGTGGGGCTCTCTCCATGTTCTATTACCCAGAATCCTTTGCAAACCTCAAAATTTGGCCCCAAAACACTTTTTCCTCACATTTTGGTGACAGAAAGTTCTGGAATCTGAGAGGAGCTACAAATTTCCTTCCACCCAGTATTCCCCTAAGTTTACCAATAAAAATGGTACCTCACTTGTGTGGGTATGCCTAGCGCCCGCAACAGGAAATGCCCCAAAACACAATGTGGACACATCACATTTTCCCAAGTAAAACAGAGCTTTTTTTGCAAAGTGCCTAGCTGTGGATTTTGGGCTCTAGGTCAGCCGGCACCTAGGGAAACCTACCAAACATGCACATTTTTTAAAACTAGACACCTAGGGAAATACAATATGGGGTGACTTTTGGGGCTCTCACTCGGTTCTGTTACCCAGAATCCTTTGCAAACCTCAAAATTTGGCCCAAAAACACTTTTTCCTCACATTTCGGTGACGGAAAATTCTGGAATCTGAGAGAAGCCACAAATTTCCTTCCACCCAGCGTTCCCCTAAGTCTCCGGATAAAAATGGTACCTCACTTGTGTGGGTATACCTAGCGCCCGCGACAGGAACTGCCCCAAAACGCAATGTGGACCCATAACATTTTCCAAAAGAAAACAGACCTGTTTTTTGCAAAGTGTCTAGCTGTGGATTTTGGCCTCTAGCTCAGTTCTGGAATCTGAGAGGAGCTACATATTTCCTTCCACCCAGCATTCCCCCAAGTCTCTCAGTAAAAATGGTACCTCACTTGTGTGGGTATACCTAGCGCCCTTGACAAGAAATGCCCCAAAACACAATGTGGACACATCACATTTTCTCAAAGAAAACAGAGCTTTATTTGCAAAGTGGCTAGCTGTAGATGTTGGCCTCTAGCTCAGCAGGCACCTAGGGAAACCTACCAAACCTGCACATTTTGTAAAACTAGACACCTAGGGGAATCCAAGGTGGGGTGACTTGTGGGGCTCTCACCAGGTTCTGTTACCCAGAATCCTTTCCAAACCTCACAATTTGGCCAAAAAACACTTTTTCCTCACATTTCGGTGACAGAAAGTTCTGGAATCTGAGAGGAGCCACAAATTTCCTTCCACCCAGCATTCCCCCAAGTCTCCCAATAAAAATGGTACCTCACTTGTGTGGGTATGCCTACCGCCCGCAACAGGAAATGCCCCAAAACACAATGTGGACACATCACATTTTCCCAAAGAAAACAGAGCTTTTTTTGCAAAGTGCCTAGCTGTGGATTTTGGCCTCTAGCTCAGCCGGCACCTAGGGAAACCTACCAAACCTGTGCATTTTTTTAAACTAGACACTTAGGGAAATACAATATGGGGTGACTTATGCGGCTGTCACTAGGTTTTGTTGCCCAGAATCCTTTGCAGACCTCAGAATTTGGCCAAATAAATACTTTTTCCTCACATTTCGGTGACGGAAAATTCTGGAATCTCAGAGAAGCCACAAACTTTCTTCCACCCAGCATTTCCCTAAGTCTCCGGATAAAAATGGTACCTCACTTGTGTGGGTATACCTAGCGCCCGCAACAGGAACTGCCCCAAAACACAATGTGGACACATAACATTTTCCCAAAGAAAACAGACCTGTTTTTTTAAAAGTGCCTAGCTGTGGATTTTGGACTCTAGCTCAGCTGGCACTTATGGAAACCTACCAAACCTGCACATTTTTCAAAATTAGACAACTAGGGGAATCAAAGAAGGGGTGACTTGTGGGGCTCTCAGCAGGTTCTGTTCCCCAGAATCCTTTACAAACCCTGAAAATATGGCAAAAAAAACACTTTTTCCTCACATTTCGGTGACAGAAAGTTCTGGCATCTGAGAGGAGCCGCAAATTTCCTTCCACCAAGTGCTCCCATACGTTTCCTGATAAAAATGGTGCCTCACTTGTGTGCGTAGGCCTAGTGCTTGCAACAGGAAATGCCCCAAAACACTATCTGGACACATCAAAATTATCAAATACAAAACTACCTGTTTTTGCGGTGGCACTTGCAGTTTTGGTCCTGGGGTCAGCAGCCATCTAGGGAAACCTACCAAACCCAGACATCTCTGAAAACTAGACCCTCGAGGGAGTCCAGGGAGGTGTGACTTGCACGGATCCCCCAATGTTTTCTTACCCAGAGACCTCAGCAAACCTCAAATTTAGCTAAAAAGTCACATTTTCCCCACATTTTTATGTGGAATCACCACAGCAGGACAAATTTCCTACCACCCAACTTTCCCCTCAGTCTCCCGGTAAAAATGATAGCTCACTTGTGTAGGTGGGCCAAGTGCCTGTGACAGGAAAGAGACAAAAACATGTAGAAATTAAGGGGGAACCAAAGTTGCTCCAAAAGGGCAGTTTGAAAAAAAATAAATTTTTAGGCTGACAAGTGCAGCAGAATTTTTATTGGTATAGATGAGAAAATGCTGAGTGGTAGTAATTTTGTGGATTCCTGCAGATTCCGGAAGGCTCCATCACAAAAATGTGGGGAAAATCTGTGATTTCCAGCAAAGTTGGAGGTTTGCGCAGGGCATTGTGGGTAAGAAAATGGTGTGGGTGCATGTGAAGCACACCACCCTGGACTCACCTAGATGTTTAGTTTTCAGATGTGTCTAGATCTTGTGTATTTTTTAACATGGCAGTATCCCAAAGTCCAAAAAGTGCAGCCCTCGCCATTCCAAGTGGGACGATTTTGAGAGTTAGCCAAGATCTCATGGCCCAGATGTAAAACCAAAACCCAAAATAATCAAATGTCCTCTTGCTTGTCGTGGGGTAAGAAGTCTTAGTGTGCTGGGGGAGAGCTGAAAGACTGTTACCCCCTTCAGTTGGGTTGGGGGTACAACCATGCCCATACTGGTTGGTAGCCACCACCACACAATTTTTTTTTTTTTATCCCTGGAATTTAGTAGACTTTCTGCCCCCCCCTAAGGTGTGGATCGGGGGTAATTGCCCCATCTGCCCACTGGTGGGCAAAACAACTTTGTCCCTATTTATATGGGGTTGGGGTATTGCCATACCCCCACCCTCTTCCCTGGTCTCTGGTGGGCTTTCTGCCCCCCTTTTGGGCAGATGGGCCTTCCAAAAATAGGCTGATCTACCCCCAAGGGGGGCAGATATTGCCAACAGTAATGTGCCCCCATGGGGAGTGACCCTTGTCCAAGGGGATGCCCCCCCAAACAAAACACACACATACACACACACCAATCCCTGGTTTCTGCCTGCCCTGGGGATAGATCGGCCTAATAGAAATAGGCCGATCTGCCTCCAAGGGGTGCAGAAATGGTTGCTCCCCTTGCGTGGAATTGGCACAAAAAAACCTCCCCGGTAGCTAGTGGTTTTTGCCCCCCTTTGGGCAAGATCGGCCTAATAAAAATAGGCCGATCTGTCCCCAAGGGCGGCAGAAACGGCCTAAAATAAATTTGTCCCCCAAGGGAATGAACCTTGCCTAAGGGGTCACTCCCCTTACGTGAAATTGACGCAAAAAAATAAAAAATCCCTGTTGTCTAGTGGTTTCTGCCCCCCTTATTAGGCAGATTGGCCTAATAAAAATAGGCTGATCTGCCCCCAAGGGGGGTAGAAATGGCCTAAACGTAATTTCCTCCCCCCCCACCGGGGAGTGACCCTTGCCTAAGGGGTCACTCCCCACATATAAAAAAAAATAAAAAACATTCCCTGGTGTCTAGTGGTTTCTGACCCCCTTGGGGCAGATTGGCCTAATAAAAATAGAAAGATCTGTCCCCAAGGAGGGCAGAAATGGACTAAAAGTAATTTTATCCCCCCGGGGAGCGACCCTTGCCTAAGGGGTGAACAAATAATAAATTATCCCTGGTGTCTAGGGGTTTCTGCCCTGGGGGAGGCAGAAATGACCTAAAAATAATGTGGCTCCCTGGGGAATGGCCCTTGCCCAAGGGGCCGCTCCCCTTATGTCAATTGCAACAAAAACAAATTCCCTGGTGTCTAGTGGTTTCTGCCTCCCTTGGGGGCATATTGGCCTAATAAAAATAGGCCGATCTGCCCCCTAAAGGGGGGCAGAAATGGCCTAAAATTAATTTTGCCCCGCCCCCGGTAGCGATACTTGCCTAAGGGGTCACTCCCCACATATAAAAAATAAGTTTAAAGAAAAATAAAATTATCCCTTGTGCCTCGGGTGTTTTTGCCCCCCGGAGGCAGATAGGGCTAATTGTATTGGGCTGATCTGCCCCCAGGGGGGCAGAAATGGCCTAAAAATAATTTGGCCCCGTGGGAAACAGCACTTGCCCAAAGGGCCGCTCCCCTCATGTCAATTGCAAGAAGAAAAAAAATCCCTGGTGTCTAGTGGGCATTTCTGCTGCTGAGAGAGACATGAATGGAGAGGAAAGGCCTTTCCTCCCCTTTCATGCCTTTTTCGGCCCCTCCAGTGATTGGAGGAGAAATGCAAAAGCATTTCTCTTCCGATCCGCTCTGGAGGGGCAGGCCTCTGATGAGGTCAGCCTACTGTCGAGCACTAACGTCATCAGATGCCACGGGTGGTGGGCAGGGGGTGGAAGGGGAAGCGATTCCACTTCCATCCCTGCAGTGGGGGGCGCTGAGGCGAGGCTCAAGGGGGAACCGCTAGCAGTCCCCCCAGGAGCCGGTACCATGACGTAACGGTTACGTTCTTTGCGCCTCAGCGCCGCAGCCAAGGACGTAACCGTTACATACTTGGCTGTCAAGGGGTTAATAACAGGGATTCAAAACACTAACTATTGATGTCAATGGTTGCTGTCGCCCTAAATAGAGGGACTTAAGAAGTATATGCAATTTTGCCAAGTACTTAAAATAGATAATTAAGGAAGACATTAATACATGTCTGTCCACATTGTTTCCTAATTCAGTCCCAACTCATTAGTTCTCATGGAAAAAATCCGAAAGGTTTCCCTCCCTCTCCTAGAACCAACTTCAGATATTTCTTTGCAGGATGTCACTTTTTCTAGTATTAGCCATTTTAGATCATACTCAGGGGCTTATTTACAAGCCCTGTGTGCTGCCGGTGCCGCCGGTGCCGCCAGTGCATCAAGGCCACACAAAGCCACTATGCATAGATTTTCATGGGCTTGTAGATATGGTGTAAGGCAACACAGTGCAAGTAACTGTGTTGCCTTCACTGTGTAATGGAGGCATTCTATGGTCAGGGGCGGTGCAACAAGAATAAATATATTTACTTTTCCTTGTTATTTCCTCTTTCTATGTGTACTACATTCTGGAGCACTCATAGAAAGAGGAAAAGCCTCCATGGACTGTTTTGGTGCAGGAAGGTGCCCCTTCCTGCACAGAAACCATCCTCTCTACGATGCAGGCATCCTTGCAACATGGTGCAAGGGTGGCCGCGTCATTGTGCATCAACGCAGGGAAGAGGACAAAACTGCACCGTATCCTGTAGATATGGTGCATTTCTGCCCTTCCCCTATGGGGAAGGGCAGCACGGCAAGGTCCCATGTTGTGCTGCGCTGCACCACGGGGCTCGTAAATAGGCCCCTCAATGTGCTTTGCCTCCATGAAGTGTTGGACTAGTGGTGCTTGGGTCTTTTTGGTCCATATTGCAGATTTGTGAACACTATAGCAAGTTCTAAACTCTTTCCCAGTTTTTCCTACATAGCCTTGGCCCCAGTGACATAGATTTAAATATACAATAGTGTGCCTGCTACAGTTGGTCATTTCCTCTGGAGATATCTTGCATCTGTTATGTTCCCATTTCTCCATCACTATGGCTGTACTACATGCATGACATATACCACAGCAATGATTGCCTTTTACAGGATTTCCTCCTGCTAAACTTGCTTTCCCCAGTCCTCTGTTTGAAGCGAATATGCACCAACTTGTCTTTAAGGTTAGCATTCCTTCAAAAAGCATATACATGTTTCTCTATTTAGGGGTCATCATCATTTGTATTGAGGATTTTCCAATTGTCAAACATTCTTCCTACCTCATTATTCATATATGAATGATTAGTAATACACATTAATCTTTCCTCCTTCTTTCTGCTCTTATTACAAAGGAGGGCTTCCTGGCCATAATAATTAACTCTTTTGAAAGCTTCCCTTATCAGTCGTCTAGGCTATCCTCTTTGGCAGGGTCTCCTTTTCAGTTCTTCAACATTTTGTACACAGTTTGCCATTCTAGAGTAGTTTCTCTTTATTCAGACAAATTTACCAAAGGGGAAAGATTCCTTCTGGCAGATGGGGGAACACTAACAAACTGTAACAAGGTGTTTCTTGCTGAAGGTTTTTTATAAAGCACAACTTCCAGAGGATCATGGAATCCTGAAATCCAAATATCTAGAAACTATACTTTTTCTCTGCTAATATTTCCGATAAACCTAGCATTCTTATCATCAAATTAAGCCATGTTATGAATTATTTGAGCTATTCTTCTTCCTCACTTCCTATGAAGAATATATAATCTATGATGCATGCCCAGTTCCTGACGCTTTTATAAAATTGTGCAACCTCATTATAGATATGTGGAGCTGGATGTTCCTTAATTTTGGAGATCATAGTACCATAATGTAAATATCAATGTTAATTCATGTAATAAGGTACTCTCCAAATGAAGCCATGGAAAGAGGAAACATTTTTATAAGTTTTAGATGAAGACTAAGTAGATGCCTTATTGAAGGAAATTAAATAAATTGACCATTGTATATGCTTGTCAAACTTCTCTTCTTGAAGTCTGTCTGGACAAATGCATAGAATCAGCTACAGGGAGCCCTAAATAGCATCAATGCCACTGGAGCTTACTTTCAGAGCTGCAATCTTTGTAAAGAATGTGTATAGGTTATGCTGTATATTTGTATTCATTTTGAAGGCATCTTTAAGATGAGTTTGTGACAATTTATAAGACACACTTGTTAGCAGGGCTCCAGACTGCTGCATGGAATCCAGCAATATAGGATCTGGAAGGTGTATTATTTGATGGGTAAATATCTACATTTGAAAGGCACATTATAGTCTATATATTTTTTGGAAACAAACCAGAAACATATATGTATCCTCACTTTCATAATATTGGGTATTGTCGTACCTTTTTGTGAAGCAATATACTGCATATGAGAAATTGAAATAATAAGAATACAGCTTCACTTCTAATGAGATCAGACCTATAATCATTTTAAGTGGTATATGGATGGCATGCTAACACTGGATGTCAGGTTTTGATGGTGTATTCTGGAGGTTGTATGCTTCTTTCTTGCACTATGAAATGGTCTATCACATTTGTGGAACACAGTGGGAATTATAAGGTGGTAGCAATTGTCTGTTTTTCTGGCTTGTTTCAAGATTTCTGACCTGGGGACCCATGGGTTTTGTAAGGATGGAGTGTATGGGAGTGATGTATGAGTGACAGTGCCAAAGCAGCCTGAAGGCAGTGTACTACTGCCTTGTTGACTTGACATTTAAAACCCTTTGTCAAGTGGTGAGTGGGGAGAATGAAAATGTTGTATTATGGTGGGTTGCTTTGATATTGGATTCACTGTAGTATTGGTTTTCAAATCTATGTATGAGTTTTAAAGCATTTTATTTCTATAAAGAATGTTTATGTAAATATGAAATAGATTAATATAAGAAATATTGTCAGAAAATAAAGTATGTAAAATGAAAAGAAAATGTAGAGGAAATGTTTTACATCACTCCATATTGGATTCATGTCATTGAGAAATGTAGATAAGTTAAGCAGGACACATATAATGTAGCAAAATGGTTATGCCAGGTTTGTGGCTAGATACAGTTATCAACACTACTCTGGGCACCATGATTGCTGTTGACCACTATGTACCAAAACATTCTAATGTTGATTTTTTATCAGACATAAGCAAATCCCGGCAGTTTTGTTCATCTCATACTTTTCATGCTACTATTTGCATTAATGTATATGACAGTCTAGCTGCTCTTATTAGAGTTTAATGTTTTTAGTTTTAACTGCTTGCACTAGATTTTGGCTCTTATGGATTCCTTTTTATTATCATAAGCAGGATGTTCTAATGTTTCTGCTACTCCTGGTAATAGTTCTCATAAAATGCTTGGCCAGGAATGCAAAGAAAATAGAGTGCATGTTTGCCAGAACACTGTGATGGACTCCTGTATTGAAAGCATCAATTACTTGGCGTTAGAAATTAGGGTTCTAGTTGGCAGAGATATGCCACAAGCAGGAGCCACAATCCTAGTCAGGGTAAGTCACAAACACATGCTAAATTAACCTGCCCTCACCTTCTGGTAAGTTGGCACAGAGCAGGCTTGACTTAAGAGGCAATATGTAAGATATTTGTGCAACACTTCAAACTGTAAAACAGTGAAAATACCACACAAAAAGATGCCACTTGGAACTTAATGTGATAAGTAAGCCAAGAGGAAAATGACAAAAATCAAACTTGAGTTATGAAGTTTTAAAGATTAACAGTAAAATAGTGCTTAGAAACAATAAGCACCAATGGGGGATACCTGGTTGCAGCCGACCAGGACAAAGTCAAAAGTTCAGGCTGACCACAATGGAGCATGGGCCTGAAACAGGAACCCAGTGAGGCCAACTGAACAAAACTACCTTAGCCCTAGTTGCATCAACCACAAAGATGCATGGTACTGCAGAAGCAATGTGCCTGTGTTGATTCTTGCAGCAGTATAGATGTATCGCTTTTCGCCATGCAGTAGTTTAGTTTAGTTTAGTTTAATGAATTTGTAGAGCGCATGGCTACCTGGAGGCTTCCCATCGCTAAGGAGGAAAATTAGACTCCAGCAAGATCTATGCTGAGAACAAGAGTGTCTTCAGCTTCTTCCGAAATGGAAATTCAAATTTTTCCTGCCGGAGATCCAAAGGGAGCTAATTCCAGAGATACGCAGCTTTAACTAACAAATAACTCCCTCCCCATGTTACTTTCTTAAAACGAGGAATGGTAACCACAGAGGCAGATAAAGATCTAAGTGACCTCTGAGGGATTTAGGGCATGATACTCTTCCTAAGGAACATGGGACCTTTGTTATGAAGAGATTTGTGTGTCATGCAGATGGCCTTAAAGTTAATCCGTTGCTTAATTGGAAGCCAGTGAAGAGAAGCCAATGCTGGTTTAGCTGACAGCTGTCTAGGTGTGTTCATAAGGAGATGTGCAGCGGCATTCTGCACAAACTGCAGTCTCTTTATTACATGGTTAGGGGAGCTGAGAAAAAGAGATTTGCCATAATCTAGGTGAGACAAGATCAAAGCTTGAATGATAAGCCTTCTAGCAATGAAAGGAAGAATATCAAGTATTTTCCTCAGGGATCTCAATATGCCGAAACAAGATGCGGCAAGTAGAGAAGAGCCTCTATTTTTCTCCACAAAGCCGCAGCGAGTCATCTGTTCTGAGATGTGCGGGGTCCATAGGTGAGGTGCTGAGCGTGTTCCTGCAACATCGGTGATGCACTGGTTCTGATCCAGTGAACAAGAGCGATTCACCCTTTATGATCTATGCAACAGAAGCGATGCACCACTTCTGATACCTGCAAAAGAAGCAATGCATCATTCCGATCCATGCAGCGTTGGCGATGTATCAGGTTGACAGAGGATGCCTTGGTTCTGCTTAAGCAATCACCTTAGGCCTCACTTTCAAGGGTCCAGGACTGGGATGGCACCACTTGGCAGGGCAGACTCACAGATGGCAGAGTCCAAGTGCAGGAGTAGGTTGGTTGGAAGTCTTTTGCGCCTTTGAGACTTCAGATCAGGAGGCTAACTGACTAGTCCTTGGTGTCAATGTGGTCTAGTACTCATACCTAGTTGGGCTTTTAAAGTAGGAGAGACTTCAAAGACATGCCTTTGAAGTGCATGGAGTCCCTGCCCTTCCTGCACTGGCTCCACTACATGGGGTTATGCAGCCCTTTGTGTGTGAAAAGGACACAGCCTTTTCAGGTGTAAGTGAGGCTGTGTCAAGCTTCTTCCTCCCATCCTGCCCAGGATGGCCCATAAGGATGTAGATGGCCCACTGAGTCACACCTAGTCTTCCTTTTGTGTGTAGCTGTCTAGGGGGAAATACACAAAGCCCAACTGACCCCAGACATTTGGTCAGAGACATGCAGCAGGCGCCAAATGGCTAAGGCAAGAAAATGTCAACTTTCTAAAAGATGTATTTTCAGAATTTCAACTTAAAATCTGACTTCACCATCAGTGACACCAAACTTGAAAAACATATCTTTTCCAGATTGTAAATTACACTTATAAAATGTAATAAGGTAATTCCTATGTTATTTTATGGAGAGATGGGCCTTGCAGTAGTGAAAAATGAATTTAAGAGTTTTTCACTACCAGGACATGTAAATCTAAACATTACATGTTCAACTTTTAAAATACACCACACCCTGCCCTTGGGTCTTCCTACGGCCTACCTTAGGGATGACATATGCATTAAAAAAGAAGGTTTGGGTCTTTCAAAAGGCTTTACTTTGCCAGGCCGACATGACACTTTAAAGATACACACACAGGCTCTGCAATGGCAGGTGTGAGACATCTTTTAAGGACTACTTAAGTGGATGGCACAATCAATGCTGCAGGCCCTGGGTACGTGTAGTGCACATTACTAGGGACTTATAAGTAAATGAAATATGCCAATTGGCCGTAAGGCAATTTTGGGAAACAGCCCTCTCTACATGGTCAAACTCAAATATTTTGCCTTCCTCCTCTTACATTTTGCAGGAGTTTTGCTTGTTGGCCTTAAGACTCTGTGCACTTTACCACTGCTAACCAGTGCTACAGTGCTTGTGCTCACTCTCCTAAAATATGTTTTGATTGGCATATTTAATTTACTTGTTAGTCCCGTGTAGAGTGGTATACCATATTCCCAGGGCCTGTAAATTAAATGCTACCAGAGGGCCTGAAGCACTTATTGTGCCACCAACTTATGTAGCATTTTAGAATATTTCCCAGGCCTGCCAATGCAGCCTGAAGGTAGTCTAATACTGCCTTGTTGACTTGACATTTAAAAACCTTTCTCAATCCTTAAACTCCCCTTATATTACATATAGGTCACCTCTAAGTTAGTCCCCAGGTAGCATATAGGGCGGGGTGCTGTGGAATTAAAAGGTAGGACATGAACTTTTAAGATTTATATGTCATAGTAGTGAAAAACTCCCAAATTCATTTAACAATACTGTGCGGCTTACATCTCCCATAGGACAGCATCGGGGAATCCTTATTACATTAAATAAGATATACTTCCTAAACCAGAGGTGGTAGATAAATCATGTTTGTTTTCTATGAACTTGTCATAATAAACCCTATTTAATGGTAAAGTTGGATTTATCAGTACAAGTTTGAAAATGCCACTTTTAGAAAGTTGGCATTTTCTTGCCTTAGCCCTCTGTGCCTGCTAAAGCAGGCTGCCTTAGGTCGCATGACTGACATTTGAGACTTTGCGAATTCACCCCAGGCAGTCACAGTGGGATTAGCTGAGACTGAATGGCCCATAAACTGGCTTGACGGGGGCGCGGCTAAGCACAGCCCCACTTGCACCTTACAAGGCTGTGCTCTGACAATACATAATAAGCTTACAATACATAATAAGCTTAATGTCCCTGTATTGTCAGTGCAGTCAGCTAGGAACTAAGGCAGGAGGAAGCAGGAAGCTTCTGGAACTTCAAAAAACCTTACTGGACCTGCGGAAGGACTCTCAGAGGACTGCCTGTTGTTGTGACCTGATGTGCACTCTGCTGCTGTACCTTGAAAGACTGCTTTTCTGCCTGGATCCTACCTTGAACCTTTAGAGGCCAGTCCGGCTGTGGAGCCCTGTATCTTCACCTGCACCCAGAACTCAAAAGTCACTCCAAAGGATTATTTTGATTGACTCCTGTTTACAATTATAGGTACACAACAGGCTCTCACCATCTTGAACCCGCACCTCG
This sequence comes from Pleurodeles waltl, assembly GCF_031143425.1. NCBI lineage: Eukaryota > Metazoa > Chordata > Amphibia > Caudata > Salamandridae > Pleurodeles > Pleurodeles waltl. Next base: position 835,249,425 of record NC_090437.1, read on the forward strand.
ACTAAGCTTGAGTGAGTCCTGAACCCCCAAGCAGTCTCCATCTACTCCTGGACCCTTTGTTGGGATGCTTAAGGTGCCTAAATGGTCATTTTCTAAAATGAAGCACTTGCTAGGACTTGCTATTTTGAACCTTAGACTTTAAAAATTAATTACTCCCATTCCAATAATTTGATTTTAATGGTTTTAGTTTCAAATGATTTATTGAAATTTACTCTTTTGGATTTCACACTGTTTCACTGTATTGCTGTTTGTGTGCTGCAGAAATCCTTAACACTTTGCCTTCAAGCTTAGCCTAGCAGCTTTTTCTGCCAAGCTACCTAGGGTTAAGCACAGGTTAAATCAGTGACTTTTTGTTTACCCTGCAAGGGATTGTGTCTGTTGCTTGACCAGGGCCCATACTTCAGTGAACCAAACTCCTGATTTCTCACACCAATGTTATCATGTTTTAGGGAAAGAGCACAAGCACTTTAGGACTTTGAAAGTGCCCAGAATCCTAAGGCCAACAATAATGAATTCAGAAAAAAGGGGAGGAAGAAGGCAAAACGTCTGGGGATGGCTCTGCAAAAAAGACAATTTCCAACACTTACTGAGCAGCCTCCATCAGCTCTTTAAGAATCTTATTGAATACTTCGGGATGCTGCTCTATTTTGGCTCATTTTATAGTCCGCTTATCATTAGATACCCGTAATTCTCTAGTTATCAACTGGTGTCTGAAGCCCTGTGCCTGTCTGGTGGTGTCATAGTAAGGTGTAGAGCGTCATGTCTGCTATTATTCCTGGCTATTAACTTTATGTCTAACACATCTTTCTATAGTCGGAGATCGACTAGGATATAATCAATTCCACTTGTGAAATTTAATGTATTGCAAGCGTGATGACCTCTATGGCCTGAATTGGAGAGTCAGGGTCAGGGTCAGTGTAGGAGAGGTCAACTGTACAGCAGTAGAAGTCAATTTTTTTAATTTTGGGGAGGTCAAGCTGTGATATTACCCACCTAGCATCTCCTTCTTTTGTAACTACATTCTCACTGCTACTTAGCAGCTCAAATGTGGTGTTAAAACCTTCTGTCACAATAACCGGGGCTCGCTCTCTATGAGTACCTTTGTGCCTTGAAATGATTTAGTGTTTCAGATCCACCTCTTCCCCTTACAACTCTATTCCAAATGTTATAAATTATATTTTCTGTCCTATTAAGGGGGCACAATGAATACTACAATGTCTAAAGAGTTTACATATAGTTCTCTAATTTCACATTTCAGCAAATTGTTTTATCCATCACTTAACCTCCATACACACAGCCTGTGCCTTTATTACAGCTGGAATGCTATAGTTAGTGAATCAGGACCTGAATTATGGAACTGTACTCCAGGTCTCTAGAAAAGTTAAAGTCACACTGGTCAATACAAGTACTGATAACTTTAGTTTAGACTTTAGACCTGCTAAATTCTAGGGCAAGATGCTCACAGAGCCTGACTGCATGACAGTATGGCTGGATGCCCTATTAAGTTTAATCTTTAGTTCTGTGCCCTGAACATTATCCTTAGCCTGAAGACCATTGTTTAAGATCATTAGTGAGTGTTCATCAATAGCATAAGCTGTTAGAGGGATGATTGGTGGAAGAGGGACTGGGTAATTTTGTTACTTCATGCCAATTGACATGGGTTAGTCCTGAGTCCCAAACACATTATTCATGATCTAAGGACTTGTATCTCTTTTAACATATAATTACAGGCTCTGATGGGACACCTGGGTGTTTAAAGGAAGAGTGTCTGGTTGCCTGGGTATCTTTGCTATGGGTGTTTGTACCAAATGTTTTTTACCATGGATTCTGCTTGTTCGGAGTTTGCTTTAGCATGCTTTTTCATAAATATATCAGTGACTGAGGGAAGGAGCTTAGAGTTTGAAATACCCCAAGCCTTATACTATTTATCACTGTCTCCACTTCCTAAATCAATTTAGTAAGGATATAGTTCAGCATAAATCACCTCACCATCCAGATTTTGATGTTATCCCGAGAAGCATACATTAGAGGGGTGGCCTAGCATTTTATGGGCAAATACGGATGAAGACAGGCCCACTTTTAGTTCAGGCTTAGCCCAGAGATGCCTGGTGAGCATCCCATGCTGCGGGAGTCAGGCAGCACTTAAGAGTGTTTGTCAGGGAGCCCCTTACCTCATCAGATGCAAGTCCTGCCAGAAAACTTTTTGGGTCCAGACGTTCCTCAAAAATGGTGAAAGTTCAATTTATAATAAATATTTTGGAATAGGTACCATTAGAAAGTTACCTTTATCCTGCTAAAAGCCTATGGAAGCCACCTGGCAGCTAAATATCTGTTTTAATGAGCTGTGAAAACTGCTCCTAGAGCAGAACAAAAGCCTTCAGTGTGGGGAGGTGTTTTGTTCCTCTGGCAGTATGACCATCTGGGCTGTGCTCAAGTATTTGATTACCTTCAAAGAGGCCTATACTGTCAGAGGCAAACATTAACTAACACATCAGCAAGGCTCTACTTTGTTCCCCAGTCAGCAAGGAACCAATCCCAGTAGTAGAGAAGCTGCCCCCAGAACTGGTTTGAAGTGACCACAGAGGGTGTGCCACACCTTTGTGTTGGGCACTCAGGCTCTGCACAATGGGAGTTTCACTATCTTTCGATTTGGGAAGACAGGGGCACGGTGAGGTTGTTTGCAGCAGGGCACACAGGAACCACAGCTAACATGAATATGGTTAACTCCTGAGAACTTCCCCCTATTGTTTAGGGAGGGTTCAGTAGTCACCCCGATTTAAATGCTAGTGCAGGTATAAATATGGTACCCCTTGGCATTCTCTTGAGAACACAGCTTGACCCGTGGAAGACAGAATATAGACTGCAATTGCTGTTGAGACCGGTGAGGAGACCTGAAGGGCTCAACCTGCTCCCACTTGTACCCAGAACAAAGAAATAGACTCCAATGGTTAATTGGCTGACCTCCTGTTAACCACAGGGACACAAAAGCTGCAAGAAGGACCTTTTCCTGAAGACCACAGCTAACCAGTTCCAACTGGACCTACATTGAATTCTACTGGTGACTTCATCAGGAGTGAGTCCTGAGATTGTGGGACCCTTGCTTATGTCTCTGTGTGCTTCTCCTAGCATCCTAAAAAACCTGGGACTTAAAAAAGTTTTGGCATCAAAGACCTTTGGAGGATTGGGCCAAACCTGCCAAGTCAATTTGATGAAGATGCCTTGCCGCCAGGCTGATGATTTAGCTTTCCCACAGAAGGAAAATGTGTTTCAGCTGGACATTGCAGAGAGGTTATCCAGCCTCAAGGATCCCTGTCCAACTACAGCTTTGCCATGCAGGTGGAATCCGGGCTCAAAAAAATGAATACGTCCAAATGTAAAAATCTTCTGAATGTGCCAAAAGTGTCTGGCTGACGAGGACTTTCTTTGGGTGTGCATTTTTAATTTCTCCCACTCCAAGCACTCCTGACAAAAGCCAATTACTTCACCAGGACCTAGTCCAATGGCTATTTAGCCTTGTAGAGCCGTGTGCTGCCTTGCCCCACTGAGAACTTTTGACTTCCATTTCAGACAACAAGGGCCAGATTTATCAAGCTTTTCCATTTTCCTTGTGTCACACAAGGTAATGCAAGGACAACATAAAAGTCTCAGTGATATTTACAAAGCCACACAAGTGGGATTTAGGCCACCTTGTGTCACTTTGTAAAGAAATGTAATACAACTCTGCTGTTTTTGCTGCATTACATTACGTTTCAATTTGAGAGATGTTCCATCGTTGGAGCATGTGTGTTTTCATGCATACACGCATGGATTTGGGCACATTGCCATGTTTACTAAAGCTAGTAAACCTGGAAATGTGTAAAAATGCTATGCCTTCTTCAGTTAGGAGTAACAAGGAGAAATAGCTTTATTTTTCCCAATGTTTCCTTTTTCCAAATGAGCTGCATTCTGTAGAACATAAAAGCAGCACATAGAAGAAAATGTCTCTAAGGATTGTTTTTGTGCAGGAAGGTGCCCCTTCCTGCACAAAAACAATGCTACCTGTCATGCAGGCACCCTTGAACTATAATGTAAGGATGCCTGTGCTGGCACTAGGCAGCACACACTGCACCAGCACAAAAAAAGAGCAGGAATGCTTCACATCTTTGTAAATAAGGAACGTGTCTGATCTCTCTCTTTCCATCAATTCAGTGCAGCAAGTCTGCTTGCTGCCCTGCATTGCCTGAAAGATTAGCAAATATGGCTCTTAGACAAAGGTAAAACTTCCAAATGGGTTGGTGGGCTTGGGTTACTTATCTGAGGAGTAACTTAGTCCCTCATTAGAGGTCATCCTATGATCTCCTAGTGCATATGGGGAACACTAGACCACTTCATCCGCAATCAATCCTCATAACGGGAAACCTATCCATCCCTAACATTTGTTCACAACCCTCGATGATTGCTCTTTAATTAAAGCATAAACGTATTCTATTTATTGTATACATTTTCCCCAACCCCTGTATCCCTCACCTCTGCTTATTCTTTTTCTGTTTCTGACCTTCTATTAGATTTACATTTACTATGACATGTACACCCCATCTGCTCTAGTTAGAGACATGTCACTGTGTTGCAAAGTCATGTTTTTGCCCTGTTCATCCCCATTTTTTTGTTGCTGCCTGGTGCTGATGATAACTGATTCTGACTGTGCCCTGGACTCTGTTAGCCAGACCCAGGCCAGTGCTATGTTAAAACACACACTTGTAGTAGAGTATACAAGGTATTAGGGTCCCCTTTCGATTGTCCTGACAGACCCTGTAAGTCCCTAGTATATAATGGGGTAAGGGTGTACAATCTGCCTATAAGCCCCTATATAATAGGGCATGGAGATTAGAGGCCCAGCAGAATTTCTGCACTTGCATGTGTGCACTGCTGTGTGCTTCCTGTCCTTTTAAATGCAGACCTGTCTTTAAAAGTTCCATTCCTTCCATTTGCATGACAGTCCCTGTAGGTCCCTAGTAAACAATGTGGCAAGGGAGGTGCCAACTTCCTATAAGACCCTCATACATAATAGAGCATGGAAGTAGATACCCAGCAGAATTGCTGCCCTTTGCATGTGGGCACTGCTGAAGGTTTTCTGTCATTTTAAAATGCAGCCTGACTCTGCAGACTGCATTTACATGGAAATGGTGTCCCAATTCGACTTTGGTGCTGTGGGCACTTTAAATGTGATGATCTACCTCATTTTCACATATTAGGTACCCCCATGATCTTCCCTAGGTATCCCAGGGCCTGGGGTCATGTAACCATAAGCAGGGGTCTTATAAAAGACGTTTTATAAACCCAGGTAAGGGAAAACTGATCATTTCATTTCCCCCCACTATAGATACTTGCCTTCATAAGCTAGCATTGCTATATGGTATTTTCATGGTAATATTAGTAAGGAAATGCACAGAAAAGTAATTCAAGGACTTAAAAGATTTGTTTTGATAAATCCAGCAATTTGACATTGGTGAATTTATCACAACTTATACAGAAAATAAGTTATAAGGCTTTTCTTTCTGTAAGCCAAACTCCAGCCTTCTGACTGTCCCCCCTGATTGGTCAGTGCTAACAGGATTAGCAGAGCTGCTTGATTAAGTGATAAGTGGCTGTCCAGGGGAGAACATATCTGGTGAAGGGCAGCTCGGGGGCTACACAGGAATGCATGAGCAGAGGGAGGGGTAATAAAACATACAGCCTCAAAGGAGAGCAAGACAGGAGAGAATGCCAGATCACCTAACCCCCACCTTCTGGACCCCTCAGCCAGATACTAGGCTTAAGGAAGGAATTTGCAGATGTTAGAAGGAGGAGAGCTATGGAAATGAGCCACACTGGAGGATGGTTTAGTCATCTCTTAGTTTCAGACATCATGGATTTTGGAAAAATTGTGCTTTCTGGGGCAGGAATATGCCACACTTTGCAGGAAGTGGTCATGCATTCTATTGGTTGGGCACCCCACTTCCTGATGCCCAGGAGCTGGGAATAAATATGTGAGAGGTGCATAGCCTCTCAGATCTGCTGCCTGAAACTACAAGAGAAAGAAGGACTGCCCTGTTGGAATCTGGATCTGCACCCTTGGCCTGCACTTCTAAGTGAACTGTTCCTGCTGCACAATCTGGTACTACAGCCCTGGGGACAGTACCTTACTTCAAGAAGGACTCAGGAGTGGACTCCCTGCAGCTACAGGTTAACAGAGCTTCACCTGCATCATCCCCAGCAAAAGTCCCCAGCCTGGAGTGCATCCAGTGGACTTTTAAGGATTTGGCCAGGTGCATTGCGGGAATTGCGGTCCAACTTTCCAAGGACCATCCAGGAGATTCCAGACCCTTGGATTTGTGTTTTGGACCCTCTGTACCTGCAAGGAGGACTTCAGGAAACGCCTCCTGAAGATTGGAGAAGTTTGGAGAATTTTAGTAAAATTGGCGCTTTGTGTTTCTAAGCACTAAAAAGTGTTTATTCTTTAAAAAATTCATATATCCGGTTCCAAGGACCCACACGGAGATTCCAGACTCTTGGATTTGTGTTTTGTACTTGCAAGGAGGACTTCAGGAAACACCTCCTGAAGTTTGGAGAATTTTGGTAAAGTTGGCACTTTGTGTTTCTAAGCGCTAGAAAGTGTTTATTCCTTTAAAATTCATATCTCTGGTTCCCTATATTGCATTTTTGTCATTTTGGTGTCTATTTACTCATAAAAATATAACCTATTTTTATAAATTAGTGTGGGATTTTTATTGTGTGTTGTGTCTCATTTATTTACTGTATTGTTGTTTGCTGGCCTGCCTGCTCGGTTATAGCTACCAAGGGTTGAGCAAGGGGCTAATTTACTGGGACCTGTACGGAACCTATATTTGGTTGGTGTCCTTAGTGCCAGTGGTAGGTTCATAGTTACCACTGCCAGTAACCCACTTTCCAACACACTGGAACCATTTGTAATCATTAGCTCTGCATTCGCCATAATAACTCCTGATACTTTTAAATGAGTATTTTTTATTTCATTTTTGTTCACATACCCACAAAACCATCTCATTGTGCTGATTTTATGATTCTCTATGCTTTTTGTTTCTCTCAAATAGGACACAATTGGTTATTTGGTGTTCGGTTAATTGATATTACTACCTGAGGACTATAGCCCTTATTATGACTTTGGCGATCTTTCCCAAAGACCGCTGTGCTGGCGGCTGCCAAAGGCCCGCAATTGTGGTGGTGATCCACCCACCCTAGTAGGACTCACAAAAACAAAGTCGCCAGCATACAGCCACAAATCTGACACCTCCAGGCTGAATAATGGTGGCAGAGAAGCGGTCCCACCATCCTCGCCGCCATGCCAGAAAAAGACTGCCCTTCTTACTACGACCCACAACTCAGCACAGCGGTCTTAGCGCGGCGGTAATCTATTGGCGGTCAGGACTGCGGCTGTCGAAATGGATCCCCCACTAGAACACAACACCACATTGGGCAATTCGAATACCCTACACCTGATACACATACACGCACCACATCCCCCCACACACACCACTATAAAATGCACACACAACCCACAATGTTTTGCTACGACAAAAAACTTCCATACATTGCATGACCACTCTGAAGATTGCACTGCACACAGACATTACAGACACCTGCACACCCCTCACTCATCACATTTCACTTAAAAGAATGTTCACTCACACACACATCACACTCACCATGTCCCAAACAAAGCACCCCAGTTTAACCGATGATGAATTAAGGAAGAGGGTGGATGAAATCATCAGGGTAGAGCCACAGCTATTCGGGGCACAAGTCCAGCAAACGTTCACGACAAAGAAGATGGAGTATGACGGAGGATCATCAACAAGGTGAATTCAGTGGGAAGCCATCCATGCAAAAGGGAGGGCATATGGAAGAGGTGGAACGACCTGAGGGGGAAGGTCCGGTCCATGGCATCCAGACACCAAATCGCCCTCATGAAGACTGGCGGTGGGCCCCCACTTCCTCCCTTGGAGTTGACGTCATGGGAGGAGAAGGTCCTGGCGATCCTGCACCCTGAGGGTCTCAGCAGAATCCCTGGAGGACTGGACACTGGTAAGTCACCTATAATCCCCTTGTATTAAGTATACCTGTAATGCATGCATCCTCATCCTCTGCATGCCCACCCTACCCCACTAACACCAATCCCAAAGTCCACACTCCCAAATGAACCTAATGCATGTACAGCATGAAGCACTACAACTCCCACAATGCATCACCTAACAATGCACATTGCCCTCTTATAACTACGCCTGAGTACTAAAGCATGACATATAACACTTACCTAGCAGCCCCTGTAAAGTACATCAGGTAGATATGAATAATAATCCCTGCTATCCACAGGCACCACTGAGAATGTCATCAATCAACCAGTGCCACATTTAGCCAGTCCTCCACCAGATGAAGAACCCAGTGATGACAGCCACACAGGATGTCTGGAAGACCTACCTGGCCCATCGGGTCTCTCTGGGTAGTCCATCTCCACCAGCCTCACCCAGGACACCATAGAGCCCCCCCACAACTTCAGCTACCACAACACCTGTTGCCCAATGCCCCCAAACCAGTGTCTCCAGGCCACATCAATCCATAATGTGCCCACCTATACAGGGACCTAAGTCAGCACCCACCACACATGATGATGAAGGTCCTGGTGTAAGTGGGAGTGGGCACACCGTGCTGGAGACACAGGCACAGGGGGCTAGGGCCAGTGGGAGGAAATCTATGGGCCACAGGGTGGGGCAACCCAGAGAGCCACCTGCTCATGATGCAATAGCACAAGTCCTGGGAGCATACAACCAATCGAAGGACAAAATGGGCCAGGTTTTAGAAATGTTGGGGGAAAACCAGAGGCTGCAGAGGGAGTACACCTGGAGGCTATGCAGGGGTGGCATGCCCTCAATACCACCATGGCCTCCATTAAAGGCTTGATGCAGGAGCTCATCACAGTCCTGCCTGAGTCCTCCACGCACCACCAGGCCCCTTTTACTACCCACACTAATTACCACTACTGACCAGCCCTCTACATCTGCTGTAGCTAGTGGGATGGTGGCCATGCTGAGGACTCACAAGCCACTACTGAGGCACCCTCTGTAGCTGAGGAACCCCCACGCAAATGTGGTCACAGCGTCAGACATTCTGCAGGGACAGAAGCCAAGACCAACCCCACTGCCAGGAAATGAGACTCTCCAGAACTGTCTCCCTTGTGTGCCACTGAGACACCTTGTCAACTCTCTACTGCCATAGCCCCATTTTCAAATGCCACTTGGATACTGGCCCTGTGCTACCTAATGCTTGGCCTAACAGACTGATGTATTCAAACACCATGGTCCCACTTCTTTGCACCCTATCCTTCCCTTTGGTATTCACAATAAATACACTTACACTCAAGTTATGGTATTTTGTGTTTATTTATTGAAATAGTGCAACCAAATTGTGACATGTTAAAGAAATTGACTATTAATACACAGTGAAGATGTGAATGTATCATCCTGACATCCCGTTGTCTTCTGCAAAGTCAGTGTCCACACATCCCTGGGTCCTCAGGGAGCAGAGAGGGAAGAGTAGTCAAAAACAAACCACAGCACTTCTGCAATAGATAGCAAACAAGGTACATCACATACCAATAGCACATTTGTCAACAGTATGTACCTGCAAATTATGAGGGTTAAACCGATTACAAAGTAGATTTACATTCCAATGCTATTGAACACATGACCTCAATCCTGTTCAGGTGAAATGAGACAAGATTATCGATGCATCTTACAGTAATGAACTGAGTAGTACACACTCATTGAGTTGTATTACACAGTTCACTCCTTTGAATGCCAAGTATATACATCAATTGAAGATACAATAAACAGCAACCTATGCACCTGATAAAATAATATCAGAATATAGTAGTGAACAATTGTGTAAATAAGTAAATAGGATGTCTGAAGTATATGCAACACAGACAGATGAACTAGATTACACCACAATATGGCTCTTAGACAAATGTAAAACTTCCAAATGGGTTGGTGGGCTTCGGTTACTTATCTGCCCAGTTGTTGATCGACTTGACAGACCTTTTTTGTATACACCCACATGAGACCAAAACCTACTCATATCAGAGATGGATAACAAAGTACACCCAAACTTTACTCTAACATGAGACATGGTATATATAGAGATGTACCTACCAGAATGTTAGCTGAAGAACTGCTGGATGAGCTATGTCCTTGTGACTACATCTTTCTCATCCCCATCTTCATCACTCAGATTTTCTCCCTCTTCTGCCGCCGGAGTGTCCCTAACTCCTTCCTCCTCCAGCAATGGGATATTCCTCCTTCGTGCCAGATTTGGGAGCATGAAGCAGGCCACCACAATATGGCACACCTTCTGTGGTGAGTACTGTAGGTAACCCCCAGAGATGTGCAAACATCTGAACCTTGCTTTTAACAGACTGAATGTCCTTTCTATCACCCGTCTTGTCCTCCCATAAGCCTCATTGTACTGTTCTTCAGCCCTTCTTGGATTCCTCCCCAGTATCAGTAGTCAGGAGAGACTGGGATAACCTGATCTCACCCGTGGATAGAGGAAACAAACATTTACAGTCCAATATGTTACATACAGACTGAGTAGGAAGGCTGTGGTAACAGTAATTTCAAACACTCATCATACTCATCGATGAGGTGGGCTCTTTCTCTTTGTAGAAGTGTCATCAACCGTGGGACACTGCTATTCCTGAGGATGTATGAATCATGTACAGACCAAGGAAACTCTTGCAGTTACCTGGGATATGCACTCTTCTGCTAAGCAGATCATCTGCACATTAATAGAGTGAAAGCTCTTACTGTTTCTATACACTTGTTCATTATGCCTGGGTGGTATTAATGCAATGTGGGTTCCATCAATGGCCCTAGTCACACGAGGGATAGGTCCCATTGCATAGAATTCAGCCTTAACACTGGCTAAATCTAGAGTTTGGGGAAATTTTATGTAGGTTACCACATGTTTTAGTAAGGCAGACAAGACGTTAATCAACACATTGCTGAACATTGGTTGAGACATACCTGTTGCCATTCCACCCATACGCTGGAATGAGCCAGTGGTCAAGAAGTGGAGGACGGATAGCCCCTGCACAATTGGAGGGCTGTGGCACGGTTCACAAGATCATTAGAGATGATGTGGCGTTCTTCCATTGTTGCTAAGTCAACCAGGGGCAGGTACACAGGTGGACGTCTCACCCTCGACAGTGGTCAGTATCTACACATGGCAAACAACACAAGAGTGGCAACGATTACACTTCATGGATCCTTCTTCATGGTCACAAATGGAGGATGAACATTCCATCTGCTAACACTTTTTGCAAACAAAGCAGACTTAAAAAGGGCAGAGCTCTTATAATACTTATGTATTTTGCACAAACATCTTGGTTTTACATAGGATTACATCAGAAAGATGGTTGTCTGTCAATGCTAGTGTACAGTCACCATCATTATGTTTTTTTTTAATCTATCATAATGTTATCATCTGATTCTGTACACTGTTTAAGTTTATACTGCCTGGTTATTTTGTATACAGTCCTAGACCTTAACTTATATCATGTCCATTATGAAAAATGATTAGTGACACTTTTTTATGACTTTTTATTAACAGTAGCAGTGTAAAATGGCTTCTGAGTGTCCTGCATGCGGGGGACAGTTGACAGTGAGTTCATTCCGCCAGCGTATCTCATCATGGTGGTAGGCAGTCGGAACTGCTGTACAACTCCTCATTGGTTAACAGTGATGTCTATGGCATACAGGGACCAATGACGATTCCCACCGGCGGTGACGCTGTGGCTGTGACTGCCATTTTCTACAATGCATCTCACTTGACTCCTGACTCTCCAGCCATCAAGACCTCCACTGAGTGTGCTGCTGTGTCATGTTCCTGGGAGCCACGATGGCGCGTGTTGCAGGGAATAGGGCACCCGCCTTCACTACGGAAGAACTCCAGAAATTTGCGGATGGGGTCCTACCCCTGTACACAAAGCTGTATGGGGCTCCAGAACAGCAGGTAGGTCGCATTATGGTATATTTGTTGCTACATGGGAATATAAAGTGTTAGAATGTGTATGCAGGATATTCCAGTGGAGGGCATAGTTTCAGATATGACTGCTGGGAATGTTGTGCAAGTGTGAAGTCATGTACGATCATGATATGTTCACAGTTTGTAGGCCTAAGAATGTAGTAGGTTGTTGGGTCTACATAAATGTGCCTTTCTTTCTGTGACTCCCATGCAGGTCAGCACCCATCAAAAGAAAGGGTTGTGGAAAGCCATGGCCAAGGAAGTGCGGACCCTGGGGGTCCATACCCAGTAGACAACCCACTGCAGGAAGTGGTGGGAGGACCTGAGACGCTGGGCCCGTAAGAACACAGAGGCCCAGTTGGGGACGGCCTCCCAATGAGGAAGGGGTGCCTGTTGGACCTTGACCCCCCTAGTGGCCCGCATACTGGCGGTGGCCAACCCAGAGCTGGATGGGCGCTTGAGGGCAACACAGCAGTCACAAGGGGTTGAATTACTGAGTTTATTTCCTGTACTGTTTGCTTTAGAATGGAAAGGGTGTGTTAGCCATAGGATGAAGGATGTCTAGTATAGCTACGCCAGATAATGTAGGTAGGATACAGTTGTGATTCAAGTATTAGTTGCTGTGATAGGTAAGTATCTGTGCAACAGGTTGCCAGCGCAAATTTAAGGTGCCAAATTGTAGGATATGACAGGGATATTCAGAATCTTAAATTGGTTACAATACCTATCTATTCAAGTCAATTAAGGGTGGCACAGGTAGGTATGACACTGTACAAATGTCACTTATGGACTGACTTTTCACAGTAACAATCCTGTATACAAAAGCCATGTCAGTGTAGAGTAGTACCTGAGTGTAGATATGTCTATTGATGTTATATTGGGTGCATTCAGGAATTTCAAATGATTGATGTTGTTGATTTGTTCAATTGTGCAAAGGGTATTTGTATTGACCCTATGCTCCCATCTTCTTCACCCTGTCCCCTCCTTTTTGTTCAATCCTTTCCTTGTGTGTATGAGCATCAGCAGGTGAAGGGGTAGGGGCACCGGTGAGTGGGGAGGCTGCAGCCCACGGAACCCAGGAGGCAGAGTCCATCGTAGCCGAGGGGACCAGTTGGTTGGAGGTCGAGGTGAGCACCACAGGGGAGACTGGAGCAGATACAAAAGATACTGATTCCTCCTTCGATGGAAGCTCCCTGGTGGGGCGGAACCTTCTGGGACCAGCCCATATCTTCCTTGTCCGCCACCCCACTTACAAGCACCGCCCTCCCAGTAGCTCCTCACCCAGTTGTCCGTGCCCGCTCACCCAGGAGGGTGTGGGTCTCCTTCAAAATAGGCACCTCAGCCCCTGCCCCAGTCAGCCCTGCTGCCCTCAATGCTGAGGCCATTGACCTCCTGAGGTCCATCTCTGTAGGACAGCCGTTGTGAATGCCATCCATGGACTGGCATCCCAGATTCAGCAGAGTAATGACTACCTCGAGGGCATTCATGGTGCCTTGTATGGCCTACAGAGATCATTTCAGGCTCTGGCCTCTTCATTGACAACACCCAGTGTCCCTAGCACTTCCATCCTCCCTCCTGCTACCTATGCTCCATCCCAGACCCCTCTCCCAGCCAAGCCACACATACAGAACCGCACTCACCCAAAGCAACAGACAAGGTACGCAAAGACAAACACAGGCACCACAAATCACATCACAGGCATGCACACACTCAACACACAAAAGCAGACACAGCATTAGCCACTACCTCCCCTGACTCACCCAGCACCTCCTCCCTTACAGTCACATCACCACTCACACCTGCCAGCACTGCATCCTCACTCCCAGCTCTTGCCACCACTTCTGCGTTGCCCTCAGTCACCACAACAGCACTCATACATGCACCCCATGCACCACATCCGCACTCACCAAAACCACCATCACTGACACATGCAGCACACCCACCTTACATGCAGACACCACCCCAACATACATCCACACAACCTGTCTTTCCTCTCCCAGCCTCTCTTCCCCCTTCTCCCAAAACACATAAACGTCCGCACTCACTCAACATTCCTCCACCTCCCACATACGTACTCTGCATCCATCTGCACCCATATCCAGCACACCTACATGTCCTACAATCACTCCTTCTACCTCCACTCCCAAAGCATTTTCCCAATACATCCCCTGTGTTCCTAAGAAGCTTTTCCATGCCCGCTTTGACCTGTTCCCTGAGCGTGTCCCACCCTGTGTTGCCCCTCGTCTTCATGGCTCCTTCCCCAGGCCAAGTCCCTCCACCTCCATGTCCTCCCATGACCCCCTTCCACCTCTGCTGTCCCTCCAACCACCAAAAAGCCTCCCCATGTTCCCATAAAATCACATGCCCCTAAACATAAGTTCAAAGCCCTGGCGCCTCCATTCAAATCAAAGGTAAAAACCCCACCCCCTCCCAACCCAAAGCCAGAGGACTCCCCTCCCAAACCCAAACCCCCACCACCACCCTCACCCACAGACCTTTAAGGTGCCCACCTGCCCCATTGATGCCCCTACCTTGTGGAGGCCATTAGGCTGTCAGGAGTCAAGCTGGGGCCTTTTCCAGGCACTCTGTGCCTTAAAGACCTTTGTACATTGGACTGGCCTAAGGGCCTTACTTGGTGTTTTCATTTCATATATATATAATTTTTTGAATTTCTATAGTTCTGCCCAACAGAATTCCTGTTGGTATACTTACAATACATTTGTTGAGTCTTTTTGTTTACAGCTAAGATTCCATACATCTATTATGTGCTGTATAAAATGTGCATTTCTATGTTTTTATTTATTTATTTAGGATCACTGTTATTTCTTGTATTTGGCCATTGTATGTTTTGTTGTGTATGAGTATTGGTTTGTGTGTCTCAGCTTGTTAGTGATATTGGTGTGGTTGTGTAGTTTTGATCTGAGGTGTGTGTGTGTGACGTGTGTTTTGTGTCTGTGTGTGTCTCGGAACCAGTGTTCTGTAGCGTGTGGGAGCATGTGTGAGCGTGTGTGCACGTTGGAGTCCGTATGTTGTGTGTGGGTGTGTAACTCTCCCCTTCCCCCTTTGTTTGCTCTGCAGGTGTACTCACCAATGGCGTCTTCGTCGGCATTGGTGGTCATGGAGGAGGAAGGTGAAGAAGAGCATTGGAAGGACTTCAAGGTGGCGTTCCACGACTTCCGCAGAGTTGTCTGTGTCCCTGGAGGTGAGTGGGTCCTTTTATACTTGCTTTTTCCGCCAGGCTTTGGGTGGCGATCGTACCACCCCAAAAATCATGGAGGTCTGCAGAGTCGTATTAGGGTGGGAGGTGAAGTGGTTGTCCCCGCATCGGAGATGCCAAACTCCGCATTGGCGGTACTGGTGGCAAACTGGCTATGTTTCAGTGGGAAGACTGCCGTGGTCATAATATGGCATTCTGCACCACCGGCCTGGCGACAGTCTGACTGCCATCTCCAGCATGGCAGTACCGTGACTGCCAAAGTTGTAATAAGTGCCAGTCTCATATATTCTTTTTTTTTTTTTTACGTGTGTACAAGACTTGACTTTCATAGTAAGTCATGTTTCTCCTTCTTTTCTATATAACTCCCCTTTAGGAAAAAATGCTAATAAAATATTTAGAACAAAAAAAACAACTTTGAAATGGTTCAATCCTGGTTTCTGTATCGGACTCGGACTCTATCGTGGACGGCTTAAATCATGCTTAGGTACCTGTCCAGTGCAACCAGATGAATGCAGTTGGAACTTCATGCTTTTTGTGACGATTTTTATTAAATGATTCTCTATTATTATAAACTGAAGTGGGATTTTTATGGTTCTGTATTTTCAACTTTTTAACTATTTTGCTACTCCTAAATGCTTTAGACATTTCCTTAAATTGAACCTGTCCGCTTTCTGCCATAACTACCAGTTTTTGAGCTCAGGTTAAACTACTGAAACCTTTACTAGACCAAACAGAAATAGTCACATCATTATTTATGATACACTACCATCCACCTCAACTAATAATACACACGCTGCTCGCTCGCTATACGAGCTACATGCACCTATGGCAAATGTATGCAAATGCATGCCCTTAGCAAAGAGTAATAACACGCAGATGTTCATCCACAAGCACATTCCACTCTTACTCGATTTACTGCTCCTGATGCCCACATTCATTGAGCAATTATACCGGAAGGAAAGTCCTCTGTGCCTTAACCTGGGTCTATGGGCACCCGTAGCACAATTTGGTAATATGAAATTCAACTGGCGTTTAACTATGAAATGTCCGCGATCCTCAAGGAGGTTATTGTGCATGTACGTTGACCATATATTTATTTTTAACTGACAAGTTGTAGAGTCAGAATTGCGAATAGAAAATAACGAGAAAGGCAATGTAGAAGCACAAAAAACACTATTATAAAATCAATATTTCAGGAACAGGTTAATCTGTGTGCGGGCATTTTGCATTTAAATGACATGCTAGGGTAGTTTATCAAACCGGCATCTGTGCACGTGCATTGTAATGCGCCCGGCTGTGTGAACTGCCTGGAGATAAAACATCCCCCTGCATATTAGCGTGGACATGAACGAGATTAATGCCTTTCATACCTGCAAAATTATAACATTGGGCCTTGTCATGAATAAAACATTCCACTGCCAAGACGTGTTGTCAACCTTTGCTCTTCCTTCACCACTGCAACATAGATGCCTTTCTGTTTTGATAATGGTCATATACTATGAAAAAAATGAGGACCTGCTCCTTGGTGCTCTCATCACATTCTGTTAAAATATCTGGAAATAATATCAATATTCTCAATGGTACTCATCCTCGGTTGACCTCCTAGGAATGAAGGTGCACTTCATTTAGGTGCTTCGTTATTTCCACGCAGTAAACCCATTCATGAATTCCCTTGGCTGATTTAGGAATCGCTTTCTTCTAATATTTGCAACACTGGGCCTCGGGCTCTAAAATACACGGCTGTATTCCCCTTTTTCAACCCTGGTTCAAAAGCAGACGTCGGCGTGGGGCAGATGGGGAACGGTTTACCACTGCGCTTTTTTTTCCCAAAAGGACAACCGTTTCTATACTCTATTTTTCATACAAGCAAGAAAGCGATATATATTCAATGCAATCATTATTTTGTTTGAGAGGGGGCTTATTAAATGATAAGATGGGGAAGCCTAGGCCTAACCGCATAGTTAGCATAGACTGGCAGGACTGGTTAGGCAAGTAATTATCAAATTGGGCCCAAACCTCATACACCGAATTCTACAGTAATATCACAATCACTTGCAATTTTTCACTTGTGAAATTTCGCACAGCGATATCTAAGGCAATTGTGTTTTGAAAACAGTTGAGAAAGATGCAAAATGCAACAGAAAATCTAGGGGTGTGCCAAATTTGCGTCACTTGGCTTGCAGTAATTATGTAAAATGTCGACAAAATTGTGAAAAAATACGCGTAATTCTACGAACTGCACCTGAACGTCAGCCTTTTGGCATGGGGATACATTTAAAAAGTACAGCAAACAATAGTTTCTCGTGTTTTATTGTTTCCATGCATTTGCTGAATACTTCACCACAAACTGCGACATTTGCAGTACATTTTTGCCACATGATTATTCAAAGTGGCGTAATGATGAAATTTGGGGAATGTCATGCAAGGCGTGTAACACTAAGGGCCATATGTACTAGAGCATTTTCCCATAGACATAGAATGGGAAAAATCCTTTGGTACATCTGGCCCTAAATTCCCAAATTAGACAAATTATTTGGATGTAATTTACATTTTGCCCAGGGAGTAATCTAAATTTCATGTGAAGCCTCATTCTGACCTGTAGAGCTCTGAAGATATTATCCAGGTTAAAATATGGCAAGTCCAGTAATGCAATTTACCTGGTTCGTTATAGCTCTGTTTTATTGTATAGCACTTCATGACAGTCTCAAATTTATCACAGTAAGCTCATGGAAAATACAAAAGCAGAGTGTTACAAAGCACTCCCTACATGGGCAAACCCTTTTGGAGCGTATATTTTTGACAGCTGTTAGATATAGATAACTGTCATCAGAATTGGATAGGGTGCACTAAACATTAAACACTAAGGCTCTCCATGGCATTACAAGTCTTCTGGTACCAGCATTTGATGCAAATTTAAAGTGCATAAATCAGAAAAACACTCTGTAAGTGGCATTTTAAACTCCTCTGTCAAGTACTATGGGGGTCATTCTGACCTCGGCGGTAAAAGTCGCTTACCGCCGGCCAGAAGGCCGCCATAACACCGCCGCGGCCGCGGTAAACCGCCACGGTCATTCTGACCCGCAACTGGCAAACCGCCAAAAACCCAACATCCACAAAATTCCGCCACACCAAAGGTCAGCGGGAAACTGGCGATGACCAAACCTCCACCGTCACGCCAACAGAAATACGCCCATGCCATTCCGACCCACAAATCCCCGCAGCGGTCTTTCAACCGCGGTATTCCATTGGCGGTACACACCGCTGCGCTCAAAATACACACACCTTTACAAAACACATCCACATTGGATAATTCAAAATACACACACCTGAGACACATACACACACCACTCCCACACACCCAATCCAGTATAAAACACACACCCACATCACCCACAAACCCCTACGACCACAATTGCGAGTGAAGGACAGAGAGAGAGAGCACAGCATGGAGTACACCATCACACAGAGGCAAATCACAACATCACCCACACACTTTCCACGCACAAAACACCATACACCACCACACTCACCACACTCTACAACACATACACCACGCCTCACCTCATCCACACCACCCCATGGCACCCCAAAGACACCCCAGGTTCTCTGACGCAGAACTCAGGGTCATGGTGGAGGAAATAGTACGTGTAGAGCCCCAGCTCTTCGGGGCACAGGTGCAGCACACCACCATTGCCAGGAAGATGGAGCTATGGAGCAGAATAGTGGACAGGGTCAACGCTGTGGGACAGCATCCACGCAATCGGGACGACATCAGGAAGCGGTGGAACGACCTACGGGGGAAGGTGCGTTCCATGGTATCAAGGCACAACATTGCGGTGCAGAAGACTGGCGGCGGACCCCCACCTACTCCCCCAGAATTCACAGCATGGGAGGAGGAAGTCTTGCACATCCTGCATCCTGAGGGCCTCGCAGGAGTAGGCAGAGGAATGGACTCTGGTAAGGCAAATCTTCACTACTTCATTCCCCATCACCCCACCTGCATGCCAAATCATACCCCCACCCTCACCCCCACCCCCATCACACCAACTCCTTGCTAATGGCTCACCATCACAACCCACCGATCCCAAAACCCAGCCCTGCATGCCTCCCCAAAGCATGGACACCCATCCCCAAAGCATGCCCACTGCACACACCCATCACCCCCACAAGCCACCGTCACAAAAGCCCCCACAAGGGAATGTCAGCACTGGGGGACACGGCCACCCACCCATTACACGAAATGCCACACACAGAAGCAATAACCATACTCTTATACCGCTGCAGGACCCGAACACCACCACACCGCCACGGAGGGTCCAGAGATGTCCATCCCACCCCCAGAAGAGGCACTCAGTGATGACAGCAGCTCTGTCTCCCTGGACCCTGATGACCAGCCCGGCCCATCAGGGACCTCGGGACAGTCGGTTCCCCACAGACAGCCACAGGCTACACCAGACCTAACCCCCTCTGGGAACACCAGCACAGCTCCCACCCAGCGGGCCCATGCCTCTGTCTCCAGGACACGTCAATCAGCGGTGTGTCCACCACTACAGGGCACCCAGGTTGACCCACCACCCCAACAACAACAGGGACCTGGGGGCAGTGGTAGTGGGCACACCGTCCAGGGGACAGAGGCCCAGGGAAACAGGGGAACTGGGAGGGCTGCTGTGCAACAGGGGGGGACAGGCCCAGGGAACCGACTCTCCAAGAGGCCCTCTCCTCCATCATGGGAGCATACTGACGCTCCCAGGAGACAATGGCTACGGTACTGGCCAGGTTCCAGGAGATCCAGGTCATGCAGGAGCAACAGTACATGGGGTTCCGAGAGGAACTGAGGAACATTAGTTCCGCAATGGGGACCATCGTCGTGGCCCTAACCCAGATAGTCACCACATTGCGGGACCATGTGGCACCACAAAGGGCCCCTGTCACTAGCCTGGACCAGGAACAGCCTACCACCTCCGCCGGCGCTAGTGGACAGGAGGCCCCCACACAACGACGGGCCACCAGAACCCCACCTCCTGCAGAAGAAGAACCACCCCGCAAACGGAACCTGAGATCTCACAAGAAGACAGAGTAGGATTGCAAGACCCCGCCAGCAAACGATACCCCCTGATGTCATCCCACTGTACCACATTGTCACCCTGTCCAACCTTGAACTGCCCCTGCTCCATCCTTCCACAGGCATATGGACAATGCACCTGTGCGACTGAGAACTGGACTCTGCCATGGACATTACTCCACCATCACCCATCCCCGTTTTACAATCATGTTCCATAAATTTAGCACTTGAATTAAATCACTTTTTGCACTAAAAAAATCTGGAGTCTGCTTGTAAATTGAACAAATGTATTAGACATAACGGTGCCAAAATGTTCAGTTACATTGTGATGACAACATACCACTGTCACACAGCTGTAGTACATGGGCAAACAAAGCAGAGGTCACGCAGTGGGGCCCACAGCTCTGAAAACGGAAGGGAAAGTCACAACTCAGTTAACAGGAACTGGGGGGGAACTCAGACAGTAGAGAGGCAGGAGACTTTAAGTAAATGTAAAATGGTGTGGTTGATTCGTACCTGTGTGCTTCTGAAAATACTGTAGTATCACTGTGTCCCTGTTGTCTGTGTCGTCCCCGTCGTCCTCCTCCTCTTCACTCTCCACAGGCTCCACAGCTGCTACAACACCACCATCTGAACCATCCTCCTGCAGGAAAGGCACCTGGCGTTGCAAAGCCAGGTTGTGAAGCATACAGCAGGCCACGATGATATGGCACACCTTCTTTGGTGAGTACATTAGGGATCCCCCTGTCATATGCAGGCACCTAAACCTGGCCTTCAGGAGGCCGAAGGTTCTTTCTATAATCCTCCTAGTTCGCCCATGGGCCTCATTGTAGCGTTCCTCTGCCCTTGTCCTGGGATTCCTCACTGGGGTAAGTAGCCACGACAGGTTGGGGTAACCAGAGTCACCTATTAGCCACACACGGTGTCTCTGTAGCTGTTCCATCACATAAGGGATGCTGCTATTTCGCATGATGTACGAGTCATGCACTGACCCAGGGAACTTGGCATTTACATGGGAGATGTACTGGTCAGCCAAACAGACCACCTGGACATTCATCGAATTATAACTTTTTCTGTTCCTGTACACCTGCTCACTGCCACTGGGGGGAACCAAGGCCACATGCGTCCCATCAATGGCCCCAATGATGTTGGGGATATGTTCAAGGGCATAGAAATCACCCTTCACTGTAGCCAGATCGGCCACCTCAGGGAAAACAATGTAGCTCCGCATGTGTTTCATCAGGGCAGACAACACTCTGGACAAAACCTTAGAAAACATAGGCTGATACATCCCTGATGATATGGCCACTGTTGTTTGGAATGATCCACTTGCCAAAAAATGGAGTACTGACAGAACCTGCACCAGAGGGGGAATCCCTGTGGGTTGGCGAATGAGGGACATCAGGTCTGGCTCCAGCTGGGCACACAGTTCGTGTATAGTGGCTCGGTCAAGTCTGTATGTCAGTATGACATGTCGTTCTTCCATTTTCGACAGGTCCACCAGCGGTCTGTACACGGGAGGATTCCTCCATCTCCTCGCAAGTCCCAGCGGACGGTGCCTAGGAAGGACAACATGGAGCACAGAGTCAAGCAACCCACAGGTACGTAACCACAGCTTGCACAGTACATAATTCGCTATGCATTGAATGGCTTGTATGAGTGGCAATGCAAGGCCTAGGCCTGTGTGACGCCGTAGAAATTCAGCCATGTGAGCCCTTGAAATGGCGGCTGCCTGACCTGTGAAGTGTGACAATGGGATGTGAGGTCAATGCGCTGGCGTGGCACACCGTGGCGGTAGGCGGTCGAAGACCGCGGCGCAAAGCAGCATTTTATTAACATAGAACCCTATGGGTCTCAGGAGCCAATGACGATGTGCGCCGGCGGTCGCGGTACGCACCACCGCGGTACGCACCGCCGCTGGCGTGACCGCCATTTTCTATCTGCTTAATCACTCGAGACCTGATCATCCACAGGAGAGGACCTATACTGCAAGTGCTGCTGTGAACTCGGTCTGGAAGAGACAATGGCTGCTGCGACTGGGGAAAGGGCCCCTGCCTTCACATCTGAGGAATTGGATAAACTCGTTGATGGGGTCCTCCCCCAGTATGCGCTACTCTACGGTCCTCCAGACCAACAGGTAAGTACACTGGGAGCACGTAGTATGGGCTATGCCTGTGTTGAGTGGGGTGGATGTAAGGTGGTGGGGAGGGGAGCGTATGAGGATAGCAACGCACGACAGATGAGAGCATGTGCCACATGGCAAGGTTGGGGAGGGAGGGCCACTCACATCGACCATGCAGAAAAGTGATGATATTTCTTTTTCCACCCTGTCCAAGTCACATAGGTCAGCGCCCATCAGAAGATCGACATTTGGCGTGCCATCGCCAAGGACGTCCGGGCCCTGGGGGTCCACAACAGACGGGGCACCCACTGCCGCAAGAGGTGGGAGGACATCCGCCGCGGGAGCAGAAAGACCGCCGAGGCTCTGCTGGGAATGGCCTCCCAACGTAGGAGGGGTGCCAGTCGTCAATTGACCCCCCTGATGTCCCGGATCCTGGCGGTGGCCTACCCCGATTTGGATGGGCGCGTGAGGACATCACAGCAGACACAAGGGGGTGAGTATCAGCACATTCTGCTATATTAGCGCACAGTGGAGGCGTCTGGGTGGGGGAGGAGGGCTGTGGCTATCTCTAGGCCAGGGCGGTTTCTGTAGGCTAGGCCCCTCCGTTAGACATGGCCCTGTGCCCCCACCCCCCACCTCTGTAGGGTGCTAAGTACAGCTATCCATGGCCCGGGCTCACCTATGTGTGCATTTGTCGTCCATAGACTTGTAGGCCAAGTCACAATAATTGAGTAGTGTACCCCCAGTGCGCGGCGTAGTGCAGGGGGCTTCTGTGTCTGTCCTCTCCGCCAACGGTGCCGCCAATGCATGCACTCAACATGTCTTTCTTTCTTCTCCCCCCCCCTTATTTTTTGGTTTTCCTGCTCATGTGTGCATTAGCATCATCAGGCGGAGCAGAAGTGGCCTCGGCGCACGAGGGAGCTGCATCTCAAATGGGCCCTGAGGGCCCTGCAACCGACTCGGACTTAACCAGTGAGACGGAGGGCGAGGGGGGCTCCACAAAGGGGACCCGTGGAGACGTCAGCGACACCGACACGTCCTCGGAAGGGAGCTCCCTTGTGGTGGCGGCACCATCCGTGCCCACCGCAAAAACAGGTACAGCCGCCACCCAGCGCACCAGCTCTGCCCTCCCAGCAGCCCCTCAGCTTTCGCCCCGTGCCCGCTCGGCCAGGAAGCCGGCCATCTCCTTCGCCCCTGGCACCTCAGGTCCTGCCCCAGTTACCCCTGCTGCCCTCAGTGAGGAGGTCATTGACCTCCTCCGGACGCTCATTGTTGGGCAGTCTACCCTTTTGAATGCCATCCAGGGGGTGGAAAGGGAGGTGCATCGGAGCAATGCATACCTGGAGGGCATTCATTCGGGTCAGGCTGCCCATCAGCGATCGTTCAACGCTCTGGCCTCAGCACTGACGGCAGCAATTGTCCATGTGTCTAGCCTCCCCCCTCCAACTTCCTCAACCCAGTCCCACTCCCCTGTTCCTCTGCCTATCCCAGACACACCTACAGACCAGCCTGCACACACATCAACACCCAAGGGCAGCTCATCCAGACATTAGCACCACAGATCACACAAGCATTCACCCAAGCAACATCCACATGCAGACACAGCAACACCCACTGCCTCCACTGTGTCCCCCTCCTCCTCGTCTCCCTCCTCCCTCCCTGTGACGTCTCCACTCACACCTGCATGCACACCACCATCAGCCAGTACGTCCATCACCACCACACCCACCAGAACAGTCCGCACACGTGCAGTCACCACCCCCACTACCATTTACACGTCCCCTGTGTCCTCTCCCAGTGTGTCTGTCACCCCCTCTTCCAAACCACACAAACGCTGGCAGCCACCCACCCAACAGCCATCCACCTCACGACAGCCTCCGTCACAAGCACCTGCACACAAAGACAGCACACTTGACTCTCCTACAACCACATCCTCTTCCTCCACTCCCATACCCACTACAACTACCCGTCCCTGTCTTTCGAAATTGATTTTCCTTTCCAACCTTGACTTCTTTCCAACAACTGACCCACTCCCTCCATCTCGTAAGAGTCCACCCAGCACCTCAGCCACCACAAGCTCTGCACCTACTAGGACCATCGTTCAGGGCTATTGGAGTCCACCAGCTCCTAGGGCAGGAACATCGGCCAGCAGCAAGGGGACAGCCAGCCCACCCCCTGGGAAAAGAAGCAAAAAAGTGAAGGGCCGGCGCCACAGGCCTGAGACGGCAGCCCCCAAGGACACCAGCCTTGCACCGTCACCTGGCCCATCCACCAAGGGAGGCAAGGGCCCCAGAGATTCGTCCAAGGAGGGCAAGGGCCCCAGAGATACTTCCAAGGGAGGCAAGGGCCCCAGAGATACTTCCAAGGGAGGCAAGGGCCCCAGAGATTCGTCCAAGGAGGGCAAGGGCCCCAGTGATACTTCCAAGGGAGGCAAGGGCCCCAGAGATTCGTCCAAGGAGGACAAGGGCAGCAGGGCGAAGAAGTCCGGCAGCAGGCGAGCCGCCCAGGAGGGCCCCACCAGCCCCATTTGGGGTGTGACGGAGGACACCCACAGGCCCAGGAGTCCAACACAGGAGGGCCCCGCAAGCGATAGGTCGGATGGCGACAGAGCGGGAATGATTGGCCAGATATTGTTCCCTAGGAACACAAGAGAAGCACCGCTGAACAGGGCCCCGCTGTGAGAAGAACCGCTGAACAGGGCCCCGCCAAGAGAAGCACCACTGAACAGGGCCCCGCCAAGAGAAGCACCGCTGAACAGGGCCCCGCCAAGAGAAGCACCGCTGAACAGGGCCCCGCCGTAAGAAGCACTGCTGAACAGGGCCCCGCCGTGAGAAGAACCGCTGAACAGGGCCCGCCGTCTCTGCACCGCCCCGCTGGGCCCTTCCTGTCAAGCACCGCTCCGCTGGGGCCTTCCTGTCAAGCACCGCTCCGCTGGGCCCTTCCTGTCAAGCACCGCTCCTCTGTGCCCCGCCGTCTCTGCACCGCTCCGCTGGGCCCTTCCTGTCAAGCACCGCTCCGCTGGGCCCTTCATCTCAAGCACCGCTCCGCTGGGCCCCGCCGTCTCTGCACCGCTCCGCTGGGGCCTTCCTGTCAAGCACCGCTCTGCTGGGCCCTTCCTGTCAAGCACCGCTCCGCTGGGCCCTTCATCTCAAGCACCACTCCGCTGGGCCCTGCCGTCTCTGCACCGCTCCGCTGGGCCCTGCCGTCTCTGCACCGCTCCGCTGGGGCCTTCCTGTCAAGCACCGCTCCGCTGGGCCCTTCATCTCAAGCACCGCTCCGCTGGGCCCTGCCGTCTCTGCACCGCTCCGCTGGGCCCTTCCTGTCAAGCACCGCTCCGCTGGGCCCTTCATCTCAAGCACCGCTCCGCTGTGCCCCGCCGTCTCTGCACCGCTCCGCTGGGCCCTTCCTGTCAAGCACCGCTCCGCTGGGCCCTTCCTCTCAAGCACCGCTCTGCTGGGCCCCGCCGTCTCTGCACCGCTCCGCTGGGGCCTTCCTGTCAAGCACCGCTCCGCTGGGCCCTTCCTGTCAAGCACCGCTCCGCTGGGCCCCGCCGTCTCTGCACCGCTCCGCTGGGCCCTTCCTGTCAAGCACCGCTCCGCTGGGCCCTTCCTGTCAAGCACCGCTCCGCTGGGGCCTTCCTCTCAAGCACCGCTCCGCTGGGCTCTTCCTCTCAAGCACCGCTCCGCTGGGGCCTTCCTCTCAAGCACCGCTCCGCTGTGCCCCGCCGTCTCTGCACCGCTCCGCTGGGCCCCGCCGTCTCTGCACCGCTCTGCTGGGGCCTTCCTTTCAAGCACCGCTCCGCTGGGCCCTTCCTGTCAAGCACCGCTCCGCTGGGCCCCGCCGTCTCTGCACCGCTCCGCTGGGCCCTTCCTGTCAAGCACCGCTCCGCTGGGGCCTTCCTCTCAAGCACCGCTCCGCTGTGCCCCGCCGTCTCTGCACCGCTCCGCTTGGCCCCGCCGTCTCTGCACCGCTCCGCTGGGGCCTTCCTCTCAAGCACCGCTCCGCTGTGCCCCGCCGTCTCTGCACCGCTCCGCTGGGCCCCGCCGTCTCTGCACCGCTCCGCTGGGGCCTTCCTTTCAAGCACCGCTCCGCTGGGCCCTTCCTGTCAAGCACCGCTCCGGTGGGCCCCGCCGTCTCTGCACCGCTCCGCTGGGCCCTTCCTGTCAAGCACCGCTCCGCTGGGGCCTTCCTCTCAAGCACCGCTCCGCTGTGCCCCGCCGTCTCTGCACCGCTCCGCTGGGACCTTCCTGTCAAGCACCGCTCCGCTTGGCCCTTCCTGTCAAGCACCGCTCTGCTGGGCCCCGCCGTCTCTGCACCGCTCCGCTGGGCCCTTCCTGTCAAGCACTGCTCCGCTGGGGCCTTCCTCTCAAGCACCGCTCCGCTGGGCCCTTCCTCTCAAGCACCGCTCCGCTGGGGCCTTCCTCTCAAGCACCGCTCCGCTGGGCCCCGCCGTCTCTGCACCGCTCCGCTGGGCCCTTCCTGTCAAGCACCGCTCCGCTGGGGCCTCCTCTCAAGCACCGCTCCGCTGTGCCCCGCCGTCTCTGCACCGCTCCGCTGGGCCCTTCCTGTCAAGCACCGCTCCGCTGGGGCCTTCCTCTCAAGCACCGCTCCGCTGTGCCCCGCCGTCTCTGCACCGCTCCGCTGGGGCCTTCCTCTCAAGTACCGCTCCGCTGGGCCCCGCCGTCTCTGCACCGCTCCGCTGGGCCCTTCCTGTCAAGCACCGCTCCGCTGGGCCCTTCATCTCAAGCACCGCTCCGCTGGGCCCTTCCTGTCAAGCACCGCTCCGCTGGGGCCTTCATCTCAAGCACCGCTGGCCCGTTGGCAGGTCCGGATCTGTGTCGGGCAGGGCTTCACGAAGCACTCTTGGCACCATGCCTCCTCCATAACCAGTGGAGTCTGTAATCCACCAGATGGACTGTGGCTTTGCACTCCCCAGGATGGTACAGTGGGCAATCCACCCACTGAAAGGACTTGTGAGACTGTGGCTTTGCACTCCCCAGGATGGTACAGTGGGCAATCCACCCACTGAAAAGACTTGTGAGACTGTGGCTTTGCACTCCCCAGGATGGTACAGTGGGCATGGAGGCCCCTCGTGGATCTGGCGTCGTGGACTCATGTGGCTGAGGTGCCCCCCCTTCCTTTCCCCCTGAGGTGCCTGTGGTTTTATTATCTGATGCCCCAGCAGTGTTCTCTCCAATGGAATCGGGTTTCGTGTGTGGGCTTTGCTCATGTGTTTATGCACATTGGCCCACGGACAATGGCATGTAGCCAATATGTGCCGGACTTTTGGACTATGTTCATATTCTTCATGTTGTGATTTATTTGTTTTAATAATCTAATATTTCACTTCAGTTCAAATATGCTTTAATATACTTCTATTTTAATGATCATTTTATTTTGTCTTTGAATTATTCCAGGGGGTTTGGGGGGTGTAAATCTGACTTGTTGCTCTGCATTGGTGTGTGGGGATTTGGGGGGGGGCGGTGTCGCGTATGTGTGTGCCCGTAATCTTTTCTCCTCCCCCCTCCCCTGTGTCGTAGGTGCAGTACTCACCGTTGTCTCCTGCGGCGGCGTTCATGCTCCTGGTAGAGGAGCAGGTAGACAATTGCTGGTAGGATGTTTAATTCGGGTTCCATGCTGTCCAGATTTCTCATGGAGTGTATAGAGGTGAGCGTTTTCCCGTTCGTGATCTGTTTCCGCCGTGTTTTTATCGGCGGGGCTCCCGCCCCGGAAAAAGTGGCGGATTGGTGGGTCGTGATAGGGTGGGTGGTACATTGTCTGCCGCCCGTCTGTTGGCGGTGACCGCCGCGCTGTTTGTTTGCCCCGCCGTGGCGGTCGGAGTGTTAAAGTGGCAGGCTGTGTTGGCGCTTCCCGCCAGGGTCAGAATTCCACTTTTTTGACCGCCTGCCTATTGGCGGGTTGGCCGCAGCTTTAACACCGACCGCCAGGGTTGGAATGACCCCCTATATGTTTTATTTCAGAAGGATGCTTAGAATAACCACCTGGTTAATGATTCTAAATGGTGTTTTTCGAAGCTTATTTAAGACTGATTTGAAAAGTTTTAGTATAATTGAAAGGTTCTGATTTTAACTCCGTGTAAAGCAGCCTGGTGTCTGCTTTTAAATGCAGAGATAATGTGATACTTATTGGATTGTAAAGACACCAGCTGGCACAAAATGCCAATTCTATAAATGAATCATTAATGTATTATGTGGTTTCGTGCAAAGGCCTACACTGTGGGATGCTTATAACTGAACAGACATGATATATGGACGCCACAATAATAAGACAATTAATATTGTAGGAAGAAAAGCCCCAGGGAAGTGAATAAAGCACACAGACCCGGTTATTACCCACATTAGCATGTTACCCTGTCCTATGCAATGTATTTTATCACCATAGACTGAGGAAAACTAAATTTCAGAATCAAAGTATGGAGTAAGTTTTGTCTTCCATACATTAACCCCTTAGCTGCTGGGCCTTTCCCCCCCTAAATTTGGCTATTTGGGGTAGTTCGCGCTTAGGGCTTCATAACTTTTTGTCCACATAAGCTAACCACGCCAAATTTGTGTCCTTTTTTTCCAACATCCTAGGGATTCTAATGGTACCCAGAGTTGGTGGTTTCCCCTGGAGGAGACCAAGAAAATAGCCAAAATACAGTGAAAATTTTGTTTTTTCCAAAAAAATGGGAAAAAAGGGCTGCCGAAGAAGGCTTGTGGTTTTTTCCCTGAAAATGCCATCAACCAAGGGTTTCTGGTGCTGAAATCACTATCTTCCCACCTTTCAGGAACGGGCAGACTTGAATCAGAAAACCGAATTTTTCAACACAAATTTGGCATTTTACTGGGACATACCCCATTTCTACTATATTTGGTGCTTTCAGCCTCCTTCCAGTTAGTGACAGGAATGGGTGTGAAACCAATGCTGGATCTCGGAATGCTAAACATTTCTGAAAACTAGACAAAATTCTAAATTCAGCAAGGGGTCATTTGTGTAGATCCTACAAGGTTTTCCTACAGAAAATAACAGCTGAAATAAAAAAATATTGAAATTGAGCTGAAAACAACAGCCATTTTTCTTTATGTTTTACTCTGTAACTTTTTCCTGCGATGTCAGATTTCTGAAAGCAATATACCGTTTTGTCTGCTGGACTCTTCTGGTTGCGGGGATATAAAGGGCTTGTAGGTTCATCAAGAACCCTAGGTACCCAGAGCCAATAAATAAGCTGCACCCTGCAGTTGGTTTTCATTCTATACTGGGTATACATCAATTCATTTGCTGAAATATGAAGAGTGAAAAAGAGGTATCAAGAAAACCTTTGCATTTCCAAAATGGGATCAAGATAAGGTTTTGAGGAGCAGTGGTTATTTGCACATCGCTGAATTCCGAGGTGCCCATACTAGCATGTGAATTGCAGGGCATTTCTCAAATAGACGTCTTTTTTACACACTCTCTTATATTTGGAAGGAAAAAATGTAGAGAAAGATAAGGGGCAATAACACTTGTTTTGCTATTCTGTGTTCCCCCAAGTCTCCCGATAAAAATGATACCTCACTTGTGTGGGTAGGCCTAGTGCCCGCGACAGGAAATGCCCCAAAACACAACATGGACACATCCTATTTTTTTTATAGAAAACACAGCTGTTTTTTCCAAAGTGCCTACCTGTAGATTTTGGCCTCTAGCTCAGCCGGCACATAGGGAAACCTACCAAACCTGTGCATTTCTGAAAACTAGAGACCTAGGGGAATCCAAGGAGGGGTGACTTGCGGGGCTCGGACCAGGTTCTGTTACCCAGAATCCTTTGCAAACCTCAAAAAGTGGCTAAAAAAACAAGTTTTCCTCACATTTCGGTGACAGAAAGTTCTGGAATCTGAGAGGAGCCACAAATTTCCTTCCACCCGGCGTTCCCCCAAGTCTCCCGATAAAAATGATACCTCACTTGTGTGGGTAGGCCTAGCGCCCGCGACAGGAAACGCCCCAAAGCGCAACGTGGACACATCAAAATTTTTGGAAGAAAACAGAGGTGTTTTTTGAGAAGTGCCTACCTGTAGATTTTGGCCTCTAGCTCAGCCGGCACCTAGGGAAACCTACCAAACCTGTGCATTTCTGAAAACTAGAGACCTAGGGCAATCCAAGGAGGGGTGACTCGCGGGGCTCGGACCAGGTTCTGTTACCCAGAATCCTTTGCAAACCTCAAAAAGTGGCTAAAAAAACAAGTTTTCCTCAGATTTCGGTGACAGAAAGTTCTGGAATCTGAGAGGAGCCACAAATTTCCTTCCACCCGGCGTTCCCCCAAGTCTCCCGATAAAAATGATACCTCACTTGTGTGGGTAGGCCTAGCGCCCGCGACAGGAAACGCCCCAAAGCGCAACGTGGACACATCAACATTTTTGGAAGAAAACAGAGGTGTTTTTTGAGAAGTGCCTACCTGTAGCTTTTGGCCTCTAGCTCAGCCGGCACCTAGGGAAACCTACCAAACCTGTGCATTTCTGAAAACTAGAGACCTAGGGCAATCCAAGGAGGGGTGACTCGCGGGGCTCGGACCAGGTTCTGTTACCCAGAATCCTTTGCAAACCTCAAAAAGTGGCTAAAAAAACAAGTTTTCCTCAGATTTCGGTGACAGAAAGTTCTGGAATCTGAGAGGAGCCACAAATTTCCTTCCACCCGGCGTTCCCCCAAGTCTCCCGATAAAAATGATACCTCACTTGTGTGGGTAGGCCTAGCGCCCGCGACAGGAAACGCCCCAAAGCGCAACGTGGACACATCTAAATTTTTGGAAGAAAACAGAGGTGTTTTTTGAGAAGTGCCTACCTGTAGATTTTGGCCTCTAGCTCAGCCGGCACCTAGGGAAACCTACCAAACCTGTGCATTTCTGAAAACTAGAGACCTAGGGCAATCCAAGGAGGGGTGACTCGCGGGGCTCGGACCAGGTTCTGTTACCCAGAATCCTTTGCAAACCTGAAAAAGTGGCTAAAAAAACAAGTTTTCCTCAGATTTCGGTGACAGAAAGTTCTGGAATCTGAGAGGAGCCACAAATTTCCTTCCACCCGGCGTTCCCCCAAGTCTCCCGATAAAAATGATACCTCACTTGTGTGGGTAGGCCTAGCGCCCGCGACAGGAAACGCCCCAAAGCGCAACGTGGACACATCAAAATTTTTGGAAGAAAACAGAGGTGTTTTTTGAGAAGTGCCTACCTGTAGATTTTGGCCTCTAGCTCAGCCGGCACCTAGGGAAACCTACCAAACCTGTGCATTTCTGAAAACTAGAGACCTAGGGCAATACAAGGAGGGGTGACTCGCGGGGCTCGGACCAGGTTCTGTTACCCACAATCCTTTGCAAACCTCAAAAAGTGGCTAAAAAAACAAGTTTTCCTCACATTTCGGTGACAGAAAGTTCTGGAATCTGAGAGGAGCCACAAATTTTCTTCCACCCGGCGTTCCCCCAAGTCTCCCGATAAAAATGATACCTCACTTGTGTGGGTAGGCCTAGCGCCTGCGACAGGAAACGCCCCAAAGCGCAACGTGGACACATCCAAATTTTTGGAAGAAAACAGAGGTGTTTTTTGAAAAGTGCCTACCTGTAGATTTTGGCCTCTAGCTCAGCCGGCACATAGGGAAACCTACCAAACCTGTGCATTTCTGAAAACTAGAGACCTAGGGGAATCCAAGGAGGGGTGACTTGCGGGGCTCGGACCAGGTTCTGTTACCCAGAATCCTTTGCAAACCTCAAAAAGTGGCCAAAAAAACAAGTTTTCCTCACATTTCGGTGACAGAAAGTTCTGGAATCTGAGAGGAGCAACAAATTTCCTTCCACCCGGCGTTCCCCTAAGTCTCCCGATAAAAATGATACCTCACTTGTGTGGGTAGGCCTAGCGCCCGCGACAGGAAATGCCCCAAAACAGAACGTGGACACATCACATTTTTTCATAGAAAACAGTGCCTACCTGTGGATTTTGGCCTCTAGCTCAGCCGGCACCTGGGGAAACCTAGCAAACCAGCACATTTTTGTAAACTAGAAACCCAGGGGAATCCAAGATGAGGTGACTTGTGGGGCTCGGACCAGGTTCTGTTACCCAGAATCCTTTGCAAACCTCAAAATGTGGCTAAAATACCACGTTTTCCACACATTTCGGTGACAGAAAGTTCTGGAATCTGAGGGGAGCCACAAATTTCCTTCCACCCAGCGTTCCCCCAAGTCTCTCGATAAATATGATACCTCACTTG
The DNA here is from genome assembly GCF_031143425.1 of Pleurodeles waltl. Classification (NCBI taxonomy): domain Eukaryota; kingdom Metazoa; phylum Chordata; class Amphibia; order Caudata; family Salamandridae; genus Pleurodeles; species Pleurodeles waltl. The sequence continues at coordinate 835,282,124 of NC_090437.1, forward strand.
TGTGGTTAGGCCTGGTGCCTGCGACAGGAATAGATCACACAACGGTCAATGTTGGTCCTTACGTGAGGCAGCTGTTGACCCTGGGGTGATCCATTCCTGACACAGGCACTAGGTGTAGGCACTCAAGTGGGGTAGTGTTTTTATCAGGACAGGTGAGGAGTCACTGGGTGGTAGGAATGTTGTGGATCCCAGCATATTCCTGTAGTTTGAGTGACAGAAATGCGAGAAAAATAGAGTTTTTGCTCAACATTTCAGCTTTGCAGGGTATTCTGGGTAAGAAAACTTTGGGGAATCCACACAAGTCACACCTCTGTGGACTCCCCCGAATGTCTAGTTTCCAGAAATGTTTGGGTTTAGTGTGTTTCTCTATATGGCCGCCGAATCCAGGACCAAAAACACAGGTGCCTGCCTTACAAAACCAGTTTGTTTTGCCATAGACAATTTTGATGTCTCCACAATATGATTTGGGTGGTGGAATTTGGGGCTGAACTAAATTGGTGAGCTCCCAAGAGAGCACTCTCTCTCTGCTTGCCGCCGCATTCACCTGCTCTCTGGGTTGGCCTAACCCACTATTACCCAGTTGCACGAACAGCTTGCGAAGGGACAGCAGGACTGTCCTCATCACCTCCCTCATAATGTACTGGAAGAGGAGTTTTCGAATGGGACTCCTCTGACTGAAAAATCACTCCCAGAGTCTGCGCCATTGTCCTATCCCTCAGATGCTGTCTCAGTATCTGATGTCTCAGTCTCTGATCCGATGTCAGAGCGGTCCTCTATAACCCGAGTGCAGGCAGCAGTCATCCATCAAGATGCCATCTCTGCTATTGGCTAAACTGTTGCTCTAAAACACTAGCCTACGTAGACAGTCACAAAATCGATGGTGTGTGTGAGATACGTGCAACAGTAGAGGCCACCTTACCTGCGCTTCTTCCCTCAATCAGCACGTACTTTCAAGACACTCAAAAAACACCTTGTCACATACCATTCGTCACAGTCTTTAGCACCTCCTGCGCCCAGTCCAACAATCATTATTGGTGCTCCCACTCCCTCCTCCTCGGATTCCCTCATTACCACCCAGCAAAAGTGCCCTTCATCTCTCCATAGACTTTACTAATGTACTCAGCTATTTACATAAAATACAGATGTGCTCTTTGCAGTAGGCATATAAACCTTCTGCGCTTCTTTATGGCACTAAAACTGCCACTAGACAAGTCGGACCCTTTTCCCCCCAGGGAAACCACACACATATTGACAAAAGTGATGTATATATGACAGCCAACCACCTGAAACTCAACTCAAGCAAAACCGAAATAATCCTCTTTGGCCCTCACCAAAAAAACCTGGGACCCCCCATGGTGGCCCACCACGCTAGGCCCTGCACCCACCCCCGCCAACTACGCACGCAACCTCAGCATCATCCTAGACTCCTCCCTCTCTATGACCCAACAAATCAACGCTCTTACCTCCTCATGCTTCAACAAACTCCGTATACTGAAAAACATTAAAATGGATCCCCACAGAGACCAGAAAAACTGTCACTCATGCACTCATCAGCAGCAGGCTTGATTACAGAAACGCCCTCTACGCCGGCACCACTCTAAAACTCAAGTGCAAACTACACGCATCCAGAACTCAGCAGCACGACTCATCCTCGACCTCCACCGACACGAACACATCTCTCCACACCTCAAATCCCTCCACTGGCTCCCCATTGACAAAAGGATCACCTTCAAGATCCTCATCCTCACACACAAATCACTCCACAACACAGGCCCTGCCTACCTCAACGAGAGTCACCTTCCACACCCCCACACGAAACGTCCGTTCAGCTGACCTCTCTCTCGCCTCTGACCCCCGCATCAAACACACCACCACCGGGGGCAGATCCTTCTCCTACATTGCACCCAAAACATGGAACGCACTCACAACTCACATTCGCAAGACCCAAAACCTACTTCTTTTCAGGAAGGGCCTCAAAACCTGGCTTTTTGAACAGTGAACCTCCTAGCCCCTTTCCCTCCCCCCCGTCCCCCCCCCAGCGCCTTGAGACCCTCACAGGTGAGTAGCGCGCTTTATAAATCTCTTTGATACAGATCTACCTATATATATATATATAAATATATATCTACATAGATATATCTATAGATATATCCATGTACCTAGATATATCTATCTACATAGATATATATATATAGATATATACATATATTTTTTTTTAGTTGTTGTATGGTTTCCTTGGGGGCCAAAATGGCCCCCAGGGAAACCCTACAACATCTAAAAAAAAAATTGCCCCCACAGGGGGTCACCCTGCCCACGGGCGACCCCCTGTCATTTCCTTTTTTTTTTTTTTTTTTTTTTTAAAAAAAATCCCCTGGGGGGGGGGGGGGCGCGATCGCGCCCCCCCCCTCCCCAGGGGGCACCTACCTTTTTATTTTTTTAGGAAAATTATGCCGGGGGGGGGGGGGGGGCCCGTTTTCCGGGGGGGGGCTGCACCCCAAAAGTGAAATCCCTGGTGTCTAGTGGGGTTTCCTGGCCCCCGATCGCAGCTGTGCTGCGATCGGGGGCCAGGAAACCGTTTCAGAAGGCCTCATAAGAAAGGGGAGACTCTCCCCTTTCTTACGAGGCCTTCCCGAACGTGAAAAAGGCCGTTTTCCCCATGAAAGCAGGAAGCGGCCGCAAGGCTGCTTCCTGCTTTCATGGGGAAAACACCTTTGCAACGTCAGCGCGCCTCGCGGCGCGCTGACGTCACAAAGGGGCGGGTGGGGGGCGGGGGGAGACACGGTAGCTTCCGTGTCTCCCGGGGGGGGAAAAAAAATAAAAAATAAATCCTCGGGTGCGACGCACCCGAGGATTTATTAATGCCCTTCCTGGTGTCGGCCACTGGTCGTGACCCGCACCAGGGAGGGTGTGTGGGCGTCGGCCAGTGGCCGACGCCCGCATTTAAGAGGTTAAACAACTACATTATACACTGGAAAATCAGACAGAGGGAGTGGTAGAAAAATAGGGGAAGCAGCCAAAAGTGAGCACATGGCAACTAAATGCAAACGTTGTGAATACCGTTGTCTCCAGACCACGATGCCAGCTACGGCAGCATCCTGATGATGCTGCAGCACCTTCAGTAGTGTAGCAGTGGTCCAGAGTTGTCCTGAATATCAGAGTGAGACACTCTCACCATATTTTCCTCCAGCTTCATAGGTCTTTCGGTGAAGTATTTCTGGGGCAAGAGGGATATCATTTGTAGATATCATTCTATCTCTCTGCTGCCTGTTTTACTTTACTGTCTCTGCTTTTCCTGTCCTCTACTGCCCTAGTATCTCTCGCTTGCCTTCTTCTAGTACTTTGCTTCCGTGGGTTGTGAGGAAAATGTCAGAAAATTGAGCCATATACAGAGGGTTAAAGGGATAATGTGAGCCCTTGATTTTTTACCAGGCTTCAACATACCAACCTCCCTAAAGGCCAGTTTGGAATGTCTGATGCCTTATTTTACAGGGTGTTAAAGTTCAGATCCATCACAGTTTGGGAGTGGTTTGGAGAACTGTAAAATATAGCACCTCTTACAATTGACACAGATGATTCGTAGCATTCCTCACTGTAAGTTCAGAACGAGTCCTGTGTAGCCACATCAAATATCCCTTTACTGGCTTAAGTCACTTCAGAAAATTCAGGGAACTTTAAGGAAGGTGAGAAATATTGTAAAAGATCTTTTATCCTTGACAAACAAAAGTCATTTATTAGTAGCAAACAGACCACCCACACTGGGAAGCAATGCTCTGTCCAACAGCCACGGATAACTCCCCAGGCATTACCAATCCAGGTTTTGCACAATTTACAAGAAATTTAGGAAAGACGCACTGAGACAGGAAAGAGCCTGGAGAAAGATAGAAATGATTTTAAAATTCCTTCCATAACTGTGATGGCCAACTTGTTTCATTAACAAGTCGGCCTTAAAACTCATACCACCGATGCCCTCACTTGGTCCCCATGGCTCGTATGTCAGAGATATGGCATACTTATCTAATTTACTAGAAGTTGGAGTGAGTACAGAAGAATCGAGATCTGGGCTACTGGTGGCAATCACGAGGGTTTCCAGGGTCTTCTCAAACATCACATGAGGGTTTTCCTGTCTCACCTGGGCAAAGATGTCATGTTGGGCTAGAGTTTGAAAAGGGAAGATCAGAGATAGAAGGATAAGAGGGGAATAAAACCAGTTCTCCAATTTGGAAGAAAATCATGCTGCTGTTTCATCATGGTAAATGGGTTATGTTTATGCGGCCTGCCTGTATTTACAGAAGCACCAGCAAACCAACTGCTGCAATAATCACAGTACTTTAGGCAAGAGTTGTTAATCATGTGACCGAAACTAGAGAGTTGAAGAAAAAAAAAAAAAAAATGGGCATTCAAACATTTTTGAAGAAGACCAGAGCTTCACAGACCAAGATCGGTCCGTAAGAAAACGAGAATAGAGGAAAAGCATCATTGCCAACAGGAACACAACCACATATCAAAGTCTCTAATGGCACTCAACATGAAGTAAGAAGAGGTAAGAAGAGGTAGGAATGATAAGCAGCCTTCACTCAGTACAGAAAGATAGATAGAAAATGATCTACCCATTAGGAAAGTCAAACATAGAACCCATCCAATGTCTATCAGCATAGGTGGAGGGTAAAAAGCATCAATCCCCCCTGGAAGATGCTAATCAGTCTGTGCTACCAATCAGAAATAGCGAGGCATGTTTCTTGATACTCCAGGAACATCACAATAGCAAAGGTTTGTAACCTAAATAAAAGGGAATAAATAAAGACCATCTGGAAGAAGACACTGAGCTAATTGGGTTATGAGAGGAGGTGGACCACAGATTTGTTTTGGGCTCATGACCTACAGGACCAAGGCCACTGAGATACATCCACCTGTGCCCCAGTGGGGTAAGATAAACTGGTCCCAAGGACCCAACAGACATCCCTCTGCAAGCAGGTTTAGTCACTCACTTCACCCTCCTGCCGAGGAACCTTTAACCCCCTTTAAAGTCAGGCCAGTTGTTGTCTGAACAATGGAAGTCAGACTGGCAGCTTCAGACAGCAGGTCCAGCGTTCACATATGTGCTCTTCCCAGTGCAGGTGTGGATCTGCACCTGCACTTGCACTGCAAACACTACATTTGCTTTGATACCACTCATAGTATTGAACAGAACTTCGAGTCCACTTATTCTCAAATATGTTCCAATGATGCCTATTGTTGGTAAGTTGACTGTGTAGTTCTGGCAATGCAAATGCCCAATTAGACAAAGGGAGCCCTTAGTTCTATACAATGTATGACATTCTTGGAGAATCATGCTTTGTTTAGCCTTTAAAGTGCATCGGTTTCTATTCTTCTATTCAGGTGTGTGGCAGCATAATCATTGGCTCAAAGATGGATGTGGAAGCTAATGTACAGGAGTAGTAAATGGAGCTGCACTGCTGCGTATCCCCTGAATCTATTATGATGAACGCTGAAGGAACATCAACGCCTGCTGAAGGGCTTACACAAGGTCGTAATTTAATAAATGTGAATTGAAAAATGGGGAAAGACCACAATTGTGAATGGTTATCCTTTTCTTCAGCTTCTATCTATATATTCAACCCTCTGTATTGACCCCTAATATTTGACTGCACGTATATGTTAGTTTTTCCTTAGTATTTCCTTCACACCTTTAGTTTATAGTTCATGTGCACTGCAGACAGAGTGATATAATGTTATATTGGTATAATGGGAAAAGACTAGGAAAAAAATGTACAATGCATAATAACATAATTTTATTAACAATGGCTGTTGGATTCAATTACATTTCACCCTGACTCCTGCACAATGGTACACATTGCCTTAAGAATGTAGTTTTTGTCTGCTATCTTTGCTTGAGGCACAATGAAAACTCACTAAACAAAGAAAATCACTTGCAAATCACAACCACAAAAACCATAGGCAACTAACCACACCTATGAAAAAAAGGCAGCGCAACAAGTCAAATATGCTGAGAACACACATAAATAGTACCTATGAATCTAAGGTCAAAATTACTTGGAATTATCTTATTTCTTTTACTGATGAGGGATCTACCTTCTTTACTATGTGAACATATTTTCTGATTCGGAAATCTATTCAAATGTGTCTTCTTAAGCAGTAATGTAATACACATTTATCAGAATAATAAAGTCAATTCCATCACAAGCAAGCAGTTTTCCGACCTATTGTGAAAACAATACGTACTTCAAGAGAAATATTTCAGTCTTTAAAAGTGATAAGGATGATTTCCATTTCTCAAACAGCTAAAGTAAGCGTGAAAGTAAATACGAGTTTATAATCATTTAAGGGTAGCTCTGAAACCTGCATTGCCAATAACATTTTGTCTTCCCACAATTCATTGCAATCAATTCTGAGTTCTGCCAATTCCAAAAGATGATCACAACCAATCTCCGATAAGTCTGGCAACGAGGTCCTGCTTGCAACAACAGCATATCGCAGTTACGTAGCAAGGACACCAGGGACCAAAAGGACCTTATACTTTCTAACTACAGAAAAGCCATTCTCACGCGCAACTCCATGAGATTCCAGTGACTTATAGGACATGGAATTTCACTCAGTAAACTTTCATTGTCCAACCTGCAAAGATATGAAGCCACTAGGGGCTGAGGTAACCAGTAAAATTTCAAAACCCACAGAAAGCTAGGGGAGGGTGGAACCTGAAGAATTTTAATTCGCAAAATTCTGCAGTTAATGAAAACACTGTGAGATTCAGTGGAGTTCTGCGAATGGCAGGGAATCAGTACATCACACTGCTTGTGCTGAGTTTTAGCACTGGGAGCTCATTCCACACTGAAAAATCAGAGCAAATGGCATTACGCAGCATGCCAGTGTGTGCTGCTGCTCGAGCTGATTTTGCTGCCATTTGAGTAGATATTCTACTTGAGTGGCAGCTTTCTCTTTGCGAATAGTCGCAAATGCTTGCGTTGGAAAAATCTCACTAGGTGCCTCACAGCACCTGAAAATCATGCTAGGGGACACCATTTCTCTCTTGTGATCGCCAACTTACCGCAAGCCACATGCGAGAAAAAACTCTGTCATGCGGCAGTTGCCATAATTTAACCAACATCCATTACTTCATAACTGTTAAACAGTCCTTCAGCTAACACAGATTCTCCATACACATTGTTATAAATGCTCTTGTGTTGTTTCACTACATCATTGTGCTTAAGAAACCTCCCATCACATAGAAACATACATGAAGACATATATAGTTTCACCATGCCAATTAAAAATCTAACAGGAAAAGTTAAAGAACGGGAAAACAGGAAGGAAAAAAGGAGCAACCAAATAACTTAACATCCCGTTTAAACAACAAAAGGACTCCTAATACCGCTAAAACACTCCAAGAGTATTAATACGTTCTCTCGAAATGGTGCCAACATTCCATCCAGGTGGTGAACTGCCAACTGTTTCTTCCTCTGAATATGTGCACCAGCTAACATTTCGGATTCATTTACTCGTGCACGCTGAGCATGAAAAGGTGGGTACAGGCCACAGATCATGATAGTTGCAAAACTTGCATGAGGCAGAGTGGGAACTTTGCAACGATAAGCTTGGGGATCCCCACTAACCACTACTGTACTAATGCTAGAACTTGGGGCAACAAACATGAGGAAGGCAGAATGCTGCATGCACCAGAGAACGAAGGGAGAGGCCTAGAAGAGGACTGTGTAGTGCTTCACTTAAGGTCTCCATCTTTCTAAGATACATTCTCAGGGCTAGGAGAGCTGGCCAATGTGTCCTACAAGAAGAACGTATAATTAGTCAGAGCTAGTATACATTTAAATATATGAGCTGTATCATGTAATCCATAAATCCAGTACGCTAATCAGCACATGCAGTAGAATATTCCTGAAATATTCTTGGCAGAGTGGTTCCACAAGCAATGAACATTATTCAGCACCAAAAGGCCCCAAGTGGTGAACATACACTTTAGAAACAACATGTTGTGTCGTGTTGTGTTGTGTTGTGTTATGTTATGTTATGTCATGTCATGTTATGTTATGTTTGAGAGTTCCTCTCCATGGAGACCTTATGTTTGAGAGTTCCCGTCTGTTCAGACTTCTGCCATTCTTCGACCCAAAGTTGTGTTTCAGTGTAACATCCATGAAGGTCTTCTGTACCATTTGGTCTTTGTCAGTAAGGTTCTATTCGTGATAGGTATGCCATGTCCTTGAGACACACGATTAACAACCAACACCAAGGGACTGTTGCAAACCTTAAAAACACGAGATTGGGCATCACACACTTAGGCCTGAATTTAAGAAGGACCTAGTGCCAACTAGTGCCATATTAGCGTCAGTTTTTGGCAGTAACGTGGCAATAGATTGGAAAAAATGCAGTGCCATATTCACAAAGTAGCGCAATGCACACATTGCGCCACTTTGTAAACCTTTACGCTACATCATGCCTGCGCCAGGCATAATGTATGCATGGGACATTTCCCCATTTGGAGGCCCAGAAAAAAGGCTCAGTGGAATCTATGAGATGCCACTGCGCCATTTTTAGCGTCATGTTTAATGCCTGCTCAGAGCAGGCGTTAACATGAGGCACACCATTATTTATAACGGGCCTCTATGTACTTTGCAGGAATAGCGCCAAACTTTTTGGCGCTAATCCTGCAAAGTACCACAATAGCATCAGAAATTATGATGCTATTGTTCCTAATGTATGCCATGGTGCACTGTATGTTAAATACGGTGCACACATGGTGGCATTAGAGGGCCAAAAGGGGGTGCAAGAAAAGTGACGCTTCATTACATGAAGTGACACTTTTCTTAAATCTGGGCCTTAGGATCTAAAAGGAGAAGTTATGCTTTGTTGTTTATGTTATGGTAGCATTCAAGCAGAAAAGGGACAATGCCATAAATACTACTATTACTTTTATTTTAGGAATTATAATTACAGTTTGCAGTACATTGGGTTTTGTAACAGTTTAGTGGAATATAAACAAAGTGGAACAGAAATGCATATAAAGAAATAAGCAAATCCAACAAGTTTCACCAAGTAACCATATAGACTTAACCAATTCTTTTTTAATTTTAAGATAGTCGCTGTGAGGAAGTGGAGAAAGGCAAACAGTGATGATCAAAAAGACAGCAAAAAGAATAGGAGGGAAATCTGCATTCTTTCTTTGGAAGTTAGACTAAAGTTAAAACTTGTATTCATCGCCATAGTAATACTTGATAAAGCACATTTTCCAAACTATCCTCACACTTATGCATGTGCACAAAAGAAAATTTGACATGTGTTAGACCTGACAGCCTTATAGTAGTCATCCCCTCATTTTTTTTGCCTGCCTCCCTCCACTTTTCTGACACTGTTTTTTTCTGGTTTTAGGACTCTGCACACTTTACCACTGCTAACCAGTGCTAAAGTGCATATGCTCTCTTCTTTAAACATCGTAACATTGGTTCATTCCCAACTGGCAAATTTGATTTACTTGTAAGTCTCTAATAAAGTGCACTACATGTGCCCAGGGCCTGTAAATTGAATGCTACTAGGGGGCCTGCAGCATTGATTGTGCCACCCACACTGGTAGCCCCTTAACAATGTCTCAGGCGTGCCAGTGCAAGGCCTGTGTGTGCAGCTTCACTGCCACTTCGACTTGACATTTAAAGGTACTTTCCAAGCCTTAAACTCCCATTTTTCTTCATATAAGTCACCCCTAAGGGAGACCCTAGGTAACACATAGGGCAGCGTGCTATGTATGTAAACAGCAGGGCATATTCATGTGTGATTTATATGTCCTGGCTGGGGAAAACTCCTAAGTTCTTTTTCCACTATTGTGTGGCCTGCTCCTTTCATAGGCTAGCATTAGGGCTACCCTCACATAATGTTTGAGTGTAGATTCTGATCAGAAAGGGGTAACCAGGTCATATTTAGTATGACCAGAATGGTAATAGAAAATCCTGCTTATTGGTGAGGTTGGATTTTATATTACTATTTCAGAAATGCCACTTTTAGAAAGTGGGCATTTTTTCTGCACTTAAAATCCATCTGTGCCTTACAGCCTGTCTCCAATCAACGTCTGGGCTGGTTGACAGCTTCCTAGTGCATTTCACCCAGACAACAACAAGCACAGGATACTCAGTCACACCTGCATTCATATGCATACTGAATGGGTTTTCTTGGGCTGGAGGGGTGGAGGTCCTGACACTTACATTTTAAAGGCTAGTGGCCTGTTCTCACACAATGGACTGCCAAACCCCCTACTGGTACCCTGGCTGACAGACTTGTGCTGAAAGGGGAACTTGTGCACTTCAAAACCACTCTTTGAATTTTCCCCCACTTCAAAGGCATTTTTGGGTATATAAACTGGGTCTCTGACACCACCAACTCAGACACTTCTGGTCCTCCACCTGCAACATGTCAAGAGGAACTGCCTGGCTGCCCAAAGTACTCATCTGGACTGCTTTACTGAGAAGGACTGCTGCCCTGCTGTTGCCCTGCTGCCCTGCTGCCATCTGGCTTTGCTGAGAAGTGCTCTCCAAGGGCTTGGATTGAGCTTGGCTCCTGTTTTCTGACATCTCAGGGCCAAAAAGACTTCATTTCTTTAGGAAACTCCTTCTGCACTGAAAATCGATGCATAGCCTGCTGGAAACAATGCACATCCATTCTGTGACCGAAAAATCGCTGCACAGCCGAGCCGGAATGACGCAGCCCGACTTCCCAAGTGAAGATTCGATGCAGCGCCTGCCTTGCGACCAGAAATTCGACGCACAACCCTACTGGATCAAAGCACAGCTGAACCAGAATGACACAGCTGATTCCCTGAATGGGAAATCGACACAGAGCCTGCTGTGCAACAGGAAATTTGACGCATCACCACACCGGAGTGACGCAATGCCTGTGACTTCTTCCCGCACGCCCAGGATTTCCCCGCATTGTCCTGGGCATCAAAAAGATCCCAGCATCGCAGTGAGGAACCAAGACTGCATGCTGAAAAATGATGCAAAGCCCCTTGCAGCGTGGAAAGAAACAACACATTGTCTGTACTATACCAGAAAATCCAACGCACGCTCTATTTTTCCACGAATCTCCTCTTCTGGGGTCTCCGTGTGTGTTATTTTTTACGCAAACCAGGTACTTTGTGTAAACAAGAGACAACTGTTGATTTCTAAGATTTAAGACTCTTTCTAAACCTGCAAAAGTGATATTGCAACTTGTGCTAACTGAATCTTTATCGTTTTAACCAGATAAATATTCTATATTTTTCTAAACCTTTGTGGTGTATTTTTGCAGTGTTTTCACTATGTTACTGTATGATTTATTGCACAAATACTTTACACATTGCCTTCTAAGTTAAACTTGACTGTTCAGTGCCAAGCTACCAGAGGGTGAGCACAGGATAATTTGGATTGTGTGTGACTTACCCTGACTAGGATTGTGGTCCCTACTTGGACAAGGGTATATATCTCTGCCAACTAGGACCCCATTTCTAACGACATGTTTAGGTTATTTTTTCATATATCTGTAAACTGTGGATTAATTCAGTTCAGGAACCAAAGAAAAGAAAGAAAGGGAGTAAAGAAGAAAAGAAGGAAGGAAGGGAAGGGAAAATAAAGGACAGATGAAAGGAAGGAAGAGAGAAAGGAAAAAAGAATGTGTGTGACAAAGAAAGAAGGTGGTCATGAAAGAGAGAAATAACTAAGTTAATATGATGCATGAAAGTCTAGAACAAAGTACAGTAACTTTGGCCCCTAACCACTACGTAGCCCTTAACCTTCAGAATAACGGTGTGCCAAAATAATTAAGCACAGAATGAGGCCACATATCAAATAAGAAAATGGAATAATATTAACTGCAAAATTTATGTAGGAGATCATATATAGGTAAATTTAGATTTGCTTGACTTAATTGTATATATATGCACCATGGCAATAGATATCTTCATAGATTTCGAGTTAAGAGTAGCAAATCTGTACACGCCAATATATATTTACTTCAATGGTATATTGTTAGTTATGATTTTGCTACAATATATTTTTGTAGCACAGTAATTTTGTAGTCGATAATATGATATCCAATCTATATCTTGGATTTGGCTAGTGTTCAACATTATTGCTGTGGTGCATCCTGAGCATGGAAAACCATACTGCTCACTTCCTCCAGCACCAGATAAGAGTTAGGGTCTAGAACTGCTGACTGTCTGCTTAACTTCACTGCTGCTCACCTTGATCTGTGTGGCAGCCCTCAGCCACCCAAAGGGGGTCCTGCATTACTCTTACAATTAGGGAGAGAGGAGCTACTGATGAATTGACCTTGAAGACAAGTGATGTTTGTAAAAATGCATTAAGACAAATAGGTGCTGCCCAAGAGACTGACAGCTGCAAGTACAATTCAGATAGTGGTGATGCCGAAAGGCAAGCACCCCCACTCTGCACTAATGTTTAATATGTTTATGTATTTCTTTATTGCTTCTTTGACACAGTCTCCATGATGGTCCAGAACTTGATTTTCTGGCTGTGATCTTTGTGGTCATTTATCTATGTGCTCCGAAGTTGTTGTACTTTGTGTCAATGGAACCATGGGGTCAATGTGCATTCCTGGTTAACACATACAGATTCTGATATACTGCCTTTCATTCTTTGCAGGTGCAGTTGGCATTATACTCGTGAACGTGATTTCCTTTGTTTATTGATGTTTCAGATGTTTATAAATATCTAGAGTCATGGATCTCAACATGTAATGTTGATGCAGAATATCTCTGTTTGATGGGAAGACTGTGACCCTTGCTTCCAAGGTACTTTACTTTTGGAGGAAAATCAATCACAATTAACCCATCCCAATGCGGGTTAGAAAAACTTCATGACAACTTTCATATCCATCAGGAAATCATCATTTTATGGAGATATAGATTTTCAGCGCCACTATTGAGTGTACATGTGTATGTGATAACGAAGAGTGTGTATGCTTAACAATGTATATTAGAACTAGACACTAATACTTTTTACATTTCTTCAAAACAAGTATTAAACAATTGTCCTCATTGGCATTTAAGAGATACTTATAATTAGGCCTTAAATTGCATATCCCAAGCAAATGTTTCCAAAGGGAATCTCAGTACAGAAAACTAGACTGATGGGTAAGTGCAGGATATTACAAATCTTCAAATCCAAAATGCCATCTTTAAGCTCTTTCAATGATATTGATTATTTAAGAAACAAAAGAAAATGATTAGATTGTGCTGATTATATTAGTGTTTTGACTTTTTAGCGATGTACACTTCTTTTCTTGACAAATAGTGTTGATATATAGTGAATGATGTTTGTTTCAGTTTTCACTACTAGGCTCCAACACTATAATACAGACACACTTACCAATTCAAAATCTTACTTAAACTGTCACACATAAATGTTCTTTTTTTTCCATTCATTATTCATCAAAAAAGACATTGTAAGAACATATACTTCCCACAAAATGCACTGTATTACAATAGAGGCGAGACATGAATAACAATTAGCATATTAATTTAGCACTCCAAAGACAAGTAAAACATTATATCAACATACGTTCTGTCACAAAAATATCATTTTGAATACTGAATTGTTGACTTCATAAAAACCTCTTGCGTATAGAGATCTAACATACATAAATGAGATGATTTGTGCTTGTGTATTTACAGCAATTGTTAAAGACAAATGTACATAACTGATAGTGTATGTCATGAACAGCCAGTATTGTTCAAACTTTTATTAAGACAAGAAAAACTGGAACTCATTTATTAAAAAAAACATTCTGCAGAGATATATAACATGTAGAAACAATGGTTAGAAGTTTAAAACTACACTGTGGTGATACACTGGTGATTTGGTGAGTTACAAAAGGAAGAGTGCCTGTATTCAGCATCCTCTTCTACTTGCCAACCCAGTTTGCAATGTATCTATGGTTTGAAATTCAGTTCTGGTAGCAAACTATTGATTTTTCCTGAGAGCCTAAAAGGGGTGGTAAAACATTCATAAAGTGAAAAGTGTCCACAAGGGACAGTTCGACATGGTTAATTTTATCTTATAGCATTAGGAGAGCAACAAGTGCTCCAGGTGACAACTATATGCCCCCCTTTATGTTATTCTCAGAATGACAACATTTATTTTTGAAAAGCAGCAGCTCTCCCTTCAAGGGACAGGGGCTGCTTTCCAAAACACTGAAAATCAGGGAAAGCGAATGCAGAAGTACTGATTGGATGTCCTTTACAGGAGTCAATCCAGCATTCACTGTCAATACACAGCAAGTAGGAAAATGATTCCTGTCTCATATATATTAAGAGGTATCAGTCCTTTTAATGTCTGATCATGCTCTTGCTAAGGACTTCGCGATCTTGTGTATTGTTGCGCCTCCCAAATGTAGTAGTAGAGGGTGTTTTCTGTCATTTTCAATGGCCAGTGCTGCAAACTATGTTCTCTAGTCAGTCCAGCCGGGTCCTTCCATTTAGATCCGAGAGAGGATGGAGAGGTTTATCACATATGAAGGGCTCAAGTCTGGGAACAGACACCATCTTGGTAAGGCTGGTCTGGAGGTGGGAATATACTGTCAGGCAATATTTGTGTTTGTGCTGCTGTGGCTGTGTGTTTTTAAGTTGTGCACAGCATTGCCTTCTGCCCACTTGTTAACTTTCTTTATTTTTCTACTTTTTTTTGTACCAACAACTGAGAACAGTGCCCACTCTGTCCTTGACCAGGTGGCAGAGACAAACTGATATGATCAGATACAGTATGCCTCCCAGTGGCCTCACTGCTGAACTTACAAGGTCATAGTATCCATTTAGCAGGGTGAGCTTGGTTTGGCATGTCTTAAACAAAATGACCAACCTTCGGTGTGTGACAAGTCGCCAGGAGGCCGGAGTGCTGTGGGTTGGGTGAAAAGCCAGTTATGCGATCAGAGTGAGGGTAGAGCCAGGGCGTGGTCTGATGCGAGGAGAGCCCAGGGCTCGATGCAGTGTGCAGGAGCGTGTTGAGGCCAGGACGTGCCATAGTGTAAGGTGGAGCCTCTGCTTGGTTTGTCTGCCACGGAGTCGGCAGAGTAGCGGAGGTAGACCGGGTTCATGGGCAGGTGGTGTCAGGTGGAGGTTGGACTGTGCATGAGCACTCTGTGCATCAGGTGACCGTTGTTGCTGGGCGAACATGAATGGCGGTGAGTTCCCGCTCATCACCTGCTGATATTGAGGTGGGAACAACAACTTTGGCAGGGTGCAGGGTGGTGCACTGTGTCACTAAAACAGATGACGCTGACATATTGGTGGTGGTGATAATCTGCTTTTCCACAGGAAAACTGATTTATTTATTGAATATGCTGTGACATCCTGACTGAAACCACTCAGGGATCACAGGGTGGGGGTTACACCCTAGGTACCCCTGGTGTGCATGGAACAGTGGGTCAACCCAAGTAATGACAATGTAACAGTCACTATGAAGCTCCGTCTTACAAATCAGTGTCAGTATTTAGGAGCAGACTTTTAAAAACAGGTGTCACAGGCAGATAGTAATCAAGCACTTTTTGCTAGTAGAGGAGGGTCTTTTCAACTTAGGTAGTCAATTTTTTTGGTACAATAAATGAGAGCTGAGGATGCCAGAAATGCATACTTTTGAGTTTTTGGGCAACGTGCCTACCCTGATGTAAAAAAAACATTTTAAATCTGCAAGCAGAACAGCGAAATCGAAAGATTGAAAGTCCTCATCATGGCTATTGAAGAGGTTCCCTATGACAGGTGGTAGTATAAGTCACGAGTTTCTCTTGGGAGAAGAAAAATCTGTTTACTTACATGGTAGTAGTCTTGGCGTGATCACTATGCTATGATGTTAATTTCCGAAAGAACTTCGAGAAGTTCACCTTGTCAGATAAAATAAGCCCGCTCAGTCATAGTGCTTAAGAGCACTTTTCACAAGCAGGGAAAGAGAGAGAAATGCTCAGTGAACTTCCCATTCCCTTTGATGTACATGTGATCAATGTGGAAGACAATGATTTGATGAGTGTTAAACACCTGCTGGGTAGCTCTTAAAACGACACAGCTCATTTTTTAGTATTGCCACGGGGACTACAGACTGGAATGGTCAATCAAGGAAGGGTCAGCTGGTGCCTTCAGCCACATACTCACCTGATCGACTTATGTTACCAATGTTTTGCTAATGCTTCAGTGGTTCCTTAACTATTTTGTATATCTGGTTTTTAAATGTATTTGAAGCACAATTTGGAGATGACAGAGTACAGACAACGTAAATATCAACACAAATAGAAACGGATTTTCAAACAGGAAGTATTTGCAACAATTTAGGGCCATTACCAGTTGGGTGGAATAGGGTAGGTTATTTACCAAAGCAACATATGCCATTACACGAGGGTGAGCTATTCATCATGTGTGGTAAATACATCCTATTCCAAGTTTTCAACAGGACAGATAGGAATAACATGCAGCATCAATTTTAAACATACCAAATTCTGATTATTTTTCCTTTTTCTGATCCTTGCCCCTGATACGTTTTTTTTTAGCATTCTCAGGGTGTGGAATCAAACTGTGGTGACAGCATTGACCTGGGTGGACATATCCAGCTTGCTGTTGATAATGATCCTGAGGTTTCTTGCTTGAGTGCTGGGGTAGGGTCTGAGGTCTGTAGGCCAGCAGGCAGAGTCCCATTCTGTGGCCTTTTTTCCAAAGATCACCACCTCCGACTTTTAAAGTTTGAGTTTGAGACAGTTGGACTTTATCCAGGTGGCCCCTTCAGGCAGGCACAAGTTGGAGTTATTGCTGGTATTGGGTATTTTGTCCAAGACCAAAAACATCAGCTGCCTGCCGTTGATGTTATGTACACTGATGTCATCTGCATCATGTAGATCCTGAAGAGGGTTGGGCTGAGAAAGGAACTCTCTGGGACTACATAAATTAGTTTCTAGGCTTCTGAGGAGTGTGTTGGCATGTATCCTTACACACAAAAAGGGGGCACCATGCTCAAGAAATGACAAACACTCATGCAAAGAGGCTACTGGTGACGATGCCAAAAGGAGGAGAAAATCATAATAGTGGTGTATTGGCCTGCCCTCTGAGATAAGAGAAACAACAATTGAAAAAAATTGAAGGAATGGCTTAACACCCCCACCCGGTTGTCATGTTTCATCATCAGCCAAAATGCACTTGCCCAATCGTTGGTATAAGTGAGCAAGTGGTCACCTGCTTAAAGTGAGAGCTCTTCATGATAAGTGTGCAGTGCAAACAAATTTCTAGGGAAGTCCATATAAGAAGTGAGTGCAGAAAAAAAAATTAAAAAAAAAAAAACACAAGTGAGAGCATAAAACTTTAATTAGGACATGTCTGGGTTGGGATATAAAAATAGTGGGGAAGTCAAGGTTGGTAATGAACCTAGTTCCTAAAAGGACAACAAGTTAGTTTCTGCTGATATTCAGCTCTAATAAAAGTCCTCAGCATTTGTAGGAGAGTTCATATAGAAAGTAAGTGCAGATTAAAAATTCTTACCGCAGGTCAGAGCGTAAAACTTTAATCAGGACATTGTGGGTTGTCAACAATCTTGTTTAGTGGCAAACAATGCACACTCATGTTCCGTCACACAACAGAACAACTAGCGCTCTTAGCTTGACTGTAGAAACGTTAACTAACACTGGATTCACAAGTGCCCCTTCGCTGTAAACAAATATGGTGATGCTGATGATTGGAGCCCTGAAATCCCAGAATGCAATAATGCAGGTGCCCATGTTTGTTAGAAATAAATTCACACTAAAGCTTATTGTTGGAAAATGGGTTATTGGTAAGGGCAGGTAGGTAACTACACTTAGCAATAGGCCACTAACCTCCACTAAGGTCCAGTTAGGTCTCAGTAAATTAAACCCAGCTCAACCCGTGGTAGCTTAGCAACGAGCGTCAAGGCTTAACTTAGGAGACAAAGTGTAAAGCGTTCAAATATCACAAAACAGTAACTAAATAAAACACAGGAAACAGTTTAAAAATCCAAAACCAATTCATAATAGATTATATTTTTATCTTTAAAATGACACAAAAACGAATATTATCGGATAAGGGGAACCAGAGATCTGAATTTTTAAAGTTTTTTTTTTTTTTTAGCACCTAGAAACAAAAAGCGCCAATCGGGTCATCTGGTTGCACCTCGACCGGGGCAAAGTCAAAGTTTAAGGCCGACCGTGATGGAGCCCTGCTCAGCTACAGGCCGCGGGAGGCCTCGGTTAAAAGTTTACCTTCACACTTTACTGGGACGAACCAGCAGATCAGGCCGGGTCGCGGTTGAGGCAAGCCGGCTAGAGTTGCTGCGGCAGGTCGGTCCCTCTAAGGAGCTTTTCTTTCAAACGTTGTCCAAACTTCTGGGGCTTCTCTCAGATGTCCTTTTAAGGTTCTTTTGGAGTCCACAGCTCACCCCAAGGGTCCAGAAGTTCTGAGATGGTCCTTGGGGGTGCAGACTACAACTCCCAGAATGCACCTGGCGCAAACTCCTTTTTGGCCACTGGGCAGTGGTCAGCTGGTTGATTTCTTCAGGAGTTGGTGCAGGGGACTTTGGTAAGCAATTTTTCACCTGTAGCAAATAGGGAGTCCCTCCTTGAACCAGTAGAAGCCAGGCAAAGTCCTTCTTGTGGTGAAGCCCAAGTGTGCAGCTGGTGCAGTCCTTCTGAGTGCAGGTTCCAGGTGCAGGCCAGGGGTCCAGCAGGGCAGTCCTTCTTCTCCTTTGGTTCTTCCTTGTTGGAATCTGATGGGGATCTGAGGTGTGGGTGCAGGTCGCCAGTTTTATCCTTGCTCCTGGGTGAAAAGCAGGGGGGTCCTGGTTCTCCAATCAGGTGCATGGTCCTTCCCCCTGTGATGACCACTTCCTGGGAAGTGTGGCAAAAATCAATCCCAGGAGGCAACATTCTCCAAAAATCCATCATGGCTGAATCTGATTTTTGGAGGTTACATCTGGCTGAGCCCACCCACTGGTGTGGCTAAAAATCATAAGCACACCCCTCTCCTAATCTAATCAAGGGGGCACCTAGTTGTCTGGGGTTGCAGGTTGTGGGGGTGTTGATGGTTGCTCCAAATGTCTTTCTCTGCCTTTGAAGACCAGTTTGGCAGCCCTCCCCCATCCTGCCTCACTATCTGCTGAGGAGAGATTCCCTCACACAGGCAAATTCCTTTGTGTGAAGCCAGGTCACTTCACACCTCAGCCTGGCCAGGCTGCTAGAGGCTGGACAATCAGAGCACAGCAGCAAAAGCAATGCAGGGTTGAAATTGGCAACTTTTCAGGTAAAGTTTAAAACTCTTTACCTGAACAAGTTATATTAAATCCAACAAGTGGGATTTATTATAACAATTAATTTGATACCAAACTCTTGGTATCCATCATTTAAGGGGACTTTAAAAATTAAAATAAAGTCTCCCCATTCTAGCCTATGAAGGCCATTTACTACAATGAGGGAAAAACTAATTTGGCTGTTTTTACCTCACCAGGGCTTATAAAACTATTTTTATAAGGTCCCTGCTTATAGTTACATGGCACCCAGCCATGGGGCACATAGGGCACACCTTAGGGGTGACTTATATGTAAAAATAAGATAGTTTAAGACTTTGGAACTACTTTTAATTCCAAAGTCGAATTTGCATATAACTTTAATTTAAAAGCAGCCAGCAAGGCAGGCCTGCCTTTAAAATGACACTGGGCACCTCCGCAGGGCACCTATGGGTGCACTACCTATGCTGTGCTCCCTAAACCTACATGCCCTACCATATACTAGGGACTTATAGGTAGGTTAACTTAGCCAATTATAATTAGCCTAATTTGCATATTGATTTTACACAGAGCACAGGCCCTGGGACTATTTAGCAGTACCCAGGGCACCATCAGAGTCAGGAAAACACTAGCAAAAAGTGGAAAATGGGGGCACAAAGTTAGGGGGCCTCTGTAATCAGCCCTGTTTTGTCACACTTATCAAATAAAGGGGAATAGATCACTCCATGAATAGAAGGCAGTAAGGTATGCCTTGTAGTCAGACAGCTGCAATTATAAGTATAGTAATAGGTTGGTCACAAACCATGCCAACTGCAAGACATCATAGCCCATACCAACACTATACTCCCGTCCGGCATGCAGAGTCCCCTCTTACTCATCAAGGTGACAATGCCTGCTCCACCAACTGTCCAATCTGCTGTCCACTCCCGCAACCACAGCAGAGAGGTGGTGTCTACTGGTATTTAAGCCTGAGTCCCAAATCATGAATTGCCAGGTCTCAGCAGTGCACCCCGGAAGTAACTTCACTTGTAGTAGCATGATGACACCCACGGAAGGCAAGTGACTAAACTACTCACTCTCCTGGCTTGTGTGCTGCTAGTGAGTCAACCTGGCCATGCGCAATATTATGCTTAGCTACAGCCCTGATTATCAAGCTGAGAAAAAAGCAAGTGACTACACTATGTTTCTCATTTACACATGAAATACGGAACAGTTGCAGTTGTCATAGTCAAGGTACCACTGCAATGGAGTCTGCATGGGTGATAAAATAAGTACCATCTAATCATAGCCCAGTGGTAAGGTAGCAGTACAAATGTTAGTTAGAGGTGTGGGGTATTTGAAGGGGGTGGCAAGTTTCCAGATAGTGGCTGGCCATATGAGTTGTCTCTTATACACCATATATTACTTCAGTGTTCGGAGATCCTCCATCAGCCCTTCTTGGTGGTCATACCAACATACCTGAGGCCACAAGGGCACATCATCAACTATATGGCATTAGTGCTATTGCAATGGGTGTGTCAATTCAATAACCAAAGTCTCTCTCTACCTATGTCAGCTGCTTTAGAGACACTCATGAACTTATAGGCTGTGCGTTGTCCAAACAGGAAATCTCCCTTCACAGGAGGTAGCCACCATAAGGTCTTGTTGTCCGACCTTATCAGTGTGGTAAGTGCACAACTGGGTTCCACCACATCTCGAAGCTTGTCTGGTTGCAAACAGGGACGTTCACAATCTAAACCTGTGTTCCGCAAAATACACCAGTGCTTGGTGATGGATGTCTCAACTCAATTGGAAATTCCTGTATACGTGGTCGAACAGGTATTTCTGTTATTCAATAATTTTATCTTGGCTTCCCAAAGCGCATTACTATTGATATTCAATGCTCTTTTGAAAGACTTGCAAACAGTTGTAGCATGATATAGTTTATTTCTTTGACAATCAGTGAGTTCATTTGCCTGTGAAATGAATGGCTGTCTTTGGGTACAGTTTCTACAAATCTGCAGGAACTAACCATAAGGTAAATTGTGGCCATATAGACTGTGTGCTTCCGTTTTGAAAGGTGCAGATCCATTGGAGGGTGAAACCTTCAATACCAGCCTTATGAAGTCGCTTGATCAGGATGGGATGGGAGACTGTGTCAAAGGCTGCAGAGAGGCTAATTAGGATGAGGGATGCATTTTGTCATCTGTCAAGGATCATATTGACGTTGCCTTTTGCTGTGATTAGGACTGCCTCTGTACTTTAGGTTGGTCAAAAGCCTGAATCCATGGTGTTGAGGAGCTGGTGGTTGGCGAGGTGATCAGAGAGACATCGGGTAAAGGCTTTTTCTAGGACCTTGGTTGGTTTTTGTAGGAGGAAAATCAGTTGATAGTTTGTGAGATTAGTTGGGTCTGCTTAGGGCTTCTTCTGGAGGGCAGTGATAGCTAATTGCTTCAAAGCTTCTGGAAAAATGGAGGTGTTGACGATGTGGGGGAGACTTTTGCCAATGGAGGTAGAACCTTTGTCAAGTGTGTGGTGAGTGTAAGAGTCAGATGGGACCCAGTGTGGATGGTCTTCATGATTGTTGTAGTTTTCTCTGTGGTGAGAGGGTGTCAGGGTGTTGCCTGCATCCAATACTGGAAGACTTATTGCAACGTTGATGATGCTTGTGGGTCGAATTTGTTGTAAATTTCTGTGATTTTTCTTCAGAAGAAGTCTGAAAGGTTGTTGCACAGTTCTTGGGTTGAGTGATGCTGTTGATGGTTGCTGCTGGTGAAGTGAAGCCCTTGATGATTGTGAAAATGTCTTTGTTGCTTTTGGAGCTGCTGTAAATGTAATTGCCTTGGGCCTTCCTTTTGGTTTCCAGGATTTGCTGCTGGTAGCATCTCTCCGCTGGATCTGAATACATCCTTGTCTCACTCTTGGCTCACTTTTCATCTCCATTCCAGCTGCTTGCAGTGAGATTTGCCCATCCTGAGATAATCTGTGCACCACCTGGCCAGCGTTCGTGGTCTTGCTACTTGGCTTCTTTTCCGAGGGGGTAGGGAGTTGGTGTAGGTGGTGATCTAGTTGTTGTATTTGTTGATGTCACTGGATGAGCTCTTGTTGGTTTTGTGGAGGGGAGAAGCCCACTCCACCTCATATATGTTGCTCCAGTGCCAGTGGTCTGGGCCTGCCATGGTGGTTCTTCTGTGGTGAGCAATGTTGACTAAGAAACTGATGATGGCGTGGTCAGTCTAGATGATGGAATTGGGTGTGTTGATTGTGATACCATTGAATGAGGTGTAAAAGGAGTGCAGCTATGCCTGGCTGCATTAGTGGGGGATGAGGCATATTGGGTGTGTCCAAGATATATGAGGCTTTGAGGACTGTGATTGAGTTGGGGATCGGTCAGGTCTTTTAGATGGAAACTGAGCTCTTAGGATGAAGGTGCTTGAATAAATAAGTAGTGGTGCAACAAATTCTGGAAAGTTGCTGGTGAAGTTGGGTCTAGGTCCTGTAGGGCCAATAGCAGGATGAAGTTGATTGTGATTTGCACTTTGAAGTTCAAGTATTCCATGGACTAGGTTCTGCTATCCATGTTGGTAATGCAGCTGATGGAGTCCATAAATACTATGGCGATTCCTCCTCCAGGTCTATGTTGGTGTTCTTGCTTGAAGATGTTGTAACTGTTGAGGATCACTGCAGGGCAATGTGTGGTGCTGATGATCAGGTTAGCCATATTTCAGTGAGAAAAAGGAGGTTCAGGGCAGGAACTTCCAGAGATGGCCTGCCTGGCCTGTTTGCTGAGTGAGAGGATGATAAGGAGCATGCATGAGATTGAGGATTGGAGTGTGGGTGTGTGTTAATGTACAGGTGATTGTGGGTCTTGGGTGCTGCTGGTGTGCTTGTGGTGGGTGTTCGTGTGGTGGATGTGGTGGTGTATATGAAGAAGCAGAAGGGGCAGGCAAAAGCTCATTCCATGTTGTGTGGTGAGGTGAGTATTGGCCAGGGTTGAGGATATGGAGGAGCATTGAGTGATAGCAGTAGATGAGGGGGGGACCAGGGTTCCTGGCACTGAGAACGGCCCTGACCCTCACAGGCTCAGATGAGCTTGCCTTTGACTGCTACCCCCATTAAGTAAGTCCAGGGAAGGGTGAGGAGCACAATGGAGGTGGGTGAGGATGGGAGTGGCTCAGGGGGCCGAAGCATGAGAGAGCAGGAAGAGAGCTGGAAGGAGAGTGTAGCGAGGAACATCTAAGGAGCTATGGAAAGTTAAAGTTTAAGAGTTGGGAGTGGCACCACTCTCCAATAAACATTATTTTTACATTCTCCCCCTTCACTTTAGTGAATGGCTTGCCACTTCAACTTGGGAACCTGTAATTTTTCAATGCTTTGCAACCGCATTCCAGTTGCAAATGATTGATACATCACATATCAGTTCAATATTTCATTTTGTATTTGGAAGGTACAACTACAACTTGCCCCTTCCAAATACGGAATAGTAATCCAATTTAGGAGTCAGGTACATTTTATTGAATTCTAAAATGGGTTTAAGTACAGACTAAAAAACGAGTTTACATATTCAAAACAGTGACTTAGACTAATTGCACCCATAAAACATTTAGTACAACTGGCTCTTAGTGATTAACATGTGATGAGGGCCTTAGACTGACTATCAGGATCTCAAGTCCTTGTGCCCCATAGAGCTCAATTCGAAAGAGCAGAAAAAGGGTCTACTCTGAATTGCCAGCCACATGTAATATAAGATTAGCAAGTTACACATATCAGCAGGCTTACGAATTATTCAATAATATAGTGCAGATTCAATCTTGTAGGTTAACAAACGTAGCTAAAAACCTTTGGTTAAGAATGTAGGATGAGGGAAAACTCGCTCTGAGCCCTAGAATTATGATTTGTTGTTATTATGATGCAGAAGAGATGGCTCCATTAAAACTAGTGCAATAATCCACCACGGTATCATTTGCCCACTCATATATGTGAGTAATTGCAAAATTTAAAATTGCATTCCGATCACGTACAGGGACCTAATTTCCCCTAAAACAGGAAATTCCCAAAGGACTCTGGGATGCTACACCCACGAATTCTCTTTTTAGAGGGACATCACCACTTTGCGACTCCTAATGCCTGGGGGTGAATTACTGGGAACAGGACATTCTCATATTCTTTATGTTAAACTTGGCATCATTGGCATGGTCTCCCCTAACTTTTTGCCTCTACTTTCCAGGTTTTTTCTGTGTGCTGGACTCTGTTTTTGCTGTTTTGTTTGCTCTGGACACTTTATCACTGCTGACCAGTGCTAAAGTTTAAGTGTTCCCTGTACAAATAATATGTGTACATTGGCTTATCCATGATTGGCATGTTTGATTTACTAGTAAGTCCCTAGTAAAGTGCAATAGAAGGTCCCAGGGCCTGTAAATGAAATGCTACTAGTGGGCCTGCAGCACTGGTTGTGCCACCCCCATTAGTAGCCCTGTAAACATGACTCAGACCTGCCACTGCATTGTCTGTGATTGCAGTTTTAAACTGCCAATAAACCTAAACCATCCCTTTTTATACATGCAAGGCACCCCTAAGGTAGGCCCTTGGAAGCCCCATGGGCAGGGTGCAGTGTATGTTAAAGGTGGAACATGTAATTATGTGTTTTACATGCCCTGACAGTGAAATACTGCCAAATTCATTTTTCACTGTTGCAAGGCCTATCTCTCTCACAGGTTAACATGGGGGCTGCCTTCAAATATTATTAAAACGCAGATTCTCTTTGGGAGCAGATGAACCTTTGGAGTTTGGGGTCTCTGAACTCACAATTTAAAAATACATCTTTTAGTGCAGTTGGTTTTTAGATTGTGTGTTTGGAAATGACACTTTTAGAAAGTGGGCATTTTCTTGCTTAAACCATTCTGTCACTCTGCTTGTTTGTGGATTCCCTGTCTGGGTAAGTTTGACAGTTGGGCTCCTCTAGACAGTGACACAAACGTATCTGGGGTGTAGCCCGCATATCCTGATGGGCCATCTGTGCTGAGGGAAGGGGAGGAGTAGTCACTTACACCTGAAAGGGCTGTGCCTGCCCTCACACAGTGTAGTCTCCAACCCCCTGGTGTGTGTCTGGGGCCTGGCCTGGGCAAGGCAGGATCTTAAAAACAACAGAGACTTTCCTTTAAAGTAGGCCTACCTCAAAGGCAAAAAGGGGTATAAGAGGAACACCCAAAACCCCTGAAACTCATATTAGTTCTGATACCAAGAGGAAACTCTGCGAAGGAGAAGAGCTGGAGGAGGAGTACTGTCCATTTGCCTGTGATTGTGCTTTGCTGGGTTGGCCTGCAGTAGCTGCTTCTACCTGAGAGAGGACAAAGACTGACTTTTGTGAGACTTCCCACTGGTGAAGAAACTCCAAGGGCTTGAAACTGAGCTTGCCTCCTGTTGTTGAAGTCTCAGGGACAGCAAAGACTTCTCTCTTCCAGCACTTGGGCTTTCTGCTAAGAGTCGGGCCTGCCATGTGGTGTTCTAACCTGTCTCTGGGCACTTGAAAGATGCAACTGGTGGAAAAGGACAGAAAACCACGCAAAGACTGCAGTTCAGGGAAACATTTGACGCACCACCAGCTTCGCGGCTGAAGAACTATGCACTGCTAGCCTCGTGGCTAAAGTCAATGCTCCACCTGCATCACGGCTGGGAGATCGACGCAACATGGCTGGAGAAATGACACGCAACACCCATAGTAGCTGCTGTTAATGACGCAAGCCCTCACACAGCGTGGTTTCTTGATATTGTGCGACTGGAATTTGCCATAACATCACTGGGTGCGGAAAATCAATGCAATGCCTGCCCGGACCCGAGGTGCCCGTCTGGATTGACGCATCGCTCTCTTGTGGGAGAGAAGAAACGATGCACACCAACCCGACCGGAGTAGGAATGACACACGCTCTCGCTTGTGAGTGAGGAATCAACATATCACTTGATTTTTACAATGCACGCTCACCTGTGCAGCTTTATTTAGACACTACCCAGGTACTTTTGTACACTAACAATGTTCTCATAGTTTTCTAATGGATTTAATACTCTTTTGCTTTTTAAATTAAAAACTTGACCTCTGTATGTTAGATTTTGTCGTTTTGGTCTTGTTTTGTTTAGATAAATATTATCTATTTTTCTAAACCTGTGTTGTGTCATTTTGTAGTGTTTTCACTGAGTTACTGTGTGTGTTGGTACCAATACTTTACAACTTGCTTCTGAAGTTAAGCTTGCCTGCCTGCTCGTGCCAAGCTACCAATCGGGTGAGCGGGGGTTAACTTAGGGTGATTCTCCATTACCCTGACTAGAGAGAGGGTCCTTACTGGGACAGGGGGTAACCTGCCTGTCAACCAAAGACCACATTTCTAATACTTTATAATTCTCAATTGGGACGGATGCAGAATTTGTGTTTGAATCAGAATTACAGGGAGCCTTTACTGAGACAAAAGAAAAAACATAGTATCTGCAATTATCAATTTCTAGTTCCACTGGAGGAAAAGAAAAATAATTCCAACAACAAATAGAACTGTCAAGACAAAATTGTTTGAATAAA
The DNA here is from genome assembly GCF_031143425.1 of Pleurodeles waltl. Classification (NCBI taxonomy): domain Eukaryota; kingdom Metazoa; phylum Chordata; class Amphibia; order Caudata; family Salamandridae; genus Pleurodeles; species Pleurodeles waltl. The sequence goes on from NC_090437.1 coordinate 835,308,941, forward strand.
TATTTAGTTGGTGAGTCAGACGAGCTGCTGAAGGAAAGAAGAGGCATGTGAGTACCATCCTTCCAGAGCAACACATTATGTATTCTTTTCATGTTCCAAATTAAGTTTGAGGATTGCAGCCTTCCACTGGCTGACTTAATTAAACCATATGTCAAGCACCAAACTCTAGCCATTCTTTAAATATTATGATACCAGCTAGACCACAGAGTCATTTCCCTTGCACAATTTCACCTCATTATCTCATTCAGAAGACATCTCATAGAAAATGAAAATAATCTAAATAACCAAGTGGTTGAAACTGAAAACAATTGCTTAAGTGTCTTATTAAAATATGACTCCCACCCTGGATTTATCTTTCTTTGTAAAGGATGTTCATAAAGCTCTGTACCTACGCAAAGAGGTTCATTTATCACTCTTCGAATTGCAATTAATTGATAATTTTTTATTAAAGTAGTACAGAATGTAAAATATAGGAAAATAAGAATTCTTTCAAAGAATATGCTCAATGAGAAACACAAATTCAGTGCAAACTGCTGCAGTACGTCTTTTAATGACATGGAAAAGCATTATGTATTAACTAAAAAGATTGACAGAGGTAGCGTTTAGAAAATCTTCCCATTTTCGAAGCGTACAAACTTTCTTTTGCCATGAAACCGAGAATCAGGATATCACATGAATTGTACTTTACAAACTCTTTGCTTAGCTGGATTCTGCCTAATGCTTCTTAGTCCGAGGTTGAGGAAAAGGGAACTGCGTAAAAAACTTTCGTGAAGCTCACCGGCTTTTAGCTCATCTTTCTGGCATTTTGCTCTAACACAAGAGGTAGCAGCTGATTTTGTATCACTTTCTATAAGAAACGTGCTGTTGGTTTTGGTGGCACGCAGGACACAAGTCCTAAAGAAAGAAGTTGGGGGGCTAACCAAGAGGCAGTATGCAAGTGACATCACAGTGCATGACATGGCACGTAGCATCACAGGAAGTGGCATCACAACCCATGACGTCGCAGGAAAAAGTGACATCAGATCTTAACATGTCACACATATGTTGAGCAGGCCTATCATGAGTGCATTTGAGAGCGTTAACATAATTTACAAATGAGATTTTGCATCAGGGTTGACCCAAAGAGTGATGCAACCCGACAAAAAATCTGGGCCTCAGCTCATACGTTTAGGGGCTTATTTAGAAGCTCCTTGAGCCACCTATGCATCACTTTTTATGATGCTCTGGCGGCTCGGAGCACATACCCATAACTACACGGCCACACTAAGTCACACTGCGTGACTTTTCTTGGCCTCGTATATATGGTGTAGGGCAATGCAGCACAAGTCACTGTGTTGCCTACACTGCATCTGGGGGTCATTCCAGGGGTGTTGCGGTGGGTTTTCCCATGCATCACCCATTGGTTTTGAAGCATTCCCAGATTTACAAGGACGTGTAAACCTGTGAAGGCGTCAAAACTATAAGCCTCCCCTGGGGAAGTGTGACAAGGAGAAATATCTTCCTTTCTCCTCATTTATTTCTCTTTCAATGTATGCTGCATCCTGCAGCACACATTGAAAGAGAAACACCCTACACGGACTGTTTTTTGTGGCAGAAGATGCCCGTTCCTGCACGGAAACAATCCTACCTACATGTGTTCTTAAATGAAGGCCTAGTCACAAATCGGTCGCTGTGTAAAAAACACAGAAAAACGGTTGTGATCTTGCATTTAGGAAGTCAGACCCTGAGAGCTGCATTGACTGTTCCCTTCAACGTGCGCTAGTGCTCTTCAGAGATAGGTTTGTGCTATATCAAAAAAATATAAATGCATAAACAACCATCAGAATACATAAGCTGCTTGACATGTTGTCTTTTTGAAGCATCTTTTCAAATCTGTGAAGCTCTGCTAAGCCCATACTTACAATTAACATTTTTGAACGCGTGCAAATAGCTTACATGTTTCTATTTAAGGAAAACACCCTTGCAGTGATATTTTCGGTGAAGATAATAGGCAGGTAGCGCACACTACGCCGCCCTCGATTCGATTTAAAGGTGCCTGAGCATTGGTGCCATGCTTGGCGAAAGATGCAAGCACTGTGACGAATCCTTGCTCTCGTGCCTTGTCATGTTCCAGTGCTCACATAATTCTACGAGCGAGCGTTTGCGAGCGCTGAGCTGCTCGCTTGTAGGCATCTGGCTGCGTCCGCTTGTGTGAGCCCATGCTTCTCTGCGGTGAATAAAGATGAAATGGGCAGATTAGAAAAATGAAAATAGGTTGAGCGGTGGGATTTCACAAGATTAATTTGCCCAAGCGGTAAGCAAAGCAGCTGCTGCCCCAGAGGTTTCTGCAATCTCAGTGCTGAAGAAGAGACTTTTGCGCTGGGTGAATGCGCGAGGCGGAAAAGAATGCCACACCGAATGCGCACGATTAGGTGAGGGAGCAACATTGCTATTAAAAACACAGCGAAATACTAGAAACACTCTGAAAAAGACTGTACCTAGTTAACAAATTAAGGGCATTCCTATAGGAAATCAAATTCCCACGCGCCTAATAAACTATCATGAGAATCATATCACAATGTATGTCATATATCCTGTAGCCCCATTTAAAGATACAATTATCATTACACCTAAATATGTCACTGGATCGAGTTCATTGTTGCACTTTAATCACATTGCGCAATTTACCTGCAGTAACCGCAGGGTTGGCTTTAGCGCTGCTGGCACCCCCTGTGTCAATCTTTTTTGGAGGCCCACCACCACAATGACCTCTTCCTCGGATTTCCTCACTACCAGGTGGCAAATGTGCCCCTAATCTCTCCATAGCCACCTCCCACATACATTTTGTTTGTTTTAAAGTGCAGGTAAAGGTTAGCTAGCCACATAAAATACAGATCTGTTCTTTGCAGCTGGCATATTGACCCTCTTTGCTACTTTATGGCGAGTCGAAACTGCCATTGGACAAAACTCTGATCTCTCTCTCTAGCAAGAACATTAATCACAAGACCTCTCTTAACATTTTTATTGCTACCTGAAAGCTGGACACACAAGGAACTTGGCAGCAGGTGTTTTCAAATCCAGTTATTACTAAAAATAGTGTCCCCCCCAGAGGACAGTGCTCCCCCTCCAAGTCAGCACCTAGTGCAGCCGCACCAGTATCACCCCCCTAAAGCCTGCACTGTGTAACCAACATATAACAGCCCCTGTCTGTCAATAACACTGGGGCCCTGATTCTCAAAAGTGCCATGGAATGCAGCACAGCAGACAAAAATGCTGCACTGCATTGCTTCACAAGGAGAGCACCATATTCACAGAGATATGGCTCTTTCCTCACCTCTCCCTAGCACCGGGACTGATTTCAGCTGCCGTGCACTAGGCACACACCTTAGCGCCAGTGGCAGCCGGCAGCTTTAGGAGGGAGGGGGGCAGGTGGGAGACACACACTCTCATTCTTTCACACACACACACACACACACACACGCACGCACATCCATTAACAACACTCATAACACTCAAACATGCGCACACCAAACATTCAATTTAAAACATCACACACATACACACACTTACCTTCAGCCTCCAGGTCCCAGGAGGGTTGGGACTGCTGCCTTCCCTCATTGGCTGACCAGGGAAGGCAGCAGTCCCAGCCTCGTCACAGAGTGGGATGGGGTCAGTGAGACTGCTGACCCCACCCCACTCTGTGACGAAGTGTCAGTGATTGACACTCACCCTGGGCACTTCAGGGCTTAAACTGAAGCGCCCAGGGAGAGTGTCAATTGGTGACGCTTTCCTCGTCACCCAGGGGAGGGCCTCGAGGCACCTTTGCTGAGCCGAGGAGGTCACGCCCATAGGAGCTGTGACCTCCTCAGCCCAGCAAAGTTCAGCTCAGGCAGCCAGGAGTGTGCGCAAATCACGCATGTCTGCTCCTGGCTGCCTGAACTGAACATGAAGAGTGTCTGTCAGGCTGCCCTTTGTTCAGACTGACAGACACTCTTCATGAGGGGCAAAAGGTGTGGGGGCGTGGCCCCTCTGCCCTAAAGGATGGGCCGCCACTGCTTTAGTACAGCACACAGGCAAAGTCAGAAAGAAAGGCAGAATGAAAACATTTCTCCATTTACTGCCTGCTTTTCACCTGCATTAAATTTTGGCACTAAACCCTGTCAATTAATGTTAGGGGATAGGGTGTAGAATCAAAAAGCATTGGTGGTTGCATGGTAATGCCCATGTACCACCCATGTAATGCCACATTGATAAAAAGTAATGCAAAGCAGCGCTTCACGTTGCTCTGCATACTTTCCATACAAACCAATGCAAATACCAATTTCTGTTGGTTTGTTAATCCCCAAAAACTTTAAGAGCCTGATTATGAATTTGGCGGTCAGACCGCCAGACTTCAAGGTTACTGCGGCCCAGAGGCAATGTACTTGGTGGCAGTGGACCGACGGGGTCTGGTCAACAATACAAGCTATAGTTTTTACATTTGTGTGAATGCAAGTGTGTACATTTTGACCAAAGGGTACACATATGAATGACATATGAGTGACATATGTGTACAAATATTTTGAGCATCTACCATTCCATATGCCCAGTCCAGTGAATGGCAGAAAAATGGAAACTGTACTTACCTGTATTTTCTTTTCAGTGGTGAAGTTGCTGCTGTGAAGGGGGGGGGGGGTGCTGGATGAAGGGGCCCACATGGGAGACTGAAGGTAAAAGAAGAAAATGGGGGCGCTAGCATGCCATTTCCTTAAATTCTCGAAGCAGATAGTCTCTCCCACCACAGCCGGCTCGGCAGAACAGCACATCGTAAGGTGCACCGTGGTACCCTTGTCAATACCACCCTGTGACAGCTGCTTTTCCCCAGCAACCATCAAGGTGGTCGGCTGATAGCTGACAGTGTTGGCGGAACTCCTGTGATCTCTAGTTCAGCAAACCTCCAACATCGTAATATGGCAGTTGGACCACCAACAGGGCAGTGGTCGGACCGCCGCCACCACAATGGCGGTCCCTAGACTATCAAACTCGTAATCAGGACCTTAGCTCCAGTTTATTATTAAAAAATTACTGCTAACTCTATGCTAAACCTTTGTGAATCTGGCCCTGGATTTTTTTTTGCCAATCAGTACGGAAGGCCTCATTATGAGTGCACGCTACCTCTCAAGCTCAGGCAGACTGCATCACTGGAGCAGTTCAGGAAGGACCTCAAGACCTGGCTCTTTGACTGAGCAGCACACACACAAACAGCGCCTTGAGACCCTATGGGTGATTAGCCACACTCTAAAAATATCTGATTGATTGATTGATTGAGTATCTTGGTATTTTAGGTCGAAAGATTAAATATGTTATGTATGGATGGCTGGGCCCCGATTACAAGTTGGTCAGCATATTCCAACAAGTGCGTAAACCCATGTTTACGCAAAGGTTAGAATTAAGAGTTGTTAGGTATTAAACGCATCTGATAATTATCACATGCATTAAATACCTAAACATTCATTAGACTTCGATAGGTCAAAGCTGCCAAAGCATGCAGCATTTAACATATCATGCAGATTTTGGTGCATTAAACACCAAAATCCATGTTATACCCCATCCACCCGTAATAGGTGTTATTTATCACACTCGATAAATAAAGTATCATGTGGTAATGTTATTTATCAGGTGTGAAAAATAACACCTAAGCTCGTAATGGGGGCCTGAGAGTGCCACACTGATAGTTCAGCACCCGTAAATTGGATAACGGATTTACACTTCATACTTCGTGTCACACTACATGTTGCAAAATTGGGAACACTGCAATTTTTAGTCATGCAAATTCCACCTGATTTACCAGGTGAAAAGTGTGGAAGTGAAGAGTACAGTATTTTTACACTACTTGTTCTCCAGATGATGGTCCAAATGAGAGTTTGCCACCATATTGCATTTTTTGTGACTCAAATGGAAAGTCGCAAACCCTGATGTACAACAGTATCTGAGACACTGTTTGTGATTCCCAAATGGGTCGCAAAGGGTCTGCCTCATTAATATTCATGAGGCAAGTCGCAATTTGCGACCCATTGGGATTGGCTGGCACTCAAAGGGATGCTGGCCTGCTGGGGTCAGTAGACCACCATGTCTGTGACTGCTTTTTACATAAAGCAGTTTTATTTTTTGTAATGCAGCCTATTTTCCTTAAAAGAAAATGTGATACATTTCAAACATAAGAATGAAAAGTTTTCTTTTCATTTCTTTAGAATGGGCAGTGGTCCATGGGAACCCTGCCTGCTCTGAAAAAGTGTTGGCACCCCCATTCACAAAGGGGAATGGGACCCCTTTCCCATTCACAAAGGGGAAGGGGTCCCAGAGGGACCCCTTCCTGTTTGCGAATGGGTTACCGCCTCCTTCAAGGAGTCAGTAAAGTATGAATGTTTTGCAACAGCAGTCCTAGTTTCAAAATATTCATACATACCAGTGCAACTTGCTATTTAGGAAGGGACGCCCTCTTCATGCCTCTTCCTAATACCGAATCGCCACAGCAAAATGCGAGTCGGTAACAAGTTACCAGTTTGCATTTTGAATTTGGTACATGCCAAAATCCATTTTACCCGTCACAAACAGCCCGATGGACCATTTGCAACCAATAAAATGCATCATACATCTGGCCACAAGTTTACAAATAGTGTAATCATCACACATTTCTGTCTGAGATACTCCACAGATAATCACACACACATTTTGCAATAACCTCTTTACATTATGGGGGGCATTTTGACCCTGGCGGTCCGAGACCGCCAGGACTAAAATGACGGAAGCACCGCCAACAGGGTGGCGGGGCTTCCTGCCCTATTACGACTGCGGCGGAAGCGCCTCGGTCGCACCGCCGGGGCCGGCGGTTTCCCGCCGTTTTAGCCCCGGGGGAGATAATCCACCAGGGCAGCGCTGCAAGCAGCGCTGCCCTGGGGATTATGACACCCCTACCGCCAGCCTGTTTCTGGCGGTTTGCACCGCCAGGAAGAGGCTGGCGGTAAGGGGTGTCCTGGGGCCCCTGGGTGCCCCTGCACTGCCCATGCCACTGGCATGGGCAGTGCAGGGGCCCCCTAACAGGGCCCCGGCCAGCTTTTCACTGTCTGCATAGCAGACGGGTGCAACTGCCGGCTCCTATGTTGCGGCCTCATTCCCGCCGGCCCAGCGGGAATGTCATAATGGGGGCCACCTGGTTGCGGCCGCATTGGCGGGTGCACAGCGGTTACCGCCTGGCGGGCAGCGGTAGCCGCCCGCCCAGGTCGTAATGACCCCCTATGTCTTATACCTGGCATCCTTGATGTTGTTTCCCCTAATTTTTGCCTTCAGAACTCCTGTTTTGTTGACCCCGTTTTTGCTGGATTTAGGAATCAGGCCACTTTACTACTGTTAACCAATGCTAAAATGGATGTGCTTTCTGCTTAAAACATGGTAACATTGGCTTACCCACAATTGGCATATTTAATTTACTTCTAAGTCGCTAGTGAAGTGCACTACCTGTGACCAGGTCCTGAAAATGAAATGTTACTACTGGGACTGCGGCCCTGATTGTACCACCCACTTCAGTAACATTCCAAAAATGTCTCAGTCCTGCTGTAACATAGACTGTGTATGTAGTTTTAAAATGCCAGGTCGACTGGCAAGTTAACCTTCTTTCCATGCCCAAACATTCTTTTTCAATACATATAAGACATCCCTGGGATAGATCCTGGACAGCCCCAGGGCAAGGTGCAATGTATTTAAAAAGTAGGACGTCATGTTAAGTTCTGCATGTCCTAGTAGTGAATAATCCTTACGTTTGTTTTTCGCTACTGCAAGGCCTATCACTCTCATAAGATAAAATTGGGATTACCTTATTATATTTTACAAGTGTAGTTTCCAGTTGGGAAGGAATAGGACTCCAACGTTTGGTGGCTCTGGCATCACAATTTATGGTATCAGATTTTAAATTGTAATTTTGAAAATGCTACTTTTAGAAAGTTGGTATTTTCTTACTTTAACCATTTCATGCATTCTGCCTGTCTCTGAATACATGTCTAGGGTGAGTGACAGCTGGGCTTTGTGCGTTGTTTCTAGACAGCGACACAAATGGAGCTTAGGTGTGACTGATGGGCCATGCACAGCATGATGGGCCATCATGGGAAGGATGGGAGGGATGAGCTAACACTTACACCTGAAAAGGCTTTGTCCTGTCCCACAGAGAGGGGCCACATACCCTGCTTTTATGAGTCTGGAGTCAGGGCAGGAAGGACAAGGACATTATTGACTTCAAAGTCCTCTCTTTGAAGTCTCTTCCACTTTAAAGGCACAACTGGGTTTAAATACTGGCCCTCAGACACCAACAACTGAGTACACATTTGGATACTCTGCCATGAAGAAGGACTGCAGTGTTGCTAGAAGGATTACCACTCTTCTGGACTGCTACTCTGCTGGACCCCTGCTCTGCTGACCTGCTGCCTGCTTCTCTCCTTGTCTGGGGGTTAGAAGAACTGGACCTGCATCTTCACAACCCAGAACCAAAGTGACTGCAAGGGCTTGCTGGCTTGCCTCCTTTTTTCTGAAGTCTCAGGACAGAAAATACTTCCAACTCACCTGAACAACACCTGGACTCTGTCCACTGTGTGTTCTGCCCTGCCAAGTGGTGCCAATTCAGTCCTAGGCCCTTAGAAGTGTGAATAAGGAGCTGTTCTAGTCAGAACCAATGCATCGCCACTGCTGCGAGGATGAGAACAAGCACATCACTCCTGTTGCGTGGATCGGAACCTGCGCATCGGCCCCATTGCGTGGATCAGATTTGATACATCGCCTCCTCAACACGGCTCAACTTTGGTGCATAACCTTCAGAATTGCCACATCTCAGACCCAACACATCATCACCGCTGAGTAGAGAAAATCGATGCATGTTTGCTACTGCATGGGAATGGTCGATACATTGACTTCACTGCGGGGATCAACACCAACACATGGCTTCAGCCTGCTTCCTGCATATTCGACCTTGACGCAGGATTAAGCTACTTTTGTTCAGTGGCCCCAACAAGGTCCCTGTAGCCGGCCCACACTACGTCATGGTCGGCATCGAATGGGCATGACCAGGTATCGCCGGTTGGAGCTTCTTATTTCGAAGAGCTATTTCACAGTTTATTTTTTAAAAGTGAAAGTTCTGCTTATTGGATTTTTGTCAATTTAGTTTTGTATTATTTATTAATTTAAGCTGTATTTTTGCTAATCAGGTGTGGTGTCTTTTTGTGTTGTGTTTTTACTGTTTTACTGTTTGAAGTGTTGCAGAAATATTTAACATATTACCTCTTACTTTAAGCCTGACTACTTAGTGCCAAGCCACCAGAGGGTGAGCACAGATTATATTAGGGTGGGTTTGTGACTTGCCCTGATTAGGATTGTAGTTCCTGCTTGGGCAGAGTTCATAACTCTGTCAATCAGAAATCCAGTTTCTAACACTATGATACCCAATAACATTGTTCATGTTTTTTGTTATCACAGTCTTGATGGAACCCTAATTTTTAGAATAAGAAGAGAAGGGGTGATGGTTGTAGGCAAAATGTTTAACATCATTGCCTGCCCCTGAAATAACCCCAAACTTTCAGCTGGGCAAACAAGACTACAGCCGATTTAGAACAACTACAGATGAGTCATTGGCCATCCATCTAATAATTAATACTGCAATATGATAAAAGGTATGCAGGATTTCTATATGTTCCATCTAAATTTAGATTATCCAAGTTGCAAGCTGTGATAGCCTTCATTTGAGATGTGACTGAGAACCCCACTGCCAAAATAAAAGCTCTCAGCAAAAGTAAAACCAGTATACCATTGTTAAGCCTGGCAACACTGGTGTGGATTCCCTAAACCTTTTGATTTCAGGTCTCCTACTTTTGCTGACATTGTTTTGCTGGCCTTGGGATTCTGTACACTTTACTACTGTTAACCAGTGCTAAAATGCTTGTGCTCTTTCCCTAAAACTTGGTAACACTGGTACATACCCAACTGGCATATTTAATTTACATGTAAGTCCACAGTTAAGCGCACTACATGACCCCAGGGCCTGTGAGTTAAATGCCAATAGTAGGTCTGCAGCACTAATTGTGCCATCCACTTAAGTAGCAATTTAAACTTGTCTTATGCCTGCAGTGCCAAAGCTTGTGTTAGCAGTTTTGAACTGCCATTTGGACCTGGCAAACTAAACCTTTTGCCAGGCCCAAATCTTCTTTTGTAATAAAGATATCACAGCCCTAGGGTAGGCCTTGGAAGGTTCAAAGGGCAGGGTGCAATGTATTTAAAAAGTTTGTAATTTTACATGTCCTGGTGAAGAAAACCTTCTACATTAATTTTTCAACACTGCAAGGCCTTTCTCTCCCATAGGTTATCATTGGAATTGCCCTATTACACTTTATAAACATCATTTCCAAATGGAAGAAGGTAACCCCTTCAGGTTTGGTGTCTTTGGAATCACAATTTAAAATCCTAACTTATGCTGAAGTTGGATTTTAAATTGCCATTCAGAAAATGTCTCTTTTAGAACATTGCCATTTTCTTGCCTTAGCCATTTGGGGCCTGCAGCCTGTCTCTGGTCACATGATTTGTTGTAGTTTGCAAATGGCCTTTGTGTATTTCTGCTAGACAGCGGCACACAATGGGAGCTTAGGTGTGACCTGATAGGCCATCCTGGGCAGATTGAGGGGGAGGAGCTGGACACAACCTCACTTACACTTGAATAGACTGTGTCCTGACCCCACACAAAGGGCTTCATATTCCCTGTAGTTTGTTTGGAGCCAGGGTGGGGAGGACAGCATATCTGAGCACTCCATGTATTTGAAGTCTCCCCCACATCAAAGGCACCACTATGTATAAGAACCAGACCACAGACACCATCAATTCAGTACACTTCTGGACCTGTGGATATTTAGACAGGGAGAAAGACTGCTATAGTGCTGAGAGACTATCACTCTGCTGGACTGCACTCTGCTGAACTTCTGTTTTTCTGTGCTGACCTGTTGCCTGCTGCCCTCTTTGCAGGAAGTGAGATGGACTGGACCTGCATCTCTCCAGCCCAGAAGCCAGACTGACTCCCAGGTCTAGTTGGCTGGCCTCCTGATCTGAGGTCTCAGGGACATAAAAGACTTCCAGCCACCCTGCTTCTGCACCTGGACTCTACCATCTGTGAGTCTACCTTGCCAAATGGTGTCGCCCCAGTCCTGGACCCTTGGAAGTGGGCCTAAGGTGCTTTTTAGTGGAACAGATGCATCCTCTCTGCTGAGTGGCATATCCATGAGCGGAACCAGTGCATCCTCAAGCAGAACCAATGCATTGCTGCTTCTGTCTGGCTTGGACCCAGCGCAGAAGACTCCCATTGTCGCGGCAGCTTGGGTTTGATACATCATCTTCGGAACTGCCGCTGCACGACACTTCTCTGAAGCAGATTCTCGCATCCTTCATTCATGGCAACGTAGACGATGCTAGTGCTCCAGTTCACAGCTTTAGCGCTCATTCAAACCAACCCATCATTTTGACTGTGCAATGTATCCCCCACACCGGCTTTTGCATCGCAAGCCCCAATGACGGGATCTTTGATGTTGACACAACAGGACTTCACACCACAGGCTCGCCATCTCTCAGAACCAACTCATCACATTGGCTGCACAACACATCTTCACCTTGGATCCATACCACGCTGTGCAACCAGGATTTAGGGTATTTTGTTCAGCAGGCCTAACTGGGTCCCTGTAGCTGGTCTGCATTACTTTGCAGTCGGCTTGAACTGTTGACTTTGTCCCAGTAATCATGACCTGAAATCCCTGGTTGGCACTTTTTGCTTCTAAGCAGTATTCTACAGTTTATTCTTTAAAAATTAATAACTCAAGTTCTAACTGTTGGAAGTTTGTGATTTTGGTCTTGATTTATTAACTAAGTTAAGTTCTATTTGTTAACTTGTATGTTATCATTTTTGTGTGTTTTTTCACTATTTTAATATTTGAAGTGTTGCACAAATACTTTCCACATTGCCTTCAAGTTTAACTTGACTACTCTATGCCAAACTACCAGAGGGTGAGCACACGTTAATTTGGGGATTGCGTATGTCTTACCCTGGCAAACATTGTGGTTGCTGCTTGACCTGGGCTCACACCCCAGTCAAGCAACAGGCCAATTTCTCACAACCCTAATGTGTTTCACCTTTGATATACTTAACCTGAATAGTATGGCAAACTTCCAAGAAAATACATGTAAGTTGTTCATTGAATAAAATAAGAACACATAAAATCATATAAATAGCCACACAGTTTATGAAATGATGACATAACTGACTTAATTGTCCATGTCACGTTTGAATTTAAAAGGTGCAAATTTAGTAAACATGGATCGACACAAAAATGGAGCAAATTGGATATAGAGTGAGAGAGTTTATGGCATATAAAAGAAAATATGCGCATTTCATTAGAAAGACCAATAATGTAATTTCAACAGAAATTATTCGGAGCATGGGGCCTTACAAAACGTTGCGAAGTCCCTTATGCTGAGTAATATGTTTAAATTCACACTTTGACAATTTTATTGAAGATGGTTAGCCTCAATGTGCTTTTCTCTCCCTGTTGACATTCCCATTTCTCCATGTTTGCTCACTGATTTTCTTTATGTTCGTGGCAGAGGTTTTTATGTCGTAAATTGACTAGGAGAAATAAGTATCGAGTGGCCACAAGACTGTAATGGATTATGCTCCTCTTCAGAAAACTATCAATGCACAACCAATATTGTAGATCATATATAACCCCTCGTGGGTGAACCTATAATCCCACAACTACCGGGGAGCATTGTTCTATTAATTTATGCTAGCACTCAGTGTCGTCATGGACACTGGTGACTAGACACAAATAGCCAGCCAATCAAAGCTATTTGCACATAACAGCTCTTATTTGTAAAAGTTAACTGCTTAGTGTAAAATAAAGATATGTGAAATTTGTGTACTTTGCTATTTCATATTTAACTATATTCTGGGAAACATGACTAAACACACAAAATTACTCGAAATGCAAATCCATCATTTAGCATTATATTTTAGAGCATAATGCATCAGTCAATTTTTGGCACAAGGATGCATTTTGTGGTAAAAAATAAAATAAAAATGAGCACCAAAACCTAAAGTGCCATGACCATCAGATGTTCACCTTCTGGCCTTTCGCATTATTCCCCAGTGCTTGCTGTAAAATGCTGCTGCAGACAGCATGTAATTATACAATCCGGCATAATGGCATAATGGCATAACTTAAGGAATTTCATGAAATAAGTGTAATGCAGAATTTACAAAATTACACAAATTACGTCAATGTAATTTAAATTTTGGTCTAGCCTAGTATAAAGTCATATTTGCCATTCACTAAACATTTTTTACACTTTTATAATTGTGTTTGAGTGAATCTTCGCCTCATTCCAGCATGGGCGTGTCCTAAAAATGTGAGAAAACCTGCAAAATACGTTTGGGGTATCAGCATTCTTTTTCTCAACAGGTTTTCACACTTGAAATATTAGGACGTTTATTCATGTCCAGGAAGTGATAAATCCCTTTCCAGCTTCAGAATGGGAACGAAACTGATACAATTGACAGAATTATTGACAGTAGGATTTTCTCGATAAGAAAATATATCTGCCTCGTGGTGAAAAAAGTTACCAACTGTAATTTCACATATGGAAGAAATGTTCACATTTGTAATTGAGCACTTTATACAAATATATACATAGAGACGTACTTTTGCAGGTGTGTATAGTGTAATTTCCTAAGGTTTTCAAGCAGTACTTTTGGAAAGCTACAGGTAACATTTGTCAAAGAATGGTCTTGGAAACATTTTAGCATTCGAAAAATGTGTAACTCTGCACCGAAATGTAGAAGTAAGCCTCGGGGCATTGATTCTTTAATTTTTAAAAGAATTGTGAAAAATATTAGGCTCATTTTAACCGTTAAATTTGAGTAGAAAAAAACATTTGAATCATAGCATTTAGCTGTTGAGGACTGATCAACAAGCTGCAGACAGTATTAGAAGTAATAATCTAGCATTTCATTAGGCAAAAAAACGAGGAGTACCTCAAGCAGGCGGAAGCTGGGGAACACAACTTAGACAATAAAGTCATTGTTGGACCACTTCATGAAACACAGTAGATCAAAATTGCCATGACCATAATGTTAAGCATGTAACTAAACCCAGGGTTAAGCCTTTCAAGTGCTCCTGATCACAACCTAACCCCTAATCCTAACTTTAATAATATCCCCTACCTCTATCCCAAACCTCCATGTGTATTTCAAACCCTCCCCTCCCCCTTACTCTAAACCTACTTTAACCCTCACCCAAATCCAACATATACCCATATCCCATACTCTAACAAAACATGTTCCTCATACAAAGCAGTTGTACCCTCAGTACTGGCATTCTCAGCAGTCTGAATTGTGATGTAGAATCTAGGAAGTGGCAAAATACCTGTAGTGTGTGTGCAGTGACGACGTCTAATATATGACTGTGATAAGGACGCATACAACTGTTTAAAGACGATCATCAATGAATAAGCTCAGAATATAATCTGGATAACCCTCATCTCAAATATCAGGGCTCAACCCAAGACCTCAGCCAGTACCCGCAATTAGCAAAGTGAGGGCCTTAGTTGCTGCAATTAGCAAGGTGAGGGCCTTAGTTGCACCAGTGGTTGGAACATACTGGCCCATAGTTTTCCTTTTGCTCAAGGAGGAGACTGACTACCAAGTTTCTCCTGAAGGGGCCTGTTGCCTCTTTTTCATGGACTTCATTTTTTGGTTGTTGCAAGATGGTATGAGTTAAATACATTCTCCAAAAGTAGGGAAGAGAGCAGTGCTTAATTTGCAAATAAAAAGGTGCTGGTGCCCAAAGCTCACCTCTGAAACACCCTGCTGCTGCAATTAAATGTGCAAGCACAGAATACCGAGGCAGTGTAATGCTGAAGCCATCTCGGGCCTCTTTAATCCATTTACGGCCACTCCCTGTCCTTTAAGGTCACCTTTGCAGCTTTCTGCTATCTCCCATTGCGAAGCTTTTTTGTTTTTCTCTTCCTCCGTCTTTCCCATATGTGACTTTTGCTCACAGTAAATTTTTTTAGGCAGAAAAATAAGTGCTGGTGCTTAAAAATAAGTGTTTGTGCTCTGCACCGGAACCAACAAGCACAAATTAAGCACTGGAAGAGAGGTCTCTTCTACATTGGCACACCCATAGGAGTAGTTTTTGATAGGAAAGGGCAGGAGATTTATAAGCCCATTTGATCCAAATTAAGCCCTTTTTATCTCTGCTCTAGTCTGCGCCGAATTGAAGCTGCGATTTCAGGCCCACCCAGTCCTATGTATCCTTATAGCAGAAGAATTTTAACTTCACCAAAAATACGGTAAAAATAAATATCGGAGACAAGCTTACGATGCCTACTGTTGAAATAAAAGAGGGCTAAACTGGTTTTGATGTGAGCTAAGGGCTGGCTTGAGGGGAAGCGCGGCCTGCTGGTAACTTTTGCCTTCTAGCTAAAGCTGTGGTTTCTCACATAATGGTGTCTACATGTGTTGTGGGGCCTGTGATATGGCTTTATCATGGGTGGCTCTCCCTGGTTATTTGGAAACAAAGAATTAAATAGGATCATTACAATCAAGGCACTTTTCTTGTTGATATGCAAATGATAAATAATTACTGAACCCAATTCTCACACATTATTGAGTGTACCTATATACCTGTAAAACATCATGTCAGTGTTCAATTTATGCCCAATTCAGTGGGAGATGTTCTGTTTGTAAATGACAGTGGGCTACCGGACTGTGCACCAATGTGTTTCAAATGCACCAATGTGTTTCAAAATACAACACCGAAAGCATACCACACTCTTCCAGCTCTCCTGATGACTGGGTTTGGTTAATTTCCTATAAGTGTTCTTTGTGTGATACTTGTATTTTCACAATCCTTATGTCTTCGGTGATGTAACTTTGAAGACAGGACCCCTACTTTGAACATTGTTCCAGTATCACTACCTGAGTGTGTTATTTTGTGACAAAATGGGACAACATAATTTGTCTCCTTTTTGAAATTGCATTTTATACATTACTTAATTTGTAAAAAAAAATTAGGGGTATATTTAAAAGCCCATAGCACCATTCTAATGCCACATTAGCTTCATATTTTTATGCTAATGTGGCGTTGGAAGCCAAACACGCTGCACCATTTCTACTTAGTGGCACAATGCATGCATTGTGCCACTCTGTAACCCTTTGTAACTCTTTGCGCTACATTATGCCTGCACTAGACATAATGTATGCAAAGGGGGCGGGGTGGCAAAAATTAACAGATTTCCTTGCGTCATTTTTTTCTGCAATTTTAATGCCTGCTCAGAGCAGGCGTTAAAAGGGGGCATGCCATTGAATACAATGGGCCCCTATGTACTCTGCAGGAGTAGCGCAAAAATGTTTGTGCTACTCCTGCAGAGTAAACCAATAGCGTAAAAAAAATGCTATTGCCCTCTACCCTGTGCCATGGTGTGCTGTATTTTAATTACAGTGCACCCATAGTGACGGTAGGGGGCGCTAAAGGGCTCACAAAAAGTGGCGCTATACTGCGTGCAGAGCCACTTTTCTTAAATATGCCCCTAATTGCCATGGCCAAGGCATTTCGAAGGAGTCCACTCCAGGTGGCACCACCAACAGCCCTGAAACTGCTGCCGAATGCCAGTGCCAGCATTACACATGTGCTAGATTTAGTCTTTTTAAATAAACACTGCTGATAATTTTAGCTAAAGAACAGATACACAATGCCACGAAGTCGTGTAATCCCATAATAGGTGCTGGTGTTTAGAAATAAGTGCTGGTGTTGAAAACCTAAAAACACGGGCACAAATTAAGCACCGATTCTATGAGAATAAGGTAGGAACTTTCCAAATATATATATCTATATATATATATATATACATATATGTATATATCTATATATATATATAGATATATATATATTTAACTTTTAAGCAGTGCAATGACGTCTTCAGTCTAGATAAATGATTTTTCAGCGGTTATTTACCAACGACATAGTTACAGTCTAACTCGCTAAAAATCACAAACATCTGGCAAATAATAATGAATGTTATTTATCGCTCTTTTATAAATTAGATGTTTCCAAACTATATTTACCTGGAAAGTATAGTCTGCGCTAAGGCATTGGTTATTTTTCTATCACCAGTAAAGTCTCGACTTTTCACTGTCTCGGAAAAGCGATGCATCTGTATATTAAAATCGTTGTCCCTAGTGCACTACTGAGCTGCACCACTGGAGGGGGTGGCAAGCCCTCAGGCCTCTACCAAAATGGCAACATGTTGAACATTTCTAGACCCCAAATACATCTCGCAGCTAACGCTGTTTTAATATTTTAAAATGTGAAGGCTGTTACCTCTTCCTATAGATGTTTAATAACACAAAACCATTAGTATATTAGAAAAGTATCTGCAATTACCGAAAAGCTATTGCTTCATGTGATAAGACCAAGGCACTGCAATGAATGCGTTGCGAGTTGAAATCAGAGAAGAATCAAGGGAACAAATAGTTCATGAAAATAAAATATGAATATAGTAGTGGAAGGGGTAACCTTCACATCCGAGGGGCTCATGGTTCAAACAGAATACGATTAAACAGTACAGTTTAGGATTTCCTTCCGCTGGGTGAGCACATCGTGCGCTCTTTTAGTATTGCACTCCAGGCTTGTCCGTGGCACACTTCCGGTTAGAGGTGTTTCTTTAAAGTTCGCAAAAACGTATGTACAGCCAGATGTCCATGCAAGACTTTCAACCGGGACGCGTTGGTTTGCTGGAATGCCATTTAGGCACATTTTAAGGCAGTGTTCAAGAGTCGATGATGTGCTCTGCAGAGATCACCTTTCCTGCTTTTAATGGCAGAAAAATGTACCAAAAACCAGCAAGGGAACACGTGCTTCAATGCTTCATTTTAATAGACTTTAAACATAAATACCTCAACACATCTGACACTCAGTGACACCTCACCTTGTGCTGAAATCAAGGCGCAGTCACGCGTATCTGTTTTTTTCGACCTTATGCATTTAAATTGCCTGAAGGTGCCCACCACGTCAGTAGAGGTCACGCACTCAATACAATTACAGAGCACGCCGCAACTAAACACACACTCTTTCACCCGGGTAGCCCTTGGCCTGACCTGATTAAATTATAAATTGACAGATAAATGATTGACTGAAGGCAGCATAGCTTTGATTTTGATGTCTGACCCGGAGACTGATGGGAGTGTTACCCTAGAGTGTGCTGAATCTACAATTAGAGCGCCAACGTGCAGGATATTTTTAAAGCGGCCATCCATTCAAAATGAGTTAGCTTTGTTGCAAACGGTTCTGGTGTATAAATGGACAGTGGCTAATGTCCTCTGCTCAATCACGGATAGCGTTAACTGGCCAAAAGCAAGGGTTCCAGAATTTCAGTTTCTTCCAGATTGGGTTTTGAGACTCATTTTGACATAATTGACTGGAAGGCGAGTGTCATAAATGTCGCAGGCTTGAGTCCGTGTTCCACCCTATAGTACAGCATCTGCAGTGTTTCAATTCAATCCCAAATATTTCAGCACATTATCACATACTTGCTTTTAAATATTTAAATATGCAATGCTTATGCGTGTTCTAATAGACAATTAACATACTTTCTCAATGTCCATTCGTGATGTATGTGCTTGTGTCATGCAAGGCCAAGTTGACAATTGAGGCAAACATCAGAAATGAGTCCCAAAAAACAATCTGAATGCTCTGGCTATTCACAAAGTCACAGCCATTAGGGATTCAAGCCTTTCAAAATAAACCCAGAGGCATACATTGCAAGCCATTGTAGTAAAAGGGATTACCATAGTAGTCTCTGCAATGGACCCAAAGCTGTTTACAAATATGTTGCATGTCACATTCACTGGCGGACCTGCAAAAAATGAAAGACACAACATTGCATCAGATATAGGTCAAAATGACATATAAAAATGTTTTGAATGCCATGCAAACTTCAGAGAGTCCGATTAGACTAGAAGATTCGGTTTTCTATTGACTTGGTCAACTACTCCAATGAGTTATTACAATCCAGCGCTGTCATTCTTTCTCAGAGAAATGAAGAATGGAAAGAGCACTTGCATTTCTCATAAAGTCCAGGAAACAGCATGAAGAATAGGCGGATATGGCCAGAAAGAGACTGTACTCGCAACATACCTTTTTCCCACTCATCCAATGGTGAAGACGAAAAAAATTGTATACACTTTCAATGTCATTTCAGCAGTTAATTGGGATCCTTAGTGTTCACGAAATAAATTTCCCCCTCTCTACAAAAATCCTTAAAACAGTCTCGGGTAGAGACTTCTCCAACTTCCCTTAATTCTCTTTGCTGCACACTAAGAGAAACGTTGCATGTTTGCACAGTTCCACTTCACTTTAATTTTAAATTAAAAACATTTCTTTGAACTTGGCAGATCATTTGAAGCTCTAGACTTGGCTCCTTAGTTTTTAGCATCAGAGTCTGCTCTGCAACAGCTTTGTGTGGAATCTGGTCATGGATATGGAGGCAGGCCTGAACTCACTCTAAAGGGAAACATTTTACTTGTTTTCATATTCCTTATTATTTTCCAGAAATTGAAGCATCAGAAGTGACCCGATATGCGGGCCTTCCTACGACACCACAGTAACGTGCTTGGGAGGCAGTGTGTTTGAATATTATAAGTCTTTCCAATTATTTTGAGGGAAACACATGCAGGTAAAACAGAAGAAATAGTTTTATTCGCATTGTGAACGATGAAAATGATTCTGACAGTGTTTTCCTTTGATTTTAGGAATATCACATTTTTCTCACCCCCACGCCCAATGAACACAAAAAATTATTAAGCACCAATATTATAAAAATACCTGTATCTAGTCAAAGAAATTATTCTGAAACAACAGTGATATCATGATAATGTCAATGGTAAGGAAATATGTAATATCATCAGTAATGCCATCAATATCATTCATGATGCAATCAGCCACATCATGTGTCAGACTTAAGTTTATCTTAGGGACAAGTTCTGATTTTTATGGTGGACAACAAGTTACGGTTTGTGTTGCAGACCACAACTGGCAGACTTCATGTTTTTTAGATGTCCTTTTGAACAATGTGACTTTAATGTTGTGTGTGTAAGTGAGCATGTTATATACTGGAGACAGCTGCTGTGTATGTATAGGGAGGTTAGAATATTCATTGAAACTAGATTTTTTGGTTTTCTTAATAACTTTGGTGCCTTTGATACATCTGCACAAAATCTTCTAAAGAAATAAAATAATCCGCGTGCACAGCACTTTTTGAGCAGATCCATCAAGCGACATCTGAAGGAGTTACATTATAGAGACAGCTAGACCGTTAATATCATGAGAACCACAAGCTCACTTTTGCAGACGTCCATGGTACCAAAACTAATATATATATATATATATATATATATGGTCTCTGGTTGGGGCAAAGGAGAAACACACCTGGTTAACCCCCACTCACCCCCTTGGTAGCTTGGTGCAGGCAGGCTTAACTAAAAAAAAATTGTAAAGTATTTGTACCAACACACACAGGTGGTCATTCTGACCCTGGCGGTCTTTGACCGCCAGGGCGGAGGACCGCGGGAGCACCGCCGACAGGCCGGCGGTGCTCCAATGGGGATTCCGACCGCGGCGGTAAAGCCGCGGTCGGACCGGCACCACTGGCGGGGTCCCGCCAGTGTACCGCCGCCCCATTGAATCCTCCGCGGCGGCGCAGCTTGCTGCACCGCCGCGGGGATTCCGACCCCCCCCTACCGCCATCCAGATCCCGGCGGTCGGACCGCCGAGATCCGGATGGCGGTAGGGGGGGTCGCGGGGCCCCTGGGGGCCCCTGCAGTGCCCATGCCACTGGCATGGGCATTGCAGGGGCCCCCGTAAGAGGGCCCCTACATGTATTTCACTGTCTGCTGCGCAGACAGTGAAATACGCGACGGGTGCAACTGCACCCGTCGCACAGCTTCCACTCCGCCGGCTCGATTCCGAGCCGGCTTCATCGTGGAAGCCTCTTTCCCGCTGGGCTGGCTGGCGGTCTGAAGGCGACCGCCCGCCAGCCCAGCGGGAAAGTCAGAATTACCGCTGCGGTCTTTCGACCGCGGAACGGTAACCTGACGGCGGGACTTTGGCGGGCGGCCTCCGCCGCCCGCCAAGGTCAGAATGAGGGCCACAGTAATATAGTGAAAACACTACAAAATGGACACCACACCAGTTTAGAAAAATAGGCGATATTTATCTAAATCAAACAAGCCCAAAATGACAAAAATCCAACATACACCAGTTAAAATATGAATTTCCAAAAGAATAAGAGTTTTACTCCATAGAAAACAACAGAAACAATGATTTTGCGCAAAGTACCTGGTTAGCGTAAAAAATGAAGCCGCGCGGGAGAGCATGCATCGGAAAAGGCAGAGATGCATCAAATCCTTCCTCGCAAGGGAGGCCGTGCATCGTTTCTTCTCCGGTCGGGTTGGCGATGCATCATTTTTCACCCTCGCAAGAGAGCGATGCATGGATTTCCAGACAGGACACCTCAGATCCACGCAATCGGGTTGACTTTGACACCCAGGGGTGATGTGTGGAAAATCCAGTCACACGATGTTGGAAAACCACGTTGCGTGGGGTTTGCGTCATTATCAGCAGCCACAAGTGAGTGTTGTGTGTTGTTTCTCCAGCCGCAATGTGTCAATCTCCGAGCCGCGATGCAGGTGGAGTGTCGATTTCAGCCGCAAAGCCGGTGGTGCTTTGATGATGGTGCATCACAAATTTCCCCGCATAGCGTTCTGTGCGTGGATTTTCAACTCTTGTTCTGCCAACTTCACCTTTCAAGGCCCCAAGGGACTGGATAGGACACCACTTGGCAGGGCAGGAGTCTCAGCAGAGAGTCCAGTTATTAGCAGAGGAAGTTTTTGATGGCCCTGAGACTCCAAAACAGCCCTGTAAACATGTTTCAGACCTGCCACTGCATTGTCTGTGTGTGCAGTTTTGGACTGCCAATTCGACCTGGCAAGTGTACCCACTTGCTAGTCCCAAACCTTCCCTTTTACTACATGTAAGTCACACCTAAGGTAGGCCTTAGGTACCCCCATTGGCAGGGTGCAGTGTATTTAAGTAAAAGTGTATTTAAGAGGTAGGACATGCAGTGTGTTTTGAATGTCCTGGTAGTGAAATACTGCCAAATTTGTTTTTCTCTAAAACATGGTCTATCTCTCTCATAGGTTAACATGGGGATTGCCTTGAAATATCTTGTAAGTGCAGTTTCCCATAAGGGAGCAGATAGAGATTTGGAGTTTAGAGTCTCTAAACTCACAATTTAAAAATACATCTTTTAGTAGAGTTTGGTTTTTAGATTGTCTGTTTGAAAATGCCACTTTTAAAAAAGTGGGCATTTTCTTGAGTAACCCTTCTGTGCCTCTGCATACCTGTGGAATCCACTTCTGGGTCAGATGTCGGGCTGTTTGTGAATTCCTTCCAGAGAGTGAAACAAAGGGAGCTGACTTGTGTCCTGCATATCCCAATGGATTTTTCTGGGCTAGATTGGGGAGGGAGGAGCTGACACCTGCACCTGAAAGTGTTGTGCCTGTCCACACACAATCAATCAACCAATCAGTGCTTGTAAAGCGCAGCTACTCACCCGTTAGGGAATCAAGGCACTGGGGAGGAGTGTAGCGTATACAGGGGAGGTGGTTTAAAAAAGCCATGTCTTCAGTTCCTTCTTGAAGCTGAGGTACTGGGTTTTTCAGAACCGGTACTGATCCGGTAACCCAGCGGTGCCAGGGTACACCCAAAGACCTCGGGTACTTTCCTGATTCAGACTACAGAAACTCAGAGTCTTCTAGGTGATGTCAAAGATCGAATTTATTGGCTGCAACCAATTGACAAGTGTCCTAGAAGTACAACAGCACGATTTGTATGTTCTCAGGAGACTGTGTTTCAATGCAAAGTCAGGTTTCCTTATATACAGTTTTTTAAGCTTCAGGCAAACATTCTTGACATTTTGGTTGGTCATTCACATGTTTTCACTACAAAGGAAAAAACAGTGTCATGATGAAACCTCATATTTCATGTCATCCAACCCATAATAAATTACCCGGCAAGGCCTAGTATTTTACATCAGATAAGTGTGGACCCCCAATAAAAACGGGCACCTCCCCCTCGTAAAGTAAGAAGAAGAAAAGAGCAGGTGCAGGTGTGAGCAAGATTAGGCAGGGTGTGTGAGCGATAATAAGGGTTTTATGGCATGGTGTGCCTTGATGCTATCTGATTCGGCCACTGGGAGAGGGACTGACCAAACAGGTTTGGCCTGAGGCAATGGTTCCAGCTTGCCCAGGTCAGAGAAAAGTCAATCAAGGTGTACGTGTCCTTGGAATCAAATCTGACTGTATTATAAGCCTATGTGAGGGCAACTTTTAAAATGGCTGCCGTGTATAAAATGGGAGCCACGAGTGCAGGACGAAAATGGCGATTTCGAGGTGAAAACGCTGCTGGAATTGAGCGAAAATGCTCATGCTTAGTGTACTAGTCATTATCGGTCTTTTGATACTAAAATCGTACTGCTGTGGCAAAGTAAATTACATGGGTCCAGAATTTTTAGAACCACAAAGCTGATGAGGGAGGTGGTTTGTCTGATGTGGATGGGTAGGGCGTTCCAGGTGGTGGCTGCGAGGTAGGAGAAGGAGAGTCCTCCTGTACTGGTTTTCTTGATGTGGGATATTTCTGCGAGAGAGAGCAGGACTGAGCGTAGGGCCCTGTGGGGTACGTGGAAGTTGAGTCGCTGGTTCAGGTAGGCTGGTCCGGTGTTGTGGAGGGCTTTGTGCACGTGGGTGAGGATCCTGAAAGTGATTCTTTTCTCTATGGGGAGGCAGTACAGTGTACATAGGTGCTGCGAGATGTGGCAGTGCCGGAGTAGGTCGAGGACCAGTCTGAGGGCGGCGTTCTGGATGTTTTGTAATTTGCAAGGTGAGTTTTTTGTCGATTCCGGCGTAGAATGCGTTACCGTAGTACAGTCTGCTGGTGAGGAGGGTGTGTGTGACGGTCTTTCTATGTTTGAGGGGGATCCATTTGAAGGTCTTGCGTAGGAGGCGGAGGGTGCGGAAGCAGGTGGAGGTGACTGAGTTGATTTGATGGTTCATGCTGATGTCGGGGTCCAGGATGATTCTGAGGTTGCAGGCTTGGCTGGCAGGGGTGGGTGTGTGGGTGTCCGAGGGTGGGTGGCCACCAGGAGTCGCTTCATGCATTGGGTTGAGGGCCCATGATAAGTACTTCTGTCTTGTTTGTGTTGAGTTGAAGGCAGTTGTTTCTCATCCAGTTGGCGACTGCTTCCATGCCTTCATGGAAGTTGTATCCTGCCTTGTCGGGTTGTTGGAGAGGGAGAGGATGAGTTGGGTATCGTCGGTCTAGGAGATTATGTTAATTCCGTAGCTTGTGACGAGGGTGGCTATCGGGGCCATGTAGACATTGAACAGCGTGGGGCTGAGGGAGGATCCCTGGGGCACTCCGCAGGTGGTGGGTGTGGGATCTGCGAGGAAGGGGGTGAATCTCACTCATTGCATTCTGCTAGAGAGGAAGGATTGGAGCTAGTCGAGGTCCTTGTCTCTGATGTCTGCTTCATGGGGTCTTCTTATCAGGGTGTGACGGGAGACTGTGTTGAATACCGCCAAGAGGTCTAGTAGGATGATTGCCGCCATCTCTCCCTTGTCCAATAGGGAGGGGATGTCATCTGTTGCGGCTAGGAGTGCTGTTTCGGTGCTGTGGTTTGACCTGAATCCGGATTGGGAGATGTTGTGGTCTTCTATAAACAAGGTGAGTTGGTTGTTGACTGCTTTTTCAATGACTTTCGTAGGAAATGAAAGTAGGGAGATGAGCCTGAAGTTTTTGAGGTCAGTGGGGTCTGCTGAGGGTTTCTTGAGGAGGGGGTTGATCTCGGTGTGTTTCCAGTCATTGGGGAAGGTGGCGGCAGCTAGTGGGCGATTGATGGTGAGGTGGAGCTTGGGGGCGATGGTGTCTGCAGCTCTGTTGAAGATGTGATGGGGGCATGGGTCAGTGGGGGCCCCGGAGTGCATGGACTTCATTGTTTTCAGCGTATCTTCGGTGGAGAGGGGTGTCCAGGTAGAAATTGTTGGTTTGTTGGTGTTGGGGTTTGGTAGAGGGGGTTCTGCACATAGGTTGTCCTTGTTGAAACTGTTGTAGATGGTCTTGATTTTGTGGTGGAAGTAGGTGTTGAGTCTGTCACAGAGGTCCTGTGAGGGTGGGATGTCCGTTGTTTCACTGTTGGGTTGGGTGAACTCCTTGATGATGCTGAAGAGTTCCTGGATGTTGTGTGCTTGTGAGGAGATTCTGTCTTGTATAACCTTCTTTCTGGTGTTTTTGATGAGTTGGTGGTGTGCGGTGGTGGTGGCTCTGAAGTTGCTGTGGGCTTCTGGGGATATGGTTTTCCTCCAGATTTTTTCGAGGCGGCATCTAGTGCGTCTCGATTCTCGGGGGTAAACCAGCTGGCTCTTTTTGTGTGGGTGTTGTTGTTCTTTTTGTGAGGGTCTATGGTTTTGGCACATTGGGTGATCCATTTGTGGAAGGTGCGTGCTGTGATGTTTGGGTCGTCGTTGTGTGCGATGGTGGGGGTGTCACGTAGGCTCTCATTTTTCTAATGAGACTACTGGATTTGAGTGGCAGGTTCACCTGGGGTGTGGGGGACTGAGTCTATCCCACTACAGGTGACACCTGTTGGCCAAATCCGAGCTTTGGTGCAGTTAACTAGCAGTGCCTCATCTTTACCCAAGAGCAGGGGTGATTGGGCAGCCGAGCGCATGACACAATTGACTCCTCAGGGAAATCGTGGTCACTCAGATCGCATCCATTTCTCTCATTTATATTAGTCTCACATGTTCAAGGACAATCAGAGGCAGTATATGTTTCAATAAGGTTTTAATGAAGCAACTGCATCTTAGATAATAAAGTATGTACTGCAATAACCAGGACGATGAAGCATGACAGGATTAAAATTGTGACAAGGAGAGAAAAGCATAAAAATAACGCTACCATATTGTCACTAGAGTCATTAAAACAATTCCTACCTAGGCTATGTTAGAGCACAGCATGTTAAACTCTAATTCTGCTCTTCAGGTTCCCCTGGGAAGACATCATCCCTCATACATGTGCAAGAGGCCTGTAGTCTGCATAAGCAACTGTAGCGAAGCAATCAGCAATCAGCATACAGTTGTGGTCACCTGGGCTGGAATCTCCCTCTAATGTGTATGGGACAGAGAAGTGTTTTTACAATAAAACAGCTGATGTTCTGAGAAAATGTCCCTCCGTAAGGATGTGTATGTTTCTATGAACACGAGAGACAAAGCGTTAACACGTTTACCAGCAACCTATCTTACTGCCACCTTGAGAAAAGCACAGAGTGAAAGAAATGTCTTGTTTTAAAACATAGTGCTGACCTAAGCAAAGAACAGCTAGATAGAGAAAAATAATACAAGACTGCAAATGTGGCTATTGGTAAAATAATAAATGAAGCTGAATAAAATATATCTAGGTTAAGGTGCACAGCTGCAGGCCTAGTTTGCTAAATAACCTGTATGGAGCTATAACTAAAATGGCTACACAACACCCTCCCTTTCCGGTCCAAAGGTGATTCAAAGCTTAATTATATCTAAAAGCTACTAGAATTCAACCTATGGCATATATATAAAAATGACAAGTTAAAAAGACACTTGAGCATGTGTAAAAGGGCAATTTAAAATGGTAATGGTGGCGACAAAAAAGCTGAATTTAAAAAGTCAGATTCATTTTGGAAGTTGCCAATTAAATCCAGTATAATTGAGGACAGGAAATCTTCCACTTCAGCAGGTGGTAAAGGAGAAAGTAAATCGCCAAGGAACACCAAGGAGCATTTGTGTTCCAAAGCCTTAGCTTAAGCCAAGGCAGCAGCATTCCGTTGTGTGCCCAACAATATGTTTAGAGCTGCATCATCCACAAAGGGCAACTCATAAGCAGCTTCCCGTAGCAAACGTACCCAAACGCACCCTCAACGCGCATGTCTAATAATAAGCCCTCAGCGAGAACATCAACAGATCAGCGTCCTATGAAAGCAAGCGCTGCGTATAAAGACAAACTTTCAATGCATGTTCGAACAAGCACCAGAAGCACCGAAACACAGGCTGCACACAGCGCAAAACTGGTCTGAATGACAGAGACCAGTCACACTCCAATTGCTCCAGGACTGTTGCTCCAAAGTACTGCATTGTGCGTTCACAACACAGCTGCGCTGGTGGGAGCACTTTTAGTCCTCCTGGTTGCGGCGGGACAGCCATTGCGCAGAAAAAGTAGCAGTAGCAAAATGCCACCTATTATAGCCAAAGGTATTGGAAATCGCCCCAAAATACTGGAGAATATTGAGTGGATGGCTGATGGTATTAAACCGACTATAGAGGAGAAGGTGTGAACAAAACCAGAAACAAGAGCCTTAAAGAAATGTGCAATTCCAGTAGTACTTGACACATTAAATATTCATCCCACGAGTTCACCAAAATGTCTCGGAAAGTTGGTACTTAAAAGGGACTGTATCTCTGCTGATGACCTTGCTATCTGAAGTGCATAGGTCTCACGTGCAGATGTGAGTGCCACATGTTTTGGGAACAGTAAAGCCTTGAGTCTGCTCAACTTGACAAAATTCACATTTGAAGTAGCGATATGGGGCCAAATCTCAGCTACTTCCCTCTGTCATATAGAAGGTAAAAGTGCGTTCCTGCAGCATGTAACAATTTTAGAGACCGAAACAACATAAACTATTCCAGCTCACATTCCACAACAGTTTTAACTATTGAGGAGGACATAGCTGCCATTTGAGAGCACCAGGAGCGCAGGTCTAATCAAGGGGACTGGAACTCCCATCAGATAACAAGCCTAGGGCCAGATGTAGGAACACAGCAAATTGCGACTTGCAATTTGCGAGTCCGAGCCACTCGCAAATTGCAACTCGCAATTTGCAATGCAGAAAGGTGTCTCAGACTCCTTCTGCGACTCGCTATGGGGTCGCAAAGACCCACCTCATTAATATTAATGAGGTGGGTCGCAATTTGCGACCCCATAGCGTGTCTGGGCACTCACGGGGATGGTGGCCTGCTGGAGACAGCAGACCACCATGTCCGTGACTGCTTTTAAATAAAGCAGTCTTTTTTTTTCAAAGTGTAGGCCGTTTTCCTTAAAGGAAAATGAGCTGCACTTTGAAAAAAAAACGAAACCTTTTGTTTCTGATTTTTTCAGGGCAGGTAGTGGTCCCTTGGGCCACTGCCTGCTCTGAAAAAATATTTTCATGTCCAGTCACAAAGGGGAAGGGGTCCCATGAGGACCCCTTCCCGTTTGCAACTGGGTTACCATCCACTTCAAGTGGATGGTAACTGCGAGTCCATTTGCGACCGCAAGCATTGCGAGTTGCAAATAGGAAGGGAACACCCCTTCCTATTTGCGAGTCGGAAATGCATTTTGTGAGTCGGATCCGACTCACAAAATGCATTTCTGCATTCCGGTGAGGCTTTTGCGACTCGCAAACGGAGTTTTTTGCCTTTTGCGACTCTCAAAGGTGTTTTTCGCCATTTGCGACTCGCAAAGGCTTTGCTACATCTGGCCCCAGGTTCGCTACCGAAACATTAGACGCTCCATGCTCCATGCAAGGACAGCTGTTTACAAACCATTGAATGGCTGACAGAAGTCTTGCATTCACTACTGCTAAGATGGACCTCTTTCATGCCACTGAGACATTTGTACAAGAAGGGTAGCTCCCACCTCATGGATGTAACTATCTCCTAACCTTTCATTTCTGCCTACTAGAATGTGTTTTAAGCAGGACATGAATTGAAGTGTTGAAATAGGCAGAATAATAACCCCGTGTATTAACCACTCAGCAGATGGTATTTCAGCCACAGTAAAAGGCAACTTTTCTAACTTTTAGATACTTAACATGACATAAGTTGCTTCTTTCGTAGCCATTAGTTGTGGCGTTAAATTAAATGTGGAAAATATGTCTTTTGGTGCTAATGTGTTGCCAGGGAATGCGACCTGCCTTCAGTGTTTGTAGTGTCCAACCCAACTGCATAATGGACCTTAGTTGACTCTGTCCATGGTGTAAAGAAGACATATCACTTTGTATTATGTCTATTGCAGAAGGAACAATGTTGTTTAAGGTGTATATCCAGTCGGACAGGGAATTAATCCCATTATCTACAACAGCTAATGTCTTTTGTAAGTTTTCCTGATCTATTTGCCTTAACCGGTCAGCAGCTTCTTGTTGGGAAAGCTAACAAATTTCATTATAGACTGCATATAAGAAGCGCTTTCTGCGTTGTTTTCTGGGGCCTAACAGGAAGTCCTGTTAATCAAAGTTATTAGGCAGGAGACTGAGGTGTTCTCTTACAGCATCTAGTGAGGAACTCTTCAACCATTGCTGGCATAGTTTCCCTACACTCTATGATGTTACTATACCTGCATGTTCAGATGACACATAGCGAGGGCCCAGCCTTCTTTTTCTAAAACCCCCTGTGGAGTTTATAAAAGGTTTATGACACCCGTTGGTATCTATAGGCCACAATAACCACCCACCAGGACGTTACAGTTAAGCATTAAACATGCCATTCTGGACCCATTCATCGAGCTGATCTTCAGTTGCATTTATATACTTTTGCCATTTGAAAAATGTTTCCGGGCACAGGAATACTGGGTGCATTTAAATCCTTAATTTTTGCTAAGCATAAACACTTGTTTGTTGTACAGTTTCATTTAAAAATATCATTTGAACAGCTATCAGGCATGCTCTAAATAAAGCTTCCTTCCTCCTTGTTTGCCAATTTCTTGTTCGCCACACACTTTTAAGTCAATCAACTTCAGCCAATATTCAGAGCCTTCTATAGCCAACCGGGAAACAAAGGAATCTGAATAAATGAATTTTGTATCTGTCAATAATATGTGTACATTTTCCATAGATGGCAATTTAAAAGGATATGACTGAACAATTTTAACATTGTGCCCAGAAAAATATGCAAAGTTTTCAGAATATGTTTTAGAACTCCCTTGTGGTGGAGTTAGACAATGTTCCCATTGTGTGTAGTTAAAAATAGTCTTTGGGCTGCTTGCTCTGTGAATTAAATGGTGTCCATAATAATTCTAACAAAACAAATCACCATAATTCTCTTTAGATTGATAAACATCTTTACTTTTGAATACAGTGAAATACTGTAATTGAGTCATCATAGAATCAACTGTTTTTGCATCCCAGTCATCTGAAACAACTCAGTGGGGCTGTATATATCAAATGTGACTTTATCCCAAATAATCCCATCAGGAATTGGTATGGCAGAAACGTTCATGAAAGACAAGTCTCTGTGAACCTTGTGAGAAGAAAAATTTAGTTTTAGGACCTGACCCACCAGGTCAACTGCTGATCTTTCAGGAAGAAATGACCATCTATTAATAGAAAGAATGTTACGACAAACCCAATCCAAAGAAGGAAAGCTAATACAGTCAAGGAAAGCCACATATAGTTCCATGGGAGAATAAAGTAATTTGTTTTAAGCCAGTTTGTCAGCTTACGTGTTTTTGGCAGTTCAGATGTAGAAGAGGCAAATGAGTCCGAAAAAGTGTTGTTGATGTAAACAAAGATTCCAGAAGCAGTTCATGCAAAAACTGGAGCTGTATTTGTAGGAGGAGAACTGGTAGGGGTATCCCGCGGTGGTTTACAGTAATTGATGCCATCTGTTTGTGTTGAAGTTGTGTCAAAACGATCAGTGATTTCTGTGTTGTTCCTTGTAACAGATGCCAGTGGAACTAATGCAAGTCATTTTCCACCCTCCCCAAGTTCGGAGAGGTGTCAGCGTTGCTGCTCAAAACTTGTAGAGGGACTTTTTAACCAGTAGTGAGAGGGATTCGGGAACTATTGGCTGCTTCTCTTGGTCTACTGTGCTGAATCGTCCACATGGTGTAACTTGACATTGTCTATAGATACAAAGCGATTTTCCTTAGCACCAGCCAACGGTGGTAGAATGAAAGTTCTGCTACTGTGTATTCCCAAGACTGGGACCGGTGCACAATAAGAAGGACTGAACTCCTTTTTTACAGCAACTTTTTCACATACTAGATCCCCAACGTTAGGAATCCAGCTGGTAGGTGTTATTGGTACATCCTTAATTCCTAAGAAGGCAGCACTGGCAGAAGCGTTGTCATCACGGAACTGTTGTAATTCCTGCAAGACAGTGACACGTTCATTTATGTCAAAAGGAGATCCAAACAGGATGAAGTACGACCCCCCCCCCAGAGACCATCTAGGCAGATTGTTAAGTGCTCTCTGGACTCCATACAGGTGATTAAGTCAACTACGACCCATACCTAAGACTCTGGCTGTTAAGGACTGCTTTAACTTGTGGTTTCGTCGCTCCACAACACTATTTCCCTCGGGATGAAATGGAGACGAGTAATGGAGTTGGACCCCTAACGAAGCCATGGCGCCCCGGAATGCCCTTGAGGCAAAAGCAGGGCCCTGGTCTAAGTGGAAATCCGCAACTGCATATGTGCCGATAAAGACTTACAAATCTTTAATAAAAGTTCAAGTGTCAGCCAAGCATTGAGGCCACACCCATAGAAATCTGGAGCACCAGTCAACAGCGACTGAGATGTATTTGTATGCACTGTCCGGTGTTAGGGGACCACTATGGTCCAAGTACATACATTGTAATGGTTTGTTGGAAATTAGGAGTGTTGTCTGCGTTGGGTGTTTGATGGTGGAACCCTTAATTTGTTGACAGATGTCACAACAAAGGACATACTGCTTGGTCTGTTTGTATAGACCTGACCACGAATAACGTGCTTACAATAATGCTATTGTAGCCGCCACACCAGCATGGTGTAACCCCCATGCGCTGTTTTAATCAACTCTGATCTCATGTCTTTGTTGTGAATTATTCATACCCTCACGCCTGGTATTTTTACTTTGGCGTCAAGGCAGTCTCCCATTTGGTAGGAATATTTAGCAGGAAATGCTTTTGGATAGGGCGTGCCTTCAGCCGTGGCTTTCATGGCAGCCCATATGCCATTGTCCGGTTTTGTCCAGAACGGGTTACTACAGCAACAGCAGCCGTAGTTACTGCTGATTTGGCGGCTTCATTAGCCAGTGTATTTTCCAGCAACGTGTATTCCAAAGTGCTGGTGTCCAAGTGTATGTACAACATGGACGTTTGGTAGCGTTTCCTTCAGATCTGCTACTTTCCCCCACAGAAGTCTGATGGTGTTGCCTTTAGAATCTCTGAACCCATTCTGGTGCCAGTAATGCAGGTATTCATTGAAGGACTGAACACAGTAGAACAATAAAACAAGACCGCAAATGTGGCTATTGTTAAAATAATAAACAAAGCTGAATAAAATATATCTAGGTTAAAGTGCACAGCTGCAGGCCTGGTTCATTAAAATAACATGTATAAAGCTATAGCTAAAATGGCTACACAACAGGGGCGGAGATAGTGAGGGTGGCGGTGAGCAGATCGTTGGTTATTCTTGTCCAGTTTCTATGTGATGGCTGGAGTTGGGGTCTGGTGATGGTGGGTGTGTTGAAGGTGAAGTGGATGCATCAGTGATCTGTCCATGGGAGTTCCGTGGTGTGGCTGAAGGTAGCAGAGGTTCCTGTAGAGAAGGTGGAGTCAAGGGTGTGTCCTGGTGAGTGTGTTGGCTCTGCCACAATCTGTAGGAGTCCTGTGTTGTGGAGGTTGTCTCGGAGGGATACAGTGTTGGGGTCTTCTATATTCTTAAGGTGGAAGTTGAGGTCTCCCAGCAGGGTGTGGTTGTGATGGCTTGTTCGGAGATGCAGTCCGTGATGGAGTCTTCGAATGGTGTGCGAGGTCCGGGGGACGGTAGATGATGATTCCTCTGTTGGTGGATGTCAGGCTGGTGTGTAGCTTGGAGTGGAGGTGTTCCATCCGGTTTGTGGATTCTTCGGAGTCTTCGGAGTGTGTGTTCAGGTAGAGGTTGGCGATTCCCCCGTAGGGTGTCTGGGGCGGTCTTTCCGGGTGATCTTGTATCCCTGAGGGATGGCGATGGCAATGTCCGGGCCTGATGTGGTGTTGGTCCAGGTCTTGGTGAGGAATGCGACGTCTGTGATGGTGCTGTCAAGGAGGTCCCAGATTTCGGTGGCATGTTCATGGAGTGAGCGGATGTTGAGGAGGATGCACTTCAGGTGTTTTGGGTTCGGAGAGTTATTGCGGGTGGGTTGTGCTGAGTCCCAGGTCTTGGAGGTGGTGCAAGTTTGGCGGCAGTGGAGGCAGCTTAAGGGACCATGGGGGTCATTCTGACCCTGGCGGCCGGTGGCCGCCAGGGCCACCGACCACGGGAGCACCGCCAACAGGCTGGCGGTGCTCCAGAGGGCATTCTGACCGCGGCGGTTCAGCCGCGGTCATAAAGGGTAAACCGGCGGTCTCCCGCCGGTTTACCACTGCCCGTTGGAATCCTCCAAGGCGGCGCAGCTTGCTGCGCTGCCGAGGGGATTCCGACCCCCCCTACCGCCATCCAGTTCCCGGCGGTCTGCCCGCCGGGAACCGGATGGCGGTAGGGGGGGTCGCGGATCCCTGGGGGCCCCTGCAGTGCCCATGCCACTGGCATGGGCACTGCAGGGGCCCCCGTAAGAGGGCCCCTACAAGTATTTCACTGTCTGCTTGGCAGACAGTGAAATACGCGACGGGTGCAGCAGCACCCGTCGCACCTTCCCACTCCGCCGGCTCGATTACGAGCCGGCATCCTCGTGGGAAGGGAGTTTTTCCCTGGGCTGGCGGGCGGTCTTTTGGCGACCGCCCGCCAGCCCAGGGGAAACCTCAAAATACCCACCGCGGTCTTCCGACCGCGGTACGGTATTTTGGCGGCTCCCGCCGGGCGCGCGGTGACCGCGTCCGGCGGGAGTCAGAATGACCCCCCATGTGTGTAGCCTGGAGATGCTTGCTTGCAGTTGTTGTTGCGTGCTGGGTTGAGTGCGATGAGTTTTGATGATGTATGGAAGCAACGGGTGTCAGGAACAGGGGTCCTGGTGCTGGTCATGTTTGGGTCATGGACTGGTGCAGACGGGCTTGCCTTAGGTGCGCCTTTGGTGCGCCAGTGGAATGGCCATGAAGCGGCCATCATTATGTAGGGAGGGGGAGAGGAGAGGACAGCTGGGAGGTGGGAGCAGAAAACGGCATGAAAAAAAGAGGCAGGGAGAAGTGGCAGGGATAGCGGGGGGCAGGACCGCAGGGGCAGCAGCAGCAGGGAGTGAGAGGGGGGGAGAGCCAGAGTGATGAGAGAGTCAGAGGGGATTGAGGGAAAAAAACGAGGAAGAGGGAAAGAACGCAGAAAGCAAAAGGCACAAAAGGAAATGCACACAAGGAATAAAAAGAGGAAACGAGAGGAAAAAAGAGAAAAGAGGCAGACGGAAGCCTAGCAGAAGACCAGAGCTCACTCACTAGACACCAGGGATTAGAAGCATGCAGGTGGATGAGGACCTCATACTCCAGAATTCAGGGACAGAAGGGCTTCACTTGCAGGTGGAGCTACGAGGTGTCAGAGCAGTTCACTGACCAGATCAGTGAGCTTGCTCGTCCTACCGCGCAGCAGCCTCCATTAAGTAGGGGGGAGGAGAGGACAGCTGGGAGGCGGGAGCAGGAATGCAGTCTCCAACCCCTGGAGTGTGTCTGGGACTAGGCCTGGGCAAGGCAGGATCTTGTAAACAACAGAGACTTTTCTTTTAAGTTTGACTACTTCAAAGGCAGAAATGAGTAGAAGTACTAGACCCAGGAGTGTGTTTGTGACTAGGTCTTGGCAAGGTAGGATCTTGTGAACAATAGAGACTTCCTTTGAAGTTTGCCTACTTCAAAGGCAGAAATGAGTATAAAAAGTGGACCCAAAACAGCAGGCTTTTAGAACACTTCCGGATCAAGAGGAACCTCTGGCAAGGAGAAGAGCTGAAGAGCTGGAGGAGGAGTACTGCCCCTTTGCTGTGTGTGTTTTGCTGGGTTGGCCTGTAGTTGCTGCTTCTGCCTTAAAGGGGACAAAGACTGGACTTGGATGAGTGTCCTGCTTATGAAGTTTCTCCAAGGGCTTGGACTGAGCTTGCCTCTTGTTAAAAACTCTCAAGGACATCAGCGACTTCACCTACCAGCCTCTGGGTACACTTGAGGTTGACCTTAATTCACCAGTGGGTGCCTATTCCAGTTTCTGGGCTCTTGGGAGTGAAAGCTTGCCTAAAAACCAAGAAGAACCAGGTGCACCAATTCCGGACGACTCCAAGACCGACACTGCTGCCTGACTTTGTGACACCCCCTCCAACTGAAGCCATGGTCCCCGCAGGAGTGTGATGACCGCGACTGACATCGCAGGTCTGATGTGGCTGCAGCTCTGCTGATGCCTGAAACTCCCTGAGACCCGAGTGCTTTGTCATCGATGTCCATGACACTCAACTACGCCACATTGTCTGTAGTCCTGTGGTGTCACCCAGTGCATCTTGACCCGACAGATTCATCGATCCTGCCGGATCATCAGGAACCAACGCCTTGCACCAAAGCCACATCACCTCTCCTGCTCTGCAGTAAGGAACCAACGCCGCACTGGATCCAGCGATGCCTGACTCCGTGCACTGGCTTGTTTCCTCGTTTACCAAAGGTACTGTACCTGGGGGTCCATGTGACTGGCATTGTCCTCTTCGTGAGAGGCTTTGGATTGTTGGGAACGACTCCGTCAATGACGTCATGATAGCCCTAGGTGGAGCTATTGTGTTTCTTAGTGTTATATTGAAGTTTAATCTTTGAAAATGTGTATCTTTGCTTGTGTATGTTTTTTTATTTTATTTCCAAAGTATAACTTCCCTGCAACCTTTTGTTTTTCTCAGTGAATTTCTAAAGGTTTTTTAAACGTAAAGTAATTTACATTACCAAATATAAATCAAACTACTGCCGTGGATGGCTAGAGGATGGCCGCAGGACCTGGCTGTCAACCCCTATAACAATCCAACCCCACACTGTGCACAGATTTTGGCTGTGCACTGCAGGAGTTGGATGCAGGGCCTGGCCATAGGCCAGGCCCAAGCAGCCTAATTCCTATAACTACCCAATGCCATGCTGCACAAGGCCTTCGGCAGTGCGCAGCAGGGGTTAGCCACAGGGCCTAGCCTGCAGTCAGGCCCTGCAGCCCACCCCCATTACCACCCAACCGTGCACCATGCGCAGCCAAAAAGTCTGTCACTCTTCCTGTGTGAATAGGTGTGAGAGGGTGTCTCTGGGTGTGAGAGTATCTGTCTGGGTGTGAAAGTGTGTGCATGAGGGTCTTGATGGTTTGTGAGTTGGTACATGAGGGTCTGAGTGGGCCTGTGAGTGGGTGTGTGAGTGTCTGAGTTGGTCAGTGAGTGCGTGTGTGAGGTTCTGAGTGGGTCTGTGAGTGGGGGCTTCAGTGTCTAGGTGGGTCTGTGATCGGGTGCATCTGTGTCTGAGTGGATCTGTGAGTGTGTGCATGAGGGACAGAGTGGGTTGAGTGGGTGCATGAGTGACTGAGTGGGTCTGTGACCTGATGTGTGAGGGTCAGAGGAAGCCTGTGAGTGGGCGTATCAGTGTATGAGTGGGTCTGTGAGTGGGTGCATGAGGGTCTGAGTGGGTTTGTGAGTGGGCACATGAGTCTCTGAGTGCATGTATGAGTGAATTAATTAGTGTATCAATGAGTCTGTGAATTCTTTTTTGCTTATTCAGAATTGATCTTGATTAATCTTGATAAATCTTGATTAATCACAAATATCACCCATGGTGAAGAAAAATAATTCTAAACCCATAATTTGATCCTCAAACACCTCTATATCACTCTCTTGGAGTCAGGGTACCTTCACCCTGACCTCTTATGCTACTTTTTATTTTGTGTTTCATCCCCAGGGACCATAACCCGAGACCTTAAAATGGCGGGTGCAACTTTCTGTTCAGGTTGTGGCCACCCAATTACAGAGCTTATATTCGCACACGCTGTCACAAAAAATTTGTGAATATTCGTGAATTATTCATGACCTCAAATATGCAAATTTATTTTCTCTTTAATTTCTCAAAAACTGCATAACAGATTTACACCAAACTCCCACAATCTGTGCACAGACAGCTAGCTTACTTCCAAATATGGTGTAATTCCGTCCAGTGGTTTGGGCTGCAGCCTTGTTCAAAGGTCCTATGGGAATTAACATGGGAAACCCAACTTTTTTGACCTCCACCCTTCTTCTCTGCCTCGCTTGATGGATCACCTTGAACCTTTCCGTGTGCAACAGGAATCACCGGTGCACTTCTTTTGGAAAATCTTGTGAAGATTTGTCAAACGGTGCCAGAGATATGCACAAACTAAAAAAACGGTTTTTCTATGGAAACATGGTCCTAACTATAACTACACTATGTATACCTAGTGTAATTATAATTAGGAACTAGTTTTTATAGAAAACACAGTTTTTACATGCCTACATCTTTGGTGCCACTTGATCAATCTTCACAAACGTTTCCAAACAAATTCAACAGTCACCTCAGCTGCTGTCTGGAAAGAGTCGAACGATCCTTCAAGGAGGGGCCGAGAAAAAGTGGGGGGTCAAAAAAGGAGCATTTCCAATGTTAATTCCCATAGGGATTTTGAGCAGAGATAGTGCCCGACCCACTGGATGGAATTATACCAAAATTGGTAGAAAGGTAGCTCTTGGTCCATAAAGCACCCTTTTTGTTATTTGGTGTAAATCCATTCAGTAGTTTTAGAGAAACTGAAGAAAATCCAAATTTGTGTATATAGGGACACAAAGGATTCACAACTCCTTCAGGTCTCGTGCTGAGATCTGATTAGAAGCCAACACTTCAACAAGGAAGTGTTGGCAGCCATATTGGGAAATAGCTTCCACTGAGCCCCAGAAAAAAGGGGAAAAAAAGAAAAGGGGCCAGGGTAGTGACACCCTGACCCCTTAGCTCCAGTGGTGGTGTCCTGGAGGGACTCACCCAGGGCTAAAAAGCACTTAAAAAAACAAAAACAAAAACATTTGCCGCAAATTCTCAATGGGGTTGGAAATCCGTGGCAATTTTTTCTTTAAAAAAACAAAGCACAGGCTTCTGAGCTTCTGGATACCTAAGTCCCCTGGTGGGCCAAGTCTCATGGGAATTTATATTTGTGACATGGGGGGCTGCCTGGGTCTAAAAACATTATGTGTATGGAGGTCCACTCAGCCACCCACAGCCCCAGGGACCACCGCCTCCCTGGAGCAAATATAAAAAAATAGAATGGGGGTTTGTTTCAGACACCCGCAGCCCTGTGGACCACCACCTCCCCGGGGTTCTTTTCATGGGAGGAGGGCCATGCAGCCCCCCTCTAGGAGCCACTGATGGCCCTGGGGACTGCTACCCCCAGGGCCAGCTCCTGCTATGTCCCAGGGTGCCCATCCCCGGGACATAGCAATTTGCTGTGACTTGGTGGGAGCAGTCCGAGCAAACACTCCACTTAGATGAAGGAAGGATGGTCAAACAGCTCTCAATTCATGTGATTGGTGGTTTCCTCTGTTTCCCTACCCACGGAGATGCAGTCAGTGAAACAGAGGAAACATTACACTCACAGAGAAGGAGCTGCTTTAGAAGATTCCTCTCGGTGACAGCAGTGCTGGCTCCCACTGGAGGTGGGGAGCTGCTGGGACTTCGGGCTCCCCCCCACTGTCCCCAACATTGTGACTGGGCACCCTCGAGGGCACCCAGGTACATGGCCAAGCCCTAGGGTCCCTGGGATTGAGATCGGCCTGGGGAGGGAGAAAGCGCAGCCCCCAAGCCCAAAACAATTTAAGGTTTGGGCAAGGCCATGAGGGATGGGGTCCCCAGGGCCGAGATTGGCCTGGGGAGGGGGGCTTTGTGGTCCCCTCCTCTCCAAAAAAAACATTTAGGCCAGGCCCTGGAGATAGGGTCCACAGAGCCAGGTACAGCCTATGAAGGAGGGCAGCACAGCCCTCCTCCCCTTGAAAAATTAAATGTTTAGGTCAGGCCACAGGGGATGGGATTCCTTCCTCAAAACAAATTACATCTCTAGGACCTGGTGCCTGGGGATGGGGTTCCTGGGGCCCAGATCGGACTGGAGAGCGGGGACTGTGCAGGGTTTGGTTGGTATAGGAGTTAGTGCTGTGCATGGGCAAAGGCCATGCGCAGAACACGGTTACATAGTTATTGGGGTTGGCCGCAGGCCAGGTACTGCTGCTAACCCCCTGTGCACATGGTCGAAGGCCATGCGCACCGCTGGGTTGGGTGCTTATAGGGGTTGGCTGCAGGTAGTAGTTGTTGGATTAACGTATAGTAATGGTCAGTGGTTCAAGCTATGACATATTGTGCTTACCATGGGTGATTTCCAGTAAGGCAAGTGTAGTCTGTCCATAGTTCATGCCTTGATAGACTGTACTACCTGTATGGAATTTCAAGCAACGTAAATGCATTCTCTCATTGCTTTACACCCTGATTGACTGTGCTACCTGGTTGGCATTTTGGGTGAGGAAAGTGCATTCTGTCAGTATTTCATGACCTGACAGATTGAGCTACCTTCCTGGAATCTCGAGCAAGGGAATCACTTTCTGTCACAGCTTCATGCCCTGACAGACTTTGCTACCAGCCTGGTATTTCAAATAAGGGAAGCATATTCTTTCAGTGCTTCAAACCCTGACATACTCTGGTACCTGCTTGACATTTCAAGGGAAGTACATCCTGTCAGTGGTTCAATCTATGACATACTGTGCTGACCATGGGTGATTTCCAGTGAGGCATGTACAGTCAGTCTGTAGATCAAGCCTTAGCAGACTGCACTACCAGTCTGGAATTTCAAGTGAGGGAAGTTCTTTGTCCCATTGCTTTACAACCAGATAATTTGCCCTACCTGCTTGATATTTCAAGTAAGGGAGCACATTCTGTCAGTGTTTCACCCCTTGACAGACTGTCATTTGCCTAGTATTACAAGCAACAGGAGTGCATTCAGTCAGTGTTTTCTGCCCAGATTGACTGCTGCACCTTTTTTTTTTTAGCATTTTAGGCAAGGGAGGATCAATCTATTAGACCTTCATGTCATGCCAGATTATACTAAGCACCTGAAATTTCAAACAAGTGAAGCACAGCGGGTCAGCACTTCATACCCTCACAGTCTGCACTACTTGTCTTGCATTTCCACTGAAAAAGCACATTCTGTCAGTGGTTTATGATGTGGAGCCTGAGCTCCATGTCTTGGATTTCAAGTGAGTGAAAAACATTCTCCCAGTGGTTCACATGCTGGATACAGGAGTTTGTAAATGTTCACAAACAAATACATCTCTGAGCGTTCTCTTCCAAGACAGACCACACTCTAATTAGCTTAGTCTAAGCCCCTAGCATCGGGTTTCCTTCCATATATTATCATGTGACTATGGGTAGTACTATGTGGGAGAAAATGAATCTGTGTTTTCAAGGAAATTATTTTGAATACATTGCAGACACTAAATCCAGCTGAAAATGCCTTTGGGAATCTAGGCCCGGATTTTCGTTCAAACTAAATGTTCTTATTTTGACTAGATTTTAATTTATAATTCTTTATGTGTATTTTTCCAAACATAATGACCCTTATTTTATTTTAAATAAAATAAGAAAAATATCAGTTAAAAAATGCCATTAAGAATGTTTGTTATATTTGCCTAATAAATCTAGTCATTTTTTATATTTAGCTAATTAATATTCTAGTAATTTTTTTATATGACACAACCACCATGAAAAATTATTTGAAAGTTAATCACGTATCAATAGCACATCAGTGTTCTTTCTATTTCTAATATAAATAAAGTCAAATTGTGATTCTAACAATAATAAAGTGAATAAATGAACAATAGCAGGAAAGGCAATTTGCTTCACCTGCAACAGAGGATAGGGGAATATAAAATAATGCCTTGGGCCGAGCAAAGCTCAACTCAGGAAAACCCACTCTGAGCACCAGCACAGTAGGTCAGTTTAGTCTGACAGAGTTTTCTGGTGTTTGTATCTATGTCTATGCATATGGTATTTCTGTAGTTTTAATCTGGCATGTTTTGCGGTGGTTTCAACTGACCTTTTGCTTTC
Source organism: Pleurodeles waltl (assembly GCF_031143425.1). Taxonomy (NCBI): domain Eukaryota; kingdom Metazoa; phylum Chordata; class Amphibia; order Caudata; family Salamandridae; genus Pleurodeles; species Pleurodeles waltl. Next base: position 835,350,105 of record NC_090437.1, read on the forward strand.
TGACCTCCTGGTTTGACTGTGTGCTGAACTTTGTTTTTGCTGGATTTAGGACTCTACACACTTTACCACTGATATCCAGTGCTAAAGTGCATGTGTTCTATGTCTAAAACATGGTAACATTGGTTTCTCCATGATTGGCATATTTGATTTACTAATAAGTCCCTAGTAAAGTTGCCTATGTGTGCCAGGTCCTATAGGTCAAATCCTACAAGTAGGATGGCAGCACTGGTTGTGCCAGCCACTATTGTAGCCTTTCAAACATATCTCAGGTGTGTATGTGCAGTTTTAACTGCCACTTCGACATGGCAATGGTACCCACTTGCCAGGCCCAAACCATCTTTTCTATTGCATGTAAGGCACATCTAAGGTAGGCCCTAGTTAGCCCCAAGGACATGGTTCATTGTATTTAAAGCGCTGGACATGTGTAAAGTATGCTGCATGTGAGAAACCAGCTTGAAAACAAGACGTAACTGAACAAAACGTCGTTTATTCTCCAGTTTCAGCCACAGAAATAAATTCAATATATCCAACAAATCACCCCAGCGCCACGCCGCAGATCGCTCCCACTCTCGTCTGCCAACTGCCGTTTTCTCCACGTCCTCGGTCCCTCGCGCCCCCACACGTGCATCGGGAACGCCGAGAAACCGGCTCGTGCAAGCGGCTCTGCCGCGCGTGTAGTTTAATTGTACTCGCGCGGCAGACACTACATTTAGTTTTTCTTTTTTTTTTTTTTTTTTAAACAAAACCAAACAAGACCAACCCTCCCATGAAAACAAACAATAAACCAATACCCCAAAACTTTGGAAAACAAACAAAAGCAATACATCAGGCAATAATACATATTTCACTAGACACTTCTAAATGTAAGTAATGATATATATTACGCTTTACATTTCCAACATTACATTTTGCATTTGTTGAGAGAGATCAAAACTTGAGCAAACCTGGAAAACCTCGCTTAATGGTACCTCATCGGTAATTTGTGGACTCTACAACTTTTCCTAACAGGCAACAGTTCGAAGCAAACATCCCCTTCCTTAGGATTTAATGGTTCAACCACACCAGATTTATGTACAATCACGGACTCCTTCACCCTTCCATTCAGCTCCAACGGGTCACTAAGCGACAAAAGAACATCTCTTGGTAAAACTTTTACCACTTTTCCCACATTCCACCAATTACGCCCTCCAACCCGAACAGCATTACCACACACTTTATCAACTCTCAAAGGTTCAGAAAACTTTGAGTCACCTTTCTTGACAAAACTCGTTAATTTGATCCGCACCCAATCTCCAACCACAAACTGTAACTCTTTTACACTCCTTTTCTTGTCATAGTAAGTTTTTTGTTTCTCTTGAGCTCTCTTCATACCCAAACGAACTTTGACATCAATGTGTTCTTTACACATAGAATGTTTGAAAAATTTGGACAACCAAGCTGGTCTAAACAACGTGGCAGGCTTCCTCCCTCTTAGCGCTTCAAACGGAGACACCCCCGTGCTAGTGTGAGGTGTTGTTCTGTAGAACCAAAGCATACTCTTTACAGCTTCATCAACCACACACCCATTGGCTAAAGCCCACTGGACACACTCAACAACCACTCTATTAAAGCGCTCAACCAAACCATTTGTTTGTGGTTGGTAAAGAGAACTTTTCAAATGTTTGACCGCACAATCACTCAGAAAACCTTCAACTTCATTTGAAACAAATTGGACTCCATTATCAGACACAAGTTCCTTGGGAAATCCTTCTTCCGAAAATATATCTTTCAGAAAAGACACAACAGATGTAGAATCAGCATGACTTACAAACTTCACGTGCGGCCACTTAGAAAAGTAATCAACTGCAACATAAGCGTAACGCAATTTAGATGGAAGTGAGTTGAACGGCCCTAACAAGTCAATACCAATCTTTTCCCAGGGACCTGACGGACATTCAATAGGCTTAAGCGGAGGCGTTGATGTTTTGAGGGACTTATCACTATTGGAGCAGACGTGACAATCCTTGACTAATGTTTCAATGTTTCTGTTCATCTGCGGCCACCAATAGTATTCTCTCACTCTTTTCTTCGTAAGAGTAGAACCCAAATGACCTTCATGTGCTTTTTCCAGAATCATATATCTTATAGTTTCCGGAGGTACAATTTTATCATTTCTCAGTAACATGCCATCTTCAATTGACAGCTCATCAGATACCCATTTTTCTGTTCCCTTTTGAAAAACGTATGTCTCGCTATGACTAAACTGGGTGGTGTATCAAATCTGGTAACAAGTTTCTTCAGAGCTTCTTCAAATTCGTCCAGTTCTTCGCCTTCTTCTAACTGAAGATCAGGTAAGTGTTTAAACACAGATCTTCCCTCGAACCCTAAGGAATGCAGCAACAAGAATTTTTTTCTTTCAGGTCTGAATCTTGACGCACCAATAGCCCCTAAATACGTTTCAAAAGCATCATACCACTGTTTCCATGGTATAACCGGCTCTCCAGGTGTCTCCAAAAATGGTGGTGGAGGGTTAACAGCTTGCATGACAGCCAGATGGACGTTTAACAGCGTAAAACAATATAGTAAAATCTTTACTAACTTACTAGCTCCGCTGTAAGTTGTGAAAGAAAAAAAACATATAGAGTTCTTGGTTAAAAATTACCGTTTAAAGATGGCTGCCACGTTTCCTTAAGGATCTAGTCTTCCTGTAGATACACCCCTTTGACTAGAGAATTATGGGAGACATATCAGGGAGTTCCTGTTAAGTTTCCTGCATGAACCTTTTATCACAAGGAGCACACGCGAGTTACTGATATTCTTGGGTGATTCAGTCCACAGCTCGTCGCCACATAAAGTATGCTGCATGTGAGAAACCAGCTTGAAAACAAGACGTAAGTGAACAAAACGTCGTTTATTCTCCAGTTTCAGCCACAGAAATAAATTCAATATATCCAACAAATCACCCCAGCGCCGCGCCGCAGATCGTTCCCACTCTCGTCTGCCAACTGCCGTTTTCTCCACGTCCTCGGTCCCTCGCACCCCCACACGCGCGTCGGGAACGCCGAGAAACCGGCTCGTGCAAGCGGCTCTGCTGCGCGTGTAGTTTAATTGTACACGCGCGGCAGACACTACAATGTGCTTTTAAGTTTAACATGTCCAAGTAATGAAAAACTCATACATTTCCTATTCACTATTGCAAGGACTATCTCTCCCACAGGCTAACATTGGGGTTACGTGGGAACATCTTCTAAGCGTAATTGCCGATTGGGAAAATACATACAAATGGAGGTTGGCATCTCTGGGGTCACAATTTAAAAATATACCTTTTGGTAAAGTAGGTTTTTAGATTGCAGGTCTAAAAATGCCACTTTTAGAATGTTTTTTTTTTTTTACTTTAACCATTCTGTGCCTTAGCCTGTCTCTGAATACACATCTGGGTTTAGGTTACAGCTACATTTGTGCATTCTCTCCAGACACTACAAACAGAAAGGGCTGGGTGTGACATGCAATACATCTGCATTCATCTACATACTGATAGCTGTCCTGGGCAGGGAGAGGCAGTTCACACTTACATCTGAATAGACTGTGTCCTGTCCTCACACAACGGGGTTATTACCCCTGGTGGTAGTCTGGAGCCAGCGCTAGGTTTGAAACGATCCTAATGCACTTAAGAGAATTCTTTTGAAGTGTTACCCCTACATCAATGGACATTTTGGGTATAAGTACTGGAAGTCTCACACCATATACTCAGATAACATCTGCACTGAGGACATTGTATGAGGAAGAGGGACTGCTGTGCTGTCAAGATGGCCTCCGCTTTGCTGTTTGCTCTGCTGTGTTAGCCCGCTGCCTGCTTCTTCTTGCCTGTGAGTGACATGACTGGGTCTAACCCTCTACACTCTTCAACCTAAAGTTTCTCCACGGGTCTGACTGAGTTTTTCACCTTTTCCGAAGTCTCAGGGATACCAAAGACTTCACCTGCATCTTCCTACCAGCACCTGGGCTCCTCTGCTGTTCGTCCTGCTCTGTCAAGTGGTGACAAAACCAGTCCTGGTCCCTTAGCAGTGAGTGTGATGCTGCAACACAAGAACTGATGCAATGACACTGGCGCATCACTTGGAACCAAAGCATCCTGCTACAGAATTGCCACTTTGCCGTTGCCTGCACCAAAGCCGTGGACACTGCTCATCGTCTGCATGATGCCACAACCACAACTTATAACACAGCCCCGGCTTGGACAACGCAGCACCAACACAACTGAACCGGTACTCATTGCTTCTGGAAATCAACGTATCAATGTCGTTGCCCAATCAAGAAATGACGCATCAGCTGCAAGCACAACACATCCCCTCCTATATGTTAATGCATCATCACCGAGCATCAACACAACAGAGGAACTGTCAGTGGGTCTGCATGACTCCTGTACTCTAAACTGGTGTGGAGTCCTTTTGTGGCTTTTGTCACGGTGTTGCTGTGTGTGTGCACAAAACTTTACACATCGCCTCTTTAGTTTAGTCTGACTACTCTGTGCCAAGCTACCAGTGGTGAGCACAGGTAAACTTTTAGTGTGCATCTTACTTGCTCGGTCTAGGATTGTGGTCCCTACTTGGACAGAGTGCAAACCTCTGCCACCTAGAGACCCAATTTCTAACATGTAGCACAAACTTAGCCAAAAGGCAGCGGAGGACTGTACATGGTCAAATGTTTTGCATAACATTAACTTCTAAAGCCTGGTTATGTACAGAAGTTAGCTTACTCTATCTGTCAGAACACTCTGAACCTCCTGGACCTCCTGCCCCTACTGCCGCAGTCAAGCACTTTATCCTCTCCAGACAACAAGTCCATGTAACTTTTAGCACCAAATTACTGTGGACAATCAAATTTGTGATTTTTTAGACTGTGATAAGAATATAAATGTGATGATAAACACAAGACCACCAAGAATCTGCAAACCACTCCATACCCTGTCTTAGACAGACAGCATACTGGTTTAGAATGTTAGGAGGGAGCTAAATAAACAACAAAATGAAAAATTACACAAACGTGAAAAATATTTGTCCTAAGTTTAAAGTTGAGGATCTCAATCCCGTACAGCATGAGTGGTGGTGGGCGCTCACATTTGAGGCCTTTCCTTAACAAGAAGACGTAAGCTTTCCTGTTTGATTCACATGTAAAGAATGACTTAGCCCTTTCCCCATATAGGAGCTATCAAACACAAGGTTACAAAAGTGCACAGCTCCTTTTAATGCAACCTGTATTATCTTATTGTAGCTGCAACACATGTAAGAGTATCTAATGAAGCAGTTAATGAAGATTTGTTTTGTTTTCTTACCTTTGAATAGACCTACAATGTTGTATGAATACAAGACCTAATCCTTGGGACCCAGAAAAGAGAACCAGAACTACATTTCACGCAATTCCTAGGCGACAGAATTAACTTTTCCTAGACAACTAGTTATACGTGGAATGAATATTTGGCGCAACAATGGAGGAATCATTAAAATGGATTGTTTGTGGCACATTGCTGATAGACAATGTTTTAAAATCCACTTCCATTCTACCGTACTAAAATTAAACGACCAAATTAAATTACCACATTTCTATTTATAAATTTGCTGACTGATCTGCTTGAGTGCGTAATGTGATATCGTTTGGAAAATGTATCCCAAGAGAAAGAGACGCCTTGACAATCGTATTATTATTTCTTATTAAAATTAAAAGAAATGGTAGATAGCAGATAACAAAAGTTTAGGAACAGGTAACAGCACTGATATATTTCCACGTGAGGTCTTGTAATTCCACTGAATATGGATAATGGTGGGTTAATGTGACTACCGAAAAATCAGATGACAGTATGTCAATTGATCTCAAACTTTCACCGTACGTGATCCCTTTTAACTTTTGAGATAAGGATTCACTATCAAAGAGAAGTAAAGAAAGATGCAACGGGCCAGCAATAAAAAAGCATTTACTGACATTTCAAATTCAACACATTTATGAACAGGCTTGTGAAAAAAACAACTGAAGATACTAACACTCACCAAAATTGAATTGCAAAAGAGTTTCCCAGTCGAAAATCTAGTTGTGCCCATGAAAGGGTCAACTTGTGCACATGTAGAATGTGCTATCTCGCATGTAAACAGATAGCTATATCGATAGGGAAAGTATGCAAGAAAAGAAATTGATGAAGGTTTAGAAAAGCAAAATCAATACAGGTTTCACCGAAAAAGGAGAACATTTATGTGAGTAGGTAGGGGTGAAACCCTACTCAATCAACAGCCACAATCCTTGTCACAATGAACTACATAAAGTCACTTAGCTGGTAGATTAGCACAAAGCTTTCTCGCTTAAGTTAGAAGCAATTTTTATTTGTGTTAAACAGCAATAAAGAGAAAACACAAGGAAAATCCCACACTAATTTTGAAAAATAAAGTACAATTTAATAAGTTATTTGAGACCAAAATTACAAACATCCAATCATTAAAACTGGAGATATGCAATTTTAAATATTTTAGATTAAAGTAGTACAGTAGTAGGGTGTCAGATTGCACTAGACCAGGACAAAGTCACAAGTTTAGGCCACCCATGGTGGAGTGCAGGTTGGAAACAGGACCAAGTTTAGTCCGCTGAGGATTGCACCTCATGTCGTTGGTGCATAGTGTGCATGGCATTGCTTTGCAAGGCTTTGCGTTGTCGAGCGTTGGTTACAATTGAGCTATGAATTGAGGCTTTGTGGGGGTTGCCATAGCTTTGCACCAGAATTGGTGGAACATTCAGTTAGGCCAAGAGGAGCTCTCTCTGATGCCAGCCAATGGCCCGGGACCTGAATAGGTACAACTTGAGGATCAGGAACTCACTTCAGCGGAGACCAGCAGGGCTCAGGCAGGTCCAGAAGCAGGTCCAGACAGGTCCACTGCAGTGGTCAGCTGGGCAGTTGCAGGGAGGTCTCTGTGTCCCTGTAGCTCAGAACAGGAAGTCATTCAGCTGACCCTTGGAGTCACTCAGCCCAGGATGAAAGGAGTAAGTACAGCATTCTTTTTCAGACAGCAGGGCAGGCCTCAGGCAGCATGGTAGTCCTCTGACAGCAGGGCAGTCCTACATAAGTAGTATCCACTGGTCCAGTAGTGTACTGAAGAGTGGGTCTGAGGGTCTATGTGATTTTTATACCTGGTGCTAGCTTTAAATTAGGAGAAGCTTCGGAACTTTCCCCCAATAGAGGTGTGTGGAATTTCCTGCTTCCACCTCCTGCTCCCAGTCTGGCTGCTGTCACAATGGACTAGTGTGAAGTGGTTTGCCTGTGAGCTGAGGCAGTGTCAAGTTAGGATGCCCTTCCTGCCAACTCCCTGGCCATTTATTGTGATACTCTCTGGGAGAGATACACAAAGACCAGCTGGCAACTCTGCCTAGTCATTGTGACTTTAAAGCCAACATTACCATTAAAGAGAGTTTTAAATTACAATTCCCCAGACACCAAACATGAAATTCATCACTGCTCCCAAACAAAAGTTATCTCTTAATGAATGTAATAAGGTCACCCAATATTATTCTATGGGAGAGGTAGGCCTCATAGTAGTGAAAAATAAATCTGTTATTTTTTCACTACCAGCACTTGTAAAACCTAAAAATACACACATCCAACTTTTTAAATACACTCCACCCTGCCCTATGGGCTGTTTAAGGCCTACCCTCGTGGTGACTTATATGTAATAAAATGGAAGGTTTACGCTTGGCAAAAGGATTAATTTGCAGGTCGAAATGGCAGTTTAAAAGTTACACACAGGCTGCAATAACAGACCTGAGACATGTTTAGAAGGGCTACTTATGTGGGTGGCACAATAAGTGCTGCAGGCTCAATAGTAGCATTTAATTTACACACACCCGGTACATCTAATACCACATTACTAGGGACTGATAAATAAATTAAATGTGCCACTTAGGTGTAAGCCAAATTTACCATGGGCAAAGGAGAGAGCACAATCATCTTAGCACTACTTAGCAGTGGTGAAGTGCACAAAGTCCTAAAGCCAATAAAAGCAATATCAACTGAGGGGTGAAGGCAAAATGTTTGGGGATAACCCTGCAGAGATGGTCAAGTCCTATAATTCAACAGAAGAATCCAAATAAGTGACGAAATACTCATCTGGTTCTGGATTGATAAGAATGTATTTAGAAAGTTAAAATTTTTCCAGGAAAAGTAAGTTATGCACGTTTTTCATATCAGGTATGCCTTTAAAGGTTTATATACATTTCTTTCACATAATGCTTTATGATCACTGTAACTTTTATACAAGATGCGCATTAAAATATTTGCAAATTACTAAAGTGATTTTTTTCCTATCCTTCGTGTATAGGATAAATCTCTACTTGCTAAATCTTTAAAACTTTATTTCTGATGCAAATAAAATTATATTGCAATTATAACATAATTAGAAATTGAATAAAAGAACACTAGCAGAAAAAAGCATTTAGTTTCACCTGCATTTCATTGGGTCCAGCAAAGATACAAATAAGTGAGCAAATGTTTAGATATACATGGCTGTGTTAAAGTTCTTATCACTACACTGCTGCAAAAAAAGTGCTAAGAGGAATCTTTCCTTGTCATAAACACTGGACTGGCATAAATATGTAGTCAAAAGAGGAAGTGAGCAGCCCTTTCTTAAGTTAATTAACTCTATGTAAGCCCGATAAGTAAAACAAGATTTTTTTAAACTCTGCCGCCCCATTATGTATTTTCAGTAAATAGACATATCTAGGACAAATATGTGTTCCCTAGGCAGAATGAGAAATCTTCTTATTATCAAACAGTTCGTACATGCATTTATAGCTTTCACATCTATTCATGATTTAAATGATTAGTGTACAGATGAACCTTATTAATTATATATTTTGGGCAGTGAAAAAAAAAGTTCTCCCACAGCTTCTGTTTCTGAGGGCCAAAGGACTGTCTTACCTCCTAAGTCTTGTTCAGTGCTGTGTGAGTCAAACCTGTTACTTAAACCCAAATGATGTCCCATGAACAACTGCAGTATCGATCTCACATTGACATTTAGCCTTGCTGCCACGTGGCACAAGCCCAAGTGAAAAGCATGACAAGGGACATGCAGGTGGATTGGTCACGGCAAACATTGCCACACAGAAGGTATAACTGCAGGTAACAATCACTGACCGTCAACATGAGAATATTATGGCTAGAAAGGCACAGCTGCACTTGATGTTCTGAAGCTCCTACAAGACCAGTTCCCCAAGCAGCATGTAAGCAAAGCAATATGCAAGCGCTGACACTGCCAATTTGTTGGGAATGGGATGTACTCTGCATAATGTACAGTTGTGTACCCTGACATGAATTCCGACTTGTGAGCATCTGGTCCTAGCTTTGAATTTTTGGATCCAGTCTCACACATGCCTAGCATCTGCATGAAGGCCTGGACCTGTTCCTTGACGTGACTAAGGTCGTGGACCTGTCCTGGACCTGGAGGGATGCACAAAGTACACTCCCCATGGTAAGAGCAGACTAATGTCATTGACAAGAGTTTAACCATGTACCATAGTTGTGGCATATACCATGTTTTAGCAGTCACAGATGACAAGACCCTTTTATCTGTGTCAGAAGAATGGTGATCTTCTGGCCCACTTATGTAAAGTTCAACTGCTACAGTTAAGCGCAGATCCATGTGCTAATATCCTGAACACATGCATGTGTGCAAGTAACTCACATTGTTTTTGTCTCAGTAAAGTGAAGGAGACCCCTTACCTCTACATGAGCACATAAATGGTGGTGAGGTTTATTTCCAGACAGAGTAAGTGTAATGCTGACACTGGAGGCAGGGACCTAGACACTGAAGTAGGGAAAAACAAGACAGGCGCCCTTTAGAAAGTCATTGAGGTCCTTATGCAGCAAGGGCTGAACAGGTCTGCAGATTAATCTCCAAGAGTACTGCCATTTGGAGGGTGAGGCTGCAGTCCCTGTTGTTTATAGTGTAAGGGGTCCTTTAGAAAGGGTCAGCCTTTTATCTATCTTGCTGATCACTATAAGGTGTGGGTGTTGATGGCTAGATGCAGACTGCTCACATCACTATGTTATTGGTGCTTCAACTTCAAGAACCAGCTGTGAGCAGCATTAACATAGACAAAGGCTGCATCTGGACGAGATCCTGAGAGGGACATACGAAAAAAAGACCCTACCCAAACCAGTGCTGGCAGAGAACACACATCCTCTGACTGCTGTACCTGAATAAAAGTGGAGGTAGTCAAGGCACCTGTTGTTCCACTTCCAAGTTCTCTATGATGAAGTAGAAGTTGTTGTATGTGGTACCCAAAGGACTACTGCACAACCAGATCTGATGTCTGACTTACAACCAGCTTCCTAGAGGTAAAGGGAAAATTGTAGTTTAATCTGAAGAAAGTGCTGTTTTCCAGTCCTTGAATCCCTGGAGAATGCAGTCTGAAAGAAGAAGGGATGAGAGAGCCAGCCATGTAGGAGGATTTCACTATTGGCTTAAGCAAGAGCAGTTGACCTTGGTGCTATGGGTCTCCTGAAAGTATGACTGGCGTGCGGCTACATCAGAGTCAGACACCATCACTGAAGTGAAAGATTTTCAGCACTTCCAAAGTGTGCCCAACTGACCACTCCATCAAATCTGCCTTTGCAACTATGGCATTTGTCTTAATTGTGCCCAATTTGTCCGAGCCAGTGAAAAAAAAGACTAATACCAAGCTGTGGCCCTCACCAAGAGTGCCTGAATGACTTTGTTGTTGCAGGCCATGGCACTTGACCAATGCATGCCTAAATCGTATGTGTTACTGAGAAGAAACATATCAAGCCCATGGCACTGACCAGGTGTGTCTTGACAGCCATTATGGGGACTACCCCTGTGACATTTGCCCAGTGTATACCTGTGTGGACTGTGCTGCCCTAATCCACTATGTCTGGGTGACTGTTTGGCTGACTGAGGCTCTCACTGGAAGTGCACCCAAAAGGAGTTAGGCGTTACTCCTGAATCGTAAGGTGTTTTAAATGACTCAACTGTCCACCCTGAACTAGAGACAAGAAGCAGACTTCATTACTGCCTTGAACTTAGAGGGCTGAATCACAGTGGCGGCTGGTGACATTTGAAAGTGGTGGGCCATAAAAATGTGGGATGAGTGCCCTGTGGCAAGTGAGTGTAGTGTGCGGGTCTGACTGTCACAGGTTCCGGGGGTGTTCTCCCTGAGAAAAGTTTGGGCAAAAAAAGTGGGCAAATGGTGCATTTTCAAGCAAATTGGGTATGGCTTAAACAACTAAACTACATTTCTGTGATTCCTATTGTGTGCCACCTGACGGGTATTTTGATTTCTGTCTGAGAATTCAGTTATTCCATCCAGATACATGACCCAGCAACTGACATACATTGTAAACCAGACAGGACTTTTGGCTTTATAAATGGTCATTAGCTGTTTAAGATAAATGAGTAAAAATTACTTTGTTGTAAATGATATTGAAAATGTTTCAATTCTGAAATTGTGAGTCTGTGAATTAAGCATTACTAAGGCCTGTGGAAGGGGTGATGGTCCCCAGAGTGTCTCAATCACTACAATTATGCTAATTCTACATTAGACATGTGCACCCTATTCTCTCCACATCTTGTCCATATGCTGATCTTTTTATCTTCAGCAGCCTCTATCGCCTTGATGCTGGTGTGCATTGGCTAAGAAGCAGACAGTCTTGCCCAGTCACACCTCCTGCAGGGCAGTGCATGCTCGAGAATAATTCACACACACTGCCTAATGTTAGGGCCAGCAGTAACAGCCTGAGACAGGTGAATGCATGACCCAAGATTGGCAACAAAACTCTCTTCTGTTTCCAGGCAACACACTAACACAGTGATGATTAAATCAGAGCTAAAGACAGGTCATTTATTTAGAAAAGTAGCTATAATGTCATAGCTGTCATGGTGTGTTTCTGTAATAATACATGTTTTTGCTCTCAATCTGTCTTATGATAGGGCAGTAAAAGCTCTCAGACTACAGAGGTGTTTTTAATACCAAAGGCTCATGATATGCAAAGTAGTGTCAGCCTGTGTCACGCATTACAGGCTTACGATGTAGCACAGACTGCATTATGTATTTTGTGAGCCCAGGAATAATGGTGGCCTTCATTACAAGGATGGCATAGGCACAAAAAGCGTTGAGACACTGTATCCCGCACACATCTAGAATCTTTTGTTATTTTTATAAAACAACAAGCTGAGTGAAGGAGTGGGCAAGTAAGACCCATTCATTGTGTGGAGAAAGAGAAGGTCTGAACTTCTAGGGGGGTGTGCGAGTGGCTAAACGTGAGTGTGAATGTGTCTGTGCGCCTGGATGTTTCCAAGCATGTGAGAGGATGTTTGAGGGAGTCAGTGTGGTTGAATTTTGGTGAGAGTATAAATTGTTGGGTAAAATGATGTTACAAGGAGTGTGTGAGTGCTCAAGTGAGTCTGAAGGGTGACTTAGTGACTGGGTGTGAGTTGGATGAGTGCATGACTGAGGTAGGAAGGTGTGTGAGTAATCATGCAGGTGATTCCAAACAGATGTGAACACTGAGTCACCGTTTGATTAAAGGACCATGACGTGCTGCTTGTTATCTCTAGTGGGCCAGTAATTGATATAACAGCTCCTGGAGTTATAATTAATGTGGTGGACCCCGACCTGGATACTTCTGCATTAGCCCTTGGCTATTAAGAGCTGCTTGTATCTGCGGGTCAAAACCCTGCGAAGAACGAATACCAGGGGTATCAAGTGGTAAATCAGATTTTACAAGTAAAGACCTAGGGACACATTTTCAAGGAATTGACAAAGGGCAGCAGCACAAGTGTTTTTGCTGCGTTGCACTATGCCAAATCGAAAGGGCAGAAATGCACAATATTTACAAGATACAGTGCATGTCTGTCTTTTTCCTCTGCCCAGGTTCACACACTTGCACTGTTGCTCCATGGTGTATGTGTTTCTGCATTGTTGGCATGATTTTTTTTGTGCAGAAAGGGGCACCTTTCAGCACAAAAACAATCCACAGATGGGTTTTCCTCTTGCTATGTGTGCTGCAGAGTGAAGCACACATAAAAAGAAGAAACAACAAGGAGAAATATAAATATTTATCTTTGTTGTGCTTGCCCTTGGGTGGCATACAGTTTTGATGCATCCCAGGTTTACAGATCCTTGTAAATATGAGAAGGCTTCAAAACCCATGGATGTTGAGTGGGAACGCCTCCCTGACGCAGTGTAAGGCAACACAGTGACTTCCTTCCCTGGAGGTGGCCTCCCATGTTTGAGAATGGCATTGATGGGAAGGGGAAAGTCTCCCATTCCCAACAATGTCTTCTCAAACAAAGCCCTGATATTGTACGGGTCCGCCAGCAGGAATCAACTTCCACCAGGGAATACATTTTTTGTTGGTGGGGTCATCACATCCGGCACATAGGCTGACCCTCCAGGAGGCATATCTTTCAAAATAAGTGGTTGTTTTCATGGGGGAGGAGGGGGAACTGGCCCCCAGGGAGGGTCTGATCAGCTTCCCCAGGGGAAAATAAATATGTTAGTGAAAATTGGTCAGCCCTCTGGAATGTGGGCCACCACCCGGGTGATTAATTTCCAAAATAAATGTTTATTATCCACGGGGTGGGTGATCAGTGCATATTTGATCAAAGCAATGTTTGTTTTCCTGGAGGTGGGGGACGGAGAGATATGGCCTCCAAGTAGAGTGTTATACCCACCCCCAGGCAAAAATAAAAAAGCAGATAAATAGCTGCAAGGTCAGGCCGGCCTATGACAACCTCGTAGTACCAGAAGGGCTGGTCTGACTCACAGGTGTCTGGGCCTTTTTTGCAGTTGTTGGTCTTTTTATGGTCTAGTAGGCTTATTTTCACTGATGATTTTCCTAATATTACCACAACATTGCATGCATGAAGCACAATGTCTGTACAGCGTGTCTCTACAAATTCTAAACTGCCCCAATATGTAAATGTAAGCCACGTTTTTGTCTATCTGATTTGCTAGTGGGGGTCACTTTTATTTTGGTGCCCAAAACTAGTTTCTGTCCCAGTCTGACTTTGATATGAATTTATTTTGAGCTGTGTTGCACCTAAAATTGTCTCCACTGCAATGTAATTAAATAGGGAAAGAGGTTCCCTTGAATTATGTTTGAAAATCCTCCTCTTTCTAGTTTCAGAATGTTAACATGAATGCCATTTGTTGTAGTTGTCTTTGCAATGTGAATGCTACCCCTTGAGATGAGTTGAAGCACTTTACATTGGGCATCACTGTGTCTGGAACCCACAGTTAGTGGTTAATCCGATTATTGCTGGCTATTGGGATAGTTTTGTGCTCTTGATGTAAACAACGATATAATTGAGTTTAAAAATAATTCTTACATGAATTCTTTCGGTGTACCAGCTGCTGGTTGTTCCAGAACAGCAAAATATTAATACATGGCTGGTATGTTTTTTAAGAAGAAAGGTGGCAACCCTATAAATGCCATAGTAAATGAATGGTTGTAGAATAGGATCACTTTTTGAACCATGATGTATGCTGGTGATCTTCAAGCAGGGCGGTAAGGCGGAGGTCAGGTTAGGCCCCCGACTCCGTTTTCAGAAATACTTGAGTTTTGGGCCTTTTGGTTACATCGCATGTGCGATGGTTTTCTTGGCAGTTAACTCTTGCAATTCGGATCGGCAATGCGCGCAATCGTATCTTGGCTTTTAAACCTTGATGGTTAAATCGGCAACAGAGTGCTCGATTCATTCTTGGCATTTAACTCTTGCAGTTCGGAACGGCGGTGTGCACGATCGTATCTTGGCATTTAAACCTTGATGGTTGAATTGGCAACAGAGTGCTCGATTCATTCTTGGCATTTAACTCTTGCAGTTAGGATCGGCAGTGTGCGCGATCGTATCTTGGCATGTAAACCTTGATGGTTGAATCGGCAACAGAGTGCACAATTCATTCTTGGCATTTAGCTCTCACAGATTGGATCGGCAGTGTGCACGAATCATTCTTGACATTTAACTCTCACAGTTCAGATCGGCAGTGTGCGCGATCATATCCTGGCATTTAATCCTTGATGGTTGAATCAGCAGCAGTGTGAGCAATTCATTCTTGGCAGTTAACTCTCATAGTTCAGATCAGCAGTGTGCGCGATCGTATCCTGGCATTTAAACTTTGATGGTTGAATCGGCAGCAGTGTGCGCAAATTGTTCTTGGCAGTTAACGCTTGTAGTTCAGATCGGCAGTGCGTGCGATCATGTTTTGACATTTTAACTCTGATGCTCGAATCGGCAGCAGTGTGATTGATTCATTTTTGGGCAAGTAAAACTCGCAACTCAGATCGGCATAGTGTGCGATCATATTTTGACATTTAGATCCTCTTAGTTGAATCAATGGCAGAGTGCGTGATTCATTCTTGGCATTTAACCCTTGTGTTTCAGATCGGCGGAAAGCACGATCATTTCTAGACATTGCAATCTTGATACACAGTTTTGATATTTAAAGTGTATAATAATTCTTAAGCAATTGAATCTTGAAAATCTAGACAAAGTGTGTCCTTGCAGTATCATTCATGAGCTTATCACAGTTTATTCCTAAAAACCAATGTGTTCACTGATTACTGTTATAGTGTGCCTTTGCAGTATCATTCATGAGCCTAACGCAGTTTATTCCTGAAAACTAATGTGTTTATTGATCACTGTTATTAAGTAGTTTCTATTCAAAGAATAACTTGAGTCAGTTCAAGGTTCAGAGCCTCAGATTGTATCCTCAAGAAACGCTCATATGAAAGCTTCCATAATACTTATTTATTTTCCAGGTACTCAGAGTTAATAAGGTTATGATATTTGAAGGCTCTTGATCATTCATGTTATCAGTACATAGCTATCCTGAACAAAGCTTGTGAAAGTCAATGTGTATAATCTGATTATTGTGTTCTTAATTTTTCCTTCCACAGGTCTCCTTCCCCGCTGTTTGCAACCTAAAACCCCTTGCCCCACTTGGCCATTCTTTAACTCTGTGCTATAACGGCTAGTAGAGTTTGGAGCTGCCAAGAGGTGGACATATTGGGAACAGACGCAAACCCTGAGGATCCGGACTCCGTGACACTGAGACAGCAACAGAGGGAGATTATAGTGGGGCAGAATCTGGAAGCAATTTTTCTGTCGGCGGAGTTTCATCCTGATTATGACCTATCTTATACTGATTTTGGGGAACATGTTCATGACAATAGTGGTGTCCCTTTGCAAACACCATATGTGCAGGGGAAAGACAGTATCAGGATATCCCAATCCAGAAAGCAGGCAGGCACAGCCCCAAGCACAGGCAGAGTGGTCTGTTGGCACCCCCAAATTTAGTTCATCCCCAAAAACAACCTCCACCGCAGACACTAGTTCTAAATCTAATACTACACATTCTTTGCCTATTAAATATAGCCATCTCTGTCTGGATACACCCAACAAATCTTAATTTCTTGCAAGGGCATGGAGGCACTCATGGACTTCATTCTAAGGTGCATAGGTGGACTTCTATGTGACTTGAGTAGTTGAAAACAATTATGGGCCTTATGCTCAACTAGGGAATAGTGCACAAACTAAGAGTAGAGTCTTACTGTTCTAATCACATGGCATGGGCAACATCCGGATGTGCCCCTGTCACAAGTAGAGACAGGTGTTTGGTTTTGCAACATATGCTGGATTTCAGTAATTCTGCTGCATTGCTTCAGCACCTTTCAGACCACAACAGGTTGGTCAAGTTTGGTATATTCTGTAACATTTGTCTGCCAGGTTTTTTAGATTTATGCTCCTGGAAAGTATTTAGAAGTTGATGAGTCCCTGATGCTCAATAAAGGGCAACTGCTGTTTAGACATACATATCAAGCAAAATAATTCATTATATCATCAAATTGTACAAGCTGTGCTAGAGATTTATAGGTTAAGTGAACAGATTGAAAGTATAGACAGCGAAGGACTCTGCTATAAATCCTGCAGGTGGCCTTGCACACTAGGGATCAGAGCAGTGATTCTATGGGAACTTGTCCAATCACCTCTTCAAAAAGGTCATAACCTTTCAAATGCTCAACCTGAATACAGGAGGTGAACAGTTCAGCAAGCTGTACAAAGCTGGCAATGTGGCATGCAGTAGAGTTCAATATCACTATAAAGGAACCCAGAGGAACCTGTTTGTAGGAAGCTCCAAGAAGCCTAGAGCACTGTTTTGCATTCCAGTGAACTGCTCACAGTCAAATTCTCAGATAGGTGGGGTGTATACATACTCACTGTAAACCATGATGAGAGCACATCCCCTGTATCAGATGGGGTTGGTTGGAAGAAGTTCATAAGCCCAACTGTATACTTTATTATAACAAGTACACAAGAAGAGAAGATAAATGACCAGGTACTTCAGCCATATAATGTGAGTCATAAAAATTGCATGCGGTATAAGAATGTATCTATCCACCTGACCCAGCCGCAGCATACAATGCATATGTTGTTTACCATTGGACCACCACAGGAAGACCAATGTCTTTCCTTAACTTTTAGTTGGCTGTAATTGAGAATCGTACTGCTGCAGAAGCAGTGGCCTGTTCTGAAGTTGCTATGGAGGAGGTTGCAAGGCTGCTGGATTGGCACTCTACAAACCACTTTCCTGAAGCACAGACATTTTGTTGACCATGTCATTAATGCAGAGTGTGCTTTAAGCAAGAACAGAGACAGGAAAATCAGTTTCTGTGGTACTGCCCACAGTGACCATCACATCCAGTTCTATGTTTTCCAACATCCTTCACTTTGTATCACACAAAAGCAAAGTTTTGGGAAACTGACTGAAGTGACTGAAGTGAGCTGTCATACTGATAGCATGTACCTTTCAATGACTGTGTACCTTCCACGGGCCTCTACATGACCAGGCAAACAGCCTTTCAAATGAATCCCTCTAGTTTGGAGAATCTCTACAACTAGATATTGTTTATGGACTACTTGCCATATTCATTCACTGACAAAAGGTGGTAGCTGTTTTGTTCTCCATATGACACATGTATTACAATTGCAGCACTGCACATAACAAAGGATAGAACATATACAATGTTGTAAAAGACAACTCTGTGTGCTAAAAACTGAAGACTCTTGTATTTTTGGAAGTGCTACTTAGAGAACATAGGATAGTGTGCTCCAGGATGTTTATCTTAATTTCAAGGTAGTTATGTTCACACAGTATATAGGCCCCAAGGAAACCTTTGACACTCCCCCAACTTACATCCACACAGTGTAAGGAGTAGGATTCAGCAGAGCGAATGTACTAAAGTAGCATGAAAGACACATCTTTCTGATTCACAGGTGGGTGCCTCGCAGAAGTGATAGCGAGGGTTCATTTGGCATCCTTACAGTATTATTCAGGACATCAATGGAGAGAGAGACATGAACAGGTAGGAAAAGTTTAGCTTAGGTTTGTTTTCATAGGGATCTTCTGAAGGCAGAAGCCTGAAGGAGAAGTTATGGGTGACAGACAGAACACCGCATGGGTCAAATTTTAGGTTTGCTTCCCACCTTAATCCTCCGTCAGAATGTGGTATGCTTTCTGTTTGCTGTATGAAAATGCATTACAATTAAAGCATTAGACATAAACATGGGCATATGCCATGTTGTCACAGAGTAGATGGTGTGCCAAACCCCATATGCCCTAGAACATTTGTAAGTGCTCTTTAGAGAACCTATGACAGTCTGCCCCAGCATGTTTATCCTTGTTTCAAAGGTAAATGTGCTCACACAGCCCAAGTTTGTGGAGGCCAAATCTCAAAGGCATCATTGGACACCCCTAACTTTCATCCACACACTTGAAGAAGTTTAGCACAGTGAATGCACTAATGGCACATGAAAGAGATCTACCTGAGCCTCAGGTGGCTGTCACAAGAGGTGTTAGGAAAAGGCTAATTTGGCATGCACATAGTATCCCAAGGACTTCGCGGGAGGGAGACAGAGACATGAGCAGGTAATAAAAACATACATTTTCATTGGGATGCTGTGAAGATTGTTGAGGCATAGACCTACATCATTTTTGGTGGCATGTGTGCAGAGGATTGCTGGTTGTCTATTTGTGTTAAAGTTGACCGATGACTGAGTGAGTGGCGGTGTTATTGGTGTTTCAGTCCAGTGAGTATGAATGTGCCAGGCCCTTGCATGGCGGTGATACATTGATGTGAGTGTTGTGTTTTGTTGGGCTTAAGGCTGGTTGTATGAATTGCATCTTGTGTGTCTTGTGAAAGGTGTGTGGATGGCCTGTAAAGTGGTTGGTGCCTTGATTAGGGTTTACGGCTCCCCTCCAGTAGTTGTCATTTTAATATTCTGATACTGTATTTGCCCTTTGAAGCAGCCACTAGTAAAGATGCTAAAACCAACCAATATGAGCTGGTACTTGAATAATGGATAGTCTCCATGGAAAGCTACCAAACTCACCATAAGGCCTTGCAATCTTCTAACATTGGCCAAAATACACTTTATATGCATCTTTCTGTGAGAAACAATTCTGGAAAATGTGGGAAGCCACAACATTTCGACCATCCAGCATTCCCACATGTCTCCTTGTAAAAACAGTGTCCCACTTGACTGGCTAGGCCTAGATCCCACACCAGGGATACTTGATTTGACCCTTTCCTATTGTGGGGTACAAGAGGCCAGATATCCTGGTCTCATAATAGCTAGTCTTTGAAGCTTAGATTCAATAGAGGTGAAGTCAATCATTCTTCAAGAATTACTTCCCTTAGGCATCTTCTTTTCTTCTATTTTCCACCAGGCGGCATTTTGATTTCCAATTTATAGAGGTACCACAATAGTAATTTGGCGACCCTTGCTTAGTTCCTATTTGGTTTCCTTCCATAATTTCCTGCAATACCTGCCCTTTCAGTCAGACCTAGTCCTCCATCAAAGGAAAGCACATTTTAGCTGGCCAACTTGTTATTGCCCCATTAATAAAGGGTTGCCATGTCTATGAGCAGGTCTGCTTCAAATGCAATTATTATACTGCATCCTGTCTATGACATGAACAGAACTAATAGAAGGCATGCCTACATTTGCATTGGCAGCTGCCCTAAATGTCCCATCTCCCCTATGGGGGTCATTTTGACCACGGCGGTCAGTGGTAATGTGGCGGTAATACCGCCAACAGGCTGGTGTTACATTCCGCGTCATTATGACATTGGCAATGTACTCTTCCGACTGCCATGGTGATAGCAGACGCAAGGCTGGAGATACGAATCTCCAGCCCAGCGGCCGCAATTATACCGCCTCAGGCATTTTGACCCTGCCTACCACTATGGTTTTCGTGGTGTTCGTAACGCCATGAAAACCATGGCGGTAGGCCCTATCAGTGACAGGGAATTCCTTCCCTGTCACTGATAGGAGGCCCACTCCCCTCAAACACTCCCCAGACGCCACCTCCATCCATGCTGCCCCTACGCACACATGCAGATATGCTCCACGTGTACACACACTCACTCACACAGGCATACACACATTCATACACACATGCATCCATTCATTCATGCACACATCCATACCACATTCACACTGACACGCAGACATGCATTCATATATCCATTCATACATGCATTCTCACACATGCATACATGAACGCAAACAACCCTACATATACATTTGCATTCACGCACAGACTCACACATTCATGCACACATCCCCACACACACATAGAACAGCCCCCTCCCCTGTTGAAAACTCGACTTACCTGAATCCAGGGGGTCTTCTGGCAGTGGATTGGACGAGGCACTGCTACCGCCAGCAGCACCCGCCAGCAGAACACCACAATGCCATATTATTTGACATAATACGGCTGGCGGCGGTCTACTGATGTGGCTCTGCTGGTGGTAGCAGTGCCACCTTAACTTCATCTGCCAACATGGCCACAGCAGGATTTCCACCCTTCTTGTGGTGGAAATCATGCTGTGGTCATTATTTGGCAGATGGCTGTTAGCCACGGCGATGGTCCTTTGGTGGCCGTCACCGCGGCGGTAGGCAGCATTTACCACCAATGCTTTAATGAGGGGCTAAATGTCAAGTACAGAGAGATTTTTCCTTTCAGTTTCAGCTCCTACAATTAAATATCTTTGTCTTGCTGAAAGTGGCCTTCAAAAGGAGCCACTGAGCAAGAAAGGGCAATTGTCCTTCAAGAAGGGCCCTAATTGCAACACTATACTCCTTTTTGATAGAGCTGTATGTGTGAGGAAAATTGATTTATAGTCATAAAATACTCCTTGTCTGGCTGATGTGATTTTCACTCCAGTTCAAAGGTGGCAGAATACAATAACCGTTCTGAAAATCATTTCCAAGACATTTATATTGAAAATTTATTTTAAGATGAAAGTAGATGTACATATCAGTGTAATGCTACAAGAAGAAATTATATGTTTTGTTCCCAGGTAGATAAATACAAAATGTTCTTTTGAAACGTAGGCCTGAGAGGGTACAATACCGCCCGCCGGGCTGGAGATTCTTATCTCCAGCCCGGCCCCTGCTCTCGCCATGGTGGTCGGAGTGGTACATTGGCGGGTTAGCTTCAGCCAACCTGCTAATGTCATAATGTGGCGGTATGTAATGCCAGCCTGTTGGTGGTACCACTGCCACATTACCACCGACCGCCGGAGTAAAAATGACCCCCTTAGTGTAGACGACTTTCACAAGCCTAGTAGTATCACTTCAGTGTTTCTAATAATTACAGCAGATACATCAGAAAGTATAACCTTTGTGTTTTTCCACTGAGCAATATCTAACTACACCTTGAGATCTAAAATGCATAATTTGCAGTCAACTTAATATCAGAGTTAGACTTACGTGTGATATGTTTGTTGTATTCTAACTCCTCACTCTCAATGGTCAGAATAATATTTAGTAATATATCCATAACAAATCGATAACGTTAGCATACAAGAACACCAAACCTTTTAAGATGTAATTGAAAGCCTTTTCTGAAATGTGCTGCACTCTTTTTATTACAATACTCAATGCATCTCCAGTAATCATTTTTTGTTTTAGGGAGCTAACAACAACACTTCAGTTTGTAATAATATTATTATGGTTATCAAAGAATACTTTAATTAACTACCTTAATAACTACTACTCTTAAGTAATCACCAAGAATTGCAGAAAGAAGCCATCTCTAGGTAGGAAAAAATTATTACATTTAAAACAATCGTAAAAATGACACTTAGCTATTTGTGATTTTTCAAAACAGAACAGTGATGCCTCTAATTAATTAATATTATTAGTAATGTAAGATATATGCAATTTTGAAGAAGTAGTGTGACGGTCTTAACACTGAAAAGAGTTGGGTTTTTGTCAGTAGTTTTCTAATATTTCATTGTTTCTTTTTGAAATGTGAGGATTCAGACTACTTACCAACGATTATGTCGGTCTCATTTCCTGGATAGTTTGGTCCTTTTTCAAAATTTCCAGGGAATGATAGATGTTAGGGTGACCTTTTCCTATGGAACTTTTAAAAGGGTTATGCCAACCCTCGATATTTTTGTTTTTGCACCTCAATAAAAGCAGGTCAAGTAGCAATTCAACCATTCATTTGGAGGCTATGTTTTTCTTCTGGGACAAGAACTGTTTAGATGACCAAACAACATTTCTTCAAAATAATTTAGAAGTAGTGCTGATTTCCCTTATGTTTGTAATAAAGGTATGGGCAGTGCTGGGGCCCCCCTGCCCAGCTCCCTCGAAATGTACACTGTCTGCTGTACAAACAGTGCACATTTTGAAGGTGCTGATGACCCTTGCTTCCGGCGGCATAATAACATCCAAAAGTTCAAATCTTTCTTTTAACTCCCAAACCAATTTCTTCTAAAGGATCTCAAGGGTGCTCTATTGGCTTGTTCGCAGATAACAATAAAAATGAATGGCAAATCCATTTTGTAATACATCACTTCTCTACGCTCATGTTGTACCCAAGGCTTCTCTGGTAAATGAAAAACATATTTATACTCCGAAGTATTTGTTTTTCAATTTATTTTTTTCCAATGTGCCATTCTAAATGTCTTCTATGATAACATGCAAAACATTTATACTATTTTAAACTTTGTAGATGTAATGATTCTAACATCTCAATTATAATGTCTCCCTTTGTCATCATATTGGTCTCAGGTCAGTTGTTTTCTTCTCCCAAACCTGGAACTCAAATTGATTCTGTTTATGATCTCTTTGTTATAAATGCCTCCCTTTCAGTGCCTTCTCATTATTCAGGCAAACACTTAAAAATGTTCATTTCACAGCATTTTAACTTTTTGCCTTGTAATGTACTTATTATAGATGCCCTAACCTCATTTAGTAGCAACGTAGAACTGTTTGTGTTGCAAATATCAAACTCTCTTAGCTTAATTTCCTCCATTTCATATATGTGATGTACAATGTTACCTTCTATAATGTAGAAGCAATTGCAATAATTTAAACAAGGATATGTCCTTTTTTCTATCATTTTGCATGTTTCATTGTATCAATACTGATACACAAACATGTTTTTTGGTACAATATTTAAATTATACCTGTTTGTTTACAAAATATTTCATAATGTTTACCAGTCTTTCTTTCTTTGTTTTATTAAGAACTTTGGGCTTATTTATACTTTTTGGTGCAAAACTGCACTAACGCATTTTTGCACCAAAACGTTTTGCACCGGCTTGCACCATTTTTAGCACCAGCTGGGCACCATATTTATGGAATGGTGCAAGCCAGTGCAAAGGGTAGGCTAGCGTAAAAAACAAAAAATTACGTTAGGCAGGTTTGAGTCAAAATAAATGACTCTAACTAGATTAGCTTCATATGTTTACGCTATGGGGCATATTTATACTCTGCACTGAATTAACAGCATTTTTCAAACTCTAATTCAGTGCAAAACTAGCTCCATATTTATACTTTGGTGCTAGACCCATCTAGCGCCAAATTTATGGAGGTAAAGTGGAAACCTACCTTGCCTTAATGAGATGCAAGGTAAGCGTTCCCGTGCAAAAAATTACTCTATTGCCTTAACGCCATATTTATACTCCCATGCAAAAATGGTGCAAGGGAGGAAGGAGGGGTCAAAGAATGGTGCAAAGCTTTCTTTGCCCCATTTTTTAAAGCCTGGGTCAGGGCAGGCGTTAGGGGACCTGTGGGCCTATTTCCATGGTGGAACACCATGGAATAAGCCCACAAGTGCCCTCCCCAACCCACAGGGGCACCCCCACCCACACCAGAGGGACTGTGGAGGATGGGGACCCCATCCCAGGTAAGTACAGGTAAGATTGTATTTTATTTTTGAAAGTGCCATAGGGGGCCCTGAAATGGGCCCCATACATGGCACAGGGTGCAATGGTCATGCCCAGGGGACCCTTGTCCTCTGTGCTGGCCATTGGGGTGGGGGGCATGCCTCCTGCCTTTTCTAAGGCAGGAGTCATGTGGCATGGTAGGTTTAGCACCATAAAATGACGCTAAAATGGTTAGAGTCATTCTTTTTTACTCTAACCTGCCTAAAGTAATTTTTTGGTGCTAAACCCTCTTCTTCTATACCGCCAGCCCCACCCGACTAAAGTTATTTTTTTTTACTCTAGCCTACCCTTTGCACCGGCTTGCACCATTCCATAAATATGGTGCCTGGCTGGTGCACAGAAATGGTGCAAGCCGGTGCTAAACTTTTTGGTGCAAAACTGAGTTAGTGCAGTTTTGCAGCAAAAAGTATAAATAAGGGCAAATATTTTGTAAGTTTGCGCCACTTTTGTGTAAAAAAATGACGTTAATGCGGTGCAAAAAAAGTATAAATCAGGGCCTTGGTGCTAGACGGGTCTAGCACCAAAGTATAAATATGGAGTTAGTTTTGCACCAAATTAGAGTAGACGCTAATTTGGTGCAAACAGAGTATAAATATGCCCTAGAGTATAAATATGCCCCTAAATATGGCATTAAGGCCATAGAGTCATTTTTTGCACGGGAACGCCTACCTTGCATCTCATTAAGGCAAGGTAGGTCTCCACTTCCAAAAATGACATAAATTTGGCGCTAGATGGGTCTAGCACCAAAGTATGAATATGGAGTTAGTTTTGCACCGAATTAGAGTTAAAAAATGACGCTAATTCAGTGCAAACAGAGTGTAAATATGCCCCTTTAAGTCATACTTTTCTAGATGATCTCTTATATTGTGTGTTATACATTTCAACAATTAATACATGAAACCTGTTGTTTTGAACTTACATTTCAGTTCTGCCATCCTTTTTCCAAATTCTTTCTATTCCATTATAACGCTTTTCATGTACATTACCTGACAGTATTGCAAATATATAATCAATGACTTGGGATGACAACTAGTTACTAAAAACAAATGGTTTCTATCTCTAGTTTCACATGGATATTAGTCTTCAATGGATTACACCACTTAAATTCCAGAATATTCATTATTATTTTTGTATTTACTTATTTGAATTATACAGCTGACCCTTATTTTGGACTATAATTTGCTTGTGCCAGCCTATACCTAGAGGACGCCATCAATGGAGCACATATAACATTTTAACATTCAGTCAATCTCATATATTTAATTATATACTCATTCTCAAAAATCACACATATAAAATTTATAAGCACTTGAAATGCATTTAAACATATCATGGTTCGTACTGCTTGTAGATTAAAATTACTGTCTTCATGGCTAATATTTTTTTTAAAGTTTTATATAGGCGAACTCAAAACATTTTTGAAGAAGATGGGAGTTGTGCAGCTGCCTTATTGACAGCAGGGAAACAGATCAAAATATGATTCCCACCTGGAGGGCACACCATTCGAATCTGCTCCTTGCAGGCAGGAGCAACGTCAGGCTCCCACTGAAAGGCAGCTGTCGGAGGCTGCAGGGGCCTTAGGACTCCCCGCACAGCCCCCAATGAGTATATGGCGGGGTCCTCGTTGGACACTGGGGCACCCACTTTTAAGTAATGGGGGCCATGAGGGACTAGATCCCCAGGCCCACTAAGGGCTCAGTCAGGGGAGCCACATGCTCCCCTCCCCTTTTTTTAACTAGTGGACCTGGAGGATGGGGCCTCCAGGGCCTAATAACGCTTGTTGAGGGGGGCTACGCAGCCTACCTCCCCTTTAATAAAAAAAAAAGACAGCGGGGGATTGGGACCCCAGCGCCTAATGGGGTTCAGGGAGGAGGTCATGCAGCCTTCTTTCCTTTAAAATATATATATATATATATATATGGCCCATGTGGAAGGGGTCCCCAGGGCTATATTAGCCTCAGGGAGAGGAGCCATAGGGCTGATTCCTCTTTAAAAAAAGGACCTGGCTTGAGGTCCTCAGGGTCAGGCCCTGTGGCCAAACCCAAAGGCCGTGCAAAGCATGGGGATGGCTGCTTGGGGGGGAGTGGCTGCAGGGCTTGAAACTAAAAAAAAAACACTGAAATTTACCAGTTACCAATATACTTTTCTCTAGTAACTATAACTCATGCCCTAAGGTAACCATAACTCGCACCCCAGTCATGCAGTTTTGCGATCATTAATTTCATTGCACATGCAGTGATATAATCAATGATGTGATAGATGTCACAAGTGAAGCTATATGTGGATTCATTAGCAGTACATGGCGATTGGGCGAGTTATACTTATCTTAGGGTATGAGTTGCAGTTACTTGAGATAACTATAACTGTAACTGGTGAATGTCAGTGTTTTTATGAGTTTTAAACATTCAGTTGTCACTGAAGTTTTCACCTAACTGTGATGTTATTTTAATCTTTATTTTTTTCAGTGAATTTCAATTTTTTTTGTTTTACATAAAGTAATGTTTTCTTGCTGTATGTACAGCCAGCCCCCAATACTCCTTGCAGGGTGACCATGCACATTGTGTGGCAGGCCATAGAGCCTGTCCTTTGCCTAGGCCCTTATTTCAATCCGCCCTGGGCAGTCAACTCTTAGGGCGCTCATCCTTCGGCCATACACAATGTGGGGTTGGCCCCAGGGCCCTCCATCTAACTCTGCAGTCAGCCAGATCCCTGCCATGAGAGGGGGTTGCACAGCCCCCTCCCCAAGCCACTATTGTCCCACAAACCCATCCTTTGCAGCCCTAAAATATATTATTTGGGGAACGGCCACGTGGTCCTACTACCCAAGCCTGTTGAATCCCCGGTGACCCAGCCCCTGGGTCCAAATATTTTTATATTAAGAAAGGCAGGCTCATAGCTCCACTCTCCAATTCCAAATGGGCCCTGAAGACCCCTTTCCTGCGACCAGGATTTAACTATAGGGGAGGGGAGAACATGACCCCCTCACTGAGCCTTAAGAGTCATCTGGGATCCCATCCCCTGGGTCAAAATAGATTACTCTTTGGGGGAAGGCACTTTGTCCCCTTTCCCAAGCACAAATGGGCTTGTGGACCCCATACCACAGAGCCACATTTTAATTAAAGGGGAAGAGGCATGAGGATCCCCTTCCCAAGCCCAATGGGCCCAGGAGACCCCCACCCCCTGTGTCTGATTGCCATAATAAGGAGGAGGGGGTTGCACAGCCTTTTTCCCAACTATACTGTCGCCTTGTTGACCCTATCCCCTGGTGCCTCTCTTAATTATAGATGGATGCCCTGATGAGAGGAGAATTGCCTTCCCTACCATGCCCCTGTAGGCATTGAAAGCATGTTTGCTCCCACTCGGCAGGAGTTAGTGTTGTCTGGTTAGAGAGCGAAAAAGAGTGTGCATGAAGGTGTGCTACTTATAATAATTTGAAGGTGGTGTATAAATTGTAATGAAAGTTATAACTATATCTTTAGAAGTTTAAAGTTTTCGTAGTTAAATGTGGTTTGTATAGTGGACAAAAAGGTTTTCTTAACTATAGTTAAGTGTTAACCTTTGATTTTTAATTGAATTTTAAAGTTGAACTTTACATTTGAAATTAAAATATTTTTCAAATCATAGCATCAAATGTCTTTGAATGAAGTGTCTTTATGAGGAGTATCTTACAGTACAGAAAAGGAGAATGTTGTGAAGTCTATTGTTATAGAGTGGAATTTGTAGAGTGGAATACAGTGAAGTAAAATAGAGTGGAGTGGCATAGCATACAGTGTTGTAAAGAGTTATATAGTAGAGTGGCATGGTGTCTCATATAGCATACAGTGTTATAGAGTAAAATTAAATAGAGAGAGTAGAGAAGAGTACTGTGTCATAGAGTAGAGCGAGTTAAAGTGGGGTGCAGTGATACACAGAGCTGCATATATTGCTGTATTGTGGACTAGAGTATTGCAGAGTAGCACAGAGTAGAGTAGAGTGTTGTAAAGTGGCATACAGTAAAGTAGGGAGTTGTATTGTGGAGTGGAGGTGTGCAGACTGGAGTACAGTGTTGAAGAGTGTCATACTGTGTAGTAGATTGTCAAACAGTGGAGCTGCGTAGAGTAGATTGTTGTACAGTAGCATAGAGTGAGGTAAAGTTTCATACAGTGGAGTAGAGTCAAGCGGAGTGGCATAACATAGTGTGGAGTAAAGTATAATAGAGTGTATTAGCATGTCATAGAGTATAGTAGTTTAGTGGCATAACAAAGGTAGTAAACTGTTATAAATTGGAGTGGGGTCTAGTACAGTATAGTGGAGTGCTGTGACATAGAATATAGAAAAGTTTTGTACAACAGAATAGAGTGCCATACAATGGTGTTTATGGGCATAACATGGAGTACAGATTTGGAGAGTAGAGTGTATGGGATAGAGTAGAATAGAGTATCCCAGGGTGCCACAAATTGTAGTAGACTTCTATAGAGGTATAGATAGTGGATAACAGTGTTGTACAGTGTAGAACTGTAGAGCGGAGTGGCGTACACTGTAGTGGTATAAAGTGGACTACAGTACAGTGGAGTAGCATACAGTGGAATAGCATATAGTAGAACACCATACAGTGGAGTGTAGAAGAGTGGAGTGGCATAATATGGAATAGAGTGGAGTGCCCCCCCCCCCTCCAGGAGCTTTCTCAGGCCCCAAGGACCCATCCCCTGGGGATGTCCATTTTTAAAAAGGGGGAGGAGGGCCACAAGGCCCCACTCCCCAAGCCTTATTAGGCCCCTAAGTTTCTATTTCCTGGGGCATCATTACATTATAAATGGGCTTTTACATGGATCCCCTCCAAAGCCTTATTGGGCCTTGACCACCCATCCCCCAGAGCTGTATTTTATTAAAAAGGGGAGGGTGCCAGGGGAGCCCCTCCCTCAAGTCTTTTCAGGCCCAGGGGCCCCTTGGGGCCTGGAGAGGCAGGGTATCCCCACCCTGTCCCCTTATATCTTTGTTCTGCAAGTTCAGGACAGAGGACTAAGAGCCTGATTTAGATCCTGGCAACAGGAATACTCTGTCACAAACGTGACAGATGTCCCGTCCATCATATTACGATCTCCATAGGATCTAAATCAGACCCTAAGTCTCTGAGTCTTGTAATGGTTGCCAGCAATATTATTCTGATGGTGTTGCAGCCAATCAGAGTCTAACTCCTATGGTAGAAAATTAGCCCACGAGAAATAAAACTCCCTGGGTCAATCAGAACATTCAATTTTTACATTGTCGCTCCAACGAGTCTGTTGAGCCTATCACAGACCCAGCGGTCGAGATATCTTTTTTTTTAACATTAATTTCTCAAAAGCTGATGAACGGATTTATATCAAATCACAAAAAACACAATTTGAATAGACTGAGGTGTAGCTTCCTGCCAAATGTGTTGTAATTCTGTTCAGTAGTTTTTGCTGTAGCCCTTCTTGAAGAAGTCTATGAAAAACACAAGAACATTTTGTGTTTTTGGACCTCCCTTTGTTCTTGGTCCCCTTGATGGATCCTCCCAAAACTTTCTATGCACAAAACTAATCAAAGGTAGTCATTTTTTTGGAAAGTTTCTTAGAAATTTGACAAACGGGCCAAAGTTATTAGCAACACAAAAAATGTTTTTTCTATGAAACAGCAGCAGTGGTGTAACAAAAGCTGCTGCACTACCTGTAGTGCAGGGGTGGCCCGATCTCCATGGGCCCCCTCCATGCAGCACCCAGAGGGCTGGAGTGTGTCAGAAAGATCCCCCTCCCATGTTCTTTGCAGGGTGGCCCCCTCCAGTTTTGTTATACGACTAAACAGCTGACCAAAGTATGACTATGTGTGCATATAAACATATGTTTTGCAGACAGTGAACATTGCAAGGATGCTGGTGTACCCTACATCCTACAGCATTGCCGCCAGTTTGATTACAAGCCGGAGACAATGCTGTAGGCTGTTTCCCACTAAGCCAGTGGCCGGAAACCAAGGTTTCCGTCCACTGTTCTAGCAGGAAGCTCTTACTGGGCCCGGTGGGGACATAGCCACTATGGTGGCAACCTCACTGCTGGAAGTTAGGCAGATGGGCAAAACCGTCCACCAAACTCAGAATAAGGCCCTTAATGTTTGGGCCATGAATGCATGCAGCTCTTAGGGGAGCAATGCGCATAATTCCTCACATACATATGTACTTGTACCTATGTAAAATAGTACTCAGTGTCTCAACTACATTTTCCAGCAGCCTTCAGTGCCTTACTACATTCCCCAGCATGCCAGTGAGGCACAAACACAAGTTTAGCACCCATGTGCACTGCCGCTGAGGGCTTAAATAGCCACTTCCAATGACTGCACCCTCTTGGCAATAATTTCCGGGAAGGAGACAGTAACCTACCAGTGCAGCTCCAACAAAATGCACCAGATCCACTCACCAAGACTCACCTTCCAATAGTGATGCCTTTTAAGACTTCCCTAACGGGGCCTGACATAGGATGGCAATAAGCTAAGTGAACTTGACATTAGCACATGCTTGCCCACATGTAAACAAACGTTCCGATCGCTTGCAGGGATCTCTGCCAGACTCAACCCTGATGCATGTCAGAGGGACTTCTTGTGAGGAGAAAACAAAGACTGGGACCAAGGCCTTTCAAGACAGATCTTGTTTAATACTTTCTATGAATTTGATAGACTTTGGGGCAAGGATTTCAAAACTATTATGTGACACTGTGCATGGCTAGAATGCACGTGTGCTACATAGCACCTTGATATGTGTCTTTTAGTGTTGCATATGATTAATGAGTGTATGCAAGGGCAGGACTGAATGAAAGTTGTGTGAGGATGCATGCATAACTGCAGACCAGTGTACCTGACTGCTTATAAGCCATGGCATTGAAGTAATGCAAATCCTCCAGTGAAATAATCTGAGCAGTCAGGTTCTATTCCGCGAGAAGTTCTCGGTTTCCTAGGCATCTGTGATTTAGCTTTCCAGACAACAACTAATTATGAGTGAACCACAAGTCACATGAGTGAGTGGAGTGAAAAAAGTATTCTCTACTCCCTTTCATGCAGATACCAGGACATACCCTGTTTAAGCTGAGTACACGTATTCTTAGAGTCGAGCCTGATGACACACGGAAGTATAGATCCCCGGAATGCACCAGACGACTCATAGAGGTACCAATCACAGATCACTGCAGAAGGCTGTCTTTTATTATTTTATGCACTCCCCCATTCCCATGGGTGGGCTCTTGGTGATCAGTAATACCTGTTCCCTTGCAGCACAAGGGGAGTGGATGGACTGTCTTCACGCAATTGTTCCTGCTGGTCCTGGACAACAGGTTCATGAAAGTGTGCAAGCTTCTGAAAGAGGCACCGGATTATGTGAAGCTTCCAGAAGGTACGGTGCAGAAGCATTATGCAGCCCACCATCTTTTTAACTAAACAGTGCTGAGCTTCTGCCAGGTAAGAAGTCTGATAACAAATAAATATCTCAGAGCAGACTTTGTAATTGGTTTTTATATTCATTCATTCTTCCTTTCTTTCTCTCTATCACCATTACATTATGTCTCTGCTTTCTTTCTCATTATTTTCCTTTCCTTCATTCTCATTCCTCTTTTCTTGGTATCCTTTCTGTTGCTGTCTCTCTCCTGTTCTTGTTTGCTTATGTGTTTTTTTCTGTTCTCTACTTCAGTCTTTCCCTTTTCTTTCTCTTCTTTCTTCCTAGTTTGATTTATTTGCTTCATTCTCCTTTACCTGTGTATCATTGCTTCCTCCTCTCTTCTTTTCCTCTGTTTCCTCCCTTCTTTCTTTTTTCTCACCTTTGTACCCCTCTTTCATTCTTCACTTTGCATTTGTTACTTCTTTCATTTCTTGCAACCCTTGCTACCCTTCCTTCTTTCCCTTCTTTCTCTCATGCGTTCCTCTCCATGCATCCTTGTTCCCCATCTATCCTTCCTTTACCCCATTTCTTGCTTCCATCCTTAACATCAATCATTACTTCCTCTCTTCAATTTCTTCCTTCCTCTTTCCAGTCTATCCTCCATTTATTCCTTCTTAAATGCTTCATTCCTGTTTTTTCATTTCTACAAGTTCTCCTTTGTCACATGTTCTGTTTCTTTCTTTATTTCTCTTCACCTCCTTTTTCTATCCTTTATTTATTTCCTTTTCTTCTCCTTTCTCTAGCCTTTGTCTCCTTCCTCGTCTATTCCCTCCTTCTGCCTCTATATACTTTTTTCTTGAAAAGTTCTTAAATTCCTAATTTAATCTAATTCATTAATGTTTCTTTCAATATTGACTCCTAGGTATTCCCATATGCCTGAGGCTGGAGGCAGACGTATGTAGATATATTTTCTTGAAGAAAATTATGAAGTCTTCATGAACCTCTCAGAAACTCCTAGGACCCTTTTCTATGAAACAGATATTGTTTCTGCCATGAGTAATTCTTAATATTGAGTAATTAAGGTTGGGCTTGGTTCTGGTTAACAACCAATGGACTAATGGGAATAAGCTAGATAATTTGTGTCTTGAGGTCCTATCTTAAATATTCAGAGCAGTGTCATCCAATGAATTGAATGAGAGACCAAAGACCCGTGTGAAACACTTACCACAAAGAAGTGGTTCACCAGTAAGAACAAAGTGCCAAAATAGTGTTTTTGGAGATACCACGAGTACATTTTTCATATACAACTTTTGTGGCATTGGTGCTCTGTGCCAACTCCATCAGGACCAAGTTCTCTAAAAAGGCAGAGGTTAAGTTGCTTGTCCTTTAAGTATCCTTATCTAATCTATATAAGGGTGTTGCTCAGAATCCATTCCATTGATCTGAGGTATCTCTCACTATAAAAAAGGTTGAAGACCTCTATTCTAGACTATCCCACCATGTATTTTCAGAACTTCTGCTACAGTCGCATTATTGCTCAGAAATAGGGCTTGGTGGTAGCATCACGCAATGTACAGGTGGCACCCTAACATACACCAGCCACATGAGGTCAGATCTCAGCTGTATTGTGGAGTAGTTCATCTTCAGCATCTATGCCAGAGGTACCTGCTATTTCAACTGCAACAGCTAATTCTTCAGTGCATACTTGAAGGCCTGAGGGCATCATCAAAGCAGACTGTGGACCATCTTTTGTTGGGGTGCCTCTGTCACCCTGATCCCTGGCAACAATTTTTTCTATCATCTTGAATTCATTGTCTTCCTGCTGCAGTGTGTGACCTGGTGAAGTGGCCCTGTGTGGTTGTTTACTGTTGGATTTTGCTGGAGTTTTCCCCAAATAAAGGGAAAAATAATGGTATGACCAATCTATTGAATCACCTTTTATCCTCCTGCGACACACCAGACATCAATATGTTGACAATTCAAAATATTTTGTCAGAATATGATTAGTCTGATTTATCCAAAGCTTTTTTTCATTGTTTCTGATTTGGCTCCATCGCTTCAGTTAAACATCAGTTTTATATATTTACCATTCTTTCCTGATGTTCTCTGCTATACTACTACTGCACAGTCCCCATATGAAGTCTTAATTTATGATTCCTTTGCCTCACACAAGAACGCTACTGGATATGTTATAATTCTTAAGTGTTTAAGTTGTACCAGTTATTCTTCATGCATAATTGCCAAACATTATTACAAAGGCTATTACTGTTTAACATTCTTCTGTTGCATGTGTTTAGGAATATGGATCACATTTGGCTATTGGTTTGCTCTATATTTAAGTAAAATACCAACTGAACCATAAGGGACTTCACATCATTTGACAAAAAGTCATACCAGACTCCATTTGACCACTAATCTCATCATACAGTTGATGCCTTGATTCATCCTTAACCATTCAAGAGCCTCCTAAAAACTATCCAGAGGCTAGTTGGAGGCAACAAAGAGTAAATAAAAAAAACTGCACTTTTAGACCTGTGTTTACTTTCCTATCCTGACAATGCCTTTGTGAACCATGAGATTAGTAGTAACAATGGCATTGCAGGAGGTATGAAATGCCAAGCCAATTGTAGCAGCTTCTACTCCCAGTTACCTCTGATCGGTGTGAATGTGTGCCGTGACGACACCATGGATATTCATACGTAGATAGTTTCTGTGATTCTTGTGTCACTAGTAGCCAAATCCTTCCCAATGTGTTACATTTCAGGATGTAGTAGTCACTAAGCAAGTCATCAAACCCAATGATATTTGATGGAGATTGAACTAAGGGTTGCCATGTGGTACCATAGAGTACATCTTCAGCAGTCTATATGTTATTAAGCATTTGAATGAAGTATTCTTCCTCCTCACAGCAAGAGAGTAGTCTCCTGTACTAACACCCTAAATGCCTTAAAACCCTATAAAAGTTGTCTTTTGAAGATAGAGACCAATGCAACTTGCTCATTGTAAGAATGCACCAATGATTGTACCTGCCATAAGAATCTGAAATTTCAGTTCCTGCTTTATCTGCTGGCTTGATGTACATAGAATGCAGCATTTTCCCTACTTTCTTTCACAACTCCTTCAGGAAAATGCTTAACTCCTGTAAAAAGTAAATAGCTCACACCAATGTAACTGGCCCTTTGTGCATCACTGACCAAATATTGTACAGAACATTATCTCCTTTGTTGCGTAGGTTCTCATTATTCTAATGAGACTACTGGATTTGAGTGGCAGAATCGCCTGCGGTGTGGAGTCTTAACCCACTACAGGTGACACCTGTCACCCCAATCTGGGTTTTTTGCACCAGCTAACTAGCAGTGCCTCATCTCCACCTAAGAGCGGGGATGATTGGGCAGCTGAGCGCATGACTCAATTGACTACTCAGGGAAATCGTGGTCACTCAGATCTCATCCTTTTCTTTCAGTTACATTAGTCTCACATATACAAGGACAAGCAGAGGCAGTACAGGTTTCAATAAGGTTTTAATGAAGCAACTGCATCTTATATAATAAAGCATGTACTGCAATAACCAAGACAATAAAGCTTGACAGGATTAAAATTGTGACAGGGAGAGTAAAGCTTTGAAAAGATGCTACCATATTGTCACTAGAGTCTATAGACTAATTCCTACCTCGGCTATATTAAAGCACAGCATGTTAAGCTCTAGTTCTGCTCTTCAGGTTCTCCTGGGAAGACACCATCCCCCATACCTGAACAAAGGCCTGAAGTCTGCATAAGCAGCTGTAGCAAAGCATTCAGCAATCAGCATACAGTCGTGGTCATCTGGCTGGAATCTCCCTCTAAAGTGTATGGGACAGGGAAGTGTTTCTATAATAAAACAGCTGATGTTCTGAGAAAATGTCCCAACGTAAGGATGTGTATATTTCTATGAATATCAGAGACAAAGCGTTACCATGTTTACCGGCAACCTATCTTACTGCAGCCTCGAGAGAAGCACAGAGTGAACAAAATATCTTGTTTAAGAACGCAGTACTGGCCTAGGCAAAGAACAGCTAGATAGAGAGAAATACAACAAGACCTCAAATGTGGCTATTGTTAAAATAATAAACGAAGCTGAATAAAATATATCTAGGTTAAAGTGCACAGCGGCAGGCCTGGTTTTGCTAAAATAACGTGTATGTAGCTATCACTAAAAATTGCTACACAACACCTTAAATATGTAATGTGCCACAAGAGTGAAAGAAGCACCCACAACTAATTTTTACTCTGAGTCTGAAGATGGTTCTGACCCTACAGTTCAAAGTGTTAGTACCTGTCCCCCTGAAGACTGGATCAAGGTACGACTCTACACACCCACCTATGGGATAGAAGCAAAAAGCTCTATGTGAAGAATGTTATACATAGAGTAGGACACGTCCCTCTTCTTAAGTTAAGCAAACTTTCAGGAGCCAAATGTTTTAAAGTAAAAATTATTTGAATTAATAGCGCATGAGCACTTTAGTTGGAGCACTACTAAGACGTAGAGTCATACAATGATGAGGGGCAAGATTAACGTTAGCAAAACAATTGGCTGCAAGAATTTTGAAGTTCGGAACAGCCCACTTGAGCAGTATAGCATATTATAATAGTTTTAGGTGCAAGGGCATTCGATGTGCACGTTAGTGAGAGTATGATAATGTGTAATAGAAAGAGTTACTGGTGAAAAGCATTCGTCAAAATATCTACTGGAATTTTTTCACCAGTAATCTTAACAATTTAGATCTATGCAAATTTGAAGATAGAGATTGCCCACATGGGCATTAATGTAATTATATATTTTTATAATATTTTACATACAAAACTTTTAATTGTGTGCATTAATAAAACATGAGCACTTGCAACTGACTATGTTGCTGGCAGAATATAAATCTGAGTTATATGGTAATAATTTGAATATTGTGTTTTTAGGATGCTGGAAGACAGAGAAATATACACTGGAAATGACATGCAGGATATAATGTGGCATTATGGGGGTCATTACGACCTCGGCGGTCTTCACAGAAGTGTTACCGTCTGCTGGCCCAGCGGAAATGTCACATCAACATTGCTGCCGGCTCGTAATAGAGCCGGCGGCAATGCTGATGTGCAGCGGGTGCAGTAGCACCCGTCGCGCATTTCACTGCCCGAAATTCAGGCAGTGAAATGCGCGACGGGGCTATGCCTGGGGGCCCCTGCACTGCCCATGCCAAGTGCATGGGTAGTGCAGAGGCCCCCAAGAGCACCCCAAGTCCCCTTACCGCCAGCCTTTCCATGGCGGTGTTTACCGCCACGGACAGGCTGGCAGTCGGGGACTCATAATCCCCAGGGCAACGGTGCTTGCACCGCTGCCCTGCGGATTATGACCGTCAGGCGGAAACCTGGCGGTTAAGTGGAGGGGCCGGCGGTATGGCCGTGGCTTTTGCACCACAGTCATATTAGCTGGCGGGACACCGCCAGCCTGTTGGCGGTGTTCCCGCCACCTTACCGCCGGCCGCCAGGGTCGTAATGACCCCCTATATGTAGTATGGCTAGCGAAATGCATGTTACACTTTAGATTGAAAATGGTTGAAAGAATAATGTCAGATGTGACAATTAAATTTAATTTGAAATGTGTAATTGTGGCATAAGTCTATAGTCTGCTTTCTATGTCTATGATATTGCACTGTAAATAGGAAAAATAAAATGGCGGCTCTGTTTTGTGAGCAAGACTGGAAGGCAGCCAAAGCATGTCAGAGCTGGTAGCACACAAAAACTTTAATAAAACCACACTGTAAGCCCCCTGAAGTGTTGGTATCCTTGTCTGATAGTTCATGAGGAGTTGAGAGTGAATTGTGGCAGAGAATGGGGACTCTGCGCACAGTCGACATGCCCTTGGATAAGAAGCATGGCAGCAGCCACTCTGTAATTATAGTTTTTTAGGAATTTCTCTGGTTTTTGACCAAGAATAACTTTGCCCCATTTGACAAATCTCCAAGAAACTTTGCATACTTATAGCTTTTGTATATTAGCCGATGATGTGATGTTTCACAGTGATTGCTCAAAGGAGTGCAAAGAAAAATGTGTGGTCCGAAACACATTTTTCCAGCCATGTATTTTCCATAGACCTTTGTGTAGCATGTAGCACAAAAAAAGCTGAATGGATTTGAATGAAAATTGGCAGAATTATAGATTATGGAATGTAGACGATCCTTTTGGCTAGTACAGGTAAGTAGAACACTTAGTTTTTAGTATATGATGCATTTGAACTTAATTTTAAATTTGTCAGCAGTTGTGTCTGTAAAGTCATGGTATTTTGTGAAAGTACCTTAGTACATAGCTTTGACAAGGCATTATCTGCTTGGCTAATGACCACTTTTACAAAAGCTAAAGGCAGCCATGATATTTAAGTACACTTTGGCTGTGCTCTAGGTTAGGGCATTGAATATATGTAAAATGATAGTTTTTCCATACCTATTACCACTTTTAAAGTGGTTATAGGTATCAAAAATTATTTCTACATTTTTATATAATTTTTAAAAAATTCAAAGAGTACCACAATACTATCTAGAAAGTACTGAGGCTCTCAAAAAAATGTAAAAAATAAATATGTCAAAAAAGATATATATATACTTTACTACCATATTTCACAAATAGGTCTGTGGAGTGACTGGGAATTGCATATAAACGACCATGATGCTAAAAAAAAAAAAAAAAAAAGGACATTTGTAAAACAATTATAAGTACACTTCACTACACTATATTTCCCTAATATAGTTTATTAGTAGGTGCGGGCAGGTATCTACAACTAGTAACAACACCACAATCACAAATAAGGCTCAGTCAAAGTCTCAATAAATGAATCCTTGCTCAGCGTTAGTAGCTTGGCTGATGAGCAGTCAAACTTAACTTAGGAGAGAGGTGTATAAAGCATTTAATATCAACAAAACAGTAAAAAAGTGAGACACAACTCACAATAAAAATTCAACACAATTTATAAAAATAGAGAATATTTTTATTTTTGAAATGACACCAAAATGACCAAACTCCAGTGTAGCGAACCGGAGTTATGAATTGCTAAATATTAAAAGTAAAACTAGTGCTTAGAAATATATAGTGCTTAAAAGGAAAAAAAAAGGTCTTGCTGGACTGGGACAAAGTCAATAGTTCAGGCTGCCTGTGATGTAACAAATTTACACTTACTTCCAGAAGTGTTTCTGTTTGCAGGAAAGTGGTCTACAGCACCAGCTAAGGGTTCAGAAGTTCTGGTTTGCTTCTTTGGGTACAATGCACCTGGTCACGCCATGTGAAATCCAGGTGAAGCTTGTCAGATGGAGTTACCCTTGTTTTTGATGTTGCAGGTAGACCTTCCAACACTTTTCTACCTGTTGCCGATCAGGGAGTCCACTCCTTAACCTTTAAAACAGGCAAAGTCCTTTTGCTGCAAAGCCTTGTGAGTACATCAAATGCTGTCCTTATGAGTGCACTCCCCTCTTGTGCAGTCCAAGGCTCCAGCAGGGCAGTCCTTCTTCTCTGCATGTTTCTTTTGGGTCTTTTAGGGTCCACAACACCAGCCCAGGGCCCCAAAGTTCTGAATTGTTCCTTGGAGAGTTGGGAACACAATTCCCACAATGCACTTAGTCCTTGCAGGAGTTAATGTAAGTGACTCTTTGTAGCTCTTTTGTACCTGCTGCTTTCAGGGAGTCTACTCCTTATTCCCTTTGAAGCCAGGCAAAGTCCTCTTTTGTAGACCCCAATGCGTGCAGCAGGTGCAGTCCTTGTGAGAGCAGTCCTCTTGGGGTGCAGACCAGGGGTTCCACAGGGCAGTCCTTCTTCTCTTGATATTTCCATGGCAGAATCTAAGTTTCTGGGCAGCTCTCCCATAGTTATCCAGGTTTCAGGGCTGGCAAGCAGGGGGTCACCCCTGGGCAATAGTGTACAAGGTGCCACCTTCTGTGATGACAACTTCCTTAGAAGAATGGCATATTTGTGCCACAGATGTGGGAAACTTTTCCCTATACTCCTCTTCTAGCCCTTTTCTAATTCAATTACAGGGTCTCCCATCTGCCTGGCGATGCAAGAAGTCGTGGTGGGCCTGGGTCCCACACTCTCTGTCCTTCTCCCTTTGAAGACCA
This sequence comes from Pleurodeles waltl, assembly GCF_031143425.1. Lineage (NCBI taxonomy): Eukaryota > Metazoa > Chordata > Amphibia > Caudata > Salamandridae > Pleurodeles > Pleurodeles waltl. Next base: position 835,389,871 of record NC_090437.1, read on the forward strand.
GTTTGGCTACCCAGCTCCTTCTTTTCTTGGCATCTGCTGCTGCAGATCTCCTCCCACCAAATGTCTCCTTTGTCTCAGTCCAGACCAATTCACACCTCCTCAGAGCAGCTTGTCTCAGCCTGTCAAAGGATGACTAAAAAGAGGAGGCTGCAACAGGGTTGATCTTAAGTAACTCTAGGAAAGAGCTCTAAAACCCTTTCCTGAAATAGTTATGCTAAGTATGGTTATAATAAATCTAATCTTGGCAAACATTTGAATTTATTGTAAATATTAATTTGACACTTTGAATGACTGTTCTAGTTTACTTCTGCCAACACTTAGATTTATTAAAGTTGAATAAAGTCTTCCCGTGTTAGTCTATAGAGTTAGCAGTGTTACAATGGGGCAAAATAAGTTCTGCAGTTTTTACCTCACCAGGGCATACAAAACATATTTTAAATTGTCCCTGTTTAATATTACAATGCACCCTACTCTTGAGACACTAAGGTAGACCTTATGTGTGACGTATATGTAAAAGTAAGGTAGTTTTTTGGAAGTACTTTTAATTCCAACACCAAATTTAGACATAGTTTAATTTTAAAAGCAGCCTCAAGGGAGGGCTGGCTATTAAAATGACATCAGGCAAAACAGCAGTGCAGACTCAAGTGCATTAAATCTACTGGGCCTCTAAACCTACATGCCAGACCATTTACAAGGGACTTACAGGTAGGTTGTCAGAGCCAATTGTAATTATGCCTAATTACCATGTACCTTTTATACAGAGCACTGGCTCTGGGCTGGGTTAGCAGAGCCCAGGGCACAATCAGGGTCAGAAATCACAGGCATCAGTCATAAATAGAAGCAAAAGTTGGGGGACACTGCAAAAAGCCCAATTTCTCACACCTTAAATTAATAATTTACACAAAACCTTCAAATTATTCACACACCTTCACCATGCACTATGTTCTCGCAAATTATATGATTTGTGATGTAGTCAGTGTTGTAGTAAATGCCATGATTTCCAATTGTATAAGTGCTGTAATATGAGAGAGTCTAAGCATTGCATGTTGTGCAAGTTATACTTAATAGTGTGGCTACTAAATTTAATACTCTGTGTATGTCAATGCATGAGTTATAATGAATTGAAGGTGCAGAAGCACAAAAAGGAAAGCATCTGCCTACTGAGTGATAGAAATAGAAGAGTACAAATTCCTCAAGAAGGACTACATTAAAGTACAGGGCTGTTATCATTTACCTAAGGGACACAAAGCTCAAGTGAATCCTCTATGAAGACTAAGTGTGGCCTCCATTGGAAACCTCTTAGAAAATACATCCTTTGTCTTCATCAGCTAGTGTTCTTTCTTACATTAAGGACAGTAGAGACTGTCTAAGAAGAAATAGAAGAAATTCAATAATGTAGAGGAGGAACAATATCTCATCATGATGTTGGCTGCATCAACATTTTTTACCAGGATAAAACACAAGGTTGGGATCAAGGCACTTACAAACATTTTCTGTGCTAGACCATAACACTATGTATGCATTCTGAGATGCTAATAAAGATGATCACATTCTGCTTGGAAAATAGCGTCTTTAACTTTAGATGCAATCTGTACAGACAAATACAAGGGTCAGTCATGGATGTTTGCTTTGCATCCAGGTACGTCAGCTTGTTCATTGGCTGGTGAGAGGAGCAGCTGCTATGGGAGGGCATATGAGACTGGCAGGAAACATTATTTCAGGTACATGTTTATTTATGATGTATTTGCCATATGGAAATAGACAGAAAAGATGGTAGAAGAGTTTGTCAAAGTCATCAATGACAATTCACCAAAGATTTACCAGCAATATAAGCAGAGAAGTGGTTGAGTACCATGATATTTAGGTACAGTAAAGGGGGGGGGGGCGTTAATCAATATTTTGTTTGGAAAGAAGACAGCATGCTATAGCATGCTCCATTCAAGCAGCAACTACTCCAAAACCCTCAGCAGATGTATGCCTATGGAGAACGTTTAGGGGCTAAATTTAACTTTAACAGTGTAGCAGATATTATGAATGAACAACAAAATATGCTAGAGGCTTACAGCAAGAGGCTATCCTGAGTGGGTACTGAACAAAGCAGTAGAGAAAACAAAAACCTGTTCTTTAGAAACTATTCACTACGGACAGGAGTTTGGAAAGGAAAAGAGTGAAAAATACATTAACATTTGCTTCCTCCTACAGCACCAAAGATAAGGTATGTAAAATTATGAAACAACACTGGAGCTCTCTACAGAATGATACTGTTATAGACCAGGTAATACCTGCATATCCTAAAATTACTTTTAGGAAATAAAAATCTATATGGGACAAATTGCTTACAGGTTACTTGACAGCAGAGTATGTGAAACAAGGTGGACAAGTGGTGGGCTATTGTAGGTATAAGGCTTTCAAATCTAGAAGGAATTTAAAAGATTAAAAGGAACTTTACAATAGCATCATGAAAAAGATCATAAAGTTTATAATATGCAGTTCTGATTACACAGTTTATGTCCTTGAGTGCCCTTGCAATATAAGATATATAGGCAGCACCGGACATGCATTGAAATGAAGCATATTGAAACACAAGCGAGCTATATGAAATAATGACAAACCTTGCTCTATAGCTCATCATCACCAAAATAACCTAACAATTGCTTAGATATTTTAAGATTTTGTGGCATAGACTGGTTTTCTATTCACCTCTAAGGTGGAAACACAGAACAAAATCTAGGAAGGGTTCCATGACAGAATATTTCGAAAAATAATATTGAATAATCAAAATAACCTTACAACAATGTTGATAAAAAATATTGTCCTATACTTAACCCAAGAAACACAAATATCAATGACAAAAATGTTGCCATCAAAAATATGTAAATTTACCAACATAGAACACAAAAATATCAAAATACAAGATATTGGGCCTCATTACGAGTCTTGCCGCCTTAGGACCGCCAGACTGGCGATGACAGTTGGACCCTCATACTCCTGGCAGTCCGACCGCCATATTATGACCCTGACGGTCAGACCGCCAGGGAAGTGGGGCCACCACCAGGAACATGGTTCCTGACGGGGTGGTGGTGATCAGAGTTGTAGGCAGCCACGGCAGCACTGAGTTCAGCACCTCCTTGCTGATCACGAGTACCCTTTCTGCCAGCCTTTACATGGCGGGAACCCTGCCATGAAAAGGCTGGGGGGAAAACAGTACTGGGGGCAACAGGGGATGGGCCCTGCACTGCCCACGACCAAGTCCTGAGGAGGCCAATTCTGCCACAGTGTTTCCACTGGGCTGGCTCAGCCCGTTGGAAACATCACAGTAGGGCCCAGGGGCGGAGGGGAGACCACCAGCTCAGCTGCAGTCCCCTCCCCACGGGGCTGGCGGACCAACCAAAAAAAAAAAAAAAAAAGGAAAATATGGAAAAAAAATATTTTAATTATAAATTCCTTTTTGATAGAATATAAACCATAAGCAATCACAATAGCTTAACATACTACTCACAAAAAATAATAATGCATTTAAACATCAACCATAAAATTAGTCACATATATAACAATATTCATTCATTAAACTTGTACAGGGAGTGCAGAATTATTAGGCAAATTAGTATTTTGACCACATCATCCTCTTTATGCATGTTGTCTTACTCCAAGCTGTATAGGCTCGAAAGCCTACTACCAATTAAGCATATTAGGTGATGTGCATCTCTGTAATGAGAAGGGGTGTGGTCTAATGACATCAACACCCTATATCAGGTGTGCATAATTATTAGGCAACTTCCTTTCCTTTGGCAAAATGGGTCAAAAGAAGGACTTGACAGGCTCAGAAAAGTCAAAAATAGTGAGATATCTTGCAGAGGGATGCAGCACTCTTAAAATTGCAAAGCTTCTGAAGCGTGATCATCGAACAATCAAGCGTTTCATTAAAAATAGTCAACAGGGTCGCAAGAAGCGTGTGGAAAAACCAAGGCTCAAAATAACTGCCCATGAACTGAGAAAAGTCAAGTGTGCAGCTGCCACGATGCCACTTGCCACCAGTTTGGCCAGATTTCAGAGCTGCAACATCACTGGAGTGCCCAAAAGCACAAGGTGTGCAATACTCAGAGACATGGCCAAGGTAAGAAAGGCTGAAAGACGACCACCACTGAACAAGACACACAAGCTGAAACGTCAAGACTGGGCCAAGAAATATCTCAAGACTGATTTTCTAAGGTTTTATGGACTGATGAAATGAGAGTGAGTCTTGATGGGCCAGATGGATGGGCCCGTGGCTGGATTGGTAAAGGGCAGAGAGCTCCAGTCCGACTCAGACGCCAGCAAGGTGGAGGTGGAGTACTGGTTTGGGCTGGTATCATCAAAGATGAGCTTGTGGGGCCTTTTCGGGTTGAGGATGGAGTCAAGCTCAACTCCCAGTCCTACTGCCAGTTCCTGGTAGACACCTTCTTCAAGCAGTGGTACAGGAAGAAGTCTGCATCCTTCAAGAAAAACATGATTTTCATGCAGGACAATGCTCCATCACACGCGTCCAAGTACTCCACAGCGTGGCTGGCAAGAAAGGGTATAAAAGAAGGAAATCTAATGACATGGCCTCCTTGTTCACCTGATCTGAACCCCATTGAGAACCTGTGGTCCATCATCAAATGTGAGATTTACAAGGAGGGAAAACAGTACACCTCTCTGAACAGTGTCTGGGAGGCTGTGGTTGCTGCTGCACGCAATGTTGATGGTGAACAGATCAAAACACTGACAGAATCCATGGATGGCAGGCTTTTGAGTGTCCTTGCAAAGAAAGGTGGCTATATTGGTCACTGATTTGTTTTTGTTTTGTTTTTGAATGTCAGAAATGTATATTTGTGAATGTTGAGATGTTATATTGGTTTCACTGGTAATAATAAATAATTGAAATGGGTATATATTTGTTTTTTGTTAAGTTGCCTAATAATTATGCACAGTAATAGTCACCTGCACACACAGATATCCCCCTAACATAGCTAAAACTAAAAACAAACTAAAAACTACTTCCAAAAATATTCAGCTTTGATATTAATGAGTTTTTTGGGTTCATTGAGAACATGGTTGTTGTTCAATAATAAAATTAATCCTCAAAAATACAACTTGCCTAATAATTCTGCACTCCCTGTATTATAAAAAACAAACACATTGTAATAAATCAAACATCATTACATGAACATAATAAATATGATAACACATTTTAAAAATAAATAAATGTAACAGTAAAATATATGAATAATGCAACCATCCACCTAAAGGTAATACTGAACAAAATTCAAACTGTACATAAGGAAGCCAATATAATTTCTCATAAAAGAGCACAAAACCCAACTATTTTTCATAGGATAAACTTAACAATTGAAAATGACACTCTATTGCACTATATGAGGAAAAGCTAGATGGAAGTATTCAACAAAATAACAAGGCACCTTCATAAGTAAATTTAAACATTTAATTAAATGCCAAAATAACCTAACCTGAGTTTAAAGCACAAACATGTAAAAACGTTACTAAACCCTCTCTTTTATTGTATGTATACATTCTCAGGCACTAAACAAACACTTCTACAAAAACAAGGCACTGCGCAATTATAAATCTAAATGCACACTCATAAACCTGGACAAAGCAAACAGATAGAAGAGTTATCAACCCCAATATGTTTAACTAAAAATTAAAACACCACCACCCCCCACAATGAACCAAACCTGTATTTTAACTTGTAACTAAAGCAAACATTTTCTCATCAAAAAAGGAAAGCCCACCTGACCTAAACCTCACCGATACAGCAGGGAAGCAAAAGAAAATCAAGTGCAACTTAAAGGAACAGCACATACGTAAAGGTTAAAAATAAAGGTTTGAAAGCATGTTTAAAATATTTTAGCAAAAATGATAAACACTTTTGGCACAAGAAAGGCAGAAAGGGCCACATGCATCACATCACAGAAGGGCAAACAATTGTTTCCGCGCACGGGATACACATACAGCTAGGAAACCACAAGCCCTTAGGATGTGATTTGCATTAAATATTATGCAAATGTTTATTATGTGAGGGCTAAAGTGAAAAGTTAAATTGTAATTAACATCAGAGAAGACAAGTGTAAGGAAATGCCTCCTTGGCATGGTTGCCCCCTGACTTTTTGCCTTTGCTGATGCTATGTTTACAATTGAAAGTGTGCTGAGGCCTGCTAACCAGGCCCCAGCACCAGTGTTCTTTCCCTAACCTGTACTTTTGTATCCACAATTGGCAGACCCTGGCATCCAGATAAGTCCCTTGTAACTGGTACTTCTAGTACCAAGGGCCCTGATGCCAAGGAAGGTCTCTAAGGGCTGCAGCATGTCTTATGCCACCCTGGAGACCTCTCACTCAGCACAGACACACTGCTTGCCAGCTTGTGTGTGCTAGTGAGGACAAAACGAGTAAGTCGACATGGCACTCCCCTCAGGGTGCCATGCCAGCCTCTCACTGCCTATGCAGTATAGGTAAGACACCCCTCTAGCAGGCCTTACAGCCCTAAGGCAGGGTGCACTATACCATAGGTGAGGGTACCAGTGCATGAGCATGGTACCCCTACAGTGTCTAAACAAAACATTAGACATTGTAAGTGCAGAGTAGCCATAAGAGTATATGGTCTGGGAGTCTGTCAAACACGAACTCCACAGCACCATAATGGCTACACTGAAAACTGGGAAGTTTGGTATCAAACTTCTCAGCACAATAAATGCACACTGATGCCAGTGTACATTTTATTGTAAAATACACCACAGAGGGCACCTTAGAGGTGCCCCCTGAAACTTAACCGACTATCTGTGTAGGCTGACTAGTTCCAGCAGCCTGCCACACTAGAGACATGTTGCTGGCCCCATGGGGAGAGTGCCTTTGTCACTCTGAGGCCAGTAACAAAGCCTGCACTGGGTGGAGATGCTAACACCTCCCCCAGGCAGGAGCTGTAACACCTGGCGGTGAGCCTCAAAGGCTCACCCCTTTGTCACAGCCCAGCAGGGCACTCCAGCTTAGTGGAGTTGCCCGCCCCCTCCGGCCACGGCCCCCACTTTTGGCGGCAAGGCTGGAGGGAACAAAGAAAGCAACAAGGAGGAGTCCCTGGCCAGTCAGGACAGCCCCTAAGGTGTCCTGAGCTGAGGTGACTCTAACTTTTAGAAATCCTCCATCTTGCAGATGGAGGATTCCCCCAATAGGGTTAGGATTGTGACCCCCTCCCCTTGGGAGGAGGCACAAAGAGGGTGTACCCACCCTCAGGGCTAGTAGCCATTGGCTACTAACCCCCCAGACCTAAACACGCCCTTAAATTTAGTATTTAAGGGCTACCCTGAACCCTAGAAAATTAGATTCCTGAAACTACAAGAAGAAGGACTGCCTAGCTGAAAAACCCCTGCAGAGGAAGACCAGAAGACGACAACTGCCTTGGCTCCAGAAACTCACCGGCCTGTCTCCTGCCTTCCAAAGATCCTGCTCCAGCGACGCCTTCCAAAGGGACCAGCGACCTCGACATCCTCTGAGGACTGCCCCTGCTTCGAAAAGACAAGAAACTCCCGAGGACAGCGGACCTGCTCCAAGAAAAGCTGCAACTTTGTTTCCAGCAGCTTTAAAGAACCCTGCAAGCTCCCCGCAAGAAGCGTGAGACTTGCAACACTGCACCCGGCGACCCTGACTCGGCTGGTGGAGATCCAACACCTCAGGAGGGACCCCAGGACTACTCTAAGACTGTGAGTACAAAAACCTGTCCCCCCTTAGCCCCCACAGCGCCGCCTGCAGAGGGAATCCCGAGGCTTCCCCTGACCGCGACTCTTTGAATCCTAAGTCCCGACACCTGGGAGAGACCCTGCACCCGCAGCCCCCAGGACCTGAAGGACCGGACTTTCACTGGAGGAGTGACCCCCAGGAGTCCCTCTCCCTTGACCAAGTGGAGGTTTCCCCGAGGAACCCCCCCCTTGCCTGCCTGCAGCGCTGAAGAGATCCCTAGATCTCCCATTGACTTCCATTACAAACCCGACGCTTGTTTCTACACTGCACCCGGCCGCCCCGCGCTGCTGAGGGTGAAATTTCTGTGTGGGCTTGTGTCCCCCCCGGTGCCCTACAAAACCCCCCTGGTCTGCCCTCCGAAGACGCGGGTACTTACCTGCAAGCAGACCGGAACCGGGGCACCCCCTTCTCTCCATTCTAGCCTATGCGTTTTGGGCACCACTTTGAACTCTACACCTGACCGGCCCTGAGCTGCTGGTGTGGTGACTTTGGGGTTGCTCTGAACCCCCAACGGTGGGCTACCTTGGACCAAGAACTAAGCCCTGTAAGTGTCTTACTTACCTGGTTAACCTAACAAATACTTACCTCCCCTAGGAACTGTGAAAATTGCACTGTGTCCACTTTTAAAACAGCTATTTGTGAATAACTTGAAAAGTATACATGCAATTTTGATGATTTGAAGTTCCTAAAGTACTTACCTGCAATACCTTTCGAATGAGATATTACATGTAGAATTTGAACCTGTGGTTCTTAAAATATACTAAGAAAAGATATTTTTTCTATATAAAAACATATTGGCTGGATTTGTCTCTGAGTGTGTGTACCTCATTTATTGTCTATGTGTATGTACAACAAATGCTTAACACTACTCCTTGGATAAGCCTACTGCTCGACCACACTACCACAAAATAGAGCATTAGTATTATCTATTTTTACCACTATTTTACCTCTAAGGGGAACCCTTGGACTCTGTGCATGCTATTCCTTACTTTGAAATAGCACATACAGAGCCAACTTCCTACATTGGTGGATCAGCGGTGGGGTACAAGACTTTGCATTTGCTGGACTACTCAGCCAATACCTGATCACACGACAAATTCCAAAATTGTCATTAGAAATTGATTTTTGCAATTTGAAAAGTTTTCTAAATTCTTAAAAGACCTGCTAGGGCCTTGTGTTAGATCCTGTTTAGCATTTCTTTTAGAGTTTAAAAGTTTGTAAAAGTTTGAATTAGATTCTAGAACCAGTTGTAGATTCTTAAAAAGTATTCCAACTTTTAGAAGCAAAATGTCTAGCACAGATGTGACTGTGGTGGAACTCGACACCACACCTTACCTCCATCTTAAGATGAGGGAGCTAAGGTCACTCTGTAAAATAAAGAAAATAACAATGGGCCCCAAACCTACCAAAATACAGCTCCAGGAGCTTTTGGCAGAGTTTGAAAAGGCCAACCCCTCTGAGGGTGGCAACTCAGAGGAAGAGGATAGTGACTTGGAGGAAAATTCCCCCCTACCAGTCCTATCTAGGGAGAACAGGGTCCCTCAAACCCTGACTCCAAAAATAATAGTCAGAGATGCTGGTTCCCTCACAGGAGAGACCAACACCTCTGAAATCACTGAGGATAACTCCAGTGAAGAGGACATCCAGTTAGCCAGGATGGCCAAAAGATTGGCTGTGGAAAGGCAGATCCTAGCCATAGAGAGGGAAAGACAAGAGATGGGCCTAGGACCCATCAATGGTGGCAGCAACATAAATAGGGTCAGAGATTCTCCTGACATGTTGAAAATCCCTAAAGGGATTGTAACTAAATATGAAGATGGTGATGACATCACCAAATGGTTCACAGCTTTTGAGAGGGCTTGTGTAACCAGAAAAGTGAACAGATCTCACTGGGGTGCTCTCCTTTGGGAAATGTTCACAGGAAAGTGTAGGGATAGACTCCTCACACTCTCTGGACAAGATGCAGAATCTTATGACCTCATGAAGGGTACCCTGATTGAGGGCTTTGGATTCTCCACTGAGGAGTATAGGATTAGATTCAGGGGGGCTCAAAAATCCTCGAGCCAGACCTGGGTTGACTTTGTAGACTACTCAGTAAAAACACTAGATGGTTGGATTCAAGGCAGTGGTGTAAGTAATTATGATGGGCTGTACAATTTATTTGTGAAAGAACACCTGTTAAGTAATTGTTTCAATGATAAACTGCATCAGCATCTGGTAGACCTAGGACCAATTTCTCCCCAAGAATTGGGAAAGAAGGCGGACCATTGGGTCAAGACAAGGGTGTCCAAGACTTCAACAGGGGGTGACCAAAAGAAAGGGGTCACAAAGACTCCCCAGGGGAAGGGTGATGAGACAACCAAAACTAAAAATAGTAAAGAGTCTTCTACAGGCCCCCAAAAACCTGCACAGGAGGGTGGGCCCAGAGCCTCTTCACAAAACAATGGGTACAAGGGTAAAAACTTTGATCCCAAAAAGGCCTGGTGTCATAGCTGTAAACAGCATGGACACCAAACTGGAGACAAGGCCTGTCCCAAGAAAGGTTCCACTCCAAACTCCCATCCAGGTAACACTGGTATGGCTAGTCTCCAAGTGGGATCAACAGTGTGCCCAGAGCAAATCAGGGTCCACACTGAAGCTACTCTAGTTTCTGAGGGTGGGGTGGATTTAGCCACACTAGCTGTCTGGCCGCCTAACATGCAAAAATACAGACAGCAACTCTTAATTAATGGGACTAGAATAGAGGGCCTGAGGGATACAGGTGCCAGTGTCACCATGGTGACAGAGAAACTGGTTTCCCCTGGCCAATACCTGACTGGAAAAACTTACACAGTCACCAACGCTGACAATCAGAGAAAAGTACATCCCATGGCAATGGTTACTTTAGAATGGGGAGGGGTCAATGGCCTGAAACAGGTGGTGGTCTCCTCAAATATCCCAGTGGACTGTCTGCTTGGAAATGACCTGGAGTCCTCAGCATGGGCTGAGGTAGAACTAAAAACCCATGCAGCAATGCTGGGTATCCCTGAACTGGTGTGTGTGAAAACAAGAGCACAATGCAAGGCACAGGGTGAACAAGTAGAGCTGGAGTCTGGAAGAATGGCCCAGCCTACGAAGAGGAAAGGAAAGTCAGTTGGGAAACCAACTGCAACACAGCAAAAGAAAGGGAACCTCTCTTCTCAGGAAGAAGTTCTGCCCTCTGAGGGAACTGAGCCTTTGGAGCCTGAACCTTATCAGGTTGAGCTCTTAGGCCCAGGGGGACCCTCAAGGGAGGAGCTGTGTAAGGGACAAGAAACCTGTCCCTCTCTTGAAGGCCTTAGGCAGCAAGCTGCTGAAGAGTCCAAGGGCAAGAAAAATGGAACACATAGGGTCTATTGGGAAGATGGACTCCTGTACACTGAGGCCAGAGACCCCAAACCTGGTGCCACTAGGAGAGTGGTAGTGCCTCAGCTGTTCAGAGAGTTCATCCTAACATTGGCCCATGACATTCCCCTTGCTGGACATTTGGGACAAACCAAGACGTGGGAGAGGCTAGTCAACCACTTCTACTGGCCCAATATGTCCAACATGGTTAAGGAGTTTTGCCTCTCCTGCCCCACCTGTCAAGCCAGTGGTAAGACAGGTGGGCATCCAAAGGCCCCCCTCATTCCACTTCCAGTGGTGGGGGTTCCCTTTGAAAGAGTGGGTGTGGACATAGTTGGTCCACTAGAACCTCCCACAGCCTCAGGAAATATGTATATCCTGGTAGTAGTGGATCATGCTACCAGGTATCCTGAAGCTATTCCCCTTAGGTCGACTACTGCCCCTGCAGTAGCCAAGGCCCTCATTGGTATTTTTACCAGAGTGGGTTTCCCTAAGGAGGTGGTGTCTGACAGAGGTACCAACTTCATGTCAGCATACCTAAAGCACATGTGGAATGAGTGTGGAGTGACTTATAAATTCACTACACCCTACCATCCACAAACTAATGGCTTAGTTGAGAGATTCAACAAGACATTAAAAGGCATGATCATGGGGCTCCCAGAAAAACTCAAAAGGAGATGGGATGTCCTCTTGCCATATCTGCTTTTCGCTTACAGGGAGGTACCACAGAAGGGAGTAGGATTCTCACCCTTTGAACTTATGTTTGGTCATCCTGTAAGGGGACCACTTGCTCTTGTTAAAGAAGGCTGGGAGAGACCTCTCCATGAGCCTAAGCAAGACATAGTGGACTATGTACTTGGCCTTCGCTCTAGAATGGCAGAGTACATGGAAAAGGCAACCAAAAACCTTGAGGCCAGCCAACAGCTCCAGAAGTTTTGGTATGACCAAAAGGCTGCACTGGTTGAGTTCCAACCAGGACAGAAAGTCTGGGTTCTGGAGCCTGTGGCTCCCAGGGCACTCCAGGACAAATGGAGTGGCCCTTACCCAGTGCTAGAAAGGAAGAGTCAGGTCACCTACCTGGTGGACCTGGGCACAAGCAGGAGCCCCAAGAGGGTGATCCATGTGAACCGCCTTAAGCTCTTCCATGACAGGGCTGATGTGAATCTGTTGATGGTAACAGATGAGGATCAGGAGGCAGAGAGTGAACCTCTCCCTGATCTTCTGTCATCAGACCCAAAAGATGGCACAGTAGATGGAGTGATCTACTCAGACACCCTCTCTGGCCAACAGCAAGCTGATTGTAGGAGAGTCCTACAACAGTTTCCTGAACTCTTCTCCTTAACCCCTGGTCAGACACACCTGTGTACCCATGATGTGGACACAGGAGACAGCATGCCTGTCAAGAACAAAATTTTTAGACAGTCTGACCATGTTAAGGAAAGCATCAAGGTGGAAGTCCACAAGATGCTGGAATTGGGAGTAATTGAGCGCTCTGACAACCCCTGGGCTAGCCCAGTGGTCTTAGTCCCCAAACCTCACACCAAAGATGGAAAGAAAGAGATGAGGTTTTGTGTGGACTACAGAGGGCTCAATTCTGTCACCAAGACAGATGCTCATCCAATTCCTAGAGCTGATGAGCTCATAGATAAATTAGGTGCTGCTAAATTCTTAAGTACCTTTGACTTGACAGCAGGGTACTGGCAAATAAAAATGGCACCTGGAGCAAAAGAGAAAACAGCATTCTCCACACCTGATGGGCATTATCAGTTTACTGTTATGCCCTTTGGTTTAAAGAATGCCCCTGCCACCTTCCAAAGGTTGGTGAATCAAGTCCTTGCTGGCTTGGAGTCCTTTAGCACAGCTTATCTTGATGATATTGCTGTCTTTAGCTCCACCTGGCAGGATCACCTGGTCCACCTGAAGAAGGTTTTGAAGGCTCTGCAATCTGCAGGCCTCTCTATCAAGGCATCCAAATGCCAGATAGGGCAGGGAACTGTGGTTTACTTGGGCCACCTTGTAGGTGGAGGCCAAGTTCAGCCACTCCAACCCAAGATCCAGACTATTCTGGACTGGGTAGCTCCAAAAACCCAGACTCAAGTCAGGGCATTCCTTGGCTTGACTGGGTATTACAGGAGGTTTGTGAAGGGATATGGATCCATTGTGACAGCCCTCACTGAACTCACCTCCAAGAAAATGCCCAAGAAAGTGAACTGGACTGTGGAATGCCAACAGGCCTTTGACACCCTGAAACAAGCAATGTGCTCAGCACCAGTTCTAAAAGCTCCAGATTATTCTAAGCAGTTCATTGTGCAGACTGATGCCTCTGAACATGGGATAGGGGCAGTTTTGTCCCAAACAAATGATGATGGCCTTGACCAGCCTGTTGCTTTCATTAGCAGGAGGTTACTCCCCAGGGAGCAGCGTTGGAGTGCCATTGAGAGAGAGGCCTTTGCTGTGGTTTGGTCCCTGAAGAAGCTGAGACCATACCTCTTTGGGACTCACTTCCTAGTTCAAACTGACCACAGACCTCTCAAATGGCTGATGCAAATGAAAGGTGAAAATCCTAAACTGTTGAGGTGGTCCATCTCCCTACAGGGAATGGACTTTATAGTGGAACACAGACCTGGGACTGCCCATGCCAATGCAGATGGCCTTTCCAGGTTCTTCCACTTAGAAAATGAAGACTCTCTTGGGAAAGGTTAGTCTCATCCTCTTTCGTTTGGGGGGGGGTTGTGTAAGGAAATGCCTCCTTGGCATGGTTGCCCCCTGACTTTTTGCCTTTGCTGATGCTATGTTTACAATTGAAAGTGTGCTGAGGCCTGCTAACCAGGCCCCAGCACCAGTGTTCTTTCCCTAACCTGTACTTTTGTATCCACAATTGGCAGACCCTGGCATCCAGATAAGTCCCTTGTAACTGGTACTTCTAGTACCAAGGGCCCTGATGCCAAGGAAGGTCTCTAAGGGCTGCAGCATGTCTTATGCCACCCTGGAGACTTCTCTCTCAGCACAGACACACTGCTTGCCAGCTTGTGTGTGCTAGTGAGGACAAAACGAGTAAGTCGACATGGCACTCCCCTCAGGGTGCCATGCCAGCCTCTCACTGCCTATGCAGTATAGGTAAGACACCCCTCTAGCAGGCCTTACAGCCCTAAGGCAGGGTGCACTATACCATAGGTGAGGGTACCAGTGCATGAGCATGGTACCCCTACAGTGTCTAAACAAAACATTAGACATTGTAAGTGCAGAGTAGCCATAAGAGTATATGGTCTGGGAGTCTGTCAAACACGAACTCCACAGCACCATAATGGCTACACTGAAAACTGGGAAGTTTGGTATCAAACTTCTCAGCACAATAAATGCACACTGATGCCAGTGTACATTTTATTGTAAAATACACCACAGAGGGCACCTTAGAGGTGCCCCCTGAAACTTAACCGACTATCTGTGTAGGCTGACTAGTTCCAGCAGCCTGCCACACTAGAGACATGTTGCTGGCCCCATGGGGAGAGTGCCTTTGTCACTCTGAGGCCAGTAACAAAGCCTGCACTGGGTGGAGATGCTAACACCTCCCCCAGGCAGGAGCTGTAACACCTGGCGGTGAGCCTCAAAGGCTCACCCCTTTGTCACAGCCCAGCAGGGCACTCCAGCTTAGTGGAGTTGCCCGCCCCCTCCGGCCACGGCCCCCACTTTTGGCGGCAAGGCTGGAGGGAACAAAGAAAGCAACAAGGAGGAGTCACTGGCCAGTCAGGACAGCCCCTAAGGTGTCCTGAGCTGAGGTGACTCTAACTTTTAGAAATCCTCCATCTTGCAGATGGAGGATTCCCCCAATAGGGTTAGGATTGTGACCCCCTCCCCTTGGGAGGAGGCACAAAGAGGGTGTACCCACCCTCAGGGCTAGTAGCCATTGGCTACTAACCCCCCAGACCTAAACACGCCCTTAAATTTAGTATTTAAGGGCTACCCTGAACCCTAGAAAATTAGATTCCTGAAACTACAAGAAGAAGGACTGCCTAGCTGAAAAACCCCTGCAGAGGAAGACCAGAAGACGACAACTGCCTTGGCTCCAGAAACTCACCGGCCTGTCTCCTGCCTTCCAAAGATCCTGCTCCAGCGACGCCTTCCAAAGGGACCAGCGACCTCGACATCCTCTGAGGACTGCCCCTGCTTCGAAAAGACAAGAAACTCCCGAGGACAGCGGACCTGCTCCAAGAAAAGCTGCAACTTTGTTTCCAGCAGCTTTAAAGAACCCTGCAAGCTCCCCGCAAGAAGCGTGAGACTTGCAACACTGCACCCGGCGACCCTGACTCGGCTGGTGGAGATCCAACACCTCAGGAGGGACCCCAGGACTACTCTAAGACTGTGAGTACAAAAACCTGTCCCCCCTGAGCCCCCACAGCGCCGCCTGCAGAGGGAATCCCGAGGCTTCCCCTGACCGCGACTCTTTGAATCCTAAGTCCCGACACCTGGGAGAGACCCTGCACCCGCAGCCCCCAGGACCTGAAGGACCGGACTTTCACTGGAGGAGTGACCCCCAGGAGTCCCTCTCCCTTGACCAAGTGGAGGTTTCCCCGAGGAACCCCCCCCTTGCCTGCCTGCAGCGCTGAAGAGATCCCTAGATCTCCCATTGACTTCCATTACAAACCCGACGCTTGTTTCTACACTGCACCCGGCCGCCCCGCGCTGCTGAGGGTGAAATTTCTGGGTGGGCTTGTGTCCCCCCCGGTGCCCTACAAAACCCCCCTGGTCTGCCCTCCGAAGACACGGGTACTTACCTGCAAGCAGACCGGAACCGGGGAACCCCCTTCTCTCCATTCTAGCCTATGCGTTTTGGGCACCACTTTGAACTCTACACCTGACCGGCCCTGAGCTGCTGGTGTGGTGACTTTGGGGTTGCTCTGAACCCCCAACGGTGGGCTACCTTGGACCAAGAACTAAGCCCTGTAAGTGTCTTACTTACCTGGTTAACCTAACAAATACTTACCTCCCCTAGGAACTGTGAAAATTGCACTGTGTCCACTTTTAAAACAGCTATTTGTGAATAACTTGAAAAGTATACATGCAATTTTGATGATTTGAAGTTCCTAAAGTACTTACCTGCAATACCTTTCGAATGAGATATTACATGTAGAATTTGAACCTGTGGTTCTTAAAATAAACTAAGAAAAGATATTTTTTCTATATAAAAACCTATAGCTGGATTTGTTTCTGAGTGTGTGTACCTCATTTATTGTCTATGTGTATGTACAACAAATGCTTAACACTACTCCTTGGATAAGCCTACTGCTCGACCACACTACCACAAAATAGAGCATTAGTATTATCTATTTTTACCACTATTTTACCTCTAAGGGGAACCCTTGGACGCTGTGCATGCTATTCCTTACTTTGAAATAGCACATACAGAGCCAACTTCCTACAACAAGCACCCTTCTAAATGTAACAGAGCTAGAAGTAAGGCATTTACTTCAACAGAGAAAAAGGCTAGCACTACTTCCCAGGACAACAAATTTAAATGGCATGCTCCCTAAAGTACCTGAGTACATTATAACAATTCCTCCATTATAACAACTAATACCGCATCCTAAAAAGGCACAAGTCAAACCCCTGTTGCCCTTAGATAACAACAACACATACTGATTCCAGAACACCTCCTATGTGGTAAGCACAATGATAGAAGAATAATAACTTTTACAACTGAAATCAACCTCCTGAGACAAAGACTGTGAAAAGTAGGGAATGGATAGGAACCTTTAAAATGTGCCCTTTACCATCCACACAGATACACATCATATATGGGGAATACCGTAACACTAACATGCTCCTTATTTATATACCTCAGCCTAACAAAATGCAACTTACTATGAGCTTTTAAAACACATCAGCGTAAACAAATGAGCTAATACCCACTACAGGAAATGCTAAAAAGCTTGAAGAATCACTAATTCAAATAACACTTAACCTATACCCAAACAGGGCCATTCAACTGACCCCTGAGGATATTGCAGCATAAATTTGCAAATTAAAATTTTATGGAACAAAAATAGAAATCTTGCAGCATTATTGCATCACTTTATTTTACTCTTAATCATTCATTTTCAGCCTCAAAAACAATGGAAACTGTTTTAGCATCAGTGTATTTTACTTTGAAATGGGCATGTTTAAAGTTCCTGAGAGTGGTTGTTTGCTATACAGGAAGAAGGAATCCTGCTAAACTCAACGACTCAGGTTTGCAAATAAATCAGGATTACACACATTCTCAAAACAAATACGGAACTCAACAAGAAGCACAAGCACATTTTCAGTTACCGCAGAGGTATGTGTGTCAGCAAAGAAACCACTGGCTTCCAACAGTTATGATTTAGTCCGCATCTGCCATCAAGGAAACAGACCAGGCTGCGGTATGTGACATTTGATTTATACAGTATATCGGGAGCGTGGACCTTGGTACTTTGTATCTTTGAAGGATCAGGTGTTGTTAGTCGTACATTGAACTGACTGCACAGTTTATATATGTTTGAGGCATGTGCCCTCCAGAATGGGTTTGTCCTTTACCGTGCAGTGTGACACTCTGGAGTCTTTCAATCTGAAGCCACCATGTCAATGTGCCAATTGGGGTGGGAGGTCTCTCATACAGTATCCTCCAGAGTTATGTATTTGCTTCTCTGGACCTATCACCAAGTCTAATACTGCACCTGCACCCCAATCTTCTGCGACCAGGATGTCTGTCCCCTTCGTTTATGAGTCCTACAGTGTAATGCCCAAGAACTCACATTACTGGGTCCCCAATCCATTGAAGCCAGCCCACAAGAGAGAATTCCCAAGGATATTGCACCTAACACCCTTCCTTCCCTTGTGCCACTGACAGTTATTATGTACAAACCAACCCACAAACATATTTTCCAATTAAAAAAACACTCCTCTAATCTTGTTTCCTACAATGAAGTGCCATATACCACCAGCATTTATCACAACCACTGCTAATTACTTTGGGTTGCATTCCTTTGTTGCACAATGTGCATTACAGACTGGCACCAATCACCTTGGTCCAGCACAAAATGTTAATTAATGCCATCTTTCACCAGCAACACCAGTCACCCCAAACTGATTTTGGCTTCACCGGCATCATCATGAGGCAGCTCTTGTGAAGTGGCCCTGCAAGCAGAAGGTATGGGATTTGCACTTATAGTATCCCACTGGCAAAAAAAATATGTATTGACAAATGTAATAAACCCAACTTTAATGTGTTAAGACGTATAAAGACAAATACAAATGCACATTGACAATTTGTGCTTCATCTCTATGCAACATGCTCCTTTCTATGCCTTTAATGTGTGTGCCCTCTTTTTTCATTTGTTAAGCTTGTTGCACAATACATCAAGTTGAAAAGTGACATAGCACAAATAGTATCCATGCATTTGTTCATACTTGTGTTTGAATGTATTAAAACATTAAAGCCAGACCTACTGTACTTTTTAGAGCTTGCTTGATAATAAATTAACAATATTTGATCCTCGTCAATCATTTCTTAAGAATCACCGTGACATGCTGGGGACTTACATGAACAATAAGAAAGAGACTTCATCCTGGAAAAGACAATGCTAAGAGAAGGCATGCCATATCATATCACACAAGTAAAAGCAAGTCTACCCACACATTTCTACCATCTGTTTAGCGTCAACACTGCCCCTGTGGCCCCTTATGTCGATATGCTGAGGTCAAGAGATACACAAGGAGAACCAATAAAAGAGAATGTCAAACTACGGGTGCTTATCATACAGACATACAAACTGCTGAATGATAAAGGATTTGCATACACAACGAACGTCCAAGATGCCTTTTGAAGCACAACTTGACACAGTAATTCAGACAAAATGTATCTTTGTGACCATACTAGTATTTTATGTCAACATCACACATCACATTGCACACACCAGAGTATGTCTGATTGGCGGTGGTAGCACGGGGTCTCTCTGCACGGGCTGCCAGGACCCTGATTTCAGAGACAGGGCTGCCCGTGTGCGGCATCTGCCCGGAGACCTTTTTTAGTTTTTTGTTTGTGGCAGAAATGGTAAATATTGCTGCTGTCATGCTCCTCAGCTGATTTTGCAAATATTTAATGAATCACGAAATCACGAAATGCTGGAGGGTCTGATTCAAGGCTGCTACTACCACTTCAGCACAAGCATTTGAAACTCCTGCAAAATATTCACTAGATGTAGGAGATGCAACGAAAGACACTTTGCTTTTGAAATTAAAAGGTTAATTGTCCTGGTATATGCACATGTAAAAGATATAGCTAAGCACTACAACATTCTTGTAGCATCCCCATTTTTCCAAATAAATGAAGAAATACTAAGTCCACTAAAGAACAACGACAAAGACACTTTGGTTGGCAGACTGCACTCCTCTGAAAACACAAAAGGATGATGGACAGAGTGCTGAACAATGCAAACACTCACCCCCAGTCGCAGATCTTGGTTTAATCCATCGTTCTTTTGCTCACCATGCCATCCCATTTTGGACCCTCATGGGAACAGTCCAGCCCACTGTGCCATTGGCTTCAAGCTAGCCTGGCTGATGAAAGGTGATACCCTGAAACCGGTAACAGGATGCTTGTTTCCGGTCCAGGGAGGACCTGGCTTGGCAGTTCAGGCTGGACTGTTCCCATGAGCATGCAATAGGACTCCACTGGCCTTGCTTAAGGGAGACTTATATATGATGTTAAGTGATAAGGTGACTTTGCCATTAGTTTGAATGGCAAGGTTGAACTGGCAGTGAAAATACTGTTCTTCCACTCTGCAGTAGCAGGCTGGGAGCCTTTTTGTACCTTGTCACACGAAAGATGGAACAAACAGTGCTGCACAGTCTAGGCCTGAATTATAGTTTGGCATAGAGGTTATCGCATCCAACATTTTACAAGTTCCATAGGCTATTATGGAGTTTTAATACGTTGGAAGGAATGTCCATTACATTTGTGATGGAATAGCCCTTTCGTTAAGCTCTAAATCAGGTTCTCTGTCTTACATGCCTTGGTTACCCCTAGTACCATAATCTAGGGGCTTATAAGTAAGGCAGGCCTTGCCAGTTGGTATTTTCCAATTTGACATGTACTTTGTATGGGTTATAAGAATGACAAAATTCTTACCTTAATCTGTTAAACAATAACAGGGAACTGTGACCAATGCAAATTAAATCCACCTCAAAATGACACTAACAGGCTATAAAATACAGGTAGTCGTAGAAAATGGCTGTTATTTGAAAATAAAATAGAAAAGACTAGTTCACAATAGAAATCAAGAGAAATGTTTAAAACATTATTAAAAAGTGGTAGAATGTATATAACAATTTTTTTTAAATGTTTAAAAAATGGTAAACAATGTTTTGAATAAACACAAATGCATATGTAAATTAAATAGTCATATAAAAATCTAACTCTAGTAAAGAATACTAATAAATGTTTTCTAAAACATCGCTATAACAATGTCCTTTGCATAAAAATATATATGTATGAAAAAATAATTTGTTCAAATAGATGAAAATATTGTATTTCTGTAACATGGTTCTTTTTTTAAAATTAGATGTATCAAAAATAAAAGTTAAAAAATAAACATCAATTAAAACAAATAAAATGCAGACATAAAAACGTTGTTAAATCTTGAAGATTGAGATGTATGGTTCCACATGTGTGGTTCTGAGGAGTTTCATCACCTTATAATGGAACTGCCCTTCGGCCTTGTTTACCTTTATGGTCATGGAATTTATATATTACCCAGTGTTGGTCAGTTATATTTAGGGCTATGTTTTTATAGTAAATTGATTGTTTGTGTTTTTTATTAACGTTGAAGCCTCTTTACAAAACTTTTTTTTTTTTTTAAAGTCTCATCCACCTCAGCTTCCTCCTTGAAAGTTTTGGTGTGATTCGTCGAGCGGTGGCCAAGGAAATGAAGGTGTTACAAAATGCATTTTTCAAACACAATATTTCATAGGAAAATTGAACAACATTATAGCAAACAACAGCACACACTTTTCAGTTTTAATCCCTCTAGGTGGACCACGAAAAGGGGCATGAGTTCTCTCTCCCAAACCATTACATGACCCCGGGGCTACTTTATGTTATTTTAGGGGGGTGGGGCATATGGCCCATCTCCCAGAGCCTTTACATGGCTCTGGGATCCCATCCTCCAGGGCCGGATTATGCTTTTTGAAGGGGTGGGAGGTGAGCAGCATCACTCTTCAAGCCATCACTTGGCCTTTGAGCCCCCATCCCACCCAGCACACCCACAGCTATTAGAGTGCATGGGGCCATAGGATGGAGTCAAAGGGCCCTTACTTCCATGCCAGATCCCCTGTTTGTGTCCATCTGGGGTGCGGCAGGAGTCAGCAGCATTTGTTGGCTCCCACTCGGTGGGAGCAGCTTTCCTATCTGCTCCCTCATGGTGGGAAAAAAACCTGTGTTCCCTACCCAGGAGAATGTATGCAGGGAGTTGAAGTCCTCTCTCCAACACTCTTCCAGGCAGAGAACCACACTGTATCCCAGGGATGTGGTCCCACGGACACTGCTGCCATTATAAGGCTCTGGGGCCTCCTACCCAAATTAATATATATAGACAGAGCGTTTTTTGTTTTGCCTATAACTTTGGAGCCACTAGACGAATCTTTAAAAAAAATTCAAAACGTATACTTTGGTCAGTTCAACTACTAACTTGAAAGATTCGGGGTGATCCGTCAAGTGGGGGCCGAGACAAGGGGGGTCCCAAAACACATTTTCCCAATCCATTTTTCCATAGGATCTTTAACCACGCCTACAGCCTGAACACTGAACAGAATTACACTAAACTAGATTTTGTTCCGCAGATTACACTTTTTGTAGTTTGGTGCTAATCTGATATGTAGTTTTGGAGCAATTTAAGGCCAGAAAATATAGATATCTAAGGACACGGATCTAACTTCAACAAGGAAGTGTTGGTAGCCATTTTGGGACTCAGCTTCAGCCAAGTCCCATAATTATAAACCAAAAAATAGAAAAGGAGCCAGGGGAGAGTCACCCTGACCCCTTAGCCTGATGCTGGGTCCCTAAGGGACCTCGCCAGGGCTAAAAATATTTTTTTTTTCAAAACAAATATTGAAAAAATCAACATATGGATCCGCAGATTTTTCCAAGATTTTTTTTTTTTTTTAACGTTGTCTCCCGCATCATGAGTGATGTAATACGTGAGGTCTTCGGCAGGGGTGCAGGTTATAGTTTCTTCAGTAAACTATGAAAGTATAACTGGTGAAGTTCAGTGTTATTTTGTTTTTAAAACTTTAGTTATTTATGTTACTACATCATTTAAACATAGCATCACTTTAACCTTTGTTTTTTTCCAGTGCGTTTCTAGGGTTTTTATATACAACCTGAAGTCTTATTACCTTACTTAACAATCATTTTAAACATTGCTTTTTCAGTCACTTCCAGATTTTGTAACATAACATAAGATATTACATTACCTAACTATAACACCATATTAACCTTTGTTTTCTTCAGTGATTCTCTGACTTTTTTTTAAATCAGATTCATTTAAATTCCTCACTGAGTATAGATTTTTACTGTGGGCAGTAGGGGTTGGACACAGGGCCCACCATCCACAGGTGGCTTAATCCCCACTAGTGAACAACTCCCGCCATGGAATGTTTTTGGTTGTGCATAGCACAGAGTTGACTATTGGCCCTGGCCTGCTGCAAAGCCCTATGCCCAACCCTCACAAATGAACATCCCGCAGTGGCCCGGCTCTGAATGCAATGCCCTACAGGCAATCAATCTCTCATATATGTCTAGGCCACCTTTAAATTTAGTTTTCACTGTACCAGGGAAATCTACCATACTGCTGCACAATCAGTATACAAAGTACAGTGGAAGAGTGCAAGCTTCACTTTTTAACTCCATGGGACCTCATGGGCTAGCCTTTCTTGACTCAGCTGGATCACCACAGTACCATCAGGATGAAAACAAAATGTATTTTAGCACCGGGGGACCGTTCTCGGACCCCACCACAAGGCCAGGAAGTCAGATTACTCCTAGTTGCCCCCTTGTAGATAATTTTTTTATGAATCTCAGAACATGGGGACCGAGTGCCCAGGTCATGAAATGGCATCTGCAACATTTTAGTTGCTGTTTTGACCCACCAATTAGAATGCTCAGTACCACAGGTTAAAAAGCCCTCTAGGTCAATCAATGTGGTTTATTTTTTGATTTTGCAGTGCCATGGGAGAACTATGGTAGCCACTGTCTAAATATCACAATATTTTGACCTTTAATTTCCCTCACAAAAACAGAATATTACAAAATCAATGAAGCTACCTTTCTCCGAAAAGACCAAGCATTCTACAAAAATTGGTATTATTCCGTTTGGCCATTTTTTCTGTATTCTTTTCCAAACTTTTTATAGGAAGTCACATGGTAAAAATTGATTTTACGATTCCCTTTTTCTCCTACCCTGCTTGACAGATCACCCCGAAACTTTCTAGAAAGAAGATGCGATGGATGAACCATTTTTTGGAAAGTGTTGTGAAGATTTGTGAAACAGAGCCACCATTATTAGCAAAACAAAAAATGTTCTTACTATGGTACTTCTGTGACTTCATGAAATGAAACAATGAATGATAACTGTAGGAAAGTACCATCTTGCCTGGCATGATTCCCCCATTTTTCACTGTATATATGTTGTTTTAGTTGTATGTGTCACTGGGACCCTGGTAACCCAGGGCCCCAGTGCTCATAAGTGTGCCTGAATGTGTTACCTGTGTAGTGACTAACTGTCTCACTGCGGCTCTGCTAATCAGAACCTTAGTGGTTATGCTCTCTCATTTCTTTCCAAATTGTCACTAACAGTCTAGTGACCATTTTTACCAATTTACATTGGCTTACTGGAACACCCTTATAATTCCCTAGTATATGGTACTAAGGTACCCAGGGTATTGGGGTTCCAGGAGATCCCTATGGGCTGCAGCATTTCTTTTGCCACCCATAGGGAGCTCTGACAATTCTTACACAGGCCTGCCACTGCAGCCTGAGTGAAATAACGTCCACGTTATTTCACAGCCATTTTACACTGCACTTAAGTAACTTATGAGTCACCTATATGTCTAACCTTTACCTGGTAAAGGTTAGGTGCAAAGTTACTTAGTGTGAGGGCACCCTGGCACTAGCCAAGGTGCCCCCACATTGTTCAGAGCCAATTCCCTGAACTTTGTGAGTGCGGGGACACCATTACACGCGTGCACTACATATAGGTCACTGCCTATATGTAGCTTCACAATGGTAACTCCGAATATGGCCATGTAACATGTCTATGATCATGGAATTGCCCCCTCTATGCCATCGTGGCATAGTTGGCACAATCCCATGATCCCAGTGGTCTGTAGCACAGACCCTGGTACTGCCAAACTGCCCTTCCTGGGGTTTCACTGCAGCTGCTGCTGCTGCCAACCCCTCAGACAGGCATCTGCCCTCCTGGGGTCCAGCCAGGCCTGGCCCAGGATGGCAGAACAAAGGACTTCCTCTGAGAGAGGGTGTTACACCCTCTCCCTTTGGAAAATGGTGTGAAGGCAGGGGAGGAGTAGCCTCCCCCAGCCTCTGGAAATGCTTTGTTGGGTACAGATGTGACCAATTCTGCATAAGCCAGTCTACACCGGTTCAGGGGACCCCTTAGCCCTGCTCTGGCGCGAAACTGGACAAAGGAAAGGGGAGTGACCACTCCCCTGACCTGCACCTCCCCTAGGAGGTGTCCAGAGCTCCTCCAGTGTGCTCCAGACCTCTGCCATCTTGGAAACAGAGGTGCTGCTGGCACACTGGACTGCTCTGAGTGGCCAGTGCCACCAGGTGACGTCAGAGACTCCTTGTGATAGGCTCCTTCAGGTGTTGCTAGCCTATCCTCTCTCCTAAGTAGCCAAACCCTCTTTTCTGGCTATTTAGGGTCTCTGTCTCTGGGGAAACTTTAGATAACGAATGCAAGAGCTCATCCGAGTTCCTCTGCATCTCTCTCTTCACCTTCTGATAAGGAATCGACTGCTGACCGCGCTGGAAGCCTGCAAAACTGCAACAAAGTAGCTAAGACGACTACTGCAACTCTGTAACGCTGATCCTGCCGCCTTCTCAACTGTTTTCCTGTTTGTGCATGCTGTGGGGGTAGTCTGCCTCCTCTCTGCACCAGAAGCTCTAAAGAAATCTCCCGTGGGTCGACGGAATCTTCCCCCTGCAACCGCAGGCACCAAAAAGCTGCATTACCGGTCCCTTGGGTCTCCTCTCAGCACGACGAGCAAGGTCCCTTGAATCCAGCGACTCTGTCCAAGTGACCCCCACAGTCCAGTGACTCTTCAGTCCAAGTTTGGTGGAGGTAAGTCCTTGCCTCACCTCGCTGGGCTGCATTGCTGGGAACTGTGACTTTTGCAGCTACTCCGGCCCCTGTGCACTTCCGGCGGAAATCCTTTGTGCACAGCCAAGCCTGGGTCCACGGCCCTCTAACCTGCATTGCACGATGTTCTAAGTTGGTCTCCGGCGACGTGGGACCCCTTTGTGCGACTTCGGGTGAGCCCCGTTTCACTCATCCTCGTAGTGCCTGTTTCTGGCACTTCTCCGGTGCTACCTGCTGCTGAGAGGGCTCCTTGTCTTGCTCGACGTCTCTTCTCTCTCCTGGTCCAATTTGCAACCTCCTGGTCCCTCCAGGGCCACAGCAGCGTCCAAAAACGCTAACCGCATAATTTGCAGCTAGCAAGGCTTGTTGGTGTTCTTTTGGCAGGAAAACACTTCTGCACAACTCTCCACGGCGAGAGGAATCCGTCCACCAAAGGGGAAGTCTCTAGCCCTTTTTGTTCCTGCAGAAACCTCAGCTTCTTCTGTCCAGTAGAAGCTTCTTTGCACCCACAGCTGGCATTTCCTGGGCATCTGCCCATCTCCGACTTACTTGTGACTTTTGGACTTGGTCCCCTTGTTCCACAGGTACCCTAGATTGGAAATCCACAGTTGTTGCATTGTTGGTTTGTGTCTTTCCTGCATTATTCCTCTAACACGACTTCTTTGTCCTTAGGGGAACTTTAGTGCACTTTGCACTCACTTTTCAGGGTCTTGGGAGGGTTATTTTTCTAACTCTCACTATTTTCTAATAGTCCCAGCGACCCTCTACAAGGTCACATAGGTTTGGGGTCCATTCGTGGTTCGCATTCCACTTTTGGAGTATATGGTTTGTGTTGCCCCTATCCCTATGTGTTCCCATTGCATCCTATTGTAACTATACATTGTTTGCACTGTTTTCTAAGACTATACTGCATATTTTTGCTATTGTGTATATATATCTTGTGTATATTTCCTATCCTCTCACTGAGGGTACACTCTAAGATACTTTGGCATATTGTCATAAAAATAAAGTACCTTTATTTTTAGTATAGCTGTGTATTGTGTTTTCTTATGATATTGTGCATATGACACTAAGTGGTACTGTAGTAGCTTCACCCGTCTCCTAGTTCAGCCTAAGCTGCTCTGCTAAGCTACCATTATCTATCAGCCTAAGCTGCTAGACACCCTATACACTAATATGGGATAACTGGGCCTGGTGCAAGGTGCAAGTACCCCTTGGTACTCACTACAAGCCAGTCCAGCCTCCTACAATAACATTTTTGCCTACTTTGAGTGATGCATACCTTGGGTGTTTCTGGTTTGAATATATTGCAAGTTTCAGTTTCTATAGTACCTGTCAATCAGAGCCTGATGAATAAGACAACCGTTTCATAAGCAGAATCGAAGCTCTAATGATTGAAAATTTTGGACCCGTTTAGACTGACTGAAAAATATTTTAGATGTATATGTTTAGAGCTAAAGAATATAATTGTGGTTTTTAGTGGCATTTTCAACTAAAGTGAAGGATTCTACAGCATAGTTTCAGTAGCAAGACATAGTCAGTAAGTCAACATCTGGGTGTTAAGGCCGGCCAGCCCCTGGATGGAATTCAATAATGTGGTCTTGTCTACAGCGATCATCCTTAAATGATCCTCAGCCTTCTCATGGAGTGCATTCTGGGACACCGGGATGGGGCTGTGGGGGTACCTGCAGTGACTGTGATGCCACCCCTTTTAGAGGGGCAGCTACAGCCAACTGGAGGGGCAAGAGAGTCGGTGGAGATAGAAACGTGAGTGGCAGACGATGACGTGGTTGTAAAAGGTGCTCCCAGGTCTGCCACTACTAGGGACTGGTTTTCATTGTAGGCCTCAGAAGAAGATATTGAGTCACTGGAGGCCTCGTGCCAGTCCTCTCACCTCCCATGCCACTGGGTCCCTCGGTGTCTGTGGTGTCCACACAAGAGCTACAGTGGCCAGCTTCCTCCCCGCAGACATGGCCACTGTCACTTTCGCCTTGCCCGGAAAATACTGAAAAAACATATATAACACTTTGAGGATATCTGTATAAATACAATCGGACATGAACTTTGAACACACAACCTTTGCTCAAAGTCAAGAAATTCCCCATGCCAGCTCATATAGCATGTATGCCTTTGTCTCTTATGCACCTGTAGTCCCCTCTATGACAAAGGGCTTCAGCAGCATGAGTAAATACAGGCCATGAGACATTGCTAACCCTCTGCAGTACACAGCTAAAATATATTCACATTTCCAAAAGAGCAATGTGTTGGGCCTGAAATTGATGTCACAAGATGGGATTCCACATCTATGTGACGTAACCTTCTATCTGCAAATCTCCCTTTAGGTATCAAATTTCTCCCCATTATTGATTTCTTATCTGGACAGAACTAAGGGTACTCAAATGTTGTTTGGAGGACATGTAACTCTTTCACCAAGGTGGACACATTCATGCCTCTTGCAATTAAAACAGCTTGGCACATACTTTAACTTTGTTTCACGCTCACTGCCTTACATGCACATTTGTAAAGGAAAGCACCATGCCAACCTGCTACTGTCCGCATGAACTGAGTAGAAATTGGCTGTACAAACAGGTTCCAGATTAGGAATGATGCCACTGTACACATGTTTCCCGTCCTTATGGAGCTGGTGATCATTATACTAGAGGCATAGTACCAATTTACCAATGTCAAGTCTGATACATGTGCTGCATTATAAGTGTGCAGTTTGCCAGGTCCTAAGTAACAGGACCTACATGATCTACTCAATTTGGCAATGGAGCATCCCACCTGACCCTATCATTAAATAGGGCATGTTTGGTTCACATATCCATCATGACATGGAGAAAATGCAGGTACCCCTTTGTTCACAAGCAGCCATGTGTCTGCTCAAAAAGTGCTTGTCTTGTGATGAGGAATGTAGAAGCAACCTTCAACACAAAGCAATACACTAGACCAGACACAGCATCAGATGCTGTCTACACCTCCAGAAATCCTCATGTGTGTTGAATGTGGGTCAACCATCATGTTGATGAGATACAACATTGCTGGGAATTAAAAAGGTTAAACAACAAAAATATCTAAAGACAATAACTTACCCCCTTGATGCTGCGGTAGGGCCCTCAACTGCCCATCATGGTCCGGGCAGGCCACCGCTAGGATGAGGGCCTTTATGGGTGACAGAGTGCAGCACGGCTGCTTGGATCATTGGGAAGAATACCCAAGCTGACTTTCAGCAGACATGTGTCAAGCGCAGCAGGTCCTCCCACCTCTTCTGACAATGCAGGCTGTGCTACTTATGAACCCCCAGGTTCTACACCTTCTTGGCCTTCCAAATTTCCCACTTTTGATGGGTGTTGATCTACATGGATGAAAGAAAAGAACAAGAAGACAGGTTTTGATTGATTTCTTTTGTCTATAGTGCTGTTACACAATTTCATAGCATCGCTTACATTCTTTTGCCAAACAGTACCTCCATCTTTTCCTTTGAACATTTAGAGGTTTCCTAGGAAATGCTGATTTGCAGTGTTTGTTTGAGCACACTCAACACAGTCTATCTCCTCTTGTTACCATTTCAGGCCCAAAACATAATCTAGGCCAAGGCTATGAAGCAATTCCTGACGAGACACTCATTCCTGCTTTCTCATAATAATTGTGAGCTACTTGAGGCTAAACAACCTGTACAGTGCTTGCAAATAAGCACACTAAGGGCAGTAGGGAAGCCATATGTAAGTGAGAGCAGCTATGTGTAAGCGAGAACAAGGATTTGGGGGCTGTATTAACAAGTGTGTGTAGGAATGGGACATACTTGTGTGGATGGTTGAGAGCCTGTGGCATTTGAACTTGCAGCACGGAAAATAAGTTACCCTAAAAGTGGCCCCATAACCTGTATGAAACCATACAGAGCATTATATTCCACAATATGAGCTGTATTCCCACTTGACAGGACAGCATCAGACAATTCCACTACTTTAAAATATTTTCTGCCACTTAACATCACTATTATTTTGATATTGGCTGTATGTTGTCACTTGTATTACTGGTACTGACAACTGGTCACTGGTAATAAGGGGTTTTGCAGTTTGTCTGATGAAACTGGAATTATGAGTTGAATGGACAGGTATTACAGCTTCTCAATCCAGGTGACTTTACATTTCCATGCACAGACATTTCTAACAGTGGCAAACAACATTCTTTCTCCATCAAACTCATGCAGTCTACTCCACTCCAATCACAAGACTTCACCCATGAACATGAAAAGGGACAAATTAGGCTGTGGACAAAAAATGAAACAAGTAAGTTAGTCAAACGTTTCTCAATCAGACATGTACCTGTTCCTCTAGGGTCCCATAGAGCTGGTTGTATAGAGACAGGACCTCCATGGTAAGGCGCTCCAGTTCCTTGGTGCTGAAGGAAGAGGCCCTGTCACCTGCTTTCCCCCGAATCCTAACTCCCAGAGGTCAGTAACAGCAGTGAAAAAAATGAGGAGGTCTTGTTGGCTGCAGTGTTAGGAGGCAAGTGAGGTTTTTCCAATATGCTGCATACAAATATACGGCGGATGCTATCCGTGATGGAGACGGCCACAGCTATTGGCTTTCTTTCATGGCTGTCACACACGTTAGCCTATGACAGGGACTGTCGTGGACGGTACCATCTACTACGTGGTCATCTTCCGCTGACAACTATCAGGTACTCAATTTCCTGATGGCACGGTCAGGCATCTGCCATTTTAGGGTATAAAGCTATGCATTTTTCAATTGCTAGTGCATCACCAGCACTCAAAATGGAGACGAGTTTATCTATAAATGTCAGATACGAACACCAGTTTTCTTGGCAAGATATAACACAATAAAATGTGAACGTGACTGTGTTTGACATCGATAATTCTGAGGGGAAAAGTGATAACTCATTTGACAGTATTTAAAATATATTTTTTGAAAATGATGTGCAAATATTGCATTTCAAAAAGATTATTTGCATATAATGACCCAAAAATATATTAAATGCAAAAATTATTTTTAAAGTTCAAAACATTTGATAACAATATGTGTATATGTATTTACACAATGGCATTCCTAATGTTACCAAGCCTTAAGATCTGCTAATCTTTAAAGTGTGGTGTGACCATTTCAGCTGATATTTGTTTGCCATACATACAGACCTCTGAAACCAGCCATGGGTAGGAGATGACAGCCTCAGGTGTTCCTGCCCTTTCCAGACCTTGCCGCCATGGAGGAAAGTGATGCCATCAAAAAATGTTGGCTAAATAGGAAAACTATCCTGGATTTGTGTCAGCAGTTGGAGCCTCATGTCCTGCCTCACAATATGAATCCAACAGCAATAACACTGATCATGAAACTCATGGCAGTACTGCATTTTGTGGCCATGGGCTCTTTTCAATACACTTTGGCAGTATCTGGGGACATGTCCCAGCCAACCTTCGGTGGTGTGCTACAAGAAGTCCTTGCTTCCTTGATGAGACACATCAACAAGCTACATCCACTTCCCACATCAACAGGATTTGGCCACCGTGAAGGGAGAATGTTATGCTTTGGGTGGATTACCACATGTGGTTGGAGCAATAGATGGAACCCATATTGCCTTGGTGCCACCACATGCAAGGGAAGAGGTCTACCGTAATGGGAAGAACTTCCATTCTATCAAAGTGCAAATTGTCTGCTTAACAGATTTATACATCGCAAGTGTGGACAATGGCTTGATATGTAAGTAATCTTTTGATGTGTAGTTCCCATGTAGGAGACTCAGTGTATCCTAACTGACAATGGCTTTTGGCAAAGCTGAAGAATCCAACAACACCAGGGGAAGTCTGCTTCAATGAGGCCCATGGAAGAACAGAGAGGCCAGTGGAACGGGCATTCAGGCTTCTGAAGGCCAGGTTTAGGTGCCTGGACAAGACCGGTGAAACCTTCCGCTAATAAGCTGTGCCAAATCACAGTTGCCTCCTGCATGCTCCATAACATCACCCTGGAAAGGAACATCCATATAATCACAGAGGAGGGAGACTGTGATGAGCCACAGGGTAAGGATGTTCAAATACCCCATGAAGATGTCAGTGGTGAAGAAGGAGTTGACTTACATCAAGATGTGATTGACCAAATCTTCACCTGAATGTAAGTATACCTTTACAAACTGTAACTTCCAATGTCAGAACAACCATTGACATATGGAACATATCAGTCTGCAATGGTAATTTGTTAGGAATGGTCAGTGCAGGAAAGTCCAAGGCAAATATATTAGTGGATCAAAGTTTCCCTGCTTTGACTACTGTGTTTATTGACATAAATTAAATTTGCTTTTGCTAAGTATGTGTGTCCTCATAACTTGTCATTTGAGTCAGAATTAATATGTGAAATAATTTACTATCCCTTCTTATTCTGACTCAGGGTCATTCACCATGTCATTTTCATTTGGACATTTTCAAGCTGTGACGCTTTCAGTGATATGTTGATGTTTGAAAGTGCAAAGTGAACATGTGTTGATCCAGGGACAGACACACATCTTGGGATGGACGAGTCTTGTACCTAGACAATTTGAACTCTGATGGAATGGAAGTTCAGGAAATTGTATCAGACCTGTTTTCTGTGTCATGGTGCCATTAAGGCAATGTGTGCCACTTGCCACATGTGTATGTCAAGCCCTAGTATACAGTTCTTACTTCACATTGGCTAAGTTTTCAATTTGTGGACAGTGGAGGTAACTGTTGATGTGTCTCCTCATAGTTGATAGAACTTTTTGTTAGCACACTACTGAATCATGGTTGTGTCATTGCACCAAATACTGCCACAGTGTCCTGTAATGGTCATGTTGCCTCAAATATTGTTACTGTCATGATGTAGACTATTGACGATATTGATGTAGGATTCTTATTGTGAGGGATGGTTATATGTCTCCAACTGAGTTCATGCATCAGTGATAGTTTTCCTATTTAATTTGATTCCATCAAATATACCCTTTCCTCCATGACACCAAGGTTGTGAGCGTCCACCCTGAATGCACAGAATGCATGGTTTGGGAAACTCAGTTCTGATTTCCTCTGATCTTGTTATCTACGTATGTATGTTCCCAATACATTATGAATTGTGTTTGTTTTTTGTGAATAAAAAGGGTAACACAGTTCCTCTTTGTCATTTATAATTTTAATTTGCAAATAAATGTTCAAAAGATTTGACAACATGATGGTGGAAGACAAACATGACAAATGGAAAGCCACAATAAATCCAACAAGAGTCTTGTAGTCTGTGTACATAACATTTATTTGCATGACAGAAAAGAACAGAAAGGTGAAACAAAAAATGAAGAAAAAAACAAAAATGTCTATCATGGTGGATGGAAGTATGGTAGTAGAGCCAAAAAACTGTTTAGAGCCCAATGTACAAAATACAACTTTCCTCAGAAAAGGTAATTGTGTCCATGAAATAACCCACAGACTGATTCGTAGACAAACGCTGGAGAAAATTAGGATCTGTGTCGCTTGGAGTTGGTAGGATCTGTGTCTCTTGGAGGTGGTGGTGGAGGTCTTGCCATCCTGTCCTGGAGGTCCAGATGATCATCCCCTCAAGGGAGGAGCGGGACATGGGTGCAGGGACCACTAACCCCATCCCACAACCCTGTGCCCTTGAGGAAGTGTGCCCCATCCACTGAGCCCTGGCAGGACTAGCGACAGTATTGTCTCAACAGAAGCCAGGACTGGGGGGGCACAGGATTGGTGTGTACCTCCTCGGTACACAGGAAGTGGAGGTGTCCCCATGCTGAGATGTGGTTGCAGCTGAGGTGTGAGGTGCAGGTGTGGGCCACGTGTGACTCACTGGAGCTGTCTGTCCAGACAGACCAGATGACTATCATCTCCCTATCCCTATCATCTGGATTTGCAGCAGTGGAGTCCTCTCTGAAGGCTTGCTTCTGGTCTGAAGTGGAGGTGTCTTGGCTGACAGAAGGTGGTCCACTGGGCCGGGGGGTTGGACCTATGAAGGATGCAAAGGATATATAATTAATATATAGTTTGTGCATTTTATGTGTCTTTGTCTGTAAATGGGCCAACCTAAAAAAGTAGAAACAGAGAGATAGACTGATTGGGCCTTTGTGTGAGTTTCATTATTTTACACATGCAGTCTAATTTACACAGATGACAACACCAGTGCTGATGTTGTAGAGATGCCCTGGCAAAGTGTTAGTTCAGAATTGCACTTTATGTGCAGCAGATATTCAACCCAACACAGTGGTGAGTAGATTGGAGTACTAGACCATTCCAAAGCCTAGCGGGCTACAAAATGTTGCAATCAATGTGGTTCAAAATAAAATTAAAACTGCCATTGGTCATCTTATGGACAGTGTAAAGTGCATTTTTTGTGGTGTGGCTACTACTTCTTTTCAGCATGCCACAACACATTGTTGGAAATCCTGGATTCAAAAGCCAATGACATATGTAAGTATTTCCATCACTTCAATGTAACTATGAGAAGGTGTTAACATGCTTGAGATACACAAGAAGTGACATTTTAATCCATATCATGACATGGTGAGTGTCAATGCAGAGGTTTGTGGGATGTGTAGACATACTGAAGTAAAGGTAGGTCGAGCAACATTACATTGCACTATTGTTTTGCAGACCCAAAAACAGGGCTTCATGTCAGTTGTAGTCATTTGTTGACACCCTAGGCAATACTTTTTTGAAAAGTGAGTTACACATATCTATTTTGGTGACTGTAGTGGAGATAAACTCACATTTACAACATGTGCACACATACGGTTATGATGTGAATAGGAGAAAATATCACTTACAAACACTATACCTTCCTGTGCAAAAGAATGGAGTTTGGACCTGTTTTGGGAGAACAACAACATACAATGATAGAAAGCAAGGGACTGAGCAAATGCAAGGGATGATCCATGGGGAGCAACACACAATCTGACTAAACATATTGCACATTGTTAAAAGGAGACGTACAGCAATGATGCTGGTAATTATTATGAAACAATACATTTTGTGGAGTCAAGTTTAGATATATCAGTTTTGCTAAGGGTGTTGAAGCATTCTAAACATCAAACTTAAGGGCAGGACTCAATTTGTAATTTTTGAGACATTGCTAACTGCAGCTTACACGACTCAACTTTACCAGGGATTCCAGTGAAGTCTTTGGGATGTAGGCTCTGCAAGAACTTCTCCTCTCAGGAAAAGAGTTGTAATAGGGGGTTGGAAGAACCACCACAAGTCCTCTGGGCCTCCAGGGGATGCTTGGAGGCCAGGGAATGCACTCTCCCCTACATCTCATTCAACCTCTTCCTAATCTCATCATGTGTGCACAGATTGTTAGATACAACATTCACTTTGTCATCTATTCTGGACCACATTTGCCTCTTCTGGGATATGGTTGTATTTTGTACTTGTGCTCCAAACAATTGTGGCTCTACTCTAATGATTTCATCCACCATGACAAACAGCTCTCTCTCTGACAATCGTGGATTTCTCCTCCCTGCCATAGTGAATAGTTGTGAAACAAACTATTGCTCAAAAAGATGAAGGATAATCTACATAAAAAATATTAACAAAAGAAACAAAGGGAGAGAAACACAGAGAATAAATCTGGATCCTGTGTGGCAATTCCTGCATCCAAATGTTCTGCTGCAGTGTGTTGGCAAAGGATCATGGTTTGGAATGTAGTGTGTTTTATAGTGTGTTTTGCAGTTGTTCACCCAGGCTGCCAACCCTGCAATGGGCTACCGCTGTCATGAGCCCGCCGCTGAAACACCACCAGCACGACTGTGTGATCTAGATAGGTTTTGCAGGATCCAGCTGACAAGATGAGGATGTAGGGCCTGCTTGTCAGGATTGGAGTCCGCTGTGTCAGCTGCAGGATGCTGCTTGCACAATGGAGTGGACTGTAGCGGTTTTTGACTCGACCTCATTACATCTAAATACTTCAGGCATTAGACAGTCGGCTTGAGAGTCTTTTCAGGTCCTGGACTGACACAGCTCGGTGGTGCATCGCCAAGGTCTAAATCAGGCCCCTTGTCTTAAACAGCACTATTTTCTGATAATTAGCCAAACACTTTGAGGGTCATTCTGACCCTGGCGGCCACCGACCACGGGAGCACCGCCGACAGGCTGGCGGTGCTCCAATGAGCATTCTGACCGCGGCGGTTCAGCCGCGGTCAGAAGCGGAAAGTCAGCGGTCTCCCGCTGACTTTCCGCTGCTCATTGGAATCCTCCATGGCTGCGGAGCGCGCTCCGCAGCCATGAGGATTCTGACCCCCCCTACCGCCATCCAGTTCATGGCGGGAAAGCCGCCATGAACAGGATGGCGGTAGGGGGGGGTCGAGGGGCCCCTGGGGGCCCCTGCCGTGCCCATGCCAATGGCATGGGCACGGCAGGGGCCCCCGTAAGAGGGCCCCAAAATGTATTTCACTGTCTGCCTTGCAGACAGTGAAATACGCGACGGGTGCAGTAGCACCCGTCGCACCTTCCCACTCCGCCGGCTCGATTACGAGCCGGCATCCTCGTGGGAAGGTCGTTTTCCCCTGGGCTGGCGGGCGGTTTAACTGGAACCGCCCGCCAGCCCAGGGGAAAACTCGTAATACCCGCCGCGGTCTTTTGACCGCGGCGCGGTAATTTGGAGGGCGGGATCCTGGCGGGTGGCCTCCGCCGCCCGCCAGGGTCATAATGAGGCCCTTTGTTTGTTAAAAACAGTGACATTGATCTAATAGCACCAAAATAATTACCTCTGCATCATATTGAACATTATTTTTCCAACAAAGACCACAGGATAACTGTGCTCATCTTACAAGTCAGTTGCAAAGTCAGATCAACAAAGAATGTGAAATGTACCCTCTAAAAGAAACCTATAGCATAATCAGAATACCTGTTTCAGAAACTCAAAGGCTTGTACTACACAACAGGTTGTACAGCATAGGTGGCATGCATGTGCACCAAAATAATTGCAGCATTTACACACTAGAGTAATGAGTCCATTAATAAAATAAATACACACTTCCTTGTACAGACTCTCAAATAGACTAGGAAAGTCTACAAAAGAGATAACAAAGAACACAGTAAAAAAACAGTAAAGACTAAACAAGTGAATCTGCCATTAGTTTTGATGGCAACATTACTTGGATGATGCTGGCTTACAGTGCTATCTTGTGGAAGCTGAGAAAGCTATACTACAGAAAACAAGTAAAACTGTTCATATACTACATGCACATAATCTTACACATTAAATAAATATTTGATTAATTTTATTTACCCTAATGAACAAAAGACATATGATGCAAGTATTCAATTTATTGAAGTACAGTGTTAGTTACACATTGTGGTGCCTGTACTAATTCCTTCTTCAAAGTGTCCATGAAGTCTTTCCTATGTCAAAGTCATTGACACTATAAGTTAGAAAAATACGAATTATTGCAGCTCTCCTGCTACAACACTATTTCTGAAAGTCCTTGGTGTGAATGAGGAATCAGAGTATACAAATAGCTCGTCTGTCCAATCTTTCCACTAAAGGTATAAAAATTATTGAAGAACTGTAGAATAATCACGAAGATTCACAATGTTTCATGGTCTATGAGAGTATTGTCTTATGTGTGTGAAATAACCAAGTTCTTTCTTTTCCTGCAGGCGAATATTTGCTCGGTTGCTGTAACTCTGCAAGGCATCCTCATAGAGGTGTTGGCAGCATCAATTACATTTTTCCCGGTGTGTAATGTAGCCTTCCTCAGAAAGTGTAGCATGACAGTAGACCATAAAGGCACCACCCTACTGACTACTCAAAGTGGGGGAGGTACTGTTTAACTCAGTAACTGCACTCTGTATTGCTGCCAAAGTCTTGCTAGATGCAACATCTCATGGAAAACCTATTAGGAACCCTTTAACGATTGTATTCTCATGTTAAGACAAAATAAAGTGAGAGCATCTGAGATTTTCAAAACACTTATGACCTAGGGCAAAGTGCAGTACCCTAGTAGCATTCCTGGTATACCTATTGAGTCCAAATGGCACTTCTAATGTCTAGGACTGAAAATAATGAAATACACCATCCACCAAGAGGCATTGCAGAAATTTCTAAGATCTGTTCTGATTTACATTCCATTAAACTAATTATGGCCATTTCATTTACCCTATGTCTTTCTTGGAACCGCCTATGAAGAGGAAATGCTGTATGAATGCTAGATGACATATTTGGAATGAGTGCAAAGGATTATCAGTAAACATGTCAGTTAACTGCATAATATTTCATAATGAGCATGAGGGGACTTTTTTATAGTCGTAATAGGCTATGGGGCAAGGTGTTCACGATTTTCTTACACATATTTTGAAAGGCATATTTCGTAAAGAGGTGTCATACAGAAATCCACTCAGTTCTTCAAGGTGAATAATGGGTTGTATTATAGTAAAATAAATCTCACTTGATTCATTAAGAGCAATCAAAATTGAATATCATGCATGTTATTTGTTTAGAAGTATACTTGAGCATCTGGACTTGCAAGTCCACTACTTTTTTATTTAATAATAAACGTTTTTCACAGTTTTCCAGTGCCAGATAAATTTGCTAACTGTGTATTTAAACTTTTCTGCTTTTGGCACATAAACCACACTGTTTAGAAGACAAAGGCCTGAGTCACGAAAATAAATAGACAAGTATGTGCATATAGTTACATCTTTGTTGATTGCCCTTTTTCATTTAATTCCTATTCATTGACATATTTGGGGAATACATCTGAAAGGCTGTGGAAAGTACAGGTTTCCTAGCGTACAACTAAATATGGCAGGTGAATTTTGGGAAAAATTCTAGTCTTCTATTTTCCCGGTACAAGTATCTCCATAGTGGAGATATCTGCACAAGAGCAACGAAACACACATTTTTCCTTTTTATTTCGGAGGCAAACATTTTTCCAAATCGAAAAAACCCTCCCCCTCTGCCCAACCTGAAGGTGACCCCTTCCCCTTTTCATCATGAAAGGTTTGTTACTCCAGCCTATGTAGAGGTATCGGGACACAGGCAGTGAGAGATAAACTGAGACAAAATGAGAGTTGAGGTGCGAGAATCCAGGTAGTGCACAGGTAC
Organism: Pleurodeles waltl; assembly: GCF_031143425.1. NCBI lineage: Eukaryota > Metazoa > Chordata > Amphibia > Caudata > Salamandridae > Pleurodeles > Pleurodeles waltl. Next base: position 835,428,465 of record NC_090437.1, read on the forward strand.
CTGGTTACGGGAAAGGATTGAGCTTGTACAAAAAACAGTGATCCTGACTGAAAACACGGCATACACGGCATTAGATAGAGGTAAATTGAACATATTTTAGAGCACTTAAATGAAGAAATTGAGATTTAGTAAGAGAATGAATGACAATCGCAAAATGAACAGAATTTACATTTTGCTGGAGCAAGTGTCTGATTCTATTTATAGCCAGAGCACCACACCCCTGAGAGCTTAGACGACTTTATAATTATTATATTTGGTTAAGTTAAGCTGTAGAAAACGAGGCAAAGCACAATGATAGTGTTAGAGAGCATCCCAAGCAAAGTAATGCCTATTTACCAAATAACAAAAGAGTTTTAATTTGAGTAACTACTAAAATAGATTTATGAAAATGGGAGAAGGGAAAACAAACCATGCAAAATGGGGCATAATGAAGGTGCAGGTATCTGATAATGTATTCCTGGGATGTGAAGTGTGACATTATACGGAGATTGGCTCTGACAACTGCAACAAATCATAAAATATCTTTTAAGTGTTTGACTCATCGCATTATGACATAACTGATATTTTCATCTGAGTAGTATGTCCTCGTCAAATACATTTTTATGGTACGCTTGAAATTTTTACCGGTACAAATATAAGCTTTAGCTTTGTAAGATGAACCTTAAAAAATACCTTTAAAATTTGGTCTGATTCTCGCATCGTATCCTGATGTTCTGCCCATTAATTTATCCAGAAAATCCGAAGGCGACAATGGTGAAGCACGAGGCCTTGCACTGTCTGTTTCCTTTGTAGTTACCAAACTAGATAGAAAAAAGAGAAAATGGCCTTTACACAGTTGTTCAGCAGTTATTCAACAACAATTTTTCCTACATCTATCAGCAACTTCAATTTCATATTAGAGACATGTGACATCAGTTTATGTCTACCTGTTGTTGACAAAAAGTACCATTATAATATTGCTCTGCTTTCTTCCTCATTTAAGTTTCCCAACTTAACCATAAGTTTGACAAGTCCACTAGTTTATGGGAGCATGAAAACTGAATTACTGTAGTACTGTTTCTGAATATGCTTTTTATAGTAGATACTCTGAATTAATCTAATTGAGAGCAGCAGGGATTATTGGAGGTCACATTCTTTTACCTAATATAATTTTAACTCGTTTTAATTTTCATTCTACAAACCAGCAACACAGTAAAATCATAATTTTGAGCATTATACCACCTTACAGTGGGGCAGGCTTACTAACTCACACAATGCAGTGGAGCAATAACATTGGTGTACTACGCTGCATTAGAGAGAGAACACAATATATGCATATGTACTAAAGTATGGCCAGGGGCAGTACGTTTGCTATGGCGGATGAGCGTCGCCCGACTGCTAAAAGGCAGCAGAAAAATACAATGATGATAAATTATCATCATTTTATTTTCCACTGAGTCTGGGACAGGGCCAGCATCCTCTGCGTCAGAGGGAGGAGAAGTAGTGGTGCACTCTAAGTGTGCATGTCAGTTTGGCCGGCCACCTGAGGCCAGCCAAACTGACATGTGGACTTAGAACTCTCCACCAGAACTGTATTTCACAGCCAGGTGGAGACCAAGTGCAGGCTCCCACTCCCTCCATGCGTGGCATTTCAGCACGCTCAGGCCAGTCCCAGGGTTTCTCTCATGCTGTGTAGCAGCATTAGAGAAGCATTTGGATTGGGTGGGAGGGGAGCAAGGCAAGCACAGAGGCAGTGGAAGCGACAGGAGCGGCGGAGATGAGGCAGCAGGTAAGTGTATGCCCCACCAGCCCTTCATGGCAGTGGCTGTCACTGAGTATGGCACTCACTGCATTCCTTTCTCCCTGTGCTGGTACACTTTAGGCCGCTATGTGCTAACTTTGTATGCATGCTGTACAGTATGCATAAATGCACAGTTAAAAAGTCAAATGTTTCTCCAGGATAACATCAACCTCAAAGGCATTCTTTTTTGTCTCAAAGCTCAATCTACAAATGTTAGTAGATAAGGCTTTGTGTAAAAAAAACATGGATGGTTGTATGAGAACACCAGCGTTCCATCCATGGTTTGCGCCTTGATGCAAAGCAGGAACCAGCATTACTTACCCTTACTTTATGGCTACTTTCTATACCAAATAAAGTTTTGCACTTGAAAGTAAATCACAAATCAATAGTTTGCATTACGTTTGTTACAGAGGCCGCAGAGTCTTCAAGAGATTACTACATTTTTTGCCAGTGACCAGAATGTACACTTTCGCCTGTGGTATTACTGTGACCTGCAAGATCTACACACCTATGTAAAATGAATTGATCAATTTAGGTGGGTTGCCAAACCAAAGAAATAGTTTTTTGCTTACATAATCTGAACCTGTTTTGAAGAAACTGGATCTTTAGACAATTTCTAAGGTTGTGGATTCTTCATTTAATTTGGCAGTCTTCATTTAAGTAATACTAGACCTGACATCCTTAGGGTGGTCTTCCCCAAACATTTTACATGCTTTGCCTCTCTTTTGTTGATCTTTCTTTGCTGGCCTTAGGACTCTGGGCATTTTACCACTGCTAACCAGTGCTAAACTGCATGGGCTCACTACCCTAAAGCATGGTAACTTTGGTGTATCCACAATTGGCATATTTAACTTACTTATAAGTCTCTAGTAATGTGCACTATGTGTGCCCAGGGCCTGTAAATTAAATGCTACCAGTGAGCCTGCAGCACTGATAGTGCCACCGACTTAAAAAGCCCTTTAAACATATCTCAGGTCTGCCACTCCAGAGTCTGTGTGTGCAGTTTCACTGCCATGTCAACTTGCCATTTAGAACCCCTTTCCAGGCCTTAAACCCCCCTATTATTACACATAAGAGACCCATAAGGTAGGCCCTAGGGCGTGGTGTAAGTAAAAGGAAGAACATATACTTTTTAGTTTTACATGTCCTGGTAGTGAAAAGCTCCCAAATTCGTTTTTCACTACTGTGAGACCTACCACTATTGTAGGATAACATTCAAGATTCCTTAATACCCTATTAAGTGTAATTCCTGATTGAGAAGGAATATGACTCTCATATTTGGTACCTATGGACTTGTAAAAATAAATCCCCTTTAATGGTAAAGTTGGAGTTATGATTACAACTTTAAAAATACCACTTTTAGAAAGTTGGCATTATTCTGCTCATTAGTCCTCTGCATCTGCTTCCTGTCTTCAATACACATCTGGGCTTGGTGACAGCTGGGCTTTGTGCATTCCCTCTAGATAGTCACACACAAAAGAAACTGAGGTGTGCCATTTACATCCTGATGGCCCATCACCAAGCTGGGGGGCCTAACTGAGCCAGATAGGAGGGAGGAGCTGAGACTTGCACTTGAAGAGGCTGTCTGTCTAGACACAAAGAGCACTGTAGTATGTTTGGAGCTAGGGCAGGAAAGGGAGGACCTGTGTCCACTTAAAAGCCCCCCTTTGAAGTCACCCCCACATCAAGGGCACCAAACGGTATAAGAATTGGACTTATCCTACCAAATCAGTACACTTCTGGAGCTGAAGAAACTCTGCCAGGAAGAAGGACTGCTGTGCTGCTGAGGAGACTGCCACTCTGCTAGACTTTGATGGACTCCTGCCTGGATGTGCCTGCCCTGCTGCCTGCTGTCTCCTTGTGTGGGAGTGAAAAGGACTTGACCTGGATTTCTACATCCCCATAACCAAGTGACTGGCAAGGGCTTGGTGGCTTGCCTCCTGTTCTGCAGTCTCAGGAACATGAAAGACAGCCTGCATTTTCCCTACAGCACCTAGACTCTGCCACCTGTGAGTCCTGCGCTGTCAAGTGGTGCCAATTCAGTCCTGGGCCCTTGGAAGTGTGTTTTTCTGTGCTGTAACTCTCAACATTGACACATTGCCACCACTGCGCCAATCAGAATCACTGCATTCCTGTTCAAAACCTTTGCATCACTTCACATCGCTGATTGCATGGCTCCTAATCGGAGCATCTCCATCGGCCACTGGCGCATCACCTTACACATCGCCGGCTGCGCGGCTCAACAATGACACTTCACCTTCATCTTAAAGGGTTCAATGTCACAGCTCAATGACATTGCAATGACTGCATGGCTCGACGATGATGCATCTCCTGACTGCGTGGATCGGAACCAACGCATCATCTTAGCATTGTCTCCTCTGCTTCTTGCATCGGACCCTCAATGTCGCTGCAACACTCCACACAAGTTACTGTTTCAGTGGGACAAGGTTAGTCCCTGTAACCAGCCCGCGCTCCATCACAGTCGGCCCGATCTTTGAATTTACCTCATTCTAGGGTGACCAAATAGCCCTGGTTGGTTCTTTAATTCTCTAGGCACTACAATTGCAGAGATTCTTTAAAAGAATCATATCTCAACTACTTGGTTTGTTCATTAAATTAAGATCTATTTTTCTAAATTGGTGTGGATTATTTTGGGTGGTATTTTCATTGATTTGCTGTTTTACATTTTGCACAATTACTTCACACATTGCCTCTTGAGTTAAGCCTGCCTGCTCTGTGCTAAGATATCATAGGTTGAGCACAGGTTAATTTATGGTGTGTAACTGACTTACCATGACTAGGATTGTAGTTCCTACTTAGACAGGGTGTATGCCTCTGCCAACTCAAAACCCAATTTCTAACAAGGAGGTATTTCATATCAGTTTGAGGAAAATGCTTTCTTTAATGCAATAACTACCTTTCAGTTTTCATTGTAGCAATCTACTAACATCATGACGTATTAATTCCAATAATGTCCTGCAGGCCACCTTACCATTCTTCAGTGCTGTTGACTTTGAATACTCCAGAACTTTTCAAATGGGAATATAATTAATCACCTGTTCTAAGTAAGGGGTCATCTCCAAATCCCATCACCCCACCTGTTTTTCAAATTTGTTTTTGCTGGAAGCAGAACTCGTAGCACTTTACCACTGCTAGCCAGTGCTAAAGTGCTTCCGCTCTCTCCCTAAAACATGGTAAGATTGGCTTACACCTGACTGGCACATTTAATTTACATATATATCCCTAGTATATGGTACTACTTGCACCAATGACTTCTGAATTAAATTGTACTATTGGGCATACAGGACTCATTGTGCCATTCACTTCAGAAGCCCTTTAAAACATGTCATGTCCCATTACAACCAGAAGTACTGTTTTAAAACTGCAAGTAGTACTAGTAAAATAAACCTTTTGCCAAACTTTCCTTTTTAACACACAGAAGTCACTCCTACTTTACGTCCTAAACAGCCCACAGTGCAGGGTGCATTGAATTTAAAAAGTGTGACGTGTCATGGAAGTGAAAAGCTCTTAATTTAATTTTTCACTACTGTATGGCTTATCAATGGTTACTTTGTTACATTTAACAAGTGATAACCTTTGATTGGGAACAGATAGAAATGTCACGTTTGGACTCAAATGATTGCACTTCAAAATTCTCTTTGGTGGTAAAGTCAGATTTTAAGATACAATTCAGAAAATGTGATTTTTGATAAATTTGGCATTTTCTTGACCTACCATTTGGTGCTTGCTTCCTGGGTCACATGACCGGAATACTAGAAAACTGTCCTTTGTGTATTCCTCAAAAACAGTGAGACAAAAAGAGACTAGGTTTTGGCAGGATGGCTTATCCTCCACACAAACACAAAGGAACCTGATACCAGTTTTACGTCACACTAGAGTACATGGAGCGTTGCCAAGGGAAGGAAAGATCTTTCCACAACCACTTATGGGGTTAGCCAGGATGTCACCCTCACTTCAGAGGCTGTCACCAGGTATAAATATTCAACCTCCTGAACCACCTCTTCAGTACACTCCTGGAGCTATGGACTAGAGACGAAAGACTGCCTTGTTCCCCAGAGGACTGCCCTGCTGCTTGAGGCCTGTCTTGTTTTTCAAAGGACTGTCCTACTCCTACCAAAGGACTGCTCTGCTGCTTGAGGCCTGCCCTGCTGTCTGAGAAGGAAGACTGGGCCTGCTATCTTCATCCCAGAATACCCTGAGTGACTCTAAGGTTCAGTTGGATGACCTCTTGTTCTAAGCTACAGGGACACAATAAGTTTCAGAAACCTCCATGCAACTGCCTAGCTAATCTGCTGCAACTGGAGACCTGTCTGGGCCTGCAACTGGATGTGCCCGAGCACTGCTGACCTTTTCTAGAGTGAGCCCCTGATTGTCAAGAGGTGCCTCCCAGGTCCTGGCCCCATGGCTGGCATCAGTTAGCACTGTTCTGTGAAGAAAGGATAAATCCTGAAGTTTGGGGCTCTGTGTGACTGTGAATGGAACTGTTCATGCTGAGACTCTGCCACCTGTGACTATCGACCAATGTAAAGCTCCAGTGAAACCAACTCTTCGTGCTACAGCGACCATCACAATGACCGGCAAGGCAAGAGCTGCACTTCGCATTACAGCAGTGACAGTCCTTGGTGGCCACCAACAAGAAACTCCAGCAATGACAATCCATGACACCCGACCAGATCTTCATGCTACATTGATGGGCATCTGCAACACCAGGTCTACTCTTCGTGCTACAGCAATGAACTTAAGTAACACTTTCCCTGCTCCTCAGGTCCTCCTCCACTGAAAACTGGTCTCTTTGTGTCAGACTTCGAAAAAGGTAACCATTTCAGCTGGGCTAACCTGGGTCCCTATATCTAGCCTACTCTGCACTGCAGTTGTCCTGAACTTGTAACTTCCCCCAGACTAGCATGCGTCACTGCATCAGAACCACCACTGTGCATCACATCCAATTGAAGGCTCTTGCACCCATTGTCGACAGCAGCCTCAACAATGGTGCCTGACTCCACACTGAAGCCTTGCATCTCCTTGGAACCTACACATCACCTCAACTGTGTGATGCCAGACTTAACAATGCAAGCCCTCATCAAAGGACCTCACACCATACCCTTGCTACATCTTGGAAATGAAGCACCGCATCAGATACGTGATGTATCTTCGACACAGAACCTTGCAACACTCCACAAACCAGGACTGAAGGTACTTTGTTCAGCAGGCCTAACTGGGTCCAGAGCCATCCTGTGCTTCATTGCAGTCAGCCTGAGCGTTTGACTTTATCTCAGTCCAGTACGAGCAGATATCCACAGTAGGTGCTGTACGTATTTTGGTGCTATTTTCACTAAAGTCTTTTAAAAATAGCTCAAGTTTTACTGATTGGATTAGTGTCATTGTGTCTGTTAAAAAAATCTTGTCTGGAAAGATTTACAGGTTGCCAGACAAGGTGAGGTCCAGTATCAAGGAGATGGTCTTCAAGATGATGGTGTTTGGAATGATTGAGCCGTCCAACAGTCCTTGGTCCAGCCCTGTGGTGCTGGTACCCAAGGCTGCCCTGCCAGGGACCACTCCATAACGTAGGTTCTGAATGGATTACAGGGACTCAATTCCATCACAAAGACTGATGCACACCCTATCCCCCAAGCTGATGAGCTCATTGACAGACTGGACCCTGCCAAGTTTCTGAATACCTTTTATCTTACATCAGGGTACTGGCAGATTGCTTTGACTGAGAGGCAAAAGAGAGGTATATATTCTCAACACCAGAGGGCCACTTCCAATTTGAGATGATGCCCTTTGGTTTAAAGAATGCCCCTGCCACCTTTCAGAGGGTGGTCAACAGGATCCTGGCTGGAAAGGAGGCATTTTGTGCTGCATATCTGGATGACATAGCTGTCTTCAGCTTCAGCTGGGAAACACATCAACCACCTACAGGGGGTGCTTCAGGCCTTGCAGTAGATGAGCCTGAATATCAATGCCAGTCAATACCAGATAGAGCAGGGTTCTGTGTGTGTCTGGGCTACATGGATGGCAGGGGTAAGATGCAGCCTATCCAGATCAAGATTTGAAACTATCCTGACCTGGCAACCCCCTAAAACACCAGCTGAAGACAAGGCCTCCCTGGGCATCACAGGATACTATATGAGGATTGCATTGTTGCCGCCTTCACGTGTCTGACTTTAAAGAAGCAACACATATAAGTGATCTGGACAGAGGGCTGTCAAAAAGCCTTTGATACTCTCAAGGAGGCCAAGTGTACAGCACCTGTACTTAAGGCAACCAATTTCTGTAAGGAGTTCATAGTGCAAATAGACACTTCAGAGCATGGCATTAGGGCTGTCATAGCACAGTTAAATAAGAAAGGCCTAGACCAAACGGTAGCCTTCATTAGCAGAATGGTACCTCCATGGGAAAAGAGGTGAAGTTTGATTGAGATGGCGGCCTTTGTTGTGGTCTGGGCACTGATAAAGCTGAGGCCATACCTGTTTGGGACTCATTTCCTTGTCCTAACAAACCACAGGCCCCTAAGATAGGCGCATGCAGATGAGGGGTGAAAATCACAAACTGTTGCGGTGATCCAGCTCCGTACAGAGTGTGGACTTTACACTGGAACATCATCCTGGTTCAGACCACATCAATACTGATGGTCTATCCAGGTTCTTCCCCCTTAGTGATGAGAATTCCCAAGGGTTTAGGTAGTTGTCCCCACTTTCAGATGGGGGGGACACATGCTAGACCTTTCAGTTTCTTCCCCCTTAGTGATAAGATTTCCCAAGGTGTTGGGTAATTCTCCCACTTTCAGATAGGGGGACACATGCCAGCCTTACGGTGGTCCTCCCTAACTTTTTGCCTTCTTCCATTTTTGATGATCTTGTTTTTGCTAACCTTAGGACTTTGCTCACTCTACCACTGCTGAACAGTGCTAATGTGCAGGTGCTCTGTACTCTAAACATGGGAGCATTGGTCTATTCCCAATTGCCATATTTAACTTACTTGTAAGACCCTATTAAAGTGGCACAACATGTGCCACCCACTTAAGTAGCCCTTTCGACGTATCTCAGGCTTGCATTGCAGTCTGACTGCGTAACTTTGAACTGCCATGTCGACTTGGCAAAATAAACCTATTGCCAGGTCCAAGCCTTCCCTTTTTACACATGAAAGTCACCATTGCGGTAGGCCCAGGACAGACCAGAGGGCAGGGTGCATTGCACTTGAAAGATAGGAAAAGTTTTACGTGTCCTAAAAGTGAACAATTCTTGTATTTGTTTTTCATTGCTGCAAGGCCTACCTCTCCCATTGACAAACATTAAAGTTACCATATTAAATTTACTAAGTTACCATTTTCAAATGGGACGAGGTAACCAGTTCATGTTTGGTGTCTTTGAATTTGAAAGTAAAAATCGTAACTTATGATGAAATCAGATTTTGTATCAGAATTTTCCTGCCTTAGCCATTTAGGCCGTCATTACGACCCTGGCGGATGGTGCAATGATGGCGGTAAGACCGCAAACAGGCCAGCGGTCATTACCGCCCCATTATGACATTGGCGGTTTGGCATGTACCGCACCGTCCACCACAGCGGTAATGACTGCCAGGCTGGAGACAACGGTCTCCAGCCCGGCGGCCGTCACTAGTACGCCGGCGGTATCAGGACCCCGCATACCGACATGGATTTTGTGGGGTTTTGAACCACCACAAAATCCATGGTGGTAGGCATTATCAGTGCCAGGGATTGGGGTCTCTCCCTCCCCTGAGTCCACCCCCAACACCCACGACCCCCCTACCACCTCCCAAAGGCAGTAGGACTCCCTCCCCACCTCCACCCCGACCCCGACCCCACAGACCTCCCCAAACAACCGCCCGGACCCCACTTCTTGCACGCTCACACCACTCACAAACATACACGCGCAGATACATGCACACATACATACACGTAACATTTACCCTACACACATTACACCTCCTACATACATACATACACTCACACACCCCCTCTACACACTCACATGCACACCTCCATGCACGCACACACCACACAACACTCACCCACTCCCCTCCCCTAACGGACAATCACCTTACCTGTTTCAGTGATCCTCCGGGGGGGAACGGGATCAATGGGGGCTGCTCCGCCACCACACCCCGTCACCAGAACACCACCATGCTGAATACTGAGACATCATTCGGTGGGCGGTGTTCTGATGACATGGCGGTGAAGGTGGAGCAACCTCCACTACACCGCCGACAGCAGTCATAATATGGTTGGCGGAAGACCGCCAACACTGGCAGTCTTAGGGCCGGCGGAACCTCGGCAGTCTTTGAAAAAGACTGCTAAGGTTGAAATGAGGGCCTTAGTGTCTGTAGCCAGTACCGGGTCTCATGACTGAGTGTGTGGCATGATGGACCTACTGACACAATGGTAGTGAGGAGCTGGGTAGAGCTCCACCTAACTAGACTGTGCCTTGCCTCCACACAAAGGGTTGCATATCACTGTAGTTAGTCTGGAGCCAGGACAGTGAAGGGAGGATGCCTGGGAACTTCAAAGGGAAACCACTAGAAACTTCTCCCTCACTTCAAAGGCACAATTGGGTATAAATGTTAGACCTCAGACACCAACTCTTCAGTACACTTCTGGACCTGTGGATACTCTGCCAGTATGAAGGACTGCTGTTCTGCTGAAGGACTGCCATTCTGCTGCATTGCTCAATTGCACTGTACTGGACTATTGCCGTGCTCTGCTGCTGCTTTGTTGTGCTGACCTGCTCACATCCTACCAGAGTGAGAAGAACTGGACCTGCATCTCTTGAACCTAGAACCCCGGAATTACTCCAAGTGATAGTTGACTCGCCTCCTGACTTAAGCCTCAGAGAAAGAAGTCCAACAACAACTGTGCACCTAGACTCTGCAATCTGTGAGTCTACCCTGGCAAGTGCTGCCACCCTAGTCTTGGACCTTTGGAAGAAGAGTTAAGGTGCTTTGCCAGCTTCTGTGGACCCAGCAGAACTGATGCAGCTCATCAGCTGTGTGGCACAACCCTAAACAAAAGTAGTGCATCCCCGCAGCTGTGTGAATTAAAACTGCCACAAAGACCTGCATCCCATCACAGTCTGTCACTGCATCAGAATGGCTGCTGCACAGTGCATCATCAGCACAGTCACTAATATCCCTTGTCATCAGCAGCCTTAAAGATGCCCCTGGACTCCAGATCACAGCCTAACAAGGGCTCCGTGTCGGGAATGTGTAATTGAAACAGAAGCAATTCCCCTTATCGCGGGTGTTGGTGCGTGGGATCTGTTGACGGTGTCTTCGGCCAGGGACCCGTTTGAGGGCACCGGCATGAAAGAAGGAGGTGTTGGCATTGGCAGGGACGCAGGAGGCATGAGGTGCGAGGGTTGTGCCGCTGCTGCGAGCTGCCCTGGAGGTGCTCCGAGTTAGGGAGGCTGCGGCTCGTGTTTCCTATTGGGGAAACGGTGGCAGAGCCAGCACAGGAGCGAAACAGATCAGAAGAGCAGGAAGTACTGTGGAAGACAGCGAGGACTTGCTTCGTCCATACACAGTAAGAGAGTTACAGGGGATTAAAGGAATTGGAGGTTCTGTGTGCTGTGAGGATGCTGTTTTTTACAATTAAACGACACAAAAGTTTACTTAGCTCCCATGGTGGACAGGATAAGAGGGGTGGTTGTGGCCAAGAAGAAAGGTGGGAAGATGATGCTCAAAAATGGTTTTGGTCAAGTAGCATACTCCCTGTGGAGCGCTAAAAAGAGTAAGAAAAGGGTAGAAGTTGAGGGTTTGGACTCTCTTCAGAAGCAGTCTACAGTGAGGAGTAAGGTGGAGCAAACTAGTAGTATTAGTAAAAGGAAACTGACCTTTAGTAGTGCAGGGGTGATAAATAATAGGAAAGTGTGAGTTACTCCATCGGTAAGGACTTATTTTCGTGTACTACCAGGATCTCCTAAAATGTCGACTGGGGATGAAGGCATGCAACATGTAGACAAGTTAGTACCCACTGTTGACTTGGAGGACAGACTTCAGGATACCTGGGTAGACAGAGGAGGTACAGTGCAATTTACTCAGGGTATTCTCAGAGACTTGAGAAGGGATAGGCACAGGGCAAGATGTTCAGCCCCTTGGTGAAAATCATGGACACTCTATCGCAGATATGCTAAAGGCATTATCTGTGGAACTGAAAGGTGGCTTTTAGACTTCTAATTCTAATCAGGCGGAGATTAGAAATCTTTGTGAAGATTTAGGGAGGAAAATAGACAAGCTTGCAGGTCGGACGGCTGCTCTGGAGGAGGAGGTTGGAGAGTTAAGGACGGTGGTAGAGGAAAATAAAGAGCAAATAAAATATTTGAAAGAAGGGGAAGTGGGGGTAATGGCCGAGATGAAATCCCTAGAAAATAATCAGAGGAGGAAAAACTTGAGGTTTCTCAGAATCACCGAAGGATTGGAAGGAGGTGATTTAAAAGGCTTTGTGGCTCGATTAATAATGCAGGAAGTGAATGTTGAGGAATTGGAAGTTAATGTCGTAAAAGACATTCAAAGGGTACACCAGGTCCAGGTGAAAATTCCCTCTGATAGGGATAAACCAAGGAAAATCTTACTCTATTTTCAAACATATGCGATGAAGGAACATATTTTGGCATCGGCATTGAAAAAGAAGTCATTGTCATTGAATGGGTCCCCGTTTGAAATCAGGTCAGACCTAGCATCTGTTACTTTAAACACACAATGGGAGCTGGGAAAAAGAATAGATACATTAAAAAAACTTGAAGCAACAGCTCAGTTAAAGTTCCCTGCGTCTTTAAGAGTTATGGTGAATAACAAAATGTATAATTTTATGGATTGGAAGGAGGTAGAGGATCTGATTAGGAAAATAGAGAAAAGGAACGGGAAAGGTTTAGTCTAAGTTTTTTTTTTTTTTCCCTTAGGTAAGGAGGTTTGGTAAATGGGGAAGATGCCCCGACCCCAACACGGCAACCCTCCTCTGGCATATTGTCAAAATAAATAAGATTGGGTGGGTTCCCCTGGGAGGAGTAGGGATGGGATGTAGCAAGGGGGGTGGTGATGGGGCGCACTGGGTGGGGACCATAATAGGGGGAAAAAAGGAAAAAAAGATCCTCGCTGATGTAAATAGAGAGGGAGCAGGAGGGGGAGGAGTGGGGTTATAAGAACAGATCTGGCCCCTATTTGGAAAGATGGTGTTGAGTGATTTGAAACTCCCGTCTTGGAATGTCAATGGTCACCTGGTAAAAAGTAGACAGAAAAGGCTGGTGCAATATTTGAAGGACGTTCTGGTTGATGTGTTGATTTTACAGGAAACTCACCTTTCTAAAGAAGAATGCTTTTAAGTCATGTAGATGGGTACAGAAGATAGCCAGTTCTAATTGTACGAGTGGTAGTAAGCGGGTGGTCATTTTAATTAGGAATCATGCTAACATCACTTTTGTCGAAGGCCCTATAGATAAATCCGGGAGATGGATGCTGGGGAAGATGTCTGCTTTTGAGTACGCTGGTAGGATATTACGATCCTAATAGAGACGATATAGGTCCATTGAGAGAATTATCACATTTTCTACTGCAATACTCGGATCCTATAATATGGGCGGGAGACTTTAATGTCATATTGAACTATGAGCTACATAGATCGTCGGGTAGTAGGTCAAGAGTGAATGAGAAAATGCAAACTCAGATACGAGCAATGATGGCCCAATGGGGATTATACGATGCTTGAAGGGATAAGAAGGGGTCTGAGAGAGGCTACTCTTATAACAATAAGAAATACCGACATCAGTCTAGGATCGATTATTTTTTAATAGATAGTGATTTGAAAGACTATGTCGAGGAAGTAACACATATTGGAGCCCATTTATCAGATCATTCGGCGGTTAGTTTACAACTTAGGTTGCGACGAATAGGAGTGAAAGAAGGTGGACTTTAGATAGAACACTGCTATTGGAAGGTGAGGTGGTTATGGAGCTGCGGGTGGAGGCAGAAGATTTTTTTAGGATGAACATGGGCTCATCCTCCTAAGCAATAGTTTGGGACACCTTCAAGGCTTTTTTTAGGGGATGACTGATCAGAATAGCTTCATGTAGGAGGAAACTATACAACGAAGAAATCACTAGGTTAGAAAATCAAATACGACAGTCCGAACAGAGAATGTTATGTGCGGACCGGGAAGAAAAAATTGATGAGTTAAATAAGCAAGGACAGGCAGCCCACCTGGGACTGGCAGCAGTTTTAGACAATAGTATCAGATTGAGATGTGAGGCTAATAAGGTGGCCCATTTTGAGTATAGTGAGAACAGTAGCAAAATGCTGACCTGGAAATTTAAATCGGATATAGCGAGAAACCGGGTGATAGAAATTCGAGATGAAAGCTCTGGTGAGATTAGGAAAGGTAGGACACAGGTGGAAGAAAGTTTCTTTAATGTTTTCAAGGAACTATATACGGAGGATTTGGAAGTTCCACCGGAGGCAATGATGAGATGGCTTGGGGAATTATAATTAGCCACTTTAAGTGAAGAGGGAAAAAGGGTGGTTGATGGGCCGTTTAAGCAGATAGAAATAGAACAGTCCATTCTTTCAGGTAAATTGGGGAAAGCGCCAGGACCAGATGGATTACTCATTGAGATTTATAGATCTTTGGGAAGTAGTATTGTCAAATTTTTAAAGGAATTATGTAATAGCATTATGGGGATGATGAGAGTCTCCCTCCTTCTTGGAAAGAAGCTATTATTACATTAGTTTTAAAACCAGGTAAAGACCCTAGGAATTGTGAATCATATCACCCAATATCACTTTTAAATTGTAGTTATAAAATCTTTGCAAAACTCCTGGCAGATAGATTAGGGGCTATTATGAGGAAGCTCATACACACTGTTAGAAATGGGGTCTTTGGTTGACAGTCAGGTTACCCCCTGTTGAAGCAAGGACCCTCACTCTAGTCAGGGTAAAATTGAATCACCTTCAGCTAACCCCTGTTTACCCCCTTGGTAGCTTGGCAGAGCAGTAGGCTTAACTTCAGAGTGCTAGGTGTAAAGTATTTGTACCAACACACACAGTAACTTAATGAAAACACTACAAAATGACACAACCCCAGTTTAGAAAAATAGGAAATATTTATCTAAACAAAACAAGACCAAAACGACAAAAATCCGACATACACAAGTCAAGTTATGAATTTCTAAAGATTAAACTCAAAAATAGCGCTTAGAAACAAAAATGCTTCGATGAGATGTTAACACGGCGTCATGACGGAGGCGTTCCCAACAAGCCGACACCAGCGGCGCGGGACACGGAGTCGTGTAGACCCCCAAGTACAGTACCTTTGGTGAAGAGAGAAAACAAGCCAATGCGCGAAGTCTGGGATCGCGGCGTCTGTGCGAAATGTTGAATCCGCGCACTTCGAGCAGCGTCAGTCGCGACGTGGTGTGCCGACTTCCATGGAGTCGTGGACTTCAGCGGGGCTGCAGCGGTGTCGGGCCTGCGAAGAGCGTCGCGTTCCAGTGAAGGTTACGGCGTCGGGTGCAGGCGGCGTCACCGGATTCAGCAGCGGCGTCAGTCCAGAGTCGTCCGAAGTCGATTTCCTTGGATTTCCACCAGCTCTCCTTTCGAGGGCCCAGGGACTGGATAGGGCACCACTTGTCAGAGCAGGAGTCTCTCCAGAGACCCCAGGTGCTGGCAGAGAGAAGTCTTTGCTGTCCCTGAGACTTCAAACAACAGGAGGCAAGCTCTAACTCAAGCCCTTCGAGATTTCTTCACAAGATGGAAGGCACACAAAGTCCAGTCTTTTCCCTCTTACTCTGGCAGAAGCAGCACTGCAGGAAAGCTCCACAAAGCACAGTCACAGGCAGGGCAGCACTTCTTCCTCAGCTATCAGGTCTTCTCCAGGCAGAGGTTCCTCTTGGTTCCAGAAGTGTTTCTTAAGTCTGTAGATTTGGGTGCCCTTCTTATACCCATTTTAGTCTTTGAAGTCACCTTTCTTCAAAGGGGACTCACACCTACTTGTGAAATCCTGCCTTGCCCAGGCTAGGCCTCAGACACACACCAGGGGCTTGGAGCCGGCATTGTCAGAGGCAGGTACAGTCCTTTCAGATGAGAGTGACCACTCCACCCCTCCCTCCTAGCAGAGATGGCTAATCAGGAAATGCAGGTTACACCCCAGCCCCCTTTGTGTCACTGTCTAGTGCGAGGTGAAAAACAACCCAACTGTCAAACTGACCCAGACAGGGAATCCACAAACAAGGCAGAGTCACAGAATGGGTTAAGCAAGAAAATGCTCACTTTCTAAAAGTGGTATTTTCAAATGCACAATCTTAAAATCAACTTTACTAAAAGATGTATTTTTAAATTGTGAGTTCAGGGACCGCAAACTCTACATCTCCATCTACTCTCTATGGGAATCTACACTTTAATCATATTTAAAGGTAGGCCCCATATTATCCTATGAGAGAGACAGGCCTTGCAACAGTGAAAAACTAAATTGGCAGTATTTCACTGTCAGGACATATAAACCACATTACTATGGGGGTCATTCTGACCCTGGCGGCCGGTGGCTGCCAGGGCCACCGACCACGGGAGCACCGCCAACAGGCTGGCGGTGCTCCCACGAGCATTCTGACCGCGGCGGTTCAGCCGCGGTCAGAAGCGGAAAGTCGGCGGTCTCCCGCCGACTTCCCGCTGCTCGGGGGAATCCTCCATGGCAGCGGAGCGCGCTCCACCGCCATGGGGATTCTGACACCCCCTACCGCCATCCTGTTCCTGGCGGGTCTCCCGCGGTAGGGGGTGCCGCGGGGCCCCTGGGGGCCCCTGCAGTGCCCATGCCCATAAGAGGGCCCCACTGTGTATTTCAGTGTCTGCAATGCAGACACTGAAATACGCGACGGGTGCAAACTGCACCCGTCGCACCCCTGCAACTACGCCGGCTCAATTCTGAGCCGGCGTCCTCATTGCAGGGGCATTTCCTCTGGGCCGGCCGGCGCTCTTTTGGAGAGCGCCCGCCGGCCCAGAGGAAATGTCTGAATGGCCGCCGCGGGTGGTCATTTGGCGGCTCCCTCCAGGCGGGCGGTTCCCGCCGCCCGCCGGGCTCAGAATGAGCCCCTATATGTCCTACCTTATCCATACACTGCACCCTGCCCTTGGGGCTACCTAGGGCCTACCTTAGGGGTGCCTTACATGTAAGAAAAGGGAAGGTTTAGGCCTGGCAAGTGGGTACACTTGCCAAGTCGAATTTACAGTGTACAAATACACACACAGACACGTTTACAGAGCTACTTATGTGGGTGGCACAACTAGTGCTGCAGGCCCACTAGTAGCGTTTGATTTACAGGCCCTGGCATCTCTAGTGCACCTTACTAGGGACTTACTAGTAAATCAAATATGTCAATCATGGATAAACCAATTACATACAATTTACACGGAGAGCATATGCACTTTAGCACTGGTTAGCAGTGGTAAAGTGCTCAGAGTTGAAAAGCCAACAGCAACAGATCAGAAAAAAATAGGAGGCAGGAGGCAAAAAGACTGGGGATGACCCTGCATAAGCAAAAGTCCAACACACACATATCAGAAAGGTTTTTTTGAAGGGTAGATACATGCATGAGCTGACACATGGTTTGGTTAGGGTCGATTGATTAGGCTACTACTTTGTGTGTGCCTTTGGCAGTGGTAAGTGTGAGAAATTATCCTCTTTCTAGCCTTGTTACCCCCACTTTTGGCCTATTTGTGAGTGTATGTCAGGGTGTTTTCACTGTCTCACTGGGATCCTGCTAGCCAGGGCCCAGTGCTCATAGTAAAGACCCTATGTTTCCAGTATGTTTGTTATGTGTCACTGGGACCCTGCTAGCCAGGACCCCAGTGCTCATAAGTTTGTCTCCTATATGTATGTGTTCCCTGTGTGATGCCTAACTGTCTCATTGAGGCTCTGCTAACTAGAAACTCAGTGGTTATGCTCTCTCTTTCCAAATTGTCACTAACAGGCTAGTGACCAATTTCACCAATTCACATTGGCATACTGGAACACCCTTATAATTCACTAGTAGATGGTACTGAGGTACCCAGGGTATTGGGGTTCCAGAAGATCCCTATGGGCTGCAGCATTTCGTTTGCCACCCATAGGGAACTCTGACAATTCTTACACAGGCCTGCCACTGCAGCCTGAGTGAAATAACGTCCACGTTATTTCACAGCCATTTACCACTGCACTTAAGTAACTTATAAGTCACTTATATGTCTAACCTTTACCTGGTAAAGGTTGGGTGCTAAGTTACTTAGTGTGTGGGCACCCTGGCACTAGCCAAGGTGCCCTCACATCGTTCAGGGCAAATTCCCCGGACTTTGTGAGTGCGGGGACACCATTACACGTGTGCACTATACATAGGTCACTACCTATGTATAGCGTCACAATGGTAACTCCGAACATGGCCATGTAACATGTCTAAGATCATGGAATTGTCACCCCAATGCCATTCTGGCATTCGGGAGACAATTCCATGATCCCCCGAGTCTCTAGCACAGACCCGGGTACTGCCAAACTGCCTTTCCCGGGGTTTCACTGCAGCTGCTGCCAACCCCTCAGACAGGTTTCTGCCCTCCTGGGGTCCAGCCAGGCTTGGCCCAGGAAGGCAGAACAAAGGACTTCCTCAGAGAGAGGGTGTTACACCCTCTCCCTTTGGAAAAAGGTGTCAGGGCTGTGGAGGAGTAGCCTCCCCCAACCTCTGGAAATGCTTTGATGGGCACAGATGGTGCCCATCTCTGCATAAGCCAGTCTACACCGGTTCAGGGATCCCCCAGCCCTGCTCTGGCGCGAAACTGGACAAAGGAAAGGGGAGTGACCACTCCCCTGACCTGCACCTCCCAGGGGAGGTGCCCAGAGCTCCTCCAGTGTGCTCCAGACCTCTGCCATCTTGGAAACAGAGGTGCTGCTGGCACACTGGACTGCTCTGAGTGGCCTGTGCCAGCAGGTGACGTCAGAGACTCCTTCTGATAGGCTCTTACCTGTGTTGCTAGCCTATCCTCCTTCCTAGGTAGCCAAACCTCCTTTTCTGGCTATTTAGGTTCTCTGCTTTGGGGAATTCTTTAGATAACGAATGCAAGAGCTCATCAGAGTTCCTCTGCATCTCTCTCTTCACCTTCTGCCACGGAATCGACCGCTGACTGCTCAGGAAGCCTGCAAAACCGCAACAAAGTAGAAAAGTAGCAAAGACGACTACTGCAACCTTGTATCGCTGATCCTGCCGCCTTCTCGACTGTTTTCCTGGTGGTGCATGCTGTGGGGGTAGCCTGCCTCCTCTCTTCACTAGAAGCTCTGAAGAAATCTCCTGTGGGACGACGGAATCCTCCCCCTGCAACCGCAGGCACCAAAAGAACTGCATCACCGGTCCTCTGGGTCCCCTCTCAGCACGACGAGCGTGGTCCCTGGAACTCAGCAACTCTGTCCAAGTGACTCCCACAGACCAGTGACTCTTCAGTCCAAGTTTGGTGGAGGTAAGTCCTTGCCTCCCCACGCTAGACTGCATTGCTGGGTACCAAGTGATTTGCAGCTGCTCCGGCTCCTGTGCACTCTTCCAGGATTTCCTTTGTGCACAGACAAGCCTGGGTCCCCGACACTCTAACCTGCAGTGCACAACCTCCTGAGTTGTCCTCCGGTGTCATGGGATCTTCTTTTGTGACTTCGGGTGAGCTCCGGTTCACTCTTCTTTCTTTCTGGCACTTCTGCGGGTGCTGCCTGCTTCTGTGAGAGCTCCCTGTCTTGCTGGGCACCCCCTCTGTCTCCTCACGCAATTGGCGACATCCTGGTCCCTCCTGGGCCACAGCAGCATCCAAAAACCCTAACCGTGACCCTTGCAGTTAGCAAGGCTTGTTTGTGGTCTTTCTGTGTGGGAACACCTCTGCAAGCTTCTTCACGACGTGGGACATCCATCCTCCAAAGGGGATGTTCCTAGTCCTCTTCGTTCTTGCAGAATCCACAGCTTCTACCATCCAGTGGCAGCTTCTTTGCACCCTCAGCTGGCATTTCCTGGGCATCTGCCCAATCTCGACTTTGTCGCGACTCTTGGACTTGGTCCCCTTGTTCCACAGTTACTCTCATCCGGAAATCCATTGTTGTTGCATTGCTGGTGTTGGTCTTCCTTGCAGAAATCCCCTATCACGACTTCTGTGCTCTTTGGGGAACTTAGGTACACTTTACACCTACTTTTCAGGGTCTTGGGTTGGGCTATTTTATTAACCCTCACTGTTTTCTTACAGTCCCAGCGACCCTCTACAAGCTCACATAGGTTTGGGGTCCATTCGTGGTTCGCATTCCACTTTTGGAGTATATGGTTTGTGTTGCCCCTATACCTATGTGCTCTCATTGCAATCTATTGTGACTGTACGTTGCTTGCATTGCTTTCTATTGCTATTACTGCATATTTTTGGTATTGTGTACATATATCTTGTGTATATTTGCTATCCTCATACTGAGGGTACTCACTGAGATACTTTTGGCATATTGTCATAAAAATAAAGTACCTTTATTTTTAGTATATCTGTGTATTGTATTTTCTTATGATATTGTGCATATGACACCAGTGGTATAGTGGGAGCTTTGCATGTCTCCTAGTTCAGCCTAAGCTGCTCTGCTAAGCAACCCTTTTCTATCAGCCTAAGCTGCTAGACACCTCTTCTACACTAATAAGGGATAACTGGCCCTGGTGCAGAGTGTAAGTACCCCTTGGTACCACTACAAACCAAGTCCAGCCTCCTACAGTAATGGTGTATGCAACAAAGGCACTTGATAGAGTCAAATGGTGTTATTTGATCATGTTATGTGAATTTTACGATCTTGGAAGGCATTTTATCAGAGAATTACATAAAATCTACCATGATCCCAGTGCAAAAATCTTGGTTAATGGTTTGCTTACCCCTTCTTTGAAGATAGAAAGAGGAACGAGACAGGGGTGTCCATTATCTCCATTACTGTTTGATCTCTATATTGAGCCATTAGCTATTAGAATTAGAAGCAATATGAGAATCCCCTCATTTGTGTGTGGGAACTTAGTTAGGAAAGTTTCTTTATATGTAGATGATCTAATGATTTATACCTCTAATTTAACTCAGGCTAAACCAGTTTTGGAAGAGTTAATGGAAGATTTTGGGGGAATCTCTGGCTATGAAGTTAACAATCAAAAGACTGATATTATGGTGTGGAACATGGAAGTAAATTATTTTATAAATGTAAAGGAAGAAGTTAAATATCTGGGGATCACTATAACGAATGATATACGTAAAACAGCAGAAATAAATGTTGGCCGGATTTTGCGGGAGGTAGATCTACTAATGAGGAAATGGCTAAATCCTCCATTAACCATTATAGGTCGGGCTAATGTTGTTAAGATGGTGATTGTACCCAAACTAGCTTTAATTTTTTAATTCATTACCATTAATGTACAATAAGGGCTCCTTAAAGAAAATTCAAGGGAAAATTAGTAGTTTCATTTTGGCATCCAAAGGTGTTCGTATATCGTGGAAAAAAAATTAGAAGAAAGAAAGAAAAAAGTGATTTGGCAGTCCCGGATTTGCAGTATTATGCATGGGCTTTTTTTGTTGAAAAATGTAAGGCAGATTTTTAACCAACCAGATCGCTCAGAGTTGGGGCAGACTCTTGTACCTGTGACAGAGGGAAATGAGTTACAGAAAAGCTTTTTGTATAAGTTTGGGGACCCCAAGTTCTACAAGAAAATTCGATTTAAGGTGCTGCAGGACTTGGCAAAAATTTGGTATGAGGTGAGAAGGGCCACAAGTTTGTCGTACTATAGCAAGTATGCTCCGGTTTGGGACTCTCCTGGTTCTCCGGAATGGACTAAAGATACCTTGGCCACTCTATTGAAAGAGGCAGGTTTACTGCAGTGGGGAGATCTTTGTTACAGTGGAGAAGTCAGGGCATTTGAAAATCTTCATATGGAGGTGGGAGGAAGGTTGTCCAAATTTAAATACCTTCAGATAAAGAGCTGGGCAAGGAATGACTGAGGAACTGGGGAGCACTAATAGTGTGGAGGATCAGCTGCATTTCGATACTTCATTGAAGAAAGAAGTGGCTAGATGGTACTGGCTGGTCATGGATATTGTGGACAGCGAATATTCCCTCCCGGATGAAATATGGAAAGAGTGCTTGCCGGAGCCTAATTTTAAGGACCTTTGGCAAGTATCTACTACACTTTTATATAATACTGTTAAACCTGCTACGTTAAGAAGAAATCATTTGTTTTCAATCCACAGAATTTTCTGGACTCCAGCAAAACTCTCCAAGTTGAAACAGGATAACACGGTGAGGTACAGGAAGTGCGGATCTGCATCAGCAGAAGACCTACACATGTTTGTAGAGTGCCCCCAGTTTAGTAAGTTTTAGCAAGAGGTGGGTGAAGCAATTAAGAAAATACTCCCCACAAGTCCTAAGGAAAGATCGTTGGTAGTGATTTTTGGATGTTCACAAGAGGCACAGAAGATGGGCAGAGACAGAGCTAAATTGTTGTTTTATATGATGCTTGTGGCAAGAATGGAGATATGTAGGAAATGGGTTAGTATTGTCCCTCCCACCTTTGCAAAACTCTTTAATATATAACCTCAAGTTAGATTTAGGTAGAGATTGTAAGAAAACAAGATTTTGTAAACCCATTGAAATGATGGTTGGGAATTGGGGAAGGTATAGACATGTAGGGTGTGATACGATCCTATGATTATATACATTTTCAAGGCTCCTTTGCTGCCTCGCATCTGATGTTAGGCGGAAGGAACTCCTAGACAGGGGGGATTTGGTTTGAGACGGGCTGTGAGCAGTTGGTAAGATCTCTATCCCCCAACCCTTTTTGTGAAGGGAAAGTTTGAAAGGAAAATGAGGATAAAAAAATAAAAAAAATCACATTGCAAGCCCTCCTCAACTGGATCCTTAAGAGTGATGCAACAGGATTTGGCACCGAAACCTTATCACATCTCGTTACCGTGCATGGGTTTGGCTGTACAATGCATCTTCAACACAGATTATCACAATGATTTGCAAACCAGGATTTCATTAAGTGGGCCTAACTGTGTCCCTGTAGCTGGCCCCCAATCTAAGACAGTCAACTTGAACTTGTGATTTTCTTCCAATCTGGAGTGACCAGGACTCTACAGTTGACACTTTACTCCTTTTTTTGCTGTTTTCACTAAAACCTTTAAAATTGAATATTCCTAGTTCCACTGATTGGATGTTTGTCAGTTTTCTCTTGTTTTAGTTATTAAAGATTACTATTTTGTTCTAACTCTATTGTGGGCTCCTTTTATGGTGTGTTTTCACTGAATTAGTGTTTGGAGTGTTGCACAAACCATTTACATATTTCCTCTGAGTTAAGTCTGACTGCTTCATGCCAGGCTACCCGAGGGTTGAGCACAGGTTAATTTAGGGTTTGCTTGTGACTTCACCCAGAGAAGATTTGTGGTTGCTGCTTTGTAGGAAAGCAACCTCTTTGTAGCTGGGTTACACCCACTTTTGGCCTGTTTGTCAGTGTGTTTGACTGTGTCTACTGGGATCCTGCTAACCAGGACCCCAGTAGTCATGCTCTAATTCTCAAATTTGCTTGCTGGCCACAGTATTTCACCCACAACTGGCACACTGGTGCCCTCTTATGAGTCCCTAGTATATGGTACCTAGGTACCCAGGGCACTGGGGTTCCAAGGGATCCCTATGGGCTACAGCATATATTTTCCCACCCATAGGGAGCCCAGGCAAACACTTCTGCCGGACTGCCATTGCAGCCTGCGTGAAAAAGTGCAGGCACCCTCTCAGTGACATTTTTCACTATACCAGGTCACTTATAAGTCATCCCTATGGTAGGCCTTCTAGCCCAGAGGGCAGGGTGCAATGTACCTGTGTGTGAGGGCCGCCCTGCACTAGCAGAGGTACCTCCACAAACTCCAGGCCCATTTTCCCAGACTTTGTGAGTGTGGGGACACCATTTTACGTGTGTACGAACACACCTATGTCCAGCTATATAATGGTAATGCCGAACATAGGCATTTTTGGTATCAAACATGTTGGAATCATACCCCAAGGCTTTTACAAGCATTGGATGTATGATTCCATGCATTCTGGGGGATCCTTAAAGGACCCCTAGTATTGTCATTTCAGCCTTCTGAGCGTTTCGAGGCAGCCCAAGCTGCTGCAACCTCCCAGACAGGTTTCTGCCCTCCTGTTGCTTGAGAAGCTCAAGCCCAGGAAGGCAGAACAAAGGATTTCCTTTGAGAGAGGGGTGTTACACCCTCTCCCTTTGGAAATAGGTGTTACAGGCTGGGGAGGGGTAGCCTCCCCAAGCCACTGGCAATGCTTTGAAGGACACATTTGGTGCCCTCCTTGCATAAACCAGTCTACACCAGTGCAGGGACCCCCATTCCCTGCTCTGGCACAAAACTGGACAAAGGAAAGGGGAGTGACCACTCCCGTGTCCATCACCACCCCAGGGGTGGTGCTCAGAGCTCCTCCAGAGGGTCCCTGAGTTTTGCCATCTTGGATTACAGGTTGGCAGGGAACTCTGGGAGCATCTGAGTGGCCAGTGCCAGCAGGTGATGTCAGAGCCCCCTACTGATAGGTGGTCCTCCAGCTAGGTGACCAATCCCCCTTTCAGGGCTATATAGGGTCTCTCCTTTGGGTGGTTCCTCAGATTCAGATTGCAAGACTCGATCAGGAATCCTCTGTGTCTCCACTTCGACTTCTGACTGAAGAAACTGCATCTGAACTCTTCAGGACCCTACAAGCTGCAACAAAGGAGCAAGATGCCTTCTGCAACATTGTATCTCTGGCTCCTTCCAGAAGCTGCAACATTTCCTCAGTCATGCATCCTCTGAGGACAGCCCATCTTCAGCCTGCATCAGAAGGAGAAGGAATCTCCCCTGGGGTGAAGGAGTCCCTCCCCTGCTTCTGCAGGCACCAACTGCAACGATGACCAGCTGCGTGGTTCCCCTCTCCTGCTGAGCTGCGTGGATCCTGCATCACGGGTGGTGGACTAAAACGGTCACAACGGTCCTCTCTTCCAACTGTCCAGCTTGGGAGAAGGTAAGCCCTTGCCTGCCCATGCAGGACATTACCCCCGTTCACCGTGTAATTTGCAGCTGCCAAGGCTTGTTGGCATCCTTCCTCCAAGATCTTCATGCATCTTTCAGCCCCAGCCCCTAGTACTCCTTCCTGTGATGCACTGCTCCCTGAATGGTTCTCCGACGGCGTGGGAGCCTTTCTCATAGTGCTGTGTGGGCCTCTTCTGCAACTCTCCTGTCCCCGTCCTGTGGGACTCCTGTGGGTGCTGCCAGGTTTTCTGTGGGCTCTCCGTGCTGCTGAGGGCCCTCTCTGACTCCCCCTCCTGGGTAGAGTCCACCTGGTCCTTCCTGGTAACTGGCAGTGACATTTCTCGCAAACCG
The DNA here is from genome assembly GCF_031143425.1 of Pleurodeles waltl. NCBI lineage: Eukaryota > Metazoa > Chordata > Amphibia > Caudata > Salamandridae > Pleurodeles > Pleurodeles waltl. Next base: position 835,453,678 of record NC_090437.1, read on the forward strand.
TGAGTTTTGCTTTGGCCAAGGCTTGTTGGCGAACTCAGACGACGCAAACCAGACTTCAATCCTCCATCTGGAGCACCTTCCAGGAACCCAACTTTTCCATCTTTGGTGCAGTGCTGACTCTTCTTCGTCACCGGTGGTCACTTCTTGTACCTTCATCCTGCTGGGTTGGGGCTCCTGCCCTTCCTGGACTCTTCTGTGTTCCTTGGACTTGGTCCCGTCTTTCCACATGTCCTCTGGTCCAGGAATCCACTGCTGGTGTCTTGCAGTCTCTTCTGGGTTTTGCAATATTCTTCGGTTTATCTTTGTGTGTGTGGTAGGAAACACTGTGATTTACTCCTATTTTCCCGGTCGTTGGGGTGGGTTGTGGTACTTATCTTTGGGCTTTATAAGTACTCCCAGCTCCCCTCTATGCACTACACTTACCTAGGTGGCAGACCGACTTTCGTATTCCACTTTCGTAATATATGGTTTTTGCTCTCTCAGGCCTATTTCTAGCTATTTTCACTACTTGCACTGTTTTTTAACAGTTTTTGTGACTATTTATGCATACTAGTGTATATAATTTGTGTATTACTTACCTCCTAAGGGAGTGTAGCATCTATGGTATTTTTGGTATTTGTGTCACTAAAATAAAGTACCTTTATTTTTGAAGCACTGAGTGTTTTCTTTCATGTGTGTGAGTACTGTGTGACTACAGTGGTATTGCATGAGCTTTCCACACCTAACTCTAGAGAGCCTGGTTTCTAAACACTGACTACAGTACAGTAATAAGGGATAACTGGACCTGGTATAAGGTGTAAGTACCATAGGTACCCACCACACACCAGGCAAGCCTCCTACATTGGTGGTGCAGCGGTGGGATACGTACTTGCAATTGCCTTTCAACTCTGTCACCTGGTGCTTTCCACAGGAAAGACCACTCCATACCTAGAGGTATATACAAAGTACTTAGTGCAGCAAACTATTCTCTAAAGTTTAGGCAAACTAGAGTATAGGCATAGCCCTTGCTCTAAACTTCTTTCTGAGAGACTAGGGGTTAGTTAGGTTAGGTACACCCTACGCTATCCTAACACACACCATGTCTGCAGCTGGACATAGCAATGAGGTCATGGATTCTCCCTAAGAGAACTTGATCTTCAAGGAATTGAAGGAGCTGTGTGCAGAGAGGAAGTTGCACATGGGGAGGAATCTTAATAAGAGCCTGCTCTTGGGCCTCCTCCTCCAGGATGACCAAGATCATGTAGGTGATCAGGAGGAGGAAAAAGTAGACCCTCATCCCACTGAGGTAGAGGATGACATTCCAGGCCCAGGGGAGGGTTCCTCAAAGAAGCTTACAGTCCCTAGCAGACCAACTAGAGTCGCTGGTAGTGGGAGGGGAAGTCTCACAGGTAGGGCTCCCTTTACACCCAGAGGACAGGTAGAAAGGGTCATTAAGACTAGGGAAAGATCCACCTCTGCTCACCCTCATGTCACTTTAGTGTCTGAGGGATCACACTGCACAACTCCAGGGGATGACTCTATAGCTAGAGCTCTCAGGAAACAGAGACTGGAGGAGGCCAGGTTGAAGCTGCAGCAGCAACAGCTAGCCCTAGATAGGGAGGCCCTGGCAGTGGAGAGCGAGATACAGGGGTTGTGGTCACCCACAGTGGCAGCAGCAACAACTCAGGTTTTGGGGATTACAGAGTCAGGGAGAACTTCTTGGAATCTAGAAATATGCATACAATTGTTCCCCCATACAAGGTGGGGAATGACATTTACAAATAGTTTTCTGCGCTTGAGAGGGCCTATAAAGTTCAGAGGGTACCTCAAAGGCTGCTGTTCTCTGGTTGTCCTTCTCTGACAAGGGGAGGGATAGACTTCTCACTGTCAGAGAGGAGGATGCAGACAACTAAAACATACTCAAAACAGCACTCTTAGATGCTTTTGGTCTCGCAACTGAGCAATACGGTGTAACGGTCAGAGAGACCAGAAAAGAGGCGTCACCGGATTTGGTTGACTTTGTGGACTGATCTGTTAAAGTTTTAGAAGGCTGATTACATGTCAGCAAAGTGTCTGACTTTGGGGGCTTGTACAATCTATTACTGCGAGAGAATTGTTTGAATAATTGTGTGTCTGACTTGTTGCACCAGCACTTGGTAGACTCAGATCTGACCTCTCCCCAAGCATTGGGAAAGAAGGCATACAAATGGGTAAGAATAAGGGTGAGCAGAAAAGCTCATACAGGAGGTGACAAGGACAAGGATGAGGATGGTAAGCTTCAGGATAAGGGTGGGGACAAAGATAAAAGCAAAGACTCCTGTCCTGGTAAAGCCCCTGACCCTGCCACCACTACTATCTCCACATCCACTCCTAGGGCTCCTAGTAGTAGTAGTAGTAGTAGTAATAGAGGTGGGACTACTGGCCATAGTCAAAATAAAGGTGTAGTTGGGTTCACATTTGGGTCCATAATAAAAACTGGGCTAGGTGCAGAAACCCCCAAGACGGTTTCTGTCTCACCAGGTGGCACTGGCCTTGCCACCTTAGCTGTTTGTCCCCTTAATGTGGATAAGTACAAGCAGCACATACACTGAAAACGTGGTGTCCCTGCACAACACCTACTTGGTCGGAAGTACCAAGCCACTAATGTTAACAACTCCACTTAGTCTCTCCCCTTAGCTGTAGTACAACTTAGCTGGGGTGGAGTTACTGGTCCTAAGCAAATGGTAGCCTCACCAAGCTTACCTGTAGACTGTCTCTTTGGAAATGACCTAGAGGCCTCAGGTTGGCCTGAAGTAGAGTTTCTTACCCATGCATCCATGCTGGGTATTCCCAAACAATTGTTTTCCTTAATCTCAAGAGAGATTAAAAAACGAAAAAGGGAAGGAGCCCTGGAGCCTGAAATAATGACACAGTACACCCCTGAAAGGTATCCCCTGCCTACTCCCCCCCCTAAAGATACCACTCCTCTGAGGGGGATACCACCCCTATGGTGGAGCCTGTTTCAAAGGAGTCAGAAGCTACTACAGTTGAACTCCCAGAGGTAAACGTACCTCTCTGTGAGAAATGTAAGACAGAACAGCAACCCTGCCCTGTCTTACAAAATGTGGAGCAACTCTCCAGCCCTCCCAGAGAAACGTTAGTGCAGCACCCCTGCACTACATCTAACACCATAGGAGAGCAACCCTGTCCTCCTTTAGAGACTTTAAGACAAACTTTCTGTCCTGCTCTAGCCTTGCTCAGACAGCACTGCTGTCTAGCATTACTACCCTTAGGACAGCAACCCCGTCCTTACATAGGGGCACAGGGACAGTTACCCTGTCCTACTTTAAAACTTTTTACACACCTTAAAAATAGAGAATCACAGGGCCCATAGTTTCAATGTACTTCAGCTAAAAGTAACCAAACAGGGTGGAACGAAATAGTGGATGATAAAGGGAGTAACCACTCTACTGCAGAGCTACTCTCCACTTATCACCACTTAGACAATAAAGTCTCAACTGGCCAAGGTTAGCCTTATTGTCCTTCGTTTGGGGGGAGTTGTGTAGGAAGGTAGCCTCTTTATAGTTGGTTACTTCCACTTTTGGCCTGTTTGATAGTGTGTTTGACTGTGTCTACTGAGATCCTTCTAAACAGGACCCCAGTAGTTATGCTCTCCCCCTTAAATATGGTTTTCGGTTACTGTTATCACAGTATTTCACCCACAATCGGCACACTGCTGTCCCTTTATAAGTCCCTAGTATATGGTACCTAGGTACCCGGGGCATTGGAGTTCCGGGGGATCTCTATAGGTTGCAGCATATAGTTTGCCACCCATAGGGAGCCCAGGCAAACATTTCTGCAGGACTTCCATTGCAGCCTGTGAGAAAAGGTGCAAGCACCCTTTCACTGCCATGTTTCACTACATCAGGTCACTTATAAGTCACTCCTACGGTAGGCCTCCTAGCCCAGAGGGCAGGGGGAAAAGTACTTGTGTGTGAGGGCCCCCTGTACTAGCAGAGGTTTCCCACAAATGTCATTCTCATTCCTGGACTTCTTGAGTGCGGGGCGCCATTTTACCCGTGTACTGGACATAGGTCAATACCTATGTCCAGCTACATAATTCTAATTCCGAACATAGGCATGTTTTATTATCAAACATGTTGGAATCATACCCCAAGGCTTTTGTTGATGGTCAGTTGACAATGTCCCTAAAGGACATCCCTTGGTTGCTCTCAGTTGCTTAATACCATCTTTTACCTTGAACGGGTGCCTTTATATATGACCATACAAGTCACATCATTGGTCACAATGCTGCAGCCACACATTTTTAATCACCTTCAGCACAACATGCTGCACATTAACCACTGTCCCTAAAGGACTTCATTTCTGTAAAAAACTCATGTAATGCAGTGACTCTAGAAGATAACAATTATTGTAGTCACATTCAGGCCACAAAGAATGCAGCCATGATCTTCACCCCTAGAGGGTGCAGATCCACCGCCTTGAACAAAAGTTCCAACTGGGCCTAAGTTTGAAACACATTGGGACCCTGTAGGAGGCTGGCCTCGCTTATAGTGGGTACCAATGGTACTTACACCTTGTGCCATTTCCCGTTATCCCTTATTAGTAGAGTAGTAGTGTTCTGGCAGCTTAGGCTGATAGAGGTAGCTATAGCAGAGCAGCCATGACTGAACTAGGTGACATGCAAAGCTCCTACCATACCACTTATATCATATAGGTACTATATCATAAGAAAGACAATACTCAGAGTTACTAAAAATAAAGGTACTTTATTTTGATGACAATGTGCCAAACATATCTCAGAGGATATACTCCCTTAGGAGGTAAGTGAAATACACAAAATATACACACAAACCAAATCAGGTAAGTAAAACAGCCAGAAAGTAGTGCAAACACTGTAGAATACAATAGGATAAAATAGGCCTAGTGGCAACACAAACCATATACTAGGAAAGTGGAATGCGAACCACAAATGGACCCCTAGGCTAGTGCAGTGTGTAGAGGGTCGCTGGGAGTGTAAGAAAACACTAAGGGTGTCACAGATACCCCACCCCAAGACCCTGGAAAGTAGGAATAAAGTACTACTGTTTCCCCAGAAACACACTAAAGTTGTGATAAAGGATTTTTCAAGGACCACAACTGACTGCAAAGCACTGAAGACAGATTCCTGGACCTGAAGATCTGCAAAGGAAGGGGACCAAGTCCAAGAGTCGCTAAAATGTCCAGGTGGGGCAGGAGCCCACTAAACCCCGGATGAAGGTGCAAAATGGCTGACTCTGGATGGAAGAAGCTGAAGATTCTGCAACAATGAAAGGTGATAGGAGATTCTCCTTCATGCAGAAGATGTCCCACAGGGTGCTGGAGGATGCAGAGTTGTTTCCTTGGCAAAATACCACAAACAGGCCTTGCTAGCTGCAAGAGTCGTTGAAGAAAAAGGAAGGTGCCCTGGCCCAGGACTAACCAGGATGTTGCCACTTGGGAGATGAGACAAAGGGGGCCCTCAGCAATGTAGAGAGCCCACGTTCAAGAAGGTAGCACCCACAGAAGTCCTTGAACACGGGTTCAAGAAGTCTGAACACAGCAGTTGTCTCAACACTGCAAAAGGAGGTCCACGACACCGGAGATCAACTCAGGGAGCTGAGCATCCCAGGACAGAGTGCTGGGGACCTAGGCTCGGCTGTGTATGCAGGATTTCTTGTAAATGTGCACAGAAGCCCTTGTAGCTGCAGTTCAAGTGGTGCACAGGATTACTGTCTGGAGAGGGGAGGCAAGGACTTACCTTCTCTAAATTTGGACAGTTGGACCACTGGACAGTCTGGGTCACTTGGGTCTACCACCTGTGTTCCAGGGGCCACGCTCATCAGGATGAGAGGGGTCCCAGAATACCTGTAACGCTGATGTTTGGTGCCTGATGAAGCAGGGGAGAGATTAGATTCCGTCGACTCACTGGAGATTTCTTCGTGTCTTCCAGTGCAGGGTAGAGGCAGGCAGCCCCCAGAGCATGCACCACCAGGAAACTGTTGAGAAAGCCGGCAGGATTAGGCGCTACAATGTCACTGGTAGTCTTCTTGCTACTTTGTTGCAGTTTTGCAGGTGTCCTGGAGCAGTCAGCGGTCGATCGTTGGCAGAAGTCGAAGAGAGAGGTGCAGAGGAACTCTGGTGAATTCTTGCAATTCTTTATCTGAGGAAAAGCCCACTGGAGAGACCCTAAATAGCCCTCAGAGGAGGATTGGCCACCTAGTCAGGTAAGCACCTATCAAAAGGGGTCTCTGACATCACCTGCTGGCACAAGCCACTCAGAGGCCTTCATAGTGCCCTCTCACCTCTGGATCCAAGATGGCAGAGGTCTGAGACAAACTGGAGGAGCTCTGGGCACCACCCCTGTGGTGGTGATGGACAGGGGAGTGGTCACTCCCCTTTCCTTTGTCCAGTTTTGCGCCAGAGCAGGGACTGGGGGTTCCCTAAACCGGTGTAGACTGGCTTATGCAAGGAGGGCACCATCTGTGCCCTTCAAAGCATTTCCAGAGGCTGGGAGAGGCTACCCCTCCCCAGCCTTTAACACCTATTTCCAAAGGGAGAGGGTGTAACACCCTCTCTCAGAAGAAATTCTTTGTTCTGCCTTCCTGGGACTGGGCTGCCCAGACACCAGGAGGGCAGAACCCTGTCTGTGGGGTGGAAGCAGGGATAGCTGCAGAGAAAACCCCAGAGAGCTGGTTTGGCAGTACCCGGGGTCCATAGTGGAGCCCCAGGGATGCATGGAATTGGCTCCCCAATACCAGATTTGGAATGGGGGACAATTCCATGATCTTAGACATGTTACATGGCCATGTTTGGAGTTACCATTGAGAAGCTACATATAGGTATTGACCTATATGTAGTGAACGCATGTAATGGTGTCTCCGCACTCACAAAGTCCAGTAAAATCGCCCTGAACTATGTGGGGGCACCTTTGCTAGTGCAAGGGTGCTCTCACACTTAGTAACGTGGCATCTAACCTTCAGCAAGTGAAGGTTAGACATGTAGGTGACTTATAAATTACTTAAGTGCAGTGAAAATAGCTGTGAAATAACATGTGAATTATTTCATTCAGGCTGCAGTGGCAGTCCTGTGTAAAGGTTTGTCTAAGCTCTCTATGGGTGGCAAAAGAAATGCTGCAGCCCATAGGGATCTCCTGGAACCTCAATACCCTGGGTACCTAGGTACCATATACTAGGGAATTATAAGGGTGTTCCAGTGTGCCAATTGAAATTGGTAAAAGTGGTCATTAGCCTATAGTGACAAATGTAAAGGCAGAGAGAGCATAAGCACTGAGGTTCTGATTAGCAGATCCTCAGTGACACAGTTAGGCACTACACAGGTATACATATTCAGGCCACAAACTATGAGCACTGGGGTCCTGGCTAGCAGGATCCCAATGAGACAGGCAAAAACAAACTGACATACATGTGAAAATGGGTGTAACATGCCTGGCAAGATGGTACTTTCCAACAGACCCTTAAGTGGTAATCCTATTCAAGTCCCATGAAACTGAGGGTGGAGGCATTTCAAAACTACTTGGGGAGGCTGCGCTCCTCCTACAGCTCCTCCTGCACTTTGGAATAAATTTGGTGGTGAACCTGCTCTCCTGGGGTCACCACCACGATAAAATTAGCTTTTTCTGGCCTTTCTGTATTCTGCCTTGCAAGGCATTATGGTGCACTCCCTCTGGAGCATCCATATACACGAGCGACTCTCCCACTGCATCAGGGAGAGATGCTTGAATTTTTGCCCTCGTTGGCCGACTTGTGCTACAGGCACTTTCCCGCTTTGGGTGTCCGGTCCCTCCTGGACACCTGACATCGGGTAGGTTTTGTTGGGGAGCAGCACAGGGAGCCCACCCCCGGCTGCTGCCACCAGCGTCCTGCCCAGCCAGCACACTCAAGTGCTGCCACAGGAGCCGGCACTCCTCTGGTGCTGTGGAGGGCTACCCGCTCCAGCGGGCAGACACTGGTGAGGTGGCCTAGGAGCAGGCCATACAGGGGAGGTGCACCAGTGCTCCTTGCATCTTTTTCTGTGTCTGCCACTCCTGTGGGCAGATGTGGGGCTGGCAGTGACCCTCCCGGCTGCATGGGGAAGTGTGACGGCACTCTCCCCTCCACCTCTGACCACTGGGGCATCTTCACAGGGATCGTGATGGTGCTCCTTGGCTTTACTTCTTGTCCAGGGGCCCAAGGATGGGGTCCTGGGTTCCTCTCTGCCAGCATCTTCATGGGGAGTGCAATAGCACTCCCACTGTTTACTTCTTGGCTGGCGGCCTAGGGATTGGGTCCTGGTACCCTCCTCCCGGTGATCTTCACGGGGAGCATGGCCGAACTCCCTGTCTTTACTTCTTGGCTGGGGGCCCAGGGATGGGGTCCTGGGCCCCTCCGTCTTCACCATCGAGGGGTGTGATGGTGCTCTCTTGCAACTAGCCCTTTCACCGGGGACACACAATGGCGATCCCTAGCCATCAGATCTTCTTCAGGCAGCCCTCGGGCTAGGGCCACCCACGCGGCAACGTTGGAATCAGCGGTGGAACCCCAGCTGCTTCATCTCTGGTCCTCCCTGGGGTCAAAGCTCACATACTTTCCCTTGGAGACATCTTGGGCCCATGTAGGCCAATCTAGGTGATCCTGGTCTCATTTTGCTCCTGGTGATGAACCCTTCCCACTTGGAGCACTTTCTTCAGTCCTCCTGACCTCAAAGGTTCCCAGTTTGGTAGGGAGCTAGTCTCATTGACTCCCTGCACTAGCTTTTCATTTGGGTGCCTTTCTGTCTCTGGGCAGGGTGCTCTCCTTGTGTCAAAGCCCAGTCTTTCCCCCAACTAGTCCTCTGGGAGAGCAAGGGGACCAGCTTACCTGGTCCTCTAGTCTGCCCTACTGGGTCTAGAGTTATTCAGGCTCAGATTAAAATGGTGGCACCAGCAGTAAACAGGTGCAGTCCATTTTATCATGAGTTTACTTCGGGTGAGTCCCAAACTATGAGGCTCCCCAAAAGGTCAAAAAACAGGTGATCCAAAAGCAAAACAATCTGGGTGGGTATGACTAACCATTGGTTAAACAGTGAATGCTCGAAAGATGTTTCGATCTGGGCTGTGCAAAGGCACTGACCCAGGAAAGTTTAGGATCATCATAGGCTACTATAGAGAAAGCACTAAAAACTGCAGCCATTGTTGTCCAGTTCATAGGTGACTTATATGTAGTCAGAGAGTGTTGTAATAATAACTCATTAGTTCAGTTGCACTATTTACTTCCACCTTAGTTGGCATTCGTCAATCACTGAATCTAGCAGAGCCTGAACATTTAACAATCTGTGCAGTACAGTGCACGTTCATGATCTTGCTGGCAATACCTGATCGGAGTTAAGGCTTTCTGTGAAGCAAAAAGGATTGCATCAGACTCCAAGGCTTTGAAGGCAACAACAATAACAGCCTCTTCTAAATGTTTACACCAGAATGGTAATCATCAAACAGTGAGGTGTGTTGTGTTCTCAGATATCCTAAAACAAAAGGCCACAGACAAATAATCAAGGAAGCAGCAGTAAGAGCCACTTGCTTGTGACATTTACCACAAAAGCATAGTTACTGACAACATAGGATGCTGTGTTACCGATAAGTGCCATTGTAAGATTTAATGCCACACAGGATGTCCTGTTGAGGAGATAAGGGGTCAAATCTGCCTGTTTCAGTACTGCATCATTCAGGGAACAGCTACTAAGTGTGGTGTAGGCATAAAGGTGTGGTCATATGTGTGTTTGCATGCGGAACATGTCATACACATGCCTGTCTGATCCTGGCTTTCTATAAAACCACGGTGCCTACAGTTACGAACACTACTCCATCGGGTTTGGACCGCCTGAGAAAGAAGTACCTTTCTTTGCTCAGACAAGAAGGAATATTTCTTTTCAGATTCACCCCTTGCACTGAGACTGAGAAAAGATATTCCATGCAGAGCTTATTCAAATACAATTCAACAAAAAAAAGAACATTTGATCGGGCTGAAACCCTACAATGGCCATAGATTTGTGGTTTTCCTACTTTGCTAGTAGAAACAAAATAGTGTGCCTGTTTCAAAATATGTCTTTCACTAGCGAAATATAGGGCCTCATTATGACCCTGGCGGGCGGCGGAGGCCGCCCGCCAGGATCCCGCCCTCCAAATTACCGCGCCGCGGTCAAAAGACCGCGGCGGGTATTACGAGTTTTCCCCTGGGCTGGCGGGCGGTTCCAGTAAAACCGCCCGCCAGCCCAGGGGAAAACGACCTTCCCACGAGGATGCCGGCTCGTAATCGAGCCGGCGGAGTGGGAAGGTGCGACGGGTGCAGTGGCACCCGTCGCGTATTTCAGTGTCTGCAAGGCAGACACTGAAATACTTTTCGGGGCCCTCTTACGGGGGCCCCTGCCGTGCCCATGCCATTGGCATGGGCACGGCAGGGGGCCCCCAGGGGCCCCGCCACCCCCCCCTACCGCCATCCTGTTCATGGCGGCTTTCCCGCCATGAACTGGATGGCGGTAGGGGGGGGTCAGAATCCTCATGGCTGCGGAGCGCGCTCCGCAGCCATGGAGGATTCCAAAGAGCAGCGGAAAGTCAGCGGGAGACCGCTGACTTTCCGCTTCTGACCGCGGCTGAACCGCCGCGGTCCGAATGCTCATTGGAGCACCGCCAGCCTGTTGGCGGTGCTCCCGTGGTCGGTGGCCGCCAGGGTCAGAATGACCCTCATAGTTTTTTACAATTGTGCAGTTGGTGCACCGTACATGTGCTTTTGGAGCCATTGTCATGGTGGTGCCATAATATTTGGGTTAAGAGCTACCCATATTAGATGTACTCTCTAGCCGAAATCATCAATCAGGAGACAAAGCATTTTTCAAACTCTGATCATTTTGCCACAAGCACAGGCGCTTGAATTTACTGTCCTATAGTACTGGTTTCCTATACACTTTGTGTTTCTGGTAATTTTAGTATAAACCGTGCCTGATAATGATCAATCAAACTGTGGCACAAGTATAAATCAAATGCCAACTGTTTAGGCAGCCACAGAATCAATAAGGAGCTCAGAAACAGAAATGGATTGCTTGCTGCATACAAAGCAAAGGACCTGAAAAAAAGAAGCGAGGATGATGTCCCCCAGTTGAAGCTGAACACATGGGAGCAGCACGAAGTCTGGGGTTTTCATGTTTGGCAAGGTGCAAACCCAGGAAAAGTGCCGGTCTCTACATGAAAGCTACCATCTTAACAAACAGGAAAGCCGCTAGGGTTACCTACTCAGCTATTTAAATAGTGTTTCTCCTTTCTGAAGTTTAGAAAGTGAAAACCAGACAAGAGTTTTAATTTATTCTGAGGCATTCCCTCAAGGATAGAATGTAACTATTCAAACAGGTTTAGTTTGTGGAGGCATTTCTATTGCAGGCACACGCTTGGATTTATGAGTACATTTATGAGGTGTCTTTCAATTGTCTCCTCAGCAAGAACATGTTGAGAAAATACAAATTAAATTGTATGCTCGTTGTAAATCCCTGAATCATTGAAAATCAATGCACTTCTAAATCCACCTAACTTGTATACGAATTGTATGTATATGTTAAAAATGTCTGTTGGAAATAGTACGATTTTATAACAATGTAAAAAAGTAAAAAAAATGAACGTACGTAATTGAGAATTGAGGTACTCTTTCAGACTATAAATTTTGTGACCCCAGTATGTCTAATTTAAATACAAGCTTGACACAAAATTAAAATAATAGCTTTGAACAGAGTGTCCCTATTGTTCCTCATATTACTGAACATCATTAATCATACTTTTTGTCATCTCTATCCAAGTGTCAGCGTGATGTATTCCAGAGCATGCCGCCCATCTTTTCAATAGTGCAATCATGTCTATGCATAATGCCGGGCAGACTGTAAAAGAAGTGTCCAGCTGCACCTGAAATAGAATTCGTGGCAATAAGTGCATTTAAAGTAACATGCAATATGAAGCAGAATGAGCAGAAGCAACCCTGGCTGTAAATTTTTTATCTTTGCCACTCTTCCAAATTCCCGGTGCGTTTTAGGCTTTAAAACATTCCTTCATCTATCTGCGAGTTTATCTTGCTGCAGAGTGTTTATTTTTTTAGGCCACCAGTATTGAATCATAGAGCTATATCACGCATAATTCTCAAGACAGGAGCATCTCTGTACCAATGCATTATTCCATGCTTGCGTTCAAAGCCGTGTGTCTTTGAGTGTCCAAGGACAGCATGTGCCACTTCTCGGATTGGTTGCAGATTGGATGACGCGGTGTCTTTAAATAGAATCCCTGCCACTGACTGTTCCCTTCAAACGAGAAGCTGTATTTAAAAACTCTACAATTTCACATATATAGTAAAATACGAAACAGCTGGCAGAGACAAGACATTGTAACGTGTACGTTATCCCTTTCTCTGATTTCATACTCCAAAAGATGACACGAAATGAGGTTACTCGTTACTTAAAATTATGGGATTATTGCCCTGAAGTTCTTGTAATTGTGTATACACCACACATGTGGGAAGGAACGCCAAATGTCTTATGGCAGCTACCATAGCTACTGTTACTATTTTTTGGTTTAATAGCGTGTGTGCGCTGCTGGACACTTGACATAGGTGACTGGGTGACAGCTGTTTAGCTGCCCTACAGAAAGCCCGCGAAAACACGACCGTGGTGTATCTCAAAGTGGCAAGGAACCACTGTAAAATATGAGGAGAAACCTATTCGAGAGGATTCAGATCAAATCATTTTACTTGGTTAAGTGTCAGTGGTGAGGTGTGAACAAGGTTTAGAAAAATATATTGGTACCGTTACCCCGATTCAGGGCTTTATAGATGAGAGGGACTATGGTGTCTGATCGAAAGAGTATTTTGGTGGCACAAACGCAATGGTTGCATTTTATCGTGTTCACATTTATTCCTGTAACGACAATATATAACGGAGTAAAAACCAGAACACACACAATAAAATCGACGAGTAAATTGCAATTCGATAGAATAATTACTTTGGCCTGCTACCCCCTGTACTATAGGTGTGGTGAAGGCTCTGTCTCCCAAAATGAGCTATTGTTGCTGGACGGGATAGCTGTTTTTCTTCACAAAGTGGCAAAGTCTGAAAGGCGAGCCCATTTTCGGAAACAATGGAATCTCTGTCATATAATTTCAACTCATGTAGTCCAAAGACCCATTTGCAGATTTGCATGACTAAAATAAAGATTACAAAATCATACCAAGCTTTGTAATTATTTCTTGGAGATATTAGGTCAGACAAATCTGTTTTGGTGAATTAAGGTGAAAGTTCGATACGCATTTTGCAAGAATATTGTTTGCCTGTAACCCCTCGAAATGTAATTAGTGAGAGATCACCAGACCATTAGACCCGTATTCTCTTCAGAATGTTATCACACCTGGCTTTGAGCCTGAGTAGAAAACCATACAGGTTGGACGAAGGAAGACTATTACTCTTGACAGTAGAGCATACATCTAGTAAAACAGGACTGCTCAGAATCAGCTGAGATAAATAGTTCAATAGCTCCTTCAATAATCCCATCAGGCAGAGTTCTTTAACTGACAACTTATATTTGAAGTTCAGGAATCCAAAAAGAAATACACCTCTTCCGAAACTAGCGTCCTATTATTCATCTTCAAGCTGGTTTCCGTAGTAAAAAAACTTCTTTAAATAAACACAATGATAGTTTCTTTGTTTTAGAAGTTATTTCTAGACAATAATGTAAAACCTCAAAGTCGTCAGAAAATGATTCGAACTCCTTTCTGTTCTTAATGCATAGACCAAATGCAGAGGCCCCTTTGAAACTTTCTTTATCGTGCATTTTCAGAGTTAAGGCCAAACGTTTCCACAATAAAAGTGCCGTCCATTATAAAACATCAATTGAGATTGTAACCAAATATAGACCTTAAAAACTCTATTTTTATATTCAATAAACACAAGTATAAGTATTAAGTAAATAGGCAGATCTAAACACATATTCACAAAATGTGGACTTCATTTCTCTTCAGAGAGTATTTCTTAAAAGTCTAATTTTTAAATTGTCTTTTTGCTATCAGAATATGTATGTATGTATGTATGTATGTATGTATGTATATAGTGTTCTTTTAAATTCTGATGGATATGGTAACACTGTTCCAGATCCTCACTGCATAGATGGAAAAGGCTTGCTGCCTTCTTTTGTTTTTTACACTTCTTAGTCTTCAGTGTGAGTGCCCTGGCTGAAATGTGCCAGCAACCACCAGGAATGGTGAATATGTCTTCAAGGTAAGCAGGGATGCAGGTTGTGATGGCTTTTTAAATGATACAACTGGCATTATAGTTCATCTTAATCGGTAAAGGGAGCCAATGGAGTTCCACCAGCTTTAGGATGATATGCCCATATATCTTCAGGCCTAGAATGAGATATGCTGTAGCAATGTAGGATGACCCTACGAGGTGCAAGTGTGGAGTCAGAAGGCCTTGGATTTTTTTTTTACAACCGTCCAGTTGTGAGAATACGAGGGCTTGAACAGAAGTTTTCACTTTCTTTAGAAGAGAGCACTAGTGCCATGCTGTCTTTGATCTTTGGCAATGTGTTCCTTGAGGGTGAGGTTGATGTCCAGGGTGAAAGGAAGTGACCCTGCATTTGGTGACATTTGGAATTCAAACCTGTCTAGGAAAATCATTGAGCAAGATTTTTACTGTTTCTTATTTGTTCTGGGCAAATATCATGAACTATGTCTTGGTTGAGATGACTTTCAGGTAGGCGCTGGACATTCAAAGGTGGATGATGGGTGGATGATGTTCAGGCAGTGTTTTAACATTGGATGTCTGAAGCAGGGGATACTTTAAAGGCAAGTTGTGTTTCATCAGCATAAGGGTGAAGTGCGTACACATATTTCAGTTGTGAGCTAACAGCTGCAACAACTATGATGACTTCCTGCTACAAGGGCAAGGAAAGCAACATTTTCTTCAAGTGAAACAGTTACAAACTAGTTACAGGACAGCTGAAGTGATTTTGCATTTATAGGGCACATAGTCATCAAAAATAATGCTCACTTTTTTAATATTTGTAGCCAGCAGGATTCTTTGTTCAAGTGAGAGCAGAGCTTGTGTGACCTAAAGGGCAGAGATATGTTTTTGTTCGAAAACGGTCATCTCCATTTTATTTCTAATATGGTGGAGGAAAGACTGTCTCATCAAGTCTTTTATTTTGTATAGGCAGGGTTAAAGGTGGGTAAATTCTTCTTCTGACCTCGAAACACAAATACGAAGTCTGTTGGTGGGCTTATAGCATTTGCATTGTATAGAATATTTGTTAGGAAATTTGATAAGGGAGTCAAGGCAGATGTTGAAATTCGCCATGGATAATGAATAACTGGTTTTATTTAGGCTACAAATGCAAATCAATTCCACAACCCATATTCCTTTATTCCTTAGCTAAGACGAAGTCTAAAATTACACTCATTATAGCATGAATGTCCCTTAATACTGTAACCCTCAAATAATCTTAACCGTCTTTCGACTACCAAGTAGGCTATCCATTAAAATGCTGCTGAAAATAGGTATTCCACATTTCAAGAACCTCAGATTTATCACAAATAATCTTCTGCCTCAAAATGTGTCCGACTGCAGGTGTCACCTCAAGTATAGAATCATACAATGCTTGTGGTTTGGTAATGAGGAACAACATGACATACTCAAGGATTTCAAGTCCTTATCTTCCACTCTTTTTCCGCCCACTTAACTTTATGCAATCTGTGTTGTTGTCCTATATATTCAGCAAACAGTTCCAACAGCAATTGGTATATTTAATAAAGTTTTGTGTAATGACTCGGATGCCTCATTGTGACACAAAATATATTGTCTATTTAGTATACATTCTGAAGACCGGTGAGTATGGTTCAAGATGCATTTCGCCTCTCGAGAGTCCATGCAAACATTAGTAAACATACCCCTAAGTGATATAAGATGGGGACAAATGACATCTGAGATGATTATCGCTATTTAGTCTAAATCTGTCAATAATCATGCCATCATTCTTGAATACAGTGCCCACAATATATTGGGAAAATATATACTGCTTTGAAATCTACCTAGTAATATATCTGGTAAACCCCGTTCCCCCTATTAAAGAACTTTTCAGAGCATATTTAAATTACTGTTGTCACCTTCTCAATATATTTTATACAAGTTAGTTAGGTCAATTAACTCTCTAAAATAAACACTAATATGATTAAGCATTGTTGACATCACATTCTGCAAATGATGGCTGTTAATTACAAGGCCCCATGATTACACATAAAGAGGAAGCTAGCAATTTACAGCAATTATTGCCCTGCATCTAAGAGCGATAACCCTATTATGATATCCAAATGATAGTGAGCAAGGCCAGGAGCCGCGGCTCACCATCAGTACACAGAAAAATACTGCACAGTCACAAGGATGATGTTTGGGTGTTGACATTATGTCCCTTTTTCACTCGTTTTGGGTGAGGGAAATCTCAATGAGCTCTACAAAAAATTAAAAAAATTAAAAAATTGGCATGTTTATTTATTTATTCGGACTAGTCTCGGATCAACCACATGGTGAAGCCAGCATTTTCCCTCAGCAGCTGGTGTGGAGAGTGTATCAGAAGTGCATTGCAGGGCTAAGACACTGATATGCCATGTGAGCGCTTCTCGTATATGCTGGATGTGTCACTGCAAGTCTACAAAGGAAGGTTAGCTAACTCCCATCAATGCTGGCCTTAGGGGTGTGTGAACTGTGCGATCGTGGTTAGGGGAGCCAAAAAATGTCTCAGAAAATTTCACAGGAATTTACCATCGACATCAGAGTGCCTGCCTCAGCGCCGGGGCTCTCAACGACCAGCGATATGAGCTGAAGAAGAGCTGGCATGGTCAGCTATAGAGAAAACAAAAGAACAATGGGCTGAGTAGGCGGACGGGAGTGTGTGTGCCTTTGAAGCCCTCAGAAAGCGGGAGGCTGTTCATGGTGTCTGTAAACACAGTCTATGCCACTGTAAGCTCCGAGATCACAGTACAGTAGCAGGTAATGTGGGGCACAGTGCCTCTGTGGATCACTGTTGGAATGTGCGCTGCGTGTAACACTACTACCATAATCTGCTGCAACGCAGGAAGGGCAGCAGCCTCCCCTACATTAGCCTGTGTGAGTTCTCAAACGTGCACAGCAGCAAAAAAACAGCCACGTGCGCGGTACATTGTATATGGTGCCCTGCCACGGGGCAGAGCGATTTATGAATACATTTCTCATTTCATTCATATACAGTAAGTACATTTAATGTCCCCATTATTTGCAACGTGAGAAGTTGAAGCAACTTGTTTTAACGTGCCCCAGGAATGAGGCAGATCTTGTTTTAACTTGTAGCTTGGGCTGTCTCTCATTTTAAAGTGCAGGCTGAAAGGGGTCAGCTGTTTTCCTCCTTAGTTTAGAAGCTCAAGCTGTGAAATGTTTACCTACTTTCACTTCCGTGTAGCGTTTGGACTGAAATGATGTGAGGTTATCCTTTTGGCTTATCATGGCCGTTCTCATCATCTGAACCCATGTCCTTTACTTCAGAGACTGTTTACTCGGAACATAATTAGCACCATCTTTTTGGTACATGGTACATCTTTTACCAGACCTGTTGCAATTATAATTTTTGTGAACTCTTGACTGCTATTTCAGTTCTTCAAAGCAGAACTATCTACATTTACAATTTTGCCTTGAAAAAGTCCTTGTGACGAAAAACACCTCTCGGCTGTTGTGTTTGGATTTGGACTTCTCTTTCCACTTTGGACTTGATTTTCGGACTACCTTTGGTGTGCCCTGGTACTCTTAGATTTCTGTCAAATGTAGTGTAGGATCTACCCATCCTCTGCTGCAGAGCACCATAGTTCCTATCCATCCACCTTTCCAATGTGTTTTCAATGTACTATAGACTTCACACTGGAACTTACTAAGGCTTCCCTTTTTGTGAAGAAGTAGCATATATTACTGTATTACAGGTGTATTTGGATAGTTAAATTTTCTTGTTATACTTGGTAATAATCTACTACAATAAAGTGATTCACAATGAAAAACAATTTGACTTGTGTCATGGGGGCCCATACAGTATACTCTGCACAGGGGCCAAAATATCCTAAGGTCGGCACTGCTCCCATCCCTCTCTTTTGGCTGCTAGTGCTTTTAAAGTTCCCCAGGAAAACACATTGGCTGAATATTGAGAAGAAGCTGGATTCCAAAAAGGTTCAGTGGGTCCAGACAAAAGAACATTTACAATTTTACCGGATTGATTGAATGTCTTAAACATACCCATTCCAAGAAATATTTTCAGTCTCCACATGCCAGGCAAGACCTAGCATTTCCACCATGAGAAATCTAGAAATAGGTGTTATTTTCAGACAAACATTTTGCGTAGCTAGCCCACCTGCGCAGTCAATTTTGTTTTCACATGAGCTGCATATCACTGAATTAGGGAACCTCTCAAATGAAAATGGGCTGGCAATGTCACACAGTAATTGTAATTGGCAGTGGTATATCTTATCTTTTTGCCAGCCAAAAATATTGTTTTGTGGATAAATAGTAACAGTACTTCAGATGAAAACAAATATTGTCAGACAAACACGATTACTTTGGATGTGTTTTCTCATGCTAGCAGTAAATATTCTCTGGGTGTTGTCTTTGTTTGTGATAGGATTGGATTATGCTTCTTTTTTTGCGCTATGCACCTCTGTATGCTTTTGGTTCTTTTAGGGCTTATTTAGCTTCATCAAAACGAACTCTTAATTTTTACCCTTCAGGTGTTAGAAAGGTGGCCAGCAACCTGGTGCATTTTTGAGTGAGCTATTTAGAATATTTTTATCTGCTAGAAGCCCACAATACAATCCATAAGTGTTCCACACGCAGCAAAACACATTTATTCATTCAACTCCATGAATATCAATTCACCAGAATGCCATGGGTAGCGGAAGTAACATCACATGCCCTTTGACCTTCAGTTTCGTTCACACACACATGCTTACACATAAACAAATCCACACATACACACACACACACAAACTCTCTCTCTCTCAAAAGCACAATCACACCAAAACCAAGCACACAACATGCCTTTAAAATCATTATTTTGCTTACCTCGGCTGCCAGAGAAGGTTATATCCCATCTAATTGTATTCTATTTTTTAATTACACTAATAGTAAACAATTGAACCTTATCCACTATTAGTGTAATAAAAAATGTACATCAGTTAAGGCTCCAATCAACTTCACTTTTCTCTCATTTTTTCATTTTCTAAAAGTGACTATTCACTATTAGTATAATAACAAATGAGAGAAACCAGAGAGAATGGAAGCCTAACTGAGGTAGGAGC
Organism: Pleurodeles waltl; assembly: GCF_031143425.1. Taxonomy (NCBI): domain Eukaryota; kingdom Metazoa; phylum Chordata; class Amphibia; order Caudata; family Salamandridae; genus Pleurodeles; species Pleurodeles waltl. The sequence goes on from NC_090437.1 coordinate 835,473,033, forward strand.
ACCCACTGTGTTCCTTGCACTGATTTTGCCACCTCTGAGGCCAGGGGTCGCAAAGACAATGCTGGGGGTCGCAAGGAGCAAGCCAGTGGTCTCTGTAGCGACCCCTAGTGACCCCTAAATGATGTCCACGTCTTCCTGTCTAGTTGTTCCTTATACCATATCAAGCTAGAGATCATGTAATGGAGATTCAAGATGTGGATGCACACACACTAATCTTGAAAAGTGAAAAAACATGTACTTAATGTTGTGGGAGGAACTGGATGTCAGGGAACACCTGCCCAAAACAGACTAAACCAATCTGTGACAATTTATGTTGGATGGCTCCCAGGGCTGAGTTTTCACAGCTGCAACATGTGGTGGTCTGAAAGTCATACATTTGAATCCCTGCTATTGCTAATCCATGCCATAATGATGCAGTCAACGCCAGTGCAGCAGACATCCTTGGTGTGGTATTTCTTCAAAGTTTTGCATTCCCTCCTCCTGTTTTGCTGTTTCATCAATCAGTCAATCAATCTGGATTTGTAGAGTGTGGCTAATCACCCGCAAGGGTATTCAGACATGAGGTTCTTCCTGGGTTCAGTTGAAAAGACAGGTCTTGAGTCCCTTTCTGAATTCCAGTGGAGAGGCTGTAGTTCAGAGGGGGAGGGAAAGGTCATTCTGGGACTTAGTGGTGAGGTAGGTGAAGGAGCGTACCCCACTGTAGCTTTGACAGACGCAGAGTTCGTGCGAGGGCATGGGAGGCGAAGTGCAGGTGTCTGTAAGGTTGGTGGAAGTTCAGGCAGTGGTCGTTTTATGCGGGTACTTGGTAGTGGGATGCCTTGTAGGTGTGTGTCAGTATCTTGAATTGGCATGTATTCTGGATGGAGAGCCAGTGGAGGTTCCTGAGGTGGGGGGTGATGTGGGTACATTTGTGGAAGTCGAGGATGAGTCCGGCAGCAGAGTTCTGTATCGTCTGCAGTCCCTTCAGGAGTTAGGTGGTGCTTCCTGAGTAGAGTGCATTAGGCTTGAGTGACGGTTTACCTGGTGTTGATGGGGAGCTGTTGGACCTTTTTGCTTATGCAGGGTCATCCCCAATCTTTTTGCCTCCTTCCTCCCATTTTCTCTCACCTGTTGCTGTTGGCTTTTGAACCCTGAGCACTTTGCCACTGCTAACCAGTGCTAAAGTGCATATGCTCTCTGTGCAAATTGTATGTAATTGGTTTATCCATGATTGGCATATTTGATTTACTAGTAAGTCCCTAGTAAAGTGCACTAGAGGTGCCAGGGCCTGTAAATCAAATGCTACTAGTGGGCATGCAGCACTGGCTGTGCCACCCACATAAGTAGCTCTGTAATCATGTCTCAGACCTGCCACTGCAGTGTCTGTGTGTGCAGTTTTAAGTGTAAATTCGACTTGGCAAGTGTACCCACTTGCCAGGCCTAAACCTTCCCTTTTCTTACATGTACGGCCACTCTAAGGTAGGCCCTAGGTAGCCCCAAGGGCAGGGTGCAGTGTATGGTTAAGGTAGGACATATAGTAATGTGTTTTATATGTCCTGACAGTGAAATATTGCTAAATTAGTATTTCACAGTTGCAAGGCCAATCCCCCTCATAGATTAATATGGAGGCTACCTTTAGATCTGACTAAAGTGTAGATTCCATTTGGGAGCGGATGGACATGTGGAGTTTGGGGTCTCTGAGCTCACAATTTAAAAATACATCTTTTAGTAAAGTTGATTTTAAGATTGTGCGCTTGAAAATGCCACTTTTAGAAAGTGAGCATTTTCTTGCTTGTACCATTTCTGTGAGTGTGCCTGTTTGTGGATTCCCTGTCTGGGTCAATTTGACAGTTGGGCTGGTTGCACCTCACACTAGACAGTGACAAAAAAGGAGCTGGGGTCTAGTCTGCATTTCCTGATGAGCCATCTATGCTAGGAGGGAGAGGAGGAGTGGTCGCTTACACCTGAAAGGGCTGTGCTTGTCCTCACACAATGCAGTCTCCGACCCCCTGGTGAGTGTCTGGGGCCTGGCCTGGGCAAGGCAGGGTTTCACATTCAAAAAAGAGACTTTACTTTGAAGTAGGCCTACTTCAAAGGAGAAATTGGGTATAAGAAGGGCACCCAAAACCACAGACTTTAGATCACTTCTGGAAATCAAGAGGAACCTCTGCCTGGAGAAGAGCTGAAGAGCTGAGGATAAGTGCTGCCCTGCCTGTGACTGTGCTTTGTGGAGCTATCCTGCAGTTGCTGCTTCTGCCAGAGTAAGAGGGCAAAGATTGGACTTTGTGTGCCTTCCATCTTGTGAAGAAATCTCCAAGGGCTTGATTTAGAGCTTGCCTCCTGTTGTTTGAAGTCTCAGGGACATCAAAGACTTCTCTCTGCCAGCACCTGGAGTCTCTGGAGAGACTCCTGCTCTGACAAGTGGTGCCCTATCCAGTCCCTAGGCCCTTGAAAGGAAAGCTGGTGGAAATCCAAGGAAATCGACTTCAGACGACTTTGGACTGAAGCCGCTGCTGAATCCGGTGACGCCGCCCACAACCGACTCCGCGATCTTCGCTGGAACGCGACGACCTTCGCAGGCCCGACGTCGCAGCAGCCCCACTGAAGTCCGCGACTCTGTGGAAGTCGCCGCACCATGTCATGACTGACGCCACTCAAAGTGCATGGATTCAACGTTTCGCACAGACGCCACAATCCCCGACTTCGCGCAACGCCTTTTTTCACTCTTCACCAAAGGTACTGTACTTGGGGTCTACGCAACTCCGTGTCCGGCGCCGCTCGTGTCGGCTTGTTGGGAATGACTCAGTCACGACACCGTGTTAACACCTCATCGAAGATTTTGTGTTTCTAAGCGCTATTTTTGAGTTTAATCTTTAAAAATTCATAACTTGACTTGTGTATGTCGGATGTTTGTTGTTTTGGTCTTGTTTTGTTTAGATAAATATTTCCTATTCTTCTAAACTAGTGTTGTGTCATTTTGTAGTGTTTTCATTAGGTTACTGTGTGTGTTGGTACAAATACTTTATACCTAGCACTCTGAAGTTAAGCCTACTGCTCTGCCAACCTACCAAGGGGGTAAGCAGGGGTTAGCTGAGGGTGATTCTCTTTTACCCTGACTAGAGTGAGGGTCCTTGCTTGAACAGGGGGTAACCTGACTGTCAACAAAAGACCCCATTTCTAACAGGAGCCATCTGAATATAATTCAGAGCACCATCTGAATATCTTTCGGAGCATGTGGAGAGTGTGGAAGCAGGTGGAGGAGACAACTTTGACTTGGCATTTCATGGTAAGTCTTCTGTCCAGGATAATGCCAAGGTTGCAGACGTGGTCCGTTGGTGTGAGTCCGAGTTTGAAAGGCCACCAGGTGTCATCACATGGGGTGGTGTTGTTCCTAAAAATCAGCACTTCCATCTTGTCCATGTTGAGTTTCAGGCAGTTGGTCTTCATACAGTCTGCTACACTGGTCAAGCAGGTGTGGAAGTTTCTCCTGGTGATGGGGCAGTTGTCTGAGAGGATGAGTTGGGTGTCATCTGCATAGGATATGATGTTGAGTATGTGGGTTCTGATGATGTTGTCTAGAAAATTCATGTAGGTGTTTAACAGAGTGGGGAGGGTTGAACCTTTTGTTTTTTCTGTCTTTAGGACTCTGTACACTCTATCACTGCTAACCAGTGCTAAAAAGCTTGTACTGTCTCCTTCAAACATTATAAAATTGGCCTACATCTAATTGACACATTTAATTTACATGTGTGCCCCTAATAAATGGTACTACCTGTACCCAGGGCCTGTAAATTAAATGCCACCATTGGGTCTAAAGCACTCATTGTGCCACCGACTAAAGTAGCCTTTTTAAAACAGGTTTCAGGACTACCACTGCAACTTATAGTGCAGTTCTAAACTGCTATATTGACCTGTCAAAATAAACATTCTGCTAAGACTAAATCTTCTCTTTTAATACTTATAACTCACCCCTAAACAGGCCTTAAAGGCTCATAGAGAGGAGCACATTGCATTTAAAAAGTAAGACATGTGTGCTTAAGTTTTACATGTCTTGGTAGGGAAGGACTTCTAAAGTTGTTTTACACTGCTATAATGCCTATCTCTCCCACTTACTAACACTGGGTTACCTTATTACCTTGTATACATGATAAATTTGAATTGGGAGCAGATAGAGATATGCTGTTTACACTCAAATAAATTGGTAAAGTTGGATTTTAGGTCACAATTCTGAAAATGACACATTTAAAAGTTGGCCTTTTCTTGTCCTAACCATTTGTGCTTTCTGCCAATGTCCTGCGTATTGCTTCCAAACAGTAACACTGGTGTTAGGTATAGACAGGATGGGCCATCCTGGCAGGATGACTGGGAGGACCTGTACCCAGCCTCATTCACACTTCACAAAGCTTTGTTCCCTGCACACACAGAGGACTCTGACAGTAGTCCTGCCTTTTGCCACCCCCCAGGCACTTTGGAACCTTGAGAGGAAGGGGAACAACTTTCCAGCACCAGATGTGGGGTAGGGCAGGGAGTCCCCCCATACAAAGGCTGGCATGGGATATAAATATTGGCCCCAAAGAGCCACTCATTGGAACTCCCAAGACCTGTGAAAGGTACAGAAGAAGGACTGCCCTGCTACCAGAGAACTGCCCTGCTACTGGAAGGATTCCATGTAGTATGAAAAAGTAGACTGGGACTGCTTGCCTTCATCCCAGGCTAACCAAGTCGGCTGACCTCCTGTGTGAGCTACTGGGTCATAACAAGCTGTAGAGGTTTTGCTGCAACATCCCAGCAGACCTGCTGGAACTGGACCTTGCCTGCACATGCAACTGGACCTTGCCTGCACCTGCAACTGGAACTGGAACTGGAACGGCTTGAGCCCTGCTGGCCTCTGCTGGAGTGAGCTCCTGATCCGAAAGAGGTGCCTCCTCAGGTCCTGTATCCTTGGCTGGCATCTGAGTGTACTCCTCTGCAAGAAAAGGTGATAATCCTGAAGTGTGGGCTCCACACAACCGTGAACAGGCCTGTTCATACCAAGACTCTGCCATCCACAAACACTGCCAGTTCATAGTTGGGGTGAGACATGCCTTTGGGATACAGTCACTGTCAGTGATAAACAGCAATGCGAGAGCTGCACTTAGGGCTACAACAACAGCTGTGGTGACTGTCAAAGAAAAGTTACAGCAATGACCATTCACAATGCCTCCTGGTTTTTACCCTCAAGGGATGATAGTGCACACAGCCCAGACTGTTCTTCACGCTATAGCAATGACCATCCAAGATGCTCTTCCTGCTCATCGCAGCCTTCTCCAATGGTAACAGCAATCTGCATGCCAGACTTGGAAAGAAACCTTTCAGCAGGACTAACCAGGTCCCTGTATCCCGCCCACGCTCCACCATTTTAGTTATTAAAATTCACTTTTGTTTTCTAAATTGGTTTGAGGTTCTTCTTGTGTTGTGTTTTCACTTTACTGCTACATATGTTCTGCATAAATACTTTATACATTCCCTCAAGATAAGCTGACCGCAGTGGCATAACAAAAAATTATGGAGTACCCTTTCGAAATGTAATGTAGGCCCCTGAGTCTCCTATGTTGTAGAGACATTAATTGGCCTTTGGCTGAATAGGGGGTCCATTTGAAAGGCTGGGGCCCCTGGAAGACTAGGAGCCCGCGTACTCCACAGGGGTTTCAGGAACCTGTGCTGCACCCCTTCCTGACTGCTTTTATCCCAAGCTACTGGACAGTTGAGCACAGGTTAATTTAGTGACTTTTGTGCTCCATGCTGACAAGGATTGTGGCTGTTGGCTAAGTGGGGCTTCCACCCACCCTCAACCAATAACCTGATTTCTTACAGCCGGAGGATGCCAGGGCTGCTCAAGAAGCAGGATACGCTTTACTTTCTATCCTTGAAGTAGGGGATGAATACCTCATAATAACTCAGATTAACCCCTCATCCAAGGTGTGCCCCCATGTGACTGACCCTTGTCAATGTGCCCACATCCTCTAAAGTGGGCCTTCAACAACAGGCTGTGGGTGTTTTCTGTAGGTGTGCAAGGTTGAGTTACCAATGTCCAAGTTTGCCTTCCTGCTACCTTATACTACTTTAAAATGGACACTGATCTTAAATAAGTGTGAATTATTTGTTACTATTCATTTTTGTTAGTAAAGGGATGGAGAACAGAGAAGAAAAAAGGTGGGAGAGGAAGCAACAAAGCAGCAGAGGTTTGGGGGCATATTTTACTTTTTGATATTAGTATAGCCTGTATGTCCCTATTCATTGAAACAGAGGACAACTCATTCTTTGTTATCAAACCTTTAGTCTTGCCGTGCCTTAACTCTGGCCCAGCTTCTTAGAATAGTGGCCTTAACTCCTGAAAGGTGGCAGAACGGTGGTGGTCTAAGCTGTGCGAAAAAGAGCATTCATAGCACTTCTATTTAGTGCTTTCACCCATTCATCTTGGGACCATTAGAAATTCTGTACCTTAAAAAGAGGCCCACTATGGGGTCAGCTTTGCACGGAAGGAGAACCCAATGTGGTGTCAGAATGAGAGGAAGTTTGATGAGCTATTAGATCCAATAATACGTTTCCTCTCCCAGTGCCCCTTAGGAAACATTGTCACCTCACTTACTTGCTATTGTGTCACTTAATATACATTCTCAAGTTACTCTCTGGTATTGGTCTATGTGCCTCAGAACAAAATATTCAACCAAGGGAAGAGACTGTGCATCAATTGATCTGGATGAACAAAATGAAATACATCAATGTTTACCAACATCAACATCTTAGCTGCAGAATCCTCGTCAATGCTGGATGTTTTTCTGTTATTGAAAAAAACTCTACACAGAATGCTTGAGAGATTGGTGCTGAATAATGACACTTTGAATCCCATGCAGGAAATCTAAAAGCCATAGTATCTCATTTAAAGGAAATAAATGCTTGCATGTTCACTGTAATAATTCTGGTCAAAGGTACTCCACCCCTATTGAAATTGTACCTTGTTAGAAATTGGGCTGCTGGTTAAGGGCAATGGATGTGAACCCTTCTTAAGCAATAGCCACAATCCTTACCAGGGTGAACCACAAAATAATTTAAATTAACCTGTGCTTAACCCTTCGGTAGCTTGGCCCAAATGAAATCAGAAATGAACTAAAGGCAATGAATAAAGTATTTATGCAACACGCAAACATGAATGAAGTGAAACACAAATAATAGAGTAAAATGTGTTAAATTACCTGGCACCAAAATGACAAAAACAGTAGAACCAGACATATGCAATTTCAAAGATTCAAGGTAAGAAAAGGCACTTGTGGTCATCTGGTCGCGTGAAACCAGGTAAAAGTCACAAGCTCAGGCCAACCTCAATGGAGCAATACGAGGACCAGGTTAGTCCCACTGAAATAGTTTTTGTCTAAAGTCTAGGGCGAAGAGTCCAGTTTGCGGTGGAGGAGGCCACAAGTAGCAGGGAGAGTGTGGCAAATGGTCGTCGCTGTAGAGGAAAGAGCAGGCTGGGCATTGCAGATGGTCTTTGCTGTAGTGTGATGATCCTATTGGGCATAGGGGACGGTCATTGCTAGAGATTTGCATTGGCAGTCACCGTGGGCTGCCGACTCTGTATTGCAAAGTGCAGATCTCAAGTTTCCCGTCATCGCTAGCAGGCGCTGTAGTGTGAATAGTTGAGTTTACTAAAGCTTTGCATTGGCAGTCGGCACAGGCTGCAAGATCCTGCCACAACCAGACCCATTTGCTATTGCAAAGAGCCCAAAATGTCACGATTTCTGCCTTTCTCAAGGATAAGCTCAACTGATGCCACAAAAAGGGTCCAGCGCCTGAGGGCACCTCTTGGGAATCAGGGGCTCACTCAAGCAGAGACCAGCAGGGCTAAGGCAGTTACATTTGCAGGTCAAGCACAAAGTCAGTTCTACTGATACAGGGAGGCCTCTGGAGCTTGTTTTGTCCCTGTAGTTTTGAACAGGAGGTCCGTCAGCTGACCCTTGGAGTCACTTCAGTCTGGAATGAAGGGTGTAGATGCAGTCTTCCTTTTCAGCAAGCAGGACACACCTCAAACAGCAGTGCAGCAGGATGCCCTTCTTCTTTAGCATCCACAGGTCCAGAGTGTACTGGAGAGTGGGGCTGAGGGGCCCCTTTTCAACCTGGTATCTAATTTGGAGTAGAATAACCTCCTGGAGGCTTCCGCCCACAGAGATGTCTAGAATTTCCTGCCTGTCTGCCCTGGTCCCAGCCCATATGCAGGCACAAAAGGCTAGTGTGATGTTCTATGTGTGAGAGCAGAGCACAACCTATGGAAGTGCAAGTGGAGCTGTGCACAGCTCTGCTCCCTCATCCAGCTTGATATGGGCAATTCAGGGACCTAGTTTTTATTGTGTGAGGAAAATACAAAGACCAACTGCTACTCACACATAGTCATGTGATTCAGGGAAAGGCTTCAGGCACCAAATAGGGTAGAAAAATGCCAACTTTCTAAAAGTGTCATGTTTATAATTGTGGTTTAAGATCAAACTTTGCCATTAAAGAGAATTTCAAATTACAATTCCTCAGGCACCCAACATGACATTCCTACCTGCTCCCAATCAAAAGTTAGTACTTATTAAATGCATAATCCAATCAAATCCTTTGGAAGAGGTAGGCCTCACAGTAGTGAAAAAGGAATGTGTGAGTTTTTCACTACCTGTACATGTAAAACTTAAAGTACATGCCCAACATTTTAATTACAATCCACTCCGTCTTATGGGCTGTCTAGAGCCTACCTTAAGGATGACTTACATGAAATAAAAAAGTGAGGTTTAGGGCTGGCAAGGGTGTTTTTTGCCAAGTTGAATTGGCATGGATAAAAAAGCTACTTAAGAGGTTGGAACAATATGTCCTGCAGGTCCTGGGTACCTGTAAATTAAATGTACCAGTTGGGTGTAAACCAATTTCATCATATTTGCAGAAGAGACAGCAAGCACATTAGCACTGATTATAAATGATAAAGTTTGCCGAGTCCTCAAGGCCAACAAGAAGGGTTCTGAAAACAGGAGGGTTAAGGCAGAATGTATGGGGACCACACTGCAGAGATGGCCAAGCCCAACACACCTCAAATGTCTACTTCAAGAGCAAACCCAGATTCTTCTCTGTATATTTTGCGTAGACTGATTTTGGTAAAAAAAAATAGAAGATTTCGGGCCAGATGTATGAAGAAAGCCTTCTGCGAATCAGAAATAGCGATTTTTAAGAACTCGCTATTTCTGATTCGCAAAATGCAATGTATCATATTTGCGATTCGGTAATAGCGATTTCTTAAAAATCGCAAATGCTATTACCGAATCGCAAATTGCGATACCGGCCCCCATTCGCATCTATGGGCCTGTCGACCTATATTTGCGAATATTTTGCATGTCCCAAATTGCGAATTCCTAACTGGAATTCCCAATTTTGAGAAATCCAAAGTCCAGGGTGCGGGGGGCCTAAGGCCTCCTCTGCTGCACCCCAAAACATTTTTTAACAACATGTAAGGTGCACACATGCCAAAAGGGCATGTGTGCTTTACATGTAAATTTTAAAAATAAAATGCATTTTAAATGCATTTTTAAATTTTGCACATGGTTCCCACCAAGTTCAACTTGGTGGTAATAGCGATTCCTTAATGCCCAATTTGCATTAAGGGATTGCTTCATACATTCCGCTACAGCTATTACGCTACAGCTACAGCTATTACGACCCAAAGCCTGGAATCCAACAAAATCCTGACACCCACACAAGTCCGCCACACCAAAGGTCAGTGATAAAATGGCGATAACAAAACCAACACCGTCACGCCAACAGGAATACGCCCACACTATCACAACCCACGAATCCACGCAGCTCAAAATACACACACATTTACAAAACACAACCACATTGGACAATTCAAAATACACACACCTGATACACATACACACACCACTCCCACACACCAAATACAATATAAAACACACCCCCACATCACACACAAACCCTTACTACCAAAATTGAGAAAGAAGCCCAGAGAGAAACAACACCAGAAACAACACTAGCATCCATAGGCACACAACACCATCACACACACAACATCCACACACCTCATACACCACACACAAACACATCCCCTCACACATCATAACTGACATCACCTCACACATCACCCACACCACATCATGGCACCTCAACGACACCCCAGGTTCTCTGAGGAGGAGCTCAGGGTCATGGTGGAGGAAATCGTCCGGGTAGAGCCACAGCTATTCGGATCACAGATGCAGCACACCTCCATTGCAAGGAAGATGGAGCTACGGCGCAGAATAGTAGACAGGGTCAACGCAGTGGGACAGCATCCAAGAACACTGGATGACATCAGGAAGAGGTGGAACTACCTACGGAGGAAGGTGCGTTCCGTGGTCTCAAGACACCAGATTGCAGTACAGAGGACTGGCAGTGGACCCCCACCTCCTCCCCCACAACTAACAACATGGGAGGAGCAAGTCTTGGCTATGCTGCATCCTAAGGGCCTCACAGGAGTAGCAGGAGGAATGGACTCTGGTATGTCAAATCTTAACCATTAAATCCCCCAACCTACCTGCATGCTATCACATACCCAACCCTCACCCCATCACTCCAACACCTCACAAATGTCCCACTATCACAACCCACACATCCCAACACCAAGCCCTGCATGCAACTCCAAAGCATGGACACCCATCAACAAAGCATGTGCACTACAGATACCCACACAGACCCCAAACCAAATATCACACAAGGTCCTAGACAAGAATGCAAGCACTGGAGTACAGGGTCACCCACCCATTGCACACGATGGCACACACAGATGCAATAATCATACCTTTACACCCCTGCAGGACCCCTACCCAACGTCACCGGACAGGAGGTTCCACACATGTCCACTCCCCCCACAGAAGAGGCCCACCGTGATGACAGCAGCTCTGTCCAACTGGATCAAGATGACCAGCCCGGCCCATCAGGGACCTCGGGACAGTCGGTTCCCCTGACACTGGCACATGCCACCACAGAGCCTCCCCCCTCAGGAAACACCAGCACAGCACCCACCCAGCGGGCCCATCCCCCTGTCCCCAGGACACGTTAAGCAGCTGTGTGTCCACCACTACAGGGAACCCAGGCAAACCCTCCACCCCAAGAAAATCAGGGACCTGGGGGCAGTGGCAGTGGGCACACGGTTCAGGAGACAGAGGCACAAGAAAACCGGGGACCTGGGAGGACTGCTGTGCGACAGGGGGAGAACAGGCCCAGGGAACCCACTCTCCACGAGGTCCTCTCCAACATCATGGGAGCATACCATCTTTCCCAGGAGACGATGGCAACGGTACTGGCCAACTTTCAGGAGACCCAGCGGCTGCAGGAGGAACACTATCTGGGGATCAGGGAGGAACTTAAGTCCATCAACACCACCCTGGTCACCATTGTAGGGGTGCTGAAGGACCTTGTGAACACCAGGAGGGACACTGTGGCACAACAAGGGGCCCCTGACACTGCACTGGATGATGAACAGCCCACCATCTGCGCCGATGCTGGTGGACAGGAGGCACCGCAACAGGACCACGACACCAGCACCCCACCCCCTGCAGATGGAGAACCACCCGCAAACGGTCCCTGAGATCCAGGACAAAGACAGAGAACAATGCCAAGTCCCCCGCCAGGAAATGAGACCCCCCTGAATGTCATCCTTCTGTCCCACTTTGTCACCCTGTCCATCCTTAAACTGCCATTGCTCCACTTCCTATGCCCCTTTGGACAATGAACCTGTGAAACCAATAGACTGGATTCTGCCATGGACATTCCCCCCCCATCAACCCTGCCCATTTTACAACCCCCTCCATTAATTAGCACTGAAATAAACACCCTTGAATCACAAAACAATCTGGAGTCAGTCTGTGCTTTCACAAATGTGTATTTGCAATGACTACGGAATATAGCAATGTCAATTGTATACAGTGGGTGAAAGTGACAAACTTATGCTAGCTCCAACAATAGTATGAGATATGTGAGGCAGTGACACCTGTGTCTCACTGGAAGTATTGCTGGATAACGTTGTAGCCGGAGCAAGAGGGAGCTGCATCCCACTTGGCCCTGGAGGGTGAGACAACGGAGTCTGAAGCCACCAGTGGGACGGAGGACAAGGGGAGCTCCACGGCGGGGACGGGAGCTCCCTTGTGGTGGCGGGCCCCTATGTGCCCCCCGCATCAACAGGTACAGTCACCACCCCCTTCCAGCACCGCTCTCCCAGCAGCCCCTCAGCGTGTATCCCGTGGCCGCTCATCCAGGAGGGTGGGCATCTCCTTCGCCCCAGGCACCTCAGGCCCTGCCCCAGTCAGCCCTACTGCCCTCAGTGAGGAGGCTATTGACCTCCAGAGATCCCTCACTGTTGGGCAATCAACCATTCTGAATGCCATGCAGGGTGTCGAGAGGCATTTGCAACAAACAAATGCATACCTGGAGGGCATTCATTCTGCCGTGGCAGCCCAACAGAGAGCATTGCAGGCTCTGGCATCAGCACTGATGGCAGTCATTGTCCCTGTGTCCAGTCACCCCCCTGCAACCTCCTCCACCCAGACCCAATCCCCTGTACCTCAGCCTATCCCAAGCACACCATTAGACCAGCATGCACACACCTTAACACACAAGGGTGGTTCAGACAAACATAAGCACCACACATCCCACAGTCACTCACACAAGAATCATACCCATGCAGACATACCAACATCCACTGCCTCCACTGTGTCCCCTCTTCCACGTCCTCCTCCTCCCTCCCTGTCTCGTCTTCACTCACACCTGCATGCACTACATCTTCAGCCACTACTTCATCACCAGCACGCCCATCACCACACAGTGCTCACGTGCACTCACCACCCCCACTACCATCCACACATCCCCTGTGTCCTCTACCAGTGTGTCAGTGAGCCCTCCTCCCAAAGTACACAAATGCAGGCACACACCCACCCAACAGCCATCCAACTCACAACAGCCTCCAGCCCATGCACCTTCACCCAAATTCAGCAAACACACACCTCCTAGAACCACTACCTCTTCCTCCACTCCAAAACCCCCTCCATCTACCCGTCCCAGTGTGTCTAAAAAATGTTTCCTGGCTAATATTGGCCTCTTCCGTGCACCCGCCCGTCCGTCCCCTAGGGCCAGGCTATCCAGGTCCCAACCCAACACCTCAGCCACCACATCACCAGGCACAGTGGTGCCAGCAACTGCGGGCTATTGGAGTGCGCCAACCAACAGGGCTGCCAGTGTGCCATGGAGCGAGGGCAAGGACATTCCACCACCTGCAAAAGTTAAGAAGTTGCCCACATCCCAGAGGGAGAAGCAGAAAACACCTGCCACCAAGGGCTCAGGGAAAACAAAAGGGGATGGTGGCAAGACAGCAGCGCCACCATCCAAGGTGGGGAAGGGCCAGAAAATAAAGGGCAGGTCAGGAGAGGGCATGGTGGCACCGACAATTGGACCAGTGTCACACCTTCAGTCCACGCCGATGCCAACCTGTATGGCGGAGAAGACCGCCACCTGCACCGCCACCTGCACCACCACCTGCACCGCCACCAGCACTGCTGTCATTGAGCCCGCCACCAGCATCGCCGCCACAGAGCCCGCCACTAGCACCGCCGCTACAGATCCCACTGCAAGCACTGCCACCACAGAGCCTGGCGCCAGCCACGATGCCACAGAGGCCGCCGCAAGCACCGCGCCACAAAGCCCGCCGCCAGCCACGATGCCACAGAGGGTGCCGCAAGCACCGCCGCCACAGAGCCCGCCGCCAGCACCGATGCCACAGAGGCCGCCGCCAGCATCGCCGCGACTGACCCCGCCGCAAGCACTGCCAGCGGCCCCGCGACATCCTGAGCCTGTGGCACCACCGCAGACATGGCTGCCATCCCCAGTGGTCAGTCGTCCGAGGCTGGTGGTCAGTTCCAGGAGCCTGGCCAGCTTCCATGATGCACGACTTTCAGTGGAGAAAAGCATACACTAACTGAGTCCTTGGCAGGATGAAGCACTCTGGGCACAAAGTCCCCTCCCGAACCAGTGGAGAAAGGCATCCACTACCTCAGTCCTTGGCAGGATGAAGCACTCTGGGCACAATGCCCCCTCCAGAACCAGTGGAGAAAGGCATCCACTACCTCAGTCATTGGCAGGATGAAGCACTCTGGGCACAAAGCCCCCTCCAGAACCAGTGGAGATTGTTATTCACTACCTCAGTCCTTGCAGGATGAAGCACTCTGGGCACAATGCCCCCTCCAGAACCAGTGGAGACTGTTATCCACTTGAGACACTGTGGCTTTGCACTCCCCAGGACCAATGCGTGGGCAAACCACCCACTGTAGAGACTTGAGAGACTGTGGCTTTGCACTCCCCAGGATAAAGCAGTGGGCACACCACCTACTGGAGAGACTTGAGAGACTGTGGCTTTGCACTCCCCAGGATAAAGCAGTGGGCAAACCACCCACTGGAGAGACTTGAGAGACTGTGGTTTTGCACTCCCCAGGACCAGTGTGTGGGCAAACCACCCACTGGACAGACTTGAGAGAATGTGACTTTGCATTCCCCAGGATAAAGCAGTGGGCAAACCACCCACTGGAGAGACTTAAGAGACTGTGGCTTTGCACTCCCCAGGATACAGCAGTGGGCATGGAGCCCCCTTGTGGAGCAGTGGCATCGTTCATTCATCAGGCTGAGGTGCCCCAGCTCCCCCTGAGGTGCCTGTTTCATTTCGATCTGATGCCCCTGCAGTGTTCTCTCCGTTTGAAGTCTGGTGTCATGTGTGTGCCTCGCCCATGTCTTTTGGGACTCTAATCCATGGACGATGTTTGAGTAATATCCGGACTTGTGTACTTGGTGTACATATTTGTATTTACTGAATTTTGAAATTTAACTATCTGATTTTTATTGATTACATTTGTTCACATCAATTCCTTTTGACCTTGCCTTATTGAAGGGTCGGGGTGGTGGTCATATGTAATGTTGCTGCATGTATTTGTGAGTATGGTGTTGTGGGTGAGGGTGGGGGTGTTGCGTATGTGTGTCACTCTCTTTTCCCTCCCCCTCCCCTGTGTTGTAGGTATAGTACTCACCATGGTCGTTGCCGCCGTCCTTGATGCTCCTTATAGAGGAGCAGGAATACCATCGCAGGGAGTATCTGGAAGTCTGGCTCCATGGCATCCTGGTTCCTCGTGTGGTGTGGAAAGGTGAGTGTTTTCCCTTCCAAGTCCTGTTTCCGCCGTGTTTTTGTTCGCGTTGGTTCTGCCCCGGAAAAAGGTGGCAGATTGCCAGGTTGTGATAGGGTGGGCGGTACTTTGTCTTCCCCCTGTCTGAGCAGCCGTTAAAAGCGCCAAAGAAAATTACGCAAAGAAATCAAACCTTTTTATGGCCCCCCTTATGGGGGAATGCCCCCTTTGCATACATTATGCCTGGCGCAGGCATAATGTAGTGCAAAGGGTTACAAAGTGGCACAATGCATTCATTGTAGCACACTTTGAAAATATTGGCCAGGGATTTTGGCCTCATTGGGCCACAATAGCATAAAACAAATTATGCTAATATGGCTCAAGGAGGCGCTAGGGGCTCCTGAATATGCCCATAAATGTGATTGATTGTTGGCCTCTATATTCAAAATACTACGTTACCACTTGTAAATGCAGTAGTGTCCATAAAAGTATATAGAATGCTTCAGATTATACATACCGCAAGAAACAATGAAAGCATTTCATCAAAGATTTGTCAAAGATAACTAATAAGTTTCCTATTAGTTCAGTATTTATAATGGGTGATATTAACCTTTGTATAGACCTTAGGAAATGCGATCAAAACATGCTGGCTTACTAGCTGCATATAAAATACCACCAGCAGTTTTTTCCAGATGTCATTCGTCCTAAATCTACCCTAGATCTGTAGAAAGAGCTAACCTCCTGGGGAGTAGTCTGTTTGAGTAAGTGCTTTAATTCAGATACATCTGTTGCCAACCTTTCTGTAATGGTACCCCAAAATGTCAAACAGACTACGTTTTCAAACATGCATGACATTTTGAGATAAGTAACCATTTCCAGGTATTACCATTTAATGGCAGTGATCATCACCCATTAATATTCACTCTACATCATGCTGAGGTAGTTCCTTGAGAACAAATCATACTTAAATATGGAACTTCCCAAGCACTTGACAATTTGTGTTGAAAAACATATAGAATTGCTCTCTGATTTCCAAGATATGTTTATGCTGACCACGCTTGATGAGCACAATGACTATCTAATTCATACATACAACTGAGCGATAAAAGACGCAATTAGTTTTTCAATAGTCACATTGAAAAATAACAATAATATGGTCAAACGGGGCTAGGAGGCAGCATAAGAAAACATGATCTTTAATGTCAAGTGGTGAAAATTAAAGTAAGGAAAATACTGCGCAAAAGTGGGAATTCTAATGACACTCATGCTCATTCAGATTATAGTATGATAAGATAAGAATGTACACTTTTGTTAAAGAATAAAAAGTTACTGTTTTATAAGACATATTGGAATGAACAGTTGGCACCTATTGCCTCCAGGAACACAAAAAATATTCAGGAAGTTAGTACTGCAAGGTATGGAGGGAAAAGGCTCCACAGTGACATGAATGATCCTTGATGAATCCTGGATACTTTGGAGCATTATGAACATGGCACGCCACCGGCATGGCGGTCTGGTCCACCAGACTATGTTCATGGCATGACCGCCACAGGTGTAACTCCACCACCGCCAGGCTACCACCACCAGGCAGCCTGGCGATGGCTGAGTTACATATCCATATCTATGCCTGCCAGATAATGTACCTGTTTTCCCCCAGCCTTTCCCCGGCGGTTTACCCTGCCAATGAAAGGCTGGCAGAATTGGTGCCACGGGGCCCCCCTGATGGGCCCCTGCACTGCCCATGCACTTGGCCTGGGCAGTGCAGGGGCCCTCATGCACAGCCCCATCACGCATGTCACTGCCCAATTTACGGGCAGTGATATACGGGACGGGTGCTGCTGCACCCGCCGCACTGCTACATTGCTGCCGGCTCCATGTGGAGCCGGTGTCAATGTACATGCCTTGTATTCTGCTGGACCGGCTGGCAGAAACACTGTTTCAGCCCGCCGGCCCAGCAGAATGTTAGTAATGTGGGTGGCGGGGTCTTCAACGTGCTGGCTGTCTTTTGTAGAACTCAGAGGTTTTCCCGCTGAGTTCATAATGAGGGCCTTTTCTTTGGAAGAAGTGTACGGGGATGGGTACACCGAGTCACAGAAGGAAATGTCTGTTAGGAAGAGATCTTGTCAATGTTTACTGAAAATGTAATAAAGGAAAATAATATATTGCTCAATCTCTCAAAAACTGCTGACCCTCCCAACCTTCCAGCAATTGTCATAAACAAAAATGCTGACCTACAAACTCGGCCAGAAGTTATTAATTGGAGTACTTTACCTGAGCAAAAGTTACATTACACAAGGTCACAATCCTTTTTTTAGTCACAGGGAGATTAAGTGATTTGCCCACAATCACATGATGCTGAGCTGAATCCAAGACACAAACCTAATTCCCCAGCTCCAAAGTCAGCAGCTCTTGCCATAACACCACATTGCTAATAAAAAGCGAGCTTTCTTGAATCCCAATAATAAGCTTAATAGACATGGGTGGCAAAGTTAACAATAAGACCATACTGTCAGCTATGAAGGATTGGCTAGAAATGGTTGATTAATTCTAGTAGAACAATGGGATTCAAAGAAGGGCACTACACAATTGTGTATTGTTTTAGCTTGTAGTCTATAGCTCAGACATCACTGGAAATAAGGAGAAATGTATTTTGCAGTTTTGTTGACTTTAAGATATGCATTTGATTTAGTCAATTGGGAACTGTTATGGGAAAATATACTCTAAAACACTGCTGACTTGCTCAAAAACCTAAAAGAAAGGCAAACTTAGCAAGACTGGATATCCATCAATATTTTTTTTATCAATAAAGGTTACAGTAAAAAAACAGATTAAGACAAGGTTGTCTCTTGACCCTCACTCTATCTACTTTTTCTTAGCAGATCTAATTTCAATATTAGTTAAAATAGATTCATACTCCCCTATGGTGGGTTGCACTCATATTTGTCTTTTCTCCTCGAGGCAGATGACGTGGTTAAAATGGAAGTTACTCAGGAAATACTCCAGAGTAAACTAACAACTTTCAACAAATACAGTGAGGTCAATTAATTGATTAAAAATGAGGAAAAATTAAAACAGTATTTTAAAAAAAAAATCAGATGCTTCAGAAGGTTTATCATGACATAAGAGTGGAAAAGTAACCAGGTATAGATGCTTAGGATTCATTTTCAAAAATATACTTCAGTAGAATATACATATTGATCAAGTAAAGATGCTGTAATTTTTCAAATAGTCAAATTTTAAAACCAAAGCAAAGTTGCTTGTATGCCATGCTTTTGTTAACATGGTATGTGCATTAGAAAGGTTTTTAAAAGATTGTTGCCCTTTTTGACGCAGAAAAAGCCTTCGACTCTCTGGAGTGGCCTTTTCTCTGGGCTGTACTTGAGAAGCTGGGCCTCCCAAGGGGTTTTATAGCATTCATCATGCTCCTTTACTTACATCTACCCACCAGTATTAGGGTGAACAAGGTTCTCATTAATCAATTTCTGATTGCCCAGGGCACCCGACAGAGATGCCCCTCGTTGCCGGTATTTTTTATTATCGCCATGGACACTTTGGTCTCCTATTTGCAGACCAAGCATATGCAAAGCAGCCTCCGGTTTAAACGTGGCCTGATACTACTCACCATGTATGCTTTTGACATACTACTGTTCAAACGCCACCCAGCTCAAAATCTCTGCCCACTCATCTCTGAAATTACACACTTTGGAGAATTATCTGGGCTACACATTAATTGGGTGAAATCTAAATTATTCCTGCTAACCCCCACTACTGCTGCCACAACCTGTGATTATCCTCTACAATTGTGTGAAGACTCCACCAGGTATTTAGGCATTGTCCAGCATAAGGATAAAGAACAAGTGCTTCGCTCAAATTATGGACCTGCCATCGAGAAATTGATGATCCAGATTGAGTGACTCCCCCATCTATTGCTGGGCTAGTAGCCATTATTAAAATGGTTGACTTCCCCCAGTTTCCATATATCTCTTTTTTAATATCCCAATTCCGCTGACCAAAGCCTTCTTAACCCAACTTTGGAGTCTATTGGCTTGCCTGATTTGGGCTGCTAAGTGCCCATGGATCCGACCATTTGATAGGGGTGGCTTGGGGGTTCCTGAATTCCAAATGTATTACTTTGTAGCCCAAGGCCATTTTTTCACACATTAGTTTCAAGTGGACGCCATGATCCTGTATTTGATACAAGAAAAGGACTAAGCTAACACTACTCCTTTATCATTTCTCCTTCCATGTGGTTCTATGCTTGATCAAGACGATATACAAACTCTCTCTACTACCTGCTGGGCATGAAAAAAACTCAAACGATTATTGGAGACAGGGCCCTTATGTTCCCATTTACTCCTGCAGCCTACAAACCCGTGAATTCTACCTACCCTGGAACAAGTGGTCCAATGCATACTTCACCAATATGGCATTAGCAGAATTGGCAAATTTTTTCCCAGTGGCCCTGTTTTGGCATGCTCCAGAGATCCTCGATTTGCTGATGCCACCCACATGGATCTCTTCATCTTTTAATGCATACATGCTGCTCTGCGTGCATGTGTCCACTCTTATCCACGGGACCCTGATGATTTTGCCCCTTTAACAGTATTGATCTTGAACAGTGATGGGGGACATACTGTGATGGGGGATATACCATTTCCCGGATATATAAGGCTTGCATAACCTTGCAGTAACCCAGTTGCAGATTTCGCCCATATGACGTGGTTGTGTCCCTCCATTCAGCAATACTGGGGCAACATATTTGCACATGTATCGTTAATGATAGGAATAGATCTAGATACCGACCCCCTATTGGCACTATTGGGACACGTAGTCTATGTTCCTCCATTGATGCGTAGATGTACAGCAAATGTGCTATTACTCTCCAAACGTGAAATAAACTTAAACTGGGGCTGTGGGAACCAACCAACAGGGAAGGCGTGGATTAATAGTCTGATCTACTGTGACACCACCAGCGAAGCTTATGCCACCTTACAATCATCTACATCAAGACCTAAAGACATATGGCAGCCTTTGAGGGATTACCTATTGACATACACTACCCGCGCACAAGATGAACTTGCACTCTTATCTACTTCTTCCTAATCCCTGTTATAGGTCATACCTGACTACTCATATACCATTGTGGTCCCCCCTCTGGTCTTTTGTCACTTTTTTAGCTGGCCCCTTAGAACAAATATTGTACCCCGTCGAAAGTATACACTCTCCCCCCTATAATACTGCTGTTGTACTCCTCAAAATATTACAGAGTTTGTGCAATTGTATATGTTGACTTCTCTTGAAAATGAATAAATAGAGTTAACAAAAATATTTTTTATACTTCCAAGATGGTTGCAACATTGCATCATGCAATGCAAGTGGACATTTTACAAATATAAAAAATACAATTCTAAGATAGCCAGCAGTTCCTATTGGTCGTGTCAACATAGGTGCAGTTTTAAAAGCTTCCCACTTTGGCCAAACCAATTGCCAGAAGCCAACAGCATTGATAAAGCAAGACCTATTGCCTTTGCCACAAGTTTTTAATTTGATATAAGAACAAATGAGTGTGTTTTCAATAACAATTTCCCCTACACTCATATCATAAGAAATGTATATAGTAAATATGACCTGGATATACATAAACCATGGTTATTAATACCATTAGTAGAGGAGGGTGGGGCTAGGAAATGGCAAACTTTTCGGACAGCATTGCAAATGATCTACACCCTGTTGGCAGTCATAGGTACTGACATGAATATACTGATGCACATTCCTCTTGAATAATCCAGTTTGTGCATAACTAGAGAATCAATGATGGAATTAGCAAAATTAAATGGGTGGTAGTTGCACAATTTTCTGCTTTTTTATAACCACTACTTAGCCTATGGAGATGAACAGTGTTGTGTCCTATGTAAGAATGAGAAGCCATGCAGAGTTTTCTGGCCCTTGACAAGCTGGAAAGAGGGGGAGGGGTAGGATGATGAGAGTTATAGGTGATTCAGGGAAGTCAGGCATACAAGTAATCAGTTTTAATAAAAGTGAACATGAGTGAATGTAGGGTCATCCAATGCATAACAGCCAATAATTGGATACTTGAGGGACAATATTCTTTGATGATGATGGCAATAATAACAAAGAGTTGAGTATCATCTGGAATCATCATATAAGTGGCATTTTGTACTGCTATTTATTGCCATAGTTTGTGCATTCTTCTCCAAAAATGGTACTGTTAAATAGGTTTCACCCACTTACTATTTTTAACTCTTGAATAAGGACATTGTGTATAGTTGCACAGAAATTGTACTAGTTGTGTGGATGCCAAATACCATATGAGGAGCAGTATCCATTTACAACAACCACACATATGACAAAAAATGCGTACCTCCAGTTAGTAATCCTGTGCCTTGGCAAGGATGCTTTTCAAAGGCGTGGCAGTAGCAGAAAATGGACAAGTACTATTGCCATTCTGGATAATTTATTTTGCAAATATGTAAGTCCTCCACAAATTGTGGCTATTAAACCCACACAACTGGACCTTTTATACATACAACGGAGGCATATTGGGAATAGTAAGTCCTAACAGAAAAAGGTACCTAAATCTGTTTTTACTGTATAGGAAAAGTTATATCTTAAGTGACTTTTTATAGATATAAATACAATAATTATTTTATTTCTCTGGCTGGGAAATAGTAGAAAATGTTTTCAAAGTTATTTTCAATTAGTGATGGACGTACATTTTCGAAGACAGTAGAGGAAAAGTAACTTTAGGAAAGAGCACTTTATGCTGCCAAATACGTCAACCATTTTCCCTCTCAGTCCTACTCCAAAGGCTCTATGCACATTATTGCCTAGGTTTAAATATACTGTGCCCAGAGCAACATAAATTGACCTCTGGGACAAGCAGGCAGGGGTGTTTAAAACAAGTAGCCAGATTACAGGGATTAGCTGTTGGCAAGCCAAAGGACAGCCTTGACAGTTCTTCCTTGCTTTGAAGATGCTGAGCAGGACTAGTATGAGGTGCTACCAGTCATTTCCTGGGCTATCTTAAACTGCCTGGCTCCTATGCCAGCAAGAGGGAAAACCAGTTCTGACACTGATAGAAGGGAGGACACCTCATCTAAATAAGAGGTAGTTCCACGGTGGCATAATGATTGTAGTACTACAAGAAAATCAGTGCTGCAAAAGGAAGGGGTTGATGAGAAAATAGCATAAGACTGGCAATTCACCACTCCATCCTCAGAACACTCCTCAAAGAACAGGTCTTTGCTTGACTTCTGGAGGAAGAAGAAGATTCAAGCATTTATGAGTCCGGCTGGCCCCTAAGGCCTGAATCTGCTCTTCAAGTGTCAAGTGGATGGCCTCCTGTGTGCCTGCTCCAGGAACACAAAGCCAAAAGGGCTCCTGTCTACACAAAGGCCCAGTGACCATTGTAGAATGGGCCCTGCAGGAGCCATGGCTGGAGAGAGACTTTCTGTCAAGAAGCCTGCCCCCATGATCTGATTGTTGCAAGAGTGGCCAAGAGGAACTCTGCTCGCAGTTGGAAGTGAATAGACCTGAGTTCTCTGTAAGACCAAGATAAGGTGCTGAGGGTTTCTAAGGGACAGTGCTCCCTCAGTGAGCGAGGAAACCAGAATCATCCAGCTATAGGATTTTTGCCACATTGAAATTTGGTTGAGCAGGACACCTTGTGGTAATGGTATCTGGACTTGTGGTGCTCTATCCAGCTACAGCTTTCAGACTCCACTGGTGTGTTCTAACAACCAAAAAAGTGACTATGTAATTGATTTAGAATTTGGTGGATAGGTTACTCTATCACAACCATGACAGATGTCCTTCCGACCCAAAGTACCATGGTATATAATGTACTAATGAAGAGGCAAAAAGGATATTCATCATGTTTGTAACAAAGTAACAATCATGTCAAACTTCAAATAAGTGCCTAATTCAATGGTATAACCCTTGACTTTGTTTGGTAGCAGATGTGTTTCAGTGTCTATGAAATCCATTTTGTCCCATTCTGACCTATTAGTGCCAACACAAACAGGAGCATGAAAATGACATACCTCTCTTTAAGGTGAAATAGCTGGCTTTAGATTTGGACCATGTACCCCTGACTGTGAGATCCAAAAAGTAAACTAAGTGCCAAGTAAAAACGTTGTTCACTATGATCTGCTTGGTGTAGTCAGCCTCCACTTCATCACAGACATCAAGAAATAACACCTATTTTACTGTCAACTGCTTACCGCTAATTTGCATTGATGCCTTACTTTTAAAAAGTGTTTTTGCATTAAACCTGTTACAATTTATATCTCTGGTTTCGCTCAACAGAGTATGATCATTATAGTGCCTTTTTACTTATTAAATGTATTTCCATCTATTAAAATTGGTTTAAGAATTTCATTGTGTTTTTTTTCCCACCTTTAAAACTGTTGTGACTACTTGAACTGAAAACAGACTTTAGAGGTACTTGCTTTCTACTAGTGCCATAGCTACCAGGGGTGGACCACTTACTAAAAGCATTGTATACAACTAATTTACATTATTTAATAAAATTAGCTTTACAGGTGTATTAAAAACTACCTAAAATAAAAAGTTTATATATGTATTTTTTGTGTACAAACATTTACTAATAGCATTGCATATAATTAATTTACGTTACTTAATATAATCAATTTACATTAATATTATTATTTACAAAAACAACAAAATTCCATTCATCTTTCATTTATGAAAGGGTATGAAAATATTTTAAGATAAAGTAAAATTGTATTATTCACATGTCATTTTTTCACATTAAATATAAGTTGATATATAATTTAAAAAAATCAAAATACATTAATTTTAACATTATTTCCTGTGGCATTCTACTTTAAGACTCTGCCTTCTTTATTTTCTATAAGGGTATTTCAGTACTAGTTGTTGAACATGTGTAGTGCTTGACTTTGCCCAGGGTTGAGCTGAGGTACATTTATGACTGCTTAGGGTCCTCTCTGCCTGTAGTTACTATTAAAGTGCAGTTTGTGAGCAGCAATGGGCTTGCTCTTCTGTGGGTGGATGTATGTCTTGGTGAATGTCCTTCCCAACGCCCATCTTGAACCGTCCCTAAACCTTCCTTAGCATTTCTCTTAACCCTTCCCATTTTTCACTAGTATTGCTAAAAGTATTCCCATTTCCCATTTCCACCTTCTCTCCCCATTCCTCTCAGATTTACTACTAAAATGTAGGCTGCCTCATGTAGAGAAATATGTAAGAGAGGTAGAGATTCTCTGCACAGAAAAGATAGGCGAAGAAGAGGTGGAGTCATCAGCCCATAGGTTACTGAAGAGATTTTTCTCAGTACGTGAGTATTGAACATATTACAAAACATACATACATTTGAAGTTTGTAAATAGCACCCATAAGAGTGTGTGGAAATCAGTGACATCTTATTGCAAGTTAATAAAAACCATGTTAAGTAGACTACAAATCATAATATGCAAGATTAGACAATAGTCTTAGTTTTCAAAATTATTACATTATTATATTATAAGTATCGTTAAAACCTACAAAAATTAAATCATAAAAAATCTATTGGATAAGAATTACCTAAAAATGTCCCTTGATTTGCAGTCTTTCCATGCTGATCCACATCTTTTTTTTTTTAAATTGTACCAGGCAGTTAATCAATTGCCTACACTTCCCCTATTTACTTTTCTTCATTGCCTGATTGATATTTTTGTCACTTGGTTAAAGCCAGTGCATAATTAGGTTGTCCTTTGTAGCATTTATTGAGGGCATAAGCAAATTAGATGTTGCACTGATTCTTTTGCATATCCACTAAGTCTACAGCATTTACATTCGAAGATTGTATTGTTTTTACAATCTGGCCTTATTTCACTTACTGAAAAAAAAATGAAAGCACAACCTTGTGCTTTTTCCTCTTTCACTAGCTTTAAGATAATTTTGAAGGTATGGCTGAGGGCACAGAGGCAAATTTATGCAAATCAGACCTTTTATTGATTTTAACATAAAAGTATGTTTCATGCTTCCCCCAAAGGATAGCAATTTGAATATTATCCCTTGCCATGGCCTTAAGTAGTTTATATTCTACACATTTCCTCAGAAATCATCCATTTCCAGCTTATGTATTGGTTGTTTTATCAATAAAATATCTTTACTGGGTCTTGTGTTTTTATTACAGATTTGAGAGAGTCCTCTTGAGAAGAGTGTAATATATGGCAGTAATTGATAGGGCATGTTTATTAGACTAAGGCCCTCATTAACAGTTTGGCGGTCGGAAAATAATTTACTCAGATGTTCTCCAAGAGATCTTTATTATATCCCAGGCCTTGCTGATTTAAAATACAGACGTGCTTTTCTTCAATCCATTTGCTCTTTGCTTTCTTTTGTTTATAGACTGCTTCCTTAGAGGTACAGTACAGTTTCCAAATACAATTTCTGACAGATTTTACCACTTTGTGAATGTGCTTTCATTCTTACTTACCTACTGGGAAGCATTATAAGAAACTGGGATATTAGTTGAGAGGGGTGAGTACCCACCTCAAGAAATAACGACAACCCTTGTGAGTGTGAACCCTTAAAGTCACTAAATTAACCGGAGCTCAACCCCAAGTAGCTAAGGCACAGAGCAGACAGGCTTAGCCCTTTTGCTGCTAGGCCTCCCACCCACCTGCGTCAAGAAAAATAACTCTTGAAAAAAATAAATATTGGCAATGACTAGGAAAAAACTGACATTTGAGAAAACATTTTCATCTGTAACTTTTTGTCACAATGGGAGATTGATAAAAGCAATAAACCTTTATATATACTAGGCCCTTTTGGTTACAGGGATATATAGGGTTTGCAGGTTCTCCAAGAACCCAAGGTATCCAGAGCTCACAACTGAACCGCACCCTACAATGGGTATCCATTGAGTACCAAGTATAGACCAATTCTTATAGTGAAATAGACAGAGTGAAAATGGGTATCAAGGAACGTATGCATTTTTAAAATGGGCACAAGATATAGAGTTTAGAAGCAGTGGCTATTTCCACACATTTCAAAATGTCTTCTTTCTTCTCCACTGGCTTACATTTGAAAGGCACAAATGCAGCAAAATCAAAATGATAATAACAAATGTTCTACTCTTCCATGCTCCTACAAGTCCCCCGATAAAATGGTACCTCACTTGTGTGCAACAAGAAACTGCCCAAAATGCAACATAGACGCATCACATTTTTCACCGAAAACTGAGGATCATGGACAGGGTGAATGCCGTGGGACTACATCCACCCACAATGGACGACATCAGGAAGAGGTGGAATGACCTACGGGGAAGGTGCGTTCCATTGCCGCAAGGCACCCGCAAGCCATCCAGAGAACTGGCAGCGGACACCCACAGCAGACAGCATGGGAGGAGCAAGTCTTGGCAATCCTGCATCCTGTGGGACTCACTGGAGTTGCCAGAGGACTGGACATAGGTGAGTCAACATTTACTACCTATCACCCCCTCATACCTGCATGCCATCACCACCCCTCACCCTGACACCCATCACCCCACGCCATCCCACACAGTGCACCATCACAATTAACAAACCTAAAAGCCAAGTCTTGCATGCCATACCCACTGCATGCACATCCCTTCCAGCCCTGCATGTACCCCCACCACCAATGCATGCACAGCATGCACAGCATGGGGAACTAACAATCCCACAATCCATCACGGTACACAATCAAAGGTGGCAGGGCAACAGAAATAGTAAAGGGGAGGCTAGTGATGCAGAATATGCCACAGAGATGTAGCATAATACCCCACTTACATCCTCACAGGTGCCAGCCAATCTCAGTGGCGAGGGGGTGCCACGGCTACCCAGTACCCCACCAGAAGATGCCCCCAGTGATGACAGCAACTCTGGAGCTCTGGATCTGGATGAACGCCCTGGCCCATCAGGGACCACTGGTCAGTTGGCTACCCCATCCCACAGGCCCGCGTTGTGGGGCAGGTTTCCTGCTGTACTGGGGAGACGGTATAATAATACCTCCTTGGTTGAGGCTAGCGCGGTCCTAGGAAGCTCAATCTCGAATATGGGATGGGCGACTTATTGACCAACTGACACTGACAACTTGTCTTCAGTTTGTAAGTGACATTCCATAACTTCATATTTTTTTGAATGGGAGAAGTCGTTTTCTGGGTCCTGACGAAGCGTCACGGGATCATTTATTGACCATAAAAAGACGCAAAACATGTTGACCACAAATTGACAGGATTAGGCATACTACCCTTCCTTCTTTATAGAGTATAGCGGGACATTATTCCCGTTAAGACTCTGAATTGATTTTAATCTTGGCCTGAACCTTTCCTCTGATTCGTTAAAGTGATGTTCTAGGCTCAGAGCCAATTTTATCTTGCTTACACTCTCCTTCACCTTTACACCCTCCTCTATCCTCTTAGTCAGTTTTCGTTTCAGACCTCCACCTTGGCAAATTGCCTTCGGTTGAGCACCATCCCAATTTTTGGGGTGGTCCGCCAGACATTGCAGCACCGGTCTGACGAGGAGATAGCCCAATGATGAAACCTGTCACCCTATTGCTCCTACTATACCACTTGTATCATAGAACACTATATCATAAGAAACACAATACTCAGAGTTACTAAAAAATAAAGGTACTTTATTTTAGTGACAATATGCCAAAAGTATCTCAGAGGATATACTCCATTAGGAGGTAAGTAAAATACACAAAATGTACACACAAACCATAATCAGGTAAGTAAACAGTTAGAAAAGTAGTGCAAACACAGTAGAACACAATAGAATGCAATAGGACACAATAGGCCTAGGGGCAACACAAACCATATCCTCCAAAAGTGGAATGCGAACCACAAATGGACCCCAGGGCTAGTGTAGTGTGTAGAGGGTCACTGGGAGTGTAAGAAAACACTAAGGGTGTCCAAGATACCCCACCCCAAGACCCTGAAAAGTAGTAAAGTTACCCTACTACCCCAGAAAGACTGTAAAGTCGAGATAGGGGATTCTGCAAAGGCAACAACTGACCGCAAAGCACTGAAGACGGATTCCTGGACCTGAGGACCTGTAAAGGAAGGGGACAAAGTCCAAGAGTCACGCAAGTGTCCAGGGGGGCCAGGAGCCCACTAAACCCGGGATGAAGGCCCAAAAAGGGCTGCCTTTGGGTGGAAGAAGCTAAAGATTCTGCAACAACGGAAGGTGCCAGGAACTTCTCCTTTGGACAGAAGATGTCCCACAGCGTGCTGGAGGATGCAGAGTTGTTTCCACGCAGAAAGACGGCAAAAAAGCTTTGCTAGCTGCAAGAGTCGCGGTTGAAGATAATGGGTGCTGCCTGGGCCCAGGAAGGACCAGGAGGTCACCCCTTGGAGGAGGAGACAAAGGGGGCACTCAGCAATAGAGAGAGCCCATGCAGAAGCAGGCAGCATCCCCAGAAGCACTTGAACAAGTGTTCTAGAAATCTGAGCATGGCAGTCATCTCAACACAACAAAAAAGGGCCCCACGAAGTCAGTGGTCAATTCAGCGAGTTGAGCAATGCAAGACGGAGTGCTGGGGACCTGGGCTGTGCTGTGCACTAAGGAATCCTTGCAAAAGTGCACAGAAGCCCTAGCAGCTGCAGATCACGCAGTACACAGGATTACTGTCTGGCGTGGGGAGGCAAGGTCTTACCTCCACCAAATTTGAAGAGAAGGACCACTGGACTGTCGGGGACACTTGGATTCAGCTCCTGTGTTTCAGGGACCACTCTCGTCAAGATGAGAGGGGACCCAGAGGACTGGTTTTGCAGACGTTTGGTGCCTGTGTTAGCAGGCGGAAGATTCCATCGACCCACAGGAGATTTGTTCTTGGCTTCCAGTGCAGGGTGAAGGCAGACAGCCCTCAGAGCGTGCACCACCGGGAAACAGTCAAGAAAGCCAGCAGGATTAGGCGCTACAATGTTGCTTGTAGTCGTCTTGCTACTTTGCTGTGGTTTTGCAGGTGTGCTGGAGCAGTCAGAGGTCGATCCTTGGCAGAAGTCGAAGAGAGAGATGCAGAGGAACTCTGGTGAGCTCTTGCATTCGTTATCTGAAGAGGAACCAACAGGAGAGACCCTAAATAGCCCTCAGAGGAGGATTGGCTACCTAACAAGGTAAGAGCCTATCAGGAGGGGTCTCTGACATCACCTGCTGGCACTGGCCACTCAGAGGTCTCCATTGTGCCCTCACACCTCTCCATTCAAGATGGCAGAGGTCTGGGACACACTGTAGGAGCTCTGTGCACCACCCCTGGGGTGGTGATGGACAGGGGAGTGGTCACTCCCCTTTCCTTTGTCCAGTTTCGCACCAGAGCAGGAGCTGGGGGATCCCTGAACCGGTGTAGACTGGCTTATGCAAGGAGGGCACCATCTGTGCCCTTCAAAGCATTTCCAGAGGCTGGGGGAGGCTACTCCTCCCCAGCCCTTAACACCTATTTCCAAAGGGAGAGGGTGTAACACCCTCTCTCAGAGGAAATCCTTTGTTCTGGCTAGCAGGATCCCAGTGACACAGGCAAAAACAAACTGACACACAAGTAAAAATGGGGGTAACATGCCAGGCAAGATGGTACTTTTCTACACCCCCTCAGTATCCAGTGGAGAAGGGTCCCCTCCAGAACCAGAGCTCCTTCATTATCCAGTGGGCAAGGAGCCCCCTCAGTATCCAGTGGGCAAGGGTCCCCTCCAGAACCAGTGGGCAAGGAGCACCCTCAGTAACCAGTGGGCAAGGATCACCCTCAGTATCCACTGGGCAAGGGTCCTCTCCAGAACCAGTGGGCTAGGAGCCTCCTCCCAATGAGTGGCATTCCCCACCCACCCTAACGCCCCCTGCTCCATGAGGTGCCTGCCCATTTCCAAAATGATGCCCCTGAACAGTGTAGTCCCGATGTCGTCAGTAGTCAAGTTGGGGATTGGACTTTGCCTTGTGGGCATAGTGACTTTGAACTGGCCTTTGGACCTGCATGTACATATGCAGTTGTATGTATTTTGATTTTGGTTCGTCATCCAACATGATTACTGTAGTTGGAACAGAGGTATGTGTCATGGCCTTCTTTGCGCCTGGGTCCTGTTACAGTCGATTTACTCTGCAGCTGGTTCTGGGTGTGTGGTGTGTGTGTGTGTGTGTATGTTGTGTGTTGTGCATGTGTGTGTCACTCTTCCCACCCTCTCTCTCCCTCCCTTGTGTGCTAGGCAGCTGTACTCACCGTCATCGTCGTCATCAGCATTTGTGCTCCAGGAGGGCCATGGTGTGGTCCAGCATCAGAAAGACTTGCAGCTCGGGTTCCATGGTGGCCGCAGACTCCTCTGTGTCCCTGGCGGTGAGTGCCTCCTTTTATATGATGTGTTTCCACCAGGCTTTTGATGTCATTGATACCGCCCTGGAAATCCTGGCAGTGTGCTATGTCATAATATGGTGGGTATTTCATTGTCTTCTGCCTGCCTGTGGATGGCTACCGCCGTGTTCAGTGGTCGCACCGTGCTGGCGGTTGGTGTGGTACATTGGATGTCAATAGGAGGGATCACCGCCATGATCATTATTTGTGGGTCATTACTGCCTGCCTGGCGACAGTACTACCGCTATTGTCGGCATGGCGATAACCTGACTGCCATGGTCATAATGACCACCTTAGTGCCTGTGACAGAACGCAAAATGGCCGCAGCACATTTTTCCACCAAAACTGACCCTCTTTTTCCAGTGTGGGTAGCTCTAGATTTTGGACCCTAGCTCAGCAGGCACCCAGGGAAACCTAGCCAACCAGTATATTTTCGAAAGCCAGTTGCCTAGGGGAATCGAGGATGTTGTGACATGCATGGATCCCATTACGGTTTTTTACCCACAATGACCCGCAACCTGAAACTCTGCCTAAAATCACACATTTCCCTTCCATTTCCGTATGCTGGGTGATAGGAATCTTGTGGATTCCGGTGGGGTCCAGAAGTTTCTATCACAGACCTCAGGCAAAGTTGGAAGCTTGCAGGGCATTGTGGGTAATAAAATGGTGTAGGGTACATGTGAAGCACACCAACCTGGACTTCCCCAGATGTCTACTTTTCAGAAGGTCTGGTAGGGTTTTTCATGTGGTAGTCTACCCATGCCCAAAAAGGGCAGCCATTCACCATTGTAGGACAATACTGGGAGTTAGCCAAGCTCTCTTGGCTCATATGCAGTGGCATAACAGAGCTTAAGGGGGCCACCTGCAAAGTACCTGTACCCAGTCGGGGATCAGCCACCATTGCACTGTGTACTGTGCTGAGGGGGCCCCCTGAGGCTCAGGGGCTCGATCACTCTGCGGGGCCTTTGTTATGCCAATTGTAAAACACCTAAAAGAGTCAAATGGTGTATAGGGGGCAGTTCAGGGGCAATAACCCAAGGGGGGCAGAAAGACTGTTTGAATTCATTAATGGGGTGGGTGGGGCATCAGCATGCAATTTTGGGCAGCTTCTCCCCTATGTGATAAAAGAATAACCCTTGAGGCCTAGTAGGCTTTAATGAATATTGCCAAAACGATTCAGGAGGATGCAAAAACCCTTGCCCAAGTTTGTACTCCCCCCTCCATGGGATCTATTGGTGGATTCCTTGTTGGGGCGTTGCCCTCTTGCAGTGATCCCCAAGCAGGAATCCACTAAGGAGGGGTATCATTGGATCCTGTTAACAATTATACCTCTCCCATCTGCATTGGTGCTCGGGGCTGAGTTAGCCCCATGAGTACCGAGGCAGATAAAGTGAACTGAGCTATCAGCTCATTTCACTTTCATTTTCAGTAAAATGACATCAGCGCGTCATGCCCACTGATCGTCATTTCACTGAAACCAAAGAAACAGCCTCAGGAGCTGGGGAAGATCTCCCCCAGCTCCTGGGGATGTTTCTTTGTGCAGAAAATCCCTATGGTGCCCACACCGGAGTGATTTACAGTGTCATGTGTGTGTATGGCAAGGAACCATCGGACAAACCCAAGCAATGTCTCCCAGCCATCTGAAACACCGAACAGGTTAACTTAGAGGCAATGTGTAAAGAATGTATGCAGTACCAAACCAGTAATGCAGTTGAAATGCAATACAAGAACAATCCCAAACTAATTTAGAGAAATAGAGTACATTTGAATAAATACATTTCACCAAAATGACAAAATCCAACAAGGGAAACCTGAGTTATGCATTGCACCAGGAACCAATAAGCGCCAACCGTGGTCATCTGATTGCCCTTGATTGGTACATAGGCACAGGTTAAGGCTAACTGGAATGGCGCGAAGATCAGATACCAAAAACAGATTTGACTTGGTTTAAAGATTTCCATTCAGACTTTGGGGGCTTATTTACAAGCCTCTTGCACTGCTGGTGGGTCACTTTTTCCATATAAAAAGTAGTGCATGGGTGGTGGAAGAGGCTTCTAAACAAGCCCTATAGTCTCTGAAATGAAAGTAAAAAATCCTCAGTGAGGCAAGGTTACGTTCTAGCCAAACAGGGATCTACATCATCAGATCACCGCTGGACAAGGTCTTGATGAAGCCATTGGTGTTTGGCTGGAAAGCTCTGAAGGGGGAGAAATTTGAATTTCACACCCAAGGAATGTCTCTCGCCTGCTGGATACTTTTGGTGATTCCATTAGGTGAATATTTCTACCTCCATATTTAGTCACTTTTTTGGAGCTTAGATCTTTCAGTGTGGCAGAACTTCAGGTTTTAGCTGAAAAGGGCTCACGAGGCCAGATGTCTTCTCCATTTGCTCCTGCTGAATAGGATTTGCTACTGCAGAAAAGCTCCAAGATGGAGCAATCTGAATGCTTAGTCCAGCCTCATTGCACCTTCATTGTATTGGCCTGGCAGGTTGGTCCTGGTCTTCCAGACATCTTTGGAGCCAAAATGTTTCTAAATTCCAGGTTTAAGGAAAAGATAGAAAGGGTGCACTTTGACACTAGCCAAGGATCCAGGACCTTGGGGACAGGACTTGGGGGTCAAGACTTAGTTCAGCCGAAGCCAAGAACAGTGCCCATTTCAGTTCCAGACGGAACTGGCCAGCTTGGCAGTTGCCAAAAAGGCCTCCTGTAGCTTGTTGTGTCCCTACAGCATGAGCAGGAGATTGGTCTTATGGCCCTTGGAGTCTACTTTTGTGGAAAAAGAAATCATCATGCACATATTATGCATCTGCCCAAATCTCTAGCACGTAAGAAGACTATCATATTGAAAAGGTTTGTTGATGCAAAAATAAGAACAGCGCTAGACGTGGTTAGCTTTTTAGCCTTAAGCTTTATATGGTATTCTTAATCATATGGAATGTTTAGATTTAGCCTCCAAAGTGGTGTGAAATTGTGCATAAAATATTGTAAGCTCTTTTTAATAATACTGCTTTGTTTTAAATATTGTATTTTTCTTATTGTAATCAACGTGATTAATAAATACAATTTTAACTAACTCACTAACATTTGTGTATTCTGAATACAAGAGGGAGAGCAGGTCCTAGACTGCAGGTCCAGTCCTCATCTCTTCTTTGACAGGTCCAGAAAGTGTCTGAAGAGAGTGCAGTGGGTGCCACATATATGCCTAGCACCAACCTGTGGGTAGGGGCAAACTCCCCTGGATCCTTCCTAACTAACAGAGCAAAGGTTCTCAGATGTAACTCTACTCTCTTTTGAAGCCCTTCATATGTGCCCTAGTCCAAACAATCCTGCAGTGCCCTTCTCTGCCTAAATCCATGATGGTGAAGCCCTTGTCCCCTCGTGTGGAGCCTGTGGAGCCTAGCCCCGAGGTGTGGGCAAGGGAATGAGCAATCCCTCCTCTCTGATCACTAATAACCAGTTCATTGCACAGCTCACTCTTCCCCCAGATTTGTGCCTGCCTGGGCTGGTGGAACAAGGAAGGTCCCTGCCCAGGTGTCAGCTAGCATTTGCCTGTGACAGGGTAGGTCCCTTTGAAGTTAATTAAGTTCCTGTGCACAGCTCGGATGGCCATCCTGCCAGAGGAACAGACTACCTCCTCACACCCAAGTCATTTGCCCCAGTTCTGGGAGTAAGTTCACACCTCAGCAAGGGGGCTATTTGGCTACCAGGTTACAGTTAGAGCTCATGCAAATGGGCCTCCAAAGACTTTAGACAGATAAAAGGTAGCTTTCCAAAATTATATTTCCCAAAATATTTATTTCAAATTCAACTTCACCAATGAATTGGGCTTGTAATAAATATTCCAAAAAGTTTAAATGAAAGTTGGAGTTGTTTCTTGGCCACAGATAACATTATTAAATGTATTATTTCTTCCCAGTACTTTCCTATGGAACAGTGAACCCTGCTACAGTGAAAATAGCTTTTGGTACCTTTTCACTGCAAGGGAATGATTAACATTAAACTTTTGCATATCCTACTTTTACATACCATACAACCTGTCTTATGGGCAGTAAGACCTATTAAGAGGTGACTAATAAATATTTAATATGGAAGTGTTTTTAGGGAACTGTAACACTGAAGACTTATTACAGTTGCTTGTTAAGGGCAGTGTTTTGTAAATCATTCTAGATGCTACTTTGCTCCTGGTTGGCTACCTAATTTAATGTTTGAATTTTGAATCTTTCCTCTCAAATGGATTAGTCACATACTGAATTTCTTGTTAATTTTTAAAATACTGTGATTTGAATTAGGTCTGATTGTCTAATATGCTAAAAGTGTTACCTCAATTACTGCTGGTACTAACAAGATTTACTGAGTTGAAGTAATTTGGTTGTGCCACCATACCCTATGTAGCAATTCAAATTTGCTAAAGTTGTAGATTTACTATATGAGATAGCTCTCTCATACCTTCATATTAATTGTGATTGTAGCCCAAAGGTAAAGTCTAAACATGAGGTGAATGTCTAGCAATATCAAAAACTAAGGCCCAGATTCATCAAGGTTTTTGCATTGCCCTTGTGCTAAGCAAGGCAACACAGAGCAACGCAAAATCTAGAATGAGATTTACCATGCCATGCAGAGGCACACTGGTTGGCACTGTGTGGTTCGATTAATCTGCTGTAAGCAAGGCAACACAAGTAGCTGCCTTGTGTTATACTTCTCCGGGAAAGAGTTACATTAGTGGGGCATGGGTGTTCTCAATGCGTTGTGTTGCATGACGTAATGATAAATCGGGGCCCAAACTATTTTTGACCTTGATCCAGGTTGATTTTATTTCTTTTTACAGATTGTAACCGAAAACCTAATGTTTGGGAACCCTGTTTCCCAGTTCCAAAACTTAACCACTTCCCATCAGGTTTTTTTTGCTTTCCACCCCATGGTTAAATGGGCACTTTCAGCATGTCGTTTTGGCTTGTTTTATTTCAATGTGTTAGAAAGTTAATACTTTCACTCTTTTCATATTTGCATGCCATTAAAAAAAGGAAGGTTTTAATAGAGCTGCCCCACCTCCACGTTTATGTGCTCCAATTGTTCTTCTAACTTTGAATCCTATAATCTCGGGATGCTCCACTCAGTTCTGTGGTGACCCTTGATGTACTTATCTTTATTTACATAGTGTAATTCTGTTTTATTATGTTGGCGCTCTCATTCCTCTTGCTCTACTCTTGTCACTTTACAGCTCTGCAACTTTGATTTTGATACTTTCACCTGAGTGTTCCTTCATAAGCGCCTCCTGGAAGCCTGCTCCCCTGCTCCCCATTGGGACAAGACCTTACCAGAGATGTTTTAAGGGCCGGGCAAAGTGGGATCTGGCCCTTGGCCCCAGCCTTCCAGGGACCCACCTGATAGAGCCATATCTCTTCTACAGAGAGTCTTAGTGCATTTTTGCTTAAACAGCATTAACAGCAATGCAATCCTGGGCTGCTGCTGCATTGGGGCCAGAGAAATTAAGCCCAAAAGGCCCAGCAGAAAATACACCCAGCAGTTGTTCTACC
This sequence comes from Pleurodeles waltl, assembly GCF_031143425.1. NCBI lineage: Eukaryota > Metazoa > Chordata > Amphibia > Caudata > Salamandridae > Pleurodeles > Pleurodeles waltl. The sequence goes on from NC_090437.1 coordinate 835,509,108, forward strand.
TTAAGTGGGCGCCAGTCAACAATGCCCTGAGAGGCACACATGCTCCCTTACCAGAGTAGCAAGTCCATAAAGGCCAAAAACATCAAACTGTGTCTGTAGCTGGAGAGGAAGGAAGCAGCTGGGAGTGGAGACTGGGAGTAAACAGTGGAACCAGAGAGTAGTGTATGAACAATGATGAAACAATGGGGACAAGGAGTCACAAAGTGGCAGAATAGTGTTACGACTGTTGGTTTTCTGGTGCAAGGAGAGGAATACGTAACCAGATAGAGAGAGTCACTTTGAGCAGTGCCAGCTGGTAATTTTAGGAGGGAGGTGGGCGGGCGGGACACACAGACATACATGCACACTCACTCTCATTTATTCACACATGCGTGCACACACACATCCATTCACAACACTCATTATTAAATATTCAAGCATACATGCATGCACCAAACATTCATTAAAAAAAAAAACGCACACACTTCAGCCATTGAGGGAAAGCAGCAGTCCCAACTCGTCACAGAGTGGGATGTGGTAAGTGAGACTGCTGACCGCACCCCACTCTGTGAAGAGGTGTCACTGATTGACATTCGGCCCTGGTTACTTCAGGGCTTAAAACTGAAGCACCCAGGTCTGAAGCAATCGGTGAAGTTCTCCCTCATCATGAGAGGGAGAACCTCAAGGCACCTTTGCTAGGGTGAATAGGTAATGCCCACAGGACTGTAACTTCTTCAGCCAAGCAAACTTCAGCTCAGTCAGCCAGGATCCTGCACAAATAGCCCATGTCTAGCTCCTTGCTGCTTGACCTAAAAATGAAATGTGTCTGTCAGGGTGACCTTTGCTCAGCCTGACAGACACTCTTCCTGAAGGGAAAAAGGTAGGGGGGGGCATGGCCCCTCAGCCCCAAAGGACAGGCTGCGGCTGACTTTGAGACAGAGTTCATTTTTGGGCTATGTAGGGAGAACATAAAGACAAGCAAAACCATTAAGTATAATTTGTCATTGAAACTAATCATATAGGTGAGAAGAATAGAGAACAAGCATTTGCAATGCAATGTGTCTCACATTTGCTCGAGTTAGAGCTATTAATGTTGTAAACTCCTAACCAAACTTTTCTTGCCACATAAATTGAAAATGAGAAGTAATACTCTTTCACATAAAGAAGCCGATTCAAAGCGCCAACCCATGAGAGTGGAGGAGACACACAAAAGGAAAAAAAAGTTTGCTCACAGTCAAACGTATCGGCAAAAGTGCAATTAGCCATGTAACAGGGTCGATGTCCAACGTAGTAACCAAACCGCCCCAAGGAGGGAAAAGGTAAAACATTCACCAATGATAAAGGATTTTTGAAGGGCAAGACCATGAACGAGCAATAGAGGTGGGCGTGGCTAAAAGCTCAAATAGATAACAACACATCAGAAAAGCAGCACTTGTGCGCTGCTATGCTCGACTTAAAAATAAATACAATATACTATAAGCAAGATGTGTCAGTGAAGACAAAAGAACTGATTTAAGTGGGTGGGAACAATGTGCATAAGCTGAATGCAATGGCTCAAAGTGATGGGAGCAAGTGGTGAAAATTGACTGACCCACTGCCCCGAGCTGTATGCTGTTAGCAGAACCAAAATGTGAATGATAATTTGACCAAGATGAAGAGTGCTAACCAAAAGCTCCTATGTTTGTGTATGTTTTATATATATATATATATATATATATATATATATATATATATATATATATATATTTATATATATATATATATATATATATATATGCATATTTAAAAAGTCTGGTGAGACGGCTAAAGCTGTCTTAGAAGGTCTGACCTAAAAATATCAAAATTATTTCTGTGAAGCCTTAAAAATAACAATATAAATTACCCATTTTTATGGAACTGCGTAGCAGCCTGATGGCTCATAGCAGAAATGTAAATGATTTCCAAGAGCCAGAAACCAGTTAGACAATAGACCCAGTCTTGAACCGTAAGCGGAATCGCAGCAGAGCAGAGCAGAGCAGAGCAATAGCTGAGCTGACCCGAGAGCAGTGCAGCGATGCACCAGCAGGAACTCCTCGTGGTCTCACGGCTCATGGCCTGTGGCTCACGGCCCCTCCCCCGAAAGTGGCCCATTTGACCTGTTTGACCGGGTGCGGTTAGTGGGGCAGCGAAGGGGAATCAAATCCCAGCCGCTGCTGCCACTGCCTATCGTCTCCATCGCTGCAGCAGCCTTAATAAATCTCCCAGCACTCCTGCCTCTGCCGCTGAGAGCCCAGGAGCCTCTCAGCCTTCTCAGCGCACAGCGCATATCAGCATACCAGCATACAAGCACACCAACACTCTGGCACACCGACACTCTGGCAAGAAGCACCCCCTACTCCCTCTATGTGTCTAGATCGTGCCTGATATTGCCAGAGCTGGGAAGCAAGTTTGCAGGGTGGTAGCAGGAGGCAGCAGGTGGAGGGGGGACGTGGAAAGGCCAGGAACGGCCAGGAACTGCCAGGAGTGGGGTGAGAGCACCACACACCTCTCCCCCCATCCCTTCCATCTCTGCCTGCTGCGCTCCTTACCGGACTCTTTACTAGTTCACTCAGTACCTGCTCCAACTCCCCTTCCCCTGCCTCGCCCCAATTGGACTCAGCTGGACTGTCAGCACCAGTACTTACAGGACTCCAGGTGGCGTGCTCGTGCCCCTCCACTGCCGCCATTGTTTTATCGAGTTTATCCAGTGTATCCAGTGCCAGTCTATCGTTAGCTATAGCCTACAGCTTACTGTTCACGGCGTGGAGGAGAGGCGGCACCCTGAACTCAAGCTGGTCTGCTGCACCAAGTATTCATAGTATTCTTAGACCTCAGGGCGGCGTGCTTGTGCCTCTCCACTGCCTCCATCATTTACCAGTGCCACCCTAATGCTAGCTACAGCCTATTTGCGTGGAGGAGAGGGGGAGCCCTGAATACATAACCAGATTGGACAAAGCACCCGGTCCACTAGGCATCGCCTTCTTCAAGCAAACCGGGAAACCCTGCCAGTAAGGTTTCAGAATCTGTTCACCGCATTACATCAAGAGCTAGCGCCAAAGCAGCACGTGAAAGCAGCATGTCAAAGCAGCACGCAAGTAGTGAATCTTTGATTGTTGGGGAAATAAGGACTAATTTGAACAAATCCCACCATTGGTTGCTGCCCCTTTTAACGTTAATAAGTAAGCCAGTATAATGCGTTCTGGTAAGCTTCGGCTGGATCCCGAAGGTGGGTGGCCGAGACCCCAGAAAAGAGCAAGGCATTGCCACCCAGTGAACTCCCCAGTAGTAGGTTTAAGCACCTCTGGAATTGAAGTGATACAGTTCACTAAACAGAGGGAACCCAATTTGGAATCATCTTCAATGCCATCAGCAAAAAAAGTGGAGTACAAAATCACAGACTTTTTTACTACTAGGCATTCACGCTCGCAGGAAAATAAAGTATTGAGAGATTTAGCAGACGCAGTATCAGTTGTGACAACCGGGCTCAATTCTGAGAAAGATCCCCTCTGGGAGATCATTCTTTCACTCCGCAAGAACCTGAGAGGTGGGACTTCAGTAAGGAAAGATCGAAAGTCAAAACTGACAGTCCAGATTGTTCAGGGTCAATTCTAGACCTAGATTTCAGTGTCTGGGAGGATCCAACTCCAAGCATTCAGACAAGGCAGGAGTCGGACCTTCTGACCTTGGGTGGGATTTCTGCCCATCCCCTGATATAACTTGTTGATATGGACTCCCTTGAGGGTGATACTAGTACGGTACAAGGGAAAGCTGTTCCTCATTGTGAATCCAGTCAAAAGCACGAAGAAGACATGTTGCATTCCACCTTTTCCCTTAGTCCATTTCAGTATAGTACTCGCAATTCCCAGCCCCAATCGGATGTTCCAGTCAACATGTGGGGCTCACTCCTGTCGACATTGGACGTCATGGCAACCGCAATAAAGGACCAGGCAGATAAGCAAGATATTCAAGATGACTTACTCAACATCATGGCTAAATATATTGTGGGTATTGACTCAAAGCTACAAGCCCTCAAGGACTTGATCCAGAGAGCTCAAAAACAGAATTATGTACAACAAGTGGCGTGTGGCTGTGCGGTCTCAGGGAACAATCCTCAGATCAAGGTCCCCATATTAAATGGCATATTAGTGGAAGTTAGAGCCCAGGCCCTAAGTACAAGGGAAAGACTCCGTGTTGTAGAACTTGAAGAAGCAGGAAAATGTGAAGAAGAAAACATTGTCATGGAAAATCTGTCAGGAGAACCCTTCAATGCATCTTACCCGCAAGCTACGACATAAAAAGAGTCCGGAAACTCACTTAGCAGTTCACATGAATTGGTCTACCACACAGGGAGCCTTTGCAAGAATTTAAGGACTATTAGAAAAATTGAGGAGAATGTCTCCCATAGTGCCTCACAAAGCCCAGTACATTTAGGGTCAAAAAGGGAAAAAAGAAGCAAAGGAAAGCAAGATCAGTTAAGCAGAAAAGTATATGTAAATTTTTTACCGATCACAAGCAGTCAGCTGTCAGTAATGCTAATGCTAATGCTTTTTTGCCATTTGACACTAAATTATCCGCAACGGTTCAGGAATGTCGTAGTTCAGGCCCAATTTATCAAAGTACTTCTGTACCCCCAGCAATCGTGGAATGTCCTAGTTCAAGCCCAAATTCTCAAAGTGCTTCTGTACCCCCAGCAACAGAGGGCCAAAGATACAAGGAACAAAGCCCTCTCGTTGGTCAATCAATAGTTGGAATAAATAACGTGGCGAAAGTGTCATATTCTATTAGTAAGTCGATCAATAAAAGACCAGTTCCCAGGCTATGTACGCCAGTGAATCCTCTAACAGTTACAGAGTCTCATGACATAGTAGAACATCAGCATTTAATAACAGAGGATATCAATCAGGATTATGAGAAGGTGGGAAAGGCCCAAAGATGTAATGAAAGGAGTTTATACAGCCTCTGCACGCAGTCAAATCATCTGCCACAGCATCGACCGGATATAGGTCATAAGCGCTCGATCCAGAGTAATGAAACATTTAAAAATGTCTCATTGGTAGCGACGCACATAGAGGTGCATAAACTACTTTTCATTCTCCATTTTAAATCAGAGGGAAATGTTGACACCCTGAATAGAGGAAACATTCTTAAATTGATTGGAGAAATAAGAGGCCTTTGCAAGATCTCATCAGAGGATCTTCTCTCTGTTGAATTTACACTCCATCCACTTGGGAGCGATCGAGAAGCCACACTCACCACTTGGTTTACAGCAGGCCATGTGCAGCAATTAATATCATACTCCGACACCTTTTTATCATGGGGGATTGAACTACGTCAAATTGACCGCCCTCGCTACCAAGGTCCTTTGCGGGCCCCCGGGAACTGTAATAAATCAGTGTTAAGAGGGGCGACAGGGGCAGACACAATCCCTTTGGCAAGGGGAAACTCAGCAGTTGTGAAACAAGATGGCAAAACAGGAAAAGGCCACATATTCTGGGCCCCCAAAGAACCTCTCCCTTCTATTTTGCAAAAATTTCCCTGACAGCAGTCAAAAGGTCAGCAACCAGGGTGCAGTTAGTCCATGTGTCAACATTTGTTCATGGAATATCCATGGTATTCAAACGCTTTTACATGATCAAGAAGTAGAATCTTTTTTCCAGGAATACAATATTATTCTACTCCAAGAAACCTGGTGCACAGAGCTGATTGCGGTGTCCGGGTATGACGCCTCATACATTCCAGCAAGGTCCAATAGCAAATACAGCCATGCAAAGGGAGGCCTGGCAACCTTGATTTCCACATCCCTCATACATCACAAAACCTCAATTGATATAGAGTCAAATTGGATCTAGGCAACTAAGATCACATTAGGCAGACCACAGTGTAGCCAACAAGATCTAATCCTCATAAACGTGAACATTCACCCGAAAAAAAGTTCTTAAGGGGGGGAAATTTGAAACTCTGGGTGAATTTGTCGAAGCCATACTTAGACAATACCAGGAGTCCACACTGATCATTAGTGACAATTTCAATCTTAATCTATTGTTCCCGAAAGGAGGAAAAACAAAGAACCAAGGTGCAAGTGCCCACAGACATGGGCTAGAGAAACTAGGTCTATCCTTAATAAATGGAAACAGGGAAAAGGACTTTTCAGCTCCCACTACCTTTGTAAGTGGAAAAAAAGTTCAACCATCGATTACACCTTCATAAATTCCTCTGCTAGGGCCCTGGTAAGGAATTTTCAAATAAAATGCAGAGTGGAGAGCGATAAACTTCCACAAACATTGGAACAAGCATATAAACCAGAGTTGCTACAGCCCTCGAATGGCTTAATAAGCCCTCCAGAGTTGTTTAATCTTAAAAGATTGAAATGGCATGAGAAAGGGATAGCATCAGTGATGGATGAGGTGTGCCAGATTGCTGGCGCCCTGGAAGAAAGAAAATCTCTTGCGGATATGCACCAAAAGAAGCCGACCCGCAACGTAGACTGGAACAAAGACTGGGCCATGCTACATCGCGGCTTGTTGGTAACATTCCCGACCTCCTCTAACTCAACCTTCCAGGGATCGTCCTATGTACCCAACAGGGACCACAAGGACCGGACTAGTCAACCGTGGTTCAATAAAGCTTTGCGCAACCAAAAATTATAAATTGCGTGTCAAACCAGGAAAACTGTAAAACCGATCCAACGGGGAGAAGGCGAAGTAAATCACATTTTATGGACATTGAAAAAAAAGTATTGTCTCGATTGTTTGTCCACGAAAAGAAGCTATCAGGAATATGCATGGTCCAAATTATTATGGGCAAGCAGAATGTCAAATAGCAAACTCTTTTGGGGGTTAGTGAACAACCTGGCAGTGGGGAAAAGCAGACACCACAATTGTGGGATAACTCAAGCTTCCTGGAGGAGCCATGTCAGTAGTCTGTATGGGCTGACTACAAAGCCGTCAAAAGGCGGAGCCAGGCTTCTTCCCATAGTGATGGGGTCCGAACCTTCGACAAGTAATAACCAATTAATAAATCAGAGCGTAGGATCTTAGATACTGCCGAAAAGGATGATCAAAAGCAAGTTTGGGAGCTAGCATAACTAGTCGGTCTGATCAAGAAACTGAAGTCCGAAGGGGCAGCTGGATCAAATGGACTTCTGAATGCAATCTTCGAAGCCAACCCAGTATATTGGGCACAATACTTTCTGCCACTCTTCAATTCTATTGCTCACTTCAACCAGATCCCAGAATCTTGGAGAGGCAGTATAATACACACCACCTACAAAAGCGGAAATCCCACTCTGCCTTCAAGTTACAGGCTAAGGGCCCTTACTGATGTAGAAGCCAAGCTATATGTATGTTGTTTACTGCAGCATCTACAAGCCTGGGCTGATGACAACAAGCTACTCCTGAGGTTTCAAACAGGCTTCAGAGCAGGCATGGGACCGTCATCAAATTTAATCGCACTTTACCTTATAGTGGACACAGCCAGTCGCAAGAAGCTGGGCCTTTATGCATGTTTTATTGACCTCAAATCAGCCTTTGTCTGGGTTCCCAGGGAAAGGTTGTGGGCTAAGCTGGCAAAATGAGGTATTCCCAACAACCTACTGAGGGCCATTATAGATCTCTACACTGATACCTTGGTCCAGATTAAGATCAGAGACGGTTCAAGATTAACAAACAGAATACCTACAAAATCTGGCCTAAAGCAAGGTTGTGTTTTAGCAGCAACTCTCTTTAACCTATACCTGGCAGACCTTGTTAGCATATTAGCACAAGTGAATAGTCTTCCCCCCGCATTAGGTTCAGAAACAATTGGGTGCCTACAATATGAAGATGACATTGTCCTGCTGAGCCATACCCCAAGGTTTGCAACGAATTCTAACAGCACTTAAAATCTTCAAGGCCGAGCAAGACCTAGAAATTAATCTGGATAATACTAAAATGATCAGGTTCCTTGGGGCAAATTATAAACAATTCAATTGGTACCTGGGAGAGAAAAAAGTGGAGATGGTGCAGTCGTACAAATATCTAGGAGTCTATCTTGAACCACACCTGAAATGGAAGCGCCAACTACAGTCGATCAAGGCAAAGGCCAACTCACTAACTTATAGCTTTAACCTGTTCAAAAAGAAGCTGGATTGGTCAAACTGGTCCCATTTATTAGAAATCATGTCTGCACAACTGCTTCCAGCTATCTCATACAGGTCCGAAATACTGAAGGTCCGCAAGATCGATGCCCTGAATAACAGTCAGGTTAAAACATATAAGGCCGTTTTTAACATCCCGAAAAGTGCCTCCCCGGCATAGGTTAGACTGGAGATGGGCAAGTTTCCAGCATCAGGGTGCCTTCCTTAAAGCCTCATGGAAGTTATGTGCAGCAGAGGATTCTTCCATACTCTACTCCTACTGGCAAGAAGTGTAGGTGCAGCAACTTGGTAATATGAAAGTAACATGGGGAAGCTATCTAAGCCAGGTTATCAATAGTCTGGGTATGGAAGATATCTAGAAACGTAACATTGGGAAGGCAGAATTTAACAAATTAGTTAACATTACTGTTCGCTCACTCTCACTCATCACAGACAAGGCCATTTTGGCCAAAAGACGGCATGCCTGGGCAGTAGTGGGGTCCTACTCAACATTGTCCCCACAGGGGTACTTGGCCGACCACTTTTCTGTTCACATTAAACATCAATTCCTGCTATATCTAAATGGTTTTTTTTACACCAAAGAAGCTTGTCCTTTCTGGAAAGGCCAGCATATCGACCAAAAGTGACGCCTATGTGGCTATAATCAAGAATCTTTGCTGCATGCCTTTTGCATTTGTCCCACTCTAGGTCTGGAAAGAAGAAAATTGTTAAAACACGATTTTATAGCTAATAATATCCACTCATGTAGACCGGTGGTAATAATTTGGTTCAAGCGCGAGTCAATTTCATTTTGCTGTAAGTGGGTAAAATGTTTACAACTGCTCCGTAAGAAATTGAACAAAGCGGACTTGGGAAAATTGCTGCAGGTTAGCTCTTAAAGATTGAACTCAAACTTTTATTCTGATTAGAGATGATTTGTAGCTGTTTTTTAACTTGGTTTATTGTCAAGTGTTAATTTTATTATTTGTATTACGTTTGTTTTATGTTGCAATGGTTTTTACTAATCAAGCAATAAATTATCATTCATTAAAAAAAAAATAGATGCTAGTTCTTGTGCCAAAAATGTACTGGACTATTATACCTACTTGACCAGGTTATGCTGGGCAGGGTCTTCCTGCCGAGACACCACGAAGGTGTGTGGTTACATCGATGTTTGGTCCTTCATCCATAGTTCATAAAAGAGTAACTGTATTTTTCAGATTTAAAATTAACTCTAAAGATGCAGGTACTACTTTGCATTCCCCTTGCCAGCAGTCTACTGTACACTGGCCCATGGTCTATGAGAGCCACCTCCTTTACTGCTAACGCACATGTTTATGGTTAGTATTACACTTCTCTTGCACTCAGCGCCTATATTTCTGTAGTCATTAAAAGTCATTGTTTTTTATATCACTGTGAAATAACATGAAACAGTGTGCACTAGTATTCAGGGATTCTAAACACTCACATCCACCTGCTGTGAAGACGGTACAAAATAAACACAGTCAGACTGATGATAGACTGTTTTGTTTATTGATTAATGAGTTCCGTTCTTTGAGTTTTATGTTAAGAAAAAGCAATACAATGTTTGAAATTAAAAAGGCGCACGTAAAGGGGGCAAAGAGTTAATGTTGAGTCTGTCAACCCCTGTGCATTTTTTAAATAACATCAGAGTAAATATTACAGGACAGACTGTGAATTGAAACTAAAACGCTGTGCACCAACACTGGAGCGGATTCTATTCATTAACAGTTAGCTGCAGAGACAGGGCAGAGGGAGAATGTACCCAGGTTACAGGATCTTCGGTGCAGTCTGCTGCCAAATGGATGGTGTTGGAAATGGCCCTTTTTGCAGGCATATTTACAAGAAGTCCCTAGTAGAGTGCACTAAAAGGTGCCCAGGGCCTGCAAACATGGCTCAGACCTGTCATTGCAGTGTCTGTGTGTGCAGTTTTAAACTGCCAATTCGACTTGGCAAGTGTACCCACATGCCATGCCTAAACTTTCCCTTTTTATACATGTAAGACACCCCTAAGGTAGGCCCTAGGTAGCCCCATGGGTAGGGTGCAGTTTATGTTGAAGGTGGGACGTGTACTGATGTGTGTTACATGTCCTAACAGTGAAATACTGATAAATTCAGTCTTCACTGTTGCAAGGCCTATCTCTCTCATAGGTTAACATGGGGGCTGAATTTAAATATCTTTAAAGTGCTGTTTCCCTTTGAGAGCAGATGGAACTATGAAGTTTAGGGTCTCTGAACTCACAATTTAAAAATACATCTTTTAGTGAACTTGGTTTTTAGATTATTACATTGAAAATACAACTTTTAGAAAGTAGGCATTTTCTTGCTTAAACCATTTTGTGACTCTACCTCTTTGTGGATTCCCTATCTGCATCAGTTTGACAGTTGGGCTGTTTGTGAATCTCCTCTAGACAGTGACACAAAGGGAGCTGGGGTGTAACCTGCATATCCTGATGAGCCATCTGTGCTACGAGGGGAGGGGAGGAGTTGTCACTTACACCTGAATGGGCTGTGCCTGCCCTCACACAATGCCGTCTCCAACACCCTGGTGTGTGCCTGGGGCCTGGCCTGGGCACGTTTGCCTACTTCAAAGGCAGAAAGGGGTATCAGTAGTGGGCCCAAAACCCCTGACTTTAGATTTTTTCAAGATTACTTCTGGAACCAAGAGGAACCTCTGCCAAGGAGAAGAGCTGGGGAGCTTGAGGAGGAGTACTGCCCCTTTGCCTTTGACTGTGCTTTGCTGGGTTGGCCTGCAGTAGCTGCTGCCTGAAAGAGGACAAAGACTGACTTTTGTGTGACTTTCCACTGGTGAAGAATCTCCAAGGGCTTGAACTGAGTTTGCCTCATGTTGTTGAAGTCTCAGGGACATCAAAGAATTCTCTCTGCCAGCACCTAGATTCTCTGCTGAGACTCCTGCCCTGCCAAGAGGTGCCCTAACCTGTCTCTGGGCCCTTGAAAGGTGAAGCTGGTGGAAAAGGATAGAAACCCACACACAGATCGCCGTGCAGGGAAACTTTCGGCAAATCGTCATGGCTAAAATCGACGCTCCATCTGCATCGCGGCTGGGAGACTGATACATCGCGGCTGGAGAAGCGACATGCAACACCTGCTAGCGGCTGCTGATAACGACGCAAGCCCCATGCAACACGGTTTCCAGACACTGCGTGACCGGTTTTCGAACGCAACATCGCTGGGCATGAAAAATCAACACAAAGCTTGCCCGGACCCCAGGTGCCCGTCGAGGAATCAAGGTATTGCTCTCTTGCGGGAGAGAGGAAACAACACACGCCAACCCAACCAGAGAAGGAACAATGCACAGTCTTGCTTACGAGTGAGAAATCGACCATAACTGGCCTTTTTCGGCGCAAGCTTGCCCACGCAGCTTTATTTCTTACTTTAACCAGGTACTTTGTGTATCAACAGCATTCTCACTGTTTTCTAAGGATTAAGACTCCTACTCTTTTTAAAATTCATATCTTGACTTGTGCGTGTTGGATTTTTGTTGTTCTGGTCTTGTTTGATTTAGATAAATATGACCTATTTCAAAACTGGTGTAGTGTCCATTTTGTAGTGTTTCCACGATATTACTGTGTGTGTTGGTACAAATACTTTACACATTGCTTCTGAAGTTAAGCCTGACTGCTTGTGCCAAGCTACTAAGGGGGTGAGCAGGGGTTAACTGAGTGTGATTCGCTTTTACCCTGACTAGAGTGAGGGTCGTTGCTTGGGCAGGGGGTAACCTGACTGCCAACCAAAGACGCCACTTCTAACAGATGGTACAAGGTGTGAGCTAATCCGCCTACTTAGCTATAACTAAGCTACAACCTGCAGTAAACCTGTTACAAATAATGAATTTTTATCACCTGTGACCAGAGTCAAGTCTGCACCTACCTCTGCTCCAGGTACCACAGAGCTACCAGGGGACCGGTGATGGGTCAGCACCGGCTCGGAGTCCTGGTAGCCCTCAGGTGTGGGGGTCTCCAGGTCTTTCGCCACGGGCTCCTCCTCTGCACCCCCAGCACTAATGCTGGCCCAGGCGCACAGAGCCCTGCCTAAGGCTCCCCAACCTCCCTCCTCAGGCCCTACTCACAGCACTAGCAGGAAGCTCACTGTCTCACCCACGTAAAGGTGGTTGCAATGTGGCAGCGTCTGGTACCGGCCTGGCGCCTGCACCAGCTCCCGCCGTACAAAAGGTACAGCAGAGAAGTACATGGAGTACTCACACTGAGCCTCCATGGCTGGGCACAGCGAAGCCCAGGGTCGCCAAACACAGGCTCGCAAGCCGGGCCCAGACTCTCTAGCTGAGCCCAGAGCAGCTGGGCTCAAACTTGGGCAGAAGGTAAATTCAGGGTGGCTACCCGAGACTAAAGCTTCCCAGCGTAGGCTGGCTAGCCGAGTCCAGAGCAGTCTATGCTGACCGCATAGTGGAGTCTTGAGTAGTGTTCCTATAAATATAACCAGGGCACAAGTCCTAAACAAGCATTTGCAATACAATGGGTGTCGCATTTCCTCAAGTTACAGCTATTAGCACTGTAAGCTAGAGGAGGAGTGGCAATGCAGGGCGGGGTGTGGATAAGGACAGAGGAAATTTACAATTTTTTTTTTTGTTAAACAAGTGGGATTACGCTGTGTAATACCCAGCGAGATCATGCTATGTAGGAAATACAAAGAAAAAGTAGTCCAGAAACAATGCTGAAAATATGGAGCCTCGGATATTTTCAGTAGTTGGCCATGTGCTTGAGGTATGCATGCCTTTCATAAATGAAATCAAGCAAATTTTAAATGGCAAGCCCACGAACCAATGAAAGTGACGGGCGTGACATGGGCGTGATTAAAAGCCCGCTGAGGGATTACAACAGAGGCCAGGGCGCTTGCTCGCTCGACCCTAAAAAGTGTACATAGCGAAATACTGCACAAACAGACTGCAACGAGGTCCCTGGGCAGGGGACAACTGGCAGCAAACAGTGAAGTGGCTAATACCTGATGTTATTGTCACAGGCAAACGACTCAAATCGCCTAGCATGAAGAGTATGCTTATACTAGTAGCCTACTCGCACAAGATTCACAAACCAAATTCTTAACTAAGATACCTAACAGAATAGAAAATCATCTGGATGAGTAAGTATTCGTGTTCATTGCTTCACTCCTCAGTCCTTGACCGTGGAACATTCTGATATAGTGGATACACTTTAATTGTACAAACCATAAGAAAAATCTAAATTCGGTATCCAAGCTTTCGCTTTCAACAGGGGCCTGCGCATGAAATCAATCACACAGTATATGTTCCATTAATCTCTAGTTACATTGGCTGCAGGGTATTGCAGAGCAGTAAAATCCAACATGGGATATCATGTAACTCGGAAGCTAATTATATTCTTTTCATATGTCACAAGAAATGTATTCTTGGTGTCCCCATGTGATGTGTTCTACAGTATAACGGGAGACCTCTAGCCAACATAATGACTTGAGTTTACTAAAGCTTCTAGGGCAGTAGCGAGGTTTGAAATCATTAAAAAACGCGTAAGTACAAACATAACAAAAAATAAGCCCGCGAATAGTATCTGATGCTTGCGGCCTTTCTTGGAATTTTACTGCAGACTGGTCATTAGGAGCCTGCAACGTCCGTCAATAACTTTGCTACAGAGTCCTAAAACCCAAAGGCAATTTCTAGAAAAATATTTACTTCAGAGGCACAGCACGCATTGTTTTAATAAGCACTCTCTTCTCTTTAAAGGGAAACTCTCGAGCTCAGATTTAATAAAAAAGAAGGAGGCAGGGGGCAGACACTGATGTGTCCTGAACATATTCTCTTCTATTGGAGAACAGATCATTTTCAAGGAACCTGTTTGATATAGCCTCGCCCAAGCACCAAGCATGATGGAACTACCGTTTAATGTTAAGTTCGGTGTCTGCTGCCTTGTCCGGGGAGTCACTTATGAGGCGGGCCTTAATAGCCATCGGGGGCTTGTTAGGATAGAATAACGCAGTCCCACAAAAAATTCCGCTAACCAGGTGTAATAACGCAAAGAGAATCCTAGGCATTATTGTACATTTATTCCAGAAGCGGTACCAGCGCTTTAAACTACTCATCATTGAATTGAGGTTACGAATGCATGCCTCCCTCAAGGAGCATAAATGCTGACCGAGCTGAACCTCATGTGTTTTACGCTGGTTCCTCAAAGCACTCAAGTGGGGTGGTCGAAAGAACGGCTTTGATTTACAAATACTTTGCGCTCGTGTAAAGTGAAGCAAAGTAACATATGGCATTTAGCATAAAGTACAAAAAAGTGTTTTGGATTGAAACAGTGCCATTTTCTCAGCGGAAAAAGACTGCTGCTCTGGTTAAGTGAGTGGCATGGGGCAAATTAGTGCAAACACTAATAGGTTTTGATGCAAATCCTGATCTATTAAAAGATAGTTTGTATCAAAAACGAATGCCTGCTTGAAGCACATATAAACAAAATGTATTGTATTAACTTATTAAAAAAAAGTGCATTGCATATTTGCTTCAGTGCACAGCATAGATAAAATGTTTGAGCTCCTTCTGAGTTTGCCTAGCCATAGGAATCTGTACTAGAAGTGTACACGTCCGATGCTAGGTGAACACTTACCTCTGCATAATAGTGCAAGACTGCGTGGTGCAAGACAGCCTTGTTAGACTGCCAGTGCAGAGAATGCCTGAAGCTGTAGGCCAATTTGAGAAGAAATGGCTCAACACTATTAGAAATCAAGAAGCAAATGTAGGAGGCACTTTAGAAAAAACAAAATGTGATTGCATTTGAAACTAATTTGTACAGTTTTATTCATATCAATAGTTCATTTCAAAACAGAGTCAGATTATCTTCTCCAACCACAAATATATCTGTTATAACCAAAAAACAGGGAATAAATTATACCAAAAAATCAAATACAAAATCGTTCCATAAAAGCGATGGACCATTATAGGACTGTAACTCGTTGTTCAATTTTCTACTGATGGTATAGCCAAGATGTGTTTCCCAACTTCAGTCCCTTTCTCAAGGCTGCACCGCCATGATACAAAATAAGTCTACATAATCAGATACAAGATCGGTATATTGACTATAGACTTCAACAGTACTCCCCAACAGGGAATCCTAAAGACACAGCTCATAATATTATCCATTAATAGTGTATATAACATTGAAAAACATATTACTTATAACCTCTTGTACCCAAAACAATTACCTAACTCTTGTGTGAGATATGACATAGGAAACGGAACACTCCTTTGATCAAACAGAGGTACATCAACACATTAACAACATTCTGTAACATGTTTGAAAGCTACAAATGTATGATACCGACGTTCCTGTATGTGGAAGAGAGAAAACACACTACATACGATGATAAATAAATCAACACAATAAGCTTAGTAGAGTTCATAAAGTGAAGAATTTCTCCGTGCTCATCAGTTCTATGTAATGCCACTTCGTCACGTTTTCTACAGATGTGTGCCACAAAATTACCTTTGTAAATTGTAATTCATTTTTTTCATTATATATAGTATTCTGCTCGTGCAGTAAATTAAAAGCAGGCTCTAAACAGAGACTACTTAAAACATGGTGTAAAGAACATTTGCGAGTTCTGTATAACAAGGATGCGTCATGTCCAGATGCTCTTTGCTAAATTGCCTCATACATTTATTTCTTGATTTCGTCTTTTCTGATGGTAGTGGGCAACTACCACTTTAGGGAGCACTTTTAGTGCTAGACAAAGCAGCCCTTTTATTCGCTCTATCGCTCTGCACTGTGCTTTGCCTTTGTGTAACGCAGAACAGCATGTTTGGTTGCTCTGCTGCGTTTTTTGAAAAATTAGTATAACTGGGACTACACTTCTAGGAGAGGATTATGTTACATATCTCAACTCCTAAGGGCAGTATAATCACAGACCTCCTCTCTTGGTTTGTGGAGGTACAGTCTTCTGCTATGCAGACAGGGGCAGGTGGAACGCTTTTTCTTTAGAAATACCACATGCTAATGCACCTCAACATGCTAGGTGCAGCAGAATATTTTGTCATTTCATCAAGGAGAAATCACCAGTGGAACACACCACTCCTTTATGTACACCATTTCATAATGCAATTAAACTACTACTCTCCTGTTTCCTTTTATGTGTGGATCAGCCAAACTTTCCTTCCATTTTTGGCTATTAAAGCCCTCTTTAAATCAGTGTATCTCTTCTAAATGACTGTTGTTCTTTATATGATAGTTGTTAGAAATGACCCTTTCTGCAGTTTCATCGTCAGGCATTTTACCTTCCTCCTCCTCATTTTATGACCTCGTTTTTGCTGGCTTTAGGACTGCAGCACTTTTTCACTGCTGATCAGTGATTAATTGCATGTGCTCTGTGTCTAAAACATGGTAACATTGGCTTTTCCATGATTGACATATTTGAGTTACTAATAAGTCCCTAGTAAAGTGCACTATGTGTGCCCAGGGCCTGTAAGTCAAATACTACTAGTGGGCCTGCAGCACTGGGTGTGCCACCCACTACAGTAGCCTTTAAAACATGTCTCAGGCATGCCATTGCAGAATCTGTGTGCGCAATTTAAACTGCCATTTCGACCTGGCAAGTGTACCCACTTCCCAGGCCCAAATCTTCCTTTTTCTTACATATAAGTCACCCCTATGGTAGGTTCTGGTTATCCCCAAGGGCAGGGTGCAGTGTATTTAAAACATTGGACATGCACTTTTTAGTTTAACATGTTCAGATAGTGAAACTTAAATTCGTTTTTCACTATTGCAAGGGCTATTACTCCCATAGGCTAACACTGGGGTTGCCTTAAAACATCTTTTACATGTATTTTCCAATTGGGAAAAGATAGCAATAAGGAGTTTGGTGTCTCTGGACTCACAATTTAAAAACACATCATTTGGTAAAGGTGGCTTTTAAATTGCAGGTCTGAAAATGTCACGTTTAGAAAGCTACCATTTACTTACTTTAACATTTCTGTGCCTTAGCCACTCTCTGAATACACGTCGGGGTTTAGGAGACACCTACATTTGTGCATTCTCTTCAGACAGCCACACACAGGAAGGGCTGGGTGTGACAGCAGATACATCTGCATTCATTTGCATACTGATAGTCGTCCTGGGCAGGGAAAGGGAGAGGTAGTTCACACTTACCTCTGAATAGGTTGTGTCCTGCCCTCACACAAAGGGCTGATTACCCCTTACTGGTATTCTGGAGCCAGGGCTGGGTTAAAAGGGATCCTTGTGCATTTCAGAGAGTTCTTTTGAAGCTACCCCTACATCAAAGGCCTTATTCGGTATAAGTACCGGACTAATGACACCATATACTCAGAACACTTCTGGACTAACAACCTTCTACTTGGAAGAAGGACCGCTGTGAAGTCAGGAGGAACTGCCACTTTGTTGTGTTGGCCTGCTGTTCGCTACTTCTTGCCTGGAAGGGAGAGGACTGGATCTAAACCTCTACATCCAGCAATCTAAAGATTCTCCAAAGGCCCAAATTAGCTTTCCTCAGGTTTCTGAAGTCTCAGGGATATCAAAGACTTCACCTGCACCTTGCTGCCTCCTCTGCTGTGAGTCCTGCTCTGCCAAGTGGTGCCAAAACCAGCCTTAGGCCCTTCAAGGTAAGTGTGGTGCTGCAACACAAGAACTGATGTAACAACATGACGCATCACTTGGAACCAACGCATTCGGTTATAGAAACGCATCTTCCCTGCTGTCTGCACCAAAGCCGTGGACACTGCTCACCGACTGTGTGACACAACAACCCCAACTTACAATACAGCCCCGGCTTGGCTAACGGAGTACCAATACATCCAAACCATGACTTGTTGCTTCTGGATATCAACCCATCAAGGATGATGTCAGATCAGAAAATGACACATCACCTGTAAGCACGGTGCATCCCCTCCTATGGATCAATGCATTGTCGCCCAGCATCGACTCAACAAAGGTACTGTGCATGACTCCTGTACCCGGCCCGCGCTTCATCTTGGTCTGACTGCATCTCTCGATTTGCCCTGGTCCAGCACGACCAAACAGCCCAGGTAGGAGTTATTATTTTATAAACACTGTATTTTGATTTAATCTTTGAAAATTCATCACTTGACTTGTGTATGTTGGATTTTTGTGGTATTGGTTTTGTTTGACTCAGATAAATATTGGCTATGTTTCTAAGATGGTGTGGAGTCCTTTTGTGGTGCTTTCACTTTGTTACTGTGTGTGTTTGTACACATACTTTACACATTGCCTCTTTAGTTTATCCTGACTGTTCTGTGCCAAGCTAGGAGAGGGTGAGCACAGGTAAACCTTCAGTGTGCATCTTATTTGCCCTGGCTAGGACTGCGGTCCCTACGTGGACATAGTACAAACCTCTGCCAACCAGATACCCAATTTCTAACCCCAGTGGTCAAAGTGGAAATCAATAAATAGTAAAAATAATGCTCTATGACTAGGCCTTGATACTAACATATGAAACTATTATTTGTTGGTAAAACTACAATGAATATGTTAAGGTGACATGCATTAGTGAAACGTTCACCTTAGTAGTACATTTTGCTACGGACAGCATTTAATTTG
Source organism: Pleurodeles waltl (assembly GCF_031143425.1). NCBI lineage: Eukaryota > Metazoa > Chordata > Amphibia > Caudata > Salamandridae > Pleurodeles > Pleurodeles waltl. Next base: position 835,527,810 of record NC_090437.1, read on the forward strand.
TGCAATGAGTGCTAGTGCCCAAAGCTGTGCTCAGAAGTGTCATGCTGAATAAAAAGGCTTCATAGTCTGCAATCCACTAATGCTTCTTTCATTCACTACTAGACATACCCTTTATCTCACTCTAGCAGGTTCCTCCTTTCTCTCTTTGTGGCATTTTTCCATCTTCCTATTCCTCCTTCTTTCCCCTTAATGTGTTTTGCCATCTCTTGCTCTACAAAAATTGTCTGATAAGGAAAATTTGTGCTTGTCTTCAAAAATGAGTGCTGATTCTCGAAAATGAGAATCTGGAACCCCCACCGGAAACCAATGGCTCAAATTAAGCAATGGTTGTGATACATTAACACATCAGGAATCACTATTCAGCTTTAATGAGGCTGTAATAAAGCCATAGGTGTCATACGTAGATGACTAGACATATTTACTAGACATAGACTGACAATAAACCTTGATTTTGGGACAAATATTAACTTCATTACATTCAACAGATCAGGATACCATCTCACCAGGATACAGTAATGAATTGTGGTTTTCATTGAAAAGGTGGTTTGTAGGCAAGGCCACTTTTCATATTAATGTGTCATGTCCCTCACTACTAAAATTAGAAACAACATATAATGATGTAATGTGTACTGCAGAAGATGCATTGCCTTGACAACTTACACACCACAATCCTCTCTGCAGCAAGATATTTCTTCACAGAAATATCATGCCAGCAGGAAATAAAAGTATGTACATTTTGGCCATGAAGCAGCTACTCGAAGCTTCAGAAATTTCAGATATTGCTGTAAACGAGTTTCTTACTAATACATCAAATAGATATGCTTGTCAAATTTTTTCTAAAGATTGGATCTTACTCTGGGACATGGAGCACATTTCAAATATGACTAGGAGATAATTGTGTAACAATAGAAGGTGCCATGGACTTATAAAGAGCTCATAGTAATCGCAGAGAAAAGTTGGAGGTTAGACATAAACAGAAATATCAAGAATAGCTGAGTCCAGAGGGCCAGTTTTCCAATCATTTTGGAGCTCAGGAACAATTGGGCAATCTTTCTCTGTAGTACTGCCTGATGTCCATGGAACCTCAGGAACCAGACACTATTGATAGCTCACTAAAATCTAATTAAAAGCTAAGAGTCTCCTTTTGGAGCTGAACTCTCAATGGGTACCAAAGGCAAACAGTTAATCTTTACTCATGAATTATTATGCACAGTAGAAAACTCAGTTAATGACACTGGAGGAGAACACAGTAAATATAAAGGCCCTCGTTATGAAGATCAGCGGTGGCGGTCAATAGAAGACTCCCAGCGCGACTACCCCCGCCGGCCGTATAATGTTTTCCCCGCTGGGCCGGTGGGTGAAAACAGTGTTTCCGCCCACCGGCCCAGCAGGGAAAAGGGCCGTAACATTGACAGCTGCTCCAAATGGAGCAGCCACCAACTCTGGTGTGCGGCGGGTACAGCAGCACCCATCGTGCAGATCACTGCCTGTAAATCGGGCAGTGATCTGTGTGATGGGGCACTGCACGGGAGCCCCTGCACTGCCCACGCCAAGTGCATGGGAATGACGCCCCAGACCGTCATGTACATAATGAGGGCCAAAGTCTTGGCAGTGCTATAAAAGGTATATCACTTTTATCTGGTAAATGTTCACTAGTTTACTAAGATATCTTACTGTACGGTAGGCTTAAAATAATCAAATTTCCCCAAATATGCAGAGGGGACTTATGTCATTAACAATTGCTGTCTGGATCTAATAGAGGTGTCCTAACAATGCTGCATAAGTGAAGTGTCTTGGATGATAGGAACAATCATAAGGACAATGTTGGCTTTTCTCAAAATCTTACTTGTTCTGTATATGAAAGTGTATATGTCTGCCAGCACCAAAGTGTGCTGCATATTCAGAGTGTAGCGGTCAGGTTATTCTGAAAGGTAATCAAAGGAAACAGGGTTGTCCTTTTGAGTGTGTTCTTGTAGAGATGGATTTCCCAACATCCACCTCTACAAAATCTAAAGTTTTGTAATTTCCACAATATCAAACCCATCCTTAACATTTTTTAATAGCACCCAATTCATGCAAGGATCAAACAAAAGGTCATGTGCATGTTCCACAAGTTACAATGAGGTAAGGCCCTTCATACCTGCAGAATTGTCTGCCCATTTCATCAATCAAAAATCGCTCACATTGCTGAAACACAGCCAGACAAGTATAGTCTTTTTTTCAATTTCTATTGTAGTTTGTTGTTTTAAATGTTTTAGTTTGTGCTTTATAGTCACCAATGTTTTAGCTGGTGAAGGTGGTAGAGATCTGATTTGAAAATCCTGTTACTCTGTAGCTGGCCCATTATTTGGTCATCTAAGAAGAAGCCAAGGTATTTTCCATATATAACTATGGCAGCAAAGAGTCCAAGCAATATCAGATTTCGGAGCCTGGGAGGACCTTGAAAAGGCAGAGAAATTTAATTTTGGAAGGACCGAAGATTAAAAATTAATAACCCCATCCTATCTTTCAATGTGAAAGTGAAACATTAGAATTCCTTTGAACCTGAAGGGTGTTACTCTTAGGTAGAGCTGAGTTTCAGTTGTGTGTTAGTGAATGGTGATGTTGCATATCCTATCAACTAGTGAAGTGCCAGGTGTAAGCAGAAGACAGTGGAGCCAAGGATAGAGTAGTGCACAATACCACTCATCAGGGAAAGATAAGCAAATTTAGAGGCCTCAACATTTAAGAACTGGGTGTGTGTAGGTATGGAAATCCACAATAGTACCAACAATATTCAGTTGGATATAGATGATTGGGCCTACACCCTCATTTGTAGACACTTCAAAAGAACCTACTGCACAAGCATGGATTACCAGTAGGAATGTTTCACCATCATCCATAACATGGTGCCTGAAGGGTAGTGTGTTCTACCCTTCAGGCACCTTCTGATATCAATCTAGATGAAACTTAAACTATGACATTGTGATTTGTGATGAATGATTGTGATTGAGTGCATTTTCATAAACAGTTCACACACACACAATAGATAAAGGGGGTCATTCCGACCCTGGCAGTCCATGACCCCCAGGGCGGAGGGCAGCGGAAGCACCGCCAACAGGCTGGCGGTGCTTCCTGGGCGATTCTGACCGCGGCGGTAAAGCCGCGGTCAGAAAAGGGGAGCCGGCGGTTTCCCGGCGGTTTCCAGCCGGTTTCCCGCTGGCCCAGGGAATCCGCCATGGCGGCGCTGCTTGCAGCACCGCCATGGGGATTCCGACCCCCTTCCCGCCAGCCTGTTTCTGCCGGTGTCCACTGCCAGAACCAGGATGGCGGGAACGGGTGCCGTGGGGCCCCTGGGGGCCCCTGCACTGCCCATGCCACTGGCATGGGCAGTGCAAGGGCCCCCTAACAGGGCCCCACAAAGATTTTCACTGTCTGCTTTGCAGACAGTGAAAATCACGACGGGTGCCACTGCACCCGTCGCACCCCTGCAACTCCGCCGGCTCCATTCCGAGCCGGCTTCATTGTTGAAGGGGCTTTCCCGGTGGGCCGGCTGGCGGTCTTCTGGTGGTCGCCCGCCGGCCCAGCGGGAAAGCCGGAATGGCCGCCGCAGTCTTTTGACCGCGGAGCGGTCTTTCGGCGGGAACCGCTTGGCGGGCGGCGACCGCCGACCGCCGTGGTCAGAATGACCGCCAAAGTTTGCTAATATAGCAGTGTTTTTTTTAAATTTGCATTGTTGAGATTCCATTTCTTTGGCATAAGGGTAATTTGCCTAGATTTTAAAGTTTCTGGGTACCTCACTTTCTTTTCATGATCTCATATGTTCATAATGGTAGGAGGAGAATAGCAACTATTTGGATTTCTGTGTTTGGCAGTTTACAAAAACATCATAAGAGCATGGTGAGGGCTTCATTAATACAATGATTTTCAGCAGTGTCCATCAACTACCATGTTTCAGTAAAACATCAAAAGATAGAAGTGGAATTATCAAAGTGCATGAATGTGATGTCCACTTGGATCATTAAGACTTTTATTAATAGAAGTGTGTAATCACATTCACAATCTTATTGTGTGTGGTATGGATGGTTTATTGCCGGAGTTTGGTTGACTCAAGATTGTTAGCTATGTTTGTCTGTTTTAATTAATTACATTTTTCATAAAAATAATTAGATTTGAGTGTAGTTGCCTCTGATTTTGAGAGTACCCAGATCCACAGGGCATGTAATTTTCAACATCTTTCAGGTACCTATCCATTATGTGCTGTGGTTTTCCTCCTAAGCAGGGCAGGGGCAGATATGTTAATGTCTGAGCTAAGTCTATGGAGTTATTACAACTTTGGAGGAGGTGTTAATCTGTCCCAAAAGTGACGGTAAAGTGACGGATATACCACCAGCCATATTACAAGTCCATTATATCCTATGGAACTCGTAATACGGCTGGTGGTATATCCGTCACTTTACCGTCACTTTTGGGACGGATTAACACCTCCTCCAAAGTTGTAATAACCCCCTATGTCTTTGAAGTCATGTCATTGATGATGGCTAGACTATTCTTTTTGTTATGGAGGTTGAGGTCATCTGAAAGTATACTGGATGAGACAGTCAATTTGAATAAAGCACATCATGCGCAAATTCAACGTGGAATATAATTTCTAAAAACAATGATGATTTAAACCTGTCTTAATTGAGAAAAAGGGAGAAAAAAACTGTTTTAATGTGTATTGCTGAATGATACAACCAATCAATCCAAAACTGGATTTCTACGTTGCTACATTTAGAGGGGCCATTTACAAGGCCATGAGCTTTGGATTTTCTATGTGTGAGATAAGTATATAATTGTTGAAAATTTTGCCTGTTGCCAATATTTGTCACAACGTAAGTCTTGTGGTTTAAAATGTGATTTCAAGGAAAGTTAAGGATTCTGAAGATGGCAGTAGTACCATGACAAGTGATAGTGTTTCTGCTAATGGCATAAAGAAACATGAAAGGGCCCCTTGCAAAAAACCTAGAGGGTGCCCTCTCCCCCCTGGATGCAGTGAGGAGCCTGCAGAACATGCAGGACCCGACCGCCACGGAGGGTCCAGAGATGTCCATCCCACCCCCAGAAGAGGCCCCCAGTGATGACAGCAGCTCTGTCTCCCTGGACCCAGATGACCAGCCCACCCCATCGGGGACCTCTGGACAGTCGGTTCCCCACAGACAGCCACAGGCCACACCCGACCGAACCCCCTCTGGGAGCACCAGCACAGCTCCCACCCAGCGGGCCCATGCCTCTGTCTCCAGGACACGTCAATCAGCGGTGTGTCCACCACTACAGGGCACCCAGGTTGACCCACCACCCCAACAACAACAGGGACCTGGGGGCAGTGGCAGTGGGCACACCGTCCAGGGGACAGAGGCCCAGGGAAACAGGGGAACTGGGAGGGCTGCTGTGCGACAGGGGGGGGACAGGCCCAGGGAACCGACTCTCCAAGAGGCCCTCTCCTCCATCATGGGAGCATACCACCGCTCCCAGGAGACGATGGCTACGGTACTGGCCAAGTTCCAGGAGATCCAGGTACTGCAGGAGGAACAGTACATGGGGTTCAGAGAGGAACTGAGGAACATTAGTTCCGCAATGGGGACCATCGTCGTGGCCCTTAACCAGATAGTCACCACATTGCGGGACCATGTGGCACCACAAAGGGCCCCTGTCACTAGCCTGGACCAGGAACAGCCTACCACCTCCGCCGGCGCTAGTGGACAGGAGGCCCCCACACAACGACAGGCCACCAGAAGCCCACCTCCTGCAGAAGAAGAACCACCCCGCAAGCGGCACCTGAGATCTCACAAGAAGACAGAGAAGGATGCCAAGACCCCCGCCAGGAAAGGATACCCCCTGATGTCATCCCACTGTCCCACATTGTCACCCTGTCCAACCTTGAACTGCCCCTGCTCCATCCTTCCACAGGCATATGGACAATGCACCTGTGAGACTGAAAACTGGACTCTGCCATGGACATTACTCCACCATCACCCATCACCGTTTTACAATCATGTTCCTAAATGTAGCACTTTATTAAAATCACTTATTGCACTTAAAAAATCTGGAGTCTGCTTGTATTTTGAACAAATGTATTAGACATAACGGTGCAATAATGTTCAGTCACATTGTGATGACAACATACCACTGTCACACAGCTGTAGTCCATGGGCAAACAAAGCAGAGGTCACGCAGTGGGGCCCACAGCTCTGAAAACGGAAGGGAAAGTCACAACTCAGTTAACAGGCACTGGGGGGAAACTCAGACAGTAGAGAGGCAGGAGACTTTAAGCAAATGTAAAATACCTGTGTGCTACTGAAAATACTGTTGTGTCACAGTGTCCCTGTTGTCTGTGTCGTCCCGGTCGTCTTCCTCCTCTTCACTCTCCACAGGCTCCACAGCTGCTACAACACCACCATCTGGACCATCCTCCTGCAGGAAAGGCACCTGGCGGCGCAAAGCCAGGTTGTGAAGCATACACAAGGCCACGATGATATGGCACACCTTCTTTGGTGAGTACATTAGGGATCCAGCTGTCATATGCAGGCACCTAAACCTGGCCTTCAGGAGGCCGAAGGTTCTTTCTATAATCCTCCTAGTTCGCTCATGGGCCTCATTGTAGCGTTCCTCTGCCCTTGTCCTGGGATTCCTCACTGGGGTAAGTAGCCACGACAGGTTGGGGTAACCAGAGTCACCTATTAGCCACACACGGTGTCTCTGTAGCTGTTCCATCACATAAGGGATGCTGCTATTTCACATGATGTATGCGTCATGCACTGACCCAGGGAACTTGGCATTTACATGGGAGATGTACTGGTCAGCCAAACAGACCACCTGGACATTCATCGAATGATAACTTTTTCTGTTCCTGTACACCTGCTCACTTTCACTGGGGGGAACCAAAGCCACATGAGTCCCATCAATGGCACCAATGATGTTGGGGATATGGCCAAGGGCATAGAAATCACCCTTCACTGTAGCCAAATCGCCCACCTCAGGGAAAACAATGTATCTCCGCATGTATTTCATCAGGGCAGACAACACTCTGGACAAAACCTTAGAAAACATAGGCTGAGACATCCCTGATGATATGGCCACTGTTGTTTGGAATGATCCACTTGCCAAAAAATGGAGTACTGACAGAACCTGCACCTGAGGGGGAATCCCTGTGGGTTGGCAAATGGGGGACATCAGGTCTGGCTCCAGCTGGGCACACAGTTCCTGTATAGTGGCTCGGTCAAGCCTGTATGTCAGTATGACATGTCTTTCTTCCATTGTCGACAGGTCCACCAGCCGTCTGTACACGGGAGGATTCCTCCATCTCCTCGCAAGTCCCAGCGGACGGTGCCTAGGAAGGACAACATGGAGCACAGAGTCAAGCAACCCACAGGTACGTAACCACAGCTTGCACAGTACACGATTCGCTATGCATTGAATGGCTTGTATGATTGGCAATGCAAGGCCTAGGCCTGTGTGACGCTGTAGAAATTAAGCCATGTGGGCCCTTGAAATGGCGGCTGCCTGACCTGTGAAGTGTGACAATGGGATGTGTGGTCAATGCGCTGGCGTTGCACACCGTGGCGGTAGGCGGTCGAAGACTGCGGTGCAAAGCAGCATTGGTTAACATTGAACCCTATGGGAGCCAATGACGATGTGTGCCGGCGGACGCGGTACGCACCGCCGCGGGCGTGACCGCCATTTTCTATCTGTTTAATCACTCGAGACCTGATCATCCACAGGAGAGGACCTATACTCCAAGTGCTGTTGTGACCTCGGTCTGGAAGAGACAATGGCTGCTGCGACTGGGGAAAGGGCCCCTGCCTTCACATCAGAGGAATTGGAGAAACTTGTTGATGGGGTCCTCCCCCAGTATGCACTACTCTACGGTCCTCCAGACCAACAGGTAAGTACACAGGGAGCACGTTGTATGGGCTATGCCTGTGTTGAGTGGGGTGGATGTAAGATGGTGGGGAGGGGAGCGAATGAGGAATGCAACGCACGACAGATGAGAGCATGTGCCACATGGCAAGGTTGGGGAGGGGGGGCCACTCACATAACCATGCAGATAAGTGATGATATTTCTTTTCCCACCCTGTCCATGTCACATAGGTCAGCGCCCATCAGAAGATCGACATTTGGCGTGCCATCGCCAAGGACGTCCGGGCCCTGGGGGTCCACAACAGACGGGGCACCCACTGCCGCAAGAGGTGGGAGGACATCTGCCGCGGGAGCAGAAAGACCGCCGAGGCTCTGCTGGGGATGGCCTCCCAACCTAGGAGGGGTGCCACACGGCAATTGACCCCCCTGATGTCCCGGATCCTGGCGGTGGCCTACCCCGATTTGGATGGGCGCGTGAGGACATCACAGCAGACACAAGGGGGTGAGTACAAGCACATTCTGCTATATCAGCACACAGTGGAGGTGTCTGGGTGGTGGAGGAGGGCTGTGGCTATCTCTAGGCCGGGGCGGTTTCTGTAGGCAAGGCCCCTCCATAGGCATGGCCCTGTGCCCCCGCCCCCCACCTCCGTAGGGTGCTAAGTACAGCTATCCATGGCCCGGGCTCACCTATGTGTGCAGTTGTCCTCCATAGACTTGTAGGCCAAGTCACAATAATTGAGTAGTGTACCCCGAGTGTGCGGTGTAGTGCAGGGGGCTTCTGTGTCTGTCCTCTCCGCCAACTGTGCCACCAATGCATGCACTCAACATGTCTTTCTTTCTTCTCCCCCCCCCTTTTTTTGGTTTTCCTGTTCATGTGTGCATTAGCATCATCAGGCAGAGGAGAAGTGGCATCGGAGCACGAGGGAGCTGCATCTCACATGGCCCCGGAGGGCCCTGCAACCGACTCCGAGTTCACCAGTGAGACGGAGGGCGAGGGGAGCACCACAACGGGGACCCGTGGAGACGTCAGCGACACCGACACGTCCTCGGAAGGGAGCTCCCTTGTGGTGGCGGCAACATCCGTGCCCACCGCAACAACAGGTACAGCCGCCACCCAGCGCACCAGCTCTGCCCTCCCAGCAGCCCCTCAGCGTTCGCCCCGTGCCCGCTCGGCCAGGAAGCCGGGCATCTCCTTCGCCCCAGGCACCTCAGGCCCTGCCCCAGTTACCCCTGCTGCCCTCAGTGCGGAGATCATTGATCTCCTCCAGACGCTCATTGTTGGGCAGTCTACCCTTTTGAATGCCATCCAGGGGGTGGAAAGGGAGGTGCATCGGAGCAATGCATACCTGGAGGGCATTCATTCGGGTCAGGCTGCCCATCAGCGATCGTTCAACGCTCTGGCCTCAGCACTGACGGCAGCCATTGTCCCTGTCTCCAGCCTCCCTCCTCCAACTCCCTCCACCCAGTCCCACTCCCCTGTTCCTCTGCCTATCCCAGACACACCTACAGACCAGCCTGCACACACATCAACACCCAAGGGCAGCTCATCCAGACATAAGCACCACAGATCACACAAGCATTCACCCAAGCAACATCCACATGCAGACATGCCAACAGCCACTGCCTCCTCTGTGTCCCCCTCCTCCTCGTCTCCCTCCTCCCTCCCTGTGACGTCCCCACTCACACATGCATACACAACATCAGCCACTACGTCCATCACCAGCACACCCACCAGAACACTCCGCACACGTGCAGTCACCACCCCCACTGCCATTTACACGTCCCCTGTGTCCTCTCCCAGTGTGTCTGTCACCCCCTCTTCCAACACACACAAACGCAGGCAGCCACCCACCCAACAGCCATCCACCTTACGACAGCCTCCGTCACAAGCACCATAGACAGCACACTTGACTCTCCTACAACCACATCCTCTTCCTCCACTCCCATACCCACTGCACCTACCCTTCCCATTGCTCCTAAAAAGTTTTTCCTCTCCAAAATGAACCTATTTGCATCACCTGACCCACCCCCTCCATCTCGTAAGAGTCCAAACAGCACCTCAGCCACCACAAACCCTGCACCTACTAGGACCATAGTTCAGGGCTATTGGAGTCCACCAGCTCCTAGGGCCGGAACATCGGCCAGCAGCAAGGGGACAGGCAGCCCACCCCCTGGGAAAAGAACCAAAAAAGGGAAGGGCCGGCGCGACAGGCCTGAGACGGCTGCCCCCAAGGACACTACCCTTGCACCGTCACCTGGCACATCCACAAAGGGAGGCAAGGGCCCCAGAGATTCGGCGAAGGAGGGCAAGGGCAGCAGGGCGGACAAGTCCGGCAGCAGGCGAGCTGCCCAGGAGGGCCCCACAAGCCCCATTTCGGGTGTGACAGAGGACACCCACGGGCCCAGGACTATAGCACAGGAGGGCCCTGCTAGCGAAAGGTCGGATGGCGACTGAGCGGGAATTATTGGCCAGATCCGGTTCCCCAGGAACACAAGACAAGCACCGCTGAACAGGGCCCGCTGTGACAAGCACCGCTGAACAGGGCCCCGCCGTGACAAGCACCGATGAACAGGGCCCTGCCGTGACAAGCACCGCTGAACAGGGCCCCGCCGTCTCAAGCACCGCTGAACAGGGCCCCGCCGTGACAAGCACCGCTGAACAGGGCCCCGCCGTGACAAGCACCGCTGAACAGGGCCCCGCCGTGACAAGCACCGCTGAACAGGGCCCCGCCGTCTCAAGCACCGCTGAACAGGGCCCCGCCGTGACAAGCACCGCTGAACAGGGCCCCGCCGTGACAAGCACCGCTGAACAGGGCCCCGCCGTGACAAGCACCGTGGGACAGGGCCCCGCCGTCTCAAGCACCGCTGAACAGGGCCCCGCCGTGGCAAGCACCGCTGAACAGGGCCCCGCTGTGACAAGCACCGCTGAACAGGGCCCCGCCGTATCAAGCACCGCTGAACAGGGCCCCGCCGTGACAAGCACCGCTGAACAGGGCCCCGCCGTGACAAGCACCGCTGAACAGGGCCCCGCCGTGACAAGCACCGCTGAACAGGACCCCGCAGTGACAAGCACCGCTGAACACGGCCCCTCCGTGACAAGCACCGCTGAACAGGGCCCTTCCTGTCAAGCACTGCTCCGCTGGGCCCTTCATCTCAAGCACAGCTCCGCTGGACCCTTCAACTCAAGCACCGCTCCGCTGGGCACCGCCGTCTCTGAACTGCTCCGCTGGGCCCTTCCTCTCAAGCACCGCTCCGCTGGGCCCTTCATCTCAAGCACCGCTCCGCTGGGCCCTTCAACTCAAGCACCGCTCCGCTGGGCCCTTCCTGTCAAGCACCGCTCCGCTGGGCCCTTCCTGTCAAGCACCGCTCCGCTGGGCCCTTCAACTCAAGCACCGCTCCGCTGGGCACCGCCGTCTCTGAACTGCTCCGCTGGGCCCTTCCTGTCAAGCACCGCTCCGCTGGGCCCTTCCTGGCAAGCACCACTCCGCTGGGCCCTTCATCTCAAGCACCGCTCCGCTGGGCCCTTCCACTCAAGCACCGCTCCGCTGGGCCCTTCCTGTCAAGCACCGCTCCGCTGGGCCCTTCATCTTAAGCACCGCTCCGCTGGGCCCTTCAACTCAAGCACCGCTTCGCTGGCCACCGCCGTCTCTGAACTGCTCCGCTGGGCCCTTCCTGACAAGCACCGCTCCGCTGGGCCCTTCCTGACAAGCACCGCTCTGCTGGGCCCTTCCTGACAAGCACCGCTCCCCTGGGCCCTTCATCTCAAGCACCACTCCGCTGGGCCCTTCCTGACAAGCACCGCTCTGCTGGGCCCTTCATCTCAAGCACCGCTCCGCTGGGCCCTTCATCTCAAGCACCGCTGGCCCATTGGCAGGGCCGGATCTGTGTCGGGCAGGGCTTCACGAAGCACTCTGGCCAACATGCCTCCTCCATCACCAGTGGAGTCTGTAATCCACCTGATGGACTGTGGCTTTGCACTTCCCAGGATGTGACAGTGGTCAACCCACCCACTGTAGAGACTTGAGAGACTGTGGCTTTGCACTCCCCAGGATGGTACAGTGGGCAATCCACCCACTGAAGAGACTTGAGTGACTGTGGCTTTGCACTCCCCAGGATGGTACAGTGGGCATGGAGGCCCCTCGTGGATCTGGTGTCGTGGACTCATGTGGCTGAGGTGCCCCCCCTTCCCTTCCCCCTGAGGTGCCTGTAGTTTTATTATCTGATGCCCCAGCAGTGTTCCCTCCAATGGAATCGGGTCTTGTGTGTGGGCTTTGCCCATGTGTTTATGCACATTGGCCCACGAACAATGGAAGGTAGCCAATATGTGCCGGACTTTTGGGCTATGTATATATTGTTCATGTTGTGATATATTTTATTTAGATATTTCATATTTCACTTAACTTCAAATATGCTATAATATACTTCAATTTTCATGATCAATTTATTTTGTCTTTGCATTCTTCTGGGGGGTTTGGGGGGTGTCACTCTGACTTGTTCCTCTGCATTGGTGTGTAGGGATTTGGGGGGGGGCAGGGGGGTGGGTGTGTCGCGTATGTGTGTGCCCGTAACCTTTTCTCCTCCCCCCTCCCCTGTGTCGTAGGTGCAGTACTCACCGTTGCCGTCTGCGCCGGCGTTCGTGCTCCTGGTAGAGGAGCAGGTAGACAATAGCTGGTAGGATGTTTAATTCGGGTTCCATGCTGTCCAGATTCCTCGTGGAGTGTATAGAGGTGAGTGTTTTCCCGTTCGTAGTCTGTTTCCACCGTGTTTTTATCGGCGGGGCTCCCGCACCGGAAAAGGTGGCGGATTGGTGGGTCGTGATAGGGTGGGCGGTACATTGTCTGCCACCTGTCTGTTGGCGGTGACCGCCGCGCTGTTTGTTTGTCCCGCCATGGCGGTCGGAGGGTTAAAGTGGCGGGCTGTGTTGGCGGTTCCCGCCAGGGTCAGAATTCCATTTTTTTTACCGCCTGCCTGTTGGCGGGTTGCCCGCCGCTTTAACACCGACCGCCAGGGTTGGAATGACCCCCATAATGTTCTGTCTTTTTGTAAATAATATTAACAAATACACAAACCTTGCTTACCTCCTGCTAACCCCCCACACAGGGTAATAAACCCATCTCATTAATTTTATACACTCTTCTTTCCCTTCCTAGAAACCTTTCTTCTTCCGCAGTTTATGTTTGGATAATTTTACTCTTAATTCAACTAGCAAGAACAAATAATGACATTCTAGTAGATTTCTTAAGGCCTTTGCATCTCTCCTTAAATGTTTGCCTAGGTGTAGTTCAGTGGTTATTTCTGTATTCCAACAACACTAAACTGAACTTGGTGTGTAATGGAAAGGTATACAACACAAATGATCAACTCTATGAGAATTTTAAAAGTACCTTTCTCAGTCTCAGCCTGGCTACTGTGTTTTTCATCCCACTATTACACATCATGATACATGAGCTAAAAGTCAGTAAAAGGTATTTGTTGCACAGAACAAAGTAGGTTTATCCATTTGACTTAGAAGACATGTCAGAAAATGTAAATTGGTTTGAGGTAATGTTTAGAAATCTATTATTCCTAATATAGGTTCATAGACTGTGAGCAGCACTGGGAAAGATACTATACGTATGTCCTGTTGTTGCACGGTGATATCAGTTTTCACATGTAATTAATACATAGACGTGATACTTGCCACATTAGTCATAAATTTAGCTGTGTCCTCTATATGAGATCTCAAACCAAGAAGAGAAATGGAAAGTTCATCACACCTGCATACCTATATCTGTTAAGACAAGATATTTATATTTATATCTTATCTTCATGGGCTTTAATTGTATTGTCTTGTATGGTTCTAAGTGAAAGAAACAGTAAGGTTATTTAAAAAAAAGCCTATTACCTAAAACCAAAATCGCCCAAATCAGTCGCCACAAATACTTTCAGTATTTCTTTCATTTGTGATGGAGTATCCCATCCGCCAAGTTCGTAATCAGGCCTTAAATCTGTAGACACTGAATTACTGCATGAAATTCAGGGCAATATTCTCTATTCCTACAGGTTTATTGCTCCTGCTCTGAGTAGGTAGTAAATTGAGTAATTGTTTTTGTGCAGGGTTGGGGAATGTACAAAGGATGAGGGAAGGGTGAAAAGTACCATGGCAAGGGTATCAGTGCATGCCCCCCTTTGCTGCAGAAGGAAGCCAGGTGGGGACACTGGCAGAGACCAGTCTGCTGTTGCATCTGAAGCCTCAATAAAATGTATAGGCTCATATTTCTGGCATGTAAAATCGGATCTGGTGTTTCTGCACCTGTGAAAACTGGATGCAGGGTCACTGAACCTGTTGTGATCAGGCAGAGTAGAATTCCTGATGGGAATTCATGTCCATCTGACTTGTAATCAGGGCCATATCAGGCAATGTGAATCTCCAAGCTTTACCTCACAAGTTTCTAAATCAAGTACAGAGGATTGCCACAGTTAATTTCCCTTCAGAAAACAAAATCCCCTAGAGACAGGCCATTTCACCTCATTAGTCACTTTTGCTCCCTGCAGCCATTTGCCAAGAATTAATCAACCATTCTCCCAAGGCATTGCCTCCTCAGCATACAACAGTAATCCTACCGAGTTGGACAAGCAGTTTTCACTCTGGGAGCAAATACTTCAACACAAGGTTTCAGGTTCAAAATAGGTGTTTTCAAGTTGGAGTACTTGAATCTGCAAACATTAACAGAGATTTAAACAAAAGAGGGTGAAAAACACCACAAAAAATCATGTTTTACTTTAAAAAATGCATGATGTGAGCATGCTATTTCAACTTGAATAGGAAATGAACACTGGTTATGAAATATTTCTAGTTTTGTAAGTTATTTCTTTTTTTGTAACAACCTAGACGTTGTCTAGGCATTATGAAGACTAAATGCACTTTTAAGAGAGGTGGAGAAGACGCGAAATGCCTCAAAGCAAACATTGACTCTGGAAGGATGATTTAACAAAATAAAGCATTCAGGGAATGAAGCATAACTCACTGTCAAGTGTGACAGCCTAGTTCCGACCTTAATCTTTTGGACTCTCAGTTATGGTTAGCAACACACACACTGCACAGCATAACTCATGTCACCGGGCATATTTTTCGCTTAGTACACAGCTTGGTTTTCTGTGCCACTGGCAAATGGGTTTTAAAGAATAGGGGTAATGTGGATGTGTTGTCTGCATTGCTAACCACAACTGGGGACTTTCAGTTGTTTTGCATGTTTCACCCAGAATCATAACAGAGTTTTTCACTGTGAGTTTCTCAGTGAATTTGTTGGCTTTTTTCCACAATTAACTTATTTTTGAGTCAGGCCCTGTGACGATCTCACCATGGGTTTCCAACTCCACTAATTCATGCACATTTGGGGTTGGCTGTAGAACCTAGCCTTCGGCCTGGCACAGTACTGAACCTTCTCTGGGTGGTCTCACTGTAAAATGCCTTCTGCTGTCTGTACACAGCAAGTATTAACCAAGGATCTGGCAGGTGCCAGGCCCTGCAGCCAACCCACATTGTCTAATGAGTATGTCACTGAGATAATTAATGATCATTCCAGATTATGCCAACATATCTCACCTAAAAATTACTGAGCGCTGCACAATTAATAATTAGAATTGCATTACAAGCTTCATACAATACATAACAATTTTGACATTAGCTTCTCCTTGAGGCAAAGAATCACTCACACTCTATTATCGAATTCAACACTGAGGTGCTCATTACGAGTCTGGTGGTCCTGAGACCGCCAGACTTGTGGTGGCAGTCGGACTGCTGCCAAAGCAGTAGTCCGGCCTTCACATTATGACCCTGAAGGAGCCGCCACGGTTCGACCATCGGTACTGCCAGGTTGCTGCCAGTCGAAAGCATGGGTGTGCCAGAGGTCTAAATCAACCAGGGCAGCACTGCGAGCGGTGCTGCCCTGGTGATTACTACTCCCCCCTCTGCTGGCTTTTGCTTGGCGGTTCCACTGCCCGTGGGCAGTGAAAAGTGCAACAGGTGCTATCGCACCCGATGCACTGCAACATTGCCGCCGGCTTAATTACGAGCCGGCATCAATGTTTTGGTGAGTTTCCTGCTGTGCCACTGGGCGAAAAAGGTGTTTCCGCCTCCTGGCCCAGCGGAAAGCTCATAATAAGGCCAGTGGGCGGAAAACTGGAGTGACAGTTTTCTGATCCAAAAAGTTTGGAGGGCGGGGTCCTCCGCCGGCCAAACTCTTAATAAGGGCCTCAATATCTCTATTTCACTACACATCCAGACTTTGCTTTTGATTTCGTGGTAAACATCAAATTATTCCATTTTGCCTTGAAAAAGTTCTACTGGAAGGAAGAAAAAAGATTCATTGGCTGCCTGGAGATTTCATTTGATTAAATGTTTTGTTTATCTACTCTAAAGAGAAATGTAGTCACCACGGGATACATTTGAGCACATACCAAACTTAATTTAGACCTTTCTTTCTTGAAACATGTAAAGAATGTAACACTTAACTCTGAGCCGGCAATTTTTGAATTATTTAAACTTGTGTAAGTAGTGAGTTCCCACCCCACTACACATTTTGGTCCTTGCCGCAGCAAGGTACTTCATTATTTTAGCAACTGCTCTATGATTACATATGCTTCTTAGCTAAACAATACACTGGGACTGTATAAGGATGTGTGATAACATATGAATAGCTGTGTTACAGTGGACCAGGCCAGAGGACCCAAAGACATTCATTGATGCTACTTGATGAGAAAAGGTACATGGATGTCATATGCACCTTAGCAGCTGATGTTGAAAATAAAACAACTAGTTCATAGAACTAACTTTGGTGATGATGATAGTACTTGATAAAACTCAACTCTTACATGTTTACCCACCTTCAAAGAAGTGGGGACATCAGTCATTTCCCCTGGCAAAAAAATATTAGAACACAGAGGAATGCTGTTGCCTGAGAATAAATGTCTGGCTTCCCCCATTAAGTTCCAAGCTGTTAAGAAACATCTAGCCTTCTACTGCTTTTGACGGTGTTGAAAAGTGGAAAATGGTTAACCTCAATCTTTGAATCCACCTTTAAGAGTATCTAGTTGTCATCTGCATGAAATAACAAAGTTACCTGAAGGATGGCATTAAGAGTGCTAGTAGACTCAGGTAGCAAATAAAATGGAGTACACCACAATCCAATTTATGCTTTCCAAAGGGACGGAGTAACCTGTAGCACTAGATTGGGGAAACATCCTAGAACTATGTCCAAACATGACCTCTAAAACCTACTGAAAGAAACAGGTCGATAAGCAGAAAATGACACGCTGTTTAGAATGCCACAGATGAGTCAGGTGAAACAAGGGCAGCAACACCACTAGTCTCAAAGACCACTTGAGATTCATCTAAAGCAGTCACTACTACACATTCTCTACGTAAATTTAGAGGAACAAATCCTGATGGAGGTGTAGTATACTATTAGATTTCAATACACTACTCAATTTGTAAGCATACAGTCATTTTAGGAGATTAGCAAGGTAGGTGGACTGTAAAATGGGACAATAGTGCCACAGGACTCTATCAAACGTTTTCTTTACTTGAGGAACCACAATATTGTGCTTAAGATTAACAACAGTGTACTGTGATACAACGCTGAATAATGAAGTTGCAAATATCCTTGTTAATTGAGCTTAATAAACTTGAAGTACTTAATGGGGATCAGGTATTGAGGAGAACCTAATGGGCAAGCTCTTGAGATGCAAATAAGGTCAGCTATTTTTGAAAATCCTGGTATATCCATCTTTTAATTCTGCCATATTGGTTAGCTGTCAGTGTGGTTGGGTGTTTAACCACAGTATCTTGAAAGGTGAAATTTTCCAAAGAAAGGCACTTTGCAGTGACCGTTAACTTTTGAGTGCTTAAGCAACACTGAACAATTCCTTGACTGCAATGGGAGACATAAAGACTCTGTTGGAACAGTATACTGTTTTAGATTTTTTAACTTTAAATGTATACTCCTAGGCATACATTATCCAGTTTAATTTTGTGCCTACTTTTTAAGCTTGTGCTCACATACATTCCAAGGTACTGAGATGACGTTTAATTTCATCAATTTTTTAGAGTACCACATATTATTAATGTTTTTTAGTTTTGATAATTGTTCTTGATGCTCAAGTGTTAAGGCACCACACTAACATCATAAATATAACGTTCTATTGTTCTATTCCAATTTCACACTTGAAATTACTTCTTGCGGCTGCGTCTTGTGAGAGTACCACAGAAATGTGCAGCATCAGAAATTCCAGGCAGCCCAGAATCATATGTCAATTCATATTCTAAGACCCTCCAGCCATTCAGCATCACACCTTACAGATGCCAACAGCAAAGAGAAACAATAGCAGTTGCAAATACTCTCAGTGTAATGTGGGATGTACACATGTCCAAATGTTTTTATTCACAAACATTAATTATTTCTTGAAAGAACTACAAGAATACAGGAAGGATTCAGTTAATTTTGACTTTCACATGAAAAACTGGAATTTTGTCAGTATGTTGTACACAATAATACACTTTATTGAGCCACTTGTGAGGAAAAGCTAACCTAAGTATACACTCTCACAGAAATGGTCAAGAGATATCGGCACTACAAATCAACGTTAGTTAGTTATCAACATACTCACAAGAATAAGATAAGAAAAACATGGACTTGCATACAATATGTTGGGGAGTTAGAGGTGCATTGCAGTTTCAGAGTACACGAGAGAAAAAGCTAAGCAAGTTATGCATACACCTATGGAAACCTTGTGAGATACAGGCAGAGTCTAACACTCATGGGGGAAAACAACGTGAGTGTAGAGGAGTGTATGAAATCAAGATGTGCCAGTAAGAAAGAAGTCAGTGCAACTAGGTTTGTGTAAGAACGACTTTGCAAACTGTTGAGTATACTATAACACCATAACATAACTGAAGTGCCAAGGAGGAGAACTGTTATGATTGTACAAGAGATTAAATAGATTACCTAATACTGTAGTAGGGATAATCTTTTTCAAGGTGAGCGTATCATAGATATTTAAGGTACATTCCCTGTCTCAGCAATGAAAGGGTATTTCATGTATGCTGTTTTACTGGTACATGCATATTGCATATATTATGGCCATTAATGCCCTTCATACTTAGGGGCATATTTACAGGAACTGGCGTAGCTGCTCCTATGCACCAGTTTCCTTCTGTCACCCTATTACCCCCTAACGATACCATGGTAGAGCTGTATTTACAATACAGTGCACCATGGCACACGTTAGCATAATAGTGTCAATATTTTTGACTGTATTGTGGTGCCTTGCTGGACAGCGCCAAACATGTTGACGCTAGTCTAGCAAAGCTTGAGGAAGCTCATAGGAAATAGCCTAGCATCACTTTAATGCCTGCCTTGGGAAGGCATTAAAAAATGACACTAGAATGGCATAGTGAAATCTTCTAAATTTCACTACGCCATTTTTTTGGGCCTTGCTGCAGAGCAAAGCCCCCATTGCATACATTATATCTGGGGCAGGCATAATGTACCACAAGGGTTTACAAAGTGGCGCAATGCTTCCATTGTGCCACTTTGTAAGTATGGTGCAGGGTGAGGGCCTGTTTAGCGCCGCCATAGTGTAAAAACAATTGACGATACAGCGACATAAGGGGCGCAAGGGGCTGGCAAATATGCCCCTTGGTTTGGGATAAATTCAGCAGATCTCTATGCAAAGACGGAAATTTGTGGTGACACAAAGAACACATAAATAAAAGGTGCACTGTCTGCAGCAAAGAATATTGCCAGCAGTAAACTACTTTAGCAGAGCGGGGGAATGCATCTTCACAGCTGACAATATGATTTTAAATGTCTCGAGAATGGAACGCCCATTTAAGAAATGGTTTACAAACAGATGTATGAACCCCAAAGACCTCTT
Source organism: Pleurodeles waltl (assembly GCF_031143425.1). NCBI lineage: Eukaryota > Metazoa > Chordata > Amphibia > Caudata > Salamandridae > Pleurodeles > Pleurodeles waltl. The sequence goes on from NC_090437.1 coordinate 835,547,604, forward strand.
TTCCAAGAACCATTAAATGTGTGTTTCTCATTTATCCCACTGAATGTTTTTTTCTACAAATGGCTGCACATCTGTGTGCACCGCAGGGCTGTTTTCAACATCAGCTACTGTTAATTCGACAAAGCGACAGGTAGCTGGCTGAGGGAAAATTGTGACATTATTTCCACAGGACGAGATGGCGAAGTGCAAGAGGACAGGAAGATAAACGTTTCAAGAATATAATGAATTCTGCTCGCTGTGATGCAACGGATGTCATATTTAGCTTGTCAATTCTAGAAGACACAAGACTGTGGAAAATGTGCAATGCACTGAGTTCGCTCTACAAAAAACAAACACAGTTTGGATTTGCTAAACACAAATGCACAGAAATCCACGTTGAAATACCCCCATTAATACCGTATTAATGGATTGCCCGGGAGTTGGCGGGACGGAGGGAGTGGTAGGTCGAGAGACTATCACGTTTGTTCCACATTTTGTAAAATTTACAATGTATTTACATGTTTTTTACATGCATGTCACATAAATCCCATTCCTCAAACTCACAATCTGAGACACATCGATGCAGAGTAGACAGTTTGTTATTGGAGTGTTATGTTTGACACTGAAACAGCAGTAAATCCAATAGCACGAGTGGCTGAACAAAAAAGACATCAGCAGTTCCCTCGCTGGATTCCTCCCACTCCTATATCATTTACTAAAAAAATAGACTTGGTTCACATTGGGGTGCTGAGAAAAACACAAAGTTGGAATGCTTGTAAAAAGTCTCACCCGCCAGCAATCCCTCTAGCCGGTCTATAGTTTTTACCCATTAGGGCGCTTCAAATATTATTTTGTGATTCATTCAAAATTAGACTTATAACAGGCGCTCTTTATAGAAAAGATTATGGAATGACAAAACCGTGTCCATCCAGGGCTGCGCACTTTGATGCTCCGCTGAATTATAACCATATAAATTACACCATTTTATTGAAGTCCGGTTATTCACTAGAGAAGTCCGTTCGTGGTGGAGAGCCCAGCCTCTAGTTTTAAATCCACTGAACAAACAATGCCAAATTTGCTAAAAGGTTTAAATAGGTGACTTATCACACAAGACTATGATTACAACTTTACGAAATAAGGAGGATGCATAGGAACAAAGTAATTCAACCTTACCTTGCTATTTTTTCACATACCTTTCTGAGGCAGTTTGCTATTGGCATCCTGTAGCAATCCGACTTACCCTGGGGTCGCCATGTGATGCTTCATAATAGAGTAAAGAAATAAATGACCATCACCCTGACAGCTTCTGAGAGATCATTTTTAAGAGAAGAGCCAGGGCATTGCTCATCAGACTGGAACCCATGGGGCCGAATTGCAGTCATTTTTGAAAAAGAAATCATGAAATAAGTGAGCACTCTCTTCCACTGCCTTTGAACAAAACAAACTGATATGAAGACACAGTGGCTGCTGTAAATAAGTTCCCATGGTGCTATTGGGGCAGCGGTTGGCTCCAAGGTGGGTAACATGGTTATCAGTGGACCACATTGTGATGACACCTCAGGTTTTCCTGAGGAAACATTGTTTAACAGCCTTCATAGCAAACATTCAACCCAACACTGGGACGATGACCATCCAATATAAGAAGGTGAGAGGTTTTGCGCTGATTGCAAAGTAGGAAGAACACAAATCATGCTCCTTAGTTCTTTATTTTGAAAGTTAAAAGCAAAATGTTTGACTTATACTGTTTTTATACAGAACAGATGTTGCCCACAGGGCTATTGTAGTGCTTAAAATGCACACATGTATGAATAAATGGTATCAGAGATATACACAGTGATAGAGAGGATATGTTGGTATGCCAGTGGCTGGGAGCGGACTCGCGTAGGTGATAGAGCTCAGTTGGCCTTTTGACGAATGTGTAACTACAATTTCCACACTGTGAACCGGTACCCCCTAAAATCAAGGGTTAATTTCCAATATGTACACTCAGGTAGGACTTACCTGAGATATACTGTTGAATTTAGACAAGATAACTTGTAGTTAGCACGCTAGAGTAAACTAGGGATCCACAGCCCTGATGAATGCCCCAGACCTGCTAAGGCTAGATAAGAGGGCAGAAATATGTTGGCTAAGGAGGATGTGTGGAGTCATTGATCTCAGCACTATTTTTCTCAATTCAGTTTTTAGACATACCTGAGGAGCCTATTATTAAAGGGGATATACCAGGATTCCTCAAGGTATTTTTAATCAGTCTGGATCCCGTATTTGTCCAGTAGTTTTCTTATGTAAGAACTCCATCCAGTCAGGGTCCGCCTGGAGGTCTGAGTCCGCCCTGGTGGAACTTTCCTACCAGGGTGTGGATAGATTACGAAGGATGAAGCATGACACTAATAAGTGTGTGAGGCTTCCTCTTCCATAAGGATGGCCTTCCCCTGAGTGAGTTGTGTTACAACAGTAGTTCTGGTTCATCCCTGCTTGGAACCCGCATTTGTGTATCCACACTGGAACACAGTGTTGGCTGTGATTATGCATTAACTACTGTACTTGATGTGATTAAAAGTATGGGGGCTGTGTTGCTATAGGAAATATACATGGGGAAGGGAGGACACCCCGCATAGTACAAAAGATGTCATGGCTCGATCTGCATTACTGTATGTATATATATGGTATTTCTATACCACAAACCTAGCCCAATGGCAGTGGAGCACCGTACATGGTCACAGGCAAGCTTAGAGAAGGTGAATGTTAGACATGTAATCCTTGATGTGGTTTTACATCTAACATTTTGTCTTCAGACCTCCTATTTTGCTGACTTCATTTTTGGTGGCCTCAGGACTCAGCACACTTTACCACTGCTAATCAGTGCTAAATTGCTTTCTCTCTCTCTTTAAAACATGTTATTTCAGATAATACCCAAATGGCATATTTAATTTATTTGTACATCCCTAGTAAAAAGGCAGTACCTGTGCCCAGGGCCTGTAAATCTAATGACACTAGCGGGCCTGCATTACTAAGTGTGCCACCCACAAACATGTCTCAGGCTTGGCATTGCAGAGCCTGTGTGTGCAGTTTAAACTGCCATTTCGACCTGGCAAAATAAACATTTTGCCAGGCCCAGTCCTTCCTTTTTAATACATAAATATCACCCCAGGGTAAGCCCTGGCAGCCCAGAGGAAAGAATGCAATATATTCAAAAAGGTGGGCATGCACTTACTGCAAGGCCTACCTTGTCTATAGAATAACACTGAAGTTATGGTATTACATTTATAACAGTAATTTCCAAATGGGAACAGGCAGCTAGTTCAATTTTTGCTGTCTCTGGAACTGTAATGATAAATCCTAACTTATGCTGAAGTCAGATTTTAAATGACAATTTTGTAAATGACACTTTTAGAAAGTTGACATTATCCTTCCTTAGCCATATGATGCATGCAGCCTGTCTCTGTGTTAGATGACTGGGTGTAGTCAACAGTTGGGCTTTGTGTCTTCCTCCTAGACAGCCACACACAATGGGGAGCTTAGGTGTGACTGGTTGGGCCATCACTGCCAGGATGGTAGGGAAGAGCTGGACTGAGCCCCACTTCCACTTGAATAGACTGTGTCCTGCCTCCACACAAAGGGCTGCATAGCTTCTGTAGTTAGTCTGGACCCCGGCCCAGGAAGACAGGGCACCTGTGCACATTAAAGGCATTGCAACCTCCTTGCTCCTCGAAACCAATGCATTACCATGATGAGCTATGCATCCTTGGCGCAGGCCTTCACATCACAAGCCCTCATCAATGGGATCCTAGGCAATGATGCAGGACCTCACACCAAATCCTCTGCAAATCTTGGAACCGACGCATAGCTTCGGTTGAGTGATGCAATACTCTGTAAACCTGTGCTCCATCGCGGTCAGTCTGAACCTGTAACTCTAACCAGCAGCCTAGTTTCTTACACTGAGGAACAGGAGAGGAGGCTGGGTTTTGGAAAGGTTAGTGCATTGTGATAGTGAAGAGTGTGAATTGAAAGTTGAAGATCATAAATAGGGATATCATGAGATAAGGCCTGATAGACGTGAGAGAGGATGGGGTGATGTAAAGAAGTAAGCAATGTTCCATTGACTCTGATGTAGTAGATATTCATGAATAATGTGTACTTTGGATACAAGTGTGAAGTTTTAGGGACCTGGGAAGTAAAGGTAATTATATGTTGAGAAAGGGATTCAATAAAGCTGATTTTCAGGTTTTTAGAAGAACCTCAGTGAGATAGGAAAATGGCCCAGAGCTTATATAGCACTGATCAGGATATTTTCATCTATAATACTGTAACATTTAACAATCAAAACACACACTTTTACGAATTTCCTAAAAAATCAAAAGTTACTATTCAGGTCAAATTAATGAAACAAATAAATCAGAAACTACATAATCATATGATCTGCAATATCTGATTTATTTGTTCTCTATATTCAGTCATTAATTTAAATAAATATTCAGGACAGTTTCAATCCAATCAGGGCAGAATAGCTTGAAATGTTGCATACAGCTCTGGAAAAACTTCAGTCAACCACTGTTTTGTAATATTCAAATAACTTTCTCAACGCACATCTGCTTTTATGAAAACAATATGGTGTATAGGATTTCAAACAGTTACAGTAATGTCATTGTGGCACAGATAAAGTCAAATTAGAATGTTCTAATTAGATTGGTCTAAGGTTCCTATGGTATTTTTACTTGAGATTCGATCTTACAAGGAAAATATGTATCCACAATTATCATAGAAAAGTTTATAGTCCTAGATTTGTGTTCTCTTCAAAGCTACAGTTCTCGGTGTATACATCCCGTACACTCCACTTTTCAAAAATTTCTCCACTGGATTGCCTCCCATTTTTTTTCGTTTAACAGATACATATCACCGGAGTTTAATGTTTCCTTCCTTTTTATTCATGGTTAAAATAAAATGTCTTGCCATAGGAGATTTCACATCGATATTCTTTATAGCTCTGAGGAGCTATTTTCATCTTACTTTCAGTGGTTTGATGGTACATCCTGTATCTTGTTTCTCACAATAATAAGGTATTACATGAACAGTATATTTGGTTACAGTTTTTGTGTTAGACTTGGCATCCTTGGTGTGGTCTCCCCTAACTTTTTGCCTCTGTTTCCCAGGTTGCTGATGTGTGCTGGACTCTGTTTTTGCTGTTTTTTGATATGCTGGGCACTTTACCACTGCTATCCAGTGCTAAAGTGCAAGTGCTCCTATGTAAAATGTATGTGTAATTGGCTTTCCATGATTGTGCCCAGGGCCTGTAAATCAAATACTACTAGTGGGCCTGCAGCACTCGTTGTGCCACCCATATGAGTAGCCATGTAAACATGGCTCAGACCTGCCACTGCAGTGTCGGTGTGTGCAGTCTTAAGCTGTCAATTCGACTTGGCAAGTGTACCCACTTGCCAGGCCTAAACCTTCCCTTTTCTTACATGTAAGGCACCCTTAAGGTAGGCCCTATGTAGTCCCATGGGCAGGGTGCAGTGTATGTTAAAGGTGGGACATGTACTTATGTGTTTTACATGTCCGGACAGTGAAATACGGCCAAATTAATTTTTCACTGTTCCAAGGCCTATCTCTCTCATAGGTTAACATGGGAACTGCCTTTATATATTATTAAAGTATAGATTCCCTTTGGGAGCAGATAGAAATCTGGAGTTTAGGGTCTCTGAACTCACAATTTAAAAATGCTTGGTAAAGGTTGTTTTTAGACTGTGTGTTTGAAAATGCCACTTTTAGAAAGAAGGCATTTTCTTGCTTAAACCATTATGTGACTCTGTCTGTTTGTGGATTCCCTGTCTGGGTCAGTTTGACAGTTGGGCTGTTTGCACCTCTCTTTTAGACAGTGACACAAAGGGAGCTGGGGTGTAACCTGCATATCCTGATGAGCCATCTGTGCTTGGAGGGAGGGGAGGAGTGGTCACTCACACCTGAAAGGGCTGTGACTGTCCTCACACGATGCAGTCTCCAACCCCCTGGTATATGTCTGGGGCCTGACCTGAGCAAGGCAGGATCTTACAAACGCGAGACTTTCCTTTGAAGTTTGCCTACTTCAAAGGCAGAAAAGGGTATAAGTAGTGAACCCAAAACCCCTGAAAATGAGATCACTAAAGGGCTGAAGAGCTGTGGAGAAATGCTTCCACTGCCTGTGATTTTGTGGGCTATCCTGACGTTGCTTCTTCTGCTGTGAAAGGGGACAAAGACTGGACTTTGTTGTGAATTCCAGCTTGAGAAGAATCTCCAAGGGCTTGAACTGTGCTTGCCTCCTGATGTTGAAGTCGCAGGGCCATAAAAGACTTCACGCTGCCAGCACCAGGACTCTCTGCTGAGACTCCTGCCCTGCCAAGCGGGGCCCTATCCAGTCCCAGGGGCCTTGAAAGGTGATGCTGGCAGACAAGAACTGAAAATACACGCACAGAACTCTGTGCAGGGAAATTTACGATGCACCATCTGCAACACAGCTGATAAACGACGCTCCGCCGGCTTTGCGGCAGAAACTGACACTCCACCTGCATCACGGCTGGGAGATCGATGCAACGCAGCAGGAGAAATGACACGCAACACCCGCTTACGGAGGCTGATAATGACGCAAACCCCACACAGCGCAGTTGTCTAAACCCACGCAACCGGATTTTCTACACATCGTCGCTGGGTGTCAAAGTCAACCCGACTCTGCATGGATCCGAGGTGCTCCATCCCGAAATCAACACATCACTCTCTTATGAGGGAGAAAACGATGCATCACCGACCCGACTGGAGAAAGAAAATGATGCAGAGCCTCACTTGCGAGTAAGGAATAGACACATCACTGACTTTTCCGACGCACTCTCGCCTGTGCGGCTTTATTTTTTATGCTAACCAGGTATTTTATGCAACAACAACATTCTCACTGTTTCCTAAGGATTAAGACTCTTATTCATTTGAACATTCATATCTTGACTTGTGTAAATTGGATTTTTGCTGTTTTGGTCTTGTTTGATTTAGATACATATTAGCTATTTTTCTAAACTGGTGTGGTGTCCATTTTGTAGTGTTTTCACTGTATAACTGTGTGTGTTGGTGCAAATACTTTACACATTGCTTCTGAAGTTAAGACTCCCTGCTCGTGCCACACTACCAAGGGAGTGAGCTGGAGTTAACTGAGTGTGATTCTCCTTTACCCTGACTAGAGTGAGGGTCCTTGCTTGGACAGCGGGTAACCTGACTGCCAACCAAAGTCCCCATTTCTAACATTTCCTCTTCAATCATTTTTGTTAGTTTACAATCTGTAAAAGGAATGAGTATATCTGAATAACATTATTAGTAAAACCATTTATGACACTTATAATATCCAGCAGGAGGTTAGTGAATTCAAAACTCTTTTTGCAAGATGAGCTCCTAACAAATTGAGTCACTGGACCTTAAAATACTTTAAAGCATGGGTGAGTTCTCAAAATAAACCACAGGGGTTTTGTGGTTTTCTGATGTGACTTCTTTAAGTCTTTGCCAGTTTTTAAAACCTTCCAGTGCATGGACTTTCCTCCTTAATTTCCAAGGTTTCTCTTGTACAAAGGTAGGCCTATTAATTGAGGTGACATTCTGTTGGTACGGATAAGCGCTCTTTATGGTCATAGATGTGCACCCCTGCCCTGGGTGCCCAACTGTACTGATGTCTGCATCCCTAATACTGATTTTTGTTGTCATAGGCAAACATCGATCATGTGTGTGTCATGACATAGACCTGTCTCATGGATAGCAGTCCTGTTGGACCAGGATGGAGCACCCAAAAAGCTTACATCATAGTGGTGGAAGGCTACTCCCCTCACCAGGAGTTAAGCAGCGCATGCGCAGTGGTGGCAGCATACAATGTAGTCATAAGCAGGATTGAACAGGTCCTTTTTAACCGGTGTCACTGCAGAAAGGCCTTCAGACTTACTAACCTTTATTCTGCTACAGTGTGCTTAACTCACAATCAAACCTACATTAGATTGGTGTGAAGTGCTATGCGCTGGGTGTATGTGTGCCTGGAAAGTGTACAATACAGGGATAATGCGGTACTGAGCAGTGCGTGCTTGGTGAATGCAGGTGCTTGATGTATAAGTGTCTATGCATGGAACAGTACCTGAAGGATGTCGTTTTGTGCAGTGCGTGCAGGACAAATGCATGTGTTGGGTGTATGTGTACCTGGGAGTGGTATAATACATGAAGGGTGCAGCGCATGTATGTTAACTGCAGAGGCTGTATATATGTTCCACTGGGTAGCACAGTACATGAAGGATACAGTTGGGTACAGTGTCTGCATGCTGTGTACATAAACTGGATGTATTCTGACTGTGAATGGCACAAGGAGGTAGAGAGATCCCCCCAGACAGATTGTGTATTTCTGCATTCGTGTAAGCTAGGTGAAACACACATTGGAGAGGGGCGGACCAGGCCTCCCCTGACACTTCAACGGGTACTCTTCAGTGAAAAGCCACAAGGGGCCTGGGCACATCTCAGGAGGAGATGGTGCTAATATGGGAATTGTTAGAAACTGGGTTTGTTGTTGGCTAGGGTATGCACCTAAGCCATGCAGAACCCACCCACTGTAGGCAGGGCTAGACAGTTACACACCCAAGTTAACCCCTGCTCACCCCCTTGGTAGCTTGGCACAAGCAGTCAGGGCTATCCCGGGGCAACGTGTAAAGCATCTGCACAAGACACACAATACACTTGACGTACTATCCCCACCACAAAGGAAACACAACACCAAATTATATAAAAATAAACTGCATTGTACACAACATCATTAGACCAAACACAATATGTCAGTAATACCCTGCTACCTAAGCAGTTGTCAGAACATTACTACTACACTGCAGAAATCAGTAGTAGTAACATATAACACACAGGTTACTCATTATTCTGCAACATAAGCAGTAGTCAGGAAAAATATTACTAGAATATTGCACGTTACAAGATCCTCATAAATGCCCATAGAAGGAGCATTAGGAAACACATGGCAAGTCATAAAAACAGATCAGCATAGATGTCCATAACAGGAGTATTAGCAAACATATGGCACGTCATACAACAGGTTAGCACAATAATCACAGACTGTCCATAAAAGGAACATAGGGAAAAATGTGATCATTGAAGGTACCTGTTCCTTTTATGACCTTCAGTGCCACGAAGAAAACGGGGGTCCCCTGTGCTCCTCTGCACCGAAACAGGGGCCGTTTTATGGTTGGGGTGGCACCCACCCCCTCTGCTTGTATACAGAGGACCTTCCTGGGGCCCACACCCAAACTAGGGCACCCATGGTCTCTATGGGCCCCCAAGGGCCATGACCGGCCCTCCCTGGGGGAGCAGAGGGCACAAGAAAGGGACCAAGCAGTGCGGGGGGCCTCCGATGAGACTTCCTCCCCGCCTGCGAGCTCTGAGCAAAGATGAGGGCCCAACGGGGCGGGGAGCCTCCGATGAGGCCTCCTCCCTCGCAGTAACTCACTCGAGGCCTCGGTGGAGAGGGGAGGACTCCTATGAGGTCTCCTCCCCGCACGTCTTTCCAGATCCCAACTGACTCGCCGGCACTTGATCTAGTGCACAAGTCTGATGCAGCCTGCCGGGCCGCAGCGGTGATCAGGCCAAAGTCGGTGCCTGTTGGTGCCCCAGGGGCGCTCCTTAGAGCCTGGGAACACCGTTAGGAGTGCGCTCACTCCAGTCTTCACTTAGCGGTGCCCCAAGGGCACAGGACACATTGAGCTTTTGACACGCTAGGGTTTTGAAATGCCTGGGTCGCAGCAGTGATTTTGGCACTTTATTCTCATCCCAGGAAGACCATTCAAATTATAGATGCAACTCTGTGACACCTCCACCTTCCCTGTGTGCAGGCTGTCTGAAAAGTATGCACAAAGCCCATCCGTCACTCTGCCCAGACGTGGATTGGCGTCGAGTGGAAAACACCAGAGTCATAAGCACAGAAAAATGCTCAATTTCTAGAAGTGGCATTTCAGTAATGGTAATAACAAATCCACCTACCAGTAAGCAGCATGTCTCACTACCATTACAACCATACCAAACATGCCTATGCTACCCATCATAAATCAGACAATACCCCCTAGACATAAGGCAGGGCATTTCCAATGCAATCCTATGAGAAGGCAGCACTCACAGCAGTGAGAAACCAAACTGGTTGTTTGGCACTACCAGGACAGGCCACGCAACCAAGCACATGTCCAGCCTTCTACATACCCAGCACCCTGCCCATAGGACTAGCTAGGACCTACCTTAGGGCTGACTTACATGTAGTAAAATGGGAGTTCTGGGGCTGGCAAATAAATTTAAATGCCAGGTCCCTGTGGCAGTAAACTGCGCATGCAGGCTCAGCTTTTGCAAGTGTGAGACAGGTTTGTAAGGCTACTTCTGTGTGTGGTGCAAGTAGCGCTGAAGGCCCACTAGTAGCATTTAATTTACATGCGCTAGGTATAGGGATACCAATGTACAAGGGACTTACAGGTAAATTAAATGTGCCAATTAGGTATAAGCCAATCATACCAACTTTAGATGGGAGAGCACCTGCACTTTAGCACTGATCAGCAGTGATAAATTGCACAGAGTCCTAGAGCCAACAACAAGAGGTCAGAAAAAAATAGGAGGAAGGTGGCAAAAAGTCTGTGGATGAACCCACAAAAAGGGCCAGGTCCAACAGGAATCATAAAGAGTAGGGCTGAGCCCTGGGTTAACCTTTTGATGCAGAGAAGTGTGGAGAAGTGTGGCTCAATGGTTAGAGCGGCAGACCCTGAAGCAGAGATCTGGCTCAAGACCAGGGTTCAAGTCCCGCTTCGGCAGGTCTTGGGCTCAATACCCCTTGACCAGATAATTCTCGCCTCGGTGCCTAATCTAATTCATGGGTCCCACTCTGCAACTCTGGGCAATAGCTTGCTTAATCTCCACAACGGCCCCAACAGAGCTTGGATGCCTGGCTTCACCCTGGGGGTGCTCAGGAGTGGGCGCCTCACAGGGAAAAAGCCAGGAGGGGTTCCATAGCGGTATGAGTACAGCGCCTTGAGAACCTAACGGGTGAGTAGTGTGCTATACAAGTGCTAATTTACATTTAAATTTTTTTTTACATGCACATATCCAGGTGTGAACTGTGCTCACTTTCATGACCTGTGTTGCAGCACTATGAGCTTTAGAGACACTCCTCCTGGGACAGACTGATTTTCAAGCGGATGAGGGAGCAGCTGAGTTGACACTTCAAAGGAAGCAGAAACCCAACAAAAAACATCAAAGAATCAGGGGGTCATTCTGACTTTGGCGGGCGGCGGAGGCTGAGCGCCAAAGTAACCCCGTCGGAAGACCGCTCCGCGGTCAACAGACCCCGACGGTCATTCCAACTTTCCCGCTGGGCCGGCGGGCGACCGCCAGAAGGCTGCCCGCCGGCCCAGCGGGAAAGCCCCTTCAACAATGAAGCCGGCTCCGAATGGAGCCGGCGGAGTTGAAGGGGTGCGACGGGTGCAGTGGCACCCGTCGCGATTTTCAGTGTCTGCAAGGCAGACACTGAAAATCTTAATGGGGCCCTGTTAGGGGGCCCCTGCACTGCCCATGCCAGTGGCATGGGCAGTGCAGGGGCCCCCAGGGGCCCCACGACACCCATTCTCGCCATCCTGTTCCTGGCAGTAACAACCGCCAGGAACAGGATGGCGGGAAGGGGGTCGGAATCCCCATGGCGGCGCTGCAAGCAGCGCCGCCATGGAGGATTCCCTTGGGCAGGGGTAAACCGGCGGGAAACCGCTGGTTGCCCTTTTCTGACCGCGGCGGCAGAATTTCCCATGTAGCACCGCCAGCCTGTCTATGACCGCCAGGGTCAGAATGAGGCCCTCAGTCCCTAAATCATACCTGATGTTTGGAAATGGACTGTAAAAAGGGAGAGATTGAGACTCCAAAAAGCTATCATATGCCAAACAGCAGACATACTGTGTGAGGTGGAGAAGCTTTGCAAGACTTCTGCCTGTGACCAGGACTGGGGGTCAAGACATTGTAGTCTCCCTGCTGGGTGAGGGGACATCTTGAAGGGAATCCAAGACTACCTGCCCTTGAACCTGGAGCACCAAGGCATGCCTGCTTGCCAAATCCAGTGTGCCCTGTGAGGAAGAGGAGAGCTTTGGAGGGAATGAGGTCCAGTGGGGAGCCCTGTTGAGTGAACTCCCTGTTGCAGGTGTGAGAAAAAGGCTTCTTAACAGATCAGGTCCTTGCCTATGTGCAGGATAGAGTCATGACACATGTATGCCAGGAGAAGGCCACTGTGAAATTAGCTTTGTGTCATGCTGCGCCGATCAGGCTGGAGCCCATGCATAGTAGTGAGGCAATGCCCCAGTGTGCCAGGAGGGGATGCAGTGGAAAAGACTGCCATGTGGTAAAAAGAGAGGATGCCATGGAAAAGACTGAAATGCAGCAAGGGCCATAGCCCTATGTAGTAGCGAGGCAGCAACACTGTATGCCACGAAGGGTCCCCATAGAGGATGTTGCCATTCTCATTGGGTTGGAGCCCATGGACAGTAAGTTGTGGTGACGGCAAATATTGGAGGGGGTCACCGGGAGCACCAAGGACTATGGGGGTAATTTCAGCCTCGGCGGTCTTTTCACAAGACCGCCGAGGGACCGCCGAGCTGAAGACCGCCAGTGCTGACGGTTTTCCGCTCGGCGAATTATGACTGCTGGCAGCCCTCCGTCCTTTTCCGGACGGAGAGCCGCCAGCAGCCATAATGGCGGTCGGCGGGGAAGTGGAGGTTGCTACACCTCCACCGCCCCGTCAACAGAACACCGCTCACCGAATGACGTTACGTGATTCGGCGTGGCGGTGTTCTGTTGACGGGGTGCTGGCAGCGGAGCAGCCCCCATGGATCCAGTCCCCTCCCGGAAGATCAAAGGACCAGGTAAGTTGATCGTCCGTTAGGGGAGAGGGTTGGGGGGGTGTTGTGTCTTGTGTGCGTGCATGGGGGTGTGCGTGTGAGTATGAAGAGGGGGTGTGTGAGTGCGTGTATGCATGCGGGGGTGTAGTGTGTTTGGAAATGTGTGCGTGTATGCCTGAATGTGGGTGTGCATGTATGACTGTGTGTGTGTCTGTTGGCATGTTTGTTTGTGTGTGTGCGGTTATGTGTGTTGGTGGTGTCTGCATGCATGTCAGGTGTGTGTCTGTGTAGTGATGTCGGGGTAGGGGTGGGGAGAGGGGTCCTGCCACCTTTGGGGGGTGGCAGAGTGGTGGGGGTGTCGATGAAGGACTCGGGGTGGGGGTGCGGTGGGGGAGACCCCTATCAGTGCCAGGGAAGGGATTCCCTGGCACTGATAGTGCTTACCGCCATGGATTTCATGGCGGTGCCCAACCCCATGAAATCCATGGCGGTCAGCTGGGTCATGATACCGCCGGCGGTCTTGTGACGGCCGCCGGGCTGGAGACCCAAGTCTCCAGCCCAGCAGTTGTCTCCGCCCTGGCGGTCGGTTCGGAGAAGTGACGGATGACCATGGCAGTAACCACCATTGTCATATTTCCAATTTGTTTACCGCCAGCCTGTTGGCAGTAAGACCGCCACTTCTCCGCCAACCGCCAGGGTTGTAATGAGGGCCTATGACTTGTTCTCCACCCACTGCCAGAGAAGTGAAGATGCGATGGGAGCACCTTCCTAGCTTCATCCAGGTGAGGGACCCAGGACAGGTTCGTCATAGCAACCCCTCATCAGAAGCTAAATGAACACTTACTCTGCAGGAGGACATGCAAAAGCCTCTGGTCACTTCAGTAGTGCAATTGTGATTGAGAGACTCTGCACTCGCTAAGTGCAGCCGCCTGGGTCGAGTGCTGCCATCTTACTTAAACTTGGCTGCAGCTGCTATGAATGCCCGTGGATGGGGCACACTCAGGAACTCCGATGGCTTCACACTCCCGGTGTGGTTTAGACTGGTTTTGGGCCTGTCGGCCCTAGGGAAACTTTCAGCTATTTAGCGCAACAGCGCTGGAACACTATTGACTTAAAGTTAAAATTGTACTGGATTCTTGGGACACGGACTAGTGGGGGCATACCATGGATTTACCAATAGCGATTGGGGAACAACCATAATTGCTAATGGGAGGAGTAAGTGGGACAGGAAACCTCCAAAGTAGCACTAGCCTCTTGGGAGGGCTTTGTAATTGTTTGTGGATGTTGTGCTTTTCCTTTGTGTAGATAGTGGTAGAAATAAAATACTTTTTATGTCATGAAGGTGAGTATTTGGCTTAGTGGAAGTGTATCGCTGAGTGGGACACTGCTCTGACTGATCAAGACTAGCCTAGTGTTTCCAAGTGTGAGAACACCAGACCCAATTTTAATGACTGAAATATCCAACCGGTAACATTTCTTGAGGTTTTGGCTGGCACAGCAGCCAAGCATTGTCTCCAGTCCTAGTCATCCCTTTTCGCTGGCCAGGAGGAAACATGCAGTGCTCTCCTCTACCCTGACACAACATTTATTTTCCTCTCCTACCGTGTAAACGCTCCTCCTTTCTCCTGCCTTAATTCAGACCCACGCACATCTACCACCTCCTCAAATGACATGTTGAATGGACCTGGGAATACTGTGCCAAATTCAGTATGGTTGAACCGAGGCCACAGAGTAATTCTCCATCCCTTGAGGTTTTAACTGATGCTAGTAGGAACTCTATAAAGAAACTCTGGCTGGTAACAACAATTCCAGTCACTTATAATATTCCCCTTTGAATTCCTCTATTCTCATAATTGGGCCATACTCATTTTAAATACACTTCAGGACTTAGAAAAGGCTGGTGCACAGGCTAACCACTGCTGTAATCTGCTTCCCTCTTTGTACTAGAACAATGCTTATGAATATATACTTACAAAAAACACAGAGGTGAATATAACCATATTATCACAAAGTTTGAACACGAACCTTCTGTGGTGGTGTTTTGCATACTATTTATTTACTGCATGTACAACAATATTATGGATTCCTGGTACCTAAACAGTAACGTTTAACAAACGTTATGAAAAAAAATCATGAGCGGATGAACATCAGATAAGCGGTTATTTGCATTGTTTGCTTGGTGAATGTAAAGGTGAAGGGGTCAGGTGTTGCATGTGGGCAATGGTTTTGGATGCATGTCTGTAATGACTACATGGAGTATGTCTGATTCTACTTTAGTGTGCCTAGAGCTCTCCACTGGGTTTCATTTCAATGAGCGCTCTGCAAAGCAAACACAGAAATTGTATGTAGGCTCTTAGCCCTAGGGACATGCATGAGTGATCCTGTGTCCATATTCACATCTAATTCCACAAGAATTACTTATTTAGAAAACATCTGACAGGGTCAGAAAGAGATAGCAGCCCATTTTCAAAGATGGCATAGTGGACTGGACCGGTCAGGCGTTACTGAGATCATAACCATAATATTACATTATGTCACCAAAACACTGCTTTATTATTTGTAAACATGGAAGCAAATCACATGTCTTAGAGATAAAGTGCTTGAAAGCTTGGATATTAAGCTGAAAAGAGAATATGTATAGTTATCCAATATTCAATGTACACAGTTTGCTCAAGCTTTAGCCATACCGTGTGGTGATTAACAAACATTTTGCACATCCAAGAGGAATTTAAGTACACAAAATTTCCTGTTTACGCACATGCATTCTCACTTCTAACTTATAGAACTAGAAAGGACAGAATAATATGTCGGCAAAGTAAATTTGCAAATACAAACATTCCACTGTAGGCGGAACTTGTGGATTCGTAATTTTAGGCATAACAATGAGTTTTGGGTGTGTTTCTGGATGACCTAGAGATGTAGGAGAAAATTAATGATAATGTACAATCGTGAGTATTTGTGTGCATCGCAAAAGTTGCTTTCTACTATTGTAACTCGTGCAAATTGACTTCGGTGTAAGTCAGGAATAATTGCATATGCATTTTGGGAACGAGTAGGGACTCCCACGTTTAGTCCGTGGGTCTTGGGAAAGTTGTTTCACCTTGAGAAACCTGTTGTCTATTGTGATACAAAACAAACAGGAGATGGGGTTATACACAGGGCGTGGTACAAGGTTATAAATGGATTGTTGATGTGTAAAGGAAGGTGTTTCACACCAATACATAGACATAACTCAGGACATTAAGGGCCGTATTTATACTCTGGTTGCGCCGAATTTGCGTCGTTTTTTTCGACGCAAATTCGACGCTAAACTAACGCCAACTAACGCCATATTTATACTATGGCGTTAGACGCTTCGGGCGCCAAAGTGCCCGGAGTGAGCGTCATTTTTTAGCGTGAACCCCTTCCTTGCGTTAATGAGATGCAAGGGAGGCGTTCCCGCCTAAAAAAATGACTCCCAGGCCTTTACGTGGTATTTATACTCCCGGGCAAAAATGACGCCCGGGAGTGGGCGTGGCCAAAAACGGCGCATTTGCGCCGCTTTTTAACGCCTGGGTCAGGGATGGCGTTAAGGGACAAGTGGGCTCAAAATGAGCCCACAGTGCCCTCCCCTGCCCCCAGGGACCCCCCCTGCCACCCCTGCCCACCCCAGGAGGACACCCAAGGATGGAGGGACCCATCCCAGTGAAGTACAGGTAAGTTCAGGTAAGTATAATTTTTGTTATTTTTCATTTTTTTTTTGTGGCATAGGGGGGCCTTATTTGTGCCCCCCTACATGCCACTATGCCCAATGACCATGCCCAGGGGACATAAGTCCCCTGGGCATGGCCATTGGGCAAGGGGGCATGACTCCTATCTTTACAATGATAGGAGTCATGTTGATGGGGGATGGGCGTCGAAAAAAAATGGCGCAAGTCGAGTTACGACGATTTTTTCGACGTAACCTGACTTGCCCCATTTTAAGACGCCCATGCGCCATTTTCCCCCTACGCCGGCGCTGTCTGGTGTACGTGGTTTTTCTCGCGCACACCAGGCAGCGCCGGTCTGCTTGCGCCGGCTAACGCCATTCAATAAATACGGCGCCCGCATGGCGCTTCAGAATGGCGTTAGCCGGCGCAAAACTTTTTGACGCTAAACTGCGTTAGCGCAGTTTAGCGTCAAAAAGTATAAATATGGGCCTAACAGAATAGTATATTCACTTAAATCTCAATAAAAGCATCAAAGCTCTCCATACACCACCCCCTCGGCGAAATACCACCATTAGTCACGGGCCCTGGTCAGTTCCTCTGTTCACCTCATTCACGCAAGGTTAGCCCCACTGCTCATGCCACAGCTTTTCAAGTCCATGCTGCTATATCTGGAATAATATAACAGCAAGACTGTATGTAGAACTGAATATCGGTATATTCATCAAGTTTGGAGTAAGAACCACGCTGAGAACGGCACTAACCACTAAGAAACAATGTCACAGCATCCTTCTGAACACATCTGACAGAAAATAGCATATACCCACCACATGCCAAGAAATGTACATGCCAAATAACCCAAGTGAACCCAACTGAATTGACAAACCTTGGACAAGACCCATTACACACTACATTGCGTTAGCATACTAACGATTAAGACAGTAATACTGTAGAGAGTAACAGAACCACAAATCCATCATTGATGATACAGCCGTGATGGAACTCTTAACACCATGACTGAAAGATACAAAGATCCTGCTTGTAATAAGAAGGAACAGCTGTGGAAGAATGCACACTAACCTACAACTCTAACATAACAAAACAATTTCTGGTACATTTGCAGTCTGTGTGACTTACATTATGTAATTAAAAACATTCTCAGAATTTGCAGCACTTAAAAAGAGGATGTCTCTTAAAAGGTACTTCTCATTTCTTTGAAATGATCTTACAGTATATCTGTCCAGTCAGTATATTAATCTCAATATTAACTGTGTGCTAATGTATCCAGAGCTCTGTCTCAATATGTCACTTGTTAAAAGATTCCATACTATCCATGTAACCAGTCAGGAAGTGTACAGTGATGATTTAGTTGGCAGTGCCATTCTACATTCATAATTTTGCTCACTAGTCTCTACCACACATTTTCAAAAATGTCAAAGTCTCTAAAGCTATCTATTTGTGGCACTGATAGTTGAAGAGACAACAAAATAATAAGTAGAAAATATGTTTTAGGATAATGTCTCTTTTTGCAGAATCACCTTTATTTTTGGGGACTCATTCTGCTGGCCTTTTGATGCTGTGCATTGGGACTCTGCTACCCAGGCCCCAGGGCTTGTTCTCAGACCTCTAAAGCATGTTGAACTTTGCTACATTTTTAATTGGCATTTTTAACTTACATATATGTCCCTAGTATATGGTACAAAGTGCACCCAAGGCCTGTGAGTTGAATGCCATTAATAGACTGAAGCAACCATTTTGACACCCACTACAGTGCAAACATGACTGCAGGCCTACTATTGGAGTCTGAATGCTGCAGTTTTAAACTGCAAATTTGGCCTATCAAAATAATCGCTTTTTACTAGCCTAAACATTCCTTTTATATAGTATGTAACCCCTAGAAGGCCTTACTGTCCAAAAGGCAGGGTGCATGGTATTTAAAGTATAACACGTATGAGTATAATATTAAATATATCCTTTCAGTGAAAAAGCCCAAGCTATTTTCATTGTAGCAAGGCTGGCTGTTCCATAGAAAATCACTGGATTATATTATTACATTTAATTCATTTGAATTTTGGTTAGCAAACAGAAGGAACTCAAGGACTCTTTTTAATAATTATTTATAATCCAAATATATGGTAGAATTGACAGTGTGATACCTATTTTAAAAAATGGTTCTTTTAGAAAGTTACCTTTTCCCTGCCTGAAGTGTTCAAAGGCTCATTTGCATGAGCTCCATCTGTCACGTGACAGCTGATTATCCCACTTGATGAGGTTACAAACTGCTCGCAGAGCAAGACAAATGTCTTGGTGTGGAGAGGTGTTATATTCCTCTTGCAGGATGACCATTTGAGCAGTGCCCAGGAACATGATTAACTTCAAAGTGGTTCACCCTTTTACAGACAAAGGTTAGCTAACACTTGGGCAGGGTCCTTCTTTGTTTGACCAGTCATGCAGACACCAGTCCCAGGACAAGAGGAGCTGTCCCGCTGTCTTCTGGCTTGAAGTAACTGTAGAGGAGTGAGTTGTTCATTCCCTGGCCACAGCAGTGCATAAAAAGAGAAGGATTTCACCATCTTTGATTTAAGCAGAGAGGGGCACTATGGGATTTGTTTCTGTAGGACACACAAGAGGTGTGGTAAAAGTGGGTAGGAGTGCCCCTGGAAACCTTCACTCTATTGGTAAGGGAGAGGGCAAGAGTAATTTTCACTAACCACCTGCTGCCAGGCATATATTGGGCACCTACATTGCTCTGCTCTAAACAGTACTGGGCCTGTGGAAGTCAGAAGACTCACTGATCCAGTTGTGGAGATCTATGAGGAGACTTGGTGTGCTGGACCTGCTCCAAAGATGGACACGAAGGGTCATTTAGCTGACCTCCTGACAAGCTAGTGGACTACAAAAAGCTACAAGAAGCCCCTTACCTGAAGAGCGCAACCTACCAGTTCCAACTGGATCTCCCCAGGGCCTTGCAGGTGGCTTCTGCTGGAGAGAGCCTTAACCCCAAAGTCCTTTTGATGTGGTCCTAGGACCCATGGCTGTGTCAAAGTGTACTCCTTCTAACGCCTGGAAGATCTAGAACTTAGAAACTTTTTGGGCTCCAAAGACCTCTGGTGGACCAGGACAAACCTGCCAACTCAATCAGACAAAGGTGCATTGCCTATGTGCCAATGATTCAGGTTGCTCTCACTCAGAGCTTTTCCACAGCAGCAAATCCACTTCGATGTCGCAGAGAGGGTTTCATGCTTTTTGGAGCACTGTTCCGTTGCAGCTTGCAGCCTGAGGAATCTGAGCTCCAAAAAGTTGACAAAGTTCAAACTTAGAAATCTTCAACCGGCAAAGGAGCCAAAAGTATGCATCAAGCGAGGGATCTTCTTTGGGAATGGATTTTGAATTTCTCCGCTCTGAGCTTTCCCGTCAAACGTTAATTACTTTGCCGGGACCTCCTCCAAAGGCTAGCTGCCATTGTGGAGCCTTTTTCAGTCAAAACTTGCTGCCTTGCCCTACTGAGAATTTTTGACTTTTATTTCAAAGAACAAATCAAAAGGTACAGCTTCTGACAAAGACAAACCTGGTTTCTGTATCGAACCTGCACTCCATCGATGTTGGCCTTAAATCACACCTTGGTCCTGGTCAAGAGCAACCAAATGACTACGGTTGGTGCCTGACGATTTTGGTGCTATATTTATTTACATTTTTTTTAAATCATATCTCCAGTACCCCTTATTGTATTTCTGTCACATTTTGGTGTCATTGTGTTCTTTAAATTAATCTTTATTTCTATAAATTGATGTGGGGGGTTTTGTTCTGTTGGTGTTTTTGACTTTTTAACTGGTTTGGTACTTCTAAATGCTTATTCATTTTCTTAAGTTAAGCCCGTCTGCTCTGTACTACAGGGGTTTAGCTCAGGTTTAAATCACTAAAACCAGAGAAATAGTGACATTATGGCTGTTGGTAGACTACGATCCACCCCAAGTAATAATCTACTTTCTCACATATGTAAATGTGAATGGTGTACTCAAGAAGAATATTCAACCTGTTGGCGCTTTTTGTAGACAGATATAACTGATTTATTTACCTTAGGGTCATTTTCGGCTTCCAGACCGATGGCTGGAGAACAAAATGCTACAACCAAAGGTACCTTTTCACATAGCACATATCAGCCTCTAGCCTGTTTCTAAGTATTCACAATTTTGGAAGATAATGGAACCGATGCACGTGGGATTCAGTGAATAGTGCACCCTCAACCAATGTGGAAAGTTCAGAGGCTGATAAAATCCGTCACCTGGTTCCAAAATCACTAACTTAACCTCGGTACCTCACCGTGTCCCTTCATGTTCCTAATATTATAAAATGAAACATTTGCATCTTCATCACTCTCCTTTCACATTCTATCATAGAACTCTAGCAAATTATTTGCAGCAGTCATTAAAAACTGAAAATTCAAGTCCTGTTTCTGCCTTTACATTAACGAGATGTTGCAGCTTTTCTGACACCCTTCTAGTAGCACAAATCATGTCCTTTCCCCTCTTTGAAACACAGTCCACTTTTAAGGGAATACATTATTTGTCTGCTTCTACAGACCACCACTGCTTGATACTATTCTGCCATGTTTTATTCCAAAGATAGCTACAGCGCAGTGGTGTGAACAAGTCTACTCAGAAGCACTGCCATGGTTTTTCAGCCCACATTACTGAGTTCTGGAACTCACTGTGAATGATTCCCACAGTAGACTTAGGCCTACTAGAGAAAGAAAACAGAAAGGTATTAGAGGAAAAGAGGACCAATTTAAGGGCACCAATGATGACCTAAACATATCTGAAAACACTAGTTGGTTAACCACTGGCTATCTGGTTGCTGAAACAATCTAGAATAACGCATGATCTTAGCTTTTCCAGGACACATTATTCATTTGTGCACCTGCACATCAGACGGCAACCAATTGTACAACTAAAATTCCAAAATGATTGTTAACAGGCTGGCTAATGAGATACTCATAAACTCTGGAAGTTAAAGGAATTTACAGAATGGAACCCGGAACACTAAGTTAAGTTATTGTTATGTCACATGAACTTTGTGGAGCGCACATACAAAAGAGGTTTCTTGGCGAGGGAATAAAAAAATAAAAAGAAGCAGAAGCGAATACTGAAAGCAAACCTTAGTGTAAATGGCGGGCTTGCTTACGGAGCCACAGAATTTTCTTGAAGGTGAGAAAGTCAGTGTGCAATCCTACAAAGAGAGGGAGAGAATTCCAACCAAGGGCCTGATTTAGAACTGGCTAACAGGTGACGCCATCACAATGGTGACGGATATCCCGTCGGCCGAAATCTAAATCCTATTCTATCCTATGGGATTTAGATTTCGGCGGACAGGATTCCTGTCACCGTTGTGACGGAGTAACCCATCTGCTGAGTTCTAAATCAGGCCCTAGGTGCTGTATTAGTGGCACAATGAACAGTACAAAGCACCTAAAAGTTGAATTTTTATTGAATGGATGATTGCAAGTCAGTACATCACTGAGAACCTAGATGTATGTTTAGGCAATGACTCCAAAAAAGTTCTGAGTACACCCCTCCCAAGTGTTACATCAGTGATACTCAGCAGGAAAATGGCAGTTTAGGCCAAAATACGTAGGGAGGTTCTGGTAGCTGTACAGACAGCTTGCAATGTGCCAGATAAGTAACAGGTAGGAGACCCACCTTTTCAGAACTTCCCATTCATTTCAGAACAGAGGCTTCAATCACAGACAGCACAGTACATCATTTCGAGCAAGAAACAAGATCAAGGATGAACACATCCAAAGACTGGAGTATAGCAGCTCACTTTCACGTTATCCTGTTCAGGGCAGCGTTCCTTCTCATGACCTACCTACGTCAAGACCTCTGACATCTCTCTATAAACAAGTTCTTGTCCCTTCCCAACCCACACCATCCAGACGTTAGTACTTGGGTAATTCAATCAGAAACGCACTAAGGCCCATATTTATACTTTTTTGCGCCGCATTTGCGTTACTTTTTGACACAAAAGCGGCGCAAACTTACAAAGTACAATTATACTTTGCAAGTTTGCACCGCTTTGCGTCAAAAAATGACGCAAATGGGGCGCAAAAAAAGTATAAATATGGGCCTCAGTTCGTTTCAAAGATGGCTCGCCTGGGCCAGTTTGACGACCCCATCCCATTATCTGACTGCATTTATATATTTGCTGAAACGTCGATTAAAATCGATTAATGCGTTCGGATAAACATGGTGTCCATGACTGTTAATCAAGCTAAATCATAGTATCGATTGGAACACTATTCTCTCGGGCAACAAGAAGCATTTTCCAAACGCATGAAAATCTGCAGGGTTACTTTTTACGATTGAATTTGACAAACAATGCACGCGCGAGCAATCCATCACTGTGTCCCGGACGCAAATGAACCCGGGCTGGCGGGCTACTCGATAACGGGGTGCTTTGTTACGGCAGCTGGCGGATTATAAACATTTTAACAGCTTGAGTCGCTGTTCTAAAATTTAAACTAAAACATATGTGTAGAAGAGAACATGGTGGTGAAGGGTATAAAGGGATGACTTGGGGATGACGCAGAAGGAATGACCGAATTTCATTAAAAAACAATATTAATTAATGTTGATTAATGACATCTGGGTTTTCACCTATTGAGCATCACATTTCACCGGGTTACCTCCGCGTGCTGGGGCACTGGCTGTCTAGTCTTTTGATATACATCAGAAACAAAACACAAACCGACCAAAGTAATGATGCATGGGCGACTCATAAAAATTATTAGTATGTCACAGGAAATAAATGCTTTTTGAAAAAGTTCTCTTTAATCCAACCCAATACCCAGTCTTAATTCTGTGTCACATTCCATTGTTGACTTCCAAAAAATGTCTGCGAGGGTGTGCTTTCGTGTTTTAAGGGTGTCTCTCCTAAGAGAGCGTGCTTGTAAAACTCCCCGCGTAGTGGCAGGGCTTTGTTCTAGAACGCTCAAGCATTAGCATTATATTGTTCTGGAATTCCCTGACCACACTTTGTTTTTTAATATATTCTGTAAACCCCTGGCATTCTGATGATGTAGAATCCCTGTCAGTCGCAGAGGCGTCTGGGAATTCACGGTGAATGTCCGAGTACTGTTTTATAACCGCCTGGTAGTGGGGCAGCTGGACTGTATTGTGCTAGAATCCATGACAGTGTGTTGTTGTGTACTTTCCAGGCAGTGAAGGAATTCCATTCCAGACACCACTTGCAGTTTCAGTACTTTGTTCTAGAGTCCACTGACAGTTGCGACGCGCTGTTCTAGAAACCCCTGGAACTCTGTGGGGAGGGGGCCCGCCGGTCTGCTCTAGAATTCCCTGGCAGTGGCAGTGGGAATACTCTCGCAGCTGCAGTGTGCCGTTCTAGAACGCGCTGTCAGATGCGATGTGTCAATCTAGGGTGCGTGAGCACCGCCTCACTGCTCGCAGGCCCTTAAATATCGCCCGTCCAGTGCACACGTGTTTCTCCCTCAGAGTCTTGCACGGTGACAATAACCTAAAACTGGAGGAACTGTGTCTGTTACTTCAGGTATATTGTGATCTGCGGCCGAGCTGCCTCTCGTTCTACTTTTAAATCGGTGACGAAATGAAGTGCGAGGGACAGACATGTAACCTCTGTGAACTTTAACTAGCAGGCTTGTATCATGCACATTTGATACAATCAGTGACGAAGTGGGTGACTTTTTACATAACTTGAACACGCAGAAAAGCTTAAAAGGAGCGTCTTAAATTAATTTGATTAACCTGCACGTATACGGGTCTATGGTAGGCGGCACGAGCATCAGAGGACAAAGTATGGAAATAAACATCAATATGCACGAATGTTCTGGAATAACCGTTATACCACAGAGGTGAGTCAGGGGGGATAACTACACACTCTTGCGACTCTGGATCAATATGGACCCGTAAGTGTACGCGCCGCTGCCCTGGAGTGCAAGCGATGTGTGGGGCAAGGCGAGACAGACCCTGCCTCACTTGATTGTAAACATACCTGAGTAACAGCGCGGCTTCCCAGAAATACAGCCCAGAGACAGCGGACAGAAAACTCCTAAACTGGGCCATAGTCCAAGAGTGCAAAGCATGAATTCCAGGTCACCGGTTCATGTGTGCCCCGAGAAGATGCTGTGCGCAGTGGGATGTGCGTGCGGGAGAGCTGCTGTACTTCAGTACCGAGGACAGCGCCCAATGCAGTCCGAGGCAGCCTGGTTCCTCTCAGCAGGCTGTTGCTTCCAGACAGAGCAGCATGGCCACGAGGCGATGAAAGAGCCTCGAGCCTCCCTGGAGAGCGCTCGGCAGATGAAGGTGGCCAATAGCCCCGCTCCGGCCGAGAAGTCCAGCAAATTCCAAGGCTGCAACCAGACCTCCTCCTTTCGGTCCCACTTGTCACATTTCAGCCGGAGATCGGAGTTGTAGCTCCGCAATCCCACAGCACTGGGGTGGAGTGGCTGTGGTGGGGCTAGTGGGAGGGGGATAAAACCCGCCCCTGCACATCCCCTTTAGCCAGTCACATGCAGCGCTGGGACCCTGCAGCGACCCCTCCCCCATCCCATTAACAGCAGAGGGTCTGGCTGGAGATACGCGAGTCGCGCCGGGATGGCGAACCGTGAAACCGCTCTGGAAGGTGGACGGTGCGTGAGCTGCCGCTTTGTGTCAACACGATGTTATGGAATGCAGCAGCGGAAGACGAGTTTCTTCTGAGCCTCCTCCCTGTGAATGGCTCTCCCGCCATAGCCTGGAGACAACCTCTGTCATGTACTGTACACTCTTCCGCCCCAGGACATAAATATGACCCCGAATGGTACGATTTCAACAAACCCGCAAACTATCCCTACAGGGAGGTCACATAATGCAAAGCAATTGCAACTGATTTAATCCTTTGGGGATTAGGAAGGTCAGGGTTTCTGATGGCACAAACATCCCCCAACCTGGCCCTTGGAGATTTATACATTAAGCTTAAGTATCAGTCAGACATTCATTCCCATCACTCGTGTTTATTTGAACAGTATGGTGCAGGAAAGGACAGGGCTTTGGCTTTTGTTTTTTTTTCCGCCCCCTTTACAGGTTTTGCAGTTTGTTATCCTGTTTGAAAAATGTACACAAATACATTTTCTTTTCTTTTTTTTTAAGGCATTATATTGAGTCTGATGGATTAGCGGACTAGTGAATTTTGTTTGACATATGATCAGAAGTTTATGGAAGATCCCCTCACCAGTTCATTCTTCTAAAGTCGATGAAATGAATGCCAGCTATTGGTTTGGTCCACACCATCGGACCTATCCTGGGTCGAGGACACCCAACGAAGTGAAAGGCCAAATTATGGCATTAGTCAGGGTGCTAACGACCTCAAATTCCTCAGGTAGATACGCGACACTCAAACCACTAGGATCCAGTATAGTGAAATGCCATCATTTTGTGCAAACAGAACCATCTACTCTAAACCCATGAGGGTGGCTGACATTCCTACAGCCAGTACCCATAGGTTTTGGCTAGTTAAACACTTTTTCTATCCTTTGGAAGCCACCACGTGCACTGACAATTGCTTACCATCACATTTGCTGTGCACTTGTCTTGTTTCAGATGTTTATAGACACTAGGCTCCCAAACAGAAAATTATACTAATTCATAATTAAGCAACCATTTTGGGTGGGGGATTGCTGAATTCTTCTTTAAAGTATATGGGTCACAGTGAGCTGATGACTGCAGTCTCTCATTGCTTGTGAACAATATTTCAACCCTTTCACATTTCCATGACTTCATTGTAGTTTCTGTTTCAGCATTTCGCTAATGTTCACGGTTATGCAGTGAACATAAAAATCATGTAGTGCACATGAAGACAGTTCTTGTTCCTGTTTTAATGTTTGATTCTATTATTTCATCATGTATTGTGTACTGCATTCCTTCTATAATTTACTTTACTGCCTCTGCCTTGAATATATTAATGCAGACGTATTATTAAAGAGGTGTGCACCTACAACTCTGGTTGGAAAGTGGCAACATTAGTGCAGCTGTAATACTTGTATTGTGCTATGCCAAGTATTTAATATAGAAAGAGTAGGCGAGGATTATTACAAAATACTTATACTCCTAAATTGAAACTACACACAAATGAACGCCTTGCCCTCCTTGTCACAGGACCCAGAAATCCTCAGTTCTAATTGTGGCCCATTGTATCATTAAAATGCCTGTTGCCACACGGACCAAACAGAGTCCTAAAATAGCAGCTAATAGCTTGTGATTTGACTGATACCCCAACAACACGAGTCAATCAATCAATTAATTTATTGGGAGCATTTATCTCCCATGAGGGAATCCAGGCACCACATCAACTGCGTGGGATCCAGCTGGAGGACTCAGTAGAAGAGTCAAGTCTTGGGCTGTCTTCTGAATTCCAGGGTGGAGAAGGAGGACCTCAGGTAAAAGGGGCAATTCCATGCTTTTGCTGCCAGGTAGGAAAAGGTGCGTCCTTCGTGGTTGTTACTGCGGATGCGAGGTATGCGAGCAAGGTAGAGGGCGGTGGATTGAAGAGGTCTGGTGGGGTGGTGAAAGTTAAGATGATGTTTGAGGCAAGCAGATCCTTGGTTGTGTAGGGCTTTGTAGGTGAGGGTCAGCAGCTGGAATTTGCATCTTTTGTGTACGGGGAGCCAGTGGAGCTTTCCTGAGGTGTTGGGATATGTGCGTACGTCTTGGGAAGTTGAGTACGAGCCTTGCTGCTGCTTTCTCAATAGAGTTTTTTAACGAGATGAGTCATGACTCCAGCATAAAGAGCATTGCCGTAGTCCAGACAGCTGGTGATGAGGGTTTGAGTGACAATGAGCCTGGTGTTGGTGGGGAGCCATTTGAAAATCTTACATAGGAGGTGGAGGGTGCAGAAGCAGGCAGAGGAAGCTGCGTTGACCTGGTCCTTCATGCTTAGTTTGTTGTTGATAATGGCCCTATAGGTTGCGGGCATGTTCTGTCAGGGTGGGGAGATCCTAAGTCTGAAGGCCACCAGGAGTTGTCCCAAGGTGAGGTGGAGTTTCCGAGTAGAAGGACTTCGGTTTTATTGGTGTTAAGTTTGAGGCAGTTCTCCTTTATCCAGTTGGACATGCTGCTCATTCAGTGTTGGAAGTTGGTCTTTTACTTGGAGTGGTCTTCAGATAGCGAGAGGATGAGCTGCATGTTGTATGCATAGGAGCTTATGTTTAGTCCATGGTTTCTTATGACGTTGGACGGGGGTTATGTAGGCATTGAAAAGGGTGGGGCTGAGAGAAGATGCTTGGGGAACTCCACAGATGATGGGCTTGGGTTGAGAGGTGAGAGGAGTGATGTGGATCATCTGTGACTGGCCAGACAGAAAGAAAATAATCAATTTCTGGGTGTCACTTTGGATGCCAATCTGGTGGAGTCTTTTGAGCAGAATGTGTATATCCAGTGTCCATCACCAAAAGTAGATAAACATATCTCATGAGGTGATTTTGAAGTCCCGACTAAGTGGTCAATTAATCTTCAAATATAAAGTACACACACTGGAGATAAGTATCTCTTCGCCAACTCCTTAACAGCATGCAGTTCATCATTTCCAATACCGGGCGCTCTCCGCTAACAATTTGAATCCCAAAACAATGTGGTCCAAAAGCGGGAGCACCAACTGCTGGTGTCAGCGTGTGGATAAAGACCAACAACCCATATTAATTGGCAACAAAAGAAAAACGCTGCACTCCCAAAGGCTTTATTTCGCAAATTCCATTTATTCGTCAACCAGCAATCCATCAGAACTCCACAATGCGTTTTGACTTATGTCTTTCTCAAGTGGTTTTGGTCACGGTTATCTAGTGTTAGTCTACCTTTTTTATCAACACCAAAGCATTCTGGGAATTCCAATTGCATATATAGTTCACCTGGAGACCGTTGTTTAAAGCTATATTAGTGCTGTTTATATGTAATTCTTCATTAAATTATTTTACAAGTTTAATATATAGCAGTCTGCATGATATTACTGTAAAATAGCCACAGTCCCACAGCAATGCAGTATTCAACTTGTAATCCCAGTCTCAAGTGGTTTAAATCAATTATATGTTGTTACTAACTATATGTATATATATATATATATACATATATGTATATATATATATATATATATATATATATATATATATATATATATATATTTACCAAGTAGTCAATCCACAAACAAATTCCAGTCTTCCCTGGATTCAACGTATATATGACAACAACACCACCAATTCAAAACCAAACAATTCCATTTATTTCAATGCATGAAGTATTAAGTGCTGAGTGCAAATCCAAGACAAATGGCGACACGTTTTGGCCTGAGCCTTCTAGTGCCCATAGAGTTACACACAACCAGAGTGTATTTAAATCATGTGACCACCTCCATCCACCAAGCAATATCTATTTGCTACTTAATTGCTAATTACTCCACTATGTGGATACCCTTCGATTATTTTCTTTTCTTATTTTCTCTTCATTTCTTTAATGGTGGTGAGAATATTTAGAACAGTCATAATGATTCATTATTGCTCATGTCCATGTTTTAGTATCTGATTTCCAGTATTTTAGGCAAAAGGATAAAATACACAGTACTCACATTATTAACAAGCAGGTATATAAAAACATGACAAAATAAGTTCCAATTAATATTCTCACCCCCATTACCCACCTCTTCAGTTGACGTATGTATTTTAATTTTCACTTCTCACCAAAAATAACTGAATAGAAATACTTATCATATACATACATAAATACATATATATAAGCTGTTGGTGTTATTAGATGTGGTAACAGGGTTGCACCTGGATTTTGGCTTAAAATAATTTCTGCTCATTCTATCACTCTCTAGACCTAGATTGTACAAAAACTCTCTGTCAGATCTGAAATCTCGCCCACAACATTCCATCTCTCTCAGTGTTAGACCTGGCATCCTTGGTGTCGTTTCCCCTGCCTTTTTGCCTCTGCTTCTTTTATTTTTGACTGTGTGCGGGTCTTTGATTTTGCTACTTTTGGCACTTTACCACTGCTGATCAGTGCTAAAGTGCAAGTACTACTAGTGGGCCTGCAGAATATTTGCATGCAGGGAAACTGATGAAAACTCCGCTTTCTGCACGCAGGAGCTGTTTTATAGCTCCTGCTTGCAGAAAATAGAGTTATGTTTGCTTTTGCTCACCTCCTACGTGAATTTAACCTGGGGAGGTGGTGGTACTCGGGGACAGGGGTCCATGATGGACCCCCTCCATTCTTTTAATTCAGCCCAGGAGAGGTGCCTGTCCCTGGGGCAGTAGGGGAGCCATGTGTCCCCCCTTTACTATGATTAAAGCCCTGGGGAGGTGGCAGTCTCCTGGGCTGTGGAGGGGTACCATATGACCCCCCACATTTTTTTGTTAAGCCCTAGTGAAGTGGTGGTCCCCTGGGTTGCGAGAAGGCTGCATTTACCCTGCATTAATTTTAATTAAAGCCCCAGGGAGGTGGCGGGCCCCAGGGCTGTAGGGGGGGTGCATGGCCCCCGTACTCATTAAGATTTAAGCCACAAGGATGTGTTGGTCCCCAGGACTGTAGTGGGGGCTGTGTGGCCCTCCGCTTTTATTTTCATTAAAGCCCCGGTGAGGTGGCCGTCCCTGGTGCTGTGGCAGGGCCGAGCGCCCCCAGCACTCATTAAAATTTAAGCTCCAGGGACGTGGCAGTTCCCAGTGCTGTAGGGGGGCTGTGCGTCCCCCCTGTATTCATTTTAATTAAAGCCCATGGAGGTGACAGTCCTCAGGACTTCAGCGAGACCCCCTTATTTATTTTGACATGCCTCCGAGACCTGGCCTACACAGGGACTTTATAAAAACATGATCAAGAGTTCCAGGGCCTGTAAATTAAATGCTAATAGTGGGTCTGCAGCACTGATTGTGCCATCCACATGAGTAGCCCTATAACATGTTTCAGATCTGCCAATAGAGTTTGGAACTGCCAGTTCAACCTGACAAGTGTACACACTTGCCAGGCCCAAATCTTCCCTTTTATCACATGTAAGTCACTCCTAAGGTAGGCCCAAGGCAGTCCCATGGCCAGGGTGCAGGGTATTAAAAAGGTAAGACATGTACTGGTGTGTTTTACATGTCCTTATAGTGAAATACTGCTAAATTTGTTTTTCACTATTGCAAGGCCTATCTCTCCCAAGGCTTAACATGGGAATTGCCTTAAAATATCCTTTAAGGGCACTTTCCAATTGGGAGCAGATAGGGATGTAGAGTTTGGGGTCTCTGAACTCACAATTTAAAAATATATCTTTTGGTGAAGTTGTTTTTTAGATTGTAAGTTTAAAAATGCCACTTTAGAAAATGGGCATTTTCTTGCCTAACCATTCTGTGCCTCTGGCTGTCTGTGGAATACACTTCTGTGTCAGGGTGACAGTTGGGCTGTTTGTGAATTCACTCTAGACAGTCACACAAAGGGAGCTGAGGTATGCCCTGCATGTTCTGATGGGTCTTCCTGGACTAGAGGGGTGGGAGGAGCTGACACTTGTTCTTGAATAGGGCTGTGCCTGTCTTTGCACAAAGCAGCCTTCAACCCCCTGGAGTGTGTCTGGGGCCAGGGCAGGAAGGCAGGGTCTTGTGCACTACAAATATTTTTTTTTAAAGTTTCCCTACTTTAAAGGCAGAAATGAGTATAAGTATAGGGCCTCTGAGACCACAACTTCAGAACATTTCTAGACCGAGGGCATTCTGCCAGGAAGAAGAGCTAGATGCTGAAGGAGGGACTGCCACTCTGCCTGTTGGTTTGCTGTGCTGGTCTGCTGCTTGATGTTTCTGTCATTGGAATAAAACAACTGGACTTTTCCTTCAACATCCTGCTTTCCAAGGCTCT
Organism: Pleurodeles waltl; assembly: GCF_031143425.1. NCBI lineage: Eukaryota > Metazoa > Chordata > Amphibia > Caudata > Salamandridae > Pleurodeles > Pleurodeles waltl. The sequence continues at coordinate 835,579,047 of NC_090437.1, forward strand.
CCAGGGGTTTAAACTGAGCTTGCCTCCTGTTAGAATTCTCAGGGACACCAAAGACTTAATCTACCAACACCTGGGCTCTCTTGTTGAGAGTCCTGACTTGTCAAGTGGTGCCAAATCCAGTTTCTGGGATCTTGGGAGTGAGTTCTTGTGTAACTAGGAAGAAACCAAGTGCATTGACTCCAGAGCGACTGCAGAACCGGCGCTGCTGTCTGACTCTGTTGCGCAGCAGCCTGCACCATGAGCCATGGTCCCCTCTGACTACAACGACCACGACTGATGCTGCATGCCCAACGCCACTACAGTACCCCTTAATTCCTGAGTGCCGTGTCCAGGGACACCCAACTCTCCCGCAACACCTGTGGCCCCGTGGTTTGATCACAACCCAAGGCAGTTTATGCCTCACATCTTGACCTGTTGGATTCTTCGATTCCGCTGGATCGTAAGGAACCAATGTCTCACCACTGATGCTGCATCATCTCCCCTGAAACCATAAGGAACTAAAGCCTCACCTCCCCTGCCTGACAGTCAGGAACTGACACCTCACCTCCCTGGTAGCAGTAAGGAACCAACGCCGCACCGGCTCCAGTGACGTCTCACCTCCCCAACTTTGTTTCACCGTTTACAAAAGGTACTGTGTCTGGGGTTTGTGTGACTCTGTGACCAGCCCGCACTCTATTGGGAGTAGCGCCGGACTATTGAGAACGACTCCATCAATGACATCATGATAGCTGGGGCTATTGTGTTTCTAAGCACTTTATGGAGATTTAGGCCCTCATTACGACCTTGGCGGTCGATGATAAAGTGGCGGTAATACCGGCAACAGGCCAGCGGTAACTACCACCAAATTATGATCAAGGCAGAAAGATCTCTGAAAGACAGCCAATGTGCCACACCGACCGCCTACAGCCAGGCGGAAGTCAAAGTTCCACCCACCATATTATGACCAGACAATCCGCCACCTTTTCCGGGGTGGTACCAATGCCATCAAAAGCCTGGCTGAAACAGAGCTCAGAAGTGAAAGGACTAATCATTGCAGACATAGGGAAGAACCACGCCACCATGGTACCAGAACTGCATGTATTTAAGATGATGTTCTACATTCTGCTCCACCACGAACACCAACACTGGTGAAGACGACGACGGTGAGTAGAGCCACCTAGCACACAAGGGAAGGGGGGAAACATGAGTGACACACACATGAGCAACATACACCCCATCCACACACACTATACACACAACCAGATGCACAAGAAAACGAGTTAATCCACCTAAATAGGCTAAATAATGTAAGGACAACACAAATTTACTAAAGTGATTGTAATAATATCAAAACAATATAAAAATAATTTAGCCAATGTTACAGATATCTACAAATGTACAGAAAAGGGACACTGCCCAGTCCTCAGTTCGTGTGGGCCACATGGCCACAGGGCAAAGTACAAGGCCCCACTTGTCACTTGCATTAATATGGAGAGAACACTGCAGGGGCATCATTTGGCAAATAGGCAGGCACCTCAGGGGGGGGCACCTCAGCCGGGAGCAGAAACAGAACCACTGGTTCTGGAGGGGGCAACATGCCGTGTGCTTGGTCCTGGGGATTGTATGGACACAGTCTCTTGAGAGGATGTCTTGCCCACTGGTTCTGGAGGGGGCAACATGCCCTGTGCCTAGTCCTGGGGAGTTCAAGGCCAGTCTCTTGAGTGGGTGACTTGCTCACTGGTTCTGGAGGGGGCAACATGCCCTGTGCTTGGTCCTGGGGAGTGCAAGGCCACAGTCTTTTGAGTGGGTGACTTGCCCACTTGCTCTGGAGGGGCAACGTGCCCTGTGCTTGATCCTGGGGAGTGCAAGGCCACAGTCTCTCAAGTGGGTGTCTTGCCTACTGGTTCTGGAAAGGACAGACCGCACAGCAGCCCATGGAGGCAGGATCACATTGCGTCTGCCGGTGGTGATGGCTGCACTGTGGTGGTGCTGGTGGTGGTGGTGGGAGGCTCCTGCACAGCTCTTGCACCCTCAGAAGGCTGCACTGTGGTGGTGCTGGTGGTGGTGGTGGGAGGCTCCTGCTCGGCCCATGCAGCCTTGGATGGCTGCACTGTGGTGGTGCTGGTGGTGGGAGGCTCCTGCACAGCCCCTGCACCCTCAGATGGTTGCACACCCATGGTTGGTGGTGGGGGCTCTGTAACAGCTGCTGGTGCAGGCTCCTTGCCTGTTGGTGCAGGCTCCTAGCCTTTCTTGCTTGCTGGTGCAGGCCCCTTCCCCTTTTGGGTGGCAGGTGCAGGTTCCTTCCCCTTCTTGCCTGCTGGTGCAGGATCCTTGCCCTTCTTGCCTGCTGGTGCAGGATCCTTTCCCTTTCGGCTGGCTGGTGCAGGCTCCTTCCCCTCAGTATATGTGGCCTGGAATCCTTTCCACCACAATTAGGTGCGGATGGAACTGGGCCCATGGACTGTGTGGCTGAGGTGCTTGGCTGGGATTGTGATACCCTGACCATACATGCAGGACGGGGGTAGGGGTAGGGAAGAGGTCAATGGTGGAAAGGAAAAGTTTTTGAGGGACACTGGGGCAGGAAGAGGGAGAACGAATGGGATGGATGTGGGAGTGGTTGTTGGAGGTTTTTGTCTGCTGGATTTGGGTGGAGGTGCATGGGCTGTATGCTGTTGTGAGGTGGATGGCTGTTGGGTGTCTGAGTTCTTTCATTTGTGTACTTTAGGAGGGGGAACGACACAGTGGAAGTGGACACAGGGGATGTGTTCATGGATGTTGTGGAGGTGTCTGCCAGTGATGTGTGTGTTTTGCTTGGTGTTGTGATGATGCAGAGAGTGGATGATGATGTCATGCATGCAGGTGTGAATGTGGACGTAACTGTGTGGGAGGTGTAGGAGGGGGAGGGGAAGACAGTGGAAATAGTGGATGTTGTTGTGCCTGCAACTGAATGGTGTTTGGGTGAGTGCCTGTGGGATTAGGTGTGGTGCATGTGTTTGCCTGTGACACTCTTGTGTGTTGTCCTGTGTGTATGTTCGTCTGGCTGTGCGCTTGGGATGAGTTGGGGTTGAGGGGAATGGGACTGGGAAGTGGCAGTTGGAGGGGGGACGGTAGACACAGGGACAATGGCTGCCATCAGAGAGGAGGCCAGACCCTGGATTTATCTCTGTTGGGCTGTCAAGCCAGTAAGAATGCCCTCCAGGAATGCATTAGATTGTTGCATCTGGGCTGCCAGCCCCTGGATGGCATTCACAATGGTTGACTGCCCTACAGAGATGTATCTCAGGAGGTCAATAGCTTCCTCACTCAGGGCAGCAGGGTTCACTGGGGCAGGGCCTGAGGTGCCTGGGGCGAAGTAGATGCCCGCCCTCCTGGGTGAGCGGGCACGGGCAACTCGCTGAGGGGCTACTGGGAGGGCGGTGCTGGTATGGTGTAGCAGCTGTACCTGTAGCTGGGGTGGTCACAGAAGTGTCTGCCACCACCAGGGAGCTTCCATCAGAGGAGGTATCTGTGTCTGAATTGACCCCTCCAGTCTCTGCAATGGAGCTCCCCTCACCCTCTATCCCACTGGTGCCCTCAGCGTCAGTTGACTCTGCCTTCTGGGTCCTGTGGGATGCAGCTCCCTCCATCGCTGGTGCCTCTGCTCCTCCTACAGATGATGCTAATGCACATAATGACAGGATGATAAAACAAGAAAGGGGGGAGAGATACAAAGGATACACTGGCCCAATGGCTGCACCAACACCACTGTTGGCATACACAGCACCCTCACACACAGGGACAGACCTACAAGCTATGCATTGCACCACCACTGATATTGCTAGCCACCAAAGCATAAGGAGGGGCACACACCACCAACTGCAGCGCACCTGGGACCCACGTAGCCCTGACCAGTAGTGGATGCTTACAAGCTAGGTAGGCAAGATTATTCCTTGAGAATCCTAGCCACCAGAGGACCTACACTGCTATGTCAGTCCTGGCCTAGGGGCACCCACTAACACACATCCACCACCCGGATACCACCCCACCAGCCGTAAGTTGTAATGATAGCCACTGTACACCCCCCCTTGTGGCTGCTGTGATGCCCTCAAGAGTCCATCCAGCTCAGGATAGGCCAGGATGAGCGCTTGAGGTCCTCCCACCATTTGCGACAGTGGGTGCTCCGCCTGCCATAGACCTCCAGGGTCCGCACATCCTTGGCGATGGCACGCCATATACCCTTCTTTTGATGGGCGCTGACCTGCAGAGGCAGTACACACAGGAAAACACCATTAGTCAAACAGTCCAGCCATTTACACATATTGCCCACCTTTCCCATTTCCATCACCATTGGCACACATGTAGCCAAGCACACAACGTGTACAACGCAAAAAGGACATCCACCCACCCCCCTTACATGAGGCCTTCACACACACAAATCCATGCATTCATGCCACATGCATTGTGCCCACATTGTACTCCCCTGTTGGTCTGGAGGCCGATACAGCAGTCCGTACTGGGGTAGGACCCCATCCACCAGCCTTTCCAACTCCTCCAAAGTGAAGGCTGGGGCCCTTTCCCCGGTTACATGGACCATGGTAGGTTCCAGACACAGGTCACAGCAGCACATGCAGTGTAGGTCCTCTCCTATGGAAGGTCAGGTGGCAAGTGAGGAATATGATAGAAAATGGCGGTCACGTCCGCAGCAGTGCATACTGTCACCGCCGGCATAAATCACCATTGGCCACTGTCACCCATAGGGCCCAATATTAACCAATGAGGAATTGGTTCCCGACAGCCTCCCTCCACGGCGCACAACGTCAGCGGAATTACCTCACTTCCACCTGTCCCTCAACATAGGACTGGAGGTCGCCATTTTAGGGGGGCAGCCCTATGGATTCATGCTGCGACACAGGAGAAATAGGCACATACTGCACAATTCACACTGGCTCATAACAAGTTTACAGAATGCAAACTCCTGTTGTGGCTCCAATGTTCAGTTTGTGACAGCCGCCTCACTCTTGTGTCCCTTAGATGCATACCGCTGTGGATGAATAGGAGATGGAGACATACCCCTGTGTACAGACCCCTGGTGGACTTGGCTACACTGGAGGACAAGCACATTATCTTCACCTATAGACTGGACAGGGCCACAATCACAGAGCTGACCTGCTATCTGCTATCTGTCACCCCACTGGGATCCCCCTCTTGTGCAAGTGCTATCTGTACTCCATTTCCTGGCAACTGATTCTTTCCAAGTGATAGTGGGCTTGGCAGCAGGAATGTCACAGCCAATGTTCTCAATAGTGCTGACAAGAGTGTTGTCTGCCCTGATAAAACACCCTCAGAAAGCTGCACTGTGGTGGTGTTGGTGGTGGTGGTGGGAGGCTCCTGCTCGGCCCATGCAGCCTTGGATGGCTGCACTGTGGTGGTGCTGGTGGTGGGAGGCTCCTGCACAGCCCCTATATTGTTTTCCCCCAGGTTGAGGATTTGGCCACAGTGAAGGCCGAGCTTTATGCAATGGGACACATCCCCAACATAATTGGGGAACTTGATGGTACACGTATTGCATTTTTCCCCCTCTGTCAGAATGAACAGGTGTTCAGGAATCGTAAGAGTTTCCACTCCATGAATGTTCAGATGGTGTGCTTCGCTGACCAGTACATCTCCCATGTCAATGCTAAGTATCCTGGGTCGGTGAATTATGCCTTTGTCCTGAGGAATAGTAGCATCCCAAATGTGATGGCCCAACTACAGAGGCACAGGGTGTGGCCTTGGTCCCCACCCAGTGTATATTAGTGTATGCCTCTGGTGTTAACCGCATAGGATTTTGTATGGCTAAATATTGTCCCTCAATATTTGCAGGTGTCTCTGGTTACCCAAACCTATCATGGCTGCTGACTCCTGTGAGGAATGCCAGGAAAAGGGCAGAAGAATGTTATAATGAGGCACATGGGTGAACCAGAAGGATAATTGAAAGGGCCTTTGGTCTCCTGAAGGCCAGGTTCCGGTGCCTCCATCTAACAGGTGGATCCCTGTTCTACTCACCTACAAAGGAGGTCTGCCACATAGTAGTGGCATGCTGCATGTTGCACAACCTGGCCCTCAGATGCCATGTCCCTTTTCTGCAGGAGTAGGAGACTGGAGATTCCCCTGTGGCAGCAGTAGACCCTGTGGACAGTGAGGATGAGGAGGCAGAGGATGAGGATGAGGACAGTAGAACATCAGTTATACGACAGTACTTCCAATGACACACAGGTAGGACAGTGTAGCTTTACATTTCAGTGACTTTGGTTGTAATCTGTGTGGCAATGACATGCTGATATTTCCGACTTCTATGCCCACTTACTGTTCCCTCTGGCAATTCATTTTGCAGATGTTTGTGAAATAAACTCCTGATGTGATCACTAGAGCCATCTACTGGTTATTAATCTATGCTCATCATATGTACAGATAATTTGCAATGTTTGTACCTGTTTCAAAGAATACATATTTAAAATACATGACATACTCCAAATTGATTTTTTTCAAAGGGTGTTTATTTAAGTGCTAACATAGAGGGGGGAAGTGCAATGGGTTGGGGGTGATGATGGAGGAAAGTCCAGGGATTGTTCCAATCTGTTTGAAGCACAGGTGCATTGTCCAAGGAGACATAGGAAGGGGAGCATTGGCAGTTCAAGGTGGACAGGGTGACTGATTGGCCACAAGGGTGACAATGAGGAGAGTCTCATTTCCTGGCAGGGGTCTTGGCAAGTGTCTCTGGCTTCTGTCTAGATCGCAGGAAACATTTGTGGGATGGTTCACCTTCTGCAGGGGGAGGGGTGCTGAAGGCCAGTGAGTCCTGGGGTGGGGCCTCCTGGCCACTAGCGGCAGTTAAGGCTGTTCAGATGTCTGGCTAGTGTCAGCTGCCAGCACGCCTGCTATGGAGATCAGGGTGTTGTTGATGGCGTGCAAGTCTTCCCTGATCCCCTGGTACTGTCCCTCCTGCAGCCGCCTGTTCTCCTGCGAGTTGTCCAGGATCTGGCCCATCGTGTCCTGGGAATGTTGATAGGCTCCCAGGATCTCGGAGAGTGCCTCCACCGCCAGTCCTCTGTACAGCGAGCTGGTGTCTTGCTGCTATGGTAAGTACCGTCCCTCGTAGGTCATTCCACCTCTTCCTGATGTCATCCCTAGTTCTGGGATGCTGTCCCATGGCTGAGTTCTGTCAGATTGGTGTGTGTGTGTGTCATAATATGGTGAATGGATATCTGCTGCTGCGACGGTAAGTTGACGGGCGTCAGCGTGGCGGTAAGTGGGATTTACCTCCAATGTCATAATGAGGTCCATAATCTTAAAAAATGTGTATCTTTATTTGTGTATGTTGGATTTTTGTTGTTTTGGATCCTGTTTTACTCAGATACATATTGGCTATTTTTCTAAACTGATGTGGATTAAATTTGTGGTGTTTTCACTATGTTACAGTGTGTGTTTATGTAGAAATACTTCATACATTGCCTCCGAGATAACTCTGACTGCTCGTGCAAAGCTATCAAGGGGGTCTGCAGGGGTTATCTTAGCTGTGTGACTCCTGTACCCTGAATAGAGTGTCTTTACTTGGACAAGTTAAAAACCAGTGGAAACTAGAGGCCCCATTTCTAACAATGGAGAAATCACATTTAGGGCTCCCCTTTTTCTTGGCCCCTGCTTGACGGATCACCCTGAAACTTTGTAGACAGCAGCTGACACGAGCATCAAATATTTTGAGAAAAGTTTGTGAAGATTCATCAACCAGCGCCAAAGATAAAGGTAGGTAAAAAAAATGCTTTCTCTATAGAAATTAGGCCCTCCCTATAACTTCCTATTGGTGGTTGCCAGTAGGTCGGCATTGTTAGGACCTAGTTTCCATAGAAGGAGTGTTTTTTGTTCTGCCAATAACTTTGGCGCCTCTTGACGAATCTTCTGGAAATGATTAAAGCTTGACTGTGGCCAGTTAGCTGCTGTCTTGAAAGTTTCAGGTGATTCGTCAAGTGAGGGCTGAGAAATCTACCTATCTATCTATCTATCTATCTATCTATCTATCTATCTATCTATCTATCTATCTATCTATCTATCTATCTATCTATCTATCTAATCACTGAAAAAAACAAAGGTTAGAGGGTCGTTATAGTTACGCTCATATTTCACTCATACAAAACCAGTGGAATTCATGAGTTATAGTTACGTGGGCTAACTATAACTAGCACCCCCCTTATGCACTGCTTATGACCTCACATATAACATCACTCATGACAGGATCAATGACATCACTGATGATATTACTGATGACATCTCAAGTGACATCACTGATATCATCCTGTGAATGTAAGGAGTTGTATGGATGGGTGAGTAGGTGTGTGAGAGGGACTATGTTTGATTGAGTAGTTGAGTCAGTTGCTGTACAGGAGAGTGAGTGAATGTGTAAGCAGCTTTATGGGTGAGCAAGTAACTGTGTGACTGGCTGCATTGGTTGAGTGAGTGGGTATGTAAGTGGCTGTACTAGTGAGTGTAAGAGTTCTTGTAAGGGTGAGTGACTGGGTGTGTTATTTACTGTATCAGTGACTGAGTGGGTGAGTCATTGACTGCATGAGAGGGTATATGAGTGACTGTATCCATAAGTGAGTGGCTGTGTCAGTGACTGTATGGGAGAGTGAGTGAATGTGTGAGTAGCTGTATCAGTTAGTGTCTTTGTGTATGAGTGGCTACATTCATGACTGTGGGTGTGTGAGAGTCAGTATGTGTAAGTTAGTGTTTGTGTGAGTGGCTGTATGTGTAAGTGAGTGGGCTTGTGAGTGGGTGCATGGGTGAAAGAGTGGGTGTGTCACTTGCTATATGTGTGAGTGAGTGGCTGTGTCAGTGACTGTGTGGTGAGTGTGTGGGTGTGTGAGTAATTGTATGGGTGAGTGAGTGGGTGTGTCAGTGGCTGTGCAGGTTTGTAATTGGGTACATGAGTAGGTGTATAGGTTTATGAGTGGTTGTGTGAGTGGATGTGTGGGCCTGCTAGTGGATGTATGAGTAGCTGTGTGGCTGTCTGACTTAATGAATCAGAGTCATATGGGTGAGTGAGTGGTTGTGCCAGTGGCTGTGTGAGTGAGTGATTCAGTGTGTGTCACTACTTTTATGGGTATGTGAATGGATATGTGAGTATTTGTGTGTGAGTGGATGTATGCCAGTTGTCACTGACAACAATGTCACAAGTGATGCAATATGTGAGGTCATAAGCAGTGCATTACAGAGCCACAAGTTATAGATGGCCCAGGTGTTAGAAATGGGGTCTTTGGTTGGCAGTCAGGTTACCTCATGTCCAAGCAAGGACCCTCACTCTAGTCAGGGTAAAGGAGAATCACCCTCAGTTACCCCCCACTCACCCCTTTGGTAGCTTGGCACAAGAAGGCAGGCTTAACTTCAGAGTCTAGGTGTAAAGTATTTGTACCAACACATACAGTAACTAAGTGAAAACACTACAAAATGACACAACACAGGCTTAGAAAAACAGGTAATATTTATTTAAACAAAAAAAGACCAAAACAACAAAAATCCAACATACACAAGTCATGAATTAAAAAATAAAAAGAGTCTTAAATATGTAGAAAATAGTGCTAACACTGTTAGCGTGAAAAAGTACCTGGGTGGCGTCAAAATAACATGCACGGGCGAGTATGCGTCGAAAAAGGTTAGCGATGTGTAATTTCTCAACTGGAAGAGAGACGATGCGTTGTTTCTCCTCCTCTGGTCGAGTAAGTGTGCATCGTTTTTTCTCTCCACAGGAGAGCGATGCGTCGATCCGGGTGAATACTTGGGCCCGAGCTGGCTTTGTGTAGTTTTTCGGTGACCAGCAAGGTTTGCGTTGAAAATCCTGCCGCACGCTATCAGCAAAACTGCGCTATGTGGGTTGCGATGTTATCAGCCGCCATAGGCCGGTGTTGCACGTTGTTTCTCCAGCTGCATGCGTCGATTTTCTAGTTGCAATGCTGGTGGAGCGTCGATTTCTGCTTCAAAGCCGTCAGCGCGTTGTTTTTCAGCTGCATCTAGGACGGTGTGTTGATATTTTGCCTCCACGGAGGTCTGTGTGTGGATTTTCAATCATGGTCTGCCAGCTTCACCTGTCAAGGCCCCAGGAACTGGATAGGGCACCACTTGGCAGGGCAGGAGTCTTAGCAGAGAGTCCAGGTGCTGGCAGAAGTCTTCGATGGCCCTGAGACTTCAACAACAGGAGGCAAGCTCAGGACAAGCCCCTGGCGATTTCTTCACAAGCAGGAATGCACAACAAAGCCCAGTCTTTGTCCCCTTGCGCAGGCAGAAGCAGCAACTGCAGGATAGCTCCACAAAGCACAGTCACAGCCAGGGCAGCAATTCTCCTCAGCTCTTCAACTCTCCTCCAGGCAGAGGCTTCTCTTGATGTCTAGAAGTGATCTACATTTTCTGGGGTTTGGGTGCTCTTCTTATACCCATTTTTGCCTTTGAAGTAGGCCTACTTCAAAGGAGAGTCTCTCTTGTTTGGGAGATCCTGCCTTGTCCAGGCCAGGCCCCAGACACACACCAGGGGGTTGGAGACTGCATTGTGTGAGGTTAGGCACAGCCCTTTCAGGTGTAAGTGACCACTCATCCCCTCCTCCTAACACAGATGGCTCATCAGGATATGCAGGCTACACCCCAGCTCCCTTTGTGTCACTGTCTAGAGAGAGGTGCAAACAGCCTAACTGTCAAACTGACCCAGAAAGGGAATCCACAAACAGGCAGATTCACAGAATGGTTTAAGCAAGAACATGCCCACTTTCTAAAAGTGGCATTATCAAACACACAATCTCAAAACCAAATTCACTAAAGATGTTTTTTTTAAAACTGTGAGCTCAGAGACCCGAAACTCCACATTTCCATCTGCTCTCAAAGGGAATCTATGCTTTAATTATTTTTAAATGCAGCCCCCATGTTAACCTATGAGAGAGATAGGATTTGTAACAGTGAAAAATTAATTTGGCAGTATTTCACTGTCAAGACGTATATGTCCTACCTTAAACATACACTGCACCCTTCCCATAGGACTACATAGGGCCTACCTTAGGGGTGTCTTACATGTAAGAAAAGGGAAGGTTTAGGCCTGGCAAGTGGGTACACTTTCTAAGTTGAATTGGCAGTCAAAATCTGCAAACACAGACACTGCAGTGGCAGGTCTGAGCCATGTTTACAGGGCTACTAATGTGGGTGGCACAACCAGTGCTGCAGGCCCACTAGCAGCTTTTGATTTACAGGCCCTGGGCACCTCTAGTGCACTGTACTAGGGCCTTACCAGTAAATCAAATATTCCAATCATGGAAAGCCAATTACATACACATTTTAAACAGGAGCACTTGCAATTTCGCACTGGATAGCAGTGGTAAAGTCCCCAGAGTAACGAAAACAGCAAAAACAGAGTCCAGCACACACATCAACAACCTGGGAAACAGAGGCAAAAAGTTAGGTGAGACCACGCCAAGGATGAAAAGTCTAACACGTGTCCCCCCCAGCTGAAAGTGGGGAGCAACTACCCAATTTCATCAGATTTCTTATCACGAAGGCGGAAGAATGTGGACAGACCATCACCATTGGCGTGTTCTGTGCCAGGGCGGTGTTCCACTGTAAAGTCCATCCCCTGTAGGGAAATAGACCACCTCAACAGTTTTGGATTCTCACCCCTCATCTGCATTAACCATCTGAGGGGGCTGTGGTCGGTCTTTACCCGGAAGTGAGTCCCAAAGAAGTAGGGTCTTAGCTTCTTCAGCTCCCAGACCACAGCAAAAGCTTCATGCTCTATGGCACTCCACCTACGTTCCTTGGGAAGTAACCTCCTGCTAATGAAGGCTACATGTTGATCTAGGCCCTCCTTAGTAAGATTTGAGAGTACTGCTCCAATACCATGCTCAGAGGCGTCTGTTTGCACAACAAACTCCTTGGAGTAGTCAGGTGCCTTCAGCATCAGTGCTGTGCATATGGCAGCCTTCAGGGCATCAAAAGCCGTCTTTCTAGACTCAGTCCAGATCACCTTTCTGGCCTGCTTTTTTGGAGGTCAACTCAGTCAAGGGAGCAACAATTGTTCCATACCCCTTGACAAACCTCCTATAGTGTCCAGTGAGACCTAAAAAGGCTCTCACTTCAGTCTGGTTCTTGGGAGGCTCCCAAGCCACAATCGTATCAATCTTTGGCTGACGGGGTGCCACCTGGCCACTCCCCACCTGGTGTCCCAAGTACACCACAGAACCCTGCCCTATTTGGCACTTGCTTGCCTTAATAGTGAGACCTGCCTTTTGCAGGGCCTCCAACACTTTGCAGAGGTGTTGCAAATGTCCCTCCCATGTGGAACTGAAGACTGCAATGTCATCCAGGTAGGTGGCACTGAACTCATTCACCCCAGCCTGGTTGACCAACTTCTGAAAGGTGGCAGGGGCATTTTGCATCCCAAATGGCAGCACCTTTAACTGAAAGTGCCTATCTGGGGTAGAAAATGCAGACCTCTCCTTGGCTCCCTCAGTCAAGGCAATCTGCCAATACCCAGATGTTAAATCAAACCTGCTGAAGTATTTAGCAGCTCCATACCAATTTATAAACTCATCAGCTTGGGGGATGGGGTGCACATCAGTTTTAGTGACCGCACTGAGACCCCGGTTGTCGACGCAGAACCGGAGTTCTGGGGTGGCACCAGAAGCAGCAGCTTTTAGGACCAAAACAACAAGGATGGCCCAAGGACTGCTGGAATGCTCAATAACCCCTAGGGTTAATATCTTGGATACCTCATCCTTGATGCTAGCCCTGACCGTGTTAGTCACCCTGTAAACCTTTTGTTTAATGGGTGTACTGTCCCCCGTGTCCACATCATGTGTTCACAAGTGTGTGACCCCTGGGATCAAGGAAAACAGTAAGGCGAGCTTTCACAACACCTGATGACAGTCCCTCTGCTGCTCTGCAGTCAGGGAGGGGGAGAGGTTCACTCCCTCAACAGAGCCATCTTTCTCTCCTGCAGACAGGAGGTCAGGAAGAGGCTCACTCTCCTCCTCTATCCCGTCATCTGTCGCTAGGAGCATGGACAACTCTGTTCGCTCAAAGTGTGGCTTGAGCCGGTTAAAATGCAGGAACCTCAAAGGGTTCCTGGGAGCTGCAAGTTCACCAGGTAGGTGACTTCACTGATGCGCTCAAAAACCTCAAAGGGCCCAGTCTACTTGTCCTGGAGCTCCCTAGGTTCCACTGGTGCCATCACCCACACTTTCTGACGAGGTTGAAACTCGACCAGAGTGGCATTCTGGACATACCAGCGTTTCATATCCTACTGGCTTGCTTCTAGGTTCTCCTGTGCAAAACTCCTGAAGGGAGCAGTCTGGGTTCTCAGATCCAGCATGTAACTGAATACATCCTGCAGGGGTTTACCAGGAGCTTTTTCCAAAGCCTCCTTCACCAGACTTAACGGACCCCTCACATAGTGGCCATAGATCAGCTCAAAGGGACTAAAGCCAAGTCCCTTTTGAGGCACGTCCCTGTAAGCGAACAGAAGGCATGGCAAGAGGACGTCCCACTTCCACCTCAAAGGCTCTGACAGGCCCATAATTATAACCTTCAAGGTGCGGTTGAATCTCTCTACCAGACCATCACTTTGGGGGTGGTAAGATGTGGTGAACTTCTAGGTTACTTCACACTCCTTCCACAGAGGCTTCATATATGTTGATTTGTAGTTGGTACTCCTATTGGACACTATTTCCTTGGGGAACCCCATGCGGGTAAAAACTCCCATCAAGGCACGGCCCACCACAGGGGCAGTGATTGATCTTAAAGGAATGGCTTCTGGGTACTGGAAGGCATGGTCCACCAGGACCAGGATAAACCTGTTGCCCATGGCTGTCTTGGGATCCAGAGGCCCCACAATGTCAATGCCAACCCTTTCAAAGGGGGTACTGACAACCGGAAAAGGTTGGAGGGGAGACTTACATTTCCCTCCACTTTTTCCAATTTGCCTGATAAGTTGGGTAAGACCTACAATGAACATCAGAGTGCATGTGTATTTGGGGCCAATAGAAGTGGGTTACAAGCCGCTCAAAGGTCTTGTCCTGCCCCCAATGACCAGCTAAAGGCACGTTGTGAGCCAGACCCAGTAGGAAGGCTCTGAAGCACTGGGGTACCACCAGCTCACAGGCTGACCCAGGCTCAGGAACCTTAGGCTCACTATATGCAGGCCATTCTCCCAGTAAATCAAATGTGATCCAGGCTCCTTGCCAGACACCTGGTCTGCAGCCTGCTGCCGCAAACCCTCCAGAGTAGGGCATAACTTCTGTGCCTCACATAATGCTTCCATGGTGGGCCCCCTTCCTGCTGCCACTTTGATAACTCAAAGACCTCACCCAGTTCAGCCACCTGTTCCCCTGTATGCTCCAGGGCCTCCCCCTCAGGTTCAGCCTCCTCCTGGACCGTGGGAACTTCTGGGGCCAGTTTCCCGCACCCCTTGCCCTTCCTCCTCCTGGCAGACACCTTGGCCACTCTTTCAGGCTCTAGGGTCTCCTGATTACCCTGATGGGCTGCCTTAGACCTGGTGGATATGCATACCCACCCAGGCAGACTCAACATCTTCAAGGGTGACCTGTGTTCCACCTCCTTCCACGGGAAATCCTCCAGGTCATTGCCAAGTTAACAATCCAAAGCATGGTTGGACTCACAGCTACCTTCAAGGAACCTGAGACCCCCCACCATTCAAAGGGAACCTGCTCCACTCTGTACAGGCGCTCTGAGCTGTCTACCGCAACTACTTGGTGAAGTACCAGGGGATCAATCTGCTCTTCACACAGCAGGTGACTCCTCACTGTAGACACTCTGGATCCTGTGTCTATCAGAGCCTCCACCCTCTGTCCATTGATGGTCACCCACTGCCTGTACTTCTTAGTGTTCTCAGGCAGTAGGGTTCTCTGGACCATCTCACTGTCCCCTAGTGAGACAAGGGTCATCTCAGCTGGCTCCCACCCACCTGGAACCAACTCCTCCCCAAGTGCTACACTAGCCAAACACTGGGACTGCAAACCATTGGGTGCCAGTGTACTCTTGGGGCATTTGGGGTCCCCCCTCACATGACCCACTTGGTCACATTCATAGCACTTACATGGGGACCTCCTGCCACAGGTTTCCCTTTGGAGGACCATGGCTTCTTCTCACTGGGGGGTTGGGAATCCTTACCCAGGGAATCGGATTGGGGCCCTTTAGAGAACTCCCCCTGTTTACCCTTACCCCTCTCTTTCTTCTTAGAGGGACCCTGCCCACCCTTGGCGTGGTCTCCACCATACCTTTTTTGGATCCTGGTGCTCTCCCAGTGTCCTCTTCCTGCGCAAGCTTCCTGGGGTCAGTCAGCTTGCTGTCAATCAGGTGCTGGCGCAGCTCTAGAAAACAGAAACTGTACAAGTGATCCCAAGCAATCTGATTGTAAAGGCCCTTATATGTTGTCACCTTACTGCCCTTCATCCAACCATCCAGTGACCTGCAAAATGAATCAACACATTCCAACCATGTTTGGGATTCCTTCTTCTTATAGGACCTAAACATGTCCTTACTGTATACTGATCAGGGTGAGACCATACCAAGCAATCAGGGCTTCCTTCATGAAAGGGTAAGTGAGCCCCTGGGGATCCCCTTAGGATGTCAGAGTATCTCTTACTTCTACCTCAAAGTGCTTCCACATACCCACCCCCCAATGAGCTTCAGGGACCAGATTCATATGGAGAGCAGACTCATACCTCTTAAACCATAAGCAGGTTGTCATCCTCCCTCTTGTAATCCTTCACAGTGTCCTTAGGAATGTGCACCCTCCTCTCAGGCTGCACTGTGATGTTGCTCCCACCATTCCTACTAGACTGGCTCCTCTGCTCCAGCTCCCTCAAGCTAAGCTCATGAGCCAACAATGACTTTTTATCCTCTATGGCCATCCTCATTTTCTCCAACTCAACTAGTGAGCCCTCTCTGCCTGTCTGTCTTGCAACTCTTCAGGAGTCAGACATTTAGATGATACACTGCTACCAGCCTTGGAGATCCTCCCCCAGACAGAACAGGCCCACCCACAATACCATTGCAAATACTCTGCACCTCTTCCTCCTCCTCCTTACCCTCATCCTCATCTTTTGTGTGCCCCTCAAACTCCTTAGGTGCCACCCAGGCCCTCAGTGCCTTTTGCAGCTCCTCCTTCCTGGTGGAGCTCTTAATGGGACTAGCAATATCCGTACAGAACTGTTTCAGTTGGGCTACTGTGTAACTCTCCAATTTCCCTAAATCAAAGGCAGCTCCAGCTGAAGCATCTCCAGACTGAGACATGGTGAAAAAGTCAACAGATGTGCAAAGTTCCAAAGGCAGTAAACAAGTTCCCAATGAAGTTCAAAAGTCAATCAAGGATTACCACAAAATTGAAGAAGGGAAAAATCAAAAAAAGAGAAAAAGCTAAATCACAAGACAAGTAGTATGTGGTCATGTGGTGGTCTGTACTGAAAGCAGTAGTGTACACTTAATCACTGTATGTCAAGTACAAATGCAAGTCCAATCTCAACCACTGATCACCAATGTTAGAAATGGGGTCTTTGGTTGGCAGTCAGGTTACCCCCTGTCCAAACAAGGACCCTCACTATAGTCAGGGTAAAGGAGAATCACCCTCAGTTAACCCCCACTTGGTAGCTTGGCACATGCAGGCAGGTGTAACTTCAGAGTCTAGGTGTAAAGTATTTGTACCAACACACACAGTAACTCAGTGAAAACACTTCAAAAAGCAAAAAAAGTCTTAAATCCTTAGAAAACAGTGCTAACGCTGTTAGCGTGAAAAAGTACCTGGGTTGCGTCAAAATAACACACACGGGCGAGTGTGCATTGAAAAAGGTTAGCGGTGTGTTGGTTTCTCACCCGCAAGTGAGACCATGCATCGTTTTTCCTCCTCCGGTCGAGTCGGGGTGTATCATTGTTCCTCTCCGCAGGAGAGAGATGCATCGATCTTGGTGAGCACTCGGGTCCCAGCAGGCTTTGCATCGTTTTTCCACACCCAGCATGGTTTGCATAAAAAATCTGCCACATGATATCAGCAAAACTGCACTATGTGGGTTGTGAGTTTATCAGCCTCCGTCAGCAGGTGTTGCACGTCATTTCTCCAGCTGCGTGCGTCCTTCTTCCAGCCGCGATGTGATGGAGCATCGATTACTAACTCGAAGCCGGCGGTGCGTCATTTTTCAGCCATGTCTCGGAAGGTGCATTGATATTTTCCCGGTATGGCAGTCTGTGCGTGGATTTTCAATCTTGGTATGCCAGCTTCACCTGTCACTGGCCCTGGAACTGGACTGGGCACCACTTGGCAGGGCAGGAGTCTCAGCAGAGAGTCCAGGTGCTTTCATGAGAAGTCTTTGATGGCCTTGAGACTTCAACAACAGGAGGCAAGCTCAGGATGAGCCCTTGGAGATTTCTTCACAAGCAGGAATGCTCAACAAAGTCCAGTCTTCGTCCCATTGCACAGGCAGTAGCAACAACTGCAGGATAGCTCCACAAAGCACAGTAAAAGGCAGGGCAGCACTTCTCATCAGCTCTTCAGCTCTTCTCCAGGCAGAGGTTACTCTTGATGTCCTGAAGTGATCTAAGTTTTCAGGGGTTTGGGTGCTCTTCTTATACCCATATTGGCCTTTGAAGTAGGCATACTTCAAAGGGAAGTCTCTCTTGTTTGTGAGATCCTGCCTTGCCCAGGCCAGACCCCAGACACTCACCAGGGGGTTGGCGACTGCAGTGTGTGAGGGCAGGCACAGCCCTTTCAGGTGTAAGTGACCACTCCTCCCCTCCCTCCGAGCAGAGATGGCTCATCAGGATATGTAGGCTACACCCCAGCTCCCTTTGTGTCACTGTCTATAGAGAGGTGCAAACAGCCCAACTGTCAAACTGATCCAGACAGGGAATCCACAAACAGGCAGAGTGCAGAATGGTTTAAGCAAGAAAATGCCCACTTTCTAAAAGTGGCATTTTCAAACGCACAATCTCAAAACCAACTTTACTAAAATATGTATTTTTACATTGTGAGCTCAGACTCCCCCAAACTCCACATGTCTATCTGCTCCCAAAGGGAATCTACGCTTTAATCATTGTTAAAGGCAGCCCCCATGTTAAACTATGAGAGAGATAGGCCTTGCAACAATGAAAACCAAATTTGGCAGAATTTCACTTTCAGGAGATATAAAACACAGTAGTATATGTCCTACCTTAAACATACACTCACCCTGCCCATGGGACTACCTAGGGCCTACCTTAGGGGTGCCTTACATGTGAGAAAAGGGAAGGATTAGGCCTGGCAAGTGAGTACACATGCCAAGTCGATTTTGGCAGTCAAAATCTGCACACACAGACACTGTAGTTGCAGGTCTGAGCCATGTTTACAGGGCTACTAATGTGGGTGGCACAACCAGTGCTGCAGGCCCACTAGTAGCATTTGATTTTCTGGCCCTGGGTACCTCTAGTGCACTGTACTAGGGACTTACCAGTAAATCAAATATGCCAACCATGGAGAGCCAATTACAGAGACATTTTATACAGGAGCACTTGCACTTTGGCACTGTATAGCAGTGGTAAAGTGCCCAGAGTAACAAAAACAGCAAAATCAGAGTCCAGCACACATCAACAACCTGGGAAACAGAATCAAAAAGTTAGGGGAGACTACGCCAAGGATGAAAAGTCTAGCACCAAGTAACTCTAACTGGTGAATTTCACTAGTTTCATGTAAGTGAAATGTGAACCTAACTATAACATCCCCGTAACCTTTGTTTTTTCAGTGGATTGCTATGTTCTTTTTAATTCTATTTTCCTCCAACCTTTGTTTTTTTTCAGTCAGTTTCAAAATGTTTTTAAATTATATTTCCTAACTATAAGGTCCCTGTAACCTATTTTTTTCAGTGAGTTTCTATGTTTTTTTAACTCCTTGCAACCTTTGTTTTTTTCAGTGAATTATGAAGATTTCTTTAAATTGTATTAACTAACTATAATGTCCTTGTAACCTTTAGTTCGTTCAATTAATTTCCATGGTGCATAATTGTCTCATTAGGTCTGTGAGTCGGTGTCTAAGTATGTGAGTGACAGAGTGTGTGTGTGAGTGAATGTGTGAGTGTCTCTGTGGGTGCCTGAGTACCTGTGTAAATTACTTGGCCAAAAAATAAATTGAATTGCCCTTTTACCAACAAGAGTCCAGTTTTTCAGAAACTATCCACTCAAATAGAGTTCTATGGCTTTCCTTGGGTAAATGTTCAGCACGTATTGCACAATACAGCTGTGTGGCAGACTATGAGGAAATGTCTCCATGGACCTTATGATTGTTTGGAAATCTGATTGTGACACCTGTGTCTTTTTCCAAAATTCTGTGATACCATGAATTCTGTGTGCATAATTAGGTGAATGTAAAGTACCGGAAGACCCAGCTACAGAGTAGGAGGTGCTCAAACCTCAGTTCATTGAAAATGGTGGGATAGATGCAAAAAATTACACCCTCGTTGGGATGGTTATTTTAGGTGTGTTGATACAATAAATGCAACCTTTTTGAGAAGGTACTGGTGTTTCGCCTGGACAGGCTACGTAGGTCACTAAAGGCTTTGTATGTCTACTGTTTAAAAGGGCCTAAAGAGATCACAAAAGTCATGTTACCAATTTTTACAGGTTGTAATTTTTCTGAAATTCGCAAATTCTTTTGAATTGTGGCGGCACGTGGGACCGGTCCTACAAACTATTCATTAAATTTTCCATGATTTTACATAGTGATAAAATCATATATAGGCAATTTTAAATTTGTTTCTGAGGTTGGAGCTTTACTACTGTAACATTTTTAGACAAGTACTCATAAGAAATTCAACTTTATTAATGAGTTTTAATACCGATTTCGCTATTCGCCGGGCGTCACAACTACGTCATGATATAATCGCAAACTTCTTGTAACAAGAATAAAGAGATGTGAGTGGATAAAACAGTCTGGATATGTGAAAAGGAAGTCACACCCAGTTTTCTATCCATTTATCTCTAGGTACCGTCTTGGAAAGTCTCTTTGAGACCAGCTACCAAACTTTTTTGTTTTGGGAACCATTTCTTTTTGAATATGGCAGACTCTATATCGTCACAGGCACGAGATCCTGAGAGAGATTCTTACTCATCGTCATCATCTAAAGAAGAGCAGCCAAAAGGAAAGAAAGTATTATTTAGCAGTTCCTCTTTATTCCTAGTGGTGAATAAAAATGGCATTGCACAGCAGGTGCAATGTAAATTGTGGAAGAAAATCTTCTCCAGAGGAACGGCAAAAAAGTACAGCCATGGGACCGTTGCCATGTTGAAGCACCTTCAGGTGATCCATCCCAGGGACTTGCACCAAAGACATATCAGTTGGCGAACAGTCATTTTCTGCCTTTCCTGCTGCTAAACATTGCCATAAGTGATTTTTTTTTATATTTTACAATATGCACTAGTTCTGTGCAGAATGTTTTTGTGTATTTTTTAAAAGAGTTTTTCCAGTTCAAACAGTAAAAAACACCTCAAAAAAATAAAAACAGTTAGAAGATCAAAATAAAAAGTTACACAAACTTAACAAAACTTTTTTTAGAACCAATTTATCTGGTTTAAAGAAAGATATATGTTTTTGTTTGTATGTTATTGTGTCTACCTGTTAGTATGTATGTTGATAATAATATATGTATGCCTGGTTGTGTCAGCATTTACACCAGAGTGTGCCTGGGTGTGTCCGTGTATGCATCAGTATGCACCTGGGTGTGTCAGTGTATGCCTCAGAGTGCATCTGAGCGTGTCATTGTATGCATCAGCGTGTGCCTGGGTGTGTCAGTGGATGTGTCAGTGCATGCGGCAGTGTCTACTTGGGTGTCTCAATGTATGCATCCAAAGAGACTGTGAGAGTTAAAGATAGATACTAACCTACTGCATAAGTTTAATTAAAGTTTAATTACTATTCTTAGTGTACTACTAATGGGTGATTCTGTTTCTAATATATGCCATCTGAGTGGCACCTTGACTTTCTGTACCAGTGTGGGAATGTTTTTTGTGAGTGGAAGTGTTCATGACTCCAGAAATCTACATTAAGTTTTCTTTTAATATCTCAAGAACTACTGAAGGGATTTGCACCAAACAACAAAAAGGCTTTATTCTGGTTTAAAAGCTACCTTTCTGACAAATTTGGAGTAATTCAGTTCAGCCGTTCAGGCTGTAGTAGTGTCCAAAATCCCTATAGGAATTATATTAGGATACACACTTTTATTGAACCCCCCCCCTTTTTTCCTTAGCTCCCGCTCGACACATCACCCCAAAACTTCCCATGCACAACAAAAACCTTACTGGGCACTTTTTAAGTAAAATTTTGTGAAGATTCATCAAATGGCGCCATAGATATATGAAAGTCCAAAAACACTTTTTCTATTGAAACTAGGTCCCAACTATAACTATCTACTGTCAACCACCAGTAGGTAATATATTCACTTAAAAATTGAAAGGTCACAGGGACGTTACAGGTAGGCTCATATTTAAACGTTGTGCCCTAAGGTAACTATAACTCGCTTCCTCGGCTGCACAGTTTTTTTGTCAAACATTTTACTGCAAATATTACATTGATACTATCAACAATATTATCCAAGATGGCATGAGTACTGTAATTTGTGGGGTAATTAGCAGTGGTTGCTGAGGGTGTGCGTTTAGTTACCTTAGGACATGAATTATAGTTACTTGAGATAATTCTAACTATAATAGGTGAATTTCTATGGTTTCGTATGTTTAAAATGTGAGCCTAACTATAACGTGTGACCTTTGGTTTTTTAAGTGAATTTTTATGTTTTTAAAAATAATTTTTCCTAACACTAACGTCCCTGTAACCTTTGTTTTTTCAGTGAATTTCTATGTTTTTTTAACGTTTAGTAATTTTCATTACAATACGTTAATTCAACCACTGCTGCATATGGCGGCAGTTTGCAGCAGTGCTTGGCCTGCAGCCAGACAGTGCAGCTAAGTCCTGTGGTCAACCCTCTATAACCACCCAACCTTGTGCCATGCACAGTCTTTGGACCTGTGTGGTGTGGATGGCCACAGCCCCCCTCATCCTTTTTTTTTTAAAGCCCAGGAGAGTTGGCAATCACTCGGGCCGCGGGATGCCAAGCTCCTCATGTTTAATTAAACACCCGCTACACGGAGGTGGCAGTCCATGGGTGCGGGGGAGCTAGCAGCCCCCTGCATTCAAAATATAAATGCCCCCGGGACTTGGCACACCAGGGGGCTGCATTGAAAGAAAGCACAGGAGCCTAAGCTTGTTTTATTTTTTATTTTTGCTGGATCTGCCTTATCTCAGCCGCATAATAAAAAAAAAATGCCTTTTTGCTGTTGGGGGGAGGGGGGGAGGGGTATGGGAACCCAACACCAGAGCTAAGGAGTCAGGCTGTACCTACCATGGCCCCTTTTCTTCTTTTGTGTTTTCAAACATGGCTGCCAACACTTCCTGGTTGGCTCAACATCTTCTTCGTAGTCTTCCAATAAATACCAGTCCCAAGTGGAGGTAGACCTCTGAGCAACTAATACACCTGAGTCATCTTCCACCCATGTTTCTATCCCCTCCCTCTTGGTCTCTCCCAGTTTGCTGTAGCCTTCCCCATAAAAATGGTTGGCATCATCTTCACTGCAGGCACCTCCCCTTTGCCCCAGTGTCAAAGACTGTATTCACCAAAGAGGCTGTTGATCTTTTAAGGACAACCAAGGTAAGCCAGATAGCAATACTGAATGCCATCCAGGGGCTGGCCTACCAGAATACTCAGATGCTGACCTACCTGGATGGCATTCACTGTGCCCTGTATGGTCTACAGTGGTCATTCCAGGGTCTGGCCTCCTCTTTGAGTGCAGCCTCCCAC
Organism: Pleurodeles waltl; assembly: GCF_031143425.1. Lineage (NCBI taxonomy): Eukaryota > Metazoa > Chordata > Amphibia > Caudata > Salamandridae > Pleurodeles > Pleurodeles waltl. The sequence goes on from NC_090437.1 coordinate 835,601,900, forward strand.
TGACCTCAACCTTATTCCCATACTCCCATCTCTTCCCAATCCCACATCCTTCCTCCCAGCCCTATCCCAAGTGCACTGAAACATTTGCATGTACCCACTACAACAACCAGAAGCAGCACATCCTCACACCTAAATAGCAAAAAACACAGACACAGACACACGCATGTAGATGCCACACTGATACCACACACCCAACCACCACAACACCATAAGCATACCCACAGTCAGCACACCTACCATGACATAAACACATACACCCACCATCAGCACACCTGCAGATATCACTCCTACCATGACAGAGACATAGAGACTCAGCACCAGTACACCCACAGTCAGCACACCCACAGCCAGCACACCCACCATTACATCAACACCCCCACACACCACCAGTAGACCTAGTCAGCATACCCACCACTATACCAACACTATACCCACACATACCACCAGCACATCCACAGTCAGCACACCCACCACTATGCCAACACCCATAACCACCAATAGCATACCCACAATCAGCACACCCACCACTACGCCAAAATCCACACACACTAGCAGAACACCCACAGATACCAGAACAACACACACCCCTCCACAACAGATACATCCACACATACCCAAATACTGAACACCAATTCCACTCAACAGGCCATCTGTAAAAAACATAACTCAAAACATACAGCACATGCACCAGCCCCTTAGTCACCCACATCTTCAGAAGACACATGCACAACAAACACAGCCACTCCCTCTACCACCCAAACCGAACTCCCTGGAAACCACCCTACCCATTTCCCAAAGGAGGACCTACATTTTGTCCTGGCCCTGACCAATTTCAAACCCAAAACCACCCCTCTCAAACACATTTCTATCCCTTCCACCCCCCAAACCACCCAAGCATAACCCCAACCTCACTCAAACATCTTTCCACCCCTTCCAAATCCTAACCCACCCCTACCAAATTCACCACTCCTAAACCCAAAACCACTCCTCTCAGATCCAAAACCACCACTCCAAAACCAAATGTCCCAAACCCAAGAACCCCCCTCCCCTTCCAGTGACATAATTGAGGTACCTGATCTCTGCCCTATAGATGCCCCTTCCAGTGGAAGTTTATTTTGGCAGTGACATTAGGAGGCAAGTTTAGGCATGCACTGACACTGTGGACTATAGGCCTAGTGCCGTTTCTTTCTTCTGTACAGTATTTATGAGTTGTTAATAAAAGGATTACCTCATGTTTATAAAACATTTTTCTTTTGAGAATATCTTTGTCCTGGCCTTATTTAAAGAATGTTTCTAATTATTTGCTGATAATGTAATTTATGCTAATGTGTGTGCCATGCAGTTGCTCTCATTTGTGACAGTGACAAGCACAGTTTGTGGCTTGTAGTTTTTTTAATTGCATACATTATTGTTTGTGATGGACATTTTAATTTTCGTGCAAGCATTCATGTTGTTACTGGAAGCTTACTCCAAAATTAAATGTGTTTCTGTTTTTATGACTAGAGAATGCATGTATGTTTATTTTGACATGATGTGTCAATGATATGCACATATGGATTACACAGAGAACCTGGCACTTTATAATTAAGTGGCATCCAATGTTTGCGATATATTGTACACTCCAAGGGGACATATGACCTTCCTATGTCTCCGCCATGTTTGCAGTTTAACATTAGGATTGGTAGTGCATTCTGTGTGTACCCACTTGTGCCATGTTGTAGTGGAATTGCTACATTATCATGGGACTGGTTGGTTCCTATTGAGTATACTGCTTCAGTTAATATTTTCAATTTTTGGGGGGTAATTATTGCACACAACTATGCAGACACATTTCTCTCTTTAAATGCAGTGACTTTTTGTGTAGGTGTCCATTGCCATGAAGGCAGTTCAAACCAGATTGATGGGTGCTACATATATCTCGAGGTCTGCTCTGATGCATTTCACATATAAGCATTTTACATCATTATAGTATTATTTGCCAAAAATATTTACAAATGCACAAGTCCAGTGCCTCTGTGAAGCAACAATTCTGAGGATAACAGGAATGGTTGTGACTTACCTTCTGTTCCAGTGATGATGGGATAGATCCTGGGCCCATATCTATTTGATGGGAGTCCCCCTCGCCCAGCCTATTTCAGCCCTGGGGACTACATCCTCCAGTGCCCACTACATTAAATAAAGGAGTGGTCCACACAGTCCCTGACCAAGGGTTGATCTCAGGCCCGGGGATGCCATCCCCTGGGGCCTGGCCTTATTAAATGGAAGAGGGGGCAGCATGGCCCTCCTCTCTAGGCTGATTTTAGTCCCAGAGACCCCATCCCTGGGACCCAGCCATCTGTCCAGGGTGCCCCACAGGGCACCCAGTGTGCAATGGGAACCTGGGGGGAGCCTGAAAGCCCTTGCAGCCCTGGCCCACTCCTCACCTCCTGCGGGAGGCAGCTCCATGTCTGCTAAAACAATCATTTCCTCTGTTTCCCTGACCACATCTCTGCAGGTAGGGAAACAAAGAAAACTTCCGCTTGCAGCAGGTGAGAGCACTTTGACAGATCTTACCCACTGAAAGTAGAGTGTTTGCTCTGACTTGGTGGGAGCTGTCAAAGCTCCTGCCAAGTCAAAGCAAACAGCTATGCCCCGGAGGTGGGTAGACCTGGACATAGTTGGATCCGGCTTGAGGGGTTGGCAGTCCCCAGTGCCAATATTGGATCCTTGATGGGCGTTACTCGCCAAACCCTCCAACGTTTAAATAGCCCAGGGGAGGTGGTGGGCCCCAGGGCCGGGACAGTGCCTGACCTTCTTCATTATTTAATTTCAGTCCAGAGGAGGTGGCGGTCCCTGGGTCTGTGGGATGGCTGCGTGCTGAAAGGACAGATGCAACAGTTTGAGAGTGTCTGTGCAAATGCAATTGGACATGAACTTTGATCACACAAAATTTGTTTAAAGCCTAGCATTTCCCTATGCCAGGTCATATATCATATATGCCTTTGTCTCTTATACACTTGTAGTCCCCTCCATGACAAAGGGCTTTAACAGCATTAGTAAACACATAGGCCATGAGACATTTCTAACCCACTGAAGTATACAGCTAAAATATATTCACATTTCCAAAAGATCCAGGCGTTGGGCTTGAATTTCACTTCTCAGGATGGGATACCACAACATCTATGTGATGCAATCTTACATCTGCAAATTTCCCTTTAAGTCACATTTCTCAACATCATTGATTTCTCATCTGGACAGAATTAAGGACACCAAAATGTTGTTTGGGGGACAAGTAATTTCTCACCAATGTGGACACATTCCTGTCTGTTGCAATCAATAGAGTTTGGCATATAATTTCACTTTGTTTTACACACACTGCCTTACATGCACACTTGTGAAGGACTGAGGCATCAGGCCAACTTGCTACTGTCCATATGAACTGAAAACAAATTGGCTGTACCAATAGGTTTCAAGCAGGTTCCAGATTAGGAATGATGACACTGTACACATGTTGACAGTCCTTATGGAGCCGATGCTCATTATCATTTTATCATAGCACCAACTTACCAATGTCAACTCTGATACATCAACTGAATCATAGGTTTGCAGCTTGCCATGTCCCTAATAACAAGGCCTACATGACCTACTCAATTTGGTGATACCACCTGACCCAATCATTTAATGGGGCTTGTTTGGTCAAACTGTCTCTCATGACAGAGAAAATGCAGGTACCCCTTTGTTTGCATGCAGCCATGTTTCAGCTCAAAACCGTACTTGGCTTTTGAAGAGGAATTTAGTGACAACCTCCAGCACAAAGCAGTACATCAGACACAGCATCAGACAATGTCTGATTAACTTATACCTCTAGAAATCCTCTTGTGCTTTGGATGTGTGCCATCCGTCATGTTGATGCCATACAACATTGCTGGAAATTATAAAGGTTCAACAACAAAAATATCTACAGACAATAAGTTACCCCTTTTATGCTGCTGTTGGGCCCTCAACTACCCATCAAGGTCAGAGTAGGTCACCATTAGGATGCAGGCCATTAGAGGGGTGTTAGGATGCACCACACCTGCTTTGATAGTTGTTGTGACTGCCTGAATTGGCCTTCTGCAGAGCTGCACGTTGAACGTCAATGGTCCTCCTACCTCTTCGGACATTGTAGGCTGCGCTGCTTATGGATCCCCAGGGATCGCACCTTTTGGCGATGGCCTTCCATATTTTCCACTTTTGATGGGCATTGACCTTTATGAATGATAGAAAAGAACAAGAAGATAAGTTTTGAGTGATTTGTTTTGTTTGGCGCATTGTGACACAATTTTGCAGCATTGTTCACAAGCCTTCACTAAACAGTAACTCTGTCTTTTCATAGAACATTTAGAGGCTCCTAGAAAATACAGATTTACAGTATTCATCTGAGCACCATCAACACTGCCCATCTCCTCATGTTACTAATTCAAGCCCAAAACATCATCTAGGCCAGGGCCATCAAACAGTTCCTTTTGTAAGAACCACTTCTGATTTCTAGCAATCATCGTGAGCTACTAAAGGCTTAACAACCTGTACAATCCTTGTACAAAACACTGCACACAGATACATTGTCTTCAGACCTACACCCCTAAGAATTAGCATGCATGTTTTGCATCACATACAGTGGCTAAAGGCAGTATGGAAGGGCAGCTAGACCAGGGATTTGGGGGATGTATGAACAATTGTGTATAGGGATGGGACATACTTGTGTGCATAACTGAGAACCTGTGGCATTTGAACTTGCAGGACAGAAAATATGTTGCCCTATATGTGGCACCATGCTATTTAGGAAACCTCACAAAGCATCCTATTACCCAATATGGGCTGTAATCCCACTTGACAGGGCAACATCAGACAACTCCACTACTTTAAAAAAAAATCTGCCACTTAGCATCACTATCATTTTGATATTGGTTGTATGTTATCACTCATACTACTAGTACACTGTCTGCTCGTCACTAGTAGTAAGGGGCTTGCAGTTTGTCTGATGAAACTGAAACTGTGAGTTACATGGACAGATATTATAGCTTCTCATTTCATCCACTGTTTGCATCAACAGGATTTGGCCACTGTGAAGGGAGTTTATGCTTTGGGTAGACTGCCACATGTGTTTGGATCAATAGATGGCACACATATTGCCTTGGTGCCACCACACACAAGTGAACAGGTCTACGGCAATCAGAAGACTTCCATTCCATCAATGTGCAAGTTGTCTACTTACCCGATTTATACATCTCAAATGGGTATGTGCCCACATTCCAGGGTCAACACATCATTAATTTGTATTAAACAACTGCATCATACCACTGCATATGTCACAACTTGGACCAGAGAGGGCCTGACTTGTCAGTAGGTACAATATTACTTGAGGATCTTTTACCTGAATCCCAGTTTAGGTAGGTACAATTGTTTGACATGGTATTAATCTGTTGATGTGTTGGATCCATGAAGGAGACTTAGGCCTTCATCATCACATTTGCGGTAAAAACTGCTTACCACCACACTGACGGCTGCCAACATACCGCCGCGGCGACGAATATCCGTGTGGCATATTATGACCCACACACAAAAAAAACGACAGAATACAGCCACATACACAAATTCGCCAGCCCAAAGGTCAGCGGTAAACTGTTGGTCCCAACACCTATACCGTTACACCAACAGAACAACGCCCACCATATCATGACACACAAAGCACCATGGCGGAAATTCAACGGCAGTAAACCATTGGTGGTACATACTTCCGCGCTCAGAATGGACACCCAAATATTAAACTGCACAACATTGGCCAATTCAAACAATACACACCTGACACATATACACACCCCACACCCACCCACTCACACCACTATAAAACACACACCCACATTACCCAGAACCCTTTACCAATACAAATCATTGCCACCAGACAGACATCAAGACCACTGCAACAAATACACACACACCCATACATCCCTCATGCACTCCATGACGCACACCCAATCCCACCACCCAATACCCACATACTTACACACATCGCACAACACCCATGGCCACACAAAGGCATCCCCGTTTCACAGATGAGGAGTTGCAGGTCATGGTGGATGAATTAGTCAGGGTAGAGCTACGGCTTTTTGGAGCACAGGTACAGCAGATATCCATTGCAAGGAAGATGGAGCCATGGTGGAGAATCGTGGACAGGATGAACGCCGTGGGACAGCATCCAAGAACAAGGGACAACATTAGGAAGAGGTGGAACGACCTACGGGGTAAGATGCATTCTGGGGCAGCAAGGCACCAGCTTACCATACAGAGGTCTGGCGGTGGACCCCCATCTCCTCCCCCACAGTTCAGAGCATGGGAGGAAGATGTCTTGGCATCACTGCATCATGAGGGACTCGCTGGAGTAGCCGGAGCCTGGACACTGGTAAGTCAACATTTAGCACTTATCACCCCATACCTGCATGCCATCACACACCCTCACCCTCACTCCCATCACTCCACTCCATCCCACACACTGCACCTACACATATGACTAACTCCAATGCCCAGTCCTGCATGCCATACCAATTCATGGACAGCCTTCCCAGCCCTGCATTGACACCCATCACCAAAGCTTGCACCGCATAGGGGAACTAACAATCCCACAATACATCTCCATACACAATCAAAGGTAGCAGGGCCATACAGGGGAGAGAGAGATGTACAACATGTCACAGGCATGAAGCATAATACATGACTTAGATCCTCACAGGTGCCCCAGCCAATCTCAGTGGAGAGGAGGTGCCATGACTATCCAGTCCCCCAACAGAAGATGCCCCCAGTGATGACAGTAACTCTGGACTCTAGGATCTGGATCAACCACCTGGCCCATCAGGGACCACTGGACAGTGGGTCACCCCAGCCCATTCACAGTATACCACAGAGCCTGCCTCCTCAGTTACCAGCTCCGCAGCACTCACCCAGTGTCCCCACACCTCTGTCCCCAGGACACGTCAATCAGCAGTGTGTCCACTTGTACAGGGACCCAAGTCCACACCACATACCCAAGACAAACAGGGACCTGGTCAGTGGCAGTGGGCACACCGTTCAGGGGACAGGGCCACAGGGCAAACGGGACACTTAGAGGACCGCCGTGCGCCAGTGGGAGGACAGGCCTAGGGAACCGACTCTCCAGGAGGCACTCACCAATGTCCTGGGTACCTACCAACAATCCCAGGACACGATGGGCCAGATCCTGAAGAACATGCAGAAGAACAAGTGGCTGCAAGAGGAACACCAGCAGGAGATCAGGAAGGACTTGCAGGCCCTCAACACCACCATGATCTCCATAGCAGGGGTGCTGGCAGACATGGCCAACATCATGAGGGAAAGGACTGCACAGCAGCGGGCCCCTACCAATAGCCAGCCTATTGCCCAGCCCTCCACTTCTGCTGCCGCTAGTGGACAGGAGGCCTCGCTACAGAACCCACAGGCCACTAGCACCCCTCCCCCTGCAGAAGGTGAACAACCCCGCAAACGTTCCCTGCAAACCAGACAGAAGCCAGAGACACGTGCCAAGACCAAGACCACAGCCAGTAAATGAGACTCTCCTGATTGTACCCCTTGTGTCCCACCCTTTCACCTTGTCCACTTTGAACTGACATTGCTCCCTTTCCTATGGCCCCTTGGGCACTGTACCCGTGTTACAAACTGACTGGAACAATACCCTGGACTTTCCTCCACCATCACCCCATTCCATTGCACTTTACCATCAGTTTTATAGCACTACAGTAAACACACTTGAACACAATTTGAGTAACACTGTTTTATGTGTCTTAAATGTGCATTTGTGTCAACAGTCACATCGAGCGCAAATGATCTGAACACTGCGATAGCTAACAAATAATGACCTGGAACTGTCTGTAGTGATCACATCAGGACAATGTTGTCATATCACCAACCTCTGGAAAATGAGAAGCCATAGGTGACAGTAAGTTGAGATGCAAAGGAAGTGAACGCCATCATGCGAAAGGCACACAGATAAATCAATATTCAGAGTAATGTTCAGTTCCACTGTCCAACCTGTTTATCATTGGAAGTATTGTCGTACAACTGATGTTCTGTTGTCCTCATCATCATCCTCTGCCTCCTCATCCTCACTGTCCTCAGGGTCCACTGCTGCCACAGGGGCATCTCCAGTCACCTCCTCTTGCAGAAAAGGCACATTTCATCTGAGGGCCAGGTTGTGCAACATGCAGCATGCCACTACTATCTGGCAGACCTTCCCAGGTGAGTAGCACAGGGATCCACCTGTCAGATGGAAGCACCTGAACCTGGACTTCAGGAGGCCGAAGGTCCGCTTGAATAGTCTTCTGGTTCACCCATGTGCCTCATTATAATGGTCCTCAGCCCCTGTCCTGGCATTCCTCACAGGCGGCGTTGTGGAGTTTTGGCTTCTGCCAAACCCCACAACTTGTAATGTGGCGGTCTTTACCACCAGGTCCGCGGTGGTAAGACCACCACAGCCTTGTAAATAGTTAGCAATTCCACAGGGTACTTCTTTACAAGTTTTCAAGCAAAGTTACATAGAGCTGAGGTTGTTTTCTGGTAGTGTAGCTTCCTAGTGGTATGGCCTTTGACCATGAGCCAGCCTAATCAAACACAATATCCAGATATGAAAAGATATTGGTGTTACAGATCCTGGTACCACTTATCGATAAATGTCGGGACTCTGGAATTCTTTTCCCACATGTCATGGCAAAAGTCTTACTTCTGTTGACTAATAACACAAATTCCTTCATGGGTGTACGAGCCAAAAGCGTTGTCAGCTTCAAGAAGGGCAGGGACTGGTTGATGTACTATTTGGGGCAGAGTTTTGCAGTGTTCTACTAGTACTCCTCCGAAGCTATTTATATATAGAGGTATCTTTTGAAGGCCTTCGCGCCACCTTAACCGCCCTAGAGTAATAATTTTTTACGCTAAGGCAGCATTAAGGAGGCCTTTCACCCACACCATATTTACAAAGTGGCGCAATGCTTGCATTGCACCACTTTGTAAACCCTTATGCCATATTATGCCCACATCAGGCATAATGTATGCAAGGGGGGGTGCTCTGATGCACAGAGGCCCAAAATAATGGTGCAGTAAAATTTAAAACATTAAACTGCACCATTTTTTCTATCATTTTTAATGCCTGCTCAAGGCAGGCATTAAAATGACGCACCCATTTTAATCAATGGGCCTCCCTGTGCTTTGCTACACTATTGTCAAATTGTTTGACGCTAGTGCAGCAAAGTGGCACAAAAGCGTAACAAATTTTGACACTATTGTCCTAACAATCCCATGGTGTGCCATATTGTAAATATGGTGCAACCATGGTGTCATTAGGCGGGGCCAGGGCAACGCAAGAACAGTGGGACCGATGCACCACTTTCTTGTAAAAGTGCCCAATCGTGTGACAAGGAAGGATGCAAGAACACAACCCTGCCTCATCGCCTCTCTATGCTGAACGACCATGTACACTCACTCGTAACTCCATATTGCACCCTCGCCGTACACACTTGGTAAAGTTGCCTAAGAAACTGTACTATGGGAAGATCCACACCAAGGCCCATCATAATTGACCACAACTTATTATGAGCAACACAATTAAATCCAGATTATCTGTCAACAAAAAAACAAAATGAAAGTCCCTGTTTGATCCAGCGGTACTTCTCCATTAGCATCTTTATATTGAGTCACTGCTCAATGCTCCAAACTCCGGACTGAACACCCACCGTACTGTAAATCAGATAAGATAATCATATTGTGTGCCCCAACCTGCCGTCTATCCAAGATGATGCACCCCTCTATCTTGACCAAAGCATCTAATAGTGAGATCTGCCGGTAGCAGACTGCACTATGTTGGTCCCCCTTTTTGTAGATAGGGACAATGAGAGACTCTGACAATGATGCTAGGAAATCTACTCGACAGCAGGCCTCTCAGACCCGAGTCAATAAAGGTCCCCAGAGAACAATATTGGCTTTAAAATGGTCTGTGGTATACATTTGGATCCCAGGGCTTTCTCCCCTTTATTTGCATTTAAGGCCTTAACAACGTCATCTAATGTATATGATAAACTAATGGGAAAATAAGAGAGAACCGCAGAAATACTGACAGATACCTCATGATCACAACCACCCGACCCCTCAGAAGAAGAAATCGAGTAAATACTGAAAACATTTGCTATCCAATCTTCCTTCATTAGGCCATTTCTCTAATGATTGACAGCTAACTTATAGTTCTTCTTGGCAGCCCAGTTTTCGTGCTTGCATTAAGGGGATTTATGGAAGGCTGCTTTTAACCTTCTATGTGCTTTGGAACAAGGCCTGTCAACCCGGCCTTTCTACTTGTATGCTGGACACCTCCTGGCAACCAGCAGATTATCCTTAACCCCACATGCAATGGTCAGAAATGCTGCTATGACTTTCTCACAGATAGTTGCATTGTATAAGCAGACTTAGAATGCCTCCTTGTGTCCTTTAATTAGTTATTTTGAAAATTAATTTGGCTCAACGTGGGACTATTGCAGGGAATATCCATTAACGCTAGCAATGTCAATACTTCCTATTGTATGAAAGTCTGGATTTGACTTCTGAATCATTATGCCTTTCGTTGTAAGATCAAGATCAATGTTCTGTTGATAGTGATCACTGAGGGCATTATTATGGGTAGTTAAATTTGCAATCCTTGAAGAGTGAGGGTTGGTAATCAATCAATAATCTATAATTTAGTTCCCTCCTGTGCCAATATAAGTGCACCTAAAGGAGACTGATAGAGTACATAATTCATTACTGAAGGCCCAATCATAATTGAATAAAAGATCATTTCATTTATCTCTATAGTGATTTTGAGAAAATTTTTATTGGTCAGAGTTCTCACAATAAGTTAGCCCGCATACCTTTTTTGATGGCTTTGAACACAATTCAATGTTAAAATTTCCTCCCTAAAATATGGTCAAATCCCTTTGAGTACTGTTATCAATTGTTTCAAATTCTTGGTCTAGTTGATGCAAAACAATAATTAAGTCTACCTTTGATCATTGTTATAGAATGTGACCACTGCTACTAGGCATGTAGGTGAAATAGCAATAGCTATAATCCTGTAAAAACTCATAGACACTGCCATGCTTTTATTAGATGAAGACAATTATTTCAAAACATAGGTAGTTATGCCCCCCTTTGGTCTTCTAGAGCTAGATGGCACAGCTGGTGTAGGAAAGGTCCTGTAACTATTAAGGTGGATTGAATTTACCACCCAAGTCTCCTGCAGACAAAGTATTGTGTAGTTAGTCACAAATTCAACACCTTCTGCCCTTTTGCTATTATTCTGCAAGCCAATATAACACCCCAATTAGGGTGCAGTCAGAAATGACATTAATACCAGTAAGACTTTCAGAAGTATTATTCGTCGATCCGCTGGGAATACCAGGCAAATGCTCTAAAGATCTGGTCACTAGTCTGGATTCCATTGCAAGTCAGTTGACACCATCCAAATGAATTAAACTGGAAAAGCGATTACTAGTAGAAATGGGGTGGGGCTCACTACATCCCCTATTAGAAGTCAAAAACCACCTAGGAGCCTCCCACAAAGTCACTGGTTGATAAAAATAAACAAAGGGGTAATAGTGATATGTAGTTTGGGGAAACCAAAGGAGAACTAGCTCTGTCTAATAAGATTTCAACTAGATGGAGTGTTTTATAAGACAAATCCCCACAGTCTCCCTGGACAGTTGTCCCCCCTCCCAACCCATTTCACTCTCCTGACCCTCTTTATATCCTTGAAAAGGTCATTTGTGAGCCCTGTTTATTGCCCACTCATGCAGTGCTTTGTTCAACAGTGAGGCCCATTAATTTTGTTCCATAGGAGCTAGTGTTGAAACATTGGTCAAAACTGCCACATAGGGCGTTGCAGCAGGGGGTAGATTAAGAAACTCATAAACTTTTCCTGCCATGCCATCCCCCTCTTTACTCTTTGCATGGCTTTGTACCAGTGTGGGGGGATTATTCTCGCTGCTTAAGGTTTTTGAATTAGAAGCTATCTGCGAGTCAGCTAGGCAGGTCGCTGTGCGTATAAAAAGGCCAATGTCAAAAGAAGTTCTACACCCATCTGAATGCAGATGCAACACAACCATAAAATCCTATCCCTCACCAGGTCATATAATAAGAGTCAACTTAACCCCAGTTGGCCCAGTTGGGACCTCCTGCAACCTGTGGACACTCTGTAGAAGTACTCTAGTAATTAATCAGTCTACACAGGTTGAAGCAAGTCGTTCCACCTGGGTCACACATGCAGTGAGGGAAGTCAATGTAGTCTTAACAAAGGATTCCAAAGATTGTACCAGAGTCAATAAAGACTTCAGATCATCAGATATGGCTTTGCCCGTAACCTTCTTGGTGGTAGTTTACCAGTAATTAGTTTAACTGGTAATTTAGAATTTGGTGTCATTGCCTGAGCTTCCCCTAATGTTATGACACTAGATTTTGGGGGAAACTCCAGTATCCTGGGGGTTTTAACAGTGGCTGGGAGACAGGCTCACAGATGGATAAAGAATTAGAAATATTTTGAATTCATTCATTACTGCTCTTTCCTATTGCATTCACCACTGTCATTTTAGGTGAAGGGGAGTACTGACTACTGCTCCCCAATCTCCCTATATTGCCTGACCGCAGCGGTTTTGCCGCGGTCAGAAGTGGAAAACCGGCGGTCTCCCGCCTGTTTTCCGCTGCCCATTAGAATCCTCCATGGCGGCGCAGCTCGCTGCGCCGCCATGGGGATTCTGACAACCCATGCCGCCATCCTGTTCCTGGCGGTTCTCCCGCCAGGAACAGGATGGCGGTATGGGTTGTCGTGGGGCCCCTGGGGGCCCCTGCAGTGCCCATGCCAGTGGCATGGGCACTGCAGGGGCCCCCGTAAGAGGGCCCCACTAAGAATTTCACTGTCTGCATTGCAGACAGTGAAATTCGCGACAGGTGCCACTGCACCCGTCGCACCTTCCCACTCCGCCGGCTCAATTCTGAGCCGGCGTCCTCGTGGGAAGGGGGTTTTACACTGGGCTGGCCTTTTGGTGGTCGCCCGCCAGCCCAGTGTTAAACTAAGAATAGCCGCAGCGGTCTTCCGACCGCGGTGCGGTATTCTGGAGGGAGGAAGTCTGGCGGGCGGCCTCCGCCGCCCGCCAGACTTAGAATGAGGGCCCAAGTTCTATGCTTCCAAACACATAGATGTTGCAAGTATTGTCACCGAAGATATACATGTAAAGGGAAATTTTATATAAGGTGTCATTTTGGAGTTCCAAGACCTATCATTTCCAAAAGAAGAGTACACAGCTTTCTATCTGCAGTCAGACATACACTGACACAACAATCACCAAAAAATACATATAATTTGTGAGGATCAGAGGCCACAAAGTATGCTAATGATTATAATCCTATCTTTCTGAAATTACAGAATGCAAATATGGACATACAGTTTGTTGCAGACAACTCCATTGCTGTTGCTTGCTATGTCACTTTATACATTATAAAATCAGAGAAGATAGAAACAAAGGAAATGTGTGATGAGATTTCTGTAGAAAAGTCTCTAACCAAGAAATTGGACAGCTTCAGCTTGAAAACGCTTTCACATAGGGAGATAAGTTCCTATGAGTGCTGTGACAGGTTTAATTCAGCTAACTTGTACTCAAAGTCTAGGGGAATTGTTTCAGTTAGTCTAGGCCTTGCCAACACACGAAACAGAGTTTTGAAGTCCTTTCCAGAAATTCAGTACCTAGCAGAGTTTGATCCAGAGAGTACAGATATTGTAAAAACAACTATGTTGGATACCTACTATCCAAGAAGTCCACACCTTCAGAACATGTATCTTTATGATATTCTGCAATACTATATCATCAGAAACAATGTGATAGAAAACATTGATGAGGGGAAACATGCTGCAGTTGGTTGTGACAGTGGTTTGGTTCGACATGCAAAAGGTAATTTAATAAGCCAAAGAAAACTTAGCTGTCGCAGACAGCATTGAGTGTTCAACCTTTCCCAACTACGTGAAAATGTTAAAAGAAGAAATTGAACAAGGGAAACAATTGCTATTATTAGAAATGGGGTAATTGGTTGGCAGTCAGGTTACCCCCTGTCCAAACAAGGGCCCTCACTCTAGTCAGGGTAAGTCACACACTTAGAAAATTATATAAAGTGTCTCTAGTCTCTTAAAAGCAACAAATGTCTCTTGCAAGCACAAAGTACCTGGTTTGCGTTCAAAATCTCCCAATGAACCGCAGAGGAGGAGATGCGTGTAAAACAGGGAGGTGTGCGTCGATTTCTTGGGTCGCACACGCTGATGCGTTGTTTATTTTCCACGCAGGGAAGGCTTTGAGTCGATTTCCAGCGCGCGGACTTGGATCATCTTCGGGTTGCTGGGTTTTTGGATGCCTCAGGGATGATGCATTGAAATCCGGCGCTTGCAGGATGAAGTCACAGGGGCTGCGTCGATCCGGTGGACGATGCGTGTAAATTTCTACCGCACGGCAGGCGCTGCATCGTTTCTTCTCAGGAAGTCGGGCTGTGTCATTCCGGCTCAGCTTTGCGTCGATCCAGTGGGCCGTGGGTCGAATTTCCAGAGGTCACGTTGGCGCTGCGTCAATCTTCTCCTTGTGAAGACGAGCTGCTTCATTCCAGTCTGCGTGTGGTTATTTTCTCACCGCGATGCAGGCTGTGCGTCGTTTTCTGCAGGCTGTGTATATATTTCTGCTGCACAGGGAGTTCTTCTTGCAGGAATGAAGTCTTTTTGGTCCTGAGACTTCAGGGAACAGGAGGCAAACTCTATCCAAGCCCTTATAGAGCAGTTCTCAGCACAGCCAGAGAGCAGCAAGGCAGAAGGGCAACAGCAAGGCAGCAGGCCTTCTCAGAAAGCAGTCAGGTGAGTCCTTTGGGCAGCCAGGCAGTTCTTCTTGGCAGGTTGCAGGTTCTGGTTCAGGTTCTTTTCTCCAGGAAGTGTCTGATGAAGTAGAAGTATCTACCTCAGAAGTGTCTTAGTTGGTAGGGGCAGAGGCCCTGTTTAAATACCCAAATGTGCCTTTGAAGTGGGGGAGACTTCAAAGAGAGGCTAAGAGGTGCACAAGGTCCCCTTTCAGTTCCATCCTGTCTGCAAGGTTCCCAGTAGGGGTGTGGCAGTCCTTTGTGTGAGGGCAGGCTACTGTTATTTGACATGTAAGTGTCAGGCACTCCACCCTCCCAGCCCAGGAAGACCCATTCAGTATGCATATGTGTGCAAGTGTGACTGAACATCCTGTGTTTGGGGTTGTCTGAGTGAATGCACAAGGGAGCTGTAACCTAAACATAGCCAGACGTGGATTGGAAGGCACAGAAGGATTTGAGTGTAGAGAAATGCTCACTTTCTAAAAGTATAATTTCTAAAAGAGTAATATAAAATCCAACTTCACCAGTAAGCAGGATTTTCTATTACCATTCTGGCCATACTAAATATGACCTAGCTACTCCTTTCAGATCAGAATCTACCACTCAAACAGTATATGGGAGTATCCCTAATGTTATCCTATGAAAGGAGCAGGCCTCACAGCAGTGTAAAAACGAACTTAGGAGTTTTACACTACCAGGACATATAGAACACACATGTTCATGTCCTGCCTTTTACTTAAATAGCACCCTGCCCTATGGGCTACCTATGGCCTACCTTAGGGGTGACTTATATGTAGAAAAAGGCGAGTTTAAGGCTGGGCTTATACTTTTAAATACAAAGTCAAAGTGGCAGAGAAACTGCACACACAGGCACTGCAGTGGCAGGCCTGAGACATGGTTGAGGAGCTACTTATGTGGGTGGCACAACCGGTGCTGCATAGCAATTGATAAATTGGAACACCAAGGATTGACAATACCGTTAACTGAAAAACTACAATGAAATTTGGAGAAGTATGTTTCCAAAACTGCAGGATTACAAAAGTGTACACATTTTTGTAGAAATTATAGGGTTATTTTGCAGCATAATTTAAATGTTGAGGAAGAATTAATAATTGGTGCCAGGTGTAAAATAATTGATTTCATATTGTATCCAAACTGGAATGAGGTTGGATACCTAGCAGTTAAGTTTGATCAAGTTGAAGGTATAAAACAGATAGCAAGATCTGCTGCACATTTCTAGCTTGTAAAATACTTGAATCCATAATTCTCAAGGTGTAATTGTAGATACAGGATTCATTAACATTCGTACTGCAGTTTTCAAGGAAGGTATGTCATATGAAGCATTGTCACAGTTTTGTATGTTATCTAGTTTGTATCTCATCAAGTTTGATCACAGCAAACTAAGGCCCTCATTATGTCTTTGGCTGTAAAAACCAACTTCCGCTGCAGCGGCGGCCGCCAAAAGACCGTTGCTGCGGCTACCATCTGATTGCCAAATTATGATCACAGCTGGATTTCCGCCACAAGAAGGGCGGAAATCTGGCTGTGGCCATACTGGCGGATGGTAGTAAGATGGCGCTGCTACCACCAGCAGCACCATGCTAGTAGACCACCGCCAGCTGTATTATGAAAAATAATACGGCCTGGCGGTGTTCTACTGGCATGGCGCTGCTGGTAGTAGCAGCGGCCAGTCCCGTCCCCTGCTGGAAGATCCCCTGGATGCAGGTAAGTCAGGTTTCTGACAGGGGAAGGGCATGGGGGGTGCTGTGTGTGTGTGGGGGTGTGTGTGCATGTGTGTGTGTGCGTGAATGCGAGTGTGTGTGTAGTGTTGTTTGCGTGCATGCATGCATGTGTGAGTGCATGTATGTATGTAAATGTAAATGCGCGTCTGCATGTCAGTGTGAATGTGTGTACGGATGTGTGCGCGAATGAATGGAAGCATGCTTGTATGTAAGTGTGCATGTCTGTGTGAATGAGTGTGTGTCTGCGTGTGTGTGTGTGTGTATGGGGGAGGTTGGAAGGGAGGGGAAGCGTGAATGAAGGGGGTGAGGGGCATCTGGGGAGTGTTGGGGGTAGGCGGCCTCCTATCAGTGACAGGGAAGGAATTCCCTGTCACTGATAGGGCCTACCGCCATGGTTTTCCTGGCGTTACGAATGCCACGGAAACCCTGGCAGTAGGCAGGGTCATGATACTGCCGACGGTACAATGGCGGCCGCCGGGCTGGAGATTCTTATCTCCAGCCCACCGGCTGCTACTGCCATGGTTGTCGGAGTGGTACATTGGCCAACCCGTCAATGTCAAAATGTGGCAGTAAATACCGCCAGCCTGTTGGCGGTACTACTGCCACATTATCTCCGACCGCCGGGGTCATAATGACCCCCTAAATGCCAATTCAAGTTGTGTAAAATAGTATACTTATTTTAGAAGCCTGTATGCTTCTCATTTAGGACAGTATCCAGTTTACGAAATGATTAGGATCTTAGGGAAACAAAAGGCTTCGAAGAATAAGAATGGCATCCCGGAGAAAAAATGCAAGACAGAGAAGAAAGAACATTTGGAGAAAAAAAATAAAAGTGCTGATGAAATAGTTGGTTACCAGTTATCAAATCGCTCTGGAGTCAATTGCCAATGTGGTTCCCAATGCTCTATTCTCTTTACCTCATCTGGTTTATACAATTTACGAAAAATAGATAAAAGATTGTGTTCTGCACTTTCTACCTTGTTAGAACACATGTGCAGCGATAGAACAAAAACATATTCTGCATCTTGTATTAGAGATATGTGTACTGGATCTATACACTTCACTCAAAACACTCAAGATGATGCACAATAATTCTTGATGGTCGTCCTTGGGGGCAAATTTAAGGAAAGTGGCAGCACCACTTCCCTTGCACCCCTTAGCACCCCTCTGCCGCCACCATGTGCGCGTCATATTTAAAATTCAGCACACCATGGCGCAGGGTATGGGGCAATAGCGTAATTTTTTATGCTATTGATGTACTCTGGAGGCGGTGCACCCAAATTTAGGTGCTACTCCTGCAGAGTACACAGGGGCCCATTATCAATAATAATATACCCCCTTTTAACGCCTGCTCTGAGCAGGCATTAAAAGTGCTGAAAAAAATGGTGCAGGGAAATCTCTTAGATTTGCTTGCACCATTTTTTTACTTCCCTAATGGGGAACGCCCCCTGCATACATTATGCATTGCACCACTTTGTAAATATGACACGGGGAAAAGGCCTCTTTAAAGCTCCCTTAGCGTAAAACAATGGCACTATGGCGGTGCTAAGGTGGAGCTAGGGGAACTTAAATATGCCCCCTGGTTTTTTAGAAGGGATGGTACCTATTGACAACCTATTTAGGTTTAGTTAACCATGGCAACCTGACTGTGAAAATTTTAATTCATCATTAAAAACAGAAATCCATTCAGAAAGAGTTATCTACTTAAGTCTACCAGACTGTAAAACTGTGAGTTTTGACAAATTGTTTATATACTCATCACAGAATAAAAGAGTCACAAAATGTCACTCAGACCTTCTACCAACTTTGAGTATAAGAAGAACTGGGAAATATATCATCCTAATTCAACAGTGATGTACAGCGGATGTAACTAAATTGTAAACACAAATTACAGACTCTAAAGCTGGACAAATATAAATTCCTGGTAAAACATATAGCTGTACAGCCATTATATTTAATGAAGGACCACGGCCTCATTACTAGTTTGGCGGAGGGGTTTACTCTGTCACAAATGTGATAGGTATTCCGTCTGCCGTATCACAAGTTGCATAGAATATAATGGAGCTTGTTATAAGGTGGACCGGATATCTGTCACAATTGTGACACAGTAATCCCCTCCGCCAAACTTGTAATGAGGTCCTAGGTATTACATCAGGACACTACACCATCTACGTAAATAAATACAACTGTATGGGAAGAGTGTAATGACAGCAACCTTACATTCAAGCTGAGATTGCCTTGTAAACTAACAAATTCCTATCTACTCTTTCTTGAACCAAAGTTCTGAAGTGGATTATTACTTAAACAATGGAATAATATAGTTCTGGTACTTCTAATACAATAAGTTAAACCAACATACAGCCTACCAAGGGTGATGTCTACATAAGGGATTCCAAATACTGAAAAGCACTTACTCCTGGATAAAACAACATAGACACCACTAAACTGGAAATAGAGATCACATATAGATCAACTAGAAACTAGGAGAAACAACTACTTTATAGAGAAACAAACACTACAAAAGTTATTAAAGCTAAAACATATTTCCGGATATTGAACTTATTTTTAAAAGGTTAAGGCAGATGGACAGAAAATTATTAGAAGAATGCCACAATCAAAGAGTTATAAAAAGAATTAGAACTGGAACACTGACATACTGTACCCCTGTTGAATGGATTACCAGTTTCTACAGCATCATGTGGCCTAACAAGGGTGATGTCTTTATAAGGCTTGTCATATACTGCTACTCTTCATATATATTAATTGTAATATAACACTCAATATAAAATACTTACCCTAAGCATATATCTATTACAAAACTTAAGTATAGGTAAACCAGTTAGCTATTTATTTGAAGTGTGTGTGATGCATAGTAATGTTAATTTAAAATAATGTACTATGCACCTATGTTTTTTTTCTACAGTCTATATGATTGTTTTCTCCCACTGTTAAGTGATGAGTCTCTACACATCACTTCATTTATGGTGTAAAAGTATGGAAGCTGAGAACAGTGAAAAGGGGAAAATAAAATGCTTATATTATAGTTATAATGTATTTACAGTGATGTAAACTTGTTGTGTTTCATTATTAACGACAACTTTTTCATTACAAATTGTGCAACTGTAAAGAACAAATTTATATTATGAAACTTTAACTTCTGTTTACATTTTCTTTCTTTTTACACAAATCAATGGACCTATGTTTTGCAGTACCCATACATATCCATACATACACTGATGCATACAGTCACAAACTCAGGCACACACCAATGGAGGGACTATCCATACACTCAGAAGCCCAAGCACACTCTGATGAATACAATGACACACCTAGGACACATTTTTGCATAGTCTAACTTACCCAGGCAAACACTAATGCATACAGTGACACACCAATGCACAATATAACATATACACTGACACATCCAGGCACACACTGATACATACACTAACATACCCAGGCACCCACTGATGGCTATGTCCACACACCCAGGCACACACTCATTATTGATTGACATACCCAGTCACACACTGACATATATGCTGACACATCCTGGCACACACTGATACATACAGTAAAACACCCAAGCAGACACGCTTGCATATGCTCACACACCCAAGAACACACTTATGCATAAACTGACATACCCAGTCACACACTAATACAGATGCCAACACAGCCAGGGATACACTGACATATATGCTGACACACTCAGGCACATACTGAGATATACACTAACAGAGCCAGGCACACATTTATGCATGCAATAACACACCCAGGCACACACTCATGCATAGACTGACATACCCAGCCACACACTAACATATACTCTGACACATCCTGGCACACAATTATACATACAGTAGAATACCCAGACACACATTAACATACACTCACACACCCATGCACACATTCATGCATAGACTGGCATACCCACTTACAGAGTAATGCATAAGCTGACACATCCACACACATACACTGACATAAATGCTAAAACACCTAGGAACATACTGAGACATACACTAAGACACAGAGGAACACACTGATGAATACACAGACACACCCAGGACACACTAACGCATACATTGACACACCTAGGAACACACTTATACATACACTAACACCATCAGGAAGACACTCATGCATAGACTGACATACCCAGCCACACACTGACATATACGCTGACACATCCTGCCACTCACTGATACATACAGTAAGAAACACAGGCAAACACTCATTCATAAGCTCACACACTCAAGCACACACTCATGCATACATTTGCATGCCCAGTCACAAACTAATGCATATATTGCCACACTTAGACACACACTCATGCATATACTGACATGCTAAAGTATACACACATGTGTAGATTAACACACATTATTACACACGAGCATATATCCTAAGAAAAAAACACAGACACACCTCTTTTTTGAGTGAATGGAATGGTTCTTCAAGGGTTTTTTAAAACAATTTTTCGTTTTTTTGGTGTTTTTATTTTAAACTGGCTCTAAAACAGTTGAGCACAATGAAAACCAAAGAAGAAACATTTCACTGTTCAAAAACAGTAAACTTGTATTGAAAATTAGAAACAAAGACTAAGATTGGTGGTTGCATACAGCGGCAAAAATTATGTGACAGAGGACACCTTTCAGGAGATTAGTACATGACATGTAACTGAGGTGGTCATTAAAACCTCGGCGGTCTTTTTACAAGACTGCCGAGGGACTGCCGTGCTGAAGACCGCCAGTGCAGGTGGTTTTCCGCTCGGCACATTATGACCGCTGGCAGCCCTCTGTCCTTTTCCGGACTGAGAGCCGCCAGCAGCCATACTGGCGGACGGCGGGGAAGTGGAGGTAGCTCCACCTCCACCGCCCCGTCAACAGAACACCGCCCACTGAATCACATCCTGTGATTCGGCGTGGCGGTGTTCTGTTGACAGGGTGCTGACGGCGGAGCTGCCCCCATGGATCCCGTCCCCTCCCGAAGGATCAACGGACCAGGTAAGTTGATCGTCCGTTAGGGGAGGCGGTGGGGGGTGTTGTGTGATGTGTGGGTGCATGGGGGTGTGTGTGTGTATGTAGAAGGGGTGTGTGAGTGCGTGTATGCATGCGGGGGTGTTGTGTGTTTGGAAATGAGCGTGTGTCTGTATGTATGTATGTCTGTATGGATGTGTGCGTGTATGTCTGAATGTGGGTGTGTGCATATGACTGTGTGTGTGGCTGTCGGCATGTATGTTGGTGTGCATGTGGGTATGTGTGCTGGTGTGCTTGCGTGCGTGTCGGGTGTGAATGTGTAACCGCCATGGTCATAAATCCAAAATGTTTACCACCAGCCTGTTGGCGGTAAAACCGCCGCTTCTCCGCCAACCGCCAGGGTTGTAATGAGGGCCTCAGTGAGTCACTACTCCTCCCAGTTCTCAGCAGACACCTGGCATTGTAGCCATGGATGATGATGGTTGTCCTTTAAATGCAGCAGATGTGGAAGGACCTTCTCCAGCTGCCTTCTCGTGCATCATCCTTGTGTATGCTCTCGTGTGTATCATTGTCAGGTGTTCCCACATGAAACTCATTCCATGTGAGTATTTTGTTGACATTCCACAAGAGAGCTGTTTCCCGCAGATGTTACAGGTGACAAACTTGGTGCTCATCCTTCGCTCTCCCTTTTTAGAGGGGATTTTCCTGCTCTTCCTCCATGGTGGGATCTTGCACAGGTTTTTGCAGTGATGAAATACTTGCCATTTTTCAGGATGAACAGACCAAAAATAGACAAAGATACAGGTGCACTGGATCTCACTGCTCGACCAGAAATAACTAGTGTAGGGTGTAGCTACAACAGTAATAGGGTGGAGTCCAAATGCAGTCAATCAAATTATAAGGTTTAGTTGGGACATAGGGTGTTTCCGGAAAGTAGATCCATGAATCCCCGATATAGGTTAAAAACAGTAATATAGAGAAAAACAAATATCGTATATATTATCTATAAGTACCAATAGTAGTACACTAGTAGGACTACAACTGCTGTTGTTACTATATGACAAATTATTTATTTTTTTTAATTCACCAACTCCACAGATCCAGATCTGTGACTCCCTCCCTATCATATGAGCACAATAAGAAACCATAAAGTATGGTCCGTCTATGTTTTGGTACCGCAGAGGATCTGTGAATCCGAAAAACATAAAAAAAAAACCTTGCTAACACTATGGGGGTCATTTCGACCTCGGCGGTAAAAGTCGCTTACCGACGGCCAGAAGGCCGCCATAACACCGCCGCGGCCGCAGTAAACCGCCACGGTCATTCTGACCTGCAACTGGCAAACCGCCAAAAACCCGACATCCACAATATTCCGCCACACCAAAGGTCAGCGGGAAACTGGCGATGACCAAACCTCCACCGTCACGCCAACAGAAATACGCCCATGCCATTCCGACCCACAAATCCCTGCAGCGGTCTTTCAACCGCGGTATTCCATTGGCGGTACACACCGCTGCGGTCAAAATACACACACCTTTACAAAACACAGCCACATTGGATAATTCAAAATACACACACCTGAGACACATAGACACACCACTCCCACACACCCAATTAACTATAAAACACACACCCACATCACCCACAAACCCCTACGACCACAATTGCGAGTGAAGGACAGAGAGAGAGAGCACAGCATGGAGTACACCATCACACAGAGGCAAATCACAACATCACCCACACACTTTCCACGCACAAAACACCATACACCACCACACTCACCACACTCTACAACACATACACCACCCCTCACCTCATCCACACCACCCCATGGCACCCCAAAGACACCCCAGGTTCTCTGACGCAGAACTCAGGGTCATGGTGGAGGAAATAGTACGTGTAGAGCCCCAGCTCTTCGGGGCACAGGTGCAGCACATCACCATTGCCAGGAAGATGGAGCTATGGCAACGAATAGTGGACAGGGTCAAAACTGTGGGACAGCATCCACGCAATCGGGACGACATCAGGAAGCGGTGGAACAACCTACGGGGGAAGGTGCGTTCCATGGTTTCAAGGCACAACATTGCGGTGCAGAAGACTGGCGGCGCACCCCCACCTACTCCCCCAGAATTCACAGCACGGGAGGAGGAAGTCTTGCACATCCTGCATCCTGAGGGCCTCACAGGAGTAGGCGGAGGAATGGACTCTGGTAAGGCAAATCTTCACTACTTCATTCCCCCCACCCCACCTGCATGCCAAATCATACCCCCACCCTCACCTTCATCACACCGACTCCTTGCTAATGGCTCACCATCACAATCCACCCATCCCAAAACCCAGCCCTGCATACCTCCCCAAAGCATGGACATCCATCCCCAAAGCATGCCCACTGCACACACCCATCACCCCCACAAGCCACCGTCACAAAAGCCCCCACAAGGGAATACCAGCACTGGGGGACACGGCCACCCACCCATTACACGAAATGCCACACACAGAAGCAATAACCATACTCTTATACCCCTGCAGGACCCGAACGCCACCACACCGCCACGGAGGGTCCAGAGATGCCCATCCCACCCCCAGAAGAGGCCCCCAGTGATGACAGCAGCTCTGTCTCCCTGGACCCTGATGACCAGCCCGGCCCATCGGGGACCTCGGGACAGTCGGTTCCCCACAGACAGCCACAGGCTACACCAGACCTAACCCCTTCTGGGAACACCAGCACAGCTCCCACCCAGCGGGCCCATGCCTCTGTCTCCAGGACACGTCAATCAGCGGTGTGTCCACCACTACAGGGCACCCAGGTTGACCCACCACCCCAACAACAACAGGGACCTGGGGGCAGTGGTAGTGGGCACACCGTCCAGGGGACAGAGGCCCAGGGAAACAGGGGAACCTGGAGGGCTGCTGTGCGACGGGGGGGGGCAGGCCCAGGGAACCGACTCTCCAAGAGGCCCTCTCCTCCATCATGGGAGCATACCACCGCTCCCAGGAGACGATGGCTACGGTACTGGCCAGGTTCCAGGAGATCCAGGTCATGCAGGAGGAACAGTACATGGGGTTCAGAGAGGAACTGAGGAACATTAGTTCCGCAATGGGACCATCGTCGTGGCCCTAACCCAGATAGTCACCACATTGCGGGACCATGTGGCACCACAAAGGGCCCCTGTCACTAGCCTGGACCAGGAACAGCCTACCACCTCCACCGGCGCTAGTGGACAGGAGGCCCCCACACAACGACGGGCCACCAGAACCCCACCTCCTGCAGAAGAAGAACCACCCCGCAAGCGGAACCTGAGATCTCACAAGAAGACAGAGTAGGATTGCAAGACCCCGCCAGCAAACGATACCCCCTGATGTCATCCCACTGTCCCACATTGTCACCCTGTCCAACCTTGAACTGCCCCTGCTCCATCCTTGCACAGGCATATGGACAATGCACCTGTGCGACTGAGAACTGGACTCTGCCATGGACATTACTCCACCATCACCCATCCCCGTTTTACAATCATGTTCCATAAATTTAGCACTTGAATAAAATCACTTTTTGCACTAAAAAATCTGGAGTCTGCATGTAATTTGAACAAATGTATTAGACATAACGGTGCCAAAATGTTCAGTTACATTGTGATGACAACATACCACTGTCACACAGCTGTAGTCCATGGGCAAACAAAGCAGAGGTCACGCAGTGGGGCCCACAGCTATGAAAACGGAAGGGAAAGCCACAACTCAGTTAACAGGAACTGGGGGGGAATTCAGACAGTAGAGAGGCAGGAGACTTTAAGGAAATGTAAAATGGCGGGGTTGAGTCGTACCTGTGTGCTACTGAAAATACTGTTGTATCACTGTGTCCCTGTTGTCTGTGTCGTCCCCGTCGTCCTCCTCCTCTTCACTCTCCACAGGCTCCACAGCTGCTACAACACCACCATCTGGACCATCCTCCTGCAGGAAAGGCACCTGGCGTCGCAAAGCCAGGTTGTGAAGCATACAGCAGGCCACGATGATATGGCACACCTTCTTTGGTGAGTACATTAGGGATCCCCCTGTCATATGCAGGCACCTAAACCTGGCCTTCACGAGGCCGAAGGTTCTTTCTATAATCCTCCTAGTTCGCCCATGGGCCTCATTGTAGCGTTCCTCTGCCCTTGTCCTGGGATTCCTCACTGGGGTAAGTAGCCACGACAGGTTGGGGTAACCAGAGTCACCTATTAGCCACACACGGTGTCTCTGTAGCTGTTCCATCACATAAGGGATGCTGCTATTTCGCATGATGTACGCGTCATGCACTGACCCAGGGAACTTGGCATTTACATGGGAGATGTACTGGTCAGCCAAACAGACCACCTGGACATTCATAGAATGATAACTTTTTCTGTTCCTGTACACCTGCTCACTGCCACTGGGGGGAACCAAGGCCACATGTGTCCCATCAATGGCCCCAATGATGTTGGGGATATGTCCAAGGGCATAGAAATCACCCTTCACTGTAGCCAAATCGGCCACCTCAGGGAAAACAATGTAGCTCCGCATGTGTTTCATCAGGGCAGACAACACTCTGGACAAAACCTTAGAAAACATAGGCTGAGACAACCCTGATGATATGGCCACTGTTGTTTGGAATGATCCACTTGCCAAAATATGGAGTACTGACAGAACCTGCACCAGAGGGGGAATCCCTGTGGGTTGGCGAATGGGGGACATCAGGTCTGGCTCCAGCTGGGCACACAGTTCCTGTATAGTGGCTCGGTCAAGTCTGTATGTCAGTATGACATGTCGTTCTTCCATTGTCGACAGGTCCACCAGCGGTCTGTACACGGGAGGATTCCTCCATCTCCTCGCAAGTCCCAGCGGACGGTGCCTAGGAAGGACAACATGGAGCACAGAGTCAAGCAACCCACAGGTACGTAACCACAGCTTGCACAGTACACGATTCGCTATGCATTGAATGGCTTGTATGAGTGGCAATGCACGGCCTAGGCCTGTGTGACGCCGTAGAAATTCAGCCATGTGGGCCCTTGAAATGGCGGCTGCTTGACCTGTGAAGTGTGACAATGGGATGTGAGGTCAATGCGCTGGCGTGGCACACCGTGGCGGTAGGCGGTCGAAGACCGCGGCGCAAAGCAGCATTGGTTAACATAGAACCCTATGGGTCTCAGGAGCCAATGACGATGTGCGCCGGCGGTCGCGGTACGCACCGACGCGGTACGCACCGCCGCGGGCGTGACCGCCATTTTCTAACTGCTTAATCACTCGAGACCTGATCATCCACAGGAGAGGACCTATACTGCAAGTGCTGCTGTGAACTCGGTCTGGAAGAGACAATGGCTGCTGAGACTGGGGAAAGGGCCCCTGCCTTCACAGCTGAGGAATTGGATAAACTTGTTGATGGGGTCCTCCCCCAGTATGCGCTACTCTACGGTCCTCCAGACCAACAGGTGAGTACACTGGGAGCACGTAGTATGGGCTATGCCTGTGTTGAGTGGGGTGGATGTAAGATGGTGGGGAGGCGAGCGTATGAGGATAGCAACGCACAACAGATGAGAGCATGTGCCACATGGCAAAGTTGGGGAGGGGGGGCCACTCACATTGACCATGCAGAAAAGTGATGATAATTCTTTTTCCACCCTGTCCATGTCACATAGTTCAGCGCCCATCAGAAGATCGACATTTGGCGTGCCATCGCGAAGGACGTCCGGGCCCTGGGGGTCCACAACAGACGGGGCACCCACTGCTGCAAGAGGTGGGAGGACATCCGCCGCGGGAGCAGAAAGACCGCTGAGGCTCTGCTGGGGATGGCCTCCCAACGTAGGAGGGGTGCCAGTCGTCAATTGACCCCCCTGATGTCCCGGATCCTGGCGGTGGCCTACCCCGATTTGGATGGGCGCGTGAGGACATCACAGCAGACACAAGGGGGTGAGTATCAGCACATTCTGCTATATTAGCGCACAGTGGAGGCGTCTGGGTGGGGGAGGAGGGCTGTGGCTATCTCTAGGCCAGGGCGGTATCTGTAGGCTAGGCCCCTCCGTTAGACATGGCCCTGTGCCCCCGCCCCCCACCTCTGTAGGGTGCTAAGTACAGCTATCCATGGCCCGGGCTCACCTAAGTGTGCATTTGTCGTCCATAGACTTGTAGGCCAAGTCACAATAATTGAGTAGTGTACCCCGAGTGCGTGGCGTAGTGCAGGGAGCTTCTGTGTCTGTCCTCTCCGCCAACGCTGCCGCCAATGCATGCACTCAACATGTCTTTCTTTCTTCTCTCCCTCCCTTATTTCTTGGTTTTCCTGCTCATGTGTGCATTAGCATCATCAGGCGGAGGAGAAGTGGCATCGGCGCACGAGAGAGCTGCATCTCACATGGGCCCGGAGGGCCCTGCAACCGACTCAGACTTAACCAGTGAGACGGAGGGCGAGGGTGGCTCCACAACGGGGACCCGTGGAGACGTCAGCGACACCGACACGTCCTCGGAAGGGAGCTCCCTTGTGGTGGCGGCACCATACGTGCCCACCGCTACAACAGGTACAGCTGCCACCCAACGCACCAGCTCCGCCCTCCCAGCAGCCCCTCAGCTTTCGCCCAGTGCCCGCTCGGCCAGGAAGCCGGCCATCTCCTTCGCCCCTGGCACCTCAGATTCTGCCCCAGTTACCCCTGCTGCCCTCAGTGAGGAGGTCATTGACCTCCTCCGGACGCTCATTGTTGGGCAGTCTACCCTTTTGAATGCCATCCAGGGGGTGGAAAGGGAGGTGCATCGGAGCAATGCATACCTGGAGGGCATTCATTCGGGTCAGGCTGCCCATCAGCGATCGTTCAACGCTCTGGCCTCAGCACTGACGGCAGCAATTGTCCCTGTGTCTAGCCTCCCCCCTCCAACTTCCCCAACCCAGTCCCACTCCCCTGTTCCTCTGCCTATCCCAGACACACCTACAGACCAGCCTGCACACACATCAACACCCAAGGGCAGCTCATCCAGACATAAGCACCACAGATCACACAAGCATTCACCCAAGCAACATCCACATGCAGACACAGCAACACCCACTGCCTCCACTGTGTCCCCCTCCTCCTCATCTCCCTCCGCCCTCCCTGTGACGTCTCCACTCACACCTGCATGCACACCACCACCAGCCAGTACGTCCATCACCACCACACTCACCAGAACAGTCCGCACACGTGCAGTCACCACCCCCACTACCATTTACACGTCCCCTGTGTCCTCTCCCAGTGTGTCTGTCACCCCCTCTTCCAAACCACACAAACGCAGGCAGCCACCCACCCAACAGCCATCCACCTCACGACAGCCTCCGTCACAAGCACCTGCACCCAAAGACAGCACACTTGACTCTCCTACAACCACATCCTCTTCCTCCACTCCCATACCCACTACAACTACCCGTCCCTGTCTTTCGAAATTGATTTTCCTTTCCAACCTTGACCTCTTTCCAACAACTGACCCACCCCCTCCATCTCGTAAGAGTCCAACCAGCACCTCAGCCACCACAAGCCCTGCACCTACTAGGACCATCGTTCAGGGCTATTGGAGTCCACCAGCTCCTAGGGCAGGAACATCGGCCAGCAGCAAGGGGACAGCCAGCCCACCCCCTGGGAAAAGAAGCAAAAAAGTCAAGGGCCGGGGCCACAGGCCTGAGACGGCTGCCCCCAAGGACACCAGTCTTGCACCGTCACCTGGCCCATCCACCAAGGGAGGCAAGGGCCCCAGAGATTCTTCCAAGGAGGGCAAGGGCCCCAGAGAAACTTCCAAGGGAGGCAAGGGCCCCAGAGATTCGTCCAAGGAGGGCAAGGGCCCCAGAGAAACTTCCAAGGGAGGCAAGGGCCCTAGAGATTCGTCCAAGGAGGGCAAGGGCAGCAGGGCGAAGAAGTCCGGCAGCAGGCGAGCTGCCCAGGAGGGCCCCACCAGCCCCATTTGGGGTGTGACGGAGGACACCCACGGGCCCAGGAGTCCAACACAGGAGGGCCCCGCAAGCGATAGATCGGATGGCGACTGAGAGGGAATGATTGCCCAGATCTGGTTCCCTAGGAACACAAGACAAGCACCGCTGAACAGGGCCCCGCCGTGAGAAGAACCGCTGAACAGGGCCCCGCCGTGAGAGGCACCGCTCCGCTGGGCCCCGCCGTGAGAAGAACTGCTGAACAGGGCCCCGCCGTGAGAAGAACCGCTGAACAGGGCCCCACCGTGAGAAGAACTGCTGAACAGGGCCCCGCCGTGAGAAGAACCGCTGAGCAGGGCCCCGCCGTGAGAGGCACCGCTCCGCTGGGCCCTTCCTGTCAAGCACCGCTCCGTTGGGCCCTTCCTCTCAAGCACCGATCTGCTGGGACCCGCTGTCTCTGCACCACTCCGCTGGGCCCGCCGTCTCTGCACCGCTCCGCTGGGCCCTTCCTGTCAAGCACCGCTCCGCTGGGCCCTTCCTCTCAAGCACCGCTCCGCTGGGCCCCGCTGACTCTGCACCGCTCCGCTGGGCCCTTCCTGTCAAGCACCGCTCCGCTGGGCCCTTCCTCTCAAGCACCGCTCCGCTGGGCCCTTCCGGTCAAGCACCGCTCCCTGGGCCCTTCCTGTCAAGCACCGCTCCGCTGGGCCCTTCCTCTCAAGCACCACTCCGCTGGGCCCCGCCGTCTCTGCACTGCTCCGCTGGGCCCTTCCTGTCAAGCACCGCTCCGCTGGGCCCTTCCTCTCAAGCACCGCTCCGCTGGGCCCTTCCGGTCAAGCACCGCTCCGCTGGGCCCTTCCTGTCAAGCACCGCTCCGCTGGGCCCTTCCTCTCAAGCACCGCTCCGCTGGGCCCCGCCGTCTCAAGCACCGCTCCGCTGGGCCCTTCCTGTCAAGCACCGCTCCGCTGGGCCCTTCCTCTCAAGCACCGCTCCGCTGGGCCCCGCCGTCTCTGCACTGCTCCGCTGGGCCCTTCCTGTCAAGCACCGCTCCGCTGGGCCCTTCCTGTCAAGCACCGCTCCGCTGGGCCCTTCCTCTCAAGCTCCGCTCCGCTGGGCCCCGCCGTCTCTGCACCGCTCCGCTGGGCCCTTCCTGTCAAGCACCGCTCCGCTGGGCCCTTCCTTTCAAGCACCGCTCCGCCCTTCCGGTCAAGCACCGCTCCGCTGGGGCCTTCCTCTCAAGCACCGCTCCGCTGGGCCCTTCTGGTCAAGCACCGCTCCGCTGGGCCCTTCCTGTCAAGCACCGCTCCGCTGGGGCCTTCCGGTCAAGCACCGCTCCGCTGGGGCCTTCCTCTCAAGCACCGCTCCGCTGGGCCCTTCCGGCCAAGCACCGCTCCGCTGGGGCCTTCATCTCAGGCACCGCTCCGCTGGGGCCTTCATCTCAAGCACCGCTCCGCTGGGGCCTTCATCTCAGGCACCGCTGGCCCATTGGCAGGGCCGGATCTGTGTCGGGCAGGGCTTCACGAAGCACTCTCGGCACCATGCCTCCTCCATAACCAGTGGAGTCTGTAATCCACCAGATGGGACTGTGGCTTTGCACTCCCCACGATGGTACAGTGGGCAATCCACCCACTGTAGAGACTTGTGAGACTGTGGCTTTGCACTCCCCAGGATGGGACAGTGGGCATGGAGGCCCCTCGTGGATCTGGCGTCGTGGACTCATGTGGCTGAGGTGCCCCCCCTTCCCTTCCCCCTGAGGTGCCTGTGGTTTTATTATCTGATGCCCAAGCAGTGTTCTCTCCAATGGAATCGGGTTTCGTGTGTGGGCTTTGCCCATGTGTTTATGCACATTGGCCCACGGACAATGGCATGTAGCCAATATGTGCCGGACTTTTGGACTATGTTAATATTCTTCATGTTGTGATTTTTTTTTTTTTAATAATCTAATATTTCACTTAAGTTCACATATGCTTTAATATACTTCTATTTTAATGATCATTTTATTTTGTCTTTGAATTATTCCGGGGGGTTTGGGGGGTGTAGATCTGACTGGTTGGTCTGCATTGGTGTGTGGAGATTGGGGGGGGGGGTGTCGCGTATGTGTGTGCCCGTAATCTTTTCCCCTCCCCCCTCCCCTGTGTCGTAGGTGCAGTACTTACCGTTGTCTCCTGCGGCGGCGTTTGTGCTCCTGGTAGAGGAGCAGGTAGACAATCGCTGGTAGGATGTTTAATTCGGGTTCCGTGCTGTCCAGATTCCTCGTGGAGTGTATAGAGGTGAGCGTTTTCCCGTTCGTGATCTGTTTCCGCCGTGTTTTTATCGGCGGGGCTCCCGCCCCGGAAAAGGTGGCGGATTGGTGGGTCGTGATAGGGTGGGCGGTACATTGTCTGCCGCCTGTCTGTTGGCGGTGACCGCCGCGCTGTTTGTTTGCCCCGCTGTGGCGGTCGGAGTGTTAAAGTGGCGGGCTGTGTTGGCGGTTCCCGCCAGGGTCAGAATTCCATTTTTTGGACCGCCTGCCTGTTGGCGGGTTGGCCGCCGCTTTAACACTGACCGCCAGGGTCGGAATGACCCCCTATATTTTTATGCTCCCAGATTTCTCATTATATTTGTAACAATTTTGTCTACGTTGTCATTGCTTTCCACTATTTGTCAATGCAGTATCCTTTATTTCCACTGTGATGGCTTTACAGTGGTACCAATGTGCCATGGTTTATTATTAACATAACATTTTTCATTGCAGAATGTAAAATTCATGAAGCAATTGTATGACATAAAAGTTTAAGTAAAATTTCTGTTTCCTTTCATTTTACATGCATTATTGGACCTGTTTACTGCAGTAATGTACATAACTAGTCTAGGGCCAGATGTATGAAACTTTTTTGCACTGGCAAACAGTGTGAATCGAAAAAATCGGCCGTTGGCGAGTGCAAAAACGTGGTCTGCGATGCATGAAAGGCATTCGCAGACCAAAATTAAGAAATCGCAAAAAGTGCGATTTTTTGCATTGCGACCTGGTTTTGCGAGTCGCATTTTGCGATTCGGTATTTCCAGTTGGAAATTGCGAGGTGCAAATTGCGACTCGCAAAATCCAAGTCGCAAATCGATGCATCAAAAAATCGCAAATTGCGATTTTTCGCAGAATGGCATTTTGCACATGCAAAATACCACTAAGTGAAACCAGCTGGTAACCAGCTGCAACCTATATAAAGAGGCCCAGAATGCCTCAGACTCTTTTCCACAATGGCTGCACTCTACGTCATGGTGAGGAGGATGAGGATCTTGGCAGGTGTGAGGAGAGGGAGGAGGAGACATGGGCGCATTTTCAGAGTGTGCATTACACTTTTTAACCTGACAGAGGAGGAAATATATGAGAGGTATAGGTTGAACTCAGCCATGATACTTGATCTGATAGCTGAGCTACAACCCACACTGCAGTGCAGAACACTAAGGACTCACAGTATACCCACCCATGTGCAGGTATTATGCTCCCTCCACCTACTCGCCTCGGGGAGCTATCAAGGGGTCATAGCAGCAGCTTAAGGGGTCTCACAGAGTACCCTCTCTAGATTTTTCAATGCATTTATCAACGCCATGCTGAGCAAACTACACCAGTACATCAGATCCCCCACGCCCCACAGGATATACAGCAGACAAAAATTGATTTTTACCAGATAGCACAGTTCCCCCACGTCCTCAGTGCCATAGGTGGGACACATGTTGCAATCTGCCCACCGTCAGCCACAGAGTATGTGTATCGCAACCGGAAATACCAACATTCATTGAATATACAGGTGATTTGCAATGCTTCCTACATCATAACTGATCTTGTGGCCAGGTACCCAGGGAGCACACATGATTCGTACATCTTTCGCCATAGCGGCATTCACACAAGACTGCTAGCTGGGGAGTTTGGAGAAGGATATCTACTAGGTATTGTCCCTCTTTACAATGGTACATTGATGGCATGCTGATGTCAGATGGCTCAGTTACTCATCATACCCTCTGTCCCTTCCAGGAGACAGTGCCTACGCAGTGCGCACCTACATGATGACACCCTACCTCAGTCCTGCAACACCTGCTGAATGGAGATACGATGCAGCACACAGGGCGACCCGCAACGTGGTGGAGCGCACCTTTGGACTGCTGAAGAGTCGCCTCTGGTGCCTCCACAAAAGTGGAGGGCCACTACAGTACAGCCCAGAGACCACCTGTAGAATAGTGGCTACTTGTGCAATCTTGCACAATATAGCTACCACCAGGGGCATACCTGTAGAAATATGTGAATCTGAATCTGATGACGATGATGATCCCATACCACCCCTACAGCCAGCAGACAGGACCAGTGCAGCAGAGGGAAGGCAAAGGCGTGCTGACATCACACACAACCATTTCAGATGTAAGTATGAATAACACAAATGCACTGACAAATGTACCTGTAGTGAATTGAATGTATTACCTTAATGTCAGGTAATGTTAGTTCAACGAATAGCAAAAGAAATGAGGTAAAACACTAGAGACAATAAAACTTCAGAGCAATGCTCTATTACGTCATAGTGAACACATTACCCCTCTGGCCGCTACACTTACTTTTTGCGGCCACGCACACCACCCGGGTGCCCAGTTACCTCAATGGCACCTCGATTGTCTGCCTCAGTGGCAGTGCTGTGCCTGGCACTGCACCATCTGGTGTCCATTGCGGGTACAGCTAGACTGCTGAGGCTGGAAGTGTCCTCTGTGTCCCCCAGTGCAAGCTCACTAGGTGTGGCTGACCTCTGCCCCATGATGTTATCAATCACATTAGTGATTTGTACAAGTCCCTTAGCCACATCCCTGCTGCTGCGTGCTGCCTCCACCTGTGCAGTCACTGCACGACGTTCAGTCAGTGAGGTTGCAGTAGCCACCCTGTTGACAGAGTGACAGAAGCCCCCGAACATGTTCATGAATCTGCGCTCCTGTCTGCGGTGGCTCACCCTCTCATGGCGCAGCTCCTGGCATAGTTCACGCACAGCACAAGTGAGCTCTCCTGTGTCCTGCGATGCCTGCACCTGTCCCTCATGCAGCAGTTCTATATTAGCACTCAGGCATTCAAGCTGGTGATGCAGGCCCCCCATGTTGGTGTTATGTTGCTGCATATTTTTTTGTAAGCCAAGGATCCTTTTGTTTTGTAGGTGCTGCTGCTGCAACATAGCTGCTTCCAGTCCACCAAAGAAGGAGGGACCCTCACCTGCCTCATTGTGCTGTGCACCAGCATTTGTCGCCATCCTGCGGGGTGCTGTGGTCTGCTGACAACTGGCCTCCTGCATCTGGGTGCACCTGCCAGTTGGAGATGGTGTAATTGGCCCTCCCTGCTGCTCATCCGAGTCCTGACTGAGCTCTGGCAGTGGCAGTGCCTTGGGCCTGCGTCGGACTGGCGCAATGGTGAGAGACCCACTTTGAATCAGAGGCTGGATGGGTGTCAGTCTCGCCTATGCTGGCTGATGCTGTGGCAGCTAGGCCTGGCCCACCTGCAACGACAATATGCAGCATGTCAGTTATGTTTGTTGCAAGTAAGGGCACACAATGGTAATAAAGGTACAGGTACTTCTCTTCACTGTGTTGTAGGTGTTGTGTTCCTCTGGGTGTTGCTCTATTTAATTACATTGTATGTGCTACTTTCAGCTCTGAGTTGTGGACTGCCACTCCCCTAATGCATTGTTGTGCTGCTACTAAGATGTGGAATGGACTACATCTCACAATGGTTTACATTACTTGATAATTCCTAAGGGGCTTTTGTGCATACACATATGGGGTTACAATTCAATATTGCACTTACCTTGGCTGGTACTTGGTGTGCCAGAGGTGTCTATCTCTGTGACCCCAGTCACAGCTTCAGGGAGGAATGTCGACTCCACTAGGTCCTCTAATGGGGTGGATGGTGCCTCTGTGGGTGGACCGCCTCCTGTGCCCCTGGCCTCCTGCAGTCTTCTTGCCACCCTCTCCTTCGCACGGGACAGCAGGTCATACAACCTCTTCTTAATCTCGTCGACCGAGCGCTGTGCCACTCCAATTGCGCAGATTTTGGTTTGAATATCTGCCCAGAGTCTCCTTTTCTTCCTCTCAGGCACCTGGAGTGAGCTTTTACCAAAAAGGCAGTCATGGCTCCTGACCACCTCCTCTGTCAGCACCTCAAGCTCTTGCTCGCTGAATTTGAGCTTCCTCTTTCTCTCTCCCTTCTCCTTTCCTTGGGCTGAGGTATCCATCCTTGTTCAGGTGTGCTGCCTCCTTCAGAGTGTTGCTCAGTGTGGCTGGGCTGCTCTCTCTGGATGCTGGTTTGGGTGTGGCACCTGAAACTGCCTGGGATGACTCAATTCCTGATTGTGATGTCATCAGGCTCCTCCAGGTGTGCTTTCTCAAATTTCTCGCAGTTTGCGATTTTCAATTACCGAATCGCAATTTGCGAAAATGCAAATTGCGATTCGGTAAATCGGCCTCGCAAACCACAAATACCGATTTTTAAGAAATCGCTAATTCCGATTCGCAATTATGTTACATGGCCAATTGCGACTCGGAAATAGCGATTTCTTAAAAATCGCTATTAGCGATTCACAAGGCCATTTCTTCATACATATGACCCATTATCTATTAAAATTGATTGACCATCCATAAATATAGATAATGATACACTAATACACAGTAATGAAATCGCTAATATATCCACAAGAATACTTGTATATGGACTAACTCACCCAGGCACACATGCAGCCAAACACTGCCACACCTAGCCATACTCTAGTGCAGGCACTGACACACCCTTACACACACTCGCGCATACACTGACACACCCAGGCATACACTGACACATACGGAAACACACCCAGGAACATACCTATACACACACTGACACAGCCAGCCATATAATAATACATCCACTGACACAGACAAGTACACACTAATGCATACACTGACACACCCAGACATACAGTGCTGTAGACACTGACACACCCAAGAACACACTGATAAAGAGACTGACACACCCAGGCATAAACTAGTACAGGCACTGACACACCCAGGCACACAGTGATACATACACTGAGACACTCAACATACACCAATTCAAACACTGACACACCCAGTCATACACTAATGCATTCAATAATACACAAGGCACACACTTATGCATGCATTGACACACCCAGCCAGATACTGATGCAGGCACTGACACACCCAGATACACAATCATGCATACACTGAGACACCCAGGTATACGCTTCACATACACTGACACACTTAGCCACTTACCAATGGATATACTGACACATTCAAACAAATAATAAAACATCCAATGACACAGAGAAGCACACACTGATGCATAAAAGGACACGGCTAGACATACAATGATAAAGACACAACACTGACACATCCAGGAGCACACTGATGCAGACACTGACACACCCAGCCATTGGCTAATGCAGGTGCTGACACACCCAGGTATACACTCATACATACACTAAAACACAAATGTATACCCCAGTGCAGACACTGCCACTCTCAGACAATCACATGTGGATACACAAACACAGCCAGACACACACTGACGTATACCCTGACACACCCATGCACGACCAATGCAGAAATTGACACTCTCAGCCAAACACTAATGCATCCAATAACACATCAAGGCATACATTCATTCATACACTGACACAGCCAGGCACACAATTATGCATACACCCACACACCCAGGCACACATCAAAATATACACAAACACACCCAAGCACACAATCTTGCATTCACTAACATACCCAGGAACAAACTCATCTATACACTTACAAATGCAGACATACACTGATGCATACCCTGACACAACCAGGCTCACAATAATGCATAGACTGACACATAAGGGTCACACATCCAAGGACACACTAATACAGATGTTAACATACCCAGACACATACTGATACAGGCACTGATGCACCATAGCATACACTTATGCATACACTTACCCACCCAGACACACACTCAAGCATACGGTAGCATACAAGTGCACATACTAAATTATACACTAATAAACTCAGGCACACACTGATACATACACTGACACACCCACTCACAAAATGCGCTGTACACGGACACACTCAAACACACCCTGCTGCATACACGAACACACCCAGATACAAACTCAGACATGCACTGACACAATGCGACACATACTGATACGTACACTGACAAACCCAAGGACACACTGATGCATGCACCATTCCACCCAGGTACATACTGACATATACACTGACACACCCAAGCACCCACTAATTCTTATAACACCCAGGCACATACTGGTGTATATGCTGACACACTCACTCAAACACTTATGAATTCACTATTACATCCATGCACACACTGATCCATACACTAACGCATCCAGGCACATACTGATCCATACACTGAGACACCCAAGCACACATAAATGCATGCAATCAGACACTGAAGTACACAATAATGCATACACTAACGCACTCAAGCATACACTATTACATACACTGATATATCCACATAGACACTAACACATACAGTAAGACATCCAGACACACTGACCCACACACTAGAACACCCAGACAGAGAGGAAAAGTTGCTAAGACATACTAAAGTATACATTCATACATCTAATAATATATAAAAAGCAATACGCTACAATAATAGACATACATAGTTCTTTGACTGATGAAATGGTGGTTCTAAAAAACTGTTTTTTTTTGTAAAAAACAGTTTTTTGTTCTTTTTGTAATTTTCTGTTGCAAAAGCAAGCCAAAAGGCAAAATGTGCAAACAAATAAACTGGATGGAAGAACGCTGCAATGCTCATGGAAAAACTGTGTTCTGAAACAGGAATCACAAAATAAAAGCAGGAAAAAACCTAACAACAATGCTTCTTTATAGCATCAAAAAATTGAGACACATTTTGAATTTTAAATGCCACACGTGTGTGACAGGTGGCACAGTGTGTGAGCATGCCTCACAATTCTGTACAACTAGCTGGTACAGTAATCTCAGCAGGTGCTGGAGTTTGGCCTGAGCTTGAACTACCTGCACCATCTCCAGATGCTGTCTGTCTCTGCCTCACCATCCATTGGTATGCACATTCATGATTGTCTTCATGTGTTTCCATGACTATATTTTTTGACAGTGCCATGTGAGAGTTCTTTGCCACAGAGCTTGCACTGCACAAATCTTGCTGAAACCTTTTTCTCCCCTGAGGGGATATTGAAGAACTGACAGACATCACTGCCCTTTCTACTGGTTTATGGTTGTAGTTCTTCATCATCGGGAATAACCTGTGGATCTCCAGATTGGGGTGGTGCACTTCCTTCTGCTGTTTCAATTTGTACAGGAGCCAGGAACATAGGAACAGGGTTTTCCAGCAAAAGACAGGAGAAAAAGAACTTATTTGGGGGTGGTTTCTTTAGAAAATGGTTGTGGTTAAATAGTAACCAATAGAAAAAAACATTTTCTTTTTGTCATCAAGCAGATCTGGATCTGCAGATTCACCATAATCATAAAACAACAGATTTTTCTGCAGAAAAAGAAACAAGATCATTTGTATTGTTTGAAATATATTCATCCTTATTTTATAATTTGCAAGAGAGACACCTATACACCTAAAATAATCCTAAAAAAAATTGGTGAGTCTGCAGGTCTGGATCCATGGATCCATCCTAATCACATGTGATTGGAACAAAAACCATAGAGTCTGTCCCGTCTGCATTTGCAGGACAGTGGAGGATCCTTAGACCCATAATAAAATTAAAAAAATATTTAATACAATAGATATGCTGACATTTGTATTATACTTTCTTATTGTTGTTTCATACCTATTTTGTTGGCCTTCCTGTTTTTCCCTCATTATACCTGCACTCTCCTTCCTTTTTCACCTGGATTTTCATCTGTCTTCACATTTTTTTTCCCTTATTGCCACTACTTTGCACTTGGTTTTTCTCATTATTTTGTGTCATCTTCTTTTTTTCTAATTTTCACTGCTTTCAGTGTGTTTTTCCTATTGTAGGCCTTCTCATTGCTATACACTAGTATTCATTACTTTCTCCTTGCTTTTGTGCATTTTTATAAGTACCTACTCTATGTTTTCCCTTCATAACATGGTATTGGACTTTGCTAATGCATACACTGACACACCCAGATACACAATACTGCAGCCACTGACACACCCAGGCATACTCTAATGCATGCACTAACATACCCAGGCACACACTGATGCATACTCTGACACAGCCAGACAAACACTGATGTATGCACTAACACACCCAGGCAGACAGTAATGCATACCCAAAGCAACCAGAGAGAGTTATGCATACACCAACAGACCCAGTACTGTACTAATACACCCAGGCACACACTGCTACATACACTGACAGACCCAGGCACACACTGATGATTACACCAGCACACCTACTCAGACACTCATGCATACCCTTACATAGTCAGGCACAAACTGATACATATACTGACACTCCCAGGCAGACACTCATGCACACACTGACACACCCAGGCAGGCACTCATGCATACACTGACACACTCATGCTTACACTGACACACACAGGCATACATTCATACATACACTGAGTCCCCGAGGCAGAAACCTATGCATGCATGCACTGAGACACACTGACACATATACTGAGATACCCACACACACACTTATCCATCAAGTAACATACGAAAACAAACACTCACTGATACACAAATACGGCCATGCACATACTCAAAATATTTAGCCACCTTAGCGTCAGTTTTATATGTAAAAGTGGCGCAAATTAACAAAATATAATTGTATATTGTAAATTTGTGCAACTTTTCTGAAAAAAAATTATGCTAATTAAGCGCAAACTTTTCATAAATCAGGACCTTACTTTGAAACGAAAAGGGGTTTTGGCCACAGGGTCAACCCACTAATCCCATTGCATTTGAAAAAACCTTGAAAATTCACAGAAAAAGACATACGTTACAGGAACATTTTACTTAAGAAATAGAATTCTTTTAAAACCTTATTTTCTAGTTAGGCTGACAGTCCAAATGTAATAAAACTTAGACATTCAGCAGTTATAGGTACCTCACCTAACTATAACCAACGCCCCGCAATACACTGCTTATGATCTCATATATTACATCACTCATGACATGATCAGTGACATCACTCATGACATTAATGATGACATCCGTCTTTGTTGTTGGCATGATTGTTTTTGTGCAGCAAGGGGCACCTTCCTGCACAAAAACAATCACAAGAGGCAGTTTCCTCATTTAAAGTGTGCCGCAGAATGCAACACATGTGGAAACAGGAACAAAGAAGGCGTAAGTAGTGTAAAAAAACACAGGCGTTAAGTGGACACACCCACAGAACATCTCTTGCACGCCTCCCCGACCTTGTGCTGCGTTGCCTCCCACCATATCTACAAAGAAATTTAAAGCCAAGCAGGACGGCTTTGCGTGGCCTTGTAGATATGGACCTGCACTGTGCACCACAGGAGCGTCTCAAAAATGAAACTTTGGTGGGCTCCGGGGGCTTATAAATAAGTCCCTTAAGATCTTACCTCATTAGTGAGCAGAGATCTGTCCCCCATTAGAAGAAAAGGGTAGGGACTTCCAGACAGTCAACTGTATCTCTCTCGACTTCTTCCTCTAAATCCCTTTCCTCTCCTTCCTGCAAGAAGTGAAAATGATAAAATCAGCATATTATTAAAACAGAACAGCATAAATTGCCCTCATCTCAATCAAGAGTACAGAGAAGATAGAACAACACGTGCCTAATAAATCTATTGTTTAAAACCCTGTGTGAACTCTAAGTTCCTCTAGGTTCATACTTTCCAGGTCAGGTATACATCTTGGTTCTTTACTTCTCAAAACTAGTGCCCTGTTACCACCTCTAGGTTTGCTTTTTACTGACCTATGGTATATTATTTCAACATATTCCTGTTATTAATATGATAGTCAGCAAAATGTCCGGCAACAGGATAGTTCTTACCATTATAATCTATTACTCTCATATGCTCAAGAAAATATACAGATACATATCAATCATACACTTATTTTGTCTGTGAGTATATTAATGAGGCCCCTAATATTTTAGAGACTTGCTTTGTGCAATTACTGAGCTGCGATACATGACAGCGAGTCACTCCCCACAGGCGTCGTCACTTCATCTCTAAGAACATCTCTAACACTTTGTTTCCTTAAAGATCTCCAAAATTAGAGTGAATCTTATTTTGGAGTGTGAGAGAACAGGGCTGATTGCAGAGGCCCCCTAACTTTTTGCCCCCATTTTCCACTTTTTGCTGGTG
Source organism: Pleurodeles waltl (assembly GCF_031143425.1). Lineage (NCBI taxonomy): Eukaryota > Metazoa > Chordata > Amphibia > Caudata > Salamandridae > Pleurodeles > Pleurodeles waltl. The sequence continues at coordinate 835,643,749 of NC_090437.1, forward strand.
TTTTCCTGACTCTGTTGGTGCCCTGGGTACTGCTAACCAGTCCCAGGGCCTGTGCTCTGTGTAAAATCAGTATGCAAATTAGGCTAATTATAATTGGCTAAGTCAACCTACCTATAAGTCCCTAGTATATGGTAGGGCATGTAGGTTTAGGGACCCCAGCATAGGTAGTGCACCCATAGGTGAACTGCTGACGTGCCCAGTGTCATTTTAAAGGCAGGCCTGCCTTGCTGGCTGCTTTTAAATTAAAGTTACATGCAAATTCGACTTTGGAATTAAAAGTAGCTCCAAAGTCTTAAACTACCTTATTTTTATATATAAGTCACCCCTAAGGTGTGCCCTATGTGCCCCTAGGGCTGGGTGCACCATGTAACTATAAGCAGGGACCGTTTTATAAGCCCTGGTGAGATAAAAACAGCCAAATTTGTTTTTCCCTCATTGTAGTGAATGGCCTCCATAAGCTAGAATGGGGAGACTTTATTTTAATTTTAAAAGTTCCCTTAAGTAACAGCTACCAAGAGCTTGGTATCAAATTAATTGTTATAATAAATCCCACAACTTCCAGTTGTGGGATTTAATATAACTTGTTCAGGTAAAGAGTTTTAAACTTTACATGAAAAGTTGCCAACTTCAGCCCTGCAGTGTTTTTGCTGCTGTGCTCTGATTGGCCAGCCTCTGGCAGTCTGGTCAGGCTGCCTTGATAAGGTGTGAAGTGGCCTGGCTTCACACAAAGAGATGTCCCTGTGGGAGGAGATCTTCCCTCAGCAGATGGTGAGGCAGGAAGGGGGAGGTCTGACAGACTGGTCTTCAAAGGCAGAGAAGGACATTTGGAGCAACCCAGCAACACCCTCACATCCTGCAAACCCAGACAGTTAGGTGCCCCCTTGATTAGATTAGGAGAGGGCAGGAGAGGGGTGTGTTTAGGATTTTTAGCCACATCAGTGGGTGGGCTCAGCCAGATGTAACCTCCAAAAATCACTTTCAGCCATAATGGATTTTTGACGAATGTTGCCTCCTGGGATTGATTTTTGCCACACTTCCGAGGAAGTGGTCATCACAAGGGGAAGGACCCTGCAGCTGATTGGAGAATAAGGACCCCCCTGTTTTTAACCAAGGAGCAAGGATAAAACTGGCAGACCTGCACCCACAATTCAGATCCCCATCAGATTGCAACAAGGAAGAACAACAGGAGAAGAAGGACTGCCCTGCTGGACCCCTGGCCTGCACCTGGAATCTGCACTCAGAAGGACTGCACCAGCTGCACACTTGGGCTTCACCACAAGAAGGACTTTGCCTTGCTTCAACTGGTTCAAGGAGGGACTCCCTGTTTGTTACAGGTGAAAAATTGCTAACCAGAGTCCCCTGCACCAACTCCTGAAGAAACCAACCAGCTGTCCAGTGGCCAAAAAGGAGTTTGCGCCAGGTGCATCCCCAGAATTGGGACCGGTGGACCCCAAAATAACCTAAAAGGAACATCTGGAAGAAGATCCAGAAGTTTGGAGAAGTTTGGAGAACTTTAAAAAAAAAGCTCCATGGAGGGACCGACCCGCCATGGCAACTCTAGCCGGCTTGCCTCAACCGCGACCCTGCCTGACTTGCAGGTTCGTCCCGGTGAAGAAAATCCCCAAAAAAGAGACTAAGAGGGTCATTCTGACCCGGGCGGGCGGCAGTCGCTGCCCGCCTGGCGGGAACCGCCAAATGGCCGCCCCGAGGTCAAAAGACCGCGGGGCCATTCTGACTTTCCCGCTGGGCCGGCGGGCGCCCGCCAAGGGAGCGCCCGCCGGCCCAGTGGGAAAGGGCCTGCAACACAGAAGCCGGCTCCGAATGAAGCCGGCGGTGTTGCAGGTGTGCGACGGGTGCAGTAGCACCTGTCGCGATTTTCACTGTCTGCTATGCAGACAGTGAAAATCAAGCTGGGGCCCTGTTAGGGGGCCCCACGACATCCGTTCCCGCCATCCTGTTCCTGGCGGTAAAAACCGCCAGAAACAGGCTGGCGGGAAGGGGGTCAGAATCCCCATGGCGGCGCTGCTTGCAGCGCCGCCATGGAGGTTCAGCCCAGCCAGGGGAAATCTGGCGGAAAACCGCTGGATCCCCTTTTCTGACCGAGGCTTTACCGCCGCGGTCAGAATGGACAATGAAGCACCGCCAGCCTGTTGGCGGTGCTTCCGTTGCCCGCGTCCCTGGCGGTCTTGGACCGCCAGGGTCGGAATGAGGGCTTAAGTCCCGACGTAGAAAGTTGACCGGGACCTCCCAGCCAGCGGAACCGAGCAGGGCTCCAAGGACGTCGGATCAAGATCCTGGTTTGCATCGGTCGAAGGATTTTCACCTAAAAAAATACGACTAAGTCCTGAGGTAAAAATCTCCACCGAGGGCTCCTGCGACGCGCATCCGGAGAAGAGTTCGAGGGGGTCGGATTGGACTGGCAGGTTCGTCCCGCTGAAGAAAATCTTCAGAAAAATGACTAAGTCCGAAGGTAAACTTTTGACCGAGGCCTCCCGCGGGCTGTAGCTGAGCCGGGCTCCATCACGGTTGGCCTTAAACTTTGACTTTGCCCCGGTCGAGGTGCGACCAGATGACCAGATTGGCGCTTTTTGTTTCTAGGCACTAGAAAACAATAATTCTTTAAAAATTCATATCTCTGATTCCCCTTATCCAATTTTATTCGTTTTTGTGTCATTTTAAAGATAAAAATATAATCTATTTTTATAAATTGTTTTTGGTTTTTTAAACTGTTTCCAGGGTCAAAGCAACCTTTGACCCTGCTTCTGCAGGCAGGTCGCTCCCAGCTCCGCCTTCCGCACCACCTACATCCTGTTTCCTTTGCTGCCTCTTCTTTTTCCCGCCGCTGCATCCCCTGCGGCCCCTCCCACCTCCCCCCTCCTTCTCACCGTTTCCTTTGCTGCCTTCTTTTTCCGGCGCTGCGTCCCCTGCGGCCCCTCCCGCCTCCCCCCTCCTTCTCACCGTTTCCTTTGCTGCCTCCTTTTTCCCGCCGCTGCGTCCCCTGCGGCCTCTCCTGCCTCCCCCCTCCTTCTCAACGTTTCCTTTGCTGCCTCCTTTTTCCCACTGCTGCGTCTCCTGCGGCCCCACCCCCAACCCTCTCATTCGCCAGGCCCTCCCGCCTCCCAGCTGCCACTCCCACCATCCCCTCCTCTTATGGCCGCTGGCGCCAAAGGCAAGCCCATCTGCGCCCGTCCGCGCCTGGACCGCGCCCACCGCCAGAACCCCTGGCCCCGGCAACAGCCACCCCATCAGCATTCGCTGCAACGCCGACACCCTCCGTGCACTCAACACCAGCCGAGACACCACCTGCTTCCAGGCCTCTACAAAGAGCACGCACGGACCCTTCTCCTGCCACAACTGCAGCTTCACCTGCAACAGAGCCCACATACCTCCTAGGATCAAGACCAACCACCTCCGTTGCATACTCCTGCGCACCGGCTCAGCACGCAAGCACGCCATCAAAGTCTGGGACCTGCTCAACTCCACCTCCCCGGACGTGGCCTTTCTAACCAAAACTTGGTGGAACGGCTCCTCAGCACCCGACATCGCAATAGCCATCCCGAACGGATACAAAGTTGCACGCTGAGACAGCACCAACAGAACCGGAGGAGGCATAGCCATCGTCCACAAAGCCACCCTCGAAGTCAAAAACAACCTGGATGACTCCTTCAGCACTGCCGAACTCCTTCACTTCCAAGTCTGCACTGGCCCCAACACCACACTCAGAGGAACACTCATCTATAGACCCCCAGGACCCAGGGCACCTTTCAGCAACGCCATCGCTGACTTGGCCAGCACCCACGCACTCGCCTCCATGGACTACATCCTCCTCGGGGACCTGAACTTTCACCTCGAAAACAACAATGACACCAACTCCACCACCCTGACCGAAAACCTTGCCAACCTCGGCTTCACACAGCTCGTCAACACACCCACCCACTCAGCCGGTCACTGCCTTGACCCCATCTTCTCCACAAGCAACCACGTCACCTTCAACCATACCACCGAACTCTACTGGACTGACCACCACTGCATCCACTTCACCTTCAAGAAACAGACAGAACACCACCTCACCGAACAACCACCATGCCGTCGATGGGGCAAAGTCACCGAATTTCAACTAACCAACGCCCTAGCCCAGAAACCACCCGTCAACCCCACCGACCCCGACATCGCGGCACACAAACTCAAGATATGGATCAACGACTGCACCGACCGCCTTGCTCCACTCAGAAAACCCTCCAACAACCACATCAACAAAAAAGCCACCTGGTTCACCGACGACCTCCAAGCCTCCAAACGCCACTGCCGAAAACTCAAGCAAATATGGCTACTCAAATGCACTCTAGACAACCACACGGCACTCAAGGATGCCACACGCAAACACCACCAACTCATCAGGCTAGCAAAAAGATCCTCCTTCAAAACCCACCTAGAAAACAACGCCCACGACTGCAAAGAACTTTTCAGCATCGTAAAAGAACTCTCCAACCCAAACGCCACCGTAAACGACATCACCCCCTCCCAAGAACTATGCGATGCTCTAGCAACCGCCTTCCACCAAAAAATCACGGACATCCACGACAGCTTCAACTCCCCTCCCACTCCGGATGCTCCTACCCCACCCACCACAAACTCCACCCACTCCAGCCGACTGACCTCCTGGACCAACATCAGCAACGACGAAACCCGCAAGACCATGAACTCCATCCACTCCGGATCACCATCAGACCCCTGACCACACCACATCTTCAACAAAGCAGACACAGCCATTGCACCACACCTACGGAAAGCCATCAACATCTCCTTCAAAACTGCAAGATTCCCGGAAAGCTGGAAACACACCGAAATCAACGCCCTTCTCAAGAAACCAAAGGCGGACCCAAAGGACCTGAAGAACTTCCGGCCCATCTCTCTGCTACCTTTCCCGGCGAAGGTCATCGAGAAAATCGTCAACACTCAGCTCACTCGGTACCTCAAAGACAACAACATCCTCGACCCCTCCCAGTCCGGCTTCAGACGCAACCACAGCACCGAAACCACCCTCCTCGCCGCCACAGATGACATCAGAAGCCACCTCGACAATGGAGAAACATCAGCCCTCATCCTCCTAGACCTATCAGCCACATTTGACACCGTCTGTCACCATACCCTAAAATCCCGCCTCCACACAGCAGGAATCCAGGACCAGGCCCTCGAATGGACTGCATCCTTCTTCACCAGCAGAACCCAAAGAGTCCGCCTCCCCCTGTACCAATCCAAAGCCTTCAACATCATCTGCGGCGTACCCCAGGGCTCAGCCCAACGCTGTTCAGCATCTACATGGCCCCCATGGCACAAGTAGCCCGCCAGTACAAACTCAACATCATCTCCTATGCCGACAACACCCAACTCATCCTCTCCCTCACCAAGGACCCGCACACCGCCAAAACCAACCTCCATGAGGTACTAAAAGCCATCGCCGACTGGATGAGAGACAGCTGGTTAAAACTGAACTCGGACAAAACAGAGGTCCTCATCTTTGGGTGCACCCCTTCCGCCTGGGACAACTCATGGTGGCCGTCCAGGCTGGGTCCCCCACCGACACCCACCAACAGCGCACGAAACCTCGGCTTCACCCTCGACTCCTCACTCTCCATGTCAAAGCAGGTCAGTGCCATCTCATCCTCCTGCTACAACACCCTCCGCATGCTTCGCAGAGTTTACAAATGTATCTCAACAGAAACAGGAATGACAGTGGAGGGAAATGCCTCCTTGGCATGGTTACCCCCTGACTTTTTGCCTTTGCTGATGCCAAGTTATGATTTGAAAGTGTGCTGAGGCCTGCTAACCAGGCCCCAGCACCAGTGTCCTTTCCCTAACCTGTACCTTTGTTTCCACAATTGTCACACCCTGGCATCCAGGTAAGACCCTTGTAACTGGTACCCCTGGTACCAAGGGCGCTGATGCCAGGGAAGGTCTCTTAGGGCTGCAGCATGTCTTATGCCACCCTGGAGACCCCTCACTCAGCACAGACACACTGCTTGCCAGCATGTGTGTGCTGGTGGGGAGAAAATGACTAAGTCGACATGGCACTCCCCTCAGGGTGCCATGCCAACCTCACACTGCCTATGGCATAGATAAGTCACCCCTCTAGCAGGCCTTACAGCTCTAAGGCAGGGTGCACTATACCATAGGTGAGGGCATAGATGCATGAGCACTATGCCCCTACAGTGTCTAAGCAAAACCTTAGGCATTGTAAGTGCAGGGTAGCCATAAGAGTATATGGTGTGGGAGTCTGTCAAACACGAACTCCACAGCACCATAATGGCTACACTGAAAACTGGGAAGTTTGGTATCAAACTTCTCAGCACAATAAATGCACACTGATGCCAGTGTACATTTTATTGTGAAATACACCCCAGAGGGCATCTTAGAGATGCCCCCTGAAAACATACCCGACTTCCAGTGTGGGCTGACTAGTTTTACCAGCCTGCCACACATCAGACATGTTGCTGGCCACATGGGGAGAGTGCCTTTGTCACTCTGCGGCTAGTAATAAAAAGCCTGTACTGGGTGGAGGTGCTTCTCATCTCCCCCTACAGGAACTGTAACACCTGGCGGTGAGCCTCAAAGGCTCACCCCCTTTGTTACAGCGCCCCAGGGAACTCCAGCTAGTGGAGATGCCCGCCCCCTCCGGCCACGGCCCCACTTTTGGCGGCAAGGCCGGAGGAGATAATGAGAAAAACAAGGAGGAGTCACTGGCCAGTCAGGACAGCCCCTAAGGTGTCCTGAGCTGAGGTGACTCTGACTTTTAGAAATCCTCCATCTTGCAGATGGAGGATTCACCCAATAGGATTAGGGATTTGCCCCCCTCACCTCAGGGAGGAGGCACAAAGAGGGTGTAGCCACCCTCAGGGCTAGTAGCCAGTGGCTACTAACCCCCAGACCTAAACACACCCCTAAATTGAGTATTTAGGGGCTCCCAGAACCTAGCAAGATAGATTCCTGCAACCTGATGACGAAGAAGGACTGCTGACCTGAAAGCCCTGCAGAGAAGACGGAGACACCAACTGCTTTGGCCCCACCCCTACCGGCCTGTCTCCCCACTTCAAGGAAAACTGCAACAGCGACGCGTCCCCCAGGGTCCAGCGACCTCTGAAGCCTCAGAGCACTCCCCTGCATCTAAAAGGACCAGGAACTCCTGAGGACAGCGGCTCTGCTCCAAAGAAGAAACAACTTTGCAACAAAGAAACAAACTTTAAAGAACTGCACGTTTCCCGCCGGAAGAGTGAGACTTTCCACTCTGCACCCGACGCCCCCGGCTCCACCTGCGGAGCAACAACGCTACAGGGAGGACTCCCCGGTGACTACGACTCTGTGAGTAGCCAGAGTTGACCCCCCCTGAGTCCCCCCCAGCGACAGCTGCAGAGGGAATCAAGAGGCTCCCCCTGACCGCGACTGCCTGCTTCTAAGAACCTGACGCCTGGTAAAGACACTGCACCCGCAGCCCCCAGGACCTGATGGATCCGACCTCCAGTGCAGGAACGACCCCCAGGTGGCCCTCTCCCTTGCCCAGGTGGTGGCTACCCCGAGGAGCCCCCCCTTGCCTGCCTGCTTCGTTGAAGAGACCTCTGGGTCTCCTATTGAAACCTATTGCAAACCCGACGCCTGTTTGCACTCTGCACCCGGCCGCCTCCGTGCCGCTGAGGATGTACTTTTTGTGCTGACTTGTGTGTCCCCCGTGCCCTACAAAACTCCCCTGGTCTGCCCTCCAAAGTCGCGGGTACTTACCTGCTGGCAGACTGGAACCGGGGCACCCCCTTGTCCATTGAAGCCTATGCGTTTTGGGCACCACTTTGACCTCTGCACCTGACCGGCTCTGAGCTGCTGGTGTGGTAACTTTGGGGTTGCTCTGAACCCCCAACGGTGGGCTACCTTGTACCCAACTTTGAACCCTGTAGGTGGTTTACTTACCTGCAAAACTAACAAACACTTACCTCCCCCAGGAACTGTTGAAAATTGCAGTGTCTAGTTTTAAAATAGCTTATTGCCATTTTTGTGAAAACTGTACATGCTATTTTGCTGATTCAAAGTTCCTAAAGTACCTAAGTGAAATTCCTTTCATTTGAAGTATTACTTGTAAATCTTGAACCTGTGGTTCTTAAAATAAACTAAGAAAATATATTTTTCTATACAAAAACCTATTGGCCTGGAATTGTCTTTGAGTGTGTTTTCCTCATTTATTGCCTGTGTGTGGACAACAAATGCTTAACACTACCCTCTGATAAGCCTACTGCTCGACCACACTACCACAAAATAGAGCATTAGAATTATCTCTTTTTGCCACTATCTTACCTCTAAGGGGAACCCTTGGACTCTGTGCATGCTATTTCTTACTTTGAAATAGTACATACAGAGCCAACTTCCTACAGTGGTGGATCAGCGGTGGGGTACAAGACTTTGCATTTGCTGGATTACTCAGCCAATACCTGATCACACGACTAAATTCCAAAAATTGTCATTAGAAACTGATTTTTGAAATTTGAGCTATTTTTCTAAATTTTTAAAAGTCCTGCTAGGGCCTTGTGTTAGTCCCTGTTAGCATTTCTTTTAGAGTTTAAAAGTTTTGTAAAAGTTTGAATTAAGTTTTAGAGATAGTTTTACATTCTTAAAAAGTATTGCAACTTTTAGAAACATAGGGGGTCATTACAACCCTGGCGGACGGTGTTAAAGTGGCGGTAAAACCGCCAACAGGCTGGCGGTCCTTTTTTGATTATGACCATGGCGGTTACCGCCATGGTCATCCGCCGCTTCTCCATTCCGTCATGCACCGCTTCTCTGTTCCGCCCGCCAGGCGGCCGTGACAATACCGCCGCCGGTATTTTGACCCGGCTTACCGCTGTGTATTTCCAGCAGTAGCAACCGCCATGAAATCCATGGCGGTAAGCACTATCAGTGCCAGGGAATTCCTTCCCTGGCACTGATAGGGGTCTCCCCAACCCCCCACCCCCACCCTGACTCCCTCCCCTACACCCCCCACCACCCCTGCCACCCCCCAAAGGTGGCAGGACCCCCCCTCCCCACCCCGACCCCTGACATTACCTTACACATATACACCCGACACGCACGCACGCAGGCACCACCAACACACATACAAGCACACACACCAACCTACATGCCAACATCCACACACACAGTCAGACACGCACACCCACATTCAAACATACACGCACACATCCATACAGACATACCTACAGACATACATGCACTCATTCCCAAAACACGCAACACCCCCGCAAGCCTACACGCACTCACACACCCCCTCTACATACACCCACACACACCCCCATGCACCCACACAACACACACCCCCCTCCCCTAACGGACGATCGACTTACCTGTTCTGTCGATCCTCCGGGAGGGGACGGGAGCCATGGGGGCAGCTCCTCCGACACCACACCGCCAACAGAACACCGCCGAGCTGAATCACAGGACGTGATTCGCTGGGCGGTGTTCTGTTGTCGTGGCGGTGGAGGTGGAGCAACCTCCACTTCCCCGCCGCCCCTCAGTATGGCTGTTGGCGGCTCTCCATCGGAAAAACGACGGTGAGCTGCCAACAGTCATAATACGCCGAGCGGAAAACCGCTGATGGCGTTCTTCAGCACGGCGGTCCCTCAGCGGTCTTGTCAAAAGACCGCCGAGGTTGTAATGACCCCCATAATGTCTACTGCAGGAGAGATAGTGATGGAACTCAACCTCACCCCTTACCTGCATCTTAGGATATCAGAGTTAAGGTCTCTCTGCAAAATAAAAAAGATAAAGACTGGTTCAAACCCTACCAAAGTACAGCTCCAGGAGCTTTTGGCAGAGTTTGCTAAAAGCAAACCCTCTGATGATACCTTCCCAGAGGGGGAAGCTAGTGATGTGGAGGATTTCCCACCTCCACTCCTAGTTAGGGAGACCAGGGTTCCTCCAACCCTGAATCCACAAGTGATAGTCAGAGATGCTGCTTCTCTCACAGGAGAGTCCAGCAATTCTGGAAGCATTGAGGGCAGCCTCAATGAAGATGACCTCCTGTTAGCCAGGATGGCCAAAAGATTGGCTTTGGAAAGACAGATCCTAGCCATAGAAAGGGAAAGACAAGAGACGGGCCTAGGTACCATCAATGGTGGCAGAAACATAAATAGGGTCAGAGATTCTCCTGACATGTTGAAAATCCCTAAAGGGATTGTAACTAAATATGAAGATGGTGATGACATCACCAAATGGTTCACAGCTTTTGAGAGGGCTTGTGCAACCAGAAAAGTAAACAGATCTCACTGGGGTGCTCTCCTTTGAGAAATGTTCACTGGAAAGTGTAGGGATAGACTCCTCACACTCTCTGGAAAAGATTCAGAATCCTATGACCTCATGAAGGCTACCCTGATTGAGGGCTTTGGATTCTCAACTGAGGAGTACAGGATTAGGTTCAGGGGGGCTCAAAAATCCTCGAGCCAGACCTGGGTTGATTTTGTTGACTACTCAGTTAAAACACTGGATGGTTGGATTCAGCTCAGTGGTGTAAATGATTATGATGGGTTGTACAATTTATTTGTGAAAGGACACTTGTTAAGTAATTGTTTCAATGATAAACTGCATCAGCATCTGGTAGACCTAGGACCAATTTCTCCCCAAGAATTGGGAAAGAAGGCGGACCATTGGGTTAAGACTACGGTGACCAAGACTTCCACAGGGGGTGACCAAAAGAAAGGGGTCACAAAGACTCCCCAGGGGAAGAGTGTTGAGACATCCAAGGGAAAAAGTAAAGAGTCTTCTATAGGGCCCCAAAATCCTGCTCAGGAGGGAGGGTGCAAAGCCTCTTCACAATCCAATTTTGGGTAAAAGGGTAAAAACTTTGATCCCAAAAAGGCCTGGTGTCGTAGCTGTAATCAGCAGGGACATCAAACTGGAGACAAGGCCTGTCCCAAGAAAGGTTCCACTTCTAACTCTACTCCAGCTAACACTGGAATAGCCAGTCTCCAGGTGGGATCAACAGTGTGCCCAGAGCAAATCAGGGTTCACACTGAAGCTACATTAGTCTCTGATGGTGGGGTGGATTTAGCCACACTGGCTGCCTGGCCCCCTAATATGCAAAAATACAGGCAGCAACTCTTACTTAATGGGACAAGTGTAGAAGGCCTGAGTGATACAGGTGCCAGTGTCACCATGGTGACATAGAAACTGGTTTCCCCCGTCAATACCTGGCTGGACAAACTTATCCAGTCACCAACGCTGACAATCAGACTAAAGTACATCCCATGGCTATGGTAACTTTAGAGTGGGGAGGGGTCAATGGCCTGAAACAGGTGGTGGTCTCCTCAAACATCCCAGTAGACTGTTTGCTTGGAAATGACCTGGAGTCCTCAGCATGGGCTGAGGTAGAACTCAAAACCCATGCAGCCATGCTGGGTATCCCCGAACTGGTGTGTGTCAAGACAAGGGCACAGTGCAAGGCTCAGGGTGAAAAAGTGGTGTTGGAGCCTTGAAAAAGGGCCCAACCCTCCAAGAGAAAAGGAAAGAAGACTGGGGAACCAGCTTCAACACAACAAGAGAAAGAGAACCTCTCTTCCCAGGAAGAAGTTCTGCCCTCTGAGGGAACTGAGCCCATGGAGTTAGAACCTTATCAGGTTGAGCTCCTAGGCCCAGGGGGACCCACAAGGGAACAGTTGTGTAAGGGGCAAGAAACCTGTCCTTCTCTTGAAGGCCTTAGGCAGTAAGCTGCTGAAGAGTCCAAAGGAAAAATCACTGGAACACATAGAGTCTATTGGGAAGATGGACTCCTCTACACTGAGGCAAGAGATCCCAAACCTGGTGCCACTAGGAGAGTGCTAGTGCCTCAGGAGTTTAGGAAGTTCATTCTGACCTTAGCTCATGGTATTCCACTTGCTGGGCATTTGGGACAAACCAAGACTTGGGAAAGGTTAGTTATCCATTTCTATTGGCCCAACATGTCCCAGAAGGTAAAGGAGTTTTGTATCTCCTGTACCACCTGTCAAACCAGTGGTAAGACAGGTGGACACCCAAAGGCCCCCCTCATTCCACTTCCAGTGGTGGGGGTCCCCTTTGAAAGAGTGGGTGTGGACATAGCGGGTCCACTTTAACCTCCCACAGCCTCAAGGAACCAATACATACTAGTAGTAGTGGATCATGCTACTAGATACCCTGAAGCAATTCCCCTTAGGTCCACTACTGCCCCTGCAGTAGCTAAAGCACTCATTGGTATTTTTACCAGAGTGGGATTTCCTAAGGAGGTGGTGTCTGACAGGAGTACCAACTTCATGTCAGCATACCTGAAGCAGATGTGGAATGAGTGTGGGGTGACTTACAAATTCACCACACCATACCATCCACAAACCAATGGTCTTGTAGAAAGGTTTAACAAGACATTGAAAGGCATGATCATGGGGCTCCCTGAAAAACTCAAAAGGAGATGGGATGTCCTCTTGCCATGTCTGCTTTTCGCCTACAGAGAGGTGCCTCAGAAGGGAGTAGGGGTTTCCCCCTTTGAACTTCTGTTTGGCCACCCTGTAAGGGGACCACTAGCTCTTATAAAAGAAGGCTGGGAGAGACCTCTTCATGAGCCTAAACAAGATATAGTGGACTATGTACTAGGCCTACGTTCAAGGATGGCAGAGTACATGGAAAAGGCAAGTAAAAACCTTGAGGCCAGCCAACAACTTCAGAAGATGTGGTATGACCAAATGGCTGCTATGGTTGAGTTTCAGCCAGGGCAGAAAGTCTGGGTTCTGGAGCCTGTGGCTCCCAGGGCACTTCAGGACAGATGGAGTGGCCCTTACCCAGTGCTAGAAAGAAAGAGTCAGGTCACCTACCTGGTAGACCTAGGCACTAGCAGGACCCCCAAAAGGGTGATCTATGTGAACCGACCTCAAACTCTTTCATGACAGGGCAGAAGTTAATCTGTTGATGGTAACAGATGAGGACCAGGAAGCTGAGAGTGAACCTCTCCCTGATCTCCTCTCCACAGACCCTAAAGATGGCTCAGTTGATAGAGTGATCTTTTCAGACACCCTCTCTGGCCAAAAGCAATCTGACTGTAGGAAGGTCCTGCAACAGTTTGCTGAGCTCTTTTCCCTAACCCCTGGTCAGACACACCTGTGTACCCATAACATCTGTTATTCAGCGCCAAGATGCCTGCGGGTGAACGTGCGCTTTACAAATACACATGTTATGTTATGTTATGTTATGTGGACACAGGAGACAGCATGCCTGTCAAAAACAAAATTTTCAGACAATCTGACCAAGTTAAGGAAACCATCAAGGTGGAAGTCCACAAGATGCTGGAATTGGGAGTCATTGAGCACTCTGATAGGCCCTGGGCTAGCCCAATGGTCTTAGTCCCCAAACCTCACACCAAATTTGGAAAGAGAGGTTTTGTGTGGACTACAGAGGACATAATTCTGTCACCAAGACAGATGCCCATCCCATTCCAAGGGCAGATGAATTGATTGACAGACTAGGTGCTGCCAGATACTTAAGTACCTTTGACTTGACAGCAGGGTACTGGCAAATCAAAATGGCACCAGGAGCAAAAGAAAAGACAGCATTCTCCACACCTGATGGGCATTATCAGTTTACTGTTATGCCCTTTGGTTTAAAGAATGCCCCTGCCACCTTCCAAAGGTTGGTGAATCAAGTCCTTGCTGCCTTAGAGTCCTTTAGTGCAGGCTTATCTTGACGATATTGCTGTCTTTAGCTCCAGCTGGCAGGATCACCTGGTCCACCTGAAGAAGTTTTGGAAGGCCCTGTAAGCAGCAGGCCTCCCTGTCAAGGCATCCAAATGTCAGATAGGGCAGGGAACTGTGGTTTACTTGGGGCACCTTGTAGGTGGAGGCCAAGTTCAGCCACTCCAGCCCAAGATCCAGACTATTCTGGACTGGGCAGCTCCAAAAACCCAGACTCAAGTCAGGGCATTCCTTGGCTTGACTGGGTACAACAGGAGGTTTGTGAAGAGATATGGATCAATAGTGACACCCCTCACAGAACTGACCTCCAAGAAAATGCCCAAGAAGGTAAACTGGCCTGTAGAATGTCAACAGGCCTTTGACACCCTGAAACAAGCTATGTGGACAGCACCAGTTCTAAAAGCTCCAGATTACTCCAAGCAGTTCATTGTGCAGACTGATGCCTCTGAACATGGGATAGGGGCAGTTTTGTCCCAAACAAATGATGATGGCCTTGACCAGCCTGTTGCTTTCATTAGCAGGAGGTTACTCCCCAGGGAGCAGCGTTGGAGTGCCATTGAGAGGGAGGCCTTTGCTGTGGTTTGGTCCCTGAAGAAGCTGAGACCATACCTCTTTGGTATCACTTTGTAGTTCAAACTGACCACAGACCTCTCAGATGGCTAATGCAAATGAAAGGTGAAAATCCAAAACTGTTGAGGTGGTCCATCTTCCTACAGGGAATGAACTTTATAGTGGAACACAGACCTGGGACTGCCCATGCCAACGCAGATGGCCTTTTTCAGGTTCTTCCACTTAGAAAATGAAGACTCTCTTGGGAAAGGTTAGTCTCATCCTCTTTCATTTGGGGGGGGGGGGGTGCGTAAGGAAATGCCTCCTTGGCATGGTTACCCCCTGACATTTTGCCTTTGCTGATGCCAAGTTATGATTTGAAAGTGTGCTGAGGCCTGCTAACCAGGCCCCAGCACCAGTGTTCTTTTCCTAACCTGTACCTTTGTTTCCACAATTGGCACACCCTGGCATCCAGGTAAGTCCCTTGTAACTGGTACCCATGGTACCAAGGGCCCTGATGCCAGGGAAGGTCTCTAAGGGCTGCAACATGTCTTATGCCACCCTGGAGACCCCTCAACCAGCACAGACACACTGCTTGCCAGCTTGTGTGTGCTGGTGGGGAGAAAATGACTAAGTCGACATGGCACTCCCCTCAGGGTGCCATGCCAACTTCACACTGCCTATGGCATAGATAAGTCACCCCTCTAGCAGGCCTTACAGCCCTAAGGCAGGGTGCACTGTACCATAGGTGAGGGCATAGGTGCATGAGCACTATGCCCCTACAGTGTCTAAGCAAAACCTTAGACATTGTAAGTGCGGGGTAGCCATAAGAGTATATGGTCTGGGAGTCTGTCAAACACGAACTCCACAGCACCATAATGGCTACACTGAAAACTGGGAAGTTTGGTATCAAACTTCTCAGCACAATAAATGCACACTGATGCCAGTGTACATTTTATTGTGAAATACACCCCAGAGGGCATCTTAGAGATGCCCCCTGAAAACATACCCGACTTCCAGTGTGGGCTGACTAGTTTTACCAGCCTGCCACACACCAGACATGTTGCTGGCCACATGGGGAGAGTGCCTTTGTCACTCTGTGGCTAGTAACAAAGCCTGTACTGGGTGGAGGTGCTTCTCATCTCCCCCTGCAGGAACTGTAACACCTGGCGGTGAGCCTCAAAGTCTCACCCCTTTGTTACAGCGCCCCAGGGCACTCCAGCTAGTGGAGATGCCCGCCCCCTCGGGCCACGGCCCCACTTTTGGCGGCAAGGCCGGAGGAGATTATGAGAAAAACAAGGAGGAGTCACTGGCCAGTCAGGACAGCCCCTAAGGTGTCCTGAGCTGAGGTGACTCTGACTTTTAGAAATCCTCCATCTTGCAGATGGAGGATTCCCCCAATAGGATTAGGGATGTGCCCCCTTCCCCTCAGGGAGGAGGCACAAAGAGGGTGTAGCCACCCTCAGGGCTAGTAGCCATTGGCTACTAATCTCCCAGACCTAAAGACACCCGTGAATTGAGTATTTAGGGGCTCCCAGAACCTAGCAAGATAGATTCCTGCAACCTGAAGACGAAGAAGGACTGCTGACCTGAAAGCCCTGCAAAGAAGACGGAGAAACCAACTGCTTTGCCCCCAGCCCTACCGGCCTGTCTCCCCATTTCAAGAAAAACTGCAACAGCGACGCGTCCCCCAGGGTCCAGCGACCTCTGAAGCCTCAGAGGACTACCCTGCATCTAAAAGGACCAAGAACTCCCGAGGACAGCGGCTCTGCTCCAAAGAAGAAACAACTTCGCAACAAATAAAAAAACTTTAAAGGACTGCATGTATCCCGCCGGAAGCGTGAGACTTTCCACTCTGCACCCGACGCCCCCGGCTCGACCTGCGGAGAAACAACGCTACAGGGAGGACTCCCCAGCGACTACGACCCTGTGAGTAGCCAGAGTTGACCCCCCTGACCCCCGCCAGCGACGCTTGCAGAGGGAATCCAGAGGCTTCCCCTGACTGCGACTGCCTGCTTCTAAGAACCTGACGCCTGGTAAAGACACTGCACCCGCAGCCCCCAGGACCTGAAGGATCCGACCTCCAGTGCAGGAACGACCCCCAGGTGGCCCTCTCCCTTGCCCAGGTGGTGGCTACCCCGAGGAGCCCCCCCCCTTGCCTGTTTGCTTCGTTGAAGAGACCCCTGGGTCTCCTATTGAAACCTATTGCAAACCCGACACCTGTTTGCACTCTGCACCCGGCCGCCCCTGTGCCGCTGAGGGTGTACTTTTTGTGCTGACTTGTGTCCCCCCCGGTGCCCTACAAAACCCCCCTGGTCTGCCCTTCGAAGTCGCGGGTACTTACCTGTTGGCAGACTGGAACCGGGGCACCCCCTTCTCCATTGAAGGCTATGCGTTTTGGGCACCACTTTGACCTCTGCACCTGACCGGCCCTGAGCTGCTGGTGTGGTAACTTTGGGGTTGCTCTGAACCCCCAACAGTGGGCTACCTTGGACCCAACTTTGAACCCTGTAGATGGTTTACTTACCTGCAAAACTAACAAACACTTACCTCCCCAAGGAACTGTTGAAAATTGCACTGTGTCTAGTTTTAAAATAGCTTATTGCCATTTTTGTGAAAACTGTACATGCTATTTTGCTGATTCAAAGTTCCTAAAGTACCTAAGTGAAATACCTTTCATTTGAAGTATTACTTGTAAATCTTGAACCTGTGGTTCTTAAAATAAACTAAGAAAAGATATGTCTCTATTCAAAAACCTATTTGCCTGGAATTGTCTTTGAGTGTGTGTTCTTCATTTATTGCCTGTGTGTGTACAACAAATGCTTAACACTACCCTCTGATAAGCCTACTGCTCAACCACACTACCACAAAATAGAGCATTAGAATTATCTCTTTTTGCCACTATCTTACCTCTAAGGGGAACCCTTGGACTCTGTGCATGCTATTTCTTACTTTGAAATAGTACATACAGAGCCAACTTCCTACAAACAGTAACCCAGGCCCTCGTCAGCAGCAGACTTGACTACGGCAACGCCCTCTACACCGGTATCTCATCCGAACTCCTCCAACGCATCCAAAACGCCCCACCGACTCATCCTCAACATCCCTCGCCACTGCCACATCACACCCCACCTAAGAGACCTTCACTGGCTCCCCGTCAACAAGAGGATCACCTTCAAGCTCCTCACCCACACATACAAGGCACTCCACAACACCGGACCATCATACCTGAACAACAGACTCAGCTTCTACACCCCCACCCGGCATCTCCGCGCCGCTAACCTCGCCCTCGCCTCCTTCCCCCGCATCCAATGCAAATCTTCCGATGGCAGATCATTCTCGTACCTCGCCGCCAAGACCTGAAATACCCTCCCGCCGGATCTGCGACAGATCCAGGACCTTCTTTCCTTCAGAAAACTCCTCAAGACTTGGCTCTTCGAGCAGTAGTAGCACCCTCCCCTCCCCCCCAGCGCCTTGAAATCCTCCGGGTATGTAGCGTGCTTTACAAATTGATTGATTGATTGATTGATTGTTTTATTTAATTACTGTGTTGTGATATTTGAATGCTTTACACTCTGTCTCCTAAGTTAAGCCTTGTCACTCATTGCCAAGCTACCAAGGGTTGAGCTGGGTTTAATTTACTGAGACCTAGCTGGACCTAAGTGGAGGTTAGTGGCCTATTGGTAAGTGTAGGTACCTACCTGCCCTTATCAATAACCCATTTTCCAACATGGAGAAACAACTCCCCTTTATGGTCACTGTTATTTTGACTTCTCTTAAAGTAGTTTTCCAGTTTGCATGGACAATGTTGAATCCATCATTGAACCATATCTGTTATCCATTGTCAAAGAAATAACTGAATCCTAAAATGACTTATGCTCAAACAGACTCATAAAGAATGTTTGGCACTGAAGTTTGAATTTTTCTTGCTGTTACATAGCCCTTCCTCAAGAACAGAAGGTAGCAGAGTTAAAACACTTACTTGAAGAACCTTCTCTAAGACTAGTTGATTTGGACAATCTATGTCCCTTTTTCCCACTGCATCTGTTTGGGCGGGAAGCTAAAAATACTGTTTGGTCATCTAACAAATAGGAATCTTGATTCATTCCAGTCTTCCTGTTGCCCTAGCTGCACCACTGAATTGATGGTGCTCTGGTATTTAGATGACATCTACAGGCTAGTAAATGATGGTGGCATTACAGTGATGATTCTTTTAAATTTGTTGGCAACCCTTAACACTGTCTGGAATAGATCTTTGATCAGAGTGCTATCTGCAGCTGGATTTATGGGGTCAGTGTTAAATTGGTTCAAATAATCTCTGGCTATTTCCAGTCTCATTCTGTAGATGTGGCTCTTGGCCAAGATACGAATTTGAGAGCCAGTAATAAACATGTAGGCATGATCCGAAAAAAAGAAAAAGAAATGAGGCAGGCTGCAGATTGCAGATGGCTTTGCTAAATGCCTAGATGTCAGTCAGTGATGGATGTGCACCATTTCCTTTACCTTAGTGGCATATTTACACGTTTTAAGTCAGGTCACTGTTGCAAGGCTTCTTACTGCACTGCACTTCCCTGCATCAAAAGAGAAAGGCAGGAATACACCAATCTACAATATTCTGTACATACCCGTCCCATTTCCCTGCACTGGTGTACGATGGGCTGCCATGCGCCAACGTAGGCACGCTTTCTTCATGTTGAAAGGGTGTTTGTGTTGCAGGGATGATTGTTTTTGTGCAGTAAGGGAAACCTTCCTGCACATAAACAATCACAAGAGGTGATGCAGTACACATAGAAAAAGGAAAAATGAGGAGAAATAAAGGTATTTCTCTTTGTTGCGCCACCTTTATGCCTCCCTTGTGAAGGCGTAGGCTTTTGACAGATTCTCATAAATCTGGGAATGTGTCTAATGCCATGGGTGTTCTGTGGGCACACCCACCGTGAAGCCCATGCCACACTTCCCTGTTGCAGGGTGAGGCAATACAGCGACTTGTGCTGCATTGCCTCAGTCCATATTTACAAGGTCATGAAAAGCCACGCAGGGTGACTTTATTTGGCCTTGTAAAAATGACCCTGCAGTGTGTGCTGCCAAACCATCACTAAAAGTGACATTCTTGTGGCGCACAGGGGCTTGTAAATAAGTCCCACAGTCTAGCTACTGCTCACCTCCTCCGACATCTCAGCCTGGAGCTTTAGTCACTAGCACAAATGATGGGCCTTCCGCAATCTTGTAATCTCAATGGATTCCAGTTATTTTACGTGCAGAGTCAAACTTTCTGAATTTTAAAAAGTTTAAAGACTTATGTTTTTATAGGTAATGTTTTCATTAACCAGTTCTTTGCTTTTATTTCCCTTTAGGATTCGATTCTACAAGCTCTGAGTGCCTTTGAAGGATAAATAACATAATATAAGAACATTATATTTTTCTCATGTCCCCTCAGAAAGTGCATTTGGTGCTACTACAGAGCATGGTCATAGGAGGGTTAATCGTCAGTAGTGATACTTTGTCCAGTTATCTTAAACCCTGTGTTGTCCTTAATTGATCTATGAACATGAGGCTAGATGTATCATTATTTCGAACAGTGATTACCCAGTTGTGATTTTCTGCGAACTGCAGTTAGGGAATTGCTATTCTAATGTATGAAACTCCAGGAGATTCATTTAGCATGGGGGGCGTGGCCAGCAGCCGATGAAGCTGCACTTGTGCGAGCGGCGCTCCGGGGCCGAGAACGGGACCCGGGCAGAATCCTACCTTTAAAAAGCCCAAAAAACGTAACTAAAAGTGGCCCCAGTAATAGGGGACCCCGAGCAGAACCATGGGAGGTATTATTGGCCAAGAGCGGACGTACGGAAGGAAAAATGCGAGCAAGCTACACCACGCGCAGGTCCCAAAATGGCAGCCGCCTCGGGAAACTCTGCCCAGATGAAACTGCAGAGCACCCAAATTGGGAACCACGGACCCGGAAACCTGACTTCCCGCGCTGAACTGAGGAAGAAAAGTTAGTACGACCCGGAGACCAAAAGGAGCGGAAAAGAAGAACAGCGGAACCCAGGTGAGAGCGCAGAGCTGGGTGGACCGAGGGGCAGAGGCATGGGAAAAACAAAGAGACAATTAGCGCTGAGACAGCGAGCTGCACCGTGAACGACTAGCTCAGGGACACCACCAACCCAAGTAAACCCGCTCCCACCCGGGTCCTAACATAGTTAAGCTATCGCCGCTGTGATGGGACCGTTACCTATCAGACAACATGGGGGTCCTCCACGAGCGAGAACCGAGTGACCGCACAGCCAAAAGAGCAGGAAGCAGCCATAAGACCAAACACCTTGAAAACAGAAAAGCGAAAAAGAAAGAAAAAAACAATAAGCACAAACTAATGCTGGCGCTGTACATAATAAGGGACACAAACACCTCTTAGAGATATTTAAACCTCCACAACGAGTCACCCTAGAGAAACCACTACTTGGCATAAAACGTTTCAAGTACAGGTAGCCGAACCCCGCCTCATACACTCGAACCTGCCCACCAGGCTCCGCCGGTCAACCAGGGGCCATGGGGATGCGGCGTTCGTCACTCCCGGGCCATCGGAGATTAATACACGGAGGGAAACCCAACCAGCGGCGAGGAACGGAACGCAGAGCGCTCTCCCAGCAACAGATTAAAATCCCTGCCCAATAATTCTCCACCCGATTTAAAACTGCAACTCACCTGAACCACCCGGAGAAGGCACTCAATCCTGGGCCCAGGACAGTCGCCGCGGCCGGGACTCTCCCCACACACCACCCAAGGAACAGAACAGCAAAATGGGCAAATCCAAAAAACAAGATGGACAAGACCAAGAAGAGCCGATGTCAAACAAGATGCCCGGACTACCTCCTCATCCGGCCCCAAAGATCACATCAACGCAACAAGAAAAAACCCTGGATACACTCCTGCAGGCCATAAGAGAATCTCGTGAAGTTCTTGAACAGGAAATAGATAATCTAACCGTGGATTTATCACTGTTACGAGACGACCATCGCAAATTAACAGAAAGAGTAGGAACTGCGGAGAAAACCCTAAACTTGGTGACGTCCATTCAAAAAACAACGACCATTGAGACCACCGAGCTAACGGCACGAATCAAAACACTGGAGGCCAGAGCAGAGAATGACGAAAACCGCTCCCGCAGGAGCAACCTGAGACGAATCGGAGTGCCGGAGGGGTCGGAATCTTGCGCGGCTAATATGGAAACATTTTTAGAAAACTGGATCAAAGACACAATCCCTTCCGAAGGCCTCACAACATTCTTTGCGATCAAAAGAGACCATCGGGTCCCCGGCAGACCCCCCCACTGGGATCCAGACCTCGCCCAATTATAGCCAAACTACTGCACTTTAAGGACAGGGACTACATCCTATCGCAAACCCGCACTAAAGGGGAAATCACACTAAATAGCCAGCGTATTATGGTATTCCCCGACTTTACCAAGGAAACCCAATCCCAGAGAGCCTCATACAATGACTGTAAACGCATCCTACGCGAAAAAGGCATCAAATACGCAATGCAATTCCCAGCTAAACTGAGAGTCGAACATGATGCAAGACACACTTTTTCTCAACCCCTCAGCTGGCAGGAGACTGGATGGAAACTCTTAACTTCACACCTTCAAGTACACAGAGTAGATCCTCCCGCACACTTGGCAAAAGACGGGGCAGACCCACTAATAGGGTATTGGACATAGCACCTCCTAGACACCTATCTTTACAGGAAATGCGCGAGGCAATAGACACAGCAGCAGCCCTGAGCAAGGGAACCTTACACCACTCGTAAGCCTCAGGAGACGCCTCAGACCACGATTCGAGCTGTGGGAGCTTCTCCATCTCTTTGCAAGATACCTACACAAAATCACCCCCAGAACAGCAGAAGAAATCATCTAATACCTCTTGAATCGAATTCAGCAAACGTAAACAACCCTTTGACCATTACTATCATACGGCCCTCACAGAGGAGAACTCGACATGCAACTAAAAGTGAATAATAAACTTTGAATAACCCGCCAAGGGCAGCTGATATACCTCTACCGGGCCCCGGGAATGGCCTGGAGTGTAAGCTCTCGGCCCTGGCACACCTCCCACCACCAATAGGTCTTAAGATAAGTTAAATGGTTTGGAAGGGGAAAGTTTTATTATCCGGTCCTGGGGAGAGGGAGTTGGGGGAAACTTTTGTTAGAGTTGGGGAGGGAACAACTAATGCAAACACAACAACAATAGTTGGAGGAGCTCAAACCAAACATAGGTCACTAAACCAGACCTCACACACCGCAGAGCACACACCTAACCCTGTCAATGTAGTACAGATCAACCAAGATAATGACGACACAGTATAAAATAATAACCTGGAATGTGAGAGGCCTAAACAACATGTCCAAATGATATAAAGTCCACAACTACCATCAAGCGTAGGGTAATCCATATAGTCCTATTACAAGAAATCCATCTCACAGAGCAGGAAGTCAAAGCCCCTAGCAAAAGATGGAGGGGTCAAATAATTGATGCTGACTATTCTGCCTACGCTAGAGGAGCACTGATATAGATCCGCCCTGGGGTCCCCCTTCAAACACTTCACAAGATCATTGACAAAGAGGGAAGATATGTGGTGATAAATGGAAGACTAAGAGGAAGAGAAATAACTATAGGAAGTATATATGCAACAAATCACGATCAAAGTAAATTCCTAGACAAATTGTCACTAGAAATAGGCCCTCTTCTGGCAGGCATAAATATAATAGGGGGGGACTTCAACTGCTTAGCAAGTAACACTTTAGACAGATCGCACCCACCAATATCACAATCCCAATCGCTGAAAACTGCAAAGCAGTTCGTAGAATGGCAACAACACTGGCAACTAATAGATAGCTGGAGAACAACTAACCCACAGTCAGGGGACTACTCATATTACTCACCAGTACACGACCTACATGTTAGACTCAACACCATTCTGGTGTCTCCCGAAATACAGAGCGACATGACTGCAGCTGAGTACCTTAGTCGAACGATATCAGATCACAACCCCCTGCTATCTACTCTATTCTGGGGCAGAGAAAAGCCCACAATCCCAACATGGCGCCTTAAAGTAGAAATGCTCGAAGATGAAGCGTTCAAAGACACACTACACACAGCCATAGGAGAATTTTTTTAATATAATGGAGGTACCGCATCCACTAGATCTATCGAACGGTAGACTTTTAAAATAGTGATCCGGGGCAAGTGCATTGCCGAAAACATAGGTGTCCGAAAATCAATAGAAGCAGAACTCTCACAATTGGAAGAATCTCTCAGAGACCTAGAAAGAAGGCACACCACACAACCCGAATTAAACCCCACATTGGTAGAAACAAGGTAAAAAATATATGCAGCAAGCAACAAACTTGCTCGTTTTGATTACAAACAATACTTAGCCAGACAACATTCAGAAGGGGACAAAGCTAGCGCCTTACTAGCCTGGCTCGCGCAACCCCCCAAAAAACAAACCATCATAGTTGAAATCGAAAACTCGCAGAGCACACAAGTATATACTCAAAAAGAGATAAACGCCGTCTTCCATGATTACTATGCAAATCTATATGCACCTCCCTCCGAAACATTGACCACCACCCAGTTACGCAAATTGGAAGTCCTCCATGCCCCCAGCCTGGCTGCAGAAATAAAGTCATCCCTAGCACTACTTATAACAATTGCCGAAATAAAAGCGGCCATCCAAAACATGGCACGGGGTAAAGTCCTAGGAGCAGATGGGCTTCCATTAGAATTTTACCATCAGAACCAAGACCTTCTAGCCCCCCACCTCTGCACATTATATGCAGAAGCATGGAATAGCAATACTCTACCCCAATCGACTAATGTAGCCATTATGATCCCATTGCTGAAACCGGATAGACCCCCCCACAGACGTTCGCTCCTACCTCCCCTTATCCATGCTCAATATAGACTATAAAATACTTAGCCGTATCCTAGCCGATAGGCTACCTCCCAACATGGCCTCACTGATACATCAAGACCAATCAGGCTTCATACCCAAACGCAGCACATCTCAAAATATTAGACGCCTAACATCAATACTTCACTCATTGCCCCCAAATCTACCAAATGCGACTATCATTTCGGTTGACATAGAGAAAGCATTCAATAGCCTGAGATGGGACTATCTAGAACAAGCCATGCTAAAAATGGGGCTGGGAGAAGGGTCTGTAAGATGGGTCAAACTGTTATATGCTAACCCCACCACAAGAGTGAAAACAGGTAATTACATATCCCCCCCACTACAGGTCAGAAGGGGTACCAGAAAAGGGTGCCCACTGTCCTCCCTTCTCTTTGCAATTGCAATAGAACCACTAGCCCAAATGGCAAGATCCGGCTCCTACTATAAGGGCATCCCAATCAATAACTGGACTCACCACATCGCTTTGTATGCAGATGACATTATGGAGCTGCTTCCAGACTCTGGATTAACTGGAGAAAGTCATCCATTTTCCCACTGCACCCTGACGCCACAGAACCCATCAACACAAGATGTCTTCCATGGTCTCCCAGCACATTTAAATACCTAGGAGTAAAGATCTACCACTCAGTAAACGATCTACTAGAAGGGAACATCCAAGGAGCACTTAGAGTGATTAGAACCAGCATGCGCTTCTGGGAAGCACTACCTCTAACAGTCATGGGCAGAATCGCTCTCCTTAAAATGATAGTGCCACCTAGATTGCTATACTATTTTTCAACTATCCCACTCGTAATCCCGAAATCAACATTCAAAGAAATAGAGACCATGTCAACAAATTTCATATGGGGTCAGAGCAGACATAGAATAGCAATACGTACACTCCAAAGACCCACAGCCGAGGGAGGCTTAGCAGCCCCGGACATGGAAATCTATTACTGGGCAGGCCAACTACAATGGATTCCAAAACTACTATGCAACCCCCCAAACACTGCCGAACTGTGCCTCCCCTTAAACTGCTCTAAAGACAAAATAATAGGTATACTATTGAACCCCTGGAAATCCAAAGATAGACTTCCGATAGAATGGGAGTTGACCAGACATTGCTGGTCCCAATACCTAAAACACTCTCACATTAAAACCCCATATGCACCGGAAATCCCGCTGGCCTGCCTGACTAATATTTCAGGGAAACAAACCATCCCGGGTCTCAACAAATTGATATCTCACAACATTACTAAATTGGGAGACCTATACAATGGAGGGAAAATGCTCACCTACGCTGAATTACAAAATCAATACAGCCTCCCCCCCCAGTTTATCTATCACCCACAATGCCATCATCAAAATCGCCCACAAAGCATAGAGAACAGGGACTCTCGAACCCCCCACCCATAACAGTTACAAAATTATTTGCTCAATAGGAGACCAAAAAGGAGTGGTATCAGGAATATATAAAACATTACAAGCTAGCACACGCCTACCATTAGTAAAACTTAAATCCAAGTGGCAAACAGAACTAGGCACCACCTGGGATGAAACACAATGGGACCAGATCATATCACGCGTCTACCCAGTATCCAGAAATGCCAGGTTCAAATTAATAAATCTATACATCCTCCACAGGGCTTATCTAACCCCACAAATGGGGTCTTTGGTTAACAGTCAGGTTACCCCCTGTTCAAGCAAGGACCCTCACTCTAGTCAGGGTAAAAGAGAATCACCCTTAGCTAACCCCTGCTAACCGTCTGCAGGTGTTGGACGAGTGCATCCAGGAATTTGGGCAAGATGAGGCTGAACATTGGTTGTGACACATTGGGTGTGCACCCATGCCCACTGTCACTTGAAATGAGCCTGTAGCCAAGAAATGGAGTACAGATAGCACTTACACTTCAGTAGGGCTGGCATGCAGATTCCAATTAGACGGTCTAAGTACAGGATCCAGTCAGACACATAGGTCATGGATTTTAGCACAATTGAGTCTGTAGGTGACAATGATGTGACGTTCATCCATGGTTTCCAAATCAACTGTACACAGATGGGGCCTTCCGGGGCCCTCCCTCCCCATATGGGTCTGTACCAATGGGGGAGAAAAGAACACACATGAGGGTCACACATACACACCCCAAACAGGGTGTAAATGTATTGAAGGATGTGCAATACGTAGGTTACACAGACATACGCTATGGATTATGTACAATGTAAGGCACATGTGTCAGGGTCAAGTCTGTTGTAATGCCATCCCAGTGTGGACACATTTCATAAGATGGGTGCATGTGAGGATCAGTCACTCATGAAAGCAAGCGACTAGGGCTGACATTTGGATGCCCTGAATGGGGGCCCTGGTCAGGATATGTGTACGTTGTGCTAGCAAGATGGCAGCCTCCTGCCAACCAGGTCTGAGTGAGTGGAAGTGGCATCATTCCGCTGGCAATAGTCGTCACGGCCGAAGGCGGTGTTCACCGCCGTGTACCCACTCATTGGATTCCATGGTTGTCAATGGGGAACCTGGGCCTATCATGATCGCCTCCGGCGGTGAAGGTGCACACCGCCGTAGAACGTACGCCATGTCGTCACACCCATGACACTTGACTCCTGATTCCAGTGCAAGCAAGTACTCCACTGCGTGTGCTGCTGTGTCCTGACTCTAGTTACTCCAATGGCGCAAGTGACAGGGGAACGGGCACCAGCCTTCACCACGGAGGAGCTCGAGAAGCTAGTGGACAGGGTGCTACCCTTGTATGCCAAGTTATATGGGCGACCAGAGGAGCAGGTGAGTTGGTGGCTGTCTGTGTGTGTGATGGGGGTGGATGACTGTAAGCATATGTGTTTGATTTGTAACTGCACAGCCGTAGATTGTGTGGCATGTACTGTTTGTGAGTTGGTTATATGTCTTTTAGAAATGTCCGTTTCATAGGGGATGACATGTCATCTGTATAAAATGCCCACATCCTGTTTTTCTGCTCTGTGTGTCCCTTACAGGTCAGCGCCCATCAGAAGAGAGGACTGTGGCAAGCCATCACCAAGAAGGTGTGGACCCTGGGGGTCTACAACTAGTGGAACACCCACTTCAGGAAGTGGTGGGAGGACCTGAGGCGCTGGGTCAGGAAGACCTGCGAGGCCCAGCTGGGCAGAGCTTCCCAACGAGGAAGGGGTGTCCGTCGGACCTTGGCCCCCCTAATGGCCCGCATTCTGGTGGTGGATTATCTGGATTTGGATGGGTGCTTGAAGGCAGCATAGCAGCCACAAGGGGGTGAGTACCAACACTGTTTAATAGTACTTTGATGGATGTGTTTGGGTGCTGTGCTATGTATGCTGTCTATTGCCAGGCACTCTGACAGGTGTGTTTTGCAGTCCTGCCCCCATAAACACTGAAAAGGTGTGGGACAGGCGTAGACGGTCCAAACAGGCCCACGGGGTTCACCTTCCTGTACTCTTGGACACTTTGTCGTCCCATGGACTATTGGGTGCATTGTCTGGGCATGGTCCCCCATCTGTGCAGTCCACACAGTTTCTCAGGTCCGAATTTCATGTGGGTAATGGGGTGTATTCTGGGGTAGTGGCCACTAGTCAGGTCCCTGGTGGTGGCAGACCCTAGTGGGCCCACCCACTTTTTGTCATCCTCCACCATCCCCCATGCCATCTCAGCCCTCCCAGTTGCTCCCCACCCAGTTGCCCATGCCCGCTCACCCAGGAGGGTGGGTGTCTCTTTCGCCCCAGGCACCTCATCTCCTGCCCAAGTCAGCCCTGCTGCCCTCACAGAGGAGGCTATTGACCTCCTGAGGACCATCTTTAAAGCACAGCCAACCATTGTGAATGCCATCCAGTGGCTAGCATGCCAGATGCAGCAATGCAATGCATACCTGGAAGGCATTCACAGTGCCATGTTGTGCCTACAGAGATCTTTCCAGGCTCTGGCCTCCTCTTTGACAGCAGCCAGTGTCCCTGGTCTTTCCATCCCACCACCAACCACCTCTACCCCTTCCAGCACCCCACTCTCTTCACCCATCTCAAGCACACATCCAGACAGCCATGCACACACATCAACACACAAGAAGCACACAGACAAGCACCAGACTTCCCACCACAGGCATAAACACACCCAACATACAAAGGCACACACACCAACATCTACTTCCCCCAGTGGGTCCACCTCTCCCGCCTCCCTGTCTGTCACCTCACCATGCACACCCACAAGTACTGCACCCTCAGTCACTGCTGCTGCCCCCATTCTTGCAGTCACCACAACAGCTGACATGCAGTCATCCACACCAGACACCACACCTGCACTCACCACAACTTCATTGACTGACACATGCAGCACACTCACCAGACCTGCAGACACCCAGACAACAAGTACATACACTGGCAGCCTGTCTTTTCCCACTGTGTCCTCTCCCCATCCTCCCAAAACACTCAAACATTTACAGACAGCCACACAACATACATCCACCACACATAAGCATTCTATTCAGGCACCTGCATCCATGTCTGGCACACATACATCTGGTACAAATACTCCCTCAACCTCCACTCCCACACCTTCCTCCAAATCCACCCCAACTGCCCCTAAGAAGCTTTTCCTCTCCCATGTTGACCTGTTTGAACCCATTGGCCCACCCCGTCTCATCCCTAAACGTGCCCATCTACTTGCCCAGTCCACTCCTTCAACGCCCACGTCCGCCCCAGTCTGCCCTTCTCATTCCTGTGCCTCTTCCCCAGGGAGGAAGAAGCCCTGTGTTGCGCCAGGTCCCTGTGCCACCCCCTGGTCCAAGCCCACTCCCCCACCTTCCAAGAGCAAAACCAAACCCCCTCCACCTCCCAAACGTAAGCCCAAGTCCCCCCTTCCAGATGTAAATTCCCACCTCTGACGCCCCCTGCCCCTGTTCCCTGAGGTGCCTGGCTGCCCCATTGATATCCCTTTATAGTGGAGTACCCTGTGCACATGTGGGAGTCAAGTCCGGCCTATTTGGGCCCTTCAGGGTATTCGTTTTGGACTGACCAATGGCCTTATTCGGCCATTACATTGTTCTACTTCCATTAAAGTTTGAGTGCCCAGTGGTGCTGTTGGCACAATATGGTGACATTGTTCATCGTTTCGTTGTGGGGGTGTGGTGTGCCCATGTGTGTACTTTGGTGCTGGGCTTTGTTGCCTTGTGTCGGGTAAGTACATCTTGTTCTGGTGTGTATTGTGTGGGATGGTCGGAGGGTTTAGGAGTGTGTTGCAGGGTGGGTGGGGTGGGATGTGTAACTGTGCCCTTTCTTCCCATGTGTACTATGTTGCGGTATTTACCATTCTCATCTTTATCGGCAGTCGTGGAGGTATATGGCAAGAAGCAGCACTGGCATTATTTGCAACTCTTTCTCCATGTCTACTTCGGAGTGTTGTGTGTACCTCCGGTGGGTGTTTCCTTTTATTCAGTTTGTTTCCGCCACGCAACCAAAAATAACGGCGGGCTTGTGCTTCATTATTTGGTGGGCGGGTAGGACCTTTGCGCCAGCCTGTGGGTGGCCTCCTCTGTCCTTGTCGCCACTCCATTGCTGGCGGTGTGTGGCTTGACCACTGCTTGGTTCTCATGTGCTTCATTATTTGGCGGTCCGGACCGCCATCCTGTTGGCAGTAGTTACCGCCACCACCAGTGGTGCGGTGATTCCCGCCATGTTCATAATGAATACCTTAGTCTGGGTTAGACTCACCATGTAGATATCAAAGTGTAACTTCATTGTGCCCCAACCACGCAGGAAGGGAGTAAAGGGGAGATAGAGGGACTAGAAGGAAAAGGAGAAGGTGACACTCCTGTAACACGTCTGGCAGGCTGTTGCAGCATGTGGTTGATCAGTCCAAGATGGCAGGACTGTCTTGCAGTATCTTGAGGGCAATTAACAATTGTCACCAGTCTGTCTTGATGGCCTGCTTCTGCAGCCCCTGCACCTCTTCATTCCGGATCGCTATGGCTTCTGCTCTGATCTCACTTCAGGGTTGTTGCCTGCCAGTGTGCTACCCTTGTCAGCTTATCCATCTTTGAATGCATTGCTATTAACCTATGCATCAACAACAATGCAAGATTAGTCAAGCAGGTTGTGGCATCCCCAGTCTTTCTGCACCTGTAAAGGCCTAACATGCAGCCAGTCATGGAGTTGAGGTTGGTACTGCCTGATATACTGACCAAAATGCTTGTGACCACCATCCAAAGGCTGTGGACCATCGGACAGCTGCAGAATATGCATCTCATATCTGCCCCAGCTGTATGCAAGTCAGGCAGGCAAACAAAGCTTTGGGGTAGATTTTATGAAGCCTGTTGTATATACTGGAAGGAGGCATTTTGGGAAATCTTCTGAGGATACACCACTATTTTGGTCTATTCTTTCAGGATTAATTCATGGTAAGTGTCTTCCTCCCAAGCTTCCTTGGCGTTGTCCTAGGGATCATGCGGCATGTGGGTTAGTGCTTTGGTCATCCACTTTATCAATCAACAACATTCACCAATTGTGTTCATTGCTTGGCTTAGTGGGTGCAGGTCACTATACACCATAACATTTCCATCTCACCTGCCAGCCTACAGGCCAGAGAATGACCCACTGGTAGGTCTGCATTGTCACCCAACTGATCAAAGGGGATAAAGGAACAAGTCACTTGGAGTGTTCATGCTC
The DNA here is from genome assembly GCF_031143425.1 of Pleurodeles waltl. NCBI lineage: Eukaryota > Metazoa > Chordata > Amphibia > Caudata > Salamandridae > Pleurodeles > Pleurodeles waltl. Next base: position 835,674,642 of record NC_090437.1, read on the forward strand.
GTCACCCCAGTCCTCCACACATTTCCATCCAATCTTTTCCCTGAATGCTCACACAGAGCTTATCTGGACCCCAGGGGCAGATTGGGACATATCTGGCATGAGGCATAGGACTCTTACAAACCTGTCATATGCCCCATGTTGCAGAGAAGGCAAGGGAGGTACAGTCCTAGGCAGAAATATTTCATGCACTAGCTGCTGCGCCCACCTACCTGTGACCTGGCCCAGCTCCGTCACATTCCTCCCTTCCTGCTAGAGGGTGAGCCATTGGTGCTGAGCCACCAGATAGTAATGCTTGAAGTTTGGGGCACAAAGTCTGCCTTGTTCCACCAGGAGCTGCAGCTTGGACAGTGGACCCATCGCCTTCCCTTATTCCAGATGAACTCGCCAAGTATGGTGTGCAATGTACAGAATCTACTGTGGGGGATGATCACCGGTAAGTTAACAAAGTAATACAAAAGATGCAGAAGCATCATCACAGATTGTTGGGGGAAGGTGTTCCACAGTGTCATAGAGTTCCAAGAGTTTGAGGGCCAAACGTGTTGCATATGTTTTATTTAACTCAATGGGTAATCCATCAAATCCTAGGATTTTGCACATAGCAGAGCCCTGGATTACACCTCAGTGTTCCTGCTCCATTAAGGAGGCACTCAATGCCTGGCAGTGCTCCAATTTCACAGCGGATAACAGGATAGATCCCATGAATTAATGGATTTGCTCCTAATGGTCCCCAGGAGGCGGATTATAGAGTATGCGATGATAGGCACAATATGTCTCATGTTTTTCCTATTGGCTAGGGACTAGGCTCATTGGAAAGATGCAAATCGCAGTCACCATGATGGTGGCCATTGCACTTTTCAGTAGCCAAGCCAATTAATGGCCCACCTTATTCCCCTATACGTGCATCCTAACCTGATATGCCTTATAATCAATACATTGCAGCAATTCTATCAGGCATGCATGCCGCTCTCTCTGCTCAATCAAGATGACCCTCTTGGAGGGTTCATCCCGCACAACCTATTCAAGGGCTCCTTATGTCGTTTTCACCTGCTTTAACTCCAGGTGGATGGTGTTTGTCACTCCCACTATAGTTTGTAGTCTGTAGCCACATATGACTGACTTTAGGGACTTCCACTCCACTAGCTGGGTGGTAGCAAATTCTCCATTGCATGCTATGTAAGACAGCAAGGCATTGCTGGTCAACTCGTGAAATACAGTTTCTTCTAATGTTTGAGATTTTGAGGGCCACATCAGTGCAGAAGGAAGCAACACTCCCGGTGTTTCCTGGAGAAGTAAAGGGTTATGTTCTGGCAGGGTTTTACCAATGTATTCCACCCCTTTGAACTTTAGCTGCTGGGGGCAACTACACAGAATCTAGTTTAGATGTACATGTTGCTTGTGTGGTGGTGAGTAATAGGAGCATTCCATAGTGTTTGCGTGTAATATACTCTAGCTATTGGTTAAGGACCAATAGGAGAGCCATTGGGATAGAACAAACACTGTGCTAACTATGGGGAAGTTAAGTAGCGCAGGATATGAGCGCCCTCTCTGAGGGTCTAAAGCACAGTTTAAGTCTTCACCTATAATCCAGGACAGGTGGGACCCTTTCATTCGCAGACTGGAGAAGCTATCGGTTAAGGACCAATGGAAGAGCCATTGGGATAGATAGGACACTGTGCCAACTATGAGGAGGTTAGGTAGCGTGGGGTGTGAGCTCTCATCAGTAGAGTGGAGAGGCGTACTTAAAACTTCTGTTGCACTACACTTGGGGAATAAATAATCACCAAAATGACATCATAGTCAACTAGTTGCCCCTCTACAAATAAATAATGTCCTTCAAGGTCTACAACCCTTGTGGTCTTGAAAGACACTGAGGCTCTAATCCATATCACCATCCCCCCGGCATACACAGAATATGTTGTGGCCTCGCCAGCTCTTCTGAAGGAAACAATCTTCCCCTTTTAGCAATGTGTGTCTCCTTGAGGAACACTGTTAGAATTCGGGTTTTTGGTTGGCTAGGGGATGCACCTAAGCCAGACAGAAACCACCACTCAACCCTTCAAAAATCCCTCCTAATTTTTTTTTTTCTTTATATGAATTCATTCACTCGTGGACAGTTTCTTTGTCAAGTTCAGTATAGCAGCTTGTCTAATTCAGTAATTCATTTGTATTCTCCAGTAAGTTTTATCATTTGCCTTTTCAGTATGAGTCCTCAAACTCAATTCTCATTGTCTTTACCCATAGTCACTTCCTTGAAATCTTCACGTTCCAAAATAAGAATTTTCTATATCTCTGTCAAAGCAATAGCTCAAGAATTCCTTTTGCCAGTAATCTTCTCAGTATTGAGACTTCACTTGCCTTTGAACCTTTCTTTTAAGACGTTCCTGCTATTGGTTCTGGAAGAGTATAATCCACTTGGGCAGGACTATTCTCAATTCCTTTCCCAATGGGGTCTGTATTTTCTTCAGTTTGGTTTGTCAAACCACCTGCTGCTGAGGTCACCTCCCTCTGAGCAGATCTTTCCTCAGTTGATTCTTGTGTTTCACCTTCCTTCGAGGACACACTCCTCTGATCAAGTTTAGTCTTATCTCTTTCCTCTTGGACTGATTCTACTCCTTTTGTAGCTTGTTCCACTTCTCCACTATTCTGTTTTTTTTCTTCTGTTATAGGAGTAGGTACATCTCTGTCATTCTCGACATCTTGTTAACTTCCTTTCCCTTTGTTTTCAATGTTCTCAACTGTTGGTAATCTCAACAGTTCCTCTTCTCTTTCTGTTGGATCATGCACCTTTCTCGTATTGACTCGCATGCACCCAATTCGGCGAACCAGCACACTTCACAGCAGTTGTTGTAGTGAGCATAATCTGATAAGGTCTCTTCTACAGTGGCTCAAGGCAACACTTTTGTACATGCTTTTGTATAAGCATCCGGTCTCCGGCTCTCAGACAGTGACATTGACCTTGTGTTTGTTGAGCTGTTGCAACTTTCACCTGATGGGAAAAAGACCAAACCACATCAGCCAGGCTTTTGCAGTAATCTAGCACCATGTCATCTGTAATATTCACAAGTGCATTTGAAGGTATTGCTGCCAATCTCATTGCTCTTCCCATCAGAATTTCATGCAGAGACAAACCAGACTTCTTGTCAGATGTAATTCTTATTGACATTAGTACTAAGGGTAAAGCATCTGTCCATTTCAAATTTGTTGAGCCACACACTATGGCCAAACATGATTTTAATGTTCCATTCATTTGCTCTCCAAGACCTGAAGCTTCTGGACGATAGCTGCAATGTAGTCTCTGCTGAATGTCTAATGCCGAAAAAAAGCAACTTTATGACCTCTTTATTGAAATGTGTACCCCTATCTGATTCAATTGAGACCGGAAACCAAAACATGGAATAAGTTCTCGCAAAAGCAATTTAGCCACTATAAGACTATCATTTCTCATGGTTAGATAAGCCTCAATCCAATGACTGAAAATGCACACAATCACCAGCACATATTTCAAACCAGCACATGCAGGCATCTCAATGAAATCCATCTGCATTCTACTGAATGGGCATCCCGCCATACCTATGTGATCCATGTTGACAATTGTTCCTTTGCCGACATTCACCTGTTGGCAAATTATGCACCTATGGCACACCAGCTCTGCCACTTGTCTGAATTTTGTATTGTACCAGAAATGTTCAAAACTCCTGATCATCACATCTCTTCCAATATGTGTTTGACCATGGTAATACCTAGCCATTTGAGCTAACAAACTGTTTGGCAAGACTACCTTTCCCGCTAATGTTACCCAATTTTCATCTTCCCTTTGTATACATCGATGCCTAATCTAATCTCTCCTTTCCTCTTCTGGAATATTGTTTTGTATTGCTTTCAACTCATCTAATGTCTCTACTATCTGCACAGTAAAATTTGCATACATTTCTTCATTTTCAGACATCAATTCCCAATTTTCTTAGAATTAAATCCCATTCAGAGCACAACATTTTGTAACTTGATCTGCATAAGCATTTCCCAATGTTACATAATCTTGTCCTCTCTGCTGTGCACTGCATTTGACAACGGCAATTTTCTCAGGTTTCTGTACTGCTTGTAACAAATCGTGTATTCTCTCCCCATTTCTCACAGGTGAACCTGAAGAAGTTGGGAACCATCTTTGTGACCAAATTTGCCTGAAATCATGTACAATACCAAATCCATATTGTCTATCAGTGTAAATTGTCACTTTCGTTTGATCTGATAATTGACCTGCTCTAGTAAGAGCCACCAACTCTGAGACTTGTGCAGATATCACTCCTTGAAGCCATGAAGCTTCTAATACGCCCGTGACTGCACACATTGCATATCCTGCTCTTAATGAACCTCTGTTGTCTTGTAAGCCGGAACCATCAACAAAGAGAATTTGATCATTGTCTTCCAGACAAGTATCTTTGATATCGTCTTTTGGTTTGGTACATAATTCTGTCACTTCCAAACAATCATGTTCAACATCATCTATGTTAGACAAATCTTCCCCCTCATTTGGAAATAGAGTTGCCGGGTTAAGTACTGTGCACCTCTTTACTGTCACATTGGGTACCCCAAGAATCACTGTTTCATATTGTGTCAGTCTTGCATTTGTCAAATATTGTGTTTTCAACCTGGTCAACAGAGTACCATCACTCTCAGAGTATAATCCATCACAATAGTTTCACTGCGAGTTATACTCTGCTCAACTGCTGCAACTGGTCAGAGGCATCCAGGTAAGCCTGCTGCAACATTATCTAAAGTAGCTGAAATATTTGCTATTGGACGATTGACACCACCATGTTTTTGTGTCAAAACAGACAAGGAACATCCATCTCTCTCATGACAGAACAATAGAAAAGGATTTGTGTGATCAGGCATACCTAAAGCTGGTGCATGACACAAACTTTTCCTTAGCTCAGTAAAAGTTCTCACACATTCCTCATCCATCGTTATGAGATCTGAAACATCCTTATGTGTCAACCTTTGCAATGGCTTTGAAACAGCTGAAAAATTCAGAATCCACTGACGACAATATCCTACTATTCCAAAAAACATTCTCAACTTCTTTTGTGAACTGGGCATTTTCATTTTCATTATTGCCGCCACTCTCTCTCCGGAAATTCTTATCGACCCATTCTTAATCAAATGTCCCAAATATTTCACTTCTTGCTAACAATACTGCAACTTAGCAGGAGAAAGTTTATGACCATTGTCTCCAAGAAAATTGAACAATGCAATTGTATCCTCTTTACAGCCCTCCTTTGTTTTCAATGCTATCAATAAATCATCAATGTACTGTACTAAAGTTGACTGATAAGGCATTACTACTGATTGAAAATCAATGGTTGTTCTGAAAACCCTTGAGGAATTCTACACCAACAGTAGACTCTGGTCAAGAATTTGAAACAAAAGAGATATCTACCATGCTCATGTAGAGATACGGAAAAGCAAGCTTCACACAAATCAATGACTGTGAACCATTCGGCATCACATGGAATCTGAAACATTATTACTGCTGGATTTGGTACAACCGGACAACACTTCACCACTATGTCATTTATTTTTCTCAAGTCCTGAACCAGACGTATTTTCCCATTTGGCTTTTTCAAACCCATTATTGGTGAATTACACGGACTGCTCATCACTTCTTTCAAAACTCTTTGCTCCAAGAATTGTTCTATCAATGGTCTTATCCCTTCTACTATTTCATTTGTCATCAGGTATTGTGCAGTTTGTGGAAACACCACATTCTCTTTCACTGCTACTTTGACTTCTTCAACTCCTATAATCAAACCAATCTCTTTTCCTGAAAAATGCCAAACCTTCGGTCTAACCCTTTCCTGTAAATCACTCAGCAAATCTTTCTTTTAAAAAACTGGAATGAAATTGATCAAGTCCTCCAAATTTTGTTCTTTGTTCGCCTCTTCTTCGTCAATTGCCTGATTATCCTCAACATTCAAAAAAACTAATTCACAAGTCATCATCCTTTTCTTTTCATCAACTGGCAAATCTTTCTCATCATCACTAATGGTCTCCATCGTGATCCCCTTTCTTGAACACATAATCAAACAATTTATCTTGCACAGTAAGTCTCTTCCCAATAGTGATACTGGACTGGAGTCACAAACAACAAAACTATGATAGTCTCTAAAATTCCCAATTTTCACAATAACCGGTTCTGTAAGAGCATTAACCAACTGTTTATTTGCAACACCTACTAGCTGCACTGTCCATTCGGAAACAGGTATGTCTGGAACCTCTGTAGTCCTTATCGTTGAGCGTGTTGCTCCTGTGTCAACCAAAAAGTTAACCTCATGTTCATGTACTTCACCCTGCACATAAGGACTCTTTGATCCACATCAAATGATGCAGCCGTCATATACTCCTCCTCATCTGAACTATCCAATGGCCATTCAGCGTTTATTTCATTCTCACTTTGTAAGGGAAATTGCTCAACTATTTTTGCACTTTTGTTTTAACCTTGATTCATGACCACTTGCGAAAGCATAACCTGTTGCTGTTCCACTGGGCTCTGTATCATTTGAACCTGTCTCGGTATGTGCATTTGCTGTACAGGCACCATCTGCACCAGTGGCTGCATTTGTTGTATTTTTGGCATTTGTACATATTGTAACTGAGGTTGTACATTTTGCATTTGTTGCACCGGCTGTAAAGGCTGAAAACCTTTCATATTATTTACGTTGTTCTGGAGATTTTGACTTCCCATTCTAGGTCCTCTCTTGCTCTGAAATGAATTGACACCATTTGTTTGCTTGAACCATTCCTCCCTGATTCAACATTGGACACTGTCTTTTCCAATGTTCCACCAATCCACAAATGTGACAAGGCAACATCTTTCACCTTTGTTGCTCATCTTGCATCATCACTGAACTCAAATCTACATTTCGATTTACCCCCGGAAGCATCATTCCACCACGACCTCTACCTCAACCTTGACTCAGAAACAGACCATTTCCCTGTGGCAGTTGGTGAAAATTTCCCTGCAATCCTGTCTGTGCAGCCTTAATCTGCATCACCATTGTTTTCTCCTTCAGCATTTCCTGCTTCAACTCAATTTCATCACTACAGTATTTAGCATACTGCAAAACTTCATCAATCGGCTTTGCTTGCCAGCAGATCAAATGATTCTCGATAATTTGGCTTACTTCTGGTTTCAACCCGTCAACAAATCAGAACACCAAATGATTCATGCTCTCCTTTTCAATTGATCCTGCACCACTGAATTGTTTGAATGCCTTCAACAATCTTTCATAATACGCATGAACCGATTATTTCCCTTCCTGTGTTGTTATATCTAAGCGCTGCCAATCAACATTTTTCTGCGAAATTCTCATTTTCAGAAACTCAATGACTTTATAGTAATGTTTCATTACTTCAGGAGATGGTGCACCTTTTTTTAAATCCCTTTGCAGTTCATTCGTCGGCCAATCAACACTTGCATTCAATCCACAAATCTGCTGGAACGACAATGTCAAAAAGTATATTCAAGTCTTCCCACAGACACTTTGAATGTTTCACAAACCTATCCGTCTGCTGGTACCACTCCATTGGCTTCTCTATCAGTCTTGGGTAATAATTCGTAAAACTTATAATATCACTTCTATTCCAGGGTACATGTATAAAATTCCCTCCTGGCGTTTCTCTCATTTGTAACATTTTTACTGCATCCCCTGTCTGTGACCCATCATCTTTCCTTGGTCTTTCTCTTTTCCTGTCCCATTTACTCTCCCATTTGTCCAGTGCCCTCCAAACCTGCACTTTCTCAAGTAATTCTTCAAGATGTGTTCTCATCCCTGCAGATCTCATGTGAATAAAGTCTTCTTCCTCCAAATAACTCCTTTTTAGTGTTTTAATTTTTGTCAAATCAATGTCTCTACTCTCCACCTTTCCTGCTCCTCATCCCATACAGCTTTACATAACATATTTTCTACTCTTCTCATTTTCTTCTTAAATTTTAAAGCCTGTTGCTGTTTTGCTACCAGCTCCCATATTGCTAATGCTTCGTACTGTGCTGGCCTCGGTGAAGGTTTTAAACTGTACATTTTTGGCCTTAAATTATCCAGGATTCTTAAATTGAATGTACCATGTTCTGGAAAAGCTAGACAACCTCTTTCTTTTTTTGACCCAATGTTTCAACCAAAGACAAGTCGCTGCATCTCTCTCCTCAAACACGATATATGCTGGAGTATTCTCTGGGGGACAAACCTCTCCTTTGAGTGCCAGAAGGTGTTCATCACCCCTCAGCGCACTTCTCAAAGCTTTGAAAAACTTAATTTTCAACTGAATTTGTTCAAACGCTGATGTCTACAGCAAAAATGATTATCAAACTCAATTAAACTAAGCAAATACAAACAGTAAACAAAGAATAACGAAAGAATAACCAATCCTCGAAAGTGACTATGATACCACAATTCTCTTCAACCCCCCTCGCCTTCCTATTGTGTTACTCTATTGTCGGACTGGTTGACGAATCCGTGCACAATTCCTTCCTGCTAATCAACCAATCCCAGTGCTGCACTAACTACGACCCACCCACACATTCAGCCCCTTTTACTGAGACGCTGGCAAAGTCTGTTGTACCAATCTTTCACAACCCACCCGCAAAATCAACACATTAATAATTTGCGAGCTATCTTAAAATAAAGAAAACAAATTTGCTCATTTACTACAGGTGGGGTAACACAAATGCTTCAGAACCTTCCAAAGAAACCTTCAGCTTTTGCTTACTGTTGGACTTTTGCTTATGCAGGGTCATCCCCAGTCTTTTTCGCCTCCTGCCTCCTATTTTTTTCTGACATGTTGCTGTTGGCTTTTCAACTCTGAGCACTTTACCACTGCTAACCAGTGCTAAAGTGCATATGCTCTCCTGTTTAAATTGTATGTAAGTGGTTCATCCATGATTGGCATATTTGAATTACTAGTAAGTCCCTAGTAATGTGCACTAGAGGTGCCAGGGCCTGTAAATCAAATGCTACTAGTGGGCCTGCAGCACTGGTTGTGCCACCCACATAAGTAGCTCTGTAATCATGTCTCAGACCTGCCACTGCAGTGTCTGTGTGTGTATTCTTACACTGTAAATTCGACTTGGCAAGTGTACCCACTTGCCAGGCCTAAACCTTCCCTTTTCTTACATGTAAGGCACCCCTAAGGTAGGCCCTAGGTAGCCCCAAGGGCAGGGTGCAGTGTATGGATAAGGTAGGACATATAGTAATGTGGTTTATATGTCCTGACAGTGAAATACTGCCAATTTCGTTTTCACTGTTGCAAGGTCTGTCTCTCTCTCATAGGATAATATGGGGGCTACCTTTAAATATGATTAAAGTGTAGATTCCCCTAGAGAGTAGATGGACATGTGGAGTTTGGGATCCCTGAACTCACAATTTAAAAATACATCTTTTAGTAAAGTTGATTTTAAGATTGTGCGTTTGGAAATGCCACTTTTAGAAAGTGAGCATTTTCTTGCTTAAACCATTCTGTGACTCTGCCTGGTTTGTGGATTCCCTGTCTGGGTCAGTTTGACAGTTGGGTTGTTTTTCACCTCACACCAGACAGTGACACAAAGGGAGCTGGGGTGTGATCTGCATTTCCTGATTAGCCATCTCTGCTAGGAGGGAGGGGTGGAGTGGTCACTCTCATCTGAAAGGACTGTGCCTGCCTCTGACAATGCTGTCTCCAGCCCCCTGGTGTGTGTCTGAGGCCTTGCCTGGGCAAGGCAGGATTTCACAAGAAGGTGTGAGTCCCCTTTGAAGGAAGGTGACTTCAAAGACTAAAATGGGTATAAGAAGGGCACCCAAACTTACAAACTTTAGAAACACTTCTGGAACCAAGAGGAACCTCTGCCTGGAGAAGAGCTGATAGCTGAGGAAAACGTGCTGCCCTGCCTGTGACTGTGCTTTGTGGAGCTTTCCTGCAGTGCTGCTTCTGCCAGAGTAAGAGGGCAAAGACTGGACTTTGTGTGCCTTCCATCTTGAAGAAGAAATCTCCAAGGGCTTGATGTAGAGCTTGCCTCCTGTTGTTGAAGTCTCAGGGATAGCAAAGACTTCTTCCTGCCAGCACCTGGAGTCTCTGGAGAGACCCCTACTCTGCTCTGCGGTGCCCTTCCAGTTCCTGGGACCCTGAAAGGAGAGGCTGGCAGCCTAAGGACAAAAATACACGCACCGAGCGCCGTGCGGAGAAAAAGATCGACGCGAATCCGATCGCGGCTGAGAAAACGACGCGACGCCGGTTCCGCAGCTGAGAAACGACGCCGCAGGAAACGCGACCGCAAAACCGACGCCCGGAGCAGGAGAAACGACGCGCAGCATCGCTGACGGAGGCTGAGAGATCGCACCCTGCGCCGCGGGACTTTCGGATCGTCGTGTGGCTGGCTTTTTCAACGCGCACCGCCGTGCCGAGTTGTTTTCGACGCACACAGCCGTGCAGGGTTACTTTCGACGCACACCGCCCGTGCGGGGTTATTTTTGACGCAAACCAGGTACATTTTCACGCTAGCAGCGCTAGTGTGGTGTTACAACTACCTAAAGACTCTTTTTATTTTAAACCTTTAAAAAAATCATAACTTGACTTGTGTATGTTGGATTTTTGTCGTTTTGGTCTTGTTTTGTCTAGATAAATATTTCCTATTTTTCTAAACTGGTGTTGTGTCATTTTGTAGTGTTTTCATTAAGTTACTGTGTGTGTTGGTACAAATACTTTACACCTAGCACTCTGAGGTTAAGCCTACTGCTCTGCCAAGCTACCAAGGGGGTAAGCAGGGGTTAGCTGAGGGTGATTCTCTTTTATCCTAACTAGAGTGAGGGTCCTTGCTTGAACAGGGGGTAACCTGACTGTCAACCAGAGACCCCATTTCTAACATTGGTGACCAGCGGTCGGGATTGGACTTGTATTTGTACTTGACATACAGTAATTAAGTGTACACTACTGTTTTGATCTCAGACCACTACGTGACCACATACTACTTGTTTGGTGATCTTTTGATTTTTCTCTTAAGGACTCTTTTTATTCTACTTCCATGATTTTGCTGATCCCTTGACTGATTCTTTTCACTTCATTGGGAAATTATTTTTTCTGCCTTTTGGAACTTTGCACTTGTGACCATCATGTCTCAATCTGGAGATGCAACAGCTGGAGCTGTGTTTGAAATGGAGAAACTGAAGGAGTACTCAGTTGCTCAATTGAAACAGTTCCTTAAAGATCTTGACTGTCCCACTGAGAGCTCCACCAGGGAGGGGGAGCTGCAACAGGCACAGAGGGCCTGGGTGACAATCAAGAAGGCTGGAAGGCACACAGAGGAGGAGAATATGAGGGGGGAAGTGCAGAGGATACACAGTGGTGTAGTGGAGGAACCTGTTACGCCTGGGGGGAGGGTCCCCAGGAGGGGTGGCAGGGTGTCACCCAAGGGTCTGACTCCTGAAGAGTTACAGGACAGACAGGCAGAGAGGGAGTACCAATGGGAGCTGAAAAAGCTCGATTGGGAGTTGGAAGAAAGGAGGAGGAACTTAGAGATTAAAAAAATGATTTATGCTTACGAGCTTAAATTGAAAGAGCTGGAAGTCATGAGGGCTGAGTCCAGCTGGAATGGTGGCAGCAACAATTGTATATCCAGTGATGCTGCAGAAGTGCACATGCCCAGAGAGGTGGTGCCCTACTTGAAGGAGGGAGTTAACACACGCCAGGAGGTTCAGGGGTATGAGGTAGCTCCAGTGATGCACAGGGTCCCTGAGGTGGATTGGGGAACTGGCATGGGGAGTCATATTCCTACTGGTGGGAGGGACACTCTACTGACTCTAGGTGAGAGTGACAGGGAGAGGGGTTCCCCCCAGGTAGAAGTCCTGGTTATGGAGTGTGAAAACACCCCAGAAGAGTGTGGGTTGAGTGTCAGGGACAGTCAGGTACTGTCTCACCAGTCTCAGGAGGGTGATGTGGGGTGCTTTTTCAAAGCAGAGTCACTGGATGGTTGGGTGAAGGGTACTTTGGTTAATTCATGTGAGGGGCTGAGTGATGTAATTGCTGGAGAGCATATGTCTAGTCCTTATTTTCCAGAGCTATGCCAACACCAGGTGGAGTGTGAGTTCTCTGACCCCAGGGAGCTTACAATGGAGGCAGACTTCTGGGTGAGTACCAGAGAGTCTGAAGAGGCATTTGGGGGTGCTCCTGAGAGGAGTGGTCTAGGTAGTTCCCAACCAGGTGAGGTAGGGAAGGATTGTAGTGTCCCAGGTAGGTCCCAGTGTAGTGGGATGGGTGAGGGACCCCATGTCCAGTCTCAGAGGAGAGGGAATGGGGATGGGTTGAGGCCCAAGGTGCCCGAGATCCGGTCCCAGGTCCTGGAGGGTTCCCTGCGGGAACACCAGGAGGGGAGCCTAGCCTGTACCATAGGGCCATCTGTTGAGGGAGACCCCACAGTGTCAGGAGAACTTGGGGGGGCGGCTGTAGCCAGCGTCCCACCAGTTCTGGTGTCTGGCAGTACCACTCCTAGTGAGGGGGTGCAGAAGTCCAGACAGAGGGTTGAGAGGGGGTTGCGGACCCCAGTGGAGAACCTGGAGGGTCAGGGGTCAGCTCTGAGAGCAGAGCCCCCCATGAATGACCTTGGTAAGACCATTTCTGGGTTGGGGGGAATCCAGACTCTGTCAGATGGGCAGAGGTCAGGAGACCTGCGCCAGCCAGACTCTTGTGTGGCCCTTCGGGACAGTGTGTCCCTTGAGGGGGGTAAGTGTGCCCCCCTGGAAGTCCTGGTGTGCCAGGCAATGGTTCAACCGCAGGGTGGTGACCCTGGGTTGAATGATCAGGTTCAGGGGGTAAACTCTGACCTGATGGGGGGTAAGTGTGCTCCCAAGGAAGTCCGGGTGTGCCAGGCAATGGTTCAACCGCAGGGTGGTGACTCTGGGTTGAATGATCAGGTTCAGGGGGTAAACTCTGACCTGATGGGGGGTAAGTGTGCTCCCAAGGAAGTCCTGGTGTGCCAGGCAGTGGTTCAACCGCAGGGTGGTGACCCTGGGTTGGATGACCAGGTTCAGAGGGTAAACTCTGACCTGGTAGGGGGTAGGTATGCCCCCCAGGAAGTCCTGGTTTGCCAGGCAGTGATCCAGTCTGTGGGTACAGACCCTGGATTGGGAGGCCAGGTTAAGGGTGTCCCCCCTGACCTGGAGGAAGGGGCTACTGCTAACAGTGCCCCTACCATGTTGTCTTCTGGGGGGGCCACTCCTAGTTGGGTGGTTCAGGACCCCAGAGGAGAGGGCAGGGGGAGGGAAGCCTCACCCCTGGCCCTGGTCCAACCTGAAGGTACAGACCCCAGGTTGGAGGATCAGTTGCAGGTTAACATCCCTGCACTGGTGGAAGAATTGTGCAGGACTGCTTCTACAAGCACCCTGACAGTTTTGGACTCTGGGGGTGCCGCGTCTGCCGGGAGGTTACAGAGCCCCAGAGGGGAGGACCAGGGTCAGGTTGTCATCCCTGACCTGGTGGAAGAGAGAGTGGTCAAAGGGTGCCAGGCACCTGGGGCTACCACCCCCCACTCTCCACAGTCACAGTGGTTAGAGAGGCCTGAGGTCGGGCTCTCATCCCTGACAGTTGTCTGGGGCCACTGTGGCTTGCTGTCCTGGTGGACAGAGTTGCCCCTGGGGGGGGGAGGACGAGAGTCACACCCCGGGGGTGGAGTGGGCAACACCACTGTGTTGGCCCTGGGGGTACTATCTGCCCATTGCAATACATCTGTGAGCAAAGTAAAGTTAGGTGTTGCACAGATGGTGTCTGTAGATGTGGAGAAGGGTTCCCCATGGGTTAGCTTAGTGGGCCCTGAGAGTATGGACAGAGGGATCCAACTGGAGTCAGGAAGGCGTAGAACTGGAACATGCCCCTGCTGTTGTGGGCCTGGGTCCCTGTTCTATCGCCCCAATCAGGGAAGTACATCAAGGTATTGATTGTTCTCCCCTGGCTTTAGGCTGGTAGGGGGTCGTGTTGGACTTTTGCTTATGCAGGGTCATCCCCAGTCTTTTTCGCCTCCTGCCTCCTATTTTTTTCTGACATGTTGCTGTTGGCTTTTCAACTCTGAGCACTTTACCACTGCTAACCAGTGCTAAAGTGCATATGCTCTCCTGTTTAAATTGTATGTAAGTGGTTCATCCATGATTGGCATATTTGAATTACTAGTAAGTCCCTAGTAATGTGCACTAGAGGTGCCAGGGCCTGTAAATCAAATGCTACTAGTGGGCCTGCAGCACTGGTTGTGCCACCCACATAAGTAGCTCTGTAATCATGTCTCAGACCTGCCACTGCAGTGTCTGTGTGTGTATTCTTACACTGTAAATTCGACTTGGCAAGTGTACCCACTTGCCAGGCCTAAACCTTCCCTTTTCTTACATGTAAGGCACCCCTAAGGTAGGCCCTAGGTAGCCCCAAGGGCAGGGTGCAGTGTATGGATAAGGTAGGACATATAGTAATGTGGTTTATATGTCCTGACAGTGAAATACTGCCAATTTCGTTTTCACTGTTGCAAGGTCTGTCTCTCTCTCATAGGATAATATGGGGGCTACCTTTAAATATGATTAAAGTGTAGATTCCCCTAGAGAGTAGATGGACATGTGGAGTTTGGGATCCCTGAACTCACAATTTAAAAATACATCTTTTAGTAAAGTTGATTTTAAGATTGTGCGTTTGGAAATGCCACTTTTAGAAAGTGAGCATTTTCTTGCTTAAACCATTCTGTGACTCTGCCTGGTTTGTGGATTCCCTGTCTGGGTCAGTTTGACAGTTGGGTTGTTTTTCACCTCACACCAGACAGTGACACAAAGGGAGCTGGGGTGTGATCTGCATTTCCTGATTAGCCATCTCTGCTAGGAGGGAGGGGTGGAGTGGTCACTCTCATCTGAAAGGACTGTGCCTGCCTCTGACAATGCTGTCTCCAGCCCCCTGGTGTGTGTCTGAGGCCTTGCCTGGGCAAGGCAGGATTTCACAAGAAGGTGTGAGTCCCCTTTGAAGGAAGGTGACTTCAAAGACTAAAATGGGTATAAGAAGGGCACCCAAACTTACAAACTTTAGAAACACTTCTGGAACCAAGAGGAACCTCTGCCTGGAGAAGAGCTGATAGCTGAGGAAAACGTGCTGCCCTGCCTGTGACTGTGCTTTGTGGAGCTTTCCTGCAGTGCTGCTTCTGCCAGAGTAAGAGGGCAAAGACTGGACTTTGTGTGCCTTCCATCTTGAAGAAGAAATCTCCAAGGGCTTGATGTAGAGCTTGCCTCCTGTTGTTGAAGTCTCAGGGATAGCAAAGACTTCTTCCTGCCAGCACCTGGAGTCTCTGGAGAGACCCCTACTCTGCTCTGCGGTGCCCTTCCAGTTCCTGGGACCCTGAAAGGAGAGGCTGGCAGCCTAAGGACAAAAATACACGCACCGAGCGCCGTGCGGAGAAAAAGATCGACGCGAATCCGATCGCGGCTGAGCAAACGACGCGACGCCGGTTCCGCAGCTGAGAAACGACGCCGCAGGAAACGCGACCGCAAAACCGACGCCCGGAGCAGGAGAAACGACGCGCAGCATCGCTGACGGAGGCTGAGAGATCGCACCCTGCGCCGCGGGACTTTCGGATCGTCGTGTGGCTGGCTTTTTCAACGCGCACCGCCGTGCCGAGTTGTTTTCGACGCACACAGCCGTGCAGGGTTACTTTCAACGCACACCGCCCGTGCGGGGTTATTTTTGACGCAAACCAGGTACATTTTCACGCTAGCAGCGCTAGTGTGGTGTTACAACTACCTAAAGACTCTTTTTATTTTAAACCTTTAAAAAAATCATAACTTGACTTGTGTATGTTGGATTTTTGTCGTTTTGGTCTTGTTTTGTCTAGATAAATATTTCCTATTTTTCTAAACTGGTGTTGTGTCATTTTGTAGTGTTTTCATTAAGTTACTGTGTGTGTTGGTACAAATACTTTACACCTAGCACTCTGAGGTTAAGCCTACTGCTCTGCCAAGCTACCAAGGGGGTAAGCAGGGGTTAGCTGAGGGTGATTCTCTTTTATCCTAACTAGAGTGAGGGTCCTTGCTTGAACAGGGGGTAACCTGACTGTCAACCAGAGACCCCATTTCTAACACTTACTCCTTTTCAAAATTTCGACCTGCGAACTTCACTTCTCCACTGTTCCTTGGATTATTGTCTAGTGCACTTAGTACTCACCAAGTCTCCAGTATAATTCCATTCACGCCAATTTCTCACAAACTCTACTTACCAATCACGACGGATCAGTCTACTAAATAAATGAATTACAGCATATACCAAGTGCCTTTCTACACTTATCAAATAATCCGGAGTGCCAGACATCTCTCCTTAGGTCTGTCATCAACAACCATGTGCATAATTTTTCCTGGATCAAGCCCCACACTCAAATGAAGAACACCGCATCCCTACTGTCATACCTATAGGAGTATGCCAACTCCATCTAATCAACTAATTTGAGTATCTCTACTACTCTATCCAATACAACCATCTGCAAATTAACTAAAGCTGTACAAGCGCAAAAACACTTCATTCACTTTATTCAAATACAACCAAACATCGCCAGGAACATGGCCTTCAACCTAGGGGGTCTCCAAGAACCGGGGAAAGTCACTTAAGGCAATTAGCAACTCATCATGTTAAGTCTGTATAACAATTTGAAAAAGAAAATAAAAGAACGAACCAACAATTTTAACAACCAAACATCATGACTTCATTATGACATCATCAAAGCAATGACGTAACCATAATCTGCTACTAAACACTGCTGCACTGCCACAGAATCCTAGCTATTATCTACAGTGAATAGTGGATTCTGCACTAGAGGACTATGGATTGAAGCGACATAGGTTTGAAGGGATGTCATCAATGAATGTCGTGAGTAACAACAAAGGTTAATTACAATCAATAGTATTAAAATTCAATCAATAACCACACCAGTTTATTAAGGAGAATTCATAGACTTATTTCCCTATATTAACAATGCTAGTGTGACGAAAATAATTCTCAAACACAAATGATAAGCATTTAAGATCAATTGCGGCTGGTTAAAGCGTCTTATATATCTCAATTTGATCAAGAAAATTAAACAAATTATCTCTAAAGGAATCACACTTATTAATAATACAAAAACCAGTAATAATGGCAAGGTAGGCATTAGTTCAGCATCAAATGATTTTAAAATAAGTCATGAGCATTTCAAATTAGTTTCCTCTCTAATCGCAAATTAGCATCAACATGTTGGACTTCATGTGAAAGTAACACAAATTTAGAAAACTCTTTATCTTAGTTAATGATAAAAAGAAAACATTATTAATATGCAGCAATTAAGTCATAAGTTACAGCTAGTACCTAGAAAGCAAAAGAGACATATATTACAATACGATGACATATAATTACCAATAATAAAAGTAGAAACAGCAAGTAGTTTGCTTCAGCCAGGGGACACCATCAGTTATGGCCTAACAACTGTTAAACCCACACAGCCAACAATCTAGAATCATCAGAGTCAAACTTCATCTAGTCTGCTCTCCAAACTCTAATATAATAATCATAATACTACTCCCTAGAGAATTCTACCAAGCTGTTATACTAAATCCTAATAAGCTGGTGATTGGTCAATGTATGTGGTGGTTTCATTTCAGCCAATCAACAACTAAATTGATGACCTAAAACACAACAAATCTACGCTAACTATTACATTTTCCTGCATAGTAACAGTTCTTCTTCTGTTTCATCGGTAGCTCCATTGTTTCGTCGCCTCTTGAATATCTTATCACAGGAAGAAACGTTTATTGTTTCAACTCACTTCCATCCTCAAGGAAAGATCAGATATTAGTAACATTCTCAAACAATAGGACATTTCAACTATTGCAATGCTTGGTTAAAACATGACCTTGTAAGACTTAATGCAGCAACCCACTAGGGGTAGCTGTGAGCACATCTACACAAATTTCAAAGACACTTTTATGTAAGCTTTTGAATCATGGAAAATAACCACGGCTTCTAGTTAGAATTTCGCTCAGCTAAGAACTGAAAAGCGAACGTTTTCAAAAGTCACTCAATTTGCACGTTAATTCATTACACATTTTAGTACAAAAATCATTATTAAAGATATTAATAAATTAACACTCTCAGACTACTAATAAAAAATGGATAGATTCTTCCTTGCAAGACTATGCATCACCATCTCATGCCATGAATGTCCGGGGCCTGTAGAATATCAATATCATGGGCTGGCATCTTCATAACAAGGGCCACCCCCAAGGGCAGGAATTATCACCATTATTCCAGGGCAGACATTATTCTGGGGTGTTCACCCCGTGCCATTGATGCCCGCCCTATGCCAAGCATTAGCATTGTTTTTCCAAGGCCAGCAATATAAGGAGTATGTATCATCATGACACAGTGTTTCCATCGATGCCTAGGCCAGACTATTACAAGAGGTAGAAACAATTAAGATATGAATGCTCCCCTTATGCCATCTATTACCACCACTATGTCAGGGCCAGCGGTTTGCCATCGTTGTGTGCCATCATGCCTTGGATAGGCTCCAAAATGCCAATCAGTTCCTCTAATGGGACCGATATATTTATATACGTCAGTAGATTTGTGCATATACAGAGGCATTCACACTATTACACACTTTCAGCATTTGAAACCATTGTTTTACTTATTTGTTGCTGGCTTGCTGCAGGAGCCCATTCCCGTTCATTTACCGTGCTCTTCCTTTGATGCTCCAAACAGCTCACAGTTGAATTGTCGTCACATAAACAGTGTCAGTGACAGCACAGGGCCTGATCATGTCCTGCTCTATCAAACGATCTAGGTGTCACACTGGGCCTGCTAGATTGCTATTGATGAAGAGACAGTTGCGCCCTATTACACTAGGCCGTCAATGTTCTATTGTTGAAAAGTAGTGACGGATAGCAAGCTGATTACACAGTAATAGGGTACATTCGCATGCCTGCATCCTCTCAAACAAAACACTGTCCATCAAGATCAGGGATGAGGATCGTAGTTGAGAGTGTGCATTAAAGGCAAGAGGTGTGTGAAATTTGCTCAGTTTGCTTTTCGTTCGTTACAGGCTAGATCAGTTGATCACTCGAGTGCGCTACATCACTAGGTTGCGCTTAGATAAATAGAAAAATAGAAAACATGGAAGTTGAATGTACGAAGATTTATTAGGTACTACAGTGTAAATGTACGTCAAATAGAATATTAATAGTTAGAAAAAAAAATATGAAGTAGATTTTATTATAGAGACTGAGATGTCAAGGGCTTTTGGTTTGGTGGCATCTGAGGCAGGAACGCTGTACGTCACTCCATAGCCTATTTTACTTTGCAGTGAAGAGGAAGCTTTGGATTCTGGTCAATAAAAATGTTCTTGGTAGGTGGCTTCCAGTAGAGAGGAGACAATAGTATCACTTCACAAGGCCGCTATCTTAATGTGTACTAGAAACGTGCATAATGAAGAACCTAATAATGCAGGCAAGATTTATTTCATCAGTGTTGTGTGGCCCTCATGAAGGAGATCTTTACCACTCATGAAAAATCCCAGTTGTTTTTACTGTTGATCCTTGCTAGTATGAGGCCCCAGAATGATGTCTCATTGTAGTGTTCCTGAAAGTATACTTCAACTGCAGTCTCCAGTGCCCATCATTTGCTATAATGAAAGCTGCTTGCAGACAGCCAGATTGAAAAGTTCTCTGCAGGTTGCGCTTAATACAGGTAAGACTATCATATGCACAAAGGAAGCCCTGTGGACAGATGGGACCAGTGGAGGCTGGTAATTCAAGCAGGGGCATGGGTGGGCCACACACACACACACACACCCTCACATACACACTTACTCAAATACTTTACACAACTCTTCTGAAGTTAAGCCTGCCTGCTTGTGCCAAGCTACTAAGGGTGATTCTCCTTTTCCCTGATTAGAGTGAGGGTCCTTGCTTGGACAAGGGTAATCTGACTGCCAACCAAAGACCTCATTTCTAACACTTGCGCCAACAGAAATTATGTGATTGGCTGGCTGCAACCTGACTAGAAAGATGTAGCTGCCATTTAAGGGAATAGGGTACGGTCCCCAGGGATGATAACTGTCATTTAATGTGGCATAAGGTGTCGGTGGAGTTACCCTGACCCAAGGACTGTCATATAGGATTCTTTGTAGGTCAAAGTATTTTTTTCCACGGCTTAAGATATTCACGAATACTCTGCTGTGCTCAGCACATCCCTCCTTATGTAACGTCGCAATGTAGTCACGAATATTGATAAAGAGAAAAAAAATTGAGAGAGTTAGTTATACATTCATTCATTTAGTCATATTAGCACTGAGAAACTCATGCACCCAGTCACAGACCCACTCCAACACTGATGCACTCACTCACAGGCCGACTCATACTCTTATGCACCCATTGACAGATTCACTCACACCCTGACGTACCCATTTGCAGACCCACTCACACCTTCAAACACCAATTTGCAGACCCACTCACACATCATGCATCCATTCAGAGATCCAATCACACTCTCACTAACCTATTCGCAGACCCAGTCACACCCTCATGCACCCATTTGTAGACCCGCTCACACACTGATGCAACCATTTGCAGACCCAGTCCCATCCTCATGCACCTATTTACAGAGCCACTCACACCCTGATGCACCCATTCACAGACACACTCACGCCCTTGTGCTCCCATTCATAGTCCCACTCAGACTCTCACACACCTACTCACCCACCTACTGAAACCCTCACACACAGATTCATAGACCCACACAGACACTGAGGCATCCATTAGGACACTGATGCACCTACTCTTACACCCAGACAGACAATCTTACTATCACGCCCACCCCCAGATACACCCTCTCACACCTATTCTCACACCCAGTATGACAGGCTACGGTCATCTCGAGATGCACATGACCAAAGGGTCATGTGCAGCGTGGGGATAGGTGGCTAGGAGCGTTGGAAACAGAGCCTTGCTGCAGGCCAGCCATTGCGGGCAACCCCCAACTCGGACGGCCGAAAAGTTGGGTGGCTATAGTTACATGAAATAACTGTAACTATAACAGGTGAATTTCTATGGTTTTGTATGTTTAAAATGTGAGCCTAACTTTAATGTCCCTGTAACCTTAGATTTTTTAAGTGAATATAAATATATATATATATATATATATATATATATATATATATATATATATATATATATATATTCACATACATATATATATACATATATATATACATATATATATATATACACACACACACACACATATATATGTAGATACATATATATATGTATATGTGTGTGTGTTTCTGTGTGTGTGTGTATATATGTATATATATATATATATATATATAAACATTTATATTACCTACCGTGGTCACTAGTATGTAGTTATAGTTAGGGACCATGTTAGCACTAGAAAATCATTTATTGAGTTGCCTATATCTTTGGTGCCGTTTGATGAATCTTCACAAATATTTTTTTTAAAGTGCTCCAGTGAATGGTGTTGTATGTGAGAAGTTTCAGGGTGATCCGTCAAGCAGGGGCAAAACAAAAAGGGGGGTCAATAAACGTGTTTTCCCATTATTATTCCCATAGGGGTTTTAGACATGACTACAGCCTGAACCTCTGGACGAAATTACACCACATTTGACAGAAAGGTAGCTCTTGGTCCGGAAAGATTGCTTTTTGTTATTTGTTGTAAATACATTCAGTACGAAATATTAAAAGAAAACTAAATGTAGATATCTAGAAGTGGTTGGGTTCACGAATAATAACGAGGTCATGCAGTGAAATGAAGAGCTCTGATTGGCTGCCAACACTTCAAACAGGAAGTCATCTTGGGACTTGGCTTAAGCTGAGTCCCACAAAAAAAGTGGTACACCCTGACCCCTTAGCCCCCCAATCCCAGTTTGACACAAATTTGCTGTGGGTCCGCAAGTTTGCAGCAAAAAAAAAAACAAGCATGGGCTACCTCGCTTTTTTTTAAGAAGCCCCTGTGTAGGCCATGCCCCATGGGTAGTTTGAGGTAAAGGAGGGGGGCTCAGTGGGCCCTCTCATAGGGCAGTTTCATGCCCTGGGGCCCGCCACCTTCCTGGGGCTTCTTTATAATTTTATTTGGGGGACCGTGTCC
Organism: Pleurodeles waltl; assembly: GCF_031143425.1. Taxonomy (NCBI): domain Eukaryota; kingdom Metazoa; phylum Chordata; class Amphibia; order Caudata; family Salamandridae; genus Pleurodeles; species Pleurodeles waltl. The sequence continues at coordinate 835,696,809 of NC_090437.1, forward strand.
CACCCGCAGTCCTGAGAACTGCACCTCCCCAGGCCAATCAGTTCCTCTAATGGGACCGATATATTTATATACGTCAGTAGATTTGTGCATATACAGAGGCATTCACACTATTACACACTTTCAGCATTTGAAACCATTGTTTTACTTATTTGTTGCTGGCTTGCTGCAGGAGCCCATTCCCGTTCATTTACCGTGCTCTTCCTTTGATGCTCCAAACAGCTCACAGTTGAATTGTCGTCACATAAACAGTGTCAGTGACAGCACAGGGCCTGATCATGTCCTGCTCTATCAAACGATCTAGGTGTCACACTGGGCCTGCTAGATTGCTATTGATGAAGAGACAGTTGCGCCCTATTACACTAGGCCGTCAATGTTCTATTGTTGAAAAGTAGTGACGGATAGCAAGCTGATTACACAGTAATAGGGTACATTCGCATGCCTGCATCCTCTCAAACAAAACACTGTCCATCAAGATCAGGGATGAGGATCGTAGTTGAGAGTGTGCATTAAAGGCAAGAGGTGTGTGAAATTTGCTCAGTTTGCTTTTCGTTCGTTACAGGCTAGATCAATTGATCACTCGAGTGCGCTACATCACTAGGTTGCGCTTAGATAAATAGAAAAATAGAAAACATGGAAGTTGAATGTACGAAGATTTATTAGGTACTACAGTGTAAATGTACGTCAAATAGAATATTAATAGTTAGAAAAAAAAATATGAAGTAGATTTTATTATAGAGACTGAGATGTCAAGGGCTTTTGGTTTGGTGGCATCTGAGGCAGGAACGCTGTACGTCACTCCATAGCCTATTTTACTTTGCAGTGAAGAGGAAGCTTTGGATTCTGGTCAATAAAAATGTTCTTGGTAGGTGGCTTCCAGTAGAGAGGAGACAATAGTATCACTTCACAAGGCCGCTATCTTAATGTGTACTAGAAACGTGCATAATGAAGAACCTAATAATGCAGGCAAGATTTATTTCATCAGTGTTGTGTGGCCCTCATGAAGGAGATCTTTACCACTCATGAAAAATCCCAGTTGTTTTTACTGTTGATCCTTGCTAGTATGAGGCCCCAGAATGATGTCTCATTGTAGTGTTCCTGAAAGTATACTTCAACTGCAGTCTCCAGTGCCCATCATTTGCTATAATGAAAGCTGCTTGCAGACAGCCAGATTGAAAAGTTCTCTGCAGGTTGCGCTTAATACAGGTAAGGCTATCATATGCACAAAGGAAGCCCTGTGGACAGATGGGACCAGTGGAGGCTGGTAATTCAAGCAGGGGCATGGGTGGGCCACACACACACACACCCTCACATACACACTTACTCAAATACTTTACACAACTCTTCTGAAGTTAAGCCTGCCTGCTTGTGCCAAGCTACTAAGGGTGATTCTCCTTTTCCCTGATTAGAGTGAGGGTCCTTGCTTGGACAAGGGGTAATCTGACTGCCAACCAAAGACCTCATTTCTAACACTTGCGCCAACAGAAATTATGTGATTGGCTGGCTGCAACCTGACTAGAAAGATGCAGCTGCCATTTAAGGGAATAGGGCACGGTCCCCAGGGATGATAACTGTCATTTAATGTGGCATAAGGTGTCGGTGGAGTTACCCTGACCCAAGGACTGTCATATAGGATTCTTTGTAGGTCAAAGTATTTTTTTCCACGGCTTAAGATATTCACGAATACTCTGCTGTGCTCAGCACATCCCTCCTTATGTAACGTCGCAATGTAGTCACGAATATTGATAAAGAGAAGAAAAATTGAGAGAGTTAGTTATACATTCATTCATTTAGTCATATTAGCACTGAGAAACTCATGCACCCAGTCACAGACCCACTCCAACACTGATGCACTCACTCACGGGCCGACTCATACTCTTATGCACCCATTGACAGATTCACTCACACCCTGACGTACCCATTTGCAGACCCACTCACACCTTCAAACACCAATTTGCAGACCCACTCACACATCATGCATCCATTCAGAGATCCAATCACACTCTCACTAACCTATTCGCAGACCCAGTCACACCCTCATGCACCCATTTGTAGACCCGCTCACACACTGATGCAACCATTTGCAGACCCAGTCCCATCCTCATGCACCTATTTACAGAGCCACTCACACCCTGATGCACCCATTCACAGACACACTCACGCCCTTGTGCTCCCATTCATAGTCCCACTCAGACTCTCACACACCTACTCACCCACCTACTGAAACCCTCACACACAGATTCATAGACCCACACAGACACTGAGGCATCCATTAGGACACTGATGCACCTACTCTTACACCCAGACAGACAATCTTACTATCACGCCCACCCCCAGATACACCCTCTCACACCTATTCTCACACCCAGTATGACAGGCTACGGTCATCTCGAGATGCACATGACCAAAGGGTCATGTGCAGCGTGGGGATAGGTGGCTAGGAGCGTTGGAAACAGAGCCTTGCTGCAGGCCAGCCATTGCGGGCAACCCCCAACTCGGACGGCCGAAAAGTTGGGTGGCTATAGTTACATGAAATAACTGTAACTATAACAGGTGAATTTCTATGGTTTTGTATGTTTAAAATGTGAGCCTAACTTTAATGTCCCTGTAACCTTAGATTTTTTAAGTGAATATAAATATATATATATATATATATATATATATATATATATATATATATATATATATATATTCACATACATATATATATACATATATATATACATATATATATATATACACACACACACACATATATATGTAGATACATATATATATGTATATGTGTGTGTGTTTCTGTGTGTGTGTGTATATATATATATATATATAAACATTTATATTACCTACCGTGGTCACTAGTATGTAGTTATAGTTAGGGACCATGTTAGCACTAGAAAATCATTTATTGAGTTGCCTATATCTTTGGTGCCGTTTGATGAATCTTCACAAATATTTTTTTTAAAGTGCTCCAGTGAATGGTGTTGTATGTGAGAAGTTTCGGGGTGATCCGTCAAGCAGGGGCAAAACAAAAAGGGGGGTCAATAAACGTGTTTTCCCATTATTATTCCCATAGGGGTTTTAGACATGACTACAGCCTGAACCTCTAGACGAAATTACACCACATTTGACAGAAAGGTAGCTCTTGGTCCGGAAAGATTGCTTTTTGTTATTTGTTGTAAATACATTCAGTACGAAATATTAAAAGAAAACTAAATGTAGATATCTAGAAGTGGTTGGGTTCACGAATAATAACGAGGTCATGCAGTGAAATGAAGAGCTCTGATTGGCTGCCAACACTTCAAACAGGAAGTCATCTTGGGACTTGGCTTAAGCTGAGTCCCACAAAAAAAGTGGTACACCCTGACCCCTTAGCCCCCCAATCCCAGTTTGACACAAATTTGCTGTGGGTCCGCAAGTTTGCAGCAAAAAAAAAAACAAGCATGGGCTACCTCGCTTTTTTTTAAGAAGCCCCTGTGTAGGCCATGCCCCATGGGTAGTTTGAGGTAAAGGAGGGGGGCTCAGTGGGCCCTCTCATAGGGCAGTTTCATGCCCTGGGGCCCGCCACCTTCCTGGGGCTTCTTTATAATTTTATTTGGGGGACCGTGTCCCACCCGCAGTCCTGAGAACTGCACCTCCCCAGGACAATGATTTATTTGTAAACGGGGATGAGCCGCCCCCCTGCACTCCCTGGGACCACCACCTCCCTGGGGCTATAATCACACTAAATGCAGGGGTCTGCCCAGCCCTCCTGCAGCCCCAGGGACCACCACATACCCGGACTCTAATAAAACACAGTGTCAGGGACCAACCAGCCCACCTGCAGCACCAGGGACCGCCCCCTTCCCGGGGCTACAATCAAAGAATAAAGGGGGTCAGTTGCGGAACCCGAACCCCGGGGACCACCACCTCCCTGGGGCTTTTTACACTGGAGGGGGGTCATGTGGCTCCCCTCGTGGAGCCAATGATTCCCTGGGGACTGCCAACCCCCAGGGCCACCTCCTGCTATGTCCAAGGGTGCCCATCCTGGGGAAATAGCTGTTTGCTCTGACTTGGAAAACAGGCGTAATCTCCAACTTGGTGGCAGTGTTTGGATTAGCATTTAGCAATGAAACTTTCTTTGCGTTTAAAAAAAACATACAAATTCACTGAAAAAATCAAGGGACATTCTAGTTAGGAAATTAAATTTTTTATAAAACATAAAAATTCACTTTAAAAACCAAAGGTTTCGGGGACATTATAGTTAGGCTCTGAATTTACTTTAGAAATTAATCATTTATAGATATAGGGGGTCATTCTAACCCTGGCAGTCCAAGACCGCCAGGGCTAAAATGACGGGGGCACCGCCAACAGGCTGGCGGTGCCCCGCTGGGCATTCTGACCGCGGCGGTTCGGCCGCGGTCAGAAGTGGAAAACCGGCGGTCTCCCGCCGGTTTTCCGCTGCCCAAATGAATCCTCCATGGCGGCGCAGCTTGAGATTCTGACACCCCATACCGCCATCCTGTTCCTGGCGGTTCTCCCGCCAGGAACAGGATGGCGGTAGGGGGTGTCGCGGGGCCCCTGGGGGCCCCTGCAGTGCCCATGCCAATGGCATGGGCACTGCAGGGGCCCCCGTAAGAGGGCCCCAAAAAGAATTTCAGTGTCTGCACCCGTCGCACCATCCCACTCCGCCGGCTCAATTCTGAGCCGGCGTCCTCGTGGGAAGGTAGTTTTACACTGGGCTGGCGGGCGGCCTTTTGGCGGTCGCCCGCCAGCCCAGTGTAAAACACAGAATAGCCTCAGCGGTCTTCCGACCGCGGTGCGGTATTCTGGAGGGGGGAAGTCTGGCGGGCGGCCTCCGCCACCCGCCAGACTTAGAATCACCCCCATAGTTATTTCAAGTAACTATAACTGGCCCCCTAGGCTAAGTAAAACTCACACCCACGCCATGCACTGCTAATTACCCCAGATATTGCAGTACTTATGGCATCTTTTATGACATCATTGATAATATCACTGTAACATTGGTTGTAAAATTATTCATATAAAAACTGTGCATGGCAGGGGCACTTGATTGATCCATGTATTTACTTAGAAGTCCTTCCCTGGCACTGATAGGGTTCTCCCCTGCCCCCCTCCCCCACCCAAGAGTCCCCCCCCGCCATCACCCTCCCAAGCCCCGACATGTACACACATACAGACACACCCATATACACACGCATACCCACATTCACCAACGCATGAATACATTCATACAGACTCACAGCAACACTCTCTAACATACATCCAGGCACACACGCAATCACACGACACAACATGCACGTACACTCACACCCATTCATGCACAAACGCTTTGCACATGCATTCACGCATTCAAACACAGTCACACACTCCCCCACACATGCACACAACACACCCCACCCCCTCTTCAGTCTGAGAACTCGACTTACCTGCTTGCAGGGGGTCCTCCGGCAATAGACGGGACGCAACGCTGCTGCCAGCAGCAGCATCCGCCAGCAGAACATCACCAGGCTGACGTGGCGCTGCTGATGGCAGAAGCACCACCTTACCGCCATCCGCCGCCATGACCGTAGCCGGAATTCCGCCAGCCTTCTGGCGGAATTCCGGCTACGGTCATATTTCGGTGGATGGTTGGTAGCCATGACAACAGTATGTTGGCGGCCGTCGCCATGGCGGTAGGCGGAATTTGCCGCCATTGTTATATTGAGAGTCTAAAGGGCATATTTATACTCTGTTTGCGCCGAATGTGCGTCAAAATTTTTGACGCACAATCGGCGCAAACCCTGCCCCATATTTATACTTTGACGTCCGACCCCGCGGGCGTCAAAGTTCCACCATATGCGTCATTTTTTGGAAGGGGGAACCAGCCTTGCGTTAATAATATGCAAGGTAGGCGTTCCCGTCCAAAAAATGACTTTAAGGCCTGTGCCCCATATTTATACTGTGACGTCATTTTGACGCACAGGAGGGGGCAGGCCTTAAAAAACGGCGCCCAGCCTGATAGGTGCCGTTTTTTAACGCCTGGGTCAGGGCAGGCGTTAAGGGACCTGTGGGCTCGGAAGGAGCCCAGAGGTGCCCTCCCATGCCCCCAGGGACAACCCCTGCCACCCTTGCCCACCCCAGGAGGACACCCAAGGATGCAGGGACCCATCCCAGGGAAGTAAAGGTAAGTTGGGGTAAGTATTTTTTTTCGTATTTTTTTTGTGGCATAGGGGGCCTGATTTGGGCCCCCCTACATGCCACTATGCCCAATGACCATGCCCAGGGGACATAAGTCCCCTGAGCATGGCCATTGGGCAAGGGGGCATGACTCCTGTCTTTGCTAAGACAGGAGCCATTTTAATGGGGGTTGGGCGTCAAAAAGAATGGCGCAAATCGGGTGGAGGCCTGAATTTTGCCTCAGACCTGACTTGCCCCATTTTTTGACGCCCAACCTCCATTTTCCCCTACGCCGGCGCTGCCTGGTGTGAGTCATTTTTTTTGACGCACACCAGTCCGCAGCGCCGGCTAACGTCATTCAATAAATAAGGCGCCCGCATGGCGCTTCGGAATGGCGTTAGCCGGCGGTAAAATTTTTGACGCACAACTGCGTTGGCGTAGTTGTGCGTCAAAAAGTATAAATATGGGCCTAAGTCTGTACACAAGTCTGTACTTGTCTGCTCACCATTTTTATCACAGCTTTCACTAACACTACTCTTGGAGGGAAGACTAAACTCCTCATCACTCATCAACATAAAACCATTACGACCAGACGTACCATGCACAAGCTTCACACCTCCTTCACTCCCTTTCTGATAAAGTGCCACTCTCCTCTTATTCCACTTGTTGCCATTCTCTAACACCACGTAACTCCTACTCACTTTACCAACTTTGAATGGGCATATGAATTTTGATAACCCCCCTGACAAACTACCTTGTTTAATTTTCACCCAATCCCCCACAGCCACATCACTTTTTTTCCCTTCTCTTTTCCAGCTTCACCGGTTTTGGGATCACTATACATCATCCACGCAGGAGTTAATTTTGATCCTGGTTTCCTGCCTCTCATCATCTCAAATGGGGAACAACCAGTTGCTTGTTAATTGTGGTGTTATGGGCCCAAACCATATCTTCCTCCATTTTCAACACCTCTTTCCCACATTGAATGGCCATGAGAATGGTACCTTTAACCAAATGATTGACTCTCTCTACCATCCCATTGGCATGAGGATTATATAAAGCAGTGCAATGGTGAATAATTCCTTGACTGTCAAGGAACCCTTTCATTTCACGTGACGTGAGTTGGGTACCATTGTCCAATATTAAAACACGTGGAAGACCTTCTTCTTGAAAAACTCTGTTTAAGGTCTCATTGGTACTTTTTGTCATTATATCCTGCATAAATTTGACTATAACCCATCTAGAATGAATGCCAACCATGACTAAAGCATTCTGTATATTATTCTTTATGCCATGAATGGGACCAATAAAATCTAAACAAACTGTACTCCTTAGTGAGCCTGGATCTTCTATGTGACCACACACACTCGTGGCACCCGTTCTTAGCCTTTTTTTGCTTTCTTTGCAGACCACACAGACTTCCACCCGTTGAGAAATCATGTTGTCCATATCTGGCCACCAAAAATTTTCCCTGACCATTTTTTTTGTCGAAGTTTGACCTAGGTGACCTTCATACACCAATGCGAAGATTTTCTTCTTAATGCCCTCTGGTGGTACAAATTTATCATTTCTCATCAAGAGGTTATTATTCACCAATGTCAATTCATCAACCAATTTTACATAAGGTCGCACCGCTACACTGACTGTACTCTCTCTCCTCCTCCCCCCTAAGACCATACGTACTACTTCACTCAGGACAGAATCCTTCTCCATACACAACTCCCAATCTTTTGCACTTAAAGCTCCTGCTCCACAGTCTTCCACATCGGACAACCATGCTACTGCACCCTCCTTTTCTTCACAGACAACATTTCTTTCTTTGACATCTTCCCATTTCAAGGACAATCTAGATAAGCAGTCAGCCTGGGAATTTTTCCATCCAGGAATGTGTTCAATATCATATCTGTACTCTTCTAACCTAGAGTCTAGTCTTGACAACCTGGCAGAGACCTTACCCGCCCCACCTAGACTTAAAACTTTAAGTAATGGGTTGTGATCACAACGCAAAGTGAAAGTTATGTCCCACAGAAAGGTTCTAAAATGCTCCACTGATCAAGCAGCAGCTAACACCTCACACTCAATCACAGAATAGTTGCGTTCACTCTCAGTCAAAGAGCGTGAAGCAAAAGCTACTGTCACCTCTTACTTCCCTAATACCTGCGACAACACAGCTCCTACACCAGACGCACTTGCATCTACTGTTAAAAATTGTCTTACGATGCGTGTCAAAGGGTGTCAAAATACCTGCATTGCCAATATCTAATCTCACTGCATCAAACACTTCCTGTTGGTCATGCTCCCATTTAAAACTGCTACCCTTACGTAACAGCTTCCTCAGACTCTCTGTTTTCATCGCAAATTTTCCACAAACTTACTATAGTATTCAATGAGACCCCTAAAAGAGCATAGTTGACCTAATGGCCTTTGCAGATCTTCATTAGGTTTAACCCCTTCACCAGAGATTGTGTGGCTCAAATACTCAATTTGCTCAACTAGGAATTTACATTTGTCTTTCCTCAACATTAACCCTGCTTCCCTGAGTTTGTGCAACACAACCCTGAGACCTGAATTATGCTCGGTTACAGTTTGACCAAAAATCAAGATATCACACTGAAAAAAGATTTCAGTGACATTGACCTTTGAAAAACACTTGCAGCTGAAGACAACCCAAAAGGCATCCTGGTGAATTGAAAGGTGTCTTCCATAGTTATAAAGGCAATTAATGCTCTGGAATCTTTGTGCAGCCTGATCTAATGGTATGCACTCTTTAGATCTAACTTAGAAAAATATTTACCTCCCTTAAGCAATAACAAGAGTTCATTTATGTTCGGAAGAGGAAACACATCAGTCACTACAAATTGGTTTAAACTTCGCAAGTCAACACAGAAACAAAGTTTTCCATCGCATTTCTTGGTTATTACCACCGGAGAGATCCAGGAAGACGCCTCTTCGATGATACCATCCTTCTTCGTGTCATCAAACAATTTTTTTACTTCACTCCTTACCACCACAGGCACTCTCCTCATCTTATGTTTCACAGGCCCAGCTCCTTCTCACAAAATTATTCTATGCAGATACCCTTTCAAGTCACCCAACCTCTCTTCAAATACATCCTTCGTCCCACATAAAATTTCATCAACACTGACATCATCCATCATCAACACTTTCTTTACTGAATGAGGATCAATTACAATATGTAAGTCATATTTGTGAGCCCAACCTCATATGGGAGGGCCACTATCAGCCACATACACCTTCCCTTCAATATTGTTTGACTTAAATGTAATGGGTGATTCAAAATATCCTAATACATTGATCTTTGAACCCTGATGCCCTCTGGGGTTAATATATTTGGGCAACAAAGACACCTCAGGCCAATTCTCAATCCACATTGACTTGGGCACAATTGTATATAATGAACCTGAATCTACAATCAATTCTACACTCTTTTGCCCAAAATGGAAAAAATACTCTTCGGCCTTGCCTCTCTCCTCACATCAGTTTCATCTAGTCATACCATGAGTAAACGATCTTCCAAACAGTTCTCCTCCACATGATTCAGTCGCAGCTACACGTGCTCTGTACAAATCTTTGCACATGTGCGCAAAATGCCCTTTGCGGTCACACTTTCTGCAATCCTTGTTTAATGCAAAACACCATTTGGCCTTGCTGGTGTGAGATGAGCAGCCACACCTGGAGCACACTTTAAGTTTTGCAGGTTTAACCTCTTTTACAACCTGTTTACTGGCAGGACCACTATACTTAAAAGTGGTACTTTTGTTTTTTTTTTAAGTGCCACATCACCCTCTCCTGAGATATTGTCCATTTTGCTGATCTCCTTCATACACAGCTCTGACTTCTCAACTATTTAACTATTTTGGCTATTGTTATCGCATCCTTGAGAGATGGATTCTTCGCTGCCCATAACCACTCCTGAGTCTTCTTGCTCTGACAATGCACAATAACTTGGTCCTGAATCAGTTCATCCGTCATTTTTCCAAACCTGCACTTCACCGAAAGTTCACGTAAACTCAAAATAAAGTCACCTAGTGACTCTTCTTCTCTCTGGGGTCTGGTATAAAACTTATACTGTGACATAACAATGTTCTCCTCCTTAGAAAACCTCTTCTCCAAACGTAACTTCGCCTTATCAAATTAATTCTGTAAAGGTTGTCCATCATCATCATAGATTTCAGATAAGTACTTAAATATGTGGTGTGTTCCCTTGCCAATAGTACTTAATAATAAAGCGTTTTTCCTTTGGGATGAAACATTTTGTTCATCCAATGCTAACAAATAGTTTTCAAAAACATCAATCCATTCCTGCCACTGAATGGCTGGTTGACCATGATGATCCAAGAAGGTAGGAGGTAAATTGATGGAGGAAGGCATTAACTTACTTTAAATGAATTGATATTAGTTGTAACAATGTTGTAAGTACTATCACACATCTATATTTGAAGCTGTTTCAAAGTCCACTTTCAGTTTCTACTTTATTTAGCAAAGCAGTGCTCCTAAGGACTTTTCTTTTAAAGTGAGGCTCTTGTGGGAAGTTTTAATCCAGTGCAGAAGCAGGAGAAACTGAAGAAACCGCATGAGCTTACCGCACGCGTGGTTACAAGCTTGGACATGTTGTCAGGTAACCACCGTAGAAGCTTAAATGAAGTTGACAATGCGCGCTAGTGAAAAATAAAATCGAATAGGGACCTCACCCGTAACACGCAAATTGTGCTGGTCCCTCACTGCTCCCAATACGCTTCTTGTGCCGAGCTCTGGTTACACAGGTTCCGTTGCCAAGCTCTGTTTTGGTGCGATAATTGAACTCTGACACGGAGCTCGTCTTGTCCAAATGCGCGGGCGTCACCCATGTGACTGATGCAAAGCCCCTGACTTGTCACCAAAATGAAGTGAAGACACTGACACGGTAGGACGATTTATTCTAGTAGGACAAGGACAGCTCCTTCTCCCTGGCCAGACACATCGTAACTACCATAGAACGACCTGCTAGATCATAAAACTACATTCCATCAGAACGATTCTACAACAAAGCTTAAAGCGACATAACATATAACAATATAACACAATCATTAGTCCTTGATACTTTATATGTAAACTATTTCTTCAGGTTTAGGATAATTCGACCAGGTGACCTGAAATATCTGATAAGGTCTGATGTGATGGCTCGGGACAATAGTACAAGGATTCCTTGAATGATAAATGCGGAATATGTTCCATATGAATTTACTTTGGAGAATGAAACGTCCTTTCATATGGCTTATATGAACTCTAAACATTAATTATTGCTCGGCTTGGAGAGAGGTTCTTTATTGCACATATCAATTCAATAAAAGTAGACCTGTAAAAGAAACTCTCAAAAGCTATGAAAAATTTGCACGTAACGTTTCTTTTGTGTTAATAAGTATTGCAGTGATAGTGCAGAAATGTGCATCTTTGATTGAGTAATTTTGTCAATTGCGGGAGCTAAGGTATCATAGAACAACACTATCAATACCTGCGTGGGATGGTGTATCCGTAGCTCACAGATCTTTTTATGATGTTAGTACTAGGCAGATGAGTCCTGCCAAATTAGGTGCAAATGGGGTGAAGGTCACGTGAGGTTCAGGTTGTAATGATGTTTTCACTTTCATCCACACCTTTCATCCTAATATATTTAAAATATTTTGACAAATTAGTTTTACTAGCTCTGACAATTAATTTTAGTTCACGTAGTTCATTTGGAAATGCGTTTTCTGGGTACTATGCACTAACGTTGTTTATATATTATATCCAGATGTGGAGATATTGAGCAACCACCAAAGGGAAACACAGAGTGATGTGCCCGGGCATGGGGGAGTTGATTTGAAAGCACAATATAACAGGACAATAAAATAACAAAGAAGAACATGGGCAAAACTCATATTACACAAGAGAAATCTGGCATAATTGTAGTTGTCTTCACTTCCTCCTTGCATAAAGTTTGTATACATTTCACCCACAAGTGGCTGCCTTGTTCAGAAAATGTCTCACAGGAGCTGTGAAACTGATGAATGCTGCAGCCGCAAGACATTATCGGTTAGAATGAGTATACTGCTAATATCTCAGGTGCCTTTTGTAACCGAGGTTGTAATCATATACAATTTTCACTTGGGCAACTAACAAAAATTGTGTTAGGATGGTTCTGATGGTAATCAACAGGAGACATTTCTACATGGTAAACGCCCACAGGCAGCACATGTTCGGGGAATAACAGTGAATGTTATGAGAAATGTATGATTGTGCCACATAAAATGCCCTTTAAGCATGTCTCAGGCCTACCATTGTAAGGCCTGTGTGTGCAGTTTTAACCTGTCATAGTGACCTAGCAAAATAAACCTTTTGCCAGGCTCAACCCTTCCTTTTAAAGACTTATAGATCACACCTAGGGTAGGCTCTGGACAGCGCTGAGGGCAGGGCTCCCACTACAGTCAACCAGTAACCCAATTTCTAAAAAAGTGGTACAGAGGCATATGAATGGCCACATGGGGGTAATAGAAAGCAGCACCCACCGTAGGGAAGCTGTGTCCCCTACTTTGGCGTATCATTGAAATATCATTGTCTGCAGCATATGAAATACACTTGCAATAGAGGGTATTTATAAAATCTGTCTCCACCATTGAAACATTAAGATTTGCATTCCTTCAAAAGATATTAAACTGCTGTCTTTACCTTGAGGAAACAACCAGTTGAACTTTCGAACTTTGTATAAATTTGACATTGCAAATTTGGCATAGAACCATAGAATCATATTTTATGCTTGTCAAATAAAGCATCATAGTGGTAACTATTTCTTTACAACCTTTTGATGAGGAATACATTCAACCAAAGTCAACATGGATGGCAAATTAAGTATGGTGAGCAATCTGCCTTTATTACCCTCAATTTGTTTCTTGTATAAATGCCACCTAATGTAAAAAAACCTTTGCAAGGTCACAGTTATCCAAAGGCAGAAACACTTCAAAGAATTGCATATAATGCATGTAATTAGTAGTTATTTCTTCTGTACCCAAACCACATGATATTATTAAGGTGTATTGTTAGGAATTGGGTCTCTAGTTGGCAGTAGTATGCACCCTGTCCAAGTAGGGACCACAATCCTAGTCGGGGTAAGTCACAACACAACCTAAATTATCTTGTGCTTACCCTCCAGTAGCTTGGCACGGAGCAGACAGGCTTAACTTAGAAGGCAATGTGTAAAGTGCAATAACAGTAACACAATGAAAACACCACAAACACTACTCCACATCAGTTTAGAAAAATAGATAATATTTATCTGAATGAAACAAGGCCAACAACAAAAATCCAATATGCACAAGCCAAGATATCACTTTTTAGAATGTAAGTAAGTATTAATCCATAGGAATCAATGGATGTATCTCTTTAGCACACAGTACCTGGGATGGGGCAAAAATAAAGACAGTTTGGGTCACAGAGGAGATTAGGTGTCAGAAAGTAAAGCGATGCGTTGAATTTGCCAGTATGGCGGGGGTGAATCATCAACTCTTTCCTTGCAGCAAAGATGATGCATCGATCACGCAGCCTTGGTTCCTTACTGCCGTGTGGGGTTTGATGACAAATTGATGCCCAGGGATGATACCTGGAAAATCCGAATGCACTGCAATGATGAAACAGTCGCTGCATCAGTTCTGCAGGTGCTGTGGCAGTTTTTCAGCCGTGAATCAGACACTGGGTAGATTCTACAGGTGTTGCATTGAGTTTTCCGGCGTGGTGGATTTTCTTTCTTAGGTAATGTTTTTGATGGCCCTAGACCTTCTTAACAGGAAGCAAGATGAGAAGCCCTTTGAGATCACTTGTGGGGAGAAGGCAAGGCCCTTCCAGCAGAGTGAGGAAGCACCGGGCAGCAATGCAACAAGGAGGAGTGCAGTCCTTTCTAGATAAGCAGTCCAGATTAATCCTTTGGGTAGCACTATAGTCTTTCTTACAAAGTCCATTTGTAGGTCCAGAAGTGTCTGATTTCAGGGGGCCACAGACCAGTATATATACCCGAATGTGCATTTGAAGTGGAGGAGACTTTAAAAAGTGGTTTTGAACCAGTTCCCCTTTCAACCCAGTCCAGTCTACCAGGAGATCTGTGTGGGGTTATCAGTCCTTTGTGTGGGTGAGGATACTACCCTTTGAAGTGTGAGATCCCCTCCACCCTTCCTGCCCAGGAAAACCCATCAGTATGAAGATGAATGAGGTGCAGCTTAGTGTCCTGTGTTTATGGCTGTTTGGATGGAATGCACAAGGGGAGCTGTCAACCAGCAGAGACCAGACGTGGTTAGGAGACAGGTTGTAAGGCTCAGAAAGTAGTAAGTGAAGAAAAATGCCCACTTTCTTAAAAGCGGCATTTCTAAAATAGTAATGTTAAATCCATCTTCACCAGTAAGCGGGATTTCTCACTACCATTCCAACCGTACCAACTATGACAATGCCACTCCTTTCAGATCAGAAATAACCACTTAAAAGTACATAAGGGAATTTCCAATATAGGCCAATGAGAGGAGCAGGCTTTATGATAGTGAAAAATTACTTTGGGAGTTTTTTACTACCAGGACAAGTAAAACTTACAAGTGATGTCCTGTTTTTTACTTACATGGCACCCTACCCTATGGGCTACCTATGGGCTACCTTAAGGGTGACTTAAATATAATAAAAAGGGAGTTTAAGGCTTGGCTAGTACTTTTAAAAGCCAAGTTGAAGTGGCAGTGAAACTGCACACACATGCCTTGAAATGGAAGTCCTGTGACATGGTTAAGGGACTACTTATATGGGTGGCACAATCAGTGCTGCAAGCCCACTATTAGCATTTAACTTACAGGCCCTGGGAACATTTAATGTTCTTTGCTAGGGACTTGCAAGCAAAATAAACATGCCAATTGGATATGAGCCAATGTTACCATGTTTTAGGGAGAGAGCACATATACCTTAGCAAT
Organism: Pleurodeles waltl; assembly: GCF_031143425.1. Taxonomy (NCBI): domain Eukaryota; kingdom Metazoa; phylum Chordata; class Amphibia; order Caudata; family Salamandridae; genus Pleurodeles; species Pleurodeles waltl. The sequence goes on from NC_090437.1 coordinate 835,711,934, forward strand.
GATTAGCAGCGGTAAAGTGCCCAGAGTCCTAAAGCCAATAAAAATGAGGTCTGAAAAAGAGGAGGAAGGCAAAAAGTTAGGGGTGGCCCTTCAGAGAGGGCCACTTTCCAACATGTACATAGAAAATAGTTTTCAAATCTGTGGCTTCAACATGGAACATGCAGTGTACAATTTGAGAGATCCACGCATGTATCAGAAAGGAACGTAAGGTGACAAGAAAATTAAAATATACAGAAGTACTATAAATGTGCAACCATAAGATAGTCACACACACATTTTAACATCTATTTATGATTATGTCACATCAAAAACAATAGTGCAACTTGAAACACCTGTATTGATAAGTACCACATCCTAAGGGTGTATTAATACTTTATTCGGTTGAAAAAAAAATTCAACCATAAAAACAAATAAATAAACAGCACATCACATATCGCTCATACCTCATATGCTCCCGATAGTTTTAACACATTTAAAAGTTACATTCAAGATTTCATTACGCAATTAATAATTCCATGATGGAATGAAAATTTATGTAAAACACTAAAAGAGAAAAAAAAAAGGATTAACAATGTTCCACCAAGTTATAGCTCCCCATCCCCCGCAGCACATCACATATCGCTCGTCCCTCATGAACCCCAATTTATATTTAAAACGTTTAAAATTTACCTTCCAAATTTCATTACTCAATTAACAAATCCATAAAAGAATATAACTTTATAAGAACACAAAAAAAAATTAACACTGTTCCACCAAGTTATAGCTCCCTTTAAAAAGGAACCTACCCCCCGCCACATCAACACATTACACGACATGCGCAGCCACAAAAAGGCTGGGTGATATTGCACAAAACAGCTAACCCTCAGCAGGGGTAGTAGATAGCGTCGCCTAAAGGGTGCATAAAAATCACAGAACAGGGTAATATGAATTAGGGCCTGTGAGGACACACTGTCAAACGGGCACAATTTTATAACATTTTGATCAAACTGGCCTAACGGAAAACACAGATTGCTTCTAATTACCCCCAAAGGGAAACGTTTAATGAGGTTCCTTTCCCATACATTTCTTATCTCCAGGAGGAAGGCCTCTAGGCCCATTATAAACTCTCTCACTGATTTTTTCCTAAGTTCTTCCTCCTCCCTTGAGCCCTGCGATTTTGGATAAATTCTCCTTCACCCACAATTTGTCAGAGCTAGTTAAGCCTTCAAGTGCGTCAAACATGTCTGACAGCCCAAGTGCGGTGGCTACTTTTCTTACATAGGCCAACCAGGGAATTTCCTTTGCATGATCACATTGCAGACAATCCCGCAGGATTTCCCTGTTTAGAGACGAAAACTCATTTGTCCAAATAGAAATCCACAATAAAAGGGGAGCTATATTAATGGCATCTTCTATGAAATCCAGATCCAATTCCACATGCAAACAGAACCCAGAGGTGTTTTGACCCACTCCTAATTACCTTCTACAGAAACAATTTTCCTCAATCACAGGGGCCCTATTATCAGTATAGCCCAAAAGTGGGGCACCATACAACAATACAGGAAGGCTTTTGCACCTATAAACCTCAAACAAAGGTTTGATAGGTTTATTTCCCACCCTGGCAGCAAACTCAAACGTGGCGCCTACAGCGGAATTAAAAAGCATCCCTCTTCTCGAGATACAAGGTTTTCAGGTGCCCTTTTCATCAAAAATCACCCCTAGATATAGGAATTAGTTTACCTTGCTAATTACCTGATCATTTATTTTCAGTGCTCCCACCCTACTTAGTGGTTTGCCATTCACCGTGAAATGTAATTTGCTGCAGTTTATCTCTAAATCTAGGGCTGATATAAAAATTTCATACGCTTTGACTGCCTCACAGAGTCTGTTCATGGCACGGGCCATGAGAACTGCATCATCAGAATAGATCAATACTGGGACACTTTGGCCGTTGATTTTGGGTGCATCCTTACATCTTTCCACTAAAAAATCATACAACCCATTTGTGTATAGCAGGAAAATGGAAGGGGCCAAAGCACAGCCCTGTCGCACACCCATATTAAGCTCAAACGGCTCTGTACATTCCCCATACCCTCACATTAGCATTTATTCCTTGATGAAGATAGCGAAGCAGCTCCACAATATGGGGATCCATACCCAGCCAGGATAACCTTTCCCACAGCTTACTCCGATTAACCTTGTCGAAGGCGCAGCTAAGATCCATAAAGGAAAGATACAAAGTACCCCTCTTTGCTTGCGTATATTTGCCAATCCGCATGAGCAGGTTTAAGCATTGCTCTCGGGTACCCAGCCCTTCCCTAAAGCCATACTGTACCCTGCTCAGGATTGTATTTTCAGACATCCAGTCCTCAATGCGTCTAAGGATAATCCGACCCAAAAATGTTGCTGAGGAGTCAAGAAGTGAGATTGGTCAATACGACTTTGGGTCATTACGATTGCCCTTTTATAGACAGGTATAATACATGCCAATCTCCAAGTAGTGGGAATACCTACACTGACTACAGCATTGAGGACATTGAGCAGAATGGGTGCCCACAACTGAGGACAATGTTTATATAGATCCATTGGAATAGTATCAGGGCCCGGGGCTTTATGGCTAGCACTGCCTTGCAGCGCCTCCATCACCTCTTCAAGATTAAACCTAATAGCTAAATTAGGAGGGTGACCGTGCTGTTCGCCCATTTTCTCCCCTAAAGGACCCCCAAAAAGATCCCACAGAAATGGGTCACCCAAACCTCAGGGGCGATGTTGACTCCCAAACCCTCAGATGTTTCCGTCTCAATGGAGCCCCTGTTCACAACCTTCCAGAACAGGCCTGGGTTCTTATGGGATGATGCACATTCCAGCTTCTCCCAGGCCTGCTCCTTGAGCTGTTGCTTCCTGGCCCTTAGAGCCGTTTTATAGTGGGCCCAAGCATCTCTTACACGAGCCTTGTCTCTAGGTTGTTCATTTACGGCATCCTCAGGGATTTCTTAGCCTTGTAACAGGGCTTGCTGAACCAAACACCCTGATTCTTACAAGAAGGCTGCGCAACTACAATCATGCCTTCTTTGATAACTACATTAACTTTGAGCATGGCATCCATGACTTCCCCTGAACTGGGAGATTCAGCCAATACAGTTCCTATGATCAAATTCAGGTTTTTACCCACCACCCTCTCTACTACTTGCTGAATATTTACCTGTCACCAGGGAAGTCTTCTACCCTGATCTTTAGCTTTCACCGATACTGGCCCACCCCACACTGATTTACATAATATCTCATGGAAATTGAAGAAGATATTGAGGGGGTTATGATCACTGAAGTACTGCTCTACTACTTCACCATGGATAACAACATTCTTTAAAGAAGGGGAGACAAAAATATAATCAATTGTTGTTCCAGCCCCCCTGCCAACAAAAGTAGGGGCTTGATGTGTACCCACCACTCCCAGGTCACATCTATTCAAAAGACCCAAACTCCTTAGGCCCTTGATCAGGGCCCGCCCCTCAGGTTGTGTGATCCTACGTCTGAATGTATCTCATAATCCTGCTCAAAAGGGTTCACCACAGTGCTGTATCTCCCTATGTTGGCATTAAAATCCCCTGCCACAACAGCACAGAACCCCAGACCAAACCCCTCCAACCTACACTTCAATTTCTGCAAGACTGAAAAACGGACCCCAATTTGACAGTCGGAGTCCCAAACAGCATTCTACAAGTTTACCAGCAGGACATAAAATTTGCTTGGAAAGACTACCCAGACAATTAAAAGGCCCTGATGTTTACAGGTAATTTGACAGGCTCTCGCTATTTTAGAAGATCGTACTAAGGTAACTAAGCCCCCTTTAGGGTGTCCTCCTTGAGACCTCACGGCCGGAACGGCCAACCTTTGAAACTCATCCCAGACAGCCAACCCATCCGACCAACTGTCTTGGAATAAAATCAAATCATAGTGTACCAAGATGTTTACTCATTTACAGTTTTATAGCTTAGAGTCATACCCTGCAACATTCCATGAGGTAAGGCAGCACTTCGCGATCGATCCACCCTAACCTTCAGTATTCATGGCAACAGAAGATTTTGTCCCACCCACTGAGGGTTTCTGTGCATAACGTCAATCCACCCCTTCCCCCCAAACCTGGGGAGGTAGTGGAACCATTGCCCAAACTAGTAGGCTGGAAAACACCCTGCACTGAGCTAGAATTCCTAGTTAAGAAATCATCACTCAGCCTGGTATGATTATAGAAATCATCCAAGGGGACCATACCAATCTTACCCTTCAACTGGGATGCCAATCGTTGTGATGAGAGGAACCTCAGGGCCAGGCCTGGATATCTACAATTTACAATAATACAATCCCCATTCCCATTCTTGACCCAGGGCCGACCCAATCAATTCTTCTTACAAACAAGATATCCTGAAAGTCCTTACAGGTAAAGTCACAGTTTTTACTCAGCCAGTGACAAGTCTTGTTCTTTAGTTGGACTGTGGATTCACTTGTACCCATCTCTAAAATGGGAACATCAGGAAGTACCACCACATAGGGGGCGCAGGCCGGGGGAAGCTCTAAGCAGACATGTGGAGGGCCTTTCACCCGTTGCAGGTTTTGAGCCTCAATTCTGTCTGGAGGGATCCCCACATTTCCCATGTGCCTGCTGCCAATTGTCCGACCATCTCTATTCCTACAATTTTCCATTGAACCTGCTCAGAAGTCATCCGAAGCAGTCTCCACATAGTGACCAGCGATCCCCAAGTTGGGACAACTTAAAGGTTGCCGTGTCTCTCTCACCAGGGGACTCGGGTTGCCCTCTTGGGGAAGCACCCCCTCGGGAGAACTGCTTTGACACCTAAAATCCGTGGGGTCCCCTTTGGCTAGAGCTAGCCTAGGCCTCTCTTTTCCACTCAACCGGGAGACTGTGGTTTCAAGCACCCGCAGTTTCTCCAAAACCGGGGCCATACTAGCCTCAATCATTTCCTTGAGCTTCATCAGTAGATTTTCTACACAGGAGCCTGGGCACTGGCTAAGGCTTATGTGATCCGCAGTATCCGAGGGGTTCGGGTTAGTAGGCAAGGCCAGTTTTGATTTTTTCCAAGTTTTTTCAGAGTCTTTATATTTTTCAGGGGAGGGCTGCTACTGCCAGAAGGAGAAACCATCAGAATCCTCATGCTCTTCCTTATTGTTCCAGCCATACTCTTTACCCCTGTTCCTGCTTGCAATGGGGTTTTGGGCAGATCCCCCTGGCCAGTCCGTGGAAGCCCATACCCATCCCCTGAAAACCCCAGAACCCCATTTTCTATGGATGCTTGCTGCCAGTCGCCCCTCTCCAGCTAGAGCCTCCTCTCTGCCAGATCGATCGCCTTTGTGACTACCCCAACAGCTCGCGCAAGAAAGCAATCCAACATTGAGTTAGTTTTTCTCTTTTCACCTCCACAATAATCCCCATTTTGCAACGCCCTTCTCCTGCCCATCCTCTCAATTTACCAAGAGGGCTTCTCAGATCTGTCTCAGGTCTGCCTCAAGTCACTTTCAGCTGCAGTTTGGATGGGTAATGTCTCATATAACAGAAAAGGAAAACGCTTCTCTTCACCATAGAGGTTAGCTTACATAGGGATTATGCGGTAGTCAATAAAGTTGAGGACTCACCCACTGAACCAAATCTAAGAGGGATGGCCCACCCTGGCCTCTTCCGGTCAATGACGGGCAAGGGACGGGCCCGCCCTTGGCCCGGGTTTGGCCCAGGCGCGGCCAGCGCACTTTCCGCACATGGGTGTCTTGTCAGTGCTTTAGTAGCGCTTCAGGTCTCTGCTCTGCCCCCTCCACCAAGGGCCTCCTGGGACACAGAGGGGGTGATTCTAACCCTGGCGGTCGGTGTTAAAGCGGCGGCCAACCCGCCAACAGGCTGGCGGTAAAAAATATGGGATTCTGACCCTGGCGGGAACCGCCAACACAGACAGCCACTTTAACACTCCGACCGCCACGGCGGTACAAACAAACAGCGCGGCGGTCACCGCCAACAGCCAGGCGGCAGCCAATGTACCGCCCACACTATCACAACTCACCAATCCGCCACCTTTTCCGGGGCGGGAGCACTGCCGATAAAAACACGGCGGAAACAGACTACGGATGGGAAAACGCTCACCACTACGCACTCCAGGAGGAAGGAGGACAGCATGGAACCCGAATTAAACATCCTACCTGCTCTCGTCTACCTTCTCATCTACCACGAGTACGAAGTCCGGCGCAGACGACAACAGTGAGTACTGCACCTACGACACACGGGAGGGGGGAGGACGAAAGGTTACGGGCACACACATATGCACCCCCCCCCAACTATGTACACACCAATGCAGAGCAACAAGTCACAGTGACACCACCCAAACACCCCTGAAAAATGCTAGGACATAATCAAATTTGGAATAAATATTTATGTACCAAAAAACTCCTGAAAATTATCGTACAACCATGAAAGATATTCACAACAAAACTAATGACATACACATCAGTGTATAACTGAAGTAACAAGTCCTGCACATCCTACGAATTCATCATGTCCGTGGGCCAAAGTTTTGAGAAACAAGGGCAAAGCCCACACAGGAGACCTGAGTCCTTTGGAGAGAACACTGCAGGGGCATCAGATGTAAAAACTACAGGCACCTCAGGGGGAAGGGAAGGGGGGGGCACCACAGCCACATGAGTCCACGACGCCAGATCCACGAGGAGCCACCATGCCCACTGTACCATCCTGGGGAGTGCAAAGCCACAGTCTCTCAATGTCTCTACAGTGGGTGGGCTGCCCACCGTACCATCCTGGGGAGTGCAAAGCCAAAGTCTCTCAATGTCTCTACAGTGGGTGGGCTGCCCACCGTACCATCCTGGGGAGTGCAAAGCCACAGTCTCTCAATGTCTCTACAGTGGGTGGGCTGCCCACTGTACCATCCTGGGGAGTGCAAAGCCACAGTCCATCAGGTGGATGACAGTCTCCACTGGTCAAGGAGGAGGCATGGTGGGCACAGTGAACCATAAACAGTGATTGAGACGGCAGTGCCCAGCGGAGCGGTGCTTGAGATGAAGGGCCCAGCGGAGCGGTGCTTGAGAAGAAGGGCCCAGCGGAGAGGTGGAGAGACAGCGAAGCCCAGCGGAGCGGTGCTTGAGAAGAAGGGCCCAGCGGAGCGGTGCTTGAGATGAAGGGCCCAGCGGAGCGGTACTTGAGACGGCGGTGCCCAGCGGAGCGGTGCATGACAGGAAGGGCCCAGCGGAGCGGTGCTTGAGAAGAAGGGCCCAGCAGAGAGGTGGAGAGACAGCGGTGCCCAGCGGAGCGGTACTTGAGATGAAGGGCCCAGCGAAGCAGTTCAGAGGCGGCGGTGCCCAGCGGAGCGGTGCTTGAGATGAAGGGCCCAGCGGAGCGGTGCTTGACAGGAAGGGCCCAGCGGAGCGGTGCTTGACAGGAAGGGCCCAGCGGAGAGGTGGAGAGACAGCGGTGACCAGCGGAACGGTGCTTGAGACGGCGGGGCCCTGTTCAGCAGTGCTCTTCTCCACGGCGGGGCCCTGTTCAGCGGTGCTCTTCTCCACGGCGGGCCCTGTTCAGCGGTGCTCTTCTGCACCGCGGGCCCTGTTCAGCGGTGCTCTTCTGCACTGCGGGCCCTGTTCAGCGGTGCTCTTCTCCACGGTGGGCCCTGTTCAGCGGTGCTCTTCTGCACCGCGGGCCCTGTTCAGCGGTGCTCTTCTGCACCGCGGGCCCTGTTCAGCGGTGCCTATCTTCACGGCGGGGCCCTGTTCAGCGGTGCTCTTCTCCACGGCGGGCCCTGTTCAGCGGTGCCTATCTTCATGGCGGGCCCTGTTCAGCGGTGCTCTTCTCCACGGCGGGGCCCTGTTCAGCGGTGCTCTTCTCCACGGCGGGCCCTGTTCAGCGGTGCTCTTCTGCACCGCGGGCCCTGTTCAGCGGTGCTCTTCTGCACCGCGGGCCCTGTTCAGCGGTGCTCTTCTCCACGGCGGGGCCCTGTTCAGCGGTGCTCTTCTCCACGGCGGGCCCTGTTCAGCGGTGCTCTTCTGCACCGCGGGCCCTGTTCAGCGGTGCTCTTCTGCACCGCGGGCCCTGTTCAGCGGTGCCTATCTTCACGGCGGGGCCCTGTTCAGCGGTGCTCTTCTCCACGGCGGGCCCTGTTCAGCGGTGCATATCTTCACGGAGGGCCCTGTTCAGCGGTGCTCTTCTCCACGGGGGGTCCCTGTTCAGCGGTGCTCTTCTCCACGGCGGGCCCTGTTCAGCGGTGCTCTTCTCCACGGCGGGGCCCTGTTCAGCGGTGCTCTTCTCCACGGCGGGCCCTGTTCAGCGGTGCTCTTCTGCACCGCGGGCCCTGTTCAGCGGTGCTCTTCTGCCGCCCCGCGGGCCCTGTTCAGCGGTGCTCATCCAGCAGGTCAAGGGAGCCTGACCTGGCCTGGACTCCCGGCTCAGTCGCCCTCGGACCGTGACGTTGCTGGACCCTTCGGGGACGGACTCCTGGCCTCCTTAGTGTCCTCCTTCCCAGCTGGGATGTGGCATGTGGGGTCCACCTTCTCCGCGCTCCTGCTGCCCTTCCGCTCCTTTGATGGGGCTCTCGGGCCCTTGCCTCCCCTAGATGGTGTGGGTGGTGAAGTGGCCGCACATTGCTCCTTGGGGGCAGCCCTGTCGGTCTTCGCACGGCGGCCCTTGTTTTTGCGGGTCCTCTTGCCGGTGGGGGGGGGCTGGACGTGTCCTTGCTGCTGATCGATGTGTCACTGCTGGCAAAGGGTGGGCTCCAGAACCCATGCACAACAGTGACACCCGAAGCTGGGCTGGTGGTGGCTGCGGTGCTCTTGGGACTCTTTGAAGATGGATGGGGGAGCTCATCGGTGGGAAAGAGGTCAAGGTTAGCCAGGAAAAGTTTTTTAGGGCCAAGGTAAAGGGTAGGAGAAGTGGAGATGGAAGTGGAGGTAGAGGAGGTGGTTGTAGGAGAGTCAGGTGTGCTGTCATTGGGTGAAGGTGCTGGTGCTGTAGGCTGTCGTGAGGTGGATGGCTGTTGGGTGGGTGGCTGCCTGCGTTTGTGTGTCTTGGAAGAGGGGGTGACAGACACAGTGGGAGAGGACACAGGGGACGTGTAAATGGCAGTGGGGGTGGTGACTGCACGAGTGTGGACTGTACTGGAGGGTGAGGTGGTGATGGAAGCACTGGCTAATGTTGGGGTGCATGCAGGTGTGAGTGTAGACGTCACAGGGAGGGAGGAGGGAGACGAGGAGGAGGGGGACACAGGGGTGGCAGTGGCTGTTGGCATGTCTGCATCTGGATGTTGCTTGGGTGAGTGTTTGTGGGATCTGTGGTGCTTGTGTTTGGATGAGCTGCTCTTGGGTGTTGAGGTGTGTGCAGGCTGGTCTGATGGTGTGGATGGGATAGGCTGAGGAACAGGAGACAGAGAAAGGCTGGAGGCAGTAAGAAGAGGGGGGCTGGAAACAGGGACAATGGCTGCCGTCAGTGCTGAGGCCAGAGCAGTGAACGCTCATTGATGGGCAGCCTGACCCGAATGAATGCCCTCCAGGTACGCATTGCTCTGTTGCACCTCCCTTTGCACACCCTGGATGGCATTCAAAAGGGTCGTCTGCCCAACAATGAGCGTCCTTACCAGGTCAATGAGCTCCGCACTGAGGGCAGCAGGGGCAACAGGGGCAGGGGCTGAGGTGCCTGGGGTGAAGGAGACGCGCGCCTTCCTGGGCGAACCGGCACGGAGCGAAGACTGAGGGGCTGCTGGGAGGGCGGGGCTGGTGCGCTGGGTGGCGGCTGTACCTGTAGAGGCGGGGGCACGGATGTTGCCGCCACCGCTAGTGAGCTCCCATCCGAGGACGTGTCGCTTTCGCTGCTCTCACCAGCGGTCCCCGTCGTGGTGCTCCCCTCGCCCTCCGGATCACTGGTGCCCTCGGTGTCTGTTCCTGGGCCCACCGGGGCCTTGTGTCCTGCAGCTCCCTCGTGCTCCGATGCCAAATCTCCTCCGCCTGATGATGCTAATGCACACATGCACAAGAAGATGAAGAGAAAGGGTGGGGGGAGAAAAAAGAAGACCAGGTTGAGTGCATGCAATGTCAACACCGTTGGCGGAGAGGACAGACACAGGAGCCTAATGCACTAAGCCGCGCATTCGGGGTACACTACTCAGTACTACTGACTAGGACAACAGGCCAAGAGACGTCAAACGCGCACATGGGAGATGCTGGACCTTCAATGGCTGTACTTGTCACCCTACCGAGGTGGGGGCCGGGGGCACAGGGCCATGCCTAAGGGAGAGGACTACACTACAGAAAGCGCCCTGGCCTAATGTCACCCACAGCCCTCCTCCCCCACCCAGACGCCTCCACTGCGCAGAAAGATAGGAGAATGTGCTGATACTCACCCCCTTGTGTCTGCTGTGATGTCTTAAAGCGCCCATCCAATTCTGGGTAGGCCACCGCCAGGATCCGGGACATCAGGGGGGTCATGGTGCGACTGGCACCCCTCCTAGGTTGGGAGGCCATCCCCAGCAGTGTTTCTGCGGTCTTCCTTGTTCCGCGGCGGATGTCCTCCCACCTCTTGCGGCAGTGGGTGCCCCGTCTGTTGTGGACCCCCAAGTTCCGGACTTCCTTGGCGATGGCACGCCAAATCTCGATCTTCTGATGGGCGCTGACCTATTTGACATGTACAGGGTGGAAAGGAGGAAATCATCAATGACCTGCATGTTAGATGTGATTGGCCCCCCCCACCAACTTTGCCATATGGCACATGCTCTCATCTGTCGGGCGTTGCACTCCTCATTCGCCCCCCACCCCACCAACTTACATCCACCCCAATCCACACAGGCATAGCCCATTCCATGTGCACCCGGTGTACTCACTTGTTGGTCTGGAGGACCGTAGAGTAGCGCATACTGGGGGAGGACCCCATCCACGAGCTTCTCCAACTCTTCAGACGTGAAGGCAGGGGCCCTTTCCCCAGTCGCAGCAGCCATTGTATCTTCCAGACCGAGGTCACAGCAGCACTTGCAGTATAGGTCCTCTCCTGTGGATGATCAGGTCTCTAAGCAGATAGAAAATAGCGGTCACGCCCGTGGCGGTGCGTACCGCGGCGGTGCGTACCGCGACCGCCGGCGCACTTCGTCATTGGCTCCTGAAACCCATAGGCTTCAATGTTAACCAATGCGGCTTTGCGCCGCGGTCTTCGACCGCCTACCGCCACGGTGTGCCCCGCCAGCGCATTGACCTCACATCCCATTGTCCCACTTCACAGGTCAGGCAGCCGCCATTTCAAGGGCCTACATGGCTTAATTTTGACTGCGACACACAGGCCTAGGCCTTGCATTGCCACACATACACGCCTTTCAACCCATTGCCATTCTTTAACTGTGCAAGCTGTCTGTACGTACCTGTGGTTTGGCTGACTCTGTGCTCCATGTTGTCCTTCCTAGGCACCGTCCGCTGGGACTTGGGATGAGAAGGAGGAATCCTCGCGTGTACCGACCGCTGGTGGACCTGTCGACAATGGAAGAACGCCATATAATACTTCGATACAGACTTGACCGTGCCACTATCCATGAACTGTGTGCCCAGCTGGAGCCAGCCCTGATGTCCCCCATCCGCCAACCCACAGGGATTCCCCCTCTGGTGCAGGTTTTGTCAGTCCTCCATTTTTTGGCAAGTGGGTCATTCCAGACCACAGTGGCCATGTCATCTGGAATGTCTCAGCCTATGTTTTCAAAGATTTTGAGTAGAGTGTTGTCTGCCCTGATGAAACTCATGCGGAGCTACATCATTTTCCCAGAGGAGGGTGACTTGCCTACAGTGAAGGGTGATTTCTATGCCCTTGGACATATCCCCAACATCATTGGTGCCATTGATGGGACCCATGTGGCTTTGGTACCCCCAAAAGACGATGAGCAGGTGTACCGAAACAGGAAAAGTTATCATTCGATGAATGTCCAGGTGGTCTGTTTGGCTGACCAGTACATCTCCCATGTAAATGCCAAGTTCCCAGGGTCAGTGCATGACGCGTATGTGATGCGAAATAGCAGCATCCCCTATGTGATGGAGCAGCTAGAGAGACAACGTGTGTGGCTAATAGGTGACTCTGGTTACCCCAACCTGCCTTGGCTACTGACCCCAGTAAGGAATCCCCGGACCAGGGCAGAGGAACGGTACAATGAGGCCCATGGGCGAACTCGGAGGATCATCGAAAGGACCTTTGGCCTTCTGAAGGCCAGGTTTAGGTGCCTGCATATGACTGGGGGATCCCTGATGTACTCACCAAAGAAGGTGTGCCACATCATCGTGGCCTGCTGTATGCTTCACAATCTGGCATTGCGACGTCAGGTTCCTTTCCTGCAGGAGGATGGTGCAGATGGTGGTGTTGAAGTAGCTGTGGAGCCTGCGGAGAGTGAAGAGGAGGAAGACTCAGAGGACGACACAGACAACAGGGACAGAGTAATAGCACAGTATTTCCAGTAGCACACAGGTAATAATCACCCATGCCATTTTACATTTCCTGAAAGCCTCCTGCATCTCAACTTTGTCGGTTTCCCCCCAGACCTATGAACATGATGTTTGATTTTCCCTTCCCTTTTCTGTGCTGTATGAGCCACTGCGTGACCTCGGCTTGGTTGGCCCATGGACTAATGCTAAGTTACCTCGGTATGTGTAATTCACAATGTTCACAATACGTAATTGATATGTAATGTGTCATACATTTGTAAATAAGACAGGCTGAGTCCTGATTGATTTCAGTGCAATGTGTGATTTATTATTAGTGCATAGATATTGGTACATGATAGTGAAACAGTGATGGGTGGGGGTGGAGTAATGTCCATGGCGGAGTCCAGTTCTCAGTCTCACAGGTGCATTGTCCATATGCCTGTGGCAGGATGGAGCAGGGGCAGTTCAAGGTTTGACAGGGTGGCAATGTGGGACAGTGGGAGGACTTCAGGGGGTATGTGATGCTGGCGGGGGACTTGACATCCTACTCTGTCGGTTTATTTGATCTCAGGCTCCTTTTGCGGGGCGGTTGTTCTTCAGCAGGAGGTGGGGTTCTGGTGGGCTGTCGTTGTGGTGGGGCCTCCTGTCCACTAGCGCCGGCGGAGGTCCTAGGCTGTTCCTGTTCCTGGCTAGTGACAGGGGCCCTGTGTGATGCCACATGGTCCCGAAACGTGTCCTCTATGCGGTTCAGGGCCTGGACTATGCTCCCCATAGCGGTTGAGATGTTGCTGAGTTGGTCGCTGAACCCCATGTAGCGTTGCTCCTGCTGTGCCTGGATCTCCTGGAACCTGGCCAGTACCGTCGCCATCGTCTCTTGTGAGTGGTGGTAGGCAGCCATGATGGTGGTGAGGGCCTCTTGGAGAGTGGGTTCCATGGGCCTCTCCTCCCCCCCCTGTCGCACAGCAGCCCTCCGAGTTGCCCTGTTTCCCTGGGCCTCTGTCCCCTGGACAGTGTGCCCACTCCCACTGCCCCCAGGTCCCTGTTGTTGTTGGGTTGGTGGGTTACCCTGGGGGCCCTGTAGTGGTAGACACACCGCTGCTTGACCTGTCCTAGAGACAGAGGCATGGGCCCGCTGGGTGGGAGCTGTGCGGTTGTTCCCAGAGGGGGTTGGGTCTGCAGTGGCCTGTGTCTGGGTGAGGGGAACCGACTGCCCAGAGGTCCCCGATGGTCCGGGCTGGTCGTCAGGTTCCAGGTCGACAGAGCTGCTGTCATCACTAGTGGCCTGTTCCGGGGGTGGGATGGACATTTCTGGTCCCTCCTGACCGGTGTGTTGTCGTTCGGGTCCTGCATGGGGTAAGAGGGTATGGTTATTGTTTCTGTGTGTGCATTAGCTTGCGTTTTATAGGTGCCCTTGTCCCCCAGTGCTGGCATTCCCTTGGGGGAGATGTTGTGAGGGTGTTTTGTGGGGGGGGGTGATGGGTATGTGCAGTGGTCATGCTTAGGTGATGGGTGTCCATAGTTTGGGGGTGGCATGCAGGGGTTGGTGTTGGGTGGGTTGTGCTGGGGAGACATTCTCAGGGAGGATGTGTGCTGGGGGGTTGGGGGTGAGGGTGGGGGTTAGCATGCTGGGGGGGGTGAAGTGGTTGGCCTTGTACTTACCAGAGTCCATTCCTCCGTGTGCTCCAGCGAGGCCATCAGGATGCAGGATGTTGAGTACCTCTTGCTCCCATGTTGTGAATTCGGGTGGAGTGGGTGGGGGTCCCCCGCCAGTCTTCTGCACTGCGATGTTGTGTCGCGAGACCATCGAGCACACCTTCCCCCGTAGGTCGTTCCATCGTTTGCGGATGTCCTCTCTATTTCTGGGATGCTGTCCCACCGCGTTGACCCTGTCCACGATCCGCTGCCAGAGCTCCGCCTTCCTTGCTATGGTGGTGTGCTGGACCTGTGAGCCGAAGAGCTGGGGTTCCACTCTTATGATCTCCTCCACCATGACCCGGAGTTCTTGGTCCGAAAAGCGTGGGTGCCTTTGTAGTGCCATGGTGTGGTGTGTATGAGGTGTGGGGTGGTGTATGTGATGATGTGTGTGTTGGTGTGTGGTGCTTTGTGCTTCTATGTGGTGTGTGTGATGTTGCGGTGTGCCTCTGTGTGTCTGGCTATCTATTCTCTGATGTGTCTCTCTCTCTCTCTCTCCTTCGTCTCTGGTTTTTGTTGGTAGGGGTTTGTGGGTGATGTGGGTGTGTGTTTTATATGGTATTGGATGTGTGGGAGTGGTGTGTGTATGTGTTTCAGGTGTGTGCCTTTCAAATTGTCCAATGTGGTAGGGGTTTGTAAAGGTGTGTGTATTTTGACCGCGGCGGGGTCTACCGCCAATGGAATACCGCGGTTGAATGACCGCCGCGTCCATTTGCGGGTCATAATGGGATGGGCGTATTTCTGTTGGCGTGGCGGTGGAGGTTTGGTCTTCTCCAGTTTACCGCTGGCCGCTGATGTGGCGGACTGCAGTGGAGGGCGGATTTTCGGAGGTTTTGCAGTTGTGGGTCAGAATGTCCGTGGTGGCTGACCGCGGCCGCGGCGGTATTGTGGCGGCTTTCTGACTGGCGGTAAGCTGCTTTTACCGCCGAGGTCAGAATGACCCCCAGAGTCTCCTTGTGCAAAATGCGCATCCCCATCTAAGGGTGAAATAAACAAGCACAATTCAAAGGACACTTCTGTGTGTTATATATCACCAGTGAACCTTTATCATTCAGTTCTAGGGAAGAAGATATTTTATTATGTTCCTGCTACATAATCTAATTATGCTCCTGTATGCACAATTGTTAGAAATGGGGTTTTTGGTTGGCAGTCAGGTTACCTCCTGTCCAAGCAAAAGCCCTCACTCTAGTCAGGGTAAGTCACACACTATCCAAGATTATCCTGTGCCCACCCTCTGGTAGCTTGGCACGAGCAGTCAGGCTTAACTTAGAAGGCAATGTGTAAAGTATTTGCGCAATAAATCATACCATACCACCATATAGCACCACAAAACTACACCACACAGTGTTTAGAAAAATATATAATATTTATCAGGATAATTGTAGGTCAAAAAGAATAAAGTTGCAATGGAAAATTGTAGAAATATCACAGGGAAGTGATATAAAGTGTCTTAAGTCTTTAGAATGCAATACAGTGTCTTTCAAGCACAAAGTACCTGGTTTCTGGTGGAAAATCTCCTCAGAGGGCCACAGGAGAAGAGATGCGTGGAAAAAGGGGTGTGTGCGTCGATTTCTCCTCAGCACACACAGACTTGCGTCGGTCTTTTCCACGCGGGGAAGTCGGGCGTCGTTTTCCGGCGCGCAGACAGTCTCTTTTTGTGGATCGCGGGGATTACCAGATGTCCCGGGTCTGTGCGTGGATTCTCCTGCTTGTTTTCCGGCTGCGCGTCGTTCTGCGGGGCTGCGCGTCGAAGTTTCGATCTCACGGAAGGCGTCGCGTCGATTTCTCCTTGGAAGTCGGGCGGCGTTGTCCTTGCGAGGCCGTGCGTCGAAAGTTTGGTCTCACGGCAGGCGTCGCGTCGATTTCTCCTTGGAAGTCGGGCGGCGTTGTCCTTGCGAGGCCGTGCGTCAAAGTTTCGCACTCACGGTGGGCGTCGCGTCGATTTCTCCTGGAAAGTCGAGCGGCTTTGTCCTTGCGAGGTTGTGCGTCGAAGTCTCGATCGTCCCGAGGGCGTCGCGTCGATCAGCGTCGGTGTGCGGCGTTTTTCTCGCCGCGAAACAAGCTGTGCGTCGAAATTTTCGGCGCACGGAGCGTCCAAGTGAAAGGAAGAAGTCTTTTTGGTCCTGAGACTTCAAGGAACAGGAGGCAAGCTCTATCCAAGCCCTTGGAGAGCACTTTCACAGCCAGACAAGAGTTCAGCAAGGCAGCAGGGCAACAGCAAGACAGCAGTCCTTTGTAGAAAGCAGACAGGTGAGTCCTTTGAGCAGCCAGGCAGTTCTTCTTGGCAGGATGTAGTTTCTGGTTCCGGTTTCTTCTCCAGCAAGTGTCTGATGAGGTAGGGCAGAGGCCCTGTTTTATACCCAAATGTGCCTTTGAAGTGGGGGAGACTTCAAAGAGAGGCTAAGAAGTGCACCAGGTCCCCTTTCAGTTCAGTCCTGTCTGCCAGGGTCCCAGTAGGGGGTGTGGCAGTCCTTTGTGTGAGGGCAGGCCCTCCACCCTCCCAGCCCAGGAAGACCCATTCAAAATGCAGATGTATGCAAGTGAGGCTGAGTACCCTGTGTTTGGGGTGTGTCTGAGTGAATGCACAAGGAGCTGTCAACTAAACCTAGCCAGACGTGGATTGTAAGGCACAGAAGGATTTAAGTGCAAAGAAATGCTCACTTTCTAAAAGTGGCATTTCTAGAATAGTAATATTAAATCCGACTTCACCAGTCAGTAGGATTTTGTATTACCATTCTGGCCATACTAAATATGACCTCCCTGCTCCTTTCAGATCAGCAGCTGCCACTTCAACAGTGTATGAGGGCAGCCCCAATGTTAGCCTATGAAGGGAGCAGGTCTCTCAGTAGTGCAAAAACGAATTTAGGAGTTTTACACTACCAGGACATATAACTACACAGGTACATGTCCTGCCTTTTACCTACACAGCACCCTGCTCTAGGGGATACCCAGGGCACACATTAAGGGTGACTTATATGCAGAAAAAGGGGAGTTCTAGGCTTGGCAAGTACTTTTAAATGCCAAGTCGAGGTGGCAGTGAAACTGCACACCCAGGCCTAGCAATGGTAGGCCTGAGACAAGGAAAAGGGGCTACTTAAGTGGGTGGCACAATCCGTGCTGCAGGTCCACTAGTAGCATTTAATCTATATGCCCTAGGCACCTGGAGTGCACATGACTGGGGACTTATAAGTAGATTAAATAGTTCAATCAGGTATGATCCAAAGTTACCATGTTTACAGAGAGAGAGCATATACACTTTATCACTGGTTAGCAGTGGTAAAGTGCGCAGAGTCTAAAAACCAGCAAAACAGTATCCAAAACGAGGAGGGAGGCAGGCAAAAAGTTAGGGGTGACTACCCTAAGGCTGTCAGGTCTAACATGTGTCCCCCCCAGCTGAAAGTGGGGAGAGCTACCCGACCTCCTGGGAGCTCTCATCGCTAAGGCGGAAGTACCTGGAGAGACCATCAGCATTGGCGTGGTCAACCCCTGGGCGATGTTCCACCGTAAAGTCCATCCCCTGTAGGGAAATGGACCACCTCAGAAGTTTTGGATTCTCACCCCTCATCTGCATGAGCCATCTGAGGGGTCTGTGGTCTGTCTGAACTAGGAAGTGAGTCCCAAACAGGTAGGGCCTCAGCTTCTTCAGGGCCCAGACCACAGCAAAAGCTTCTCTTTCAATAGCACTCCACCTCTGTTCCCGTGGTAATAGCCTTCTGCTAATAAAGACTACCGGTTGATCTTGGCCCTCCTCATTTAGCTGTGCTAGGACTGCCCCTATGCCATGCTCTGAAGCGTCTGTCTGCACGATAAATTCCTGGGAGTAGTCAGGGGCCTTGAGCACGGGGGCCGTGCACATGGCTTCCTTTAGGGCGTCAAAGGCTTTCTGACAAGCCTCTGTCCAATTCACCAACCTAGGTTGCTTCTTGGACGTGAGTTCTGTCAAGGGGGACACAATGGTACCATAGCCCTTGACAAACCTGCGGTAGTATCCGGTGAGGCCTAAAAAGGCTCTCACCTCAGTCTGGGTTCGAGGTGGTTGCCAGGCCTTGATAGTTTCGATCTTGGCCTGGAGTGGCTGCACCTTGCCACCACCTACTAGGTGTCCCAAGTACACCACGGAACCCTGCCCAATCTGGCACTTACTAGCCTTGATGGTCAGGCCTGCCTGTTGCAGGGCCTGAAGCACCTCCTTGAGGTGGAGCAGGTGTTCCTCCCAGCTGGAACTGTAGACAGCTATGTCATCCAGGTAGGCTGCACAGAAGGCATCCTTGCCAGCCAGGACCCCGTTAACCAACCGTTGGAAGGTAGCGGGGGCATTTTTTAATCCAAACGGCATCACTCGGAACTGGTAATGGCCGTCAGGGGTGGAAAAGGCGGACCTTTCCTTAGCCCCCTCAGTCAGGGCGATCTGCCAGTACCCTGAAGTAAGATCAAACGTACTCAGGAACTTGGCAGCGCCTAGCCTGTCCACGAGCTCATCAGCTCGGGGGATGGGGTGAGCATCAGTCCGGGTGACTGAGTTGAGACCCCGGTAGTCCACACAGAACCGGAGCTCTGGCTTCGCACCTGGGGCAGTAGCCTTAGGGACCAATACCACTGGGCTGGCCCAGGGACTACTGGATTTCTCAATGACCCCTAGAGTCAACATCTTGGAGACCTCCTCCTTGATGCTGGTCTTCACCTTATCCGACAACCTGTAAATTTTGTTTTTCACAGGGAGACTGTCACCGGTGTCAATATCATGAACACAGAGGTGGGTCAGCCCAGGAGTAAGGGAGAACAGGGGGGAGAACTGCTCCAACAGCTCATAACAGTCTCCTTTCTGATTTAGAGTCAGGGTGCCAGACAGAATGACCCCGCTTACTGACCCATCACCTTCTTGGGCAGAGAGGAGGTCGGGGAGAGGTTCACTCTCCTCTTCCGTTCCTTCATCTGTGACCAGAAGCATGTTGATCTCCGACCTCTCACAATGAGCTTTTAGTCGGTTCACATGGAGCACCCTTAGGGGATTCCTAGGGGTTTTGAGGTCCACTAGGTAAGTGGCCTCCCCTTTCCGCTCCTTTATTTCAAATGGGCCAGACCAGCGGTCCTGGAGAGCTCTGGGCTCTACTGGCTCCATTACCCACACTTTGTCTCCAGGTTGAAACTCTACCAGGGTGGCCTTCTGGTCATACCATTGTTTCATCACCTCTTGACTGGCCTCAAGGTTATCTTGGGCTTCTTTCCAGAAGCGGGTCATCTGGTTGCGGAGGGCCAACATATAGCTGACCACATCCTGAGGGGGTGCCTTTGGAGCTTTCTCCAATCCCTCCTGGACAATGCTTAAGGGTCCCCTGACAGGGTACCCATAGAGAAGTTCAAAGGGACTGAACCCTACCCCTCTCTGGGGGACCTCTCTGTAAGCAAAGAGAAGGCATGGTAAGAGGACGTCCCACTTACGCCTCATGGCCTCAGGAAGGCCACCAATCATGCCTTTCAGGGTCTTGTTGAATCTCTCCACAAGACCGTTCGTCTGGGGGTGATAGGGTGTGGTGAACTTGTAAGTTACACCACACGCATCCCACAGCGACTTCATGTATGCGGACATGAAGTTAGTGCCTCTGTCAGACACTATTTCCTTGGGGAACCCCACACGGGTAAATATCCCCATCAGGGTTCTGGCCACCACCGGTGCAGTTACTGTCCTTAGAGGGATTGCCTCTGGGTAACGGGTGGCATGGTCCACCAAAACCAGGATGAACCTGTTGCCTAAGGCAGTTTTGGGGTCCAAGGGGCCAACAATGTCGATGCCCACCCTTTCAAAGGGGGTGCCAACGACAGGAAGTGGAATCAGGGGGGTTTTAACCCTTTTTCCTGCTTTACCACTGGCCTGGCAGGTAGGACAGGATCTGCAGAACTTGTCTGAGTGTGTCCTCATTTTGGGCCAATAAAAGTGGGTGACAAGCCTGTTAAAGGTCTTGCCCTGCCCCAAATGTCCTGCCAGGGGAATGTCGTGAGCCAGACCCAGTAGGAAGGTTCGGTAACATTGGGGGACCACCAGCACACGTGCTGCCCCAAAGCCCGGAACCTTAGGCTCACTGTAAAGGAGATCATTCTCCCAATATAGGTGGTGATCGCCAGAGGCGTCGCCGGCTGCCTGGTTTGAGGCTTGTTTCCTCAAACCTTCTAGAGTGGGACATTCTTTCTGCGCCTTGCAGAAGTCCTCCCTGGTGGGTCCACCCTCAACTTGCCAACCAGCAAGCTCAGGTAAGTCACCTAGGGCGGCGATGTCTTCCCCAGTTGGCTCGGAAGCCTCCTCCTCAGGAGCCCCGTCAGCCACTGTGGGAACAGCGGGGGCCGGTTTCCCGCACCCCTGGTCCCTCCTCCTGGCAGCTCTCTGGGCCATCGTTCCAGGCTCCAGATGCCCTTGACTTCCCTCTCGGTCAGCCATGGACCGTGTGGTCATGCAGACCCACTCAGGTAACCCTAACATCTCCAGGTGAGACCTGAGCTCCACTTCTTTCCAAGCAGTGTGCTCAAGGTCATTGCCTAATAGACAATCTACAGGCATGGCAGGACTCACAGCTACTTTCAGAGTACCAGAGACCCCCCCCCACTCAAAGGGAACCAGAGCCACCGGTAGGTGACTCTCGCGATTGTCAGCTACTCTGACCTGGTGGAATGTATTAGGCATTATCTGCTCTGCTGACACCAGCTGACTCTTGATAGTAGTCATACTGGCTCCTGTGTCACGCAGAGCCTCCACCCTCTGCCCATCAATGGTGACCCACTGCCGGTACTTGGAAGTATTTCTAGGCATGTGGCCTTGGGCACCATTTCTCCTTCTCCCAGGGACACTAGGGAAATCTCTACCTGTTCCCCAAAGCTAGTTGGGTCCATCTCCCCCCCGAGTGCTACACTAGTCAACCCAGGTGCCTGTCCGGTAGTGGACGGTGCCCTCTTGGGGCACTGAGGATCGCCTTTGTAGTGACCATATTGGTAACATTCCATGCATTTGGGGCTAGATTTTCCTGACTTGTCAAATGTCCCTGGCTTTCTCCCAAATTTGGAAAAGGAAGGGTTGCCACCCCCTCCCTGGGAATTCTTTTGGGGGCCTTTAGAGAGTTCCTTATCTGTAAGTTTATCTCCCCCCTCTTTCTTCTGTTGGGAACCCTGACCACCTTTGTGGGAGTCCCCCCCAGGTACCTTTTTGGACACTCTGGTGCTAACCCAGAGGTCCGCCTCCTCAGCAAGCTTCCTGGGATCAGTCAGCTTACTGTCCACTAGGTGCTGGCGCAAATCTGTATAAGTAACATTAAGCATATGCTCTCTCAGGATCAAATCATATAAACTTTTATAATCTGCTACTTTGTTGCCCCGCACCCATCCATTCAGTGCCTTACTAGAGAAATCAAAGACATCTACCCATGTTTGTGTGGTTTGTTTGGTGCTGTCCCTGAACCTCTGACGGTATCCCTCAGGGGTCAGCCTAAACTTGGCAAGTAAAGTGGCTTTCTGGAGTGGGTATGTGTTTTGATCCGGTGGATCCAATGTGAGAAGTGTGTCCCTCCCCAATGGCGGCACATAACCCCACATAGCTACCCCCCATTGCCCTTCAGGAACCTCATGAGCCCTTAGTGCAACTTCATAAGCAGCTAACCATTTATCTATGTCATCTCCCACCACAAAACTGGGCACCACATTTTTGGGTATACGAACCTTCTTTTCTCCAGCAGGTCCTGTCTGTATGCTGCCACCATTATTGCTGGATTCAGACTGTCTTGCCTTGATCTCCAGCTCCTTGAGACTCAGTTCATGAGCCAACAATAGTTTCTTTTCAGCCAAAGCTCTTTCAGCTTCCACTTGTTTGGCTGCTCTTTCAGCTTCTGCTTGTTTGGCTGCCCTTTCAGCTTCTGCTTGAATCTGTTTGGCTGTCCTTTCAGCTTCAATCTGTTTGGCTGCTCTTTCAGCCTCAGCTTGTTTGGCTTCTCTTTCTGCCCTCCTCTCCTCCTGTTGCGCCTCAATTTTCAGTTTTGCCATTTGCAATTGGAACTCCCTTTCCTCTCTCCTTTCCTCTGCGGTCAGGCTTTGCATGGAGACACTGCTCCCTGGTCTGGAAGGGTGCACAATTGCAGTGGTAACACCATCCATAGATAGTGAAAATCCTTCTGAGGGGCCATTTTCTGGCTCCCCTTCCTCATCATCCTCTAAATGGGCTTCTGCCCAGGCCCTCAGCGCCACTTGAAAGTCCTCCTTTCTGGAGGCCCCTTGGGTGGGTACCCTCAATGCCCTGCAGAATCCTCTTAGTTGTTTGACCGTGTATGTATCCAACTGGACTAGGTCAAAGTCCCCTGTCTGAGACCCAGTCAGAGACATGTTGAGTGAGGATTTAGTTTTTGAAAATTGTCAGGAAAAAACGGATTTTCAAAAAGAGATAAAAACCAAGTTGACCTTCAACTGTGGGTAGGTAGTGAGATACTTAGCTACTGTATGTCACTGCACAAATACAAGTCCTATCCTCACCGCTGATCACCAATGTTAGAAATGGGGTTTTTGGTTGGCAGTCAGGTTACCTCCTGTTCAAGCAAAAGCCCTCACTCTAGTCAGGGTAAGTCACACACTATCCAAGATTATCCTGTGCCCACCCTCTGGTAGCTTGGCACGAGCAGTCAGGCTTAACTTAGAAGGCAATGTGTAAAGTATTTGCGCAATAAATCATACCATACCACCATATAGCACCACAAAACTACACCACACAGTGTTTAGAAAAATATATAATATTTATCAGGATAATTGTAGGTCAAAAAGAATAAAGTTGCAATGGAAAATTTTAGAAATATCACAGGGAAGTGATATAAAGTGTCTTAAGTCTTTAGAATGCAATACAGTGTCTTTCAAGCACAAAGTACCTGGTTTCTGGTGGAAAATCTCCTCAGAGGGCCACAGGAGAAGAGATGCGTGGAAAAAGGGGTGTGTGCGTCGATTTCTCCTCAGCACACACAGACTTGCGTCGGTCTTTTCCACGCGGGGAAGTCGGGCGTCGTTTTCCGGCGCGCAGACAGTCTCTTTTTGTGGATCGCGGGGATTACCAGATGTCCCGGGTCTGTGCGTGGATTCTCCTGCTTGTTTTCCGGCTGCGCGTCGTTCTGCGGGGCTGCGCGTCGAAGTTTCGATCTCACGGAAGGCGTCGCGTCGATTTCTCCTTGGAAGTCGGGCGGCGTTGTCCTTGCGAGGCCGTGCGTCGAAAGTTTGGTCTCACGGCAGGCGTCGCGTCGATTTCTCCTTGGAAGTCGGGCGGCGTTGTCCTTGCGAGGCCGTGCGTCAAAGTTTCGCACTCACGGTGGGCGTCGCGTCGATTTCTCCTGGAAAGTCGAGCGGCTTTGTCCTTGCGAGGTTGTGCGTCGAAGTCTCGATCGTCCCGAGGGCGTCGCGTCGATCAGCGTCGGTGTGCGGCGTTTTTCTCGCCGCGAAACAAGCTGTGCGTCGAAATTTTCGGCGCACGGAGCGTCCAAGTGAAAGGAAGAAGTCTTTTTGGTCCTGAGACTTCAAGGAACAGGAGGCACGCTCTATCCAAGCCCTTGGAGAGCACTTTCACAGCCAGACAAGAGTTCAGCAAGGCAGCAGGGCAACAGCAAGACAGCAGTCCTTTGTAGAAAGCAGACAGGTGAGTCCTTTGAGCAGCCAGGCAGTTCTTCTTGGCAGGATGTAGTTTCTGGTTCCGGTTTCTTCTCCAGCAAGTGTCTGATGAGGTAGGGCAGAGGCCCTGTTTTATACCCAAATGTGCCTTTGAAGTGGGGGAGACTTCAAAGAGAGGCTAAGAAGTGCACCAGGTCCCCTTTCAGTTCAATCCTGTCTGCCAGGGTCCCAGTAGGGGGTGTGGCAGTCCTTTGTGTGAGGGCAGGCCCTCCACCCTCCCAGCCCAGGAAGACCCATTCAAAATGCAGATGTATGCAAGTGAGGCTGAGTACCCTGTGTTTGGGGTGTGTCTGAGTGAATGCACAAGGAGCTGTCAACTAAACCTAGCCAGACGTGGATTGTAAGGCACAGAAGGATTTAAGTGCAAAGAAATGCTCACTTTCTAAAAGTGGCATTTCTAGAATAGTAATATTAAATCCGACTTCACCAGTCAGTAGGATTTTGTATTACCATTCTGGCCATACTAAATATGACCTCCCTGCTCCTTTCAGATCAGCAGCTGCCACTTCAACAGTGTATGAGGGCAGCCCCAATGTTAGCCTATGAAGGGAGCAGGTCTCTCAGTAGTGCAAAAACGAATTTAGGAGTTTTACACTACCAGGACATATAACTACACAGGTACATGTCCTGCCTTTTACCTACACAGCACCCTGCTCTAGGGGATACCCAGGGCACACATTAAGGGTGACTTATATGCAGAAAAAGGGGAGTTCTAGGCTTGGCAAGTACTTTTAAATGCCAAGTCGAGGTGGCAGTGAAACTGCACACCCAGGCCTAGCAATGGTAGGCCTGAGACAAGGAAAAGGGGCTACTTAAGTGGGTGGCACAATCCGTGCTGCAGGTCCACTAGTAGCATTTAATCTATATGCCCTAGGCACCTGGAGTGCACATGACTGGGGACTTATAAGTAGATTAAATAGTTCAATCAGGTATGATCCAAAGTTACCATGTTTACAGAGAGAGAGCATATACACTTTATCACTGGTTAGCAGTGGTAAAGTGCGCAGAGTCTAAAAACCAGCAAAACAGTATCCAAAACGAGGAGGGAGGCAGGCAAAAAGTTAGGGGTGACTACCCTAAGGCTGTCAGGTCTAACAACAATAATTTAAAATATTTAGCAACAACAAATACAGACATATGTTAATGACACATATGTACAAATATATGGAAAAACGCGTGCAAACAAGTATCATGTAAGCAAATCTTTAAATGTGAAAAGCATCCATCAAATAAATCATAAATCTGTAGACTAAATCGAAATAAATATGCACTATCCAATTATTATTAACCCACACCATCCTGTTGGCTCGTGTATGGACTTAAAAGTTGTAAAGAAAGCAAAGAAGTTAGACAATCATACATCATTCAATCTTTGTCGCATTATGTTTAGTAACATATGTGCTCCCACAAATAATGTAAGTCTGTATTCATGCGCTAGTGAGCTAATCTTGCTGGTCATTAATCTAAGAAAAAGCAAAGCAGACCACACGTTGCAACAACTAGTATACAACATGAAATGGAACCCACAATAATGGCCAAATACATGTATATCTATATTCAAACAGTACCACCAAGACGCAAGGATTTACGGAGATAGATAGTAGATACACTACTTATGATCAACCTTGAGGTCCCTCCAGCAGTGATTCAAAGATAAGAAACAAGGTTATCAATTACTTGAATATTCACAACTCATCCTTGAACAGCTACACAGATACAGGGCTTGGAGTTTTACCTTGAAACATGAGGCAGTATGTTAACATTGCATAGGCAGACTATTGCAAATGCTCAATATTCTGCCACTTTGCACTGCACCTAAAGATTCAGGGCCATATGTACGAAAGCTTTTTCCCATAGACACAGAATGGGTCAAATCCTTTCGTACATCTGGCCCTCAGTTATTAACAAGATAATTGTTATACGTAAGTAAAATACCTCGACAGTGACATACACCACTTTACATTTGAAACCATGCAAAATTAGCAAGAAACATCATAAAAACATTCATGTATTAAATGTTATCTATAATAATACCTTTGAACATATAACTGTGACATTTTAGTCAGTAACTAATGTTTTGCAATATCTATTCATGGAATCTCACCACTAAATAATAATTCACAAGTGTGTCATTTTCAGCGCAGGTTGAGATATCAGATGCTGATCCTATGTTGCTGTGCAATACCAGAGCTCTCGTTCTGAGTAGTCCTGCACTCCCATTTTGGCTGCACATAGCCAAAACAGAGTACAAGTAGTATGAACTCACCATACCTGATATTCATGGGTGCAGTAATCAAGCATTTCCTCCTGGGAATACATTCTCCAAACTATACACGGGGGACTTTGTCCTCGGTGTAAGCACTCAATATGGGGGTGTTCACTAGCACCAATTTCTGCATTCTATTCCCCATTCGAATAGGGCGCTATTAGCGATCAGGTTGCAATCACCCTTTAATCCATATCCCTGTTTTCAGCAACACCAGATGCAGTCTTACTACCTGGGAACAAATGTCTACTTATAATGGGCCCCAGAGTCATGATTTTATAATGGCTTTTTGCAGCTCTAGATTCATTATTAATCTCTGGAGATTTTTTCCATTTTCCATTTCTGCACAACACTACAGCACGATGTGGTGGCAAATGAGTAAAAAAATCAATAGTTGATGCGCTTTTTTATGCTTGTCACTTAGATGGAACCCGAATCGACACATTGAAAAGCAATGTAAGTAGAAATATGCGGATCAATTGTGAAAATTAGGAAAACAGGAGATGTAAATAGTGTCATATTACTGCTGGCTGCAATGGGGACAACAAACCCTGCATGGAAAAGAGAGGTTACATTCATCCAAATCCCTAGTCTAATGCCTTGTAAATATGCGTATGGCATGTCTGTGAAGTGAAAATTGGTAAAATGGTGCTAGTAACAATTTCCTAATCCATTTTGGGAACTCATCCTTCAGACAAATTGCTTTTTGTGTGTATGTAATGTCACAATATCAAGTGACAAACCATCGATCTGAAACAATAGCAAGTGCATAGGTGTAATTTTCTCCAGTTTCAGTATGGTGCATTCATTAATTTTCAAGCTTAGTAAACCAGAAGCGTTTATGACAGAAAGTTTACCTTACTGAGAAACTAACTATATTCTAGGCGTCTCTTGTGTACCTCCATCAAAGTTAACCCTACTCTTCTCTGAAATACTTCTTATGCATAATCCCAAGGTTGCCCCAAGAACCATACTAAGGTTTTGCCATAGGCCACTTCTCCATAGTAGTTTATTACTACTTGCTCTTACCTGTCAGCAACCATACAAATATTGGTAAAAGAAAGGCCTTCGGTACGTGGAGCTACACCTTTAGCACAAACCCTTTAGTGAGAAATAAGTAACACCTCATTGAAATATTGTTTTTCAAATTTGTTTTCTTCCGTCGTTCTCAGAGAGCTATAGAAGGGAGATTTGCTGAAGGAAAACATATTTTTTACATTATACAGTGGGTAAGTCATGGGTTAATATCAGGGATGAAACTTAAAACTTTTATTGTTTGACTATAGCATTGGTGACCTATTTAGCAGGTGTTATTATGAGTAGGCCCAAACCAATGTCCTAGCAGTACCCTTTGTAATGTTTTAATGCGTGGTATTCCCTTGTGTTCTATTTTCATGTTGGCTTCGATCAAAATTTCACAAAATTTTAGCAAATTTTACATATTTTCTGAAAAAAATCACAAATTTATAGACGGCTTCATGTAAGATAATTTCCTACAACCTGTATTAATAATACTCAGTTGATGGTGAGGGTACCTAACAGGTATTCTGCACATTTATCTTCAAATTAATGACCACTATATGTTTCCTCCAAATAGGTCAAAAATGCCTAAATGACGTGCAATATTTAAGAGAGTCATTTGGTGGATGCCCAGTCCTTGGGTACAAGCTCATTCCCTTTATTTGGTCCATCATTTCTGGGAAGGAGACAACATTAATGAAAAAGGAAGATTAGAATTTGGTTGTCAGAAAGTAGGTTATTCATTTGGGAAAGTGGTCTGATTACCAATTTAATTCACACATCCTGGTTAGGCCTCAATACCATTCCATTAGAAACTCTGATCAGCCCCTGTTAACTGTGGCACAAGGAACAGGCACCATGTACAATAAACTTCATAAACCAAATTAAAAATATGAGAAAACAGAAACCACACTAATTACAACAATTACAATTGTACGAGAATCAGATTTTTATGTTTTAAGAAAGCACCAAGAAAACTCAATGTGCCAATGAAAATGATTTGTTTGAGGTTGGCCACCACCAAAGCAAAATTCTAAGAAACTACAATGAAGCAGAGGATGGGTAAGTCAAATGGATTATGCTGGTTAAAGTCTTTACCTTAGGTCCTTTTCTTTTTCTTTTGTTCCAAGTACTCTAGTGGGGCCAGACCAGGCGACGGATCAAGAAAGGGCTCCTCAAAGTCAAATTGATTGCCATCAAGCTCCCACTAATGCTGATGGTTTCAGTGCAGCAAGTTCCATGCAAGTCTAAACTTGACGTCATAGCCACCTAGGGCCAGATGTACGACCTCAAGTTTTGCGACTCACAAATTGCAAGTCGCAAAACCAAATGCACAACAGTGTAACTTACACGGTTTGCGATTCCAAATGGGGACGCCAATGACCTACCTCATTAATATTCATGATGTAGATCGCAATTTGCAATCCCATTGGGAATGGCTGCACTCACAGGGATGATGGCCTGCTGGGGACAGCAGACCACCATGTCTGTGACTGCTTCTTAAATAAAGCAGGTTTGTTTTTAAATTGCATCCCGTTTTCCCTAAAGGAAAATGGGATGCATTTCAAAAAGAAAAATGAAACATTTCATTTTTTCAGAGTAGGCAGTGGTCCGTGGCACCACTGTCTCCTATGAAAAACTATTTTCCTATCCATTCACAAAGGGGAGTGGTTCCGGTGGGGCTCCTTCCCATTTGCAAGCTGGTTACCACCAATTCCAAATTGATGGTAACTGCGATTATTTTGCAACCGCAATTGCGGTCACAAAACAATCATACATTACTCCGCAACTCGCAAATAGGAAGGGATGCCCTTGGGATGCCCCTTCCTAATTGCAAGTCATAATCCTTATTTTTTGAGTCAGTATTTGCATGCCGGCTCGCACAATAGGGCTAGTACATTGGTAAAGGCCATTATGTGGTTGCAAAAGGCAAAATTCGTCTTTTGCACCCACAAAATGACATCGTACATCAGGCCCTCAGTTTGATTTGCCACTGGAATAGATTTGCCACCTCACCCAATCCTATTTGTTACCTTTTAACTTCACCACATTTTTGGTCCTCAAAATACACCAGCAGAGCAAATCTGGAAGCTGCAACCAGGCACACCTCAAGAAGCAGTATACCTTTATCATGAAATCCAGCTAAAACAGTTTTAAGAGCAGAACAAAAATGGTTTTCTTATCCACCTAGGATCCACCCATGCTAGGAAAATCTCAGCACCTTGGCTGAGCCTCCAGAGGAAAAAAAGACTGGGTCAGATTTTTTTTTACTTCTGGAAAACCTCCCTCTCGTCACTCTTGCAGGCCCAGTTGCTCTGAACAAGCTTTTAGGCACCAAGTGTTTCTCCATACAAGGTTTCTGTAGGGTCTAATCCTCAGTGAACAGCTGGGCCATCTTGGAAACAAGAGTCTATCTGCTTAAGCCAGGAGTCCTGCTTTTATTCTCTCTGAGCGGATAACAGTATGCCAGCCACTTTCCCATTAGAAACCGTTTCTAGTTCCTAGATGCCAGCAGGATCCATGCTTTTTTGGGTCTTCAACTTCCTGGAGTCAGTATTTAAGATGGTTTCTTCTCAGGACCAAGAATGTTCTTAGCAGGTGGCAATGAGCTAATAATTGTATAATATACACTTGCCATGATTGGAGACTTCCCATCTCTCTTTTTAGCACTTTTTAGCATTAATCAAGATGTCTTTCACTTTCCACCACCGAAAGGAGCTCTGGTTCTTCTCTTGGCCAGTCTCTTATCTAGATGAGGTGACCTACCTCCTGCGAGTGCTACAACTGCATTTTCTTTTAACGGAGATGGAGGCGGGTAGCCTGGAGAGTCTCTAGGAATAAAAGGTAGCAGTTCCTGGCAAACCCTTTGGACAGTTTTAAGTCAAAGAAGTGTGAAAGCTGCCATTTCTTCTTCCAGCAGGCCTGTCCCTGTCCAGATTACTAACCCCTGCTAAGTAAGCCCTAACTGATAGCACCAATGTTTTCTTGCAGCTAGAGGCTAAGCCATTGAGTTCCAGAAAGAGGGTTGTAAGCGAGCTAGCCAATGATGTGCACTGGGCCAATGCATCAGAGCTGAGAGGCAAACTAGTTATAACCTGATATTCAATCAAGATGCATACAGTATACTTCTTTAAGTTACTTTTCCACTCAAGGTAACATACATTTTCATCATTTAACCACATTTCTGAAAAAAATTGAAAAATAGTGTGTATTTATTCCTGCATGGCTGACAGTTGTTTCAGCTTTTACATCTTTTAAATCTATACTCTGTATAATAAGTCCCCATCCACCTTTAGATGTAGCGAAGGAACCAACTGTATTTTACATGTGAGGAAAGAAAAATATAATATATTTTTTTTTGCTATTTTAGGAGAGAGTTTAAACTGCATGCAACAAATACCACTATGGTAACGATCTAAAAATAAAGCAACATAACTGTGCAAGACACATTTCAAAAATATTTCATACATTTTCAGATGAAAATGCTTGCACTATCGTTCAATTTGAGCTGAATAGATGCGGCTCTTCATATGCAAAGAAAAGGAGCAATGTTTTACTTCTTGTTCAGAAGCTTGCCATCAGTTCTAACCTTGAGCTCGGAGATAACCTTGTTCAAGGTGAAAAGATGAAATAGATTTCCTAATGGCTGGCTCAGTTTTAGAGCTCCTCTTAAAACAGAAATGCCGTTTTTGTCACAGTGATGGTTTTATGAATTACTGCTCATGGTGGTACTGAATACCAAACAGAGAGAAGTGCATTTTATTCTTCTATTGGCATTCAGGAGAGGATACTATTCGAACGTTCTCACGTCCCAGCACTCCATTTAATGGTTCCATCGCATCATTAGGGAAAGGACGGTAAGTGCAACTGTCTGACATACTTAACACATCATAACTGTTAATTTGTCTTGGTGTATCAATTAAAGAAAATACGTATCGTGTGTCAATTCTACTTGAAGGGACTCCCCATCTTACTGTTTATATCTTACTATGTGTTTTATTATATAAAATGTTGACATGTATATTTGTGAACTGAATGTTGTCTTGACATTTCCTATTAATTCATCTGTCCCTATGGAGCTCCTTCCGCTGCCTAGTTTACTTAGGCATATGACAACACACTGTGGACCTAAATTACAAATATTTTGTTTTCTCTAATTTTAGAAAAATAGTAGCATGAAGAGGAAAATATCTTACTGGAGGTGAGATGAATAATTAGGAAAACTCCCCAAAGCGGACTTGGAGCCTTATTTAGAGTTTAAAAAACATTTGAGTGATGAATATATCCGTCAAAAAGTCACAGATATTCCCTCCACATCATTTAGAGTGTCCTTGACATAAATTAACTCTTAAAATGGCGGATTTTAAGGAGTTTCCACAACATGCATAATCAGTAAACCCCTACATGAGAAGAGGGTCGAGGGAATGAGAAAAATGTATGGGATGTCTACGTTTGCATCCTCCCAAGACTCAAACTAAACAACAAAACAGGCGAACGAAACATGAGAAATTACCACAGGGTTTAAGCCTCTTGAATTGCCCACATAATGTGCACCCTTGAGTCCCTATAATCCAGAAGGCATGAATAGAATAGGGGAATTACAAAATTACACACATTTGTAAGGAATGCTGTTAGAAATTGGGTCTCTAGTTGGCAGAGGTTTGCACCCTGTCCACGTAGGGACCTAATTCCTAGCCAAGGTAAGTAGGTTACACTCTCTAAAATAAACTGTGCTCCCCCTGGTAGTTTGGCATGGAGCAGTCAGGCTTAACTTAAAAGGCAGTGTGTAAACAATTTGTGCAATGCTTAATTACAGTAACACCGTGGAAGACACCCACAAAAAGACTCAAAACTAGGCTAGAAAAATAGAGAACATATATCTTATTAAGACTGGGTGAAAGGAGAGAGGCTCGTGCTACAGCAGTGCTTAATGCAAGCGAGGCAGGGATGGGGCACTGTGGTGTCCGGTCTGCAGGTGCGATTCCTTCAGCATCTCTCACAGGCTTAGGCAGGGCAGGGAAGAAGTGCTGTTCTATCTGCGAAGCAGTCTTATTGCCACAGTCACTTGAGTTGTCCCCGGTTTAGTAGTACGACCTGGTGACCGAAATGGGCACACTTTCCAGATGTGGACAAGAGGACAGCATTGTGATGAGACCGCACTCATGATTTTTGCTGGGATGCTTGAGCGGCAGTGTCAGGCACAAATTAGGGGTGCTGGGCCAGAGGAAGCACTATGCCCAGTATCTAAAAGTGCAGTCTGTTGTGCTCCACCTGCAGATCAGTTCGAGGAAGAGGACTTTGATCTGGAGAACCAGGGGCAGTCCAACAAGCGCTTGGAGAATCTTGGAGCAGGGTCATAAAGGAGAGTCCAGTCCTTTTCTTGCAGGATAGGAGTAGCAGGCATCAGGTCAAAACAACAGTGCAACAGCAAGTTGGTAGTCTCTCCGACAAGTCAGCACAGAGCAGCAGTAGGCCTTTTTCCTGAATGTCTTCGTCCTAGTAGAGTTCTGAGTTGGTGGAGCTTGGGGTCCAGTATTTATCCATTGGTGCCCAGGTTCTGGAAGGTTGGAGAAACTTCCATGCCTTCCTTTAAAGTCCACAAGGTCCCTTTCCTGCCCTCCCCAGCTCCAGACATTATGCAGCTCTTTGTGTGAGGAGAGGCACACCCCTATTCAGAAGTAAGTGTCAGCTCCTCCCTTACACCTTGCCCAGGAAAACCCATCAGCCTGATGATAGGCCATCAATATGCAAATGCGTCAACCACGTTCCCTTTGTGCGTGACTGTCTAGTGGAAATGCAGAAAGCCCAGCTGTCATCTACCCCAGGCATGTATTCAGAGACAGGCAGAGGCACAGAATGGTTAAAGTAAGAAAACACCTACTTTCGAAAAGTCATTTTCAGACTTACAATTTAAAATACGACTTCACTATAAGTTCTGATTTTAAATTGTGAGTCGAGGGACACCAAACCCCAAATTTCTATCTCTTCCCATTTGAAAGTTACACTTAAAAGGTGTTTAAAGGTAACCCTAATGCTATTATGTGGGACAGATGTTGCAGAATTTAGCAGTACCTGGAAATGTTAAACTGAAACTTGTCCAACTTTTAATATACACTGCACTCTGCCCTTTGGGCTAACTAGGGCCTACCTTAGGGGTGATATACATGCAATAAAAAAGGAAGGGTTGGGTCTGGCAAGTGGGTACACTTGCCAGGTCAAAAGGGAAGTTTAAAACTCCACACACATGTTCTGCACAGGCCTAAGACATGTTTGGGAGGCTACAGTAGTGGGTGGCCCACTAGTAGCATTTAAGTTACAGGCCCAAGGCACCCATAGTGCACTTTGCAAGGGACGTACAAGTAAATGAAATATGCCAATTATGGAGAAGCCAATGTAACCATATTTCAGAGGGACTAAGCACCTACACTTTAGCACTGGTCAGCAGGGATAAAGTCCACAGATCCCTAAAGGCCAGCAAAAATAGATCAGAAAAACAGGAAGTCAGAGGGCAAAAAGTTAGGGGAGGCCACACCAAGGATGCTAGGTCTAACAAATGGCCTCGCACACCACCCTATGTGTCATTCTGCTTCATCATCCATCATCCATGCTCACTAAAGAATCCTCTAATTAAAAGACAGCCCCCCCTGTTTTGAAAGGGAGTACTTGCAGATAAAGGGTGTATAATTAATCCAAAATGTATAATTAAAAATCACAGATTTCTTCACTTGGAAATCTCTCACATTACTGCAAAGGCAGCAAGATGGTAAAAAAAATAATTGGGGATGCAGCGGAGTGGTTATTATTCTTGCATCTGGCAGGAGACATGTTTCAGCCTGTGTGCCCATCCAGGGTCCATGGCTTTCATCAGGACCGGGGATCCCTACTTTACTATGCTGTAGGAATACTTACAACCAATAACCAGCAGCACACTTAAAATACCAAGGGCAGATTTCGCAATATTTCAAACAATGCAACACAGCAAGACAACTTGCTGTGCTGCACTGCGTGATAGGGAAAGGGCAGGAATGCACCATCTTTAATAATGTATGACCAGTTCCTGCTGTTTGCCTGTGCCTGTGCTAGTGCTGGCTAACATCAACACAGGCACCCTTGCACCAGGGTGCAAGGGTGCCTGCATTGCAGGTGTCGTAGAACACTCGTTGTAGGAAGGAGACTGCTGGATTTTGGGCAGCAGCACCCCCAAGAGTGGAGGGCTGAGTCTGATCCCACACATGTGAAAACTGTCAGTCTCAACCTTTTGGCTAGCTAGCAGGACCTCAGCAGTACCCAAAAGTAAAGGTGATTTATGTCAGTCTACCCCATGACATTCTAGGGTGCCTCAGGGAAATTGTTTTGGAACTAATCTTACCTCATTCTCTTAGTAATTCATGTCTCATGAATGCAAAGACAAACAGAAGCAGGATTTTGTTCAATATATTTTATTGAAGCAAATGCATTCTATGTGAAAGGTCATGAATTGCGATTATTAGGATAATGTAACATAGCCCTATTAGTGCGATGACTAGAAAAGTAAAACTGAGAAAAAGTCCCATCATACTGTCACTAAAGTGAATCCAAAATCCCTACCTGCACTACTAATATTCTACATCAGAGTGATAGCAGTATTAGTCCTAATATGCCCGTCTAGTCCCTGGAAGGAAACCCACATACCTGTGCTATAGGTAGAGAAGAGGTCTTTTGGACTACTGGGAGTCCTCCCACATGGATGAAGAGAGGCATCAGAGTTTCGGCAGAAACTGCAACAACAACGTGCAGCATGCACTGGTTGGCTGGCTGTAATATGCCTTCTGATGTGGTGAGCGAAGTGTGGTGTTTTATAATAAAATATCTGTTGTTCTAAGAACTGCCCTGACAGGAAACACATAATTTTCTGTGTAGGGTAGACAATGTAGTCTTTGGACTGGCAATACCTGGTACACTATTGTGTACAGCCTTGAGTTGAACACAGGATGAAAATGTCATGCAAAGAAATTAATAACTAATTCTGCATGGAAGGGCAACTGATAAAATAAAGAAACATATCCACTAAAATGAAGATTTGCTAAAATAATAAAAGGAATAAAAGTGAAATGTAACTAGGTTAAAGGGCTCAGGCCGCAGAGTCAGAGCTAAGAAATGTGTCTGTATGAATGCTAAAATAACCTTAGACACAGGTAGGATTGTTTTTGTACAGATAGGGACACCTTCCTGAACAAAATACAATCCTTAGAGGTATTTTCCTCTTTTTAAGTGTACTGCAGAATGCAGCACACTTAGAAAAAGGACACATTGAATAAAAATAAAGATAATTCTCCTTGTTGCACCTCCCCTGGGAAGCCATAGCATTGTGATGCAGTCCCTGGATTACCAGTCTTGGTAAATCTGGGAATGTGCCAAAGTCTCTGGTTGGATACATGGGAACACCCATGCTCCACCCATTAAATGCCTTCTCAGGACAGAGTAGCGCAAGGCAGTGACTTGGGCTACTTTGTGTTACTCCAGATTTATAGAGCAATGCAAGGCCATGCAAGGTGGCCTTGAGTTCATTGGTAAATCTGACATAGGCATTGCTTTGCACTTGCAACACCATGTGTGACGGAAGGCCAAAACTATACAATGATGAATCTTCACTTCCTGATGGTGATGAATACATTCCTTCAGCAAATTTCTAATGGTCCTGTGATAAGTAAGCAAGCAAAATTAAAAGGACAAAAATGGAAACAGGGACTAACAACACGAGAAGTAAACAATGCTCATGAATTCTTTTGCTTAGTGGCCACACCAAATTAAACTTTTAGCGAATATATACTGCAAACTGCAAGCTGGTGGAAAAGTGATGCTAGAGTGCCAGATCTCAGGACTGCAAGCCATTTCACACCACACATTACCCACCCGAGCATAAGCTTAGGGAAGCTCCATGGAGGAATATGACAAGGGGTTCTTCAACATGATCAGACACAATAGCCTTCTTCTAAACGTCCAGCAAATATGGGTTATCAGGTTTAGTATGATTTGTGTGTTGCCACTGAGCCTATAACACATGACATTGATAAACTTGATGAGACATGGTAGTGAGCTGTGGTAGGCTTTGAAGAAGAATGAGAGGTGTGCAGACAAAGATCATTGAGCTTAGGAACACCGGAATCAGTGTGGAAAGATAAGAGTGGAAGTGAGATGATGCTTAATTTGTCAGACAAATATGAGGAGATGCATTAAAAGAGGGTTGCCTGGATGCCAAGTTCCTATGGACTTGGTGGTAAAGAGGGGTGATGGACTGCTTCAAAGGTGGCAGAAATGTCAGGACAGTAATATGGTGGTAAATCCATTCCTGCTGAAAGGTGTCATCAGGTCTTTCCCAATGGTTATAAGCATGGGTGTCCACAGGGGAGACAAGGGGGGGGTGCCTACACCCTCCCTGGATTTAGGGACAGCCTTGTGTGCAGGGTCACAGTGCATTGTAACACTAAGGCCACCATAGTGTTATGCTGCCTCAGGATGGAGTCTTTGGTTGGCAGTCAGGTTACCCCCTGTCCAAGCAAGGACCTTCACTCTAGCCAGGGTAAGTCACACACAATCCAAATGATCCTGTGCCCACCCTCTGGTAGCTTGGCACTGAGCAGTCAGGCTTAACATAGAAGGCAATGTGTAAAGTATTTGTGCAATCAATCATACAATAACACAATATAGCACCACAAAAATACACCACACAATGTAAATAATATGTATCTGGATAAATGCAGATCAAAATGCTCTCTGGAAGTCGGGCTGTGTCATTCCGGCTCAGCTGTGCGTCGATTCAGTGGATTGTGCATCGAATTTCTGGTCGCTATGCTGGCGCTGCGTTGATCTTCTCGTTGAAAAGTCGGAGTGCGTCGTTCCCATTTGGTGAGGGGTGAAATTTTAACTGCGTTGCAGGCTATGCGTCAAATTTCGCAGCACAAGGAGTCCTTCTTGAAGAGATGAAGTCTTTTTGGTCCTGAGAATTCAGGGAACAGGAGGCAAGCTCCATCCAAGTCCTTGGAGAGCACTTCTTCACCACAGCCAAAGAGCAGCAAGGCATCAGGGCAACAGCAAGGCAACAGTCCTTCACAGAAAGCAGACAGGTGAGTCCTTTGGTCAGCCAGGCAGTTCTTCTTGGCAGGATGCAGGTTCTGGTTCAAGTTTCTTCTCCAGGAAGTGTCTGAGTTGGTAGGGGCAGAGGCCCTGTTTATATACCCAAATGTGCCTTTGAAGTGGGGGAGACTTCAAAGAGTGCACCAGGTCACCTTTCAGTTCAGTCCTGTCTGCCAGTGTTCCAGCAGGGGGTGTGGCAGTCCTTTGTGTAAGGGCGGGCCCTCTACCCTCCCAGCCCAGGAAGACCCATTCAAAATGCAGATTATGCAAGTGAGACTGAGTATCCTGTGTTTGGGTGTGTCTGAGTGAATGCAGAAGGAGCTGTCAACTAAACCCAGCCAAATGTGGATTGTAAGGCACAGAAAGATTTAAGTGCAGAGAAATGCTCACTTTCTAAAAGTGGCATTTCTAAAATAGTAATATTAAATATAAATTAATATTAAAGGAAAACAGATTGAGTTTAAAAAGAAACGTTTCTGTTACATTTTTTTAAGAGTAGGCAGTGGTCCGTGGGACTACTGCCTGCTCTTAAAAAACATTTTTGCATGCATTCACAAAGGGGAAGGGGTCCATTAGGGGACCCCTTCTCCTTTGCGATTGGGGTAGTGCCAATTTGAAATTGGTGCTAACTGTGATTGTTTTGCGACCGCATTCGAGGTCATAAAACAATCATACATACCATTTGGATTCGGTATTAGGAAGGGACACCCTGAACATGGTCCTTCCTCATACCGAATCACAAGACACAAATTCCGATTCGGTAACAAGTTACCGAATCGCAGCTTGGGCTTTGTACATCCCCCCCCAAAAAAAATTCTAGTCACAAAGGGGCTGATTCTGCAAATCGGCCGTTTGCTACTAGAATCATGATTTGTGCCTGTGGCCCTAAATTCCAAGGTACCTAATTGAGGAGTTCCATTTTAATTTGAAGGAGCCAACAATGGACGGGTTGCAGTGAACATTTAGGGGGAGTATTTCAGTTTTTTCTCTGTTCAGGGAATAGCTAGAGAAGTAGGAGAATTGTTCAATGATATTTAAGATCACCCAAATGGCGTGGGCTGGTGAAGTTGTAAATATCAAAATATCATCTGCATGTGTGGCTGTTTTATATGGAATATTTCTGAATGTGAAATCAGGGATGGTAGTTGAGTTTTTTATCATAACCAAGAGAAAGTCAATGGCTAATAGGAATAGTAAGGGTGATAGAGGGCAGTCTTGGCAGGTTCCTTGTCATAAGGGGAAGGGTTGGGATAGGGTATCATTATTTCTAACTCTAGCTGAGGGCTTCATGTAAAGGGCCATGGTCATCATAATGAATTTCTCTCCTAGATTGTGTCTTAGAAGGACAGATTCAAGGTATGGCCAGGTGTTGTGGGTACACTAGCACACCCAAGAGCTTGATTACAGGAAGATGCTATTGCTTGAAACATTCAGACCTATTTGGGTATATTCATTACATCCTTGAATATCAAGTTTGCAATAACCAATGCTTGTTAAATGTCTCATTTGTTATAACCAATGCTTGCTGATTACGCACATTGTATTCCACCTGCTCTAGTTGTAACTACTAAAACATGTGCTCTTCACGATGTGATCTGCATTGAACAAGTGCCACAATCAGGAGGATAATTGCTAATTTTCTTAACAAGGAATCAACTGCTTTTCCACCTGCTCCAGCTGTAACTGCCAAAACATTTTCTCTTCACATTGTGATCTGTATTGAACATGTGCCATAATCAGGAGGATAATTGCTCATTTTCTTAACAAGCAATCAACTGCAAAAAGGCACATGTGTACATTTGACTATTTAAGGATGCTTGTGAATCTGAGGCCTTGCTCTGCTGACCTAATTCCAGTCAAATCAAGTTCCTTGCCTCCAGTTGAGGTCCTGTGCAAGCCAAGTTCCTTGTTCTCCAGCCTGCCTCTATTCACTCGTTAGGGTCTCAAGGCACTGGCGGGGAAGTGTAGCGTTCACCGGTAAGGTGGCTCTTAAAAAAGCCATGTCCTCAGGGAGGTGGTTTGTCTGATGTGGAGAGGAAGGGCATTCCAGGTGGAGGCTGTGGAGGCTGCGAGGTAGGAAAAGGAGTGTCCTCCTGTTCTGATTTTCCTGATGCGGGATACTTCTGCAAGAGAGAGTTGGGCTGAGCGTAGGGTCCTGTGGGGTATGTGGAGATTGAGTCGCTGGTTCAGGTAGGCTAGTCCGATGTTGTGGAGGGCTTTGTGTGCGTGAGTGAGGATCTTGAAGGTGATTCTTTTCTCTATGGGAAGCCAGTGCAGTGTACTCAGGTGTTGCAAGATATGGCAGTGTCGAGGTAAGTCGAGGACCAGTCTGGCAGCAGCATTCTGAATGTTTTGTAGTTTGCGGGTGAGTTTCTTGTTGATTCTGGCATACAGTACATTGCCATAGTCCACTCTGCTAGTGATGAGAGCTTGTGTAACGGTCTTTCTATGTTCTAGGGGGATCCATTTGAAGGACTTGCGTAGGAGGCGGAGGAGGAGGAGGCATGTGTTGTGACTGAGTTGATTTGATGGTTCATGCTGAGTTTGGAGTCCAGGATGGGTTGCGGGCGTGGCTGGTGGGGGTGGGTGGGTTTCCGAGGATGGGTGGCCACCAGAAGTCATTCCACGCATTGGGTTGAGGGCGCATGATGAGTACTTCTGTCTTGTTTGCATTGAGTTGAAGGCAGCTGTTTCTCATCCAGTTGGCAACTGCTTCCATGCCTTTGTGGAAGTTGTGTCTGGCTTTGTTGGGTTCATTGGAGAGGAAGAGGATGGGTTGGGTGTCGTTGGCATAAGAGATGATGTTGATTCCGTAGCTTCGGACAATGGTGGCTAACGGGGCCATGTAGGTGTTAAACAGCGAAAGGCTGAGAGAGGATCCCTGGGGAACTCCGTAGGTGGTGGGTGTGGGTCTGCGAGGAAGGGGGTGAGTCTGACTCATTGAGTTTTGCTGGAGAGGAAGGATTGGATCCAGTTGAGGGCCTTGTCTCTGATGCCAGCTTCATGGAGTCTTCGTATCAGAGTGTGATGGGAGACTGTGTTGAAGGCCGCTGAGAGGTCTAGCAGGATGAGTGCTGCCGTCTCTGCCTTGTCCAGCAGGGAGCGGATGTCGTCTGTTGCAGCCAGGAGTGCTGTTTCAGTGACATGGTTTTTCCTGAATCCAGATTGGGAGATGTTGAGGATGTTGTGGTCTTCTAAAAATGTGGCGAGTTGGCTGTTGACAGCTTTTTCAATGACTTTCACAGGAAAAGGGAGTAGGGAGATGAGCCTGAGGTTTTTGAAACGGTGGGGTCTGCTGAGGTTTTCTTGAGGAGGGGGTTGATCTCAGCGTGTTTCCAGTCGCCGGGGAAGGTGGCAGCAGCTAGTGAGCGGTAGATGGTGAGGAGGAGCTTGGGGTGATGGTGTCTGTGGCTCAGTTGAAAATGTGGTGGGGGCATGGGTCTGTGGGGGCCGCAGAGTGTATGGACCTCATTGTTCTCAGAGTATCTTCGGTGATGAAGGGGGGCCAGGTGGTGACTGTTGGTTGGTTGGTGTCGGGTTTTGGTAGAGGAGGTTCTGCGAGTAGGTTGTCCTTGCTGAAACTGTCGTAGATGGTCTTGATTTTGTGGTGGAAGTACGTGTTGAGTCTGTCACAGTGGTCCTGTGAGGGTGGGATGTCTTTTTTTCACTGTTGGGTTGGACGAACTCTTTGATGATGCTGAAGTGTTCCTTGCTGTTGTGTGCGTGTGAGGAGATTCTGTATTGTATAGCTTTCTTTCTGGTGTTTCTGATGAGTTGGTGGTGTGCGGTGGTAGCCGCTCTGAAGTTGCTATTGGGTTCTGTGCATTTGGTGTTTCTCCAGATTTTCTTGAGGCGGCGACAAGTGTGTCTACATTCTCGGAGTTCTGGGGTGAACCAGATGGCTTTCTTTACGTGGGTGCTGTTGTTCTTTTTGAGGGGGGGCTATGGTGTTGGCGCAGTCAGCGATCCATTTGTGGAAAGTGCGTGCTGCGGTGTTTGGGTCATCGTTGTGTGCGATGGTTGGGACGGAGAAAGCGGAGATGAGTGGATCATCAATGATTCTTGTCCAGTTTCTATGTGATGGCTGGTGTTGGGATCTGATTGACGGTGGGTGTGTTGAAGGTGAAATGGGTGCATCGGTGGTCTGTTCATGTGAGTTCTGAGGTGCGATTGAAGGTAGCAGAGGTTCCTGTTGTGACAATGGGATCAAGGGTGTGTCCTGCTGAGTGTGTTGGCTCCATCATGATCTGTTGGAGCCCTATGTTGTGGAGGTTGTCTAGGAGGGATGCAGTTTTGGGATCTTGTAGGTTGTTGAGGTGAAAGTTGAGGTCTCCCAGACGGGTGTAGTTGGTGGCTGTGATGGCTTATGCGGAGATGTAGTCCATGATGAAGTCGGCGAAGGGAGCACGTGGTCCGGGAGGGCGGTAAATGAGGGTTCCCCTGATGGTGGATGTCGGGTTGGTATGTAATTTGAGGTGGAGGTGTTCCATCAGGCTTGTGGAT
Organism: Pleurodeles waltl; assembly: GCF_031143425.1. NCBI lineage: Eukaryota > Metazoa > Chordata > Amphibia > Caudata > Salamandridae > Pleurodeles > Pleurodeles waltl. The sequence goes on from NC_090437.1 coordinate 835,753,623, forward strand.
TCTTCAGAGTCTTCAGAGTGTCTGTTCAGGAGACGGTTGCACTTGTGGACGATGGCGATTCCCCCCCCAGGGCGATTGGGGTGGTCTTTCCTGATGATCTTGTATCCCTGGGGATGGCGATGGCGATGTCTGGGCCTGAGGTGGGTTGGTCCAGGTCTCGGTGAGGAATGTGATGTCCGGGGTGTTGCTGTTAAGGAGCTCACAGATTTTGGTAGCGTATTTATGGACGGAGCGGATGTTGAGGAGAATGCACTTCAGAGATTTTGGGTAAGTGTGTTGTTAAGGGTGGGTTGTGCTGGGGCCAAGGTCTTGGTGGTGGTGTACATTTGGCAGCAGCGGTGGCAGCTGAAGGGTCAGTGGGTGTTAGCTGGTGATGCTTGCTTGCAGTTCTTGTTGCGTCCTGAGTTGAGTGCAATGAGTGCTGCTGACATGTAGATGCGGTTGCTGGCAGGACCAGGGGTCCTGGCTCTGATCGCGGTCAGGTCGTGGATGGGTGCAGACAGGCTTGCCATTAAGTAGGGAGGGGGGAGGAGAGGACAGCTGGGAGGCTGAGCTGGAAATGGCGCAAAAAAAGGGGCCAGGCTGGGGGGCAGCAGTGGCTAGGAGAGTGAGAGAGAGGAGGGGGTAGGGCCACAGGGGTAGCAGCAGCCAGGAGAGTGTGAGAGAGGAGAAAGAGAGAGAAGCGAGTGATAAGAGAAATTAGGAAAAGATTGAGGAAAGCAGAAGGTGAAAGGCACAAAAACAGTACACAAAGGAAAAATGAGGAAAAAAGAGGAAAGAAGCAGAGGGCAGCCCAGCAGAAGAGCAGCTCTCTCACTAGACACAAGGGATGAGGTGCAGGCAGAAGCCTGTGGGTGAAGGAGGGCCTCAAACTTGTGACCGAGGTCAGAGTTCGAGTCAGAAAGGGCTTCACTTGCAGGTGGAGATACATGGTGGGAGAGCAGTTCACTGACTAGGCCAGTGAAGTTGCGCTTCCTCCCGCGCAGTAGGTGCCATTAAGAAGAAGAGGACAGCTGGGAGGTGGGAGCGGGAAACAGTGCGAAAAAGGGGTGCGGGCCGCAGGGGCAGCAGCGGCAGGGAGAGTGTGAGAGAGAGGAGAGAGAGAGAAGCAAGTGACAAGAGAAACGAGGAAAAGATAGAGGAAAGCAGAAGGCGAAAGGCACAAAAACAGTACACAAAGGAAAAACAAGGAAAAAAGAGAAAAGAGGCAGAGGGCCACCGTGCAGAAGAGCAGAGCTTTCCCACTAGACATCAGGTGCAGGAAGAAGCCTGCAGGTGGAGGAGGGCCTCGAACTTCTGACGGAGGCCAGAGTTCGAGTCAGACGGGCTTCACTTGCAGGTGGAGCTACGCGTGGCAGAGCAGTTCACTGACCTCAAACTCCTCCAGTCGAGTTCCAGTGTTCCGACCAGCTTTCAGTCGAGTTCGAGCATTTCTCGTCCTCTGGATAGCCTCCAGTCGAGTTCTGGCGATCCTCGCACTCCGGTCGGCTTCCTGTGGAGTCTCAGCTCTCCTCTTCCATCTTCTGCTGATGATTCCATATTCCTGTACAAGAGAGAAAATAAGAAAAGTGAACAAAACAGTTGTTCTGAAATTTTAAAGCAAGTAACTTCATTTCAAGGTAAAGAAAGATTATTCACTTCAATGAAACAAAATAGAGCTCTTTCTTTTAAATAATTTATGTCAATTAAAATAGTGTGATTTATCATTTGAGTGGGAATCCATGATACCACTAAACAGACATTAAGGAAAGACATATTTCCTAGAACAAGGGCTCTCCTGAGAATTAGGAGATTGGAAATAGAGCAAGTTTATCAAAAGTATTATTGGCAAGAGATTACACCACAAAACAAAGAAGCCCTTTACCCAAGTTGAATGTTTTTGAGTTTGGACATTGCTTCAGAGACTCTGCAAATATTGTAAAAAGCGGAAGAGACTTGTTCAGCCTTATAGAAACGTATGCACAATGTATGAACAATAACTGACAATATGCAATGTACAATAGCTTATGCAAGTTCAATGTATTAATGAAGTAATTCTTTTGCAACCCACAATCCTAAAAATCAAGCACCCAGTAGTTTGAGAAATCAGAAGTCCTGATGCCCAACACAACATGCAGTCCAGGGTCCAGCTGTTCGATTCAGTAGTCCACAAAGCAGAAGCTGGTATTTTCTCTTTTTCTCTTCCCAAAACCCCTTTCTCCTTGAGGACTTGTGAGAGGGCAATTTATTCTTCATCATGGTCCTGTTAGTCCTCACCAGGATTGGGGATTTGTCAACTTCCCATCAGAACGCCTGGAATTCAGGTGAGTAGCTCTCACAGAACACCGGGAGACCTTGTTGAAGGCCTTCTTAGCTTCTATAGTCTATAGCAGCCTCTTGGAGGGAGAATGGGTTAGAGAATTTTTCAATGACAAGGGAATAGAGATGGATATTGTCACTAGCTCAGTGCCCTTTAATAAAGTCAGATTGGGTAGAGATGACTAATTTAGGGACCTTGGGGGCAAGACGTTTGGCAAGCATTCTAGAGTATATCTTGGTTTCCATATTTATGAGGGATATGGGTATGAAATGTTTGGGGTCAGAATGCTCTTTACTCTCTTTGGGCATAACCACGTTGTGGCTTCAGAGCCTGATCCAGATACAGAGCCAGAGGTTGAGAAATAGGATAAGGCTGAGTTTAGAGTATTCATGATGGTGTGTGAAAAGGTTTTATAGACCTCAATAGGTATACCATCTGGGCCCAGAGCTTTGCCATACAGAATATTCTTAATGGTGATGGAGATTTCCTCTGTGATCAGGTCAGAGATAGTTTCTAGGTTGCTATTAGACAATTGTTTAATCAATAAGGTTCCCATCTGCATCTGACACTGTCTGTTGTTTGTCAAAGTTGATCAGCCAAACAGAATCTAGGGAAATCTGTATTTGTAAGAGAAGAGGGATGGGACATAGTAGTATACACTCCTTTGTTCAGAGAAGTAATGTCCAGAAATATAACTTTGCATCTGCTATAACAATACATGATAATGAAGACCACTCCGTTCTGTACACAATACTATTTACAGTTTGCAAGCACAACTCACCCATAGGCACTGGACCTATCTAAAACCCCACAGATGATGCAATGAAGGAGGTGACATGCTACCCATCTACGTCAGGTTGCAAATTTGACCCACAACATTACGTCTACTTCACATACCTTTTAGGAAGTTGAAGTACTGATTGATGTGATCTGCCCTAGAGTTTTCTGCTTCATCTTCCTCTGGCTCTTCATCACTAGCCTTCAGGAGCCCAAATGTCAACTCAAGTACATGCCTTGTCCTCTCGTGGGCTTCATTGTAGCAGACTTTCCCTGGCGTGGTTGGGTACCTCACTGGTGTCAACAGCCAAGGATCGTTTGGATAGCCAGAGTCGCCTGTGATAAAATAGGTAGAACAACACACACATACATGTGGGACATGCTACATTGTGATGTCAGGAGACATACATTGCAAACACACATTTCAGTTGTAACTTACAAACCAGCCAGGTCCTCTCTGTGTGGAGTCGTGTCATCAGCAGTGGGACATTGCTGTTCCCCATGATGAAGGAATCATGGACTGATCCTGGATACTTGGCACTGACTTGTGAATTGTACTGGTCTGCCAGACTGTTGGAAAATGGGTTATTGGCAAGGGCAGGTAGGTACCTACACTTACCAATAGGCCACTAACCTCCACTTAGGTCCAGTTAGGTCACAGTAAATTAAACCCAGCTCAACCCTTGGTAGCTTGGCAACGAGCGACAAGGCTTACCTTAGGAGACAGAGTGTAAAGCATTCAAATATCACAAAATAGAAATTAAATAAAACACAGGAAACATTTTTAAAATCCAAAACCAATTTATAAAAATAGATTATATTGTTATCTTTAAAATGACAGAAAAACGAATATAATCGGATAAGGGGAACCGGAGATATGAATTTTTAAAGAATTATTGTTTTTTTAGCGCCTAGAAGCAAAAAGCATCAATCGGGTCATCTGGCTGCACCTCGACCGGGGCAATGCAAAGTTTAAGGCCGACCGCGATGGAGCCTGGCTCGGCTACAGGCAGCGGGAGGCCTCGGTCAAAAATTTACCTTCGCACTTAGTCGTTTTTCGGAAGATTTTCTTCAGCGGGACGAACCTGCCAGTCCAATCCGACCTCCTGGAACTCTTCTCCGGATACGCGTCGCGGGAGCCCTCGATGGAGATTTTTACCTTCGGACTTAGTTGTTTTTTCGAGGTGAAAATCCTTAGACTGGGGTAAACCTGGATCTTGATCTGACGTCCTTGGAGCCCTCCTTGGATACGCTGGCTGGGAGGTCCCGGTCAACTTTGTACGTTCGGACTTAGTCTCTTTTTCTGAGATTTTCTTCACCGGGACGAACCTGCAAATCAGGCCGGGTCGCGGTTGAGGCAAGCCGGCTAGGGTTGCCATGGCGGGTCAGTCCCTCTATGGAGCTTTTTTTCAAAAGTTCTCCAAACTTCTGGATCTACTCCCAGATGTTCTTTTAAGGTTGTTTTGGGGGTCCACAGCTCACCCCAAAGTTCCAGAAGCTCTGAGATGGTCCTAGGGGGTGTGAACTACAACTCCCAGAATGCACCTGGCGCAAACTCCCTTTGGCCACTGGGCAGTGGTCAGCTGGTTTATTTCTTCAGGAGTTGGTGCAGGGGATTCTGGTTAGCAATTTTTCACATGTAGCAAACAGGGAGTCCCTCTTTGAACCAGTTGAAGCCAGGCAAAGATCTTCTTGTGGTAAAGCCCAAGTGTGCAGCTGATGCAGTCCTTCAGAGTGCAGGATCCAGATGCAGGCCAGGGGTTCAGCAGGGCAGTCCTTTTCTTCTTTGGTTCTTCCTTGTTGGAATCTGATGGGGATCTGGTAGGGAACTGAGGTGTGGGTGCAGGTCTGCCAGTTTTATCCTTGCTCCTATGTGAAAAACAGGGGGGTCCTGATTCTCCAATCAGGTGCAGGGTCCTTCCCCCTGTGATGTCCACTTCCTGGGAAGTGTGGCAAAAATCAATCCCAGGAGGCAACATTCCTCAAAAATCCATCATGGCTGAAAGTGATTTTTGGAGGTTACATCTGGCTGAGCACACCCACTGGTGTGGCTAAAAATCATAAACACACCCCTCTCCTGCCCTCCCATAATCTAATCAAGTGGGCACCTGGTTGTCTGGGGTTGCAGGATGTGGGGGTGTTGCTGGGTTGCTCCAAATGTCCTTCTCTGCCTTTGAAGACCAGTTTGGTAGCCCTCCTCCTTCCTGCCTCGCCATCTGCTGAGGGGAGATCCCCTCCCACAGGCACATCTCTTTGTGTGAAGCCATGCCACTTCACACCTCATCAAAGCAGCCTGGCCAGGCTGCCAGAGGGTGGCCAATCAGAGCACAGCAGCAAAAACAATGCAGGGCTAAAATTGGCAACTTTTCAGGTAAAGTTTAAAACTCTTTACCCGAACAAGTTATATTAAATCCCACAACTGGAAGTTGTGGAATTTACTATAACAATTAATTTGATACCAAACTCCTTGTATCAGTCATTTAAGGGGGCTTTTAAAATTAAAATAAAGTCTCCCCATTCTAGCCTATGAAGGCCATTCACTACAATGAGGGAAAATGAATTTGGCTGTTTTTACCTCACCAGGGCTCATAAAACTACTTTTATAAGGTCCCTGCTTATAGTTACATGGCACCTAGCCCTAGGGGCACATAGGGCACACCTTAATGGAGACTTATATGTACAAATAAGGTAGTTTAAGACTTTGGAAATACTTTTAATTCCAAAGTCGAATTTGCATATAACTTTAATTTAAAAGCAGCCAGCAAGGCAGGCCTGCCTTTAAAATGACACTGGGCACTTCAGCAGTGCACTACCTATGCTGTGGTCCCTAAACCTACATGCCCTACCATATACTAGGAACCTATAGGTAGGTTGACTTAGCCAATTATAATCAGACTAATTTGCATATTGATTTGACACAGAGCACAGGCCCTGGGACTGGTTAGCAGTACCAAGGGCACCATCAGAGTCAGGAAAACACCAGCAAAAAGTGGAAAATGGGGGCAAAAAGTTAGGGGGCCTCTGCAATCAGCCCTGTTTTCTCCCACAGGCACACTACCTGAACATTGATTAAGTGGTAGTTTTTCCTGTTCCTGTACACCTGTTCATTGGCACTGGGGGAACTACGACCACCTGAGTGCCATCTATGGCTCCAACCACATGTGGAATGTGTCCCATAGCATAAAACTCTGCCTTCACATAGGCCAGGTCCGCACATTGGGGAAACCGGATGTAGTTGTCCAGGTTTTTCAACAATGCACGCAATACATCCCTCAACACCAGATTGAACATGGGTTGAGACATTCCTGCAGTTAGGGCCACAGTACACTGAAAGGACCCAGTGGCCAGGAAGTGTAGCACTGGTGAGACTTGAATAATGGGATGCATTCTACTGGGATTGCGCATGACAAGCACCAGATCTGGCTCAATTTATCACAAAGATCCATGATAGTATGACGATTCAGCCAATAGGTCTGGATACAATGGGGGTTATTCTAACTTTGGAGGAGGTGTTAATCCGTCCCAAAAGTGACGGAAAAGTGACGGATTTACCACCAGCCGTATTACGAGTCCATTATATCCTATGGAACTCGTAATACGGCTGGTGGTATATCTGTCACTTTACTGTCACTTTTGGGACGGATTAACACTCCTCCAAAGTTAGAATAACCCCCAATGTCTCTTCTCAATGTGTGGAGATCTACTCGTGGACGGTACACTGGTGGTTGTCATCCTCTCCTCATAGCAAGAAAACTATGTGAAAAATTAAGGATATAGTATGTGACATACAGCATGCAGGCATCTTGTAAAGTCACTAACACAACTAACACATATATGCTGTCAAGGTCCATTACAAACTCAGATATCTAAATTACAGCACAAAGATATTAACCCGATGACATCCTCACTGGGGCACATTCCCCCACTTGACTATTGAACTACACATAAAGATTACTCAGTTACTGTACATGGTTGTCACTCCAACTGATTTGACATGTCTCACACTGATTGTTGCACATCATCTACGTTTTCAAGTAACCATGTGAACATCTGAGTTGGTGTACATTATTAACACCACATGTTGTTCTGTAACACAGTATATACTGCACAGATGCACATACTGACAACTAAATATAAAGGCAGTACTGCTTAATATGGGGTAGAGAGAATGACACATATGATAAAACTCTTCCCCATACATGTAATGTGCTTAAAATGGCAGCCACCTGACCTTCTGTGCTGTACACCTGGAAGTGACCTAAGTCTGTCGGCAGAAGTCGTCATGACGGTAGGTGGTCACAACCATGGTGGAAGTTGTCATTGGAAGACATTGCTGCCTTTGGCGGACTTGGGCCAATGGTGATGTCTCCTGGCAGTGACGTTCATGTACGTGGTGGACATGACTGCCATCTTCTGCAGTATTGCTCACTTGACTCCTGACACTGCTGCCATCAAGACCTCCACTACCTGAGCTGCTGCGCATTGCCTCTGGGAGCTATCATGCCACATCCTGCAGGTGATTGGGCTCCAGCCTTCACCCCTGAGGAGCTGGAAAAGCTTGTGAAGGAGGTCCTACCCCTGTATGAACAGTTATATGGTGCACCAGAGGAGCAGGTGAGTCCAATGCAATACTTATATGTGATAGGTGTGGTGAATGATGATGTTACTGAATGTTTCCATAGTGACTTTGTTTATGTATGCAAATGATAATCTGTAAATGAGTGTGATTTGAGAGGATGGGTATGTTTGTCTACTTGCTGACACTGATGTGTGCTGTCCACTACTATTGGTATGGTGCATGTGGATGTGACTTTTTCCTTGTATTTGTGTCATCCATGCAGGTCATCACCCATCAGAAGGAAATTTGGCGTGCCATCGCCAAGCAAGTGAGGACCCTGGGGGTCCACTGCCGGTGGAGCAACTACTGTAGGAAGCGGTGGGAGGACCTGAGCTGCTGGGCCCGGAAGACCTTCGAGGCCCAGCTGGGGATGTCCTCCCAATGAGGAAGGGGTGCCCGTCGGACCTTGATCCCCCCCTAATGGCCCACATTTTGGCAATGGCCTACTCTGAGGTGGATGGGCGTTTGAGGGCAGCACAGCAGCCCAAAGGGGGTAAGTACTAACAGAATCCATGTACTTGCCTCTGATAGTTTAGTATATGATGTCTGAGTATTTCACCAGTGACAAGGTGGTAAGTGCTAAAGGTAAGGTGACTACTAGGAATACATGGTGCTACAGTTGCCAACATACAAACACAGATGTGGCCATTGTATTGTGCAAGGGGACATGTTAATAAGCTTTGTCTACCAAACAGAATGATTGCATGTAGAGATGCATATGTGACTGAGTCATACGTGTGACTCTAGTCAGTCATACATGTCTGTAATCTGCTCTGTCATTCTTCCCACATAGTGTTCCCAAGTCCATTTACCCAAATGGTGAGTTGTATAGCTCTTTGGTGTCTGACCACTCTTATTCCACCGGATCTGCTCTATGTGCAACATTGGGTCTGACAGATGAGTATCAGGGCCAAGTATGTCCTGTGTCCTGAAATAGTTGGACACTTCATGTGAGGCAGTCATCCAAATCAGGCTTTTGGTATGGCCTACTTACAGCACACCATATGAGGTCTGAGGAGGTGTTCCCATTGTCATATCAGATTCATACATTGGAAAATTTGAAGTTTGATAATGATGGACATTCTACAATGGGGAACTTATGGTGACAATAAGACATTGACATTTCATGGTATGACATTAATATATGTACAAATACCTTTTATCCTAATTAATTAAGGTAAGTGCTTAGGCTGCTGAACCCTTAGCCCATGTGTATTGTCCATGCTACATAGGCCAATCCCATACCTATATGAGTGCAACAATGGTATGTGCTGTCTAAATCATGTCTCAATTGATACTTCATGCCTGATTTGATATTGTATTATCTCTTTTTCCAAGATTTGCTTTTGCAAATCTGAGGCTGTTTAGACAGTTGTAGTTATGGCTCTGATCATTTCTGCCTGACTTAATGGTGTAGCAGGAGTTCTATTTCACATACACCTGTTGGTGGTGTGGGATACATTGACATTCAATTAGGTTGACTCTAGGTGTAAGTGTCTTTCATGGGTACAACAGTGATCAGTTGTGTAAGTATTAGTTCTGGAAATAAGTAGTGTGAATCACATGGCTGGACAGTTGTTAGTGATGTTGGCGTTCATATGTTGTCATGTAGTGGTTTCTATTCAGCAGGTATGGTGGATTGTTATGAGCCCTTCATGGACATTGTTTGGTGTCCATTGTTTTGCTGGTGTAACTATGCTCCCTGTGGTTCTCTGTGGCTGTATTCTGTGTGCTAGGTTGTCCCAAATTGCAGTAAATAGGACTGTTGTCTATGTGGTAATATATCTGAATAGTGGCTGCAGAAACTCCTAATTAATCTGTTCCTAGTATTTAGATAGATGTTTCAATTACATGCTATGTCATTTTGTGATGCACACTGTATGGGAATGCCACATGTAGTGTCCTCATCTGAGGTTTTTGCCTTTGTGTAAGTTGTGTGCAGAATGATCAGATAGGCATGCGATTGGAAAGCAACATGCTGTGTTGTATGTGAAGTGAGATGATTTTACTTTCATGGAACATGAGTTCTGGACATGGACTGGGCAGGTGTTGAGTACAAGTAGGCATGCTATTGTGTTATCAGTCAACTGCATTTCCTTAGGCTGATTGGATGATGGACAGTGATGATCCATATAGGGATAGATTTTTTATGTACCCAATATATCTTGTGCATGATGTTTTTGAGTTACAGCTGATTTGAGGGGATGGTGAAGTAGTGGTCAGATGGTTGGCTTATGTTGTGGGTGAGACTGTTGTCATGGGAAAGTTGAAAGTATCTTGTTGTGACATGATGAAGACTCTGAATGGTTTCTTACTGGGGCTTTATTAGCAAGAGTTGTTTTGCAACAGTTGTGCATGTTGTAATGTATGTATGTGTGAAGAATGTGATGACACCCCTCTCTCTCACTCACTCTCTCTCTCTCTGTTTCTGTGCATCAGCATCAGCAGATGAAGGAGACGGTGTACAGCAGAGTGGGAAAGCTGCCGATCACAGGACTTGGAGTACTGAGACCACCAGTCCCGAGGGACCCAGTGGCCCAGAAGGCCAGGGGATGCCATGGGGGAGACAGGATCCAGTTCTTCATCATCAGAATCCTCCTCCAGTGGACACTCCCTGGCAGTGGCAGACCCATCTGGAACCACCCCAGGACCATCTCTGTCCACCACCCCTCTTACTACATCTGCCCTCCATGTAGCTCCCCACCCAGTTAGCCATGCCTGCTCACCCAAGAAGGTGGGCATCCCCTTTGCCACAGGTACATCTTCGCCTGCCCCTGTCAGCCCAGCTGCCCTCAGTGAGGAGGCTATTGACCTTCACAGGTTCTTCTCTGTGGGTCAGTCGACCATCGTGAATGCCACCAAGGGACTGGCAACTCAAGTCCTACTTAGTAATACATTCCTGGAGGGCATTCACAGTGCACTGGCTCATCTACAGAGATTATTTCAGGCTCTGTCTTCCACACTGATGGGCAGCCAGTCACCCTTTGTCTTCCTTTCCCCTCCATCTTCCTCATCCCAATCCCAAAACCCTCTTCCCAGACCTAGCCAAAGCAAACAGACAGACAAGCATGCATCCAGGTTAACATCCATGGGTAGCTCAGTCAAACACAAGCATCACAAGACACACCACTGGCATGCACAAAAGCAACATACACCTGCACACACATCAACAGTCACTACCTGCTCCGATACTCCCACCACCCCCAGCATCACATAGACAACACCTGACACACCTGCAGACACCACACCAACATTCACAGATCCAGCCACTACACCTATCCTACCCACAGACAGTGGCACAGCAGACCCGCAGACATCCACCCCAATCACCTGACCCACAAACAGTACAAACACTGGCACTCTTACATGCAGCACGTCCACCAAACCTGCAGTCACTATCCCAACAGACAGTCACCCACCCACCACGGTATCCCCCAGCATCTCTACTGCCCTCAGTCCCACACACTTAAAAGCCCTCAGTCACCTACCCAACAGACAGCCACCACCCACAAACATACCTCCCATACACACGCATCCATGACAAGCACACCCACATGTCAGACAACCACTCCCTGACCTCCTTCTGATGACCACCCTGTGTGACCTTTTCCCTACTCCTCTTTCCCCTGTGAGACCCCTAAATGCTCTGTTTCCCTCCCCAGGCAAGTCCCTTCCACCCCCAAGTCCTCCCCTACCCACTGCAAGGACCCCTTCCCACAGCAAGAAGAAGTCTACCTCTCCCAAGAGAACCCAACCCTCCCCTAAGCCTAGACCTAAACCCCCCTTCCAAGCCCAATCTCAAAGGACCCCCTCCCAAGCCTAAGCCCAGACCCCTCACTTGCCCTACAATCCCTGAGGTTCCTGCCTCCACCCTTAAATGCCCCTACCTGTGGAGGTTACGTGGCAGTCAGGAGTCAAGTTACGGGCACTAAGATGTGCATAAAGTTCATGTTGCACATATCAAATTTGGACTGGCCTATGGACTTGAACTGTTTTATATTTATATTATTTATTTTTCATATTTGAACCAACCAGATGTTGGTTTCAATGTTACATATTTGTCCTGGATTTCTTTTCTTGGGGCATTTTAGGAAATGGCTGACTTTGTGTGTGAGTATTTGTGTGTAAGTGGTGAATGTACAACCTGTTTTGTCTAGGCAGCATGTGAGGTTGTGTCTAGTGCATTTGTCCCCCATTGATGGGTGTGTGTTGTGTGATGGGCATGTGTATGATGGGGACATGTTGTTGTCATGGTATTGAGTGGTGTCACTGTTGACATGTGTTTGTTGCAGTATTGCTTGCCTTTGTGTGATTTGACTATGTGCGTTTGTGATATGGTATATCAGATACATTGTGATGTGTGTTTGCTGGATATGTCAACTGCTGCATTGTATGTTTTTGTATTAGTGTGTATTTGTTACCTGATGGGGACACATTGTGTTTTATGCGTGATTTGTCAACGGGTAGTGTGTATTGTGGGTACTTGCCAATGCTTTGATGGTTTTGTTGTTACGGTGTTGTAGTGTCATTGGCGGTGTTCTGTTGTTGTGTGTGACTGTGCCAGTGCTGTGTTTCCAGGTGTAAGTGTGTGTTTTTGATGTGTGTGTGATAGCAGTAGTGTGTGTACTGTGTATGTGCGGGTGTGAACGTGGCTGTCTGTGAGTGTGTGTGTCAGTGTCAGGTTACGTATGTGTATCATCCTTGCCACCCATTCCCGATTGGTATGTTATATGTGCGTACATACTTTGACAATTTACAACAGTGACAGGTAACTGTTTGTACTCACGGTTGCTGTTACCGTCTTTGGTAATGATTTTGGTGTATCTGGGAGAGCAGGAGCCACAGGAAGATGTGTAATTCAGGTTCCATTGTGGCTCCGGAGGAGTCTGGCTTCCTGAAAGTGAGTGCCTCCTTTTATACGGTTGGTTTCCGCCATGGTTTCCGTGGTTGTGCGACTGCAGCAGAAACCCTGTTGGAGTGAAACCTCATAGTCTGTCTGACTGATACATGGTCTCAGCGGGTTTGCAGGTGTCTACAATCGTCTGTGGCAGCTAGACTGCACTGGCGGTGCTGGCAGTGCTTTGGCTGTGTGCTGTTGGGAAAACCGCCATGGTCATAATATGGCAGTCTTCTCCGTCAGCCTGTTGGCGGAGCGACTGCCAACATGGTAGTCCTGGGACTGACAAACTCGTAATGAGGTCCAGAGTCTTTATTTATTTTAATTAATTGGGATATTTTTTTATGAAGTTTCTTAATTGTATTTGGGTCCTCCAGGATTTTTAGATTCATGCGCCAAAATGTTGCTACTTTTGGAAAGATCTGAAGGGTAATGGTAATAGTTGCATGATCTGAAATTGTGATGGGTTCTATGGAGGAGGAACAGGTGTGTTGAAGAAGAGATTGGTCAACTAAAATGTAATCTATCCTGAAGAAGGAGCTGTGTGGAGGGGTGAAGAATGTGAAGTTGTTGCCAGTGGGATTGTGGAGTCTGCAGACATATGACAGTTTATGTGATACACAAGGTATGCATTGCTTTATGCTTTAAGGGTTCTGAATTTAAAGGTAAATTGTCTGTCTGGTAGGGGGTCCACTGGGAGGTTAAAATCGCTGCCCAGTATGATCCAGACATTGCAAGGGAGGAGAGTGATCTTAGCGGATAAATCTGTTCCAATATTTTGCTTCAATTCTTCAATATATGTTCACCACATAGAGTTCAGAGTCATTGTTCTGAAGGCCTGTTATTAGCCATCTACCATTATCATCTGGTTCTGACTAGCCATTCGAGAGACCAGAATTTTTGGAGATCATTGTAATCACTCCATTCTTCTTGTTGATTGCTGCAGAACAGGTAATGTCTGATACCCATCATGTGCATACAGAGAGAGCCTCTTTATGGCCAATTTTGGTTTCTTGTAGGAAAATTAAATCATCCTTGAGTGAGTGGCAGTAGTCGAAAAATGTCCTATGTTTCGCAGGATGGTTAAGTCCTTTTGCATCGAGGGAAACCACTTTAAGTGTATTCATGTTTTGGTCAGCCATTTATCAGTAAAGTATATCTGGTGAAAGTAGTATTATAGGTTGCTATTTGAGTCGATGTAGTCACTGAGGGAAGTTAGAAGTTCCATGACTCGGTGTAGGGAGGCAGCAACATCTCAGGAAAGGGTCTTGAGTTGGGGAAAGGGATCATAGGGAGAAAATGACTCTCCAGTGCAAAAGTAAGTCTCAAAAAGATGAGGTATGAAGTGCAGGGCAATGGGATTTTCTAACAAGAGGAAATGAGTAGAACAGTAAAGAGGGCAGGAGGCCATCACATCATTAACTATTGATAATTACTAATGGCACTAAGGGTTGATGAGTATGTGCTGGAGAGCTTTGAGAGCCAACTATATTGAATTTGTCCCTGCTAGTGGACTCTGATCGTGGCATGAGGGTTTGAGACGTTAACCATTATATAATTGTCTTTTATAGGGGAGAAGAAGTCTTATAATAAAGAAGTTGGTGAGTTTGTTAGAGAGCTGTGTACCTATGATCATAGTGAAGTTCTTGTAATCCAGAGAATATGTTTATGACCTAAGCTTCCTAGTTCTGGGTAATGGGCTGGATTATAAGTGAGGAATGACATTTAGGCCAGTTATGAAAATCTGTTGTAGAGTTGAGCTTTAAAGATTATATGGTGCCTAGCTTTGGAAGCTGTTGTCATATGCATAACATAGGTTAACAATAAACAATCTGCATTGCACGATCTGTCTCACAATCGGTCCTTGTCGGATGGTGAGGTTGCAGTTCAAAAACATAAATAGATTAGATATAGACATTAGTTAGATTGATTGATTGGGTAATGGAATATCATTACCATAAATGCAGTATGAGAATTAAATCAGGTAGTTATTGGTATGAGAGCAATCGTGAAATGCATCGAGCAACACTGATAAAAGGTGAAGCAACATCAGGAAGAGTGCATAGCGCTTCACATTTTTAATATAAGTCTTCATGCCATATCATCTGGGATTTCAAAGCATTTTGGCACATACCAAAACATTTCAAACATTTCAAAACTTTTAGAACCTGTTATGATACAGTTCGGGTATCAGTCACATTCATTCTGTGAGTCTTCTACAGTTGTTATTGAGAAGGTCACCTAGATCGAGTGGACTTGGGACCTGTTATGTTGTAATACAGGTGTCAGCCATACTCATTCTGTGATTCTTCCATATGAAATTCTGTGTTGTTGTCGAGAAATCGTATTAGGTCGGCTGGGTCTGTGAAAACATGAGCCTTGCCTTGATAAATGATTTTGAACTTGGACAGACCAATGAAGGAGTGGTTGTCAGACTTGGTGTCCTTGGCGTGGTCTCCCCTAGCATTTTACCTCTGTTTCCCAGGTTGTTGATGTGTGCTGGACTCTGTTTTTGCTGTTTTTGTTATTCTGGCACTTTACCAGTACTATCCAGTGCTAAAGTGCAAGTGCTCTTATAAATAAATGTGTATGTAATTGGTTTTTCATCATTGGCATATTTGATTTACTGGTAAGTCCTTTGTACAGTGCACTAGAGGTGCACAGGGACTGTAAATCAAATGCTACTAGTGGGCCTGCAGCACTGGTTGTGCCACCCACATTAGTAGCCCTGTAAACATGGCTCAGACCTGCCACTGCAGTGTCTGTGTGTGCCGTTTTAAACTGCCAAATCGACTTGGCAAGTGCACCCACTTGCCATGCCTAAACCTTCCCTTTTCTTACATGTAAGACAGCCCTAAGGTATTTCCTAGGTAGCCTCATGAGCAGGGTGGAGTGTATGTTTAAGGTAGGACATATACTAATGTGTTTTATATGTCCTGACAGTGAAATACTGCCAAATTTGTTTTTCACTGTTGCAAGGCCTATCTCTATCATAGGTTAACATGGGGGCTGCCTTTAAATATGATGAAAGCATAGATTGCCTTTTGGAGCAGATAGACATGTGGAGTTTGGGGTCTCTGAACTCACAATTTGAAAATACATCTTTGGGTAAAGTTGTTTTTCAGATTGTGTGTTTGCAAATGTCACTTTTAGAAAGTAAGCATTTTTTTTCTGCTTAAACCATTCTGTGACTCTGCCTGTTTGTGGATTCCCTGTCTGGGTTAGTTTGAAAGTTGGGCTGTTTGCACCTCTCACATCCTGATGAGCCAGCTGTGCTAGGAGAGAGAGGAGGAGTGGTCACTTACACCTGAAAGGCTGTGCCTGCCCTCACACAATGCAGTCTCCAACCCCCTGGTGTGTGTCTGGGGCCTAGCCCGGGCAAGGCAGGATCTCACAAACAAGAGAATATTTCCTTTGAAGTATGCCTACTTCAAAGCAGAAATAAGTATAAGAACAGCACCCACATCCCTGAAAATTAGATCAGTTCTGGAATCAAGAGGAACCTCTGCCAAGGAGAAGAGCTGAAGAGCTGAGGAGAAGTGCTGCCCTGCCTGTGACTGTGCTTTGTGGAGCTACCCTGCAGTTGCTGCTTCTGCATGTGAAATGGGACAAAGACTGGACTTTGTTGTGCATTCCTGCTTGTGAAGAATCTCCAAGGGCTTGAACTGAGCTTGCCTTCTGCTGCTGAAGTCTCAAGGCCATCAAAGACTTCCCCTGCCAGCACCTGGAATCTCTGCTGAGACTCCTGCCCTGCCAAGTGGTGCCCTATCCAGTTCCTGGGCCCTTAAAAGGTGAAGCTGGCAGACCAAGACTGAAAATCCACGCACAGACTGCCATGAGGGGACATTTCCGACGCACCTTCTGAGATGCGGCTGAGAAATGACGCCCAGTCGGCTTTGCAGCTGAAATCTACACTCCATCTGCATTGCGGCTGGAAGATCGACGCAATGTGGCTGGAGAAGTGGCGCGCAACACCTGCTAGCGGAGGATGATAATGACTCAAACTCCATGCAGCACGGTTTTGTGATACCAAGAGACCGGATGTTCAACGCAACATCGCTGGGTGCAGAAAGACAAAGGGGGTCATTCTGACCCTGGCGGTCAGTGTTAAAGCGGCGGCCAACCCGCCAACAGGCTGGCGGTCCAAAAACTGGAATTCTGACCCTGGCGGGAACTGCCAACACAGGCCGCCGCTTTAACACTCCGACCGCCACGGCGGCAAAAACAAACAGCGCGGCGGTCACCGCCAACAGACAGGCGGCAGACAATGTACCGCCCACCCTATCACAACTCACCAATCTGCCACCTTTTCCGGGGCGGGAGCCCCGCCGATAAAAACACGGCGGAAACAGACATTTCCAATGGAAAACGCTCACCTCGACACACTCCACGCGGAATCGGGACAGCATGGAACCGGAACTCCACATCCTCCCAGCCATTGCCTTCCTGCTCTTCTTCCAGGATAACGAACGTCGCCGCAGACGACAACGGTAAGTACTGCACCTACGACACAGGGGAGGGGGGAGGAGGAAAGGTTACGGGCACACACATACGCCACACACCCACCCCCACCCTCACCCCCACCGAAATACCTACACACCAATGCAGATTGAAAAGTCAGAGTGACACCCCCAAACCCCCAAAACAAAAATGCAAAGACAAAAGGCAATGATTGTAAAAATAGAACTATATTACATCAATAATTAAGTATAGCGAACTTACCAATATATAAATAATTAATACACATCTAGAACTATATATATACAAGTAGCAAAAGTCCGGCACAGTTTTGCAAAGTCCAAATGTCCGTGGGCCAATGTGCACCAACACATGGGCAAAGCCCACACATGAGATCAAGTCCATTGGAGAGAACACTGCTGGGGCATCACAAAAATAAAAAACTGGCACCTCAGGGGGAAGGGAAGGGGGGGCACCTCAGCCACATGAGTCCACGACGCCAGACCCACGAAGGGCCTCCATGCCCACTGTGCCATCCTGGGGAGTGCAAAGCCACAGTCTCTCAAGTCTCTACAGTGGGTGGATTGCCCACTGTGCCATCCTGGGGGGTGCAAAGCCACAGTCCATCAGGTGGATTACAGCGGAGCGGTGCTTGACAGGAGGGCCCAGCAGAGTGGTGCTTGACAGGAGGGCCCAGCGGAGCGGTGCTTGACAGGAGGGCCCAGCAGAGCGGTGCTTGACAGGAAGGCCCAGCGGAGCGGTGCTTGAGATGAGGGCCCAGCGGAGCAGTGCTTGACAGGAGGGCCCAGCGGAGCGGTGCTTGACAGAAGGGCCCAGCGGAGCGGTGCTTGAGATGAGGGCCCAGCGGAGCGGTGCTTGACAGGAGGGCCCAGCGGAGCGGTGCTTGACAGGAGGGCCCAGCGGAGCGGTGCTTGACAGGAGGGCCCAGCGGAGCGGTGCTTGACAGGAGGGCCCAGCGGAGCGGTGCTTGAGATGAGGGCCCAGCGGAGCGGTGCTTGACAGGAGGGCCCAGCGGAGCGGTGCTTGAGATGAGGGCCCAGCGGAGCGGTGCTTGACAGGAGGGCCCAGCGGAGCGGTGCTTGACAGGAGGGCCCAGCGGAGCGGTGCTTGACAGGAGGGCCCAGCGGAGCGGTGCTTGAGATGAGGGCCCAGCGGAGCGGTGCTTGACAGGAGGGCCCAGCGGAGCGGTGCTTGAGATGAGGGCCCAGCGGAGCGGTGCTTGACAGGAGGGCCCAGCGGAGCGGTGCTTGACAGGAGGGCCCAGCGGAGAGGTGCTTGACAGGAGGGCCCAGCGGAGCGGTGCTTGACAGGAAGGCCCAGCGGAGCGGTGCTTGAGATGAGGGCCCAGCGGAGCGGTGCTTGACAGGAGGGCCCAGCGGAGCGGTGCTTGACAGGAGGGCCCAGCGGAGCGGTGCTTGAGATGAGGGCCCAGCGGAGCGGTGCTTGACAGGAGGGCCCAGCGGAGCGGTGCTTGACAGGAGGGCCCAGCGGAGCGGTGCTTGAGATGAGGGCCCAGCAGAGGGGTGCTTGACAGGAGGGCCCAGCGGAGCGGTGCTTGACAGGAGGGCCCAGCGGGGCGGTGCTTGACAGGAGGGCCCTGTTCAGCGGTGCCTGTCTTGGCGGGGCCCTGTTCAGCGGTGCTCCTCACGGTGGGGCCCTGTTCAGCGGTGCCCTTCACGGCGGGGCCCTGTTCAGCGGTGCTTCTCACGCCGGGGCCCTGTTCAGCGGTGCTCCTCACAGCGGGGCCCTGTTCAGCGGTGCCTGTCTTGGCGGGGCCCTGTTCAGCGGTGCCTGTCTTGTGTTTCGAGTGAACCACACCTGGCCAATACTTCCTGCTCAGTCAGCATCGGACCTTTCCATTGCGGGGCCCTCCTGTGATGGAGTCCTGGGGCCCTGGGTCTCCTCTGATACCCCCGGAATGGGGCTGGTGGGGCCCTCATGGCCAGGTCGGCTGCTCCCTGCCTTTTGCGCTTTGCTGCCCTTGCCCTCCTTGGCAGACTCTCCGTGGCCCTTGGCTCCCTTACCCGATGTGGCAGGTGACGGTGCAAGGCTACCCTCCTTGGGGGCAGGCGTATCAGGCCTGTCGAGCCTGCCCTTCAGTTTTTTGCTCCTCTTCCCAGGGGGGGGGGGCTGGCTGTGCCTTTGCTGCTGGCCGATGTCCCTGCACAAGGAAAGGGCAGACTCCAAAAACCAGCCACGACGTTCTTGGGAGTTGCTGGGCTGGTGGTGGCTGAGGTGTTTTTGGAACTCTTACGAGATGGAGGGGGTGGGTCAGGTGAGGAAAAGAGGTCCAGTTTATAGAGGATTAGTTTTTTAGGAGCCATGGGAAGGGTAGCTGGAGTGGGTATGGGAGTGGAGGAAGAGGATGTGGTTGTAGGAGAGTCAAGTCTGGTGTCTTTGGGTGCAGGTGCTTGGGCTGGAGGCTGACGTGAGGTGGATGGCTGTTGGTTGGGTGCCTGCCTGCGTTTGTGTGGTTTGGAAGCGGGGTTGACAGACACAATGGGAGAGGACACAGGGGACGTGTACATGGCAGTGGGGGTGGTGACTGCACGTGTGCGGACTGGTGTGGAGGGTGTGCTGGTGATGGGTGTACTGGCTGATGGTGGTGTGCATGCAGGTGTGAGTGTAGACGTCACAGGGAGGGAGGAGGGAGACGAGGAGGTGGGGGACACAGAGGAGGTAGTGGCTGTTGGCATGTCTGCATCTGTATGTTGCTTGTGTGAATGCTTGTGTGTTCTGTGGTGCTTATGTCTGGATGAGCTTCCCTTGGGTGTTGAGGTGTGTGCAGGCTGGTCTGTAGGTGTGGATGGGATAGGCAGAGGAACAGGGGAGTGGGACTGGGTGGAGGGAGTTAGAAGAGGGAGGCTGGAGACAGGGACAATCGCTGCCGCCAGTGCTGAGGCCAGAGCGTTGAACGATCGCTGATGGGCAGCCTGACCCGAATGAAGGCCCTCCAGGTATGCATTGCTTTGATGCACCTCCCTCTCCACACCCTGGATGGCATTCAAAAGGGTAGACTGCCCAACAATGATGGTCCTCAGGAGGTCAATGACCTCCTCTCTGAGGGCAGCAGGGGTGACTGGGGCAGGGCCTGAGGTGCCTGGGGCGAAGGAGATGGCCGCCTTCCTGGCCGTGCGGGCACGGGCCGAAGGCCGAGGGGCTGCTGGGAGGGCGGAGCTGGTGCGCTGGGTGGCGGCTGTACCTGTAGTATCGGTGGGCATGGATGTTGCCGCCACCGCAAGGGAGCTCCCATCCTAGGACGTGTCGGTGTCACTGACGTCTGCACGGGTCCCCGTGGTGGAGCCCCCCTCGCCCTCCGTCTCACTGGTCATGTCGGAGTCGGTTGCATGGCCCTCGGGCCATGTGAGATGCAGCTCCCTCTTGCGCCGATGCCACTTCTCCTCCGCCTGATGATGCTAATGCACACATTCACTGAAAAACAAAGAAAATGGGGGGGATGGAGAAATAAAGACAGGTTGAGTGCATGCATTGGGGACACTGTTGGCGGAGAGGACAGACACAGAGGCCCCCTGCACTACGCTGCGCACTTGGGGTACACTACTCATTCCCTGGGACATGCCCTACAAGCCTATGGGCGACAACTGCCCACACAGAATACACAGGTCCATGAATAGTGTTACTAGGCACCCTACAGAGGTGGGGGCACAGGACCATACCTCACAGAGGGGCCTAGCCTACAGAAATCGCCCTGGCCTAGGGATACCCACAGCCCTCCTCCCCCACCCAGGCACCTCCACTGCGCGCAAATTTAGCTGAATGTGCTGGTACTCACCCCCTTGTGTCTGCTGTGATGTCCTCAAGCACCCATCTAAATCGGGGTAGGCCACCGCCAGGATCCGGGACATCAGGGGGGTCAAGGTGCGACTGGCACCCCTCCTAGGTTGGGAGGCCATCCCCAGCAGGTCTTCCTGCTCCCGCGGCGGATGTCCTCCCACCTCTTGCGGCAGTGGGTGCCCCGTCTGTTGTGGACCCCCAGGGCCCGGACGTCCTTGGCGATGGCACGCCAAATATCGATCTTTTGATGGGCGCTGACCTATGTGACATGTACAGGGGGGGAAAAGAAACATCATCACTTTTCTGCATGCTCGATGTGAGTGGCCCCCCTCCCCAAACTTGCCAGGTGGCACATGCTCTCATCTGTCGTGCCATGCATTCGTAATTCGCTCCCCTCCCCTCCATCGTACATCCACCCCACTCATCACAGGCATTGCCCACTATGCATTGGCCCCCGTGTACTCACCTGTTGGTCTGGAGGACCGTAGAGTAGCGCATACTGGGGGAGGACCCCGTCCACGAGCTTCTCCAACTCTTCGGAACTGAAGGCGGGGGCCCTTTCCCCAGTCGCAGCAGCCATTGTCACTTCCAGACCGAGGTAACAGCAGCACTTGCAGTATAGGTCCTCTCCTGTGGATGGTCAGGTCTCGTGTGATTAAGCAGAGAGAAAATGGTGGTCACGCCCGCGGCGGTGCGTACCGCGGCGGTGCGTACCGCGACCGCCGGCGCACATCGTCATTGGCTCCTGAAACCCATAGGGTTCAATGTTAACCAATGCTGCTTTGCGCCGCGGTCTTCGACCGCCTACCGCCACAGCGTGCCACACCAGCGCAATGACCTCACTTGACATTGTCACACTTCACAGGTCAGGCAGCCGCCATTTCAAGGGCCCACATGGCTTAATTCCCACTGCGTCACACATGGCTAGGCCTTGCATCGACACTCATACAAGCTATTCAATCCAGAGAGATTCGTGTACCGTGCAGGCTGTGGGAACTTACCTGTGGGTTGATTGACTCTGTGCTCCATGTTGTCCTTCCTAGGCACCGTCCGCTGGGACTTGCGAGGAGACGGAGGAATGTTCCCGTGTACAGACCGCTGGTGGACCTGTCGACAATGGAAGAACAACATGTCATACTCACCTACAGACTCAACAGTGTCACTATACAGGAACTGTGTGCCCAGCTGGAGCCAGACCTGATGTCACCCATCCGCCAACCCACAGGGATTCCGCCTCTAGTGCAGGTGCTGTCAGTACTCCATTTTTTGGCTAGTGGATCATTTCAAACTACAGTGGCCATTTCATCTGGGATGTCTCAGCCTATGTTTTCAAAGGTATTGTCCAGAGTGTTGTCTGCCCTGATGAAATACATGCGGAGCTACATCATATTCCCTGAGGTGGGTGACTACAGTGAAGGGTGATTTCTATGCCCTTGGACACATTCCCAATATCATTGGTGCCATTGATGGTACCCATGTGGCTTTGGTCCCCCCCAAAGACAATGAGCAGGTGTACAGGAACCGAAAAATTTATCATTCGATGAATGTCCAGGTGGTCTGTTTGGCTGACCAGTACATCTCCCATTTAAATGCCAAGTTCCCAGGGTCAGTGCATGACGCGTACGTCATGCGAAATAGCAGCATCCCTCATGTGATGGAACAGCTACAGAGACAGCGTGTGTGGCTAATTGGTGACTCTGGTTACCCCAACCTGCCTTGGCTATTGACCCCAGTGAGGAATCCCAGGACAAGGGCAGAGGAACGGTACAATGAGGCCCATGGGCGTACTAGGAGGGTGATCGAGCGGACCTTCGGCCTCCTGAAAGCCAGGTTTAGGTGCCTGCATATGACGGGTGGATCCCTAATGTACTCACCAAAGAAGGTGTGTCATATCATCGTGGCCTGCTGCATGCTTCACAACCTGGCTTTGCAACGCCAGGTGCCTTTCCTGCAGGAGGATGGTCCAGATGGTGGTGTTGTGGCCGCTGTGGAGCATGTGGAGAGTGAAGAGGAGGAAGACGAAGAGGACGACACAGACAACAGGGACAGAGTGATACTGCAGTATTTCCAGTAACACACAGGTAAGAATCTACTCCTGCATTTTATTATATCCGTAACAGTACTGGCTCTCTACTGTCTGACCTTTCACCCCAATGTATGGTAACTTAGTTGTGATTTTGCCTTCCTATTTCAGTGATGTGGTCCCCACGGAGTGCCCTCTGGTTTATTTCCCCATGGACTACCGCTGTGTGACACTGGTATGTTGTCATCACAATGTATTTGGACATTTTTGGATGGTTATATCGAATACATTTGGTTTAGAAAAATAAATAGCAGACTCCCGATGGTTTTTGTGGAATAATTGTGTTTATTGAAGTGCAAAAATTGGTGTATAGTTCAAAAAGGGTGATGGGTGATGGTGGAGGCATGTCCATGGCAGAGTCCAGACTCACGTTCGCACAGGTGCATTGTCCATATGCCTCTGGAAGGTGGAGCAGGGGCAGTTCAAGGTTGGACAGGGTGAACAAGTGGGACAGTGGGATGACATCCGGGGGGATCCGTGCATGGCGGGGGTCTTGACATCCTACTCTGTCTTCTTCCTCGATCTCAGGCCTTTCTTGCAGGGTGGTTCATGTTCTGCAGGGGGTGGGGTCCGGGTGGGCCGTTGCTGTTGTGTCGGGGCCTCCTGACCACTAGCGCTGGCGGAGGTGGTGGGCTGTTCTTCCTCCATGCTAGTGGCAGGGGCCCTTTGGGGGGCCACATGGTCCTGCAATGTGGTGACAATCTGGTTGAGTGCCACCACGATTGTACCCATTGTGGAACTGATGCTGCGCAGTTCTTCCCGGAACCCCATGTACTGGCCCTCCTGCATGGCCTGGATATCCTGGAACTTGGCCAGGACCGTCGCCATCGTCTCTTGGGAGTGGTGGTACGCTCCCATGATGGTGGTGAGGGCCTCTTGGACAGTGGGTTCCCTAGGCCTGTCCTCCCTCTGTCGCACAGCGGCCCTCCCAGTTCCCCTTTGTTCCTGGGCCTCTGTCCCCTGGACGGTGTGCCCACTACCACTGCCCCCAGGTCCCTGTTGTTGTTGGGGTGGTGGGTTGCCCTGGGTGCCCTGTAGTGGTAGACACACTGCTGCTTGACCTGTCCTGGAGACAGAGGCATGGGCCCGCTGGGTGGGTGCTGTGCTGGGGTTTCCAGAGGGGGGTAGGTCTGCTGTGGCCTGTGGCTGCCTGAGGGGAACCGACTGTCTAGAGGTCCCCGATGGGCCGGGCTGGTCATCAGGTTCTAGGTCGACAGAGCTGCTGTCATCACTGGGGGCCTGTTCTGGGGGTGGGATGGACATTTCTGGACCCTCCGGGCCGGTGTCTTGGCGTTCGGGCCCTGCAGGGGTAAAAGAGTATGGTTATTGCTTCTGTGTGTGCCATGGCGTGCAAATTGTGGGTGCCCTTGTCCCCCAGTGCTGGCATTCCCTTGTGGGAGGAGTTGTGAGGGTGGTTTGGGGGGGGGATGGGTATGTGCAGTGGTCATGCTTAGGTGATGGGTGTCCATGGTTTGTGTTGGCATTCAGGGGTTGGTGTTGGTTTGGGTGGGTTGTGCTGGTGAGACATTAGCAGGGAGGATATGTGCTGGGGGTTGGGGGTGAGGGTGGGGGTGGGGGTTGGCATGCTGGTGGTTGGAGGGGGGGAAGTAGTTGAGATTAGACTTACCAGAGTCCATTCCTCCGCCTACTCCAGCGAGGCCCTCAGGATGCAGGATGTTCAAGACCTCTTGCTCCCATGCTGTGAATTCGGGTGGAGTGGGTGGGGGTCCGCCGCCAGTCTTCTGCACAGCGATGTTGTGACTTGATACCATCGCCCGCACCTTCCCCCGTAGGTCGTTCCAGCGCTTTCGGATGTCTTCCCGATTTCTGGGATGCTGTCCCACAGCGTTGACCCTGTCGACGATCCTTTGCCATAGCTCCGCATTCCTGGCTATTGTGGTGTGCTGCACCTGTGTGCCGAAGAGCTGGGGCTCTACCCTGATTATTTCCTCCACCATGACCCTGAGTTCTTGGTCCGAGAACCTGGGGTGTCTTTGGGGTGCCATGGGGTGGTGTGGATGAGGTGTGGGGTGGTGTTTGTGGTGATGAGTGTAGTGGTGTGTGGTGTTTTGTGCGTAGATGTAGTTTGGGGGATGATGTTGGGTTCCTGTGTGTGTTGTGGTTTGCGTTCCCTGTGCTCTCTCTCTGTGTATTGCGCCTTGTCTCTGAATTTCAATTTGTGGGGGTTTGTGGGTGATGTGGGTGTGTGTTTTATATCGTATTGATTGTGTGGGAGTGGTGTTTGTATGTGTATCAGGTGTGTGTATTTTGAATTATCCAATGTGGCTGTGTTTTGTAAAGGTGTGTGTATTTTGAGCGCGGCGGTGTGTACCGCCAATGGGATACCGCGGTTGAAAGACCGCCGCGTGGATTGGTGGGTCGTAATGGCATGGGCGTATTTCTGTTGGTGTGACGGTGGAGGTTTGGTCATCTCCAGTTTATCGCTGTCCGCTGATGTGGCGGCCTTCAGTGGAGGTCGGGTTTTTGGCGGTTTGGCAGTTGTGGGTCAGAATGACCCTGGCGGGTTACCGCGGCCGCGGCGGTGTTATGGCGGTCTTCTGACCGGCGGTAACTGCCTTTTACCGCCAGGGTCAGAATGACCCCCAAAGCATGCTCAGACGTGAGATGCCTGTCAAGATCGATGCTTCGCTCTCTTGTGGGAGAGGAAAAACAACACTTCGCCGACCCGACCGGAGGAGGAACGACGCATGGTCTCGCTTACGAGTGAGAAATTGTCACATCGCTGGCCTTTTCCAATGCACACTCACCAGCGCGGTGTTCATTTTACGCTACCCAGGTACTTTTGCACTCTTACAGCGTTCTCGCTGTTTTCTAAAGGATTTTAGACTCTTATTCTTTACAAAATTCATAACTTGAGTTGTGTATGTTGTAGGTTGTCATTTTGGTCTTGTTTTATTTAGATAAATATTATCTATTTTTCTAAACCTGTGTTGTGTCATTTTCTAGTGTTTTCACTGAGTTACTGTGTGTATTGGTTCAATTACTTTACACATTGCTTCTGAAGTTAAGCCTGCCTACTCGTGCCAAGCTATCAAGGGGGTGAGCAGGGGTTAATTGAGGGTGATTCTCCTTTACCCTGACTAGAGTGAGGGTCCTTGCTTGGAGAGGGGGTAACCTGACTGCCAACCAAAGACCCCATTTCTAACAGTGGTGAATTGTCCTTTCCACTGGAGATATTCTCAGGGTTAAGAAGCCTTCCCTTTTCATGACTGTGTCACTGGCATAGTCTTGAGAGATTTTGATTTTGGCCCCTTACTCGGAGATCGATCTGACTCTTTAGATATGGGATAAGATGTGTTCAATATGCTGGTAGCTCAGGGGTCAAAAGACTAGAGGACATGGTGTTGATGAGTTCTTTAATTTATAAGTTGGGTCCCTTTGTGCACGGTGACGTTCGAAACCTTTGTTAGGGTGGTTGGGATCCATGATTCCAGGAAGACAATAACTGAGGGGGCTTTGTCTTCTGACCCTTCTGGTAGACCAAACATCCTGAGGGTCCCCTTTATTGCATTCTTCCAGTGCTGTAACTACACGCTTTAAGGAGGAGATTGCATTGTCTTTTTTGAGAAGATGTTTAGTTTGGGTCGATAGCCAATCATCTGTCATACTTATCCAGTTGATACTCTTAATATTAGTTCTTTGAGGTCCGTTCTGATTGCAGAAACGTCTGCTTGTAGCAAATAAGTGTTAGTTTTAGTGCTCTGGGCGATGTCATGGAAATCATTTAGAATTGCTTCTAGAGCGGAGTGATTTTCTTGTTGTGAGAAAGTAGCCTCTTTCTAGCATGGTTACCCCCACTTTTGCCCTGTTTGTCAGTGTGTTTTGACTGTGTCCATGAGTTCCTGCCAGCCAGGACCCCAGTGCTTATGGCTTGTGGCCTACTTGTCAGTATGTTTCACTGTTTTTGTCAGTGTGCTTGACTGTATCACTGGGATCCTGCTAACCAGGACACCAGTGCTTATGCTCTCTCTGGTCCCAAATCTGTCACTACTTACTGGTAACCCAGTAATTCATCCCAAATTGTCATACTGGTGCCCCATTACAAGTCCCTAGTATATGTTACTTAGGTACCTAGGGCATTGGGGCTCCAGGGGATCCCTGTGGGCTGCAGCATTACTTTTTCCACCCATAGGTAGCCCATGCAAAGGCTTCTGCAGGACTGCCATTACAGCCTGTGTGAAATGGTGCATGCACCCTTTCACAGCCATTTTCACTATACCAGGTCACTTATATGTCACCTATATGTCAGGTCTTTCAACCCTGAAGGCTGGGTGTAACGTACCTGTGTGTGAGGGGATCCCTGCACTAGCAGAGGTGCCCCACGTCATCCAGTCCCATTTTTCCCAACTTTGTGAGTGCGAGGCCCCCCTTTTTTACGCATGCACTGGACATAGGTCAACAGCTATGTCCAGCTTCACAATGGTAACCCCAAATATGGCCATGTAAGGTGTCTAACAACTTGAAATTGTACTCCAATACTGATTCCAGTATTGGTTGCACAATCCCATGCACTCTGGGGGCTCCGCAGTGGACCCCCAGAACTGCCAGACCAACCTTCTGAGGTTTTCCAGGCAGCCCAAGCTGCTGTCACCTCACAGACATGTTTCTGCCCTCCTGTTGCTTGAGCAGCTCAATCCCAGGAAGGCAGGACAAAGGATTTCCTTTTGGAGAGGGGTGTTACACCCTCTCCCTTTGGAAATAGGTGTTACAGGCATGGGATGGATAACATCCCAGAGCCTCTGGAAATGCTTTGAGGGATACAGATGGTGCTCTCCTTGCATAATCCAGTCTACACTGGTTCAGGGACCCCAAGTCCCCGCTCTGGCGTGAAGCTGAACAAAGGACAGGGGAGTGACCACACCGCTGTCCATCACCACCCCAGGGGTGGTGCCCAGAGCTCCTCCAGAGTGTTCCTGGGTTTTGCCATCTTGGATTCCAAGGTGGTGGGGCACTCTGGGAGCATCTGAGTGGCCAGTGCCAGCAGGTGACATAAGAGCCCTCCCCTGATAGGTGGTTGCCTGGTTAGGTGACCAATCCCCCTTTCAGGGCTATTTAGGGTCTCTCCTCTGGCTGTTTCTTCAGATTCGGATTGCAAGACTCCCTACACCCGTACTCTGTCCACTTTCTACTATCCCTCTTTACATGAGCTCTGCAACACATGTCCTCCACATCCGCTTTCTCAACACTATTCTTCATTTTGTACACCATCTCTCCATCCATTTGTCACCATAGCCATCTCTTCAATATGCTCCAGATGTACTCTCCATACTGTACATGCCTTCTTGTTTTAATTCCACACCACTTTTTTACCCAGTACATGCATCCAATCTGTACACTTGAACTCCACATTTCAAATGCACTTCCTACCCTGTATACATACTCACCACAGTCCACTCCCTCTCTATACCACCTGGCACATCTTGGTGTATGCCTTCCACTATGTACACACCCCCTCTGTGGTCCAGATCTGCTATCCAAGCTCGCTCACATTGGATATCCTCTCTTCACCCGGCTCATTATTCTCTCACTCTCTACCCTACCTGCTTTTCTGTATTCTGCGGGTGCTCTAAACCACCCAAATGTACTTGCTGACCTCCAATTGTGCCCATCACCCTGTGTATGTGCTCTCCATTCTGTTCATCTTCTCACCACAGTGTACATCTGCTCAATGTCTTCCCACAACACTATCTGCTTGTCATACTCAGCAAGCACCCTCCATATCTGCTCCCCCAACCAGCACATTTGCTCTCTGGGACTTCCCCTCTCTGCATCCGCTTTCTAAGCTGTTCATGCACATTCCAAAGTCCATTTATGCTCCAGCCCTTTCTGTTTGCCATCCTGTACATCTTTTCCCTCCTAATATGCCCTTCCTACTAGAGAGGCTATTTTCTCCTCCATTTAAGTTCTCCTTCCTTCTTCATACTGCATATCAGCTCTCTGTAGTCCAAACCCACTCTCCATATCTCTCACCACCTCAACCTTTCTGGTGTATGTACTATACATCCAGCATCTATCTACCACATCATCAGAATGTACATCCATACTGCATACCCTCTTAAAACTCTACATGCCCTCTCTACTTTATATTTGTTCTCACCACCAAGTACATCTGCTCTCCACACAGGGAATGTGCCTTTCACCCTCTACATGTGCTTGCTGCCTTGATCCTCTGCATCTGTCATCCAATCTCTCTGTTAATGCTTCACATATGCTTGTCATCATGTATACCCATACTCTACCTTGGACATCTACTCTCCACATCCTCTCT
The DNA here is from genome assembly GCF_031143425.1 of Pleurodeles waltl. NCBI lineage: Eukaryota > Metazoa > Chordata > Amphibia > Caudata > Salamandridae > Pleurodeles > Pleurodeles waltl. The sequence continues at coordinate 835,782,860 of NC_090437.1, forward strand.
CAAAGCTCTGCATGTACTCTTCATCCTCTGTTTGTGTTCTCCACCCTCCACAGTTTACACTGCCTCTGTATTCGCCACTCCTCCTGTCCACACTCTAAATTTGCTTTCCATCCTGTACATCTGTAATGAGCATGTGCTCTCTGTGCACACAATACATTTTCTGTGCCTCTTCTCTTAACCTCTCACCACTTTGCACATACTTCCCCTCCCCACCATCCACATTAGTTCTTCAAGTGTGGTCTACGCACTATACCTGTGCGTTCCACAACCGATCTCTACACTATATATCTGCTCTCTATTGTGTACATTTGCCCGCCATCCTCTCTATACATGCTACATTAACTCTCAGCCCTTTCATCTAATTTTCCTACTTGACTTGCAGTTTCCACCCTATGTTTTGGGCCTGCACTTGTTTTCTTTACCCTTTACATGTGTTCTCCAACCCGTACTTCTGCAATCCATTTTGTACATGGATCAAGCACATATGCTTTCCACCTCCCATGTGCTTTCTCTTTCTCCACTTTTGACATGAACTTATGTCTTCCACATATGATCTTGACTTTATACATCCATTCTCCACTTCCTCTCTAAGCTGTACATCCAGTCCAACCTCCACTTGCACCCCCTCACTTTTTATCTGCTTGCCATCCTGTGTATGTGGTCACCTCCAGATACTACCCCTCTTCATCAGTTATGCTGACCTTCCTCTAGGGGCACACCCTATAATCCACATGCTTTTCGTCTTATACACTCTCCATGTTCCACACGTTCACTCCTTATTAGTTCTCCACTCCATCTCACCACATCTTGTGTGTGATTTACATCCACTTTTTATCTTGTATCTATGGTCTATACTCGCTCTCCAAATCCCCCACTACATTATAAATCTGATCTCCATCCTGAACATCCACTTCCCGCTGCTTCTCCCTGTCCATGCTCCATATCTGATCTCACATGCCTTTTATGCCTTTCATTTACTCCCTCTGACCTATATTTGCCACATTCACCCTATACATCAGCTTTGCTTCCTGTCCCTCTGTTCTCCAACCTGGCCACTCACTTTCTATGCTACACTATGTTACACTATACTTGCACTCTCCATTGTTCTCATGCGCTCTCCGCCCTGTCCACTATCCCACAATTTGCTCGCCAACTGTACGGCCACTCTCCATATCCACTCTTAAAAGCAAACTTGTACTCTTCATCCACTGTTGTGCTCTCCATCCTTTACATTTGATTTGCCACCCTGTACATCTGCTCACCTCCAGATGCACTCTTCACATTCCAGTTGTGCTTCCCTCTCCATATTCCGGATTTTTACTCCACATGCTCTCCACCCTGTACATCCCCTCTATTCCATGTATGCTAGCACTCGCCACACTGCACATGATGTCTAGACACTACACATGCACTCTACACAGGCATTCTCCATGCTGTACATCCATACTTCACATCTCTTCCCCCATTTGGACATCCACTCTCCAAGCCTACTTTCCACACTCCTCATGTGCTATCTACGAATAACATGCTGCCTCCACAATCTACAGGCATTCTGCATCCGTTACATCCACTCTTCACAACTGCTACCCAACATGTGCATCCAGACTGCACATTCACTGTCTACCCTATACATCCCCTCTGCACATCTGTGTTTCAACCAGTACATGTACTTTCTAACCTCCACCTGCCATCTCCATCCGGGACATGCTTTCGCCACAGTCCACATCTAGTCTGCATATACATTCCAAATGCCTCCTTTCCACTGTATAAATTTGCTTTCCACCCATTACATCTGCTGTGCTTCTTCGCATGACCTCTCCACCTGTTCTTCCACTTTCCACCATACACATCAGTGCTTTGTGTGTGCACAGTCCACATACAGGACTACATGTACGGAACTTTTGTGAGTCGCAAATTGGTCGCATCGCTATTTGCGACCGTGCAAAAAGCTAAATGGTATTTTCCAATGCCATTTCGGAGTCCCAAATAGCGATGCGACCAATTACCAACTCGCAAAATTTGCGACTTGAGATTGCGATTTGCAATAAAGAAATCACAATTTGCGAGTCACAAACCGCATGTACAAGGTAGTTGCAAATGGTGAATAATCACAAAAAGCCCGTTTTGCACACCCAGATTAGCAATGATTCCAAACAGGTGGTAACCAGAACCAAGTATAAAAGCAGACTCAGAAGGCATCTGGGTTTCTCAAAATGGCTGCACTATACGTGATTGCATGGAGGAGGAGAGCCCAGGCTGCCCAGCAGAGGAGGATGAGGATGAGACAGGAGAGGATATACAGAACCAGGCAGACCATATTTCAACAAACTGAGGAGGAAATAAATGACAAATACAGACTGAGCAGCGCATTTATCTTAGAGATTATTGAACTCCTGAAATCTCAGCTAGAACGCCAGACCTTGTGCAACTGCTCCATCTCCACACATGTGCAAGTGCTCTGCTCACTGCACCTCTTGGCCTCGGGTAGCTACCAGGGGCTGATTGCTGTTGTTGGTGGGGCGTCCAAAAGTGCCCTGTCATGATTCTTTAGACGGTTCTTAGATGCCGAACTCGCACACATGTCCAGATACATATACCTTCCCAGGAATGAGGTGGAAATACACAACAGCAAATTGGGCTTCAACAGAATTGCAAACTTTCCCCATGTAATAGGGTGTGTGGACGGGACACATATACCCATTTGCCCACCTGCAAATTTGGAATATGTGTTCCACAATAGGAAACGTACTCACTCACTCAACATCCAGGTGGTATGTGATGCCCATAATGTCATAACTGACATAACAGCGGCCTAGTATGCTAAACTAATGTGCATGAAGCTATATTAAAAATGGCTACACTACACCCTCTCCTTGTTGGTAGAAAGTGGTTTACGCCTAAGCTAAAATGCCCTAAGCTAAAATATATGTAAAACCCTACTTAATTTGAACAAGTTAAGAGGACACACAAGCATACTATTTGTCAATTTTAAAATGAGCATGTGGCCAAAAGCCGAATTCAAAGGAAAATGTCAATTTAGGACAGTTCCAAATCAAGCATTCGTCATGGAAAGCAGGAGATTCTCCACCTCGGCCGATGACAAAACCGGTAAATCCACGCCAAAAACTACCAAGGAGCAGGTGTGCTCCAGAGCCCCAGCATCAACCAAGGCGGCATCCCGTGCAGTGCCTATGAACGAGTTAATGGTAACTTCCTTCATGAAGGGTAGCTCGTAATCAGCTTCTATGAGCAAACGCAGCCACAGCGCGCATATCTGGGAATGAACCCTCAACGAGAACATCCACAGATCAGCATCAATCACTGAGGGGCGTTGCTGTGAGAGACAAACTTCCAGTACATGTTCAAAAGAGCACCAACAGCACCGAAACACGGGCTACACACAATCCAAAACCGGTCTGAATGACAGAGACCAGTCTCACCCCAAATGTTCCAGGAGTGTTGCTCCAAAGTGCTGCATCATGCGTTCACAACACAGCTGCACTGATGGCAGTGCCCTCATTTCTCCTTGTTGCGGCAGGACAGCCATTGCGGAAAAACAACAGCAACAGCAAAATGCCGGCTAATAAAGCCAAAGTTATCGGAAACCCCCCAAAAATGCTTCTGAAAATTTAATGAATAGCCGAAGGTATTGAACCGAATATGGAGGAAAAGGTGTGAACAAAACCAATACCAACAGCTTTGAAAAAATGTGCTAATCCAGCCGGGCTGGACGCATTAAATATACATCCCACGAGTTCACCAAAGTGTCTCGGAAAGTTTGTATTTAACAGGGACTGTATTTCCGCCGATGACCTTGCCACCTGAAATGCATAGGTCTTGCGTGCAGACGTAAGGGCCACATGCTTCTGAAACAATAAAGCCTTCAGTCTACTTAACTTGTCAAAATTCACCTTGGAAGTAGCAATGTGAGGCCAAATATCTGCTACCTCCCTAATTTTAGTGGGGGGAAACAACACGTTCCCGCAGCATGTAACAACCTTAGTGACTGAAACAATGTAAACTATCCCGGGCCGCATGCAACAACAGTCTTCACTATTGAGGAGGACATAGCTTCCATTTGAAAGCACCTGGAACATGCGTTTAATCAAGGGGACTGGAACTCCCTTCAGATGGCAAACCAAGTTTGCAACTGAGGCATTACATGCCCCATGCAAGGACAGCTGCTGACAAATCATCGAATGGCTGACTGAAGTCTCACATTCACTGCCGCTAAGAAAGACCTCTTTCATGCCATTGAGGCATTTGTACGAGAAGGGAAGCTCTCACACCTCATGGATGTAACTATCTCCCAACTTTTCATATCTGCCTACCGGAACATGTTTTAAACAAGAAGTTAATTGTAATGTAGAAATAGGCAGATTGATAACCCTGTGTATCAACCATTCGGCTGAGGGAATCTCCACGGTAAAAGGCAATCTTTCTATCTTTTCAATGTTGAGCATGACGTAAGTCGCCTCCTATTTAGCCATTAGTTGTTGTTGTCGCATTAAATTAAAGGCAAAAAATATTTCCCTGGCACTGATGTGCTGCCACAGAACGCGACCCGCCTTCAATGTCTGAAGCGTCCAATCCAAATGCATAATGGACCTGGTCTGACTCTGTCCATTATATAATAAAGACATATCAGATCGTATAATGTCTATAGCAGAAGAAACAATGTTGTTAATTGTATACATCCGGTCGGACAAGGTGTGAATCCCATTATCCACAACAGCTAATGCCTTTTTCAGATTTTCCTGATCTATCTGCCTTAACCAGGCTGCAGCCTCTTGTTGGGAAAGTTTCCATATTTCATTGTATACCTCATACAAGAAACGCTTCCTACTTGGTATCTTTGGGTTTGACAAAAAATCTTGTAAGTCAGTGTCGTTAGACAGGAGGTCTTAACTGCATCTAGTAAGGATGATTTTAGCCACTGTTGGCACAATTTTCCTACACTATGGGGGTCATTACAACATTGGCGGTAAAAGCCGCTTTTCGCCGTGCATAAGACCGCCAATACACCGCCGCGGCCGTGGAATTCCGCCACAGCTATTATGACCCACAGCTCGGCATCCGTCAAAATTCAGACACACACACAAGTCCGCCACACCAAAGGTCAGTGATAAACTGGCGAAAACAAAACCTCCACCGTCACGCCAGCAGAAACAAGCCCATGCTATCACGACCCACGAATCCACGCGGCGGTCTTTCAACCGCAGTATTCCATTGGCGGTACACACCGCCGCACTCAAAATACACACACATCTCCAAAACACCGCCACATTGGACAATTCGAAAGACACACACCTGAGACACATACACACACCACTCCCACACAATCATTACTATATAAAACACACACCCACATCACCCACAAACCCCTATGACCAAAACTTTTGACAAAGGCCAGAGAGACAGCACAGCATAGACAACCCCACCACACAGAGGCACACAACACCATCAACCACACTACATCCACGCACAAAACACCACACACCACTACATACCACCACACTCATCACCACGTACACCACCCCACACATCACCTACACCACCCCATGGCACGGCAAAGACATCCCAGGTTCTCGTAGGAGGAGCTCAGGGTCATGGTGGAGGAAACCGTATGGTTAGAGCCACAGCTATTTGGATCACAGGTGCAGCACACCTCCATAGCTAGGAAGATGGAGCTATGGCGAACAATAGTCGACAGGGTCAACGCAGTAGGACAGCATCCAAGAAATTGGGACGACATCAGGAAGTGGTGGAACGACCTACGGCAAAAGGTGTGTTCCGTGGTCTCCAGGCACAACATCGCGGTACAGCGGACTGGCGGCAGACCCCCACCTCCTCCCCCACAACTAACAACATGGGAGGAGCAGGTCTTGGCCATTATGTCGGTGGAGGAATGGACTCTGGTAAGTCAATTCTTAACTATCATATCCCACACCCTGCTATCACAGACCCCCAGCCTCACCCCCTCCCCTATCACTCCAACTCCTCACATATGTACCACTAACACAAACCACCCATCCCAACACCAAGCCCTGCATGACACAACAAAGCATGGACACCCCTCACTAAAGCATGCCCACTGCACATACCCATAACACCCCCTCAACCATCATCACACAAGCCCCCACACAGAAATGCTATCACTGGGTACACGGTCACCCACCCATTGCACACCATGACACACACAGATGCAATAATCATGCTTTTACACCCCTGCAGGACCACTACCCAACGTCACCAGACAGGAGGATCCAGACATCTCTACCCCACCCACAGAAGAGGCCCACAGTGATGACAGCAGCTCTGTCCAACTGGATCCAGATGACCAGCCCGGACCATCGTGGGCCTCGGGACAGTCGGTTCCCCACACCCAGTCACAGGCCACCACAGACCTTCCACCCTCTGGTAACACAAGCACAGCACCCACCCAGCGGGCCCATACCACCGTACCCAGGATACGTCAATCAGCTGTGTGTCCACCACTACAGGGAACCCAGGATAACCCACCACCCCAACAACAACAGGGACCTGGGGGCAGTGGTAGTGGGCACACGGTTCAGGGGACGGAGGCCCAGGAACACAGGGGAACTGGGAGGGCTGCTGTGCGACAGGGGGAGGGCAGACCTAGGGAACCCACTCTCCACTAGGCCCTCTCCTCCATCATGGGAGCATACCACCACTCCCAGGAGATGATGGCAACGGTCCTGGCCAAGTTTCAGGAGACTCAGAGCCTGCAGGAGGAACAATATTTGGGCTTCAGGGAGGAACTCAGAACCATCAGCACCGCCCTGGGCACCATCGTAGGGGTGCTGAAGGAGATACTTAACACCAGGAGGGACACCGTGGCACTCCAAGGGGCCCCTGACACTAGCATGGACGAAGAACCGCCCACCACCTCCGCCGGTGCTAGTGGACAGGTGGCACCGCCACAGGACCAGCACCCTGCCCCTTGCAGACGGACAACCACCCCGCAAGCAGTCCCTGAGATCCAGGAATAGGACAGAGCACGATGCCAAGACCCCCGTCAAGAAATGAGACCACCCTCATTGTCATCCCACTGTCCCACTTTGTAACCCTGTCCATATTGGAACTGCCCCAGCTCCACTTCCTATGCCCATATGGGCAGTGCACCTGTGAGACTAATAGACTGGACTCTGCCATGGACATTCCTCCACCATCACCCCTCACCATTTTACCACCCCCTCCAATATTTAGCACGTCAATAAACACCCCTGGAAGCACAAAACAATCTGGAGTCAGTCTGTGATTTTGAAAATGTGTATGAGCAATGACAGTGACAAAATCCGTTCTCAAATGTAATTTCAACATACCTAAGTCACACATCTCAAGTCCATGAGGAATCTAAGCAGATGACAAACGTTGGTAACCACACCTGTGAAACCGTAATGGAAATGTACAACTCAGTTACCATATACTGGTTGAAATCGACAGAGAGGATAGAGGTAGAAGTGTGAAAGTACTTGTAGTAGGTAGGAATGTGTTCTCACCTGTGTGTCACTGGAAATATTGCTGGATAACTGAGTCCCTGTTGTCAATGTCCTCTTCCTCTGCTTCCTCCTCATCACTGTCCACAGGCTCCACAGCTGCCACAACACCGTCATCTGGACCATCCTCCTGCAAAAAAGGCACCTGTCGTCGCAAAGCAAGATTGTGAATCATACAGCAGGCCACGATGATCTGGCACACCTTCCTTGGTGAGTAGAATAGGGAACCACCTGTCATATGGAGGCACCTGAACCTGGCCTTCAGGAGGCCGAAGGTGCGTTAGATCACTCTCCTAGTCCACCCATGGGCCTCATTGTAGCGTTCCTCTGCCCTTGTCCTGGGATTCCTCACTGGGGTCAGTAGCCATGACAGGTTGGGGTAACCAGAGTCCCCTAATAGCCACAGCCGGTGCCTCTGGAGTTGACCCATCACATAAGGGATGCTTCTATTCCGCAGGATGTAGGTGTCATGCACAGAGCCAGGGAACATAGCATTTACCTGGGAGATGTACTGGTCTGCCAAACATACCATCTGTACATTCATTGAATGATAACTCTTCCGGTTCCTGTACACCTGTTCACTCCTGTGGGGGGGACCAGAGCTACATGGGTCCCATCAATGGCACCTATGATGTTAGGGATATGTCCAAGGGCATAGAGGTCACCTTTAACTGTAGCCAAATCCTCCACCTGAGGGAAAACGATGTAGCTCTGCATGTGTTTCAGAAGGGCAGACAACACTCTGGACAACACGTTGGAAAACATAGGCTGGGACATCCCTGATGCCATGGCCACTGTTGTTTGAAATGACCCACTTGCAAGGAAATGGAGCACTGATAGCACCTGCACTTGAGGGGGGATCCCTGTGGGATGGCGGATTGGTGACATCAGGTCAGGCTCCAACTGGGTACACAGTTCCTGGATTGTGGCACAGTCAAACCTGTAGGTGATGATTAAATGTCGTTCCTCCATTGTCAACAGGTCCACCAGCGGTCGGTACACCGGAGGATTCCGCCATCTCCTCACATGTCCCAGCGGACGGTGCCTAGGAAGGACAACAGTGACCACAGAGTCAAACAACTCAGAGGTATGTACCCACAGTCTACACAGAACACGTAAAATAATCCCAAAAATTGTCTGTATGTGTGTTGAGTCTAGGCCTAGGTATGTGTGACGCAGTTGAAAATGAAGCCATGTAGGGCCCCTGAAATGGCGGCTGCCTGACCTCTAAAGTGGGACAATGGAATGTGAGGTAACTGCGCTGGCGTTGTACACCGTCGCGGTAGGCGGTCGAAGACCGCGGCGCAATGCTGCATTGGTTAACATTGGACCCTATGGGTCCCAGGAGCCAATGATGAAGTGCACCGGCGGGGATGATACGCACAACCGCGGACATCACCGCCACGGAGGTGACCACCATTTTCTATCTGTTCAATCACTCGATACCTGATCTTCGACAGGAGAGGACCTACACTGCTAGTGCTGCTGTGACCTCGGTCTGGAAGAGACAATGGCTCGTGCGTCTGGGGAAAGGGCCCCTGCCTTCACTGCACAGGAGTTGGAGAAGCTTGTTGACGTGGTCCTCCCCCAGTACACGCTACTCTATGGTCCTCCAGACCAACAGGTAAGTACCCAGGGAACACGTTGTATGGGCTATGCCTGTGTAGAGAGGGCTGGTTGTAAGAAGGAAGGGGCCACAGTTCTGCGTGCATGAAGGACTGTGAATGCGTGTGCCACATGGCAAGGGTAGGGATGTGGGACACTCACTTTGACGGTGCAGTTGGTAATGCCTTCTCTTCTTCCCCTGTACATGTCATGGAGGTCAGCGCCCACCAGAAGAAGGATATTTGGCGTGCCATCGCCAAGGACGTCCGTACCCTGGGGGTCCACCACAGACGGAGCACCCACTGCCGTAAAAGATGGGAGGACATTCGCCGCTGGAGCAAGAAGACGGCAGATGCTCAGCTGGGGATGGCTTCCCAACGTGGGAGGGGTGCCCGTCGCACCATGACCCCCCTGATGTTCCAGATCCTGGCAGTGGCCTACCCTGAGTTGGATGGGCGCTTGAGGGCATCACAGCAGACACAAGGGGGTGAGTACAACATCATTCTGCGTACTTAGGGGCATATTTATACTCCGTTTGCGCCGAATTTGCGTCGTTTTTTTCTACGCAAATTCGACGCAAAACTAACTCCATATTTATACTTTGGCGTTAGACGCGTCTAGCGCCAAAGTTCATGTAGTTAGCGTCATTTTTTGGCGTGAACACCTTCCTTGCGTTAATGAGATGCAAGGTAGGCGTTCCCGTCTTAAAAAATGACTCCCAGGCATGTGCGTGGTATTTATACTCCCGGGCAAAAATGACGCCCGGGAGTGGGCGGGGCAAAAAACCCTGCATTTGCGCCTCTTTTTAACGCCTGGGTCAGGGCAGGCGTTAAGGGACCTGTGGGCTCAGAATGAGCCCAGAGGTGCCCTCCCCTGCCCCCAGGGACACCCTCTGCCACCCTTGCCCACCCCAGGAGGACATCCAAGGATAGAGGGACCCATCCCAGGGAAGAAAAGGTAAGTTGTGGTAAGTATTTTTTTTTTGTGGCATAGGGGGGCCTGATTTGTGCCCCCCTACATGCCACTATGCCCAATGACCATGCCCAGGGGACATAAGTCCCCTGGGCATGGCCATTGGGCAAGGGGGCATGACTCCTGTCTTTGCTAAGACAGGAGTCATGTTAATGGCGTCCGGGCGCCCAAAAAAAATGGCGCAATTCGGGTTAAGACGATTTTTTTGCCTCAGCCTGACTTGCCCCATTTTTGGACACCCAAACGCCATTTTTCCCTACGCCGGCGCTGCATGGTGTACGTGTTTTGTTTTCACGCACACCAGGCAGCGCCGGTCGGCTAACGCCGGCTAACGCCATCCAATAAATACGGCGCCCGCATGGCGCTTCAGAATGGCGTTAGCCGTCGCAAATTTTTTTGGCGCAAAACTGCGTTAGCGCAGTTTTGCGTCAAAAAGTATAAATATGGCCCTTAGCGCGCAGTGAAGGTGTCTGGGTGGGGGAGGAGGGCTGTGGGTTCCCCTAGGCCAGGGCGAGTTCCTTAGGCTAGGCCCCTCCGTATTGCAGGCCATGTGGCCCTCCACCCCTGTAGAGTGCCAAGTACAGGTATACATGCCCCTGTGTCATCTATGTGTGCAGATGTCCACCATAGCCATGTAGGCCATATCCCAGGACCTGCATCTGTAGAGCCCAACAGCGCGGCGTAGTGCAGGGGGCTGCTGTGTCTGTATTGTCCTCCAACGGTAGCGGTAAGCCATGCACTCAACCTGTCTTTCTCCTGTCCCCCCCCCCACTTTTTGTGGTCTCCCTGTTCTTGTGTGCATCAGCATCATCAGGCGGAGGTACAGTGGCACCAGAGCACGAGGGAGCTGCATCCCACATTGCCATGGAGGGCCACACCACGGACTCGGAATACACCAAAGGGACAGAGGGCGAGGGGAGCTTCAAGGCAGTCACAGGATCAGCAACCAGCAACACGGACTCGTCCTCCGATGGGAGCTCCCTTGTGGTGGCAGCAAAATCTGTGCCCCCCACTTCTACAGGTACAGCCACCACCCCCCTACCAGCACCGCCCTCCCAGCAGCCCCTCAGCCTTCGGCCCGTGCCCGCTCACCCAGGAAGGTGGGCATCACCTTCGCCCCAGGCACCTCAGCCCCTGCCCCTGTCACCTCTGCTGCCCTCAGTGAGGAGGCCATTGACCTCCTCAGGTCCCTCACTGTTGGGCAGTCTACCATTTTGAATGCCATCCAGGGTGTAGAAAGGGAATTGCAACACACAAATGCATTCCTGGAGGGCATTCATTCTGGTCAGGCTGCCCTTCATCGAACCCTGCAAACTCTTGCCTCAGCACTGATGGCAGCCATTGTCCCTGTGTCTAGCCTCCCCCCTCCAACTTCCTCCACCCAGACCCAATCCCCTGTACCCCTACCTATCCCAAGCACACCATCAGACCAGCCTGCACACACCTCAACACACAAGGAAAGCTCAGGCAAACATAAGCACCACACATCCCACAGGCACTCACAAGCAACACACACATGCAGACACACCAACATCCACTGCCTCCACTGTGTCCCCCTCCTCGTCGTCTCCCTCCTCCCTCCCAATCTCGTCTACACTCTCACCTGCATGCACTACCACTACAGCCACTAGGTCCCGCACCAGCACACCCACCACCACACCCCGCTCACCTGCACTCACCACCCCCACTACCATTTACACGTCCCCTGTGTCCTCTCCCAGTGTGTCTGTGACGCCTCCTGCCAAAGTACACAAATGCAGGCACACACCCACCCAACATACATCCACCTCACAACAGCCTCCAGCGCATGCACCTGCACCCAAAGCCACAAACGTTACACCTCCTACAACCACCTCCTCTTCCTCCACTTCCAGACCCCCTCCAGCTTCCCGTCCCAGTGTTCCTAAGAAACTTTTCCTGACCAAGCTTGACCTCTTTCCCACCCCCCCCTCCAATTCATAGGTCCCGTCCTAGCACCTCAGCCAAAATATCTCCGGTACCAGTGGTGCCTGTTAGAGGTATGTGGAGTGCACCGGGCACCAGGGCAGCCAGTGTGACACGGAGCCACAGCACAGCCAGAGCCCACCCTGTGAAGCACCAGAAGTTGTACAGTGCCCGGCGGGAGTGGGGGAAGACTCCAGCCAGCAAAGCCGCTCACAAGGGTCCTGGGGGGAGTGTCCACTCAGCTGTGACTCCTCCCAAGGTGTGGAAGGGGCAGAAGAAATCGCCAAAGTCTGGGAAGAGCAGCACGGCGGAGAAGACCGCCATCATCCCCGCTGCCCAGGAGGCCACCGCCAGCCCCATCGTCAGTGGCCAGGAGGTCACCGCCAGAGTCAGTGCCCAGGAGGGCAGCTCCATCGTCAGTGGCCAGGAGGCCACCGCCAGCCACAGCCCAGCTGCCCAGGAGGGCCCCGGCAGCCACAGCCCAGCTGCCCAATGAAGACCGCCAGCCCAGCAGGGCAATGAAGGACCGCCATGGCAAGCACCGCTGAACAGGTCAGAAACTGCAGACTCAAGCACCGCTGAACAGGGCAAAGACCGCAATGGCAAGCACCGCTGAACAGGGCAAAGACCTCCATGGCAAGCACAGCTGAACAGGTAAGAAACTGCAGACTCAAGCACCGCTGAACAGAGCAAAGACCGCCATGGCAAGCACTGCTGAACAGGGCAAGCACCGCTGAACAGGGCAAACACTGCTGAACAGGGCAAAGACCACCATGGCAAGCACCGCTGAACAGGTCAGAAACTGCAGACTCAAGCACCGCTGAACAGGGCAAAGACCGCCATGGCAAGCACCGCTGAACAGGGCAAAGACCGCCATGGCAAGCACTGCTGAACAGGTCAGAAACTGCAGACTTAAGCACCGCTGAACAGGGCAAGCACCGCTGAACAGGGCAAGGACCGCCAACTCAAGCACTGCTAGACCATGAGCGGCAGGGGCAGGGATGCAACTGGGACCGTCATGGTGAGAGTGATGCACTCTTGGCACCAGTCCCCATCCAGAACCAGTGGAGACATGCATCCACTACCTCTGTCCTTAACAGGATGAAGCACTCTGGGCACCAGTCCCCCTCCAGAACCATTGGAGACATGCATCCACTACCTCTGTCCTGAACAGGATGAAGCACTCTGGGCACCAGTCCCCCTCCAGAACCAGTGGAGACTGTTATCCACTTGAGAGACTGTGGCTTTTCACTCCCCAGGATGGTACAGTGGGCAACCCACCCACTTTAGAGACTTGAGAGACTGTGGCTTTGCACTCCCCAGGATGGTACAGTGGGCAACCCACACACTGCAGAGACTTGAGAGACTGTGGCTTTGCACTCCCCAGGATGGTACAGTGCGCAACCCACCCACTGTAGAGACTTGAGAGACTGTGGCTTTGCACTCCCCAGGATAGTACAGTGGGCAACCCACCCACTGCAGAGACTTGAGAGACTGTGGCTTTGCACTCCCCAGGATGGTACAGTGCGCAACCCACCCACTGTAGAGACTTGAGAGACTGTGGCTTTGCACTCCCCAGGATACATCAATGGGCATGGAGCCCCCTCTTGGATCTGACGTGGTGCACTCATCCGGCTGAGGTGCCCCCCCTTCCCTTCCCCCTGAGGTGCCTGTTGTATTTCTATCTGATGCCCCGGCAGTGTTCTCTCCGTTTTGATCAGGTATCTGATGTGGGCCTCGCCCATGCATTTTGGGCCAAGTGGTCCACGGACAATGAATGGTGCATTACCAGCACTCCTAATCGTGATGTATGTTTTGTTTAATGTGTGTATATATATATATGTATATATTTGGTTACTGTATTTTGATATATTACATTGGTTGAACTAATTTCCTTTTGTCTTTGCATTCTTCCGGGGGGGGGGTGGGGGTTGTTACAGTAATGTTTGGATATGCATTGGTGTGTGTGTTGTAGTGGGTGAGGGTCGGGGTGGGGGTGTTGCGTGTGTGTGTCCCTGACTTTTGCCTCCCCCTCCCCTATGTCGTAGGTGCAGTACTCACCGTTGTCTTCGCCGCCGGCGTTGATGATGGTCGTATAGGAGCAGGAAGACTATCGCAGGGAGAATTTGGAGTTCCGGTTCCATGGCGTCCGGATTCCTCGTGGGGTGTGATGAGGTGAGCGTTTTCCCTTTGAGATGGCTGTTTCCACCGTGTTTTTATCCGCGTTGAATGCGCCCTGGAAAAGGTGGCAGATTGGTAGGTTGTGATACTGTGGGTGGTACATTGTCTCCCGCCTGTCTGTTGGCGGTGACCGCCAAGCTGTTTGTCTGTACCGCCGTGGCAGTCGGAGTGTTAAAGTGGCTGTCTTTGTTGGGGGTTTCCGCCACGGTCATAATTCACATTTTTTTACCGCCGGCCTGTTGGCAGTCTTAGCGCCGCTTTAACACCGTCCGCCAGGGTTGTAATCACCCCCTATATGTTGTAATTATTTCAGCATGTTCTGGTGATATATAAACCCCCTGAGGAGGTGACAAAACATTGATGACACCCGTTGGTATCTATTGTCCACAATAACCACCCGCCTGGACGTGTCAGTGAAGCATTTTGGGGCATATTTATACTCCGTTTGCGCCGCATTTGCGTCGTTTTTTTTGACGCAAATTCGACGCAAAACTAACTCCATATTTATACTTTGGTGTTAGACGCGTCTAGCACCAAAGTTCATGGAGTTAGCGTCATTTTTTTGCGTGAACACCTTCCTTGCGTTAATGAGATGCAAGGTAGGCGTTCCCATCTTAAAAAATGACTGCGATGCATATGCGTCGTATTTATACTCCCGGGCAAAAATAACGCCCGGGAGTGGGCGGGACTAAAAAACCCGCATTTGCGCCGGATTTTAGCGCCTGGGTCAGGGCAGGCGTTAAGGGACCTGTGGGCTCAGAATGAGCCCAGAGGTGCCCTCCCAAGCCCCCAGGGACACCCCCTGCCACCCTTGCCCACCCCAGGAGGACACCCAAGGCTGGAGGGACCCATCCCAGGGAAGAAAAGGTAAGTTGTGGTAAGTATTTTTTTTTAAAAAAAATTGTGGCATAGGGGGGCCTGATTTGTGCCCCCCTACATGCCACTATGCCCAATGACCATGCCCAGGGGACAGAAGTCCCCTGGGCATGGCCACTGGGCAAGAGGGCACGACTCCTGTCTTTGCTAAGACAGGAGTCATGTTAATGGCGTCTGGGCGCCAAAAACAAATGGCGCACATCGGGTTGAGACGATTTTTTTGCCTCAGCCTGACTTGCCCCATTTTTGGACGCCCAAACGCCATTTTTCCCTACGCCGGCGCTGCCTGGTGTACGTGTTTTTTTTTCACGCACACCAGGCAGCGCCAGCCGGCTAAAGCCGGCTAACGCCATTCAATAAATACGGCGCCCACATGGCGCTTCAGAATGGCGTTAGCCGGCTCTAATTTGTTTGGCGCAAAACTGCATTAGCGCAGTTTTGCGTCAAAAAGTATAAATATGGCCCTAAATGTACCATTCTGGAACCACTCATTAAGGTGGCCTGCAATGATCCAAGTACACACATTGTAATGGTCTATTTGAGATTAAGAGGGGTGTCTGCGGCGGGCGCTTAGCTGTGGAAACTTTAATTTATTGACAAATGTCACAACAAAGGATATACTGCTTAGTCTCTTTATAGAGACCAGGACACCAATAACGGGCGTCCAAGAGTGAAATTGTAGCAGCCATGCCAGCTTGTGCAGATGCTACCCCCTCATGTGCTGCTTTAATCAATTGTGGTCTTACATCTTTATTGGGGATGTCGCGTACACCTACGCCTACGCCTGGAATTTTAACTTCAGCGTTCAGCATACTTCCCATCAAGTATTGATATTTATTAGGAAATCCTTTAGGATAAGGCGTACCATCAACCATAGCTTTTATGGCAGCCATAATGTCCGTGTCTAGTTTGGAACTCGAACGAGTCACTGCAGCTACAGTGGCAACTGCCGACTTTGCGGCTTCATCAGCCAAAGTATTTCCAGCAACGTGTATCCCAACGCACTGGTGTCCAAGTGTATGCACAACATGGCCTTTGAGTAGCATCTCTTTAAGGTCTGCTACCTTCCCCCACATTACTGTGTTTTATGGTGTTGCCTTTCGAATCTCTGAACCCATTCAAGCGCCAGTAATACAGGTATTCATTAAAAGACTAGATGCAATAATATGAATCACAAACAATCAGTGTTAACTGTGTCGGATCTGTATGTTCTAGTGCCATTAGTAGAGCTTTTAGCTCAGCCAATTGTGCTGTACAATCCCCTAAGGTCTATGTTTAGGTATGTTGGGGACAGAATTTCTCACCCTCCATATAACCGCTCACGACCGCACATGCAGCAGAATATTGATGTTTGGTTCCAATCGCTGGTTGCGCAGAGCCATCAGTGTACATGACTACATTATATTGATCAATAGGCAAGGTGTCCGTGGGATCTGGATATTCAACTTAACATTGTAGAAATTCTTGAGTTTGCAACTTTGGGTCAAAAATGTAGTCTACATCAGTGGCTGCTAAAGACGTAGCCCATTGTATTGGATGAAGTGCGTTCGGGATGCTAGCTTTTGTAACAGCCTCAAGGGCCGGAATAGGAGAAATGACAATGATGCGTTTTCCTTGGGCAAGAGGTCTTTCTTTAATAACAGCCATATGCACAGCAGTGATAATTTTCTCTGTGGGTGCAAAGCGTTGTTCAGCAGCGGAATACAAGTGTGATTTGTATTCAATTGGGACTGTCTCACCTTCAATAAATGTGACATAATTAAAACTAAAGGCCCCAGCTATCACCCTGATGACCAAATGTGTCTTATTGTCTTGTGTGTGTAAATGTATTGCTGCTAGCATATCCGCCTGTAACTCTCGAAGAGTATGTGTATGTTCAATTGTCCAGAATTTGCTTGAAAAATCAGGACGTATTAATTTAAATAAAGGTTTTATGGGGGTAGCATTATCAGGAATGCATGTTCTGCCAAAACTTAGAAAGCCCAACAATGATTGTAGTTTTTTAATCATATTTGGTGGTTGCAATTGTGCACATTTTTCTAAAAATTGTGGCGCTAGGCTCTTCCCTTCGTTCGACAGCTCATATCCCAGGAACAGGACGCTGAGGAAGGCAATTTTTGATTTTTTGAAGTTACATTTGTAGCCGAGTTCGGCAAACCCTACAACAAAGCGGGCTACCCATCTTAAATATTGTAGTAACTCATCATCCGTGAGATATTTATCGTCCACATATGACGGTGCTTCAGGGTCTATCTCGTGTAAAATAGCAGTCACATGAGCTGCAAACAGTCCTGGGCTGTTCTTATACCCTTGAGGCAGACAACAGAATTTTCTTGGAGCCTAGTGCACTAAAGCTTGTTAAATCTCTGCTTTCAGGCGCTATATTCTGGCCGAAGAATCCATTCGAGATATCCAAAGTCGTTTTATATTTTTTTCGCACAATGTTGTTCATTAGTGCAGTGCTATGCGAATTTTGTATAGCATATGTACGTGTATGTCCGTTTAAATGTCTGTAGTCTAAGACTATTCTGTATGAACGGTCCGGTTTAGTTACAGGAAATAAGGCATTATTCATCGGTGAGACACAGGGTTCAATCACCCCCTGGTATTCTAATTGCAGAAGTATTTCTCTCACCGGTGCCCTTGCTTCATGTTTTATGGGATACTGCGGTTGTGGCTGAGGTTCACCTTTAATGGGAATTACATGGTATGGAGAATCCCTGTCCCACCCTACGTGATTTCTATATAACACAGGTGCTTGTGCGAGAGCCCATTCTATAGAATAGGACTCAGCGAGTTCCTCTGGAACAAGGGGCGAGAAGGAAGGTTTAATAACCTCCTCCCCAGCTGGGCAGGTGTGGACAAAATCAGGCCGCCAATCTTGTTCGGCCAACAAAATGTCATATATTTTAACTACACGATCCCAGAAGATTGCGTGTATGGTGCGTTCAATGTCTCCTTCTAATTGTAGAGTTACTCTATAGACCCTATCGGGTTTGGAGACACGCATATCCGCTGTTTCTACTTGTATGAAGTCATCAGTTGCTTTCACCTCCAGATGCTCTAGAAGATTCTGGTGAACTATTGTGACCTCTGCCGCGCTGTCTAGCAGTGCTAGAGCCCAGTTCTTGTTCTTCAAGAGAACCCTCTTCCTGAGTGGCATGTTTAACTGAGACAGCTGCCACTTTTTTCTTTTTAAATTGTTGGTTTTGTTGTACTGGTTTCTCTTCCTTCTTAACAGAAACCTCCGAAGAGCGTTGTGATTCCTGTCTCGGTTTCACGTACTCTGTTCTCCGCTCTGATCGCCCTCCTCTCTCATTTCTCTTTTCGATGAGTCCTGAAAGGAACGAGATTGGCCTGTATCAGTATATTGATATCTATCAGGCATTTTTATATTCTCTCTATTTCTGAGATTATACCTATTCTGTGGGGTCTCCGTGTGTGGAGATTCTCCCCTTTCTTTTTTAGGCGTTTGTTGTTTTTTCTCCCAGCATTTCCTTTTAGCCTCAGGTTGTTGTTTAGTATTGTTTTTATTAATTTTACCCTGAAATTGAGGTTTTTTTGATCTAGCCCCAAGGCTGTCTCGACCAATACTGGAATATGTTTCTGCTATTATTTTAGGCAGTTTTCGCTCCTGATCTTGTTGCGGAACGTCACAAAGACGCATGTGCACTGCAAGTGCAACTGCTTCCCCTTTAAGGTTACTTAGGATAATTGAAGAAACTGTGGCAAAGTTGCCCATCAGTTGCATTCCTAAAGCTAGGGCCGGGGCAGCCCCGTATTCATCTTGAATTTGTTTAAGCACTTCCGGTAGGTTGGCTAGTGTTGGTGTACTGTGTGCCGTTGTATAGAGTGCGGCAAATACAGTGCCCCATGTATTACAGTGTTCAACTGTGGGAACCATCCCAAAGGGCAAGCACATAGTTAATATTCTATGTTTATCCCGAGGTCCTGTATGGGGAAATACTGCCTCCAGCATATGAATTTTTTTGTGCTAGCCGAAATAGAGTCTCCTCTCGTTTGGCTGGGACTTTACCCCTAATAGAGTGTACAGTCACCGGATTTATACCTGGTGTTACTGCATGTGGTTGTGCTGGAGCAGCACGCACTGGTTTTGTATTTAGTGTCTGCATCACAAATTGTACTAATCGTCTATATACTGCTGTTAATTCAATATATAAGTGTCGAACCTCAGCTACTGCCATATTCACAACCGCAGGATGAGGTGTATATGTGGCCAAGAAAGGCCCGTAGGACCATCATTACTTAATGGACCTAACCTTACTGGTAATATTGTATGGGGTAGGGTGCCATCAAGCCAATTATTATGTTCTTGATAAGATGGAGGTATCTCTAAGTATGCATACGCCCTGTACTGCCCAGGCGCGTTCGCAACTGTATATGTATGAAATGTATTTGTGTTCCCATCAACTGCTGGAAATGTGACCCAAGAGTAAAACAGCTCTTTTCTATAGGCTGCGTGAGCGTCCACCATAAATGTGACTGGACTTCCCTGTGCTGTAAGTCCATGTGCTAGTAAATGTATTGTAAGTGGTTGTCTCATGTTAAGAGCTATTTGTACAGCCTGGGGACTCGCCATTATAAAAGCACTAAGGGTTCAGAGAAGGCACACCAAGACAGGGTTTTTTTTTTCCTTTTAAGGTTCAAGCTTGAACAACCACTTGCTGTAAAATAGGGTTACCTATACGGCGGTGGTGGAAATCCTCAGTACCACGGACGTCTCCCTATACGGAACCGAGGGATCATTATATAAAAATGAGACCGAGATATGCCGGTGGACACGAAAATTAGAGCCTGACCAAACGTTGGCAGCGCCATGTCGCATAAGGTCTCATTATCCTAATGATACTACTAGATTTTGAGCTGCAAGATCGTTCACAGTGTGGAGGACTAAGTCTGACCCACGGTGGAGGACCCTTGTCACTCTAAATCCGGGTTTTGCTCCGGCTAACTAGCAGTGCCTCATGTCTCCCAAATGGGTGAGACAATTGGGCAGCCGAGCGCATGACATCTTAGCACTTCCCAGGGAAGTTGTGGTCACTCAGGTCACAACCGGTTCTCTCATACACAGTACGGTCTCATATATAAATGACAAAGGCGGTTTAAGTTTTAAAGATTGTTTTAATAAAATGACTGCATTTTGGATAGCAGAGCGTGAGTTGCAATAACCAGAACTACACAACACAGTAGGATTAAAATAGTAACGATGAGAGTGAAGCACAAGAATAAGGCTATCATAGGGCCGCCAGAGTATTTTCTCTCTAGGTTATATTTCGAGCACAGCATGTGAAGCTCTAAGCCTGCCTTTCAGGTTCCCCCGGGAGGACATCAACCCCCATACCTGAGCAAAGGCCTGTAATCTGCATCAGCATCTGCAACGGGGCATTCAGCATCTAGTTATAGGTTCCTGGCTGGAATCTCCCTCTTGACGAGTACTAGGACTAGGAAGTGTTTTCATAACTAACACGGAGATGTTCTAAGAAAATGTCCCTACTTAATGATGTGTATTTTCTACGAATACTGGAGACTAACCTTCTACCACATTTACCGGCAATGTACCAGACTGTAGTCTTGACTGAAGCACAGGGCGATCAAGAATGCATTATTTGAGAACACAGTGCTGAACTAAGCTAAACAGTGTGATAGAAGAAATTAAAACAAGACCGTAAAACTGGTTATTGTAAAATAACAGTGCGAAGTTGAATAAAATATATCTAGGGCAAAGTGCGCAGCGGCCTAGTATGCTAAACTAAGGTGCATGAAGCTATATTAAAAATGGCTACACTACAATATAGTGGCTAAAGGTCCAGGGAGCACACATGACGCATACATATTCAGGCACAGTGGGATACACCAACGCCTAGAACGTGGGGAGTTTGGTGAAGGATATTTATTAGGTACAGTGCAGTACACACCAATGTCTTAAATACATGTCACTGCATAACCATGTGAAGCCATGCTCATATCTTCTGTTTTGTTACACAGGTGACAGTGCACATGCTCTGAGGCCATGGATACTCACCTCATACCTAACACCTGGCAATCAGAATGAGAGACGCTGCAACACTTGACATCGGTGAACCAGAACCGTCATTGAGAGGACCTTTGGCATGTTGAAGTCACGTTCTCGATGCCTGCGCAAAGGTGGAGGGGCACTACAGTAGGCCTCAGAGACTGCATGCAAGATTGTGGCGACATGTGCCATCTTACACAACATAGCAACCAGACGTGGACTACATCTCACTCTAGATGACACAGATTCGGAGGATGAGGAGCAAGAGCCACCACAACAACAGCCTGGGGATGGTAGCATCGCAATGGAGGGCAGCCGGAGACGGGACCACATTGCAACTCACTACTTTGGCAGGTACGTGGCAACTGTTACAGCACTCACAAATGTAAGACACACATAGCCAGGTTGTGCAAAAAAAAAATATTGTAATATTAGGAATTTAATAATGAACTGTTGACGTATAACTAGCAATAATAACGTAAAATGTAACAACGTCTCAGGCAAATCCGAGATAAGCAAAATCACACCCTCCTTCGACAACGCCCACCATGGCCCGATCCTGGTTGGTCCCCTGATGTTTGGCGGGCACTGCTACTCTGCAGGATGCGTGCATATGAGGCAGAAACACTGCTCACACTGGAGATGTCCTCACTATCCTGAGGGATATGACCAATGCCTGGATGGTCTGTATTAGGTCTACTGCATGACTGATGCGCCCTAGTCCCCTTCCTACATCGCCGGCAAAAACACCTGTAGCGTAACAGTGCTCCTTGACAGGCAGGTAGTTTTGGTTGCCAGACAGCCAATCGAATGACTCAGCCGGTCCAAACGGGCAGCAGTGTTGCGCACTCTGCGCCTTGCATGGGCCCTATCCGCTACCATTTCCCTACACAGGTCATTGATGACGGTGGTGAGGTTTGCCATGTTGTTGTTCATGGTGGTGAATTGTGTGTCAACATTGGCAAATCCCTGTGAGAGTGTCTGTTGCAGTCTGTGCAGGTTACTGTTCATTAACCGCATATGTTTATTTTGCAGGCGATGACTGCTCAGTAAGGATGCCTCCAGTCCTAGGAATTGTTCGCCTGTGACATCCTCCTCACCTGCTGACTGTGTTTGATTTCGCTGTCTCCGCCCAGACCCAGCTGATCTATGTGGCTGACTCACACTCATCTGTGGCCCCGGTGTCAGGTTGCCTGTCTCAGTGTCCACACCTGTCTCCTCAGTGGTCTCACATGCCTGGTGGACAAGTGGTATGGTCATGCACTCCCCTGCAGATACACTGGCTGCCTCCTCTGCTGTGATGGTGGCAGATTCATCTCCCTGCACACTAGGGTCATCGGTGGGTCTTAGTGGGAGACCTGTGGGACACAGGGGATACACTGTCAGAGCCTCCCATTTGTGTGGTGCATCAAAATAAATATTCCTCAAAAGTTGGACTACAGTACTACATTGCCCATGCATGGTGCATTGAATGGTGTAAATAAGTGAGATTTGCTACTTACTTTTGGATATTCCTGGTGCTGAATTGTCCAGGTCCCCAATTCCTACAACAGCCTCTGGCTCAAGTGTGGTCTCCACCATGCTCTCAATGGCTGTAGGAGGTGGTACTGTTGATGGTCCTCCACCAGTTCCGTGTGCCTCCCTCATCTGCTCTGCCACCCTTTCTTTGGTCCTGGATCTGAGGTCGTACCACCTTTTGTGGACCTCATCAATGGTGCGATGGCTGACACCTATCGCATTGATCTTACTCTGAATTTCCAGCCAGATCTTCTTCTTCTGTGTGTCAGAGACACTCATTGCTACCTTGCCAAACAGGACCTCGTGGTTCAGGCAGCACTCCTCAGTCAGGACCTCCAGCTCCTTATCAGAAAGTTTCCGTTTCCTCTTCCTCCCTGCAGTGGGTGTCTTCTTGGTCTAAGTTGACATGGCTGCAGTTGCTCCTCTTAGCTGGGTGTGCCTCTGCTGCCTGTGCTGGGTAGACTCCTCCCAGTTCCATGGGGGTACTTCCTGGTTCTGATATCATCACTCAGAACCAGGAAGTGTGTTTATTCTCTTTTTTTGGCACCCGCTCGCAAATTGCGACAGTCACAATTTGTGACTCCGGGCCACACCCATGTGCAATTTGCAAAATCGCAATTTGCGATTTCGCAAATTGAGATGCGACTCTGCACCGAATTGCAAAATGGAATTGCGATTTCTACTTACATTCTGTTTTGTGAGTCAGAAATAGCGATTCGCATTGAGTCGCTAGTTCCGACTCGCAATTCTTCAGCTTCGTACATGTAGCCCACAATCTTTACACTTTACGTCTGCTTTCCATTGGCGGCGTGCTTTCCATGCCCTACACAGGCCCTCCACTCCATAAATGCCCTCTACATTTAACTTCACACTTGATGTGCACTTTCCACCCTCTATTTCTGCCCTCCTCTTGGCCCTCTCCACCCTTGCTCTAAACATATGTTAACCAACCTGTACTCCCATGTACAAATGCTGTCCGCCTACCGCATGCTTTCTCCACTTTTGACATGAGCTCTGGCTTCCACATGAGATTTCCACTTGGATGTCTACTCTCCTCCGTAAGCTGTATACGTACACTCCAACCTCCACTTCCATTTTATCTGCTTGCCATCCTGTAAATGTGGTCCTATCCAGAAACACTCCGTCTTCATAGGATATGCTTTTCTTCCTCTTAATGCCCACTCTACCATCAACATGCTCACAAACTTGTATAAACACTCCCCTGTTCCACTTCTAAACTCCATATACATGTTCTCCACACCACCACACCATCTATGCGCTCTTTACTCAAAAAAGTCTCTGTCCACATCCACGGCTACCCCATGCACCTTCTACATGTACTTTCCACATTCAACATGCAATTTCCATCCTCTACATCTTCCCTACACTTGCCCTTTTCACTCTGTTCTTCACAACTGTTACCACAACTTGCACTACTCTAATCTACCATCTATGTGATACATTGACCTTGCAGATGTGCTCTTCTACCTGCACCTACATTCTCCAATTTACACATCCACTCCACAGACCCTCTAAAGTAGAACATAGAGGGGGTCATTCTGACCCTGGCGGTCATGGACCGCCAGGGCCAACGACCGCGGAAGCACCGCCAACAGGCTGGCGGTGCTTCCATGGGCATTCTGACCGCGGCGGTACAGCCGCGGTCAGAAACGGGAAACCAGCGGTGTCCCGCCGGTTTCCCGCTGCCCCAGGGAATCCTCCACGGCGGCGCTGCAAGGGATTCCGACCCCCTTCCCGCCAGCCTGGTTCTGGCAGTTTTCACCACCAGAACCTGGCTGGCGGGAACGGGTGTCGTGGGGCCCCTGGGGGCCCCTGCAGTGCCCATGCCATGGCATGGGCACTGCAGGGGCCCCCTAACAGGGCCCCACATAGATTTTCAGTGTCTGCGTGGCAGACACTGAAAATCGCGACGGGTGCAACTGCACCCGTCGCACCCCTTCCACTCCGCCGGCTCCATTCGGAGCCGGCATCCTCGTGGAAGGGGGTTTCCCGCTGGGCGGGTGGCCTTCTGGCAGTCGCCCGCCAGCCCAGCGGGAAACTCAGAATGACCGTCGCGGTTATTTGACCGCGGTGCGGTCATTCGGCGGCTCCCGCCAGGCGTGCGGTTACCGCCGCCGGCGGGAGTCGGAATGACCCCCATACTCTTTATGCTCCACTACTGCTCCCCACCCTTTACATATGTGTGTAGTCCAGCAATTTGCTCAACTGTAGATGCGTGTTACACACTTCCAATGTGCTCTCTCTCCCACCAGCTGTTCTTTACTTCCTCCAGATGTAATCTTTACTGTCCACATGCTCTCCACTGTGTACATCTGCTCTCCACTGTGTACATTCAATCGCCATATATTCTTCACACCAACTCACTACATCTTTAGTGCATGCTCTACATTCACTTTGTTTTTCATCTACACTCTACATATTTACTCTCCAAGTTCTACATCTACTCTACATCCTGTACATCAACACTCCACATCCACTCTTCACATATTCTGTTGACACACGCTGTGTTCCACTCTCAAAATTGCCTCTCTACCAGCTCTACCAAACATCTGCAAATTACACTACCTCCTCTTTCAGTCTCAACCCACTACATTGTGTCTCCACCCTTTTATCCCCATAACAATAAAATGCTGACCCTCTCTATCTTCTCTGTATGATCCATGTCCCATTTTTGTATTCTTACCATCTTCTGCATCCACTCTTCACCTACAATGAGGCTCTCTATACCCACAAACCTCCTCTGGCATTCTACATTTAATCTCCTCCAACCTTCGCAAACATTCTTTTCAACTCCTTACAAAGCTATCCAATTTATACCTCCCCTCCCAAGATCGGCTCTCCATATCCATTCTCAGCATTCACTTGCATGTTCCGCATTTACTCCCCACACAACACTTCTGATGTCAAATACATACTCTACTGACCATTGCTGCATTGTTCCACTATCCACAGGCACTACTTGATTCAGCTCTCTACCTTTAGTCTTATGTTATGTTCTACTGTGTGATAGACTGGTGGAATTCTCAGCATGTGAGAGAGAATTCTGCCAATTCCTAGGTTCTTTTACTGTGTAATGGGAACTTTGGGGGCTGAAGGTTCTGGGGCAGTTGATGCGAGCTCTTGGATGATCTGACTGCTCCGGTTGATGGTTCCTGAATAAAGACTTACACCAACAGCTTATGTGTGTCAGTCTTTGCAACACTGGCGTCGAGAGCCTGAGAGGAGACAGGCTTCACCATCAACCTCTCCTTGAACCCACGGAACAAGAAGAATCAGTGGATTTACCTAGTCTACGCATGACTTCTGCTGTGTGCTGATCCAGTCCGTTGACGAACGGTGTACAGCACAGCCCATCACAAGACCAGCTGTTTGGGGCTATGGGCGACGCTGCCTTCTGAATCCTAATCCTAGAAACGCTGCAGTTTCTCGGTGCAGCGCTGGCTTAGATTTCCGAGGTACAGCACTGCCTTCTCATGTGCTGTTGGGCATTCTCCTGCATACGGGCGGCGCTGGATGTTCACCGCAGCGCTTGACAGGCGAGTGAATCCTGTCCCCAGTTCGGGTGTGAAATCTGACGGCATTACAGAAGCGCCCATCGATGATCGGGATAGACGCGTGTGCGCCTTAAGCGTACAACTTTCAAACAGCATCTAGATCGTGTTGCAGGACACGCATGTCTTTTCCTGGGATAGAATCGTGTGCGCCTGAAGATAGACAATAAGGTCGTCAATGTCTTAACAGATTCAGGGTCACCTTACACCATGATGGGTGATAAGAATTGGCAAATGTTTTTTGGAGATGAGTATGGTCCTATGTTAGAACCTGATATCAATCCAGTGAGTTACGGGGGAACTAAAATTGATGTAGTAGGTTGCAGGGTCATGAAAATTCAATTACAGGACAAAGCAACGGTGGGGAAGGTCTATGTGGCAAAAAATGGGAATAACCTGTTGGGATGGCGCCATCAACGAGACATGGGTATTAAGTTGGATCCCAATTCTCCTTGCCAGGTCATGGTGGTAAATAATGAGAATATTAATTTTGACATTCTCGAGGAATTTCCCACAGTCTTTAGTGATGTTTTGGGGTGTTTAAAGGACTTTGAACGTAGAATTATACTCAAAAGTAATGCCATTCCCACTGTGCACAAAGTGAGAAGAGTTCCCAAGTTGATGATGGAGCCTCTTAAAAGGAAACTTAGCAAAATACTGGATTCAGGGGTAATTGAGGAAATCAAATCTTCTGAGTGGTTGGCTCCGATTGTTTTAGCACCCAAGGAGGGTGGGAAACAGATTTGAATGTGTGTAGACCTTAGAGACCTCATTAAATAGATTTGGGTGGATCATCAACCCTTACCCAATATTTCAGAGGAGTTGTCATCAGCCTATCACCAGGTTGTTCTACATCCTGAGTCTAGACACCTTACTTCATTTGTGACACTGTTGGGTGCATATCAGTTTCTAAGAATAGCGTTTGGGGTAGCTTCGGCAGCCGCTTGTTTCCAACGCATTATGAAGAAGGTTCTAGGGGGAATTCTTGGTGTATTGTTCTTTCAGGATGACATCTTGGTGCATGGGAAAACATTGAGTGACCACGATAACATTTTAAGAGAAGTGTTGAGCAAATTGGCTTTATCAGGACTGACTGTACAGAAATAGAAATGTAAGTTTAGAGTTACTGCTATGAATTATTTGGGCCAAACTATTTCGGTCGACGGTATCAAACCCAAGTTGGAGTTGGTAGACTCCATTATTCAGGCACCTGAACCAAAGGATAAGGAGGGAGTCAGGTCTTTTTTAGGCCTGGCTGAGTACTACTCTAAATTTATTGCAAATTTTTCAAGTAGGATTCAGCCTCTGAGATCCCTTTTGAAGAAAGGAAGTAAATTCATCTGGTCGAGTGAATGTATGTCTGCTTTTGCCTTTATTAAAAACAGTATTGGTAAGATGCCCACCTTAGGGCATTTTGATGTATTTGCGAAAACCATATTGCATACAGATGCGAGCATTAATGGTTTATGAGCCGTTTTAACCCAGAAAGTGAGTGGTGAAGAAAAAGTAATTGCTTCTGCTTCTCGATCTCTTAAGGGAGCGGAACATAATTATTCTGTTATAGAGAGGGTGGCTTTGGCATGTGCTTCGGCAATTAGACATTTCAAATTTTATTTGTGAGGTTTGCCTTTTGTAGCAAAAACTGATCTTAGGCCTCTTATCTAGATTATCTCCTCAAAGAAGAGTGAGGAATTAACACCCAGAATAAAAAGATGGGTGGAGGGTTTGATGGAATATAATTTCCAGGTGGAATACATACCAGGTACGAGAAATAGTATGGCTGATTTTTTATCACGTGCTTCAATCAACCGTGAGGATGAGGTGGAGGAAGATGGGTGTGCAATCAATTGGGTCAGAGAATTGGCCATTTTGGAAGAGGAGTGGAGATATGCAAAGGAGAAGGACTCTGAAAGGAAAGTACTTGAGGAATTTATTGTGAAAGGATGGCCAGATTTTAAAGAGGTTCCCGCTTCTCTGAAGTGGTTTTGGAATATAAGAGATGAACTTTGCTTTTCCAAAGGTGAACTATTCAGAGGTACCAAGACTATACCACCTTTAGGTGTGAGGGAAAAGACAATCAACTTGGCTCATGAAGGCCATTTGGGCAGGAGTTTAACCAAGTCAAGGTTGAGGGAGGTGTACTGGTGGCTGGGTTTGGATCATGAAGTGGAGGCTGTGGTAAAAGACTGTGTATCCTGTGCACAAAGTGATAAGAGCAAATCTGTAGTCAAAGCTCCGCTTTCCTCTGTTGAGGTACCTGAGAAACCCTGGATAAAGTTAGGGCTGGACTTCATTGGTCCATTCCAGCTATTACCTGCCAATGAGCGCTATGTCATACTTCTTGTTGATTATGCCTCAAAATGGGTGGTGACAAAGTGTGTGAGCACCTTAGATAATAAAGTTGTGATTGAGTTCCTTAAAGAGGAGTTCTCTTGAGAAGGTATACCCCGTCACCTTGTGACGGACAATGGAGTGCAGTTGACATCCCAGGAGATGCAGGATTTCTTGAAATTGTTAACTGTAGTGCACTTGAGGACGGCTCTGTATTTACCTCAAGCTAATGGTCCTGCTGAACGCATGAACAGGATGGTAAAGTTTTGTATTCAGGAGGCTATAGAAACCAGGGCTCCTTTGTCTGACCTTTTTAGAGAGATGTGGTGGGCACATCGCAATACTCCTAATGCCATCACTGTGATTGCCCCTTTTGAGTATTTGAGAGGCAGGAAAGGCTGTACAGAAATTAATCCAGCATGGATGAAGAGGATGTTGTTACAGTTGGAACAAGGAGGTGAGAAATTTAACAGGGACCCTGAGCTCAGAAGAGCTTATCAGCAAAAATATAAATCTAGGTATGATTCCAAACATGGTGCCTTTGAGGTTGAGTGGGTGAGAATGTGTTGGTAAAGAAACCTGGTTTTGGGAGGAAGGGTAGTTCGGGATTCATGGGTCCGTTCCGTATCAAAGAAGTGAGAAGAAATGTGCTTGTTTTAGACCGCAATGACGTATGGAGCATGTCTCCGATTGTAAGATGTCCATTCATTGATCTGAAACCATCTTACGCGTCTGACGGGCCAAATGTGTCGATGCATCATTCAGACAAGTACAAAGCTCCTATTAAGTGGGAAGAGGTTCTAGAGTTCGATGCAAACCTCAATGGATGAAAGATTATGGTGGTCATTACAACCCTGGCAGACGGTGTTAAAGCGGCGGTAAGACCGCCAACAGGCCGGCGGTAAAAAAATTGCAATTATGACCGTGGCGGAATCCGCCAACAAAGACAGCCACTTTAACACTCCGACCGCCACGGCGGTACAAACAAACAGCGCGGCGGTCACTGCCAACAGACAGATGGGAAACAATGTACCGCCCACACTATTATGACAGGCCAATCCGCCACCTTTTCCGGGGTGGATACACCGCGGATAAAAACACGGCAGAAATAGGAATTTCGAAGGGAAAACGCTCACCTCTACACACTCCACGAGGAATGAAGACACCATGGAACCGGAACTCCAAATCCTACCTGCAATAGTCTTCCTGCCCCTCTACCAGGAGCACGAACGCCGGCGGCGAAGACCACGGTGAGTACTGCACCTACGACACAGGGGAGGGGGAGGGAAAAAACAGGGACAAGCACACACGCAAACCCCCCCCTCACCCACTACAACACACACACTAATGCATATCAATACATCACAGTTACACCCCCAAAACCCACCTGTAGGAATGCAAAGACCAAAGAAAATGAGTGTAGCCATTGGAATATATTACAAACAAGTAGGCAGAAATATATATATACACCATGCAACAAAATGAATACCAGGCATAGAAGTCCAGGTACTGCACAAAGAAGATCCGTGGAACACTGGGACCACACGGTATGGGCGAGGCCCACACAAGATCCCCGACCATGATGGAGAGAACACTGCAGGGGCATCAGAGAGTAAGAAAACAGGCACCTCTGGGGAAGGGAAAGGGGGGACACCTCAGCCGGTTGAGTGCACGACGCCAAATCCACGAGGGGGCCACATGCCCACTGTTCCATCCTGGGGAGTGCAAAGCCACAGTCTCTCAAGACTCTACAGTGGGTGGCTTGCCCACTGTTCAATCCTGGGGAGTGCAAAGCCACAGTCTCTCAAGTCTATACAGTGGGTGGCTTGCCCACTGTTCAATCCTAGGGAGTGGAAAGCCACAGTCTCTCAAGTCTCTACAGTGGGTGGCTTGCCCACTGTTCAATCCTGGGGAGTGCAAAGCCACAGTCTCTCAAGTCTCTACAGTGGGCGGCTTGCCCACTGTTCAATCCTGGGGAGTGCAAAGCCACAGTCTCTCAAGTGGATAACAGTCTCCACTGGTTCTGGAGGGGGACTGGTGCCCAGAGTGCTTTATCCTGTGAAGGACAGAGGTAGTGGATGGATGTCTCCACTGGTTCTGGAGGGGGACTGGTGCCCAGAGTGCTTCATCCTGTGAAGGACAGAGGTAGTGGATGGATGTCTCCACTGGTTCTGGAGGGGGACTGGTGCCCAGAGTGCATCACTCACCCCATGACTGACCCAGTTGCATCAGTGCCCCTGCCACTCATGGGCTAGCGGTGCTTGAGTTGGCGGTGCCCTGTTCAGCGGTGCTTGATTTGGCAGTGCCCTGTTCAGCGGTGCTTGAGTTGGCGGTGCCCTGTTCAGCGGTGCTTGAGTAGGCGGTGCCCTGTTCAGCGGTGCTTGAGTTGCCGGTGCCCTGTTCAGCGGTGCTTGAGTTGGCGGTGCCCTGTTCAGCGGTGCTTGAGTTGGCGGTGCCCTGTTCAGCAGTGCTTGAGTTGGTGGTGCCCTGTTCAGCGGTGCTTGATTTGGCGGTGCCCTGTTCAGCGGTGCTTGAGTTGGCGGTGCCCTGTTCAGCGGTGCTTGATTTGGCGGTCCTTCATGGCCCAGCGGGGCTTGTGCAGGCGGTCCTTCACGGCCCAGCGGGGCTTGTGCTGGCGGTCCTTCACAGCCCAGCGGGGCTTGTGCTGGCGGTCCTTAATGGCCCAGCGGGGCTTGTGCTGGTGGTTGTTCATGGCCCAGTGGGGCTTGTGCTGGCGGTCCTTCATAGATCAGCTGGGCTGGGGCTGGCGGTGGCCTTCTGGGCAGCTGTGCTGGGGCTGGCAGTGGCCTCCTGGGCAGCTGGGCTGGGGCTGGCGGTGGCCTCCTGGGCAGCTGGGCTGGGGCTGGCGGTGGCCTCCTGGGTAGCTGGGCTGGGGCTGGCGGTGGCCTCCTGGGCAGCGGGGATGATGGCGGTCTTCTCTGCCGTGCAGCCCTTCCCAGACTTGCTGGGTTTCTTGTGGCCCTTCCCCACCTTGGAAGGTGTCACAGCTGACTCCACACTCCCAACGGGACCCCTGGGAGCGGCTTTGGTGGCTGGCGTCTTCCCCCTCTCCCGCCGGGCACTGGACAACTTCTGATGCTTCACAGGTGGGGGACTGGCTGTGCTGTGGCTCCGTGCCACACTGGCTGTCCTGGTGGCCGGTTCACTCCACATACCTGTGACTACAGGCACTACTGGTCCCGGAGATGTTGTGGCTGAGGTGCTACTTCGGGACCTATGAAATGGACGGGGTGGGGGAGGTGTGGGAAAGAGGTCAAGGCTGGACAGGAAAATTATTTTGGACACACTGCGACGGGTAGCTGGAGGGGGTTTGGGAGTGGAGGAAGAGTTGGTGGTAGTAGGAGGTGTACGTTTGGTGACTTTGGGTGCAGGTGCATGCGCTGGAGGCTGTCGTGAGGTGGATGGCTGTTGGGTGGGTGTGTGCCTGCGTTTGTGTATCTTGAGAGGGGGCGTCACAGACACACTGGGAGAGGACACAGGGGACGTGTGAATGGTAGTGGGGGTGGTGACTGCACGTGAGCGGGGTGTGCTGGTGGGTGTGCTGGTGAGGGACGTAGTAGCTGTAGAGGTAGTGCATGCAGGTGTGAGTGTAGATGAGACTGGGAGGGAGGAGGGAGACGACGAGGAGGGGGACACAGTGGAGGCAGTGGATGTTGGTGTGTCTGCATGTGTGTGTTGCTTGCGTGAGTGCCTGTGGGATGTGTGGTGCTTATGTTTGCCTGAGCTTCCCGTGTGTGGTGAGGTGTGTGCAGGCTGGTCTGATGGCGTGCTTGGGATAGGCAGAGGTACAGGGGATTGGGTCTGGGTGGAGGAAGTTGGAGTGGGGAGGCTAGAGACGGGGACAATGGCAGCCATCAGTGCTGAGGCCAGAGTTTGAAAAGCTTGATGAAAGGCCGTCTGACCAGAATGAATGCCCTCCAGGAATGCATTAGTTTGTTGCAACTGCCTTTCTACACCCTGGATGGCATTCAAAATGGTAGACTGCCCAACAGTGAGCGACCTGAGGAGGTCAATGGCCTCCTCACTGAGGGCAGCAGGGGTGACTGGGGCAGGGCCTGAGGTGCCAGGGGCGAAGGTGATGCCCACCCTCCTGAGTGAGCGGGCACAGGGTGAATGCTGAGGGGCTGCTGGGAGGGCGGTGCTGGTAGGGGGGGTGGCGGCTGCACCTGTAGATGTGGGGGGCACAGATGTTGCCGCCACCACAAGGGCGCTCCCATCAGAGGACGAGTCCGTGTCGCTGGTCTCAGCTCCTGTCCCCGCTGTGGAGCTCCCATCGCCCTCCGTCCCACTGGTGAATTCCGAGTCCGTAGTCTCGCCCTCCAGGGCCATGTGGGATACAGCTCCCTCGTGCTCCGGTGCCACCGCTCCTCCGCCTGATGATGCTAATGCACACAAGAACAGGGAGACCACAAAAAGGGGGGGGAGACAGAACAAAGACATGTTGAGTGCATGGATTACCGCTACCGTTGGTGGACAAGACAGACATAGAAGCCCCCTGCACTATGCCGCGCTCTTGGGCTCCTCAGTTCAATTCCTGGGAAATGGCCTACAAGACTATGGATGACATCTGCACACATAGATGACACAGGGGCGACATTTGATAATCACCTACAGGTTTGACCGTGCCACTGTGTACCCAGTTGGAGCCAGACCTGATGTCAGCAATCCGCCATCCCACAGGAATCCCCCCTCAAGTGCAGGTGCTGTCAGTGCTCCATTTCCTGGCAAGTGGCTATTTCAAACAACTGTGGCCATGGCATCAGGGATGTCCCAGCCTATGTTTTCCAACATATTGTCCAGAGTGTTGTCTGCCCCACTGAAACACTTGCGGAGCTACATAGTTTTCCCTCAGGTGGAGGATTTGCCTACAGAGAAAGGTGATTTCTATGCCCAGGGACATATCCCCAACATCATAGGTGCCATTGATGGGACCCATGTGGCGTTGGTCCCACCCCACAGGAGTGAATAGGTGTACAGAAACCGGAAGAGTTATCATTCTATGAATCTACAGATGGTATGTTTGGCCGACCAGTACATCTCCCATGTGAATGCCATGTTCCCTGGCTCAGTGCATGACGCCTACATCCTGTGGAATAGCAGCATCCCTTATGTGATGGGTCAACTCCAGAGGCACTGTGTGTGGCTATTAGGTGAGCACCTAGAAGCAAGTCAGTGGGAATGGTTTTCTGGGTCTGGGGTAATCCCTCCAGGTTAGTGTGTGTCTAACAGTTGCCCCTCACCATTTGCAGGTGACTCTGGTTATCCCAACCTGTCATGGCTACTGACCCCAGTGAGGAATCCCACGACCAGGGCAGAGGAACGCTACAATGAGGCCCATGGCCGAACTAGGAGGGTGATCGAGCGGACCTTCGGCCTCCTGAAGACAAGGTTCAGGTGCCTCCATATGACAGGTGGATCCCTATTCTACTCACCAAAGAAGGTGTGCCAGTTCATCGTGGCCTGCTGTATGCTTCACAACTTGGCTTTGCGACGCCAGGTGCCTTTTCTGCAGGAGGATGGTCTAGATGAAGGTGTTATTGCAGCTGTGGAGCCTGTGGACAGTGATGAGGAGGAAGCAGAGGAAGAAGACATGCACAACAGGGACTCAGTGATCCTGCAATATTTCCAGTGAGACACCGGTAAGAATACAAACCTGCCTACTACATGTACTTTAACACTACTACCTCTCTCCTGTCTGTCGTTTTCACCCAGTGCATGGTCACTGAGTTGTCACTTTCCCTTACAGTTTCACAGATTTGGGTCCCACTATGTGACATCTGCTTAGACTCCTCATGGACTAGAGCTGTGTGACATAGGTATGTTGACATTACTATTTTAAAAAACATTTTCTCACTATAATTGCTAATACACTATTTCAAAATCACAGACAGACTCCAGATCATTTTGTGCTTTAGGTGTGTTTATTTAAATGCTCAAAATTGGAGGGGGTAGGGAAATGTTGAACGGTGATGGCGGAGGAGTGTCCATGGCAGAGTCCAGTCTATTAGTCTCCCAGGTGCATTGCCCATATGGGCATAGGAAGTGGAGCTGGGACAGTTTAATTATGGACAGGGTGACAAAATGGGACAGTAGAATGACAATCAGGGTGGTCCCATTTCTTGGCTGGGGTCTTGGCATTGTGCTCTGTCTTGTTCCTGGATCTCAGGGACCGTTTGCGGGGTGGTTCTCCTTCTGCAGGGGGTGGGGTGCTGGTGTGGTAGTCCTGTGGTGGGGCGTCCTGTCCACTAGCGCCAGCGGAGGTGGTGGGCAGTTCATCATCCATGCTAGTGTCAGGGGCCCCTCGTAGTGCCACAGTATCCCTCCTGGTGTTGAGTACTTCCTTCAGCACCCCTACGATGGTGCCCCGGGTGGAGCTGATGGTTCTGAGTTCCTCCCTGAAGCCCATATACTGTTCCTCCTGCATGCGCTGGGTCTCCTGAAATTTGGCCAGTACCATTGCCATCGTCTCCTGGGAGTGGTGTATGCTCCCATGATGGAGGAGAGGGCCTCGTGGAGAGTGGGTTCCCTGTGCCTGTCCGCCCCCTGTCGCACAGCTGCCCTCCCAGTTCCCCTGTGTTCCAGTGCCTCCGTCCCCTGGACCGTGTGCCCACTACCACTGCTCCCAGGTCCCTGGTGTTGTTGGGATGGTGGGTTATCCTGGGTTCCCTGTAGTGGTGGACACACCGCTGATTGACGTGTCCTGGGGACGGAGGTATGGGCCCGCTGGGTGGGTGCTGTGCTAGTGTTTCCAGAGGGGGGAAGGTCTGTGGTGGCCTGTGCCTGTGTGAGGGGAACCGACTGTCCAGATATCCAGTTGGACAGAGGTGCTGTCATCACTGTGGGCCTCTTCTGTTGGTGGTGTGGACATGTGTGGACCCTCCTGTCCGATGATGTTGGGTAGGGGTCCTGCAGGAGTATAAAAGGATGTTTATTAAATCTGTGTGTGTAATGGTGTGCAATCTGTGGGTGACCGTGTACCCCAGTGCTAGCATTCCTGCGTGGGAGCTTGTGTGATTATGGTTTAGGGGGGTGTATGGGTATGTGCAGTGGGCATGCTTTGGTGATGTGTGTCCATGCTTTGTTGTTGCATGCAGGGCTTGGTGTTGGGATGGGTGGTTTGTGATGTAGGGACATTTGTGAGGAGTAGGGATTCTTGGGGGTGAGGGTGAGGGTGGGGGTATGTGATCGCATGCAGGTAGGGTGGGGGATGTAATAGTAAAGCTTTGACTTACCAGAGTCCATTTCTACACCTACTCCTGCGAGGCCCTCAGGATGCAGAATCGCCAAGACCTGCTCCTCCCATGTTGTTAGTTGTGGGGGAGGAGGTGGGGGTCCGCCGCCAGTCCTCTGAACCGCCTGGTGGTGTCTTGAGACCACGGAACGCACCTTCCCCCGTAGGTCGTTCCACCTCTTCCTGATGTCCTCCCGATTTCTTGGGTGTTGTCCCACTGCGTTGACCCTGTCCACTATTCTTCGCCATAGCTCCATCTTCCTTGCAATGGAGGTGTGCTGCACCTGTGATCCCAATAGCTGTGGCTCTACCCGGATGATTTCCTCCACCATGAGCCTGAGCTCCTCCTCCGAGAACCTGGGGTGTCTTTGCCGTGCCATGGGGTGGTGTAGGTGATGTGTGGGGTGGAGTGTGTGGTGATAAGTGTGGTGATATGTAGTGCTGTGTTGTGTGAGGTGCATGGAAGTTGTGTGGGTGATGGTGTTGTGTGCCTGTGGATGCTGTTGTTCTTGCTGGTGGTGTTTCTCTCTGGCCTTCTCTCAGTAAATTTGTCGTAGGGGTTTGTGGGTGATGTGGGTGTTAGTTTTATATTGTAATGGGTGTGTGGGAGTGGTGTGTGTAGGTGTTTCAGGTGTATGTATTTGGAATTGTCCAATGTGGTTGTGTTTTGTAAGAGTGTGTGTATTTTGAGCGCGGCAGTGTGTACCACCAATGGAATACTGCGGTTGAAAGACCACTGCATGGATTCGTGTGTCGTGATAGTGTGGGTGTATTTCTGTTGGCGTGACGGTGTCGGTTTTGTTATCGCCAGTTTATCACTGACCTTGGTGTGGCGGACTTGTGTGGGTGTCTGAATTTTGGCGGTTTCCGAGATGTGGGTCATAATAGCTGTGGCGGAATTCCGCGGCCGCGGCGGTGTGTTGGCGGCCTTCTGCATGGCGGTAAGCGGCTTTTACCAACAATGTTGTAATGAGGGCCTATGTGTCCTGAATTTATTCGATGCAAACCTCATTGGATGAAAGACTATGGCCCTCATTATGAACATGGCGGTCCGTTCGGCTCCGCCAGCGGTGGCGGTAGAAACCGCCAACAGAGGAGCGGGCCGGACCGCTAAATAATGAACCAAACGAAACACATGCATCCCGTGCACCACCCACCGCCAGGAAAGGAGTCCTGCTGATGACAGCAGAGTCCGCCCACAGGCCGTCGGAAAGGCCAAACCCGCCCATCAAATTATGAACCACCATTCCGCCGCCAATTCCTGGGCGGGAACCACCGCCACACAAAACCAGGCTTAAATGAAACAAATAGAAGGAAAGACTCACCGGAGTTCCATAAAACATGCAGCGGCAGCCATGGACAGGGTCTGCTGATCATGCCAGCCTTGCTCCTTGCCATATACCTACACGACCGAGACCACCGACGAAGACAACGATGGTAAGTACAGCAACCTACGACACAAGGGAGGAAAGGGCACAGTTACATACCCACCCACTCCACCCACTCTGCAACGCTTCCCCAACCCTTCCCAGCAGCACATGTCATACACCCCACATCAAGAGATACGTACCCAACCGAAGGCCACTGCAAATTGACCATTGTACATACAATAGCCCCACACCCATAAAAAATTAAAACAAACACCAGGGTGGAACTGCGTGCAGTCCAAACACAGGCCACACAGAAACTTTAATTAGTAGCTAACTGAGCTAAACAGTGCCAACAGGGCAAATGGCCAGTCCATAAAATTCACATTGTTCTTGGCCACAACTGGCCACACCTAACTCCCAGAAGTGCTGGGTACTCCACTGAACGCGGCACCATATGGGGATCCAGGCACCTCACGGAAGGGGGGTGATGGTGTGGGGGTGGGGATTTTCAACAGGGGTGGGACTTTGTCTTGCGTGAGGAGGTTGGAGGGGGTGGGCTTCTGTTTGAAGGGGGTGGGGGCTGTTTGGCTCTGGTGGAGCTGGATGGCCTAGTCTCTGAGAGGGCCTTCTTCTTCACCGGGGAAGGGCCACGGGAATGGGAAGGCTGTAACGGGGTGGGCTGTGATGTGGAAGGAGCGGAAAGGGCAAGGAGGTAGGCACGTTTGGGGATAAGACGGAGTGCTCCAGTGGGTTGGAACAGGTCTGCACGAGAGAGGAAAAGTTTCTTGGGAGCAATTAGGGTGGGCGTGGACGAGGGCGTGGGAGTGGAGGCAGAGGGAGTTGATTATGGGGTGTAGATGTGCGTGTAGTGGGTGCAGGTGACTGCTCAGTATGTGGTGTGGTGGATGTCTGATGGGTGGGTGTCTTGGTGCATTTGTGTGTTTTGGGTGGTGGGGGGTGGACACAGTGGGAGAAGACAGACAGCTAGTGTGCATGTATGTTGGGTGGGTGTCTGCAAGTCTGGTGAGTGTGCTGCATGTGTCAACTACAGTAGAGGTGGTGAGTGCAGGTGTGGTTTATGTGGTGCATGTATGGCTGTCTGCTATTGTGGTGAGTGCAGGAAGAGGAACAGTAACAGTGAGTGAAGGTGCAGTGCATGAGGGTGTGGATGTAGAGGGGACAGACACGGAGGCGGAAGAGGTGGGCACACTGGAGGAAGTGGACGTTGTTGTGCGTGCAGGTGTCTGTTGGCTGTGTGTATGCTTGTGGTGGGAGGTGTGGTGCTTGTGTTTTGAAGTGTGCTTCTTGTGTGTTGATGTGCCTGTAAGCGGGTCTGATTGTGTGCTTTGGACGGGTGAAGGGAGTGGGTTGCTGGAAGGGGTAGAGGAGGTTGGAGGGGGAGGGGAGACGGAATGGCCAGGGAAACTGGCTGCCGTCCGAGAGAAGGCCAGAGCCTGAAAAGATCTCTGTAGGGCAGACACGGCACCGTAAATGCCAACAAGATAGGCATTGGTCTGCTGCACCTCTGATGCCAGACCCTGGATGGCATTGACAATGGTTGTCTGCCCTACAGAGATCGTTCTCGGGAGGTCAATAGACTCCTCTGTGAGGGCTGACTCGGTGGGGAGCAGGAAGGAGGGCGGTGATGGTATGGGTGGTAGCGGAAGTTCTCACTGTAGTGGTGTGTCCACTAGGGTCTGCCACCGCCGGAGGACCCCCATCGGAGGAGGTCTCAAAGTCACTACCTCCTGTGGTAGTAGCCTCCCCCGTGGAAGTCCCCTCGCCCTCCCACCCATTGGTCCCCTGGGCATCCTTTGTCTCTGCCTCGGAGGATCCATGGCCGCTGCCTCCCCATATACCGATGCCTCAGCTCCCTCGCCTGATGTTGATGCTGTACCAAACCACCACAAGAGAACAGGGATGGGGAGACAAAACAGGAGAGACACTTGTTAATAGCTGAATGCTGATACACAATGGCCAGACATACACCCACCCAGCAGACACACCCAACAGGCAGCACCGTGCACTATGCCCATGGCCATGCCCCTGACTACTGAGCAGAATACTGACCTACACCCATCCCCTGAAATAGTATTGGAGCTGAGGTAGGTGAAACCTGACAGGGACACCCCTACACCCTTGGGGAACATACAGTAGATGGACACCAGTCAAATTCCCTGCTCTAAGAAGCATGAGCCCTATCGCACACACATTCATCCTTCCAGACTGAAGTATGGTCTGTGAGCACTCACCCCCTTGTGACTGCTGGGCATCCTTCAAGCGCCCATCCAGATCTGGGCACACCACCACCAGGATCCGACGCATGAGGAGGGTCAGTGCCCGATGGGCACCCCTTCCACGTTGGGAGGACTTCCACAGCTGGGCCTCAGTGATCTTTCACACCCAGCGCCGCAGGTCCTCCCACCTCTTTCGACAGTGGGTGCTCCGCCTGTTTTAGACCCCCAGGGTCCATTCCTCCTTGGCGATGGCATGCCAATGTGCCCTCTTCTGGTCGGCGCTGACCTAGTAGGGTGACACAGAAAATGAACACAGAGGTCAGGCACTTGCACGATGGGAACAGCTGGCAGAATGTCAAACATAGGACTGACAGTACTCTCAGACATGCAGGACAGTGGCACGTAGCATTCCATTCACCATGGCCCATCCTGGCTCACAGGAGCACACATATGTTTAAGCCACTCCATCCATTACTCACCCAGTGCCCCCCAAACCTGGACTCACCTGTACCTCTGGCCGTCCGTAGAGTCTGTCGTACAGAGGCAGGACCCCTTCCACTAGCTTCTCCAGTTCTTCCTGGGTGAAGGCTGGGACCCTTTCCCCTGCACCACATGGAACATCCGTAGCCAGAGGCAGGTGACAGCAGTACACAGAGTGGAGTACCTGTCCGCACGAGATCAGGGAGTCAAGTGATCAAACGATGACGAACGCGTGTACGTTCCACGGCGGTATGCACCGTCACCGCCGGCGGCGATCATGATACACCAGGATTCCCCATTGGCATCCATGTTAGCCAATGAGGGTGCGAACAGCGGTCAACACCGCTGTATGCTGTGACGTCAACCGCTAGCGGGATTAGGTCACTTCCACAAGGCAGAACTACAGTGGGCAGACATTTTTCCATCACCTACGCATCTTGAAATTCATACTACTCAGTGCAGGGCCTTCTAGCCACATGAAGCAACTAGGCCTCCAGCCATTGCGTATAGTAGCACACATGATTTACTCTGTTCCCTCCTAGTGATGTACATGTACATCTGTCAGGTTGCAGTTATTGTACAGACACTACTATGAACAATGCACTGCATGTATTTAGCAAATATGCCGATGTATGTGTGCACATCACTCCTTTTTGTAACCCCTCATAGGTACCGACCCTTGTGGCGAGGAAGGGCACCATCGGTGCACAGACCACTTGTGGATATGGGGACCATGGTGGAGCATCAGATCATTATCACTTACAGACTCACAAGTGCAACTATTCAGAACCTATGAGCATTACTGTATCCTGCACTGACTCCCAGAAATCGTAATCAGCATGCCATTCCAACTGAGGTGCAGGTGCTCTCCGCACTCCATTTCCTGGCCACAGGCTCATTTCAAGTGACAGTGGGCATGGGTGCTGGTTTCTCACAGCCAATGTTCAGCCAGGCACTGACAAGATTTCTGAATGCATTTGTACAACATCTGCGATCCTTGGTGTGATTCCCCCAAAGTGCTGACCTCCTTGCCATCCAGTCTGACTTCTATACCTTTGCAAACATTCCCCATGTCATAGGTGCCATCGATGGCACCCACATAGCTATCATCCCTCCAAGAGTGAGTGAACAGGTGTACAGAAACAGGAAGAACTTTCACTCCATGAACATCCAATTGGTATGCACTGCAGACCAGTACGTTTCCCATGTGAATGCCATGTTTCTGGGTTCAGTCCATGATTCATTTGTTTTGAGAAACAGTAGTGTGCCACAGAAGATGGAACAACTACAAGAGGACAGAGGGTGGATCATAGGTAAGTTTGCCTGTCACTAACTGACACATTGAAGAAAACCTGCCTGTCTGACTAAGGGACATTACAATGACGACTCTGTATTGACCCTTTTTCTAGGTGGATCTGGCTATCCAAACTTGCGTTGGCTCCTGACACCAGTTAGGAATCCCAGGACGGATGCAGAGAGGAAATACAATGAGGCCCATGGACGTACTAGGAGAGTGATAGAGCATACTATAGGTCTCCTGAAGGCAGAGATTCCGGTGTCTACATATCTCTGGGTGTTCCCTGGCCTATGGGCCTGATAAGGTGTGTAGAATAGTGGTGTCCTGCTGCATGCTGCACTACGTGGCTGTGAGACACTCTATCCCCCTTTTGGAGGTGGAGGGTGCTAAAGGTCCAGATCAGCTACCTCAGAGAGATGAGGAGAGTGATGGTGAGGATGAGGAAGGGGAAGATGTAAATTCCAGGAACCAACTGATACAACTCTACTTCCAATAACTGTCTGGGACTTAAGCCTGTAATTGTGGTTAGTGATGGATACTGTCAGTGTGCCATGTCATATAGGGGGGATTGGTCATGATAGGCGAGACATGGACCTCTTCTGAATGGTACTGATAGACAATATATGCATTCCCTCCTTGCCTAATTTGAAACACACATTACCACCACCAAGCACAAATTGACAATAAAGTTGTTCTCTGCCAGTTGCATCCATACTCCACTTTGTTCAACATTGAAGACAGGGCACAGTGTTACAGGTGAGAAATGTGTTTTATTGGTCGAATACAGTGAATTGTGCTATATACAGTGATGGAAGTCGTAAGGGTTGGGTGTCCTCAAAACTGACTTGGGAGCAGCCCGGTTGGATGTCATAGGTGGGTCCTATTTGTAGTATAGTACTTCAATTTGCCCTCAGCTAAGTGTTGTTGGTGAATGGGTGGAATGGTTGCATTACAGTAGTAGCAGTGTCAATTGTTGGAGTGGGGCCTGTTCTTAACTTGGTTTCCAGTGCCATATCTTGGCCTGAGACTACGTTTGAGTGCCTGCTGTGGAGCTTCTTGGGGTGGCATGGTTGGCCCTTGTGATTCCTGGGAGGGTATTTCCTGTGCTGTTTCTGCTGCTTGGGTCATCTGTTGCTGGTTGTTCAGGGCTGTTGTGGGGGCCTCTTGTCTGGGTGTCTGACTGTTTGTTGACCAACTGCAGCAGTGCTCCAGCAATGGTGGCCATTGTGGCATTGTGTTCCTTCCACTGCTCCATGGCCTGTTGGTGTTGTTGCTGCTGCATCCTCTTACTTTGCTCCAGGGTGGACACAATCTGTGCCAACCTGTCTTGGGTGTGTTGATAGGCCCCCAATACCTCTGCAATGACTTCCTAGGCTGCTGCATCCATTCGGTGCCCTAACCCCTGACCCACTGGGGCACTTGAACTTGCCCTAGCCCCCTGTGCCTGTGTACCCTGTGCAGGTCTTGACGTGCCACTTGTACTGGGGCCCTCGTCTTCCTGCATGTTGGGAGTGTGAGACTGTGGCCTCTGTAGCTGTGTTTCACCTGTCTGTGCCCTGAGTACACTGGTGTGGGTACGCCTCCCCTGGCCTGCTGGTCTTGACTCAGTGTTAGGGGTGACAGTGGTTTCCTTGATGGGGCTGCTGCATGGTGAGCATCCAGGGCTGTGTGAGGGGCCTGCCTACTCATCAGTGTCCAGGGGTCCTACGCCAAGGTCTTGTGATGTGCCTCTGTCTCCTTGGAGTGCTGTGGCACTCCTTGTCCCCCCCATTAGGGTTGAATGGGTGATGGTGCCTGTTGGGGGACATAGACATGTCTGTTACATATGCCTGAGGGTTTGAGGTGTACAGAACTGTGCAATTTGGTGCTGGTGTGACTGTCAGTGGCCTTTCAGGGTGTCTTTGTGAGGTGGACATTGCATTTAGTGGCAGTTGTGGGGTTACATTGTGGTAGGGGGTATTATTCCATTGTGGGTACGTGCAGGGGTGGGTGGGTGCGCACAGCGAGAGTGATGTGGGTCTGGTGGTGAGTTGTGGGTAATGCAGGGTGGTGGATGTGGTGGGTATTGGCTGGGTGGGGTCTGGGTCGAGTTGGGTGGGGGTGGGGTGGTGCATGCATTGAAGATGTGTTGTATATGGGGTAATTGTAGATGACTTACCAAGTCCATTCCTCCAGTGAGTCCAGTGAGTCTCTCTGGGTGCTGGATGGCGAGTACCTTCTCCTCCCAGTCGGTGTATTCGGGTGGTGTTGGTTGCGGTCCTCCCCCAGTCTTCTGTACTGCGATGTGGTGCCTGGATGCCATGCCACGGACCTTCCCCCACAGGTCGTTCCATCTCT
This sequence comes from Pleurodeles waltl, assembly GCF_031143425.1. Classification (NCBI taxonomy): domain Eukaryota; kingdom Metazoa; phylum Chordata; class Amphibia; order Caudata; family Salamandridae; genus Pleurodeles; species Pleurodeles waltl. Next base: position 835,826,386 of record NC_090437.1, read on the forward strand.
TGCAGATGTCGTCCCTGGTGCGTGGATGGTGTCCCACTGCATTCACCCTGTTGACAATGGCATGCCACAGCTCCAATTTCCGCGCGATGGGTGTGTGCTGCACCTCGGACCCGAATATTTGTGGCTCCACCTTCAGGATCTAGTCCACCAAGGTCCTTAGTTCCCTTTCGGTGAAGTGTGGATTTTTTTGGGGGAGGGCATGGTGAATGCGGTGGATGGCATCGGCACTGGGGACGGGGTACGGGTGCTCCTGTGTGGGTCGATATGTGTGTCCTGTATGCTAGAGTTCACTGTCTGGCTCTAGTGCTCTCCGTCTTCTGGCCCTGGTTTCATTGCAAGGGATTGTGGGGTGTGTCTGGGGGTGTTTTATGGGGTTCTGGATGTGTGTCAGGTGTGTGGGTGATAGGCCTAGCCAATGTGTGCACTTGTTGCTGTTGAGTCCACTTGCCGCCTGTGGCGTTCGCAGCCGCCAATGGTCGTCCGACCTCCACTGTCTGCCGAGGTGATTTGTGCATCATTATTTGGAGGGCGGGATGTGGGTGTGCTTGGCGGTGGTGGGGTGGGCCGGGATTCCCGCCAACAGTGTCTTGGTGGGGAGTGGTGGTCTGGGATTTTTTGGCACGACTGGGTTTTTCAATCATTATCGTGGGGGTTTCCATTCGCCGCCACCGGCAGGATTCTGTTCACCGCCGACATGGCGGTCGGCGGTCTTTCCCGCCATGTTCATAATGACCGCCTATGTGTCCTGAATTTATTTTTTTATTTTTGATTCATTTTTACAGTTTACTAGTTGTATTTGTATTTATTTTTGTTTTCTTTGTCACAAATTACTATTGTTTTGTATTAATTGAGGTAAGGGGGATGTGTTATGTTCTACTGTGTGATAGACTGGTAGAATGCTCAGCATGTGACAGAGAATTCTGCCAATTCTTAGGTTCTTTTACTGTGTAATGGGAACTTTGGGGGCTGAAGGTTCTGGGGCAGTTCATGCGAGCTCTAGGATGATCTGCCTGCTCTGGTTGATGGTTCCTGAATAAAGACTTACACCAACAGCTTATGTGTGTCAGTCTTCGCAACATCTTAACATGCCACTTAACATAATCCGCTGTTCCAAGCTCTTCCATTACACAGTCCACGACTACTGTTAATTGCTGCTCTCCCCACCAGCATGTTTTCCACATACTCTTACTAAATTAATAGCTGCTTACTGTATTTAGTCAGTCTCTCAACATTCACGCTCTACTCCACTGACTTGAATTTAAAAACTGTTCTCTTCTCACAGCTTTACAACATTTATACCATTTACCTGTCGCCACCTGGAACATTGCATAGCTCACTAAAGGCCACTTATATAACACTTTCAGTACTTATAGCTTCTCTTTTGTGAGAGAATAGGGCTGATTGCAGAGGCCCCCTAACTTTTTGCCCCCATTTTCCACTTTTTGCTGGTGTTTTCCTGACTCTAATGGTGCCCTGGATACTGCTAACCAGTCCCAGGGCCTGTGCTCTGTGTAAAATCAGTATGCAAATTAGGCTAATTATAATTGGCTAAGTCAACCTACCTATAAGTCCCTATTATATGGTAGGGCATGTTGGTTTAGGGACCCCAACATAGGTAGTGCACCAACAGGTGCACTGCTGAGGTGCCCAGTGTCATTTTAAAGGAAGGCCTGCCTTGCTGGCTGCTTTTAAATTAAAGTTACATGCAAATTCGACTTTGGAATTAAAAGTAGTTCCAAAGTCTTAAACTACCTTATTTTTACATATAAGTCACTCCTAAGGTGTGTCCAATGTGCCCCTAGGGCTGGGTGCCATGTAACTATAAGCAAGGACCTTATAAACATAGTTTTATAAACCCTGGTGAGGTAAAACAGCCAAATTTGTTTTCCCCTCATTGTAGTGAATGGCCTCCATAAGCTAGAATGGGGAGACTTTATTTTAATTTTAAAAGACCCCTTAAGTAACAGATACCAGACGTTTGGTATCAAATTAATTGTTATAAGAAATCCCACAACTTCCAGTTGTTTGTATTTAATATAACTTGTTCAGGTAAAGAGTTTTAAACTTTACCTGAAAAGTTGCCAACTTCAGCCCTGCAGTGTTTTGCTGCTGTGCTCTGATTGGCTAGCCTCTGGCAACCTGAACAGGCTGCCTTGATGAGGTATGAAGTGGCCTGGCTCACACAAAGAGATGTGCCTGGGGAAGGAGATCTCCCCTCAGCAGATGGTGAAGCAGGAAGGGGGAGGGCTGCCAAACTGGTCTTCAAAGGCAGGGAAAGACATTTGGAGCAACCCAGCAACACCCTCACATCCTGCAAACCCAGACAATTAGGTGCCCCCTTGATTAGATTAGGAGAGGGCAGGAGAGGGGTGTGTTTAGGATTTTTAGCCACACTAAAATCACTTTCAGCCATGATGGATTTTTGAGTAATGTTGCTCCCTGGGATTGATTTTTACCACACTTCCCAGGAAGTGGTCATCACTGGGGGAAGGACCCTGCATCTGATTGGAGAACCAGGACCCCCCTGTTTTTCTCCCAGGAGCAGAGATAAAACTGGCAGACCTGCACCCACACCTCAGATCCCTATCAGATTCCAACAAGGAAGAACTACAGGAAAAAAAGGACTGCCCTGCTGGACCCCTGACCTGCACCTCGACACTGCACTCTGGAGGACTGCACCAGCTGCACACTTGGGCTTCACCACTAAAAGGACTTTACCTGTCTTCTACTGCTTCAAGAAGGGACTCCCTGTTTGCTACAGGTACAAAGGAGCTGCCCAGAGTCCCCTGCATCAAGTCCTGCAAGCAGAGCCAAGCTGACCAGCGTCCAGTGGCCATTTGAGGAGTCTGACCAGGTGCATTGTGGGAATTATAGTCCCAACTCCCAAAGAGTAACTCAGAGCTTCTAGAACCTTGGATCAAGTTGTGGACACTTCAAGGACACAAAAAGGACCTCTGGAAGTAGATCCAGAAGTTTGGAGACGTTTGGAGCAATTCCAAAAGTTGAAGAGGTGCATTGTGGGAGTTGTAGTCCCAGACCCCAAAAGACACCCCATAGCCTCTAAACCCTTGGCTGGTGCTGTGGACCACTTTCCTGAATCAAACACTTCTGAAAGTAAGTGTGACAGTGTTACCTTGTGGGTGGCCTCAACTCTGGACTTTGTTCCTTTCCAGTGTGACCTTTTTTAACCCTTTGAGCACTAGTTGCTTCTATGCATTAGAAAGCATGAATTCTTTTAAAGTTCATATCTCCGGTTCCCCTTATCCGATTTTATTCATTTTGATGTCATTTTAAAGATAAAAGTATAATAAAGTTTTCTGAATTGATTTTGGATTTTTAAACTGTTTCCTGTGTTTTTACTTAATTACTATTTTGTGATATTTGAATGCTTTACGCTTTGTCTCCTCAGTTAAGTCTTGTCACTTGTTGCCAAGCTACCAAGTGTTGAGCTAGGTTTAATTTACTGAGACCTAACTGGACCTAAGTGGAGGTTAGTGGCCTATTGCTAAGTGCAGGTACTTACCTGCCCTTACCAATAACCCATTTTCCAACATCTTTCCATCATCGCAACTCTTACCCACTTACAGTACACATTAATATGTAGCCACTTGCACCATGTGCTTGCCACTGACATCCCAATGCAGCACCACTAACTCAAAATGCCACATAATAATATACCACCAACCAACAGGTGCATACATCGCCCTCTCCCACTAAGAGTACCATCCACTCACAGTGCTCAGAAAACATGAAATTCAAGCCTAATCTTAAAACATTCTTTCATCCATAACTCATCAATATGTTCAACTGCCACAGCTGTTACCACTTAACTATCCCCCCTCAGAGAAGGCCAGCAAGAGCCACAAAGAAGGACAGGTTATTGTGAGTGAGGTAAATTGGTTGCGGTTAGGGTTTCATGTCTGTGTCCCCAATTTACAAATAGTTAAAAGTGCAAATACATATGATGAATATGCAGTACGTTGATATCCACACAGTTTTCTTGTATAGAAAACTGGCAATACTTCATTAAGAAGTAATGAAGTAATGGACACTGGAAGCTGGCACTAATTCTGCACCTTTAAATAGAGCATAACAGTTTCCAGATATTCCTAATTTGTGTCTAAATATGTTATTGGTTCAATGGCATGCTCTTAATTCAGGGCCTTAACAAGCACAAAAGACTAAAAGACTGATGGGGAAGCACATTAACCACTGAAAATCACTTTCATGAAGCCATCACAATGGAATCGTACTGGAGCAAAAAATACCTATCCAGACGTCCTCAAGGTCATTGTGAACAAACACACCCTAAAACAGTCATCGTGGATTAATATAAACTCATCCGGAAGTCATCCTGAAGTAATACAAATAAATCCTCATGTAATAATGAAAGTTGTCCTGGAGTCATCCTGGAGTAGTTGAAGCTATTCACACATTTTTCAAGGAAGTCATCAGAACACCATTCTGGAGTAGTTTCTGTGATGACTCTGGAGTCATCTCATTTAAATATTTCACCTATACACATACTTCAGGATGGCTTCTAATGACTTCTTCAGCTAATTACAGGAAAAGCCCAGCTGAAGTTCAGAATTACTCTAGGATGATCTTCCTTTTTGACTTGGGTGACGCTGGATAACCAGCATGAGGTCAGGCTGGCGCATTGTAGTAAATAAGCAAGATCAAGTGCTCACCGTACTTGGGTGTTGTAGAGGCCGTAATTGCCAGGTGAAGCATGTTCCTCTTAAAACAGGCGAGTGGTCTGATGTTGAAGCAAGGCAAAGAGAGCCTCTAGGTGCCACGTTGAAGGCTGGGTGGTGCCATTACCCCTGTGGACGTGACCCCTGGTGCGGGATGCCAAGTCAATCTACCCTTGTCTTCTGATCTTCTGCTGGGTCAGATGGGGTGTGCTGGGGTACCGAAGTGTAGTTTCTCACTGGATAGTAACAGCCAGGCGAGGGAGGGAGAGGGGCCAAAGGACAGGTGCTGCCATCGTTCCATAGTCACATTCCCGCGCAGGTCATTAAATAAACCCTCCTGTGCATCATAAGCCTCTGCTGGGATCAAAAAGGGGTCGCACTGGGGTGCCGATGTGCCAATGTGAGGCACACACCGGGTGGTAGCAGCAATGCTAAGGACGGAAAGAGCATCTACGTGCCACACCAAAGGAGGGGTGCCACTATTTTCTGCAGTCCTGTCCGAACTCAAGACATTAAAACAGCTTTCCGGTGCCTTTAGGAGTCTCTGCTGGGCTCAAAATGCGCACGCTGCTATGCCGATCTGTAGTTTAACACCAGGTGGTGGCGAGAACTGGTATGGGGCTCGTGTATAGGTTCCATGATGCAACAGTCTCAGAGTGCGGTCACAAATCATGCGCCCATCTACAAAGACCATTTTTAAACAAAATATCTGATGTATGTTACCTGAAGTGTAGATTTAGGCATTAATATGCATTTTACCGAAAAAGAAGTTTAGCATTTCTCGACACATTAGTGTATGGTAAAAACAACATTTGTACACAGTTTGTAAACTCAAATGAACAGGTGCACACATGGCTGTAAATTGCCCAGTATAACTTACATTAATACCACAGCAACCAATACCACTGAGACATCAGTCAACCAGGATATTATGCCAAATACAATGAAAATCCAGATCATATTATTGTGACAAGAAGAAGAAAGAGTTGCCCAGTGCCAAGGAGAGATGTAACGTCACATAAGGAGGCACTACATCCTCAGCAGAATACACACTCACTCCTCAATCTGAATGCATAATGCATGCTTACTATATAAAGGCTGAATGTGGCTAGATTGCGGCAAATGCAGTCTGCCATAGAGGTACACTTCCGCCCCCGAGCTATTAGTGGTCCTGTTGACCCCATCCCTTGGGGACAAAGCATATATTTAAGGGGAGGAAGGCGCACGGCCCCCTACCGAGCCACTATGGGCCCCCAGGACCACATCCCTCTGTGCCTTCAAGATGGAGGAATAAGTAGGGGTCAGCAGCCTGGGACAGCAGCCAGCTACTATATTGCACTGAAAAATGTTTGTTTCATCTCGTCTATCTCATTCCAGTATTTGCTGTCATTATTGCTCAAGCAATCTAGATAAAGTACAAACATTTACGTTTATAAAAAGTAAACATAATGGGTCATTACTTACCAAAGTTCTCCAGACAAATCTTACATTTGCTGACTCTCACACCTCATTCATTCAGTGCAGCCACTGCATCCCAAACCTTCATCAGCGGTTCCTCCAGTGAGAAGGATAGTACAGAGGTCATGCTCAGTGGCAGCTGCTGAGTTAATAAAGTGATGCAGCGTAGAGCATATTATACAAACAGCATCAGATGCTAGAGGTGAGCGAGCCACTGAAGTCTGTAGCCAGATGCCTGGCTCTTGCTCAGATTGAACCCCAAATGAGACAAATCTTCAGGTGGGTTCTGCCTTGCATTCACTCTATAACCTCATGTGCCAGTAACTGAAGAAAAAGCAGTGACCTTTAACATGGGATACAAGGAAATATCCATCTAGTGGCTGAATCGCACAATGTGAAATAAGAAAACCTAGGATCTATTGCAGCTTCACCGTTGGACCAATTCGTGTGATCCTACGCTATTGTTTTATTTCACTTTTGTTTCTTCTTTCCTTATTCCATATCCAACTGCCTTGAAACACAGAACACCTCTTGTGTTTGATTTAATGAACTGTGCTGTTGCTTAATATAGAATTACATAGGCCAAATTGAGCAAACAAGTAATTGACTTGCCTCTTGTTTTATTAATGGCATCTGCATGCGGGTCCAGGAGGAGGGAGGAGCAGAATGTTTCTGAGCTAATTTTTAAAAACGACTTCTTTCAAGAAGTATCGCTAGCAGCAATCTGAAGAAACGTTTCTGCATGTTAAAGGAACAGTGCATTCTCACTTCATCAAAAATATTTTATCATGTGTTTGCTCTCGATTTATAAGACAACCAGTTTTATACCTCAGATTGTGTTGGGGCTCCTATAGCCATGCAAGACCATTGTCGCGGCTCTCCCTGTTAATTTTCTGTTTTGCTCATGCTCAAAGGGAAACAGACACACACACACTCCTATGAGCACTCTCTCATGATACAGACACACACTCACGGAGACTCGTACACACACACACACGCAGAGGAAAAATGTACAGAAGCACGCTGACACATCAGTACCAATCTTTCCGCATTACTCTGGTGAGCCCAGAGTCTCTGATCCCAAATGGCTGCAGCACGAAGCACAATGCCAAGGGTGAAACTGCCCTGCGACTACAGCAGCTCAGAGCAGTCGCACCCCTGGCACGACACTCCATGCTGCAGTCAATAAGAAGTAGAGAGCCTGGCTGCAGCACAGTATTGGACGGATGACTGGTGCACATAAAAGCTAAATGTAAACTGCACTGGAGCAGACAAGACGGCTGTTAGAAATGGGGTTTTTGGTTGGCAGTCAGGTTACCCTCTGTCCAAGCAAAAGCCCTCACTCTAGTCAGGGTAAGTCACACACTATCCAAGATTATCCTGTGCCCACCCTCTGGTAGCTTGGCACGAGCAGTCAGGCTTAACTCAGAAGGCAATGTGTAAAGTATTTGTGCAATAAATCATACAATACCACCATATAGCACCACAAAAATACACCACACAGGGTTTAGAAAAATATAGAATATTTATCTGGGTACTTGTAGGTCAAAATGATCAAAGTTGCAATACGAATTTGTAAAGATATCACTGAAAAGTGATATTAAGTGTCTTTAAGTCTTTAAAAAGCAATAAAGTGTCTTTCAAGCACAGAGTACCTGGTTTCTGGTGGGAAATCTCCTCAGAGGGCCACAGGAGAAGAGATGCGTGGAAAAAGGGGTGTGTGCGTCGATTTCCTCTCAGCACACACAGACTTGCGTCGTTCTTTTCCACGCGGGGAAGTCGGGCGTCGTTTTCCGGCGCGCAGACAGTCTCTTTTTGTGGATCGCGGGGATTACCAGATGTCCCGGGTCTGTGCGTGGATTCTCCTGCTTATTTTCCGGTTGCGCGTCGTTCTGCGGGGCTGCGCGTCGAAGTTTCGATCTCACGGTAGGCGTCGCGTCGATTTCTCCTTTGAAGTCAGGCGGCGTTGTTCTTGCGAGGCCGTGCGTCGAAATTTTGGTCTCACGGCAGGTGTCGCGTCGATTTCTCCTTGGAAGTCGGGCGGCGTTGTCCTTGCGAGGCCGTGCGTCAAAGTTTCGCACTCACGGTAGGTGTCGCGTCGATTTCTCCTGGAAAGTCGGGCGGCTTTGTCCTTGCGAGGTTGTGCGTCGAAGTCTCGATCGTCCCGAGGGCGTCGCGTCGATCAGCGTCGGTGTGCGGCGTTTTTCTCGCCGTGAAACAAGCTGTGCGTCGAAATTTTCGGCGCACGGAGCGTCCAAGTGAAAGGAAGAAGTCTTTTTGGTCCTGAGACTTCAAGGAACAGGAGGCAAGCTCTATCCAAGCCCTTGGAGAGCACTTTCACAGCCAGACAAGAGTTCAGCAAGGCAGCAGGGCAACAGCAAGACAGCAGTCCTTTGTAGAAAGCAGACAGGTGAGTCCTTTGAGCAGCCAGGCAGTTCTTCTTGGCAGGATGTAGTTTCTGGTTCAGGTTTCTTCTCCAGCAAGTGTCTGATGAGGTAGGGCAGAGGCCCTGTTTTATACCCAAATGTGCCTTTGAAGTGGGGGAGACTTCAAAGAGTGGCTAAGAAGTGCACCAGGTCCCCTTTCAGTTCAATCCTGTCTGCCAGGGTCCCAGTAGGGGGTGTGGCAGTCCTTTGTGTGAGAGCAGGCCCTCCACCCTCCCAGCCCAGGAAGACCCATTCAAAATGCAGATGTAGGCAAGTGAGGCTGAGTACCCTGTGTTTGGGGGGTGTCTGAGTGAATGCACAAGGAGCTGTCAACCAAGCCCAGCCAGACGTGGATTGTAAGGCACAGAAAGATTTAAGTGCAAAGAAATGCTCTCTTTCTAAAAGTGGCATTTCTAGAATAGTAATATCAAATCCGACTTCACCAGTCAGCAGGATTTTGTATTACCATTCTGGCCATACTAAATATGACCTTCCTGCTCCTTTCAGATCAGCAGCTGCCACTTCAACAGTGTATGAGGGCAGCCCCAATGTTAGCCTATGAAGGAAGCAGGCCCCACAGTAGTGTAAAAACGAATTTAGGAGTTTTACACTACCAGGACATATAACTACACAGGTATATGTCCTGCCTTTTATCTACACAGCACCCTGCTCTAGGGGTTACCTAGGGCACACATTAAGGGTGACTTATATGTAGAAAAAGGGGAGTTCTAGGCTTGGCAAGTACTTTTAAATGTCAAGTCGAGGTGGCAGTGAAACTGCACACACAGGCCTTGCAATGGCAGGCCTGACACAAGGAAAAGGGGCTACTTAAGTGGGTGGCACAACCAGTGCTGCAGGCCCACTAGTAGCATTTAATTTACCAGCCCTATGCACATAAAGTGCACCTTACTAGGGACTTATAAGTAAATTAATAGTCCAATCAGGTATGATTCAAGGTTACCATGTTTTAAGGGAGAGAGCATATGCACTTTAGCACTGGTTAGCAGTGGTAAAGTGCGCAGAGTCTAAAAACCAGCAAAAATGAGGTCAGAAAAAGAGAAGGAGGAAGGCAAAAAGTTTGGGGATGACCCTGTCAAAAAGCCAGGTCCAACATGACCCCCTCCCAGCCTAAAGCCAGGGTAGACTAATCAACACTCTGATGGACTTCCCTGCTTAAGGCGATAGAACATGGACAATGGCCCACTACTGCAGGGGCACTCGCCAGTTCTACGCCTTTCCGAACTCAGTGAGGCTTCTTTGTCTATACTCTCTGGGGCCACTGATCTGGCCCATGGGGAACCCTTCTCATCACCTGAGGACCCCATCTGTACAGCTCCTAACTTTAATTTGCTTACAGATGTATCCCAGTATGCAGACAGTATCACCATGGCCAACAAAGTGATGTGGCCCATTCCATTCCTTGGGTCTGACTTCTGTCCCCAACCCAGGGAAAACTCTGCCCACAAGGACAGAAACCAATAGATGCCACTGACAGCTGTCAGTGTTATGAGCCAGGCCCCTGACCATCCACTGCTAGGTGGAGACCCGGAGGGGGGCCGTTGGCTGAGCTTCTCCTCCAGCTGGGGGGCTGGTAGGGAGCTCCCAAGGGATTCCTGTAGCATCCCAGAATGGGGGGTAGTAACCCCAGGGGTCTGGCACCCCTTCTCCACTCTCACCAGGTCAGGGGTGGGTCCCTGATACTGGTCCCTCAGCCCAGGGTCTGTACTCTGAGGCTGAACAGAGGGCAGGGGTGAGTCCTTTTTCCCCGTGCCTCCCCATCTGGGCTTCCATACCCTCCTCTGGGGAGTGGTACCGCCAGATATCTGAACTGTTAGGGCACCCTTGGGGGTCGGCCCTCTCAGCTCTCCTGACACTAAGGGAAACTCATTCCCCAGAATGCAGTCAATGGGCAGCTGGGGACTAACTATGACCCGCCTCTGGGTCACCTCCCCACCCCACTCTAGGGACACCCGGGCCATGGGGCGGAAGAAATCTTCCCCAATGGCTGGAGTCACTCTACACACCTGTCCGGTGTACTGCTCTGGTGACACTAGTCTCTCCACAATCATGGTAAGACTAGCCCCCGTGTCTCTCAGAGCGGTGACTGGGATCCCATTCACTCCCACCTGGTGGAAGTGACGACTCCCACCCTCAGGGATCACCAGTTTACCCTCTGAGTCCACCTCCCAACTGAAGGAGATGAAGGCATGGTCTACGACCTGCCCCTGGGGACGACATTCCCCTAAGGCCACATTGGCCACCCCTGTAGAGGTCCCAATATTGGGTGAGTTCTTTGGACAGACAGAGTCCCCCTTCCTGTGTCCTATCTGGGAACACTCAAAGCAGCGGGGTTGGGAATGGGATACTTTGGGCCACTGCCCACCAGAACCCCCACCCTGTTTCTCAGAGGGGGTATGGGAACCCTTTCTTCCCCCCTTACTCGGGAACTCGTCTGGGTCATCTCTAACCTCCCCCTCACTTTGTTGGGGGGAACCGGAACTACCCTTCTCGGGGTCACTCCCAGATACCTTTTTGGACACTCTGGTGCTTGCCCAGAGGTCCGCCTCCTCAGCAAGCTTCCTGGGATCAGTCAGCTTACTATCCACTAAGTGCTGGCGCAACTCTGTAAAAGTAGTATTAAGCATATGCTCTCTCAGAATCAAGTCATATAAACCTTTATAATCAGTTACTTTGTTGCCCCGCACCCATCCATTCAGTGCCTTACTGGAGAAGTCAAAGAAATCTACCCATGTTTGTGTGGTTTGTTTGGTGCTGTCCCTGAACCTCTGACGGTATCCCTCACGGGTCAGCCCAAACTTGGCAAGTAAAATGGCTCTCTGAAGTGGGTATGTGTTTTGATCAGGTTGATCCAATATGAGGAGTGTATCCCTCCCCAATGGCGGTACATAACCCCACATAGCTACCCCCCATTGCCCTTCAGGAACCTCATGAGCCCTTAGTGCAACTTCATAAGCAGCTAACCATTTATCTATGTCATCTCCCACCACAAAACTGGGCACCACATTTTTGGGTATACAAACCTTCTTTTCTCCAGCAGGTCCTGTCAGTATGCTGCCACCATTATTGCTGGATTCAGACTGTCTTGCCTTGATCTCCAGCTCCTTGAGACTCAGTTCATGAGCCAACAATAGTTTCTTTTCAGCCAGAGCTCTTTCAGCTTCCACCTGTTTGGCTGCTCTTTCAGCTTCCGCTTGTTTGGCTGCCCTTTCAGCTTCTGCTTGAATCTGTTTGGCTGTTCTTTCAGCTTCAATCTGTTTGGCTGCTCTTTCAGCCTCAGCTTGTTTGGCTTCTCTTTCTGCCCTTCTCTCCTCCTGTTGAGCCTCAATTTTCAATTTTGCCATTTGCAATTGGAACTCCCTTTCTTCTCTCCTTTCCTCTGCGGTCAGGCTTTGCCCAGAGACACTGCTCCCTGGTCTGGAAGGGTGCACAATTGCAGTGGTAACACCATCCACAGATAGTGAAAATTCCTCTGAGGGGCCATTTTCTGGCTCCTCTTCCTCATCATCCTCTAAATGGGCTTCTGCCCAGGCCCTCAGCGCCACTTGAAAGTCCTCCTTTCTGGAGGCCCCTTGGGTGGGTACCCTCAATGCCCTGCAGAATCCTCTTAGTTGTTTGACCGTATATGTATCCAACTGGACTAGGTCAAAGTCCCCTGTCTGAGACCCAGTCAGAGACATGTTGAGTGAGGATTTAGTTTTTGAAAATTGTCAGGAAAAAAAAACTGATTTGCAAAAAGAGATAAAAACCAAGTTGACCTTCAACTGTGGGTAGGTAGTGAAATACTTAGCTACTGTATGTCACTGCACAAATACAAGTCCTATCCTCACCGCTGATCACCAATGTTAGAAATGGGGTTTTTGGTTGGCAGTCAGGTTACCCTCTGTCCAAGCAAAAGCCCTCACTCTAGTCAGGGTAAGTCACACACTATCCAAGATTATCCTGTGCCCACCCTCTGGTAGCTTGGCACGAGCAGTCAGGCTTAACTCAGAAGGCAATGTGTAAAGTATTTGTGCAATAAATCATACAATACCACCATATAGCACCACAAAAATACACCACACAGGGTTTAGAAAAATATAGAATATTTATCTGGGTACTTGTAGGTCAAAATGATCAAAGTTGCAATACGAATTTGTAAAGATATCACTGAAAAGTGATATTAAGTGTCTTTAAGTCTTTAAAAAGCAATAAAGTGTCTTTCAAGCACAGAGTACCTGGTTTCTGGTGGGAAATCTCCTCAGAGGGCCACAGGAGAAGAGATGCGTGGAAAAAGGGGTGTGTGCGTCGATTTCCTCTCAGCACACACAGACTTGCGTCGTTCTTTTCCACGCGGGGAAGTCGGGCGTCGTTTTCCGGCGCGCAGACAGTCTCTTTTTGTGGATCGCGGGGATTACCAGATGTCCCGGGTCTGTGCGTGGATTCTCCTGCTTATTTTCCGGCTGCGCGTCGTTCTGCGGGGCTGCGCGTCGAAGTTTCGATCTCACGGTAGGCGTCGCGTCGATTTCTCCTTGGAAGTCGGGCGGCGTTGTCCTTGCGAGGCCGTGCGTCGAAATTTTGGTCTCACGGCAGGCGTCGCGTCGTTTTCTCCTTGGAAGTCGGGCGGCGTTGTCCTTGCGAGGCCGTGCGTCAAAGTTTCGCACTCACGGTAGGCGTCGCGTCGATTTCTCCTGGAAAGTCGGGCGGCTTTGTCCTTGCGAGGTTGTGCGTCGAAGTCTCGATCATCCCGAGGGCGTCGCGTCGATCAGCGACGGTGTGCGGCGTTTTTCTCGCCGTGAAACAAGCTGTGCGTCGAAATTTTCGGCGCACGGAGCGTCCAAGTGAAAGGAAGAAGTCTTTTTGGTCCTGAGACTTCAAGGAACAGGAGGCAAGCTCTATCCAAGCCCTTGGAGAGCACTTTCACAGCCAGACAAGAGTTCAGCAAGGCAGCAGGGCAACAGCAAGACAGCAGTCCTTTGTAGAAAGCAGACAGGTGAGTCCTTTGAGCAGCCAGGCAGTTCTTCTTGGCAGGATGTAGTTTCTGGTTCAGGTTTCTTCTCCAGCAAGTGTCTGATGAGGTAGGGCAGAGGCCCTGTTTTATACCCAAATGTGCCTTTGAAGTGGGGGAGACTTCAAAGAGTGGCTAAGAAGTGCACCAGGTCCCCTTTCAGTTCAATCCTGTCTGCCAGGGTCCCAGTAGGGGGTGTGGCAGTCCTTTGTGTGAGAGCAGGCCCTCCACCCTCCCAGCCCAGGAAGACCCATTCAAAATGCAGATGTAGGCAAGTGAGGCTGAGTACCCTGTGTTTGGGGGGTGTCTGAGTGAATGCACAAGGAGCTGTCAACCAAGCCCAGCCAGACGTGGATTGTAAGGCACAGAAAGATTTAAGTGCAAAGAAATGCTCTCTTTCTAAAAGTGGCATTTCTAGAATAGTAATATCAAATCCGACTTCACCAGTCAGCAGGATTTTGTATTACCATTCTGGCCATAGTAAATATGACCTTCCTGCTCCTTTCAGATCAGCAGCTGCCACTTCAACAGTGTATGAGGGCAGCCCCAATGTTAGCCTATGAAAGAAGCAGGCCCCACAGTAGTGTAAAAACGAATTTAGGAGTTTTACACTACCAGGACATATAACTACACAGGTATATGTCCTGCCTTTTATCTACACAGCACCCTGCTCTAGGGGTTACCTAGGGCACACATTAAGGGTGACTTATATGTAGAAAAAGGGGAGTTCTAGGCTTGGCAAGTACTTTTAAATGTCAAGTCGAGGTGGCAGTGAAACTGCACACACAGGCCTTGCAATGGCAGGCCTGACACAAGGAAAAGGGGCTACTTAAGTGGGTGGCACAACCAGTGCTGCAGGCCCACTAGTAGCATTTAATTTACCAGCCCTATGCACATAAAGTGCACCTTACTAGGGACTTATAAGTAAATTAATAGTCCAATCAGGTATGATTCAAGGTTACCATGTTTTAAGGGAGAGAGCATATGCACTTAAGCACTGGTTAGCAGTGGTAAAGTGCGCAGAGTCTAAAAACCAGCAAAAATGAGGTCAGAAAAAGAGAAGGAGGAAGGCAAAAAGTTTGGGGATGACCCTGTCAAAAAGCCAGGTCCAACATGACCCCCTCCCAGCCTAAAGCCAGGGTAGACTAATCAACACTCTGATGGACTTCCCTGCTTAAGGCGATAGAACATGGACAATGGCCCACTACTGCAGGGGCACTCGCCAGTTCTACGCCTTTCCGAACTCAGTGAGGCTTCTTTGTCTATACTCTCTGGGGCCACTGATCTGGCCCATGGGGAATCCTTCTCATCACCTGAGGACCCCATCTGTACAGCTCCTAACTTTAATTTGCTTACAGATGTATCCCAGTATGCAGACAGTATCACCATGGCCAACAAAGTGATGTGGCCCATTCCATTCCTTGGGTCTGACTTCTGTCCCCAACCCAGGGAAAACTCTGCCCACAAGGACAGAAACCAATAGATGCCACTGACAGCTGTCAGTGTTATGAGCCAGGCCCCTGACCATCCACTGCTAGGTGGAGACCCGGAGGGGGGCCGTTGGCTGAGCTTCTCCTCCAGCTGGGGGGCTGGTAGGGAGCTCCCAAGGGATTCCTGTAGCATCCCAGAATGGGGGGTAGTAACCCCAGGGGTCTGGCACCCCTTCTCCACTCTCACCAGGTCAGGGGTGGGTCCCTGATACTGGTCCCTCAGCCCAGGGTCTGTACTCTGAGGCTGAACAGAGGGCAGGGGTGAGTCCTTTTTCCCCGTGCCTCCCCATCTGGGCTTCCATACCCTCCTCTGGGGAGTGGTACCGCCAGATATCTGAACTGTTAGGGCACCCTTGGGGGTCGGCCCTCTCAGCTCTCCTGACACTAAGGGAAACTCATTCCCCAGAATGCAGTCAATGGGCAGCTGGGGACTAACTATGACCCGCCTCTGGGTCACCTCCCCACCCCACTCTAGGGACACCCGGGCCATGGGGCGGAAGAAATCTTCCCCAATGGCTGGAGTCACTCTACACACCTGTCCGGTGTACTGCTCTGGTGACACTAGTCTCTCCACAATCATGGTAAGACTAGCCCCCGTGTCTCTCAGAGCGGTGACTGGGATCCCATTCACTCCCACCTGGTGGAAGTGACGACTCCCACCCTCAGGGATCACCAGTTTACCCTCTGAGTCCACCTCCCAACTGAAGGAGATGAAGGCATGGTCTACGACCTGCCCCTGGGGACGACATTCCCCTAAGGCCACATTGGCCACCCCTGTAGAGGTCCCAATATTGGGTGAGTTCTTTGGACAGACAGAGTCCCCCTTCCTGTGTCCTATCTGGGAACACTCAAAGCAGCGGGGTTGGGAATGGGATACTTTGGGCCACTGCCCACCAGAACCCCCACCCTGTTTCTCAGAGGGGGTATGGGAACCCTTTCTTCCCCCCTTACTCGGGAACTCGTCTGGGTCATCTCTAACCTCCCCCTCACTTTGTTGGGGGGAACCGGAACTACCCTTCTCGGGGTCACTCCCAGATACCTTTTTGGACACTCTGGTGCTTGCCCAGAGGTCCGCCTCCTCAGCAAGCTTCCTGGGATCAGTCAGCTTACTATCCACTAAGTGCTGGCGCAACTCTGTAAAAGTAGTATTAAGCATATGCTCTCTCAGAATCAAGTCATATAAACCTTTATAATCAGTTACTTTGTTGCCCCGCACCCATCCATTCAGTGCCTTACTGGAGAAGTCAAAGAAATCTACCCATGTTTGTGTGGTTTGTTTGGTGCTGTCCCTGAACCTCTGACGGTATCCCTCACGGGTCAGCCCAAACTTGGCAAGTAAAATGGCTCTCTGAAGTGGGTATGTGTTTTGATCAGGTTGATCCAATGTGAGGAGTGTATCCCTCCCCAATGGCTGTACATAACCCCACATAGCTACCCCCCATTGCCCTTCAGGAACCTCATGAGCCCTTAGTGCAACTTCATAAGCAGCTAACCATTTATCTATGTCATCTCCCACCACAAAACTGGGCACCACATTTTTGGGTATACGAACCTTCTTTTCTCCAGCAGGTCCTGTCAGTATGCTGCCACCATTATTGCTGGATTCAGACTGTCTTGCCTTGATCTCCAGCTCCTTGAGACTCATTTCATGAGCCAACAATAGTTTCTTTTCAGCCAGAGCTCTTTCAGCTTCCACCTGTTTGGCTGCTGTTTCAGCTTCCGCTTGTTTGGCTGCCCTTTCAGCTTCTGCTTGAATCTGTTTGGCTGTTCTTTCAGCTTCAATCTGTTTGGCTGCTCTTTCAGCCTCAGCTTGTTTGGCTTCTCTTTCTGCCCTTCTCTCCTCCTGTTGAGCCTCAATTTTCAATTTTGCCATTTGCAATTGGAACTCCCTTTCTTCTCTCCTTTCCTCTGCGGTCAGGCTTTGCCCAGAGACACTGCTCCCTGGTCTGGAAGGGTGCACAATTGCAGTGGTAACACCATCCACAGATAGTGAAAATTCCTCTGAGGGGCCATTTTCTGGCTCCTCTTCCTCATCATCCTCTAAATGGGCTTCTGCCCAGGCCCTCAGCGCCACTTGAAAGTCCTCCTTTCTGGAGGCCCCTTGGGTGGGTACCCTCAATGCCCTGCAGAATCCTCTTAGTTGTTTGACCGTATATGTATCCAACTGGACTAGGTCAAAGTCCCCTGTCTGAGACCCAGTCAGAGACATGTTGAGTGAGGATTTAGTTTTTGAAAATTGTCAGGAAAAAAAAACTGATTTGCAAAAAGAGATAAAAACCAAGTTGACCTTCAACTGTGGGTAGGTAGTGAAATACTTAGCTACTGTATGTCACTGCACAAATACAAGTCCTATCCTCACCGCTGATCACCAATGTTAGAAATGGGGTTTTTGGTTGGCAGTCAGGTTACCCTCTGTCCAAGCAAAAGCCCTCACTCTAGTCAGGGTAAGTCACACACTATCCAAGATTATCCTGTGCCCACCCTCTGGTAGCTTGGCACGAGCAGTCAGGCTTAACTCAGAAGGCAATGTGTAAAGTATTTGTGCAATAAATCATACAATACCACCATATAGCACCACAAAAATACACCACACAGGGTTTAGAAAAATATAGAATATTTATCTGGGTACTTGTAGGTCAAAATGATCAAAGTTGCAATACGAATTTGTAAAGATATCACTGAAAAGTGATATTAAGTGTCTTTAAGTCTTTAAAAAGCAATAAAGTGTCTTTCAAGCACAGAGTACCTGGTTTCTGGTGGGAAATCTCCTCAGAGGGCCACAGGAGAAGAGATGCGTGGAAAAAGGGGTGTGTGCGTCGATTTCCTCTCAGCACACACAGACTTGCGTCGTTCTTTTCCACGCGGGGAAGTCGGGCGTTGTTTTCCGGCGCGCAGACAGTCTCTTTTTGTGGATCGCGGGGATTACCAGATGTCCCGGGTCTGTGCGTGGATTCTCCTGCTTATTTTCCGGCTGCGCGTCGTTCTGCGGGGCTGCGCGTCGAAGTTTCGATCTCACGGTAGGCGTTGCGTCGATTTCTCCTTGGAAGTCGGGTGGCGTTGTCCTTGCGAGGCCGTGCGTCGAAATTTTGGTCTCACGGCAGGCGTCGCGTCGATTTCTCCTTGGAAGTCGGGCGGCGTTGTCCTTGCGAGGCCGTGCGTCAAAGTTTCGCACTCACGGTAGGCGTCGCGTCGATTTCTCCTGGAAAGTCGGGCGGCTTTGTCCTTGCGAGGTTGTGCGTCGAAGTCTCGATCATCCCGAGGGCGTCGCGTCGATCAGCGACGGTGTGCGGCGTTTTTCTCGCCGTGAAACAAGCTGTGCGTCGAAATTTTCGGCGCACGGAGCGTCCAAGTGAAAGGAAGAAGTCTTTTTGGTCCTGAGACTTCAAGGAACAGGAGGCAAGCTCTATCCAAGCCCTTGGAGAGCACTTTCACAGCCAGACAAGAGTTCAGCAAGGCAGCAGGGCAACAGCAAGACAGCAGTCCTTTGTAGAAAGCAGACAGGTGAGTCCTTTGAGCAGCCAGGCAGTTCTTCTTGGCAGGATGTAGTTTCTGGTTCAGGTTTCTTCTCCAGCAAGTGTCTGATGAGGTAGGGCAGAGGCCCTGTTTTATACCCAAATGTGCCTTTGAAGTGGGGGAGACTTCAAAGAGTGGCTAAGAAGTGCACCAGGTCCCCTTTCAGTTCAATCCTGTCTGCCAGGGTCCCAGTAGGGGGTGTGGCAGTCCTTTGTGTGAGAGCAGGCCCTCCACCCTCCCAGCCCAGGAAGACCCATTCAAAATGCAGATGTAGGCAAGTGAGGCTGAGTACCCTGTGTTTGGGGGGTGTCTGAGTGAATGCACAAGGAGCTGTCAACCAAGCCCAGCCAGACGTGGATTGTAAGGCACAGAAAGATTTAAGTGCAAAGAAATGCTCTCTTTCTAAAAGTGGCATTTCTAGAATAGTAATATCAAATCCGACTTCACCAGTCATTACCATTCTGGCCATACTAAATATGACCTTCCTGCTCCTTTCAGATCAGCAGCTGCCACTTCAAAAAGGAAATAGCACAAAATACGCATACAAATATATATTTTCAGTAGATTGCCAGAAGCAACAATGGACCTGGATGGTTCCTGTTGCATATATCCCTTTTTTGTTCAAACGTCCATGAAAGCTAAGCTTTATCTCAGCTACTGTAGGGTAGGTGTCAAAAAGGAAGAGTTATAACGCACCTCTTCCAAGTTAAAAGAGAGGATGATGGCCTTTAGCATTGTTGTTATTTATAATACACAAAGAAACAAGGAAATGTAGTTCTCCCTCAAAATAAATCAGTTATATTGATCATAGCCAGAAGTCACAGAGCCACGTAAGACAGTGAAGGGAGAAATAAAACAATCATCAATTCTGATTCATCCAGCAATAAATGCTCTAAGTCACATCCTCATTTGCAGTTATCCATAGCCCAATCTTATAATTCTGTTCAATTTTACACTGTGCTATAGCTTTTAAATTGTAAACCGCCAGGCTTTCTTCCCTTGATTTTTCCTTCGTGACAAAAATATATAAATGGAGAATCATTTTATTTTACTGGAGATAGTGGCATACTTAATAAGAACAATTGACATGCATTCTCACTTCATCAGAAGAATACTGACCTCTTTGCCTACGCGCAGTAAAACGAAGAATAATACTCAACTAAGTAGTTAAAATGTAGAAGTTTATAAAATAACCTTTGCCTTGTTAAAAAAGCTGATAACGTCTTTAGAAGAGAAAAAGTGTTGACTCTGTTCTCTTCAAAGTGCAGCTAATTTGGAGTTAGAATGTTTAGGATGTTTAGGATGTTTCTACATTTTATTATTTTCAATATTAATAAGAAATGCCCAATGGACCAATGGTCATGGGTGGGTGGGTGTTCGCACACAACACCATGGATTTTGACACTTTCACAGATTTACTATAAATGGTAGACGTGGGAATGTGTCAGTTGAGACGTAATGATGAGAAATTTGTTTATTTTCCCTTGTTTTTTCCTTTTTTCTATGTATGCTGCACTTTGCAGCACACATAGAAAGAGGAAAATATCTCAGGGGATTGTTTTTCTGGAGGAAGGTGCCCCTTCCTACACAAAAACAATCCTGCTTACAATTCAGACACACTTGCACCATGGTGTAAGAGTGCCAGTGTTAGCGCTAGGCAGCACATTGTGCACCAGCGGTGGGAAAAAACAGGAATGTAATGTATAACGTTAGAAACTCTGGTTTTCTGCCCTTGTCTTGTCACACAGTGCAGCACAGCAAGGTGGCTTGCTGCGCTTTGTGAATTTTTGACAAATGTGCTCCTAGATTTCTTTCTTTATGATGGCCTTTTTGATGTTGCATTGGTGGATGAATACAACCCACTTCCTTCAAAACATTTGCAAAGATATAATTCACAGACTTTTGCCAAGAACAGTTCTCCAGGACACAACAAAATAGGATGTGTTTCTATGTTGGTCCAGAGGAAATTCGATCTGCAAATGACAGATAAAGGCAGTTTTGCAAAGATTGTTTTTGGTGGTGCAAGGAAGGCATCGGGCTAAGTCACTGACACTGGCACTGGCCTGAGTGTGTGCCACAAATTCGCATCAGGTGGCCTTTCTAAAGAAATTGATATTCAAGGCATTTGAGATAGCTGAAGGGGCTTTGACTATAGGTGGTTTTCTAAACCTGGTGAAAGAGGACAACAGAGGCAGAATGCAACTCAAGGTGGGAGACACAGAAGCAGCCCATAAAGAGGGGAAAGAGAGGGGCATGGCTTAGGCAGGATATGTTGCTTAATTCTGCTGCTCCTGACCCATTGGAGCATGAGAAGAGAAGGGAGGTGATCTCCAGCTCCATTTAGGTCTCCTGTTAGTAGTCACGGGTTGAGAAGTGGCTGGGGAGCAGTGAGTGAATTTTCACAAATAACCTTCGTCTGGTACTGTTATTAAAACTCCCTCTATGCTGATCCTCAAGCCTCCTCATTGCGCCTGCCATGAGGCATGATGCATCCATTTTCCCTTGAGGAGAAGGCAAGGAAGACACAAGTGGACCGTAAAAGCTGATTTTTATTGACTGTAGAACATAGCGGGAGCTGCTGCTAAGTAGGGCAGTCCTCTGAAGAACACAGTCCTCTGAAGTACACAGGAGGCCATGGACAGCAGGGTAGTCCACAAACAGTCTTTCTGCAGGCCCAGAAGTGTACTGAAGAGTGGGTCTGAGGATCCTAATTTAATACTTAGTGCCACCTATGAAGTTTAAGAAACTTCTAAACCTTTCCCCAACTGATGTGTCTGGAATTTCCTGCCTCCCTGCCCTGGTTCTAGGATGTCTGGAGTCAAAAAGGGCTACTGTGAAGTTCTTTGTGTGTGAATGAGGCAGAGTCTTTGAAGTAAAAGTAGGGCTGTGCACAGTTTTGACCCATCCTGCCAACATCTGGTCCGCCATTGTGTAGAGGTCTGGAAGGAATGCACAGATTCCAATTGTCAACCACACCTAGTCATGTGGCCCAGGAACAGGTGGAAAGCATCAAGTGGTTGGGACAAGAAAATACCAATTTTCTAAAAATAAAACTCAAAATTTCTACCTGCTCCCCAAAAAATTTCATCACTTACTGAATGTAGGAAGGTAACCCAATGTAATCCATTAGAGAGGTAGGCCTCACAGTAGTCAAACACAAATTTGTGAGTTTTTCACTACCAGTACACGTAAAACTTAAAAGTACACTTCCAACCTTTCAAATATAATGCTATCTGGGCTTGTAAGTGCCTATCGCAGGGATAACTTATATTTATTAAAAAGGGAGCTTTTAGGCCTTGCAAGATGTTTCCTTTGCCAACTCAAATTGGTAGTTTTAAACTGCACATGACATACCTAAGACATGTTCTAAAGGGCTACCTTCGTGGGTTGCACAATAAGTGCTGAAGGCACACTAGTACCATTTCATTTACCTCTCCTGGGTATATGGTATTACACTTTATTAGAGACTCATAAGTAAATTAAGCATGCCAATCAGGCGTAAGCCAAGTTTACCATGTTTAAAGGAGGGAGCACATGATTAGCAGTGGTAAAGTACACAGGACCCTAAAGCCAACACAAACAAAATTCTGAAAACAGCAGCAGAGAAGGAAAAATGTTAGGGAGTAACCCTGCAGAGAGGGTCAAGTCCAACACAACCCCATGTCACGAACTGCGCTGGACTTCTCACCTCTGGATTTCGGATTGGTGAATACACCAAGGCCCTCATTCTGACCTTGGCGGGCGGCGGAGGCCGCCCGCCAATGTCCCGCCGTCAAGTTACCGTTCCGCGGTCGAAAGACCGCGGCGGTAATTCTGACTTTCCCGCTGGGCTGGCGGGCGGTCGCCTTCAGACCGCCAGCCAGCCCAGCGGGAAAGAGGCTTCCACGATGAAGCCGGCTCGGAATCGAGCCGGCGGAGTGGAAGCTGTGCGACGGGTGCAGTTGCACCCGTCGCGTATTTCACTGTCTGCGCAGCAGACAGTGAAATACATGTAGGGGCCCTCTTACGGGGGCCCCTGCAATGCCCATGCCAGTGGCATGGGCACTGCAGGGGCCCCCAGGGGCCCCGCGACCCCCCCTACCGCCATCCGGATCTCGGCCGTCCGACCGCCGGGATCTGGATGGCGGTAGGGGGGGTCGGAATCCCTGCGGCGGTGCAGCAAGCTGCGCCGCCGCGGAGGATTCAATGGGGCCGCGGTACACTGGCGGGACCCCGCCAGTGGTGCCGGTCCGACCGCGGCTTTACCGCCGCGGTCGGAATTCCCATTGGAGCACCGCCGGCCTGTCGGCGGTGCTCCCGCGGTCCTCCGCCCTGGCGGTCAAAGACCGCCAGGGTCAGAATGACCACCCAAGTCTTCTACAGGTCCTGGATACTCCCAGATAAGGGTGACCCCTTCTAGTAGCCACGGTGCCGCTTGACAGGCTACGCCAAAGCAGACCGTACCCTCCAGAAGGAGTCCCAGAGGGAAAAAAAAACAACACTGGGGAAAAAACCTCTAACAGGAACTCCTGAAGGAAAACAAGAAAAAACAGGACTTGACAACAGGAAACAAAAATAGGCAGTATCCAGGGTAAAAGGCAGGAAAAAAGGAACAGGTAAAAATCTCCCAAGGCAAAAGCAGGAACAAAGACAGGCAAAAATCTCCCAAGGCATAAGCAGGAACAAGGAACAGGCAAAAATCTTCCAAGGCAAAAAGCAGGAACAAAGAACAGGAGCGAACAGCACAACCAGAAGGAAGTGTTTGCAACGCAAGGAGGAACAAGACTGACTGACTTATATACTGGGAAAAAGGGAAGTGACATCACAGGAAAGGGAAAGTTACACCATCTTGGATTGGGAAAAGCCAATAGACCAGTATAGGAAAAAGGAAGTAGTATAAAAGAAAAACAGAGCATGCTGGGGCAAAAACACGAAGAAGACAAGATGGACACAACATGGATAGAGACAGGCAAAAGGACCAACAAAAAACCTACCACCAAGAAGAAAAAAGGCTACAAGTAAGTGTAGCTCGTCCGGAAGCGAAATATATGCTTCCCAGAAAGCATAGTAAAAAAACGCGGGGAACGGCGCCCCGAATGTCGGTGGCGCGTTCCACCCGCGAGGACAGAAAGAGACGCCGCGTCAGAGCGCGGCGTTACAGTAGGTCCCCTCCCCGAGGCACCAGGTTTGTCAGGATGATTGTCAAAAAACAGGCGAACCAAACGGGGAGCATGGACGGAGGAAGCATCCTCCCAAGAACAGTCACTGAGGGGGTATCCTTTCCAATGGACCAAAAACTGTAGCTTGCGTCGAAAAATTCTGGAATCACAGATCTCCTGGACCTCATACTCAGGCTGTCCGTTGATAGACAGAGGAGGTGGACGTTGGAACTGACAATGGTAAGGATCAGGAACAAAGGGATTTAACTGGGACACATGGAAAACAGGATGAACCCTCCAGGTATGAGGTAAGCGGAGACGCACAACTACAGGATTCAGGATGTGCGAAATTTGAAAGGGTCCATAAAAACGTGGTTTGAACTTATTGGTGGAAAACCGGGATGGTAGAAATCTGGAAGAAAGCCATACCCACTTGATACAAAGGTGCAGCTTGCCAATAACGATCCGCCTTTCGCTTCATAGCTTGTTTCGAAGCTAGGAGAGTTGTGTGAAGTAGGCCCTGGATTCGACGGATCTGTCGTGAAAAAGAAGTGACTGCAGGCACAGAAGAGGATGTTCAAGAAACAGTAGTGAAAGTCCTCGGATGAAATCCATAAGTACAATAAAAGGGTATGGTCTTGATCGCACTATGTATTGTGTTGTTATAGGAGAACTCGGCAAGAGCAAGATATTCCGACCAATTGCTTTGTGTGGCATTACAGTAACATCTCAGATACTGTTGAAGTTCTTGATTCACTCGTTCAGTTTGCCCATTCATTTGTGGATGGAAACCCGAGGATAAAGAAATCTCAATGTTAAAGAAGGCACAGAAGGCTCTCCAGAAACGTGATACATATTGAGTCTCTCTGTCCGAAATGACCTCTTGAGGAAGACCATGGAGGCGAAAAATATCCCGTATAAAAATGCGACTCATTTCTGGGGCCGTTGGTAGTTTCTTCAAGGCTGAAAAATGGGCCATCTTGGTGAATGAATCTACGGTCACCATGATTACTTGGTTACCAGAGGAGGTAGGTAGAGAGCATATGAAATCCGTGGATAGAGTACACCAAGGAGCGGAAGGAACCGGTAAAGGTCTTAATAAACCTGCCACCTTAGTTTGGGGTGTCTTAGTCTGGGCACAGACTGGGCATGCTGACACATAGGTTTCAGTGTCTGTCTTTAGCGAAGGCCACCAAAAGATCGCTGAAGCAGCTACTGGGTCTTCCTGATACCCCGATGACCGGCTATAGGAGAATCATGGCACATTTTCAGGGCTTCTGTCTGCACTTTCTTGGTAGGTAGGAAAAGAGCATGTTGATGATAGAAGTAGTTGTCCTTCTTCTGCAAAAAAGGAGTCACTTTATCCCATTCTGAAGCAGACAGAAACTGGTACTCAGATTGAATGCGTTCTTGAAAAGATTGAGTAGCTCCGATGATCCTGCTAGCCTCAATAAGATGTGGAGAGGAGTTCTGGGCTATGTCAGGATATCTGCGGGATAAGGCATCTGCCACTAAATTCTGGGAACCAGGTATGTACGTGATCACGAAATCGTACTGGCTAAAGAAGAAAGCCCATTGAGCCTGACGACTGTTGCGACAGTGAAAGCTCCGAAGACACTGGAGATTACGGTGATCAGTCCTAGTTTCAAAAGGCTCTCTGGAACCCATCAGGAAAGGCCTCCATTCCTTACAAGCTACTTTGAGAGCGAGTAGTTCACGTTCCAGTACAGAATAATTTCGTTCAGCCTCTGATAGGATATGAGACAGATAAAAGATAGGATGTTCCAATCCATCATTGTCCTGCTTCTGCAGCAGAACTGCTCCAAGAGCTCTGTCTGAGGCATCAGTCTCGACGATAAATTTCATGGTATTGTCAGGATAACGCAACACGGGTGCTTGGGTAAAGGCTGTCTTTAATTCTTGAAACGCGCGTTCAGCCTCCTTGGTCCAAATGAAACCCTTCTTTAGGTTCTCTTTCTTAATTGTTTGTGTTATGAAACTTTGTAGGTGGGCAAAGTTATGAATAAACTGACGATAAAAGTTTGATAAACCAAGAAAACATTGCGTTTCTTTAATGGACGTTGGAGAAGGCCATCTAATATGGCACTGACCTTGTCAGGATCCATGGATATTCAGTGTTCATTAATACAAAACCCGAGATACCTTACTTCAGATTTATGGAACTCACACTTCTCAGGTTTACAAAACAATTGGTTCTTCTTGAATCTTTCCAGGACTTGCAGGACATGATCTACATGGTGCTCAGGATCACGGGAATATATCAAGATATCATCCAAATAAATGAATACATATTGATTGAGTGCATCAGAGAACACTGAATCCATAAATCGTTGAAAAACAGAAGGGGCATTGGTCAGTCCAAAGGGCATAACACGATACTCATAGTGCCCAAAAGGGGTACGGAATGCAGACTTCCATTCATCTCCTTACTTGATCCGAAGGAGATGATAGGCACCCCGTAAGTCTAATTTAGTAGATATCTTGGCTCCTTGAATTGCATCCAATATATCTCTGATTAAAGGTAGTGGATATCGATCCTTAATCGTTATTCTGTTGAGTTCACGAAAGTCCACACAAGGACGCAGATCCTTAGTCTTCTTTGGGACGAAGAAGAGAGGAGCCCCAGCGGGGGATGTGGAAGGAACAATCAAACCATTGTGTAAGTTGTCGTCTAAATATTCACTTAGCACCTTCTTTTCTTGGTCTGTCAGACAATACATTCGACCGAAGGGGACAACTTCATCAGGAATCACAGGAATAGCACAGTCATAACTGTGATGAGGTGGCAAAATAGGATTACTAGGTTTCTGAAAAATCCTGATATATTCCTGATAACAATCTGGAACCCCCTGGATAATATTGATAGAGTTAGTGTTATCCTTAGTTGACTGACAGGACCTTTTTGGAGTCCAATAAGAAGTAGTGGAATAACAATTCTGTTGACAAAATGAAGACGTTAGGGATATAGTTCGTGTTTCCCAATTGATATAGGGGTTGTGTCGGGCTAACCAGGGAATTCCCCAAATCATGATGTGATTTGGTGAGGCTATGAGATCAAAGGCAACGTGTTCTTGATGCCCCCCAAATGTCAAACAAAGAGTAGGAGTTGAGGCCACCACAGGTCCTGAGGTTAACGGAGAGCCATCCACCGTGTGAACCTGCTCAGGAGTTTCTTTATGAATGCGGGGAATTCCTTTACTCGTAGCCCAGGTCTCATCCAGATAGAGTCCACTGGCTCCACAGTCAAGGAGAGCCAGAAGATGTTCTTCTTGATCTTGTGAACTTTGTAACTTGACCAAGAGGATAAACAGGGTGGACATGCTTTCTTTGGAGGAACATATTGATGGTACTTCAGCTCCTCCCGTCTCCTTCCTCCTTACAGGGGACGGGAGCTGGCGTTTCCCGCAGGCCTTGAGGGACGTACCGGACAACTACGGATCAGGTGGCCAGCCTTACCACAGTATAGGCAAAGTCCCCTTCGTCGTTGTTCCTCCCTTTCTGACTCTGTCAATGGCCCACGAACCAGATCTATCTGCATGGGCTCTTCATGGGGAGGTGGAGAAGCTTCAGATGGACTATCTTCCGTTCGCCGACTGCTAGCACGGAAGGTACCGGACTGGTATGGAGCTCTAGTTCTACGTCTTTACATCTTGCGCTCTCGAAGTCTATACTCGATGTTCATAGATTGGTCCATTAATTCTTTCAAAGAACAAGCTGGAGAAGAGTGTACAAGCTCATCTTTAATTTCTTCACGCAGGCCTCGGCGGAAAAGGGTTACGAAGGTGCGTTCTACCCAGGAGGTTTCAGCTGCCAGCTGTTTGAAGCGGGTTATATGCTGCAGTACATCCTGATTACCCTGCTGAATGTCACATAAGGCTTCTTCAGCTGCTGCTTCTACCCCAGGTCTCTCAAACATTTTTTTGAAAACAGTCAGGAAAGCGGAATAGTTAGCCAGGACTGGGTCATCTGCAGAAACCAGAGGAGTCGCCCAAGCAAGCGCTGGACCAGACAAGGCGCTGATCAGATAGCCCACCTTAGCCTTATCCGAAGAAAACTGGAGTGGACGAAAAGCAAAGAAAACCATCAGGGCGTCCAAAAATTCCTTCATCTTTAAAGGATCTCCAGAATATCGAGGAATAGTAGCAGATACGGGTGGTATGTCCATTGATCGGGAAGACAAGACCTGTCGTAGCTCAGTGTTCTCTGCCCGTAACTGTTGTAACTCTTGGGCTTGTTGTTGGACAGTCTGTAACATGGCTTGAGCATTTTCTGATGCCTCTCCCTGTGGATCTTCCATGGCGCATTCACAACGCAGAATCTTTTGGCGTTGCAATCTGTCACGAACTTCGCTGGACTTCTCACCTCTGGATTTTGGATTGGCGAATACACCAAGTCTTCTACAGGTCCTGGATACTCCCAGATAAGGGCGACCCCTTCTAGTAACCACGGTGCCGCTTGACAGGCTACGCCAAAGCAGACCGTACCCTCCAGAAGGAGTCCCAGAGGGAAAAAACCCCAACACTGGGGAAAAAACCTCTAACAGGAACTCCTGAAGGAAAACAAGAAAAAACAGGACTTGACAACAGGAAACAAAAATAGGCAGTATCCAGGGTAAAAGGCAGGAAAAAAGGAACAGGTAAAAATCTCCCAAGGCAAAAGCAGGAACAAAGACAGGCAAAAATCTCCCAAGGCATAAGCAGGAACAAGGAACAGGCAAAAATCTCCCAAGGCAAAAAGCAGGAACAAAGAACAGGAGCGAACAGCACAACCAGAAGGAAGTGTTTGCAACGCAAGGAGGAACAAGACTGACTGACTTATATACTGGGAAAAAGGGAAGTGACATCACAGGAAAGGGAAGTAACACCATCTTGGATTGGGAAAAGCCCATAGACCAGTATAGGAAAAAGGAAGTAGTATAAAAGAAAAACAGAGCATGCTGGGACAAAAACACGAAGAAGACAAGATGGACACAACATGGATAGAGACAGGCAAAAGGACCAACAAAAAACCCACCACCAAGAAGAAAAAAGGCTACAAGTAAGTGTAGCGCGTCCGGAAGCGAAATATATGCTTCCCAGAAAGCATAGTCAAAAAACGCGGGGAATGGCGCTCCGAATATCGGTAGCGCGTTCCACCCGCGAGGACAGAATGAGACGCCGCGTCAGAGCGCGGCGTTACACCCCATCCCAGTAAAAAGCCAGGGTAGATTAATTAATAGCTTAATGGACTTCCCTGGTAAGGCAATAGAACATGGACAATAGTCCTCTACTACAAAGACCTTTGCCAGTTCTTGGCCCCTCTGAATTCCTCCCACACTCACATGAGCCACTAAACTGACCCATGGGGGACCCTTTTGCCCACTTGTGGACACAATCTGTAAAGCACCTAACTTTAACTTGCTCACAGATGTATCCTAGTAGGCAGACAGTACTATCATGGCCAATAAAGTGATGTTACCCACTCCATCTCTTGGATCAGTGTTCTGTCATTAACCCAAGGAAAATGCTGCCTATAAGGGCAATAACCAAAAGAATCTATGACAGCTGTCAGTATCAAGAGCAAGACTCTGGACTCCCATGGTTCTCTTACCTCTGGGAGTTCTCAAAGTGGGGAGCAACAGCACCAGGTGTTAGGCTCTCTTCCTCCACTCTCCTTTCCACCCAAACGGGATAATCTTTAACTACCTACTCAGCCTATGGTTGTAGGCTGACTACGTCCAACTCTTAAAAAGGAAACTGCTACGTTTCTTTTTTTTCTTTTTAAACACATCCCGTTTTACTTTAAGGAAAATGGGCTGCATTTAAAGAAAGATTGCGTTATAAAAAGCAATCACAGACATGGTGGTCTGCTGACATTCATCCCTGTGATGGCTGCTATTGATAATGGGTCACAAATTGTGACCTACCTCATTACCATGCATGAGGTAGGTGTATTCTGACCCTCTAGAATCAGTAATAAAACTTTTAAAAGTTTCATACATTAGGAATACCGATTTCCTAATTGCGATTCAAAGAGAATCTCAATTAGGAAATCTGTATTAATTAAGGTATTACATCTGGCCGAATAAGTATGAAACCTCTGTTAATATTAATTCTGTGGAAAGTGTGGAAAAAAGTTTGAGTAAAGTCCTCCAAACTGTTGATGTTCCAGATTTCAGTTTGTTCACTGTTCCCACAGGCATTATGGCGTCTCTTTGTTGGGGCAACATTGGTAAGGTTGGTATTAACATTGTCATGCACTCACCTGGTTCTGACCGCAGAGAAAATGTTGGACTTCCAATCCCACCAGAGAGCAGCTAATGATCAAGCAACTACAAAACTTAAATCATGCAGTGCTCTCAAGGAGGAAAGGGTTGGGATAAAACAAGAATAAATAGATTTTTGACACTGGGTTTGCTCTGCTGACTTGAGACAGTGCATAGGAGGGTATGTACTCCTAGGGCCTTTTAGTGTTGATGTGGGTGTGATGCACTAAAAACAACAAGATGAGTTGTTTACCAGCAGTTTTCAGCATATGGGCCCTCATTATGACATTGGTGATCAGCTGACCGCCACGCTGGCGATGGCGGTAGTACCTTCGCCAGGCTGGCAGTGAAGACCACCAGATTATGACCATGGCAGTAATTCCTCCCGTATACAGCCAATGTACCAACCCAACTGCCAGTGCAGTCCGTCCACTCACCACGGCAGTAGTCCCCTTTAGGCAAGCGGAAGACAATGACCTGCCCACCATATTATGACATAGCAGACTGCCAGGATTTCCAGGGCGGAACCACCACCACCAAAAGCCTGGTGGAAACATATTACATAAAAGGAGACACTCACCTCCAGGGACACAGAGGAGTCT
The DNA here is from genome assembly GCF_031143425.1 of Pleurodeles waltl. Classification (NCBI taxonomy): domain Eukaryota; kingdom Metazoa; phylum Chordata; class Amphibia; order Caudata; family Salamandridae; genus Pleurodeles; species Pleurodeles waltl. The sequence goes on from NC_090437.1 coordinate 835,856,980, forward strand.
GAGGCAGCCATGGAACCTGAACACCAACGCCACTGAATATGACGACGGTGAGTACAGCCGCCTAGCACAAAAGGGAGGGAGGGGAGAGTGACACACACACACACAACACACACCATACACACACACACAGCTCACCCAAAACTATCTGCAGCACAATTCGACAGCAACGTAAGCTAGGAGCATAGAATGCCAGGACACATACCTTTGCTCTAACCACTGTAATACATTGGGTATAGTGACCTAAAGAAAATAAAATATAAATATATATAGATAGGGCCATGGGCCAGTCCAATTGGAGTACAATGCCACAGGGCAATGTCCAAAACCCAACTTGACACCTGACAGCCCAGGCACTCCACTGGGCAGGGGCATCATGTTGGAAATACGCGGGCACCTCAGAGGGCAGGGAGGGGGTGTTCGGGGGTTTCTTCTTGGGAGGGGTGTCCTTGGGCTTGGGTTTGGGAAGGGGTGGCTCTTTACCCTTCCGCTTAGGGGGCGGAGGAGTGGGCTTAGGGCGGGGGGCCCCCTTGTGCCCCTCAGTGTCAGTTGTAGTCTTAGCGGGAGGGACAGCAGTCGAACGTGAGGTGGAGGTAGTGGGCTGGCGATCTTCCACTTACGGGCAGGATGGGTGGGAGGGAAGAGGTCAAGGTGGGAAAGGAAAAGCTTGTTAGGACCAAGGGGTTGGGTTGTGGAATGAGGATTAGGAGTGGAGGTAGAGAGAGTGGATGGAGGAGGAGTAAGTGTGCTGGGCTTGAGTGGAGGTTCATGGACAGTGTGCATGTGTAAGGTGGATGGCTGTTGGGTGTCTGGGTGGGAGTGTTTATGTGTAATTGGAGGGGGGGCAGACCGGGTGGAGAGAGGAAAAACAGGACATGTGGATGTATGTTGTTGTGGTGTCTGCTAGTGAGGTGGGTGTGCTGCATGAGGTTGTGATATTGGTGTGGTGTGTGGGGTGCACGTCTGCGTGTCTGCTGTTGTGGTGACTGTGGGCAAGGCTGTACAGGTGGCAGGATCTGTGAAAGATGATGCAGTGCTTTCAGTGTGGGTGTAGAAGTGACTGTGAAGGAGGAGGAGGAGGAGGGGAGACAGTGGAAGTATGTGCATCTGTGTGTTGGCTGAGTGTGTGCTTGTGGACTGAAGTGTGGAACCTGTGTTTGTCTGTGAGAGTCTGGTCTGTTGATTTGGGTGCATGCCTGTCAGATTGTGTGCATGAGAGCTTTGGGGCTGGGAACAGGGAGTAGGAGGGGGGATGGAAGAACCAGGGACACTGGCCGCCGTCAGAGAGGAGACCAGAGCCTTAAACAATCTGTGTAGTCCAGCCAAACCACCATGAATGCCCTCCAGGAATGCATTACATTGCTGCATCTGGGATGCCAGCCCCTGGATGGCATTCACTATGGTTGACTGCCCTACAGAGATGGATCTCAGGAGGTCAATGACCTCCTCACTGAGGGCAGCAGGGCTGACAGGGGCAGGGCCTGAAGTGCCTGGGATGAAGGAGACGCTCACCCCTCTGGGTGAGTGGGCACGGGCAACTGGGTAAGGGGGCTACTCGGAGGTTGGTGCTGGTTTGGGGGGTGGCGGACGATGTTGTAGCTGTGGTGGTCCCAGAGGGGTTCACCACAACCAGGGAGCTTCCATCGCAGGAATAATCTGAGTCAGTTGTAGTCGCTCCTGTCTCCTCCGTGGTGCTCCCCTCGCCCTTTTATCCCCTGGTCCCCTCGGCATCTGTGCTCTCCACCTCCTGGGTCCCGTGGGCTGCAGCTTCCCAACTCGCCGGTGCCCCAGCTCCTTCACCAGATGATGCTAATGCACACAAGGACAGGATAAGAAAAGGAGAGAGGGTGGAGGAGAAAGAAAGGGAGCACAGGGTCAATCACAGCAACGACAGCACATATGGCATACACATCACAATCACTCACTTGGACTAAGACTGTGCAGTATGGATCTCAATGCCAAACCATTACCTGGGTACAACAGCAGTAAAGAACCCAAACACTAACATCTGCACACCTACTGGGACACACTAAGCCCTGTCTGCCATGGTATACCAAGCATACATACTTCCCTACATTGCTAAGCAGGATCACACTGGAAAAGCTAAACCAGCTTATTGGGGCACCCACTGACTTTAACGTTGCACCCAAACACCATGGGAGCTCACAATAATTTAAATACTACATAGTCTGTACCCACCCCCTTGTGGCAGCTCTGCTGCCCTAAAGTGTCCATCTAACTCAGGATTGGCCACTGCCAGTATGCAGGTTATTAGGGGTGTCAGGCTCTGACGGGCACCCCTCCCTCATTGGGAGGCCGTCCCCAGCTGGGCCTCTGCAGTCTCCCGGGCCCAGCATCTCAGGTCCTCCCACCGTTTCCTGTAGTGGGTGCTCCGCTGGCTATAGACCCCGAGGGTCTTTGAACGTCCTAGGCAAAGGCACGCCACAACCCTTTCTTCTGATGGGCGCTGACCTGCAGAGGAGACACAGAAAGAAGGACACCATGAACTCAACACTCCATCCAATGTCAGGAATAGCTTACAGACTGCATAGAACCGACATTTAGCACACGCATGACCCCTACCTCTGCATACACATTGAATGCTAACAACCCCTCAATGACACACTGTCAGCCCACACATACATCTACATGCAGCCATGCCGCATCCAGAAAACCCATGATTTACTCACCTGTTGGTCTGGAGGCCCATACAACTGCCCATACAGGGATGGGAGCCCTTCCACAAGCTTCTCCAGCTCCTCCATTGTGAAGGCTGGGGCCCTTTCCCCTATAGCACGGGCCACTGTAGGTTCCAGAAACAGGTCACAGCAGCACACGCAGTGGAGATGTTGACCCGGAGAGAGTCAGGAATCAAGTGAAGTGGCTCATACGAAATGGCGGTCATGTCTGCGGTGGTGAACACCGTCACTGCCGGCATTGATCATCATTGGTCCCTGTACTCCATTGAGCTCCATGTTGGCCAATGAGGAGTTCCACGCCGGTGCAGACCGCCTTCCGCCATGACATCAAGCGCCGGCGGAATGAGTTCACTTCCACCTGTCCCTGCATACGGAACAGGTGGTTGCCATTTTCCAATGCTAGTACTCATGTGGGACCAATATATGTCCGTCAATGCCATGGATTGTACACACCTACACAATTCCTGTTTCCTATATACATACATGCACTGTGTACTGTGATGTTGTGTGTCCATACTTCTTGGCTCAATAGATGCCAAGCACTGCCAAGCATGAAGCTGAGGAGGCAAGTACCTGTGTACAGACCCCTGTGGACTTGGCTACACTGGAGTACCGGCACATCATACTCACCGATCGTCTGGACAGAGCCACAATCACTGAGCTGTGTCAACAATTTAAGACAGCTCTGATTCCTGCTATCCGTAGCACTACAACAATTCCCCCTATTGTGCAGGTACTGTCAATGCTCCATTCCTTGGCAAGTGGTTCATTCCAGGTGACTGTGGGCTTGGCTGTAGGTATGTCACAGCCAATGTTTTCAAATGTGCTTAGAAGAGTTTTGCCTGCCTTGCTAAAACACATGAGCAGCTGCATCTCATTTCCACAGAGTGAAGATTTGCCCCCTGTGAAGGCCGGATTCTACACCATGGGACATATACCACATATGATTAGACCCATATTGCCTTGTTCCCTTCCAGGACAAATGAGCAGGTCTACAGGAATAGGAAGAGTTACCACTCTATAAATGTCTAGATGGTGTGCCTTGCTGATCAGTATACCTCCCACATCACTGTGAAATTTCCTGGATCTGTGCATGATGCCTATGTGTTAAGGAATAGCAGTGTCCCACAGGTGATGGCACGACTACAGAGGCAGAGAGTGTTGCTCATAGGTGAGTCTGAGTCTTCACCCAATGTATGTCACTGTATGCCACCTGAAGCTGTACTCTGTGCCATTGTACATGAGTAATGTGTGTCCCTCACTACTTCCAGGTGACTCCGCCTACCCAAACTTGTCCTGGCTGTTGACACCAGTGAGGGATCCGAGGACAGGGACAGAAAAGTGGTACAATGAAGCACCTGGGAGTACCAGGAGGGTTATTGAATGTGCATTTGGGTGACTGAAAGCCAGGTTCTGGTGCCTCCATGTCATTGGTGAATCCCAATTCCACGCCCCTAAGAAGGTCTGCCAGATAGTGGTGGCTTGCTGTATGCTGCACAATTTGGCACTCAGACACCATGTGCCCTACCTGCAGGAGGAGAGGGGGAACAATGCTCCTCTGGCAGCAGAGGACACTGAAGACAGTGATGAGGAAGAGAAGGAGGATGTGGACAACAGGACACATATGATACAACAGTACTTCCACTGAAACACAGGTAAGACTGTACTTCTGGTCATACCTCCATTACAGTTAAGTGCTGTGTGGCTGCTGTGTTGTGCCAAGCACTACCTTTACTTCTCAATTGACTATCACTTATGTTTTCCCTTTTTGCAGATGTTGATGTGGTCACATCTGTGTACTGATGTGATGACTACAGACTGCTTTAACACGTTTGTTGGATGGATTCGCACATCACAGGACATTTGCACAGAATAATGCAGTTTAAGACATTGCACATTGTTGCATGATAAACCACAGACACTTCAGATGTGTTCAAGGGTGTTTATTGAAGTGACACAAAGGATGGGATAGTGCAATAGAGTGGGGTGATGGTGAAAGTAAACTTCAGTGTAGTGACCCAGTTGGTTTGTTGCACAGGTCCTGCATCCATAGGGCCATAGGAAAAGGAGCAATGGCAGTAAAAAATGAACAAGGTGTCTCAGTGGCACACAAGGGAGACATTCAGGAGGGGCTCATTTCCTGGCAGTGGTTTGGGACTTGGCAACAGTCTCTGGTGTCTGTCTGAGTCGCACGGAACGTTTGTGGTGTGGTTCACCTACTGCATGGGGAGAGGTGCTGGTGGCCTGTGAGTGATGTGGCAGGTCCTCCTGTTGACTAGCTGCAGCACATGTTGTTGGCTGGTGAGTAGACTGGCTAGTGGAAGGGGCCTGCTGGTGTGCTGCCTACTCATACATCGTGTTGGCCATGTCACCCAGCATTCCTGCAATGGTTTTAAGGGCTGCAACTGCTGCATGACCTCCTGGCAGTGAACCCCCTGCAGCCGCTAGTTCTCTTGCAAGATGGTAATCACCTGGCCCATCCTGTCCTGGGATTGTTGGTAGGCCCCAGGACATGTGTCTCCTGGGCAGTCGGTTCCCTGGGTTGGGCCTTCCCCTGGCACACAGCTAACCTCCCACTGGGTCTGGCCCCCTGTGCCTGTGTGCCCTGAATGGTATGCCCAATCCCACTTACACCAGGGCCTTCATCGTCTTACCTGTGTGGTGTCGACTCGGGTCCCTGTACAGGTGGGCACACAAGTGATCGACGTGTCCTGGTGATGGAGGCTTGGGGATGTTGGGTGGCTGCTGTGGTGTTGGAGTCAGATGGGGGGGCCCTGTGGTGGACTGGGTGTGAGATGTGGAAGCCGACTGACCAGTGGTGCGAGATGGGCCAGGGAGATCATCCGATCGGGGCATCCAGAGTTGCTTTAATCACTGAGGGCATCTTCTGGTTTGGGACTGGGTTGCTGTGGCACATGCTCACTGCTGACATTGGCCTGGGTACCTGTGGACATGTGAAAGATTTGTTTCAGTCATTGTCTGTCACATATTCAGCATTTCTGGCTTTCCCTATGGGTTGGGTGTTGTCCTCCCACTTTTGGTTAGTGTATGCTGGTGGATTGTGGGATTGATAGTACTACATGCTGCCCATGCATTACTGTTGTGTGTGCATGCAGAGCTGGGAGGGGTGTGCTTGCAGTGGGTAGGGCATGCAAGGGTACACAATTGAGGGTGGGTATGGGGGTGATTCACTGTATGGGATGGAGTGGGGTGAAGGGAGTCAGGGTGAGGGAGTGACATGCCATGCAGGTATCAGTGGTGGTAGGGTAGTAATGGTGACGTGCCAGTGTCCAGCCCTCCAGTGACTCCAGTGAGGCCCTCAAGATGGAGGATTGCCAAGACTTTCTCCTCCCAAGCTGTCAACTGTGGGGGAGGAGGTGCGGTCCACCGCCAGTCATCATGATGGCAACTTGGTGCCTGGAGGCCACTGCACGCACCTTCCCCCGTAGGTTGTTCCACCTCTTGCAAATGTCATCCCTTGTGTCTGGATATGTTCCCATGTAGTTCACCCTGTCCACGATCCTCCGCCATAGCTCCATCTTCCTAGCAATGGATATCTGCTGGAACTGTGCACTGAAAAGCTGTGGCTCTACCCTGACAATTTCCTCCATCATCACCCGCAACTCCTCATCTGTGAAACAGGGATTCTTCTGTGGGGACATGCCTATTGTGTGGTGCATGTAGTGTGTCTGTTGTGCAGAGTGTGATAGGTGTTGGGGTATGGTGTGTGGTGTGTGATGCGTGAAAGGTGAATAGGTGGCTGTGGTTTGTGTGTGCAGTTCTTGTATTATCTTTTGCTGGCAAGGTGTAGTCATGTTTGCAACGGATTGTGGGTTGTGTGGGGTGTCTTTTATAGTGCTGTTGCTGGGTGTGTAAGGTGTGTGTAAATGTGTGAGGTGTGGGTTTTTCAATCCGGCCAATGTTGGCTTCTGTTGGTGTTGGGTGCACAATTCTACTGCGGTGGTGTGCACTGCAAATGGCTGACCACCGTTGAGTGTCCACTGTGGTGATTCATGGTCCATAATATGTAGGGTGGTGTATTGCTGGCATAGTTGGGCAGGTGGTGGGTCCAACAGTTTTTCACCTCCGTTGGGACTGGCGGAATTGTTGTTTCGGCTGGTTTCTGTTGGTTTTGTGTTTGTGTGTCACAATCTGGCGGGTGGTCTGTTGGCGGCCGACACCATGGCGGTCTTCGGAAAAGACCACCAATGTCATAATGACCACCATATTCCATTAGGATTGATCTCCAGGAAAGTATGTTTTTCCTTCATTTTTCGGTTCCTTTTCAATTTCATCATTTAATTTTTGTTTTGTCTTCTTTCTATTTGTCTTAGCTTAAATTCTTCCTTTCATTGCAAAATGCGATATGCAAGCAGCCATTTTCACTTCAACTTCATTTTTCCTTCCTTTTCTCTTTTATTGTTAGATGTAACACATTGGCACAAATGTAAATGGGGTCTAGTCTTTTTAGCCTAGACTCGCTTGGATGACATCAGAGTTTAGCCTCATTCCGGTTCCAATATGATTACCGGCATTCCTCTACGATTGTAAATGGCATCACATCATCATTTCGAATGGTGAGAACATTGTGCATCATGCGTTTCTTAACTGGGTGATTATGTCCTTTAGTTTCTCTGTACTCGTGATTCATAGTATGTGAGGTGTATTTGGAGCCTCCGCTTTCCACTAGAAAGCCACTGAGCCTTTAAATAATTTGCTTCTGGTGAAGTTTGTTCGAATGGGTGAGTGCTGCATTATGCTGAATTTTGTAAAATCATTTGTTTCTTAACACATTAAGTTGGTTTGATTTTCAAGTAATGAACACTCTTGGTTCTGTTTAGAATGAAAGTGTGAATTTGAAGTTGTAACATCAATAAGTTATCTCCCACTCTTCTTGTCCAAGTAATAGGAGGTAGAAAATGTATTTATATTTTTCTGCCTGGAGATTGATCAATCCTAATGGAATATATGTTTTTATTTGATGGAGGCTCTATATGGCGTTCCTTTGTGCGTACAATCTCATTACCACTTTGGGATATACACTTGGGAATTTCAGTTCAAAGGTGTCCCCTCACTAATTACTTCGTCCTGATGAGACCCCGTTCAACATGGAGGGTTGAAATGTCATTGATTGAGCTATAGTGAGCTCTGATTGCCCTATGTTTTGAGACTGAAATGGGCATTGCTATTTGTTTTTTGTAGAGTCGTTTATAGCCATTTGTTTGAAACCCGTTTTGTTTTGTGTTATATGTTGATATATGAATGTCATTATGGGGGTTATTCTAACTTTGGAGGAGTGTTAATCCGTCCCAAAAGTGACGGTAAAGTGACGGATATACTACCAGCCGTATTACGAGTTCCATAGGATATAATGGACTCGTAATACGGCTGGTGGTAAATCTGTCACTTTTCCGTCACTTTTGGGACGGATTAACACCTCCTCCAAAGTTAGAATAACCCCCTATATGTCATGAGTTCAAGCTAGTGGGACCCCTTGACATTGGAGACAGAATTGACTTTGGATATGGATCGGATTAAGTTATTTTGTACAACTCAATTAGAGAGAAGCCCATTTTTTCAGTACATTCCGTGGTATAGGTAGTTATACCATTGTGCGTTGTTTTTAAATATAAATAAGTACCAAGGAGAAGAACAGTTGTGTTTGATGTAGTCAATAGCCCAGGTCCTTTGCTGATAGAGCAGCCTCATTGGTAACTTTCTTGTAGGCAAATGAGTATCTCCCACGCCACATGGCAGCAGTCAGCCCAACCCTCCCTGTTCTCTAACAGTACCTCACCAAAACCCAACTGGTAAATATGATTTGTGGCAGCTTTGCATGAACTCTGAAGACCCCTCATGGAAATCATGGTGCAAACAAGTCTTATCCTTTTCTCTCCACATACAAGTCTCTTACACACACATAGCCAAGAAAGGAGATGCAGAACAGTTTTCAATACATTTATTGATAGGACTGCAATCTATGATAAAATGCATGAGCTGCAATGATTATGATAAAGAGGAACAACAAAATCAGGATTGTGAAAATTAGAGATGTGAATATAAACAACCCCATACAATTCCTACCTAAAAGCCTAATCTCTAGCCCCTAAGTGAGAGCATGGTGATGTAAGCCACTCTGTTTGTACAGTGTCCATGAGAAACACAGCCCACCCTCGTTACCGTGGTACAAGGTCAGGCCGCCAGTCCCAAGATTAGAGTTCGTTGAGACACAAAGGCTGAAGTCTACCAAAAATTGGCATGCAGCATGGATGGAAATTCTGGCTGGAATCCCCTCTAATGCCCTTTGTCATACAAGATGTTTTTATAGTGGACATGCTTATGTTCATGCACAGAAGTCTGAAGCGGGTATGTACCTAAGCACTGGACTGTTTATGCAGTCTTGGGGCTGGCAATACAAACTATTATTCTGTGTGCCTCGCATTCTGTTCTTGTGATTCCAGAGAAAAGAACATGATGCTAAATATGTCATCAATAACACTGATAACAACACTTTTGCAAAATAGCAACTGATAATAAAGCTAAAACACTGCCACTAAAAGAAGCAATAATAAAATGAATACAATTCATAAAATCCAATACAGAGCATAATTACTAGGTAAAATGGCACAGGCCGCAATCCTAAGCCATCTCTGTGCCCAATCAACTAACTAAAATGGCCCACAGTACCCTCCCTAATTGCTGGAACAAGGGTGCAAAGACCAAGCCCTAATGTTAAAAATGTTCTAATAAACGTGTAAAAACTCTAAAAGCAAGGCTAAAACATATATAGGAAGTAAATGTCTAAATTGACAAGCGAAGCAGGCCAACAGATAGGCTGAATTAAAAGGGATTTTGGTATGACATGTTACTTTTTGGAAAAAAAACAATGGTCAAACTTTAACAATAATGACGTTCTTAAAAAAATCTACGATGTCATCAAGGGAGGTTGAGACCAGGAAGGACTCCACTTCTGCAGGTGGCAAGTTTATCAGGGTATTGGCAGAAGGATCCACAGAGCAGAAGTTTGCAGAAGCCTCCAGTGCAGATTGAACTACTAGGTAGCACTATCCATTGTGCCACATGTCGTTGAAGCCAGCAAGTCCATAAGCGGTTGCTCATAGGATGCCTCATGAAGCAACCACAGTTCCAAAGGGCATGTCTATGAATGAACCCTCATCGAGAACATTACCACATCCTTGTCCACAGGAGGTGGAGGCTGCACATCAAGGCACCAACAGGTGCACATTCGAACAGGCACCAGATGCAATGGAAGACTGGCTGAACACACGTCAAGATTGGCCTGAATGTCAAATACCAATCATGCTCCAGCTCCCCAAGCAAAGAAGCTCTGAAACACTGCATCATGTGTTCACTACACAATTGGGATGGTGGTACCTCCATCACTCCATTTTGCTGAGAGAGAACATACACTGCATATCAACAGTAGCAGCAGCACAGTTATGCCTATTGATGGCAAAGTTATAGGGAATCCGCCAGAGATACTTGAGAAGAGTGAGTGCTCCAAACATGGTCTGGAAGGTGCTAATAAATCCAGGACTGACAGCCTTAAAGAAGTGAACAATCCCCACAGTATTCGATGTGTTGAATATTCTGCTGACCAATTCACCAAAATGCTTTGGGAAGTTGGTATTTAATAGGGATTGTGTCTCAGCTGCTAATCTTGCTATCTGAAGGTTGTACGTCACTCTGGCCGATGTCAGGGCTGCAAGTTTTTGGAATGATAGTGCCTTTAGTCTGCAGAGCTTGCAAAGTTTACATTAAAAGTAGCAATGTGAGGCCACAAGTCTGCTACTTTTATCTCTTGTGTGGGGAGGGGAGTAAAACATGGCCGCAACAAGTTACTAGTCAAGTAACTGAAATCACGTAAGCAATTCCCAGCTTCATTCCTCAAAAACTTTGATCGTTCAGAACCACATACCTTCATTAGAAAGTATCTGAAATACTGGTTGAATCAAAGAGATGGGAGTGTCCTTTAGATCGCATGCCAAATTTGCAACCTCTGCGCTGGAAAGACAGTGCAAGGACACCTGCTCACTAACCGCATTCTCACATTTGCTTCTGCTAAGAAAGACCTCAATTTCGCCTTTCATACATTTGTAATCGAAAGGCAACTCCCACACCTCGTGTATGTAGCTGTCTCCTAGCTACTTTGCGAAACGAAAGGTGAAAATTGGCAAATTTAATACTCCATGTATTAGCCATCCTGGCCAGGAGATATCTGCTACAGTGGTAGGCCAAGTTTTTAATTTCTCAATGTTTAGCATAATTTAACTTGCTACTTTTTTAGCCTTGATCTGTTGTTGTCTGGACAAATTAAAAGCAGCAAATAATTTAGTACCGTTATCATGCATCCAGGGCTCCCAGACATTTTTGAGTACCGGCAGTGTCCAACTTAACTGCATGATGGTGTAAATTCTGTTGGACAGAGTGTTCACACCTTATCTATCTGCCTCAAACGTGCAGCAGCTTTCATCTGGGATAGATTCTAGATCTTGTTATATATGGCACACAGGAAACGTTTTGAGCACGGCTTCCTAGGTCCTAGCAGGAAATCTTGTAGATTGACATTCTCAGACAGGAGGCTAAGGTGTTCTTTTAAAGATTTTAAAGTATAGGAACACAGCCATTGTTGGCACAGTTTACCCACACTATGGGGGTCATTCCAATGTTGGCGGGCGGCGGAGGCCGCCCGCCAGAATTCCCCCCTCCGAAATACCGTGCCGCGGTCAAAAGACCGCGGCGGGTATTACAAGTTTTTCCCTGGGCTGGCGGGCGGTTGCTGAAAAACCACCCGCCAGCCCAGGGGAAAACGACCTTCCCACGAGGATGCCGGCTCGTAATCGAGCCGGCGGAGTGGGAAGGTGCGACGGGTGCAGTGGCACCCGTCGCGTATTTCAGTGTCTGCAAGGCAGACACTGAAATACTTTGCGGGGCCCCCAGGGGCCCCGCGACCCCAACTACCGCCATCCTGTTCATGGCGGCTTTCCCGCCATGAACAGGATGGCGGTAGGGGGGGTCGGAATCCTCATGGCTGCGGAGCGCGCTCCGCAGCCATGGAGGATTCACACGAGCAGCGGAAAGTCGGCGGGAGACCGCTGACTTTCCGCTTCTGACCGCGGCTGAACCGCCGCGGTCAGAATGCTCGTTGGAGCACCGCCAGCCTGTTGGCGGTGCTCCCGTGGTCGGTGGCCCTGGCGGCCGTCAGAATGACCCTCTATATGTAGTAATGATACCTAAGTGTTGAGTGGAGACAAAGCGAGGATCTGACTGGCTTGTTGTGAAACCCCCAGAGGAATTAACAAGATGTGCACAGTACTCATTTGCGTCTATTTGACACCACAACTAGCCATGTTTGCCAATTGTGAAATTTTGCAGGTGAGGGGATACCGAGCTCATTCAATTATTTTATTTTTGCTAATCCCAAACAGGATGTTTGTTGGACAGTGTCATTTAAACATATAGGGGGTTATTCCAACTTTGGAGGAGGTGGTAATCCGTCCCAAATGTGACGGATTTACCACCAGCCGTATTACGAGTTCCATAGGATATATTGGACTCGTAATACGGCTGGTGGTATATCCGTCACTTTACCGTCACTTTTGGGACGGATTACCACTTCCTCCAAAGTTGGAATAACCCCCATAATTTGTAAAGGAATAAGGCATGCTCTAAACAAGGCTTTACAACCCTCTATTTGCCAATCTTTTGTGCCCCATACACTTTCCGTTCAGTAGTTTTTTTTCCTATACTCATACCCTTCAACAGCAAGATGAGAAACAAAGGAATCCGTGTAGATTCAATTTGTGTCGGTTAGCAATCATTTTCTCATTCTGGAAGGCTGCAGTTTAAATATTATGACACACCACTCCTGGAGTCATGCCCAGTTAAATACGCAAACTCATCTACATATGTTTTGGGAGACCCCACAAGTGGTGTCAAACAATATTCCCACTGTGTGTGGTTGTGAACTAATCTTGGAGCACTGGTTTGGTGCAGAAAGGAATGTCCAAAACGATGAGAACAAAGCATTTCCCCATAATTTGCATTTTCACGTCCAAATACTGTGTAATATTCAAGCTCAGACAGCATAAAATCAACTGTTTTAACATCCCAGTCATTGAAAACAATACCAGGGGTAATTACATCACTCACTGAATCTTTAAACACATACGGAATGTGAATGACCTCAGTAGGACCATACATATAAAATCGTACACACAGTTCCATCTGCAATCGGATCTGCAAGAATATTCACTAGGGACAAGTCTCTACTGACCTTATTGGAAGATAGGTAGGGCGTCAAAACCTCATCAGCAGCTCAACGTCAGAGTGTTCAGGAAGATAGTGACAATTTATCAGAAGGAAAGCAATGTCAACAGTATCCACAGATAGTACCATGGATACATTAAGTAATTGTTCTTAAGCCAGATGTATAGCTTATGTTTCTTTGATACAGTCTCAGTTGCAGAAGCAGATGAGTCAGAAGAAAAATCATCTAGGTCAATGAAATAACCAGAAACAGTCTGTGCAAACACAGGAGCCAGTACAGGGCTGGTGAATGGAACTATTTGTGGTGGTTCATAGTAAACAATGTCATCTGCCTGGGTCGAATTGGAATAAAAGCGTTCCACATCCTGGACAGCATCAACAGGAATCAGCAGAAGCTCATTCTCCACGCTCCCCATGCACGAGAAGGCAACAGTAGCATTGGTGCTGGCAGAAACGGTGTTTACTGCTTGTAGAGGTATATCCTGTTGCGTAATGAGAGGGGAGCGAGTACTACCCAAGGGACCCCCTAGGTCTACTGTGCAGGATCAGCCACATAGTTCAACTTGACGTTGTCAGTAGAAACAAATCTGTTCCCTCTGGAACCAGGAAGAGGTGGTACAATAACAGTTTGAGTAGTGTGTATTCCCAGGACTGAAACTGGTGTTGTGTACGATGTGCCAAAATCCCTTTTCACAGCATTCTTTTCACACACTAGATTTCCAACTTTAGCAATCCATTCTGTAGATGTTGTTGGCTAATCCCTTATTACCCATGGGGCGACACGGGCAGATTAATTTTCATCACAACATTGCTGTAGAGCCTGTAAAACAGTGACACATTAATTTATGTCAAACAGTCAATACATAAGTAAACCGAAGAGGACCTCAAAAGGGGTGTGACCTCCCAAGGACCTTCCAGGCAGATTATTAAATGCACTCTGGACCACTTATAAGTGATGAAGCCTACTACAGCCTGAACCTCTAACTCTAGCTCCTAAGGACTGTTTAGATATCAATTTTTCCTCTCCACCATGCTAGTTCCCACAGGATGATAGAAGGAGGAATATGGAGTTGAACACCCATTGTACCCATGGTGTCCCTGAATACCCTAGAGGCAAAATTAGTGCCCTGGTCTGAGTAGATTGCTGCAACCATATGTACAGATAAAGATCAGCAAATCTTTAATAACAGTCTAAGCATCAGCCAACTATTTTGGCCACCAAAAGCATTTTTGTAATAGTGAGAATGTAGCCGCTACACCTGTGTGAGCAGTATCGACATTCTCATGTGCTGCTTTCATCAGACTTTTTCTCTGACCTTGGATGGGGATCACACGATTTCTCACCCTTGGAATGTTTGCAAATGTAATGTTCTGGGCACTGAGATGGTAAGAAGCTGGAAAGGCTTTTGGTAAATGCTTGCTGTCATCCAACGCTTTCACAGTAGCCACGGCCACATTATCCAATCTCATCTCAGAATGAGTTATTGCAGCAACAGAAGCCATAGCTACTGCAGATTTGGCAGCTTCCTCAGCCAAGTTATTTCCTACAACGTGTACTCCTACACATAGATGGCCCAATGTATGTGCTACATGAGCATTTGGTAATCTTTCCCCCCACAAGTTTCTGTGTTTGATGGTGTTCCCTTTGCAATCTCTGAAGCCATTCAGGCGCCAGTGATTCAGGTAATTGTTGTATGACTAGACACAATAAAACAAATCACAAGCAATTAGTGTTGGGAAATCTGGATCCATACGTTCCATTGCCAGGACAAGAAACTTAAGCTCTGCCAACTGTACTGTGCAGACCCCTAGGGTCTGAGTTTAGGTATTCTGAGGGTGGAATGTACCATCCCTCATCCCTTAGCTTGTGACTGCACATACGGCTGAATATTGATGTTTAGTACCTACATATGGTTGTGCTGAACCATCAGTGTAAATGACAGTTTGTTAATAGACTAATAGTAATATATTAGTAGGTGCAGGTTACCCCTGTTCTTATTGGAGGAATTCCTGGGTCAAACGTTTTGTGTCAAAGATGTAATCAACATCAGTGGCGGTCAGGGAGGCAATTTGCTTGGAATTTAAGAGTTGTTCACAGACTTAATTTTACCCGGAATTCAAGAGTTGGTCACAGCTGTAAATAGTGCAATATAGTTCTCCATTATTATTCTTAAGTCAGCATATCAACACATTGCCTTAGCTTAAGAGTCACAAGACTTAACCATGCTTGTCATGCAATTCAAAGTTATTAGGCTGGCCTCAGCAGCCAGTGTATTCCAAAAATGTATGGAAATGCTGTTTCAAGCCTTCAGCAGAGAAATAACATTTCAGGATGACATTATATTAGTTACAAAGGCCCATATTTATACTTTTTAAGCGCCACATTTGCGTCATTTTTTGACGCAAAAGCGGTGCAAACTTACAAAATACAATTGTATTTTGTAAGTTTGCGCCGCTTTTGCGTCAAAAAGTGGCACAAATGCGGAGCTAAAAAAGTATAAATATGGGCCAAAGAATCTTGAGGAACACAGCAAGCTTCTAGAAACAGTATTAAAGGTACTAGAAGACAAAGGCATGTCTGCCAGCATATACACTTGAAAATCTTTCCAGAAACAGATATCTTGTGCACAAAATAACATATAAAGGCATAGCACCTAAGAATGATTTGCAGGATGCAATTAGAAATGCTGCCAAACCTAGAGATAAGGATACACCTAGATCATTACGATTGGAGAGCACTATGCATGATTGTATAAGGCTCTATCATTCATACTGAACCATTATGTAATTTGTTGAGAAACAGGGAACACTTTCTGTGGTGTCTTAGCAGAATTCAGTCAGGCTGGGGAAATTAAAATGATGAATGAATTGTGTTGCCCACCCTCACCATCTTAGAGGAAGATATGCCCTTAGAAAAAGACTTGATTAAGATTGTTCATTATTGGCATCCAGTAACTACCGCTGCCAAAACATCACTCAAACAATATTACTATTGGCCTGTCATGGTTTAATGGTTGATAGGTTCATATGTAACTGTGAATATTACATTAATTCTGATACACGTTTGGAAACCTTTATGTTGTATACTAAAATGTGCATTAGAATAATATCCATTAATTTTTCAGGTCATTGCAACATACTGGGGACTGACATGAGATTTGTGGTGGTGTTAGTGGCTAACTTTTTTAAATGGGTTAACTGTTCATTTGTGAGTAGTTCATCAACAGAAAAAGTTGTTATTTTCTTTGTTTGATTTGAAGGAATTCCTAAACTGCTTATGTGTGATAAATTGTGCATAATTTCTGCATGAAAGAATGGTGAGTTTTTTAAAGTATCATGGCATTAAACAGGAGAAAGTTCTATTATATTGTCCTTCTGCTAATGGACAATACTTAAAGAAAGCATTCACTCTACTTTAGCTAATAATAAGAATCAAATTTATTTTCTTAGAAAGTCTAGAGTTAGCATAATACTCTACATTCAGTAATTGTTTTTTCCCTGTACTGCTAGTTGAGTGGGAGAGATGGGAGACTGTTGCTGGCTCCTATGAATGAGACTAATTCAAAAAAATATTTTTTTTCAGGGAAACATACTAATCAACAAACAGGTTCTCAAAAAAGAATAAAATGACACAATGAACAGATGCAAAGTAAAACACAATAACGAAGGAGATTGGGCTCCTATTTGGAAACTCACTGAAATTCCAAAAGGGAAGTCTAAGTTCACTGATACTGTTCAAGTCAAAATATTATCTGATAGTGATGTTTTGTTAAAAGATAGAGGATTGGGGAACATCAGCCCTGTGATAGTTCTCAAACTGGGGCAGAGGAATAAACACAAAGCTGGAATGGATGTGTCTCATTAGGAAGATTATACCCGCACTGAGAAGGGTGTCAATAATCTCCCTGCCAATACTTTGTCTTCAACTGAAGACACTGTATTAAGACAATCAGATGTATTTGATCAACATGGCATTGAATTTTCCTTTCATTGCACAAGAAGTAACAATGTTATTAAAGATTTAAGTATAGTGAACCATTCACTCCATGTACCTGCCAAGTTTTTTAAACTTATTTAGGATTGCCATTTTCTGTTTTTCTGTTATGTGTTTTTATACTTTCTTTAACTTTTTATTCTTTTCAGTTCTGTTTCTTTTTTTTTTAAAAGGAGTGTTGCTCAAATGTGAATTTACCTTAACAAACAAGATACAATGGGTGCCTGGCAAAACAGGAAGCAGTTTGTTTAATTAAACATCATGGCCGGGAAAGCTGTTACAGCACTGAGATCTGAGGTTTGTCTCTCATAGAACATCAAAATGACCCACATTTTATACATTTCTATGGGAACAATAAACACATAAATAATTTTCTCCCTGGTGAAATATGCAAACTTTTGACAAGGAGTTGTAGATACAATTTCCAGAAAGGGAATGCAGGTGGGTCTCGACCTGGCATGGACACTATGTTGGCCAGCTAGTATGTGTACAGATGTCCAGCCTGATGGGCGTGTGGTCACTGTGTGTGCTGTGTCCTGATTGGCTAAGTGTATCTAACTACATGGGCCACCTAACTTTATGGTGTTTTGAGAATGGATGCGTCCCTCTGACCATTTGTGCTATTTTGGGGGCAATCACCGGGGAACATTGTAGTGTTGTTTTCCATCTGTGGTTTGTGATCAAAGCTTGTGTGTTTGGCTGTTATCTCCGATAGACAGCCAATGTACCACACTGACCGCAAGGGCAGAAACAACAGCCACCACGGCGCTAGCCGCCTACAGCCAGGCGGAAGTCACTGTTCCGCCCACCATATTAAGACACACTATTCCGCCACCTTTTCCGGGGTGGTACTAACAACATCAAAAGCCTGGCAGAAACACTGCAGAGAAGTGAAAGGACTCACCATTGGAGACACAGGGAAGAACCACACCACCATGGAACCTGAGCTGCATCTCTTCCCTATGATTTTCTACGTGCTGCTCCACCACAAACATCAACGTCGGTGAAGACGACGACGGTGAGTACAGACGCCTAGCACACAAGGGAGGGAGGGAGTTAAAAGAGTGTGACACGCAACACACACACACCCCCCAACACCATAGACGCAACCAGCTGCATTACCAAAACATTTGTACCCGCTTCCTTGGATGAATAATGCAAGGACAAAATGATTTTGAGAAAGTAAATGTAATGAGAGAAACACATCAAGATAAATAAGTGAGGCAAGACAAGAGATATATACATATGTACACAAAAAGGGACACAGCCGAGTCCACAATCTATGTAGTCTACATGGCCACAGGCCAACGTCCATGGCCACACATGGCACCTGCCTCAACACAGAGAGAACACTGCAAGGGCATCTGTTGGTCAATAGGCAGGTACCTCAGGGGGACAGGGGACGGGGCCACCTCAGCCGGGAGATGGAAGAACACCACTGGTTCTGGAGGGGGCAACATGCCCTGTGCTTGGTCCTGTGGAGTGCAAGGCCACATTCTCTCGAGTGGGTGAATTGCCCACTTGCTCTGGAGGGGACAACATGCCCTTTGCTTGGTCCTGGGGAGTGCAAGGCCACAGTCTCTCGAGTGGGTGACTTGCCCACTTGCTCTGGAGGGGCAAATGTGCCCTGTGCTTGGTCCTGGGGAGTGCAAGGCCACAGTCTCTCGAGTGGGTGACTTGCCCACTTGCTCTGGAGGGGGCAACATGCCCTGTGCTTGGTCCTGGGGAGTGCAAGGCCACAGTCTCTCGAGTGGGTGACTTGCCCACTTGCTCTGGAGGGGGCAACCTGCTCTGTGTTGGTCCTGGGGAGTGCAAGGCCACAGTCTCTTGAGTGGGTGACTTGCCAACTGGTTCTAGAGGGGGCATCGTGCCCTGTGCTCTTGATCCTGGTGAATCTGGGGTAGGTGGGTGTCTTCCCCACTGTTTCCGGAGTGGGCATTGTGCCCTTTGCTCTTGATCCTGGCAAGTCTGAGCTAGGTGGGTGTCTTCCCCACTGGTTGTGGAGGGGACATCATGCCCTGTGCTCTTGATCCTGGTGAGTCTGGGGTAGGTGAGTGTCTTACCCACTGGTTCCGGAGGGGGCATTGTGCCCAGTGCTCTTGATCTTAGAGAGTACAAGGTCACAGACTTTTAGGTGGGTGTCATAGCCACTGGATTTGCAGGGGGCATGCCACGCAGCAGCCCATGGAGGCAAGATTACATACTGTCCACCGGCGGTAACGGCTGCTCAGTGGTGGGGAGAGGCTTCTGCCCATCCCTGTAACCTCGGATGGCTGCTCACTGGAGGTGGTGGTGCTGCTGGTGGGGGGAGGCTCCTGCCCATCCCCTGCAACCTCGGATGGCTGCTCACTGGAGGTGTTGGTGGTGGTGGTGGGGGGAGGCTCCTGCCCATCCCCTGCAACCTTGGATGGCTGCTCACTGGAGGTGGTGGTGGTGCTGCTGCTGGTGGGGGGAGGCTTCTGCCCATCCCTGTAACCTCGGATGGCTGCTCACTGGAGGTGG
Organism: Pleurodeles waltl; assembly: GCF_031143425.1. Lineage (NCBI taxonomy): Eukaryota > Metazoa > Chordata > Amphibia > Caudata > Salamandridae > Pleurodeles > Pleurodeles waltl. The sequence goes on from NC_090437.1 coordinate 835,876,462, forward strand.
TGGTGCTGCTGGTGGGGGGAGGCTTCTGCCCATCCCTGTAACCTCGGATGGTTGCTCACTGGAGGTGGTGGTGCTACTGGTGGGGGGAGGCTCCTGCCCATCCCCTGCAACCTCGGATGGCTGCTCACTGGAGGTGGTGGTGGTGGTGCTGCTGGTGAGGGGAGGCTCCTGCCCATCCCCTGCAACCTCAGACGGCTGCAGAACCATGGTTGGTGGTGGGGACTCCATCACAGTTCCTGCCTCAGGCCCCTTGCTCTTTCTGCCTGCTGGTGCAGGCTCCTTTCTCTTCTTTGCAATAGCTTGGGCAGGTTCCTTTACCCTTAGGACATGTGCCCTGGATCATTTTCCACCATAAGTGGGTGTGGGGACGACTGGGCCAGTGGACTGGGTGGCTGAGGTGCTTGGCTGGGTTCTTCCCACCCTGGCCAGATGTGCAGGACGGGGAGGAGGGGTAGGGAAAAGGTCAATGGTGGATAGGAACAGTTTTTAGGGACACTGGGGTGGGAAGAGGGAGAAGGTTTGGGAGTGGAGAAAGAGGGAGTGGTTGCTGGAGGTGTCTGTGTGCTGATTTTGGGTGCAGGTGCATGGGCTGGATGTTGTTGTGAGGTGGATGGCTGTTGGGTGTCTGAGTGCTTGCGTTTGTGTACCTTTGGAGTGGGGACAGACACAGTGGGAGAGGACACAGGGGAAGTGTGCATGGCTGTTGTGGAGGTGTCTCCCAGTGAGATGTGTGTTCTGCTTGGTGTGGTGGTGATGCTGGTAGTGGATGATGATATAGTGCATGCAGGTCTGAGTGTGGACGAAACTGGGAGGGAGGTGGAGGAGGAGGCGAAGGGGGAGACAGTGGAAATAATGGATGTTGGTATGTCTGAATCAGGATGATGATTGTGTGAGTGCCTGTGGGATGAAGTGTGGTGCTTGTGTTTGCCTGAACCACTCTTGTGTGTTGTCTTCTGTGTATGCTCATCTGCCTGTGCGCTTGGGAGAGGAAGTTGGAGGGGGACAGTAGAAACACAGCAATGGCTGCCATCAGAGCGGAGGCCAGAGCCAGGATTGATCTCTATTGGGCCACCAATCCAGTGTGAATGCCCTCCAGGAATGCACTAGTCTGTTGCATTTGGGCTGCCAGCCCCTGGATGGCATTCACAATGGTTGACTGCCCTACAGAGATGGATCTCAGGAGGTCAATAGCCTCCTCATTCAGGGCAGCAGGGCTAACAGGGGCAGGGACTGTGGTGCCAGGGGCAAAGGAGATGCCCACCCTCCTGGGTGAACGGGCATGGGCAACTCAATGAGGGGTTGCTGGGAGGGCGGTGCTGGTACGGGGTTGGCGGCTGTACCTGAAGCTGGGGTGATCACAGAGGTGTCCGCCACCACCAGGGAGCTTCCAATCAAAGGAGGTATCTGTGTCTGAAATGCCCCCTCCAGTCTCCGCAGTGGTGCTCTCCTCGCCCTCCATCCCACTGGTGCCCTCAGCGTTGGTGGACTTTGCCTCCTGGGTCCTGTGGGATGCAACTCCCTCTGTTGCCGGTCTCTGCTGCTCTGCCAGATGAGGCTAATGCACATAAGGACAGGATGACAAAACAATAAGGGGGGGCAGAGACAAAGGATACACTTGGTCAATGGCTGCACCAACACCACCGCTGGCGTACGAAGCACCCTCACACACAGGGAACAGGACTACACAATATGCATTACACTACCAGAGGAAAAAGTTAGCATCCAAGGCATGGGGAGTGGCACACACCGCCAAATGCAGCACACCTGGGACCCACGCAGCCCTGACCAGTAGTGGATGCTTACAAACTGGGTAGCAGCATTATCCTCTCAGAACCCTAGCCAGTAGGGGACCTATGCTGCAATGTCAGGCACAACCCCCACCCGGATACCACCCTACCATGCGTAAGTTGTAATGATGGGCATTGTACTCACCCCCTTGTGGCTGCTGTGATGCCCTCAAGCACCCACCCAGTTCAGGATAGGCCACTGCCAGTATGTGGGCCATCAAGGGGATCAGGGTCCGATGGGCACCCCTTCCTCGTTGGGAGGCAATGCCCAGCTGGGCCTCTACCGTCTTCCGTGCCCGGCGTCTCAAGTCCTCCCACTGTTTCCGACACTGGGTGCTCCGCCTGCCATAGACCCCCAGGTTCCTCACGTCCTTGGCGATGGCACACCATAAACCCTTCTTTCGATGGGCGCTGACCTGCAGAGGGACTACAAACAGGGAAAAAACATTAGACAACGAGTCCAGCCTGTTACACTTTTGGCCCACCATACCCGTTTCCATCACCACACAACCTGTATGCTGCCAAGAGGACTTCCACCCACACCGCCTTACACGAGGCCTTCAAACACACCACTCCATGCATTCATGCCACATGGATTGTGCCCCCAGTGCACTCACCTTGTAGTGAATCCTAGTTTGTTTTAATGGGATAAAAGGAGTTAGCTTAGCCTTCGGCTTGCAGACTCGTGCCCCCGTCACCTAGTGACTTTTAACCTACTTAGCTTGCTCTGTCTTAGCCCATTTAATTATTTAATTCTTCTAAAATGGCAGCCTTGTTTATAGTTAGGCCACTTGTTATGCTTTGCATTATCAGTGCCACTGCGCTAAGGTGTCAAGATCAAGTGACAAAGACAAACAGTAGGTGTTCCCACTTAGGGAATTTCCCTCTCTATACTTTCGAGGGATTTGCTTATAGTAATTGCTGCCCCAAGCATGTCTGTTATCTATTGTTTGGGAAAACACCTACATCAAGTCCAAGTAGATCTGTATAAAGACATCACACTTTAGAGAGATAATCAGAGGGTTTCCGACCAGAGGGCATCCCCACTATTGCTGATATCGATGCTGCACGTCGTCTGGACGCTGACCCAGTCTTCGTGTCCCTGCGGAGTCTGAGATTGAGACCTCATTCCAAGGTAACAAGGGCTGGGGGCTCCTCTCATGGACATGGTATTGGCAGATTAGGTTTAACAAACCCAGCTCTCCTTTAGGTAGGAGTATTAGCACATATTACACACCTTATGTCCTTTCATGCTATTGCAAGATGGTGGGGGTCTTTGTAATAATGACTCTTGTCTTTACAATTCTGTTTCTTGCACTGTTCATTATCCTAATCATTGCAGCCCATGCAACTTATCGCAGATTGCAGTTGTGTTAAATAAAAACTATTGAAACTTTACTGAATCCTCATTATTGCCTGGGTTTGGACAAGACATGATGTATCTGTGAGAAAGGGGTAATCTCCGTTTAACCACGACACTCCCTGAGATGTCTTACTCTCGAGTCAATGTGTAAAGGCTGCCACAAATCACCTTTTACTATTTGAGATTTTGGTCAGGTGCTGCTAGTGAGCCGGAAGGGTTGAGACGACAGCTGCGACTTGTTGTAGGATAGGCATAGTCGCGTACAAACATAAATACTGTCATCCTTGAGCCAGCAGTCTTGCCTAGAGCAAGAGTCCAAACTACGACAACCTGTTGGTCTGGAGGTCCATACAGCAGTCTGTACTGGGGTAGGACCCCATCCACCAGTCTCTCCAACGCCGCTGAAGTGAAGGCAGGGGCCCTTTCCCCAGTCACATGGGCCATGGTAGGTTCCAAACACAGGTCACAGCAGCACATGCAGTGTCGGTCCTCTCCTGTGGATGAACAGGTAGCAAGTGAGGAATATGACAGAAAATGGTGGTCACGTTCGCGGCAGTGCATACCGTCACCGCCAGTGTAGATCCCCATTGGCCACTGTACCCAATAGGGACGAATGTTACCCAATCAGGAGTTGCAAGGCGTTTCCAGACCGCCTCCACAACGGCGCACAACGTCATCTGAATTACCTCACTTCCACCTGTCCCTCCACGCAGGCTGGTGGACACCATTTCAGGGGAGGTGGGGGGCAGGCCGTGAATATTTTCTGCATCACTGTTGAAAATTGGACATACTATACTAGTCACACTTTCCCATTGCAAGTTAACAGCATGCAAAGTTCTGTTGTAGCCCCATTGTTCAGTTTGTGACCGGCTACTCACTCTTTTGCCCCATAGTTTGCTACTGCTACAGATGAATAGGAGATGGAGACATACCCCAGTGTACAAACCTCTGGTGGACTCAACAACAATAGAGGACAGCCACATCATTCTCACCTATAGACTTGACAGGGCCACAATCACAGAGCTGTGTGCCCAATTCGAGCCTGACCTCTTATCTGCTATCCGTTACCCCACTGGGATCCCCCCTCTTGTGCAAGATCTAGCAGTGCTGCATTTCCTGGCAACTGGTTCTTTCCAAGTGACAGTGGGCTTGGCAGCAGGAATGTCACAGTTAATGTTCTCAATAGTGCTGACCAGAGTGTTGTCTGCGCTGATTAAACATATGTGCAGCTACATTGTTTTCCCCCAGGTTGAAGATTTGGCCACAGTGGAGGCCGAGTTATATGCAATGGGACATATCCCCAACATAATTGCGGTGATTGATGGAACACATATTGCATTTGTACCCCCTCCGTCAAAATGGACAGGTGTTCCAAATCGTAAGAGTTTCCACTCTCTGAATGTACAGATGGTGTGCTTGGTGGACCAGTACATCTCCCACATCAATGCTAAGTATCCTGGGTTGGTGCATGATGCATTTGTCCTGAGGAATAGCAGCATCCCAAATGTGATGGCCCAACTACAAAGGCACAGGGTGTGGCTAATAAGTGTGCCCTGGTCCCCACTCAGAAGATGTTGGTGTATTTGTATGGTGTCGGCCATATAGGATAGTGTGTGGCTAAATGTAGTCCCTCAATATTTTAGGTGACTCTGGTTACCCGAACCTTTCATGGCTGCTGACCACTGTGAGGAATGCCAGGACAAGGGCAGAATAACATTATAGTGAGGGATATGGGTGAACCAGAGGATAATAGAAAAGACCTTTGGCCTCCTGAAGGCTAGGTTCCGGTGCCTCCATCTAACAGGTTGATCCCTGTGCTACTCACTCAAGAAGGTCTGCCAGATTATAGTGGCATGCTGCATGTTACACAACCTTGCCCTGAGACGCCATGTGCCTTTTCTGCAGGAGGAGGAGTCTGGAGATGCCCATGTGGCAGCAGTAGACCCTGTGGACAGTGAGGATGCAGAGGCAGAGGATGAGGATGAGGACAATAGAACATTGGTCATCAGACAGTACTTCCAATGACACACAGGTAAGACAGCATTACTTCACATTTCAATTACATTTTTTGGAATTTCTGTGGCACTGGCATGCTGTTATTTCCCACTTCTGTGCCCACTTACTGTACCCTTTTACAATTCATTTTACAGATGTTAGTGACCACACATATGCTCCTGGTGTGATCACTGCAGCCAGCTACATGTCATACACCTGTGCTCATTTTCTGTACAGTTGAATTGCAATGTCTGTACCTGTTGAAATGAATACATTCTTTAAAAAACGGACATACTCCAAAATTCTTTTTTTTCCAAGGGTGTTTATTGAAGTGCTAAAATATGGAGTGTCAAGTGCAATGGGATGGGGTGATGATGGAGGAATGTCCAAGGTATAGTTCCAGTCTATTTGTAACACAGGTGCATTGTCCAAGGGGACATAGGAAGGGGAACAATGACAGTTCAAGATGGACAGGGTGACAGAGTGGGACACAAGGGTGACAATCAGGAGAGTCTCATTTCCTGGCCGGGGTCTTGGCAAGTGTCTCTGGCTTCTGTCTGGATCACAGGGAATGTTGGTGGGGTGGTTCACCTTCTGTAGGGGGAGGGGTGCTGGTGGCCAGTTGGTTCTGTGGTGAGGCCTCCCAGCCACTAGCAGCAGCAGAGGTGGAAGGCTGTTCAGATATCTGGCTAGTGGCAGGGGTCCGCTGGTGTGAGACTGCCTCCTTCATACTGTTGGCCATGTCTGCCAGCACCCCTAAAATAGAGATCAGGGTGTTGTTGGTGGCCTGCAAGTCCTCCCTGATCCCCTAGTACTAACCCTCCTGCAGCCACCTGTTCTCCTGCACATTGTCCAGGATCTGGCCCATCGTGACCTGGGAATGTTGATATGCTCCCAGGATTTCTGCAAGTGCCTCCTGGAGAGTCAGTTCCCTGGGCCTGTCCTCCCCCTGGCTCAAAGCAGTCCTCCCAGTATCCCTGTTGGCCTGTGCCTCTGTCCCCTGAACCGTGTGCCCACTGTCACTGACCCTAGGTCCCTGATTGTCTTGGGTATGAGGGGTGACCTGGGATCCCTGTAGTGGTGGATACACTGCTGATTGGCGTGTCCTGGGGACAGAGGTGTGGGTACACTGGGTGGGTGCTGTGGTGGTGTTTCCTGATGGTGAAGGCTCTGTGATAGTGTGTGACTGGCCCTGGGTAACCGGCTGTCCAGAGGTCCCTGATGGGCCAGGTTGGTCATCCAGATCCAGAAGACCAGAGTTGCTGTCATCACTGTGGGCCTCTTCTGTTGGGAGACTGGATATTGCTGGCACCTCCTCTCCGCTAACATTGGCTTAGGTACCTGTGGGGATGTAAATGCTGTGTTATTGTTTCTGTGTCTGACATATTGTGCATCCGTGGCTTCCCCTCTTTGATTGTATTTGCCCTGGCAGCTTTCACTTGTGAAAGTTGGTATATGGTGGGTTATCTGATTCTCTCTAGTGTGCTTTCTTTACTGATAGGTGTCCATGCAGGTCTGTGAGTGGTGTCCATGCATTGGTATGGCATGCAGGGCTCGGCATTGGGATAAGTGAGATGTGATGGTGGGGTGTGTGGGAAGTGGTGGAGTGATGGGAGTGAGGGTAGGGGTATGTGATGGCATGCAGGTAGGAAGGTAGCAGTAGTAGAGAGTTGACTTACCAGAGTCCAGTCCTCCTCCTACTCCAGCCAGGCCCTCAGGATGCATGATTGCCAAGACTTGCTCCTCCCATGTTGTTAGCTGTGGGGCAGGAGGTGGGGCTCCACCGCCAGTCCTCTGTACAGCGAGTTGGTGTCTTGCTGCAATGGAACGCACCTTCCCCCATAGGTCGTTCCACCTCTTCCTGATGTCATCCCTAGTTCTTGGGTACTGTCCCAAAGCGTTGACCCTGTCCACGATTCTCCACCATAGCTCCATCCTCCTACCTATCAATATCTGCTGCACCTCTGCTCCAAATATCTGTGGCTCTAACCTGATGATTTCCTCCGCCATGATCCTTAGCTCCTCCTCTGTGAATCTGGGGTGTCTTTGTGATGCCATGGGTGTTGTGTGAGGTGCGTAGGTGAGGGTGTATAGGGTGATGTGTTGGGGTGTGTAATGTGGGGTGCATGAGTTGTGTATGGGTGTAAGTAGTGTGTGGCTCTGGTTTTGTCTGTGGTCTTGGTGTTTGTCTCGTGCCAATGCTTTGTAGTTGTAAAGGGTTGTGGGTAATGTAGGTGTGTGTTTTATAGTGGTGTGGGTGTGGGTGTGGTGTGTGTATGGTTGTCAGGTGTGTGTTGTTTGAATTGTCCAATGTGGAGTTGTTTTGTATGTGTGTGTGTATTTTGAGAGCAACGGTATGTACCACCAGTGGTTTACTGTCATTGAATGTCCACTGTGGTGATTCGTGGATCATAATGTGGGTGTTGCTCTGTTGGCGTAATGGTGTGGGTTTTGATACCACCACTTTATCAATGACCTTTGGGCTGGCAGATTTGTGTATGTGACTGAATAGTGACAGTTTGGTGTATGTGTGTCATGATATGGTGAACGGATATCCGCCGCCGCAGCAATATGTTGGCTGCAGTCAGTGTGGCAGTAAGTGGGATTTACTGCCAATGTCATAATCAGGGCGAGTGTATGGAAGGAAACTCTAGATTAGCTAGACACACACTGTGGTGGGTTTGTTCATCTTCCTCATGTTGACTTTAATGTTGGTCACCTTGCTTTGTTTCATCTGTCTGATTTTCACAACACATGCTGTTTGTACCACAATGTGATTGCTTCAATAAACACATTGAAATCTAGTTCGCATTTTGTGATTTGCCTTAGCTTGCATGAGTAACCAAGTGAAAGGAGTATGTTCCGTTTCCACAACTTCCCTAAGGAGTCAGAGTGTTATGTTGAGGTTGCCATAATCACCTTTTACCTCAGCAGGCTTTGAGGTTTGGCTGAGGCACTGTGAAGTAGCCAGGAGTTAGGACAACAGCTACCAAGTGGTGCGGGTTGCACTCCATCCCCCATGCTTGGTGGTGCTGCCATCTTAAACACACAGTCCTATTACCAAAGTAGGAACCGCATAACAGGTGGAAGCATTCATATATTCAGTGATCAAAAACTCTAGCCTCTGTGGAGGTGCACATTTGTCAGGATGAATTTAGGCTCTGGATGTGGACAATGTCATGGTGTTTCTTGACTTTAAAAAATAAATTCCTTCTGGCATTGGCAAGGCAGGCACTTAAGCTTACAATGCTGGACAAAAATTCAACAAGGTTCGTACAAGTATTCCCATTTAGAGTCCCACACTATATCCATACTTGGGTAGAATTACCATGCCTTGAAGTAACTCTGGGGGTCATTCTGACCTCGGCGGTAAAAGGCCCTTACCGCCGGTCAGAAGTCCGCCATACTACCGCCGCGGCCGCGGTCGACCGCCACGGTCATTCTGACCACCAACTGTGAAACCGCCAAAAATCCGACATCCAAGGAAGGCCGCCACATCAGCGGGCTGCGGAAAACTGGAGATGACCAAACCTCCACCGTCACGCCAACACAAACACGCCCATGCCATTCTGACCCACGAATCCACGCGGCGGTCTTTCAACCGCGGTATTCCATTGGCGGTACACACCGCCGCACTCAAAATACACACACAGCTCATAAACACTGCCACATTGGACAATTTGAAATACGCACACCTGACACACATACAAACAACGCTCCCACACATCCAATCAACTATAAAACACACACCCACATCACCCACAAACCCCCACTAGTTGGAAATCGGAGCGAAGGCGAGAGCGAGAGATAGCGATAGCAAGCACAGCATTAGAAAACCCCAACACACACAGGAACACAACTTCATCACCCACACCACATCTACGCACACATCACCACATATCACCACACACATCACCACAAACACCACCCCACACCTCATCCACACCACCCCATGGCACCCCAAAGACACCCAAGGTTTTCGGACCAAGAACTCCGGGTCATGGTTGAGGAAATCATGAGGGTTGAGCCCCAGCTCTTCAGCACACAGGTGCAGCACACCACCATAGCAAGGAAGGCTGAACTATGGCAAAGGATCGTAGACAGGGTCAACGCTGTGGGACAGCATCCCAGAAATCGGGAAGATATAAGAAAGCGATGGAACGACCTACGGGGGAAGGTGCGCTCGATGATCTCCAGGCACAACATCGCTGTGCAGAAGACTGGCGGCGGACCCCCACCCACCCCACCCCAATTCACAGCATGGGAGCAAGAGGTGGTAAACATCCTGCATCGTGATGGCCTCGCTGGAGTACAAGGAGGAATGGACTCTGGTAAGTAGAATCTCAACCACTTCACCCCCCCCCAAACACCAGCATGCCAACCCCCCCCTCACCCCCAATCTCACCCCCAGCACATAACCTCCCTGCCAATGTCTCACCAGCACAACCCACCCTAAACAACACCAACCCCTGAATGCCAACACAAACCATAGACAGCCACCACCAAGGCATGACCATTGCACATACCCATACACCCCCCCAAACCCTCACAACACCTCCCACAAGGGAATCCCAGCACTGGGGGACAAGGGCACCCAAAATGCACGCCATGGCACACACAGAAACAATAACCATACTCCTTTACCCCTGCAGGGCCCGAACGACAACACACCGCCACGGAGGGTCCAGAGATGTCCATCCCACCCCCAGAACAGGCCCCCAGCGAGGACAGCAGCTCTGTCGACCTAGAACCTGACGACCAGCCCGGACCATCGGGGACCTCTGGACAGTCGGTTCCCCACACACAGGCCACAGCAGACCCAAACCCCCCTGGGAACACCAGCACAGCTCCCACCCAGCGGGCCCATGCCTCTGTCCCGCGGACGCGTCAATCAGCAGTGTGTCCGCCACTACAGGGCACCCAGGCTGACCCAACACCCCAACAACAACATGGACCTGGGGGCAGTGGTAGTGGGCACACCGTCCAGGGGACAGAGGCCCGGGGAAACAGGGCAACTGGGAGGGCTGCTGTGCGACAGGGGGGGGAGGACAGGCCCAGGGAACCGACTCTCCAAGAGGCCCTCACCACCATCATGGGAGCGTATCATCACTCCCAGGAGACGATGGCGACGGTACTGGCCAGGTTCACCGAGATCCAGGCACAGCAGGAGGAACGGTACATGGGGTTCAGCAATGAACTCCGGGCCATCGCTACCGCAATGGGGACCATAGTCCACGTCCTAAACCGCATTGAAACCACATTGCGGGACCATGTGGCACCGCAAAGGGCCCCTGTCACTAGCCAGGAACAGCCTACCACCTCCGCCGGCGCTAGTGGTCAGGAGGCCCCCACAGAACGACGTGCCACCAGAACCCCACCTCCTGCTGAAGAACAACCACCCCGCAAGAGTATCCTGAGATCTGAAAGGAAGACAGAGTAGGATGCCAGGACCCCCGCCAGTCTAATATCCCCCCGGATGTCATTCCACTGTCCCACAGTGTCACCCTGTCCAACCTTGAACTGCCCCTGCTCCATCCTTCCACTGCCATATGAACAATGCACCTGTGCGACCGAGAACTGGACTCTGCCATGGACATAACTCCACCCTCACCCTTCACCGTTTAATATCATGTACCAAAATATAGCACTAAAAATAAATCACTCATTGCACATAATCATTCTGGAGTCAGCCTGTATTATTTACAAATGTATAACACATTACTTATCAATAATGTTCTGTTATATACGTGTGGACAACATACCGATGTCAATAAGCATTAGTCCATGGGCTAACCAGGCAGAAGTCACGCAGTGGGTCATACAGCACTGAAAAGGGAAGGGAAAAGTAAACTTCAGGTTAAAAGAACTGGGGGGCAATACACAAAGTAAAGATGCAGGTGGCATTCACTAAATGGTAAATGGCGTGGGAGATTCCTACCTGTGTGCTACTGAAAATACTGTAGGATAACTCTGTCCCTGTTGTCTGGGTCGTCCTCTTCGTCTTCCTCCTCTTCACTCTCCGCAGGCTCCACAGCTGCTTCAACACCACCATCTGGACCATCCTCCTGCAGGAAGGGCACCTGACGTCGCAATGCCAGATTGTGAAGCATACAGCAGGCCACGATGATCTGGCACACCTTCTTTGGTGAGTACATCAGGGATCCCCCTGTCATATGTAGGCACCTAAACCTGGCCTTCAGGAGGCCAAAGGTTCTTTCAATGACCCTCCTAGTTCGCCCATGGGCCTCATTGTACCGTTCCTCTGCCCTGGTCCGGGGATTCCTCACTGGAGTCAATAGCCAAGGCAGGTTGGGGTAACCAGAGTCACCAATTAGCCACACACGTTGTCTCTGTAGCTGTTCCATCACATAAGGGATGCTGCTATTTCGCATCACATAGGCGTCATGCACTGACCGAGGGAACTTGGCATTCACATGGGAGATGTACTGGTCAGCCAAACAGACCACCTGGACGTTCATCGAATGGTAACTTTTCCTGTTTCTGTACACCTGCTCATCGTCTTTTGGGGGTACTAAAGCCACATGGGTCCCATCAATGGCACCAATTATGTTGGGGATATGTCCAAGGGCATAAAAATCACCCTTCACAGTGGCCAAATCAACCTCCTCAGGGAATACAATGTAGCGCCGCATGTGTTTCGTCAGGGCAGACAACACTCTAGACAAGATTTTTGAAAACATAGGCTGAGACATTCCAGATGACATGGCCACTGTTGTCTGGAATGAGCCACTTGCCAAAAAATGGAGGACTGACAGAACCTGCACTAGAGGGGGAATTCCTGTGGGTTGGCGGATGGGGGACCTCAGGTCTGGCTCCAGCTGGGCACACAGTTCATGTATAGTGGCTCGGTCAAGCCGGTATCGTAGTATGATGTGGCGTTCTTCCATTGTCGACAGGTCCACCAGCGGGCGGTACACGCGAGGATTCATCCTTCTCCTCGCAAGTCCCAGCGGACGGTGCCTAGGAAGGACAACATGGAGCACAGAGTCAAGCAAGTCACAGGTATGTTCACCACTGCATGCACAGTACACGATAAGGTATGGATGGCTATGTTTGGAAGTGTGGCAATGCAAGGCCTAGGCCTGTGTGACGCAGTTGAAATTAAGCCATGTGGGCCCTTGAAATGGCGGCTGCCTGACCGGTGAAGTGGGACAATGGGATGTGAGGTCAATGCGCTGGCGTGGCACACCGTGGCGGTAGGCAGTCGAAGACCGCTATACGAACCCGCATTGGTTAACATTGAACCCTATGGGATTCAGGAGCGAATGACGATGTGCGCCGGCGGTCGCGGTACGCACCGCCGCGGTACGCACCGCCGCGGCCGTGACCGCCATTTTCTATCTGCCTAATCACTCGATACCTGATCATCCACAGGAGAGGACCTATACTGCAAGTGCTGCTGTGACCTTGGTCTGGAAGTGACAATGGCTGCTGCGACTAGGGAAAGGGCCCCTGCCTTCACGTCTGAAGAGTTGGAGAAACTAGTGGATGGGGTCCTCCCCCAGTATGCGCTACTCTACGGTCCTCCAGACCAACAGGTGAGTACACTGAGTGCACATTGAATGGGTTATGGCTGTGTGGAGTGGGGTGGATGTAAGTTGTTGGGGTGGGGAGAAAATGAGGACTGCAACGCACGACAGATGAGAGAATGGGCCACATGGCAAGGTTGGGGAGGGGGGGCATGTACTCCAAACATGCCGAAAATTCACGTTTTCTCTTTCCCACCCTGTACATGTCTAACAGGTGAGCGCCCATCAGAAAATCGACATTTGGCGTGCCATCGCCAAGGAAGTCCGGGCCCTGGGGGTCTACACCAGACGGGGCACCCACTGCCGCAAGAGGTGAGAGGACATCTGCCGCGGAACCCGAAAGACCGCCGAGTCACTGCTGGGGATGGCCTCCCGACCTAGGAGGGGTGCCAGTCGTACCCTGACCCCCCTGATGTCCCGGATCCTGGCGGTGGCCTACCCTGATTTGGATGGGCGCTTGAGGACATCACAGCAGACACAAGGGGGTGAGTACCTGCACATTCTGCTATCCTTAAGCGCAGTTGAGGCGTCTGGGTGGGGGAGGAGGGCCGTGGGTGACACTAGGCCAGGGCGCTTTCTGTAGTGTAGTCCCCTCCCTTAGACATGGCCCTGTGCCCCCGCCCCCCACCTCTGTAGGGTGCCAAGTACAGCTATCCATGGTCCTGCATCACCCATGTGCGCGTCTGTTGTCCCTAGACCTGTTGGCCTAGTCAGAAGTACTGAGTAGTGTACCCCAATTTCGCGGCTTAGTGCATGAGGCACCTGTGTCTGTCCTCTCCGCCAACGGTATTGACAAGGCATACACTCAACTTTGTATTATTTCTCCCCCCACCCTTATTCTTTGTCTTCTTGTGCATCAGCATCATCAGGCGGAGGAGGATTGGCGTCGGAGCATGAGGGAGCTGCAAGTCACAATGCCCCGGTGGGCACTGGAACAGACACCGAGGGCACCAGTGATCCGGAGGGCGAGGGGAGCACCACAACGGGGACCGGTGAAGACACCAGCGACACGGACACGTCCTCGTTTGGGAGCTCCCTAGCGGGGGCGGCAACATCCGGGCCCCCCGCCTCCACAGGTACAGCCGCCACCCAGCGCTCCAGCTCCGCCCTCCCAGCAGCCCCTCAGCCTTCGCTCCGTGCCCGCTCGCCCAGGAAGGCGGGCGTCTCCTTCGCCCCAGGCACCTCAGCCCCTGCCCCAGTTACCCCTGCTGCCCTCAGTGCGGAGCTCATTGACCTCGTGAGGATGCTCATTGTTGGGCAGACTACCCTTTTGAATGCCATCCAGGGGGTGGAAAGGGAGGTGCATCGGAGCAATGCCTACCTGGAGGGCATTCATTCGGGTCAGGCTGCCCATCAACGATCGTTCACTGCTCTGGCCTCAGCACTGACAGCAGCCATTGTCCCTGTCTCCAGCCTCCCTCTTCTAACTGCCTCCACCCTTTCTCTGTCTCCTGTCCCTCAGCCTATCCCATCCACACCATCAGACCAGCCTGCACACACCTCAACACCCAAGGCCAGATCATTCAGACACAAGCACCACAGGACACACAAGCATTCACCCCAGCAACATCCAGATGCAGACATTCCAACAGTCACTACCACCTCTGTGTCCCCCTCCTCCTCGTCTCCCTCCTCCCTCCCTGTGACGTCTACACTCACACCTGCATGCACACCACCATCAGCCAGTGCTTCCATCACCAGCACACCCTCCACTACAGTCCTCACACGTGCAGTCACCACCCCCACTGCCATCTACACGTCCCCTGTGTCCTCTCCCACTGTGTCTGTCACCCCCTCTTCCAAGACACATAAACGCAAGCAGACACCCAAACAACAGCCAACCACCTCACGACAGCCTACGCCTCAGTCACCTGCACCCAAAGACAGCACACCTGACTCTCCTACAACCACATCCTCTTCCTCCACTTCCATCACCACTACTCCTACCCTTTACCTTGGTCCTAAGAAATGTTACCTCTCTAATCTTAACCTCTTTGCCTCCCCTGACCCACCCCCTCCATCGGTTAAGAGTCCCAAGAGCACCTCAGCCACCACCAGCCCAGCTTCGAGGGTCCAAGTGGTGCATGGCTTCTGGAGTCCACCCTTTGGCGGCAGTGACATTTCACTGAGCAGCAAGGGGACATCCAGCCCACCCCCAGGCAAGAGGACACGTAAAGTGAAGGGCCGCCGTGAGAGGACTGAGACGGCTGCCCCCAAGGAGCCAACAACGGCCACTTCACCTGCCACAACAGCCAGGGGAGGCAAGGGCCCGAGAGCCCCATCTAAGGAGCGAAAGGGCAGCAGGGCGGAGAGGTCATCCATCAGGAGTGCGGAGCTGGAGGGCCCCGCAAGCCCCATCTCGCCTGCAAGGGACGACAGCAAAGGGCCCAGGACTCCGTCCCCGAAGGGGCCTGCCACTGCACATTCGGAGGGCGAGTGATCAGGGTGTCCAGCCCAGGTCTGGCTCCCTAGACTTCCTGGAAGAGGACCGCTGAAGAGGGCCCCGCCGTGCAGAAGAGCACCTCTGAAGAGGGCCCCGCCGTGAAGACAGGCACCGCTGAAGAGGGCCCCGCCATGCAGAAGAGCACCGCTGAACAGGGCCCCGCCGTGAAGACAGGCACCGCTGAACAGGGCCCAGCCGTGCAGAAGAGCACCGCTGAACAGGGCCCCGCCGTGAAGACAGGCACCGCTGAAGAGGGCCCCGCCGTGCAGAAGAGCACCGCTGAACAGGGCCCCGCCGTGAAGACAGGCACCGCTGAACAGGGCCCCGCCGTGAAGACAGGCACCGCTGAACAGGGCCCCGCCGTGAAGACAGGCACCGCTGAAGAGGGCCCCGCCGTGCAGAAGAGCACCGCTGAAGAGGGCCCCGCCGTGCAGAAGAGCACCGCTGAACAGGGCCCTTCCTGTCAAGCACCGCTCCGCTGGGCCCCTCCTGTCAAGCACCGCTCCGCTGTGCCCTTCGTGTCAAGCACCGCTCCGCTGGGCCCCTCCTGTCAAGCACCGCTCCGCTGGGCCCCTCCTGTCAAGCACCGCTCCGCTGGGCCCTTCCTGTCAAGCACCGCTCCGCTGGGCCCCTCCTGTCAAGCACCGCTCCGCTGGGCCCTTCCTGTCAAGCACCTCTCCGCTGGGCCCTTCCTGTCAAGCACCGCTCCGCTGGGCCCCTCCTGTCAAGCACCGCTCCGCTGGGCCCCGCCGTCTCAAGCACCGCTCCGCTGGGCCCCACCGTCTCAAGCACCACTCCGCTGGGCCCCTCCTGTCAAGCACCGCTCCGCTGGGCCCCGCCATCTCAAGCACCGCTCCGCTGGGCCCCGCCGTCTCAAGCACTGCTCCGCTGGGCCCCTCCTGTCAAGCACCGCTCCGCTGGGCCCTTCCTGTCAAGCACCGCTCCGCTGGGCCCCACCTGTCAAGCACCGCTCCGCTGGGCCCCTCCTGTCAAGCACCGCTCCGCTGGGCCCTTCCTGTCAAGCACCGCTCCGCTGGGCCCCGCCGTCTCAAGCACCGCTCCGCTGGGCCCCGCCGTCTCAAGCACCGCTCCGCTGGGCCCTTCCTGTCAAGCACTCCCAGGATATGGCAGTGGGCATGGTGGCCCCTTCGTGGGTCTTGCGTCGTGGACTCATGTGGCTGAGGTGCCCCCCCTTCCCTTCCCCCTGAGGTGCCTGTAGTTTTGTCATCAGATGCCCCTGCAGTGTTCTCTCCAAAGGACTCAGGTCTCGTGTGTGGGCTTTGACCTTGTGTTGCTACACTTTGGCCCACAGACAAATCGCTACTACGTAAAATGTGCAGGACTGATTTCTGCAGTTGTCCACTGCTGTGTATATTGACTTTCTAAATGTAAATATTCTGGCTAGTTGACCAATACTTATCGGAGGCTATTTTGGACATAAATATTTATTGACAATTTTGATATGTCATTGCATTTTTTACGGGGGTTTGGTTGGTGTCACTGTGACTTGTTGCTCTGCATTGTTGTGTACATATTGGGGGGGGGTTGCATATGTGTGTGCCCGTAACCTTTCGTCCTCCCCCTCCCGTGTGTCGTAGGTGCTGTACTCACCGTTGACGTCTGCGCCGGAGTTCGTACTCGTGGTAGATGAGCAGGTAGACGAGAGCAGGTATGATGTTCAATTCGGGTTCCATGCTGTCCTCCGTACTCGTGGAGTGCGTAGAGGTGAGCGTTTTCACATTCGTAGTCTGTTTCCGCCGTGTTTTTATAGGCGGGGCTCCCGCCCCGGAAAAGGTGGCGGATTGGTGGGTCATGATAGTGTGGGCGGTACATTGTCTGCCGCCTGGCTGTTGGTGGTGACCGCCGCGCTGTTTGTCGGTCCCGCCGTGGCGGTCGGAGTGTTAAAGTGGCGGGCTGTGTTGGCGGTTCCCGCCAGGGTCAGAATTCCATTTTTTGGACCGCCGGCCTGTTGGCGGTTTGGCCGCCGCTTTATCACCGACCGCCAGGGTTAGAATCACCCCCTCTGTGTCTTTCAGTTGCTTACCATTGCTCAAAAGCTGAACAAGATCTTCAAAAATAGATAGAAAACCATGTTCATGACTATAGACATTGGCAGCAGTCAAGAAAGTTACACATGCAAGAATCCTGCAACCATTTCAAGCAATTCCAAAGGCATCTTGTCCACACTTCATAGATAATTTCATAGAGCATTCATTAAATAAGAAGACACTGTAGATACCTAGAAAGCTTTTAAACTGCATGCTAATCCATGGATGTTGGTGATTTGTAACAGATGAATACTTCCAACTATATTGTATGCTATTTTTTTAAAGTGCAAGAAAGAAATTGGTGAACAATGGCACTTTCTAGATCATATCAGGGCTTCAGTTCCTCTGTGACTTGTGATTTGACTGCTGAAGAAAGGTAGTATTTATATAACAAATACTTTATTTAATTCACTGATAACAAAGGCACTCATAATAATTTAAAACAAGGTGGGGCCAGAATGTTGTCTACAATTGACACAGCATAGCATGACAGGGCACCAAAGCACAAAAAGTGGATGGGTGAATAAAGAGGGGAGTTCTATTCAAATAGGTTAAGGATGGGTGCATAAAGATGGGAGTTCTATTCAGATAGGTTAATGTGGTCTTCAACATGCAAGTCAGCGAAAAAATTCAATAGTTCCATATCAAGCAGTAAGTGATGTACCCATTGATTAAAAATGAAGCATCATAATCCCTTATTCTATGTGAAACAGATTTGACATGGATAGGGAAACAGGTAACTCAATAGCTTGCAAGACGGGAAGAGGAAAACGTATCCTGGTAAATAGATGTCAATGGCACACTCACTTATGAGGAGTAAATCAGAAATGGTTTTAGGTCACAGCAACGACAACAAAAAATAGTGATAAAAACAAAAAAACAAACATTTGTTTTAACATGCTACGTAAAGTACAAACATTTTGGCAACACAAGTTTTGCCATTAAAATACCATTACATACCATGCAAACAATTACATTGACCACAAACATCCAGAAACACATTGTTCCCAAATAACTCAATAAAATATACAAATGTATCACTCTCCCCAAAAATATTTATCAGCATCACAAAAACAAACTTTAAAATGAATGGTAATTAGAAAGGTAGTGTCTACCAAATATCATGTATTAAACAAATTCAAAAATAGTTGCTGAACCAATCACTTTCAAAAGTGCAACAGTCTTAACAAATAGACAAGCATAATTTTTACTGAGGGCTGTAAGCAGGAGAGACACCAGACAATGAAAATGTGTATCAAACCTGCCTAAGAGGAGAAACAAGAAAGCTAATCTGCATAACATGTAACAACAAGCCTTATTTGAAGAATGTGCACATCTATTTATTGAACAATAACACTTTCTTTCAGTATAGAAACCGCTGCTAACTAAAATGAATATAAATCTAATTGAAAATATACTTACTATTTCATCACTACATGCTTCAAACAACATGTACTTGAAAGGAAGACACTTTCTAACTTTATTTAAACATTAAAAGTTTGAAAATCCCAAGAAGGCAAAAGACCTGTAAGTGTATTACTTTCCAAAACAAATAAAAGCGAGAAAGAAAAGGTAACATCTTCAAAATATACAAGACAATTTTATGAATTCTATTTTTATAGAAACTCCTCGCAAAGAATTTAAAACTTTAAAATCATCCTATTGTATTTCCATCATATAGCAAATGAAAAGACGTCTACCTATTTATACCAAAAAAAGGATACTTTAGCCTTTAATTGAACATTAAAAGTTTAAAAGCCACAGGATGACAATTATACCGTGTCATTATTATTATTATTATTATTATTATTATTATTATTATTATTATTATTATTATTATTATTATTATTATTATCATTATTATTATTATTTTTACAACAATAACAAAACTAAATGTCCAAGGTACACAGACATATTCTACTAAATAAATTATTGAATTAACTTTATATAATTTATAGAGACGAAAATGTAAAATGATCCATGTTACACACACAGGGAAAATGTTATTAACATATATGGGTTACATGTATTCAAAAGTAAATTATAAACAAGAATACACAATGGAATTGTACTAAATGTTACTGATATGGATGCTTTGGCAGGGCCACCACAACTAACAATGCTATTGAAAACATAAGAGAGCACCTCCATCTGCCTCATTGGCTGAGATAGAAATTAGAATCCTAGCACAAACTGTGAAAGAAGGCTTAATTTGCTCAATAGTTCCTACTGGAACAGTTATAGAATAATATGACCCTAGAATTTGACTTTAACTAGTTCACCAGATGACACTGGTCCAAAAACTGAAGTAAATCCAACATCATCCAATGACCATGATGCCCAACAGCCATGCTCATTGATCAGCACTCTAGCCTGGCCGAGCACTACACTCACCAAAGTTGGCATCGATCCTTAGCTGGGCTACTGATAACTAGTTAAAGGGGTGAGGTGCCCCCTATTCTGTGCATACCAATGTGGCCTAGGGTCTCTCAGTAGCACCTGTGATGGTTAGCAGTTCACCTTCACCTCACCCTTCAGGAGAAACATGAATGCTGGGGGCTGATTGGGGTGACACCTGTGGATTTGGCGTAGCGCCCGACCACCTTGCAGTATCTGCATGAGGACCAGCTGCCTTAATGGTCTGCCACATTGCATTTTCTGTTCGGTCCTCAAATCTGGAGATAGCACACTTTTCATTTACCTCAAAATGCACTGGGCAGTGGATGGCAGACGGGCTTGGAACATACCCCAGACAGACAACAGGATATCATGTGAAACTGTAAAACACAGCACCAATATAAACACAGCAATGGCATCTGATGCATAGTCAAAAGTTGTGGACTAAGGGGAATAACATTCATGAGAGATGCCGGAGAGTGGACATTGCTATCTGCTCATGCTGTGCTGGGCAAGTCCTTTCCAGGGGAGTCATATATGTGTTTTGGGACATACCATAGTTCTTGCCAGGGGCCTAAAACGCATGTATTGGGAGATAACATAACTTCACATTAATGCGTTCTGGGAGAAACTGCTCCATCTTCACCATCCGAGAATGACGTGGGGGATGGTGCTGGCATGACAAGACTGGGACCTGTGGCCATACCATGATTAGGAAGAGTGCTTTGGGCCTGGATTATATTAATGGGATGCTCTCACCACAGGCTGTAATAAAAAAGGGGATCTGTGGACTATAAGTTGCTGAGAGATATATATTTGCCTCACTACTACTCATTGGTGAGGGGGTATAGTTTTGTGTGTGTACACCAATGCTGAACCATCATGGGGAAAACTGATGAATCCAAGCCAAAACAAATCTTTAACTTGAGAAAGTCAGGGCATGGACAAGATGGCCGCTGGGTAGGAGCGTCTTGCTGGAGCTAGGCCGCCGGATGATGTGGCGTGCCAGCCCGGGTGCCTGAACATGCTGCCAGAGGGCGACTTGGAGCAGCCTGGGTCCCCTGGATGGCTTGGGGACTGGAGGGTGGTGGCTGAAGCAAAGTCCAGGGTCGTGGACCGATGCGAGCCGCGGCTGGAACGGCCTACATTTGACGGCTGCGTGGTGAACGCGGACCTCGCGTGAAACAGCGGCAGCAGAGATGGCACGTTCTGGATGGTCCCTCCGCTGCCGCGCTGCTGAAAGGGATCGCTAGGGCATACCTGGATGCCTCCATGCTTGCCGCCGCGATGGGGTGAAGAAGGAGTCCCGGCCGAAGATGCTGCGTGGCGCGGGAGGACCAGGACTGTGCGGGGCTGCTGAGCGCAGAGACATAGCCCTGCAGAAGCATTGAGGCTGTGTGTGGTGCGCGGCTGGCAGAAGGTGGGTGTCACCGGGAGCGGTGCGCGGCTGGCGGAAGGTGGGTGCCACCGGGAGCGATGCGCCGGGCGATTCATGCCCAGCTGAGAAGCACTGAATAGAGGCTGGGCGGACAAGAGGCACGGGCCCAGTTGGAGTGGTGGATTGGAGGGGAGCTGCAGGAGACCCACTGAGGTGTCAAAGTGGAGGGGAGCTGCGGGAGACCCCCTCTTCACTGAGCGACGAGGCCCCCTCAGAGATTGACATGGGCCAGCGTGTGGACACAGTGGAACAGGCCCAAGATGCAAGAGAGGAGGAACTGGATTGTCACAGGAGAGAACTCCTCACCCTTCAAGACGAGAACCAAGAACTGCAATACCAGATAGAGGACCTAGAAAACAGATCACGCCGCACTAACATTCGGATCAAAGGGGTTCCAACACAGGCAGTAATGGGACCCCTGGAGGACTTTGTGGTGCGACTCTTTCATCACGTGTTGCCGGTGACATGTACAACACAGCTATCCCGCGCTTCCCAAGTTATATACTGCTAGGTGTTCCTAATCCTCAAACTTACCCACTCCGCACACCCAAAGGAAGAGCAATTACCCAGGCGTTGGGGGCTGCTAAATCGCTTTTGCTCTCCCACTGGGGCACTGTGACCGTTTCCGCACATAACGACTGGCTACACAGGCTGTGGGCCCTAATGGGCCTGGAAAAGCTAACAGCTGCTGTAACCGGCTCATTGCCCCTCTTCGACAAAACCTGGGGACCATGCATACAGTACCTGTCGGACGACTTTCAAGCAAGAACTAACCTGCCATTCTTACCTGCACATTCTACGCCTAACGAACCCAGCCCAAGGTATCCGCAATTAGACTGACTGATGAGCTCTAGGTCTGCCCCACGCACCCTGCACGGCTTGATTCAGTACATTGTATGGGGTCCCTTTAGTGATGTAGGCTACGCACTCCTCCTTCCTACCATCCCACCCCTCTCTCCTTATGTTAACTGTTTCCCACCGGCCTGTGGTTGTAGGTGGGTGTCTTGTACTGTTTCTGCATTATAAATTTAATAAAAAAGATTTAAACTATAACTTGAGAAAGTCAATGAGGGGCAGGAGAGGACCACATCACTAGAACAACTTAGTGACTCTCCAGCAAAGGATGTATGTGCATAAGATATTTGGCTGTTGCTGCAGGACAGGAGGTGCATTATCAATGCTATCAATGTCAAAACTGGCATGCTAACAGTCTGTCTTGACCAACTATTACACCAGGTAAACATACCACCAGACCTGACCCGGGTGAGCACCTTACATCAGAAACTGATGATTAGGGAGTCATGCATAAGGACACTTAAAACAAGCAGATTATAGAACTTGAAGCAAAAACAAGGACCTTGAGTCTGGAATAAAACACACAACATAATGGTGCTCTGCATAAAAGATCCACCAATACAGAAAACAGAGAAAAGTATACGGAAAAGTTGCTGGTCGATATGTTTTGTAGAGACACCTTCTATGTTATATTTGTGGTGGAATGAGCACAAGGACCACCGGCCTCAAGACCTGTCCCTGGTGCCCTTTCCCCACCAATTATTGTTAGACTTCTCAATTATAGGAACCGAGATGCAGCACTTCTTGTGGTTAGTGTGAAACAAGGCATGCAAGACTTGGAATCCACTATCTTGCTGTTCCTCCATTTCACTATTGTTGTTCAAGAGACAATCAGATCTTTCCTAACTGTAAGGATAAAGTTATAGACCATTAACACTGACTACAGTATGCTCTATCAGGCTTGTTTCTGGTTTACATTTTAGGGCAAGTCGCTGATAGTTTTGGACCTGCAGCAGGCCACGAAGACAGTGACAAAATACTCTCAGTGGGGTGGGGTCCTAGCCATGACTGATGTGGAGGAGGAGGCAGGCTCATTACAAGTTGGCAAGAACTTAAAATATTTGATGGCTCATATCCTTTAAAATTCAGGTTGTACAGTTCTTGTTGACTGACTGCTATGGATGTGGGGGTTGCTGCTCCTTGATTTGGACGGCTGGCAAAGGTTAAATCCAATGGCTTAAGATACTTGTGTTATTGTGCTTGATTCTATGGGCCAGATTTAATGAAAGATGACGCTGCACAGCGCTGCACCAAATTTGGCAGTGTTGTGCAGTGTCATTTTCACAACACGGGGATGTGCCCTTTTTAATTGACTATGGCGCACTGCTGCGTTTCCTGTGCACCGGCACCAAATTAGCTGCTGTGCACCAATGCTGCCACCCTTGCTCCGTAGTGCAAGGATGGCTGCGTTGAGGGGGAGATTGTTTTTAAATGGTGATTTGCTCTTTCTATGTGTGCTGCAAAATGCAGCACACATAGAAAGAGCAAAAAATGAGGAGAAATGAGTGTTAGATGTTGCCGCTGCCTCAGGTTCATGAAAACTCATAAATCTTGGGCAGAGTCAAAGTGCAATGGGTGTTGCTGTGACACACCCACAGCAACACCTATTGCACGCCACTTCCACACAAAGTGCTGCGTGTGAAGGGGCCGTATTTGCAAGGTGGTGTTACGCCACAAAAAGTGGCTTAATGCCACGTTTTAAATGTGGCTCAGTTCATAGTGCCACCAAAGCGTCTCAAAAAGATACGCTCCAGAGGCACTAGGGGCTCTTCAATATGCCTCTATATGTGTCACATGCTTCCCACATGAAGTAGGACTGCGTATTAGGAAAACAGAACTTCAGTAGGTAGGGACTGAGTCCCTCTAAAGTATCAGGAAATGTCAGCCCAATTCCTAGCCAGCTCACAGTGCCTCACCTGAGCCCCTAATCTTCTCAGGGTAACAGATGAGTCAGGCAACCTTGAACATTCCCAAGGAAATCGTGGAAACAGATCGCTTTTGTTGATTACTCATGCATGCCCAGGGTAAACACAAGAAAGATATGAATAAAGGTTTTCAAACATTTATTGAAATAATCATATTCTTCCATAGAGAGAATTAGCAGTGATTATTAGGCAGATGAAACAAAGCATTGTAACCAGCAATACCAATATGGTTAACAGAATAAACAATCCAACCATGGCAAACCTATTTTCTATATACTTCTTCCTAATACCTACCTACACTCTGAGACCACACCAGATGTACCCTCTTCCAGTTCTCGGGGGATAGCCTGAGCCCCCCATACATGGGTAGTTGAACATGGATTCAGTGTATGGCCCCAAGGCCACATGTGCTCTTAATGACCTTTACATTTGGTCCCTGTTGAACAGCAACTCTAGAATGATGTTTACTCAGCTCTGCACAAACATAAAAAATATGTTGAATAAACAGGCAAGCATTTATTTGAAGGCTAATTTAGGCTTAAGAAAGGAACTCACTAGGGCGTCCTGCATTGTTTAAATCAAGAAACACCTTCATTTTTAAAGATATCTTGCAGCAAAGGTTTAAGAATATGATAAAGTATAATAGAAAGTCAAAAAGTATGTTTCCTTAACATGCGGAACAATTTCATCGTACATAAGATTACATTAGTGCATTGAATAGTATTTTTTTAAAGTGGTAATTTTCAAACATGAATTTAGAAATTGTCATTATACCCCCAAATCACAATACCCATAGTTAACTAAGAGGCAATTTGGTTGTTATATGCACTCTTTGGGTGGCATGAGTGTCTATTATACGAGAACACAATTATAGTTTTTTAAATCAAACACAAGCAAAGGTTTTGTACAGGACAGATCCTGAAGTAATGTATTCCAAGAGCCTCATATGTGCTAATGAAAAAAGGAGGGAAAGTGAAATAAAACAATTGACTAGGGCAAACAATTTAGTTAAGATTAAGTAGGGAAGCGAGGATTAATCACATTGGTTTCACATTGTGCAATTCAGACACTAGACGTAAATGTTTCACTGCTCCTGTCAATCTCCCCAACCCCAGACCACCACCATGCTGGCATCAATGCAGCCCTCGCTCACATCACAGATAAAACATTGTGGTTCCTGGGAAAATGATTGAAAGCCCCCATGGTCTATGTGTGAAGTTGGCTATCCTTCATTGCAAGATGAAAAGTCAGTGTCAGCAGGTCTGCATATCAAACAGAAAATCCCTTCTAGGACAATCACAGTCAGAGTATTCCTCTGCCCCTGTAGGGCAGTGCAGCATTAATATAATCAAAACCACACTGTTTAAGAGGTACAGCTCTGAGACGATGATATGTCTAGATTCCAGGAGCTGTCTCCAAACAGGCAATGCAAGCACTAGGAAATCTTGTTCTATTTTCTTAGCCTTAAACAGTGTGTACACATTACATGGCAAGAAAGGCCTACTGAAAACAAGCAGCATGTACAGTGTCTTATCAGAATAATATCATACAAGAATGAACAGGTCAAATAATATTGCCAAAAACGATGTCAGTCTGAAAACGTGCAAAATGTAAAACTAAAATGGAGAACCAAAGTGGGCCCAAGAAGGCCTCAGGAAATATTGAGATTACTGAGGCCTTGGAGGAAGGAAAATCACTTAATTAAATTTCTAGTATATATCTTGTAAAAAAGATGTTTGCAAAGATGTGGGTGTTAGGTTGTTAAAAATGTTAGTCATGGCTACATGTGCTGCCTCTGACATGCATTGCCCAAGGTTGCGTTAGATTTTGAGAAGGGCAAGAGGAAGACCTACATTTGGGGCCAGCAGTATGGGTAGGTTGGCAGGATGAGGTACAATAGGTGAAACAGTATGTCAGCAGAATCATTCACAATTATGTGTGGATTATGGGTATAACTAACATTTATTTTTCTGGTCAGTCTGAAATTTCCCATTTGATTGATTGTGGAGACTACCTCGAATGTAGGGGTTCTGAAAGATTACCACCAGGTGACTAATGTAGCTACACACCTTAGCAGGTATAAGATTGACATAAATCTCATACAAGAAACACATCTTATCTAACAGCAGGGTCAAACTATGATAAGTGGTCTGCACAGGAAATGTTATGCAGCTCCTTTCAGTTTGCATACTATGGGAGTCTAAATTTGGGCACAAGGGGGCCTGGGAATATGAGTGGATAACACTGTGCCTGACCAAGACAGGAGGGTTCTCATAGGTGTTTACATGTTAGAATGCAGAAAATTGTATTTGTGACCCTAACTTTGAGAACCTTCAATGATTTAGGGTAATAATGCAAAATAAAACAGTTGGGCTATCATATGACACAGAGATGAAGGGACATGATTTTAATTGCACTCTCAACTTGGATGTATACAAGTCAGGACCTCCGTTTCAGCCAAGGAAATGAATACTATAATGGGAGAAGAAGGTTTGATGGGCTTATGGAGGTACAGGAATCCGAACGTTCAGAAATTACATTCTACTTGGATGCTCAGACTGTTATTTCTACAATGACTATTTTCTCATTTTTAGGGATGCTGCTTCATGGGTTAAATCATGTTCATGCGTCACATGCACCTATTGCGACTACTCACCAATGTATGTAGAATTTGATGTGCCACCGGGTATGCATGGAGATTCCTCTTAGAGGCATTTGCTAGATTTGATGTTCAAGGCAAAGGTTTGATTAGACAGGTGTGATTTCTATAAGATTAACACAAGGGTAGTGGAACAATTCAGAAAGGTCTGGGAAGCCTTCCATGCCTATATTCTGTGCTTAATGTACTCTAAAATACAATATACCAGCTTACATCAGAGATTGATGACTACACCTTTCCTTTCATTGTAGAGGTATCTGCCCACAATGGTATCGCTGGCAAAACAGGCTTAACAGTACTCCTACCCACCTTTAAAGTATGTCAAGTACCACACATGACCAAATACCGGTACTGCAATACAATCCCATAGAAATTGAAGGAGGCAAGTATTAACACAGATAGATATTCAATAACATATAAAAAATAAATCAAATGACTTTTTAAACTAAACTTTATTCAATTGTGTTGAAGTCTACAATTAAACACTACAATTCCTAATTTGTAATTGTACACAATAAGATTTTATTAAACCATTTTGCAGATTGTATCATTTTAAGTTCATTTAAACCACAAATAAAATAGTACTTAACTTGAGTTTTTATTCTTGCATTTTTTTTTGGTTCTCACATCATGAAATGCACTTGACCGAAGTGACTCCCCTGTGTACACTGTATACACATATCCGGTATATATTACAGATGCATGGTTCTGAACTTAGATTGAATAGGTGGGTGAACTCATTTTAGTATCAGAAGTTTGTTTTTTAAATCTACAATAAATTAGGTACACAGCCACACATCATCACTTTTTGAGTAATGAGCAGCCAAGCACAATCAACATAAACTTATTTTCCCATGAGCCCATGGAAAAAATATAATATTTTCAGAACTATAAGCAACCAATCGGCAGTCCACAATAATAACAAAGTCCCTTGTCACTGTTGTCTCTTCCTCTTTATTCCTGCGACCAAGTTCAACCATCTTCCCTTTTCATTCCTGCTTGGAACTGTCAGATCCTACCATATACAACAGAACCAATGACTCGATATCACCTAACATCGTTTCCATTACAAAGGAAAAACAATCAGAACAACTATCTTAGCAAGGCAATGTTACTCACCATTAAACAATCTATAGACATCAAATACAGAGGAATACCCACCTTTATCATGAAGTGTCCATGAGAGAGAATATGCATGTCATAATGGGTGGGTTGATCCTCACCTCCGTGAGGAGTCTGTGTCTGGTGAGGGGGTGAGTCTGGAACTGGAATGGCAGGAGTCTGCGTCCCTGAGGATGTGGGATTAGGGTCACCCAGTCCCATCACGAGGGAATGTGTCATAAAGGTCTTTTTGATCCTGTCTAAAGCCTCCAAATCGACACCTGAGTCAGGGACCCCTTTGCATTTTGTGTGAGGCAGTGGTGCAGGGGTAGGGTACCCAAGAGGTAGGGGCAAGCCCTGAGGTGTCTTTCCATCCGAAGGGCAGTCTGGCGCAGTTTTCTGTGAACTGGGAAATTGTTTGCTCCAGGGGGAGCCACTGGTTGCGTTACTGCCACCCAAATGGAGGCGTCCTTAATTTTACAGAAGTCAGGAGGTAAGGGACTTGCTCTTCCTCCATATAGGTGCCTTCGTCATCACTCGGTGTTTCGCTAGGTGTGATAAGCTGCTTTTTTATTTAGCTTTAACCTGGGCCTTTGGGCCTTCTGCAGAGGGTATTCAGGGGTGGGGGTGTCCCACACACCTTACGCTGTCTCACAGGGCAGTTAATGAGAAGGGGCAGGCCCATTATGCACCTTGCACATCCGTTACATATTCGGGCCAACACCTACCTGGGCCGATGCTAAGCTGACACAGTACATGTCACAGTTGACAGCTGAGCTCTGATACCTACACCAACCGGGGCATCACGCTCCAGGCAGGTCGGGGCTGGATGCTGCTTTGAGCAGAAGGGCGGGTGTTCGTCGGGTCATGCTGTTGTAGATACGTTCCCTGAACATTTCAAACAGCACGTGCTGGCCAAGGCCCCCTGTTCAAGAGAGACCACCTCACGCCCAGCAGCGGAGCCCTTCTGGAGGTCAGAGGGCTTACTGCACCAGAAGCTCCGAAGCGTGTGAGAACTATAATTTTTGTGAAGGAGTGGCTACTATTCCCGCAATCAGAGACCTGTAAAGGAAAAAAAGGCAACTACAGCAATTATTGTGCAATATCTCAAAAGGCATCACAATATATGAAAAAAAATGGGCATGAAGGCCCAAACACTTAGCTCGGCTACAGGAGCAGCAAAGAAAGAGGAAGAGACAACAAGGGACTTTGTTATTATTATGGACTCCCGATTGGTTACTTATAGTTCTGAAAATGTTATATTTTTCCCATGGGCTCCTGGGAAATGAAGTTTATGTTGATTGTGCTTGGCTTCTGTTGAATATAGAGTTGAAAGAGACAGCGTAATCCTCACCTTCGGTCCTGAGAAAGAATCACATATCTGCATTTCTAAATTACACCTGAATGGCTCGTGTGTGAAGGTACATTAAGTGAAGGGATGTGTGCTGACTGGTAAT
The DNA here is from genome assembly GCF_031143425.1 of Pleurodeles waltl. Classification (NCBI taxonomy): domain Eukaryota; kingdom Metazoa; phylum Chordata; class Amphibia; order Caudata; family Salamandridae; genus Pleurodeles; species Pleurodeles waltl. Next base: position 835,905,480 of record NC_090437.1, read on the forward strand.
TCAGTTAGCCTTCTTAAAGATGAAAGAACTTGCTGCAAACACTTGTTCAACACTCCTGGAATTATTTAACATCAGCTTTCAAGAATCTTGAAAAAGTGCTGCCTCAAAAAAATCCTCATTGCCACAGTCTTGTAGCTCAAAGGTAAAATTGTGATTGCTCATGCCACTACAAAACAGACTGTAAACAAATAAACAAAATGATAATACTTTCAAACCTAGCAACAACATTTGTATCTGCTCATGCTCAGAGGGACACTGCTGTTCTAAATTTTATTACAAAAGTATATGGGATAAACAAGGACATCCTTTAATTCATAGACCAAGTTTCCCACAAATGTATCAATGCTTTGCAGATCCAAAACACATAGGAACAACATGACAAAGGTATATATAAAAATGATCATAGGAATATGGAATACACATTTCAAAGCAAGGCTGGTAAATTAATTATTTAAGTGCAATAATGCCCTATTTATCATAAAAATAATCTGATTGGTTCAAATGAAGGCTTCACGTGGTCAAGATTCCACAGCTAAATATTGTTATTGCTTGAGCAAAATCCAAGAATGAAAGGTAAATATTTTGTGAAAATAAACACCAAACCTGATGCTATATTCTCCAAGTCTACTCACACTATGTGATAACCCAAGTTTTTTATCAAAACGTTCTTAATTGTCTCACCACAATTTATGATTGCCTTGTACTGTTCCATGAAATTACAGAATCATAATGTCATGTACTATGTCTCCTAAGTAAATGGCATAATTAAAAACAGCATTTTCAAAACTATACATTGATAAGGATCATCTAAATCACAGTTTTGGATTTATGAAAAATAGTGGTTTAGTTGATTCCAAGACTATTAAATAAACATTGATAGTGACAAAGCAAGGGGCACAGTTAATCCCAGTTCCTCAAGTCATTTTTTTCTCAAAATATCAGGCTGTTTCCAGTCTTTTTCAAATGATTCCCTGTTTCAAGGAAGGATACCAATGTCATTTAAAGAGGCAACAGTAATTCCGTTCTAAAAAAAATAAAATGCGATGGCCCCTCACTTCTGAAAATCTACTGAACTATTTCTCTGCTGCCTTTTCCTGAAAAATTTATGTGGCACAGATTCTTTGTTCCTACCATGAAAGCTCCCAATCCTTGAATTTGGGCCAAGCATGATTTCATCCAGCTCATGGGACAAAAACCTCAGTTATTTCAGTAGTAGATGATATGCGTAAAGGCTGCGATGAAGGCTTGACCCCTAGTTTGGTCCTGTTGGACATATCAGTGGCTTTCAACACAGTAAACCACTAATTTTTGGTGGACCGTGTGGATGCTGCTAGGTTTCAAGGCCCAGCCCTTGACTGGAGGAGATTATTTTTGAAGACCCTCACTCAGTCTGTCATATTTGTTCCTTTCATGGCTTCAGCACCACGGCTGGGTTCTAGGGTCCCTCAGAGCTCCTCTCTTCTTCTTTAAAAGAAGTCGTGGGAATGGACTGGCTTTTTCAGGGTGGTCTCCAATAAGGTCTAGAAAGAAAAACCTATTATCCCCTATGTAGTCATCTCCTGCAGCCTGACAGCTGGACTATTTTTTCATGCTAAAGCTTCCCTCATTGCGCCTAGCTGCTCTTTGAATAACAGTTGTGCTTCATTCATTAATTTTTTTAATGTCCAACCCACTGTTTGGGACACAACTGCCAGCACCACAGGAATAGCAAAAATCATTACATGGTTGGGAAATGTTACTAGATCTTATTAAGTTAGATGGATTAAGGGCTCATTTGAGCATAGTCAAACCCTTTAGACTTGTATACAACAGTTGCTTAATCATTTACAGATATTATGATTATGCTTATGCTAAAAACATTTCACATTTCATCATCAGGTTTGTTGGCAGAGAACAATACCTTATTCCCATCCAAGATGGATGCCATGGTCAATTTGATTGTAGAATGGCTACTGACTAATCCTTATTGCAGATATAGGGGGTCATTCTGACACCGGCGGTAAGAACCGCCGGGGCCGGGGTCGGCGGTAGCACCGCCAACAGGCTGGCGGTGCTCCGCCGGGCATTCTGACCGCGGCGGTACAGCCGCGGGCAGAAGCGGAAAGCCGGCGTTGTACCGCCGACTTTCCGCTGCCCATGGGAATCCGCCATGGCGGCGCAGCTTGCTGCGCCGCCATGGGGATTCCGACCCCCTCACCGCCATCCTGTTCCTGGCGGTTCCGCCCGCCAGGAACAGGATGGCGGTGAGGGGTGTCGTGGGGCCCCTGGGGCCCCTGCAGTGCCCATGCCAATGGCATGGGCACTGCAGGGGCCCCCGTAAGAGGGCCCCACTTTGTATTTCAGTGTCTGCTTTGCAGACACTGAAATACGCGACGGGTGCCACTGCACCCGTCGCACATACCCACTCCGCCGGCTCCATTCGGAGCCGGCTTCCTCGTGGGGAGGGGTTTCCCGCTGGGCTGGCGGGCGGCCTTCTGGTGGTCGCCCGCCAGCCCAGCGGGAAAGCCAGAATGGCCTCCGCGGCCAAATGGCGGCTCCCTCCAGGCGGGCGGCGACCGCCGCCCGCGGGGGTCAGAATGACCCCCATAATCTTGCATTGTTTCCTGTTCATGTGTGACTTAAATTTGAGTTTAACTATGTAACCCATCTTTGTGTTGTGGGTACACTAGCACATCCAAGAGCTTGATTACAATAAGATGCTGTTGCTTGCAACATTCAGACTTATTTGGGTACATTCATTTCATCTTTGAATATCAAGTTTGCAATAACCAATGCTTGTTGAATGTCTCATTTATTATAACTAATTCTTGTTGATTAGGCACATTGTATTACAACTGCTCCAACTGTAACTGCCAAAACATGTGTTCTTCACAATGTGATCTGTATTGAACAGGTGCCACAATCAGGAGGGCAATTGCTCATTTTCTTAACAAGCAATCAACTGCCAAAAGACACATGCACATTTTTTGTTACTTAAGATTGCTTGTGAGTCTGAGGCCTTGTTTGGCTTCATACCTATTGCTCTGTTCACCTGTTTCCAGTCAAATTGAGGTCCTTGTCCTGTAGCCTACCTCCAGTCAAGTTCCAGTGCAAGTCAAGTTCCTTGTTCTCCATCCTGCCTTCAGTCGAGTTCTAGTGTTCCTTGTTAACTTACCAGCTTCCAGTTGAGTTCCAGCATTTCTCATCCTTCGGACATCCTCCAGTCAAGTTCAGGTGATCCTCGCCCTCCGGTTGGCTTCTTGTGGAGTCCCTGCTCTCATCTTCTATCTTCTGTTGACAGTCCCGTATTTCCTGTAAAAGAGAGAAAATAAGAAAGGTGAAAAAACCCAGTTTGTGTTCCTCTGAAATTTTCAAGCAAATAACTTCATTTCAAGGTAGAGAAAGATTAATCATTTAAATGAAACAAAACAGAGCTCTGTCTTTTAAATAATTTATGACAATAAGAAATAGCATGATTTATCATTTGGGGTGGAATCCATGATACCTCGAAATAGACATTAAGGAAAGATGTTTTTCCTGTAACAAGCTCTCCCCTGAGAATTAGGAGTTTGGAAATAGAACAAATTTATCAGAGCTATTATTCCCAAGAGATTACACCAGAACACAAAGAAGCCCTTTAGTCAAGTTGATTGTTTTTGAGTTTGGACATTGCCATTTAAAGAGGCAACAGTAATTGTGAGACTCTGAAAGTATTGTTAAAAGAGAAAGAGACTTGTTCAGCCTTATAGACGTTTATGCACAATGTGTCAACAATAACTGACATTATAAAATGTACAATAGTTTATGCACGTTCAATGTATTAAAGAAGTAACACTTTTGCAGCCCAAAATTATTTAAAAAAACAAGAACCCAGTATTTTGAGAAATTAGAAGTCCTGACGCCCAACACGACATGCAGTCCAGGGTTCAGTAGTCCCATTCTGCAGCCACAAAGCAGAAGCTGTTATTTTCTCTTTTACTCTTCCCAAAACCCTCTTCCACTAGAGGACTTGCAAGAGGGCAATGTACTCTTCATCGCAGTCATGTTAGTCTTCATTAGGACTGAATAATTGTCATTGCCCCAAAGAAAGCCTGGAATTCAGGTGACTAGCTCGCACAGAAAAGAAAGCCAAGTCAAAACATTAAAGTTCCCTTGGGGTGAAGTCATCATAGATCACGAGTCTGTGCTGATTCAGATCATTTAACTCCTACTGAACAATTGGCAGTTCTAGTAAAAAAGGTACAGGAAGAAGTCCTAACATTACGAAATGAGAATCAAGCGCTCAGTGAGACCCTAACACATTCCACATGCTTCATGCAATGGAAGGATCCTCAGGTCCAAGGCCCATTATTAATCCCCCCAAATTTAGTACTCAACCCTCCACTTCCACTCCTGCTAATTTCCCTAACCACAACCTATATGTAGCAGTGACCACGCAAACATCTGTGGTGTTGGCCAACCCTGAAAAATTCACTGGGGATAGATCTCGCTTTGCTGCTTTCATGAGCCAATGCCAATTGCATTTTTTGTGAAAACCTCAAATATTTACATCTGATGCTCCGAAGGTAGCTTTTAAAGTTTCCTATCTTAGTGGTGTAGGTCCCAATTCTTATATAATTTTGCTGCTTCCAAGGCAGCCTTAACACAATTGTTTGCAGAGCATGCTTTTATCCAGTCTTGTGATAACAAATTATTCAATTTACGACAAGGGTCAAAGGACCTCCTCACTTACATTACTACTTTCATCCGGTTGAATATTTAGACTAGATGGCCTGAAGACAAATGTACCTCACTTTTTTAGGTACATTGAATTACCAGAAGATTGTGCTGAATTTATTAATTTAGTAGTGAGACTGAATCATTGGTTAGGACAAATTAAATCTGAACATCCTCGGAATGAACCGAGGGTAGTTGTTCTAAAAACAGATAAAAAATAAATTGAAGAAAAAGAACAGGAACCAGAACCCATGTAGCAGGAAAACTAATGGTCTCAGAGAGAACTGAAATCGCTCCTCCAAGAGGGTCCCTTTGCCATATCTATAAATACTTCACTAATGTCCTAAACCATGTACCTAGACACCTGACCATTAGAGTAACCCTCATTCTAGCACCTCAGAATAGACAAAGTCTATCAGTCCTCATAGACTCAGCTGCTACAGGTAACTTCCTTGATCTGACCCCAATGGCCATGCTCAGAATGTCACATGTTTACAAGTCAGTATCCAAACTAATTAGGGCAGTTGATGGCTCAGCCTTGTCCTCTGGCCTTATTCGCTTTCACACTAATCCATTAACCATAGTATGTGACGATGGTCATACGGAAGATACAACCTTTGACTCAATTGATACCCCAACCAATGGCGTAATTTTTGGTATTCCCTGTCTGGAATGCCATAATCCTAAAATTGACTGGGTTTCTCGAACAGTCCCTTTGGACTCCCCCTTCTGCTCGTCCACAACAAGCCCGCTGTCCTGTGATACCCCTACATTGTGCTGCAACAAATGATTCTTCTCCCACTATTCTACCATGAGAATACCTGGATTTCCAAGACGTCTTTGACCCAGTCAAAGCAACTCAGTTGCCACCCCATAGGATTTATGATTGTCGGATAGACCTAGTTCCTAGAACAGTCATTCCTTGTAGTAGAATATATGCATTAACAGACCCCGAGAATCAATATCTGTGCAAGTATTTGGATGAGTTTTTGGATTTAGGGTTTATAAGACATTCTTTATCTCCCATTTCATCACTGCTTTCTTCATGGCAAAAAAATCCAGAGATCTGCAGGCTTGTATTGATTACAGAATGGTTAATAAATCAATCATCAAAAATCATTACCCCTTGCCTCTGTTACGGGTCCTATTGGAACAAGTCTGGGGGTCCACCATTTACACCAAGCTATACTTGAGCAGTGAATATCACCTGATCTGTGTCAAGGAAGGTGACAAATGGAAGACCTTTCGGACAAAGTTTGGTTTGTTCATTACATTGTGATGCCCTGTGGGCTTTTCAACGCCCCTGTTGTCTACATAGATGACATCTTGATATTCTCTAAAAATAAGGAGGAATGCACTCAGCACGTTAGGGCCACTCTGCAACATCTACGCGAACACTCCCTGTATGCCAAATTAGAAAAATGTGCCTTTAACAGTGACTCAGTAGAGTTTCTTGAATATCACTTATCGCCCAGCAGAATTACTATGGACCCCAAAAAGGTAGACACTATTCTTTTATGGCCAATCCCTACATCTGTTAAGGATGTCCAAAAGATTCTTGGTTTTGCCAATGTTTATATGCGCTTCGTTCTACAATTCTCCCAAACAGTGGTCCCTATACCCACCTTATTAAAGAAGGAACAACCATTTATCTGGGCTCAAGCAGTGCATCAGGCCATCAGAACTATCAAAAGAAGTTTTACCTATGCTCCCATTTTCTGCCACCCAGATGCTGAGCGGCCATTTTATGTTGAAGCTGATGCTTCTCAATTCGCTCGGGGAGGTGTGTTACAACAAAAAGATCCACAAACAGCGCATCTCCATCCTGTAGCCTTTTATTCTAAAATCTCCTTCTCGCTGAACAAAATTATACCTTTGCTGAAAGATAATTTTTAGCTGTTAAAACAGCATTTACTGCATGGTGACATCATTTGCTGGGAGCAAAGCACAATGTCACCATCTATACCGACCATAAGAATTTGAAATTCTTTAGTTCAGTTAAGGCTTTGACCCCTAGACAAGTGTGCTGACTTCACTTCTTCAGCAATTTTGATTTTATTATCACATACAAACTAGGGACCAAACAACTTCAGTCATATATCTTATGACGTATAGTGTACCCAGAGGATGCTACTTCTTGTACCCCTCCCAGTATAAAACCTTCAGACAAAGTGCTATCTCTAACCAATATACATACCTTCATGGATAATGTCTAGATGACATCTCATGACCTCCCCCCTGAACAGTGGCTGAGAAAACTAAATAATACAATCGAACAGGACTATTACTTACATGTAGGGAAATTGTACATTCCAATACAGGAATTGCAGCACTAAGTACTAGTCTGGAGTCATTATTCCTCAACACCCAGGCATACAAAAGACTATAGAAAACTGTTCAGGAAAAGTTTGGTTGAAAACCATGTGCCAAGATGTTCATGGCCATGTAAATTCATGCCCAACCTGTGCTTGGAATAAATCCTCACACCTCGTTCCCGCTGGTCCTCTTTAACCCTTGCCAAATCCCCCTAAACCATAAAAGACTGTCAGCATGGATTTTATTACAGGCTTACCACAATCTAACAAACATACAACCGTGTTAGTTGTAGTAGACCTCTTGTCAGAAATGGCACATTTCGTGCCACTCAAGAAATTTTGACTGACTGGTGAGCTTAGCACTCTATTGCGTCGGATGGACTCGCAAATTGCAAGTCACAATTTTGCATTTTGCTACATCTGGCCCTTAATCCTTCTGAGAGTTCTTGGGAACCTGCATCTTTCGTTCATGTCCCTCGTTTGGTGTGACAATTTCATCTGTTAAATCCTAGTAAACCAGGCCCAGCACGTCTGCCTTTGGGGGGAGAACTGTTGTGGGTACAATAGCACATCCAAGAACTTGATTACAATAAGATGCGTTTGCTTGCAACATTCAGACTTATTTGGGTATATTCATTACATTCTTGAACATCAAGTTCGCAATAACCAATGCTTGTTAAATGTCTCATTTATTATAACCAATGCTTATTGATTATCATTGTTAGAAATGGGGTCTTTGGTTGACAGTCAGGTTACCCCATGTTCATGCAAGGACCCTCACTCTAGTCAGGGTAAAAGAGAATCACCCTCAGCTAACCCCTGATTTCCCCCTTGGTAGCTTGGCAGAGTAATAGGCTTAACTTCAGAGTGCTAGGTGTAAAGTATTTGTACCAACACACACAGTAACTTAATGAAAACACTACAAACTGACCCAACACAGGTTTAGAAAAATAGGAAATATTTATCTAAACAAAACAAGACCAAAACGACAAAAATCCACCATACACAAGTCAAGTTATAAATGAAAAATCAAAAAGAGTATTTAAGTAGTTTTAAATACACACTAGCGCTGTTAGAGTGAAAATGTACCTGGTGCGTGTCAAAAATAACCCCACATGGGTGGGTGTGCATCAAAAATAACTCCGCACGGCGGTACGTGAGTCGAAAATCCAGCTGCACGATGAGCCGAAAATCCCGCAGCACAGGTTGTGATCTCCCAGCCTCTGTCAGCGATGCTGCACATCATTTCTCCTGCTCCGTGCGTCGATTCTTCAGTCGCGTTTCCTGCGAGCATCGTTTCTCAGCTGCGGAGCCGGCGGTGCGTCGTTTTTCTCAGCCGCAGATCGGGTTTGCGTCAATCTTTTCCCAGCACGGCGCTCTGTGCGTGTATTTTCTTGTCTTTAGGCTGCCAGCTTCTCCTTTCAGGGTCCCAGGAACTGGATGGGCACCACAGGGCAGAGTAGGAGTCTCTCCAGAGACTCCAGGTGCTGGCAGAGAGAAGTCTTTGCTGTCCCTGAGACTTCAAACAACAGGAAGCAAGCTCTAGATCAAGCCCTTGGAGATTTCTTCTCAAGATGGAAGGCACACAAAGTCCAGTCTTTGCCCTCTTACTCTGGCAGAAGCAGCAACTGCAGGATAGCTCCACAAAGCACAGTCACAGACAGGGCAGCTCTTCTTCCTCAGCCATTCAGCTCTTCTCCAGGCAGAGGTTCCTCTTGGTTCCAGAATTGTTTCTAAAGTCTGTGGTTTTGGGTGCCCTTTTTATACCCAATTTCTCCTTTGAAGTAGGCCTACTTCAAAGTAAAGTCTCTTTGGAATGTGAAATCCTGCCTTGCCCAGGCCAGGTCCGAGACACTCACCAGGGGGTTGGAGACTACATTGTGTGAGGGCAGGCACAGCCCTTTCAGGTGTGAGAGACCACTCTTCCCGTCCCTCCTAGCACAGATGGCTCATCAGGATATGCCGGCTACACCCCAGCTCCCTTTGTGTCACTGTCTAGTGTGGGGTGCAACCAGCCCAACTGTCAAACTGACCCAGACAGGGAATCCACAAACAGGCAGAGTCACAGAAATGGTATAAGCAAGAAAATGCTCACTTTCTAAAAGTAGCATTTTCAAACACACAATCTTAAAATCAACGTTACTAAAAGATGTATTTTTAAATTGTGAGCTCAGAGACCCCAAACTCCACATGTCTATCCACTCCCAAAGGGAATCTACACTTTAATCAGATTTAAAGGTAGCCCCCATGATAACCTATGAGAGGGACAGGCCTTGCAACAGTGAAAAACGAATTTGGCAATATTTTACTGTCAGGACATAAAAAACACATTACTATGGGGGTCATTCTGACCTCGGCGGTAAAAGGCTCTTACCGCTGGTCAGAAGACCGCCATTCTACCGCCGCGGCCGCGGTAAACCGCCACGGTCATTCTGACCCACAACTGCCAAACCGCCAAAAACCCGACATCCACGGAAGGCCGCCTCATCAGCGGTCAGCGATAAACTGGAGATGACCAAACCTCCACCGTCACGCCAACACAAACACGCCCATGCCATTATGACCCACGAATCCACGCGGCGGTCATTTAACCGCGGTATTCCATTGGCGTTACACACCGCCGCGGTCAAAATACACACCCAGCTCCAAAACACAGCCACATTGGACAATTTGAAATACACACACCTGATACACATACAAACACCACTCCCACACATCCAATCAACTATAAAACACACACCCACATCACCCACAAACCCCCACTACTAGAAATTCGGAGAGAAGGCGAGAGAGAGAGAGCACAGCTATCGAAAACCCCAACACACAGAGGAACACAACACCATCACCCACACTACATCCACGCACGAAACCCACACACCACCACACACACCACACTCATCACCACAAACACCACCCCACACCACCCCATGGCACCCCAAAGACACCCCAGGTTCTCGGACCAAGAACTTAGGGTCATGGTGGAGGAAATAATTAGGGTAGAGCCCCAGCTATTCGGCACACAGGTGCAGCACACCACAATAGCCAGGAAGGCGGAGCTATGGCAAAGGATCATCGACAGGGTCAACGCTGTGGGACAGCATCCCAGAAACCGGGAAGACATCCGAAAGCGCTGGAACGACCTACGGGGCAAGGTGCGGTCGATGGTGTCAAGACACAACATCGCTGTGCAGAAGACTGGCGGCGGACCCCCACCCACTCCACCCGAATTCACAGCATGGGAGCAAGAGGTCTTGAACATCCTGCATCCTGAGGGCCTCGCTGGAGTAGGCGGAGGAATGGACTCTGGTAAGTCTAATCTCAACTACTTCACCCCCCCCAACCACCAGCATGGCAACCCCCACCCTCACCCCCAACCCGCCAGCACACATCCTCCCTGCCAATGTCTCACCAGCACAACCCACCCAACACAACACCAATCCCTGAATGCCACACAAACCATGAACACCCATCACTTAAGCATGACCACTGCACATACCCATCCCCCCCCACAAACCACCCTCACAACTCCTCCCACAAGGGAATGCCAGCACTGGGGGGCAAGGGCACCAACAAATCGCACGCCATGGCACCCACAGAAGCAATAACCATACTCTTTTACCCCTGCAGGGCCCGAACGCTAACACACCGGCCAGGAGGGTCCAGATTTGTCCATCCCGCCCCCAGAACAGGCCCCCAGTGATGACAGCAGCTCTGTCGACCTAGAACCTGATGACCAGCCCGGACCATCGGGGACCTCTGGACAGTCGGTTCCCCACACACAGACACAGGCCACAGCAGACCCAACCCCCTCTGGGAATACCAGCACAGCTCCCACCCAGGGGGCCCATGCCTCTGTCTCCAGGACGCGTCAATAAGCGGTGTGTCCGCCACTACAGGGCACCCAGGCTGACCCACCACCCCAACAACAACAGGGACCTGGGGGCAGTAGTAGTGGGCACACCGTCCAGGGGACAGAGGCCCGGGGAAACAGGGGAACTGGGAGGGCTGCTGTGCGAGAGGGGGTTGACCGGCCCAGGGAACCCACTCTCCAAGAGGCCCTCACCACCATCATGGGAGCATACCACCACTCCCAGGAGACGATGGCGACGGTACTGGCCAGGTTCCAGGAGATCCAGGCACAGCAGGAGGAACGGTACATGAGGTTCAGAGACGAACTCAGGAACATTGGTACCGCAATGGGGACCATCGTCCTGGTCCCCAACCAGATAGTCACCACATTGCAGGACCATGTGGCACCCCAAAGGGCCCCTGTCACTAGCCCGGACGACGAACAGCCTATCACCTCCGCCGGCGCTAGTGGACAGGAGGCCCCCACACAACGACAGGCCACCAGAACCCCACCTCCTGCTGAAGATCAACCACCCCGCAAGCGGAACCTGAGATCACACAAGAAGACAGAGTAGGATGCCAAGACCCCCGCCGGCATAAGATACCCCCTGATGTCATCCCACTGTCCCACATTGTCACCCTGTCCAACCTTGAACTGCCCCTGCTCCATCCTTCCACAGGCATATGGACAATGCACCTGTGCTACTGAGAACTGGACTCTGCCATGGACATTACTCCACCCCCACCCATCACTGGGGGTCATACAGCTCTGAAAAGGGAAGGGAAAGTCAAAAATCAGTTAAAAGGAACTGGGGGGAAACACAGAAAGTAGAGATGCAGGAGGCCAGAAGTAAATGTAAAATGTTGTGGGTGATTCTTACCTGTGTGCTACTGAAAATACTGTTGTATAACTGTGTCCCTGTTGTCCGTGTCGTCCCCGTCGTCTTCCTCCTCTTCACTCTCCACAGGCTCCACAGCTGCTACAACACCACCATCTGGACCATCCTCCTGCAGGAAAGGCACCTGGCGTCGCAATGCAAGATTGTGAAGCATACAGCAGGCCACGATGATATGACACACCTTCTTTGGTGAGTACATTAGGGATCCACCTGTCATATGCAGGCACCTAAACCTGGCCTTCAGGACCCCGAAGGTCCGTTCTATAATCCTCCTAGTTCGCCCATGTGCCTCATTGTACCGTTCCTCTGCCCTGGTCCGGGGATTCCTCACTGGGGTCAATAGCCAAGGCAGGTTGGGGTAACCAGAGTCACCTATAGGCCATACACGGTGTCTCTGTAGCTGTTCCATCACATAAGGGATGCTGCAATTTCGCATGACATACGCGTCATGCACTGACCCAGGGAACTTGGCATTTACATGGGAGATGTACTGGTCAGCCAAACAGACCACCTGGACATTCATCGAATGGTAATTTTTTCTATTTCTGTACACCTGCTCATTGTCTTTTGGGGGTACTAAAGCCACATGGGTCCCATCAATGGCACAAATGATGTTGGGGATATGTCCAAGGGCATAGAAATCACCCTTCACAGTGGCCAAATCACCCTCCTCAGGGAAAACAATGTATCTCCGCATGTATTTCATCAGGGCAGACAACACTCTGGACAAAACCTTAGAAAACATAGGCTGAGACATCCCTGATGACATGGCCACTGTTGTCTGAAAAGACCCACTTGCCAAAAAATGGAGTACTGACAGAACCTGCACCAGAGGGGCAATCCCTGTGGGTTGGCGGATGGGGGACATCAGGTCTGGCTCCAGCTGGGCACACAGTTCATGTATAGTGGCTCGGTCAAGTCGGTATCGAAGTATAATATGTCGTTCTTCCATTGTCGACAGGTCCACCAGCGGTCGGTACACGGGAGGATTCATCCTTCTCCTTGCAAGTCCAGCGGACGGTGCCTAGGAAGGACAACATGGAGCACAGAGTCAAGCAACCCACAGGTACGTTCACCCAGCTTGCACAGTACACAAATCGCTATGCATTGAACGGCTTGTATGAGTGGCAATGCAAGGCCTAGGCCTGTGTGACGCAGTAGCAATTAAGCCATGTGGGCCCTTGTAATGGCGGCTGCCTGACCTGAGAAGTGTGACAGTGGGATGTGAGGTCAACGCGCTGGCGTGGCACACCGTGGCGGTAGGCGGTCGAAGACCGCAGTGCGAAGGCGCATTGGTTAACATTGCACCCTATGGGTCTCAGGAGCCAATGACGATGTGCGTCGGCGGTCGCGGTACGCACCGCCGCGGGCGTGACCACCATTTTCTATCTGCTTAATCACTCGAGACCTGATCATCCACAGGAGAGGACCTATACTGCAAGTGCTGCTGTGACCTCGGTCTGGAAGAGACAATGGCTGCTGCGACTGGGGAAAGGGCCCTTGCCTTCACTTCAGAAGAGTTGGAGAAACTTGTGGATGGGGTCCTGCCCCAGTATGCGCAACTCTACGGTCCTCCAGACCAACAGGTAAGTACACTGGGTGCACGTTGAATGGGCTATGCCTGGGTTGTGTATGATGGATGTAAGATGGTGGGGTGGGGAGCGAATGAGGAGTGCAAGGCACGACAGATGAGAGCATGTGCCACATGGCAGGGTTGGGGAGGGGGGGGCAATCACATCTAACATGCAGAAAAATGTTGAAATTTCCTTTCCCACCCTGTACATGTCAAATAGGTCAGCGCCCATCAGAAAGTCGACATTTGGCGTGCCATCGCCAAGGAAGTCCGGGCCCTGGGGGTCTACAACAGACGGGGCACCCACTGCCGAAAGAGGTGGGAGGACATCCGCCGCGGGACCAGGAAGACCTCCGAGTCACTGCTGGGGATGGCCTCCCAACGTAGGAGGGGTGCCAGTCGTACCTTGACCCCCCTGATGTCCCGGATCCTGGCGGTGGCCTACCCCGATTTGGATGGGTGCGTGAGGACATCACAGCAGACACAAGGGGGTGAGTACCAGCACATTCTGCTATCTTTACGCGCAGTGGAGGTGCCTGGGTGGGGGAGGAGGGCTGTGGGTGACATTAGGCCAGGGCGCTTTCTGTAGTGTAGTCCCCTCCTTTAGGCATGGCCCTGTGCCCCTGCCCCCCACCTCTGTAGGGTGCCAAGTACAGCAATCCATGGTCCAGCATCACCCATGTGTGCATTTGTTGTCCATAGACCTGTAGGCCTAGTCACAAGTACTGAGTAATGTACCCCGATTGTGCGGCGTAGTGCTGGAGGCTCCTGTGTCTATCCTCTCCGACAACGGTGTTGACAATGCATGCACTCAACCTGTCTTTATTTCTCCCCCCACCCTTTTTCTTTATCTTCTTGTGCATGTGTGCATTAGCATCATCAGGCGGAGGAGAATTGGCATCGGAGCACGAGGGAGCTGCAACTCACAAGGCCCCGGTGGGCCATGCTACAGACACCGAGGTCACCAGTGATACGGAGGGCGAGGGGAGCTCCACAACGGGGACCCGTGGTGACACCAGCGACACTGACATGTCCTCGGAAGGGAGCTCCCTAGCGGTGGCGGCAACATCCGTGCCCCCCGCCTCAACAGGTACAGCCGCCACCCAGCGCACCAGCTCCTCCCTCCCAGCAGCCCCTCAGCCTTCGCTCCGTGCCAGCTCGCCCAAGAAGGCGGGCATCTCCTTCGCCCCAGGCACCTCAGGCCCTGCCCCAGTTACCCCTGCTGCCCTCAGTGAGGAGGTCATTGACCCCCTACAGACCATCATTGTTGGGCAGTCTACCCTTTTGAATGCCATCCAGGGGGTGGAGAGGGAGGTGCATCGGAGCAATGCATACCTGGAGGGCATTCATTCGGTTCAGGCTGCCCATCAACGATCGTTCAATGCTCTGGCCTCAGCACTGACGGCAGCCATTGTCCCTGTTTCCAGCCTCCCTCTTCTAACTGCCTCCACCGTCTCCCAGTCTCCTGTTCCTCAGCCTATCCCATCCACACCATCAGACCAGCCTGCACACACCTCAACACCCAAGGGCAGCTCATCCAGACATAAGCACCACAGATCCCACAAGCATTCACCCAAGCAACATCCAGATGCAGCCATGGCAACAGTCACTACCACCTCTGTGTCCCCCTCCTCCTCGTCTCCCTCCCCCCTCCCTGTGACGTCTCCACTCACACCTGCATGCACACCACCATCAGCCAGTACTTCCATCACCACCACACCCTCCAGTACAGTCCGCACACGTGCAGTCACCACCCCCACTGCCATTTACACGTCCCCTGTGTCCTCTCCCACTGTGTCTGTCACCCCCTCTTCCAAAACACACAAACGCAGGCAGCCACCCACACAACAGCCAACCACCACACTACAGCCTACGTCACAAGCACCTGCACCCATAGACAGCACACCTGACTCTCCTACAACCACATCCTCTCCCTCCACTCCCATACCCACTGCACCTACCCTTCCCATTGCTCCTAAAAAACTTTTCCTCTCCAAACTTGACCTCTTTGCACCACCTGACCCACCCCCTCCATCTGGTAAGAGTCCGAAGAGCACCTCAGCCACCACCAGCCCTGCATCAATTCTGACCATTGTGCACGGGTTTTGGAGTCCACCCTTTCCCAGCACAGATACATCGGCCAGCAGCAAGGGAACAGCCAGCACCCCCCCCTGGAAAGAGAACCCGTAAGACCATGGCCCGCCATGAGAAGGCTGACACGGCTGCCCCCAAGGAGCAAAGTCGTGGCCCGTCACCTGCCACAACATCAAGGGCAGGCAAGGGCCAGAGAGCCTCATCGAAGGAGGGCAAGGGCAGCAGGGCGGAGAAGTCAGCCAGCAGGGGCGCGGACCAGGAGGGCCCCACAAGCCCCATCCCGGGTGTGACGGAGGACACCCACGGGCCCAGGACTCCGTCACAGGAGGGTCCAGCAACTGCATGGTCGGAGGGCGACTAAGCAGGGAGTCCTGGCCAGGTCTGGCTCCCTTGATAGACAAGAAAGGCACCGCTGCACAGGGCCCCGCCGTGAAGACAGGCACTGCTGAACAGGGCCCCGCCGAGCAGAAAGGCACCGCTGAACAGGGCCCCGCCGAGAAGAAAGGCACCGCTGAACAGGGCCCCGGCGTGAAGACAGGCACCGCTCAACAGGGCCCCGCCGTGAAGACAGGCACCGCTGAACAGGGCCCCGCCGAGAAGAAAGGCACCGCTGAACAGGGCCCCGCCGAGAAGAAAGGCACCGCTGAACAGGGCCCCGCCGAGAAGAAAGGCACCGCTGAACAGGGCCCTGCCGTGAAGACAGGCACCGCTGAACAGGGCCCCACCGTGAAGACAGGCACCGCTGAACAGGGCCCCGCCGTCTCAAGCACCGCTCCGCTGGGCCACGCCGTCTCAAGCACCGCTCCGCTTGGCCCTTCCTGTCAAGCACCGCTCCGCTGGGCCCTTTCTGTCAAGCACCACTCCGCTGGGCCCTTCCTGTCAAGCACCGCTCCGCTGGGCCCTTCCTCTCAAGCACCGCTCCGCTGGGCCCTTCCTCTCAAGCACCGCTCCGCTGGGCCCTTCCTCTCAAGCACCGCTCTGCTGGGCCACGCCGTCTCAAGCACCGCTCCGCTGGGCCCTTCCTGTCAAGCACCGCTCCGCTGGGCCACGGCGTCTCAAGCACCGCTCCGCTGGGCCCTTCCTCTCAAGCACCACTCCGCTGGGCCACGCCGTCTCAAGCACCGCTCCGCTGGGCCCTTCCTGTCAAGCACCGCTCCGCTGGGCCACGCCGTCTCAAGCACCGCTCCGCTGGGCCCTTCCTCTCAAGCACCACTCCGCTGGGCCCCGCCGTCTCAAGCAGCGCTCCGCTGGCCCATTGACAGTGCCGGTTCTGTGTCGAGCTAGTGTTCACGCTGCACTCTGGGCACCCTGCCTCCTCCATGACCAGTGGAGTCTGTAATCCACCTGATGGACTGTGGCTTTGCACTCCCCAGGATGGCACAGTGGGCATGGTGGCCCCTTCGTGGTTCTGGCGTTGTGGACTCCTGTGGCTGAGGTGCCCCCCCTTACCTTCCCCCTGAGGTGCCTGTAGTTTTGTCATCTGATGCCCCAGCAGTGTTCTCTCCAACGGACTCAGGTCTCCTGTGTGGGCTTTGCCCATGTGTTTGTTAGACATTGGCTCACGGACTGTGGATATTTGACACACTGAGCAGGACTTATTGACTATGTACATAGCTTTCGCACTGTTCATGATTTTTGCTTTGATATTTCATGACGATAATTTTCCATGACTTCAATGAACCTAATATATACATAAGTTTAAATTAAAATTTTATTGTGTCTTTGCATTTTTCAGGGGGGTTTGGGGGTTGTCACTCAGTTGTTGCTCTGCATTGGTATGTTGATAGTTGGGGGGGGCGTATGTGTGTGCCCGTAACCTTTCGTCCTCCCCCCTCCCCTGTGTCGTAGGTGCAGTACTCACCGTTGTCTTCTGCGCCGGAGTTCGTACTCGTGGTAGATGAGCAGGTAGACAAGAGCTGGTAGGATGTTTAATACGGGTTCCATGCTGTCCTCCGTCCTCGTGGATTGTATAGAGGTGAGCGTTTTCCCGTTCGTAGTCTGTTTCCGCCGTGTTTTTATCGGCGGGGCTCCCGCCCCGGAAAAGGTGGCGGATTGGTGAGTTGTGATACTGTGGGCGGTACATTGTCTGCCGCCTGCCTGTTGGCGGTGACCGCTGCGCTGTTTGTCTGTCCCGCCGTGGCGGTCGGAGTGTTAAAGTGGCGGCCTGTGTTGGCGGTTCCCGCCAGGGTCAGAATACCTTTTTTTTTACCGCCTGCCTGTTGGCGGGTTGGCCGCCGCTTTATTACCGACCGCCAGGGTTGGAATGACCGCCTATATGTCCTACCTTAACCATACACTGCACCCTGCCCTTGGGGCTACCTAGGGCCTACCTTAGGGGTGTCTTACATGTAAGAAAAGGGAAGGTTTAGGCCTGGCAAGTGGGTACACTTGCCAAGTCAAATTTATAGTTAAAACTGCACACACAGACACTGCAGTGGCAGGTCTGAGACATGATTACAGAGCTACGTATGTGGGTGGCACAACTAGTGCTACAGGCCCACTAGTAGCATTTGATTTACAGGCCCTGGGCACCTTTAGTGCACTGTACTAGGGAATTACTAATAAATCAAATATGCCAATCATGGAGAAACCAATCACACACACATTTTGTAAAGGAACACTTGCACTTTAACACTGGTTAGCAGTGGTAAAGTGCCCAGAGTAACAAAAACAGTAAAATCAGAGTCCAGCATACATCGACAACCTGGGAACAGAGGCAAAAAGTTAAGGGAGACCACGCCAAGGATGAAAAGTCTAACAATCATTGTATCACATCTGCTCTAACTACACGCAGTCCAGGGTCTAGCAGTTCGAATCTGCAGTCCACAAAGCAGAAGCTGGTATTTTCTCTTTTTCTCTTCTCAAAATTCCCTTCCCCTTGAGGACTTGAGAGAGGGCAATGTACACTTCATCACGGTCACGTTAGTTCTCACTGGGATTAGGTAATTGTCATTGCCCTATCGGAATGCCTGGAATTCAGATGAGTGGCTCGCACAGAACACTTTGGCCTAAGAATACAGGTTGCAGCTGAAGGAGCCTTCCCTTTATCTTGGAACATGCTCTGCTTCTCACTGTGAGATCTTTGCCTTATAACTTAATTTAGTCTTTCCCTGTAAGGTCCTCTGAAGTCAAGAAACTTGGATTTATTGAGAAGATGAAATCTAAGTATTTGTTCTCCTCATCTGATACTATTTTACAAGTCTTTGATTTCTGACATCTTTGAAGTAACATTAGGTATATTAATGTCTGCAACTTGATGCTAATTATTCACCAGTGCTTCAACAATGACTTTGACATTTACTTGACTTCCTCTATACCACTGTAATTATATTCCGTTTTGGATTAATTATATGGGTTAATATTAGTATTCAAACTTTAATAGGCGTATCTGTCACAGATTTTAATAAATGCATTACTTGTGAATGAAACACGGCCTATTTGTGAGTTGTACTAATTGAGAGTATGTTGCATAATGTTTTCCCCTCAAATTTAGTGTTGTACTTAATTGTAACCATCTCTCTTCTTAGGAATAGATGTACCTGGTTCACTTCATAAAAGCTGAAAGGTGAAGACATTCCTTGTTGAAGTAGAGGCTGATAATCTCAGCTAATGTTTCTTTTCCCACTTTGTTTTTCCCTGGTTTTCTCAGGTGTTTGTTAAATAGTCAAACTCTATAGAGCATGGTGGGCAAGATGGAAAAGCACCTGACATTACCTCAGACAGTTGGTGATTCTTACACAGATGTTGCTAATTTGAGCTCAGTTGATCTGACTTCTGCATAACTTGCAAAGCAGCACATTCCATTTTTCTCTGCTTTAATTCAAGATATTTTTAAACATTATGGGCTTAAAGTACAAAACACATTTGCTGTCTCAAAGTATGAGAATCACAAAAACAAGTGTGTTCTACTATGGACAAAAGGCCTTTCACAGGTCAGAATAGTCTTTCTCACTCATTAAAGGGTTTTTAGCAGTGATGGATGTGGATGGTGATGCTTCGATCTGTTCCACACAGTAATGGTGATGTGTTAGTTCCAAAGACAAGCGCTGGAGCCAAGATTCATTACTTCCGAAGTGCATTGAGCTGGGTTTTCCCACGCAGTCAAAAGATGCGTTGATCTCCATGGACTGCTGAGGTGGCGAACCGAGGCTCTGATGTGTGGGGCTCTCAAGGCAATGCTGTTGTTCCGAGAACGATGTGCCATTTCTGCTCCCACAACCAGGTCGATGGGCTGGTTCTGCTTCATGCAGACACGATATTTGTTGATTTCCATGATGCAAGTCTCTGGATCCACTTCCAGTGAACCAGGTACAGGAGCAGGGATACAAGAGCAGGTATAGAGAATTTGTTGTCCCTGAGTCTCAAGCAACAGGAGGCTAGCCAATAAGCCTTTGGAGATCACTTGTGGTACAAGGTAGAGTCCAACTTTCCCTCAGCAGGGCCAGAGAGCAGCAGGGCAGTACAGCAGAAAGCAGTCCTTCCAGATCAGCAATTCAGCAGAATAACAGTCTTTTTGCAGAACAGAAATTCATCTATTGGTCCAGAAGTGTCTGATTTGGTGGGGTCAGAGACCCTGTGCTTATACCCAATGGTGCCTTTTCAAGTGAGGGGGACTTCAAAGAATGGTCTTTGAAGTACACAGAGGCCCTTTATTCCCAGACATGGCTCCAGACTATCAGTTGGAGTAATCAGCTCTTTGTGTGTGGACTGGCACTGCCTATTCAGGTGTGTCAGCTCCCCCTCCACCCTGGCTGCCCAGGATGAGCCATTAGAATACAGATGAATGACGATGAGTGCTCAGACACACTTAACTTTCCTGTGTTTGTGGCTGTCTAGAGGGAATGAACAAAGTGTAGCTGTCACCCACCCCAGGCATATATTGGAGACAGGCTGCAGGCATACAGAGCTGTAAGAGCAGATAAATGCCCACTTTCTAAAAGTGGCTTTTCTAACCTAGTAATGTTAAATCCAACTTTACCAGTAAAGATGAGTTATCAGTACGATTCCAATGATATGAAACATGATGCAGCTATGCTTTTCGCATCAGGAATTACATCTTAAAAGTCTATTAAGGAGTTCCTACTTCTGGCCTATGAGAGGAGTGAGCCTCAAAGTAGTGAAAAAAGACTTTGGGAGTTTTTCACTACCAGGACATGCAAAACTTAAACGTGCATGCCTAAACTTTTGCTTACATAGAATCCTTCCCTATGGGCTCCCTAAGGCCCACCTTAGGGGTGACTTATATGTAATAAAAGGGGAGTTTAAGGCTTGGAAAGGGGTTTTAAATGCCAAATCGAAGTGGCAGTAAACTGCACACTCGGGCCTTGCAACGGAAGGCCTGAGATGGATTTGAAAGGCTAATTTTATGGGTTGCACAATAAGTGCTGCAGGCCCACTAGTAGCATTTAATTAATTTACAGCCCTGGGTATATGGTATAGCACTTTATAAGGGACTTATAAAGCCAATTGGGTATGAAACAACATTACCATGTTTACGGGAGAGAGCACAGGCACTTCAGCACTGGTCAGCAGTGGTGAAATGCACAAAGTTCGAAAACCAGCAAAAATTAGGTTAGGAAAATGGGGCGAGCAGGCAAATCATTGGGGGAAGACCACTCAAAGGCTGTCAGGTCTAAGAGCAGTTTTGCATACTTTTTTACATACTTCACATAAAAAATGCTCCTCCTTCAGGATACTGGTTCATGCAGTCTATGGGAGGTGTGCACTTGGAAGAAAAATGACTCAAAACACAAGCTACCACATTTAGCCACAAAAGCATATTTCATGAAATTTCCACAAACTTCCAAGAAATTTCACAAGAAAACTTTTCACACATTCTCATACCCCTAGTTAAGCATGTAGCATTGAAGGAACTAAAATAGTATAGAGGCATTAAGGGAATACATAAAAATGAGGTGTGACATTCCAATAGATAAATGTTCAAAATTATTGTAAGTTAACTGTTAAACACAACGTCCAGGCAACCCTTGTCAAGTCTCAAGCAAGCTTAGAAAATGTTTCCTTTTTAAATCCAGTTATGTTTCCTTAGGGAAAACGGACTGCTTAAAAAAAGTGTATTTAAACTTTGATCACAGACAAGGTAGTCTCCTGACTCCAGAATCGTCTCATCCCTGTGATGACATCTAAACGTAGTGAGTCACAATTTGTTAACTACTTCATAAATACTGATGAGGTAGATCGGATTGTGACCCACTTTAATTTCGAATTTTGTTACTGACCTATTTGTGCAGCGATTGGTTCACAAAAATCCTTTCTTTTGTTGTGAACGGAAATATTGTACTTCAGGACAGAAATATTGATCATGACTATTCAATAATCTTAGTGGTGTGAGAACTCCTCCCGGTGATTCACGAGATAAAAACATTATGTCCATATCAATATGATCTGTAATGTCTTTAACTATGTCAAAGTACATGTTAACAAATATAAACTTAGCACATATTTATACTTTTTTTAGCGCGTCAAAAAGCGGCACAAACCTACAAAATGCAATTGTAAGTTTGTGCTGCTTTTGCATCAAAAAGTGGCACAAATGCAGCACTAAAAAAGTATAAATATGGCCCTTAGGGGCATATTTACACTCCGTCTGCGACGAATGTGCGTCAAAACTTTTGTCGCACATTCAGCGCAAACCTTGCCCCATATTTAAACTTTGACGCCCGAGCCTGCGGACGACAAAATTCCGCAGTGTGCGTAATTTTTTGGATGCGGCAACCCGCCTTGCGTTAATTAAATGCAAGGTAGGTGTTACAGTCCAAAAATGACTTAAACGACTGTGCGGCGTATTTATGCTTTCGGGCAAAAATGACGCACGGCCGGGAGGCGGACCCGGAAAATGACGCACAGCCCGATTTGCGTTAAAAATTAACGCCTGGGTCAGGGCAGGTGTTAAAATGGGGCAAACACACCTGTATTTAATCAGAACACACAGAAGCAACAACAGAGCAGCAGAGCAGCAAAAGGGAGACATGGAGGTGCTTCTCATCCAGCGTGCACGCAGAGCACAGCAGCAACAACAGCAGCTACCACAAGACCAACAGGGACCCCAAAGGCAGCGCAGAAGGCAGGAGAGGATATTCCGCCCCAGAGCAACCCTTCATGGCCTCAGGGAACATGACATCATCCAGAGGTACAGGTTGAACTGGCAGGCCATTCAGCAGCTGCTGCGAAACATTGAGCCACAGTTGGCACCCACCTTGCTGACACCCTGCACCATCCCAACAGAAACCAAGCTGCTTGCCGTACTTCACATGCTGGCAAGTGGCTCTCTTCAAACAACTGGTGCCCTGGTTGCCGGAATATCACAGCCGTCATTCTCTGCCTTTTTGCCCAAAGTACTGGATGCCATCATTGGACTCACACCCCGCCACAGCTGCTTTCCTAACACACTGCAGAAGCAGCAGGAAACAAAACAGGGGTTCTACCTCATTAGTGGCTTCCCACACGTCCTTGGTGCAGTCGACTGCACACATGTACGCCTTGTGCCACCTGCTGCAACTGAACACCTCTACCGCAACAGGAAGCACACACATTCCATCAATGTGCAGGCCATTGTCGATCACCAAGGATTGATCACCAACATCGTGGCAAAATATCCTGGGAGTGTTCATGACTCATTCATCTTCCATCACAGCACCATCAATCAGCACTTCCAGGATGGACGGTATGGCAATGGACTACTTGTTGGTAAGTACAAAAACCTACTTATATACACACTGCACAGATACCCTCAAGGACACACAACACATACACCACAACAGCAACATGTCGACAGGAACACCCTGAGGTCGTGACACCTCTAGCCATGTTTCTTAGGTCACCATTGAACCTGTCACACATCTGAAATTACTGTACAGCCTAATGTTAAGACGACAATGATCACAACGTTTGGAGTGGGTTGCCTAATTGTCACCTTGCAAAATGTAAGCGTCTCAATTATGTTTACATTAATCCATTGCATAAGTCTAAAGGTATGGGATGTCCAGGGTACATTGATATGAACATGTTAACAACACTGTCAATTTTAACCTGTGTATGGAACTATCATCTCACCCCCAGGGAAGACACAGGGACACCTGTATTACACGTCACAGTGCTAGGGAGGGCACACTGTACTGCAAATCCCAAAACATACTGCTGACAACTGGTTAGCAGACAAACACTTGTTCAGCCAAGGAAACAACACAATGTAGATGGTACATCCTACAAGCCTAGGATGCAACATAAAAACACAAAAGAGTCACAGACAACACAAGACAACTACTGCCATGCAAGGTGATTTCAATGGGGTTAGCTACATCAACATGATCCCATTCATTTTCTCTTTCAGCTGATCAGTGGTATGGCATCCAGCCATGGATAATGACACCTATTGGCAACCCGAGTACTGCAGCAGAGCGTGCCTACAATGACGCACATAGGAGGACACGCACCATAGTCGAGAGGACCTTCGGCATCCTCAAGTCGAGGTTCTGGTGCCTCGACATCACTAGCGGTAGCCTCCTATATTCCCCGGAAATGGTCTGTAAGATAATTTTAACATGTGCTATTCTGCACAACATTTGCATAAAAAGGAAAATTCCCCCCCTGGAACCAGAGCCACACATGCCTGAAGAGGAGGAAGAGGAGGATGGTGGCCTGCAACATGAGGGGGAACAGCAAAACAAGGCCGCTGGTTTACGTAGGCGGCAACATATCGTGAACAATTTCTTTTAAATATAATTACCATCACCACTTTATGGACTAATATAAATAAACACCTATAATAATCACCATATCATGGTTTGGCTTTTCATTTTTGCACACCTATATCTCTAACTATCCGATGAAGAGTGTTGCCTCATGGAGCATTGCTGATATACCGATTAGGACACGGAAAATCCCAGAGCAAATCTGATGCGTACGATACAACGGTCACATACAAACACACTGTAAATTACATATATCCTGTACATTTCACCTTTGAAGGGCACTAGCAGAGGACCACACCTATTTCACACATTCATGTTGGAAACATGGTTCATCGCAGCATATGGCTCACATGTAAGACACCATTACTCAATAAGGGGAAAACAAGCCTCCTACATGAGGCAGTTGATGTGCTTTTGCATCAGTAACAGGAATGTATGACCAGACCCTTGACAGCAGTAAGTCCAACTGCATGCAATCTTTGCAAGGACTATCTGTGACTAGAGTTCCATATCAGCAGAACATAGACAGCACAAGTGCCACACATATGAGCAGCATTGCACACATGACATTCCATGTACATGTCAGCCCATTTCCTAACTCCTAACACACCCATGCACCTGGTCACAACCCACCTGTCTGAAGAGGTCCCTGGAATAGTAAGATGTGTACCCCGATATTCCCTCCTCTACACACACACCTTGTCAATAGCAATCCATTGTGCTACACCCTTTCATATGGTATACCATTGTCATAGAATATCTGACTACATGGACGTCAGGTCAATTAATACACTGGCTTCTAGTTTCCAAGCCCTGTTAGCACCTGTAGATTGCTTCCCGTGTGAAAATGTCTGTTGGCCATTAGAATGCAAATCTCACCTACAGGACTTGGGAGAAACTGATGCAGCCCACACCTGTGATCACCTCCATGCACACCACCCATTTCAACAAGCACTGCCCCTGCTGATGCCTGGAACAGCATAGGAGTTGCCATTTTGTCAAATACACTGATAAGCATTGCTATTAATTAAGCCGTGTAACACGCCCGTGGGTTCATTTGTCACATTCAAAAACACAGGACATACACAGTTTTACATGTCAACTGTCTAGTTAGTCCTCCAAACAGTCTTAGTCAGACCACTGATTATGTAACTTGTGAAATTGCTGGATCCTGATTCACCCTGCATCCTGTCAGCCTTACTGGCATCTGTCTGTGCTTCACCCTAAAGTTTCCCTGTGGCTACATATGTACCACACTTGTGTTAGCAAACCTCTCATTCCTCAGAGGGTATTTGGGCATGTGCTTCATCAATGCATACCCAAATACATTGTATAGCATCATCAGACTTTTAACTGTACCATATGAGTTAAATCCTCTGTGAATTCAAAAATTCATGGCCAATCCCTTGTCTGGGTCTCATTTACGCATGAACGACAAAGTGTGACAGTGTCCCAGGGCCGTATGCAGGGATTGGGTATAGGGCCTTCATCAGAACTAGCAACCTCTTATAATGTCCATGAAAAATCCACACGTCAGGACCCTGACAGTTCACACACAGAATTACAGTGCTCACAACATTTTGATGGGCTGTGTGTGGTGAATAGCTGCGAGAACAATCAGCACAGAGGCTATGATGTTCCCAGATGCAGTGGGAATTGCAGAGGCTAACCTGTGTACAAATATTGTAATGACACCTGCCAGAACATGACACCTGAGACATGATCTCACTCACAACACCAAGGTTGCCCTGTTGACAGTCTCATTACACGTCTTCAGTGACAGGGTGGGGCCATCCCCATGTAGGTTCTCATGTCCTCATCCACTTTACTCACATTGATCAACAAAGGGTACTCAGTAGATACAGGAATAGCTGCCACTGACTCATGATGAGACCTGGGCCTAACTGTGACAAATTACACCCCTAAAAATATACAGGATCAACATTGGACCACACACATGAACAAGACACCTCTGTGCAATTTATCACTGGAAATATGTGGACACATGCTGACTCGTCTGCTGGTCCACCACAGCAACTGGAGAGTTGTGGCTCAGTTATATGACCTCAACTGTGGTGTCATCATACATTTGTGGTTCACCTTTGGCTGTCTGGGTCAACTACATGGTACCCACTTCCTCGATGCATGTGTCTGACTCACTGTGGGATTCACCAACAAGTGCCTAGGAAGCTGTTACCAAAAATCTAGGACATAGGATGGTGAAATTGTGGACCATTGACATGAACAAGCGTCTGCCATCTATCTGGTGCATGCTTTGTCATCTGTGGTGTCTATGTTACCCAAAATCTTGGAAGTGCACATAACGGATGTTGCTACATGTATGACTAACACATGTCCTCTCTCATTTGCACAATAACTTGCATCTGAGGTTTGGACACATAGACTTCACATTCATACAAGCATATGTTCAATAATGCATCATGTGATGCACACACACTCGGTCAACAATTACATTAGTTGCCACTGCACACACATTGAGCCATAGGCATTGAGGTATTGTGCATATGTGTGTCACATTGCTATCCTCTCCCAATGCCAAACATGCCCAAATTGTGCAATACGTATATGTAGGCCACACATATGGCCATCTAATGCGTCAGCCAGCCGTCAAAATCATGTTAAGGAAGTAGCGGGTCATGGTCTGCTGCAGTATGATGTCTCACATGTGAACATACACCATCAACACCATAGTGGGTGCCATCAGCCTATCTCTGATGTGTCCCAAATGTAACATAACATAAAAACAGAAGAAATGCCCAAAAACTGTTTATGCACAGAAATTTTGACGTTGCTAGCATTATGCGTCATTTTTTTCCACAATACAGATTGTGCGTTATATTTTTGGACGCACAGGAGTGAAAATTAGGCCACATCGAAATATTTGCACAGACTATTTACTATTATTTGAATGCGGGCTAACTTTCACTCCTGTGCGTCTAAAACTATGATGCACAAACTGTATGCGTGAAAAAATATGACGCATAACGTGAAAAATGGCGACCATTTTATGCAGGAAGTGATGTAATAAGATATCCTGTTTACAGATTATGTACAGTGGGTGTACTTTCACTTTCACTTTGCAGTCTGTGAATCTTCTAGACTGTGTGGCTGTTTTTTGAGTGGTGTTCAGTGATTTTGTGCTTTTGTGTCCTGTGTGCTGTCTAAATTGTCATTTTGTGAAATAAATATTGTTGGTGTGTAGTGTCCTACTGTGTTTTGTTTACATTTGTCCAGTATTCAAGTGTTTTTGTTGTTTGTGGGAGTCTGTTGTGGATAGTGCTAGTTTGGGGATAGTTGGGCTCTTTTAGCGGTTAAGTTTACCTTTCATCTGTTTTTGTACCCCTACTTTCCCCATTTTCCCCTTTCTACTTCTTTTACACCTATTCCCCTTTTCATTTGCAAGATGTCTGGTAGGCCACGTCTTGGCAGGATGGGTGAAGAGGAGTTGGGGGGCTTTATATGGCTAGTGTGCCATTTCCTACCACTGATGATCGAGGCAGGGGGCAGGGTGATACAGGGGTATCACACTGAGGCATGCAGGATCCGGTGGGGAAAGGTGCTGCATCACCTGCAGCGCATGTATGCCAGCCAGAGGAGTGACCACCAGCTGAAGCACCGGTGGGCTGACCTCATCACCAGGGAGCAGGATCTCTTGGACCACCTGAGAATCGTGATTGGTGGCCCTGTTGGTGAGTACTAATCATGTAAATGTGCACGATTAAATGCTCTGTGGTGACATGAGATGATTTGTACAATATCTGCCAGCTAACTTGCTGACTGTGTGTAATGCGATGAAAACATACAGGGTACTTGATGCACTATGTGAAGGATCACAATTTCTAGCTGTCAGGAAACACGTGCTCTGCAAACGTACAGGATACTTTTCTGTTTAGTAAATTGATGCTGCCTTTGTGTCAGACAACCAAACAAAATAGGAGCCAATCATGTCTATATAGGCCACATTTGCCAGAGAAGTAAAGATGTACTAAAATATTGACTAACTTCGTTGACGCAATAGCTAGACTGACTTTAGAAACACTACATGATGCAGAAAATGAGTGCTGGCTTCACGTCAATTGATGATAGTAAAGTGGCCCAGACATATGTCTCATGCGAGTCTGGTGAGTGTGGAAGTAAAGCGTTTATGGAAGTTCTATGAATGTTAGGAATTATTGTGGTCCTTCATCTTTTTGGATACATGTCAGATCTGGATTTGAAAACATCGTGAAAAGGTGTAAGGTGCCCTCAGCTAACATCTTAGACTGGTATTTGCAGTTAGTTGTGCTCTATTCCAATTAGGGGTGGCAGTCCAAAGGTATGCACATGGCTTCACTTCTCCATGGTTGGTGCAAATCACCAATGCAGGACCACATCAAATGAAGAAACTGTAACAACAGGAGGGCTTACAAAAGTCTCTGTACCTCTGTACATTGTACCTATGTGTAAGAAATGTGTCATGGCCACATAAGCTTTTTGACTGGTAATGCAGTCCTCAGGTAACCAGGCTTTGGATGTCTCTCTTGGATGCACATGATGAGACGATTACACTCCATTATAATTTCTGATCACTAATGACGGAGCATGTTTGCCACCGCATGATAGTTAGGGCCAATGCATGTGTGCAGATATGTGTGTAACTGTCACAGGAGACCAATGCTATGTACATGTTGGCCATGATATATCAGATGCAGTATCATCATGTCTGAATGGCTTTCATTCAGCTTACACATTGTATATGTCTTTGAAATTGTTGGTCAGTGCACAGATTTTGAGCACATTTCTCCCTTCCATGCCTTACAGGTGGACCCGCACCCCACACTGTGGGAGAGGTGGCTACATTTGAGGACCCAGACCACTCCAGTAAGTGTTGATATGTCTGTAATGTGTTGTGTTTGCTGGTGATGTGTGGTGGACTCGTGTGTGTTGAACACATAGCAAGGTGTGATGTGCTGGCAAATCATTTGTCTTGTTCCTTGAGTGGGATTTCAGTTTCTCAAAAGTTTTGAGTTGGCCAATGCTTATCCTATTGTATTATCTAGGGGTTGTAGGTCATTCCAGTAGGCCCCACAATGAGTACTGGGGTGAGTCATGTGGATGACACTTGTATCAACAAGAGTCGCACTGGAAGTCAACTCAGATTTAGTCAGCCTGTCAGACCCACATTCTCCCAGATTGGTACTACAAATCGCTTTCCAACAGACTTCTGCTTCCCTATTCACCAAAGTACTTATTAAACTGTAGGTAGAACTTCTTAGCAGCATGTACTTCCACATGAAGTGCTACAGGTATGTGGAACTTAAGTGCAATGGCCTAGGTGTGCATGCTAATCATGATCATGGGTGTTCTTGCAACTCTGTGTCTGGTGTAAGTCATGCCTTACTGGAAGTATATATTGTGTACCAAGCTCAGCATGTCCTGACATGTGTGGTGCTATGATTGGTCACGGGTTTGCAGACTCCTAATTGTTGATGTCCTTACCTGTGGTGTGGGTGTAGAGCCAAACATGTGTGGAGTTTTCTATACACTCCTCGGTGTCCATGTTGTTTGGAATTGTTAGTTGTTTCTCCCCCCCCCCCTTCAAACACAGGCATGGGTTTGGAAATAGGGTACCTAGGACTGATGCTACCTGTATGTTACACATACATGTGAATAAGTGACTGTTTGGTCGGAACCTAGTATACACACTCAGGTATGGCACATGTGTACTATACTGGCAAGTCCAGTAACAACTTGCAGAGCATGTGGCTTTAGTTTTGCATTCCGTACACTGACATTTGTAGCCCAGGTATTGGCGGAGGATATGCAGCATGATTGTTAGCTGATAACTGGCAGAACTCAGATGGCAAGTCAATGCCAGTTGTTACCCATCTCGTAGGTTTTGGATGTGCTATGTGTGATGTGACCTTTGTAGGCTGGCCTGCCATGTACTTCCTCAGGGACATTCAATGATCTGTATGGTGATATGAGCTGTTACTAGTACAGTAGATGTATTGTCTGATTGACTTCTTGTGCCATTTCACACAATGCAGATTCTTTCTATTTTTACTTATTAAGTGTTATATATATTTGTTTAGGATAGTATAGTATGTGTTTAGGTTAGTATGTGTTGTCCTCCATGTGTCCCGTCTCAAAAGGGGGGTAGGGGGGTTGATGTTTAGAACATTTCATTACATGTGATAAGTAAGTTTAGCATAGGTTAGGTTAGGGTAGGTAAGACTTTTCCCTCAGTTTCCTCTTCTGTGATTACCATTTAATAAATATTTAGTTAACCCTTTACAGTATGTGTTAAATGCTACTTGATCATGGCCTTGGCATTAGTGTACATGAATTTTATTCTATTACATTTGTGTCCTATGCTACGAACAAATCCCAACTGAGCTGTAAGATTGGCAGCTACCCCAGAGCTACCTTGCAAAGATTCCACCATTTGTTGCAAACACCAGTCACAGTTAATATGGATCCCAACGTGTTTTTTCAATAAGTATGTTTTCAATGTCACATACTGAGCTTCCAGATTTGGTATTGGGGACACTGTGTTATGTCTGACTGCAGTGTGATGTTCAAGGAAACCCTTATAAGGTGAGTGGTAGTATGCACTCTTGTAGTATCGTGATCATGACTCACATAGATCATTTGCAACACTGTTCAGCATGATTACTTATTTGGATGTAAACTCAGACACCTTCATTCATGCAGTTTGTTGACTGTTTGCTTAGATTTGTGGGCAATGTTATATGTGTTAGTCTTGCATGGAGGCAACATTTTGCTGCCACTATTTAATTGCTTAGAAATCCCTTGAGGAAGCATTATTCTGTCCGTCCAACACAGCATTCTGGTGTATGGTTTCTCTTTTCATCAGATATTACCCTCAAGAAGGGCAAAGTATGGTAAAATCCAGGCCACTGTGCATAGCTAGCAGACTACATTATTTCAGGACAGTTGTATTGACAAGCTATGTAATTTGACAGGAGGCACAATTCAGTGATCTACTGCACGGTTGACAAAGTGGCTGTGGAAGTGCTATTTATTGAAAAGTGCTGTAGTGCTATATGTACATTGTCCATGATTGTGAGTCCATTATAGTGACATCTTCCATTGTGATCCTACACAAGTGCTACAGGAAAATGCATTTGACATGCTGGGGTGATGTGCCAACAGTGCAGAGGGACAGGA
The DNA here is from genome assembly GCF_031143425.1 of Pleurodeles waltl. NCBI lineage: Eukaryota > Metazoa > Chordata > Amphibia > Caudata > Salamandridae > Pleurodeles > Pleurodeles waltl. Next base: position 835,936,810 of record NC_090437.1, read on the forward strand.
TTTGCCAATGAGTAAGTGAGAGACAATCACTGGGCAGGCCGACAAGAGATACAGTGGTTTGCAGAACAGTCATTGAGAACAGTTGTTGTAAGACTGGCATGTTACAAAACGCAGGACCTTGGTAATAGTTGGCCATGTGGCAGGGACTAGTGCTTCCCGGTACTTTTCCGTGTGAATATGATCTGTTCCATGTATTCTTCTTCTGATGTGTGTGTTGCCTCCTCTGTCCTTGGTGGTGGTGGTTGTGAAGGGGCAACACACACCTCAGTGTTAGAAGACGTGGAGTCAGACATCCCGGTCGCTGCTACCTGTGAAGGTCATAAGGGCAGTACTGCCACAAGGAGGATCTGTTGATTCTTAAGAATAGCAGCCATATCACGATGGTAGGCAGCCAGGTCGGCCCTGAGGGGTTCAATGTTGCATTTGTGCACGCGTTGACAGGATTGCTGTTGTAGGTGTTGGGTCAACTGTATTACAGCTGTGCTGATTTCCTTTTTTGCTGTTCCTGCAAGATACATGTTAGAGCTTGCATGGCTGCTGCCTGATCTGCAGATAACATCATGCACAAACGCACCCCCTCAAGGCTGGCTGCCATAGTTTGCATCCCCACCCGCACCTCATTGGCCAGCTCCCGCTGTACCCCAACTACAGTTCTCTCAAAGCTGGTGCCTGTGTCGTCTGAGTCCTCAGCTGTATTGGAGCTGGCAGGTCTTACAATTGGGGTGGTGGGTGGGACCTCTGTGCTGGCTGCTTGTTCTGTGATCCTACTTGTGACTGAAGGTGGGGTCTGGAGGATTCCAAGGACCTCTTGGATGGTCTCCTGGGGAATGTTTGTCAGCTCGTCATCCATGTCATCAGGGTATTCTGGGACAGGCATATCCGCAGGAGATCCATCTTCCTCTGCAATGAAACGGGGTACAATTAGTTGGTCTGAGTTCTGGCATTAGTGATGTGACATGCCTGCCTTGGGATGAATTCCCATTGTGATCTTGTTTCGTGTTCATTGCTGCAGTCTTTCAGATGGGCATTCTCCCAGTCCTATGACCCACCTGCATGTCACATGTATAGTATTAAGTTATTGGACTTCTCAGCATCATCTCCTCTAGTGTTGTTTTAGGCCAAATTGTATATTGCCACCTTCTTGTCCTACTCAACCCTCCGTCTACATCCATTCTCATGGTGAGGCCTTTCACTGGCTGTGGGTGCTCTGATGGCACTGGCAGCACACTTGACAATCTGGACCTGCCCCAGTCTCTGATCTTTAACATCCACTTAAATGTAGTTGATATGTAGCGTATCCTATGCATAGCATTGTTATGGCACGATATGGATGTTGGCATTGGTAATGTGTACAGCTGATGTTGGGGAATGTGTGGTACATTGGATTGCCCTGATAATCATATCAGTGTCCTTTTTCCTCCTCTGACTGTGCAGGTGTATTTTAGTGACCAGTTACATGTGTCCTCCCCCTCAATGCTGTTGTCTGAGCAATATGACATTTGGGATGTTGCATTGTGACCCAGGCACAGGATTGACCCTGACATATGCAGCATGGGTATGTCCTTAGTGCTGTGTAGCTCCTATTGTTGATGACATTGGCTCATGTTTGCGAAAACTATGGGCATTGATATGTGACAGTACTGGGGCCTTTGTCTTGTTTCAGGGGATTACTGGAGTTGTAATCCTCAAGCCTCTAATTTAGGTGTGTATGATCCATAGGGAAGTTACTGCCATTGGCTACTTGAGCTGCACACAGAGCGGAGGTGGTAGTGGCAACTGTTGTCGCAGTTCCATTCCAGTTGAAGGTATGGCTAGAGGTTGTTAATAGGGCCCTAGCTAATGTAGGGGGTATGGTGGCTGACGTGTGCCGGGATGTCAGTTTGACGTTGTGCCCTTCCCTCCTGGCGTGCCTTTACCTGTGCTCCATCGTTGGCATGGCAGCATACCCCCATGGGACTGTTGTTGATGTAGTGTTATGGTGTGCCCCAGCTTCTGTCTGTGCAGGCCATGCCCCCATGCCATCCCCCTTTACCCATGCCACTCCATGCATATGATGACTTCCATGCATTTTGTGGTCAGTATCCCCCACCCCGCTTGCAGTTAACATTAGTGCATTTTAATTCCCCATGCGACTTACCCTGCATGTGCGTTGTCTCCTGGTAGTCTGCGATGTCCTGTCCTTGAATCCCTGTGACGATCTCCTCAGGGATGACGGCTGCGACCATCTCCTTCATGTGGTCCAGGGCCTCCTGGTGTGCTGGACTCCCACCTCCAGTCTGTAGTCCTTCCTTCCTGTTCCTGGCCATCTTTTCCTTTGTCCTGCGCTTGCAGTCATGCCAGCGTTTCTTGCACTCGATGACTGTTCTGCGTACTTCTGCCACATGTTGATCTTGTTGACAATTTGTTGCCACATTGCCTCTCTCCTACTAATTGACAATTTTGAGGTGACAAACAGTTGGTGCTGGTGTTCCGTCACCTCTTTAACCAGAATTTCCTGCTCCTCTGCACTAAAGCGACACTTTCCTTTCTTCTTAAAAGTGTCCTGGTTCTTGTGTGGGTCCTCCTGGCTGGTTCCTGGTCTGTTGTCATCTTCCTGGGGTCTGTAGAGGCATCTGGGATCCATTTTGGCTCTGCTCTGCTGAAATGGCTGTGTTCGCGGGGATTTTTGACGCTATTGCGTCAAAAAACGCTGCATATCCGGTTTGCGAGGTCGTAAATCGACCCACAGTCATTTCTGCCGCGTTAACGTAGTTTTGCTTTACGACTTGACGCTGCGGTGTGCGTCAAAAATAATGACTCACATCTGTGGTTTTTGCCGCCGTGCGGCAAAGTATAAATTTGTCTCCCACACGGCGCACCAAAATGGCATTAACCAGTGGTATCATTTTTGACGCAAACTGTGCTGGTGCAGTTTTGCGTCAAAAAGTATAAATATGGCCCTTAGTGTCTCTAAACACAGTTTGGTTTTCAGAATAGTTTTCCATATTCCCAAACCCCAAAAGCTCTTAGTGAGAAGCAGCTGTTCTCCAAAAAAATTCCCAAACACTAATACCATGGCTCTGACAGCAGCAGCTTTGTAGCACAATCACCTAGCAAGAACCCAGCAAAACATGAGGAAACGTGTGCCCATTGATTTGAGATCCAAACAACACAAGAGACCAAGCATTAGTGGGAATGTAGTTTTGTTGTTGTTCGGAGTTTTTTTATAGTGAGTCCGCCAAAGACATGCAGACTTTTGTCAACCTGCACTAATGTTCTGTGACAACAACCAGCCTTTCCTTCCTTGAAATGAACTTGGAACAATTGGGCATGGAGTACTGCACCCTGGCATCCACCGAGTCATAAATTGTAAACCTTGAATCTGGACATTCCTTGGGGTCATATGCATTCTTCTTGTCCCCCAGATAGCCTTATTTCTTTCATTCCTTTTTATTCTAAATTTGAGGTATGCCTGTGGAAATGTTTGTTCTGTGCTCGAGATAAGACCTGCACCGAGACACTGCTAAGAGGTTCGAATCCAATACTTGCATACTGGCTATGTGTGTGTGTAAAGATAGATAGATAGATAGATAGATAGATAGATAGATAGATAGATAGATAGATAGATAGATAGATAGATAGATAGACATGTCATACAGTAGCCTAAGTCAAGGAAGCAGAGAGGAGAGAGTGTGGGTGGGTGTTTGGGTGGGTGTGTTTGCGTGCGTGCGTGCTTGTGTGTTTGTGAGCGTGTTTTTGTGTGTTTCATGCCATTCATCAATCACTTGTGGACTGCAACGATGAACACCATGACTGGTACTGATTACCAGTAAATAACTGAGGAATACGGTTTTCTTTCCTTTCAGCTGTAATGAGGTATATTTCATTGCTGGATCATTGTCAGAGAGCCAAAAACAGGACCCCCTTCCTAGGCCATATCAAATATAAATCTGTATTGCTGTCATTCATGTATGTTTTATTAATGGACTTGGATGACTTGGCCGAGGCTCTTACAGTAAGTACTTGACACCAAAATATCCTCAAACTTACCCAGAAATGTCAGGATCTAGCATTCCAAGAAGAACTATTATTCTCATGTGCGTTCTTCATGGTCTCTTCAAGGTTTGCAGCATTGAAGTGTTTTTGTAACTCAGCCTTGATGATGATCAGTTGCATTTTTCACATTTTGAAGGCCTGGTCCACAATTTCACACATCCGTCAAGAAAAGCAATGTTCCTGTTTACCCATAACCTTTCAAATGTTTTGTGGATCGGTAACTCCCTGTGCATCTGCCATTAGGTCAGTGCCTATGATCTACGATCGTTTATTGTATATTTAATAGTTATAATGTTGGTATTGACATTCTCCAGATTTTCTGCTTGCAGTGCAGCTCCTTTGATTTTGAAATGCCATAGTTTAATGGAAACATATGTGCTGAAATTATTTACCTAAAGTGCACTATTTAATATGTTTAATGTATTTCGTGCTGCATTTGATGCATTGCACTGCGATGAACTTTGATTCATTCTTATGAAAGTACAGGGAGCGTTTAATTTGAAATATCATTATACTTTCTAAAGCAGTGCTGACGCTGTCTTTTCATTTAATCGTGTTGCATTGCTGTGGTTTAAAGGGCAGTATTATTTTATTTTCAGTTAGGATGTATTCTCCCTCTTACAATTTACCAGATAATGTCATCTCCAGCATTTCCAGATTTTGCTCAGTACTGATTATGTTGTTGTTTCTATTTTGCAGGTCTGCAATTTAGAGAGTGAGAAACAAAATTCAAAAGTGTAGGGGTGAGTAAGAGGGCGATCAAAAACACTGAGAAATAGGAAAGCGAATGATAATTTCGGGACATATCATCAAATGCAAAGCCATATAAACTCAAGAGAAGATCTCTCTGGTTACCTGGTGATTCCTATCTTCAGCAGGCCAAGATGCACATTTACCATAAAAGCAATGGACCTTGGATCTCGACCTTTGGAACATCAACAAAAAGAAAAAGGCATCGGCGATGGCAGTTGGTCGGTCTTATGAATGCACTGCTAAGCTAGACCTAAACATCCATGTACATTAAGGACTGCACTCCCCCCATCCATGCTGCTGCCAGAGAGAAACTCCATAAATTATCTAAGTCATTTTAATGGCATTGCAAAGCTATGTGTGCCCCTAAAAGGTCAAGCTTTGGGAGGTCATTACATAAAAAAATGATCACATCTCTGTGCAGAGAATGTTCTTTTTTGTGGAAGCACACAACTTCTGCTCAATCTCAAAAAGTATTCCTGGCCCCCAACATGTTGGTGGAGCAAAAGCCCATGTCCTTGTGATAAATTGTCTGATGACAGCTGTGCTGTCAAGCCAGAGGATAAAAAAGATAAAGATACACAACCCTCTCTGAAACATAAGCACTGATTTAAAAACAAATGTTACATCCTACCAACTAACAGTTACACCCACATGTAATCCGTTGGCTCATTAAAAACAGTCAGAAATCAGCTATATCTGTATCTACACACCTCTAACCATATAAGGGTGTAGGTTGTATGCAACTCACAAACATTTCCACTCATCTGTTATGGCTACCATCATCATATAAAGCATTAGTATTAAAAAATAGTGTCACTCAAAATTGCATATTTAGAAAAGGATTCCATGCTTGTAATCTGCACATTGTTTTCTTTATTAAAGCATATTACAAATAGCCTTGATAAGCCAGCAAGAGACACAGCACTTCCTACACCTTCACAGTCCACATTTTCTTTCTCTCTTCATAGCCCCCTCTCCTCTACTTGCTGACCCCGCCTCAAGAAGGCATCTTCAGGTTTGCAGAGTCCTATTTTGTAAGTTTGTGCCGCTTTTGCGTAAAAAAATGACGCAAATGCAGTGGTAAAAAAGTGTAAATATGGGCCCTAGTGTCTGGCTCAGTCTTTAGCTGTTGCAAGTTAGAAACATCATTAAATGTTATGCCATAGTTCATGCACATCCCCATTCTAAATCTCACTGCAGAATGACTTAGGCCAGCCTTATGTGTTCGGCGGTATTGACCGCCTACCGCCGCGGCGACAGCTGCCAAAAGACCATCAACGCGGCTACCAGCCGTCCACTGATAAATTACCACAGCCGGATTCCCGCCATAAGGATGGCGGAAATCCAGCTGTGGCCATGCCGGCAGTCGGCGGTAAGGTGGCACTGCTGCCAGCAGCAGCGCCACACCAGAAGAGCGACGCCGGCTGCATTTTGATCCGCATTTTTCACCAGCTATATACAACTCAAGACACCCAATTATACTCATTATCAAACCTACGCACTAACCTGCATCCAACATATATCAGACATGACACTGGTCACAAATCATCACAGGTCCATAATCGTATTCCAATCCAATCTAGTCTGTCGTTCCAAGATATTAAAATATGTATAAGATTTCTATATGGGTAAAAACACATACCAGTCCTGAAGAAGGTCGTGGAAGAATTTTGATTTGACCACCGAAACGCGTCAACGCTAATTGGATCGCTGGACCTATTGGAATGGGCTTAAATTCAAATGGAGACTGTGCGCAGAAATTGACTGGCCTGTATATACCAAATCTGGGACAGCCTCAAGACATTAGATAATAACTGATGCTTTTTGCTTCTCCTATATGTGTGGTGTTTTTAAATGTCAGGGTTTTTATCTAATATGCTTATATTTATATGTTGTAGGTAGACTGATGGATTTTATAGAGTGATTACATTAATGGGGTATTATTTTATTGAATAAAATAAAACATTTTACTGATTCTTTTGTTGGAGATTCATCACTGCAGTGTTGAGTGGATGTGATTGTTTGTTGTGCATTTAAGAATCTATGATTGGAGAAAAGGCTGAATTGATTGATTTTTGTATATTTTGGTGATTTTCTCTTTTTCTGTGTTTTGCTGGCGGACACTGCTGCTGGCAGCAGCGCCCTGTCCCATCTCCTGCTGGAGGACCCCCAGATACAGGTAAGTGGGTGTTCCGACAAGGGAGGGGGGTATTGTGTGTGTGTGTGGGTGTGTGTGTGTATGTCTGTGCATGTGTGTATGCGGGTGTGTGGTGCATGTTGTATGTGTGTGCATGTTTGGGGGTGTGGGTGTGTGTATGTTGAGTTGTGTGAATGCGTGTGTGTTTGGATGTATGTCAGTGTGCGTGAATGTGTGTGTGAATGGATGTATGCATGCATGGATGAATGTAGCTATGAGTGTGTGTATGCGTGTGTGCATGAAGGTGCATGTCTGTAGTGAGCAGTCTGGAGAGGGGGGGAGGGGAAGGGGGGCAGGGAAGACTCCTATCAGTGACAGGAAAGAAATTCCCTGCTACTGATAGTGCCTACCGCCATGGTTTTCGTGGTGGTAAAAAAAAAAACGAAAACCATGGCGGTATGCAGGGTCATGATACATATATATATTTCCAGTCCGTGGCAGTTGGTGTGGTACAATGGTGGTATGGCTTCAGCCATACCGCCAATGTCATAGTATGGCTTTAAGTACTGCCAGCCTGTTGACGGTACTACCGCCATACCAGCACCAACAACCGGGGTCGTAATGACCCCCTTAGTGCCTGTCTCACAAAAAAACTTTACTGTAAAAACAATGTCATATTGTCTACTGCGGATTTTTCCTAAGGTGAAATCTCTAAGTATTGCTTAGATTTCTCTCTTTCAACTGCACCCCAGGTTATCCCACTCCAGCCCTTAGAGGATGAAAGCATTTTCCCACCACTTTTGGACAAATGTGGTCCCAGCCCAATGGTTTCACTAAATAGCCAAAGGATTCTTCCTCCGAAAGTAAAGAAGTGTTAGAGAATTTACTGGCAGGGAGATTTGTCTTGGACATTGGCTAGACTTAGAAGAAGTCCATTGTGTGAAGGGGGCTATGATGTATGTCAGTTGGCAACCTTATTTCAGAGATTATGAATCATAATCTCTGGATATACCTCTGTCTCACAGATTCGGGTTAACATAATTGCATCTTTGCTTCCCAGCCACTAAATATATGCAACTTCCTACTTCAACTCTCTGTTTATTAGATTGTAGGCTGAGGTAAAGGCCAGAGACAGACCCAGAATTTTGTAGCAGTGCCTAACAAATGATTCTGCTGCCACTTGGTCATTCTTGACATTAGTGTACAATTTGATACCTCCCAAGTAACACTGTTAGGTAGGATATCCAATGTTGCAAATGTCACAGAAACCAAAATTATGTATCTTGAACTATCACTGACCCTAGCCCAAATAAAGTGTCACTATGCCTACATTTATCTGAGAAAATCTTTTAAGCATGTTCATCATGTAGAACTCCTCTGTGGTCTCCGCTTTCATTTTGACTCTGCAACGTTTATCTGGCCCCTTTTTATGAGAGTGTTAAAAATACCAAGTTGGTCAAAAAGTCCTCTACTGGTGACAATCAGCTAGGTAGTAAATGTTCTAGAGATACTTTGATCGTGACTGATCTAGACAGAATGGTAAGTGGTGTACAGTGTTCAGCTGAAAACGAGTTACAACTCTATTCCTTCAAGACTAAACTGAGCAGCCTCAGGACTAATTGTTGGTGGAATTTATTATGCATCCCTTTGTTGAGTCTGATTACACCAACACCAGATCTGTCGTTTTCAGCAGCATATAACCAAACACATGTACTAAACAATGTTATGCCTGTATTATGCTATAGCAATTTAATCTGTGCTGGTCTGCTGACATAGTAAATTCCCAAAATTTAGCAAGCCAAAATGCTGCTGTCATATTGGTCTCAGAGCTTCACAGAAAAAAATACTTTACTAAGGCAAATTAAACATTCATTGGCTGCCTGTGAGAGATTTTATCATTTTCAAAATAGGCTGTCTGGTTTTCAACCGCGGTTGTCCCCGCATGCTTTAATAAACTGTTTGTTCTCTACCACAAAGAGCACTTACTAATGAGTAAGGATAATCCTTTTTGAAATATCCTCCTGTTTTGCAGAATTTCACAAGTGAGAACCATTTTTAAGACCATGCCCTGACGTATTACAATTCCTTTCCTGACAATTTTCAGCAAATTCACACCATCTATCCATTCAATAAGTCTTAAAATGCATTTTGGCTATTTATCATAAGACCACCTTAAAGAGATCCTAAGGCTGTGGGCATGTTTCTAAATAATTGATCACCTACCAAGTACATGTGGTTGGCTTTATTTATTTTTCTCATCAGAACATATTTCCCTCATAAGGAAACATCTTCCCCTTCCGCAATCCCAACCAATTTTGTTTTTCTTTTCTTCGCATTCCTAGCCTGTATGCAAATGTGTTTGTGCTCTTAAAAGAAAAAAATATTGATAATAGTCAGGGTGAGAAATTTCTATCTAAATGCAATCATCTAATGGTCTCATGGTCAGTCATCAATTTGGGTGAACGAGGGTCACAAGGCATGAATAGATACATCCTACATTGATTTCAAAATATGCCATGCTAATTGATATCACTGTAGAATTTAAAGGAGCTGAAATTAAATAATTGAACTGACAAGTACCATTTGCTTAAATTCTTTAACACATTTTTTGATGAAAGTCTCAAATCCAAACAGTTGTCAAGTTTGTCTTGCAATGTTTTGATTGCCATTTGCCTAAATACTTAATTTGGATACATTTTACACTACTCCTTCTGCAGTGTCAAGAACATCTATATCTGTAATGTGTTTGGTCCCAAATATTTTGTCTAAAGACATCAAATATTTACTTAATTGCAAATATCCTCATTGGAGAAAAAACATCCCTGTTTTGAGGTATCAGATTAATTAAATACTGAGAAATCTGCAAAATCACAGTCATCAAGGATTTCAAGATGGCCGCTGCAATTCAGAGGAATTGCATGTTGCAGTCTAGTCATTTAAGTCTAGTCATGTTTGTGTTGTTATATCGTGCATGCTCTATGCATACTGACCACTTCAACTGTGAAATCCTGCCAGGTCAGTAGTCTTCCAATGGCGCGCACTTGAAGAGAAGCCAAAAAGACAAAATTACACGTTGACTTGTGTTTAGTCAGTGCAAGTGCAGCATGAATAACTGCCCTTCTACAGTTCAAGGATAGTGTTCACCCCGATGCATGAGCAGTCAAATTCTTCATCATTGAAAGTCCGTTAGTCTGTGCAGAAACAAGACACTTTTAGGGAATTAGGCCCTCATTATGACATTGGCGGTAAGTACCGCTTACCGCCAGGTACTTACCGCCATGTTGACTGCGGCTAACATACCTCCACCACAGCGGATTACCGCCACCCATATTATGACCCACACATAGCAATCCGTCACTATACAACCACACACTCAAGTCTGCCAGACCAAAGGTCAGTGATAAACTGGTGGTAGCAAAACCCACACCTTTACACCAACAGAACTACGCCCACAGCATTATGACCCACAAATCACCATGCGGACATTCAATGGCGCTAAACCATTGGCGGTACACACCGCTGTGCTCAAAATACACACACTCAAACAAAATAACACCACATTGGACAATTCAAACTACACACACCTGACACACATACACACACCACACCCACACACCCACACCACTATAAAACGCACACCCACATTACCCACAACCCTTTACCAATACAAACAAGTGCCACAAGAGAGATAGCAAGACCACAGACAAGACCACAGACACACACCACCATCACCTATACACCATCCACGCACCCTACATCACACACTCTAAACCAGCACCCCACACACCCTCACCCACACCACTCACAATACACCCATTGCACCTCAACAACACCCCAGGTTCTCTGAAGAGGAGCTAAGGGTCATGGTGAGGGAAATCATCCGGGTAGAGCCACAGCTATTCGGATCACTGGTGCAGCAGATGTCTATTGCTAGGAAGATGGAGCTATGGCAGAGAATCGTGGACAGGGTCAACGCCATGGGACTGCACCCCAGAACAAGGGATGACATCAGGAAGAGGTGGAACAACCTACGGGGGAAGGTGCCTTCCACAGCAGCAAGACACCAAATAGTTGTACAGAGGACTGGCGGTGGATCACCACCTCCCCCCCCACAACTAACAACGTGGGAGGAGCAAGTCTTGGCAATCATGCATCCTGAGGGCCTGGCAGGAGTAGGAGGAGGACTGAACTCTGGTAAGTCAACTCTCTACTACTGCTACCTTCCTACCTGCATGCCATCACAAACCACCACCCTTACCCTCACTCCCATCACTTCACCACCTCCCACGTACCCCACCATAACAACCCACTAATCCCAATACCTAGCCCTGCATGCAACACCAATGCATGGACACCCCTCACAGCCCTCCATGAACACCCAACACTAAAGCATGGACACTAGAGAGAATCACCTAGCCCACAAAATCATCACTCACACAAGGCAAAGCTGCCAGGGTAATAACAACCATACAGGGCAACACACTCATGCACAAGATGACACACACAGAAACAATAACACTGCATTTACATCCCCACAGGCCCCCCACCCAACGTCACCGGAGAGGAGGTGCCAGCAACTTCCAGTCCAACCCCAGAAGAGGCCCACAGTGATGACAGCAGCTCTGGACACCTGGATCTGCATGACCAACCTGGCTCATCAGGGATCTCCAGACAGTCAGTAACCCAGGCACAGTCCCATACACCAAAGAGCCTCCCCCTCAGGAAACACCAGCACAGTACCCACCAAGCAGGCCCATACCTCTCTCCCCAGGATATGTCAATCAGCAGTGTGTCCACCACTACAGGGACCCAAGGTCACCCCACAAACACAGGACGATCCGGGACCTAGAGTCAGTGGGCACACGGTTCAGGGGACAGAGGTACAGGACAACAGGGAAGCTGGAATGACTGCTGTGTCACAGGGGGCGGACAGGCCCAGGGAACCGACTCTCCAGGAGGCACTCACCAACATCCTGGGAGCATACCACTATTCCCAGGAGACAGTGGGCCAGATACTAGACAAGTTGCAGGAGACCCAGTGGCTGCAGGAGGGACAGTACCTGGGGATCAGGGAGGACTTGAAGGACATAAACACCACCCTGGTCTCCATTGCAGGGGTGCTGGCAGACATGGCCAACACCATGAGGAGGCAGTGGCACACCACCAGGACCCTGACACTAGCTAAACTGATAAACAGCCTTCCACCTCCGCTGCCGCTAGTGGACAGGAGGCCCGCCACAGGAACAACAGGCCACCAGCACCCCACCGCCTGCAGAAGGAGAACCACCCCACAAACGGTCCATGCTATCCAAGCAGGAGCCAGAGAACATTTCCAAAACCCCCACAAGGAAATAAGACTCTCCTGTATGTCACCCTTGTGTCCCAGTCGGTCTCCCTGTCCACCTTGAACTGCCATTGCTCCCCTTGGACAATGCACCTGTGATACAAATAGACTGGACTCTATCCTGGACTTTCCTCCATCATTGCCCCAACCAATTCCACATCCCCCTCTAATCATTAGCACTTAAATAAACACCATTTGAATAATTACAAGTATGGAGTCTGTCAAATCATTTAACCATGTATTCGTTTAACAAGCTTTAACCACTGCAATATAACTTTACAGTAATGTATATATAGGAATAACCTGTAGTTGGCTGCAGTCAACACACCAGGAGCGACAGTGGGGCACAAATATCTGACATAGAGATGCCAAAAGGTACAGTAAGTGGCCATAGGAGTGGGAAAATCAGCCTGCCAGTGACAATGTTAAATACAAAACTGTCAATGTAAAGTATAATTACAGTGTCTTACCTGTGTGTCATTGGAAGTACTGTTGTATTATTGCACTTCTGTTTTCCTCATCCTCATCCTCTGCCTCCTCATCTTCACTGTCCACAGGGTCCACTGCTGCCACACGCCCATCTCCAGCCTCATCATACTGCAGAAAAGGCGCCTGGTGATGTAAGACAAGGTTGTGCAAGATACAGCATGCCATGATGATCTGGCACACCTTCTTGGGTGAGTGTTACAGGAATCCACCTGTTAGATGAAGGCAACTAAACCTGGCCTTCAGGAGGCCGAATATCCTTTCTATTATTCTTCTTGTTCACCCATGTGCCTCATTGTAACGTTCCTCTGCTCTTGTCCTGGGATTCCTCACAGGGGTCAATAACCATGAGAGGTTGGGGTAACAAGTCACCTGCAAATATTGAGGGACAACTGTTAGACACACACAAACCCTTAGGGCCCACACCATACCCATACACCAACAACCCCTAGGTGGGAACCATGGCTCACCTATTAGCCACACCCGGTGCCTCTGGTGTTGAGCCATCACACATGGGATGCTGCTATTCCTCAGGGTAAAGGCATCATGCACAGACCCAGGATACTTTGCATTGACAGGGAAGATGTACTGGTCCGCCAGGCACACTATCTGCACATTCATGGAGTGAAAGTTCTTATGATTTCTGAACATCAGTTCATTTCAACAAGGGGGGGGACAAATGCTATATGTGTACCATCAATAGTCCCAATAATGTTGGGGATATGTCGCATTGCATAGAAATCAGCTTTCACTGTGGCAGAATCCTCCACCTGGGGGAAAACGATGTAGCTGTGCATGTGTTTAATCAGGTCAGACAATACTCTGGTCAGCACTTTTGAGAACATTGGCTGAGACATTCCTGTTGCCAAGCCTACTGTCACTTGGAAGGAGCCACTTGCAAGGAAACAGAGCACAGATAGGACTTGCACAAGAGGGGGGACCCGGTGCGTTGATGGATAGCAGAGATCATGTCAGGTTCTAATTGGGTACACAGCTCTGTGATTGTGGCCCTGTCCAGTCTATAGGTGAGGGTAATGTGCCTGTCCCCCATTGTTGGCAAATTCACCAAGGGCCTGTACTCAGGGTGATTTCTCCATCTGATATTCATCCGCAGCGGTTGCAATCTAGAGGGCAAACAGTGAGTACCTGGTCAGTATTCCATATTTCCAAACACTACACTGTATTGCATGCTGTGACTATAACACAATATTGTTGTAGAGGCCCAAATGGTGCCTATGTGTACTGTGATGCAGTTAGGCGCCATGGCCTGCCCCCCCTGAAATGGCGTCTGCCTGTCCTGTATGGAGGGACAGGGGGAAATGAGGTAATTCCGCTGACGTTGTGCGTCGTTGCGGGAGGCGGTTGAAAACAGCCGTGCAAATCCCATTGGGCCCTATGGGTTACAGTGGCCAATGGTGATGTACTCCGGCGGTGACAGTACGCACTGCCGTGGACGTGACAGACAATTTCTATCTGTTCACTCACTTGCTACCTGACCTTTAACAGGAGAGGACTTACACTGCAAGTGCTGCTGTGACCTCTGACTGGAACCAACCATGGCGCGTGTCACTGGGGAAAGGTCCCCTGCCTTCACCGCTGCGGAGTTGGAAAGACTGGTGGATGGGGTCCTACCCCAGTACCGAATGCTGTATGGGCCTCCAGACCAACAGGTGAGTACACTGTGAGCACGATGAATGGGGCATGAATGCATGGAGTGCTGTGTGAGGGCCTCGTGTAGGGGGGGTTGGCGTAAGGGGCAGTGTGCTGCATGTATGGTGGGCAATGTCTGTGCGTAAGGGGATGTTAGGGCTATGGTGGGCCATGAGTGTAACAGGCAGGACGGTCTGACTGATACCTTTTCCTATGTGTATTTTTCTGCAGGTCAGCGCCCATCAAAAAAAGGGTATATGGTGTGCCATTGCCAAGGACGTGTGGACCCTGGGGGTCTACGGCAGGCGGAGCACGCACTGTTGCAAACAATGGGAATACCTGAGATGCTGGGCACAGAAGACGGCGGAGGCCCAGCTGGGGATAGCCTCCCAACGAGGAAGGGGTGCCCGTCGAACCCTGACCCCCCGGTGACCTGCATACTGGTGGTGGCCTATCTGGAGCTGGATGGGTGCTTAGGGGAATCACAGCAGCCACAAGGGGGTGTGTACAGTGCCCCAATATACTATTTGCGCATGGTAGGGTGGTATCCGGGTAGGGGATGTGGGCCTGTGGGTGCCCCCAGGCCAGGCCGGCCAGTGCAGGGTAGGGCCCATGTTGGGCATGATCTGATGTGAACCTCCTCTAAACAAGCTAGTAGGCCTCCACTACTGAGCAGGAGTCTGTGGGTCTCAGGTAGACTGACATTGGTGTTAGGTATCCGTGTCCATGGGCTGGTGACTAGCATTGTGACTGGTAGTGCATTGCCTAGTGCGTAGGGCTGTTCCCTGTGTGTGAGTGTGTTGTGTGCGCCAATGGTGGCGTTGTTGCCACCATTGACCAAGGGTATTCTTTGTCTCATCACCCCCTTTTTGTTTTGTCACCCAGTCCTTATGTGCATTAGCATCATCTGGCAGAGGAGCAGAGGCACTGGCGACGGGGAGAGCTGCATCCCACAGGGCCAAGAAGGCCAAATCCACCGATGGTGAGGGCACCAGTGGGCCAGAGGGTGAGGGGAGCACCACGGCAGAGACTGGAGGAGACAGTTCTGACAGTGATACCTCCTCCGATGGAAGCTTCCTGGTAGTGGCGGAAACCTCTGTCCCCACCCCAACTACAGGTACAGCCGCCTCCCCCAGTACCAGCACCACCCTCCCAGCAGCCCCTCAGCGTGTTTCCCATGCCGCTTACACAGGTGGGTGGGCATATCCATCACCCCAGGCACCTCAGGCCCTGCCCCAGTTAGCCCTGCTGCCAGAAGTGAGGAGGCTATTGACCTCCAGCGATCCATCTCTGTTGGGCAGTCAACCATTGTGAATGCCATCCAGGGGCTGACAGCCCATATGCAACAAACAAATGCATTCCTGGAGGGCATTCACTCTGGCATGGCAGCCCAAAAGAGATCAATCCAGGCTCTGGCCTCTTCCCTGATTGAAGCCATTGTCCCTGTTTCTAGCCTCCCCCCTCCAACCTCCTATGCCCAATACCATTCCCCTCTACCCCCAACCTATCCCAAGCTCATGGGCAGACCAGCATGCACCCAGGACAACACACAGGAGTGGTTCAGGCAAACACAAGCACCACACATCATCACACAGGGACTCACACAAACACCATCCAGATGCAGACATACCAACATCCACTGCCTGCACTGTGTCCCCCTCCTCCTCCTCGTCCAACTCCCTCCCAGTATCGTCTACACTCACACCTGCATGCACTACATCCTCATCCACTACCACCATCACGCCTATCACTAAACGCCCCTCACTGGCAGTCACCACCCCCACTTCCATGCACACATCCCCTGTGTCCTCACCCACTGTGTCTGTGCTCCCTCCTCCAAAGGTACCCAAACGCAAGCACTCACACACCCAACAGCCATCCACCTCACAACAGCATCCAGCCCATGTACCTGCACCTAAAAACAGCAGACACCTCCTACAACCACTTCCTCTTCCTCCACTCCCAAACCTTCACCCTCTTCCCGCCCCAATGACCGTAAGAAGCTTTTTCTCTCCACCAGTGACCTCTTCCCTACTCCTCCTCCCCCCTGTCCTTAATGTCAGGCCAGGGTGAAGAAAACCCAGACAAGCACCTCAGCCACCCAGTCCAGGGGCACAGTAGTGTCGACAGCTACTGCAGGTGGGAGAGGATCCTGGGCACCAGGCAGCAACACTGACATGGTGTCTGCACCAGGTGCATCAAGGAAGGGCAAGGATGTACCACCAGCTACAGGTGTGAAGGGCAAGGGGCAATTCCCGGCTGCTGACAGGAAGTGCAAGGGGCCTGGACCAGCAGGTAGGAAGGACATGAGGCCTGGTGCTGGGACTCATTTGGAAACATCCACCACCAACCATGGTGGTTCAACCGTCCAAGGCTGCAGGGGATGTGCTGGAGCCTCCCCCCACCACTGCCAGCACCTCCACCAGCACCACTGCCAGCATCAGCAGCCCCAGTGGGCAGCCGTCCAGGGCTGCAGGGGATGGGCTGGAGCCTTCCCCCACCACTGCCAGCACTGCCACCAGCACCGCCACCAGCACCACTGCCAGCAGCAGCAGCCCCAGTGGGCAGCTGTCCGAGGCTGCAGGGGATGGGTTGGAGCCTCCCCCCACCACTGCCAGCACCGATACCAGCCCCGCCACTGCCACCACTGAGCAGCTGTCACCGCCGGCAGACAGTGTGTAGTCCTGCCTCCATGGGCTGCTGTGCATCCTGGCCCCTGCAAATCAAGTGGGTCTGACACCCAGGTGAGAGACTGTGACCTTGCACACCCCAAGATCTGCTTCACAGGGCACAATGCCCCCTCCAGAACCAGTGGAGTAGCCATCCACTCACTGCATCCTTCCCAGGATGAAGCACACTGTGCACAATGCCCTCTCCAGAACCAGTGGAGGAGGAGCCAGTGGAAGAATCCACCCACTCACCGCATCCTTCCCAGGATGAAGCACACTGGGCACAATGCCCCCTCCAGAACCAGTGGAAGAAGCCATCCACTCACCGCATTCGTCCCAGGATGAAGCACACTGGGTTCAAAGCCTCCTCCAGAACCAATGGAATAGCCATTCACTCACCGCATCCTTCCCAGGATGAAGCACACTGGGCACAATGCCCCCTCCAGAACCAGTGGAAGAAGCCATCCACGCACTGCATCCTTTCCAGGATGAAGCACAGTGGGCCCAATGCCCCCTCCAGAGCCAGTGGAGACTGTGGCTTCGCACTCCCCAGGACCAAGCAGTGGGCAAACCTCCCACTTGAGAGACTGTGGCTTTGCACTCCCCAGGACCAAACAGTGGGCAAACCACCCACTTGAGAGACTGTGGCTTTGCACTACCCAGGACCAAGCAGTGGGCAAACCACCCGCTTGAGAGACTGTGGCTTTGCACTCCCCAGGACCAAGCAGTGGGCAAACCACATGCTTGAGAGACTGTGGCCTTGCAGTCCCATTTTTTGAGTCGGTAACCAGGTTACTGACTCGCAAAACGGGGATTGGACATCGCGATGTGCAAAAATTCGCTTGTTTGCGACATTCAAAAAGTTTGCTACATCTGGCCCTTAGGCCCATATTCATACTTTTTGATGCAAAACTGCACCGGCTCAGTTTTGCGTCAAAAAAATTACCGCTGGCTAACTCCATTTCGGTGCGCCGTGCTGGCACCAAATTTAAACTTACTATACCAGGAACCAGCCAGGAGGACCCACACAAGAACCAGGACAGGGAGAAGAAGAAAAGAAAGTGTCTCTTCTGTGCAGAGGTACAGGAAATTCTGGTGAGAGAGGTGACGGAACACCAGCACCAACTGTTTGTCACCTCAAAGTTGCCAATCAGTAGGAGAGAGGCAATATGGCAACAAATTGTTGACAAGATTAACTGTGTGGCAGAAGTACGCAGAACAGTCATCGAGTGCAAGAAGCGCTGCCATGACTGCAAACGCAGGACAAAGGAAAAGATGGCCAGGAACAGGAAGGCAGCACTGCAGACTGTAGGTGGGAGTCCAGCACCGCAGGAGGCCCTGGACCACATGGAGGAGATGGTCACAGCCGTCATCCCTGAGGAGATCGTCACAGGGATTCAAGGACAGGACAGCGCAGACTACCAGGAGACAACACACATGCAGGGTAAGTCGCATGGGCAATTAAAATGCACTAATGTTAACTGTACACGGGGGATACCAACCACAACATGCATGGAAGCCATGATATACATGGAGTGACATAGGTAAAGGGGTATGGCATGGGGGCATGGCCTGTACAGAGGGAAGCTGGGGAACACCATAACACAGCACCAACAACAGTCCCATGGGGGTATGCTGCCATGCCAACAATGTAGCAAAGGTAAAGCCACGCCAGGAGGGAAGGGCGCAACGTCAAACTGACATCCCGTCACATATCAGCCACTATACCCCCTACATTAACTAGGGCCCAATTAACAACCTCTAGCCATACCGACAACTGGAATGTAACAGTGACAACAGTTGCCACTGCCACCTCCGCTCTGTGTGCAGCTCAATTAGCCAATGGCAGTAGCGTCACCATGGATCATACACACCTAAATTAGAGGGTTTAGGATGACAACGTTAACAATCCCCTGAAACAAGACAAATGTTCCAGTCCTGTCAATTGTGAATGCCCATAGTTGCTGCAAACATCAGCCAATGTTGTCAACATTAGGAGCTACACAGCACTGAGGTCACAACCATGCTGCATATGTCAGGGTCCATCCTGTGCCTGGGTCACAATGCAACATCCCAAATGGCATACTGCTCAGGCAACAGCATTGAGGGGGAGGACACTTGTAACTGGTCACTGAAATACACCTGCACAGTCAGAGGAGGAAATAGGACACTGCTACAACTATCAGGGCAATCCAATGTCCACACATTCCCCAACATCAGCTGTACACATTACCATTGCTGACATCCATATCGTGCCATAACAATGCTATGCATAGTATACGCTACATTTCAACTACATATAGGTGGATATGAAAGATCAGAGACTTGGGCAGGTCCAGATTGTTAAGTGTGCTGCTACTGCCACCAGTGCACCCACAGCCAGTGAAAGGCCTCACCATGAGAATGGATGTAGACGGAGGGTTGAGTAGGACAAGAAGGTGGCAATTCACTATTTGGCCTAAACCAACACCTAGAGGAGATGATGCCGACAACTATAATAACTTACCACAATACATGTGACATGCAGGTGGGGCATAGGCCTAGGAGAATGCCCATCTGACAGACTGGATCAATAAACAAGAAACAATATCATAATGTGAAATCATTACAAGGCAGGCATGTCACATCACCAATGCCGCAACACAGACACACTAATTGTACCCTATTTCATTGCAGAGGACGATGGATCTCCTGCGGATATGCCTGTCCAGGACTACCCTGATGACATGGATGATGAGCTGACAAACATCAGCCACAGACCCTCCAAGAACCCTCCAGACCCCACCTTCTGTCACAAGGAGGAGCTCAGAACAAGCAGCCATCACAGAGGACCCACCCATCACCCCATTTGTAAGACCTGCCAGCTCCAATACAGCTGAGGACTCAGATGACACAGGCACCAGCTTTGAGAGAACTGTAGTCGGAGTACAGCGGGAGCTGGCCAAGGAGGTGCGGTTGGGGATGCAAACTATGGCAGCCAGCGTAGAGCGGGTGCGTTCGTGCATGATGTCAACTGAGGAACACACAGCAGCTATGCAAGGGCGAACAACTATCTTGCAGGAACTTGAAAAAAGGCTGAAGGAAATCAGCACAGCTGTAATACAGTTGACCCAACACCTATAGCAGCAATCCTATCAACGCGTGCACGAATGAAACATTGAACCCCTCAGGGCTGACCTGGCTGCCTACCATCGTGATGTGGCTGCTATTCTCAAGAACCAGCAGATCCTCCTTTGAGCAGTACTGCCCTTAAGACCCCACAGGTAGCAGCGACCGGGATGTCTGACTCCACATCTTCTAACACTGAGGTGTGTGTTGCCCCTTCACAACCACCACCACCAAGGACAGAGGAGGCAACACACACATCAGAAGAAGAAGATATGGAACACATCACCTTCACACGGAAAAGTACCCGGAAGCACTAGTCCCTGCAACATGGCCAACTATTATCAAGGTCCTGCGTTTTGTAACATGCCAGTCTTACAACAACTGTACTCAATGACTGTTCTGCAAACCACTGTATATTTTGTCAGCCTGCCCAGTGTTTGTCTCTCACTTACTCATTGGCAAATCCTGTCCCGCTGCACTGTCTGACACATCACCCCAGCATGTCAAATGCATTTTCCTTTAACACTTGTATAGGATCACAATGGAAGATGTCACTATAATGGCCTCACAATCATGGACAATGTACATATAGCACTACAGCACTTTTCAATAAATAGCACTTACCCAACCACTTTGTCTCTGTGTAATGTGACACATCAACTGTGCAGTAGATAACTGAAATGTGCCTCCTGTCAAATTACATAGCTTGTCAATACAACTGTCCTGAAATTATGTAGTCTGCTAACTATCCACAGTGGCCTGGACTGCACCATACTCTGCCCTTCCTGAGGGTAATATCTGATGAAAAGAGAAACCATACACCAGAATGCTGTGTTGGACAGAATAATGCTTCCTCAAGGGATATCTAAGCCATTAAATAGTGGCAGCAAAATGTTGCCACCATGCAATACCAACACATATAACATTGCCCACAAATCTGAGCAAACAGTCAAAAAACTGCATGATCTATGTGAGTCATGAACACGATACTACAAGAGTGCTTACTACACTCAGCTAATAAGGGTTTCCTTGAACATCACACTGCAGTCAGACATAACACAGTGTCCCCAATCATAAATCTGGCAGCACTGTATGTGACATTGAAAACATACTTAATGAAAAAACACTTTGGGATCCATAGTAACTGTAATTGGTGGTTGCAATGAATAGTCGAATCTTTGCAAGGTAGCTCTGGAGTAGCTCAGTTGGTATTTGTTCGTAGCATAGGACACAAATGTAATACAACAAAATTCATGTACACTTATGGCAGGGCCCTAATCTACAAGCATTTCACACATACTGTAAAGGGTTCACTACATATTTATTAAACGGTAATAACAGAACAGAAAACTCGGGGAAAAGTCTTACCTACCCCCCTAATCTACTCTAACTACTCATTATCCACAACTGTCCCTAACTAACCTAAGCTAAACTTACTTATCACATGTAACAAAACGTTCTAAACATCAACCCCCCACTCCCCTTATGAGACGGGGCACATGGAGGACAACAGACACTAACCTAAACACATACTATCCTATACTAAACAAATATATATTTTTTTGTATTTTTATTTTATATTTTTTTATTTATTATTTTTTTTCCCAAAACACACAAGAACCCCAACATAGCCCTCCGCCCACTCAAAAAGAAAAAATAGAAATAATCAGGACCCTCCACCCACTAACACTAACTAAACTAACAGCCTATACTAACCTAACACTAAGCCCCCTAAACCCACAAAGTATTAGAATAAGGAAAGAGGAGGGAGCGGAGGGAATCATGTCCATCAAAAAAGTCTAGAGGTTGGCCCTCCGGAGGGTCTGCTTAATGGACCGCACACGCCTGTTGATATGGCGAACATCCAACCGCAGGTGACTCATTTTCCTGAGGACACGGTCCATTTTGAGCTGCATGTCCACAAAAGCAGCAGGGTCAATTGTTGCAGCTGGGGTGGTCTGTGTACCAGCTGAGGACGTGTGTGGCCGTGTTTGGTCAATGCCTGTGGGCTGCCTTGAAGGTGCTCCACTGCTAGGGCCTGGAGCACTTGCAGATGTTGTTGGCACAATGGTCCCATCTGTGGGTGGTGCCACCTGGGTGGTAGTGGTGGTGGTGCTGGTGGTGGCTGTGGTGGGCAAAGAAGGGCCACCCTGTGGGAAAGCCCTCCAGGCTCCGGAGGCCCGTTCGGTCCTGTATTTTGGGGCCATCCTTCTGTACCCTGACTCTACCAGCAGGATATGATGGTACCGCATTGCCCGCCTCTGGAATTCACGCACCTGGATGGGTGTCACATTAGCAGCTGTGAAGACAAATGAAAAAAGTTACATTAGGAACTGCATTGTGTGAAATGGCACAAGACGTAAATCAGACAGTACATCTACTGTACTTGCAACAGCTCCTATCATCATACAGATCATTGAACGTCCCTGAGAAAGTACATGGCAGGCCAGCCTACAAAGGTCGTATCACACATAGCACAGCCAAACCCTACAAGATGGGTAACATCTGCCATGATTTTGGCATCAGAGTTCTGCCAGTTGTCAGCTAACAATCATGCTGCACATCCTCTGCCAATGCCAGGGCTACAAATGTCAGTGTACAGGATGGAAATCTAGGGCCACATGATCTGCAAGTTGTAAATGGACTTGCAAGTATAGTACTCATGTGCTAAACCTGAGTGTGTATACTAGGTTCAGACCAAACATTTACTGATTTACATGTCTGTGTAACATACTTGTATCATCAGTCCTAGGTACACTATTCACAAACCCATGCCTGTGTTTGAGGGTGGGGGGGTGGAGAACCAACTAACAATTTCCAACAACATGGACACCCAGGAAGATTATGAAAGCTGGACATGTGTTTGGCTCAACACACACACCACAGGTAAGGTGTATCTACAAATAGGAGACAGCAAACCCTTGACCAATCCCAGCGCCATACATGTCTTGCAATGCAGACCTTTGTCCACATCATATACGTCCAGTAAGCCATGACTTGCAACTAACACAGAGTTGCAAGAGCACCCCTTGCCATGATTTACATGCACACCTAGGCCATTGCACTCAAGTGCCACATACCTGTAGCACTGCATGTGGAGCTACATGCTGCTAGGAAGTTCAACCTACAGTTTCATAAGTACATTAGTGAATAGGGAAGCAGAAGTCTGTGGGTAAGCATTTTGCTGCCCCATTCTTGGAGAATGTGGGTCTGACAGGCTGACTAAATCTGAGATTAGGTCCAGTGCAACCCTTTCTGATACCAGTGTTATCCACATGACTCATCCCAATTCACATTGCGGTGCCTACAGGAATGACCTAGAATCCCTAAATAAGACAATAGGATAAGGATTGGCCAACTCCAAAATGCTGAGAAAATGAAATCCCACTCATGGAACAAGACAAATGATGGGCCAGCACATCACACCTTGCTATTTTTTCAACACACAGGAGTCCATCACACATCACCAGCAAACACAACACATAACAGACATATCAACACTTACTGGAGTTGTCGGGGTCCTCAAATGAAGCCACCTCGCCCACAGTGTAGGGTGCGGGTCCACCTGTAAGGCATGGACGGAAGAAATGTGATCAAATTCTGTGCACTGACCAACAATTCCAAAGACAAACACTATGTGTAAGATGACATAAGTAAGTAAATCCACTCAGACATGATGATACTGCATCCGATATAGCACAGCTAACTTTTACATACTATGGGTCTCCTGTGAAATTTACACACATATTTGCACACATTCAGTGGCCCTAACTATCCTGTGGTAACAAACTTGCTCCTTCATTAGTGAGCAGACATAAAAATGGAGTGTATTCATCTCATCGTGTGCATCCAAGAGAGACATCCCAAGCCAGTTTCCTTGAGGAGTGCATTACCAGTCAAACAGCCATTGTGGCAATGACAAATGTATGACACATAGGTACAATGTACAGAGGGGCAGGGACATTTGTAAGCCCTCATGTTGTTACAGTTTCTTCATTTGAGTTGGCCCAGCTATGATGAGTTGCACCAACCATAGATACATGAACCCACGTGCATACCTTTGGCCTGCCATCCCTAAATGAAAGGTGGAACACCAGTGTAAGATGTTAGCTGAGGGCACCTTGAACTGTTTCCCTATGTCTCCAAATCCAGATCTAACATGTATCCAAAGTGATGAAGGACCACAATAATCCCTAACATTCATAGAACATCCGTGAACGCTTTCCTTACACACTCACCAAACACACGAGAGACATCTGTCTGGGCCACATTGCTATCAACAATTGACGTGAAGCTTGCACTCATTTTCTGCATCATGTAGTGTTTAAAAAGTCAGTCTAGCTGTTGCGTCAACAAAGGTCGGTAATGTTTTGGCAAATCTATACCTCACAGACAAAGTTGACTTATATATACATAATTGGCTCCTAATTTGTGTTGCTGTCTGACACAAAGGAGGCACCAACTTACAGTAAGCAAAATTATTCAATACATTTGCAGAGCACTTGCTTCCTGACAGCTAGCTATTGTGGTCCTTAACATAGTCCATCAATGACCCTGTATGTTTCCAAAGCATTCCACACACTCAACAACATAGCCGGCGGATATTGTACAAATTATCTGATGTCACTACAGAGCTTTTAATCGTGCACATTTACATGATTTGTACTCACCAACAGGGCCACCAATCACAATTCCCAGGTGGTCCAGCAGATCTTGCTCCCTGGAGATGAGGTCAGCCCAGCGGTGCTTCAGCTGGTGGTCATTCCTCTGGCTCCGATACATGCGTTGCAAGTGATGCAGGACCTTTCCCCACCGGATTCTACGTGCCTCGGTGTGATACCCCTGTATCACCTGCCCCCCTGCCTCAATCATAAGTGGGAGGAAATGGCACACCAGCCATATGAATCCCCCAAGCTCCTCCTCACCCATCTTGCCAAGACGTGGCCTAACCAACATCTTTGCACAGAAAAAGGGGAATAGGGGATAAAGAAGAACAAAGGAGAATAGGGGGAAAGTAGAATAAGAAAAAAGTAAACTTAACAACTAAAAGAGCCCAACTATCCCCAAACTATCACTAGCCACAACAGACTCCCACAAACAACAAAGACAATACAATATTGGACAATAGTACACAATAAACACTCAGACAGTATACAACAACAATATTTAATTCACAAACTAACAAGTAATGGACCACACAGGAGACAAAACCACAATTTCACTGGACAAAACTCGGAACACAGCTACACAGTCTAGAAGAATCACAGACTGCAAAGTGAAAGTGAAAGTATCCCCACTGTACATAATCTGTAAACAGGATATCCTATTACATCACTTCCTGCATAAAATGGCCACCGTTTTTATCGTTATGCGTCATAATTTTTTGACGCATGCAGTATGTGCATCATTTGTTTCGACGCACAGGAGTAAAAATTAGGCCGCATCCATATAGTTGGAAATAGTCTCACACTTAACCAATTTGAAGGGCATAATGTGTCGTTTTTCTGGCATAAGCGTCATTTTTTTATGCTTGTGCATCATTTTTTGATGCATATGCGTCAAAATTTCAGGGCATTAACTGGGTTTGGGTCATTTTGCCATGTTAATGTAATGTTACATTTGTGACACAACTGAGATAGGCTGATTGCACCCACTTTGGTTTTGACGGTGCATGGTCACATATGAGACATCATACTGCTGCGGACCATGATCCGCTACTTCCTTAACAGGATTTTCACTAGATGGCCATATGTGTGGCCTAAATATATGTATTGCACAAATTGGGCATGTTTGGCAGCAGGAGAGGATAGCAATGTGACGCACATAAGTACAATACCTCAATGCCTATGGCTCAAAGTGTGTGCATTAGCTACTAATGTAGTTATTGACCCAGTGTGTTTGCATCACAAGATGCATTAGTGAAAATATGCTTGGATGAATATGAAGTCAATGTGTCCAAACCTTAGATGCAAGTCAGTGTGGAAATGAGAGAGGACATGTGTTAGTCATACATGTAGCAACATCTGTTGTGTGTACTTCCAAGATTTTGGGTGACATAGACACCACAAATGACAAAGCATGCACCGGATAGATGGCAGACGCTTGTTCATGTCAATGGTCCAAAAGGTCCCTATCCCATGTCCTGGAAATTTGGAAAATGCTTCCTAGGCACTTGTTGGTTAACCCACCGTGAGTCAGGCACATGTACAGACAAAGTGGGTACCATGGTATTGGCACAGACAGCCAAAGGTGACCCACAACTGTAATATCACGCCACAGTTGTGGTCATATGACAGAGCCACAACTCTCCTGTGGCAGTGGCGGACCAGCAGATCAAGCAGCACGTGGCCACATATTTCCAGTGATCAGTTGCACAGAGGTGTCTAACTCATGTGTGTGGGGCAATGTTGATCCTGAATATTTTTAGGGGTATATGTTGTCACAGTTACGTCAAGGACTCATCATGAGTCTGTGGTGGCTATTCCTGTATATACTGTGTATCCTTCTCAAATCAATGGAAATAAATTAGATGATGACATGAGAACCTACTTGGGGATGGTCCCACACTGTCACTGCAAATGTGTTATGAGACTGTCAACACGGCAACCTTGGTGTGCTGAGTGAGATGATATCTCAGGAGTCATGTTCCCGCAGGTGTCATAACAACATTTGTACACAGGTTGGCCTATAAAGTTCCCACTGCATCTGGGAACATCATAGCCTCTGTGTTTATTAATCTTGCAGATATTCAGCATGCACAGCCCATCAATATGTTGTGAGCAATTTGATTCAGCGAGTGGACTGTCAGGATCCTAACATGTGTGGACTTTTCATGCACATTATCAGAGGTAGCTGGTTCAGCTGGAGGCACGATACACAATCCCTGCATACGGCCCTGGTACACTGTCACACTTTGTCGTTCATGCATACATGAGACCCAGACAAGGGATAGCCCATGATTTTGGTATTCGAAGACAATTAAAAAAATATGGTACAATTAAAAAGCAGATGATGCTATACAATGTATTTGGGTGTGCATTGAGGAAGCACCTGACAAAATAACCCCTGAGGAATCTGAGGTTTGGTAAAGCAAGTGTGGTACATATGTAGCCACAAGGAACCTTTAGGGTGACACACAGACAGGTGCCAGTCGGGCTGACACAATGCAGGGTCAATCAGGATCCAGCAATTTCACAAGGTACATACTCAGTGGTCTGACTAAGACTGGTCGGAGGAAGAACAAGACAGTTGACATGGGAAACTGTGTTTGTCCTGTATTTTGGAAGGTGACACATAAACCCAAGGACTGTGTTACACGGCTTAATTACCAGCAATACATAACTGTGTATGTAACAAAATGGCAACTTCTATGCTGTTCCAAACATCTGCAGGGGCAGTGCATGTTCAAATGGGTGGTGTGCATGGAGGTGATCACAGGTGTGTGCTGCATCAGTTTCTCACAAGTCCTGTAGGTGAGATTCGAGTTCAAATGGCCAACAGTACCTTTCACACGGGAAGTAATCTACAGGTGATAACAGGGCTTAGAAACTGCAAGCCAGTGTATTAATTGACCTGACGTCCATGCAGTCAGATGTACTATGACAATGGCATACCATAGGAAAGGGTATAGCACACTGGATTACTATTGTTAGTCTGTGTGTGTAGAGGAGGGAATATCGGGGTACACATATTACCATTCCAGGGACCTCTTCAGACAGATGGGTTGAGACCAGGAGCATGGGTGTATCAGGAGTTAGGAAATGGGCTGACATGTACATGGAATGTCATGTGCGCAATGCTTGTCATAGGTTTGGCACTTGTGCTGTCTATGTTCTGCTTCTATGGAACTCTAGTCACAGATAGTCCTTGCAAAGATAGGTGCTGTACGACTTACTGCTGTCAAGGGTCTGGACATAAATTCCTGTTACCAATGCAATAGCACATCCACTGTCTCATGCAGGAGGCATTTTTTTCCCTTATAGACTGATGGTGTCTTTGTTGTGTGCCATATGCTGCAATGAACCATGTTGCCAACATGTATGTGTAAAATAGGTGTGGTCCTTTGCTATTGCCCTTCAAAGGTGAAATGTACAGGATATATGTAATTTACAGTGTGTGTGTATGTGACTGTTGTATAATACGCATCACAATTGCTTTGGAACTTTCTGTGTCCTGATCGGTATGTCAGCAGTGCTCCATGAGACTACACTGTTATTCTGATAGTTAGAGATAAAGGTGAGCAAAAATGATTAGCCAGACCATGATATGGTGATTATTATCGGTGTTTATTTACATTGGTTAATACAGTGGTGATGGTGAGTTGTTTTAAAAGAAATTGTTCACAATATGTTGGCGCCTATGCAATCCGGCAGATGTGTTTTGTTGTTCCCCCTCATATTGCAGGCCAGCATCCTCCTCTTCCTCCTCTTCAGGCATTTGTGGCTCTGGTTCTAAGAGGGGAATTTTCCTTTGTATGCAAATGTTGTGCAGGATGGCACATGTTAAAATGAACTTACAGACCATTTCAGGTGAATATAGGAGGCTGACACCAGTGATGTTGATGCACCTGAATCTCGACTTGAGGATTTAGAAGGTCCTCTCCACTATGGTGCGTGTCCTCCTATGTGGCTCATTGTAGGCACGCTCTGCTGCAGTGCTTGGGTTGCCAAATGGTGTCATAATCCATGGCTGGATCCCATACCCCTGATCAGCTGAAAAAGAAAATGAATGGGATCATGTTGATGTAGCTTACCAAATTGTTATCACCTTGCATGGCAGTAGTTGTCTTGTGTTGTCTGTGACTCTTTTGTGTTATTGTATTCCTTCCTAGGCTTGTAGGATGTACCATCTGCATTGTGTTGTTTCCTTGTCTGAACAAGTGTTTGCCTGCTGACCGGTTGTCAGCAGTATGTTTGGGTATTTGCTGTACAGTGTGCACTCCCTAACATTGTGACTTGTGATACAGGTGTCCCTGTGTCTTCACTGGGGGTGAGATGATAGTTCCATACACAGATTAAAATTGACAGTGGTGGTAACACGTTGGCATCTATGTACCATGGACATCCCATACCTTTAGACTTATGCAATGGATTAATTTAGACATAAGTGAGACGCTTATTTTTTGCAAGGTGACAATTAGCCAAACCTCTCCATACGTTGTGATCATTGACGTCTTAACATTAGACTGAGCACTAATTTCAGATGTGTGACAGGTTCACTGCAGACCTATGAAACATGGCTAGCGATGTCACGACCTCAGTGTGTTCCTGCCCACATGTTGTTGTCGTGGTGTATGTGTTGTGTGTCCTAGAGGGTTGCTGTGCAGTTTGTATATAAGTAGGTTTTTGTACTTACCAACAAGTAGTCCATTGCCATATCGTCCATCCTGGAAGTGTTGATTGAAGGTAGAGTGATGGAAGATGAATGAGTCATGGACACTCCCAGGATACTTTGCCACGATGTTGGTGAACAATCCTTGGTGATCCACAATGGCCTGCACATTTATGGAGTATGTGTGCTTCCTGTTGCGTTAGAGGTTTTCAGTTGCAGCAGGTGGCACAAGGCGTACATGTGTGCAGTCGATGGAACCAAGGACGTGTGGGAATCCATTTATGCGGTAAAACCACTGTTTTGTCTCCTGCTGCTTCTGCAGTGTGTTTGGGAAGCAGATGTGGCGGAGTGTGAGTCCAATGATGGCATCCAGTACTTTGGGCAAGAAGGCAGAGAATGATGGTTGTGATATTCCGGCAACCAGGGTGCCAGTGCTTTGAAAGGAGCCACTTGCCAACATGTGAAGTACAGCTAGCAGCTTGGTGTCTGATGGGATGGTGCGTGGTGTCAGCAAGGTGGGTGCCAACTTTGGCTGTATGTTGCGCAGCAGCTGCTGAATGGCCTGCCAATTCAACCTGTACCTCTGGATGATTTCATGTTCCCTGAGGCCATGAAAGTTTGTTCTGGTGCGGAATATCCTCTCCTGCCTTCTGCGCTGCCTTTGGGGTCCCTGCTGGTGTTGTGGTAGCTACTGTTGTTGACGCTGGGCTATGCGTCTGCGTGCACGCTAGATGAGAAGCACCTCCATGTCTCCCTTTGGCTGCTCTGCTGTTGCATCTGTGTGATCTGATTAAATACAGGTGTGTTTGCCCCATTTTAACGCCTGCCCTAACCCAGGCGTTAATTTTTGACGCAAATCAGGCTGTGCGTCATTTTCCGACCCGGCCTCCCAGCAGTGCAGCATTTTTGCCCGGAAGCATAAATACAACACACGGCCGTTTAAGTCATTTTTTGGACGGGAATGCCTACCTTGCATATGATTAACGCAAGGCGATTTCCCACATCCAGAAAATGACGCACACGGCAGGATTTTGACGTCCGCGGCATCGGGCGTCAGAGCTTAAATATGGGGCAAGGTTTGCGCCAAATGTGCATAAAAAATTTTGACGGATATTCGGCGCAGACGGAGTATAAATATGCCCCTTAGTGTCTTGCAATATTTCCAGTCATTACGCTCGCCAGAGCAACAGACACTTTACAATATAAGATTGTAGAGAACGTGTATTTCATCCAGTGTATGGAGCAGCAACGCTCTCTCTCCCCCTCTCTCTCTCTCTATATATATATATATATATAAATATATATATATATATACACTTATTATAAATAACTAATAGAAAATAACTGCATACAAATTTACTAAGAGACTGTGAAAGAAATATATATTAATAGCTTATTGGAATAGCATCAATATTGAAATCTATTCTAAAAGAGAAGATCCCCTCAGACTGTTACAGGTAAATAACTTAAAAGATGTTAACGGAGAGTGAAGCATTGTAATGATTTGTAATGTTGACACATCTGGTACTATAGTAAGTGTTTGCTCTTTATCATAGGCATCCTTCAAAGTTGATAATTTCAGGAGAAGAGGAGCCAGTAGCGAAGTCACCTGAAGTCTGAGGCACTCTCTCTTTTATCCACTTCCCCTTTCACCCCTGCTTTTGTGTGTGACCAATAGCAATCTAAGTCGCACTCAGTGCCAGAGTGGACTGGAGATTAATCTTCTGCTCCCCTGAAAATCATCTTCAGGTACTCTTCACAGATTGAAGTGCCATTGCGCTCAATTGGGAAAGAAAATAATTTTCACCAGACCAGAATAGCTGAGGGAATTGATGTAAAGGCTTTTGCTACAATCCTAGACAACATTAAAAAACAACTGACTAATACCATAGAAGGTAATACGAGTCTCAGAGAAGAGTTAAGAAAATCTAGTCAGGAGTCCTTCCAAATTAAACATAGAATGGATGAGATGTTGGGAAGGATAGCTGCTAGTTCTAATGATATAGGCCCCAAAAACATTCCCATTGCTCCACAAACCTAAGACTTATCATTGCAACCTATCCATGTAATCGCCACTATCATTCCAATAATGCATCCAGAACATTTTGGGGAGGACTCACATAAGGAGCAATTTTCCTCACACAATGTTCATTACATTTTTTGTGTCGACCCATAGTTTTTTCGGAAGATCAATCTAAGGTTGGATTCATACTGTCATATCTAACTGGAGATGCAGCAGCATGGTCAATGCCAATGGTTTCTAGAAATGATCTGATTCTTAATAACTTCAAAGCTTTTCAAAGTAGAATTTTTGAGAATATTTGACCAACAATCACCCACCCAAGCTACAGATAACAAATTGCTGGGGCTTAGACAAGGGAACAGAGACCTAGTAGCCTACTTGTCTCAATTCAATAAGTTGATAGTGAAAAATAACTGGCCTGATTCAAAAGGAACCACTATCTTTTACAGGGGAGTTAGAGATGAATTGAAGGACGCTGTAGCACAAATTCCCAAGAGACCCACTGAAATCTCAGAATTAACAGATTTGGGCCCTCATTACAACATTGGCAGTAAAAGCCGCTTACTGCCGTGCAGAAGATCGCAAACACACCGCCGCGGCTGCGGAATTCCGCCACAGCTATTATGACCCAAAGCACGGGATCCGCCAAAATTCAGACACCCACACAAGTCCGCCACACCAAAAGTCAGTGATAAACTGGAGAAAACAAATCCTCCACCGTCACACCAACAGAAATACGCCCACACTATTACGACACACGAATCCACGTGGCGGTCTTTCAACCGCGGTATTCCATTGGTGGTACACACCGCCGCGCTAAAAATACACACACATTTTTAAAAAAAACAGCCACATGGGACAATTCCAAATACACACACCTGATACACATACACACACCACTCCCACACACCCAATACAATATAACACACACACCCACATCACCCACAAACCCCTATGACCACAATTACAGAGAGAAGGCCAGAGAGAGACACTAGAAACTAATACCAAGCATCCACAGGCACACAATACCATCACCCACATAACTTCCACGTACCTCACACAACACATCACTAAATATCACCCCACTTATCACTACACACACCACCCCACACATCACCCACACCACCCCATCGCATGGCAAAGACACCCCAGGTTCTCTGAGGAGGAGCTCAGGGTCATGGTGGAGGAAATCTTCCGGGTAGAACCACAGCTATTCGGAGCACAGGTGCAGCACACCTCCATAGCTAGGAAGATGGAGCTATGGCGAAGAATAGTGGACAGGGTTAACGCAGTGGGACAGCACCCAAGAAATCGGGATGACATCAGGAAGAGGTGGAACGACCCACAGGGGAATGTGTGTTCCGTGGTCTCAAGACACCACCTTGCGGTTCAGCAGACTCGCGGCGGACCCCCACCTCCTCCCCTACAACTAACGACATGGGAGGAGCAAGTCTTGGAGATTCTGCATCCTGAGGGCCTCGCAGGAGTAGATGGAGGAATGGACTCTGGTAAGTCAAAGCTTTACTATTACATCCCCCACCCTACCTGCATGCCATCACATACCCCCACCCTCACTCTCACCCCCATCACTCCTACTCCTTACAAATGTCCCAACATCACAAGCCACACATCCCAACACCAAGCCCTGCATGCAACAACAAAGCATGGACACCCATCACCAAAGCATGGCCACTGCACATACCCATACACCCCCCAAAACCACCACCACACAAGGTCCCACACAAGAATGCAAGCACTGGGGTACACAGTCACCCACCTATTGCACACCATGGCACACACAGATGTAATAAACATCCTTTTATACCCCTACAGGACCCCTACCCAAGGTCACCGGACAGGAGGGTCCACACATGTCCACACCACCAACAGAAGAGGCCCACAGTGATGACAGCAGCTCTGTCCAATTGGATCTAGATGACCAGCCCGGACCATCGGGGACCTCAGGACAGTTGGTTCCCCTCACACAGTCACAGGCCACTACAGACCTTCCCCCCTCTGGAAACACCAGCACAGCACCCACCCAGCGGGCTCATACCTCTGTCCCCAGGACACGTCAAGCAGCAGTGTGTCCACCACTACAGGGAACCCAGGGTAACCCACCACCCCAACAACAGGGACCTGGGGGCAGTGGTAGTGGGCACACGGTCCAGGGGACGGAGGCCCAGGAACACAAGGAAACTGGGAGGGCTGTTGTGCGACAGGAGGAGGACAGGCCAAGGGAACCCACTCTCCACGAGGCCCTCTCCTCCATCATGGGAGCCTACCACCACTCCCAGGAGACAATGGCAACGGTACTGGCCAAGTTTCAGGAGACCCAGCGCCTGCAGGAGGAACAGTATTTGGGCTTCAGGGAGGAACTCAGAACTATCAATTCCACCCTGGGCACCATCGTAGTGGTGCTGAAGGAAGTACTCAACACCAGGAGGGACACTGTGGCACAACAAGGGGCCCCTGACACTAGCATGGACGATGAACTGCCCACCACTTCCGCCGGCACTAGTGGACAGGAGGCACCGCCACAGGACCACCACACCAGCACCCCACCCCTGCAGAGGGAGAACCACCCCGCAAACGCTCCCTGAGATCCAGGACAAAGACAGAGAAGGATGCCAAGACCCCGCCAAGAAATGAGACCACCCTGAATGTCATCTTTCTGTCCAACTTTGTCACCCTGTCCATCCTCAAACTGCCCCATCTCCACTTCCTCTGCCCATTTGGGCAATGCACCTGTGAGACTAATAGACTGGACTCTGCCATGGACATTCCTCCACCATCACCCCTCCCCATTTTACAATCCCCTCCAATATTGAGCACTTAAATAGACACCCTTAAAGCACAAAACAATCTGGAGTCAGTCTGTGATTTGGAAATAGTGTATTAGCAATTACAGTGACAAAATGCTCTTTCAATTGTAATGTCAACATACCTATGTCACACAGCTCAAGTCCATGAGGAAACAAAGCAGATGTCGCACAATGGGACCCACATCTGTGAAATCGTAAGGGAAAGTGAAAACTCAGTGACCATACACTGGGTGAAAACGACAGACAGTAGAGAGGTAGTAGTGTTAAAGTACATGTTGGAGGCAGGTCTGTATTCTTACCTGTGTCTCAATGGAAATATTGCAGGATCACCAAGTTCCTGTTGTCCATGTCCTCTCTTCTTCTGCTTCCTCGTCTTCACTGTCCACAGGCTCCACAGCTGCAACAACACCGCCATCTGGACCATCCTCCTGCAGAAAAGGCACCTGTCATCGCAAAGCTAAGTTGTGAAGCATACTGCAGGCCACGATGATCTGGCACACCTTCTTTGGTGAGTAGAATAGGGATCCACCTGTCATATGGAGGCACCTGAACCTGGCCTTCAGGAGGTCGAAGGTCCGCTCTATAATCCACCGAGTTCACCCATGGGCCTCATTGCAGCATTCCTCTGCCCTTGTCCTGGGATTCCTCACTGGGGTCAGTAGCCATGACAGGTTGGGGTAACCAGAGTCACCTGCAAATTGCGAGGGACAATTGTTAGACACACACTAACCTGTTGGGATATCCCCAGACAACCATTCCCACTGACTTGCTTCCAGGTGCTCACCTAATAGCCACACACGGTGCCTCTGGAGTTGACCCATCACATAAGGGATGCTGCTATTCCGCAGGATGTAGGCATCATGCACTGAGCCAGGGAACTTGGCATTAACATGGGAGATGTACTGGTCTGCCAAACACACCATCTGCACATTCATGGAATGATAACTCTTCCGGTTTCTGTACACCTGTTCACTCCTGCGGGGGGACCAAAGCCACATGTGTCCCATCAATGGCACCTATGATGTTGGGGATATGTCCCAAGGCATAGAAATCACCTTTCACTGTAGTCAAATCCTCCACCTGAGGGAAAACGATGTAGCTCCGCATGTGTTTCAGCAGGGCAGACAACACTCTGGACAATACATTAGAGAACATTGGCTGGGACATCCCTGATGCTATGGCCAAAGTTGTTTGAAAAGACCCTCTTGCAAGGAAATTGAGTACTGACAGCACCTGCACTTGAGGGGGGATTCCTGTGGGATGGTGGATAGCTGACATCACTTCTGGCTCCAGCTGGGCACACAGTTCCTGGATTGTGGCACGGTCAAGCCTGTAGGTAATGATCACATGTCTTTCCTCCATTGTCGACAGAACCACCAGCGGTCTGTGCACCGGAGGATGCCGCCATCTACTCACATGTCCCAGCGGACGGTGCCTATGAAGGACAACAGCGAGCACAGAGTCAACCAACTCAGAGGTACGTACCCACAGCTTACACAGAACACAAATCATAATCCAAAAAGTGGCCTGTATGTGTGTTGAAGCTATTCCTAGGTATGTGTGACGCAGTTAAAAATTAAGCCGTGTGGGCCCCTGAAATGACGGCTGCCTGACCTGTAAAGTGGGACAATGGGATGTGAGGTAACTGCGCTGGCGTTGTACACCGTCACGGTAGGCGGTCGAAGACCGCGCCGCAATGCTGCATTGGTTAACATTGGACCCTATGGGTCCCAGGAGCCAATGACGATGTACGCCGGCGGTGACTGTACACACCGCTGCGGACATGGCCGTCATTTTCTATCTGTTCATTCACTCGATACCTGATCTTCGACAGGAGAGGACCTATACTGCAAGTGCTGCTGTGACCTCAGTCTGGAAGAGACAATGGCTCGAGTGTCTGGGGAAAGGACACCTGCCTTCACATCGGAGGAGTTGGAGAAACTCGTGGATGGGGTCCTTATTCAGTACACGCTACTCTACGGTCCTCCAGACAAACAGGTAAGTGTGGAGTGGGGTGGATGAAAGATGGGGGGGGAGATTGAGGCGTGCATGAAACGACAATGAGTGCATGTGCACTTGGCAAGGGTAGGGATGGGGGCCAATGACTGTGACAGTGCATTTGGTAATAACATTTCTTTTCACCCTGCACAATTCATGTAGGTCAGCGCCCACCAGAAAAAGTATATTTGGCCTGCCTTCGCCAAGGACGTCCGGACACTGGGGGTCTACCACAGACGGAGCACCCACTGCCGTAAGAGCTGGGAGGACATTCGCCGCTGGAGCAAGAAGACGATGGAGGCGCAGCTGGGGATGGCCTCCCAACGTGGGAGGGGTGCCCGTCGCACCATGACCCCGTGATGTTCAGGATCCTGGCGGTGGCGTACCCGGAGTTGGTTGGGCGCTTGGGGGCATCACAGTAGCCACAAGGGGGTGAGTACACTCTCATCCTGCTGATTTTGTGCGTAGTGGAGGTGTCTTGGTGGGGGAGGTGGGCTGTGGGTTACCCTAGGCCAGGGCGAGTTTAGTAGGCAAGGTCCCTCCGTAAGGCAGGCCATGTGGCACCCCACCCCACCTGTGTACAGTTCCAAGTACACCTAGTCATGCTCCTGTATCATCCATGTGTGCAGATGTCGTCCATAGCCTTGTAGGCCATGTCCCAGGGATTGAACAGTGGAGCCCAAGTGTGCAGCGTAGTGCAGGGGGCTTCTGTGTCTGTTGTGTCCGCCAACCGTAGCGGTAATGCATGCACTCAACATGATTTTATGCTGTCGTCCCCCCCCTTTTTGTGGTCTCCCTGTTCTTGTGTGCATCAGCATCATCAGACGGAGGAGCAGTGGCACTGGAGCAGGAGGGAGCTGCATCCCAAATGGCCCTGGAGTGCGAGACTACGGACTCAGAGTTCACCAGTGGGACGGAGGGTGAGGGGAGCTCCATGGCAGGGACAGGAGCTGACAGTAGTGACACAGACTCGTCCTCTGATGGGAGCTCCCTTGTGGTGGTGGCAACATCTGTGCCCCCTGCATCTACAGGTACAGCCGCCACCCCCCTACCAGCACCGCCCTCCCAGCAGCCCCTCAGCCTTTGCCCCGTGCCCGCTCAACCAGGAGGGTGGGCATCACCTTCGCCCCAGGCACCTCAGGCCCTGCCCCAGACACCCCTGCTGCCCTCAGTGAGGAGGCCATTGACCTCCTCAGGTCCCTCACTGTTGGGCAGTCTACCATTTTGAATGCCATCCAGGGTGTAGAAAGGCAGTTGCAACAAACAAATGCATTCCTGGAGGGCATTCATTCTGGTCAGGCGGCCCTTCAGCAATCTTTTCAGACTCTGGCCTCAACACTGATGGCAGCCATTGTGCCTTGTCTAGCCTCCCCCCTCCAACTTCCTCCACCCAGACCCAATGCCCTCTACCTCAGCCTACCCCAAGCACACCTTCAGACCAGCATGCACACACGTCAACACACAAGGGAAACTCAAGCAAACATAAGCACCACACACCCCACAGGCACTCACGCAAGCATCACACACATGCAGACACACCAACGTCCACTGCCTCCACTGTGCCCCCCCTCCTCATCTCCCTCCTCCCTCCCAGTCTTGTCTACACTCACATCTGCATGCACTACATCTACAGCCACTACTGCCATCACCAGCACACACACCACCACACCCCGCTCATGTGCAGTCACCACCCCTACTACCATTCACACATCCCCTGTGTCCTCTCCCAGTGTGTCTGTGACGCCACATCCCAAGATACATAAACGCAGGCACACACCCACCCAACAGCCATCCACCTCACGACAGCCTCCAGCGCATGCACTGTCACCCAAAGTCACCAAACGAACACCTCCTACAACCACAACCTCTTCCTCTACTCCCAAACCCCCTCCAGCTACCCATCCCAGTGTCTCTCAAAAACTTTTCCTGTGCAACCTTGACCTCTTCTCCACACCTCCCCCACCCGCCCGTCTCCTAGGGCCCGACTCTCCAGGTCCCAACCTAGCACCTCAGCCACAACATCTCCAGGACCAGTGGTGCCTGTAGTCACCGGAATCTGGAGTGCACCGGCCACCAGGGCAGCCAGTGTGGCACGGAGCCACAGCACGGACAGCCCCCCACCTGTCAAGCATCAAAAGTTGGCCAGTGCCCGGCGGGAGAGGGGGAAGACTCCAGCCACCAAAGCCGCTCCCAGGGGTCCAGGTGGGAGTATAAAGTCAGCTGCGACACCTTCCAAGGTGGGGAAGGACCACAAGAAAGTCAGCAGGTCTGGGAAGAGCAGCACGGCGGACAAGACCGCCATCATCCCCGCTGCCCAGGAGGCCACCGCCAGCACCTGCAATGCTGCCCAGGAGGCCACCGCCATCATCCCGCTGCCCAGGAGGCCACCGCCAGCACCTGCCCTGCAGCCCAAGAAGCCACCGCCAGAAGCCCCGCTGGGCCAGAGAGGACTGCCAGCACCAGCCCCGCTGGGCCAGAGAGGACCGCCAGCACCAGCCCCGCTGGGCCAGACACGACCGCCAGCACCAGCCCCGCTGGGCCAGAGAGGACTGCCAGCAGCTGAATCACTGCAAAGGACCCCGCCGCCAAAAGCACCGCTGAACAGGGCACCGCAGCCACAAGAACCGCTGGGCCATGAGCGCCAAGGGCACTGATGCTACTGAGTCCGTCACAAGCATCCACTACCTCAGTCCTTGGCAGGATGAAGCACTCTGGGCACCAAGCCCCCTCCAGAAACCAGTGGAGATTTACATCCACTACCTCAGTCCTTGGCAGGATGAAGCACTCTGGGCACCAACCCCCCTCCAGAAACAGTGGAGAATGACATCCACTTGAGAGACTGTGGCTTTGCACTCCCCAGGATAGAACAGTGGGCAACCCTACAGTGGGTGGTTTGCCCACTGTTCCATCCTGGGGAGTGCAATGCCACAGTCTCTCAAGTCTCTACAGTGGGTGGTTTGCCCACTGTTCCATCCTGGGGAGTGCAAAGCCACAGTCTCTCAAGTGGATAACATTCTCCAACGGTTCTGGAAGGGGAATGGTGCCCACACTGCATTTAGCTCCCTGTGACGGTTCCTGTACCGTCACAGTCCCAGCTGTACATGGGATAACGATGCTTGATGTGGCGGTGTTTCCTTGTTCAGCGGTGCTATGCCATGGCGGTCTCTGATCTGTTCAGCGGTCCTCTGCCCTGTTCAGCGGTGCTGTGCCCTGTTCAGCGGTCTTCACCATGGCGGTGATTCCCTTGTTCAGCGGGGCTTTGCCATGGCAGTCTCTGATCTGTTCAGGGGTTCTCTGCCCTGTTCAGCGGTGCTGTGTCCTGTTCAGCGGTCTTCACCATGGCGGTGATTCCCTTGTTCAGCGGGGCTTTGCCATGGCGGTCTCTGATCTGTTCAGCGGTTCTCTGCCCTGTTCAGCGGTGCTGTACCCTGTTCAGCGGTCTTCACCATGGCGGTGATTCCCTTGTTCAGCGGGGCTTTGCCATGGCGGTCTCTGATCTGTGCATTGGTGTGTGGCATGACGGTCCCTCATTTTCCAGAGGGGCTGTAGCAGCCGGGGCCCTCCTTGGCACTGACTCCGGTGGTGGTCTCCTGACCAGTGAC
This sequence comes from Pleurodeles waltl, assembly GCF_031143425.1. Lineage (NCBI taxonomy): Eukaryota > Metazoa > Chordata > Amphibia > Caudata > Salamandridae > Pleurodeles > Pleurodeles waltl. The sequence continues at coordinate 835,976,770 of NC_090437.1, forward strand.
GATACTCGGGCCCTCCTGGGCACTGACTCCGGCGGTGGTCTCCTGACCAGTGACGATACTCGGGCCCTCCAGGGCACTGACTCTGGCTGTTGTCTCCTGACCAGTGACGATACTCGGGCCCTCCTGGGCACTGACTCCGGCGGCGGTCTCCTGACCAGTGATGATACTCAGGCCCTCCTGGGCACTGACTCTGGCGGTGGTCTCCTGACCAGTGACGACAGTGCTGGCGGTGGCGTCCTGTCCGCCGGGGAGGATGGCGCCCTTCTCCGCCGTGCTGCTCTCACCAGACTGTGCAGACTTACTCCGGCCCTTCACCACCTTTGGAGGAGTCACAGCTGACTCTGCAATCCCCCTGGGACCCTTGTGACCAGTTTTGCCGCCAGGAGTCTTCAACCTGTCCCATCGGCCACTTTCCAACTTTGGGTGCTTTACAGGGGGTGGACTGGCAGTGCTTTGGCTCCGTGTCACACTGCCAGCCCAGTGGTATTGGTCCTAAAGCCTGCTGCACCTGGTGCCACTCCAGAACTCAGGTTCTGTATGGCCTACCGGGGACTCAATGCAGTCAGCAAGACTGACCTACACCCCATCTCCTGAGCTGATGAGCTCATTGACCAGTTGGGATCTGCCAAGTACCTCAGTACATTTGACTTAACATCTGGGTATTGGCACATTGCCTTAACTGAGGGGGCCAAGGAGAGGTCAGCATTCTCTACCCCAGATGGACACTTTCAATTTAAAGTCATGCCATTTGGGATGAAGAATGCCCTGCCATCTTTCAGAGGTTGGTCACCCAGGTGTTGGCTGGGATGGATGAGTTCAGTGCCGCCTACCTGGATGACATTGCTGTGTTTAGTTCCACATGGGAGGAACACCTCTGGAGAGTTTTAGAGGCCCTGAAGAAGGCAGTCCTCACCATTAAGGCAAGCAAGTTCCAAATAACACAGGGTTATGTGGTGTACTTGGGACACTAGGTGGGGAGTAGCCAGGTGGCACCCCTACAGCCAAAGATTGATACAATTCTGGCTTGGGAGCCTCCCAAGACCCAGACTGAAGTGACAGCCTTCTTAGGTCTCACATGATACTACAGGAGGTTTGTCAAGGGATATGGTACCATTGTTACCCCCTTGACTGAGTTAATTTCTAAGAAGCAACCCAGGAAAGTGATCTGGACAGAGGCTAGCCAGAATCCTTTTGATGCCCTGAAGGCTACCATGTGCACAGCACCTGTGCTAAAGGCACCTGACTACTCCAAGGGGTTTGTTATGCAAACAAATGCCTCAGATCATGGTATTGAGCAGTACTCTCAAAGCTTAATGAAGAGGGCCTAAATCAACCATTAGCCTTCATTAACAGGAGGTTACCTCCCAGGGAACGTAGGTGGAGTGCCATAGAACGTGAAGCGTTTGCTGTGTTCTGGGCACTGAAGAAGCTAAGATCCTACTTGTTTGGGACTCACTTGCGGGTTCAGACCGACCACAGGCCCTTAAGATAGTTCATGCAGATGAGGGGTGAAAATCCAAAACTGTTGAGGTGGTCCATTTCCCTACAGGCGATGGACTTTACAGTGGAACACCGTCCTGGTACAGAAAATGCCAATGCTGATGGTCTGTCCAGGTTCTTCCGCCTTAGTGATGAGAACTCCCATGAGTCTGGGTAGTTGCTCCCCACTTTCAGCTGGGGGGGCATGTGCTAGACTTTTTATCCTTGGCGTGGTCTCCCTTAACTTTTTGCCTCTGTGTCCCAGGTTGTTGATGTGTGCTGGACTCTGTTTTTGCTGTTTTTGTTACTCTGGGCACTTTACCACTGTTAACCGGTGCTAAAGTGCAAGTGCTCCTTTACAAAATGAGTATGTAATTGGCTTATCCATGATTGGCATGTTTGATTTACTAGTAATTCCCTAGTAAAGTGTGCTAGAGGTGACCAGGGCCTGTAAACCAAATGCTACTAGTGGGCCTGCAGCACTGGTTGTGCCACCCACATAAGTAGCTCTATAACCATGTCTCAGAACAACCACTGCAGTGTCTGTGTGTGCAGTTTTAACTGCAAATTCGATTTGATAAGTGTACCCACTTGCCAGGCCTAAACCTTCCCTTTTCTTACATGTAAGGCATCCCTAAGGTAGGCTCTAGGTAGCCCAAGAGCAGGGTGCAGTGTATGGTTAACGTAGGACATATAGGGTGTCATTACAACATTGGCGGTAAAAGCTGCTTACCGCCGTGCAGAAGGCCGACAACAAACCGCTGCAGCAGCGGAAATCTGCCACAGCTATTACGACCCACAGCTCGGAATCTGCCAAAATCCAGACACCCGCACAAGCCCGCCACACCAAAGGTCAGTGATAAACTGGCGAAAACAAAATCTCCACAGTCACGCCAACAGAAATACGCCCACAGTATCACGACCCACGAACCCACCACATCAACATAGTTTCCTACGCAGACGACAGCCAGGTCATTCTCTCCCTCACGAAAGACCCTACAACTGCAAAGAACAACCTCCACAACGGACTTCACGCCATCGCCAGCTAGATGGAATCAAGCCACCTCAAGTTAAACACAGACAAGACTGAAATCCTCATCTTTGGCACCAACCCCTCAACTTGGAATGGCTCCTGGTGGCCCACCTCCCTAGGAACCGCGCCCTCACCCACCACCCACGCACTCAACCTAGGCTTCATCTTTGACTCCACACTCAGCATGACTCAGCAGGTCAATGCCATCTCCTCTTCCTGATACAACACTCTCTGCATGCTCCGCAAAATCTTCAAGTGTATTCCCGTCGAAACCAGGAAAACTGTCACCCACACCCTGGTCAGCAGCCGATTGGACTACGGAAACGCTCTATATGCCATAATAACAACCAAACTCCTAACAAAACTGCAAAGAATCCATAAAGCATCCGCCCCCCTCATTCTGGACATCCCATGCCATGACCACATTTCCCTCCACCTCAGAGACATTCACTGGCTACCAGTATCAAAGAGGATCACCTTCAAACTCCTCATCCAAGCACACAAGGCCCTCCACAACACAGGCCCAGCCTACCTCAATGACAGACTCACCTTCCACACTCCCACTCGCAATCTTCGCTCCGCCATCCTCGCCCTCGCCTCTGCCGCACCACCGCCAGAGGAAGATCCTTCTCTCACCTAGCCGCCAAGACCTGGAACTCCCTACCGCTCCACCTTCGGCAGAACCAAGACCTCTTGACATTCAGGAAACGCCTCAAGACATGGCTCTACGACCAGTAGCTCCCCCACAGCGCCATGAGACCCTAACGGGTGATTAGTGCGCTCTATAAATCCTTGATTGATTGATTGATTGATTGACCCCCGAATCAACGCAGCGGTCTGTCAACTGCGGTAATCCATTAGCGGTACACACCGCCGCCCTCAAAATACACACACATTTACAAAACACAACCACATTGGACAATTCAAAATACAAACACCTGATACACATACACACACCAAACCTGCACACCCAATCCAATATAAAGCAAACACCCGTATCACCCACAAACCCTTACTACCAGAATTCTGAAACCGCAACAGAGAGATACACTACCAAAAACAACACCAGCATCCACAGACACACAACACCATCACTTACACAACATCCACGCACCTCAAACAACACACACCAACACCCACCTCACACATCACAACAGACACCACCTCACACATCACCCACACCACATCATGGCACCTCAACGACACCCCAGGTTCTCAGAGGAGGAGCTCAGGGTCATGGTGGAGGAAATCATCCGGGTAGAGCCACAGCTGTTCAGATCACAGGTGCAGTAGACATCCATTGCAAGGAAGATGGAGCTATGGCACAGAATCGTCGACAGGGTCAACGCAGTGGGACAGCATCCAAGGACTAGGGATGACATCAGAAAGAGGTGGAACGACCTACAGGGGAAGGTGCGTTCCGTGGTCTCCAGACACTAGATTGCTGTACAGAGGACTGGCGGTTGACCACCACCTCCTTCCCCACAACTAACAACATGGGAGGAGCAGGTCTTGGCTATACTGCATCCTGAGGGCCTCGCAAGAGTAGCAGGAGGACTGGACTCTGGTAAGGCAAATCTTTACTACTATATCCCCCCACCCTACCTGCATGCCATCACATACTCCCACCCTTACCCTCAAACCCATCACCCCAACAACCCACAGATACCCCACCAACACAACTCATACATCCCAAAACCAAGCCCTGCATGTGACACCAATGCATGGACCCCCATCACCCAAGCATGTCCACTAGAGAGACTCACTCATGCCCCAAAATCACCAATCATACAAGGACCAAGCCAATAATGCAAGCACTGGAGTACAGGGTCAACCACCCATTGCACACGATGGCACACACACATACAATAATTATGCATTTACACCCCAACAGGACCCCTACCCAACGTCACCGGACAGGAGGTGCCAGACATATCCAGTCCCCCAACAGCAGAAGCCCACAGTGATGACAGCAGCTCTGCACAACTGGATCAAGATGACCAGCCTGGCCCATCAGCGCCCTCGGGACAGTCAGTTCCCCTGACACTGTCACAAGCCACCACAGAGCCTCCCCCCTCAGGAAACACCAGCACGGCACCCACCCAGCGGGCCCATCCCTCTGTCCGCAGGCCACATCAATCAGCAGTGTGTCCACCACTATGGGGAACCCAGGCAAACCCACCAACCCAAGAAAATCAGGGACCTGGGGGCAGTGGCAGTGGGCACACGGTTCAGGGGACAGAGGCACAGGATAACAGGGAAACTGGGAGGACTGCTGTGCGACAGGGGGAAGACAGGCCCGGGAACCCATTCTCCATGCGGCACTCTCAAACATCATGGGAGCTTACCATCATTCCCAGGAGACGATGGCAACGGTACTGGCCAAGTTTCAGGAGACCCATCAGCTGCAGGAGGAACACTACCTTGGGATCAGGGAGGACTTGAAGTCCATTAACACCACCCTGGCCACCATTGCAGGGGTGCTAGCAGACCTCGCCAACACCAGGAGGGACACAGAGGCACAACAAGGGGCCCCTGACACTAGCCTGGACGATGAACAGCCCCCCACCTCCGTCGGTGCTAGTGGACAGGTGGCACCGCCACAGGAACAACAGGACACCAGCACCCCACCCCCTGCAGATGGAGAACCACCCCGCAAACAGTCCCTGAGATCCAGGAACAAGACAGAGAACATTGCCAAGACCCCTGCCAGGAAATGAGACCCCCTTGAATGTCACCCTTCTGTCCCACTATGTCACCCTGTCCATCCTTAAACTGCCATTGCTCCACTTCCTATGCCCTTTTGGACAATGCACCTGTGAAACAAATATACTGGACTCTGCCATGGACATTTCTCCACCATCACCCCAGCCCCTTTTACAACCCCCTCCTCTTATTAGCACAGGAATAAACACACTTCAATCACAAAACAATCTGGAGTCAGTCTGTGCTTTCACAAATGTGTAATTGCAATAACTATGGAATATAGCAATGTCAATTTACTTGTTCACATACCAATGTAACACAGCTTTAGGCCAAAGTGACAAGTCAGGGTCCAGACACTAAATGAAAATGACACACTTATGCCAGTTCCAACAATAGAATGACATGTGGGAAGCAGTGGCATCTTCTTACCTGTGTCTCACTAGAAGTAGTGCCTGATGATGTTGTTTCGGTTGTCGATATCCTCTTCTTCTCCCTCCTATTCTTCACTGTCCACAGGCTCGACAGCTGCCACAACGCCACCATCTGGCCCATCCTCCTGCAGAAAAGGCACCTGGCGTTGCAAAGCCAGGTTGTGCAGCATAAAGTAGGCCACGATTATCTGGCACACCTTCTTCGGTGAGTAGTAGAGGGATCCACCTGTCAGATGGAGGCACTGGAATCTGGCCTTCAGAAGGCCGAAGGTGCGTTCGATCACCCTCCTAGTTCGCCCAAGTGCCTCATTGTAGCGTTCCTCTGCCCTTGTCCTGGGATTCCTCACTGGGGTAAGTAGCCATGACAGGTTGGGGTAACCAGAGTCACCTGCAAATGTCGAGGGACAACTGCTAGACACATACTAACCCTTAGGGACAACCCCATACCCAGACAACTATGTCAACTGTATTGAGACCCTGACCTCACCTATTAGCCACACACAGTGCCTCTGTAGTTGGCACATCATATAAAGGATGCTGCTATTACTCAAAATGTAAGCGTCATGCACAGAGCCAGGATACTTGGCATTAACATGGGAGATGTACTGGTCTGCCAAACACACAATCTGCACATTCATTGAATGGTAGCTCTTCCGGTTTCTGTACACCTGTTCATTTCTGTGGGGGGGGACAAATGCCACATGTGTCCCATCAATGGCACCAATGATGTTGGGGATATGTCCCAGGGCATAGAAGTCACCTTACACTGTGGACAAATCCTCCAACTGAGGGAAAACAATGTAGCTGCGCATGTGTTTCAGCAGGGCAAGTAACACTCTGGAGAACACGTTTGAGAAAATTGGCTGGGACATCCCTGATGCCATGGCCACTGTTGTTTGAAAAGACCCACTGGCCAGGAAATGGAGTACAGACAGGACCTGCACTAGTGCGGGGATTCCTGTGGGATGGCGGATAGCTGACATCAGGTCCGGCTCCAACTGGGCACACAGTTCCTGGATTGTTGCACGATCAAGTCTGTATGTGACCAGGATGTGTCTCTCTTCCATTGTCGACAGGTCCACCAGGGGTCTGTACACCGGCGGATGCCGCCATCTCATCACCTGCCCCAGCGGACGTGCCCTATGGAGGAGAATAGCGAGCAGAGAGTCATCCAGCACTGAGGTATCACAATGTTTTATTTTCAGAAACGGAATTAATCTGCAATGTGCCGGTATCTGTCTATATTCCCGGCCTAGATAGTTGTGACGCAGTTAACATCCATCCCATGTGGCCTCCTGGAATGGCGGCTGCCTGACCTGTAAGGTGGGACAAAAGGATATGATGTAACTGCGCTGCCGTTCTACACTGTCGCAATTCAGCATTGGTTAACATTGGGCCCTATGGGTCCCAGGAGCCAATAACGATGTATGCTGGGGGTGACAGTAGGCACTGCTGCAGACGTGACCGCCATTTTCTGTCTGTTCACTCACTTGATATCTGACCTTCAACAGGAGAGGACCTACACTGCAAGTGCTGCTGTGACCTCAGTCTGGAAGGAACAATGGCTCATGTGTCAGGGGGAAAGGGCCCCTGCCTTCACTTCGGAGGAGTTGGAGAAAGTAGTGGATGGGATCGTCCCCCAGTACATGCAACTGTACGGTCCACCAGACAAACAGGTGAGTACACTGTGAGCATGCTGCATGGGCAATGCCTGTTTTGAGTGGTGTGGATGGAAGATGCATGGGGGGGGCTAAGGCCTAAATGTGCAGATGGGGAGTGTATGTGCGTCAGGGTAAGGGTGGGAACTGGTGGGCAATGAGTATGATGGTCCGGACGGGTAAGTAATTTCCTTTTCTCCCTGTACCATTCCTCTAGGTCAGCTCCCACCAGAAGAAGGGTATTTAGCATGCCATCGCCAAGGACGTCCGGACCCTGGGGGTCTACCACAGATGGAGCACCCACTGCCGTAAAAGATGGGAGGACCTGCGCTGCTGGAGTGAGAAGACAGCGTAGGCCCAGTTGGAGATGGCCTCCCAATGTGGGACGGGTGCCCATCACACCATGACCCCCCTGATCCTGGCAGTGGCGTATCCGGAGTTGGATGGGCACTTGAGGGCATCACAGCAGCCACAAGGGGGTGAGTACACTCTCATTCAGCTGACTCAGTGCACATTATGAGGTGTCTGGGTGGGGGAGGTGGGCAGTGGGTTCCCCTAGGCCAGGGCGAAGTTTGTAGGCAAGGTCCCTTGTGAGGCAGCCTATGTGGCACCCCAACCCCACCAGTGGTAAGAGCCATCTACATCTAGTCAGGCTCCCATGACTTCCAGGTGTGTAGCAATTGGTCTGGTTCCTCGTATCCCATGGTCAGGTGAAATTTCTAGGCACTGTTAGTGCATGGTGTAGTGCAGAGGGCTGCTCCATGTGTGTTGTGTCCGCCAACGGTAGTGGTGTTGCATGCACTGAACATGTCTTTCTTCTGTCTTTCCCCCCGTTTTTGTGGTCTCCCTGTTCTTGTTTGCAATAGCATCATCAGGCGGAGGAGCATTGGCACCAGAGCAGGAGGGAGCTGCAACCCACTTGGCCCTGGAGGGCGAAACAACGGAGTCTGAAGCCACCAGTGGGACGGAGGGCGAGGGGAGCTCCACGGCGGGGACAGGAGCAGACAGCAGTGACAGCGACTCCTCCTCTGATGGGAGCTCCCTTGCGGTGGCGGGCACCTCTGTGCCCACCGCATCAACAGGTACAGCAGCCACCCCCCTTACCAGCACCGCCCTCCCAGCAGCCCCTCAGCAGTGTGTCCACCACTACGGGGAACCCAGGCAAACCCACCAACCCAAGACAATCAGGGACCTGGGGGCAGTGGCAGTGGACACACGGTTCAGGGGACAGAGGCACAGGATAACAGGGAAACTGGGAGGACTGCTGTGTGACAGGGGGATGACAGGCCCAGGGAACCCACTCCCTACGCGGCACTCTCCAACATCATGGGAGCTTACCATCATTCCCAGGAGACGATGGCAACGGTACTGGCCAAGTTTCAGGAGACCCATCAGCTGCAGGAGGAACACTACCTTGGGATCAGGGAGGACTTGAAGTCCATTAACACCACCCTGGCCACCATTGCAGGGGTGCTAGCAGACCTCGCCAACAGCAGGAGGGACACAGTGGAACAACAAGGGGCCCCTGACACTACCCTGGATGATGAACAGCCCTCCACCTCTGCCGGTGCTAGTGGACAGGAGGCACCGCCACAGGAACAACAGGACACCAGCACCCCACCCCCTGCAGATGGAGAACCACCCCACAAACGGTCCCTGAGATCCAGGAACAAAACAGAAAACATTGCCAAGACCCCCACCAGGAAATGAGACCCCCTTGAATGTCACCCTTCTGTCCAACTATGTCACCCTGTCCATCCTTAATCTGCCATTGCTCCACTTCCTATGCCCTTTTGGACAATGCACCTGTGAAACAAATAGACTGGACTCTGCCATGGACATTTCTCCACCATCACCCCAGCCCATTTTACATCCCCCTCCACTTATTAGCACAGGAATAAACACACTTCAATCACAAAACAATCTGGAATCAGTCTGTACTTTCACAAATGTGTAATTGCAATAACTATGGAATATAGCAATGTCAGTTTACTTATTCACATACCAATGTAACACAGCTGTAGGCCAAAGTGACAAGTCAGGGTGCAGACACTAAATGAAAATGACACACTTATGCTAGTTCCAACAATAGAATGATATGTGGGAAGCAGTGGCATCTTCTTACCTGTGTCTCACTGGAAGTAGTGCCTGATGATGTTGTTTCGGTTGTCGATATCCTCTTCTTCTCCCTCCTCTTCTTCAATGTCCACAGGCTCGACAGCTGCCAGAAGACCACCATCGGGCCCATCCACCTGCAGAAAAGGCACCTGGCGTTGCAAAGCCAGGTTGTGCCGCATACAGCAGGCCACGATTATCTGGCACACCTTCTTCGGTGAGTAGTAGAGGGATCCACCTGTCAGATGGAGGCACCGGAATCTGGCCTTCAGGAGGCCAAAGGTGCGTTCGATCACCCTCCTAGTTCGCCCAAGTGCCTCATTGTAGCATTCCTCTGCCCTTGTCCTGGGATTCCTCACTGGGGTCAGTAGCCATGACAGGTTGGGGTAACCAGAGTCACCTGCAAATGTCGAGGTACCACTGTTAGACACATACTAACCCTTAGGGACAACCCCATACCCAGACACCTATGTCAACTGTATTGGGACCTTGACCTCACCTATTAGCCACACACGGTGCCTCTGGAGTTTGCCCATCACATAAGGGATGGTGCTATTCCTCAAAATGTAAGCATCATGCACAGAGACAGGATACTTGGCATTACCATGGGAGATGTACTGGTCTGCCAAACACACAATCTGCACATTCATCGAATCGTAGCTTTTCCGGTTTCTGTACACCTGTTCATTTCTGCAGGGGGAGACAAATGCCACATGTGTCCCATCAATGGCACCAATGATGTTGGGGATATGTCCCAGGGCATAGAAGTCACCTTTCACTGTGGGCAAATCCTCCACCTGAGGGAAAACAATGTAGCTGCGCATGTGTTTCAGCAGGGCAAGTAACACTCTGGAGAACACGTTTGAGAACATTGGCTGGGACATCCCTGATGCCATGGCCACTGTTGTTTGAAAAGACCCACTGGCCAGGAAATGGAGTACAGACAGAACCTGCACTAGAGGGGGGATTCCTGTGGGATTGCGGATAGCTGACATCAGGTCTGGCTCCAACTGGGCACACAGTTCCTGGATTGTTGCACGATCAAGTCTGTATGTGACCAGGATGTGTCTCTCTTCCATTGTCGACAGGTCCACCAGGGGTCTGTACACCGGAGGATGCCGCCATCTCATCACCTGCCCCAGCGGATGTGCCCTATGGAGGAGAATCGCGAGCAGAGAATCATCCAGCACTGAGGTATCACAATGTTTTATTTTCAGAAATGTAATTAATCTGCAATGTGCCGGTATCTGTCTAAATTCCCAGCCTAGAAAGGTGTGACGCAGTTAACATCCATCCCATGTGGCCTCCTGAAATGGCGGCTGTCTGACCTGTAAGGTGGGACAAAAGGATATGAGGTAACTGCGCTGGTGTTCTACACTGTCACAATTCAGCATTGGTTAACATTGGGCCCTATGGGTCCCAGGAGCCAATAACGATGTATGCCGGCGGTAACAGTAGGCAACGCTGCGGAAGTGACCGCCATTTTCTGTCTGTTCACTCACTTGATACCTGACCTTCAACAGGAGATGACCTACACTGCAAGTGCTGCTGTGACCTTGGTCTGGAAGGGACGATGGCTCATGTGTCTGGGGAAAGGGCCCCTGCCTTCACTTCGGAGGAGTTGGAGAAACTAGTGGATGGGATCCTCCCCCAGTACACGCAACTGTACGGTCCACCAGACAAACATGTGAGTACACTGTGAGCATGCTGCATAGGCAATGCCTGTTTTGAGTGGTGTGGATGGAAGATGCATGGGGGGCTGAGGCCTGCATGTGCAGATGGGGAGTGTATGTGCTCAGGGCAAGGGTGGGAACTGGTGGGCAATGAGTATGACAATTCCGGACGGGTAAGTAATTTCCTTTTCCCCCTGTACCATTCCTCTAGGTCAGCGCCCTCCAGAAGAATGGTATTTGGCATGCCATCGCCGAGGACGTCCGAACCGTGGGGGTCTACCACAGACAGAGCACCCACTGACTTAAAAGATGGGAGGACATTGGCCGCTGGAGCGAGAAGACGGCGGAGGCCCAGCTGGGGATGGCCTCCCAACATGGGAGGGGTGCCCGTCACACCATGACCCCCTGATCCTGGCTGTGGCATATCAGGAGTTGGATGGGCACCTGAGGGCATCATAGCAGCCACAAGGGGGTGAGTACATTCTCATTCAGCTGACTCAGCGCGCATTATGAGGTGTCTGGGTGGGGGAGGTGGGCAGTGGGTTCCCCTAGGCCAGGGCGAAGTTTGCAGGCAAGGTCCCTTGTGAGGCAGCCTATGTGGCACCCCAACCCTACCAGTGGTAAGAGCCATCTACATCTAGTCGGGCTCCAGTGACTTCCAGGTGTGCAGCAATTGGTCTTAGGCCTCGTATCCCATGGTCAGGTGAAATTTCTAGGCACTGTTAGTGCATGGTGTAGTGCAGAGGGCTGCTCCATGTTTGTTGTGTCCGCCAACGGTAGTGGTGTTGCATGCACTGAACATGTCTTTCTTCTGTCTTTCCCCCCGTTTTTGTGGTCTCCCTGTTCTTGTGTGCAATAGCATCATCAGGCGGAGGAGCATTGGCACCGGAGCAGGAGGGAGCTGCAACCCACTTGGCCCTGGAGGGCAAAACAACGGAGTCTGAAGCCACCAGTGGGACGGAAGGGCAAGGGGAGCTCCACTGTGGGACAGGAGCAGACAGCAGTGACAGCGACTCCTCCTCTGATGGGCGCTCCCTTGCGGTGGCGGGCACCTCTGTGCCCACTGCATCAACAGGTACAGCCACCACCCCCCCTATCAGCACCGCCCTCCCAGCAGCCCCTCAGCGTGTGTCCTGTGCCCGCTCACCCAGGAGGGTGGGCATCTTCTTCGCCTCAGGCACCTCAGGCCCTGCCCCAGTCAGCCCTACTGCCCTCAGTGAGGAGGCTATTGACCTCCTGAGATCCCTCACTGTTGGGCAATTTACCATTGTGAATGCCATCAAGGGTGTCGAGAGACTTTTGCAACAAACAAATGCATACTTGGAGGGCATTCATTCTGGGCAGGCAGCCCAACAGAGAGCATTTCAGGCTCTGGCCTCAGCACTGATGGCAGCCATTGTCCCTGTGTCCAGCCTCTACCCTCCAACTTCCCCCACCCAGAACCCAATCCCCTGTACCTCAGCCTATCCCAAGCACACCATCAGACCAGCATGCACACTCATCAACACACAAGAGTGGCTCAGGCAAACATAAGCACCACACATCCCACAGGCACTCACACAAGCACAATCCCCATGCAGACACAGCAACATCTACAGCCTCCACTGTGTCTGCCTCCTCCACGTCCTCCTCCTCCCTCCCAGTCTCATCTCCACTCACACCTGCATGCACTACATCCTCAGCCACTGCCTCCATCACCAGCACGCCAATCACCATGCACTGCTCACGTGCATTCACCACCCCACTACCATGCACACATCCCCAGTGTCCTCTCCCAGTGTGTCTGTGAGCCCTTCTCCCAAAGTACACAAGCGCAGGCACACACCCACCCAACAGCCATCCACCTCACAACAGCCTCCGGCTCATGCACCTTCACCCAAATTCAGCAGACGTACACCTCCTACAACCACTACCTCTACCTCCACTCTCAAACCCCCTCCATCTTCCCGTACAAGTGTGTCCAAGAAACTCTTCCTGGCTAACATTGACCTCTTCCCTACACTCCCCCCCATCCTTCCCCTATGGCCAGGCTTTCCAGGTCCCAGCCCAGCACCTCAGCTACCAAATCCCCAGGCATAGTGGTGCCAGCAACTGTGGGGTCAACGAGTGCGTCACACATCAGGACTGCCAGTGTGCCACGAATCGAGGGCAAGGACATTCCACCACCTGCCAAGGTGAAAAAGGTGCCCATATCCCGGAGGGAGAAACCAAAAGTACCAGCCACCAAGGGCTCAGAAAAACCAAAGGGGATAGTGGCAAGACAACTGCGGCACCATCAAAGCTGGGGAAGGGCCAAAAGCTGAAGAGCAGGTCAGGAGAGGGCATGGTGGTACCGACTGAGGGACCAGTGTCACACTTTCTGTCCACGACCACGCCAACCTGAACGGCGGCGAACACAGCTAGCTGCCCCGCCACCACAACTGCCACCACAAAGCCACCTGCACCGTCACCTGCACCCCCGGCACGTCTACAGCCTCAGCAACAGTCCCCAGCATCTTCCCTAGTGGGCAGCCATCCGAGGCTGCAGGAAACGTCCTGCTGTGTCCCTCTGCAGGTGCTGACCCATGCACTGCCACCAGCACCACCGACAGCACCGCCGACAGCACTGCTGCAACAGACACTGCCGCAAGCACCGCTGCATCAGACACTGCCGCAAGCACCGCTGCAACAGACACCGCTGCAAGCACCGCCACCGGCCCCGCGGCATCCTCGGACACAGGCACCACCGCTGACATGGCTTCCATCCCTAGTGGCCAGTCGTCTGAGGCTGGAGGAGAGTTCCTGGACCCTGGGCAGCTTCCATGAGGTATTTCTTCCATCACTGTTTACACCTGCAGGTACAGCCACAACAGTGTGGGTTATGTCGCTGCCTCCATCGCGTATCATGCTACCTGAACCTCGCAAATCTCATGGCACGCACACCCAGGTGAGGGAATTGTACAGGCCACACTGCACATGGAGCACTCTGGGCATCAGGCCCCCTTCAGAACCAGTGGAGAATGACATCCACTACCTCTATCCTTGGCAGGATGAAGCGCTCTGGGCACCAGGCCCCCTCCAGAACCAGTGGAGAATAACATCCACTACCTCTGTCCTTGGCAGGATGAAGCACTCTGGACACAAGGCCCCCTCCAGAACCAGTGGAGAATGACATCCACCACCTCTGTCCTTGGCAGGATGAAGCACTCTGGGCACCTGGCCCCCTCCAGAACCAGTGGAGAGATACATCCACTACCTCTGCCCTTGGCAGGATGAAGCACTCTGGGCACCAGGCCCCCTCCAGAACCAGTGGAGAGATACATCCACTACCTCAGTCCTTGGCAAGGTGAAGCACTCTGGGCACAAAGCCTCCTCCAGAACCAGTGGAGACTGTTATCCACTTGAAAGACTGAGGCTTTGCACTCCCCAGGATAAAGCAGTGGGCAAACCACTCACTGTGAAGACTTGAGAGACTGTGGCTTTGCACTCCCCAGGACCAATCAGTGGGCAAACCACCCACTGTAAAGACTTGAGAGACTGTGGCATTGCACTCCCCAGGATAAAGCAGTGGGCAACCCACCCAATGGAGAGTCTTGAGAGACTGTGGCTTTGCACTCCCTAGGATAAAGCAGTGGGCAAACCACCCACTGGAAAGACTTGAGAGACTGTGGCTTTGCACTCCCCAGGATACATCAATGGGCATGGAGCCCCCTCATGCAGCAGTGGCGTCGTGCGTTCATCAGACTAAGGTGCCCCCCTCTCCCTCCCCCTGAGGTGCCTGTATATTTTCGATCTGATGCCCCAGCAGTGTTCTCTCCGTTTCGAGTCAGGTATCATGTGTGGGCCTCGCCCATGCATTTTGGGCCCAGTGGTCCACGGACAATGATTAGTACACTATCCGGACTTGTGTAGTTGGTATACATATTTGTATATAGTGAATTTTGACTTTTGAATACTGGATTTTTCTTGATTGCAATGGCTACAATCATTTCCTTTTGTCCTTGCATTCTTCCAGGGGGAGGGGGGTGCATATGTAATGTTGCTGCATGTATTTGTGTGCCTGTTGTTGTGTGTGGTGGTGAGGGTGGGGGTGATGTGTGTGTGTTACTCTGTTTCCTCCTCCCCATGTGTTGTAGGCACAGTACTCACCGTGGTCGCCGCCGCCGCCGTTCGTACTCCTCATAGAAGAGGAGGTAAACCAACATGGGTAACACATGAAGTTCGGGCTCCATGGCATCCTGGTTCCTCGTTGGGTGTTGAGAGGTGAGTGTTTTCCCTTTTGTTTACTGTTTCCGCCGTGCTTTTGACAGCGTTGGTTCTGCCCCGGAAAAGGTGGCGGATAGGCCTCTTGTAATAGGGTGGGCGGTACTTTGTCTCCCGCCTGTCTGTTGGCGTTGACCTCCGCACTGTTTGTTTCTACCACGTGGCAGTCGGAGTGTTAAAGTGGCTGTCTTTGTTGGCGATTTCCGCCACAGTTGTAATCCCAACTTTTTTCCACCAGCCTGTTTGCGGTATTACCGCCGCTTTAACACCGACCGCCAGGGTTGTAATGAGGGCCTATATGTCCTATCTTAAACACACACTGCACCCTGCCCTTGGGGCTACCTAGGGCCTAACTTAGGGGTGCTTCACATGAAAGAAAAGGGAAGGTTTAGGCCTGGCAAGTGGGTACACTTGCCAAGTCGAATTTACAGTTAAAACTGCACACACAGACACTACAGTGGCAGGTCTGAGACATGATTGCAGAGCTACTTATGTGGGTGGCACAACCAGTGCTGCAGGCCCACTAGTAGCATTTGGTTTGCAGGCCCTGGGCACCTCTAGTGCACTTTACTAGGGACTTACTAGTAAATCATATCTGCCAATCATGGATAAACCAATCAACCATACAATTTACACAGAGAGCATATGCACTTTTGCACTGGTTAGCAGTGGTAAAGTGCTCAGAGTTCAAAAGCCAACAGCAACAGGTCAGACAAAATGGTAGGCAGGAGGCAAAAAGATTGGGGATGACCCTGCAAAAGGGCAAAAGTCCAACAACCCCCCCTCCCAAACCAAAGCACAAAAAAAACACCCCCCCCAATCCCTGAGGTACCTTCCTGCCTCCTTGATGCCCCAACCAGTGGAGGTTACATGACAGTCAGGAATCACTCTGGGACATAGACATGTGCATTCTGTCCATTTAGCTCTTGGACTGTTTGGATTAGCCTATTACCTTTGTACATATTTTTATATATTTATGTCTGTCTTTTAATAATTATCAGGACCAACCTGTTGTTGGTTCAAGATAATATCTTTGTCCTACATTTCTTTTATTAAGGCAGTTTTGCTACTGGCTGATATTGTTTGTGTGTGAGCATTTGTGTGTGAGTGGTGGTTGAGCAACCAGTTGTGTCTGGACTGCATGTGTGGTTATGTGTATGGCATTTGTCCCCCAGTGATGGGTGTGCTGTGTGATGGGCATGTGTATGTTGGGGACATGTAATTGTGTTGGTGTTGTGTGGTGTTTGTGTTGACATATGTAATTTGCGGTGTTGTGTGCATTTGTGTGGTGATACTGTGTGTTACGTAATCATGATATTACTATGCCTTCCACTGGTCCAACAGCATGGGCTCTCCCTAGTAGCAGTGCCCAAAAAGGACATTGAAAGAGCTCTACGCACCTGTGTTAACATGGATCAGATAACAATGAATGAGAGCAATATCCAGGTCCATATATTGCTGACACAATATTTTAATTAAATGGTGCAAAGGTAATTTCTTGCATTGATTTAAATAAAGGTTATCATCAGTTGGAACCTGAAGAAAGTTGCAGGTACATTACAACCTTTTCTACAGATGTTGATTTGTTTAGATTCAACAGACTTAAAGCCTGATTACTATCTCGGCAGATGGAATACCCTGTATTACGATTTCCATAGCATATAATGGAATCGTAATACGACAGACAGGATATCTGTCACGTTTGTAACATAGTAACCGCATCCACCAAGAGTGTCATTAGCTGCAAAACTTTTTCATTCTGTCATTCGACATATCATACAGCTTGTTTTGAAGGCATTCAATTATAGCGATGACATATTCATTTTCTGAACTACACGGAAGGAGCAAAATAAAGTTCTCATACAAGTATGTTGTTTATTCAGTGATGCAGGATTGACTGTGGTTGAACAAGACAAAACTAAAATTTGTTGACCATATCTTTTCTGATGAGGGTATGACACTTGATTCTACAAAAGTATGGAGTGCTGATCCCCCACAAGAGATTCCAATGGTACATTCTTTTCTTGGCATGGACAATTACTGTTCAAAGTACATATAGAACGTTGCCACTGTTAGTGCTCCATTATGAGAGTTGACGAAGAAAAATGCTTCTTTTAAATGCTCACAAGAATGTGAGAGAAGTTTCAAAAGAATCAAACATGCCATTGAAAATGATACTGAGATGGCACACTTCAATCCAAAGCTTCATACGGAGGTTGCAGTCAATTCTAGCCTGTTTCGTTTAGGCACTATCCTTGCTCAGCACAGTGGACGCCCAAATGTTCAAAGGCATATTGTGGGCGATGCTAGTAGAATTTTGTCCTAAACGGAACGTGCTTACTCACATCCTGAGAAATAAAGCTTGACTGTTTCATGGACTTGTGAACATTTCTATGTATGACTGTATGAAAAACCTCTTACTACAGTAACTTATCATCAAGTTCTGTTGACCACCTTTGGCAATCCAAAAGCCAAGATGTCTCTTTGCATTGAACAACAGGGACTCCAATTACAAGAATATGATTATACAATTGTGCATCATCCGGGAAAGGATCATAATCCTGCTGACTACTTTAATTAATTAATTTAATGTCATTGTCAAGACAAGACCACCATCTGCTATCTTGTTGGCCCAGTTCATAACTGCCACGAGCAATGATAGTGATTTGCTGATGTTTAAAAAAACATAATTACACATCAATCATGGAACGAACACAATCGACCTCTCACCAATGATGTTGAATATCAAAAACACAAAAATGTCAAGGATGAATTGTCCATAACTCAGAAAGGAGTTATACTGCGAGGGTAGAAAATTCTGATTCTGGAGAGTCTGTGACAGAAAGTGATTGAAGTGGCGAACAAAGAACATTGCTGTATTCTCACCACAAAGAGAGCTCTCTGAGACTGAGTTTGGTTTCCATACTTAGATGAATGAGTTGAAAAGGAACTCAAAGCCTGTCATATATGTAACTGCCTTTCTAACAATGTTACTCAACAGACTCTAAACATTTCAGAACTCCCTAAACACACATGGGAGAGAATAGTCATTGATTTCTTTGATTCACTTGATAATGGACATCTTCTAATGGTGATTGTAGATGACTACTCGCAAAATGTGGCATTCCAGCAATTGTGAAGTCTGACAATGGCCCACCATTTAACAGTAAAGAATTTAAAGAATTCCTAGAGCGCCAATGTCATGCAGGGGGAGCGACCCCGTAGGCAAGGGTCGCTCGCGTGGGGGGGTTAAGGAGGGCAAATTTATCTTAGGCCATTTCTGCCCCCGGGGGGGGCAGAAACCTCTAGGCGCCAGGGCAATTTTTTTTGTGTGTTTTTTTTTTTTTTTTTTTTTTTGCCCCATTAGGCAAGGGTCGCTCCCCTGAGGGTCAAATTGTATTTAGACCATTTCTGCCACCCTCGGATGATTTTAGGTCAATCTATCCCCAAGGGGGCAGAAACCACTAGGCACCGGGGATTTTTTTTTTGGCGCCAATGTCACGCAGGGGGAGTGACCCCGTAGGCAAGGGTCGCTCCCAGTTGGGGGGGGGGAATTTATTTTAGGCCATTTCTGCCCCCCGGGGGCAGATCGGCCTATTGTTATTAGGCCGATCTGCCCCCGGGGGGGCAAAAACCTCTAGGCGCCAGGACAAAAAAAAATGTTGTGGTTTTTTTTCTTTTTTTTTCTTTTTTTCGAGATGGGGAGCGACCCATTAGGCAAGGGTCGCTCCCCTGATGGGCAAATTGTATTTAGACCATGGGCAGATCAGCTGATTGTAGGTCAATCTGCCCCCAAAGGGGCAGAAACCACTAGGCACCAGGGAATTTTTTTTTGCCGCCAATGTCACGTAGGGGGAGCGACCCCATAGGCAAGGGTCGCTCCCGGGGAGGGGGTGGGGGGCAAATTTATTTTAGGCCATTTCTGCCCCCCTGGGGACGGCTGAGCTAGAGGCCAAAATCCACAGGTAGGCACTTTGCAAAAAACACCTCTGGTTTCTGTGAAAAAATGTGATGTGTCTACGTTGTGGTTTAGGCCAGTTCCTTTTGTGGGCGCTAGGCCTACCCACACAAGTGAGGTACCATTTTTATCGGGAGACTTGGGGGAACGCTGGGTGGAAGGGAATTAATGCTCCTCTCAGATTCCAGAACTTTCTGTCACCGAAATGAGAGGAAAAAGTGTTTTTTTGGCCACATTTTGAGGTTTGCAAAGGATTGTGGGTAACCGAACCTGGTCAGAGCCCCACAAGTCACACCATCTTGGATTCCCCTAGGTTTCTAGTTTTCAAAAATGCGCTGGTTTGCTAGGTTTCCCCAGGTGCCGGCTGAGCTAGAGGCCAAAATTCACAGGTAGGCACTCTTTTCCGTGAAAAAATGTGATGTGTCCACGTTGTGTTTTGGGCCATTTCCTTTTGTGGGTGCTAGGCCGACCCACACAAGTGAGGTACCAATTTTTTGGGGAGACTTGGGGGAACGCTGGGTGGAAGGAAATTCGTGGCTCCTCTCAGATTCCAGAACTTTCCGTCACCGAAATGAGAGGAAAAAGTGTTTTTTGGCCAAATTTTGAGGTTTGCAAAGGATTCTGGGTAACAGAACATGGTCAGAGCCCCACAAGTCACCCAATCTAGGATTCCCCTAGGTTTCTAGTTTTAAAAAATGCACTGGTTTGCTAGGTTTCCCCAGGTGCCGGCTGAGCTAGAGGACACAATCCACAGGTAGGGACTGTTTTCTGTGAAAAAAATTTATGTGTCCACGTTGTGTTTTGGGCCATTTCCTGTTGTGGGCGGTAGGCCTACCCACACAAGTGAGGTACCATTTTTATCGGGAGACTTGGGGGAACACTGCATAGAAGGAAATTTGTGGCTCCTCCCAGAACTTTCTGTCACCGAAATGAGTGGAAAATGTGTTTTTGTTAGCCAAATTTTTAGGTTTGCAAAGGATTCTGGGTAACAGAACCTGGTCAAAGCCCCACAAGTCACCCCATCTTGAATTCCCCTAGGTCTCTAGTTTTCAAAAATGCATAGGTTTGGTAGGTTTCCCTAGGTGCCGGCTGAGTTAGAGGCCAAAATCTACAGGTAGGCACTTTGCAAAAAACACCTCTGTTTTCTGTCAAAAATTGTGATGTGTCCACGTTGTGTTTTGGGGCATTTACCAATCGTGGGCGCTAGGCCTACCCACACAAGTGAGGTATAATTTTTATCGGGAGACTTGGGGGAACACTGGGTGGAAGGAAATGTGTGGCTCCTCTCAGATTCCAGAACTTTCTGTCACCAAAATGTGAGGAAAATGTGGTTTTTTTAGCCAAATTTTGAGGTTTGCAAAGGATTCTGGGTAACAGAACCTGGTCAGAGCCCCACAAGTCACCCCATCTTGGATTCCCCTAGGTCTCTAGTTTTCAAAAATGCACAGGTTTGGTAGGTTTCCCTAGGTGCCGGCTGAGCTAGAGGCCAAAATCTACAGGTAGGCACTTTGCAAAAAACACCTCTGTTTTCGGTCAAAAAGTGTAATGTGTCCACGTTGCGTTTTGGGGCATTTCCTGTCGCGGGCGCTAGGCCTACCCACACAAGTGAGGTATCATTTTTATCGGGAGGCTTGGGGGAATGCTGGGTGGAAGGAAATTTGTGGCTCCTCTCAGATTCAACTTTCTGTCACCGAAATGTGAGAAAAACTTCGTTTTTTAGCCAAATTTTGAGGTTTGCAAAGGATTCTGGGTAACAGAACCTGGTCAGAGCCCCACAAGTCACCCCATCTTGGATTCCCCTAGGTCTCTAGTTTTAAAAAATGCACAGGTTTGGTAGGTTTCCCTAGGTGCCGGCTGAGCTAGAGGCCAAAATCTACAGGTAGGCACTTTGCAAAAAACACCTCTGTTTTTGGTCAAAAAGTGTAATGTGTCCATGTTGCGTTTTGGGGCATTTCCTGTCGCGGGCGCTAGGCCTACCCACACAAGTGAGGTATCATTTTTATCGGGAGACTTGGGGGACATAGAATAGTAAAACAAGTGTTATTGCCCCTTGTCTTTCTCTACATTTTTTCCTTCCAAATATAAGAGAGTGTGTAAAAAAGACGTCTATTTGAGAAATGCCCTGTAATTCACATGCTAGTATGGTCACCCCGGAATTCAGAGATGTGCAAATAACCACTGCTCCTCAACACCTAATCTTGTGCCCATTTTGGAAATACAAAGGTTTTCTTGATAGCTATGTTTCACTCTTTATATTTCAGCAAATGAATTGCTGTATACCCGGTATAGAATGAAAATGCACTGCAGGGTGCAGCTCATTTATTGGGTCTGAGTACCTAGGGTTCTTGATGAACCTACAAGCCCTATATATCCCCGCAACCAGAAGAGTCCAGCAGACGTAACGGTATATTGCTTTTAAAAATATGTCATTGCAGGAAAAAGTTACAGAGTAAAACGTGGCGAAAAATTGCTGTTTTTTTACCTCAATTTCAATATCTTTCTTTATCAGTTGTTATTTTCTGTAGAAAACCCTTATAGGATCTACACAAATTACCCCTTGCTGAATTCAGAATTCTGTCTACTTTTCAGAAATGTTTAGGTTTCAGGGATCCAGCATTGATTTCATGCCCATTTCTGTCACTGACAGGAGGCTGAAAGCACAAAAAATCGTAAAAATGGGGTATGTCCCAGTAAAATGCCAAATTTGTGTTGAAAAATTGGGTTTTCTGATTCAAGTCTGCCTGTTCCTGAAAGCTGGGAAGCTGGTGATTTTAGCACTGCAAACCCTTTGTTGATGCCATTTTCAGGGGAAAAAAACACAAGCCTTCTTCTGCAGCCATTTTTTCCCATTTGTTTGAAAAAAACAACATTTTCACTGTATTTTGGCTAATTTCTTGGCCTCCTTCAGGGGAACCCACAAAGTCTGGGTACCTCTAGAATCCCTAGGATGTTGGAGAAAATGGATGCAAATTTGGCTTGGCTAGCTTATGTGGACAAAAAGTTATGAGGGCCTAAGCGCGAACTGCCCCAAATAGCAAAAAAAAGGCCTCGCACAGGAGGGGGAAAAGGCCTGGCAGCAAAGGGGTTAATATTCCTCAAAGCACTTTCAGGCTTAAGGGTTATGTTTCTGAGATTATGGTTAATATGATAAAACTAACTTGCACATTGTTGGTCCCCCCTTTAGCTCTCGTCAAGATGTCCCCATTTTGTTTCGAGCCTACTCTAGTTGATTTGAATACCAACATTTGATATAGTGACTTTGAACTTTTTAACTCTAACTTACTTACCTCTCCCTCCCCACTTTTCATCATTTCCCCAAGTGTCTCTAACTCTGATCTCACTTCTCCAATTGGCTCCTTCAGAGCTATTTTAGAATTCTCCATTGTCTGCAGAATCACATCTATTTTCTCCAGGAGCGCCCCAATACTTCCCTTTGATCCACCATCAGATGTGTGCTTTCGTCAATCTTGGCTTGCTTTGGGACCAGGACATCTTTGTCTTTGGCTATTTATGACATTGGGATGTTCCTCAACTGCTTCACACCATCTGAATATGTTTTACTCTCTAGGGAATTTACTGCAGCAGAAGCTGAGCCACTGGGCTGCAGCTTTAATGTGTCATCTTTTAGCTCATTTACCCACGTCCCTTGACTCAAATTGCCTGTGTTGATCAGTGCAAGCAGCTGGATCCCAAACAAGTATGTTAAATGATCCAGAACATTCAAACAGGAGATCTCCAAACTAAGACCCTCATTACGACCCTGGTGGTGGGTGATAAAGTGGCGGTAATACCGCCAACAGGCTGGCTGTAAGTACCACCAAATTGTGACCATGGTGGTGATAACTCCCATAGATAGCCAATGTACCACACCAACTGCCATGGCAGAAACAACAGCCACCACGGCAGTAGCCGCCAATAGCCAGGCGGGAGACAAAGTAGCACCCACCATATCATGACACTGTAATCTGCCTGGTGGAAACAGAGCTCAGAAGTGAAAGGACTCACCATTGGAGACACAGGGAAGAACCACGCTGCCATGGAACCCAAACTGCAAATTTTCCCTGATGATCTTCTATGTTATGCTCCACCTGGAACACCAACGCCAATGAAGATGACGATGGTGAGTACAGCCGCCTAACTCACAAGGCAAGGAGGGAGGAAAACGAGAGTGACACACACAACACACACCCGACACACACACCCACCATATACACAACCAGCTGCACACGTAAACCAATCGCACAAGACAGACGGCAGAATAATACACGGAACATAATGCTGGAGTAACGAGAATGTATTAGCATAGCAAAATCCACCCCATGAACCAAATATATACAAATGTACATAAGGGGCCAATGTCCAGTCCAAAGTCATGAGAGCACACAAGGCCAGAGGGCACATTTCAAGGCCCAAAAATGTTCCCTGACACAGCCGGAGAGAACACTGCAGGGGCATAATTTTGCAAGTGGGAAGGCACCTCAGGGGAAGGAGGGCACCTCAGCCGAATACGGAGCGTTCCCACTGGATCTAGCTAGGGCATCATGCCCATTGCTTTGTCCTGGGTAGTGCAAGGCCACAGACTCTGAAGTGGGTGACTTGCCCACTGGTTCTGGAGGGGGCAACATGCCCATTTCTTTGTCCTGGCGAGTGCAAAGCCACAGTCTCTGAAATGGGTGAGTTGGCCACTGGTTCTGGACGGGGCAACATGCCTATTGTTTTGTCCTGTGGAGTGCAAGGCCACCGTCTCTCAAGTGGGTGACTTGCCCACAGGTTCTGGATGGGGCAACATGCCCATTGTTTTGTCCTGGGGAGTGGAAGGCCACAGTGTCTGAAGTGGGTGACTTTCCCACTGGTTCTGGATGGGGCAACATGCCCATTGCTTTGTCCTGGGGAGTGCAAGGCCACAGTCTCTCAAGTGGGTGACTTGCCCACTGGTTCTGGAGGGGGCAGCCCACACAGTAGCCCCAGTGAGGGTGGACTACATGGCGTTCGCCGGTGGTGATGACTGCACTGTGGTGGTGGTTGGAGGAGTCTCCTGGGCAGCCCCTGCACTCACTGATGGCTGCATTGTGGTGGTGGTTGGAGGAGGCTCCTGGACAGCCCCTGAACTCAATGATAGCTGCATTGTGGTGGTGGTTGGAGGAGGCTCCTAGGCAGCCCCTGCACTCCCTGATGGCTGCACATCCACAGCTGGCGGTGGGGGCCCCGTGACAGCTGGTGGTGGTGGCAGTGTTAACCTGACAGCTTCCGCTGGCGTAGAGGGCCTCGGCTCCTCCTGTCCATGGCTCAGGGATCCCTTACCCTTCCTGGCAGGGGTGGATGAGCTCTTCCCCTCTCTGGCTGGTGGTGCAGGCTCCTTCCCCTTCTTCACAGCTAGTGCAGGCTCCTTCCCCTTCGTCACAGCTGGTGCAGGCCCCTTCCCCTTCCTCACATCTGGTGCAGGACTGTTCCCTTTCTTCCCTGCTATTGCTGGCTCCTTCTCCTTCAGTGTTGTAGGTCTGGTATCCTTACCACCACGAGTAGATGGTGCTACCACTGTCCCCATGAACTGTTTGCCTGAGGTGCTGGGCTGTGTCCTTGGTACCCTGGCCATAGGTGCAGGATGGGGGGGAGGTGTAGGAAAGAGGTACATTTCGGAAAGGAAAAACTTTTAAGGTACGTTGGGGTGGGAGGAGGGAGGAGTAATGGGAGTGGAGGATGAGGGAGTGGTTGTTGGAGATGTATGCCTGCTGGATTTGGGCTTAGGTGCATGGGCTGTATGTTTATATGAGGTGGATGGCTGTTGGGTGTGTGAGTGTTTGGGTTTATGTCCCTTAGGAGGGGGGACAGACACGGTGGGAGAGGACATAGGGGATGGGTGCATGGCTGTTGTGGAGGTGTCTGCCAGTGAGATGTGTGTTCTGCTTGGTGTGGTGTGCTGATAGTGGATGTAGATGTAGTGCATGCAGGAGTGAGTGTGGACATGACTGGGAGGGAAGTGGAGGAGGAGGAGGAGGAGGGGGAGACAGTGGAGAATGTGGATATTGATGTGTCTGCAACAGTATGGTGTTTGTGTGAGTGCCTATGTGATGAAGTGTAGTGCTTGTGTTTGCCTGTGCCACTCTTGTGTGTTGCCTTGTGTGCATGCTCATCTGTATGTGTGCTTGGGATGGGTTAGGGTTGAGGAGAATGAGACTGGGAAGTTTAAGTTAGAAGGGGACAGTAGAAACAGGGACAATGGCTGCCATCAGAGAGGAGGCCAGAGCCTGAATCGACCACTGTTGGGCCTCCAATCCACCATGAATGCCCTCCAGGAATGCATTGTATTGCTGCATCTGGGATGCCAGCACCTGGATAGCAGTCACAATGGTTGACTGCCCTACAGAGATGGATCTCAGGAGGTTTCAATAGCCTCCTCTGTCAGGGCAGCAGGGCTCACTGCGGCAGGGCCTGAGGTGCCTGGGGCGAAGGAGATGCCCACCCTCCTGGGTGAGGGGGCAAGGGCAACTCGCTGAGGGGCTACTGGGAGGGTGGTGTTGGTACAGGGTGGTGGCTGTACCTGCAGCTGGGGTGGTCACAGAGGGGTCTGCCACCACCAGGGAGCTCCCATCAGAGGAGGTATCAGAGTCTGTGTTGTCCCCTCCAGCCTCCGCATGGTCCTCCCCTCGCCCTCCGTCCCACTTGTTCTCTTGGCGTCGGTGGACTCTGCCTCCAGGGTCCTGTGGGATGCAGCTCCCTCGTTCACCGGTGCCCCTGCTCCTCCACCAGATGATGCTAATGCACACAAGGACAGGATGACAAAACAAGAAAGGGAGGGGAGAGACAAAGGATACAAGGATACAATGGGTCAATGACTGCACCAACACCACCGTTGGCGTACACAGCACCCTAACACAAAGAGAATAGGCATACGAACTATGCACTGCACTACCAGTGAAATGTCTAGTCACCAAGGCATGAGGAGAAGCACACACCGCCAACTGCATCACATCTGGGATCCACGCAGCCCTGCCTAGAAGTGACCTCTAACAAGCTAGGTGCCATACAACCATTTCCCTTCAGAAGACCCACACTGCAATGTCTTGCCTGGCCTTAGGGGCACCCACTAACAACAACCACCTGGATACCACCCCACCAGCCATAAGTTGTAATGATACCCACTATACTCACCCTCGTGTGGCTGCTGTGATTCCCTCAAGCCCCCATCCAGCTCAGGGTAGGTCACCGCCAGTAAGTGGGTCATCAGGGGTTCAGGGTTCGACAGGCACCCCTTCCTTGTTGGGAAGCCAACCCCAACTGGGCCTCTGAGGTCTTCCGTGCCCAGTGTCTTAGGTCCTCCCACCGTTTCTGAAAGTGGGTGCTCCGCCTGCCATATACCCCAGGGTCTGCACCCCCTTGCCGATGGCATGCCATGTTCCCTTCTTATGATGAGTGTTGACCTGCAGAAGCAATAAAGGCAGGAAAACACCATTTATCTAACAGTCCAGGCTGTCACACACATGGCCCACCATGCCCGTTTCCATCACCATTGGCACACACATTGCCCAGCGCACGACAGGTACACCACCAACAGATAATCCCCCCATTACACAGTGCCTTCACAGACATCCCTATGCATCCATGCCACATTCATCGTGCCCACAGTGTACTCACCTGTTGGTCTGGAGGCCGATACAGAAGTCCGTACTGGGAAGGACCCCACCCACCAGTCGCTTCAACTCCTCCGAAGTGAAGGCTGGGGCCCTTTCCCCGGTCACACGGGCCATGGTAGGTTCCAGACACAGGTCACAGCAGCACATGCAGTGTAGGTCTCCTGTGGAAGGTCAGGAAACAAGTGAGGAATGATTGAGAAAATGGCAGTCACATCGTCACCGCCGGAGTACATCCCAATTTTCTTCAATTAGGAATTGCACGGCAGTTCACGACCGCCTACTGCCACGACACACAACGTTGACGGAATTACCTCACTTCAACCTGTCCCTCCACACAGGACAGGCGGTCACCATTTCAGGGGAGGGGGGTGAACAGGCCTAGCGTTAATTGCTGCATCACAGGATAAATAGGAACATACTTTGACGATTTCACTGTCTCAATACATGATTGCACAATGTGGACTGCTGTTGTGGTATAGCTGTTCAAATTGTGACAGCCTGCTCACTCTTGTGCCCCTTACATACCTACCACTGTGGATGAATAGGAGATGGAGACATATTCCCGTGTACAGACCCCTGGTTGACTTAGCTACACTGGAGATCAGGCACATAATACTCACCTATAGACTGGACAGGGCCACAATCACAGAGTTGTGTGCCCAGTTAAAGCCTGACCTGATCTCAGCTATCTGTCATCCGACTGGGATTTCCCCTCTTGTACAGGTTCTATCAGTGCTCCATTTCCTGGCAACAGGTTCATTCCAAGTGACAGTGGGCTTGGCAGCAGGAATGTCACAGCCAATGTTCTCAACCGTGCTGGCAAGAGTTTTGTCTGCCCTGGTAAAACACATGTGCAGCTACATTGTTTTCCCCCAGGTAGAAGATTTGGCCACAGTGAAGGCCGGATTCTATACATTGGGACATATCCCAATTTCCCCCCCCGGCAAAATGAACAGGTGTACAAGAATCGTAAGCGTTTCCACTCCATGAATGTGCAGATCGTGTTCTGGGTGGATCAGAACACCTGCCACATCAATGCTACATATCCTTGTTCGATGCATGATGCCTTTGATCTGAGGAATAGCAGCATCCCAGATGTGATGGGCCAACTACAGAGGCACAGGGTGTGGCTTGTAGGCGAGCCTAGGTCCCCACCCAGTGTATGTTAGTGTATGCCTCTGCTGTTGGCCAAAAAGGATAGTATTTGGCTAGAAGCTGTTCCTCAATACTTGCAGGTGACTCTGGCTACCCAAGCCTATCGTGGCTGCTTATCCCTGTGAGGAATGCAGGGACAAGGGCTGAATAATGTTATAATGAGGTACATGGGCGAATCAGAAGGATCATTGAGAGGACCTTCGGCCTCCTGAATGCCAGGTCCAGGTGCCTCCATCTGATAGGTGGATCGCTGTGCTACTCACCCAAGAAGGTCTGCCAGATAGTAGTGGCATGCTGCATGTTGCACAACCTGGCCCTCAGAAGCCATGTACCTTTTCTACAGGAGGAGGAGACTGGAGATGCCCCTGTGGCAGCAGTGGACCCTGAGGACAGTGAGGATGAGGAGGCTGACGATGAGAATGTGGACAACAGAACATTAGTGATCCATCAGTACTTCCAATGACACACAGGTGAGACAGTGCAACTTCACATTTCTATCACTATTGTTGTATTCTGTGTGGCAGTGACATGCTGGCATTACCCACTTGTTTCTGCTACTTACTGTTATCTCTGGATTGTCATTTTACAGATGTTGGTGATATGACAACAATGTTGTGATGTGATCACAACAGTCTGAAACAGGTCCTTCATTATATGCTCTCACTACGTGCAGGTCATTTGCAATGGATGTAGCGGTTTCAATCAAAACAATCAATACAAATTTGCTATACATGAAATACTAGTAGTCGAGTTTTATCCAAGGGTGATTATTGTAGTGCTATGAAATTGAGAGGAAATTGCAATGGAATGGGGTGATGATGGAGGAAAGTCCAGGGTATTATTCCAGTCTGTTTGTAGCACAGGTGCAGTATCCAAGGGAACATAGGAAGGGAAGCAATGGCAGTTCAAGGTGAACAAGGTAACTGAGTCGGACACAAGGGGGACAATCAGGAGAGTCTCATTTCCTGGTGGTGGTCTTGTCGAGTGCCTGTGGCTTCTGTCTGCTTCACATGGAACGTTTGTGGGGTGGTTCACCTTCTGCAGGGGGAGAGATACTGATGGCCTGTGGGTCCTGTGGCTGGGCCTCCTGGCCACTAGCGGCAGCGGAAGTTGAGGACTGTTCAGTTGACTGGCTAGTGGTAGGGGCCCTCTTGTGTGCTGTTGCCTCCCTCATGATGTTGGCCATGTCTGCCAGCACCCCTACTATGGAGACCAGGGCGTTGTTAATGGCCTGGAAGTCCTCCCTGATCCCCTGATACTGTCCCTCCTGCAGCCGCCTGTTCTCCTGCATGTTGTCTAGGATCTGGCCCATCGTATCCTGGGAATCTTAGTAGGCTCCCAGGATCTGGGAGAGTGCCTTCTAGAGAGTCAGTTCCCTGCTCCTGTCCTCACCCTGGTACACAGCAGTCCTCCCAATGTCCCTGTTGGCCTGTGCCTCTGTCCCCTGAATGGTGTGCCCACTGACCCCAGGTCCCTGATTATCTTGGGGTCGAGGTGTGGCCTGGGGTCCCTGTACAGGTGGGCAAACTGCTGATTGACATATCCTGGGGACAGATGTGTGGGTACGCCGGGTGGGTGCTGTGGTGTTGGTTCCTGATGGGGGAGGCTCTGTGGTGGTCTGTGAGTGGGCTTAGGTGACCGGCTGTGCAGTGGGCCCTGATGAGCCAGGTAGGTCCTCCAGAGTTACTGTCATCACTGGGGCCTCTTCTGTTTGGGGACTGGATAGTGGTGGCACCTCCTCTCCACTGACATTGGCTGGGGTACCTGTGTGGGTGTAAATGATGTATTATGCTTCAAGTATATGACCTTTGTACTTCCCTAGCTTCCCCTCTTTGGTTGGTGTTGCCCTGCCAGCTTTTGCTTGTCTATGGTGATGTATTATGGTTATGTTAGTTTCCCTATGCTGTGCATGCTTTAGTGATGGGTGTCCATGCAGGGCTGGGAGGGGTGTCCATGAATTGGTATGGCATGCAGGGGTGGCATTGGGATTAGTGAGTTGTGTAGGTGCAGTGTGTGAGATGGAGTGGAGTGATGGGAGTGAGGGTGTGAGTGTTAGATGGCATGGAGGTATTGGGGGCTGATAGGTAGTAAATATTGACTTACCAGTGTTCAGTCCTCCGGAAACTCCGTCCAGTCCCTCAGGATGGCGTATTGCTAGTACCTGCTTCTCCCATGCTGTGAGCTGTGGGGGAGGAGGTGGGGGTCCACCGCCAGTCCTCTGTATGGTGAGCTGGTATCTTGCTGCTATGAACGTTACCTTCCCCTGTAGGTTGTTCCACCTCTTCCTGATGTCGTCCCTTGTTCTTGGGTGCTGTCCCACGGCTTTGACCCTGTTCACGATTCTCCTACATAGCTCCATCTTCCTTCCTATAGATGTCTGCTATACCTGTGCTCCAAACAGCTGTGGCTCTACCCTGACAATTTCCTCCACCATGACCCTTATCTCCTTCTCAGTGAAACAGGAGCGCCTTTGTGGTGCCATGGGTGTTGTGTGATGTGTGTTGGTGAGGGTGTGCTGGGTGATGTGGTGGGGTGTGTGATGTGGAGTGCGTGAGGGGTGTATGAGTGTCTGGTTGTGTCTGTGCTCTTCTTCTCAGTCTCCTGCTGGCAATCGTTGTTCATAACGGGTTGTCGGTAATGTGGGTGGGTGTTTTATAGTGGTGTGTGGGTGTGGTGTGTGTATGTGTGTCAGGTGTGTGTTTTTCATATTGGCCAATGAGGTGTTGTTTTGTATGTGGGTGTCCATTCTGAGCGTGGTGGTATGTACCACCAATGGTTTACTGCCGTTGAATGTCTGCCGTGTTGACTCGTGGGTCATAATGTGATGGGTATTGTTTTGTTGGCGTAACAGTATGGGTTTTGGGACCACCACTTTGGCACTGAGCTTTGGTCTGACAGATTTGTATATGCGGCTGTATTGTGTTGGCTTGGTGTGTGTGTGTGTGTCATAACATGGTGAATGGATATTCGCCACTGCAGCGGTATGTTGGTGGCCATCAGGGTGGCGGTAAGTGGGATTTACCGCCAGTGTCATAATGAGGGCCTAAATCTCTGAAAGTCTGGAGCCCAGTGGTGGATACTGCAATAAACTGTAAAGTAATAGGCATTGTGCTTTTTGAACAATTCTTGGTAGTATTGAGTGATCAATGTAATCCACAGCCAGGTCATATCCCAAACGTGCTACTCCTTTGGATAAGGGCTGCTCAGTGTTAAAGTGCAACTTAGGGTCCTAACTTATCCTTTCCTTGAGTAGCAAAGCCCATCAGTGCACTTACTCTTAAAGTGGTTGGCCCTGATGAAACCTTCAACCCATTTCCCCTCTGTCTAGGCCTCTGTCTCTTGGGTGTCAAGGCCTAAGTCTCTTCCTCTGTTAGGTGGCTTGGGCTTGCTGTTTCCGGCTGCCTGTCAGCGTCACATACTTGAACCCTATGTCTCCTACTGGAATGATATCTCGCCTGGGCAACACCCATGCCTTTGGCATGTCTCCCTAGCTGGTCAGGTCAAACTGCTTTAGTCCACTCTCCCCTGGCCCCACTCATTATTGGCTATTGGCAGCGACTTGTGGGATCTGTGACCACCTCAGTGTCCTTCTTGCTGGCTCCGTCTCAGACTTCAGCATCCTCACTGGGTCCCCATGTCTCTAGAAATTGAGGCCTCTCATTAGACCATTGTCTGTGCCTTCCCTATGCTATCTCGACTGGGCCAGGCTGGTCACAACATCTAGTCTGGGTACTCCAAATTGGAATCCCACTGGCATAGCCCAGCATCCATCCCCCCCCACAGACTCCCTCACTGCACGGCACTCACAGTTCCAAGTTTGCATCATTGTCCTACCTCAAAAGTGGACATTGACCACGCAAGCTCCTTACCTTTATTGCTAGTGCACCCTGGGATTCACCATCTTGTATTTCTGGGGTTGAGCTGGGAGACAGGTTTAAACCTGTGAAAATGCAATTCTGCTATCTTACGGAGCTCTCATCAAGCATGGGGTTATTCCAGGCAGAATTCCCTTCATCTAGGGCACTCAAAGAGCTGATTAGGATTAATGCAGGACCTTAAGTCTGCCCTACAAAACTCTTCCAGCTCACATCCAGTCGGCCATCTCGTTGGCCATACCGCTCAACAATAAACACTTATCTAGAGCACACCACCACGTACCCATCTTCAGAAACATCTAACAGGGAGAGAAAATTAAATATTGCTTTGGAGTTGTAAACAACTTAAACCCATGAGTCACGATGGCAGCAATTTTAAGTAGTAGCCATTCTTCAGACTTCATTATGAAAGGAAAGTGCACTGTTGCCCCAAGAGGAAGTGGAGGGTTTTGGAACTAGAAACATAGATTTTAAAACACAGAATTGTTTCAAGTTCAGTTTCAATGATAAAATGATCATTTGCATTTGTTCAGATCTTGTGATGTATTCAGACAGCCATAAAGTTGAAGGTGAAAAAAGGAATCAAAAAGTATTCTGCGAACCCCTGTGCATCATTACTTTTTGAAAGATCTTTTTGAAGCCTTCCAATCACCTCACCTCAGAGGTTATTCTATCAATTAATTGTATATAATAGTGACATAGTGTTAGCGCGTCTGACCTTATTTGGTTAATTTACATTAATTTACAAGGGGATGCGTTTGTAGGTCGATGGACCTTATGACTGTGCTTAGAGTAGTTCTCACCATGAGACTCCGTACCGATACAAATCAATAGCAATGGCAATCAATAGCATCAAGAATCATAGGAGTCAATAATTTCCACACACCTTGTCCCCTCGCCCATGAATGACCACACCTTTATGTAAAAGTTAGAATGTTTATTTTCCTATTAACAATGGTAATATCACATAACTTAGTCTCAAAATCAAATGATAAGCATAAAGAAACTATACTGGCTGCCCGAATCTCCTAAAGAATCGCAATTTGATCAAGGCTTGGACCACTACACATAACAAGAATAACTGTGCAAAAGAAATGGCATACATCTAGATTCAGCAAAGAAAAGACATCAACTGTTATTACATGTAGCGAGCATCATCAGTGAGTACCCTAACTAACCTTCAGCTTAGAATAGCATGTTTGCGCTTCATGCAAAACAATTTTAGTCAACACAAACCTGGAAAAACATCTAACTATGGCTCTATCAAAATAAGCGGTTGGTACCTAGGGACAAAAGCAAATAGACATAACAATCAGTAACATCATCTTATACTTTGCCTCAGAATGATTCAGCAAGCTGTGACAGTTTTCGTCAACTGGACATCAGTTTAGTCAGCAAAGCATTGGAAATTCAGCATTAAAATTCAGGAAAGCAAAGCCTCTTCATGCAGTTTGGAAAGAATAATACCTAATAGCGTCATGGGATGGTTAGGAAAGAAAGGGAAAATGGTGTATCTCCTCTCAGTGCAGTCTGCCTAAGTTAAATTTCATAAAACTACTTCCCACATTGCTATTGGTCAAAGAACTGCACATATACGTTTACTCCAATAAAAGTAGATTCCCAAATCTAAGAATTTTCTATTCCACAGTTCATATGTCGATGATCGCCTCCTCTTTTCTTGTTCTTGTCGTTGGGTTTGTCAGGTAACAAATTTGTATCAGCTTATACTCCAGTCAGTGCATCCATTTTCTGCTCCTGGGAAGGTCATCTTTACACACACTAAGTTATACAATTTATCCTCAGTTAGTACAACATATTCTAGCAAACACTTCTCATGGGAAAGAATTCTAGTTACTAACATTCGGTCCATAGAATGGAAAATCGCAATTGAATTCTTCAAGCAGCTATTTTATAAATCGCCTAAGCAATGCGACTTGACATGAGGCCGTGCAACTAGGACCAAGACCTTGATAAATTAAGGCCTATGAATAATAAAGCAAATACATAATACATGACCATTAATATCACATACTACTACATTAATCCAAACATGAGCTCAACATTTTACATTAATAAGCTGCTAATAAGTACACTTCATGATTACTGATGGTCACTCAAGTAGGCACATTTTCAAATGTGTGTATTATCTTTCTATGTTAACTCATTTTCTATGCAGAGTCAATACTCAGAATACATGACTATTCATTAGAAAATTGTTAGGGTTAACAATAGTTTATCCTAATGTCTAGCCACAATTTATGTTTTCTCATTTTAAAGCATTACCCGTTGTTGACTTTACCCATATCATAATCCCATGTGTCCTTTTCATATGCAGATAGTAGAAAGCTATGTCCAAATAAAACAAAAATTAAAATGATAAAAAAATAGAAAACAAACATGAACACGATGTTGTCTTACTACTGCTGATGCCTGGATTCTGAGAAGCCTTTGTTTAGCGGGAATACGTTTTTGGGAAAGGGTTTTTTCTCCTTAACACCACCAACAATGAGAACTTCGTTATTATTAATGAGAGGAAAAAGAGTCTTAGGGGCATATTTATACTCCGTTTGCGCCGGAATTGCGCAGTTTTTTTTAAACGCAATTCCGACGCAAAACTAACTCCATATTTATACTTTGTCGTTAGACGCGTCTAGCGCCAAAGTCCATGGACTTTGCGTCATTTTTTAGCGTGGACACCTACTTTGCGTTAATGATATGCAAGGTAGGCGTTCCCGTCTAAAAAATTTACTCCGAGGCATGTGTGCCGTATTTACACTCCCGGGCAAAATTCACGCCCGGGAGTGGGCGGGTCAAAAAAAATGACGTACGGCCGCTTTTGCGCCGTTCTTTAGCGCCTGGAAAAGGCAGGCGTTAAGGGACCTGTGGGCTCTGAAGGAGCCCAGAGGTGCCCTCCCATGCCCCCAGGGACACCCCCTGTCACCCTTGCCCACCCCAGGAAGACACCCAAGGCTGGAGGGACCCATCCCAGGGACATTAAGGTAAGTTCAGGTAAGTCATTTTTTTTTTTTTTGTGGCATAGGGGGGCCTGATTTGTGCCCCCCTACATGCCACTATGCCCAATGACCATGCCCAGGGGACAGAAGTCCCCTGGGCATGGCCATTGGGCAAGGGGGCATGACTCCTGTCTTTGCTAAGACAGGAGTCATTTCTATGGGGGTTGGGAGTCGAAAAAAATGGCGCAAATCGGGTTGAGGCGAAAAATTTGCATCAGCCTGACTTGCCCCATTTTTTGACGCCCAAGCTCCATATCTCCCTACGCCGGCGCTGCCTGGTGTACGTCGTTTTTTTCCCCGCACACCAGGCAGCGCCGGCGGCTAAAGCCGGCTAACGTCATTGATTAAATACGGCGCCCGCATGGCGCTTCAGAATGGCGTTAGCCGGCGCTAATTTTTTTGACACAAAACTGCGTTAGCGCAGTTTTGCGTCAATAAGTATAAATATGGCCCTTAGTTACTAATGTGTGGGGTTGCATTCCTGCCTCACTCAAACAATGTCAGTTCTCTAAGAATGGTAAGCGAGAGAGTCAAACTTTAAAAGGAGAGGAGCTGAGATATGTATCTGTGCTAACGAAAAATATGTCTTGCTAATGTTGTATTGACTAAAATAATCTATAATTTGATTTGTTAGCTTGATCTCATGGTGGTATTAAGAAATGCCTTTATTCACTTGTCATATAAAAGGCATTGGAAGTGGTTGCTTTCACAATCTGGGTGGGAAAGGGTAAAAATAGAAGATTTCCCTAGCTGCAAATTCTATAGGAAATTAGGTAAATTGACACTGTTTGTACAATTGTGAGACATGCTTATTAATTTTTATGATGCAAAAGATAATGAGAAAATTACGAATGACTAATTTTTGTTCCTCCATACTTTAAGTGTTTCTGCTTTCACATATTGTATGGACTGCTTATAAAAACAGAACTCAGAACATGAAAATGTAATCATTTCGCTTTGTGTTTGCTAAGTTTGAGCTATATGCAAAGATGAGGGTGCCGTTTCTCACCCAGTGACATACTGGTGTATTATAATAACATGCTAGCTCCGCTCTGGCTTCTCTCTTCCTCTCTCCTTCCTATTTCAGTCCCAACTGTGTTTTTTAGTTCGGTAGTGAGGTTTTGCTATACATATCGTGTATATCGTGTGCTATTTCCCTGAGATGCTGCGTTTAACTTCGTAAAGGGCCAGCATTCTTGCGGCTAGGTGTAAAATGTTTTGGAGTGTTTGACTTGTATGTCCAATAACCACGATTAACCTAAAAAAATTGACAATTGATGTTTTTGACATTTTCCTGCCGATTCCTCTAAGGGACATAAGCAACCCAACAATAATTCTTGTTTCTTTACATGGCAAAGAAATGGCAAAACTAGAGGTTAGTATTACTGCTGTTATGACTGAGACAAAAAGAAGCATAGGCAAAGACAACAGGTTGTGGCTTTAAAAGTCTCAGCTATTTGCTTTGCCAATGCTTGTTGGCCGTGGAATGCTAATGCACACATATTTAAATCTAACAAGGGCAACCTTTACTCAAATGGAAATCTGGATGTGAAATTCATGTAAAAACAATGGTTCCTATTGGAATCATTACTCATCAAGATGTTAGGTTTTTCAGCAATAACACGCGGTAAACAATTAGTGAATACATTAGGATAAAACCACTCCACAATACAAATATTTGTATTTTATTTCAGAAATAATATGCACAGATGTATATAGACAACAGAAAAGTGCATTGTGTTCAAGTGATAAAGAACCACCTAGTATGGCTATGTTGTGATAAACCTGCTCAGTCTAACTGCGGGGTGGGGCAGAGAGGCCATCAGCGGGATCGCCGCAGCCATGAGGAACTGAGGGTGGAGAGGCCTCGGGACACATGTGCTGCAGGGACCGCGAAGAGGTGAGACCTGAGGGAGGCCTGCTCTCTCCTCCTCCTTCGGCGTCTCCTCCTCCCCTTCTCACTCTCGTTCAACCTGCTGCAGCCGGGAACCAGCACAACGCAAAGCTCCGGTTGCGGTACAGCTTACTCTCTCCTACGGGGAGCACAGGAACAGATCCTCCGGGGAGAAGCAGGTTCCAGGAACCGCACCCAGCACTGACTCCCTCACTGACTCCCACCATGGGTCTTGCACCTACCCTATACTGTGCCCATGGTCGGCGGCCGCAGCTGCGGGATCCGGCGGGGACAACTGCGTGAATGAAAGTTCGCTTGATTTCACGTTTTATACTTTTTTTTTAGTCCTGTTGCTCTATGATGGGGAAACGCAAAGCAGTGGATGCTCTTGCACCCTTGAGTGGTACAAAGAAATAAAAAAAGGGCCAGTAATCAAGTGACTTTTCCAACTCATAAAGGAAATAATCCCTTAGATGACATTAATACACTGCTTGACGAGGTGGAGGCCATTTTAAAGAGTAATTCCTATCCACCGTCCACCAAGAGTGGTATATCTTATTTCTTTACATGGCAAAGAAATGGCAAAACTAGAGGTTAGTATTACTGCTGTTATGACTGAGACAAAAGAAGCATTGGAAAGACAACAGGTTGTGGCTTTAAAAGTCTCAGCTATTGGCTTTGCCAATGCTTGTTGGCCGTGGAATGCTAATGCACGCATATTTAAATCTAACAAGTGCAACCTTTACTCGAATGGAAATCTGGATGTGAAGTGTATGTAAAAACAATGGTTCCTATTGGAATCTTTACTCGTCAAGATGTTAGTTTTTTCAGCAATAACACGCGGTAAACAATTAGTGAATACATGAGGATAAAACAACTCCACAATACAAATATCTTTGTATTTTATTTCAGAAATAATATGCACAGATGTATATAGACAACAGAAAAGTTCATTGTGTTCCAAGTGATAAAGAACCACCTAGTATGGCTATGTTGTGATAAACCTACTCAGTCTAACTGCGGGGGGCAGAGAGGCCATCAGCGGGATCGCCGCAGCCATGAGGAACTGAGGGTGGAGAGGCCTCGGGACACATGTGCTGCGGGGACCGCAAAGAGGTGAGGCCTGAGGCAGACCTGCTCTCTCCTCCTCCTTCGGCGTCTCCTCCTCCTCTTCTCACTCTCGTTCAACCTGCTGTAGCCAGGAACCAGCACAACGCAAAGCTCCAGTTGCGGTACAGCTTACTCTCTTCTACGGGGAGCACAGGAACAGATCCTCTGGGGAGAAGCAGATTCCAGGAACCGCACCCAGCACTGACTCCCGCACTGACTCCCAGCATGGGTCTTGCACCTACCCTATACTGTGCCCATGGTCGCCGGCCGCGGCTGCGGGATCCGGCGGGGACAACTGCGTGAATGAAAGTTCGCTTGATTTCAGGTTTTATACTTTTTTTTTGTCCTGTTGTTTTATGATGGGGAAACGCAAAGCAGTGGATGCTCTTGCACCCTTGAGTGGTACAAAGAAATGAAAAAAGGGCCAGTAATCAAGTGACTTTTCCAACTCATAAAGGAAATAATCCCTTAGATGACATGAATACACTGCTTGACGAGGTGCAGGCCATTTTAAAGAGTAATTCCTATCCACCGTCCACCAAGAGTGGTATATCTGTGAAGAAACAAATTCTGGATATATTTAAGAAGAAGTCACAATTAATTATTTCCCCCGTGAAGACTGTCTGGAACTTGGAATCCCAAGTTCCTAGGGAAAATTCTTCTTCCTTACTAACTATAACATCTTGCAGTGATTTGGGTGCCGCTCCTTGTGTGAGCGGTGCCTCTCTTAAGGGGGATGAGGCTCTTCACCCACACTAGGCCAAGCGGTTATGGTGGTTCCTAATAAACTCTGCACAAATCGGTTTGGGCCCTTGGCAGAGGAAGAGTGTTCCTCTGCCTGTGTTTTATATACACCGTCTGGAGCCATTGCCGTTGATAATACTTTGACTAATTTACCCCATGACACTGGTGGATTGTCACTGTCACATGAGGAAATTGACTTGGCCTCCGCTCTACAGAGGGTGAATGAAGTTAAGAACTTGGTGTTATTATTGATGGAAACCCTTTTGGGGGAGCAGGCACAGAAGTGTGGGTGTAATTGCCAGAGGACAGATGGGGGTCAAAAAAGGGTGGGAGCTCTACCATGTCTGAGTTAAGGCTGGAAGCTGGCATCCCTTCCATGGGGTCTGTTATTACTCCCCCTTTGGGTAATCTGTCTACATCTCGTGCAGAGGGATTCCAGCCTGCGCCTGTAAATGTAAGGCGGAAGCATAACAAATTCCAAAAATAGGAATCCCTCGATTCAAAAGCCCACTAAAGCTCAGTCCATTGACTTTGTTAAAGGTCCTCTGGGGGATGTCGACACCCAGGTACCTGGTGGGGTTGATAGCTTCTTTTCACATTCTATTAAGCCCCCTAAATCTTTTATTGATGTTGTATCCCAGGACGATGCAAATTGGCCAGTGTCTATGGACCGGGGCCAAGGACTGAGAAGCAAAGGCAGTGTCATCTATATGGTTGAGGTGCCCAAATTACCTTCTGGCTCATTGGAAAGCCATGAGTCTTTGACAAATTAGGTCATTCACTGGTTACGTGATCGGCGCAAATATCTTTCAGTTATTCATGATGATATCCTCAAGGTGGGCAGACACAGTCAATTAGGATCAAATTTTGATTTTATTTCTATTTGTTTCACAGATAGGTCGTTGGTGGACAAACTTATGGACTTTGAAACACATACATGTTATCTTAGGGATATGAGAGGGGTTGGTATTAAACTTGTTTCCTACCCACCCTCTACACGTCCGCTTACGTTCCCTAATGGCCCAGTTTCCACACAAGAGTGTGTTTTAGCTCCAGTAGTCAAAACTCCTCATACATTACCAGTAATTGAATGACTAAATGTTGACCTACAACCAGTAGCTTCTCTGGAGGTTCAATCCTGAGTACTTAATGAGGATATATATTTAAGGGAGGTCCATTGCCCTAGGTCTAGAGATGAGGTAACCAGTTCTGAACTATCTATAATGTCCTGGAATTTAGTGGGGCTTGGTCGGAAGCTGGGAGACCCGGAGTGGGTTAGCTATATTAACAGCTAGGATATTTGTCTTTTCCAGGAGACTTGGGCTGAGGATCAAGTCTACATAGATG
Source organism: Pleurodeles waltl (assembly GCF_031143425.1). Lineage (NCBI taxonomy): Eukaryota > Metazoa > Chordata > Amphibia > Caudata > Salamandridae > Pleurodeles > Pleurodeles waltl. The sequence continues at coordinate 836,016,835 of NC_090437.1, forward strand.
GGTTTCTATCATACTGTGTTCTGGCTCAATCCCCAGAGATGTCTCCAGGTCGGGCCAAAGGAGGCCTATTGGTACTGTTAAATAAGAAACTACAAGGCAATCATTTTGTATTAAAAATAGATCCACCTGATCTACTGGGAGTACAACTCATATTTAACCAAGATTTTAAGATCACTATAATTAACGTTTATGCTCGGTCGGTCCCTCGGGGATTTGATTCTCAGACCTTGGTGCAGTTGTCTGAATTCTTGGATACTTTGCACCATTTGACTAACTTAGTGATTGCAGGAGATATGAACTTGTACTTTTGAACCCTCCTGCTTGAACAGTGGCCTAATGGATGATGAAGATGAACTTTGGGGTATTCCACATTTAATGAATAAACTACAATGTACTCATTCCTGTGTTGCTTCTCAGTTGGCATCTTTATGTCTCAAATACGGTCCTAGGGCTTGTAATGTCCGTACTCCTTCCGATTTGAGTACTGCACCCACATTTAAAGGAGGTTTGTCCACTTGTGTAATTGATTACTTCTTAGGTTATGGCCTTCTCTAAAAGTTGTGAAGGTGGATCCCATTATGAGAGTGATCATAACCCTTTGCTTCTTACTCTGCATAGGGATGTGTTTAGGAGATCACAGAATGACCATCGCACTGTGGTTCCAGCTCCACTGTTGAACAATAGTTATACTCGGGTTTGTGGGCCAAAAACTGATAGGTGGGATTTATCATTTGTTTGTTGATGTAATGGCTGCTATGAGGAGTATGAGGTAAACAACATTCCCATTCTTAGTATCCATGAAGATATGTTAAAGAAATTGCAGAGCCTTTTTTACAAAAAGACCTGCATTAAGTATTTTGACGGTAACTCTAAAAATAATGTGTGGTTCAAGAAGGAGTGTTCAAAGGCTAAGTCAGCATTAAAAACACCTATTATGACCTGTTCCCAGGGGCGATACAATCAGCTAGACTTGCTTACAAGAAGATCACAATACAAGCAAAGAAAAACTGGGAAGATTCAATTTGGCAAAATTTGCTTGAAACAACTAAACTCAAAGATAACATGATATTCTGGAAGCTATTGTCCAATAGATAAAGAGGGAGCAAGAGTGGTATAAGTAATCATATCCAACCTGAGAGTTGGGTGAATCATTTTACTAAACTTTATGCTACACCGTGTAATCTTCCAACCTACAAATCAGTTTCTCCGCTGTTGGTTAGAATGAGCAATTCCCCGGAGGAACCTGGATTGGATACCTGTACTCCTGAAGATCCAATTGTTTTTACTGTAGAGGAAACTACAGCAGCAATTAATTCACTAAAATCTGTTAAAGCGCCAGGTCCGGATAAGATTCCGGGGGATTTATATAAATCTGAACCAATATTATGGTCCTGGTATATAAATTTGATTTCAAATAAAATCGCAGCTGGTGGCCCAATTCCAAGTACTTGGAAAGGGGCTGAAATAAATCCTATTTATAAAAGGGTGATGTGAGCTTCCCAGTCAATTACAGACCTATTAGCCTTATTGATAATTTACAGAAAAGTTTTGCAGAACAGCTTTTGGAAAGGCTATTAAGTTAGGTACAAGATTCTCAGGTGCTATCCCCATTACAGGCGGGTTTTCGCCCCAAAACCTGTATGATAGATCAGGTCTTTAAGCTGATGCTCTTATATTGGAAATATGTAGTCCTTGCCAAGCAAAATCTATATGTTGTTTTTGTGGACCTTCGATCTGCCTTCAATATAGTCCCTAGAGTAAAACTATGGGAAGTGTTATACAGAATGGATACTCCCATCAATATAATCCATCTACTACAACAGCTACATGAAAATACAAATGCTCAGGTGAGATGGGGTAATCAGGGAGAGTTAACAGAACATATTCCCATCCAGAGGGGGGTTCGCCAGGGATGTGTCTTGGCTCCAACCTTATTTACCTTATTTATAAATGAGGTGGTACAAATGTTGTCTTTTTTTCAGAATGATGCCCCCTCTCTGAATGTGCAGAAAATCCCTATCCTACTCTTTGTTGGTGATTCTCTACTCATCTCCAAGACCCCAATGGGTATCCAGATTCTTGTTGATAGGTTTAAATCATTCTGTGGAGATTATGGCCTGGAACCAAATGTCAGTAAAACCAAATTAATGGTGTTCAGTCCAGGGTCAGTTAGGAGATGCACCATCACTTTAGATGGGACACCTTCAAATAAAGTGAGCTCAATAGATTACCTAGAAGTGAGGATATCAAATCACTTACATTGGGAGGACCAGATTAGCAAAAGTACAGGGCTTCTCCAGCACAGAGTGGGCGACATCCTGCATTTTTACAAAAGCTCTGTATCAAAAGCTGTATCTCCTGCTATTAAAATCTATCTGGCAAAGGCGTGGGGTGCAGCCGCCTATGGTGCCGAGATGTGGGGTTTCTACAACAGTAAAAGACTGTCTGTGGGCGAAAATAATTTTGCCAGGGCCCTACTTGCGTGCCCTCATTGCTCACCCCTGATCCCGGTGTTTTTAGATCTTGGGTTTAATCGTATTGCTGATCTGATAGCCCTAAGACCCCTACTCTTTTGAGTAAGGATCTGGACTATCCCTGAGCTTGTTACATATAGGGACTCCCTTCATGATTTACTACAAAGACCGAATGTAGTTTCTATTCCCTGGTTTAGACATGTGTCAAAATGGTTTAGTACCTTGGGGTTGGAAAGCTATTGGGAGAACCCACAGAATGTAGGGAAAAATCATAAATTGATTTTGAAAGCAGCTTACTGGTCCTATGTAAGAAATAATCTTCTTTGTTGTACATCATATGGTCGGCTGACTCATCAATTCCTTGACTTCAAGTGGTATCCCCAGCATGAACTTTACTTAGACCTTCATACCTGACCTACTGGGGAAGAGTTTGTACGCTCGTTTTCGTTTCGGGTGTTTACCATTGCTGTCTTTAACAGGCAGCTGGGGATCGTTTCCAACATCTGATTTATGCCCTGCCTTTTGTGACAGTACTGAATCTGTTGAACATTTTATGGTTTTTTTCCCCGGCATATTCGATTCCCCGGTCAAAGTGGATTCGTACAACTTGCCGAAATTTGGGTCTAAGTAAATGTTGTACTGCGCTAAGGATCTTGAAAAGTGATACTTCAACCCTTTTTAATCTCTGCGGTTAGCAAGTTCCTTGTGGCTGTCTGGCATATACGAACTCATTCTTTTAAAAGATCTTAAAATGCTTTGCAAATAAGTGTGTTATAGATATGAAGTGGGAGGTTTTATATTTTACTGTAATATTTAAATGATTTTTAATTTTGTTTGTTTCTTTTACCTTTCTATGAGTTTAAATTGTTTCATGATTGCTTTGATGGTTACTACTTTTACTACGTTTACTACTACTAACTCAAGAACAGGCTCAACATTATCATACATATGGACGATAAACTCATGGTGCTTTGTTTTCTCGGAACGCAATTTTTCTCTTTCACTGCTTGGATTTGTTTGCTCCTTTTCTGTGGTAAGGTGATTCTTTTTCACTTGTGACACAATACATGATTTTGTTGTCTTTATGTTCATATTACTTCTGATATTTGTATTGTGGGGTTATTTGTATTTGTGTTGTGACAAAATGTACAGATAAACCTACTCAGCCTAACTCAGGAACAGGCTCAAAATTATTATACGTATGGACTTTAGAACCTATGGTTGGTTGTTTTCGCGGAACACATTTTTTTCTCTTTCACTACTTGGATTTGTTTGCTCATTTTCTGTGGTAAGGTGATTCTTTTTCACTTGTGACACAATATACTTTTTTATGCCTTTTTGTGCATATCACGACTGATATAAAATACGAAGATGTTTGTATTGTGGAGTTAATTGTATTTGTGTTGTGACAAAATGTACAAACAATCCTACCCGGCCTAACTCAGGAACAGGCTCAGGATTATCATACATGTGGACTTTTGAACTCACAGTTGTTTTTTTTCACAATTTTTTGTCTTTCACTACTTGGATTTGTTTGTTCATTTTCTGTTATAAGGTGGTTCTTTTCCAAATTCTTTTTAATGATTCCAATGAGAATCACTGTTTCTTTACCTATATGAAAATGCACATGTCAAAACGCATGAGCTTCAATATGCAGTAATATTAAAAAAGGTTATCTATTAAAGGTCAAAGAAGCACAAAGAGGGCACTAAGGCCACCTCCAAAGCACACCAACACCTCCTTCCTGTGTGAAAGGGTGCACATACTCATTTTGTTTCAACAAAGCACCTTACATCAAGACAAATAGAATTCACTGCCATCATCTCACAACTCTCAGTTATCACAAGCAGAAACCTGCCAACCTCTTCTATCATGTGCCCAAGCAGAGTGAAGTAGTGCAAGCTTACCGATCCTGAGCTGGAGCCCTGGTCTAGACGGTGTCAAGACACCATGATGATATAATTTGTCATCCCACGCTGATGAACCCAATGAAAATAACAACAGGCAAGTCGAAGGAAATCAAATTTTGGCCCTCATTATGACCCTGGTGGTCGGTGGTAAAGCGGCGGTAAGGCCGCAAACAGGCCGGCGGACCAAAAAATGGAATTATGACTGCGGCGGTAATTCCGACCGCCATGGCGGTGAAGACCGCTGGGCTGGAGATTGCGGTCTCCAGCCCGGCGGTCGTCACTAGACCGCCGACGGTATCAGGACCCTGCATACAGCCATGGATCTCAGGTGATTGGGCACCGCCATGAGATCCATGGCAGTAGGCACTATCAGTGCCAGGGAATTCCTTCCCTGGCACTGATAGGGGTCTCCCCTACCCCAGCTACCCCCAAGATCCTCCCCCCACACCCCCACCCCACTGCCACCCCCCAAAGGTGGCACAACCCCCCTCCCCACCCGACCCCGAACATGCACATATACACACCCCTACATGCACACACCCCGAACATGCACATATACACACCCCTACATGCACACGTATACCCCGACAACACATATCCGCACACATACACACAGACATGCACAACGTCCGACCCGCACACATTTCCCATACACACAACACCCCCGCACGCATACACTCACCCACTCACCCCCTCTACACTCCCACACGCACACCCCCATGCACACATACAACACACAACACCCCCCATCCCCTTCTCTAATGGATGATCAACTTACCTTGTCCGTTGATCCTCCGGGAGGGGACGGGATCCATGGGGGCAGCTCCGCCAACAGAACACCGTCACCAGAACACCGCCACACCGAATCATGGGACGTGATTCAGTGGGCGGTGTTCTGTTGACGTGGCGGTCCGCCAGTATGGCTGCTGGTGGCTTTCTGTACGTAAAAGGACGGCGGTCATAATACGCGGCGCCGAAGACCGCCACCACTGGCGGTCTTCAGCACAGTGGTACAGTCTTTTCGGTCTTGCGAAAAGACGGCCGAGGTCGTAATGACCCCCTTTATTTTTTAAGCTTAACTACTGCATGTATTGTGCTTGTGTGCATTGTTGTGTTTTTGTTAGTTTTTCTCTTGTTTTCTAGATTTTCTTTTATTCTCTAAATGTTCAGGAAACTTTACAACCTGCTTTTGACTGGAAGTATTTTAAGGGAGTTATTTCCACTGATTGTCATAATATTGCATACTTGTAATTTGGTTTTATTTATCAGATTCACTAAATAGATCATGTGATTAATAGCACAAATGGACCATGGTCATACTGTATTCAACACGTGGGATAAATATTTCAAGTAGTTTATAATTCATGATCAGAAGAGTCTGTAAATTCACGTGCTATTTTCCCTAGCATTCAGCAATTTCTACTTTGCATAACTCATAATCAAGGCCTAAGAATATGTTACGAAACTTATGTTTCCACCCGCTGTGTCACGAAACCTAGGTTTCTGCTTGCTGACCTGGCGGGAAACTCTTATTAACTCGGGCGGGGAGGTCGCAACGTAGGCCGCGGCCACCCTGTTGGGAGTTTGACAGATGGATTTTTGCATCCGCCAAATTGGAAATCGGGCCCTTAGTATTTAAATGTGCCCTCATCTCCTAACATTCACTGGCAAAACTAATAGGTCTGAACTTGACAGGCTGGAGAAACATTTTTTTCATATGCATCAAAAAATAATACTTAACAAAACATGCAGCCACATAATTTGTAACAAAAAAATTAGAATTTAAAATTAAAAAATTAAAAAATACTCTCTAATGTAGCAGTTTTACTGGTGATTTAAAAAAAAATAACAAGTCTTTCAGATGTGCAATGGATTTTAATATTAGTTGTGAAGAAGCACTCAAATCAAATACAGTTATTATCTTACAATGTCACATAGACACTTTATAGTGGCTAAATTAAAAATTCAACAGAAAGTAAAAAGCACCATCTAACTGAGGATCCAAAGTGCAGGCAAAATAAATCGCTATTGTTATAAATTGTGGTTTGTGGTTGACAGAGGTATGCACCCTGTCCAAGCAGGAACCACAATCTGATTCAGGATAAGTCAGATATTCACCATAAATTAACCTATGCTCAACCTCTGGTAGCTTGACACAGAGCAGATAGATTTTGATTGGTTCCTGCACTTTGGGAACCATAGGGAGTTGTGCTTTGGGTAGAAAATTCAATGATTAATTATACATTGCTGAGTCAGTCAGATTCACATTGCTCCTTCCCACATTTGAATGCAAATGCCACATCTACTCTTTCCTGTCTTGAGACTCCATGCTTAATTTTGCCTCCCTCATAGAGTTTACCTCTAGCACAAATCCATTTTACCTTACCTCATTGAACGTTCACTTGTCTCTGCCTTTAGTGACTTTACTCATTGACACCTGCCGCTTAACTTTCCACAACCTCTCCTGAAACTCTAGTTCAGCTTTAGGGAGTTGGCCTTCAGAAGACCTGAATCTTATTATATTTGCATATGACTATCTTTAAATAACTTCCCTTTGAATTTGCTATTTCGACCTGCTTTGGATTATATTGAACCATGTTGTAGATAGGTAATTATAGCTTTAAAACTACTCTGATTGATTTGAGTTGTAACTTTGCTAATCTGTTTATTAACCCTCATGGCTTGCAAATCTACTACACTTTGTCATCCTTCTGGTGAACAAATGTGCTTCACTGGCCCAGAAATACTGTGGAACTGTTGATGTTAATCCCCAATTCACGACAAAAATCCATCCACTTTAGTGCAGATTGTGGCTGAAATTTCCACCAAGGATTTGTAGGGTGCAAACTCAATCCCTCACTTCTTTAATTACACCTATAAGTGTCAGTGGCAGGACTTGGACTTAATGTTCTTGGGTCAACAAGAGGCTAAGGGCCAGATATTAGCAGATACTCCTGTCTTACTCTTGGATTCCATAAGTAAGCCTGGAGCACTTCTGGCTTACTCCTGGAATTTCTGAATTATACAGGCATACTTCAAGAGTAAGTCACACCCACTCATAGCAAAACCTTTGTGAAACAAGCCATTGTTATGTCATGGATTTTTACAGAGGGGTATAAGATCTGGTTGTGTGGTATCAGCTTTTTGTGCCATTCTTAATCCTTTATAGTGTCTTGACTTTGAAGCCAGGTAGTTGTACACAAGGTCCCAGTCAAGGTTTATGTTATACTTGGTGATAAAAGGCAACTCATTTTTTCCAGTAACTGTTATGTACATCAAACCTAGAAAATCATGGATTCTTCTGCAGTTATTTTCAATGTGTTTATTTTCACTTGGAACATCCTGCTCTTCATGACCCCACTTGAATCCCAGAATATTTTTTATTATTCACAGGTTTACTATATTTCGCTAAAGTTCTTGAACTGTCTTCTGTTTTTATTTCTTTCATTTTGTTGTACAGAGTATGTGCTCAAGCCTCATATGTATGCGAAACACCTGATGACTGTGTGCGGTGCTGTGCCACAAATAGCAGTGCTGTGCTGCACTACTTTTGAAACACAGGGATGCACAGTATTTACAGGAATATGGCGCAGCCCGGTGTTTCCCCCTGTGCCGGTGCTAAATTAAGCTGCCTGCCAATTGGAGGGAGGAGTATCTGGCACCTAGGGAACTGGCTATATCCGCGAGAATGAGGATGCTGAAGATAACTTACTTAAACATCATATATCTGTCCCCACTGTGTCTACAGTGCATATGCCCTGTGGGCCCTCCTGGCTGCCTGAGATGTGGTCTACTGCAAGTGGCCTGGGAGTGCTCGTGATGCGTCCCTTCTGGGTGAGTATCGAGATTTTTAAGGTCCTGGGGCGTTTGATTGGGTTGACTGTGAGGGTGGCGCTGTTGGGCCTTCTGTAGGAGTTGGGGGGGCAATGAGCTGATCGAATATTTGTGGGGGATGCGTGCCTTGTGGCCAAAACAGACATTGCACTACCATGGAGAAGCCTGGTGGGGCAGTCGATTTCGAAATTGCGAGCCAAAATAGAGAGACTGGTGCTCTAACTAGAAAAGCCGATCTATGAGGCATCTGGCTGCCCTCAGAAATACGAGACTATGAGAAACTCTGGGGGAAATGGCGGGCCCACCATGGGTTGAATTTTTGAGCAGTGGAATTTTTCTTTTGTTTGGGAAGAGGAGAATGTTATCAACTGCAAGAATTGTACCGATCTGCTTCAACCAATCGTGCTGTTATATGCTCACTGTCATGTTTTGCTTATTAACAAAATAAAATTGGTTATGAAAAAAAAAAGATTAAGCTGCCTGTGCCAGTGCAGGCATTGTTGCACCACAGTGCAGGGATGTCTGCATTGAGGAGATAGGTGTTCCTTCCTGCACATAAACAATCTATTATGGCGATTTGGTACTTCTATGTGTGCTGCAAATGTAGTAGCAATGTCGGAAGTTAAGTCCTTCTAAAACTTGAGGATGACTTAGATCAACAGAGTCCTCAGAGCATTTCTAAAGTGAGGTCCTTTCATCTTGAAATCTAAAATGCCAATGTAGTAGCAATGTCGAAAGATAAGTCCTTCTAAAACTGAGGATATAACTATGACTTTCATAACTAGGCATCTATTGTAATCCAGTAGGTTCCTTGAGAAGTCTGGACTTAGCACATGATTTGTAATGTTCCTCATTCCCAAAACCACAGTGTATTCTTGTATCTTACATCTCCCTTTTAGAAAATCATTCTAATTCCCCTTCATTTTCCCATCAAATTATCACAGACATTACCTTTCTTTCATTGAGGTTTTTCAATGAAAACAAATAATATTCTAGTCCGTTTGGCTGTGTTATTCCTCACATAAAGTGGATCAAAAGCGTAGCTGCTTGTTCCCTGCATCCTCATAAAAGTCAGAGCAGATTGCAGATTCAGCCACGCGTTTCTTTCAACACCCTGGACAGCCACCAAACAATTACAAAAAACTATAGTCTTATTTTTTATTGAAAATGTAATGAGTGCACAGAGAATGCGACTCTGCATTCAACCTCTCAAAGGTGTCTCACCTTCCCTAGATTCTAGAGAACACAAACATTTGGCAGAGTTGTCTCTCCTACTGCACATCTGTCAAATCTTTCCGGAGGAAGATGGGTCGTTATCGAGGCGTTCACGCTTGCCAAACTACCAAAATAGAACTGTTCTTACACCAATGTTTGGTTTCTCCAATGACAGTAGCCATTGTGTTCTGTCGAGTCTTTAGCTCTATGAAAACATATCTGTGACACGCATTTGCACGTCATAGACTCCTTTTAACAAATTATCCAGAAAGTGAGTAGGCGATTCTTCACCGGATTTTCAGAACACCTTCTAGGTTACTCCATGACACTGAAATACATTCGTTGATCATTTAGTTTCTTTTACAATTAAAACAGAAGATCTCATTTGAAAAAAAATGAGAGGGTGGATCCACATGGCTGGCTGACATGCAGTGCAACTACGCTGCATTGATTGAAATCTATTAACCCATTCTAATTCAGATTGTTGTATATTTCCCTCATCAGAATCTCCTATGGACAGAATTACGATTATCATGATTTATAAGAAGTGGCTCTCAAGGGTTTAGTAAATCCGGGGAAGATGCCCTGGATGCAGGTGGTCGCTAGGTATACATACAGGGAGTGCAGAATTATTAGGCAAATGAGTATTTTGACCACATCATCCTCTTTATGCATGTTGTCTTACTCCAAGCTGTATAGGCTCGAAAGCCTACTACCAATTAAGCATATTAGGTGATGTGCATCTCTGTAATGAGAAGGGGTGTGGTCTAATGACATCAACACCCTATATCAGGTGTGCATAATTATTAGGCAACTTCCTTTCCTTTGGCAAAATGGGTCAAAAGAAGGACTTGACAGGCTCAGAAAAGTCAAAAATAGTGAGATATCTTGCAGAGGGATGCAGCACTCTTAAAATTGCAAAGCTTCTGAAGTGTGATCATCGAACAATCAAGCGTTTCATTCAAAATAGTCAACAGGGTCGCAAGAAGCGTGTGGAAAAACCAAGGCGCAAAATAACTGCCCATGAACTGAGAAAAGTCAAGCGTGCAGCTGCCACGATGCCACGATGCCACTTGCCACCAGTTTGGCCATATTTCAGAGCTGCAACATCACTGGAGTGCCCAAAAGCACAAGGTGTGCAATACTCAGAGACATGGCCAAGGTAAGAAAGGCTGAAAGACGACCACCACTGAACAAGACACACAAGCTGAAACGTCAAGACTGGGCCAAGAAATATCTCAAGACTGATTTTTCTAAGGTTTTATGGACTGATGAAATGAGAGTGAGTCTTGATGGGCCAGATGGATGGGCCCGTGGCTGGATTGGTAAAGGGCAGAGAGCTCCAGTCCGACTCAGACGCCAGCAAGGTGGAGGTGGAGTACTGGTTTGGGCTGGTATCATCAAAGATGAGCTTGTGGGGCCTTTTCGGGTTGAGGATGGAGTCAAGCTCAACTCCCAGTCCTACTGCCAGTTCCTGGAAGACACCTTCTTCAAGCAGTGGTACAGGAAGAAGTCTGCATCCTCCAAGAAAAACATGATTTTCATGCAGGACAATGCTCCATCACACGCGTCCAAGTACTCCACAGCGTGGCTGGCAAGAAAGGGTATAAAAGAAGGAAATCTAATGACATGGCCTCCTTGTTCACCTGATCTGAACCCCATTGAGAACCTGTGGTCCATCATCAAATGTGAGATTTACAAGGAGGGAAAACAGTACACCTCTCTGAACAGTGTCTGGGAGGCTGTGGTTGCTGCTGCACGCAATGTTGATGGTGAACAGATCAAAACACTGACAGAATCCATGGATGGCAGGCTTTTGAGTGTCCTTGCAAAGAAAGGTGGCTATATTGGTCACTGATTTGTTTTTGTTTTGTTTTTGAATGTCAGAAATGTATATTTGTGAATGTTGAGATGTTATATTGGTTTCACTGGTAATGATAAATAATTGAAATGGGTATATTTTTTTTTGTTAAGTTGCCTAATAATTATGCACAGTAATAGTCACCTGCACACACAGATATCCCCCTAACATAGCTAAAACTAAAAACAAACTAAAAACTACTTCCAAAAATATTCAGCTTTGATATTAATGAGTTTTATGGGTTCATTGAGAACATGGTTGTTGTTCAATAATAACATTAATCCTCAAAAATACAACTTGCCTAATAATTCTGCACTCCCTGTATGAAGAGACGATTTTATTATTTTCTTGTGGACTGTGGGACACATCCAAAATGTATGTTGATGTTTGGATTGCCTACATTCAGACATTAAAAGCGTCACCCACTCTTATTGTGGATGCTCCAACAGGGCAAGGGAAACTCGGGTAGAAGTGCCCATAAGCTGTCAAAACGGCCTGAGGTAAGCAAGAATAAAAATAGCGGCCTAAGGAAATACTGGTGCAGGGACCAGGAGCGCTACGAAAAGAGACTTCATGTTACACGCAGAAGAACAGCATGTAAAATGGCTGTCTTGGAGTGTTATATATTTAACAGCTCCACATGTCCCACATTGTTTGCGAAACAAAAAGAAAGCAGAATGATTGTGCACAGGGGGTTCACTTAACCCCATCGCTGGGAGGCCTTTTCCCCCTCAGGTGCCAAGCTTTTTTTGGCTGTTTGGCGCAGTTCACGCTTAGGCCCTTATAACGTTTTGTCCACATAAGCTACCCAAGCCAAATTTGCCTCCTTTTTTTGCAACATACCAGAGATTCTAGAGGTACCCAGACTTTGTGCGATTCCCTGAAGGATACCATGATATTAGCCAAAATACAGCGAAAATGTAGTTTAAAAAAAAAAATGGGAAAAAAGGGCTGAAGAAGAAGGCTTGTGGTTTTCCCTTGAAAATGGCATCAACAAAAGGTTTGCGGTGCTAAAATCATCATCTTCCCAGCTTACAGGAACAGGCAGACTTGAATCAGAAAACCCCATTTTTCAACACAATTTTGTCATTTTACTGGGACATACCCCATTTTTACTATTTTTTATTCTTTCAGCCTCCTTCCAGTTAGTGACAGAAATGGGTGTGAAACCAATGCTGGATCCCAGAAAGCTAAACAGTTCTAAAAAGTAGACAAAATTCTGAATTCATCAAGGGGTCATTTGATAGATCCTGCAAGAGCTTCCTACCGAAAATAACAGTTGAAATAAAGAAAATATTGAAATTGAGGTGAAAAAAACAGCAATTTTTCTCCACGTTTTACTCTGTAACTGTTTCCTGCGATGTCAGATTTTTTAAAGCAATATACCGTTACATCTGCTGGACTCTTCTGATTGCAGGGATATTTAGGTCTTAGAGGTTCATTAAGAACCCTAGGAACCCAGAGCCAATAAATGAGCTGCACCTTGCAATGGGTTTTCATTCTATACCGGGTATACAGCAATTCATTTGCTGAAATATAAAGAGTGAAAAATAGGTATCAAGAAAACCTTTGTATTTCCAAAATGGGCACTAGATAGGGTGTTGACAAGCAGTGGTTATGTGCACATCTCTGAATTACGGGGGGCTCATTCAAGCATGTGAATAAAAGGACATTTCTCAAATAGACGTCTTTTTTACATACTGTCTTACATTTGGAAGGAAAAAACGTAGAGAAAGACAAGGGGCAATAACACTTGTTTTGCTATTCTGTGTTCCCCCAAGTCTTACGATAGAAATGGTACCTCACTTGCATGCGTAGGCCTAATGCTCGCGACAGGAAACAAAACATGGACACATCACATTTTTATTGTGAAATCTGATGTGTTTTTTGCAAAGTCCCCAGCTGTAGATTTTGGCTTCTAGCTCAGCCGGCACCTAGGGAAACCTACCAAACCTGTGCATTTTTTTAAACTAGACACCTAGGGGAATCCAAGATGGGGTGACTTGTGGGGCTCTCGCCAGGTTCTGTTACCCAGAATCCTTTGCAAACCTCAAAATTTGGTCAAAAAACACTTTTTCCTCACATTTTGGTGACAGAAAGTTCTGGAATCTGAGGGGATCCACAAATTTCCTTCCACCCAGCATTCCCCCAAGTCTCCCGATAAAAATGATGCCTCACTTGTGTGGGTAGGCCTAGCACCCGCAAAAGGAAATGCCCCAAAACACAACGTGGACACATCACATTTTCCCAAAGAAAACAGAGCTGTTTTTTGGAAAGTGCCTAGCTGTGGATTTCGGCCTCTAGCTCAGCTGGCACCTAAGGAAACCTACCAAACCTGTGCATTTTTTAAAAGTAAACACCTAGGGGAATCCAAGATGGGGTGACTTGTGGGGCTCTCACCAAGTTCTGTTACCCAGAATCCTTTGCAAACCTCAAAATGTGGCCAAAAAAACACTTTTTCCTCACATTATGGTGACAGAAAGTTCTGGTATCTGAGGGGAGCCACAAATTTCCTTCCACCCAGCTTTCCCCCAAGTCTCCCGATAAAAATGGTACCTCACTTGTGTGGGTAGGCCTAGCGCCCGTGACAGGAAATGCCCCAAAACACAACGTGAACACATCACATTTTCCAATGAAAACAGCGCTGTTTTTTACAAAGTGCCTAGCTGTGGATTTTGGCCTCTAGCTCAGCTGGCACATGGGGAAACCTACCAAACCTGTGCATTTTTTAAAACTAGACACCTAGGGGAATCCAAGATGGGGTGACTTGTGTGGCTCTCACCAGGTTCTGTTACCCAGAATCCTTTGCAAACCTCAAAATGTGGCCAAAAAACACTTTTTCCTCACATTTTGGTGACAGAAAGTTCTGGAATGAGAGAGGAGCCACAATTTTCCTTCCACCCAGCATTTCCCCAAGTCTTCTGATAAAAATGGTACCTCATTTGTGTGGGTAGGCCTAGTGCCCGCGAAAGGAAATGTCCCAAAACACTATGTGGACACATCAAAATTATCGAATACAAAACTACCTGTTTTTGCGGGGGGGCACCACATTTTTGGTCCTGGGTTCAGCATCCATCTAGGGAAACCCACCTAACCCAGCCATTTCTGAAAACCAGACACCCGAGGGAGTCCAGGGAGGTGTGTCTTGTGTGGATTCCCCAATGTTTTCTTACCCAGAATCTGCGGCAAACCTCAAATTTAGCTAAAAAATCATGTTTCCCACATTTCTGTGTGGAATCACTGCACCAGTGACAAATTTCCTACCATCCAATGTTCCCCTCAGTCTCCAGGTAAAAATTATACCTCACTTGTATAGGTGGGCCAAGTGCCTGTGAAAGCCAAAAACATGTCAAAATTGAGGGGGAACCAAAGCGGGTCCAAAAGAGCAGTTTGAAAAAAAAAGATTTTTAGGCTGACAAGTGCAGCAGAATTTTTATCGGTACAGATGAGACAATGCTGGGTGGTAGGAATTTTGTGGATTCCTGCAGATTCTGGAAGATTCCATCACAAAAATGTGGGAATAATGTGTGATTTCCAGGAAAGCTGGAGGTTTCCAGGGCATTGTCGGTAAGAAAATGGTGCAGGTGCGGGTGAAGCACACCACCCTTGACTAACCCAGAGGTTTAGTTTTCAGATGTGTCTAGTTCTTGTGGATCTTTCTACATGGCAGCGTCCAAAGTCCAAAAAGTGCCACCCTCACCATTCCAAGTGGGACGATTTTGAGAGTTAGCCAAGCTCTCATGGCCCAATTGTAAAACCAAAACCCAAAATAATCAAATGTCCTCTTGCTTACCGAGGGATAAGATGTTTTAGTGTGCGGGGGGAGAGCTGAATGACTATTACCCCCTTCAGTTGGGGTGGGAGCATAATCAGGCCCATACTGGTTGGTACCTCACTATTTTCTTTTTCATTCCCTGGTATCTAGTAGACTTTCTGCCCCCCCCCCCCACCCCCTGGGGTGTGGATCAGGGGTAATTGCCCCATCTGCCCACTTGTGGGCAGAACAACTTTGTCCTAAATTTTTTGGGGTGGGGGCATTAGCATAGAGGGGCAGATATGGCCAACAGTAATTATGCCCCAATGGGGAGTGACCCTTGCCCAAGGGGCTGCCCCCCAAAACAAAACACACACATACACACACCAATCCCTGGTGCCTACGTGGTTTGATTGGCCTAATAGAAATAGGCCTAAACTAAATTTATCCCCCAGTGGAACAACCCTTGCCTAAGGGGTTGCTCCCCTTGCGTGAAATTGACGGCAGATTGGCTTAATAAAAATAGGCCGGTCTGCCCCCAAGAGGGATCAGAAATGGTCTAAATACAATTTGACCACCAGCGGAGCAACCCTTGCTCAAGGGGTCGCTCCCCATATATAAAAAATAAACAAAAAAAATATTAATCCCTGGTGTTTAGGGGTTTTTACCCCCTTGGGGGCAGATTGGCCTAATTGTAATAGGACGATTTGCCCCCGGGGGTGCAGAAAAGGCCTAAAAATATTTTGCCCCCCATGGAGCGGCCCTTGCCCAAGGGGCCGCTCCCCTCATTCAATAATATTAAAAATAAAACCCTGGTGTCCAGTGGTTTCGTCTAATAAAAATAGACCAATCTGCCCACAAAGGGGGTCAGAAATGGCTAAGAGTAATTTTGCCCCCCCGGGGAGCGACCCTTGCCTAAGGGGTTGCTCCCCACATAGAAAACAAATAAAAGAAACAAAAAGAAATATTAACCCTGGTGTCTACGGGTTTCTGCCCCCCCCTGGGGGCAGATCGGCCTACTTATAATAGGCTGATCTGCCCCCAAGGCACGATGCGGCTACAGTTTGGATGCTGCCATATGCAAAGCAGTCTTGATCCTACTCTGATGGGCGCAACCTAGCTTGAAATGTCAGGCCAGGTCCTCCCTGAACTGGAATACAAACAACCCTGGACCCTTTTCACTCTAGTTAGGGTGCATCAGCAAGATAAAGTTTTGTTCCAGTGTCAATGTGTTCACTACACTCATATCTGTCATACCCTTCCCACGTAGGGTGACACACTAAAGTACACAAAAAAGTGATGGATGGAATGCTTGAATCAATATCAGGCACTGGTAATTACTCAGGTCACCTCACAGTCCATTTAAGGGTGACAATATGTTTCAACATCAATGAGATACTATTTTTAAACAATGTGGTAATTTTTCAGAATGCATATGTGTACTGCTCCACACTGAAAAGATTTGTATAACAAGTGATGCACCTAGATAATGAAGAGAAAAGTACAAAATGCTCAGTTGTTAAGTCATTATATAGTGAAAGACCATGCAAGAGAAACTTACATGGATGATCTTCAAAGAAGTCAATGTTGACCATTTATGTGCGGGTTGCTAAGGCAACATCCTGAAACCTCTCATTCTCAGTCATTTTCTGCCCCTTGTGCAGGTAGATTCCTCATATTGCACATATTCACACTTTTAGTAAAACGTTTTTACCATGAAAATTTGTTTTTTTCTGTTTAAAATAAAAAAGGCCATCCTCTTTTCTAACATAACAGCATATGAACAGAGCATTGAATCTAATACCAATGTAATGACTGATGAATATGAATTTTCTATTGAGAAAGAACTGCATGCAGTGGCTGTTAAGAAATTCTCTTTAGTAAAGGTTGTGTTGGGGCATTATTATAAATGGGCTGTAGTACGCTATGTCATTGTCATCCTTTATTGTTTTAAAAGCTCTTATTATATTGCTCCGTGGCCTGTTTTTCATAGTGTCTGCTCTGATAGCAGCCTTTATGACATTACAAATCAACAGTAATATGTTAGTACAGTGCCATTGTTCAGGGCAAATGGTAATTTCAATAAAATACGTTTGTGGCATCCACGTTTTGTCAACATGTGACTCCAGGTCACCACAGTGGTAGCACATATCAAAATGACCTTTAAGGCTTTATACTTCTGCCTGTTAGTGGTAACAATTTCACACTGACAAACCTCTATGGAAAAGGGAATGTGTGATTAAGCTATAAAAAATTCAAGACAAGATGAAGAAACAGCAAAGAGAAACAAGTAGAAAATACAACACTTTATGGAAATAGAGAACAAAATGCAACCAAAGCATCAGAAATCCAGTAAGTGGAACTGGACATACACAATTTTAAAGTTTAAAATCAAATAAGTACCAAAAACCATTAAGGGCCTCATTACTCGTGGTGGCGGTCATGTTCACCAATGGTTTGGCGGTCCAACTGCCAAATTAAGGCCCGTATTTATACTTTTTGCCGCTAAACTGCGCTAACGCAGTTTAGCGTCAAAAAGTTTTGCGCCGGCTAACGCCATTCTGAAGCGCCATGCGGGCGCGGTATTTATTGAATGGCGTTAGCTGGCGCTAGCAGACCAGCGCTGCCTGGTGTGCGTGGAAAAAAACCACGTACACCAGGCAGCGCCGGCGTAGGGAAAAATGGCGTTAGGGCGTCTTAAAAATGGTGCAAGTCAGGTTGACGCAAAAAAATCGCCTCCACCCGATTTGCGCCATTTTTAACGACGCCCAGACGCCATTTACATGACTCCTGTCTTAGTAAAGACAGGAGTCATGCCCCCTTGCCCAATGGCCATGCCCAGGGGACTTATGTCCCCTGGGCATGGTCATTGGGCATTGAGGCATGTAGGGGGGCACAAATCAGGCCCCCCTATGCCAAAAAAAAAATAGAAAAAAAAAAAATGTTATACTTACCTGAACTTACCTGAATGTCCCTGGGGTGGGTCCCTCCATCCTTGGGTGTCCTCCTGGGGTGGACAAGGGTGGCAGGGGGTGTCCCTGGGGGCATGGGAGGGCAGCTGTGGGCTCATTTTAAGGCCACAGGTCCCTTAATGCCTGCCCTGACCCAGGCATTAAAAAGAGGCGCAAATGCAGGGTTTTTTGGCCCGCCCACTCCCGGGCGTGATTTTTGCCCGGGAGTATAAATACGACGCATTTGCGTCGCAGTCATTTTTTTGGACGGGAACGCCTACCTTGCATCTCATTAATGCAAGGAAGGCGTTCACGCAAAAAAATGACGCTCTTTACTCATACTTTGGCGCTAGACGCGTCTAACGCCAAAGTATTAATATGGCGTTAGTTTTGCGCCGAATTTGCGTCGAAAAAAACGACGCAAATTTGGCGCAAACGGAGTATAAATATGCCCCTAAGAGTTTGGCGGTCAGAACAATATTCCTGACTGGCTGATTGTGGTGCAGGTCGTAATCAGCCAGGGCGGCACCGAAGTCAGCTCTTCCCTGCTGATTGCAATCTGGTTCTCCGCCAGCCTTTTCATGGCAGTTTCACCTCCATGAAAAGGCTGGCAGAGAACAGGTGCAGGAGGCCCCAGGAGGGCCCCTGCACTGCCCATGCCCATGACATGGGCAGTGCAGAGGGCCCCCTGCCCAGCACCCTCGTAATGTGCACTGTCAGTGCAGACAGTGAGCATTAAGAGGGTGCTGGTCCCCCCTGTGGGCAGCAGCATTACTAACGGCTTGATTACAAGCTGGCAACAGTGCTGCCGCCACTTTTCCACTGGGCTGACGTGCGGAAACCTTGAAAAACTATTTCAACACACGGCTCTCACGGGTGCCGGCTCTAATGGGTGCCGGTAGACCTGTCTCGGTCATCCACGTCCAGAGTAGAAAAAGGGTGTAAGGGCCCTTGCGGGCTCCCCTCCTATGGGAAATGTGGTGCCTGTGAGGTGAGCCTCCGACCTCTGGGTCTCGCCATCCAAAAGCTCTGCACTCTGCCAATAAGGGGGGAAGGGCCTCAGCACCTTCTCAGGTCGACAGAGAGACCTCTCTGGCAGCCCCTCCCCAAGGTGAGGTGATGCAGGTGCGAGCCAAGACAGAGCAAAGTCCCATGGGAGGACCCTCCTGAGCTCCCACGTGGGTGGAGCACTCAGCGGGAACAACCACTGTGAGGGCAGGTCATTGAAAGTCTCTTCTGGCTTCAAGCAGGACACTTGCCTGACTTCAAGTGGGCGCGCACTGCTGTGGGAAGCTTCTCCATCAGACCATTGTGTGCTGAGGCATTGATCCAGGACAGGGGAGGGTCTCTCTGTTGTAGTGACCAGCAGCCATGCAGTCCTTCCTGTGCCCTGCATGTCATGCTGCAAGCGCATGTTGTACTTTTTACAGGGGCAGAGTGAAGCGCTACTCATTTTCTTCAAGCTCTCCCTACCTCACCAGACCATGCTGTGGGTGTATTGCTCCCCACACTCAGTCAAGAAGGAGCTCACTATGCCCCAGTGTAGTAATTATATAAAAAAGAACGCCCTTTACACTCTGAGTCTCCCAGGCTGGGAGTAAAAGGCTGAAGCACTCTCCCCGTGCCCTTTGGGGGAGAGACCAAGGAGCAGGATACAGCGCTCCACATGCTCTGGTCTCCTGAGGGGCACTCTGTGGCAGGCAGGCAAGCACAACTAATAAGTAGCAGTTTCTCCTGGCTACTCACAGCAATGCCCTAACTGGGACCAAGTCCGGGAAAAGGCTAGCAGCAGGGCAACATGCATAAAAACAATCCAGATGAGTCATTTGGGCAACCCAATAGACACCAGGCAGCAGGGCAAAAAAAGAAGAGCAGTCCAGATGAGTCCTTTGTACAGCCCAGCAGTCCCTCTGGCAGAGGTTCGGTCCCAGTTCCAAAAGTGCTCTCCAAATCAGGGAGCTACAGCCCTTCTAAGTATATTCAGAAATGTCTTTGTTAAGGAGGTAACTTCAAAAGAGCCCTTTCAACACTCTTTCAACCCAGCCCTGTCTCCAGGCATCAGTAGATGGTAATCAGTCTATTGTGCGAGGGCAGAATGTAGCCTGTTCACATGTAAGTTGTGAATGACCCTCCCTCAACCCAGCCAGGCTGTTTGTTACTACTAGGACATGGAATATGAAGACATATGACCTGCCTTTTACATACACAGCACCCTGCCAATAGGGCTATCTATGGCCTACTTTAGGGGTGACTTAAGTGTAGTAAAAAGGAAGTTTAGGTCTTGGCAAGTGGTTTGACTTGCCAAGTCAGTGTGGCAGTAAACTGCACACACCGGCCCTGCAGTGGCAGGCCTGAGACATGTTTGAAAGGCTACTTCTGTGGGTGGTGCAATCTAATTTACAGACCCTCAGTATAGCACTTTAAAAGGGACTTACAGGTAAATTAAATAAAACAAACAGGTGTCAGCCAATCCTAATACGTTTTAGGGGAGAAAGCACATGCACTTTAGCACCTATTAGCAGTGGTAAAATGCCCAGAGTACTTAAGCCAGCAAAAAGAGGGTCAGAAAAATAGGAGGAAAAAGGCAAAAAGTTTGGGGATAACCCTGCAGAAAGGGTCATTTCCAAAGCTATTGTAGGCCCTACATTTTCCACAGGACAACACTGGGTTACCTAATCATTGTTAATAAGTAACAACCTTTGACTGGGGGCAGGTAGGAATGTTTGGTGCCTGAGAAATTGTAATTTAAAATCATATGTAATGCTAAAGCTAGATTTTAAGTCACAGTTCTGAAAATGTCACTTTTAAAAAGTTGCAATTTTCATTTCCTAACCATTTGGTGTGCAGCCTGTCCCTGAGTCACATGACAATGAGTATTTAGCAGGTGTCCTTTGTGTATTCCTCCCAGACAGCATCACACTACAGGGTTTAAGTGTTTGCAGGATGGGCCATCATAACTTAATGGGGGGGGCTGAGCTGTCACCTCCCACACTTGTACTTCAGAGGCACTGGCCCAGTTCACAGACATAGTACTGGACACTCGTCTATTGGGCCCCCCGACAGACTGGGACAAGGTCAAGGACACAGACAATTCCTGAACACCTCTTTAGGGAAAAACTCCAGACATTTCTCCCACTTCAAAGTAGGCACCAGGTATAAAAAGTGGACCATCAGATCCACTCTAGGACCTGTGGATACTGCAGAAGAAGGACACCTAGCAACCCTGCTGCTTGAGGCCTGCCCTGCTTGCTGAGAAAGAGGACTGGTCCTGCAACTTTCATACCAGGCTGAAGTGACTCCAAGGGCCAGCTGACTAACTTCCCGTTATAGAGACATCACAAGCTGCAGAGGCTGTCTGGCATCTCCCTAGCTGATCTGCAACTGAATCTGCCTGAGCCCTGCTGGCCTATGCTGGAGTGGGTTCCTAATCCCCAAGAGGTGCCTCACAGGTTCTGGATCATCAGTGTGGCTTCAGTTGAACTCCTCCCTAAAGTAAAGGAGAAATTCTGATGTTCTTGGTTGTTTGTGACTGCAACAGCCAGTTCATGCCAAGATCTTACTGCCTTCACTGACCAGTGTTGCGAAGCTCTGGCACTACAATGACTGCCAGTGACAATCAACACCTCATGATCTGAACTTCCCACTAGAGCACCGACAGCCTGCAGTAACTACCAATGTGAATATCCAACAACAAACATTTGTGACACTTGGCCTGGTCTTCGCGCCACAGAGATGACCATTCATGATGCTCTCCTTGCTCTTCGTGGTGTCTTCCACCATGAACTGGACTCTTACCACCTGACTTTGTAATGGTAACTTCTTCAGCTGGCCTTACCTGGTCTCTGTATCCATCAGGTCAGCCTCAACTTCTAACTTTCACCCTGTCTCGAACAATCAAATAACCTTGAGTGGCACGTTGCATTTAGGTGCTATACTTACCTTAAATCTTTAAAATTGCATAGCTCCATAGCTCCAGTTCTAGTGATCAGATGTTTGTCATTTAGGTCTTAAATATTTTATTAAAATGTAATCTGTTTCTTCTAAATTGCCGTGGGAGTTTTCTTTTGTTGTTTCCACTTCATCACTTAAAACTGTCTGCTTTTGTGCTAAGCTGCCAGAGGATTAAGCACAGGTTAATTTAATGACATTTTGTGGTTAACTCTGACAATAGTTCTGGCTGTTGCTTGAGAAGGGTTCACAACCCATTTCAATGAACAACCCAATTTCTCACATTGATGCTCAAAGGTGGGATCCAGTGCTTGTGTTTGTTCAGGCCATACAGTGATTTGGGTAACGCAAAGATCTCATTCAAAATAATTTGATACCAGATTTGACCACTTTTTAAATTTAAATTCTCTTTTTTTTCTCTCAAATTGGTAATTTTGCTGGATTTAATTCCTACCTCACCTTTATACTCTTGGGGCTTTTTTTCTTGTTGCACCAGTGTTACCTTGCCAGATTGACAATAGATCCTGACTGCTTATAATGTTATGATGTGAATAGAGCTCATCCAGATCAATGAAATCAGCAAGGCTGAGCTGAGAAAGGTCTGAAAGAAGAGGGGGCTGACCGTGAAAAAGGGAGTCCACTAACCAGGACCTTCGGGATACCTTGTATGCTTCTGTGAATGCACACTCGTGGAAGGCTTCAACAGAGGATCAAGAGGGTGATGACCCTGAGAAGGATGATGAGCAAGAGGAGAGAAATTATTTGGAAATGGCTCCTGAGGAGAAAGGGGGGCCCAGGGAAATGGAACCTCTATTGTATTCAATGCTGGAAGCAGTGTATCCTTTTAGGAGTTGGAGGACTCACAGGTCAAGAGGGACCTGAAGCTGCGGCTAGTCAGACCGACTATTTTCCAGGTTCTTGCGCCAAAGCAGGGAAGCCCATCAATATATTAAATAGTCTACCTGGCTTTTGGCTAGAGGGGGTACTTACAGGTTAACCCAATTCCTCACAGATATGATTAATAAATTGGCTACAGAACAAAGAAGGATGTTTTCATTTGCCACAGTAAGCGTGTCTTTGTGCCATATTCGCATATATTTATATTCTATCTGTATAGAATAGCAACACACTTGTATTAGTACCTTGTGACTCATGGCCTTACTTTGTGTGGTATTCCATTTTGCTGAGTATTTAAAATATATATATATTTTTTAAAGGCACTCAATAGAATAATTGTCTCTATTGCAAAACTATTTAAGTCTCCACCACCCCAAACACACTACCTCTTTGAGAAGCATTTCACTGCTTACCCTAGCTACCCTAAGAGTCAAGTGGGGAAAGGTGTTCTTGCAGTGCCATCGAAGGTCAGGAACTGTAACTTCAGTGGTAAAATGCCCCAATCACCACAGTTGATGTCCTGTAACTCAACTTGCCCCATGAACCCTAATGAGTTCTTACATTCATCTAAATAGGGATTGTACATTTTGCATTTATGCAATGGGAAGGTATTTCCTCATTTAAATTGTCCCTAATCCTTTGTATATCCTGAAGTATGTAGGGTGTCTTGGTGTGATCATGTTTAAAATATCTTAAAACTACTTGATCTTGAAATCATTTATGAGGATCACACTGCCATGAGGCATGATACACTCTTGAGCATTGTGGAGGGTTATTGGGAGTATAAATATGAAGATTTTTGTAAATTTCATAAGAATAGCTCCCTGGTACCTTGATTCCTTAAACATAAAGATCAGATCAGTGTTGGATGATGTTTACCCTGAGAGACACTGTACACAATATATTAAGCTTCCTCTGGATATACTGTCATAAAGAAATAAACACAGCCAGGTTGAAAAATGACAAGGGTAGCGATGAACAATATGAACGTGCCATGGCAGATGAAGAAACCATTGCGCACTTTTTGCCAATCTGCCTGAAAACATCAAATGCCTGTATTAAAGGGTTTGCCCCCTAATTTAGTGCACCTAATATATTGGATGAAGCAGGTACCTTAGCCTTGTGCTATAGGATTCCTCGTCTGTGATTTACTGTGCCCTTTCCACCTATATCTGGATTGCTAGATTTGCAAATGGCAAATTTACAAATAAATGAAAGTCAGGTTGATTTTAGGTCATTCGCTATCTTCTAGACTTTGAGGCACATTGTTGGACTTATTAAGCAAGTTATTAAGGTGGTCAAATGGGATTTGTAGCCTATGAATGAATTTAAAATACTACTTTGATTTAGTGAACAGATTTATTTTATCAATTTTATTGTGGTTTATTACTTGTTTGAGTGTTGAATTGTATTGTCCAGTGAATAGGAAATCTTTTATAAAGAAGTATTACATTGATCTTAATCTTTGTATAACTTTTATTGTTAAGGCTTATGCTGAGAACAATTAATACATTTTACAGCTAAATCTGGGGACACAGTTTCCCTTACACCTGTACCCTATTACTGACAAGGTGCACTGGTTATTATGTTCTTAAGACCAGTGGGTAGTTATAGTTAGAACCATGTTTCCATAGAAAAAGCGTTTTTTGACTTGCCTATATCTTTGGCACCATTTGACAAATCTTCACGAAATTTTCCAAAAAAGTGTTCTGTTGATTCTTGGTGTGCATGGAAAGTTTTGGGGTCATCCGTCAAGCGGGGACCAATGAAAAGGGGGCTAAAATAACATTGCATTTCCCATGTTAATTCCCATTGGATTTGTCAACACGTCCACAGCCCGAACCACTGGATGGAATTGCTCCAAATTTGGCAGAAATCTAGTGTTCGGTACGCAGATTATGTTTTTTGTTAAGTGGTATAAATCTGTTCAGTAGTTTTTAAGAAATTTAGGGAAATTCAAATTTGTATATCTCTGGTCGCGAAGTGTTCACCAACAAAGACAAGCTTGTGCAGGGAAATGCACAGCTCTGATTAGCTGCCAACACTTCAAACCAGTCCAGGGACTTTTTTTTTTTTTAAATGAAAGGGTCAGGGTGGAGGCACCCTGACCTCTTAGCACTGGTGGGAGGTTCTTAGAGGGACCCCTCCAGAACAAAGAAGCATTTTTATTAATTATTTTTTGCAGCGACTTTGCGAGATTTGCAAACTTGTGGCAAAAAAATAAATAAACAAGCATGGACTCCCGGTCTTGTTTTTTTATAGGCCCCTGGGTGGGTCAGGCGTGAGGGGGACATTAAAACTTTTCTGTGGGGAGCCTTCCGGCTCCCCTGACAGCTCTGGAGACCACCGCCTCCCTGAAGCTTTCATTTCTTTTTTTATGGGGTTGAGTCCGCAGCCACCCACGCCCCAAAGACCACCATCCCCCAGGGCTTCTATTATGTGATATGCTGGGGGCTTGCGGCTCCCCGCTGCCCTGGGACCACCAATCCGAGGCACTGATGAAAGCATATGTGGGGGAGCCCATGGCCCCACCCGCCCTAGGGACCACCACCACCCGGTCTTGTAATTAAACAAATTCAGGGGGGTCCATGGCCCCCCTCGCACCTCAGGAACTACCACAACGCAGGACAAAGTCTAAAAAAAGAAAGGGGGTCCCTTTGGGACCCCCAAGCCCTGGGGACCACCACCCCCTGGGGCTTCTACTTAAATACATAAGGGGGACCACCACCACCCGGGGCTCGGTTGATGTTAGAGGAGGGACACACGGCCCTCCTTGCGGAGCCTCTGCTCCTGCTATGTCCTGTGCATACCTGTTTGCTATGACTTTGCTGCAGCGCTGCAGCCAAGCCAAGCCACAGCAATCACTTTTTAATAAAAAAATAAAATAACTACAAAAGAAGGGACTGCAGGAGAGCACTCCCTGATAGCCCATAAAGGACTAAAAAAATATAAAAAAATAAAAAAAATAAAAAAACTGTATCTCAGTGTGAAGGTTTGTGACCTTCACACTGAGCATTGGGGGTTCGAGACCAGCTGGACCAGCTGGATGTTTTATAATAATAAAGTACAAATTATTACATTTTTTAACAAATACTTTTTTATTATTCATTTTAATTTGTCCAAAAATAGCTCATTATAAGAATATCACAGACATCAAAGCCTCTCTATCGCTCTCCCTCTCACTTTCTTTCTCTCTCTCTCTTTCAATCAATTCTCCCACTCACACACCCATTCATACACTTACAGACCCACTCAGACACAAACACACCCACTCAAAGACCCACTCAGACACTCATGCACACACTCACAGACCCATTCAAACCCTCATGCACTCACTCACATCTCCAGTCAGACCCTCATGCACCCACTCAGACCCAGACAATTTGGTACCTACTCACACACCCAGTCAGACTGTCACACACCCACTCACAGACCCACTTACACCAATACACCGACTCACAGACCTATGCACATATTGACGTAGCCACTAAAAGGCTGAGTATGCACTCTCACACTCAGACAGACAGAGTGACAGCCACTCTTACTCCCTGATACAGTCTCTGACACCTATTCTCACACCCACAGAGGTTGCGGCCAACTTCCGCAGTGCCTGCGCAAAGGTCCATGCACACAATGGGGTTGGGTGGTTAGAGGAGTTGGCCGCAAGGACTGGCTGCAGGCCATCCCTTGTGGGCAACCCCTTCTGTGCACAGGAGAAGGTTGTGCATGGTGCAAGGTTGGGTGCTGACCCTGCACGGTGGGGGTTGAATTCACGTATAGCAATGAAAATTACACTTTGGTAAACAAAACAGAAATTCATTGAAAAATACGAATGTTACAGGGACGTTATAGTTAGGTTCTGAATTTACTAATGCAAAACCATAGAAATTGAGCAGTTATAGTTAGAGTTATTATAAGTAACTAGAACTCACTCCTTATGGTAACTATAACATGCGTCTTCGCCATGCACAGGTAATTAGTTAACTCCACATATTATATAATTGCTAAGATCTTGTATGGCATCTCTGAAATTATCACTGCAACATTTGCTATATAATTATTGATAAGAAAACTGTGCATGGCAAGGGCGCAAGTAATAGTTACTTTAGGGTATGAGTTATAGTTACTTAAAAAAAACATAGACATTGACCTGAAAAAAACATAGGTTACAGGGACGTTATAGTTAGTTTCTGAATTTACTTGTTCAAAACCACAGAAAAGTAACAATTAAGTTATTTCATGTAACTCAAACTTGATCCCGACGGTAACTATAACTCTTGCCTTCGCCATACACAGCTAATGACTCCACATATTAAATCATTGATGACATTTTGTACGCCATCTTTCATATTGTCACTGAAACATTTGCAATCAAATTATTGATGAGACAACTGTGCAAGGCGTGAGCTATAGTTAATTAGGGCACAAGTTTTAGTTACTTGAAAGAACTCTAACTATTATTGATGAATTTCTATGGTTTTTCAGACAGAACCTAACTATAACGTTCCTGTAACATATATACAGTATGTATACATAAATATGTATGTATATTTATATATGTGTGTGCATGTATGTATATATATAAATATATATATAGATATATGTATATCTATCTATCTATCTATCTATATATATATATATATATATATATATATATATATATATATATATATATATTTATTTATACATATATATATCTATATATATACACATATATTTACACACACACACATATATATATATATATATCCAACACACCCAACATGTTTCCGGAAAAATGTCCCCTTGCTTATGGGTCAATAATGCCTTAAACATTTCATTAGGTGAATTTAAAAAAGTGACTGTGCTGCAAAATCATAAACAACTGGACATCACTGAAAGTATGCATG
Organism: Pleurodeles waltl; assembly: GCF_031143425.1. Classification (NCBI taxonomy): domain Eukaryota; kingdom Metazoa; phylum Chordata; class Amphibia; order Caudata; family Salamandridae; genus Pleurodeles; species Pleurodeles waltl. The sequence continues at coordinate 836,044,568 of NC_090437.1, forward strand.
CAAACTGTTACTACATAGCGGCCATATTGGATTGGTTTCAGAATCAAGGCAGTTCATAACATGTTCTTCTTAATAAACAACCGTTCTAAATATCAATCTCATTAATCCGCATGCCCGCTTGTAAATATCTTCTCAACTTAGTCTACAATACAAAGGATACCTGCCCTAGTTTTTGTTTAATCAGGGTTAACTTCCCTTAAACACTGCTACTCATGCTAATGCCCAAGTGAACATTTTTTATTGAAAGGCTGCATCCATAATAAATCACTTTCCTCAATTATACCAATTCATAAAACTATCCCCAATTGGTTCTGTGCACAATTTTCAATATTAAAGAGAAGTGACCCTACTTGACTATACAGTACTAGTTGCACACTAATAACAATAATATAATAATATATTATTTTCTATGTGAACCACATATATCTTATTTATACATTCTTATGCTAATAACTAATATTGAGCCCAAGTGGGCATATGTTACCAATGAGACAATTCCCAATCATCACCACAATAATTATACTGTGCTGGAACAATCTTTCTCTGTTGGAATGCCGTTTGTTGGATGTGTTTTGGGTTGCCTGAGCCCGTTAACATGAGGCGCTGTTCAAAAAGAGGACAGAGATTTGGGACTACTGTTTTGTGGAAATATATACATATAGCGAGAGAGAGAGAGAGAGATCTATATATACACAGTAGAAAGAGAGATAGAAAGAATCGCTACCTGTCTATGTGTGTGTGAACATATATATATATATATATATATATATATATATATAAATATATATATATATATAGAGAGAGAGAGATAAAGATATCACTTTTCCCCAGAGAAACCACACATGTATAAAACTAAGTGATCTCAACAATATACATATAGATGTTACCTAGTGACAGTTGTCACTAGGTAGTTATAGTTAGGACCTAGTTTCTTTAGAAAAAGCATTTGTTGTTATGCTAATAACTTTGATGACATTTGATGAATCTTCACAATATTTTCTAAACTTATACATTGCTAAGTTCAGCTTCTGCCTCGAACGTTTTGGAGTAATCTGTCAAACTGGGGCCAAGAAAAATGGGGGTCCCAAAATGTGTTTTCTCCATTCATTTTTCTATAGGACCTTTAGACAACCTACATTCCAAACCACTGAACAGAATTACATCACAATTGACACCCAGCTAAATTCTGTTACGCAGATCACGCTTTTTATGATTTGGTGATAATCTGTTCAGTAGTTTCAGAGAAATGTAAGGCGAAAAAATATAGATATATAGGGACGCAGAACCAACTGTCCCCGTGCTGATATCTGATTGGTTGACAACACTTCAGCAAGGAAGTGTTGACAGTCATCTTGGGAGTCAGCTTTCCCCTGAGTCCCAGAAAAAAAAAAAGAAAAGGGGCCAGGGCAGAGTCACCATGACCCGTTAGCCCTTGTGCTGGGGTCCCTGAGGGACCCTGCCAGGGCTAAAATTCCTTTTTTTTAATAAACATTGGAACATTTCATGGATGGATCTGCAGGTTTTTCAGAGATTCTTTTTTTTAAATGCAGTCTCCAGTGCTTTTTTTTTATTTGCCCTGGGGTGGGCTAGGTCCCAGAGGCATCATAGAGGATGGGGGCCTTCGAGACCTAGCAACGTAAACCAATTTTAATTGCTAAACGTTATTGGTCACAAGGTTCAACAAAGCCTTTATAACCACCCAATCCCATGCCATGCACGTCCTTTGGCAGTGGGCAGCACAGGATGGCCACAGGGCCTGTCTCTGTCAGTGGATCTTTGATGGGGTGCATGAGTGTATAAGTGGGTGTATGAGTGGACGCATGAGTCTCTGAGTGCATGTATGAGTAAAAGAATTAGTGTATGAATGAGTCTGTGGTTTTTCTTTCAAATTTGTCCATGTTCGCACATGGTGATACAAAATTATTTTAAACCACTGGGTTCAGAGTACCTTGACCCTGATCCCTCATGCCACTTTCAATTTGGATTTTTACCCCCAAGGACCATGTCCTGTGAAATAAAATGGCGGGTGCAACTTTGTGATCAGGTTGCTGTCATCCAATTGCAATGCTTCTTTTCTCATGCGTATTTGTGAAAAAGGGGATTTCGCACATTATTCGCGGCTAGAGATACACAAATGTATTTTACCTTCAATATCTCAAAAACTACTTAACATATTCACACCAAATAAGTGAAAGCATAATCTGGGTACCAACAACCAGCTTTCTTCCAAATTTGGTGTAATTCCGTCCAGTGGTTCGGCCTGTAGTTGTGTCTATAAATCCTATGGAAATTAACATGGGAAATGCAACCTTTTTTGAGCCCCCTTTCTTTTGCTTGATGGATCACTGCAAAACTTTTGATGCGCAACAATAATCACTGCAACACTTTTTTGGGCAAATTTTGTGAAGATTCGTCAAACGGTGGCAAAGCTGTAGACAAATCAAAAAAAATGTTTCCTATGGAAACATGGTCCTAACTATAACTATCTAGTGGCAACCACCTCTAGGTAATATATGTAATGTGATATATATATCACAGGAAAGATTGTGTGGGAGCTTGTCCAGTCACTTCTTCACAAAGGTGAGGACAATTTCTATATTGGAGTAGAGCTGTTCAGTGAGCTCTGCAAAGCTGGCACTGTGACCTTCAGAACAATTTGTTATTGCCACAAAGGATTCCTGCAGGATCTTGTTTGCAAAAAATACCAGAAATTCCAGACTACTGTGTTGCATTACAACAAACTGCTTTCAGTCAAGTTCTCAGACAAGCGTGTTGTGTAAGTGCTCGCTGCAGTTCATGATGAGAGCACTTCCCCATCATGGTTTGGGGTCACATGATCGAAGTTCACAAATCCACCTGTACACTTGATTACAACAAGTACTTGGGAGGAATGGACAAGAACAAGCAGGTTCTTCAGCCATACAATGCGAGTAATAAAACTCGTACTTGGTACAAGAAATTGTTTACCCACCTGATCCAACTGGCAACATAAAATGTGTATGTTGTCTATTGGCAGACAGCCACAGGAAGACTCATGTCTTTTCTTGACTTTCAGTCATCTGTCATTGAAAGTCTTACTGCTTCAGAAGCAGCATCCTCCAGATCATATGTTCTGGAGAATGTGGCAAGGCTACAGGAGGAACACTTTGCTGATTGCATTTGTAAAACACCTAAAACCATGTTGTTGCTGTAAAGTCTGTTCGAAGCAGGGAGAGGCAAGAGGGTCGTGTTTATGCCCATGTCATTCAGGGCTGTGTTTTCCTACTTGCTTTATCTTGCATCATTCGAAAGCGAACTACTGGGAAATTAACTGAGGTAGAGCTTCAGTTAGCTAAGCTTTTCAGTGGCTGTTTGTGGATACCTACTGTCCATACTTATCGTCCATGGGCCACTACTTTGCTAGGCAAGCAGCCGCAGAATTTTAGTTCCTCTACTTAAGGGAATCATGGACTTCCCTATGGCCTGCTCTGCAGTCAGAACATGGTAGGTGTACTGTTTGCCGATTGACAAGTGCATTATACTCACCACACTGCACATACTGGTGGACAGAACAAATGCCATGTTGTCACTGACTATCCTGTGTGGCAAAATGTTAAAGGTCTGATTGGACTTTGAAGTGCTTATAAGGGAACTTATGTATACTTCTCAAGGACCACCCTGATTTCCCACGAGAACCAGAATAAGTTTAGAAAGTCAAACAAATATCCCATGGGACTTATTCACTAACATTTCTACTTGCTTTGGAAGTGTACAAACTCAATTAGTAACTTGTATCATAGGCAGTTTTTTTTTTTTTAAAAGGGGTACAGGACACAATATCATTAATGATGATTGATTTCACATCCTTAGTATAAGATGCAAGGAGTACCTTTAACTCTTGTGTGATCCATTCCTGTTATGTACACTAGGCCCCGGCAGACCACTGGGGTGGCATTTTTATCGAGACAAATGATAGCATGATGGGTGGCAGGAAGTTTGTGGATCCATGCATATTTTGTGGAAAAATTTGCTGCATCCATGTTGCACTTAGGGCCATTTTTTATTGGATTTTGCTGCATTTAGCATTTCAAATGTAAGTCAGTGCATAAGAAAGATGGCCCTCCAAATCATATGCTAGCACGGGTACTCACAAATTCAGAGATGCAGAATTAACCACTGCTCCTAACTCCACATCCTGTGTACATTTCACAAATACATGAGTTTCCTTTATACCTATTTTTCACTCTGACTATTTTGCTATAAGAATTGGTCTATACTCTTGATTCAATAAAAAACTATTGTACATTGCAGCTCAGTTGTTGGCTCTGGGTACCTTGGGTTCTTGGAGAACCTACAAACCCTATATAGCCCCACAGCCAGAAGTGTCTAGTGGACATAATGGTAAATTGCCTTTATCAATCGGCAATCATGACAAACAATTACGGATGAAAATGTTCTCACAAATGCCCATTTTTTCCTACTCATTTTCAATGTTTCTTTATTTCAACAGTAATTTTCCTTGACAAACCGCTGAGGGATCTACACACAAGACATTTTTCTGAATTTAGAATTGTGTCTACTTTTCAGAAATCAATAGCTTTTCTGAGTCATCCATGGGTTTCATACTGGTTTCCACCATAAACTGGAAGAAGAGATAGCCTACCTCTTAGACAAATGCCAAAACTGTGTTACGAAATTAGATTTTGGATTCGACTCTGCATTTTCCTGAAATCTGGGAACATGGTGACTTTAGTACAGCAGACCCTTTGTGGATGCCAAGTTAAGGGAAAAAAATAGACACTGTTATCTGGGACACTTGTTCCCTATTTTTCTAAAACAAAACTCAAACGTTTTCTGTACTTTGTCCATTTCCTCGGTCGGGTCACAATTTTTAGGATGTTGGAAAAGAAGGATGCAAATTTGGAGTGACACTTTATGTGGAAAAAAGTTATGGAGCCCTAAGCGCAAACTACCCCAAAGAGCCAGACAAGGAATCAGAACTGGGGGTGGGGGAGAGTGGGAGGCCCTGGATCTAAGAGGCTAATTGACCAGTAACAAGACATAATGAATCCTGTCACAGACGATAGGTCTACACACACACGTGAGGCACCATTTTTATCAGGAGACCTGGGGGGATGCCGGGTAGAAGAACGTTTGTGGCTCCCCACTGATCCTAGAAATATGAGGAAAATGTGTTTTGTAGTCAAAGTTTTAGGCTTGCAAGGGATTCTGGGTAAAATGAAAACATGAGGAGAGCCATGAAAAGCATCCCACTATAGATACCACTAGGTGTCTAGTTTTCAAAAATTTACATATTGGCTAGATTTCCCTAGCTCTTGATTTCAACATGTGGACCAACAAATGTCCCCTTGAAATTACATCACCCCCAATGGTTAGCTCATTCTTCACTTTTTGAAATAAATGTATACCATCCTTTACATTCTTCTCCGCAGGCCAATGCTTACAAATAAAAACCTTAACACTTCCTTGGCACTCATCACATTCTGCACATTGTTTCCATTCCTGCAAGCTTATTGCTCCATCCACAAAGACCAACACATCCACCAAACCCACAACACACTCCACCTCCTCCTCTTTGTGACTATTTGCCATGCTAGTAATGGGACACCTGGAGAGAAAATTAGCATGGGACTTCTACCCACCTGGAATGTGTTTGACAACATAACTGAATTCATACATTCTAGAGAGCAATCTTACCATCCATGGGCAGACTTTGTTAAGAGCATTCTCAAACATGGGTTAAACAAGGGGCTTACGGTCAGTTACAAGGATAGATTTCTTCCCTCAAAGAAAAGGTGCAAAATGCCTAATTGCCCAAATGTGGGCCAGAGCCTCTGTTTCAATCATACTGGGGTTACCCTGAGGTTTTGTTAAGCATCTGGTAGTCAAAGCAATAGTGTGTTCTTTTCCCTAAACCAGTTGAGTAAGTACAGCTCCCAGACCCACCCCACTTGCATCACATGTAACCACAGACTGCACATCACCCCTGAAGCCATATAGAGCTGAATCCTTAGCAATTAGATCTTTTCAAATTTTAAAAACAGCCTTCTTCGAACATTCTCAAAGAAATTGCTCAGCCTACAGTAACAACTTCCTTAGTGGCTCTGTCTGGAGTACAACATTGTCAATAAAGTGTGAGGAATACTCACATATCCCCAGAAAAGATCTCAAGTCTTCCTTATCCTTAGGTGCAGTGCTGCTTTTGATCACATCTACCAAATCTGTTGATGCCTTTTCCAGAAATGTGGTGACCAAGGTATTCCAAACTTTCCAATAAAAAACTATTTTTTTTCCTTTTTTTGTGAATCCATGATTTTGTAAAACACTCAAGACCTCACCCAAGCATTTAAATGATCCTTCATAGACGTAGAAAAGACAGGTTATCATACTGATATGCCACAGCATTCTTACACTCCCTAAACAACTTAAACATCATTTTTGGAAAACTAACGCTGAAGATTCTAGGCCAAACAGCAACTGCAGGAACCTAAAAGCCCCCAATGGTTTATAAAAGGCTGTCAGAGAGCATGACTCGTTCCATTAGCCCCACTTGGTGATATGCCACTCTCAAATCTAAGCATGAAAATACCTTGGCACTACCCACCTGAGCCAACATCTGAATTTTAGGTAAAGGAAAACAATTAATATGTTCTCATTGAGAGGCCTCAGGTCAATCAAAGGCTAGTGACACCTGTCTTCTTCTTCCTAACTATAATGGGAGATACCCTTTGAGATGAGTCAATCGGTTCAATAACTTTGCACACAATTTCTGCTTCAATTGACTTTGAATACTTAGGGAAAAACTCACTTTTTATGGATGACAGGAATAGCATTTTCCTTAAGGATACTTTTGTGTTTTCAACCATAAACAGTATCCAGCTTGTCCTCAAGCAATTACTTATGGTTTTCTAATAGGCATTGAAGTGAGTCAGTCTGGACAGGAATCTCCACCAAGGAAATGGGACATGAGGTAAAATCAAACCAAATTTGCCTTGCTCTTGGCAACCTAAAATGTTCTAGAATTTCATAGCTATATGTACTTTCATGACCAGTGACATGTAATTCCACAAGATCCTCCCATTAAAATACCCCATCATATCAATGCTATAGCCTTCAAAATCATTTGTGTGAACATCAGGGGGTAAGAGGTATTTGTAACTCTAATCTACTATGACCTGAGCTTCCACTTCACCTATTTGGACCACACAAGCTGGGTCTCCATCTCTCTTCAGCTGATGTGTTGCTCACTACAGTCTTTATAGAAAAGACAACATTGTGAAGTACGCTTTACTCTCTGAATTATCATTACATATTGCAAGCATACCAACGTTTTTGCATTTTAAACATGTTTTTCCCACAGCTTGACATCGTTTGGAATTTACCAAATTGACATTAGATCCACACCCAAAACAACCACCCATTTTCCTGCCCTCTGGGACAGTAGTAAACAAACACAAATGATGGAGGGAATGTGGAACCAATCAAACATTCAACCCCAGTCACAGATCTAGGTATAATCCATCAATTCCTTCGCTCACCATGCCACCCCAGTTTGGACCCAGCCATATGCAAATCAGTCTTATCCTTCTTCCCCATGGGAACAGTCCAGCCCGAACTGCCAGGCCAGGTCTTCCCTGGATCAGAAAAAAGCATCCTGGGACCGGTTTCAGGTTATCATCCTTCATCAGCCAGGCTAGCTTGAATCCAGTGGCACAGTGAACATGGGACCCACGTCTGGGCATACCTGGAGCACTTATGGTGATAAAAGCAAAGAAGCACAAATGATGTTTTGTCCAAACTCGGATTCCTGCAGCATAAGTCTTTCCTGCATTCTCTTATCAGAACAGTTTACATATAATGGATTTTTCAGATATGAATTAATGTTTCCATCAAACTTGCAAGTCGATATCAAAATTTGCAAATCAGCAAAAAACTGTCAATTGATTCCTGTTATAACTGACGACAGGTGAAAAATCAGCGTCTTTTAATATTTATACTAGTGTCCTCCTTGAAGTCATTTTTTGTCTATTGACTGCTTCTAAATATATATCCCAATCAGTTTCCAAAGACTATGTTTCAGGAGGAAAGAGATCAAAAATGTGCTGCCCTTCTAAGCCCAAACAATTATAAAGGAGAGCCATCAATTGTAATTAGGTAACTCTCAAAAGTTTTGAACCATTGTTTCCACTTACATTTCTGAATTCCAGGTTGTGCCAGGAATGTCACTAGACAATTAACATTCTGCATTTTGTATTATATAATAGTCAGAGGGAATAATAATGTTATAACAAGAACTGCCCAAAAATGTTATAACAAGTGGAGGTAAACACTGAAATCAACCAAAGAGATGCTTTCAGAGTTTCCACAGAGTGTTTTTATAGAAGGAAAGCAGTGGTAAGGTGTATAACTAAAGTGACTCTGAAGTGGAACCCAATCAGAACTATTGTTAGAACTACAGCACAACAGAGAGATGGCATAATCTGGAAGACGTGAGGCTCAGGAAGAATCAGGTGAGTTCGCTGTTTTACTTGTGTATCTTCGAGTTGTGCTATAAACTGCTTTGCCCTTACAGCTGAGATGGGCAGTTGCCGTATGAATGACTTTATTCAGTGCAAGACATTCAGAGATGCACTGATGTCACAATGAGAGAGAGTTTCGAGGAAGTTGGAGGTGAGACACGAGGCTGAGAGCACGGCCATAGCTCCGCTAATGAGGAGGTGTGCTTATTGATGGTCATGCGCTGGGATAAGGCTGTAGGGTGATGTGAGGTGAGCTCTCATGTTGCTGCTTGATTAAAATAAACTGGTGGGGCACACGTCACCCCAAAATTCCAAAAAGGAGAATATGATTTGTAAGCTTTGTACAGCAAGCCTGCAAAAGTTTAATCTATTGTTGTTCACCAGGTGCCCTCTTGAATGGTCTGCTAATTGCCAAAATATGTAGGGTCCCTCAGTACACATATGATGATAATCACAAGGTTCAATACAGTAGGTCCAATGCAGTTTATTTCCTTACGATACCAACAAGACATCAAAATGGCCTCGCCCACAGCCACTCCAAGCACCAGCTACCAAATGACAAAACATGGAATTTTGATGATAAGGCCTCTGTGCCAATATTCTAAAATTCTTTAAAGGACTAGAAACCAGACAACACATATGTATTAAAAAGGGAACTTTAGACTTTGCAACATGATTCATTTGCCAAGTCAAATTGTCAGTTTACAACTGCATACAGGCTGCAATGGCAGGTCTAGGATATATTTTAAGGGGCTTCCTAAGTGGGTAATGCACTAAGTGATGCAGGCCCAGTAGTAGCATAATCATTATAAGCCAATTTGACCATGCATTATGACTTTGGCACAGGCATTTTAGCACTGATCAGCAGTGGTAAAGTGAACAGGGTTCTAAGGACAACAAAAATGAATTCAGCAAAACAGGAGAAGGGAAGGCAAAAAGTGTGGAGGAAGACCACCGTAAGGCTGACAGATCTAGCAGATGGGGAAACAGGTCTTGCAGTTCACAGCCTCTTTAAATCCTGAGATCAGGTACCTTTAAGCTCCCAACAGTTAGTAAGGGGCATGTAGTAAAGATTTCTTTCATCACCTTCCCTGAAGGTACTCCTCTGCCATTCTTCATGTTTTTAAGAGAGGTGGAATGGCAAGTAGATGGACAGTGAGTGGCTGCTCAGCATCTCTCATGCTTCCTTTCACCATCCACTTCCACTCAGGCCATCTGCATGCAACTGATCACACATTTGTTATTGAGGTGGGTGGGGTGTGGGAGTCCTTCCACTCTTTCCTCCAGCTGTCCTTCTACCCTTTCTATCCCAATAAATAAATAAATCAAAATGTAAAAGGAACAGGAGGTACAGGGAGCAACAAAAAACAGTTCCTGGCGAACATATATTTTCCAGTTATGAAATCATTCTAAGTCCCCTAATATCACACATAACTTAGAATTTCCAGTACTAAAAGAGGTACAGGAGATTTTTCCAGTTATGAGTGAGTGTCTGTTATGATCAAGTCCATGGTGTCTAACGGTGTTTAGTGGTTGTAAGTAGTAGCTCCAGTGTAGACCCTGCTTCTGTGAGCCAGGCCAAATGTTTTTATGCAGCTTGGCTCATTCATGCACATCTAATTTCAGGTGCATTTAGAGGATCTGGTTAGTAATGTGCACAGTTGTTGGGGAGGGAGGAAAGGGTCACAGACTCTGGAAAGTCTCCCCCACTTTTTCTGTATACTACCATTCTTTCCACCCCACCTACAAATCAGACAATTGTGTGCACTTACGGGAGCCTGTCTACTAACCAGGAACTGCAAATTAATTGTCTTAAGATAATACTAACTTTGAATAATCAGTGTTGCGTAAAAACCGGAGGCATGCAATAATGTTTGCTTCTTGTTAAATCGTAATGGTGGGGTTTCATCTGCTTAGGAGTATAATAGTGCATAAAATGTTCTGAATCATTCTCATAGTTAATGGATTTTGAATTATGATAACTTTCATATTGTGAATACTTGTAATATTGATTTTGTTTACTTCCTCAACCTATAGTGTAAGTTCATATCTGATCCCATGTGAGCATTTGTGTGTTTTCCCTGGAACACATATAGGGCCAGATGTAGGTACAAAGCAAATTGCGACTTGCAATTTGCGAGTCTGAGCGACTCGCAAATTGCAACTCGCAATTTGCTATGCAGAACGGTGTCTCAGACACCGTCTGCGAGTCGTTATGGGGTCGCAAAGACCCACCTCATTAATATTAATGAGGTGGGTCGCAAATTGCGGCCCCAAAGCGACTATGGGCACTCACTGACATGGAGGCCTGCTGTAGTCAGCAGACCTCCATGTCCGTGACTGCTTGCTAATAAAGCAGTTTTTTTTTTTTCAAGTGTAGCCCGTTTTCCTTAAAGGAAAACGAGCTGCACTTAAAAAAAAAATCCGAAACCTTTTGTTTCTGTATTTTTTCAGGGTAGGTAGTGGTCCCTTGGACCACTACCTGCCCTGAAAAAATATTTTGGGGTCCATTCACAAAGGGGAAGGGGTCCCATAGGGACCCCTTCCAATTTGCGAGTGGGTTACCATCCACTTCAAGTGGATGGTAACTGCGACTCCATTTGCGACCGCAATGGAATTGCATACCACTGCGAGTCACAAATAGGAAGGGAACACCCCTTCCTATTTGCGAGTCGGAAATGCATTTTGCGAGTCGGTCCCGACTCGCAAAATGCATTTCTGCATAGGAAACTCCGGTTTGCGACTCGCAAACGTCAATTTTTGCCATTTGCGAGTTGCAAACTGGTTCCTACATCTGGCCCATAGTTCCTGTCAACATTGCCCTCTGCCATTCATTGATGATGTTTGATAACCAGTTGAGTTAGTGTTTCTGGCAATGCTCATTAAAACCACATGAAAGTAGGCCCGAGCTTTCAAGTTTATCTTGACATCTCCTCGTTTGATTAGCCCTTGAATTCCTTACTTTCCAACAATTTCCTACCAATGGACCACATGCTTGAACCTGATTGTGTTGTCATTACATGTTTCCCACTTAAGTGTGATGGTTTAATTGCCACTCTAGGGAGGTTGAAGCAAACATATTTGTTTCTGTTATTTATTGTAGTAAAATATTTACCCATGGTTGTTATGGCATCCACTTCTAAAATACCACTTACTACCCTTAACAACCTCAGAGAGGTTTGAAGACTCTGTGAAAGACACATATTTAAAGCAATCCTGCTGATCAGAACTGACACATCACCTCAGCAGTACAACGCATCACCGACACCAGCCAGAGCATCGCTAGATTCATTCATGAAATCTTCATAGTCAGAGCAACAGGACCATGCACTGCATCCTCGCTGCATCTCGGAACCAACCCATTGCATTGACTGTGCAGGGCATCTTTGACTTGGATCTACGCAACGCTTCACAACCATAATTTAAGGTACTTTGTTCAGCAGGCCTAACTGGATCCCTGTAGCTGGAACATGCTCACAGGCACACATGGTAATTGGAATTCAGAAAAGGTTTGAACAGACTCCATCACAGTGCAGGTGAGAGCTGTTAAAGTCTCTCCATTAGCTCCGTGCCTCAAGGAGTGCACAGAGGTTTAAGGAAGCAACCAAGTGGGCAGTACAAAAATTTGGATTGGAACATGGATTGCATCTAGATTCATAATATGACAAGAATTCATTCAAGGCAGCTGGAAGAGGTAAGACAGTTCCAAGTATAACATGTTTCCAGAAAGCCTCCTCTCCAACTCTCATGGTAAAGTAAGGCAAGCGAGTACCATAATGCATTAGTGCTGTGCTTCATAAGTAAACCCTGTAATGGAATCTGGAGAATCTCTGATTTCCAAGAGAGTTTGAACACTGAAGATTCAGCAGAGGTGCCAAGCTAGTATTCATGATCACAGCAAGCATGCAGACGTTCTTCAAGTAGTGCCTCCTGATTTCAGGATCACAGGATCGAGCAAAGCGCCAGGCTCTGAAGCTGAAAGTTGAGTCAGTTTAGAGTCAATCTCTATTAATAAACCCTTATGTCTTTCTAATCAAATAGCTACGTTTATGTTGCCTAACAAGCAGATTGTTCTTTGCACCTAGTTTGAGAGATTGCCAGGGTCAATGTTTATTTTGATCTTTAGTGGGTTCAGACTTTTTTAAAATGTTTGTTAAAGGATCTATGGCCTCCAGAGGATTTTCCTTATAAGGAGACTATGCTTTATCTTGACCTTTTTTGGCATCTTTCCATATTTGGTCACAAAAGCTACAAGTTTACGGTCTACGGAGGGTGCAACCAAAATGTGATCTAAAATATGGGGTACTCTGATTTCAACTTGCTGTGAACAGACTTGTCCAGTGGCGTTCATATATTTCCCTTATATATATCGGGAGGCATGGAGCAAAGTGGTCCATTCAGTAGAGTTCGAGTGGAAGAGCAGTTTAAGATCAAATACAGGATACCCACTTGTGTCCAAAATGTTAGATACATCTCGCATGTTGGGTTTCTGAAGTGAATTTGGAATAAATGGCTATTTTTTTGCTTTTTAGGACCAAACCAGTTTAACCTCTACTGTGCTGGGGAAGTAATGGTTACGTCCTGTGGTACAGAGCTCCTGTGCCGAGGAAGCAACCATTACGTCCTGGCACTGACCCACAGGGGAAGCGCAAGCACTTCCCCCATGGGCTTAGGCAGGGATGAAAGGGAAATTGCTTCCCCTTCCTCTCCCAACCACCCCAGTGGCGTATTATGACGTCAGTGTGCGATCGCATGCTGACCTCATCAGAGGTTGCCCCCATCGTGCTGGAAGCTCATCTTTCAGCATGATCAGAAGATAAATGCTTGCATTTCTCTTCCGATCAGGGGGGTGGGAACGAGCAGAGAGACATCAAAGAAAAGGAAAGGCTTTTCCTTTTGTTTGATGTCTTTCTGAGCATTTCTGCAGCCCAATCGTAACGTGATGGGGCAGCAGAAATGCCCACTAGACACTAGGGAGTTTGTTTACCTTAGGTAAACAAAGGAGGGGAGCGGCCCCTTGGGCAAGAGTCGCTCCGCAAGTGGGGTATTTTATAATAAGGCCATTTCTGCCCCCTTAGGGGCCGATCGGCCTATGTTAATTAGGTCCTTCTGTCCCCAAGGGGGGCAGAAAACTCTAGGCACAAGGGATCACTTTTTTTTATAGGTGGGGAGTGTCCCTTTAGGCAAGGGTCACTCCCCTGAGGGCAAAATTTATTTTTGGACATTTCTGCCCCCCTTGGGACAGAATGGCCTACATTTATTAGGTCACTCTGTCCTCAAGGCCAATCTGCCCCCAGGGGTGGCAGAAACCACTTAGGCACCAGGGATTGGTGTGTGTGTGTTTTGTTTGGGGGGCAACCCCTTGGGCAAGGGCCGCTCCCTGTAGGGGCACATTACAGTTGGCCATTTCTGCCCCCTTGGGGGCATATTGGCCTATTTTTGTAAGGCCCATCAGAAAGCCCACCAGACACCAGGGAAGAATGTTTTAAAAAAAAGAGGTTGGGGGTAAGGTCATACCCCCACCCCAAATAAATGGGGACAAAGTTGTTCTGCCCACTGGTAGGCTGATGGGGCAATTACCCCTGATCCACACACTGTGGGGGAGGGGCAGAACGCGTAGTAGATGCCAGGGAATTTTTTTAAAAATAGTGTGGTGGTAGCTACCAACCAGTATAGCAATGGTTATGCCCCCACCCCAACTGAAGATGGTAACAGTCTTTCAACTCTCTCACCACACACTAAAAGATCTTATCTCAATGGCAGGCAAGAGGACATTGGATTATTTGTGGTTTTGATTTTACATTTGGGCCATGAGAGCTTGTTTAACTCTCAAAATCATCCCACTTTAAATGGTGAGGGCTGTGCTTTTTGGACATTGGGATGCTGCCATCTAGAAAAATCTATGAGACCTAGACACATCTGAAAACTAAAGATCTGGATGAGTCCAGTGTGGTGTGCTTCAAATGCACCCCACACCATTTTCCTACCCACAATGCCCTGCAAACCTCCAACTTTGCTTGAAATCACAAATTTTCCACATTTTTGTGATGCAACCTTACGGAATCTGCAGGAATCCACAAAATTCCTACCACCCAGCATTGTTGCGTCTATACCGATAAATATTCTGACCCACTTGTCAGCCTAAAAGCGTTATTTTTTTTTCAAACTGCCCTTTTGGACCCGCTTTGTTTCCCCCTCAATTTCAACGTTTTTGTCTCTTCCCTGTCAGAGGCACTTTGCCCACCTACACAAGTGAGGTATCATTTGTATCAGGAGATTGAGGGGAATGTTAGGTGGTAGGAAATTTGTGCCGGTGCGGTGATCCCACACAGAAAAGTGGGGAAAATTAGATTTTTTAGCTAAATTTGAGGTTTCCTGAGGATTCTGGGTAAGAACACACTGGGGGATCCACACAATGCACACCTCCTTGGACCATTGGGTGTCTGATTTTCAGAAATATCTGTGTTTGATAGATTTCCCTAGATGGCTGCTGGGCCAAGGACCAAAAACCCAGGTGTACCCCGGCAAAAACAGATAGTTTTGTATTTGATAATTTTCATGTGTCCATGTAGTGTTTTGGGGCATTTCCTGCTGCGGGCACTAAGACTACCCACACAAGTGAGGTAACATTTTTATTAGGAGGCATGGGGGAATGCTAGGTAGAAGGAGGTTTGTGGCTTTCCTCAGATTCCAGAACTTTGCAGCACCGAAATGTGAGGAAAAAGTGTTTGTTTTGCCAAATTGTGAGGTTTGCAAATGCTAACAGAACCTTGAGAGAGTGCCAGCAGTTACCCCATCCTGGGTTCCCCTAGCTGTCTAGTTTTCAGAAATGTCCAGGTTTGCTAGGTTTTCCTAGGTTACAAATGAGCTAGAGGACAAAATCCACAGCTAGGCACTTTGCAAAAAACAGGTCAGTTTTCTTTGTGAAAATGTGATGTGTCCATGTTGTGTTTTGGGGCATTTCCTGTCGTGGGCACTTGGCCTACCCATACAAGTGAGGTACCATTTTTATCAGGAGACTTGGGGGAATGCTGGGTAGAAGGAAATTTGTGGCTCCTCTCAGATTCCAAAACTTTGTATCACTGGAATATGAGGAAAAAGTGTTTTTGCCACATTTTGAGGCTTGCTAAGGATTCTGAATAACAGAACCTGGTGAGAGCACCACAAGCTACCCCATCATGAATTCCCCTAAGTTTCTAGTTTAAAAAAATGCACAGGTTTGGTAGGTTTTCCTAGGTGCCCACTGAGCTAGAGACCAAATTCCACAGCTAGGCACTTTTAAAAAAAACACGTCAGTTGTCAATGTAAAAATGTGATGTGTCCATGTTACGTTTTGGGGCATTTCCTATCATGGGCACTAGGCCTAATCACACAAATGAGGTCACATTTTTATCGAGAGACTTGGGCAAATGATGGGTGAAAGGAAATATTTGGTTCCTCTCAGATTCCAGAACTTTCTGTCACTGAAATGTGAGGAAAAAGTGTTTGTTTGGCCAAATTTGAGGTTTTCAAAGGATTCTGGGTCACAGAACCTGGTGAGAGCCCCACAAGTTACCCCATCCTGGATTCCCCTAGGGGTCTAGTTTTCAACAATGCACAGGTTTGGTAGGTTCCCCTAGATGGCAGCTGAGCTAGAGGCCAAAATCCACAGCTAGGCACTTTCCAAAAAACACGTCAGATTTCAAGGTAAAAATGTGATGTGTCCATGTTGCGTTTCCTGTTGCGGGCATTGGTCTACCTACACAAGTGAGGTACCAGTTTTATCTTGATACTTGGGGGAACACAGAATGGAAGAACAAGTGTTATTGCCCCTTGTCTTTCTCTACATTTTCCCCTTCCAAATGTAAGACAGTGTGTGAAAAATACATCTATTTGAGAAATGGCCTTTACTTCACATGCTAGTATTCATAGATGTCCAAATAACCACTGCTTTCCAACACCTTATTTTGATACCATTTTAGAAATACAAATGTTTCCTTGACACCTATTTTTCACTCTTTATATTTCACCAAATGAATTGCTGTATACCCGGTATACAATGAAAACCCATTGCAAGGTGCAGCTTCTTTATTGGCCTTGGGTACCTAGGGTTCTTGATGAACCTACAAGCCCTATATATCCCTACAGCCGGAGCCCAGCAGACATAACGGTATATTGCTTTAAAAAATCTGCCATAGCTGGAAAAAGTTATAGAAGAAAACATAGAGAGAAATGGCTCTTTTTTCACCTCAATTTCAATATGTTCTTATTGTAGCTGTTTCTGTAGGAAAACCTTGAAGGATCTACACAAATGAACCCTTGCTGAATTCAGAATGTTATGAACTTTTCAGAAATGTTTAGCTGTCTAGGGTCCAGCATTGGTTTTACAACCATTCCTGTCACTAATTGGAAGGAGGCTGAAAGCACAAACAATAGTTAAAATGGGGTATGTCCCAGTAAAATTGTTTTGAAAAATGTGGGTTTCTGATTCAAGTCTGCTTGTTCCTGAAAGCTGTAAAGATGGTGATTTTAGCACTGTAAACCCTTTGTTGATGCCATTTTCAGGGGAACAAAAACACAAGCTTTCTTCTGCAGCCCTTTTTCCCATGTTTAAAAAAAAAAAAGCTGTATTTTGTCTAATTTCTTGGTCTCCTCCAAGAGAACACACAAACTCTGGGTACCTCTAGAATTCATCAGATGTTGGGAAAGAAGGATGCAAATTTGGCATGGGTAGCTTAGGTGGACAAAAAGTTATGAGGGTCTAAGCGGGAACTGCCCCAAATAGACAAAAAAAGGCTTGGCACAGGAGGTGGAAAAGGCCTGGCAACGAAGAGGTTTCATTCAATGAATGATATCTGAATCAGAGGTTTGGCAGTATACGCCTTGATTGTCTGAATCATCAGAGGGATCTCGATTGATACTGTCCCAATGTATCTTTCTTGAGAAGGGCACAACCGCCTCCAAGGAGGATCATGAAACAGGTAGAGAACCTACATTTTTGGAGGGGGTCAATCTCCAAGTCTTCAACTAATTCTGTCATTATCCATCACTGAGGAATCCACATAATCTAGATTTTTAGTTTTTCATTTTTTCTCAATTGGACGTATTTTATAGATTTAGTGGGGATGTATTAATCAACACCCTCATTCTGAAGGCTCGACTGTATCTGAGCTGAGTGCTAAATGTTCAGTTTTACCCTATATATTTTACTATTGCCCCCATAAAAGCATTGACAGTATTGTGTACCATTTTTCAAATTGTAAATCTAAATTTGAATTATCAGTATTTGTTATGCCAATCACTGTAGTTTAAATTGTGCATTTAAAGTACAAAAACAACTGACTTGCCTAAATACAATTTTGTGAAGAGGGAAAGGAGCGGCACTGCTCAATTAAAAGCTTCAAAGGAGACTGAATAAATAAAGCGATGAGCTGTCTGTAACAATACTTTACTCTTGTAAGCAATTCTGTTTAATTTACTGCAAAAAATTAAATAAATAATGTGGTTTACATAATTGGCTAACAAAGCAGGTTGTTCCATCCCCATTGTATGGATGGGTCCAGCGAGGCAAATCTGATAAAACGCACCCGCAGTGACATTTTCTTGTCACCATAGATACACAAATGGTTAGTTTGGCGTTGCACCAGCACTTTGTTAAACCACTGCCCTACTACTTTTTTGTGTGGAAGATATTCTGCAACAAATTTAGTGACAGCTGGTTGAGTAGGCCCACTGAGGATTTTTGAGTGACTCCGCACATAGTGTGGCTGCCATAAGGACTAAAACCCTCTATCATATGGTTGATATTGCACTACCACTTTATTTATTTATCTAATTGCCTATTTGAGTGTTAATACTGGATCAAACTCTGTGGTAGTCGGTCGAGTGGACAATTTAAGTGTTTGATGCTGCACTAGCACTTTAATAAATTATTACAATATTGTATTTTGTTGTCAATCCTGCGCTTAGTTTTGTTGCAGCCAGTGGAGTGGGCCCCTTGAGGGCAATCTAAGGCCCAGATTTATACTTTTTAAAGCAAAACTACACAAACGCAGTTTTGAGTCAAAAAGTATAGTGCCGACTTGCGCCATTCCAGGATCCCAGCTGAGCGCCAAGTTTATGGAATGGCGCAATCTAGCGCAAAGGGTGGTCTAACGTCATTTTCCATGACATTAGCAGAGTGGGGGTGGCGGTTTGGGAGAAGGGGGTTTTGCACCAAAAAATGATGTTAGGCTGGTTAGAGTAAAAAAAGATGACTTTAACCAGCCTAGCATCATTTCTTGACACAAAACAATCCATACCACATGACTCCTGTCTTATTAAAGAGGAGGATCACCCCCACGCCAGCACAAGAAGCTGCAACTCTTCACAAGGAAGGGACAGTAAACTAAGACCCATACTTATACTTTTTTAGCGCCGCATTTGTGTCGTTTTTTGATGCAAAATCGGCACAAACTTACAAAATTCAATTGTATTTTGTAAGGTTGCGTAAAAAAACTACGCACATGCAGCGCTAAAAAAGTATAAATATGGGCATAAATGTCCCTTCCTTGTGAAAGGGGCGGGCCATGGGGTGACAAGCAGGGAGGGGAGTGCACTGTGCCGTCTACGGCCGGCCAAACAAACTTTCACAGTGAGCCCTCTCCAACCCGACAACACTGTTGCTGGGCTGAAGAGAGCCTCCACAGGCTCACAGTCTGCCTGGGAGTGACCTAGCAGGGTGCTCCCAGTCAATCCTGACGCTGCTCTGTGCAGCATCAGGATTGCCTACAGGGCAGGCTGGGAGCCTGTGACTGCGTGCAGGGTCGACGGGGGAGAGAGGAGCAGTGTAGAGGTAAGTTATTTTTTATTTTTAACTTAAATTCCTTTACCCGACCTTGCCCGCCCCTTGTAACCATGGTGAGCCGCAACTCTATTATAAATAGAATTAAAATGAATAAACAGGGACAATGAGAGTGAGTGGTATAGCACAGTGGCACCTGTAGCACGACTACTCTTCAAACAAATGAATTGCCACGTTGGGGAAAAAACACAAGGCTCGCTATCAAATGGAGAATTGTAGTAGAAACTTTTTTTATTTGGCAATATTACGAAAAATGCTACTATAATAATAATTCAGCAATACACGTTATGAAAATAAAGTAATGTGAAAGACACATGTAGAGGAACTTAACTGAGTGTTAGAGAGCATCAAGAAAGAGGATGGACTAAGGATCTGTATAGAACCACATTAAATTATTCTGTAGAACAACAAAAGGAGTCATAGGATTTGTGGTTCTGTTGTGTATGTTTCACTAACCTCTTTTCTTGAATGACTGCCATTGACAATAAACCAGGAATGCAATTCATTATTTGACCCTCGGTTCCTGACAAAAATTGTGTGTCCTCTTTACTGTGACGTTTTAAGCAATATTCCCCCCCCAAAAAATACATTCAGATGAATTATATTAAACTGAAATAGGGAAACAAGAGATGCTATATTCATTTAATGCAAAATCCTTTCACCACCAAACTACGCGTGGTCTTTGGTAAGCCTTCTTAAATGCATTGCAAGGGCCTAGCTCGTGCTACTCTCAATTTGCTATTCTGAACAACGAAACAACACTTCCTTTTAAACTGCTCTGTTTTTTTAATGTTTTATAAAGTCCAACATTCAGAGTATGCAATATTTAATTACTCATCTTTTCTGAAAGGTCAAAAAAAAACTTCTTGGCCAGCATGTTCCTAAGTATTTTGTTGACTCAGTCTCAACACATTTCAAACCACATTTGTTTAACCTTTTAAATAATGAAAATAAAGAACTTATGTTAGCAAACCTTTGGCAGGCACAACATTATTAACAAAGAAGTGGCATTTGGTGCCACTGAAGAAGCCAACTTTGGTGCAAAAAGTATAAAAAATAGAAAGTTCTGACAAAGATCTCAAAAAAATAGATCAAAAACATGCCTGTTATTTCGGTTTAACATCATAGCATCATACACCAGGCTAGAATGCTTGGTTGGCCTATTTAAGTTAGGGGTGGGTTGATGGACAGCACAGTCTATCTATATGTATTAATTAGAGCCACATCAACCCCGAGCTTGACATTTTGCCACACACATATGAAAACTGTTTATATAATGCACCCAGATCACAGAGACTCTGAGACGTCTCACGCAATCACTCATTCTTCCTCATTGTCTAACAACCTCTCTCGTCTTTTCTCTCCTTGAATGGAAAGGGTAATGTGAAAATATTCTGTGGGAAATGCAGGGTAGGTGCAGATTTGTTGTTAATGAGGTTGTTGTTCTGTGTTCTTGGAGCCCAGCTCTACGTGCAGTGCTGGGTCCGAAAAGCAGTGCAGAATCTCCCTGCATCTGTTTTGAAGGACTGGCAGTATTGTTTTAGCTGTTAAACAGAGCGAAGGACAGCCTGTGCTACACTTTAATATGCACAGGTGTGTTGTCTTCTATCATAGCACCACACCAGGCAATGGATGTGCATTGCAGTCTGGCACTAAGATGCCATGTTATTCTAGTGTCTAGGCGCAACACACAAAGGAGCGCTGTTAGAAATGGGGTCTCTGGTTGGCAGTCAGTTTGCACTCTGTCCAAGCAGGGACCCTCACTCAAGTCATGGTAAGGGTTTTACACTTCTAAGACAGCTCCTGCTCACCCCCTTGGTAGCTTGGCACAAGCAGTCAGGCTTATCTCAGTGTAAAGTATTTGTACCAACACACACAGTAATACAGTGAAAACACTACAAAATAGACACCACACCAGTTTAGAAAAATAGGCAATTTCTATCTAAAACAAGACCAAAACAAAAAAAATCCAACATACACAAGTCAAGATATAATTTTTTTATAGAAAAAAGAGCCTTACTTCATAGAAAACAATGGAAACGTTACTCAAAGTACCTGGTTTGCCTCAAAAATAAAGTCTGCACGGGCAAGTGTGCATCAGAACAGTCAGCAATGCGCTGATTCCTTACTTGCAAGTGAGGCCGTGCATTGTTTCTTCTCCAGTTGGGTCGGAGATGTGTCATTTTTTGAGAGAGAGCAATGCGTTGATTTCCGGATGGAGGACATTGAATCCGCACAGGTTCACAATGATTTTGACCCCCATTGATGTTGCGTGAGAAATCCAGCCGCACATTGATGGAAAACTGTGCTGCATGGGGTTTGCATCGTTATCAGCAGCAGCAAGCGGGTGTTGCATCGTTTCCCCAGCAGCGATGCAGGTTATGCATCAAAACTTTTATTGCACGGCTTCCTGTGCGTGGATTTCAGTTCTTGTTGTACCTGCTTCACCTTTCAAGGGCCTAGGGACTGGATAGGGTACCAATTCGCAGGGCAGGAGTCTCAGCAGAGAGTCCAGGTGCTGGCAGAGAAAGTCTTTGATGGCCCTGAGACGTCAAACAGGAGCCAAGCTCAGTCCAAGCCTTTGGTGATTTTTCACAAGCAGAAATACACCACAAAGTCCAGTCTTTGTCCTCTTTCGAGCAGAAGCAGCAACTGCAGGCCAGTCCAGCAAAACACAGTCACAGGTAAAGGGGCAGTATTCCTCCTCCAGCCCTCTAGCTCTTCTCCTTGGCAGAGGTTCCTCTTGATTCCAGAAGTAATCTGACAATCTGGAGTTTTGGGCCCACTACTTATAACCCTTTCTGCTTTTAAGTAGTCAAACGTCAAAGGAAAGTATCTGTGAATTACAACAAGTACTTGGGCGGAATGGACAAGAACCAGCAGGTTCTTCAGCATTACAATGCGAGTCATAAAACTCACACTTGGTACAAGAAATTGTTTACCCACCTGATCCAACTGGCAACATAAAATGTGTATGTTGTTTATTGGCAGACAGCCATAGGAAGACTCATGTCTTTTCTTGACTTTCAGTCATCTGTCATTGAAAGTCTCACTGCTTCAGAAGCAGCATCCTCCAGATCATATGTTCTGGAGAATGTGGCAAGGCTACAGGAGGAACACTTTGCTGATCGCATTTGTAAAACACCTAAAACCATGTTGTTGCTGTAAAGTCTGCTCGAAGCAGGGAGGGGCAGTAGGGTCGTGTTTATGCCCATGTCATTCAGGGCTGTGTTTTTCTACTTGCTTTATCTTGCATCATTCAAAAGCGAACTACTGGGAAATTGACTGAGGTAGAGCTTCAGTTAGCTAAGCTTTTCAGTGGCTGTTTGTGGATACCTACTGTCCATACTTATCGTCCATGGGCCACTACTTTGCTAGGCAAGCAGACGCATAATTTTAGTTTCTCTACTTAAGGGAATCACGGACTTCCCTATGGCCTGCTCTGCAGTCAGAACGTGGTAGGTGTACTGTTTGCCGATTGACAAGTGCATTATACTCACCACACTGCACATACTGGTGGACAGAGCATATGCCATGTTGTCACTGATTATCCTGTGTGGCAAAATGTTAAAGGTCTGACTGGACTTTGAAGTCCTTATTAGGGAACTTATGTATACTTCTCAAGGACCACCCTGATTGCCCACGAGAACCAGAATAAGTTTAGTAAGTCAAACAAATATCCCATGGGACTTATTCACTAAAATGTCTACTTGCTTTGGAAGTGTGCAAACTCAATTAGTAACTTGTATCATAGCCAGTTTTTTTTTAAAAGGGGTACAGGACACAATATCATGCATGATGATTGATTTCACATCCTTAGTATAAGATGCAAGGAGTACCTTTAACTCTTGTGTGATCCATTCCTGTCATGGACACTAGGCCCCGGCAGACCAGTGGGGTGGCATTTTTACCAGGACAAGTGATAGCATGGTGGGTGGTAGGAAGTTTGTGGATCCATGCACATTTTGTGAAAAAATTTGCTGCATCCATGTTGCACTTAGGGACATTTTTTATTGGATTTTGCTGCATTTGGCATTTCAAATGTAAGTCAGTGCATAAGAAAGATGGCCCTCCAAATCATATGCTAGCACGGGTACTCACAAATTCAGAGATGCAGAATTAACCACTGCTCCTAACTCCACATCCTGTGCACATTTCACAAATACTTGAGTTTCCTTTATACCTATTTTTTAATCTGCCTATTTTGCTATAAGAATTGGTCTATACTCTTGATTCAATAAAAAACTATTGGAGAGAAAATTAGCATGGGAGTTCTACCCACCTGGAATGTGTTTGACAACATAACTGAATTCATACATTCTGGAGAGCAATCTTACCATCCATGGGCAGACTTTGTTAAGAGCATTCTCAAACATTGGCTAAACAAGAGGCTTACGGTCAGTTACAAGGATAAAATTCTTCCCTCAAAGAAAAGTTGCAAAATGCCTAGTTGCCCAAATGTGGGCCAGAGCCTCTGTTTCAATCATACTGTAGTTACGCTGAGGTTTTGTTAAGCATCTGGTAGTCAAAGCAATAGTGTGTTCTTTTCCCTAAACCAGTTGAGTAAGTACAGCTCCCAGACCCACCCCACTTGCATCACATGTAACCACAGAATGCACATCACCCCTGAAGCCATGTAGAGCTGGATCCTTAGCAATTAGACCTTTTCAAATTTTAAAAACAGCCTTCTTCGAACATTCTCAAAGAAATTGCTCAGCCTACAGTGACAACTTCCTTAGTGGCTCTTTCTGGAGCACAAAACTGTCAATAAAGTGTGAGGAATACTCACATATCCCCAGAAAAGATCTCAAGTCTTCCTTATCCTTAGGTGCAGTGCTGCTTTTGATCACATCTACCAAATTGGTTTTGAGTTTGATGCCTTTTCCAGAAATGTGGTGACCAAGGTAATCCAAACTTTCCACTAAAAAACTATTTTTTTCCCTTTTTTGGAATCCATGATTTTTTAAAGCACTCAAGACCTCACCCAAGCATTTAAAGGATCCTTCATAGCCGTAGAAAAGACAGGATATCATTCTGATATGCCACAGCATTCTTACACTCCCTAAACAACTTAAACATCATTTTTGGAAAACTAACGCTGCAGATTCTAGGCCAAACAGCAACTGCAGGAACCTAAAAGCCCCAAATGGTTTATAAAAGGCTGTCAGAGAGCATGACTCATTCCATTAGCCCCTCTTGGTGATACGCCACTCTCAAATCTAAGCATGAAAATACCTTGGCACTACCCACCTGTACCAACATCTGAAGTTTAGGCAAAGGAAAACAATTAATATGTTCTCATTGAGAGGCCTCAGGTCAATAAAAGTCTTGTGACACCTGTCTTCTTCTTCCTAACTATAATGGGAGATACCCTTTGAGATGAGTCAATCGGTTCAATAACTTTGCACACAATTTCTGCTTCAATTGACTTTGAATACTTAGGGAAACAACTCACTTTTTATGGATGACAGGAATAGCATTTTCCTTAAGGATACTTTTGTGTTTTCAACCGTAAACAGTATCCAGCTTGTCCTCAAGCAATTACTTATGGTTTTCTAATAGGCATTGAAGTGAGTCAGTCTGGACAGGAATCTCCACCAAGGAAATGGGACATGAGGTAAAATCATACCAAATTTGCCTTGCTCTTCATAACCTAAAATATTCTAGCATTTCGTAGCTATATGTACTTTCATGACCAGTGACCTGTAATTCTACAAGATCCTCCCATTAAAATACCCCATCATATCAATGCTATAGCCTTCAAAAATCATTTGTGTGAACATCATTGGGTAAGAGGTATTTGTAATTCTAATCTACTGTGACCTGAGCTTCCACTTCACCTATTTGGACCACACAAGCTGGGTCTCCATCTCTCTTCAGCTGATGTGTTGCTGACAACAATCTTTATAGAAAAGACAACATTGTGAAGTACGCTTTACTCTCTGAATTATCATTACATATTGCAAGCATACCCACGTTTTGCACGTTTTTGCACACCTGTTCAAAATTACCAACTTTTTTGCATTTTAAACATGTTTTTCCCACAGCTTGACATCCTTTGGAATTTACCAAATTGACATTAGATCCTCACCCAAAACAACCACCCATTTTCCTGCCCTCTGGGACAGTAGTAAACAAACACAAAGGATGGAGGGAATGAGGAACCAATCAAACGTTCAAGCCCAGTCACGAATCTAGGTGTAATCCATCAATTCCTTTGCTCACCATGCCACCCCAGTTTGGACCCAGCCATATGCAAATCAGTCTTATCCTTCTTCCCCATGGGAACAGTCCAGTCCGAACTGCCAGGCCAGGTCTTCCCTGAATCGGAAACAAGCATCCTGTGACCGGTTTCAGGGTAACACCCTTCATCAGCCAGGCTAGCTTGAATCCAGTGGCACAGTGAACATGGGACCCACGTCTGGGCATACCTCGCGCACTTATGGTGATAAAAGCAAAGAAGCACAAATGATGTTTTGTCCAAACTCGGATTCCTGCAGCATAAGTCTTTCCTGCATTCTGTTATAACAGTTTACAACTAATGGATTTTTCAGATATGAATTAATGTTTCCATCAAACTTGCAGGTCGATATCAAAATTTGCAAATCAGCCAGGAAACTGTCAATTGATTCCTGTTATAACTGACAACAGGTGAAAAATAAGCGTCTTTTAATAATTATACTAGTGTCATCCTTGAAGTCATTTTGTTGTCTATTGACTGCTTCTAAGTATATATCCCAATCAGTTTCCAAAGACTATGTTTCAGGAGGAAAGAGATCAAAAATGTGCTGCCCTTCTAAGCCCAAACAATTATAAAGGAGAGCCATCAATTGTAATTAGGTAACTCTCAAAAGTTTTGAACCATTGTTTCCAATTAAATTTCTGAATTCCAGGTTGTGCCAGGAATCTCACTAGACAATTAACATTCTGCATTTTGTATTATATAATAGTCAGAGGGAATAATAATGTTATAACAAGAACTGCCCAAAAATGTTATAACAAGTGGAGGTAAACACTGTAATCAACCAAAGAGATGCTTTCAGAGTTTCCACAGAGTGTTTTTATAGAAGGAAAGCAGTGGTAAGGTGTATAACTAAAGTGACTCTGAAGTGGAACCCAATCAGAACTATTGTTAGAACTACAGCACAACAGAGAGATGGCATAATCTGGAAGGGGCGAGGCAGAGAAGGATCAGGTGAGTTTGCTGTTTTACTTGTGTATCTTCAAGTTGTGCTATAAACTGCTTTGCCCTTACAGCTGAGATGGGCAGGTGCCGTATGAATGACTTTATTCAGTGCAAGACATTCAGATACGCACTGATATCGCAATGAGAGAGAGTTTCGAGGAAGATGGAGGTGAGACACGAGGCTGCGAGCACGGCCATAGCTCCGCTAATGAGGAGGTGTGCTTATTGGTGGTCATGCGCTGGGATGAGGCTGTCGTTTGGTGTGAGTTGAGCTCCACGCTACTGATCTCACATTTGTTATTGAGGTGGGTGGGTTGTGGGAGTCCTTCCACTCTTTCCTCCAGCCTTTCTATCCCAATAATTAAATAAATCAAAATGTAAAAGCAACAGGAGGTACAGGGAGCAACAAATAACAGTTCCTGGCAAACATATATTTTCCAGTTATGAAAACATTCTAAGTCCCCTAATATCACACATAACTTAGAACTGACAGTACTAAAAGAGGTACAGGAGATTTTTCCAGTTATGAGTGAGGGTCTGTTATTATCAAGTCTATGGTGTCTAACGGTGTTTAGTGGTTGTAAGTAGTAGCTCCAGTGCAGATCCTGCTACTGTGAGCCAGGCCAAATGTTTTAATGCAGCTTGGCTCATTCATGCACATCTAATGTCAGGTGCCTTTAGAGGATCTGGTTAGTAATGTGCACAGGGAGGGAGGAAAGGGTCACAGACTCTGGAAAGTCTCCCCCACGTTTTCTGTATACTACCATTCTTTCCACCCCACCTACAAATCAGACAATTGTGTGCACTTACGGGAGCCTGTCTACTAACCAGGAACTGCAAATGAATTGTCTGAAGATAATACTAACTTTGAATAATCAGTATTGCTTAAAAACCGGAGGCAGGCAATAATGTTTGCGTCTTGTTAAATCGTAATGGTGGGGTTTCATCTGCTTAGGGGTATAATAGTGCATAAAATGTTCTGAGTCATTCTCATAGTTAATGGATTTTGAATTATGATAACTTTCATATTGTGAATACATGTAATAATGATTTTCTTTACTTCCTCAACCTATAGTGTAAGTTCATATCTGATCCCATGTGAGCATTTGTAGGTTTTCACTGGGACACATATAGTTCCTGTCAACATTGCCCTCTGCCATTCATTGATGATGTTTGATAACCAGTTGAGTTAGTGTTTCTGGCAATGCTCATTAAAACCACATGAAAGTAGGCCTGAGCTTTCAAGTTTATCTTGACATCTCCTCGTTTGATTAGCCCTTGCATTCCTTACTTTCCAACAATTTACTACTAATGGACCACATGCTTGAAACTGATTGTGTTGTCATTACATGTTTCCCACTTAAGTGTAATGGTTTAATTGCCACTCTGGGGAGGTTGAAGCAAACATATTTGTTGCTGTTATTTATTGTAGTAAAATATTTACCCATGGTTGTTATGGCATCCACTTCTAAAATACCACTCACTACCCTTAACAACCTCAGAGAGGTTTGAAGACTCTGTGAAAGACACATATTTAAAGCAATCCTGCTGATCAGAACTGACACATCACCTCAGCAGTACAACGCATCACTGACACCAGCCAGAGCATCGCTAGATTCATTCATGAAATCTTCATAGTCAGAGCAACAGGACCATGCACTGCATCCTCGCTGCATCTCGGAACCAACCCATTGCATTGACTGCGCAGGGCATCTTTGACTTGGATCTACGCAACGCTTCACAACCATAATTTAAGGTACTTTGTTCAGCAGGCCTAACTGGATCCCTGTAGCTGGAACATGCTCACAGGCACACATGGTAATTGGAATTCAGAAAAGGTGTGAACAGACTCCAGCACAGTGCAGGTGAGAGCAGTGAAAGTCTCTCCATCAGCTCTGTGCCTCAAGGAGTGCACAGAGGTTTAAGGAAGCAACCAAGTGGGCAGTACAAAAATTTGGATTGGAACATGGATTGCATCTAGATTCGTAATATGACAAGAATTAATTCAAAGGAGCTGGAAGAGGTCAGACAGAGTTCCAAGTATAACATGTTTCCAGAAAGCCTCCTCTCCAGCTCTCATGGTAAAGTAAGGCAAGCGAGTACCATAATGCATTACTGCTGTGGTTCATAAGTAAACCCTGTAATGGAATCTGGAGAATCTCAGATTTCCAAGAGAGTTTGAACACTGAAGATTCAGCAGAGGTGCTAAGCTAGTATTCATGATCACAGCAAGCATGCAGACGTTCTTCAAGTAGTGCCTCCTGATGTCAGGATCACAGGATCCAGCAAAGCGCCAGGCTCTGAAGCTGAAAGTTGAGTCAGTTTAGAGTCAATCTCTATTAATGAACCCTTATGTCTTTCTAATCAAATAGCTAAGTTTATGTTGCCTAACAAGCAGATTGTTCCTTGCACCTAGTTTGAGAGATTGCCAGGGTCAATATTTATTTTGATCTTCAGTGGGTTCAGACTTTTTTAAAATGTTTGTTAAAGGATCTATGGCATCCAGAGGATTTTCCTTATAAGGAGACAGTGCTTTATCTTAACCTTTTTTGGCATCTTTCCATATTTGGTCACAAAAGCTACAAGTTTAAGGTCTACGGAGGGTGCAACCAAAATGTGATCTTAAATATGGGGTACTCTGATTTCAACTTGCTATGAACAGACTTGTCCAGTGGTGTTCATATATTTCCCTTATATGTATCCAGAGGTATGGAGCAAAGTGGTCCATTCGGTAGAGTTCGAGTGGAAGAGCAGTTTAAGATCAATACAGGATACCCACTTGTGTCCAAAATGTTCGACACATCTCGCTTGTTGGGTTTCTGAAGTGAATTTGGAATAAATGGCAAATGTTTTGTTTTTTAGGACCAAACCAGTTTAACCTCTTCTGTGCTGGAGAAGTAATGGTTACGCCCCGCGGTACAGAGCTCCTGTGCCGAGGAAGCAACCATTACGTCCTGGCACTGACCCACAGGGGGAGTGCTAGCGCTTCCCACATGGGCTTAGGCAGGGATGAAAGGGAAATTGCTTCCCCTTCTCCTCCCGACCACCCCAGTGATGTATTATGACGTCAGCGTGCGATCGCATGCTGACCTCATCAGAGGTTGCCCCCATCATGCTGGAAGCTCATCTTCCAGCATGATCAGAAGAGAAGTGCTTGCATTTCTCTTCCGAACAGGGGGTGGGGACGAGCAGAGAGACATCAAAGAAAAGGAAAGGCTTTTCCTTTCCTTTGATGTCTTTCTGAGCATTTCTGCAGCCCAATCGTAACGTGATGGGGCTGCAGAAATGCCCACTAGACACTAGGGAGTTTGTTTACCTTAGGTAAACAAAGAAGGGGAGCGGCCCCTTGGGCAAGAGTCGCTCTGCAAGCGGGGCATTTTATAATAAGGCCATTTCTGCCCACTTAGGGGCCGATCGGCCTATGTTAATTAGGCCCTTCTGTCCCCAAGGGGGGCAGAAAACTCTAGGCACCAGAGATCATTTTTTTTTATAGGTGGGGAGCGTCCCCTTAGGCAATGGTCACTCCCCTGAGGGCAAAATTTATTTTTGGACATTTCTGCCCCCCTTGGGACTGATTGACCTCCATTTATTAGGTCACTCTGCCCTCAAGGCCGATTTGCCCCAGGGGTGGCAGAAACCACTTAGGCACCAGGGATTGGTGTGTGTGTTTTGTTTGGGGGGCAGCCCCTTGGGCAAGGGTCGCTCCCTGTAGGGGCACATTACAGTTGTCCATTTCTGCCACCTTGGGGGCATATTGGCCTGTTTTTGTAAGGCCCATCAGAAAGCCCACCAGACACCAGGGAAGAATGTTTTTCAACAAAGAGGTTGGGGGTAAGGTCAGACCCCCACCTCAAATAAATGGGGACAAAGTTTTTCTGCCCACTGGTAGGCAGATGGGGCATTACCCCTGATCCACACACTGTGGAGGAGGGGCAGAACGCGTACTAGATGCCAGGGAATTTTTAAAAAAATAGTGTGGTGGTAGCTACCAACCAGTATAGCAATGGTTATGCCCCCACCCCAGCTGAAGGTGGTAACAGTCTTTCAACTCTCCCACCACACACTAAAAGATCTTATCTCAATGGCAGGCAAGAGGACATTGGATTATTTGGGGTTTTGATTTTACTTTTGGGCATGAGAGCTTGTTTAGCTCTCAAATTCATCCCACTTAGAATGGTGAGGGCTGTGCTTTTTGGACTTTGGGATGCTGCCATCTAGAAAAATCTATGAGACCTAGACACATCTGAAAACTAAACATCTGGATGAGTCCAACATGGTGTGCTTCAAATGCACCCCACACCATTTTCTTACCCACAATGCCCTGCAAACCTCCAACTTTGCATGAAATCACACATTTTCCACATTTTTGTAATGCAACCTTCCGGAATCTGCAGGAATCCACAAAATTCCTACCACCC
This sequence comes from Pleurodeles waltl, assembly GCF_031143425.1. NCBI lineage: Eukaryota > Metazoa > Chordata > Amphibia > Caudata > Salamandridae > Pleurodeles > Pleurodeles waltl. The sequence goes on from NC_090437.1 coordinate 836,075,513, forward strand.
AGCATTGTTGCATCTATACCGATAAATATTCTGACCCACTTGTCAGCCTAAAAGCGTTATTTGTTTTTCAAACTGCCCTTTTGGACCCGCTTTGGTTACCCCTCAATTTCAACATGTTTTTGGCTCTTTCCTGTCACAGGCGCTTTGCCCACCTACACAAGTGAGGTATCATTTGTATCAGGAGACTGAGGGGAATGTTAGGTGGTGGGAAATTTGTGCCGGTGCGGTGATCCCACGCAGAAATGTGGGGAAAATGTGATTTTTTAGCTAAATTTGAGGTTTCCTGAGGATTCTGGGTAAGAAAACACTGCGGATTCTACACAATGCACACCTCCTTGGAACATTGGGTGTCTATTTTTCAGAAATGTCTGTGTTTGATAGATTTTCCTAGATGGCTGCTGAGCCCAGGACCAAAAATACAGGCCCCCCGCAAAAACAGATAGTTTTGTATTTGATAATTTTCATGTGTCCATGTAGTGTTTTGGGGCATTTCCTGCCGCGGGCACTAGGCCTACCCACACAAGTGAGGTACCATTTTTATTGGGAGGCATGGGGGAATGCTGGGTAGAAGGAGGTTTGTGGCTTTCCTCAGATTCCAGAACTTTGCAGCACCGAAATGTGAGGAAAAAGTGTTTGTTTTGCCAAATTGTGAGGTTTGCAAATGTATCTGGCTAACAGAACCTGGAGAGAGTGCCAGCAGTTACCCCATCCTGGGTTCCCCTAGCTGTCTAGTTTTCAGAAATGTCCAGGTTTGCTAGGTTTTCCTAGGTGACAGATGAGCTAGAGGCCAAAATCCACAGCTAGGCACTTTCCAAAAAACAGGTTAGTTTTCTTTGTGAAAATGTGATGTGTCCATGTTGTGTTTTGGGGCATTGCCTGTCGTGGGCACTTGGACTACCCATACAAGTGAGGTACCATTTTCATCAGGAGGCTTGGGGGAATGCTGGGTGGAAGGAAATTTGTGGCTCGTCTCAGATTCCAGAATTTTGTATCACTGAAATATGAGGAAAAAGTGTTTTTTGCCACATTTTGAGGCTTGCAAAGGATTCTGGGTAACAGAACCTGGTGAGAGCAGCACAAGCTACCCCATCATGAATTCCCCTAAGTTTCTAGTTGCACAGGTTTGGTAGGTTTTCCTAGGTGCCCACTAAGCTAGAGACCAAAACCCATAGCTAGACACCTTCCAAAAAACACGTCAGTTGTCAATGTAAAAATGTAATGTGTCCATGTTACGTTTGGGGGCATTTCCTATCATGGGCACTAGGCCTAATCACACAAATGAGGTCCCATTTTTATAGAGAGACTTGGGCAAATGCTGGGTGAAAGGAAATATTTGGCTCCTCTCAGATTCCAGAACTTTCTGTCACTGAAATGTGAGGAAAAAGTGTTTTTTTTTGCCAAGTTTGAGGTTTGCAGAGGATTCTGGGTAACAGAACCTGGTGAGAGCCCCACTAGGGGTCTAGTTTTCAACAATGCACAGGTTTGGTAGGTTCTCCTAGATGGCAGCTGAGCTAGAGGCCAAAATCCACAGCTAGGCACTTTCCAAAAAACACGTCAGATTTCAATGTAAAAATGTGATGTGTCCATGTTGCGTTTCCTGTTGCGGGCATTGGGTCTACCTACACAAGTGAGGTACCAGTTTTATCTTGAGACTTGGGGGAACACAGAATAGAAGAACACGTGTTATTGCCCCATGTCTTTCTCTACATTTTCCCCTTCCAAATGTAAGACAGTGTGTGAAAAATACATCTATTTGAGAAATGGCCTGTAATTCACATGCTAGTATTCAGAGATGTCCAAATAACCACTGTTTTTCAACACCTTATTTTGTGCCCATTTTAGAAATACAAACGTTTCCTTGACACCTATTTTTCACTCTTTGTATTTCACCAAATGAATTGCTGTATACCCGTATACAATGAAAACCCATTGCAAGGTGCAGCTCCTTTATTGGCCTTGGGTACCTAGGGTTCTTGATGAACCTACAAGCCCTACATATCCCTACAACCGGAACAGTCCAGCAGACATAACGGTATATTGCTTTAAAAAATCTTCCATACCTGGAAAAAGTTATAGAAGAAAACATAGAGAGAAATGGCTCTTTTTTCACCTAAATTTCAATATTTTCTTATTGTAGCTGTTTCTGTAGGAAAACCTTGAAGGATCTACACAAATTAACCCTTGCTGAATTCAGAATGTTATGTACCTTACAGAAATGTTTAGCTGTCTAGGATCAAGCATTGGTTTTACAACCTTTCCTGTCACTAAATGGAAGGAGGCTGAAAGCACAAAAAATAGTGAAAATGGTGTATGTCCCAGTAAAATTGGATTGAAAAATGTGGGTTTCTGATTCAAGTCTGCTTGTTCCTGAAAGCTGGAAAGATGGTGATTTTAGCACTGTAAACCCTTTGTTGTTGCCATTTTCAGGGAAAAAAAAACACAAGCTTTCTTCTGCAGCCCTTTTTCCCATGTTTAAAAAAAAAAAAAAATACCTGTATTTTGGCTAATTTCTTGGTCTCCTCCAAGAGAACCCACAAACTCTGGGTACCTCTAGAATTCATAGGATGATGGGAAAGAAGGACGCAAATTTGGCCTGGGTAGCTTAGGTGGACAAAAAGTTATGAGGGTCTAAGCGGGAACTGCCCCAAATAGCCAAAAAAAGGCTTGGCACAGGAGGTGGAAAAGGCCTGGCAACGAAGAGGTTTCAGCCCGATCGATGAATGATATCTGAATCAGAGGTTTGGCAGTATATGCCTTGACTGTCTGAATCATCAGAGGGACTCGATTGATACTCTCACAATGTATCTTTCTTGAGAAGGGCTCAACTGCCTTCAAGGAGGATCATGAAACAGGTTGAGAACCTACATTTTTGGAGGGGGTCAGTCTCCATGTCTTCAACTAATACTGTCATTATCCATCACTGAGGAATCCACATAATCCAGATTTTTAGTTTTTCATTTTTTCTCAATGTGATGTATTTTATAGACTTAGTAGGGATGTATTCATCAACACCCTCATTCTGAAGGCTCGACTGTATCTGAGCTGAGTGCTAAATGTTCAGTTTTACCCTATATTTTTTACTATTGCCCCCATAAAAGCATTGACAGTATTGTGTACCGTTTTTCAAATTGTGAATCTAAATTTGAATTATCAGTATTTATTATGCCAATCACTGTAGTTTAAATTGTGCATTTAAAGTACAAAAACAACTGACTTGCCTAAATACAATTTTGTGAAAAGGGAAAGGAGCGGCACTGCTCAATTAAAAGCTTCAAAGGAGACTGAGTAAATAAAGCGATGAGCTGTCTGTAACAATACTTTACTCTGGTAAGCAATTCTGTTTAATTTACTGCAAAAATTAAATAAATAATTTGGTTTACATAATTGGCTAACAAAGTAGGTTGTTCCATCCCCATTGTATGGATGGGTCCAGCGAGGCAAATCTGATAAAACGCACCCCCAGTGACATTTTCTTGTCACCATAGATACACAGATGATTAGTTTGGCATTGCACCAGCACTTTGCTAAACCACTGCCCTCCTACTTTTTTGTGTGGAAGATATTCTGCAACAAATTTAGTGACAGCTGGTTGAGTAGGCTCACTGAGGATTTTTGAGTGACTCTGCACGTAGTGTGGCTGCCATAAGGACTAAAACCCTCTATCATATGGTTGATATTGCACTAGCACTTTATTTATTTATCTCATTGCCTATTTGAGTGTTAATACTGGATCAAACTCTGTGGTAGTCGATCAAGTGGACAATTTAAGTGTTTGATGCTGCACTAGCACTTTAATAAATTATTACAATATTGTATTTTTTTGTCAATCCTGCGCTTAGTTTTGTTGCAGCCAGTGGAATGGGCCCCTCGAGGGCAATCTAAGGCCCAGATTCATACCTTTTAAAGCAAAACTGCACAAACGCAGTTTTGGGTCAAAAGGTATAGTGCCGGCTTGCGCCATTCCATGATGCCAGCCGAGCGCCAAATTTATGGAATGGCGCAATCTAGTGCAAAGGGTGGTCTAACGTCATTTTCCATGACATTAGCCGAGTGGGGGTGGCAATTTGGGAAAAGGGGGTTTTGCACAAAAAATGATGTTAGGCTGGTTAGAGTAAAAAAAAGATGACTTTAACCAGCCTAGCATCATTTCTTGACGGAAAACCATCCATAGCGCATGACTCCTGTCTTATTAAAGAGGAGCATCACCCCCCGACAGCACAAGAAGCTGCAACTCGTCACAAGGAAGGGACAGTAAACTAAGACCCATATTTATACTTTTTTATCGCCGCATTTGCGTTGTTTTTTGATGCAAAATCGGCACAAACTTAAAAAATTCAATTGTATTTTGTAAGTTTGTGCCGATTTTACGTAAAAGAACGACGCACATGCGGCGCTAAAAAAGTATAAATATGGACCTAAATGTCCCTTACTTGTGAAAGGGGCAGGCCATGTGGTGACAAGCAGGGAGGGGAGTGCACTGAGCCGTCTACGGCCAGCCAAACAAACTTTCGCAGTAAGCCCTCTCCAGCCCGGCAACACTGTTGCTGGTCTGAAGAGAGCCTCCACAGGCTCACAGCCTGCCTGGGAGTGCCCTAGCAGGGCGCTCCCAGCCAATTCTGATGCTGCTCTGTGCAGCATCAGGATTTCCTGCAGGGCAGGCTGGGAGCCTGTGACTGCGTGCAGCGTCGACGGGGGAGAGAGGAGCAGTGTAGAGGTAAGTTATTTTTTATTTTTAACTTAAATTCTTTTACCCTACCCGACCTCGCCCGTCCCTTGTAACCATGGTGAGCCACAACTCTATTATAAATAGAATTAAAATGAATAAACAGGGACAATGAGAGTGAGTGGTATAGCACAGTGGCACCTGTAGCACGACTACTCTTCAAACAAATGAATTGCCACGTTGGGGAAAAACACAAGGCTCGCTATCAAATGGAGAATTGTAGTAGAAACTTTTTTTATTTGGCAATATTACGAAAAATGCTACTATAATAATAATTCAGCAATACACGTTATGAAAATAAAGTAATGTGAAAGACGCGTGTAGAGGCACTTAACTGTGTGTTAGAGAGCCTCAAGAAAGAGGATGGACTAAGGATCTGTATAGAACCTCATTAAATTATTCTGTAGAACAACAAAAGGAGTCATGGAATTTGTGGTTCTGTTGTGTATATTTCACTATCCTCTTTTCTTGAATGACTGCCATTGACAATAAACCAGGAATGCAATTCATTATTTGACCCTCGGTTCCTGACAAAAATTATGTGTCCTCTTTACTGTGACGTTTCAAGCAATATTCCCCCAAACAAAAATGCATTCAGATGAATTATATTAAACTGAAATAGGCAAACAAGAAATGCTATATTCATTTAATGCAAAATCCTTTCACCACCAAACTACGCGTGGTCTTTGGTAAGCCTTCTTAAATGCATTGCAAGGGCCTAGCTCGTGCTACTCTCAATTTGCAATTCTGAACAACGAAACAACACTTCCTTTTAAACTGCTCTGTTTTTTTAATGTTTTTTAAAGTCCATCATTCAGAGTATGCAATATTTCATCTCTCATCTTTTCTGAAATGTCAGCTAAAAACTTCTTGGCCAGCATGTTCCTAAGTATTTTGTTGACTCAGTCTCAACACATTTCAAACCACATTTGTTTAACCTTTTAAATAATGAAAATAAAGAACTTATGTTAGCAAACCTTTGGCAGGCACAACATTATTAACAAAAAAGTGGCATTTGGTGCTAGTGAAGAAGCCACCTTTGGTGCAAAAAGTATAAAAAATAGAAAGTTCTAACAAAGATCTAAAAAAAATTAGATCAAAAACATGCCAGTTATTTCGGTTTAACATCATAGCATCATACACCAGGCTAGAATGCTTGGTTGGCCTATTTAAGATAGGGGTGGGTTGATGGACAGCACAGTCTATCTATATGTATTAGTTAGAGCCACATCAACCCTGAGCTTGACATTTTGCCACACACATAGGAAAACTGTTTATATAATGCACCCAGATCACAGAGACTCTGAGACGTCTCAAGCAATCACTCATTCTTCCTCATTGTCTACCAACCTCTCTCGTCTTTTCTCTCCTTGAATGGAAAGGGTAAAGTGAAAATATTCTGTGGGATATGCAGGGTAGGTGCAGATTTGTTGTTAATGAGGTTGTTGTTCTGTGTTCTAGGAGCCCAGCTCTACGTGCAGTGCTGGGTCTGAAAAGCAGTGCAGAATCTCCCTGCATCTGTTTTGAAGGTCTGGCAGTATTGTTTTAGCTGTTAAACAGAGCGAAGGACAGCCTGTGCTACACTTTAATATGCACAGGTGTGCTGTCTTCTATCATAGCACAACAATGGATGTGCATTGCAGTCTGGCACTAAGATGCCATGTTATTCTAGTGTCTAGGTGCAACACTCAAAGGAGCGCTGTTAGAAATGGGGTCTCTGGTTGGCAATCAGTTTGCACTCTGTCCAAGCAGGGACCCTCACTCAAGTCATGGTAAGGGTGTTACACTTCTAAGACAACTCCTGCTCACCCCCTTGGTAGCTTGGCACAAGCAGTCAGGCTCATCTCAGTGTAAAGTATTTGTACCAACACACACAGTAATACAGTGAAAACACTACAAAATGGACACCACACCAGTTTAGAACAATATGCAATATCTATCTAAAACAAGACCAAAACAAAAAAAAAACAACATACACAAGTCAAGATATTAATTTTCTATAGTAAAAAGAGTCTTACTCCATAGAAAACAATGGAAAAGTTACACAAAGTACCTGGTTTGCCTCAAAAATAAAGTCTGCACGGACAAGCGTGCATCAGAACAGTCAGCAATGTGCTGATTCTTTACTTGCAAGTGAGGCAGTGCATTGTTTCTTCTCCAGTTGGTTCGGCGATGTCTCATTTTTCTCTCCCTTAAGAGAGCAATGCATTGATTTCCAGATGGGGCACATTGGATCCGCACAGGTTCACAATGACTTTGATGCCCATTGATGTTGCGTGAGAAATCCAGCCGCAGATTGATGGAAAACTTCTGCATGGGGTTTGCATCGTTTCTCCAGCAGCAATGCAGGTTATGCATCAAAACTTTTATCACACAGCTTCCTGTGCGTGGATTTCAGTTCTTGTTGTACCTGCTTCCCCTTTCAAGGGCCTAGGGACGGGATAGGGTACCAATTAGCAGGGCAGGAGTCTCAGCAGAGAGTCCAGGTGCTGGCAGAGAAAGTCTTTGATGGCCCTGAGATGTCAAACAGGAGCCAAGCTCAGTCCAAGCCTTTGGTGATACTTCACAAGCAGAAATATGCCACAAAATCCAGTCTTTGTCCTCTTTCGAGCAGAAGCAGCAACTGCAGACCAGTCCAGCAAAACACACTCACAGGCAAAGGGGCAGTATTCCTCCTCCAGCCCTTTAGCTCCTCACCTTGGCAGAGGTTCCTCTTGATTCCAGAAGTAATCTGACAATCTGGAGTTTTGGGTCCACTACTTATACCTCTTCTGCTTTGAAGTAGGCAAACTTCAAAGGAAAGTATCTGTTGCTCACAAGATCCTGCCTTCCCCAGGCCTGGCTCCAGATTCCCTCCAGGGAGTTAGAGACTGCATTGGGGGAGGGCTGGCACAATGTATTCAGGTGTAAGTGATTTACAAACAGCCCAACCGTCAGAATGATTTGAGCAAGAAAATGCCCACTTTCTAAAAGTGCCATTTTCAATCAGACAATTTAAAAGCCAACTTTACCAAAATATTTATTTTCAAATTGTGAGTTCAGGGCCCCCAATTCCAGATGTCAATCTGCTCTCAAAGGGAAACTGCATTTAAAAGTTATTTAAAGGCAGATCCCGTGTCAACCTATGAGAGATAGGCCTTGGAACAGTGAAAACTGAATGTGGCAGTATTTTACTGTTAGGACATGTTAAACACAACAGAACATGTCCCACCTTAAACACACATTGCACCCTGCCAAGGGGGTTACCTGGGGCGTACATTAGGGATGCCTTACATGTATAAAAAGGGAAGGTTTGGGCCTGGCAAGCGGGTACACTTGCCAGGTCAAATTGGCAGATTATAACTGCACACAGACACTGCAGTAGCAGGTTGGAGCCATGTTTACAGGGATACTCAGGTGGATGGGACAGCCAGTGCTGCAGGCCCACTAGTAGCATTTGATTTACAGGCCCTGGGCACCTCTAGTGTACTTTACTAGGGACTTACTAGTAAATCAAATGTGTCAATCATTGAAAAGCCAATTACACATATAATTTACATAGGGAGTACTTGCACTTTAGCACTGGTCAGCAGTGGTAAAGTGCCCAGAGTGCTCAAAACAGCAAAAACAGACTCCAGTACACAGTCAAAACATAGGAAGAAGAGGCACAAAAGACAGAGGAGACCACGCTAAGAATGCCAGATCTAACAATTGCTAAACTCCCTTATAAGAAAATAATCTTTATTAGCACACAAGAATGTTTGGCGCTTCATTCAAAACAGTGGAGAGCTCCTGGCTTCTAATGGCCGGTAGAAGCCCTGAGCTCCAACATATACCAATGTTTTCTTTCACAGCTATTGCTGTGAACAAAGGCCTCATAGACACTGAGGGGATTTCAATCCCCTCAGGCTCCATGGGGTCTTTGTTTTATTTATTATAGCATTCTGCCCTCTACTGGCAGAATGTTCTAATAGCGCTCCTTAGCTAGACTATACCACCATTAAACTCCTGCTCCCTTGTTAACACTGAAGAGGAACTTTAATGGCCAGTATAGCCCACTATGGTGGGCTACAAGGCTATATAATTACTCCTTTTGCAGTAGAGGCTGATTTTCTTTGCTGTTGTTTTTAAAAATGTTTTTCTTTAACAAAAGACACATAGGCAATTGTTTGTCAGAATCTAGAGTGTTTATAGTTTTAAAAGCTTTATTAGGAGAAGAAAATGAACATCATAAAAATAAAGAGAAAAACCATAGTCAAAAGAGCATGACAATAAATATGATGAACAATATGATAACATAATAATAAAAAGGGCTTTGTAAGATGAATTCAAATAATAAGACAGGAGGTTTTGGTAATAAATTGATATATAATTAGGTACATCTGTAAGAGAGAACCCATCCACATTGAAGCCTTAGATCAATTGCCTCTAAGAATCTCTTTAACAGACTCCCTTAGCAACCACCCCACATTCCAATATTCTACATCAGTATATAGATAAAATGGTACTGCATCATAACTTAGAAACAGAACTATACTACATGATACCCTAGATAGTGAACACCACATCACCTCCCTCCCCAAAATATCATCACTATGGGCCCGATTTTTTGAAATTGGCGGTGGGACTGCCAGACCGGCAATGCAGCTGTCAGGAGGAGGGCCAAGCCTGAATCTGGCCGACCACTACATTATGACACTACCCCCGGGCTGGTCTGCGGCGGTGGCACTGCAGCAGCATGCTTCAGCTCATGAAGTGAGCCTGAAACACATGGCAATCAGTGTACACCACAAGTGCAGGCATTGAGGGGGCACAACACGTGCCCCTGACCACTCTGCCACATAGGCAAAATTGCCCTAGGGCCCTGTTTGGGGCCCCTTCGCTGCGATGAAAAGCTTAGTGAAAAGGCAGGTTGTGAACAGCACGGCAGTGCCAACATCGGCACTGCTGCATGCGACATTGGCTTTCCCTACCGCTGCGGCTACAGGAACCAAGATACCGGTGATTGAGGTGGTCTTGTGGCCTTCCTAGTTATCTGGCGGTGAGACTGCTGAGGAGGTGGCGGTCAGAACACCAGCGAGAGTAAGTTGGTCCTAGGATTGCCATACTCGTAATCAAGTTCTTTGTGAAATTATATTGCAAACAAAAGAAAATAAATTGTTGATTTCGAATACACATTCCGATAAGATTTTAGCTACTAAATACACATACAATGGAGTTCCTAACAAACATAATCCTGTAAACGGAGAGGTGTCTTCTTTGAATGCTATGGTCTATCAGCATACTCACAACCCTTTCTCTCGTGACGCCCTCTACACTGGTTTGATATTTTGCTATTCTATCTAAGTTCCAGACTCTGTGGTCACTGGTTTTCACTGCATTCGTAAACACTTTCATGACCTTGAATGGTTGATGGACTTTAGAGGTGTTTCCATCCTTCTAGGAAGACTTGATTTTTACCTAATCTTCATCATGTGCTATTGTACTCTTACCTGCTTTTCTCACATCAAAGCATTTTCTCCTCTTCTCCATTCTCTCTATTTCTCTCTCTTCCCACCATTCCATACTTCCTACAAGGTCACCCACCTCTCTCCTCTTGCAGGTAACCCACATGGGAATCACCTCTGTATTTGCGACTCTTCCTTTTAACAACTGAAATGGAGTTAACACCTGTTGAGGAATGTGGAGTAAAGCAAAATTCTGGCACCTTTTTCCTTATTGCCATCAATTTAACTCAGACACTACAGCTTGTTGTGATGTTTCCTACAATTCCTTCACAAACCTCTCAACAATTTTATTGTTGTTATAGTGATACGCAGTTGCCTTTTTATGTTTGATTCCTCTAGCTCTCAACAACAACCCAAGAAGTAACTTGTATACCATTGTCCGAGAGTAGTGTTATGGAAAAGTTGTCTCTCACAAACAGTTCTTCCAAAAATTCATTGGCAACACTTGACTCGACCAAATTCACCACTTTAATTCAGGACAGAGTGAGTACATGTCTAGACATATCAACACATAATGATAATGGGACCTAAAATATCCACAGCAATATCTGACAACTGGCCTGCTCCCTCACCACCATTGGCTGAGTCCTACACTTTAAAGCTCCATCGCTACATGAGCATTTGGCACAGTTTCTATCTTTCCTTTCAAGGCCCATATCCATAGCAGGGCTCCAATATGCTTCTCTTACTCATTCCTCAGTTTTGGCAATGCCCACATGACTAGCATGAACAATGCTTAGTAACTTATCCCTCAGTTTGTATGGCGGAATCAATTTGCTGCCTCGCATTAGTGGACCATCCACTACAGTCAAATCATTTCTAACTTGGCAATGTCTTTTTATTTCATCCTCACAATCCTTGCTCTCACACTAACCATTAGTAATCATTGTCAACACTTTTTGCAATACAACATCATTCCTTAAATTCTCTCTCCAATCTTCCTCAGAAACCAACCCATCAGTAATCAAACACACATTGATTTCCTCTTCAAAGACCTCTCCACCAAACCACTCATCTTCATCAGAATCATCACATTCCCCATCTCCTAATCTGGGTAGGCAGACAGCCAACACATTATTGACCCCAGGCAAATAGGAAACAACGAAGTTGAATTCTTGTAATGCAACTACCCACTTTTGTATTCTGTGTGAAACAAAGTCTACTCTTTCTTGATAAACACTTCCTTGAACTGTTTCTGATCTGAAGGTTTGTGATCAGCCAGGTCTTCGAACCACATTCCCCATATAAACTTTCTTAATTTTTGCACAGCCCAGAAAACACCCAATGCTTCCTTCTCAATAACAGAATAGTTACCTGCAGCACCTCTCAAATGACCTGGAAATAAATGCAATATTATTTTCTTTCCCATCGACCTTTTGCATGAACACAGCCTCTAGCCTCATACAGCTGATTTATTTTACGAAGTTTGGCACAAATTTATTATGGAACTCTGTCATCCCAAGGAATTTCATTAATTCCTCTTTGTTTTGAGATATCCACAATTTACAAATTGTGTCCACTAGGGCACTTTTTTGTTTGATGCCAGTGGTGATTCAAAATGTCCTAGATATTCAATCACTTGCACATCAATCTTGCATTTGTCTGCCCTGAGAGTAGGACCAGTTTCATGCAACCTTGATAAAACCTTCCTCAGCCGACAATCATGTTCCTCTAAATCCCTTCCAAAGATAAGCACATCATCCGGATGCACCTTGACACCCCCCACGGCCTTCAGTATTCCCTCCATCGCCCTCTGATATACAAAGGCAGCAGAAATTAGGCCAAAAGGCATTCACAAAAACCTGAAACTGCCAGAAAGTGTGCTGAACCCTGTAAGATCCTGGGGTGTGGAATTCAACTTTTTTTTATGGTAGGACATGGTTAAGTCTAAAGATGAGAAGAAATGCATCTCCCCATCAAGAGAACTCAACAACTCATTAATGTTTGGAAATGTGTAGTGATCTACCAATACTGACTTGTTGAGCTCTCTTAAGTCAACCAAGAGTCTGGCCTCTCCATTGTCCTTCCGGGCCATAACAAATGGAGATAACTCAGTGGCTTAAACTTCTTGTGTGATGCCATTCTCAATAAGTTTATTTGATTCCACTTTCATATCCCCCCTCACCAATATAGAAATACTCCTAACCTCTTCATCTTTGGGTGTCACATTGTGTTTGAGTTTTATGAGGTGAACATAATTCGTGAAGTAACCCAGCTTGTTAAGCAAAACCTCAGGAAATTCTTTAACTCAACTGCATTCCCACCAAACACTGATCTGACCGGTGGCATATCCTTCAGGCAAACCGAAGGACATTCATCTGGGTCTAGATATATATGTAAGTCTCTCTGGTGAAACCAACTGATTAGGGAGTCATCTTTCATAGAAATGTACACTTTTGGTGGAATAATCCTTCCTCCAAATTCAACCATGCCCTAGAAATATCCCAACAAGTCAATGGGCTCACCCTCATACCCTTTTGGTTTTATGTCAGGTTTTAATACTTTAACGTTGTTCAACAGATGTTGTTCATAAAATACTTTAGGAACTAAAGTTAGTTTAGCTCCCAAATCAAACAACATTTTTACAGTAGCATCATTGATCATAACCACTTCTAATGGACCCACAGTTGAAAATTCCTTAAGAATGTTGACTTCTCCCACACGTTCATTAAAATTAGCTTCCCTTACTTTTTCATATTTTTAGATCACCTGCAGCATTTTTCAAAATGACTTTTGTGCTTACAAAGATTACATGTTACTTTCCTGCCTGGACAATCTTTGAAATTTGCAACATTCCCACGATTACCACATCAATAACATTTCCCTTGGGACTCTTTCGATAAAGAAGATTTTACATCTGTACTCAACTTATTCTTTGTTGGAATATTTTGAAACACTTTTACATACATATCATTTTTGTCAGGAGAAACATCTTTAACCCCTTAGCTGCTGGGCCTTTTCCCCCCCAGTGCTGAGCCCTTTTTTGGCTATTTGGGGTAGTTCGCGCTTAGGGCTTCATAACTTTTTGTCCACATAAGCTAACCACGCCAAATTTGCGTCCTTTTTTTCCAACATCCTAGGGATTCTAATGGTACCCAGAGTTTGTGGTTTACCCTGGAGGAGACCAAGAAAATAGCCAAAATACAGTGAAAATTTAGTTTTTTCCAAAAAAATGGGAAAAAAGGGCCGCCGAAGAAGGCTTGTGGTTTTTTCCCTGAAAATGCCATCAACAAAGGGTTTCTGGTGCTGAAATCACTATCTCCCCACCTTTCAGGAACGGGCAGACTTGAATCAGAAAACCACATTTTCCAACACAAATTTGGCATTTTACTGGGACATACCCCATTTTTACTATTTTTGGTGCTTTCAACCTCCTTCCAGTTAGTGACAGGAATGGGTGTGAAACCAATGCTGGATCCCGGAAAGCTAAACATTTCTGAAAACTAGACAAAATTCTGAATTCAGCAAGGGGTCATTTGTGTAGATCCTACAAGGTTTTCCTACAGAAAATAACAGCTGAAATAAAAAAATATTGAAATTGAGCTGAAAACAACAGCCATTTTTCTTTATGTTTTACTCTGTAACTTTTTCCTGCGATGTCAGATTTCTGAAAGCAATATACCGTTTTGTCTGCTGGACTCTTCTGGTTGCGGGGATATAAAGGGCTTATAGGTTCATCAAGAACCCTAGGTACCCAGAGACAATAAATGAGGTGCACCCTGCAGTTGGTTTTCATTCTATACTGGGTATACAGCAATTCATTTGCTGAAATATGAGGAGTGAAAAAGAGGTATCAAGAAAACCTTTGCATTTCCAAAATGGGATCAAGATAAGGTTTTGAGGAGCAGTGGTTATTTGCACATCTTTGAATTCCGAGGTGCCCATACTAGCATGTGAATTGCAGGGCATTTCTCAAATAGACGTCTTTTTTACACACTCTCTTATATTTGGAAGGAAAAAATGTAGAGAAAGATAAGGGGCAATAACACTTGTTTTGCTATTCTATGTTCCCCCAAGTCTCCCGAAAAAAATGATACCTCACTTGTGTGGGTAGGCCTAGCGCCCGCGACAGGAAATGCCCCAAAACACAACGTGGACACATCCCATTTTTTCACAAAATACAGAGCTGTTTTTTTGCAAAGTGCCTACCTGTGGATTATGGCCTCTAGCTCAGCCGGCACATAGGGAAACCTACCAAACCTGTACATTTTTGAAAACTAGAGACCTAGGGGAATCCAAGATGGGGTGACTCGCGGGGCTCTGACCAGGTTCTGTTACCCAGAATCCTTTGCAAACCTCAAAAAGTGGCTAAAAAAACAAGTTTTCCTCAAATGTCGGTGACAGAAAGTTCTGGAATCTGAGAGGAGCCTCAATTTTCCTTCCTCCCAGCGTCCCCCCGAATCTCCCGATAAAAATGATACCTCACTTGTGTGGGTAGGCCTAGCGCCCGCGACAGGAAATGCCCAAAACACAACGTGGACACATCACAGAAAACAGAGCTGTTTTTTGCAAAGTGCCTACCTGTAGATTTTGGCCTCTAGCTCAGCCGGCACCTAGGGAAACCTACCAAACCTGTACATTTTTGAAAACTAGAGACCTAGGGGAATCCAAGATGGGGTGACTCGCGGGGCTCTGACCAGGTTCTGTTACCCAGAATCCTTTGCAAACCTCAAAAAGTGGCTAAAAAAACAAGTTTTCCTCACATTTCGGTGACAGAAAGTTCTGGAATCTGAGAGGAGCCTCAAATTTCCTTCCACCCAGCGTCCCCCCAAGTCTCCCGATAAAAATGATACCTCACTTGTGTGGGTAGGCCTAGCGCCCGCGACAGGAAATGCCCCAAAACACAACGTGGACACATCACAGAAAACAGAGCTGTTTTTTGCAAAGTGCCTACCTGTAGATTTTGGCCTCTAGCTCAGCCGGCACCTAGGGAAACCTACCAAACCTGTACATTTTTGAAAACTAGAGACCTAGGGGAATCCAAGATGGGGTGACTCGCGGGGCTCTGACCAGGTTCTGTTACCCAGAATCCTTTGCAAACCTCAAAAAGTGGCTAAAAAAACAAGTTTTCCTCACATTTCGGTGACAGAAAGTTCTGGAATCGGAGAGGAGCCTCAAATTTCCTTCCACCCAGCGTCCCCCCAAGTCTCCCGATAAAAATGATACCTCACTTGTGTGGGTAGGCCTAGCGCCTGCGACAGGAAATGCCCCAAAACACAACGTGGACACATCACAGAAAACAGAGCTGTTTTTTGCAAAGTGCCTACCTGTAGATTTTGGCCTCTAGCTCAGCCGGCACCTAGGGAAACCTACCAAACCTGTACATTTTTGAAAACTAGAGACCTAGCGGAATCCAAGATGGGGTGACTCGCGGGGCTCTGACCAGGTTCTGTTACCCCGAATCCTTTGCAAACCTCAAAAAGTGGCTAAAAAAACAAGTTTTCCTCACATTTCGGTGACAGAAAGTTCTGGAATCGGAGAGGAGCCTCAAATTTCCTTCCACGCAGCGTCCCCCCAAGTCTCCCGATAAAAATGATACCTCACTTGTGTGGGTAGGCCTAGCGCACGCGACAGGAAATGCCCCAAAACACAACGTGGACACATCACAGAAAACAGAGCTGTTTTTTGCAAAGTGCCTACCTGTAGATTTTGGCCTCTAGCTCAGCCGGCACCTAGGGAAACCTACCAAACCTGTACATTTCTGAAAACTAGAGTCCTAGGGGAATCCAAGATGGGGTGACTTGCGGGGCTCGGACCAGGTTCTGTTACCCAGAATCCTTTGCAAACCTCAAAAAGTGGCTAAAAAAACAAGTTTTCCTCACATTTCGGTGACAGAAAGTTCTGGAATCTGAGAGGAGCCTCAAATTTCCTTCCACCCAGCGTCCCCCCAAGTCTCCCGATAAAAATGATACCTCACTTGTGTGGGTAGGCCTAGCGCCCGCGACAGGAAATGCCCCAAAACACAACGTGGACACATCACAGAAAACAGAGCTGTTTTTTGCAAAGTGCCTACCTGTAGATTTTGGCCTCTAGCTCAGTCGGCACCTAGGGAAACCTACCAAACCTGTGCATTTCTGAAAACTAGAGACCTAGGGGAATCCAAGGAGGGGTGACTTGCGGGGCTCGGACCAGGTTCTGTTACCCAGAATCCTTTGCAAACCTCAAAAAGTGGCTAAAAAAACAAGTTTTCCTCACATTTCGGTGACAGAAAGTTCTGGAATCTGAGAGGAGCCACAAATTTCCTTCCACCCAGCGTTCCCCCAAGCCTCCCGATAAAAATGATACCTCACTTGTGTGGTTAGGCCTGGTGCCTGCGACAGGAATAGATCACACAACGGTCAATGTTGGTCCTTACGTGAGGCAGCTGTTGACCCTGGGGTGATCCATTCCTGACACAGACACTAGGTGTAGGCACTCAAGTGGGGTAGTGTTTTTATCAGGACAGGTGAGGAGTCACTGGGTGGTAGGTATATTGTGGATCCCAGCATATTCCTGTAGTTTGTGTGACAGAAATGCGAGAAACATTTAGTTTTTTTTCAACATTTCAGCTTTGCAGGGTATTCTGGGTAAGAAAACTTTGGGGAAGCCACACAAGTCACACCTCTGTGGACTCCCCCGAATGTCTAGTTTCCAGAAATGTTTGGGTTTAGTGTGTTTCTCTATATGGCCGCCGAATCCAGGACCAAAAACACAGGTGCCTGCCTTACAAAACCAGTTTGTTTTGCCATGGATAATTTTGATGTCTCCACAATATGATTTGGGTGGTGGAATTTGGGGCTGAACTAAATTGGGGAGCTCCCAAGAGAGCACTCTCTCTCTGCTTGCCGCCACATTCACCTGCTCTCTGGGTTGACCTAACCCACTATTACCCAGTTGCACAAACAGCTTGCGAAGGGACAGCAGGACTGTCCTCATCACCTCCCTCATAATGTACTGGAAGAGGAGTTATCGAATGGGACTCCTCTGACTGAAAAATCACTCCCAGAGTCTGCGCCATTGTCCTATCCCTCAGATGCTGTCTCAGTATCTGATGTCTCAGTCTCTGATCCTATGTCAGAGCGGTCCTCTATAACCCGAGTGTAGGCAGCAGTCATCCATCAAGATGCCATATCTGCTATTGGCTAAACTGTTGCTCTAAAACACTAGCCTACGTAGACAGTCACAAAATCGATGGTGTGTGAGATACGTGCAACAGTAGAGGCCACCTTACCTGCGCTTCTTCCCTCAATCAGCACGTACTTTCAAGACACTCAAAAAACACCTTGTCACATACCATTCGTCACAGTCTTTAGCACCTCCTGCGCCCAGTCCAACAATCATTATTGGTGCTCCCACTCCCTCCTCCTCGGATTCCCTCATTACCACCCAGCAAAAGTGCCCTTCATCTCTCCATAGACTTTGCTAATGTACTCAGCTATTTACATAAAATACAGATTTGCTCTTTGCAGTAGGCATATAAACCTTCTGCGCTTCTTTATGGCACTAAAACTGCCACTAGACAAGTCGGACCCTTTTCCCCCCAGGGAAACCACACACATATTGACAAAAGTGATATATATATGACAGCCAATCACCTGAAACTCAACTCAAGCAAAACCGAAATAATCCTCTTTGGCCCACACAAAAACACCTGGGACCCCTCATGGTGGCCCACCACGCCAGGCCCTGCACCCACCCCGCCAACCACGCACGCAACCTCAGCATCATCCTAGACTCCTCCCTCTCGATGACCCAACAAATCAACGCTCTCACCTCCTCATGCTTCAACACACTCCGTATACTGAAAAACATTCAAATGGATCCCCACAGAGACCAGAAAAACTGTCACTCACGCACACATCAGCAGCAGGCTTGATTACGGAAACGCCCTCTACGCCGGCACCACTCTAAAACTCAAGCGCAAACTACACGCATCTAGAACTCAGCAGCACGACTCATCCTCGACCTCCGCCGACACGAACACATCTCTCCACACCTCAAATCCCTCCACTGGCTCCCCATTGACAAAAGGATCACCTTCAAGATCCTCATCCTCGCACACAAATCACTCCACAACACAGGCCCTGCCTACCTCAACGAGAGTCACCTTCCACACCCCCACACGAAACGTCCGCTCAGCTGACCTCTCTCTCGCCTCTGTCCCCCGCATCAAACACACCACCACTGGGGGCAGATCCTTCTCCTACCTTGCACCCAAAACCTGGAACGCCCTCACAACCCACCTTCGCAAGACCCAAAACCTACTTCTTTTCAGGAAGGGCCTCAAAACCTGGCTTTTCGAACAGTGAACCTCCCAGCCCCTTTCCCTCCCCCCGCCCCCACCCAAGCGCCTTGAGACCCTCACAGGTGAGTAGCACACTTTATAAATCTCTTTGGTATATATAGATCTACCTCTATATATATATATATATCTATGTACATCTATGTACAGCTGTGCTGCGATCGGGGGCCAGAAACAGTTTGAGAAGGCCTCGTAAGAAAGGGGAGAGTCTCCCCTTTCTTACGAGGCCTTTTCAAAGTGTTTCCTGGCCCCCCGATCGCAGCTGTGCTGCGATCGGGGGGCCAGGAAACCTGAAAGTGTTTCCTGGCCCCCGATCGCAGCACAGCTGCGACCGGGGGGCCAGGAAACACTTTCAGGAAGGCCTCGTAAGAAAGGGGAGTGTCTCCCCTTTCTTACGAGGCCTTCCCGAATGTGAGAAAGGCCGTTTTCCCCATCAAAGCAGGAAGCGGCCGCAAGGCTGCTTCCTGCTTTGATGGGGAAAACACCTTTGCAACGTCAGCGCGCCGCGAGGCGCGCTGACGTCACAAAGGGGCGGGTGGGGGTGCGGGGGGAGACACGGAAGCTTCCGTGTCTCCCGGGGGGGGTTTAAAAAAAAAACAAAATCCTCGGGTGCGTTTATTGATACCCTTCCTGGTGTCGGCCACTGGTCGTGACCCGCACCAGGGAGGGTGTGTGGGCGTCGGCCAGTGGCCGACGCCCGCACCTATCAGGTTAAATAAAGGGCCTCATTTAAGAAAAGTGGCACTACATCCAATGCGTCACCACTTTTCTTGTGCCCCCTAGAAGCCCCCTACCACCACCATGTGTGCGCCATATTTAATATATGTCACACCATGGTGCAGGGTAGGGGCTATAGCATCAAAAATGTTTGACGCTATTGATGTACTGGGGAGGTGGTGTCGTTGGGACTCAGGGGGTCTGCGTGGCAACCTATAGTTTGTTTTTTATTAATAGCCCCGGGGAGGTGGGGGTCGCAGGGCAGTATTAAGCCCTTGGAGGGGCGGCCCCAGGTGCTCTTCCATTGTTTTTAGCATAAGACCACATACACCTGGGACCTGGTCCACTCAGGGGCTATAACTATAACAAGCACAGGATCACAATCTTTTTTTTTTTTAATACTTCACAGCAAAATTCACAAATATTTACAAATATCACTGACATTTTTAAGAAATTGAATTGTGCCCCGGTGGGGTCCCAGGGAGACCCCTGCACCAAAGCTAAGGGACAATGTTAAGGGGTAAGATTAAACATACCCTGCAACCTTTTCTTTTTATTTCTTTTGTTTTTGACACTCGGATGAAGTTGTGTCTCAAAATGGTTATGAACACATCCTGGTTGAAGTATTGGATGCATGAGATCTGCAATATTTGTGAAGTCGTTGAGATCCTTGATATGAAAATTTGGATTGTCTTTAATTTTCTTAAACTACTAAGGCGGTCATTCTGACCGCGGCGGACGGCGGTCGCCACCCGCCATGCGGTCACCGCCAAATGGCCGCTCCGCAGTCAGAAGACCGCGGATGCCATTCTGGCTTTCCCCCTGGGCCGGCGGGCGACCGCCAAAAGGGCGCCCGCCGGCCCAGCGGGAAAGCCCCTGCAACATAGAAGCCGGCTCCGAATGGAGCCGGCTGTGTTGCAGGGGTGCAACGGGTGCAGTAGCACCCGTCGCGATTTTCACTGTCTGCAAAGCAGACAGTGAAAATCTTCATGGGGCCCTGTTAGGGGGCCCCTGCACTGCCCATGCCAGTGGCATGGGCAGTGCAGGGGCTCCCAGGGGCCCCACGACACCCATTCCCGCCATCCTGTTCCTGGCGGTAAGAATCGCCAGAAACAGGGTGGCGGGAAGGGGGTCGGAATCCCTGGGCCAGGGGAAAACCGGCGGGAAACCACCGGTTCCCCTTTTCTGACCGCGGCTTTACCGCCGCGGTCAGAATGGCCCTGGAAGCACCGCCAGCCTGTTGGCGGTGCTTCCGTGGTCCCCGCATGACCGCCAGGGTCAGAATGACCCCCTTAATGTATTTACACTGAATTTGCATAATCTGTGTACTAATTGCTACCTTTCTGCCAAACTTGGTCTAATTTCGTCCAGCAGTTCGGGCTGTAGGCATGTCTAAAGAGTCCATGGGAATTAACATGTGAAACACTTTTTTAGCCCGCCTCTTTTCTCGGCCCTCCCTTGATGGATCACCCCAAAACTTTCTATGCACAACAAAACCCTTCGACACACTTTTTTGGGAAACTTTCAAGAAGCTTCATAAAATGGAGCCAAAGATATAGCCAAGTCAAAAAAAATTAAGAAAAGTGGCCCTGCATTCAACGCATCAGCACTTTTCTTGCACCCCTTAGCACCCCTTACTGCCACACGTGTGCACCGCATTTAATATACGGTGCACCATGGCACAGGGTAGAGGCAATAGCGTCAACATTTTTGATGCTATTGATGTACTGTGCAGGATTAGCGCCAGAAATTTGGCGCTATTCCTGCATAGTACATAGGGGCCCATTGAAAACAATGGCATGCCCCATTTTTGATGGCTGCTCTGTGCAGGCGTTTAAAGATAGCCAATTTTGCAGTCCCCCTAACAGGGAAATGCCCCCTTTCAAAGTAGCGTAATACATGCATTGCACCACTTTGAAAATACGGCGCAGCGAATTTGGCCTTGTTGGACCACATTAGCGTCATACAAAATTGTGCTAGTGCGGCGCAAAGAAACAATAGGACCTCTTAATTCTGGATCTTAGATTTTGCTGGAGGTGTCTCTGGAGGCTGCTGCCTTGCCTGCAGCTCCCACGTAGTCACTAAAACCGTTGGTGGTACCCTGTTCATATCGCACCACATGAAAACAATATGCAAATTTTGCAGCACTCACTGGGTCTTTTGGGGTGACCCCTGTTCTATGGTATGCATGTGAGAGGTGCAATGGTTAACAGCCTTGTGCCACATTCTAGCTTTTCATTTCTGGGTACCTCAGTTTCACTTGGGGCACACATAGCTTTTTTTTTTATTAGGGGCTGCAGTAGGAGCCCCCAAGTCTTTGAGGCCTTAGCCAGCTCCACACATGCAGCTTCCCACCTTCAATGCCATGTGGGAGCCCCTAAACGTACATGTGCTTCCTACACAGTGAGAGCCACAAACATGTGCTGGCCAGGAGCAGGGAGAAAGAAGGCCTGTGAGCCACGCCTCCTAGATAAGGGAATGGTGGTGGGGAATAGGCCTGACAATAGCACTGCTGTGCCAGGGGATGGAGCCCCTAGGATAAATCTATTTTTGCCAGGTCTGAGAGATAGGGTCCCTCAGGCTGAAAGGTAGTTTGGGGCGGAAGGTCCATTCATGCTCCCACTCCATGGGAATTATATAAAATCAATGTAGTACCTACCCCCAGAGGCTTTCCTCCCCTTGGGAATTTCTAGAAATCACCGTGAAGTGACCCATTCTAGCCCTGGAGGTAAGCTGCTGCCAAAGTCCCAAAGTCCTCCCTTGCAAGACAAGAGGTGGCTTCTTCTTCCACTTTGGCATTCTTTGCTGTTGTCACTCTCAGTTCCAGTATCTTCTCATCTGTCTTATCCTTATGCAGGGCTTTATAAGGAAGAATAGAAATATCTCAAAGCCAGATGCCCCTGTTCAATTCTAGGGTGCCACATTATCACTCCATCAGTGTCCCAGCTGTCCTGCATAGCATTCTGGGTCAATTCAATAAGGTGACTTCACATTGTCTCTGATAAGAACTTCCTGGGAGCCTCAACTCCGCTCCTTGCTGAAAGAGCTGCCTCATCTCCTTTCACCAAAGTTTCAAAAGTGAGCCTCCTATGTTGACTCCCGGGGTCTGGCCCTCCTCATTTATTTCTGTGGGCCAAAGATGTCCCAGGAACTGGGTCAAACACTCTTAATAGCTCTTGTGTGTGGAGCCTTTGATTCTTGTACTAGAGAGCAGAGTGATTAACTTGGTGTAATAGGGGTGTACAAAGTAATTATGAGCTGAGCTGGGAAATATGACAACGCCTTTAAGTGGAAAAAATTCCAAACAGAATCATTCCAGAATTTTATATGTAATTGACCCAGATTCTGAGGGTTACTGGGGCTACCCCGTGTATATTTAACAATTCATGAAGTGCCACAAGGAGTATAGGTATGGTGTCAGTGGCTGTACATCTACAATCAGAGTGCAGGTTTACCCCTAGATTGATACTTTGCCAGAACCTGCAGGCGTAAGTGGTGCAAAACAGATTTTTTTCTACAATGTGTAACACACTATAAGCACCAAAGTGCTACACTTAGGATGTCTTCTCACATTATAAGGCCTAGCCCAGGTCAGTAACAATCCTTTAGGAGCCTCTTCTGTTAAAGGCTTCCTGGCCACAGATACTAGGCTGTGTGCAACAACCCCAGTGCCGCTTACCCTAACTGTGCAGCAGAAGCGTACACTTGTACTCTAAAACTTGTACTTGTGTGTTTCTGTGCAAGCAGCCCAGTGCTTCTTACTCCAGCTTTGCAGCAGTAGCCTATTTTAAAAGTCAGGCACTAGCAGTTAGCACTCGTTGTCAATTTATAGTAAACTTGCTCTGGTTGATACTTACTCACTACAAAAGTTGAGAAAAAATGAAGTGAAATGTAAAAAAAAACAGAACGATGAGGGAAACCTATTTGCTACTGTTAAGTACCTCAATAGTTTCAAGGCATACTTGCACCTGACCAAAGAAAGTTATTTCTTCCTCTCCCAACATAGCGAGATAAAGAAAAATAATCTTCTTGGTGTGAAGAAAATGAACTAGAAACTTTGCTAGACTTTTAAAGATATTTAAATTAATGAGTCATCTAATAAGGATGTTCTGTCTGTTGAATTCTATATTGTCTAATGAGGGTACTCTTCCTCTTTCTGAGGGGCATTTTTGGAGGAGACAAAAGAAACAAAGTAAATGGAAATGGAAAAAAAGAAAGTGCCACTGATTCGTAAATTTGGCAGAGAACCTATTCACTAAAGTAACAGTAACATATTTTCTTAAATAACAAAGACACGGAGGGTAAGGACAAGTGAAAAGACAAAAGGGAGTGAACTCCCTACAGGCCTATTAAACCAGGGTCACCTCCAACCCTGGGAGATCTCCGCGGACAATATATAAATATTTATGAATTCTGAGTGGTAGTCATGATATTCCACCAAAGATGATGTCCATTTCCCTTAGCATTCTTTTATTTCACAGTTGTGATCTTTCTTCCTAATCATATGCCTAAACTACATATGGCTGTATTGGAGGAGGGAATGGTTGTGTCAGAAGGTCAAGCATCTGTGGGTAAAAGCCCCAGTTTCCAGAACTGAGATATGAAAGGGCAGATAATTGCATAAGCTAGTGACATTTCAAATCCATGCAGTAGAGATCTTTGCAGTAACACTGAAATAAATATTTGGAGAGTAGATGAATTGCTGAGTAATTTGTGAGGAAGCAAAAATGATAATGCATTTCCATTATTTCAGAACTCACTAAGTTTACACCCTCTTTGAAGAAACACAAGTAGAATTTGGCCCTGAATGAACTAGTTATTAAATAGATTTATGGCATCCAGAACTCTCCAATGTGTATGTATTCAATTAGTGGTGTATGTATAAAAATAGAGGCAATGGGTTCTGTTGTGAAACAAGTAATATTCTCTACACATTCAACTCAAATAGCAAGCCTTCTTACAATTGAAGACTGAAAAAGAGTACATACAGTTATTGCATTGTGCAAACATGGTGAAAGTTACTCAATTAAAGTTTGCTCCTTTGTAAAACAGCAGAGGGCTGTTTTCTTCCTAAAAGTGCATGAAGTGGGCTTAAAGGGAATTCTAAGGGGGTTGATTCATAAATGCACCTATTAGTATGGAAGGTAGTTCTATAGTACTAACTGTATACATGGTAAATGCTGGCCCTGGGGGATCTCCTCAATTAACAGGTAAGGCAGCACCTGCCATTTTGAGTGGAGTTTCGAGTGCGCCTCCTCAGAAAAACTTACTCCTGTGGCTCATAATTGCTATGGACTGTCATAATTACTCACAAGTTCGTGTTTTAACACTGTAGGCCTAATGACTAATTCTAGTTGGCCGCTTTCATGTATTTAATGTATTTTTCTCTGGAATTTCTGTAGCTTCAGAGAGATTGCCATTTTGAACATGTAGTTCAAAAGACGTCTTCTTTTAGACTCTGCCTCCTCTCAACACCTTTTCAAGTAAGAAAACAGATTTTTACTTTATATTGTCTATGATATCTGACCAAAAATCTCATACAGTTTGAGGCATGTGAAATAAAACCCTCACAGTGCTCTTAATCTACTATATGTTACCACTGCAAATGTGAGATTATTCGATGTGACTTTTTATACTCAATGAGAAATCTTTTGGTTGACCAGCCTTTACATAACATATCCTTAGCTCATTTCATATATCAAAGTCCTTTGGTATTTGGGAAAAACAAGAGTGCCTAAACTCACTGGTTTGTAAACTAAATCTCCTATCTCAGAGCTTGATTTTGCATCACAATATATGGAGAACTCTACTGCCCAGAAATCAGACAATGTTCTTGCAACAAATTCAAAACCCTCTGCATCTAGCAAATTACCAGTAGGATCTAGCAAAAGGCCTAAAATGAATCCCCCTTCTATGGCTAATGATCCTCCATATCAATGGAAGTAATACTTGAAGGAATTTGTGCTTTGACACCTTTCATGGAACAAACCAACATTACTATACAACACCTAGATGATAAATGGTCATCTCTGGACATAGGAATCTCAGTGGTGGAGCAAAAGATTGATGACTTACAAGATACTCTTGTGTGCACAGCTCATTTGGAATCAGAAACCTCAACACTAAAGAAATATCCTGAGGACATTCAAATCCGAAACCAAAGGAACAATCTCTGAATTTACAGCCTTCCCGAAGGAAGTACAGGCTCTAATCCCATAATTTATTTTCAGACATTCCTTCCAAAACCATGGATCTACCTTTTACCCCAGTCTTCACCATTGAAAGGGCTCATAGATTTGGCCCAAAAATTTCGTCCAAACCGAGAATAATTATTGTGCACTTTCTACAATGTACTGATCTTCTAAATGTCATGGCATGTCAAATCTAGGAAACAAATATTTTGGTCGGTTATAGGCTCCATTTTTACCAAGAAGTATCAAAGGTCACAACGCACCATCAAAAGCAGATCTTGGATATGTGACCTACTCTCAGAGCCATGAATGCCAGATTTGGCCTACTCCTCCCTTGTCAATTCAAGGACAAAACAACTGCTTGCAATGATTTTGCCCCTCTCAAGAAATGTCTTCCACAACACAAAGGAGAAAAAATGGAGACCTCAACAATCACTTAATTGTTTTATTTTCTCAATTGCCTCATCTCATGGAATTTTTTGTTATTTCTGTCTCATGTGTCCGATTTAATATGTATTTTCATGTTTTCAGTGATCTGTTCTACTTACTTTTCTTTTCTCTTTTTTATCTTATAGAAGTTTTGGGTCCTTGCATCAAGTTCCTCTTAGGCTCCTTTCCATGTGATGTTCCCTACCTCAACTGCCAGTCTATGGAATAAAGTTTTCCATGCCATTGTCTTGTAGTGTTGCCACTCCCCCTCCATGTCACTTGTATACGTAGGAATCACTTTCAATCAGCAGTCGTTTGATTTGTGCATCTCCTTTTTCTTCTTCTTTTACTATCTCTCTCCCCTACTTATTTCCTTTCCTTATCCTATAACATTGTCCTCCCTTTATCATATTTACGTTCTTTTATACCATTCCCATTCCTCTTCCTCTCTCCAGGATATATTTTTCCATTGGTTCATTCCTCATTTATTTGATTTTT
This sequence comes from Pleurodeles waltl, assembly GCF_031143425.1. NCBI lineage: Eukaryota > Metazoa > Chordata > Amphibia > Caudata > Salamandridae > Pleurodeles > Pleurodeles waltl. Next base: position 836,101,838 of record NC_090437.1, read on the forward strand.
TCAAATTTGTATTACTACTTATTACTGTAGACATGCATATTGCTCATGGAGTGGACTTGATTTTACTTTACAGGTACTTTCATGAAGCAATAAATGCTCAGGTAACTCTATCAAATGATAGAGAGTCATTCCTCATTTAGCTAAGCTTAAAATTGATATCACACTTATTCAGGAGTCACATTTATCTGCACTAGAAGATAATGGTTTGGAAACATGTTGGGTTAGCAATGTTTTTATCTCCTCTGCTTTGGGTAAAAAAAATGGTGTATCTTCTCTCATATGAAATTGCAACTCTCAGTTGTTAACCAAAAGCATGACTCAGATGGCACATGGAATATAGTTTAAACTGTTTGTTAATAACACTGCAATTACTGTTTTCAATATTTATGGACCATATTTTGTAGATAATGCTTTTTGGGTCAATATTTCCAACCAATGACATCAGTACAATGATGCATATGCTGAAGTGACTCTAATCAGGTCCTTGATCCTATTCTAGATAAGAACTCTAAAGTCAATTTTTTCCATATCCCAATGCATGCACAATTTAAATCTGCAATCAAAGGTAATGTCACCCTGACCTTCGCAAATTCTCCTTTTATTCACTACCACATCACTCACACTCTCATATTGATTATCTGTTTCTGAGCAAAAATATTACTCAACTCATCTCAACCTGTGATATAGGTTCCATTCTAATCACTGACCATGCCCCAGCATACATAGATTTAGACTGCATTCCTTTATCGCCACATTCAGGTAGATGGTGTTTCAACAACTCATTGCTTTTAGAAAAAAATGTTGCCTTGCAATTTGAAGGTTTCTCAATGATACTTCAAATGATTTGGGGTTCTTTTAAAGCAACAGTTTACCATTATGTATCACCTCAAATAATCTTCTGGATAACATTAACACCTTCGCTGCCAGGCCTTTTCCCCCTCCTGTGCCGAGCCTTTTTTTGGCTATTTGGAGCAGTTCGCGCTTAGGCCCTCATAACTTTTTGTTCACATAAGCCATCCACGCCAAATTTGCGTCCTTTTTTTCCAACATCCTAGGGATTCTAGAGGTACCCAGACTTTGTGGGTTCCCCAGAAGGAGGCCAAGAAATTAGCCAAAATACAGTGAAAATGTTGTTTTTTTCAAAAAAATTGGAAAAAGGGGCTGCAGAAGAAGGCTTGTGGTTTTTTCCCTGAAAAGGGCATCAACAAAGGGTTTGCGGTTCTAACATCACCAGCTTCCCAGCTTTCAGGAACAGGCAGACTTGAATCAGAAAACCCAATTTTTCAAAACAATTTTGGCATTTTACTGGGACATACCCCATTTTTACGATTTTTTGTGCTTTCAGCCTCCTTCTAGTCAGTGACAGAAATGGGCATGAAACCAATGCTGGATCCCAGAAACCGCAACATTTATGAAAAGTAGACAAAATTCTGAATTCAGCAAGGGGTAATTTGTGTAGATCCTACAAGGGTTTCCTACAGAAAATAACAACTGAAAAAGAAAAATATTGAAATTGAGGTGAAAAAAAAACAATTTTTCTCTACGTTTTACTCTGTAACTTTCTCCTGCAATGTCATATTTTCAAAAGCAATATACCGTTACGTCTGCTGGACTCTTCTGGTTGTGGGGATATATAGGGCTTGTAGGTTCATCAAGAACTCTAGGTACCCAGAGCCAATAAATGACATGCACCCTGCAGTGGGTTTTCATTCTATGCCGGGTATACAGCAATTCATTTGCTGAAATATAAAGAGTAAAATATAGCTATCAAGAAAACCTTTGTATTTCCAAAATGGGCACAAGATAAGGTGTTGAGAAGCAGTGGTTATTTGCACATCTCTGAATTCCGGGGTGCCCATAGTAGCATGTGAATTACAGGGCATTTCTCAAATAGACGTCTTTTTTACACACTGTCTTACATTTGGAAGGGAAAAATGTAGAGAAAGACAAGGGGCAATAACACTTGTTTTGCTATTCTATGTTCCCCCAAGTCTCCCGATACAAATGATACCTCACTTGTGTGGGTAGGCCTAGCGCCCGCGACAGGATATGCCCCAAAACACAACGTGGACACATCACAGAAAACAAAGCTGTTTTTAGCAAAGTGCCTACCTGTAGATTTTGGCCTCTAGCTCAGCCGGCACCTAGGGAAACCTACCAAACCTGTGCATTTTTGAAAACTAGAGACCTAGGGGAATCCAAGATGGGGTGACTTGTGGGGCTCTGACCAGGTTCTGTTACCCAGAATCCTTTGCAAACCTCAAATTTTGGCTAAAAAAACACATTTTCCTCACATATCGGTGACAGAAAGTTCTGGAATCTGAGAGGAGACACAAATTTCCTTCCGCCAAGTCTCCAGATAAAAATGGTACCTCACTTGTGTGGGTAGGCCTAGCGCCCGCGACAGGATATGCCCCAAAACACAACGTGGACACATCACAGAAAACAGAGCTGTTTTTAGCAAAGTGCCTACCTGTAGATTTTGGCCTCTAGCTCAGCCGGCACCTAGGGAAACCTATCAAACCTGTGCATTTCTGAAAACTAGAGACTTAGGGGAATCCAAGATGGGGTGACTTGTGTGGCTCGGACCAGGTTCTGTTACCCAGAATCCTTTGCAAACCTCAAAATTTGGATAAAAAAACACATGTTCCTCACATTTCTGTGGCAGAAAGTTCTGGAATCTGAGAGGAGCCACAAATTTCCTTCCACCCGGCATTCCCCCAAGTCTCCAGATAAAAATGATACCTCACTTGTGTGGGTAGGCCTAGCGCCCACCACAGGAACCGCCTCAAGCGCAACGTGGACACATTCAAATTTTTGAAAGAAAACAGAGGTGTTTTTTGCAAAGTGCCTACCTGTAGATTTTGGCCTCTTGCTCAGCCGGCACCTAGTGAAACCTCCCAAACCTGTGCATTTCTGAAAACTAGAGACCTAGGGGAATCCAAGATGGGGTGACTTGTGTGGCTCAGACCAGATTCTGTTACCCAGAATCCTTTGCAAACCTCAAAATTTGGCAAAAAAAACACATGTTCCTCACATTTCTGTGGCAGAAAGTTCTGGAATCTGGAAACTAATCCCCGGTGCCTAGTTGTTTCTGCCCTTGGGGGCAGATTGACCTAAAACCCTTGGGGGCAGAAATGGTCTAAATACAGTTTGCCCCCCAGGGGAGCGACCCTTGTCTGATGGGTCGCTCCCCATCTCTAAAAAAATAAACAAAAAAAAAAAAACACAAAAAAAAGTTGCCCTGGCGCGTAGAGGTTTCTGCCCCCCTGGGGGCAGAAATGGCCTAAAATAAATTTGCCCCCCCGGGAGCGACCCTTGCCTACGGGGTCGCTCCCCCTGCGTGACATTGGTGCCAAAAAAGTAATCCCCGGTGCCAAGTGGTTTCTGCCCCCTTGGGGGCAGATTGACCTAAAATCGACCAATCTGCCCCCAAGGGGGGCAGAAATGGTGTAAATACAATTTGCCCCCCAGGGAGCGACCCTTGCCTGATGGGTCGCTCCCCATCTCTAAAAAAACAAACAAACAAAACAAAACACACAAAAAAAAAATTGCCCTGGCACCTAGAGGTTTCTGCCCCCAGGGGGGCAGAAATGGCCTAAAATAAATGTGCATTGCCAACCCCCACCGCCCCACCAGGAGCGACCCTTGCCTACTGGGTCGCTCCCCTGCGTGACATTGGTGCCAAAAAACAAATCCCCGGTGCCTAGTGGTTTCTGCCCCCTTGGGGGCAGATTGACCTAAAATCGACCAATCTGCCCCCAAGAGGGGCAGAAATGGTCTAAATACAATTTGCCCCCCAGGGGAGCGACCCTTGCCTGATGGGTCGCTCCCCATCTCAAAAAAAACAAACAAACAATAAAAAAAACACAATTTTTTTTTTTGCCCTGGCGCCTAGAGGTTTCTGCCCCCCCTGGTGGCAGATCGGCCTAATAATAGGCCGATCTGCCCCCAGGGGGGCAGAAATGGCCTAAAATAAATGTGCATCCCCAACCCTCACCCCCCCACCAGGAACGACCCTTGCCTACGGGGTCGCTCCCCCTGCGTGACATTGGTGCCAAAAAACGAATCCCCGGTACCCAGTGGTTTCTGCCCCCTTGGGGGCAGATTGACCTAAAATCGACCAATCTGCCCCCAAGGGGGGCAGAAATGGTCTAAATGCAATTTGCCCCCCAGGGGAGCGACCCTTGCCTGATGGGTCGCTCCCCATCTAAAAAAAACAAACAAACAAAAAAACAAAAAAATTGCCCTGGCGCCTAGAGGTTTCTGCCCCCCCCCCGGGGGCAGATCGGCCTAATAATAGGCTCAGGGTGGCAGAAATGGCCTAAAATAAATTCCCCCCCAACCCGCTCCCCCCCCGGGAGCGACCCTTGCCTACGGGGTCGCTCCCCCTGCGTGACATTGGCGCCAAAAAACAAATCCCCGGTGCCTAGTGGTTTCTGCCCACTTGGGGGCAGATTGACCTAAAATCGACCAATCTGCCCCCAAGGGGGGCAGAAATGGTCTAAATGCAATTTGCCCCCCAGGGGAGCGACCCTTGCCTGATGGGTCACTCCCCATCTCTAAAAAAACAAACAAACAAAAAAAAACACACAAAAAAAAAATTGCCCTGGCCCCTAGAGGTTTCTGCCCCCAGGGGGCAGATCAGCCTAATCAAAATAGGCTGATCTACCCCCCAGGGGGGCAGAAATGGCCTAAAATAATTCCCCCCCCAGGGAGCGACCCTTGCCTAAGGGGTCGCTCCCCTTGTGTGAAATTCACGCAAAAAATAAAAACTCCCTGGTGTCGAATGGTTTCTGCCCCCCTTGGGGGCAGATTGGACTCATCAAAATAGGCCAAACTGCCCCCAAGGGGGGCAGAAATGGCCTAAATATAATTTGCCCCCTAGGGGAGCGACCCTTGCCTAAGGGGTCGCTCCCCACCTAAAAAAACAAGAAAACATAACAAAAAGAAAAAAAAAAAGAAATGATCCCTGGTGCCTAGAGGTTTCTGCCCCCGGGGGGCAGAAAAGGCCTTCCAAAAAAAATGCCCCCCCTGGGAGCGACCTTTGCCCAAGGGGTTGCTCCTGTTGCGTCAAATTCACTCAAAAAAAAAAAACTCCCTGGTGTCTAATGGTTTCTGCCCCCCTTGGGGGCAGATTGGCCTCATCAAAATAGGCCCATCTGCCCCCAAGGGGGGCAGAAATGGCCTAAATATATATTGCCCCCTAGGGGACCGACCCTTGCCTAAGGCGTCGCTCCCCACCTAAAAAAAAAAAGAAAACATTACAAAAATAAAAAAACCAAAAAAGATCCCTGGTGCCTAGAGGTTTATGCCCCCCAGGGGGCAGATCGGCATATTAATAGACCGATCTGCCCCCAGGGGGGGCAGAAAAGGCCTTCCCAAAAAAATGCCCCCCCTGGGAGCGACCCTTGTCCAAGGGTCGCTCCCTTTTGACAGTTTCAGAAAAAAAAAAAAAAACTGGTGTCTAGTGCGGTTTCAAAAGCCGGATTGCAAGCAATCCGGCTTTTGAAACCTTGTGAGAGACTTCAATGGGAAGGAAATACATTTCCTTCCCTTTGAAGCCCCTCCGGGCCTCCCCCATGGGATTGAAAGAGAAATGCTCTGCATTTCTCTTTCAATCGCGCTGGAAGCAGAGCTTCCACGCGATGGGGGAGACCCTGTGACTAATCAGCGCGCGCTCGCGCGCTGATGTCACAGGGGTGGTTTGGGGGGGTCGGGGTGGGAGGGGAAGGGCTTCCCCTTCCATCCCTGACTTGGGGGGGTGGGGGGGAACCCCATAGAGGGAGCGCTAGCGCTCCCTCTGGGCTCTGTGCACAGGACGTAATGGTTACGTCCTGGGCACAGCAGCACTGTGCCTCAGTACGTAACCATTACGTCCTGGGCACAGAACGGGTTAAAAGACTTGAATATGCATTCTATCATTCAAAAAATTAAGTTTCATTAGAGGAACTATTCGATGCTAAGTTAAAGTTCAGCAGCCTCACCACTAATACTGCTTCCATTTATTTATTAAAAGCAGTGCACTCTGTTACAGAGGCCAAAATAAGATAGGAAAGCTACTCACCAATTACTTAGAAGTTAAAAAAGAACACTCTAAAATCTTTAATTAATAGCAATGGGGCCTGTCCTTCCTAAAGATAAAGATGTTCTGAAAGAATTGTTTCAGTTTTATAAAAATGTATATACTGCAGACACAAATCCATTTTCTTCACACATATCTAGTTTCTTTCAAACTATCAATTCAATACAAGCTCCTAATGTTGATTCTAAAGCTTTAGAGAGAAGTATCTCTTTAATCTACATCACTAACACAGTATCTCTTATAAAGAAGAAGAAAACCCCAGACGAGATGGTTTTACCATAGATTTCTAAATTCATTTTGCAAAGATCCTTCACCCATACCTTGTTTTTATTTAACTTTTTAATTAAACAAGATGCTTCTCAGGATTTTTCAGGAAACAATGATTTGTTTCATTCCAAAAGAGAATAGATACCATCATTATTGTAAATACTATTGACACATATCCTCAGTTAAGACAAATTATATGGTTCTTTTGAAAATACTAGCCATGCGTATCAAACTTATTCTACCAGACTTTATAGGTCTGAACAATTTCGCTTTGTCAAAGGCAGACTAATTTCCGATAATGCCTGTGTTTTCTTTAACACACCTTGGCAATGCCCCGGTTCTAGATTATCCTTTGGTCACTATTGCTTTAGATGGTGCGAAGTGTTCAACAAAATAGGATGGGATTACATGTTTGCAGCACTGAGACAGATTGGTTTCCTCCCAAAAATGTGTAGCTTAATTTCCTTACTTTACACTGTCCATATAGCTTTCATTTTTGTTAACAGCATCATGCCTGATTATTTCCCTTTATTTAGAGGAGTATGTTAATGTTGTCCCTTATCTCCCTTTAATTTTATGATTGGCCTGGAACACTTTATGACTAAACCTCAACAAGATCCCTACATTGCTGTCCTTCAACTTAGAGAAATGTAAATTAAATTTTCTGTTTATGTAGACAGTGTCATTTTGTATTTCTGCAATCCATCTCAATCATTCCATCCTTCATAGAACATGTTTCAATTTTTTCTCACCTATATATGTTATAAGGTAGATGCTGATAAATCAGAAATACTCCATTTAAAGATCCAATGTACCAAACACCATTTCAACTCTGTTGACTTCACATGTCAACCAACTAAAATAGAGTGTTTGTGATTATGGCTTACAAACAAGATTAAAGATAGTATTAACTTACATTTGATTGTATTAATAAATCTCTAAACGATACAGTTAACAGATGGAATCCATTGTTTTTCCCTTGGTGGAGTAGACTGGACTCTATTAAGCTTATGTTAACTCCTATCATATTATACACCATCTCAGTGATCCCTAATTGTATCCCAAACCTATATTTTGAAACAAATAGACTCTGTACTCTCCCATTTCTTATGGAAGCATATGAGATCTCAGATAGCTTTATCAACCTAAAGGAAATGTGCCAAGCAACAATTTAACTCTGTTAACTTCACATAGCAACCTACTAAAATAATTTATTTGGGATTATGGTTTACATAAAACATTAAAGATGGTATTAAATTAAAAATAGATTGTATTACTAAATGTTTAAACAATACAGTTAGCAGATCGACTCCATTTCTTCTCTCTTGGTGGAGTAGAATGGACTCTATTAAGCTTATGTTTACTCCTATCATATTATACACCATCCCAATGATCCCAACTCGTATCCCAAACTCATACTTAAAAAAATAGACTCTTTGCTCTCCAATTTATTATGGAAGGGTAAGAGATCTCAGATACTTTTATCAATCTTAAAGAAAAACAAATCTGAAGGCGGTCTTAACTTTCAAAATTTTAAACAATATCATCACTCTTTCTGTTTAAAATAGTCAGGTCATTGGCTTAATTTCACTCACTCTCCCTATACTTGATTAAGACATTTGCTGGAAAAATCCCTAATAACACCTTTAGATTTTCAAGAAGTATGGTCATTTACATCTCATATTTCCCAATTATGTACACCTTTTATTGCCCACTCACACTGCATTCTATTGTCCCTATCTTATTTTACTCAACATTTCTTCCCAATCTCCTACAACAATCTAGCTGACATTACCACAAAGTCCAAATTAACAATCATTCCATATACCGGAAGACTTGGAGAAACAGAGGTATCTACTGGTTTTTTCAAGTTAATACTATCAGTCAAATGATACCTTTGCAGAACTTCAAAATAAATTTCTCCTACCCTCTTTGTCCAAGAAGAAATATGAATCCCTTCACTAATTTCGAACAGATCTTATATCAAATATATCTTGAAATGTTTCTTCCTCCACTGACTCAGATTTGCTGCTCCCACTATTAACCATCAGTCCTAAAGGCTCTTCAATCTATGAAACATTAATGTAGTCTGTTAACGCGTCCCTTTATTATAATTTATTACACATCAGGACCCAATTGAGAGACACCTTAGGACGAGATAGCTAATCAGTATGTCAATCAATACATCAATAATGTCATCAATATTTATCACGACAATGCATTTCACTTTAGTCAAAGTCATTAATTAATTCAAGACGCTACCATGACCTTTCAGCCATGAATAACCACACCGGTTTAGAAGAGTAGAATTTTATGAGTTTTATTCACTATTGCTTACAATTCTAATCTCAGATACGTCAATCTCAAAACCAAGAAACATAATAGCATAGTCACAATATGGCAACTTTGGTAAGATTTCATTAAAGTGAGAATCACATACATTAGAACATAAAACGGCGTGAACATAGATCAAATTCAACAGAGTGTCAATAATGCGTCAGTTCAACAAAGCATAGTCTCGGACGTTTGTCTATTTGCGTCAGTTTTGGTGAACACCTGTCCTAACCACTGATTAGCATTCGCATGTTGGGCTTCATGCAAAACAATTTAGAACACTCATTTGGAAAACATCTATTTAAGGTCTCTATCAAAAGTAAGCAGTTGGTACCTAGAAAGGAAAAGCAAACAGACAAATCACAAATGCATTGTCATAATTACCCTCCAAGGTTTTTGTCAGCGCACAGGTTCAGTCTTCGTCTTCAGGACATCAGTCAATTCACCATCAGTCAAAACTCAGCTCCGGAGCATAAGGGCACTTCCCTCATAAGGAGGTAAAGTGTAACATGGACAAATCTAAGGGCGAGGATGGTTTTAAGTAAACCGCCAAGTCACCAAACAGAGTGACAGAGTTTCTGGATAAAATCAATAGCATTCCCTACCTAATTCCCAATGACTCCCCGTGACATGGGTTTTTATCCCTTTTCCATTGTACATTCCCCAAACATTTTATTGGTCATCTGTTATACCCCACTATCTTTAACCTATCAGAAAATACATTAGGTAACCTAACTCTTCACCCCATATTATTTTACAAGTCTTTGATTGGTCTTCATAATTGACGTCTTCAGAGGTGGCACGTCCGGTATGATTTCATCCTTCTGTAACATCTTTGCACATCTTTTGGTCAGTAGCTCCATTGTTTTCACTGGTTTGAATGACCTTGTACATTACATTAATCTACACTGTTTCATTTTGTTTAATATCATCCTACAAGAAATGAAGAATGCATGAGAACGGATCTAGCATGGTTACATTTGTCTTTTAGCTTGGAGGAGAAAATAATAATAAGGTTGTGTCCTTTTATGAGTCAGCACACTGCAAGACAGAAAAATACATTTAATATGAGAGCCAAGCAGCTAAGCTTCGGCTCATGCTAACTTAAGGCCTATGAGGATTTCAGTACAGATTCAATAATGCAATCATTAGTACAAACTTATTTAAACGTAATATAAACATTCTGGTCATCATTATTAGTCTACGTATACATTGGCGGCCATTCCCCGTGGTCACAATTCAGGTGCACATTTAAGCAGAATTACTATTACAGTTTCTATGTAGCATTATCACACATTAATTCATAAACATTTCATGTTAATATAGATTATATAAGCTACGCTCTCTCAGTCCCTCCTCTGATGACGTTCGTCATCACACAAACCTTTCCCTTTGACCTTTCAGTTTAATTTTTCACCTTGAGCATAATGCGCATTTCAACATCTTGCCCCTTGTGTGAGCTTTCCCAAATTTCATTAAACATTTTCTCCCTTTTGTTTTCTTCATGCCTTTTACTCCTCTTGGTCCAATTTTTTTTTTTAATTTTGCCATTTATTATGCAAGCTCCCCATAATCCTAATAGACAGGCCAGAACAATTAATAGACCACCTAATATTTTTACCCCGTTCCAAATATTGCTAAACCAGCTCCCTACTTTGGTAATTCCCTTTCCTAATTTCTAACACATTCCGTGTTCCTTCAAATCCTTCAAATCTGCACTATCTTTAGTTAGGTTAGTAAGCATACCTCTGATCTTTTTACTATTGTCAGGTGTATATGAGCAACAATGACGCTCGTTGAGCATCTTGCAGACTCTGCCGCTCTTTGCTAAAAGAATGTCTAAAGCAAGTTGATTTTGAAGAGTCATAGCTCTTTCTGCAGCAAGTTCAGTATCCATCAGGAGTATTGCCCCTGGAAAATTTGTCAGCATGTTATCCACAATAGTAGACAACTTTTGAATCTTTATGGAGTTTAAAATAACCCCTACTGAAGGAATTATGGCTCCAAATATGTCACCAACGACAGCAGCCGCTGTCTCTCGTTTTTGTCTAGCATGTTGTAATTCAGACGTTTTAGGTATTTGCTTTAAGTCATCAATCTGGTAAATCTTTGGGAAAACTATTCCCAAATAACATGTCCCATACCATCCCTTAGGGAGACGGTAATAAGCATTAAGTCCACAGATATAATAGATCCCAGGGATCGCTGGGTCCTGTCCATTTAACATGAAAGTCCATTTACTCTGGAAAAAAACACATGTCTGCATTCACTCGTTCCCACAAATAAAGTGCCAGGTTCAGATTTTGGCCTATATATACAAAGCCTTGTTATATGTAATGCATCTATAGCTAGTTTGCCTTGCGTCTTTATCGCAGTGTAAGCATAATCATTTGCATATGTGCGTTTCTCTAACCCTTTTTCTAATCTTTCTTTTAATGCTTTGCGTCTATCATCAGTGTGATCTAAAAAGCTTTTCTCTACAGGTGTCAATGAGCAAGTCAGATTATTGCGGTGTGCATAAGCTGTCCCAAATGTAAGTGTTGGTTCAAAGAAACCTCTAACTAATTTTATACTATGCTCCTTTGCTAATTTGTTCAGAAACTCAATCACAGGCACAAAAGAAAACACCACATCCAGATTTGAATAAAAATATTGCACATGTTCCTGATTATAGAATCTTGTTAATAGCAAGCTACAACTTATCCCATACGTTAATGGAAGGCTATGGTAGGTGACCCCTTCTTGTACTGATGAAGGAATCTTTGTGCACACATAACAGTTTTTCGCGCCATGGTCTCAACGTACTCATTCAGCAAGCAATAGAAGACATTAGTGGAAAGTTCTCCCTTTGAGTTAGTTCCCTCATGCAAGTGTTTCGTATCCTGCTCAAACCTTTCCCACGGTGTTAGTGTTGTAGTCTCAGGTTTTGAAGCATTGTTAGTCACTTTCTTATACATCCACGGCATTCCCACAATCACACCTACAATTATTATTGCACATACGATACCTAATATAAGACTCAACCATCCACACACTTTACCCTTTTTGTTACTACCTCTATTATAAGCCATGTCTATAAAGAATCAGATAGTAGAACAATAATCAACTTGAGAACGATATAAAGAAATATATATTTTTTCTTTTCTTCTTGATGCAAAAAGTCTCTTTCTCTCAGCGTATATTTACAGCATTTCACTCACTCCAGGACCCTTTTGTCACATCAGGTTAGCAGCTTGTCATAATCGTGTTTTCAAAGTCAAATCAGGTTATCATTGTCGCATCCGGTAGTTCATAAGTCTCTTTCTCAGTTTCTCAGTTTTCAAATTCAAATTTTTGGTTTTAACAAAGTCTCTTTCTTTGATTGATTTTCAGGTGAGGTAATATTGGCCAGGTACTTCTCAATCAAAACAGAACGCTAAGAATTCTTGTTGCCATTCAGATGTTGTTGCATATGCCCACTCAGGACCTGCGTACCTTCTATTTGCGGTTCTTTTCCTTTTCAATCTGCGTTCGCCTTGCAATTCTCCTTCACTCAGATCTTCTGTTCTTGTGGTGTCGGTTTCTTCTATTATTGTTGGTACAATCCTTTCTTTCGCAGCCTGCTTTTCTGGCCAGTTATCTCCTGCTTGTTCTTTCAGGATGCTGAACAGCACCCTCCTTTTGTGCTATGGTGTTTTCTCTTGATGGACCTGCAACTGGCTCAGGGGATGCCAGTGTACTTTGATCTCTTTCCACTATTTCCCCTTCTTCTTCTTCTTCTGGATCTGTAACAGGTTCAAACTCTAACCCGTATCCGTCTGCTTCTGGGAGAACCTCTCCTTGATTTAGTTCTCCGGCTGCCTCTACTGAGATAGGCACATTGTCGCCTCTCTCGAACTCGTTTACTGTTTGAGGGACTAGGCTGTTCTCAGTGGGCTCTCCTGGAGTCTCAGTTCCCTCTTGGCTATTTTCGGACCCTGAGACTTCTCTCTCTGGAACTGTTGAGTCGGAAACTTCAAGTTCCTCATCAGTTGGACACGTTACCTTCTTTGTGTGACTGGCATGTATCCAGTTTGGCACGCCTGCACATTTCACAGCAGTAGTTGTTGTCAATATTACTTGATATGGCCCCTTCCAGCGCGGCTCCAAACACGTCTTTCTCACATGCTTCTTGACAACCACCCAGTCACCGGCTTGCAGGGTGTGACCTGGATCACTGATCGGTGGCAATGTTTTGGCTTCCACCTGGTGAGAAAAAGAGCGAACCACATCAGCCAAACCTTTGCAGTAGTCCAACACCATATCATCTGTGATATTCACAAGAGCATCTGCAGGTACTGCGGGCAGCCTCATAGCTCTACCCATAAGGATCTTGTGGGGTGATAGTCCTGTCTTCTTATCAGGGGTGTTCCTCATCGACATCAGCACTAAGGGCAATGCATCTGGCCATTTCATATTGGTAGCTGCGCACATCTTCGCCATTCTCGATTTCAAGGTACCATTCATTTGTTCTGCTAGTCCTGATGCTTCAGGACGGTAGCTGCAATGCAGCTTCTGTTCAATGTCTAATGCGGCACACAAGAGCTTAATCACCTCATTGTCCCACCTCCCAGCTGCTCCTCCCTCCCTCTTCCCCTCATATGGAGGCCGCGCAGCGATAGAGAGAGCGACCTCTGACCCTGGTTCTCAGGCAGGTCGCTCCCCTCACCGCCTCACAGCCTCCAGCGTGACCGCTCTCGCTCCTGTGCCCTGTGCTCCTGTGCCCTGACTGCCTTTTCCCGCCTCCAGTGACCTAGCGCCAATGCCCTCTTCGTTGTGCCCGAGTGCCTGTGTCCGCTCTTTCTTCTGTACCCCGAGTGCCTGTGCCCCTGGTATTGTTCCACTGTATTGTATTGTTTTTACCTTGTTTGCCCTTACCGTGTTCTTCTCTCTTCCAGCCTCGTCGCGTCACCCCATCGCCGCCCGTTCGTTTCCCGCCGCTACACACCGGTAGCTCCGCCCCCTTGCACCCCATTGGCCGCCCCGCTCCCACCTCCCAGCTGCTCCTCCCTCCCTCTTCCCCTCATATGGAGGCCGCGCAGCGATAGAGAGAGCGACCTCTGACCCTGGTTCTCAGGCAGGTCGCTCCCCTCACAGCCTCACAGCCTCCAGCGTGACCGCTCTCGCTCCTGTGCCCTGTGCTCCTGTGCCCTGACTGCCTTTTCCCGCCTCCAGTGACCTAGCGCCAGCGCCCTCTTCGTTGTGCCCGAGTGCCTGTGTCCGCTCTTTCTTCTGTACCCCGAGTGCCTGTGCCCCTGGTATTGTTCCACTGTATTGTATTGTTTTTACCTTATTTGCCCTTACCGTGTTCTTCTCTCTTCCAGCCTCGTCGCGTCACCCCATCGCCGCCCGTTCGTTTCCCGCCGCTACACTCCGGTAGCTCCGCCCCCTTGCTCCCCATTGGCCGCCCCGCTCCCACCTCCCAGCTGCTCCTCCCTCCCTCTTCCCCTCATATGGAGGCCGCGCAGCGATAGAGAGAGCGACCTCTGACCCTGGTTCTCAGGCAGGTCGCTCCCCTCACCGCCTCACAGCCTCCAGCATGACCGCTCTCGCTCCTGTGCCCTGTGCTCCTGTGCCCTGACTGCCTTTTCCCGCCTCCAGTGACCTAGCGCCAGCGCCCTCTTCGTTGTGCCCGAGTGCCTGTGTCCGCTCTTTCTTCTGTACCCCGAGTGCCTGTGCCCCTGGTATTGTTCCACTGTATTGTATTGTTTTTACCTTGTTTGCCCTTACCGTGTTCTTCTCTCTTCCAGCCTCGTCGCGTCACCCCATCGCCGGCCGTTCGTTTCCCGCCGCTACACTCCGGTAGCTCCGCCCCCTTGCTCCCCATTGGCCGCCCCGCTCCCACCTCCCAGCTGCTCCTCCCTCCCTCTTCCCCTCATATGGAGGCCGCGCAGCGATAGAGAGAGCGACCTCTGACCCTGGTTCTCAGGCAGGTCGCTCCCCTCACCGCCTCACAGCCTCCAGCGTGACCGCTCTCGCTCCTGTGCCCTGTGCTCCTGTGCCCTGACTGCCTTTTCCCGCCTCTAGTGACCTAGCGCCAGTGCCCTCTTCGTTGTGCCCGAGTGCCTGTGTCCGCTCTTTCTTCTGTACCCCGAGTGCCTGTGCCCCTGGTATTGTTCCACTGTATTGTATTGTTTTTACCTTGTTTGCCCTTACCGTGTTCTTCTCTCTTCCAGCCTCGTCGCGTCACCCCATCGCCGCCCGTTCGTTTCCCGCCGCTACACTCCGGTAGCTCCGCCCCCTTGCTCCCCATTGGCCGCCCCGCTCCCACCTCCCAGCTGCTCCTCCCTCCCTCTTCCCCTCATATGGAGGCCGCGCAGCGATAAAGAGAGCGACCTCTGACCCTGGTTCTCAGGCAGGTCGCTCCCCTCACCGCCTCACAGCCTCCAGCGTGACCGCTCTCGCTCCTGTGCCCTGTGCTCCTGTGCCCTGACTGCCTTTTCCCGCCTCCAGTGACCTAGCGCCAGCGCCCTCTTCGTTGTGCCCGAGTGCCTGTGTCCGCTCTTTCTTCTGTACCCCGAGTGCCTGTGCCCCTGGTATTGTTCCACTGTATTGTATTGTTTTTACCTTATTTGCCCTTACCGTGTTCTTCTCTCTTCCAGCCTCGTCGCGTCACCCCATCGCCGCCCGTTCGTTTCCCGCCGCTACACTCCGGTAGCTCCGCCCCCTTGCTCCCCATTGGCCGCCCCGCTCCCACCTCCCAGCTGCTCCTCCCTCCCTCTTCCCCTCATATGGAGGCCGCGCAGCGATAGAGAGAGCGACCTCTGACCCTGGTTCTCAGGCAGGTCGCTCCCCTCACCGCCTCACAGCCTCCAGCATGACCGCTCTCGCTCCTGTGCCCTGTGCTCCTGTGCCCTGACTGCCTTTTCCCGCCTCCAGTGACCTAGCGCCAGCGCCCTCTTCGTTGTGCCCGAGTGCCTGTGTCCGCTCTTTCTTCTGTACCCCGAGTGCCTGTGCCCCTGGTATTGTTCCACTGTATTGTATTGTTTTTACCTTGTTTGCCCTTACCGTGTTCTTCTCTCTTCCAGCCTCGTCGCGTCACCCCATCGCCGCCCGTTCGTTTCCCGCCGCTACACTCCGGTAGCTCCGCCCCCTTGCTCCCCATTGGCCGCCCCGCTCCCACCTCCCAGCTGCTCCTCCCTCCCTCTTCCCCTCATATGGAGGCCGCGCAGCGATAGAGAGAGCGACCTCTGACCCTGGTTCTCAGGCAGGTCGCTCCCCTCACCGCCTCACAGCCTCCAGCGTGACCGCTCTCGCTCCTGTGCCCTGTGCTCCTGTGCCCTGACTGCCTTTTCCCGCCTCCAGTGACCTAGCGCCAGCGCCCTCTTCGTTGTGCCCGAGTGCCTGTGTCCGCTCTTTCTTCTGTACCCCGAGTGCCTGTGCCCCTGGTATTGTTCCACTGTATTGTATTGTTTTTACCTTGTTTTCCCTTACCGTGTTCTTCTCTCTTCCAGCCTCGTCGCGTCACCCCATCGCCGCCCGTTCGTTTCCCGCCGCTACACTCCGGTAGCTCCGCCCCCTTGCTCCCCATTGGCCGCCCCGCTCCCACCTCCCAGCTGCTCCTCCCTCCCTCTTCCCCTCATATGGAGGCCGCGCAGCGATAGAGAGAGCGACCTCTGACCCTGGTTCTCAGGCAGGTCGCTCCCCTCACCGCCTCACAGCCTCCAGCGTGACCGCTCTCGCTCCTGTGCCCTGTGCTCCTGTGCCCTGACTGCCTTTTCCCACCTCCAGTGACCTAGCGCCAGCGCCCTCTTCGTTGTGCCCGAGTGCCTGTGTCCGCTCTTTCTTCTGTACCCCGAGTGCCTGTGCCCCTGGTATTGTTCCACTGTATTGTATTGTTTTTACCTTGTTTGCCCTTACCGTGTTCTTCTCTCTTCCAGCCTCGTCGCGTCACCCCATCGCCGCCCGTTCGTTTCCCGCCGCTACACTCCGGTAGCTCCGCCCCCTTGCTCCCCATTGGCCGCCCCGCTCCCACCTCCCAGCTGCTCCTCCCTCCCTCTTCCCCTCATATGGAGGCCGCGCAGCGGCCGCGCGCAGCGGGCGCGCCAAAGGCGCGCCAAAGGCAAGCCCGTCTGCGCCCGTCCGCGCCTGGACCGCGCCCAGCGCCAGACCCTCTGGCCCCCACCGCTGCGAGCCTACACGCCGGACCTACGAAGCCGCCACCCTCATCGCACTCAACACCGGCCGGATCCCCGGGTGCTGCCGTGCCGCCCCAAGACGCACCCACGGACCCTTCACCTGCCAATCCTGCAAGTTCTCCTGCATCCAGACCCGCACCGCGCCCGCCAAACCAAGCACCAACAGCAACCACCTGAAGTGCATCCTGCTTAACACCCGCTCCATCCACAGACACGCTGTGGAACTCTGGAACCTGCTCGACACCACATCTCCAGACGTCGCCTTCCTCACTGAAACCTGGATGAACGCCTCCTCAGCGCCCGACATCGCCATCGCCATCCCGGACGGATACAAGATCACCCGGAGGGACCGCATCAACCAGACAGGAGGAGGCATCGCCATTGTCCACAAGAACACCATCCGCATCACGACCAACTCCGACGACACCCTCACAGCTGCCGAACATCTCCACTTCCAGATTCACACCGACCCCAAGACCACACTCAGAGGCACCCTCATCTATAGACCCCCAGGACCCCACACACAATTCAGCGAAGACATCGCAGACTTCATCAGCCCTCACGCCCTCTCCTCCGCCGACTACATCCTCCTAGGGGACCTCAACTTCCACCTGGAGAACAACAACGACAACAACACCACCACCCTGCTGGACAACCTCGCCAACCTCGGACTCAAGCAACTGGTGAACACCCCCACCCACTAAGCCGGACACACGCTTGACCCAGTCTTCTCCTCCAGCAAGTACATCTCCTTCAGCCACTCCACCGGACTCCACTGGACAGACCACAGCTGCGTCCACTTCAGCTTCAGAAAAACCACAACTCACCACCACCCACAACAGGCTCCCCGCAGGAGCTGGAACAAGATCACCACCGACCAGCTCTCCACATCACTGAGCCAGAACCCTCCCGCCAGCTCAGCGGACCCCAACCAAGCAGCCAACAACCTTACACAGTGGATCACCAACTGCGCTGACAACCTCGCACCTCTGAAAACCCATCCCATCAGGCCCAACAGCAAGAAAGCCTCCTGGTTCAACAACGACCTCAAGAACTCCAAGAAGAACTGCCGCACCCTCGAGAGAGCCTGGCGAAAAAACCCGACTACAGACAACATGACCGCCCTCAAGTACGCGTCCCGTAAACACCACCAGCTGATCCACACCACCAAGAAGACAGCATTCAAAGAACGACTAGACAACAACGCACACAACAGCAAGGAACTCTTCAGCATCGTCAAAGAGCTCTCCAACCCCAGCGCCGGAAACAACGACATCACCCCCTCACAAGACCTCTGCGACTCACTCGCCTCGTTCTTTCACCGCAAGATCGTCGACATACACAACAGCTTCGGCGCACAGACCACGCACCCAACCACCAAACAGACGCCCCCCAACACCACCCTCCGCGCCTGGACCCCGGTCAGCACCGAAGACACCATCCATACGATGAACACTATCCATTCCGGATCACCAACCGACCCATGCTCCCGCCACGTCTTCAACAAGGCCGACTCCGTCATCGCACCCCATCTCCGGGACATCATCAATTGCTCCTTCAACACCGCCACCTACCCGGAGAGCTGGAAGCATTCCAAACTCAGCGCCCTCCTGAAGAAACCATCAGCAGACCCCACCGACCTCAAGAACTACCGCCCCATCTCGCTCCTCCCGTTTCCTGCCAAAGTCATCGAGAAGACCGTCAACAGACAGCTGGCCGCCTTCCTCGAGACTAATGGATCCCTCGACCACTCACAGTCCGGCTTCCGAGCCAACCACAGCACCGAGACCGCCCTCATCGCAGCCACTGACGACATAGGAGCCCTGCTCGACAATGGGGAAACAGCGGCCCTCATCCTCCTGGACCTCTCCGCAGCGTTCGACACGGTCTGCCACCGCACCCTAGTGCAGCGCCTCAGCAACATCGGAATTCAAGAGAAGGCTCTAGAGTGGATCATCTCGTTCCTCACCGGAAGAACCCAGAGAGTCCACCTCCCCCCGTTCAGATCCGAGGCCACCGAAGTCATCTGCGGCGTACCACAAGGATCTTCACTCAGCCCCACCCTCTTCAACGTCTACATGAGCCCCCTCGCAGCCATCGCACGCCATCACAACCTCAACATCATCTCCTACGCCTACGACACCCAGCTGATCCTCTCCCTCACCAACGACCCAGCCACCGCCAGAACCAACCTGCACGAAGGGATGAAAGACGTAGCCGAGTGGATGATGAACAGCCGCCTGAAACTAAACTCAGACAAGACGGAAGTCCTCATCCTTGGATCATCACCCTCTGCCTGGGACGACTCCTGGTGGCCCCCTGCCCTGGGCAGCGCACCCAAACCAACGGACCACGCACGCAACCTGGGCTTCATCCTGGACTCCTCCCTCTCGATGACCAGACAAGTCAACGCCGTCTCTTCATCATGCTTCAACATCTTACGCATGCTCCGAAAGATCTTCCGATGGATCCCCACCGAAACCAGGAAGACGGTCACCCAGGCACTCGTCACCAGCCGACTGGACTACGGTAACACCCTCTACACCGGAACCACGGTCAAACTACAGAAAAGACTCCAACACATCCAGAACGCCTCCGCACGCCTCATCCTTGACATCCCCCGACACAGCCACATCTCCGGACACCTGAGAGGCTTGCACTGGCTCCCCGTCAGCAAGAGAATCACGTTCCGCCTCCTCACCCACGTACACAAGGCCCTCCACGACCTGGGCCCCAGGTACCTCAACAACCGCCTGACCTTCTACACTCCCAACCGCCAGCTACGATCGACCAGCCACGCCCTCGCCGCCGTGCCACGCATTAGAAAAGCCACCATGGGAGGAAGATCCTTCTCCTACCTGGCAGCCAAGACTTGGAACTCCCTCCCCATCCACCTCCGTCTGACCCACGACCACCTCTCCTTCAGGAAGCAACTCAAGACCTGGCTGTTTGAGCAGTAGCGGTCCCCCCTCCCCCCCCAGCGCCTTGAGACCCTCCAGGTGAGTAGCGCGCTATACAAATTTTTTGATTGATTGATTGATTGTCGAAGTGCCTGCCCCTATCTGATTCTATAGAGACCGGAAACCTGAACCTGGGTATTAGTTCCCTAAGCAGCAGCTTTGCAACTGTGAGACTATCCTTTCTACGTGTGGGGTAAGCTTCAATCCAGTGGCTGAAAACACACACAATCACCAACACGTGCTTCAATCCTCCACAAACAGGCATCTCAATGAATCCATTTGCATTTTGCTAAGTGGACCACCAGCTCTCCCTATGTGGCTCAAAGTTACCACAGTCCTTTTTCCGGCATTCATCTGTTGACAGATGATGCACCTGTGACAAGTAACCTCTGTGGCATGTCTGAATTTTGGGTTAAACCAGTCAATCTTGAATTACCTGATCATTGATCTCTCCCAAGATGTGCCTGTCCATGGTAAAGTCTCGCAAATTGTGACAGAAGACTGTTTGGCAAAACCAATTTCCCCTCCTCTGAGACCCACAAGTAATCAGCGCTTTGTACGCATTGCATTCTCTGCCAGGAGCGTTTTTCCTCTTCGCTAGCACGACCCTGTAGTGTTTTTAGCTCATCTAGTGTATCAACCACCCTTAATGCAAGGTTAAAACATGTGTCATTTTCGGTTTGCTGTAACAATTCCCACTGATCCTTGAACGATATACAGTTCAATGCACAAAATCTTGCGACTTGATCTGCATAGCCGTTTCCCATGGACACAAAGGGGGTCATTCTGACCTCAGCGGTAAAATGCTCTTACCGCCGGTCAGAAGACCGCCATTCTACCGCCGCGGCAAACCACCACGGTCATTCTGACCCACAACTGCCAAACCGCCAAAAACCCGACATCCACGGAAGGCCGCCTCATCAGCGGTCAGCGATAAACTGGAGATGACCAAACCTCCACCGTCACGCCAACACAAACACGCCCATGCCATTACGACCCACGAATCCACGCGGCGGTCATTTAACCGTGGTATTCCATTGGCGGTACACACCGCCGCGGTCAAAATACACACCCAGCTCCAAAACACTGCCACATTGGACAATTAGAAATACACACACCTGATACACATACAAACACCACTCCCACACATCCAATCAACTATAAAACACACACCCACAAACCCCCACTACTAGAAATTCGGAGAGAAGGCGAGAGAGAGAGAGAGAGCACAGCTATCGAAAAGCCCAACACACAGAGTAAAACAACATCATCACCCACACTACATCCACGCACAAAACACCACACACCACCACACACACCACACTCATCACCACAAACACCACCCCACACCACCCCATGGCACCCCAAAGACACCCCAGGTTCTCGGACCAAGAACTCAGGGTCATGGTGGAGGAAATAATTAGGGTAGAGCCCCAGCTATTCGGCACACAGGTGCAGCACACCACAATAGCCAGGAAGGCGGAGCTATGGCAAAGGATCGTCGACAGGGTCAACGCTGTGGGACAGCATCCCCGAAACCGGGAAGATATCCGAAAGCGCTGGAACGACCTACGGGGGAAGGTGCGGGCGATGGTGTCAAGACACAACATTGCTGTGCAGAAGACTGGCGGCGGACCCCCACCCACTCCACCCGAATTCACAGCATGGGAGCAAGAGGTCTTGAACATCCTGCATCCTGAGGGCCTCGCTGGAGTAGGCGGAGGAATGGACTCTGGTAAGTCTAATCCCAACTACTTCACCCCCCCCAACCACCAGCATGCCAACCCACCCTCACCCCCAACCCCCCAGCACACATCCTCCCTGCCAATGTCTCACCAGCACAACCCACCCAACACAACACCAATCCCTGAATGCCAACACAAACCATGGACACCCATCACCTAAGCATGACCACTGCACATACCCATCCCCCCCAACAAACCACCCTCACAACTCCTCCCACAAGGGAATGCCAGCACTGGGGGACAAGGGCACCCACAAATCGCACGCCATGGCACAGACAGAAGCAATAACCATACTCTTTTACCCCTGCAGGGCCCGAACGCCAACACACCGGCCAGGAGGGTCCAGATTTGTCCATCCCGCCCCCAGAACAGGCCCCCAGTGATGACAGCAGCTCTGTCGACCTAAAACCTGATGACCAGCCCGGACCATCGGGGACCTCTGGACAGTCGGTTCCCCACACACAGACACAGGCCACAGCAGACCCAACCCCCTCTGGGAATACCAGCACAGCTCTCACCCAGCGGGCCCATGCCTCTGTCTCCAGGACGCGTCAATCAGCGGTGTGTCCGCCACTACAGGGCACCCAGGCTGACCCACCACCCCAACAACAACAGGGACCTGGGGGCAGTGGTAGTGGGCACACCGTCCAGGGGACAGAGGCCCGGGGAAACAGGGGAACTGGGAGGGCTGCTGTGCGAGAGGGGGTTGACCGGCCCAGGGAACCCACTCTCCAAGAGGCCCTCACCACCATCATGGGAGCATACCACCACTCCCAGGAGACGATGGCGACGGTACTGGGCAGGTTCCAGGAGATCCAGGCACAGCAGGAGGAACGGTACATGGGGTTCAGAGACGAACTCAGGAACATCGGTATCGCAATGGGGACCATCGTCCTGGCCCTCAACCAGATAGTCACCACATTGCGGGACCATGTGGCACCCCAAAGGGCCCCTGTCACTAGCCCGGACGACGAACAGCCTACCACCTCCGCCGGCGCTAGTGGATAGGAGGCCCCCACACCACGACAGGCCACCGGAACCCCACCTCCTGCTGAAGATCAACCACCCCGCAAGCGGAACCTGAGATCACACAAGAAGACAGAGTAGGATGCCAAGACCCCCTCCAGCATAAGATACCCCCTGATGTCATCCCACTGTTCCACATTGTCACCCTGTCCAACCTTGAACTGCCCCTGCTCCATCCTTCCACAGGCATATGGACAATGCACCTGTGCGACTGAGAACTGGACTCTGCCATGGACATTACTCCACCCCCACCCATCACCGTTTTACTATCATGGACCTATATGCAGCACTTAAAATAAATCACCAATTGCACTTCAAATTTCAGGAGTCTGCTTGTATTCTTTACAAATGTATTACACATAACGGTGCAATAATGTTCAGTTACATTGTGATGACAACATACCAATGACAATAAGCATTAGTCCATGGGCAAACAAAGCAGAAGTCACGCTGTAAGTCATACAGCTCTGAAAAGGGAAGGGAAAGTCAAAAATCAGTTAAAAGGAACTGGTGGGGAAACACAGAAAGTAGAGATGCAGGAGGCCAGAAGTAAATGTAAAATGTCGTGGGTGATTCTTACCTGTGTGCTACTGAAAATACTGTTGTATAACTGTGTCCCTGTTGTCTGTGTCGTCCCCGTCGTCTTCCTCCTCTTCACTCTCCACAGGCTCCATCCTGCAGGAAAGGCACCTGGCGTCGCAATGCAAGATTGTGAAGCATACAGCAGGCCACGATGATATGACACACCTTCTTTGGTGAGTACATTAGGGATCCACCTGTCATATGCAGGCACCTAAACCTGGCCTTCAGGACCCCGAAGGTCCATTCTATAATCCTCCTAGTTCGCCCATGTGCCTCATTGTACCGTTCCTCTGCCCTGGTCCGGGGATTCCTCACTGGGGTCAATAGCCAAGGCAGGTTGGGGTAACCAGAGTCACCTATTAGCCACACACGGTGTCTCTGTAGCTGTTCCATCACATAAGGGATGCTGCTATTTCGCATGACATACGCGTCATGCACTGACCCAGGGAACTTGGCATTTAGATGGGAGATGTACTGGTCAGCCAAACAGACCACCTGGACATTCATCGAATGGTAATTTTTTCTATTTCTGTACACCTGCTCATTGTCTTTTGGTGGTACTAAAGCCACATGGGTCCCATCAATGGCACCAATGATGTTGGGGATATGTCCAAGGGCATAGAAATCACCCTTCACAGTGGCCAAATCACCCTCCTCAGGGAAAACAATGTACCTCCGCATGTATTTCATCAGGGCAGACAACACTCTGGACAAAACCTTAGAAAACATAGGCTGAGACATCCCTGATGACATGGCCACTGTTGTCTGAAAAGACCCACTTGCCAAAAAATGGAGTACTGACAGAACCTGCACCAGAGGGGGAATCCCTGTGGGTTGGCGGATGGGGGACATCAGATCTGGCTCCAGCTGGGCACACAGTTCATGTATAGTGGCTCGGTCAAGTCGGAATCGAAGTATAATATGTCGTTCTTCCATTGTCGACAGCTCCACCAGCGGTCGGTACACGGGAGGATTCATCCTTCTCCTCGCAAGTCCCAGCGGACGGTGCCTAGGAAGGACAACATGGAGCACAGAGTCAAGCAACCCACAGGTTCGTTCACACAGCTTGCACAGTACACAAATCGCTATGCATGGAACGGCTTGTGTGAGTGGCAATGCAAGGCCTAGGCCTGTGTGACGCAGTAGAAATCATGCCATGTGGGCCCTTGAAATGGCGGCTGCCTGACCTGTGAAGTGTGACAGTGGGATGTGAGGTCACTGCGCTGGCGTGGCACACCGTGGCGGTAGGCGGTCGAAGACCGTGGCGCAAAGCAGCATTGGTTAACATTGAACCCTATGGGTCTCAGGAGCCAATGACGATGTGCGCCGGCGGTCGCGGGACGCACCGCCGCGGGCGTGACCGCCATTTTCTATCTGATTAATCACTCAAGACCTGATCATCCACAGGAGAGGACCTATACTGCAAGTGCTGCTGTGACCTCGGTCTGGAAGAGACAATGGCTGCTGCGACTGGGGAAAGGGCCCCTGCCTTCACTTCAGAAGAGTTGGAGAAACTTGTGGATGGGGTCCTGCCCCAGTATGCGCTACTCTACGGTCCTCCAGACCAACAGGTAAGTACACTGGGAGCACGTTGAATGGGCTTTGCCTGGGTTGTGTATGGTGGATGTAAGATGGTGGGGTGGGGAGCGAATGAGGAGTGCAAGGCACGACAGATGAGAGCATGTGCCACATGGCAGGGTTGGGGAGGGGGGGGCAATCACATCTAACATGCAGAAAAATGTTGAAATTTCCTTTCCCACCCTGTACATGTCAAATAGGTCAGCGCCCATCAGAAAGTCGACATTTGGCGTGCCATCGCCAAGGAAGTCAGGGACCTAGGGGTCCACAACAGACGGGGCACCCACTGCCGAAAGAGGTGGGAGGACATCCGCCGCGGGACCAGGAAGACCGCCAAGTCACTGCTGGGGATGGCCTCCCAACGTAGGAGGGGTGCCAGTCGTACCTTGACCCCCCTGATGTCCCGGATCCTGGCAGTGGCCTACCCCGATTTGGATGGGCGCGTGAGAACATCACAGCAGACACAAGGGGGTGAGTACCAGCACATTCTGCTATCTTTACACGCAGTGGAGGTGCCTGGGTGGGGAAGGAGGGCTGTGGGTGACATTAGGCCAGGGCACTTTCTGTAGTGTAGTCCCCTCCTTTAGGCATGGCCCTGTGCCCCCGCCCCCCACCTCTGTAGGGTGCCAAGTACAGCAATCCATGGTCCAGCATCACCCATGTGTGCATTTGTTGTCCATAGACCTGTAGGCCTAGTCACAAGTACTGAGTAGTGTACCCCGATTGCGCGGCGTAGTGCTGGGGGCTCCTGTGTCTGTCCTCTCCGACAATGGTGTTTACAATGCATGCACTCAACCTGTTTTTATTTCTCCCCCACCCTTTTTCTTTATCTTCTTGTGCATGTGTGCATTAGCATCATCAGGCGGAGGAGAATTGGCATCGGAGCACGAGGGAGCTGCAACTCACAAGGCCCCGGTGGGCCATGGTACAGACACCGAGGTCACCAGTGATACGGAGGGCGAGGGGAGCACCACAACGGGGACCCGTGGTGACACCAGCGACACCGACACGTCCTCGGAAGGGAGCTCCCTAGCGGTGGCGGCAACATCCGGGCCCCCCGCCTCTACAGGTACAGCCGCCACACAGCGCACCACCTCCGCCCTCCCAGCAGCCCCTCAGCCTTCGCTCCGTGCCCGCTCGCCCAAGAAGGCGGGCATCTCCTTCGCCCCAGGCACCTCAGGCCCTGCCCCTGTTACCTCTGCTGCCCTCAGTGAGGAGGTCATTGACCTCCTACAGACCATCATTGTTGGGCAGTCTACCCTTTTGAATGCCATCCAGGGGGTAGAGAGGGAGGTGCATCGGAGCAATGCATACCTGAGGGCATTCATTCGGGTCAGGCTGCCCATCAACGATCGTTCAATGCTCTGGCCTCAGCACTGCCGGCAGCCATTGTCCCTGTTTCCAGCCTCCCTCTTCTAACTGCCTCCACCCTGTCTCTGTCTCCTGTTCCTCAGCCTATCCCATCCACACCATCAGACCAGCCTGCACACACCTCAACACCCAAGGGCAGCTCATCCAGACATAAGCACCACAGATCACACAAGCATTCACCCAAGCAACACCCAGATGCAGACATGCCAACAGTCACTACCACCTCTGTGTCCCCCTCCTCCTCGTCTCCCCCCTCCCTCCCTGTGACGTCTCCACTCACACCTGCAT
This sequence comes from Pleurodeles waltl, assembly GCF_031143425.1. Classification (NCBI taxonomy): domain Eukaryota; kingdom Metazoa; phylum Chordata; class Amphibia; order Caudata; family Salamandridae; genus Pleurodeles; species Pleurodeles waltl. The sequence continues at coordinate 836,128,230 of NC_090437.1, forward strand.
GCACACCACCATCAGCCAGTACTTCCATCACCAGCACACCCTCCAGTACAGTCCCCACACGTGCAGTCCACCCCCACTGCCATTTACACGTCCCATGTGTCCTCTCCCACTGTGTCTGTCACCCCCTCTTCCAAGACACACAAACGCAGGCAGCCACCCACCCAACAGCCAACCACCTCACGACAGCCTACGTCACAAGCACCTGCACCCAAAGACAGCACACCTGATTCTCCTACAACCACATCCTCTTCCTCCACTCCCATACCCACTACACCTACCCTTTACATTGGTCCTAAAAAACTTTACCTCTCCAAACTTAACCTCTTTGCCCCACCTGACCCACCCCCTCCATCTGCTAAGAGTCCCAAGAGCACCTCAGCCGCCACCAGCCCTGCTTCAAGTGTCACCATTGTGCACAGGTTTTGGAGTCCACCCTTTCCCAGCACTGATACATCGGCCAGCAGCAAGGGGACATCCAGCCCCCCCCTGGAAAGAGGACCCGTAAAATCAAGGGCCGCCGCGAGAAGACTGACACGGCTGCCCCCAAGGAGCAAAGTCCTGGGCCGTCACCTGCCACAACATCCAGGGGAGGCAAGGGCCAGAGAGCCTCATCGAAGGAGGGCAAGGGCAGCAGGGCGGAGAAGTCAGCCAGCAGGGGCGCGGACCAGGAGGGCCCCACAAGCCCCATCCCGGGTGTGAGGGAGGACACCCACGGGCCCAGGACTCCGTCACAGAAGGGTCCAGCAACTGCACGGTCGGAGGGCGACTAAGCAGGGAGTACTGGCCAGGTCTGGCTCCCTTGAATGACTGGACAAGCACCGCTGAAGAGGGCCCCGCCGTGCAGAAAGGCACCGCTGAAGAGGGCCCCGCCGTGCAGAAAGGCACCGCTGAAGAGGGCCCCGCCGTGCAGAAAGACACCGCTGAAGAAGGCCCCGCCGTGCAGAAAGACACCGCTGAAGAGGGCCCCGCCGTGCAGAAAGGCACCGCTGAAGAGGGCCCCGCCGTGCAGAAAGACACCGCTGAAGAGGGCCCCGCCGTGCAGAAAGGCACCGCTCCGCTGGGCCCCGCCGTCTCAAGCATCGCTCCGCTGGGCCCCGCCGTCTCAAGCACCGCTCCGCTGGGCCCTTCCTGTCAAGCACCGCTCCGCTGGGCCCCGCCGTCTCAAGCACCGCTCTGCTGGGCCCTTCCTGTCAAGCACCGCTCCGCTGGGCCCCGCCGTCTCAAGCACCGCTCCGCTGGGCCCCGCCGTCTCAACCACCGCTCCGCTGGGCCCTTCCTGTCAAGCACCGCTCCGCTGGGCCCCGCAATCTCAAGCACCGCTCCACTGGGCCCCGCCGTCTCAAGCACTGCTCCGCTGGGCCCTTCCTGTCAAGCACCGCTCCGCTGGGCCCCGCCGTCTCAAGCACCGCTCCGCTGGGCCCTTCCTGTCAAGCACCGCTCCGCTGGGCCCCGCCGTCTCAAGCACCGCTCCGCTGGGCCCCGCCATCTCAAGCACCGCTCCGCTGGGCCCTTCCTGTCAAGCACCGCTGGCCCATTGACAGTGCCGGTTCTGTGTTGAGCTAGTGTTCACGCTGCACTCGGGGCACCCTGCCTCCTCCATTACCTGTGGAGTCTGTAATCCACCTGATGGCCTGTGTCTCTGCACTCCCCAGGATGGCACAGTGGGCCGACCACCCACTGTAGAGAGTTCTGAGACTGTGGCTTTGCACTCCCCAGGATGGCACAGTGGGCAGACCACCCACTGTAGAGACTTGTGAGACTGTGGCTTTGCACTCCCCAGGATGGCACAGTGGGCATGGTGGACCCTTCGTGGATCTGGCGTCGTGGACTCATGTGGCTGAGGTGCCCCCCCTTCCCTTCCCCCTAAGGTGCCTGTAGTTTTGTCATCTGATGCCCCAGCAGTGTTCTCTCCAACGGACTCAGGTCTCCTGTGTGGGCTTTGCCCATGTGTTGATACACTTTGGCCCACGGACAGTGGAAATTTAAGTGACTGTGCAGGACCTGGGGGAACAACAACTCACTATTTTGTGAGTAGTACAGGGATTGACAGCACTACAATTTCCAGCAGACACTGTTACACATTTCAAAACCCAGAAGAGTATATCCTATTCAAAATTACATTGTTTGGCAACGCCCCATTGCTGTGTACCCAGCTGAGAGGATGACATCAGTATAGAGTGTCTGTAGTACAGGTACTGACAGGACTACTGAAGCCAGGGGGCACTGGTACTGTCACTCCACTAAGCCAATACAGTGTTCTCTGCTCCAATGACCCTTGTCCCGGACCTCACCATTGGAGTGTCCCCAAGTGGAAAGATGACATCAGTATAGTATGTGTAGTAAAAGCACTGACCGGACTGCTAAGGACAGGAGGCACTGGTACTGTCACTCCACTCAGCCAATACAGTGTTCTCTGCTCCGAGACCCCTGTCCCCCAACTCACCATTGAAGTGTACTCACCTGGAAGGATGACATCTGTAGAGTGTGTGTAGTACAGGCACTGATAGGACACCTTTCATTTTCTATGGTAGTATTATGACACTGGACTTTGGACAGTGCTGAAGTGCATGTGCTATCTCTCTAAAAATATGGTAGCATTGGCACATATTTAATTTACTTGTAAGTCCCTAATAAAGTGCACTACATGTGCCTATGGCCTGTAAATTAAATGCTACTAGTGGGCCTGCAGCACTGATTGTGTCACCCACATAAGTAGCTCCTTAACCATGTCTCAGGCCTGCCATTGCAAGGCTTGTGGGTGCAGTTTCACTGTCACTTCGTCTTGGCATTTACAAGTACTTGCCAAGCCTGAAACTCCCCTTTTTCTACATATGTCACCCCTAAGGTAGGCCCTAGGTATTCCATAGGGCAGGGTGCTATGTTGGTAAAAGGCAGTACATGTACATGTGCGTTTTATATGTCCTGGTAGTGGAAAACTCCTAAAAAATTTTTTTACTACGTGAGGCCTGCTCCTCTTATGTGATAGCATTAGGACTACTCTCATATACTGTTTGAGTGGTAGATTCTGATCAGAAAGGGGTAACCAGGTCATATTTCATATGTCATCACATAACATTACATACTTACACTCAAGTAAAGTTGTGATTGATGGGATCTGCCTGCAAGTCTTCACCTTTCTCCTCATCACTGTCATCCTCACTCGGCATTTCAAGATTCTAACCCGTCGGCACTGCTAACTCCCTCTCATCTGGAATGAATGGGATATCCCTCCTCAGGGCAATGTTGTGGAGAATGCAGCAGGCCACAATGATCGTATGCACTTTTTCAGGTGAGTAGAGGAGGGCTCCAACTATCTTGTCCAGACATCTAAATCTGGCCTTTTGGAGCCCAAAAGCCCGCTCCACTACACACTGTGTTATTCCATGGGCATCATTGAAGCGCCTTCCCCTGGTAAAGTTGGGTTTCTCACTGATGCAGAGTCCCCTGTTATGGAACGGAAAATATGTACCACTATGAGTACCTCTCATCTAAATTTTTGCTTCAGTCATTGCACACAAACAAATATGATATATTTGACTTACCAAACAGCCATGGCCTCTCTGGGTACAGTTGTGACATCAGCTGGGGGATTGCCCTGTTCCGCATACTGAAGGCTTAATAGACTGAACCCGGATACCGGGCACAGACCTATGAAATGTAGAGATCCACCATACAAACAAAGTGGACATTTTGGAATGGAAATTCTTTCTGTTGTGTGACATTTGTTCATTGCCATGCAATGGGACCAAGGCAACATGTGTACTATCAATGGCTTCCACCACATGATGTGAGATGTGTGCCAAACCACAAAACTCAGCGTTCCCATGGGCGAAATCCTCACGTTGAGGAGACTGGATGTAACTGCCCAGGAGTTTTCAGGAGGAGACATTGCTGAAAGAACATCCTTTAAAACAAGACTCAGCATAGGTTGGGACATCCCTGCAGATAGGGCCACTGTATTTTGGAACAACCCTGTGGCCATGAAATGTAACACTGCCATAACTTGTGCAATGGGTGATATGCTATTTGTATGATGAATGGCAGGTGTCAGATCTGGCACCAACTGATGACATAGATCCATGACTGTTTGCCAATTCAGATGGTGGATCTGGATGATGTGGCACTGTTCCATTGTCTGAAGGTCTGGCAGTGGACAATAGACAGGAGCTTTCAACCCCCCTCCCTGGGTACCTATTAATGCCAGGAAATTATTTTGCCATCATTCAATGTGTCCCTTGCAAAATACATGATGCATGTCAATGACAAACTGTGACAAGGCATGTCGTAAGTTAAGGACATGATACTTTGTTCACATCACAACTGTTAATCACACAGATGTAACATGTTACTCCCCTCCTTTGCAACATGTGTGCACATCATCCCTCTGGTCATCAACAATTTGTGCATTAAACTTGCCACTCAGACTTGATGTCCCAAGCTTTAAAAAAGACCTTCGTCAGGGGGGACTGTGCCCCAGAACAAATTGCCATATGTGCCTAACAATGTACGAAAATGGTGTCTGAGAAGTGGGACTTACATGGCATGACAAGACAAGCACTTAGCACTGGAAAAACCAACATTTTTTGAGTTGTGATGCATTTTTCGGAGCCAAATAACTCATTTCAGGCCTCTAAAGTAGCAGGTGCTTGACCTACTCCACTGGACATAAGGAACCGCCTGCAAACGCCGGCAGGAGTCATTATGGTGGTAGGCGGTTGCAACCATGATGAACACATCTGTAGGCTAACATTATTCCCAGTGGCAGTCGCACGGCAATGGATCTGTCCACCAGCGGTGACAACGCATTCCTGGTGGATGTGACCGATGTGTTCTGCAAAATCCGTCACTTGACTCCTGACACCGCTTCCAGCAAGACCTCCACTACCTGAGCTGCTGTGTACCACCGCTGGGAGAAATCATGCCACGTCCAGCAGGTAATAAGGCCCCTGCCTTATGCTTGGAGGGGCTTGGGAGGCTAGTCACAGAGTCCCTACCCCTATATGAACAGCTTTATGGTGCACCAGAGGAGAAGGCAAGTGCCTCATGTCCACATTTCTTTCTCTGTACTTCACCATATATTCCCTGCTCACTGGCTAGATTGTACCCATGTGTGCCAGAATGTAAAGTCAAGGCCATGGAGGTACAGTCGGTGTGGCATCAATGGGACAGTAATGTGCAGGTATCCTTGTACAGTGTCAGATGTTGAGTCCTAATACATTGTTGTGTGTGTGTTTCGAGTGTACCCTGATCTACCTTATGTTGGATGCACAACAGTAGGTGAGATGACATCACAGCCTTCCCCATACATCTCTTACCACATGGATGTTGTCAATGTGAGACACCATGTATTTGCATGACAACATGAGCTGTGTATGAATGTTGTATGTATGAGGTGTGTGTAAAGTGAGCTATGTGTATGTTGCCACTTATATTTCAAACCACATTTGGCCTGGCTAAACAGTTGCTTTGAAGGAATATCCTGACTCACTCTGCCCGCAAGGTTGCCACATACACAACACATGCCAAGTTGCTGTAAGCTACATGATGTACTGTCATGCATGGAAGTGATGGGAATGGAGTTTCATGTAGGTTCTGTTTGCCAGCCTGCTGTGACCAGGGCCTGTCAAATGTATCTCCCAGTGTGGGTCCAAGTCTAGGGCAGTGTTGAATCACTTTTGCTATTCAACTGTGGCACTGTGCCTACTCCCTGTATCCCTGTAGATCCTGTTATGTGTTGCTGTGCAGTGTGATTATGCTGGCCAAAGGGTGCGTATTGTGACTGATGTTTGTTTGTGAGTGTGTGTTTTTTGAGACGTGTACCTGCTGCTTGTGGTGTGCCCCCTCTATGATGTGTTCGCCAGCACTAGAAGCTGTTTTTAATGTTGGTGATGCAGGTAGGTGTGTGTACTTACGGTTGTTGGTGTCCACAGCAATGATGACTTAATTGTCTATCAATGATCTGCAGCAGCGGCATGTGTAAGTCTGTCTGCAGGTGAGTGTCTCCCTTTATGCTGTCCGTTTCCACATTCTGATACCTGGTGGTTGGACTGTTATGGTCACTATGGTGGTGTGCAACCTCATAAACAGTATGGCGGAAACAGAGGCTCTGCCGGCCTTGTTGTGCTTTCTCGTGACCGTGAAGGTCTGCGCTGCCTGGCAGTGCCGGCACACCTCTGGCAGTCTTGTGTTGGTCACATCTGCCAGAGCGATGATGGTCGGACTGCCACTGCCACCATGGTGGCCCCGGGACACCAAACTCATGAGATACATAAATCCATCAGAGCTGCCAATACTTTGCAATCACTTTTTTTTCATTTACCATTGTCTATTGGTCACTCCTGTCAATTCACACCAATTTTCTTCTGATCGAAGCCCATCTTTTTAGTCCTGCAGCTCTCCACATGCTGATTTAAAAAAACAATGCTCTTCAAATGTTCTACTATCCATAAGTTCTGGAAATGCATATGTAATCAGAATAATACAATTCATAAGTAGTATTGCCTCGACCTGGCCTGAACTTGCTTAGCTTCATAGATTGGTAGATTTACTGTTGGCTGTCGCCTTTCATTTATTAATATCTAATTGGAAAAGTGAGCAGCATGTTACTTTTAAATCCTACTGGTAGGTTAAAAGCTTCAATCATAGGCTTGATACGAACGATTTTACACACATTTCCTTAGCTATAAAAATGGATTTCCTCTGGCTTCCAAATATTGCTTTTTTATCCAAATCTAACTTACTTACCAGTAAGAATATTTTGAGTTCTGACAGCTACTTAACTTAGCATGTATAATATCTTTCTATCTTTCTGTCTGTAATTGTATGCTTGATATTTTAAATGTATAACTATGAATTGTCTGCAGGTTTTATTATTAATTATTGTATACTTACCCAGTTAACATTGTTTGCATTGCTTCCACCCCCTTGGCTCCTTCTTCTCCCCTCTTTTCCCTCCCGAAATGACCGTGTTATTGTTATACTTCAATTGCAATGTCATACAGCAGAATTGTATTTCTTAGTTTATTTTCGTTATATATTTTACATTTATTTCTACTTGCTATTTAAGTATTTTAAATAAACTCAAACTTGAGAAATCCAGACGAGTTAAAATACTGATTATTTCTCAGAGTATGGTAAAGTTAACTGTCACACATGTGGTCATATGGTAAGCAGGCAATGAACAGTTAAAATGTGGAGTTCAGACTGTCCTTAGGAACTTAGCTGGTATACATTTCTAAAGGTGATTCCTAATTAATACATAGATGGAATGATCAGTAAAAAGATTGTATTATAGCACAAACTACTTTCGGAGGAGTTACTTCTGGGTAAAAACGACAGTATAGCGATAAAGGCAAAAGTGTTTTTATAGAAACATTGGATGCACCAGATGCAGCAGTCTCAAAGTTTACATTGGCAAGTAGGTCTATCATCCATGTGGGTGTCGGACATTGTAACTTATGGTATCAGAGCTGGAAGCTGCTGTTAGGAGCGGCATGATGTGCATGCTGATAAAAGTGGTTCTTGTGAATTTGGACGTTTCAGATGTATAAATTTTAAAGTTTTAAATAATTCCAATAAACAATTACATTGAACGATATGCAGTTCTGAATAGGAGTATCTGACATCTTACAACACTTGTAGGTCTCTTGCGATATTCAGAGATTACTCTTGTACAGAGGTTATATTTTTTATTCAGATATAAGAATATTGTGTGCCTGTTGTATATTCATAGAAGGCAGAGTAGACACATTTTAATATCATGGGAGAAAAGGGGCCAGGTATAATTTCCTCCAGAGGGAGAACCCGCTCCTCTTAGATCTTGTTTCAATGTAAATCTCACTGTATTTAAATTGAAATAAGGATGCCCAGAGATGTTCTGCCAGTAAAACACCTACTTGATTTTGTTTTGAATGGATGTGAAATAGCATCAGAAAGAATTACTGCCTTCATACGTCATTGCGCTGCCATGATATGCCAAAGAGGAGTCCATATGTTCCAGAATGCTGCTAAAAAAATACAAGAAACCGTCTGTTCTATCAATGTGCTTTTAATGTATGAAAATATGCTGACAATAATATTAGAGTGCAGATCAAGTTTGTTATGGTTCTGCTAGTAAAGTCAAAGTCCTCCTCGGCTATGCTAAGGTGTCGCACAAACATGTGAAGTGGGTGCACATTTATGTTATGGAGCTGCTGAATTATGGAAGGTTTATGTTTCCTGCAATTATGTCCCTAGTGCTTCTCTGGGAGACAGAAAGAAACTGCACCAGTCCTGCTCATTGAATAAAGAATAAATGTTTGCCTTTCTTAATTTTGAACTTTATTGCATAGGACATATGTTCCCTATTTCATGAAAATTATGAATCGTTAAAATAGAAATCACAACTGTCATTTATGATGTTCAATTATATATTTTTTAAACTATATAGAGTCGGTGGATTCTAGGGAAATATTAAAATGATTTTGGTTTTCTATGGTGCACTGCTTCTGACATAATTCAATTGCTATATCTCCCTTTCAATATGTTCCATCCTTCGGCCCTAATCTACTTATATTTGACACAACACAGTGCAGCAAATACAGTTGCTGTGCTACCTTGAGTTAAAATACGTGAGAAAAACATGCTTCACATCTACTAAAATATAGCACATTTTTTCTGGCGCACATTTCACTGCTATGCACCAAAATCACAAACCTCTTAAGCCGTAGTACAAGGAAACGTGTGTTCTCTTAAGCATATGTTTTGCATTGAAAGGAGGTCATTTCAGTACAAGCAAAATACTTATGGGCATATTTATACTCTGTCTGCGCCGAATGTGCGTCAAAAATTTTGACACGCACATTCAGCGCAAACCTTGCCCCATATTTTAACTTTGATGTCCGAGCCCGCGGATGTCAAAATCCCGCTGTGTGCCATTTTTTGGTTACGGGAACCTGCCTTGCGTCAATCATTTGCAAGATAGGCGTTCCCGTCCAAAAAATGACTTAAATGGGCGTGCGTTGTATTTATGCATCCGGGCAAAAATGCTGCACGGCCGGGAGGCGGAGCCGGAAAATGACGCACAGCCTGATTTGCGTAAAAGATTAACGCCTGGGTCAGGGTAGGCATTAAATTGGGGCAAACACACCTGTATTGAATCAGAACACACAGAAGCAACAGCAGAGCAGCAAAAGGGCGACATGGAGGTGCTTCTCATCCAGCGTGCACGCAGACGCAGAGCCCAGCAACAACAACAGCAGCTACCACAACACCAGCAGGGACCCCAAAGGCATCACAGAAGGCAGGAGAGGATATTCCGCACCAGAACAACCCTTTATGGCCTAAGGAAACATGACATCATCCAGAGGTACAGGTTGAACTGGCAGGCCATTCAGCAGCTGCTGCGAAACATAGAGCCACAGTTGGCACCCACCTTGCTGACACCCCGCACCATCCCAACAGAAACCAAGCTGCTAGCAGTACTTCACATGTTGGCAAGTGGCTCTTTTCAAACAACTGGTGCCCTGGTTGCTGGAATATCACAGCCATCATTCTCTGCCTTCTTGCCAAAAGTACTGGATGCCATCATTGGACTCACACCCCACCAAATCTGCTTCCCAAACACACTGCAGAAGCAGCAGGAGACAAAACAGGGGTTTTACCTCATTAGTGGCTTCCCACACGTCCTTGGTGCCATCCACTGCACACATGTACGCCTTGTGCCACCTGCTGCTGCAACAGGAAGCACACACATTCCATCAATTTGCAGGCCATTGTCGATCACCAAGGATTGATCACCAACATTGTGGCAAAATATCCAGGATGGACGGTATGGCAATGGACTACTTGTTGGTAAGTACAAAAACCTACTTATATACACACTACACAGCAACCCTCTAGGACACACAACACATACACCACGACAACAACATGTGGACAGGAACACACTGAGGTCGTGACATGGCTAGCTATGTTTCATAGGTCAGCATTGAACCTGTCACACGTCTGAAATTAGTGTACAGTCTAATGTAAAGACGTCAATGATCACAACGTTTGGAGAGGTTTGCCTATTTGTCACCTTGCAAAATGTAAGCGTCTCACTGATGTTAAAATTAATACATTGCGTAAGTCCAAAGGATTGGGATGTCCAGGGTACATTGATGCTAATGTGTTAACAACACTGTCAAAATGTACCTGTGTATGGAAATATCATCTCACCCCCAGTGAAGACACAGGGACACCTGTATCACACGTCATAATGCTAGGGCGTGCATACTGTACTGCAAATCTCAAAACATACTGCTGACAACCTGTCAGCAGCCAAACACTCGTTCAGCCAAGGAAACAACCCAATGCAGATGGTACATCCTACAAGCCTAGGAAGGAACAAAATAATACAAAAGAGTCACAGACAACACAAGACAACTACTGCCATGCAAGGTGATTTCAATGGGGTAAGCTACATCAACATGATCCCATTCATTTTTTTTTTCAGCTGATCAGGGGTATGGGATCCAGCCATGGATAATGACACCATTTGGCAACCCAAGCACTGCAGCAGAGCGTGCCTACAATGACGCATATAGGAGGACACGCAGCATAGTCGAGAGGACCTAAGTCGAGATTCAGGTGCCTCAACATCACTGGTGGCAGCCTCCTATATTCCCCAGAAATGGTCTGTAAGATCATTCTAACATGTGCCATTCTGCACAACATTTGCATATGAAGGAACATCCCCCTCTTAGAACCAGAGCCACACATGCCTAAAGAGGAGGAAGAGGAGGATGCTGGCCTGCAACATGAGGGGGAACAACAAAAGACGGCTGCTGGATTGCATAGGCGCCAACATATTGTGAACAATTTCTTTTAAAACTAATCACCATCACGACTGTATTAACTAATGTAAATAAACACCGATAATAATCACCATATCATGGTCTGGCTAATCATTTTTGCTCACCTTTATCTCTAACTATCAGAATAAGAGTGTAGCCTCATGGAGCATTGCTGATATACCGATCAGAACACAGAAATTTCCTGAGCAATTGTGATGCGAATCATACAACAGTCACATACACACACACTGTAAATGACATATATCCTGTACATTTCACCTTTGAAGGGCAATAGCAGAGGACTACACCTATTTCACACATACATGTTGGCAACATGGTTCATCACAGCATATGGCACACAACTAAGACACCATCACTCAATAAGGGGAAAACAAGCCTCATACATGAGGCAGTGGATGTGCTATTGCATTGGTAACAGGAATGTATAACCAGACCATTCACAGCAGTAAGTCGTACAGCACCTATCTTTGCAAGGACTATCTGTGACTAGAGTTCCATATAAGCAGCATGCCCCCATGGGACTGTTGTTGGTGTAGTGTAATGGTGTGCCCCAGCTTCTCTCAGTGCAGGCCATGCCCCCATGCCATGCCCCTTTACCCATGCCACTCTATGTATATGATGACTTCCATGCATTTTGTGGTCGGTATCCCCCCCTGTTTACAGTTGACATTAGTGCATTATAATTCCCCAGGCGACTTACCCTCCTAGTAGTCTGCGCTGTCCTGTCCTTGAATCCCTGAGACGATCTCCTCAGGGATGACGGCTGCGACCATCTCCTCCATGTGGTCCAGGGCCTTCTGGTGTGCTGGACTCCCACCTCCAGTCTGAATTGCTGCCTTCCTGTTCCTGGCCATCTTTTACTTTGTCCTGCGCTTGCAGTCATGCCAGCGTTTCTTGCACTTGATGACTGTTCTGCGTACTTCTGCCACACTGTTAATCTTGTCAACAATTTGTTGCCATATTCCCTCTCTCCTACTGATTGGCAACTTTGAGCTGACAAATAGTTGGTGCTGGTGTGCCGTCACCTCTTTAACCAGAATTTCCTGTTCCTCTGCACTGAAGCAACACTTTCTTTTCTTCTTAAAACTGTCCTGGGTCTTGGGTGGGTCCTCCTGACTGGTTCCTGGTCTGTTGTCATCTTCCTGGGGTCTGTCCAGGCATCTGGGATCCATTTTGGCTCTCTTTTACTGAAATGGCTGTGTTTGCGGGGAATTTTGATGCTGTTGCGTCAAAAAACGCCGCATATCCGGTGTGCAGGGTTGTAAATCGACCCACAGTCATTTCCGCCGCCTTAACATCGTTTTGCTTTCCACTTGACGCTGCGGTGTGCGTAAAAAAAATTACTTACACCTCTGGTTTGCGCCGCCGGGCGCAAAAGTATAAATTTGAAACCCGCACGGCCAACCGAAAGGGCATTAGCAGGCGGTAATATTTTTGATGCAAAACTGCACCGGTGCAGTTTTGCTTCAAAAACTATAAATATGGGCCTTAATATCAGTAATTACAAAGCTGAAGTAGCAAAATGTATACCACAGGGTACACAACACAAAAGTAGTGCAATGGCAATACATTGATAAAACAAGGGCCTGTCAGAGTCACCAGATCCTCGGGGTCTGCGCACGTTCCCAACACGTCCACCACTGAGCAGCTCCAAGACTCTGATAGATAAATCACAGAGGCTAAGAGAGTTCAAGAGGGGAAGAGGGGATTAGGAAGGGAAACAGCTGGGAAGGAGACCTGTAGTAAGAAAAAGGTTAGAACACACAATATGAACATTATGGCCCTCATTATGGCCCTGGGACACGGAAGCACCGCCAACAGGCTGGCGGTGCTTCCAGGGCCATTCCGACCGCGGCGGTAAAGCCGCGGTCAGAAAAGGGGATCCGTCGGTTTCCCGCCGGATTTCCCCTGGCCCGGAGAATCCTCCATGGCGGCGCTGCTTGCAGCGCCGCCATGGGGATTCCGACCCCCTTCCCGCCAGCCTGTTTCTGGCGGTTTACACCGCCAGAAACAGGATGGCGGGAACGGGTGTCGTGGGGCCCCTGGGGGCCCCTGCACTGCCCATGCCACTGGCATGGGCAGTGCAGGGGCCCCCTAACAGGGCCCCATAAAGATTTTCACTGTCTGCTTTGCAGACATTGAAAATCGCGACGGGTGCAAGTGCACCCGTCACACCCCTGCAACTCCGCCGGCTCCATTCGGAGCCGGATTCATTGTTGCATGGTCTTTCCCGCTGGGCCGGCGGGCGCCCTTTTGGCGGTCGCCCGCCGGCCCAGCGGGAAAGTCGAAATGACCCCCGCGGTCTTTTGACCGCGGAGCGGTCTTTCGACGGGGTTACTTTGGCGGGTCAGAATAACCCCCTATATCTCCTGAAATCAATACTAGACTATGATTCAAAGCTTAGTCATTCTGAAAACATGAACAATCTAAGAATTAAGTTTAAAATGACTAAGTTTCAAGATGGCCGGATACCTGAAAGGGAATCAAGATGGATTAAATGAAAACTTTCTTATTCAAATACTTTCCTTTACGTGAGAATCAGAAAAACATCCTGACTAAATTTTAAACCAGATGGGTGTCATGCTTCATCATCGGCAATGCTCCTCGTCAGACCGGCGCTGCAATGTCTGACGGGCACACCCCAAAGGGGAGGCTCTTTGCCGGAGATCTTATTAATGATGATGCCCTGACCCCCAATCAAGGTGGGTTCAGAAAGATAGTAGGGAAAGGAATCAGTAACATAAAATTAGCTCACAACCTTGATCACAGAAAAATCAGTTTATTCGTCCATACAGGGTATGGGCCAAGATTAAAAACAAAAAGGGGAGTACACTTGAAACAATGATCAGGTGTTCTCAGTCAAACTTAATTAGATACTAGGAAGGTCAGGAATTACCACACCTTTCCTAAGAATTGGGTCGACATGTTTCGCGTCCAAATGGTCCAACCGGATCCTTTGAAGCTTCTTCAGGACCAAACACAATAACAATTTCTCCTACCATAAATAAATGAAAAGGAAGGCTCCTATCACTAACAACATATTAGTCATAGTATCTCCAGTCACTTACATAAAGTCCAAAAGATGTATTGAACTTACTAATCCTACACGTCGCCCTGCAACCAAATGCACAAAGAGTCACTTGTGAGGTTTAATAAAAACATTTTGTTGCTGACAATTATTCAGTAATAAAGTGCAACACGTGCAAATCTGTGAACAAACAGGTGATAGTGCAAAAGGTGGCACGTTGGTGGAAGTGTGTCACAAAAGGAAGAAAGAGAAATGCTTACCCCCCTAATTCGAGGAACGCACTTCATGGGATAACTGAGGCCAATGATCGGCTAGTGAAGCTACTAATAGTTAAGTAGACACAGAGAGATACAATCATGGTTAAAACACAATCAAAAATAAAAATAAACTATACTCCTAACAGCTAAATTGGCCGTCCGGTGTAGATCTGTCTTGAGAAGTCTCAGGGGACGCACATACCAATCACGTACACCCCATTGTTATATTAAACATCAACAATACAGAAGACGAGGGAGAACTCGTGAAGTTTGAAAAAAACATATTATAGTGATTCAAAAACGGACCGTGTGAGATTAGCTCGAGAAAAAAGGGAACATTTTCAATATTATTGGCCATATATTAGCCAATGTTGACCCAATAAAATAAAGAGAACACTAGTTGTAAACGTTCATATGCACGTGTATGTCCAAAAGCGTCGTTATGTTGCTTAGCGCACCGACTGATAAGATCGTATCAGTCTAATAGAAAAATAGAAAAATAAAGACACGGGGGACAATCATGTATTTTGCAGTGCACCGAACCCAGAATGTAACCAAGCACTTACTTTGGATCACCGTCAGTCGCGCGGGGTAACCTACCCCTGGCCGAGTTCCCGCATCAATGGGAACAGCCGCGGTATTGATGGTTATAAAAGAAGTCCAGCGGAAATGAGAGCGTCTTTCTTACGTCTCTGTTGCTGGGCAGCACAGTCCGAGGCCGGTTGGTGCAAAGACAGACTAATATAGAAACTGAAGAAAGCCTCTTCGTTAAACAAAGGGGAAAAATAAAATCTCCGAGAATATTATTCAATTAGAGTAGCTAGGGTCCGTTTTGAGCAGTCCTCCAAAAAACGGAGCTTGTTTATGTAGAGAGCACAGAAATAGTGAAATTGGGACTGGTATTAATCATGCCCAGAGAGTAATTAGTGTCTTTTAAAGGCAACAATGTAGACGGGTATTCAAAAAAGGAATACACACAAACAACAACAGGCTAAAACAAGGGATTTTCCATTAGTATGCCACCTGATCTATTCAAAGGTGGAAATCAGAAAGGGGAGTTGGAATAGTGAGGTAAATAAGAGGCGCAAAATCGTCGTATTCTAGCCTTCAAATGAATAAAAAGTGAAAAAGATCATTGTCAAGTAACACTGGTCACAACATAGGATAGTCACCATATTTAACCATGGGGATAATTATTGCTATGATTATTACTATAGTAGGCTAGACCAAGGGATATCATCATTAAGGCCCCTCTCATGGGTTTTCAATCTGTACACCCAACGTTGTTCAAGTTCGAAAAGGGGTCTTGTGCCTGTAGGTGAACCAGTCTGGAGCACCACCCACCACATATCATCTGGGCTATGATTGACCTCTGAGTAGTGTATGCTAAGCTTAGTAGTGGCCCGACGGCATCTGATGTTACTGCGATGCTCATTGATTCTCAGTTTAACTGCCCTTGTGGTCATGCCCACATATCGCAGCTCACAAGGACATGTAATCAAATAGATGCAATTGCGGGTGTTGCAGTTAGTATGTTTCATTAAACGCCAAATCCCTTTTGGTTCAAGTTCCAAGGTGTCTGTGCGTTTCGTTAAGTTGCAAATATTGCAATTGCCACAGGGATAATGTCCTACAACTGGAGGAAGATCCCACAGGGGACGTTGCCTGAGGTAATTTGGCCGCACACCGGGCGTGTGTGCACCAGTCTGTCTTTTATGTTGGTAGTCCTTTTAAAGGCAAAGAGTGGCTTCGAGAGATCTGCCCCACCACTGCACAAGATCGACCATCGTTTGTTAGCCACTTTCCTAATGGAATTAGACAGGGGGGCGAATGTAGAAACACAAGTTAGCCTTGTTCCGGTGGAACGAGGGGTTGCTGTGAGTAATACCTCCCTATCACTGTACTTGGCCCTCTTATAGGCTGTATTAACCACACGTCCAGGGTAGTGGCGTTCATTTAGTTTAGTAGCAAGTTCTTTGGCTTGAGATTCATAAGAAGAGAGACTGCTACAATTACGGCGCAGTCGAAGGAATTGACCAAAGGGGAGGTTCTCTCTGAGAGCTCGAGGATGGTGACTCTCAAAAAGAAGCAGATTATTCCGATCAGTGGGTTTGTGATACGTACAAGTCTTCAATTTACCACCATCTATATTGATTAATAGATCCAAAAAGGGAATCTGAGTTGTCGAGACTGAAGAAGTGAACTTCAAAAAGGGGTCAAGAGTATTGATCCATTCGGTAAAACCTTCTACATCAGAAAGCGGACCTTGCCAGACGATCAGAATATCGTCTATGTATCGTCTCCACAATTTAATATTGTCAAAGTAAGGGTTGGTGTGTCGTAATATAAAATGTTTCTCAAAATCGTACATTTATAAGCATGCTAAGCTAGGGGCAAAAGTGCTCCCCATCGATGTCCCTCGAATCTGATGAAAAATGAGCTCTTCAAACTGGAAATAGTTTTCCTTCATGGCTAGAGAGGCACAGTGCATTATGAAATGAACAGGAGTCACTCTATCAGATCTGGCAGAGAGGAGGGCCGATTCAACTACTCTTAGGGTGGCCTCTTGCGGGATGTTAGTATATAACAATTCCACATCTAAAGTGATGAGCGCATGTACATGAACGGTCGTATTAATTAGTTCAATCAAGTTAAGAACATCTTTAGTGTCCTTCAAATAGGTTGCTGAGTCACGTACTGTAGGTTGTGAAAAATGGTCGCAAAAAGTGGATAAAGGTTCAAGTACAGACCCTATCCCTGACAGAATCGGGCGACCGGGGGGTGGGATCTTCCCTTTATGAATCTTTGGAAGACAGTAAAAGTAGGGAATACGTGGATTTGTGGTCATCAAAAATTCAGCTTCTTTTTGAGAAATTCACGAGTTAGTAGAGGCCTCTTCTATCATCCTGTGAATTTCAGTCTGGAGACTAGAGGTAGGGTCTTGGGTGATCTGAACATAGTATGTGGAATCTCCTAATAGACGCAGACATTCATGTCTGTAGTCAACTGTATTCATCACCACTATGGCACCACCCTTGTCTGCTGGTTTAATCACTATATTTGTATCATTTGCCAAAGCCTTCAATGCATCCTGTTCTCTGTTGGATAAATTAGTGAAACTGCGTCTCGGGCGAAGCTTAGTGAGGTCTTTTAACACAGCTTTCTCAAATGCCAGAACTTCACAAGGCCTGAATGTAGAAGGGGGCATGAACTTGGACGGTCTTATGAGACCGCAGTCATCAGGTTGATTATCACAAGGTCTGTCTTTGAAGAAAAAATGGAGTCTGATTTTGCTGAAAAACTGCGAAAGCTCACAATGAAGACGAAATAAATCTTCTTTCGGAGTAGGCACAAAGCCCAAACCCCTATTGAGAACTTTAGTTTCATCCAGATTAAGGCGGTCATTCTGACCGCGGCAGGCGGCAGTCGCCGCCCGCCATGCGGTCACCGCCAAATGGCCGCTCCGCGGTCAGGAGACCGCGGATGCCATTCTGGCTTTCCCGCTGGGCCGGCTGGCGACCGCCAATAGGGCGCCCGCCGGCCCAGCGGGAAAGCCCCTGCAACATAGAAGCCGGCTCCGAATGGAGCCGGCGGTGTTGCAGGGATGCGACGGGTGCAGTAGCACCCGTCGCGATTTTCACTGTCTGCAAAGCAGACAGTGAAAATCTTCATGGGCCCTGTTAGGGGGCCCCTGCACTGCCCATGCCAGTGGCATGGGCAGTGCAGGGGCCCCCAGGGGCCCCACGACACCCGTTCCCGCCATCCTGTTCCTGGCGGTAAGAACCGCCAGAAACAGGGTGGCGGGAAGGGGGTCGGAATCCCCATGGTGGCGGATTCCCTGGGCCAGGGGAAAACCGGCGGGAAACCGCTGGTTCCCCTTTTCTGACCGCGGCTTTACCGCTGCGGTCAGAATGGCCCTGGAAGCACCGCCACCCTGTTGGCGGTGCTTCCGTGGTCCCCGGCCCTGGCGGTCATGGACTGCCAGGGTCGGAATGACCCCCTAAGTGTTCTGGAAGACAGATTAACTACTAGGTCCGGGTTGGTTGGGTTTTCCCTTGGCTCCGGGTCACCATTTGAGGTTCCTCCTGAGCCCAGTGTACCCTTCTGCCTCTTCCTTTCCTTCTGCCTCTTCCTCTGCCCTGGCCTGGGCCTAAAAAGGCATATATGGTGGCATGGGGCGAGGCTGGTAGAAGGGAAAAGGCTGCTGCCATGGTAGGGGTTGTCCGGGGGATATTGAGGGAAGTGAAAGTAAGGTTGAGGGTGGTCCTCATCTGTGCTCCATCCATCTGAGGAGGAGCTGAAGCTGAACCTCTGAGACTTCTTCACGGAAGTAGACGACTCATCTGAGGAAACTGATTTGGTATCAGCAGAGAAATCCTCTTTAATGTAAGGATAAACCTTTTCTCTGCTGAACTTTGTTATATCCCTTTGTAGTTTAGTGATCTCTTGCTGAGTCAAAAACTCTTTAGTCTCGTTAAGTTCGGAATTGATCTCTGACAGCCGACTTTTAAAAGCTGCTATGGAGATCGTCGTCTTCAGTGTGCTTTCCATTAGGCTAATCTGGACAGTAATGGACTCTGCTATGCGTTTCGAAGTGTTTATGATAAGGACAAGCCAATCTCTAGTACAATCCCCCTTATCATTTGATTCTACTTAGCACAGCAGCTTAGCTGTGGGATTTATTTTTCAGAGCCTGGCATGGATAATTTCCAAGGTCTTAGCTTTGACGACAACATTGTGTCAGCCATTCTACAGACCCCGTCCATCCTAGACATTGATGGTGCTGGACCTTCGGGTCCATCTAGGGAAGAATGGGAAAAACTGTCTACACTTAAGAGAGACCTAATCAAAACAGTTCTACAAGGTACAATCATGACCGAATATCTACGAGCAAACATAGCCCCCAATGGACTATTGGTTTCTAATATGCCGAGAATCTTCTTACAAGACTTAGGGGGTCATTCTGACCCTGGCGGTCAGTGTTAAAGCGGCGGCCAAACCGCCAACAGGCTGGCGGTCCAAAAAATGGAATTCTGACCCTGGCGGGAACCGCCAACACAGGCCGCCGCTTTAACACTCCGACCGCCACAGCGGCACAAACAAACAGCGCGGCGGTCACCGCCAACAGCCAGGCGGCAGACAATGTACCGCCCACCCTATCACGACTCACCAATCCGCCACCTTTTCCGGGGCGGGAGCCCCGCCGATAAAAACACGGCGGAAACAGACATTTCCAATGGAAAACGCTCACCTCGACACACTCCACGTGGAATCGGGACAGCATGGAACCGGAACTCCACATCCTCCCAGCCATTGCCTTCCTGCTCTTCTTCCAGGATCACGAACGTCGCCGCAGACGACAACGGTGAGTACTGCACCTACGACACAGGGGAGAGGGGAGGAGGAAAGGTTACGGGCACACACATACGCCACACACCCATCCCCACCCTCACCCCCACCGAAATACCTACACACCAATGCAGATTGAAAAGTCAGAGTGACACCCCCAAACCCCCAAAACAAAAATGCAAAGACAAAAGGCAATGATTGTAAAAATAGAACTATATTATATCAATAATTAAGTATAGCGAACTTAGCAACATATAAAGAATTATTACACATCTAGAACTATATATATACAAGTAGCAAAAGTCCGGCACAGTTTTGCAAAGTCCAAATGTCCGTGGGCCAATGTGCAGCAACACATGGGCAAAGCCCACACACGAGATCGAGTCCATTGGAGAGAACACTGCTGGGGCATCACAAAAATAAAATACTGGCACCTCAGGGGGAAGGGAAGGGGGGGCACCTCAGCCACATGAGTCCACGACGCCAGATCCACGAAGGGCCTCCATGCCCACTGTGCAATCCTGGGGAGTGCAAAGCCACAGTCTCTCAAGTCTCTACAGTGGGTGGATTGCCCACTGTGCCATCCTGGGGGGTGCAAAGCCACAGTCCATCAGGTGGATTACAGAGTCCACTGGTCATGGAGGAGGCATGGTGGGCAGAGTGCCTCGTGAAGCCCTGCCCGACACAGAACCGGGCCTGCCAATGGGCCAGCCGTGCTTGACAGGAGGGCCCAGCGGAGCGGTGCTTGACAGGAGGGCCCAGTGGAGCGGTGCTTGAGATGAGGGCCCAGCGGAGCGGTGCTTGACAGGAGGGCCCAGCGGAGCGGTGCTTGAGATGAGGGCCCAGCGGAGCGGTGCTTGACAGGAGGGCCCAGCGGAGCGGTGCTTGACAGGAGGGCCCAGCGGAGCGGTGCTTGACAGGAGGGCCCAGCGGAGCGGTGCTTGAGATGAGGGCCCAGCGGAACGGTGCTTGACAGGAGGGCCCTGTTCAGCGGTGCCTGTCTTGGCGGGGACCTGTTCAGCGGTGCTTCTCACGGCGGGGCCCTGTTCAGCGGTGCCTGTCTTGGCGGGGCCCTGTTCAGCGGTGCTTCTCACAGCGGGGACCTGTTCAGCGGTGCCTGTCTTGGCGGGCCCTGTTCAGCGGTGCTTCTCACGGCGGGGCCCTGTTCAGCGGTGCTTCTCACGGCAGGGACCTGTTCAGCGGTGCTTCTCACGGTGGGGACCTGTTCAGCGGTGCTCCTCACGGCGGGGACCTGTTCAGCGGTGCTCCTCATGGCGGGGACCTGTTCAGCGGTGCTTCTCACGGCGGGGCCCTGTTCAGCGGTGCTCCTCACGGCGGGGCCCTGTTCAGCGGTGCTCCTCACGGCGGGGCCCTGTTCAGCGGTGCTTCTCACGGCAGGGACCTGTTCAGCGGTGCCTGTCTTGGCGGGGCCCTGTTCAGCGGTGCTCCTCACGGCGGGGCCCTGTTCAGCGGTGCTTCTCACGCGGGGCCCTGTTCAGCGGTGCTCCTCATGGCGGGGCCCTGTTCAGCGGTGCTCCTCACGACGGGGCCCTGTTCATCGGTGCTTCTCACGGCGGGGACCTGTTCAGCGGTGCCTGTCTTGGTGGGGCCCTGTTCAGCGGTGCCTGTCTTGTGTTTTGAGTGAACCACACCTGGCCAATACTTCCTGCTCAGTCAGCATCGGACCTTTCAGTTGCGGGGCCCTCCTGTGATGGAGTCCTGGGGCCCTGGGTCTCCTCCGATACCCCCGGAATGGGGCTGGTGGGGCCCTCATGGCCAGGTCGGCTGCTCCCTGCCTTTTGCGCTTTGCTGCCCTTGCCCTCCTTGGCAGACTCTCCGTGGCCCTTGGCTCCCTTACCCGATGTGGCTGGTGACGGTGCAAGGCCACCCTCCTTGGGGGCAGGTGTATCAGGCCTGTCGCGCCTGCCCTTCAGTTTTTTGCTCCTCTTCCCGGGGGGGGGGCTGGCTGTGCCTTTGCTGCTGGCCGATGTCCCTGCACAAGGAAAGGGCGGACTCCAAAAACCAGCCATGACGTTCTTGGGAGTTGCTGGGCTGGTGGTGGCTGAGGTGTTTTTGGAACTCTTACGAGATGGAGGGGGTGGGTCAGGTGAGGAAAAGAGGTCCAGTTTATAGAGGATTCGTTTTTTAGGAGCCATGGGAAGGGTAGCTGGAGTGGGTATGGGAGTGGAGGAAGAGGATGTGGTTGTAGGAGAGTCAAGTCTGGTGTCTTTGGGTGCAGGTGCTTGGGCTGGAGGCTGACGTGAGGTGGATGGCTGTTGGTTGGGTGCCTGCCTGCGTTTGTGTGGTTTGGAAGCGGGGGTGACAGACACACTGGGAGAGGACACAGGGGACGTGTACATGGCAGTGGGGGTGGTGACTGCACGTGTGCGGACTGGTGTGGAGGGTATGCTGGTGATGGGTGTACTGGCTGATGGTGGTGTGCATGCAGGTGTGAGTGTAGATGTCACAGGGAGGGAGGAGGGAGACGAGGAGGTGGGGGACACAGAGGAGATAGTGGCTGTTGGCATGTCTGCATCTGTATGTTGCTTGTGTGAATGCTTGTGTGTTCTGTGGTGCTTATGTCTGGATGAGCTTCCCTTGGGTGTTGAGGTGTGTGCAGGCTGGTCTGTAGGTGTGGATGGGATAGGCAGAGGAACAGGGGAGTGGGACTGGGTGGAGGGAGTTAGAAGAGGGAGGCTGGAGACAGGGACAATCGCTGCCGTCAGTGCTGAGGCCAGAGCGTTGAACGATCGCTGATGGGCAGCCTGACCCGAATGAAGGCCCTGCAGGTATGCATTGCTTTGATGCACCTCCCTCTCCGAAGGCCGAGGGGCTGCTGGGAGGGCGGAGCTGGTGCGCTGGGTGGCAGCTGTACCTGTAGTATCGGTGGGCACGGATGTTGCCGCCACCGCAAGGGAGCTCCCATCCGAGGACGTGTCGGTGTCACTGACGTCTGCACGGGTCCCCGTGGTGGAGCCCCACTCGCCCTCCGTCTCACTGGTCATGTCGGAGTCCGTTGCATGGCCCTCCGGGGCCATGTGAGATGCAGCTCCCTCTTGCGTCGATGCCACTTCTCCTCCGCCTGATGATGCTAATGCACACATTCACCAAAAAACAAAGAAAATGGGGGGGGGATGGAGAAATAAAGACAAGTTGAGTGCATGCATTGGGGACACCGTTGGCGGAGAGGACAGACACAGAAGCCCCCTGCACTACGCTGCGCACTTGGGGTTCACTACTCATTCCCTGGGACATGCCCTACAAGCCTATGGGTGACAACTGCCCACTCAGAATACACAGGTCCATGAATAGCGTTACTAGGCACCCTACAGAGATGGGGGGCGGGGGCACAGGACCATACCACACGGAGGGGCCTAGCCTACAGAAATCGCCCTGGCCTAGGGATACCCACAGCCCTCCTCCCCCACCCAGGCACCTCCACTGTGCGCAAATATAGCTGAATGTGCTGGTACTCACCCCCTTGTGTCTGCTGTGATGTCCTCAAGTGCCCATCTAAATCGGGGTAGGCCACCGCCAGGATCCGGGACATCAGGGGGGTCAAGGTACGACTGGCACCCCTCCTAGGTTGGGAGGCCATCCCCAGCAGAGCCTCGGCGGTCTTCCTGCTCCTGCGGCGGATGTCCTCCCACCTCTTGCGGCAGTGGGTGCCTCGTCTGTTGTGGACCCCCAGGGCCCGGACGTCCTTGGCGATGGCATGCCAAATGTCGATCTTTTGATGGGCGCTAACCTATGTGACATGTACAGGGGGGGAAAAGAAACATCATCACTTTTCTGCATGCTCGATCTGAGTGGCCCCCCCTCCCCAAACTTGCCAGGTGGCACATGCTCTCATCTGTCGTGCCATGCATTCGTAATTCGCTCCCCTCCCCTCCATCGTACATCCACCCCACTCATCACAGGCATTGCCCACTATGCATTGGCCCCCGTGTACTCACCTGTTGGTCTGGAGGACCGTAGAGTAGCGCATACTGGGGGAGGACCCCGTCCACGAGCTTCTCCAACTCTTCGGAACTGAAGGCGGGGGCCCTTTCCCCAGTGGCAGCAGCCATTGTCACTTCCAGACCGAGGTCACAGCAGCACTTGCAGTATAGGTCCTCTCCTGTGGATGCTCAGGTCTCGTGTGATTAAGCAGAGAGAAAATGGCGGTCACGCCCGCGGCGGTGCGTACCGCGGCGGTGCGTACCGCGACCGCCGGCGCACATCGTCATTGGCTCCTGAAACCCATAGGGTTCAATGTTAACCAATGCTGCTTTGCGCCGCGGTCTTCGACCGCCTACCGCCACGGCGTGCCACGCCAGCGCAATGACCTCACTTCACATTGTCACACTTCACAGGTCAGGCAGCCGCCATTTCAAGGGCCCACATGGCTTAATTCCTACTGCGTCACACATGGCTAGGCCTTGCATCGACACTCATACAAGCTATTCAATCCAGAGAGATTCATGTACTGTGCAGGCTGTGGGAACTTACCTGTGGGTTGATTGACTCTGTGCTCCATGTTGTCCTTCCTAGGCACCGTCCGCTGGGACTTGCGAGGAGACGGAGGAATGTTCCCGTGTACAGACCGCTGGTGGACCTGTCGACAATGGAAGAACGACATGTCATACTCACCTACAGACTCAACAGTGCCACTATACAGGAACTGTGTGCCCAGCTGGAGCCAGACCTGATGTCACCCATCCGCCAACCCACAGGGATTCCGCCTCTAGTGCAGGTGCTGTCAGCACTCCATTTTTTGGCTAGTGGATCATTTCAAACTACAGTGGCCATTTCATCTGGGATGTCTCAGCCTATGTTTTCAAGGTGTTGTCCAGAGTGTTGTCTGCCCTAATGAAATACATGCAGAGCTACATCATTTTCCCTGAGGTGGGTGACTCTCCTACAGTGAAGGGTGATTTCTATGCCCTTGGACACATTCCCAATATCATTGGTGCCATTGATGGTACCCATGTGGCTTTGGTCCCCCCAAAAGACAATGAACAGGTGTACAGGAACCGAAAAAGTTATCATTCCATGAATGTCCAGGTGGTCTGTTTGGCTGACCAGTACATCTCCAATGTAAATGCCAAGTTCCCAGGGTCAGTGCATGATGCGTACGTCATGCGAAATAGCAGCATCCCTTATGTGATGGAACAGCTACAGAGACAGCGTGTGTGGCTAATTGGTGACTCTGGTTACCCCAACCTGCCTTGGCTTTTGACCCCAGTGAGGAATCCCAGGACAAGGGCAGAGGAACGGTACAATGAGGCCCATGGGCGTACTAGGAGGGTGATCGAGCGGACCTTCGGCCTCCTGAAGGCCAGGTTTAGGTGCCTGCATATGACAGGTGGATCCCTAATGTACTCACCAAAGAAGGTGTGTCATATCATCGTGGCCTGCTGCATGCTTCACAACCTGGCTTTGCGACGCCAGGTGCCTTTCCTGCAGGAGGATGGTCCAGATGGTGGTGTTGTGGCCGCTGTGGAGCCTGCGGAGAGTGAAGAGGAGGAAGACGAAGAGGACGACACAGACAACAGGGACAGAGTGATACTGCAGTATTTCCAGTAACACACAGGTAAGAATCTACTCCTGCATTTTATTATATCTGTAACAGTACTGGCTCTCTACTGTCTGACCATTCACCCCAATGTATGGTAACTTAGTTGTGAATTTGCCTTCCTATTTTAGTGATGTGGTCCCCACGGAGTGCCCTCTGGTTTATTTCCCCATGGACTACCGCTGTGTGACACTGGTATGTTGTAATCACAATGTATTTGGACATTTTTGCTTGGTTATATCGAATACATTTGGTTTAAAAAAATAAATAGCAGACTCCAGATGGTTTTTGTGCAATAATTGTGTTTATTGAAGTGCAAAAATTGTTGTATAGTTCAAAAAGGGTGATGGGTGATGGTGGAGGCATGTCCATGGCAGAGTCCAGACTCACGTTCGCCCAGGTGCATTGTCCATATGCCTGTGGAAGGTGGAGCAGGGGCAGTTCAAGGTTGGACAGGGTGAACAAGTGGGACAGTGGGATGACATCCGGGGGGATCCGTGCATGGCGTGGGTCTTGACATCCTACTCTGTCTTCTTCCTCGATCTCAGACCTTTCTTGCGGGGTGGTTCATGTTCTGCAGGGGGTGGGGTCCGGGTGGGCCGTTGCTGTTGTGTCGGGCCTCCTGACCACTAGCGCCGGCGGAGGTGGTGGGCTGTTCTTCCTCCATGCTAGTGGCAGGGGCCCTTTGGGGGGCCACATGGTCCCGCAATGTGGTGACAATCTGGTTGAGTGCCACCACGATTGTACCCATTGCGGAACTGATGCTGCGCAGTTCTTCCCGGAACCCCATGTACTGGCCCTCCTGCATGGCCTGGATCTCCTGGAACCTGGCCA
This sequence comes from Pleurodeles waltl, assembly GCF_031143425.1. NCBI lineage: Eukaryota > Metazoa > Chordata > Amphibia > Caudata > Salamandridae > Pleurodeles > Pleurodeles waltl. The sequence continues at coordinate 836,154,090 of NC_090437.1, forward strand.
GGACCGTCGCCATCGTCTCTTGGGAGTGGTGGTATGCTCCCATGATGGTGGTGAGGGCCTCTTGGACAGTGGGTTCCCTAGGCATGTCCTCCCTCTGTCGCACAGCAGCCCTCCCAGTTCCCCTTTGTTCCTGGGCCTCTGTCCCCTGGACGGTGTGCCCACTACCACTGCCCCCAGGTCCCTGTTGTTGTTGGTGTGGTGGGTTGCCCTGGGTGCCCTGTAGTGGTAGACACACCACTGCTTGACCTGTCCTGGAGACAGAGGCATGGGCCCGCTGGGTGGGTGCTGTGCTGGGGTTTCCAGAGGGGGGTAGGTCTGCTGTGGCCTGTGGCTGCCTGAGGGGAACCGACTGTCTAGAGGTCCCCGATGGTCCGGGCTGGTCATCAGGTTCTAGGTCGACAGAGCTGCTGTCATCACTGAGGGCCTGTTCTGGGGGTGGGATGGACATTTCTGGACCCTCCGGGCCGGTGTGTTGGCGTTCGGGCCCTGCAGGGGTAAAAGAGTATGGTTATTGCTTCTGTGTGTGCCATGGCGTGCGAATTGTGGGTGCCCTTGTCCCCCAGTGCTGGCATTCCCTTGTGGGAGGAGTTGTGAGGGTGGTTTGGGGGGGGGGATGGGTATGTGCAGTGGTCATGCTTAGGTGATGGGTGTCCATGGTTTGTGTTGGCATTCAGGGGTTGGTGTTGGTTTGGGTGGGTTGTGCTGGTGAGACATTAGCAGGGAGGATATGTGCTGGGGGGTTGGGGGTGAGGGTGGGGGTGGGGGTTGGCATGCTGGTGGTTGGGGGGGGGGAAGTAGTTGAGATTAGACTCACCAGAGTCCATTCCTCCGCCTACTCCAGCGAGGCCCTCAGGATGCAGGATGTTCAAGACCTCTTGCTCCCATGCTGTGAATTCGGGTGGAGTGGGTGGGGGTCCGCCACCAGTCTTCTGCACAGCGATGTTGTGTCTTGACGCCATCGCCCGCACCTTCCCCCGTAGGTCGTTCCAGTGCTTTCGGATGTCTTCCCGATTTCTGGGATGCTGTCCCACAGCGTTGACCCTGTCGACGATCCTTTGCCATAGTTCCGCCTTCCTGGCTATTGTGGTGTGCTGCACCTGTGTGCCGAAGAGCTGGGGCTCTACCCTAATTATTTCCTCCACCATGACCCTGAGTTCTTGGTCCGAGAACCTGGGGTGTCTTTGGGGTGCCATGGGGTGGTGTGGATGAGGTGTGGGGTGGTGTTTGTGGTGATGAGTGTAGTGGTGTGTGGTGTTTTGTGCGTAGATGTAGTGTGGGGGATGATGTTGGATTCCTGTGTGTGTTGTGGTTTGCGTTCCCTGTGCTCTCTCTCTGTGTATTGCGCCTTGTCTCTGAATTTCGATTTGTGGGGGTTTGTGGGTGATGTGGGTGTGTGTTTTATATCGTATTGATTGTGTGGGAGTGGTGTTTGTATGTGTATCAGGTGTGTGTATTTTGAATTATCCAATGTGGCTGTGTTTTGTAAAGGTGTGTGTATTTTGACCGCGGCGGTGTGTACCGCCAATGGGATACCGTGGTTGAAAGACCGCCGCGTGGATTCGTGGGTCGTAATGGCATGGGCGTATTTCTGTTGGCGTGACGGTGCAGGTTTGGTCATCTCCAGTTTATCGCTGACCGCTGATGTGGCGGCCTTCAGTGGAGGTTGGGTTTTTGGTGGTTTGGCAGTTGTGGGTCAGAATGACCCTGGCGGGTTACGGCGGCCGCGGCAGTGTTATAGCGGTCTTCTGACCGGCGGTAACTGCCTTTTACCGCCAGGGTCAGAATGACCCCCTTAATCTTTAGGAAAGATTGGGCGCAGATTGCATGGAAGTGTACTAGAGATTGGCTTGTCCTTATCATAAACACTTCTAAACGCATAGCAGAGTCCATTACTGTCCAGATTAGACTAATGGAAAGAACACTGAAGACGACGATCTCCATAGCAGCTTTTAAAAGTCGGCTGTAAGAGATCAATTCCGAACTTAACGAGACTAGAGAGTTTTTGACTCAGCAAAAGATCACTAAACTACAAAAGGATATAACAAAGTTCAGTAGAGAAAAGGTTTATCCTTACATTAAAGAGGATTTCTCTGCTGATACCAAATCAGTTTCCTCAGATGAGTCGTCTACTTCCGTGAAGAAGTCTCGGAAGTTCATCTTCAGCTCCTCCTCAGATGGATGGAGCACAGATGAGGACCGACCTCAACCTTACTTTCACTTCCCTCAATATCCCCCGGGACAACCCCTACCATGGCAGCAGCCCTTTCCCTTCTACCAGCCTCGCCCCATGCCACCATATATGCCTTTTTTAGGCCAAGGCCAGGGCAGAGGAAGAGGAAGAAGGAGAGGAAGAGGCAGAAGGGTACACTGGTCTCAGGAGGAACCTCAAATGGTGACCCGGAGCCAAGGGAAAACCCAACCAACCCGGACCTAGTAGTTAATCTGTCTTCCAGAACACTTAGGGGGTCATTCCAACCATGGCGGTCCATGACCGCCAGGGCCGGGGACCGCGGAAGCACCGCCAACAGGCTGGCGGTGCTTCCTGGGCCATTCTGACCGCGGCGGTAAAGCCGCGGTCAGAGAAGGGCAACCGGCGGTTTCCCGCCGGTTTACCCCTGGCCCAGGGAATGCCGCCATGGGGATTCCGACCCCCTTCCCGCCATCCTGTTCCTGGCGGTTTTTACCGCCAGGAACAGGATGGCGGAAACGGGTGTCATGGGGCCCCTGGGGGCCCCTGCACTGCCCATGCCACTGGCATGGGCAGTGCAGGGGCCCCCTAACAGGGCCCCATAAAGATTTTCAGTGTCTGCTTTGCAGACACTGAAAATCGCGACGGGTGCCACTGCACCCGTCGCACCCCTACATCTCCGCCGGCTCCATTCGGAGCCGGCTTCATTGTTGAGGGGGGTTTCCCGCTGGGCCGGCGGGTGACCTTCTGGCGGTCGCCCGCCGGCCCAGCGGGAAAGCCAGAATGATCGCCGCGGTCATTTGACCGCGGTGCGGTCTTTTGGCGGGCGGCACCCACCGCCCGCCGGGGTCGGAATGACCCCCTTAATCTGGATGAAACTAAAGTTCTCAATAGAGGTTTGGGCTTTGTGCCTACTCTGAAAGAAGATTTCTTTTGTCTTCATTGTGAGCTTTCCCAGTTTTTTCGCAAAATCAGACTCCATTTTTTCTTCAAGGACAGACCTTGTGCTAATCAACCTGATGACTCCGGTCTCATAAAACCGTCCAAGTTCATGCCCCCTTCTACATTCATGCCTTGTGAAGTTCTGGCATTTGAGAAAGCTGTGTTAAAAGACCTCACTAAGCTTCACCCGAGACGCAGTTTCACTAATTTATCCAACAGAGAACAGGATGCATTGAAGGCTTTGGCAAATGATACAAATATAGTGATTAAACCAGCAGACAAGTGTGGTGCCATAGTGGTGATGAATACAGTTGACTACAGACATGAATGTCTGCGTCTATTAGGAGATTCCACATACTATGTTCAGATCACCCAAGACCCTACCTCTAGACTCCAGACTGAAATTCACGGGATGATAGAAGAGGCCTCTACTAACTCGTGGATTTCTCAAAAAGAAGCAGAATTTTTGATGACCACTAATCCACGTATTCCCTACTTTTACTGTCTTCCAAAGATTCATAAAGGGAAGATCCCACCCCCCCGGTCGCCCAATTGTGTCAGGGATAGGGTCTGTACTTGAACCTTTATCCACTTTTTGCAACCATTTTTTACAACCTATAGTACGTGACTCAGCCACCTATTTGAAGGACACTAAAGATGTTCTTAACTTGATTGAACTAATTAATACGACCGTTCATGTACATGCACTCATCACTTTAGATGTGGAATCGTTATATACTAACATCCCGCAAGAGGCCACCCTAAGAGTAGTTGAATCGGCCTTCCTCTCTGCCAGATCTGATAGAGTGACTCCTGTTCATTTCATAATGCACTGTGCCTCTCTAGCCATGAAGGAAAACTATTTCCAGTTTGAAGAGCTAATTTTTCATCAGATTCGAGGGACATCGATGGGGAGCACTTTTGTCCCTAGCTTAGCATGCTTATACATGTACGATTTTGAGAAACATTTTATATTACCACACACCAACCCTTACTTTGACAATATTAAATTGTGGAGACGATACATAGACGATATTCTGATCGTCTGGCAAGGTCCGCTTTCTGATGTAGAAGGTTTTACCGAATGGATCAATACTCTTGACCACTTTTTGAAGTTCACTTCTTCAGTCTCGACAACTCAGATCCCCTTTTCGAATCTATTAATCATTATAGATGGTGGTAAATTGAAGACTTGTACGTATCACAAACCCACTGATCGGAATAATCTGCTTCTTTTTGAGAGTCACCATCCTCGAGCTCTCAGAGAGAAGCTCCCCTTTGGTCAATTCCTTCGACTGCACCGTAATTGTAGCAGTCTCTCTTCTTATGAATCTCAAGCCAAAGAACTTGCTACTAAACTAAATGAACGCCACTACCCTGGACGTGTGGTTAATACAGCCTATAATAGGGCCAAGTACAGCGATAGGGAGGTATTACTCACGGCAACCCCTCGTTCCACCGGAACAAGGCTAACTTGTGTTTCTACATTCACCCCCCTGTCTAATTCCATTAAGAAAGTGGTTAACAAACGATGGTCGATCTTGTGCAGTGGTGGGGAAGATCTCTCGAAGCCACTCTTTGCCTTTAAAAGGACTACCAACATAAAAGACAGACTGGTGCACACACGCCCCGTGTGCGGCCAAATTACCCCAGGCAACGTCCCCTGTGGGATCTTCCTCCAGTTGTAAGACATTATCCCTGTGGCAATTGCAATATTTGCAACTTAACGAAACGCACAGACACCTTGGAACTTGAACCAATAGGGATTTGGCTTTTAATGAAACATACTAACTGCAACACCAGCAATTGCATCTATTTGATTACATGTCCTTGTGAGCTGCGATATGTGGGCATGACCACAAGAGCAGTTAAACTGAGAATCAATGGGCATCGCAGTAACATCAAATGCCGTCGGGCCACTACTAAGCTTAGCATACACTACTCAGAGGTCAGTCATAGCCCAGATGATATGTGGTGGGTGGTGCTCCAGACTGGTTCACCCACAGGCACAAGACCCCTTTTCGAACTTGAACAACGTTGGGTGTACAGATTGAAAACCCATGAGAGGGGCCTTAATGATGATATCCCTTGGTCTAGCCTACTATAGTAATAATCATAGCAATAATTATCCGCATGATTAAATATGGTGACCATCCTATGTTGTGACCAGTGTTACTTGACAATGATCTTTTTCACTTTTTATTCATTTGAAGGCTAGAATACGATGATTTTGCGCCTCTTATTTACCTCACTATTCCAACTCCCCTCTCTGGTTCCCACCTTTGAATAGATCAGGTGGCATACTAATGGAAAATCCCTTGTTTTAGCCTGTTGTTGTTTGTGTGTATTCCTTTTTTGAATACCCGTCTACATTGTTGCCTTTAAAAGACACTAATTACTCTCTGGGCATGATTAATACCAGTCTCAATTTCACTATTTCTGTGCTCTCTACATACACAAGCTCCGTTTTTTGGAGGACTGCTCAAAACGGACCCTAGCTACTCTAATTGAATAATATTCTCGGAGATTTTATTTTTCCCCTTTGTTTAACGAAGAGGCTTTCTTCAGTTTCTATATTAGTCTGTCTTTGCACCAACCGGCCTCGGACTGTGTTGCCCAGCAACAGAGACGTAAGAAAGATGCTCTCATTTCCGCTGGACTTCTTTTATAACCATCAATACTGCGGCTGTTCCCATTGATGCGGGAACTCGGCCAGGGGTAGGTTACCCCGCGCGACTGACGATGATCCAAAGTAAGTGCTTGGTTACATTCTGGGTTCGGTGCACTGCAAAATACATGATTGTCCCCCGTGTCTTTATTTTTCTATTTTTCTATTAGACTGATACGATCTTATCAGTCGGTGCGCTAAGCTACATAACGACGCTTTTGGACATACACGTGCATATGAACGTTTACAACTAGTGTTCTCTTTATTTTATTGGGTCAACATTGGCTAATATATGGCCAATATTATTGAAAATGTTCCCTTTTTTCTCGAGCTAATCTCACACGGTCCTTTTTTGAATCACTATAATATGTTTTTTTCAAACTTCACGAGTTCCCCCTCGTCTTCTGTATTGTTGATGTTTAATATAACAATGGGGGGTACGTGATTGGTATGTGCATCCCCTGAGACTTCTCAAGACAGATCTACACCGGACGGCCAATTTAGCTGTTAGGAGTATAGTTTATTTTTATTTTTGATTGTGTTTTAACCATGATTGTATCTCTTTGTGTCTACTTAACTATTAGTAGCTTCACTAGCCGATCATTGGCCTCAGTTATCCCATGAAGTGCGTTCCTCGAATTAGGGGGGAAGCATTTCTCTTTCTTCCTTTTGTGACACACTTCCACCAACGTGCCACCTTTTGCACTATCATCTGTTTGTTCACAGATTTGCACGTGTTGCACTTTATTACTGAATAATTGTCAGCAACAAAATGTTTTCATTAAACCTCACAAGTGACTCTTTGCACATTTGGTTGCAGGGCGACGTGTAGGATTAGTAAGTTCTATACATCTTTTGGACTTTATGTAAGTGACTGGAGATACTATGACTAATATGTTGTTAGTGATAGAAGCCTTCCTTTTCATTTATTTATGGTAGGAGAAATTGTTATTGTGTTTGGTCCTGAAGAAGCGTCAAAGGATCCGGTTGGACCATTTGGACGCGAAACATGTCGACCCAATTCCCTGGAAAGGTGTGGTAGTTCCTGACCTTCCTAGTATCTAATTAAGTTTGACTGAGAACACCTGATCATTGTTTCAGGTGTACTCCCCTTTTTGTTTTTAATCTTGGCCCATACCCTGTATGGACGAATAAACAGATTTTTCTGTGATCAGGGTTGTGAGCTAATTTTATGTTACTGATTCCTTTCCCTACTATCTTTCTGAACCCACCTTGATTGGGGGTCAGGGCATCATCATTAATAAGATCTCCGGCAAAGAGCCTCCCCTTTGGGGTGTGCCCGTCAGACATTGCAGCGCCGGTCTGACGAGGAGCATTGCCAATGATGAAGCATGACACCCATCTGGGTGTGTGAGGTTTCTGCTCCTAAATATTAGGACTCCTTGTGCTTGTTCTCCTGTCCTCTTTCTTCTTTTTGGAACAGTGTACCCGTTTTTTGTTATTTCATAGTACTTGGTCAGGGAGACTGTACACTGGACCATTACTTCTCCCAATCCCCTTAATCATTTGATTTTAAATTTTAAACCAGTCATATAAATCCCTTTTTGAGAATGCATACTAGAACCATACAATATTGCATCTAGAAACTCTGATCTTCTGTGTACTCTTAAAATGTTTCAACACAAATTGCGCATATTGTAGATTTATATATATATATATATATATAGTAAACACCATAAAAGGAATGTGCACCATGAATAACACAATATGGATTCAGGAAAACAAATCACATAACTTGTCAACTCGAATATTACATGATAAATATCTTAGAATAGTGGCATACAGTAAACAACATGAATTAAACTCGAGGAGAGAATCGTGCGTCTTGCCGATTCGAGTGTCACCATGTAAAATGGCAAGAAATGATAGTACGCAATGAATATCAAAGTCAAATCATCATTAAACGAATCGCACGTCTTGCCGATTCATAAACTACGATGGAAATGGCAAGAAATAACAGCTCACAATGAACAACAAGTTCAAAGTACAATGAAACGAATCGCGCGTCTTTTGCTGATTCTTAAGCCACCATATAAATGTCAAGAAATGGTAGCGCGCAATGAACAACAAAGTTAAAACACCATAAAACAAATTGCGCGTCTTGCCGATTCTTCATCCACCATGCAAATGTCAAGAAATGGTAGCGTGCAATGAATAACAAGATTAAATTCTCATGAAACGAATCGCGCGTCTTGCCGATTCGCAAGTCACCCTGCAAATGTCACAAACACTCAAGCGCATATTTCACACGCGCAAAGTACTCTGTCAAATCATAAAAGAATTAGGCCCAAGAACATGAGAGTTATCGATAACGGCATCGGGAGGCCAGCCCAACCACCGTCTTACCGCCCAGAACAAGGATCTCCAAATGAAGAATGAAAGTCAGATGTCTGGAAGATCAAATAGGCCACCGGGACAAGAGCTCAGGAAGTAGCTGCTGCTCTGCACCGGGACCTCGGAATAGAGAGCACTTGGAGCTGGGCTGGCTCCTTATAATAGAGTCTTGGCCCACCCACAACCACACCCAGGCAAGTTGCAGGGAAAGTCTCTAGAAGGCCCTGGAAAGGGACCACACCCTAACACACTCTGAAAGCCTGAAGCAATACATTGCAAATGAACAGCATTTGTAAGCACATTAAAAATAAGTCTTCAGGATTGAACTCTGCAATGCAAAAGGTTAAACAGCAACATATCAGCACAATGCATAAATTACATTGTTTTGAGAGTGCTGGGTTTTTGCATTCTAGTCGCCAATAGAGCGGGCACTGCCCTCGTGTTGACAGGGCCCGTGTTATTAGTTCATCTAGGGGTCCTACAAGATCCATTCATGGATGAAATGTATGTGGAATAGATTGGGATGGGAAGCAGAAGTCTAGTCATCAATCAACAAAATCATCAGGAAAGTCCACCCGTATTTCTTTGGTTCATTCCAGCCTTCAGATCTAATATGAAATCTAGGCCTTTCAGTGAGATGGACCACCTAAGCAACTTGAGATTTTCACTATTCATTGTCAATGACCAATTGAGTGGTTTGTGATCAGCCTGGACCAAAAACAAAGAACCAAACAGATGCTGCCAGAAGCTTCACAAAGCCCACCCTGTGGCAAAACAACCCTTCTCAGTGATCATCCAACTCCGCTTCCTGGGTAATAACATACCACAAAAAAGCCACCAGATGCTCCTTCCCTTTGTCATCAAAGTGAACCAGCACTGCTCCAACTCTCTTGGAGGAGGCATATATATGTACATGGAAGGGGTAACTGTAGTCAGGAGCCTTCAGTATGGGTGTACATTCTTCTGTTCCTCAAAACCTTTCGTACACTCCTCATCATCATCAACTACTTTATTTGGTTCATATAAAACCATAAAATACATCAAATATATAAATGCATACAAATTTCTCACATATATAATAAATAGCAATATTAATAAAAAGTTTGGATACCAAAAGCAGCAGATATATAATTTAACACAGCCGGTGTTGTCTCTTCATCTCCCAAAATATATAGATGAGAGAAAGCAAGATGGCTAGACCTAATGCCCTTGGCTAAAAAAATAGGGTGTAAAGACCTTTTTCTTTGAGCAGCATACAAAGTGCAAAAGAGAACAAAGTGCAACGTGCTTTGAGGTGTTTTTCCATCACAACCACATGGTGGGAATTCCTTAAACCAGGTACCACGAGTAGGGAATGCTACTAAATTATGTAATATGTTCAAACGTAACATGGTAAGTAAAAACCTGTGCCGCTCGGAACTAATAATAGTCAAATATAGCATAGGGTGTGGTTTATGTAGCGGTGTCCTCTCCTGATTTCCAACTGTAGCTATATTTGAATTTGAAATGTGAATTGAATGCCAGTATATCTCCTTGATCCTGTTGATGTCCCGTCTCACCAAAAGATACGGGGTGAGGAAAAACTCCCCTACCCCGAGATGGAGAAAAATAGAATGAAGATATCTGAGCCAGGGTATGTCCATCAATCGTGATAGGGAAAGACAGTCCAGGATTACCATCCTACAGAAGTGGGCTTCTGGATTTAACCAGATTTTTAGCCATAACAATACGGGCTGAAGCTTTATGTGATAAGATATGTCCCTCAGGCCCACTTCTTCATGAGAAAACTTCACTGAGGTTGATTGTGGGACTGCTAATAGCTTCCTTAAAAACTTGTTTTCCACTACCTAAAGACTTGAACAATCAGCCTGGCCCCAAACTCCTGCTCCAAATGTCGCAATAGAAAGACATTTACTCATAAAAACAGTCAGCATCTCTTTGACTGGTTTATGCCCCAGTTTTTTAGAAAATCTAAAAAGAGCATCTATGGCTCTTTGAAACTGTGTTACACGTACATTCACTAAAAATTTCCAGTTAAAATCTACATCAATGGGAACCCCCAGATAGGTAATGTTTGGGACCTTAAGTATTTCTACCCCTTCCAAGATTAAGTTTTTAGTTTTTGCTAATTTTGGACCACTCTTCATAACAAATGATTTAGTTCTATTGATTTTAAGACCGAGGTTACCCATAAATGTATTAAAAGCATTTAATAACATTTGAAAGGCCATTTGCAGTCCTTGAGATCAGTACGGCATCATCCGCATAAAGGAGAACTGGGATTGGAGAGTTATAGATGAGTGGCAAATCCTTCCCTATTGGACATAAAAACTTTTCCAACCCATTTATGTAGAGAAGGAAAAGAAAAGGGGCCACCACACAGCCCTGTCTAACACCCTTTAGTGAAGGAAATTTGGCTGTTAAGTCACTATCCTGGGAAAAACGGACTTGTGCCGAGGTGCAAGCATGAATTCTACTGAGTAAGACAATTATATCTTTGTCCATCCCCATATTTAGCTTAACAGTCCACAGTTTCACTCTATCAACTGTGTCAAAAGCACAGGACAGGTCCATAAAGGCTGAGTACACACAGCCCTTTTTTGCCTTCGTATATTTTTGAATTATCAAGGTCAAATTAAGGGTTTGTTCAACTGTGCCCAGCCCGGGGTGAAACCCATACTGCACCCTTGACAAACAGTTAGTCTCCATTGCCCAGTTCTCCAGTTTGTTTAGGATAACTCTGCCTGATATCTTAACTGAGCTGTCTAAGAGGGAGATTGGGTGATAACATAGTGGATCTGCCCTGTCCCCCTTCTTAAAAATGTGTACAATGATTGCCTCTCTCCAAGTGTCTACTAGAGGACCTATCATGACAGATCTCAAAACGTTGGTAAGCAATGGTCCCCAAAAATCTGAGAGCGCTTTATATAGGTCGGCAGGGATTTTATCTGGGCCAGGAGCTTGATCAGAGGGGCAATCTTGGATGGCCTGTATTACATCAGCTACATCTATTGTGTTACAGAAAACTGCACCTATTGATGCATTACTTATTGCCATAAAATTGTTCATGTCATTTTGGGAGGTATCATTTGCTAAAATAAACATTTTTGAGAAATGGTCCACCCAGGCCTTTGCCTGCATGACGGTGTCCATTATCGTTTTATCCTTATCTTTTAAAAAAAGGGGAATAAGCCACCTGACAAAAAGCCTTTGTATCTTTTTTTTTACTTGCTTCAATCAGCTCATCTCAGGCGATCTCCCTCAGTTCAGTCTTCCTAGCAGCAAGCGCGTCCTTATATGACCTTCTTGCCACTTTAATAGCATATCAAGTTTGAGGGAAGAGATTAGTTATTTTCTTTAGATCTTTAAGGGAAGAGGTGCATGCATGATTAAACCAACGAGGTCCTCTCTCTTTGCTGGTACTAGGACGTTGCAATTTATCAGCCATAAACCTTATCAAGGAAGAAAAAGCCTTGACAATTTTGTGGGGAGGCATATTTTCCCCCAAAGCAGTCATGACCTCTACCCATTTGTTCAGCATTAGATCTCTAAAAAAACTGTGACTGTCAATTTTCCCCCAGCTGATAGTTAGACCATTCTGGGCAGAGAGCTTGATGGCTGGCTGTTGTTCCGCTACTTTTAAATCCTTGTCCAAACCCAATCTTGTTTCTAAAGTTAGGGGGTTATGATCACTAAAGCAAGTTAACGTCACCCTAAACTTCCTAACAAAGGGGGTAAGTTCTCTAGAATAGAGAATAAAATCAATTATGGTGTGGACATCACCCCTTATAAACGTGGGAACCCCCTCTTCCACAGGTGTTGGGAATTGCAAAGAGTTGGCCACCATCACCAAACTGAGCGCATTTCCATAGGGGGAATGTTTAAAATGCTGCATGGGACAATCATATTCATCAAGAAGCCCACAACAGTCCAGAAATTCTGATTCACAGAGATGGGCATTAAAATCCCCAGTCCATATTATTCTGAGGTCCTTCTTGCTTATATTCATTGCCCTATGTATCATAGCCTCGAGACTGTCAATCACACTGGTGTCTGACAAGTCAAAAACATTATTGTAGTAATTAATCAGCAACACATCAAATGGCTCATTTAGTTTCAGAGATAGTGTCAAATAGTATGGGGATGCGTCCAAAATGCACACTTCCATCCCTTCACCATTGCTGATACAAAAGTGGCCAGGCCTCCCTTAGCCCTGCCCACAGGGGACTTGGTTGCAGGAATATTATAGGTTGTATAACCATTGATATATGGAGGCTCTGTAAGCCATGTCTCTTGACAGCAGATATAAAGGTTTTGGGTCACTATTTTAAGCCATTCTGGATTCTCCATTTTAGATTTTAGTCCAGCCACATTCCAGGAGATAATCCCTAGGGTTATCACATCAGATGTGTTAGTCGCTCCATTAGACTGCAAATTGGACAAGTATGGTGTATTTATCTTCCAATTTTCTCCTAAGAGACACCCATTTGCTAATGGTCAGTCCAATTGCTCCAAGAAATTCAGAGGCTCAAAACTATTAGATGTCAACAGAGGGGTATCAAGAGAATTAGACACAGGGGAGTGACAAGGATTCTGTTTACCTGGGTCAGTTATACTAAGTGGATGGGCCTTGAAAGAAGTGCTAATATACTCTGTCAGATGTTGAACTCTTTTGTTGGAGTTAAAAAAAAAAATTATACAGAGTATTTACTAACCATGGGTTCCTAAAATTTATGATTATACAATCCCCTTGTGAGGACTTAACCGAAGTACCAACCCAAGGAACCCTCATTACAGTTAGAATTTCCCTAGAAAGATCTGCCCTCCAATCTGAGTGCTTTTCAACCCAGTGTAAAACTTTATTTAACAATGATGTATGGGACTCAGAATGTGGTTTGCCTAATGTGGGAACATTCTCCAAGATTAGAATATATGGGGCGCATGCCAGCGGAATCCTCGGGTAGGATGTAAAAGGCACAGAATGCAAGGCCTGTGCCATACCCTTACAATCCTCCTGCTTGTCTGCCCCCTGCTGATATGGCATATTTGAAGCAGGATTCTGCACATGATTTGGCCTTCCTCTTTGCTCTAGTGAAATGGCTGAAGCTGATGAGTATACAGCTTCAATGGGATTAGACTGGGGTTTAACCCCCAATATTGGTGGATTGGCAGGCACATTCCTTACCACCAATAGAGAGTTAACTTTCGCCTCAAGAGCTACCACTTTATTCAGAACCAAGGAACATAGCTGTCTTATGTCACTGAAATGTTTATCAAACTGATTAAGATAATCATATGAGATAGTACGAGGATTCTTAGTTCCGAGCTGCTTCCCATTAGTCTTCTTACATGGCTTTATTTGTAGCTTCTCCTTTCCACTCTCTGTTCCGACTAGGTCCTTCCCAGATAAAGTGGGTTTTGCACAGGACAAAGTTGAATCTGAAGGGGAATTTGTAGCATGAGGAGGGGCCAAGTATCTGCTCTTTTTTTGCGGGGGACTCTCAGACAGTGTATGGGTTATTGGCTCAATTAGGAGATCCTGGTTTAATCTGACCTATAGGTTCCTTAGCCTAATCACTGGGGATTTTACAGGGGGAGCCCTTTCTTCCTTTTCGCCTTTTCCTGTTTTCTCTAGGGTTGTTCCCAAGCTAGCTTCTACCCTCCCTATCTCCGATTCAATTGCACCCATCACGGAGGTAAGATAGCTAGTTATCAATTGGGGGCCAGAGGCCTCCAGACAACATCTTCCCTTCCAATGAACTCCTTTACGTTTCCCCATCAGGCCAACCAATTAAAAGTAAGAACTAATATAAGTTATCTTCTAGTAAGATGATATAAAAACCTAATCTATCAGCTAGGTAAAATAGGTGGGTAAGAGATTAGGCCCAGCCCAGCCTCATCCGGCCGCGGACGGGCACAGACAGGCCTTGGCGGGGGGCCAAGTCCAATTTTATGCACCTCCAGGGGCAAGTGAAGCAGCGACGATGACGGCTTCCTGCCTCAAAGATCACTGGGGGGTGTAGTCCTGCGTCCCCCGACCCGAATCTAGGCGTCCCGCATGGCGGGGGGCCAAGTCCAATTTTATGCGCCTCCGGGCGCAAGTGAAGCAGTGGCGATGATGGCGGCTTCTTGCCGCAAAAATCACTGGGGAGTGTAGTCCTATGTCCTCCGGCCCGAATCTAGGCGGACACTCCTCAATCCAAATCATCTTGGGCTGCTTCTTGGATATAAAAGTTATCAAAAGGAGAATTCTGGTCCTACAGTTAGCTACAAAGTCCTGTAATGACCACAGTGTTAGAAAGAGGGTTTCTGGTTGGCAGAGGTATGCACCTTTTCCAAGTAGAAGCCACAATCCTATTCAGAGTAGTCAGATACACACTATTGCCCCCATTACGAGTCTGGCGGTCTACTATTACGGGTGTGGTGGGTTGGCCTGTGCCAAACTGCCACTTTCCCGTTCCGCCCGCCAGGCGGTCGGACCGCCAGGCTGGATTTACTTACCCTCCAACCTCCCATACTAACTCCCCACCCCCGTATACACGCACGCACCCACACGCAGACACACTCACTCGATCACACTCACAACACCCATACACACAGGCGCACACACACATAACAACCCCCAATCGCTACACATATACACGCACAACATCCCCACTAACACATGCACTCACTACATTCACCCCATTGACACGCATGCACACTCCATCCCTTCACCCTCTCCTTTCCTCAACATACATACGCACACAACTCCCACCCCTGTCTACATGCATGCACACACGCACCCCAACCCAGTATTCACATTCACCCACACACGCATCACCATCACCACATTTACACACAGGCACACACGCACGCATGCGTAAACACTCCCCTTTCCTTCCCATTCATGACACGCATACACACATCCATTCACACACTTCACCCCCCTCCCTGTGCGGAGGACACTTACCTGACGAGGTGCTCCTCTCTTGGGGTACGGGACCCGGCACTCCCACCGCTGGCAGCGCCCCACCATCAGTACACTGCCAGGCCGTATTACAGGTCATAATATGGCTGGCAGAGTCCCTTTGGCGGTGCCAGTGGTGGAACCG
Source organism: Pleurodeles waltl (assembly GCF_031143425.1). Lineage (NCBI taxonomy): Eukaryota > Metazoa > Chordata > Amphibia > Caudata > Salamandridae > Pleurodeles > Pleurodeles waltl. The sequence goes on from NC_090437.1 coordinate 836,169,337, forward strand.
CCTCTGCACCAGCGACCACCAGCACAACTGCTGACGACTCTATGCCTAAAGAATGGCAAAAAGCTGCCAGCAGTCATAATATGGCGGTCTGCAGACCACCAGCACTGGTGGTCTAGTGGCGGTTTGGCTTTGGTGGTCTTTGAAAAAGACTGCCAAAGTCATAACAAGGGTCTCTAAGTTAACCTGTGCTCCCCCTCTGGTACCTTGGCACAGAGCAGTCAGGCTTAACTCCAGAGGCAATGTGCAAAATATTTGAAACACTTTAAACAGTAAAACAGTGAAAACTCCACACAAAAAGACACTGCGCCTGGTTAGAAAAATATAGTTTAATTTTATAAGTAAAACAAAAGTAATACAACTAAAATCCAATTAGTAGAATTAGAGATATGAACATGTAAATAATAAAATGCAGTGTAGTGCTGAAAAGCATAAAGTGCCAACCGTAGATATCTGGTCACACTAGACTGGGGTAAATTAAACAATTCATCCTGACTGCAATTCAGCACGAGTCGGGTGCAGTCCCAGGTAAGTCCTGCTGCAGTTTTATCATCTAAAAGTTCATCCAAGAGTTCTGTTCAAGGCTCTATTAGTTCCATGACCCATACTTTCTAGCCAGATTGAAACTCCACCAGTGTGGCCTTCAGGTCATAACAGAGCTTCATTACTTCTTGGTTGGCCTCAAAATAGCTTTTTGCCTTTTCCCAAAAGCAAAGCATTAGGCCAACATGTAGCTGACCACATCCGGGAAGGGTGTCTTACGAGATTTCTCCCACCCCTGCTTTAACAAGGTTCAGAGGTTGCCTATATGACTCATAGGGAAGAGTGTTTGTATTTAAAAGGCAAGGCATGCACTTTTAAGTTTTAAATGTCCTGGTAGTGAAAAACTCCCAAATGTATTTTTTACTACTGCAAGACATATATCTCTTGTAGGATAATATTGAGATTACCTTATGACATCATATAATTATAATTTCCAATCTGAAAGAGATACGTTTGTCAAGTTTGGTGTCTCTGAACTCACAATTAAAAATCACATCTTATAGTGAAGTCATATTTTAAAATTTGGTTCTGAAAATGCCACTTTTCCAAAGTGAGTGTTTTCCTACTTTTACTTTAGCCATTTGGTGTCTAATGCCTGTCTCCAATACATGCCATAACCTTGGTGTAGCAGGGTAAGATGTTTTTAGGGGCATACCTATCATACAATTGTAGAAGGGTATCAGCAAATAAGGATGTTTTTCACTCCAGGGTTCTGAGTGACATTACAGACAAGCTTTACTCGTGTATGTTTGATGCCACTCAAAATCCCTCAACGAAAGACATTCCCCCTTATTCACCAGCACCCATCCCACCTATACTTCTATGTATAAACTGAACACAATCCGGCTATTACCACAAATATCCCCACAGTGACTAAGTAATTAATTGTTAACTCACAACAAACATTTTCCTAGAAAGTCATAACCTAATGTACTAATGCTATTCGCAAACCACATACATTCAATTTTAGAATTTTCACACTAATTAGTTTGCAAACGTGAGTGCAATTTGTGATGTGACCTATGAAATAATAGGTTGCATTGCTTTCCATAATTGATAGGATTTTTGAAGCACCCCATGCCCATTAGAAGGGTACTACTAGCTTAAAAAATAGCCCATTAAGGAATTTGAGGGATCCACTAAGGCTGCCCACAGGATTCCCAAAGGAGGAGCTGTCCCACATGGACAGTTTACAGTGACCACGTCAAGTTGTGGGAGGGTCAAGTAACAATGGTTTGCAACTGCAATTGTAAACACTGTTTAAGACTCAAATAGGAGGAAGAATTCCAATGCATACACCCTCCTATTTGTGACTCTGATTGGGTCGCAAAAGCCATTTATGAAATAGAAAGACTTTTCTAGCTCATTAAAGGCATTTTGTTCATTGCGAAAAACCCTTGTGTGGTTAGAGTCACCGGGTTTGCAACTGAAAAACGTTTCATGTATCTGGCTTTCTGTAACATTCTACGTTCATTTTAAATCACAACAAAGAGAACCGATCTATCAGCACTATATGAAGAGTCTGGGATCAAGTCTTTAGGGCCTTCAGGGGACAGAGGCACAGAACCTAAACACATTACATGAGATAGAAAGGATCAACATTACTTCTTAGATGGCTGAACTAACATGATAAAATGTCTACATTCCCAATGCTCAGCTCTCTTACCTTCATTAACACACTCTCCAGTGAACCATATGCTCTGATGCATATGTATACCGCTCAAATAGCGTCTTTCTACCTGTGTACTGCAAATAAAAATCAATTAATGTATCTACTGAACAAACAGTGTTAGAAGAGCTAACCTAAAGGCACACCTATGCAAAATATAATGGCATCCTATTAAGAAATACAAGAGTAGTAGAAAAAGTTGCCACTATGATCAAATATTTAGTTGAAAAACAAATCACAAGGCCAAAGTTTCCATAAGGTGAGGAAAAACAGCATTCCACAGGGTGCCCGATTGGTGGTATTATATTACTGCCTAAAGGCAGTAAAAGGCCTTTTTTTACATTGTATGTGGAAGCAAAATGCTAACCAGACCCACTAAATATTCCTGTACATTTCTGATGAATTGCCATGTGTTACAGTTGGAAAGCAACACATCTGTACGATGACCTCATCTATGTAAAATTCCTATTGTCATAGTAAAGGGCTAACATTCAATTGTATGAATCATTTAATGAGCTCCACCTCAGCTAAACTATATGATATTGTTTACTGTCTGCACTGCACACTAAAGACACTCTGAAAAACTTTACAACATATGACACAGATACAACACTACCAGGCTAGGTCCCATAGCCAGATATCTCAAGGCTGACAGCAGTGCCTTTCTATAACATGTGCCACATACAAAACGACTGCAACATAGTTGGCTATTATGGAACCCAATGGCACTCACCATACACGCAATGTCACACATACATTGTTATCTGATGAGATAACGTATAAGCCCTATGTTACTCTGTATTGCTAACAATCATCGACACTAAAGCTGGATGATCTATTTAAACTCAGTAGTTTAGACATTGTAACTTGATGAAATAGCTCTCTAAAGCAATGCAAGTAACACATCATCACATGCTGAATAAGACATCCGTCTTTGATGGTAATGTCAGAACCACATGGAAAATACATAAACATAAAGAAATAATTAATTCATGTAACTGTATAATACTAAATAAACAATTAATAATTACGTAGGTTTACTAAGTCCAGAAGAAACCACAGGCCTGTGATTCGCTATTTGAACTATCAGCCAAATGCATGTAGTTGAGCCATAAAGAATGGGAGGGGAGGGGTTAAAAATGTTATGCAAAGAAAGACAATTACACATTCAAAGAATATGTTTTAGGAATGTATATTTAAATGGTCAGCATATAACTCAAGTACGAAAATATATATCTAAAAAGTATGTTTTACTGAAAATATAAATGCAAAACGTGTTTTACTGAAGTTCGTTCAGAGCCTTGTTTTATAAATTATGTGTTTTTCTTACGTAGGCTTAAAAGAAAATTATTTTTTTCAAATAAATTACAGCGTTAGTATCTGTAGCATAATAATTACTCAAAATACATACTACCAATCATCACAAATAAACCTTTTCTGTGTGAAAAGTAAACATATTACCTACTAGCACAAATAAATCCATGGTCTGTTAGAAGTCAAGTGTTGGCTACATAATTGCAAAGATCCCTTAAAGTCCATCACTATTTTCCTTCACTCCTCATTGCTTTGAGATCTGAGTAAACTTACCTCTGTTATCCAACAATACTTCCCTCTGTGAGTGATTGATCAACAGTCCCACCAGATTGCAACCCAGGGGCAACGCAGCATAAATCATTGAACAGCACAGTACAAGGAGAGCACCCTTCCTTCTACGAATTCAGAAGCCCACTGATCTTTTGTGTATTTTCTCTGTGGATACAGAGAACCAGAGCAAGTTTCAACAGCTTTATTCTCCAAGGTTTGATGCAGTGATACTGTGGTTACTATACATGTATATCTCTGCATCTTGCATATTGATCAAAGCAATGAAGTGATGACAAAGGGCAGGAGAAGAAGAACCAGCACTGCATCCAGGATCCGCAAATATCTAATAACGGCCAGACAAAAGATGCTACAGAATCACCTCAAACTTAAGACCTAAAAAATGGAAAGACAACTGAACCTCTTGACAAAATCATAACCATACATCGCCCTGCCCTCCCAACATGAGTGAACTGCTATCAACATCAAGTGAAGTAAAAAATCTGTCAAAATTGACTCAAAGCTCTCCCATGAATCTCAAATCAACAAGGTGGCACTGCCCTAGTGGAGTACATAGATGAGTCTACAATAGGCTTTCTGGAGTGGATACACGATCTCAACAATCCACTTTCTGGAACACCTAAATGATCTCTATAATGGGTTTTCTGGAGTACACACAAAAACTCTACAATGATCTTTACAAGGGGCATTCTAATATAAAAAATCTAGAATGCAGAAGGAGGACAAGTCCTTAACTTAAACAGATGGGACCGCATTACTCCTGCCCTAAAAGCTTATCACTGGTTTCTGGTGGCAAGAAGAATATCCTTCAAAGTCCTTTGCATTGCACACCCGGCACATGCACCCATGAGAAGAAACCAACCATCTTATGAGGTAGGCATTTAGCCTACGGAAAACCTTAGTTCAGGTTTGGTTACATGCCTGATAATTTTTATCAAAGTATTCAGAAAAGAAGTAAAAATCTGACTTTTACTAAGGAGATAATTCAATTGAACTGCATACCATACCTAGTTAAATGATTTATGCTATATACTGCTTGCGATCCTTCCTTCACACCCATATCCTTAGAACCACAAGTCTAAGTTCTGCAATGATGCCCTTTAGCCAAATCTGGGGTCTAGCTTTCACATATGGAACAAAAACTCAGATCTGATATATGTGACTCTTCTCCCATCCATTTTCTATAGCTGTAGCAATTAATTGTCTAAAAAGTGCTTTGGGACTTCAACACGAGGTATGAAAATAGTATATAAACACAACAGTACAATATCACACAATATCACAAAATAAAATTCCATAGGAGAGCTGGCATACAATTAGTTGAAAAGTTTAATCTTCAAATATTCATATTGTAGGTGTGCTCCTCATTAGAACACACCAGTAAATGGTACTATTTTTATGTAAGCAAGTACTAATTGTTTTTGCTTGAATTTCTTTATTTGCATTTAAAACAAAGACTTCCATACATAAATCTTAAGCAAGTCAAATATGTAACTAGTAGCAACACAGTTATTGCATCTGACCCACCACCCCTGCACAAGAGCAGCATGGTAAATGAGAAAAACATATTATGACATTAGTGTGAAAGCAATGTCCGTATGGAGGGGGGTGTGGAGGGGGAAGAAGGAGAATACTGCTCTGGGACATAATACCTGGGTCTCTCCAGTTAAATGGACTGCCAACAGGAATTATGCCATACTTACAATCGATCCAGAAACAAGAACAAGAACAAACCCCTTCTCAGGGACTGTGGGTGCTTGACAAGTGAGAGATCAGGGCATTGCGCTGCTTATAGAGAGTGTGATGTAATAACCGAAGAAATGGTTGCACATGGGAGATTGGGATCTGGGCGGGACAGCCGAGGAGCACTGAGGTGTCCAGTGCACGGCTTGTCTTCAACAGCTGACACCCGGTACCTATCAATTGACTGCAGGACTCCGGCGCTAATGCTTGGGGTTGCCTTTTATTGTGTGTCACAAAGTGTGGCCATACCCTCGTAGGTGCTGATCTTGTAACATAGTATCCACCTCTGCCAGGGACCACCTATGTGTAACTTGGAGCCAGCAATCAATCTCCAGAGGATGCAAAGCATTCGAAGCCATGGTGATGAGGCATTGAAATGGACTAACAAAAGGTCTGACAACTTGAGATAGAATTTATTGGGATTAGTGGACTTAGTAATCCCAAGAAGACAGAGAAGTGGGTTGAGTGTTAGTTGTATGTCCACTGCTGTCAATATGTAGTCCATCACTTGGGCCCAGGTGCGCACCAGCAGGAGGCACTCCCAAGCCATGTCTATAAATGTGGCATCAGCATGCCCACAGTGCGGCCACGCTGGAAAAGTTCTTGAAAACATCGCATGTAGGCGGTGGGGTGTAAATTATGTCTGGTGTAAGTAATTAGATTGTGTGAACTTTAGCCATGCATTTTGAGAGACGGATCTCACCTGTTCCACTGCCAAAGCCCACTGTTTGGTAGTCAACTCCATCCCCAGGGAATTATCCCATTCGTGCTTACCATGTTGTATGTATGTCTTATCCCCTGCATGCAGTGCTGTATATAATACAGAGACTACCTTGTGGCCCAATCTGTGCATCAGGAGACACTGGAGACTCAAGTGCACTGTTGTTTCACTCTCTCCCACCTTCCATGTGCCACCAATCGTCTGCACAATTGCAGTGTGTGCCAGGAACAAGCCAGGGCTGAGATCATAGAGTTCCTGTAGGCCGTGGAATGAGATCAGGGTGCCCTCCCCATAGAGATCACATATTTGTTGTATTCCTGCTTCTTGAGAGGGCACCGGGTCATGGGCTTCCAGCAGAGTCCTGGTTTGTCAGTATACCCCACAAGGGAAGTTGTGGGGCATATGTATTCCTCGCTCTGCAGGGTTTCATGTATCTGTCACAAACCTGCTTGGCTTCACAAGCTCATCACTTCATCCTTCGGTTCAGGTCCGGTGGCGTTATCAGCCAGTGCCAATCTCGGCCCTTACTAGTCTATTCTCACCTAATCGATCTCCCACTATCCATCACATGGCCCATTGTAACTATGCGGCTTAAAAGTATGACTCCAGATCTGGCACCCTGAGGCTGCCATCAAAAATGGAACACTGAAGCCTAGAAACCGAGACCCCCGCCTAGCGGCCCCCCCCATAACAGATCAGATTCAATCCCTTTCAGAGCTCGACAGTTCGCTTTTGTCGGCTGTACTGGTGGCGCCGCAAATAGATAAATGAGCCTGGGGAGGACCAACATCTCCACAATTGATGCTCAGCCTATGGGTGAGAGAGTTACTTGTTTCCAAAAATGCATAGAATGTCTAATTGAGGTCAGTGCCTGGCCATTGTTCCCGTCGAGGAGGTCCAAGTCAGTTTGGTAAATGTTCATCATGAGATAACGGAAAGTCTTGAAATTCCAGGGGAAACCCTCTTGTAGCATCCTGTCCCTATGTTTTTGTTCTGTCCACTGCAGCGGGAAAATACAGGACTTCCCCCAGTTAACCCTAAGGCCAGACAGGTCTCCAAAACGGTCCAACAGTTTACAGAGACCCGACAAGAAATTAGCATGGTCTCTTAAATATAGCAGGGCACCGTCTTTGAATAGGTAGACCATGTGCCAGTCCATCCCTATTCGTATACCCCATGCCGGGCTCTTCAATCGCAATATAGCCCCCAGAGGCTTCATGGAGAGAGCAAAAAGGATGGGCAAGAGAGAGCAACCCTGATGAGTGCTCCTACCTATAGCAAAAGAGTGGGAGATATATCATCCAGTGTGCACCCCTGCTCGCAATTCTGTGTAGAGTAGTTTGACCAAAGCCAGGAACTCAGGGCTGATCACCACTGCTTCCAATACTGCAAGCAGTTATTACCAACCCAGAATATCAAATGCTTTTTCAAAATCCAGCACAACTGCTATGGGAAGATCAGCCCTGCCAGTTACCACTCCCATAATGTAGCAAAGGCTACATGTGTTGTAGTACGTTGCTCTTTGCGGTATGAAACCACATTGGTCAGGATGAACCAGCATTTCCAGCATTTGTAGCAACTGATCTGTGTGGACATTGCTTAATATGTTGTAAACAATATTGAGTATTGAGAGCGAACAACAGGAGCTCACTTCAAGTGGGTCCCTGCCTAGCTTGGTGGGAACCACAATGAGTAAGTTCCGGAGACTGCCCTGGTCATGTGCCTCTCAGTACATTTCCAGCAGCGTTGAACCCAATGTGATCCTGAAGGTTGCGTAGAACTCCAAGGAAAAGCCATCAGTACCGAGGGTCTTACCACAAGCCATCTGCTTTATGCCCGATTGAATCACTTTTGTCTGGAGGGGTTGCTCCAGTTCAAACTGTTGTAGGGCGGCAAGCAGGGTAAGTTCACCTCTCACAGGTAGTTCCTGATCTGTGCAGGAGGGGCAAACACATTGTTTATATAATTTGAGTATTAACCACTTAGCCCTCATCGGTCCACATAGCTTTTTTTTGTGTCCTCAGGGTTTCAGACCACAACAACCAAGTCAGTATCCATCCACGCTTGTTACTATCCACATGTTGGTGAGCAAGGTGAGCCCTATAATGTTGGTCACATAACTAGCTAACCACTTTGAGGTGTTTGCGACACAAGCTGGCCAGGCATGGCTTGGCAGTAGGCAGGATCACCGCTTCAAGTTCCAGCAAATGTATGCGCATTTCTAAGGTTGTAATAGTTCGATCAAGGGATAACCTCACTCCTCAAGTTGTACTAATGCAGTGCCCTCTAAGGGCAACTTTCGTAGCATCCCACTCTAGGCCTTTGGAGCTATCTGCCCCATCATTCTCCACAAAGTAATGTTGAATGCGTGTGGCAATAGTATATAAAGTATAACTGGAGGGGCACCGACAAATCATAGAATAACTTAACACGTCCAATCAAGTCACTCCAATACATCCTTTATTTCCATTCACTTTAAAAAAGTAGGCCAACAACGCATTTCGATACCCACCGGTGAACTTCCTCAGGGCTGTAAAAAGACACATGCCTTACATGTATTTTCTTTTTTCAATATAACATACATAACCATTTTTCACAATAATATAACATCTGTGAAAAAACAAAAAAGACACATCAAAATATAAGGACAGAAGACAAACAGAAGAAACACAGAATAAACATCCAATATCACTCAATACTTTGGAGATAACAAAACATTCAGTTGACATGAATGCCCCTATATTGGTGTGAATTACTGCTACAAACATTTGTCAACTTAAAGAACCTAACATCAAAAGAAACTACACCATGCTGGAATCAATATCACACAATAAGTGCCCTTTTCTTGCACAGATAGTGAAATGAGAATTACCAAATCTATTCTAATAATGTAACCCAGTTTAAACTTTAATTTCATCATATTTCTAGTCAATGATGACACATAAATAGCAACATATTCCATTATTCATTAACATTTACTAACCCTGATACTCATGTACATACACATATACTAATAGGCATACATACTAAACCAGGGAACCTCGCATGGAGATAAAGAGAGGGACTTCATATATGGCATGCACCCCAATAAAACAAATAGATTGGGTACACATAACTTCATTTCCTTCAGTGCATCACCTCCCAACTTGACTTTGATGATCGAATTTAGATTACATACCATTGATGTTTTCTAATAATAAGGAACACTACAGTCATCGAAAGTGTCTCGACCTCTCCAAATCATGCAGATAATGTCCAGCTACGATGTTCATGTACCCTCCACATCACCTTAAATGGCTCCTAGAATAGTCAAGAATTGCCATAAGAAAGATCGCCGTATATTCTGTTTCCCCCATTGACTGTCATCATCATTGGACTAGTCATCTACTACGATGTTCATAAGAGCAGGGCAATAAATTCAACTTAATCCTAATAATCAAAACATTATATAATAAAAATAGCAAATACTTGACAAGCCTGCATGACAAGTTGAACATAGTAAACCTAGTGAAAATGATGATAAAAATGTTGAGAGCAGAATATGTATAGTAGGTAATGAGGCCCATATTTATACTTTTTGACGCAAAACTGCGCTAACGCTGCCAGGTGTGCGTGAAAAAAAACGACGTATACCAGGCAGCGCCGGCGTAGGGAAAAATGGCGTTTGGGCGTCCCAAAATGGGGCAAGTCAGGCTGAGGCAAAAAAATAGTCTTAACCCGATTTGCGCCATTTTTTGGGGGCGCCCAGGCGCCATTAACATGACTCCTGTCTTAGCAAAGACAGGAGTCATGCCCCCTTGCCCAATGGCCATGCCCAGGTGACTTCTGTCCCCTGGGCATGGTCATTGGGCATAGTGGCATGTAGGGGGGCACAAATCAGGCCCCCCTATGCCACAAAAAAAAATATATATAAATACTTACCACAACTTACCTTTTCTTCCCTGGGATGGGTCCCTCCATCCTTGGGTGTCCTCCTGGGGTGGGCAAGGGTGGCAGGGGGTGTCCCTGGGGGCAGGGGAGGGCACCTCTGGGCTCATTCTGAGCCCACAGGTCCCTTAACGCCTGCCCTGACCCAGGCGTTAAAAAGAGGTGCAAATGCGGGGTTTTTTGCCCCGCCCACTCCCGGGCGTGATTTTTGCCCAGGAGTATAAATACCACGCACATGCCTGGGAGTCATTTTTTAAGACGGGAACGCCTACCTTGCATCTCATTAACGCAAGGAAGGTGTTCACGCAAAAAAATGACGCTAACTCCATGAACTTTGGCGCTAGACGCGCCTAACGCCAAAGTATAAATATGGAGTTAGTTTTGCGTCGAATTTGCGTCGAAAAAAACGACGCAAATTCGGCGCAAACGGAGTATAAATATGCCCCTGAGTATTTATCGATACTCATGTCTCTTGAGTTTATTCCCCAAATGTATTAAAATTCAACATAGGGTCTCATGCTGTGTATTTCATTGCTCCCCCCCAGTTGTCGAACACTAAATCCGGTTGACGTACATGCTCCTTAATGTCAAAACGGACAACGCCATAGAATGAGATTATTTCTGACACCAAACAAGATTAAAAAACGGCGCAAACTTATCAAGCCTTATTAACAAATTGCGCATGTTAATCCTCTCACGGTAACCTAATATAGGAAGCAGAATACTGTGACAAGCCTCAGTACCATGTCGAGCGTATTCATCTTGAAGCAGTAACATATTATCAAAGGCAAAGTAACCGTAGCACATGAGAAGATCCCCTTAGCAAACAACAAAAATGTAAATAGTGTCCTTGCAACTACAACGCCTCTAAAACATTGGCTGAAATGTCACCATATCAGCTTGATCACCACATATGCATTTCGCAACCACATAGCATATATGATCAAAGCCACATCCCAGGCCGTGCAAATCCTGCCATTAAAAGACAATTGACATTGTGTTAAACTACTTAGAAACAAACCTTCTGAAAGGGTTTATTGTAAATTAAAACTGCATGCCCCTAATACAAGGACCTCCGCATCCTTTCTCACCAATTAGAGTCCTATCAACCAATTAGAGTCCTATCCAGTTACAGCCCGCCTTGATTTGCTGGGACTTGGGTTTAGACACGGTCCAAGAAGAATTGATAGGTAACTTAGCAAAGGCTGTTCATTGTGAGGAAGAGGGGGCTATTTATAGGACAATTCGGGATTTACAAATTGTCGATCTTTCTGACTACTTATTGAAAGAGTTTGAACAAAGGGTCGTGAGTAAGGGTTTGGATTTTTGCCCTACCCAAATTGGGGACCTGTGGAGGTATTTGTGGATTTGCCATTTATGCTTCACGTTGCCTTTTAAAAAAATATATCAGATAATGTAGTCGTGTCTATAAGGGAATGTAGAAGAGGATAGGCACATGGAATGGCTGAGTTCAGAAGTGCACCTATGAAGTGTAGTCTCTCACACACTGATTTTTGGGTTACCCCTGCCTTTCCTCACTGTACTACAGTGGTAGAGATGTCCTTGTGTCCTTGTGCTCCCAACTCAGCCATTATCAGTTCTAAAATGGCAGTCAGGATACATATGGACAATTCTCCTACAGTTCTGAATATCAGTCTTTGCTTTGAAGTATACCTCTGTCTACAAATTGTACCTGCCGATGATGAAGCAACACATTCCGGAAAGCACAAAGGGATTATGATGCCATATTACTTTGTTATGCAAATTACTGCAGTGTAATGCATTGCAGCTATAAAAGGCACATATTGAGTTCATTGTACCATATGAAATCATATGACAAGGGGCTGAAGGAAACGTGAAATCCCCACTACTTGCGCTGTTTAATATACCATAAACTTTGCAGATCTGGAATTTTGGCACCATGTACGAAATGGGTATCTATATTGGTTTGGGTATTTATTCAAGTCAATCAAGACTATAATGTAACACAGCCTTGTATTAACAGAAGTGGGTCCAATTCATTGCCATCGACGTGGGGAAGGGTGTACCTTAAAGAAGAGGGCCTTGAGCTTCTTCATGAAGTGGATAATTTACTGTGTTTGCTAGATATGTGTGGGTGTGGAGTTCTATACCTTTGGTGCAGTGAACAAAATTATTGGTTACTGGTTATTTCCTTTTTGCTTTTCAGAGTTTCTATCTATCTATCTATCTTTCCATTCATCTGCCCATACATACATACACACACACACACACACATAGGCCTTTGTTATGAACTTGGTGGGATGCCCCGCCGCCAACCGTGCTGCCGGTCAGTGAAAGACCACCAGTGGCGATGGCCGGCATCCCGCCAAATAATGTCGCATGGAGCCTCACCACTACTGATGGCAATGAGGGCTGCCATGCACCACGCTGGCGGTCAGTGGCAGGGGTGGATGCTGCTCCACCCTCACCGCCATGTCAGACCATACGCCGCCACGCCTATAATGAAGCAGTTATAGGCATGGCAAAGTATGGAGCGATGGTGGTGGCGCAGCATCCAGGGAGCCCGTTCCCTCCTGGAGGGAAGGGGGGAGGAGGGTGTGTGTGTGAGTGCATGGGGGTGTGCGTGACTGTATGTGTCGGGGATGTGTGTCTGAGTGTATGTATGCGTGTGTGCATGTAGGTGAATGAGTGCATGTGGATGCGGGCAGTTGGGGGGACCTGTATGTAGGGGTGGGGTGGGGGATGGTGAGGGTTGAGTTGGGGGGACCTACATGGAGTTTTGTGGGTGGAGGATTAGGGGGTCGGTTTTTGGGGTTCAGGGGGTGGGGGAGGATCTACGGGCTTGGGGGGGTTGGTAGGTGTAGTGGCAGGTGGGCCCTGTGGGGGGCCTGAAGTGTCACATACAGGTGACGGGAATGATTATTCCTGTCACTCGTATGATTTCCACCAGGGTTTACCTGGCGGGGTATCTTGCCAGGAAATCCCTGGTGGAAATGGGATCAAAATCGCAGCGCGGGTCTGGCCTCCACTGCCGGGTCGAATGTGCCTCCAGTCGGCCCGGCGGTCGAATCTGGCCTGGCGTTGGGTGGTAGCGAACTGGCTGCTTTGCAGGCAGTTCAGTACTGTGTTCAGAATATGTCGGTCTGGACCGCCATGCCATTGGTGGGAATGACCGCCACTGCCGGAGTGGTGGTCCAGACAGCCATGTTCATAACGTCCACCATAGTGTTTTTCATTGGTGCGAGTTGGGTGTATCCGATGCAAGATATACTTATCTTCTAGGTGTAAAAGGACCCAGAGGCACATTCTGATGTATGACAGCTTGTGGCTGCAACCTCTTAGCAAGGGGGCATATAGGAGTGGTGGCAACTCTTGTGGAATCTGAGGAACATTGTGCTTTTGATGAATTGGTTTGCAAATCCCTCAAAACTCATTGTAGTGAGTTATACTTGAAATTGAGTTTTTTTTTTATGTCTCTGGGGATCAAGACAAACTCTGTTTTCATTGGGACTAATTCCAAGTAGCCCTTTGGGGTTAAGGTTTGTGTGGGGAAGTGATATTTATGTAGGTGTTTCATGTTGATACTATTGATGTATTCAAGTGTGTGCCATATGCTTAGTGATGAATCTTGTTGTCCTTGACGTGGGTAGATGACAGTTAATGGATTGGTGATGGATGGAGACTAAGGATATGCTGCTGGACTCCTGGGCCCAGATTTACAAAGTTTTGAAGAGGGTGGTGGTATGGTGAGCACAGTCTTGGGACAGGGTAGGTTATAGTACACTGTAGGCTTGTGTAGAAGATGAGGTTTATATTGCTGTCTCTGAAATTGGTCAGAAACAAAATGTGTTCCCTTAATTTGAGTGTGCTCAGAAAGCTGAGAAGTGCTTCTTTCGTGGCCTTGTTAGTTGCATCTCCATAGGGGATTGGGGTATAGGGTTGCAGCATCTTAGGAAACTGCTATTGAAGTAGTTCATCAAGACTGAAGTAATATGATCAGAGGTTTTATTACTGAAGCTTGAACAAGGTTCTGGGGGTCTGTGGGGATATGGAATGTGGCTTTCTGGGTTGAAGGTAGCTAAAAATAGCATATGAGGAGTTCTTTGGCATGAATAGGCATATGGAAATTTGTATGAGTGGATGTTCTCAAAGATAAACTCGTTCTCACTGAGGTTTCTGTGATGAAGAGAGTGCATAGAATGGGTGGTGATATAGGCCCTCATTCTGACCTTGGCGGGCGGCGGAGGCCGCCCGCCAAAGTCCCGCCGTCAGGTTACCGTTCCGCGGTCGAAAGACCGCGGCGGTAATTCTGACTTTCCCGCTGGGCTGGCGGGCGGTCTCGTTGAGACCGCCAGCCAGCCCAGCGGGAAAGACGCTTCCACGATGAAGCCGGCTCGGAATCGAGCCGGCGGAGTGGAAGCTGTGCGACGGGTGCAGTTGCACCCGTCGCGTATTTCACTGTCTGCGCAGCAGACAGTGAAATACATGTAGGGGCCCTCTTACGGGGGCCCCTGCAATGCCCATGCCAGTGGCATGGGCACTGCAGGGGCCCCCAGGGGCCCCGCGACCCCCCCTACCGCCATCCGGATCTCGGCGGTCCGACCGCCGGGATCTGGATGGCGGTAGGGGGGGTCAGAATCCCCGCGGCGGTGCAGCAAGCTGCGCCGCCGCGGAGGATTCAATGGGGCCGCGGTACACTGGCGGGACCCCGCCAGTGGTGCCGGTCCGACCGCGGCTTTACCGCCGCGGTCGGAATCCCCATTGAAGCACCGCCGGCTTGTCGGCGGTGCTCCCGCGGTCCTCCGCCCTGGCGGTCAAAGACCGCCAGGGTCAGAATGAGGGCCATAGTGTCTATAATGTCAACAGCATGACTCTTGGCAAAGTGCACGTTCATGAGCAAGAAATGCTGTAAATGTTTGTTATAAGAGGGTCGAGGGGATGTAAATAAGACTGGAGCACAGTGGGAGCAGGCAAAACAATGACAGTGCATAAATGACATGGCCAGGTAGCTCTGAAATTCTGAATAACATTATTGTCGGTCTTCACATATAGATCAAGCATAGAGTAAATATTAATAACCAGTCAATGTGGAGAAGCCCTCTGCAGTTCTTCAGTGTTTTTGTAGGTGGTTAAGGAATTATTAGGTGGACTTTCATTTTCTGAGGGGGTGTGTTAACATGTCACAGTGAAATATAAGATTAAAATGGCATTCATTTTAAGAATGGGTGATCTTAAAAACTCCACAGCATTGTTAATTCTAGTTACTAGTTTATGTAATATGCATATCCTCCTACAGATAAAGAGGCATGAAATGGTCTGGGACCATTGTGCCACTTTGTTTAAGCTTCTACAGCCAAACTCATATCTCATTTATAATCTTGTGCATCGTGTATGGCAGTATAGATGAGATAGCCATATTGTTCTCAAGACATACACTTTTGTTACGCTTAATGGTTGGTAATATGGCTTTTGTGATGAAACGCCACATAGCAAATCTGAACTGTTGGTAGAATTAGCAGTAGTATGGTGGTGATAGGTATGATATTAGTTAACCTACAGATGCCTGTTCCTGTCTGGGATTATACTCAGCATCAAACGTGTAACAAAAGTCCTTTTAGAATGTAGGTGATAGTTCAAAATACATCAAAACCCTAGAAGAAGTACTGCTGATATCATAATATTGAAAGTATTTCGCCATAGAAACGCTTAACTGTTATCAGTTTTATAATTAAGTGTCATATACTCCCCCATTCACTAATTTCCTACATAGGTAGCATCCATGTTTTTAAAGAGACAATGTAGAGTATGGTTTATTCTATTAAGCAAATGTATGGTTAATTAGTATTTTTAGATACAAACAGATGACACGTGTTTTTCTTGGGCAAGACTCTGCTGTGAGCCGTTTAAAGGCCGTCAAAACAATTAGATTGAATAAATATGTTTCAAATTGCACAGAAAATGCACACTGCTAGTAGAGATGGGACGATTATAAATGGGGAAAAACTGTCTAGTTCTCTCTGTCATTATTAAACTATGATCAGCTTGAAGGAGTGAAAAAGAAATCAAAAGAAAAAAATAAGTTATTAAAAGCAAATGCTAATTCTTTAAATGTTTTGTTCAATACACAGAATTTACCATGACCCAAGTCCTGTCTATGACTGTTTGATATGTTTCTGAGATCTCATGGTGGGCAGTAAAGCAGGAAAACATGAATGGCAGAAATCCTAGTGACACTTCGCCACCTATTGCAGGAAGATCCATTGATGGCTGTACTAATCTTTCAAAATAAACTGAAGCAGTATTGCACAAAGGTTTCCTGTCGTATTCCCTCACATAGGGCCTGATTCTAACTTTGGAGGACGGTGTTAAACCGTCCCAAAAGTGGCGGATATACCACCTACCGTATTACGAGTTCCATAGGATATAATGGACTCGTAATACGGTAGGTGGTATATCCGCCACTTTTGGGACGGTTTAACACCGTCCTCCAAAGTTAGAATCAGGCCCATAGTCTTGACCTGCCTATCAGGAAACTGATGAGTTCTCTCCATTTATTAATAAATGAGATATAGAGTTCCTGTGCAATATGGCAGTGGTTATTAAAGTTTTGAGTTGTTACTACAGTGTAGAAGTTAATTTTCACCAAGTTCTGTCAACCAGTCGACCAGCCTCGGGAAAATGGCAGCCAGGTGGTCGTTTGTTTTATTTCTAAGAAACATTCCCCCAAAGAAGGACCTGCATCTGGAAAACAGGAGATTATCTGGTAAATTGGAATATTGTTTATTTTCTCCCCTTCATAACTGTGTTATAGATCAAATTTTACTAATACATTAATGGCAAAGAAGTTAGCATAGGATGACTTACTAGTTTCATTTAAAAGCCTAACTGAGAAATTAGCATGAGATGACCAATGTGAAAATTTGAATTATGGTGGACATTGTGATCTCCAGTTGTTTTCAACATCATGTTTTACCATGGAAAAATGTTGCTTATGTATATTTTAGTGAATTACTGACATGAATTAATAATATAAGTGTTATTTTTAGAGAAACAGTAGAGATGAAAAGTATATTGTGAGTATTAGATGAACATGAATTTATCGTACCTGTGCTTAAGTAAAACAAAGATATTAACGTGAGCTACATATGTTCATATTTTGGAGGAACAGTATGAAGTCATCAAGATGACATCGCACCATCTCTGAGAAAATCCAGAATAGTTGCAAACCTGAGGGGCGTCCAAAATACCAGTCTATCTGCGCAAGATTAATCCACCCTGAGTTTCAATCAGTATTATTTGTACATTTCTAGTTAGAGAGAGACTTTTGAAATTGGAAGTTAATCTTCAGTTAACGCTTCTGTGAGTCAGTCTCCTGTTAGTCTGCCCCCTGACCCTTTGGAAGAGAGTCTGCTGATGACCATCCTGAGAACTAGACCTAGGGCCTCATTATGACCCTGGCGGGCGGCGGAGGCCGCCCGCCAGGATCCCGCCCTCCATTATACCGCTCCGCGGTCTGAAGACCGCGGAGGGTATTATGAGTTTTTCCCTGGGCTGGCAGGCGGTCTCCAAAAGACCGCCCGCCAGCCCAGGGAAAAACTCCCTTCCCACGAGGATGCCGGCTCGTAATCGAGCCGGCGGAGTGGGAAGGTGCGACGGGTGCAGTGGCACCCGTCGCGTATTTCAGTGTCTGCAAGGCAGACACTGAAATACTTTGCGGGGCCCTCTTACGGGGGCCCCTGCCGTGCCCATGCCATTGGCATGGGCACGGCAGGGGCCCCCAGGGGCCCCGCGACCCCCCCCTACCGCCATCCTGTTCATGGCGGCTTTCCCTCCATGAACAGGATGGCGGTAGGGGGGGTCAGAATCCCCTCGGCGGCGCAGCGAGCTGCGCCGCCTTGGAGGATTCTAAGGTCAGTGGAAAACCGGCGGGAGACCGCCGGTTTTCCCGTTCTGACCGCGGCCAAAGCGCCGCGGTCAGAATGACCAAGGGAGCACCGCCGGCCTGTCGGCGGTGCTCCCGCCCCCGTTGGCCCTGGCGGTAGAGAACCGCCAGGGTCAGAATGAGGGCCCTACTCTTTATATCCCTCTCTGAATCATCCTCTAACTGTACCTGCTTTGGTATGTTCAGAGGTATTCCTCTTGAGTCATCCTCCACGTTAAGCCTTACACATATACTAGTTGCCCCTATGCTATTTCCATTCAGCACTTTATGTCCACTTTAGTCTGAACTGCTGACGTGTTTTGTGTGCAGCCCGTGTTCTGCACTGCCCCTGATGCTGCTGTCTTCTGTTGCTGCAACACTATGAATGCTCCGATCAATGAATCCTTCCTGTCTGCTGTACCATCAGGAGAGGTATAATATGCAGTGTTGTTTTCCTTGTTTCCTTTTCAGCTTAGATAATTACACTAGTGGATTCTTATAACTATTTACCCTAGTTTTGTCTCTTCTTTTGTTTTGGCCCGCATGTGCTAGTCCATACCAACACATTCATGTCCAAATTCATACTAGGAATAAGGATGACAAATCCCCAATTACTGATCATTATTAATTGACTTTGATGATTATTGAGGTCACCTTCATCTGCTTTGAAAACTGATTTTGATGTGCACATTATTGTTCGGTTGGTTTGTGTTATTCTTTTGGAGAGTTTTATAGTATTGATGTTCAATAGGCTCAATCTCGTTATACGTTTTGGTCAACCTGTGATTTTCATGTATGTTTATAATTTAATCTTGATCACCATTTACATTATTTTGGCTTTGTGTTTGAAATAAAGCTTTGGAACTTTATTCAGGTTGGAGTTTTGTTTCCTTGACCAAATTAGTCATGGTGTGTAACATTATTTGAATTTTCATGCTATTGGGTTATACTGATTGAATATGACTACCACACTCTTCACTGAGTCCAAAGATCTGGGCGGCCCCTATGTGGGTGGGAAATGCTGTGGTGTCTCACTTGAGTGCACGCAGTTCCTGAACCGGAGATGGGAAGAGGATTTTCACATTTACCCTCGAGCAACCGCCATGGTTTAGATGAAAGTTGTAAACACAAAAAACTGTTTTACTTTCTTTTAATATCTTCAATTGGGTGAACCTATGCCCCAGTGTTTAGGTGTCTTTCCGACAGTAGAACCAGCTTAGGCTTTGTTGTTGAAGTCAGCAGTTCCACAGAATCTAAAGAAGGTTGGGTGATGGTCTGTGGGGTGGATCAGGACATCTGAGAGTGTTTGATTTAAGCCACATTTACACACCACTCTAAATGAGTCCTTAAACTGCTAATATATATATTTTTCACAAAACCGTTTGCACAATGGCAAATGTATTCTTATTTTTAAACTGAATGATCTGCTTCTGAGAAGCATTTTACACATGGTTAACAATGCGTTTGACAGGTAATGTTCTCCTCCAGTAAACCTTTCTTGTGTGTAGCTTGTCTCAGCTGCTCTCATTCAGATGCAAGTAGTTCCTAACCTTGCAAAATGCTACTACTTGAGACTATATATGTATTCTAGTATGCAATTATTATATCATTGAGTAAATTCAAGACAGAATAACAGAATTCTATGTATTTCTTTGTGGATCAAGCCCTGTGTTTTCCCTATGCCTTTAAAGAACAAGCACTGGGAAGACCATTAGGTGTCACCTATACTAAACTGAAAGTAATAACAAAGAGCTATGATGCAGTCAACACTGACTGCTTCAAGCACTTTTGTTTTATTAGTTTAAACAACCTGTGGTCTAGGGACTCCTGGGGGTCCAGGAAGCCTCCTCAGGGGGTCAGCAATTGCTTAGAAAATTAATTATTATCATCAGATTACATCCCCAGCTTTCAGTAAGGACTCAGTGGGGGGTCCCCAGATTCCAATAATGATTCAGTGGGGGTCCCCGGGTTCCAGTAATGATGAAGTAGGGGTCCAAGGATGTAAAAAGGGTGGGAACCAGTGCTTTAAACCATGTTTCACAGAACCTTGCGTTGTTGTGTAATGTATACAAAATAAGATTGACAAAGGCCAAAGATATTGCATAGGACATTAGAAAAACCTATTGGCTTTTCCAGTGCTTTTTGAGAATGAAATTGCATGTTCACTCGCCTGTAGGGCTGGCCTCAGGGTGCTCTGAGTGGGAAGTCTGCTCCTGTGCCGGCCATGGGCAGAATAGTATAACTGATCGCAAAGTTAAGAGTCTTGGTGCAGGCTCAACTTTCTTTGATTCTTTTGTTCTGGGCAAATCACATAATCACCAGTACCTTAAAAAATGAAAAAACAAGCAAACGTGTCTTTGTGTAATCTAACTGGTGCTCATATAAAGTGCTCCAATGCCTTTGGGTCGATTCGAGTGGATGTGGGGGGTTTGGGTAAACCTATGGGAGCAAATGGTAGTGAAAGAGAAGACAGTGGGCGCATTGAGAGGACTGTGGACATATGCACTGCCACACTGTGACTATAAAACTAGCACATCACAAATGCTGTCAATCCTTGTACTACACACACTATACAGAGTTGCTGTTGACCCAGGTGAGTCTAGTTCACATGTTGAAGGCAAGACAGTGGTCTATGGATAGGTGGACACTGGGCTGGTGAGTAGGGTGACAGTGAAGGTGGCAAAAGGTGATCAGTGAGCATGCATAACAATACATTTTGTTGAAATGTTTTAGTGTTGTGACTTACCCGACTCCACTCCCCCGGTATTCGTGTCAAGTCCTCAGAATGCAGGATGGCCAAGACCTTTTCTTCCCAGGATGTGAGTTGTAAGCAGGAGGTGGGGGTCCACTGTCAAGCTTCTGGACATGCAGCTGGTACCTGGATGACGTGGAATGGACCTTGCCCCTGAGGTCGTTCCACGTCTTCCTGATGTCATCCTTATGCACGGAGTGAGGCCTTCAGCATTCACTCTGTTGGCTATCCTTTGCCATATTTCCATTTTCTTGGTGATAGTAGTGTTCTGGACCTGGGATCCAAATAGAGGTGACACGGTGGGGTTTCAAATAATAAGTGGTGAGAAATGAACAGGCTATAGTGAGTTGATGGGTATAGGTAGAGCAAATGGATATGATTGGAAATAGGAGTGTGTTGAGGACATGGGATTTGTACTTGGGGAAAGTTATGGGTGTGCCCAATCTTTCGTTTGGTGATTTTTGGGTTGCTCTGGCTTTAGTGTTTGGCATTGTGGATGCCAAGGATTGTGGTTAGTTAAGGGGTGTTTGTGTGTGCTTTGCAAGTGTGTCAGATGTGGCAATGTGTGTCAGCTGTGTTGCTTTTAAATCCATCCAATGTGGTGTTGTGTTTTACTTTGTTGACAGCAAACCACTGTGGTTCAGCCCGTGTGTAGTGCTTTTTGAGCCTTTACACTCTAAAGGGAACAATTGAATTGATGTGCCCACCCTCACAGTGAAGAAGATAAAGGCAATGTTCAGGGACAAGCAACTCAACATGGGCCATTAGTTCAAGAAAGGAAACTTTATCATGGCCCTTAAATCCTGGGAGGAAGGTAGAGTAGCCAGGATCACCTCTGAAATAGAAGACAATGCAGAGGTGGAGAATGAAGAAAAAAAGGGCAGCTTGCCCCACCCACTCTTGGAAGGCCAGCCTCTGGAGCCAGCTTTGAAAGAAGCTCAGCCAGCACCAGCCTTTCACAAAGGGATGTCCACAAAATGGAGTGAGAAGCTAGAACTTTATGAAAAGAAGCTTGCCCCTTAGGAGAAGAAACTGGGCCTAGAATAAGTGAGGGTAAGATTGAGCTTGAGTCCTAAAGCAAATGGTGGCAGTGAAACAGAAGCACCATCTGCAGAACTGTCTAGTCTACTTCACCTACCCAAAGGCATTGTGCCTAGCTTTGTGGTGGGACAGTGACACTGATAAATTGTTAGCGTTATTTCAAAGGGCTTGCAAGATATACAAGTTGGGTCGTCTACACTAGGAATTGGTTCCTGTAAGAGGTGCAGATAGGCTCTTAACTTGAGAGGATGGATAGGCAAAATCCTGCTCATACATGAAAGATGCTCTGTTAGAGATGTTTGGGCTCAGACTGGAGCAGTGTAAGCAATATTTCAGAAACATTCCCAGAGACCCACAGCAGTCCAGTATGGATTTAGTGGACATCTCAGTAAAGGAACAAGAAGGCTGAGTTCAAGGTAATAATTTAACTACTTAAAATGGATTATAGAACCTGGAAGTAAAAGAGCACATCTTGAGTAACTGTTTTTCAGAGACTTGACAGCAGCACCTAATAGATTCAAAGCTGTCAAACACAAGAGAGCTGGGTAAGGGGGTGATCCCAAGAAAGGGAGGGCTTAGCCCACAAAACGTAAATGAGGGGTATAACAAGCCCTAGAAAGAGACCTTATTATGACCCCAAAACCTGAAGGGAGACAGGCCTAATCCAGTCTTGGGAAGCAGGAAAGTGTGAACCCTAAGAGATCACACTACTTTGAGAATGGTAGGTACTATGACTGCAAACACTCAGGACACAAGAAGGAGCATGCCTTGTAACCCCAAAGGAAGGCTAGCATGGGAATGACTACTTTAGCTAGTGGGGAGGAGACCCCTAAATGCAGAAATGTTAGAAACCTTTAGTTAGGATGTGGCCTTAGATGGTGAACAGGTGATCCACACAGGTGGTAGAAATTACTTCCACCAAATCACAGTAAACAGGGTCCCTGCCACTACACTGTGGGATACGGGGGCCAGCATGATCATGGTGGTGGACAGGCTGGTTTTCCCAGAACAGTACATGCCAGGAGAGGTTGTTAGGATGAGGAATGCCCATTGGTAGGATATGTATGCCCTGTGGCCTTGGTGTTCCTAGAATGGGAGGGAGTCCTTATCCAGACAAAGGTGGTGGTCAATTCAGACCATTCCCAAGATTCTATCCTAGACATCAAGGTTCCACACGTGAGACAGGATCTAGGTAGGGTGGCCGCCCAAGGCACACCCAGCTCAAGATACCAAGGGAACTGTCCCTAAATGCAGGCGACAGAGGCCCTGGAAGAGGTGAAAGGACAACAGAGGAGATCACTCAGCCACTCCTAGTGAGAGGACCAGTGAATCAGGGGCTACCTACTCAGGTTGAAGAAGATCCCAAGACATGCCCATTTTGCAGGATCACCCCCACTTTTGTCCCCACCTTTTGCTAGATTTGATGCTGGTTTAATGACTCTGAACATTGGGGTGCTGATGTGCAGTGCCCAATGTATGTGATCTGACCCTTAAAAACATGTAGAAATGGCAAATCCATAATTGGCCTAATATATGGTACTCTGGGTGCCCAGTGCCTGTAAGATAAATGCACTGTGGCATCTATTGAGCCATCCCTATATTGACAAAGTGAACACATGACTCTAAGGCACTTCAGCCTGGCATGACAGCTTTAAAATTGGAAATGTAGCCTGGCAAAATAAACTTTGCCCGGCCTAAACCTTCCTTTTTAATACCTATTAGTCTTCCTAAGTTAGGCCCCAAGTGCCCATAAGGTAGGGTGCATGGTTTTTGAAAGGTTGGACAGGTGTTTTACATGTCCTGGTGGTGAAAAATCTCCAAAGTTGTTTTTCACTGTGGCAAGGCAAAAAAAAACCTGAGTTTCATTATAACACCTTATAATGTATAACTTTAATTCGGGAATAGCTAGAAGTATGATTCAAAGACTCAAAATAGTAGAATATAAAATCCAATATGATGGTAAAGTTGAATTTTGAAATACTATGTTGGAAAGGTTGCTTTTAGAAAGCTTACAATGATGGATGAATGTTTGAAATAATCTCATACATTCTTTACTTTGACCTGGTCTAGCATGACCATTGGTGCTTTGTGTTTTGGTGCCAGAAAACTCTAAAACTCCTAAAAATCATATCTCTGGTCCCTAATCAGATTTATGCTGTTGTGGTGTCTATTTGCTGTTCAAAGTTTATAATATTTTTATGAATTGGAGTGAGACGTGCATTGTGTTGTGTTTTCAACTTATTAACTGTTTTGGTACTGATAAATAATTTATACTTGTTTCATTTGAGTTAAGGTTGACTGCCTTGCACCACAGCTACCTAGGACTGAACTAAGGCTTAAAATATTCTAACTGGACCTCAATATTACTTGGTGAGGTCTTACAGCAACCTCAACTAGTCATCTACTTTCTTATTAGTTAGTGGATTAGAAAGGATGTGAACCGGGAGAACATTCATGTGACTCATCAGAAAATCTGCAAGTCCCTCATTTTCTTCAACACCTTCATACCTGACATAGAGTAAAGCTGGTGTACCTGCCTCTTGTGTGGAAGCCTTGAGGGGATGGTCTTGTGGCACGTACAGGTCCTGTTGTGGCTTGCAACATCTTGTGCTACTATCTATCCACTCATAAGATTGTGCGAATACTATTTGAAGCCTGTGAGGACAGTGGTGATGAGGGTCTGGCTGGTGCTGGACCCATGAGACTCTAAGATGATGAGGACCTAATGGTGTTCTTCTCAAGATAATCAAAATCTTGCTGGTAACATTGGATGACAAGCAACTTTTGATAGTAATCTCGGTACTTGCATGGCATTGGGAAATCGCATTCAGCACAAATAGTATTAACTTTTTATAGTGAGGAAGTAAAATGAGTTGCAGCAAACAGCCCCTTCCTAAAAGAATGCATTGTCTTTATTGCAAGGGGGTCTGGTCTAGACCGTTAGACACAGATTCTGTCTTTTAACTTGTAGCTAGAGCAGCTCCACGGGTTTTAAAAAGAGCAGGAATGTTTTTTCTTATCTGTCTATACCCTTGTGACAAAAATATTACAACACTGCTTGAAAAGTAGTTGCTAGCTAGTGGTCCCTCAGTATTTTGGGAAAATTGTTTAGGATCTCTGGACAGTTAAATCACAGATGTTTGCTTCCTGTGAAAGGGATTAATAGTATTTTTACATTGTAACACAAACTAACAGACAAATGTACATGCACTGTTGCATGCATATACATACCACACACCGCACAGTTTCATGCAGACTGCTTTCCTTATGCTCTTCATAAGAGCCACAGACCAAGGCATGATCCCTATCCTCAGGATAGTTTGGGGAAGAATGAGATTAGGCATGTAAGTGGGAAGAAAAGGGACATCCGTAAAAGCTGTGGCGCTTTTGCAAATGTATTTGCAATTTGTATTGTGAAATGTACTATTTGGCCCATTTTCTTTAACAAAAATTATTGAAGAGAGGAACGCTGGCATAACACAACTGTTAGCCCTGACAATCTTTGGCATGGTATTCCAACAGACTTTCTGCCTTTACTACCCTATTTTGGCTTAAACCTTTTTTGCTGACAGTCAAACCCTGTGCACCTTTCTCCTGATGTCAGCAGTAATGTGCTTGTGCTCTCCCCCTTAAACATGGTAGGATTAGCCCACCCATCACTGCCACATTGAATATACTTATATGTCCCTACTACATGGTACTACATGCACCTGGGGCCTGTAAATAAATACCACTAGTGTGTTGCTGCAATCATTGTGTCACCCACAAACGCAGTTTTGTAATACAGGTCTCAGGTCTGCAGCATGTGGTGTAGTTTTAAACTGCCATTTCAATCCAACAAAATAAACCTTTCCCTCCTGAGGGAGGCCCTAAAGCTCATATGGACGGGGGCATGGTGTTTAAAAAGTAGGGCACGTGTGCTTAAGTTTAACATGTCATGGCAGTGAAAAACTCCTAAAGTCGTTTTCCACTGTACCAAGAGATAACTAAATTTGGAGCAAACAGAAAAATACTTAATTCATGCATTTGAATTGCAATTTAAAATCCTCTTTATTGGTAAAGTAGGGTTTAACTTATTGTTCTGAAAATGCACTTTAAGAATATTGACATTTTCCTGCCTAATCCAAATGTATGTTTTTGTCAGAGTTCAAGGTCTCTCCTGCGGTGTGATGACTATTCCTTCTAGACAGGGAAAAAAACGGCCTTGGGTGCAGGGAAGGCTGATTCTCTTCTGAGCAGAGCAGGATGGCCTGGTGGGTTGCACTTAGTTGTGAGAAATTGAGTTTTTGGTTCACTGGGGTGTGAGCCCCGGTCAAGCGGCAAACAGAATCCTTATCAGGGAGTAGCAGAAACCAACCGTAAATTAACCTGTGCTCAACCCTCTGGTAGTTTGCCACATAGCAATCATGCTTAACTTAGAGGCAATGCGTAAATTATTTGTGCAACTCTTCAAACTGTAATAAAGTGAAAATACCACACAAAAAGGATCCCACACCAAGCTAGATAGAAGAACTTAACTTAATAAATAAAACAAGGCCAACATAATAAAAATCCAATTCTTAGAACCAGAGATATGCAATTTTGAGTGTTATTCGTAGAAATAGCTCCCAAAAGCACAAAGTCACATCTGAGGATATCTGGTCATGCTTGACCAGAACAAAGTCACAGTTTCAGACTGACCATGATGGAGTGGGGCCAGCTACAGGAACACAGTTTGGCCCCTTGAACAAATTAACTTTAACCCTGGTTTGCAGAGTGATGCAATGATGTGCGTAAAAGATGCAATATGCAGCCAAAGTGATCGGATGGTTTTGCAACTGTGGTGAGGCCATGATGCGAGAGCCTGTGTCGTCATTGAGGATCCCATTGAGGGGGCTTGTGATGTGAAGTATGGAATAGAGGATGTGGCGGGCAGTCAGGGAGATGTGTCGGGTCTGAGGCGCTGCAAGGCTATTATGTAGAGTCCAGTGTCATTGTCGGGGCTATGTCAATGAGGAATGTCAGAGCCTGTGCCAAATATGCATTGTGCAGCGATGATTCTGAAGGCATCATGGCAGTGATGTGGGTCTTTGCGATGGATCCAATTCAAGTAGCAGCAGAGATGTGCCAGTTCTTTTCAGGTTTGTGCAGTGCAGTTGGGGAGATGTGTTGGTTGCACTGGATCCATAGAGGCTGGCAAGGCACCTAAGGCCCACTTCCAAGGGACCAGGAAACACAGACTCACAGATAGCAGAGTCCAGGTGCAGGTGCAATGTTGTTGGAAGGCTGTTATGTTTGTGAGGCTTCAGATCAGAAGGCCAGCCAACTAGCTCTTGGAGCCATTCTGGGTTCAAGAGATGGAGGTCCAGCCCTTCTACCACAGGCAAGAGGGAAGCAGGTCAGCACAGCAGAACAGCAGTTTCTTTAGAGCAGCAGTCAAGCAGGGTGACAGTCATTTCAACAGATCAGTGTGAGAAACTGGGGCTGATTGCAGAGGCCCCCTAACTTTTTGCCCCCATTTTCCACTTTATGCTGGTGTTTTCCTGACTCTGATGGTGCCCTGGGTACTGCTAACCAGTCCCAGGGCCTGTGCTCTGTGTAAAATGGATATGCAAATTAGGCTAATTATAATTGGCTAAGTTAACCTACCTATAAGTCCCTAGTATATGGTAGGGCATGTAGGTTTAGGGACCACAGCATAGGTGGTGCACACCTAGGTGCATTGCTGAGGTGCCCAGTGTCATTTTAAAAGCAAGCCTGCCTTGCTGGCTGCTTTTAAATTAAAGTTATATGCAAATTCGACTTTGGAATTAAAGGTACTTCCAAAGTCTTAAACTACCTTATTTTTACATATAGGTCACCCCTAAGGTGTGCCCTATGTGCCCCTAGGGCTGGGTGCCATGTAACTATAAGCAGGGACTTTATAAAAATAGATTTATAAGCCCTGGTGAGGTAAAAACAGCCAAATTCGTTTTTCCCTCATTGAAGTAAATGGCCTTCATAGGCTAGAATGGGCAGACTTTATTTAAAATTGTAAAGTCTCCTTAAATGTTACATACCAAGAATTTGGTATCAAATTGATTGTTATAATAAATCCCACAACTTCCAGTTGTTGGATTTAATATAACTAGTGCAGGTAAAAAGTTTAGACTTTACCTAAAAAGTTGCCAATTTCAGCTCTGCATTGTTTTTGCTGCTGTGCTCTGATTGGCCAGCCTGCAGCAGCTTCTGCCAGGCTACTTTAATGAGGTGTGAAGTGGCCTGACTTCACACAAAGGAATGTGCTTGGGGGAGAGAATCTCCCCTCAGCAGATGGGGAAGCAGGAAGGGGGAGGGCTGCCAAACTGGTCTTCAAAGGCAGAGAAGGGCATCTGGAGCACCCAGCAACACCCCCACATCCTGCAACCCCAGACAGCTAGGTGCCCCCTTGATTAGATTAGGAGAGGGCAGGAGAGGGGTGTGTTTATGATTTTTAGCCACACCAGTGGGTGGGCTCAGCCAGATCTCTCCTCTAAAAATCAGATTCATCCATTTTGGATTTTTAGAGACTGTTGCCTTCTGGGATGGATTTTTGCCACACTTCCCAGGAAGTGGTCATCACAGGGGGACGACCCTGTCCCTGATTGGAGGACCAGGGCCCCCCTGCTTTTCACCCAGGAGCAAGGATAAAACTGGCAGACCTGCACCCACGCCTCAGATCCCCACCAAATTTCAAGAAGAAAGAACTACAAGGAGAAGAAGGACTGCCCTGCTGGACCCCTGGCCTGCACCTCGACCCTGCACTCAGAAAGACTGCACCAGCTGCACACTTGGGCTTCACCACAAGAAGGACTTTGCCTGGCTTCCACTGGTTCAAGGAGGGACTCCCTGTTTGCTACAGGTGAAAAATTGCTAACCAGAGTCCCCTGCACCAACTCCTGAAAAAGTGACCAGCTGACCACTGTCCAGTGGCCAAAAAGGAGTTTGCGCCAGGTGCATTCTGGGAGTTGAAGTCCGCCCTTCCCAAGGACCATCACAGAACTTCTGGACCCTTGGGGTGAGCTGTGGACCCCAAAAGAACCTTAAAAGAACATCTGGGTGAAGCCCCAGAAGTTTGGAAAAGATTGGAGAAATTTTAGAAAAAAGCTCCATAAAGTGACCGACTCGACGCGGAAATTCTAGCCGGCTTGCCTCAACCGCGACCCGGCCTGACTTCGTGGTTCGTCCCGGTCAAGAAAAACATCCGAAAAAAAGACTAAGTCCGAACGTAAAAAGTTGACCGGGACCTTCCAGCCATCGTATCCGAGAAGGGCTCCACGGACGTCGGATCAAGATCCAGGTTTACCCCGGTCGAAGGATTTTCATCTCGAAAAAACGACTAAGTCCGAAGGTAGAAATCACCACCGAGGAAACCGACTTCGCGTATCCGGACAAGGGCTCCAGGAGGTCGGATCCAACTGGCAGGTTCGTCCCGGTGAAGAAAAACTTCAAAATAAAGACTAAGTCAGAAGGTAACTTTTTAACCGAGGCTTCCCGCGACCTGTATCCGAGCAGGGCTCCATCGCGGTCGGCCTGAAAGTTTGACTTTGTCCCGGTCCTGGTGCAACCAGATGACCCGATTGGCGCTTTTCGTTTCTGAGCGCTAGAAAATAATAATACTTTAAAAATTCATATCTCCGGTTCCCCTGAACCGATTTTAATCGTTTTTGTGTCATTTTAAAGATAAAAATATAAGCTATTTTTATAAATTGGTTTTGGATTTTTAAACTGTTTCCTGTGTTTTATTTAATTACTGTTTTGTGATATTTGAATGCTTTACACTTTGTCTCCTAAGTTAAGCCTTGACGCTCGATGCTAAGCTACCAAGGGTAGAGCTGGGATTAATTTACTGAGACCTAACTGTACTTTTGTGGAGGTTTGTGGCTTGTTGCTAGGTGTAGGTACCTACCTGCCCTACCAATAACCCATTTTCCAACATAATTGGAAGCAGCGACGGGATCCTGTACTTGTGTTCAATATCACGTTACAGTTTTAGATAAAACAAATTAAAAATCCTTTAAATTGTCCTAGTGCAAAAATTGTTTTTAATTTTTAATTTTAATTTTTTTTTTTTAAATTAATTTGGATTAATTTCAATTATTGAATTTTTGTAATTTTTCTAAATTCTTGTTTCCAATTTTTGCAAAAAGTTTTTGTTGACACAAAACTAGGGAACCATGGAGCTTGATCTGGCTAGCCTACCCACACTGACAGTAGTCCAGCTTAGGGGGTTGTGTATTGAGAGGGGGTTGCCTGCAACCACTAATCTCAGGAAGGAAATCCTGATTAAATCCCTGACAGCATGGGCTGAGGCCCAAGAGGTAGAGACAGAGGAAGCTCCAGAGGAGGAACCAAAAGAGGATGATGCTAACTCTAACCACTCAGGGGAGGAAAGGCATCAGACCCCAAGTGAGGAAGAGGAGGAACGGTCCTCACTGGACACAGTCACTAGGGGCAGACCCAAAGCTAGTGGTAGGAAGAGGGTCCTTTCAGGAGGAGAGAACCCATCCATCAGGGAAAGAGAGCTGGAAGCTCAGCTAGCCTACATAGCTTTGGAAGCATAGAAGCTGGCCCTAGAGAAGAAAAAGTGGGCATACAAAGAAAAAAGAGATGGAAGCAGCGATAAAGAAGCTGAGGTGTCCATGGGTGGGGGAGTTTGCCCCAGATTACCCAAGGGGGTAGTTCCTGCTTATGTAGAGGGGGATGACATAGATAAGTGGCTAGGGGCCTTTGAGAGGGCACTCCAAATGAGAAGGGTTAGGCCTCAATACTGGGGTTCCCTTTTGTGGGAGTTGGTCCCCAACTCAGGGAGGGATAGGCTTCTGACCTTAAGGGGGGAGGAGGCAGATTCATACCCTAGTATGAAGAGGTGCTTAGCCAAGAAGTTTGGTCTGACCCCAGAGCAATATAGAATGAAGTTCAGGGACACCCAGAAGGTCAGTACCCAGTCTTGGGTTGACTTTGTGGACATTTCACTAGAGGCACTAGAGGGCTGGATTATTGGTAACAAAGTAGATACTTATGAGGGGTTATACAATCTGATCATGAGAGAGCACATCTTGACCAATTGTACCCAAGAAAGGTTACGCCAGCATCTAGTGGACTCTAAGCAGACCAACCCTAGAGAGCTAGAGGAGGCAGCTGATGAGTGGTTGAGAACCAGGGTGGTTGTCAAGTCCCAGGGGGGAGACTCCAAGAAGGGGGGGACAGGTCCCCAAAAACCTAAGGAGGGAGGTGGTAAGCCCACCACAGAGACTCCCTCTGTACCCCAGAACCCTAAGAAGGAGGAGAGTAAATCCCACTCCCACTCTGACAAGCAGAGACAGGGAGACCCAGGGTTAAAAAAGCTCTTGGACAGTAGGGCTTGCTTTGACTGTCAGCAGACAGGTCACTTCAGAGGAGATGCAGCCTGTCCAAAGAAGGTGGTTAGCATTGGGCTGTCCAGTGTAGCCATAGAGGAGGATTCCTCAGAAGATGAAGTCCTCCTAGCATTGTGCTGGGAGACAGGACCAGATGGTAAGCTGGTGATCCCTGAGGGTGGGAGTAGGCACTTCCACCACATTCAAGTGAATGGGATCCCTACCACTGGCCTGAGAGACACCTGTGCCAGTCACACTATAGTGAGTGACCGGTTAGTGACCCCAGACATGTATGTCCCAGGAAAGACAAAGAAAGTCAGGATAGCCACAGGGGAGGTCACCTCCAAACCTGTAGCCATAGTGCCCCTAGAGAGGGAGGGTATCCTTGACTGGATTAGGGTGGTAGTCAGTGCTGACCTTCCCCTAGATTGTATCCTGGGCAATGACCTCCCAGAGGTGAGTCTGGTCACAGATGGGGTGGTCGCCCAGGGCGCCCCCCCAACCCAAAGTCCTGGGGAGTCAGTCCCTACAGTTAGGAGACAGGGGTCCCCAAGAAAAGGAAAGAAGAAAAGGAAGGGTAGGCCACTCTTAAAGAGAGTTCCAGGGAGCCAAAGGCCTTCTGCCCCAGTAGGGGGGAGCCCAGAGTTGGCACTGGTGAGGCCTCACCTGACCCCAAGGAAGTCCTGAGTAGTCAGGCAGCTGTCCAGATGCAAGGTGTTGCCCCTGCACTGACAGAAGGGAGAGTGGAAGGAGGGTGTCTGCCACAGGAGGTGGTAGCCCCCCACTCTAGACAGCAAGAGGGGTGCCAGAACCCCAAAGATGCCCCTAAAGCAGCTCAGCCACCTGTCAGTGGAGAGCTTAGGGTGTGGTTCTGGGTACTGACAGCTGTCAGTAGCCTCTGCTGGGTGCTAGCCTTCCTGGCAGCACTGTACTTGGCCTGGGAGGCAGACCCCAAGGCCAATAGCAAAGTAGGCCCCCTGGCCCTGTTGGTCATGGTGGGGTTGCTCAAGTGTTGGGTGACCTCTTTGGGTAAGCTAGGTGTTGCCCTAGCAAAGTTAGGAGTAGGGGAGGTGGGCACCTCACTACCCAAGTTGGCAGAGAGAGAGGAGGAAGACCCCCCTAGAGGGAAGTTTCAGTTTGGGTTGGGTCCTTTTACTGTTGGG
This sequence comes from Pleurodeles waltl, assembly GCF_031143425.1. NCBI lineage: Eukaryota > Metazoa > Chordata > Amphibia > Caudata > Salamandridae > Pleurodeles > Pleurodeles waltl. The sequence continues at coordinate 836,201,754 of NC_090437.1, forward strand.
ATGGCTTCACTACCCAGAGGGAGTGACCCTGACAGGAGGATATAAGGCAGAGTAGGCCCTGCAAAGGGACAGCCAGTTTTCTTCACTGTCTTCCTCGCCTAACAAGTCAGGAAGACTCTCCCAGGGTTGGGCTGAGTCTCCTGGGCGTGTGGGCTGGGGGGGGGTTGTGTGAGAAACTGGGGCTGATTGCAGAGGCCCCCTAACTTTTTGCCCCCATTTTCCACTTTATGCTGGTGTTTTCCTGACTCTGATGGTGCCCTGGGTACTGCTAACCAGTCCCAGGGCCTGTGCTCTGTGTAAAATGGATATGCAAATTAGGCTAATTATAATTGGCTAAGTTAACCTACCTATAAGTCCCTAGTATATGGTAGGGCATGTAGGTTTAGGGACCACAGCATAGGTGGTGCACACCTAGGTGCATTGCTGAGGTGCCCAGTGTCATTTTAAAAGCAAGCCTGCCTTGCTGGCTGCTTTTAAATTAAAGTTATATGCAAATTCGACTTTGGAATTAAAGGTACTTCCAAAGTCTTAAACTACCTTATTTTTACATATAAGTCACCCCTAAGGTGTGCCCTATGTGCCCCTAGGGCTGGGTGCCATGTAACTATAAGCAGGGACTTTATAAAAATAGATTTATAAGCCCTGGTGAGGTAAAAACAGCCAAATTCGTTTTTCCCTCATTGAAGTAAATGGCCTTCATAGGCTAGAATGGGCAGACTTTATTTAAAATTGTAAAGTCTCCTTAAATGTTACATACCAAGAATTTGGTATCAAATTGATTGTTATAATAAATCCCACAACTTCCAGTTGTTGGATTTAATATAACTAGTGCAGGTAAAAAGTTTAGACTTTACCTAAAAAGTTGCCAATTTCAGCTCTGCATTGTTTTTGCTGCTGTGCTCTGATTGGCCAGCCTGCAGCAGCTTCTGCCAGGCTACTTTAATGAGGTGTGAAGTGGCCTGACTTCACACAAAGGAATGTGCTTGGGGGAGAGAATCTCCCCTCAGCAGATGGGGAAGCAGGAAGGGGGAGGGCTGCCAAACTGGTCTTCAAAGGCAGAGAAGGACATCTGGAGCACCCAGCAACACCCCCACATCCTGCAACCCCAGACAGCTAGGTGCCCCCTTGATTAGATTAGGAGAGGGCAGGAGAGGGGTGTGTTTATGATTTTTAGCCACACCAGTGGGTGGGCTCAGCCAGATCTCTCCTCTAAAAATCAGATTCATCCATTTTGGATTTTTAGAGACTGTTGCCTTCTGGGATGGATTTTTGCCACACTTCCCAGGAAGTGGTCATCACAGGGGGACGACCCTGTCCCTGATTGGAGGACCAGGGCCCCCCTGCTTTTCACCCAGGAGCAAGGATAAAACTGGCAGACCTGCACCCACGCCTCAGATCCCCACCAAATTTCAAGAAGAAAGAACTACAAGGAGAAGAAGGACTGCCCTGCTGGACCCCTGGCCTGCACCTGGACCCTGCACTCAGAAAGACTGCACCAGCTGCACACTTGGGCTTCACCACAAGAAGGACTTTGCCTGGCTTCCACTGGTTCAAGGAGGGACTCCCTGTTTGCTACAGGTGAAAAATTGCTAACCAGAGTCCCCTGCACCAACTCCTGAAAAAGTGACCAGCTGACCACTGTCCAGTGGCCAAAAAGGAGTTTGCGCCAGGTGCATTCTGGGAGTTGAAGTCCGCACTTCCCAAGGACCATCACAGAACTTCTGGACCCTTGGGGTGAGCTGTGGACCCCAAAAGAACCTTAAAAGAACATCTGGGTGAAGCCCCAGAAGTTTGGAAAAGATTGGAGAAATTTTAGAAAAAAGCTCCATAAAGTGACCGACTCGACGCGGAAATTCTAGCCGGCTTGCCTCAACCGCGACCCGGCCTGACTTCGTGGTTCGTCCCGGTCAAGAAAAACATCCGAAAAAAAGACTAAGTCCGAACGTAAAAAGTTGACCGGGACCTTCCAGCCATCGTATCCGAGAAGGGCTCCACGGACGTCGGATCAAGATCCAGGTTTACCCCGGTCGAAGGATTTTCATCTCGAAAAAACGACTAAGTCCGAAGGTAGAAATCACCACCGAGGAAACCGACTTCGCGTATCCGGACAAGGGCTCCAGGAGGTCGGATCCAACTGGCAGGTTCGTCCCGGTGAAGAAAAACTTCAAAATAAAGACTAAGTCAGAAGGTAACTTTTTAACCGAGGCTTCCCGCGACCTGTATCCGAGCAGGGCTCCATCGCGGTCGGCCTGAAAGTTTGACTTTGTCCCGGTCCTGGTGCAACCAGATGACCCGATTGGCGCTTTTCGTTTCTGAGCGCTAGAAAATAATAATACTTTAAAAATTCATATCTCCGGTTCCCCTGAACCGATTTTAATCGTTTTTGTGTCATTTTAAAGATAAAAATATAAGCTATTTTTATAAATTGGTTTTGGATTTTTAAACTGTTTCCTGTGTTTTATTTAATTACTGTTTTGTGATATTTGAATGCTTTACACTTTGTCTCCTAAGTTAAGCCTTGACGCTCGATGCTAAGCTACCAAGGGTAGAGCTGGGATTAATTTACTGAGACCTAACTGTACTTTTGTGGAGGTTTGTGGCTTGTTGCTAGGTGTAGGTACCTACCTGCCCTACCAATAACCCATTTTCCAACAATCAGCAATCCTCCTTCTTCCTGGCAGAGTATCCACAGGCCCAGAGTTGTACTGAAGAGTTAGTGTCTGTGGTCCAGTATTTATGTGCAGTTGTGCCTTTAAAGTGTGGAGATGCTTCTAGAGACATGCCTTTGAAGTACACAGATGCCCTGCCTTCTTGGCTCCAGACTAACTACAGGGGGTATGCAGCCCTTTGTGTTGAGACAGTCTATTCAAGTGTAAGTGGGACTAGGCCCAGTTCCTTCCTCCTGTCCTGCCAGAGATGGCTTAACCAGTCACACCTTACCTCCCCTTTGTGTGTTGGCTATCTAGGAGTAATACACAAGGCCTGACTTTCACCCACAGGCGGTCATGTGACCCAGAGTGAGGCCGAGGCACCAAATGGCTAAGGAAAGAAAATACCAACTTTCTAAAAGGGGCATTTTCAAAATTGCAGTTTGAAATCCTACTTCATCATAGGTTACTGTTTTACATTCAAATTCCAGATACACCAAACATGGTTGGTCACCATTTCTGATTTGAAAATTACACTTATTAAATTTAATAACTTAACTCTAGTGTTATCAAATTGGAGAGGTAGGCCTTGCAGTAGTGAAATATCAATTTAATAGTATGTGTCCTATTCTTTAAATACATTGCACCATGGCATCTGGGCTGCCCAAGGCCCTTCCTAAGGGTGACTTATATTTATTAAAAAAAAAAGGTTTGCGCCTAGCAAAGGGTTTACTTTGCGAGGTTGAAATGGCAGTTAAAACTGCACACACACAGGCTTCAATGACATGCATGAGATATGTATAAAGTGCTACTTAAGTGGGTGGCACAGTCAGTGCTGAAGGCCTACTTGTACAATTTAATTTATAGGCCCTGGGCACAGATAATGCAATATTATTAAGGACTTACAAGTAAATTAAATATGCCAATTGGCTATGATACAATTCTACCATCTTTTAAGGAGAAAGCAAGAGCACTTTGTCACTATTTAGCTGTGGTTACATGTGCAGAGTCCTAAGGCCAACAAAAACAAATTCAGCAAAAAGTGGAGGGCAAAGGGTTAAAAGTTAGAGGATGGCCCTGCAGAAAGGGCCAAGTCCAATATCAGCCCTTCCTGAGTTTCAAAGGGAAGCCTAAGGGCGGTCTCTCTCCTGTCCTGACTTCTGAAGCACACTGCCCTACCACTGACAAATGCAGTCAACACCTGGCATTTAGGTTTAGACAAAGAGGGTGACTCCCAAACCCAGGCATGGTATTGGGTATAAAAGTGGCATCCTCAGTACCTAGAATCACACCACTCCTGGACCTGAAAAGTTTCAGAAGAAGGACTGCCCTGCTGTTTGAAGAAGGAAGATGGGACCTCCTTGCCGGTATGCTAGGAGTGACTCCAGTGGTCAGTTGGTTGATATCCTGTTTCAAATACAGAGACACAGCAAGCCTTCAGAAGCCTTCCCTTCAACTGCCCACCTTACAGCACCAACTGGACCTATCTGAGCCCTACTGGTGTCCTTTTCTTGAGTGAGTCTTACTGCCCCCAAGAGGTACTTCCCCAGGTCTCTTTGTGTCAAAAAAGAATCATCCCTGGTCTCCTTGTGAACTGACTTCACCAAGACTTACATGGGTCCTGCATCCGACAGCTGGTGCAACCGTCCCTGCTACATACTCTGGAATGCACTTGCACATCACGCCTTGCATCTACAATGACTATCCAAAAGTACCTGTCAACGCAAAGCTCTGCACGGCAACCAGCTTCACGCCAATAAAGTGTGTTCCCTATTGAGTCATGGGTTAAACTTTCTTGCCTCCTATTGTTAAAGTTTCACCAACCCATGCACAATTGTGCTCAACCCCAGTCCTTTGTTGTCTCCAGGGAAACTAAGAATTTAAAGAGAGCACGGAACAGGCTAGCAAGGGCAATCAGGAAAAGTCCCAATTCAGAGCGTTTATTCATGGAATATAATCACTTAAGGAAAGATTATAGGAAGGCTGTTTACGACGACCATCAGACCTATCTCGGTCAGTTTTGGGCTAAACTTCTAAGCGCAAGCAAAGATTCAAACTCCATGAAAATTTTGGTCCCTTATTAACAATCTAACCAGTAATCAAAGGTGGCACTGGCGTTGTTGACACTTCAGAAGGAGCATGGGCGTCTTATTTGACCAACCATTTTTCTGATAGTGAGCAGGATGGGGAACCATTGGATGAGGGGGCCCACAGATCTAGTCCTGCTTTGTTTAAAACATGTTCTTCATCTATAGGGTCTCTGATTCCCATGCAGGGAGTAAGGAAGTCCTTCCAATCACGCCTTCCCTACATCATCTCGAGGGCTAAGCAATTTGGAGCCCCCGGACCCAGTGGTCTTCCACAGGCATTATTTAAACAGGATCCTCTCTTTTGGGCTAATCATTTCACACATTTGTTCGAACATTGTTTCCTAACCTTAACAATACCTGAGTCCTGGCGTGGTGCCATCCTCCACCCTTTATATAAAAACGGTTCAAGGTCTGATCCTGCTAATTTTAGGATGATAGGCCTGCTTGACAATGAGGCTAAGTTTTATTCCAGCCTTTTGTTGCAGGATCTTCGAGCTTGGGCTGAATCGAAGGCCTTAATCCCCATAGTTCAAACGGGGTTCTCAGTTGACTCAGGTACCTCAACCAATTTATTAGCCCTTTCTAATTTGATTGATAGGGCGGTTTCATCAGGCTTGACGCTGAATTGCTGTTTTGTGGACTTCAAGGCAGTATTCGATCGGATCCCCTGGAGTGCTCTATGGGCCAAATTACAAAGCTGGGGCATCCCTCCAGTACTTTTGGGTGCTATTATAGAACTCCACACTAACACCTAGGTCCGTATTAAGCTTGGCGATGGATGCTCCCTTTCTAGGAAAATGTTGACCACTCGTGGTGTGAAACAGGGCTGTGTACTCGCTCCTCTTCTTTTCAATTTGTTTATTGCTGATATGTCAACATCTCTTCACGCCGTCAATTCTCATCCCCCTAAGATCGGTGGCCTTAGGCTTAGTCACTTGCTTTATGCCGATGATCTTGCTTTGTTCAGTTGTACTAAGATCGGCCTTCAACGGTTGCTTACACAACTTGCAATGTATACTTCCGCTAACCAATTGGAAGTTAACTTGTGTAAAACAAAAGTGGTTCCCTTTGTGAGGAAAAAACATTTAGGGCTTGAGCTGGCACTATAAGAACCGCAAACTTGTTTCCAATCAGTCTTACAAATATTTAGGGGTACATTTTGATTCGAAGGGCAGCTTTGTTAATCACAAGAAGGCGATTGAACTTAAAGCTGTGGCTTTGCAGGTGGCCTTTTCCAAATTAGCAAAAGTGTTAAAGGGGCCGACCCTCATTTTTTAATGACAGTCATGAAAGCAAAGATCACCCCCACGTTGGTCTATGGTCAAGAAATTCTGTTGGGCAAAGGCTCCTGCCTATTAAATAGGTTGGTTAATAAAATCTATAAAAGAGTTTTTCATGTTCCGCACCTGGCTTCACAGGCGCAGGTACGGTTTGAGTTTGGGCTTCCGGATCTGGTGGCAGTTGATGCTGGTGCTTTCCTGAAGTTGTGTCATAAACTGCGTCAGGCCTCATTTGGCCATCTGGAGGCAGTGAGCTGAAATCGAAGTGGACTTACTCCCAATTTTTGGTTGACAGTAAACGGCGATTGGACGCCGGCGATCTCTGGGAAAGCAATTCCCCCTATTCCTTGTTTAAATCAAAGATTAAAAGGCTTATTCAATTGTACTCTTATCACTCAGACTGTTCTCTTCTTGCCCATCGGAAGCATGCCTGGGCAGTAATTGGCTCTTTTAAACCAGGTATGTCCTCCAGTTTCTTCTCCTGCTCATATGGGTTCTGGTTGAAAAAGGCCTTTTTGGCCCTAAGGATGGGTGATTGGGGTTTTTTAAAACATTTGCCCCATTGGCAGCTATCCCCTGGGGACAGTGTGATATGCAGAGGCTGTAGCGATGCGGAGGAAACCATTGATCATGTGGTCTGCCTATGTCCAGCCTTATCAAAGGAGCGTAGACTTTTGCTCCGGAGTAAATGGAATGAATTAGGAATCCGCTCTTGCCGACAAGCAATCATTCAGTCTCTGGACCCAGGCAATCCGATTTTAAATATGTTACTGACCAAATTTATTAAATTTGCACTATCTAAATTTAATGGCACTGCGAGCAATGAACACGCCTAGTTGATATTTTTCCATGCTCTTGTCATTTTGCCAGTTATTGGTTAGGACGAGGAATTTTATCGGTATTTGTTGATGTTCATTGAAATTATTATTTTATGCACTATGCACTTTAGGGCTGAGCCTATGTGTATTAGCCTGTGTCTATTGGGGTTTTGGGTCAGGTAGACCGGCTACCTGACCCAAAATTGTACTGTATTGTTTCATAATGTTTTTAATATGTTGCATGTGCAATTTATGGTGTGCCTTTAGTTTGAACTCAGTTCTTGAGGGCATTTGTTTTTGATTGTTTGTTTTTCTTTTTTCCTTTTTCCTTTTGTCTTGATTATTTGTATTGGATTTTATTATCTGTACAATGAATTATTACTTACTCAATGACACACTTCTTGCAGTCATGCTCTAACTGGCAACCGAGTGAGGCTCGACTAAATACGAAGCTAAACTTTCCACTGGGATGAACCTGGTCCTTGCATCTGACTCATGCTGCAATTCAGTTGGCCTGATTTTTTTACTTTGATTTTGGCACTATTTTTAATTAACATTTTAAACATACATAACTATGGTTGTACCTACCAGATTTGTGCTGTTTAAGTGTAATTTTATTTATTAACATTTACTCTATTTTTGTAATAGGTTTGTGATTTTTCCTGTGTTGGGTCTCTTTATTACTATATAAATGCTACATATCTAATTTATACATTGCCTCTAAGTTACTCTTGACTGTTTTTGTGCCAAGCTACCAGAGGGTTAAGAATAAGTTTATTCAGTGACATTTTTGGTTCACCCTGACAAGGACTGTGTTTATTACTTAAGAGAGGCTCTCATTTGCCTCAACTAATAATCCAGTTTCTTACAACAACCCTTCAGGTTTGCTAAGGAGACAAGAGGAGACAAAACATGAAACTGAGAGGCCATGCCCTCAGGAAGTTTAGAAGCTCCTTATCCCTTTGTAGGAAGCTCCTGAACATAAGATGAAAGGGATTTCCTCACTTTGACTTTAATACTTGCATATGTGCTGGAATTGGAAACTGACTATTGTTAGAAAGTAAGTCTCCTTGGGTGACTTGTAATTTCCAAGTCTGCCCTTGGAGACCTGCATGTATTAGCAAAGAGGTGGATTCAGTGTGAATGCAGGACGTTTGAAGGAATAGACTATGGAGTTCTAGTCTGAAGCAACTACCCAAAGACCTCCTGCAGATTTCCACAGCTTGCAAACCACAGGGAGATATTCATGGATGTCCTTATAGGAACAAAGAAACACCTTCATGCAAGGACTGTAGGGTGTTGGCTGCATCAACATTAGGCTCACAGAAGTCCATTAACACTGGATGTCAATGCAGGTTTAAAAGCTAGGCTACAGAAACCTCCATTTAGAAGTTGTCTCCTGACCCTCAGGAATTTGGCATTCTTCAACTTAACTTGCTGATGCCATTTCCTGTGATGTGACTGAAACACAAATTTACTTTTTTACCTCCAAGCCTCCTCTGACAATATATATAATTATAGATAGGTATCTGTGAATAATGGAGATGTTATTCACCAAGGCAAACTGAGTGACATCATAATGGCTACAAGAGAAAAGTTTGGGTTGTCCATGATGTCACTCTGAAACCAAGGCAAATAACATCCCAGGTAGTCATATTTTATCCATCTGTAATTTTATGATGTGCATGGCCCTTCAAAATATCTGTCCTTGCTTCCAACATATATTTAGAGGCAGGTGAGTAATGGGGCGCTCTAAATACCCTGTATTAAGAAAAGGTAAAAAAAACGGCCTCCCACCACCCACCTTGACCATCGTTAGTCTCCAGCCATCCACCCCACACTTCCCTCTACATATATCCAATCCACCATCCAAGCACCCCTTCCATCCACTTCGACCACCCTTTGCACACTCCCACCTCCTCCCAGCCAAAGGATGCACTCTTAACTCTCACATTGAGAGCAGGGAGCAAACACCACACTGACAGAAACTCAGTGAGTCGCTTTCCAGCTTCAGCTCTACTCTCAGTGTGGTTCTCTGCAGACCCGTGCTGATAGATGAGAAGGCGATTGTCAAAGAACAGCACCTTCTTTATTCACCTGTCTCCCTTTAGTGATCCAGAAAAGGTATTTGAAGGCAGATAAGACCACCAACAACCATTTTGTCCTCATGCTTGAGTCTCCGGAGACTCAGAGGAGAAGACGAAACAAAGGGGTGACATTGCAACAGAAGTTCGCCACTGATCCATCAATCCAGTTATTCACACTAACTGCTTCCTATGGAGACCATATATGTTGGACTTTTTGCCTTACGCAGGGTCATCCCCAGTCTTTTTGCCTCCTTCCTCCTGGTTTTTCTGACCTCTCGGTGTTGGCTCTAGGACTCTGAGCACTTTATCACTGCTGACCAGTGCTAAAGTGCAGGTGCTCTCCCATCTAAAGTTGGTATGATTGGCTTATAGCTAATTGGCATATTTAATTTACCTATAAGTCCCTTGTACAGTGGTATCTCTATACCCAGGGCCTGTAAATTAAATACTACTAGTGGGCCTGCAGCGCTGCTTGCGCCACCCACTGAAGAAGACTTTCAAACCTGTCTCAGGCCTGCTAGCACAGAGCCTGTGTGCGCAGTTTTCTGCCACAGGGACCTGGCATCTAAACTTACTTGCCAGGCCTAGGACTCCCTGTAAACGGGCATTCACGAACGCCGGTATATATGCACCGACAGAGCCCGTATCAACATACCCCCGGGGCACTCAAGAGTGTCCCGGACAGGTGACGTCAGCAACAGGAGGCGTCCCAGGGATCGTTGAAAGAGACGGCGGACGAATGAGAGGGGGTCGAGAGGAACAGGAGGAGCCCGGAGAGAAGAGGACTGCGGGGAAAGGAACGCCAGAGGAAGTGAACCTCGGAATAGAGCACAAGACGATATCGGCAACACCAGAAACGAGAGGAAACCACGGGCGCCTCCCGTCCCTTCAGGAGAGAAGTCGGGAGATCGCGAAGGGGCCCGCCACGTCCCAGGAGGGGCGTGGCTCCCAGAGGTACGTTCATACCTAGGCTGGGGCTTTTGGCCGGCTTGGGTACGGGCATTATTGTGGGCCCCCCCCTTGGTGGAAGGGCCAGTGGAGGCCCGGGGGGGGCCCCAGAGATCGCAGGGTCCCGGGAGGGGCCTGTCATTAAACCGGAGGGGGTGCGTGGTGCCCCCCTCCTGCCCTAAGTTGTTTTTGCTGGCTTTGGCCCCCCTCTTGAGGGCCGGTTGAGGCCCTGGGGGGCCCCCAGTAATCACTGTCCCCAGAGGGGCCTGTCTATAAAAGAGAGGAGGTGCATGTCGCCCTCCTCTGACCCCAGAGTATAAGGGAGGCCCCCGTTTTGCACATAGGAGCGCCGGGGCCTCATTGTTCGCCTTCTAGGCACTGGAGGTGCCTTCTTCCAACCAGGTACTGTTTAAAGGACCAATATAGTTGCAATCCAAAGTTCTTTCTACAGACTTTTGTTTGATTCATATATTACCTACCTGCGTTTGATGTTTTTACATATGTGTATGCAAATGTTCCTTTTATGGACATGCTTGCTAATATGTTTTTCTAACTTGCCATATGTTTTCTAATGTTCCTTCTATGGGCATTTTATGATATTCTTATGACAAGTGCTGTGATGTAATAATGTGTTTTCCTGACTACTGCTTATGTTGCAGAATACTGAGTAATCTGTGTGTTATGTGTGACTACTGCTAGGTTGCAGAGTAACTAATGTGTAACGTTCTGACAACTGCTAAGGTAGCAGGATAATACTGATATGTGATGTTTGGTCTGATAATTGCCTTTTGTACAATACAGTATATTTTCATATAATCTGGTGTTGTGTTTCCTTTGTGGTGGGGATATTGCGTCACGTGTGTTGTGTGTGTTGTGCAAACGCTTTACACATTGCCTCTGGGTTAAACCTGACTGCTCGTACCAAGCTACCAAGGGGGTGAGCAGGGGTTATCTTGGACGTGTAACTCCCTTGCCCTGACTAGAGTGTGTAAGTTCTGTCTGGCTGAGGTGCATACCCTAGCCAACCAGAAACCCCATTTCTAACAATATACAACATGAGTATTCATATTTTCTAGATCAGTTTCTGCCCAGAGAAGACTCCGTAAATGAGTGGAAGAAGTAACTAATCACTGTTTTATTTGTGTTGATCAATGGCCTTAATTGTTGTCAGATTTAGGGGGTCATTATGACCCCGGCCGGCGGCGGTAGCCGCCGGCCTGGCGGGGCCCGCCAGAATACCGCTGCGCGGTCAAAAGACCGCCGCGGGTATTCTGGGTTTCCCGCTGGGCTGGCGGGCGACCGCCAGAAGGCCGCCCGCCAGCCCAGCGGGAAACACCCTTCCATGAGGATGCCGGCTCCGAATGGAGCCGGCGGAGTGGAAGGGGTGCGACGGGTGCAGTTGCACCCATCGCGATTTTCAGTGTCTGCATGGCAGACACTGAAAATCTTTGTGGGGCCCTGTTACTGGGGCCCCTGCAGTGCCCATGCCATTAGCAGCCAGAACCGCCAGGAACAGGATGGCGGTATGGGGCTCGGAATCCCCATGGCGGCGCAGCAAGCTGCGCTGCCATGGAGGATTCCCCAGGGCAGCGGGAAACCGGCGGTACACCGCCGGTTTTCCGTTTCTGACCGCGGCTGTACCGCCGCGGTCAGAATGCCCATGGAAGCACCGCAAGCCTGTTGGCGGTGCTCCCGCGGTCATCGGACCTGGCGGATTTTACCGCCAGGGTCAGAATGACCCCCTTAATGTCTCTTAGTCAGAGTGGAAGTCCAATACTGTCTAAATTATTACCTTACTGTGTTTTTCGTGTTTCACGAGGTAAAAAGCCTCTTGAGATTGAGGAAGAGTATTACCATCATGTGCTTTACCCCTTCTCCCAGTTTGTCTGAGTATTTCTCAATGTTTAACTTTGCTAATGAAGATCATTCAGCAAATTTTTCCTGCTCTATTTTCCTGGTTCCGCAATGTTGACGGCTAAGAGTTGCTTCATTACAGTAGTTTCTTTGTAGGACAGCTAGGCGCAACACACATAAAGTTGTTTCACTATTTCCAAACTCGTCCTCCAACAGAATGCCAGTTTCAGACCCCTCAGATCAAACCTGAACTTTTGCCTGTGTAGCCGATGCTTGGGGGTGTTAAAAGGTATCTGTTAGATTTAATCATCATCCTCCAACAATGGAATGAAATCTAGGAGGGTTGTCATTTGCGAAGTCTGTATTCTGACAATCTTGTTAATGAAGTTCAGGTCCTATATGGATCATTAAGTCATGACGTTCGTCAGGTCAAAAAATAGGTGAGGTGTTCTTCTGTGATTATCTTAATGCACACCATTGCGACAACAGCATATTTTGTTTTTAGCACTATAGTCCTTCTTTTGCTCCTGCATAGAAAAACGCAGTTGCACAGTTTTAATGCAAAACATCTAGAAACTAGAAAATAATTTACTAAGTTTATTTTGTAGCTACAATGCATTGGGCTCAAGGAGTGGAAAGACCAGGTCGTGATCTTAATGCAACGATATATATAACTGCAGCCCCTCTGTGCCTCGCAGAGACCTCAATGCACATTCTGCTATTTAGCCCTAGGAGTGAGTGTTTTTATTCTATCTCCTAGTAATGCTTCCTATACACACACTTCAGAGTAGAATGTAGGCCGGCACATCTCACACTCCAAATAGTAAAATGAAATTATTGCAGAAAACATATCCCACACATGTTCTCTTTGTCAATTTCTTTACACATCTATGAAATGTGTAATTTTGTGAGTTAGGATGGTAAGGAGTCATAGGAGTGCCTTCGTTTACCGTAGCAACATCTGTGTAAGGAACAATGCATTTTATGCTCTTTGGAATATACATTGTAAATCAGAATAAGCCATTACGGGTTTGGACTGCATTGATTTGATGTCATGGTCAGTTAATGTTTCTAATGACAACATTTTAAATTGGCTTCTGCGCTGAAAGGCTTTGAATAGGATGCTGCTTGGTTTTTATATGTGTCCAGCTGTGTCACAGAGTTGAATGATTTTAACTATATGTAATAGAATGAGAGCTGGTTGAGCCATGGCAAGAAACAGGTATGAATGACCGAGTTGATTCCACTTGACAGAAGGAAGAAAGAACCCCTCAAGTGGTTTCTGTAAAAACATAAAAGAGCATATTTGACAGTTAGTGACACGGGGGATATTTGAATGCTGGTGTCTCATCATCCTTGCCTGTTAAAGGCTCCGTTTGCAGTACTGTTATACATCAAATGCAGATCCTGTCATTTAGCCGTCCGAATTCGTCTTGACCCAGAAAAATGACTAAATTGCTGTTCTGAGAAAAGTTTTAGTGAACTGTGCTTATTGATCAAAACAAACGAAAGGCTTGTTCAACGACCGGTTACAATGTCGGCTGGTTGTTGAACATATTGATGCTGTATAAACTAACCTTGTGGCTTAGAAAAAGGCTATTTAACTGAACTTTCTTTAATACGTGCATTTATTCGTTTATTTATTTATTCTTAGCATCACTCTAGAGCATGTCCTGCCAAAGGGAGCACATACTTTTACAGTTCCAGTGACAAGAAACCATTTAGCACTGTCTAAGGGCGTAAAACAGTGCTGTTGCAACCATTTATCTTTTTAAGACACCAGTCAGCTGGAAAATGTGCCACGGAGCATGTCTCTAAAGAAGCATCTGCAGTGCTCAATTTACGTGATGCCTTTCATGGAAGGTAAAAGTAAGGCAAATATCCAAAAGTAGTGCATTTCCGAGTTTGTGAACCACGAAAAAAGATCTGTACAAATATGCTTTTGCCATTCCAATGAGATACATTTAGTGATGTTGATATTATATTATCTTCTAGGGAAATATTTGTTGTCTAATTTCCCAACCATTGATTATTTAATATCAATGTAATACTTCATTGAGGTAAGCCATACAGTAGGTGAGGATTTGAAAGGGGCATACTTGCATGTCATCTATTTTCCCAAAATGTTCTTATTGCATTTTTGTGCCTCATGAAGTGATGATTTAATTTGAGCAAATCAACAATTTCATGAACTATAATTCAAATGTATTGCTCAAGATCATTGAAGAATAAAACATTCTACTACAAAGATGATTTGTCAAAAATTGCTCCAGGGCTAAATAAATAAATAAACTGTGGATGTAAAACTCCGAACAGCAAAGTACTGTAGTGTTAAGTTATGTTACTTAATGTTACGTTACATTACGTTATGTTACTGTATGTTATGTAGATTTGCAAGGGGCAGCCTATCAACCGTGAGGGTCTCCAGACGCTCGAAGTGTGTTTGCATCTTGTCCTTGATTTTGTAGGGCATTGCTGAAGTTGTGAGAGATATCTACTCAATGCTTATTCTGAGAAAGCATCAATGACTCTCCAGGATTGTTTGCTGAAGAATCAATGCCTATTTTATGAATGGATGGTTATGTCAAGGTAACATCCGATATAAATTAATACAGTTAATTAATACACACACAATAAAAACAGTCCTGTTGGTGTTAATGCCTTACAAATGAATGACTGTCATCTAAACTAAATATTATCGTACAGTAAATAAGTGAAAGAGTGGTGAAAGTCTAACCATTAGCCTATGTTGTTGCAGATAGTCAGGTTCACCTCTCCCAGTTTATCTCCATATAAAGTGCTTCACTGGTTGGTTGTTAGTGTGAAGGTTCATTTCAACAGAACATCTCTCAAATAAAATGATGATACAATGTAATCATACGAGATTTCAGCACCATTAATAGCTACTAGAGGTTTGCAAGTCCAAAATCATTGACTGATACAGGCTGATGGCAGTAATAGTGTTAACACGTTTAGCTTTCCCTGGATTTTACCCTTGTATTAATGGTTTACTTTGCACTAAGCCAAAATCAATTATATGCATTAGTTGAATATATATTGTAAACGTTTCTACTGGTTGTGATCAAAGTATTTTATTCCTAATGGTAAAGCATCATGGTAGGTACAGTGGTTTGGGTCAGGAGCCATATTAGGGTATCAAGATTGGTAGCTTGCAAGTAAGAAATTACTGTCAACAATTTAGTGACTATGACCTTGTCTCCAGTTACCATTAGGTAATCCTAAACTTTAGTTGATTATATCTTTTAAACTACTGGTTATTGTTGAAACTTTCAATGATGTCAGGTTACAACATAGAGTTAATGTCTCTCTTTTTGTGTCAGGGGTACAAGGGAGGTACCTTAAAAATATACACACTGCATCTATCAATCGCTAACCTCCACATAAAAAGGCCCACAAATGCCTACTCCCTCAAAAATAATTAGAGTGCTCCTTTGGACACTCTTATTTAATCAACAGCTGGTGGTTCTGTAGGGCTGTCCTGGCAGACATCAGCACACATTGTTTGTGCCACCCATTTTCCTTTGTAAAATTGCTGACTTTATAACACACATAAGAGCTTGTAGCAGAAATATTGAAAACACAAACCATCTAGCATCAGGTATCAAAACATGTGGACTTGCATTCTTAAATATGTATTTAAATATTTCTGAATTAGCTGAATCTCCAATCAGCTGGAGAAGAATATCCTTGAAGATTTCTGTGAGACAGCCTACATTTATACATATATATATATAAATATCTATATTATCTAGTGGCGGTCGCCACTAGGTTGTTATAGTTAGGACCTAGTTTCTATAGAAAAATATTTCTTTTACTTGCCTATATCTTTGGGGCCGGTTGATGAATCATCACAAACCTTTCCCCAAAAATTTGTCAGCCACATCAACTGCTGTCTGAAAAGTTTCAGGATGATCGGTCAAGTGGGGGCAACAAAGGAGGGGGTCCCAAAATGCTTTTTCTCCATTTATTTTTCCATGGTGATTTTGAACAGAGATAGCGCCAAAAGTACGGGACAGAATTACACCAAACTTGGCACAAAGGTAAGTCCTGATCCAGAAAGCTACCTTTTTGTGATTTGGTGTGAATCTACCTAGTGGCTTTCCTGAAATTAACTGGAAAGCAAATTTGTATGTATAGGGACACGTATCCTCCTTGGATCCTCCTTCGATCCTTCTCGGATCCTCCATGGATTAGAGGAAAAGCAAGGCCCTGATTGACTGGTCACAACCTGACAGAAAAGTTGTGGCCACTATTTTGTTTCCTGCATTGCCTTAGGGGTGGGATAAGAACAGTGTAAAAACATATAAGGGGCCCGATACAGGTACCTTTACCCCATAGGACAAATGGAGGGGTCCTTTAGGGACCCTTCAAGGGCAAAATATTGCACTTTTTTATGGCTGAGCTGTGAATTTGTGTATCCTCCTCAGATCCTCCACAAACCTTCCTCGAATACTTTGTGGATCTTTGCGAAAAGCAAGGCCCTGACTGGCATACCACAACCTGACACAAACATTAACGTGTGCATTAAAAAAACATAGAAACTCAGTGAAAAAAACAAAGTTTACATGAATGTTATAGTTAGGTTCTGAATTTACTTGTACAAAAGCATAAAAATTCAGCAGTTATAGTTAGAGTTCTTTCAAGTTACTATAACTCACAGCCTAAGGTAACTGTAACTCAAGCCCTTTCCATGCACTACTAATTACCCCAAATTACTCCAAATTATTGAAGAACAAACTGTGTATGATGGGGGTGGAAGTTAGAGTCAATGACAGCTCTTCCTCACTGCCAGCAGAGTGTCTTCTGTGGCTTGGCAGTAGCTTTCACAGCTGTTGCCAAGCCACAGAAAATAGCTATGTCTCAGGGTGGGCATCCCGGAACATAGCAGGAGCCAGCCCTTGGGTGTGGCAGTCCCCGTGGCCATCAGTGGCTCCTCGAGGGGGGTCACATGGCCCTCCTCCCATGAAAAGTGCCCCGGGGAGGTGGTAGTCCCTGGGGTGGTCTGAAACAAAAACCATTTTCTTTTTTTAACATTTGCCTTGGGGAGGTGGTGGTCTCCTGGGCTGCGGTCCCTCACATAGACTTTGAGCAATGCCCGGGGGGAGGTAATGGTCCCAGGGCTGCAGGGGAACCATGTGGCACCCCGTACAGAATTAGAGCAATGCCCGGGGAGATGGCAGTCCCCAGGGCTGTGGGGGGGCGGACAGCCAGTAACATTATATTAATTTAAAGCCCCGGGAGGTGGTGGTCCCTCGGTCTGCTTGAGGGGCAGGCAGACCCCACATTTCATATTTTTAATGCCGCAGGGAGGTGTAGTCCCCAGGGCTGCAGTGGGAACCAAAAGGTGCCACAGCATGAAAATGTAAATGCCCCCAGTACCTGGCCCATCCGGAGGCCTCATAGAAAAAAGCGCTGGAGTCTGCCAGTAGGTGATAAATATGGCAAGGGCACAAGTTATAGTTACCTTAGGGCATGAGTTATAGTTACTTGACTACTACTAGTTATACTCTAAGTATAACCGCTGAATTTCAATGGGTTTGTACATGTAAAATCTGAACCTAACTATAATGTCCCTGTAACCTTTGTTTTTTTCACTGAATGGCTAGGGTTTTTTAAATGTTCAGTAAAATCCCTATCGAAATGTACAGTGGTTGAGATTTAGACATAGGGCTTCACCTGTTATTGTGATGCCCCCACCCAAGCTTGCTGCTCCTGCCCCCTCCTCGTTGCCATCCATTGTCCAAGTCAATACCTCTGCTCCCTCATCACAGCCGTGTGGCCATTTTTCTTCAACTGCCATTCCCACCTGCCTTGAACAGTTAAGTTGCTGCCCCATCCACCTTCTTCCTACTCTCTGTTGTCCAAGTCCATGCACCAGCCCCCTTCTTCCTGCTCTGCATGGCCCCATGTGTTGCCACTGGCCTCCATTTAGCTTGATGTCCCTGTCCACTCCTCCTGCCTTCCATTGCTCAATTCTATGCCCCATCATTGCCCTCCTGCTTAACTGTTTGCCTAGCTTGTTTCCCCTACCAACCTTCTACCTGCCATCCGATGTCTGTGTTCTTGCCCCTGATCCCTCCTCTCTTCCCACCCTTTTTTAATGGACCTGCTACTGCCCCTCGTAACTACTCTGAGTGTTCTGTTGAGCTGCCACTGACCCCTGCCACCTGTCTAGCATGGTCAGATGACTGCCATCTGTCTCTCCCACCTCCATCCTGCCTGTCTGAGTTCTATGGTCTTATTTCATCCCTCCTGCCGTCCATTGTCCATTTTGCTACCACTCCCTTCTGCCCTCCTTGATAGCCCCTTCCCATCCTCTCTGATCACCATTGTCCCTTGTGCATGCTCCCCCTTGCCCACCATGGCCATTTTGCTGCCACTAACCCTCCTGCTTGCCATGCATGACCTTCTGTGCTGCCACAGCTATTCCCACCTGCTTTGTGTGTGCAGCTTCCTGCCCCAGACACCCTCCGACCTGTCCTCAGATGTCTGTGTGTATGCCATTACAGTCTCACTGTTGTCCTTATGGTATGGTGTGCTTCCATTGCCTACCCCACCTGCCCTCTATGGTGAGCTTGCTGCTCCAGCCCTGTCCCCTTGACCCTGCCCTCTGTTTCCCATGTGCAGGCTCCTATCCCCGTCCTATTGCCTTGTCTCGTCCATTGGCATGTCCCTTCCCCCTCCTTCCTGCTCTTCATGGCATGTTATGCTGCAACTATCCCTCCTGGCTCTCCAAAATGGTCAGCATGCTACCCTGGCCTCTTTCCCCTCTGCTCTCTGTTGTCCATGTGCATGGCCCTGTCCCCTCCCCATTGGTTTGCATGGTTCCTTGTGCTGCACTGCAATCCAGCTTGCCCTTTGAGGTGTCCTATGTGGTTAAAACCCAACACCTGCCCTGTAAGGTCAGTTTGGTGCACCCTAACATCTTCCTCCTGCCCTTTTTATCTGGGTCAATGTCCCTACCAAAGCCCTCCTGCCCTTAGTGATTCAGTGTACCATACTTGTCAACATGGGGATCTTGAAAAACAAATGAGGAATTGATTTTCCCCATTGGCTTGCACTGAAAAAGATGATTTTAGTTGGAAAACAGATGCAATAAAGCCCTTTTGGGCTTTAACACATCAGGAGTTTCCTGCCTGAAGCTGGTCTTTGGCATGCATGGTTGTACTGCCATTGCCTCTTCCTTCTGCCCTCAATGTTCTGTTATATTGCCACAACCTCTCTTGTCGGTCCTGCTTGGTCAGTTTGTTGCCCCGTCCCTTTTCCCTGCCCTCCATGGTATGCTATGCTGCCACTGCCCATTCTTCTGCCCACCCACTATGGTCAGCTTGTTGCCTCTGCACCCTCCACTCTACCTTCAATTATCTGAGACCGTGCCCCTGACCTCTGCCTCACCACAGTATGCTAATGAACAACTAGATTGCTAATATTCTATATTTATTACAAAAGTGTGGAACGCATGATGTCATCTTGACGTAATCAAAACTGTAATACCCAAAGCATTTCCTTTAGAAATTATAAAAATGAGAGGGTCTTATTACCAAAGAAATTATGGTTAGTGCTCTAAAAAACTAAAATGAGGACATACTTTCTGATTTCTCACATAGCAACAAAACACTTTAAAATTATTTGTTTTCTTGATTTTTTTTTTTTATCCAGTTGATCACTTGATTATATGTTACACTTAGAGGAGAGTGTTGCATTACGACCAGGACTGCAGACTTTTAACTGGGTAACCAAGTTCGCATTTCGGCATCAGCTCAACATCCAGTGATTCTGGGAAAATCACTTAGGCCCTCATTTCAAACCGCCAGGGTGGAGGGCAGAGGAAGCACCGCCAACAGGCTGGCGGTGCTTCCCGGGCCATTCTGACCGTGGCGGTAAAGCCCCGGTCAGAAAAGGGGAACCAGCGGTTTCCCGCCGGTTTTCCCCTGGCCCAGGGAATCCTCCATGGCGGCGCTGCTTGCAGCGCCACCATGGGGATTCCGACCCCCTTCCCGCCAGCCTGTTCCTGGCGGTTTACACCGCCAAGAAGAGGCTGGCGGGAACGGGTGTCGTGGGGCCCCTGGAGGCCCCTGCACTGCCCATGCCACTGGCATGGGCAGTGCAGGGGCCCCCTAACAGGGCCCCACAAAGATTTTCACTGTCTGCTTAGCAGACAGTGAAAATCGCAACGGGTGCCACTGCACCCGTCGCACCCCTGCAAATCCGCCGGCTCCATTCGGAGCCGGCTTCCTCTTTGCAGGGGCTTTCCCGCTGGGCCGGCGGGCGATCTTTTGGAGATCGCCCGCCGGCCCAGCAGGAAAGTTGAAATGACCCCCGCGGTCATTGACCCCCTTAGTCTCCCCATACCAAAAGCCCAAAAGGAATGTGTCCTTGTGTAATGTAACTGATGCTCATGTAAAGGACTCCAATTCCTTCATATCAAGTTGGTGCTATCAAAAACTGCAAAAAATAAAAGAATTAAGAACCTCATTATGACATTGGTAGTAAATCCCGCTTACCGCCACGGTGATGGCTGCCAACATACCGCCACGGTGGCAAATATCCGTTCGCCATATTATGACACAGACACACACCAATCTGGCAAAATACAGCCACATACACAAATCCGCCAGCCCAAAGGTCAGTGCTAAAGTGGCGGTCCCATACCGTTATGTCAACAGAACAATGCCCACCACATTATGACACACGAATCACCATGACAGACATCCAATGGTGGTAAAACATTGACGGTACATACCACTGCGCTCAGAATGGACACCCAAATACAAAACAACACTACATTGGCCAATACTAAAAACACACACCTGACACTCATACAACCATCACACACACCCACAGCACTATAAAACACACAAACACATTACCCACAACCCTTTACAAACAACAATTACTGCCAGGAGATTGACACGAACCGCACAGAGACAACTAGACACACACACCACATACACCCATACATCCCACACGCACCCCACATCACACACTCCACCACATTACCCAACACACTCTCACCAGCACACACCACACAACACCCATGTCCCCACAAAGGCATCCCCGTTTTGCTGATGAGGAGTTAAGGGTCATGGTTGAAGAAATTATCAGGGTAGAGCCACAGCTCTTTGGAGCACAGGTTCTGCAGATGTCCATTGCCAGGAAGATGGAGCTATGGCGGAGAATCATGGACAGGGTGAACATGGTGGGACAGAATCCAAGAACAAGGGATGTCATCAGGAAGAGGTGGAACAACCTACCGGGGAAGGTACATTCCGTAGCAGCAAGGCACTGGCTCACCATACAGAGGACTGGCGGTGGATCCCCACCTCCTCCCTCTCAGCTCCCAGCATGGGAGGAGCAAGTCTTGGCACTACTGCTTCTGAGGGACTTGCTGGAGTAGCCGGAGGACTGGACACTGGTAAATCCATATTTACCACTTATCACCCCCCATACCTGCATGCCATCTCACACAGATGACTAACCCCAATGCCAAGCCCTGCATGCCACACCAATGCAAAGACAGCCCTCCCAGCCCTGCATGGACACCCATCACTAAAGCATGCACAGTATGGGGAAACTAACAATCACACAACACATCACCATACACAAACAAAGGTGGCAGGGAAACAGCAATGATAGAGGGGAAGCCAGGGATGTACAATACATCACTTACATCCCCACAGGTGCCCCAGCCAATCTCAGCGGAGAGGAGGTTCCACGACTATCCAGTCCCCCAACAGAAGATGCCCCCAGTGATGTCAGTAACTCTGGACTTCAGGATCTGGACCAACAACCTGGTCCATAAGGGACCACTGGACAGTCGGTCATCCAAGCCCACTCACAGTCCACCACAGAGCCTGCCCATCAGTATCCAACACCACAGCACCCACCAAGTGTCCCCACACCTCTGTCCCCAGGACGCTTCAATCAGCAGTGTTCCCACCTGTACAGGGACCCCAGGCCACACCTCATACCCAAGACAGGGACCTGGGGTCAGTGGCAGTGGGCACACCGTTCAGGGGACAGAGGTACAGGCCAAAAGGGACACTGGGAGGACCGCTGGGCACCAGGTGGAGGACAGGCCCAGGGAACTGACTCCCCAGGAGCCCCTCACCGAGATCCTGGGAGCCTACCAACTTTCCCAGGACACGATGGGCCAGATCCTTGACAACGTGCAGGAGAACAGGCGGCCGCAGGAGGAACAGTATCTGGGGATCATGGAGGACTTGCAGGCCAATAACACCACCTTGATCTCCATAGCAGGGGTGCTGGCAGACATGGCCATCATCATGAGGGAAGCACCAGCACGGCCCCAACCCCTAGCCAGTCCATTGACCAGCCTCCACTTCCGCTGCAGCTAGTGGCCACAAAGGACCCACAGACCACCAACACCCCTCCCCCTGCAGAAGGTGAACCACCCTGCAAATTTTCCCTGCGTCCCAGACAAAAGCCAGAGACACTTGCCAAGACCACCATCAGGAAATGAGACTCTCCTGATTGTCCCCCTTGTGTCCCACACTGTCACCTTATCCACTTCGAACTGCCTTTGCTCCCCTTCCTATGGCCCCTTGGACACTGCACCTGTGCTATGAAGACTTAAAAACAATACCTTGGAAGTCCCTCCATCATCACCCCATTCCATTGCACTTTTTCCTCAATTTCATAGCACTACAATAAACACCCTTGAACACAACTTGACTACTAGTATTTTATGAGTTGAAAATGTGCATTTATGGAAACAGTCACATCTAGTGCAAATAATCTGAACACTGTGAGAGCATGGTAATAATGACCTGTGGCTGTCTGCACTCATCACATCAGTACACAGTTGTGATCTCACCAACATCTGTCAAACGACAAGCCATAGGTGACAGTAAGTTGAGATGCAATGGAAGTTATTGCCATCATGCTACAGCCACACAGAAAACATCAATAGTCAGAGGAATGGTCAGTTGTACTGTCTCACCTGTGTGTCATTGGACGTATTGATGTATAACTGATGTTCTGTAGACCTCATCCTCATCCTCTGCCTCCTCATCCTCACTGTCCTCAGGATCCACCGCTGCCACAGGGGCATCTCCAGTCTTCTCCTGCAGAAAAGGTGCATGCCGTTTATGGGCCAGGTTGTGCAACATGCAGCATGCCACTACTATCTGGCAGACCTTCCGTGTGAGTAGCACAGGGATCCACCTGTCAGATGGAGGCACCTGAACCTGGCCTTCAGGAGGCCAAAGGTCCTCTCAATGATCCTTCTGGTTCCCCCATGTGCCTCATTATAATGTTCCTCTGCCCCTGTCCTGGCATTCCTCACAGGGGTCAGCAGCTACAATAGGTTTGGGTAGCCAGAGTCACATGCAAGTTTTGAGAGACAACATTTAGCCTCACACAATGATTTGGGGATGACACCTGAAGGCATACACTAACATACAGTAGGTGGGGACCATGGCTCACCTATTAGCCACACCCTGTGCCTCTGTAGTTGGGCCATCACATTTGGGATGCTGCTAGTCCTCAGAACAAAGGCATTATACACTGACCCAGGATACTTAGCATAGATGTGGGAGATGTACTGGTCCTCCAGGCATACCATTTGCACATTCAGTGAGAGGAAACTCTTCTGATTCTGGAACACCTGTTCATTCTGGCGGGGGGACTAACGCAATATGTGTTCCGTCAATCGTCCCAACAATATTGGGGATTTGTCCCATTGCATAGAATTCGGCCTTCACAGTGGCCAGATCTTCCACCTGGGAGAAAGCTATGTAGCTGCACATGTGTTTCACAAGGGCAGACAAAACTCTTGCCAGCACTATTGAGAACATTGGCTGTGGCATTCTTGCTGCCAAGCCCACTGTCACTTGGAAAGAACCAGTTGCCAGGAAATGGAGCACTGATAGCACTTGCAAAAGAGTGGGTATCCCAGTCGGATCACAGATAGCAGATATCAGGTCAGGGTCTAATTGGGCACACAGCTCTGTGATTGTGACCCTGTCCAATCTATAGGTGACTATAATGTGCCTGTCCTCTAGTGTAGCCAAGTCCACAATGGGTCTGTACACAGGGGTATGTCTCCTGCTTTTTATCCGCAGCGGTAATATCTAATGGACACAAAAGTGAGAAGACTGTCAAAATTTGAACAATGGAACCCCAACCTCAGTGTACATAGCACATTTATCTGATGGGACAGTGAGAATGGCGAGGTCTGTGCTAATCTAGGCTGTGACGCAGTTAAGGTTGATATGACCATTGTCCGCCACCATGAAATGGCGACTGCCTGTCCTGTTTGTAGGGACAGGTGGAAGTGAAGTTACTCTGCTGATGTTGGGCGTCATGGCGGAAGGCGGTCTTGCACCGCCGCGCAATTCCTCATTGGATACTATGGGGCTCTATGGAGTACAGTGGCCAATGGGGATCTGCGTCGGCGGTGATGATGTATACCGCCACGGACGTGACTGCCATTTTCTGTTAGATTCCTCACTTGTTTCCTGACCTTCAACAGGAGAACACCTACACTGCGTGTGCTGCTGTGACCTGTGCCTGGAACCTACCATGGCCCGTGTGACCGGGGTAAGGGCCCATGCCTTCACTTCAGAGGAGTTGGAGCGTTTGGTGGATGGGGTCCTACCACAGTATGGACTGCTGTATGGGCCTCCAGACCAACAGGTCAGTACACCTTGGGCATGATGCATGTGGGAAGGATGCATGGAGATGTGTGTGCTAGCATCGTATTATTGGGGGGATGTCTTGTGGGGGTGTACATGGTGTGCGGCGGCCGATGTGTGTGCCAATGGTGACAGAGATGAGATTGGTGGGCCATATGTGTGACAGGCTAGATTGTATGTGTAATGGTGTCCTTCTGTCTGTATTACCTCTGGAGGTCAGCGCCCACCAAAAGAAGGGATTATGGCGTGACATCGCCAAGGACGTATGGACTCTGGGGGTCTATGGCAGGCAGAGCACCTACTGTCAGAAACAGTGGGAGGACCTGAGATGCTGGGCACGGAAGACTGTGGAGGCCCAGCTGGGAATGGCCTCCCAACGAGGAAGGGGTGCCCATCGGAACCTGGTCCCCTGGCGGTCTGCATACTGGCAGTGGCCTACCAAGAGCTGGATGGGCACTTGAGGGAATCACAGCAGCCACAAGGGTGTGAGTACAGTGGGCAGTACTACAATAATTGGCAGGTGGCATGGGATCCGGGTGGTGGATGTGACTTAGTCGGTGCCCCTAAGGCCAGGCCGGACATTGCAGCGTGATCCAGCCCAAGGGTAATGGTTTTATAGCAAATGCAGGTAACCTAGCTTGTTAGCATTCCATGTCAGTCAGGGCTTTGTGGGTACCAGGAGGGGTGCAGTTGATGGTGTGTGGCCCTCCTCTTGCTGTGGCATCTAGACAAATCACCTGCAGTGCAATGCATAGTGCTCAAGCCTGATCTCTGTGTGTGACGGTGCTGTGTATGCCAACTGTGGTGTTGGTGCAGTAATTGACCCTGTGTTTCCTTTCTCTCTCTCCCCCCCTTTTTTCTTCTGTCATCCTGTCCATGTGTGCATTAGCATCATCTGGCGAAGGAGGAGGGGCACCCGCGACAGAGGGAGCTGCATCCCACAGGACCCTGGAGGCAGAGTCCATCGATACCTAGGGAACCAATGGGACAGAGGGCCCTGCTGCCCAGATTGAGGAGGCTATTGACCTTCTGAGATCCATTTCTGTAGGGCAGTCAACCGTAGTGAATGCCATCCAGGGGCTGGCATCCCACATGCAGCAATGCAGTGCATTCCTGGAGGGCATTCACAGTGGATTGGCGGCCCAACAGAGATCGATTCAGGGTCTGGCCTCATCTCTGATGGCAGTCATTGTCCCTGTTTCTACCGTCCCTCCTCCAACTACCACTTCCCAGTCCTAGTATCCCCCACCTCAACCCATCCCATACACACATACAGACAAGCATGCATACAGGACAACACACAAGAGTGGCACAGTCAAACACAGGCACCACACTTCATCCCACAAGCACTCAGACAAACACCAGACAGTTGCAGACATAACCACATTCACTGCCTCTACTGACTCCCACTCCTTCTCCTTCTCCACCTCCCTCATGCATGCACATGCATACCTGCATGCACTGCATCAGCATCCTCCACCAGTATCACCCCACCAAGCAGCACACACACCTCACTAGCAGACACCTCCACAACATCCATGCACGGGTCCCCTGTATCCTCTCCTACCATGTCTGTCCCCTGCTCCTAAAGGACACAAATGCAAGCCTAACAGACACACCTAACAGCCATCTACCTCACACCAGCACACTGCCGATGCACCTGCACCCAAGTCCAGTAGACATACACCCATCCCTAGTCCCTCATCCCCCCCACCATCCCTAAGAAGCTTTTCCTTGCCCAACTTGACCTCTTCTCTCCCCCTCCCCCTGTACTGCACATAAGACAGGGTCCCAACGACCCAGCCCAGCACCTCAGCCAAACAGTCCACGCGGACAGTGGTGGCACCACCTAGTCTTGGTGGCACCACCTAGTCTTGGTGGCAAGTCAGGGAAGGATCCCACTCCACCAGCCAGGAAGGTTAAGGATCCCACACCTCCTGCCATGGAGGGAAAGGAGCCTGCACCTCCTGCCATGAAGGGGGAGAAGTCCTCAACCCCTGCTGGGAAGGGTAAGGATCCAACCCATCCTGCTATGAAGGGGAAGAAGCCCTCAAATCCAGCAGAGGCTATCAGGGTGACACCACTACCACCAGTGGCCACGGGCCCCCACCACCAGCTGAGGAAGTGCATCCCTCATCTCCAGCAGAGGCTGCCCAGGAGTCACCTCCACCTGCCAACATGGTGCATCCCTACCTCCAGCAGAGGCTGCCCAGGAGGCACCTCCACCTGTCAACAGGGTTCAGCCCTCACTTCCAGCGGAGGCTGTCAAGGTGATACCACCACCGCGCCACCACCAGTGGTCACGGGACCCTCATCGTCAGCTGAGGAAGTGCATCCCTCACCTCCAGCAGAGGCTGCCCAGGGGGACCCTCCACCTGCCGACACAGTGCAGCACTCACTTCCAGCAGAGGCTGCCCAGGAAGCACCTTCACCTGCTTACACTGTGCAGCCCTCACCTCCAGATGACACAGTGCAGCCATCACCACTAGCAGAAGCCATGTAGGCCACCACCCTCCTGGGACTGCTGTACAAGGGGCTCCCTCCAGGAGCAGTGGGCATGTTCCTCGCCAGAGAGATCGTGACCTTGCACTCCCCAGCACTGAGAAATGGGCATGGAGCCCCCTCCAGAAGCAGTGGGAAAGTCCCCCACCTGAGAGACTGTGACCTTGTACTCCCCAGCACTGAGAAATGGACATGGAGCCCCCTCCAGAACCAGTGGGAAAGTCACCCACCTGAGAGACTGTGACCTTGCACTCCCCAGCACTGAGAAATGGGCATGGAGAAGAACCAGTGGGCTTGTTCCTGTATTCGGCTGAGGTGCCCCCGACACCCCATCCCACTGAGGTGCCTGCCCACCTGCAAACTGATGCTCCTGCAGAGTTCTATCTGGATGAAGTCAGTAATTAAGTTGGGCCTTGGACTATGCCCTGTGGCCAGGTGGTCCCTTAGTATAATGGACTGGGCATTGGCTCTTTGTGTACATTTGTATATATCTGTTTTTCGTAAAATTGGTTCATGTGGTAGCTGTTAATATCAATACATTCTCATTACTGCATTCTTGTTGTCCTTGCATTATTTTGCTGTGTATGGTGTGCCATTGTTTTTCATCTGCAGCTGGTTGTGTGTATGGTGTGTGTTGTGCGTGCGTGTGTCACTCTTGTTTTCCTCCCTCCCTTGCGTGCTAGGCGGCTGTACTCACCGTTGTCGTCTTTGTCAGCGTTGGTGTTCCAGGTGGAGCATGACGTAAATGAGCATCGGGAAGACTTGCAGTTCCAGTTCCATGGCGGCGTTGTTCTTCCCTGTGTCTCCGATGGTTGAGCCTTTGCTCTTCTGTGATGTGTTTCCACGAGGCTTTTGATGGCATTGGTATCGCCCTGGAAATCCTGGCGGATTGCATAGTCAAAATATGGTGGGCGGTAGTTTGTCTTCCGCCTGGCTGTTGTTGGCTACCGCCGTGGTCAGTGTTGGTAACGCCCTGGCGGTAGGTGTGGTACATTGGCTGTCCATGGGAGTTTTCTCTGCCATGGTCATAATTTGATGGTAATTACTGCCAGCCTGTTGGCGGTATTACTACCACTTTATCACTCACTGCCAGGGTCATAATGAGGGCCTAAGTGGTTTGTCCACTTTCAGAAGAAGGCCAATTGATAAGGCGGACCAAATGGAAGCATGTGAATAACTCCTCCCTAGGGTGGGGGCAGAAAGCCACAAGCCCAAGAAAACGGCCCCTGGTGATTCGTGGGTGACTTTTAAATCCACCAATCACAGGGCTCTAGCCCAGATTAAAATGGAAGAGCCTGAACTTTCACCCAATGCAGCTCTGGAGGGGCGTGGTTTGTGGATTACGTGTTGTGATTCTTTGCAGCCATGGTAGAGCGCTTTGTCTTCACTTGAGGAGCCTACTTTTGAAAGACCCAATCAACCTCTATGGAAGAGCATCTCATGATTTGTTCAGTGGCCAGCATGGAGTGGACATGCTTGCCACTCTCTCCTAACTTCCCCTCAGGCCTCCGACAGAAAGTAGAGGGGCCTTACCATGGGAGGCACCATTTCAGGAGCAGTGATAAAGAGTTTTTGGCTCCCGGCCAGCACCACTTCAAGAGCGGCTGTAAGGATTTCTGTTACCATTTGTATTGAGGGAGCTGCCTCCTCTATAAGTCTAATTAGCCTATTTACATGTTGGGCGACCAACGAGCTTCCTTGTGGCTAAAGCAGCATTATTGTTGCCAACATTTAAAGAACTAAAGAACAAACAGCAGCAGCAGCTTTAATTCGCTGTCTTTTGCTAGCACAAACAATTCTTTTGGAACACCTTTAGTGACCCTCAGGTTGGTCTCATTGCCAGCACCAGAAATTGCCTTGGCATCCCCAATGCCTTGAGACCCTCCTGGGTGAGTAGCTGCACTTTACAAAACTTGATTGATTGATACCTTCAATAAACTATTGTTTGGACTCATTTCATGAGGTGACTGGGAACGGTTGCTTCTAACACCACCACAATCTCTGCCTGGGTACAGGTCACTGCTGGCTTGCACTCTCGAGCAATTATAATGGCATGGTATCTCCAAAAGGAACCCAGGGCAACTGAGGAGTATCAAGCATGAAGTAGTCTGCAATGGAAGGGATAGGGAGAGGAAGCAGACCACCCTTTTTAGGGATGAGGAGGAGAGTGTGCAGGGGCTGAAGAGACAAGGAAAGGCTACGGCCATCTCATGACCTGAGCTAGATGCTACACCTGGAGGAGCTCCTCGTGAAAGCTTGCAAACTATTGGCCAAGCAATGAAAAGTGCAGAGTGCAGCTTCAGAGGATAGGCAAGGAGCTCCAGGAGCACTGCAGGGATCAAAACCAACATGGGGGGAATGTAGCAGCTGGGAACACAGAACCCCCATCACGAGCTCCAGGCGCAGGGCTAATGGAGCCAGAATGGCTCTGTCTGCAAGGGTCTCTGTGTCCTGAGGACAAGGAGATAGGAAGAGCACTACCAAGGTGAAACGTGCAGCCACAGAACAGCAGAAGCAACAGGACCGAAGGGGCAGTGAGAACCCAGTGCCCATAGAGGAGGATGCCTGGCGGGTCACAACCCGGAAGACGAGACGAGACTGGGGACGAGAGCGAGGAGGCACCTAGAACCTGTATAGTGGTGACCCCAGAATAAAATGGACAACCAACAACATGAGATAGTGAGACACAAGTGCAATGCGATGAGCATGGGCCGCACAGTAAGGGGGGCAACTAATAGGAGTATTACTAACTTCAGGACACAGGTGGGCATGGTTAACTCCACTCAGCAGGATATATCAAGGCTGATGAGAGCGTCAAATCATGCTCAACCACAGCAAGGTCTTTCCAGGCTTGCGGGGGGACAGGTCCTGGGGCACAGCCACCTACCTCTCTTACACTGTTTTCAGTCAACCCCTGGTGGGCTTGGCGGGGAGCAGTGGCCCCTCTTGATATGGGTATGCCACCATGCTAATGGCCTGCTATGAGACCCTGGCTTCCCCCAGTGACATGGGGTAGACCCGCAGACACAATACAAAATGGTCCAGGGCAGATGGGGCAAGACTCTGGGCTAGTAGGGACATCTAGCAATGCAACACAGGTGTTGGGGCAGGCTCAAACAGGAGAGATGAGAGTGCTGGGGAGAAAAAGCAATAATGTGGGAAAGACAAGGGACCAGAGATTGGCACCAGGAATAAGGATCAGGATTTGGGTCAAAGGTGTCACCAGGGCCACTGGTCACATATAGGAGAAGCACTTGATAAGATTATGGGATTTGTCCCATGTACTAACTGTAAGGACTGTAAGCATAGCCAAAAAGCCAGGTATTATAAAATACCAGGAGCAGAAAAAAGAAAGAGGATTAATTAATTATTGAATTGTAATTCTGAAAATGTGGTGTCTTGTTTGATATGTTCATGTAATAAGAAGTATGTAGGAAGTACCATACACTCTGCTAATAAGGGAGTATTTGAGCACATGCGAGCAATTACAAATCATGATGTCACGTATTCCGTGGCTCAGCATTTTCAACAGGTAGATCAGCGCAATAAGGATTTATTACGTTTATTCTGCTTGGACCAGGTTGGCAGGGATGAGAGAGGGAGCAACAGAATGTGGAAGCTCAGACAACTGTAGTCCCAATATATTGTACAATTAAGACTAACGTGCCACAAGGGTTAAAGTCCATTGAGAAGTTCTGGACACATATAGGTTGAAGGTAGAAGTATTTGGCTAAATGAGAGCAGTTTACTTGCCCATTCATGGCCTAGTAACTAAACTGAGTGGTGACTGGCATATTACCCTCTTATCTGAGAGATTATAGACAGAGTGGCAATTGAATAGGTCAATACGATGTTAAATATTGTTGTTACTATATTTTGTGTTATTTTATTTTGATTCTATTTTCTTTTTCAAATTATTAATTATACATTATGTAGCAGCAAGAGTTGCAACCCTTAAAAATATATTTTTTATTACTACACCCATATAAAAGTATTAGGATATCCATTTTGATGGCAGC
Source organism: Pleurodeles waltl (assembly GCF_031143425.1). Classification (NCBI taxonomy): domain Eukaryota; kingdom Metazoa; phylum Chordata; class Amphibia; order Caudata; family Salamandridae; genus Pleurodeles; species Pleurodeles waltl. The sequence goes on from NC_090437.1 coordinate 836,232,680, forward strand.
TAATTTAGGCACAAACATGATGATGATGATATGGCATGGATTTATATATTCATTATGACCATGACCTAAATTATATCAAGCATGTTAAATTTAAGGTAGTATGGGATGCTTGGCTGATATGGAATGTGTGGAATACAGGGGGTGGGAAATAGTATCTCAAACAAACATTCATATTTACAGTTGTGGAATAATAATCTATTCCCTTCTATATTTCAGGAGTCTTTATACTTTACCTGGCATGAATCTAGTTTTGAAATAGTTGGTCAATTATTTTCAGACAAGTCATTTCAAATCAGTTCGGATCTGCAAGAGGGGTTTACTCTCCATTCCAAAAGCATTTTTAAAAACCTACAGGTATGGCATATTTTATGAAGAATCAAACTTTTCAATTCAAACCTAATTGTCTTTTTAACTTACTGTTTAACATTAGGTGTAGGATTACGATTGGTGAATAATACACCTGTTTTCTGGTACTAGGCACAACCGTCTGAATAGACTGGCTGGTAAATGAACTAATAAACTGGGGCATTTGGTTTATGTATATCTAATTAATTATGCTTTTATTTTTCGTCTATTTATGTAATATCAGCCTCATTCAAACTTTCCTAAACAATGTATGTTTTAGTCCATGTCTGATGCATTGGCAAAGTGAACTGAAGGGAATAATGATACTGTATTCATGTCATCGATGTGGTGCGAGGGAAGCAGATCTAGTACATATGTCTGCAGGTTGTCCTTCTCTTTCAGACTATGGGCTGGCTACCTGAAAATCTACATGTGGACATGAAATTAAATGTACAAAACGTTATGTTGGGTATTTATTGATAGTACCAAAAGCAAATATACCCATGCTATCATCGCCATACTATGTGTAGCTCCGGAGTGGAAGAGGAAACTGTCTCCTTCGCTGAACATGTGGGTAAATTCCATGTGTAATTATTTTTTTATGGAATTTGCCGCTCTGAAAATCAAAGGGAGGAAGGGTTTTGTGAGACTTCCAACAACATGGGACCAATAATTTGGACTTGGCTATTGAATGCTTCATGATATAGACTTAAGGATACACTGTGTTTCCTTCTCCTTTTTTCGATTGTATTTTTTGTCAATCCATACTAGAGGCAACCTCCTCAATAAAAAAGTAATATCCTTTGGCATTGCTTGCTCTTTATGTTGATTTATTCAGCAACATCCCAGGCCTCTATACCTTATTTTTTGCAGCCAGAAGTGTACACCAAATGTTAAGAGCTCTGCTACAGCCCCTGAAAGGCAAGGTGGCACTTCTTGATGAGTCATTTACCTCACTCAGATCCACGTGTGTGCAGTAGCGGCTGCTGGCAGAAAGGGGTTGAGGTGTGGGGGGGGCAGCACACAGAGCAGGAGGCCCAGGGGGCAGCGTGGGGAGTGAGGTGCAATAAAAAAAAAATAAGCCTACCTGGTGCCTCCGTGTTCCACCACTCCAGCTGCCCCTCGGCATCTTCCTCCCTCCCCACCCAATCCTGACGTTTCTCTTTTGCTGTTACCAGCATTAGAGAAGTGCCAGAATTGGCCTGAGCGTGCAGAAATTACGCTCAGGGAGGGAGTGGGACACTTAGCTTGGTCTCCACCCGGCTGTGCAACACAGTCGGGTGGAGAGTTCAAATTGTGCATGTCAGTTTGGCCGGCCTCATACAGCCGGCCAAACTGACATGCACACTTAGAAGCGCACCACCACTCCTTCTCTACCTATTGACGTGGAGGATGTTGGCCCACCCCACCCTACAAAAGAGGAAAAATAAAGGGATATTATAATACTTTTATTATACCTTTATTTCTCTGCTTACAGCAGTGGGGCGACGCTTCTCCGCCATAGTAGAGGGCCCCCTCCACCTGCATGCCCAATGGAAGCTGGAAACCTGGAAGTGGCACCTCTTGTTTCCTTGTTCATGAAAACCCCAGATCTTTGAATGTTTACATCCACTAGAGTGAACATACAACACACATTTTCAGGTGAACATTAGGTGGAAGCTCTTGCACTATTTTGTTTCACCTGCCACCAGATGCATTACATTGACTTCAAATTAAAATATGCTTCTCTGAAAACCCAAACCTTCCTAGATTTTCCTATCCTGAACCAAGCCAAATTAAGTTCCCCGCTGGGGAATTGAGATCACATTAATATATCAAGCCTGATATGCCAGATGATCAGGTACTTCAAGGCATTCTCACCGTGCTGCATCACTGTTTTGTTTAAGGAAAGAGCCTTTACCTTTTTCCATCAATTTTAACGCCTGCTTATAGCAAGTGTTAAAATGATGCACCCATTTTAGTCAATTGACTTCCCTGTGCTTTGCTTCACTAGTGTCAAAATTTATGAAGTGTCAATCTTGATGCTGTTGTCCTAATGACTGCCATGGTGTGCAGTATTGTAAATATGGTGCAACCATGGTGTCATTAGGTGGGGTAGAGGTGACAAATGAATAATGGTGCATCGGGCTGATGTACCACTTTCTTGTAAATATGCCCCAAAGTTTACACTGAAATAGTGTTTGCAAAGAATAAACAATAACAGACTACAGCTATGCTGCTGACTTTGGGAGTGGGTGGATACTAGCTAATTGAGAGTCCCACTTGACCCAATAAAGGCCAAACAATGTCTGCTTAACGCTAATACCTAGTGAAAATGCATCAGCATTTGATATTTTGACCACGCACTTTTTTTGGTGAAGTTCTTTTGAAGGGCAAGAAAAGCACTGGTAGAACAAAACTCTGCCAATGTGGAATCTAAAGCCAGTTGGCTATATAAGGTGTCACTCATTAGGACGCCTGTACTAGCCACCGAATTCCCATCACTAAACATTATTGTTCTATTCCATGCAATTATGTTAATTTAAATGAGATTGCATAGTACTTCTGCAGTGTCATTTGCAGTATAATTAAACTTCTATTTTGCAATTCTTTTTAGATCTGGTCCACCCACAAGGCATATAGAAAAGAAGCTCTGGAGATTGAACTTGTTTTTTTTTCAGTTTTGCTGTGGATTTGCAGAACTTTAACAATTTCATAGCAAAATTGGAAAAAAATGGTTTTTGACCCCTGGCGGGGTTGCTATGGGACCCTGCCACCAGGTCTGGAGGGTCAGGGCATACCTACCCTGCCCCCTTATTGTTTTCTTGTTGTGCTTTCTTGGTACTCTGAGAAGTCCAAGTCCCAAAGTGGTTGCAACAGTTTCTGGTTGTAGTGTTGACAGCCAATCAGATATCAGCACAGGTACTTTGAGATGAGCAGAGCATCTGCACCCCTAGATATCTATATTTCTTTTTCTTTTAATATCTCTGAAACTACTGAACAGATTTACACTAAATCACAAAAAGCACGCTTTCTGAAACAAGGCTAGCTTTCCTGCAAATTTGGTGTAATTCTGTCCAGCATTTCAGGCCGTAGTCGTTTTCAAAATCCCTATAGGAAAACGCATTTTGGGACCCCCCAACCCCTTTTTCCCCAGCACCTGCTTGGTGGATCAACCCAAAACTTTCATGACAGCAGCTAAGCCATCTATCATATTTGTAATCCTATTTATATTTTCAACATGTAAGAAAATGGGGATATTTTGCATTTGGTATACACAAGCATGGTGGCTGCAAAAACAGTATTTGAAAGTAGATAGCTTCAGTACTCTTTATGCCACATTTTTATTCCACCAGAAGGAGCAGCCCGTATGAGTTTTAAATTGACGTAATATGCATGACAGTGTTAGCTTCAATTTTACAAGCACTGAGAAAAGCATTATTGCTGAAACGTGTCTGCTTGCACTCAAATTTTGAAAGTAAGATCTCATGAGTTCTCCGTGCTTCTTTTTGAAGTACTGCAATGTAACGCACGCCCACCTACACAAATTAGGAGACACCCATCCTGGGGTTCAGCAGTCCCTGGTCGGATCCTTTGGAACATATGTGTATATATATATATATATATATATATATATATATATATATACAAACACAATACTGGTGGTCACAAGTAGGTAGATATAGTTATAACATAGTTTCCATAGGTAAATCATTTTCTGTTTTGCCAATAACTTTGGCACAGTGTCTGACAAATCAAAACTATAATGACAATCGGTTCAGATGTTGTCTTGACTGTTTCAGTGTGATCCATCAAGCGGGGACCATTTTCCCCATGCATTTTCCCATACAGATTTTGAACACAACTACAGCCCGAACCGCTAGATCGAAGTATACCTAATTTGGCAGAGTGCAAGCTCTTGGTCCAGAAAGCATGCTTTTTGTGATTTGGTGTAAATCCATTCAAAAGCTTTAGAGTTAGTAAAGGAAACAGAAATATAGATATTGAGGGATATCTGTGGATTTCGGAGATATTGTGCTAAGATCTGATTGGCTACTATCTCTTCAATCACAAAATGTTGGCAGCCATTTTATGACTCAGTCAGCTGAGTTCCAAAAGAAAATTTATTAAAAGGGGGCTGGGGCCCAGCCAGGGCAAATAAGCATTTTTTAAAAAAAGTCTGTAAAATCTGTGGATGAGCTGCGGATCTGCCAAAAATATAAAGAAACAATTGTGGTCTTCCTTTCACCTATATGGGTGGGCCAGGTCCCGGAGGCACAGACATACAAAATAAAAAGGAGTGGGGTGCACGGTGTCCCCATGCAAGGACTTTGTTCAGCTCCGGAGACCATCACCTCCCCAGGGCTACATTCAAAGAAATAAATAGGTAGGCCCTCAAGGACCCCCAGGCTCCGCAGACCACCACCTCCCCAGGGTTTTTTTTCAAAGTAAGGAGGGAGGCTCATGGATCCCCCTCCTGGGACGTGCAGAAGCCCAGGTAACCACAACCTCCAAGAGCTAAAATGAGTGTAAAGCAAGGGGTACACATGGACCCCTGACTCTGGGGTCCACCACCTCCCTAGGGCTAATTTCTAATTTTAAAATAGGGAGGGTGCCCCCTATTTTAGGCCATATATGGCACCAGGTACCACCACCCCCATGGGGCAGGCCCATGATAAAGCAAGGAGGGTAGTCATGCATCCCCCATCCCAGAACCATTTATGGTCCTTGGGACTGCCACCCTCCAGGGCCAGCTACTGCTATCTCCAGAGGTGTCCACCCTCAGGATATAGCTGTTTGCTTTTTCTTTTCTGGAGCTAAGACAGCCCTCAACAAGCAAAAGCAAAAACTAACTCAACTTCCAGCAAGTGGGAGATGTAAAAATGCTCTTGCTTGCTGGAACTGGAGTTGTCATCTATTTCCCTGCCCACAGTCATGCGGGGAAGGAAAGAGATAAAGTGTTGCTGCTGTATGCAAGGAGCAGCATTTCCAGCAGCTCCCTGGATGCGGGTTCAGTGCCGGCTCCCACAGAAGGCGGGGAGCCAGCTGGGACCGCACGGGCCTTGAGGCTCCCCCACCGTCTCCTGCTTGTTGTGAAGATGGTGACCTCTTATTGGATAAATACTTAAGGCAGGATTAATTCTGGCATGATACTCATTTAGCAGAAATTAAATGTTAACAGGAAGCACTAACAGATATAAACAAAGCAGGTGCCCAAGTTGAAGCTCCACTTCTGACTTCTGTAAGGTACTAATTATCCTAACTTCTTGCATATGACCAAGGCAAAGCATGTGTTTTTTGTGTGCATTTCCACCTCAAAACGTTATCTGTCATCCTTGATAGTGGTGTTTGCATCCTTGTTTTTTTTAGTGCAATATCTTAGGTATCGAATGCGACCACTGTTTTCTTTATTATCATCTTATGCTCAGACCAGAGACCGTTTTCTCCCTTTTAAAAACTACATGTATGTAAAATGGTCTACAAGCCCCTCAAATGTGCCCCTGCCCCATATACATTAATGGTATGCAACGTGTTCCTGACATTTTCCCAGGAAGATGGACAGCTTACTAAATGGACCCCTCAAATGCATTTCCTGTTGATTTTGGAGACATGCTCTTGACACACAGAAGTATGATCACATCTCTACCAATGAGTGGCATGGGGTAGGATGGTTATAGGTGGTAGGCCACAGGACCCGGCCACAGGCCCAGGCCCTGTGTACAATCCCTAATGTGCACAGCTAAAGGCTGTATGTGGTTGGGTGGTAATAGGAGGTTGGCCTCAAAAGATACAGACACAAGAAGATTTAGCCTTATCCAGCTATACCAAAAGTGCATGTTTAACATCCAAAAGGCACCACTGTACTTCTGAGTCAGGATATCCTTCAGTACTAAAGGCCAGACGAATAACCTCCTGAGCCCTATAAAACTGGGTAGCCACCTTGGGAACAAAGGAAGAATAGAGACAGAGAATCACTCCATCGTCAAAAAAGACAAAAAAGACATCCTTGCCATAAAAGTCTCTAACTCTCCACTTGACCTAGTAGAAGTTACAGCCTTCATAAATAGAACTTTAAAGTACAAGAACTTAATATCCACCATCTCTAAAGGCTCAAAAGGATGGGAGACTAATGTGTTTAGCATCTGAGGTAGATCCCATAAAGGAAATAATGGTTTTACCAAAGTCCTGGGTAGAGAAAAACTGCACAACCTTGCCATTAAGTCCTCTGCATCAGCCAGATTACTCCAAGGAGACCTAAATGCCCGAATAGCTATCCACTGGGCCTACAAGGTGGAAACTGACAGGCAGTAAGCAAAACCTTCCCACAAGAACTGCAAGACATAATTTGATGATATTCAAAACGCGAAAGCTGTAAAGGCACATACCACCTTTAAAAGTAGACGTTTTTTCCGGACTGCTGAATTGCTTCTTCTAAATGGTGTGACTGACCCTTTTGCTGCAATCCCCTACTTTCAATTTCCATATTGAGAATTAAAGCCTCTGTAGAGACAGGAAGATGGATGCCCTGAGAGGGGAGGATGAATATGGGGTCAACCAAGGACCCTGGAATGCTAGTGACCGGCTCATGAGAAACCATTAGTGCTTTGGCCAAAACAGTACCACCACTACCATCACCCTGAGTTCTCCCAACAGTCTGAACAATAATCAAGAATCAGAGGAACAGGTGTGGATGCACACAAACGCTGATCTGACCAGAGCAGAGTCAGAACACCATTCCCCATGCATCCTCCTACAGAATCTGGGAACAAAATCTAAGAACCTGAGCATTGTTCAGGGAATCAAATAGGCCTCGGAAAGGCACACCAAAACCTCTTGAGCAGCTGATGAAAGATCACCATGGTCAAAGACAGTTCCTGGGATTATGGGAAAACCCAGCTGAGGAAATCTTCCACCCTGCTGTCTACCACTCTGATATGGACCGCCACTGCAGATTGTAAGTGAGTCTCTACCCATTGAAAAAGCATGGTAGCCACTGTATTTAAGCAACTAAATCAGGGACCTACTGATTGTTTGGATAGGCTACTGTCACCAAATTGTTCGATCTGACCCCCAGGTTGTACTCAACAAGATATTGCTAGAACCCCATTACTGCCCTGTAAACAGCGATGAATTCCCTCCAATTAGAGAAACATCTGCTTGCTTGCAAAGTCAAATTCTGCTGCAGCAACCAGTCCCCTTGAGTGGCCCCCCAACCCAATAAACTGGTATCCATTGTGAGAAACTTGGGAGGATCCTGCTGAAGAGGAACCCCACGGATAGTGACACTGGCAGAGTCCACCACCTTAACTCCCTCACCACTTTCATTAGTACTGGAACCAAAAATTTGAAGTCCCCCAACCCAAAAGGATGATACCACAGAGAGTGAAGATGGACATGAGCCCAGAGCACTGTGAAGTCCACCGCTGTCATGTGCCCTAGTGCCCTAGAAGTTTCAACCACTGTCACACTGGTAGGGATCAGCAGCTCATCTCTCACAGAGACTGTGACCTCAAGACTGCTGCCCTGGCAAACGGCAGTGATACTTGTTTGAGATCCATGTGAAACTTGGCCCCTATGAAAGCAAAGCTTGTAGGAGTCAACTGGCACTTCCTTGGTTTAAAAAAACAAATCCATGAGCCTGAACATAAGAGCACACTAAGGCCAGATCATGTAACAATTGTTCCTTCATTGGAGCCCGCAGGAGCCAGCCATCTAAGTAAGGATAAAGGTGAATCCCTTGCAGATGAAAAGAGGTCTCCTTTTGATGCAAAATCTGTGGTACGTCTGACGGTCTGGATGGATTGGGACATGATAATAGGCATCCTGCAGATTAGCATACACATGAAGTGCCCCTCGACCACCAATGGAATGACCAACTGTAGTGTTTCCATTTTGAAGATCATGGTCTTCACAAATCTGTTAAGGGCTTTGAAATCCAATACTATTTGAAAACCCTCTATGGACTTTTCCACTAGAGAAACTATTGAGTAAAACCCCTTGCCCTTCCCCATCTGTGGAACTTCTGATACTGCCTCCTTCTGGAGAAGAGATTTGATCCATTAACAAAGGGCCAGTCTCTTTACTTCCTTGGAGGGCCATGGAGTTGGTCTGATCCTGGAGTCTTTTCAGAGAGAGCCAAACTCTATCTCGTAACCTTCTCAGAATATATCCAGAACCCATGCGTTGGATGTAGATACCTCCGACTCATGGAGAAAGTGTTGGATCCTGCCTCCGACCTCAAGCTTCTGACCATCTAACATATAGTCATGACTGTAGTTTTGGTGGAGATGTTGTCTTCTTATCACTCCCTTTCCTGAACTGGAACTTCCTGTGTGAGTGCTGCAGTTGACTATGAGAGAGTTGATGAAAAGGGGACTTTAGTTTTAAAGGCTGTTAGTCCGAAGAAGGCTACTTCAATGAAGAAGAATGCTCCTTCTCATTGAAAGTTTTGTGGAGTTTCTCCTCAAGTTCAGCCCCAAAACAATTGATTGCTATGAAAACGTAACCAGAGAGCATGAGCCTTCTTATTCAAGTCAGCGCTCCAGTCTTTCAACACCAATTTCCTTCTTACAGCAGTAGATGTCCCTCCAGAGTGGGCAGTAGCTCTTATTATATCAAATGAAATGGCATACTTATATTCCAGCTATGACTCAATCTGTTCCAAAAAGCCAGAACAATACAAGGCATCATCCACAGACTTGAATAGAGTTTTATCCAGATACCTGAATAGAGTTTTAAGGTCAGAAATTAAAGAGTTGGGGACATAGGTTCCATAGATGCAAAGCCAAATGAGAACCAGAATAGATTTCTCTAGGGCAGTGTCAAACTTTTTGTCAGTAGGGTCTTAAATAACTGCATCCTCTCCCAATAAATTTCTCCTAACCAGACTAACAACAAATGAGTCAATTGGAATAGTATCAGGAAGATTTTGATGCATATCGTGAAGAGGATAGAGTTTAGCCATAATATACAACAGAATTATTTTATATAGGTCTTTCCACTCCCTAAGGATCTCTGTAATAAAAGGATAAACTGGTAAGTCTAGATGTGAAAAACTTTGAAACTGTCTAAGCAGGGAACTGGAAGATGCCACTGGCATTCCCTCCTCTGGAAACCCCATATTACTCTTCACATGCAAAATTAAATTAGGCAACAAGTCTTTCAATATGTATTTCCCCCTGCTTTCCTCTGTGCCAGGAGCCTCTCCCTCAGGGTAAGAAGTTGCTGAAGACAAGACTAGCAGTTTATCTCACCCCAGCCGCTTACCAGGGTAAAGCTCCCACAGTGTTTCCCTAATGAGGTGCTAGAATCGTACTTCCCTACTGTCTCAGTGCTGTTTTGAAAGAGACTGGATGAAGAAGAATCCGAGGAGGAAGTGGACTCCCCATGGGCCCCATCCTTTGAATGAAACCCAATTATAACAGTGTACAGCCAACCCCATTGAATTACAAGAAGTTATAAATCTCCACTGTACAGATTCACCAGGTTGCAAGCTTCTTAAAACTCCCCTTACCTTCCAAAAGCTTGGAGAAAGGAGGCCGACTGACACATGTGCGCAGGCCTCCATGCATGCACATGAGCTCCTAGATTCGGAAGGAATAGTGATGCCATGTCAAAATGCTCACGATCCCCTTCCATCCTTGTTGCCTGTGTCTCCCTCCAAGTTCAGCAGCCAGGGAGATATACACCATCCATTGTCAACCTTCCAGCCTAGCTAAAAGGCCTACCAGTGACTCTCATTAGGCCACTCAAGCCCTGTAGGAGGCACCCTTCTCTGAGCACTCACTAACGCTGTTGGCCATACAGAAACGATAACAGGTGGCATGCTGGTTAGGTATTGCCTATATATGCTCCAGCATGAGGGGGAGGAACAATATCTACTATTCCTCAGTTCTTCCTTCTGTATGGCAAGATTAATACATCTCATTAGTGATGAAGGGGATGAGGACAAGGGGACCTGTAGGTAATGTGCTCTTTGTCTGGTTTAGCAGCATTGTTATATGCTTGGTACACATCTACAGGCAAATGAGATGTATAATGTGATACAGAAATGGCTGGAGCACATCTTGGAATAACTGTAACTGCATGCCATGGCAGTTATGTTCCTTTTTTGGACATCCTGACTTCAAATGCAAAAATTGCAAGATGATCAATAAGGTTTAAAGTATTATACAGCTGTCAATTTTGCACAGGGTATATCTAAATCAATCCAATCAACAGAAGTAAATAGAATTTGCTAAATTTAAAATTAATTTCTCCTTCCCCACTACCCTCATGCTCTATGCCCAGAAGACGTGTAGTGCACAGCTCTGATTTCAGACCTTGCACTTCCCTCCTCACAGTCTACTGAATATTAGACATGCCCTGTTTACAAATTCCCACAAATTGTTGCACACAGATTTTGGCCATTTCTGCAAGACCCTTAGTGTAGACTATAGAATTAAGACACTCCTTGCATCTAGTTTCAGTGGTCACTCAGGAAGCAGTTTCTTTTAGCTTCATTGTTTTTAAACTCACAAATTACTATTTCATTTTCACACTTTGGCTCACTTTGTGGTTCAAAAACAGTATATTATCATTATCCCCTGATCCCTCAAGAAGTTAGGATGGGTATTTTATTTCCTCTGCAGCATGGTCCACATAATTTGCTTTTGGCGAAAATTTTTGAAAAAGCATGTTTGGTTTGTGGTTTACAAATAAAGCATCATGTAACTGTGGTTGCACCAAAATCTTTTAAGATATAAACAACTTCTCTCTCAATATGGTTATTTTTTAGTTTGAATTGGAAGCTTACTTGCTGCAGTTCCTGGACATACCCATCAAGCCATATATACATTTGATAGTCTTTTTTAATCTTATACTCTCTCACAGCTCGTTTTCACTAAACAAAAACAAAACAATACTTCTAGAATAAGGGAAGTTCAACCATCATACCAAGGTCACAATTTACTAAGATTTTGCATGCATTTTGTGGCACAGGGTTAGAAATTGGATTTCTGATTGGCAGAGGTATGTACCCTGTCCAAGCAGGAACCACAACCCTAGTCAGGGCAAATCAGATGCACACCCTAAATTAACCTGTGCTCACTCTCTGGTAGCCTGGCACAGAGCAGGCAGGCTTAACTTATGAGGCAATGTGAAAAATATTTGTGCAGTACTTCAAAAAGTAACACAGTGAAAACACCACAAAAAGACCCCACACCAGGCTGGAAAAAAATATTATCTTTTAATGAACAAAACAAGACCAAAATGACAAAAATCTATATAAGAAGTCAAGATACGCATTTTTAAAGAACACATTTAAATGTACTGCTTAAAAGCATAAAGAGCCAACTGGGGCTATCTGGTCACACTAGACTGGGATAAATCCAAAAGTGCAGGCTGAACACAATGGAGCGCAGTTAGGATACAGTCCCAGCCAAGTCCAGCTGAAGTTATACCTATCAACAATTGGGCCAGGAGTCCAGTTAGTGGGAAAAAAGTTTGTCGGGAGCAAGGAGAGCGTTGCTGGCCGGTGGCCATGAAGAGTCAACCAGGAATTGTGGATGGGTGGACTGGAGCCTCGCTGTCACTAGTGGCGATGCTTGCTGTTGTAATAAGCCTCAAGAAAAAGAAAGAAAGCCCACTCTGGTCAACACATGGCTTAGGAGAGAAACATGCAGAAGTGTTAATTTTCCAAGACAAGTACAGGCCTAAAACTGGGTGCGATGTTAGAATGGAGCGGAGGGACAGAAAGGGGAATGGAGGGAGAGGCCAGGTGCACAGCAAAACAGTTACAACCGGTCCTCACATACCTCAGATAAGTTAGAAGGTCACACATGAGAGCCTGAGCCTCTTTCTGATACATGTGTTGGGGGGAGGCATACATCATGGCATTCCTAAAAGGGATGCTTGTGTGCCTCAAGTTTGGAAGAGGGAGGAGGACATACCCTAAAACTTCGGAGCATGGAAGAAGCGTAGGGAGATACACTGATTTACTGATTCACTGAGTTCAGAGAGTGGGATCAATGGTCACTGTGCTTGTTAGAGTATGTATATGTATATTATGTACGCTACAGCTTCACTTTAGGGACAAGTAGTCAGATTCTTTTTAGAGAATTATTGCTTGTGCTAAGAATAAATAGAGATAACAATGTATTGAGCTATTGAGCTAATTAGGAATATGATAAGAGATGTGAAGTCTCTATTGTGGACCAAGACTATAAAAGATGTTCTTTGTAATAGCTGAGTTGAGTGTGGTTTCAGTTACTGAACTGAGCTGTGCTCCTGGACGTATTTTTAGTTAATAAACATATACTATATTGACATCAGAGTTGTGTCACTTATCTATCCCTTGAAATTCAACAACACTGTGCAAAGAGACAAACTTGTGGTGGCGTGTGCTGAATCTTTGGGTGAGCGGCATGGTTCTACATTGCAAAGAGCCCAAAAGTTTGATTTCAGGAACTCCACAAACCACTTCCAAGGCCCTGGACCTGAGAGGTGCCTCTTGGGGACCAGGAGCTTGTTGAAGTCGGGCACAGAAGCTGTTGGTGCTTAGTTGGATGTCTTTTGTGTCCCGACACTTCAGAAGAACAAGATGCAAGCCAGCAAGCCCCTGGAGTCACTCTGGTTCTGGGCTCAAATGATATGGTCCAGTTGTTCTCACCAGGCAAGGAGGGCAGCAGCCAGCAGGTCAGCACAGCAAGAAAGCAATTCCTCCAGAGCAGCAGTCCAGCAGAGTAGCAGCCCTTGTAGCAGCACAGCAGTCCTTCTTCCTGGCAGAGCATCCACTGGCCCAGAAATGTATGAGATGGTAGGGTCAGATCTGTAGTACTTATACGCAGCTGTGCCTTTGAAAGAGGGTGACTTCAAAGAAGGGTCTTTGAAGTGCACTGAGTGTCCTGGGTCCAGACTGACTACAAGGGATATGCAGTTTTTTGTGTGAGGGCAGGACACAGCCTATTCAGGTGTAAGTAAGGCAGCACTCAGCTCTGCACCCATGAAGCTAGTTAATGGCCCATTGAGGCTCATAAAGTCACACCTCAGCTCCCATTGTGTGTGACTATATAGACAGTGTGCGCAAGCCCAGCTGTCACCACACTCCAGATTTATATTTGGGACAGGCTGCAGTCTCTCAGGGCTCAGAGCAGGAAAACGTCAACTTTCTAAAAGGGGCATTTTCAAAATTGTAACAATAAATCCAACTTTACCATTGAAGAGGATTTATCATTACTGTTAACCCTGGCGGTTCTACCATGGTTTGCCCTGTCCTTTTCCTTCTGACCTCCTGTTTTTGATCCTGTGCTGAATTTTGCATTTCTGGTTTTAGGACTCTGGGCACTCTGCGACTTCTGACAAGTGCTAGAGTACAAGAGCTCGCTCACTGTCTAAATTTTATTGGTGATTGGTTTATCCATGATCGGCATATTTGATTTACTAGTGAGTCTCTAGTATAGTGCACCAGGTGTGCCCAGGGCCTGTAAATCAAAGACTACTAGTGGGCCTGAAGCACTGATTATGCCACCAACATGAGTAGCCCTTCAAACATGTCTCAGGCCTGCCATTGCAGTGTCTGTGTGTGCAGTTGTAAACTGCCATGTTGATCTGGTAAGTGCACCCACTTGCCAGGCCCAAATTGTCCCTTTTATTACCTATAAGACAACCCTAAGGTAGGCCCAAGGCAGCCCCATGGGCAGGGACCAGTGTATTTAAAAAGTAGGCCGTGCTGGTGTGCTTTACATCTCCTGATAAATACTACTAATTTTGTCTTTCACTCTTGCAACATTTATCCCTCCAATAGAGTAACATAGGGGTTGCCTTGAAATATATGTTAATTGTAAGTTCCCATTTGGAACAGACAGAGATGTGGAGTGTCAGGTCTCTGAACTCACAACTTAAATTAGAAATACATCTTTTGGTGAAGTTGTTTTTTGAATTGTGAGTTTGAAAATGCCGCTTTTAGAATGTGGGCATTTTCTGCTTAACGATTCTGTTCCTCTACCTGTTTGCTGAAAACATGTCTGGGTCAGGATGACAGTTGGGCTGTCTGCGTATTCACTCTAGACAGTCACACAAAAAAGGTTGAGGTAGCCCCGCATATCTTGATGGCTCCCACCAGGATGATGGGTCTTCCTAAGCTAGAATGGTGGGAGGGGCTGACACTTGCACCTGAATAGGGCTGTGTCTGTCCTCACACAAAGCAGTCTCCAATCCCCTGGAGTGTGCCTGGGGCCAGGGCAGGGAAAAGCATGGTTTTGTGCACTACAAAGACTTCTTTTTGAAGTTTGCCTACTTCAAAGACAGAAATGGCTATAAGTACTGGACCTCTGACAACACATAGTTAAAACACTTCTGGATTGGGAACATTCTGACAGGAAAAATAGATGAAAGCTCTAGGAGGGACTGCCATTCTGCCAGTTGCTTTGTTGTGCTGGCCTGCTGCTTCTGTCCTGAGAGTGAAAGAACTGGACTTTGCTTTCTATAGTTCGCTTCCAAGGTTCTTCAAGGCTAGAATTGAGCTTGCCCCCCATTAAAAAGTCTCAGGGACATCAAAGGTTTCAACTGCCAGCACCTAGGCTCACTTGCTGAGAGTCCTAACTTGCCAAGTGGTGCCAAATCCAGTCCCTGGGCCCTTGGAGGTGAGTTCTGGAGATCTTAAGGAGCTGCAGAATCAATGCAATGCCTGCTTCACCACTGGATTTTCAACGCATGGTCCCTGGGGGCCATTTTCTTAATTGACACCGTACTGCAGTAAGTAACTAAGGCTGCATGTCCAGGAACCAATGCATCACCTGCCCTGACTATAAAGAACCGACACACCACCTCCTTGCGACTGCAAGGAACCAAGGGCCATATTTATACTTTTTGACGCAAAACTGCGCTAACGCAGTTTTGCGTAAAAAAAATTAGCGCCGGCTAACACCATTCTGAAGCGCCATGCGGGCGCCGTATTTAATCAATGACGTTAGCCGGCGTTAGCCGCCGGCGCTGCCTGGTGTGCGTGGAAAAAAACGACGTACACCAGGTAGCGCCGGCGTAGGGGGATATGGAGCTTGGGCGTCAAAAAATGGGGCAAGTCAGGCTGAGGCAAATTTTTCGCCTCAACCCGATTTGCGCCATTTTTTTCGACTCCCAAACCCCATAGAAATGACTCCTGTCTTAGCAAAGACAGGAGTCATGCCCCCTTGCCCAATGGCCATGCCCAGGGGACTTCTGTCCCCTGGGCATGGTCATTGGGCATAGTGGCATGTAGGGGGGCACAAATCAGGTCCCCCTATGCCACAAAAAAAAATAAAAAATACCTACCTGAACTTACCTTAATGTCCCTGGGATGGGTCCCTCCAGCCTTGGGTGTCCACCTGGGGTGGGCAAGGGTGACAGGGGGTGTCCCTGGGGGCATGGGAGGGCACCTCTGGGCTCCTTCAGAGCCCACAGGTCCCTTAACGCCTGCCTTTTCCAGGTGCTAAAAAACGGCGCAAAAGCGGCTGTACGTCATTTTTTTTGACCCGCCCACTCCCAGGCGTGAATTTTGCCCGGGAGTGTAAATACAGCGCACATGCCTCTGAGTCAATTTTTTAGACGGGAACGCCTACCTTGCATATCATTAACGCAAAGTAGGTGTCCACGCTAAAAAATGACGCAAACTCCATGGACTTTGGCGCTAGACGCGTCTAACGCCAAAGTATAAATATGGAGTTAGTTTTGCGTCGAAATTGCGTCAAAAAAACCAACGCAATTCCGGCGCAAACAGAGTATAAATATGCCCCCAAGCATCACCTCCCCTGGCAGTAAGAAACTGATGCATAGCTTGCTTTCTTGGCACCTCACCTCCTGTGCCTGTTCTCATCTTTGATTTTTGACACACCAAAGGTACTTAGGCACTTAAACAAACGCATCCATTGCTATCTTGGACTAAACTAGCTTAATATTTTAAAAGTGATATCTTGACTTATGCATGTTGGATTTTTGTCTTTTTGGTCTTATTTTATTCAGATAAATATCAGCTATTTTCTAAACTGGTGTGGAGTTGTTTTGTAGTGTTTTCACTATGGTACTGTGTGTTTGTGTACAAATACTTTAGGCATTGCCTCTGACATAAGGCAAATTGCTCATGCCAAGCTAACAACGGGCTGAGTAGGGGTTATCTTAACTGTCTGACTTCCTTACCCTGACTAGAGTGAGGGTTCCTACTTGGACAGGATGGAAACCACTGCCAACTAGTGAACAATTACAGTTCCATGGGTATTAAATAAGACAGATCTACCTATTCCCAATCAGGAATTACAGCTTAATAAATGTAATAAGGAATCCCCAATGTTATCTTATGGAAGGTGTAATCCTCACAGTACTGAAAAACAAACCTGATAATGTTTCACTACTAGGACATGTAAAACTTAAAAGTATATGTCCTGCCTTTTAATAACATAGCACCCTGCCCTGTGTGCTTTCTAGGGCATACACTAGGGGTGACCTATATGTAATACAATGGGAGATTAAGGCTTGGCAACGGGTTTTAAATGCCAACTTGACATGGACTTAACACTACATTCAGGCTGCAATGACAGGCCTGGGACATTTTTTAAAGTGCTACATAAGTGGGTGCCTCAGGCCCACTACCAATATTTAATTTACAGGCCCTGGGCACATTTAGTGCACTTTACTAAGGATGTATAAGTAAATTAAATATGTCAACTAGGTACATACCAATAAAATCATGTACAAGCACTTCAGCACTGGTTAGCAGTGGTAAAATGCACAAAGTCCTATGGCCAAAAAAACACAAATTTAGCAAAAAGTGGAGAGAAAAAGGAAAAATGATTGAGGATGACCCTGCAGAGATGGCCACTTCCAACACAGACCTCCGAAATAAAGTTTATTTTGAGATTTGGAAAGCCACATAAAGCCTTATTTTGTGTTGCTTTGAGTTAATGCCAGGCAGCATGTAGCTCTGCCTTGCTCTACTTTGTGTCAGGTAGGCATTGTATGTGTAAGGCATGGGCATTGTCATGCATCCACCCATGTATTTTGACACAAACCCATATTTATAAAGACTTGTAAGTATGGATTTTCACCAAGATGGTGGGCCTCCCCAAGGCTGAAGTTGCAAGGAGAAATATATTTTCTTCAGTACACATACAAATAGGAAAGTGCCTCAAAGGATACATTGTGTGCTGCAATGTACCTCTTTCTGCAGAAAAACTATCCTGACCTTAACACAGGCAGCCTTACCTTATGGGGCTTATGCGCCAGTGCAAGCAGAGAACTGAACTGCACCATATCTTTGTATATGTGGCACAGTTCTGCTCGCTTTCTTTCACACAATGCAGCACAACAACTTCTCACGCTGACCTGGGTGAAATGCAATCTTAGTAAATCTGGCACCAAGTTTATTTCAAATCTGTGCATCAGTTTTCCACTCTACTGGAATGCGATATATCTATGAGAATATACTATTCATTTTTAACACCCAATATACATAGAATAATCACAAAGTTCGCCTCTTTTTCTCGTATATTTTTCTGTTAAGTGCGAGGTTACCCTCACGTCGTATTTCGAAAGTGCATTCAAACACGATTCTAAACAAATGGGAAAAAGAAACCAAGAATCATGCATTTCCGAACTAGTTATGCCCTTGCCATTTGTCAGAAAGTAATTTCAAAAAGCTGAATGTTATCTTGCATCATTTCCTGCTTTACTACTATTCTGTCTCTGATTCATAATGTAGCACCGGAAATGTAACTTTAGACTTAGAAGTTTAGAGGATACCTTCCTCATTATTTCAATAGCAATTCATGCTTCTTCGCCTTCAATGCAACCGACCATCAAGTCCTAAATAATATATTGGAAACTTGCAAGGTTTTTTTTTAATGCTACTTTCCCTTACTTTTCTCTAATCAGTATGATTTCCTCCGGGTAGCTATTTCAAGGCACTACATGCTACAGGTTATCCACAGAGCACACATCTTTTTCGTCTACATAGAGACGCCTAGAGTCCTGCTCATTTTCAACAGCAACAAGACACCTAAATATGCTGATGACATTCAACTCTACCTAAAATCTCCTTTACTATAACTGGATAGCAAGTGCTTCCGTAAGTAATACCTCTACCAGCATTCAAAGCAGAATAGACAATTTCAGCAATAAGAATGAGTATCTGACATGAAACTGGTTGGATTAATCTCTTAAATTTGCCTCCTGGGGACAATTCAATCAGATTTATCCTCAACACTGTCCTCGCCTTCAATGGGTGAACTGCTTGGAAATAAAAAGGTAACAAGGTAACAGCCTTCAGTGCTATAGAAAGTTAAACTCTACGTCTCAAAAGTGAATTTCATAGCAATCACCCACGGCCTGCTCCTCTCCCGCCTTTCCACAGGCAACATTTTCTCCACAAGTGGTCCTATAAACGCCTTCCTCATGCAGCATCATGCACATTGAAGACGGTCACATGCTCGCCCACCTGACTAACCTATACTGGCTGCCTCTCCAGTGTTGTACCATGCTTGCAATGCTGCATCGCATATATAGTAGTAAGAATACGCTGACAAGCAAACCAGGACAGAAACAAACTGCTTTGGTTCTCATTGTAATGAAAGGAGCCAAGACATTGCTAGACTTGGAATGAAAACGAGGGAAAAAAAGAAAACTGTAAGCTGGGCCATTTCTTTCCCTTCACTAAGCATCCACCGTAGCATCTCTAATCACACCATGATTGATTTGCATTTTTGCAATTCCGCGAAGAGGCAAAGAACTATTGACTAAATAAGCAAATCATCAGCAATCGAAAGGCCCTTCTCATCTCCTCATGATTTTGATCAGCTAAGTTAACTCTCTCTAATCTTGTACACAGTCCTGACTCTCCTTGCCACAAGGTACTTCTTTTTCACCAAACTGCTATGCATATGCACAAAACTCAATTGTTTCACTACTGGGTTAGCACTATCAATACTTGCTATAATGAGGACTATCTTGGTGTAGGGGAGTTCTCACCGGCTTGGATGAAGATTAGAAATTTGTCCGCAGCCTCACCCAACTCAGGTTTCTAGTTCTAATACTTAAAGAAATATGTATGTTTTAAATGCAGTTTTATGAAGTGTGACATAGGTTGCAAAGGACCAACTGAAAGATGTACAAGAAGGACTTAGGAAAAAGAGACATAGTAGCATAATATTAACATTCTCATTGTATGGAGATGAAGTTCACACACTCATACAAATCAAGCTGCCATGATTATTTTTTAACTTATTTTTTACCTCTCCTACCTTTTACCTGAAGCCTACATTCATCAACATATTAAACAGATTAGTAATCTACACTTCAATCATATAAATATTCAAAGTACATAAAATATCCTTTATCATTCATTCATCCACATAATATTTCTAATAATTTATTTGGAGTGTCCTGAAGTAAGTCCATCAAATCCCAAGGAGAGTCTGACCTTATTCTTTTTAATAAAATAAATATTTATTTCTAGCCTCTTTTAGTTCTGGAAATAGGTGTAAACATGAAACATAATTTGATCTCCATTATAACAAAGGTTACAAATAGGCCTGGGTGTAGAACTCTGCACTGCAGGCGGAGTTTGCAGAATTTGGACAGTTCCTGAATTTCACAATCCAGTGTGTAGCCAAGTTTGTTTGCACACACGAGGTTGGGTTTTGGAGCTTTCTCATGAGAACCATGATACTCCTGGGCTGCTAGCGAGCACGCACAAGACTTTGCATTCTTTCATGCTGGTTCTGGCTCCACATGTGAGATTTTGCGTTTACTTGTGCTGCTTCCGACCGCGACAGTGGCCAAAACAGTCATGCTTGTGAGTGCGAATGCACCTGGAGTAGATTTTCTACTTGCGATACAGCTAAATATAGTAAAAAAGTTGATTTTTTAGTGTTTTTTCTTCTCCAATTGACCCATCAAATTGTTTTTTTTGGATTGAGAAGCTTTTTTTGGCAAATTCCTGTTCCTGTCCAGCAGGCTCCTCCCAGTGCTTTGTCCACCCCTTGGTCACCTTTCACTTGTATTTCGAGGTGGAAGGATCATCTTCTTTGTCTGCTGGATACACTCTTGAATTTAAGGACTTTTTTTTTTTAAATCACACAAGTAGGTTCCAAACCTATTGAATAAGGGTGTTGTTTGTTGTTTGTTTGTTTGGGCATGCACTAATATTTATTTGTACTTTAATTTGATTTTTAAAAATTAATAGTGGTGGGTGGTCTGGGGTTTAAGTATGGGCCTAGTTATTTATTTTGCGTTTCATTGATGTTTCATCCTTTGTAAAAGAAAATTGTTGCACAGCTAAGCACATGTCAATTTCTATATGTTTGTAACATTTGCAAACTTTTTTTTACTATGTGGCCTTTATTTCCAAAGGGCCATCTACCCAATGGGCTCAATACTAGTAGTAGTAAATTGAAAATGTTGGCTATTGTTTGCATAGGAGGATGTATGTACTATTGTTGTAAAAGTTTTATACCTCACTTAATTTTCGTGTATTGCTTTGCTGAATTAATGTTAGTCTCTTTTTCAGTGTTACCACCTTGCCTCCTGATGGTCAGTGTGTGTATATTTATACATATGTATACATATATATATATATATATATATATATATATATATATATATGTATATATATATATATATATATATATATATATATATATCTTCGTCCCCACAAGGCAAGTATTCGCACATAGTCCTCACAAGGATGGTAACACATGTATGTGTGTGTCGGTGTGTGAGTGTGTGTTTGTCATTTTCCACCATTTATCTGTTCTCCATGCCATGTGGCCATGGGCCATTTTGTGTAGTCTATGTCCATAGCCTTGCATATGTTCTTTGTTCTCCATGCCTCCTTGTTCACAATTGTTGTTTGGGCATGTGGCTGACGGCCATTTTCTGCATCCAGACAGTGTGTCTTTGTCATAGGCTTGCATATGTTCTTCTTTGTTCTCCTTGCTCCTTGTTGTTGTTTGACCATGTGGCTGGCAGCCATTTTGTGCATGCAGCCAGTGTTCCTTTGCAATAGGCTTGAATGTTTTCTTTCTTTGGTCCCCATACCTCCTTGCTCCATGTTGTTGTTGTTTGACCATGTTCCTGATGGCCATTTTGTGAATGCAGCCAGTGTTCCTTTGCAATAGACTTGCATGTGTTCTTTTTGTTCCCCATGGCTCCTTGCTTGTTGTTGTTTGACCATGTGGCTGGTGGCCATTTTGTCCATCCACCCAGTGTCCCTTTGCCATAGGCTTGCATGTGTTCTTGTTTGCCATGCCTCCTTGCTCCTTGTTGTTGCTTTACCATGTGGCTGGCAGCCATTTTGAGCATCCAGCCAGTGTGTCTTTGCCATAGACTTACATGGGTTCTTTGTTCCCCATGCTTCCTTGCTCCCTATTGTTGTTGTTTGACCTTGTGGCTGTAGGCCATTTTGTCCATCCAGACACTGTCCCTTTACATAGGCTTGCATTTGTTCTTTGTTTGCCATGCCTCCTTGCTCCTTGTTGTTGTTTTACCATGTGGCTGGAAGCCATTTTGTGCACCCACCTAGTGTGTCTTTGCCATTGGCATACATGCAAACATTTTTAATTATTGTTAATTTGTTTATTTTAAATTTATATTTTAATTTTGTATTTAAAATTTTAATTTTATTTTTTATTCTCTTATTATTTAATTATATTTTTCTTACATTTTTCTTTCAATTTTTTGTTTCATTTTTTATTTTAGGTTTTTATTTTAACATTTTATTTTAATTTTTAATGTCTTTTTCAAAAATCTTGTTTTTTAAATTTTATTCTGCATTTTGCCTTGATCCATCCATCCATCCACATCCATTCATTACTCCATCCATTCATCCATCCACCAAAGGCGCACAGCCACACTACAGCATTTGGTTTCTTTAGGTGTCTAATAATTCCATTTCCTCCTGGACATCCTGGCTGTGGTGCACTGGAGACAAGTGAGCAGCATAGTTCATTTTTTTAAATATTATTTCATTTGTAGCCATAGGTTTTTTAAGGATTATTTCATTTACTCATGCACCTCTCTCTGACTACCACAGGTATCTCCTTTAAAACCGATGGAGATAAAGCAAAGAGATATATCTACATGTTGTGCCGCCTGATTAGAAATGAAATTTTATGGCGTGGTGATGTGGATTGACTTTACAGTGTTTGATTAAATCGGTATTTATTACATACGTAATCAACTGCACTAAGATTGAATTTGTCTGTACGATTTCAACCTGCAACAATGCCACATTACACTAGCTACATGTTTTTCTTGCTTGTTTGCTTTTAGATGCACAAGAGAAGAGATGTCACATCACCCGCAGTAATACTAAACAGGGGGCCTGTACAGTTAAGTCCTCAAATCTCTTTCACTTGTGCAGGTTAGTGCCACTGCCAACTGAGAGCTTTAAGATGGCCCAAAAGTAAGTTGCTCCCAAGAAAGTGGTTAGTGAGAAGAAGCAGCTTTCCACCAGTGGTGTGACAACTGCAACCTTTTACAGGAGACGTGTGTCTGCCACACCGGCCTCTGGGGAGAAACCTGGCAGCAGCAGACCCGCATCCATGGCACCACCCCAACCTAAGCCCAAGACCATGTCTGTCGGTGAGGCAGCCACTGCTATCATGGAGACGCCAACAAGCAGCAACATTGAATTGGATTTGTCCCTTTCCACAAAGTAGAACCCAGTCGTTTCAAGAAACAGAGCAAAGTGGACATCAGCTGCTGAAATTGGAGCAGAACAGGAAGTCAAGCTTCCTGTCAAGTAAGAACCTTCTCTTTAGAATAAATGGCTCCCAGATCTCCAGCAGAAAGTAAGAAGTGTGCTACTCCATCATCTTCTCCAGGCACCACTTCTGATGATGATCATAAGGGCATGTAGTGGGCCCCGGCAGAGTCCAGGAGACACCAGGAGAGGCAAGGGAGAAGAAAAGTTCTTGAAAGCCTTAGAAACATGGAAGGGGATGATGGTGAGAAAGATGATGACAGAAAGCCTGCCACTGTGGGAGCTGGCACAGAGAAGTCTGACATTTCTATCCAACCTGCCCCAAGGGATGTGGCAGAGGCAGAACCACCAGCTCCCATATTAGTAAGGCCCCAGCAGAGACCCGCACCAACCGTACCTCATTAGAAGTATGCACTTCAGAGAGGCAATCAACACACCCACCTACCTCCACTTCTTCTTCAGGCATTGACAGTGAACCAGTAAGAAACTACTTCTCCCCAGTTTGGGACTTTTTTATGATTATCAAACAGAAGAAGAACATTGTGATAGCTCCATTTCCCATATGAATGTTCAACAATGTAAGCCTGGTTCAGGAAGAAGGAGCACATAAAAAAATTGCTGAACATGGTAGCAGTAGTGAAGGTGAAGGGAGCCAGGAAACATCAGCTAAATCTGTCACATTATGGTGGAAGGTTAGGAAGAAGAGGGTGACATCCTCACACAAAGCAGCCCTGTCCACAGCAGTATGCCAGAATCAACTGTATCCATGACCTCACCATGGCACAGGAAGACTGAGAGTCAGATGGAGACACTTCTGCATATGATGACTGCACCATGATGCACATTGATTCTACAACCACTTACATCTCAAAAGTCACCTGCATCAGTGGCCCCAGAAAAGAGGAAATCCAGGTTACAATTATGGGGATGTTTAGGCAGGAGGGGCTTTACGACCGCAACCACACAAATGACACGTTTGTACAATGGGATGGTGGCAAAAATGGTAGTGCTGGACCTCCTCCCTTTTTCTTTTCTGAAAGGAGTTGGATTCCTAGAGTTTGCGGCAGCCATCAGCCCGAAATGAAAGGTTCCAAGTCGGACCTATTTTGCCCGAGCTCACAATGTGCTGCAATTGGTTGGACAAGCTGTGCAGTAAAGTGTTGTCTGCATTATCCACCTGCCGACAGACATGTAGACCAGTTGTCAGGCTACTGATTACATGTGAATCACTGCACACTGGATCTCTTTTGTAGGGGTAAAGCAAAAGCTATCTACAGGTCTTGTCCCAGAAATAAATTTTTTTAGAGCGTTCAGTGGCATGCAACAGTAGCCATGTTTGCCATGGAGAAATCACATACATTTCATAGCAAGGTGTCTGAATGGCTGCTACACAGAGGTCTCCGAATTGGATTTGTTGCTGTGGACAAGGGCAGTAACATAGTCAAGGACATGCAGACAGTTGCTATTTCAGGGTCCTGTGTTTGGAACACTACGCAAGACTTTCTAAAAAAAGACACAGTCAGCAACATTCTGACGACCTACATATGAATCTGTACTCATTCAGCTGTTGCAGATTATTCAGCATGGTAACAGAGTACCAGTTAAAGCCCTGATACAGGAGGTGCTGGCACGTTGGAACTCAACCTATTACATGCTGCAATGTCTGTTTGAGCTGTATAGACAGATCAATCAGTATGTCATTCTAAGAGGGGATGCAATTGAGAAAGCTATGACCATGGATGCAGACAAATTGGAACTAGTCAAATGCCTGACACAGATGCTGCTCCCTTTTGAGGTTTTCACGTGGGAAGTTAGCAAGGAGGACAGTTCGCCGGGCCAAGCTATCCTGTTGTTGCATCTGCTACAGGAACAACTAGAGAAGGTGTCTGAAAGGTTCACACTTGGAGGTGTGAACAAAAACCCAAACATGTATTGAATAGTTGAGAGCTTAATCCTTTACTTGTAATGCAAGGCTGCAAAATGACATTATCTCATCCAAAGAGTACATCAGTGCCACCCTACTTGATCCATGTTACAAAACATTCTTCCCACTTTCATTCCTTTTTCTGAAGGAGATGGTTCAAAATACAAGATTGTTGAATTAGCCAGAGAAGTGGAAGAAGAATGGTTGGAACTTAGAATCCCACTCCGCAGTTCTGGGGTGCTGCCTTCAATTTCTAGATAGAACAGTCTTGTCTCACAGCAGCCAAAACTGGCAACAAAAACACAGTCAAAAACAGCATCAGAAGAATAGGACCCAACCTCTGCATTGGCTTGGTTTCAAGTGGCAGGTCTTAAATTCAATGCACATGCAAAGGCAAAAGAGGTAGAACAAGTGGCAGCACCAATGACACTTCAGAGGATGTTCCAGGAGTATCTGGATGACCCAAAAGAGGTGTGTGTGGATCAAAACCCATTGGTGAATGGGCAGATGCGCCAATGGTCAGAGCTCAGCAGGCTGGCAATAAAGTATCTGGCTTGTCCTGTAGCCAGTGTGTCTGCTGAACATGTGTTCAGTGCAGCTGGTGCAATGGTAACCGTGAAAAGGACTAGTCTCTCACCTCAAAACATGGAGAGATTAACCATAATCAAAATGAACCTACATTTTATTCTACGTGATTAACTGCTCCCAAAACACCACAGAATGAGAAAGAGGATGATTTGTTAGAATCAAGTGTGCTTGCTGACCAACTTCTGGGTGAACCACATGAGTTTGAGGATGAGCTCTACTTTCTGGACTGAGTATGCTAGTGCCACCATAGAACATTTCATTATTTCTCTTTGAACTTCTTTTTTTTCTTTACAAAGAAAAGGAAATTGCTAGTGGAACATTATGCTTGTGTCAGCACACTGCCCCACCATTTTTCAGTCACATATATGGCCGGATTTGAGCTGGAACTGTGTTCTGTGAAGAAGCCCCCACATTCCCTTCAGGACATTGGAGACACTACCTGCCTCCCTCACATGCTGGTACCTATCTATTTTTTTGATAAACCAGATGTCAGGGCACTCATGAATCAAGAATCCTTTCTTTAAAATTGTTTTAAGTCCACTCTTTAGTATGTAGTGCCAATAACAACACAATGAATTTCACTGTAGGACCGGGATTCATTAAAGAAATAGAACTCAATTTATTCTTGAGATAGAAAGTTCATCACAGGAACAAAAAGCCGTCCTTGAAACCAATATTCCTGTAGCAACAACAGCCAACACGTGTTTCGTCCTATGAGACATCAATCTCAAAGACTTCATCAGGGCTGAAATAAATAAAAACAGTGACTACAGTTGTAGTACACATTCATCCAACTATTTAAAGCAAAGATCATCCCACTTACACCGTGATATTTATGTGAACAAAAACAATGCAATTCGTGACTTGTGTGACATAAGAAAAAAAGAGAAAGTAATTAACAGTTTATAGAGCATAACAGAAGGTCACCATTGAGAAAATAAAATTAGTTATAAAAATAAGACATCATCAAAAACCTTATGTAACTCATATTCATGCTCAAAAGGTTGTCATAGCACAAATGTGCACGTCCTCATTTAAAAAAATCAGTTACAAGTATCCCAGGTGATCAAAGAAAAATAAAACCGAAACGTGAACACCTACCAAGTAATCATAAACATACGTATAGTGACCATAAAAGAAACCTAATTCCCTATACTGTGCCTACAATAACAACCTAAACATACCTTTGCTTATAACCAATTGAAGCTAGTGAATTCAGTCCTCCAAAACAATTCGAGTATCTGGAAAAATAATAATATGCACCCACTGTAAAACCTATTCAAAGTGCACATCCTGAGATAAAACTACCACTAAGTGACTATAATAGAGTATGGCCATAAGGCCCAGACTAACCTTATTGTGTCAAAATAAGTGACTAGCAAGTAGTATTGCAAAATAATGTATTAGAGCATCCTAAATGTAAGTAAAAACAAAGTGAACGTTAGTATGGTAAAGAATTGCAACAACCTAATTAATACTTCAAAGTTAATTCCCTATTCCATTAGAAAAGTACCAATTCACTAGCTTCAATTGGTTATAAGCAAAGGTATGTTTAGGTTGTTATTGTAGGCGCAGTATAGGGAATTAGGGGCCAGATGTAGCAAAAATAAAAATAGCGACTCGCATTTTGCGAGTTGATGCGACTCGCAAAATGCGAGTCGCAAATTGGAATGCCAGAAAAAAAAGCGATCCGATTTTGCGACTCGCAGCCGGACTCGCAACGCTGTGTGCGAGTCCGCAGTTTGCGAGGTCGCTGTTTGCGAGTGTGCAAAAACGAACTTGCAATTAGCGAGTGGGTGTCGCAAATTGCGAATACCTTCAAAATTGCTTGCAGATGCAGCAGAACACTCCAGAAAGCATACCAGAACACCCTGGAAACACTTCCTGGCACATGATGATGACATCACAGCCAGGAAGTTAACAAATACACCTGGGAGGAGGGCTCAACAGTGAGCAGTGTCTCTGCCACTCACAGTAGGGTGCTGAGGAGTGGTAGGCACAGCACCATGGACGCAGCAGGGACCAGCCAGGCTGGCAGGAGGGGCAGGAGATCATAGATAACAGCCAGGACAGATTCATGTGGCACATGGCGTTAATGTGCCACATGACTGGTTGGCATTTTCCTGCCCATGGACAATTTCAACTTGTATATAGTTTCTTCATGACATTAATAAAACAGTTATTTTTGTTCCACTTAACAAATGGTTAATAGGTGAGTATGGTGGGAGTTGACACGTACCGTCCAGAATATTGCGTTGCAATGTGGTCCCGTCTCAGTCTGCCTTGATTAGCTAGACTCCAATCCCCATGATGGCGATGTGGTTGTTCTTGCTCTTCATCATCAGGATCTGGATCTGCAGGGGTGAGAGGTAGCCCACCTCGGGTGGCTATGTTGTGGAGGATGGCGCATGCGACCACAATTTTGAAAGCGGTAATGGGGGTGTATTGGAGGGCGCCTCCGCTGCGGTGGAGGCATCGGAATCTTGCCTTCAGGAGTCCGAAGGTGCGCTCTATGAGGTTCCTGGTCCTCTTATGCGCACTGTTGTATTGCCTCTCTGAATCATTGCTGAGTGTTAACAATGGAGTCATGATCCATGGCCTTAGAGCATATGCACTGTCACCTGTTGGGCACAAAAGTACACTGTTAGTAAGTCCAGATAGTCGTGCACAGTGACCTGTGTGTATGTCTGCAAGGTGTATGCAGCTCTACCTAGGAGGTATCCGTCTCCAAACTCCCCACTTTCCAGGCGTTGATGTATCCCACTATGTCTAAAAATGTATGAGTCATGGGTACTGCCTGGAAACTTAGCTACGATGTCCGTGATGACGTAATGGGCATCACAAACAACCTGTATGTTGAGTGAGTGGGTACACTTTCTGTTGCGGAAAATATGTTCCAGATTAGCGGGGGGCATATTTGAATGTGTGTCCCATCTACACATCCAATGACATGGGGGAAGTGGGCAATGCGGTAAAAGTCCAGCTTCGTGCTGTTAATTTCTGCCTCATTCCTTGGTAAGTATATGAAGTGAGACATGTGCGTGACTAAGGCATCTAGGAATGCCCTGAGGAACCTTGACACTGCACTTTGGGATACCCCACCTGCCACGGCAATGACCCCCTGATAGCTCCCTGAGGCCAAGAGGTGCAGTGCGCATAGTACTTGCACATGCGTAGGGATGGCGCAGCCACGCAGAGTCTTGTGTTCTAGCTGTGGTTTTAGTAAATCTATTAATTCTAGAATGGCAGCGCTGCTAAGGCGGTATTTATCATAGATCTCCTCTTCAGTTTGCTGAAAAAGGGTCTGCCTTGTTCTATATATCTTCTCCTGTCTGTGGCCCCTCCTCCTCCTCTGCTGGGCTGCGTAGACTCTCCTCCTCACTGCTATCAGGTATATGTCCGCCATCTTGAGTGACCCAGATACCTTCTGGGTCTCCTTTTATACTTTGGTAATGGTTACCACCTGCTCTGAGTTAGTGGTAAATGTGACTTGCAAACTGGGCTTTTTGCGACTAGTCGCAATTTGCGAGTTGCAATTGCATAAGGTTTGCGACTCTCAAATTGTGACTTGCAATTTGCGGGTCGCAAAATGGGGTCGCAACGGATGCGACTCGCAAACGGGTCCCATCGCTTTTTGCGAGTCGGAAATGGGCTTTTTGCATCCCATTTCCGATTTTGCACTGTCGCAAATTGCGAATCGGCCCGTTTGCGAGTCGCAAACGTTTGCTACATCTGGCCCTAGGTTTCTTTTATGGTCACTATAGGTATGTTTATGATTACTTGGTAGGTGTTCACGTTTCGGTTTTCTTTTTTTTTTCTTTGATCACTTGGAATACTTGTAACTGATTTTTTTAAAATGAGGACGTGCACATTCATGCTATGACAACCTTTTGAGCATGAATATGAGTTACATAAGGTTTTTGATGATGTCTTATTTTTATAACGAAATTTATTTTCTCAATAGTGACCTTCTGTTATGCTCTATAAACTATGAATTACTTTCTCTTTTTTTCTTATGTCACACAAGTCACGAATTGCATTGTTTTTGTTCACATAAATATCACGGTGTAAGTGGGATGATCTTTGCTTTTAAGAGTTGGATGAATGTGTACTACAACTGTAGTCACTGTTTTCATTTATTTCAGCCCTGATGAAGTCTTTGAGATTGATGTCTCATAGGACGAAACACGTGTTGGCTGTTGTTGCTACAGGAATATTGGTTTCAAGGACGGCTTTTTGTTGCTGTGATGAACTTTCTATCTCAAGAATAAATTGAGGCCCATATTTATACTTTTTGACGCAAAACTGCGCTAACGCAGTTTTGCGTCAAAAAGATTTGCGCCGGCTAACGCCATTCTGAAGCGCCATGCGGGCG
Organism: Pleurodeles waltl; assembly: GCF_031143425.1. Lineage (NCBI taxonomy): Eukaryota > Metazoa > Chordata > Amphibia > Caudata > Salamandridae > Pleurodeles > Pleurodeles waltl. The sequence goes on from NC_090437.1 coordinate 836,262,599, forward strand.
CCGTATTTATTGAATGACGTTAGCCGGCGTTAGCCGCCGGCGCTGTCTGGTGTGCGTTTAAAAAAACGACGTACACCAGGCAGCGCCGGCGTAGGGGGAAATGGGGCTTGGGCATCAAGAAATGGGGCAAGTCAGGTTGAGGCAATTTTTTCGCCTCAACCCGATTTGCGCCATTTTTTTTTCACTCCCAACCCCCATAGAAATGACTCCTGTCTTAGCAAAGACAGGAGTCATGCCCCCTTGCCCAATGGCCATGCCCAGGGGACTTCTGTCCCCTGGGCATGGTCAATGGGCATAGTGGCATGTAGGGGGGCACAAATCAGGCCCCCCTATGCCACAATTTTTTTTTTTTTAAACTGTTGGAAAATGGGTTATTGGTAGGGCAGGTAGGTACCTACACCTAGCAACAAGCCACTAACCTCCACATAGGTACAGTTAGGTCTCAGTAAATTAATCCCAGCTCAACCCTTGGTAGCTTGGCAACGAGCTTCAAGGCTTAACTTAGGAGACAAAGGGCCTCATTCCGACCCGGACGGGCGGCGGACGCCGCCCGCTGGGCGGAAACCGCCCAAACACCGCCCCGCGGTCAGAAGACCGCGGGGGGCATTTCAACTTTCCCGCTGGGCCGGCGGGCGATCTGCAAAAGATCGCCCGCCGGCCCAGCGGGAAAGCGCCTTCCACGAGGATGCCGGCTCCGAATGGAGCCGGCGGAGTGGAAGGTGTGCGACGGGTGCTGTGGCACCCGTCGCGCTTTTCAGTGTCTGCTAAGCAGACACTGAAAAGCAATGTGGGGCCCTGTTAGGGGGCCCCTGCAGTGCCCATGCCATTGGCATGGGCACTGCAGGGGCCCCCAGGGGCCCCACGACACCCGTTCCCGCCAGCCAGGTTCTGGCGGTGTAAACCGCCAGAACCAGGCTGGCGGGAAGGGGTCGGAATCCCCATGGCGGCGCAGCTTGCTGCGCCGCCATGGAGGATTCCCATGGGCAGCGGGAAACCGGCGGGAGACCGCTGGTTTCCCGTTTCTGACCGCGGCGTTACCGCCGCGGTCAGAATGCCCATGAATGCACCGCCAGCCTGTTGGCGGTGCATTCGCTGCCCTCGGCCCTGGCGGATTCAATCCGCCAGGGTCAGAATGAGGGCCAAAGTGTAAAGCATTCAAATATCACAAAACAGTAATTAAATAAAACACAGGAAACAGTTTAAAAATCCAAAACCAATTTATAAAAATAGTTTATATTTTTATCTTTAAAATGACACAAAAACGATTAAAATCGGTTCAGGGGAACCGGAGAAATGAATTTTTAAAGAATTATTACTTTTCTAGCGCTTAGAAACAAAAAGCGCCAATCGGGTCATCTGGTTGCACCTAGACCGGGGCAAAGTCAAACTTTCAGGCCAACCGCGATGGAGCCCTGCTCGGCTACAGGTCGCGGGAGGCCTCGGTTAAAAAGTTACCTTCTGACTTAGTCTTTATTTTGAAGTTTTTCTTCCCCGGGACGAACCTGCCAGTTGAATCCGACCTCCTGGAGCCCTTGTCCGGATACGCGATGTGGGTTTCCTCGGTGGAGACTTTTACCTTCGGACTTAGTCGTTTTTTCGAGATGAAAATCCTTCGACCGGGGTAAACCTGGATCTTGATCCGACGTTCATGGAGCCCTTCTCGGATACGATGGCTGGGAGGTCCCGGTCAACTTTTTACGTTCGGACTTAGTCTCTTTTTTGGATGTTTTTCTTTACCGGGACGAACCACGAAGTCAGGCCGGGTCGCGGTTGAGGCAAGCCGGCTAGAATTTCCGCGGCGGGTCGGTCCCTCTCTGGAGCTTTTTTCCAAAAATTCTCAAATCTTTTCCAAACTTCTGGGGCTTCACCCAGATGTTCTTTTAAGGTTCTTTTGGGGTCCACAGCTCACCCCAAGGGTCCAGAAGTTCTGTGATGGTCATTGGGGGGTGCGGACTTCAACTCCCAGAATGCACCTGGCGCAAACTACTTTTTGGCCACTGGACAGTGGTCAGCTGGTCGCTTTCTTCAGGAGTTGGTGCAGGGGACTCTGGTTTAGCAATTTTTCACCTGTAGCAAACAGGGAGTCCCTCCTTGAACCAGTTGAAGCCAGGCAAAGTCCTTCTTGTGGTGAAGCCCAAGTGTGCAGCTGGTGCAGTCCTTCTGAGTGCAGGGTCCAGGTGCAGGCCAGGGGTCCAGCAGGGCAGTCCTTCTTCTTCTTTAGTTCCTTTCTTGTTGAATTCTGGAGGGGATCTGAGGTGTGGGGGCAGGTCTGCCAGTTTTATCCTTGCTCCTGGGTGAAAAGCAGGGGGGCCCTGGTTCTCCAATCAGGGACAGGGTCGTCCCCCTGTGATGACCACTTCCTGGGAAGTGTGGCAAAAATCCATCCCAGAAGGCAACAGTCTCTAAAAATCCAACATGGATGAATCTGATTTTTGGAGGTTACATCTGGCTGAGCCCACCCACTGGTGTGGCTAAAAATCATAAACACACCCCTCTCCTGCCCTCTCCTAATCTAATCAAGGGGGCACCTAGCTGTCTGGGGTTGCAGGATGTGGGGGTGTTGCTGGGTGCTGCAAATGTCCTTCTCTGCCTTTGAAGACCAGTTTGGCAGCCCTCCCCCTTCCTGCCTCACCATCTGCTGAGGGGAGATTCTCTCCCCCAAGCACATTCCTTTGTGTGAAGCCAGGCCACTTCACACCTAATCAAGGCAGCCTGGCAGAAGCTGCTGCAGGCTGGCCAATCAGAGCACAGCAGCAAAAACAATGCAGAGCTGAAATTGGCAACTTTTTAGGTAAAGTCTAAACTTTTTACCTGGACAAGTTACATTAAATCCAACAACTGGAAGTTGTGGGATTTATTACAACAATCAATTTGATACCAAATTCTTGGTATGTAACATTTAAGGAGACTTTAAAATTTAAAATAAAGTCTGCCCATTCTAGCCTATGAAGGCCATTTACTTCAATGAGGGAAAAACGAATTTGGCTGTTTTTACCTCACCAGGGCTTATAAATCTATTTTTATAAAGTCCCTGCTTATAGTTACATGGCACCCAGCCCTAGGGGCACATAGGGCACACCTTAGGGGTGACTTATATGTAAAAATAAGGTAGTTTAAGACTTTGGAAGTACCTTTAATTCCAAAGTTGAATTTGCATATAACTTTAATTTAAAAGCAGCCAGCAAGGCAGGCTTGCTTTTAAAATGACACTGGGCACCTCAGCAATGCACCTAGGTGTGCACCACCTATGCTGTGGTCCCTAAACCTACATGCCCTACCATATACTAGGGACTTATAGGTAGGTTAACTTAGCCAATTATAATTAGCCTAATTTGCATATCCATTTTACACAGACCACAGGCCCTGGGACTGGTTAGCAGTACCCAGGGCACCAACAAAGTCAGGAAAACACCAGCAAAAAGAGGAAAATGGGGGCAAAAAGTTATGGGGCCTCTGCAATCAGCCCTGTTTTCTCACACAACCCCCCCCCAGCCCACACGCCCAGGAGACTCAGCCCAACCCTGGGAGAGTCTTCCTGGCTTGTTAGGCGAGGAAGACAGTGACGAAAACTGTCTGTCCCTTTGCAGGGCCTACTCTGCCTTATATCCTCCTGTCAGGGTCACTCCCTATGGGTAGTGAAGCCATCCTAACAGTAAAAGGACCCAACTCAAACTGAAACTTTCCTCTAGGGGGGTCTTCCTCCTTTCTCTCTGCCAACTTGGGTAGTGAGGTGCCCACCTCCCCTACTCCAAACTTTGCTAGGGCAACACCTAGCTTACCCAAAGAGGTCACCCAACACTTGAGCAACCCCACCATGACCAATAGGGTCAGGGGGCCTACTTTGCTATTGGCCCTGGGGTCTGCCTCCCAGGCCAGGTACAGTGCTGCCAGGAAGGCTAGCACCCAGCAGAGGCTACTGACAGCTGTCAGTACCCAGAACCACACTCTAAGCTCTCCACTGACAGGTGGCTGAGCTGCTTTAGGGGCAACTTTGGGGTCCTGGCACCCCTCTTGCTGTCTAGAGTGGGGGGCTACCACCTCCTGTGGCAGACACCCTCCTTCCACTCTCCCTTCTGTCAGTGCAGGGGCAACACCCTGCATCTGGACAGCTGCCTGACTACTCAGGACTTCCTTGGGGTCAGGGGAGGCCTCACCAGTGCCAACTCTGGGCTTCCCCCCTACTGGGGCAGAAGGCCTTTGGCTCCCTGGAACTCTCTTTAAGAGTGGCCTACCCTTCCTTTTCTTCTTTCCTTTTCTTGGGGACCCCTGTCTCCTAACTGTAGGGACTGACTCCCCAGGACTTTGGGTTGGGGGGGCGCCCTGGGCGACCACCCCATCTGTGACCAGACTCACCTCTGGGAGGTCATTGCCCAGGATACAATCTAGGGGAAGGTCAGCACTGACTACCACCCTAATCCAGTCAAGGATACCCTCCCTCTCTAGGGGCACTATGGCTACAGGTTTGGAGGTGACCTCCCCTGTGGCTATCCTGACTTTCTTTGTCTTTCCTGGGACATACATGTCTGGGGTCACTAACCGGTCACTCACTATAGTGTGACTGGCACAGGTGTCTCTCAGGCCAGTGGTAGGGATCCCATTCACTTGAATGTGGTGGAAGTGCCTACTCCCACCCTCAGGGATCACCAGCTTACCATCTGGTCCTGTCTCCCAGCACAATGCTAGGAGGACTTCATCTTCTGAGGAATCCTCCTCTATGGCTACACTGGACAGCCCAATGCTAACCAACTTCTTTGGACAGGCTGCATCTCCTCTGAAGTGACCTGTCTGCTGACAGTCAAAGCAAGCCCTACTGTCCAAGAGCTTTTTTAACCCTGGGTCTCCCTGTCTCTGCTTGTCAGAGTGGGAGTGGGATTTACTCTCCTCCTTCTTAGGGTTCTGGGGTACAGAGGGAGTCTCTGTGGTGGGCTTACCACCTCCCTCCTTAGGTTTTTGGGGACCTGTCCCCCCCTTCTTGGAGTCTCCCCCCTGGGACTTGACAACCACCCTGGTTCTCAACCACTCATCAGCTGCCTCCTCTAGCTCTTTAGGGTTGGTCTGCTTAGAGTCCACTAGATGCTGGCGTAACCTTTCTTGGGTACAATTGGTCAAGATGTGCTCTCTCATGATCAGATTGTATAACCCCTCATAAGTATCTACTTTGTTACCAATAATCCAGCCCTCTAGTGCCTCTAGTGAAATGTCCACAAAGTCAACCCAAGACTGGGTACTGACCTTCTGGGTGTCCCTGAACTTCATTCTATATTGCTCTGGGGTCAGACCAAACTTCTTGGCTAAGCACCTCTTCATACTAGGGTATGAATCTGCCTCCTCCCCCCTTAAGGTCAGAAGCCTATCCCTCCCTGAGTTGGGGACCAACTCCCACAAAAGGGAACCCCAGTATTGAGGCCTAACCCTTCTCATTTGGAGTGCCCTCTCAAAGGCCCCTAGCCACTTATCTATGTCATCCCCCTCTACATAAGCAGGAACTACCCCCTTGGGTAATCTGGGGCAAACTCCCCCACCCATGGACACCTCAGCTTCTTTATCGCTGCTTCCATCTCTTTTTTCTTTGTATGCCCACTTTTGCTTTTCTAGGGCCAGCTTCTCTGCTCCAAAGCTATGTATGCTAGCTGGGCCTCCAGCTCTCTTTCTCTGATGGATGGGTTCTCTCCTCCTGAAAGGACCCCCTTCCCACCACTAGCTTTGGATCTGCCCCTAGTGACTGTGTTTACTGAGGACCGTTCTTCCTCATCCTCACTTGGGCTCAGATGCCTTCCCTCCCCTGAGTGGTTAGAGCTTGCATCCTCCCTTCTTTCTCCCTCCTCTGGAGCTTCTTCTGACTCTACCTCTTGGACCTCAGCCCATGCTGTCAGGAATGTGATCAGGATTTGCTTCCTGAGATCAGTGGTTGCAGGCAACCCTCTTTCAATACACAACCCCCTAAGCTGGACTACTGTCAGTGTGGGTAGGCTAGCCAGATCAAGCTCCATGGTTCCCTAGTTTTGTGTCAACAAAAACTTTTTGCAAAAATTGGAAACAAGAATTTAGAAAAATTACAAAAATTCAATAATTGAAATTAATCCAAATTAAAAACAATTTTTGCACTAGGACAATTTAAAGGATTTTTAATTTGTTTTACCTAAAACTGTAACGTGATATCGAACACAAGTACAGGATCCCGTCGCTGCTTCCAATTATGTTGGAAAATGGGTTATTGGTAGGGCAGGTAGGTACCTACACCTAGCAACAAGCCACTAACCTCCACATAGGTACAGTTAGGTCTCAGTAAATTAATCCCAGCTCAACCCTTGGTAGCTTGGCAACGAGCGTCAAGGCTTAACTTTGGAGACAAAGTGTAAAGCATTCAAATATCACAAAACAGTAATTAAATAAAACACAGGAAACAGTTTAAAAATCCAAAACCAATTTATAAAAATAGTTTATATTTTTATCTTTAAAATGACACAAAAACGATTAAAATCGGTTCAGGGGAACCGGAGAAATGAATTTTTAAAGAATTATTACTTTTCTAGCGCTTAGAAACAAAAAGCGCCAATCGGGTCATCTGGTTGCACCTCGACCGGGGCAAAGTCAAACTTTCAGGCCGACCGCGATGGAGCCCTGCTCGGCTACAGGTCGCGGGAGGCCTCGGTTAAAAAGTTACCTTCTGACTTAGTCTTTATTTTGAAGTTTTTCTTCCCCGGGACGAACCTGCCAGTTGAATCCGACCTCCTGGAGCCCTTGTCCGGATACGCGATGTGGGTTTCCTCGGTGGAGACTTTTACCTTCGGACTTAGTTGTTTTTTCGAGATTAAAATCCTTCGACCGGGGTAAACCTGGATCTTGATCCGACGTCCATGGAGCCCTTCTCGGATACGATGGCTGGGAGGTCCCAGTCAACTTTTTACGTTCGGACTTAGTCTCTTTTTTGGATGTTTTTCTTTACCGGGACGAACCACGAAGTCAGGCCGGGTCGCGGTTGAGGCAAGCCGGCTAGAATTTCCGCGGCGGGTCGGTCCCTCTCTGGAGCTTTTTTCCAAAAATTCTCAAATCTTTTCCAAACTTCTGGGGCTTCACCCAGATGTTCTTTTAAGGTTCTTTTGGGGTCCACAGCTCACCCCAAGGGTCCAGAAGTTCTGTGATGGTCCTTGGGGGGTGTGGACTTCAACTCCCAGAATGCACCTGGCGCAAACTACTTTTTGGCCACTGGACAGTGGTCAGCTGGTCGCTTTCTTCAGGAGTTGGTGCAGGGGACTCTGGTTTAGCAATTTTTCACCTGTAGCAAACAGGGAGTCCCTCCTTGAACCAGTTGAAGCCAGGCAAAGTCCTTCTTGTGGTGAAGCCCAAGTGTGCAGCTGGTGCAGTCCTTCTGAGTGCAGGGTCCAGGTGCAGGCCAGGGGTCCAGCAGGGCAGTCCTTCTTCTTCTTTAGTTCCTTTCTTGTTGAATTCTGGAGGGGATCTGAGGTGTGGGGGCAGGTCTGCCAGTTTTATCCTTGCTCCTGGGTGAAAAGCAGGGGGGCCCTGGTTCTCCAATCAGGGACAGGGTTGTCCCCCTGTGATGACCACTTCCTGGGAAGTGTGGCAAAAATCCATCCCAGAAGGCAACAGTCTCTAAAAATCCAACATGGATGAATCTGATTTTTGGAGGTTACATCTGGCTGAGCCCACCCACTGGTGTGGCTAAAAATCATAAACACACCCCTCTCCTGCCCTCTCCTAATCTAATCAAGGGGGCACCTAGCTGTCTGGGGTTGCAGGATGTGGGGGTGTTGCTGGGTGCTGCAAATGTCCTTCTCTGCCTTTGAAGACCAGTTTGGCAGCCCTCCCCCTTCCTGCCTCACCATCTGTTGAGGGGAGATTCTCTCCCCCAAGCACATTCCTTTGTGTGAAGCCAGGCCACTTCACACCTAATCAAGGCAGCCTGGCAGAAGCTGCTGCAGGCTGGCCAATCAGAGCACAGCAGCAAAAACAATGCAGAGCTGAAATTGGCAACTTTTTAGGTAAAGTCTAAACTTTTTACCTGGACAAGTTATATTAAATCCCACAACTGGAAGTTGTGGGATTTATTACAACAATCAATTTGATACCAAATTCTTGGTATGTAACATTTAAGGAGACTTTAAAATTTAAAATAAAGTCTGCCCATTCTAGCCTATGAAGGCCATTTACTTCAATGAGGGAAAAACGAATTTGGCTGTTTTTACCTCATCAGGGCTTATAAATCTATTTTTATAAAGTCCCTGCTTATAGTTACATGGCACCCAGCCCTAGGGGCACATAGGGCACACCTTAGGGGTGACTTATATGTAAAAATAAGGTAGTTTAAGACTTTGGAAGTACCTTTAATTCCAAAGTCGAATTTGCATATAACTTTAATTTAAAAGCAGCCAGCAAGGCAGGCTTGCTTTTAAAATGACACTGGGCACCTCAGCAATGCACCTAGGTGTGCACCACCTATGCTGTGGTCCCTAAACCTACATGCCCTACCATATACTAGGGACTTATAGGTAGGTTAACTTAGCCAATTATAATTAGCCTAATTTGCATATCCATTTTACACAGAGCACAGGCCCTGGGACTGGTTAGCAGTACCCAGGGCACCAACAAAGTCAGGAAAACACCAGCAAAAAGAGGAAAATGGGGGCAAAAAGTTATGGGGCCTCTGCAATCAGCCCTGTTTTCTCACAAAAACACTTACCTGAACTTACCTTAATGTCCCTGGGATGGGTCCCTCCAGCCTTGGGTGTCCTCCTGGGGTGGGCAAGGGTGACAGGGGGGGTCCCTGGGGGCATGGGAGGGCACCTCTGGGCTCCTTCAGAGCCCACAGGTCCCTTAACGCCTGCCTTTTGCAGGCGCTAAAAAACGGCGCAAAAGCGGCCGTATGTAATTTTTTTGGACCCGCCCACTCCCGGGCGTGATTTTTGCCCGGGAGTATAAATCCGACGCACATGCCTCGGAGTCGATTTTTTAGACAGGAACGCCTACCTTGCATATAATTAACACAAAGTAGGTGTCCACGCTAAAAAATGACGCTAACTCCATGGACTTTGGCGCTAGACGCGTCTAACGCCAAAGTATAAATATGGAGTTAGTTTTGCGTCGAAATTGCGTAAAAAAAAACTACGCAATTCCGGCGCAAACCGAGTATAAATATGCCCCTGAATTCTATTTCTTTCATGAATCCCGGTCCGACAGTGAAATTCATTGTGTTGTTATTGGCACTACATACTAAAGAGTGGACTTAAAACAATTTTAAAGAAAGGATTCTTGATTCATGAGTGCCCTGGCATCTGGTTTATCACTATTTAGTTTCCCTGGAAACATTAGAGGAGCAAGGAAGATCCTCTTGCAAGGAGCACCGTGCCAAAGATTAGGGTTCAAATGTTACTGTGTGGATTTACTGTGAGCGCTCAAGTCCCATGATTATCTTCCTCGTTGCTAATGTTTTGTCTTTTCCTATCTATTTTTTTACATCGCCTAGCAGGGCTGCCCCAGAAGACCATTGATTAAGAGACAGCCAGTGCCAAATTGCAATGTGTTGCTACCATCGAAAAGGAGATAATATTTTGTTCACCCACTGTGCTTGGAGTGGAAGAGGTAACATCTGACTATTGCACCAATGAGTGGGTGATATATTGAGTAATTTGGAGTGATTGATCAAGTATATGGTGGCTGACATGGGGGTGAGAGTTCAACAAATTTTTGAACTTGTTTCCAATTATTTGAAAAGTTTGGGGGCTGATGAGTGATAATTTGTTCCTGAAAATAATTGGCCTTTCAAACTTAGTGAAATTTACCTGCAGAGTCCACTCCTTTTTTTCTGGTTCCTCAGTTCAGACCAGTCACTTTAGTTACCAAACACAAATCTACACAAAATACTCCAGTTCTGTTTCTCTATTTGTTCTTCAACAGCAGTAGGCTACACAGGTGTACAGTGCTCGGTTTGGGACTGGGATGGAGTTACTCAAATTCAGGAGGAGAAGAATGAAAGGACTCATGGTGGGACTACCTCAATAGCTAGAAACAGAAAGTTGTGGACTTCGATGAGAAACCATGATGATAGCAAATCTCTGAGGCCTATACTCACTCAGCTCAGTGGACTAGAAATAAGTGTGTGGATTTGGGAAATACTGCTGAGTATGTATTTGCTGCATTGCTGGCTCAAACGTGAAACTCCTCTTATGTTCTTACTCTGCCTCTAAGTCTTCTTGGTACACACTGACTTCTCATGAAGCTTACCTTGCTTCCTCTTGTCCTTCTCCTTTACTCTAAATACAGTTACTATTTTGTTCAATATGCAGGCCTTCTCCTAGTCCTCTCCTGCAAGAACAAAACTTGGTGAAAGCTCAACAATACAGCTTACCTACTGGACAGGTTCAGTCAGGTACCCAAGACTGACAGACATTCAAAGAAGAATGGACATGCACCACCCAATTTGGCAATACAGTATCATTTTCCTTTTAACAATCATAATTTTTAGAACTGGGTGGGTTAACGTCAATCCTCCATTGTTATAAATGGGGTCTTTGGTTGGCAGTCAGGTTACCCCTGTCCAAGCAAGGACCCTCACTCTAGTCAGGGGAAGTCACACACAATCCAAATTTTCCTGTGCCCACCCTTTGGTAGCTTGGCACTGAGCAGTCAGGCTTAATTTATAAGGCAATGTGAAAAGTATTTGTGCAATAAATCATGCAATAACACAGTAGACCACCACAAAAATACACCACACAGTGTTTAGAAAAATATATAATATGTATCTGGTAAAATGCAGGTCAAAACAATTAGATGCAATACGTATATGTTGAGATATCACTGTAGAAATGATATAAAGTGTCTTTAGTCTCTTAAAAGCAACAAATGTCTCTTGGAAGCACAAAGTACCTGGTTTGCGTTTAAAATCTCTGCAAGGAACTGTAGAGGGGGAGATGCATGGAAAACAGGGACATGGGCATCGATTTATTGGGCCGCACTCAGCGATGCATCATTTATTTTTCACGCAGGGAAAGGCTTTTCATCAATTTCGGGCACTCAGTCTTGGATCCTCTTCGGGTTCCAGAGTTTTCAGACCCCCTGGGGACGATGCATTGAAATCCGGCACTGACAGGATGAAGTCACAGGGGCTGCGTCGATCTGGTGGGCATTGCGTGGAAATTTCTACCGCACGTCAGGCGCTGCGTCGATTCCTCTCAGTAAGTCGGGCTGCGTCCATCCAGTGTGTCGAATTTCCGGTCGCTACGCTGGTGCTGCGTCAATCTTCTCCTTGCGAAGTCGGGCTGCGTCGTTCCGGTTTGGCATGCAGTGAATTTTTTAGCGCAATGCAGGCTGTGTGTCGTTTTTTGCCAGCTGTACGTCGATTCCTGCCACACAGGGAGTTCTTCTTGCAGGAATGAAGTCTTTTTGGTCCTGAGACTTCAGGGAACAGAAGGCAAGCTCTATCCAAGCCCTTGGAGAGCACTTCTCAGCACAGCCAGAGAGCAGCAAGGCAGCAGGGCAACAGCAAGGCAGCAGTCCTTCTCAGAAAGCAGTCAGGTGAGTCCTTTGGGCAGCCAGGCAGTTCTTCTCCAGGGAGTGTCTGAGTTGGTAGGGGCAGAGGCCCTGTTTAAATACCCAAATGTGCCTTTGAAGTGGGGGAGACTTCAAAGAGTGGCTTAGAAGTACTCAAGGTCCCCTTTCAGTTCAATCCTGTCTGCCAGGGTCACAGTAGGGGGTGTGGCAGTCCTTTGTGTGAGGGCAGGCTACTGTCCTTTAACATGTAAGTGTCAGGCCTGCCACCCTCCCAGCACAGGAAGACCCATTCAGTATGCAGATGTATACAAGTGAGGCTGAGCATCCTGTGTTTGGGGTTTGTCTGAGTAAATGCACAAGGGAGTTGTCAACTAAACCTAGCCAGACGTGAATTGTAAGGCACAGAATGATTTAAGTGCATAGAAATGCTCACTTTCTAAAAGTGGCATTTCTAGAATAGTAATATTAAATCTAACTTCACCAGCCAGCAGGTATTTCATTACCATACTGGCCATACTAAATATGACCTTCCTATTCCTTCCAGATCAGCAGCTACCACTCAAACAGTATATGAGGGCAGCCCTAACGTTATCCTATGAAAGGAGCAGGCCTCACAGCAGGGCAAGAATGAATTTAGGAGTTTTACACTACCAGGACATGTAAACTACACAGGTACATGTTCTGCCTTTTGTCTACATAGCACCCTGCCTTAGGGGTTACCTAGGGCCTACCTTAGGGGTGACTTATATGTAGAAAGAGGGACGTTCTAGGTTTGGCAAGTACTTTGAAATGCCAAGTCGAATTGGCAGTGAAACTGCACACACAGGCCTTGCAATGGCAGGCCTGAGACATGGTTAAGGGGCTACTAAAGTGGGTGGCACAATCAGTGCTGCAAACCCACTAGTAGCTTTTAATCTACAGGCCCTGGGCACATATATTGCCCTCTACTAGGGACTTATAAGTAAACTAAGTAGCCCAATTGGGTGTGATCCAATGTTACCATGTTTAAAGGGAGACAGCATATGCACTTTAGCACTGGTTAGCAGTAGTAAAGTGCGCAGAGATCTAAAAGCAGCAAAAACAGTGTCCAAAAAGTGGATGGAGGCAGGCAAAAAGTTAGGGATGACCACCCTAAGGCTGTCAGGTCTAACATCCATAATTTGTATTTTTCAAACCTAGACGACAACATTTATAGATGTACTATCATGGATCTCTCAGGGCAGAAAAGCTATTTGCAGTGCATTTAACTGAACTGTGTCACACTTATCCCTTCATCGCTTCTGTCCCCAACAGATGCTGTGCTGCTCAGTGTCCCGATGAATATTGTAGTGGTTTCTTTTGTGAAGTGTTTGTTTTTGTTACACCATTCCTCAAATCCCCTTTTCCATCCATTCATTGATCCCCTAGCCCTCTTCCCCCGAGCTGTATGATTTATTGAGGTGTGATTTTATTTTACACCAAAAATGGATCACACACTTGCTTGGGCAGATGTGGTGAAAGTGACACCAACTCACTGTATGACGTTCTATTACCTGACCAATATTCCACACCGGTCCCATAAACATCATTAAGACCTTTTGATGTGTGTTGCGTAAACCTTACAACTTGTCCAACCACTTCTGACTCTGAGCCCACTTCGTCGGACTCCATGATTTAATTTCCTAAGTTTAGTTTTTTAATGCTAGCTCACCAAAATTGTTCATAAGAAGATAGTTTTTATCATCATCTCAGGTCTTCTTTGTTGTGTGTCAAACACTGTGTTTGTGGTAGTCTGGTCTCTGTCTTCCAAAAGTTATGATATAATATGATCAACTAACCCTCTGTTTTCCTTCAATCTAGTTAATAGTGATGTATAACCCTTTGACTAATCCTGCATTTGGAGTTTGCATAGATGGAAGTGGCACCTACTCTCTTTCCTGTTAGTGCGCTAGCCTGCTCTGCTACTACTACCATCCCCTTAAAATGCCACCTTAGGAAAAACCCTGCAGTAAGATGACTTCATTTCTTTATCTAATCAGGTAAGAGAAGAACTATGAATTGACATGAATTTGTTTAGTTAGTAATTAACTTTTAATGAAGAAGATGTTGTTTGTGTGTATTTAGGTTTTGTAGGCAAAATAGGCAATCAATCAATCAATCACTTGTTAAACGCACTACTCACCTGTTAGGTCTCAAGGCTCTGGGGGGGGAGCCAATAACAATCACCCTCTAGTGGTCAGTATAGTTGCAGAGGGCAGTAGAGCAAGGGAGTAAGTAAAAGACATACACTTTTTATAGCATATTTAAAAAACATGCTACATTAAAAGACAGCAGTGCAAACTAATATACGCAAATAAACCTTGAGTCATAAATCAAGTAAAATAAATTATCTCCTTTTATTTTTAACAAATTTAAAACCCACCCTTTCCACCCACAGCAGGCCTACCCCTCTCCCCAAACAAATATCCCTGTCCCCAAAAAAGTCCAATGAAAGCCCTGTCTCCCTTCCCAACCTGTCCACCCACAAGTCCCTGCCAACAAAACAAAAAACAAAAAGGGCACTGTCTGCTTGATCCTGGCCAACTTGCTCTCCATACTGTCCTTCCACTGCAGGATACTATGGAGCAATGCCCAGTCAGGGCATAAGGGGTCGATAGACGGTCCAGTTAATGACTCTGACAGCTGGCAGCGACTTCAGCAATGAGGTGGTTGAGAGGCTGGAGGCTGCAGCTGGCATGTTGCGGAACTGGGTCCTGGGTCAGAGACAGCTATTTCCTCCTTTCCCTCCTCCAAGACCATCAACAGCTGGTTTTTGGACTTGTTACTCTCCAGCCTCTGCCTCTACAGATGGGCTGCTATCTTCTCCTGCCTGGTGGTTGTTGCTGGTCGACCAGCAAGATTAGCTATATCGAGAAAAAAAAAAAAGGCAAATTATAACCAATGTTCTGAGAAAACACTTCTTCAAAACTAAGTAGAAGGTGGCACAGTAGCAGTACATTGCTGGTCCCCTATGGACATTAGAATTTGAGGTGATTATAATTAGGAGAGTCACAGGGCCAATTTTATTTGTTTACCCATACATGCCTCACATAAAACACATTGACTGCCTGGTAGAAAACATTTAAGGCAGAATAATACCAGATTTTAAAAAAAACTGTGATTTCATTTTTTTTTCTATTAAAGGCTTTTCTAGTAACTAAACTGACACTTTTAGTGCAAAAGTATCACATGAATCACTTCTCATTCATGAGTATGGCATTATGCATTATGGAGTTCGAGTTGTTGGGTCGAATTAATGGAGGCATGCTAGCCAGTGCTTTGAGTAATTTGCTACTGTCTGTAGCTGGTGCAATTGTAGATGACACTTATGTATCTTGAATTCCAATGGCCCTCCTCTTATCCAAATGCCTTTCACTTAGTTTCTACCCTGACTCCAAAGAGGTGGAGAATGATAAATAAGATATGACACACATGTCACACATGAAATGTGGATACATTACCCTGTCTGGTGTAAGTAGAAGAGGGGAAAAACAATGAACTGCAGTACAGGGACTGGGCTATATAGATTGTATTTGTGTTCTGTGCAAGCCACTCACCTGAATTCCAGACTTTTAGATGGAGCGATGACAATTCCCCAATTCCGGTGAGGACTAACATGACCGTGATGAAGAGTACATTGCCCTCTCGCAAGTCCACAAGGGGAAGGGGGGTTATGGGAAGAGAAAAAGAGAAAAAGAGAAAAATACCAGCTTCTGCTTCATGGACTGCAGAATCTGACTGCTGGACCCTCGACTGCGTGTTGTGTTGGGCTGCAAGACTTCTGATTTTTAAAAATACTGGGTTTTTGGTTCTTGGATTCTGAGCTGCACAAGGATTAATTCATTAATATATTAAATTTGCATAAAGTATTGCAAGATGTCAGTTATTGTTCACACATTGTGCATACATTTCTATAAGGCTGAAGAAGTCTCTTCCTTCCTTTTTACAATACTTTCAGAGTCTCTGAAGCAATGTCCAAACTCAAAAACAATAAGATTGACTAAAGGGCTTCTTTGAGTTCTGATGTAATCTCTTGTCAATAATAGTTTTGATAAACTTGCTCTATTTCTGATCTCCTAATTCTCAGGGGAGAGCTTGTTACAGGAAATATGTCTTTCCTTAATTTCTGTTTAGCTGTATCTTGGATTCCCATCTAAACGATAAATCATGCTAGTTATTATTGTCATAAATTATTTAAAAGTCAGAGTTCTGTTTTGTTTCATTTAAGCGATTAATCTTTCTTTACCTTGAAATTAAGTTACTTGTTTGAAAATTTCAGAGGAACCCAAACTGGGTTTTTTCACCTTTTTTATTTTCTCTCTTTTACAGGAAATACAGGATCATCAGCAGAAGTTAGAAGAGGATCGCCGGAACTTAAATGGAGGCTGTCCAGAGGATGAGAAATGCTGGAAGTTGACTGGAAGCTGGTCAGAGAAAGAGGAACACTGGAACTCGACTGGAGGCAGGCTGGAGAACAAGGAACTTCACTTGCACTGGAATTCGACTGGAGGTAGGCTGAAGGACAAGGAACTCGAATTGACTGGAAACAGTTGAGCAGAGCAATAGGTACCAAACCAAGTAAGGCCTCAGACTCACAAGCATCCTTAAATAAAAATGTTCAATTATCCTCCTGATTGTGGCACATGTTCAACACAGATTACACTGCCAAGAGCAAATGTTTTAGCAGTTGCAGTTGGAGCAGGTGGAAATGCAGTTGGTTGATGGTTAAATAATTTAACATTTAAGCTCCTGATTGTGGCACATGTTCAAATAGATCACATTGTGAAGAGCACATATTTTGGCAGTTACAGCTGGAAGTAGTGGAAAACAATGTGCATAATCAACAAGCATTGGTTATAATAAATGAGACATTTAACAAGCATTGTTTATTGCAAACCTGATATTCAAGGATGTATTGATTATACCCAAATAGGTCTGAATGTTGAAAACAACATCTTACTGTATTGAGGTCTTGGATGTCCTAGTGTACCCAAAACAATTTGGCACATTCGTTACAGAGTATCCTTACTGACAAACTTGAAATCAAATTTGCCACTTACTAGTCCCACTTTACTCCCTGGCCTCGTCCACCACCACACATTCTTTCCAAGAATTCCTTCAGTGGCCAGTTAGGAAAGGAAACTTGACTTGCTTTACTGCTGGGTAAGGCAGAGGGACTAGGCAGGTAGATAGAGCTTTTGTTAAAGAATAGAGGGATGTCACTGATCATTGATTCATCATGTGCCCAAGCTTTGGCTTATACAGTCACTATATAGACAAAAGTGTAAAGGGAAAAATCTGAACAGGTGCAAAAAACATCTTGTATGGAAAACCATTAAATATATTTTGGAAACCATTCACATGGCCATAAAAATTTGGCACATGCCAACAGTGGATTTTTCAATTTGTTTGGTAGGCTGAGACGGAAGTATTTAGGAAAGAATAAATGAATGAAGTACTAAGAGGTGACTGAGTGGGTGAAGGGAAACACACCTTGGGTGTTTGGTTTGCAATGCATTGAAAACCTTGTAAATACTGCATTTACTGAAGAAGAGGTACATTGTACAGTCAACACTGCAGCCACAAATTGAACCATAGTGGACACCGGACAACCATGCCGCCTTCAAGAGCGCCATCCACAATCACCATCACCTCATCAGATCTGCCAAAAAATCGTCTTTCAAAGACCGCCTGGACAACAACGCACACAACAGCAAGGAGCTCGTCAACATCGTGAAGGAACTCTCCAACCCCAGCTCCAACACAAACGACATCCCACCTTCACAAGACCTGTGCAACTCCCTCACCGCCTTCTTCCACCACAAGTTCACAGACATACATGACAGCTTCAACAGCCAGACCACCCCACCAATCACCAACACCCCGGACTCTCCACCCACCCTCAACTACAACCCTCTGCTCACCTGGGCCAACGTGAACGAAGACGACACAATCAAAACCATGAGCACTATCCACTCTGGATCTCCATTAGACCCATGCCCGCACCACATCTTTAACAAAGCAAGTGCCACCATTGCACCCCACCTCTGCAAAGTCATCAACATCTCCTTTGAGAACGCAACCTACGCCGAAAGCTGGAAGCATACTGAAATCAAACCCCTACTCAAGAAACCCATGGCGGACCCGAGAGACCTCAAGAACTTCTGCCCCATCTCCCAGCTCCCATTGCCGGCAAAGGTCATCGAGAAGATCGTCAACAGACAACTGACCCACTACCTCGAAGAAAACAACATCCTGGACCCATCCCAGTCAGGGTTCCGCAGCAACCACAGTACTGAAACCACCCTCGTCACCGCCACCGACGACATCAGGGCCCTGCTTGACCACAGCGAAACCGCATCTCTCATCCTCTTAAATCTCTTGGCCGCCTTCGACACCGTCTGCCACCGCATCCTACACACAGCGCTCCTCCACAACGCAGGGGTCCAGAAACCAAGCCCTAGAGTGGATCACCTCCTTCCTCTCCGGCAGAACCCAGAGCGTCCGCCTCCACCCATTCTGCTCCGAAGCCTCCAAGATCATCTGCGGCGTCCCCCAAGGATCATCCCTCAGCCCTACACTGTTCAATGTCTATATTGCCCCGCTCGCCCACGGCGCCCGACTACACAACCTCAACATCATCTCTTACGCCGACGACACCCAAATGATCCTCTCTCTCACCAAGGACCCCCTCATCGTCAAATCCAACTTCCACAATGGAATTAAGGCTATCGCCGAATGGATGAGGAACAGCAAACTAAAGTTGAACTCAGATAAGACAGAGGTCCTCATCCTCGGCACCAACCCCTCAGCCTGGTACAACTCCTGGTGGCCGACCACTCTAGGACCACCCCCAACACCCACCAACAAAGCACGCAACCTGGGCGTCATCCTTGACTCAACACTATCCATGACCAAGGAAGTCAGCGCCGTCTCCTCATCCTGCTTCAACACCCTCTGCATGTTCTGCAAGATCTACAGATGGATCCCCATAGATACAAGAAGAACAGTCAGCCAAGCCCTCTTCAGCAGCAAACTTGACTATGGAAACGCCCTCTACGCAGGAGCCCCGGCCAAACTCCTCAAACAACTACAACGCATACAAAACGCCTCCGCATGCCTGATCCTCGATGCCCACCGCCACAGCCACATCACTCCCCTTCTCAGAAACCTACACTGGCTCCCCGTCAACAAAAGGATAACCTTCAAGCTCCTCACCCATGCACACAAGGCGCTCCACAACACCGGCCCAGCCTACCTCAACAGACAACTCAACTTCTACACCCCACCCCCCCAACTCCGCTCAGCCGACCTCACCCTCGCCACCGTCCCCCGCATCCGAAGAGCGACTACCGGAGGCAGATCCTTCTCCCACCTCACCGCCAAGACCTGGAACAACCTTCCCCTGCCCCTACGACAGACCGAAGACCTTTACTGACTTTCAGAAAGCGACTCAAGACCTGGCTATTTGAGCAGTAGCAGCACCCCCCTCCCCCCTCAGCATCTTGAGACCCTCGAGGGTGGTAGCGCACTTTACAAATACACTGATTGATTGATTATTGTACTTCTGAGGTCATGGGTGGTTAAATACCAAGGGCAGGGAAGGGTACGGAATTTGCATGGACCATTGCCTTAGTGCTTACATTTGTGAAAAGCTAGGCATCATTTAGAGCACCGGAGAAGGTTCTCCCTAGATAAGTATAGTTATTTTCATCCTTTCTTCCCCCAAGAACCAATGTTAAGGTGGAGCTGTTCTCTTCTCCCTACAAACTATTGTTTTTTTTATGTGTGTGTGTTAGTGTTCAAGGAGTCCTTCTGAGCATTGTGTAGCCATCACACACTGGTTTGTAGGCCTGATGATGCCTAATCTAAAAAGAATAATAGCAACGTCATATAAAGGAGTGTGAAATTGTCTAGAACAGCTTTTGTGGGCTGATGTTTCCTTTGATGATGGATATCGGAAAAATCAGAAAGATAAAGTAGTCACACACAGCCCTGTTTTCACCCATTTGTGCGCAAATTGTATCAGTCAGATCCTGGGCTATCCCCCCAAGAGTAACTTACACCAAGTAGAAGAATATAATAACGCTCAAATATGCAATAAATCACTTGGGATCCCTAATTCTGACAACTTCCACTAGAGATTCGGTCTGTTAGAGTCAAATGTGTTCGTTCAAAAAGTCAATAAATGCTGTATTTAAAAAGGTTGTATTCCTCGTAACATAGTTACATGAGCAAAATCGTAGGACAGCTGCACTGTCAATAACTGACCGATCTGCTCTGAAACAAGGTTGTTCATGAGGAATGATGTTCGCTTCGGGTGCCCAAGTTCCCAGATGTTCCAAGATGCCCACAGTGAAATTTTACTATAATTTCCTAGATCTTGTAGTACTTATACATCGTAACAGATTATGAATATTGGTACTAGGCAAATTGCACAAGAAAAATTTATATAATTCTGTTTTTTCAGCAAAGATGTACTACGACTGTCTCTGTGGCTGGTCAAACCGGCTCCTTCTTTGTAAATGAGAGAAGTTGTAAAAGGTTGTTAAAGAAAAGATTGTGGCACTGAGGTGATTGTTCAAGAGGTGGTGATGCTTGAGGAGGGAAAGAAATATTGAACTGCAGAGGTCACTATGATAATGCAACATCGACTGAGAAAGGAGAAGGAGACGTAAGAATGATTGTTATAAAAAAGAAGGACGATTAGAAATGAACTATCAGACCACTGTCATACATGTTACTTTGTAGTTTTTATCCTGTGGACAGACTGCTCGATTTATCTTCTCTTTTCAACACTATAATCACAACAGCAATAAGCAGTCTATCGTGTTTCTTTTATTTTTTCATAAATCAGACACCGTTTATCCAGAAATAGAAGGAAGAAGTACACATCCTGGAGCTGGCGTCTAAAGCCACACGAATGCCTGAAGGAAGATCACCAACAAGAAATGCCTTTAAAGCAGCAGCATGCTATTTTTGTGACAGTCACATTTTGCCTGCAGTGCTTGTCAAAGCACAGCCACCGTTTGTAGTATTGGCAATTCTGACTGTTCTCTCCATACAACCGGCCCATCTTCTGCATTACAATAATTGCAATTCGATCTCAGCATTGTCTTCGCAGTGGAGCAGCAGGAGCCTGGCAGTGGACGGATCATACATTAATAGGCCAAGGATGATGAATATATGTTGTGATGTTTCCTGCTAGACATTTTTTGTTATATGGGGTGAGTCATACTACTAGCTGCATATTTTCTTCTTAGTTCCAGGGAAAAACAGAACAAAAATGATATAGCGAATGCAATTATTAAGAACTAGGGAATCTGTAAACTCACCTGCTAATTTGTATGAACTACAAAAAGATAAACAATCAACAACTGTATTATGTGTATTGTAAACATTTGTAATGTTGCTTGAATCGCAAAGTACATAATACGCCTGTAAAACATGTATTTTCTTCTGCCTGACGGTATTCCTTAAAAATAATAACACCAATGAGCTCCTGCTGCGAGAAATTGCACTACAGAGATATATTTGAAAGTCAGTGATCCACCGTTTAAAAATAGTATTTTGGCTCACCACGGTATGTAATACTATCGAGGCTATGACAACTGCCCACCTCTTCATTAATTGCTCATGTGTCTACCTTTAATCCATAGCCTCTCAGCAAGAGAACCTTTAGTGAATGCCTTATCTTGCAGACCCTTTCACTTTGATGCAGTTTTGCTGCGCCATCAGCACTTGTCCAAATGTTCTCGTTTCAAGTAATTGTTTCCGAGCTACAGTTGAAAAACAAAGGAGGGTTCCATAATAGACAGTGATGACATTACAGTTTTGAAGGATTAGCGAAAGAACAGGCTCAGACAAAGAAGTGTGTTGTGCTATGTCTGCACTATTTTCACTGACTGAAAGTAAGCACGGACGAAAAGTTGAGGTGACACCTTAGGACGCTTCCTGGCAAATTTTCTGAACAAACATTTATATGTTTCCTATTACATGTCGTTTTTCTTCTGTTTCATTTGTGTTGACGTTTGCTCTAACATAAGAAAATGAAGTGCCTTTGTTATTAATAAACTCTGTAGAAGAGAGAACTCGTTCCAGATGTGACAGAATTTTAACTCGCCTGAGAGAAATTGTAAATATGCTAGAGTAATTGAAGTAATTTCAGCAATTACGCATTACCCTTGTGATGCGAAATTACATGATCAATCCAGTTTGAGTAATTGAGTAATTTGGGCCAAAAGTCCTGTTGCAGGAGTACAGGAACAGCAAACTAAGGGACTGAATTAAGTGCCCTTAGTGCCGCCTTGGACCACAATAGTGTAATTTTTATTGACGCTAATGTGGCCCAACGAGGCCGAAATACCTGCGCCAAATTTGCAAAGTGGCACCATGCATGCATAACACTTTGCGCTACATTATGCCTGCTCAAAAGATTTCTTTGTGTCATTTTATCAGCACTTTTAGAGCTTGTTCTGAGCAGGTGTTAAAAAGAGGCACACCATTGATTGCAGTGGGCATTAATGGTCTTTCCAGGATTAGCTAATCCTGCAAAGCTCTGAACTAGAGTTTCCCTAATTAGCGCTATGGTGCACCATATCTTAGATGCAGTGCACACATGGTGGCGTTAGGGCTGCGCTAAGGGGCGTAACAAAAGTGGCGCTGCACCTGGTGCAGTGCCACCTTTCTTTTATCAGGCCCTAAGAGAGAGGAAGCAGTTGCAGGCTACTCATGTTCCTGTCCTGTAGTATAATTGGTATTTTCTTGGATGCATTTTTCACACATGGGTCTATTTTGACTAAGAAGATAGCACCAAATGCTGGATTACACTTTTCACACAATTAAGCATAATTAAGAGTAATGTTGTGGTGATTACAAGTAATTATGCCAAAAGAGCTATTCGACACTTACGCACACACTAATTTTTATGACTTGGGGTCATATTTACAAGCCTCTTGCGCCTCCTTGTGCAGACCTAGTGTGAGAAAGTACCCTCTTTCTTGGTATGGTTATCCCCTTTTTCTGCCTGATGTCAATGTGTTTGCCTATGTTCACTCAGACCCTGCTAACCAGCACCCCACTGATTATGCTCTCTCTCCAAGAACCCTCCCAGAACCTGTATTTTATATCACAACTGGCACACTGGTGCCCCATTATAAGTCCCTAGTATATGGTACCTAGGTACGCAGGACATTGGTGTTCCAGGGGATCCATATGGGCTGCAGCATATATTTTGCCACCCATAGGGAGCCCAAGCAAAAGGTTCTGTAGGACTGCCATTGCAGCCTGCTTGAAAAGGTGCAAGCACCCTTTCACTGCCACTTTTCACTGCACCGGGTCAATTATAAGTCACCCCTATTGCAGGCCTTCTAGCCCAGAAGGTAGGGTGCAAGGTACCTGTCTGTGAGGGCACCCCTTGACTAGCAGAGGTACCCCCATGAACTCCAGGCCCATTTTCCCAGACTTCGTGAGTGTGGGGACACTATTTTACATGTTTACTGTACATAGGTCAATACCCATGTCCAGCTATATAATGGTAACTCCGATCACAGGCATGTTTGGTATCAAACATGTTGGAATCATACCCCAATGCTATTGCAAGCATTGGTTGTATGATCCCATGTATCCTGGGGCTCCTTAGAGGATGCCCACTATTGCCATTACAGCCTTCTGAGGGTTTCCAGGCAGCCCAAGCTACTGACACCTCCCAGACAGGTTTCTGCCTCCTGTTGCTTGAGAAGCGCAAGCCCAGGAAGGCAGAACACAGGATTTCCTTTGTGAGAGGGGGGTTACACCCTCTCCCTTTGGAAATAGGTGTTACAGGCTTGGGAGGGTAGCCTCCCCAAGCCACTGGTAATGCTTTGAAGGGCACATTTGGTGCCCTCCTTGCATAAACCAATCTACATCAGTTCAGGATCCCCCAGTCCCTGTTCTGGTGCAAAACTAGACAAAGTAAAGGGGAGTGACCATTCCCCTGCCCATCGCCACCCCAGGGATGGTACTCAGAGCTAATTCAGAGAGTTCCTGGGTTTTGCCATCTTGGATTCAAGGTTAGCAGGGAACTCTGGGAGGATCTGATTGGCCAGTGCCAGCAGCTGATGTCAGAGTCTCATCCAACTAGGTAACCAATCCCCCTTTCAGGGCTATTTGGGGTCTCTCTCTTGGGTGGTTCCTCAGATTCGGATTGCGCGACTCCAGCAGGATTCCTCTGTAACCTCCACTTCGACTTCTGACTGAAGAAACTGCATCTGGACGCTCCAAGACCCAACAAGCTACAACAAAGAAGCAAGACTCCTCCTTCAACATTTTATCCACGGCTCCTTCCAGCAACTGCATCATTTCCCCAGTCGTGCATCCTCTGCGGACAGCCCGTTCCCGCCTGCATCAAAAGGAAGAAGGAATCTCCCTTAGGGTGAAGGAATCACTCCCCTGCTACTGCAGGCACCAACTGCAATGATGACTGGCTGCGTCCCCTCTCCTGCTGAGCTTCATGGATCCTGCATCACGGGTGGTGGATTGAAGTGGTCCCAATGGTCTTCTGTTCCAACTTGGGTGGAGGTAAGCCCTTGCCTGCCCATGCAGGACAGTACCTCCGTGCACTGTGTCCTTTGCATACGCCAGGGCTTGTTGGCATCTTTTCTAAGAGATCTTCAGGCATCTTGAAGCTCCAGCCCCCGCACTCCATCCTGCAACACACTGCTCCCTGGATGGTTCTCCGGTGGTATGGGAGCCTTTTTTGTAGTGCTGCATGGGCCTTTTCTTTGACTTTTGTGTCCCCATCCTGTGGGACTCCTGCGGGTGCTGCCTGTGCTTCTGTGGGCTCTCTGTATTGCTGAGGGACCCCTCTGGGTTCCTGGGTAGAATCCACCTGGTCCTTCCTGGTCCCCGGCAGCCCCATATTCTGCTAACTGCGAGTTTTGTGTGTTCCAAGGCTTGTTGGCAGAACTCGAAGTCGCAAACCCGACTGCAGTCCTGTCTCCAGTGTGGGATGTCACCTGCATCCTCCAGGAACTCAACTTCATCTTCTTGGGTGCAGTGTTGACTCTCCTTCCTCACTGTCGACTCTTCTCTTGCAACTTCACTCTGGTGGGTACAGGTTCCTGCCCTTGCTGGACTCTGCTGTGTTTGTTGGACTTGGTCCCCTTCTTCCACAGGTTCTCTTGTCCAAGAACCCACTGTTGGTGCCTTGCAGTCTCTTCTGGGCTTTGCATTCTTCTTCTTCTCCTCTAAGTGGGTGTTCTGGGGAATTTACTGTCATTTTTTCCTGCTCCTGCTTTCTGGTCTCTGGGGTGGGCTGTGGTACTTACCTTTGGGCTTTTCTTGTACTCCCAGATCCAACATACACACTCCACTTACCTAGGTGGGGGACTGACTCTCGCATTCCATTTTTTTAGTATATGGTTTGTACTCCCACTAGGGCAATTTTTCTCTATTATGATTTTCACTAATTACACTGTTTTCTAACAGTTTTATGCCTATTTCTGCATACTTGTGTATATAATTTGTGTATTACTTACCTCCTAATGTAGTATAGCTTCTATGGCATTTTTAATATTTATATCACCAAAATAAAGTACCTTTATTTTTGACACACTGTGTTTTTTATATAATGTGTGTAAGTGCTGTGTGACTACAGTGATATTGCATGAGCTTTGCATGTCTCCTAGATAAGCCTTGGCTGCTCATCCCCAGCTACCACTAGAGAGCCTGGCTTCTAGACACTAACTACATCACACTAATAAGGGATACCTGACCTGGTATAAGGTGTAAGTACCATAGGTACCCATCACACACCTGGCCAGCCTCCCACACGTAGCGTGATTTCTTTTGATGCTAAGGAGGTGTTAAGGAAGCCCCCACTGTGTGCCATATTCACAAAGTGGTGTAATGCATGCATTGCACCACTTCTGCCACATTATACCTTTGCCAGGTATAATGTATGCCAGGGGATGTTCCCATGCAGGGAGGCCCAAACAAATGGCACAGTGAAATTTACAAGATTTCACTACCCCATTTTTTCTGTCATTTTTAACGTTTGCTCAGGACAGGTGTTAAAGTAACACTCCCATAATGACCTATGGCCCTCCCTGTGTTTTGCTGGACTAACGCCATCATTTATGGTGCTAATCCAGCAAAGGACTACAATAGCATCATAAATTATGTGTACCATGGTGCGCTGTTTAGTAAATACAGTGCTACCATGGTGACGTTAGCGGGGCTCAGGGTGATGCAAGAAAAGTGGCCCATAAGAGCTGATGTCCCACTTTCTTGTAAACATTCCCCTTGGTGTGGTAGTGAACAAGCAAAGTAGGGCATTGTAATAGAAACTATTTAGAGATGGGCCCCTGGACATGGCTACATCCATTGCAAATCCTTGCATCTCTAAAGGAGTGCCCCACATTGCCAGAGCTTTGAGTAGACTGGATCTATTCAGAAATATAGAACGCCTGTCTTCTTAAAAGTAGCTTGACTGCCTTCCTTGTGATGGACTTGAGGCAACTAGGGTCCCATAATCAAGGTATTAACACAAGGTTCTCTGCCTAATCCCCCTTAAAAGAGTGCATTAAAAGCATCAATATTTTACCGAAGTTGCTACGGAAAGGGAAGGTTAAACTGACATAACCTGCTGAACCAGTCCCTCAGTGCCACAAGACGCTCTTTTAGCAATTACTACTTCCCTGGGCTCCTTTCTATTCCAATTTCCAAAGGTCTATCACAGCTTGAAAGCTAAGGCAGCCACCCAGACAGCCAACAAAAGAGAGGGACTGCCTACCCCTGCCTGACTGACTTACCTGCTGCCTCTGTTCTGCTAGCGCAGGTGTTTTAATAAAAATTATTGAGTGTTCATGTATTCTGAATAATACATTTGTGTAGAAAATATAATGACGTAGAAAAATAATGCATGCATTTGAAAATGTGATTATGATGAATGGCCACCAATGTTAATGAAATGTACTAATCAATGATTTAATAATATGAAATGTTGAATATATGTTTGACCAATGTGGTAATATGTCATATTAAGGGTTATGCAGTTAGCTTTATTAATTGTAGGCTTTAACTTAGCGAGTGTCTTGGCCTAGTTTGCCAAGGCTCATGTCACAGCTGTACTTCTTAATGTTTAATAAATGGCTGTCCTAGAGAGTTAAGCTGTGATTTCTATTGTATTGTTTAAATGTGCTCATAACGGAAGCTTTCTCATGAGAACCGACTGCTAGATGATGATGTTCCTGTGATTTTGTGTGTGTGTGAGACTGACTATCTCAGGAAAACAACAATGGAGATACTGACTGGAGTGGAAGCTGCAGCAATATTGTTGCCTGACAAGCTGGATGATGAGGGCATTTCAGGACAAACCAATCAGCGACACGTGAACGGAGTAATTGTAGAATTCATAGATTTGGAGTTTTAGTTTTATTGGACAAATTGTGAACATGCAATTAACTGACCAATAGGGAGTTGGGAAGTAGTTTTACTAATTTTAATATAACGATTCTGCATTGAGAAGAGACAGACATTCTGCTCTTGCATTTTGCCTTAAGCATTCTGCATTTTGCCATTTCCATCACTGCTTATTTTCTTGCTGGATGAACTGTCAGTACTTCTTGTGCGTCTTGACAAGAGGCGTGCTTAACTTTAATACTTAGAGACTTTGCGTTTTCTATTTGCTGAATCCTGATGCCTTACTGATCGACTGATGTCCTGAGGATTGAGACTGACTCTGCTTGCTGATCCACACTGAGGATAGGTATGACGTAACAGACTGTTGATTATTATGCATATTTGCTTTTCTTTCTAGGTACCAACTGCATTGTTTTGAGAGAGCCATAGTTAGATGTTTTTCCAAATTTGTGTTACTAAAACTGTTTTGCATGAAGCCCAACATGCTGATGCTAATGTGGTGTTAGTTAATACTAATGAAGTTATTATAATAGGGATTAATGCTTGATGAATTTCTCTGCTAAACTTAATGTATGTTTCACACAGTTGACATTGTTATTGATTTGTAACATAACCTTAGAATGTGTTGCAGTTCAAGTTTTAATTAGATTCCATTTCTTCAACCACTTTGAACAGCCAGTATTGTTTTTGTATGGGTTTCATCTGATATTGAGATGAATCTACATGACCATAGCATTGTTACTATAGGGAAATAAATATTCTAACTTTTACTAAAAGGTGTGGTTATTCAGCTACGGTAAGAACATCTTGATTGCGAGTCAAAACGTTCAACGACCTATTTGCGTCCCCTTGTAAGTTTACTTATTAAGGTCAGACGCGCTAACAGAGATGGTAGCAGACTGATGGTTCGTCTCCTTAAACGCTTACCATAGACATCTGGTATAGAATATTAGACGAACAGAGACGATAAAAGAGGCCGATGGTTAGACTCCTTAAGAGCTCACCATATACGTGCGGTACACAGTAACAGGTGTTCCCAGAGATGGTAGTAGCTTGATGAGTTGGTCCTTTCAGAGTTCATTATTATTGAGATTTGGATATTATTTTTCAATGATGTTAATTGGAGAAAATTTTTTCCTTTAGGTCCAGAAATGACTTTCCCAGAATCCTAGATCCTGCTAATGGTTGTTTGAGGATGATCTCGGCATTCTAGTTACAGTGTGAATGAAGCAGGTTGCGCTTGCACAGCTTATGCAAATCGCAGCTGAATTGTGAGGTCTGTGAGGGTTTTAGGGAATTGTAGAAGGAGTGAGCATACTATGCAGTGTGAGAGTAGGGAAGTCGTCGAACTTCACATGTGTGTAACGCTTTGTGCTAAAGAATTGTCCATATGGTTGTTGATGTACGGACCCTGCGTGGTCTAAGACTCCGGAGCATATTGAAAAGTGTATGAGACACTTGGTTTTATGTTGTAATCAGTTTGGTTTAGTAGGTTGATTGGGCATGGTCAACAAGTCAGGGTGTGAGTAAGAGTGAAAGAAAATTTTGACTGAGATTTGGCGAGTCCTATGTGAACCAGGACAGACCCATTGATCAGTTGAGAGTAAAACTTGCAGGTAGAATTTTGCTTGAGAATCTGGGAGAACGAGAAGGAAGGAGTAGCTGTAAGTGTGGGAAGAGCAATCAGTGAAAAATCTGTTACACAGCAACTGTGTTACCTTTCCTGTAGTAAACCAGCAGATTTGTTTTTGGTTTTTGATTTAGTGTTCGCAATTTTTGCATTAGTTCGTGTGAATCAGAGAAGGAAGACAAGCCGCAAGACTTTGACACCCGCAGTAGGTGTGAGTACGATATCATTGGAGCTGCGCTGGGATAGGTTGGTTAGTGAGAAGGGTGGCGCACGGATTGGCAGCTGTATGTGAGAGGCAATTGGTTGAGAACATAGGTGAAAGGAATCTTGAGATTAAAAGTCACTTCCTGATTTGATTTGGAATAACAAAAAGGTCCAAAAGATTACATTTTTCATAACGTTAAAGAGTGCTTTAAGGGGAGATAGGTATGTTACAACTAGTGTAGGCGAGGCTACACTGCCAGAAGGTACACCAGCTTACATTGTAATGGAAGAGAAGGGTGTCGCGCCATGTCTTTGGCTAAAGCAACGCTGCAAATTGACATGAAAGGACGGGAACTTAGCGTTACCTACAAATATGACGTTCAATTTGAGGGTCTTGGAGCATTTAAGGATGGTACTAAATGAATCAAAGCCCCTTCTGAGACCAGCACAGGTTGAGGCATTAGCGATTTGGGGGCTAGGAGCCAGACAGGAACAGCAACAGAAATTTGAGAGGAGAATGAGAAAGGCAAAAAAGACTCTAGCAGAGGCTAGCTGGGACTGTGCTCAGAGAGTTTGGAGGATGGAGACTTTGCACGGAATTAAGTTGTTTCCGGCAAATACGCAAGACAATGAGACGGAAAGAAGGAAAGCTACTAGGAAAACAAACAAAAGTCCATTTGAGAGTAGGGAGGCTAGAAAGTCTTCAACAGCGAAGGAGGAATCGGACGATGATGAGTTTATTACACAGTTATTGAGAGATCATCCACCACCATATACATTACTTGAGAGTGGTCCAAGTACCAGTGCTGATCTGACAGCCACGACACAGGTTATTGGGACAATGAGTCCGTTGCAGGTTAATGCTATCCTGACACAGAATGCAATTCAAAGTGGTCTTAATGTGCCTACCACTCCTGGTAGTGCAAAATCGGGTTCAACCGCCACATGGTTCAGAGAATTTATCCTGATGTGCCCATTATGGAAATGGCTTCGAACTTAATGGTGCCAACGGAACAGGTTTACCCAAGACCGATATTGTTTCAGGCTGAACCAACTCCACTTTTACTGCCTCAAGTGCAGCCTCAGGTAATGCAAAGATTCACCCCAGTAACAGGGACACAGACAGATATGACTCCGATGATGAATCAAAATATAGGAGTTATTCTCCCACAGAGCGTAAGTGCCAGAACAGCCCCAGATGCTATATCGGTACCTATTACTGTTGGTCCAGTGGTACCATTATTTGCACAGAAGAAACCTAATGTAGGTGAACAGGGAGTAATGACCCAGAGTATAATAAGGGGAGGACATAATGAAAATGTTCAGGTAGTCTTTCCTGTGGGACAGACTTTTGACAGATCAAGGTCATTGCTAGACCTTAGTCCATTTGTAACACTTCCAGAAATTATGGTAGGGCCAAACGTTAGCCAGAGTGGAAATTGTTGACACCGCAGACACCGCAGACCCCGAATGTAATTGCACAGCAGGTGCCACCAGTCCAAGCAAATAACATTTTGTTACAAGGATTGACAGCTCAGCAGGTGCCTGAATGGTTAGACAAGCTGAATACCCCACAGAGTGCTCCTAAGAGAGAGGAGTATTTGAATTATACTAGGCTATGCATGGAAGCCAGTGAACTCATAGGTGAGCATCCTATACAGAGCCAGAGTTGAGATATTTGTGCCCAAAGATTACGAGAGAGGTGAGCAATGTGCATCAGAAATTAGAAGATTTGGCAAAGAATTACAGCTTAGAAATAGAGAAAATTAAGCATTTGAAAAGAAGTTACAGATTAGATTTTGAGGCTAAAGATTTTGAACACATGAGATCTGCCAGAATGAAGGCACACCTTAAGGAATTGCTTCTAAGTGCTCAGACCGGGGGAGCATTAGACAGGTGGGAAGGCAGATGGGTAAAGAAAAGAGACAAGAGAAAAAGGGATTCTTTGGAACTGACTGCAAATGTTCAGCAGGATATAGATCCAGTAAAACATTTACCAATGAGAGGGATTCCAAGGGGTAATTTTGTTCATGTCCAGTGGAGTAGAAGTGACATTCTATTGTTTACAAATGATTATCCAAAATTGATAGATAAGCCAGTACAGTTGTATCAGCAGATAGACAGATTTGTGAAACTTGCCAAGTGCCTATGGGAGGACTTGAACACATTACTAGAGATAGTGGTTCCAGCTGATCTGTGGACTGAGTGTAAAAGGAGTGTAGATTGGCCAACAAGCAAACCGGAAAGAGACAAAAATACAGGTGCACCGTCTCCTGAGGAAACAAAATATTACTATAAGGTGATTGAGTTTTTGAAAACGAGAATTTCACCCAAAAATATTGATTGGCAGAGGATTGACAGGACAGCTCAGGAAGCAAAGGAGTCGATGCATGCGTATTATGAGAGATTGTTGCAGGCATTCAAGCATTACAGTGACACAGAAACACAGTGACAAGAAAGACATGCTTCATTTTGCGTTCAGATTGGTGGAAGGATTGAGACCTGAATGGTTGGCAAGCAAAGCCGATTGATGAGGTGTTGCAGTATGCAAAATACTGTAGTGATGAGTTGAAGCAGAAAAAATTGAAAGAGAAGGGGATGGTGATGCAGATTAAAGCAGCTCATACAGGAGTACAAAAGAATTTTCCACAACAGTTGCTGCAGCAATAGCAGGGGAACATGGTATTTCAGCTCCAGATGAGAGGTAGAGGTCATGGAGGAAATATGAATCTTGGTCCAGACTTAAATACTGTAGTGGTTCAAAATGATGTGCAGGGAATGAAGAAGTCATTGCCATGTCACATTTGTGGAGCCGCTGGACATTGGAAATGGGAGTGTCAAATGATGGTGCAGGAAGGTGTCCTTCAGCAGAGTAATGGCATCAACTCATTGCAGAACGTGAGAGGACCGAAAGTGAGAGGTCCTAATACAAATTTTCAGAATAATGTGAATCAAATGCAAAATTTCAAGCCCATGCAGCAGGTGCAAATGCAACGTGCACAAATGTCACAATTGGAGCAGATGCAACAGCAGGTTCCCATGGTACCTAGACAGCAAATTAAAATACCTCAAGCACCGATGGAACAGCAACAGATGATGCTTTCTCAACAGGTCACAGGTCAGAGGCATAACCAAAGTAGTAACACAGTGCACCAATTCCGGTTACACTGTGAGAATGGAATAAATGATGAATAGAAGAGTGACAGTTCAGATGAGGAGCCGTGTGTGCTTGCAACTTCCTTAGAAGTAGATCAAAGAGGTCCCTATGTAAGGGGAAACGTTATGGGTCACAGAGTTTCATTCTTGGTTGACACGGGAGCTGCATGCTCTACAGTGAGAAGTGCAGAAGTTCTAAATTTGCCCCTTTCTTGTAGAATAGTACAGGTTGTGGGGGTGGCAAACCAGTATTTGACAAAACCAGTTACTGATCCAGTTCAAGTTGAGATTGGCAACTTTCAGGGGTTGCATAAATTTGTAGTCTGAGATTCAAGTCAGTAGCCCTACTGGGAAGAGACTTGCGGTGTAAAAAACAGTGTTCAGTAACTTGTTCAAATGAGGGAATTGAAATCCAGATGAATAGTGATGATGAAGATGACCAAGCCCCCCAGAGATAGAGTGTGAAACCACAAATGAGGAATACCCTCTAATTGAATTTTTCTCGGTGTTCACAGTGAAAGAGCTTCATCCTGATTTGCAGGTAACGGTTAAAGAGAAGGTGCGGGATCTGACAGGAAAAGAAGTAGGTTTAATAAAGAGGGTTGAGACAGTTATAGTACTGTGTAGCTGAATGCAGTTTTTCCTCAACTTCCACTGTACCACATGCCGCAAGATGTCCTTATGAAAGTAGCTCAGATAATTGCAGACTTTGGAAAGCTAGGGGTTCTGAAGGAAGTATTGAGCAGTCCATGTAATTCATTGATAATGGGTTTGAAGAAGCCTTGTGGGAAAGTTTGAATTGTTCAGGATTTGAGAAAAATAAATGACATTGTGGTCAAATGTTGTCCCGTGGTGCCAAATCCAGCTTTGATAATGTTTCAGATTCCATGTGATACAGAATGGTTCACTGTCATTGATTTGTCACAAGATGTGTTTTCCATGCCTCTTCATGAAGATAGTCAATTTCTCTTTTGTTTCAAATTCCTAGATCGAGTTTATTGCTGGTGCAGAATTCCTCAAGGGTTTTCAGAGTCACCTTCCATATTCAACCAGATCTTGAATTCAAATTTGGAGTCATTTGAATTGCTTTTCCAATTGACCTTGTTGCAGTACATTGATGACTTGCTGATATTGTCCACAACAAGGGATGCGTGCAAGTATGATACAATTGCCCTGTTGAACCATTTGAGAAAGAATGGTCACAAAGTGTCCTCGTTTAAATTGCAATACTGTCAGAAAGTAGTGAAATACTTGGGTCATCAGATTGAGAAGGGATCAAGAAAGGTATCCAGAGAAAGGATTACAACCATATTGCAGATTAATCCCCCAACCACACAGAGAGATGTCAGGATGTTTTTAGGGATGGTAGGCTATTGTCGCCAATGGATTCCAGATTTTTCAGTCATTTTGAGACCATTGCAGAAGCTGACTCATATGGAAGTTACTGATCCCATAGTGTTAGACCAGGCTGAAATGAATGCGTTCACTGAGTTGAGAGACAGTCTGTGCAAGGCTCCAGCATTGGGTATGCCTGATTACAAGAACCTTTCATATTGTTTTGTCATGAGCGTGATGCATGTTCTTTGTCTGTCTTAACACAAGTCCATGGAGGTGTAAACCGCCTAGTAGCATATTTTTCAGCTACTTTGGACCCAGTCGCAGCAGCCTTAACAGGTTGTTTCCGCGCAGTTGCAGCAGTTGATCAGAGCCTTACACAGTGTGAAGGCATTGTGATGGGACATCCCCTGACTGTAATGGTCCCTCACTCTATTGAGATTCTACTTACAAGGACAAAAACCCAATATTTGATTGGTGCGAGCTTGACCAGGTATGAAACAAGTATTCTAGGGGCACCAAATGTGTCATTGGAAAGATCTACAGTGCTGAACCTGAAAACCGTACTTCCAAGTGAAAATGTTGAAATTGAGCAAGTGGAAGATGTTGAGCATGATTGTCTTGACTTAACTGACTTGTGAACAAAACCCAGACCTGACATTAGAGATACCTGATTGGAAGAAAATGACCAAATTATCTTTATTGATGGTTCTTGTCTGAGAGGCAATATAGGGACACTGAGAGCGGGATATGCTGTGTGCACAATTACTGGTACCCTGAAAGCCTCCTGGCTCGAGGAGTGCATTCTGCCCAAGTAGCGGAACTGGTAACCCTTACTAGAGCGTGCCATGTTTCTGCTCAGATGAAAGTTACAATCTATACGGATAGACAGTATGAATTTGGAATAGTCCATGATTTTGGCCAGTTGTAGTCACAAAGATTTTTCATGACCTCTTCTGGTTGACCAGTGAGAAATGGTGAGAAAATTAAAGAATTGTTCCATGTTATTCAAATGCCTGAGATTGCTGTGGTGAAATGCAATGCACATCTGAAGTCGTAGGTCTTTGTGTCATTGGGAAATGGATATGTGGATCAAGTGACAAGGTTTTGCGCATTGAACTATATATCGTTCAAAGACAAGTTAGAACTGTTACCTGAAGAAGATGAAACTTGTACAAGCTATGCATTAAAAATAATTGACACTTTGAAGAATTGAAAATATTGCAGAATAATGCTGACAGGGAGGAAAAGTGTTCATGGAGCAAAATGAAATGTGTGCAGAGACAAGATGAATTGTGGGTTTCAGAAGAGGGTTAGTTGGTTTTGCCAGATAACCTGTTATTTCAATGGGCGATGTACTATCATGGTAAAGCACATATTGGGAGGGATGCATTGATTTGTTTGTTCAAACATATTGGTTCAACCCAAAGTTTAGACAAGTTTCCCCGTCGGAATCGTTAACGATGATGGACGGTGATAAAGAGCGATGCTGTGAGTGGAAAGCCCAAAAGAAGTCGTGAGGGACGAAACCGATTGGCTATGGCATTGTTTTTTATCACGTTTGGAGTTTAATATAGACACTCATGAGTGAATCAATAAAATCATTCAAGACCAAAGATGATCTGACTGATGGAATGATATACATACATAATACTTTCCAAGGACATAAAGATGTTTAAGGAGGTCTTCCATTGTTCATATTTTGGATCAAGTTTGTGCTGATCCTTGATTCAAGTTTCTGAAGCAGTTTGCCATCGATGTGTCATTTGCCAACAACTAAACGCAGGGAAATGTACAGACGGTAATTTGAACCACACTGGAAGAGTGGGAGGTCCATTCAGCAGAATGAAGCTGGATTTTATTGAAATGCCTGTGTGTGGAGGTTTGAGATATGTGTTGGTGATTGTCTGCATCTTTAGTCACTGGATTGAAGCTTACTCTACACAAAGAAATGATAGTCTCACAGTAGCGAAACTACTGCTTAGGGAACTAATACCGTGTTTTGGATTTCCGATCACTTCAGAATCAGATAGGAGAAGTCACTTCAACAATAATTCAATACTGTTGTGTAGGCTCTCATTATTCTAATGAGACTACTGGATTTTGAGCGGCAGAATCGCCCACAGCGTGGGAGACTAAGTCGAACCCACTGCGGGTGACACCTGTCACTCCAATCCGGGTTTTGCTCTGGCTAACTAGCAGAGCCCCATCTCCACCCAAGGGTAGGGAAGACTGGGCAGCGGAGCGCATGACATACTTGGCTTCTCAGGGAAGTCATGGTCACTCAGGTCTCGTCTGTTTCTCTCATTTACAATTCAGTCTCATATATAAATGACAAACAGAGACAGTATATGTTTCAATATTAGGTTTAATAAAATGACTGCATCTTAGATAGCAAAGCGTGAGCTGCAATAACCAGGACGACACTTAATTAAAATTGTGACTAGAAGAGTGAAGCATAAGAATAACGCTATCATATTGTCACTATAGTCAGTGGACTAGTTCTTACCAAGGCTAGGATAGAACACAGCATGCTAAGCTCTAATTCTGCCCTTCAGGTTCCCCTGGGAAGATATCAATCCCCATACCTGAGCAAAGACCTGCGGTCTACGCTAGCATCTGTAGCGAAGCATTCAGCAATCAGCATACAGTCGTGGTTCCCTGCCTGGAATCTCCCTCTAACGTGTAAGGGACAAGGAAGTGTTTTTATAACAACACAGCTGATATTCTGAGAAAATGTCCCTACGTAAGGATGTGTATTTTCTATGAATGTTGGAGACTAAACTTCTACCATGTTCACCAGCAATGTACTGTGCTGTAGTCCTGGAAGGAGCTTAGAGTGATCAAGAATGTATTGTTCGAGAACAGAGTGCTGGCCTAGGCAAAAACAGTTAGATAAACAGAAATTAAAGCACAACCGTAAAAATGGTTATGGTAACATCATAAAACGAAGTTGAATAAAATATATCTAGGTTAAAGTGCACAGCGGCCTGGTGTGTTAAGATAACATGCATGGAGCTATAACTAATATGGCTACACAACATTACTGTGTGCAGCATTGAACATTGAGCAAGAGTTGCATTGTAGTTACCGACTTGAAGCATCAGGACTAGTGGAATAGATGAATTTTACATTGAAGTCAAGCATTGCAAAAATGTGTGCATCCGCGAATTTGAAATGGCATGAAGCATTGCCTTTAGTGTTGATGTCAATGAGAAACACACCTGACAGGAAGATAGGATTGTCGTTGCATGAAATCCTAATGGGCAAAGCAATGAGGTTACAAGCTTTGCCTGCAAATGCACTTGTCAACATTACAGATGACATGGTGTTGGATTACTGCAAAGGTCTGGCTGATGTGGTTCTCTCTTTCTCTCAGCAGGTGGAAGCCCCCACACTGCCACCGACCCATGACAAAGGGCACAATCTGCGAGCTGGAGACTGGGTTGTGGTCCGGAAACATGTGAGGAAAACATGTTTGGGGCCTCGTTGGAAGGGACCTTATCAGGTAGTTCTGACAACTACCACAGCTGTGAAGTATGCTAGAATTCCAAATTTGATTCATGCAAGTCACATGAAGAAAGTGGCATGTCCACTGGATCATGAAGAAGGGTTATTGAGAATACCAACAACAGTGAGACATGTCTCAGAGCCGGAAAGAGAATAAAGGGGAAGTGAGACCGGATCTGACCTTGTTGAGGACAGTTCAGTCACGCCTGTGAGAGACGAGGGAAAAGACGGAGAGCCTACCTCAAATGAGGCAGCAGTAGAGCGTAGTCAGAGGAGGGCTTTCCCAGAAGCAGATGATCTTGAAAGACAAACAGAGCACTTGCCAGACCCAGAGGGGAACGGAGTTGAGGTGGATCAAAGTTACTGTGATCTGACTCCTCCTGAATCGATTGCAGGTCCGTCAAGAGAAAACAACGGAGAACAAGGAGAAGGTTCAAGTTTGACCCTGAAGAGAGCACTGACAAAGGGTCCACTGAAAGGAGATAACTGGCTGGAGTCAGGAGTAGAAAAAGGAATAGAAGAGGTTGTTAAACCAACAATCGAGGAAGAGGTAGATACAACAAGGAAAGAAGATCTAAGTGAAGGAGAACTGAATGGTGATCGAAAATGGAAAAGAAAGCGAATAGCAAGTCGAAGATATGCAGGTCCTGAATGGGCGTATGCAACTACAAATGAATGAGAGCAAGTGTTTTTGTCTTTTTGTTTAGATAGAGAGATTCCGGGTCAGTATTTTGGCACTTGAAGGAAGCTGGTGAACTGAACTGTTGAAACAATCTGAGAGAACATTTTTGAGAAAGAGACTGTTGAAAGCAACTAGAAGAGACATTGATAACATGATTTGACTTTTAAAACCTGATTTTGACAAAACTGCTAACCCATTTTGACAAGGGATCCTGGAAGTGAGGCTGAGAGCTGTAAATAACTGATGAAAGAAGAAGTTGGCTATTTTTGATTTTTGCTGCAAGTTTTTCTACATTTTCTTCTGCTTTCTGATTCTTTACAAATCATGATTAACACTAGTCAGCAGAGTAAGAATGCTAGGCGTTGTAAATATATGAGTATTGGTTTGGCGATTATGTGTGGGATATTTTTTGTTGTGTTGATTGTGGGTGTGTCTGTCCTCGATAAGAGTGAAGCCAACCATACTTCTGCTTTTGAGATGACTACTGCACTAACGGCAAAATAGAGGTTTAGGTTAGATGAGAAATATTTGCATGGGGATACTAATACGCAATTAGAACTTTCTTCTAATGTCTTCTATCGCTTGTTGAGTGAGTATGTTGAGACAATGGATGCAAACAATTGTTATGTGTGTGCGCAGATTGCTTCATCTGTCGAGGAAGGAGTCACCTATCATAGTCTGCCATTAACTTATGAAATAAGTTGTAGTCTTTTACTAACAAGATTTTATAACCAGGAGTACATTAGGTACTTTTACTCAAATTATGATGCCGTGTTTTTGTTTGTTCCTATAATTAGGTATTGGAGTAGAGTAGCGAAGGATAATGACATAGTATTAGTTAAAGGTTTCTTTGAACCTACATTGATGTTTGACACAGCTTATGCACACCACAATAATCTGACATGTTTGCTTACACCTTCAGAGAAAAGCTTCTTAGATCACACAGATGAACGGAGAAGGGCATTTGTCTTAGCCAGGTGATTGACACCTGATCTAATCGATATAAGTCAATAAGGATGCTCAATAAAGGACCACACACCAATAATGCACACAGATTAGGTTTAATAGAATGATCGGTGAAATATATATATATATATATATTATTTTTTGGGCACACCAACAGAGTAGAATGAAAATAGCAATTACAATATCTATTTATATGTATGCAAAGAGTTTACCAATATACTAATCCAAATATAGAGTAATCCAAATATAGCTTTCCTATACGAAACTACATCAGTCGGCTTCCTATGAAATACACTTTCAGCTCCTGCATCACATTCACATTGAGACATTCAAGGAAATCAGATATAAATGAGCAGAATACATTAGATTACAGACATAGCGCTAGTATGTTGATCAATCAGAATAAAGCAGAGAAACAAAGGCCTGCATTCCTGGGTGGAGCTTAAATTTATCCACAATGCTGGGAAGCCCTCTCCCGCTCGCTCAAACCTCTCTCCCACTTGAGCGTCACAGTCTAAGAACAGCACAGCCAGGGAGGCAGCAATGTGGGAGATGGCGGCTTGCACAACTCCATCTGTGAGCTTCAATTCCCCCACCCATGCTTTGGTGCTTAAATAACCTGAAGCTCGGACACTATTCTTTTCTTGCATTTTCTAGCTACGTTATCAGTCTACGTCTCTTAGCTGCCCTGTTGTTCACTAGTTGTTATTTTCTGGCCTTTTCTTGAACTCTCTTTCTCAGGGTTAGAGCAACCTTTGCTTGTCTCTCTCCCACACTTCCTGCTTCTTGTACATGCAGACTGTGGATAATTTTATCTATGGAATGTTGGAAAACAAGCTTGAAAGTGACATCGTGAACTTTTCCACATACGATTCAGGTTTCTGCATGTAGCACGCTCATCTACACTGCTCAGACTAATTAACCCTTCATGTCACAATGTCTTCCGCAACTTTCCCTACATTGATCACTCCACCCCTTAGATGAGCGTGATGCATGCGAAACAGAAATTATATACTTTGGCGTTTCTCCAGCTAGGTGGCTACGAATACCAGTCAGCATTATTCTAAGCGCTTGCATTTTAGTATAAAGCTGTTTAGTGCGTGCATATAGTCTGCATTATATAGCCATCAGTATGACACAAACAATCAGTAACCAAATCAAAGGATGCAATATCACATTAAGGCCCTCATTCTGGCAGAGGGCAGAGGAAGCACCGCCAACAGGCTGGCGGTGCTTCCGGGGCAATTCTGACCGAAGCGGTAAAGCCGCGGTCAGAAAAGGGGAACCCGCGGTTTCCCGCCGGTTTTCCCCTGCCCCAGGGAATCCTCCATGGGGATTCTGACCCCCTTCCCGCCAGCCTGTTCCTGGCGGCTGGAGGGGAACGGCTGGCATGGGCACTGCAGGGGCCCCCTAAAAGGGCCCCATCAAGATTTTCAGTGTCTGCAAAGCAGACACTGAAAATCGGGACGGGTGCAACTGCACCCGTCGCACCCCAGCAAATCCGTAGGCTCCATTCGGAGCCGGCTTCATCTTTGCTGGGGCTTTCCCGCTGGGCCGGCGGGCGATCTTTTGAAGATCGCCTGCCGGCCCAGCGGGAAAGTTAGAATGCTCCCTGCGGTCATTTGACCGCAGGGCGGTGTTTGGGCGGTTTCCGCCCGGCGGGCAGCGCTCGCCGCCCGCCAGGGTCGGAATGACCCCCTAAGTGTTTTTGCAGCTCCTGGTGCCCAGGCCAAGAAAATATCATACCAGTGGTGTTCAGTTGCCTGTTGTATGCATGAAGCAGTGTGTATAGACTGTTTAGCGTCTATGGTCATCTGTATTGCTGCACCCTTGGTATATTTAGCTGCCATATCAAACTTAGCATATGTAACTTGTGTGTATTGGCTGATTGCCTCTTGTCTGGGTAACTTAACAACAAGCGGGCTTTTTCATTCTAACTGTTCTTGCATTTGCATTTGTAATGTGGTTGTGGTGAACTTAGTCAGCTGGTATAGGATGTGAGTACTTATGTCAATAATGCTGGTAACATTACACATACACATTACCTGCTCCCCTGTGGTTTGTACAAATCAGTTTATAAGTAAGGGATGATTAGTAACATAGTGTTAGAAATGAGGTCTTTGGTTGACAGTCAGGTTACCCCCTGTTCAAGCAAGGACCCTCACTCTAGTCAGGGTAAAAGAGAATCACCCTCAGCGAACCCCTGCTTACCCCCTTGGTAGCTTGGAAGAGCAGTAGGCTTAACTTCAGAGTGCTAGGTGTAAAGTATTTGTACCAACACACACAGTAACTTAATGAAAACACTACAAAATGACACAACACGGGTTTAGAAAAATAGGAAATATTTATCTAAACAAAACAAGACCATAACGACAAAAATCCACCATACACAAGTCAAGTTATCAATAAAAATGCAAAAAGAGTCTTTAAGTAGTTTTAAACACACACTAGCGCTGCTAGAGTGAAAATGTACCTGGTGTGTGTCAAAAATAACCCGGCACGGGCGGTTGTGCGTAAAAAATAATTCCGCACGGCGGTACTTGAGTCGAAAATCCAGCCGCACGATGATCCGAAAATCCTGCAGCACAGGTTGTGATCTCCCATCCTCCGTCAGCGATGCTACGCGTCATTTCTCCTGCTCCGTGCGTCGATTCTTCGGTCGTGTTTCCTGCGAGCGTCGTTTCTCAGCTGCGGAGCCGGCGCTGCATCGTTTTTCTCAGCCGCAGATTGGATTTGCGTCAATCTTTTCCCCGCACAACGCTCTGTGCATGGATTTTCTTGTCTTTAGGCTGCCAGCATCTCCTTTCAGGGTCCCAGGAACTGGATGGGCACCACAGGGCAGAGTAGGAGTCTCTGCAGAGTCTCCTGGTGCTGGCAGAGAGAAGTCTTTGCTGTCCCTGAGACTTCAAACAACAGGAGGCAAGCTCTAGATCAAGCCCTTGGAGATTTCTTCTCAAGATGGAAGGCACACAAAGTCCAGTCTTTGCCCTCTTACTCTGGCAGAAGCAGCAACTGCAGGATAGCTCCACAAAGCACAGTCACAGGCAGGGCAGCTCTTCTTCCTCAGCTATTCAGCTCTTCTCCAGGCAGAGGTTTCTCTTGGTTCCAGAAGTGTTTCTAAAGTCTGTGGTTTTGGGTGCCCTTCTTATACCCAATTTCTCCTTTGAAGTAGGCCTACTTCAAAGTAAAGTTTCTTTGGAATGTGAAATCCTGCCTTGCCCAGGCCAGGCCCCAGACACTCACCAGGGGGTTGGAGACTGCATTGTGTGAGGGCAAGCACAGCCCTTTCAGGTGTGAATGACCACTCCTCCCCTCCCTCCTAGCACAGATGGCTCATCAGGATATGCAGGCTACACCCCAGCTCCCTTTGTGTCACTGTCTAGTGTGAGGTGCAACCAGCCCAACTGTCAAACTGGCCCAGACAGGGAATCCACGAACAGGCAGAGTCACAGAAATGGTTTAAGCAAGAAAATGCTCACTTTCTAAAAGTGGCATTTTCAAACACACAATCGTAAAATCAACTTTCCTAAAAGATGTATTTTTAAATTGTGAGCTCAGAGACCCCAAACTCCATCCGCTCCCAAAGGGAATCTACACTTTAATCAGATTTAAAGGTAGCCCCCATGTTAACCTATGAGAGGGACAGGCCTTGCAACAGTGAAAAACCAATTTAGCAATATTTCACTGTCAGGACATATAAAACACATTACTATGGGGGGCATTATGACCCTGGCGGAAGGCGGAGAAGCGGCGGTAAGACCTTTTTCCTCTGTGTATTATGACCATGGCGGTTACCGCCATGGTCATCCGCCGGATCTCCGTTCCGCCCGCCAGGGCGGAGACGACCGCCGGGCTGGACACCAGGGTCTCCAGCCCGGCGGCCGTCACTATACCACCGGCGGTATTTGGACCCGGCTGACCATCATGGATTTCATGCGGTTTGAAACCGCCATGAAATGCATGGCGGTAAGCACTATCAGTGCCAGGGAACTCCTTCCCTGGCACTGATAGGGGTCTCCCGCACCCCCCACCCCCACCCCGACTCCCAAAGGTGGCAGGACCCCCCTCCCCACCCCGACCCCCAACATCACATCACTCATACACACACGACACACACGCAGGCACCACCAACACACATACACGCACACACACCGACATACATGCCAACATCCACAAACACAGTCAGACACGCACACCCACATTCAAATATACACGCACACATCCATACAGACATACCTACAGACATACACGCACTCATTCCCATACACACAATACCCCTGCAAGCATACACGCACTCACACACCGCCTCTGCATACACACACACACACCCCCATGCACGCACACAACACACAACACCCCCCCACTCCCCTCCCCTCACGGATGATCGACTTACCTGGACCGACGATCCTCCGGGAGGGGATGGGAGCCATGGGGGCTGCTCCGCCGACACCACACCACCAACAGAACACCACCATGCCGAATCACAGGACGTGATTCGCTGGGCGGTTTTCTGTTGGCGTGGCGGTGGAGGTGGAGCAACCTCCACTTCCCCGCCGCCCGCCAGTATGGCTGTTGACGGCTCTCCGTCCGTAAAAGGACGGAGATCTGCTGCCGGTCATAATAGGCCGAGCGGCAAACCGCCACCACTG
Source organism: Pleurodeles waltl (assembly GCF_031143425.1). Taxonomy (NCBI): domain Eukaryota; kingdom Metazoa; phylum Chordata; class Amphibia; order Caudata; family Salamandridae; genus Pleurodeles; species Pleurodeles waltl. The sequence continues at coordinate 836,305,656 of NC_090437.1, forward strand.
TCCGTCTTCCGCACGGCGGTCCCTCGGCGGTCTTGGAAAAAGACCGCAGAAGTCAAAATGACCCCCTATATGTCCAACCTTAACCATACACTGCACCCTGCCCTTGGGGCTACCTAGGGCCTACCTTAGGGGGGCCTTACATGTAAGAGAAGGGAAGGTTTAGGCCTGGCAAGTGGGTACACTTGCCAAGTCGAATTTACAGTAAAAACAAGACTGCACACACAGACACTGCAATGGCAGGTCTGAGACATGATTACAGAGCTACTTATGTGGGTGGCACAACCAGTGCTGCAGGCCCACTAGTAGCATTTTATTTACAGGCCCTGGCACCTCTAGTGCACTTTACTAGGGACTTACTAGTAAATCAAATATGCCAATCATGGATAAACCAATCAACAATACAATTTACACAGAGAGCATATGCACTTTAGCACTGGTTAGCAGTGGTAAAGAGCTCAGAGTTAAAAAACCAACAGCAACAGGTCAGACAAAATAGGAGGCATGAGGCAAAAATATTGTGGATGACCTTGCATAAGCAAAAAAGTCCAACACATAGCATACACTCTCCATCCCTATCTGATATAAGTCTGTGCTAATAATAGGATAAGGTAACCATTCACATTCTCCTGGTATTGGGTGAAGGCATGGGTCTAGCACCCGTCCTGTGTGGGTACATACCCACCCCTTAGACCAATCTGCGCATCTTGTGGGATGTACAGTATGGTTTGTCTGATCAATCCACTTTTTGTCAGTATGAGGTATCCACCATTCTTTCCCTATTACTATGGGGAGAAATATGAAAGGGCACCATATTTCAGGAGGGAAATCACTTCTTGTTGTACCAAAATGAGCATAACACATTTTTTTTTCACAATGAAACTGTATGGGCTTTACCCATATCTCGTCGGGCAAATGCAATTGTTGTCTCCAATACTCACCTTGGAGCTGTCCCCATTTTGCTTTCAAATCTACATACTGTTGATTAACAATACTTTGCCATAATGTACATTGAATTCCTTTGCATACTTCCTGTGTAGTTTGAAAGCTTTTTCCAAATTGCTCATAGGTGAAATTATGCCATTGCTAATCACTGTACAACCCCGTAGGACTTTCCATATTTTCTGTGAGTGGGTGGGCCCCCATTGAGAAATTACTTTGATGGCCTCTCCTGTACTATATCCTGTAGATGATAACTTATTCCTAATGGCTTCAATATCAAAAGAATTTAAGGCCCCTACACCTATTCCAGTGGCTCCGGCTATCAAGGATCCTAGATGTCTTCTAATACGTAGCTTTGGTAATGGCCATATCTGCAATGTCCATGGGGCACATAGTGGCTCATAACTTGAGATGTTTCCTTTAGTAATATTTATCTGTAATACAATATGGTTAATTATGCTTGCATGCAGAGCTTGCTTACATCCTATCCTATATCGAACTATGGAAACGCTGCCTAGGTTGCTAATCATGTCTCTTTCAGCTACGTAAAACATGAATGCTGGCAGTTTGGAATATCGGGCTCCTTTGGTTCCATTGTTCATTGTAACAACCACCATATGCCCTGGTAAAATACTTTGTTTGTCAGCACAATCATAGGGTTTACATGGATATGTTGGTGCTGACTTAAACAGCACAATTGTATCATAATATTTGCATATCATATTCAAGGTATAATTTAAAGCTTGCACTATTGCTGGTGTTCCTTGCAATTCCTTTAGTCCATTAGCATGTTGAATATGCTGTCCCACTACCTTCCAGGTCACAGCTTTGGCAGCCATCCACTTGCATCCAGGTACCTTTACGTGGCAGAGTGAAATCTTCCCCTTGTCATCAGTAACATTAACAGCCTGTGGTGCACAAATGACATGGAGGTCTGTAACGACATTCTCTGCTATATTCAGTCGAACCCAAACAGCTCTTCCAGTTGCAATTATGACCACAAACAGGAACCACATCACTGATTCAGATGTCATCATTTACGACCGCAGTGTGAGTCTCACTGCAGGTACAAACACAGGTACGTTAGAGTTATTTAAATGTACAAAATACGTGCTCCCCACCCCTTGATTTAATATCTCTCCTGCTTCTGGCTTTTTGCCCGGATGATGTACGCACACCTTCTTTCCTGTGCTTCCAAATCCTCCATCACCTCTCTGGGTGCTATTGGGTGGGCGAGACCTCTCTTCTATATGTGGAGTGTGTGCTTTTTCAAAAATCAACTGTACACGTCTGTCATGTACTTGATACGATACAGCAGCATTTCCTTGGTTCAACAATACTACTTTGACTTCTCCTCTATAATCTGGTTCAATGACTCCCCCTAGTACTGACACGCCCTTGATGGCTAGGCTAGATCGGGAGGCAATTCTACCATAGGTTCCTGGTGGTACTCTCACTCCTATTCCTAAGGGTATGGTTTTTATCTTTCCTACAGGCACTTCTCCGTCTTCTGGAGAAAACAGATCTAGTCCTATACTGCCAGGAGTAGCCTGCAAATGTAGTCAGGCTTGAGGGTCTGTTTTCCAGACAATCATGGTATGTGTAGGTTATGTGTCATGCCCTGTCATTCGAATGAAAGGAGTCTGCTGCCCAACTGGTCTGTTGTTCAGTTCAAATAAAGCTTTGTCTAAATTACTACTCCACCCTTATAGAGTCTGTTCTTTCAATAACCCATTATATCTCTCAATCATGCCTGCAGCTTGTGGATAATAGCTAAGGTGTAATATCCACTGAATCCCCTGCTCTTGGGCCCTATCCTGCACTGTTTTCCCTGAAAAGTGTGTGCATCTGTCTGTTTGGATTTCATCAGGCACCCCATATTGTGTTATCAGGTAGTTTAGCCCTCGCAAAGTGGACTTCTGGTCTGCAGACTTACAAGGCATACCTAACATAAGGCCAGAGTAGGTGTCCACCATGGTCAATATGTACCTTTTTCCTCCTTCCTTTGGTAGTGGCTCAATATAGTCCAATTGCTACACCGTGGCAGCTGCAGTTCCTCTTTTAATATGTCCACTAGGCTTCTTTTGCAAAGGCATTTGTCTAATTTGGTTACATGTAATGCACTCCTTTACTGCTTGTTGCACTTGTTCTTTAGTAACTGGAATTTGCCGTTGCTGCGCCCATGCATAAGTGCCATTTTCTCCTAGATGTCCTGAAGTTGCATGAGCCCAGTTTGATAAAGCAGCCTCTCCTTCTTCGTTGATGATCACTGTCAGTGTTTTGGCCATCTGATCTGCAGTATTGTTGAACATAGATGCAAGGGAGGTGTCTGATGGACAATGGGCATCGTAATGTCCCACATAGATTTGACACCTTCTCCCTTTCTTCCACATCTCTTCCTATAGTTGCTCGCCCCTCCCCCCTCAGATGGGAGTGCCCTTAATTTTCCATCCATCTTTGTGCAAAGTTGGGGCCCAGCTTACTAGTCCTTGGTAAGTGGCCCAGCTGTCAGTGTACACAAATGTTTTCTCTCCAATGGGGGCCTGTTCAATTACTGCTGATACCCCCTTAAGCTCTGCAAACTGGCTTGATCCATTATCTTCTCCTCTCAACTGGAATGCAACTGTTTGCCATTGTCTATTTCCTTTGGTACCGGACTGTACCATTTGTGAACCATGCATTTTGCTGTTCTTCTTCAGTAAGTTGCTCAAAAGGTGGGGCTGTTTTGAATGGTGAAGGTTCCATTTCTAAAGTTCTGATGAGGGGGCCATTGCCTGCAAGTCCACTGCACCTAGCATATCTTCTTGTAACTTCGACACTCCTGCTGGCCCCGGCTTTGCTCTCTGCTGCAGATACCATTTCCACTTTACGATGGTAGACTCTTGTGCTCTGCCTACTTTAGCACCAACCCCTCCTTCTCTTATCCAGCCTAGTAAAGGGACCCATTTTCTTAAGGTAACTGGACGGTCACCAGTTATGCCTTCCGTTTCCACTAATGCCCAATATGCTCCTGCTAGTTCTTTCTCTAACGGGTGTAATTGCTCATGGATGGGGTTAATCTATTTGACCAGAATCCTTGTGGCACCCTCTTTCTTCCTTGCCTTTGCAATAGACTCCACACCACTACATCATCCTGTACTATCATTTCCAACTCAAACGGGTTTCCTTCTGTGATAGAACCTAACGCAAAATAGTTCTGTAATGCATCGTTTCCCCCCTTAAAGGCCTCTTGCTGTTCAGGTCCCCATTGAAAAGTGTGCTTTTTTCATGTAACTTCATATAATGGTCTCAGTATTCATCCTAAGTGAGGGATATGTTGTCTCCAAAATCCCATCAAACCAATGAATCGTTGTGCTTCTGCTTTTGTTGTAGGAACCTTCAGCTGCTGTACCGTATAAATCACTTTCTGTGGTATTCTTTTTATTGGCCCTGACCAAATAGCACCCAGGAATTTGACATCTTGTGCAGGGCCTTGGACTTTTTTAGGGTTGATAGCCCATCCACTTTGCTGTAAGTACTCAATTGACCTCTCCAGTGTGTCTGAGACCTGTTCTTTGGTTTCTCCAGTAATCATGATGTCATCAATGTAATGTGCAAGGCGGGTGTCCCCTGACGAGAAGTTGGCTAAATCTCTGGCTATTAGTCTGTGGCACAAGGTGGGGCTATGCACATGCCCCTGGGGCAGCTTTCTGAACGTGCACTGAACAAGGGTCCTTTACCAATTGACAATTTAAGTCTAACAGGTTGAGCCTCTGTCTCAGCACCCCCATAACCATTAATGATCACGCTTTTTCCTGGCAGCTTTTTAGGGTTCCCATTTATCAGAGTTACTTCCGCACCGGTATCAAGCAGTGCCATAATATGTTGTGTTCCTTTTTGCCAATAAATAATAAGAGGTACATATGGCTGCCTGAGGTACATATGGCCGCCAGTACCTCTTGCACTGCTCTGATTCCCGTGGTTTGGCATGACCTTCATAAGGGTTCTGGGACTTCCCAGCCATCCCTGGACAAGTCGGGATATAGAGTTGAGACAGGTACCTTACTATTTTTTTCTGACTCCGCTTTTTCCTTCCCAGCCTCTTCCATTGGTGGTGCTGAAGGTTGCTTTTCATCAAATGCCTCCTTGTCTTTCTGTCTACGCTGCAATGCTTTCCATTTATTAAGCAGATAAGGGGTGGGCTTCCCGTCAATTTCCTCTTTCTTCACCCCAGCATTTAATAAATCTATCTACATTTGTCGTCTGGTCACTTTTATTGTAGACTCTCCTCCCTTATATTTATTGTCTTGCTCTACAGCTCTTGCTGATTTCTGTCTGTCAAGCCCTTCCAGTTGTGCAATTAATAATACTACTTCCCCCACTGGTCTTGCCTGAGCAGGTCCTAGAAGGGCTAACAAGGTACCTTTCAGATGTGGAGGGACATTCCTAATCAGTCGTGACCTGATCCCTGCTGTCACAGGTTCATTATCAGGTCCTGCAAAGTGTTGGGAATACACTGCATTCTGCATTCCCATTTCTCGTAATTGCTCATTTGCCTCTGAAATTGTGTACCAAGGGCCCCAATTCTCTTCCACATCCATAGAAGTTGGATACAATTGCTTCACTCCTTCTATCAACCAGACCATCAGAGAAAAAGCTTGTTGCCCCTGTGCAGCTCGCAACCGTTGCCTAGCATGGCATGGGTGGTTACAGACCCCATTTTCAAGAGTTCAGTTGGTGATAAAAATGTACCATCTGCTCCAGTGTCCCACAATCTCACTAGCCATTTGAACAAAGGCGCCACAGGCACTTGTCTAAACATACAGGTTATTTCCAACAACTCACTTTGTGTATAATCTATTACTAAGCGAGAATTCTGTACTTGCCCACCATTTACTCCTTTTGATTTGTTTTGCACAAGGGGACAAGTCTCCAATACACTTTCCTTCCCACTTTCAACTTCACCTAGTTCTGCTACACGTACTTCCACTTGATCCTCCCAGTCCCAATCATCATTATCAGAGACTGTCCCATCCCAGGTGTTGGGATCCCAGTTTTCTTTACGTACAATGACCTCACTTGCACAGCCGAGGGTACTTTAGGCTTCTGCCTACTTTTCTGCTTTGCTACTCGTACTGCTAATGCGGTGCACCTTGCCTCCATTTGATCTCCACGAGTCACTGCACTTTCTATAGTTTCTTTCATGAGTAACTGCTTCTCCTGCAAGGCTGCAACGTCATCCTGCAGTTTTCTTTTTTCTGCATCTTTAGTTAATGTTTTCTTATACACAGTATGGAGCGCAGACAGGAAAAGCCATCCCACTTACCCTGCTGCTTTCGCTCCAGCTTTGCCCCTCTTAGTTTCACACTCTCAACTGCATCTTCCACTAAAAGAGGAGTCACTTTCTCATCTTGTGCTTCCCATAAAACCGGCACTGCCCACCGGTTCAGGAGTCCTGCTATGCCAGAAAACGGGTCAGTTGCTAACCACCCGGGAATGGACCTGGCTTCTGCCCGTGCTGCCTTTCACTCTCTGCCCCATTCTTCTTACATCCCCAAAGAGACATTATTGACATCTATCCCACCGCTGCCACCAAAATGTCTTAGCCAAGTGATTGACACCTGATCTAATAAATATAAGTCAATAAGGATGCTCAATGAAGGACCACACAACAATAATGCACACAGATTAACTTTAATAGAATGATCGGTGAAAAATAAATATATATATATTTTTGGCACACCAACAGAGTAGGATGAAAATAACAATAACAATATCTATATATATGTATGCAAAGAGATTGCCAGTATAGTAATCCAAATGTAGATTAATCCAAATATAGCTTTACTATACGAAACTATATCAATCGGCTGTCTTTGAAATGCATATTCAGCTACTGCATCACATTCACATTGAGACATTAAAGGAAATCAGATGTAAATGAACAGAATACATTAGATTACAGACATAGCGCTAGAATGTTGATCAATCAGAATAAAGCAGAGAAACAAAGGCCTTTCATCCCTGGGTGGAACTTAACTTTATCCACAATGCTGGTAAGCCTGCTCGCTCTAACCTCTCTCCCCCTCGAACAGCGCAGCCAGGGAGGCAGCAATGTGGGCGATGGCAGTTTGCACAACTCCATCTGCGAGCTTCCATTCCCCCACCCATGCTTCGGTGTTTAAATAACCTGAAGCTTGGACTCTATTCTTTTCTTGCATTTTCTAGCTATGTTATCAGTACCCGTCCCTTGGCTGCCCTGTTGTTCACTAGTCATTATTTTCTGGCCTTTTCTTGAACTCTCTTTCTCAGGGTTAGAGCAACCTTCGCTTGCCTCTCTCCCACACTTCCTGCTTCTTGCACATGCAGACTGCGGATAATTTTATCTATGGAATGTTGGAAAACAAGCTTGAAATCGACACCGTGAACTTTTCCACGTATGGTTCAGGTTTATGCATGTAGCACGCTCATCTACACGGCTCAGACTAATTAACCCTTTGCATCACAATATCTTCCGCACTTTTCCCTACATTGATCAGCATTAAAGGAGAAATTAGAAAAAAGCTGAGAGAAAAGGACTTAAAAGAATGATTATGATAATAGTGCAATTAAAACGCGAGGGAAATTAGCTTTAGATGCATAACACGCATGGAAACTTTGTATCTATAGGCCTAAATCACGCACTGACACTTTATTTGTGGGAAAGAGTGAATGTAAGCATGTGCTTTTGTTTCAGAGTAAATGGGCGTTTATGTTGAATGGACAGGACCCGGCAATTTCCAGAATTTATTAACTCTGCAGTCTTAATGCTTATTACCATCTTCAAGAGGATGGTATGGGACATGTTATTTGGGGATAGTTTTCCCAAAGATTTATCAAATGGAGGATTTGAAGAAATGTCTGAAAGTGACTCAATTACCTCATCTGGTATAGTGGTAGATATATTTGGAGCAGTGATTCCTTCAGTTGGAGTCATTCTGAATTCAATAAAGATTCTAAAGTTGTCTACTATTGTGGATAACATGACGACAAATTATTCAGAAGCCATACTCCTGATAGATACTGAGTTAGCTGCTGATAGAGCTATGACTCTTCAAAATCATCCTGCTTTAGACATTCTTTTAGCGAAGGATGATGGAGTCTGTAGAATGATTAATTCTAGGCATTGCTATTAATATCTTCCTGATAACAGTAGTAAAATAATAGACTTAGGGCCACATGTACGAAAGTTTTGCGAGTTGCAAATTGTTCGCAGCACTATGCCATTTCGGAGTCCCAAATACCGTGCGGCCAATTACCAACTTGCAAAATTTGCGACTTGAAATTGCGACTCGCATGTACAAGGCAGTCGCTAATTGCAAATTGTCGCAAAAAGCCAGTTTTGCACACCCAGATTAGCACTGATTCCAAACAGGTGGTAACCAGAGCCAAAGTATAAAAGCAGGCCCAGAAGGCATCTGGGTTTCTCAAAATGGCTGCACTCTACGTAATTGCATGGAGGAGGAGAGTCCAGGCTGCCCAGCAGAGAAGGAGGAGGCAGAAACAGAAGAGGATATACAGAATCAGGCAGACCACATCTCAACAAACTGAGGAGGAAATATATAACAAATGCAGACTGAGCAGCGCAGTTATCTCAGAGATTATTGAACTGCTGAAACCTTTGCTAAAACGCCAGACTTTGCACAGCTGCTCCATCCCCACACATGTGCAAGTGCTCTGCTCACTGCACCTCTTGGCCTTGGGTAGCTGCCAGGGGGTGAGTGCTGTTGCTGGTGGGGTATCCCAAAGTGCCCTGTCACGATTCTTTAGAAGGTTCTTAGATGCCATACTCGCACACATGTCCAGATACATATACCTTCCCATGAATGAGGAGGAAATACACAACACCAAGTTGGACTTCAACAGAATTGCAAATTTCCCCCATGTAATAGGGTGTGTGGACGGGACACATATACCCATTTGCCCACCTGCAAATCTGGAATATGTGTTCCGCAATAGGAATTTTACTCACTCACTCAACATTCCAGGTGGTATGTGATTCCCATAATGTAATAACTGACATAGTTACAAAATTTCCAGGGAGTACACATGATGCATAGATATTTAGGCACAGTGGGATACACCAGCGCCTAGAAAGTGGGGAGTTTGGTGAAGGATATTTATTAAGTACTGTGCAGTACACACCGATATCTTAAATACATGTCACTGCATAACCACGTGAAGCCATGCTCATATCTGCTGGTTTGTGCCACAGGCAAAAGTGCATAAGCTCTGAGGCCATGGATACTCACCCCATTCCTAACACCTACCAATCAGAAAGAGAGGCGCTACAACATTGGACATCGGCGAACCAGAACCATCATTGAGAGGACCTTTGGCATGTTGAAGTCACGTTTTCGATGCCTGCACAAAAATGGAGGAGCACTCCAGTATGCCCCAGAGACTGCATGAAAGCTTGTGGCAACATGTGCCATCCTACTAAACATAGCAACCAGATGTGGGCTACATCTGACCCTAGATGACACAGATTCAGAGGATGAAGATCAAGAGCCACCACAACGGCAGCCTGGGGATGGTAGCATCACCATGGAATGAAGACAGAGCCAGGTCCACATTGCAACTCACTACTTTGGCAGGTACATGGCAACCGTTACAGCACTCACAAATGTAAGACACACATAGCCAAGTTGTGCAAAAACAAAAATTCCCTTTAATGTCAGGAGTGCAATAATGAACTGTTGACGTCTAAACAGCAATAAAAACGTAAAATGTTACAATGTGTGACACATTTACATCATGTGCCTCAGGCAAATCCCAGATTACCAAAATCACACCCTCCTGTGACTACGGCCACCATGGAACGATCCTGGTTGGTTCCCTGATGTTTGGCGGGCACTGCTACTCCGCAGGATGTGCGCATCTGAGGCAGAAATGCTGCTCACGCTGGAGATGGCCTCACTATCCTGAGGGGTATCGCCAATGCTCCTTGCTGCCTGGGTGGTCTGTATTAGGTCTACTGCATGACTTATGCACCTTAGTCCCCTTGCTACATCACTGGCAAAATGCCCAAGTTCCACCTGTAGCGTTACAGTGCGCCTTGACAGGCAGGTAGTAGTGGTTGCGAGGAGGACAATCGACTGACTCAGCTGGTCCAAACGGGCAGCAGTGTTGCGCTCTCTGCACCGTACATGGGCCTTATCAGCCACCATTTCCCTGCACAGGTCATTGATGGCGGTGGTGATGTTTGCCATGTTGTTGTTCATGGTTGTGAAATGTGTGTCAACATTGGCAAAACTCTGTGAGAGGGTCTGTTGAAGTCTGTGCAGGTTCCTGTTCTTTAACCGCATATATTTATTTTGCAGGTGGAGACTGCTCGGTAAGGAAGCCTCCAGTCCTAGGAATGGTTCGCATGTGACATCCTCCTCACCTGCTGACTGTGTTTGATGTTGCCGTCTCCGTCCAGACCCAGCTCACCTATGTGGCTGGCTCACACTCATCTGCGGCCCCGGTGTCAGGTTGCCTGTCTCAGTTTCCACATCTGTCTCCTTGGTGTTCTCACATGCATGGTGGACAAGTGGTGTGGTCATGCACTCCCCTGATGATACACTGGCTGCCTCGTCTGCGGTGATGGTGGCAGATTCATCTCCCTGCACAGTAGGGTTATCAGTAGGTACTTGTGGGAGACCTGTGGGAGACAGGGAGTACACTGTCAGTGCCTCTCATATGTGTGGTGTATCAAAATAAATGTTCCTCTAAAGTTGGACTACTGTACTACATTGCCCATAATGCATTGTTCTGTAGGTTGCAATATAGGAATGGAACACATTTGGAGGATGCATTCTTTTGTGTATGGTGCATTGAATGGTGTAAATAAGTAAGATTTGCTACTTACTTTTGGATGTTCCCGGTGCAGAACTGTCCAGGTCCCCAATTCCAACAACAACCTCCAGCTCCAGAGTGGTCTCCACCATGCTCTCAATGGCTGTAGGAGGTGGTACTGTGGATGGTCCTCCACTAGTTTGGTGTGCCTCCCTGATCCGCTCTGCCACCCTTTCTTTGGTCCTGGACCTGAGGTCGTACCACCTTTTATGGACCTCATCGATGGTGCGATGGCTGAATCCAATCGCATTGATCTTGCTCTGAATGTCCAGCCAGATCTTCTCTTTCTGTGTGTCAGGGACACTCATTGCTGCCTTGCCAAACAGGACCTCATTGTGCAGGCAGCACTCCTCAGTCAGGACTTCCAGCTCCTTATCAGAAAACTTCAGTTACCTCTTCCTCCCTGCAGTGGGTGTCTCCTTGGTCTGAGCTGCAATGGCTGCAGTTGCTCCTCTCAGCTGGGTGTGCCCCTGCTGTCTGTACTGGGTAGACTCCTCCCAGTTCCATGGGGGGGTACTTCCTGGTTCTGATGTCATCACTCAGAACCAGGAAGTGTGTTTTCTTCTTTTTTTGGCACCTGTTCACGAGTCCTGGCCACACCCTTGTGCAATTTGCGAAATCGCGAATTGCGATTTCGCAAATTGCAATGTGACTACGCACCAAATTGCAAACTGGATTTGCGATTTCTACTTACATCCCATTTTGCGACTCACTCTGACTTGCAATTTGCGAGTTGCAAAACCAGAGTTTGATACATGTAGCTCTTACTTACTAATCTGACCAACAAAAGTGCTGAATTGAAAGAATTAAAAGAACCAGCTTTTTGGGAAAAGATTTGCCAAGGGTTTGCTTCAGAGGGAAATTGGCTCAGCAACATTTCGAATGGGATTCTATTGAACATTTTGCAAGGGATATTGTTTGTTGGGATTTGTGTAATTGGAATATGGGGATTGTGTAAATTATGCAAAATGATTAATTTGAAAAGGTCAGAAGTATGAAGGGATTGAATTGACAGAATTTTAGCTGATGCATACATTTGTGGGTAATAGTGTGATGACACATTTAGTCATCAGAGGAGGAATTGCTAGCGCAGGTGTTTTAATAAAAATTATTAATGGGTGTTCATGAAAATATAATATAATAACATGGAAAAATAATGCGCACATTTGAAAATGTGATTACGATGAATGGCCACCAATGTTACAAAATGTACTAATCAATGATTTAATAATATGAAATGTTGAATATATGTTTAACTAATGTAGTAATATGTCATATTAAGTGTCACGCAGTAAGCTTTAGCTTTATTAATTGTAAGCCTTAACTTAGCGAGTGTATTTGCCTAGTTTGCCAGGCCTCATGTCAAAGTTGTTCTTCTTAACATTTAATAAATGGCTGTCCTAAAGAGTTAAACTGTGATTTCTATTGTATTGTTTACATGTGCTCATAACGGAAGCTTCCTCATGGGAACCGACTGCTAGAAGATGATGTTCCTGTGAATGCAACATTTTGTGTGTAATGTGTGTGAGAATGACTTTCTCAGGAAAACAACAATGGAGATACTAACTTGAATGGAAGCTGCATCAATATTGTTACCTGACAAGCTGGATGACGAGGACATTGCAGGACAAACCAATCAACGACATGTGAATAGAGTAATAGTAGAATTCATAGATTTGGAGTTTTAGGTTTATTGGAGAAGGTGTGAACATGCAATTAACTGACCAATAGGGAGTTGGGAAGTAGTTTTACAAATTTTAATATAACTATACTGCACTGAGAAGAAACAGACGTTCTGCTCTTGCAATTACTGTCTTTGCCCATTTTCTTGCTGGCCGCAAGGTCAATATTTCTTGTGCAACTTGACAAGAGGCGTGCCTAACTTTAATGCTTAGAGACTTTGCGTTTTCGAAACTTTGATGCTGAATCCTGATGCCTTACTGATCGACTGATGTCCTGAGGATTGAGACTGACTCTGCTTGCTGATCCACACTGAGGATAGGTATGACATAATAGACTGTTGATTATTATGCATATTTGCTTTTCTTTCTAGGTACCAACTGCATTGTTTTGAGAGAGCCATAGTTAGATGTTTTTCCAAATTTGTGTTACTAAAACTGTTTTGCATGAAGCCCAACATGCTGATGCTAATGTGGTGTTAGTTCACACTAATGAAGTTATGATAATAGGGATTAATGATTGATGAATTTCTCTGCTAAACTTAATGTATGTTTCACACAGTTGACATTGTTATTGATTTGTACCATAACCTTAGAATGTGTTGTAGTTCAAGCTTTAATTAGATTACGTTTCTTCCACCACTTTGGTCAGCCAGTATCGTTTTTGTATGTGTTTCATCTGATATTGAGATTAATCTACATAACCTTAGCATTGTTAATATAGGGAAATACATATCCTAACTTTTACTAAAAGGCGTGGTTATTCATGACTGAAAGGCCATGGTGTGTGACAATTACTGACTCTATTGATTATTGTCGTTATTGATTGATGTTGATTATTGACTATTTTGTATTGGTTATTGATTATGTACTGGAGCTATGGTAAGAACATCTTAATTGCGAGTCAAAAGGTTCAACAACCTATTCGCGTCCCCTTGTAAGTTTACTTATTAAGATCAGACGCTATAACAGTTCTCCCACCAGGCATGGCCTTATCAGACCCGTTTCTGCTGCACCACAATGAGACCTCCTGCCTCCTCCTTTTTCTCTTTGCATTCTTTACTCCTACCTTTGTGCCCCTTTGCTTTCCTTTCCTTGGGCTCCAGTGTACTTGTCTGCCTATTTCTGCTCTCTTTCACCACCTTTTGCCTATTTGTGCATTTGTTTCCATTTTATTGTACATTACTCTTGCGCACTTTCTTCTTGTGTTACCAGCTTTTCTCTCACACACCCACGCTTGACATTCACTCCTCCTTTGCACCTCCTTCAAAGCTTTTTACTCTGCTCAATCTCTCACTCACACTTTTTCTGCTCCGTGCTTACTTTCACTTTGCACCCCCTTCAAATGTTTGTCTCTCACTCACATGTTTTGCTCCACTTTACGTTGTTAGACTCTACCTTCTTTTGCCTCATTGTTCTTCATTTTTCCTCTCTGTGACTTTGATAATTTGCTGCTTTTAACCCCATTTGCTGCCTTTTCTGCCTTGTTTGCTGCCTATTTGCCACCATTGCCGTGCACTCACCTATTGCTTCCTGCCTGTTCATTCTTCCCCCACTAACAGCTGCTGCCATACTCAGCCCCGCACACCACCCCCAGGATCGTTATCCTCATCCCAGGCTGTCTTAATGGCGACTGTAGCCTGGATCAGCCACTAAGAAGGGGTTGCCTAGATTGGCTGAGTAGGCCCGCCACTTTTTAACTATGCTGCCACTGCTGCACTGTACTGAGGCCCACGTCTCCTCCTTGTGCTCCTCACTTTCCTCTCTTTATGTCCATTAGTCCTTTCTTTTCGCCTTCTTGCTCTTTTCCTTTCTGCCTCTTTACACCTTTATTATTTCTTTGTTCTCCCTTTCGATAGCTTTTACATCTTTGTGCCTTTATTTCCATTTTATTTTACCTTCTGCCTTTTGCCTACTTTTCTCTTGTTGCCTCCTTTTCTCTCACATGCTCTCACATGCTCTGCTCGACACAGTTCTCCTTGCTCCTTTTAACCCGTTTTCACTCTGCTTACTCTCTCACTTTTTGCCTTGGTTGGTCTTGTTGAACTCTGCCTATGTTTGCTGCTCATATTCCTCTTCTTATCTCTTTCTGACTCTGCCTTTTTATTGCTTTTTCTCTCCTTTTTTCCACTTTTCTGACACCTGTTGCTGCCTTTTTTTTTTATCCTTTTCCTACCTTTTTGCCCCAGCACCACGCACTCACATCTTCCTTCCCACCTCCCATGTTCTTCTCCCGCCACTGGCTCTTGCCACTCCCATCATTCACCCTCAAAATCTTCTCACTATTCTGAGCCTTCTTCATAGCAGGCACAGCATCTGTGGACATGAACAGCAAGCAATAAGCATACCAAAAGGCAAGCTTAACAGCACCTGTCTGTGCCACTCCTGCACTCTGCCTGTGTCAGGAGCTCTGGCCTTTCACCCACCCACCACCACAACAGGTGATACTTGTCCACCAACCTCCACCCCCTAAGAGTCTGGATGACCTTTCAGATGCTGCATTAGATTCTCCCTGACTTGCACTGAAGATGCATTCTCTTGTGATGCCTGTTGCTTCTCCTGCACCCCCAGCTGCAACAGCCACACCAATCTCACCCCATGCATGTAACTGCACCCTTCATAAAAACTCACACAACTCATCCCGATCATAGTACCATATCCTGAATAACAACCCCATGCACAATCTACTCCACCCTGACTTGCCTTCTGCTCAACTCTCGCTCCCTTGTCAGAAACATAATTAAAATCTGGGAACTCATGCAGGAACTTTCCTCAGACCAGCTCTCCTTAATGAAAAATGGGCTCAACCTAATTGCGTTCCCACACATGGCAGTGGTTATTTTCTCAAAATTGCAAGACAGAACCTGTAAACCTGAGAGAAGACTATCCATCATCTACAAGCAAAGCATTCACTGTTCCATCAGTGCTGCCAATTTCAGTACCTCCCTGTAACACTTGGCCTTCACATTCAACAACTCCAGCCTTTTAGGATCACTACTGTACAGGCAACCTGGACCGAGATTCAAATTTGGAATCACCATCAGTCTTTCTTGCCCCTCTGGTGTTCAATACAAGCTTCTCCTTCCTCCTGGAATAACTCACGATCCACTTGAACGACTTCATGGACCGGAACACCAAGAACTTCCTAAACAATCTGAACACCCTCAAACTCTCCATAACCAGTAAAAGATCCCAATCACATTGAAGAACTTCTTGAACCAGGGTCAGATATCTCTGTGGTCAAACCTACTCACCACACCTTGACTGACCATTCCCTAATCTGCTTTGACCTGAACTTGCCCACCAACACATAATTGCCCCTACCCAAAATGCCTAATGCAAATGGAACATGATCCCCAAGGAAACATGGACCAAAAGCTCCAAACCTGCCACCACTGCTCAAAGACGGCCTCTCTAAGTCGATCACCAACTTCAATTGAGAGGCTGCTGATTAGTTCTTCCTGGGAAATGCCATTCAATGGGTGGCAGGTGTGAAAGGAGGGACCACGGTTTCTGTTGCTCAAGGTGAAGAGGTCTCTAGGAAGGGCCAGCCCATTTGACTGTCTCCAACTGACTTCCTCAGGAAGATTGACAACAGCCAGGTGCTCAAATTTCTAATTTCAGTGTACCCATGTTATGAGTTCTTATGCTTGGAGCCAAACCCATTGGTACCTTCTGTGTGAGCCATAACTTTATACAAAGGCTGTGTCTGGAGAGAAGCCTGTAAATGACATTTGACAGCAAGAAACTAGTCCAAAATAGTTCTGAAGCAGGACAGAATAGATCTGCATCCCCTATCTGGAAAATGCTTATAAAAAGCTATCCAAACCGTCACAAGTTGTTTAAGTCCCAGTTTCTTCTTGAATGTGCTCATACTGCACACTTGAAGAGCTGCTGTGTAGCTAAGGCTAGTCTGTGTCTGACAGGTGGGGGGCATTCCATGAAATCAACAATGGCAGGATGAGCTGAAAATCTGCTTGCAGAGTCAAGAGGTCTACCTGACTGCTTAGAAAGGGAAAGAGGTAATTTGACCCCGTAGAAGATGAGACTATCCAAGAGGAGTGGGACAGATGTTCCTTGTCTGAGGTGTACCCAGAGAAAGCTGGCAAACCAGAGAGAGCAATCCAGGAGGGACCTTTGCTGTGAAGGGTCCCCCTGTTTCTCTGCATAGTTGATGGAGAGCTGTAAATAAGACTGAGTCAGAGTCCATCATTCTGTTTCACCGGGCAGCTTGCCACAGGCCAGGTGACTGGTGCTGCCGTTGCCAACAAGAAGAAGGAGCCTAAATCATTGCTGAAGTAGGAAGCCCTAAACTGGTGTGGAGGTCTGTGATGCTACGTTAAACAAGCAGGTGACCATTGACCCCATTTTGTGTGCGTGACTCAAGTCATGTTGCCCAGGGGTCTTTTGGTGGTCCCGATCACGACTCCTTGTCTGACTGCTGAGGGCTTCCTAGTCCCTGGCAAGGAAAATGTCTGCAACTCAGTCTGTGATGTATTCTAAGGCTTCATTATTTGTGTCTTTCATTTTCAGTTTTGGAAGTCCCTTAATAAATGCACTACTTTGTATTAAGATTGCTGAGTTTCATTAACATTGTGTCCTATTGTTCCAAGTGTGAAGCAATACAAGGTCGCAGCTGCCTTCAAATGCAAAGAAGACTCAGCCTGGAGGCTGCAGCTCTCCAAGCTGAAGGGCTAGTCTGCAGTTGACCAGGGTGGGCCGCTACTGCTCAAGACAGGTGGCATCATGTAAGCTTGGAACAAGACCCAGTTCTCTGAGGAATACCCTGCTCCCAGCAACTGGTGTGGTGAACTACAAAGGAGGAGTCAAGCCCTTGAATGTGGCAACAATACCTGTGCCTGCTGAAGAACTTGGATGCCTATCAATTACTATCAGGTAACCACAGGGCTCAAACGCACCTGGGGATGAGAGAGAGACTAAGATATTTGATCAAATCTGCCATGCTCAGAGACCTTTTGTTACAAGGAGGAGGAGATGATCTCCAACTGCAGAAATGGGAGTACGGTTGTCCTAGAAGCATTGGGTGGCGGCAAAGAAGCATGGCAAAGAAGGAATCGAAGGAGGAGAAGTGCTCAGGAGGAGCAGCAAGCAAAGAGTCTCATTTGGACCAGGAATCGCTGGAGGAGCACACCTATCCCTGCATATTGGTACCTGCAGCCAGAACGGTGGTGCCAAGGAGCAGCCGATGGGTGTTTGGACTACAAGGATGCCAGCATGACCAGCAGGGCGGGTCTCCCAGGAGTACCCGGAGCCAGCACAGCAGTGCATATGGTGAGCGGTCCACCCTATGGGCAGGATACCGGATGGTCTCCCAGAAACATGGTGCCTTTTCCCAAGTTCACAGTATATATGAAAGCTGCAAAAATAGTGACTTTGGCACCACACTGAGTGGTGGCCAAGACTTCAGACAGCTGTGTTGGATCAGTAAGGTAAGTGCGGGTCACCACATTAGGGCTCTGTGACTGTGTAATGGATCCAACGATGCGGGGATCATTATATACATTGTAACTTATACTCTGCTATGAGCGGAGGTCTTGGCAGGTGTAGGAAAGTCCTCCTTTTTGCCCTGGTCACCCCCAATTTTTTTGGACAGGTACTGGTGGTTACTGACTCTTGGCTGTGCCCTGGGTACTGCTCACCAGTCCCAGGGCCAGTGCTCTGTGTAAAGTGGATATACAAATTAGGCTAATTATAATTGGCTAAGTTAACCTACCTATAAGTCCCTAGTATATGGTAGGGCATGGAGGTTTAGGGACCCCAGCATAGGTAGTGCCCCCATAGGTGCACTGCTGAGGTGCCCAGGGTCATTTTAAAGGCAGGCCTGCCTTGCTGGCTGGTTTTAAATTAAAGTTACATGCAAATTCGACTTTGGAATTAAAAGTAGTCCCAAAGTCTTAAACTACCTTATTTTTACATATACGTCACCCCTAAGGTGTGCCCTATGTGCCCCAAGGGCTGGGTGCCCTGTAACTATAAGAAGGGACCTTATCAAAATTGTTTTATAAGCCCTGGTGAGGTAAAACAGCCAACTTCATTGTTCCTTCATTGTAGTGAATGGCCTCCATAGGCCAGATTGGGGAGAGTTTATTTTAATTGATGTCAGAAGTTTGGTATCAAATTAATTGTTATAATAAATCCCACAACTTTCAGTTGTGGGATGTAATATAACTTGTTCAGGTAAAGAGTTTTAAACTTTACCTGAAAAGTTGCCAACTTCAGCCATGCAGTGTTTTTGCTGCTGTGCTCTGATTGGCCAGCCTCTGGCAGCCTGGCCAGGCTGCCTTGATGAGGTGTGAAGTGGCCTGGCTCCTCACAAAGAGATGTGTCTGTGGTAGGAGATCTCCCCTCAGCAGATGGTGAAGCAGGAAGGGGGAGGGCTACCAAACTGCTCTCAGAAGAACTACAGGAGAAGAAGGACTGCCCTGCTGGACTCCAGGCCTGCACCTGGACCCTGCACTCTGAAGGACTGTACCAGATGCACACTTGGGCTTCAACACAAGAAGGACTTTGCCTGGCTTCAACTGGTTCAAGGAGGGACTCCCTGTTTGCTACAGGTTAAAAATTGCTAACCAGAGTCCCCTGCACCAACACCTGAAGAAACCAACCAGCTGACCACTGTCCAGTGGCCAAAAAGGAGTTGTAGTCCACACCCCCAAGGAGCATCGCGGAGCTTCTGGAACCTTGGGGTGAGCTGTGGACCCCAAAAGAACCTTAAAAGAACATCTGGAAGAAGATCCAGAAGTTTGTAGAACTTTGGAGAACTTTTGGAAAAAAGCTCCATAGAGGCAGTGACCCGCTGCGGCAACTCTAGCCGGCTTGCCTCAACCGCGACCCGGCCTGACTTGCAGGTTTGTCCCGGTGAAGAAAATCTCCAAAAAAGAGACTAAGGGCCTCATTCTAATATCGACGGGCGGGCCAAAAGGGCGCCCGCCGGCCCAGCGGGAAAGACCCTGCAACAAGGAAGCCGGCTCCGAATGGAGCCGGCGGAGTTGCAGGGGTGCGATGGGTGCAGTGGCACCCGTCGCGATTTTCACTGTCTGCAAAGCAGACAGTGAAAATCTTTATGGGGCCCTGTTAGCAGTGGCATGGGCAGTGCAGGGGCCCCCAGGGGCCCCACGACACCCGTTCCCGCCATCCTGGTTCTGGCGGTGAAAACCGCCAGAAACAGGCTGGCGGGAAGGGGGTCGGAATCCCCATGGCGGCGCTGCAAGCAGTGCCGCCATGGAGGATTCCCTGGGCCAGGGGAAAACCGGCGGGAAACCGCTGGTTCCCCTTTTCTGACCGCGGCTTTACCGCCGCGGTCAGAATGGCCCTGGAAGCACCGCCAGCCTGTTGGAGGTGCTTCCGTGGTCCCCGGCCCTGGCGGTCATGGACCGCCAGGGTCGGAATGACCCCCTAAGTCTGAACGTAGGAAGTTGACTGGGACCTCCAACCCAGCGTATCCGAGGTGGGCTCCAAGGACGTCAGATCAAGATCCAGGTTTGCCCTGGTCGAGGGATTTTCACCTCTAAAAAATGACTAAGTCCGAAGGTAAAAGTCTCCACCGAGGGCTCCCGCGACGTGTATCCGTGGAAGAGTTTCAGGAGGTCGGATTGGACTCTCTGGTTCATCCTGCTGAAGAAAATCTTCAGAAAAACGACTAAGTCCTAAGGTAAATTTTTTACCGAGGCCTCCCGCGGGGTGTAGCCGAGCCGGGCTCCATCGCGGTCGGCCTTAAACTTTGACTTTGCCCCAGTCGAGGTGCGACCAGATGACCATTTTGGCGCTTTTTGTTTCTATGCGCTAGAAAGCAATCATTCTTTAAAAATTCATATCTCCGGTTCCCCTTTTCCGATTTTATTCATTTTTGTGTCATTTTAAAGCTAAAAATATGTCCTATTTTTATAAATTGATTTTGGGGTTTTACACTGTTTCCTGTGTTTTATTAAATTTCTGTTTTGTGATATTTGAATGCTTTACACTCTGGGGGTTATTACAACTTTGGAGGAAGTGTTAATCCGTCCCAAAAGTGACGGTAAAGTGACGGATACCAGCCGTATTATGAGTTCCATAGGATATAATGGACTCGTAATACGGCTGGTGATATATCCGTCACTTTACCATCACTTTTGGGACGGATTAACACCTCCTCCAAAGTTGTAATAACCCCCTCTGTCTCCTAAGTTAAGCCTTGTCACTCGTTGCCCAGCTACCAAGGGTTGAGCTGGGTTTAATTTACTGAGACCTAACTGGACCTAAGTGGACGTTAGTGGCCTATTGCTAAGTGTAGGTACTTACCTGCCCTTACCAATAACCTGTTCTCCAACAGCAGGCATCAGTAAGATTGGTAGAGCATGGACCACAATCTGAGGCTACAGGGTCCCGTCCCTGTGTGGGCCTCACTGCCATCTTCAGACTATACTATTGATAGCCTATGGAAACACGAATGTTAGTATTTCACTCAGAGCCACTGCTGTGTTATCCAATAGCAACACATTCCCAGTAATCCCTTGTTATGTTGGGTGACATAACATCCTACCTATAACATTGTGACAGGGGAAACATGATGGTGTGCCCCGGGTGTTTGGACATGATGAGAATGTCCATGACATGGGGGAAACAGTTAGTAAAAGGGCGAGGAGGTTTGCCTCCTGGCAGAATACTGTAACCAGAGTGTCTGAGTCATTTATACGTGCAGGGCACTGCAATAATTCAGCGCTGCACAATATAACAAATTGGCAACGAGGGTTGTGGAAGTGCATTCCCACGTGCTTGTGGCTCAAAACTGCCTGCACTTGCCTGCCACCCCGACTGGGATGCGCACCTTTCTCTCGACAGCACGTCAGAGGACATGCTGCTTGGTTTTGGGCAGACGGCCCACTGCGGTTATCCCCATTGCTTGGTGAAGGATTGCAGAATGGTGTCTATTTTCATGCTGGCTGTGAGAGGCCAACCTTCCACATTCCCGCATCTGTGCAATGCCACCAAGTGAAGGGAAACATCGTATGGGACTCCCAGCTCCGTCTTCTTCTTTGCTGGTATGTGCTTTGGTTGAAGGAAACTATGACCACGCCACCCTCCTTGGCACATGAATAAGGACTGCCCTGCTCCCAGGGGAATGCTGCACGATTAGCCTAACCAGGCAAATCAAGAACACTTCCCAGATCAACACATGGAGCTCCTGAATCCCAGCAGTTGCATGCTGCATAGCCTCCTGTTCTACAATAACTTCTCCTTCAGCCAGGAGAGACTGAGCGAGCATGGGGGCCACACCTGTTTTATTTCTTTTTCCTTTAAAAATAAATAAAATGAATAAAAAAAGGAAAGCACATATAACAAAAACACAGGAGGTATGACAAGTCATGCCTGCCAGACTCCCTGGCGCAAACCAAGACTCGTGCACAGAGACACACAGAATTCAATCTAACACTGCAGCACAAGCTGGTGAGAAGGGATAGCCCACCCCATCACCTTGAAGGTCACAGCTCCAATTTGACACATCCCTCCCAGCCACGGTCTCACCATCCTGAACATAAAATGGCATCCATATCAGCTCTTGAGCCTTTCGTTGTCAAGGGCCCTCCATCAACAAAGTGATGGTGACTGCACTCCAGTGACCTATGCCAGTCATGCGCTCACTGATACTGAATAATGTTATACTCACATTGAGAAGCAGGCCATAGCTGTCCACAGGGGCTATCATCACTTCCATTTGTACCTTTATGGACAGCCATTCATCGTTCTCACTGACCAAAAGCCGCTAATACCCCTCTTTAATGGTTCCTCTTCTAAACCACCTCCCAGGATCGAGAAGTGGATCCTACAACTGCAAGATTACCGTAGTTTATCAACCTAGGTCCCGGAATCCTGCAGACTACTTATCTTGACATGCAAAACCAGCCATCCTGCGCAAGGCTTCGGATGCCGATGACACAGAGGTGTACGTGCATTTAGTGATGGAGCGATCATGACCTCTCCTAATTTCTCTAGATGAGCTCAGGACATCAACTGCAGGAGATGAGTGTCTTCAGTTAATCATATCTGCACTGGCTTCTGAACGCTGGCATCGACTTCTCCATAGTGTGTCTAGAAAGACCGTGGATGCGCGCCTCACACTAACTTTGTTACACAAGGTCAAGTACAAGTTGGCTATGTTACCGGAGGGGATAAACATTTTTGGGGCATTCCTTATTAGGGACCTATATTTGGAGGTGGGGGGATCGTGATTTTCAGTTGGCATCTGTAGCCTGAACCTGCAGCCTTGTTGTGGCTCTATCTCTTTTCTTATATCCATCATCACACTGACAGATCATGGCTCCTGCATTTCTCTTGTAATGGCATCTGCAAGTTTCTTCTCTAAATGTTGCCCAGAAAATCTCATCAGCCTTAGTGGAGCTGGTGTGTGCTCACTGTGCCCCTGTGGAGGACTGGCAGGCAACCTCTGCACCAGAGAAGATGGATGTCCTTGAACAATGATGAAGGAAGATGAGTTTTTGCTAAATTACAGTTTCCTGGCCTCCATTTATACAACAAACACTACTAAGACCCACTTTCTAGCTGATTTCTCTCATAGCCTTTGGCTGAAACCCTGCACTGCTGGGTGGTGACTGGAATTTAGCCCCAGCCCAAGTTTAAGTCAGATGGGATGACCAGCTGTCCGGTTGGGAGCATATAGAGCAGTCCTGCATGACCTTAAGTCAGATCACACCCTGATATATATGTGATGTCTTCTACATCCCTCGGTTAGGGAATAAAAATGCACTTTCCTCCCTTGTCTACGTGGATCACAATCCTGCATTGGCAACTCCCTCCTCCACAGTCAGATCCTCCCTTTTGTTACTGTTCTATCCTTGTAGCAGCATTCCCAGACCATAGCATGGTTCAACTAGGCCCTATCTCACCCCCGTTGTTGCATGGGCAAATGAGGGCACAAGGATGTCTTTCAGGCTCACATTAATACTTAACTTCATGATAATGAGGGCTTTGTGACCTCAGAGTACATGCTCTGGGCTACCGGGAAGGCCACGCTGAGGTGTTTTTGATGATAGATTCTGCAAAGCCCAAACTCTAAACACGAGACAAATAAAGGGAAGCTGAGGCGGAAGTGGGTAAAATTCACCTTCGTTAGATGAGTTCCCCTGCAGAAAAGGCATTGTTCCAACTGCAGTTTTGGTAAATCCATTTTAGTTTCCCCTTGGAACACAGGAGTCAGCTTAGCCTTTGGCTTGCAGGCTTCTGCCCTCGTCACCTAGTGACCTTTTACCTATTTAGTTTGCTCTGTTTTATGTCATTTATTTTATTATTTCTTTTAGCTTTCGCCATGAGCTTACATTTTATGAATTTTTTGATTTTCATTATCAGTGCCATTTTGAGAAGACGTCATTATTGGCATCACTATCAGTGATACATGTAGGTATTGACAACATGTCCCTTTCCCATTTACGTGTGATAGGAACATCATGCACACTTGTTAGGGATTGTTTATGCAATTGCCAACAACAAGTCTGCCACATTATCAGGTGTCTATGAACATAACTGCGTCAGGGATTCTTCATGATCTATATAAATACACCTCACACGGACAAGGTCATTAGAGGGTTCCTTCTAGATGCCATCTATGCTGCAAGTCACCTTGCTGGAGAACTAAGCCTTTGTGTCACCACAGACTTTGACCTAGAGATCTCATTCCAAGGTAACAAGGATTGGGGGCGCTACTCATGGACATGGTACTGGAAGATTAGGTTTATCATACCTAGCTCTCACTAGGTTTGAGAATTAAGTTGTCTTGGTTAGGAATTTCATATCTCATGTTTATTATAAGATGGTGGGGGGGTTATATATTCACAACTCTCATCTTCACAATTCTGCTTCTTTAACTGTTCATTATCCTAATCATTGCAGGACATGCATTTTATAGTAGATTGCAGTCTTTTCAATAAATCTATTGAAAACTCTCCTGCATCTCCTTTATGGCCTGTGTGTGTATGAGACTTCTTGCTGAATAGATAAAAGGATAGCTTTCATTCCACCACTACTTCCCTGAGAGGTCTACTCTAGACTCCATGCATCAGGCTGCCAGAATTCACCTTTGCTTTCTGAGTTTTGGTGAGGTACTGCTTGTGAGCCAGGAAGGTTGGGTCGAAAGTTGTGACTTTTTGTAGGAGTGACTCAGTCACCTACAAACAGAAGTGCTGTCACGCATAAACTATCAGTCTTCCTAAGGAGCAAGAGTCCAAATGCGACATGGTGCCACCAATGATGGAGTTTGTGGCACTAATTTACAGATATCTTGAGTATCTCTGTCTCACACACAGTGGGGATCCTAAATACCATTATACTTAGACACCTGTGGTCTTAGGGATGATCTTCCTTAGCTGAACAGGGAGCACCTGATTAGGTTGTAGGTTGTTCAAGCTTGAAAATTCTAAAGAATTTTTTCCCCATCTGTTGTTCCTTCCCTGTACCGATTATTCAACTAGCTAACGGCAAAACATTCCAGAAAATGTCAGGCATGCATTAAAACAACATTTAGTAGCATATGGCTTAACAGATGAGTGTGCGGATGTCACATTTATAGTGAAAGCTCATTAATCTTACCAAACGGAAACATTCTATTCCTCGGTCACCTTTCCTGAAGAATATGACAGCACTTCTGTTTGTAGGTGACTGAGTCACTCATACAAAAAGTCACAACTATCAACCCAAACCTTCCTGGCTCACAAGCGGTACCTCAACAAAACTCAGAAGGCCAACTGTCTTAAATCAGCTGGGTTGAGAGCAAGTGCAGGCCTCCAGTGCGCTGGGGAGCACCAAGAAATGCTACTCACTCTAATCAGGGTGCTACTCTCATGCTGGTTGACAGCATGTGAGTAGCTTCAGGATTGGTCAAGGGAGTTTGCTTTGACTCGCCAGGTGATGTCATGTCTGCTCGTGCGCACCCACCCATTTTATCACTCTCCCCACCTCTGTATATGCCAGCCGCCACTGCACATACCTGCCCTTTATAATGCAGGTTCAGTCAACGATGCCAAATGTCCCAACAACATGCATGATTGATTTGCTAAGTCCTGGCTGTTTTTTGGCCAATAGTTCTTTGCATGTGGAGGCTTTATGCAGCATAACTAGGATGAAACAGGCACTAAAAGCCCCAGGATGCAAAGTGCATTTATTTTAAAGATTCCGATATGACAAAGCCATCAAGTCAAGTTTTTTTGTTGTTGTTTTTTTTTTCGTTAAAGAAGGCGGGTTTGGGTTGTCCATTATTTTTTATTGTGCAGTTTTAAATCAATGTGACCAGGCCAAAGAGGACATGAAAAAGGTGAAACTGGATCATAAATTCAAAGCTGTTCAAACAGAGTTCTCCAAAACAAAATGTGGCCTCTTTAACGGCTGCTCAGAGCAGGTGTTAAAAGGAGGTACACAGTTGTTTACAACGGGCATCAATAGGCAAAGACCATTGAGGCCCATTGTAAACAATTGTGTGCCTCCTTTTAATGCCTCACAGTGGTGTTAGAGGGGTGCTAAGGGGCTCAAGAAAAGTGATGTTGCACTGGGTGCAGCACCACGTTTGTTAGATCTGGCCCTATGGTTTTTAAAAGGTGTTGAACCTTTGTTGTGTACTGCATTGCCCCGCAGTCCTAGTCAATATATGTTCAAAATTAAACAGCCATGTGATGCTACGCAGATTTTAGTTACCTTAAAAAAATCCTGAGAACTAATTTAATGTGCAAATGACAGTTTCTGTCCACTGGAAATCTACAAGTACATTGTTTTCCCTAAGAAAGGTTTTTCCAAGAGTGCGAACAGCATGAAAGATTCTGTTGGAAGAGGATTATCTAGTCTAATCCAGACAACTATACAATCCTTAGGGAACCTGCAATCTACCATGGATCATTTTAAATGCACTAAACATAAGGCTTATAAATTCTGCATAGAAACCAAGGCATTTGAAACTAAAAAAGTTTCAGTATGAATGTTTTTGACGGGGGGAATATCTAGACTATCATCCTCGTTTGGTTCTGGAAATTCCCTTCATTCCCCTGCACAGGCTTCAAGCAGTCTAGGGTGACAATAGGCTGGTGTCAAGTTCCTTTGTGAATGTGCCGGAAGCAGCTCCTTGAAATGTAAGTGGTGCAGGGGCCAGCTCTGCCCCTTCCATCTTGACAGGATGGCCACCCTAACAAAGCCTATGTCCCCTTTGTCTCACTGTCCCGGAGGAATACACAAAGGCCAACTGATAACTTTTTACAGTTATGTGACCCAAGCATGGGTAGGACAAGAAAATGGAAATTTTCTAAAATTGGCATTTTCAGCATTGTGACTAAAATCTGACTTTACCACTAAAATATGCTTTAAATTGTAATTCTTTTCAGAATAAACATTACATTTCTACTTATCCCTAATCAAATGTTAGTACATATTAAATGTAATAAGTTAACCAATGGGACCTATTGAGAGGTAGACCTCAAAGTAGTGAAAAACACATTTTGGAATTTTTCACTACCAGGACATAGAAAACTTAAAGGCCCACGTCCAACTCTTCAAATACACTGCACTTTCCCTATGGGGTGTTTAGGGCCTATCATGGAGGTGATAAATATGTATTGAAAAGAGAGGTTTACACGTGGCAAGAAGTTTATTATGCCAGGTCGCAGTGGCAGTTTAAATCTGTACACAGGCTGCAATGGCAGACATGAGACATTTTAAAGGGCTACTCAAGTGTGTGGTACAAAAAGAGATGCAGGTCCACTAGTACCATTTAATTTACTGGGTCTGGGTACAGGTAGTGCGACTTTAATAAGGACTAAATTAAATGAACCAATCAGGTGTAGGCCAATTTTACCATGTTTTAAGGAGTGAGCACAAGCACTTTAGCACTGGTTAATGCATTCTGTGAACTGCATAGAATCTTAAAGCCAACAAAACAAATTTCAGCAAACAGCAGGGATGAAGGCAAAAGGTTTGGGAGAACAGCTCACCAAAGACTGTCAGGTCTAACAATGGTCCATTTTTTATGAACCACTTCATTTGCCTGTGATGTGTATTATTTGTATTGCACACAAAGAGTACCTTCCCTTGCCTATCGTTATACTTTAAAATATTTCCTGTAAAGGTTCAATCTGACAGAATTATTTAGTGTTCATAAATGTCTTGATTGTCTAGATTCTGAGGAATACGGGGATACCCCATTGTCATAACAATTTTTCTGAGTAAGCCTTGGCATAACCTTTCATTAACATCACATAATTGTGTTTAATCATTGCCATTTCTCATTGTGGAAGAGATGTGTAATCCTCAAGATTATTCCATTGTACCACAGCACATAAACAAGGTTTTCAATCAGGTACAAATTGTATCACAGGAGCGTGGGAACCACATGATCGGACCAAGTGCTAGTGGCAGTTGTGTAAAACAGCTGCCAATAAATTAAATTTGAAAATTCATTTTGAGACATATTTTCTCCTGCAGGATATTTGATTTTTTGCAAAATGCATCTTTTAAAAAACAAATGTTCAGAGTGGGAAATACAAGAGACTGTTCTGTACTACATTTGCATCATCCTCTTCCTGTCCTGAAGACTCCTTTCTATTCTGTATAAAGCCCTTGGTCATTTTGGAATTGAATTCTGAAGCCGAAGCTTCACTCACGTTTTGTCTTTAATCACTGCTGCATCTTCAACCATTGCACTGTTTGCATTTAGTTGTGAAAATAAAGTAAAATCAAAAGAGTAAAATGTTTGACGTTTGACAGAGGACAGGCCCTACTACTTTATTTTTATTTTTTATTTTGCCTGTATATTGCTGAGTGGTCTGGTGTTTGGATTGGAGGTCCAGGCAGGCCCATGTAGCAGTTTAAGGTGCAATCACCAGATGTATGAAGCTCTTTTAGTGGTCGGCCCATTTGCGACTGGCAAAAGGCTTTTTGCCATGTACGATCCCTATTTTGTGAGTCAGAAACCAGTTACTGACTTGCAAAATAGGGACTGCGACTCACTATTAGGAAGGGGCTTGCCAAGTGCATCTCTTCCTAATAATGACTTACAGGACCACGTGTGATTGTTTTGGAACCAGGAATGCGGTCACAAAACAATTGCAGTTACCACCAATTTAAAGTTGGTTGTAAGCAATTGTCCAACTGGAAGGGGTGCCCAAGGGACTCCTTCACCTTTGCAAATGGGGGTGCAAACATTTTTTAAGAGCAGGCAGTGATCTCATGGACCACTGCCTGCTCTTAAAAAATGAAAAGAAAACCTTTCAGTTTTCTTTTTTGTAATGCATTCTGTTTTCCTTTAACCCCTTAGCTGGTGGGCCTTTCCCCCCCCAGTGCTGAGCCCTTTTTTGGCTATTTGGGGTAGTTCGCGCTTAGGGCTTCATAACTTTTTGTCCACATAAGCTAACCACGCCAAATTTGCGTCCGGATTCTAATGGTACCCAGAGTTGGTGGTTTCCCCTGGAGGAGACCAAGAAAATAGCCAAAATACAGTGAAAATTTAGTTTTTTCCAAAAAAATGGGAAAAAAGGGCTGCCGAAGAAGGCTTGTGGTCTTTTCCCTGAAAATGCCATCAACAAAGGGTTTCTGGTGCTGAAATCACTATCTTCCCACCTTTCAGGAACGGGCAGACTTGAATCAGAAAACCAAATTTGTCAACACAAATTTGGCATTTTACTGGGACATACCCCATTTCTACTATATTTGGTGCTTTCAGCCTCCTTCCAGTTAGTGACAGGAATGGGTGTGAAACCAATGCTGGATCCCGGAATGCTAAACATTTCTGAGAACTAGACAAAATTCTGAATTCAGCAAGGGGTCATTTGTGTAGATCCTACAAGGTTTTCCTACAGAAAATAACAGCTGAAATAAAAAAGTATTGAAATTGAGCTGAAAACAACAGCCATTTTTCTTTATGTTTTACTCTGTAACTTTTTCCTGCGATGTCAGATTTCTGAAAGCAATATACCGTTTTGTCTGCTGGACTCTTCTGGTTGCGGGGATATAAAGGGCTTGTAGGTTCATCAAGAACCCTAGGTACCCAGAGCCAATAAATGAGCTGCACCCTGCAGTTGGTTTTCATTCTATACTGGGTATACAGCAATTCATTTGCTGAAATATGAAGAGTGAAAAAGAGGTATCAAGAAAACCTTTGCATTTCCAAAATGGGATCAAGATAAGGTTTTGAGGAGCAGTGTTTATTTGCACATCGCTGAATTCCGAGGTGCCCATACTAGCATGTGAATTGCAGGGCATTTCTCAAATAGACGTCTTTTTTACACACTCTCTTATATTTGGAAGGAAAAAATGTAGAGAAAGATAAGGGGCAATAACACTTGTTTTGCCATTCTGTGTTCCTCCAAGTCTCCCGATAAAAATGATACCTCACTTGTGTGGGTAGGCCTAGTGCCCGCGACAGGAAATGCCCCAAAACACAACATGGACACATCCTATTTTTTTTAAAGAAAACACAGCTGTTTTTTCCAAAGTGCCTACCTGTAGATTTTGGCCTCTAGCTCAGCCGGCACATAGGGAAACCTACCAAACCTGTGCATTTCTGAAAACTAGAGACCTAGGGCAATCCAAGGAGGGGTGACTCGCGGGGCTCGGACCAGGTTCTGTTACCCAGAATCCTTTGCAAACCTCAAAAAGTGGCTAAAAAAACAAGTTTTCCTCACATTTCGGTGACAGAGAGTTCTGGAATCTGAGAGGAGGCACAAATTTCCTTCCACCAGGCGTTCCCCCAAGTCTCCCGATAAAAATGATACCTCACTTGTGTGGGTAGGCCTAGCGCCCGCGACAGGAAACGCCCCAAAGCGCAACGTGGACACATCCAAATTTTTGGAAGAAAACAGAGGTGTTTTTTGAGAAGTGCCTACATGTAGATTTTGGCCTCTAGCTCAGCCGTCACATAGGGAAACCTACCAAACCTGTGCATTTCTGAAAACTAGAGACCTAGGGGAATCCAAGGAGGGGTGACTTGCGGGGCTCGGACCAGGTTCTGTTACCCAGAATCCTTTGCAAACCTCAAAAAGTGGCTAAAAAAACAAGTTTTCCTCACATTTCGGTGACAGAAAGTTCTGGAATCTGAGAGGAGCCACAAATTTCCTTCCACCCGGCGTTCCCCTAAGTCTCCCGATAAAAATGATACCTCACTTGTGTGGGTAGGCCTAGCGCCCGCGACAGGAAATGCCCCAAAACAGAACGTGGACACATCAAATTTTTTCATAGAAAACAGTGCCTACCTGTGGATTTTGGCCTCTAGCTCAGCCGGCACCTGGGGAAACCTAGCAAACCAGCACATTTTTGAAAACTAGAAACCCAGGGGAATCCAAGATGAGGTGACTTGTGGGGCTCGGACCAGGTTCTGTTACCCAGAATCCTTTGAAACCTCAAAATGTGGCTAAAATACAAAGTTTTCCTCACATTTCGGTGACAGAAAGTTCTGGAATCTGAGAGGAGCCACAAATTTCCTTCCACCCAGCGTTCCCCCAAGTCTCCCGATAAATATGATACCTCACTTGTGTGGTTAGGCCTGGTGCCTGCGACAGGAATAGATCACACAACGGTCAATGTTGGTCCTTACGTGAGGCAGCTGTTGACCCTGGGGTGATCCATTCCTGACACAGGCACTAGGTGTAGGCACTCAAGTGGGGTAGTGTTTTTATCAGGACAGGTGAGGAGTCACTGGGTGGTAGGAATGTTGTGGATCCCAG
The DNA here is from genome assembly GCF_031143425.1 of Pleurodeles waltl. Lineage (NCBI taxonomy): Eukaryota > Metazoa > Chordata > Amphibia > Caudata > Salamandridae > Pleurodeles > Pleurodeles waltl. The sequence continues at coordinate 836,336,836 of NC_090437.1, forward strand.
CATATTCCTGTAGTTTGTGTGACAGAAATGCGAGAAAAATAGAGTTTTTTTTCAACATTTCAGCTTTGCAGGGTATTCTGGGTTAGAAAACTTTGGGGAATCCACACAAGTCACACCTCTGTGGACTCCCCCGAATGTCTAGTTTCCAGAAATGTTTGGGTTTAGTGTGTTTCTCTATATGGCCGCCGAATCCAGGACCAAAAACACAGGTGCCTGCCTTACAAAACCAGTTTGTTTTGCCATAGACAATTTTGATGTCTCCACAATATGATTTGGGTGGTGGAATTTGGGGCTGAACTAAATTGGTGAGCTCCCAAGAGAGCACTCTCTCTCTGCTTGCCGCCGCATTCACCTGCTCTCTGGGTTGGCCTAACCCACTATTACCCAGTTGCACGAACAGCTTGCGAAGGGACAGCAGGACTGTCCTCATCACCTCCCTCATAATGTACTGGAAGAGGAGTTTTCGAATGGGACTCCTCTGACTGAAAAATCACTCCCAGAGTCTGCGCCATTGTCCTGTCCCTCAGATGCTGTCTCAGTATCTGATGTCTCAGTCTCTGATCCTATGTCAGAGCGGTCCTCTATAACCCGAGTGCAGGCAGCAGTCATCCATCAAGATGCCATCTCTGCTATTGGCTAAACTTTTGCTCTAAAACACTAGCCTACGTAGACAGTCACAAAATCGATGGCGTGTGTGAGATACGTGCAACAGTAGAGGCCACCTTACCTGCGCTTCTTCCCTCAATCAGCACGTACTTTCAAGACACTCAAAAAACACCTTGTCACACACCATTCGTCACAGTCTTTAGCACCTCCTGCGCCCAGTCCAACAATCATTATTGGTGCTCCCACTCCCTCCTCCTCGGATTCCCTCATTACCACCCAGCAACAGTGCCCTTCATCTCTCCATAGACTTTACTAATGTACTCAGCTATTTACATAAAATACAGATGTGCTCTTTGCAGTAGGCATATAAACCTTCTGCGCTTCTTTATGGCACTAAAACTGCCACTAGACAAGTCGGACCCTTTTCCCCCCAGGGAACACATATTGACAAAAGTGATGTATATATGACAGCCAACCACCTGAAACTCAACTCAAGCAAAACCGAAATAATCCTCTTTGGCCCTCACCAAAAAAACCTCGGACCCCCCATGGTGGCCCACCACGCTAGGCCCTGCACCCACCCCCGCCAACTACGCACGCAACCTCAGCATCATCCTAGACTCCTCCCTCTCTATGACCCAACAAATCAACGCTCTTACCTCCTCATGCTTCAACAAACTCCGTATAATGAAAAACATTCAAATGGATCCCCACAGAGACCAGAAAAACTGTCACTCACGCACTCATCAGCAGCAGGCTTGATTACAGAAACGCCCTCTACGCCGGCACGCTCTAAAACTCAAGTGCAAACTACACGCATCCAGAACTCAGCAGCATGACTCATCCTCGACCTCCGCCGACACGAACACATCTCTCCACACCTCAAATCCCTCCACTGGCTCCCCATTGACAAAAGGATCACCTTCAAGATCCTCATCCTCGCACACAAATCACTCCACAACACAGGCCCTGCCTACCTCAACGAGAGTCACCTTCCACACCCCCACACGAAACGTCCGTTCAGCTGACCTCTCTCTCGCCTCTGTCCCCCGCATCAAACACACCACCACCGGGGGCAGATCCTTCTCCTACATTGCACCCAAAACATGGAACGCACTCACACCCCACATTCGCAAGACCCAAAACCTACTTCTTTTCAGGAAGGGCCTCAAAACCTGGCTTTTTGAACAGTGAACCTCCTAGCCCCTTTCCCTCCCTCCGTCCCCCCCCCCCAGCGCCTTGAGACCCTCACAGGTGAGTAGCGCGCTTTATAAATCTCTTTGATACAGATCTACCTATATATATATATATATATATATATATATATATACATAGATATATCTATAGATATATCCATGTACCTAGATATATCTATCTACATAGATATATATATATAGATATATACATATATTTTTTTTTAGTTGTTGTATGGTTTCCTTGGGGGCCAAAATGGCCCCCAGGGAAACCCTACAACATCTAAAAAAAAAATTGCCCCCACAGGGGGTCACCCTGCCCACAGGCGACCCCCTGTCATTTCATTATTTTATTTTTTATTTATTTTTTTGAAGAAAAAAACCTCCCCCCTCCCCCCAGGGGGCACCTACCTTTTTTTTTTTGGAAGAAAATTATGCCGTGGGGGGGGGCGGCCCGTTTTCCGGGGGGGCCGCCCCCCAAAAGTGAAATCCCTGGTGTCTAGTGGGGTTTCCTGGCCCCCGATCGCAGCTGTGCTGCGATCGGGGGCCATGAAACCGTTTCAGAAGGCCTCGTAAGTAAAGGGAGACTCTCCCCTTTCTTACGAGGCCTTCTGAAACTGTTTCAGCTGTGCTGCGATCGGGGGCCAGAAACAGTTTCAGAAGGCCTCGTAAGAAAGGGGAGAGTCTCCCCTTTCTTACGAGGCCTTTTCAAAATGTTTCCTGACCCCCCCGATCGCAGCTGTGCTGCGATCGGGGGAGCCAGGAAACCTGAAAGTGTTTCCTGGCCCCCGATCGCAGCACAGCTGCGACCGGGGGCCAGGAAACACTTTCAGGAAGGCCTCGTAAGAAAGGGGAGACACTCCCCTTTCTTACGAGGCCTTCCCGAACGTGTAAAAGGCCGTTTTCCCCATGAAAGCAGGAAGCGGCCGCAAGGCTGCTTCCTGCTTTCATGGGGAGAAAACACCTTTGCAACGTCAGCGCGCCTCGTGGCGCGCTGACGTTGCAAAGGGGCGGGTGGGGGGCGGGGGGAGACACGGTAGCTTCCGTGTCTCCCGGGGGGAGTAAAAAAAATAAATAATCCCCGGGTGCGACGCACCCGAGGATTTATTAATGCCCTTCCTGGTGTCGGCCACTGGTCGTGACCCGCACCAGGGAGGGTGTGTGAGCGTCGGCCAGTGGCCGACGCCCGCACTTAAGAGGTCAAGGAAAATGGGCTGCATTACAAAAAAAGATTGCTCTATTTGAAAGCAATCACAGACATGGTGGTCTTCTGTCCCCAGCAGGCTACCATCGGTGTGATTGTAGCCATTCACAATGGGTCGCAAATTGTGACCTGCCTCATGAATATTGATGAAGCAGGTCCATTTGTGACCCATTGAAAATTGTTATGTCAGACAGTGTCATTCATTGCAGTTTGTGATCTCCTAATAGCAAATCGCTAAGATTCGCTATTAGGAAATCAAAAACATTAAACTACATACATCTGGCTCTACGATTGTTAGGGTAAACTGCTGGCTGTAGGTGTTTTTCACATTCTCACAACTGCTATGTTAGCGATATTTTATATTGTTTTAGGGGCTCGTGTATGGCCTAGAATTCATTTCAAATTTAAATGTCCCTTTGTGTGGCTTGGATGAGGGAGATGGGACTCTAGGCATATAGAGTAGACCATGTTTCCAGACAATTTCCCTTTTTCTCAGCCTCCTTATTCATCACATGCTTGCCGGCCATTTTGAATTGATGAATACAATGCCTTTCTACACATTTTTGAAGTCTTTTGACATGGTAAATATTGCCTAGGACTGTTTGTGTTTGGAGCATTTCAAAGTTTACTTTAATCTTTTTTAATTTATATTGTATAGCGCTACCATATTTGTTATCCTTGTTGAATCTTTACCAAAAAAGCAGCAACACCTACTGTAGACATGGTCCACTGTAGGAAAAGGCAAGCATACATTTTTCTGTCTTTGGCTCTATATAAAGCCCTTCTTGCTGGTTTGGGATTTCTTTACATGTAGTCCACAGGAGGACAACCTTGCAGACTGCACAATTTACCACAGATGGACATAATGGAACCAGGGGTTCACTGTCCCATCTGAAAAACAATCATACAAGGGGGTGGCAGTGACACCTTAAAAGGACAGCTGCTGCAGAGAGAGAACAAGATAAACAGATAAAATGAGATGGTGATAATATTGTCATGCAGTAAAGTCATGTCATTCTTAGTGTTCGTTCATTACGTTCTACAACCTCAGCTTGGCAGAAGAAAATAAGAGATACCTCTTCTATCCCACAGCATATAACACAGTCCACCGCCTTCATGGAAGTCACTTCAGGTGGGATAGTCACAAAGAAAAAAACAACACAGCTACACCATCAAATGCTGACTTTGATTGGTGAAGCACTGAAGGAAAGCACTGTGCTTTCCATCTATCTAGCAGCAGGCATATGCAGCAGACATATGCACCAGTTGTCAATCTTTAGATTTCATTACTTCTCATTCGATCTCCTTCAAGAGGGTTAAGCAAAGGTTAGCCACTGGTCTCACCACTGGTAATGGTTTTTATGACCTGTGTTGACATACAAGAGTTTCAATGTTCTCCAAGAAGAAAACACACACAACTGCCACATCCTGGAAAAATTCAATGAGAAAGCTTATGAATGGTTTCTAGCCAGATGCTTGTGCATTGGATTAATTGCTACTGACAATGGTAGTAATTATTGTAAAAGCCACGGCTGAAGGAGAATACTTAAGAGTGCTATGTTTAGCTCATGTCATCAAAAGTATTGTGTAGAATGCCCAAAAAAAGAAGTAGTCAACATCATACTGGCCATCTATTTCAAACTGTACATACATTTCTATGCCCAGAAGGACTTGAGCATCATTCAACATGCAAATAAAGGTCTCACATAGATGTTAAGTACTTGCCGTAATGCCAGTTAGAGCAGGTAGTACAGTTCTATCAATGATTGTATACTACAAAGATGCAATTGCTAAAGCATGATGGAGGAGTCTCACAAATTATCCATATACTAGTGCTTTTCAGAATTTGACATGGAAAGTTAGTAAGGAGGATTGCACCATAAGCCAATCTGTCCCATTGTTGCACATGCCGCAGGACCATTTGAATAAGGTAGAAGAATCATACACCAGTGTTAGTGAAGAACCAGCCGCTTTGGTCAGCAGCTTAATCATTCAAGTGATTACACATTTCAGGCTGCAAAAAGAATTGTGCCCTCTGAAGAGAATATCAGTACCACTTTCATTCATTTGTAAGAACTGGATAGGACCTGAATTATCAGTAAAATTAATTCATTTGCAGATGGAAAACTGCATCTTCAAGGGCATAGAAGAACTTAGGAGGTGTCTTCAGCCTCTGAAGAGCTGGATGGTGGCTCTGAGTTCGGAAGCATTTTGAAACAGTAGCAACATATTCTGCCAGTGATAGTGCCATTCCAAGCCGTACCTGCTACTAAATCAACAACTCCAACAGCATCACCTAAACCTCTGCAAATGGGATCATATATGGGTATTCCATGACTGAGGTCTGCAGACAGGTGCAGGAAACTCAGAAACAGCTAATTTCTTCAACAACTAGGACAACAGAGAAGATTGGTGCAATAGGACTTCAATGACTAAACATAATTCTACTTGGATGAAGATCCAGTGACCAATTAGCAAGGGAAAAAGTAACATTGGCCAGAACTCAGCAGACTGGCAGTAGAGCATGTAGCATATCCTGTAGTCGGTGTAACTTTAGAGTGGGCTATCTGTGCAGCGGGGACAACTGCCATGGTCAGAACGACCAGTCTCTTGCCTAAAAGCATGAAAAGATGGATCATGATTGAAATGAATACAAATTGCCATTCCCAATAATTATATGGCTGCACAAGACACAACAGTAGAGGAGAGTGATTTCTCAGGCATCACAAATGTGGGGAGTTAACATGTTCCAGGGGATCTCCCTGAATTTGCAGATGAACTCCCCCAAACAAATAATACATCACAACCAATAATTCTGCTGTAAAAAATGCTACTGTAATAAACTAAACTAACAAACTTTAATGGAGCCTATGATTGGTTGTCAGAAAAGATTCAAACCAAGGACTACACTGCTTATGTGTGCCACACTTGGAAGAGGTAACTTGCACCAATGAAAAACAAATGATGCTTGATGTGATGGATGAAAGGTATTTAGGTACCTTTTCATGATTATCTGGGTGAACACTTCAAAATGTCACTAGGAGTATTACTTTATTGACCTTTAGTTAACTGCACTCTAGCATTTCTAGATTATAGTGAGACTTCCCCGTTTGCCATAGCTAAACAAAGACTCAATTTATTTTAATATTCTTGTTTTATAGGCCTCTCTTGTTTTGGAAGGAATAAAATATGCACATCCCTTCAACTACTTCCATGGGAAGAATCCATCACTATCCAGTTCTATAGAAAGAAAAGAATCAAAGAGACCTACCTGCAGACCAATAAGAGGTGATTATTTTAACGGTACAGAATAGTGACTCGAGTGACAAATCCTTAGTGATTTTAATGCTGTGGACGTGATGGGTATAGCTGGATGTTTTTGAAATGTTTTCAGTGTTGCAGTGATCACTCATTCCTGATTACATATGCAGCTACTTATCTGGTTGTCTGGGACTGGTTAAATTGGCCCTTAGTTGATGGTACACCCATTTATGGTCAGCTGACGCCTCATGCATCATATTTGCCTTGACTCTCAAATATTGCCAATTACCTTTCTTATTCAACAGGCCTTCTCATCTGAAAGGAAACTGCATAGCACTTCTGATCATTGGTTTAGCATTGCATCAATTGGACTTTTTTTTTTAGGTTGGCCAGATTTAGGGCTTAGCCTCAGTTGGTAGGCAAGTGGAGCTGCTTGGTTTCATCGGGGATGCTAAAATAAACAATACAGCAAGTAACTAATATTCATGTATTGAAAAAGTGTGATATAGTTAATGAAAACATATTTAGAAAACTAAATTCAGCAACGTGCAATAGATCCACCGCTTACATAATCTCAAAAAAACCTATTTCCTACCAGTATAATTCTCCCAAATTATACCACCCAGTCTACCTGCAAAACTCCCTCCCTCCCTAAACCCTAAAATGCACTACTTTGGGCCACTCAATCACAAACCCACACCACACACTCAACCTGCAAAAGACTCATCTCCTTCCTAAAACCTAAAGCTCACTTCTATACCCTACCCGTTCCTCAACTCACACCATCTACTCCACCCGCAAAAGACCAACCCCAGTCCTAAACCTTAAAAGTTCTCAAATCATCCCATGTTCTCTACCTGTAATCCCTTCGCAATTACAATGACCCTATACATTTTCCAGTGTTTTGTTCATGTCTGTCTGGGACTTTTTTATTTCATCCTGGTGCCTCATCAATGTCTCTAGGCCCTGCAACACCTGCTGGAGAAGCACCTCTCTGGTTGAGTGGGGAGGAGGAGTGGGATGGCTACTGTAAGAACAGTGGGCTCAGCTGCCTGCAGTGAGAATGGCAATGATGATCCATTGCTGCAGATGTCGCAGGCTGGGAAATGGAGAATGTGCTCCTCTGCTTCCTCCTCCTCCAAGATCACCCATCAATGAAAGGCAACTGCAGTGGGTTCCATTTTCTCAGCTTACCAGCTATCTCCTGCCAGTGCCAGACCTTGCCATGGACTTCAGAAGATCATTCCTAGTCCTGACCTCTGGTGGAAACAGTGGGATTGTTGATAAAAGAAGAAAATAAAAAAAGAGTAATTCTAGTGCCCTCTGTGAAGTAATATCCCTTATGAAATAATATCTAGAAAATTAAAACATTTCAAACATCACTCACCTCTCAGTGTTACCACTACAATACCAAGTAGGTCTAGCAGATCATTACCTTCTAATAGGTGTGGTAGATCCTGGTGGGGGAGTGCTGCTGTGTCACACTTGCCTCAAGTGTACGTTTCTCTCTGCAAAGCTACAGCCCTTTCCAAGCTTGCCACCCACATAAGAGGTAGGTGGGAACTGCACAAAAAAGCTAGTGCTGCTACCTTTTTTCTCTACAAAAATATTCCAGAGGGTCACACTCTTACGGTGATGTTGGGAGCCTCTGTACTTGGAGCCACTCCCTACCTCTGCCATGACAGGGGAGGAAAGTGGTTGACAAAACACAGAGACATGGGGAAAATAAAATAAAAGCACAAGGGCAGAAACTGGAATAAAGTAAAAAAATGAAAGTGGCACGCAGGGAAAAGGGACAATCTGGACCAGACTGGGCAGAGAAACACAAGGGAACAGGCAAGCAGAAGCATGCTAGATACTATAGTGCAACACCCCAAACACAATAGCTCTTGAATTGGTCAGGTCTTGCATTTTTCTTTGAACAAAAAATGCATCATCATTTCATTTTTGTTCAGAAGGTGCATTTTGTTAATTAACACATGATGTCACATACTTTTCTGGGCATTTTGAGTAATTTCTAAGGAAATTACACAATTTGTGCCTGGATTTAATGGAAATTATTCTGAGCTTTTAACAAACATTGTAGATAATAAAAAAAGGACTGCATAACCCCAGATTATCTCTGTGCGACATCGTGCACGATTATCAGCATTAATGGCCCCAGTTTATCAAACATGAACAATGAGCACTGTGAAATACCTCTACATAATACCAAACATGCCTACGCTACAACTAATAAATTAGACAATGCCCCCTACACATAAGGCAGGACATTTCCAATGCAATCCTATGAGAAGGCAGCACTCACAGCAGTGAGAAACCAAACAGGCTGTTTGTCATTACCAGGACAGGCCACTCAACCAGGCACATGTCTTGCCTTCTACATACATAGCACCCTGCCCATATGCCTAGCTATGGCCTACCGTAGGGGTGATTTACATGTGGTAAAAGAAGAGGTCTGGGCCTGGCAAGTAAAATTGGGTGGCAGGTGTCTGTGGCAGAAAACTGCGCACGCCTGAGACAGGTTTGAAAGACTATTTCAGTGGGTGGCGCAAGCAGCGCTACACGCCCACTAGTAGCATTTAATTTACAGGCTCTGGGTATAGAGACACAAAAATACAAGGGACTTACAGGTAAATTAAATATGCCAATTAGGCATAAGCCAATCATACCAACTTTAGAAGGGAGAGCACCTACACTTTAGCACCGATCAGCAGTGATAAAGTGTTCAGAGTCCTAGTGCCAACAGCGAGAGGTCAAAAAAAATAGGAGGAAGAATCCAAAAAGACAGGGGGTGAACCTGCCAAAAGGGCCATGTCCAACACGTACCCTCTCCAACAAAACTATGATCTGCTCACCTCACATAAGGTTGGGCAGAACTTCAGTATGTAGATGGCAGAGACTATTCATTTTCTAACGCATACATACAGCTCCCACTGAGTGAAGGCCATTAGAGATTTGTCCATGTTTTCGCCCGCCCTACTTAAAGTGGGTGACTGCATGGCCAGTTTCCACTGCCCATCACTGCCAGATAAAACAGTGAAAACTGCAAGATGACCCCTATGCCTTGGGAAAATTCTCCCATGGTGAAGGTAGGTCATTACTTTTTTTTTGTTTTCAAAATGAAAATCCCATTTGTGACTTTGGCAGAAAGAGGCAAGTCTTGTGCCAGTATGCCTGCCTGCCCACTCCATTTCCATTTTTTGATTTGTCATACAATAATCACAGGTATTTGCTGGTTTTTTGGGGTATCCAAAGGTGGCAGATCAGGGGCTGTCACCCCTAAGCTACTCCTCTCTCTTTTCGGAAAGAGCGTCTTCCAAAACAAATCCTGCACTGAGACTGCAGCATTGATAAATGCCACTGGCATCAATCCTTTTATGTGGGGACTGTTTCCCCTCTAGAATACATATCTGTTCACTCCTGTGACCTAAGTACAGTACCGAAAAAATAATTCTATCAGGAGTAACACCACCATGGGAATAGTGGAAATCTGCATATTTTAACCATTACTCTCCCACCAATCTCTACATCCAGATTGAATTGATTTGGCCCCTTTAAGAGACCCACAAATGTAGTAAAAACCCATCTCACTACTCTTCCTTCTCACAGATTCACTAATTTATTGCTACTGTTAAAGGGAAAGTCTTTGCCAGCATGTTTGGATGGAGCTACTACTGTGATGGACACATGCCCATACATTTTTAACTCCCTGGTGCCTATATTGATTTCCTCTTCCCAGCAAGCGGCATCTTGGTAGTTGCCCTTGATCTGCCTTCCAGGTGAGCTGAAGCCTGTGAGAGGCTGTGGAGTTGGGGAGACACTGTTTTCTGTTATGATGACATCAGGCATAGCAACTATTAAAATCCAATACATTTCACTGCTGCCTAGTGGGCCTACTTCAATACTTTAGCGAAATATCAAGGGGAAAAACTATGCAATGCATATCCAGTTCCCCACTCCTCTCAACTTCAATCTTCAATTCTTTTTTTTTTTAAACAGAAACATGTTCTTGGTTTTTCTCACTGTAAATCAGAATGTAGTGAATGGTCTGTTGCATTGCATGATGAATATTTGAATCAATATTCTTGTTTATTCTTTTGCATTATGCCCTTTCCACTGTATTCCAATGTTGCTCTTTCAAATTTATGAGTGAACGTATGCAATCAGTTCATTTCATAAGCCTTCAAATCTTTTAATTGTTTTTTTGTATCTAGAACCAAAAACATTCCTCTGTTAAATCAGCATAATTTCAATATAATGGGGTCTAAAGGGGCAGCCAAGTTTAGTGAGTTCTGCACCCCCGTGGAATTGTGGGACAGGAATACGGTCAGTAGTGACTGCTCCTTTAAGAATCCTTGAAGGATGTGTTGGCCTATCTGGTGGCTGGTTTAGGTCACGTCTGTCAGCTTTTTTGCAGTTGTAGGCCGTAGTTATTGTTCTGCCCACTAGTCAACTGGGATGTAGATAGAAATTATTGGTAGGATGGCAGCAAAAGGGGTGAAGGTTGCCAAGGCCATGTGCTTACCCCACAAGGCAGGCCGGCTAGACCTTCTAAAGGATACCGCAGAAGTGCCAAGGGAGGTGAGGCCCATGCATCGGGCCTCTGAGAGAGTGGCGACAGTGGTGGCTGTGTGCTCATCGCTCTGAAAATTGGGAGCTGATGGAGCACAGGTAAGGATAGGCCAGTCCATTCCCATATGGGAGGCCTCTCAGAACTTTCTGTCAACATAACCTACCCATGCTAAATTTGCATCCTTTTTTCCCAACATCCTAGGGATTCTAGAGGTACCCAGAGGTTGTGGGATCCCCTGAAGGAGACCAATAAATTAGCCAAAGTACAGCAAAAATTTTATTTAAAAAAAAAAAAATTGGAAAAAAGGGCTGCTGAAGAAGGCTTGTGGTTTTTTATCTAAAAATGGCATCAACAAAGGGTTTGAGATGTTAAAATCACCATATCCCCAGCTTACAGAAACAGGCAGTCTCCGAAAACCCAATTTGTTAACACAATTTATGCATTTTACTGGGACATATCCCATTTTTAATCAATAAATCAATCAATCAAAAAAATTTGTAGAGCGTGCTACTTACCCGTGAGGGACTCAAGGTGCTGAGGGAGGGGGAACAAAGGGGGGGGAGGTAGGGAGGGTCACTGATCAAACAACCATGTCTTGAGGTTCTTTCTGAAGACCAGTAGGTCTTTGGTTTTGCAAAGGTCGGTGGGGAGAGAGTTCCAGGTTTTGGGGGCGAGGTAGGAGAAAGACCTGCCTCCTGTGATGGTGAATTGGATGTGGGGGACTGTGGCTAGGGCGAGGTCGGCTGAACGGAGGTTGCATGTGGGAGTGTGGAAGTTAACTCTTTCATTGAGGAAGGTTGGGCCGGTGTTGTGGAGGGATTTGTGTGCGTGGATGAGGATCTTGAATGTGATTCTCTTGTCTATGGGGAGCCAGTGAAGGGATTTGAGGTGTGGTGAGATTTGTTTGTGGCGGGAGAGGCCAAGGACGAGGCGTGCGGCTGTGTTCTGGATTCTCTGGAGTTTGTGTTTGAGTTTGAGTGTGTGCCGGCATAGAGGGCATTACCGTAGTCCAGTCTGCTGCTGATGAGTGCGTGGGTGACTGTCTTTCAGGTTTCTGGGGGAATTCATTTGAAGTATTTTTTTAGAGTGCGTGGAAGCAGGAGGAGGTTAGAGCATTGATTTGCTGTGTCATGGAGAGGGAGAGGTCGAGGATGATGCTGTGGTTGCGTGCAGGGGTTGTGGGGGTGGGTGCGGGGCCTAGGGCGGTGGGCCACCAGGAGTCGTCCCATGTGGTTTTGTTGGGACTGAAGATGATAATCTCGGTTTTGTTTGAGTTGAGTTTGAGGTGGTTAGTGGTCATCCAGTTGGCGGTGTGGAGGATAGCGGCATGTAGGTTGGTTTTGGCGGTGGTGGGGTTGCGGGTGAGGGAGAGGACGAGTTGGGTGTCATCTGCATAGGAGAGGATAGTGATTCCGTGTGCTCGGAGGATGTTGACTAGGGGGATCATGTAGATGTTGAAGATTGTGGGGCTGAGGGAGGACCCTTGGGGGACTCCGCAGGTGACCTTGGTAGTGTTGGAGTGGAAGGGCGGAAGGCGGACTCTCTGGGTCCGGTCGGTGAGGAAGGAGGGGAGCCAGTCTAAGGCTTTCTGGCGAATTCCTATGTTGTGGAGGCGTGTGCGGAGTGTGTGCGGGCAGACGGTGTCAAAGGCTGCTATTTTTGGTGCTTTCAGCCTCCTTCCAGTCAGTGACAGATATGGGTGTGAAACCAATGCTGGTTCCCAGAAAGATAAACATTTCTAAAAAGTAGACACAATTCTGAATTTAGCAAGGGGTAATTTGTGTAGCTCCTACAAGGTTTTCCTGAAATAAAGAACAGCTAAAATAAAAAATATTGAAATTAAGGTGAAAAAAACTGCAATTTTTCTCCACTTATTACTCTGTAACTTTTTCCTGTGATGTCAGATTTTTTAAAGCAATATACCGTTACGTCCGATGGACTCTTCTGGTTGTAGGGATATATAGGGCTTGTAGGTTCATCAAGAACCCTAGGTACCCAGAGCCAATAAATGAGCTGCACCTTGCAATGGGTTTTCATTTTGTACCGGGTACAGAGATATTCATTTGCTGAAATATAAAGAGTGAAAAATAGGTATCAAGAAAACCTTTGTATTTCCAAAATGGGCACAAGATAAGGTGTTGAGAAGCAGTGGTTATTTTCACATCTCTGAATTCTGGGGTGCCCATAGTAGCATGTGAATTACAGAGCATTTTTCAAATAGACGTCTTTTTTAGACACTGTCTTACATTTGGAAGGAAAAAATGTAGAGAAAGACAAAGGGGAATAACAATTCTTTTGCTATTCTGTGTTCCCCCAAGTCTCCCTATAAAAATGGTACCTCACTTGCGTGGGTAGGCCTAATGCTGGCGACAGGAAACGCAACATGGACACATCACATTTTTACATTGAAATCTGACTTGTTTTTTGCAAAGTGCATAGCTGTAGATTTTGGCCTCTAGCTCAGGCGGCACCTAGAGAAACCTACCAAATCTGTGCATTTTTTAAAACTAGACACCTAGGGGAATCCAATATGGGGTAACTTGTGGGGCTCTAAGCAGGTTCTGTTACCCAGAATCCTTTGCAAACCTCAAAATTTGGTTAAAAAATCACTTTCATCCCCACATTTTGGTGACTGAAAGTTCTGAAATCTGAGGGGAGCCATGAATTTCCTTCCACCAAGTGTTCCCCTGGTCTCCTTATAAAAGTTGTACCTCACTTGTGTGGGTAGGCCTAGCGCCTGTGACAGGAAATGCCACAAAACACAACGTGGACACATCACATTTTCTCAAAGAAAACAGACATGTTTTTTGCAAAGTGCCAAGCTGTGGATTTTGGCCTGTAGCTCAGCCGGCATCTAGGGAAAACTACTAAAGCTGCAAATTTTTGAAAACTAGACACCTATGGGAATCCAAGATGGGGTGACTTGTCGGACTCTCACCAGGTTATGTTACCCGGAATCCTTTGCAAACCTCACAATGTGGCCAAAAAAACAATCTTTCCTCATACTTCGGTGACGGAAAGTTCTGGAATCTGGAATTTCCTTCCACCAAGAGTTTCCCCAAGTCTCTTGATAAAAATGGTACCTCACTTGTGTGGATAGGCCTAGTGCCACAAAAGGAAATGCCCCAAAACACTGTGTGGACACATCAAAATGATCAAATACTAAACTACCTGTTTTTGCGGGGGGACCTATGTTTTTGGTTCTAGGCTCAGCAGCCATGTAGGGAAACATACCAACCCCAAACATTTCTGAAAACTAGACACCCAAGGGAATCCAGGGAGGTGTGACTTGCATGGATCCCCCAATGTTTTCTTACCCAGAATACTCAGCAAACCTCAAAATTAGCTAAACAAATCAAAATTTTCCAACATTTCTGTGTGGGATCACCACACCGGGACAAATTTCCTACCACCCAATGTTCCCCTCAGTCTCCCGGTGAAAATGATACCTCACTTGTGGAGGTGGGCCAAGTGCCTGTGACAGGGAAGAGACAAAAACATGTCAAATTTGAGGGGGAACCAATGCAGGTCACAGAGGGCAGTTTGAAAAAAAACATTTTTAGGATGACAAGTGTGGCAGAATTTTTATCGGTATAGGTGAGACAATGCTGGGTGGTAGGAATTTTGTGTATTCCTGCAGATTCAGTAAGGTTCCATCACAAAAATGTGGGAAAAATGTGTGATTGCCAGCAAAGTTGGAGGTTTGCAGGGCATTGTGAGTAAGAAAATCATGTGGGGTGCAGGTGAAGCACACCACCCTGGATTCACCCAGATGTTTAGTTTTCAGATGTGTCTAGGTCTTGTGGATTTTTCTACATGTCAGCGTCCCAAAGTCCAAAAAGTGCAACCCTCACCATTCAAAGTGGAACGATTTTGAGAGTTAGCCAAGCTCTCATGGCCCAAACGTAAAACCAAAACCAAAAATAATCAAACGTCCTCTTGCTTGCCATGGGATAAGAAGTTTTAGTGTGCGGGGGAGAACTGAAAGACTGTTACTCTCTTCAGTTGGGGTAGGGGCATAACCATGCCCATACTGGTTGGTAGCCATCATCACACTATTTTTGTTTATAATTCCCTTGCATCTAGTAGACTTTCTGCCCCCCGGGGGTGTGGATCAGGGGTAATTGCCCCATCTGCTCACTGGTGGGCAGAACAACTTTGGCCCCATTTATTTGGGGCAAGGGTATGGCCATACCCCAACCCTCTTGTTTTGAAAAAGAAAATCTTCCCTGTTTTCTGGTGGGTTTTCTGCCCTCTTTGGGGGAAGATGGGCCTTCCAAAAATAGGTCAGGGAAGGGGGGCAGATATAGCCAAGAGTAATGTGCCCCCATGGGGAGTGACCCTTACCCAAGGGGCTTCCCCCAAACAAAACAACACACGTACACACACACCAATCCCTGGTATCTAGTGGTTTCTGCCCCCCTTGGGGGCAGATTGACCTAATGAAAATAGGCTGCAGAAATGGCCTAAATACATTTTACCCCCCAGGAGAACACTTGCCTAAGGGGTCACTCCTCATACATAAAAACATAAAGTAAATAAAAATATATATATCCCTGGTGTCTAGGGTCTTCTGCCATCGGCCTAATTATAAAAGGCTGATCTGACCCCGGGGGGGCAGAAAAGGCCTAAAAATATTTTGCCTCCCTGGGGAGTGGCCCTTATGCACAAGTATAAAAGAATAAAAAATCCCTCGGGTCTAGTGGTTTCTGCCCCCTAGGGGGCAGATTGGCCTAATCTAAATAGGCCGATCTGCCCCAAAGCGGGGCAGAAATGCCCTAAATACAATTTGCCCCCCAAGGAAGCGATCCTTGCCTAAGGGGTCGCTCCCCATACATAAAAACATAAAGTAAATAAAAAATATATATATCCCTGGTGTCTAGGGTCTTCTGCCCCATCTGGGGCAGATCGGCCTAATTATAATAGGCTGATCTGCCCTGGGGGGGCAGAAAAAAACTAAAATATTTTGCCTCCCTGGGGAGCGGCCCTTGCCCAAGGGGCCGCTACCCTTATGCGTAAGTATATGAAAAAAATCCCTGGTGTCTAGTGGTTTCTGCCCCCCATGGGGGAAGATTGGCCTGATAAAAGTAGGCCAATCTGCCCACAAAGGGGGGGCAGAATTGGCCTAAATACAATTTCCCCCCAGGGTACCCACCATTGCCTAAGGGGTCGCTCCCCATACATAAAAATATCAAGTAAACAAAAAAAATATATCCCTGGTTTCTAGGGGTTTCTGCCTCCCTTGGGGCAGAACGGCCTAAACATAATAGGCTGATCTGCCCCCGGGGGGGGCAGAAAAGGCCTAAAAATATTTTGCCCCCCTGGGGAGCGGCCCTTGCCCAAGGGGCCGCTACCCTTATGCGTAAGTATATGAAAAAAATCCCTGGTGTCTAGTGGTTTCTGCCCCCCTTAGGGGAAGATTGGCCTGATAAAAGTAGGCCGATCTGCCCACAAAGGGGGGGGGCAGAATTGGCCTAAATACAGTTTCCCCCCCAGGGTACCCACCATTGCCTAAGGGGTCGCTCCCCATACATAAAAATATCAAGTAAACAAAAAATATATATCCCTGGTGTCTAGGGGTTTCTGCCTCCCTTGGGGCAGAACGGCCTAAACATAATAGGCTGATCTGCCCCCGGGGGGGGCAGAAAAGGCCTAAAAATATTTTAGCCCCCTGGGGAGCGGCCCTTGCCCAAGGGGACACTCCCCTTATATGTAAGTGTCTAGTTGGCATTTCTCCTGCCCGATTGCATCGCAATCGGGCAGCAGAAATGCTTGCAGAGACATGAAAGAAAAGGAAAGGCTTTTCCTTTCCTTTCATGCTCTGCCTGCCCCCTCCTCCAGAGCATTTCTCTTCCGCATCGAGAGGGGAGGTGACCTCTGATGAGGTCAGCACGCAATCGCGTGCTGATGACATCAGATGTCACTGATGGGGATCGGGGGGGTCGGGTGGAAGGGGAAGCGAGTCCCCTTCCATCCTCGACTGGGGGGCATAGGAGGGAGGCTCACTGGGGAGCGATAGCGCTCCCTGTGGGCTGGGTGCAGGATGAGCTCGACTCGTCCCCAGCACGCAGTAACTGTGTGCGAGGACGAGACCAGCTCATACCTGGCACCCTATGGGTTAAATAATATTTTAATCGTCTATGCTTTATATTATTTGTGTAATTGTTAATAATGTTTTCAAATATAGTTTGTCATTTTAAGTTAATAATATTTTCAATTTAATTGTAAAATAGTAATTTATAGCGTCATAGTAGGTTTGAGGTTTGTAGGGGTACAGGGTGGGAAGCTAACTATGCATAATCAATTTACATATTTTTTAAATTAATCTTAATTCTTTTATTATTAAGTATGCAAATTGTAAAAAAATATTCCTAAAGTTATATTGTAGGTGTAGGTTGTTGAGTTTGTAGGGGCACACGGTGAAAAGTTAATTAAATAATGATTTATTGATTATTAATTATTTATACATTATGAATTAATTAATTGCTAATTAACTTTGCAAATTGTGTAAATATAACTTTTAATTTATAATTTAAATGAAAGTTGTTGGGTTTGTAGGGGTATGGAGGCAAAGGTAATTAAATAATACATTATTAACTATTAACAAATTATCAATTAGTTAATAAAATATGTAAATTGTGTAATTATTGTAATTGTTTAATTTACATTTTAGGTGTGGACTGTATTTTTAGGGGTATAGAGTGGGATTCAAATTAATTGTACATGAGTTATAATTCATTAATTTATTGTTAATTAATGCTATAAATTGTGCAAGTATGTTTTTTTCAATTTAGAAATAAGTTTAGTATGTGACTATAGTGTTGTAATTCAATGAATTATTTGAATAACATTTTTTTATTATATTGATTATATAAACAAATTATAATTATTTTAATTGTTTTTATGTATATAATTAATTTTATGCTAATAGTTTTATAATTTTATGAAATTAATACATATATGAAAACAAGGTACGTGTGTGAGGTGAATTACTTGCCCTACATTAGCGCAGCCTGGAGTGTGAATAGTTATAATAACCCCTCTCCCTACTTTTGTACCAACTGGAGTGTAAATAGAAAATTGACAAACTCCAGAGTCCAATGTTTTCTCCCAGTTGCAATGACTGGCATCGGAATAGTACATTTTACCCCTCCTGAGTCCAACGCTTTCCCTGTTTTTGCAGAGACTGGTGTGGGAATAGTAAATATTACCCCTCCTGAAGCTAGCACTTTCCCTACTGTTGTACCAACTGAAGTGGACATAGTATATTTTACCCCACCTGAGTACAACACTTTTCCTACTGTTGCACAGACTGGAGTGGAAATAGTAAGTTTTCCTCCTCTTGAGTCCATAGCTGTCCCTACTGTTCCACAGACTGGAGTGGGAATAGTACATTTTATTCCTCCTGGGTCCAACACTTTCCTCACTGTTGCACAGATTAGAGGGATAATAGTAAATTTCACCTCTCCTGAGTCCAATGCTTTTCCTATTGTTGCACAGGATGGAGTGGGAATAGAATATGTATAATTCATAGAATTGTATAATCTTGTTTCTATTGTTTAAAATGTTATGTTTCTGTTCATTTAAAAATTTTTATTAGTATTGTTTGTAATATATAACATATTTTAGTAAAATTATATACACATACTTGTAATATTATATTAGTAAATTAAAAACAAACAAATGTAAATTATGATATCAATTGAAATTATTATTTTAATAATAGTTTTATGGTACATATGTCAAAGTAAATTTATGTCTCAATATAAATATCCATTTTTGGAAAGTGGATTATTACTAAGGGCAGGTAGGTACATACTTTTAGTAATAGGCCACAACCCACACTAGGCCCAGTCAAGGTCTCAATAAATTAATCCTTGCTCAAACCTTGGTTAGGCTTAATTTAGGAGACAGGTATGTAAAGCATTTAATACCGACACTACAGTAAATAAGTAAACCACAACACACAAGAAAACATGTATCTTTAAAATGACACCACAACATCAAAAATCCAATGTAGGGAAATGGAGATGTACATTTTTAAAGATTACATGTAAAAGAAAATGCTTTCTAGTGCCTAAAGACAAAAAGCACCAACTGGGGACATCTATTCTCGCTTGACTGGAGCAAAGCCAAAAGTTCGGGCTGACTGTGATGGAGCCCTGCTCGGATACACTAAACGGGAGGCCTCGGTCAAAGTTTTACGTTCGCCAATTTCAATGCAACATTGCCAGATTGCCTTTCCGTGAGACACCGGTCAAATACTGGAAGTCTGGAGCTCCAGAGCTTTCAGCAGGACAAACCTGAAATTCAGGCCTGGTCGTGATTGATCGAAGGTAGCTGACTTTCCTCATGACGTTGGGTCAGTCAACTTATGGATTTTTTTTTTTCAAAGGTGCTCCAAGTTCCTCCAAACTTTTGGATCTTCTTCTATAAGTCCTTTTTGGGTTCTTGAAGTGTCCATAAACTTGATCCAGGTTCCAGGAGCTCTGAGTTGTTCCTTGGAAGTTGGGACTACAATTTCCAGAATCCACTTAGTCAGAATCCTCAGTGGATTCTGGTCAGCTGTGTTCTTTTTGCAGGACTTGATGCGGGGGACTCCGGTCAGCTCCATCGTGCCTGTAGTTTACAGGGAGTCCACTCCTGGAATTGCAGAAGCCAGACTAAGTCATTTTATGGGTGATCCCCAAAGTGTGTAGCTGGTTCGGTCCTTGTGGGTGCAGTCCTTGAGGAGCAGACCAGGGGTTCATCGGAGCAGTCATTCTTCTTCAGTATCTTTTTCAAGAAGGGATCTGAAATGCTGGGCAACTCTGCCATAATTATCCTTGCTTTTGGGTTGGCAATCAGGGGTGTGCCACTGACCAAGGGGTGCACGTTGTCACACTATGTGATGACAACTTCCTGCAAAGTGTGGCAAAACTCAATCCCAGAAAACAACATTCTTTACAAATCCAACATGAGAAAATCTCTCCTTGGAGGTTACATATGGCTGAGCCCACCCACTGATGTGGCTATATTTTCCTTACACACAATTACCAGCCCTTATTATCTAGTTCCTGGGGATCCCATCTGGCTGGGGGAACAGGAAATGCGGGAGGTCCAGTTTCTGTCCCAGTTGGTTTTCCCGCCTTTGAAAATTATTTTGGCTACTCTACCCTCATCCTGCTGTGCCATCTGCAGCAGCAGTTCTCCTCCTACCAGATGCTTTGTTTGTTTCAGCCCAGGCCACTTCCCACCTCATTAAGGTATCTTGGCTCAAGCTGCCAGAGACGGACCAATCAGGAAAAGACACTACAGGGCTGATTATGGTAACTTTCAGAACAAGTTCTAAAACTCGTTCTCTGTACTAGTCATAATAATTCCAACCTTGGCAAGTTGTTCGATTTATTCTAACTTTTAATTTGGTACTAAAAATGACAGTTTTAGCTCTTTTCCTGCAGAAATGACACTTTATTTCCCTATGTTAGCCTATAGAGCTAATGTAACATAACGGGAATGAACAGATTTGACTGGTTTTCCCTTACCACAGCTTATAAAACATATTTTATAAAGTGCCTGCTTTTAGTTACATTGCACCCAACCCTTGAGGCACTTAGGGCAGACCTTAAGGATGACTTATAAGTAAAAATAAGGTAGTTTAGAACTTTGGAAGTACTTTTAATTCCAAAGTTGTAACTTTATTTTAAAAGCAGCGTGCAACGCAGGCCTGCTTTCAACATGACACCAGAAACCACAGCAGTGCACTCATGGGTGCCCTAACTACATTGCAGTCCCTAAACCTACATGCCCTACCATATACTAGAGACTTATAGATAGGCTGTCAGAGCCAATTATAATCATGTCTAATTTGCATATACGATTTTATATAGAGCTCTGGACTGTGACTGGTTAGTAGTATTAGCTGAAGACCAAGTCCTGTGATCAGAGCCCACTGATGTAAGTAATAAACCACACCAAAATAGATATGGAGCCTGAAACTATTGGTGCAGGGTACTGTGAAAGGCTATGCCCTGTACACAGAGCCTCGGAGGCAAGTCTTATAAGCTCTTCATATATATGAACTGAGTTAAGGGCATGCATAGATGTCAGTGCTGCTTTCTAAACCTGTTGTACATTGATGAATGTTGTGCTCTTGTAGCTCTGAGAGTGAAAAGCAATGCCCACACCTGAACCTGCTGGCCATTGCTCCGGCTGTCCCTGAGAGATCTGGCGAAAAGAAGACTAGCGTGTTAGGCCGCATGTCACACCCTGTTGTCAGACCTTGAAGTTCTTGGACAAAGGTTAGGTCAGTACTGCGGTGCAGAAGACGTATCCAAAGGTTGCATCCTATTACCATCTCTGCAGGACACCATAGCATGCTGTAAGTTTCTTCTAATAAAAAATACATGTTCATTAAAAATAATTCAGTTAAGGGACTTTATAGTTGTAAAAGGATCATCTAAACAACACTAAAAGCCATCAGCTTCTGCAGGTCATTCGGCCATACTTCCGATCAAGGTACTACTCATTGCACAACACAAAAGACATCATCAAACCCATCATATGGTTTTTACTAAACCCTTATAAAAAGCTACGACATGTTAAAGTCCACCTTCAAGATATGGGTCCCTTATTTGTCAATAAATTGAATTTTTAAAGTCTATTAAAAAATTCGGAATGGATATCAAGCCCTCCAAATTTAGCTACTGATATACTGCATATGTCTTCACACACATTATCATCTATAATTCAACATATGCATTCTCATTGGCAGAAAAGTATTTAGGAAATTGGTCAATGGTTGAGTTATAGTTCTAAGATGTATATCCAAAATCTATATGAAGAATTAACCTTATTTAGACATTCATTAATCCTGACTCTGTACTGCATTCATTCAGTGACCAAATGTCAAAGCATTTTGCACTCCTATGTTCCTTTTATCCACATATAAATGCCTCATCCTAATTCACAGACTCAGGAGTGGTGTAATTTAATTAATTTTGTGAATAATAATATAAACGTGCTAAAGACTTGAGAGGGACTACATATCCCAAGCTGCTTTGAGGCCCCAGGAGGCGTCCATTTTCACCTGCACCCACTTGACACCAACGAGCGCTATAAAGCGCGTGGGGGCACTTTGCTGCGTGGGACGCGCTAAAGACTTGAGAGGGACTACATATCCCAAGCTGCTTTGAGGCCCCAGGAGGCGGCCATTTTCACCTGCACCCACTTGACACCAACGAGCGCTATAAAGCGCGTGGGGGCACTTCGCTGTGCGAGACGCGCTAAAGACCTGAGAGGGACCACATATCCCAAGCTGCTTTAAGGCCCCAGGAGTAGGCCATTTTCACCTCCACCTGCACCCACTTGACACCAACGAGCGCTATAAAGCGCGTGGGGGCACTTCGCTGCGAGGGATGCGCTAAGGACTTGAGAGGGACTACATATCCCAAGCTGCTTTGAGGCCCCAGGAGGCGTCCATTTTCACCTGCACCCACTTGACACCAACGAGCGCTATAAAGCGCATAGGGGCACTTTGCTGTGCGGGATGCGCTAAAGACTTGAGAGGGACTACATATCCCAAGCTGCTTTGAGGCCCCAGGAGGCGGACATTTTCACCTGCACCCACTTGACACCAACAACCGCTATAAAGCGCGTGGGGGCACTTCGCTGCGCGGGATGCGCTAAAGACTTGAGAGGGACTACATATCCCAAGCTGCTTTGAGGACCCAGGAGGCGGCCATTTTCACCTGCACCCACTTGACACCAATGAGCGCTATAAAGCGCGTGGGGGCACTTCACTGCGCGAGACGTGCTAAAGACTTGAGAGGGACTACATATCCCAAGCTGCTTTGAGGCCCCAGGAGGCGGCTATTTTCACCTGCACCTGCACCTACTTGACACCAACGAGCGCTATGAAGCGTGTGGGGGCACTTCGCTGCGCGGGACGTGCTAAAGACTTGAGAGGGACTACATATCCCAAGCTGCTTTGAGGCCCCAGGAGGCGGCCATTTTCACCTGCACCCACTTGACACCAACGAGCGCCATAAAGCGTGTGGGGGCACTTTGCTGCGCGAGACGCGCTAAAGACCTGAGAGGGACTACATATTCCAAGCTGCTTTGAGGCCCCAGGAGGAGGCCATTTTCACCTGCACCTGCACCCACTTGACACCAACGAGCGCTATAAAGCGCGTGGGGGCACTTTGCTGCGAGGGACGCGCTAAGGACTTGAGAGGGACTACATATCCCAAGCTGCTTTGAGGCCCCAGGAGGCGTCCATTTTCACCTGCACCCACTTGACACCAACGAGCGCTATAAAGCGCATAGGGGCACTTTGCTGTGCGGGATACACTAAAGACTTGAGAGGGACTACATATCCCAAGCTGCTTTGAGGCCCCAGGAGGCAGACATTTTCACCTGCACCTGCACCCACTTGACACCAACGAGCGATATAAAGCGTGTGGGGGCACTTTGCTGCGCGGGGCGTGCTAAAGACTTGAGAGGGACTACATATCCCAAGCTGCTTTGAGGCCCCAGGAGGCACCTATTTTCACATGCACCTGCACCCACTTGACACCAACGGGCGCTATGAGGTGCGTGGGGGCACTTTGATGGGCGGGACGCATGCAGGCCAAGGGGGGGCCCGTCCACGCCCGTCGGAGCCCGGAAGAGGCTGGGCTGAGCCACCCCCCCTAACATTGACCATTCAAGTAGGCATCATTGACCCTACCTTTATGCATTATTGCTCATACTGTGCCACCCTGTAGGTTGCATCGTTATATTAATACTTTATAGAATATTTTATCACCAATCACAGTCCCAGATGGGTAAAAGGAAAGCAAAAGAGGCTGGGGCAGGGGCAGTGCTGAAAACTAAGCGCAAAAAAGGCACAAGCTTGCAGCTAGTAACTGCGTTATGGACAGAACAGACACTCTTCTTGGTGAATGTGAGGGAATTTTAACTACTTCTCAGGGAAATTACTTTAAAGGTACTGTGGGGGAGTGCTCCCCAACCAAAAGGAAGGCTGGCCCAAAGAAATTTGCTGAGATTTTTGTAAAACGTGGACAACAGAACACAGCCACCATAGGGCAGAGAGAGGGCAGGAATGTTATCACCCACGCTGCTCCATCTCCAGTGAATGAGCCACCACTGGGCTCTAACGACTCCATCCAGTGCGGCAACCGCTTTGGCCCGTTAATTAATGCCCTAGACCCACATGATGACCTCGACCCAGGGTGGATGGGCTAGTAGCCGCAAACACACACTCATCTCACATAAACCCACAGCACATTCAATGCATACAAGAACTAAAAAGGGAAGTATTAGAGCTTAAGGTTATGGTTAACTCCTTAATTGCAATAGTAAAACATTTAGGCCCGTATTTATACTTTTTTAGCGCCGCATTTGCGCCGCTTTTTGACGCAAAAGCGGCGCAAATTTACGAAATCCAATTGTATTTTGTAAGTTTGCGCCGCTTTTGCGTCAAAAAGCGGCGCAAATGCGGCGCTAAAAAAGTATAAATACGGGCCTTAACTCTTCCAGATGCCATGGCCACCATGAACTACACCCAAAGTCCAATTACAACCCTAGCGGGCATCGCAACGAATCTGCCCAGTTGTGATGGCCTCCTCTCAGCCGAGAACCAAGAACTTCCACCAGCCTCCTTTGCACAATAGCTTAGGCGCAGGAAATGCACTAGATGACCATCACAAAATCCCCAAACTCATGAGCAATACTGCCCCAAAATACTCTGTACAGCCTGCCATTGATCGGTCGCAATCAGGAAATGTAGTTCTAATGGTCAACGTTCCCAAGTTAAACTCACCGACACAAAGGGAAGGGGCAGACTCTATAAGAAACAAGGCAATTCACTGGATCCGCCACGTAAGAGGCCGTTGCTCTGTAATATGTGATGATATAATTAGTGTAGCAAGATGGCCTGACCCGGGGACATATTTTGACATCTTAAAACTGACACTCAAGGACAGGACCATGGTGGACAATTTGGTGGCCCTAGATGCAAGAACAAGCCCACCAGCACACTCCCGCATCCAGTTCAAATACCCTAGGCCACCCGTGTAATACGGGGTTTACCCGAGCCACTGCCTAGCAAACAATTTATCTACCCTCGGTGAGAACGATTGACTTAAAGCTTCATCTGACATCTATGCTGAAAAACCACGCAACCAACATATATCAATCGCCTCTGGGTCAGCTGCAATCCCTAACGCTGTCAGTGCAAGTACTTATTTTCCCTCTCATGACATATTCCCCCAGACCTCTGACGGCTTACTGTACAAACATGACAATATTGCATCTCTCACCTTGCAGGAATATTGTCCACCAAATCAAGAACCGACAGCTAAGCATGCAAGCAATTCCCTCACCAGGGCCAGGTCAGCTCTACCAGAGGAACATCACCACTTACCGCAGGTCTCATTGACCAACATTGGCATTGATCCACCTCCTCCCACCCAACCTCACCTGCCAAACCAACCCCTGGCAGCCAATCATGTAAATACCAGGCCATTAGACAGGACAGCTCCTCCACTCACTGGGGTACGACTTGTCTCATGGAACGTGGCAGGTTTGAAATCCATTCTCCCTCTTCCATCCTTCACCTCTTTTATCGAAGAACACGACATATGCCTTCTTCAGGAGACATGGTCAATTGATCCACTTTTTCGAACAGGCTATTCAAACTTCTATATCCCTGCCATGCCCAGCACCAGGGGCAGGCCTTCTGGGGGCTTGACCACCTGGATTAAAACATCACTTAACTGTTGTATATATCACAGCTACCCACCGATTCTCCCGACCTGTTAGGTCTTCTCCTATCATTCGGGCCTGACACAGTTGTGAACATCTTCAATATCTACACTCGAAGGGTCAGGGGGGGTCAAGCCTCCAAAACCCTTTGTGTCCTGGCAGCCCTTTTGCAAAACTGTCCCCGCCATCATAAAACCATTGTGGCAGTTGACCTTAATGTCACATTCGAACCTCTAGACTGGATGATCTTAGGTCCACAGACAAGGAGGATCGAGCTTGGTCTATCCCCGCCCTGACTATTCCACCCATCAAGAGATGGACGCAGGCTGCTGTCCAAGTAAAATCACTGACCATGGAATTTGGGCTCAGGGCATTAAATGACAGAAACAAATCAGACGCCAAAGGCCGTCACACATTCAACAAAACCAACCACACCAGCAGAATCGACTACTGTCTATTCAACATAAGATTATGGCCCCTAGACAGCGACATGACGATCATTGAGAGAACTGAAAGTGATCATAATCCTCTCTCTGTCCATACGTTAGCTTTGGGTAACCACTTGCCCACGATTAACTCCTCAGTACCAGCACCAGCGGGCTTTAGTCTGGTTAACAACAAACAACACCTAAAGTGGGACAAGGTTGCGGCTCAGCACGCACTCATTAACACAGCTAATAACACCATAAAGACTACATTAATGGACCCAGAGGTGGGTCGTGCAATCCCCAATGAGGAAATATGTTTAACCCACACCTCATGCTTCAGGGATATCGCAGCCCACTTCTCAGTATCCACAGCCCATGATGGCAAGAGACCTAAAGGTAGGCACTGCTCGTTCAATAAAATGTGCTGGTCCTCAAATAAGCACTTAATCCAAGCTATTAAATCCAAGGATGTCAACGCCATCCGCTTAGCTAGGAAGTCCTACAAGCTAGCCATACACAAAGCCAAGCGTGACCAAGATAATAAGTGGTGGACAGCACTTAGCGATGCTGTGATCAAGAGGAGTTGTAGTCTGTTCTGGTCTCTGGCAGCGCGAGGCCGAGAAAGCAGTGGATTGAACATAACAACCAACATTGCCCCAAAAGACTGGATAGACCATTTCAGTGGACTGTACTCCCACGACCATGAGAGCCCCACTTCTGTTCACATGGACCCCTGCCTAAACATTACTTTAGCACCCACCACTGAAGTGCCCCAGCTGTTCTCTCAAAATGACATAATATATTCCCTAGGCACCATAAAATGTGGCAGGGCCCCCGGCTCGGATGGTGTTCCAGCACACCTGTTTTCAACCGACACTGCAACCTGGTCAAGATACCTCACCATCATAGCGAACACAATAGTATCTGGGAGCCTATCCCTGAGTCGTTGAAAGGGGCTATTGTTGTCCCGATCTTAAAAAGGGCAACAGATCACTACCTTGCAACTACAGATCAATCAGTCTAATCGATTATGTGCAAAAAGTGTTCTGCCACTGTCTCTTGGGAAAGATCGAAGACTGGATGACTGAACATGATATCCTTATCCCCCTCCAAGCTGGTTTCCGGAAAAAAATAACTACCACTGACCAAGCCCTCAGGTTCCTATTTTTATACTGGAAAACAGTGCTCATTGGTAAAGGGAGCCTTTATGTAGCTTTTGTGGCTCTAAAGTCTGCATTTGACCTAGTACCTCACAACAAACAATGGGCCACTCTCTCCCGAATGGGAATCCCGGAGCACATCCTAGCACTATTGATACGGCTCCACGAGGGCAACTACACACGAGTCAGGTGGGACAACAAGGGGCAACTAACTGATAGAATCCATGTATCAAGGGGTGTGCGGCAAGGGTGTGTCCTTGCCCCGACCCTCTTCTCCCTGTATATCAATGACATTGTCCCCTCCCTGCTTAGAGTGGAGGCCGACGCACCATCACTTGGCACAGAAAAAATCCCTGTCTTGCTCTTTGCAGACAATACTCTCCTGATATCCAAGACCCCTAGTGGACTAAGGCAACTCCTCACCTGCTTTGAGAAATTCTGCTCCACGCCTCAAAAACAAAACTAATGACCTTCAATCCCCATAGATCTTTTAGAGGGAAGTTGACACTAGAGGGCATCACCCTTGAGAAGGTAGGCACTTTCAGCCACCTGGGTATAGCATTGACTGACAACATGTCTTGGAAATCACACATAGGAAAGTAAGCTTTAAAACTAAAGCAAGCAATGGGGGTACTAATAAAAGACTTTTACCTCTCACACACAAAACCAATTCGCCCAGCAATCCAGATATATGAAGCCCAGGCTGTGACCTCAGCACTTTACGGAGCTGAACTATGGGGTTACGCTAAAATCCAAGATATAACCATCCCTGAAAACAACTTCCTAAGAAACCTTGTGTCCCTTCCGCCAAGCACTCCACTGTTCCCCCTTTTTAAGGATCTTGGTATAAAACGCATCGGTCATAAAGCTTGCCTACGCCCTCTTCTGTACTGCGGCGACTCTGGACTACCTCAGAGCTTGAATCCTTTACTGCAGCCCTGCAGGTTATTTTAAAAGCTGATCATCTTCACAGCATCCCCTGGCTACGATACATCAAGGGGTCACTCTACTCACTCGGTCTCAGAGAACTCTGGAATTCACCAACCACTTCCTCCTTTCCCTCAAAAAGTGAACTAAAGAAATTGTATTGCACACGGTAGAGCATGAAGATCTACGGGCCGCACTTCATACTATATTATCTTGTGACTTTGTCAACCTAAACGAGACATGCAAGTATGAGGCTTTCTGGGACATAATCATGGTCCCTATGGAAAGGAAACTGTACTTTCAGTTCCGCATTGGAACGCTGCCACTAAGACTGTTTACCAGCCACTGGTTATACGAAGAATCAACCGCTTGTCCAGCCTGCAACGTCCCCATTGAGAACCTCCCTCATGTCCTATTTGCCATCCCCGCGTACACTGCCTCACGTAGGAAATGGCTGGCCCCGGCATGCAGACTGCTGGGAGTCCGCAGCTCTGAAACAGCCCTCCGAATCCTAAGATCAGACACTAGGCCAACGCTAGTGATCGCCGTTGCCAAGTTCCTCGGAGCTAGTTGGATTGTTAGAGGGAAATTTTTATCTGTTTAATGGTTCCAACAAGACTGTTCCATCACACTGTGTGAGTGTATTTTATTCTTATTCTATTTTATCATCATATGTATCATTATATTTATTTAAATTGTGGATTTATTTGTATTTATTGTCCCTATGTGCTTTTATGGCTCTTGTAGCCGAAATAAAGTTCCTTTTGTCTTGACTTGACTATAGACAAATACCGCTGTTTGGAAATGTAATGCTGGGAAAGGTTTGCAAATATTTACATGTGGTACCTATAGCCACCTGACACCTCTCCACCGGCTACTTATAATCCACTTTCCAAGCCCCTTAGGAGAAACAGTCTTAGAATACTTCAGGACAAATTCCCAAATTGCTTCCCACAATAATACTGAGTGGGAATCCTTTGATGTTGTCATTTGTGGTTACTTTCTCAGTCAGTTGGTGGGTGTAGACAGGGTGCTATGGAATGAGTTGAACAGGGCATAGCATTTCCAGACTTAAGGGAGAAATCCCTGATCGCCCATGTGCCAGTGTGACCTTGCTGGAGGAAACAGAAACACATACTGCAGTGATGGAAAAGCTCAGGTCCCTGAAGAAGCGTGAATACCTGACCACCAATCATGGTGAAGGAGGACAGGATGGTAAACTACTGGTGTGTTTCAGTCACCAGGGTGTGGTGGATGCCCCATCACTTAGGTTATGGGACCAAGGAGAGAACAGGTATATGTGCAGAAGATAGCCATAGAGAGGCCCTCATTATGACCCTGGCAGATGGCGGTATTTTGGAGAAAAGTACTGCCAACAGGCTGGCGGTACTCTTCCCCAAAATATGACATTGGCGGTTTGGCTCAAGCCAAACCGCCAATGTACCACTCCATTTAGGGTGGTAACAACTGCTGGGCTGGAGACTGTAGTCTCCAGCCAGGCAGCCGTCACTGTCCCACCCGCTGGATTATGACCCCGCCTACCGCCATGGTTTTCGTGGCTTCCTGATCACCACGAAAACCATGGCCGTGGGCACTATCAGTGCCAGGGAATTCCCTATCACCGCCCCCCTCCCCCTCCCCAGAGTCCTCCCCTTGCCTCCCCCTCCCACTCTAGATCCCTCACGACATACATGCACATTCACACACAAACATGCACATGCATACACACACTCATACCCACATTCACCCACGCATGCATACATCCACACCTACGACATAAATACAAGCAAACACGCATTCACACAACACAACATACATGCACACTCACACCCATTCATGCACATACGCATTTCACATGCCACACTCCTGCATGCAGTTGTACAGAAACATACACCCACACCACACACACACAACACCCCCTTCCCCTGTCGGAGTACCTGACTTGCAGATTGCAGGGGGTCCTCCAGCAGGAGACGGGACGTGGCGCTGCTGCCAGCATCAGCGTCCACCAGCAGAACACCACCAGGCTGTATCATGGGTCATGATACGGTCTGCGGTGGTCTACAGGCATGGCGCTGCTGCTGGCAGCAGCGCCACCTTACCGCTGTCTGCCGCCATGGCCGCAGCCGGAATTCTGCCAGCCTTTTTGCGGAATTCCGGCTACGGTCATATGTCGGATGGTAGGTAGCCGTGGCGACGGTGTTTTGGCGGCCGTCACCGCGGCGGTAGGCGGTCATTATACCCATTTGACATAATGAGGGCCAGAGTCTGTGTCTCATAGAGCCACCCAAAGGTTATATGAGACACCAAACTACAGCCAAGGTACAGCACTGGACACATTCCTAGCCAAGGTGACATTGCCACAGATGATGGTGGAGGATGGCAAGGTGCTTGTGGCCCCCAGTATGGAACCCTAGATAAAGTGACCATTAAGGCCCTGGATTGGGAGAAGACTCCAGGGACTGCTGGCCTATTGGTCAAGTTCTATCTGACCTTTGCCTGACAACTGATGTTGCGGTTAGCTGAGATCTATGCATGGGCATTGTAATGCAGATTGTTACCTGCACTAAGAAGACCCTGGTGGTGACTGTGTCCTAGTCGTCAGGATAACTTATGGACCTGCCAGACCAGTCCACATACTGCCCCCTCTCAATGTTGAATCTTGATTACAAAGTTCTCAGTAAAGACTGCCTCCAGCCTCATCTCTCTTCTCTGGAACATAAGGACCAAAGTGGGTTGATTTCCACATGCAATACCTCCTATGACCTCTTTCTGAAGCTCCCATGGCATACTGGGGTCACTAATCCTGCAAAGCACCTGAAGACGCATTGAAAAACAACAGGAAAACAACAGGAGCCTCCCTTTAATGAAAATGCATTACTGCTATCAGTTTCCTGAGTCCTCTTGTGATCTTTTATGAATCTCTTAAATTGAATAATTGCTCCAACCACAGGCCTAACTTTCATATCCAAATTTGTATCTTTGTGAAATCTGACTCAAATTCAGGAAGTCTTGCGGTGCTTACTGTGATATGTTTGCTTTGAAAGAAAATACTTTTACCGTTTTGTCTCAAGTAAATTACACACGTACAAATATGTGAGTGTAAGGTATTTTCACAAAAGACATTCAGTACCCATATTCGGAAAGAAATGAGAATGGCCACATTTATTTAAATATCTTTCACAGTACCGCTTCCTTCTTTCTTTGCTCATAAAATGCAATCCACAAAGCAGTCACTCTAAAACAGCACCATCAAGCCTGTAACAAATGTTATGCCTGTGTCCAGCCTTTGCTGAGCCTCAGATTATGATCCTGCTGTGCGTTTGACAATCATCTGTGACTTTGTTTTTAGTCTGTCCCTAAATAGCACTGCAGGCTTTTTCCTATAGAAACTAAGGGCCGCATTATGAGTTTTGTGGTTCATGGACCACCATGTTGGCGGTGGCGGTCCAACCACCAACAGGCTGGCAGACAAGACGGTGATGAACACAGGATCCCACCTAGGCACCACCAGCACCTCCAGTGCGGCCAGAGTGCAGCGGTCCAGAAGAGTCATTATCAGTCTGGCGGAGACCATGTTTCTGCTGGACTCATTACGAGGTTGCACACTGCAAATATAACCGCCGAGGTCGGACCACGAGAGAATACCAGGCCTTTTTAAAGGAGACACTCACATTCAGGAAGCCATACTCCTCCGGAGCCACGATGAAACCACTGCTAGACGTAATCCCACAGCTACTGCTCACCAAAAGACAACAGCATCATCACTGACGTGGAAGACAACAAACGTAAGTATACAAACTCACCTCTTCCATTTGTAAAATATACGAATTACAACTATTACATAACATACCATAGGGAGAGGGGTGCGAGGGCCATACTCACACGTAACAGTACAGTGACACACACACACATACAGCAACAAATTCACATACACAGCACGCACACTGCAGCCAGCACACACCACACATCAAGGACACACACTTATGCACTGCAACACAGCACAGAGCCACCCCCACAAATTCTCATACAGCAAATGAACTCGTAACAACAATATCACAACCCCACAAATATGTACATGTCAAACACTCAGAACAAACATTGGCCAGGAACTACACACACATTCAACAGAATATACAACCATCTGTGAGGAAACACACACAATTACACCATCATACAACCTAGCAATAGACAAACACATCACGCGCACACACAGTACACCAAACCTATTATGTCATGCACAATACACACAGACTCAATCTAAACACACAAAGCCACATAGCACTACAACAAATATATCAATACTAACACAACATACCACCATGAAAACAACATTTCAGCTACATGGAATTACCCATCACACAAACATACCCTACCCCTGGGGGATAAAAGCAGTGCCCAAAACCTCACAAACCTACTCAGACAATACCGGAATCATCAAGCAGCACACATACACAAATACTCTCACACATCCAATGTCAGCCAGGAACAACTCAATCCCAGGAAAGGAAATACAAGACAAAGATGTAATAAGAAAACCAGCAACTGGTTGGTTTCTAAATAAGAAGATTGTCCAAGGCCATAGGCCAGTCCTTTGCTGGATAACAACAGCACCAAAGGCATCATGTGGTGCCCCACTTGACTCCTGACTGCTGTCTAATCTGCACAGGTAGGGGCATCAAGGGGGCAGTCAGGTAGCCCAGGGATCCTTGTTCGGTGGTGGGTGGTGGGGGAGGGTGGGTTTGGGCTTAGGCTTGGCAGAGTTTAGGCTTGGGCTTGGGAGGTGCGGATCTGTTTGGGAGGAGTGAACTTCTCCTTGGCGGTGAGGAGGTAAGGGAGGCTTTGGAGGTGGAAGGAATGGACTTGGGGAGGTAAGCAGACCTTTTAGTAATGTCATGGGTGAAAGAGGAGTAGGGAAAAGGTCAAACTCAGAAAGGGAAGTTTTCTTGGACACACAGGGACGGGCATCTATAGGGGGGTTTGGGCGTGGAGGGTGAGGGAGTGGTTGTATGTTGTGTCGGTGAGGATAATTTGGGTGCATGTTTGAAGGAGGTGTGCTTGTGGGTGGAGGGTGTCAGTTGGGTGGGTAAGTGTGGGCGTTTATGTTTCTTGGGCTTAGGGGGTAGAAGTGCTGGGGGTTGCTGTGGTGGATAGGTGGGTGGCTATCTGTTGGGATGATGACTGCGGGTATGGTGGATGTGCTGCATGTAGACATGTCAGTGGTTGTCATGTCTATGGGTGTGGTGATGGGGTGGATGTATGAGGATCTGCCAGTGCACAATGAATGCCTTCCAGGGACGCATTATTCTGTTGGATTTGAGTTGCCAGTCCATGGATGTCATTCATGACGATCGACTGACCCACAGAGATCAACCTCAGAAGATCAATAGCCTCCTCACTGAGGGCAGCAGGGCTAACAGGGGCTGGGAAAGAGATGCCTGCAGCAAAGGAGATGACCACACTCTTGGATGGGTGGGCACGGCCAACTGGGTGGGGAGCTACAGGGAGGGCGGTGATAGAATCGAGGGTGGTAGACAGAGATGATACTGGGGTGGTCCCAGATGGGTCTGCCACCACTAGGGTGTGGCCACTGGAGGAGGATTCCGAAGATGATGTATTGGATCCGGTCTCCCCGTGGCACTCCCCTCTCCCTCCAGGCCACTGGGTTCCTCGCTGTCGGTATTCTCTTGATTGGAGATCACATGGCCAGAAGCTTCCCCACACGGGTGTGTCCCATCTCCTTCGCCTGCCGGTGCAGATGCTGAAAAACAGAAAGTCTAGAATAGTCATCACATTCACAAATTAACACTTCCATCATACAGTACACAAATGTCACATTACATCCTGGTACCAATACCCCTAGGTAGTGCCAGTAAAGTGCCAACATCATGCCACTACAAATTTTGATGGAAGTCCCTCACTATGAACATTGTTAAACACCAGCTAAGCTCCCTAACTGACACCTATAATACCATGAATGATAAAGTAGACCAACCACACTAACCATACCATTACAAGGTCACTTTGCCACATTATACAGGTTCCCTATCCATGACAATATGGTCAAGCACTAACTAAGCAATAGTTTAGGAAAGTGAAAGTGCACAAGACTGATCATGAACACATACCTAACACATACAAATGCTTTTAACCTTATGTCATGTACTAGGCTGTGACACGTGTTGAAAAGTAAAGGCAAGGAAGCCTGGTGTAGACATGCCAAACCTACTTCATTTCACATACTGATAAACATACACAATGGAACAATTCTAACCTGTAAGACCTCAAATTGCCAAACATTGAAAGTTAAGGTAAAGGAGTGTGTACACATGTCACACACATCTGCACCAATAATGATGTATCATGGATTCAAAAATAAAGTGGACTAACTCATCTTGGTCATTTGTCTTGAGACAACTAAAATCATCTGTCAAGTAAGGGGCAAGTTGTCACTGACCTATGTCCCACACACTACCACAAGATGTCAATCAGAGTGTACCAGAAATATAGACACCTAAACTGTGCTGCAAGCTGACAATCAGACCTACCTCACCATGCAATTAGTCCATTTGGAACCACTAACTGGATGGGCACATCACATCACACACATCAGACATGCCAAGCCTTACAGCTGCCTGTGGATCATTCTGACGGCCAAATCACATGTATTACTAACATGACATGTACAACTACCATGATACAAGCCTCAAGCCCAGATACACTTACATTGCTACTCACATGTGTATGTGCCCTATCAGACCAGCACCACATAGGTATTCATGCCAACATAAGTCTCCCAAACAATCAGAACTCATTTGACACATCTTTCATAGCAAATGCAAGTGTTCATAACAAACTACAGTGTGGATTCTTCCCTGAACCTTTCAAATGATCCATGATGATGACACATATCTGTCAAGTATGTACATGTGAATAGGCTACCATTGCCCATGAGTAATGCTTACAACAGTATGCATAAGGACAATGATGTCTGGCCACTTTCCACTCAGAGAACATTAGCAAGGCTGTAACATTCCTAGCTTCTGATATCATCATATGTATGCCCCTAGAAATGTTGGAACACATCAACAGTATCCAACATGCATGTTGTCTACTCTGATGAGGCATCACAAATGTCTATGCCCATCCCTCACGTATCGATGGGGAGTACTTTGTAACACGTGTGAAGATGTTAACCATGTATGTCATATGACATGTCAGATGGACATCACATCCTCACATGCTGCTGTCACTTATCACTAAGCATTAGTAAACTAATGATGAATAGTATACATCTGCCACGTGTTGCTATTAAAGAGGAATAATTAGACATTGCAGAGAACAGAGTACAAGACCTACACACCTTATAACCAATACATAAGTAGGAACTACCTGTTGGTGGGTATCTACAATCACTAAAGTAGAACATGCCGTATACTGGGAAAAATATGACCATCATATGTGCACCATAATATGTAATTATACTGAGAGAACAACATTGTTGAGTAAGATGCCTCTAAATACATTTGCATGTGCACACTTGGTTGTACATCAATGTGTACAGAGGAAACCTGTGACACAATGTACTTACCACGTTGTCACCACCAACATCGAGTTCCCTCACTCAATCACCTGGTAAAGGGACAAACATGACCTAGGACTGTACTTACCCCCTTGTGGCTGCTGTGCTGCTTTCAAATGCCCATCCAACTCAGGGTAGGCCACCACCAAAATGGAGGCCATTAGGAGGGTCAGTGTCCAATGGGCACCCTGTTGTCGGGAGGACACCCCCCACGTGTGCCTCTGCTGTCTTCCAGGCCCACAGTCCCACAGACCTCTTCTGACAGTCGGCGCTCCACCTGCTGTGGACCACCTGAATCCGCACTTCCTTGGCGATGGCACGCCAAGTTCCCTCATTCTGATGGGCGTACACCTGCATGGATGTCATAGAAAAAGAAGTATGTCTTGTCCACATGTACCATACTACAACAGGCAGCGTTAAAACTAGTTGCTACAACAAGCCAAATACAGACTGACATCAATATCCCCTACACTGATAGTTGAGCATATGCAGTTGGGCCAGATGTGCGGTGAAAAACAGGCAGGCAACATGCATCTCCAGCACCAGCTGTCATGTCGTTACATATGACCAGACAGCAGACATATTTTCAAATATGCAATATCAGGAGGAGTCTAGTATACCAACTCCAGTCACCTTGTGCAACAGTTACAAGTAGGTTCAGGGAACATACATCAGACACTCTCCACAATGTCTCAGGACTCACAATCTGACACCAAATGTCAATGCATGACCAGGTATTCATTTCATTCAATCACAACTTTGGCACCCTCCAGACATAAAGCACACATTCAGAAATGTTGCTCATCAGCCTTAGGTTAGTTGCACAAGGTATACTTGGGCTAGGGAAATATTTGTGCACATGGCAAACGTGCCTGCCCCTCTGGTGCACCATAGAGCTGTCCATACAGTGGTAAGACCTGCTCCACTAGCTTCTCCAGCTCCTCGGGTGAGAAAACAGGGGCCCTATCACCTGTAGATTTGCTCAAGCAGCTTAAGTAGGGGTCTTGCTCGCAGTAGCATAGGAGTCAAGTGAGAGATGAAGTATGAAATGGTGGTCACATCCGCCATGCAGAATATCGTCCCTGCTGGTGGACATCCCCATTGGCCTAAGACTACCAAAGGCAACAATGTGTTCCAATGGCAAATCCCACCACAGTAGTATCCGCCTACCACTTGACATCTTCCACTGGCAGAAATAGATCATTTCCTAAGGTCCAGTATAGTATGTCAGGCAGCTGCCATTTTAAGGTCCTAAGAAAGATGTGTCATGAGGTCACAAACATATGTATGCCACAGTATTCAGTGCAGGCTATGAGCAACCATGAATTTGACATCCAATTATTATATATATATGTAGCGATATACATGACATGTGAGTCATGTATAATTAGTGGCATGCTCTGCAACCTCATGGCAATTGGATAGATGGTATTAGTGTCTATCATGTCTGAAAAATGTAATGAATATCATTATCACTGAGACTTTCAATGACATGCGTATCCAATTACCAGTCATAATTGAGGTAAGGGGATGGCATTGCAACAATAGGCCTTCATTTACCTGGGTATGTCCTGTGTACCATGTTTAATTATATCATATGGCATGTCCACACATCATGTGTGACATATGTGTATTCACGCTTACAATGGACACAATGACTGGTCAACATACCTTTTTGTATTCATTCATCTAGTTACCCTGAAATGAGAAAGTTCAGACAAACATCAGTAAACAATCCACTAGCTGACCAGTAGATCATTGAGGATCGACATGTCATCTGAATCTACCACCTAGATAGGCAGACAATCATGGATCTGTGTCATCAGTTGGAGCAAGATTTGATGCTTGCCATTTATCATTCGAATAGCATACCATTGTACAATGTAAGTGCTGCATTTAATAGCCACAGGGTCCTTCCAGAATATGGTGGCCCTAACTGCAGGCATGTCCCAGCCTATGTTTAGCATGGTCTTGAAGAATGTACTCTGTGCATTGTTAAAAGACCTTGACAGCTACATCAGATTTCTACAATATGAGAATTTGGACCACCTGAAGGCAGATTTTTATGCTTTGGCACACATCCCACATGTGGTGAAAGCCATTTATGGAACGCATGTATACTTGATTCCCTGAAGTGGCAATGAACAGGTGTACCTCCACTCTATAAATGTCCAAGTTCTTTGTTTGGCAGACCTCCACATTTCCCAAGTAAGTGCAAAGTACCCTGGTTCAGTTCATGGTGCCTTCATCATGCGGAACACTAATATCCCACAGATGATGACACAACAGTACACAGAGAGGGCCCGTCTGGTTTGTAAGTCATATTTGTGATAAGTGTGAGTATCTGATGTCTGCTGTCAAATGTAAGAATGTCCATTATTAATGTCTGCACAGATGTAACGGTTACTTACAGGGGATTCTGGATACCCAAATCATTCCTGGTTGTTGACACCAGTGAGGTAGCCAACCACACCAAGGGAAGTTCCCTTAAATGATGCCCATGGCAGGACAAGGCATGTCGTGGAGGAGACTTTCGGGCTCCTAAAGGCCAAATTGAATTGAGTGTTTGGGGGGCTTAGAGATGTTTGTGAAGGTACTTTGTAGGATCATCAGACAACTCTTTAGTTTCTTAACAGTACATAGCTCAGGTGTGCATGCAAAATTGTAAATAGAGTTGTGCTATCCTGATGATCTAATCTGTTATTGTTTGTGACACTGCACAGTCATTGTGACCATTGTATTTGGAACATGTCTTTATGGGTCTTCATTACCATTACCTGCCTATACCTTTTTATTACATTTTTACTTTGCAGATTTCTTCACAAGGTCATCCTCGTGTTCAAATCTGAATTGTGTCAAAGGTTGGTGGGATATGCAGGTCTGACATGTGAAGTGAACATGGATAGATCCAGGTACTGTATGGCATCATATAGGTGGTACGCGAGTTCCATGCCTAGATTGTCAGGAAAGTGGGATGGTAGTGTCCTGTTTCACACAATACACCTGTGTGCCATGTTGTTTAGGTCCAATGGTGTCATATGTGTGGCCTTGTGTCTCTCACACATGTCATCCTATACACTCCATCACCTTAGCCTTCTTATTGGTTTGATAATGATACTATTTAACTTGTATGTAGCTGTCACTGTGTTTCCTCTTTGCAGACCACCGTGTATGTGTGTCTAGACTGGCATAGGTGAGTAGCATAGCTATAGACACCTGACCATGGCAAGTTGAAGGTTCAATGATTGGGGACAGTCGTACTGACCTCTATCAGTAATATGAGATATAGTTATTTGGGAGGTATTGTATGGGAATGAGCTATGGTTTTGGCTGATGAAACATTGAAGCAATCTGTTTGTCTTTTTGGATAGCCAAACAATGGCATGTCCCTAACTTCGGTAGTCTGTGGGGTTCTTAATATTCATACCTATGCAGTAGCATTACATTGTGTGGCTATACTGTCCTGTGTGATATTTGCCATGTTTTAAACCTATGTGCTGGAAAGTGCACTAAATTAGTATAATTTACATGTATCGAACCCAGATTCAACTGTACATGTGAGCTGGGACTTTAGAGAATTGTAATATATGTGAATATCATGTGTATTCAACATTTATCACAGTTTACTATTCAATATAGCAAAGAAATGACTCTCAACCAAGATATGTGGTTTAGTTGTGCTTATTTATATGCGCACATGTAGGTGAAAGGATTGGGATGAAATCATTTGTGCAAACAGTGAAGGCTCGGGTCATGGTGGATGTAATCATCAGGGTAGCTGCTACACAGTTGGCGTCTCATGTCCAGTGTCCTTGTGCCTTTGGAAAATGGATAGTGGTGGTAAAACAGTCAACATCTACTCCCCCTGGACATTTAGGTGGACGTCCACGTTTGCGGGAGGGTTCTTCAGCTACAGAGGGAGGAATGTCTGGAGCATGTCCTTTCCCTTGAAGAGCCTCCATTCCACTGGCTGCCACAGATGTCGATGGGCCTGCTGTAACATGGCCAATGGAAGGGGTCTGCTTTGTTGGACATAACCTACTTAGGGTGGTGGTAATGTCTCTCAGCACCCCTGTTAGGGAGGCCATGTTGGCATTGTGGGCTCCCACTTTTGCAAGACTTCCTGGTGGTTGTCCCTTTGCAGTTGCTTGATTTCTCCCATCATGGCCAGGACCTGGCCCATCACGCCTTGGGCCTGATGGTAGGCTCCCAGGACGTGGGAGATGGTGTCCTGCCCAGTTGTATCCTTTGCAGCCTCAATGCGCTGGCCCACTCCATCCCTCCCACTCCCCCTACCCTCATGTGGGAGATGGTGTCCTAGCCAGTTGTATCCCTTGCAGCCTCAATCCGCTCGCTGGCTGTATCCCACCCACCACCCAACCTTCATGTGCCCGTGCCCTTGGCACAGTCTGCTTAGTCCAACTGGTGCCAGGTCCTTCATTGTGTGGGTTCTCTAATGGTGACTCGGGTACTTGCACTGGGGGGGCACATGATGGTATCAACTGTCTTTGGGACACAGGTTTGGAGGCGTATGATTGCTTGGGATTTCAAAACAACAGGACTGGGAGGAGTAGTTGTGGGCAGGGTGAGGCTGACAGGTGTAGACTGACAGGCTGTTAAGATGTCAATGATCAGTGAGCATGCAAGACAGAACTTTAGGGTGACATTTCCAGTGTTGTGATGATGTGAACAATGGGGGAGGAGGTGGGGGCCACTGCCAGTCTTGCGGACCACCAGCTGGTGCCTGGCTGCCATGGAACGTACCTCCCCCCTGAGGTTGTTCCACCTCTTCCTGATGTCAAACTGATTTATAGAGCAGGTGTATTAGGTGTGTGAATGTGTGCCAGGTGTGTGGAATTCAAACTATTCAATGTGGTATAGTGTATAACTGTGTAGACTGTCACGGTTCACACCTCCATTGGTTTTTCGCCATGGGAGAACCGCTATTGTGAGTTGGGGCTTGTAATTGGTTTGGAGGATTTCTGACAGGCTTGCACTGCTGGTGGTGTAACTGCATCTCTCTCACCTTCCAGAGTCCTTGCAGTGTCTACATTTTGTCAGGATTTTGGCAGTGCTGGCTGTGTAACTCGTAGTACGGCGGTCTGTATGACTGCCAACATGTATATGTATATCTGTATATATATATCGATATATATATATGACATTTGGTGGAGACAGCGTTACTTTGACCACTATTAAAAAATAAAAGCGGATGAACTATATTTCCAGGTTGTTGTTTCCTTCTGCATTTCGTTGGATCCATACTTGACTTTGTGCAGCCGTTCGCTGAGCAGTCCCTCACCATTTGTGGATTATATATATATATATATATATATACATATATATATATATATATAGAGAGAGAGAGAGAGAAAGATAAATATTTAGTGAGATATACATAAATATAGATATAGATACACACACATAT
Source organism: Pleurodeles waltl (assembly GCF_031143425.1). Classification (NCBI taxonomy): domain Eukaryota; kingdom Metazoa; phylum Chordata; class Amphibia; order Caudata; family Salamandridae; genus Pleurodeles; species Pleurodeles waltl. The sequence goes on from NC_090437.1 coordinate 836,377,949, forward strand.
CCATGAATGTACTGTAAAAAAAAACATTTTTAAATGCAGGCTCCTGCCCTTTTCCTTAAAAAAAAAACAGGTGGTCCAGAGAGTTTTTTTGTGATTTGGTGTAAATCTGTTCAGTAGTTTTAAAGTTACTGAAGAAGAAAGATTTACATATGTCTATGGTTCCAACAGATCTCAAACAGATATCAGATTGGCTGCCCTCACATCAACCAGTGGTGGCAGTCATTTTGGGGCTCAGACTCTGCAGAATCACTAGAAAAAATGCAGAAAAACATAGAGGGCAGTGTATGAATACCCTGACCTCATATGTCTGGTGGCAGTTTCCCACAGGGACCCCGCCGGGGGACAAAACTGTCTTTTGCCACAAATTCATGGAGGATCCAAGGCAAAAAAATTAATATAACAACAAGCACTGTGACCCCTGCCTGTGCCCCCTGGGTGGGATAGTGGGTAATTCATAATATTAGCATGTGTCCCCCCCTCCCCAGGTCAATTTTGGCCCAAGTGACCCATCCACAAGAGCCTGGCTGATATTGATAAGGGGAGGGAGCTCTACACGTCCCCCCTCCCTAGGCCAATATTGGCCCCACTGACCTTATCCCCTGGGGCGTAGACTTATTATAAATAGGTAGGGGACATGCGGCCCCCCTCCCTGGATGATTTTAACCCTGGTGATCCCATACCTTAAGGCCTGGCCAAAGTTGAAAAAGGGGGATTGGGCATGTAGCCACCCTCCCCGGGACGATTTTCTCCACAGGCCTAGGACAAGTCCTCCTTCTGGGCCCATTAATGGCCCTGGAGACCTCCTCCACCGGGACCAGATTCTGCTATGTCCTGGGGTAACCCCCCAGGACATAACGGTTTCCCTGCCCACACTGACGCAGACAGGGAAGGTTGTGTTTGCTCTCACTTGACAATAGCAATTATAAAGCTCCCGCCAAGTGAGAGCAAATATTAAGTCTGCGTCGAGCGGGCAGGAGCATGAAAAGTTCCCCGTCAGCTAGGAGTGGGCTATTCATCTGCTTCCCTGCCCACACTGAAGTGGGCAGGGAAACAGATGAAACGAGTGCTCCCACCCGCAGCAAGCAGCATTTTCAGCTGATCCGTGTGGTTGGGAGCAATGTTGGCTCCTGTTGGAAGCAGGTAGCAGCTGAGGCCATGGATCTCTGGGGCTCCCCCAGTGTGGCCTCCAACAAGGATATGATGGGTGCCCTTGGTGGGCCCTAGGCACCCACCCTTTATTGGCAGGGCCACAGAGTATGGGGTAGCTGGGGCTGAAATTGGCCCACTCCCCCTTTAGTAATTGGCCAGGTCCCAGGAAACAGGGTCTATTGGGCCAATATCAGCCCAAAGAGGGGGCCTGCATGTCCTCCTCCCCGTTTAAAATGGTGGAGATCCTTAGAGATGCGGTCCTGGGGCCAAAATGACATGGGGAGGGGGGCTGCGTACCCTTCTTCCCCTTGACAATATGGCCAGGCCTCAGTAGATGGGGTCCCCGGGGCCAAAAGTGGCCCAGGGAGGGGTGCTGCAGGCCCCCTTACCTGTTTACAATATCACTAGGGCCTGGGAAATTGGGTCCCTGGGGGGCAATATCAGGCAAGGGAAGAGGGCTGCGTGTTTCTGTTCCCCATAATCTAGTGCTCGGCCTGGGGTATGGGGTCCTCAGGGCCAAAAACAGCCTGACGAGGGGAGCTATGTACCCTCTCCCCTGGAAAATGTGCTGGGCCCCAAAGGATAGGGTCTCCTTGGCCAAAATCAGCCCAGGGTGGGAGAAATAATGTTACCCTTCCCTTGGGCACAGGAGCCCCAATGCCAAAATCGCCCCAGAAAGGGGGGATGTGTGCACCCCTCCTGGGTTGGCTGGATTTGTCGTGTGGGGTTGACTTTATGAGTTGGATGGCTGCAGTGCCGGGCCAACCCCCGCTGTGCACAGCGGCAGTTGCTTTAAGATATGATAATTCAATATTTCTTTGTGTTAAAAAAAAAACTGAAAATTCACTGAAAAAACAAAGGTTACATTAACCCCTTCGCTGCCAGGCCTTTTCCCCCTCCTGTGCCAGGCCTTTTTTTGCCTATTTGGGGCAGTTCGCGCTTAGGCCCTCATAACTTTTTGTCCACATAAGCTAACCAAGCCAAATTTGCGTCCTTTTTTTCCAACATCCTAGGGATTCTAGAGGTACCCAGACTTTGTGGGTTCCCTTGAAGGAGGCCAAGAAATTGGCCAAAAAACGGAGAAAATTTCGTTTTTTTCAAAAAAATTGGAAAAAGTGGCTGCAGAAGAAGGCTTGTGGATTTCCCCCTGAAAATGGCATCAACAAAGGGTTTGCAGTGCTAAACTCAGCAGCTTCCTAGCTTTCAGGAACAGGCAGACTTGAATCAGAAAACCCAATTTTTCAACACAATTTTGGCATTTTACTGGGGCATACCCCATTTTTGCAATTTTTTGTGCTTTCAGCCTCCTTCCAGTCAGTGACGGGAATGGGCATGAAACCAATGCTGGATCCCAGAAACCTAACCATTTCTGAAAAGTAGACAAAATTCTGAATTCAGCAAGGGGTCATTTGTGTAGATCCTACAAGGGTTTCCTACAGAAAATACCAGCTGAAAAAGAAAAATATTGAAATTGAGGTGAAAAAAACATCAATTTTTCTCTACGTTTTACTCTGTAACTTTTCCCTGCAATGTCAGATTATGGAAAGCAATATACTGTTACGTCTGCTGGACTGCTCTGGTTGCGGGGATATATAGGGCTTGTAGGTTCATCAAGAACCCGAGGAACCCAGAGCCAATAAATGAGCTGCACCCTGCAGTGCGTTTTCATTCTATACCGGGTATACAGCAATTCATTTGCTGAAATATAAAGAGTAAAAAATTGCTATCAAGAAAACCTTTGCATTTCCAGAAAGGGCACAAGATAAGGTGCTGAGGAGCAGTGGTTATTTGCACATCTCTGAATTCCGGGGTGACCATACTAGCATGTGAATTATAGGGAATTTCTCAAATAGATGTCTTTTTTACACACTCTCCTATATTTGGAAGGAAAAAATGTAGAGAAAGACAAGGGGCAATAGCACTTGTTTTGCTAATCTATGTTCCCCCAAGTCTCCCGATAAAAATTATACCTCACTTGTGTGGGTAGGCCTAGCGCCCGCGACAGGAAACGCCCCAAAACGCAACGTGGACACATCCCATTCTTTTGAAAGAAAACAGAGGTGTTTTTTGCGAAGTGTCTACCTGTAGATTTTGGCCTCTAGCTCAGCCGGCACCTAGGGAAACCTACCAAACCTGTGCATTTCTGAAAACTAGAGACCTAGGGGAACCCAAGGAGGGGTGACTTGCGGGGCTCGGACCAGGTTCTGTTACCCAGAATCCTTTGCAAACCTCAAAATTTGGCTAAAAAAACACATGTTCCTCACATTTCTGTGGCAGAAAGTTCTGGAATCTGAGAGGAGCCACAAATTTCCTTCCACTCAGCGTTCCCCTAAGTCTCCCGATAAAAATGATACCTCACTTGTGTGGGTAGGCGTAGCGCCCGCGACAGGAAACACCCCAAAGCGCAACGTGGACACATCCAAAATTTTGGAAGAAAACTGAGGTGTTTTTTGCGAAGTGCCTACCTGTAGATTTTGGCCTCTAGCTCAGCTGGCACCTAGGGAAACCTACCAAACCTGTGCATTTCTGAAACCTAGAGACATAGGGGAATCCAAGGAGGGGTGACTTGCGGGGCTCGGACCAGGTTCTGTTACCCAGAATCCTTTGCAAACCTCAAAATTTGGCTAAAAAAACACATGTTCCTCACATTTCTGTGGCAGAAAGTTCTGGAATCTGAGAGGAGCCACAAATTTCCTTCCACCCAGCGTTTCCCCAAGTCTCCCGATAAAAATGATACCTCACTTGTGTGGGTAGGCGTAGCGCCCGCGACAGGAAACACCCCAAAGCGCAACGTGGACACATCCAAAATTTTGGAAGAAAACAGAGGTGTTTTTTTGCGAAGTGCCTACCTGTAGATTTTGACCTCTAGCTCAGCCGGCACCTAGGGAAACCTACCAAACCTGTGCATTTCTGAAAACTAGAGACCTAGGGGAATCCAAGGAGGGGTGACTTGCGGGGCTCGGACCAGGTTCTGTTACCCAGAATCCTTTGCAAACCTCAAAATTTGGCTAAAAAAACACATGTTCCTCACATTTCTGTGGCAGAAAGTTCTGGAATCTGAGAGGAGCCACAAATTTCCTTCCACCAGCGTTCCCCCAAGTCTCCCGATAAAAATGATACCTCACTTGTGTGGGTAGGCCTAGCGCCCGCGACAGGAAACACCCCAAAGCGCAACGTGGTCACATCAAAAATTTTGGAAGAAAACAGAGGTGTTTTTTGCGAAGTGCCTACCTGTAGATTTTGGCCTCTAGCTCAGCCGGCACCTAGGGAAACCTACCAAACTTGTGCATTTCTGAAAACTAGAGACCTAGGGGAATCCAAGATGGGGTGACTTGCGGGGCTCGGACCAGGTTCTGTTACCCAGAATCCTTTGCAAACCTCAAAATTTGGGTAAAAAAACACATGTTCCTCACATTTCTGTGGCAGAAAGTTCTGGAATCTGGGAGGAGCTACGAATTTCCTGCCACCCAGCATTCCCCCAAGTCTCCCGATAAAAATGATACCTCAATTGTGTGGGTAGGCCTAGCGCCGGCGACAGGAAACACCCCAAAGCCCAACGTGGACACATCCAAAATTTTGGAAGAAAACAGAGGTGTTTTTTGCGAAGTGCCTACCTGTAGATTTTGGCCTCTAGCTCAGCCGGCACCTAGGGAAACCTACCAAACCTGTGCATTTCTGAAAACTAGAGACGTAGGGGAATCCAAGGAGGGGTGACTTGCGGGGCTCGGACCAGGTTCTGTTACCCAGAATCCTTTGCAAACCTCAAAATTTGGCTAAAAAAACACATGTTCCTCACATTTCTGTGGCAGAAAGTTCTGGAATCTGAGAGGAGCCACAAATTTCCTTCCACCCAGCGTTCCCCCAAGACTCCCGATAAAAATGATACCTCACTTGTGTGGGTAGGCCTAGCGCCCGCGACAGGAAACACCCCAAAGCGCAACGTGGACACATCAAAAATTTTGGAAGAAAACAGAGGTGTTTTTTGCGAAGTGCCTACCTGTAGATTTTGGCCTCTAGCTCAGCCGGCACGTACGGAAACCTACAAACCTGTGCATTTCTGAAAACTAGAGACCTAGGGGAATCCAAGATGGGGTGACTTGCGGGGCTCGGACCAGGTTCTGTTACCCAGAATCCTTTGCAAACCTCAAAATTTGGCTAAAAAAACACATGTTCCTCACATTTCTGTGGCAGAAATTTCTGGAATCTGAGAGGAGCCACAAATTTCCTTCCACCCAGCATTCCCCTAAGTCTCTCGATAAAAATGGTACCTCACTTCTGTGGGTAGGCCTAGCGCCCACGAAAGGAAATGGCCCAAAACACAACGTGTACAGAACATATTTTTTCACAGAAAACAGAGGTGTTTTTTGCAAAGTGCCTACCTGTGGAGTTTGCCCTGTAGCTCAGCCGGCCCCGGGAGGGGGGGGCAGAAATGCCCTAAAATAAATTTGACCCCCCAAGCCCCCCCTGCCCCTGCCCGGGAACAACCCCTGCCTACGGGGTCGCTCCCCCTGCATGACATTGGCGCCAAAAAACAAATCCCAGGTGCCTAGTGGTTTCTGCCCCCTTGGGGGCAGATTGACCTAAAATCGGCCAATCTGCCCCCAAGGGGGGCAGAAATGGCCTAAAATAAATTTGCCCCCCCAGCCCCCACCCCCGCCCCCGGGAGCGACCCTTGCCTACGGGGTCGCTCCCCCTGCGTGACATTGGCGCCAAAAAACAAATCCCAGGTGCCTAGTGGTTTCTGCCCCCTTGGGGGCAGATTGACCTAAAATCGGCCAATCTGCCCCAAGGGGGGCATAAATGGCCTAAATACAATTTGCCCCCCAGGGGAGCGACCCTTGCCTGATGGGTCGCTCCCCATCTCGAAAAAATAAAAAAATACAAAAATAACAAAAAAAATTGCCCTGGTGCCCTGAGGGTTCTGCCCCCCCCCCCGGGGGCAGAAATGGCCTAAAAAAAATTTGCCCCCCCCCAGCCCCCACCCCCGCCCCCGGGAGCGACCCTTGCCTACGGGGTCGCGACCCTTGCCTACGGGGTCGCTCCCCCTGCGTGACATTGGCGCCAAAATACAAATCCCCGGTGCCTAGTGGTTTCTGCCCCCTTCGGGGCAGATAGACCTAAAATCGGCCAATCTGGCCCCGGGGGGGGGGCAGAAATGGCCTAAATACAATTTGCCCCCCAAGGGGAGCAACCCTTGCCTGATGGGTCGCTCCTCATCTCTAAAAAAACAAACAAAAAAAAAAAAAATGGCCCTGGCGCCTAGAGGTTTCTGCCCCCCCCCCCCCCGGGGGCAGATCGGCCTAATATTAGCCCGATCTGCCCCCGGGTGGGGCAGAAATGGCCTAAAATAAATTTGCCCCCCCCAACCCAACCCCCCCCCCCCGGGAGCGACCCTTGCCTACGGGGTCGCTCCCCCTGTGTGACTTTGGCGCCAAAAAACAAATCCCCGGTGCCTAGTGGTTTCGGCCCCCTTGGGGGCAGATTGACCTAACATCGGCCAATCTGCCCCCAGGGGGGCAGAACTGGCCTAAATACAATTTGCCCCCCAGGGGAGCGACCCTTGCCTGATGGGTCGCTCCCCATCTCTAAAAAAAGAAAGAACAAAAAAAAAAACACACAAAAAAAATGTGCCCTGGCGCCTAGAGGTTTCTGCCCCCCGGGGGGGCAGAAATGGCCTAAAATAAATTTGCCCCCCCAGGCCCCCCCCCCCCCGGGAGCGACCCTTGCCTTCGGGGTCGCTCCCCCTGCGTGACATTGGCGCCAAAAAACAAATCCCAGGCGCCTAGTGGTTTCTGCCCCCTTGGGGGCAGATTGACCTAAAATCGGCCAATCTGCCCCCGGGGGGGGCAGAAATGGCCTAAATACAATTTGCCCCCCAAGGGGAGCGACCCTTGCCTAAGGGGTCGCTCCCCACCAAAAAAAAAAGAAATGAAACATAAAAAAAAAAAAAAAAAAAAAATGGTCCCTGGTGCCTAGAGGTTTCTGCCCCCCCTGGGGGCAGAAAAGGCCTTCTCAAAAAAATGCCCCCCCTGGGAGCGACCCTTGCCCAAGGGGTCGCTCCCTTTTGTCAGTTTCAATAAAAAAAAAAAATCCCTGGTGTCTAGTGGGGTTTCAAAAGCCGGATTGCAAGCAATCCGGCTTTTGAAACCCTCGGAGGGACTTCAAAGGGAAGGAAATACTTTTCCTTCCCTTTGAAGCCCCTCCGGGCCTCCCAAGTGATTGAAAAAGAAATGCTTTTGCATTTCTTTTTCAATCGCGCTGGAAGCAGAGCTTCCAGCGCGACTAGGGAGGCCCCTGTGACAAATCAGCGCGCGCTCGCGCGCTGATGTCACAGGGGGGGGTGGGGGGGTCGGGGGTGGAAGGGGAAGGTCTTCCCCTTCCATCCCGACTTGGGGGGGGGAAGGGGGGTGCACGGGGGGCGCGCTAGCGCGCCCCCAAGTTCCCCTGTGCCATGGACAAGATGATCTCGTCCAAGGCACAGGGGAACTGTAGCCTTGGACGAGATCATCTCATCCAAGGCACAGAACCGGTTAATGTTATTGTTAGGAAATAGCTTTAAAAAACAGTAGAAGTCACCGAAAAACACAAAGGTTACAGGGATGTTCTAGTTAGGAAAATAAATTTAAAAAGGAAAAAAACTTAGAAATTCACTAAAAAAACAATGTTACAGGGACATTATATTTAGATTTTACACATACAAAACCATAGCAATTTATCTGTTATAGTTAATTATCTCAAGTGACTATAACTCGAACCCTAAGGTAACTATAACTCATGCCCTCACTATGCACTACCAATTGCCCCACATATTACACCACTCAATCACTCATAACATCTTTTATGACGCCATTGATAATACCATTCTAGAGCTTGGATCTGTTCACCTGGACAAAAGCACTGCTCATGTCCACGAATGCTAAGTAAAAAATCCCTTCTTTTGTGTTTTGGCACCTATCTTATTCCTGTTATACATCAACATCCTGGATTCCTTTCTGGTAGCAAATGGGAGAGATTTGCCCAAAGTAAAGTGCATACTTATACCCTCCCTTTTACATGCTGATGTGGTAGTATTATTGTCCCGCACTGCCAACAGTCTTAAATGACTTGTTGAATTATTTATCAAGTTCATAGATGACCTGGAGCTGGACACTGACATTTCCAAAACACACTATATGGCATGTGGGTGGTAGTCCACAAAAAGTAGACCCATTACCATTAAGGGGGAGGTTATTCCAAGAGTAGTTGCTTTTCCCTACCTGGGGGTTATATTTGATCAACAGAACAACTGGTTGCCTTGTCTTGCTAACTGCTGAACTTGATTCAATCAAGCATATGGAGCTCACTTTAGGTTTGCATCTACAGTGGGTAGTAAACCTATCCTACCACTGCTTCAAATCTATAGAATGAAATGTTTTCCTGTGTTGTCATATGGTGCTGCAATTAAGGGGTATCATAATTGTATAGCATCTAACTAGAGGAGAATTGATTTTGTAGGAAACTCCTAGGCCTGCGTCAGAACAGCTCCTCTCTCTTTATGCATAAAGAGCTGAGCCATGAATATGTGGGAGATCATGTCAAACTTGCGAAGTTACTTTTGCCAATCGCAGTGTGGAATGGAGTGTAGACTGTTTTTAATAGGGACGTGATTGAAGACTGTCTCAGGTGTGTGTACGGCCATGAAATCCAGTGGCTTAATGTCTTTAGCACTGTTGCCATTTCTTAGGGTCAGCAACGGCACAGCCATTAGGGCAGAGGAGCTTTGCACCCCCTGCTGCCAGTGCAGCAAAGGTGAAAAATAAAATGGTAATAAAATGAATTACCATTTTATATTTCACTGCTCCCAGCCCAAACAGTGTTTGAGGGCCAGGCCATTGCTGCTGACCGGCAGCAGGGGAGTGGTGCTCACTCCAGTTTAAAGCACATTGGCTGGCTATCTTGTGACCGCCAGCCTGACATACACACTTTAACCTCTTCGCTGCCAGGCCTTTTCCCCCTCAGGTGCAAGACCTTTTTTTGGCTATTTGGGGCAGTTCGTGCTTAGGCCCTCATAGCTTTTTGTCCACATAAGCTACCCACGCCAAATTTGCTCCTTTTTTTCCAATATCGTAGGGATTCTAGAGGTACCCAGAGTTTGTGGGTTCCCCTGAGGAAGACCAAGAAATTAGCCAAAATACAGCAAAAATTGTATTTTTTTCAAAAACATTGGAAAAAAGAACTGCAGAAGAAGGCTTGTGTTTTTTTCCCTAAAAATGGCATCAACAAAGGGTTTGTAGTGCTAAAATCACCATCTTCCTAGCTTTCAGGAACAGGCAGACTTGAATGAGAAAACCCAATTTGTCAACACAATTTTGGCATTTTACTGGGACATATCCTATTTTCACAATTTTTTGTGCTTTCAGCCTCCTTCCAGTTAGTGACGGAAATGGGTGTGAAACCAATACTGGATTCCAGAAAGCTAAACATTTCAGAAAAGTATACACAATTATGAATTCAGCAATGGGTGATTTATGTAGATCCTGCAAGTGTTTCCTACAGAAAATAAGAGCTGAAATAAAAAAAAAATTGAAATTGAGGTGAAAAATCCAGCCATTTTTCTCGACGTTGCACCTTTTTCCTGCGATATCAGATTTTTTAAAGCAATATACCGTTACGTCTGTTGGACTCATCTGGTTGCGGGAATACATAGGGCTTGTAGGTTCATCAAGAACCCTAGGTTCCCAGAGCCAATAAACGAGCTGCACCTTGCAGTGGGTTTTCATTCTATACCGGGTATACAGTAATTAATGTGCTGAAATATAAAGAGTGAAAAATACATATCAAGAAAACATTTCCAAACATTTCCAAAATGGGCACAAGATAAGGTTTTGTAAAGCAGTGGTTATTTGCACATCTCTGAATTCCGGGGTGCCCGTACTAGCATGTGAATTACAGGGCATTTCTCAAATAGACGTCTTTTTTACACACTGTCTTACATTTAGAAGGAAAAAAAGTAGAGAAAGACAAGGGGCAATAACACTTCTTTTGCTATTCTGTCCCCTCCCAAGTTTCCCGATAATAATGGTACCTCACTTGCGTGGTTAGGCCTAATGTTCGCGACAGGAAACACAACATGGACACATCATATTTTTACATTGAAATCTGACATGTTTTTTGCAAAGTGCCTAGGTGTAGATTTTGGCCTCCAGCTCAGCCGGCACCTATGGAAACCTACCAAACCTGTGCATTTTTTTAAACTAGACACCTAAGGGAATCCAAGATGGGGTGACTTGTGGGGCTCTCTCCAGGTTCTGTCACCCAGAATCCTTTGAAAACCTCAACATTTTGCCAAAAAAAACACTTTTTCCTCTCATTTTGGTGACAGAAAGTTCTGGAATGTGAGTGGAGCCACACATTTCCTTCCACCCAGTGTTACCCCAAGTCTCCTGATAAAAATGGTACCTCACTTGTGTGGGTAGGCATAGAGCTCGTGAAAGAAAATGCCCCAAAACACTATCTGGACACATCAAAATGATCAAATACAAAACTACTTGGCACCTGCATTTTTGGTCCTGGGCTCAGCTACCATCTAGGGAAACCTACCAAACCCAGGCATTTCTGCAAACTAGACACCCGAGGGAGTCCAGGGAGGTGTGACTTGCATGGATCCCCCATTGTTTTCTTACCCAGAATCCTCAGCAAACCTCAAATTTAGCTAAAAAATCACCTTTTTCCCACATTTCTGTGTGGGATCACTACACCAGGACAATTTTCCTACCACCCAACGTTCCCCTCAGTCTTCCGGTAAAAATTATACCTCAGATGTGTAGGTGGGCCATGTGCCTGTGACAGGTAAGAGCCAAAAGCATGTCGAAATTGAGGGGGAACCAAAGTGGGTCCAAAAGGGGAGTTTGAAAAAAAACATTTTTTGGATGACAAGTGCAGCAGAATTTTGATCAGTATAGACGAGAAAATGTTGGGTGGTAGGAATTTTGTGGATTCCTGCAGATTCTGCAAGGTTCCATCACAAAAATGTGGGAAAAATTTGTGATTTCCAGCAAAGCTGGAGGTTTGCAGGGCATTGTGGGTAAGAAAATGGTGCAGGTGCATGTGAAGCACACCACCCTGGACTCACCCAGATGTTTAGTTTTCAGATGTGTCTAGGTCTTGTGGATTTTTCTACATGGCAGCATCCCAAAGCCAAAAAAGTGCAGCCCTCACCATTCCTAGTGGACGATTTTGAGAGTTACCAAGCTCTCATGGCCCAAATGTAAAACCAAAACCCAAAATAATCAAATGTCCTCTTGCTTGCCGTAGGATAAGATGTTTTAGTGTCTGCAGGGAGAGCTGGAAGACTGTTACCCCTTTCAGTTGGGGTGGGGGCATAACCAGGCCCATGCTGGTTGGTAGCCACCACCCCACTATTTTTTTTTATTCTATGGCATCTAGTAGACTTTCTACCCCCTGGGGTGTGGATTGGGGGTAAGTGCCCCATCTGCCCACTGGTGGGCAGAATAACTTTGGCCCCATTTATTTTAGAGTGGGGGTATGGCCATACCCCCACCCTCTTATGTTGAAAAAAAAATCTTCCCTGATCTCTGGTAAGCTTTCCCTTCCAAAAATAGGCAAATCTGCCCCTAAGAGGGGCAGATATGGCCAACAGTAATGTGCCCCCATGGGGAGCCACCCTTGTCCAAGGGGCTGCCCCCCAAACAAAACACACACATACACACACACAAATCCCTGGTGTCTAGTGGTTTCTGCCCCCAGATTGGCCCAACAAAAATAGGCCGATCAGCCCCCAAGGGAGGCAGAAATGGCCTAAATACAATTTGCCCTCCAGGGGAACAACTCTTGCCTAAGGGGTCACTCCACATACATAAAAACATAAAGTAAATAAATATATATATATATATATATATATATATATATATATATATATATATATATATATATATATATATATATATCTCCCTGGTGTCTAGAGGTTTCTGCCCCTGCAGAGGTAGATCAGCCTAATTATATTATAAATACAATTATATTAGGCTGATCTGCCTCCGGGGGGAGCAGAAAAGTCCTAAAAATATTTTGCACCTCCCCCGGATATCGACCCTTGCCTTGGGGGTTGCTCCACACATACAAAGAAAACATTTTTTATCCCTGGTGTCAAGAGGTTTTTCTGCCCCCCCGGTGCAAATCGGCCCAGGGGAGACAGAAATGGCCCAAAAATAATTTGCCCCCTCCCCTGGGGAGGGGCCCTTGTCCAAGGGGCCGCTTCCCTTATGCGTAAGTATGAAGAAAAAAAACTCCCTCGTGTCTAGTGGTTTCTGCCCCCCTGGGGGCAGAAATGGCCTAAAAATAATTTGGCCCCCCAGGGAGTGACCCTTGCCTAAGGGTCCCTCCTCACATATAAAACAAAACAAAAAAAAGAAAAAAATGATCCCTGCTGTCTAGGGGTTTTCTGTCCCCCCAACCAGGTGCAGATCAACCTAATTATATTAGGATGATCTGCACCTGGGGAGGCAGAAATGTCCTAGAAACAATTTCCCCCCCCCCGGGGAGTGTCCCTTGCCCAAGTGGCCGCTTCCCTCATGTGTGCAGTATAATAAAAAAAAACTCCCTGGTGTCTAGTGGTTTCTGCCAATCGGCCTAATTATCTTAGGCCGATCTGCCCCCAGGGAGGGCAGAAATGGCCTAAAAATAATATGGCCCCCTAGGGAGCGACCCTTGCCCAAGGGGCAACTCCCTTTATTGAAAAACTCTAAAAAAAAAAAAATCCCTGGTGTCTAGTGGGCATTTCTGCTGCCCGATCGCATCGCGACCAGTAGGCAGAAATGCTGTGAGAGATAGGAAAGGAAATAAAAGGTCTTTCCTTTCTTGCCTCACCCGCCCCACCTCCCATTAGGAAGAGAAATGCAAAAGCATTTCTCTTCCAGGATCAGCGCGATCCGAGGTGACCTCTGATGTGGTCAGCGCGCGATTTGCGTGCTGTCATCAGATGTCAATTGGGGGACATGGGGGTCGGGGTGGAAGGGGAAGTGATTCCCCTTCCATCCCTGACTGGGGTGTGTGGGCCGAGTGCAGGACAAGCTGGTCTCATCGCAGGCACATGGCAACCGTGTGCCTGTACAAGACCAGCTCGTCCCTGGCATGGGTGGGGTTAAACCTTTCCACCTAGCTGTCTTAGGCACTCGTTGCCTGCTGGAGCGTCAAGGCAGCTGCTCCAGACAATCCTGACACTGCCCTCATCCAGCTCATTTGCAGCATGAGAGCAGCATTGCAATTTAAAAAGAGTAAGTGGTTGAGGTTTCTTGCATGTTGTCGCACTGACGTCATTCAAAGCAGAAAACAGGAGGAAGAGGAATCGTTGGGAGGTACATTTTTAATTTTGTTATCTTTTTGGTCCACTGGCAGGCACTATGAGAAACACACATTGTCTTGAGCCTCAACTCTAGAGGTCTCAGTTAAGGCCTGTTATAAACAACAATCTATTTATAAGCCATGATGGAGAGCTTTGTCCTTTGAGCCTAAAGGCATTGTGATTTATTACAATGCGTATCACATGAATTGGTTCTTGGTCCACTCGTTGCCCCTCTACTGTTAAGGGTCACCGCCCGCCATTGTCTTGGGTCCCCCTGAACTGTTTTGTAGCCCGCAGCTGCTGAAAAAAGGTGACAGAAGTTTAATCAGGGACTTGTTCCTAAACCGTGCCAAAAAGAAAAGTGAGTGTAAGGCACTGAAGAAACCAACCTTGAGATTTCTTTTGCTCCTGAAAACCATTGCTGTCCCTGAACTCGCGACCCCACCAAGCAAAACTTTTCTTCAATAATTTGACTTCTAATGTCTCATTGATATTTTTATTGGCATTATAAAAGTTGTAATGACTGCTGTAATATATGGGGTACTAGCAGTGCACGGTGAGGGTGCAAGTAATATTTACCTTAGGCCCTGAGTAATAGTTACATGAAATAACTCTAACTCTAACTGCTGAATTTCTCTGGTTTTGTGTGAGTAAATTTAGAACCTAAGTATAAGGTACCTGTAACCTTTGGTTTTTGAAGTTAATTTATAAAGTTTTTTAAATTATATTCCTTAACTATACCATATCTGTAATATCTGTTTTTTCAGTGAATTACCATATTCCTTACTTTACATTGATTCAACCACCACCGTGCACGGCCTATGGCCAGGCTCTGCGGCCAATCCCCTATAACCACCCAACTCTCTGCTGTGCACGGCATTCAGCCATGTGTGGCAGGGTTGGCTGCATGGCCTGGACTATGGCCCGGCCCTGCAAGCCACCCCCCCAGCCACCCAACTCCATGCTGCACACAGCCTTTGACCATGTGCAGCAGGAGATAGCCACAGGGCCTGTCTCTCTGGGTATGAGAATAGGTGTGAGAGTGGCTATGAGAGAGTCTGTCTGAGTGTGAGAGTGGATGTGAGAGTGTCTGACTGTATTCCAACAGATGACGGTTGCAATCACCTCCACAAATAATTTCAGATAGTTTTTCAATATTGGAATCATAAAGTAAACACACTTGCTTTACCTTCGTCAAGTCTAGGAGTTAGGATCATTTGTCATTTCCAGAAGTGGAGCTTCAAATGAGGCTCCTGCTACATTTATATTTGTAAGTGCTTTCTGTTGAGGTTTAATATCTGTGAAATGAGCATTATGGTCAGGCCGGAAGCTCACCTGCTCATTTATCCAAGAGTCCACAGTTTGCACAAAATGTCCATCCAACTGGAACACTTTATACTGGCTAAATATTAAGTGCTACCTTGTTGGTTAAAGGTACAGTGTGAGGGAGAGGGCTGTGCATCACTTCCCCAGGGCCCACTTCAATTACATTGGGGGGAATGCACAGTCCTCCTCCCCTGGCCGATTTCGGCCATGGAGGCCCCATCCCCTGGCCCCAACTTTATAAAATGTCTCTTATTTCGGGGAGCTGGCATTGCTGTCACAGATAGGGAGCTGCTAAACATACTCTGTCTGTCCCTGTCTGTGAAAGCAATAGTTTTCTCTGTTTCCCTGCCGGCATGTCTGTGGGCAGGGAAACGTAGAAAACCTCTGCTCCCAGCAAGTGAGCTGTTTGATAGCTCTCTCTTGCTGAGAGCGTAGTGTTTGCTGTGATTCGGCCAATCAAAGCAAACAGCTGTGACCCTGGGGTGGGCAACCTGGGACATAGCAAGAACCAGCCCTGGGGGGTGGTGGTTCCAAGGACCATTATTGGCTCAAGAAGGCCCCCCCCCTCAATGTTTGCATTTATCCCCAGGAAGCTGGTGGTCCCCGGGGCCAAGAGTCCACAACGGACCACCTTCATTATCTTTTTTCAGACCTGGGGAGATGGCGGTCCCCGGGACTAAGGCGGGCAGTGTGCCCCCCAGCATTTATTTCATGATTTGACCCAAATAACTGGCTGACCCTGGGGCTGCAGGGGACCTCACAAGCTCCGTGCATTTATTTCATCATGTGCCGCGCGGAGGTGGGGGTCCCCAGAGCTGTGGGGGGGCATGCACCACCACACATATAATTAAATATGAGCCCCGGAGGTGGCTGTTTCTGGGGCATAAATAAGCCCAGGAGGAGTGCCCCGTGCACCCTCCTTCTTTATTCTTTATTTGATCATATGACCTAGCCCACTCGGGGGCTTTAGTAAAACAAGCAATAGAGACCCCGCTTATTTTTTTATTTTTTTTTGCAGTGGATTTGCAACCCTGTCGCGAATTCAAGGCAACATATTTTTTTTTAAATTGCTTTTTGACCTGTGGGGTTCCCTCTGGGACCCCAGCACCAGAGTTAAAGGGACAGGGTATCCCTAGCCTGGCCCCTATTCTTTTTTAATATTTTTTTCTGGGACTTGGCTAAACCCCTGTTGTCCTAGCCGCCTCCATGCTTCCTGCTGTGACCCCTTCCCACACTGCCCTTGCTTGCTGGAACCGGGGTGTTTGCTGTGACTTGGCAGGAGCTGTCAAAGTTCCCTCCAAGTCACAGCAAACAGCAATGTCCCAGGGGTGGGCACCCCAGCACATAGCAGGAGCTGGCCCTGGTGGTTGGTGGTCCCCAGGGTCATTATTGGCTCTTTGACTGGTATTTTCAGTGATTTTTCTTTTTTTAAATTCTATTTCCTAACCACAACATCCCGGTAATCTTTGTTTTTTTCAGTGAATTTCAAAGTTTTTTAAAATCTGTTTCCTAGCTATCATGTCCCTCTAACCTTTGGTTTTTGTTAGTGAACTTCTAAGGTTTTATTTAATTGTGTTTCCTAGCTATTATGTCCCTATAAACTTAGTTTTTTTTTCATTAAATATATATTCTTTTTTTAATGCACCAAGGGGCTTGACCACAAGGTCTGGCTTTGTGCATCCAACCCCTGTGCATGCATTCCACCACACGCCCTGCGCAGCTTTCGAGGGAAATGCAAAGAGAAGGCACACAAAAACTAGGATGTTGTGCATGCCTGCTGGATGCGTTTAACTTGTTCTCATTGCTTTTTCCGTGCTTCCTCCCCCACTGTTTTTTTTGTGTGTCTGCTCCTTGATTTAACCTCCTTCTCCCTAACTTCTCCTTGCTCTCATCCACATTTTGTGCATGCCTACTTCTTGCCTTTCCATCCTTCTCACTGTCGTCCCCTTACTCACAGCCCGGTTATGTGCGTGCTTTCTGTCCTCCTTTGCTTCCTTCTGTTTTGTCCTTGTGCTCAGCCCAGTTTTGTGCATATCTGCAGCCTCCCTCTCATCCTTCTCACTGCTTCCCTCCTTTCCCTCAACCTAGTTTTGTGCACATCTGCTGCTTGCCTTTCCCTCCTCACTGCTTTCTCCTTGCACTCAGCCCGGTTTTCTCAATGCCTGCTGCCTGTCTTTCCCTTCTTCTCAATGCTTTTTACTAGCACTCAGCACGGTTTTGTGCATGCCTCCTGCCTGCCCCTCACTCCTTCTCACTGCTTTCTGCTTGTGCTCAGCCTAGTTTAGTCTGTGCCTGCTGCCTGTCTCTCCCCCCTTCTCACTGCTTTCTTCTTGCACTCAGCCTGGTTTTGTGCATGCCCGCTGCCTGTCTCTCTCACTCTCCTTCTAACTGCTTTATGCTTGCACTCTTTTAGTTGCAGTTTTATGCGTGGTGGCCTCTCCCTCCTTCTCACTGCTTTCTTGAGTGTGCTCAGCCCGGTTTTGTGCATGACACCTCTCTGTTTCTCCCTCCTCTCTGCTATATGCTTGCACTCAGCTCCGTTTAGTGTTTACCTCCTACCTGCCTTTCCTTCCTTCTCACTGCTTTGTCCTTGTGTTTAGTCTAGTTCTTTCAGTGCCTGTTTCATGCCTCTCCCTTCTTCTCACTGCAATCTCCTTGCGCTCAACCCAGTTTTGTCCTGCCAGCTTCCTGTGTTTCCCTCCTTCTCATTGCTTTTTCCTTGCGCTCAGCCCAGTTTTGTGTGTGCCTGCTTTCCTTTTCTCCCTCGTTCTCAGTGCTTGGTTCTTGTACTCAACCCAGTTTTGTCTGTGCCTGCTGCATGCCTTTCCCTCCTCATTGCTTTTCTTTGAGCTCCTCACGGTTTTGTGAGTGCCTGCTGCCCACCTTTTCCTCCTTCCTACTGGTTACTGCTTGTGTCCAGCTGAATTTTGTATGTGCTTGCTGCCTGCCTCTCCCTCCTTTTCAGTGCCTTATGAATGTGCTCAGCCCAGTTTTGTGTTTGCATTCTGCATGCCTCTCCCTCCTTCTCACTCCTTTCTCCTTGCCCTCAGCCTGGTTTTGTGTGTACCTGCTAGCTTCATTTCCCTCCTTTTCACTGCTCTGTCCATGTGTGCAGCCCAGTTTTGTCCATGCCTGCTGCCTGCCTCTCTCTCCTTCTCACTGCCTTCAGATTGGGGTCAACCCAGTTTTGTGTGTGCCTGCTGCCTGCCTCTCTCTCCTTCTCACGGTTTTATGCTTGTGCTCAGCCCAGTTTTGTCCATGCCTGCTGATCTCCTTTCCCTTCTTCTCACTGTTTTCTCCTTGTGCTCAGCCCGGTTTTGTCCCTGCTGGTAGCCTGCCTTTCCCTCCTTCGCATTGATTTCCCTAGTGCTCAGCTGGGTTTGTGCATGGCTTCTACTCTCCTTTCCCTCCTTCTCACTGCTTTCCCCTTGAACTCAGACTGATTCTGTGGTTGCCCACTGCCTACCTCTCCTTCCATCTCACTGCTTTCTGCTTGAGCTCAGCCAAGTTTGTGCATGCCTGCTGCCTGCCTCTCCCTCTGCCTCACTGCTTTCTGCTTGTGCCCAGCCCAAATTCATGCGTGACTGCAGTCTGCCTCTTCCTTCTTCTCACTTCTTTCTCCTTGTTCTCGTCCCAGTTCTCTAGCCACCTGCTGCTTGCCTCTACCTCCTTCTCAATGCTTTCTCCTTACACTCAGCCCTATATTGTGCCTGCCTTCTGTCCTCCTCTCCCTCCTTCTCCCTCCTTCTCACAGCTTTCCACTTGTGCAAAGCCCAGTTTTGTGTGTGCCTGCTGCCTGCCTCTCCCTCATTCTATCTGCTTTCTCCTTGCACTCAGCCCGGTTTTGTGTATAACTGCTCCCTGCCTCTGCCTTCTTCTCACTCCTTTCTCCTTGCTGTCAGCCCGGCATTGTGTGTGCCTGCTGCCTGCCTTTCCCTTCTTCTCAATACTTTTTCTGTGCCCTCTGCCGTTTTTTTCCATGTTGGCTGCCTTTCTTTCCCTTCTGCTCATTTCTTTTTTCTTGGGCTCAGCCCGGTTTTGTGGGAGCTTTCTGCCTGCCTCTCCTTCCTTCGCACTATTATATGCTTGCACTAAGCATAGGTTTGTCCATGACTTATGCCTGCCTCCCCTCCTTCTCACTGCTTTATGCTTACGCTCAGTCTGGTTTTGTATGTTGCTCCTGCCTGCCTGTCCCTCCCTCTCTATACTTTCTGCTCACACAGCTCAGTTTTGTATGTACCTGCTGCCTGCCTCTCCCTCCTTCTCACTGATTTCCCCTTGCTCTCAGCCCGGTTTTGTGCTTGCATGCTGCCTGCCTCTCCCTCTTTCTCACTGATTTCTCCTTGCTCTCAGCCAAGTTTTGTGCCTGCCTGTTGCCTGCATCTCCCTTCTTCTCAATGTTTTCTGCTTGCGCTCAGCCCAGATTTGTATGTACCTGCTGTCCTCCTTTCCTTCCTTTTCACTTCTTTGTCATTGACCTCAACTCAATTTTGTTCCTGCCTGCTGCTTGTTTCCCTCCTTTTCATTGTTTTTTCCTTGCGCTCAGCCCAGTTTTGTGTGTGCCTGCTGCTTACTTTTCCCTCTGTATGAATACTTTCTCCTTGTTCTCAGCCCAGTTGTCTGCATGGCTCCTGCCAGCCTCTTCTTCCTTCGCTCTTCTTTCTGCTTGCAATCAGCTTGGTTTTGTGCATATGTGATGCCTGTCTCTCCCTCTTTCTCCCCGCTTTGTCCTTGCACTCAGCCCGGTTTTGTCTGTGCTGCTGCCTGCCTCTCCCTCCTTCTCACTGCTTTGTAATTGCACTCAACCCGGTTTTGTCCACTCCTGCTGAATGCCTTTCCCTCCTTCTCATTCTTTTTTCCTTGCACTCATCCCGTATGTGCCAGCTGCCCACCTTTACCTCCTTCTCACTGCTTTCTGCTTGTGCTCAGCCTAAATTTGTGCTTGACTGCTCCCTGCCTCTCCCTCCTTCTCACTGCTGTGTCCTTGCTCTCAGCCCGGTTCACTGCATGACGCTGTCTTCCTTCCCCTCATTCTCACTGCTTTCTGATCAGGCTGGTTTTGTGCATACCTGCTGCCTGCCTCTCCCTCCTTCTCATGGCTTTGTTTTTGCACTGAGCCTGGTTTTGTCTGTGCCTGCCTTAACCTCCTTCTCCTTGTTTTCTCATTGCAGTCAGCCCAGTTCTGTGTGTGCCTGCTGCCCTCCTTTTCTGTCTTTTCACTGCTTTCTGCTTGATCTCAGCCCTTTTTTGTTTTAACTGCTGCCTGCCTCTCCCTCCTTCTCACTGCTTTCTCCTTACACTCAGCACAGTTTTGTCAGTGCCTGCTTCCTCCCTTTCCCTTCTTCTCACAGATTTGTTCTTGCGTTCAGCCCTGTTTTGTGCATTCCTCCTGCCTGCCTCTCCTTCCTTCTCACTACTTTCTGCATGTGCTCGACCCTGTTTTATGTGTGGCTCCTGCCTGCTTCTATGACCTTCTCTCTGCTTTCTGCTTGTGCTCAGCTGGGTTTTGTGCGTAACTGCCTCCTGTCATCCCAACTTTCGCTGCTTTGTCCTTGCACTCAGCCCTCTTTTGTCCCTGCCTGCCTCTACATTCTTCTCACTGCTTTCCCTTTGCGTTCAGCCTGGTTTTATGCATACATGCTGCCCAGTTTTGTGTGTGCCTGCAGTTTGCCTTTCCCTCCTTCAAACTGCTTTGTCCTTGAGTTCAGCCCAATTTTGGCAGTGCCTGCTGCCTGCCTCTCCCTCCTTCTCATTGCTTTCTGCTTGCTCTGAGTCTGGCTTTGTGCATGCCTGCTGCCTGCCTCTCTCCCCTTCTGACTACTTTCAGCTTGTGCTCAGTGCAGTTTTGTGCTTGACTGTTCCCTTCCTCTACCTTCTTCTCACTGCTGTCTCCTTGCTCTCCGCCCAGTTCTGAGCATGACTGCTGTCCTCCTTTCCCCTTCTTCTCACTGCTTTCTGCTCAGCCTATTTTTTTGCGTGCCTGCTGCCAACCTGTACCTTTTTCTCACTGCTTTCTGCTTGCTGACCACCCAGTTTTTTGTGCGCTTACTGCCTGCCTCTCCGTCCTTCTCACTGCTTTCTGCTTGAGCTCAGCCAAGTTTGTGCATGCCTGCTGCCTGCCTCTCCCTCCGCCTCCCTGCTTTCTGCTTGAACTCAGACTGATTCTTTGGTTGCCCACTGCCTACCTCTCCCACCATCTCACTGCTTTCTGCTGGAGCTCAGCCAAGTTTGTGCATGCCTGCTGCCTGCCTCTCCCTCCGCCTCACTGCTTTCTGCTTGTGCCCAGCCCAAATTCATGCATGACTGCAGTCTGCCTCTTCCTTCTTCTCACTGCTTTCTTCTTGTTCTCGGCCCAGTTCTCTAGCCGCCTGCTGCTTGCCTCTACCTCCTTCTCAATGCTTTCTCCTTACACTCAGCCCTCTATTGTGCCTGCCTTCTGTCCTCCTCTCCCTCCTTCTCCCTCCTTCTCACTGCTTTCCACTTGTGCACAGCCTAGTTTTGTGTGTGCCTGCTGCCAGCCTCTCCCTCATTCTATCTGCTTTCTCCTTGCACTCAGCCCGGTTTTGTGTATAACTGCTTCCTGCCTCTGCCTTCTTCTCACTCCTTTCTCCTTGCTGTCAGCCCGGCATTGTGTGTGCCTGCTGCCTGCCTTTCCCTTCTTCTCAATACTTTTTCTGTGCCCTCTCCGTTTTTTCCATGCTGGCTGCCTTTCTTTCCCTTCTGCTCATTTCTTTTTTCTTGGGCTCAGCCCGGTTTTGTATGAGCTTTCTGCCTGCCTCTCCTTCCTTCGCACTATGATATGCTTGCACTAAGCATAGGTTTGTCCATGACTTATGCCTGCCTCCCCTCCTTCTCACTGCTTTATGCTTACGCTCAGTCTGGTTTTGTATGTAGCTCCTGCCTGCCTGTCCCTCCTTCTCTATACTTTCTGCTCACACCACTCAGTTTTGTATGTACCTGCTGCCTGCCTCTCCCTTCTTCTCACTGATTTCCCCTTGCTCTTAGCCCGGTTTTGTGCTTGCATGCAGCCTGCCTCTCCCTCTTTCTCACTGATTTCCCCTTGCTCTCAGCCAAGTTTTGTGCCTGGCTGCTGCCTGCATCTCCCTTCTTCTCAATGTTTTCTGCTTGCGCTCAGCCCAGATTTGTATGTACCTGCTGTCCTCCTTTCCTTCCTTTTCACTTCTTTGTCATTGACCTCAACCCAATTTTGTTCCTGCCTGCTGCTTGTTTCCCTCCTTTTCATTGTTTTTTCCTTGCTCTCAGCCCAGTTTTGTGTGTGCCTGCTGATTACTTTTCCCTCTTTATGAAAACTTTCTCCTTGTTCTCAGCCCAGTTGTCTGCATGGCTCCTGCCAGCCTCTTCTTCATTCGCTCTTCTTTCTGCTTGCAATCAGCTTGGTTTTGTGCATATGTGATGCCTGTCTCTCCCTCTTTCTCCCTGCTTTGTTTTTGCACTCAGCCCGGTTTTGTCTCTGCTGCTGCCTGCCTCTCCCTCCTTCTCACAGCTTTGTAATTGCACTCAATCCGGTTTTGTCCACTCCTGCTGAAGGCCTTTCCCTCCTTCTCATTCTTTTTTACTTGCACTCATCCCGTATGTGCCTGCTGCCCACCTTTTCCTCCTTCTCACTCCTTTCTGCTTGTGCTCAGCCTAAATTTGTGCTTGACTGCTCCCTGCCTCTCCCTCCTTCTCACTGCTGTGTCCTTGCTCTCAGCCCGGTTCACTGCATGACGCTGTCTTCCTTCCCCTCATTCTCACTGCTTTCTGATCAGGCTGGTTTTGTGCATACCTGCTGCCTGCCTCTCCCTCCTTCTCATGGCTTTGTTTTTGCACTGAGCCTGGTTTTGTCTGTGCCTGCCTTACCCTCCTTCTCCCTGTTTTCTCATTGCAGTCAGCCCAGTTCTGTGTGTGCCTGCTGCCCTCCTTTTCTGTCTTTTCACTGCTTTCTGCTTGAGCTCAGACCTTTTTTTTCTTGACTGCTGCCTGCCTCTCCCTCCTTCTCACTGCTTTCTCCTTACACTCAGCTCAGTTTTGTCAGTGCCTACTTCCTCCCTTTCCCTTCTTCTCACTGATTTTTTCTTGCGTTCAGCCCTGTTTTGTGCATTCCTCCTGCCTGCCTCTCCTTCCTTCTCACTACTTTCTGCATGTGCTCGACCCTGTTTTATGTGTGGCTCCTGCCTGCTTCTATGACCTTCTCTCTGCTTTCTGCTTGTGCTCAGCTGGGTTTTGTGCGTAACTGCCTCCTGTCATCCCAACTTTCGCTGCTTTGTCCTTGCACTCAGCCCTCTTTTGTCCCTGCCTGCCTCTACATTCTTCTCACTGCTTTCCCTTTGTGTTCAGCCTGGTTTTATGCATACATGCTGCCCAGTTTTGTGTGTGCCTGCAGTTTGCCTTTCCCTCCTTCAAACTGCTTTGTCCTTGTGTTCAGCCCAATTTTGGTTGTGCCTGCTGCCTGCCTCTCCCTCCTTCTCATTGCTTTCTGCTTGCTGTGAGTCTGGCTTTGTGCATGCCTGCTGCCTGCCTCTCTCCCCTTCTGACTACTTTCAGCTTGTGCTCAGTCCAGTTTTGTGCTTGACTGTTCCCTTCCTCTACCTTCTTCTCACTGCTGTCTCCTTGCTCTCAGCCCAGTTCTGAGCATGACTGCTGTCCTCCTTTCCCCTTCTTCTCACTGCTTTCTGCTCAGCCTATTTTTTTTGTGTGCCTGCTGCCAACCTGTACCTTTTTCTCACTGCTTTCTGCTTGATGACCACTCAGTTTGTTGTGCGCTTACTGCCTGCCTCTCCGTCTTTCTCACTGCTTTCTGCTTGAGCTCAGCCAAGTTTGTGCATGCCTACTGCCTGCCTCTCCCTCCGCCTCACTGCTTTCTGCTTGAACTCAGACTGATTCTGTGGTTGCCCACTGCCTACCTCTCCCTCCATCTCACTGCTTTCTGCTTGAGCTCAGCCAAGTTTGTGCATGCCTGCTGCCTGCTTCTCCCTCCGCCTCACTGCTTTCTGCTTGTGCCCAGCCCAAATTCATTCGTGACTGCAGTCTGCCTCTTCCTTCATCTCACTGCTTTCTTCTTGTTCTCGGCCCAGTTCTCTAGCCGCCTGCTGCTTGCCTCTACCTCCTTCTCAATGCTTTCTCCTTACACTCAGCCCTGTATTGTGCCTGCCTCCTGTCCTCCTCTCCCTCCTTCTCCCTCCTTCTCACTGCTTTCCACTTGTGCACAGCCTAGTTTTGTGTGTGCCTGCTGCCTGCCTCTCCCTCATTCTATCTACTTTCTCCTTGCACTCAGCCCGGTTTTGTGTATAACTGCTTCCTGCCTCTGCCTTCTTCTCACTCCTTTCTCCTTGCTGTCAGCCCGGCATTGTGTGTGCCTGCTGCCTGCCTTTCCCTTCTTCTCAATACTTTTTCTGTGCCCTCTGCCGTTTTTTTCCATGCTGGCTGCCTTTCTTTCCCTTCTGCTCATTTCTTTTTTCTTGGGCTCAGCCCGGTTTTGTGTGAGCTTTCTGCCTGCCTCTCCTTCCTTCGCACTATGATATGCTTGCACTAAGCATAGGTTTGTCCATGACTTATGCCTGCCTCCCCTCCTTCTCACTGCTTTATGCTTACGCTCAGTCTGGTTTTGTATGTTGCTCCTGCCTGCCTGTCCCTCCTTCTCTATACTTTCTGCTCACACCGCTCAGTTTTGTATGTACCTGCTGCCTGCCTCTCCCTCCTTCTCACTGATTTCCCCTTGCTCTCAGCCCGGTTTTGTGCTTGCATGCTGCCTGCCTCTTCCTCTTTCTCACTGATTTCTCCTTGCTCTCAGCCAAGTTTTGTGCCTGCCTGCTGCCTGCATCTCCCTTCTTCTCAATGTGTTCTGCTTGCGCTCAGCCCATATTTGTATGTACCTGCTGTCCTCCTTTCCTTCCTTTTCACTTCTTTGTCATTGACCTCAACTCAATTTTGTTCCTGCCTGCTGCTTGTTTCCCTCCTTTCATAGTTTTTTCCTTGCTCTCAGCCAAGTTTTGTGTGTGCCTGCTGATTACTTTTCCCTCTTTATGAGAACTTTCTCCTTGTTCTCAGCCCAGTTGTCTGCATGGCTCCTGCCAGCCTCTTCTTCCTTCGCGCTTCTTTCTGCTTGCAATCAGCTTGGTTTTGTGCATATGTGATGCCTGTCTCTCCCTCTTTCTCCCCGCTTTGTCCTTGCACTCAGCCCAGTTTTGTCTGTGCTGCTGCCTGCTCTCCCTCCTTCTCACAGCTTTGTAATTGCACTCAACCTGGTTTTGTCCACTCCTGCTGAAGGCCTTTCCCTCCTTCTCATTCTTTTTTCCTTGCACTCATCCCGTATGTGTCTGTTGCCCACCTTTTCCTCCTTCTCACTGCTTTCTGCTTGTGCTCAGCCTAAATTTGTGCTTGACTGCTCCCTGCCTCTCCCTCCTTCTCACTGCTGTGTCCTTGCTCTCAGCCCGGTTCACTGCATGACGCTGTCTTCCTTCCCCTCATTCTCACTGCTTTCTGATCAGGCTGGTTTTGTGCATACCTGCTGCCTGCCTCTCCATCCTTCTCATGGCTTTGTTTTTGCACTGAGCCTGGTTTTGTCTGTGCCTGCCTTACCCTCCTTCTCCCTGTTTTCTCATTGCAGTCAGCCCAGTTCTGTGTGTGCCTGCTGCCCTCCTTTTCTGTCTTTTCACTGCTTTCTGCTTGAGCTCAGCCCTTTTTTTCTTTAACTGCTGCCTGCCTCTCCCTCCTTCTCACTGCTTTCTCCATACACTCAGCACAGTTTTGTCAGTGCCTGCTTCCTCCCTTTCCCTTCTTCTCACTGATTTTTTCTTGCGTTCAGCCCTGTTTTGTGCATTCCTCCTGCCTGCCTCTCCTTCCTTCTCACTACTTTCTGCATGTGCTCGACCCTGTTTTATGTGTGGCTCCTGCCTGCTTCTATGACCTTCTCTTTGCTTTCTGCTTGTGCTCAGCTGGGTTTTGTGCGTAACTGCCTCCTGTCATCCCAACTTTCGCTGCTTTGTCCTTGCACTCAGCCCTCTTTTGTCCCTGCCTGCCTCTACATTCTTCTTACTGCTTTCCCTTTGCGTTCAGCCTGGTTTTAGGCATACATGCTGCCCAGTTTTGTGTGTGCCTGCAGTTTGCCTTTCCCTCCTTCAAACTGCTTTGTCCTTGTGTTCAGCCCAATTTTGGCTGTGCCTGCTGCCTGCCTCTCCCTCCTTCTCATTGCTTTCTGCTTGCTCTGAGTCTGGCTTTGTGCATGCCAGCTGCCTGCCTCTCTCCCCTTCTGACTACTTTCAGCTAGTGCTCAGTGCAGTTTTGTGCTTGACTGTTCCCTTCCTCTACCTTCTTCTCACTGCTGTCTCCTTGCTCTCAGCCCAGTTCTGAGCATGACTGCTGTCCTCCTTTCCCCTTCTTCTCACTGCTTTCTGCTCAGCCTATTTTTTTGCGTGCCTGCTGCCAACCTGTACCTTTTTCTCACTGCTTTCTGCTTGCTGACCACCCAGTTTTTTGTGCGCTTACTGCCTGCCTCTCCGTCCTTCTCACTGCTTTCTGCTTGAGCTCAGCCAAGTTTGTGCATGCCTGCTGCCTGCCTCTCCCTCCACCTCACTGCTTTCTGCTTGAACTCAGACTGATTCTTTGGTTGCCCACTGCCTACCTCTCCCTCCATCTCACTGCTTTCTGCTTGAGCTCAGCCAAGTTTGTGCATGCCTGCTGCCTGCCTCTCCCTCCGCCTCACTGCTTTCTGCTTGAACTCAGACTGATTCTGTGGTTGCCCACTGCCTACCTCTCCCTCCATCTCACTGCTTTCTGCTTGAGCTCAGCCAAGTTTGTGCATGCCTGCTGCCTGCCTCTCCCTCCGCCTCACTGCTTTCTGCTTGTGCCCAGCCCAAATTCATGCATGACTGCAGTCTGCCTCTTCCTTCTTCTCACTGCTTTCTTCTTGTTCTCGGCCCAGTTCTCTAGCCGCCTGCTGCTTGCCTCTATCTCCTTCTCAATGCTTTCTCCTTACACTCAACCCTGTATTGTGCCTGCCTTCTGTCCTCCTCTCCCTCCTTCTCCCTCCTTCTCACTGCTTTCCACTTGTGCACAGCCTAGTTTTGTGTGTGCCTGCTGCCAGCCTCTCCCTCATTCTATCTGCTTTCTCCTTGCACTCAGCCCGGTTTTGTGTATAACTGCTTCCTGCCTCTGCCTTCTTCTCACTCCTTTCTCCTTGCTGTCAGCCCAACATTGTGTGTGCCTGCTGCCTGCCTTTCCCTTCTTCTCAATACTTTTTCTGTGCCCTCTGCCGTTTTTTTCCATGCTGGCTGCCTTTCTTTCCCTTCTGCTCATTTCTTTTTTCTTGGGCTCAGCCCGGTTTTGTGTGAGCTTTCTGCCTGCCTCTCCTTCCTTCGCACTATGATATGCTTGCACTAAGCATAGGTTTGTCCATGACTTATGCCTGCCTCCCCTCCTTCTCACTGCTTTATGCTTACGCTCAGTCTGGTTTTGTATGTTGCTCCTGCCTGCCTGTCCCTCCTTCTCTATACTTTCTGCTCACACCACTCAGTTTTGTATGTACCTGCTGTCTGCCTCTCCCTTCTTCTCACTGATTTCCCCTTGCTCTTAGCCCGGTTTTGTGCTTGCATGCAGCCTGCCTCTCCCTCTTTCTCACTGATTTCCCCTTGCTCTCAGCCAAGTTTTGTTCCTGGCTGCTGCCTGCATCTCCCTTCTTCTCAATGTTTTCTGCTTGCGCTCAGCCCAGATTTGTATGTACCTGCTGTCCTCCTTTCCTTCCTTTTCACTTCTTTGTCATTGACCTCAACCCAATTTTGTTCCTGCCTGCTGCTTGTTTCCCTCCTTTTCATTGTTTTTTCCTTGATCTCAGGCCAGTTTTGTGTGTGCCTGCTGATTACTTTTCCCTCTTTATGAGAACTTTCTCCTTGTTCTCAGCCCAGTTGTCTGCATGGCTCCTGCCAGCCTCTTCTTCATTTGCTCTTCTTTCTGCTTGCAATCAGCTTGGTTTTGTGCATATGTGATGCCTGTCTCTCCCTCTTTCTCCCCGCTTTGTTTTTGCACTCAGCCCGGTTTTGTCTCTGCTGCTGCCTGCCTCTCCCTCCTTCTCACAGCTTTGTAATTGCACTCAATCTGGTTTTATCCACTCCTGCTGAAGGCCTTTCCCTCCTTCTCATTCTTTTTTCCTTGCACTCATCCCGTATGTGCCTGCTGCCCACCTTTTCCTCCTTCTCACTGCTTTCTGCTTGTGCTCAGCCTAAATTTGTGCTTGACTGCTCCCTGCCTCTCCCTCCTTCTCACTGCTGTGTCCTTGCTCTCAGCCCGGTTCACTGCATGACGCTGTCTTCCTTCCCCTCATTCTCACTGCTTTCTGATCAGGCTGGTTTTGTGCATACCTGCTGCCTGCCTCTCCCTCCTTCTCATGGCTTTGTTTTTGCACTGAGCCTGGTTTTGTCTGTGCCTGCCTTACCCTCCTTCTCCCTGTTTTCTCATTGCAGTCAGCCCAGTTCTGTGTGTGCCTGCTGCCCTCCTTTTCTGTCTTTTCACTGCTTTCTGCTTGAGCTCAGACCTTTTTTTTCTTGACTGCTGCCTGCCTCTCCCTCCTTCTCAATGCTTTCTCCTTACACTCAGCTCAGTTTTGTCAGTGCCTACTTCCTCCCTTTCCCTTCTTCTCACTGATTTTTTCTTGCGTTCAGCCCTGTTTTGTGCATTCCTCCTGCCTGCCTCTCCTTCCTTCTCACTACTTTCTGCATGTGCTCGACCCTGTTTTATGTGTGGCTCCTGCCTGCTTCTATGACCTTCTCTCTGCTTTCTGCTTGTGCTCAGCTGGGTTTTGTGCGTAACTGCCTCCTGTCATCCCAACTTTCGCTGCTTTGTCCTTGCACTCAGCCCTCTTCTGTCCCTGCCTGCCTCTACATTCTTCTCACTGCTTTCCCTTTGTGTTCAGCCTGGTTTTATGCATACATGCTGCCCAGTTTTGTGTGTGCCTGCAGTTTGCTTTCCCTCCTTCAAACTGCTTTGTCCTTGTGTTCAGCCCAATTTTGGTTGTGCCTGCTGCCTGCCTCTCCCTCCTTCTCATTGCTTTCTGCTTGCTGTGAGTCTGGCTTTGTGCATGCCTGCTGCCTGCCTCTCTCCCCTTCTGACTACTTTCAGCTTGTGCTCAGTCCAGTTTTGTGCTTGACTGTTCCCTTCCTCTACCTTCTTCTCACTGCTGTCTCCTTGCTCTCAGCCCAGTTCTGAGCATGACTGCTGTCCTCCTTTCCCCTTCTTCTCACTGCTTTCTGCTCAGCCTATTTTTTTTGCGTGCCTGCTGCCAACCTGTACCTTTTTCTCACTGCTTTCTGCTTGCTGACCACCCAGTTTGTTGTGCGCTTACTGCCTGCCTCTCCGTCCTTCTCACTGCTTTCTGCTTGAGCTCAGCCAAGTTTGTGCATGCCTGCTGCCTGCCTCTCCCTCCGCCTCACTGCTTTCTGCTTGAACTCAGACTGATTCTGTGGTTGCCCACTGCCTACCTCTCCCTCCATCTCACTGCTTTCTGCTTGAGCTCAGCCAAGTTTGTGTATGCCTGCTGCCTGCTTCTCCCTCCGCCTCACTGCTTTCTGCTTGTGCCCAGCCCAAATTCATGCATGACTGCAGTCTGCCTCTTCCTTCATCTCACTGCTTTCTTCTTGTTCTCGGCCCAGTTCTCTAGCCGCCTGCTGCTTGCCTCTACCTCCTTCTCAATGCATTCTCCTTACACTCAGCCCTGTATTGTGCCTGCCTCCTGTCCTCCTCTCCCTCCTTCTCCCTCCTTCTCACTGCTTTCCACTTGTGCACAGCCTAGTTTTGTGTGTGCCTGCTGCCTGCCTCTCCCTCATTCTATCTACTTTCTCCTTGCACTCAGCCCGATTTTGTGTATAACTGCTTCCTGCCTCTGCCTTCTTCTCACTCCTTTCTCCTTGCTGTCAGCCCGACATTGTGTGTGCCTGCTGCCTGCCTTTCCCTTCTTCTCAATACTTTTTCTGTGCCCTCTGCCGTTTTTTTCCATGCTGGCTGCCTTTCTTTCCCTTCTGCTCATTTTTTTTTTCTTGGGCTCAGCCCGGTTTTGTGGGAGCTTTCTGCCTGCCTCTCCTTCCTTCGCACTATGATATGCTTGCACTAAGCATAGGTTTGTCCATGACTTATGCCTGCCTCCCCTCCTTCTCACTGCTTTATGCTTACGCTCAGTCTGGTTTTGTATGTTGCTCCTGCCTGCCTGTCCCTCCTTCTCTATACTTTCTGCTCACACCGCTCAGTTTTGTATGTACCTGCTGCCTGCCTCTCCCTCCTTCTCACTGATTTCCCCTTGCTCTCAGCCCGGTTTTGTGCTTGCATGCTGCCTGCCTCTTCCTCTTTCTCACTGATTTCTCCTTGCTCTCAGCCAAGTTTTGTGCCTGCCTGCTGCCTGCATCTCCCTTCTTCAAAATGTTTTCTGCTTGCGCTCAGCCCAGATTTGTATGTACCTGCCGTCCTTCTTTCCTTCCTTTTCACTTCTTTGTCATTGACCTCAACCACATTTTGTTCCTGCCTGCTGCTTGTTTCCCTCCTTTTCATTGTTTTTTCCTTGCTCTCAGCCAAGTTTTGTGTGTGCCTGCTGATTACTTTTCCCTCTTTATGAGAACTTTCTCCTTGTTCTCAGCCCAGTTGTCTGCATGGCTCCTGCCAGCCTCTTCTTCCTTCGCGCTTCTTTCTGCTTGCAATCAGCTTGGTTTTGTGCATATGTGATGCCTGTCTCTCCCTCTTTCTCCCCGCTTTGTCCTTGCACTCAGCCCAGTTTTGTCTGTGCTGCTGCCTGCTCTCCCTCCTTCTCACAGCTTTGTAATTGCACTCAACCTGGTTTTGTCCACTCCTGCTGAAGGCCTTTCCCTCCTTCTCATTCTTTTTTCCTTGCACTCATCCCGTATGTGTCTGTTGCCCACCTTTTCCTCCTTCTCACTGCTTTCTGCTTGTGCTCAGCCTAAATTTGTGCTTGACTGCTCCCTGCCTCTCCCTCCTTCTCACTGCTGTGTCCTTGCTCTCAGCCCGGTTCACTGCATGACGCTGTCTTCCTTCCCCTCATTCTCACTGCTTTCTGATCAGGCTGGTTTTGTGCATACCTGCTGCCTGCCTCTCCATCCTTCTCATGGCTTTGTTTTTGCACTGAGCCTGGTTTTGTCTGTGCCTGCCTTACCCTCCTTCTCCCTGTTTTCTCATTGCAGTCAGCCCAGTTCTGTGTGTGCCTGCTGCCCTCCTTTTCTGTCTTTTCACTGCTTTCTGCTTGAGCTCAGCCCTTTTTTTCTTTGACTGCTGCCTGCCTCTCCCTCCTTCTCACTGCTTTCTCCTTACACTCAGCTCAGTTTTGTCAGTGCCTGCTTCCTCCCTTTCCCTTCTTCTCACTGATTTTTTCTTGCGTTCAGCCCTGTTTTGTGCATTCCTCCTGCCTGCCTCTCCTTCCTTCTCACTACTTTCTGCATGTGCTCGACCCTGTTTTATGTGTGGCTCCTGCCTGCTTCAATGACCTTCTCTCTGCTTTCTGCTTGTGCTCAGCTGGGTTTTGTGCGTAACTGCCTCCTGTCATCCCAACTTTCGCTGCTTTGTCCTTGCACTCAGCCCTCTTTTGTCCCTGCCTGCCTCTACCTTCTTCTCACTGCTTTCTCTTTGCGTTCAGCCTGGTTTTATGCATACATGCTGCCCAGTTTTGTGTGTGCCTGCAGTTTGCCTTTCCCTCCTTCAAACTGCTTTGTCCTTGTGTTCAGCCCAATTTTGGCTGTGCCTGCTGCCTGCCTCTCCCTCCTTCTCATTGCTTTCTGCTTGCTCTGAGTCTGGCTTTGTGCATGCCTGCTGTCTGCCTCTCTCCCCTTCTGACTACTTTCAGCTTGTGCTCAGTGCAGTTTTGTGCTTGACTGTTCCCTTCCTCTACCTTCTTCTCACTGCTGTCTCCTTGCTCTCAGCCCAGTTCTGAGCATGACTGCTGTCCTCCTTTCCCCTTCTTCTCACTGCTTTCTGCTCAGCCTATTTTTTTGCGTGCCTGCTGCCAACCTGTACCTTTTTCTCACTGCTTTCTGCTTGCTGACCACCCAGTTTTTTGTGCGCTTACTGCCTGCCTCTCCGTCCGTCTCACTGCTTTCTGCTTTCAGTCAGCCTAGTTTTGTTCATGCCTGCTGACTCCCTATCTCTCCTTCTCACAGTTTTGTCCTTGCGCTAAACCTTGTTTTGTCTGTGCCTGTCATTCCCTTCTTCTCCTTGTTTTTTTCTTGTGCTCCATCTGGTTTGGTCTGTGTTGTCTGCCCTCCTTCCCCTTCTTCTCATTGCTGTCCCCTTGTGCTCAGCCCAGTTTTGTGCATGCCTGCTGCCAGCTTCTCCCTATTTCTCACTGCTTTTTCCTTGCACTCAGCATGCTTTTGTCCATGCCTGCCTTTCATTCCTTCTCATTGCTTTTTCCTTGAGCTCAACCCTGTGTTGTTCGTGCCTGCTCCCTGCCTCTCCCTCCCTTTCACTGCTTTCTCCTTGCACTCAGCCCAGTTTTGCATGTACCTACTGCCTGCCTCTTCCTCTTTCTCACTACTTTCTTCTTGCTCTTAGCCCCGTATTGTGGCTGCCTGCTGTCCTCCTTTCTCTCCTTCTCACTGCTGTCTCCTTGTGCACATCCTGGTTTTGTGCATGCCTGCTGCATGCCTCTCTCTCTTTCTCACTGCTTTCTCCTTGCACTCAGCCTGGTTTTGTGCATGACTGCTGCCTGCCTCTGCCTCCTTCTCACTCCTTTCTTCTTGCTCCCAGGCCGGTGTTCTGTGTGATTACTGCCTGCCTCTCTCTTCTCATTGCTTTTTCCTTGCCCTCAGCCTCATTTGGTCCGTGCTTCTCTCTTCCTTTTCCTTCTACTCATTGCTTTTTCCGTGGAGTCAGCCCTGTTTTGTATGTACCTCCTGCCTGCCTCTCCTTCCTTCTCACTTTTATCAGCTTTTGCTCAGAACAGTTTTGTCTGTGACTTTTGCCTGCCTTCCCTCCTTTTCAGTGCTTCCCACTTGTACTAGTTTTGCATGTGGTTCCTGCCTGCCTTTCCCTCCTTCTTTCTACTTCCCGCTTGCACACAGCTCAGTTTTATACATACCCGCTGCCTGCCTCTCCCTCCTTCTCACTGATTTCTCCTTGCTCTAAGCCTGGATTTGTGCATGCCTGCTGCCTGCATCTCCATTCTTCTCACTGTTTTCTGGTTGTGCTCAGCCAAGGTTTGTATGTACCTACTGGGCTCCTTTTGCTTCTTCTCTCTTCTTTGTCCTTGTGCTCAACCAGGTTTTGTCCTTCCTGCTGCCTGTGTTTCCCTCCTTCTCATTGCTTTTTCCTTTCACTCATCCCAGTTTTGTGTGTGCCTGCTGCTCTCTTTCCTCCCCTTATGACTGCTTTTCTCTTTGTGTTCAGCCCAGTTGTGTGTGTTGTTCCTGCCTGCCTCTCCCTGCTTCTTTCTACTTTCTGCTTGTTATCAGCTCGTTTTTGTGCATATGCAATGCCTGCCTCTCCCTCCTTCTTACTGCTTCGTCCTTGCACTCAGCCTGGTTTTGTCTATGCTCACCTCTCCCTACTTCTCACTGATTTCTCCTTTTCTCAGCCTGGTTTTGTGAGTGCCTGCTGTCTTTCTTTCCCTCCTCACTGCTCTGTCCTTGTGCTCAGCCCAGTTTTGTGTCTAAGTTTTTCAAACGTCTCTTTTTGTAATAGCATATTGCATGCAGCGAGTTTCGTCCTCAAGCTCTGAAAGACAGTATCCCTTTAGGGAAGTTATTGCGAGCTAAAATAATTTGCAGTACAGACAAAGATTTTGAGATAATACAAAAAGAGAACTTTGGAAGACTTAGACTGCGAGGCTATTCAGATTTGACATTAGAGATGGCAAGAAATAAAGTCAAATTACATTCTAGAGACTCTCGGCTATTCGATATAGAAGATCAAAATAAAAAATAATAATAAGAAGAGAAGTAATAAGGCAGGAACACGTACTCAAAGATTTATTATCACATACAAATACATCACACTGTCAGATTAGAAGAATACTCAGTAAGCACTGGCATGTATTAAAAAGTGATCCTGTGATAGGGATGGATATATCCAATAGACCTCAGTTTACATTCAGAAGAAGTAGATCTATGAGGGATATATTGGTCAAAAGTGATATTAGGAAACAAGATAAGGAAAAGACATGGTTGCAATTACAGGATGGTTTTTATAAATGCTCTAGGTGTAAAGCATGTAAAAATGGAGAAAATATAAAATCTTTAGTGCTCGGACAGAGAATGGTACACAAAATTAACGGGCGATACATGTGTAAGAGTGATTTTGTGGTTTATATCTTAAAGTGTAGTTGTCCTAAATGGTATTTAGGGAGCACAAAATTGCAGGTGCACAAGCGAATTTTACAACATTTACGAGCAATATTAAATAAGTATGATATTTACCCTGTGGCACGTCATATGCATGATGTACATGATGGCAATTTGGATCAAATTAAATACAGTGTGATTGATGGAATAAAAAAATATATCGGAGGTGGTAATAGAGAGTTGAAATTGAGAATCTTGGAATCAGAGTATATAATTATGTTAGACACTAAAGAACCAAGTAGGTTGAACAGTAGTGAGGAACTGCATATACATCTGTAGTAAATGTGTAATCTTAACAGTACTGAGGATGATAGGTGTGCTTATATATACAATGAACTGAAAAATGAAACATTTGAGCAAATGCATATATTAATGTGGCACACTTAAGAAATGGATTATATATGAATTTTATGTAAATTTTCAAAAAGTTGTTTTGTATGATTTCTGTTCTCTGATATTAGAAAATTGTGTATACATGTTATTTTAAGTTGTGTTCTTTGGTTAGGATGTAAGAAATCGTCAGGCTTCAATGACGTTTGAAAGACAATTGTAGAACTATTGTTGTTGTTGTACACATTTTCACGAAGAATATATTTTTCAATGGGTTAAAATAAATGATTTTCATGTATTCACTATACAAAAACAATTTAATTATAGCCATTGAATTGAACAACAAAAAATTGAATTAATTTGATTCAATGCTGAGATATTTTTTTGAATGTACGATATAAAATGTGAGTCCAAGATGGCGACCGCGAGGTTGACAAAGGTGGAGAATGGCGAAACGCGTTCCTTGGCAAGTCAATAAATATTTTTTTTACAGCAGCTGTGGAGTGCCATATTCCTTTGTGGATTTTGAAGGAAAAGTGTTCATTTGGATGCTGTGGGGCGCGTATGGTACTGGTACCACCAACGATTCACAGCAAACAAGACACGCCGCACTCAGTGTTCATATATATATATATATATATATATATATATATATATATATATATATAACCTGCTGATGGTTGCCAGTTGGTAGTTAAAAAATATATATATATTGTTTTCGCATTAGGGAAAATGGGACTGGACTGGAAAAAACTCTTAATTCAAAATACAGTAAATGATACTGACAACAGATTAACATTATTTAGTTTATATCTGTAAACAAAATTCTTGCCTCTAAAAGGATAAAATCGTGCTTCCTTTCGCATCAGCCTTTACTTTTTTAAAATTAAATTTCGTTAAAAGAATAAAAAATAGTTTCAAAGAATACTATGAATTGAATTGTTTGCTTAAAATGTACAGTGTTTATATTATTTAAGCCAAACTACAACTGCCCTGCTCATATGATGCAATGGGAGATGTATCTCCCAGTAAATGGCAGACATATGAGAGCAAGGCTCTTCCTTTATTTCCTGTTATAAATAACCCTTATATATAAATGTAGTAAATGAACAAAAATAATTGTGGCACATTAATTAACAAATCATGCAGCGC
The DNA here is from genome assembly GCF_031143425.1 of Pleurodeles waltl. NCBI lineage: Eukaryota > Metazoa > Chordata > Amphibia > Caudata > Salamandridae > Pleurodeles > Pleurodeles waltl. The sequence continues at coordinate 836,413,565 of NC_090437.1, forward strand.
AGAGAAAAAAGGCAGGAGTGTGCTGTACATAGGAACCATTGCATCGTGGTGCAAGGGTGGCTGCATTGCAGACAGGATTGTTTTTGTGCAGGAAGGACACCTTCCTACACAAAAACAATCCTCTAAGGCTTTTTTTTTCCTTCGATATGTGCTGCAGAATGTGGCACATATAAAAGAGGAAAAAGTGAGGAGAAATAAACATATTTCTTCTCGTTATGAATTCCCTGGGGAGGTGTAGCATTTTGATGCATTCCCATGTCTACCAGTAATGGTAAATCTGGGAATGCACCACAATCCACGGGTGGATGCATCGAAACACCCATGCCCCACCCATGGAGTGCCTGCTATGGGGAGAGTAACGCAACGCAGAAGCTTGTGCTGCATTGCTTTACTCTGGAATTATGCAAGGTGGCCTTGCATGGCTTGATAAATCCAACTTAGGTTTTGTGTTGCCATTGCCCTGCTTTGCGTTGCACAAAGGTGAGACAAAACCTACATAAATATGCTGCTTAAAATGTAGCTTCTTCTAACAATTTGTATTCAAAATAGGAAGGGAAATCAACATGGTAGCTTTATTTGTCCCATAGCCAATGTTTATCTTTGAGGGCACATATTCAAATATCAAGCACACTGCTGTAAGTATGTAAACTGGTAATTCTTCTTAGCAATGTGTGAACTTCATTAGGAGAAATTTAATTTTCATTAAAACGTAGCCACAATGTCTAATCAAATACAAATATTTGATAGTGGAAAGGAGAGGCATATGTGTCTCGCTGCTAAAAAACGATTATTCAACTTAGTCTGTATGCCAAAGTAGAACAGTGTTCCAAATGTCAGCTGTAATTAACTCAAAGTGTGATTCCAAAGTTGAAATATTGATGTTGCTAAAAAAATAACATGCTGTATTTCTTTAACTCATAAAAAATGAACAAATGCAAGGAACACATTTAGAAGTGTGTTTTTTGTGAGCACTTGGTATTTATGAAATATATGTGAAATGTAGGAGAAATTCTATATTTGAAGAATCCAAGAAAAGCATTTTCCTCTTACTCTTCTCATTTACATTTTTCCAGGAAAGGCAAATCAGTAGCTAAGTATATTCTAGCAGAAGTGCACATGTGCTTGTTATGTAAACAGGGAATCTTCTATTCAGGAAGAAATAAAGACAATTGTAATTACATTATATGAATAATGATCCAGACAGGGGCGGCTCCTCCACAATGGCAGAGGAGCATCACCCCACTGGCTAAGAGCCAGCAGCAGAAAAATAAAACAATATTTGAATATCGTTTTATTTTTGTGCTGCTGGCTCAGCCAGCAAGTGCAGGGAGGTGAGGGGCTAGGCCTCAGGAGGAGGGAGGGGGATGTGCAATTGTGTGCACTAAGTGTGTGTGTGTGTTTGGACAGCCTAAGACGGTCATCCAAACACACATGCGCACTTATGTTTCTCCAGCTCGGCTGTGTACACAGCCGGGCTGGAGAAACTGCACAGGCCCAGGGGTTGTGTCTGAGTGGCAGTCAGTGCCACTTAGACCAATCCTGATGCTGCTTACATGCTAAGTTTAGCATGTAAGCAGTGCCAGGTTTGCTGGGGAGCCTCTTCTGGTGTCCCGGTGAATGCTGGGACCCAAAAACAGGAACAGAGGATGAGCAAGGCAGCAGGAGAGGATGGTGGCGGCAGCGACTGGTAAGGTTTTTTTTACATTTAATTTATTCCCCAACTCTTCCACGTTGTCCTCCCTGCCCTTCCCCTTGATATCTGCAGCAGCCACAGCCACAGCCACAGATGGATCCAGAGAAGTGTCATATTTTTATAATCTAAATTCACGGTGTTGTTCAAAAATATAATATAGCCAGGGGCTACTAATGATGCGCAGACATGCAGGTGTTTGTGCATGCATGGCCAGTCAAAAGGAGCATCTATAACATGCTCAAACATATCAAATGTTATGGATCTCATAGGGAGAGCTACAAGTCTCAAATCTCATCGCCAGAGCTGAATGGGTGTAACTAAGTGCCTTTACTGAAGCCTGTAAGACTGAGGGTCCCAACCATTGGATACTCCCAGGCAAGACTGAGCTGTCAGAGCAAATGTGCAGAAGGCAAGGCGAAAGACCTACAAAAGGAATGATTACACAATGTCATAGCTTCAACCAGTATCACTCCTTTTATTAGTCATACAACATTCCCCTAGTGTATGTACAGTAGGAAAAGCAGGTTACATACATGACAATAGAAAGATGACTATTCGTACACATCGTAAACTAAACATATACTACATGTTTGTATATCAATGATTTGAAGGCAGTTTGAGAAAAAGTAAAGTTCCTATGAACCTCTCACCAAGCTCCCTCAAGAGTGCAATATGGAAATGTGCCCAGCCATATAGGTTTGCAGAAGAAACAAGTTTGATGTTTTATGTTTAAAGGACAATTGACAATTGCACTCCTCCAGGACAGAAGCACACTGTTTCGTGTCTCTCACCTGACTGTTCACAGAGGTAAGGTCATATCACAGCTCGGTATTGTGGACACTGTAGTTAGTGGTAGTAAATCATGCCTTTAGCATCCTAGTCCTATTGAACCATAGCTGTTAGACTGCATAGACCAGCTACATTACCTGACCAATGAGGGGGTGCTTATTACAAAGAGTAATTACAGGGGTGCCCCTCAAACTGTTCCAAATGGTTCAGCAATAAAACACATATAAAAATTGTTTTAGTGGAAAGTAATTTTCCTGCGTCCCCACTTGTGAATTGATGACCAGTCTACCAGAGGTATCCTCATACTTGAAGTTTCAATAATAGCTCACAAATTCTCCAAACTCAAGGCAATAAAATAGCATGTTCTGATAGACTTTTAGCGGTCAGAAATGCAGCTGCATGCAGCCAGAGTCCAAATACCACAAGCATCTGAGACATAAGCTGATTGTGAATGCCCAACTGGCTAGTGGAATAGATTGCTGGTAAGGAGGAGCAGTGACAGGCATTCAGCTGAAGGATAATGATGAGTCACTCTCACCTTATGGGCCGTACGGTACAGTAGCAACAAGCACAAAAGGTCTCAGCATTGATGACAGAAATCTCATTAGAAACTCTTCCCACCAGCATGATCCCTTAAGAAAATCTATGAGACTTGGCATAAGACTCCTAACATGCTCATGCTTCCTCACGGTGATTGAAATGCTAAGAGAGTATACATATAGCGGTTCTGCCAGCTGAAGTCCTCCAATCCCCTAGAGCGTTCTGCAATGCTTCCCATACCACCTTATTTTTAAATCAGTGTGAGTCTAGCATCCGTCCCTTATTTAGAACCAGAATGAGCTGTGTTTACCTTATTGGACCTTTTCTCAAGGTGAATTTTAGCCTTAAGCTTGAATAGTAACCTACAACAAACGCAGAACCTAGGACCACAGATGCTGGAGGAGAGGCACTACAAGGACTCAAGAGTTCCCTAGTGACCTCCCAAAGCATCCTGTTGAAAGGAAACATACATATTTGGAATGTGCCCCTTGAATTTATGGTCTGTTCAATACAAGGAGGGTTTACAGCTATGGGGACAGATGTAGGAAATTCCTGAATTGCGACTTGCAAATAGCGAGTCAGAGAGACTCGCAATTTGCGAGTCGCAATTCAGGATGGTGTCCTTGACACCATCTGTGACTCGCAAGGGGGTCGCAAAGGCCCACCTCATTAATATTAATGAGGTGGGTCACAATTTGCAACCCCCTTGAGACTCACAGCACTCACAGGGATGGTGGCCTGCTGAAGACAGCAGACCACCATGTCTGTGACTGCTTTTAGATAAAGCAGTTTTTTTTTGTTTTGTTTTGTAATGCACCCCGTTTTCCTTAAAGGAAATTAAAAAATGAAACATTTTTGTGTCATTTTTTCAGTTCAGGCAGTGGTCCATAGAAAAATGTTTTTCATGCCATTTACAAAGGGGAAGGGGCCTCATGGGGACCCCTTCCCTTTTGCGAATGGGTTACCACCAGTGTGACACTGGTGGTAACAGCGATTGCTTTGCGACCATGTTCGCGGTCACAAAGCAATGCAGCATTGCGCTGAGACTCGCAATTAGGAAGGGGAACACCCCTTCCTAATTGAGACTCGCAGTTCAGTTTTGCGTTACCGACTCGCAAAACGGGAATTGGGCCTCGCGATGTGGGTTTTGCGACGTGCAAAACCTTTCCTACATCTGGCCCTTGGTCTCTGGACTGGATGAGTGGCACCTTCCAAAATCCCACATAAATGTATAACTTTAGGCCATGCCTGGGTGGTGCATACTGCCCTAAATGGTCATTAAGGGCTAGAGAGGGCCTGCCCCCTGCTGTTTGCAAGCATGATGGGTTTCTGTCAGTTTTAGCAAAGGTCAGCCTAACAGAATCTCATTATGTTCAGATTAGGCAGTCAGGTGCCTTAAACAAACTAATGATCAGGCACCTGGCAGCCTGGACCACACTTTTCCAATTTCACAACTCTAAGGGATGACTTCATAAGCCCACAATGCCCTCTTAGTTGCCAACTCATGATGAGGGGGAGTGCCATTGATATAATCTGACTTGAGTGCTTCAGGTTTAAATTATGAAGTAACCAGGGAAGGTCCTCCTCTCAACGGTTGATCCATGACAAGGTAAGCCAATGAGAGAAGGCAGCGCTATGTTCCCTCCGTCCTTCCCTTTCCTAAGACTGAAAGAACCACCAAGGTCTTTCTGCTGTGGATAGGTGGGTGTCAGTATGTGTGCATGTAACTGGATAATTGGATGGGTGGAAGTTAGTTGACATATGGGTGCCCACCCCACTATTCAGCAACAATACAGGCCACCACTGTAGATTTCAGATTTCCTCATGGAATGCCATATATTGTACTGATGCCTGAGACCTATCAATTGCTTCTGTGGAACCATTCTGGTATACCATACAGTGAGGTCAAAGTTGCACCTATATGGGCTAATGTCATGGCTTAAGATTTCCAGGCAATGCCAGGGGTCATGTGAACAGTCAAATAGCATATCTATACACAGACCTAGCTGTGAGCTAGTTATGGAAGAGTGCAGGCAGCCAGTACCTCTTTAACCCAGAATTAGCATAGGCAGTATTATGCCTGCGAGGCTGGGCACATCAAGATGTACCACTTCTGAGAGCAAGCAGTGCTGCTCTGTCAAAGAGGTGTGTGTTTGTGTGTGTGTGTGTGTGTGTGTGTGTGCGCGTGTGTGGGGGAGCTGGGCACGTGTGTGTGTGTGAGAGAGAGAGAAAATGGGAACAGCACAGAGATAAAGTGGTAGATAGGTTTATGCATGGAGGAAACAGGCAGCCAGAATGATGGAGAAGTGCTGCACCCTCTCATAAAGTGAGTCCTGTTGGAAAACTCATTTTAGAACTTGATAATTCAATCAGGGGTCAATTACCAGACTTTGGGCCTTATTACAAGGCTGGTGTTCTGAAGAGCACCAGCCTTGCGGTCGGACCGCTGCAGCTGTGGAGGTCCTACCACCACATTAGGAGGTTGGTGAACAGACAAGTCAACCTACTGCCCTCCCCACCAGGATCCTAGATCTCGATGGGCTGACGGCGGTCCTGGTTGTAATCAGCCAGGGCGGTGCTGAACTCAGATCTGCCCTGCTGATTACAACCTTGTTCTCTGCCCGTCTTTTCATGGCGTTATGACCGCCATGAAAAGGCTGGCAAAGAACAAGTGCACGGGGCCAGGGGGGGCTCTCTGCACTAACCATGCCCATGTTATGGGCAGTGCAGGGATCCACATGTCCAGCATCTTCAATATGCGTACTGTCTGCTGTGCAAACAGTGAGCATTTCGAGTGTGCTGGTGTCCCCTGCGTGCAACAGCATTTCTGCCGGCTCTATTATGAGCTGGCGACAATGCTGTTTCACCTTTCCCACTGGACTGACCGGCAGAAGCTGTGGTTTCCAGCGGTCGGCCCAATGGGAAAGTCATAATGAGGCCAGCAGGGAGGTCATCAGCACCATGGTGACCTTCTCATCTGGAGTTTGGCGGACAGATGATTCCGTCCACCAAACTCATAATCAGCTACTTTATGTATATTCTGTTTGAGCTTAGGGGCTCAATAACTCTAATGTGTTCATGTATGAGAGCTTTATTCTCTTTTTTATGGTTTTTAATATGGAGTTTGCACTCTTAGGCCCTGATTTTACATCTAAAACTACTGCTGGAGAAGGCTGGAGAAAGTAGATCATATGTGGAACGCCTTCGTAATGCCTGGGGTGTAGAACATATTTTTATACCTGTGGAGGACATGAGAAATGTAAATAAATCTGCAAATGCACATTTCTGCTAAATGCAGGCATGAGAATTGTCACTCATGCAGCTAATCTGCTGGAGCATGAATGAAGCAGGAGTGTGCCTTGAAATCTACAACTTGCGTAGATCATCATGAACTTTTTTGGCAACATTTTTTAAAATTCTTGATATAAACATAAGATGCATAGTTTCTGCTGTTCAAAATCTTTTGAAAATCTGGCCCAGTGCAATGATGTCATTAGCCCACACATTTCATACTGATAATGATATCATTAGACTGTGGAAGAAGAAACTGGAACTATCCCCAATGAAGATAAAACAAGAGCTACAAAGTCTAATGTTCATCCTTTACATGTTTCAAAACATGCACTACAGCTATGGTGCTCTGCAGACGTATTAACTCCAAAATATCGAAAAACACTGTTTCGTCAAGGTACGAAGTCATACGGGAGTATAGAGTTAATATTGTTCACGACGTATCTACTTACCTACTGTTACCTCATCCAAATTTGAAAACAATGCAATTTTTCAGGATTATTTTGTGCAGGGGGATTTATGGGAAGGAGGTCATGTAAACCGTTTTACAAGATAAAGTACTGCCTAGATTGAGAGAAAGAGAGAAGATGGATAAACGAGAGTTTGAAGGTTGAAAAGCACCGTAGCCAGACTGGTAAACCTATCACTTTAACCTTTGGGTACAGTAGTATTTATGGCAGCTCTGGAATACCACTGGAACATGAGTTTTCAACCATGCTGGTGGTAACGCGTCCTTTTATGTTAATTTATTACACATTAGGACTCGTTTTAGGCCAATGAATCTTTTGACCCAGTTGAGAGACACCATAGGACGAGACAGCTGAACAATATATCAATCAATATATCAATGATGTCATCAATATTTATCACCACAATACATTTCACTTTAGTCAAAGTCATTAATCAAAATTTAGCGACGCAACCATGACCTTTCAATCATGAATAACCACACCTTTATTAGAATTTTATGTATTTTACTCCCTATTGAATACAATCTACGAGCAAAAGAGTCAATCTCAATACCAGGAAACATAATAGCATAGTCACAATATGGCAACTGTGATAAGATTTCATTAACGAGAGAATCACAAACATAAGAACATAGCACAGCGTATACATAGATCAGAATACAGCAGAATGTCATTTACGTATCAAATCAGCATAGCATAATGTCAGTCATTGGTCTATTTGCGTCAGTCTAAGTGAACTTCTGTCCTAACCACAGATTAGCATCAGCATGTTGGGCTTTATGCAAAACAATTTAAAACATCAATTTGGAAAAACATCTAACTATGGTCTCTAACAAATTGAGCAGTTGGTACCTAGAAAGGAAAAGCAAACAGACAAATTACAAATCGCATTGTCATAATTACCCTCCAAAGATAAGGTCAGCACCCAGGATCAGTCTTCGTCTTCAAGACATCAGTCAAACGCCATCAAACAGGACTCAACTAAAGGCATAGGGGACACTTCCCTCATAAGGAGGAGAAGTGCACAAATGGGCAGTCTATGGATGAAGATGGTTTTAATAATTCTCAAGTCACCGAACAGAGTGTCAGAGTTTCTGGATAAAATCAATAGCATTCCCTACCTAATTCCAATGACCCTTCTGTGACATGGGTTTTTATCCCTTTTTCATAGTACAGTCCCCAAAATGTTATTGGTCATTTACTATAGTACCCCAATATCTTTAACCTATCAAATAAAGCATTAGGTAATCCCAATTGTCACCCCACGATTACTCATGACATTTTGATTGGTCTTCACAATTGACGTCTCCGGAGGTGGCACGTCCGGGGTTACTTCATCTTTTATCATCTCTTGGCACGTTCTTTGGTCAGCAGTTTTCGTTGTTCACCGGTTTAAGTGACCTTGTTCATAACATTAATCAACACTTGTTTCAATTTTGTATACAAACTTAAACTAAGGCGGCAAATATGCGGTTGGGAACGGAATTACAAAGATACATGCATCTTCCAAATTGGAAAAAAAGAACATTTGCAGGGTCATGGCCCTTTGCGAGTCAGCACACTGGAAAACAGGAAAAAATATGCATTTAATATGAGAGCTGAGCAACTAAACTGCAGCTTACGCTAACTCAAGGCCTATGAGGAATTTTAATACAGTTTCATTAATACGAAGATTAATATAAACCATTAATATAAGCTTAATTGAATCTAACATAAACATTTTATTCATTATTATTAGTTTGCGCATACATTGGTGGCCATTTACCGTAGTCACAAATCAGATGCGTGTTTAAGCGAGTTTGCTATTATTACAGTTTTCTATGCAGTATCATCACACATTAATATAGATATTCTACTCTAATATGTTATATAAATCTACGTTCTCTCACTGGTTTTCCATAGGACCCTTTATATCAAGACCATACAGATTTAGTCAAATTTAAGAGATGGTACTAGATTACTTTTTGTGAGAATGAAGCACACACAGATGTAGCCTGCGAAATTTCACGTTGATTATTTCATGAAGTCATGTATTGCCTGTATTTTACTCTTGAATGAAAATCAGATTATTACCTATTTTGACAATTGGTGGCAAGATTGGCTTTCGATTTTACTGCATTCTGTAATTGTATGTATAGAGAGTTTCTGACCTATGTGTTTGGTAGCCTGGAGTCGTGCCCTTTCTGATTTTCTCGTCCTTTTTTCTTGGGATGCTCATAGTATATAACAATGTTTAAAAGGTGTTGGTGTTCTACTACTACACTAATGATCAGTACTTAAGATAAAAAAAAATTGAGAAAATAATGGAAGTCAACGAAATGCATTCGGAAACATAAAACTGAAGACGTCGAACCCTGTACTCTGCAAATAAAGTTTATGGTAAAAAAAGAAAAAAACAGACACTATTTTTTATTTTTGTTGTTTTGCACTCACACGGAAGCTGCTGTGATGAAAAATAATGTAACCTTCTAGGTAGAGAAAATGTATGGACTGAAAAGAAAACATGCTAATAAAAGGGGGGCAACTTTTTCCCCCCACTAAATTCCTCCATCTCTATGGTTGGTATTTGGTCCATAGACAGATAGCTACTTTATCAATTTCACCAAATATCTTATTGTGGTTTAGCTGCAGCATAGGTATCTTCTTCCAAAGCTTATCCAAGGATATGCAACAACCATTCATGTTAGAAGCAGTGGAGCGACGTCTTATCAGTGGTTATCTATGTTCAATTTAATAGCATATGAACCTAGCTGAGCATCACATGGCAAATGGAAGACAGTGTAAATAAACAGCAGAGAATAAAACGTAGACACGTGTGTATGAAGTATGAGTGTCTGTATCTATGAAGGTGTGTACGTATGCGTGCATGTGGTATTTTTAAGCAGGAACATAGCCAAACGAAAGGGTAACACTGTACAGGGTGAAAGACAAAGGTATTGTTAATGAGGGGAAGCTGATTTCTGAGAGTGGAGGTGCATTATTTCATCTTTATACAATGGTCCATAAAGAGATATGTGTTTAGTTAATTTCTCAATTGAAGAATGGTTGGGCGCATTTCTAACCAATACTGGTTTGTTTTTTTGTGTACTTTTTCTTCTCTAGTCTGATGGTGTGCTAAGTGCCAAGTGCCAAGTGAGGTTATGAGCTTGTCAGACAGAAAAGTGAAGGTGCCAGTAATTATGATTTTGTGGATGATGCAGTTGATGTTGAAGAAGGTATGAGTTGGCAAGGAGAGCTAGTAGACTTCCTCCAGGATGGAGGTAATGCGATCATACTTCATTAAGCCCCTGCAGAGGTGTTCTGAAGCATGGAAAATGCACTTCGGGAAGGAACAATGTGGAGTCTGAAATATGGTGATGCAATTGTAAGAGGGCTTGAACAGCAGTTCTTTTTAAGTTTATTCAAATACATTTTATTGAAATACAACAGCAGTTCTGCAGTCACTTTCCACCAGGAGTGGATTTACTTTTTTTCAGTAGAGACACTTGCTACTGGGTAATCTTAGTTATCTTGTTGATGTGTTCCTTGAGTGTGAGGTCGATGTCTAAGGGGAATCCAAGTGGCATGGCATTGGGTGAATGTTGGAGGTTGAATTCATCTAGGCTCATGACAGTGAGGCAGATTTTGGACTAGCTATGACATGTTGTTTGTGGTGAATGACAGGAATTCTCTTTCGGATGGGTTGAAGGTCAGGTTGGTGACGAACAAGTAGGTCTGAGTGAGGTGCAGGCAGTGTTCGAAGCATTGCATAACTGCACTTCTGGAGCAGAGGAGACTTTGAAAAAGAATTGTGTGTTTTCAGTCTATTGGTAAATTTTGGTGATGTTATCAGTGAGTAGATTCTTAAGAGGTTCTTGTATAGGTTGACAAAGATGCATGACAAGGTGGAACCTTGGAGATTTCACAGCTGGTAGAGCTTTTCTGGGACCTAAAGGTGCCCATGTAAATACATTGATGAGTAGGAGAACAACAAGTGGAGAATGTTGTCAGTTAATCCCACTCAAGACTTCAGAATGTGCTTAAGGGTGGGATTATCAGCACTTTTGCAAGTGGTTTATAACTCTAACAATATAAGGAAACGGAGTCATTTTTGTCTGATTAGTACAACAAAAGATACTCACAGTAACGTGTGAGAAACAACTGTCATGTTCTTTTAAGAAAAAAATCCCTCACCCACCCAAGTGGTGGCATGCTTCATCATAGGGATCCTCTTCACACTGACACTCAGCAGGGTGTCAGTGTAGGCTACAACCCTCAGTAGAAGGGATCTCTTTAAGGGTTAACAAATAGAGGAACTCCTGTGAGTGTTGATGTAGGCATAACGATTTTGATGAGTACAGAGGAGAAGATATGGTGATGTATAAACTGGAGTAAAACCGCCTCTGCCTTCTGGCAGACCCCAATTTCATTTTTGTTTCTCATGGGTAGAACTTGAAAGATTGGGGGTTCATTCACCCTGAAAAGAGTTGTTAACATGGTTCTGCCTGCATTATTAATTTCGAAAATGAGGTGTTCAAGAATTCATCAGGACCTGCCCCTATCTATGGCTCATAATACAGTGAATAATCAAGTGTAAAGAAAATAAAGATACAAAGCCAGTGGCATTGTTGAGTTAGAAGGCCACACATATGGGACAGAGTTATGTTCGGAAATAAAATACACATATTTTTTCAGGGGCTTAGGTTCCCTAAGGTGAGTTTGGAGCATGAGGTAAGGCACAACGTTTAACACCATAAGGGTAATCAGTTCTGTGTGTTGTCATGTGTAATCTGGCAACACACCTTATGGTAGTGCTCGGTTAATCAATGATATACTGTTGGTGATAGACAGTTTCATGCACAACTTCGATCGAACCTTGGATTTTACTCTGTAGGATTTGACTCCGTAGGATTTTACGTGTAGGCAAGGCCCTTATTGCCTTTTTTTCTGTAGAGGGACTAGAAAGAATACTCAACTTGCATGCAATGTAATGGCAATTCGTTCTTTTTAGAAATTGAGATACATTCTAGTTCAAAATCACTCACCGAATCTGATTGAGCTATACGTCTCAAAGGCAGTCACATCACATATTATTCTTTAACAAACTTTTGAATTGAAAGGAGATGAAGATACAGGGAACCAGGTAAATGGTTCTCCTCCCACATACTTCACAAGGAACATCAGCCGAAGTACGGATTAGACTTCACTTTCTTCCCTCATAAAATGTGATTTAGAATTGTGATTTGAGAATGTATTAATTTGTGACTGTCACAAAATGATCTATACATTTCTGTCAGCATATGCTTATATAGAATGCACATGTTGACATTCTAATTATAGTATTTATCTATCTCTTCTCCACCTAGTCGAGGTATTATATTTTTTTCTGTGGTCAGGAAGGGATTTTGGGGGTGATTCTGATTCTGGCGGGCGGCGGAGGCCGCCCGCCAGAATTCCGCCCCCAAAATACCGCGCCGCGGTCAAAAGACCGCAGCGGGTATATCAAGTTTTCCCCTGGGCTGGCGGGCGGCCGCCAAAAGGCCGCCCGCCAGCCCAGGGGAAAACGACCTTCCCACGAGGATGCCGGCTCGTAATCGAGCCGGCGGAGTGGGAAGGTGCGACGGGTGCTACTGCACCCGTCGCGTATTTCACTGTCTGCCAAGCAGACAGTGAAATACTTGTAGGGGCCCTCTTACGGGGGCCCCTGCAGTGCCCATGCCAGTGGCATGGGCACTGCAGGGGCCCCCAGGGGCCCCGCGACCCCCCCTACCGCCATCCGGTTCCCGGCGGGCGGACCGCCGGGAACTGGATGGCGGTAGGGGGGGTCGGAATCCCCTCGGCGGCGCAGCTAGCTGCGCCGCCTTGGAGGATTCAACAGGGCAGCGGTACACTGGCGGGAGACCGCCAGTGTTGCCGGTCTGACCGCGGCTTTACCGCCGCGGTCAGAATGCCCTGCGGGGCACCGCCGGCCTGTCAGCGGTGCTCCCGCCGACCCTGGCCCCGGCGGTCTAAGACCGCCGGGGTCAGAATCACCCCCTTTGTGTTTTTGTATGTAGCTGTCTCTGTAATGCACCATGATACGAAGCTGTGTTAGTAGGTATTTAGGAGATGGTTGACACTGTTATGATCTTGTCATTGTGGTTTGACTGCATTTTCCATGACTTTGCAAATGTAGGTTAGGTGAGTGATGGGACAACATTTGGCGAAGACATGAGGGACATGTGTCATTGTTTTCAGGGTTGGGAGGGTCTGGCCTGTCTTAAAACGTTCTGCCATGATGTCCTGTTTAAGGACTGTGATGACTATACTAACAATAGAGAATAGGGATTAGAAAGCGTTTTCAAAGAAAGCTTTGATGAAGGACAAGGACATAGCATCATCTTCATCAGAACCAGTTTTGATGTTCAGGATGCTACCGAAGGTCCGTGTAAAACAGGAGATTTGAGAATGCAGCGTGGACGGGTGGGTGTCAGAATAGAAGTAATCTTGGTGTTGTTAATACTGTCAGATGGTTTGTTTTTTAAATTAACAATGGGATTATTGGCATTGCAATTTTCTGTCAAGTATGATACTGGAAGGTTTGGCAATGGGTTGATGCAGAGCTTCTATTGGCTGCTTCTTTCATAACATTGGTATACTAATTGGTTTTGACTATTGTGATGAGTTGTCTGTGTTGCTCAGATGGACATCAGTAGAATGAGATCATCAAGGATTCTGCTTTATTAGGGCACCCAGAGGCGAAGCCCAGCATAGTTGTATTGTTTTCAACTCCTGTGGCTGGAGTCTATAATATAGCCTTAGAACCCGCCGTAGCGGGGTCTACCGGCTATTAAAGGCCCGCTCCCGCATTAAAGGCCGGAGCCGAAGGTAAGTCACAAACACACCCTAAATTAACATGTGCTCACCCCCTGGTAGCTTGGCACAGAGCAGTCAGGCCTAACTTAAGAGACAATTTGTTAAGTATTTGTACAACTCTTCGAACAGTGAAAACATCACACAAAAAGATACCACAACTGGTTAGAAAAATAGAGCTGAATTATATGAACAAAAAAGGGCCAAAATGACAGAAGAACAAATAGTAGCACTCAAGATATGAATTTTTAAAGAATAAAATTAGATGTAGTGCCAGAAGTATAAAACGCCAACCACGACTATCTGGTTTTGCTGGACTGAGTCAAATATGAAAATTCAGGCTGACTGCCAAGGAGTGTGGGTTGGATATAGGGACCAGCCTTGCCCTGCTGAAAACAGCACCTTGGTTCAGAATTGTATCAATGTGAAGAACAAGATGCGAGAAGCAAAGGAGGCAATGCATTGGTGTTGATCCTGCAGATGTAGGTGATGTGTTCCAAGCTGCACAAAGTTGGAGATGCGTTGGTTCTGAGCTGCACAAAGTTATAGATGCATTGTGCAGTCTACAGTGCTGTGTTCCTGATCCTCGAAGAAGCAGCAACGCACTATCATCGACGGCGATGCAGTGTCTCTATCCTTGCGGGAGCGGCAATAAATCAGCGTTGATTGAGATGCTCTGGTTACGAGATGCACAATGGTGTAGATGCATGGATTTTCAACTACAGCAGCACTTTATACCCACTTCCCAGGGCCCAAGACTCAATTGGCACCACTTGGCAGGGCAAGTCCTGCCCTGGCTCCAAACTCACTACAGGGGGGGTATTCATTCCTTTGTGTGGGGTCATGGCACAGCCTATTCAGTGGTAAGTGTGAAGCTGTGGCCAGCTTCTTCCACCCATCCTGCCCAGAATGGCCCATCAGGATGCCGATGAGCCATCAGTCACACCTAAGCTTCCTTTGTGTGTGCCGCTCCAACCCAGACATGTATTGGAGACAGTCTGCAGGGACACAGGGCTAATTGCCAACATTCTGAAAGTGGCATTTGGAAATTATAAAAACAAATCTGAGTTTAGCATTACAATTCCATAGGTACTAAATATGACAGGTGTACTCCTTCCCAATCAGGAATTGCAGCTTATGAAATATAATAAGTATTAACCAATGTTTTCAAGTGAGGGGGTAAGCCTCACAGTAGTGAAAATGAAATTGAGAGGTTTTCACTACCAGGACATATACAACTTAGAAGTATATGTCCTGCTATTTATTTACATAGCACACGGCACTATGGGCTACTTAGGGCCTACATAAAGGGTGACTTGTATGTAATAAAATGGGTGTTTCAGGCTTGGCAAGGGTTTTTTAATGCCAAGTCAACATGGCAGTGTAACACTGCTTTCAGACTGCAAAGGCAGGACTGGGACATGTTTGAAAGTGATACTTAAAGTGGGCGGCACAAACAAAGCTGCAAGTCCATTAGCAGCATTTAATTTACAGGCTCAGGGCACATGTAGTGCATTTTGCCATAGAATTATAAGTAAATAAATATGCTAATTCGGTATATACCAATCAAGCCATGTTTTAGGGAAGGAGCACATGCACTTTAGCACTGGTCAGCAGTTATAAAGAGCTCAGAGTCCTAAAGCCAACAAAAATAAATCACCAAAGATGTGAGACAAGCAGGCAAAAGGAGAAGAAGAAGATACCTGAAGGTGGAATATTTATGTATTCTTTTTATGTATTACTGTTTTTTAAATAATTTTCATCATATTTTTAAATATACTTTGATATTTTAAGTGATTTAGATATGTATTACTTATTTGTTGATAGTAATTTATAGTGTCTTAGTGGATTGTTGGGTTTGTAGCTGAATAAGTAATAATTAATTAATAATTTGAAATCAAATATTTGATTGATTTATAATTATATAAATTATGTAATAATTATATATTTTAGTTATATTTTAGGTGTTGGTTGCTAGTGTTATAGGGATTTAGAGTGGGGAGTTATATAAGTAATAATTAACAATTAATTATTAATTGATTGAAAACGATTTGCTTGATTGATAATCATATAAATTGTGCACTATTTATTTTAGTTTGGTTTTAGGGTGGGCTGCTAGTTTTGTAGAGGTATATGGTGGGAAGTTAATTAAGTAATAAAGTGGTGCTTAAATATTTATTTTAATATTTTTATATTTTTATAACAGTAAATAATTATTATTACAATAATAAATACTGTGTATTTGTGTCAAATGTTCAATTGGTAGTTATAGTTGGACCCAGTTTCTATAGAAATATAATTTTTTGTTTTGCTAACCCAGTTAGTTCCGTTTTATGAATCCTCACAAAACTTTTTAAACTTCTACTTTGCTAAGGTCAGCTTCCCGTCTTAAAAATTTCGGAGTGATTTGTCAAGCAGGGGACAAGAAAAAAGGGGGGTCCCAAAACGCGTTTTCCTCATGAATTTTTCCACAGGGCTTTTAGACACGTCTACAGCCCAAACCACTGAATGGAATAACACCAAATTTGGCAAAAAAGGTAGATTTTGTTGTGCAGATCATACTTTTGGTGAAAATCAATTCAGTAGTTTTGGAGAAATTTAAGGGCAATAAATATAGATAGAAAGGAACCCACACTCTATGAGAAGAATCTGATTGGATGGCCGCAACCTGACAGAAAAATTGCAGCTGCCATTTTGTTTGTCGCATCTGCTCCGGGGTGGAAACAGAAGATAGAAAAAAAACATAAGGTGGTCAGGAACCAGGTATCCTGACCCCATAGGATACATAGATGGATCACTTAGGGACTCCTCGTAGGCAAAAAATTTACAATTATTGTTCTTTTTCAATTCACAAATCTGTGGATCCATGGATCCCAGATTTGCGAATCCATTTGAAGATTCATGAATCCAAAGAAGAATTTAAAATAACACACCTGTATGCAGCTTGGGTTTGGGTGCATGGAGGAGGGCTGGCCCCTGGGACTGGCCATCCAGGCACTGCCTATATTCAGGTATGTGCATGCTAAAAAAACAAAGAAATTCACGGAAAAAAACAAAGGTTACAGGGATGTTATAGTTAGGTTCTGAATTTCCGTGCACTAAACCTTAGAAAGTCAGCAGTTATATTTAGAAATATTTGAAGTAACTCTAACTTGCGCCCTAAGGTAACTATAACTTGCACATTTGCCATGCACAGTTATTTTGTCATAAATTTTACTGCAAATAGTAGATTGATATTATCAATGATGTTATCTATTGTTTTGTATACTTAAAATGTGAGCCTAACTATAACGTCCCTGTAACCTTTGGTTGTTTAAGTGAATTTCTATGTTTTCTAACATTTAATTTCCTAACTATAATATACCTGTAACCTTTGTTTTTTCAGTGAATTTCTAATTCTTTTTCAAACGTTTAGTAGTTTTCATTACTATAAATTAATCCAACCACCAACATGCATGGCTTTCGGCTGTGCATTATGTGGTTTGCCAGGGGCCAACCCCCTATAAGAACTCAACCTTGCACCGTGCGTAGCCTTTGCCCATGTGCAGCAGGGGTTGCCCACAAGGCCTGCCCTGCAGCCAGTTCATGTGTCTAACCATCCAAAACCTCCTCTGTACATGGCTCTTTGGCCATATGTGGCAGGAGTTGGCTGAATCATATCTCCCTGGGTGTGAGAATGGGTGTAAGAGGGTGTATCTGGGAGTGAGAGTGGCTGTGAGAGTCCCTGTCTGGGTGTGAGAGTGCGTGCACCACTGTCTTAGTTAGTGCGTAAGTGTCTGCACAGTTGTGTGAGTGGCTGCATGAGGGTGTCAGTGGGTTTGTGAGTGAGTGTAGGAAATTACCATCTTGCCTGGCATGTTACCCCCATTTTATACTTGTATGTCAGTTTGTGTTTGCCTTTCTCACTGGGATCCTGCTAGCCAGGACCCCAGTGCTCATAGTTTGTGGCCTGAATGTTTTCCCTGTGTGGTGCCTAACTGTGTCACTGAGGCTCTGCTAACCAGAACCTCAGTGCTTATGCTTTCTCTGCTTTAAAAAATGTCTCTGCAGGCAATTCTGATTGGCACACTGGAACACCCTTATAATCCCCTAGTATATGGTACCCAGGTACCCAGGGTATTGGGTTTCCAGGAGATCCTGCAGCATTTCTTTTACCACCCATAGGGAGCTCAGACAATTCTTACACAGGACTGCCACTGCAGCCTGCGTGAAATAACGTCCACGTTATTTCACAGCCATTTTACAATGCACTTAAGTAACTTGTAAGTCATCTATATGTCTAACCCTCACCTAGTGAAGGTTAGGTGCAAAGTTATTAAGTGTGAGGGTACCCTGGCACTAGCCAAGGCACCCCCAAATAGTTCAGGGCAATTTCCCCGGACTTTGTGAGTGCGAGGACACCATTACACGTGTGCACTACATAGAGGTCAATACCTATATGAAGCTTCACAATGGTAACTCCGAATATGGCCATGTAACATGCCTAAGATCATGGAATTGCCCCCCCATGCCAAATCGGGTATTGGGGTTCCAATCCCATGCATCCCGAGGCTCCAGCATGGACCCCGGGTACTGCCAAAACAGCTCTCTGGGGTTTTTACTGCAGCTACCGCTGCTGCCAACCCACAGACAGGCTTCTGCCCTACTGGGGTCTGGGCAGCCCAGCCCCAGGAAGGCAGAACAAAGGATTTCCTCTGAGACAGGGTGTTACACCCTCTCCCTTTGGAAATAGGTGTTAAGGGCCTGAGAGGAGTAGCCTCTCCTGGCCTCTGGGAATGCTTCGAAGGGCACAGATGATGCCCTCCTTGCATAAACCCGTCTACACCAGTTCAGGGATCAATGGAGGCCTCTGAATGGGCAGTGCCAGCAGGTGACGTCAGAGCCCCTCCTGATAGGTGCTTACCTGACTAGGTGGCCAATCCCCCTCTGAGGGCTATTTAGGGTCTCTCCTGTGGGCTTCTCTTCAGATAACGAATGCTAGAGCTCACCAGAGTTCCTCTGCATCTCCCTCTTCGACTTCTGCCAAGGATCGACCGCTGACTGCTCCAGGACACCTGCAAAACCACAACAAAGTAGCAAGAAGACGACCAGCAACATTGTAGCACCTAATCCTGCTGGCTATCTCAACTGTTTCCTGGTGGTACATGCTCTGAGGGTGGTCTGCCTTCACCCTGTACTGTAAGCCAAGAAGAAATCTCCTGTGAGTCGACGGAATCTTCACCCTGCTAACGCAGGCACCAAACTTCTGCTTCAACGGACCTCTGGGTCCCCTCTCATCTTGACGAGCATAGTCCCTGGAACACAGGAACTGGATCCAAGTGACCCCGACAGTCCAGTGGTCCATCTGTACAAATTTGTTGAGCTAAGTCCTTGCCTCCCTACGCCAGACAACAGTCCTGTGTACTGCGTGAACTGCAGCTGCTAGGGCTTCTGTGCACTTTTGCAAGGAATCCTTTGTGCACAGCACAGCCCAGGTCTCCAGCACTCCGTCCTGCATTGCCCAACTCGCTGAGTTGACCACCGGCTTCGTGGGTCTCTCCTTTGTAGTGTTGAGAAGACCGCTGTGCTCAGTTTTCTTGAACCTCTGTTCAAGTACTTCTGCGGGTGCTGCCTGCTTCTGCGTGGGCTCTCTGTGCTGCTTAGAGCCCCCTCTGTCTCCTCCTCCAAGGGGCGACCTCCTGGTCCTTCCTGGGCAGAATCCATTTTCTTCAACCATGACCTTTGCAGCTAGCAAAGCTTGCTTCTGGTCTTTCTGCGTGGAAACAACTCTGCATCCTACAACACACCGTGGGACATCTTCTGTGCAAAGGAGAAGTTCCTGGCATCTTCTGTCGTTCCAGAATCTTCAGCTTCTGCCACCCTGAGGCAGCCATTTTGCACCTTCATCCGGGGTTTAGTGGGATCCTGCCCCCCTCTTGGACTTGGTCCCCTTCCTTTGCAGGTCCTCAGGTCCAGGAATCCATCTTCAGTGCTTTGCAGTCTGTTGTGGTCTTTGCAGAATCTCCTATCACGACTTTAGTGTGTTTTTGGGGAAGTAGGGCAACTTTACTCCTACTTTTCAGGGTCTTGGGGTGGGGTATCCCAGCGACCCTCTACCCACTACACTAGGCCTGGGGTCCCTAAGTGGTTCGCATTCCACTTTCTTAGTATATGGTTTGTGTTGCCCCAATGCCTATTGCATCCTATTGTATTCTACAGTGTTTGCACTACTTTTCTGTTTACTTACCTGATTTTGGTTTGTGTGTATATTTTGTGTAATTTTACTTACCTCCTAAGGGAGTATATCCTCTGAGATATTTTTGGCACATCGTCACTAAAATAAAGTACCTTTATTTTTAGTAACTCTGAGTATTGTGATTCTTATGATATAGTTGTATATGATATAAGTGGTATAGTAGGAGCTTTGCATGTCTCCTAGTTCAGCCTAAGCTGCTCTGAAATAGCTACCTCTATCAGCCTAAGCTGCTAGAACACTACTAATCTACTAAGGGATAACTGGACCTGGCACAAGGTGTAAGTACCATCAGGTACCCACTATAAGCCAGGCCAGCCTTCTACAGTGAGTGTGTGAGAGTCCAACTGGGTCTGTCAGTGGGTGCATGAGTGGGTCTTTGAGTGGCTGCATAAGGGTCTGAGTGGGTGTGTGAGTGAGAGAAAGTTATTGAAAGAGAGAGAGAGTGAAAGGGAGAGAGATAGAGGCCCTCATTTCGACCATGGCAGTCAGTGATAAAGTGGTAGTAATATCGCCAACAGGCCGGCGGTAACTACCTCCAAATAATGACCATGGCAGAAAGATCTCCGAAAGACAGCCAATGTACCACACTGACCGCCAGGCACCACGGCGGTAGCTGTCTACAGCCTGGCAGAAGTCAAAGTTCCACCCACCATATTATGATAAGACAATCCGCCACATTTTCCGGGGTGGTACCAATGACCTGGTGGAAACACTGCACAGAAGTGAAAGGACTCACCATTGGAGATACAGGGAAGATTCACACCACCATAGAACCAGAACTGCAAGTATTTCTGATGATATTCTATGTTCTGCTCCACCACGAACACGAACGCCGGCGAAGACGACAACAGTGAGTACAGCTGCCTAGCACACAAGGGAGGAGGGGAGGAAAATGACAGTGACACACACAAGCACCATACACACACCACACACACACACACACACACCATACACACAACCAGCTGCACAAGAAAACAAGTTAATCTCCCTAAATTGGTTGACTAATGCAAGGACAACAGGAATGTACCAAAGGGCTTGTAATAAGATCAACACAGTATAAATAAAAATTTAGCCAATGCTACAGATATTTACAAATGTGCAGAAAAAGGGCCACCGCCCAGTCCTCAGTTTGCGTGGCCCACATGGCCACAGGCCCAAGTCCAAGGCTCTACTTGTCACCTGAATCAATACGGAGAGAACACTGCAGGGGCATCAGTTGGCAAATAGGCAGGCACCTCGGGGGGTGGAGGGGCACCTCAGCTGGAAGCGGAAACAAGACCACTGATTCTGGAGGGGGCAACATGCCCTGTGCTTGGTCCTGGGGAGTGCAAGGCCACAGTCTCACAAGTGGGTGTCTTGCCCACTGGTTCTGGAGGGGGCAACATGCCCTGTGCTTTGTCCTGGGGAGTGATAGGCCATAGTCTCTTGACTGGTTGTCTTCCCCACTAGTTCTGGAGGGGACAGGCTGCACAGCAGCCCATGGAGGCTGATTACATAGCATCCACTGGCGGTGACGGCTGCACTATGGAGGTGCTGGTGGTGGTGGGAGGCTCCTGCACAGCCCCTGCACCCTTGGATGGCTGCACTGTGGTGACGCAGGTGGTAGTGGTGGGAGGCTCTTGCACAGCCCCTGCAACCTCGGATGGCTGCACTGTGATGGTGGTGGTGGTGGGAGGTTCCTTCCCAGCCTATGCACCTTCAGATGGCTTCACTGTGCAGGTGCTGGAGGTACTGGTGGGAGGCTCCTGCGAGACCCCTGTACCTTCGGATGGCTGCACTGTGGTGGTGGTGGTGGTGGGAGACTCCTGCACAGCCCCTGCACCCTGCGATGGTTACACAACCATGGTTGGTGGTGGGGGTTCCGTGACAGCTGCTGGTGCAGGGTCCTTGCCCTTCTTGCGTGCTGGTGCAGGCTCCTTCCACTTTCGGGTGGCAGGTGCAGGCTCCTTCCCCTTCTTGCCTGCTGTTGCAGTCTCCCTGCCCTTCTTGCCTGCTAGTGAAGGCTCCTTCCCCTTTCAGATGGCAGGTGCAGGCTCCTTCTCCTTTCGGCTGGCTGGTGAAGGCTCCTTCCCCTTCAGTTTATGAGGCCTAGTATCCTTTCCACCACAAGTACGTGTGATGGAACTGAGCCTGTGGACTCTCTGGCTGCGGTGCTTGGCTGGGTTCTTCCTATCCTGGCCATACGTGCAGGGCGGGGGTGGGAAGGGTTAGGGAAGAGGTAAATGGTAGAAAGGAAAAGCTTTTTAGGGACATTGGGGCGGGAAGAGGGAGAAGTAATGGGAGTGGAGGATGAGGGAGTGGTTGTTGGAGGTGTCTGTCTTCTGGATTTGGGTGCAGGTGAATGGGCTGTATGCTGTTGTGAGGTGGATGGCTGTTGGGTGTCTGAGTGCTTGCTTTTGTGTACTTTAGGAGGGGGGGCAGACACAGTGGGAGAGGAAACAGGGGACGTGTGCATGGCTGTTGTGGAGGTGTCTGCCATTGAGGTGTGTGTTCTGCTTGGTGTGGTGATGATGCAGGTAGTGGATGTTGATGTAGTGCATGCAGGTTTGAGTGTAGATATGACTGGGAGGGAGGTGGAGGAGGAGGAAGAGGGGTAGACTGTGGAAATAGTGGATGTTGTTGTGTCTGCAACTGGATGGTGTTTGTGTGAGTGCCTGTGGGATGAAGTGTGGTCCTTGTGTTTGCCTGTGACACTCCTGGGTGTTGTCCTGTGTGCATGCTCATCTTGCTGTGTGCTTGGGATTGGTTGGGGTTGAGGAGAATGGGACTGGGAAGTGGTAGTTGGAGGGGGGATGGTGGAAACAGGGACAATGGCTGCCATCAGAGGCCAGAGCCTGGATCAATCTCTTTTGGGCCACCAATCCCGTGTGAATGCCCTCCAGGAATGCATTAGATTGTTGCATCTGGGCTGTCTGCCCCTGGATGGCATTCACAATGGTTGACTGCCCTACTGAGATGGATCTCAGAAGGTAAATAGCCTCCTCATTCAGGGCAGGAGGGCTCACTGGTGCAGGGCCTGAGGTGCCTGGGGCGAAGGAGATGCCCACCCTCCTGGGTGAGCGGGCACGGGCAACTCGCTTAGGGGCTGCTGGGAGGGTGGTGCTGGTATGGAGGGTGGCAGCTGTACCTGTAGCTGGGGTGGTCACAGAAGTGCCCGCCACCACCAGGGAGCTTCCATCAGAGGAGGTATCTGAGTCTGAAATGTCCCCTCCAGGCTCTGCCATGGTGTTTCCCTCGCCCTCCATCCCACTGGTGCCCTCAGCGTCGGTGGACTCTGCCTCCTGGGTTCTGTGGGATGCAGCTCCCCCCATCACCGGTGCCTCTGCTCCTCCACCAGATGATGCTAATGCGCATAAGAACAGGATGACAAAAGAAGAAAGGGGGGAGAGAGACAAAGGATACACTGGGTCAATGGCTGCATCAACACAACTTTGGCGTACACAGCACCCTCACACACAGGGAACAGGCCTACGCACTATGCATTGCACCACCACTGATATTGCTAGCTACAAAGGCATGGGGAGGGGCAACTGCAGCACATCTGGGACCCACTCAGCCCTGACCAGTAGTGGATGCTTACAAGCTAGGTAGGCAGGATTATCCCTTCAGAACCCTGGCCACAAGAGGATCTACGCTGCTATGTCAGGCCTGGCCTAGGGGCACCCACTAACACACATCCACCACCTAATTAACACCCCACCAACCGTAAGTTATAATGTTAGCCACTGTACTCACCCCCTTGTGGCTGCTGTGATACCCTCAAGCGCCCATCCAGCTCTGGTTATGCCACCGCCAGTATGCAGGGCATCAGGGGGGTCAGGGTCGGACGGGCACCCCTTCCTCATTGGGAGGGCATTCCCAGCTGGGCCTCTGCCATTTTCCGTGCCCAGAATCTCAGGTCCTCCCATTTGCAATAATGGGTGCTCCGCCTGCCATAGACCCCCAGGGTCTGCACGTCCTTGGCAATGGCATGCCATATACCCTTCCTTTGATGGGTGCTGACCTGCAGAGGCAATACAGACAGGAAAACACCATTAGACAAACAGTCTAGTCAGTTACACATATGGCCCACCATACCCGTTTATAGCACTATTCGTACACACATAGCCCAGTACCCAATGTGTACCCAGCCAGAAGGACACCACCCCCCTTACACGGAGCCATCACACACATATCCATGCATCCTTCTCACATGCATCGTCCCCAAGGTGTACTCACCTGTTGGTCTGGAGGCCCATACAGCAGTCCGTACTGGGTTAGGACCCCATCCACCAGTCTCTCCAATTTCTCCGAAGTGAAGGCTGGGGCCCTTTCTCCAGTCACAAGGGCCATGGTAGGTTCCAGACACAGGTCACAGCAGCAAATGCAGTGTAGGTACTCTCCTATGGAAGGTCAGGTAGCAAGTGAGGAATCAGATAGAAAATGGTGGACCACGGTGGTGCATACCGTCACCGCCGGCGTAGATCACCATTGGCCACTGTACCTCATAGGGCCCAATATTATCCAATGAGGAATTGCACAGCAGTCCCTGACCGCCTCCGCCACGGCGCACAACGTCAGCAGAATAACCTCACTTCCACCTGTCCCTCCACACAGGACAGGCAGACACCATTTCATGGGGGGGGGGGCAGCCCTATGGAATCATGCTGCGTCACTGGAGAAATAGGCACATACTGGTCAAATCACACTAACCCATTACATGTTTACAGAATGCTAATTACTGTTGTGGCTCTAATGTTAAGTTTGAGACAGCCTCCTCACTCTTGTGTCCCTTTGGAGATGGAGACATACCCCCATAGAAAAACCCCTGGTTGACTTGGCTACACTGGAGGACACGCATATTATACTCACCCATAGACTGGACGGGCCACAATCACAGAGCTGTGTGCCCAGTTGGAACCTGACCTGATCTCAGCTATCCGTCATCCCACTGGGATCCCCTCTTGTGCAAGTGCTATCAGTACTCCATTTCCTGGCTACTGGTTCTTTCCAAGTGACAGTGGGCTTGGAAGCAAGAATGTCATAGCCAATGTTCTCAAACATGCTGACAAAAGTGTTGTCTGCCCTGATCAAACACATGTGCAGCTACATTGTTTTCCCCCAGGTTGAGGGTTTGGCCACAGTGGAGGCCGAGTTTTATGCAATGGGACATATCCCCAACATAACTGGGGCGATTGATGATTGCCCCCCCCGCCAGAATGAACAGGTGTTCAGGAATCGAAAGAGTTTTCACTCCATGAATGTTCAGATGGTGTGCTTGGCGGACCAGTACATCTCCCATGTCAATGTGAAGTATCCTGGGTCAGTGCATGATGCCTTTGTCCTGTAGAATGGCAGCATACCAAATGTGATGGGCCAACTACAGAGGCACAGGGTGTGGCTTAGAGGTAAGCTTTGGTTCCCAGCCATTACATGTTGGTGTATGGGTATGGTGTGGGCCATATGGGAAAGTGTGTGGCTAAATGTTGTCCCTTAATATTTGCAGGTGACTCTGGTTACCCAAACCTATCATGGCTGCTGACCCCTGTGAGGAATGCCAGGACAAGGGCAGAAGAATGTTATAATGAGGCACATGGGCAAACCAGAAGGATTATTGAGAGAACCTTTGGCCTCCTGAAGGCCAGGTTCCGGTGCCTCCATCCCAGTGCTACTCACCCAAGAAGGTCTGCCAGATAGTAGTGGCATGTGGCATGTTGCACAACCTGGCCCTCAGACGCCATGTACCTTTTCTGCTGGAGGAGGAGACTGGAGATGCCCCTGTGGCAGCAGTAGACCCTGTGGACAGTGAAGATGAGGAGGCAGAGGGTGAGGATGAGGACAACAGAACATCTGTGATCTGTCAGTACTTCGAATGACACACAGGTAAGACAGTGTGACTTTACATTTCAACGACTTTGGTTGTAATCTGTGTGGCAATGGCATGCTGATATTTCCTACTTCTATGCCCGCTTACTGTTCCCTCTGGCAATTCATTTTGCAGATGTTGGAGGATTGACAAATACTCCTGGTGTGATCACTACACCCAGCTACAGGTCATTAGCATATGCTCATTCTATGTACAGTTCACTCCAAATAGATTTTTGTCAAAGGTTGTTTATTGAAGTGCTAACATATAGGGGGAAAGTGCAATGGGATGGGGTGATGATGAAAAGTCCAGGGTATTGTTCCAGTCTGTTTGCAGCACAGGTGCATTGTCCAAGGGGATATAGGAAGGGGAGCAATGGCAGTTCAAGGTGGACAGGGTGAATGAGTGGGACACAAGGGGGACAATCAGGAGAGTCTCATTTCCTCGTGGGGGTCTTGGCATGTGTCTCTGGCTTCTGTCTGGATCACAGGGAACGTTTGCGGGGTGGTTCACCTTCTGCGGGGGAGTGGTGCTAGTGGCCTGTGAGTCCTGTGGTGGGGCCTCCTGGCCACTAGTGGCAGTGGAGGTGGAAGGCTGTTCAGATGTCTGGCTAGTGGCAGGGGCCCGCTGGTGTGAGACTGCCTCCCTCATAATGTTGACCATGTCTGCCAGCACCCCTGCTATGGAGATCAGGGTGTTGTTGATGGCCTGTAAGTCCTCCCTGATCCCCTGGTACTGTCCCTCCTGTAGCCGCCTGTTCTCCTGCACGTTGTCCAGGATCGGACCCATCATGTCCTGGGAAGGTTGGTAGGCTCCCAGGATCTCGGAGAGTGTCTCCTGGAGAGTTTGTTCCCTGGGCCTGTCCTTCTCCTGGCGCAGAGCTCTCCTCCCAGTTTCCCTGTTGGCCTGTGCCTCTGTCCCCTAAACCGTGTGCCCACTGCCACTGACCCCAGGTCCCTGATTGTCCTGTGTGCGAGGAGTGGCCTGGGGTCCCTGTAGAGGAAGACACACTGCTGATTGACGTGTCCTGGAGACAGAGGTGTGGGTACAGTGGGTGAGTGCTGTGGTGTTGGTTCCTGATGGGGGAGGCTCTGTGGTGGTGTGTGACTGAGCTTGGGTAATCGGCTGTCCAGTGGTCCCTGATGGGCCAGGTAAATCGTCCACATCCTGAAGTCCAGAGTTACTGTCATCACTGTGGGCCTCTTCTGTTGGGGGATTGGATAGTGCTGGCACCTCCTCTCCGGTGACATTGTAAATTATGTGTTATGGTTTATGTGTATGACATATTGCACATCCCTGGCTTCGCCTCTATGGTTGGATTTGCCCTGCTAGCTTTCACTTTTGTATGTTAGTGTATGGTGGGATTGTTAGTTCTCTATGCTGTGTATGCTTTAGTGATGAGTGCCCATGCAGGGTTGTGAGGGGTGTCCATGCATTGGTACAGCATGCAGGGCTTAGCATTGGGATAAGTTAGATATGATGGTGGAGTGTGTGGGATGGAGTGGACTGATGGGAGTGAGGGTGAGGTATGTGATCGTTTGCAGGTAGGGGGATGATGATAGTAGACTTACCAGAGTCTAGTCCTCCTCCGACTCCGGCCAGCACCTCAGGATGCAGTATTGCCAAGACTTGCTCCTCCCATGCTGTGAGTGGTGGGGATGAGGTGTGGGTCCACCACCAGTCCTCTGGATAGCGAGCTGGTGTCTTGCTGCCATGGAACGTACCTTCCCCCGTAGGTCGTTCCACCTCTTCCTGATGTTATCTCTAGTTCTTGGGTGCTGTCCCATGGCGTTGACCCTGTCCACGTTTCTCCGCCATTGCTCCATCTTCCTGGCTATTGATATCTGCTGCACCTGTGCTCCAAATAGCTGTGGCTCTACCCTGACAATTTCCTCCATCATGACCCTTAGCTCCTCCTCTGTGAAATGAGGGAGTCTTTGTGGTGCCATGGGTTTTATGTAAGGTGTGTTGGTGAGGGTGTGTTGAGTAATGTGTTGGGGTGTGTGATATGGAGTGCGTGAGTGGAGTATAGGTGTGAATAGTGTGTGGCTCTATTTGTGTCAGTAGTCTTGGTGTCTCTCTGTTGGCAATGATTTGTAATCGTACAGGGTTGTGGGTAATGTGGGTGTGTGTTTTGTAGTGGTATGGGTGTGTGGGTGTCGTGTGTGTATGGTGTCAGGTGTGTGTTGTTTGAATTGTCCAATGTGGTGGTGTTTTGTATGTGGGTATCCATTGTGAGTGCGGCGGTATGTACCGCCAATGGTTTATTGCCGTTGAATGTCCGCTGTGGTGACTCGTGGGTCATAATGTGATGGGCGTTGTTCTGTTGACGTAACGGTGTGCGTTTTGATACTGCCACTTTATCACTGACCTTTGGGCTGGCAGATTTGTGTATGTGGTTGAATTCTGTCGGATTGGTGTGTGTGTCATAATATGGTGAACGGGTATCCTCCACCGCTGCAGTAAGTTGGTGGCCATCATCGTGCTGGTAAGCAGCATTTCCCGCCAATATCATAATGAAGGCCTGAGTCTTCTAAGCCAGTGGTTCCCAAACAGGGGGTCTGTGACAGCTTAGAAAAATAAATAATATTAACAGATTAGTTCCCCAGCTTTTAGTAATGAGTCAGTAGGGGGCTGGGGATTCCAATAAAGATTCAGTGGGGGTGCCCGGGCTCCAGTAATGATAAAGTGGGGGTCCACAGAAGTCAAAAGGTTGGAACCAGTGTATCTAAGCTTTGATGGATGAGCAACTTAGGAGGTGCTTTTAACAGCCGCCCCCTGCTTGCTGAAGCAAAGCTTTCATCTCTGTTCCATGCACGCATGGAGGGAATGGAGATGAAGTGTCCACTTTCAGACAGCAGGTCCTGCTTGACAGGTCTCGCTGTTTGAAACTGGAGTGTTTGATGTGACTTGGCTGCAGCTTTGAAGCACTATGGGCACCCCCTGGACATATCAGGAGCTGGCCCTGGGGGGTGGAGGTCCCCAGGGCCATCAGTGGCTCCTCCAAGGGGGTCATGCAGCCAACCTCCAACTTAGAGGAAGCCTCGGGGAGGCCTCCCCCACACAAGTAATTATTGTAGCTCCAGGGAGGTGGTGATCCTAGGGGTGTGTGGGGGCTGGGTGCTCCCCCATGTATTATTAGTTTAATGCCCTGGGGGGGTGGTGGTCACCGGGGCAGCAGGAGGGGGCCAGGCACCCACCCCGCATTATAATATAAATGCCCGCAGGACTTGACCCACCTGGGGGCTTCAAAAAAACAAAGCACGGAAGCCCACGCTTAATTTTTTTTTTTAATTACAGCAGATCCGCGTCTCCACCGTGACTTTTTTTTTTTTATTATTATTTTTGCTTTTGGGGGGGGGGGGGGTCATCGTGACTATACCCTGGCCACTTTTTTTTTTTTTTTTACAGTTTTTTCAGGGACTTTTTTGAGTCCCAACATGGCTGCCAACACTTCCTCGTTTGAAGTGTTGGCAGCCAATCAGATCTCAGCATGAGTTTGGGTGGGGTTGCAAATCCTATGCATCCATACAAAATTGGATTTCCTTACATTTCTCAAAAACTACTGAAAGTTACACCAATTAAAAAAAAGGGCTCTTTCTGGACCAAGAGCTACCTTTCTACCAAGTTTGGTATAATTCCGCCGAGTGGTTTTTGTGCTATTGCTGTTTTTCTATGGGAATCAACATTGGAAACGCTCTAAATTTCACACAACCTTTCTCTCGGCCTCCACTTGATGGATCACCCCAAACGTTTCCAGACAGCAGCTCATGTTATTGTCAAATTTTTTGGGAACATTTTGTGAAGATTCATCAATTCATCAAGCGGCTTCAAGGATAAAGGCAAGAAAAAAAACAACTTTGTGCACTGAAATATATATATATATGTGTATATAGATGTATCTATATCTAAATATATATATATTTGTATATATGAATATATATACATATATGGATATATATAGATATATTATATTTATATATAAAACCAAGTAGCGGTCGTCAGTAAGTAGTTATAGTTAGGACCATGTTTCCATTGAAAAAGCATTTTTTGACATGCCTATCTATTTGGAGCTGTTTGACAAATCTTCATGAAATTTTCTAAAAAAATGTGTTCCTGAGAATCTTGTTGTACATGGGAAGTTTCAGGGTGATCTGTCATCCAGGGCAGAAAAAAAGAGGGTTCAGAAAAGTGTGTTTCCCATTATAATTCCAATAGGGATTTTGATCACAACTACAGCTCAGACTGCTGGGTGGAATTACACCACATTTGGCAGAAAGCTAGCTTTTGGCCCAGAAAGAAGCCTTTTTGTTTTTTGGTGTAAATCTGTTCAGTAGTTTTTGAGATATTAAAATAAAAAGAAATATAGATATCTAAAGGTGTAAAGGGTTCTCAAATCCTCCCAATCTGAGATCTGGTTGGCTGCCAAAACTTCAACCAGGAAGTGTGGGCAGACATCTTGGGACTCTTGGCAAAAAAAAAAAAAAAACAAGCGTGGTCTCCCGCACTTGTTTTACTAAAGTCCCCAGGTGTAACTGGTCCCGGGGGCATATGAAAAATAAAGGAGGGGACGCACAGGGTCCCCCTCCAGGGCTTATTTATACCCTGGGGACTTCACCTCCCCAGGGCTTAAATCAAATAGTATGTGGGAAAATATTTTAATTATAGTTCGGGGTCCTGTGGATCCTCACCGGGCCCTGGGGACTTCCACCTCCCTGGGGCTGATTTGAAATAATGAAGAGGGTCTGTCATGGACCCCTGACACAAGGGGCCACCACCTCCTCATGGCTGTTTCAATGTGGGTGGGGGGGCTGCATGGCCCCACTTGTGGAGACAATAATGACCCTGGGGACTGCCACCACCCAGGGCTGGCTCCTGCTATGTCCCAAGGTGCCCACACAGGGACATAGCTGTTTGCCCTGACGTGACGGGAGCTTGGACAGCTCCCATTAAGTTAGGCCAAACACAACTCTACTTTCATCATGTGAGAGGTGTCAAACAACTCTCGCTTGCTGGGATCGGAGTTGTCATCTGTTTCTCTGCCTGCAGACATGCAGGCAGGGAGAAAGAGGAAACAATTGCTCTCACAGACAGGGACAGAATCGGGTTCCTGGGGCCAAGATGGGCCTGGGGAGGAGGGCAGGTAGTCCTTCCCACACCCCAAAAAAAATGTTAAGGCTGGGACCTGGGTGATGCGGTCCCTGGGGCCGAAATCAGCCCTGGGAGGGGACACCTGGCCACTTCCTCCATTTAATAAAGGTCAGGCCCCAGGTGGTGGGGTCCCTGGGGCTGAAATTGGCGCTGGGAGGGGGGCTGTGGGGCTTTCCTCCCCCATTTAATAGTTGTGGGCTCCATAGGATGGGGTCACAGGGCTGAAATCGGCCAGGGAAGGGAGGTCTCGTGGCCCCCCTCCTGCAAACTGGTTATTCACCCAACAAGGTAGCACTTACTAACTAATCAGTAGAATGTACTGCAGTTGGATAGACATTTTGTGCAAAATTGTGGACTCTTGTTAGATGAAGAAGCAGGAGAGCTTCCATTCTGGCCATGATGCTCATTTCACAGAAAATAAACCTTAACAGGAAGCACTTACAATATAAACGTAGGAGATGCCCCAGATGAAACTCCACTTCTGGAAAGGACAAATGATCCTAAATCCAAGGCTTGGCAGTGGTAAAAAAAAATGTGCTTACTCTGCGATTCCATATTGAAAAATGATCTGAAATCCTTTGTGGAGGTGAATGCATCTTTCATCTATTGGAACACAATCAGACACTCTCACATCCACGTAGACCTTCTCACACCCACTCTCAAACCCAGCCACTCTCACAGCCACTCTCACACCCAGAGGCACCCTCTCACACCTATTCTCACACTCAGAGAGACAGGCCCTGTGGGAATTCTAAATCAACTACTTTTCAGATGAGTGCAGACTGTTGAACAGAGTGTGGAAAGTGGTAGAAGGACAAGGACTAACAATGAGAGGAGGAAGAGGATCCAGAAAAGTGAATAAAAAAGAAGGAATTTGATCACAGGCCACTGTGGGAGGAGACAATAAGAGCCTACATGCGCTGCAATAATGGCTGGTGAGACAATAAGTGACATTATCATTATTCTCCCTGATAGGACTTTGTCCAGGACTGAAAAAACTGCTCTAAGTTTTGGACTCTCTTGCTGCCCCCATCAGGTTTTAATTATGTAGAGACACATATTGACATATTAATTTATAAGGAAGCTGAAATTGGAAAAATGTAATTGTCTCAAATGTAGTGCAACTTCTAATGACACTGATGCCAAGAGAGATATTGAAAATTATATGTGTGTCCTATTTGTAACATGAATATGTTGATTATTATACATGTGTGAGAGTGAGCCTAGTGAGGTGACTGTCCCACACTAAAGCCTTACTTGATAAATTGGGCATTGTCTAGGACCATCTGTTAGCAATGGGGTCTCTAGTTGGCAGGAGTATACACCCTTGTCCCAGTAGGGACCACAATCCTAGTCAGGGTACGTCACACACAATCCAAATTATCCTGTGCCCACCCTCTGGTAGCTTGGCACTGAGCAGTCAGGCTTATCTTAGAAGGCAATGTGTAAATTAATTGTGCAATAAATCATACAGTATTACAGTGAAAATACACTACACAGGTTTAGAAAAATAGATAATATTTTTCTGAAGAAAATAAGGTCATAACGACAAAGATTCAATAAGCACAAGTTGAAATATCACTTTTGCAAGCTTTGAACAAGTGTTAAACTTTAGAAATCAACAGTTGTCTCTTTGTTACACACAGTACCTGGTATGCAACAAAAATAAAGACATGCAGAAGCCGCAGAGGAGGAGATGCCTGGAAAAATAAGGTGTGCGTTGGATTGTCTGCCGTGGTACAGATGATGCGTCATTTCTTTCCATGCTGCAAGGGGTTTGCATTGCTTTTCGGTGTGCAGTTTTGGTTCCCCACTGCGATGCAGGGTATTTGGATGCCCAGGGACTTTGTAGAGAAAAATCCTTGACGTGCTGGAAGAAATCATGGGTGCTGCGTCGATCTGGTAGGCAATGCATCTAATTTTCTGTTGCAAGGCAGGTGCTGCGTCAAATTTTCACTCGGGAAGTTGGGCTGCATCGTTCCGGACAGCTGTGCAACGTTTTGCTCCAACAGGTGGTGTGTCGATTTTTGATGCAAAAGGAGTTTCTTGAAGAGAGGAAGTCATTTTGGCCCTGAGACTTCAGAAAACAGGAGGCAAGCTCAATCCAAACCCTTGGAGAGCACTTTTGGGGAATGCAAAGTCCTTCTCAGCAACGTCAGAGGCCAGCAGGGCAGGAGGGCAACAGCAGGGCAGCAGTACTTCTCAGCAAAGCAGTCCAGATGAGTCCTTTGGGCAGCCAGGCAGTTCATCTTTACAGGTTGCAAGTGCAGGCCAGAAGTGTCTGAGTTGGTGGGGTCAGAGACCAAGTTTATAAACCCAAAAATGCCTTTGAAGTGAGGGAGACTTCAGAAAGTGGTTTTCCAGTGCACAAGTTCCCCTTTCAGTACAGTCCTGTCTGCCAGTGTCCCAGTAGGGGGTTTGGCAGTCCATTGTGTGAGGGCAGGCAACTAGCCTTCGAAATGTAAGTGTCAGGCCCTCTACCCTTCCAGCCCAGGAAGACCCATTCAGTATGCAGACTGAGTGTCCTGTGTTTGTGTTTGTCTGAGTGAAATGCACAAGGGAGCTGTCAACAAGCCCAGCCCACATGGTTTTTAAGTGCAGATAAAGGCTCACTTTCTAAAAGTGGCATTTTTAAAATAGTAATATAAAATCCAACCCTCATCAATAAGCAAGATTTCTTTATTACCATTCTGGCCATAGTAAATATGACCTGGTTACCCCTTTCTGATCAGAGTCTACCACTCAAAAAGTATATGAGGGCAGTCCTAATGCTAGTCTATGAAAGGTGCAGGACACACAGTAGTGGAAAACGAATTTAAGAGTTCATCACTATTAGGACATATAAAATACATATGTACATGTCCTGCCTTTTACCCACGTAGCAACCTGCTCTATGGGGTTACCTAGGGCCTACCTAAGGGGTGACTTATATGTAGAAAAAGGGGAGGTTAAGGCTGGGCAAGTACTTTTAAATAAAGTGGCAATGAAACTGCACACAGAGGCTTTGCAATGGCAGGTCTGGGACATGGCTAAGGGGCTACTTAGATGGGCGGCACAATCAGTGGTACAGGCCCACTAGTAGCATTTAATTTACAGGCCCTGGTCACATGTAGTTCACTTTACTAGGGACTCATAAGTATATTAAATATGCCAATTGGGTATGAACCAATGTTACCATGTTTAAGGGAGAGAGCATATGCACTTTACCACTGGTTATCAGTGGTAAATTGCACAGAGTCCTAAAACCAGCAAAAACAGTGTCAGAAAAATGATGGGTAGGCATGCAAAAAGTTGGGGGATGACTACCCTCCGCTGTCAGGTCTAACATCATCCTTATCCCAGTAGGTTTCAATTTAAATCCACCCCTTTGCCCAGTTGTCCTCTAATGTGATATATATCTTGCATGAAAGGTTTCCCAACAAACTCATGAGACTGAGAAGTAGTCATGGAACCAACTGGAATCTAACCAACAAATGCAGGCTATAGAGTCCCTTGCCTGGGATAATGTGAACATTTTCCACTTTGCAGAAAAAGGAGGCAACATTGTAGTACCTTCTAGAGAAAAGTATATCGAAGAGACAATTAGACAACTAGGTGACAACAACTGTTATGAAGTGGTAGATGATGAGAGACCTGCAATAAAAATATCATTACCTTTTAGCAACTATTGGTAGAATGAAAAGACAAGGTGCTACTGGAGTGTGAAAAATGCAACTATTTAATAAGGGAATTCACCTGTCTTTCTGTACTATATTTGCTCCCCAACATACATAAACATAAGATCAATCCCCTAGCACAGACCTATAGTATCCTCAAGGGGCAGTGCACTTGAGAATACCACCAAGTATGTTGACTCCATTTTAAGGGACTTTGTAACTATCCTTCCCATGTATACAAGACACAAGAGACTTATTTTGCAGGCTTGAGGGTCTTGAATGGGTGGATAAGTTTTGTTTATGTCACTGGATGTATGTTCCCTTTGCATGATCATTGAACATGAGGTGGGCATACATGCATGTAGAAATTTCCATAGAGCCAGTCCTTTAAGATATTTGGCTCACACTGAGATAGTGATTGACATGATTAAATATTGTTTGAAAAAAAAAAAAATTATTTTCAAGGGCGCTCAGTACAGATGGCGTTTTGGGAATGTAATGGCATGTGCTTTGACCCCAGTGTGGCTAACATCTTTATGGGCTGGTGGGAGGAGCAGTTGTCTGCTGAAGAGGTGACCATGGAAGATAAGCAACATGTTGCTCTCTGGCTCAGATACATTGATGAACTGTTTATTATCTGGAGGGGGTCGGAGAAGTCCTCTAGGACGTTTGTAGACAAACTTAAGAAAAATACACTCAATATAGATTCCATATACAACATCAGTAATACATGAATACAGTTCCTGGATGCCATTGTGTAAGTAATCAGTGGCAAAATTGGTACAAGACTTTTCAGAAAGCCCACAGCAGTCTCCTTCATGCATCATCAGCCACCCAGTGCCATAGACCAGTCAAGGAGATTGACGAGTTCAAGATACTGTTTCACAACAGGATAGGCAGCAATATGGATGACTCTGAGACAACATGCATGCTTCAACATGGAAGGTGAGTCAAATAATTGAAACATTTTGAAGTGCAACTCAAGTCTTTTCAAATTGATAGGTGAGAAACACAATGTTACATACGGTAAAGGTAGCTCCATAAGGGATCTTCTTTTGAATAGAGATATCACCCTTACCAATGGGTCTAGAGAACACAAAACGAAAGGTTTTTACCCTTGCTGCAGTTTCAAAGTATATAAAAATAGCCACAGTGTGAAGGAGTACGAGGTCTGTTTTGGGAGCGGCAGTAGCACATTCATATGCTTAAAAACACATTTTGGAACATAGGGCTATTGATCATAATGACTCCCACTACCCTGTAGCTAGTCCCAACTCCTGAGGATGTGGGACTATGTCTAGAAGGGTTTCTAACCCTATAGTTGTCTGTATGAGTATACATTCTTTGACTGAGGATTTTTGTAATTCCACCTCCTTTCTCTTCTGTCGACTAGTATCCATGAAGAATTGTTTAATTCAGAATCTGATTCTCCTGGTTATCTCGTCTGGTTTTGCAAATAATAAAGGGTGCTCAAGTTTTGAAAATTCAGATCTAATATATTTGAACCAGAGAATCTAAGTACATACTCACAGGATCAACACTCTTCCATTATTGCTTTATTTAGAGAAGTGCGTTAATTATACAGATGGAGGACCATAACAAAGGAACTAATTTAATCCGGTCCCCCACATAATTTAACTCTTGCTCTTCCTGTTTTGTATAATAAGAGCTGCTCCGGGGAAGACCGAGGATTCACTGACTCAGCGATTTTCCTTCAACTGGAGAATACTCAAGTCAATGTAACCGCAGGTATCTGCATCTCAAGTCAAAATGGGAACACATTTTCTGTTATAAATTTCTAGAAAAGGAATTATGGGCATGCTGCCTATATTAGATGCCAAGTTAAATAGAAACCTGATGGACTTCAAAATTTGCTGTTTTCTAGAGAACATACAGGTAATCCATGCGTTGCCAGCATCAAAAGTCACTTCCAGGTAAGCATAATGATGATCTTTCTCAACAGGGTCATCTCTAATGAAGAAAGATTGAGACTTATAATTTCTAGGGCTGCAGGCCACAGTAAATGTTTTTGATGTGTTTGTGCCAAGGTTCCAGTTCTCCATAAAAAGGGCAAAAATGACTATAAACGTATTTATTCCATTTGGTGTCTGGTACAGAAGTACCAGGTCCTCTGTATACAGTGGTACAGGTACAGGCTTATTCTTCATAACTTGCATGCACTGCCCTTTCCCTTCAATACTTCATCAAGCTCACAGATGAACAGCAGAAACATGATTGGGGTCATCACACAGCCTAGTCACACACCTCATGACAAGCTAAATGAATCATTACATTCCCCTTGCTCCCTGAATCTCACAAGGCTGAAAAATCATAATGTAAAGCATAAAAGAAATCCACTGGCCCATGGTCTAAGCCCTTATCGAGTAGGAGCTCCCACAGTTTGGATCTGTTCACGCTATCGAAAATGCAACTCAGATCCATAAAGGCTAGATGTAATGAACTTAATCTAGTGACTGTATATTTGGCTATTATCAGGTGCAGATGAAAGTACCCTGTCCCTTCCTGAAACAAAACCCG
Organism: Pleurodeles waltl; assembly: GCF_031143425.1. Lineage (NCBI taxonomy): Eukaryota > Metazoa > Chordata > Amphibia > Caudata > Salamandridae > Pleurodeles > Pleurodeles waltl. The sequence goes on from NC_090437.1 coordinate 836,450,604, forward strand.
AATACAGATAAGTTTAGCCCTTCAGGATAATAGATTATCAAGGACAACTGTACCAATTACTTTCACAGTTGAGTCCCAACAGTGAAATTGGTTGATAGCAACATGTATTCCTGGTTATTACCCATCCTAAAAACTGATACAATGTTTCGAGTAAGCGAGGATTGAGGCAGCTGCATTCTGCAGGCACAATTTATAATGTTCATAATTTGAGGTGCCCATAGATTAACATTAGGTTTGTATGAATCCATTGGGACTCCATGCAGTCCTTGAGCCTTATTAGAATTACTTTTATTAAGTGCAGCCTTAACATCATGGAGTTGAAATTCAATAGTTAGAGGATAAGTTGACAATTCTGACCTGGCAGTTGTAAAACAATACCTCCTTTTAAAATAGGTGACCAATTGTTCAGGCCTAATGTTAGATTCCACAACTTGCATCAAGGATTTTAAGAATGTACTTGAATCAACTACCTTCCGGAAATTGTGTTGTGTTTTATGTATTGGGAAATATGGTTGATTTACTTCAATTAATATTTAGCCCAGATATGGGTCCAAGCCTTACAACTGGCCTGATTATGGGTGGTAGGTTTACTCCTCGATTTGTAATGAAAAGGGCAACATAGTTGGTATACGACTTCTGCGTGTGTGATATTGTGAAACAGGTAAGCAATGGGCCATATTTCTGAAAAGTGGCGCTACATAACATGTAGTGACACTTTTCTTGTTGTTCCTTGCCCCCCTACCGCCACCATGTGTGTGCCATATTTAAAATAACGGCATTCCAGGTCGGAATCAGCCAGGGTGGCTCTGAACTCAGTGCCACTCTGCTGATAATGACCTGGTTCTCCACCAGCCTTTTCCTGGCAATTTTACCACCATAAAGAGGTTGACTGAGAACAGGTGCAGGGGTCACATGGCGGCCTCTGCAATGCCCATGCACTTGGCATGGGCCATTCAGGGGGTCCTCCTGCCCAGCTCCCTCGCAATGCTCACTGTCTGCTCTGCACTGCAGACAGTGAGCAGTGCGAGGTTGCTGGTGCATCCTGCAGGCAGCAGCATTGCCACTGGCTCTATTATAAGCTGGCGACAATGCTGCCACAACTTTCGGCTGGGCTGACGGCAGACCAGCGGGAAAGTTGTAATGGGCCCGGTGGGTGGGGAGGTACCCAGTATGATGGCAACCTCCCCATCGGAAGTTCTGCAGACGGGTCATCCCGTCCGCCAAACTCATAACCCAGCCCTAAGTCCGCCAGTGATTCACCTGAGCACCCACCTTCCCAGGATCCACAGCCCATAAAATGGTTCCTCAGGAGATGTTTATCTTCCTGTTAATCTCCATGTGGTAATTGTGTACATGGGTGCTTACTCTTTTTATCAAGTACAGTTCTAGGCTACAGATCTTATTCTCAAGTGTGGCTAGTCTTTTGTGTATGAATTTGAATATTTCTGTCTGCTGCCTGAGGTATACCCACTCTCCCTGAGCTATGCTTTAAAAGCCTTCTAAACAGTTCGTGGGCTAGGTACTGAGTAAACATTGTTATGAAAGTTCTCAACAATGCTGTTCTCAGCACAGATTAGAAAGCAGCATCCACCAAGCCCTTAAAAGGGAAATGCCTTTGCCTGTCTTCTTTATAATCTGTAGAAACAGCTCGAGTAAGCAAAACCACTGAATGGTCAGATAACGGAATAGCCAGTAATTTAACACCTGACATCCATGCACAGGCATTCTTTGAGGTTAACCAATAGTTTAGAGAGGAGAGGATGGCATGTGCTGAGGAGCAGTGAGTGTAATTGTAGGGTTACGAAGTCAACAAATGTCCATGAGTTGAAATTACATTATAGCGTGCTCTAGGGCTCTAACAGCCGGAGGCGCTGCATATTTTATGTGCGATGTCCTGTCAAGCTCGGGATCTAGGGCTAGATTAAAACCACGGCCCCACAGCAATAGTCCGACCTATTCAAATGTATCTGTTAAAATCTATGAAAAAATGTAGGGGAGTCGGCACACATTAACTATCATGACTGGCAGTTTTTCTAACAACCTATTAATCACCAAATAGCAACCCTCGGAATCACTCAGGATCTGTTCGGGAACACCCATCGCATTCAGCTGAATAAAACCTCGCTCTCAAAGAACAATCATTAGTTTATTATTACAGATATAGACAAATGACATTGTGAAGCCTGTGGCCAGGCATGTGAGACGTTGCATTGAGTTGTGTGCTGCTTACTTGCCTGGCATGCAGGACAAGAACAATGTATAAATGAAAGTGAGCTCTCTTCCCTTCTTATAAGTATGGGCCACACTTACCAAGCAAGGAGGCCAGTCTGCTCATATAAATGAAAAATTTAGGTAAGCAAATTCAGAGATCAAAAACAGCTGGTGTCCTTGAAAGGTACCTCTATCAGATAGATTACTTCAAATTAATCCCTCTTTTATGGACTGGAGTAATCCAGATGTAGCCAGATATTATTATATAGTTCTTCATTGCCTAGTCTTCTGCAGTTCTTTCGACAAAAACATAAAAGTAAATGAATATCTGTAGGTTGCTGTTTTCCCTTTGGCATAATGTTTGGCTCGCAGCTTACTAAAACTTTCTGCATCAAAACTGAAAATCTTTCCATTTTTTTAAAACCCACACCATAGGAGGGTGCTGAAGTGTCTCCTGAGTAGTGCCGGGCACAACACATGTTTTCTCTGCATGCATTGTTTCTAAAATGACTATAGGATACGTTTCCATGCAGACTGATGGTTGATTGAATGTTGAAACCGTGCAACCTTGTATGTGCCATCTGACAGAGGTATAGTGAGTCTGCCATCCCAATACAAAAGGACCCAAACGTTATTGTGTTCAGCAATTTCACTCTGAGCGCACCACTGGAAGAAAAACAATATTGTACGTACACACATTTAAATTAAAGTTGGAGGGGCATTCAGCAAACATGTCATTGTTCTTGCAGGTTTTGTTACAGTGGGCCAGATTTACAAAGATGCCAGGCAATATAGCGCTGCACCCAAAGATGCTACACTGTGTTGAGTGACCGGGAGGGGGCAGGTGAGCGCCATACCAGAGAGCTTCCAAGCACCAGCACAGATTTAAGCTGCCTTGCACACACTTTTACGCCATAGTGCACGGGTGTGTGCATGAGTCCAGCTTGAGTTTTGTACTGGAAGGATAGCCTTCCAATACAAAATACTATGCTTAGACTTCATTTCAAACTTCTCTTACTTTGTACGCTAAGTTGGAAATGAAAGGAGAAAAAAAAACATTTATCCTTTTAACCTCTCCTTTTAAATGGTGTAGATAGGGCTTTGTGTCAAAAGGCATGGGTGGTTGCATGGGAATGCCCATGTACCACCCATGTAACGCCCCCTTGGTGCTACATAAGGTAAACCAGTTTTTCACACTACTTTGTGTTACTTTTAGGGTACCTTCCAGCGCATAGCACGTTTTGCACTGGGAAGTAAATTAGGAAATAATCATTTTGTCCTTTGCTTCACTTTTATGATGCTTACCCAGTACAAAACGTTTGTAAATCTACCCCAGTCCGTTTTGGTCTCCGTTATCATTTCCCAGAATATTGTGCTTAACATTGCATTATGTTTTTTTATATTGTTTTAGGAGAAATATCCTCAAACAAACTGTTTATCAGCACTCCATGTTTACCTCGTCTTTTAATTAGCCAGGGGTTTTAATAAGTTAGCAGAACTCTATGTGTCGTGGGTCGTGTTTGGTAACAGGGGAGGATGGACTTACCTTTGTGAGCTCAGATGCAATGCAAATGAAAACATGAATCACCCACAATGATTAATACTTAAAAAACATATTCGTTATAATGTGTATTCATTGATGTGAGAGACGAAGCTTCGTGGTAACATTTCTTACATTTTCGAAAGTGTCATTTCTGACATACATCACATAAGAGCTGAGCTGGGTTACTGTTTTAATGCTCAATGTTTGTTTTTGTGTGGATGTCATATAGATGCTAAATGATGTCGATTTCTGAAGTTGGAAATAGATATCTAAGCCATGATACTAAAAATAGATTACTTTTAAACAGGACTTTAATATGAAGTGGTTTTTCTAGTTTCAAGTTAATCTTTTAAACGTATTTTTGTTTTGGAGACTAATGGCTGGCCAGCACTGGAGGTTCTTATAGATATAAGTTGTCTTAAATTGCATACTTTATCATCCATAAGGGATGAACGGACAAGAACAAATCATTAAATTCATGTTTTTATTTTACCGTTTCTGCCTCTTCATTGATTAAAATGGTTAATTATGAGGTGGAAATAGTAAACTAGTTCTGCAAGTTTCCGACATAAGTCTCAAGCATCTGCTATCCTTAAACCAGGTTTTCTGCATGTTGTCTGCAAACTCCACAACACTGTTTCGTAATGATACAGTTTCAGATGCTAATAAGAAGCAAAAAATATTCATTGTGAAGTAAATCAATACGTTCATTCGTTATGAAAGTCATTTTGGAAGAAATGCCATCGGTAAAACTGTTATGATTGAAACTAACGAGACATTTTGAAGAATAGAGGAAACATTGTTCAGCTTAGACAAACGAATTTAAGACATTTCATGAGAAAGATTGATGTCAGGATATTGTGACAAAGCCTGACAAAACGATCTCAGCAACTGAGTTATTGTTATTACAGACTGGAAATGTAGAGGCTAGAAAAAGAAAGACAAATCATAGATGATTTCAGAATGCAAGATGGATCAGATGGAAATAACATAGCAGATGGAAAAACATAGTTAACTTTCAGAAACAGGCATTGGCAAAGCAAATAGGTCACGCCTTTGAGCTACTTGCGTGCATGAGCAGAATGATGCAGCTGCCATTTGCTTTAGTTATTTACTTACTAATTAAAAAATGTGGCTGAGTCTTGGATCGGTAAATTAAAAATAAAAAGATATTTTGTGCAAAAGTGCCAATTAAAAATAAGTAGGGCTAAGAGGAACAGAAGCACACAGAGGTTTTGGGAAATACTTCAAAAGGGAGAGAACATCACAGAAGCACACAGGTGAGGAAGCTGTAACACAAAGGGTAGGATGAGGGGACGGAAGCACATAGATGAGAAAGATCAAAACGGGGGAGAAAAGCAGACAGACAAGAGAGAGCAACACACAGTGAAATGGGAAGAGAAACACACAACAGAAACAGCTGCAAAACACACGCACTCCAGTGGCAGCGATCTCCCTTTGGTAAAGTATATGGAAAAAGATAAAATGTTTATTGAACTTGAAAACAAAATTAGTAAAAATATTTTGAGGTTAAATATTGACGTAAACTGAATTCATATTTTTCTTTCAATAGTAGAACGAAATGAAACTATAGTACAACATTACTAACTTAATTTAAATGTAAAATATTATTTTGAATATGTTAAAATATATTTAAATTATTTTAGACTGTTTAAATTCTGAAAAATTCATCTGAAGTAAAACAATATTATGTATAATTAAATATTAAAAGTGACTCATAGAAATAATTAAAGAAATTAAGTTATATTTTATATAAAAATGAATGTTGCTTTAATTTACAACTAAAAGACTATTAAAATATGTTGAAATACAAATTTTAGATACTCATTTTTACATTAAATTAAATTTATTTACACTTTTGACTTTTTTGGATAATTGAATTTAATTTGTCTTTATTTCCCGTATAGTTTTAGGTCCCTAATTTCATTATTTTCTATGGGACCATGTTGGAGTACCAGTGGATGGCCAACTGTGGTGTTGTGCTTGCAAGCTACTGACTAATCTCACTGACAAAACCCTCACAGACAGACAATTGCAGATACTAAACAGAGGCCTAGGATTTGTGCCAACCCCAACTTTCGACAGGGTCCATCTACATTTTGAACTAACTACCTTTTTTCCATAAATTGCAGTTGAAAGCATATTTTGGGGATCAAGTACCCACACAAAGAAACATCTACCAAAGGTCTGCGAAAGAGCTCTACATTCTATCCCCCACTCACACCACTAAAGTGTAATTTGTAACATTCAAACAAGCAATGTACACAGAAGTAGAACATCTCGACATCAATACATTAAAGAAGTTCCAAAATATGACCAGCAGAGAAAGGGAAGCCCTGAATGAATAGCACTGTGATGCAAACATCACTATTAAACCTGCCGATAAAGGTAGAGGTATTGTCTTGCAGCCAGCCTCTGAATACAGAACAGAATGTCTGAGATTACTGGCAGATGAGGATAATTACAAAGTACTAGATACTGATCCTCCAACAACACTCATAGTAGAGATCAATTCCATGGTGGAGCAAGCAGAGTGCGAGGGGTGGATCCTCAAACATGAAGGGGACTTTCTATGGAACACCAACCCAGTAACTTCATACTTCTGGACCCTTCCCAAAATACACAAAAATTGGGACCCCTGTCTGGGTAAAACAATTGTGTCGAGTATAGGCTCCCTCTTGGAACCACTGTCACAGTTTTGTGATTTTCTCTCAAACAAATATTACAAAACCTGAACATTTTATAAGGAACACAAAAGATTTGCTTGACCATGAAAAAGACCTTGAGTTTGATGACAAACAGGACCTACTAATGACCCTTGATGCAGAAAGCTTATATACCAGCCTTCCTCAAGAGGATACCTTAAAGGTAATAAAGGAAACATTAGAGAATATGGATTGGACACATTTAACTCCTATAACCTTTGCAATAGAATGTGCCCCGTTTCCCTTGACTAAAAATGTCTTCCAATTTGAAGGAACTCTCTTCTTCTAAACCAACAGTACATCTATGGGTAGTACTTTTGTCCCTAGTGTGGCTAGGCTGTATGTTTACAACTTAGAGAAGAAACCCATTCTACATGCGGATAACCCATACCAGTAATTCATTTCCACATGGAAGTGTCACATCCACTATATCCTTGTGGTATGGAGGGGTGCTAAGCCACAACCTTAAATTCATCACATGGTTGAACAACTAAAAGAGAAACCTGAGATTCACTTACACCGTCAGTAATAAATCATTGATTTTCCTGGATGTATAAATATTTCCCGAAAGGGGAAAAATACAAACTGACACCTACCATAAAGAGACTACTTAGCTTTGACAGCTTTCACCCCCGTCCATTGTGGGAGAACCTACCCTACGGGCAGTTCCTCCATCTATGACAGAACTGTAGCTGTACTAATGACTTCATACAACAAGCTGACACTCCAGTAGACAAACTGAGGGGACGCAAATATACTGAACAGGTAATCAAGAAAATGAGGAAAAGGTTCAGAAATCAAAACTGTGATTCATTGCTTGAGACACTAGTGAGAGAGAACGCAGAACCCACATAAGTTTGTGCAGCTACGTACAATATTGCTTCAGACAGAATAAAGAAAATCATCAAACACAACTGCCAAATCCTTAACACATGATCCCGACAATTAGCTTATTCACTGTTCTTAAATTAAAGAGCCAGAAGCCTAAAAGACACACTGGTACACACGAGACCCAGGCAGAAAATAAGACCAACTAACACCATACATAATGCCTTAGGCCTTCTGGGAGTAGTAGAGCATTACCCATGTGGCCTTGCAGTGTATGTCACTTGATGGACCCATGAAAGAAATGTACTTAGGTCTACGCTCCCCTGGCAGCTGATAAAACAAACAAATTGAAATACGAAACAGGTACTATACATGATATCCTGTCCATGCAATTTCAAATGCATAGGCATTACAACCAGGAAAATAAGCACAAGGATATGCGAGCAAAGAAGTAATATTCGTTGCAGATGCGACACCACCCAAATGACGGAACTCTACATAAGTACTAGGCACTCTATGAAAGATCTCAAATGGGTCATCCTCGAACATGTTATAGAGGAAAACAGACATCTGGAGAAAATCAAGAAAGAGCAACAATGGATTTATAAACTGCCTACATATAAACCTTGCACTGACCAGTACTTATTATGTACACGTCTTGCCATTATGCATTGCACCGTAGGATGATGTAATGCACTTCTCCTTTGAAAAACCTTTCATTGCATCATAATCGCACTCAAGCCATTAACGTTGTATTAGCCATGTACTAAGCAAGGCACATAACAATAGCCATCATGCGATGACTCAAGTGGTAGAATATGAGACCACAACTCTCGAAAGGTACCATACACTGTGAACACTGATTTCAGACATCAAGCGCTCTGAATAAACATGTATCATATACTATGAGCGCTGATTTTACAGGAGGTAGGACTACATTTCCGGATCTCTATGTGTCACGTGACACAATAATAACCAATAACAGGGGAGACATCTCCCCACTCTCTAGAGAGCTTCTAATCCAATGTGCACTGACGATCATGGGAGAAGGGGCTACTATTCCCAGCCTCCCTGCATCACTCACGGGTCCACGGCAATAACCTCACTCCATTTCAAAAAGCTGCTTGGCTCGCGTATGGCCAACATCCAAGGTGTGCTGGGATACAAGTAGGTGTAACGGGAAGATGAGGTCGCCTGACGAAGTAAGTGTGGAGACTTTTTAGAACAAGTAATTACCGGAGGCAAACCGCATATTGAATGAGAGGATCAATAGCTCACAATCTCTTTCTTATCTTTTCACTGTGCAACTTCAGGGATTGCCCGCCCCCACTGCCTTATGAAGCCTAACTAAATTATAGGACATGTAGGTCGTTGGAACGTCCATTTTATCAACACGTGTGTGCATGCTCTACACTCTTTGTCATTATTTTTAATTTACTGTGTGTGCTTTTAAATGCAAGTCTATGTACAGGGTGCATCCTGTCAGAGTGATGGAGGGGTGACCTAACGTGCTTGCATGCCTTATTGCATACATTAAGCATGTTGTGCCAAAGCATAAGATGATATAATGAGCAAAAGGGAACTCCTCAACAGATACATAACCATATTTTCTTTTTCAATCCAGAGAACATTAAGAAGAAAAGGTCCATTATGGTCTGCATGGTGCTTGCATGCTTCATGTTGTTTGTTCCATTTGAGTTTAGAGTTGGAAATACTAAGTCCGAGTGGAGGGATTCAACATAGTTTTTGGTCCTGAAGAAAAGCCTACTGATCTTTGCTGGCATACAAAAGGCTGAAACATGGAAACTCACTGATATTATGGGTCATTATATCCACAGAACATCTCTGTTTTTATCTCTGCCAAAGGATCTTCAGAGTAAAATGGAGTTAGGCTGCGAGAGGCAGTTTTAATTCACACTCAAATCCCTCATTCTAATCAAAAGAGCTCCACTTACAAACTGCTTTGAGCCCACACACTCACATTCGGTGTAATGGATGAGCATCAGATGAAGAAGCATGCCACATGTGGCACCTCTGGGTGAAGATCCTACTATATTATCCAAGAGATGCCAGATATGCACTAATTTACCTGGATGCAGATCCTTCAGTATCTTGAGATATACTAGGACCCTTAGATTGAATAGATCACAATAGCAAAGGTTAACCCTCTTTTTGTAGTTATGTGCTGTACTTACTCCAGATCTGAGCTGGAGTACATTTATGACTGCTTTGGGTCCTTTTTGTCTGTAGTGACTTTAGACACACAGTTTGTGACTAGGAATAGACTTACTATGTCGTAGGTCAGTGCACATACCTCCCTAGACTTCTAGCTAAACATCCCTTATCCTCTCCTTTCTTCCCCTGAACTCCTCCCATTAGAGTAAGTATTCCCCATTTTCCAGAAGGTATTTTAATACCCCACAATACTTCAGTAAATGTTGATTTGCATTTATTTCATGGGAGAGTTGGGTCAGGAATATGGAGATATAACACTTAAATGTTAAAAGATGTTAGAAATAGGATCTCCAGTTGGAAGAGGTATGCACCTTGTCCAAGTAAGGAGCACAATCCTAGTCAGGGTATGCCAGACACACAAACTGAATTAACCTGTGCTCACCCTCTGGTAGCTTGGCACAGAGCAGTCTGCCTTAACTTAAGAAACAAAATGTAAAGTATTTCTGCACCTCTTAAAGTACAGTAATACAGTGAGAATAACACCAAAGGACTCCACACCAGTTTAGAAAATCATGGAATATTGTTTGTAAAACAAGAACAAAATGACAAAAGTTCAATAAGTAGAACTTGAGACACAATTCTTTTAAAGACTAAACAGCCATAGAGTGCTTAGAACTCAATAGCGCTTAAAGGTTACTCGAGGGTGCGCTGGACCAGGGTAAATCCCAAAGTTGAGGCTGACCACGAACCAGGGCAGGCCAGCTCAGGACCCACTCAAGGCCTACTGAAAAAGTACCTTGGATGGAAGGTTGCAGTGACGACGAGGAGGCAATGTGAAGGTCATGCGTTAGTTCTGATTCTTGCAGTCAGGGAATGCGTCTTCATCAAGCTGCGCAGACATCAATGCAATGTCCTCATGGTGCACTATCCAGCACTTTGCTAAGAAGATGTTGTCTCATCGTTGAGCCATGCATCCGGCGATGTGAAGTCAATGCACTGGGGCTGGTAGTGATGCATCAATCCTGAGGCAGAAAGTCATCATACAAAGTCCTTGTCCTCAGCGGCAGCGGCGATGCATTGGTGTTGAAGAGGGATACAGTGGTTCCAATTGGCGCAATGGTGGCGGTGAGGTGGGTTTTGTAGACAAGCAGCTGCCAAACCCACTTTTAAGGCCTACAACTGGATTGGCATCTCTTGGTAGGGCAGGACTCACAGAGTCCAGCAGCTGAAGAAGGGATAAAGGAAGGCTTTGATGGCAGCTCTGAGACTTCAAAACAGGAGGCAAACCAACAAGCCTTTGGAGTCACCTAGGTTCTTGGACGATGGAGAGAGGCAAGTCCAGTCTTTCTCACTCCCAGACATGAGGCAGCAGGCCAATACAGCAAAGCAGTTCAGCAGAGTGAGTCTCTACTGGCAGCACAGCAGTCCTTTTCCTGGCAGAATGTCCTCAGATCCAGAAGTGTACTGCTTTATTGGGGGTTGGGGTCCAGTACATACACCCAGTTGGGCCTTTGAAGTGGAGGAGACTTCAAAGAGAGGCCTTTGAAGTGCTCTTCCTTCCCTTGCTCCAGACACTCTACAGGGGGTTATGCAGCTCTTTGTGTGGGGACAGGCACATCCCTATTCAGGTGCAAGTGTCAACTCCTCCCTCCTAGTCTAGCTCAGGAAGGCCCATCAGCCTGGTGATGGGCCATCAGGATGTAAATGTCACACCCAGCTCCCTCTGTGTGTGCCTGTATAGAGGGAATGCACAAAGCCCAGCTGTCGCCCAACCCTGACGTGTACTCAGAGACAGGCAGACGCACAGAATGGTTAAAATAAGAAAATGGCAACTTTCTAAAAGTGTTATTTTCAGATTTAGAATTCAAAATCTGACTTCACCTTAAGTTGTGTTTTTAAATTGTGAGTCCAGAGACACCAAACCCCAAATATCTACCTTTTTTCAATTGGAAATTACACTTAAAAGCTGTATCAAGGAAATCTCAATGTTAACCTCTGGGAGAGATAGACCTTGCAGTAGTGAAAAATGAACTTAATAGTGTTTGACTACCAACATGTTAAACTTAAAAGTACATGTCTATGTTTATAAATACACTGCACCCTGCCCTTGAAGCTAACTATACCCTTTATTAGGGGTGACTTACATGTAATAAAAAAGGAAGGTAAGGGCCTAGCAAGAGGGTACACTTGCCAGGTCGAAATGGCAGTTTAAATCTGCACAAAGAGGCTCTGCAGTGGTAGGCCTGAGACATGTTTAAAGTTCTATGGATGTGGGTGGCACCCTCAGTACTGGAGGCTCACTAGCAGCATTTAATTTACAGGCCCTGAGCACATATAGTGCATTTTACAAGAGACTTACAAATAAATGAAATGTGCCAATTAGTGGTACGCAAATGTCACCATATTTAGAGTACACTTTAGTACTGGTAAGCAGTGGTAAAGTTCACAGAATCCTAAAGCTTGCAAAAAAAATGAAGTCAACAAAACAGGAGGTCGGAAGGAAAAAGGTCAGTGGAAACAACGCTAAGGATACCAGGTCTAACATGTGGCCCCCCCAGATAAAACAGGGGAGAGCTACCCAACCGCTTGTGAGTTCTCTTCACTAAGGCAGAAGAACCTGGAGAAACCATCAGCACTGGTGTGGTCTGTTCCAGGTCTGTCTTCAATGATAAAGTCAATTCCTTGTAGGGAGGTGGATTACCTCAACAGTTTCGGATTCTTTCCGCTCATCTGCATTAACTGTCTGGGTGGCTTGTGGTCTGTCTGAACCAAGAGGTGAGTACCAAACGGGTATGGCCTTAGCTTCTTCAGTGTCCATACCCACAGCAAAGGCTTTTTTTTTCAATTGCGCTACACCTCTGTTACCTCGAAAGTAGCCTTCTATGAGCTAATTTTCATTAGTAGCCTTCTACAAGCCCTTTTCATTTAGCTGTCAGAGCACACCCCTGTGCCATTCTCTGAGGTGTCTGTCCGCACAACAAACTCTTGGGAAAAATCAGGGGCCTTGAGCACAGGTGCCATGCACATGGCTTCCTTCAGAATGTGAAAAGCTTTCTGGCACACTTCTGTCCAGATCACCTGATATGGCTGCTTCTTGGAAATCAGCTCTGTCATAGGGGCAACAATGGTGTCATATCCCTTGATAAAGCTCCTGTATTAACCAGTGAGGCCTAAGACGGAATTCACTTTTTGCCTGAAGAGGCAGCACACTGCCACCTCCTACTTGGTGACCCAAGTAGACCTCTGCACCATGCCCTATTTGGCAATAACTGGCCTTGATAGCCAGGCCCACCTTCTGCAGAGCCTGAAGCACTTTCTGAAGGTGGCACAGGTGGTCCTCCCCATTAAAACTGAAGAATGCAATGTCAGTTACGTAGGCAGTACTGAAGTTCTACAGTCCAACTAGGACCTGGTTGACCAACGTCTAGAAGGTGGCACAGGGGTTCTTCAACCTGAAGGGCATGACCCATAACTAGAGTACCCTTCTGATGTAGAGAATGCCCACTTCTCATTTGCCCATTCGTTCAAGGAATTCTGCCAGTACCCAGATGTTAGGTCAAACATGATTAGGAACTTGGCGGCTCCAAACCAATCTGAGAGCTCATCAGCTCTGGCGATGGGGAGTGCGTCAGTCCTAGTGACTGCATTGATCCCACACTATCCCACATAAAACTGAAGTTCAGGTGTGACACCTGGCAGGGCAGCCATGGGGACCAGCACCACTGGGTTGGACCAATGGCTCTTGGAGGGCTCAATAACCTCTAGTGCCAACATTTTGAAGACCTCCTTAATGTTAGCATTCACTTTATCAGACAAATTTTGTTTTTCACAGGTGGGCTGTACCCAATGTCAATATTGTGGGTCACCATGGAGAAAATGAGAAAAGAAAGGCAAACTACCCCATTTACTGGTGGCAGCATCTCTGTTGGTCCAGGCCAGAGTAGAGGACAGGCTGGCACCTTCCACTGACCCATCCTGCTCTCTGGAAAATAGGAGGCCGGGAAGGGGTTAACTCTCCTCTTCCACCCCATAATCAGTTAGAAAAGCATGGCAGTCCAGACCTCTCGAAGTGGGGCTTGTGGCGACTCACTTGGGCGACACATAAAGGGTTCCTAGGAGTTTTGAGGTCCACCAGGTAGGTGACATCACTCTTATGCTCCATTACCTAATAGTGCCCAGACCAGCAGTCTTGCAGAACTTGGGGCTCCCCGAACTCCATTACTCATACTTTTTGGCCTGGCTGAAACTCAACCAAAGTAGCATTCTGGTCATACACGCATTTCATGTCTTCCTGGATGGTTTCTAGGTATTTCAGGGCTAGTTTCCTGGCGCATGCTGTCAGGTTCTGGGGGGCCAGCATGCAACTGAACACATCCTGGGGGGTCCTACTGGGAGCTTGCTCCCAACCCTCCTTCACCAAATTGAGAGAGCCTTTCACAGGGTGCCCATCTAGAGTTTTAAAGGGGCTAAAGCCAACTCCCTTCTACAGTACCTCCCTATAGGCAAAACACTGGCATGGCAAAAGGACATCCCACTTATACCTCATGATGGGTTTGAGGAGAACCATAATCAAGCCCTTGAGGATTTGGTTGAATCTCTCAACCAACCCATTTGTTTGGGGGTGGTAAGGAGTGGAGAACTTGTAAGTTACCCCACACTCCTTCCACATGGCCTTCATGTAGTTAGACATGAAGTTGGTACCCCTTTCAGATACCACCTCCTTGGGGAAACCCACATGGATAAAGATCCCCATCAGTGCCCAATATCCTAAGAGGGATAGCTTCCGAGTACCAGGTGGCATGATACCCAAGACCAGAATGAATTTGTTGCCCATGGCTGTCTTGGTATCCAGAGGAGCCACAATGTTAATAAAAACATGCTCAAAAGGGGTGCTAATGACAGGAAATGGTTGCGGGGGGGCTTGCCTCCCTGGTGAGCCACTCACATGGCAGGTTGGACAGGAGCTATTGTACGCAGGTGAGGCCTTCCTCATTTGAGGCCAATAAAAGTGGGCGACAAACCTGTCAAAGGTCTTGTCTTGCCCCATATATCCTACCAGTGGCACATCATGGGTCAGGCTCCTTGGGCTCACTATACAGGAGATCATTCTCCAAATAGATCAGGTGCTTACCAGAGGCGTCACCAGGTGCCTGGGCCTCAGTGTGCTTCTGAAGACCCACAAGAGTAGGTCACCACTTCTACTCCTTGCAGAACTCCTCCCTGGTGAGACGTCCTTCCTGCTGCCAGTTGGACAGCTCAGCCAGGCTCCCCACTTCAGCCACTTACACCCCTGTAGCTACCAGGCCTCCCCCTCAGGTTCAGCTTCCTCCAGGACAGTGAGAGTTTCAGGGTGGGTTTCTTGTGCCCCTTGTCCTTTCTATTATTGGCAGGACCCTGGGTCATTTTTCCATGCTCTAGGTCCTTCTGATCACCCTCTTGGGGTGCCCTGGACCATTTGGGCAGGCACACCCACTCAGGCAACCCTAACATTCCTAAGGGTGACCTGAGCTCTACCTCCTTCCTGATGGTATGCGCCAGGTAACTGCCCAGCAGACAATCCACAGGCACGGATGGACTCAGAGCTACCTTAAACAGGCCTGAGACCCCCCCATACAAAGGGAACCATAGCCAGTGGCTGGTGGCTCCCACAATTGTCAGCAGCAAAAACTTAGTGGAACACATTAGGAACTACCTTCTCTGAAGCCACCAGATGACACCTGATGGCTGTCATGCTAGCTGCAGTGTCTCTCAGAGCCTCCACCTTTTGCCCATTGATGGTGACCCATTGACTGTACTTTCTTGTATTGTCAGGCATGTGGGATTTCTGTACCATCTCTCTGTTACCCATGGACACTAGGGTAACCTCTACACTCTCTTCAAAAGTATCTGGGACAATCTCCTCCTCAAGCACCACACTAGCCAACCCCAGTGACTGCCCATCGGTGGGTGGCTGTGCCTGCGTGTGATACTTGGCATCCTCTTTGCAGTGTCCTTGTGTTACTGACACTCACTGAACGCCATGTTCTTTTTGTATGCCCCTTATGGTGAGGACTCTGCCCACCCTTGTGGTGATCCTTCCCAGATACCTTCTTGTGGACTCTGGTGCTGACCAAGTGATCCGCCTTCTTAGCAAGCTCTTTTGGGTCAGTAAGTCAAGAATGCTTTGACTCAGATCTGTAAAACAAAGACTAAACAGGTACTCTGTGGCAAACAGATTTTACATCGCCAGGAGATCCTTTACTACACTGCCCTTCACCCACCCATCCAGTGCCTTCCAAAAGGAATCCAAACAATTCACAGAGGTCTTTTGGGATAGCTTCTGACTGTCCCTAAACATTTTTATGTACTTTTCTGGGGTCAGATCAAACTGCCTGATTAGGGTCTACTTCATGGGATGTTCCCTCATCCTATCTCTCCCGTCTATGGCCAGTAGAGTGTCCTTCCCCTCACTAGGAATGCACCTCGACGACTAGTTCCCAATCCTCCTCAGGGACCATGTGCATCTGTAGAGCAATCTCATAGGTCTCAAACCATCTGTCTACATTGTCCCCACCACAAGGTCAGACATCAGACCCTTGGATATATGGACACTCCTGTCAAAAGGTACTAAAAAATTGCGGCAACCATCCTGGCTGGACTCAGCCTTCCTGTCTTTGATGCCCAACTCCCTCAGCTCAACTCCTGAGCCAACATCATTTTCTTTTCCTCCATGGCCAATTGGAACTTAGCCAGCTCCAGTTTAAACTCTTCTTCTCCCTCCTGTCTGCCAGCTCCTCTTGTGTCATACTCCTAGATGAAATGCTGCTCCCAGGCCTGCGAAGGATCACTGCTCCTTGCAAGGTATCCTCCTCATGGCCCACAGGCAGTCCCAGATTCTCCACTGAATCCTGGTCCATCTCCTCATCATCCTCTATTTCCAAATCATCTTCCTCAGAGATCTCAAGTGCTTCTATTCGGGTCCTCAGTGTCATTTGCAGCTCCACCTTCTTGCTGAAGCCTTTAGTTAAACCCTAAATGCCTTGCAAAAATCTTTGATCTGGGTCACTGTATACTTCTCCAGCTTAGACAACTCAGGTTGACAGGTGCAGGTGAAGCTGCAGGACCTCTAATCAGAGGCATGATTTTTAGAAAAGAAAAAATGCTAATCAGGGAGAATTGAAAATTTTAAAATGCCAATCAGATAGAGTAGAAAAAGTGGCAATGGAGATCTGAGAAAATCGATTTGAACTGGTCTAAATGTGGGCGGTAGTGTATACCAAATTACTGTAAGGTACTGCACAAGGACAAGTCCTATCAAAACCACTGCACTTTATGCATTATTTTCCAGCATAAGACCATCTTAGCTTTTTATGTTATATAATAATTTATTGAGGTTAAAAAAATCCAATTTCAGTTTTACAAGCTGTGCTGTTTTCAATACAGTAAAAAGTTATTTGGGAGAACTAATGAGATTGTATGAGTCACACATTTTGTTTACTTGGGTGTCTTGTTTGATGAGAACGGTTCTTGGGGACCCCTCTGGAAAGCAAAAGGATATGCCCTGACTAGAGCTGTAGGGACAGTTTTGATTTTGCTAAAAGGCTGGGGGCAAGACCAATGCACATTCTGTTAAAGATGTACAAAGCAAAATGTAGACCGATAGCATGTTATGGAAGTGAGGTCTGGGGATACAAGGTCAGAATGGCACTAAAAATTGTGGAAAAAAAAAAGCTCTGTACAGGCTTCTCTCAGTACCTCAATCAGTAGCCACATACATTGTGCACAAATAATTGGGGATGGGGTACCTCTCAGATCAGGTGATCCTATCTTCTTTGGCACTTTTTATTAGGAAAAGGAAAAACCCAGCTCTAGAATTAAATCAGAAGATTGTCAAGGATTTTTTTGGCCCTGGAGAAAGCAAGCAGCATTTGTTGGTTACAGCAAATAAAAAGCCTGGCCCAGAACTTGGGTCACCCGGAGCTGTTTGAGTCTTCAACTGAGCTCACTAAAAAAGATCTAAAATGGGCGCAAAGGCAATTTATGCTAGTGGCAAATATGGAGCGTGAAGCTAGTAAGTTAGTTAAATCCTCTGTGTGGTCTTACATTATGCTTAAAACTGGTTTACCATTGAACCTTACCTTGTTAAGACAAGGAAACCCTATCATAGACTTCCGTTAACTATGTTTAGATTAAGGCGGTCATTCTGACCCTGGTGGTCTTTGACCGCCAGGGCGGAGGACCGCGGGAGCACCGCCGACAGGCCGGCGGTGCTCCAATGGGGATTCCGACCGCGGCGGTAAAGCCGCGGTCGGACCGGCAACACTGGCGGTCTCCCGCCAGTGTACCGCCGCCCCATTGAATCCTCCAAGGCGGCGCAGCTTGCTGCGCCGCTGAGGGGATTCCGACCCCCCCTACCGCCATCCAGATCCCGGCGGTCCGACCGCCGGGAACCGGATGGCGGTAGGGGGGGTCGCGGGGCCCCTGGGGGCCCCTGCAGTGCCCATGCCACTGGCATGGGCATTGCAGGGGCCCCCGTAAGAGGGCCCCTACAAGTATTTCACTGTCTGCTTGGCAGACAGTGAAATACGCGACGGGTGCCACTGCACCCGTCGCACAGCTTCCACTCCGCCGGCTCGATTCCGAGCCGGCTTCATCGTGGAAGCATCTTTCCCGCTGGGCTGGCGGGCGGCCTGAAGGCGGCCGCCCACCAGCCCAGCGGGAAAGTCAGAATTACCGCGGCGGTCTTTTGACCGCGCAGCGGTATTCTGGCGGCCCCCGACAGGCCGGCGGCGACCGCCGCCGGTCAAAGTCGGAATGAGGGCCTAAGTCTCTTGAATTGCCTGCTAGCTAGCCCTCAGAAGATATATAACCTGGAGGAGGTGGGTCCATGCACTTGCGACAATAGTTCAGTGCAAGATACTCTTCACTTTGTTCTGTTGTGTGAACACTTTTGTGCTCCATGTCAATGGTCTATTGTGCCACTTTTAAAGGGGAAAGGTTTTGTTCAGGGTACACCAACACTGATCTATCTCCAAATAATTGGTAGCATACAGGAAGTGTGGTACATTGCTAGTTTTTATTGGCTATGATTAGATGTAGGAGAAGGGCAGGTCACTAAAATTATTATTGAGAGAGTTCTTGAAGGACTATCTTTTTAACCTGATTATTTTTGCTTGTTTAATCAATCAATCATTCATGAAAGTTATAAAGCGCACTACTCACCCGTTAGGTCTCAAGGCGCTGGGGGGGAAAGCTACTGGTTGAAGAGCCATGTCTTGAGGCATTTCCTGAACGTTAGGAGGTCCTGGGTCTGGCATAGGTGGAGCGGTAGGGAGCTCCAGGTCTTGGCGGCGAGGTGAGAAAAGAATCTTCCTCTGGCAGTGGTGCGGCGGATGCGGGGGACAGAGGCGAGGGCAAGGCTGGCGGAGCAAAGATGGCGGGTGGGAGTGTGGAAGGTGAGTCTGTTGTTGAGGTAGGCTGGGCCTGTGTTGTGGAGGGCTTTATGTGCGTGGGTGAGGAGTTTGAAGGTGATCCTCTTCGACACGGGTAGCCAGTGTAGTTCTCTGAGGTGGGGTGAGATGTGGTCCAGAATGAGGTGGGCGGATGCATTCTGGATTCGTTGCAGCTTCGTCTGGAGTTTGGTCGCTGTTCCAGCATATAGTGCATTTCCGTAGTCCAAACGGCTGCTGACCAGGGCGTGGGTGACCGTTTTCCTGGTTTCGACGGGAATCCACTTGAAGATCTTGCGGAGCATGCGAAGAGTGTTGTAGCAGGAGGAGGAGATTGCGTTGACCTGCTGAGTCATGCTGAGTGTAGAGTCCAGGATGAATCTAAGGTTGTGTGCGTGGGTGGTGGGCGAGGGTGTGGTTCCTAGGGAGGTGGGCCACCAGGAGTCGTTCCATGCTGAGGGGTCAGTGCCGAAGATGAGGATCTCTGTTTTACCTGTGTTTAACTTTGAGGCGGCTTGATTCCATCCAGCTGGCAATGGCGTGAAGTCCATTGCGGAGGTTGATTTTGGCAGTTGTGGGGTCTTTCGTGAGGGAGAGGATCAGCTGGGTGTCGTCTGCATAGGATACTACGTTAATGTGGTGGGTTCGTGCGTTGTTAGCGAGTGGGGCCATGTAGATGTTGAACAGCGTTGGGCTGAGGGAGGATCCTTGGGGGACGCCACAGATGATCTTGGAGGCTTCGGACAAGAACGGTGGATGGCGGATTCTTTGTGTTCTGCCGGCGAGAAATGACGAGATCCAGTCAAGAGCCTTGTCGCAGATTCCGGTGTTGTGGAGGCATGTGCGGAGGGTGTGATGACAAACGGTGTTGAAGGCTGCGGAGAGGTCCAGGAGGATGAGTGCCGTGGTTTCGCCTTCGTCGAGCATGGTCCTGATGTCATCTGTGGCAGCGATAGAGTGTGGTCTTGGTGCTGTGGTTTTTGCCGAATCCGGATTGGGAGGCGTCGAGTCCCTTGCTGTCTTCCAGGAAGCGGGATAGTTGGCCGTTCACAATTTTTTTGATGACCTTGGCTGGGGAGGGGAGGAGGAAGATCGGCCAGTAGTTCTTGGGGTCATCTGGGCCCGCCTTGGGTTTCTTCAGCAGGGCGTTGACTTCTGCGTGTTTCCAGCTTTCCGGGAAGGTGGCAGACTCAAAGGAGCTGTTGATGATGTTGCAGAGGTGGGGAGTGAGGATGTTGCTTGCTTTATTGAAGATATGTTGTGGTCAGGGGTCCGATGGGGAGCCGGAGTGGATGGAGGCCATGGCATTGGTGGTGTGTTCTTTGTTGACGAGGGTCCAGGTGTGAAGGAGGTTGGTGTTGCTTGGGGCATTGGGGTCGTAGATGTCTGTAGTCTCCTGGTGGATCTGTGGTTGAAGCTGTTGTGGATTTCTTCTATTTTTTTACTGAAATGGGTGGCGAGGAAGTTGCAGAACTCCTGTGATGGAGGGGGTTCGTTGGAGTAGGGCCTTGGGTTGGAGAGCTCCTTGATAATGCCAAAGAGCTCTTTATTGTTGTGGGCGTTGGTGTCTATGCGGTTTTTGAACTGGGTCCTTTTGGTGGTGCAAATCAGCTGGTGATGCTTGTGGATGGTAGTCTTGAGTGCGATGTGGTTGGATTCGGTAGGTTCAAGGCACCAGGTTTTCTCCATTCTGCAGCAGTTCCGTTTGCAACCCTTTAAGTCTGGGGTGAACCACCTGGCCTTGGTGCTGTGGAGGGTGTGTGAGGGTTTTTTGAGCTGCACAAGGGTGTTGGCGCAGTCTTCTATCCATCGATGCAGGTTGTTGGGGGCTGTGTTGGGGTCTGGGGTGCCAAGGGGTGGGGCTTGGGCGAGGGTGGAGATCAGCTGTTCTGTTGAGATTTTTCTCCAGTTGCGCCAGGGGGTTTGTGTGCGGTGGTGGTGAGTGACTGGTTTCTGGTAGGAGAAGTGGATGCAGGGATGGTCTGTCCATCTGAGTTCGGTGGTGTGGCTGAAGGAGACGTAGCTGCTGGCTGAGAAGATGGGGTCGAGATTGTGGCCTGCAGTGTGAGTGGGCGAGGTGACGAGTTGTTGGAGGCCGAGGTTGGCGAGGTTGTCCAGCAGGTAGGTGGTGTTGATGTCGTTGTTGTTTTCTAGGTGGAAGTTCAGATCGTCGAGGAGGATGTAGTCAGTTGAAGCGAGGGCCTGGGTGCTGACGATGTCAGCGATGGTGTCGCAGAATTGAGGTCGGGGGCCTGGGGTCTGTAGATCAGAGTTCCTTTGAGGGTGGTGTTGGCGTTGACGTGAATTTTGAAGTGGAGGTGCTCGGCGAGGTTGAGGGTGTCGTGGGTGTTAGTCGAGACTTTGATGGAGCTTTTGTGGAGTATAGTGATTCCTCCTCCTGGTTTGTTGGTGCGGTCTCTTCTGGTGATTTTGTAGCCTTCAGGGATGGCTTTGGCTAAGTTGGGTTCTGAGGCCGAGTTTGTCCAGGTTTCGGTGAGGAAGGTGATGTCCGGTGATGTTGAGGTCAGTAGGTCCCAGAGTTCGATACATGTTTGTGAACGGAGCGGGTGTTGAGTAGACTGCAGCTGAGGTGGATGTCGGCAGGTCTGTCATTGTGCGTTGGGGTGCAGGTGAAGTGGCAGGCTTGGCAGGAGAAGGGTCCCTTGGTGTTCTTCGGGGTGGACTGGAAACAGGCAGAGGAATGTCCTGGATTGAGGGCGTGGAGGTCGCTGGCAGTGAAACGGCATCTGGTGGAGCGGGATCCCCGCGGGCCAGGGGGACTGGTGCTGGGCACGGTCCAGGCATGGACGGGCGCAGACGGGCGCGCCAGCGGCGCGGGCGCACAGCGACCGCCATTAAGGGCGGAGGAGGGAGGGAGGAGCAGCTGGGAGGCGGGAGGTGAAATTGAATGGGGGCGCGAGTGGGGCGGGGCCGCAGGAACGCAGCAGCGGGAAGTAGAACGGCTCGGGGGAGCCGAGAAACGCAGCGAAGGGGCAGAGATCGCAATGGGGCAGAAAGCGGCACAGAAATGAAATTTAAGGCACAATAAAAGAAAATACAGCAAAATAAATGAAAATGCAGCAAAAATTACAGAACCAAGGCACAACACTAGGAACGCTTACCACTAGACACCAGGGACGAGGCGCAGGTGGGAGCCTAAGGGTGGTGGAGGGCCTCGAACACGCAACAGCAGCGTGGGTGGGGGTTAGGGACTCGGGCACAGCTAGCTGGTGCTGTGCTCGTGGGGGAGCGGGCTCAAGACCAAAAACAGGTCAGAGGTCAGTTTGCATATTAAATGAGGGGTTGTTTTATGTTGTAACTATTTTTATTACTGTACATATTTTTTATTTTTTATACCTGTACATTTGTTTACGCTTGTATGGTTTTAATTAACTGAATAAAGCTGATTTGACTTTTTGATACCTAAAGATTCTACTTTTTTCAAAAACTATAGATGAACACATACAAATGTAAATTGTAAATACTCTAAGTTATTGGCTTTGCAGTTTGAAATTCATTTTACTTAGATATATTAAATTAGACCAACTGGATTTTGTTAAAGAACGATTCACTTTTTAAATAGTTTGCATAAATCTTCAAACCTTCTGTGGCAAGTAATACTTTCAATGCTGTAATTGATTTTAGTCAGGTTGGATGGTAGAATTTTACAATGAGAGCTTTTTAGTTGCCTGGGTTTAGTGTTTTCATAAATAAGGTTATCTTTTGTTCTTGACAAAAAGTTTATAATGGGGATTTTGCCACGTTAAATGTTCTCATTAATCCCCCATAATACAGCCTTCTATCAAGTCAGTTAACCCAGATTTCTACTATTGGCCACTTTCACTAGACACCTCATTGTAACCAAGATATAAAGCATAGTGTTTTCACTAAGGACCTCATATAACTCTTTAACCCTTTTGCTGCCAGGCTTTTTCCTCCTCAGGTGCCAAGCCTTTTTTGGCTGTTTAGGGTAGTTCGTGCTTAGGCCCTCATAACTTTTTGTCCACATAAGCTATCCATGCCAAATTTGTGTCTTCTTTTTTGCAACATCTCCGAGATTCTAAAGGTACCCAAAGTTTGTGGATTCCCATGGAGGAGACAAAGAAATTAGCCAAAATACTGCTAAAATTTTGTTTTTTTCAAAAAATGGAAAAGAAAGTGCTGCAGAAGAAAGCATGTGTTTTTTCCACCTGAAAATGGCATCAGCAAAGGGTTTATGGTGCTAAAATCATCATCTCCCCAGCTTTCAGGAACAGGCAGACTTAAATCAGAAACCTACATTTGTCAACACAATTTTGGCATTTTACTGGGGCATACCCCATTTTTACTATTTTTTATACTTTCAGCCTCTTTCCAGTTAGTGACAGAAATGGGTGTGAAACCAATGCTGGATCGCAAACAGCTGAGCATTTCAGAAATGTAGACAAAATTCTAAACTCGGCAAGGGGTCATTTGTGTAGATTCTTCAAGATTTCCCTACAGAAAGTACAGCTGAAATAAATAAAATATTGAAATTTAGTTGAAAAAAACATCCATTTCTGTTCACATTCTCTTCTGGTCCTTTTTACAGCTATGGCAGATTTTTTAAAGCAATAAACCATTACGTCTGCAGGACTCTTCTGGTTGTAAGGATATATAGGGTTTATAGGTTCATTAAGAGCCCTAGGTACCCAGAGCCAATAAATGAGCTGCACCGTGCAATGGGTTTTCATTGTATACCGGGTATACAGCAATTCATTTGGTGAAATATAAAGAGTGAAAAATAGGTATCAAGGAAAGCTTTGTATTTTGAAAATGGGCACAAGATAAGTTGTTGAGAAGCAGTGGTTATTTGCACATCTCTGAATTCCGGGGTCCCCATTCTAGCATGTCAATTACAGGGCATTTCTCAAATAGACTTCTTTTTTAAACTCTGTCTTACATTCGGAAGGAAACATGTAGAGAAAGACAAGAGGCAATAACACTTGTTCTTCTATTCTGTGTTCCCTTAAGTCTCCTTATAAAAATGGTACCTCACTTGTGTGGGTAGCCCTAGTACCCATGACAGGAAACACAACATGGACACATCAAATTTTTACATTGAAATATGACATGTTTTTTTAAAAGTGCCTTGCTGTGGATTTTGGCCTCAAGCTCAGCCGGCACCTAGGGAAACCTAGAAAACCTGCACATTTTTTAAAACTAGACACATAGGGCAATCCAAAATAGGGTGACTTGTGGTGCTCTCACCAGGTTCTGTAGTACAGAATCTTTGCAAACCACATAACTCGGCAAAAAATATACTTTTTCCCCATATTACAGTGATGGAAAGTTCCGGAAACTGAGAGGAGCAACAAACTTTCTTCTACCCAACATTCTCCCAAGACTCCCGATAAAAATGGTACCTCACTTGTGTGGGTAGGCCTAGTGCTCACAACAGTAAATGCCCCAAAACACTACGTGGACACATCAAAATTATCAATTACAAAACAATCTGTTTTTGCAGGGGAGAGGCACCTGCGTTTTTGGTCCTGGGCTCAGCAGCCATCTAGTGAAATCTACCAAACCCAGACATTTCTGAAAACTATACACCTGAGGAATTCCAGGGAGGTGTGAATTGCATGGATCCCCCAGTGTTTTATTACCCAGAATCCTCAGCAAACCTCAAATTTAGCTAAAAATCACAGTTTCCCCACATTTCTGTGTTGGATCACTGCACTGACACAAATTTCCTACCAATCAATGTTCCCCACATTCTCCCAATAAAAATGATACCTTACTTGTGTAGGTGGGCCAAGTGCCTGTGACAGGGAAGGGCCACAAACATGTTGAAGTTGATGGGGAACCAAAGCGGGTCCAAAAGGGCAGTTTGGAAAAAACATTTTTAGGCTGACAAGTGGGGCAGAATTTTTATCAGTGTAGATGTGACAATGTTGGTTGGTAGGAATTTTGTGTATTGCTGCAGATTCCGCAAGGTTCCATCACAAAAATGTGGGGAAAATGTGTGATTTCAAGCAAAGTTGGAGGTTTTCAGGGCATTGTGGGTAAGAAAATGGTGCTGGGTGCATGTGAAGCACACCACCCTAGACTCACCCAGATGTTTAGCTTTCATATGTGTCTAGGTCTTGTAGATTTTTCTAGATAGCAGTGTCCCAAAGTCCAAAAAGTACAGCCCTCACGGAACAGACGCCTCTTTCCTTGGAAGCTATACAGGACTAACACCACACCGACTCCAGCGATGTCTCTTTGTGACTCTGTGTGACATCCTTGTTCTTCGTTTTCAAAAGGTACTGTACCTGGGGGCCTGTGTGACTCCGTGTCTGGCACTGGTGGTGTTGGATTGTTGGGAACAACTCCGTCAACGATGCCGTGATAGCCCAATTCAGAGCTATTGTGTTTTTAGGCGCTTTAGTTAAATTTAGTCTTTAAAAATTCATACTTTGCTTGTGCACATTGGATTTTCCTCGTTTCAGCCTTATTTTATTCAGATAAATATTATGTTTTTTTCTAAACTTTTGTGGTGTATTTGTGTGGTGTTTTCACTGTGTTACTGTATGATTTATTACAGAAATAATTTACACATTGCATTCTAAGTTAAACCTGACTGCTCAGTGCCAAGGTACCAGAGGGTGGGCACAGGATAATTTGGATTGTGTTGCGACTTACCCTGACTAGGATTGTGGTCCCTATTTGGATAAAGGAGTATACCCCTGCCAAGTAGAGACCCCATTTCTAACAGTCTTTTTGTGCGTAATTATGCACCATGGAAATCAATAGAAAGTCACCTTTAAAAATATATATAAAATCGTACAGTTGGGTTACCAAGTTCTTCTTTTTCAGGTTGGTCAAGGTCGTCTGTGGGCACACTGTGCCAGCCGGAGAAGTGTGGGTGGGTCCTGGTTCTGGTGGGAGCAGTGAGGGAAAGTCTCTGGAGCTAGTGCAGGGCCGCTGAGAAGGACCACTTGGAAAAGCACTGCACAGGTAAGTTTAGAGGTGGTTCCTTCAGGTCACCTTGGAGTGTTGAGGTTGCAAAGGATGAGGGACAGTTAGGGCACAGCAGGTTCTTCATTGTAGGGCACAGGGCGGCTTTGTGCAGAGTGAATTGGTGAGCCACGAGCTGTGTGCAAAGATGCCCTTGCGATCTGGAGATACGTCACTTTAAGGGTCGCTTACAGGACAACAGAGGAACTCTGGTGGGATTTTCTAGGGTGTTCCTAAAGTGCCTTTACTGGGGCTTCCTCCTGGTACTTTTTCAGACCCAGGCAGATTGGTTTTCTTGATGTCCGATGTCAGCTGACCAGTATCCAGGGTATTGGTACGAATTTGGCCACTGGAGGGTGCAGTGCCATAAAACTTGGCACACTTACAGGTTGTGTCCTCATGGTTGTTGGTGTGTTGTCTGGTCTGGCTGTGACTTTCGATTTGGGAGTTAGTAGCTAGTCAGTGAAGTGGTCCTCAATGTGTTGCTGCTTTCTTTTTTGTTGCAGAGTGGTACCTCCATTCTGGAGGGAGTTCTTGGGCAATTAGTGAAGCTTGGAGGTCCTCTGGTTTTATTGAGGTTGGTCCAGTTGTCCAGCAGCTCTTCAGCGGCGATTGTCGGATCCTCGGTGCAGCAGGAAGGGTTTGGCGCCTTTTCTTTGTGTAGCAGGTCCACAGTTATTGTGTCTTGGATCTTTCTTGTGCTGGTCTTCTTTGTGTCCTTCAAATCTGATTATCTGGTCTAGGGATGTCCACTAAATACTGAATTTAGTGGGTGTTTTAGTTGGAACCTCATTGTGTCCAATGGGACACTTACCTTTGGGTGGCTACACCCATTAGATTGACTACTTCCTCTTGGAAGGGTCACTTCCCTATTCCTGATTTGCTATTTTCCTTCCATCTAAGATGGAGGCAAAAGAAATGGAGTGTCCACCTTGCAGGCAACCCCTTAGGGATGGTGCATGCTAGATGGAGCCACTTCTCTTACCCTTTGTGTAGTTTCCTGCCTTTGTGGTTTATTGAGGTTGGTCCAGTTGTCCAGCAGCTCCTCAGCTGCAGTTGTCGGGTCCTGGGTACAGCATGCAGGGTTGGGTGTCTTCTCTTTGTGCAGCAGGTCCACAGTTCTCATGCCTTGGATCTTCTTTGTGCTGGTCTTCTTTGTGTCCTTCAAATCTGATTATCTGGTCTAGGGATGCCCACTAAATACTGAATTTAGTGGGTGTTTTAAGGGGAACCTTGTAGTGTCCATTGGGAAATTTACCTTTAAGTGGCTAGACCCACTAGATTGACCACTTCCTGTGGGAAAGGTCACTTCCCTATGCCTGATTGGCTTTTTCCTTTCCATCTAAGATGGAGGAAAAGGAAATGGAGTGTCCACCTCACAGGCAACGCCTTAGGGATGGTGCCTGCTAGGAGGGGCCACTTCTCCTACCCTTTGTGTGGCTTCCTGCCTTTGCTCCTGCCAAAAATTGGGATTTGCAAAGGGGCTGACAATCTGCTGCTTTGAAGTTTAAAAGGCGATAAGCCCTTTGAAGGTCGCCGCAAGGGCAGTACACATACCTGAGGGAGGGGGTGTTAGCACCACCAACCAGGAAGGACATTGTTTTACAAATCAGAGAGACAGGGCTCTCCCCCAAGGTTTGTAGATTGGGTGTCTGGAGGTGGCAGGCTGGATAGAACCAGTCAGCAACCATGCCAGGGTAGTTAGCTTTTGGTGGGGACCGCTAATGTGACCCCTGGGTACATTTAGGAATAAATCCAATACTTGTACTAGTTTGGATTTATCGTTCTGAGTTGTTTGATACCAAACAACCCAGGGCTCAGAGTGACCATCATGTAGCTCTGGAACTCGTGTTGACCAGTGTCCAGCACATGTATTAAAATGGCTGCTCTGTTCACTCACTATGTCCCAGGTTTGGCAAGGACATGGTGGGGACATATTGCTCATGCAGCTATGCCCTCACATATAATATGGTGCACCCTGCCTTAGGGCTGTAAGGCCTGCCAGAGGGGTGTCTTACCCATAGCAAATGCAGTGTATGGTGTACAGGGCACACAGGTAGAGTGCCATGTTGAGTGTGTGTTTTAGATTTGCATCAGGACACTCAGCCTGCAATGACAGTGCTGGATGCATCTGGATGCATGGCTCTAGAGAGCGTGGCAGTCAGTGCTGCTGCCCTCTGGGGCCTAGCCGGAGTGCCCCATGGCCTGGGTACCTAAGTACCCTTTTCCTGGGGTCTTATAGTGGTAGCTAAGGGTATATCCAATTGTGCCAGTGCATCACAACAGTTTTAGGCAAAGAGCACTGACCCAGGGAACCTGATTAGTAGGAGGTATGGGCACTCAATTTCTAGGCTATGGCAAACATCAGGCAAAAAGTGGGGGGTAGCCATGCCAAAAAGAGGCATTTTCCCAAATGTATGCATGCCCAATGTGTGTAATCTTGTTCCTAAAATCATAGAGATTCTAAGGGTACCCAAGGTTTGTGGATTCCCATGGAGAGGACTGGGGAAAGCAAATAATACAGCTTAATTTGGGGGTTTGGGGAAAAATTGGAAAAAACTGCTGCACATGAAAGTGTTTGTTTTTTCACTAAAATTGCATCAACAAAAGGTTTGCTGTGCCACAATGACCATCTTTCCAGCTGTCAGAAACAAGCGGAGCTGAAAAACATATATTTTACCTAAATATTGCCATTTTTCTAGAAGATAGATTGTGCTTTCAACCTACTTTCTTTTTGTGATGGAAACAGGTGTGAAACTATGGGTGATTTAATAAAGCTATACATTTCTGAAAAGTAGACAAAATTCTGAATCTGTGTAAATCCCACAAGGTTTTCCAAGGAAATTAAGGCCCTGATTACGAGTTTGGTGGACGGGAACATCCATCCGCCAAACTCCAGATAGGGTGGCTGCCACTGTTATGGCGACCTCCCCGCCGGCTCCATTATGACTTGCCCACTGGGCTGACCGGCTAAAACCAAGTTTTCCACCGGTCAGCCGAGCAGGAATGTGGCAGCAGCATTGTTGCTGGCTCATGATAAAGCTGGTGGCAATGCTCCACCTGCAGGGGACACTTGCACCCTCGCAATGCGCACTGTTTGCACACCTCCTTCCCCAGAACTAACAACATGGGAGGAGCAGGTCTTGGCTATACTGCATCCTGAGGGCCTCACAGGAGTAGCTGGAGGAATGGACTCTGGTAAGTCTACTTCATCCCCCACCCTGCCTGCATGCTATCACATACCCGACCCTCGCCCTCACCCCCATCACTCCAACTCCTCACATATGTCCCTCTATCACAACCCACCCATCCCAACACCAAGCCCTGCATGCAACAACAAAGCACGGACACCCATCACCAATGCATGTCCACTACACATACCCACACAGACCCCTAAACAATTATCACACAAGGTCCTACACAAGAATGCAAGCACTGGGGTATGGGGTCACCCACCCATTGCACACCATGGCACACACAGATGCAATAATCATGCCTTTACACCCCTGCATGACCCCTACCCAACGTCACCGGACAGGAGGGTCCAGACATGTCCACTCCACCCACAGAAGAGGCCCACAGTGATGACAGCAGCTCTCTCCAGCTGGATCTAGATGACCAGCCCGGCCCATCTGAGACCTCGGGACAGTCGGTTCCCATCACACTGGCACAAGCCACAACCGAGCCTCCCCCCTCTGGAAACACCAGCACAGCACCCACCCAGCGGGCCCATACCTCTGTCCCCAGGACAGGTCAAGCTGCAGTGTGTCCACCACTACAGGGAACTCAGGCTAACCCACCAACCCAACAACAGCAGGGACCTGGGGACAGTGGCAGTGGGCACACGGTTCAGGGGACAGATGCCCAGGAACACAGGGGAACTGGGAGGGCTGCTGTGCGACAAGGAGAGGACAGGCCCAGGGAACCCACTCTCCACGAGGCCCTCTCCAACATCATGGGAGCCTACCACCATTCTCAGGAGATGATGGCAACAGTACTGGCCAAGTTTCAGGAGCCCCAGCGGCTGCAGGAGGAACAGTATTTGGGGTTCAGGGAGGAACTCAAAGCCATCAATTCCACCCTGGACACCATTGTAAGGGTGCTGAAGGAACTTGTCAACACAAGGAAGGACACTGTGGCACAACAAGGGGCCCCTGACACTAGCCTGGATGATGAGCTGCCCACCACCTCTGCCGGTGGTAGTGGACAGGAGGCACCGCCACCAGCACCCCACCCCCTGCAGATGGAGAACCACCCCGCAAGCGGTCCCTGAGATCCAGGACAAAGACAGAGAACAATGCCAAGATCCCGCCAAGAAATGAGACCACCCTGATTGGCATCCTTTTGTCCCACTTTGTCACCCTGTCAATCCTTAAACTGCCCCAGCTCCACTTCCTATGCCCCTTTTGATAATGCAACTGTGAGACTAATAGACTGGAATCTGCCATGGACATTCCTCCACCATCACCCCTGACCATTTTACAACCCCCTCCACTATTTAGCACTTAAATAAACACCCTTAAATCAAAAAAGTACCTGGAGTCAGTCTGTGCTTTCGAAAATGTGTATTTGCAATAACTGAGCAAAAATGATATATCCATTGTATTGTCAACATACCTATGTCACACAGCTCCAGCCCATGAGGGAACAAAGCAAATGTCGCACAGTGGGACCCACATCTGTGAAATCAAAAGGGAAAGTGACAACTCAGTGACCATACATTGGGTGAAAGTGACAGACAGATGAGATGTAGAAGAAGTGTATCAGATGTAGCAGACAGTGATGTCTTCTTACCTGTGTCTCACTGGAAGTATTGATGAATCACAGTGTTTCTGTTGTCGATATCCTCTTCTTCTGCTTCCTCGTCTTCACTGTCCACAGGCTCCACAGCTGCCACAAGACCTCCATCTGGACCATCTTCCTGCAGAAAAGGCACCTGTTGTCGCAAAGCCAAGTTGTGAAGCATACAGCAGGCCACGATGATCTGGCACACCTTCTTTGGAATAGGGAACCGCCTGTCATATGGAGGCACCGGAACCTGGCCTTCAGGAGGCTGAAGGTCCTCTCTAAAACCCTCCTAGTTCGCCCATGGGCCTTATTGTAGCTTTCCTCTGGCCTTGTCCTGGTATTTCTCACAGGGGTCAGTAGCCATGACAGGTTGGGGTAGCCAGAGTCACCTGCAAATGTCGAGGGACAACTGTTAGACACACACTAACCCTAAGGGACAACCCCAGACCCAGACACCTAGTCACACTGTATAGGGTCCATGTCCTCACCTAATAGCCACACACGGTGCCTCTGGAGTTGCCCCATCACATAAGGGATGCTGCTATTCCTCAGAATGTAAGCGTCATGCACTGAGCGTTCACATGGGAGATGTACTGGTTGGACAAACACACCATCTGCACATTCATAGAATGGTAACTCTTCCAGTTTCTGTACACCTGTTCACTCCTGCGGGGGGGACCAAGGCCACATGTGTCCCATCAGTGGCACCTATGATGTTGGGGATATGTCCCAGGGCATAGAAGTCACCTTTCACTGTTGGCAAATCCTCCACCTGAGGGAAAACAATGTAGCTGCGCATGTGTTTCAGCACACTCTGGACAACACGTTGGAAAACATAGGCTGGGACATCCCTGATGCTATGGCCACCATCGTCTGAAAAGACCCACTTGCCAGGAAATGGAGTACTGACAGCACCTGCATTAGAGGGGGGATACCTGTGGGATGGCGGATAGCTGACATCAGGTCCGGCTCCAACTGGGCACACAGTTCCAGGATTGGGGCACGGTCCAGTCTGTAGGTGACAATTACATGTCGCTCTTCCTTTGTCGACAGGTCCACCAACGGTCTGTACACCAGAGGATGCCGCCATCTCCTCACCTGCCCTGGAGGACGTGCTCTATGGAGGAGAACAGTGATCAGAGGGTCAGCCAACACTGAGGTACGAAAACACTACTTTATTCCACAAAAGTTTCAATCCGCAAGGCCTAGATATGTGTGACGCATTTAAAATTAATGCCATGTGGCCCCCTGAAATGGTGGCTGCCTGACCTGTAATGTGGGACAAGGGGATACGAGGTAACTTCGCTGGCGTTGTACACCGTCGCGGTAGGCGGTCGAAGACCACGGCGCAATCCTGCATTGGTTAACATTGGACCCTATGGGTCCCAGGAGCCAATGACGATGTACGCCGGCGGTGATTTATGCACCGCCGCTGACGTGACCGCCATTTTCTCTCTGTTCACTCACTTGATACCTGATCTTCGACAGGAGAGGACCTACACTGCAAGTGCTGCTGTGACCTCAGTCTGGAAGAGACAATGGCTCATGTGTCTGGGGAAAGGGCCCCTGCCTTCACCACAGAGGAGCTGGAGAAACTAGTGGATGGGATCCTCATCCAGTACACGCTACTCTATGGTCCTCCAGACAAACAGGTAAGTATACTGTGAGCATGCTGTATGTGCTGTATGGGCAATGTCGGTGTGGAGTGGTGTGGATGGAAGATGGGGGGTGGAATGAGGCGTGCATGAAACTACGGTGAGTGCATGTGCGTCATGGCAAGGGTAGGAACGCGGGCCAATGACTGTGACGGTCCGGACGGTTATATCTTCTCCTTTTCCCCTGTACCATTCCTCTAGGTCAGCTCCCACCAGAAGAAGGATATTTGGCGTGCTTTGCCAAGGAAGTCCGGACCCTGGGGGTCCACCACAGACAGAAAAACCCACTGCCGTAAAAGATGGGAGGACATTTGCCGCTGGAGCAAGAAGACGGCGGAGGCCCAGCTGGAGATGGCCTCCCAACATGGGAGGGACGCCCGTCGCACCATGACCCCCCTGATGTTCCGGATCCTGGCGGTGGCGTATCCAGAGTTGGATGGGCGCTTGAGAGCATCACAGCAGCCACAAGGGGGTGAGTACACTCTCATTCAGCTGATTCAGTGTGCATTACAAGGTGTCTGGGTGGGGGAGGTGGGCTGTAGGTTCCCCTAGGCCATGGCGAATTTAGTTGGCAAGGTCCCTTCGTAAGGCAGGCCATGTGGCACCCCAACCCACCAGTGTTCAGAGGCAACTACACCTAGTCAGGCTTGTGTGACTTCCATGTGTGCATCAATCGGGCATAGGCCTTGTACCCCATGTCCCTGTGATTAATTAGGGAACTCTAAGTGCACGGCGTAGTGCAGAGGTCTTCTGTGTCTGTAGTATCCGCTAACGGTCGCGGTATTCCATGCACTCAACATGTCTTTCTTCTGTCTCCCCCCCTCCTTTTTTTGGTCTTCCTGTTCTTGTGTGCAATAGCATCATCAGGCGGAGGAGCATTGGCACCGGAGCAGGAGCAGGAGCAGGAGGGAGCTGCATCCCACATGGCCCTGGAGGGCGAGACAACGGAGTCTGAAGGCACCAGTGGGACAGAGGGCGAGGGGAGCTCCACGGCGGGGACAGGAGCTGAGACCAGCAACACGGACTCCTCCTCTGATGGGAGCTCCCTTGAGGTGGTGGGTCCCTCTGTGCCCTCCGCATCTACAGGTACAGCCGCCACCACCCCTACCAACACCGCCCTCCCAGCAGCCCCTCAGCGTGTACCCAGTGGCCGCTAACCCAGGAGGATGGGCATCTCCTTCGCCCCAGGCACCTCAGCCCCTGCCCATGTCAGCCCTGCTGCCCTCAGTGAGGAGGCCATTGACCTCCTCAGATCCCTCACTGTTGGGCAGTCTACCATTCTGAATGCCATCCAGGGTGTAGAGCGGCAGTTGCAACAGACCAATGCATACCTGGAGGGCATTCATTCTGGTCAGGCAGCCCAACAGCAAGCTTTTCAGACTCTGGCCTCAGCACTGATGGCAGCCATTGTCCCTGTGTCCAGCCTCCCCTCTCCATTTTCCACCACCCACACCCAAACCCATGTACCTCAACCTATCCCAAGCACACCATCAGACCAGCATGCACACACCTCAACACACAAGGGAAGCTCTGGCAAACATAAGCACCACACATCCCACAGGCACTCACACAAGCATCATACCCATGCAGGCACACCAATATCCACTGCCTCCACTGTGTCCCCCTCCTCCTCGTCTCCCTCCTCCCTCCCTGTCACGTCTCCACTCACACCTGCATCAACTACATCTTCATCCACTACGTCCATCACCAGCATACCCATCACCACACACCGCTCACGTGCAGTCACCACCCCCACTGCCATTCACACATCCCCTGTGTCCTCTCCCATTGTGTCTGTGAGCCCACCTCCCAAGGTACACAAACGCAGGCACACACCCACCCAACAGCCATCCACCTCACGACAACCTCCAGTCCATGCACCTTCACCCAAAGTCAGCAAGTGTACACCTCCTACAACCACTACCTCCTCCTCCACTCCCAAACCCCCTCTATCTACCCGTCCCAGTGTGTCTAAAAAACGTTTCCTGTCCAACCTTGACCTCTTCCCCTCATCTCCCCCACCCCTTCAGTCCCCTAGAGCCCACCTTTCCAGGTCCCAACCCAGCACCTCAGCCACCACATCAGCAGGAACAGTGGTGCCAGCAGTAACTGGCTTCTGGAGTGCGCCAAGCAGCAGGGCAGCCAGTATGCCAAGGAGCCAGACCACGGACAGTCCCCCACCTCAGCAACATAAGAAGTTGGCCACTGCCCGGAGGGAGAAGGGTCAAACACCTGCCACCAAGGGCCCTCCCAAGACTACAGTTGGGAGTGGGAAGAAAGCTGCGCCAACATCCAAGGTGGGGAAGGGGCACAGAAAGAAAGGGAAGTTGCCGCCAACCTGCACAGTGGACAAGACCGCCACCAGCACTGCTGCCCAGGACACCGCCGCCACCAGCACCGCTGCCAAGGACACCGCCGCCACCAGCACCGCTGCCAAGGACACCAACACCACCAGCACCGCTGCCCAGGACACCGCCGCCACCAGCATCGCTGCCAAGGACACCGCCAGCACCGCTGCCCAGGACACCGGCGCCACCAGCACCGCTGCCAAGGACACCTCCGCCACCAGCACCGTTGCCAAGGACACCGCTGCCACCAGCACAGCTGCCCAGGACACCGCCGCCACCAGCACCGCTGCCCAGGACACCGCCGCCACCAGCACCGCTGCCCAGGACACCGCCGCCACCAGCACGCTCACTGAGCCACCCACCAGCACCGCAGGCCAATGAGCACAGCAAGCACCGCCGCTACTGAGGCCGCCACCATTCACACATCCCCTGTGTCCTCTCCCATTGTGTCTGTGAGCCCACCTCCCAAGGTACACAAACGCAGGCACACACCCACCCAACAGCCATCCACCTCACGACAACCTCCAGTCCATGCACCTTCACCCAAAGTCAGCAAGCCTACACCTCCTACAACCACTACCTCCTCCTCCACTCTCAAACCCCCTCTATCTACCCGTCCCAGTGTGTCTAAAAAACGTTTCCTGTCCAACCTTGACCTCTTCCCCTCATCTCCCCCACCCCTTCAGTCCCCTAGAGCCCACCTTTCCAGGTCCCAACCCAGCACCTCAGCCACCACATCAGCAGGAACAGTGGTGCCAGCAGTAACTGGCTTCTGGAGTGCGCCAAGCAGCAGGGCAGCCAGTATGCCAAGGAGCCAGACCACGGACAGTCCCCCACCTCAGCAACATAAGAAGTTGGCCACTGCCCGGAGGGAGAAGGGTCAAACACCTGCCACCAAGGGCCCTCCCAAGACTACAGTTGGGAGTGGGAAGAAAGCTGCGCCAACATCCAAGGTGGGGAAGGGGCACAGAAAGAAAGGGAAGTTGCCGCCAACCTGCACAGTGGACAAGACCGCCACCAGCACTGCTGCCCAGGACACCGCCGCCACCAGCACCGCTGCCAAGGACACCGCCGCCACCAGCACCGCTGCCAAGGACACCAACACCACCAGCACCGCTGCCCAGGACACCGCCGCCACCAGCATCGCTGCCAAGGACACCGCCGCCACCAGCACCGCTGCCCAGGACACCGGCGCCACCAGCACCGCTGCCAAGGACACCTCCGCCACCAGCACCGTTGCCAAGGACACCGCTGCCACCAGCACAGCTGCCCAGGACACCGCCGCCACCAGCACCGCTGCCCAGGACACCGCCGCCACCAGCACCGCTGCCCAGGACACCGCCGCCACCAGCACGCTCACTGAGCCACCCACCAGCACCGCAGGCCAATGAGCACAGCAAGCACCACCGCTACTGAGGCCGCCACCATTCACACATCCCCTGTGTCCTCTCCCATTGTGTCTGTGAGCCCACCTCCCAAGGTACACAAACGCAGGCACACACCCACCCAACAGCCATCCACCTCACGACAACCTCCAGTCCATGCACCTTCACCCAAAGTCAGCAAGCCTACACCTCCTACAACCACTACCTCCTCCTCCACTCCCAAACCCCCTCTATCTACCCGTCCCAGTGTGTCTAAAAAACGTTTCCTGTCCAACCTTGACCTCTTCCCCTCATCTCCCCCACCCCTTCAGTCCCCTAGAGCCCACCTTTCCAGGTCCCAACCCAGCACCTCAGCCACCACATCAGCAGGAACAGTGGTGCCAGCAGTAACTGGCTTCTGGAGTGCGCCAAGCAGCAGGGCAGCCAGTATGCCAAGGAGCCAGACCACGGACAGTCCCCCACCTCAGCAACATAAGAAGTTGGCCACTGCCCGGAGGGAGAAGGGTCAAACACCTGCCACCAAGGGCCCTCCCAAGACTACAGTTGGGAGTGGGAAGAAAGCTGCGCCAACATCCAAGGTGGGGAAGGGGCACAGAAAGAAAGGGAAGTTGCCGCCAACCTGCACAGTGGACAAGACCGCCACCAGCACTGCTGCCCAGGACACCGCCGCCACCAGCACCGCTGCCAAGGACACCGCCGCCACCAGCACCGCTGCCAAGGACACCAACACCACCAGCACCGCTGCCCAGGACACCGCCGCCACCAGCATCGCTGCCAAGGACACCGCCGCCACCAGCACCGCTGCCCAGGACACCGGCGCCACCAGCACCGCTGCCAAGGACACCTCCGCCACCAGCACCGTTGCCAAGGACACCGCTGCCACCAGCACAGCTGCCCAGGACACCGCCGCCACCAGCACCGCTGCCCAGGACACCGCCGCCACCAGCACCGCTGCCCAGGACACCGCCGCCACCAGCACGCTCACTGAGCCACCCACCAGCACCGCAGGCCAATGAGCACAGCAAGCACCGCCGCTACTGAGGCCGCCACCATTCACACATCCCCTGTGTCCTCTCCCATTGTGTCTGTGAGCCCACCTCCCAAGGTACACAAACGCAGGCACACACCCACCCAACAGCCATCCACCTCACGACAACCTCCAGTCCATGCACCTTCACCCAAAGTCAGCAAGCCTACACCTCCTACAACCACTACCTCCTCCTCCACTCCCAAACCCCCTCTATCTACCCGTCCCAGTGTGTCTAAAAAACGTTTCCTGTCCAACCTTGACCTCTTCCCCTCATCTCCCCCACCCCTTCAGTCCCCTAGAGCCCACCTTTCCAGGTCCCAACCCAGCACCTCAGCCACCACATCAGCAGGAACAGTGGTGCCAGCAGTAACTGGCTTCTGGAGTGCGCCAAGCAGCAGGGCAGCCAGTATGCCAAGGAGCTAGACCACGGACAGTCCCCCACCTCAGCAACATAAGAAGTTGGCCACTGCCCGGAGGGAGAAGGGTCAAACACCTGCCACCAAGGGCCCTCCCAAGACTACAGTTGGGAGTGGGAAGAAAGCTGCGCCAACATCCAAGGTGGGGAAGGGGCACAGAAAGAAAGGGAAGTCGCCGCCAACCTGCACAGTGGACAAGACCGCCACCAGCACCGCTGCCCAGGATACCGCCGCCACCAGCACCGCTGCCAAGGACACCGCCGCCACCAGCACCGCTGCCAAGGACACCAACACCACCAGCACCGCTGCCCAGGACATCGCCGCCACCAGCACCGCTGCCAAGGACACCGCCGCCACCAGCACCGCTGCCCAGGACACCGGCGCCACCAGCACCGCTGCCAAGGACACCTCCGCCACCAGCACCGCTGCCAAGGACACCGCTGCCACCAGCACCGCTGCCCAGGACACCGCCGCCAAAAGCACCGCTGCCCAGGACACCGCCGCCACCAGCACGCTCACTGAGCCACCCACCAGCACCGCAGGCCAATGAGCACAGCAAGCACCGCCGCTACTGAGGCCGCCACCATTCACACATCCCCTGTGTCCTCTCCCATTGTGTCTGTGAGCCCACCTCCCAAGGTACACAAACGCAGGCACACACCCACCCAACAGCCATCCACCTCACGACAACCTCCAGTCCATGCACCTTCACCCAAAGTCAGCAAGCCTACACCTCCTACAACCACTACCTCCTCCTCCACTCCCAAACCCCCTCTATCTACCCGTCCCAGTGTGTCTAAAAAACGTTTCCTGTCCAACCTTGACCTCTTCCCCTCATCTCCCCCACCCCTTCAGTCCCCTAGAGCCCACCTTTCCAGGTCCCAACCCAGCACCTCAGCCACCACATCAGCAGGAACAGTGGTGCCAGCAGTAACTGGCTTCTGGAGTGCGCCAAGCAGCAGGGCAGCCAGTATGCCAAGGAGCCAGACCACGGACAGTCCCCCACCTCAGCAACATAAGAAGTTGGCCACTGCCCGGAGGGAGAAGGGTCAAACACCTGCCACCAAGGGCCCTCCCAAGACTACAGTTGGGAGTGGGAAGAAAGCTGCGCCAACATCCAAGGTGGGGAAGGGGCACAGAAAGAAAGGGAAGTCGCCGCCAACCTGCACAGTGGACAAGACCGCCACCAGCACCGCTGCCCAGGATACCGCCGCCACCAGCACCGCTGCCAAGGACACCGCCGCCACCAGCACCGCTGCCAAGGACACCAACACCACCAGCACCGCTGCCCAGGACACCGCCGCCACCAGCACCGCTGCCAAGGACACCGCCGCCACCAGCACCGCTGCCCAGGACACCGGCGCCACCAGCACCGCTGCCAAGGACACCTCCGCCACCAGCACCGCTGCCAAGGACACCGCTGCCACCAGCACCGCTGCCCAGGACACCGCCGCCAAAAGCACCGCTGCCCAGGACACCGCCGCCACCAGCACGCTCACTGAGCCACCCACCAGCACCGCAGGCCAATGAGCACAGCAAGCACCGCCGCTACTGAGGCTGCCACGAACAGGATGAAGCACTCTAGGCACAAAGCCCCCTCCAGAACCAGTGGAGAAAGGCATCCACTATCTCAGTCCTTGGCAGGATGAAGCACTCTGGGCATAAAGCCGCCTCCAGAACCAGTGGAGAAAGGCATCCACTACCTCTGTCCTTAGCAGGATGAGGCACTCTGAGCACAAAGCCCCCTCCAGAACCAGTGGAGAAAGGCATCCACTACCTCAGTCCTTGTCAGGATGAAGCACTCTGGGCACAAAGCCCCCTCCAGAGCCAGTGGAGAAAGGCATCCACTTGAGAGACTGTGGCTTTGCACTCCCCAGGATAGATCAGTGGGCAAACCACCCACTTGAGAGACTTGAGAGACTGTGGCTTTTCACTCCCCAGGATAAAGCAGTGGGCAAAACACCCACTTGAGAGACTGTGGCTTTGCACTCCCCAGGATAGAGCAGTGGGCAAACCACCCACTGGAGAAACTTGAGAGACTGTGGCTTTGCCCTCCCCAGGATGAAGCAGTGGGCAAACCACCCACTTGAGAGACTTGAGACACTGTAGAGACTGTGGCTTTGCACTCCCCAGGATAAATCAGTGGGCAAACCACCCACCTGAGAGACTTTAGAGACTGTGGCTTTGCACTCCCCAGGATAAAGCAGTGGGCAAACCACCCACTTGAGAGACTGTGGCTTTGCACTCTCCTGGATATAGCAGTGGGCATGGAGCCCCCTTGTGGATCTGGCGTCGTGCACTCGTCCGGTTGAGGTGCCCCCCCTTCCCTTCCCCTTGAGGTGCCTGTTGTATTTCTATCTGATGCCCCAGCAGTGTTCTCTCCATTTTGATCGGGTATCGAGTGTGGGCCTCGCCCATGCATTTTGGGCCCAGTGGTCCACGGACTTTAATGGTGCAATACCTGGACTTGTATTATTGGTATATATATTTGTTTATAGTGTATATATATTTTTGGAGTACAGGATTTTAATAGATAACAATCGTTCAAATCATTTCCTTTTGTCTTTGCATTCTTCCAGGGGGTTTGGGGGGTGTAACTGTAATGTATCAACATATATTTGTGTGTGTGTTGTAGTTGGTGAGGGTGTGGGTGGGGGTGTTACGTGTGTGTGTCACTCTCTTTTCCCTCCCCCTTCCCCTGTGTCGTAGGTGCAGTACTCACCGTGGTCTTCGCCGCCGGCGTTCGTGCTCCTGGTAGAGGAGCAGGAAGACAAAGGCACGGAGAATATGGAGTTCCGGCTCCATGGTGTCCTGGTTCCTCGTGGGGTGTGTAGAGGTGAGTGTTTTCCCTTCCAAGTCCTGTCTCCGCCGTGTTTTTGTTCGCGGTGAAATGGCCCCGGAAAAGGAGGCGGATTGGCCTGTTGTAATACTGTGGGCGGTACATTGTCTTCCACCTGTCTGTAGCCGGTTACTGCTGCGATGTTTGTTTGTACCGTCATGGCGGTCGGAGTGTTAAAGTGACTGTCTTTGTTGGCGGTTTCCGCCATGGTTGTGATTCCATTTTTTTTCCCGCCGGCCTGTTGGCGGTTTTACCGCCGCTTTAACACCGAACGCCAGGGTTGTAATGACCACCTTAGTGATTTCACTGGCACTGGTATGTTCACATTTGCCATTTGCCCCATGACCCCATAGAAACAGCAGAGGTTGATAATGGTGCAGTTGGAGGGGTATAAAACCTGACTGGTTAGGGTGGATTAACATAGTTATAACCTTAAGTAGTCCTCTCGCTAGTAATTTTGCCATTATTTTGACCTCCACAGAAATGCCATTGGGTCCCATTGACTTGCCTAATTTCAACTTACTCAAAGTCACCCAAATCTCTTCAGCAGTAATGTCCCCCTCCAAGAATAGCCTGTCCTCTTGTGTTTGACAGGGAAGGAAGATGTTACAGATGAACTGCTCAACCTTCACCTTCGTTGTAGTGACCCTAGGGGAGTAGAGGTGGTAATAGTATGCCACAAAAGTTTCAGATAGTTTCTCAATCAATCAATCAATCTGTTATTTGTTAAGCGCGCTACTCACCCGGTAGGGTCTCAAGGCACTGGGGCGAGGTGCTACTCCTTGAAAAGCCAAGTCTTGAGACGCTTCCTGAAGGTCAGAAGGTCCTTGGTCAGATGTAGGTTGACGGGGAGGGAGTTCCAGGTCTTGGCGGCGAAGTGGAAGAAGGATCTGCCGCTGGCTGTGGGATGGTGGATGAAGGGAATGGTGGCGAGGTTGGCGGAGTGTCAGGAGTGTATCAGGAGTTTGGAGGTGATCCTTTTGTTGAAGGGGAGCCAGTGGAGGTCTCTGAGGTGGGCTGAGATGTGTTCGTGGCGAGGGAGGTTAAGGATGAGTCGTGCTGAGGTGTTCTGAATGCGCTGAAGTTTTCTCTGGGGCTTGGCTGTTGTTCCTGCGTAGAATGCGTTGCCGTAGTCCAGTCTACTGCTAACGAGGGCGTGGGTGACGTTCTTCTGGTTTCAATGGGGATCCATCTGAAGGTCTTGCAAAGCATGCAGAGGGTGTTAAAGCATGAGGATGAGATGGGATTGAATTGCTGGGTCTTGGAGAGTGATGAGTCCAGTATGAAGCAGAGGTTGCATGCGTGGGTTGTGGACGTTGGGGCGGCTCCTAGAGTGGCAGGCCACCAGCAGTCATCCCATGCTGATTTGTTGGAGCCGAATATGATAATCTCGGTCTTATCCGAGTTCAGTTTGAGGCGGCTTGCCTCCATCCAGTTGGCGATGGGGTGAAGTCCGGTGTGGAGGTTGGTCTTGGCGCTGGCGGGGTCCTCCCTGAGTGAGAGGATCAGTTGTGTGTCGTCCGCATAGGAGACAATGTTAAGGCCGTGGGATCAAACGATGTTGGCTAGCGAGGCCATATAGACATTGAAATGGGTGGGGCTGAGAGAGGAACCTTGGGGAACTCCGCAGATGGTCTTGGTGGCTTTTGACAGGAACGGAGGGAGGCGGACTCTCTGAGTTCTGTCGGAGAGGAAGGATGTGATCCAGTCCAGAGCCTTGAGGGAGATTCCAGCGTCGTGGAGGCATGTGTGAAGTGTGTGGTGGTAGACAGTGTCGAAGGCTGCAGAAAGGTCAAGGAGGATGAGGGCAATGGTTTCACCTTTGTCGAGCTTTCTCCTGATGTCGTCGCTAGCAGCGAGGAGAGCGGTCTCGGTGCTGTGGTTCTTGCGGAAGCCATTCTGGGAGATGTCGAGTAGGCTGTTGCCCTCCAGGAAGCGAGATAGTTGGCTGTTGACTATCTTCTCGATGACCTTCGCTGGGAAGGGGAGTAGGGAAATGGGTCGATAGTTCTTGAGGTCTTCGGGTCAGCCCTGGGTTTTTTTGAGCATGGCATTAACTTCGGCGTGTTTCCAGCTCTCCGGGAAGTTGGCGATCTTGAAGGAGCTCTTGATGATGGTACGGAGCTGGGGAGCGATGCTTTGGCTGGCTTTACTGAAGACATGGTGAGGGCAGGGGTTGGCTGGTGAACTGGAGTGGATAGTGCTCATGGTCTTGGTGGTTTACTCGTCATTGATGTGGGTCCAGGCACCCAGGAGGTTGGTGTGGATGGGTGCGTTGGAGCCTCCGTTGGCAGTGGTGGTCGTGGGGGTCGGCGGTGTGGAACTACCATGGATGTCTGTGATCTTCCATTGAAAAAAGATGGCGAGGGAGTCGCAGCGGTCTTGCGAGCGGGGGGGGTCGGCTGAGCAGGACTTGGGGTTGGTGAGTTCCTTGATGATGCTTAAGAGCTCCTTCCTGTTGTGTGCGTTGTTGTCAATTCGTTCTTTGTAGAATGATCTTTTGGTGGTCCCGATGAGCTGGTGGTGCTTGCGGATGGCAGCCTTGAGGACGACGTGGTTGCTCTCTGTTTGGTCCTGGCGCCAGATCTTCTCGGTTTTCCGGCATTCCCGCTTGGAGGTCTGAAGGTCAGCGGTGAACCAAGGAGCTTTCTTGCTGGTGCGGGTGTTGCTAGATTTCCTAAGTGGAGCGAGGGTGTCGGCGTGGTCGATGAGCCATTGTTTGAGGTTGAGGGCGGCGGTGTTGGGGTCGCTGGTGTTGGGTGGTGGGGCGTGGGCCAGGGTGGAGATCAGTTGTTCCTTGGAGATCTTGTTCCATCTGCAGTGAGGGGTCTGTTGTTGGTGGTGGTGAGTAGTGGGATTCTGGAAGGAAAAATGGACACTGCAGTGGTCATTCCAGTGGAGTTCGGTGGTGTGGATGAAGGTGATGTGGCTGCTGGTGAAGAAGATGGCGTTAAGTGTGTGGTCAGCTGAGGGGGTGGGCGTTGTGACGAGTTGCTTGAGGCCGAGGTTGGAGAGGTTGTCAAGCAGGGCTGATGTGTTGCAGTCGTTGGTGTTCACCATGTGAAAATTCAGGTCATCGATTACATGTAGTCCTTGGAGGCGAGGACATGGGTGTTGATTGTGTCGGTGATGGCGTCGCAGAATTGTGGAAGGCGATGTCTGGGGAGGTTGATGTGAGCAGGTACCCAGAGTTTGACGGCGTGCTTGTGGACAGAGCTTGTATTGAGGAGGATGCAGCTGAGGTGGTTGTTATGGGTGGCGTTGTTGTGGTGCTTGCTGGCTTGAGCACAGGTGAAGTTGCACGTCCAGCACGAGAAGGGTCCATGGGTGTGCTTAGGGGAGATCTGGATGCAGGTGGTGGGGCTGCCAGGGTTAAGCGCGTGAAGTTCTTCTGCGGTGTAGCGGCGTCTCGTGGCATGGGGGTGCATGGGCCATGGGGACTGGCGCTAGGCGCGGTCTAGGCACGGACGGGTGCAGACGGGCTTGCCTCACTACTCCCCAAAGTCTCACCCCCTTCTGTCATTACCTCAAACACCCATCACCTGGCCTGTTCACATTCATCAAGCCAGGTTAAGAGCTGACCAGCTTAATATCATACAGTTGATACTGCGAGGAATGATGGAGGGCCCTAGCTGCATCTAATGCAGCATTTTGATATTATATGCGTTTTAACACCAACATATGTCTGTCTTTTAGTGTATTCTGCATCAGAAGATACTCCCTGGTTAATAGTTCTTGCTTAAGGTCTTCTAATTTTCAGCACTTATCCCTTCTATGTCCCACTATGAGTGAGATAGCCTGACTCCTGATCACTGTTTTGTAGGACTCCCATAATATTTGGGCTGATTGGACTGAGGGTACATTTTCAGTGAAGTAATGATTTGTGCTCTCTATTAGAACCTTTCTTTTTGCTGATTGTTTCAGATACCACATATTTATGGGTAGGATTCCACGTCTTTTTTAAGCCCAGGGAATATTTCACCCAAACTGGTGAGTGGCCAACCTTTAGTCCCTCGACAACTCTCCCTTTGCCTTTCTTTTATGATGCATAGTTTGTAAGTGTTCGTCTATTGTGGACCCCATCAGTTTATACAATTCCACAGGAATGCCATTGGGTCCCATTGCTTTGCCCAGTTGCAACTCACTCATAGCCGCCCCAATCTTTTCAGCGGTAATGTTACCCTCCATGAACAGCCTGTCCTTTTGTGATTGACAGGGCATGCAGATGTTGTGGATGAACTCTTAAAACTCTTCTAGTATGCTGCGAAAGTTTTAAATATTAGTTCACAACTCCTCACAGTCTTCCTCTCTTCCTTCATTACCTCAAGCACCCATCGCCTGGTCTGTTCACATTTATCAAGTAAGGCTAAGAGCTGACCAGTTTTATTTCAAACATCAAGTAGTCGATATTGTGAGGCACAATGGAGGGCCGAGCCACATCTAATGCAGGATCTTGAAATTATTTGCCTTTGAGCATCAACGTATGGTGAACTTCAAGTGTATTAAGCATCAGTAGAAGGCGCTCCCTGGTTAATACTTCTATCTTAAGGTCTTCTCAGTTTTGGCATTTA
This sequence comes from Pleurodeles waltl, assembly GCF_031143425.1. NCBI lineage: Eukaryota > Metazoa > Chordata > Amphibia > Caudata > Salamandridae > Pleurodeles > Pleurodeles waltl. Next base: position 836,495,507 of record NC_090437.1, read on the forward strand.
TCCCTTCTATGTCCAGTGTGAGAGAGAAAGCCTGATATCTAATCACCATTTTGTAGGCCTCCCATAATGTTTGGGCCGATTGGACTGAGGGTAAGATTTCAGTGAGTTAAAGATTTGTGATTTGTGCTATCAGCCCCTTTCTTATTACCAATTGTTTCAGATACATGTATTCAATTTGAGAGAGGTAGTAATGGTCAGAGAAAATGCACCTCCTATGTAATGTCTACAAGTAAGTAATTCAAGTAGTCAGCTCAAAATGGTGCTCAATAGTCAAATGCCCTACTACCTTGAGGCAAATAATTTTATCATATATACAAAATATATTTACAATACACAAGAGATTCAGCTAGGACCACAACATTCATAACACAAACATTTGTAAATACAAAAATAGAACTCTGATGTAAGAGGTACGAGGTATCAAGTACATGTTAACACCAGAGCAGTACGAGCTCTATTGGCGTAAAAAATGCAAAAACCCAGCACTCTCAAAACAACGTAATTTATGCATTGTGCTGATATGTTGTGGTTTAACCTTTTGCATTGCAGAGTTCAATCCTGAAAACTTATTTTTAATATGCTTACAAATACTGTTCATTTGCAATGTATTACTGCAGGTTTTCAGAGTGTGTTAGGGTGTGGCCCCTTTCCAGGGCCTTCCAGAGACTTTCCCTGCAACATGCCTGGGCGTGGTTCTGGGGCTGGGCCAAGGCTCTATAAAAGAGAGCCAGCCCAACTCTCAGTGCTCACTATTCAGAGGTCCCGGTGCAGAGCAGCAGCTTCTTCCTGAGCTCCTGTCCCGGCGGCCTATTTGATCTTTCAGTCTTCTGCCCTTCATCCTTCATTGGTGATCATTGTTCCAGGCGGTAAGACGGTGGTTGGACTGTCCCAACACCGTTATTGAGAATTTTCATATTCTTGGTTTAATTCTTAAATGAGTAACAGATTATTTGTGCGCTACCATTTCCTGACATTTATATGGTAGTTTACAAATAGGCAAGACGCGCAATTTGTTTCATAAAGGTTTGACTTTGTTATTCATTGCGTGCTACCATTTCTTGACATTGGCATGGTGGCTTAAGAATCGGCAAGATGCGCAATTCGTTTTATGGTGTTTAAACATTGTTGTCCATTGCGCGCTACTATTTCTTGACATTTACATGATGTTTTACGAATTGGCAAGACGCGCAACTCGTTTCATGAGGATTTAACTTTGTTGTTCATTGCGCGCTACCATTTCTTGACATTTACATGGTGGCTTAAGAATCGGCAAAAGAAGTGCGATTCGTTTCATTGTACTTTGATCTTGTTATTTATTGTGAGCTGTTATTTCTTGACATTTACATCGTGTTTTACAAATCGGCAAGACGCGTGATTCGATTAATGATGATTTGACTTTGATATTCATTGCGTGCTCCCATTTCTTTGTATTTCACATGGTGACACTCGAATCGGCAAGACGCACGATTCTCTCCTCAAGTTTATTTCATGTTGTTTATTGTATGCCACTATTCTAAGATATTTATTATGTAATATTCGAGTTGACAAGTTATGTGATTTGTTTCCTGAATCCATATTGTGTTATTCATGGTGCACAATCCTTTTATGGTTTTTAATATATATATATATATATATCTTCAATATTCGCAATTTGTGTTGAAACATTTTAAGAGTACACAGAAGGCCAGAGTTTCTAGATGCAATATTGTATGGTCCTAGTATACATTCTCAAAACAGGATTTATATGACTGGTTTAAAATTTAGTCAGAATGTTTTTCTGATACTCATGTAAAGGAGAGTACTTGAATAAGAAAGTTTTCATTTAATTCATTTTGATTCCCCTACAGGTATCCGGCCATCTTGAAACTTAGTCATTTTAAACTTAACTCTTAGATTTTTCATGTTTTCAGAGTGACTAGGCTTAGAATCATAGTCTGGTATTGATTTCAGGAGATATAATTTTCATATTGTGTGTTCTAACCTTTTTTTACTACAGGTCTCCTTCCCAGCTGTTCCCTTCCTAATCCCCTCTTCCTATCTTGAACTCTCTCAGTCTCTGTGATTTATCTATCAGAGTCTTGGAGCTTGGTGTTCAATGGTGGACGTGTTGGGAACGTGCACAGACCCCGAGCATCTGGTGACTCTGACAGAATAATGAGCCCACAAATTATTATCCTCCTGGCTTGTGTATGTTCTCAGCATGGCCACGTTAGACGAGTTAGTCAAGGCTATCACCCAGCTCCAAGCAGAGGTGGTATTATCCAAAGAATTGACAACTAGCTTAGCAGAGAGAGTGAGTTAGTTGCAAGATAAGGTAGAGAAGAAGGAACAAAGTCCCACAGGTGTGTCTTGGCCAGGTACTTCTCCTCAGGCTTCTGGAAGTAATCCGATTTCCCTAAATGTTCCTTCTGCAATTCCTTTAGCTCCCCCAGAACGTTTCTCAGGTGACCCTTTGAAAGCGCAATCTTTCCTGGTTCAAGTGGAACTACACTTCACCTGCAGACCAAATAATTTCCCCGATGCCCAGTCCAAAGTAGCTTTCTTGTTATCATATCTGTCTGGGGATGCATCTACTTGGGCAATTCCTCTTGTGCGTAAAAAAAATAGTCCCTTGTTGTACAACTGGAGAAATTTTGTTCGTGAATTTGACAGAGTTTTTGATCGTAGAACTGTAACACAGTCAGCAGATCATGAATTATTAGATTTACGCCAAGGGAATCAAGACCTAGTGTCGTATTTAGCCAACTTTAACCGGCTGGTTGCCGAGACACCCTGGCCTGAAGAAAAACAAGCAGTCTTGTTTTACAAGGGACTCAAAGAGGAACTAAAAGATATCTTAGCGCAAATCGACCCACAACCTACAGACTGTCAAGAATGAATAAATCTTGTCTTGAGACTTGATCATCGTTTAGCAGAACGTAAAGGAACGCGCAAAAAGATTGAAAAATATTCATGGTGCGTTCATGATAACAGAGACTCAAGAACTCCGAAAGAAAGAACGCCGGAACCGATGGAAATTGGAACCATCAGAAGACCTTTGACCAAAGATGAAAAGGACCTACGCAGAAAAAATGGACAATGTCTTTATTGTGGGCGAAAAGGTCATTTTGCCAAAGATTATCCAATCAAATCAAAGAACAAGCAAGGTCCAGTTCAGAAGGTCACAGCCAATGCACCAGTCGAGTTGGAAAACTAAAACACCCAAGATGCAGAGAAGGGTTGCTCTTGGGTGTCACCGTGGACCCTTCACAATCTAGACATCTTAAACTGGAAATAAGAGTTCAGGTCAAGAAAAAGATCTATTTAAAAAAAGCTCTAGTCGATTCTGGGGCTACTGGGAAGTTTGTTGATGTCCAATTGGTTCGTGCATGGGGGATCCTATGTATTGAAAAGAAGACCCCAGAAATCATCCAGGCAGTCGATGGAAAACTCTTGACTGGAGGTCCGGTAACTCTTCAGACTATCCCCTTGTCGATGATTTGTGAAGATAAGAATCAAAGAAAGAAACATAAAGAGAAAATCATCCTTGACGTGATCCATGCTCCCCAATATGGGATTATCCTCGGCTTGCCATGGTTAACTCATCACAATCCGGAGATCAATTGGGCAGAACGAAAAATCGTGTTCTCATCTGTGCTATGTAATGAACAATGTCTCCAAAAGATTCAAGTACCAAAAGTTTGCAACTCTTACATGGCTACTGCCGTGGAGAAATAAAATTCAGCTGCCCAAACAGTATTCATCTTACAAAGAAGTATTTGATGAGAAAGGAGCAGAGCCTCTACCTCCTCATAGATCTTATGACTGTCAAATTGATCTAGCCCCAGGTGCGATACTTCCCAACTGTCGTGTATATGCCCTGTCAGAACATGAAAATCAACATTTACGAAAATACCTAGATCAATTTTTGGAGAATGGCTTCATTCGCCCCTCTAAGTCTCCTGCAGCTTCACCTTTGTTTTTTGTTCCAAAAGCTAATGGAGAACTTCGAACTTGCATCGACTATAGGGGTTTGAACAAAGTCACCATCAAGAATAAATATCCTTTACCCCTAATTCCGGTCTTATTGGAACAAGTAAAGAGAGCAAAAATCTACACGAAGCTTGACCTTCGAGGTGCTTATCATTTGGTCAGAATGAGAGAGGGTGACGAATGGAAAACAGCGTTCAAGACAAGATATGGCCTTTTTGAATACACCATCATGCCTTTTGGTCTGTGTAATGCTCCAGCAGCATTTCAATTTTTCTTGAATGACGTTCTTAGAGAGTACCTCAACATATTTGCCATAGTCTACATCGATGACATTTTGATCTACTCAGACAATGAAAACGAACATGTCCAACATGTCAAGAAAATTCTTGCAGCCCTTCGAAAACACCATTTATATTGCAAACTAACCAAGTGTGAGTTTCATGTTACCACAGTTGAGTTTTTAGGGGTTATTCTTACCCCTCAAGGTATGGTGATGGCAGAAAAGAAAGTAAAAGCTGTATATGATTGGCCCACCCCAAAGACTGTTGGTGATGTGCAAAGTTTCCTGGGGTTTGCACATTTTTACCGGAGGTTCATAAATCATTTCTCCCAGACAGTGGCTCCAATCACTAAGCTACTAAGAAAGAAAGAAAAGTTTGTATGGTCCCCAGAAGCCGATCAAGCGTTCTCGACTTTGAAGGAAGCTTTCTCCACTGCCCCAGTCTTGACTCATCCTGATGCGAATCAACCTTTCATAGTGGAAGCTGATGCTTCAGATGTAGAAATAGGAGCCGTCTTATCACAACGAAATAAAGACACTGGTCAACTTCATCCTGTAGCTTATATGTCTCGGAAGTTGAACGAAGCCGAACAGAACTATGTCATTGCTGAAAAAGAGCTTCTGGCGATTCGTGACGCCTTTAAAGAATGGAGACATAATTTGTTGGGTGCCAAATACACTGTCACAGTATATACTGATCATCGTAATCTTCAGTTTATGAGTTCCGCCAGACTTTTGACCCCTCGACAATTACGCTGGATGCTTTTTTTTTGCCGAATTTGATTTTGTAGTAACCTTCCGGCCTGGTAAAGATAATCACAAGGCTGACGCCTTGTCCCGTCAAGAGTGTACCACGTTGCCTGCATTTCAAGCCTCCAGAGCTATCATTGCTCCTGACAAGGTTCTATGTATCATAAAAACTGAAGATTTCTTTGAAGAAATTGGCAACTCTTTCACTGTTGAAAAATGGCAAACATGGGCCCAAGCAGATCCCAAAAGGTCAATCAAGCAAGGTTTACCCTTTCATGAGGCTCGTTTGTTCGTACCCACTACCAAACTTCGCAAGATAGTGTTTCATTGGTTGCATGTTATATCTAAGGCAGGTCACCCAGGTACTCCTAAAACTCTTGAACTGATCCAACGCTATTTTTGGTGGCCTACCCTAACAAAAGATGTAAAAACAATGGTAAACAACTGTGAAGTTTGTGCTCGCATTAAAACAAGTCATTCAAAACCAAAAGGGTTGTTACATCCACTTCCAACCCCAAGTCGTCTATGGGAGCACATTTCTTTAGACTTTATTACCGGTCTGCCAGTGGTTCAACAGCATTCAGTAATTCTGGTGGTAGTAGACAGTCTTACGAAATATGGACATTTCATCGCCTGTAAAAAATTGCCCACTTCTAGTGAATTGGCAACTATTTTACTGAACAGAGTGGTTCGTTATCATGGACTGTCAAAGGTTATCCTCTCCGATCGGGGGTCACAATTTTCCTCCAATTTCTGGAAGACATGGTGTAAAACACTCCAAGTGACATCTACGCTATCTACTAGTCACCATCCTCAAACAGATGGTCAAACAGAGAGACTAAATCAGACTTTGAAACAATACCTACGTGCCTACGCTGAAAAGGCACTTCATTCTTGGACATCTATGCTCTGGTTAGCTGAGTTAGCTTACAATAACTCATTCCACACTTCGATTGGCGTTACACCATTTTTTGGTTTATTTGGCTATCATCCTGACACCTTGCCCATCACAATTCCTCAAGAAAGTTCTCTTACTCCAGCTGTGTCAGAAACCATTCAGCATTTACATTAAACCCAGAAACTGATTTAACAGCATTTAGAAAAAGCCAAACAAAAATATAAAAGGCATTATGACAAGAAACATTGTTGACCACAATATCAACCTGGTGACAAAGTGTGGCTTTCCACAAAACATATAGACTTCAAGAAGAAGCACATGTTTAACCCCAAATTCATAGGTCCTTACACTGTCCTTCAGCAAATCAATACGGTGACCTATAAACTACAATTGCCCAGATCCTTACGGATTCATCCAGTGTTCCACACTTCCCTCTTGAAAAAGGCAGTCCAAAAGGTCCACCCTCATCCAGCTCCTGTTCTAGTACAAGGGGAAGAAGAATACGAAGTCAAGAAAGTGTTGGATTCTAAACTGAGAGGGTGTAATCTATGGTACTTAATCTCATGGAAAGGTTATGGTCCTGAAAGTAACTCATGGGTTTCTGCATCTGATGTTCATGCTCCAGTACTTGTGAGACGCTTTCATTGTCTTAATCCAAACAAACCAGGCCCTAGAGCGCGTCTGGGAGAGGGGAGTACTGTCAACACCAGAGCAGTATGCGCTCTTTTGGCGACAAAAATGCAAAAACCCAGCACTCTCAAAACAATGTAATTTATGCATTGTGCTGATATGTTGTGGTTTAAACTTTTGCATTGCAGAGTTCAATCCTGAAAACTTATTTTTAATATGCTTACAAATACTGTTCGTTTGCAATGTATTGCTGCAGGTTTTCAGAGTGTGTTAGGGTGTGGCCCCTTTCCAGGGCCTTCCAGAGACTTTCCCTGCAACATGCCTGGGCGTGGTTCTGAGGCTGGGCCAAGACTCTATAAAAGAGAGCCAGCCCAACTCCCAGTGCTCATTATTCAGAGGTCCCGGTGCAGAGCAGCAGCTTCTTCCTGAGCTCCTGTCCCGGCGGCCTATTTGGATCTTCCAGTGTTCTGCCCTTCATCCTTCATTGGTGATCATTGTTCCAGGCGGTAAGACGGTGGTTGGACTGTCCCAACACCGTTATTGAGAATTTTCATATTCTTGGTTTAATTCTTAAATGAGTAACAGATTACTTGTGCGCTACCATTTCTTGACATTTATATGGTAGTTTACAAATAGGCAAGACGCGCAATTTGTTTCATAAAGGTTTGACTTTGTTATTCATTGCGTGCTACCATTTCTTGACATTGGCATGGTGGCTTAAGAATTGGCAAGACGTGCGATTCATTTTATGGTGTTTAAACATTGTTGTCCATTGCGTGCTACTATTTCTTGACATTTACATGATGTTTTACGAATTGGCAAGACGCGCAACTCGTTTCATGAGGATTTAACTTTGTTGCTCATTGCGCGCTACCATTTCTTGACATTTACATGGTGGCTTAAGAATCGGCAAAAGAAGAGTGATTCGTTTCATTGTACTTTGATCTTGGTTTTTATTGTGAGCTGTCATTTCTTGACATTTACATCGTGTTTTATGAATCGGCAAGACGCGCGATTCGATTCATGATGATTTGACTTTGATATTCATTGCGTGCTACCATTTCTTGGTATTTTTACATGGTGGCACTCGAATCGGCAAGATGCACGATTCTCTCCTCAAGTTTATTTCATGTTGTTTATTGTATGCCACTATTCTAAGATATTTATAATGTAATATTCGAGTTGACAAGTTATGTGATTTGTTTCCTGAATCCATATTGTGTTATTCATGGTGCACAATCCTTTTATGGTTTTTACAATATATATATATATATATATATATATATATATATATATATATATATATATATCTGCAATATGCGCAATTTGTGTTGAAACATTTTAAGAGTACACAGAAGGCCAGAGTTTCTAGATGCAATATTGTATGGTCCTAGTATACATTCTCAAAACAGGATTTATATGACTGGTTTAAAATTTAGACAGAATGTTTTTCTGATTCTCATGTAAAGGAGAGTACTTGAATAAGAAAGTTTTCATTTAATTTATCTTGTTTCCCCTACAGGTATCCGGCCATCTTGAAACTTAGTCATTTTAAACTTAACTCTTATATTGTTCATGTTTTCAGAGTGACTAGGCTTAGAATCATAGTCTAGTATTGATTTCAGGAGATATAATTTTCATATTGTGTTTTCTAACCTTTTTTTACTACATGTCTCCTTCCCAGCTGTTCCCTTCCTAATCCCCTCTTCCCCTCTTGAACTCTCTCAGTCTCTGTGATTTATCTATCAGAGTCTTGGAGCTGTTCAAAGGTGGACGTGTTGGGAACGTGCACAGACCCTGAGGATCTGGTGACTCTGACAGTACATTAATCCTCTTAATGTTCATAAAGTGATTAATTCGGATCGGCAAGTAATTGCGATATATATGTCCATCTAAATAAAAGTGTGAGGACACTCTTTCCAAGTTGGACTTCGATCAAGTTTGTTACAAATCTCAGGACTTACCATGGTCCCATTATTGATTCTTGGATGATGATCTTCTCTCACCCTCAGAAGATTCACCTTACAGTCACCAGTACTTTGCTAAACCTGTACATTAGACTTCTTTGTTTGCCCAAGTTGGAAAGAGTGTCCTCACACTTTTATTTAGATGGACATATATTCTCGTCTACAGTCTAGCCTTGAAATAGTCACTGTGTGACGAAACATGTGTTGGCTGTACTTGAACACATTTATATCGCAATTACTTGCTGATGGCACATACACTGAGCAAACATTGAGTGCCAGACTCTCTCACATACCGGAGAGTGCCAGGTATCATCCCTGGGTGTCCATTCATGTACGCTGGACTGTGAGTGAAAATGAGCACTTTATTAGTATGTCAACCCCCTACAGCCAGTTGTGTACTCTGCATGTGCCACCATTTGAAACCCCCATCTGTCTGGTGCTCTATATGTATTACCTAATGATTGGGTTTCTTGAAGGGGCACCACATCTGTGGAGTGGCGCTTGATAAATTGGAGTACTCCCCTCTTAATTTTATCTCCTAAACCATTAACATTCCAGGACATGCATTTCACCTCTGCCTCTTTCATCCTTTCAGCAATAACCATCATGTCACAATTCCATTCACAGGCAACTCCGATTATGTCCTTGTTGGAAAGACCCTTCCGTGGGGTGCACTGGAGGAACCGTGTAGCCTAGCCGGGTAACTTAGGGCCTGATTGAGATCTTAGTGGATGAGTTACTCTGTCACAATGGTGACGAATATCTTATCCACCAAATTATAAATCCCAATAGGATATAATGGGACTTATATTTTGGTGGACGGGACATCTGTCACTGTTGTGACGGAGTAACTCATCAGTCAAGATCTCAATCAGACCCTTCGTCTGCTGAAAAAGCAAAACAAACACACAAACAAAAGGAACATTTCCCTCTTAACCCACGCTCCCTGCATCCCTGCATTGCAGACTCAAAACTGCACACACCCTAAATATTGCATAGCACCAGTCACCCCAAACTAGCTTTATGTTAACAGGGAAAGGTGATAAACACAACCTTTGACCCCTTTCCTTCAACCCAACTCTGGGTCTTACTGTACTGTGTCCAACAATCATGCGTTTAGAAGCCAGGACTGCCATCTTCGTTGTTGTTGTCATAAGACCACGATTCTCATGGGCACAAAGAGTTATGTGGGAGCTCAGGATCCGATGTCCCCACTCAGTGCTCAGTTCATTTCAGTTGATCTTTTTTAATATATTTTTTATTGAGCTCATACTAATAAAAAATACGAAATACATTCATTGTAACAAAGCTATTTGCCCAGTCTAACTGAGCTGGGACATACTTTATTGTTTTTGAGAATTTAATGCACCACATATTTCATAATCAGCAGAGAAAAAATGGGTCATTACCAGGAAGATGAAAAGTACATAATTACAGATGTCCCATTAAAGTGCTAAATGATCAAGATAAATCAAGACACCACAATTGTGTACAAAGAAAGCAACCTATGATCAAACATATCAAAGTGTTATATACCTTCTTAAAAAAGAAAACCATATATCCAGTCTAACAAGACATACTTATCGGTGCTAACAGTCTGAGGCACTATTTATCTCATAAACAGGATAACATAAACTGAGTACAGGGAGGAGCAAAGAACATGTGCTTTCTGAAACCTCAATAAAAAATACCACTCACATTCCCACGTTTTTGCTAAAAATGCATCTGATAAAGTGCCATGTGCCATGTGCAAAAAAGGGAACAATCTATAATCCCATATAATAAAATGCAATATGCCCCAAGTGTCTGCAAACCCATTAATGTAAAAACAGAAACAAACAAGCAATGAAAAAAACATTTGGGTACAACAGCCTGTATACTAAAAAAGGCAGTGGGTATTACGCATCAGGACACTTTGCAAAGGTACATAATGGAACAGTCCAGACCTAGCCTAAAAGAGATTACCCTTTGTTATATAATAGAAAGAAAAAACGTACCCAAACTAAATAATCACCCTCCCTAGGCCCTAATTAAAGTCTGGGGGCTCAAAATAAAACAAGATCGCTGTAAACCTGTTAAAACACGCCACATATTTTGCATAGCCTTCTTCAAATTTTTCAGTCCTGACCATTTTCTCCCACCATCTCTGCAATTGAGTGCCTGGCTAGTCCTTCAGTTTTGGAGTATTAAGCACCATGCTACTGTCAGTGCAATTGAGATATAATACTGTACTGCCTTGTTAATTCTCTTACTTTCCTTAGATGCCCCAAATAGTACTAAGCTGGCCTCAGAGACAGAAGTTATTTTGACTCCCTTACTTATAATTGTGAACAGCCTCTCCCAAAAATAGCTCAATTTAGGGCACGTAACATATGCATGTAGCCAGTCCCACGTGTCATACGAATGGCAACAAAATCATTGATCATGGACATTAGGATACATCTGATGCAAAATGTTAGGTGTGTAATACACCATCCACCGAGAACCAAAGGCCATTCTCTTGAAGTTAGCCACTCTCAATGACACATCCCATTTCTCGGAGATAGCCTACCATTTGTTCTCCATGATTCTACATCGAGTTTTCACATACATTTTTTCCAAAAGCTTGGAAATTATGTCCTGCATCAAAGTATTAAATAGTAACCTGTACCAGTTCCCAAATCCTGTAAGCCTGGTCCTAATTAATGAACGCATTACCTAGTATGGTTCCCAACTCAATTCATAGGAATTTGAAAGGAAGTGAGTTAGTTGAAGAAAACTCCACCTAAAGCGAGCCCCATGGTGCATACACCTCAGCATTGTCTTATGTCTTAAAAGCTTATAAATAACTATTATCCTACTGCCCAACTCCTGCATTTTCTTATACCTAGTTTTCTTAGGCAGATTTTGTATTCTACAGTTTTAATAAAAACAGGGACACTGACTGTGGATTCTTGGTTAATTTTTTATTAGAAAAAAATCATCAAGCACTCCCCTTCAACTAATCGTCCCATTAGGTCCACAAGCGCTGCTTGATAATACGTATGCATATGGGGCAGAACCAAGCCTCCTGTAACCTTCTCAAGCTGTACTATGGCAAAGTTAGCCCTAGCGGCCTTCTTATTCCAAATAAAGCTTCTAAAGAGGTAATTGAGATCCTGATTTCTTTTTTTACAGGAATGTTGGAAAACAAGAAGGAATAAGGGTAATATCGACATCTTGATGAATGCCACCCGCCTGGTAAGTGTCAGGGGTAGGAGAGACCACCTATCAAATAGACATTGTACCTTTGGCCGCATGGCAACATAATTTAGCTGAAATAACTGGGAAGAATCTCTTGTGACATATATACTCAAATACTTGACTGGGCTATGAGTCCTAGCCTGATGTTGTAAAAAGTCCAGCAAATCCTCAGCTGAAGCATTAAAAAGAAGAATTTCTGTTGTGCTTTGATTCACTTTATAGCCTCCAATACCTAGCTATAGCCTCAAAGACCTCTGGCTCTGTTATTTTCCCCATTACTGCCATAGCTGATAGCTCGGGGAGCTGTGGCAATGGCAGTGAGCTAAAATACAGCGCTAAGGAAGAAGAGGGTACTCAATATATAGTTTCATCTAATTGTTATAGTGATGTAAAAAAACAAAGACGACTTCATCTTTCTCTGCTATGTGTATCCAGATTCTCAATTATCCTGACAAATGATTTTTCCTGCTTAAACTGGTATACCAAGCTAAGAATTTTCCAATCTGCTGGCCCTCTTCATAAAATTGTTTCTGATAGATTTTGGAGCTATTAATTTTTTACAGTATATAAAATTCCTTTACCTAAGACCCATGACCTGAATAATTAATAGAGGCCCTCTTTGCAGCATCAAGCATTAATTGTAGCTCCTGGATTTTTCTGATATGCTCTCTATTCCGATTGGCCTTATAGGCAATGATGTGCACATGTACTGTGGCCTTAAAAGCTTCCCAAACAGAAAAAAGCGAAGTTGTACTTCTGTTAATTGTAAAAATCTGTTATGAGTATTCACATTTCCTGCAGCTGCTCCTGATTATGTCTTATTCTTAAGAGGGCAGCTAGTTCTACTGAAATTGAGGGCTTAGATAGGTCTGAGAAAGCAGTTGACCAGATATCCAAACTTACTATTCTGAGTGACTGAGCAGCCAAGAGAAAATCAAGACAGGAGCGGTATGGTAACGCTGCGCAAAACAAGTGTACTACACCTTAGCTGGATATTCCAGCCGCCTATGATCTACAAGCCTTAAATCCTACCTTAGAACAGAGATCATCTGCTTAGTCTTCAGATGCTTTTTCACTTTATTTGACATATCTAGTGTTAGATCTTGTCTGATATTTAAAGCCCTCCCAAAATCAATGGGCCCACTGCTCCCATAGCGATGTTATAGATTGATACTATGGCCTCAGTCTCATCGCTAGTAGGGGCGTAGTAGTTTACCAAATTGAGGTGGGAACCATGAATCAGAACCTTCAGCCAGATCCCCCTGCCACTGGGATCCTTGATCACCTCCTTGATTACCCAATCAATACCATTAACCAGGTATATAGCCACACTCCTAGCTGCCACCCCAGCTAAAGCAAAGTACACCTGAAAAAATCTCCTGGGGGTAAAAATGTTGGGAGCGTTACACTTCAGATGGATCGCTTGTATAAAGATTACCGCCAGAGAAAATGTCATTAGCCATCTTATAAGGCCCCCATATTTGAGCTTGCTAAGAATACCACTTGCATTCCAATAAATAATTTTTACGTTATGCATTGCTCTCCTTCTGTAGTCTGTAGTCTGTGAGTGCTATCCCTGTTCCTACCCATCCAACCACTTTGATAGAACTCAATATTCCTTTCTTTCCCTCCACCAGTGCCCATCCCCACCCACACCACCCTCACCCCCCCGCACCTCCCAAACCCCCCTACATCTGTCACAAGTCTTCTTGGGGGAGACCACCCTCCCAGTGTCAGACACCAGCCCATTCCTGTTACCATCCTCTCCTAGTTGAATGCTTTGATATGGCACTATAGAGGCTGCTTTTAGTAGATGGCCCTAGGTGTCCCAGCCTCTGTTGTTCCTTCACGGGGGTTATTCACATTTATCTGACCAAGAGAGAAGAAATAAAATCTGGGCAACACTACATCTGAAGCCTAAATACCCCAGTTTCTCAATGTGACATACAGAAGTCCCTCTCCCAACTATGTCATCTTTTACAGATTTTGTCTAAACAATCCTTAGCCTCTTCCACTGTTTCAAAGACCTAAGAATGTCCCTTGTAGGATACTTTCAGCTTAGTCTGGTGCACTATCCCAGCTTGTGCTCCATAGTTCTTAAAGACATCAATTAATCCCTTCAGCTCTTTATGGCATTGTGCAGTGGAGAGTAAGATATAGGGGAAAACTCTAAAAGAATAATGATCAGAGGTATGGTAAACTTTGTCTCTGATGCCATTGGTTAGCATCCATTCCTTAAAATGATAATCCCGCAAGTTAACCAAAACAGTTTGTGGGTATTTAGGGTTGGAAGACTGAGTGAAAGAAACCTGATGGGCTCCTGTGATTGTCAGCTCCAAGTCTTTAGATGCCATTTCTGGACATACATACTTATTCACAAGTTCAGTTACCAGCTCAGTTAGTGTACATCCATTCTCCGGACTTGCTGGAATCCAGACAAACCTCAAGTTAGACCGACAAGATCTGTTCTCCTTGTTGTTGAGTTTCAACTGTAATTCCTCAAGCTCCAACTGAATTTTGTGAGTTTCCAGGTTTTGTTTTAGTTTGAAATCTTCTAAATTGGTGATTCTCTGTTCCGTTAGAGTAACCCATGCTGAAAGCAACTGCCGATTGGTATTAAGCTGACCTAGATGTTCACTAGTTTTTCTGTGTGCCTCCTCTTGGCAAATCATCATCTCTTTGATTGCACATAAAATTTGGTGAAGAATAAGTACTACTGTGGGTGACTGAATGGTATGCACAGCTGCGGCTAGTTCCTGCACTTTCTGATAGACCTAAGAAGTATTGGTAGCTTGCATTACCTGCTTCCCTCCAGCTTGTGAGTGCTAGAACATTGTGGAGACTGCTCCTTGTTGTGGGAGTCCTGGTGATCCTGCCTGAGCTGCGATGTCTAAATGGGAAGCATCTACTCCTTCTGTCACAATTAGTTTTTGTAGACTTTTCACTTTGCTCACTTATTGGTCCCAACACCTCCTTTTGTGAGCCCTTTATCATGAAAATGGGGTAGGTATGTAGTTTTTTTTACATCCCCTCCCCGTTAGATGAAAACACACTGTTAAGTTGATGTGGGGCTGAAGGGTCTCCATCTCTGTTCTCTGCTTGACCAGTCTTCTTTCGAAGGTGGTGTGAAGGAGGTTTCTGGCATTGGAGAGTCAGGAAGGCTTCTTGTGCTTATACTCACTAACACTCCACTCACACATACAGTTGAACCTTGTAGCACTACTGGCTCTCGACTATCTATCGTCAGAGGCTGCACCTCAGGTGAAGCCATTTCATCTGATGCCCAATCTGAAATCATAATGCCCTGTGTTGTAATGGGGGTACTATGAACCCAATGCATAGTAGTCTTAAGGGCCTTGACAGTGGCACGAGCTCTTGAAGACGTGTCTCGCGAATACCGCTTCATTAGTAATTATGCAGTCTGCTAGTTAGAGATGTCAGTTAAAGGTGAACTGGCAAAACTAAGAAGTGAGGACGAAAGGCACAGCCCACAGAAAGTCACTAGCTTGGCACATTACATTTTCAGTTGGCTTTTCAAAGTCTTTGTTTCACTCGTCAGTATCTCCTATGCCACCTCTCATACTTTGTCCCCAATGTTGTGCAGGTCAGTTCAGAGCAGCTCAGTTTCTGTAGTGACTGAGTACATTTTCAGTTCTAGGGAGCCACAAACACCATGTATAGCCATCATTACATCCGTCAGTGTTAAGGTCATTCCCTCCTGTTGCGGCTCCCTCGGTTCCCCTTTGGCCTTTTCTGCAGGCAGGTCATTTAGGAGGGTGTATTTATCCAGTTTAGTCTGCTGTGTCGATCGGGAGTCCTTCCCACCTATCATTATTGCCAGTAGATTACGTGAGCTACCTGCGTGTTGGGGGAGCAGCTCTCAACACTGCCTGACCAAGTTGTCCAATGAACTGGGAGGCAACTATCGGCTTCTTGGCTTCCCTCTCCATCCTGCCAGGTCTGGTACTTGTGTGATTCAAGGCACTCCCCTGGGCGTTTGCATACCACTGCCACAGAACTGAAGCTTTAATGGCTTGTTACTGCCGTCCCCAGGAAGTCCAGATTCACATCCCTCAAGCACCAGAGTGTCCCAGTATGAAGGCAGCCCCAGCAGAATGTGGCTGCCTTGTTGAGCCTCACAAGCTCAGACCCTCTGACTCAAGGACCCTCCTAAATGTCTGCACCTCACAGTGGTAACTTCAACATATGAGACTCCATTTTGCAAGCCGCCTAGGCCTCTGATGTCCATTCAGACAGCAAGGGGAGCCAAGGTTGTCTTACCAGCCTACCAGCTATCTGCAACCTCCATAAGGGCTGGTAGCTGTGCAGGAAGGTGGGCAAAAGGGAGAAGGGCAGGGAGCTGCCGGTTCAACAACAAAAGTTATTGTTTGTCTTCCCCACTGGGCCTGCGTTATCACTCATGATGCCCTCGGGCACTCCACACAATATTATTGTTAATCCATTAGAGCTTGGGCATTAGGGCTGCCGTGTTGCTCTGGGTGGCTACAGGTACGTTTTTTGCTTCACCCTAGGGGAGGCCCACGATGTGAAGGGCAGGGGATGACTCCACCAGCTTTGCCAATGTCTGTCAGCCCCCACCTCATCCACACATTTGGCGCTCGGTCAGTGTTAGACGACTGTGTGGCCAGCACTGTCTCAAAGCTTCACCTGGAATGCACACAGGCCACAGGCACCGGTGGGCCAACACACTGCAATTGTCGACTGGCAAGCACGGTTTTCATCCACTGCCACTGTCTGGTTCACAGGCATGATAAATTCTTACCACTATCAAACAATTAAAAGGTCAACACACAATAATATAAAATCCACAACCAATGTTAAAAAGGTAACAAAACTATAACTAAAAACATGAGACAAAATGGTTGAATCCAATCAGATGAACCAGCTGTACTGTTAATGCTTTAAGGCAGAACATATCAACAAAAAAAAGTAAAGCACCAATCAAAAGTCGCTATTTGCAGTTGACCTGGACCTAGGTGCGATTACAGAGTGACCCCAATGGAGTGGAGGTCAAATACATAAAGCGTGTCATCCCAGTCAAAGGTTTAACCTGCTGATTCAGTCTATTTTATGGAATTTGAAAGGGCAAATGTTGAAGGCTGTATCCACAAAATCACTCAAAGTTGGACACCAGTGACCAGAGGTATAACTGATGGTTTTGGTGAGAAAAGCCCTAGTAGAAAAAATCTAATTTCTCCCCAAGCAAAGTCCACTTGTCACAATTTCACCTGGTCAAGATTTCTGCCTGTGGTCCTTTTGAGCACAAAACCTCCTTTGGAACTGTAGGAAATTACCCTCTTTGGTGTGATTTCCCTCTAACTTGGGCCCTGACTGCTTTGCTGGATTTAGAAATCTATCCAATTTACCCCAGCTGAACAGAAGTAAAGAGCCTCAATTTAAACATGGTTGAACTAGAACTGGCTTACCTCGTTGACATATTTAACTTGCCCAGTAGTCCCTAGTTCATGGTGTACAAAATGAACCTAGGGCCCAGAGCGTTAAATGCCATCTGTGGACTGCAGCACCTACTATGCCATTTGCAGGGTAGACCTGTAAAAGGTGGCTGTAGCTACCATGTGTAGCCTGAAAGCAACATCCCCAAAGCTTGCTGTCAAACCTGTCAAAATAACCTTTCTCATAGCGAGGAAAACCTGATTCTAAATATTAATATTTCACCACTAAGTACTCCTTGTTGTCCACAAGGTAAGATCCCTACTATTTTAAAGTGGAACATGTGGGAAATTAACGCTGGCATATTTCTCAAGTGACGAATCCCAAAAATATATTTTCTGTTATCCCAGATTTGGGATCAGTTGGAAAAAAAATTCAACCATTATTTTTAATAATCATCAAAATCCATCTAACAATAAAGTTAGATTTTTAATGAATATTTCAGAAACACATGTTTTTGAAACTTACTTTTTCCCTGTATAAAATTCTCAGAGGATAATTTGCAATATTCTGTGAGCAGCTGCCATGTCCCAGAGCAGGACAATGCATTTGGCCTGGATAAACTGGGTATGGGGTAGGTGCTCTCTATCAGCTCAGGGTATGTGGACTTTGTGCTGCATTTTTTGGCCAAATTACATTTCACTGCTTTCACTGCAGTGCCTAATTGAACAGCGTTGGAGTTGGGGGTGACAAAATGTCCTTGAGCAGGGTGGGGAGGTGAGCAGGGGTAAAGGCTAGTCATTCATAGTTCAGTGTAAGGGGAAACCTAAGGACGGAGAAGACTAAGGATGGGGAAGCCTTTGTTCTTTATAGCAACTTGGGTAGCCAATTGGGCACCAGCCCAGAGGGAAGGAGAGTTAGACCCAAGATCAGATTGGAGTAGCTTAGGAGGGGGTAACTCCTCAGGTCCCTAAACACACTCCTGCCTGGCACAGGCACTTCCTACAAGAGCAGAAAGCCGGTGCTATCTTGGATTCTCCTAGAATAGCACATTCTGGGTCAGTTTGCAGTAAAACAAACAGGATGCTCTGCAAATGTGGGTATGGTTGTCCCTAGGAACTTTTTCCCATTGGTTAGGGAGTGTTCAGGAGTCACTGCCATACATTGGCTAGTGAAACCAAAAAAGCTGACACTTCACATAGAGCTCCTCAAAACATCCCTGAACACTCTCTGGACGTGTGGAAGAAGAGAAGAAGGACTGTGTCTGCTATTTGCTACCTGTGAGAAGATATGAAGGGCTGGACTTGCTCCCACTAGGAACCAGGACAAAGAAGTGGACTACGAGGATTAGTTGGCTGACCTCCTGTGTTGTCTACAGGGACACAATATGCTGCAAGAGGCAATTTTTCTTGAAGTGACCAGTGACCACTTACAAGTAAAAGAGGACTTGACCTTGCTGGTGGCCTCTGGTGAAATGAGACCTGGCCCTTAGGTGCTGGCCCTGAGGTCATGGGAGCCTTAGCGGTAGCCAGAAGGACTTATTCTGAAATCTCAGAAAATTGAGACTTAACATTTTTTTACTTCCAGTCCTCCAGAGGATCAGGACCAAACACCCAAGTCAATCCGCCTAAAGCACAATCTCACTGCACAACAAAATCAAGTATTCCCTTCTCTGAGCTTTTTTGCAGTTTCAAAAGCATATTTATTTGATACTCACAACAAGCCCACCTGACTTTGGTTCAACATTCCTGGATACAGCCTGATGTCTTGACCTGCTTGGGGATTCCGAGCTATAAAAAAAAGGCTAATGGTCAGATTTCATAAACTTTAATGTAACGTAATGCAGCAAGGGAAAATACTGCACTGTCTTGCTGCAAAGGGAGAAAGCAGGAATGCCAATATCTCTTAAGATATGATGCGGTTCTCCTCTGATGTAGCACTGGTGCACTTTTGGCTGCCTAAAGCCAATGCAGACAACCTTGCACCACAATGTTCTGTGCACAAAAACAGAGCAACTCCTCGTCAAAATCTTGGTAAATCTCGACCTAAGTCCGAATGTAGGAGTCTTGGAGAGGCAAAGGAGCCAAATATATACAACCAACAAAAGGAATTACCTGAGCTTGAAATTGGAACTTTTAATTCTCAGATCTTTTCCCATCAAAACTAATGGCTTTAGAGAGAGACCTTGGCCAATGACTATCTGGCTTCAACTTCACTTCCTCTAATATAGTTTGCAACCTTGCCCCACTGGAGGATTTTGGCTTCTATTTCAGTGTTGTGTAGCCATTTTAGTTATAGCTCCATGCACGTTATTTTAAAACACTAGGCCGCTGTGCACTTTAACCTAGATATATTTTATTCAGCTTCATCTTATTATTGTTACAATAGCCATTTTTACGGTCTTGTTTTATATCCGTCTATCTAACTGTTTTGCCTATGCCCGCACTCTGTTCTCAAACAAGACACTCTTGATCACTCTGTGCTTCTTCCAAGGCTACAGCACAGTACATTGCCGGTGAACATGGTAGAAGTTTAGTCTCTAACATTCTTAGAAAATACACATCTTTACGTAAGGACATTTTATTGGAATATCAGCTGTGTTATTATAAAAACACTTCTTTGTCCCTTACACGTTAGAGGGGGATTCCAGCCAGGGAACCACAACTGTATGCTGATTGCCGAATACTTCGCTACAGATGCTAACGTAGACCACAGGCCTTTGCTCAGGTATGGAGGTTGATGTCTTCCTAAGGGAACCTGAAGGGCAGAATTAGAGCTTAACATGCTGTGTTCAATCATAACCTAGGTAGGAATTAGTCCATCGATTATAGTGACAATATGATAGCGTTGTTTCTATGCTTCACTCTTCTCGTCACAATTTTAATACTGTCATGTCGTGTCATCCTGGTTATTGCAGCCTATGCTTTGCTATCTAAGATGCAGTCATTTTATTAAACACACTATTGAAACATATACTGCTTCTGTTTGTGATTTATATATGAGACTGAATTGTAAATGAGAAAAATGGATGAGACCTGAGTGACCACGACTTCCCTGAGAAGCCAAGTATGTCATGCGCTCAGCTGCCCATTCATCACTATCCTTTGGTGGGGATGAGGCACTGCTAGTTATCCGGAGCAAAACCCGGATTGGAGAGATGGGTGTTACCCGCAGTGGGTCAGACTTAGTCTCCCACACCGTGGGCGATTCTGCAGCTCAAAATCGAGCAGTCTCATTAGAATAATGAGAGCTTATGTGACATCAGTGACTAAGGGGCTGATTACGAGTTTAGCAGTCCTGTGACTGCCATGTTGGCGGTGGTCGTCTGACCGCCAACAGGCTGGCAGAGCTGACCACCAAATTATGAGTATGGCAGTGGTGCACATAGAAGACCGCCAGTGGTCCGCTGGCATTGCCAGACAGTACAGACTGCGGCGGTCATCTGGAGGCACAAACAGTCCAGCGGAGACCATGTTTCCACCGGACCTATTAGGAGGTTGCACACTGCCAATGTGACCGCCGCTGTCCAACCACCACGCATCAGGAGGTGGAAACAGACACAATAAATGGAGACACTCACCTCCAAGAAGCCATACATGTCTGGAGCCGCCATGGAACTAGAACTAGACGTCATCCCTCTGCTCCTGCCTGCCGAAAGACAAATCATCGCCAATGAGGATGACAACAAACGTAAGTACACACACTCAACAGCAACATAGGTAAAATGTATAAATTTGTACAGTTACAAAACATACCATAGGGAGGAGGGTGCAAATGGCTGCACTTACAAGTAACAGCATAGTGACACACACACACACTCACATACTGCATCAAGGACACCCACACATACACATCATGCAAACTTCAGCCAGCACACACGCACCACACAACAATACCACACTTATACACATGGCAACACAGCACAGGCCCCGGCTTACAGATTCCCATACAACATCAGACTTGTAACAACAGCTGCACAAATACAAATACATGTAACACACTCACAGCCAACACTGATCAGGGACTAGACACACATACAACACACAAGTACATCCATGTGTAATGGAACGCATACAACACCATCATACAACCCAGCAATCAACACACACACACACAGCACATCAAAGTTATTATGCCATGCACAATACACGCAGACAGAAAAAGTCAAAACACACAAAACAACACATAACAAGACTGGCACAGCAGCAGTGAGATTAGCAAAACTATACATGGAAGGAGGCTGTACTGGGTTACATCTCATGTTGAAAAGAACTGCAGGACACACACCAGATGTACACAATAGCCACATCAGGGGACAAGGCATACACCATACAGGACAACATCGCACATCAGTACAACAAACACATGTCACTATAAACACAAAACAATACCATCACACCAACATTTCAGCTATACACATACCTATCACACAACACACACCCTACCCCTGGGGGACAACAGCACTGCACAGAACCTCACATCCTGCTAAAGCAAAACATGAAGCAGCGAGCAGCACACACACAAAAATACTGGCACACAACCAATGTCAGCCAGGAACAACTCAAACCTAAGAAAGGAAATGCAGGACTAAGATGTAACCAAAAAATACAACAACTGGTTGGCTTTATAATACTGCAAAAATATGAAAGTCCAAGGCCAATGGTCAGTCCAAAGTCTACTTTCCACACCAAAGGCACGATATGGTGCCCCAACTTGACTCCTGACTGCCATGTAACCTCCACAGGTACAGGCAGCAAGGGGACAGGCAGGCACTCCAGTGAGTATTTGGGGGTGGTGGGTAGGGGGCATTGAGCTTGGGAGGGGTGGATTTTGGCTTTGGTTTGGGAGGGGGGAACCTTCTTGGGAGAGGTGGACCTCTTCTTGGCAGAGAGGGGGATGGGTGCTGGCAAGGAGGGTAGGGGAGGCCTTGGAGGTGGAAGGGATGGCCTTAGGGAGGGAAACAGCTCTTGTGGGAGTGTCAACGGGGGAAGAGTAGCAAAAAGATTGGTCGGTGCTGCTGATGAAAATAGATAGTGAAGTAAGGTCATAACATACACATGATAACAGTATCATCACAAATCAGAAAGAAATCACATACCATCATGCCAACTGACCTCCCACCGGAAGTGCCAGCAAAGTGCTAACATCATGTAACAGCACAATACAATGCATGTTCCTCAATTTTACAACTGTAACACATCAGCAAAGCAGAAAACTACAATACCAAGAATGAAGTCGAACAATTACACTAACCATACCATGACTAGGTGACTATTCCATCAAATACAGGTGCCATATTCTAAACAACATAGTCGAGCAGTAGACAAGCAATTGCTTCCCATTGTAAGGTAGCTTACCAAATACACAGACCCAATCCTTACCACACAAATACCTTACCCTGATGTTATGTAGCAAGCAATAACATATGTTGCCAAGTAAAGGCAGGCAACCCTGGTACAAACAAGCCATACTTCATCAAGTGACATGAAATCAATCATATCACTATGGACACATACCATCATATGGCATACCAACATTTCACACCTGCCAAATGTTAGTCAAGTAGGTAGTACACATGTTACACACACACATGCACTAAGTGTGATGTAGCAAGGAGCAACAATGGACTCAGGTTGAAAAAATCTAAGATAAATGTTTCCAGAAGATAGACAATAATGGTCATGTAATGACCAAGTAAGCTCACACAAATGTCCAACACACATTTAAAAGTTAACTATTTTGTGTATGTATAAATAGACTACTGCACTGTGCAGGAAGGAGGGAGACAGACCTTGCAAACACTGACATGAGAAAAATAAGTTGTTGCAGAATGAGAAGCAACATCTCTACCTGCACATCAGGCATCACAAGCATGGCATCTGTCTGTGGAGGATTCCTAGAGGCAAAGCATGAGTGATGCTAACATTACTGGTACACCAACCCTGATGCAAGTCAACAGTCAGGTCACACTTATCAACCTTCACAGAGGTGTATATGAACTACCGCAACTGCACCAAATAAGTTTATTGTCAAACATGAAGTTCCAAAACACCCTGGCATCATCTCTTTCACAGCTACACCAGATACACATGATAAATTCCAACAGTGAGGTATGAATTTTGTTTTCAGAATACTAATGATGTTGACAAAGTACTGTCTGGGCTATAGCTGTGAGTGGATAACCTTTGCATATATATCATATCTACAAAAGTATCCCATGGACAAACGTGAGAACGTTCTGCTATCAGGACCTCAGTATGGCAATCCCATGCTTACATCTGATACCGACATATGTGTCCCAGTGAAAATATAGCATATGCACAATGACATCCAACATGCATATTGTCAACACTGATAAGAAATCACACAGCAATGTACATTCCTCACTTACCAAGGGGAATTACCTTGCAACATGTGTGAAGACGTAAGTCATGTGACATGTTTGATGGACACCATTGCATCACATAACGCTCATAAGCACATCAGAAACCAACAAACACTGGAGATGACTCGCCCCTGCCTGACTTAAAATCACACCTAGACACACCCTGTGATACATAGCAGAAAACAGAGAGCAAGAACCTGCCCACCTTTTTACTAGGGCATTAGGGAGGAGTGATCTGTTGGTGGAAACTAACACCCACCAGGGTAGTAAAAGTAGATTACTGGAACACAAAACACAGTCATATGCATTCCATTCTATGCAATAGGACTTAGTATATATATAGTTGAGTATCATGTCCCAAACCAAAATGAATGTGCACACCTGGTGCCAATACATGATCCGTGTACACCAATGTGAGCACGGAAGATCTGTGACACATGACACCTCTCAAATTGTCAGAGCTCAGTCACCTGGTAAAGAGTCAAACATGAGTTAGGTCTGTACTTACCCCCTTGTGGCTGCTGTGCCCTCAAATGCCCATCCAACTCAGGGTAGGCCACCACAGAAATGCAGGCCATTAGGGGAGTTATGGGCTGACGGGCACCCAGACCTCGTTGGGAGGACAGCTCCAGCTGGGCCTCTGGGATCTTCCAGGCCTATCATCTTAGGTTCTCCCACCTCTTCCGACAGAGGGCGCTCCCCTGGCTGTTGACCCCCAGGATCTGCACCTTCTTGGTGATGGCACACCAAATCCTCTTCTTCTGATGGGTGCTGACCTAAATGGATGCCAAAAACAAGAAAGAAAATCATGTCCACAAGTCCCACACAAGAACATGCAGAGTCAACTGCAAGTCAGTGGAACAAGCCAGTAACAACCTGTCTTGACCATCCTGTCCAACTATGGCATATAGCAGACATAGGATAGGGGAACATTACTGCTAACACTCCCCACAAGCTTACCCACCACAACCACCAGCTCAGCCCCTGCATTGACCAGTTACTACAGCAGAGTGTTTTGTGTGCCATGAGCAATCCACACAAAATTGCCCAGGAACACAATATAATATATCACACAAAATGGTAAGTGACAGCTACATAAAATAGCAAACATTTCACACATACATCCACAACCCCTGATGATCACAAGATGCATATAGTTCCCACAGGTCATGCCAGGCTACAGACAGGCCCATATTGCCATGACAACATACAAGGGAGTCACATGTTGTTCACACAAATTTTGAAATATACTTCCAAAACCTGTGTGTACAGCACCCAAAAACTATGTCAAAGTATGTTAAAGTGAAATACACCTATCCTTGCATTTTAACATGTCCCAAATTATGTCCAAAACACTGGGTCAAATATCATGGAATATCAGTTCACAGCACACTGTTTTCAGAAGTTCAATGGCCAATAAATTAGGATCATACACAGTACACATCAGAGCTGGACTAAGGAGCCAACCAGGCAGTGTGGTCATGGGACTTATCAAGGATATGTAACACTCGCGGTGCGAGGTGTAATGAGCACATCTGTCATGGTTTACCAATGCCATGACAATGGTATACACTGGGCATAGGCTCAAGTCAATGAACTTTAGTAGCAGGGCATGATCTTTAACCTTCACATGCTGTTCTTGGATACAGGATGTGGCTGTCGGCTCACACTTTTTTTAAATTGAGATCCAAAATCAAAACTTAAAATTCATATTACACGCTGAGCGAAAAAGTCCCAAAACATTTATAACATCATATTTCATTACCGAATACCATCACATGGCAGAAAAATCATCCACAATTCATCAGACTTATACTAGCATTTCTCTAATACAGACCCCACCAACACTTAGGCTATTTTAATGTCTTCTGTTGGCTCCATAAAACTTCTTCAGATTTGGGAGAATCTCTTAATCCCTCCAGCTCTCATTGCATACATTCACTCTTGTTTCCATACGTGTTCCATTTTATTTAGCCATTCCTCAACAGTGGGAATCTTCAAAGTGTGACAATTTTGTAGTACGAGGGCTAGACTAATTTTACTCATCTGGGTGCCGGTGTCATTCTGGGGTCATTGCCCAA
Source organism: Pleurodeles waltl (assembly GCF_031143425.1). NCBI lineage: Eukaryota > Metazoa > Chordata > Amphibia > Caudata > Salamandridae > Pleurodeles > Pleurodeles waltl. Next base: position 836,521,104 of record NC_090437.1, read on the forward strand.
GACCAGCAACCACATACTAGGGGCTATTTCAATCTGTAAGGCTATTTCTAGAGACCAGAATACCTTGCCCTAGAAATCTTGAATGAGCCTGCATCCACCTATCACATCGACATCGAAAAGAGTGGCTAGGCCAGTTGGGCTTGACCTGTGCTAGGAATTGCGGGGTACGATAGAGCAGCTATTTGCTAAAATAAAGCATTCTACTCCAATTAGCTCCTCTCAATACCCTGAAATTTAACCGATTAATTAATTTTAGCCCTTCATGACGCTCCCATTTGCTTGTTGCTTTTAAAAAGAGATCTGGGCCCTTCAGCTCTATAAGCAGCCTTCTCAACTCACCCACTCATCTATCCTCCAAGGGGTCTACCAGTTCTTTAACTGTCTTTCGATTATCCTGTATCTGATCACAATCCAAATGGGTAAGACTCTTAAGCATAGTTCTGTAAGACCAGGGTTTCACACTTATCACCAGCTAAAAAATCTCCAACTTTTCCAAATCCGGCATATTCCCACTTCCTAATTATGTCTGGGTTAAGTTGAGAATCGGGTCTCATTATTAATTCAGACAGATCTCTTTCTAAAGAACCACCTCAAGGTCTTATAAAGTACTTTCTTTGGGGATTTCACCAGTTGTACAGCATCCCTTATACCGTGCTCCCTACAGATCAATTCCCGAAAATCTTGCAAGAATAAGCCGCAATTGGGCGGTGCTACCTTAAATGTAGCCATATATTATGTGAAAAATGTGAAATAGTACTCTTTGGCATTAGGGAGTGCCAGGCCGCCCTTTTCCAAATCCGCATATTAAGTGCTTAGTGCAACTCGAAAAGTTTTATTTTCCCAATAAACAATATAAATAATGAATCCAGTTTCCTAAAAATGGGGGAGGTTAGAACACATGGGATGGCTGCGAATAAGAAATTAAACAGTGCCAGAATTGCCATTTTAATCAAGGCGACCCTCCCTAAAATAGTTAGAGGAAGTGGCCCCCACCATGTTAATAATGCCTAAGTTTTAAGAAGCAGGGAAGGAAAGTTGAGATCATAAAGATCTTCAATTGTTGATGAGAATCTAATCCCCAGGTATCTTTTAGGCTGAGAGTTCACGCAGGGCATCAATTCCAGGAGTAATCTACTGGGGGTGCACCCACAGATGATAGTTTCCATTTTTTTCCAATTTACCTTATACCCCCCCCCCCATTTGCTCAAACAGAGAAATATTTTGAAGGCATTTTCCTTGGAACTTCTTTTATTATCAAAGAATAAAATAATATCATCAGCACACACCTTAATCTTCCCCATCTGCTTAATGGGAGGGCAGATTGATTCATTATGTCTAATTGCAATGGCCAATGGTTCAAAAAACAAAGCAAGCAGTATAGGCAACAGGGGACATCCCTGCCAAGTTCCCCTGCAAACTTGTAGTTTACCAACATTTGCAGAGTTAATTATTATTTTGGCTTCCATATTTTGATACATCCTTTGTACCAACCCTGAGATCTGAGATGGGACCCCAAATTTAGCCAATATATTAAACAGCATATCCCATGCCACCATATTAAAACCGTTTTCTGCATCCAATATAAGAATGACAGCGGGGATATTATTGATGGAAAAATAATCTAATGCCTCAGCCAGAAAGTGTGGATTAGTTGTTAGTTGATGTCCAGTAATAAACCCTTTCTGATTGTGATGAACCAATTTATCAACTACCGAAGTAAGATGATTAGCTACAATCATATAGTCAGACTTTAACAATCATAACAATCTTATAGTCAGACTTTAAGAGCGCAATTAGTCGATATGAATTTGGATCTTCATTATCTTTAGCTAACTACAATAGTGCCCCCTTTAGCATATTATTGATTACGAGCAAGAAATAGTCTGCTAACACATCAATAAAAGTTTTTAAAAATTCCACTGGGAGGCCACTGGATCCGCAAACCATACCATTCTGGAGGTTTTTGATCACCTCCACAAGATCTGACTTAGAAAACAGTTGAACTATTGCATCCCTGTCTTCCTTGGACAAAGTGGGGATGCCTTACAAGTCCCTGATAGCTACTGAACCGACCACTTGGTTCTGACTATATATTTGTCTATAATGTTCTAGCATAATTTCTCCCATTTTCCTGTGTTCCATGTATCTTACCCCCATGGCTGTGCACTTCAATGCATGGATCATATTCCTAGCCAACTGGACACGTGCTTGCCAGGCTAAGAATCTGCCTGTGGAATTACTTTCCTCATACACTCTTTGCTTGTGAACCTGGTATATCCCCTTGGACCTGCTTAAATACTGATCAGAAAATGCCTGCTTACCCTGATATAATATTTTTGTATTCTTTCATTTGGGATACTTAAGTATTTGTCTAGTCTTTTATGCATTTCCTCTTCTAAAGCCTGGCCTTGTTGTCTATTGATACACCTATCAGCAGCATCCTTTGCGATCACAATCCCTCTTATATATGCTTTCAATGAGTCCCACACAGTACTGGGGATGGCTGAATCGTGGTTTCTACTAAAGAATTCTCTAATCTCCTTTTTTACAGACCTGAACCCATCTTTCCTCTTGAAGGTGTTGCTTATAAAATGTCCACCTTCTAAGCCGAAGCACGTCTCTTTCCACCAGTACTTCCAAAATAAGGACTGCATGGTCTGAGAGGCCACTGTGTAGTGACCGCTGGCCCTTACAGTTCCATGTTTTAGTTAACAAAAATAAATAAATCCGAGACAAGCCTTTGAATTGGCTGGAGAGGCATGTCTAATCTCTTTTAGTTGGCAAAGTGATCCTCCAGGGATTGGATAACATCAGCAATCTTAATTAGTTCTGAAAAACGTTTGCAACCCTAGGTTTTGATTGTTTCTTCCCTTTCATTGAGGAATCAGTATACAGATCTTGAGGAAAATTAAAATCCCCACCAATAATAATTTTGTCAGGGACTTGTAAAAAGGACAGAAAAAGCTCCTCATACAGCCTAGGATCATCTTCCACCAGAGCGTAGAAACTTATGAACGTAAGTATCTTAGTAAACACTATGCAACTCACCCAACACCAGCGCCCAATTTTATTGTTAACAAAATCAAGCACTTGGGCCCCAAGCCCCTTGGCCAGAAGGACTGCAGTGCCCCTATGAGCTGCTTGAGCCGCTGAGAGCACCTTATAGTACACCCAGTTTTTAAACATGACAAAATCCCCCAGTTTTTTGGCTGGAATATTAGTCTCTGGAATTTCTGTTTTAACCCAAGCTTTGTTTGTACCCCTCTTTTTCCTATTATTTAGGTCATTAACATTCCAAGAGACCACCTAGAATGTAAAATTCAACCCTGCCATCCAGTCATAATTGCATGCTTCAATGAAAATACCCGATTTAAACCGCTCCCCAAGCCACCTTGTTTTGAGATTCTTAGAGTCTTATTAGTTCCCCTCCAACAATTCGACTTATACCAGAACACAATTGCTTTATTCAAATTTAAAATCTCATTTCTCCCCCTTCCCCAATAATTCATTCCTTTATTCATCTTTAGGATCTAATTTTCCCCCTTCCTCAATAATTAAGCCCTCCCACCCACCACTCCTCCACTCTGTGTGTCTTTGGTACCCTTCTCTCCCTTAGTGACCTACACCTGGGGCCCTCCCGTCTGGGTACGCCGGGGCCACTTCCCACCCCACCCCCACTTCCTTTACGTGACCCTGCTTCAACTTACCACCCCCAAAAACTCCCCTAGTCCCTAATCGTCTTGAGCAACAGAGAGGAGTTAATAGTGAGTTATTTATGACGCTCTGTGCTACGAGTGTGCTGCCCCCAATCTTCTGTATAATTCATCACCATAGCTACTTATTCTGTTACCCTGATCCCCCATCTACATTTCGTATTGAGTGCAAAGGGTATTGGCTGCATCAACTGTTTGTAGTGTATCTGACCAACCCTTAAAAAAAACTTTCAGTTTTGACTGCTGCACGAGCACCACAGGAGCCCCTGCTTTTTGAAAGTCAGGGATCAGTTCCTTAAATTCCCGCCTCCTCCGTGTGGCTAAGGCAGACATATCTGATAAAATCTTGAAAGTGTAGTTGCCAGGAATCTGATTTGCCTTTGTTTTAATAGCTTGTGAAAAAATATGCTCTTTGATACGATAATCGCCAAAGTTCACCAGAATAGTTCGAGGATATTTTGCACTAGGAGGCTGTACTTCTGGTACTGAATAAGCTTGCGTTTTAGTGAGGTCTCGTTTCTGTTTACTGATTCAGGGAGGACATGCTGGCTTATAAGGTTTGTAATTAGTTTAATAATAGTTTGCTCATTTTTGCGACCTTCTGGCACCCAGTAAACCTTAAGTTAGATCGACGAGATCAATTTTCCCATTAATCTATCCGAATCTACAATGTCCATTAATTCTGATTGACATTTGGAGACTGATGTTTCCAGATGGGTTGCCCCATTTTCCAGGTCTGAAACCTGTTGCTCCACCTCCTTGACACGAGTGCACAATTGCTGCATTATTGTTACTTATCAGATTTAACTGTGCTTCAGTCTTTCGATTTGCCTCTTCTTGTGAAAGTTTTTAGGCTCTTAGCTCATTCAGAAATTGAAGAAGCAAACTTTCTGTTGGGGTATCGTGATTCCCTGCTTTCACTCTTTCCTCATGGGTTTGATTACCTACCTGGGAGTTCCCAGGATCAATCCGTAGAGGGACAACTGTATTTCTGACCTCCTGCTGTAGAGGCCCGTTATACATAAAGCCACTGGGAGATGGAGTTGGCATTATACCACCAGGTGTGAAGGGGTCTGAGCAGCATTGAGCATTGGGCAGGGAGCTGCCTTCAATTAATATTGGATTGTGTCAATCCTGCCTGCCTCTTACCATCATGTTGTTTGGCTCTTGCATTCTCCTGAGTGACACTGGTGTCAGGCCTAAGTCCAATTTTTTGGTCTGGGTGAAAAATTCTTGCCTGGAGTTGTCAATTTTGTCCAGTTCCCTGGTTCACACTCCCCTCGACTATTGTTTGCCAGCTCAGTGTACTCCACATCATGAACTGCACCGACTAATATTTTGTGATGCTGGTATCGGGGGAGTTGAACTAAGAGCCAGAGGAGAAATAGAGGTGGAGCGGAGAGCCATCTGTGGTGTGTGTGTGGGGGGTTCCTCTTATGCCTGGACCTCCACGTAAAATTTTATCAGGGACCGTTGGGCGCTCAATTCTCAAATTGTGTACTGGTTTAACAAACTTAGCGGAAGCACGGCCCTTGATCTGTGAATCTCGTGGGGACCTTTTCATCATTGAGTCACAGAGGCACCCTTCAATCTCCTCCGTACTACAGATGCCCCCGAGGGCCACAAACTGCACCCGTGCCAACACAGGCCGCCTCCGTGACAACCCAGAGCACCTGTCAACCCACAAGAAAGCCTAGTGCCACTCTTTCTGGTGGAGCCAACTTAGTGCCTACTCCTTTCAAATTTTAAACCATCACCAGTCCATTGAATTATGTATCTCCGATGCTTTTGCGCCCCTTACAAGTGTCCCCCACAGTAGTCTGGGCGAGGGACCCCCTTTGATCTCTGTTACTGAGCTTGTCACAGCCAGAATCCACTAAATAAAAACCTGGCCAGCTGTAAGATTGTTAAAAGTTTTATATCTTTGGTGTAGGGTCCAGTAATCCAGTAGTAACAACTATTACCATATTTCATTTCATTTCATTTGTCTCTGGTAAAGCACAGAACCGGCACTAAGTGGAGGGGGAGGAAGGGTCACGAGCCACCAAGAGGGAAGACACAGATAAGGGAAGCTTCCCTCCAGTGTGCGTGGCACCTGTATATGTAATGGGTCCCCCCCTCTGCTTGTCCCTCCTACCTTGCTTTTTCCAATTCTTCCTCCCCTTTTCTGCGTAAGTTGGGTCGCCTCCCTCCTTCCGTTTCTCCTCCATCTTTCCACTAATCAACCCGCATGTCACAGCGGTCCAGGCTGCAGAGTGTCTTTCTCTGCCTTGCACGAGTTGGGCTTGTCTCCCTCCTGCTCTGCCTCTCTTTTGATGTAACGAGTTTCCGCCGGCCAGCCCATGGGTCTCATAGCAATCTGGGCTGCAGAGCGTCTTTCTCTTCATCGCTCGGGTTGGGCTTGTCTCCCTCCAGCCATGCCTCTTTCTTTCTGACGATCAGCCCGAAGTTCTCACAGCAATCCGAGCTGCAGCACAGTGTGTCTTTCTCTCCTTGCCCCATTCCCATCTGCATCACCCAGTGATTCAGCCGCAGAGCATGACAGGAGCTCCTACACGAACGCCCCCGGCTATAAGCTCACTCTTGTAATGCAAAAGCCATTCAAAAACAGTCTAGATGGTAATATTTACAGAAAGTGGCAATTACAAAGGCACCTTTCTCTGCAGGCAGACCACACAAATGAACACATAATACAATGTCTCAAAAGGTTAAATGCATCATAATACTTCATGTATCCCATAACCAATTCCCAATGGCTGTCAATGTACAGAGCTTAGGGCCATAGAGTGTCATTGGCTGGCTTCAGTACAACACTACAACAATGCCAGATGTGGCCACAGATTTATGTGCAGATACAGAAATGGCACAATTATGGTGAGAAACCCAGCAAACATCATGCATCAACACCTCCTGCTGTCATGTTAGCACATCTGATGGTGGGATTTGCCCAGTGATGGCTGTCATGACACTTAGGCTAACCATGTGCAACAATTGCAAGGTGGGTCAGGGAACACTCATTGCACACTCTCCACAATATCTCAGGACTCTAAACATGTCACTTCTCATAGGTACATGCCCAGGAGCTCAGCCATTTAAGCACACTGATAGCACTTACAGGGCCTTTAAGGACACATTCTGACATATTGCCCATAAACCTAGGCTAGCTGAAACAAAGGATAGTAGAGCTACAGAAACATATGTGCACATGGTGATCTTACCTGCTCCTCTGGTTCACCATAGAGCTGTTCATACAGGGGTAGGACCTCCTTCACAAGCTTCTCCAGCTCTTCTGGTGAAAAGGCAGGGGCCCAATCACATGTAGGATGTGGCACTATTGCTCCCAGAGGCAGTACACAGCAGCTCAGGTTGCGGAGGTCTTGCTGGCAGCAGTGTCAAGAGTCAAGTGAGAGATTAAGCAGGAGATGGCGGTCATGTCTGCCACGTAAATGACCATCACCACCGGCGGACACTGCCATTGACCCAAGGCAATGTCCGCAGCTGTAGCATTCGCCTACAGCCATGGCGACTTCTGGGGGAGGTCGTGGTCAGGCAGTAGGTAGTAGGTTAGGAACCATTTTAAAGCCTTTTGATTGTCGGAAAATATCATTTTTGATGCATCACAATGTTGGAAACATTTCTACCACATAATTTTCAGTGCTGGCATTGTCTAAAGATGTATATTTGTCCTGATCGAAGGAACATGCTGTCATGTTGTCCTACTAAGTTTCAGAAATCTTTGGTGGCACAGTCACTACCCTCTCCGCCGCCATGGGAAAAATAGTTTTTCAGCCTTTTAGTATGCATCAGTTTATATATACGACAACAGATGTCAAGGCACTCGTGAATAAAAGTTCAATCATCCATGTGTTTTATGTCTTGGTGTCTTGTTCATAGCCATCAAACATAAGCTGGACCAGGAAGATTGGCAATGGTTCAATTTAGCAAAAACAACAAGTGATGGACGGAATGCTGAACATTGTCAAACACTCACCCCCAGTCATAGATCTGGGTTTAATCCATCGTTCTTTTGCTCACCATGCCACCCCAGTTTGGACCCAGCCATATGCAAATCAGTCTTGACCCCGTTCCTCATGGGAACAGTCCAGACCGAACTGCCAAGCCAGGTCCTCACTGGACCGGAAACAAGCATCCTGGGACCGGTTTCGGGGTTTCACCCCTCATCAGCCAGGCTAGCTTGAATCCAGTGGCATGGGAAGCACGGGACCCACGTCTGGGCATACCCTTCCCACTTAGGGCGACAAAGCAAAAACAACAAGTGATGGACGGAATGCTGAACATTGTCAAACACTCACCCCCAGTCATAGATCGGGGTTTAATCCATCGTTCTTTTGCTCACCATGCCACCCCAGTTTGGACCCAGCCATATGCAAATCAGTCTTGACCCTGTTCCTCAATTTATTCTTGAAACGAGATATCTATTGAAGCAAACAACAGCCAACACGTGTTTCGTCCTGTGAGAAAATAATCTCAAAGACTTCATCAGGGCTGTAAAAGATACAAATTGTAACTGTAATTACAATCATACACTCATCGACAATGAATATCCAATGCCAACACCCACGTGACTTTTGCGAGAAACCCTAACTAAAATGTGACAATTCGTGAGCAATAAGACAAACATAAAGCCACCAATAAATGAACTAGCTGAAAAACAACAAAACCATGCCTTATGTTTTTGTAACAAATCGTTGCCTTTGAGGGTAATAATATATTAAAGAAAGAAGAATTATATGAGAGTCATGACACCCGTGTGAAAGCCTTACAGCTCAAAAATTCATTAAAGGGTACCCATTTATAAAGGCCAGAAAAGCATCCATGTGATCCGAAGAAAAGTAAAAAGCAGTAAAGAATCCTGAGAACAAAAGGGAATACCACCATAAGAGGAAAGAAATCACACCTACGATGTAGGGGAGCATACCTCAAGCAATAACTGAAAAAGGCTGCGTTTCCATAAGTGCTAAATTAGCTCTCCTGAAGTCCCAACAGATGTTGATGTCTATAAAGTTAGATATAAATGGTAACCCTAGTTAGCCCAGGTTTACCACCAAATTTATCAAATCAGTGACTAAAGTAGTGACAAGATCAACAAAAGGTCCACCTACCCGTTAACACAATGTCCAAGTCTGTGCGTGTGTGCCCATATCGGTATGTGTACACACACGTACGTAGCTGGAAACAAGCATGTGAAAGCATTAGAACTATCCTTATCACAACCCTTAAATCATGGGCACACATGTCCATTAAATACTTATAACAGGACCCCCTCTCTCACCCTCGTGAATTATAGAGAAAAAGAACCGCGTTCCATGTATCGTGCGGCACTCCCGTTCGCTGTGATAGGAGCGCTGGCACCCGGAAAGTCCTCCAGTTATAGTTAATCAATAAGCAGTAAAAGAAAGAAAAAGTGAAGAAGGACTAGCCCCAATCACCTCCATGGGCGCCATCTTAGAGGTAGAATCGCAAAACCCTGAGATCTATTCTAATACTATCAGTTTTGTAGAGTGCGAATAAAAAGCAATAAAGGACTACAAAGTCATTGCACGGGCGCCATATTAGGTGTATCAGTATGGACATATACTAACGTCTATAAACTGTAAGGTCAGACCAAACACAAAGAAACCTAATCCAAACGTCTACCATAAAGAAATAAAGAAAATAAACTCCAGTAAGATGGGAGTTGACTAAGAGAAGACACTTCACTCGTGTGTCATGACTGTCACACTCCCCTTAAGGCAATATGCCTAATCCAAACGTCTACCATAATGAAATAAAGAAAATAAACTCCAGAAAGATGGGAGTTGACTAAGAGAAGACACTTCACTCGTGTGTCTTGACTGTAACACGCCCCTTAAGGCAATATGGTTCCCCAAAATTGTACATTATACCTTCAATTAGAACTCATATTTAACAAACAACCATCCCATGTTCATATACTTGAGTAAAACAATTCGACTCACAATATCCCCTACTCCACTTCACTCGTGCGTCATAACTGTTACGCGCCCCTTAAAAAATAAGTTTCCCCTAATTGGAAATCATGAAAGTAAGAAAAGTATACATTTTACATCCAATTATAGCTAAAGTTTATCAAACAAATTTCTCACGTTCATATACATGAGTAAAGCAATTAGTCTACCATGCCCCCCAACTCTAGTACATTGTCAAAACGATTAAAACAAATGACCATATAATCATTCTTCATTGTCTCTCAGTGAGACTCAACATACATAGTGAAAACTGGATAAAATGAGTGCCAAATTATTCTCCCAAAAAGTACTCCATTTCATAGTTCGTGTTGAGGCCCTCCTCCACAGCCCTTAGTTTAAGAATCCAGTAACATTCTCATTTCCTAAGAGCCAGTTCCCTATTCCCTCCTCGGGGATCCTTAACTACATGATCAAAACCAAAAAATTCAAACATTTCATCTGACCTTGTTTGGTGCACTGCCTCATATGAGTAACTATAGGGTACTGATCATCATCTTGTCTCAAGGCCTTATAGTGTTCGCTTACTCTGATCCTGAGAGATCTGATTGCACTACCTACATAGTAAAGTCTGCATTTGCAGGTAATCATGTATATGACATATTTACTGTCGCATGTGATGTTACAAGTGATGCAAAATTGATCACCTGCCTGACTCTTAAAAGTAGAAATGCCCAATTTAGTCCATCTGCACATTCCACAGTGTCCACATTTGTAGAACCCTTTGTTACGATTGGTAAGCCAATTCTCATGTTGGTGTGCAGCAGGGTAGCTGGGGCACAAAATGTTCTTGAGTGTCCTACCCCTCCGGTATGTAAAGACCGGGGTATCAGAGATTACTCCCTTAAGGTTTGAGTCCGCTGTTAGCACATGCCAGTGTTTATTCATACATTTTCGCAGCAGTGCAGAAGTTTTTCTGTAATTCACTATACATCGAATATTAGTGTCCGTTGGTCTGACTTTATGTCTAAGAATATCTGTCCTTTCAAGGCGCATTACTCTGTCACGTGCTTTGTCAATAATATGTGGCGGATAGCCTCGTGATTTAAATCTAGCTTCCATATCTCCTATGCATTGTAAGAAATCAGTCTCAAGGCTACAGTTCCTTCTTGCCCGCACCATTTCACTGTATGGAATCAAATTTATCTGGTGTGTTGGATGTGAACTCCTCGCATGTAATATGGAGTTACAAGCTGTACTTTTTCTGAAAAGACGGCTCTCAACCTTGTTGTTGTGGATGAAAAGTTCCACATCCAAGAATGCAATGTTAGTCGTACTGTGTTCCCAAGTGAATCTAATATTAAAGTCATTGGAATTTAAATAGGCTAGGAAATCATTTAGTTTCTGTACCTCACCTGTCCAAATCATCATGCAGTCATCAATGTATCTGCCCCAGAAAAGTATGTCTGTATTCCATGTATTACCCTCCTTGCTCCAAATGACTCTCTGTTCAAAGTACCCCATGAAGAGGTTTGCATAAACTGGTGAAAATCTGGATCCCATGGCCACCCCCAGTTTCTGGCGGTACCAATCTTTCTTAAATAAAAATAAATTATTGTCCACAATCATCTCCACCATGTTCAATAACATTTCGGTATGACCATAAAGACTTGCTGATCTCCTGTGAAGGAAATGACGCAGGGTTGTCATTCCCAAATCATGGTTTATACTTGTGTAGAGGGAAGATACTTCAAGTGTCACGAAAGTCATCCCTGGTTCCCAAATGATGTCAGCCAGTACACTCACGATGTGCTTAGTGTCCTTAATAAAAGAGGGGAGGTTAATCACAAAGGGCTGCAAAAAGATATCCACATATTCTGAAAGTCTCTCTGTTGGGCCACCCATACCAGAAACTATAGCCCTACCCAGTGGGGGAATAGGGTTTTTGTGGATTTCTGGTAAAGTATAAATGCAAGGGTATCTAGGCCTGACGACTCTGAGGTACATGAACTCGTCCTCTCTTAGTAATGATTGGTCGAGGCATTCTTGCAAAAAGTTGTTAATCTTATTTGCAAGTACAGGAATAGGATCTGAGCCAATTTTCTCATAACATGCGGCGTCCTCTAGCTACCTAAAGATCTCATTTTCGTAGTCTTGGGTGTTCATGACCACGATATTGCCACCTTTATCAGCCTCCTTGATCATAATATCTGTACATGTTTGTAAGTTCCTTAAAGTTGCACGTTCCTCATGATTTAGATTGTGATGATGAGTATAGTGGTGGGTGCTCTTTCTAGATTCCATAATATTCAAATCCTGCCAAACTACTATCCTCTCTCCATCAAGGATATTCAAGATACAGGAACATTACTATCTATTACAGACTATGAGCAAGACCCCACTACCATATCTTAGATTTTAGCAGATCTTGATATCCCATCTGATACACTATATAGTGGATTAAGGACCAAGTCCAGGTGGATACCTACCCTTAGTAGTGGCAATTGCATTGATACGTTCTTTAAGTTGGTTTGGCGGATTTGGTGGTAAACCTGGGATAACTCTGGTTACCATTTATATCTAACTTTATAGACATCAACCTCTGTTGGGACTTCAGGAGAGCTAATTTAGCACTTATGGAAACGCAGCCTTTTTCAGTTTTTGCTTGAGGTATGCTCCCCTACATCGTAGGTGTGATTTCTTTCCTCTTATGGTGGTATTCTCAGGATTCTTTAGTGCTTTTTACTTTTCTTCGGATCACATGGATACTTTTCTGGCCTTTATAAATGGGTACCTTTTAATTAATTTTTGAGCTATAAGGCTTTCACGCGGGTGTCATGGCTCTCATATAATTCTTCTTTCTTTAATATATTATTACCCTCAAAGGCAACGATTTTTTACAAAAACATAAGGCATGGTTTTGTTGTTTTTCAGCTAGTTCATTTATTGGTGGCTTCATGTTTGTCTTATTGCTCACGAATTGTCACATTTTAGTTAGGGTTTCTCTCAAAAGTCACGTGGGTGTTGGCATTGGATATTCATTGTTGATGAGTGTATGATTGTAATTACAGTTACAATTTGTATCTTTTAAAGCCCTGATGAAGTCTTTGAGATTATTTTCTCACAGGACGAAACACGTGTTGGCTGTTGTTTGCTTTAATGGATATCTTGTTTTAAGAATAAATTTAACCATTGCCAATCTTCCTGGTCCGGCTTATGTTTGATGGCTGTGAACAAGACACCAAGACATAAAACACATGGATGATTGAACTTTTATTCATGAGTGCCTTGACTGTTGTCATTGTTTCGTTTCTCTTGTATAGAAACATAGGAGGAGTGGGGAGGATCCTCCTGCCAGGAGCACCGTGCATACGATTAATTTGTTATTATGCAAATTTGGTGATTCACTGTGAGCGCTTTTTCCTATGACCATCTTCCCTTCCGTCTTTCTTTTTTCTCAGTTTATATATACATATATTAATTGAGGCAAAGGGGGTGAAATACAACTAATATGCCACTTTTACCATTGGTATGTGCTGTGTATGATGGTTTCACTGTATCAAATGGCATGTCATATTTTTTTATGTGACATATGTAGTGTCACTTACAAGGGACACAATGAGTGAGAGACATACTTTCTCATTTTCTCTCACATAGTTGCGATGGAATGAGAAGGGTCAGACAAACTCCAGTGTACTGTCCACGAGCAGACTTGCAGACCATGGAGAATAGACATCTCATACAAATGTACCGCCTGGATAGGCAGACAATCAAGGATCTCTGTTGTCAGTTGGAGCCAAATCTGATGCCTGCCATCAGTCATCCAAATAGCATACTACTCACTGTACAAGTCATGTCAGTGCTGCACTTCCTGGCAACAGGCTCCTTCTAAAATACAGTGACCCTAACTGCTGGGATGTCCCAGACTATGTTCAGTCTGGTCTTGAAGGATGTGCTCTCTGCAATGTTGAAACACTTAGACAGCTATATCCAATTTTTACAACGTGAGGATTTTGCCTGTATGAAGGCAGAGTTCCATAGTTTGGCACACATCCTACATGTAGTGGGAGCCATTGATGGTACACATTTAGCTTTGGTTCCCCGTCATGGCAATGAACAGGTCTATCAGAAGACGAAGAACTTCTACACTATAAATGTTGAAGAAGTCTGTTTGGCACTGTACCCAGGCTCAGTCCATGATGCCTTCATCATGCGGAACAGCGCTGTCCCACAGCTAATGACATGACAGTACCCAGAGAGGGCCTAGCTGATTGATGGGTTACATATGTCATGTGTGTTTGTATGCTATGTCTGCTGCCAAATGTGATAATGCCCTGAACTAATATTTGCACACATTCCACAATTCCTTACTGGGGACTCTGCCAACTCAAACTGTCCCTGGCTGTGGACACTAGTGAGGAACCCAACCACGCCAGGGGAAGTCTGCTTCAACAAGGCCCATGGAAGGACACGCCCTGTCATGGAGCGGCTTTTGGGTTCCTGAAGGCAAGATTCTGCAGCATTGATTTGGTGAAGCCCTCCTCTGCTCACCTGCTAAAGTGTGTCAGATAATTGTAGCCTGATGCATGCTCCACAACCTTGCCCTGAGGCAAAAAATCCCATACATCCCAGGTGGAGGGGAGCTAGCAGTTCCAATAGGTGAGAATGCAAAAATGTGGGTGACGCTGATGAGGATGAAGGTAGAGACATGGCGGCAGATCTCATCAATGAGTACTACACCTACGTGTAAGTATGTGATGTTCTGTAATTTCACTGACTCTGTGGGGTAGTGTGGTGGGCAGGATTGGTTGAGAAGGGTTTCTGTGTGACCGTCCGACAGCTCATTTGATGCTTTGCAGTCTACAGTTCTGGATTTCAGGCAAGTTTGGACTTGGATTTGTGGCTCTTGTGAGGATCTCCTTCATTTTGGGCAGTCACTGACACCTTGACAGAAGTAATAAATGCTTAGACATACCTGACTATGACAGTCCTGATATTTGGTCAGCCTATGTGCTGCACAGTATAATAAATTGAGATTGGTGATTGTCCACTTTTGTCATTGTGTTGGTTGGGAACTCCAGTATGACATTACCTGTGACATGTCCCTCCTCACATTTCCTTCTTATGAGTTAATTATGAGCATTAAATATGTTTCTGATTAAACTACTAACATAGATTAAAAATGCCTATCATACATAGATGGTGTATTAGTTGTGTTTATTGTCATGTACACAGGGGATTGGGATGTATGTGAGCAAAAAACAAATGTTGAAACAGTGAAAGGATCAGTCATGGTAGATGTTATCATTTGAGTAGTTGCCACAACATTTTAAGTCTCAAGTCCAGTGTCCTACTATCCTGAAAAATTGGAAAGTGGTTGTATAAAAGTCAACAGGGTGCATCTGAGGCATAAAAAAGAGAATCAATCAGTTGGGGGTTACTTCCTGGCAGTTGTTGTTGTCTTGCTATCTGCACCTCCTGGTTGTTTGGGTGGATGTCCACGCTTGAGGGGGGGGTTCTTCAGATACAGAGGCAGAGGTGACTGAGGCATGTCCTTCCCCTGGCAGGCACTACATTCCACTGGCTGTCACATATGTTGAAGGGGACAGTGTAACTTGGCCAATGGAAGGGGTCTAGTGTTGTAGACATTCCCTGCTCAGGTTGGTGTTGATGTCTCACAGTACCCCTTTTAGGGAGACCATGTAGGCATTGAGGACCTCCCACCTTTGCATGACGTCCTGGTGGTTGTCCCTCTGCAGCTGCTTGATCTCCCCCATCATGGCAAGTACCTGTCCCATCACGCCTTGGAACTGTTGGTTGGCTTCCAAGACTTGGGAGATGATGTCTTGGCCAGAGGTATCCCCAGCAGCCGCATGCCACTGGCCCACACCATCCCTCACACATACCCTACCCCAACATGCCTGAACCCTTGGCACAGTTTGCCCACTGACGCTGTGTCCTTCATTGTCAGGGATTTTGAGTTGTGACCCAGGTTCCTGGACTGAGGGGCATATGATGGTTGTTACTGTCTTTGGGACACAGCCTTGGGGACGACGGGTTGCCTGGGATATAGATGCAGCAGGGCTGGGAGGAGTCAATGCGGCCAAGGTGTGGCTGACAGTTGTTGTCTGACCAGGTTGCCCAGATGGGCCAGAGCCGTACTCAATGTCCACACATCCAGGAGTGCTCTCCTCACTGTGGGCTTCATTCAGGAGAGAAGTGGCTGTGTCAGGAGTGCTTTCCATGGCCCCAGTGGAAGGTAGACCTGTTAAAGATGTGAAACAAACAGTTACAGGTTGTAATGTGACATGTAACATCAATTGTGACAGGTAGATATGCTTTGGGCAATATACAGATTGGCTTTTCTTGATCCCCTTATGTGACAGTGACACCTGTGAGGGGTATCACAATGGCAGCTTTCATTGGCATTCCTATCAATAGCTGCCTTATGCCAACAGGCTATACTATTGTTATCCCCCTAGGTGAGTACAGTTCTATAGGTGATGGAAGGTAGAAGGGACAGTTTAGCAGAGGACACAGTTGTAGCTGTGTGTTAGTGATATTGTACTAACAGATGTCCATAACATTGTTGTCATTCCCACAAACAGTACAATTGTGGACCATTCAGGTGAGTATACTCCATTGTTTAGTTTACATGCAAGGCTATTTTCATAATGGTACACTGTTCTGATTTTCTTAACAGTAGAACAGTGCCTGCTGGGAGTTGTAGTGTTGTCAGTCCCTGTACTACCCACACCGTACACAGACACTGTGCCCCCAGGTGAGTTAACTTAACATGTAAGATGTCATACAGAGGTACTTGGATAGTTGGACACAGGGATGGTGAGTTGGTTAATTATTAAGGTGGCAAAAGGTGATCAGTGAGCTAGCATGACAATACATTTTGGTAGCATTATTGGTGTGGTGACTTCCCCGACTCAACTCCACTGGGTATTCCTGTCAAGCTCTCAGGATGCAGAATGGCCAAGACCTTCTCCTCCCATGATGTAAACTGTGGGGATTGATGTGGGTGACCACCACCAGTCTTGAGGACTGTCATCTGGTGCCTGGCTGACATGGAACACACCTCCCCCCTGAGGTTGTTTCAACTCTTCCTGATGTCATCCCTTGTGCGCAGGTCGCTGCCTATGAAATTCACCATGTTGACTAAATAAGTGTGGCTCTACTCCGATAAGTTCAACCACTATGACTCTTTTTAACTCATCGTCTGTGAAACAGGGATGTCTTTGTGGTGACATAGTGGTGTTGGACAACGCAAACAAGGATGATGGGGTGTAGGTGATGTGTGGAGAGGGGATGATGGTTAGTAAATAATGTGTAGAGATGCTATTTTGTGTGGTGGGTGTGATGCGCGGGTATGGGATAGTTGATATGTGAAAGTTGCAGGAAGGCCTAATCTATAGTAATGTGTCTTGGATTTTGGGCTCTGGTTTGTGTGTGGTGTTGTAGATGTAAAGGATTGAGGTGTGTGAAGGGGTGTATTTTATAGTGCAGTTTGTAGGTGTAGCAGGTGTGTGAATGTATGTCAGCTGTGTGGATTGTGACGCCGCCATTGGAAGACCACCATGGAAGAACCCCCATTTTGATTTGTGAGTCATAATAGGTTTGGTGTTTGATTGACAGCCTGGCGGGGCTGGAGGTTGGACTGCCTATTTCCCGCTCTCCAGAGTCCCTGGCGGTGTTGGTTTGTTGCCTATGTTTTGACAGTCCTGGCCGTTCAACTCAAATTATGCCAAACTCATAATGAGGCCCTAAGTCAGAAGGTAAAATCTTTGACTGGGAGGAATCTGCTTGGTGTACCCGACCTGCATTATATCACGATCAGTCTGAAATCACACTGAGGTCCTAGTCACCCATGTACAATAAGTATGGATTAGAGCTTCACTTTTCATGGTCCTTTTTTCCCTAAACAATTATTCCTCCAGTTCCCTTTATTAGAGTTTTTCCCATTGTGTTTGGTGTTATATGTATATATTTTTTTCATTTATATACATTGGAGTAAGATTTTTATTGTGTTGTGTTTTGACATTAAGCTGTTAAGTTAAACCTGCCTGTGCCATGTCTACCAGGGGTTGAGCTTAGGTTTAAATTACTGAAAGCTTTGCCTGGATCTAACAGATTAGTTACTTTATTACGTGGGGCGGATTATCATGCACACTAATTAACAGATCAGTTTCTTACACCATGGCTATGTTCTAAGAGCTTACAAGGCAGTCTTGTCAAAAGCAATTTGGTTGATTGACTGAAGTGACTTTTCACATGAAATTATTAACAACCCTCTATGCAGAAATGCATAGAAGGATATCCATCAGCATAAATAATTTAGTAACAGAAAGATTTTACTCAGATATTATTTGAAGAATACAATCATCAGAAACATTTAAGCTGGATCCATAAAATGAAGATTTCAAATTATTGTAATGAAGACAAGTATTGTAACCCCCAACCAACTATACGTGATATCTAGCTCCTCTGGAAAAATCCTAGAAAGGAAATTATGTTCAATATTTATTTAGCTTTCATGTTTAGAAAAGTCAGTTCTTCATTTCATAATGCTTCCTAATTGAAACAAGAATGTAATATTGCAGAAACAAATTTGAATAATAAAAGACACAACAACCATGTACTGTACAACAATAGTTAATACTTTTAATTGCCAGTTTCATGACATACTATGCAAGATAGACTACTAGGTTAATAACATGTAAATATATTGATGTTCCATGCTATAAAGTTTACAGCTTTTGGAATGATAAAGAATGAAGATGGTACTCATATCCTACAGGCAGCTGGAATCCGAGCTACACAAAAAGACTAGGGGTCAGATTTAGTAAATTTAGTAAATCCTAGCAAAGAGGCTAAATTATAAAAATGAGAAGCTGATTGTTAGACCTGACAGCCTTAGGGTGGTCACCCCTAACTTTCTACCTGCCTCCCTCCACTTTTTGGACACTGTTTTTTTCTGGTTGTTAGACCCTGCACACTTTACCACTGCTAACAGTGCTAAAGTGCATATGCTCTCTCCTGTTAAACATGGTAACATTGGATCATACCCAATTGGACTATTTAATTTACTTATAAGTCCCTAGTAGAGTGCACTATGTGTGCCCAGGACCTGTAGATTAAATGCTAGTAGTGGGACTGTAGCACTGATTGTGCCACCCACTTCAGTAGCCCCTTAACCTTGTCCCAGGTCTGCCATTGCAACGACTGTGTGTCCAGTTTCACTGCCAATTAGACTTGGCATTTAAAAGTACTTTCCAAACCTAAAACTCCCCTTTTTCTACATATGAGACACCCCTAAGGTATGCCCTACGTACCCCATAGGGCAGGGTGCTGTGTAGGCAAAAGGCAGGACATGTACCTATGTAGTTTACATGTCCTGGTAGTGTAAAACTCCTAAATTAGTTTTTACACTGCTGTGAGGCCTGCTCCCTTCATAGGCTAACATTGGGGCTGCCCTCAAACATTATGTGAGTGGTAGCTGCTGATCTGAAAGGAGTAGGAAGGTCATATTTAGTATGGCCAGAATGGTGATATAAAACCCTGCTGACTGGTGACGTTGGATTTAGTATTACTATTTTAGAAATGCCACTTTTAGAAAGTGAGCATTTCTCTGTACTTAACTTAAATCTCTCTGTGCGTAACAATCAACGTCTGGCTGGGTTTAGTTGACAGCTCCTTGTGCATTCACTCAGACACACCCCAAACACAGGATACTCAGCCTCACTTGCATACATCTGCATTTTGACTGGGTCTTCCTGGGCTGGGATGGTGGAGGGCCTGCTTTCACACAAAGGACTGCCACACCCCCTACTGGGACCCTGGCAGACAGGATTGAACTGAAAGGGGACCTGGTGCACTTCTAAGCCACTCTTTGAAGTCTCCCCCACTTCAAAGGCACATTTGGGTATATAAACAGGGCCTCTGCCCCTACCAACTCAGACACTTCCTGGAGAAAAAACTTGTAACCAGAACCTGCATCCTGCCAAGAAGAACTGTCTGGCTGCCCAAAGGACTCACCTGACTGCTTTCTGTGAAGGACTGCTGCCTTGCTGTTGCCCCGCTGCCTTGCTGCTCTCAGGCTGAGGTGAAGAAGTGCTCTCTCAGGGCTTGGATAGAGATTGCCTCCTGTTCCCTGAACTCTCAGGACCAAAAAGGCTTCATCTCTTCAAGAAGTACTCCTTGTGTGGTGAAATTCGATGCACAGCCTGCCAGAAACGACGCACAGCCTGAACCTCGGTGAAAATTTCACTGCACGCCTAACCGGAATGACGCAGCCTGACTTTGCAATGAGAAGATCGATGCAGCATCAGCATAGCGACTGGAAATTAGACGCACGGCCCACTCGATCGACGCATAGTTGAGCCAGAATGATGCAGTCCGACTTCCAGAGAGGAATCGACTCAGCGCCTGCTGTGCGGTAGAAAATTCAACGCAATGCCCACCAGATCGACGCAGCTCCTGTGACTTCGTCCTGCCATTGCAGGAAATCAATGCAACGTCCCCGGGGCATCTGAAAACCCCCCCAACCCAAAGAGCATCCACGACAGAGCAGCGGAAAATGATGACCAGCCATCTCTGTGTGGAAACTAAACAACGCATCGCTGTGTGCAGCCCGAGAAATCAACACACACCCCTTTGTTTTCACACATCTCCTCACCTGCGGCCCTTTGGGGAGATTTTAATGTGAACCAGGTACTTTGTGCTTGAAAAAGACTTTGTTTGCTTTTAAAAGACTTAAGACACTTTATATCACTTTTCAGTCATATCTCTACATTTACTTATTGTATCTTTGATTGTTTTGACCTGCATTTAACCACATAAATTTTATATATTTTCCTAAACACTGTGTGGTGTGTTTTTGTGGTGCTATATGGTGTTATTGTATGATTTATTGCACAGATACTTCATACATTGCCTTCTAAATTAAGCCTGTCCGGTCAGTGCAAGCTACTAGAGGGTGGGCACAGGATAATTTGGATTGTGTGTGATATACCCTTACTAGAGTGAGGATCCTTGCTTGGACAGAGGGTAACCTGACTGCTAACCAAAGACCCCATTTCTAACACAGATCAAAATCACAACTGTTCAGCCATGCTTAAATGGAAGACTACAAAATGAAAACCTCTTCAAAATGAATTCACTTCAGAATCCTGGGTCAGAACCATAAACATGCTGTCTTTTTTAGTGTAAAGTTAGATCTTATTATTATACCTAAACCCCAACTGTGCACAGCCTTCATCTGTGAATGGCATGGAGTTGGGGGAGGACGTGTGGCCAGGTCCCACTTACACCCTCCTGCTGGCGGCCAAACCCTGCTGCACACAGCCTTCAGCGGTGTGTGGCATGGGGTTGGGTGCAGAGCCTGGCCTGGAGCCAATCCCCCGCAGCTGGCCAACCATCCATGATGATCCACTCTACATTTTGCCCTTGCTATGCACTGCTACTTACATCACAGATTATATCACTCATGACATTATGTGAATTTATTGATTACATCACTGCAATATCTGAATTAACATCATTAGTAACAATGCTATGCATGGTGAGTGAGTGATTTGTAGTTGCTGTAAGGCACAAGTGCAAGAATCATAGTTACTTAAGATAACTATAACTGGTGAAATTGCAGTGGTTTTGTGAGTTTAAAATGGTATGTTTTATCTGACCTTCTCATCAAATTTTAAACATCTCTTTAACCTTCATTTTTTTGAGTGAGGGTATGTCTATATAAATAAATAGCTAGATAGATAGATAGATAGATAGATAGATAGATAGATAGATAGATAGATAGATAGATAGATAGATAGATAGATAGATAGATAGATAGATATCTTCTTTAGGCAGGGTTACAGCAAAAACTGTTTTACACTGACTTTGTCAGGAAGCTAGAACTTGGTCCACATATTATGCTTTTTGTGATTTGGTGTATATACATGTTACGTATGCTCTGAGAAATTAAGGGTCAGATATAATTGTATATTTTGGCAGATGGGCTTGTGAACATCTCT
This sequence comes from Pleurodeles waltl, assembly GCF_031143425.1. Lineage (NCBI taxonomy): Eukaryota > Metazoa > Chordata > Amphibia > Caudata > Salamandridae > Pleurodeles > Pleurodeles waltl. The sequence continues at coordinate 836,542,794 of NC_090437.1, forward strand.
GAGACTCTCGCTAGAGTTCCAATTTGAAAATAAAGCACTCTGATTGGCCCAGGGAGCTTTATATCCCGGGGACCTTCTCGCCCCTGCAGGAGTCAGACTCCTTTGAGACCAAATGCTCTGATTGGCTGCCAGCAACATGATAACATTTTGCTGGGAGCCATTATAGGACTCAAGGACTTAGGGCCACATGTACAAATATCAGGTTTTGTGACTCGCATATTGCGAGCCATAGCGACTCGCAGTTTGTGAGTCCCAAAACCTGATGTAGAACAGTGTCAATGACACTGTTTGTGATTCTCAATGGGGTCACAAATGACCTACCTCATAAACATTCATGAAGTAGGTTGTAATTTGAGACCCCTTTGGGAATGGCCACACTTGCAGGGATGGCAGCCTGCTGGGGACAGCAGACCACCATGTCTGTGACTATTTTTAAATAAAGCAGTGTTTTTTTTAAATTCAGCTAGTTTTCCATTAAGGAAAACGGGATGCATTTTTAAAAAAAATGAAATGTTTTCTTTTCATTTTGTCAGAGCAGGCAGTGGTCCGTGTGATCGATCGAAGAGACGTGCTTCTATGATGAGAGAAGTTTTATGTTCTCTAAACACATGTGTATGTGAGACAAATAGTTATTTGGAGGATCCTGAGGAAAAGTGTCTGGGATAACCATTTTTACCTATTTGGCGACCCACTATATCTAAATATATGTTAATGCTTTAGATACAAATCTATACTATTCAACAATCTAATTGAATACTTATTGTACAGGACTTGCATGCATTTAAAAAGTCGTTGTTCGATACATTTCTTGCACAAGTTTTACATAGTAGTCAAAGATGAAAATGGAAGAAAGAAAATCAGATTAGCAAAACAGTCTCTAGATAAGGGACCATAGTTCATCCAGGTCGTTTGGACCTTGTCTGGCTGTCTTATATTTATATTTAAGGGTATATTATGAGATTACTCACTTTAGTATATCCAAGTAAGTGATATATATAACTGTATGGATAAATGACACTGCTTTGCGTTTTTAGCAACAGTGCATGAGTAGAATCCTGACACTGAGTTGACATGGTTTTTGTGGACAATGCACATCGGGGTGCCACATGACATACCTCTTTTAAAGTCAACATTATCTTATTTTAAACCAGCACATATTAGGCGGAGGTCACACAACTAGTTTTTATCAGCTTAGGATAATTAATACTTTTCATTATCTATTTTTATCAGGCATTGTTGTATCCATTGGTCCTGATGAGGCCCAAAATATGAAAGGGCTGAAACGCGTCAACATTTTTTGGTAGATTGCAAGGTTGTATGTAAGATTCTTTGAACCTTCAAGGGATGTACATCTAATGAGGACTTGAAAATAAATAGTTTGTAAAGTATTAGATGCTCATTGTCTAGTGAACAACCATTGCAGATATATGGATTATGGTTTTAGGAGATGATATAATCACTTTCTTTTATTAATGTATGAGAACTATGTTGTATATTACATGTGTTGGACTTTTTTTGCTTATGCAGGGTCATCCCCAATCTTTTTGAAACAAAACGACAAAAATTCGACATACAATTTACACAGAGAGCATATGCACTTTAGCACTGGTTAGCAGTGGTAAAGTGCTCAGAGTTCAAAAGCCAACAGCAACAGGTCAGAAAAAAATAGGAGGCAGGAGGCAAAAAGATTGGGGATGACCCTGCATAAGCAAAAATGTCCAACAATATGTTTGCGATATAACTTGGTGACATTCTTGTTTCTTGAACATATACGTTTGTATTTGTGTGTCATGTGCTTTTTTGTAAAAGATTTGTCTGTAGTGATTTCTTGTCCTATTTTGACAAATTAATGAATAAATGCTGAAATTTAATTTCACTGCCAAGGGACTATTAATAACCCCCTTTGTTGATGGTATTTAATTTGTAGATTTGTTTCCTACTTAATGACCACGTTCAGTTATAGTTGTTTTCTTACCCAGGTCTAGTAGGGTTAACAGGGTAAACCTTTACTTTTGTATAGACAAGCTTAAACACAGCACAAGATATTCTAGTTTTTGCGTTACCCATTCGGAGACAGGTTCTAACATCTAAACATATCATTGCATCAGATCTGCACCTCCAACGCAGTGTGGCTTTAATTATACAAACAATGCATTGACCGGAAGAGGGGCAGAGGATCACTCTAACCACTACTGTTCTAGAATGAATGCTGTGTTCAACATGCAGCTCTGCTTACACTGTCCTTCCATCAGGCAGAGAATGGTTTGCCAACTCCACTCTAGAAGGGCTCCCTGGCTCAGCTTGTCAGGTACTAGGGTCTCAGGCTGTCATATTAGATCGGCTGCAGGTAGGGGGTACAACCGCTATCCTCTTAGATTTTGGATAGAGCTAGGTAGGAACATATAGATCTAAGATCAACATGGTTGGACTGTTCACCAAGTTAGTGGTGCTGGTTACAAGGCTTTGTTTCATCTGCCTAATCATCACAGTTTATTCTCTCTATGCAAGAATATGATTATTTCAGTAAAGGTTTCAAAACCTTTATTAGTTTCTTTCTCGTGTATAACCTGGGAATGCATTAGTAAAACAACAAAGCGGTAAGAACTGTTTCCAAGACTTCCCTGGTAGTCAGAAGGTCATGCTTGAGGTTGTTGTAATCATCTGTTAGCCTGGGAAGGTTGAGGGTTTAGGTAAGGTACTACGAGCTAGCTACGAATTGGGTCGATATTTTACTGATGGTATAGATGGGCTCAGTCCCCTCCTCCTGAAGTTCTACTGCCTTAATATGAAGTCCTACCTTTTAGTGGGAGCCGTATATCACGGCATCACCAACGTTCATAGGTCATGTACTTATTTAAAGGCTCTCCTGAGTAGTTCTTTTGTGTGTCCTAGGTCCCCTATTTACCTATAAGAGAGACCTCTGTGGTGTTAGGGATTAAATCCTTCTCAGCATTATACGAGACACCTGTATTTGTCTATAGGTTGTTCAAGTTTGAACATTTCAAAAGATACCCCACTATAGTATGCTCCCTGTCTGAATTCCATTTTTAAAGTGACAAATGAAATAAATATTTGTGCTAATTGCAGACCTTCTGTTAAAGCACACTTAACAATACATGCGCTACCTAATGGGGTGGTGATGTTAACTTCGTGGTTGAGGCACAAGAAGTTTATAGAACTGATGTATTTTACTCATGGTTCACCTTACCTGGATTCAATATTTATACAAACATATTCCACGCGTGCACTGAAGCTGCCTTACCAGGTCAGTACAGAGTTTATAATGATTTAGAAATACCATTAACATTTAAAGAACACCAAAACTGATTACAAAGAGCACAATAAACAAACAAGCTTGAAGCAGTCTTTACCCATACGGGACCCCAGAATAAACATAGAATTTGTATAAGTTGCTAGCAACTTTGGTTCGTTCCCCTGATTGAGGACTGTGCATCTTGTGGCACAGTCTTTGTGCCAGGGTATACCATGATACATGGTACACCATTGCTTGCGTTTTTACCAGAAGTCTTAAAACAAATTCAAAATTAATATAGGGCTGCCCGTGCCCTGGATATGGGGATGAATATAATAGGCAACTTTGCACAGCATCCTCAACTATCTTAAGTAGCATTAAAGGGGAAGCAGCAGTGCTGGAAATCTGCCAATGCCTTGTACAGGTCATGGTTGCAGACCAAGAGCTCACACAACCAAATAATATTGCTGAACCCTAAAAAAATCCATATGCTGAGATAATTGAGCCAAATCTAATAAGCCACATCTAAAAAGTAGTCCTGACAAGAATAATACTGAGCAAGCACCCATGTTTCTAAAAAATGGTAGGACAAACAAAACAGAAAGAAAAAAGTAAATCATGAGGTGAATCTCTGCAACAGGAGTCCTCAAAAAAACATTCTAATTCATGTACCCGCAATCTAATAAAACAGCCTGATAGGTATCAGTATACTGATAAACGCCCTTCTCGTTCCTTTCAGGACTCATCTGACAATTGGTCTGAGAGAATGGGGCAGTCAGACACAGACAAGAAGAGTATGTGAAACTGAAAAAGGACATCACCATAAAAAGGAAAAGAAATTTCCTCAAGGAAAACCCTCATTAAAAATGATTAAAAACATGCCACACATTTTGAGAATGCTTCTTCAGAACAGGATGGAGGCAGTGACTGTGCTAGGTCACAATAGTTTACCAGAATGTTCAAGAGTTTCTAGATGTGACAGCAACTATTGCCTTTACAGAAGTCAGAACCCCAGCTCAGCGGGTCATCCCTACGGACAGATTGTACAAATCAAGGCCCAGATTTAAGAGGGCCTAGCGCCTCCTTGTTCCACATTAGCATATTTTTTTATGATGCTAAATTGGCCCAACGAGGCCACATTTGCAACACCATATTTACAAAGTGGCGCAATGAGTGCATTGCGCCACTTTGTAACCCTTTGAAACCCTTTGAGCTACATTATCCCTGCGCCAGGCATAATGTATGCAAGGGGGGTGTTCCCCCATTAGGAGGACTGCAAAAAAGGCACAGTGGAATCTAAGAGGTTCCACTGCCCCATTTTTAGTGGCTATTTTTAACACCTGCACAGAGAAGGCTTTAAAAGGGGGCATACAATTGTTTTCAATGGGTCCCTATGTACTCTGCAGGATTAGCACCAAAGATTTGGCACTAATCCTGCACAGCACATCAATAGCATCACAGATTTTGATGCTATTGCCCCTACCCTGCGCCATGGTGCACTGTATATGAAATACAGCACACACATGGTAGCCGTAGGGGGGTGCTAAGGGGCGCAGGAAAAGTGGCACTTCAGTGGTGTAGCACCACTTTTCTTAAATTCCGGCCTAAATATACAAAATGAGGGTGACATAATGCATACTATTAAAGTAATATTGTGGGAAACGTTAACACTTAGCTATGCCATTGTCTTGGCAGAAAGAGATTGGCCACCAGAGTTTGTTAGAGTGCTTCTACAAGTAGAAGATGTAATAATACCATCTTTTTCTGTCCTTGTTCCTGAAGAAGTTAACCTAGTATATGATGTAGAGTGGACCCGTGCACAAGTCCTTGCACTATACCCCAACCAGATAGGCTGGGATAAGGATTTGCCTTATCACATTATACCCATATGGACCAACAATTCTCAATTAAACATAAAGCACCCTGCGTATCTCCTATGAATAACCCTTTATTCCCGGTAGCTAAACAAGATCACTCCTACCACATAGTCTTAGACCACAGACAATTAAACAGTGATACACACACATTTGCGATTCAAACTCTCACAGTACTGCTTTCATGAACAATATTGTCCGTAAAAATACAAAACAACCCGGGATATTTCCAATGGGGTTTTCTGTCAAAATATAGTCCTTGAAAGCAGAGAGCTGACTGCCTTCTCCATGCTTGGTTCACATTGCCATTTTTGTCAGCTCCCTCAGGGGTATAAGAACAGTCCTATATTGTTTGCTACCTGAGTGAGATCAATTTTATATGATATTGACGCAGAAGCACTGTCCTATGTTGATTATATATATCTCATGGATGATGACTTAAACGCACATTCAGCCAGAGTAGATCACATTGTTTTGGGATTTGCTGAAAATGGCTACAACGCTAATTAGCAAGAAAACTAAAACTACGTTTCTCAGTTTCCTATTTATAGGATCATTTTTATCAAATGAGGGAAAGAGCCTGTCACCACATTTCCTAGAGAAATGTTCCCTTTTACAACCACCAAATACCATTAAGAAATTGCAATCCTTGTTAGGATTTAGAAATATGCACAATACATAAAGCCATTATATGATTACATTTGTCTTGACTTTTCCAGTGCACATTGGACATCAGAACATAAACAAATTCTCAAAACACTACAAAATGACATGTTTGCATCTAAACATTTACATGCATGTGTAACCAAAACAAATTTGGTACCCCATACAACTTCAAGTTCAATTGGATTTACATATGTCACACTTATTGAGGGTAATAAAGTACCTATTGCTTGTAAATTGCATTTATATCCGAATGCTGAAATGCATTTTGCATCCACTGAAAAAAATACTTAATGCAGTTCAGATGACTGTCATAAAAGAAAGACCACTGGCTCAAGGGAAACAAATAATTATCATTACTCCCATCCCAGCCTTACCGTCTGTCACAAAGGCCAGCGTCCTTAACTCAAAAGCCTTACATTCTAGACGAATACAATGGGCCACTTCCCTGACCCTACCCAAGAATTTATTCAGTAGGAACTAAAATACCCCATGCCCACTAACATAATGTCTCTTGACCAGTGTAAACACATTATTTATACTGATGGTTCGGCACAGCCTGCTATAGGCACCAAACGTCAATACTCCATGGCTTTCACCACGGTACATGGTGTAATCAAGGATGGAAAATTCGATCAACAAAAAACTATGCATTCCATTTGGATTTCTTTTTTTTAAGGAATTTTTTTTTATTATTTTATTATTTATAGTATCATAACAGATTATTACAGTATTGACTTTGACACAATAGAAAACTATAGCTGTTATACATTTTGCAAACTTGCAGATCTCATCAGCAAGTGACTGTCCAATAGATATCAGATATGAAAGGTTAACATGGCAGGTACCCAATCCTGTGCCCCACGCATTACAGTCAGTGGTATTTATCTTAGCTTGTGCATCAAAACTTCATGCATTAGTTGGGTAGTCACCTGGATCAAAATAAAGGTCACCCGTCGTTCTGTCCTTCTGTTGTTTCTCTGTGCGACAGTGAACACAATTGTGCACTCGCTTATAAATGTTGATCCTAGAATAGTAATGAATGAAGCAATAACATGTAATAACAATGGAGTACTTTATACTGAAATATTCAATAATGATAGTACCATGCCTTTGTGAGTGCGGAATTCCCCTAATAATGTGCAGAAGCGTCTGCACGCTTTGTCCGTAATTTGAATGTAAGTGTTCAGTACCTTCATGACCCCAACCTAAATGCTCCTTTTTAAAGTACAATGTGTGCGAAATATTTCAGTGACATTTACAAGATGTCCCCAGTGATCAATAGTCACTGGGTTGCTCTTAAAGGCTAGACTGTTTCTTCTAGGTCAGAGTCAGACTCCGGGGCACGTAAAGAGGACAACATCATTTCCCAACTGTCTGAAAGGGGGTATTTGTGCAAACCAAGAGCGTCCTCCCACCTCAGCGCCACTCCCTCAGCCCCCGCCCAGGTCAAGAATGACTGTCTCCAGGCTGACACGGTTGGTGCTTCAGCAGCTTTCCATCGACAGGTTATTAACCTTTTGGCCGTAATAAATCCCAGGTCTTAACATCGTGTAGTAGCCCTGTGGGGCCGGCCTCTAGGAAGCAAACCCAGTACGCAGATCTCCCATGTAGGTAACAATGTGCGCAATGTGCATGTCGATAAGCGTGTGACTACGGCTCCCCAGTAACTATACAGTGAGGGGCAGGACCATAACATGTGTAGAACATCAGCATCTAAATGTCTGCAACGGGGGCAGGCTGCGTCGCGGCGAAGGAAATATCTGTTAATACGAGCTGGTGTAAGGTATGCTCTGTGAGTAATGTAGAATTGTATGAGTCGAATCTGGAGTTGTGGGGAACAGTTGCATGGCTGGATAGGACAGATTTCCATTGCTGATCTGTGAAGGGCATGCCCGAGTCTCTCTCCCAGGCAGCACGCAGCGCACCATGGTCCTGCGACAGGTGAGTTCTAAGTGCCTCCGTAAACCACTTGATCAGATGTCTGCCCTCTCCCATGACCTGTCTGTATTGTATTAGCAAATGGGTAGGAGGAGCGGTCGATAGGTCTCCCCACCTGCTCGATAATGATCTCAATAATGAGTTATATAGCAGAAACTGTCCCACTGGGAGGCCCGTGTCAGCAACTAGAGAGGAAAACGGAATCAGCTTGCCATCACTGTACAGATCGCCCAGTGTATGTAGATCCGCATTCCATTTGGAATTATACTGCACAACTGGATGTATTGAAAGCCTTGAAACTGGCTCTAGAAAATACCGCAGAATTCCCCACTCTCATACTGTGTGATTCATATTATTGTGTGCAGTCTTTTAATGAAAACTTACATTACTGGTGCCTAAATGGATTCAGAGACTCGAAAGGTAACACTATAATGCACAAATTGCTTTGGGAAAGATGGCACAACTGAAATACAGTTGCACACAGGCTCATGTAATTCATACATTGAGCTATCAACGTGTTGGAATTCATGTTGTTGGGAATTCACTTAGTGATGAAGCAGCCAAATCTGCAGCTAAGACTGGATTTCCAAAAGCAAGCAGGTACTTGCTTTATCCCTTCTCTTCTTTATGCAGACAGTGTGGTCTTCCCACTAATAGTCTTCAGAAAGCATTGGATGCTTCTGTGGAGTTTGTCATCTCTAGATCTCAAGATAAATCATCAGAATTCCAAAGAAATACTAAGTCTAAAACTTTTTTTCATCAAGGGAGTGCCCATCTCCAAAGCTGAAAGCTTTTGTTATTTGGGCTTACTGTTTAACTCACAGTTAAATTGGCACTCCCTGGTGTTGCTAAGGGTGCAACAAACAAACAGTACCTTTAAACAATTTTTCATTTTGGGGCAAAGTTAGACCACAGACCAGTGAAGGAAATGATTACCCTCTTCAGAGCTAAATGCTTTTCAATCGCAATACATGGGGCTGAGATTTGGGGGGTATTCTGATTGTTCCAGACCACAAATTCTATAGAATGGCTTTCTTCGAAGACCTTTGATGACTCCACAGGGCACGTCAACTTTCTTTTGTCACTCGGAGGTGGAACTAAATTATGTTGGGGATACTTTGAGACTGGCCCCACCATTATTATTGTTAGAAGATTGGAAAACACCTAGACTAGAATTTTCCAAACATATTGTAAGACAATCTGTGTACCATATGTAAGACTAGGATATTGTTGTGCAGTACACTCACATTAATCTCCTTGATTCCCATCAGAGTTATTAGCTCAACCCTCAGCTCAATCCTTTGGTAGTAATGGCACAGAGCAACAGGGCTTAGCAAAGGAATAGTGTGTAAAGTATTTAACAACAACAAGCAACAAAACAAGAAAGTCACCAAACAAAAAAGCGACACAACACTTAGATAGAGCATGTTTTTATGAATTTTTAGAGTCCTTGATGTCTAATTTTTAAAGCATTTGAAAACTTTAACATCAAGCACAAACAAGCAGTGGCAAGTCAAAACTTCGCAAACTTTTGTAAACTTTGTAAAAGTTTGATACACTGAGTTGGGTGACTCCGACCAAAGTTGGGTAACAACAGAAGTCTAGAAGTCTAGAAAATAAACTTTGGACAGTTACCTGGCCATCAAAGTGTCTTTGAAGTGAGTTCCAAACTTTACAGAACAACCATCATTGATTTCTATGCAGTGGTCCTGATTATGAGGGATGTAGACTTAAGGATACTCAATGGAAGCTCCAGATGCTTTGCTGTCCATGGGGGTGAAATCCGGTTGAATCCTCGGTACACAGGTTAGTGGAGGCAACTTTGACCATGGAACATGGAGTCCCACAAAGTCCTCTATGAAGGGGTCAAAGGGCTGCTGATGCAGACCTTCCATTCATGTAACACAGTGGTTCATATGCAAACCTTTGGTGAGGGCCAGTGTTCCTTGGGGTGGTTAAATCTGGTCACAACCAACACCCCTAAATTCAGCAGACTAAGTGCAACTTTTGGCTATTCCCAAATTGGCCGTCAAAGTGCCCGGTGTCCTGTAGTGGCAAAAGAGCTGTGGTGGCTACTAGGAATGTGATTTGGGCTCTTCCAGCATTAATGTCACCAGTGCCATTATGGGGGGCAAGCCAACTGACCCTTAGAGTCTCTGCTTTGGACTGGGGCAGAGAAACAACTTTTCCCTGAGTGAGGCATGCAGAAGAGGATCCAAACTCCACTAACTCAAAGTGCAGCAGGTGCTGTAGCTCCATCATAGTGCTCTCTTTGAGCACTTGCAGTGTGTGCAGAGTGGTCTCCTTCTCATCGGGGTATACCAGCCAGAGGTGTCCATTACATCCCAGTAAGGTGCCCCCAAGGGAATAACACGGTCACTAACAAATGGGCTAGTAGGTCCCTTCCTACCTGATGACACAGTTTCAGTGATGTGTGGAATCTGGCTGTCCCAGAGCACACTTTGCATACCACAACTAACATGGATGAAGTCTTCCGTATATATGTGAGGACGTCGGTAACCCACTCCTCGGGGTGTGGCTACCATGAGCAGCACGTCCACGAAAAACTGGGTCTAAAATCACTTTTCCCTCCTTTGCCCCGGGCTCTATCCTGTTTGGGGAAACATTGGGCTTCCTGCACGAGAATGTTCTTACGGCGGCCCTTCAAAAGCTGCATAATCCTTTGATACCTGCCTATTGGGCTAACACCCTTTGCAGCCCTTCCTGTGGGTGCGGGTCGCACCTCTAGTGTGACAACAGCCTTTGTTCTCAGCCTGGGAGTTGTTCACACATCTCCCCAGGTGGGCAGAACCCTATATCAGTCCCTATGCCTCTCTAAAGCCACTGGACTAGCTGGGTCAAAGTATGGCAACTTTTGCAAACGTGACAACCATTAAACTAGACATATGTTTTGACTGCACCTTTGAGTCACATTTGATGTCCTCTTTAATTTTATACCTTACATGTTAGGGTTAGGTAGCCTCTGTCTGACGTTAGATGCACTGGAGTGCCAACTGTTAAATTTGCAATTACTTTATAAGGCTACTTAACCGTCCTCAACAGACATCTACACTTTAGTCCTTTGCTGCATAAACATATTGGGAAACATATGTCTAAACAATATACAACATCTTCCCATAGGGCTTCATAAGCCTGCCTTAAAGAAGACTTACATATATAGTTAAGGGACTTCATGGCAAAGTTGGGTGTGCAGTGCATGCTCAGCCTCTTCAGTCTGCAATGGCAGCTGAAAGTCATGTTTTCACTTTGTTACAGAGTGGCACAACTAGTGCTGCAGCTCTGGTATGGATAGCCAGTCGTACGTGCTCTTAGTCCCCGGGTACTATAGATTAGGGACTTATTAGTAAGTCAGCACATGCCAATTGGTGTATCTAATTCACATAACACTTTAGAAAGGGAAAGATCACTGGGACTGAGGTCTGGACAGATGGTCTCAGTGCACTCTCAAAGTCAAAAGCTAGCAGCTAGTCGTCCAAAAAGGGAGAAAAAGTTGGGGGACAACCTGAAAAAAGCCTGTTTTCTTGTACATATTCTCCAAGATTGTTTGCCCCTCAACAACGCTGAGTCCATACCATGAATCTGATTTGTCAAGCGTACCTTCAAGCGGGTGGTAGCTTTCTAATGATCCTGCATTAATTTCCTGTACTACTAAAGCTCAGATAATGTCCTCCTATTCTGAGCAGGTGCAGCTTAAGTGCAGGCAGCAAACCACCCAGTTAGTTTCCATGGCAAACTACCATGATATTGCACTTAGTCACAGGATGAAATTTCACATTCTTCATTTGAAAAACACCCAATGTAGGTTTTATATAACTAGGCTTCATTGGGGGGCACTGCATTTTGTATTGGCCTCCCCCCGACAAGGGGGATGGTTTGAGAGTCTCCCCTCCTGCCAATGCAACAACTCTTCTAGACAAAGCACATTGCACTTGTTACTCTTTGTGCACTTTATAAATATGCAAGAGCAAGAATCTTATTTCCATTTCTGCCTTGGCGCAGTTTTAATTCCAATCAGGAAGGTTTTTGATTTTTATTGAATCTTGATTCATCAGAGTGTTGCTATGCTGATTTTAATTTTATTAGAGGGTCATAGCGTATTAGGAACAGAAATTGTTAGTAGGGATTGGATTCAAGAGTCATCTCATAGATGTAACATTTTTGTGATTATTGTTATTTGTGTGAAATTAATTGTATGCATTTTATATATTTTGTTTTGATCTTTTATGGCTTGGTAAGCCAAATAAAGTTTTAATGACTGGCTGACTGCAACAGCAGCTGCGAGTACTCATTCTCATACAAGGGTAGATGAAGTCATAATAGCTGTCATCAGTGTTTCACGCAACAACACCCATTACCTAAAAAATATCCAGCAAAATATTCCTAATACCTAGGTGCCCAAAACATTCCTTTTTCTAACATCCCTGGGGTGGTTAATGGTGTGATACCCAACGAATACCATAGGCTAGGATTAATTATAGATGCCCATAAGGGTGTAACCTCTGCCCACGCAGGTGTTGCGACCACAATTTCCCTATTGCAGAAACGCTACTTGTGGCAGGGTGTGTACAAACAGATAAAACAATATGGAGGTCATTACAACATTGGCGGTAAAAGCCGCTTACCGCCGTGCAGAAGACCGCCAACACACCGCCGCAGCCGCGGAATTCCGCCACAGCTATTACGACCCACAGCACGGAATACGCCAATATTCAGACACCAACACAAGTCCGCCACACCAAAGGTCAGTGATAAACTGGCGAAAACAAATCCTCCACCGTCACGCCAACAGGAATACGCCCACACTATCACGACCCACAAATCCACGCGGCGGTCTTTCAACCGCGGTATTCCATTGGCGGTACACACAGCTGCGCTCAAAATACACACACACATACAAAACACAGCCACATTGGACAATTCGAAATACACACACCTGATACACATACACCCACCACTCCCACACACCCAATACAATATAAAACACACACCCACATCACCCACAAACCCCTACGACCACAACTATTGAGAGAAGGCCAGAGAGAGACAACACCATCAACAATACTAGCATCCACAGGCACACAACACCATCACCCACATAACTTCCACGCACCTCACACAACACACCACTACATATCAGCACACTTATCACTCCACACACCACCCCACACATCACCCACACCACCCCATGGCACGGCAAAGACACCCCAGGTTCTTGGAGGAGGAGCTCAGGGTCATGGTGGAGGAAATCGTCCGGGTAGAGCCACAGCTATTCGGATCACAGGTGCAGCACACCTCCATTGCTAGGAAGATGGAGCTATGGCGAAGAATAGTGGACAGGGTCAACGCAGTGGGACAGCACCCAAGAAATCGGGATGACAGCAGGAAGAGGTGGAACGACGTACGGGGGAATGTAAATGTAAATTAAAAATGTAAATTAGCACTTGTATAGCGCACTACTCACCCGTTAGGGTCTCAAGGCGCTGTACTCATACCGCTATGGAACCCCTCCTGGCTTTTCCCTGTGAGGCGCCCACTCCTGAGCACCCCCAGGGTGAAGCCAGGCATCCAAGCGCTGTTGGGGCCGTTGTGGAGATTAAGCAAGCTATTGCCCAGAGTTGCAGAGTGGGACCCATGAATTAGATGAGGCACCGAGGCGAGGTCAAGGGGAATTGAGCCCAAGACCTGCCGAAGCGGGACTTGAACCCTGGTCTTGAGCCAGATCTCTGCTTCAGGGTCTGCCGCTCTAACCATTGAGCCACACTTCTCCACTACTAGGTGCGTTCTGTGGTCTCAAGACACCACCTTGCGGTTCAGCGGACTGGCTGCAGACCCCCACCTCCTCCCCCACAACTAACAACATGGGAGGAGCAGGTCTTGGTGATTCTGCATCCTGAGGGCCTCGCAGGAGTAGCTGGAGGAATGGACTCTGGTAAGTCAAATCTTAACTATTACATCCCCCACCCTACCTGCATGCCATCACATACCCCCACCCTCACCCTCACCCCCATCACTCCAACTCCTCACAAATGTCCCAGCATCACAAACCACACATCCTACAGTGATGACAGCAGCTCTGTCCAACTGGATCTAGATGACCAGCCCGGCCCATCGGGGACCTCGGGACAGTTAGTTCCCCTGACACAGTCACAGGCCACTACAGAGCTTCCCCCCTCTGGAAACACCAGCACAGCACCCACCCAGCGGGCCCATACCTCCGTCCCCAGGACACGTCAATCAGCAGTGTGTCCACGTCTACAGGGAACCCAGGCTAACCCACCACCCCAACAACAGGGACCTGGGGGCAGTGGCAGTGGGCACACAGTCCAGGGGACGGAGGCCCAGGAATACAGGGGAACTGGGAGGGCTGCTGTGCGACAGGGGGAGGACAGGCCCAGGGAACCCACTCTCCACGAGGCCCTCTCCAACATCATGGGAGCCTACCACCACTCCCAGGAGACAATGGCAACAATACTGGCCAAGTTTCAGGAGACCCAGCGCCTGCAGGAGGAACAGTATTTGGGCTTCAGGGAGGAACTCAGAGCCATCAATTCCACCCTGGGCACCATCGTAGGGGTGCTGAAGGAAGTACTCAACACCAGGAGGGACACTGTGGCACTACAATGGGCCCCTGACACTAGCCTGGACGATGAACTGCCCACCACCTCCGCCGGCACTAGTGGACAGGAGGCACCGCCACAGGACCACCACACCAGCACCCCACCCCCTGCATATGGAGAACCACCTCGCGAATGGTCCCTGAGATCCAGGGCAAAGACAGAAAATGATACCAAGACCCCGCCAAGAAATGAGACCACCCTGAATGTCATCCTTCTGTCCCACTTTGTCACCATGTCCATCCTCAAACTGCCCCAGCTCCACTTCCTATGCCCCTTTGGACAATGCACCTGTGAGACTAATAGACTGGACTCTGCCATGGACATTCCTCCGACATCACCCCTCACCATTTTGCTACCCCCTCCAATATTGAGCACTAAAATAAACACCCTTAAAGCACAAAACAATCTGAAGTCAGTCTGTGATTTCGGAATAGTGTATTAGCAATTACAGTGTCAAAAAGCACTTTCATTTGTAATGTCAACATACCTATGTCACACAGCTGTAGTCCATGATGAATCAAAGCAGAAGTCACACTGTGGGACACACATCTGTGAAATCGTAAGGGAAAGTGACAACTCAGTGACCATACACTGGGTGAAAACAACAGACAGTAGAGAGGTAGTAGTGTTAAAGTACATGTAGTAGGCAGGTTTGTATTCTTACCTGTGTCTCACTGGAAATATTGCTGGATCACTGAGTCCCTGTTGTCCATGTCTTCTTCTTCTGCTTCCTCGTCTTCACTGTCCACAGGCTCCACAGCTGCAACAACGCCGCCATCTGGACCATCCTCCTGCAGAAAAGGCACCTGTTGTCGGAAAGCTAAGTTGTGAAGCATACAGCATGCCACGATGATCTGGCACACCTTCTTTGGTGAGTAGAATAGGGATCCACCTGTCATATGGAGGCACCTGAACCTCGCCTTCAGGAGGCCGAAGGTCCGCTCGATTATCTGCCGTGTACGCCCATGTAGCGTTCCTTTGCCCTTGTCCTGGGATTCCTCAGTGAGGTCAGAAGCTATGACAGATTGGGGTAACCAGAGTCACCTGCAAATGGCGAGGGACAACTGTTAGACACACACTAACCTGTTGGGATATCCCCAGACCCAGACAACCATTCCCACTGTCTTGCTTCCAGGTGCTCACCTAATAGCCACACACGGTGCCTCTGGAGTTGACCCATCACATAAGGGATGCTGCTATTCCGCAGGATGTAGGCGTCATGCACTGAGCCAGGGAACTTGGCATTAACATGGGAGATGTACTGGTCTGCCAAACATACCATCTGTACATTCATGGAATGGTAACTCTTCCGGTTTCTGTACACCTGTTCACTCCTGCAGGCGGGTACCAAAGTCACATGGGTCCCATCAATGGCACCTATGATGTTGGGGATATGTCCCAAGGCATAGAGATCACCTTTCACTGTAGGCAAATCTTCCACCTGAGGGAAAACGATGTAGCCCCGCATGTGTTTCAGCAGGGCAGACAACACTCTGGACAACACGTTGGAAAACATAGGCTGGGACATCCCTGATGCTATGGCCACTGTTGTTTGAAATGACCCACTTGCAAGGAAATGGAGCACTGACCGCACCTGCACTTGAGGGGGGATTCCTGTGGGATGGCGGTTAGCTGACATCAGGTCTGGCTCCAGCTGGATACACAGTTCCTGGATTGTGGCACGGTCAAGCTTGTAGGTGATGATCACATGTCTTTCCTCCATTGTCGACAGGTCCACCAACGGTTGGTACACCGGAGGATGCCGCCATCTCCTCACATGTCCCAGCGGACGGGGCCTATGAAGGACAACAGCGAGCACAGAGTCAACCAACTCAGAGGTACGTACCCACAGCTTACACAGAACACAAATCATAATCCGAAAAGAGGCCTGTATGTGTGTTGAGTCTAGGCCTAGGTATGTGTGACGCAGTTAAAAATGAAGCCATGTGGGCCCCTGAAATGGCGGCTGCCTGACCTGTGAATTGGGACAATGGGATGTGAGGTAACTGTGCTGGCGTTGTAGACCGTCGCGGTAGGCGGTCGAATACCGCAGCGCAATGCTGCATTGGTTAACATTGGACCCTATGGGTCCCATGAGCCAATGACGATGTACGCCGGCGGTGACGGTACGCACCGCTGCAGACGTGACCGCCATTTTCCATCTGTTCAATCACTCGATACCTGATCTTCGACAGGAGAGGACCTACACTGCAAGTGCTGCTGTGACCTCTGTCTGGAAGAGGCAATGGCTCGAGTGTCTGGGGAAAGGGCCCCTGCCTTCACATCGGAGGAGGCGGAGAAACACGTGGACGGGGTCCTCCCCCAGTACACGCTACTCTATGGTCCTCCAGACAAACAGGTAAGTACACTGGGAGCATGCTGTATGGGCTATGCCTGTGTGGAGTGGGGTGGATGTAAGAAGGGGAGGGAGATTGCGGCGTGCATGAAACGACGGTGAGTGCATGTGCCACATGGCAAGGGTAGGGATGGGGGCCAATGACTGTGACAGTGCAGTTGGTAATAAGTTTCTCTTCCCCCTGTACAATTCCTGTAGGTCAGCGCCCACCAGAAAAAAGATATTTGGCGTGCCATCGCCAAGGATGTCCGGACCCTGGGGGTCTACCACAGACGGAGCACCCACTGCCGGAAAAGATGGGAGGACATTCGCCGCTGGAGCAAGAAGATGGCGGAGGCTCAGCTGGGGATGGCCTCCCAACATAGGAGGGGTGCCTGTCGCACCATGACCCCCCTGATGTTCAAGATCCTGGCGGTAACGTACCCGGAGTTGGATGGGCGCTTGAGGACCTCACAGCAGCCACAAGGGGGTGAGTACACTCTCATCCTGCTGATTTTGCACGCAGTGGAGGTGTCTGGGTGGGGGAGGTGGGCTGTGGGTTTCCCTAGGCCAGGGCGAGTTCCGTAGGCAAGGTCCCTCCATAAGGCAGGCCATGTGGCACTCCACCGCATCTCTGTAGTGTGCCAAGTACACCTATTCATGCCCCTGTGTCATCCATGTGTGCAGATGTCATCCATAGCCTAGTAGGCCATTTCCCAGGAATTGAACAGTGGAGCCCAAGAGCGCAGCATAGTGCAGGGGGCTTCTGTGTCAGTCGTGTCCGCCAACAGTAGCGGTAATGCATGCACTCAACATGTCTTTCTTCTGTCATCCCGCCACATTTTGTGGTCTCCCTGTTCTTGTGTGCATTAGCATCATCAGGCGGAGGAGCAGTGGCACCGGAGCACAAGGGGGCTGCATCCCACATGGCCATGGAGGGCCACACTACGGACTCGGACTTCACCAGTGGAGGGCGAGGGGAGCTCCACGTCGGGGACAGGAGCTGACACCAGCGACACGGAATCGTCCTCTGATGGGAGCTCCCTTGTGGTGGTGCCAAAATCTGTGCCCCCCCATCTACAGGTACAGCTGCCACCGCCCCTTCCAGCACCACCCTCCCAGCAGCCCCTCAGCCTTTGCCCCGTGCCCGCTCACTCGGGAGGGTGGGCATCACCTTCGCCCCAGGCACCTGAGGCCCTGCCCCAGTCACCCCTGCTGCCCTCAGTGAGGAGGCCATTGACCTCCTCAGGTCCCTCACTGTTGGGCAGTCTACCATTTTGAATGCCATCCAGGGTGTAGAGAGGCAGTTGCAACAAACCAATGCATTCCTGGAGGGCATTCATTCTGGTCAGGCGGCCCTTCAGCGAGCTTTTCAGACTCTGGCCTCAGCACTGATGGCAGCCATTGTCCCTGTGTCTAGCCTCCCCCTTCCAACTTCCTCCACCCAGACCCAAACCCCTGTACCCCAGCCTATCCCAAGCACACCTCTAGACCAGCATGCACACACGTCAACACACAAGGGAAGCTCAGGCAAACATAAGCACCACACATCCCACCGGCACTCACGCAAGCATCACACACATGCAGACACACCAACATCCACTGCCTCCATTGTGACCCCCTCCTCCTCATCTCCCTCCTCCCTCCCAGTCTCATCTACACTCACACCTGCTTGCACTACATCTACAGCCACCACTGCCATCACCAGCACACACACCACCAGACCCCGCTCACGTGCAGTCACCACCCCACACGTCCCCTGTGTCCTCTCTCAGTGTGTCTGTGACGCCACCTCCCAAGATACACAAACGCAGGCACACACCCACCCAACAGCCATCCATCTCACGACAGCCTCCAGCGCATGCACCTTCACCCAAAGTCAGCAAACGAACACCTCCTACAACCACAACCTCTTCCTCCACTCCCAAACTCCCTCCAGCTACCCGTCCCAGTGTCTCCAAAAAATGTTTCCTGTCCAACCTTGACCTCTTTCCCACACCTCCCCCACCCCGTCCGTCTCCTAGGTCCCGAACTAGCACCTCAGCCACAACATCTCTGGAACCAGTGGTGCCTGTAGTCACCGGAATCTGGAGTGCACCGGCCACCAGGGCAGCCAGTGTGGCACGGAGCCACAGCACGGACAGTCCCCCACCTGTCAAGCATCAAAAGTTGTCCTGTGCCCGGCGGGAGAGGGGGAAGACTCCAGCTACCAAAGCCGCTCCCAGGGGTCCCAGTGGGAGTGTGGAGTGAGCTGTGACACCTTCCAAGGTGGGGAAGGGCCACAAGAAGCCAGGAAAGTCTGGGAAGAGCAGCACCGCGGAGGAGACCGCCATCATCCCCGCTGCCCAGGAGGCCACAGCCGTCATCCCCGCTGGCCAGGAGGCCACAGCCATCATCCCCACTGCCTAGGAGGCCACCGCCGTCATCCCCGCTGCCCAGGAGGCCACCGTCATCATCCCCGCTCGGCCAGAGAGGACCGCCAGCACAAGCCCCGCTGGGCTAGAGAGGACCACCAGTACAAGCCCCGCTGGGCTAGAGAGGACCGCCAGCACAAGCCCCGCTGGGACTGAGAGGACCACTAGCGCAAGCCCCGCTGGGCCAGAGAGGAACGCCAGCATAAGCTCCGCTGGGACAGAGAGGACCACCAGCACAAGCCCCGCTTGGACAGAGAGGACCTCCAGCACAAGCCCCGCTGGGCTAGAGAGGACCGCCCAGCACAAGCCCCGCTGGGACAGAGAGGACAGCCAGCAGCTGAGACACTGCAAAGGAGCCCGCCGCTCCAAGCACCGCTGAACAGGGCACCGCCGCCTCAAGCACCGCTGAACAGGGCACCGCCGCTCCAAGCACCGCTGAACAGGGCACCGCCGCCTCAAGCACTGCTGAACAGGGCACCGCTGCCTCAAGCATCGCTGAACAGGGCACCGTCGCTCCAAGCACAGCGGAACAGGGCACCACCGCCTCAAGCACCGCTGAACAGGGCACCGACGCCTCAAGCACCGCTGAACAGGGCACCGCCGCTCCAAGCACCGCTGAACAGGGCACCGCCGTCTCAGGCACCGCTGAACAGGGCACCGCTGCCTCAAGCACCGCTGAACAGGGCACCGCCGTCTCAAGCACCGCTGAACAGGGCACCCCCGCTCCAAGCACTGCTGAACAGGAACCAGTGGAGAGATACATCCACTACCTCTGTCCTTAGCAGGATGAAGCACTCTGGGCACCAAGCCCCCTCCAGAACCAGTGGAGACTGTTATCCACATGAGAGACTGTGGCTTTTCACTCCCCAGGAGTGAACAGTGGGCAACCCACCCACTGTAGGGACTTGAGAGACTGTGGCTTTACACTCCCCAGGATTGCACAGTGGGCAACCCACCCACTGTATAGACTTGAGAGACTGTGGCTTTGCACTCCCCAGGATGGAACAGTGGGCAACCCACCCACTGTAGAGACTTGAGAGACTGTGGCTTTGCACTCCCCAGGATAGCACAGTGGGCAACCCACCCACTGTATAGACTTGAGAGACTGTGGCTTTGCACTCCCCAGGATGGAACAGTGGACAACCCACCCACTGTATAGACTTGAGAGACTGTGGCTTTGCACTCCCCAGGATTGCACAGTGGGCAACCCACCCACTGTATAGACTTGAGAGACTGTGGCTTTGCACTCCCCAGGATGGAACAGTGGGCAACCCACCCACTGTAGAGACTTGAGAGACTGTCTTTGCACTCCCCAGGATAGCACAGTGGGCAACCCACCCACTGTATAGACTTGAGGGACTGTGGCTTTGCACTCCCCAGGATGGAACAGTGGGCAACCCACCCACTGTATAGACTTGAGAGACTGTGGCTTTGCACTCCCCAGGATTGAACAGTGGGCATGTGGCCCCCTCGTGGATTTGGCACCGTGCACTCAAGCGGCTGAGGTGCCCCCCCTTTCCCTCCCCCTGAGGTGCCTGTTTTCTTGCTCTCTGATGCCCCTGCAGTGTTCTCTCCGTCATGGTCAGGGATCTTGTGTGGGCCTTGCCCATACCATGTGGGCCCAGGGTTCCAAGGACTTAATTGGAGCACTACCTGGACTGCTATGCCTGGTGTATATTTTGTTTATGGTGTATATATATATTTTTGCCTACTTGATTTTAATATATTACAATGGTTACACTTATTTTCTTTTGTCTTTGCATTCTTCCGGGGGGGTTGGGGGGTGTAATTATCATGTATAAATATGTATTAGTGTGTGTGTTGTAGTGGGTGAGGGTGGGGGTGTTGCGTGTGTGTGTCCCTGTTTTTTCCCTCCCCCCTCCCCTGTGTCGTAGGTGCAGTACTCACCGTGGTCTTCGCCACCGGCGGTCGTGCTCCTGGTAGAGGAGCAGGAAGACTACTGCAGGGAGAATTTGGAGTTCCGGCTCCATGGTGTCCTGGTTCCTAGTGGGGTGTGTAGAGGTGAGTGTTTTCCCTTCGAAATCCTGTTTCCGCCGTGTTTTTATCCGCGGTGAATCCACCCCGGAAAAGGTGGTGGATTGGTAGGTTGTGATACTGTGGGTGTTACTTTGTCCTCTGCCTGTCTGTTGGCGGTGACCGCCAAGCTGTTTGTTTGTACCGCCATGGCGGTCGGAGTGTTAAAGTGGCTGTCTTTGTTGGCGGTTTCCGCCACGGTCATAATTGCAAAATTTTTACCGCCGGCCTGTTGGCGTTCTTACCGCCACTTTAACACCGACCGCCAGGGTTGTAATGACCACCTATGTCTTTAGTTGTGACATTTGTCAACAAATTAAAAGCTCCACCATTGCACGACCACCGCAGACAACCCTCCTAGTGTCAAATAAACTTCTTCAATGTATGTACCTGGAACATTGCAGTCCCCTAAGTTTGGACGGTGAATTCAAATACATTCTATTTGCTGTAGATTCTTGCTCCAGATTCCTGTGGGTGTGGCCATAGCAATCAGCTGATGCTTGCACTGTTATTAAAGATTTGCAAGTCCTTATCAGTTGCTGCATAACATTCAGACCAGGGCCCTGCTTTTGCCTGTAAGGCTTACACAGATACTATGGTGACATTGGGTGTAGCTATGCATATTTCCTCACCACATCATCCAGAGGGAAATTTGATTGTGGAAAGAAAGAACCAAGACTTAAAGCAATCTTGATTGCTAGAATATAAGGTTCAGGTAGTAGTTGGGTTGATCACTTGTATGGAGTCCAAAAAGCATTGAAGGTCCTTTCTGGCATCCAGATATATGTTCCAGATCTTGGCAATCCTGGTACAGTGGCAGCAGATACACCCTTTGACATAAATAAATGTTTCGCTGTTGTTCCGGGACAAGCATGCTAATCAGTAACTTAAGTGTTCTGCCTCTGAAGAAGTGAAGGAGTAACCAACACCTTCCGGCTGGATTCCAAAACTTGATGATCTAGTTTGGGAGAAGATTGCAGTAAAGAAAGAGTTTGGCCCATTAGACAGTGCAGCAGTGCCAGTCCATGGCGTTCAAGTTACCAGAACTGTGATTTTGCCACCGCTTGATGGTTGTAAAAGCAAATGACTGCTTTCAATTGATCAAGTGAAATTGCATCATGTGGCCCATTCTACACAGCAGACCACAAAGACTTCTGGGTAGTTCCCTAACTGCTCTCACTGCCCTACAGGAAATACCTCTGCAAGCTTTGAATAACACCAATATAGTTTAGCCCCCGGCTGAGGAGGGCAGAAAATTAACTTTTTGTGATTCCTCTCACCACTACAAATGCTAGAAGTACAATATACATAGGTCTACAATTTTCTATTGATACTGAAATCAACATAGTTGTTTATAATGAACCACTTTTGGAGGTGTCTATAAGTTCTCTTTCTGCTGTTGACTGCTTCTGGTTATTTTGTCGACCTCTCTATTGATTCTTCTCATGTTTTAGTACCTGGTGTACAAGAGTTTCTTTCCTGGTTGAAATGTACTTATCGAGTCTCACCATGGTTCTATTTGTAGATTACAATTTCATTACTTTCCATGCTCTTGTGGACTGGATTAGTGACTGTTTTCTTCTTGCTTATAATTGGACATTAGAACTGGTAGCTGAGGTGTTGAAGCCTCATAAATCTTCCCACAAAGTGTCAAGAGACCTGTCCCTTGTGAACATTTCTGCTTTTTCAGTGTCTGAAGCAACTGTGTGGGATAACATCTCATATGACATTTTGGTCCTACAGAAACTCTGCAAATTCTTTAAGTTTTTAAAGTAGTTATGGATGCTGTAATAACCCCAGGTGTTATTTCTGATTAATGGGACATAAAAACAGTTTTCAACTATACACATTGCCCGACACCACCAGTAGGTAGATCAAAAACATAATCAGACAAAGGTGCATATTTTTCTGGGCATGATACCTCAGGTCAGGTTTTCTATTATTATAAATTAACATCTTCAAAAGTGAGGAAACATATGCTGAACCAATCAAATTAATATATTCAAATTAATTTGTTTCCAAACTGGAATTTAAAGACTACAAATAATGGAAAGAAACAAATGAGTTGAAATCAGTTTGGGGAACACAACATTGGCAAGTGCAAGACATAGATGCCTTATTTAAAGCCTATTTATTTCCAATACAGATGATTTTTCTGAATGATACAGTGCAGCACACTACTTGCTTGGGTCTAGCAAACATTAAAGAAATTAATGTGCCCGGTATTCCCTCTATTGCACCTTTTGAAAATGTGCAACATGTTGCAAATTATACTGAAGAACAACTAAATGGCATGATACAGAATGCTACATTTAATTCTACAGTTTTAAGTCCTAGCAGGTGGTTATTGTGGCCAGTGGACACAAATGTTTATCATGCACGTATTCTTAATTCCTCACAGGGTTTTAAAGCAAGCCTCCCAGACCCTTGTTATGGCCCGTCCCAATAATCTGGGGTGGTCACCACATATAGCATGAGGAAGTTATGCCAGCGATGGTTCAAACACTCCACTTTGTCTGCAGTAAAAGAACACCACTCTTTCCTCTCTGATGGCATGGGTTTACAATATTTCTTGTTGGCTCCTAGGTCACCATATACAAAAAGATTGTGTTATGCCATCTACATTGAAATTTGAAAGCATTCTCAAATAGAAGCTGCTTCTTGTTTAAGGTAAATTGACCTGGCTGATATGGAAAATGCATTGGTGACTGTTGATAATAGAATGAATACATTGTCTATCCATATTTACACTTTGAATAACATTGTATCGTCTGCAACTGATATTATACAGAATGACATGTATTTTTTTACAAAATAGGCAAAGTCAGCTTAGATCTGTTATGTAGCTTCGTGGAACAATACAAGATTTAAAATCAAATTGCATGCCCTGGAAGTACAAGAATGCAACACAATTGTTTTTGCCTTTCAATATGACACATAAACAACAAATAATGTCAAAGAAAGATGCTACTTATGCAATGCTGAATATTTAAACTTAGAAAAATTGCCTTTCACAGTAGCCGAAATAACATCAGTAGTATGGCTCATTCGTGGAGTTATCACATTCCCAATTTCAAAGTTTCAGTTTACTTCATGTGTGAAATGTTTTCCAGTAGGCAGAAATGAAACTGTGGGGGACAGTTTCATTTTTGAGGTGTGGGAATTACCCTTCGATTACAAATGTGTGAGTAGGAAAAAAGAGGTATTTCTCAGCAGAAATTGATGCAAAACTTCTCTAAGTCACTCCATGACTTATAAACAGGTGACATTGCATGGGGTGTGTAATGCTTCCATGGCCAGTGGTGTGTTACTTGAAGGGAATACCAGTTTCCTTGATTCACCCAGGTTTTCAGTTATTTTCGAATGGAAGTTATTTGATGGTGAGCGATCAAAGATGTTGTGGGACAAAAACAGGTGTCATCTATGTGGTTTCTGTTTCTCAAATAGTGACCTGCTGTAATAACATGTTTTTTCCTCCTGTGCATAAGTTTAGAGTAGCAAGCTTGTGGCCTTCCATTCCAACATTTAATGTTAATTTTAATAAGCAGAGCCAACTAAAGGCCCTATTCTTTCAGAAAAAGACTCATATCTGCCCATGAAACATTTGAACTGCAAGTTCAAAGTCATCTCCCGAATTACATTCACTATTGGACACAAACTTTCCCCAACATTTTGGTGATTTTGTGAGTTGCATCTTTAATGCTCCTAACACTGCAGGTGTTGTGTGCTTTTTGAAAGTGGTTGGGTCTGGCTTTGTCAGAGCATTCCAGACCGTTTTTGGAGTGATACCATCTTTTATACACTCTTTGTTTTCAAGTGTATTTAGAGGCATACCCCATGTGTTATTCCTAATTAGTGGTATTTTGGTTCTATTGTTGTTGCTATCCAATGAATGTTCCACCTTGAGGCCTATTGGTGATGGAACTACTGCAGTTCCAGCTGTGTAGTGAATGAAGGATACAGTACTTTGAAGTATCTTTACTGGAGGAACTAAATGAAAACTGTTCCTATCTTTTCAGCTGGTATGATTCTATTGCATGCAGCCTGTGTTCCACTGTATTTGATGTCATTTTGGATGTGTGCTTAGCATATGTCTTGCAATGCAATTGGTACGATCATTGAACATGTATCTGCAGATGTCCCCTTTGATGGTTGTTGTCCCATGAGGCTGCAATTGCTTCAGGATGCTTTCTATGAGCCATTCTTTCCTGTAGAAATAGACGCAGTGACTTCAGGGTACCCTACCATTAGCTGTCCTACTGCAGGCACTGTACACGATGCAAAAACCTCGGAATCAGCTGAGAGCACTGACCATATTTCTTACTTTCATTTGCTCACCAAGGCCACTGTGGTTTTGTTGTCTGCGGAAGCGGTATTTGTTCTGGATTTCATGGACCCTAATAACCTGGATGACATTTTGGAAGCCTCCTTTAATCTTAAAAATTTGCCCCTTTCAAATTGCTTTAATTGATTAATTGGCATATTTTAATGGCTTGTTTGCTTTGTTTGTTGGAGTGAACTAAAATTCCTTTTTAGCATAGTTTTGCAGGAAGCCTGTCTTTTCATGACAAATGGGAGGGTGTCATGAGGCCTTTTTGGGCCCATCTTGGTTCTCCATTTTAGCTTAGTTTTCTATTTTACATTTTACACATTTTAGTTGATATCACTCTTAGCAGTGACATTTTACACAATTAGGCTTGACTAATATTATTCCGAGAATACATTGTGCATGCTGCTTGTTTTGGTTAGCCTTTCTCGACATGCAATCTGTACACTGTGTTCAAGGGTAGGAACACAGCACACAATATCCTAGTTCTTGCATTGCCCTTTTGGAGGCAGCTTCTAGGAACTAGAGATATCATTGAATCAGAGCTGTGCCTCTAACACAGTGTGGCTTTGATTACATAAATGGTGAACAGACCCGGCGAGGTGGTCAGAGGTGCACTCACGTCACTTCTGTTCTGGAATGCTGTGATCGACATGCAGCTCTGCTGATCTTCCATCGTATATAAAGAAAATGAGGAAAACCCAGTAACCCCAGGACCCGGGTATATGAATCTTCTAAGAAATGTATGGCCCTAAAGGGGGAGTGTGGCCCTTGACTCCCACGGCAAAAACTTCCTTTTGCAAGAACCTTATAAACCCGAAAAGGCCAAAGGAACTTATAAACATATCAGTTTATTCAATTATTAACATGACTTAGCAAAAATAGGTGCTCCTAAGATAACGGCGCAACGAAACATGATTAGTGTGAAAATATAAAGTGTCAAGTGTTATCAATGATATGTACAGTTTGTGGTTAAAAATATATAAGCGAAAGAGTGAGATTCCATGGGACCTCTTCAATCCAGGTGTCCAGAAGTCACTCATTACATTCTGAAATAATCCACAAGAATTAATGGTGACGTTTCAACCCCAAAAGGAGAATAAATCAATAAAGGGTCATCATCAGCACAAAAATCATGTTTATACAGGTAGCACCTACAATAAAAATAAATGTAATCAGCCTTCACACTCAGCAGAACCATGCATAAGTGAACAAATGAGGATATCTCAATTGGGACTACTTACCCTCATCATAACAAAAGATCAAGCTTTTCTTTGTGATGTGTCCAATTCACAATTATCGATTCCCCTACATAAAAACATACAATAATCTATTATAGTTACTATTGGTAAAATTTATTTAAAATGAGAAACCAAAAGAGGACCAGGTTGCCTGAAAATTATGTCAGCATGATAATTCATACTTAATATGGAAGAGTGTGTGGACCAGATACTAACCTATGCAAGTTTACTTGTTTGGTTCACCAGAAAGGTTATCTGTAACCTTGTCACCACAGTATGAAGGCTGCAGGTAGAGTAATCATTAGCACCTACAGATCTTGGTTATTTTAATCAAATAGAGTACTTTTGACAGCTGTTGCATAGATTATCCACTGTTCTTAGTACAATCTTTTGAATATGATGTTGTGTATTTCTCAGGAGAGTTTCACTGTTTGCAAACGGTGTGGTATAGAATGAACTCTCTCCATACAGTTTGCAGTACTTAGTTCTCTACAGATTTCAACTTCATTTCTTACTGTAGATTCGGGGTGTGTCAGGAGCTTGATGTAGATAAAAGCTGCCTGTAGTATGACATTTGTTTTGAAACTGGTGTTTACTATTTAGGCTTTCTCTAAACAGTTGTGTACAGATTGAACACTGTACACATTGAAGGGTCCCATTTATCTGTGGCTGATTGTTAATGTGAACTATACTACTTATACAGCAATATGCAGAAAAACCAAGCTTAGATGATGTCATCAATTTTATCAGTGATGTCATTTGAGATGTCATCGGGGATGTCATAAATAATGTCATAGAACATGTCATGAGTGATGTCATATGTGAGGACATAAGCAGTAGAGCATGAAAGGGAGAGAGCAGAAATGCATTGTACCTGCTAAGATTTGATGCACTTCTGCTCTCTTATAGCACTGATGCGTTTCAGGCAGCCTAGCACCAGTGCAGACACCCTTGCACCATGGTGCAAGAGTGCCTGTGTTACAAGGAGAATTGTTTTTGTGCAGGAAGGGGCACCTTCCTACACCTAAACAGTCTCTCGAGGCATTATCCTCTTTCTATGTGTTCTGCAGATATCAGCATTCATAGAAAGAGGGCATAATGAGGTGAAATAAATATTTTTCTCCTCATTACCCCATCCTCTGGGAGGTGTAGGGATTTCACGCAATCCCATGTTTACAAACCTTTGTGGATCTGGGATTGAGTGAAATCCCTGGGTAGATGCATGGGAACTCCCATGTTCCACCCGTTGAATGCCTTCCAGAATGAAAGGTAATGCAATGCAGCACAAACCACAGCATTGTGTTACCTATTTTTTACAAAGCTACGCAAGGCAGTGCAAATCTCCTCTTCCACAACTTTGTAAATATCTACTAGTATTTTACGTGAAGGATGTGCCACAATCGTGGTGCAATCGTTATGCAAAATGTTAGTAAATCTGGCCCACAATGTCTACCAGTATGGATGATCTGTTACTCCCACTCCTGCTAACCTGTATTGTCTTTTGTAGCTTTTCCGTTATTGTGGCTTACACACTTTTTGATTCCGTGCTTTTGTATAATATCTGTGTGGTGTAACATGCTCAGACATTCAACTTTGGAATAAGTAACACTATAAACGAAGTTAAATAAAGACAATAAATAAATAAGGTTTTTTGTGTAATTGCTCTTAACATCTGCCATTTCTCCACTACCTGCATGCCTATCTTTTAAATACATATGTTGGAGCAGTCAAAAACATGCTTCAAATCACAGTTTGTCTTATAAGCACTTTTGAAGTGAAAAAAAGCTTAGTTTTTATTTTACGCTCTGACATTGGCATCAACATATTAAGCACCAAGGACACCTAGCCACTAGGAAAGTCGACCTAAAGGAGTGCTGATGGTCATTTAAGTGAGGCAATTGTCTTGGGACAGCTGGAAAAGAAAAAACTCCTCTCTCACCTTCCGAACGTTTTTGCTCTAAAATACGTGAGCGCTGCTGAATGTGTCTCAGGAATGGCAAGTTACACAATAAGAAAGTCAGTACATTTCAGGGGGTCCAGCAGAGAGATCCCTGGTCTGACTTAAAAAATGCTGCTGGATCTGAGATCTAGCAGGATACCCCTAATTTCCTGCACTGTTGCCCATCAGTATGGTTACTGTTGCGGTGTAAAGAATCCCAGTGTTAATGTACATAAAAGACATCCGACGTGCTTACCTGCGATGTGGTTTATACTGTGTAAAATTTACCCTAGATGTCCTGAATTACATGAACACAGAACACACCACTGTACTTTCAATGTAGAGTCTTGGGGCCATATTTATACTTTTTGACGCACAACTGCGCCAACGCAGTTGTGCGTCAAAAATGTTAACGCCGGCTATCGCCATTCCAAAGCGCCATGCGGGCGCCTTATTTATTGAATGACGTTAGCCGGCGCAGCTGACTGGTGTGCGTAAAAAAAATTGACCCACACCAGGCAGCGCCGGCGTAGGGGACAATGGAGCTTGGGCGTCAAAATATGGGGCAAGTCAGGTCTGAGGCAAAATATTGGCCTCAACCCGATTTGCGCCATTTTTTTTTACTCCCAACCCCCATTGTAACGACTCCTGTCTTAGCACAGACAGGAGTCATGCCCCCTTGCCCAATGGCCATGCCCAGGGGACTTATGTCCCCTGGGCATGGTCATTGGGCATAATGGCATGTAGGGGGGCACAAATCAGGCCCCCGTATGCCACAAAAAAAACAAAAAAAAATACTTACATGAACTTACCTTAAGTTCCCTGGGATGGGTCCCTCCATCCTTGGGGGTTCTCCTGGGGTGGGCAAGGGTGGCAGGGGGTGTCCCTGGGGGTATGGGAGGGCATCTGTGGGCTCCTTCCGAGCCCACAGGTCCCTTAACGCCTGCCCTGACCAGGCGTTAAAAAATGACGCAAAAACGGCTGGACGTAATTTTTTCAGGCCCGCCCACTCCCGTGCGTCATTGTTGCACGGGAGTTTAAATAAGGCGCACATGCCTTAGAGTAATTTTTTAGAAGGGAACGCCTACCTTGCATATCATTAACACAAGGTAGGTGTCCACGCAAAAAAATGACGCAAACTCCAAGATCTTTGGCGCTAGACGGGTCTAACGCCAAAGTATAAATATGGAGTTAGCTTTGCGTCATATTTGCATAAAAAAAATGACGCAAATCCGGCACAAACAGAGTATAAATATGCCCCTTGGTGTCCTCTTCTGAGACCTGAATTTCCTCTTTTCATTCTCCCTTTTAGGAACTAAGGGCCAGATGTACGAAGCATTTTTCAAGTGGCAAATGGCAAATCGTACAGACCCATTTTTGTGATTCGGTAATCTATTTACTGAATCGCAAAAAGGGTTTGTGTGTTACAATTAGGAAGGGGTGTTCCCTTCCTAATTGCGAGTCACAGTCCCATGTATGATTGCTTTGTGACTGCGAATGCGGTCGCAAAACAATCGCAGTTAGCACCAGTTTGAAACTGGTGCTAACCCATACACAAACGGGAAGGGGTCATATGGGACCGCTTACCCTTTGTGAATGGCAGCGCAAATATTTTTTCAGAGCTCTGTTCTGAAAAAATGAAAAGAAAACTTTTCATTTTTCATTTTGAAATGCATCTTGCAACGGGCTGCATTTTTTTAAAAAAACAGCTTTCTTTAAAAGCAGTCACAGACACGGTGGTCGGCTGTCTCCAGCAGGCCACCATCCCTGTGAGGGCGGCCATTCCAAATGGCGTCGCAAATTGCGACCTACCTCATGAATATTCATGAGTAGTTCATTTGCGACCCCATTGGGAATCGCAAACAGTGTCATTGACACTGTTGTACATCAGGTTTTGCGACTCGCAAATTGCGAGTTGCAAAACCTGAGTTTTGCACATGTGGGCCATAGTCTTTTTTAAATGTTTACTTTGTAGACATGTTTGTACCAAGACTTTTTTGTTTAAAGTGCCCTGCCTCTTTTTCACTTTGGAAAATCTCTTTTCTTCAGAGATCTTTCAGTACCGCCTCTGCATTGAAGGTGACTCATTACTGTTAACCAACCGTTGGAAGGTAGCAGGGGCATTTTTCAATCCAAAGAGCATCACCCGGAATTGGTAATGGCCCTCAGGTGTGGAAAATGCCGATCTCTCTTTAGCCCCCTCAGTCAAGGCGATCTGCTAGTACCCTGATGTGAGATCAAAAGTACTGAGGAATTTGGCAGCGCCTAATTTGTCTACGAGCTCACCAGCTCAGGGGATGGGGTGAGCGTCAGTCTGTGTGACTGAATTGAGACCCCGGTAGTCCACACAGAACCGAAGTTCTGGCTTGGCACCGGGGGCAGCAGCCTTGGGTACCAGCACAACAGGGCTGTCCCAGGAACTACTAGACTTCTCAATAACCACAAGAGCCAATTTCTTGGAGACTTCCTCTTTGATGCTGGCCTTCACCTTGTCTGACAACTGGTACATTTTGATCTTTACATGGGGCTGTCTCCCATGTCAATGTCATGGACACACAAGTGTGTGAGTCCAGGGGTGAGAGAGAACAGGGAGGAGTGCTGTTCCAGTAACTGGTAGAAGCTCCCTCTCTGGTCTAGGGTCAGTGAGTCAGAGAGAATGACACCCTCCACTGACTCATCACCTTCCTTGGCAGCGAGGAAGTCGGGGAGAGGATCACTACCATAACCTCATCTGTCACCAGAAGCATGTTGACTTCAGACCGCTCAAAGTGAGGCTTCAGTCGGTTGACATGGAGCACCCTTAGGGGGTTCCTAGGGGATTGGAGGTCCACTAGGTAAGTGGACTGCCCTTTCCGCTCCTTCACTTCAAATGGGCTAGACCAGCAGTCTTGGAGAGCTCTAGGCTCTACTGGCTCCATTACCCACTTTCCAGGTTTAAACTCTACCAGGGTGGCCTACTGGTCATACCAGCGTTTCATTACCTATTGATTGGCCTCAAGGTTACTTTTGGCCGTTTTCCAAAAGCGGTGCATCTGGTTGCGGAGGGCCAGCATGTAGCTGACCACATCCTGAGTGGGTGCCTTTGGAGCCTTCTCCAAACCCTCTTTGACAATGTGTAAGGGCCCCCTGACAGGGTACCCATAGAGAAGCTCAAAGTGACCGAACCCCACTCCCTTCTGGGGTACCTCTCTGTAAGCAAAGTGAAGGCATGGTAAGAGGACATCCCACTTATGCCTCAGGGCCTCAGGGAGGCCTGTGATCGTGCCTTTCAAGGTCTTGTTGAATCTCTCCACAAGACCATTAGATTGGGGTTGATAGGGTGTGGTGAACTTGTAGGTTACACCACACGCATCTCACATAGACTTCATGTATGCAGACATGAAGTTAGTGCCTCTGTCAGACACTATCTCCTTTGGGAATCCCACATGGGTAAATATCCCCATTAGAGTTCTGGTCACCACCGGTGCAGTTACGGTCCTCAGATGGATTGCCTCTGGGTAACGGGTGGCATGGTCCACCAAAACCAGGATGAACCTGTTGCCTAGAGCAGTTTTGGGGTCCAAAGGACCAAAAATGTTGATGCCCACCCTTTCAAAGGGGGTGCCAATGACAGAAAGTGGAATCAGGGGGGCCTTAACCCTTTTTCCTGTTTTACCACTGGCCTGACAGGTAGGACAGGACCTACAGAACGTATCTGAATTTGTCCTCATTCAGAGCCAATAGAAGTGGGTGACAAGCCTGGCAAAGGTCTTGTCTTGCCCCAAATGTCCTGCCAGGGGAATGTCATGAGCCAGTCCCAGTAGGAAGGTTCAGTAACACTGGGGGACCGCCAGTGCACACGCTGCCCCAATGGCCGGAACCTTAAGCTCGCTGTAAAGGAGATTATTCTCCCAATATATGTGGTGATCGCCAGAGGCTTCACCTGCTGCCTAGACTGAGGCTTGCTTCCTCCAGAGTGGGACATTCTTTCTGCGCCTTGCAGAACTCCTCCCTGGTGGGCCCACCCTCAACTTGCCAGCCAGCAAGCTCAGGTAGGTCACCTAGGGTGGCAATGTCTTCCCCAGTTGGCTCGGGGGCCTCCTCCTCAGAAACCCCATCAACCACTGCTGGAACTTCTGGGACCAGATTCCCGCACCCCTTGCCCCTCCTCTTGGCAGTTGTCTGGGCCATTGTTCCAGGCTCCAAATGCCCTTGACTTCCCTCCCGGGCAGCCATGGACCGTGTGGTCATGCAGACCCACTCAGGCAATCCTAATATCTCCAAGTGAGACTTTAATACTACCTCCTTCCAGGTAGGGTGTTCAAGGTCACTGCCTAACAATCTACAAGCAAGGCAGGAATCACAGCTACTTTTAGAGTATCAGAGACCCCACCACTCAAAGGGAACCAGAGCTACTGGTAGGTGGTTCTCATGATTGTCGGCGACTATGACTCGGTGGAATGTATTTGGGAGGACCTCCTCTGCTGACACCAGCTGAACCTTGACAGTAGTCATGCTGACTCCTGTGTCACACAGAGCCTCCACCGTTTGCCCATTGATGGTGACCAACTGCCTATACTTGGAAGTATTGGCAGGCATGTGGATTTTTGGCACCATCTCTGCATCCCCCAGGGACACTAGGGTTACCTCTGTCTGCTCCCCAAAACTGTCTGGGACCATCTCCTCCCCGAGCGCTACGCTAGCCAACCCAGGTGTCTGCCCTACTCTGGGGGGCTGTGCCTGCTTGGGACACTTGGAGTCGCCTGCAGAGTGCCCAAACTTATTGCACATTGGGGTACAAACTTCCCTGTTTTATGGTCAGTAAAACCTCTCCTTTTGGAATCAGACTGGGACTGGTTACCACTACTCCCTTGGGAACAATTTGGGGGCCTTTGAGAACTGCTTGTTTTTAAGTTTTTCTCCCCCTCTTTCCTCTGATGGGAACCCTGACCGCCTTTGTGGGTGTCCCCCCCAGATACCTTTTTGGACTCTCTGGTGCTAGTCCTGAGGTCCGCCTCCTCAGCCAGCTTCCTGGGATCAGTCAGCTTACTGTCTACTAGGTGTTGGTGCAACTCTGTAAAACAAATACTGAGCATATGCTCTCTCAGAATCAAATTATACAATCCTGTGTAATCGTCTACTTTGCAGCCCTGCACCCATCCATTCAGTGCCTTACTGGAAAAGTCAAAGAAATCTACCCATGTTTGTGTGGACTGTTTGGTGCTGTCCCTGAACCTCTGATGGTATTTCTTAGGGGTCAGCCCAAACTTGGCAAGTAAAATGGCTTTCTGAAGTGGGTATGTGTTTTGATTCTTTGGGTCTAATGTGAGAAGTGTGTCCCTCCCCAGTGCTGGCACATAACTCCACATAGCTATACCTCATTGCCCTTCGGGAACCTCATGAGCCCTTAGCGCAACTTCATAAGCAGCTAGCCAGTTATCTATGGCACCTCCCACCACAAAACTGGGCACCACATTTTTGGGTATACAAACCTTCTCTTCTCTAGCAGGTCCTGCCTGCATGCTGCCACCATTACTGCTAGATTCAGACTGCTTTGCCTTAAGATCCAGTTCCTTGAGACTCAGTTCATGAGCCAACAAACGTTTCTTTTCAGCCAAGGCTCTCTCAGCTGCTTGCGCTTCTCTCTCTGCTCTCCTTTCCTCCTGTTGAGCCTCAATTTTCAGTCTTGCCATTT
Organism: Pleurodeles waltl; assembly: GCF_031143425.1. Lineage (NCBI taxonomy): Eukaryota > Metazoa > Chordata > Amphibia > Caudata > Salamandridae > Pleurodeles > Pleurodeles waltl. The sequence continues at coordinate 836,577,127 of NC_090437.1, forward strand.
GCAATTGGAACTCCCTCTCCTCTCTCCTTTCCTCTGCGGTCAGGCCTTGATCAGAGACACTGCTCCCTGGTCTGGAAGGGGGCACAATTGCAGTAGTAACTCCTTCCACTGATGGCAAGAAATCCTCTGAGAGGCCATCATCTGGCTCCTCATCCTCAGCATCATCCTCTAAATGGACTTCTGCCCAGGCCCTCAGCTCCTCTTGAAAGTCCTCCTTTCTGGAGGCCTCTCAGGTGGGTACACTCATCTACTTGCAGAACCCTTTTAGTTGTTTGACAGTATATGTCTCCAACAGGGCTAGGTCAAAATCTCCTGCAGACATGTTAAGTGAGGATTTAAGTTTAGAAAACTATCAGGAAAAACGAATTTTAAAAAGAGATAAAAATCAAGTTGACCTTCAACTCTGGGTAGGTAGTGAAATACTTAGCTCCTGTATGTCACTGCACAAATACAAGTCCTATCCTCACCGCTGATCACCAATGTTAGAAATGGCATCTTTGGTTGGCAGTCAGGTTACCCCCTGTTCAAGCAAGGACCCTCACTCCAGTCAGGGTAAGTCACACACAATCCAAATTATACTGTGCCCACCCTCTGGTAGCTTTGCACTGAGCAGTCAGGCTTACCTTAGAAGGCAATGTGTAAAGTATTTGTGCAAGAAATCATACAATACCACAATATAACACCACAAAAATACATCACACAGTGTTTAGAAAAATATATAATATTTATCGGAATAAATGCAGGTCAAAACGATTAAAGATGAAATAAGCAAATGTAGGGATATCACTGAAAGTGATATCAAGTGTCTTTAGAGTTAAAAGATTACTGTAAAAGCAATAAAAAGTGTCTTAAGTTCTCCTAGAAACAACAAGGGTCTCTTGCAGGGCAAAGTACCTGGTTTGTATTAAAAAATCCTCGCAAGGGACCGCAGAGGAGGAGATGCGTGGAAAACGGTGAGTGTGTGTCGGTTTCACCGCTACGCACACGGACTTGCGTCGTTATTTTCCACACGGGGAAGACGTTGTGTCAATTTTTGGTGCGTGGACTTGGATCCTCTTCGGGTTGCAGGGTTTTTAGACACCCCGGACACGATGCGTGGAGTCCTGGGCTTGCGGAGCAAAGTCACAGCTGCTGCGTCAATTCCGGTAGTTGATGCGTGGAATTTTCTTCTGCACGGCAGGCGCTGCGTCGATTCCTCTCAGGAAGTCGGGCAGCATTGTTCTGAGTCAGCTTGCATTGATCCAGTAGGGCTGTGCATTGGAGTTCTGGTAGTTGGCGCTGCGTCGATCCTGTGTTGCGAAGTCGGGCTGCGTCATCCGGACTGGGCGTGCGGTGACATTTTCACCGTGAGCAGGCTGTGCGTCATTCTTGGCCGGCAGTGTGTTGAATCTTCACCACACGGGGATTTCAGATGCAGGAGAGAAGTCCTTTTGGTCCTGAGACTTCAGGGAACAGGAGGCAAGCTCTTTCCAAGCCCTTGGAGAGCACTTCTGCGGCAAGGCAAGAGAGCAGCAAGACAGCAGGGCAGCAGCAAGGCAGCAGTCTTCTTCAGAAAGCAGTCAGGTGAGTCTTTTAGGCAGCCAGGCAGTTCTTCTTGTCAGGGTGCGGGTTCTGGTTCAGGTTTCTTCTCCAGGAAGTGTCCGAGGTGGTAGGGGAGAGGCCCTGTTTTTATACCCAAATGTGCCTTTGAAGTAGAGGAGACTTCAAAGAGTGGCTTAGAAGTGCACCAGGTCCCCTTTCAGTTCAATCCTGTCTGCCAGGGTCCCAGTAGGGGGTGTGGTAGTCCTTTGCTTAAGAGCAGGCCCTCCACCCTCCCAGCCCAGGAACACCCATTCAAAATGCAGATGTATGCAAGTGAGGCTGAGTATCCTGTTTTTGGGGTGTGTCTGACTGAATGCACAAGGAGCTGTCAACTAAATCCAGCCAGACGTGGATTGTAAGGCACAGAAAGATTTAAGTGCAGAGAAATGCTTACTTTCTAAAAGTGGCATTTCTAAAATAGTAATATTAAATCCAACTTCACCAGTCAGCAGGATTTTGTATTACCATTCTGGCCATACTAAATGTGACCTTCCTATTCCGTTCAGATCAGCAGCTGCCACTCAAACAATGTATGAGGGCAGCTCCAATGTTAGCCTATGAAGGGAGAAGGCCTCACAGTAGTGTAAAAATGAATTTAGGAGTTTTACACTACCAGGACATATAAACTACACAGGTACATGTCCTGCCTTTTACCTACACAGCACCTTGCCCTAAAGGTTACCCAGGGCACACCTTAGGGGGGTTTTAGGCTTGGCAAGTACTTTTAAATGCCAGGTCGAATTGGCAGAAAAAGTGCACACACAGGCCTTGCAATGGCAGGCCTGAGACAAGGTTAAGGGGCTACTGAAGTGGGTGGCACAATCAGTGCTGCAGGCCCACTAGTAGCTTTTAAGCTACAGGCCCTGGGTACATATAGTGCCCTCTATTAGGGACTTATAAGTAAACTAAATAGCCCAATTGGGTGTGATCCAATGTTACCATCTTTAAAGGGAGAAAGCATATGCACTTCAGCACTGGTTAGCAGTGGTAATGTGCGCAGAGTCTAAAAAACAGCAAAAACAGTATCTCAAAAGTGGAGGGAGGCAGGCAAAAAGTTAGGGGTGACCACCCTAAGGCTGTCAGGTCTAACAATCATACAATGGAAGAGGCCGCATCACTTTCATTGAAGTATCATTTTCATTTTGGAAATTGTATAGCTTTCTGCATGAGGTCTTGCCTCCGGTTAATTCTCGATATTCCTTTATCTCTTTTCCTCTAGGCTGCCTTTCCTCTTTCAAAGTTAGCGTATTTTTATCACGAATTTGTCCCACCCTTGCTTACACCACAGTTGTCGTGCAGGGGCTTTCTGGTTTTGTGATTTTATGTTTCTAGATGAAAAACACAGTTTTACCCTGAGTCTGTACTCACTCCCATGACAAACATGATAAAGTGTCAACCGCTTACTTAAAAGTCGACTCTCGACATACTAATTTGAGAAAGTCACATGCCAAAGTCGCCCTCCCTCATTTATTCTGAGCCATGGTGGCACATTGAGGCAAACCGTTTCTATTCGAGACTGGCGTGTTTATACTGGACATGTGCTATTCAAAAGATTAGCTAGGTAAATTTAGAAGTATTTCGTAACGAGCCAGCCCAGCAAATGTCTTTATTCTTTCACTGTGCACCAGTTTCTCACTGGCATTCTTTTAGCACTCTTAGAGCACTGGTGACATTTCAGCAATGGCCATCGGGACTCTCTACTCTAATGCATTATTGAACTCAGACGCATGACTGTGGACAAGAGACTGGTATCCTCAGGAAAATATACCCTCACTGACATTTAAGTTTGTGTGCCCCATGTTTTCTCTCTGTCCCTGATAACAGTCTTTGCCCACTGACACCTATGATAAACGCCCATTGAACCTTGCATTTATGAAAATGTAAGAGAGTTCATAGTACATTCAGTTAAGAAGTGCTGGTACTTTTAGAAAACTAACCTGTAAGATGCATATGAACAGAATTTACGTTCACTACTGTATAGGAACCGTGGAAGTGCCATCAATATTTTGTAATGTCTCTTTATGGTGGATTTTCTTAAGTTACATTAGGCTTCAATATTCAGATGTGCGGCATATGGTAATGTGAGCCATTTCCATAATATACTTGTGGGATACACATTGTATATTGCAACATATTTGCTAGGACTTGGAGGTACAAGACAAGCAAGATTCCAGAAAGAGGTTCTGCAAATGTTTACTTTGTTACACAGTCATAGACTACCTCCACATTGAAGCAGAAAAGTATTGACTCCGTGTAGAATTCAGATGTTATGAGCTTTACATAGGGGGTACTAAAGAGATTACACTAGTCAGAAGTGCCCCAGGGATTTTCCACAAAGCAGATATTTAAGCTATTTATACAAATATCCCTATGGATAAACCTCTTCCAGTGTACCCCCATGATGTAAGTTGTTCTAATTTTGCTGTCTGCCCTGGAAACACAGCTACGCCAACGACATTAGGTAGTAACCGTATAAGTGCTTTTGTAGCGCTATGGAAATTATGTGAACAGGGTCTAGAGATCTATCAGGGGCGGCTCCTTCGATATGGCGAAGGAGCGTCTCCCACCGGCTACGAGCCAGGAGATGAAAAATGAAATAAAAGTTTTCTATTGTTTCATTTTTCATCTGCTGTCTCAGCCAGCAGGGGAGGGGTGGGGCTGGGCCACAGGAGGTGGGAGGGGGGAGGAGGGGAGAGTGCACTAAGTGCACATGTGAGTTTGGACGGCCGTCTGAGGCTGGCCCAACACACATGCGCAATTAGGTTTCTCCAACTCCGGCTGTATGCCAGGCTGGAGAAACAGCAAGGACCACAGGCTTGTGTCTGAGCGGCAGTGACTGCAACTCAGAGCAATCCTGACGCTGCTTACATGCAGTGTTACAGGGAAGGAAGAGGAGCACGAAGCGGCAGGAAACGGAGACGGGCGGTGAGGTAAGTTATTTTTTTTCATTCATTTTCCCCCTACATCTCAGTCCTCTTCCCCCCCTCATACAACCCCACTGCTTCCCTTTGAGATTTGTGGTGGCCATCACTGGATCTGACATATGGCAGTGTACTATCTAACTGTAGTAATTATCATTCATTAATAATACCTAAAAAGATGTGGGTGTTCCATATTTTTTTATTGGGAACCCCCAGCGCGCACCCTGCCCCTCACCTGATACTAAATTTTAAATGGTAGAAAGTCCACGGACTTGCAGAATTTTTATTAAGGTAAGAGTCAACTATCATCTTAGCCTTTCACCCTATCCCGATTCTGTGGCTCATGATAAACAATTTAGGGCCAGATGTAGCAAGTTTGCAAATTGCGACTTGCAATTTGCGAGTCCATCCGACTTGCAAATTGCAAGTCGCAATTTGCAATGCAGTACGGTGTCTCAGACACCGACTGCGACTCGCTATGGGGTCGCAATGACCCACCTCATGAATATTCATGAGGTGGGTCGCAAATTGCGGCCCCATAGCGAGTAGAGGCACTCGCAAACATGGAGGCCTGCTGTCGTCAGCAGACCTCCATGTTCATGACTGCTTGCTAATAAAGCAGTTTCTTTTTTTTTTTAAGTGTAGCCCGTTTTCCTTACAGGAAAACGAGCTGCACTTAAACAAAAACCGAAACCTTTAGTTTCGGTATTTTGTCAGGGCAGGGAGTGGTCCCTTGGACCACTCCCTGCCCTGAAAAAATATTTTCGGGTCCAGTCACAAACTGGAAGGGGTCCCATGGGGACCCCTTCCAATTTGCGAGTGGGTTACCATCCACTTGAAGTGGATGGTAACTGCGATGTACGCGGTCGCAAATGGTATTGCATCCCACTGCGACTCGCAAATAGGAAGGGAACACCCCTTCCTATTTGCGAGTCGGAAATGCATATTGCGAGTCGGTGACGACTCGCAATATGCATTTCTGCATTGGGAAACGCGTTTAGCGAGTCGCAAACGGCAAATTTTGCCGTTTGCGACTCGCTAAACGTTTCCTACATCTGGCCCATGGAGTTGTAACTGATGTTTTTGTTGCCCAAAGTTGTACAAAATGCTTGTGAATTCGGACCGATATTCCGGGTAGGCAGAAAGGAAACACATTCATTCAAAGCGGAATTGAAATTGCTAATATTTCAAAAAATGCTGCAGTTTTACATTTCTTGACCACAGCTCCACAATTTAGAGCAAAATTACTGAAAAGGACACCACCTTAGAACATTCCGCTCTCGCACTGCAAGCCACTTATTGCAACAAATCTGTTTTCATTTAGGCTGACATCGTGTGCATTGCTAACATATGGAACTTCTTTTTTGCTTTTTTTTGAAGCAATGAACTCTAGCAGATGAGCTGCATATCAATGCCCTTGCATGCCCCAGACAACATTTTACAAAATCACGTGCTCTCCTCATGGAACTCGCATTTTCTAGTTTCTGCATTACATTAAGGGCTTGCAGAACATAAACCACTGATTAAAAACAGATTAAAGACTTGCTTTATAGTTGATTAAAGTAAGACTTTCAGTAAGCACGCCTCTTATGTCAGATACATTTATATTAACAAAACTGTGGAAAATACGAGCACTGAAGCACAGGGTCAGATGTATCATGAAGGCCTTTTGCGTTTCGGAAATAGCGATCTTTAAGAAATCGCTATTTCCGATTCGCAAAATGCCATGTATCACATTTATCGGTAATAGCGATTTCTTAAAAATCACAAATGCTATTACCGAATCGCAAATTGCGATACTGGCCCCATTTGCACCTATGGGCCTGTTGGCCCATATCTGCAAATTTTTTGCATTTCCAAATTTGCAATTTCTTAACCAGAAATCGCAATTTTGGAAATGCAAAACCCAAGGGTGCTGGGGGCCTAAGGCCCCCTCTGCTGCACCCCAAAATTATTTTTGGGGACATGTAAGGTGCAAACATGCCAAAAGGGCATGTGCGCTTTACATGTACATTTTTAAAATGCATTTAAAATGCATTTTTAAATTTTGCACATGGTTACCACCAGGTTCAACCTGGTGGTAAATAGCGATTCCTAAATGCCCAAATCGCATTTAGGAATGGCTTCATACATGTGCTAAGAAATCGCAAATAAGGAATCCTTATTTGCAATTTCTTATTTAGAGAGTCGCCATTTGCGACTCTCTAAACAGGGTCGCAATTTTAAGGAATCGCTATTTTAGCGATTCCTTAAAATTGCATTCAGAATGTCTTTCATACATTCTGAACTGGCTTTTTGCATTCGCAAACGGGCATTCGCACCGTTTGCGAATGCAAAAAACCTTGATACATCTGGCCCACAATGTTCTAGTAATCTTGTCAGATCTAGTCTCGACAGGACTCTACCAAGTTCAATAACTTGATCTTTCCATTTTCTTTTCTAGTTGTCCTGGCTCTAGTTGTGTTCCTAAGAGCTTTACTCTTCTTCCTTCTATAGTATGTACTGCGAAGCAGTTTCAGTGCTATTTATGCAGTACTTGTAATTTATATTATAAATTATGACATAAATACATTTAGAATGTGTACCTCATCATCATGTTATCTGCTATTGAAATATTTTACCCGTTGACTCCCTATTACTAACAGTTGTTACCTAAACCACACTCTGCTTTGAATGTCCTTTTTTCACAATTTTGTGGATGTTTCCAAAATGTTTTGCGAACGTCACTCTAATGATTTATAGAGTGCACAAGAACGCTGAGAAACTATCCATTTGCTCCCACTGTTATCCTGGCTCACTAGATGAGCATTTTTTTATCCATGATTAGTTTATTGGATATGAACAGTAAAGTACCCTTCTAGTAAACCTTACATTTCATCAACATCTGTTGTGTAACTTTCAAATCCATTATTTAATTAATGCCTTTTATTTACTCATTCTGTCATTACCAGTTGTGTATGGTGCTACTATCGCCTTTCACCTGAACTCTAAAACAAATGACAATATCCAATTATAGTAGAAACATAGGAACCATTATGTAAGGATATTTTGAGTTGTATCTTGCGTTCCTTAATTAGTGGGCTTTTGCTGGAAAACAGGTCTGAACTGTTTAATCTCCAAAGGGGCATATTTATGAGCCCCTTGGGCCTCCATTGGGCCAAATTTGTGTAAGCTGTGAGATCATATCCATTACGCCACGCGTGGCTTTGAATGGCCTCATAGATATGGAGTAAGGCAAGGCAGTGGGAATCACTTTGTTTCCTTAATCTGCACAAGGGAGGTGTTCTATGGGTGGTGTGGTGGGTGTTCTCACACAACACCTATGGATTTTGACACATCCCCTGATTTACAAGACCTTGTAAATCAGGGGAGGCACAAGAAAGAGAAATATCTCCTCATTTTTCCTTTATGTCTACATAGAAAGAGGAAAAAGCCTCCCTGGACTGTTTTTGTGCAGGAAGGTACCCCTATCCATACGGAATCTATTGGGATCTCAAACTACTAGCCCTTTATCTATGCAAGCAAACTATCAATTCCAGATTTAGCATATATGTATATGAAAGAAAGTGGATTATATAAATGTAGCTTTCTGAAATAAGATGAAATCCTATGCAATGAAATTCTTTAAATTCTTATTAACACATAGTAGTTAATTTATATAAAATAATTTTTTCTAGTATTTATATTTTTAATTAAATTCTATTGATGCATATTAAATTCCATTATGAATGTGATTATTGCATACCTGAATCATTTATACCTTAATCACCCATATCTTGCACACTAATGAGTGTGTAAAATATGGATGAGTAAGGGCCTGATTATGACCTTGACAGAGGGGATTACTTCGCCACAAACGTGACGGATATTCTGCCCGTCGTATTAGAAGTTCTATTATATCCAATGGAACTTGTACTACAGCGAACAGGATATACCTCACGTTTGTGATGGAGTAATCCCCTCCGTCAAGGTCATAATCATGCCCTAAATCATGTATGAGTAAGTAAGTTACACATGAGTGAGTAATATACATAATGTAAGTTACTCATAACTGTGGAAGCTACACCAAAATACTTTATTGATATTTTTGAGGTAATAATAATGCAAATGATAAGGTTGTCCATATTTGGTGTTGTCAGGTATTTAGGTAACACCACCACTCTCTTAAAGTTAATAGAATTCTCACAAAATATCAAATCCATTCCTTCTTGCTTACTTCAGCCCTAATTTAATTGTGCAAATTGGTGAAATAACTGATGTTTACCATGTGTGAAGTAATTTCAATCACCCCACATTTTACAGGGTGGATGGTGTAAATGGAGGAGAGTCAAATTAAACTATTTTTGACTGATAAACAGAAGTACTTGATTTGTTCATATATAAAAAAAAACTGTAAATAAGATATTTATTCAACTGGTGTAAGTTGTGCCAGTGACATACATTACACCACTTGCCATCAGGCCCACTAAAAAAAGTTGCACTATAATTGCATGAGATTAAGAGCACATTTGTTTGTGAAATATCAGTTTTAACTTACAAATGCTTGTGAATTTCATTAGGATTCTCTTATGTTGGGAAGCTTTAGTAAATTTACCCCATAATACTTAAAATACATTTAAAACAATTCAAAACAAACAGATACATATAAAATAAATAATATATAAAAATGAAACATTACAGAATTCTAAAAACCAACCCAAAATTTAAATACCAATATAAAAAAATACTACATTAATAAAAATAGATAGAACCTAGACAACAGTGGGGAAAGCCACGTTGCTGAGTCTAAAATCATTTTAACTGTCAGTATTGTTCTTCTGTTCAATATTTACTTATTATAATGTTTCTGGTGTGCCTGTGAAATTAACAATGCTATTTATAATCAAATATAGTCAGTTTTTGCTCAATAATCTAAGTGAAATACACATACTATGTATTGAAAAAGACAAGGCAAAGGAAAAAGCAAATGGGCAAATGCAGTAGTGGAGACAGGCTTCGTTGTTGCCCGGTATGAGTTTATCATGGCAGGAAGGACCCTGACCAGGGGGGAGTGTGGGGAAGGTGGACATGGCCAGATGTGGGAAGAGAGAGTAAGCATGGGAGAGAATATAGTGATGAGTGAACTGAAGGTGTTGAGTGAGAGCACGCACGGGCAAGTGGGTACCCGCTAACCTGACACTGCTTTGGCAAGGGTGCTGCAAGGAAGGCAGTAGAGCAACTGGAGGGGCGCCAGATATAGCCTATGGAAAGAGAACGATGTCACAGGTAAAACATTATGGGTTAAATACATATCCAATAAATAATTCTTAATGACCTACTGACATAGCACAACCATCACTAGGTGCTCTGGAGAGGCTTGAGCAACCACAATGCATGGTAACCCATTATGCATGACCGGTGTGCATATCCCTGTTACACAAACACTGTGTTTATTTACATATGTAAGTAGGTATTTCCCCCACCGATTTAGAACTATTTGACTTTGAGCTGCTGTGATGCTCCATTCTGCCACCCCTAATGGCATCATTAGGAGTCCTGTGCACAAGCTTGGGCTGTTAGTGAACACAGAGCACATCACCAGAAGTTTGAAGGGCTTAATCTCCTATGGATTCCTTCATAAAGATACAGACAGCTGCCTGCAGCTGTCTGCACTGGTGGACATACTATGTTATGTTATGTTACGTTATGTTTACATTGCGTTATTTATGTTATGTAGAGTTGTGGAGCACACTATCAACAGGGAGGGGATATTGGTGCTGAACAGGTAAAAGTCTAGACAAACCTAGGGTCTAGTGGGACTACTCAAAAAGCCAGGCCTTCAGCTTTTTGCAGAATTCAAGAAGTGAGAAGGAGGTTCCTATGTATAGTGGCAGGTCATTCCACTCTTTAGGAATGATGTAGGAGAAGACTCAACTACTGGATCTGATTTTCAGTATGCGTGGGATGTGTGCAGGAAGGAGTCTGATGGTTTGTGAAAGCAAATGCAAATTTGGAGGAATGCTATGAGGTATATAGTGGCTTGAAAGTGTGGGTGAGAAGCTTGTATTATGCTAGTTTGTGTAAGGGGAGCCAGAAGAGCTCCTTCAGGTGTTGTGTGATATGAGTGCAGCATGGGAGGCTGAGAGTGATTTTGGCTGCAGAGTTCAGAATGGTCTGCAGCCTTCTGGTGAGTTATTTGTTGATCCCAACCCATGTACCCGTAGTACAATTTGCATGTGACAAGGATGTGTGTGACAATTTTCCAAATGTTGATTTGGATTAATTTGAAAACATTACTCGGCACCTTCAGAATTATGAAGCATGAGTTGATGATGGTAGTGACTGTGGCAGTCATGTTGAGTTTGCTGTCAATTACGGTTTGAAGGTTCTTAACGTTATTGACTCTAGCCCTGTTGCCCACCAGGTGCAGTCCCACAGTGAAGTGCTCTTCCTGAAGATCACAAATTCAGTGTTGTTAATTTTCAACTTTAGACAATTGTTCTTCATTCAGTTGTTGATTACAGTCATGCTGGCATTAAACTGTATCCAGGTCCAGAGCATCTTGTCTGTGAGGGGAAGAATGAGTTGCATGTATTTTGCGTAAGTTGATGCTGTGAGAGTGGATAATGCTGGCTAGAGGGATCATGTATTATTTGACAAGAGTAGGGATCAATAAGGCCGCATGTAGAATTCTGCAGATGAGGTCACGGGTATCTGTGGTGCATAGTGATAGGCTGACTGACTGAGTTTGTTTAGTCGGGAAGGAGCAGATCCATCAGAGTATGTTTCCTTGGATTCCAATGCCAAGTAGACATTGTATGGGGTGACAGACCATGTCAAATGCTGTGGGGAGATCTAGGATCTCTTCACAGCATTTTACATGTTCTGTCACCCCATCAGAAATATGAGGGCCACTGTATCTCCTCTGCCCAAAATAATGAGGATGTCATCTGTGGTAAGAGTGGTTTACCTGTTGTGGTTGGGTCTAAAACCATGATGAGTAGTGTTGAGAAACTAGTGTTCATTGAGGTACTTGGTGAGTCATTTGTTGATTACCTTTTCTAAGATTTTGACTGGGAATGGTAGCAGGGATTTCAGTCTGTAGTTGATGAGCATTGAAGGGTCCACTGAGAGTTTCCTCAGCATGTATAGGACAGCAGTGTTTTCCTAGTGACTAGGGACACAAGAGGTGGAGACATTTGGAATGGGAGTGAGCAGGCTAATCAGGCTGAACAAATCCATTAATACATCTTTCTCAGGTACTGAGCTTGATAAAAAAGAAACTCCTCAATTTAATGGACATTTAAAAATTACTGTGCTCTGTGCAAGAACCTGCAGAATATTTGCCATTTCTCTAACACTTTTACGTCTTCAGGAGAAACACAATCTAGCTGTAAACATGGTGCCCCAAAATCCTCAGATAGAAGCCCACTACATTTATATTTTTTATTTTTAACTCAAACCATGAAGTGCCTTAAGGTAGAAGGGGTAATTAATCCTTTTAACTCTCTAGGTCCAAGGTGCACCACTCTGAGGGTGATGGCTTGTGTGCACGGCCTGCCAGCGCCCTTTGCTCCAGTTAATGTACTCACATTTCTTGTGCTAGCTCTTCTCGCCAAAATGAGCCACAGTAAAAGGGTGCACAGGCTCAGTGGGTGCACAGAGTTTATCCAAACAGACCATTTTAAAAAAACAAGGGACATATTCAGTTATGAAGATTCCAAAAAAGGCATCAAAAACTATTGGCTGTCTTATGGACATTTTTTCCCTGCCTGCATGCAATGATTTATGGACAGATTTTTGAAAAAGGATGGTTATTGCATACATTTTTTAACACTGGAGTGGCATACACTGCAATAGTGAACACTGGAGTGAAGTTGACTGGAGTAGCATAGAGTGGAGTGATATAGAGTGGACTATCATAAATTAGAGTAGTGTACAGTGGAGTAGCATAGACTAGAGTGGTGTGGAGTAGGGTGAAGTACAATGTAGTGGCATACAGTGGAATAGTGCAGACTGGAATGGTGTAGATTATAGTGGTGTTAGAAATGGGGTCTTTGGTTGGCAGTCAGGTTACCCCTGTCCGAGCAAGGACCCTCATTCTAGTCAGGGTAAGGAGAATCATCACCCTCAGTTAACTCCCGCTCACCCCCTTGGTAGCTTGGCATAAACAGGCAGGCTTAACTTCAGAAGCAATGTGTAAATTATTTGTACAAATACACAGAGTAACTCAGTGAGAACACTGCAAAATGACACAACACAGCTTTAGAAAAATAGGTCATATTTATCTAAACAAAACAAGACAAAAACGACAAAAATCCAACATACACAAGTCAAGTTCCGAATTTTTAAAGAATAAGAGTCTTAAATCCTTTAAAAAACAGTGAGAACACTTTTAGCGTGAAAAAGTACCTGGGTTGCGTCAAAATAACACCACACAGGCGAGTGTGCATTGGAAAATGGCAGCGATGCATCAATTTCTCATTCGCAAGCGAGACCGTGTGTCGTTCCTCCCCCAGTCGGGTCAGCGTGTATCATTTTTCCTCTCCACAAGAGAGCGTTGGGTCGATCCGGACAGGCACCTCTGGTCCAGGCAGGCTTTGCATTGATTTTCCACACCCAGCCATATTGCATTGAAATCCGGTCGCACAGCGTCAAGAAACCACGCTGCGTGGGCTTGCATCGTTAACAGCAGCCGCTGCCCGTGTTGCGCATCGTTTCCCCAGCCACGTTGCATCGATTGCCCAGCTGCGATGCAGGTGGAGCGGCGATTTTATCGGCGAGGCCAGCAGCGTAGTGTTTTTCAGCCGCAAAGTAGTTGTTGCATCGTAAGTTTCCCCGCACGGCCGTCTTTGCGTGGATTTCTGTCCTTTTCCACCAGCAGCACTTTTCAAGGGCCCAGAGACAGTATAGGGCATCTGGCAGGCAGGACTCTCAGCAGAAAGCCCAAGTACTGGCAGAGAGAAGTCTTTGCTGTCCCTGAGACTTCAACAACAGGAGGCAAGCTCAGTTTCAAGCCCTTGGAGATTTTCACCAGTGGAAGTCACACAAAAGTCAGTCTTTGTCTTCTCTCAGGTAGAAGCAGCTGCTGCAGGCCAACCCAGCCAAGCATAGTCACAGGCAAAGGGGAAGTACTCCTCCTCTAGCTTCTCCAGCTCTTCTCCTTGGCAAAGGTTCCTCTTTGTTTTAGGAGTATTCTAGTTTCCAGGGGTTTGGCTGTTTTCTTATACCCATTTCTGCCTTTGAAGTAGGTCTACTTCAAAGAGAAGTCTCTGTTGTTTTCAAGATCCTGCCTTGCCCAGGCCAGGCCCCAGATACACACCAGGGGTTTGGAGACTGTATTGTGTGAGGGCAGGCACAGCCCTTTCAGGTGTAAGTGACCACTCCTCCCCTCCCCTCAGCCCAGATGGCTCATCAGGATATGCAGGCTACACCCCAGCTCCCTTTGTGTCACTGTCTAGAGGAGAGGTGCAAACAGCCCAACTGTTAAACTGACCCAGACAGGGAATCCACAAATAAGTAGAGTCACAGAATGGTTTAAGCAAGAAAATGCCGACTTTCAAACAAAACAGCAAAAACAGAGTTTTGCACACAGTAACAACCTGGAAGTAGAGGCAAAAAGTCAGGGGAAACCATACCAATGATGGAGTGTTGTAGAGTAGAGCCATATACAGCGTAGTCGCAGGAAGTGATTAGTGCACAGTGGAGTGGCGTAGAGTGAAATAACATTGACTCTTACTGGCATACAGTGTAGTGATGTAGTGCTGAGTGGCATATAATGGGATAGCATACAATAGAGTGGTAAATAATGGAGAGTCGCACAGTGGAATAGGATAAAGTGTAGTAGGGTAGAGTGGATTGACATAGAGTGGCATAGCATAAAATGGAGTTGCATAAAATGGAGTGATTTATAATGTAGTACATATTTATACTGCACAGTGCATTGTTGTAGAGTGGAGCAGCATACAGTGGAGTGGCATACAGTGCAGTGGCACAGACTGGTGTGGCATAGAGTGGAGTAGAGTAGAGTAGAGTGGGGTAGAATAGAGTGGCCTAAAGTTGAGTGGCATACAGTGGAGAGGTGTACAGGAGAGCAACATATATTAGAATGGCCTAGAGTGGAGCGGCCTAAAGTGGAATAGCATGGAGTGGAGTGCCCTACAGTTGAGCTGCGCACAGTGGAATAGTGTAACGTGTATTGGCATACAGGCTCTCATTACACCAAGATCAGACCGCCGGGCGGCCACCAATGCAGCTGTACCCCGCCGCGGCCATTTGGAGATCCCCGCCGGGCCAGCGGGGATCTCGGCCGCAACACAGGAGCCGGCTCCAAATGGAGCCGGCAGTGTTGCGGCCGTGCGACGGGTGCAGTTGCACCTGTCGTGCTTTTCACTGTCTGCAAAGCAGACAGTGAAAAGCTGCACAGGCCCTGTCAGGGGGCCCCTGCACTGCCCAAGCCAGTGGCATGGGAAGTGCAGGGGCCCCCAGGGGCCCCACAAATCCCCTTACCGCCAGCCTTTTCCTGGCGGTTCAACCGCAGGAAAAGGCTGGCGGTAGGGGGGCTCGTAATCCCCTGGGCAGCGCTGCTAGCAGCGCTGCCCTGGTGGATTACTACCGCCGGGGCCATTGTGGCAGGAAACCGCGGTTGTAATGACCTGGGAAGCACCGCCAGCTTGTTGGCAGTGCTTCCGTCATCACAGCCCTGGCGGTCTTGGACCGCCAGGGTTGTAATGACCCCCATAGTGTAGTAGTGTACATTGGAATGGCATTTACAAAAGCATCATACAAGTGAGAAGCATATGGTGGAATACACTGTAGTATGTTAGAGTGAAGTGGCATATTGTGGTATAGCGTAAAGTAGAATGGCATACAGTGGATTGGCATAGAGTGGAGTAGGGTACAGTGGAGTATTGTAGAGGGGACTGGCGTATAGTGTAGTGAAGTACAGTGAAGTGACTTACACTGTAATAGCATAGAGTGGAGTGGCATATACACAAGTGCCATAAAGTGGAATAGCATACACTCAAGTGGGGTAAAGTGGAGTGGCATAGAGTGGAGAAGTGTAGAGTGTAATGGAGAAGGGAGGAGGAGAGAGGAGTAGCATTGAGTAGAGTGCCATAGAGTGGAGTGATACAGTGTACTTGCATACAATGGAATAGTGTAGACTTGAGTGGTGTACAGTGGAGTGGCGTACATTCTAGTGGCATAGATTGGCATGTTGTAAAGTTGAGTACTGTAGAGAGGAGGAGAAAAACTTTAATGGTGATTTGCTCTTTCTATGTGTGCTGCAGAATGCAAAAAATGAGGTGAAATTAAAGCATTTCTCCTCTTTGCACCATGGTAATGCCACCCCTTGGGTGGCATTAGATTTTGGCACTGCCACAGATTTACGGTTTCTTGTAAATCTGGGGCAGCACCAAAATGCAATGGGTGTTGCTGTGAAACTCCCACAGCAACACCCATTGCACACCCCATCCACGCAAAGTGCTGTGTGAAGGGGAAGTATTTACAATGTAGCATTAAGCCACAAAAAGTGGCTTAATGCCACCTTGTAAATACAGCGCAGTGCACAGCTTTACCAAAGCATCACAAAAAGTGATACTCCAGTAGTGCTAGGGACTTGTACATATGCCCCTAAATGTGGGAGGGACTGGAGTGTGTGTGGATAAGGAGCAGACTTACTAAAGGGAAATGAACAGGAGGGAATGAGTGGGGGTTTAGGATGGTGCAGGGAGTAGTTTAGAGAGCCACCCTCCCTCAAAAGAGTAAGGCCATTGAAATTCACAAACTGCAACTCTAACGTTACTGCTGGCAAAAAATTGACAGTAGTAAGTCAAGTGCCACACAAGGCCCAACACTGGTGCTGCAACACCCTTCCATAGACAATATTGGAGACAGGACATGGAAACAGAGTAGAAAATTATATTAAGGTAATAAAAAAAATTCTAAAATATACTGACATAAAAATATTAGATTTACTATTTACTTTTAATAAAATATTTTGTTACAATTCAATAAACTAAATTGGACTTCAAATAAAAAATATATTATGCTATAACTTTTCACAGACATAATACCACTTCAACACATTTGTATTCATCATTTATTTTTATTTGATTTTTATCAAATTATTTCTATGTGGAATGTGAAATCATGAAAGTCTATAAATACATCTGGAGATGTATGTATAACAATTATTTCATCAATTGCAACACACTTTGTAATGGAGTGAATGACTGTTCTCAGCTCCATTCCATCACTGATCTTCAACAAAAGCTTTTTACAACAGCAACCAATCACAGACAGGCTGGCCACATAAAAAGGAACACACATAGAAAAACTATTTTCCTGCCTTCTCTGTGTCATTGAAAGAGTTTGTGGGTTTGCCTCTTGATTTGATGAAAAAATATTAGAGGATAGAGAGATTTTACAGGCAAATAGTCAACTCTTCAGAATGTCCTGAGAAGCTGTTATTTCCTGATACTGCTTATTGGTTTATTGTAGCACAACATGGTTCTGGTATGGTTCTGACATAGCATGATATTGTGGCCTAGTAGTGTGGCATGCATTGCAATGTACCCTGGATTGGAAGTGTGAGCTGTTGCAACCCGTGATAGCTTCACCTGTTCATGACAGTTTCTGTAGGTCTAGCCGTATGCAAGTGTGTCTGACATTTTATTTTTTCAGCTCAAACTGTGCATGTACTGGAAGGTGTGTATCTGAGACAAGGACCAAGATGGCGGCTTAGCTCAGCAGCTCCTCTCCAACACTGGAGAAATGGCAGGCTTAGATGCATCCAAAATGCCTGTGTACCCACAGACTAGGTGAAGCAATGGTGAAACACCTGCTGGACAGATCTTTGGCTCCAAATCTTCATATACAGCGGGCTCTTCCTTGCGGGTGATAAGGGTGCCTCCAACATGAAATGAAACAACTGTATGACCTGGTGAGAGGAGTGATCCACACTCCTGAGATTCACAAGAGAGCTTTCTAATGCTTTTTTCATAGATTTTCTGGTGCTTTTGAAAGAAAATACCCAACTCATGGCACTTGGGAGCTCCTCGAGTTTGAACTACTCTTCTGGGCTATGTAATCTACTAGACAGCATGTAATGATGCGAGATATGAAAATGAGTGATCTCTATACTTTATAATAGTCAGAGCATTTGTTTTTATGCCTCGAGCTCCGTTTGCTTTTGAAAAGAGGTTAGTAGGCGCCAGAGGTACTCCAAATCCTGCACGCATGGGATGGATGATCAGCGTGCCTCGAAAATAAACTAATGTGACTGCGCAACTGGGTGAGAGGAGTGATCCACATTGATGGGAGAAGTGAGAGGGTTCCCATCACTTTTTTGTACGTTTTTCAGTGTTTCTGAAAGAAAAGAATCAAGTTATGACACTTGGTAGCTCCCCAAGGTTTTTGCTACTTTTGGGCTATTCTGGGCTACTTAATCTACTAGACATCATGTAATGATGTGCCAAACGAAAATGAATGATCTCTACACCTAATAATAGTAAAATGACTTGTTTTATGCCTGGAGCTCCGTTTGCTGTTGAAAAGAGGTCAACAGACCTTTCCTTGCCAACAGCAGGGCTCCGATTCCTGCACGCCTGGGATGGGTGATCAGCGTGCCTCGGACATCAAATGATGAGACCGTGCAACCTGGTGAATGGAGTGATCCACACTGCTAGGAGACTCAAGAGGGCTTCTATCGCTTTTTGTAAGTTTTTACGGGTGCTCTTGAAAGAAAAGAATAATTTTATGGCACTTGGGAGCTACTTGAGTTTGGGCTACTCTGGGCTATTTTGGCCCACATAATATACTAGACAACATGTATTGATATGGCATATGAAAATAAGTCATCTCTATGCCTAATACTCATCATTGGGCCGATGTAAACACCTGTAACTATGCCTGCTGTTGGAAAGATCATTTGCCAGGTAATTCATGGGCCTACTTTTGGTTTTTCAGGACTATGTATCCTACTATATATAATCCAAAGCTCATGTTCCTCCACTGTACCCTTCCTAACTCTCTTTCCCATTATGTTGTCTTCCACTGCTGGGTCAGACTTCTGATCCCTTATGATCTTTGGAGTCTTATTGCTAATATAGTCAGATCACAGATCTCTGGCTCCTCTGGGCTACCACCTTCTTGCATGGGCCACAATTTCTACCAAATCCAATTGGTTGGGATTTCATTATCACAAGTGCTTGGACATCTACATTGGAAAGTATCATTTGCATCATCTCTGACCCAAGGCTTTTATAGTCTAGGTCTTCAGGTAGCACTCCATTGTCTACTTCAGAACATACTGGACACACCAACACAGCCTAAATACACAACGGTGTACAACAACTTCATTGGTCTGACTAAAACAATGGCTGATAAAAACTTGAAAATTCATAAAATTAGCAGAAAAAGATCAAAACCAAGCCCTCCCATTTCTGTTTCACCCACGAAGCCCAAATGTGAATCAACTTCAGTGATAGAGACAAAACTTAAGAAACTTGATGAGGTACACAAACTGACTATTTCTACAAAGAATAACAGAGACGATATGCAAACAGATATCAAGATGATTAAACATTAGGTCAAACAGATCAATAGAGGAATTGGTGTAGCTGAGGATCAGTTCAGCAGCCTAGAAGACAGTGATTCCTCGCGTGTGAAACAACTCATTATGCTTATGTCTAGCTCTCTTGCATTATGCAAAGAAGTCACAGAATTGGAGGACTGGAACAGATGTGGCATCTTTAGCATTTTTGCTCTACCTGAAGTCTCGGAGGGCACATGCTTGAATCAACTTTATGGAGTTGTAGATTCTGCAAATGTCAGGCCTATCTTTTCCCAAAATTTGAACTGGACAGAGCCCACAGAGTCCCAGTGCATCTCAATCCAAATAGGAATCTGTGAAGACCAATTGTGTGCAAACCTCTCAGATTTCAACATACAAAACTAATTTGGAATGAAATTAGGAAAACGAATCATCTGAATGGGAAAGGTCAAAAGATGTACTTTTCTCAACACTTCTTGAAAGCCACTCTGAAAGCCTTCTTAGCCCCACAACCATGGCGAGTCAGAAACTTGGAACCTTAGTTTGCCAGTCCATCAAAATATTGTGTCTCATTGAATGCTACCACACATATCTTCCTGTCCGATACAGAACTGAAAAAGTTCCTGGATGATTTTGATGACCTTGATATGGAAACTTTTTTTTCAAACTGTAAAGCTTCTCTGAGCAAAGACAAGCTGAACTTTGATTTCTTTGGTCATCAATCTTCTCATTATATGGTCTTATTATAGTTTATGACAACAATGTTTGTTTCACGCTCTTAGCAATATTTAAACTGCTCTTTTAATTGCATGATCAGTCTCCTTTTGTGTGTCTTTTATTTACTTACCTTTGGCTCTCAAAGCAGGTGCTATAAGGATATGCAGAATTGCACTAACTTTCCTGACTGTGAATGCTCATTTACTATGACAATTGCCTGTTGCTATACATGATGTTGAGTACTCACTGTTCAAACAATTAATCCTGTGTTGAAGGGGTATCTTGTCTTCTCTTCCGTGCTGGTGTCCCACAGATTTGCGAAGGGGGTGCGTGATAATTTGTTTATCTCCTCATATCAATATTTTAGAGGGAAAGTTTCTTCACCTTTGTTAAAACCTACAGATTTCCTGATAAGTTGGATTTATGATTCCTCTCATTTTTTTCCTTTCTCCTCTCTCCAGCTGCTTGTTTTTTTAAAAATTCCTTTATGATCTAGTATCATTGGTTCATCTATACAGCATACCCCCTCTCTAATATTTGGAGGAATGTCCATTATCTAGTGCTTTCTGATACTCACTTTAGAGCCCTTGCTCCAAACAACTCCTTCAGTGCCCTTATTACATGAACACATGGGTCTCACTAGTCTCAACATGGTCTCACTTAACACCAAAGGTCTGAACCACCCGGTCAAATGTTGCAAAATATCTGACTATAAATAGAAGGGGGATATCATTCTGTTCCAAGAGACCAAGCGCCAAGACAAAGCAGCAACCGCTTTTAAGAATAAATGGATAAGCGTGCTTGCCTTTTCACTTAATTCATGTATAAAATGGGGTTTTAATTTGAGTTGCCAAAAGAAGGTAGGTGGACTATCGCTAAAATGAGTAAAGATGAGAAATCCTTTCATGTCATTATTGATTATGCTCTGAATGGGGACCAACAATTTTATTGGAAAGAGCTTTCCTCAAATATGGCTTTTATCCATGATGACTCTCCTACACTTTATGGTGAGGATTTAAATCCTCACCATGTGGACTGCATGATTGACAGATCCTCTAAATGTCCTCCTAAGGCTCACAGATCCATGAAAATGTTATGCTCAAGTTTTAATTTAAAAGATGCATGGTAACGTCAACACCCAGATCCACTAGACTTGGACATATTCTTTCAACTCCAGAATTGACTACCTGCTGATTTCTGGTTTTAATAGATTGACTTCACTAGTATCAAGTCTAGGCTTGTCTCAGACCATTCCTATATCACACTATGGTTTACAAGGAGAGCTCATTCAACCTAACATATTCTTTGGAGACTGAATGGTAAAATCATTACAAATAGTGAAGGTAAATCAAAAATCAGCAACAAAATTTGAAATTCCCTAGAGGCAAATTAAATCACTGACACATCCCCTCTTACTTAATGAAAAGCAGTGGAAGTTACATTCAGAGGCACACTTAATAGCATTAGATTCTTCATGAATAAACAAACAAATTTATTTCTGAATACATTGGAAAAAGATATCAAATCTGTGGAACTTCAATTAAAAAAAGCTGTGACTAATTTCACTAACAAAAAGTTTTCATATAATAGGCTGTTGATTAAGAAGGCAGGTGTCTGGGTCCAAAAACAAAAAACGTATCTGCATGTGTGAAGCTAATAGAGTGGGAGAAACGCTGGCTACCTATTTAAAGTTTAAGGAAAATGAGTTCTTGATTAAGGGGTATAAGAGATTTGGATGGTACAATTCAAACAAAGTCTGAACACATAGCAGACGTTTCTTAACACTTCTACATGGACCTCTACAATAATAATAAAAACATTCATGCTGAACAATGTATAGAATTCCTACATAGACTAGTACTACCTGCTATCAATGATTTGGAGAGGAGGTCTCTTGCTGTGCCCCTTTCCTATGGCTAAATTTGGTCAACCATAAAGTGTCTAAAATTCAACCAAGGCCCCGGGTGCCAATCCTGATGGCTACACTTCATCCTACTACAAACATTTTGGTCTGATCTGGATGCCCCTCTATTAGACTTGTGCCATTCATTCTCCTCCTTAGGCAAAAATACTGGTACTGGCTGAAGCTGTTAATGCCAGCATCTCAAATGAAGGAAAGGGTCTATCTCTCCCGAAACATTAAAGTGCAATATCGTTGAGTAATGTACTTTGTCAAATTTACATTAATGCCCTAGCCAAGTGAGTAGATAAAATAATTCTTAAATTAATTCACCACACTCAAGTGGAATTTATTGAAAATAGGCTCTCTAGAGACAACTCTAGACTAGAGTATTTTGCTATGTTATTGAGAACGAATCTCAGCTACCCTTCTCCCTGGTAGCGATAGCTCTTGATGCTGAAAAGGTATCTAATAAAGTTTCCTGGCCCTTCCACAAAGCAGCCCATACCAAATTCAACCTAGGAGAAAATTTCATCAAAATGGTGATGGGTCAATATACCCACCAATAGTGCAAGAGTCAAACTTAATGTTACCATCTAGAATATTTTGATCTAAAACAGGGTACAAGATAAGGTTTCCTGCCGCCATCACTTTTTCTTTTTGTAATTGATCCCCTTCTATAAGCCATAAGAGATAATGACAGGATCACAGGGGTTCAATGTGGCTTCCTTATGGTTAAAGAACCTTTATATGCAGATGACATACTAATTTTCACAAAGCACACTGAATCATCCATCCAGGACTTGCCCGAAACTATAGACACCTATTACCAAGTATTAGGGTATACGTTGAATAAAGACGGATCTGAACTGATTGTTTTCAATGTGCTAAACGGTACAGAAGGCATAGGTTCTTCTCGCCTTTATTGACAAACCAAATTTATAAAGTACCTTTTTATTGAATTTAATGAGGATTGGACAGCATCCCTTAAACACAATAGAGTAGTCTTGCTATGGTAAGCTTCAAAGATCCTAGAAAACTGGCCTCCAAAATTTTTATCTTGGTGGGACAGAATCCAACTTTCTTAAACTTAAAATGATGATTACTCCAATGATTTACTATTTGAAATTTATGATTTCGATTCCAGTTTCAAAAGATTTCTTTGATAATTATAAAACCTTTTAACACGTTTCCTTGGAATAATAAAAGAAAACAAACGTATCAGAAAAAATGAAGAGTGCTACAAAATGTAGGAGTTGTTAGACTAGCAGACTTATCACTATACCACAAAGCCTTTATCTTCAAAAAAGTTCTAAAAAGATTGGAATGAGAACACCAGATTTAAGAAAAAACTCCAACTTAATTTCCTTTCTAACTTCTGTATCCTCCATATAAAAAAAAGTCATTATAGCTCTTGACTCGAATTCGGCCATTAACCTTAAAAACTCTAATTTGGAACACTAATCATATCAAAGTAGATGGTTCATTATTTTCTTTCAAAGTTGATTCACAGCGAGGGCCTAAGGCATTAATTACGAATTTGGTGATAAAAACCTTCAAACTTGCACCTTTGGTAAACTTTGATTCCATTCGGTTTGGTAAATAACATGTGACACAACACGGAATATGATGTTTTACTGTATAGTATGGAATCAGCAATTATTACACATGTTAAATATTGTGGTTCCAGTTTAAGTCTTAAGGCCCAATTCACAAAGGTAAACTTAGACTCAGGTAAACTAAGACTTGGAATCAGTGCCTGAGATTTCAGGTCTAAACTTAGACTTCAGGTCTAAGTTTACCTTTGTGCATTATGCCCTGAATGTGTGCAATTACCGCATGTGGTGAAAAGCACACCAATAAATAGCATCCGCACAAAGCTGGTATATTTACCCAGGACCAACTTGGCAATCAGCACTCTCCTGAGACCTTTGGAAATTTACAATCAAAATACCACTTACACAACATGGTATTTTATTGATTTCTTAGATTGAAAGCAGTCATTACTAAACTTAACACCTAATTTCCAGCTCCTTCTATTTTGGACCTGATAGCCTAATACTGTTGTAGTGTTCATTTTGTCCCTAAAACCTGCACGTTAATGATACTGATCCAATTCAAATTGAAATGAGATTCCGATTTTGGTAATACCTCTCTTAAGTGGCAAGCAATTTGGTCTTTGAGTTTTAAATTCAAGATCACACCTTCCTTATCTCAAAACAAATTTCACTTTCTACACAGAACTTTTTGGACACCACACCATACATACAGTAAGAAGTTAAAAGATGATCCGTTATGCTGAAATTATTCACATTAATCCATGTATGTCACATCATAAGGGCTAACAACTCTCTAATCCTACTGCTGACATGTACTGAGATTGTATCACAACAATAGTGCATTGTAATCTTGATCATGAGGGTTTGATTTTTCTGCACAGTACCTTAAGGGTCATGCAGTATTACAGAATGATTAATGTTGTTTTTCATAAGGATCATGTAATTGTAGATTCATCCAGAGCACCTAACACACTTGTTCAATAAGTACAGATCCACATCACACAGCATGTGCACATAAATAGTGTGCTTCCTTTTACACTTTCATCACATGTGTTTCTGTCTGCTCAAGGCCTTAAGAAGTACAGGTGTAGTCAATTGATCCTAAAATGTCAGTAAATCCTGCTGAAGAACAGATGTTAGCTTTGCTTGCATTTTCTGTGTGGCTGGCCAAGGGAAACTGTATATACTGCTCACTCACTCTCTGTAAAGCACCCATCATTTAGAATAGTATTTTGCTAAAGATTGACTGTGAAATGCCACACACCAATCCTACTGTCTGCAGCGTGGTGCCTGTTGCAAAGAATTCTAGAGCTGATAGCATTTTTAGAAAGGAGAGATGACAGTGGATCCCTGTGGTAGGCTACAGGCTATCCCCAAAGATTGAAGTATATTTTATACAGTGTCCATATCGATCCTGTGTATCCTCTGGCTCTCAAGCTGACTTATGTTTAGGGGTTCTAGCCTTACTCTGTCAATCCTGACTCTCATCCTGCATTGCTGCGCCATTTGAGGACATTGTTTGGTGGCCTGATTTCCATCCTCATGTTGCATGGTTTGTTGTAGCAGATTATAGTCTGGCATAACATGATATAGTACCCTAGCAGTGCTGCATCTCTGGTGGTGTACTGCAAAATGGAAGTGTGAGCTGCTGAAATCAAACTGTGAGAGCTTCACCTCTCCATGGCTGTTTATGTGAGCCTGATCCTGTATTCAGGTGCGTTGAGATTTTATTATTTTCATCTCAAATGGTACATGTACTGTATTTTTTTTTTTTTTGCATGATTGTGTTGGTATTTTATTTTTCTCATGTTTTACAGCTTTTCTTTCACTTGCTACACCTACAGGAATTTTTATCACCTGTTTTTGCCTGGAAGTATTTTAAGGTGGCATTTGTACTGGTTTTAATGACCTCTGATACATGTAGTTGGGTATTATTGACCACATGCACTTTTTTGCATGTGGTATTTATCAAATGCAATAAATAGTACAAGAGTTAAAAAGCACACATGGGCAACAGCCATGCAGGATTTACTACATGTACTAAATATCAAATGTAGATTTTAACTCAACAACAGACAATTCATTCAACTCTTGTTATGTACCCTAGCATGCACTAATTACCACTATTGCTAACTAATAATCAGAGCCTAAGGGCCAGATGTAGCAAGGCATTTTGCGCCTCGCAAACGGCGAAAAACGCCGTTTGCGAGGCGCAAAAGCCCTCATGCGATGCAGAAACGCATTTTGCGAGTCGGAACCGACTCGCAAAATGCGTTTCCGACTCGCAATAGAGAGGGGTGTTCCCTTCCTATTTGCGACTCGCAACGGTCACAAATCAACTCGCAGTTACCATCCACTTGAAGTGGATGGTAACTCATTCGCAAACGGGAAGGGGTCCCCATGGGACCCCTTCCCCTTTGTGAATGATCACAAAAATATTTACCACTGCCTGCTCTGAAAAAAACCGAAACAAAAGGTTTCGGTATTTTTTTCCAAGTGCAGCTCGTTTTCCTTTAAGGAAAACGGGCTGCAGATGGAAAAAAAAACTGCTTTATTGAAAAGCAGTCACGGACATGGTGGTCTGCTGTCTCCAGCAGGCCACCATCCCCGTGAGTGCCCAGACTCGCAATGGGGTCGCAAACTGCGACCCACCTCATTAATATTAATGAGGTGGGTCTTTGCGACCCCATTGCGAGTCGCAGAAGGTGTCTGAGACACCTTTCTGCATAGCAAATTGCGAGTTGCAATTTTCGAGTCGCTCGGACTCGCAAATTGCAAGTCGCAATTTGCAACTTACCTACATCTGGCCCTAAGTGTTTTATTGCCTTTGGTGGTTAGCTGGTTATTATTGAATGACATGGTGCATGTGATTCATATGTGCAATCCATTTGTGTGTGTTCTTCAAAACCCAATACAACGATTTGTGAAAAAATAGACAATAACAACTGGATGTTAACACCACGTGCAATTCACAATGAAGGAGAACTTGTGCTATGAGTTAGCAACACCTTCCATTCATTAAAGAGAGCAACGCTTAAAAAAATCTGAAATTTCACACATTTTTGGCTGTACTAATCTCACTGAAGTGTTCCCTTTGTCAAGCAAGCTAAAATGTAGGACATTTTGACTGTCCATGAAGAATAAAAATATTTGCTCAGCGATACAGGAATCCCATCACCCCAATCACCGGATAAATTGTGAATAGTAAGCACAAAATAGCCAGGTAGATCAAAGATACACCTACCTTCAACAGTGAGCACGCAATTCAGATTCAATATATGACTTTGTCGTTAACAAAGTGTTGCACAGAAGAAAAATAGGGCCCAGAAGAAAAATAGGGCCCAAAAACATATTGCAAAATAGTCACTGGAGAAGGAATCACTCTTGCCACAGTTGCTTACCTGCAGGATGCTGGTCCAAAATGTCCATCTCTTCAAGTGCTTGCGACAACACACTCACTTTAATATGGGTGACAACATAAGAAGCATTATCACATCCATCCTAGCGTGCTGCCTGGTGATTCATAACTGATAAACAAGGTGCATGGTAGGATTCAAGATACCTAAGTTTAAGAAACCAAAAAACTCCCTGGAGCTATCTGCTTCAAGAGACAAGGGACACTGACAAGGTTAAAAGCTGTACATGCACATTATCTCCAAGCCTCGGAAGAGGTGTAGGTATGCCTTGAAGGAGCTGTGGTGTAACAAAGACGCCCGCAGCTCTGCAGTGCGGGGAGGTGGGGGGGGGGGGTGCGAGCTCCAGAGGGCCTCTCTGCACAGTACACTGCAGGGGCGGCAGGCCTCTGACTGGGTCCTGGGCGAAGGGGACCGCCTCCGGGGACTTCGCAGGGGGCTCCCTCAAGTTTCCTTACGCCACTGAGAAGGAGCTGTGGCCTCCTACACGACTGTTAACAGCTACCATATTGAACAGCGTCTATTATGTGCCTCGAGACTGACAAAAAGCTTAAAAGGTTATGGTTGGGGCTGCCTTATGGAATCTCCAGAATGAGGAGAGGTGCCTTAAATCTAAATAAATTGGAAGTGCCTTCGAATGTGTGAGGCTTGAGACTGTGCGATTAGAACATTGAAAACTCATTGAACATTGCACTTACAAACATTACATGCAGCTGCACAGGCCTGTGCAATCTAAATAAGCGAGGAACATTTTGAAACTGTTTACCTGACCTTGAAACTGAGAGATAAACTGAAAAGCATTTTGACTAAATCTGATTGTTGATGCGTTTTTCCACTCTGCAAAGTAAAAAAGTGTTTTACCTATAACCCGTTACAATCCGAAAATGGACCTGTCTGAACATCAGCTTCACTAATTTAATCAATTAATAATGAAAGGGAACGCTGAAATGAAAAGTATACCCATAACGGTCGTTTCACTCTTTACCACCAGCCCTGAAGATAAGGTCATTTTAACTCCTCTCACTTCAAACGATCTGAGGTACCATGACAACTGGTACTAAGTGTTCCACATAACATACACAAGGGATGCATTTCTTCCAAGCTATTCACACAGGGAGTTCAAAGTTACATTCTATGTATTAATTGTGAAAGGTCGTAGAAAATGTGATTTTTATCTTTTAGAAAGTATTACTTTTTAAATTTGATGCAAATCAAAAGATAGCGATTTTTTTATTTAACAGAGTCACAGATGAGAAGAATAAATAAAGTGCTAATATAAAAACTCGTGAAGCCAGAATACTTTTATTTTCGTCTTCAGCAAAGTTCAGAGAGATGACCAGACAGTGCATTTACCTTTAGGAAATCATCTCCATCTGGTTTGCAAGATCACATTTACTAGTGGGAAGAACATTATGCTAACAGTTCTACCTAATCTTAAGGAGTGCTTAATGTTTGATTAAAAGCAGTGGTGGCTGGTGACATTTGATAACGTGTCCAGCCCTTCTAAATTATCTGTTCCTGGACACGTTGGAGGTCGGTGAACCTTTTAGCCGAGTTGGACTCTCCTCATCCTAGAATAGTCGGGTCAGTTAAATCAATAATCAATGACTATTGATTTCGATAGCCAATACTCAGTTAATAGATCAAAATAACACATTAGGAATCAATAACAGTTGGTATCGCACCATGACCTTTCAGTCATGAATAACCACACCAGTTTATTAAAAGTTAGTGAATTTATTTCCCTATATTAACAAAGCTAGTACAATGTATATAAGTCTCAAAACCAAATGATATATGTATACGAACATTACTAGCTGTCCATAGCGGCGGAAGAAATGTAATCTACGCAAAATCTGAATTATAATGCATTCAGTTATGGCAATACAAATCACTAGTATAAGCAACTGAATTTGACTAATTTCATACATCGGTCAGCATAACAAGATTTCAATTTAGCATGGTGCATTAGATGAATACCTCGACTAGCCTCTAATTAGCATTGGCATGTGGGACTTCATGCAAAACGAATTTAGTCAACGCAAATTTGGAAAACTTCTAGCTTGGGCCCTATAAAAATAGCAGTTGGTACCGAAAAGGAAAAACACAATGCATAATACAATTATCCTTTCATAATTACCAAATACAATCAGCATTCAAGAAAGTCTTCGTCCTTCAGGTACCGGTTCGATCAGCATGGTGCAGATTTCAAGGGGCAAGTTAAGGGCAAGTTTCCTTGCAGCAGCAAGGAGAAAGGGGCAAAGTTACTGCATGGGCAAGACGGGGCAATTTAAAGTTAAAGTCTCTAGGGTGAGAATTCTCAAAGTCTCTTTTTCTGTGCTAGAGAAAAGGGCATCAAGATTTCGTCTAAGATGGCGTCTTGGTTCAAACTTCAAAATGGCATCGTAGAAAATGGCTGACTTATCTTTGTCCGGTGGGTTTAAGTAAGAAACATTCCAAATTCAGCAGGGTCTTCCATTGGAGGGTTCATAGGGTGGCTTCAATTTGACCAATGAATAGTGTCTTTCTCCTAGTACTCATTTATGCATACATTGTCCATGGAGCCTTGGAACGCAAGTTGTAACAAGGTTTGCCAATTATTTCGATATCAATACTCTTATTGTCCGCACCTGCAGACTAACCTTGGATCAGAGGGGATGAAACCGGCCTAGCACGAAACCTTGGAGATAAGTGTATTAGTCATCTCTACTGGAAAAATACAGAATAATGTTCTTTTGAAAGTGAAAAACCATGCAGTGAATTTGAGGTCAAGCAACTAGGCCAAAGCCTCTACTAAATTTAAGCTAAGCATAAAACAGTTTTAACAAGAAATCATAACACACATTTGCAATTATGACGGATTACTACAATTTTCAATTCTTCATGATTAATAAAGTTCGTTTATAATATTGGCGAACTACTCCGAGGGCACAATTTCCCTCGTACATTATTTTCTTTACTAAAGTCACACTGCATTATACGATTTTGGTTACATGATATATGAATATATGTTGGTCCTTCTTTTTCTGCGTCATCAATCCCTCCTCTGATGACTAATTATGTCATCACATCAAATCTACCCACATATTTTATCCCATTAAAATTCTGTTTTAGTAATTTGGCACTTCAGTCAATTCCCTCTTTCTTTTGATTCCTTTTGAATTTTCTCTGTATATTTCTACCATTTTGGTTTGTTCTTTCTCTTCTTTTCTCCTTTTGTTTCTTGTTTTCAATATTTTAATAGCTTTCCATATTCCCCAAATGCCTAATAAACAAATTAATACAAATTAATACTATTAATATTCCTTTTACTATTTTCAGTAATAATCCATTCCAAATGTTGCTGAGCCAATTTCCCACAGAAGCAAATCCTTTTCCAACCTTCTCCCACACTCCTGGAGTTAAATTTGTAAGCATTTTTCTAATTTGCCCGCTGTTGTCCGGAATATATGTACAACAGTGACGTGTACCAAGCATTTTGCAAATTCCGCCATCCTTTGCTAAAAGAATGTCTAAGGCAAGCCGGTTTTGAAGAGTCATAGCTCTTTCTGCAGCAAGTTCAGCATCCATCAGGATTATAGCTCCTGAGAATTTTGTCAACATGTTATCCACAATAGTAGACACCTTTTGTATTTTAATCAAATTCAATATGACTCCCACTGAAGGAATCATTGCTCCAAATATATCTCCTACCACACCAGAAGCTGTCTAGTTGATAAACCTTTGGGAATAGTATTCCCAAATAACATCTCCCATACCATCCTTTAGGAAGACGATAATAGGCGTTAAGTCCACAAATGTAATATACCCCTGGAATAAGTGGGTCTTGTCCATTCAGCAGGAACGTCCATTTGGGTTGAAACAAAAACGTATGTTTACATTCTCTCGTTCCCACGAAAACTGTGTCATAATATGATTTATGTCTATGTATACAGAATCTCCCTACGTGTAATGTGTCTAAAGCTATTTTCCTTTGTGTCTTTATCGCAGCAAAAGCATAGTTATCCACAGATGTCCTCTTATGTAACTCCCTTTCTATTTTCTCCTTCACCTCTTTCCTCCTATCGTCAGTGTTATCTAAAAAGCTTATCTCAATCGGTGAAAGTAAGCATGTAAGGTTCTCTCTATGTGCGTGAGCTGTGTGGAAAGGTGACAATGGTTCAAAGAAACCCCTCATCAATTTTATATAATAATCTCTTGCTACTTTACTCAGATACTTTATTATGGGGATATATGCAAATGTAACGTCCTGATTGGAATAAAAGTAGTGAATATACTCCTGGGCATAAAATCTGGTCATTATCAAACTACATGTAATTCCGTACGTAAGAGGCATGCTATGATACGTCACCCCTTCCACTACTGAGGTAGGTATTTGTGTGCATAAATAACAATCTTTCGCATCCATTGTCTCAACATACTCACTCAACAAGCGATAGAAAACATTGGACGAAAGTTCCTTTTTATCATGCAAATGTCTTTCGTCTTGTTTGAGTTTCTTTAAAGGTGTTAGTTCAGTAATAGGTTTAGAAGTAGAAGCATCATTCGTCTCTTTCCCATCCTTTCCATGCATTCCAAGAACTATTGCTACAATTATTAGTACACATGCAGTTATTAGATCTATACACTCGTATTTACTATACTTCATCTTATGCCCCTGTGTAGTGTAGCCTGTCATGATCTATATAGAATCAGAAAGTTGAAGACACTTTATCAAATCAGATTTGCAGATATGTATAAAGCTGAACGAGTTCAATGTTCACACTGTTTTCTTTAGCAGCTTAGTCTCTTATCGGTTAGCAGCTTTGTCTTAAAATCGGTTTCAAAGTCAATCAAGTTAAGCAATGTCTTAGCCGGTTTAAAAGTCAATCAGGTTATCAATGTCTTATTCGGTAAAGTTCATGGAGCTTCACCTCTCAAGTGCCAAAGTGAAGTTCTGCCTCTTCGTTCTCAAGACTGAGAGACAGGAATTCGTCTGACCAATCGTTAGTGGCTATGTATGCCCACTCCGGACCAGAATACCTTCTGCTCGGTATTCTTTTCCTTTTCAATTTTGCATCTCTCTTTGATTCTCTCTCGCCGGTGCTTTCTTCCTTAGCTGAGTCTTTCTCTTCACTTGGTGTTGCTATTTCGACAGACGCTTCTTTTCTTTTCTCTTTCAACTTTGGTCCTTTACTTTCGTTTAATGTTTCTCTGATCCTTAACTTCACTGGCGATATGCTTTGTCTTCGTTTTGCACCATTTTCACCTGATGGACCTGCAACCGCTTCTGGAAGAGTTTGAACATTTTCACTCTGTCCTGTCTTGCCTTCTCTCTCTAGGAGGTCAATCAGGTTTTCCTTTTCTTTTCCTGTATCGTCTGCTTCTGGGAAAGCCCTCCTCTAATCAGGCTCTCCTGCTTCTTCACCTGTCTCAGGCCTTTTGTCTCCTTCACTTGTCTCAGGCTCTTTGTCCCCTTCACCTGTCTCAGGCTCTTTGTCGCCTTCAGGACCTTCGTCACTTCCTGAGGCTTCTCCTTGGTCCTCCTCAAATGGATCGGTTGTTTCTTCCTCAGAAAATATCTCTCCTTCCTCTATTTCTACCTGTTCGCCTCCAGGTTCTCTTTGTTCTGTCTTGGTGCCTGGTACTCTCTTGTCAGACACTGGCGATTTCAGCGCTTCAACTTCCTCTTCTGTGGGGCACGTCACCCTTTTTGTGTGACTGGCGTGAATCCAGTTGGGAACTCCCGCACACTTCACAGCGGTAGAAATTGTCAAAATCACTTGGAAAGGTCCTTTCCAACGGGGTTCCAGGCACAACTTCCTCACGTGCTTCTTTACCACGACCCAGTCACCTGCTTTGAGGGCGTGTACTGGACCTTGGATCGGTGGCAAGGTGGTTGCCTCCACCTGGTGAGAAAAAGAGCGCACCACATCAGCTAGACCTTTACAGTAGTCTAACACCATATCATCTGTAATATTCAAAAGAGCATTTGCAGGAACTGCTGGAAGCCTCATGGCTCTGCCCATGAGGATCTCGTGTGGGGACAGTCCAGTTTTCCTATCAGGGGTGTTTCTCATTGACATTAACACCAAGGGCAATGTGTCAGGCCATTTCAGGTTGGTTGATGCACAGATTTTCGCCATCCTCGATTTCAATGTGCCATTCATTTGCTCCACTAGACCTGAGGCTTCAGGGCGGTAGCTACAATGCAACTTTTGCTCAATGTTCAGCGCTGCACAAAGTAATTTTATTACTTCGTTATTGAAGTGACTTCCCCTATCTGATTCTATGGAGATCGGGAATCCGAAACGTGGTATTAGTTCCCTCAAGAGTAGTTTGGCAACTGTGAGACTGTCATTTCTACGTGTGGGGTATGCTTCAATCCAGTGACTAAAAATACACACAATCACCAACACATACTTCAAACCTCCATGCACAGGCATTTCAATAAAATCCATTTGCATCCTGCTGAATGGACCTCCTGCCCTCCCAATGTGGCTCAAGTTTACTACTGTTCCTTTCCCTGCATTCATTTGTTGACAAATGACGCAACAATGGCAAACTGCTTCAGCAACTTGACGGAATTTGGGGTTAAACCAATCAGTTTTGAATAATCTAACCATGGCGTCCCTCCCAAGATGGGCTTGTCCATGGTAGAATCAGGCCAACTGCGTCAACAGACTGTTTGGCAGAACCAATTTCCCTTCACTTGAAACCCACAAATCATCTAGTTTCTTTACGCATTGCAATTTGGTCCAAAAGAGTTTCTCATCTTCACTAACATCGTTCTGTAAGGACTACAATTCATCCATTGTATCTACAACCTTTAATGCAAAAGCTTCACTAGGTTCAAGTTCTGGCTCATTTATCAAGTTCCATTCATCTCTGAGCAATATACAGTTCAATGCGCAAAACCTTGCGACTTGATCTGCATATCCATTTCCCAAAGAAATGTAATCCTGTGATTTCGAGTGTGCACTGCATTTTACCACTGCTACTTCTCCTGGTAACTGGATGGCATGTAACAATACTCTTATTCTCTCACCATTTTTCACTGGTGATCCTGAAGAGGTCATGAAGCCTCTTTGTGACCACAACTGTCCAAAGTCATGCACTATTCTAAATCCGTACTGACTGTCAGTGTAAATGGTGACTTTCATTAATGCGGAAAGTTGGCAAGCTCTAGTAAGTGCTACCAGCTCCGCTACTTGTGCAGAGTAAACTCCTTGAAGCCAAGATGCTTCCAGAACACCTGTTATTGTACATCCAGCATATCCTGCTTTCAATATTCCTAGTGCATCCCCTAAACATGAACCATCAACAAAAATAACTTGATCGTTGTCTTCCAATCGGGTGTCTTTGATGTCAGGTCTTGGTTTTGTACAAAATTCAGTCACCTGAAGACAGTTGTGCTCGATGTCTTCAGCGTTCTCAATTTCGACATTTTCCCTGGGAAACAAGGTTGCTGGATTCAACGTAGTGCACCTTTTCAGCTGCACATTAGGTGAACCCAAAATTATTGTCTCGTACCTTGTAAGCCTAGCACCGGTCATGTGCTGTGTTCGGGAACGTGTCAAAAGTATCTCGACTGAGTGAGGGACCATGACTGTTAAAGGGTGTCCCATCACTATTCCTTCACTCTGGTTTAGGCTTATATCAACTGCTGCCCTGGCAGTGCTGCTGCAACCGGATCCAAAGTAGCTGAAAAATATGCTACTGGTCTGTTAACGCCACCATGGGCTTGAGTTAAGACGGACAAGGAACATGCATCACGTTCATGACAAAACAATGTGAAAGGCTTTGTGTAATCAGGCATACCTAAAGCTGGAGCCCTGCACATGCATTCCTTTAATTCAACAAAAGCATCCATCTCATCACTTTTCAGCACTATTTCATCCAGCGCATCTTTATGGGTCAGTTTCGGCAGTGGTTTTGCTAGAGTTGAGAAATTGGGAATCCATTGGCGACAGTAGCTCACCATTCCCAAAAACATTCTCACCTCTCTTCTCGTCTTCGGTGGACTAATTTAAAGTACACTTGTTATTCTCTCTTTCATAATTCTTCTCAACCCTTTCTCTATTTGGTGACCTAAATATTTCACTTTCTTCTGACAAAACTGTAATTTCGAAGGGGACACTTTGTGTCCGTTCCTTCCCAAATGGTTCAATAGGGCAATGGTGTCAGCTGTACAGTCATTTTCTGTCTTAGATGCGATCAGCAAATCGTCAATGTATTGCACCAAGGTTGATTCAAATGGTAATTCTAATGATTCCAAATCCTTCTTTAGAATCTGATTGAAAATCGATGGTGACTCCGAAAACCCTTGAGGAATTCAACACCAACTGTAGACTCTGTCTAGGAATTTAAAACAAAAGAGAAATTGGCTGTCCTCATGAAGAGTCACAGAAAAGAATACTTGTGACAGGTCGATGACTGAGAACCACTCAGCATCACAGGGAACTTGAAACATTATCACAGTTGGATTTGGTACCACAGGACAACATTTGACTATTATGTCATTTATTTTCCTCAGATCCTGAAGAATCCGGACCTTTGCACTCGGTTTTATCAGTCCCATGATTGGTGAATTACATGGACTACTTAACACTTCTTTTAGTACTCCTTGTTTTACAAACTCATCAATGAGTTGGGCGACTTTCATGAGGGTATCTTGTGCCATATGGTATTGTGGGGTCTGGGGAAAGGTTACATTGGGTTTTACAGTCACTTTCACTGGTTCTACTCCTTTGACCAATCCTACTTCTTTCCCTGTCATATCCCACACCTCCTTTCCAACTGTTTCCTGTAACTCAGCAGGAATATCTGCTTCAGTGAACATTGGATAAAAAGTAATCAGGGGATACTCTTCATCAACAGTTTCCACTTCGTCCCCTTCTACGCCGTCCTCTTCTTCCCCATCACTGTTTGTCTGAATGTTGATTCCATCATTTGAACACATAATCGAGCATCCCAATTTACACAATAAATCTCTCCCTAATAGTGATATCGGGCTTGAGTCACACACCACAAATTTATGTGACCCTTGATAGTTACCAATTCTGACTTGCACTGGATCAGTGATTGGGTTTGTCAGGTACCTATTTGCTACTCCCAGTACTTGAACTGTTCTCCCTGAAAGTGGCAAATTTGGTACTTCAATGCTTCTAACAGTAGAGCGTGTAGCTCCTGTGTCAACCAAGAAGGAAACGCGATGACCCATAACTCTTCCTTCCACATACGGACCCTTTTGATCAACTTCCAAAGATGCTGCAAGCATACAATTTCCCTCCTCATCTGAACTTTCACTCTCCCATACACCGTTTATTCCATTCTCACTGTGTAATGGGAATTGGTGTACTGTGTCATTTTGGTTCATTCCTTGACCCGTGACCTGTTGAGGAAGCATTACTTGTTGCTGATTCATTGGTGCTAAGGGTATTTGAATTTGCTGATTAGGTACCATGGGGAACTGCTGTTGCATTGGCTGCAACTGCGCCATTTGTGCACGGGGCATTTGCACCTGCTGCGGTTGTATGGGTTGTAAACCCTGCATCTGATTTACATTATTCTGAAAATTTGGATTTGGACCTCTCAATTTCGGTCCTCTCATATTCTGAAATGCATTGACATCATTGTTTTGACCTACACCTTCCTGCACCATCATTGGGCACTCCCGTTTCCAATGCCCGACGATTCCGCACGTGTGACATGGCATCACCCTCTTCATTGCCTGTATACCATTTGGAATCATAACAGTATTTAAGTCAGGACCATTATTCACAAAACCTCCTCGACCTCTGCCTCTCATCTGCGGCTGAAACATAGCATTTCCCTGCTGTTGCTGCTGCAGCATCTGTTGTTGAAAACCTTGCAAACCTTGCAAACCTGTCTGAGCTGCTCTAAGCTGCATCACCATCACCTTTTCTTTCAACCTTTTCTGTTTTGTCTTGATCTCATCACTACAGTATTTTGGGTAGTTCAACACTTCGTCGATCGATTTTGACTGCCAACAAATCAAATGCATTTTAATCATCTGACTGATCTCGGGTCTCAACCCTTCCACAAATCTGAACACAAAATGGAGCATTTCCTTTGCCTCAATCGTTTCCGTACCACTGTAATTTTTAAACGCTTTCAGCAATCTCTCATAGTACGCATGTATCGACTCTTTAACCTCTTGTGCTGTTCTGTCAATCCTCTGCCAATCCATATTTTTCGACGCAACTTTTGTTTTCAAGTGCTCAATCACCTTATGGTATAGACTCATTAACGTAGGTGATGGTGCACCTGTGTCCCTGTCCCTTTCTGGTTCACTTGTTGGCCAACCTACAGCCCTTTTACAATCTTCCCATAAATCTGCCGGAAGCATAATTTCAAATAAGGTATTCAGGTCTTCCCAAAGACATTTTGTGAGTTTCACAAATCTATCTGTTTGTTGATACCATTCAATCGGTTTCTCTCTCAATTTGGGGAAATCATCCATAAAGGATTGAATATCGCACCTGTGCCACGGTAAATGTACACGTTTTCCCCCTGCTATTTCTCTCATTGGCAACATGGTTATCAGATCGTCATTCTGTTGTGCTTTTTCGTTCCAATCTGGGGTACTTTCATTCTTTTTGTCTTTTTTCTTAACCCACCTGCTTTCCCACTTATCTAGACATCTCCAGACCTGGGCGCTCTGCAGTATCTCTTTAAGCTGTGTTTTCATCCCTGCAGATCTCATGTGTTCGAAGTCTTTTGTCTCAAAGTCTAACCTGTAACTTCTGCTCAAGTGTTTAGTTTTACCTATATCGATCTCGTTTCTGTCTGCAATTTCTTGTAACTTCTTATGTATGCTGCTCACTTCTCTCGTAATCCTAGGGCACATGTATCTCAGCTCTTCTTCTGTGTATGATTCTAACCTGTTCAGACCCATTGTTCCCTCTACTAGTTCATCTGCTTCCATGCCCAATCTTATTTTATTCAGGTATTCTTCTCCCTTCCCGCTGGATGTACTCTGTGGTGAGTTCAGACTGTTAAACCATTGTGTTAACTGTTGTGCTTTTAGTCCCATCAATGTAGCACTTACATCTACTGCTACTGATGGTTGCTGTAACGTTTCAGTCTTTGAAGTTAATGGTACTAATAGTGGTGGATTTGACCTTACCACAGTCGACGGAGCACAAATTGGAATTGGACTAAATTCCGACAAGGACCCAGATCCATTTGGCAGTGTTGCTATTGGAGTGGTTTCTGGAGTGTTTTCTATGCATCTCCTCCCTGTCTCACTTTGTGTCATTACCCCTTGGTCGCACACATTCGGCTTTGCTTGTACATTCTATGGCACTGGCGGACCTACAGTAATAGGCAGAGATATTGCGTCTGGATTCTGTCTGTTCCCCGAATTCTGTGGCATTTTGATCCCCACATTATGGTTCATCATTGTTGGCATACCTAACTGGCTTTCTGTTACTCGGGTGTACCTCGGCACTTCTTGTGCCTGCTTTTGAGGCATCAAAAATTGTGTTGATTCGGCTTGAATCAATGTCGGTCTTTGATAACTCTGTCCTCCCTGGGCCATTAAATCAGAAGTAATTCCCAAGTTATGCTCATCACAGCAGTGCCTTTGAACCTGCGGCTGATAACTATCGACAGGTTTCAATTTAGGCACGTCAGGATATATTCTAAGAATTTGTGGTATTTGCGGTGAAAAAGGCATATCGGAACCGCTCTGCCTTTGCGATATTCTCAAATTCGGTGTTACATTACCCTGTGTTGGTTCTGGAGGGGCAGTACTAATGCTTGAGTCTTTTTCGCTTTCCACATATGGTGGCGGGCGATCATTCAACAATTTTATAATGAACTCCTCATCGTCTGACTTGTCTGACCTTTTTGAGTTTCTGTTATTTTCTCTATCTCTGGACTGACTCCTATTTGTTTTATAGGTAGCTTTCCTTCCTTCCGTTTCTGCTTCATCAGTAATTGCTGGAAACAATTTAATTCCCTGCAGTACGTCTGATCTCCAAACATTTTGTGTGCTATCCCACCTAGCATCCGCTAGTGTCTTCTCTACTTTTCTTATTCTTGTCTCAAATATCTTTTGTTGTTGGTTTCTAGCTATTAGCTCCCAAATTGCTAGTGCCTCAAACTGTGCTGGTCTTGGAGGTACTTTCATGTCGTATAGTGCAAATCTTAGATTCTCCAAAACTCTTAGATTGAACAACCCATGGATAGGGAACGCTACACTTCCATGCTTCTTTGTTAATTTGCACCATTGCTTTAACAAAAGACATGGTGCGACACCCTTTTCTTCAATCACAATGTAAGCTGGTGTACCCTCAGGCGGTGTTTCTTCTCCTACATTTGCTTTAATATAAACATCTCCCCTCATGGCACTCTTAAATTCCGCCTTTTATTTTTTTAAAATGTGTAATCAATAAGTGACTTTAATTCCCGGAATACTCTTTGCTTGCCTTTCCCCACCAATTGCGCTTCACGGACTGCGTCCAATCCGTGCGCGACCCTTCTCACGAACCAACCTATTCCAGCGCGGCTCCTAATGACGTTACACCCACACACTGCGGCTGACAAAGTCCCGCAGCTTGTCCTCCTTCATTCAGCTTCACTCAAAACTAATTTCTGCAATATATCGCGAGCACTAACCAAAAAGAAGAAAACAAATCAGTCGGTTTACTACAGGAAGGGTAATGCAATCGCTTCAGAAACCTTAGGGATTTTTCACTAGCCTCAGCAGTTATTCCATCTTTCTCGGTCTCCCACTTTCGCAAGTAAAGTTTGACCCGCAAACTTTACTCTCAACTGATCAATGAACTATTCTAGCGCGCCTTAGAATTCGTCAAATCTTAGTCGAAAATTTTCTTTCATGCCTCAATATTCATACCGACTTGTTGACCACGCCCGATCAACCTACTAAACCGAACAGATTACAACATCAATCAAGTGTCTCATACACTTTTCAACATACTCCGGAGTCTCTTGACCTCGCAGGGCCCGTCTCAACATCAACAACCACGTGGGCAATTTTTTCTGCACAAAGCGCTACACACATATGAAGTTCGACGACTTCCCTACTCTCACCCTTTGGAGTCACACTCCTCTACAACTGGAGTCCGTAACCCCCCTAAATCCTCACAAACTTCTCAATTCATCTGCGGCAATAAGCTGTTCAAGCGCAAAACCCTAACTTCACTCATACCATCACTAGAAACGCCGAAAACATTCTCACACCTCCATGTCCTCCATTCGCAAGCTCCGAGATCCCGGGAAAGTCATTGGGGACTTAGGGCATCATCATCTCTCCAACTTGTTTTATCACGGAAATTTTTAACTTAACTCCGTCTATTGCTCGGATGGGGTCCCAAAGGGCGAAACCATCAATCTCTGCTACCATCTACTGATAACGCCTCCAGCCCTTATAAATTACCTGTACCTGGACACGTTGGAGGTAGGTGAACCTTTTAGCCGAGTTGGACTCTCCTCATCCTAGAATAGTCGGGTCACTTAAATCAATAATCAATGACTATTGATTTCGATAGCCAATATTCAGTTAATAGATCAAAATAACACATTAGGAATCAATATCAGTTGGTATTTCGACGCACCATGACCTTTCAGTCATGAATAACCACACCAGTTTATTAAAAGTTAGTGAATTTATTTCCCTATATTAACAAAGCTAGCACAATGAATATAAGTCTCAAAACCAAATGATATATGTATACGAACATTACTAGCTGTCCATAGCGGCGGAAAAAACGTAATCTACGCAAAATCTGAATTATAATGCATTCAGTTATGGCAATACAAATCACCAGTATAAGCAACTGAATTTGACTAATTTCATACATCGGTCAGCATAACAAGATTTAAATTTAGCATGGTGCATTAGATGAATACCTCGACTAGCCTCTAATTAGCATTGGCATGTGGGACTTCGTGCAAAACGAATTTAGTCAACACAAATTTGGAAAACTTCTAGCTTGGGCCCTATAAAAATAGCAGTTGGTACCTAAAAGGAAAAACACAATGCGTAATACAATTATCCTTTCATAATTACCAAATACAATCAGCATTCAAGAAAGTCTTCGTCCTTCAGGTACCGGTTCGATCAGCATGGGGCAGATTTCAAGGGGCAAAGTTAAGGGCAAGTTTCCTTGCAGCAGGAAGGAGAAAGGGGCAAAGTTACTGCATGGACAAGACGGGGCAATTTAAAGTTAAAGTCTCTAGGGTGAGAATTCTCAAAGACTCTTTCTCTGTGCTAGAGAAAAGGGCATCAAGATGTCGTCTAAGATGGCGTCATGGATCAAACTTCAAAATGGCATCGTAGAAAATGGCTGACTTCTCTTTGTCCGGTGGGTTTAAGTAAGAAACATTCCAAATTCAGCAGGGTCTTCCATTGGAGGGTTCATAGGGTGGCTTCAATTTGACCAATGAATAGTGTCTTTCTCCTAGTACTCATTTATGCATACATCGTCCTTGGAGCCTTGGAACACAAGTTGTAACAAGGTGTGCCAATTATTTCGATATCAGTACTCTTATTGTCCGCACCTGCAGACTAACCTTGGATCAGAGGGAATGAAACCGGCCTAGCACGAAACCTTGGAGATAAGTGTATTAGTCATCTCTACTGGAAAGATACAGAATAATGTTCTTTTAAAAGTGAAAAACCATGCAGTTGAATTTGAGGTCAAGCAACTAGGCCAAAGCCTCTACTAAATTTAAGCTTAGCATAAAACAGTTTTAACAAGAAATCATAACATACATTTGCAATTATGACAGATTACTACAATTTTCAATTCTTCATGATTAGTAAAGCTCGTTTATAATATTGGCGAACTACTCCGAGGGCACAATTTCCCTCGTACATTATTTTCTTTACTAAAGTCACACTGCATTATACGATTTTGGTTACATGATATATGAATATATGTTGGTCCTTCTTTTTCTGTGTCATCACATTTGAAAATGGTGGGGTGTAAAAGTTCAGAGTGCCCTGTGGCAAGCGAGCGAGCACAGTGAGCTAGTTCGACCATCTTGAAAAGGCTTGGGGGTACTCCCCCCTAGAACTTTTTGGGAAAGAGTGGGCAAATGATGATTTTCAAGCAAATCTGAGAAAACAAAAAGGTTAATAAAGCAACTGTGAATGTGTAGCTATGACCTCAATAAAGAGATTTCATATGAAAATGACGTAGGTATCGGCTTAGTCATTATCACCACAGAACTTCATCAAAGACTTTGAAAATAGATGGTTACAAAGTCCTAATAAATACAGAGTGAACAAATTTTAGTTGTAATTCTTACAAGATTATGTAATGCAAAAAGGTACGTTAGCCAATGACCAACACATTCAACATTTTCCCTGTAATGAAAAGGCCTGCTGAGCAACCCTTACTGACCACCCATACAATATCTTATTAGCATTATTGAAGAGATGTGAACAACATAATTGACAAGGTATTCATACTTTTACATCTCTAGGAGTGGCTTTCAGATGAGCACAAACCATCAATATTACCAAATTTGGCTACAGTGGGATCAACATCTTCAATATCGTACTGTACCCAGCACTGAGAACAGTCAACACTTTGAGTGTTTATTTTGAGTGTTATACCTTACATTGTGGCCACCCACACTTTGGAAATAGCTGTGTGAAACTGTTGATTTAAAAACTGACAATAAATCAGTCACAAATGAACAAGAGTAACCCTACCCTTCGCTGTTTCACAGACCGGTAAGATTAGGTCCTTGTGAAATGGACATTTTTTATTGGGTGCCAAAATCCCAAACAAATGTCCTTACTGGTTGGTGTCCTTACTGCTCCCATAGACTGTAAAAATGTAAAATTGAGATACAGGAACCACTTGTCTCGTACCAGGTTAAG
Source organism: Pleurodeles waltl (assembly GCF_031143425.1). Taxonomy (NCBI): domain Eukaryota; kingdom Metazoa; phylum Chordata; class Amphibia; order Caudata; family Salamandridae; genus Pleurodeles; species Pleurodeles waltl. The sequence goes on from NC_090437.1 coordinate 836,619,619, forward strand.
TGATTCCATACATTGACAGGCCACTGCTAAAAATCCAGGTCAGTTGCATTCCTGCATCCGCCGTGTTCTTAACTATAGCAGACACAGTGGGTAAGCTCAGGCCATTGGCACCAGAAAACTGTCTTGGCTGATGCTTTAGTTTACCCTGATCGCGAGGTGAGAGAGATGATAGCAAGGAACATACAGATTGGAAAATTTCAGGTTTAGGAATTGTAGGATAAGGAAGAAGAGAACAATAGAGAAAATGGAGTAATGGGGACAGGCACTTCTCCTGAATGGCAGGCGTGGCTCACCGCAAGAGGCTGTAGTGGAAAGTGAATACTAGTAGCAAGACTATTTGTATTCAAATCAGAACACTTGGAGGGAATAGGCAGGAGTGCTTTAATCACAGTATTAATAAATAAAAGTCAGCTCCATAAAAAAATAAAGCACCCTGCTCGGACCCTTTATGGCACCCAGTCAAGCTGTCTTCACCCTTTCCACTCTCCTTTAAAAGGCTGAGTCAATCTTATGTCCCAGTGTAAAATTTGAATGGATAAGCTTGAGGCATGAGTGGCCATGCATAAAGGTGGTCTGGGGCATGACAAATGCATCTGATGATATATATATTTACTCCAGAATTACCAGGTGTAAGAAACATTAGCAATTAAAAATAGGGCTGTGTGATTTGAGTGTCCTTGTATAACTGTACTTTACAGCTTTTTACCTGCAGCTGTTTGTGTCAAAGGGCAAGAAAATATTCAATCACATGGGTAGAAAAGAAACCGTTTAAGGCACCCAGAGGAAGTAGTTCAGATCAGAAATACAAGCCGTTTTGGTGGGGGCAGCCAGGAAGGGAAACTGCAGATAAAATGCATCTTTGGAGGAAGCAAGGCCATCTGTTGAATGATAACTGGTGAGGGTTTATGCCGGATGTTGACAGTCACTTGCCGCCGCACGTGATGTATCTGTAATGTCTCAATGGAAATTATCAGTGTTTCTTGCTAAGGATTTTCACAGGAACCAGAGCTAGGTGTTAACCAAATACAATTACTGGAACTGACGTCAGCCGAAACACAGTATTTAATGAAAAAAGGACCATTTGCGAGCCACGTCATTAATGGTCACTAGATATGCAACTAATGAAAACCAGCTCCTTTTACAGCATGGCATATATATCCCCCCAAATTAAGTGCTAAGGCTGCCTAGCATGCAATCAAATTCAAGGTTTGAGTTTTGCACTGCTAGCCATTTAACAGACTCCTAGAGATTTCATTCCTCTGTTGTAAAATGTCTTCATTGAAATTCAAGTCCTTAATAACAGCTCGTAAGACTTCCACTGAATGCCGTGGTTTCTATATTGCTGAACCGAGCCATCCTTCCAAGGTGAGTGTGTTGTATTTGCGTGCGTACCCTCGCGCACGGCCTCGCGACTAGAACCCCGATGGTGAAGGGGTTGCTAGGCGTTTTTGACGGCGGCGCGAGGGAAACGCTGAGAGAAGGCTGAAGGAGATGATGGTTGGACGGAGCGGCGGTATTGGGGGCGCTTGGAGACTGTCGAGCTGATTGTATTTTACCCATGTAAAATAAAGGTGATTTGCGCTCACCGTCCTCCTCGCATTCTTCATTTTGGCGACGAGGTGGTCCGGTCTCCAAGCACGGCGGGCCCACGCATCAGCTGTTTAACAGCTATTCACAACTTTGCCCCCAGCGCCTTATTCGTGTGCCAGCACGATCCTTGAGGATCTACACGAAGACAGCAGGCTTATTTTTTGGAACTGGCTTACTCCACCCCGTGGGAGGAGTTTCTTCCTCCTGTATTACGCCAACCAGCTATAGAAATTGCCTTTTTGTGTCTTGATGTGGAGAGGTTACATAATTGAAGATGAACCATTGATGAAGAAGGGTTTGGTTCTGCAGCGCCTCCACTGTACATTCAGAAACAAGTTTGCTAAAAATTTAATAAGGAAAGGAACACCTATACCCTCTGTAAGTGCATAATGGTCATTTACAATGCATTTGAGGAGTTATTTATTCATGATTCAACTAGCTAGGAAGCAATAAGGGCTGGTTGGATTATTTATTTATATTCAACATACAAAAACTTTTATAAGAAAGGGCGTTACAATTTCTGTTCCTGTTTCTAGGAATATTTGTTTTTATTTTATTTTTGGGTCCACCATGCAATCTGTTCTCCCTCCACCACCATTTCTAGAGAGCCCTGGCGAACCACATATAGTATGGAAGCAGTGGTACGATGCCTTCGAGACGTACTTAGGGGCGATTGGGGCATCACGGTACAGACCTGAACGCAAAAAGTGTCTTTTCCTGCATTCCATTGGTTTCGAAGGGAGGGCTATTTTTAAGTACCTACCGGACTTACAATTGGACGATGGTGAAATGGATGAGTACCAAATAGCTGTGAAGAAAATGAGCGTCAGGTTTGATGCTCCTCCCAGCTTAGTGGTGGCCAGGCATACGTTTTTTAAGAGAGAACAACGTTCTGGCGAAGATGTTGACACTTACATTTCGGCATTGCGTCTTCTGGCTGCGGAATGTCAGTTTGAAGCGCTGGGTGATCAACTCATTAGAGACCAATTTATTTGCCAAGGGACAGACAAGTCTATCAGACAGAAATTGTTATCGTTGGACAATCCAACATTGACTGAAACCATAAAAATTGCAAAGAGCATCGAATCTTCGATCAAGTCGTCCAGAGAAATTGAACAGACAGCAGCTACCAGGGTCAACGTCGTCACCAACAAAGAAGATAAAAAACCAGTAGTTAAAACAAGCGGACAGAAGAACATTAAGTTTGCTAATTCTAATGGTTTTTTTAAACAAAAAAATGTTTGCTTTAGATGTGGAAATATGCCTCATCAAAAAGGGTTTAAGAGTTGTCCTGCATGGAATATCCAATGCAGGAATTGTGGCAAGGTTGGGGATTTTGCTAAAGTGTGTCAAGGTGGCAAACGTGAATCTGTCGTGACAGTGATGGATGAGAATGAAGAAGCAGTTGAGCACCTCATGGGAGAGGTTCAGGATATGGTTTTAGTTGTTGATAGTGGAGTGGTTAAGTCTGGTGATCCCGATAACTGTGTGGATCGTATGTGTGTGTTAGAGTTGGAAACAAGTCCTTGCGTTTGCTGGTGGACTCAGGGGCTAGGATCACCATGATTACTCTCGACTTGTTCAAGCAGAATTGGAAAGAGCGAGCTCTTGAGCCACCAGACAGGACTCCAGTGTCTTATGAAGGGAGGAAGATTGAGCTTCAAGGTTTTTTTGAGGATATACTTGAGTTTAGGGGGAGACGTATACATGGGAAAGTTTATGTAGCGGCTAAAGGTTTGAACATTTTAGGTTGGTTCCATCAGGGTTTGTTTGGTATGGTGTTGCGACCAGGTACATTAGAACAGGTTGCAGTGATTAGAGAAACGGATGTGATTGAAGGTCTACTCAACGAGTTTCCCAAAGTTTTTTCAGGTGAGTTGGGAAAGCTGAAAGGTTTTAAACATAAGATAAAAGTAAAATTGCATGCTGCCCCTGTCAAGCATAAGATTAGGTCTGTGCCTTTCAGTGTGAGAGAAGATCTGGAAAGAGAATTAGAAAGTTTACAGAACAAGGGGATTATAGAACCCATTGAGTCCTCTTTGTGGCTTTCTCCACTGGTGGTAGCGAAGAAAAAGAATGGAGAGTTGAGAATTTGTGTGGACCTGAGAGCGCTCAACAGAGAGATATGGGTGGGCTCACATCCCTTACCTAATATAACTGAAATGTTGTCTATCATTAAAGGCGCAAAGGTGTTTACGAAGTTAGATTTGGCCAGTGCATATCATCAGGTGGCGCTGGATTCCGATTCCAGGTATTTGACAGCATTTGTATCGCCTTTTGGTGTTTTCCAGTTTTGCCGCATGCCGTTGGCGTCTGCAGCCTCAGTGTTTCAAAGGATTATGTGCACATTGTTGAAAGGTATTTCCAATGTACTGGTGTTTCAGGACAATGTTTTAATTCACGCCCCTGATCTACAGGCGCATAACAAGATCCTCAGACAGGTGTTGCAGAAATTCAAGGATCATGGCATTGTTCTTAGAAGGGAAAAGTGCCAATTCATGAAATCCTCTGTGGAATATTTGGGTCATGTGATTAGTCAGGAGGGTGTTAGCCCGAAACCTGGTTTGATTGATGCTATTAAGGCAGCACCTCCGCCTTCTGACAAAGCTGGGGTGAAAGCGTTTTTAGGCATGTGTGAGTTTTACTCCCGGTTCATACCGGAGTATGCTAGTCGGGTTAGAGTCTTGTCAAATTTATTGAAGGATAAGACCAGTTTTGAGTGGAGTGCTGAGTGTGAACGAGCGTTTGAAGATATCAAAGTCCACTTAACTCAAGCCAAAGTGTTAAAACCGTATGACCAAAGGTTGCAATGTTGATGCCAGCAATATTGGATTGGGGGCTGTGTTGACTCAAACTGTTGGGAGTGATGAAAACACCATTGGCTTCGCATCCAGATTTTTAAGGGCGCCAGAGGTGCATTACTCCGTCATCGAAAAGGAGTTGCTGGCCTGTGTCTGGGCCATTGAAAAATTCAGAAGCTATGTGTGGGGAAGGCATTTTGTATTAAAGACAGATCACAAGCCTTTGGTTTCAATCTTAAAAGGAACAAATGATAAGACAGGCACACCTACAATTGCTAGATTAGTAGCTAGGCTCATGCAATACGATTTTGAGGTCATGCATATTCCTGGCGGAAGGAATATAAGAGCAGACTATTTGTCGAGATTTCCCAGTCAGTTGAGCTCGACGACTGATGAGATGGTGGACGATGAATGTTGTATGATTGCAACGGTTGAGGTTGACCATGTCTGTGTTTGCTCTGAGACAGAGTGGAAGGAAAAGTTGGCTGGAGACAATGAGTTGTGTGCTGTAATGAGGTTCATTGCTGAAGGATGGCCTTATGAAAAAGAATTGACGTTGGCGAGCCAGCCATTCTGAAAAATTTCAGATGAACTTACAATTGAGGAGGGCATTCTCTTGAGAAATGATAAACTCATTCCTCCGGAGGAATTGAGGAGTTTAATAGTGAAGAAGGCGCATGAAGGTCATTTGGGCACCACTATGACCAAAAGACGAATACGTGACAACTTTTGGTGGCCACGTATGGACAGTGAAATTGAGCATTTGGTAAAAAACTGTGCTATATGTTCTAATTCTGACAAGAGTCTGAAAACTGCGACACCACCCCTTATGCCTATTGCGTGTCCTGGAGGTCCGTGGCGGAAGTTGGGGGTGGATATGGTGGGACCCTTTCACTTACTTGATTCCAGACTACGGTATGCATATGTAGTAGTGGATTATTTCTCGAAGTGGCCTTATGTCAAATTTGTACAGGAGCCTAATGCTAGATCTTTAGTGACCTCCTTAAGAGAAGTGTTTATGAATGAGGGCTTTCCAGAAGAAATTATTTTGGACAATGGTGTTCAGTTCGTGTCTGATGAGTTTAAAGCATTTCTGAACCATGGTTCAGTCAAACACCTGAGATGTTCCCTCTATCAACCTCAAACAAACAGTTTGGTGGAGAGATTTAACCCTGTGGTGGGGGACTGTATCAGGTGGGCTCTGAAGAATGGGTGTGATGTGTTGGCATCTGTACAGGCTATGCTTTGGTTTTATAGGACAACTCCTCATTCTACCGCGGGGTATCTCCTTTTGAAGCTCTGAAAGGGAGAAAGCCGAGTACCCAAATCAAACCTGGGTGGATGTCTAAGTTTTTTGAACAAATGCTAGTTGGAGAGCGTGCTGATGTTATCAGGGCCAATGTGGAAAACAAGCAGTTTACACAAAAGAGATACTTTGACAATAAGAAAGGGGCTAAAGAGTCATTTTTGGTGGAAGGTGATTGGGTAGTGATAAAACTGCCAACGTTTGTCAAGAAAGGTAAAGCAAAATTTTCCGATCCTGTTTGTGTTGAACGTGTTTTGGGCAATGCAGTGAGGGTGCAAGGCAACAAGTGGTGGAACAAATCCAAGGTGGTTAAACTGAAGGGGAACTGGGATCCTCAGGGTGTCACCAGGCGAGAGTTAGTGTTAAGATCGGACATGAATAAGAGTGGTGATGAGGGTCTTGTGTTACTCAGGAGTGATAGAGTACGAAAGTTACCTTGGAAACTGTGTCATGAATGGGTTATTACTCTGCAAACTGCATGACTTTTCTGCAAACTGCATCAATGTTAATGTTTTTTTTAATGTCTTAGTTCTTTTGTTTTTGTTTTAGGGGGAGGTTTGTTAATATTTGTTTAAAATTTTTTTACAAAAACTCTATGTTGTATTTGCGTGTGTACCCTTGCGCACGGCCTCGCGACTAGAACCCCGATGGTGAAGGGGTTGCTCGGCGTTTTTGACGGCGGCGCGAGGGAAACGCCGGGAGAAGGCTGAAGGAGATGACGGTTGGATGGAGCGGCGGTATTGGGGGCGCTTGGAGACTGTCGAGCTGATTGTATTTCACCCATGTAAAATAAAGGTGATTTTCGCTCACCGTCCTCCTCGCATTCTTCAGAGTGTCAATCGACTGATTAAAACAACTGTTAAAAATGAAATCATACTGCATTATGTTCTCGCTGCAGCCTGGGGAAAGGGGCAGAATGGAAACCACAGTAAGGCTGAACCCCCTGATGGAAACAATCACGGGAAAGAAGTAATTGATTCAAAGTACATTTTTAAGACGTTATATACCACTGAGAGCAGTGACACACATCCACCATAGAAGCCAATAAACCTCAGCTCAAAGGGAATTGTTACTAAGCAGCACTTCTTGTTTGGGTTTGACAGCACATTTCAAGGAAGGTGGCAGCCGGTGTGGTGCTGGTGTATTTTCCCTGGTCACCAAAATCATTAACTTACCTACGAGGAAGAGTGATCGTAGCTCTTTTCAAATCAATGCATGTGGCCTGTCTCTTTTCAGGCAGCCCAAAAAGGAATCATAGAGAGAGAAAAACAGCATTGTCCCACACCCCATTCTCCTTCGTGTGCACATACTTCCAGAGGCCCCTAGCAACTATTATTGTACCGCAACTCTAAGCCAGTCCAGATATTGTTCCTACCATTACAGCAGTACCTGGATTGGCTGGGGCAGACAACCTCACCACTCATTACTGAGCCTGGGAGCTGCAGCCTTAAGTCACCCCAGGATCTAGTATGTACAGGTGGAGAGACTTTGAGCAGCCTCTAGTGCTCATGTTGGGCTGCCCGGAAAAAGGCAGCAGTCCAACCCAATATGCGCACTTGGGTGCCAGGTGCGCTGCAGCTGGCTCCTAACTCTGACAGTGCTATTCTATCAATAATATTGTTAATCCCCACCCCCACAGACACGCACTGCCTTCTCCAGGAGTCAGGACCCGCCTCAGGCTTCAATACTGCAACTGACCGAGCCGCAACAGAATCAATGCAAAAACACTTTCAGTATTATTCAACTCACATTAAATTGGGGGGGGGCAATATATAGGTTTGGGCAAAGCACCAATGCTCTAAGGGAGCAACGCTGATTCTTAAAAGGCTAGTTGTGATAAAATGGAGAAAAAAAACTATAGCCATAATTGTGTTTTTTTCACATTGAATAAAGTCATGGTTATGCCAATAGAGCAGCAGGATTCGCAGGCGAGGTGCAGGTTAAACAAAAACAATTAAAGTAACATGCATACTTACATGAAGCAATATTGCAAGCTCCAATAAACAAAACGATTAAGGACAAGAGTCTGTTTTTAATAGTTAGCATTTTACTAATATATATCATATGGAAATATATGACATCAAAATACAAATATTATACTACTCATCAAACTTTCAATATCATTATTTCTAAAGCCCTTCTGATTGCACAAATATTCATAAAATAATTTGCAGGGCTGGACTGGCGAACCAAAAGCACAACCTGCAAAAATTAACAAATCATCCACTTTCCCTCCATCACCTTGTGCAATCTCCCTCTTTTTGATTGATCCATTCTCTGTCTCCTCTGCTCTCTCTCTTCTCCCTCTCTAATCGCTTTCTCTCTATCTCCACCCTCAGTACCGGCTTGCGGTGCATAATCAGGGTAGTGAATGCACAGGGCGATAATTAATTTAAAAAAATGTTGCTTTATTGTTGCCACCACCTGACGTCACCAGCACCCCTCTCCTCTGCTGCAGGCAAGCTGCAGGTACAAGCTCCCCGGCTGCCCTGCGGCCAATCCTGACACTGTTGAGAGCAGCATTAGGATTGGCAGGGAGCGGCCAGCCAGGGCGCTTTCAGGCAGACTGGGCACCTCTGCCCTGCTCTCTCCAGCCTGACAATGCAGTGCCGGCCTGGAAAGAGCCTACTGTGCATGTGTGTTTGCCCGGCCAAGCATACATGCGCAGAGGAAGAGTATGGTGCACTCCCCCTCGGTGCTTGTCACAGCCATTGGCCCGGCCCCTTTTACTAAAAAATGATAAAAAATGATAATAAACATAGTTTATTATAATTTTTTAGAAAAGGTTTGCAGCTGCTGCTGCTGGCGTGGGCCAACGCTCCACCACCCTAGCGGAGGAGCCGCACCTGTTCACCCTCCCTCCATCTTTTTCCCTCTCATTTGAAGCCTCCGGATACCTGCTGCAGTTAACTTCGGAGAGCTGGAGAGAATGACACATAACAGGAGTGGCCCTCAGCTTTCAGATCAAGCCTCAAAGGGCTCCAGCCACCTGGGAAATGCCTGGTGGAAAAAAAAGGCCTGTCCAGCCCTGAAATTCAGCCTGAAACCAATTAATATATACCTTCAAAATCCTAAAATTGCCTAAAAGTAATGATTAGTTATCACTGAGGATAAAATTAACAGTGACATCTTAATTACCATGGGGCCAGTAACCGTAGTTACCTGCCCCATTGAAATTATGAGATCCACAGAAAAACTGCGGATCTATTTTTTTAACAGATTTTAGCTGCTTAAATCAGCCATAATTTCTAGGTGAAATGTCAGCCCTAATGAGCAATTACCAGGGAGATTGTAGCTGAGAATATCTGTGCCCCCTGCAATTCTTCATCTTCTACTGGGCACTCAGGGTCCAGCTTGTAATGGGGTGTATTTACCGTACCTCCTGGGTCACCAGCATCCCTTGTACCAAGAAAGTCACACATTTTTACTGGCCACTCATAATGAGGGCATAAATAGGATATATAGGTTTTGCATGCTTAAATTACTCATCCTGTCTTGTGGAGGCTAGCAACACAGGTAATCCAATTTATAATTGGTTGTTTGAAAATATGTAATGAAAGCAATAATAACTGCACATGTTAGCCATGCTTGGGCTAACACAGGTTTAGAATGCACTGTGTGGTTGATATGAGGGGCAGAATAAATCACACCAATCTTGGATGAGCACCAAAGGGAGTCCTGAATGTTTGTGATTATTTAGTCTTAGAGCCTGCCTCTCACTTAGTCCTACCCCAAAGATACTGGAAGACTTAATCACATTAGGCCTTGTATGTTGAAGACTGGCCCTCCTCATGAGCAGCAGTTACATGTTCTGAAAGGTTTTAAGAAATTATTATCCCTTGGGTCCAATAGATTAGGAATGGCTGACTGGGTTACAGTAAATGCACACTTTTCCCTGTCTCCACCGAAAAATATTTCTGCTACACAGATTCCTTATCTTTCTTTTTAAAGGGACTTCACATGTACATTCCTGTACAGCACAGTGATGCAACATGCATGTTTAGTCCACCTCCAACCAAAGGCAAAAGAAATGCTGATGTCAGAACATGACCACAGTCAAAATGCCTCAAAACCCAGACAGTGAAAACACTACCATGCCTGATCATTGAAAAAAACGTTTAATATCATTATTTCTAAAGCTCTAAATTATAATCAACTTCACAGAAGGACTCATCTCTTTATAATCAAGTACATGCTCTATTCGCAAATGCCTATCCTAAATTCTAATGCATCTTTGTGATTATTGTTTGTTTCCATGGCTTTAAAGCTTAAGTAGGTAACGGCCATACACTGCTTAAGAGTCCAAATTATGTTTAAAGTTCTGTTTATGCTAGGATCATTATGCAGAGGATTGCAAGAAGAGGTCAGGTGTGTTATTAATGTACACTTTGTTGTTAGGAATGAATCCCTTAGGCCCCAAGTGTAAATGTCTGCATTAGTGTACCTATGAAATAATATTGGTGTGGTTGAGAGACACACTTATGTAGAAGAGTAACATGAGGAAGATGTTAGTCATTTTTTCAATCAATTTGAACTATATGACCACATGTTCTTTGGAGAAAGGTAAAGGGCCAGACAGTTCAATTACACAAATTATTAGAGCAATAGAGTGCAAATGCAACATGTCGTTTGGACGAATGAGAGAAAACTTTGGAGGCAAATACTTTAACAGAAGGAGAAACTGAAGACAGATTAAGAAATTAAGAAAAAAATTATGAATACACCAAAAAAGTGGTTGACTGTGGAATGTTATCAAACTGCAAAATGTATAAAACCTTGTAAGATACACCCACAAATGTAAGAACACTTGATGTTAAAGTAAACTCTCATTACTGATTGCAAACACTGGGTCAAAATTGGCGACCAGTATTTTCCTTTAGTGCAGGTCAATGTCTTTCAAAGTTTATCACTTCCAGTTTCCCGAGAGAAAAGCTTCGCTCTTCGAAGATGGTTGTTGCTGCATAATGAGGAAATTTCCACTGTTATTAAACGAGGTGAAGCAAGAAAATGTGTGTCTTTTTTTCTTCCAGTTTACCTGTTGAAGTCCTTTACTATCCACAGTGGAACGTCACAGGAAAAGCTTGGCGCTCCTTTCTCAGTGGCTTGGCAAATCCAAAATTAGATGCAGACAGTGTTTGCATAAAATGGTGGCTTCTCAGAAGAGTGCTAATTTCACAATGGCCTGCGGAATTTCCTGACTCAAATTTCTTCAGGTGTGACCTGGAGAAATTTGCGTGGAAATGCATAGAGTGTTGGAAAATGGGAACATATGAGCCTTTAGTAGTAATACAGAACTTATAATTAGCACTACACAATGTAATGTAGGTTTTTTTCAATGTGTCATAACTATTTACCAATACAGAGCTCTATGGCACACGTTTACACTGATGTGTCAGAAATTCTGATGCATCTGTTGGCACTAAAGTGACCTATTGCTTGAGTTGCGTCATTAAACTGACAGAACTCCAGTAAGGCGAGGAGAGTCCTATTGGAAAAAGCCCTTGTTCAATTTTACGCTTGGTCAGAGCAGGCATTAACATTTTGATGTAGTGAAGTTGGAGAGTGATGCAATGAAATGTTATACATTTCACTGAGTCAGTTCTATGTGACCTTTTCCGTCGGAACACCTACCCTGCATACATTATACCTGGTGCAGGTATAATGTGATGCAGGGCTTTACAAACTGATGTATTGGAGCAGTGTAGTGCACCTATAACGCCGCCACTGTGTCAACAAAAATGGTGCAGCTGTGGCTGAAGAGGCTTGTAAATGAGGCCCTTTGCTTCCTAGAGGCGTTCTCTGGGTGTTTAAATGGGTATTCCCACACAATACACGTGAATTTCAAGGCATTCCCAGATACACAAGGTTTTGTAAACCTGGGAATGCCTCAATATCTTATGCCTCCAAGGGCAGGCGTAAGGGAGGAGCAAAGGGGAGAAATAACATTATTCCTCCCTGTTTTTCCTCTTTCTATGTTGTGCTGCATTCTGCAGCACACACATAAATAGGAAATCACCTCCATGGACTGATTTTGTGCAGGAAGGTACCCCCTCCTGCACAAAATCAATCATTCCACAATGCAGACACCCTTGCACCATGGTTAGAGGGTGCCTGTGTTGGTACAATGCAGCCCATTGTGTGCCAACACAGGGGGACAGGACAGAAATATGCCGTAATATGTAGATACTGTTAGCACACCTGACCTTAATAAGTAAACTTACAAGGGGACGCGAATAGGTCGATGAACCTTTTGACTCGCAATTAAGAAGTTCTTACCATAGCTCCAGTACATAATCAACAAACAATATACGATAATCAACAATCATTAGTAATCAACAAAATCAATAATCAATGGTGTCACTAAGTGTCACGCACCATGACCTTTCAGTCATGAATAACCACACCTTTAGTAAAAGTTTAAAATGATTATTTTCCTATATTAACAATGCTAAGGTCATGTAGATTAATCTCAAAATCAAATGGAACACATACAGAAACAATACTGGTTGTCCAAAGTGGTTGAAGAAATGCAATCTAATCAAAGCTTGAGCTACAACACATTCTAAAGTTACAGTGCAAATCAATAGCAAAATCAGCTGCGTCAATGAAATAAAGTACATGAAGTTTAGCAGAGAAATTCATCAAGCATTAGTCCCTGTTATCATAAGTCGGGATCCTTAACTATCGTTGGATTAGCATCAGCATGTTGGACTTCGTGCAAAACATCTTAGTAACACAAATTTGGAAAAACATCTAACTATGGCTCTATCAAAATAGCGCAGTTGGTACCTAGAAAGAAAAAACAAATATACATGGTAATCACAGTACGAAATATACCTATCCTCAGGGTGGATCAGCAAAGCAGAATTACTCTTCATCCTCTGGACTTCAGTCTATCAGCAAAGCATCAGGTTTCAAATCAGAATTTTAAAAGGGCAAAGTCATTAAGCATTAAAGTTAAGCACGTCTCTAGTAAAGACGCACAAGAAAAGCAATAACCTTTTAGTTAGGAAAATATGGGCAGTAAGCTGTCTTCTCTCAGAATGAGTTTGGGACTGTCTGCAAGGGCAGAATGCACTGTCTTCTCTCTCTGCAGCGTTGTTATATTAAAGTTACCTAAATTATCCCCTAATTCCCTATTGGTCAGTTAATCGTATGTTCACACTCTGACCAATAAAACTACTATACCAAATCTATGAATTCTAATATTTCTCCATTCTCATGTTGTTGATTGGTTCATCTTGCATTGTCCTCATCATCCGGCTTGTCAGGTAACAATATTGTTGCAGCTACTACTTTAGTCAGTATCTTCATTGTTCTTTTCCTGGGAAAGTCAGCCTCACACACATTACACATAAAATGTTGCATTAGCAAGAACATCATCTTTTAGCAGTCGGTTCACACGAAAAGCTTCCGTTATGAGCACATCTAGACAATACAATAGACATTTCACAGTTTAATTCACTTGGTCAGCACATTTATTAAACACTAAGAAATACATCTTTTACATGAGGCCTGGGGAAATAGGCCAAGACACTAGCTAAGTTAAGGCCTACAATTAATAAAACTAAAGCTTAATTCATAACCTTCAGTATGACATATTACTACATTAGTCTAATAGATAGTCAACATTTCATACTATTTAATCATTGATTAGTACACTTCGTTAACATAGGTGGCCGTTCTTTGTGATCACATTTTCAAATGCGTGCATTATTTTTCTACGTTATTACATTTTCAAAAATACATAAACACTCATTAATAGTTTTTATTAAGACACCTGCGCCAGCAATACAGCGCATTTCTGCCCTTTCCCGGTGGCGTCCGACCTGCACCATGGGCCGTGTAAATATGGCTCACAATTTCTTCATTAGAATAATTGATGCGCTTACTCACACTCAAGGAGCACACATTTCTCGTCTCCCTGTTATTATTTACTAGACGCCCCCTTGCTACATTGTTTTGCTTGCATTTTAAGGGAAAGAGTTCAGGGCCATGGTTAGTTTTCTGCTGCTTTGAGAATCCTTACACTTAACTGTAAACACACTCCCATCTGTTCATCAGCGAACAATAAAAGACCCCCAAAAATGATTGCCAATGGTTCTGATTTTAGGTTGTATTATTTGTTTATGCTCAGCTTGTACAATTTTGGTGAGGGTTAACACGGCCCTTTGTAAATAACCGAAATGCATGATTCAGCAGAAGAAGGACGACTGCAAAGATGAACTGACATTTGTAAATTCACCTAGGAAGTGAAAAAATATATTTGCCATTTTCACTAAGTAGAACCCATTCGCCACTCTCAGACCATTTCTTTTTCTTATATTGTGTAAAGTGTAGCCATTCGCTTCAATTCGGAAACCATTGTAAACGAGGGAAGTTCCAAATGAAATCACACTTGCTGCACGACTCAGAAGTTAACTTTGTAGTAAAGTACTCATCCGTGGGTCGTCTTTACCCCTGCTAAATGTATACAATGTAATTTATAGGTCGAGGCAAAGGAGGGAGGGAACCAAACTTTGGATAATGACGCGCGGCTACTGATTTGCAAGAAACCGTTAAGTATTATAGACAGGTAAGACTATCACTAGCCAGTTAATTTAAGAGGCTACTAATGGAAGGCACCTTGGCAGTGGAATTAATCAAATCTACGCTATTGTTCATCATAACACATATAAAAGTACTTGCTACTTACCTGCTAGAACACTCCCACAGGTTTTCCATCGTTAAATACGACGCCTAAGATGTTACAAGAGCGTAGTCGCATCTGTTTCAGCACGAACTTGGCCATGTAAAAAACGGAACTGCAAGTGATGATTCAACGACGTTACCACTGCGCATTGCATCCATTCATATTAAAGTTGGTACAGTAATTGGTCGTTCGAAAATACTAGGAAAAAACACTTGGAACAAGTTATTTTTTAATGTTCTTCTCTGCTATACAGTTTGCATGTTCTACCCCACGTTTTCCAATGTTTTATTAATGTGTAGAATCTAGGGATACCTATAGCTAACTCTAATACAACGCCAGAATGGATGCAACAGCAGATCAACATGTTGTTTTCAATGCAAGCACGTAATTTAAAACGTGTGAATAAACAACTAATTGAGAACTAAATAAAAGAATAAAACTGTGATTCAGTGTAAATAAATGTCGGAAATTACTCAGTTGCGTTGACGGAGGTGCCTCCCGCCAAATTATGAATTGTCTGCTTACCAAGCAGACATTTCAAGCATTGACAGGTAGTGCCTCTACAGAGGTCTATGCTAATGTATTGTAATTTTGCAGGACGGATCAGTCAAACATGTTGGAGCCGTAAGTCATTTTATTTTTTCAAAAAGAAAATCTCAAACCAGGACTTCCTTTTTTTAAAAAAAAAAAAAAAAAAAAAAACACTGATCCCCTCGCCATGGACACCATAGAATAGGGAGCAGAAAATACAACAATGGCGTGAAAGGTTGACTCTGCTGGGCTAAAAAGCATAGCTTTGTGTTTACATGGGTAGCCTGCTGGAGTTTTTAAATCTGCAGGTAAAACTGCTACACCTGTGAGAGAAAGCTATTCTACTTGTTTATATACCAGATAAGTCACATGTTCCTAAAATCTATTTTCACTTTGAAGGGCTGTAGTTGATCCTATGAGAAATAATAGAGTACAACTAAAATACAATTTTGGCTAACTTTGGGTTAAGTTAAGCTACAGAATTGACTCAACCTCTGTTTAAATCAAATTGGATAGTGACGTTGGATATTGATAGATATACAGGAACTCTAACTTTTAAAAAGTTTGACTTTTCCTGGCTGAAGCACCAAGAGGCTAATTAGCATTAGCCAACAAGCAGGTGCCCTGTGCCCATGCTTTTCCCTTAACGAGGAATGAAAACAGTTCCCAGAGTAGAGATAGTTTATGGGACATTTGTCAGGAAGATCTAGGTGGGAGGTATGTGATTAATTTCAACTCACAAAAAAGTGTGAGGATGATACAGGAACTTCATTAATTTTAAAGAGACCAGGGTGAGGCCATAGTGAAGTGTAAAAGAAGACCTAGCAAAGACTAAGGCCTTTTAGTTCTAGGGTATAGTGTAGCAGTTCAGGCACTAAGCAACTGGTATGAGAAGCTGGTCCCAGAAGCAGTTTGGTGTGCTTTAGGAGAAGACTACTTTTTTCCTCAGCCATTCTGCCCATCACTTCCACCGGTGATCTGCCCACCTCATCCAGTGGAAGAATGTTTCAGTCATATGGGATCTCATTTAGTGACTATCCAACTTAGAAAGCATGTCTTCGGGTACAGCTTTCAACATTGTCCAGCTGGAAGATTTTGAATTCCATAAAAAGACTAACCCATGAAGTAAGAACTTTTTCTGGGACAACACACTGGGGGCCTAATTTAGTCTGAGGGTCTTATTACGAGTACGGCAGTCTGAAGACAGCCGTACTGACTTGGCAGTGCAAGCGCCGCTTCCTGTGGCGGTCCAACTGCCCGATTTGAATGATGGAGGTCAGACCGCCACAGGACTGCTGCCACCACCAACTCCTGACCCACTGCAGCGATGGCATTCAGGAGAGTGCCGGATTATGGAGGCGGTGCTGGCAGTGGCACCACTGTCCAAATTACAGTCTGCCTTTCCACTGACCTTTCCATGGCAGGGACACAGGGGGCCCCTGTACTGATATTGCCCATGTAGTGGGCAGTGCACTGCCCCCCTGCCAGCACAGTTGGTATGTGCACTGTCTGCTGTGATAATAGTGTGCATACCAACTGTGTGTCAGGAATCTCCAAGGTGCCTCCTGCGTTATCTGTCAGCATCCCCAGGGATTAGGGTTAAATCATAACTCTGTTCTTGGTTAAACCTTCATGTTTCTAAGTAAACATAATGTGCTGTGTTACATAATTGGTTTTAGCAATGCTTGTTTTACCAATGCTTGTTTGCTAATGTGAGCAGGTGTAGACATGTGCTTCTAATTGGGCGTGGTGTAGACATGTGCTTCTAATTGGGTGTGGTGACTCACCCACATGTGGAAACTCAATTGCTTTCCTGATTGGCTATAAACAGCAGAGTGAAGCATGCCTCCCTGCTTGGCTTTGTTTTGCTTCCTGATCTCAGCATCTGATTTGGCAGTCCAGCCCCTGCTGTCATCCTCGTATTCAGGACCTTTGAGGCAATTCTTTTCTTTGTTTCTGTACCAGCTGACACCAGGCATTCCTCCAACACTCCAGAAAAGACTGCAGCTAAGTGACTAGTATTCTCCAGGGAGTTTGTTCTTTGAGTGCCGCGCTTTCCTAGAACAGCTGGTGTATTTCAGACCTCGTATTTTGGCAGAGTGCTTATCTTGAAGAGACAAATGCATTTCTGAACATTCTACTTTATTATTGTAGTTACTTGCCTAAATGTGCTTCAGGAAATCTGCTTGAGCTCAAGTACTATAAAAAGTGACAGTGCAATTTTAAAAGAGCATTTATGTGACTTTTCGTTCTCTAATAGCATAACTCTTGGATTTAAATTGTGTAATTCATGCCTGTGTTTCAGGTTTGAGGAATTTGCTTTTGAAGGGTTTTTCACACACACAATGAAACCAAACCAAACTGTGCCACCCTAACTGTTTAAACCCAGAGTGGACATTTGTATTTCTTGGATTGTTTTTGTTCCTTTTAGTTTAACCCTATGCATGCAGGAAAGTTATATGTGATATAATCAATGCCCTTGTTTGTCTTTCTTGTGCATGATAAGTGCAGCCACAGTTCTAATTGTAGTGTGCAACAGTGAATCTCTGTGAAGCCAGCCCTAGTGTCATAGTCCTTATTGTTATGGTACTCAGTTTGGGTTTTTGTTAATGCAGTGTTAGTTATTATTATCCAAGAAAATTGCTGGAGCATCCCGGTGTTCTTCTACCGCTCCCGTGTCCATTTCAGAAAGAGAGATTTAGTTTGAAGGAAGTTAAGTGCACTAACTCTACTATCACTCTGTCAACAATGACCTGCCCCCGAAGATACAGGGTGCCTGGCTGGACCAGCAAGACGTGGCAGTGTTTTGTTTCTCTCTCTTCCACTCCACCTGTTCTTTTGGGACGCCTGCTGGGGTTTCTGTGTCCACCAGGAAGTGCTAAGAGGTGTTCCAGGAGGTCAGGGGGCATACCATTGGCACTGCAGACATCCTGCTTTTCAGGTGAGTGGCCCCGTCTCAGCACTGTGCTGGCGGCGCAGTCAGTGCAGCTGCCATTGATCTTGGCCAAAGCCAATGCCTCTGCACTGACTGTGTCGCCAGCCCCATGGGAGCCACAAATGCAGAAGTTGGGAGGCCACTGGCTTGGCGGAGTCCTACCAACCGCCACATTGGCGGTAGGGTTGTCTGACCGTCAGGGTCTTAATTAGGCCCTTAGATTTCATGTATAAGTTTACCATTGTTAATTGGGCCCTTAGACTACAGGTCCAAACTTAGACTTCAATTCTAAACTTAGACCCAAGTTTACCTTTGTGAAGCAGGCCCTTTGTGTGGGTGACTTTTGTGACCAACTTGAAATCATATCTGGGTCCCAATCCAGAGAACAGTGATTTCTGAATGGAGCCTTATTTTTCCTTGGTGCTGTATGTACTAAAAGTGTAAAAGTCATGCCTCTGGTTCACCTCATTGGATCATTGTTGGTTCATTTTTCTAATTAGTTTTAGAAGTTGTTTGTAGGATTTTTAGTGTGTTCGGTTTTCACTTTAGAATTGTTTTGTACTGGTGAATACTTTAATCGCTTTTCCATAATTTTAACATGTCTGCTCTTTGCTGTAGCTATTAGGGTTTGAGTCCAGGTTTACTTTTTTAACTTTAGCTTTGGACCTGATAAAAATGTAGACTTATTACTTGGGGAGTAATAACATCCTCTCCAATTAATAACCCATTTTCTTACCATGTCCGCGTAAAGTGAAGGGGAAAGCACGTCCTAGCAAAAGTAGATGGATAATAACAGGAAGAGGCTATGGCCCAGATTTACTATGATTTTGATTTATGGTGCAGCCCGACGCAAAATTCTTCTAGGCATTCACTAAGTCACACAAGGTCACTTTGGGTGATTTTGTAAATACAAAATAACACAACGCAGGACATAGTGCTGACTTGCTTATCTTTGCGTTTGGTAGGAATTACATTTGTAGAACATAGGCATTGCCACGCATCCACCCATGTATTTTGACATAAACCCAGATTTACAAATGAGTTTCTGAAAGAATGGTGTTGCTAACTGACAAAGGCTTACCAAGGAAAATATCTTAATTTCCCATTGTTTCTTTCTCTTTCCACGCCAGCTGCATGCTGCAGCAGACAATGAAAGAGGTGCAAATTGTCTTGCTGTTTCACGTTGCCTGAAATATTAATAAATGTGCCCTAGAGTGTTTTCCTCTGGAACACAAGTGACCTGCCTTCATCCTTACCCTGTCCATCAAGCATGTACCACTTGAACAATGCTGTGACTGGGTTTCAAGATCACAGCGAGAGAGATGGTAGCATTCACATTTTACCAATTACAGAGTCCAGGAGCAGAAGTATATACAAGTGGCTGGATATTGTGTTTCAAGGGTTTTTTTCTTCTGTTTTTCAGTTTCCAGGCTCTTCTCCTCTAATTGCTTGTGGTTCTCATCTTCTTTTTCTCAATTTCAGTGATCTACGTGTGCTCCTTCCTTTCTATGGTTACCGAACATGACTTGATTTGTTTTGGCCTCTCAACTCTTTAGCTGTATATCTGATATCTTTCATGCCTCTGTTCATCTGGCCCCCATCTCAAATGACGTACATCCAGCCGGATTGTATATTCTTGGAGAGGTGTTAATCCACTCCAAACAGAGAAGGTGAGCATAGGTACACCTCATCACAGCCCCCTGCGAAAGTTAAAATAAAGCTTATCATATTTTAATGTTACCTCACTGACATTCCGCAGTATTGAAAAGGTAGTTTTGATTAAAGTGGATTGTAAATTTATCTTGATGGGATGCACTCAAGAGTGTGCAGAAACAAAGGCTATGGGAATGTCTCATTCAGGGATTTCTGTCACAAAGTATATATATAGATATATAGAAGAAGGAAGAATCTTTCAGTAAGCGTGCAGGGCAATTGTTTGCCTGCCTTGAATGAAAGGCATTTCTCATTCTCCTGCATAAATTCCTTGGGGGAATTACTCATATTTCATTGACTGACTTCTATTTTTGGCCAATTTTTAACATGTGTGTTATATTTCTACAGAATATTACTTAGGAATAAAATGTATTATTAGTATTATCACCATTCTGAACAATTGTCATGGTCGATCAACAGTACTTGATTATATTGTTGAGTCTCTCTTCTTTTTCTCTACAGACGAACATTAGGGTACTACCAAACGTATGTATTATTATTATTATTATTTTTTGTTGTTGTTATTAATGTTACTAGTAGTAGTAGTAGTGGTCATAGTAGTAGTAGTAGTAATGATCTTAATCATAATATAATATATAACAATTATAATAATATTATGATTGTTGTTGTTGTTATCATGTTATCAAAGGTGCAATGCTGAAGACAGAAGAAAAGCTTATTGGTCATTTAAGGCATTAGCTACCCCAAGTTCATTAAAGGTTCACAAACTATACCAAGGACATTTGTCCTTAGGAGTTGTTCTTTGTTGTATGATGTAATACTAAACTCACAGACAAAAGTCAATATTGTCTCACATTATCCATGGAAAGATGTATGCATGTGTGTGTATGTGTGTATGTATGCATGCATGTATCTACTTACAGGTGTGTGTGTGTGTTTGTATAGCACACATCTAGCTAGAGCAAAAGTGTGCAGAACATGGGTGTAATCCCAAGTATACAATTCAGAATGGCTTACAATAAGTCTCATAATTCATGGACAGTGGTTCCTATTTATTTGAGATACTGGGTCAGATTTATCACAATGTTTGGATAGGGAGCAAAGTCTCTCCAACACAGAGTTATTTTCTACTAATATTTTATTTTGAAAAGTTCAACTGTGCTCTGATATGTCATAAAAGCTGAGAACAGAGTGTGAAAAGACATAGGGAAACTTCCTACAGTGCAGAACTGTATCTTATTTCTTTACTGAAATTGGACACTGCATTTTAGTTAGCTAAAGTAGTGAGAATGGGGTTAGAAATACTGACATACAACAAGACTTATAATTGTACCAATATGTGGATATATTATCTGCTATTCTCACTCCTGATAAATTTTATATTCTTAATAGTTACTTTTCATGTTGTGTGTTTTGAGTGTGCCTTCCATAATGAAAAAATGTTTCAGATCTATTAAGTATTCCTGTGATATCTTATGGAATTGATCCGTAACAGAAATCCTTCACAGTCACTGCTCAATCAGGTGTGCAGTGGTTGGGTCCAGCTAGCTCTCTGGTTGTCAAGTTGGCAAATTCGTTGGCACCAGAGGTTCTAGTGAGCCTATTTCTTGGTCATAGCCTGGGAAAACCCAGAAAATGCATTATTTGGTGCTGTGCCACAGGGCTTGATTTCCTAGACCATTAAGTAGTTCTGGGTGACACACTGAGGATGCTGACCTATTATTATTAGCTGAGACGTACTTTGTAATAATCTTTAGCACCTTCTTTAAAGCAAGAAATGCTCCCTTTCTGCAGTAGGTTTGCCAGGTGCTTGACTTTTAAAAGGTTAATCCCTATTTTGATTTCATGTTTTGAGACTCATGTTTTGAATCTGTTTCACAATGGTGCATCTCATAGGGATAAATTTGAGTGAACCAATCACACAACAGATCCTAGCTAAAGGTGTTCTTAATATTGGAGAGGGATAACTCTCATTGTAAATACACGTTACCTAACTTTTTGAAATATTTTAGGTGTGGCTAGATTTTGATGCTGTAGAACCCAACATAGCAAATTGTTGTACACACAGGGATGCTGCAATCCCGGCTAACTATGAACCCTACTGTGACTTGGAATTCCTGTTAGGATACTAGAGCATTAATGGGTCATTTTGAAATAGTTTCTTCAATAGTTCTGAGTAAGATTTGAGGAGAAGCTGTGGTGCTGGCAGTATGTCAGTAGTTGACAGCGGTCCCCCTTCAAGATCATGAACAGTAATATCTGAAGGTTATTTCAAGGGCCATGATTCCTTAGGTTCTTGAGCTGTAAAACCACATCTCAAAGCAAAAATGTGAGTATGAGAGTTCCGGTAAGTAGAGAGCAGCACCAGAGACTAAGAAAAAAGCACAAGATGAAACAGAGAACTGGATCTCTTTCAATTCAGATGCCCTGTACGGGTGGATATAATTTGAAGGAATGGGATAAAATTAGAAAGCTGGTTAGTGATCAGTATTTGGACAAAAAAAAAACAGAAAAGTGTGAACAGTCTTAGTATAGGAGAAAGGAGGACTAAGTCAAGCAGAAAAGTGAACCACTATAAATAAGGAAGAGAAAAGTTCAGGCTCTAAGACTCATTTTAAGTAAAAGAAAGCAGCAGGTTTTGCATAAAAGTGTGCCTCACAAACTACTGTTACGTCTGTGGAACAGGACTTGGACAGTAGCATTTCTAGACAGCTCAACAGAAGTGATGATAGCTTGCCACAACCTTCAATAGCATCTGATGATGACCTCAACTAAATAATACATACAGGTTCAGACACTGAAATGACATCAGTGAGAGGATATACTCCTGGGTGAGGTGTGCACTATGCAAAAACAAATAACATAAAATAAGATGTAAACCCTCCAAACTGGGTCTATAATGTAGAAATACAGATTGAAGGAGATATATTACATAAGATTTAAAATATATTGTGGTCTCACCTATTGGACGCGTATGGCATTATCTTTACAGAGGATGACTGGCTTTCAGTTTCTGTAAGGGATGTACCCTGAAATGAGAAGGAAATAATGCAAGCATTATCATCCTTAGTATCTGAAAAACTCAGGGAAATGTACACACAAGAATTTAAATTAGCCTCCTATATTATATAGAGACCAAGCGGGGTGGGACAAAGAACCTGTTACAGATGTGATCTCCCTAGGGAGTGAGAACCAAGTTCAGGCTCAAAATCATTTGGACCTAAAGGTTAAGCTCACACAAACAATATTTTAGATCAGCTTCAATATCAATGTATATTATTGTCTTGCCATTCCACTATGAGCACTCTCTTTAAACAATGTTAAAACCTGGTAGTTCATACAGAATAGTTTTGGATTACAGAACTGTGAATGCACATTCATGCACACATGTTAATTAAAGCAATCATACTACTGTATTAATGACTAATCTAACAAGGAAGAAAATGCAACACAAAGTTAGATGTAACTAATGATTTCATCAGGCAAAATATAGCACTTCAATCCCTGTATCTAACTGCTGTTTCATTCAACAGTTTTCAATATGTATATACAGAATTACCACAGTGATATAAGAATAGCCATGGTCTCCCTGCAGCAAGAAATAAGGAGATGTCAAGGTGCTATCATATATTGATGATATCTATATTACAGATAATGACTAGACTGAAAACCTAGCAGGGTAGACAGGAGAACGTCATTCTGTGCTTAATGTGGATAAAAAATTAATTTCAGGAAGTCTAAAACTGCATATTACAATGTTATTTTTCTCAGATATGAATTTTTCCAGGATTGACATCTGACTCAGAAACGATTCACCTCATGTAACACCTACACTTCCTCATACGAATCGATGCCAGGACAACCATCAGGGGAACCCTCTCGTAGAGACCCCTGGAGCCATGCCCCACACTTGGCACGGGCTTTGCAGACCTCATTGCTCCCCTAACCATCGACTCAACAGACTGCATGTTTTTAGAAGATCTGAATTTCCACCTAGATGACCAGAACTCCACCATCCTCCTGGACAACTTAAGCAACTTCGGACTCAAACAACTAGTCACCAGCCCCACACACCCTGCGGTGTGCAGGGCTCATCCTGGACCCCATCTTCACAGCCAGTGGTAAAATCAAGTTCTCCCACACAAAAGAGCTCAAATGGACTGACCACCACCTAGTACATTTTGTCATAACTTGCAGACCAGAGCCACCCACCTCCCCCTCGCTGCAGATGGGGAAATATGACAGGGACCCAATGGATCAATCCACCAGCATTAAAAAACTACTGATGACATCGGGTGACTGGCCTAGCTACCTGATCACTGACTTGAAGCCCCTATCCATCCATGAAACAGTAGCCCTCATGGGCTCTACCGATTGCAGCTCACCCAACGACCCATGCCCACATTACATCTTCAACTTGGGCCAGAAGGAAATCATCAACATCCTCACACCCATTCTCAACACCTCCATCAAGACTGCCACTATCCCTGAAGAATGGAAGCAAGCAGAGGTCAAATCGCTCCTGAGGAAACCATCTGCCGACCTCAGTGAGCTAACAAATTACCATCCCATCTCACTGCTCCCATTCCCAGATAAGGTCCTGGAAAAAGCCATCAGCAAACAGCTCTCCGAACATTTGGAAAGACACAATCTAATGGACTTCTCCCAATGTGACTTTCACTCCAACTACAGCACGGAGACTCCCTTATCAGTGCAATGGATGACATCAGGGCCTTCCTCTAGCAAGGAGAGAAGGCGGCCTTGAACCTTCTAATTCGACACCAGTTCCCATTACATCCTCCACCACATCGGGATCTGAAGCATTGCCCTCAAATGGATCTATGCCTTTCTCACAGGGCACTCCGAGAGAGCCCGCCTACCACCTTTCACCTCAGAACCAAAGAGCACCATATGCGACGTCCCACAGGTATTCTCACTCAGCCCCACCCTTTTCAACACCTATGTGACGCCGCTGGCTGAGATCTTCTATTCCCACAGGCACAACATTATCTCATATGCCAACACCCAACTCATATTCTCCCTCTCTGAAGACCACACCAGCCCTAGGGACAACTTCAGCAACACCATGACACATATCACCAAATAAATGAAATCCAACTGCTAGAAACTGAACACAGACAGGTCAGAGTTGATCATCTTCCGATGCAACTCCTCCCCTTGGTGAAACTCCTAGTGGACCTCTACGCTCAAACTGCCCCCGAACCCCACTGACCAACTTAGGCATCATCATCATCAACAGTAAACTCATCTACAAACAACAGATAAATGCAGTGGCCTCCTCCAGCCACAACCTGCTCCTGCTGCAAAATATCTTCTGATAGATCCCCACCAAAACCAGAAAGACACCCATGCCGTTATCACCGACTGGAGTACAGAAACACCCTTTACAGTGGACTCCCTACCCAGCTCCTCTACTGCCTCTAGACCACCCAGAATACAGCAGTGAGACTCGTCCTGGACCTCTGCAGACAGACTCGCATCACCCCCCCACCTCAGAAGTCTCCACTGGCTACTTGTGCACAAAAGGTGCAATTTCAAGGTTCTCACCACCATATACAAAGCGCACCACAACATCAGACCCAGTCTTATAAATCACAGACTCGCCTTCCACTGGCCCACCAGAGAACTCCATTCAACAACCCACACCCAAGTCACGAGAATTTGATGCATCTGCAGCAGAGGGCGCTACTTCTCCTACCTCACAGCCAAGACCTGGAACAACCTCCCACCCCCACCTGCACACCTCACACACCCTCCTCAACTTAAGGCGGAAGCTCAAGACATGGCTCTTTGAGGAGTAGCTTCCAATATGCAGCGAATACCCACAGCATCTGGATACCCCCCGGGGTGATAAGCTGCGCTTTACAAATCTAATGATAGATTGATTGAATGATTGATAGGCTTCTAACATAAGTGTGCTCATTTACAACCTCCAAGCATATTGAAGATGTTACAACCCTTAATTGTATTTCCTGACTTAGGTAGAACTTACTTGCCACACTACTCTGGGTATGTGAATTAATCACTTCTAAATTTCCTCAAAAGAATTGGACAGGAACACATAGAGTTATCTTTGCTGATTTGGAAGCAGACATGTTAGAGACTAAGGGCCCTGTTTATATGTTGGCATTCTGGGAACTCAAACATAATGGACCTCTATAATGAAAGACCTGGGCCATCTGCCAAAATCTAAATTGGGCGCTAAATATTTACAGACCCAGAACAAAAAGACCAACTTAGTAATTAGGACTGTTCCAAGCACTTCAGGCTACACCTATGAATTATAGATGTGAGGAGCAGATAACTGCCATAGCAAACAGATTGCATCTATATTCCTCTGCTGAATAACAATTTAATCCAATTGATAAACTTTTCACTACAGTAACACAGAGATGCTAAAGGAGTGTCCCTTTGCCCAGAGAAAACAAATTATTATAGTTTCCCCTGTATTTACATTGGAAGCAGCAGCAAAAACCTGGTATTACTAATGCACATGTTCTACTCCTTCATCAGGTTCAGTGAGCTGCTTTCTTAAATGCTACTGATACAAAACTTGAATGCGACCCTGCACTTCATACACATAAAATATTCCACAAACTCCAAATGTTTTACCCATAAATGAGAATAAGAGAATGTTTTATATCAATGAGTCTACAACCCTGCACTTAACAAAATTACACTGCAATTTGTGCTGCAGTGCAGGGAGTGTTTGAGATAGTGATTTCAGGGTTTTACACACACACATTTAAGTTTTAGGTGATTCTACTGCACAGTTAGCATAATTACATATGTCATTATGTGCTCTTTCTAAAGCTGATCTGTCATTTCCTCCAATTATTGTGTTAGATTTGGAGTTCTGTGTGCAAAGCTTCAGTTAATATTTACCATACTGGCATTTGAAGGGACACAGAGATTCAAAATGGAAACCAATAAAAAGTGAAGACCTTTGTGGAAAGCTAGTTTTTTTGGAGGACAAGCTTCCATTTGTCCATGTACAGCATTCCATGGCCCATAGAAAATAAAGGAATTCATTGTAAAGGTAGCTGTGCAGCAGATGTGGCTGTTGTTGTAATTCAATCTCAAACTACGATCAACACAGATATTTCCATTCCATAAAAAGTTCTTAGTCCTTGGCCATAACTGGCCACACCTGACTCCCACAAATGCTGGGTACTCCACTGAATGGGGCACCATATGGGGATCCAGGCACCTCACGGAAGGGGGGTAGGGTGGGGATTTATGACGGGGTGGGACTTAGACTTGCGTGAGGAGGTTGGAGGGGGTGGGCTTCTCCTTTGAAGGGGGAGGGGGCTGTTTGGCTCGGGTGGAGCTGGATGACTTATGCTCCGAGCAGACCTTCACCGGAGAAGGGGCACGGGAATGGGAAGGCTGGACCGGGGTGGGCTGTGATGTGGAAGGAGCGGAAAGGGCAAGGAGGTGGGCACGATTCAGGACAAGACGGGTGGGCCAGTGGGGTTGAACAGATCTTCAAGGGAGAGGAAAAGTTTCTTGGGAGCAATAGGGGTGGGCGTGGATGAGGGCGTGGGAATGGAGGCAGGTGGAGTGGATGTATGGGGTGTAGGTGTGCATGAAGTGGGTGCAGGTGACTGCTCAGTATGCTGTCTTGGTGCGTTTGAGTGTTTGGGAGGTGGGGGTGGACACTGTGGGGGTAGACAGACAGCTAGTGTGGATGCATGTTGGGTGGGTGTCTGCAAGTCTGCTGAGTGTGCTGCATGTGTCAACTACAGTGGAGGTGGTGAGTGCAGGTGTGGTGTATGGGGTGCATGTATGGCTGAGTGCAGGAAGAGGAGCAGTAACAGTGAGTGAAGGTGCAGTGCATGAGGGTGTGGATGTAGAGGGGGCAGACAGGGAGGCAGAAGAGATGGGTACACTGGGGGAAGTGGACGTTGTTGTGTGTGCAGGTGTCTGTTGGCTGTGTGAATGCTTGTGGTGGGAGGTGTGCTTCTTGTGTGATGAAGCGCATGTAAGCTGGTTTGATTGTGTGCTTTGGACGGGTGAAGGGAGTGGGGTGCTGGAAGGGGTAGAGGAGGATGCAGGGGGGACAGAATGGCCAGGGAAACTGGCTGCCATCCAAGAGGAGGCCAGACCTGAAAAGATCTCTGTAGGGCAGACACAGCACTGTGAATGCCATCCCGATAGGCATTGGTCTGCTGCACCTCAGAAGCCAGACCCTGGATGGCATTGACGATGGTTGTCTGCCCTACAGAGATGGTTCTCAGGAGGTCAATAGCCTCCTCTGTGAGGGCAGCAGGGCTGACTGGGGCAGGTTGTAGACCCCCAGGGTCGTACCTCCTTGGTGATGGCATGCTAATGTGCCCTCTTCTGGTGGGCGCTGCCTAGTAGGGTGACACAGAAATGGAACACAGAGGTCAGGCACCTGCACGATGGCAACAGCTTACAGAATGTCAGACATAGGACAGACATTACTCCCAGACATGCAGGACAGTGGCACGCAGCATTCCATGCACCAAGGCCCATCTTGGCTCACAGGAGCACACATCTGTGCAATCCACTCCATCCATTACTCACGCAGTGCCCCCCAAACCCGGACTCACCTGTACCTCTGGCCGGCCGTAGAGTCTGCCGTACAGGGGCAGGACCCCTTCCACAAGTTTCTCCAGTCCTTCCTGGGTGAAGGCCGGGGCCCTTTCCCCTGCACCACATGGCAAATCCATAGCCAGAGGCAGGCCACAGCAGTACACAGAGTGGAGTTCCTGTCCGCACAAGATCAGGGAGTCAAGTGATCAAACAATGACGAACGCGCGTACCTTCCGCGGCTGTATGCACCGTCACTGCTGGTGGCGATCATGATACGCCAGGATTCCCCATTGGCATCCATGTTAGCCAATGAGGGTGCGAACAGTGGTCAACACCGCTGTGCGCTGTGACGTCAACAGCTAGCGGTATTAGATCACTTCCACAACGAATGGGCAGAACTACAGTGGGCAGACATTTTGCCATCACCTACGCATCTAGAATTTCATGATACTCACAATGCTGGGCCTACTAGCCATATGAAGCACCTAGGCCTCTATCCATTGAGTATATATTCACACATGATTTACTCCGCTCCCTCCTAGTGAGGTACATGTACATCTGTCAGGTTGCAGTTATTGTACAGACACTACTATGAACAATGCACTGCATGTATTTAGCATATCTGCCAATGTATGTGTGCCATCACTTCTTTTTCTTAACCCTCATAGGTACCGACCCTTGTGGCGAGGAAGGGCACCCTCTGTGTACAGACCTCTTGTGGATATGGGGACCATGGTGGAGCGTCAGATCATAATCACCTACAGACTCACAAGTGCAACTATTCAGGACCTATGTGCATTACTGGATCCTGCACTGACTTCCGGAAACTGTAATCAGCATTCCATTCCAACTGAGGTGCAGGTGCTCTCTGCACTCCATTTCCTGGCCACAGGCTCATTTCAAGTGCAGTGGGCATGGGTGCTGGTTTCTCACAGCCAATTTTCAGCCAGGTACTGACAAGATTTCTGAATGCATTTGTACAGCATCTGAAATCCTATGTGCGATTCCCCCAAAGTGGTGACCTCCCTGCCATCAAGTCTGACTTCTATGCCTTTGCAAACATTCCCCATGTGATAGGTGCCATTGATGGCACCCACATACCCATCATCCCCCCCAAGAGTGAGTGAACAGGTATACAGAAACAGGAAGAACTTTCACTCCATGAACATCCAATTGGTCTGTACTGCAAATCTGTACATTTCCCATGTGAATGCCATGTTTCCGGGTTCTGTCCATGATTTATTTGCTTTGAGGAACAGTAGTGTGCCACAGATGATGGAAGATGGAACAACTACATGAGGACAGAGGGTGGATCATAGGTAAGTTTGCATGTCACTAACTGACGCATTGCAGAACACCAGCCTGTCTGACTAAGGACATTACAATGACGGTTCTGTATTGACCATTTCCCTAGGTGATTCTGGCTATCTAAACTTGTGTAGGCTCCTGACACCAGTGAGGAATCCCAGGACGGATGCAGAGAGGAAATACAATGAGGCCCATGGACCTACTAGGAGGGTGATAGAGCATACTATAGGTCTCTTGAAGGCTAGATTCCAGTGCTTACATATCTCTGGGGGTTCCCTGGCCTATGGGCCTGATAAGGTGTGTAGAATTGTGGTTGCCTGCTGCATGCTGCACAACGTGGCTGTGAGACATTCAGGGGCATATTTATACTCCGTTTGCGCCGAATTTGCGCCGTTTTTTTCGACGCAAATTAGACGCAAAACTAACTCCATATTTATAGTTTGGCGTTAGACGCGTCTAGCGCCAAAGTTCATGGAGTTAGCGTCATTGTTTTGCGTGAACACCTTCCTTGCGTTAATGATATGCAAGGTAGGCGTTCCCGTCTTAAAAAATGACTCCGATGCATATGCGTCGGATTTATACTCCCGGGCAAAAATGACGCCCGGGAGTGGGCGGGTCTAAAAAACCTGCATTAGCGCCAGATTTTAGCGCCTGGGTCAGGGCAGGCGTTAAGGGACCTGTGGGCTCAGAATGAGCCCAGAGGTGCCCTCCCCTGCCCCCAGGGACACCCCCTGCCACCCTTTCCCACCCCAGGAGGCCACCCAAGGATGGAGGGACCCACCCCAGGGACATTAAGGTAAGTCCAGGTAGGTATTTTAAAAAAAAAAAAATTGTGGCATAGGGGGGCCTGATTTGTGCCCCCCTACATGCCACTATGCCGAATGACCATGCCCAGGGGACAGAAGTCCCCTGGGCATGGCCATTGGGCAAGGGGGCATGACTCCTGTCTTTGCTAAGACAGGAGTCATTTCAATGGGGGATGGGCGTCGTAAAAAAATGGCGCAAATCGGGTTGTGGCGATTTTTTTGCCTCAGCCTAACTTGCACCATTTGTGGACGCCCATACGCCATTTTCCCCCTACGCCGGCGCTGCCTGGTGTACGTCGTTTTTTTTAACGCACACCAGACTGCGCCGCCGGCTAACGCCGACTAACGCCGGCTAACGTCATTCAATAAATACGGCGCCCGCACAGCGCTTCAGAATGGCGTTAGCCGGCGCTAATTTTTTTTACGCAAAACTGCGTTGGCGCAGTTTTGCGTCAAAAAGTATAAATATGGGCCTCAATCCCCCTTTTGGAGGTGGAGGGTGCTATAGGTCCTGATCAGTTACCTCAGAGAGGTGAGGAGAGTGATGGTGAGGATGAGGAAGGGGAAGATGTCAGTTCCAGGAACCAACTGATACAACTCTACTTCCAATAACTATGTGGGACTTAAGCCTGTCATTGGGGTTAGTGACTGATACTGTAAGTGTGCCATGTCATATAGGGGGAATTTGTCAGGATAGGTGAGACATGGACCTCTTCAGCATGGTACTGACAGACAATATATGCATTACCTCCTTGCATAATTTGAAACACACATTACCACCACCAAGCAAAAATTGACAATAAAGTAGTTCCCTGCTAGTTGCATCCATACTCCACTTTGTTCAACATTGAAGACAGTGTTACAGGTGAGAAATGTTGTTTATTGGTCGAATACAGTGAAATGTGCTATGTACAGTGATGGAAGTCGTAAGGGTTGGGTGTCCTCAAAACAGACTTGGTGGCAGCCCTGTTGGTAGTCATAGGTGGGTCCTATTTGTAGTATAGTACTTTATTTAGTCCTCAGCTAAGTGTAGTTGGTGAATGGGTGGGATTGTTGCTTTGCAGTAGTAGCAGTGTCAATTGTTGGAGTGGGGCTTGTTCTCAGCTGGTTTTCCAGTGCCATAGCTTGGCCTAAGACTACGTTTGAACTTTTGGGCACCTGATATGGAGCTTCTTGAGGTGGCATGGTTGGCCCTTGTGATTCCTGGGAGGGTATTTCCTGTGCTGTTTCTGCTGCTTGGGGCTTCTATTGCTGGTTGTTCAGGGCTGTTGTGGGTGCCTCTTGTCCGGTGTGGGTGTCTGACTGTTTGTTAACCAACTGCAGCAGTGCTCCAGCAATGGTGGGCATTGTGTTCTTTCCACTGCTCCATGGCCTGTTGGTGTTGTTCCAGCTGCATCCTCTGACTTTGCTCCAAGGTGGATACAATCTGTGCCAACCTGTCTTGGGTATGTTGGTAGGCCCCCAAAACCTCTGCAATGACGTCCTGGGCTGCTGCATCCATCTGGTGCCCTACCCCCTGACCCACTGGGGCACTTGACCTTGCCCTGCCCCCCTGTGCCTGTGTCCCCTGCGCAGGTCTTGACATGCCACTTGTACTGGGGCCCTCACCTTCCTGCATGTTGGGAATGGGAGACTGTGGCCTCTGTAGCTGTGTTCCACCTGTCTGTGCCCTGGGTCCACTGGTGTGGGTATGCCTCCCCTGGCCTGCTGGTCTTGACTGGGTGTTAGGGGTGACAGTGTTTTCCTGGGTGGGGCTGCTGCATGTTGAGCATCCAGGGATGTGTGAGGGGCCTGTCTGCTCATCAGTGTCCAGGGATCCTTCGTCAAGGTCTTGTGATGTGCCTCTGTCTCCCTGGAGTGCGGTGGTACCCCTTGTCCCCTCCCTTAGGGTTGCATGGGTGGTGGTGCCTGTTGGGGGACATAGATATGTCTGTTACATATGCATGACGGTTTGAGGTGTACAGAACTGTGCAATTTAGTGCTGGTGTGCCTTTCAGTGGCCTTCCAGGGTGCCTTAGTGATGTGGTCATTGCATTTAGTGTCAGTGGTGGGGTTACATTGTGGTGGGGGTTATTATTCCATTGTGGGTACGTGCACGGGTGGGTGGCTGTACACAGCGGCAGTGATGTGGGCCTGGTATTGAGTTGTGGGTGATGCAGGGTGGTGGATGTGGTGGCTAATGGCTGGGTGGGGTGTGGGTCTAGGTGGGTGTGGGTGGGGTGGGGTGGGGTGGTGCATGCATTACAGGTATGGTGTATAGGGGGTAATTGTAGATGACTTACCCGAGTCCATTCCTCCAGTGAGTCCCTCTAGGTGCAGGATGGTGAAAATCTTCTCCTCCCAGTCGGTGTAGTTGGGTGGTGTTGGTGGTGGTCCTCCCCCAGTCTTCTGCACTGTGATGTGGTGCCTGGATGCCATGACCCTGACCTTCCCATGCAGGCCGGTCCATCTCTTGCGGATGTTGTCCCTTGTGCGTGGATGGTGTCCCACTCCATTCACCTTGTTACCAATGGTCTGCCACAGCTCCATTTTTCGTGCAATGGGTGTGTGCTGCACCTCGGACCCGAAAATGTGTGGCTCCACCTTTAGGATCTCATCCACCATGGTCCTTAGCTCCCTTTCGGTGAAGCGTGGATTTTTTGGGGGGACATGGTGATGGATGGCGTCGGGACTGGGGACGGGGTTTGGGTGCTCCTGTGTGGGTCGCTATGCGTGTCCTGCCTGCTGGTGTTCTCTCTCTCTGGCTCTGGTGCTCTCCGTCTTCTGGTCCTGGTTTCGTTGCAAAGGATTGTGGGGTGTGTCTGGGGGTGTTTTATGGTGTTGTGGATGTGTGTCAGGTGTGTGGGTGCTAGGCCTAGCCAATGTGTGCACTGGTTGCTGTTGGGCCCACTTGCCGCCCGTGGAGGTCGCAGCCGCCAATGGTCTTCCGGCCTCCACTGTCCGCCGAGGTGTCTTGTGCATCATTATTTGGAGGGCGGGATGTGGGTGTGCTTGGTGGTGGCGGGGTGTGGTGGGCCGGGATTCCCGCCAACAGGGTCCTGGTGGGAAGTGGTGGTGTGGGAATTTTTGACAGGTTCACCACCACCACGGCAGCCGGCGGTCTTTCCCGCCATGTTCATAATGACCACCCTTGTGTCCAGAATCTAATGGGTTACAGGATTGATCTGGATCCAAAGCCTTTATGGTGTTCAAAGGGCAATAAACAGATTACCTAGATGAGTATTAGTTGGCCAAACCCCCATATTGATTATTGTTTATAGTACCAATGTATGTGCCTGATGTTGATGTCCCTGGAAAAGTGACAGAGTTGAAAAACACCTGATAAAGTGTCCTGCTTCAATCTATTGCAAACAATTCAGGAAACTAGAACCAAATTATATAAAGTGAAGAACTCTGACTGCCACCAATA
Source organism: Pleurodeles waltl (assembly GCF_031143425.1). Classification (NCBI taxonomy): domain Eukaryota; kingdom Metazoa; phylum Chordata; class Amphibia; order Caudata; family Salamandridae; genus Pleurodeles; species Pleurodeles waltl. The sequence goes on from NC_090437.1 coordinate 836,653,251, forward strand.
AAAATAAAGTTACTAAGGCTGCTGACGGTTGGCTCTCCAAAGTGGGAGTGCTAGTTATAGAAAATATCCCTGACAAGCAAGTCTTTCAACTGTCTTATTGCCCACCTGCTCCAGGTCTTGTTGTAGAAGACACTTGGACCACAATCTTTCCACCCTTTCCAGATGCAAAAGAGAACAGGAACGTTAAAATTTATCACAATAAAAAACATGATGAGGCACACTGTTTTCAGTAGACCCACATCTATATTAAAATGCTTTTGCAGTTCATTAGCACATCCTCTCCCTACTCTGGAGGAACTGACCCAAGGAGAATCCAGCCTCTCTAAAGTCTTCAACCCATTCTGAGTCAGTGAACTGCTCTGCCTCAGTGTAGCTCCACCAGTAAGTGCAGCCTGTGTGTTTCGAACTCTGACCCCAGTCAGAAGTTCAAGGTCCTCCTCCACCAGCAGGCTCCTGCCTGCGCCTCATCCCTGGTGTCTAGTGGGAGATGTCTGCTCTTCTGGTAGGCTGCCCTCAGCCTCTTTTTCTCAGTCTTCTCCCTTTCGTGTGTTTTTCTTTCTAGTGTGCTGTATGGTGCCTTTTCGCTTTCTGTGCTTTTTTCTATCATTTTCTTCCTTTTCTCACATTCTCTCTTATTTCTCCATCCTTCTCCCCACCGCTGCTGCACCTGCAGCCTGCCCCCCTTTTTTGTGACATTTTCCCACTACTGCCTCCAAGCTGCCCTCTCCCCCCTACTTAATTGCGGCCCCTGCGTGGAAGGAAAAGCAACCCCACGTGGTCAGTGAAGTGCTCTGTCTTCATGTAGCTCCACCAGTAAGTGCAGCACCTGTGTTTCAAACTCTGGCCCCAGTCAGAAGTTTGAGGCCCTTCGCCATCCGCAGGCTCCTGCCTGCGCTTCATCCCTGGTGTCCAGTGGGAGAGCTCTGCTCTTCTGCTAGGCTGCCCTTGGCCTCTTTCTCCATCTTCTCCCTTTCAGGTTTTTTCTTTCTAAAGTGATGTATTGTGCTTTTTCACTTATGTGCTTTTTTGTATCATTTTCCTCTTTTTCTAGGATTCTCTCTTATTTCTCTCCTTCTCGCTTTTTCTCTCTTTTCGCTCTTCCCTCTTCTTGCTGCTGCTGCCCCGCCCCCTTTTTCGTGCTGTTTTCCCACTCCCGCTCCCACCTCCGAGCTATCCTCTCCACCCAGCTACTTAATGGTGGCTGCTGCGTGGTAGGTAGAGCAACCCCACTGGGCTAGTCAGTAACCTGCTCTGCCTCCGTGTAGCTCCACCAGTAAGTGCAGCCTGTGTGCTTCAAACTCTGACCCCAGTCAGAAATTCGAGGCCCTCCTCAATCCTGCCTGTGCCTTATCCTTGGTGTTTGGTGGGAGAGTTCTGCTCTTTTGTTAGGCTGCCCTTTACCTCTTTTTCTCCCTCTTCTCCATTTTTTTTTTCTAGTGTGCTGTATTGTGCCTTTTCGCTTTCTGTGTTTTTTTCTATAATTTTCCTCTTTTTCTTGCATTCTTTCTTATTTCTCTCATTCTTGCTTTTTCTCTATTTTCTCTCTTCCCTCTCTCCGCCGCTGCTGCCCCGTGGCCCTGCCCCCCTTTTTCATGCTCCCACCTCCCAGCTGTCCTCTCTTCCCCCCTCCCTACTGAATGGTGGCTGCTGTGCAGCCGCGCCGCTGGCACGCCGAAGGCGCAGCAAAGGCAAGCCCATCTGCGCCCATCCACGGCCCGACTGTGACCAGTGCCAGGATCCCTGGACCTGCCACCTCTGCACACCAGCAGCACTCATTGCACTCAACCAAGGACGCAACAACAACTGTAAGCATGCATCACCAGCCAACACCCACGGACCCTTCAGCTGCCTCTGCTGCCACTAATCCCACATTACCACCAAGACCTTGTACCCGGCACAACCCACCCGCAACAACACACCGACAGCGAAGACTTTGAAAGGCATCCTCCTCAACATCCGCTCCCTCCAGAAACACGCTACCGAAATTTGGGACCTCCTTGACAGCACCACCCTGGATGTCACTTACCTCACCGAGACCTGGACCAACACCACCTCAGGCCCAGACATCACCATCGCCATTCCCCAAGTGTAGGAGGCTGGCCTGGATTGTAGTGGGTACCTTGGGTACCTACACATTACACCAGGTCCAGTTATCCCTTATTAGTGAAATGCAGTAGTTTTCTAGCAGCTTATGCTGATAGAGGTAGCTATAGCAGAGCAGATTATGCTGAACTGGGAGACATGCAAATCTCCTGCAATACCACTTATAGTTACACAGTACATATACACAAGTAAAGAAAATCCTCAGTGTTACCAAAAGTAAAGGCAGTTTATTTGGGTGACACAAGGCCAAAAATATCTTAGAGGCAATACTCCTTCTGGAGGTAATTATTATACACAATACAGTATATACACTAGACACCAAAATAAGGTAAGTAATTAGACAGAGGATAGTGCAAACAATTGGAAACGCTATAGAAGGAAATGGGAGAAAATAAGTCTAGGGGCAACACAAACCATTTACTAAGAAAGTGGAATGTGAATCACAAATTCCCCCCTAGCCAAATGTAGTGTGTAGAGAAACACTGGGAGAGTAAAAATTCAGTAAAGGTAAATAAAATACCCCACCCCAGAGCCCAGAAAAGCAGGAGTAAAGTACTGCAAGTTTCTCTAGTACACACTTCAAGTTGTGATTAGAGTTATTGCAAGAACCAAGCAAGACTCCAAAAAACAAATGGTGGATTCTTCAACCTAAAGACCTGCAAAGGAAAGAGACCAAGTCCATAAGTCGAAAGAAGCTCCAGGAAGGACAGGAGCCCCTGCCATCTCAGAAGAGGGTGTAAAAGAAGAGTTGCCAGTTGGAGGAAGACTGCAGAAATGCATCCAAGGAAGATGTCAGTGGGTTCCTGCCTGATGCACTGGATGTCAAACAAAGAGAAGTTGGATACAGGCGAGTTTTGGCACTGAATTCCTCCAACAAGCCTTGGTTCCTGCAAAGTTGCATTTTGCATCAAAGTGGCGCTATCTGGACTGAAGAGGGACCTGAGGGCCTCAAATCGGTGTAAGGTGAAAGAGGGGGCTCTCAGCACTTTAGAGAGCCCTCAGAACACCAGATAGCACCCACGGGAGTCCCAGGACACGGGGACAAAGGAGGTGCAAAATGAGGTTGGTGCAGCACTACAAAGGAAGATGCCACACCACCGTGGAACAAGCGAGTTGAGCATCGCAGGAGAGAGTGCTGGGGACCTGGGCCAGGCTGTGCATGAAGGAATTTTGCAAATAGTGCACAGAGGCCTCAGGAGGTGAAGAAGACACAGTGCCCAAGGGGTAATGTCATTCTCAGGGAAGGCAAGGTCTTTCCGCCTCCAAATTGGGACAGCAGGACAGTCTGTGTTGCAGGGGTCCACCCTCTGTGTTCCAAGGAGCATGCTCGTTGCCAGGAGAGGAGTCCAATAGACCCAGTCGTCGACTCAGAAGGTACCTGCTTGAGCACTCCACTGGAGATTTCTTCGGTCCTTCTGGTGCAGGGTGAAGACACGGAGTCCCCTGAGCGTGCACACCATGGAAACTGTTGCAGTTGCTGGCTGGAGCTGAAGTTGCAGAGGAAAAGTAGCTCTTCAGGATACTTTGTTGCTGTTACAGCGGTTCCTGGAGCAGTCTGCGGTTGATCTGATGTCAGAGGATGAAGTAGTAGTTGCAGAGGCTTTCTGTTGGAAACTTGCAAGTAGAATCTGAAGAGAACCCACAGGAAGGACCCTAAATAGCCTTGAGAGGGAGATTGGCTACCTTATCAGGTATGAACCTATCAGAAGGGGGCTCTGACGTCACCTGCTGGCACTGGCAACTCAGAGGCCTCCAGAGTGTCCCCACACCTTGGAAAACAAGATGGCTGAAGTCTGGGACACACTGGAGGAGCTCTGAGCACCCCCCCTGGGGTGGTGATAGACAAGGGAGTAGTCACTCCCCTTTCCTTTGTCCAGTTTCGCGCCAGAGCAGGGACTGGGTTATACTGGCTTATGCAAGGAGGGCACCATCTGTGCCCTTCAAAGCATTTCCAGAGGCTGTGGGAGGCTACCCCTCCCTGGCCTGTAACACCTATTTCCAAAGGGAGAGGGTGCAACACCCTGCTCCCAAAGGAAACGCTTTGTTCTTCCTTCCTGGGACTGAGCTGCTCAGACCCCAGGAGGGCAGAACCCTGTCTGTGAGATGGCAGCAGCGGTAGCTGTATTACAAGACTCAGAGAGCTGGTTTGGCAGTACTGGGGGTCCAAGGTGGAGCCCCCAGGATGCATTGGAATAGGCTCACCAATACCAAATTTGGAATGGGAGGACAATCCCATGATCTTAGACACCTTACATGGCCATATTCGGAGTTACCATTGTGAAGCTACATATAGGTATTGACCTATATGTAGTTTATGTACGTAATGGCGTCCCCGCACTCACAAAGTCCCAGAATTGGCCCTGAACTATGTGGGGACACCTTTGCTAGTACAAGGCTGCCCTCACACTAACTTTGCACCTAGCCTTCATTAAATGCGCACTATTTCATGCAGGGTGCAGTGGCAGTCCTGTAAAAGGATTTGTCTGAGCTCCTTATGGGTGGCAAAAGAAATGCTGCAGGCCATAAGGATCTCCTGGAACCCCAATGCCCTGGGTACCTAGGTACTACATACTAGGGACTTATAAGAGGGGGGTCCAATGTGCCAATTGAAATTGGTAAATGAAGTCACTAGCCTATAGTGACAAATTTAAAAGCAGAGAGAGCATAAGCACTGAGGTTCTGGTTAGCAGAGCCTTAGTGACACAGTTAAGCACTATACACACACACACATTAGGCCATAAACTATGAGCACTGGGGTCCTGAACCAGCAGGATCACAGTCAGAAAGGCAAAAACATACTGACATACAGGTAAAAATTGGAGGGTAACATGCCTAGAAAATGGTACTTTCCTACACCAAGGATACAAGATCTCCTGGAAAGACTGCCCCAGCCACCCTGGAGGAGGAATCGCCGTCGTCCACAAGTCTAACATCCATCTGAGCACACACTTCGAAGACTCCACAAGCCTGATGGAAAACCTTCATTTCAAACTACAGACCAGCCCGACATCCACCCTCAGGGGAACCCTTGTCTACCGCCCACCTGGACCACGTGCAGCCTTCACAGACTCCATCACTCACTGCATCACCTCACAAGCCATCACAGCCACCAACTACACCCTGCTGGGAGACCTCAACTTCCACCTCCACAACCTACAAGACCCCAACACTGCATCCCTCTTAGACAACCTCCACAACATAGGGCTCCGACAGATAGTGATGGAGCCAACGCAGGACACCCCTCAACCCAATCTTCACAACAGGAACCTCTGTTACCTTAAGCCACACCTACAAACTTCCATAGACAAACCATTGATGCATTAATTTCACCTTCAACACACCCATCGTCCTCAGACCCCAGCACCAACCATCCCATAGAACTAGGCAACAATCACTGATGACCACTTCACCGTCACCATCACCCTCGCCAACTCCGCCCCCTCCATCACACACAACAACGACCCAAACACCGCAACATGCACCTTTCACAAATGGATCACCGACTGCGCCAACACCATAGCCCCCCTCAAAAAGAACAACAGCACCCATGCCAAGAAAGCCAGCTGGTTCACCCCAGAACACCGAGAATCCAGACGCCCTTGTCGACATCTCGAGAAAATTTGGAGAAACACCAAATCCACAGAAGCCCAAAGCAACTTCAGAGCCGCCACCACCACACACCACCAACTCATCAGGAGCACCAAAAAGAAAGCTATACAATATAGAATATCCTCACACGCACACAACAGCAAGGAGCTCTTCAGCATCATCAAAGAGTTCGCCCAACCCAACAGTGAAACAACTGACATCCCACCCTCACAGGACCTCTGCGACAGACTCAACACTTACTTCTACCACAAAATCAAGACCATCTATGACAGCTTCAATGAGGACAACCTACGCGTAGAACCCCCTCCACTGAAATCCGACACCAACAAACCAACGATCACCAACTGGACCCCCCTCACCACCGAAGACACACTGAAGACAATGAAGTCCATACACTCCGGGGCCCCACAGACCCATGCCCCACCACATCTTCAACAGAGCCACTGACACTTTTGCCCCCAAGCTCCGCCTCACCATTATCTGCTCCCTAGCTGCTGCCTCCTTCCCGGATGACTGGAAACATGCCAAGATCACCCACTCCTCAAGAAACCCTCAGCAGACCCCACCGACCTCAAGAACTTCAGGCCCATCTCCCTGCTCCCATTTCCAGTGAAAGTCATTGTGAAAGCCATCAAGAACCAACTCACCACTTTTATCGAAGACCACAACATCCTGGAGGCCTCCCAATCTGGATTCTGGCGAGGCCCACACTCGATACCCGATCAAAACAGAGAGAACACTGCAGGGGCATCAGATAGAAATACAACAGGCACCTCAGGGGGAAGGGAAGGGGGCACCTCAGCCGGATGAGTGCACGATGCCAGATCCACAAGGGGGCTCAATGCCCACTGTTCAATCCTGGGGAGTGCAAAGCCACAGTCTCTCAAGTCTCTACAGTGGGTGGGTTGCCCACTGTTCAATCCTGGGGAGTGCAAAGCCACAGTCTCTCAAGTCTCTACAGTGGGTGGCTTGCCCACTGTAACATCCTGGGGAGTGCAAAGCCACAGTCTCTCAAGTGGATAACAGTCTCCACTGGTTCTGGAGGTGGACTGGTGCCCAGAGTGCTTCATCCTGTGAAGGACAGAGGTAGTGGATGGATCTCTCCACTGGTTCTAGAGGGGGACTGGTGCCCAGAGTGCATCACTGACCCCGTGACGAACCCAGTTGCATCAGTGCCCCTGCCGCTCATGGGCTAGCGGTGCTTGAGTTGGCGGTGCCCTGTTCAGCGGTGCTTGAGTTGGCGGTGTCCGGGTCCAGCGGTGCTTGAGTTGGCGGTGCCCTGTTCAGCGGTGCTTGAGTTGGTGGTGCCCGGCCCAGCGGTGCTTGAGTTGGCGGTGCCCGGCCCAGCGGTTCTTGAGTTGGCGGTGCCCTGTTCAGCGGTGCTTGAGCTGGCGGTACCCGGCCCAGCAGTGCTTGAGTTGGAGGTGCCCTGTTCAGTGGTGCTTGAGTTGGCGGTGCCCTGTTCGGCAGTGCTTGAGTTGGCGGTGCCCGGCCCAGCGGTGCTTGAGTTGGCAGTGCCCTGTTCAGCGATGCTTGAGTTGGCAGTGCCCTGTTCAGCGGTGCTTGAGTTGGCGGTCCTTCATGGCCCAGCATGGCTTGTGCTGGTGGTACTTCATGGCCCAGCGGGGCTTGTGCTGGCGGTCCTTCATGGCCCAGCGGGGCTTGTGCTGGCGGTCCTTCATGGATCAGCGGGCTGGGGCTGGCGGGGCCCTCCTGGGCAGCTGGGCTGGCGGGGCCCTCCTGGACAGCGGGGATGATGTCGGTCTTCTCCACCGTGCAGCTCTTCCCAGACTTGCCGGGTTTCTTGTGGCCCTTCCCCACCTTGGGAGGTGTCACAGCTGCCTCCACACTCCCACCTGGACCCCTGGGAGCGTCTTTGGTGGCTGGAGTCTTCCCCCTCTCCCGCCGGTGCACCGGCCAACTTCTGATGCTTCACAGGTGGGGGACTGGCTGTGCTGTGGCTCCGTTGCACTGAGGCTGTCCTGGTGGCCGGTGCACTCCACATACCTGTGACTACAGGCACCACTGGTCCCGGAGATGTTGTGGCTGAGGTGCTAGTTCGGGACCTATGAGATGGACGGGGTGGGGGAGGTGTTGGAAAAAGGTCAAGGCTGGACATGAAATATTTTTGGGACACACTGGGACGGGTAGCTGGACGGGGTTTGGGAGTGGAGGAAGAGGTGGTGGTAGTAGGAGGTGTACGTTTGGTGACTTTGGGTGCACGTGCATGCGCTGGAGGCTGTCGTGAGGTGGATGGCTGTTGGGTGGGTGTGTGGCTGCGTTTGTGTATCTTGGGAGGGGGCGTCACAGAAACACTGGGAGAGGACACAGGGGACGTGTGAATGGTAGTGGGGGTGGTGACTGCACATGAGCGGGGTGTGCTGGTGGATGTGCTGGTGAGGGACGTAGTGGCTGTAGAGGTAGTGCATGCAGGTGTGAGTGTAGACGAGACTGGGAGGGAGGAGGGAGACGATGAGGAGGGGGACATAGTGGAGGCAGTGGATGTTGGTGTGTCTGCATGTGTGTGTTGCATGCGTGAGTGCCTGTGTGATGTGTGGTGCTTATGTTTACCTGAGCTTCCCTTGTGTGTTGAGGTGTGTGCAGGCTGGTCTGATGGTGTGCTTGGGATAGGCAGAGGTACAGGGGATTGGGTCTGGGTGGAGGAAGTTGGAGGGGGAGGCTAGAGACGGGGACAATGGCTGCCATCAGTGCTGAGGCCAGAGTTTGAAAAGCTCGGTGAAGGGCCGCCTGACCAGAATGAATGCCCTCCAGAAATGCATTAGTTTGTTGCAACTGCCTTTCTACACCCTGGATGGCATTCAAAATGGTAGACTGCCCAACAGTGAGGAACGTGAGGAGGTCAACGGCCTCCTCACTGAGGGCAGCAGGGGTGACTGGGGCAGGGCATGAGGTGCCTTGGGCGAAGGTGATGCCCACCCTCCTGGGTGAGCGGGCACGGGGCGAAGGCTGAGGGGCTGCTGGGAGGGCGGTGCTGGTAGGGGGGGTGGCGGCTGTACCTGTAGATGCGGGGGCACAGATGTTGCCGCCACCACAAGGGAGCTCCCATCAGAGGACGTGTCCGTGCCGCTGGTGTCAGCTCCTGTCCCCGCCGTGAAGCTCCCCTCGCCCTCCGTCCCACTGGTGAATTCCGAGTCCGTAGTCTCGCCCTCCAGGGCCATGTGGGATGCAGCTCCCTTGTGCTCCGGTGCCACTGCTCCTCCGCCTGATGATGCTAATGCACACAAGAACAGGGAGAGCACAAAAAGGGGGGGGGACGACAGAAGAAAAACATGTTGAGTGTATGGATTACCGCTACCGTTGGCGGACAAGACAGACACAGAAGCCCCCTGCACTACGCCGCGCTCTTGGGCTCCACTGTTTAATTCCTGGGAAATGGCCTACAAGCCTATGGACGACATCTGCACACATAGATGACACAGGGGCATGAATAGCTGTAATTGGCAGTCTACAGAGGTGGGCTGGGGTGCCACATGGCCTGCCTTACGGAGGGGCCTTGCCTACGGAACTCGCCCTGGTCTAGAGAAACCCACAGCCCTCCTCCCCCACCCAGACAACTCCACTGCGCGCAAAGTCAGCAGAATGAGAGTGTACTCACCCCCTTGTGTCTGCTGTGATGCCCTCAAGCACCCATCCAACTCTGGGTAGGCCACCGCCAGAATCCTGAACACCAGGGGGGTCATGGTGCGATGGGCACCCCTTCCACGTTGGGAGGCCATCCCCAGCTGAGCCTCTGCCGTCTTCTTGCTCCAGCGGCGAATGTCCTCCCATCTTTTCCAGCAGTGGGTGCTCCGTCTGTGGTAGACCCCCAGGGTCCGGACGTCCTTGGCGATGGCACGCCAAATATCTTTCTTCTGGTGGGCGCTGACCTATATGAAATGTACAGGGGAAGAAGAGAAGTCATTACCAACTGCACTGTCAAATTGATTGGCCCCCATCCCTACCCTTGCCATGTGGCACATGCATTCACCATCTTTCATGCACGCAGCACTCTGCCCCCTTCCTTCTTACATCCAGCCCTCTCCACTTAGGCATAGCCCATACAACAAGCTCCCTGTGTACTTACTTGTTTGTCTGGAGGACCGTAGAGTAGCGTGTACTGGGGGAGGACCCCATCCACAAGCTTCTCCAACTCCTGCGATGTGAAGGCAGGGGCCCTCTCCCCAGACGCACGAGCCATTGTCTCTTCCAGACCGAGGTCACAGCAGCACTTGCAGTGTAGGTCCTCTTCTGTCAAAGATCAGGTATCGAGTGATTGAACAGATAGAAAATGGCGGTCACGTCCGCGGCGGTCACGTCTGCAGCGGTGCGTACCGTCACCGCCGGCGTACATCGTCATTGGCTCCTGGGACCCATAGAGTCCAATGTTAACCAATGCAGCATTGTGCCACGGTCTCCGACCGCCTACCGCGACGGTGTACAACGCCAGCGCAGTTACCTCACATCCCATTGTCCTACTTTACAGGTCAGGCAGCCGCCATTTCAGGGGCCCACATGGCTTCATTTTCAACTGCGTCACACATACCTAGGCCTAGTCTCAACACACATACAGGCCACCTTTTGTGTATGGTTGGTGTTCTGTGTAAACTGTGGGTACGTACCTCTGAGTTGTTTGACTCTATGCTTGCTGTTGTCCTTCATAGGCACCGTCTGCTGGGACATGTGAGGAGATGGCGGCATCCTCCGGTGTACCGACCAATGGTGGACCTGTCGACAATGTAGGAGCGACATTTGATAATCACCTACAGGCTTGACCGTGCCACAATCCAGGAACTGTGTACCCAGTTGGAGCCAGACCTGATGTCAGCAATCCGCCATCCCACAGGAATCCCCCCTCAAGTGCAGGTGCTATCAGTGCTCCATTTCCTTGCAAGTGGGTCTTTTCAAACAACTGTGGCCATGGCATCAGGGATGTCCCAGCTTATGTTTTCCAACTTATTGTCCAGAGTGTTGTCTGCCCTTCTGAAACACATGCAGAGCTACATCGTTTTCCCTCAGGTGGAGGATTTGCCTACAGTGAAAGGTGATTTCTATGCCCAGGGACATATCCCCAGCATCATAGGTGCCATTGATGGGACCAATGTGGCTGTGGTTCCCCCCCCCCCCACAGGAGTTAACAGGTGTACAGAAACCGGAAGAGTTATCATTCTATGAATGTACAGATGGTATGTTTGGCAGACCAATACATCTCCCATGTGAATGCCATGTTCCCTGGCTCAGTGCATGACGCCTACATCCTGTGGAATAGCAGCATCCCTTATGTGATGGGTCAACTCCAGAGGCACCGTGTGTGGCTATTAGGTGAGCACCTGGAAGCAAGTCAGTGGGAATGGTTGTCTGGGTCTGGGGTTATCCCTCCAGGTTAGTATGTGTCTAACAGTTGCCCCTCACCATTTGCAGGTAACTCTGGTTACCCCAACCTGTCATGGCTACTGACCCCAGTGAGGAATCCCAGGACCAGGGCAGAGGAAGGCTACAATGAGGCCCATGGGCGAACTAGGAGGGTGATCGAGCGGACCTTCGGCCTCCTGAAGGCCAGGTTCAGGTGCCTCCATATGACAGGTGGATCCCTATTCTACTCACCAAAGCAGGTGTGCCAGATCATCGTGGCCTGCTGTATGCTTCACAACTTGGCTTTGCGAGGACAGGTGCCTTTTCTGCAGGAGGATGGTCCAGATGGCGGTGTTGTGGCAGCTGTGGAGCCTGTGAACATTGATGAGGAGGAAGCAGAGGAAGAAGACATGCACAACAGGGACTCAGTGATCTAGCAATATTTCCAGTGAAACACAGGTAAGAATACAATCCTGCCTACTACATGTACTTTTACACTACTACTTACCAGTGTATGGTCACTGAGTTGTCACTTTCCCTTACGGTTTCACAGATGTGGGTCCCACTGTGTGACATCTGCTTAAATTCCTCATGGACTAGAGCTGTGTGACATAGGTATGTTGACATTACTATTTCAAAAACATTTTGTCACTGTAATTGCTAACACACTATTTCGAAATCACAGACAGACTCCAGAGCATTTTGTGCTTTAGGTGTGTTTATTTAAATGCAAAATATTGGAGGGGGTAGTTAAATGGTGAGGGGTGATGGCGGAGGAGTGTCCATGGCAGAGTCCAGTCTATTAGTCTCACAGGTGCATTGCCCATATAGGCATAGGAGGTGGAGCTGGGGCAGTTTATTTATGGACAGGGTGACAAAGTGGGACAGTAGGATGACAATCAGGGTGGTCTCATTTCTTGGCGGGGGTCTTGGCATAGTTCTCTGTCTTTGTCCTGGATCTTAGGGACCGTTTGCGGGGTAGTTCTCTGTCTGCAGGGGGTGGGGTGCTGGTGTGGTGGTCCTGTGTCGGGCGTACTGTCCACTAGCGCCGGCGGAGGTGGTGGGCAGTTCATCGTCCATGCTAGTGTCAGGGGCCCCTTGTAGTGCCACAGTGTCCCTCCTGGTGTTGAGAACTTCCTTCAGCACCCCTACGATGGTGCCCAGGGTGGAGCGGATGGTTCTGAGTTCCTCTCTGAAGCCCATATACTGTTCCTCCTGCATGTCCTGGGTCTCCTGAAACTTGGCCAGTACCGTTGCCATCGTCTCCTGGGAGTGGTGGTATGCTCCCATGATGGAGGCGAGGGCCTCGTGGAGAGTGGGTTCCCTTGGCCTGTCCGCCCCCTGTCGCACGGCAGCCCTCCCAGTTCCCCTGTGTTCCTGGGCCTCTGCCCCCTGGACCGTGTGCCCACTACCACTGCCCCCAGGTCCCTATTGTTGTTGGGGTGGTGGGTTATCCTGGGTTCCCTGTAGTGGTGGACACACAGCTGATTGACATGTCCTGGGGACGGAGGCATGGGCCCGCTGGGTTGGTGCTGTGCTGGTGTTTCCAGAGGGGGGAAGGTCTGTGGTGGCCTGTGTGAGGTGAACTGACTGTCCAGAGGTCCTCGATGGTCCGGGCTGGTCATCTAGATCCAGTTGGACAGAGGTGCTGTCATCACTGTGGGCCTCTTCTGTTGATGGTGTGGACATGTGTGGACCCTCCTGTCCGGTGACGTTGGGTAGGGGTCCTGCAGGGGTATAAAAGGATGTTTGTTATATCTGTGTGTGTAATGGTGTGCAATGGGTGGGTGACCGTGTACCCCAGTGCTAGCATTCCTGTGTGGGAGCTTGTGTGATGGTGGTTTAGGGGGGTGTATGGGTATGTGCAGTGGGCATGCTTTGGTGATGGGTGTCCATGCTTTGTAGTTGCATGCAGGGCTTGGTGTTGGGATGTGTGGTTTGTGATGTTGGGACATTTGTGAGGAGTTGAGGTGCTGGGGGTGAGGGTGGGGGTATGTGCTGGCATGCAGGTAGGGTGGGGGATGAAATAGTTAAGATTTGACTTACCAGAGTCCATTCCTCCACCTACTCCTGCGAGGCCCTCAGGATGCAGAATCGCCAAGACCTGCTCCTCCCATGTTGTTAGTTGTGGGCGAGGAGGTGGGGGTCCGCTGCCAATCCGCAGAACCGCCAGGTGGTGTCTTGAGACCACGGAACGCACCTTCCCCCGTAGGTCGTTCCACCTTTTCCTGATGTCCTACCGATTTCTTGGGTGCTGTCCCACTGCATTGACCCTGTCCACTATTCTTCGCCATAGCGCCATCTTCCTAGCAATTGAGGTGTGCTGCACCTGTGCTCCGAATAGCTGTGGCTCTACCCGGACGATTTCCTCCACCATGACCCTGAGCTCCTCCTCCGAGAACCTGGGGTGTCTTTGCTGTGCCATGGGGTTGTGTATGTGATGTGTGGTGATAAGTGTGCTGATTTGTAGTGGTGTGTTGTGTGTGGTGCGTGGAAGTTGTGTGGGTGATGGTGTTGTGTGTCTGTGGATGCTGTTGTTCTTGCTGGTGGTGTCTCTCTCTGGCCTTCTTTCAGAATTTTTTGTCGTGGCGGTTTGTGGGTGATGTGGGTGTGTGTTTTATATTGTAATGGGTGTGTGGGAATGGTGTGTGTATGTGTCTCAGGTGTGTGCATTTTGAATTGTCCAATGTGGGGATGTTTTGTAAGAGTGTGTGCATTTTGAGCGCGGCGGTGTGTACTGCCAATGGAATACCGCGGATGAAAGACCACAGCGTGGATTCGTGTGTCGTGATAGTGTGGGCGTATTTCTGTTGGCGTGACGGTGGAGGATTTGTTTTCGCCAGTTTATCACTGACCTTTGGTGTGGCGGACTTGTGTGGGTGTCTGAATTTGGGAAGATTCAGAGATGTGGGTCATAATAGCTGTGGCGGAATTCCGCGGCCTCGGCGGTGTGTTGGCGGTCTTCTGCACGGCGGTAAGCGGCTTTATGATACTGAATACAACCAGAACATATAAATTGTTTACCTGCAACATTAGAGGCCTGTATAATGTGACTAAGGGGCTGGTTTAGATGTGACAGGCAGTCCACCAAACTCAAGGTCCACCCTCCTGATTTAAAGGCAACCTTAAGTATGTTGACAATGGAGCCTACTCTGTTGTCAACATACTGTTCTGACAGCTCATGGATATGACTCTTGGAGGATTGACATCCGACCACCAGCCTAAATTATAGTGAGTTATCACATAGCTTATTTTTGCTGTCTGTCCATCACCACCAGGTAAAACCTGGCAGTGAGGTGCAGTAAACAAATTGAAATGATCCTTACACAATGATAGCAAACTCCCTCGGTGTGAGGTCATTAATTTTTCATTTTTCAAAAACAAATTCCCACTTTAGGAGTTTGTATTGGAAGCATCAAAAACTTTGCAAACGTTTGACAGGCAGCTGTCATGTTTGATGGAGCCATCCATCAAACCTTTACAACACTGACAGGAACAGCTTTGACAGCAGTGACAGCCAATGTTTAGAGTTGCCCATGGGGCTGAAGGCAACTCTGAATAGGCAATATGGAGGTCTCTTGACATGGAGCAGGCAATCTCCTCCTCCATCCTGGTGGCTTCCCCTCTGCCCGTCAGTCTTAAAATCATCCCGAAGACATATCAAACATATACCTACCAGAAACATAGAGGTGTCCATATAATGATTTTATAGAAAAATCACGTCACACAATCAGAAAGCACAAAACTTCTGCAGTGGTGAAATTGGCTGCTTTTCTGTACAATTTGTTCTGCATATTTTAATGGATCCTCATTTGGATTTACCAAGGGGTTCCCTAGTAAGTAGAGTCAATAAGTAGATTAAGAAAGAAGGTTTGCTTACCTATCTGGCCAGCTTAATTGCAGGACTATGCTTATAATATGATTGTGATCCCCTAATAAAAAGCAAACAACATACTTCTATCAGGTATCTAGGTTACTTGAAAACACTCACAAGAACTGAATATTTTAGGTAGTGACTGTAATTTTATCATTGATGTAGCCTTGAACATATCCCATCCAACTCTTCCTGGCATCCTACCTAAACAAATTATATGAGAAGATAATAGCTTGGTTGGAGGGCTAAGCCTCATTCACGCCTGGAGAGCAGTACACAAGTAGGTACCTGGGCACCCATTGAGTCAGAGCTTGCCTGTTCCTCTATCTGGACCAGCTCCTGGGCTAGCTTAGTCTATTTTCTGCCCTGTTACAGCTGTTACAACCTTGTTTGCTTGCTCACTGCAGTGGGAAAGTACGGTTCTCGTCCTTCACGTGCTTGCCTTGTCCACCTTAGGACCTACTTAATGCAGGATGCAGTGCAACAGCACTGAGTAGGCTTCTGGACACCCTGTGAGCCACAGCTTGCCTGTTCATCTGCCTGGACCAGTTCCTGGGCTACCTTAGTCTAGTCCCTGCCCTGTTCCCAGCTTTTACATGCTTGTTTGCTTGCTGCTTGTACTGCTACTGCCTGGTTCCTGCTCTCCACATTCCTGCCAATTCCTAGCCCTGCCCACTCCAGGTCCTACTTAATGAAAGCAGCAGCAAGACCACGCACAAGATGCATGCAGCAGACACATGCAGCAGGTACGCTGCCGGTTCGCCGAAGGCCTGACAAATGCAAGCCCGTCTGTACCAGTCCTCATTTTAACTGTGCCTAGTGCCAGGAACCCTGGTCCTCTGGGTAACCACAGATACTCCCTCGAGGAACTCCTTTGTCTTAACCATGGACACCACATAGACAGCTGATGCCTCGCCACACCCAACTCCATGCCAAGGTCAGTCCTTTCAAATGTTTACACTGCCGCTTCACCTGCTGTCACACTCTTGTACCCTCCATCCACACCTACGCACACAGCACCTCCCCTGACTCTACCACCCACACCTCGCACAATGCCTCACCCTTTCACCAACAGTCACTCGCTTGATGCGCCTCAACACCTGCTCTCTCCCACACACCAGATCTTGTATTCCTCACTGAGACCTGGCTCAACCCTTCATCTGCCCCTGACTTCACCAATACCACCTCAGCAAGATGTGAGATCCTGTATCAGGGCCGAACCACAAAACAAGGTGGTGGCATTGCCATCATCCACAGAGATACCATCAAATGCACCACCACCAATGACCCAGAAACTATTTTCTTAGAACACCTACATTTGAAGTTTCTGATGGAAGACAAATCCACCATCAACAGTATCCTCGCATATTGGCCACCCGGATCTCAGAGCAACTTCAGCAAACTCCTTGCTGACGTTGCCACCCCATTTGTGATAAACTCCAAAGACCTCTTACTCCTTGGCATCCTCAACTTCTGTCTTGACCAGCCCGCAGACTCCAACACCACACACCTGCTAGACAGCCTATAAAGCACCGGACTCACACAGCTCATGAAAGGGCCCAAACATGCTGCACTATAGACCCTGGACCCCATCTTTACCTCCAGTGACAAAATTAAAGGTTAGCCGTGCCTCCCAAGTCATTGGGATGGACCACTTCATCATACACTTCAACATCTCAACCGCACCCACCACACTGATGGAGAGGCTATGCACCTCCAGCAGCTGCTAAAAAAAGGTGACCAAAGTCACTTGGCTTCACACCTTTCATCTCCATCCGCTATTTTCTATAATGACACCAACAGAAACACAGACTGTTTCAATAACTGGATCTCCACCAGCACCAACATCCTCGCACTGCTCATAAATGGCAACTGAGAGAGGCCAAACAAACATGCAAGCTGGTACAACAATGCACTCAGATAGTGCAAGAGGTGATGCAAACAGTTAGAAATAAAATGGAGAACCTCACAAGAGCCCTCCTTCAGGAAGGTGTACAAGACCTCACTCAGGAACTACCACCACAAACTGAAAGAGACCTAGAAGAAAGCAGAGGATTGAAGCCAGCAACATAAAATACAAAGACCTCTTCACCGTTTTTAAGGAATTCACCCATCCAGCAGCCACCTCTAATACCATCACCCTGGCACAAGGACTCTGCAACTTACTGACTTCTTCCATGACCAGATATCTAAAATCCACAGGAACGTTGACCCTCAACCACATACTACCTCACCTCTAACCTACACCACTAAGGTCATCCCCTTACTCTGATGACCCCGACTACCAATCAAGACACAGCAGCTATAATGACACCCATCCACTTGGGGGCCCCATAAACCTATGTTCCTCCTGCTTCTTCAACCTAGGGAGACCCACGATGAGCACGACACTCACAACCATCATGAGCACCTCCATTGCTAAAGCCACTTTCCCAAATGCCTGGAAACACAGAGAAATTACGCTGCTCCTGAAAGCACCATCCATTGACCCCTAAGACCTCAGCATCTACTGACCCGTGTCTCTGTTCCCCTTGCCAGACAAAGTCTTAGAAAAGGCCATCAGTCATCAGCTCTCCCACTACCTTGAAGACCAAGAACTCCTGAACATCTTGCAATCAGGTTTCTGCAGAAACTACAGTATAGAGATGGCCCTCACTGCTGCTTCAGATGATATTCGCACCATACTACAGCAAGGCCACACTGCTACACTCATCCTCCTGGACCTTCCTGCTGCCTTTGACACAGTTTCCCACAACACACTCATCTCCAGACTCCATGAAGTCAGAATCCAAGGACAAGCTCTCAAGTGGATAGCCTCCTTCCTGACTGAAAGAACGCAGCGGGGTGCGCTCCCTCCATTCACCTCAGAACCCAAGTACTTCATCTGCATAGTCCCACAAGGCTGTTCACTCAGCCCTCCTTTCTTCTACATATACATGAGGCCTCTAGCAAGTATCATTCAGACCCACGGACGGAATATCATCTCTTATACTGATGATATCCAACTCCTCCAATCCCTCTCAGAAGACACCAACACCACCAAAGGTCATTTCAAAATGTGCATGACCAATGTGGGATGAGAGACAGCTAACTGATACTCAACGTTGACAAGATGAAAGTGCGACATTCAGCAACAATAACTCACCCTATGACTCTACATGGCGGCAAAAAAACTAGCGTCTATCCCCTTGCCCTCCGACCATGCCAGTAACTGGGCAGCATCCTGGACACCAATCTCACCATGGAACATCCAATAAATGCTGTCACCTCTGCATGCTTCCATATATGTATTATTTGCATGCTCAAGAAAATCATCAAATAGTTCTCACCTGACACCAGAAAGACCATCACCCTGGCCCTCATCTTAAGCAGACTGGACTATGGCCACACCCTCTACTATGGCATCTCTGCACAAAACAAATGACAAATCATCCAAAATGCTGCTGCCAGACTAATCCTCAACCTTCCTTTCCACATGCACATCACATCTCACCTCAGAAAGGTACACTGGCTCCTCATTCAGAAAAGCTGCCAGTTCAAGCTGCTCACCTACATCTGCAAGGCACTTCACAAATAAAGTCCCTCCTACGTCAACCACTGTCTTTATTTCCACCAACCAACAAGGAATATTCACCCTGCATTACTCGTGCACGCCCACATCCCCTGTATCCATAGAAGCAAGAAGGGGTTAGGGCTTTCTCTTAACTGGCAGTCAGATCCTGGAGCAACCTCCCCCAGCACAACAGGACTGCCACGTCACTTATGGATTTCCAAAAGAAACTCAAACCTGGCTCTTCAACTGCAGAACCCATACCTACTTAGCACATGGATACCCTCATGGGTGACAAGTTTTATGCTCTACAAATCCACTTTACATTACATTACATTAAATCCACTAGACAGAGATTTATTCTATTTTTCATCTATAAACACTCTCCACACTTATATCACCATGCTGCTTGTGACACCACAACTTAGCACAGGGACTAATGCAGAATGTCTGGAAAACACAATATCTGATGACAATTGACTCCTGCTGACCCTTCAATGTGGATATATACCTACCAAGATCCAAACATATTGACTGTAGATACCCACTTGGGGGTTTGTGGTATTTTATGTAGCATTAGCTCATGAGATACTTCATTTCTTTGACACCACTGCGGGGTCATTAGATGATCAGTTGGTTATGTGGGAGAACTTCAATGTCTACATATAAGGAATCAAATTGCTACTGGTTCAAGATGAGTATTACAAGATCAGTTGCTTGATTTTTAGGTTGACGTAGTCAAAATGGAATAAAAAGTGCAAGTGCATCAGTCTAGGACCCAAATGCTCTTAAACAAGAAATGATCGCATAAAGAAATGAGGGAATGGCTCAGTCTATATAATCACTGTGAGAAGTTAAGAGTTCAGCACCTGAGACAAGGCATCTCACCTGTTGGTCAGATTGTCTCTCTCTGACTACCGACACTGGGAGTAAATGGTTTTCAGATGCTTTGATTGTCGAGTATGTACTACACAATCAGGCATTAAAAATACTTTGCAGCATTCTATAGTGATGCAGTACATTGTGCACACATCCCTAGCAGAAAGTGGTGTACTGCAGTGTGTGCCATAAGTGGCAAAGCAAAGTTTAATATCGAAACAGGCTGACAACCTGTATGAGCAGAATATCCCTTTAAAGTGCTGTCTTGCAACTGGGTCCATCATATCGCAGGTCTGTGATAGAATTGGTAAAGACAGTGCTTGCTCCTTTATTCTGAGAAGCCACTATCATAGTGTTATTAATTACATATTATAACCCTCTTGATGCTGAGTTTTACCACTCACTTTCTATTCTGAACATTGACTACAACAGTCTTATAAATTATGATATTTTGCATGGGTATCTCCTAGATTTTTGACTAAACTGTTTTTGTTGGTTTTAGGTTATCCTTGGTGTGGTTATTCCAAAAGATTTTGCTTTTAGCCCTCTTGTTTTCTGAATTTTGTTTTTGTTTGCGTTAGAGGACTATGACAACACAAAAGGATGATGGACTGAGTGCTGAACAATGCAAACACTCACGGATCTGGGTTTAATCCAATGTTTTTTTGCTCACCATGCCACCCCAGGTTGGACCCAGCCATATGAAAATAAGTCTTGACCCTCCTTTTGTGACATTGCCTTATGCGCCCTAAGTGACCAGGGTATGCTCAGATGTGGGTACTTGCTTGCTGCGCGACTGGATTCAAGCTAGCCTGGCTGATAAAGGGTGATACACTGAAACCGGTTCAAGGATGCTTGAAACCTGTCCAGGGAGGACCGGGCTTGGCAGTTCGGGCTGGACTGCTCCCATTGGGAGCAGGTTCAAGACTGATTTGCATATAGCTGGGTCAGAACTGGGGTGACGTGGCAAGCAAAATAACGGTGGGTTAAACCCATATATGTGACTGGGAGTGAGTGTTTGAAAAGTTTAAACACTCCGTCCATCATTTTATTTTGTGATATTGCCTTGTGCGCCCTAAGTGGCTAGGGTATGCCCAGACGTGGGTCCCTTGCTTCCTGCGCCATTGGATTGAAGCTAGCCTGGCTAATGAAGGGTGATATCCTGAAACCGGTTCCAGGATGCTCGAATCCTGTCCAGGGAAGACCTGGCTTGGCAGTTTGGGCTGGACTTCTCCCATTGGGAGCAGGGTCAAGATTGATTTGTATATAGCTGGGTCTCAACTGGGGTGACGTGGCAAGCAAAATAACAATGGATTAAACCCAGATCTGTGACTGGGGGTGACTGTTTGAAAAGTTTCAACACTCTGTCCATCATTTTATTTTGTGTTAGAGGACTATGGTCCTCATTACAATCCTGGCGGCTGTTGTTAAAGTGGTGGTAATACCGGCAACAGGCCGGCGGTAATTACCACCAAATTATGACCATGGTTGAAAGATCTCTGATAGACAGCCAATCTACCACACCGACCACTAGGGTGGAAACAACAGCCACCACGGCGGTAGCCGCCTACAGCCAGGCAGAAGTCAATGTTCCGCCCACCATATTAAAACACATCAATCCGCCACCTTTTCTGGGGCGGAACCAACAACACCAAAAGCCTGGCGGAAACAGAGCTCAGAAGGGAAAGGACTCACCATTGGAGACACAGGGAAAAACCATGGAGCCATGGAGCCCGAGCTGCATGTCTTTACCATGATCTTCTACGTTCTGCTCCACCTCGAACATGAACACCGGCGAAGACGACAATGGTGAGTACAGCCACCTAGCACCCAAGGGGGGGATGGGAGGAAAATGACAGTGACACACACACGCATCACACACACACCCCAACACCATACACACAATCAGCTACATTACTAAAACATTTTACCCCGCAACTCCAATGAATAATGCAAGGACAAAACAATTTTGAAAAGGGAATTTAATGAGAGCAACACATCTAGAAAGATAATTTAGGCAAGAGAATATATATATACATAGGTATATAAAAAGGGACACAGCCCAGTCCACAATGTTCATAGGCCAAATGGCCACAGGCCAAAGTCCAAGGCCACACATGTCACCTTATTCAACACTGAGAGAACACTGCAGGAGCATCAGTTGGTGAATAGGCTGGCACCTCAGGGGGACAGGGGACTGTGGGGGCACCTCAGCCGGGAGATGGAACAAGACCACTGGTTCTGGAGGAGGCAACATGCCCTGTGCTTGGTCCTGGGTAGTGCAAGGCCACAATCTTGAGTGGGTGACTTGCCCACTTGCTCTGGAGGGGGCAACATGCCCTGTGCTTGGTCCTGGGGAGTGCAAGACCACAGTCTTTCAGTTGGGTGAATTGCCCACTTACTCTGGTGTGGGCAACATGCCCTGTGTTTGGTCCTGGGGAGTGCAAGGCCACAGTTTCTCAGGTGGGTGACTTGCCCACTTGCTCTGGAGGGGGCAACATGCCCTGTGCTTGGTCCTGGGGAGTGCAAGGCCACAGTCTCTCAGGTGGGTGACTTGCCCGCTGGTTCTGGAGGGGGGCTCGTGCCCTGTACTCTTGATCCTGAGGTGTCTTGGCTATGTGGGTGTCTTACCCACTGGTTCTGAAGAGGGCCTTGTGCCCTGTGCTCTTGATCCTGGGGTGTCTTGGTTATGTGGGTGTCTTACCCACTGGTTCTGGAGGGGGCCTAGTGCCCTGTGCTCTTGATCCTGGGGTGTCTTGGCTATGTGGGTGTCTTACCACTGGTTCTGGAGGGGGCCTTGTGCCCCGTGCTCTTGATCATGGGGTGTCTTGGCTATGTGGGTGTCTTACCCACTGGTTCTGGAGGGGGCCTCTTGCCTTGCTCTGTGCTCTTGATCCTGGGGAGTGCAAGGTCACAGTCTCTTAGGTGGGTGTCATACCCACTGGATTTAGAGGGGGCAGGCCGCACAGCAGCCCATGAAAGCAGGATTACATACCGTCTGCTGGTGGTGATGGCTGCTCAGTGGTGGTGCTGCTGCTGGTGAGGGGAGGCTCCTGCCCATCCCCTGCAGCCTCTGACGGCTGCCCACTGGAGGTGGTGGTGCTGCTGGTGGGGGGAGGCTCCTGTCCATCCCCTACAGCCTCTGATGACTGCCCACTGGATGTGGAGGCTTCTGCCCATCCCCTGCAGCCTCGGACGGCTGCACAACCATGGTTGGTGGTGGGGGCTCCATCACAGTTCCTGCCCCAGGCCCCTTGCTCTTCCTACCTGCTGGTGCAGGCTCCTTGCTCTTCCTGGCAGCTGGGTCAGGCTCCTTTACTTTCTTAGCAGCTGCTGGGGCAGGCTCCTTGCTTTTTCTGGCAGCTGGGGCAGGCTCCTTTACCATCTTAGCAGCTGCTGGGGCAGGATCCCTGGGGGCATATTTATACTCTGTCTGCACCAAATGTGCGTCAAAACTTTTGACGCACATTCGGCGCAAACCTTGCCCCATATTTAAACTTTGATTCCGAGCCCGCGGATGTCAAAAACCCACTGTGTGCGTCATTTTCTTGATTCAGGAAACCGCCTTGCGTTAATCATATGCAAGGTAGGCGTTCCAGTCCCCAAAAATACTTAAACACCCGTGCGTCGTATTTATGCTACCGGGCACAAATCCCGCACGGCAGGGAGGCGGAGTCGGAATATGAAGCACAGCCCGATTTGCGTCAAAATTTAACGACTGGGTCAGTGCAGGCATTAAAATGGGGCAAACACACCTGTATTTAATCAGAACACACAGAAGGAACAGCAGAGCAGCAAAAGGGAGACATGGAGGTGCTTCTCATCCAGCATGCACGCAGACGCAGAGCACAGCAACAACAACAGCAGCTACCACAACACCAGCAGGGAGCCCAAAGGCAACGCAGAAGGCAGGAGAGGATATTCTGCACCAGGACAACCCTTCATGGCCTCAGGGAACATGACATCATCCAGAAGTACAGGTTGAACTGGCAAGCCATTCAGCAGCTGCTGCGCAACATTGAGCCACAGTTGGCACCCAGCTTGCTGACACCCGCACCATCCCAACAGAAACCAAGCTGCTAGCTGTATTACACATGTTGGCAAGTGGCTACTTTCAAACCACTGGTGCCCTGGTTGCTGGGATATCACAGCCATCATTCTCCGCCTTCCTGCCCAAAGTACTGGATGCCATCATCGGACTCACACCCGCCACATCTGCTTCCCAAACACACAGCAGAAGCAGCAGGAGACAAAACAGGGGTTTTACCTCATTAATGGATTCCCACACATCCTTGGTGCCAATGACTGCACACATGTACGCCTTGTGCCACCTGCTGCAACTGAACACCTGTACCGCAACAGGAAGCACACACAGTCCATCAATGTGCAGGCCATTGTGGATCACCAAGGATTGATCACCAATATCATGGCAAAGTATCCTGGGAGTGTACATGACTCATTCATCTACTGTCACTGTACCATCAATCAACACTTCCAGGATGGACGATATGGCAATGGACTATTTGTTGGTAAGTACAGAAACCTACTTATATACACACTGCACAGCAACACTCTAGGATAAATAACACATACACCACGACAGTGACATGTGAACAGGAGCACACTGAGGTTGTGACACCGCTAGGCATGTTTGATAGGTCTGCAGTGAACGTGTCACACATCTGAAATTAGTGTACAGTCTAATGTCAAGACGTCAATGATCACAACGTATGGAGAGGTTTGGCTAATTGTCACCTTGCAAAATGTAAGCGTCTCACTGATGTTTATATTAATCCATTGCATATGTCTAAAGGTGTGGGATGTCCAGGGTACATAGATGCTAACGTGTTACCACCACTGTCAAATTGAATCTGTGTATGGAACTATCACCTCACCCCCAGTGAAGACACAGGAACACCTGTATCACAAGTACAGTGCTGGGGAGTGCACACTGTACTGCAAATCCCAAAACATACTGCTGACAACCGGTCAGCAGGCAAACATTCGTTCAGCCAAGAAAACAACCCAATGCAGATGGTACATCCTAGAAGCCTAGGAATCAACATAATAACACAAAAGAGTCACAGACAACACAAGACAACTACTGCCATGCAAGGTGATATTAATGGGGCAAGCTACATCACCATGATCCCAATCATTTTCTCTTTCAGCTGATCAGGGGTATGGGATCCAGCCATGGATTATGACACCATTTGGCAACCCAAGCACTGCAGCAAAGCGTGCCTACAATGAGGGACATAGGAGGACACACACCATAGTCTAGAGGACCTTTGGCATCCTCAAGTTGAGATTCAGGTGCCTTGACACAACTGGTGGCAGCCTCCTATATTCACCAGAAATGATCTGCAAGATCATTTTAACATGTGCCATCCTGCTCAACATTTGTGTACGAAGGAACAGTCCCCTATTAGAACCAGAGCCACAAATGCCTGAAGAGGAGGAAGAGAAGGATGCTGGCCTGCAACATGAGGGTGAACAACAAAACACAGCTGCTGGATTGCGTAGGCGCCAACATATTGTGAACAATTTCTTTTGAAACAACTCACCACTGTATCAACATATGTAAATAAACACTGATAATAATCACCATATCATGGACTGGGTAATCATTTTTGCTCACCTTTATCTCTAACTATCAGAATAAGAGTATAGCCTCATGGAGCATTGCTGACATACCGATCAGGACACAGACATTTCCAAAGCAATTGTGATGCGTATTATACAACAGTCACATTCACACACACTGTTAATGACATATATCCTGTACATTTCACCTTTGAAGGGCAATAGCAGAGGACCACACCTATTTCACACATACATGTTGGCAACATGGTTCATCGTAGCATATGGCACACAACTAAGACACCATCAATCAATAAGGGAAAAAAGCCTCATACATGAGGCAGTGGATGTGCTATTGCATTGGTAACAGGAATGTATGACCAGACCCTTGAAAGCAGTAAGTCGTACAGCACCTATCTTTGCAGTGACTATCTGTGACTAGCGTTCCATATAAGCAGAACATAGAGAGCACAAGTGCCACACCTATGAGAAGCATTGCGCACATGACGTTCCATGTACATGTCAGCCCATGTCCTAACTCCTGACACACCCATGCTCCTGGTCTCACCCCACCTGTCTTAAAAGGTCCCTGGAATGGTAATATGTGTACCCAGATATTCCCTCCTCTACACACACACAGACTAACAATAGTAATCCAGTGTGCTTCACCCTTTCGTATGGTATGCCATAGTCATAGTACATTTGTCTGCATGGATGTCAGGTCAAAGAATGCACTGGCTTGTAGTCTCTAAGCCCTGTTATCACCTGTAGATTGCTTCCCATGTGAAAGGTACTGTTGTCCATTTGAACTCAAATCTCACCTACAGGACTTGTGAGAAACTGATGCAGCACACACCTGTGAGCACCTCCATGCAGACCACCCATTTGAACATGCACTGCCCTTGCAGATGCTTGGAACAGCATAGAAGCTGCCATTTTGTCGATTACACTGGTATGCATTGCTAGAAAAATAAGCCGTGTAACAGAGCCCTTGGGTTTATGTGTCACCTTCCAAAACACAGGACAAACACAGTTTTCCATGTCAACTGTCTTGTTCTTCCTCCGACCAGTCTTAGTCAGACCACTGAGTATGTACCTTGTGAATTTGCTGGATCCTGATTGACCCTGCAACCTTTCAGCCTGATTGGCACCTGTCTGTGCATTACCCTAAAGGTTCCTTGTGGCTACATATGTAGCATACTTGCTTTCCCAACCCTCACATTCCTCCAGGGGTATTTTGTCAGGTGCTTCCTCAATGCATACTCAAATACATTGTATAGCATAATCTGCTTTTTTATTGTACCATAATTGGGAACTTGTCTCCAAATACCCAAATCATGGCCTATCGCTTGTTTGGGTTTCATGTATGCATGAGCGACAAAGTGTGACAGTGTACCAGGCCCGTATGCAGGGATTGGGTATGGTGCCTCCAGCAGAACCAGCAACCTCTGATAATGTGCATGAAAAGTCCACACATGTTAGGACCCTGACAGTTCACACGCTGAATCACATTGCTCACAACATATTGATGGCCTGTGCGTGCTGAATAGCTGCAAGATTAATCAACACAGAGGCTATGATGTTCCCAGATGCAGTGGGAACTTTACAGGCCAACCTGTGTACAAATGTTGTAATGACACCTGCCGGAACATGACTCCTGAGAAATGGTCTCACTCAGCACACCAAGGTTGCCCTGTTGACAGTCTCATAACACGTCTGCAGTGACAGGGTGGGACCATCCCCATGTAGGTCCTCATTGGCTTTACTTCCATTGATCTCCGAAGGATACTCAGTAGATACAGGAATCGCTGCCACTGACTCATGATGAGACCTGGACATAACTGTGATTACATAGACCCCTAAAAATATACAGGATCAACATTGGACCACATACATGAACCAGACGCCTCTGTGCAATTGATCACTGGAAATATGTGGCCACATGCTGCTTCGTCTGCTGGTCCACCACTGCCACAGGAGAGTTGTGGCTCAGTCATATGACCACAACTGTGGCGTAATATAACATTTGTGGTTCACCTTTGGCTTTCCGTGTCAATAACATGGTACCCACTTAGTCTGTACATGTGCCTGACTCACGGTGGGTTCATCATCAAGTGCCTAGGAAGCAGTATCCACATTTCCAGGACATGTGATGGGCAAGTTTTGGACCATTGACATGAACAAGCGGCTGCCATCTATCCGGTGCATGCTTTGTCACGTGTGGTGTTTACGTTACCCAAAAACTAGGAAGTGCACACAACAGATGTTGCTACATGTATGACTAACACATGTCCTCTCTCATTTCCACACTGACTTGCATCTAAGGTTTGGACACATTGACTTCACATTCATACAAACATATTTGCAATAATGCATCGTGTGATGCACACACACTGGGTCAACAACTACATTAGTAGCCAATGCACACACATTGAGCCATAGGCATTGAGGTATTGTACTTATGTGTCACATTGCTATCCTCTCCTGACGCCAAACATGCCCAATTTGTGCAATACATATATGTAGGCCACATGTATGGCCATCTAGTGCATCAGTCAAGAGTGAAAATCCTGTAAATGAAGTAGCGGATCATGGTCCACAGTAGAATGATGTCTCACATGTGCCCATACACCGTTATGACCAAAGTGGGTGCAATCAGCCTATCTCAGTTCTGTCACAAATGTAACATAACATTAAAATGGTAAAATTACTCAAACCCAGTTAATGACCTGAAATTATTATGCATACGTGTAAAAAAATGACGCACAAGTGTAAAAAAATGACGCTTATGCCCGAAAAACGACGCATAATGCCCTGAAAACAGCATTGACTCTTCCACACTGTACCTCAGAAAATTGGTTAAGTGTTAAACTATTTCCAATGATATGGATGCGGGCTCATTTCTACTCCTGTGCGTCAAAAAAAATGACGACCAGACTGTATGCGTCAATTTTGTTTTGACGCATAACGATAAAAACAGCCACCATTTTAGCCAGGAAGTGATGTAATAGGGTATCCTCTTTACAGAATATGTACAGTGGGTGTACTTTCACTTTCACTTTGCAGTCTGTGATACTTCCTGACTGTGTGGCTGTGTTGAGAGTTTTGTCTGGTCAAATTGTGCTTTTGTCTCCTGTGTGGTCCATTTCTTGTTATTTTGTGGATAAAATATTGTTGTTGTTTCCTGTCTGAGTGTGTTTTGTGTACAATTGTGTTGTATAGTATTGTCTTTGTTTTTTTGGGAGGCTTTTGTGGGTAGTGTTAGTTTGGGTCTAGTTGGGCAGTTTTAGTTGTTTAGTTTGTTTTTCATATTCTACTTTCCCCCTATTCTCCTTTGTTCCCCTTTATCCCCTATTTATCTTTTGCTGCTAAGATGTTGGGTAGGCCTCGTCTTGGCAAGATGGGTGAGGAAGAGCTGGGTGGTTTTATATGGCTGGTGTGCCATTTCCTCTCCCTTATGATTGAGGCAGGTGGGCACGTGATACAGGGGTATCACACTGAGGCACGGACGCTCCGGTGGGCAAAGGTCTTGCATCACCTGCAACACATTTATCGGACACCAAGGAATGACAGCCAGCTGAAGCACCGCTGGGCTGACCTCATCTCCAGGGAGCAAGATCTGCTGTACAACCTGGGGATTGTGATTGGTGGCCCTGTTGGTGAGTACAAATCATGCAAATGTGCACGATTAAATGCTCTGTAGTGACATGAGATGATTTGGACAATATCTGCCGGCAATGTTGTTGAGTGTGTGGAATGCTTTGGAAACATACAGGGTCATTTATGTACTATGTTAAGGACCACAATTGCTAGCTGTTAGGAAGCAAGAGCACTGAAAACGTACTGAATAATTTTGCTTTATGTAAGTTGGTGCCGCCTTTGTGTCAAACAGCAACACAAATCAGGAGCCAATTATGTATAGATGTAGGTCACATTTGCCTGTGAGGTATAGAAATTCCAATTCATTACCAACATTTGTTGACGCAACAGCTAGACTGACTTTTGAAACACTACATGAGGCTGAAAATTAGTGCAGGCTTCACATCAGTTGATGATAGCAATGTGGCCCAAACATATGTCTCATGTGTGTCTGGTGAGTAAGGAAAGCGATCACAGAAATTCCAAAAATCTTAGGGATTATAGTGGCCCTTCTTCATTTCGGAAAAATGTCAGATCTGGATATGGAAACATAGGGAACAAGTTCTAGCTGCCCTCAGCTAACATCTTAGACTGGTATTTGGTGTTTGTTGTTCCACCTTTCGTTTAGGGATGGCTGGCCAAAGGTATGCACATGGGTTCATATCTCTATGGCTGGTGCAACTCATCATAGCTGGGCCACATCAAATGAAGAAACTGTAACAACATGAGGGCTAACAACTGTCCCTGGCCCTCTGTATATTGTACCTGTGTGTCATAAATTTGTCATGGGCACAATGGCTGGTTGACTGGTAATGCACTCCTCAATGAAAGTGGCTTTGGATGTCTCTCTTGGACACACATGATGAGGCGAATACACTCCATTATTATGTCTGCTCACTAATGAAGGAGCATGTTTGCCACCACATGATAGTTAGGGCCACTGCATGTTTGCAGATATGTGTGTAACACTCACAGGAGACCCATGGTATGTATATGTTAGCCGTGCTATATCGGATTAAGTATAATCATGTCTGAGTGGCTTTACTTACTTATGTAATCTTACACATAGTATTTGTATTTGGAATTGTTGGACAGTGCACAGAAATTGAGCACATTTCTCCCTTCCATGCCTTACAGGTGGACCAGCACCCTACACTGTTGGTGAGGTGGCTAGATTCGAGGACCCAGACAACTCCAGTAAGTGTTGATATGTCTGTTATGTGTTGTGTTTGCTGGTGATGTGTGATAGACTCCTGTGGGTTTAACACATAGCAAGGTGTGATGCGCTGGCCAATCATTTGTTTTGTTCCATGAGTGGAGTTTCATTTTATCACCATCTTTGAGTTGGCCAATCCTTATCCTATTGTCTTATTTAGGGATTCTAGGTCAGTCCTGTAGGCCCCGCAATGTGAATGGGGATGAGTCATGTGGATAACACTTGTATCAGAAAGAGTCGCACTGGACCTAATCTGTGATTTAGTCAGCCTGTCGGACCCACATTCTCCCAGAATGGGGCTGCTAAATGCTTACCCACAGACTTCTGCTTCCCAATTCACCAATGTACTTATTAAACTGTAGGTTGAACTTCCTAGCAGCATGTGCCTCCACATGTAGTGCTACGAGTATGTGGCACTTGAGTGCATTGGCCTAGGTGTGCATGCAACTCATGGCCAGGGGTGTTCTTGCATCTCTGTGTTTGTTGTAAGTCATGTCTTACTGGAAGTATATGATGTGCACAAAGGTCTGCATTTCCAGACATGTGTGGCGCTGCGATTGGTCAAGGGTTCGCTGTCTCCTATTTGTAGATACTCCTTACCTGTGGTGTGTGTGTTGAGCCAAATACATGTCCAGTTTTCCTAAGCTTCCTGGGTGTCCATATTGTTCGAAATTGTTAGTTGTTAGTCCACCCCATCACCCTCAAACACAGGCATGGGTTTGTGAATAGTGTACCTAGGACTGATGATACAAGTTTGGTACACAGACATGTAAATCTGTGAATCTTTTGTCTGAACCTAGTATACACAATCATTTTTCACACATGAGTACTATACTAGCAAGTCCATTTACAACTTGTAGATCATGTGGCCCTAGATTTCCATCCCGTACACTGACATTTGTAGCCCTGGCATTGTCGGAGGATGTGCTGCATGATTGTTAGCTGACAACTGGCTGAACTATGATGCCAAAATCATGCCAGTTGTTACCCATCTTGTAGGGTTTGGATGTGCTATGTGTGATAGAACCTTTGTAGGCTGGCCTGCCATGTACTTCCTCAGGGACAATCAATGATCTGAATTATGATATGAGCTGTTACAAGTACAATAGATGTATTGTCTGATTTACTTCTTGTGCCATTTCACACAATGCAGTTCCTAATGTTAGTTTTTCTATTTGTCTTCACAGCTGCAAATATGACACCCATCGAGGTCCGGGAGTTTCAACGGCGGGCAATGAGGTATCAGCACAGACTTCAGGTAGAGTCTGGGTACCGAAGAATGGCCCGTAGATACCAGCATGAACGGGCCTCCGGAGCCTGGAGGGCATTCCCACAAGGCGGCCCTTCTTTGCTCACCCCAGCCACCACCAGCACCACCACCACTACCACCCAGGTGGCACCACCAGCAGCTGGGACCATTGTGGCAACTACCTCAGCAAGTGCTCCAGGCCCTAGCACAGCATCACCTGCAGGGAAGCCCACAGCCATGGACACTACACAGCCCCACACTTACTCAGCTGGCACCCAGACCACCCCAGCTGCAGCTATTGACCCTGTTGCTTTTGTACAGATGCAGCGTAAATTGAGTCGACTGCGGCAGGAGGTGCAACATGTAAACCGGCGGGTGCGGTCAATCTAGAGGACCCTCCGGAGGGCCAACCAGTAGCAGTGTTGATGGACATGATTCCCTCCCCTCCCTCCTCTTTCCTGATTCTTATACTTTGTGGGTTTAGGGGGCTTAGGGGGTCATTACGACCCTGGCGGAAGGCGGAGAACTGGCGGTAAGACCGCCAACAGGCTGGCGGTCTTACCTTGTGGAATTATGACCATGGCGGTAACCGCCATGGTCATCCGCCGGTTCTCCGTTCCGTCCGCCAGGGGGGAGACGACCGCCGGGCTGGAGACCTGGATCTCCAGACCGGCGGCCGTCACTATACCGCTGGCGGTATTTTGCCCCGGCTTACCGCCATGGATTTCAAGCAGTTTCAACTGCCATGAAATCCATGGCGGTAAGCACTATCAGTGCCAGGGAATTCCTTCCCTGGCACTGATAGGGGTCTCCCCCACCCCTCACCCCCACCCCGACTCCCTCCCCTACCCCCCCACCACCCCTGCCACCCCCCAAAGGTGGCAGGGCCCCCCTCCCCACCCCGACCCCCAACATCACATAACTCACACACACCCGACACGCATGCAGGCACCACCAACACACACATGCACACACCCTGACATACATGCCAACATCCACACACACACAGTCATACACGCACACATCCATACATACATACCCACAGACATACACGCACTCATTCCCAAACACGCATCACCCCACAAGCATACACGCACTCACACACCCCCTCTACATACGCAGATGCACACCCCCATGCAAGCACACAACACACAACACCCCTCCACCCCCCTCCCCTAACGTTTGATCGACTTACCTGTTCCGTCGATCCTCCGGGAGGGGACGGGAGCCATGGGGGCAGCTCCGTCGACACCACACCGCCAACAGAACATCGTCACGGCGAATCACAGGACGTGATTCGCTGGGCGGTGTTCTGTTGGCGTGGCAGTGAAGGTGGAGCAACCTCCACTTCCCCGCCTCCCGCCAGTATGGCGGCTCTCTGTCCGTAAAGGGACGGAGAGCTGCCAACGGTCATAATAGGCCGAGCGGCAAACCGCCTGCACAGGCAATCTTCCGCACGGCGGTCGACCGCCCGATGTTGTAATGACCCCCTTAGTGTTAGGTTAGTAAAGAATGTTACTTTAGTTAGTGTTAGTGGGTAGGGGGTCCTGATTATTTCTACTGTTTCTTTTTAAGTGTGTGGGTGGGGGGCAATGTTGGGGTTCTTGTGTGTTTAAAAAAACAATAAAAAAATATAAAAATGTTTTTAAAAAATCAAATACAAAAAAATAGATATATTTGTTTAGTATAGGATAGTATGTGTTTAGGCTGGTATCTGTTGTCCTCCATGTGTCCCGTCTCATAAGGGGGGTGGAGGGTTGATGTTCAGAATGTTTTGTTAAATGTGATAAGTAAGTTTAGCTTAGGTTAGTTAGGGACAGTTGTGGGTAATGAGTAGTTAGAGTAGATTAGGATAGGTAAGGCTTTTCCCTGAGTTTTCACTTCAGTTTTTACAGTTTAATAAATATGTAGTAAACCCTTTACAGTATGTGTGACATGCTTGTAGATCAGGGCCTTGGCATGAGTGTACAGTATTTCTTTTGTATTACATTGTGTGTCCTATGCTGCAAACAAATCCCAAATGAGCTGTAACATTGGGAGCTACCCCAAAGCTACCTTGCAAAGATTAGACCATTCATTGCAACCACCAATCACAGTTACTATGGATCCCAAAGTGTTTTTTTCAATAAGTATGTTTTCAATGTCACATACAGTGCTTCCAGATTTATGATTGGGGACACTGTGTTATGTCTGACTGCAGTCTGATGTCCAAGGAAACCCTTATAAGGTGAGTGGTAGTAAGCTCTCTTGTAGTATAGTGTACATGACTAACACAGATCATTTTTTACACTGTTCAGCATGATTACTTTGGATGTAACCTCATACACCTCCATTCTTGCAGTTTGGTGACTGTTCGCTTAGATTTGTGGGCAATGTTACATGTGTTAGCTTTGCATGGAGGCAACATTTTGAAGGCACTATTTTATGGTTTAGATATCCCTTGAGGAAGCATTATTCTGTCCAACACAGCATTATGGTGTATAGTTTCTCTTTTTATCAGATATTACCCTCAGGAAGGGCAGAGTATGGTAGAATCCAGGCCACTGTGCCAAGTTATCAGCCTACATGATTTCAGGACAGTTGTATTGACAAGCTATGTAATTTGACCGGAGGCAAAATTCAGTGGTCTACTGCACGGTTGATGTGTCACATTACACAGAGACAAAGTGGTTGTGGAAGGGCTATTTATTGAAAAGTGCTGTAGTGCTATATGTACATTATCCATGATTGTGAGTCCATTATAGTGACATCTTCCATTGTGATCCTACACAAGTGCTAAAGGATAATTCATTGGACATGCTGGGGTGATGTGTCAGACAGTGCAGAGGGACAGGATTTGCCAATGAATTAGTGAGAGACAATCACAAGGCAGGCTGACAAGATAGACAGTAGTTTGCAGAACAGTGCTTGAGTACAGTTGTTGCAAGATTGGCATGTTACGAAGCACAGGACCTTGGTAATAGGTGGCCATGTGGCAGGGACTAGTGCTTCCGGGTACTTTTACGTGTGAAGGTGATCTGTTCCATGTCTTCATCTTCTGATGTGTGTGTTGCCTCCTCTGTCCTTGGTGGTGGTGGTTGTGAAGGGGCAACACACACCTCAGTGTGTGTAGACGTGGAGTCAGACATCCCGGTAGCTGCTACCTGTGGGGGTCTTAAGGGCAGTACTGCTGCAAGGAGGATCTGCTGGTTCTTAAGAATAGCAGCCACATCACAATGGTAGGCATCCAGGTTGGCCCTGAGGGGGTCATGATTGCATTCGTGCATGCAGTGGAAGGTTTGGGGTGCAAGGTGTTGTGGCAACTCCCTTACTGCAGTGGTTAATTCCTTTACAGTTTGTTGTAGCCCTTGCAGGATGGATGTTAGCGCTTGCATGGCTGCTGCCTGATCTGCAGATGACATCATGCACGAACGCATCCCCTCAAGGCTGGGTGTCATATTTTGAATCCCCACCCTCACCTCCTTGGCCAGCTCCCGCTGTACTCTGACTACAGTTCTCTCAAAGCTGGTGCCTGTGTCGTCTGAGTTCTCAGCTGTATTGGAGCTGGCAGGGCTTACAATTGGGGTGGTGGGTGGGTCCTCTGTGATGGCTGCTTGTTCTGTGCTCCTCCATGTGACTGAAGGTGGGGTCTGGAGGGTTCCAAGGACATATTGGAGGGACTGGTGGCTGATGTTTGTCAGCTCGTCATCCATGTCATCAGGGTAGTCCTGGACAGGCATATCCGCAGGAGATCCATTGTCCTCTGCAATGAAATAGGGTACAATTATTGTGTCTGTGTTGTGGCATTTGTGATGTGACATGCCTGCCTTGTGATGATTTCACATTGTGATCTTGGTTCCTGTTCATTGTTCCTGTCTTTCATATTAGTATTCTCCCAGGCCTATGCCCCACCTGCATGTCACATGTATTGTGGTCAGTTATTAGACTTGTTGGCATCATCTCCTCTAGGTGTTGGTTTTGGCCAAATAGTGAATTGCCACCTTCTTGTCCTACTCAACCCTCTGTCTAGTTCCATTCTCATGGTGAGACCTTTCACTGGCTGTGGGTGCTCTGATGGCACTAGCAACACACTCAACAATCTGGACCTGCCCCAGTCTCTGATCTTTCACATCCACTTATATGTAGTTGAAATGTAGCGTATACTATGCATAGCATTGTTATGGCATGATATGGATGTCAGCATTGGTAGCTGATGTAGGGGAATGTGTGGTACATTGGATTGCCCTTATAGTGGTAGTGGTGTCCTATTTTCTCCTCTGACTGTGCAGGTGGATTTCAGTGATCAATTACATGTGTCCTCCCCCTCAATGCTGTTGTCTGAGCAGTATGACATTAGGCATGTTGCATTGTGACCCAGGCACAGGATGGACCCTGACATATGCAGCATGGGTGTGACCTTAGTGCTGTGTAGCTCCTAATGTTGATGACTTTGGCTGATGTTTGCGGCAACTATGGGCATTCACATTTGACAGGACTGGAACATTTGTCTTGTTTCGGGGGATTGTTAATGTTTTCATCCTAAACCCTCTAATTTAGGTGTGTATGATCCATGGGGACGTTACTGCCATTTGCTACTTGAGCTGCACACACAGCTGAGGTGGTAGTGGCAACTGTTGTCAATGTTACATTCCAGTTGTCGGTATGGCTAGAGGTTGTTAATTGGGCACTAGTTAATGTAGGGGGTATAGTGGCTGACGTGTGACAGGATGTCAGTTTGACGTTGTGCCCTTCCCTCCTGGCGTGGCTTTACCTTTGCCACATCGTTGGCATGTCAGCATACCCCCATGGAACTGTTGTTTGTGTTGTGTTATGGTGTGCCCCAGCTTTTCTCTGTACAGGCCATGCCCCCGTGCCGTGCCCCTTTACCCATGCCACTCCATGTATATGATGACTTCCATGCATTGTGTAGTCGGCATTCCCCCACCCGGTTGCAGTTAACATTAGTGCATTTTAGTTTCCCATGCGACTTACCCTGCATGTGTGTTGTCTCCTGGTAGTCTGCACTGTCCTATCCTTGAATCCCTGTGACAATCTCCTCAGGGATGATGGCTGCGACCATCTCCTCAATGTGGTCCAGGGGCTCCTGGTGTGCTGGACTCCCACCTCCAGTCTGCAGTGCTGCCTTCCTGTTCCTGGCCCTCTTTTCCTTGGTCCTGCGCTTGCAGTCATGCCAGCGTTTCTTGCACTCGATGACTGTTCTGCGTACTTCTGCCACACTGTTAATCTTGTCAACAATTTGTTGCCATATAGCCTCTCTCATACTGATTGGCAACTTTGAGGTGACAAACAGTTGGTGCTGGTGTTCCGTCACCTCTTTTACCAGGATTTCCTGCTCCTCTGCACTGAAGTGACACTTTCTTTCCTTCTTCTCCCTGTCCTGGTTCTTGTGTGGTTCCTCCTGGGTGGTTCCTGGTCTGTTGTCATCTTCCTGGGGTCTGTACAGGCATCTGGAATCCATTTAGGCTCTCCTATGCTGAAAGTGCTGTGTTTGCGGGGAATTTTGACGCTATTGCGTCAAAAAACGCCACATATCCGGTTTGCGGAGTCATAATTCGGCTCACAGTCATTTCCGCCGCGTTAACGTCGTTTTCCTTTATGACGTGACGCTGCGGTGTGTGTAAAAAAAATGACTTACACCTGTGGTTTGCACCGCCGTGCGTCAAATTATAAATTTGACACCTACACGGTGCACAGTAATGGCGTTAGCCGGCGGTAATATTTTTGACGCAAAAATGTGTCACCGCAGTTTTGCGTCAAAAAGTAAAATATGGGACCTGGTCTTTCTGGCAGCTAGGGCAGTCTCCTTTCCCTTGAGGCTGCCTGGTGCAGGCTCTTTCACCTTCAGGACATGTGGCCTGGATCCTTTTCCACCACGAGTGGGTGTGGTGAAGACTGGGCCTGTGGACTTGGTGGCTGAGGTGCTTGGCTGGGTTTTTTCCACCCTAGCCATACGTGCAGGACAGGGGGGAGGGGTAGGAAAGAGGTCAATAGTGGATAGGAACAGTTTTCTAGGGACATTGGGGCAGGACAAGGGAGAAGGAATGGGAGTGGAGGAAGAGGGAGTGATTGTTGGAGGTGTCTGTCTGCTGATTTTGGGTGCAGGTGCATGGCCTGAATGCAGTAGTGAGGTGGATGGCTGTTGGGTGTCTAAGTGCTTGTGTTTGTGTACCTTAGGAAAGGGGGTGCAGACACAGTGGGAGGGGACACGGGAGATGTGTGCATGGCTGTTGTGGAGGTGTCTGCCAGTGAGGTGTGTGTTCTGCTTGGTGTGGTGATGATACTGGTAGTGGATGATGATGTAGTGTATGCAGGTATGAGTGTGGACTGAACTGGGAGGGAGGTGAGGAGGAGGAGGACAGAAAGACTGTAGAAATAGTGGATGTTGGTGTGTCTGCATCTGGATTGTGTGAGTGCCTGTGGGATGAAGTGTGGTGCTAGTGTTTGCTTGTACCACTCTTGTGTGTTGTCTTGTGTGCATGCTCGTCTGCCTGTGTGCTTGGGGTAGATTGGGGTTGAGGAGAATGGAACTGGGAAGAGGAAATTGGAGAGGGGATGGTAGAAACAGGAACAATGGCTGTCATCAGAGAGGAGGCCAGAGCCTGAATCTATCTCTGTTGGGCTGCTAATCCAGTGTGAATGCCCTCCAGAAATGCATTAGTGTGTTCCCTCTGGGCTACCAGCCCCTGTATGGCATTCACAATGGTTGACTGCCCTACAGAGATGGATCTCAGGATGTCAATAGCTTCCTCACTCAGGGCAGCAGGGCTGACTGGGGCAGTGCCTGAGGTGCCTGGGGTGAAGGAGATGCCCACCCTCTGGAAAATAGAATTGGTCAAACAGTCCTGCCTGTTACACTTATGACCCACCATACCCCTTCACATCACCATTGGCACACACATGGCCCAGCACACAACCAATACGCTGCCCAGAGGACATCCACCCACCCCCCTTACACGAGGCCTTCACACACACCACTCCATGCATTCATGCCACATGCATCGTGCCCACAGTGTATTCACCTGTTGGTCTGGAGGCCCATACAGCAGTCCATACTGGGGTAGGACCCCTTCCACCAGTCTCTCCAACTCCACTGAAGTGAAGGCTGGGGCCCTTTCCCCAGTCACCCGAGCCATGGTAGGTTCCAGACAGAGGTCACAGCAGTACATGCAGTGTAGGTCCTCTCCTGTTAAAGATCAGGTAGCAATTGAGGAATCAGATAGAAAAAAGTGGTCACATCCACGGCGGTGCATACCGTCACCGTCAGCGTAGATCACCATTGCCCACTGTAACCCATAGGGCCCAATGTTATCCAATGAGGAGTTGCACGGCGGTTCCCAACTGCCTCCCGCAACAGCGCACAACGTCAGCGGAATTACCTCACTTCCACTTGTCCC
This sequence comes from Pleurodeles waltl, assembly GCF_031143425.1. Taxonomy (NCBI): domain Eukaryota; kingdom Metazoa; phylum Chordata; class Amphibia; order Caudata; family Salamandridae; genus Pleurodeles; species Pleurodeles waltl. Next base: position 836,691,696 of record NC_090437.1, read on the forward strand.
TCCACACAGGACAGGCAGATGCCATTTCGGGGGGGGGCAGGCCATGGATATTTGCTGCATCACTGGTGATTTGGGCAAACTGTACAAATCAAACTTACCCATTACAAGTTAACAGCATGCAAAGTTCTGTTGTAGCCCCATTGTTCAGTTTGTGAGCCGCTCCTCACTCTTTTGCCTCATAGCTTGCTACCGCTGCAGATGAATAGGAGATGGAGACATAACCCCATGTACAGACACCTTGTGGACTTGGCAACAATGGAGTATAGGCACAGTATCCTCATCTATAGACTTGACAGGGCCACAATCACAGGGCTGTGTGCCTAATTGGAGCCTGACCTGAAATCTGCTATCCGTCACCCCACTGGGATCCCCCAGCTTAAGCAAGTTCTATCAGTGCTCCATTTCCTGGCAACTGGTTCTTTTCAAGTGACAGTGGGCTTGGCAGCAGGAATGTCACAGCCAATGTTCTCAATAGTGCTAACAAGAGTGTTGTCTGCACTGATAAAACACATGTGCAGCTACATTGTATTTTCCCAGGTTAAAGATTTGGCCACAGTGAAGGCAGAGTTCTATGTAATGGTACATATCCCCAACATAATTGGCGCGATTGATGGAACATATATTGCATTTGCCCTTCCCCCCGTCAGAATAAACAGGCTTTCAGAAATCAGAAGAGTTTCCACTCTATGAATGTACAGATAGTGTGCTTGGTGGACCAGTACATCTCCCACATCAATGCTAAGTATCCTGGTTCAGTGTATGACACCTTTGTCCTGAGGAATAGCAGCATCCCAAATTTGATAGCCCAACTACAGAGGCACAGGGTGTGGCTAATAGATGAGCCCTGGTTCCCAGCCAGTATATGTTGGTGTGTGGGTATGGTGTTGGCCATAGGGGATTGTGTGTGGCTAAATGTTGTCCCTCAATCTTTGCAGGTGACTCTGGTTACCCAAACCTATCATGGCTGCTGACCCCTGTCAGGAATGCCAGGACAAGGACAGAAGAATGTTATAATGAGGCTCATGGACGAACCAGAAGGATAATAGAAAGGGACTTTGGCCTCCTAAAGGCCAGGTTCAGATGCCTCCATCTGACAGGTGGATCCTTGTGCTGCTCACCCAAGAAGGTCTGCCAGATAGAAGTGGCATGCTGCATGTTGCACAACCTTGCCCTGAGACGCCATGTGCCTTTTTTTGCAGGAGGACGAGGCTGGGGATGCCCGTGTGGCAGCAGTGGACCCTGTGGACAGTGCGGAAGAGGAGGCAGAGGATGATGATGAGGACATCAGAACATCAGTGAACAGACAATACTTCCAATGACACACAGGTAAGACAGTGTTACTTCGCATTTCTATTGAATTTGTTAAAATTTCTCTGGCACTGGCATGCTGTTATTTCCCACTTCTATGCCCACTTACTGTACCCTTTGGCAATTTGTTTTGCAGATGTTAGTGACCTCACACATGCTCCTGGTGTGATCACTGCAGCCAGCTACAGGTCATTAATCTATGCTCATTTTCTGTACAGTTGAATTGCAATGTTTGTACCTGTTTCAATAAATACACACTAGAAAAATTTGACATACTCCAAACTTCTTTTTCTTTGCAAGGGTGTTTAGTGAAGTGCTAAATTTTTGAGGTGCAAGTGCAATGGGATGGGGCGATGATGGAGGAAAGTCCAGGGTATTGTTACAGTCTATTTGTAGCACAGATGCATTGTCCAAGGGGACATAGGAATGGGAGCAATGGCAGTTCAAGGTGGACAGGGTGACAGGGCGGGGGACTTGGCAATAGTCTCTGGCTTCTCTCTGGATTGCAGGGAACGTTTGTGGGGTGGTTCTCCTTCTGCAGGGGGAGGGGTGCTGGTGGCCTGTGAGTCCTGTGGCGGGGTCTCCTGTCCACTAGCGGCAGTGGAGGTGGAAGGCTGTTCAGATGTCTGGCTAGTGGCAGGGGCCCGCTGTTGTGTGACTGCCTTCCTCATAATATTGGCCATGTCTGCCAGCACCCCTGCTTTGGAGATCAGGGTGTTGTTGATGGCCTACAAGACTACCTGATCCCCTGGTACTATGCCTTCTGCAGCCTCCTTTTCTCCTCCACATTGTCCAGGATCTGGCCCATCGTGTCCTGGGAATGTTGATATGCTCCCAAGATCTCTGCAAATGCCTCTCTGTGGGATTGTCCCCCCCCCCCTGCACACACCAGTCCTCCCAGTATCCCTGTTGGCCTGTGCCTCTGTCCCCTGAACCGTGTGTCCACTGCCACTGACCCCAGGTCCCTGATTGTCATGGGTTTGAGGTGTGCCATAGGGTCCCTGTAGAGGTGGACACACTGTTGATTGACGTGTCCTAGGGACAGAGGTATGGGTACGCTGAGTGGGTACTGTGATGGTGTTTCCTGATGGGGGAGGCTCTATGGTGGTGTGTGAGTCGGCCTGGGTAACCAACTGTCCAGAGGTCCCTGATAGGCCAGGTTGGTCATCCAGATCTTGAAGACCAGAGTTGCTATCATCACTGTGGGACTCTTCTGTTGAGGGACTGGATATTGCTAGTTCCTCCTCTCCAGTGACATTGCCTGGAGTACTTGTGGGGATGTAAATGATGTGTTATGGTGTCTGACATATTGTGCATCCGTGTATTAGCCCTGGCAGCTTTCACTTGTATACGTTGGTGTATGGTGGGATGATTAGTTCTATATAGTGTGCATGCTTTAGTGATGAGTGTCCATGCCTGGCTGTGAGGGGTGTCTATACATTGGTGAAGCATGCAGGGCTTGGCATTGGGATGAGTGAGATGTGATGGTGGGGTGTGTGGGTAGTGGTGGAGTGATGGGAGTGAGGGTGGGGGTATATGATGGCATGGAGGTGGGTGGGTGATAATAGTGGAGAGTTGACTTACCTGAGTCCAGTCCTCCTCCTACTCCGGCCAGGCCCCCATGATACAGGATTGCCAAGACTTGGTCCTCCCATGCTGTGAGTTGTGGGGCAGGAGGTGGGGGTCCACCGCCAGTCCTCTGTACAGCGAGTTGGTGTCTTGCTGCAATGGAACGTACCTTACCCATAGGTCATTCCACCTCTTCCTGATGTCATCCCTAGTTCTTGGGTGCTGTCCCATGGCGTTGACCCTGTCCATGATTCTCCGCCATAGCTCCATCTTCCTAGCTATCGATATCTGCTACACCTGTGCTCCAAATAGCTGAGGCTCTACCCTGATGATTTCCTCCACCATCACCTTTAGCTCCTCCTCTGTGAATCGGGGGTGTCTTTGTGGTGCCATGGGTTTTGTGTGAGGTGTGTATGTAAGGGTGTGTTGGGTAATGTGTTGGGGTATGTGATGTGGGGTGCATGAGTGGTGTATAACTGTGAGTAGGGTGTGGCTCTGGTTGTGTCTGTGGTCTTGCTGTCTCTCTCTGGTGGCAATTGTTTGTAATGGTAAAGGGTTGTGGGTAAAGTGGGTGTATGTTTTATAGTGGTGTGAGTGGATGTGTGTGTGTATGGGTGTCAGGCATGTGTTCTTTAAATTGTCCAATGTGGTGTTGTTTTGTTTGTGTGTGTGCATTTTGAGTGTGGCGGTATGTACCGCCAATGGCTTACCACTGTTGAATGTCCGCCATGGTGATTCGTGGGTCATAATGTGGTGGGTGTTGTTCTGTTGGCGTAACGGTTTGGGTTTTGATACCGCCAGTTTATCCCTTACCTTTAGTGTGGCAGATTTGTGTATGTGGTTGAATACTGACGGATTGGTGTATGTGTGTCATAATATGGTGAACGGATATCCGCCGTGGTGGCGGTAAGTTGGCAGCAGTCAGCGTGGCGGTAAGTGCAATTTACCTCCAATGTCATAATGAGGGCCTATGTGCTCTTTCCTCCTGGTAACCCATTGTAAAGTACTGTACTGTACTCTACCTTAAAACATATAATTGGCACAAACCTGATTGGCACATTACATTTATTTATAGGTGCATGTCTAGAAATTGTGCCATCCACTGCAGTAGCACTGTAAAGCTGGTTTCCAGGCCTGCCACGGCAGACTGGCTATGCACATTTTAAACTATCTATTTAACTTGTCACTATCACCCCTTTGACATTCGTAAACCATGCTTCCAAAAATGTATACGTCAACACTAAGGTAGGCCTTAAGGCACAATAAGGAATGATGCACAGTATTTAAAAATAGTACAAGTAGAAATTAATGTTACTGTTGTCCTGCCAATGAAAAGGTCCAAATATTCTTTCACTGTGGCAAGTCCCATAGAAAAATAGTGGATTAAATTATAACATCTTATAATGATAATTCTGGTTGGAAGCAGCTAAAAATAAAATTCAAAGACTGATTTTAATAGTTGTAAATAATCTAATGTAATGGTGAAAATCACAGTTTGACTAAATATGTCGGAAAAGGGACTTTTGTAAAAGGTACCTCTCCATATCTAAAGATCTGGAGGCTGTTCTGCCAGTATTCAACTGTCAGCTAACTCCTGATGGCACCCCTGTGGTGAGATGTGGATTTGCCTCTTAAGCAGAGGACAAATGACATGTGCGTTGCAAGGTGTTGACCTTCTCTTGACAAGGTGGCCTGGGGGCTGTGCCCAAGAGCTAGTTACACTTCAAAGAGGCCTACTCAATAACAAGCAGATGAACCCGACACCAGACCTGTCCCCTTCTTTTGCCCCCCCACCCTCTTCGTTCCAATGTCAATGGGAGAGGGAGCTGTCCAAGAAATGTTTTGGAGTGATTACAAGGAAGATTTGGCCATTACCACGGCCACACCGCTGGGTGTGCCCAGAGATCTTAGACTAAGAGAAGAAAGGTCTTGTCATCTTATATTTAGGGAGAGAAGGATACTTAGGAATAGTTTACATTAGAACATGCAGAAAGAGCTGTAAATGTGGGTGGGAACTGCTACCTCATTGGCTGGTTGTGGCCAATGGTTGCCTCCTCCCACAGGCTGCTATGGGCATTCACGTGATATCCACAGTACCCTCCTTAGAACACTCCTGGACCTGAGAAGAATTATAAGAAGTACTGCTATGCTGTTTGATGAATCTGATAGAAGACTTGATGTGCTTGGCTTGAACACAGGGCCCCAGAATCTACTCCAAGTGTCCGTTGGGTGACCTTCTGTTTGAGAAACAGGTTCCAGCCACAGGGCTACAACAAACTTTCAAGTAGCCTTTTCCTGCTTTCCAACTGACCCACCCAAACTAGACCTTCCTTGGTGCCCTCTGCTGGCCTCTGTGGGAGTGAGTCCTGACCCACAAATTCTGTCTCTGAGTCCTATGCTCTTGGCTGTGGAAGAGTGTGCCCCCCATCCCTTTCTGAATGCTTCCCTCAACTTGATGCTGAGCATCAAAGCCAAGACCCTCCATCAAGCCACACCCAATCAACTGCTTACCTGGACTCGACAATGAGGAGCAGTCATTTGACGGCTTCACCAGACTTGATGCTGAGCAGCATCTGAGCAGTGGCCTCAACCTCCATCGATGGATTAATTTGTCAAATGCAGAGCGGCATTTCCATCACTTCTGAGACCTCGCACAGAAGCGCCCCATCATCATTGAGCCCTTCTTTGGATCCAGTCAGTTGCCTGGCCCCACTGAAGACTTTCCACCTCCATAAAAGTTTTTAAGTGCTAAAGTACTTTTTTGACTGGGATGAAGCTGGACCTAGTATCCGTACCTGCACTCTATCATGTCATCCTTAAATCTTATCCTTTTCTAAGTCCAACACGACCCGTTGCCCTAAGTTGGCGCATAGTGCTTTTTGGTGCTAGTCTTAAATGTGAACTTTAAAAATTCATAACACCGGTGCTATTCATTGAAATTTTGTTGTTTGGGGTGATTTTATTTATTAAAATAATCTCTATTTTTCTTGAATAGCCTGGGATTTTTTTCATGTTGTATTTTCACTTTATTAGTGTTTGAGTACTGCATGAATACTTTTCACAATGCCTCTAAGTTAAGACTGTCTGCTCTGTGCCATGGCTACGAGGGGATTAAGCACAAGTTTATTTAGTGACTTTTGTAAATCATACTCACAAGGATTGTCATTGTTTGAGGTGGGTTCTCACCACCCTCAAATGGGTGTAACCGGTCATCCCAAGCTTGATTTACAATGTTCAGAGCTGAATATCAGCAGGAATACAACTCTCAACATAAGGCGGTATTCCATGTTAGAAGTGGCATTCCTGCACACAGTCTGGGAGTGGGGGTGACCTCCAAAGACATTGAGAAAGCTTTTTGATGGTCTTTATTGGGGCTATCTCTGAGTTGTGCTGCATGACATGGGCTTGATGACCAAATAATAAAGTGGATACAATTGTTACATACAAATCTGTCTGCTAGAATCTATAACATTAGTGTGATCTCTGATTCCTGAAGCCTTCAGTGGGGTATTAGCAGGGTTTTCCCCATCGCCACCGGTGTTCACACCTGCTATTGAGCCTCTAGCATTCTATGTGCATGAACTGGGTGAGCACGTTTGCATGCCTATTAATAAATATACACACACAATTTCACTCTACACTGTCGAAGTGTGCTGTGCTACACCAAAGATTGAAGGTATGGACTTCCCTAATGGCCAGATATTTCACAAAGACTAACATTAGAAAGACGCATCTTCAATAACCTGGTATTAGAATCTACAGAGATCAAAACAATGTTCTTCTTAAGAATCTGGGTATGACTTTGACAGTGGCTAAATCCTCTCTGACCTTTTGAAGCAAACTCCAGGTATTGGTGATCAGGCAATTATCACTTTCCAAGTTGTTACTGTCTAGACTGTTTTACTTTTTGCAAACATCCCTCCAAGGTCTCAGTGACCTTCTTTAATAAATTAACTACCTGCTATTATGGGGTGAGGGAGGAAACAGAGTATCTTTAGAGATATTTCACTTACTAGTTACAGAGAATCCCTTGGGGTCCCAGAAGTTGGATCTAAATAATTACTTAGTTGCACCATTGCAATGCCTGACTGACTGGTCCAACCTCAGGCTTTACCCGGAAATGGCATCTGTTAAAGCTGAATTGACTCAATCAAATATCAAAGATGCATTCTTAATGACCAGTCACAGAATTTGAACCTGAAGCAGATAAAATTAAACCAGTCCTGCTCACATGCATTGATCATGCTGCATGGTCACAATATTATAAAGGGCTATCAAGGCTACACATACCAATGATTTAGGTCCTCTCAAGTCTAAATGAGAAGATCTAGGTAAGGAATTAGATGACAGCGAATGACAGAGATCTCTTAGTTATGTTAAACCAAGCAATTTAATGATGTTCATTACACACTACTAACTTCAGCAGGTCTGCACTCCATGTTCCCCAATTTGATTCATAATTGTCTCTGATATGGTATAGGTATAGACTCATTAGGACACATGATATGGGAATGTGGAGTGATTCAACAGTAATGGTATATTGGCTGTGCTGTTACCTGAGTGAATAGGCAGACAAAACATTCACAGCTTCAAGGGCTACCTCCCTTGGCTGCTTCCCTGGACAGGGTCTGGCAAATCAAGTGGCAAAGGCATTAAATTGGCCCTAAATAGATAGCCCAGAGAGCAGTGTCAATGTATTTAAAAAGTTTGGCATGTGCTCATTCATTTTACATGTCCAAGTAGGGAAAAACTCTGAAATTTGGTTTCCTTATTGCAAGGCCTACCTTTGCCATTGGATAACACCGGGCAATATTATTACATTTATTAAATGATATCTTTCAAATGGGAGCAAGTAGGAAAATTAAGTTTGATGTCTATAGAATTCAATTTTAAATCCCTTGTTGGAGATGGCTGTATCTGCATGGTCACCCTCAAATGTTTTTCCTTTACCATCCACTTTTTACTGAATTCATTTTGTTGGCCTTAGGATTTTGTATACTTTAGCACTCCTGAGCAGTACGAAAGTGCTGTGCTTTCTCCCCTGAACATTGTATAATTGGTTTACACCTGATTGGCTTAGGTATTTACTAATAAATCCCATGCAGAGTGGCCTGTAAATTAAATGCTACTGGTGTGCCTATAGCACTTATTGTGCCACCCACATAAATAGCCCCATAAAACATGTGAAAGATGCCCCAGGCCTACCTTACAGCCTTAATGTAGTTTTAAACTGTCAAGTCAACTTAGTGATATAACTCTCTTACAAAGCATTAAACTCCCCTTTTATTACATATACTCCATCCCTAAGGTAGGCCCTAGGTAGCCTTCAGAGCAAGGTGCATTGTAAATGAAACATTGGATGTGCACTTTTAAGTTTGACATGTTCTGGTAGTAAAAAACTTCAAACTTGTTTTTTACTACTGTGAGGCCTATTAGTCCCAAAGGATTACATTGGGTTGCCACACTACGTCTAATAAGTGCTAACATTTGATTGGAAACAGGTAAGAATTTCATATTTGTGGTCAGTGAGTTTGTAATTAAAATCCTTCTGGATTTTAAATTGTAATTGTTAGAAATGGGGTCTTTGGTTGGCAGTCAGGTTACCATCTGTCCAAGCAAGGACCCTCACTCTAATCAGAGTAAGTCACACACAATCCAAATTATCCTGTACCCACCCTCTGGTAGCTTGGTACTGAGCAGTCAGGCTTAACTTAGAAGGCAATGTGTAAAGTATTTGTGCAATAAATCATACAATACACTATATAGCACCACAAAAATACACCACACAGTGTTTAGAAAAATATATAATATTTATCTGTATATTTGCAGGTCAAAACTATCAAAGATGCAGTAAGAAAATGTTAAGATATCACTGGAAAGTGATATAAAGGGGGTCATTACGACCCTGGCGGCCGGCGGTAAGGTAGCGGTAACACCGCCAACAGGCTGGCGGTGTTCCTCCAGCAATTATGACCATGGCGGAATTGCACCGGCCATACCGCCGGCCCCTCCAATATCCCACCAGGATTCCGCCTGGTGGTCATAATCCCCAGGGCAGCGGTGCAAGCACCGCTGCCCTGGGGATTATGAGTCCCGACCGCCAGCCTGTCCGTGGCGGTAAACACCGCCATTGAAAGGCTGGCGGTAAGGGGACTTGGGGTGCCCCTGGGGGACCCTGCACTGCCCATGCACTTGGCATGGGCAGTGCAGGGGCCCCCAGGCATAGCCCCGTCGCACATTTCACTGCCCGAATTTCGGGCAGTGAAATGCGCAACGGGTGCTACTGCACCCGCTGCACATCAGCATTGCCGCCGGATCTATTACGAGTCAGCAGCAATGTTGATGTGACATTTCCGCTGGGCCAGCAGACGGTAACACTGTTACCGTCCGCTGGCCCAGCGGAAATGTCATAATGGGGAGCCAGGAATACCGCTGGCAATGGCGGTATTCTGTCTCCCGCGGCCTCAGCGGTTTTTGTGCAAGACCGCCGAGGTCGTAATGACCCCCAAAGTGACTTAAGTCTTTTTAAAAGTAAACAAAGTCTCTTTCAAGCACAAAGTACCTGGTTGGAGTGAAAAATCTCTGCAAAGGGCCGCAGAGGAGGAGATGCGTGGAAAAGTGTGTGCGTCGGTTTCGCCCGTTCACACACGGACTTGTGTCATTATTTTCCATGCGGGGAAGACGTTGCGTCAATTTCCGGCACGCAGATGGGTCTCCTCTTCGGGTTGCAGGGTTTTCAGACGCCCCGGGGTCTGTGCGTGGAATCCTTGGCTTGTTGACCGGCTGCGCGTCTTTCTGGTGGGCGATGCTTGGAATTTTCTTCCTCACAGCAGGCGCTGCGTCCATTTCCCCTCTGGAAGTCAGGCAGCGTTGTCCAGGCGGGTCGTGCGTCGAAATTCCAGTCGCACCGGAGGCGCCCCGTCGATCTTTTCCTCGCGAAGTCGAGCGGCGTCTTTCCGGTTCGGCGTGCGGTGAATTTGTCACCGCGGAACAAGCTGTGCGTCGAATTTTTCACCGCACAAGGAGTCCAGTTGCAAGAGAGAAGTCTTTTTGGTCCTGAGACTTCAAGGAACAGAAGGCAAGCTCTATCCAAGCCCTTGGAGAACACTTCTGCAGCAAAGCAAGAGAGCAGCAAGACAGCAGGGCAACAGCCAGGCAGCAGTCCTTTGTAGAAAGCAGTCAGGTGAGTCCTTTACGCAGCCAGGCAGTTCTTCTTGTCATGGTGCAGGTTCTGGTTCAGGTTTCTTCTCCAGGAAGTGTCTGAGGTGGTAGGGCAGAGGCCCTGTTTTATACCCAAATGTGCCTTTGAAGTGGGGGGAGACTTCAAAGAGTGGCTTAGAAGTGCACCAGGTCCCCTTTCAGTTCAATCCTGTCTGCCAGGGTCCCAGTAGGGGGGGTGGCAGTCCTTTGTGTAAGAGCAGGCCCTGCACCCTCCCAGCCCAGGAAAACCCATTCAAAATGCAGATGTATTCAAGTGAGGCTGAGTACCCTGTGTTTGGGGTGTGTCTGAGTGAATGCACAAGGAGCTGTCAACTAAACCCAGCCAAACGTGGATTGCAAGGCACAGAAAGATTTAAGTGCAGAGAAATGCTCACTTTCTAAAAGTGGCATTTCTAAATTAGTAATATTAAATCCAACTTCACCAGTCAGCAGGATTTTGTATTACCATTCTGGCCATACTAAATATGACCTTCCTACTACTTTCAGATCAGCAGCTACCACTTCAACAATGTATGAGGGCAGCCCCAATGTTAGCCTATGAAGGGAGCATGCCTCACAGTAGTGTAAAAACGAATTTAGGAGTTTTACACTACCAGGACATGTAAACTACACAGGGACATGTCCTGCCTTTTACCCACACAGCACACTGCTCCAGGGGTTACCAAGGGCACACCTTAGGGGTGACTTATATGTAGAAAAAGGGGAGTTTTAGGCTTGGCAAGTACTTTTGAATGCCAAGTCAAAGTGACAGTGAAACTGCACACACAGGCCTTGCAATGGCAGGCCTGAGACCAGGTTTGAGGGGCTACTTAAGTGGGTGGCACAACCAGTGCTGCAGGCCCACTAGTAGCATTTAATCAACAGGCCCGGGGCACATATAGTGCACTCTATTAGTGACTTCTAAGTGAATCAAATAGTCCAATTTGGTGTGATCTAAGGTTACCATGTTTAAAGGGAGAGAACATATGCACTTTAGCACTGGTTAGCAGTGGTAAAGTGCGCAGAGTCTAAAAACCAGCATAAACAGTGTCCAAAAAGTGGAGGGAGGCAGGCAAAAAGTTAGGGGTGACCACCCTAAGGCTGTCAGGTCTAACATTAATTATGAAAATGCCAATTTTTATGACAAATTTTATTGCTTTTTTTGGTTAAGTGACATAAACAAGACACAATTTGAGCTTGAACCAAATTGACCACAATATAAAACAGCTAACAAATCAAGTAGATTTTTGAAAATTTCACAGAGGAATCAAAGAAATACATCACAGCCGCAGAGGTGGAGGCACACATCACTGCAACATTTGAGTATAACATCAGCAGTCATACTTCTCTATCCACACATACCAGATTTGGTGAAACTTCTGTGGAACCCCCCTCACCTTATACACCAATTTTTCAAGAGTGACACAGGAATCCATGCCTCAAATCCACTCCTGTGGAGACAGGGATGCTCATCCTTTCAGTGTCTAGCAATGCATATGGCTCTCTTTTCAGACGTCACCCCGCCCAGCATGGAGATGCCAATCAGGTCCCACTGCCAGATCCCATCCAGTTTTGCAATTTCGGCTAACCATGTCCCATGCCATGGAGGTTGACTCCTGTAAGTGTGCCATGGCACAGCATATGTCAGAGTGCTGAATTCCAACAGCTGATAGGTACCTGGGTTACTAGCACCAGCGAGGACATGGGTCCCCGACCATATTATACGGAAAACAGACCATGGACACGAATGAGCGCAAGTCCTAGTCTGTGGGCTGGATCACACCTGTCTGCCTAGTACCAGCTGTCTATGTAAACAAGCTGTGAGTGCTAGTAATGTAAGTGACTATCCACCCAGCTCAGTCCATCTTCGTAGGGAGGCCAATGGCATTTCACAAAAGACACCCTCAGAGTTTTCCCAGGCCCAGAGAAAGGTGGTAAAATTGGACTGTAATTCCATGAAGAACAAGCATAGGGAATAGTGCTGTAGTACATATAAGAAGCAGGGGAGAGCCACCATCTTGAAAAGGGCACCTCTGCCCACAATGGACATTGGCAGCCTCGACCAGTAGGGCAAATCGCGCCATGTTGAAGCCACCAAGGGGAGTACGTTGACATCCGAGTATTGTGATTTGGTTAAGGTGACAACATACCAAGGTAATGAAAGCTATCACCTTCTCTCATGTCTGGTGACCCATCCACTGAGGTCAAGTGCTGTCTGCGTTGGTGGTAGGGAGTTGTGTCTGCTCATCTGTGATGATGCCTGTCCTTTCTGTGCCATTTGAGGAGTGGCATGCAGGTAGCCGCCGCCGAGTCTCCCCCTTACAGGAGATTTTCCACAGCTCCCCAAGCCAGTTCATGGAGCTCCTCTATCCAGGCACAGGCACATTCCAGAGTGTCAAAAAACTAGGTACTTTCATTGTAGAGAACTATGGGCCACGTTGGAAATTGTAACATGTAGATGACCTGCATAGTGCAGAGCTTTTCCTTGACTGCCTGGAATGTGCACCTGTTGGACTTTTAGCGTATAGTTAAGGAAAAGCATGACCTTGTGTTGAACACAAAATAGTTCTTCTTTCTGGCTGGCCTCAAGGAAGACTGTATCTCTGTCTACAAAACTGAGGAGCCAAGGTATTATCGGTCTAGGGGAAGTGATATCTGCACCAGGAACCTATTAGCTCTCTCCACCACGAAGCAGGCAGACAACAAGTCCTGCGGGACCCAGGACCTGAGCGAGTCAGAGATATAGGCCCTCATTGCAACTTTGGCAGGCGGCAACCGCCGCCCGCCAAGTTGTAACCGCTGTGCAGCCGCCAATGCGGCCGCACTCCCACGGTGGGCATTATGACATCCCCGCTGCGCCGGCGGGGATGTCGGCCGCAACATGGGAGCCGGCTCCAAATGGAGCCGGCAGTGTTGCGGCCGTGCGACAGGTGTAGTTGCACCTGTTGCGCTTTACACTGTCTGCTGTGCAGACAGTGTAAAGCTGTGTAGGGCTGTGCCAGGGGGCTCCTGCACTGCCCATGCCAAAAGCATGGGCAGTTCAGGGGCCTCCAGGGGCCCGCAACTCCCCTTCCCGCCAGCCTTTCCATGGCGGTTCCTACCGCCATGAAAAGGCTGGCGGGAAGGGGACTCGTAATCAGCTGTGCAGCTCTGCAAGCAGCGCTGCCCTGGTGGATTAAAACCGCTGGGTCCAATGTGGCGGAAAACCACTGGTCCCGGCAGTGCGACCGCGGCGCTTCCGCCGCGGTCGTAATCCCCAAGTTTGCACCGCCAGCCTGTTGGCGGTGCAACCTCCAAAACAGCCCTGGCGGTCAAAGACTACCAGGGTTGTAATTAGGCCCATAGTCAGGGACCCTCTGTGCCCTCTGTGATACCCACAATATAGATGTTGTTGCATTGGCAGCTGCCCTTTGAATTCCTCCGTCCTGGACTCCAGGAGGCCCACCCACTTACAAAACATCATCAGGTCAGCCTGGAGCAATATGTTGGCATCTTCTACTTCAGAAAGCTGTTCCTTGGCCTCTGTGACCCTCCTGGCTGTTTTGCAGATATCTTGGTGGAGCAAGGAAAGGCCCACACTCAACTCCCTCATCTTGGTTTCGAGGAATAAGCGAGAATCCTGCATCACTGTTAATATCACCGCCATGGGTTCTGATAAGGGCAGGCCTGGCAGAGAAACTTCATCAGTGGCATCCTTCTTGTCTGTAGCAGTGAATTGTTCCCTGAACCAGGGTTACAGTCCTGTCCTTTCCCATGATCAGGGTTTGCACCCTCAATCCAACGTCCAGCATCTGTTCGCTAGCTGGATGGCTTCACCCAGGCCACCCACTCTGGTTCCAGTATGTTTAAGATGTACCCCATGCGCCTGAGGCCAATTTTTCAGAGTGGGGCAGAGGTCCCGGAGGCCTCTTTGGGCACCCGTGGGGCCAGCACCATCCACATCACCACCACACCCCCTTAGCTGGGTGGATCAGAATCTAGGATCAATCTCACTGGTGAGCAATGGGTAAGTGTCCCCTTGTGGGGTGGCGGTATGGCTGTCACTTGGTATTGGGGTGCACCCAGCCCCCCAGACCCACTTCCTCTTTTTGAGCACCACACTACAGGCACTCTTTCAGGCCGGCCCCAAGGGAAGCCACTCACAGTCCTCAAAGCAGGGCAGCCCAGGCCAGGCCCAGTCACAGGGGCTGCAGCAAGGCAGGGGAATGCTGCAGCAAACCACTCCAAGTCCTAGACCCCTTCCACTTGAGGTTCAGGCCACCATCAGGATACCTGGGCCGATTGGAGATGGGAGATGAGCAATCCCATAGGGCTGGGCCCTCAGGCATCTTCACAGCTCTGTCTCAATGCCACACCAGGGATCCGATACTGGGCACCTGCATCGGTGGGGAGAGAGAGAAGAAAGTCACTAGTGCGCTCCCCGGCACAGCGGGGAAGGGAGACCTCCCAATATATTCACTGGTCACCAGATGCCAAGGGTGTTGCAGGGTTTCGCCACTCATTCCTGCGCTGTCCCACACAAAGGTCTAAGAACAAAATACTCTACTGCTGCTTGCCCGGGCTAGGACCTTCTCAGTGTCTCACTGCTTCAGCAGTCACGTTGGGCCTAGCGCAGCCCTCTGCAGTGTGGCAGCAGCAAATCCTGTTCAGCAGTCCTTCACCAAAGGCTATTTAGACTCCAAGTTGGCCCGGCTATTGCACCACCAGTGTCAGCAGTTTGCTATGCCACACACAAGCTCCAGTGCTCAATGTCCCCAAGGGGTCTCAGGTTCAGACTCTCACCACCACCGGCCGGGGCAGAGGGTATCTACGGTGGCACTGGGCCACAATCACCATCTCAGGCCCAGCTCGGCCCACTGCAGTGCAGCTGAGTGCAGAATTCAGGATTAGCTCAGCAGCTAACAACACCAGGGGTCTGCTGCAACCCAGCTGATGCAGTGCTCTGTGCCCCCAACTGGCTATCAGCCTCACAGGTGCCTGTGTACTCTGCATGGGGCCTCAGGTCAGGAGCAGTCCTCGGCTGCATACCTCAAAGTACAGTCAGACAGGCTCTGTGTTGGCAGGGGCAGTCACCCGGTCTCTGTTGGCGATGCCTCGTATTCGCTGAGCTCTCAGGGGAGAAGCAATACCTGTGTGTTGCATCGAAAATCCAGGAACATGTAGAAACTTATATATTTTATTTCCAGGTCAAAAATACATCCGGCTCGTACCGCGTCCAACATTGGAATGCCCCACTGTTCCACTCCCCCACATTCTTAATTCCCCCTCTCCTACGTATTTACATTCCAACTCTACATTCTTTAAAGAGACCGGGAAAGAAATACAGAATACAACACATTTTCCTCCTTAACAAAATTAAACAAATAAAATAGAAGTCTGAAGTGAAATCAGTAATGATAAAAATATGTACTAAGAATAAAGAGAAAATAGCATAAATACCTGTACATAATCAACTAACCGTGGAGATCTCTGTCTGATGCGCCCATCGAACTTCACTCTTGATGCAATGGACACATCCCCAATCCCATCATCCATACCACTCCTTCCATTGCTTGCATTGTTATCATCCATACCACTCCTTCCATTGCTTTCATTGTTCTCCCAATCTCTATAACACACAGCACCATCAGTTACAACAACACCTCCATCTTCTTCACCCACATCGCTGGCACCACCCTCAAACGCGTCCACACAAATGGGATCAACAGACTTCTCACTCACTATGGACCACGAACCCCTATGATCCAATACCTCATCATGCACAGGGGGACACTTTGCCAGTTTGTTAATGTTCCAAACTTTGCCATCGTGTGTAACCACCTTCTTATTGAAAACCTTAACAACCTTCATGGCTCTACTAAACGTAGGCATGTCTTTTCTTATAAATCCTGGCCTCCTTACCCTGACCCAATCACCCACAAGTAATGTAGGTTCTCTCACCTTCCACTTCCTATCATATGATTCCTTGCTCTTTTCCTGTTTATTCAACACATAATTTTTAACTTTCTCAATATCAAATACACTATCACTATTACCACTTATCTTTTTGAACCACAAAGGACAAAGCTTAGACACAGGATCTCTACCCCTCAATAATCTAAATGGGCTAACACCTGTGGTACTATGTGGAGTAATACGGTAATACCACAATTTCTCCCTTACCTTTTCCTTCCAAACTCCCCCAAAACCCCGTGCCCAACCTAAACAATCCTTAAGTACGCGATTAAACCTCTCCACCTGACCATTCTCTTGTGGTTCATATAAAGAGGTGGTCACATGCTTGATATTACAGTACTTAAGGAAACTTTGCATTTCTTTCAAAACCAACTGAACCCCGTTGTCAGTTATTAGAGTCTCAGGATAACCTTCCTTCGCGAATATCTCCTTAAGAAATTCAATAACCACACCTGAGGTCACGTGAGGTACTAACTTTACTTCAGGCCACTTGGAATGGTAATCAATCAACACCAAAGCAAACTTTGCTTCATGAGGTAGAAAAGAGAAAGGGCCAGAAATGTCTAATCCTAGCTTTTGCCATGGGGAATCTGGCCATGGTACAGGACGCAAAGGTGCAGGCACAGTCTTCAGCATCTTATCAGCATTAATACATACACTACACTCTCTAACCGTCCTCTCTGCCATCTTATCCATGCCAGGCCACCAAAAAGAGGTACGTATCATTTTTTTCATGGACGACATTCCTGGGTGACAAAGATGGGCTAAACTTAAAATCGTCGATTGCATGCCCACGGGTGGAATACATTTTCCTTTCTTAAACAAGAGGTCATTCTCAATTTCCAACTCCTCTCTTATCTTAAAGAAGGGAGCCACTTCTTCAAGTATTTCTTCCTTCCTTGGCCAACCCAATTTGACAAAAGATTTTACTTGTTGTAATACAGAGTCGTCTTGATCTTTCTCAAACCATTCTTTCTCCTCCACAGATTTAAACTCATTGGCTACAAATTCAGACACCACTGAAACAATATCTAAATCCCTGGATTCACCTCCATCAGGCGTGTCAGGCGTTTCTTGAGGTAAACGTGACAAACAATCTGCTACAGAATTGCTTTTACCGGGCACATACTCAACTTCAAAAGAGTACTCCTGCAATCTTGACGCTAACCTTGCAATCCGAGCAGTAGCATTCCAACCACCACCCGGGGATAAAATGCCCACCAATGGCTTGTGATCAGTGCGAAGAACAAACCGTGAACCCCATAAATAGTTGCGAAAATGCTCAACAGCCCAAACACATGCGAGCAACTCCTTCTCGATGACTGCATACCTTCTCTCTGCTTCATTCAAAGTGTGAGAAGCAAAAGACACATTCCATTCATCCTTTCCAATTCTTTGTGACAAGACACCCCCAATACCATACATACTGGCATCTACTGTCACCAAACAACGAGCTTTAACATTGAAAGGTCTGAGGGTAGGTGCACCCGCAATCTCTTTTTTTATAGACTCAAATGCACGATCCTGCTTATCCAACCACACAAACTCTACATTTTTTCGAGTTAACTCCCTTAAAGGTTCCATTTTAGTCGCAAAATTCTCAATGAACTTGCTGTAGTATTCACATAATCCAGCAAAGGACAAAAGTTTCTCGCGATTATCAGGTTTAGGTGCATCCACAATTGCTTTAACCAGAGAACTTTTGGGTACTACCCCGTTGCTTGAGATGGTGTGCCCCAAATACTCGACAGATTCTGCAAAGAAACAACATTTCTTAAATTTCAGAGTTAGTCCATTCCTATTGAATACCTCGCACACACTTACAAGATGGTTTCTGCGTTCTTGTTCATTTTTTGAATATATCAAAACATCATCTTGGAAACACTTAACAAACTTGTCCATATCTTTGAACATCATAAACATTGCCCTCTGGAACACAGATGCCGCTGATGCTAATCCGAACGGCATACGTTTAAATTGGTAGTCCTTGTGGAGTGATGAATGCCGTGAGATGACGAGAGTCTTCTGTGAGTTCTATCTGGTGGTAAGCCGACCTCAGATCCAACGTAGAGAATATTTTTGCTCCTTCAAGCATGCTAACAACTTAATTAATATTAGGTAAAGGGTGACAATTAACTATAATATTGGCATTCAGGGCTCTCAGGTCAACACACAACCTCAACGATTTATCTGGTTTATGAGCTAAAACAATGGGGGAAACCCATTCAGATGACTCCACCTCCTCTATAACACCTTCTTTCACAAATTCATCTACATTTTTTCTCAACTCCTCGCGTATACCAATAGGAACATTTCTCAATTTCTGCGTAACAGGTTTGGCACACTGTTTAAGCTTAATCCTATGGCTGTAATTGTTTAATTTCCCTAGTTTTTCAGAAAATACATCAGGAAACTTTGTTGTAATCCAACTGGACTTTTCCCCAACATTCACCAACATGACTGGTTCAATAGCCCTGGGGTTCAAAATTATGCCCAACTCTGCTTGATCCCTCCATCCCAGGACATTAACCCCTTTCTCTGCAACATATATCTTGATCACAGCAGTACGTTCTTTAAACCACACAGAAGTCTTTACATATCCAAGAATATTGATTGCTGTACCATCAAACCCTTCAGCCACTATGTCTGAAGAAGTTAAACTAGATACTTCCCACAGTGACCTAAACTTTTCCAAAAAATAATCATATGTAACTATCATCCAAGGAGAACCTGAATCTGCCATTAGTTCCAGTTCGCGACCTTCCACCACTATAGTACATCTAGGCTGTTTCACAATTTTTTTTGTTTTGTCAAGACTATCATTTTTAACCGAAAGAACCACCCCTTTTTCCCTCTCATCCTGTATAAACGAGATTTTCTTTCTATCATTAACATCACCACTTCTAAAATCCTTACACACTCTGGCAAAGTGTCCAGACTTTCCACATTTGTTGCATTCTCTACCAATCGCCGGGCAATGTGTAGAATTTGCAATATGACTCAAACTCCCACACCTATAGCATGACATTCTATCAGTTTTTTTACTCCTATCATCCCTTTTGTTTACTGTATTACCCTTCAACATGGATCTACTATAACCACCACTATTCCCAACAGCACCAACGGTATCACAAATAGATGAGTTGTTCTTTTCAGCGTCTTGTACTGTCCTCATCCATTTTTCCGATTGCTCCAGTGCTTTGGCCGTATTTATTACTTCCTGTAATTTCGGGTCCCCCATCACCCATAATGGTTCCTGAATTCTTTTGCTTTTCACATGAACAATGATCTGATCTCTGATCATCTCATCCGTGATGGGTCCAAAATTACAGTGCATAGAAAGACTGCGTAAACTGGTCAAAAATTCGTCAAATGCTTCGCCTTCCTGTTGAGTTCTAGTATAAAATTTAAATCTGTTCAATGCAATGCTTGTGGTTGGCTTAAATCTCTTCTCAAGTTTGCACAATGCCTCATTGAATACGTCAATTTCTTCATCCTGAACCATTTCTTGTGGAAGTGTCCTAAAAATAAGCTGTCCTTCTGAGCCCAACTAATGTAATAGAATGTTCTTCTTTCTCTCTTGAGACATTATATCCTCATCAATCGCTTTGAGGTAAGTTAAGAATTCTTCCTTCCACCTAGACCAAGGAATGGGAGGGTCTCCTTTAATTTGTAAAAAATTAGCAGGGGGCTCAAATTGCATATTGGCACTGGTAAATAGTCTTTGTCTCTTTTTTTTTTTCTTCCTTTTTTTTACTTCTAACTCTTCATAAATAAATAGAAACAGTCTATATAAAAACAGCCCTTCCAAATGTCCACAAAATATGTATCTACAGTTGCCAAGTAATCCTAACGAGTTTAGTTAATGTACAGTGAGCGTTTTTTCCAAAATTGCATATGCGAGCGTACTCGACACAGCGTGCGTCTTTCAAAACTTCATTTGCGCGCAGCGAGTGTTTTATGAAATACACTCACGCACTGTAGCGTCTTCGGTTGCTATGCAACCCCAACACGCAGCGAGTGTTTTATGAAATACACTCGCGCACTGTAGCTTCTTTGGTTGCTAGGCAACCCCAACAGTTACGGTTCCCGTAACGTTGCAGATCAAACAATAAAAAAAAAAATGACGGCAAAGGTTTACTTGCCCTGAAATAGAAGCAGGCACGTTTTCCAATTTAGCGTATTATGCTAATTAACGTTTTCCTGTCCCGACGTCTTTCTGTGAAGGTGATCGCTCGCCACGTTACACGAAATGAGAACTCCTCAGTAGAAGTGGCAGATGAAGTAACAGGAACGGGTTCTAAACCCTCGTCGCCAATTTCTGTTGCATCGAAAATCCAGGAACAGGTAGAAACTTATATATTTTATTTCCAGGTCAAAAATACATCCGGCTCGTACAGAATACAACACTGTGCCCCCGGGTGGGGTTGCTGGAGCGTTTTGTGCCAAATTTAGTGTGTCAGGTGCAGAGCTCTTGAGCTCAGAAAGTAGGCATATTCTTGCCCTTGCTATTTGGTGCTTGCCACCTGTCCTATGTCACATGAATAGGTGTAATTGGCAGCTGTACTTTGTTTATTCTTTTCAGACAGTCACACAATAGAGGGATTCGGTGTGCCCAACCCAGCCATCAACTGGTGGGGGGGGGGGTGGAGGTGGGCACAGCCCCACTTGAAATGAATAGGCTGTGCCCCGCCTTCACACGAAGGACTCATCACCACTGCATCATTCATACAGTAAGAGTCAGGAAACTTCAAGGACTTCAAAGAGAACCCTCTAGACACGTGTCCTGCTTCAAAAAAGGCACTAGATATAAAAACAGGACCCACAGATCCACTCTTCAGTTCACTTTCTGGACCAGTAGATGAACTCTCAGAAGACTGTCTGCTGCTGTGGCCTGCTGTATACTCCACAGACTGTTCTGCTGCACCTCTAGAAACTGCTTTGCTGCCTGGGGCCTGTCTTTAACCTTCAGAGTTCTGACCTGCTGCTTGAACCCTGCTTATTCACCTGAACCTAAGACTACCAGAGTGAGTTACTTTGCTGGCATCCTGTTTAGAGCCTCAGGGACATAACACACTCCCACAATCTTGAACCAGCCCCTGAATTCAGCCTGAATGAGTCTTAACCCCTTCCAAAGTGGTGCTCCTCCAGTACTGAACCCCTTGTGGTAGTGCTAAAACTGACCAGATAGTCAAACTCAAGAACTTAGAACTTAGAATGTTTTTGGCTACAATCTTCTCTGAAAACCGATAGAAAATTGATTGACACAAACCTCTTCATCTGTCTGCCCAAGGCGCATCTCTGATTGGCCTGACTTTTTGGCAGCTCCTGTTACATTCTTCTCTGCAGCAGTCCTTTACCAAAAGGGTATTTGGAGTCCTCGAACTCTCATCAGCTACAGCTTCCTGACGCATCCTGCTGGAGATTTCTGACTTTCAAAAATGTGGAAATCTTCACAGTGATTTTGTCCAGCAACTTTCCAACAGCGACCCTCCCTCCTCAGACACCGCCTACTGCTTTCCCTGCTGAACTTTATCTTCTCAGAATATTTTTCTTGAAAACTCTTCTAAGTACAAAAGTATGCACTGACCGGGTCTAATGCACTTCTTGTATGCTACTGGCTGTTGGCGCTCTGATCTTTTAGGCACTAGTTTTTGCTAAAAACTTAAAAAATTCATTTTGATTCTACTGATTGGTGTTTTGTCATTTTTATGTCAAATAATGTATTAAAATATACTCTATTTTTCTAATGTAGTGTGGGATTTTTCTTCTATGTCTTCACTTTATTACTATTTATGTACTGCATAAATACTTCACACATTGCCTCCAAGTTGAGCCTGACTGCTTTTTGTGCCATGCTACACAGGGTTAAGCATAGGTTAATTCAATTACCTTTTGTGGTTCACCCTGTTAGGGATTGTGGCTGTTGCTTGACCAGACTCATACCCTAGTCAGCCTACAACCCAATTGCTCACAATCCTCTTTAATCTTATAGCTGGATTTTAAGTCACAATTCTGAAAATGCCACTTTTAGGAGGTTGGCATTTTTTTGGCCTAACCATTTTATACCTGGAACCTGTTCCTTGGTTGTATGACTAGTTGTAGCTGGCAGTTAGTCTTTGTGTACTGCTCCCAGACAGTGAGGTAAAGGGGAAATAGGTGTTGGGATGATGGGTCATCTTGATGAGGGGGAGGCATTGTCACCTACTACACTTGTACATCACGAAGATTTTGCCTAGCACACTCACAAAGTGTTTTGATAGTTGTCTTTTGTGACCCCAGCCAAGCTGGGGCCAGGGCAGGGAGGCAGTATATTCCAAGCACCTCTGGTGTTGGAAAACTCTAAAACCTTCTTCTGCTTCAAAGTGGGCACCAGGTATAAATATTGGACTGTCAGGCTCAACACTTCAGTCACCCCTGGACCTGTGGAAGATTCAGAAGGAGTGCTGTGCTGCTCTGTAAGAAGGACTGCTACTCTGTTGCCCAGCTCTCTAAGGGAAAAGGACTGGAAATGCTTCTTGATTCCAGAACCAACAGTGTAATTCCAAGGGTTGGTTGGCTGGTCTCCTGATCAGAACCTTAGGGACAGAAAAGGCTGCAACCATCTTGAACTCAGCTCCTGGACTCTATTTGCTGTGAGTCGTGCCCTTCAAGTGGTGCCCCCATAGTCTGGGCTCTTGAACGTGAGCCTGAAAGAGCTTTGCCAGCTCATTTGGGTTCCCAGCAGAACAGATGAAGCATGATGCATTGCCTCACAGCTCCGCTGTGTGATGCATCCCCAATCCAGGACCTCACACTGCAGCCTTGCAGTCTCATCAGAACTGCCACAGTGCAATGCATCTCAATGGAAGTCTTCGCTTTGCAGCCTTGAAACTCCACAGAACAGCTGCTGCAGAATGCATCCCAATGCAAATATTTGCATTGTAGCCCCCAAGCTCCTTATAATCACTGCTCTGTGATGCATCTCAATGCAAGTCCTTGCATTGTTGCCTCACAGGTCCACCAAACCACCCTGCACAACTCATCCTCGATGTGGAATCTTGCAATGCTCTGCAAACCAGGGTTTCTGGTACTTTGTTTAGCGGCCTAACTTGGTCCACATATTCAGCTTATGCTCCGTCATGTTGGCCTGAACTTGTGACTTTGTCCCAGTCTGCACAGTTGGGGCTTTGTGCTTTTAGGATCTACTTAAATCTATACATTTCCATCGCTTCGGTTCAGCTGATTGCATTTCTGTTGTTTTAGTCCCAAATATTTATATCACATTTTTATAATATTTTTTCTAAATTGACTTGGAATTTTTCTAGCGCTATGTTTTTACTTTATTACTATTTAAAGTGCTGAATAAATACTTTACACATTGCCGATAAGCTAAGCCTGAGTGCATCTGCAAAGCTACCAGAGGGTTAAGCACAGGTTAATTTTGGGTTTGCTTGTGACTTCACCCTAACAGAAACTGTGGTTGCTGTTTGATTAGTGCTTTACCCCCCTTAATCAGTAGCCCAATTTCGATCAAATGCCTAATATGGGATGCTTGTCATTTTCCAATACTTGAGGAAAACTGCCCTTGAGATGAAACTCCCTGAAACTAGAAGCATCCATTTGTAATATAAAAGGCCAAGTATAGTCCAGACATTGTAGTACTGTATCAATGGGCAAAGTGGTTTTCCAAGCTGCAAAATAGTGGTCTTTGACTGGTCTCCATGGAGCTTTATTTGAGGATGAGCTGTAAAAGGAGCAGATAACATGGAAAGTGTTGAACAATACTTGTAGAAACAAACAATGAACAAACACGTTTCTTGATTCTGGGTCACAGGATTATACAAAAGGCTCTCAGATTTTAAATCTGGGGTTGTGCTATGCCATTCCCTGTCCATCAACCTAAAACATTCTACCTGGACAGCTACAACTGTACATTTGGCTGGATTTGCTGTTAAGCCTGCTCCGTATACTGTTTCAGAACTATTTCCCAGAGGCCTAGGTGTGTTTCCTAGTCGGGGCTAAAGATGCAGATATTGTCTAAATGTACAGCTGCAACTGGTCAATATATTTTGGAAGGTCCTTTCCCATAAAGTGCTGGAATGTGGTAGGAGCCTGATGCAGGGAAAACAGTAGCACTTTAATCTGGGATCATAAGAGGAATAGGACCTTTTTCTGTCCATCTCTCTCTCTTTTGGATGCAGATTGGTCTATTTGAAGTTAACACCACCCGTGTCCACACCACTCCAAGAGGATTGGCTCTGTTTTTCCTCTCCGTGTCTGTTACAAAAAATGGCCCCACCCCTCCCTTTTGTGGCAGAACCCTGGCATATTTGGGTATTCCCTGCTCATGAGCAATCCACTTTGGTTCACTTGGGGTGCCCGATGCCAGAATGTCGTCACACTTTGTAGCTACCCTTCTGGCACTACAGCTAGGTATTGTTAGAACTTTAGGAACATCCAGGGGTGAGAGAGTATTTGGTCACATACAGGAAACAAGTACCGTAGGGATAAGGGGTTAATTTAAAAAGACTTTAACCTGGTCCTATGGTGGTGATCTCCTGTTCAATTCAACAGGAGACACTTTATCATGCACATACGTCATTGGTAAACCTAGCCCTTTAAAAGGTGTATATGGTATGAGTGGCTCCAATAGGTTCTGTAAACCCACCTCCAAGGAATGTGACCATGTTCTGAGATTCACCTCTCTACCATCAGCTTCATAAATGGTGGCCTTAACAAGTTGAGGACATTGGCAATGTCAGTTAACCAGACAATGCTGAAAATTACATATATGGGGTTAGATCCGGGGAGTATTAGATATGTGATAGATGATTGCTTGATATAATTGGGATGGATTCAACCCTTTTTCACTTTCTAAGTGATTCACAGCATTGCTCTGGTCTACTGGATATTGTGTTACGACTTCTGAAAGGAATTAATTCTGTGGTTGCAACATTGCATTTCTTTTACCTGTGGCTTCATCGATAGTAGTGTTTGTGAAAGGTGGTATTGGCTGAGGAGGCGAGCCTTAATGCAGAGCTGGGAGTTGTTAGTCAAGAGTGATTGCAACCGGCTTTGTGCACCCAAATGTATTTTCTTTTCTGTGACTTGGGTACTTTTTGTTGTTTAACTCATAGGACCTCCATTGAGTGAAGGGTTTGGGACTGGACTATCATGGTTTCAATGATTTGTTAGTTTCAGCCTGGTTTATCATGTCCCTGTTGCAAATATTGAGAGGTGTGGTGACATCTGTTGTTGGCTTTCTTCTTGCAGTGAGTTCATGAGGGCATCTTTGAAGAACTCATGCTTTTTGTCCTTAAGGAGCGAAAAGGGAGGCGAAATGATGAGACCAACGGTGGGCCTCATTTATGAGACCCGTGGCATGGAGAGGCACAGAAAGTGTCTTGCCGCACCAACCTGTGCCACTGCAAGATACAGTGCATTGCTGTCCTCTCCCCCTGCGCTGGCACACAAATTGCTGCCTAGTTCTAATGCAGGCACCCTTGCACCATGGTGCAAGGATGCCTGTGTTTTGGGGATGATTATTTTTGTGCAGGAAGGTACACTTTCCTGCACAATAACAATCACAAGAAGTGATTGCAGTACATATAGAACAAGGGAAAAACGAAGAAATAAAGATATTTATCCCCATTGTGCCATTTGTACACCACCCCTGAGGTGACATAGGAATCTGATGCATTCCCATACTTGTAAACCTGGGAATGCATCTGATTCCATCAGTTTCCATGGGTGTGGCTTGGGAACACCCCAAGCAACAACCATGGAACGCCCTTTTCATGCGGTGTTATGCATGTAAGGGGCCCATGTTTACAAGGCCACGAAAAGCCACGCAAAGTGGCTTTGAGTGGCCTTGTAAATATGGACTGGTACACTGCGCCACAAGAGCATCAAATAAAATGATGCTCCGTGGTGCAGTGTGCTGCTAGGGCCTTGTAAATGAGGCCCTGGGTGTTTGCATTAAATTAATGTTATGGCGCTTATGACGAAGGTAAGGGCACAGCATTTAAACTGCATAATAAGTATAATATGTGCATTTATCTTCCATATGTCTGTGGTGTGATGAACCCAGAATGTGACTCAAAGATTTTAGAGCTTCTAACAATTAAAAACAATATTATACAACTCCAACAATATAGCATCATTATCAATAAACTGGATCATTGCAAACATGCAGTTACAGCTGAGCAGTATAAAATAATGGAATGGAATGAAATGTTGTAAAACAAAAAAAAATACAAACAAGAAGAGAGATCAGGGTTAGTTACCTAAAAACATAATTTGATGGGAGAATAGAAATAGAGGCGATGTAAACTGTGATGAGAGATACTAAAGAATAAGTATGTAGAAGAAGCATATGCGAAGGGAATGATGAATAATGGCTTAATCAAGATACAGTAATAGGTAAAACACAGAGGTGTTAGTGTGCCCTGCAATTAAAAGACAAGATTTATTACTATACAGCAAAATAGCATAATTCTATAAATGCACAGAGTCATTGCAGGAACAAATTTTATTTACAGATGAGAAACAATGAATATAAACATTGCGAAAACGAAAAAGTACAGGTGAGAAGAGGGATCACAGAGAGTTACCTAAAACGGTCATTTGAGTTAAGAATAGAAACTCATGTAAGAAAAACTGTGAAGGGGGACCCAGATTAACCAGTAAGTTAGAAAAACCCTATATGAGTTTTATAGAAAGAAAACAATGGTCGTGGAAGAGAAGTGTTAGCTCAACTTACATAAGTAAGCAGGACACAGAGGTTCTAGCTCATGGGGTGGAAGAGAAGTTACAAGTATGAGTTAATTAAGGAAGAAGACAAACAGAAAGAAAGATCTAAGAAAATAGCTGTGATCAAAGGCGCAATTCGGTCGATGAAAGCGTGGAAATGTTTTTTGAACTAAATTAAATTAAGAACCTTCTTGAATGCTTCAAGAGTAGTAGTATTGGTTTTGCACAGACAAGAAAGCAGTTAAGTGTTTGGCAGTGGGGCGTGGGTTAAAAAATTATTTTTTATGACCTCCTGATCGCAAGATGATACATCTGAAAGGTGTTTTAGGACCCACCACCTTCACTGGTATCAGCTGGGTCCTGACCTCTTCCTACATCCTTAAAAGGTCTACAGCATTTGTTCGGTGAGAGGCCCCTATATTGTTGAAGGATCATGTTTATGTTTGGTAAATGCCTTTTCCAGGTTTAACTTTGGATCGGAAACTGTTTAGTGAGATCATATTGACCAAGGGTTCAATTTTCATCAGAGGAAAACAATTTGGGAGGACTTTCCTCCTGCATAAAGGTATTAATAATAACCAGTATCTGTTAATAACAGTGGAAGTGAAAAATAGAAGCAAAGAATAACTTCCAAGACGTTTGCTTCCTTAAGTTTGTCCTCTATCATCAGCTGATAGGTGGTCTAAATATAGAGGAACTAACATAGTCATTACAATTGTATAAAAACTTAGCCTATCAATCAGTACATGGTGCATATAGTGTATTCATGTTGAATAGTTTTATCACTGAAGCATGTTGCGAATTTGCTGTGCATACCTTGGGATTATTCTACAATCACCTCAAAGTTATTGTTCCTAACTCAAGGACTCAAATTTGAATTTCCTGTCTAAAATAGAGTTCTTGCATTTTTATTCACCTGAGCCCATCTTGGACTCCCTATAGACTGATTTGTCAATTTCTAGGCTTTAATGGTAAATCACAGAACGTTCTTTGCGTGCCTTTTTCTCTGTGTGCCATAGTTATGTTCACAGCTTTGCATCCAGCTGGGATGGTTTTTGGTTGCGTGTTTTCAGTACTCCAGTTTCCAGATGAGAGGTCTGAACTTTGAGATTACGAACTAGTGCTGGATCATTTTCATCCTTCCAGAAATCAATGCTCATTGAGATCAATGGATCTTTGGACCCTGCATAGGATGTAGTAGAACCATACAACACAATTTCAATAGCAACCAATTAGGCTAAACAGTATGATCAAATTGAACATACAAGGAAAACTCCAGTCAGAAATAAAGTTAGGGGATTTGTTACAAACTCAAACTTAGTGTCATTTAGGCAATTTGCACAATGAACTTATAAAAATACGGAATGAGCAGGGGCTGCCCAAGGTGCAAAAGAACTAGCATTAATAAAACTAAGCGTTCTATAAGGACAATACAAAACATTAACAAATGAAAACAAATGTTGCTCAGCTTTTACAAGCATCAATGCAGTTCAAATCATCAAAGTTCAAATTTAGCTAGGCAAAGGGAAAACCCTACTATTGACCACATAAGGGCATAACATGTGCCGGGTGGAAAATACAAAAAGAACAAAAAGGGCAAAATTATTTGGAAAAGGGTAATCTTAGGAAACAGGGTACAAACTAAAGTGGGCAGAAGGTAGATAAAAAGGGAAAGAGTCAGCAAGCATGTCAGAAGCTTGATCAAGAGTGTTGTGCAAAAGAATTCAGGGAAATCTCTGTCTCAGCAAGGCATTTCAGAGGGGCAAAGCAAAGAGGAAGAAACCTCTCCAAGGGCTCAGCATGCAGGGATCTCCATGAGCAGAGGTTCTGTCTGTATTCTGACGAGTGTCTGACCAAAGGAAAATCTGACCAAAGTCTAACTGGTCAATGACATATCAAAGTTCATATGAAAATCTGATTCGTTCGGGACAAAAGTTAATTTAATGTTGAAGGGGCAACATCCAGTAGCAATCGATTACACAATTCCAAGTGAAAACAGTCAACTTATCTCCCAGGTCTATATGGGAACAACATCCATCTATGTGGCTCCAGGCAAGATTGAAACAAACGTTTAATTTGCTAGTCCACAGCCTTGTATGTTCCACATCTAGGCCACAATTGTATCATTCTCTATGTGTAAAACAATAGGCACCTATTACTAAAGCTAGTCTTCTCATGGGAACATAGAGCCTGATTACGACTTTGGCGGGTGGGATACTCCGTCACAAATGTTACAGATATCCCACCCACCATTTTACAAGTTCCCTAGGATATAAAGGAACTTGTAATATGGTGGACCAGATATCCATCCGTTTGTGATGGAGTAGCCCATCTGCCAAGGTCATAATTAGACCCAAAGTCTGAAAGAAAGTTCATGTTATGAAAATGACTTTGCAGTTCCTGCAAAATCACAGAAAACAGGGCCTACCAGGCCTCACTTAGACTAATACAAGTGAGTTATTAGCCCACATTAATAGATCAAATAAACTGCATTTTAATATGTAAACATATATCATTACATTAATAAGTCTTCATTAATATTCATGTTACAGTAACTTAAAAAAATGTACTCAATATATTTTGGTCAGTATAGCGCAGAACTGCATTTTTTTTCAATCTTTGCACATATATTTGAATCATTAGAAAATCAATATTGTTTCAATCCACACTATTAGTTTAGAATCTAAATTATAACATAATATCAATTAAATCCTTCAAACATTTAATTAACCCTTGATACCACCAGGGTTTCTAATGTTAGTCTAAACAAATGCATAGTCAAAATGACTGCTCAGTGCATCTTTCTACAATCAAACTATTAGTACTTTGGTTAACATAATGCATAAACTGTTACATATAGAAGACTTCTGTGACATGAGTGTGACATGAGGGACAGGACTAAAGTTTCAACGACATTACTAGAACAGCAAAATAAGACTGGCATCTGTATTTAAATAGTAGGAATGTACCAGTTAGATGCCCGTAATGGGTCTCAAGTACTGCTATTCAAGTATCTTTCCACACTAAACACTCTGCTGCACAAGAAATCAATAAGACCGTGAAAGGCTCACTGTGAGTTTAAGGATTTGATACAGCCACATTGTGAGAAAGTAGCCTCTTTCTAGCCTTGTTACCCCCACTTTTGGCCTGTGTGTGAGTATATGTCAGGGTGTTTTCACTGTCTCACTGGGATCCTGCTAGCCAGGGCCCAGTGCTCATAGTGAAAACCCTATGTTGTCAGTATGTTTGTTATGTGTCACTGGGACCCTGCTAGCCAGCACCCCAGTGGTCATAAGTTTGTGGCCTATATGTGTTCCCTGTGTGTTGCCTAACTGTCTCACTGAGGCTCTGCTAACCAGAACCTCAGTTATGCTCTCTCTTTACTTTAAAATTTGTCACTAACAGGCTAGTGACTAAATTTATCAATTCACATTGGCATACTGGTACACCCATATAATTTCCTAGTAAATGGTACTGAGGTACCCAGGGTATGGGGGTTCCAGGAGATCCCTATGGGCTGCAGCATTTCTTTTGCCACCCATAGGGATCTCTGACAATTCTTACACAGGCCTCCCAGTGCAACCTGCGTGAAAATAACGTCCACGTTATTTCACAGCCATTTACCACTGCACTTAAGTAACTTATAAGTCACCTATATGTCTAACCTTCACCTGGTGAAGGTTGGGTGCAAAGTTACTTAGTGTGTGGGCACCCTGGCACTAGCCACGGTGCCCCCACATCGTTCAGGGCAAATTCCCCGGACTTTGTGAGTGCGGGGACACCATTACACGCGTGCACTATACATAGGTCACTACCTATATACAGCGTCACAATGGTAACTCCGAACATGTTCATGTAACATGTCTAAGATCATGGAACTGTCACCCCAATACCATTCTGGTATTGGGGGACAATTCCATGATCCCCCGAGTCTCTAGCACAGTACCCGGGTACTGCCAAACTGACTTTCCGGGTCCTCCACTGCAGCTGCTGCTGCTGCCAACCCCTCAGACAGGTTTCTGCCCTCCTGGGGTCCAGGCAGCCCTGGCCCAGGAAGGCAGAACAAAGGATTTCCTCAGGGAGAGGGTGTTACACCCTCTCCCTTTGGATATAGGTGTAAAGGCTGGGGAGGAGTAGCCACCCCCAGCCTCTGGAAATGCTTTGATGGGCACAGATGGTGCCCATCTCTGCATAAGCCAGTCTACACCGGTTCAGGGATCCCCCAGCCCTGCTCTGGCATGAAACTGGACAAAGGAAAGGGGAGGTGCCAGAGCTCCTCCAGTGTGTCCCAGACCTCTGCCATCTTGGATTTAGAGGTGCTGGGGGCACACTGGACTGCTCTGAGTGGCCAGTGCCAGCAGGTGACGTCAGAGACTCCTTCTGATAGGCTCTTACCTGTCTTGGTAGCCAATCCTCCTTTGTTGGTAGCCAAACCTCCGTTTCTGGCTATTTAGGGTCTCTGCTTTGGGGAATTCTTCAGATAACAAATGCAAGAGCTCACCAGAGTTCCTCTGCATCTCCCTCTTCACCTTCTACCAAAGGATCGACCGCTGACTGCTCACAACGCCTGCAAAACTGCAACAAAGTAGCAAGACAACTACTAGCAACCTTGTATCGCCTCATCCTGCCTGCTTTCCTGACTGTTCCCAGGTGATGCATGCTCTGGGGGTAGCCTGCCTTCACCCTGCACCAGGAGCTCTGAAGAAATCTCCCGTGGGTCGATGGAATCTCCCCCCTGCTAACGCAGGCACCAAAAGACTGCATCACTGGTCCTCTGGGTCCCCTCTCATCCTGACGAGCATGGTCCCTGGAACTCAGCAACTCTGTCCATGTGACTCCTACAGTCCAGTGACTCTTCAGTCCACGTTTGGTGGAGGTAAGTCCTTGCCTCCCCACGCTAGACTGCATTGCTGGGTACTGTGTGATTTGCAGCTGCTCCGGCTCCTGTGCACTCTTCCAGGATTTACTACAAGCACAGCCAAGCCTGGGTCCCCGGCACTCCTTCCTGCAGTGCACAACCTTCTGAGTTGTCCTCCGGCATCGTGGCACTCCCTTTTGTGACTTCATGTGGACTCCGGTTCACTTTCCTTCCAATTGCCTGTTCAGGTACTTCTGCGGGTGCTGCCTGCTTCTGTGAGGGCTCTCTGAGTTGCTGGGCGCCCCCTCTGTCTCTTCCTCCAAGTGGCGACATCCTGGTCCCTCCTGGGCCACAGCAGCACCCAAAACCCTCTACTGTGACCCTTGCAGCTAGCAAGGCTTGTTTGAGGTCTTTCTGCGTGGGAACACCTCTGCAAGCTTCATCGCTACGTGGGACATCCATCCTCCAAAGGGGAAGTTCCTAGTCCTGTTCTTTCTTGCAGAACTCCAAGCTTCTTCCAACTGGTGGCAGCTTTCTTGCACCCTCAGCTGGCATTTCCTGGGCTCCTGCTCACTCTCGACACTGTCGCGACTATTGGACTTGGTCCCCTTGTCTTATAGGCTCTCAGGTCCAGAAATCCACTGTTGTTGCATTGCTGGTGTTTGTTCTTCCTGCAGAATCCCCCTATCACGACTTCTGTGCTCTCTGGGAGTAGTAGGTGCACTTTACACCTACCTTTCAGGGTCTTGGGGTGGGCTATTTTTCTAACCCTCACTGTTTTCTTACAGTCCCAGCGACCCTCTACAAGCTCACATAGGTTTGGGGTCCATTCGTGGTTCGCATTCCACTTTTGGAGTATATGGTTTGTGTTGCCCCAATACCCCTGTGCTCCTATTGCAATCTACTGTAATTCTACATTGTTTGCATTACTTTTCTTGCTATTACTTACCTAATTTTGGTTTTTGTACATATATCTTGTGAATATAACTTATCCTCATACTGAGGGTACTCACTGAGATACTTTTGGCATATTGTCATAAAAATAAAGTACCTTTATTTTTAGTAACTCTGTGTATTGTGTTTTCTTATGATATTGTGCATATGACACCAGTGGTATAGTAGGAGCTTTACATGTCTCCTAGTTCAGCCTAAGCTGCTTTGCCATAGCTACCTTCTATCAGCCTAAGCTGCTAGAAACACCTCTTCTACACTAAAAAGGGATAACTGGACCTGGCACAAGGTGTAAGTACCTCTGGTACCCACTACAAGCCAGGCCAGCCTCCTACACACATACATGTATTTTTCCCTACAGCAATGTCTTTCTCTAAGACTATATTTTACAGCCCCATCAAGAGAGGAAGGCATTTATCAACCCCAACCTGCCCCCATCCCTGTTAGCAATGTATTAATTCCATCTGATGAGGTAGGAGAGTAGTCCTTTCTTTCTACAAGTTATTGAGTTATCGTCATCAAACGTCGGTTCTGGGAGACGCTTTCTCCACATAAATGCTTTGCGAATCAGGCATGTAGAGTCAGTTGATGCACAATAAGACAAAAGGAATTACCGAGTAGGAACCTTAGGGGCGAAAAAAACTTGTAGGAGTGTGGATGAACCGCAGCAGGGAAAGAGTTATAAGTGAGAAAATAAAGGAATCCTTCTTCACCCAGTAAATTTTTTCCTTTGAAATGAGAACATATTACTAAGTTCACTTTTTGTTTTCTGCAGCTACCTAGAGCCTGAGTGAGTGGGGCAATCGTGTGGCTAACGATATGTCACCCTGAGTGATGAGTTTGATTTGTTGTGTGCTGTACACCAGTTCGCTTGTGATTTTCTAGACTTCATTAGCAAAACAGGGGCCACTTGTGCAAGAGAGGACACACTTCCATCATTCTATTAATGGAGAATACCAAGTGGCAATTTGCCTTGTCCCAGTTAAAGATTCATCGAACTCTAAACATAAAATAATAAAAAACCTAAAGGCATGAAACACTTATATCGTCTGATTGTTATTCAAAGAGTACATGTTGTGTATGGTGAGGATGTCCATTGCGTCCCTTTGTCCCAAGCCCGTGTATCATTTGTCTTCCCTCTCAAGCATGTTATTGTTTACGCCATTTTGATTCTTACTCCAGTACCCTTGCTTTTTCCGTGCAAATCACTTTTACCTTCTCAGGTTTTTACTGTTTGCTCTGTCTGTGACTGTACTTTTTTAAACCCCACAGGTGGTATTCCATGCACCGTTGTTGTGCCTTTCAAGGAAACACTCAGTAGGTCCCCTGCTTCCCCCTGACAATTTCAAGAACTCTCACTGCTTTAATCATCTCTTTCCGAAAGTCGAAGGGAGCATCCTAAAACCACCAGCTTTGCTCTGTTTTCACAGCTGTACAGCAAAAAGCTGTGAAGCAAACAAGTTCATAATGAATTTCTTTTTAGAAATCGCACATTTCGCAGAGAGCTGGTAGCTAAGCGATGGAATGTAGAATTTTTCATGACATGGACTTGCTATCTGAAGTGGTTTTTAAGCAAATAATCGCATCTATAGAAAACAGCATGTTGAATATTTTTTTCGAAACTATTTTTCAGATATGTTTAGCCCCTCAGTTCATTAGATTTGGGCTGGTGATATAACTTACCATTTTTTCCATTGACTGGGCGCATCCAAATATTCACATTGACCATACCATTTATATTCCTTGACTCAAAATATGATTCTCATAGAGTAAATATACTGTATGCACTTGATACAGGGTAGAAATACACACATAGAAAAAAGGAAATGAGGAAATAATCATTTCTTATTAAATAAGCAAATTAACTTTAGTACATATACTCCGACAGCAAATCTGAAACCCAAACACTAACAACAGCTGTGTATTTATCACACATTCAACTATAGAATGCAGTTAAATATAAAAGATACTGACATTTGAAACAATGTTTTATGCATCTTTCATTTTTCTTTAGTAATTCTTTGTTGTTCTTGAGGTTGGGATTTCATTTAGAGTATGATTTAGAGTGTGAAGATGTGTATTCTGTCATAGTAAGGATTTTAAATTAGAATTTATTTGTTTTAAACTTGACTTTCCTTTTGTTCCTAATCATAAGTTAGCACTTATTAAACGCAACAAAGTAACCTAATGTTATCCCATTGAAGAGCTAGGACTTACAAAAGTAAAAAGCGAATTTAGGAGGAAAGTTTAAGTCTAGCAAAAGATTTATTTTGCCAGAACGAATTGGCAGTTTTAAAACAGCACTACAAGCTGCAGTGGCAGTGCTGAGACATGTTTTAAAGTGTCACTTAAATGGGTGGCACAATGTGTGCTGAAGTTCCACTAGTAGTGTTTGATTTACAGGCCCTGGGTTCATGCAATACCAAATACTAGGGACTTATAAGTAAATTAAATATGCCAACCAAGTGTAAGCCAATTGAGAGATCACAAGCGCTTTAGCACTGAACAGTGGTAAAATGCAGAGTCGTAATGCCAACAAAATCTACATTCAGAAAACAAGAGAGGTTAAGGCAAAACGTTTGGGGAAGACCACACCATGATATTTTATTGTGGCGAGGGTGCAAGTTATAGTAGCCTTGGTGCTTGAGTTATAGTTACTTGAGATAACTCTAACTGCTGAATGTTAATGGTTTTGTGCTAGTACATTCAGAACCTAACTATAACATCCCTGTAACAGGAACAGGAACAGGATTTCTTCCACATTGAGGAGTCCATGATTTGGGATGGCAGAACTTCTTAAATGGATCTGGAAGGTAGCTTGGCAGATCAACATTAGAACTATTGTTAAAGTATTCTTCAAGTCTGCATCTTCTCTCAAAGGTTTTTAGGTCTCTCATTATGTTGGCTGTATTATGGTCCTTAGATAGAGAACAGAATAGAGACTTCCTCTTACCTCCCCATTGGGACATTAGCATATGTGGTGTCTCCCCATGATTCCCAGTGTTGGGGGTTTTAACAAGACCCATAAGGCCCAGTGGTGGAGGACACATTGGGGATCCTAAGGGCCTATGCACTTGTACTGGAGGAGAAATGTCAGGTCTTGAGGGCATATCCAACCTATTATCCCCATCAAGCTGCACAAACTGAGTAGAACTCTTTAACATAGACTCATTTATTTTCCTTCCCAGAATTTTTAGAACCTACTTCAAGTCCTGAATCTCTTTCCTCAGCCCTGTGATCAACTCCACTAGTTTATCAATGTTTAAAGATGTGCTGGGCTGCTTTACTTGACAATCAGATACATTTTCCTCCACTCCCATATCTCCATCATCTTGGGTACAAAGTACTGAAAACCTGATTTCACATGGGATTTCCGACTTGACCAAGGTCAGAATATTATCCCCAGAACCCTCGTCGAAGGTACATGAGTTCTGTAAATTTCTTGGTGGAGACACCTGAATAGTAGAGATGAGAATCTTCTTCCTGGTGAACATATCCAGGACCCAAGTGCATTCTGTGTGCATCAGAGGTGCATCCTGTGCTTTGGGAATCAAAGGCACTTTTAAGTGCAGTGTCATCTACAGGTGGCACCTCCTGGCACAGTGCAGTCTGGAGCTTGTGGTTCCCCCAGCGGCCCCAGATTTTTAGTAGTGTCACGTGCTGTGGGAATTCAAAGGTGCTTTTAAGTGTGATGTCTGTGGTTGGTGTCTCCTGGGGCAGTGGAACATGGGGCTTATGGTCCCCCCAATGGCCCCCAGCAGCTTAGTAGCATCCCAACTCAAAGCCATTTCTAAGAGTGATGTTGTCTGTGGGTGATGCCTCCTGGCGCAGTGCGGTCTGGGGGTTGTGGTGCTCCCAACTGCCCCCAGCAGTTCAGTAGCATCCAGTGCTGTGGGAATTCAATGGTGGTGTTTAAGTGCAATGTTATCTGTGGATGGTTTCTGGGGCTTGAGGTACCCCCAGCTGCCCCCAGCAGTTACATGAAGTGGGTTGGTGAGAGAGAATTCACCTTGGTTGTCCTGGTCGCAACTGTTACGTCCTGGGCAGCACCGCTCGGGTGCCCAGGACGTAACCATGCTGCCCAGGACGTAACCGTTACGTCCAGATAAGGGCCCTTGGGGGAAGCACCAGCGCTCCCCCTGGGGACCTCGCACCCCCTCCCCTGGGCAGGGATGTAAGGGGAATCGCTTCCCCTTCCACCTGCCACCCTCTGACCCCCCCTTGTGGCATCTGATGAAATCAGTGCGCGATTGCGCGCTGACCTCATCAGAGGCCTAAATGCACGGATCGGAGGAGAAATGCAAAAGCATTTCTACTCCGATCACGTGGAGGGGCAGATAGAGTCGTCAAAAGGAATGGAAAGGCCTTTCCTTTCCTCTGATGTCTCTCTCTGCATTTCTGCTGCCTGATCGCATCCCCATACCCACTAGACAACAGGGAGTTTGTTTTTTTGTTTTATATCTATAAGGGGAGCAGACCCATGGGCAAGGGCCATTCCTCAGGGGGGCAAATGTACTTTTAGGCCATTTCTGCCCCCCTTGGGGGCTGATCAGCCTATTTTTATTAGGTAAATATGCCCCCAAGGGGGACAGAAAGCACTAGACACCAGGGAGTTTTTATTTTTATTTATATTTATACATAAGGGGAGCGGCCCCTTGGGCAAGGGCCGCTCTCGAAGGGGGCAAAATATTTTTAGGCTTTTTCTGCCCCCCGGAGGGCAAATCGGCTTATTATAATTAGGCCGATCTGGCCCCGGGTGCGGGGCAGAAATCCCTACACTCCAGGGATATTTTTATTGTTATGTTTACTTTATTTTTATGCAAGGGTCACTCCACTGGGGGGCAAATTGTATTTAGGCCATTTCTGCCCCTTGGGGGCAGATCAGCCTATTTTTATTAGGCCATTCTGCCCCCCTTGGGGGCAGAAACCACTAGATAACAGGGATTTTTTTTTTCAGTTTCACATGAGGGGAGTGACCTCTTAGGCAAGGGTCGCTCCCCTCAGGGGGCAAATTTGTTGAAGGCCATTTCTTCTCCCTGTGGGGGCAAATCGGCCTATTGTAAGTAGGCCGATCTGCCCCCGGGGGGGCAGATAACCCTAGACACCAGGGATTTTTCTTTTGTTTATTTTATTTTTTTAGATGTGGGGAGCGACCCCTTAGGCAAGAGTCGCTACCCTGGGGGGAAAATTGTCTTTAGGCTATTTCTGCCCCCCTACGGGGCAAATCGGCCTATATATATTAGGACAATCTGCCCCTAAGGGGGGCAGAAACCACTAGACACCAGGGATTTCTATTTTTTGCGTCAATTTCACGCAAGGAGAGCGACCCCTTAGGCAAGGGTCATTCCCTTGGGGGGCAAATTTATTTTAGGACATTTCTGCCCCATTGGGGGCAGCTCGGTCTATTTTTATTAGGCCGATCGGCCCCCAAGCGGGGCAGAAACCACTAGGCCCCAGGGATTTTTTTTTGCGCCAATTTTTAGCAAGGGGAGCGACTTCTGAGGCAATGGTCGCTCCCCTGGGGCGGCAAATTGATTTTAGGCCATTTCTGCTTCCTTTGGGGGCAGATCGGCCTATTACCATTAGGTCAATCTATCCCTGGGGGGCAGAAACCTCTTAGGCACCAGGGATTGTTGTGTGTGTATGTGTGTATTTTTTTGGAGCGGACAGCCCCTTGGGGAAGGGTCGCTCCCCATGGTGGCACATTAATGTTGGCCATATCTGCCCCCGTGGGGACAGATTGGCCTGTTTTTGGAAGGCCCATCTGCCCCCATGGGGGGCAGATAGCTCACCAGAGACCAAGGAAGATATTTTTGTCAAAATAAGAGGGTGGGGGTATGGCCATACCCCCACCCCAAATAAATGGAGCCAAAATTGTCTTGCCCACCAGTGGGCAGATGCGGAAATTAACCCAGATCCACACCCTGTGGGGGCAGAAAGTCTACTAGATGCCAGGGAATTTAAAAAAAACAAAAAATAGTGGGGTGGTGGCTACCAACCAGTATGGGCATGGTTATGCCTCCATCCCAACTCAAGAGGGTAACAATCTTTCAGCTCTCCCCCTGCACACTAAAACACCTTATCCCACAGCAAGCAAGAGGACATTTCATTTTTTGGGGTTTAGATTTTACATTTGGGCCTTGAGAGCTTGGCTAACTCTCAAAATCGTTCCACTTGGAATGGTGAGTGCTGCACTTTTTGGACTTTGGGACGCTGCCATATAGAAAAATCCACAAGACCTAGACACATCTGAAAACTAAACATCTGGGTGATTCCAGGGTGCTGCGTTTCACATGCACCCGCACCATTTTCCTACCCACAATGCCCTACAAACCTCCACATTTGCTGGAAATCACATATTTTGCCCACATTTTTGTGATGAAACCTTCCGAAATCTGCAGGAATCCACAAAATTCCTACCATCCAGCATTGTCTCATTTATACTGATAAAAATTCTGCCACACTTGTCAGCCTAAATTTTTTTTTTCAAACTGCCCTTTTGGACCCGCTTTGGTTACCCCTCAACTTCGACATATTTTTGGCTCTTCCCTGTCACAGGCACTTGGCCCACCTACACAAGTGAGGTATCATTTTTTCCGGGAGACTGAGAGGAACATTGGGTGGTAGGAAATTTGTCCTGGTGCAGTGATCCCGCACAGAAATGTGTGAAAATGTGATTTTTTTAGCTAAATGTGAGGTTTGCTGAGGATTCTGGGTGAGAAAACATTGGGGGATCCATGCAAGTCAAACCTCCCTGGATTCCCTCGGGTGTCTACTTTTCAGAAATGTTTGAGTTTGGTAGGTTCCCTATATGGCTGCTGAGCCCAGGACCAAAAATGCACGTCCTCACGCCCCACAAAAACAGGTAATTTAGGATTTGATAATTTTGATGTGTCCACAAAGTGTTTTGGGGCATTTCCTTTCGCGGGCACTAGGCCGACCCACACTAGTGAGGTACCATTTTTATTGGGAGACTTAGGGGAATGCTGGGTGGAAGGAAATTTGTGGTTCCTCGCAGATTCCAGAACTTTCTGTCACCGAAATGTGAGGTTTACAAACCTGGTGAGAGCACCACAAGTCACCCCATCCTGGCTTCCCCTAGGTGTCTAGTTTTCAAAAATGCACAGGTTTGGTAGGTTTCCCTAGGTTCCGGTTGACCTGGAGGCCAAAATCCACAGCTAGGCATTTTGCAAAAAACTGCTCTGTTTTCTTTGGGAAATGTGATGTGTCACATTATGTTTTGGGGCATTTCGTGTTGCAGGCACTAGGCCAACCCACACAAGTGAGGTACTGTTTTTATTGGGAGGCTTGGGGGAATGCTAAGTTGAAGGAAATTTGTGGCTCCTCTCAGATTCCAGAACTTTTTGTCACCGAAACTTGAGGGAAAAGTATTTGTTTTGCCAAATTTTGAAGTTTGCAAAGGATTCGGGGTAACAGAACCTGGTGAGTGTTCCACAAGTCACCCCATCCTATATTCCCCTAGGTGTCTAGTTTTAAAAAATGCACAGGTTTGGTAGGTTTCCATAGGGGCCAGCTGATCTAGAGGCCAAAATCCACAGCTTAGCACTTTGCAAAAAACAGCTCTGTTTTCTTGGGAAAATGTGATGTGTACATGTTGTGTTTTAGGGCATTTCTTGTCATGGGCGCTAGGCCTACCCACACAAGGGAGGTACTATTTTTATCAGGATACTTGGGGGAATGCTGGGTGGAAGGAAATTTGTGGCTCCTCTCAGATTCCAGACCTTTCTGTCACCGAAATGAGAGGAAAAAAGTGTTTTCTTGGCCAAACTCTGAGGTTTGCAAAGGATTCTGGGTAACAGAACCTGGTGAGAGCCCCACAAGTCACCCCATCTTGGATTTTCCTAGGCGTCTAGTTTTAAAAAAGCAGAAGTTTAGTAGGTTTCCCTCAGCGCCAGCAGAGCTAGAGGCCAAAATCTACAACTAGGCACTTTGCAGTGGCTGGGAGATCACAACCTGAGCTGCGGGGTTTTGGGATCATCGTGCGGCTGGATTTCCGACTCAAGTTCCGATGTGCGTGGAAAGACAACGCAAGGCCTGCCCGGACCTGAGAGTTCTGACCGGATCAACGCATCGCTCTCCTGCGGAGAGAAGAAACGACGCGCCCGACCCGGTAAAAGGAGAAACGATGCACAGTCCCGCTCGTGAGTGGAATCAACACCTCGCAAGCCCTTTTTGATGCACACTTGCCCATGTGGGGTTATTTTTTACGCGCTCAAGGTACTTTTTCATGCTGACAGCGTTAGTGTGTGTTTAAAACTACTTAAAGACTCTTTTTGATTGTTAATTGAGAACTTGACTTGTGTATTGTGGATCTTTGTCGTTTTGGTCTTGATTTTTTTAGATAAATATGTCCTATTTTTCTAAACTGGTGTTGTGTCATTTTGTAATGTTTTCATTAAGTTACTGTGTGTTGGTACAAATACTTTACAACTAGCACTCTGAAGTTAAGCCTACTGCTCTGCTAAGCTACCAAGGGGGTAAGCAGGGGTTATCTGAGAGTGATTCTCTTTTACCCTGACTAGAGTGAGGGTCTTGCTTGAACAGGGGGTAGCCTGACTGTCAACCAAAGACCCCATTTCTAACACTAGGCACTTTGCAAAAAACAGCTCTGTTTTCTTTGGGAAAATGTGATGTGTCCATGTTGTGTTTTGGGGCAGTTCTTGTCGCGGGCGCTATGCTTACCCATACAAGTGAGGTACCATTTTTATTGGAAGACGTGGGGGAACGCTGGGTGGAAGAAAATTTGTGGTTCCTCTCATATTCCAGAACTTTCTGTCACCGAAATGTGAGGAAAAAGTGTTATTTTTTGGCCAAATTTTGAGGTTTGCAAAGGATTCTGGGTAACTGAACCTGGCGAGATCCCCACAGGTCACCCCATCTTAGTTTCCCCTAGGTGTCTGGTTTTCAAAAATGTGCAGGTTTGGCAGATTTTCGTAGGTGATGGCTGAGGTAGAGATCAAAACCCACAGCTTGGCACTTTCCAAAAAACATTCCTGTTTTCTTTGGGAAAATGTGATGTGTCTATGTTGCATTTCCTGTCACGGGCATTAGGCCTAACCACACAATTGAGGTAACTTTTTTATCGGGAGACGTGGGGGAACACAGAATAGCAGAGCAAGTGTTATTGCCCCTTGTTTTTCTCTACTTTTTTTCCTTCCAAATGTAAGACAGTGTGTGAAAAAGACGTCTGTAATTCACATGCTACTATGGGGACCCCAGAATTCAGAGATGTGCAAATAACCATTGCTTCTCAACACCTTATCTTGTGCCCATTTTGGAAATACAAAGGCTTTCTTGATACCTATTTTTCACTCTTTATATTTCAACAAATTAATTGCTGTATACCCGGTATAAAATGAAAACCCATTGCAAGGGGCAGCTCATTTATTGTCTATGGGTACCTAGGGTTCTTGATGTACCTACAAGCCCTATATATCCCGCTACCTGAAGAGTCCAGCAGACAAAACAGTATATTGCTTTCAAAAATCTGACTTTGCAGGAAAAAGTTACAGAGTAAAACGTGGAAAAAAACTGCTGTTTTTTTTCACCTCAATTTCAATATATTTTTTTTTATTTCAGCTGTTATTTTCTGTAGGAAAACCTTGTAGGATCTACACAAATTACCCCTTACTGAATTCAGAATTGTTTCTACTTTTCAGAAATGTTTAGCTTTCTGGGATCCAGCATTGATTTTACTCTCATTTCTGTCACTAACTGGAAGGAGGCTGAAAGCACCAAAAATAGTAAAAACGGGGTATGTCCGAGTAAAATGCTAAAATTGTGTTGAAAAATTGGGTTTTCTGATTCAAGTCTGCCTGTTCCTGAAAGCTGAGAAGATAGTGATTTTAGCACCGCAAACCCTTTGTTGATGCCATTTTCAGGGAAAAACACAAGCCTTCTTCTGCAGCCCTGTTTTCTCCTTTTTTTTTTTTTTTTAAACTATGTTTTTGCTGTATTTTTGCAAATTTCTTGGTCTCCTTCAGGGCAACCCACAAACTCTAGGTACCTCTGGAATCCCTAGGATGTTGGAAAAAAAGGACACAAATTTGGCGTGGGTAGCTTATATGGACAAAATGTTATGAGGCCCTAAGCGCAAACTGCCCCCAAATAGCCAAAAAAATGCCTAGCACCTGAGGGGGAAAAGGCCTGGTAGCGACGGGGTTAATGGATGTGCCACAATTGCTGACCATTCCTATAAAAAATCCTGACCTCATAGACTGGAGGAAGTGGTTGAGCTACTTTAATGTACAGTATCTTGACTAAATCAGGGCCTACCACTTCCAATTAAAATTTATATGTAAGGAAGCTGCTCTGGGTCTGCATAAACTTGCACTACTCCTGGTGCAGGTTGAGGCCACTATCTGAAGCTTCTGCAGCACACTTTGGGGACTGAGATGATTTTTGTCAGTGTAAACTACATACACCAGTATAGTTTGACTTACAATAATGGCACCTTGCAGTCCTGATAAACGTTCCTGGATTATGTTTCAAAAAACCTCTAGTGCACTAGAAATCCTTAAATTGAGACGTTTATAGCAGCAAGGGCCCAGGTCCACTGAGAATGTCAGGAAATATTGAGATTTGGGGTCCAACAATTTCTGATGATTGCCAGAGAGGAAGTCCATTTTGGAGACCCACTCTGCCCCTTTCAGTTCACTAATTATGTTTGAGAGACACATGTCAACGCATAAACTCACCTCCTAGATGATTTGACTTCTAGATTGTGACAGTGGGAGATAACCGTGGTGTTGGACCCTCTACTTTCTCAATTATGTCTGCCTCTTCCAGCTTCTTCAGCTCGGTCTCAACTTTCAACATCATAAAGACTGCCAGTCGCCTTTGCCATAGGGTGACTGGCTGTAGAAAGAGGTTAATGTGCAGTTTGACTGATTTTCTTTAAGGCATCCTCTGCCTTTGAAATCCTTCTAATATCCTTCTAGGATGCCTTCTATTTTGGGAGCACGTACCCTGCGTGCAGACTGCCCTGGCTGGAGTCTTTCTGCTGGCTGGCAGCTCAGAAGCTGCTAGACACCACAGGCTCAACATTGTTTCAAACACTTTAGAGCACAGCTAATTCTTTCCCTCACTGACGAACCATCAACAGCCAAAAGCATCTTTCACAACTGAATGAAGGCAGTCACTGACTGGATGAAGGACAGCTGCCTCAAGCTCAACTCTGATAAGACAGAGATCCTCATCCTGGGCCCCACCCCTATCACCTGTGATGAATCTTTGTTGCCCACTGCCCTCTGGAATGCCCCATCTCCCA
This sequence comes from Pleurodeles waltl, assembly GCF_031143425.1. NCBI lineage: Eukaryota > Metazoa > Chordata > Amphibia > Caudata > Salamandridae > Pleurodeles > Pleurodeles waltl. The sequence continues at coordinate 836,735,561 of NC_090437.1, forward strand.
CCACCCATGTACGCAATCTCTGCATCATTCTTGACTCTTCGCTGTCTATGGCTAACCAAGTCAATGCCGTCTCATCCTCATGCTTCCACACACTCCGCCTGCTGTGGAAAATTTTCAAGTGGATCCCCCTTGGCTTGTGAATTCACCCATGCACTCATCAGCAGCAAACCCGACTACTGGCAACACACTCCATGCCGGCAAGAACAAGAAATTCCAAACAAGACTCCAGAGAATGCAGAATACTAGGGCCAGACTCATCCTGGAAATCCCCCACCACAGCCACATCTCTGCCCACCTGAGAGACCTACACTGGCTCCCCATCAACAAACGTATCACTTTCAAACTCCTGACACATGCTTATAAGGACCTACACAACATCGGGCCTGCCTACCTCAACCACTGCCTCTCCTTCTACACACCTCCCAGACAACTCTGTTTTGCTGAACTGGCCCTCAACTACCCCTGGGATCCGGAAGAACATGGCTGGAGGAAGATCCTTCTCCTACCTTGCCGCACAGACCTGGAACATGCTGCAGCTTCACCTCAGGCAGTCCCCCTCACTGGTTCAGTTCAGGAAGGACCTCAAGACCTGGCTCTTCTACTGATCTGTGTCCCCACCAGTGCCTTAAGACCCCCAGTGTGAGAAGCAGCGCTAATCTGATTGATTGATTGATTTATTGAAGCATGCCAGTGGCCCCCTGGGTGTTCTTTTGACCACTTGTGTTTGATATCTATCATAAACATGACCACCGAGGGCAGCAGTTGAGTCTACCAATAAGTATATACTCATTCATTTGCTGGCTTAGTGGCCAGTCCAGCATTTAGAGTCTCATATGTCTCTTTATTCTATAAATGGGGGCTTCACTGTCCATAATGACTGTAACCAGCTTGGTTCCCAGTTTGACCTGGCATGTTGGGGGTGAATGAGTCTCTGAGTGGGCATGGCCAACAGAGAGTAGAATGTGTACCATGCTTTCTGAATCCTACTGTCAATTCGCTGGGCTTGCTAGGAGGTCTCAGGAGCCTGGGCTGGTGGAGCTGCAGCGGCAGGGGGAGCGACCTACCCTTGGGTCAAGGGTCGCTAACTCTGTCGCGCAGCGGCCGCCATAAGAGGGTGGAGGGGGGGGAGGGGTCAGCTGGGGGCGTGGGACGGGAGTGGGGTGACGAATGGGAGCTGGGGGGGCGGGGGCGTGCAGGAGGTGGCGGCGGGAAAACGGAGGGGGGGGGACAGGTAGAAGGGAGAAAAGATGGGGGAGGGGAGGTTAAGGGTGGTGGGGAGTTTAGGAAGAAAGTTAGGAGGAAAGTTAGGAAGATAGGGGAGTGGGGGTTATAGAGGTGGAGGTGGGTGAGGGCGAGAGGTAGAAGATAGATTAGGGTGAGGGTGAGAGATAGAGTGAAAGGATAGGAAGATAGGGGGGTTACAGAGGAGGTGGCGAGTGAGGGGGAAAGATAGAGAGATAGGTAGATAGAGCGATAGGTAGATGGGGGCGTTACAGTGGGGGTGGCGAGTGAGGGAGGTCAGGGAGACGAGACAGGAGCAGGAGGGCAGACGCGGGAAGAACCAAGCAGAAGGTAAAAGAAGAAGAGGAGCAACGAGCAGCAGAGGGAAGAGCCAAGAAGAGGGACACAAAAGAAGAAAGCACACGCAGGTCGCGGTGCAAAGGAGAGAGAAAGAAGCACACAGAAGAAGAACACAGATGAAGACAGAAGACTCTGCTGCTCGTCGCTCCTCTTATTCTTTACCTTCTTCTGTGTTCTTCTCTCTTCTGCTCTTCCGCTCCTCTTCTTCTTTACCTTCTTCTGTGTTCTTCTCTCTTCTGCTCTTCCGCTCCTCTTCTTCTTTACCTTCTTCTGTGTTCTTCTGTCTTCTGATCTTCCGCTCCTCTTCTTCTTTACCTTCTTCTGTGTTCTTCTGTCTTCTGATCTTCCGCTCCTCTTCTTCTTTACCTTTTTCTGTGATCTTCTGTCTTCTACTCTTCCCTCTTCTGCTCCTCTTCTTCTTTTACCTTCTGCTTGGTTCTTCCCGCGTCTGCCCTCCTGCTCCTGTCTCGTCTCCCTGACCTCCCTGACCTCCCTCACTCGCCACCCCCTCTGGAACATGCATGTGCTTGCCAGTTCCTTCAGTCTTGTATAGAATGTATTTACTGACATTCCTGTGATGCTTGGCGGAATACAAACCTTTTGTAATAGGATATGCCACAGGTTCAAATAGACTGTTGAGTGCCGAGAATATGGTTGCATACGTCCTAGCTTCAAGAAGTGTGCAGAGAGTGACAACAACATAGATATTATCTGGTTGCCTTCCACTGCAGTGGTAGTGAAGGACATCTGAAGTCTTTCTACTTATTATACCTCTATTTGTGTATTTGTGCTGAAGAGGACCCTGTGATGATGAAGGGTTCAATTGCCAGTAGGTGTGTCATTGTGTTTAGGTGATCTGAGTGCCCAGCACATGAGAGATTCAGGTGGTTCCCTTCAGGAACTCTTTTCCTTCTTAGTGTGCAGTGGAGTTGTACTAGTCAGGCAGCACCCTGCGTCTGGGGCTGATCAGGTTTAGCGCACCCTCTAAGGGCCACTGCACACACCGTGTCTCCAATTGTGGCGAGCCTCTGGCTGTCTGCTCAAAATATCCTCTCATCACATTCCACTCATAGAGGATGGGGGGAAGGCAACAGAATGTCCTGATGATTAACACTGTTTTGCTAAGTGCCTGTGGAGATGTGCTGCTTCTATTCCCACACAGAGTTTCACTTTTGACCAGGGGTCATTACACCACTGCTGTGCCGTGATGTGAAGCATCCATGTACCAACACTTGTCCCTCAGAGAGGGTTATGGTAAGGTGAGGCACATCCTCCATCACCAATTGTTGTTTTTTGGGCTCATAAGCTTTGTGATCGACTCTGCGGCCATATAGACACACACTAAATGGTTCTATCTTAAAACTCTCTCACTGGAATGTGGTGGTCCCTTTTGTTTATTCAAACAAGTTATGGTTGTGCCATACCATCACCCCCACTTTACTCTCCGGTAGAGTACACATGACCCCACACAAATGAAATGTCCTGAAAGGCAGCACAAGGACATTACAACATCTACAAATAAAAAATAAGCACATGCAAGGTTTTCCTGTGACCTCGTATTATGTTAACAATTAAGCTACGTAATTTGAACAAGTGTCATCTAAATACTGTAAAGGATTTAGGGGGTCATTCTGACCCTGGCGGTCCATGACCGCAATGGCGGAGGGCGGCGGAAGCACCGCCAACAGGCTGGCGGTGCTTCCTGGGCGATTCTGACCGCGGCGGTAAAGCCGCGGTCAGAAAATGGGAGCCGGCGGTTTTCCGGCGGTTTCCCGCTGGCCCAGGGAATCCGCCATGGCGGCGCTGCTTGCAGCACCGCCATGGGGATTCCGACCGCCTTCCCGCCAGCCTGTTTCTGGCGGTGTCCACCGCCAGAACCAGGATGGCGGGAACGGGTGCCGTGGGTCCCCTGGGGCCCCTGGGGCCCCCTGCACTGCCCATGCCACTGGCATGGGCAGTGCAGGGGCCCCCTAACAGGGCCCCACAAAGATTTTCACTGTCTGCTGTGCAGACAGTGAAAATAGCGACGGGTGCCACTGCACCCGTCGCACCCCTGCAACTCCGCCGGCTCCATTCCGAGCTGGGCGATTCTGACCGCGGCGGTAAAGCCGCGGACAGAAAAGGGGAGCCGGCGGTTTCCCGGCGGTTTCCCGCTGGCCCAGGGAATCCGCCATGGCGGCGCTGCTTGCAGCACCGCCATGGGGATTCCGATCGCCTTCCCGCCAGCCTGTTTCTGGCGGTGTCCACCGCCAGAACCAGTATGGCGGGAACGGGTGCCGTGGGGCCCCTGGGGGCCCCTGCACTGCCCATGCCACTGGCATGGGCAGTGCCGGGGCCCCCTAACAGGGCCCCACAAAGATTTTCACTGTCTGCTGTGCAGACAGTGAAAATCGCGACGGGTGCCACTGCACCCGTCGCACCCTTGCAACTCCGCCGGCTCCATTCCGAGCCGGCTTCATTGTTGAAGGGGCTTTCCCGCTGGGCCGGCCGGCGGAGTTCTGGCGGTCGCCCGCCGGCCCAGCGGGAAAGCCGGAATGGCCGCAGCGGTCTTCTGACCGCAGAGCGGTCTTTCGGCGGGAACCGCTTGGCGGGCGGCGACCGCCGACCACCGCGGTCAGAATGACATCCTAAGTCTTCTTGAAATAGAATTTCTAAAACCGAACAGCAGAATCATTTACCTTTCACTTTTTGGTATTCAAAAGCAAATAACACCAACCTCTAGTACCGACTTTATGAAGGCTATCATGAGCAGCTTTCAATTGAGAGAAATGTGAATAGACAAATGAACAGCAAAAGTGCATTTTTCATCTAGTCCTCTGTTATTTTTATAAATGACTGCTTCAGCTTTGCTGCCATTGAAGCTTAGTTGAACTTACCCAGTGTTATGTCTTCACCCTACCTGGGTCCTACAGATGTGCAGGAGAACCTTTCATTCATATGCTGGCTAAGTTAAAATCCTCTTTCATGTATATCAGAATGTTTTTGCTTTCGTGTAATAGGGAACTAGGGTATAGACCTAGTATGATCTGCATTTTTAGGACAGGCAGAGGGAATGAAGGCCTTGTTTACAACCTGGCATGAAGTAAAAATGAATGAATCAATCAATCAGGAATTTATAAAGCTCACTACTCACCCGTGAGGGTCTCAAGACGCTGAGGGAGAAGGAGAAGGAGGGAGGGAGGTGCTGCTACTGCTCGAACAGCCAGGTCTTGAGAAGTTTCCTGAAGATAAGGCGGTCTTTGGTCTGGCGCAGGTGGATGGGAATAGTGTTCCACGTTTTGGCGGTGAGATGCAAGAATAATCTACTGCAGGTTGTAGTTCTGCGGATGCATGGGATGGTTGTGAGAGTGAGGTCAGCGGAGCAGGGATGCCGGGGCGGGGTGTAGAAGGAGTGCCGTCTGTTGAGGAATTCTGGTCCGGTGTTGTGCAGTGCTGTGTGAGCGTGGGTGAGGAGTTTGAAGGTGATTCTCTTCTTGACTTGAAGCCAGTGCAGGTTTATCAGGTGGTCTGTGATGTGGCAGTGGCGGGGTATGTCGAGGATGAGGCATGCGGAGGAGTTCTGGATGCATTGCAGCCTCTTCTGGAGTTTGGCCGTGGTTCCTGCGTGTAGGGCATTGCCGTACTCCAGCTTACTGCTTACGAGGGCTTGGGTGACTGTTCTTCTGGTTTTGGTGGGTATCCATTTGTAGATCTTTTGGAGCATGTGGAGGGTGTTGAAGCAGAAGGAGGAATTGGCGTTGACTTGCTGGGTCATGTATAATGAGGAGTCCAAGATTAATCCTAGGTTGTGTGTGTGGTCGGTGGTATTTGGAGTGGCTCCGAGAGTGGCAGGCCACCAGGAGTCAACCCATGCGGAGGGGGTGCAGCCAAAGAGGAGGACTTCCGTCTTGTCGGAATTGAGTTTGAGGCATCTGCTCTTCATCCATTCGGAGATGGCCCTTATTCCTTTGTGGAGGTAGGTCTTGGCAGAGTCCTTGGGGAGGGAGAGGATCAGTTGGGTGTAGTCGTCGTATGAGATGATGTTGAGGTTGAGGAATCGGGCGATGTTAGCGAGCGGGGCCATGTAGATGTTGAAGAGGGTCGGGCTGAGGGACGAACCCTGGGGTACGCCACAGAGGATTTTGGTGGCCTCCGAGTGGAATGGGGGGATGCGGACACTCTGGGTTCGCTACAAGAAGGTTTCAAGCACATCTCTCTTTGAAAGTAAATAGGTGAAAACCTCATCCGTGTATTAGTGAGCAACGTTTATGCAAGCAAATTCTGATGAAAATCATAATTAATAGCCTATGCTTAGTCTGCTGGGATACCTGTTTTTTATATTCACTCTGTAGTGTACAATCGAATGGAAACATTTCCTCAAGGTTGGTGAGTGGATGTAGGATGAAAGTGCGGTGCAGTCTCGCAGGCTAACTTTAACATCCTTTCCTTGCCTATTTAATACAGAATGGTTGATGGCAATCTTTTTTTACCTTCCAACTTCTTAAAAGATTGGCAAAACTATTGTTTTAATGAGAAAATCCACATGCAGAAAACCTTTTGAATTACAAAGAGTTGAGGAAAGAAAACATTTGTACGCCACTAGTCACCTTATGGGGCCAGTAGCATAGTGCAAAATTATGGGGCCCACATGCAACAAGGATGAGTGGCCCCCGAATCTCCTATATCACACAGATATACATCAGTCATGACCTGAATGGGGGCACCGTGAAGAGCAGGAGGTCCTTTGAATTGTTGAAACATCCTATCCGCCCTTCCCCAGAACTCTCTCCATGTCCTCGCAGGCTGCAAGGGCCTGTGGTGTGTCCCTGTATGAGGTGTGTGTCAGACACTTACATCTACTCAGAACGTCTACAAATTTCCATTCCAAAATATGGAAGGATTTGAAAACATTGATTGATTCTTCGAGTGTGTCTTCAAATACATCCTGTTCATTGCAGATCCTTAAAAGGAACAATCCCGAAGGAGGAGATCCAATTTATGAAAATATGATTTCAGAGATATGTGTCAGTGCATGGCCCAATCAGCTAGATCTCAATGCTGACAGTTTCAAAAAGATCTCCATGTGTATGTTTCCTCTTTTAGGTTGTACAAGAATATGCTTTAATTTTCACCAAGTAGTAATGACAGGGTGTACAAAATGTTCCATGAAAATGAGGATGAAGCTGCTGACACAGACAGATATCTCATTTTCAGGAGCTCCGGAGAGGCTGGCCGTGCATTTCAATTCCATATCCAAAGCATGAATAGATATTAGGATTTTTTGCAAGAATGCTCAAGTGTCATAAAATGCATGACGCTGTCATTATTACTACCTAAAGCGTTGAAAAACGGTGACAAAAGTGGAATTTAAAGCGTGCAGGAAGATGAGCAGTGGCCGATGATTGAGTGCGTTGACACAATGAATCCAGCTCCTGTCGTTTTCTGGCCACCTTAAACAATTTGCATTCAGCAATGTCAGAGGAAAGAAAATATGGCTACCCCTGGCAAGTCATGAAACACTTATTTGTATTCACACAGAACAATCTGAAACCGTTCAGAAACGCTCGTTTCCCTGTCATAATATTGAACGAATGCCCAGATTCCCACAGTTCTAGCTAAGGTTGGAAAACTGACACTCTGTGCTTTTGATTCAGTGGTATGTGGAATTGTAAGAAGGTAAACCGATGGGTCTGTTGTAAGCGGTGATGTAGCAAGGATGGCATGGGACCTATGTGAGTAAGCAAGGAATATGGGACCTCTTACCTCTAGGGGTCTGATGAAATCGGAGTTCAGTGCTTCCGTAGAATTCCTAGGTCTTGATGTACCGGGCCAGATTGGCCATTTAATTTATTTGACTTTTTCCTGGAGGCTGGAGTCATTGGAGGCTGGTTTTGAAAGTCCAAGGTCAATTCTGGTTTCTCTCTAACATTTCCCACATCTGCAAAGCAGCTAATTGCAGCAGGCACAACGGAGTCTTCAGAAGAGAGAGAGGGAAAACTAGGGAGAACGAGAAAGATGAGAGAGATAGTTTGAGAAAAGCGAGAGTAGGAGAGAAACCAAAAATAGGTGAATGGAAAGATAGAGGCCCTGATTTATATGTTGGCGGATGAAGTAATTACTATGGTGGCGTACTTTACTCCTAACATGGCTAGGGGACGCAATCTGCCCTACTCTGTGTAGTCTACACATACTGCAGACATGGCTTGCATTTCCAGAAACTGCCGTGATGGCGGTTCCTAGAAATGCATTGTAAGTGTGTCAGATGGTCTGTCAACATGACGGAGATGTATGTCAAACCTACATTTTTCTTCACTAACAAAATCTTAAATCAGGGGGCAGATCTTCAGGTTGGCAAAAGGGATACTCCGTCGCCGTTGTGACAGGGTACCTTTTCAGACCACATATAAATCAGGCCCAGACAGTGGAGGAAAAAAGCGGACAAGTTTGCAAAGGCTTCATTTGGTTCTCAGTCCGGCCGAATTGGTGCAACTGCACTTGCTGTACAATTAACAGCTAGATCCCAAGACATGGCTCCAAAGTAAAGAACGTGATCTGAATAATTCGGCTGAACTAGTGACTGGGCTACAGTACTGTAATTCTAAACACAGCAACACTTCATCTGAATAATTTAAGCAGGACCTGACATGCTATTCGCGAAATGTATTCACGTTCTGGAAGTCCGTTTTCTTTTTAGTCTTTCAGCATAATACACATTGATTGCTTCAAAAAGAGGCATCATTGCGCCAGTTTAATTGATATGACACCTTCATCGGATGGAATAGAGTATGACCCCCATTTACGATTTAGTTTTGAAATTAAACTTAGGTGATTGGTGTTCAAGTAAACCAGATCTGAACTCAATCCGCTAAATAGTTGTAGAATCAATAGTGTTACTCGAAAAATAAAACATACAAGATTAGCATTGCATTAATGGTACTAGTGCTAACGCGTCCGTCTATGTTAATTTATACACATCGGGACTCGTTTCAGGCCGATGAATCTTTGGACCCAGTGGTGAGACACCGTAAGACGAGACAACTGATCAATACATCAAACCATATGTCAATAATATTGTTAACAGATATTACCACAATATATTTCACTTTAGACATTAATAAATCTTCGACGCAACCATGACCTTTCAGTCATGAATAACCACACCTTATTAAAGTTTTGTGACTTTTATTCCCTATTGATTACAATCTAATAGCAAATGTATTAATCTCAAAACCAAGAAGCAAAGAACATTATCACAAAACGGCGACTATGATAAGTTTTCATCAATGCAAAGATCACAAGTATAAGATAATCATATGAAGATAACAAATCAAATACATAGAACCTCCTAAAGGTCTTAGTTCAGCATAGCACCATGTCAGTCACGTCAGTTACGTCAGTTAAGATGGACACCTCATCTAGCCGCTGATTAGCATTAGCATGTTGGGCTTCATGCAAAACAATTTAGAACATCAATTTGGAAAACGTCTAACTAAGGTCTCTAATCAAAACACACAGCAGTTGGTACCTAGAAAGGAAAGGCAAAATAAATGAATTTCCATTAGCAATGGTATAATTACCCTCCTCGAAATAGGTCAGCATACAGGGTCAGTCTTCGTCTTCAGGACATCAGTTAAATCGCCGTCAGTTTATCTAAGCTAAGGGCAGGGGACACTTCCCTCATAAGGAAGAAAGTGTAAAAGGACTACTAAGGGTGAGGATGGTTTTTTGTCTAAGTCTCAATCACCAAATAGAGTGACAGAGTTTCTGGATGCAATCGATATCATTCCCTACCAAATGACGTTTGTTCCTTGTGTCATGAGTTTTTATCCCTTTTTCTAAATACATTCCCCCAAAATCCTATTGGTCAGTCACTACACCCCACTATCTGTAACCTATCAATTTATACATTAAGTAATACATTTGTCATTTTATGATATTTCTCGTGCTTCTAATTGGTCTTTATAATTGACGTTTTCGTAGGTGGCACATCCGGGGTTACTTCATTTTCTGGCACACACTTCGGGTCAAGAGTTCTCTTCTCCGCGATTTAATGTCCTTGAAAGTGTCCATGTTTGCTGCAAAGTCCATAATTTTTATACTAAAGCTACTAGCATGCGGATGAGAAAATTTAGCATTGTTGCAAATAAGTGAAGAAAAGAACAATTGCTGGTTCATGGCCTTTTGCAAATCAGTACACTGGAGAAACAGGAAAAATATGCTTTAATATGAGAGCTACACAGCTAGTTTTCGACTCACACTAACTTAAGGCTTATGAATTCTAATAAATGCAGTCTTCATACATGTTAATGTTTTCAGTTAATCATAATACAAACAATTATTTCTTACAGTCAACATTAGTTTATGCATGTGAAATATTCTCCACGTTTAAAATACGTTTCAATGAATGATATTATTAATGCAGCATTTGTTAAATATAAGCATTTCACATCTAGAATAGGTAATATTTAAACTACGCTCTCTCACTAGTTTCTTTTGGTTTTAATTAAATTACAAAAATCAGTTTATTTCCATTCAACGTCTTATAGTTCACTTTGCATAAAATTTACAATATTTCCCACATTACCTCAATATTTCCAAGAACAGAAGGACATCACATTAGACATTCGTTAGATTTACACAACAAAAATGTAAGTTACAATGATGCAAAATCCACTCCCGTTTCCTCTGATCCTTGTTTTCAGTCTCAATTTTCTTTAAAAATCACATTAATTTATGCAGATACAGTTTAAACAACCGTTTCATGGAAATGAAGAATAGATCTGTATGACAAAGGTGTACATAGATTTATCTAACCTGCCCGGCATATCTATCACAACGAAGCACATCTTCACGACAAATATTACATTGCGTCGGTTTTCGTTTGAATTACATGGAGTACATTTGTCAAAAGGCGTGTGTGAATACATAGGCCCAAATTTACATGCAATTATTACCAGTACTAATCTTGTCTGCACGCGTTTCCTACTTTTATACGACAAGGGACATTGTGCAGTAAAGTTAAATGCCTATCTTACAATCCTGTCAAGGTGATGTAAGCACACATTCACTTAATGTAACACACTGTATCGCATTCTTGTTTGTATGTTCTCATAAAAGCCAAGTTTGACATTTTATTTAGAGTTACAAAAATTAGTATTTCTTGTAAGGCACTCAATCTATTTTTCAATTGGTAAAGGGGGCTGTCAGCTGGCTCCCCTCTCCTATATGGATGTTTGGGCTCCTTATAGGCATGCTGGGTAACATTTCTAGCAGCACAAACACCTCTAAAAGGGCTATGAAGGCCTGTTGGAAATTGGGCTATTGGAAGACGAGTGTGGAAGCGTCACTCAGGCAACAACCACAATCTGTGTCAGGGTGAACCACAAAAGTCACTAAGTTAACATGAGCTTAACCCTCTGGTTGCTTGGCACAAAAGCACTCAGGCAAACACTAATACATTGAAAACACAACACAAAAAATATACCAGTTTTAAGTGAAAATAGCATCTGAAAGCACAAAGTGCCACTTAGCATCATGTGGTTATACTAGACCAGGGGAAGTCAATAGTTCAAGCCAACCACAATGTAGCATGGGTTGGACACAGGGATCAAATTAGGTCCGCTGACGAGTTACCTTCTGAGTTGCACATGAAGAGTTCTGTTCGCAATAGAGGGGAACATAGAGCATTGCAGATGACCATTGCTTTAGCTTTAAGAGCCAATAGAGCATCATGGACAATTGTTGCTGTAGCTTTGCAATGGTAGATGATCACTGCTTTCATGTTAAGAGCCAGTAGAATGTCTTGGGCTGTCGCTGCTGTAGTGCCAACTTCGGCTCTCGCTTTGTCGGTCACCCCTGGTGGTAACTGTAGCATGAAGAGCAGGTGCCACCAGAGCTTCTCATTAGTGTTCGTCAGAGGTTGCAGATTCCTGGCATGATTGGGCCTGTTGTCGGTCAAGAGGAGCCAGAAATTCAGGACTTTCACATTTTCCTGCAGAGTAGTACACTCTGTTGCCAGGCAAGGATCTAGGACCTGTGGAGGCATATCATGGGAGTCAGGGACTTACTTCATTAGAGGCTAACGGGACTCAGGTGGGTCCAGGTACTGGGCCAGGCAGACCCAGTTGCAGCAGACCAGCTGGGCAGTTGCAGGGAGACAACTGGAGCTTGTTGTGTTCCTGTAACTCAAGCAGGAGACCTGCCAACTGATCACTGGAGTGGCTCTGAATTTGCCTGGGATAAACGTAAGCGGGTCCAGACTACCTTCTAAGACAGCAAGGCAGCCCTCAAGCAGCAGGGCAGTCCCCTGGCAGCAAGGCAGTCCTTCTGGAATGTCCACAGTACAGGATTGTTCTGATGGGTGGCTCTGGAGGTCCATTATTTATACCTAGTGCCAGCCTTTGTGTGGGGGGGGATTCTTTGATCTACTTGCGGATCTGCTCTTGGAAAGATCTTCTCATTCCCTTGTGAAGGCTCCAACATGTCCGGTGATGAAAAATGGCAGGCCAGGTGTCAAATTCCTTTATGTGTGCAGAAGGCAAAGCACTTTAAAGTGCAAGGCTGGGTACAGCTCCTCTATAGTCAACTTGTCTAGATGGCCCATCTTGTCCACATCTAAACCACCCCCTTTGTGTCACTGCCTAGAAGGAATACACAAACCCCAACAGCAGAGCCAATCACAGTCATGACTCAGGACGATAGCAGAAGACACAGTTGATTTTAGAAAGTGACATTTTCAGAATTGTAACTGAAAATCCAACTTCACCATTAAAGAGAGTTTTAAATCACAATTAATTTGAGTGTAAACACATATCTCTATCTGCTCCCAATCAAAGGTTAGCACTTATTAAATGTAATGAGATAATCCAGTGTTACAGTGAAAAACGACTTTGGTATTTGTTCACTATCAGGGCATGTAAAACCTAAATACACGTTGTACTTTTTAAATACAATGCAACCTGCCCTATGATCCTTTAGGGCCTAATTTAAGGAGGACTTACAAATATTAAAAGTGAAGGTTTAGGCCTGGCAAAAGAGTAATTTTGCCTGGTCGAAATGGCAGTTTAAAGCTGCACTACAGGTTGCAGTGACAGGCCGGAGACATGTTTTAAAAGGATACTTTAGCTGTGGCACAATGAGTGCTGCAGGCCCATTATGAGCATTTATTATACAGGTCTCTGGGAATAGGTAGTACTATTTACTAAGGATGTACAAGTACATTAACCCCTTGGGTGCCAAGGACGTAATGGTTACATCTGGTGGGTCGGCGCTGAGGCGACACGGACGTAACCATTACGTCCTTGTACTGGCCTTCAGGGGAAGCGCAGGAATCGCTTCCCTTTCCTCCCCGCCCCGACCCCCCTGCGCCTTCGGATGATGTCCCATCCGTTCTGGAAGCTCAGCTTCCAGCGCAGATCGGAGGAGAAATACAAAATCATTTCTCCTCCGATCACGTGGAGAGGGTGAGAGAGGCATCAAAGGAAAACAAAGGCCTTTCCTTTGATGTCTCTCTCTGCATTTCTGCTGCCCAGAAATGCCCACTAGATACCAGAAACTGCTAGACACTAGGGATTTTTTTTAAAAACATTTTTTATTGTTTACATGTGGAGAGCGACCTTTTAGGCAAGGGTCATTCCCCTGTGGTGGCAAATAGTTTTTAGGCCATTTCTGCCCCAATTGGGGGCAGATCGGCCTATTTTTATTAGGCCAATCTGTCCCCAAGGTTCAGAAACCACTAGACACCACAGATGTTTTTTAATGTCAATTACATGCAAGGGGAGCAGCCCCTTGGGCAAGGGATGCTTCCCGGGGGTGATCGGCCTTTTCTAATTAGGCCGATCTACCCCAGGGGGAGCAGAAACCGCTACACACTAGGGATTATTATTATTTTTTAATTATTGTTTAAATGTGGGGAGCGACCCCCTAGGCAAGAGTCACTCCCCTGTGGGGGCAAATTATTTTTAGGCCTTTTCTGTCACCCTTGCAGATCTGCCTATTTTTGTTAGGCCAATCTGCCCCAAGGGGGGCAGAAACCACTAGACACCAGGGATTTTTTTTAATGTCAGTTACACGCAAGGGTCACGACCCCTTAGGCAAGGGTCGCTCCCCTGGGGGCCAAATTAATTTTAGGCCACTTCTGCCCCCCTTCTGGGCAGATCGGCCTATTCTAATTAGGCCGATCTGCTGGTAGTGGGGGTGGCGCCTGTACCTGTTGATGCGGTGGGCACAGATGTGCCGGCCACCGCAAGGGAGTTCCCATCAGAGGAGGAGTCGCTGTCACTGGTGTCTCCTCCTGTCTCCGTCGTGGAGCTCCCCTCGCCCTCCGTCCCACTGATGCCTTCAGACTCCATACATTCACCCTCCTGGGCCATGTGGGTTGCAGCTCCCACCTGCTCAGGTGCCAATGCTCCTCCGCAAGATGATGCTAATGCACACAAGGACAGGGTGACAAAACAAAAAGGGAGGAAAGACAGAAGAGACACATGGTCAATACCTGCAATAACACTACTGTTGGAGGACACAACACACAGGAAGCAGCCCTATGCACTAGGCCATGCACTAACAGTTCAGAGGAAAATCACATGCCCCTGGGGGAAGGTTCCTAGACCCATTTGATGCACATCTGGAACCCACAGGAGCCTGACTAGGTGTAGAGGGCAACTACCACTTTTGGGGTTGGAGTGCCACTGAGCCTGCCTAACAAAGGATCTACCCTGGCACGTCTGCCCTGGTGTAGGGGAACCCACAGCCCACTCCCCCCACCCAGAAACCTCATAAAGCATGCAGAGTCAGCTGAATGAGACTGTACTCACCCCCTTGTGGCTGCTGTGATGGCCTCAAGCACCCATCCAACTCCGGATATACCACCGGCCGGATCCGGTACATCAGGAGGGTCATGGTGTGACGGGCACCCCTTCCACGTTGGGAGGCCATCCCCAGCTGGGCCTCCGCCATCTTCTTGCTCCAGCGGTGCAGGTCCTCCCATCTTTTGCGGCAGTGGGTGCTCCGTCCATGATAGACCCCCAGCTCCGCACTTCCTTGGCGATGGCACGCTAAATACCCTTCTTATGGTGGGCGCTGACCTAGAGGAAAAGTTAAGTAAGAATGGATTTTACTTCCCTGTCCGGTTCTTCTTACTCATTGGACCCAAACATCCCACCCTGGCCCAGAAACACATACACTGACCATCCTCACATGCTGGCCTCTGCCCCCCCCCGTATCTTCCATCCACGCCACTCCATACATTCATGTCCAATCCATCATGCACACAGTGTACTCACCTGTTTGTCTGGAGGACCGTATATTAGTGTGTACTGGGGGAGGACCCCAGCCACCAGGTTGTCCAACTCCTCTGTGGTGAAGGCAGGGGCCCTTTCCCCAGACACTGTAGCCATTGTCGCTTCCAGACTCAGGTCAGAGCAGGCTTCTCCTGTTGAAGGTCAGGTATCAAGTGAGTGAACAGATAGAAAATGGCGGTCACGTCCGCAGCGGTGCATACCGTCACCGCCGGCGTACATCGTCATTGACTCCTGGAACTCATAGGGCCCAATGATAACCAATGCTGATTTGCGCCGCAGTCTTCGTCCACCTACCGCGACACTGCACAACGCCAGTGCAGTTACCTAATTTTCCCTTGTCCCTCCTTATAGGTCAGGCAGCCGCCATTTCAGGGGGGCACATGGCAGGGCAACGATTACATCACAATTGTTCTAAACACTCTTGTGCAAGCTATGTTGTGTCTAACCCTCTGCTCACCCTTCTCCTCCATAGGGCACGTCCGCTGGGGCAGATGATGAGATGGCGTCATCCTCCGGTATACAGACCCCTGGTGGACCTGTCGACAATGGAAGACAGACACATCATTATCACTTACAGACTTGATCGTGCCACAATCCATGAACTGTGTGCCCAGTTGGAGCCAGACCTGATGTCAGCTATCCACCATCCCACAGGGATCCCCCCCTCTAGTGTAGGTCCTGTCAGTACTCTATTTCCTGGCCAGTGGGTCCTTTCAGACAACAGTGGCCATGGCATCAGGGATGTCACAGCCAATGTTCTCTAACGTGTTGTCCAGAGTGTTGTCTGCTCTGCTGAAACACATGCGCAACTACATCGTTTTCCCTCAGGTGGAGGATTTGCCCACAGTGAAATGTGATTTCTATGCCCTGGGACATATCCCCAACATCATTGGTGCCATTGATGGTACACATGTGGCATTTGTCCCCCCCGCAGGAATGAACAGGTGTACAGACACCGCAAAAGCTACCATTTCATGAATGTGCAGATGGTGTGTTTGGCAGACCAGTACATCTCCCATGCGAATGCCAAGTATCCTGGCTCACTGCATGACGCTTACATTTTGAGGAATAGCAGTATCCCTTATGGGATGGGGCAACTCCAGAGGCACCGTGTGTGGCTAATAGGTGAGCCCAAGGTCCCAACACAGTTGACATAGGTGTCTGGGTGTGGGGTTGTCCCTAAGGGTTAGTGTGTATCTAACAGTTGTCCCTCAATATTTGCAGGTGACTCTGTTTACCCCAACCTTTCATGGCTACTGACCCCAGTGAGGAATCCCATGACAAGGGCAGAGCAACGCTACAATGATGCACATGGGCAAACTAGGAGGATAATTGTGAGGACTTTCGGCCTCCTGAAGGCCAGGTTCCGGTGCCTCCATCTGACAGGTGGCTCCCTATACTACTCACCGAAGAAGGTGTGCCAGATCATCGTGGCATGCTGTATGTTGCACAACCTGGCTTTGCAACTCCAGGTGCCTTTTCTGCAGGAGGATGAGCCTGATGTTGGTCTTGTGGCAGCTGTGGAGCCTGCGGACAGTGAAGAAGAGGAGGCAGAAGAAGAAGATATAGACAACATGCAATACTTCCAGTGAGACACAGGTAAGCGACTGGCACTGCTCCTCTCATATCATACTACTGTAGGACATTGCATGATTCTGCCTTTTTACCTTTGTGTATGGACACTGACATTTCAATTTGGCTTTCCATTTCACAGATCTGGGTACCACTTTCTGCCTTCTGCTATGTTTACTGATGCCCAACAACTGTCGAACATTGGTATGTGAAAATTAACATTGACATTGCTATTTTTCTGAGAGGTTTCAATTACACATTTGTGAAAGTACAGACTGACTCCAGATTGATTTGTGATTCAAGGGTGTTTATTTCTGTGCTAATAAGTGGAGGGGGCTGTGCAATGGGCTGGGGTGATGGTGTAGGAATGTCCATGGTAGAGTCCAGTCTATTGGAATCACAGGTGCATTGTCCAAGGGGGCATAGGAAATGGAGTAACGGCAGTTTAAGGTTGTCAGGATGACATAGTGGGACAGAAGGGTGACAATCAGGAGAGTCTTATTTCCTGGCGGGGTCTTGGCAATGTTCTCTGTCTTGTTCCTGGATCTCAGAGACCATTTGCAGACTGGTTCTCCTTCTGCAGGAGGTGGGGTGCTGGTGGCCTGTTGTTCCTGTGGCGGGACCTCCTGTCCACTAGCGCCGGCGGAGGTGGAGGGCTGTTCATCGTTCAGGCTAGTGTCAGGGGTCCGTTGGTGTGCCACTGTCTCCCTCATCGTGTTGGCCATGTCTGCCTTCTCCCCTGCAATGGTGACCAGGGTGGTGTTAATGGACTTCAAGTCCTCCCTGATCCCCAGGTACTGTTCCTCCTGCAGCCGCTGGGTCTCCTGAAACTTGGCCAGTACTGTGCCCATGGTCTGATGGGAATGATGGTATGCTCCCATGATGTTGGAGAGTGCCTCGTGAAGAGTGGGTTCCCTGGGCCTGTCCTCCCCCAGTCGCACAGCAGTCCTCCCAGTTTCCCTGTTATCCTGTGCCTCTGTCCCCTGAACTGTGTGCCCACTGCCACTGACCCCAGGTCCCTGATTGTCTTGGGTTGGTGGGTTTGCCTGGGGTCCCTGTAGTGGTGGACACACTGCTGATTGACGTGTCCTGGGTACAGAGGGATGGGCCCGCTGGGTGGGTGCTGTGCTGGTGTCTCCTGAGGGGGGAGGTTCAGTGGTGGTTTGTGACTGTGGCAGGGGAACCGACTGTCCAGAGGTCACTGATGGCCCGGGCTGGTCCTCTTGATCCAGGCGTGCAGAGCTGCTGTCGTCAATGTGGGCCTCTTCTGTGGGGGGACTGGATATGTCTGGCACCTCCTGTCCGGTGACGTTAGGTATGGGTCCTGTTGGGGTATAAATGCATAGTTATTGTATCTGTGTTTGCCATCTTGTGCAATGGGTGACTTACCCTCTACTCCTGTGCTTGACTTATTGTCTTTGCCCTTGTGTGAGGGGTGATTTTGGGGCATGGGCGACTAGCTGTACGGGACATGCTTTGGTGATGGGTGTCCATGCATTGGTGTGACATGCAGGCCTTGGTTTTGGGATGTGTGGATTGTGATAGTGGGGTGTTGGGGTGATGGGTGTGAGGGTTGGGCTAGGAGTTTGTGATAGCATGCAGCTAGGGTGGGGGGATATAGTAGTAAAGATATGACTCACCAGAGTCCAGTCCTCCTGCTACTCCTGCGAGGCCCTCAGGATGCATGATTGCCAAGACTTGCTCCTCCCTTGTTGTTAATTGTGGGGGAGGAGGTGGGGGTCCACCGCCAGTCCTCTGTATGGCTACTTGGTGTCTGGATTCCACGGAACGCACATTCCCCCATAGGTCGTTCCACCTCTTCCTGATGTCATCCTGTGTTCTGGAATGCTGTCCAACTGCATTGACCCTGTCGACAATTCTCCGCCATAGCTCCATCTTCCTTGCAATGGAGGCCTGCTACACCTGTGATCCGAATAGCTGTGGCTCCACCCTGATGATTTCCTCCACCAGGACCCTGAGCTCCTCCTCAGAAAACCTGGGGTGTCTTTGAGGTGCCACAATGTGGTGTGGGTGATGTGTGAGGTGCTGTTTGTTGTGCTGTGTGATGTGTTGTGTTAGTGTGTGTTCTTTGAGGTGTGTGGATGCTGTATGATTGATGGTGTTGTGTGCCTGTGGATGCTGGTGTTGTGTTTGCTATTATCTCTCTCTGTGCTTCTTCAAAAAAAAAAATTGTAAGGGTTTGTGGGTAATGTGGGTGGGTGTTTTATAGTGGTGTGAGTGTGTGGGTGTGGTGTGTGTATGTGTATCAGGTTTGTGTATTTTGAATTGTCCAATGTGGTTGTGTTTTGTAAATGTGTGTGTATTTTGAGCACGGGGTGTGTACCGCCAATGGATTACTGCGGTTAAATGACCGCCGCATTCATTCGTGGGTCGTGATAGTGTGGGCGTAGTTCTGTTGGCGTGATGGTGTAGGTTTTGCTATCGCCAGTTTATCACTGACCTTTGGTGTGGCGAAATTGTGTGGGTGTCTGTACTGTGGCAGATTACGAGATGTGCGTCATAATACCTGTAGTGGATTTCCACCGCGGCCACGGTATCTTGATGGCCGTCAGGACGGTGGTACGCTGGATTTACTGCCAGAGTTGTAATGAGGGCCTTAATGTCTGTAGCCGTACCATTAAAAAAAATATTTCTACTGTGGGATTTTCTGCAGCCCTCAGTTTACTATTCCTCCAGTGGAAATACTGTCACCACAAACACACACCACCCTTAAAAATGCAAGGGTATTCTTTATTTGATATGAGTATTACACTTCCTCCTTTTCCTTTTTTGTCTGTACTTATAGTTCAATTTTGACAATGTTTGAAGAAGAGAGCATACACACTTTATTACTGGTTAGCAGTGCTGAAGTACACAGTCTTAATGCCAACAAAAACAAATTCAGCAAAACAGGAGGAATGAAGGAAAAATGTTAGGGGGGATATCACCCCAAGGAGTCAGGGCTACTGTCAAAGGAGAATGTAGCAACCAAACTGCAGGAAATTATCCATTTTACCATATAGCGTTTATCCTTTGTTGCAAGTAAACCATTAAGATTTTCATTTTGAGGTCCCTATTATCTCTGTGGGGAGAGAGCAGGGATGGATTTATTGATTCTTGCTTGTATCTTTCCATGTGGTAACAGGAATTTCACCTTTTCCCCCCAGAATGGGAAATAACATACAGACGGATAATACCAGGTCCAATTTTACATGTTGCTTCTCCCTTTCAGAGAAAATAACAAGCACAAATCTGCAAACATTTACCACTTGCTTAAAGCAGGTGGCAAATCTGGTGGGAGTTTTTTTTTTCTCAGATGTAGGTTGGTGGCCTGCAGCAGGAGTCAGCTTGAGGGTCCTTGGTACATTAAGCAATAAAGCATTAAGACAATTTAATACTGTCCTATTGTTGCAAAATTTGACTCATTCAATTATACTTGGAGGTAAAAGATCCAAAAAGTACGTACCCAGTTTCAATATGAAAGTAATTTGCATCTTGCAGGAATGCAAGTGTGCACCAACATAATGAAAAAGAAACATTCCAGTTCTATTCTATTTTAAGATCAAGTGAACCGATCCTGGTACTTGCAGTCACAATCTCGGGTTCTTTTTCAGTACGCATATTATTAAAACTAACGATGAAAGACTGAATGAAACATATCATGCAATTTAATTTTCAGTCGCGTCCAGTTTGATTTATAGACAGCGCCAGCCGTATGTTTTCCTCACAGAGATGCTGGGTGTTTGCAAGCAAATAACCACTACCTATGCTCCTCAATACAGGATGAAACATTATGGGATCTTAACTTTGGCCCCCAGGAAAGAAGTCAATGAAGCATTCCACCTGCCTAGATGATTCATGTCTGGCAAGCACATGCAAATGATTTACCCAATGAATACGGACCATGTTTTAAACTAATTAAAATCTTACCAACGACAAGAAATTGTGCTCAAATTGGGAGAGTGGTGTTGGATCACCAATACTAAACAGGAAATCACACTGCTAACTGCTTGGTGTTGGCTGCCATTCTTTTAGCTTTGTCAATGCCTATTTTGTCACAGTATTCACAGAACCTGGTCCATGTGGAAGTTGCTGGGCCCTCATCAATTTGAAAAAAACAATATTAGCTACGAGCAAAAATATCTCTGGTTTCAAAAAACACACATCCCCTTTGCAGTTTTTGGCTCTTCTCTGTGAGTTGATGTGATCATTGTGAAAGAGCAGAATGCTTTCACTCGCAAGAAATTACCCCATTCAGTATGCTCTAGGTTGTGAAACAAAAATGTGAATGACAAAATTACAGTCCAGTGGATGAAGAGGGCTGGCTGAAAGTCCCTATCAGTAAATAGGTCATACCTATATTTTAGTAAAATCAAATGTCTTGGCTAATGTCAGACCTAAAACTAGGGGTGGGTGGAACTTGCTGAGTGAAACTCAGTACATTTCTGCTGGTTTACATGGAAACTCTACGAGACTCTGCAGAGTTCTGCAAACGGGCGAAAATCAGCACATTGCACAGGTTGCATTGATTTTTAGTGCAGGGAGCTGATTCTGCACTGAAAAATCAGTGCAAATGGTATCATGCTGCATGCCAGAGGATGCTGCTGCTTGAATTGATTTTGCTGCCGCTTGAGTAGATTTTCTACTCGAGCAGCAGCTTTCTCACTGCGTACAGTTACAACAGCCAGCGACCGTTCACGGTGAGGAAATCTCATCGGGTGCCATCCTTGCATCCAAAAATAATGCTAGGGGATGCCATTTCTTGCTTGCACTCACCAACTTACTTTTGGAGATCCATACACGAGAAAAAACTCTGCCATGCTGCAGTTTGGTGGAATTGGAACTCCTTGTTACAAGCTTAACGTGAAGTAGCCAAAATTCGCCAACTTTGCCGGCAGAGCAGAATTTATCTCCCACTGCTGCATAAAACACACAATGGACCTGAGAGAGCGTAGCTTATCTGCTTATATATTAATATGAAATGTTTATGAACTAATGTGTAATAATGCCGCATAGAAAATGTATTAATGTATTTTGCGAAAACGCGTATTTGAAATGTGCCCACGGGTTTACACTAATAATTAAATGGTTATATGCTAAAGTTCTGCTAATAAATCATTAGACCTTAGTTAGCATGAGTTGAGGCCTAGCTGTCTGACTCTCATATTAAATGTGTTTTTTTTAACATGCAGTGTGCTGACTTGCTGAAGGACATGAACCCTTGTTTTTCCACAGCTAGGAGATAAATGTAACGGTAGTAGATCCGTTCTCATGAAATTCGACTAGCTTGTAGAAACATTTTAGCTGAATGCAACAGTGTAGATTACTTGCAGGTACAAGGTCACCTAAACCGTACAGACAATGGAGCCACTGACTGAAGATGTGCAAAAGTCCACGAGAGGATGAAATCATACCGGACATTCTACCCACTGGAGATGTCAATCATAAGGACCAATAAACTACGTGAGAACTGTTATGGGGTGACAAATTTGATGAGATAATTGAAACTCTATTGGAGGGAGTACCAACTCCAAACCAATCACGGATTAGGGGACTGTACAACAGAAAAGGGATAAAAACCTATGACACAAGGAGCCATGAGGATTAGTTAGGGAGATGCTGATGCGATTTGCTATGATCCAGACACTTTGTCACTCTGCTTGGTGACTACTAATTTTACTTAAAACCATCCTTGCCCTTATATTGCCCATTATACTTTACCTCCTTATGAGGGAAGTACCCTTTTGCCCTTCTTACCCGAATTGTTGAGTTCCTGACTGATGGCGAATCAACTGATGTCCTGAGGACGAAGACAGAATCTGTGTGCTGACCGAATACGGAGGGGAACTATATTACAATTATATTGTGATTGTCTGTTTGCTTTTCCTTTCTAGGTACCAACTGCTTCTTTTGACAGAGACCTTAGTAAGAGGTTTTTCTAAATTGATGTTGCTAAATTGTTTTGCATGAAGTCCTACATGCCAATGCTAATTCGAGGTTAGTTTAGGGGTTCACTAAACGAACGCAAATAGACAAATGACTGAATCTATACTTTGTTGAACAACGCGCTAACGTTACTCTGTTGGGATTGATCTATGTTGACGTTGTGTTATGTTCTAATTTTTGTGATTCTTGCTTTGATGAAGTCTTATCAGAGTTGCCATATTGTGACATAGTATAGCTCTCCTTTTCTTGTGTGTTACACTCATCTACGCTAGTTTTTCTATTCTTATTTGACCACCCATGCCCACCATGGTTACCCTTAACGCAAAGGGCCTAATTACGAGTTTGTCATAACATTCCAAACCATGCATAGGCTCCTTTGCTTTGGCTGTGCCAAAAGCAGAAAAAACAGGGATTTGCAATACAATGGGTCTCACATTTGTTCGATATGGAGTTATTGGTCTTATAAAGTCCTAAGAGGAATTTTCTTGCCACATAAATTGAAAATGAAAAGTTATACAGTTTTACATAAGGGAGCCAATTTGAAGTGCCACGCCATGAGCGTGAAGGAGCACACAAAAGGAAACAGAAGTTCGCCTGCAGTCAAATGTATCAGCAGTTATGCAATTATCCATGTAACAGGGTTGATGTCATGCAAAGCACTCAACTACTGCCCAGGAAGATCGCACTTCTCAGGAAATAAAAAGAAAAAGTAATCCAGAAACAATGTGGAAAACATGAGGCCTCGTATGTTTCAGTAGTTTACTGGTGCTCTTGTGGAAGGCTAAACCCCAGAAAAGGCATGACACGCGCATGCCTTTCACAAATGAAATCAAGCACATTTTAAAAGGCAAGCCCACGAACCAACCAAAGTGCTGGGCGTGACATGGGCGTGGTTAAAAGCCCACAGAGAGATTACACCAGGGGCCAGAGCGCTTGCGCGCTCTACCTTAAAATTACAATAGCCTTCCAGGCTCATGAAAGTGTGTGTTTGCCAGGCGGTAGTAAAGTGGAGCGTCAGGAAGACTTGACGAAAGGAGGAGCAGGGTGGAGAGTGCATCAAAGGACCCCCTTGATGAAAGGAAAAGCTTGTGGATGAGAAGGCAGACTTGAATAATGTGCTGAAAGGGGAGTATAGGAGAGACACTGAGCATGTAATGAAAGAAGGAGAAGAGAAGATGCAATCTGTAATGAAACAAGACACAGGGAAGGAGAAGAGGGACAGAGCTGTAAGTGGAATAAAAGCATAGAGAGAAAAGAAGAAAAAAAGAGGAGAACTGGCTCTTGTGATAAAAGGAGGAGCAGGTGGAAAACAGACAACATAGGGAGCCTAAGAAAATACCAATAGAGAAAGCGTGACGTCAGCGAAGGAGCCTGTAATGAAAGGAGGAGTAGGGGAGAGAAAATACCCATGGACCCCCCTTGATGAAAACAAAAGCTGGTGGATGAGAAGGAAGGCTGGACTCATGTGCTGAAAGGGGAGATGGGAGGGACTGGAAGCACATGATGAAAAAAGGAGAAGAAGAGTTATAGGGAGTCTGTAATGAAAGAAGATGCAGAGGAGGAGATGACGGGCAGTTGTGATGGAAATAAAAGCATGGAGACAAAATGCAGGAAAAAGGAGTGAAACAGATCTTGTGGTGAAAGTCTGAGCGGGTGGAGGGCAGACGATACAGGGAGCCTGTTGAGAAAAGACAAGCAGGGTAAGTGGGGATCAGACAGAGAGACTGTAATAAAAGGAGTGGCAAAAGGGCAGTTAAAAAGGAGGGCTAGGGATGAAAAGTGGAGGACCAATAGGGGGCCGATGACAAAAGCAGGGGGGCCAAGTTGGAGAGGAAGTGGTAACCAGGGAGAATGTAGTGGAAGTGGGGAAAGAAGGGAGAGGATGAGGCATTTGTTCAGTGTGCTGGTTTGTTTGGGGAAAGTACACAAAATCAATTACGTTTCAGAGACATCTGCAGTGAGCCAGTATCTGGGAAACTGCTCACCACTCTCACAATATGATGTCATGTTGTAACTTATGTTCTATGTGATGTGGTGTTTTCCTATGCGGCTCCATGATACGTTATATTTTACTGTGTTACTTTAGTTTGTATGACACACTAATTTGTGCTGTCTGTTTTATGGTATGAGGTGTGCTTTGTGTAGTCTTATGCTGTGTTTCGTTGTGTTGTATAACCTTTATATATACTGTGCTTTCTTGACTGTGGAACAGTGTTGTTTCTGTTGGACTACTCTGTGTGGCATGCCGTCTTACGTTGTGTCTTGTTTTGTGCCACATTATTTAATATAATGTGTTATGATGTATAGTGCTGCTAGGGATTTGTTGCTTTACACAGTTATGCCTTGTCCGTGAGTGCTGTGTCATTGGGGATTGCTGCATACGAAGAGAACCCAAACTGAGGATGTTACACAAACATAAAAGCAGGACTACACTCTCAAATCGACCAAGGGTCACAGAATGACTTGATTAACAGTACTGTCTAACAAAGAAAACACATACAACGTGTGACTCACAGGAGTTAAATGGAAATATTTCAATCTTCTGTGCTAAATAAAATATTTTTTGCTTGTGACTGTTGACAAATACTGCGCTGCAACAAATAAAGTCTTGCCTCCACCTGGGTTCAGTCATCACTGTCAAAAATGCATTGATAAAGTCAATAGGTCTCAGCTACACAAGAGCTACTCACTGTCAATGCATTTTTGTCATGTTGTACAGCAGCGTGGCTGTGCAGCATGGCTAAAATTAAAGTTATCAAAAAAGTGCTACGGCATGGCCAGCGCTGGTGCCGCATCATAGGGCTTTTTATTTTTGGGTGAAAGAGCGGGACGGGCAAGCATGGATGGTCTGGGGGAGGGGGCTGGTATACTGTAAGTAAGCAAGAACAGAAGGGTGGGGACGAAGGGTACAGCTTCATGGAGAAGTGATGGAAGGGGAAAGCAGCAAAATGGGTAAAAAAATAGTACTTCAATCAAGGCATGATCAGCGAACGGACACCAATTAACGGTAATCAATCTGTGTTTGGTCCCTGCGCCAGAGAAAGGAACGGGAGTGACGCATGGCCTTTGCTGGCCATTTAGGATGCATCAAAGCAGAGTGACATAGACTCTTAACAAATGGTAAGCAGCGGGCAGATTACAAGCCCTATATTGTATACAATAGAGTCTCGCTAGCGAGAGCGCATATTCATGCGCTGTCACAGGCTCGACCCTAAAAACGATAGTTCTACTATCGTTTTATTTTTCTGCTTCTGGCACAGCCAGCAGTGCAGGGAGAAGCAGGGCTGGGCGTCGGGAGGTGGGAGGGGGGAGGAGGGGACAGTGCACTAAAAGCACATGTGTGTTTGGCCGGCCGTCTGAGGCCGGCCAAACACTCATGCGCACTTAGGTTTCTCCAGCCTGGCTGTGTTTAACAGCCGGGCTGGAGAAACTTTACAGACCCGAGGGCTGTGTCTGAGCGGCAGTCACCTCCACTCAGACCAATCCTGGTGCTGCTTTCATGCATGGTTTGCATAAAAGCAGTGCCAGGATTGCTGGGGTGCCTGTGCTGGTGTCCCAGCAGTGAATGCTGGGACACCAGAAGAAGAGGAGCATAAGGCGGTAGGAGGCGGCAGGGACAGAGGCAAGGTAAGTGCTTTATTATTTTTCATTTTTACCTCCTCTCTGTCCGAAACCCCCACTACCACTTCCCTTGAGTTATGTGGCATCCGACGCTAAATTTGAAGGTATTTACTGCATCCAATAATTATTGGATGTGTTAAATACATTATTTTATGTTAAATTTTGGTAGCTCAAACCTGCTGAAATTTAACAGGAGGAACCATAAAGGGCTTCATTTACAAGCATAAATGCATCACTGTGTTGCGGCAGAAATGCATCAAAAAATCCTGCTCTGTGGCAAGACACATCATGGATACGTCATATTTACAATATAAGGCACCATGGTGTAAGGTCCCAAGGATGCTTCAGAATTTCTGATGCATCCGAGGGAACTCTGCCACAATGCATCAGCCCTAAAGTGGCACATTGCTGAAGTTGGCCCCACAGCTGACACAACTTCAGCAATGTGTCAAAAATCTGACGCGATGCAGCAGTTCTGACTGATACATGTGAGCAATTGTGTGAGGACCTATGTAAAAGACTGTAAAATGGTGGGATAGCACCTTTTACACTATTACATTGGTCTTAGCTGTAATGTATGCAGTATGGCTCTGTGCTCTGAGACCCTTACGGGTGAGTAGTGCGCTTTACAAATTCCTGATTGATTGATTGATGTCTATGTGTCATCTTACTGTGGTCATAGTCTACTTATAGATGTGTAGAGAACTTACTATGTGTGACATACTGAGTGACAGTGAAATGTGAGTGAGTGCAAGTATATGTGGTATTGTTAAGTGGCAATACATTTTATTATCTACTTTATGTGTGTGCTTACCTGTTGTCCTTTGGAGTATGCTGGCCTGGACTTGGGGACCCATTCCTCCATGGAAAAGTGACACACTTGGCCTGCCCATTCCATGGAGTACACAACGCAACAGAGCCTTGCCACAGTGGATGGTGATATCATAGGTGCATTGGTCCCAGGTTGGTCAAGGGGTCCTACAACAGGATTGTCACATGTGCAGACCCACTACTATTAGAGGCGATGTGAAATACAGACACATTCCAGTGTGTAAAGTGACTTCAAATGGGCATATTTATGTTACAAAGCCACTGTGTCAGTTCCTACACCTGGGTTGAAGAGGCGTAGGAATCTTGACGCATTCCAGGCTGAGTGCGACACATCTCAGAGATGTGTCACACATTGAAAAACTTGTTAATATCACTACATCAGTTCTAAGTGGGTTTTTACGCGGAAATTTCTACCCAACATACATTATCAAGTGCAGGTCGCAGCCGGTTCCTGGGCAGGTATTTTTTGACGCAGGCCATCAAAAACTGACACATTAAGCCTAAGGTGTCATTTTGTAAATATGGGGGAACATGGAGCAGAGAATGCACCTCGGATGAGTAAAAAATATGACGCAACAGCAGAGCAAGCTTCTTGTAAATAAGCCCCTCATTATGCATATTTTGGAGTATTAAACACTCAAATCTGCATGTTATTCTCCATGAACTCTTAGTAGGTGTTATTTATCGCACCTGATAAACAACATACCCCATGGCATTGTCACTTATCATGGGTGATAAACACCATCTAAGCACATAATCAAACATTATGGCCCTGATAATGAACTGCTCGGTGAATTCCAACCCATGTTTAAACCTCTTTCTACATACAGGGCGTAAATATGTTGCTCTCGATGAATAAAACACCCCTGTGGTATTGTTACTTTCCAGGTGTGATAAATAGAACCTATATTTGTAATCAGGCCTTAGCATTCTAGAGCACTGAGTACCAGCATGTAGTTCAATTTACATAAAATAATTTTCAATATGTATGTTGGAGGATTGTATTTTCAATAAAACCAATCTTATACTTAACAAATAGCAAAGAGTCCTAGATAATACCATAGAAAACCTAGAAAGTACAAAAATCCTTCTCTACTTAGCCAATTACCCATTAGTTAAGTTTAGTTATGGTAGGATAGGTTATTAGATTAGGCCAGATTGGGTCTAGCACCTTTAATCCATCCGTACACTAAGGGGCATATATATGGGGATTGTCACGCAGAGCAGTGCAGCAAGTCACATTGCTGCGCTGCGCTGCACTAAGTGACAGGGAAAGGGCAGAAATGTGCTGTACTTAAAATACTATGATGCATTCCTGCCTTTTCCCCTGTGCGGATGCTCTTTTTGGTTCCTAGCACCAACACAGGAACCCTTCCGCCCTAGTGCAAGGTTGCTTCTATTGCATGCAGGATTGTTTTTGTGCAGGAAGGGACACCTCCCTGCACAAACACACTTGCCTAAGGCTTTTTTCTCTTCGATGTATGCTGCAGAATACAGCACAAATAGAAAGTGGAAAAAACAAGGAAAAATAAACATGCTCTCCCCTTTACACCTCTCCTGGGGAGACATATGTTATTCATGCATTCTCAGGTTTACCAGTTCTGGTAAATCTGGGAATGCATCAAAAACCATGGGAGTTGCCAGGAAATACCCACACATTGTCCATGGAACATCTCCTTAGCACAGAGTAAGGCAGTGCAGCAATTTGCCGTACGTTGCTTTACTCCAGATTCAAAGAGACATTCAAGGCCACGCAAAGTGTCATCACGTGGGTTCATAAATCTCACTTAAGGTTTGCATTACGAATGTACCATGTTCTGTGGTGCAAACGCGACACAAACTGGGTCATAAATATGGCCCTAAGGGTGCCTTGGCACTTCAACAAAAATAAGTTGATGATATAATATAGCCTGAGCGAGTAGGCAAAGAAAAGTCATAACTTTTCTTTCTCTCTCATTAATCTTTATTAGAATTCAGGAGCAATTCTGAACATTGTGTTCATTCTTCCACACATTTTTTTCTTTATATGCTCCCTACTGTTTACTCTCAGATGATCTGCTTATAAATCCCTGTCTCACAACTTTTATGCCCTGAAGGGGTTAACAATCTAACAGTGTTCATACAGTCTTTTCTTCTGAGTCTCAGCAATCAATAAAATCAATGATTCTCCTTGTTCCTTTTGGCAGTTTTCAGCTACTGTCTCAGCTGCAGAACTTCTATTGGGTGAAAGATCCCTGACAGTGTGTATCGGTTATCAAGATGAAGGGCATCAATAAGCTCATTGAAAATGTACTGTTTTTAGGAAACGTCCTTTGGTAGCACTTCGGAGTAATTACTGGTACAATGAAAATTAATATTCAAAATACATTATTATATTAATATACACTGGTGAAACCACCACTCTTCGAAGTGCACTGCCTAGCTACCTTTTAGTAACCTATATAATACCCTTCTCTTGTAAGCAATGTGGACTCATATGTCAGGCTCCAGGCCTATTGTCCAGTGCTCTTTTGTTCCTGAGCTAGCTTTGTGCTGTACGAATTCAGCTGCTAGTGCTACGCATTGCATATATTCAAGTTTCTGGTCAAGAATATCATAGTTGAGAAATTTTGTGATATTTTTGTCAGTGGGGATCTAACTCGAGTAAAACACTTCCTGAGTGTTAGACTTTTCATCCTTGGTGTGGTCTCCCTTAACCTTTTGCCTCTGTTTCCCAGATTGTTGATGTGTGCTGGACTCTGTTTTTACTGTCAATGCAGTGTCTGTGTGTGCAGTTTTAACTGTAAATTCGACTTGGCAAGTTTACCCACTTGCCAGGCCTAAACCTTCCCTTTTCTTACACGTAAGGCACCCCTAAGGTAGGCCCTAGGTAGCCCCAAGGGCAGGGTGCAGTGTATTGTTAAAGTAGGACATATAGGGGGTCATTACAACATTGGCAGTAAAAGCCGCTTATCGCCGTGCAGAAGACCGCCAACACACCGCCACTGCAGCGGAATTCCGCCACGGTCATTGTGACCCACAGCTCTGTTTCCGCCAAAATCCAGACACCAACACAAGTCCGCCACACCAAAGGTCAGTGATAAACTGGCGATAACAAAACCTCCACCGTCACGCCAACAGGAATAGGCCCACACTATCACAACCCACGAATCCACGCGGCGGTCTTTCAAAATACACACACATTTACCAAACACTACCACATTGGACAATTCCAAATACACACACCTGATACACTTACACACACCACTCCCACACACCCAATACAATATAAAACACACACCCACATCACCCACAAACCCTTACGACAACAATTGCGACTGAGGGCCTGAGAGAGACACCACCATCTACAAACTAGCATCCACAGGCCCTCAACACCATCACTCACACAACATCCACATACAAAACACCACACACCTCTAAATATCACCCCACACATCACAACACACACCACCCCACAGTTCACGCACACCACCCCATGGCACCGCAAAGACACCCCAGGTTCTCTGAGGAGGAGCTCAGGGTCATGGTGGAGGAAATCATCCGGGTAGAACCACAGCTATTCGGTTCACAGGTGCAGCACACCATCATAGCTAGGAAGATGGAGCTATGGCGCAGAATCGTGGACAGGGTCAACGCAGTGGGACAGCACCTAAGAACTAGGGATGACATCAGGAAGAGGTGGAATGACCTACGGGGGAAGGGGCGTTCCGTGGTCTCAAGACACCACATCGCGGTACAGAGGACTGGCGGCGGACCCCCACCTCCTCCCCCACAACTAACAACATGGGAGGAGCAGGTTTTGGCTATACTGCATCCTGAGGGCCTCGCAGGAGTAGCTGGAGGAATGGACTCTGGTAAGTCAAATTTTAACTATTACATCCCCCACCCACCTGCATGCTATCACATACCCCCACCCTCGCCCGCACCCCCATCACTCCAACTTCTCACGTATGTCCCAATATCACAAACCCTCATCCCAACATCAAGCCCTGCATGCAACACCAAAGCATGGACACCCATCACCAATGCATGGCCACTACACATACCCATACACCCCCCTAAACCATTATCACACAAGGTCCTACACAGGAATGCAAGCACTGGGGTACACGGTCACCAACCCATTGCACACCATGCACAGACAGATGCAATAATCATGCCTTTACACCCCTGCAGGACCACTACCCAAAGTCACCGGACAGGAGGGTCCAGATATGTCCACTCCACCCACAGAAGAGGCCCACAGTGATGACAGCAGCTCTGTCCAACTGGATCTAGATGACCAGCCCAGCCCATCTGGGACCTCAGGACAGTCGGTTCCCTTCACACTGGCACAGGCCACTACAGAGCTTGCCTCCTCCGGAAACACCAGCACAGCACCCACCCAGCGGGCCCATACCTATGTCCCCAGGACACGTCAATCAGCAGTGTGTCCACCACTACAGGGAACCCAGGCTAACCCACCACCACAACAACACCAGGGACCTGGGGGTAGTGGGCACACAGTTCAGGGGACAGAGGCCCAGGAACACAGGGGAACTGGGAGGGCTGCTGCGCGACAGGGGGAGGACAGGCCCAGGGAACCCACTCTCCACAAGGCCCTCTCCAACATCATGGGAACCTACCACCATTACCAGGAAACGATGGCAACAGTACTGGCCAAGTTTCAGGAGACCCAGCGGCTGCAGGAGGAACAGTATTTGGGGTTCAGGGAGGAACTCAAATCCATCAATTACACCCTGGGCACCATTGTAGGGTGCTGAAGGAACTCGTCAACACCAGGAGGGACACTGTGGCACAAGAAGGGGCCCCTGACACTAGCCTGGACGATGAACTGCCCAACACCTCCGCCGGTGCTAGTGGACAGGCGGCACCGCCACAGGACCACCACACCAGCACTCCACCCCCTGCAGATGAGAACCACCCCGCAAACAGTCCATGAGATCCAGGACAAAGACAGAGAACAATGGCAAGACCCTCGCCAAGAAATGAGACCACCCTGATTGTCATCCTTTCTGTCCCACTTTGTCACCCTGTACATACTTAAACTACCCCAGCTCCACTTCCTATGCCCCTTTGGACAATGCACCTGTGAGACTAATAGACTGGACTCTGCCATGGACATTCCTCCACCGTCACCCCTGACCATTTTACAACGCCCTCCACTATTGAGCACTTAAATAAACACCCTCAAATCAAAAAACAATCTGGAGACAGCCTGTGCTTTCGAAAATGTGTATGTGCAATAACAGTGGCAAAATGCTATATCAAATGTAATGTCAACATACCTATGTCACACAGCACTAGTCTATGCGGAAACAAAGCAGATGTCACACAGTGGGACCTACATCTATGAAATCGTAAGGGAAAGTGACAACTCAGTGACCATACACTGGGTGAAAATGATAGACAGATGAGAGGTATTAGAATTAAATCAAATGTAGCAGGCTGTGTTGTCTTCTTACCTGTGTCTCACTGGAAGTATTGCAGGATCACTGTGTTCCTGTTGTCTGTGTCCTCTTCTTCAGCTTTCTTGTTTTCACTGTCCACAGGCTCCACAGCTGCCACAACACCTCCATCTGGACCATCCTCCTGCAGAAAAGGCACCTGTCATCGCAAAGCCAAGTTGTGAAGCATACAGCAGGCCACAATGATCTGGCACAGTTTCTTCAGTGAGTAGAATAGGGAACCACCTATCATATGGAGGCACCAGAACCTGGCCTTCAGGAGGCCGAAGGTCCTCTCTATAACCCTCCTAGTTCGGCCATGGGCTTCCTTGTAGCGTCCCTCTGCCTTTGTCCTGGGATTCCTCACTGGGGTCAGTAGCCATGACAGGTTGGGGTAGCCAGAGTCATCTGCAAATGTCGAGGGAAAACTGTTAGACACACACTAACCCTTAGGGACAACCCCAGACACCTATTCACACTGTATTGGGTCCATGTCCTCACCTAATAGCCACATACAGTGCCTCTGGAGTTGCCCCATCACATAAGGGATGCTGCTATTTCTCAAAATGTAAGCATCATGCACTGAGCCTGAGAATGTGGCGTTCACATGGGAGATGTACTGGTCTGCCAAACAAACCATCTTCACATTCATCGAATGGTAACTCTTCCGGTTTTTGTACACCTGTTCACTCCTGCATGGGGGGACCAAGGCCCCATGTGTCCCATCAATGGCACCTATGATGTTGGGGATATGTCCCAGGGCATAGAAATCACCTTTCACTGCAGGCAAATCCTCCACCTGAGGGAAAACGATGTAGCTCCGCATGTGTTTCAGCAGGGCAGACAACACTCTGGACAACACATTGGAAAATATAGGCTGGGACATCCCTGATGCAATGGCCACTGTAGTTTGAAATGACCCACTTGCTAGGAAATGGAGTACTGACAGCACCTGCACTTGAGGGGGGATTCCTGTGGGATGGCGGATAGCTGACATCAGATCTGGCTCCAACTGGGCACACAGTTCCTGGATTGTGGCACGATCAAGTCTGTAGGTGATGATCACATGTCGCTCCTCCATTGTCGACAGGTCCACCAGCGGTCTGTACGCCAGAGGATGCCGCCATCTCCTCACATGCCCCAGCGGACGGTGCCTATGGAGGAGAACAGCGAGCAGAGAGTCAACCAACTCTGGGGGACGTAAACACAGCATACTCAGAAATATTAGCAAATCGATATATTCCTGTATGAGTGTTTAGATAAGGCCTTGATATGTGTGACGCATTTAAAATTAATGCCATGTGGCCCCCTGAAATGGCGGCTGCCTGACCTGTAATGTGAGACTAGGGGATATGAGGTAACTGCGCTGGCGTTGTATGATGTTGCGGTAGGCGTTCGAAGACCGCGGCGCAATCCTGCATTGGTTAACATTGGACCCAATGGGTCCCAGGAGCCAATGTACGCCGGCGGTGACAGTATGCACCGCTGCGGACGTGACCACCATTTTCTCTCTGTTCAATCACTTGATACCTGATCTTTGTCAGGAGAGGACCTACACTGCAACTGCTAATGGGACCTCAGTCTGGAAGAGACATTGGCTCATGTGTCTGGGGAAAGGGCCCCTCCCTTCAGCACGGAAGAGTTGGAGAAACTCGTGGATGGGGTCCTCCCCCAGTACACGCTACTCTACGGTCCTCCAGACAAACAGGTAAGTACACTGTGAGCATGCTGTGTGGGCAATGCCTGTGTGGAGTGGTGTGGATGAAAGATGGGGGGGTGAGAATGAGGCGTGCATGAAACAACGGTGAGTGCATGTGCGTCATGGCAACGGTAGGGATGCGGGCCAATGACTGTGATGGTGCGGACGGTAATAACTTCGCTTTTTCCCCTGTACTATTCCTGTAGGTCAGCGCCCACCAGAAGAAGGACATTTGGCGTGCCATCGCCAAGGAAGTCCGGACCCTGGGGATTTACCACAGATGGAGCACCCACTGCCGGAAAAGATAGGAGGAAATTCGCCGCTGGAGCAAGAAGACGGCGGAGGCCTAGCTGTGGAGGGCCTTCCAACGTGGGAGGGGTGCCCGTCGCACCATGACCCCCCTGATGTTCAGGATCCTTGCGTTGGCGTGTCCAGACTTGGATGGGCGCTTGAGGGCATCACAGCAGACACAAGGGGGTGAGTACACTCTCATTCTGCTGATTCAGCGTGCATTGTAGGTGTCTGGGTGGGGGAAGTGGGCTGTGGGTTCCCCTAGGCCAGGGCGAGTTTAGTAGGCAAGGACCCTTCTTAAGTCAGGCCCTGTGGCACCCCACCCCACCTGTGTACAGTGCCAACTACACCTAATCTGGCTCCTGTGACATCCATGTGTCCAGCAATCAGGCATAGCCTTGTAACCCATGTCCCTGGGATTGAATAGGGAACTCCAAGTGCGCGGCGTAGTGTAGGGGGCTTTTGTGTCTGTAGTGTCCGCCAACGGTAGCGGTATTGCATACACACAACATGTCTTTCTTCTGTCTCCCCCCCTTTTTGTGGTCTCCCTGTTCTTGTGTGCATTAGCATCATCAGGCAGAAGAGCAGTGGCACCGGAGAAGGAGGGAGCTGCATCCCACATGGCCCTGGATGGCGACACAACGGAGTCTGAATTTACCAGTGGGACGGAGGGCGAGGGGAGCTCCACAGCGGGGACAGGAGCTGACACCAGCGATACGGACTCCTCCTCTGATGGGAGCTCCCTTGCGGTGGTGGGCCCCTCTGTGCCCACCGCATCTACAGGTACAGCCACCCCGCCTCTACAGCACTGCCCTCCCAGCAGCCCCTCAGCGTTTGCCACGTGCCCTCTCACCCAGGAGGGTGGGCATCACCTTCGCCCCAGGCACCTCAGCCCCTGCCCCTGTCACCCCTGCTGCCCTCAGTGAGGAGGCCATTGACCTCCTCAGGTCCCTCACTGTTGGGCAGTCTACCATTTTGAATGCCATCCAGGGTGTACAGAGGCAGTTGCAACAAACCAATGCATACCTGGAGGGCATTCACTCTGGTCAGGCAGCCCATCAGCGAGCTTTTCAGACTCTGGCCTCAGCACTGATGGCAGCCATTGTCCCTGTCTCTAGCCTCCCAACTTCCTCCACCCAGACCCAAACCCCTGTACCTCAGCCTATCCCAAGCACACCATCAGACCAGAATGCACACACATCAACACACAAGGGAAGCTCAGGCAAACATAAGCACCACACATCCCACAGGCACTCACGCAAGCATCACACACATGCAGACACACCAACATTCACTGCCTCCACTGGTCCCGCTCCTCATCGTCTTCCTCCTCCCTCCCTGTCTCGTCTCCACTCACACCAGCATGCACTACATCCTCAGCCACTACGTCCATCACCAGCACACCCACCACCACACCCCGCTCACGTGCACTCACCACCTCCACTACCATTCACACGTCCCCTGTGTCCTTTCCCAGTGTGTCTGTGAGGCCACCTCCCAAAGTACACAAACGCAGCCACACACCCACCCAACAGCCATCCAACACACGACAGCCTCCAGCCCATGCACCTTCACCCAAAGTCACCAAACGTACACCTCCTACAACCACTACCTCTCCCTCCACTCCCAAACCCCCTCCATCTACCCGTCCCAGTGTTCCTAAGAAACCTTTCCTGTCCAACCTTGACCTCTTTCCTCCACCTCCCCCACCCCTTCAGTCTCCTAGGGCCCGACTCTCCAGATCCCAACCCAGCACCTCAGCCACAACATCTGCGGGGCCAGAGGTACCAGTAGTAACCGGCTTCTGGAGTGCGCCAGGCAGCAGGGCAGCCAGTGTGGCAAGGAGCCAGAGCACGGACAGTCCCCCACCTGTAAAGCATAAAAAGTTGGCCAGTGCCCGGCGGGAGAGGGGAAAGAAATCAGCCACCAAAGCCGCTCCCAGGGGTACAGTTGGGGGTGTGGAGACAGCTGCGCCACCATCCAAGGTGGGGAAGAGGCACAGTAAAACCAGCAAGTCTGGGAAGATCTGCACGGCGGACAAGACGGCCAGCAGCACCGCTGCCCAGGACACCACCGCCAGCAGCATTGCTGCCCAGGACACCGTCGCCAGCAGCACAGCTGCCCAGGACACGGCCGCCACCATCCCCGCTGCCCAGGACACCGCCGCCAGCAGCACCGCTGCCCAGGACACCGCCGCCTCCATCCCCGCTGACACCGCCGCCACTATCCCCGCTGCCAGGACACCGCTGCCTGCAGCACCGCTTCCCAGGACACCGCCAACACCATCCCCACTGCCCAGGACACCGCCGCCAGCATTACCGCAGGCCAATGAGCGCCATAGCTTCCGACGCTACTGAGGCCACCACGGGCAGGATGAAGCACTCTGGGCACCATGCCCCCTCCAGAACCAGTGGAGAGATACATCCACTACCTCAGTCCTTGGCAGGTTGAAGCACTCTGGGCACAAAGCACCCTCCAGAACCAGTGGAAAGATACAGCCACTCTATCAGTCCTTGGCAGGATGAAGCACTCTGGGCACAAAACCCCATCCAGAACCAGTGGAGACTGTTATCCGCTTGAGAGACTGTGGCTTTGCACTCCACAGGATAAAGCAGTGGGCAAACCACCAACTGGAGAGACTGTGGCTTTGCACCCCCCAGGATAAAGCAGTGGGCAAACCACCCACTGGAGAGACTCGAGAGACTGTGGCTTTGCACTCCCCAGGACTGAACAGTGGGCATGGATCCCCCTCGTGGATCTGGCATCGTGCACTCATCTGGCTCAGGTGCCCCCCCTTCCCTTCCCCCTGAGGTGCCTGTTTTATTTCTATCTGATGCCCCTGCAGTGTTCTCTCTGTCTTGTTTGGGTATTGAGTGTGGGCCTCGCCCATGCCTTTTGGGCCCAGTGGTCCACGGACTATAATAGTGGAATACCTTGGACTTGTATTCTTGGTGTATATATTTGTTGATAGTGTGAATTACTGTCTTCGTATATATTACAATCATTCAACTCATTTCTTTTTGTCCTTGCATTCTTCCAGGGGGGGTTGGTGGGTGTAACTGTGATGTATCATGATGTATTAGTGTGTGTGTTGTCGTGGGTGAGGGTGGGGGTGGGAGTGTTGTGTGTGTGTGTCACTGTTTTTTCCCTCCCCCCTCCCCCGTGTCGTAGGTGCAGTACTCACCG
Organism: Pleurodeles waltl; assembly: GCF_031143425.1. Taxonomy (NCBI): domain Eukaryota; kingdom Metazoa; phylum Chordata; class Amphibia; order Caudata; family Salamandridae; genus Pleurodeles; species Pleurodeles waltl. The sequence continues at coordinate 836,773,012 of NC_090437.1, forward strand.
TGGTCTTCTCCGCCAGCGTTCATGCTCTTGGTAGAGGAGCAGGAAGATAAGGGCTGGAAGTATCTGAAGTTCCGGTTCCGTGGCGTCCTGGTTCCTCGTGGGATGTGTAGAGGTGAGCGTTTTCCCTTCCAAGTCCTATTTAGGCCGTGTTTTTGTTTGCGGTATATCCGCCCCGGAAAAGGTGGCGGATTGGTCGCTTGTAATAATGTGGGCGGTACATTGTCTTTCGCCTGTCTGTTAGCGGTTACCGCCACGGTGTTTGTTTGTACCGCCTTGGCGGTCGGAGTGTTACAGTGGCTGTCTATGTTGGCGGTTTCCGCCACGATCGTAATTCCATTTTTTTTCCCGCCGGCCTGTTGCTGGTTTTACCGCCGCTTTAACACCGACCGCCAGGGTTGTAATTACAACCATAATAATGTGTTGTATATGTCCTGCTACTGCTAAATTCGTTTTTCACTGTTGCAGGGCCTGTCACTCTCATAGGTTAATCTTTAAATCCGATTAAAGTGTAGATTGACATGTGGAGTTTGGGGTCTCTGAGCTCACAATTTAAGAATACATCTTTTAGTAAAGTTGATTTTAAGATTGCGTGTTTAAAAATGCCACTTTTGGGAAAGTGAGCATTTTCTTGCTTATCTGTTTCTGTGACTCTGCCTGTTTGTGGATTCCTAGTCTGGGACAGTTTGACAGTTGGGCTGGTTGCACCTCACACTAGACAGTGACACAAAGGGAGCTGGGGTGCAGTCGGAATTTCCTGATGAGCCATCTGTGCTGGGGGGGGAGGAGTGGTCACTCACACCTGAAAGGCCTGTGCCTGCCCTCACACAGTGCAGTCTCCAACACCCTGGTGAGTGTCTGGGGCCTAGCCTGGGCAAGGCAGGATTTCACAATCAAGAGAGACTTTGCTTTGAAGTAAGCCTAGTTCAAAGGAGAAAATGGGTATAAGAAGTTCACCCAAAACCACAGGATTAGAACACTTCTAGAAACCAAGAGGCCCCTCTGCCTGGAGAAGAGCTGAAGATCTGAGGAAGAAGAGCTGCCCTACCTGTGATCGTGCTTTGTGGAGCTATCCTGCAGTTGCTGCTTTTGCATGTGCTAGAGGACAAAGACTGGATTGCCTTCCTTCTTGTGAAGATCTTCAAGGGCTTGATTTAGAGCTTGCCTCCTGTTGTTTGAAGTCTCAGGGACAGCAAAGACTTCTCTCTGCCAGCACCTGGAGTACTCTGCCAAGTCGTGCCCATCCTGTTCATGGGACATTGAAAGGAGAAGATGGCAGCCCAAAAGTGAGAAATACTTGCACAGAGCATGTGCGGGGAAAAGATCGACGCGACTCCGATCTGCGGCAGAAAAATTGACACACCGCCAACTTTGCGGCTGAAAATCGACGTTCACCTGCAATGCAACCCGAAGATCGACACCCAGAGCTGGAGAAACGACGCACAGCATCGCTGACAGAGGCTGATGAGATCGCAACCCGCGCTGCGTGGTTTTCGGATCATCGTGCAGCTGGATTTCCAACGAAAACACTGCTGGCATGTAAAAACGACGCAAGGCCTGCCCAGACCCAAGAGTGCTGACCGGATCGACGCATCGCTCTCAAAAAAGATTGTCGAGTCTGCAATCTATCTTCAGAAAAATGAAAAGTACATTGATTGCATACACTAATAAATACCATGCAGTAATTTACAAAAATGTCGAGGGGTAGATGGAAAATACCACATCTCCCTGATGACATTACATGATCACCTTCGACCTCATGAAGAGGTCATGCAAACATATAAGTCTTTTAGCTTGCTCAAAGATTCAGGATAAACATACCACATGTAAACTTTGTGCGTAAATGCAATCATCAATAATAATAATCAGGTGTAAAGGAACATATTACTCTTTTTAAAGATTAGTCATTGTGATCAATAATCATTGCCAACATTATCTCAATGAAGCATTTAAAATGAGGAAAATGTGTGTGTGTGTGTGTGTGTGTGTATTTTCTATAAGCCTTCCCTTCCAACCATGAAACCTGTAATCATAAAAGTAGACAATAGTGGTCATCACAATTTGACATTATATGCAACCATAGACTTAGCCCCTAGAGAGTGTTTCAATGCATGTACTTTTCTTAAATATACTCAAACCACAATAACTGCAACCGTATAATCAGCCTCTAGAGAACACAGCACTCCCAAATGTAGAAGAAAACCTTGGGAGGACTTGAAGCATCACATTAGTTAAATGTCAAAGGGGTCCTTGTTTCAAGGGTATCAAGGACCCCGCAAACATAGGGTGAGTAGATTTCAAAATAAAAACCCTTCTTGGGAGGGGAGCCTGTGGCACTCCTGCAGCTCCCCACACTTCTGCAGTTTGTTGGTAGAGCCCCTGCTGTCCAGAGGCCTTCACGAGTAGAAGAACATGTTTGAATTGAAGAGCACCCCAAGGAATTATGGGGTGCTCCTCCGGGATCAGTGAATATTTAAGAAGAAACTCTCCTGTTGTGCCGGGGAGAGGTACGTAGTTTTTCCTTTTGTCGTTTTTTTTGTGTATCCTGCAGGTGCCAGGTCCCATCCAAGGACCCACGTCTGCCTCCTTCATTGAGGGTAGCTAATGGAGACCACTCCTCGCTGCCCTACTGGCTCCCTCATGACCCACACCTCCATGTGGGGATGCAGAAGCCAGCAGAGCTTCTGTCCCTGTCCTCATGGAGCATTCCTCTGAGGTGGCCACCCTGCTTCCCCCAGACATGGACATGGGAGGAAGGTGTGCGGCCACTGCTACTTGTTTGCCCCCATTTTTCTTTTGTTTCAGTGGTGGCAGATGTGGTTCTGGCCTGCCTTTGAGAGGAAATGGCCTGGGGGTTGGGGTCCTCCAGCCAGCAGAGTGTCCAGGGAGGGGAGGGGACCCCAAAGCACACCCACTCTCTGAGAAAATTAATGAAATAAATCCTGTCCTGGCCCAGGGCCCTGACCCAACCCAGGGGTAAATTAAGAAATGGTGGCTCAGCCCCATTAGCTTTGTCACTGGTAAAAGGTTAAAGGTTGTCAAATGTTAAAATGCCATAATTCAGGCCCTGTTGGGCAGATGTTGACTCTCTTAGAATCATTTTACTCCTGTGGCGAGCTCTAGCTAACATGGGAAGTGGAAGCAAACCTCCTTACCTCCAAAATGGTGCAGTCCTCAGGGAGTCAATTGTCCGGAATCTCTGCACCGGTCTTCCTCCTGGTTTTGGGTTCTGGGTGCAGAAGCCCAGGGCTTTCCCCCAACTGGCCCTCAGGAGGTGTAAGGGAGTCAGCCTCACTGGCCCTTGGGGAGACCCGCTTGTCCTGGGGTCAACTGGGTAGAGTCCTTAGTCCTTTCTGGACATCAGGGGTTTCTCCTTCCAGCTTGCTATGGCAGTACCAGGGTCTAGCAGTGAAGCGCAGAATTATCACCAAGCATGAGAGTCTCCCCTTTGTGCAATAGATTTTAATGAGAGAGGAAGGTTCCAGAAGCCACATCGCCTCTTAACCCCTGTCCCAACCCTCCTGCAGAGCATGCTGGGACAGTTCAAACTGGCATCATCCAGGAGTCACTGGTCACATCTGCTCCTGACATCTCAACTCCACCCTTCACTGTCATCACTACCAGGGGATTGCACACCAAAAGCTCAAAGAGGCCCATCTCCTGTTTTGGCTATAGTTGTCTGAATCTCCTCCTTTGTTCAGTGGGCATGGGCTTTCCCCGGGCATTCTGACAGGTAATAAACAAATGCAGATTTCCTATTGCAACTCTTTCCAGAGCAACAGCTGAGGGAAGCACTGTTAATTACTCCTTTTGTGTGTGGCAGCCTTTGTTCCTGGGGCTGGAGAAAAATGTAATTACCCTGGCACAGCAGGGTGACAAAAGGCCTGGGTTCTGATCCCAAGCAGAGCCAAAGAAATAAAACAATTCTGGATGATCAATAAAGTGTACAGATATCCTTCTGGAACTTTCAAAATTGATTTTCTCGCACCAATTACATCCCAACTCAATATGTTGCTGGTCTCTGTAGACTAAAGACAGTGGCTGCACCCTAAGACAGTTTTCTACTATGTGTATAATAAAGTGTCACTACGTACAAAACAGTTCCCTATTTGTGCACACCAACATTATAAGGCCTAGCCCAGGTCAATATCTAGTCCTGCAGAGTCCCACCTGCACCAGGCTATCTGTGCACTGTTACCATGCTGTGCACAACAGTAGTCTCCCGTGCTCAGCCTGCACATTTGTGCACACGTATGTGCACACGTATCCAAATGTAACCAGCCAAGTACTCTTAACCCTTGTGGCATTGCAGATGCCATAGCTTAATAGGCAGACACTGGCAGTAAACAGGTGCAGTCCTATTGTCAGGTGATTACCGTGAGTGGAACACATATAGTGAGACTCATCCACAGTAAAAAAAAGGTACAATGATGTGGGCCAAAAAGCAAACAAATCTGGGCGTACTGGATGGGTGGAACCCAATTGCAACACAAAGAATTTGTAATTTTGTGTGGTTTTCATGACGTTTCCCAAAATTTCACAATGTGCCTTTGCAGTTTTGCACTCTCCTGTAGTATATAATAGGAAGGCTTCAGGAAAGCATTGTAAATTTTTAAAGAGTTCTGAGCCAAATCGGAGGCATTAGCAAAATAATGCTGTATGTTATAACAGATATGTTTGTTTGAAAAACTCTTAAGAGTGACATCTAATTCAATATACATTTTCACTTTTTCCTAACACAGTATCCCTAAACAATGAACAATAACAAATTCATCCAGTAAGACCTAAATATATGAAAGTGTAAAAAAAGAAGTAGTTCCCAAGTTTTAGGTGCTGAGCATGTCCTTTACATGCTGTATATGGAACATTCTAAAACACCCTCGACTTGCCATATCTACTTACCTCCAATGTCTTCTTTTTCTAGCACAGTTTTTAAGCACACGATTAGCACGTCACCATCCATGCAGAGCTAGAAAGTGACAAAGATGCTTGCTATTTTTTAATGCCGTCCTTGCAGAGCTAAAAAATAACAACAAACGTTTATCATTCCAGGCACAGTACTACAGCTCTGGATTCGTAAACTACCATCTAAGGTAACTGGGTATGAAAAAAAGCAACCCCTGACACAATTTCTGCAGCACTATAAGCCTGAAAGTGCATTGTTTTGATTTATACTGGTTGCTCCCTTGTGTTTAGACAAAGCTATACCTCTCTATTGAGTTCTAATATGAGAGAAATGTGTTAAGTATTGCATGTATTTATCCCTGATTGGCTTGGGTGCTATTTTATCATTAGCTTAGCAAATATAACTTGTTCCCAAAACACTGCTTTCTACCTCCCATATAATGTGACAAATAAAGTAACAGAGTACATTATTTAAATAACATTTTTAGTGCATCTGTGAACTGTACCCAAAGGCTGAGGCACACAACCAAAGCCTCTGGGCAGTGGGCTCAGTGGCACAGCACTGTGCCTAAATGCCAGTTAGCACAGCTACCCAGAACCCTCATAGTGTAGTGGTGATACATACTTTGTTTAGCAGACCTGGTGGCAAGGGGAATACAGAGGCCTTGGTCCTAGCAACTAGGGTCCATTACCTACTGCAGGTGGCCATTGTAGTTGCTGTAGAGATCAGTAGACGACACAGGACCCGGCCACAGTGAATGTACACTGGCTGTTGAGTACCCAGGACTGAGAGCGAGAGTACAGAAGGCCATGAGCAGCAGCTATTGGGCACATTAGACTTGGTTCCAGGACAGAATCTGCATGCAACCCTTGGAGGCAACAACCTCTAGACAATCTTCGAAGCGCATTGCATTGGCTATGAGCAGCAGAGACTGCGCATAGGGCTTGAACCACCTCCAGAAAACCTTCACTGTGAAGGGCCTTCTGCCATATGCAGCTTGGTATAGGTGTAAGGAAGGCAATTTTCTAGACTTTTTTGATTTACCTATAACTAGCACAGTTGGATGAATTTGCACCAAATTTGGAAAATGCTCAGCATGTTAACCATACTGTTTGAAATGTTAAATTCATGAAGATCCACAAAGAGGGAGTACCATTAATTGGGTTGGGGTCAAAAAGCTTTGTTAACAAATGGCATGTTGATGGGTCCTCAACAGTCATTTGTTAGTCAGATTTGTTTTGGTATGTTAAGGAGAATGTAGGTCTCCTCTTACCCCACTCACTTGGCATTATGGCAACATGATACTTGATACTTGTGATTCCAGTACTATACCAATGAAAGACACATTATGCCAGAACCACCATGCCTTGAATGGCTAAAACATTCCAAGAATATTTACTTCAAGAGAAGCTTCCCTTATCCCTAGAATTCCCAAAATATACAGTGGAAGGAAAATGTTTGCATGTGTATGCCAACATGACCATAGCTTTTAGAATCCCCTCAACATACCAATAAGGGCTGCCACCATAATTGCCTGCCTCATCATAATGACTAAAATGAACACAACACATCTCGTTTGTCAGAATCTTTGTTCTGATAGAAAGTTCATGTTTAAAATTCAAAATTTTGCTTTGGTAAATGGAAGGGATGCCACTTTCAGATAGAAGGTGCAAAGCTGTGGAACACACTGAGTCCTGAATTTAGATTTTAGATTAAGGAAAGTGCTAAAAACTTAGATTTTTGATGCCTAGTCCAGTGTGACATCTCTTTCCTGTCTTGCTTCCAGTCCACTCAGGTGCCAGAAGACCTTGTTACAGAAGAAAAGTCAGCAATTTGTAAGTATGGAAGTTGACAGATAGATGGTAGGGAGGTACTCTGTCAGACTGCCTACATAATTCCTACTGCTCTCTAACAATGTTACTGACATTTTAACCTTTGAGTTTCCTTTTAATCTCCAGCTCTCTGAGAGCTAGGATCATGTCTAAGGTGGGAGTTGGTCACCCAAGGTACACATGAGCATCCTTGCTAGGCTTTGCTCAGCATTACAGAAAATTGTCAAAGGATATGGGAGTGATATTTTGATTGTAAATGCATTAATGTCCAATAACCAGCCATGGTAAAGCAGGTGACTAAGGGGGTCATTCTGACCCTGGCGGCCGGTGACCGCCAGGGTCACCGACCACGGGAGCACCGCCAACAGGCTGGCGGTGCTCCCGAGGGCATTCTGACCGCGGCGGTTCAGCCGCGGTCAGAAAGGGTAAACCGGCGGTCTCCCGCCAGTTTACCACTGCCCTACAGAATCCTCCATGGCTGCGGAGCGCGCTCCGCAGCCATGGGGATTCTGACACCCCCTACCGCCATCCTGTTCCTGGCGGGTCTCCCGCCAGGAACAGGATGGCGGTAGGGGGTGCCGCGGGGCCCCCGTAAGAGGGCCCCTGCAGTGCCCATGCCCATGGCATGGGCACTGCAGGGGCCCCCGTAAGAGGGCCCCGCAAAGTATTTCAGTGTCTGCAAAGCAGACACTGAAATACGCGACGGGTGCAACTGCACCCGTCGCACCCCTGCAACTACGCCGGCTCAATTCTGAGCCGGCGTCCTCGTTGCAGGGGCATTTCCTCTGGGCCGGCGGGCGCTCTTTTGGAGAGCGCCCGCCGGCCCAGAGGAAATGTCTGAATGGCCGCCGCTGTCTTCTGACCGCGGTGCGGTCATTTGGCGGCGGGACCTTGGCGGACGGCCCCCGCCGTCCGCCAAGGTCTGAATCAGGCCCTAAATGTCAGAAGGTTGATGCTAAAGACTCCAGACTACACATATACTGTATTGCCCAAGCAGAAACCTATGACCATGGCAATCAAACAGCATTAGATCAGCAAATGGAGGCTGGGAAAGCTCAATCTCTATCTTTCATTGGTTTAGACATTTAGCAAGTAAGTAATAGTGTGAGTGTTAGATTCATCTTGGTCCAGTTGACAGAGGCGTTGGCCCAGCCAGGGGGAGCAGGCTACTCCTGCCCAAGGTGGTCAGGTACACCCGCTAGATAACCTGTGCTCACCTTTGGGTAGCTTGACACAAAGCAGTCAAGCTTATCCCAGAGGCAATGTGCACATCACATTCCCACAACACCCCACACACATGATCAATGCAGTTCAATTACAATGTGATTTCCATCTATAGGTCAATGAGCATACAACACATAATAATAACTACATTAAACACAGGTGCGAATCTCAATGAACACAGCAGCACATGATAACAGACCCCACTGTGTTAGACATCAATCATTACATTTTGGAGAAAACACACCTTCTCTCTCCGCACCTGCATAAGGTGCCCATCAACTGTCAGTACTAGGCCGACTCTCATGTCCCCCCACAAACAGTGTAACACATGTAAATCAGGGTGTATCCTGGGGCTGGCAGGAGCCGCAAAAATCTGTCTATCACAGTACTCTTACTTTCCCACCCAGACCCACTGCCTCAGCAGCACTAGTATAGTGTATGTCAATCCTATGACCTCCCTGCCAGAACCAGAGTACCCATCAACACCGCAGTGCTGCCCCAGCTCTCACTCGTTTGCACTTGGACTCTCTCCCTCACATCCACCCCATACCTAGACACGGGGCCCGGGTATCAATTAGCACAGGTGCGCACACACACACTCTTGTATGCACTTGCTTCCAGTACCCTAATACAGTGTCCTGATAACTAGCAAGTGGATGCCCTTCTGCTTTCAGACTCCCTGTGTACCAACCAGCCCTCCACCTTCCACCCAGCACTCCTGGTACCCTCCCACCACTGCAAACCCCAGAGTATTGTATGTTCCCATGGGCACCTAGCCGCTCCTGGCCTGTGTACCAATTAGCCCTCCATCTGCAACCTAGCACTCCAGTTGCCCTACCCCAATTGCAAACCCCAGAGTATTGTACGTTCCCCTAGGCCCCTGGCTGCTCCCGGCTAGGTCACAATCCCCAGATGTCCCGGCTAGGTCACAATTCCCAGATTTCTGGTTTAAGGTGGGAGACAGGAATAACAAAGGCCAGCAGACAACAAGGCAGAGATGTTCTGGCTCCAAATAGGAGGTTCACTTAGAGGTCTACAAAACACAGGGGGAGGGTCTCTTGGAACAGCCAACAGACTCGGAAGCACCCAGCACCTCCTGATGATCCAATGTTGCAAAATAGTAACAGAGTTCAGCATCTCTGGAATGGAGAGGCGCTGTTAGGGTGTGTTGTCTCGACCCACCACAGACAGTTCAGATTATACAACACTAGTTACCAGATCCATGCCTTCGGACTGGAGACACCCTGTCTTTTACCCAGGAACCTCCATTGCCCCCCAAGACAGGTTTGATTGAATGTAGAAAGTTCTTAGTGTTGTGACCCCCCCCCATAACAGAGGACATTACTCAGGGATACAATGACTTGGGGTTCCCTAAGGCACAAGGTGGTTTCAACCAACTCCTGGTCTCCCATACCCCTCTAGATTGAGGTACTCCATCCATTATGCTATGACCATAGCTGTACTGGACACTTACTCTGGACAATCACACTAGAAGAAAGTTCCAATGTGCTGCACTAGCCCACGTGTAACACTCCTCTGGTTGTACCCACACCCCTGAGGGCCTTAATTTATGAATAGGTACAGCACAAAATGAGCATGCAGTTGAGGTTTCATATGAGAGAAATGCTTCCCACTCAACCTCTGCAAAGCCCCAGAAGAGTTCCACAGTAGTGATCTGACCATTTCACAGCTGTTTTGGGGTGCAGTGGTCTACGCTTTCGAGGGCCACACACCAGTCGTGCACATAGTACTTTGCTACCCTGCTCCTGATGTGACCAATCTTCAGACTTCTTCCTTAGGCCATGCTCACACTTCTCCTGCCAGGTGGAATCCGGCACACTGTATATGCAACAGAGGGCACCACTCTCCATATATTACTGATTATGATCTAGGTCCCTTCCCCTTTGTAGGTCTTTGATGTCCCTGAGACCTCTGCCAAAAACCAGGGGATAAGCCAACCTGTCCTTGGAGAGCCACTCTCAGGAGGCCACACTGCAGCAGGCAATCAGCCACAGGCCAGTCTCTTATTCTGGAAAGGTGCGCAGATCCCCTCCTTGGACAGTTCACCTCCTGGGCGCCCTGCTTCCTCTGCCAGTGCACCGACACAGCTCAGTCACACTGCTCACGGGTATCCGTAGGTGGTACTCTGAGTTGCAGATTTTGAGTAACCCTTTCTATACTAGGTAAATTCTTTGAAGTTGGGGATGGTTCAAAGGATATTCCTTTGATCCACAGATGTCTCCCCTAAATTTCCTCCCTGTTTGCCCTGGGGTCCTGGAATGCAGATTTGTATCTTTATGGGTGCCAGGCTTTGGTTCCGGGAGGCCAAGTATCACAACCTCTCCCCCCTCTATCTGACCAGGCCCCAAATGGCAGGGATCTGTTGTTCTGGATGCCTGAGAGGTCATCCGAGTAATGCCCAGATGAGCTCTTCCTCCAGGATTGATGGAATTAACCCTAATTTACAAGGCACCAGACCCAGTTCCGACCTAGAAAAGCCCACTTCCTCAAAGTGGCACTTCTTCAGCAGCAATGACAAAACTAATGTTATCAACGGTGCAGGTTTGCCATCCCAAATTCAATGATAGCAAACAGTATGAGATTGCTCCCCTGCAATCCAATAGAGCAATAAGCCTTGGCTTTCCATATTACTATATGGGTAGAGCAAATATCATGGCTAGTGGGAACACGCGTGGGTGTTCGACATGTCCCAGGAACGCATGCCCTGATGAACACACCCTACTGCTAAGGCAGGTGACACTTCAGCTATGGCCATCAACATGATGCTTGTGCACCTTGGTTAACCTGAGCCCATAGGCTCTGCTCCTATTAGGAAATACTCTGGCGTGAATGTGCGCACTGTTGTCACTAGGGCCAGGCACGCCCTCCTGTAGGAATCACTCCGCCCGGCCATGATCATGCACGTTTGGGGTCAGACAGTCTAAACCCCATCCATACTTGGCTCTGCCCAGGTATGCTAACCTTGTAGCTTGCGATCAGGGCCAGAGTCAATCCGTATGGATGGCGTGCGCATTTTCACTCTGCATTGTGAGCAGGAATGAGCTCTGAGCCCTAGGATCTTGGTCATGTGATGCCCCGATGCAGCTTTATGGATCGACTGGTCCTCTGCCTCTGCCTTAGCACCCCCAGGTGTACCTACACATGGGATGAACGCCTTACAGGAATCTGCTCAGTGCCAGTGAGGTCTGGGGTCCCATACACGGGCTAGGGCCATCTCCACATTCGGGGAACATCTATGCTTGTCCCTGCCCACACAGGGGGTTGGGGCCTGTGGCCCATGCCCATTTATCGAGCATCCAGCTCCCCCTTTGGGGTCCCGACCAGCTTCCCTTCAGTTCTGGGCTCCCTTTTTAGGAGGCCTTCTGTAGCCTCTGGGATGCATCTGGCTCGCTCTACCTCGCCCTCTTACCTCTCTCTGTTGGGTCCATACAGGGATGGGGTACGCCCACTCAGGGGTGGCTTCCCCTTTGAGGGGTACTCATCCTGAGTGCAGGTGACCGCAAGCGCTGCAGGCCGACTTTATCAGGCCATGGACATGGTTATGGGTGTTGCCAACAGGGGCACCATAGGTGCCCATACTTCTACTGGCAACCAGGATCACCCCCCCAGGTATGTAGTATATCTCACCTCTGAGGTTAACAGGGATGCAGTGACCACCATGTTCTTCCCCCGCCTCTTCCTACTACAAAAACGGCTGGGGACTCACTTCGACCCTGCCAGACACCGGGGAAAGTGTCCAGAATCCTAAGGCCCAGCCACTGGGAGACAGAATAGGTGGGAGGGGCAAAATGTTTCAGGATATTTACCTAAGGAGATCCATGTCCAACAGTGAGCATGAATAATTTGCCCGAATGTTCATGGAGAAAAAATTCTATTGACTATAATGCAGTTCGTTCAGTTTTTTTAGGTACTGTATAGTTCTGAGGGTAGGTCAGGAGGGACATGCTTTAGCTCTGTGGTTTGTCTTCACTTGCCTCTTATGCTTGGATTTGGAACAAAATAGGAAGTACCAATGTACAAACTATTATATAATTCAACCCCTTGAAGTAGACTAAAGTATATTTTAGTTATCCATGGAGAAGGCTTCACACTGTACCAATCTTGGGCAATATAGATGACCCCTTCTAACTTCTGTAATGTCCAAAAAACTGAACTTCATATTTTTTTCCACTGTGGAATAAGACACCTGCTCTGGAGTGCTTCTGCAAATAGACACAGGGCTTCATTACAGGCCAGCAACACATAATCTTGCAAAATGTAATGCATGCCTTGTTCTCTTGAATCACGGGCACCTCATCATCATTTAGGAGTGAAGGAATTTGCTGATGTTCTCTATGACACACCCTCAACAGGCTATGTTGTTGGAAACACCTTCGAAGGAGGCTGGCATCATAGGGTTCACCAATGCAGGGTGAGAGTTCTGACTTTCATTTTGCCTCGCCGCAACTAACATGCATGGCATGGTCGACCAAGATATAACAAATAGCAATGTCTCCATCATGCTGGTAGAAAGCTTCCAGCACCTTAGGGCACTACTTTAAAATTGCTACACGTTGATGACTGGCCTTTGAAAAACATAAAACAAAAAGCAGACAAGTTTATCATGATGTGATGTCAGTCAGGGCCGCTGCTTTGCACACTAGGATATCACCTTTATTGAAATGAAACATTGTCATTGTAATGCTAGCTTGTGGGATTACCAACTTTCATCCCGGTGCTGCAATTAAAAGTACAATACATTGAAGGAGACACTTTTTCCCCTGGTTCTTTAGCTGCCTATGTGCTGCACTTCATCTTCCCACTGGTCCATAAACAAACCTACTATCTGAGTAACCTACTTATGCTAGACAGAAGATACAGAGCTAATCTCTCCAGGAAGGCCTGTGGGGAATTTATCACTTGACCTTTCAAAGGTGGAGCATTAGCTTGTAATTATTAAAGCAGCAAGTGGTTTATTCTCATAGAGACTAGAGCTGCTCCTTTATGCCCATACCACAATACAACAATATTCCCTCTGTTGTGACTTTCTACATGACTCTCCTTTCATTTAGACAGAGTGAGAAAAGAAATACAGGCAAACATCCTACTGAAATATCTCTGCCTACCTAGAAATCATAGATATTTTAATTGTCTGAGGCATGCTGTCTCTGTTTGTTTTGGCCATTTTGTAGATTCCTGAAACATTTTCTCTATGAGTTGGTGAGGTTATTGTTCAGTGAATGTAGGTAAATACTCGTTTGAGGCAAGTGTGTGATTCAAACACTTTATTTCTGGACTTTGAACAGCATGACAAAAGAGATGCCCTGTTTAGTCTATAGCTAGGCCATAGTGATGTAGTAGCATTCCTCGATCTTGAGAACATTTCTATTTCGTAAAACCAGATTCGTAAAAAAGTTGATCTTACTTAGGTAAGAATCTCTATGCTGTACAATAATTGAGTATGTACAATATTCAAATACTGCTCTGGTAGCAATCAGGCTGCCCATTCGCTGCTATGCCTACCTGCACACTGTGGAATCCAAAAATGGGGTACAGCCCACTCAGGGGTGGCTTCCCCTTTGAGGGGTACTCATCCTGAGTGCAGGTGCCCGCAAGCGCTGCAAAGTCATTATGGACTTTAAGTTAAAGAACCTGAGCGTGGGAGAGGTGTCATGAGCATCACTGTCTGTTTTTATGGAATCGAAGACAGCAAAGTACATAATCAACAGAATGTTTTATTCGGTAACAGTCCTGTGAAGTTGAAAGACAGATGAAAGGCAATTGCATCAGTTGGAAAACTAAACCCACCAGCCTTGTCCATTAAAAATAAATCAGTCAGAGATTTCTGAATCTCTGAAAATACAATACCAGCTCTTACCAGGCATACTGAATCTGTTGCTCCTCTCTTGGCATCAGGTTACTGCATCTGCCTACTATACTGTAGACAGAAAACCTTCATAATTCCAGTAAAAGTAAAATTGATCAGGGAAAGCTATGCATATGACATATATGACAACCACACTTCTGCCATCGAGGTGCACATGCCACTGACTGAGGCTGTTTCTTTATTTTTCTTCACAAAGACCAAGATGGATGATCCATTGACCCATGCCACTGACAAAACGTTAGCCCAAAAAAATAAAAACAGGGGTTATTTCGTATTTGGCAGGCGGACATCAGTTGACAATTTGCCAGCCAGTTTAGTGGAGAGGTTATTCCACCAACATTTGTGGTGGAGGGTTGTATGCCTTTACCACACATCCTTTGCCCCACAATGCCTTTACAATGGCAAGTTTGTACCTTTACCATGCATACCTTTACAACGAAACATAAGAATATTTACGATCAGTGACCATTGCCACTGGCTAGTTATAGTTAAAATTGCTTCTCCATAGACAGGAATGTTTTGGTTTGCTAATAACTTTGCCATTGTTGATGACTCTTCATGAAACTTTCCAAAAAAAGCTAATTCACCCAGATCCTTCCTGGATAGTTTAAGGGTGATCTGCCAACCAAGAGAGGGGTGGTTACAAAAGCAAATTTCACTATGCATTTTCCAGAGTCTTTTGTCAGAAGCATTTACGTAAAAACTGCTCAATGGAATTACATTAAATTTAGCAGGAAGCTAATTTTTGGTCAACAGCTTTTGTGATCTGATGTAAATCCATTCAGTAGGAAGGTGGAAACATATCTGTGTAACTGGACAGTTGGAATCAAGGGACTCTTGTGAGATACCCTCAAACCCAATATTAAAAAATAGAGCCTTCTGAATGGCCAAGGATGGAAAGCTTTTTTTCCCTTGGGACTATTGGCTCCCGTGGTAACAAGGCTATCGCAGGAGCAAGGATCTGATCAGCTGCCAGAAACATGATAAAAATGTTGCTAGCAGCCATTATATGACTCAAGTACTTAGCCCCTTGTCCTGAAGTTTCAAAATAAAAATAGTATAAGGGGGCAGGGTAATAATACTCCTTGTTTGAGGGGACCTAGAAGGAACTCCCGCTCAGGGGCCAAAATAAAAAAAAAATAGCTTTTTGTCTGCAATTTTGCTGGAGTCCCACAGGATTGAGGCAAAAACAAATGGTGGCCCACCTTTTTTTTTTTTTTAAAGGCTAGAATGTGGAAAAAAAGGTGTGGGGGCTGTGTAGCGCCCTCCCTGAGTATTTGTAGGCATTGGGGGCCCCATTTAGCAGGGATGATTCTTATAAAAGGGAAGCGGTCCGCACTGCCCCCGTCCCTCAGCCTCAATAGTTCAGCCATTCTTTATGAGAAATGTTTGGGGAGGGGCTGCCTCCTTTCCCAAGTCCATTTTGGGTGCCGGGGACCCCAACACCCAGAGCCAGGTACATTAAGTAAGGGGAGAGAGATACGCAGGTCCCTGGGCCAATGGTGCCTCAGGGACTCCATCTCATGGGGCAGAAATGTGAATAAAGAAGAGGTGACTGCATAGCCCCTGTTCCTGAGACTTTGTAGGTGCTGGGGTCCCCATATCCTGTGCTGATTTTTTGTCAAGGGGAGGGCACACAGCCCCCCTCACCCAGCCTCAATAGGCTCTGGGACCAGCTCAAGTACGCTGTCTCAAGCCTATCCCCAGGACAGATCAGTTAGTGTGCGTGCACTAATGCAGGCAGGGAAACGTGTTTGTTCCAGTCTGGTGGGGGCATTTTAAAATCTCCCGCCAGATTGAAGCAAACATGCCTTTCCTGCCCGCAAATAAACATGCCTTCCCTGCCTGCAGCACTGTAGGCAGGGAAGGAATGTTTTCTCCCACCTGCAAATAGATTTAAACATGCTCCCGCCGGGTGGGAGCAGACTTCTGGTTCCCTGCCCGCACTCCTGCTCCTGCCTAGAGGGAGCATGTAAAACCAGCTGCTCTCGTCGGGTGGAAGCAATGCTAGCTCCTGCACTATGGGAGCCAACTGGGGCTGCGGGTTCATGTGACTCCCCCCACAGCCCTCAACTTGAAATTTGTGAATGAACCAGGTGGACACCAAGGCACCCACCTGTGAAACTAGATTATGGGGTCCCTGGGCCCCTTTAAGGGTCAGAAAGGGGGGCTGCATGCCCCCCTGTGCTTAATTATAGAATTTTGGCCTTAATGGATGGAGTTTCTGGGGTCTAATAGGAAGATGGTGTCCCTGGGGCCTATTAAGGCTTGGGGATAGGGGCTGTGTGGACAGTCTTCTCTCAATAATAGAGTTCAGCCACAGGGGATGGATCTTCAGGGCCTAATAAGGATTTAGCCATTCTTCTTTTTTATTACATCTGGACCCAGATCTTGGCAATGCAGCTCACTTAAGGGCAGATTTAAGGAAAGTGGTGCCCCTTAGCATCCCCTACCGCTACCATGTGGGCACCGTATTTAAAATACGGCGCATTATGGCGCAGAGTAGGGGACAATAGCGTCATATCTTTTTACGCTTGGATGTACTCTGCAAGAGTAGCACCAAAATGTTGGCACTGCTCCTCCAGGGTACATAGGGGGCCATTATAAATAATGGTACGCCCCCTTTTAAGCCCTGCTCTGAGCAGACGTTAAAAGTGCTGAAAAAAATGGCACAAGGAAATCCTTTAGATTTCCTCACGCTATTTTTTCGCCCCCCCCCATGGGGAAACCCCCCCTGTCGCAGGCATAATGTGGCGCAAGGGATTACAATGCATGCATTGTGCCACTTTGTAAATATGGCACAGGGAAAATGGCACCGCAGTTCTGCCTTAGCATAAAAAATTACATTATGGCAGCAGTAAGGTGGCGCTAGGGGCTCTTAAATATGCCCCTACAGTCTTGCCCCAAAAACTTTAGATGTATAGATTTAGATGTATAAATTGCCTCTAAGAGTTTTCTTATCAATCCCAAAGCAGGCCAGTCAAACAAACAGGTGAGAGAGAGAGAATCGCAACACTGAACAACCAAGAATGTCACAAGGACGCATATTCACTCGGCTCATATGATCTGTAAGCGTCAGGTCTGACCTGGCGACTGTAACTCCTGAGGTACTGGCAATTCCACCGACTTGCTCACTTGGTGCGTCCTTAGCAGCGCCCCTCTTGGCAGGGATCCATTGGTATTTCCACAAATCGTTTTAGCTGCGATGGATTTAGCAGCACTCACAAAAGTAAACACGGCGTCTCATGGGCCACGTCTGCCACAAAGTCCAAACTGTGTTTGTGCATGAGCGGTCCCGGCTCTCCGAAAAATGCCAGATCACACTCCCATAAACTCCAGGTGAACGGAAGAATACACCTGCACTCCAGTAGCGCGTCAGAATCCATGCATTTTTTTAATCCTCAACCCATTATCATGAGCAGCCTGTTGGATAGCAAACCCAATGCGTTTAGGCGTACAACGCCTTGATCACGGGTGGATTGATCTCCTCAATACACGTCTATAAGTGTGAAAAACAAATGTGAACATAAAAAAAGCATTCGCTATTCACAGGTACGTGGCGGCCATCTTAACCCAATCAATATAAGTCACCCGAATCATAGATCCAGCATTAAGTCCCTCATTATTATTACAGTTGCAGAAGAGAAAAGTTTATGAATTCATCAAGTAAGGTAAATAGAACTGAAAAATGAAATAAAGTAAATCCCCATGCATGGGAAAAAACTGCTGATAAAGAGTTGAAAGGACTCCGTCAATATTTACATTTTTACTATTGTAAAGCATCAAATAAATCAATACATAGACATCCTTTCTAGTCCCAAACGCAAAATAATAAACATTGTCAATACACGTGTCAGAGATGAATGGTTAGGCAAAACAAGAAATTAGATTAGGTTACTGTATCATCACCCCTCTGTGAGGATTACTGTTAAAATGGCAATAATATGGTGTGGTTTACAAAGGGGTGCACTGTCAGAATTTGCGGCCCGTAAAACCTACTGCAAATTGATATGGATATCAATTGTGCGCTATCCTAGTTTGTGCACTGTTGGAACCATTGAAATCATCAGCAAATTGCATGCAATTTCCACAATCAGGATTGTGGTGGAAATTAGATACCAGCTGATTACTACACACTACAGTAATTATAGGGTTTTCAGTTTGAACTCATTATTTCAGAAGACCAAATAGTCAGACACTGCCACTGAAGAAAATTCTTGGCAGTAGTTCTCTCCAAAACTCACTTAGACGTGTCTATCCACTTTCTCTCCTTTTC
Source organism: Pleurodeles waltl (assembly GCF_031143425.1). Classification (NCBI taxonomy): domain Eukaryota; kingdom Metazoa; phylum Chordata; class Amphibia; order Caudata; family Salamandridae; genus Pleurodeles; species Pleurodeles waltl. The sequence goes on from NC_090437.1 coordinate 836,791,134, forward strand.
TATGGGGTGTTATCTTACACATGCTTAACTTTGAAGTTTCCTTGGTCAATCATCAGCTAGAATTATCATTCAGAATTACAACATGGAGACGGAGGTTTTGCATTAAAAATAGCAGGATCGATTGTAAAAGATACGCTGGCAGCGAGGCCTACCAGGGGAAGAATGTTGTTGGTACGATTTGCATGATTTGAGTTCTATGCAGCGTAATTTAGCAGTATTCTAATCAGCTTGAAGTACCAGTTATCATTATACTCCTAACGTGAATTAAAATACAAACTTGCCTAGCTCAGACACGTTTTTTAATATCCTGTCGTCTGACCACGCATTTAGATACACGCATTAGCTTTGGGGGGGCCCGCGGAGAGAGAGACTCGCTCTAGTCTCTCCGCGGGTCTTTTCGGGACGACAGGAAGTGGCGCGGGTGCGCCAGGATTGGCGGACATGTAAGTGGGGGTGGGCGTTAGGGATGGGTTAAAAGGGGGTAGAGGGGTGGGGTCGGCCTCTTTCCAGGCCGACCATTACAGGGAGGAAGTTTTGGTAGGGAGGATTTCGCGGCGGGGCCCAGGCCAGGTTAGTCAGGCGTGTCGGGGGGAATCGGGGAGGGCACCCGGGCTCTTTCACCTTCCCCTTGGGGGGCCTCGGTGGGAGACGGGAGTGTGTGCACGCCAGGGGTTTTTCCCTGGCCGTGCAAGGGAAGGCACGGAGGCGGCGTGCAAGGTTTTTTGCGGTCGGCGCGGGCCGCAGCCGCGCCCCGGTGCGCGCCCTCTGAGGACGCGGGGGCGCTCCCTGCTCAGGCAGGGAGACAAATAATTTTGTAGATACAGGCGTGAAGGCCTGTTTTCAAGTGACCGCGGACATCAACGCGGTGCACGAGAGGACGCGCTCCAGGCCACGAGACGGCCTCGGGCAACGCCCGGAGTTTTAAGGCCCCCCCCCCCCCGGGCCAGATTAGGTATAATTACCGGTGCTTAGACGCCGGGGGCCCACAACGACACGCGCGCGTGTCAGAAACGCGGCGCAAAGTTCCTAAATAGGGCCAGGCCACTAGGGCCCTCATGGAACACAGCGCCTGGGCGGGCCCTTTAAAAAAAAAAAAATAAAAAAAAAAAAAATAATAAAAATATATATGTATATGTATATATATATATATATGTATATTTTCTGGGAGCCTGAGGCGCGGCAGCCCACAGCAGACGTATATAGGTAACTGACACACAGGCCACACCACAGGGACTAGAGTCACAGCATTGGGGGCCCCTAAAAAAAAACATATATATATACATTCTTTAGGTTTTTTCAATAAGGAAGGGCCAAGGGCAGTGTAGTGGGGGACATGGCCAACATTCATGATGCAGAGGCGGTCCTGGGGGAGGCCTGACGGGCGGACTTGCTTAGGCCAGGGGTATTAGATCAGGCCTGGGTGGGCATGACACGTCCTACGCGGGCCGCATCAAGCAGCGTAGCGGCGGCAATCGCAACATGCGACTCACAGGTTTCTGAAGGGGACAAGGATGAAGTCCCAGTGAGGCAAGAACAGGCTACAGAGGTACGGCCAGAGTTCCCTAACACATTTAGCCCACTAATGTTCGGGGGGGAGTCGCAGGGCACACAGGACCCGGGTACAGGTGACACAGGAACGGGCTGCGCAGGCCCGTCCACATGGGACCTGGAAGCTAGAATTCGCGAGCAGCGCAGGGCCGTGGCGAAAACGGAGGCCAGGTGGGCAAAATTATGCAGGGACAGGGAGGAGATGGGGAGGCGGCACGAGAAGTCACAGACAGGAAGGGGGTACAGGCAGCAGGGGCTGGAGCAGGAAGCTGGGTCTGGGTACCGCAGGCAGGAGAAGGTAGGGTTCAAGAGGCTGGTGCGGCCGAAGGACAGGTTGGCTTGGGAAGCCCCAGTGGTTCAGGCGGCCATGTGGGGAAAGGCAGCACAATGTCAACGTCAGAGGTTGGCAAGGTAAAAGGGGTACCAACGGGGCGCAACACGGCCCAAGCGCGTTGGAACGAAGCAATAGAGGGGTCTACGGCGGCCTTCTCTACACCGTGGGAACGGGGACAGCAGCAGGTTGGCGGACGCCATGTGGGGCAAAGTACAACAGAATCACCGGCGACCAAATCTCAAGGGTATAGGGAAAACAAAGGAGGTTGGGAAGAGGAAGATGAGTTGGAATTGGTCTATGACGAAGAGGAAGGAGATTGGGAGGATGGAGAATTGCGTGATGAGAATGTGATCGGGGTGAAGAAAGGGGGGGGGGAGCGGGGCGCAAGTGCGGCGCAACCCCTTGCCTCTGTTTTTCTTTTCCAGGACGACGTCATGGCCGAAGGGCCATCAAGTGTGAGGCCAGCAAGGCCATGGGGCGGAATGACAAGGCAACCACCGCGTTACGTGGATGAACCAATTGGAGGTAAGGGGAGATGGTGGTCAGTCAGGGGTGACGGGGTGTAGCTAGCAAGGTGACGCGCATGGACAACTGGATGTCCGCACTTTTTGATTTTTGCTAGTATATGCTGCGAAAAATACCCAGACCGGGCCATAGCGCCATTCAAGTACATGGACATCATTAGAAAGGCCCAGATGTATTTTGGGGGTTTTTGCATGGCAAAACTATGATGAGAAATTTAGGGCCCGGGTGAGCATCAACCCCGAGAAACCATGGGGGACGGGGATCCGGAGCGATGGAGGCAATGGATGGCGTCAGCACAGGCAGCGGCATCCACTCATACGGCGAGCGGTTTGCCGGCAACATATAAGCCCTTTCAGGCGCGCCCCGCCTTGGGAGGGGCGGGAAATACCAAAAAAAAAAAAAAAAAAAAAAAACGCAGGTGGGTAACACAGGGGCTTGTTGGAACTTCAACAAGGGTTGCTGTTCAAGGGCTCAGTGTAGGTCAAACATGACTGCTCCAAGTGCGGGGGTCGTCATCCAGTCATACAATGTTTCTCCCTCAACAGCCCAGCAGAGCAATGGAGGGCGACAAGAGGAAGAGGCTCACAAGGTGCTCCTGCGTCAAAAGGGGCCTACACCAGTTAGGTTAGAAGTTTTTTGTTGCCGTGGCAGCACAGGTACCCGGACAAGAATAGGGCCAGACAATTGGAATGGGGTTTTCGAGAAGGTTGTAGGGTAGGTTATCAAGGTCCTCGGCAGAGGCGATGGGCAGACAATTTGCGGTCTGCAAAAGAGCAGCCGCAAGTAATACGCGACAAAATAGATAAAGAGGTGACACTTGGGAGAATAGCAGGTCCATTCCTCAACTGGCCATCGGATCAATTGATGATATCCCAACTAGGGGTAGTACCTAAGAAAGCGCCAGGCGAATTCCGGCTTATACATCATCTGTCATGGCTTGAGGGGGCGTTGGTAAATGATTTTATCGCACAGGAAGATACCAAGGTAATTTATGCGTCTGGGGAGGATGCAGTAAAATTAGTATTGAGGTGCGGTTTAAAAGCGGAGATGGCGAAATGCGATATACAGTCTGCTTTCCGTCTGTTACCAATTCATCCAGCAGATTTCGACCTGCTAGGCATGCAGTTAGATGGAGCCATATATGTGGACAGGGTTCTACCTATGGTTTGCGCGATATCATGCGTGCTATTTGAAACTTTCAGTACCTTTTCTGCAGTGGGTTTGTTGTGAAAACAAGCGTCCACGAAGCAGTGACACACTATATGGATGATTTTCTGTTTGTAGGGGAAGCGGCATATGGGGCATGTGGACGGGCTTTGGCAGCCTTTCCAGAGTCTAATGCAGCAGACAGGAGTGCCATTGGCACCGGAAAAGACAGAGGGCCCGCTGTCAATCATGACCTTTTTTGGGCATTGAGCTAGATGCGGAGCTAATGGTGGCAAGATTGCCAGCGTCAAAAGTGAAGGAAATACTAGAATGCCTAGCATCTGTGCGAACTCGGCACAAAAGGGAGTTACGGACTACACAAAAACTACTAGGTTATCTCAACCGTGCTTGTAGAGTAGGGAGGGGAAGACGTATTTTTGTGGAAGACTCGGACTGTCCATGTCAGGGGCGGTGTTACCTCACCATAGGATGAGTTTCTTTGGGTCTGAGGGAGGACATAAAGGTATGGGAGTTGTTCCTGAAGAAATTTAATGGGGTACCAATGTTTTTGAGATGCGGACACAGTATGGCAAGTTCAAATATTTTCAGACGCAGCAGGCGCGTCGGGTTTTGGCATTTACTGGGACGGTAGGTGGTGCGCAGAGACATGGCCACGGAAGTGGTTGCAACAAGGGAGGAGTATTGCGTTTCTGGAGTTTTTTCCTTTGTTGGTGGCACTGGCAGTCTGGGGATGGGAACTGGCCAACAGGACGGTAGTTTTCCAGGTGGACAATATGACAGTAGAGGAATTGGTAAACAGACAGAGAGCCAGGGATTTAAGAGTTTTGGGTTTTTTGCGTCAATTTATGTTGCAATGTTTATCTCTCAATGTTATCTTTAAAGCTGCACACATACCAGGGGTATACAATGAGATTATAGACTCCCTATCTCGTTCGCAGTGGCGGCGTTTCGCGACCTGGCGCCAGGAGCGGAGCAGTCCAACATTACGTTCCCGGCAGACATTTGGGAGTGGGGGGCAGGATGATCTCGGGGTTGGTGGAGATGTCTTTGGCAGTCTCTACGCGGCAAAGTTACAGGCTGGCATGGTTGGACTTTCAATCTTTTGAAGAGTTTGAGGGCAATTTCTGGGCTCAGGGGTCTGAGCGTTGGAAGCACGGGCCTTACGCTTTGTGCTGTATTTGATCAAGGAGGGGCTATCCCCGGCCACGATAGGCGGGAAATTAACAGGTGTCTCATTTTATGGGAAGCTTTTCTTCGGTACGGATCCAGCACGGAATGATTTACTTGAAAATTTTTTGAAAGGATGGGGCAGGTTTAGGGCCGGGGAGGGAAGTAAGGCAAGAGAGCCCATTACCTGTGGGATAATAAAAAAAAAAAAAAAAAAAAAAAAAAAAAAAACTTTTGCATGTTTTGCCAGTATGTGGCACAGATGAACACGAAGCAGGACTCTTCAGGTGGCGTATGGTGTGGATGTTTTTCGGGGTTTTTAGGGTATCTGAATTGTTGGGTATAGGCAAGGACTGCGGTGTGAAGGAGAGGGAGATCGGCATGCATCAAGGGAGATTGGGCATATGGCTCAGGAAGTCCAAGACGGACCAGTTAGGGAAAGGGAAGTGGGTATGGGTGGAGAAAGGAGGTGATGATCTAGCATGCCCAGTGAAGGAGGGGATGGTTTTCAAACAAAAGTGGGGACAGGCGGGGGAAGCAGGGGTGTTGTGCATGCTTCAGAAAAAAAAAAAAAAAAAAAAAAAAAAACACTAGCTATCAGTTCCTGCAGGTTTTGAGGACGGCTTTGGATAGGACTGGTCGGCAAGCAGGGGATTTTGGAACGCACTCCTTTAGGATCGGGGCAGCAACAGCAGCAGCTCATTTAGGATGGGATTGGGCTAAGATTAAAGCAATAGGTAGATGGAAATCCAGATGCTGCGAGCGCTATGTTAGGCCATGATGAAACCCAGGGGTGGGGGGGGTTTAGAAGTACATCACAGTTGTTATAGTGTTTTTTCTTTACAGGGTGTGTGGCCGGACAGAGGAACGATAAGACAGTGACTTGGCTGGTCGGCCATTCATTCGTACATTGGGCGGCAAAATTCGCTGAGAAACAGATATACGGCAGATCAATGGGACTGCCCAGCAGACACCAAGAAGTGCGTTGGTGGGGAAGAGCGGAATGAGGTGGGGGAGTGTACTACCATATATTACAGGGAATTTGCTGCAGTGGGGATGCCCGGATTTGTTGCTGATACACTTGGGAGAAAATGATTTGGTGAGGCAATCAGGGCCCACATTGATACAATTTATGTAAAAAGATTTGGTGCTATTGAAGCAAAACCTGTGCGGGGACATGTCTGGTATGGACAGAGTTTATACCCAGGCGGGTATGGAGAGGGGCAATCAATCATGGAGCCATTGAGCGGGCTCGGAAAAAGTTGAATAAGGCAATGAGGGGATTTTGCTGGGCACAAGGGATTAAGGTGCGGAGGCACGAGGATATTACGGAACATGAGGGGACATTGTTCAGAGATGATGGAGTACATTTATCGCAATTGGGAAATGCGTATTATTGGATGGGTTTGAGGCCGATGCTAGAGAAGTTATGCGGGGAGAACCTGTGGATTACAAAATGAGTAGAATTCAGGGGGCAAACGAAGATTTGCCGGGTGGGGCAGAAAAACGCCACATGGGTTTTTCTGGGTGGCAGGAAATGGGGGAGGGGGGAGAGCCAGATGCGGGCTTGTTCCCCCCTTCCAGGGGGAAAAATGAGGTGAAGGATCAGAATGGGGGGAGGTTTGTTTACAAACAAGGAGGGCATGGAAGGAAGAGGGGAGTGTCTAGGGGAGGGGATTGGAAGAAAGCTATTAGAAAAGAAGGAAGGGCATGAGGAAGCTTTTAAGTTGAAAGTTGGGCGAGAAGGGATTTCATACAGTTCAAAGTTGTTGTTGTTTATGTTAAATCCTGTCCTAAATAAATGACCTTTTGCACTAGAAATGAGTGTCAATGTATGTTTGTCCCGATGGGGGGGCCCGCGGAGAGAGAGACTCGCTCTAGTCTCTCCGCGGGTCTTTTCGGGACGACAGGAAGTGGCGCGGGTGCGCCAGGATTGGCGGACAGGTAAGTGGGGGTGGGCGTTAGGGATGGGTTAAAAGGGGGTAGAGGGGTGGGGTCGGCCTCTTTCCAGGCCGACCATTACAGGGAGGAAGTTTTGGACCACCCACCCACCCTGCATAGAAGGTAGGCAGCAGGGGAGGGTTTGTCAAGGGAAAGGCGGGATTAGGTAGGTAGGGTTAGGTTTGACGTCAGTTAGGACAGGTGCGGTGCATAAGAGTTGGCAGGAAATGGGGGAGGGGGGAGAGCCAGATGCGGGCTTGTTCCCCCCTTCCAGGGGGAAAAATGAGGTGAAGGATCAGAATGGGGGGAGGTTTGTTTACAAACAAGGAGGGCATGGAAGGAAGAGGGGAGTGTCTAGGGGAGGGGATTGGAAGAAAGCTATTAGAAAAGAAGGAAGGGCATGAGGAAGCTTTTAAGTTGAAAGTTGGGCGAGAAGGGATTTCATACAGTTCAAAGTTGTTGTTTATGTTAAATCCTGTCCTAAATAAATGACCTTTTGCACTAGAAATGAGTGTCAATGTATGTTTGTCCCGATAAATGTAGTGGAAATGCAATATATTTCGACAGTAGTTTAGTCTTTGAAATTTCATTTGCAGACCTGTCCTCAACCCAGTGCAGATGACATTACTTAGGACATTTACAATAATCTTGCTTGGCCCAACCAAAATCCAAATCAGATCCACATCCTGCCACACGTCCAGTCACTGCCCTAGACGATCCCCCGCAGGACTACTGAGGTTTTGCTTTCTCTGTTTCACCTCGTGAGCCTGGAGCTGCACAGGTTTGGCCCGTTTCCTTAATCACAGTGCACTTTGCAATTTTGTGGATGACCTCGTGTCCATCCTTAACCTATCAAAGGTTGCTTAGGTCAACAACTATAACTTTCCAACTGGCATCAGCCCCCAACATGTTGTCAACAGCCGCCTCTACCCAGTGCCCCTTTCCAAATCCGGCGCATATGCTTTTAAATTCAAATACCCCCAAATCTTTCCAAACACGCAATGACAAACTTGAAACACAGGACCTTGAGAGACTTCCCCGAAACCCTCTTTGTAGACTTATTCCACTGCCAATGCAAAGGCTCACTCAAAACTAACCTCTTCTTCACACATAACACTGACCTATGGATCAGATCCTTGTACAGTATTCTCCCATCCTCTTCTCTCTTTAACATCCCCTTTTGACGCAAACTCAAATGCTGCTTCCCTTTGGTCTTTCGGACAACCTTTCCATTTCCATTTACAAAAATGGGAAGATCATGATCCAAGCCCATGACACAGTCCTGGACACAATCAACTTAATTTATCTCACCCTGAGGCCCTCCTAAAATCCTCCATGATCCCCCTCTCTGTCCACCCATAACACCCCCTGCCCACTCTCCTCCCCTTCCGGTCCACCCAGACAACCTCTCTCACCCCAGACTCTCCTACAATCGGTTATGCCCCTCACAACCTAAAGTTCATCACCAATTACAGACCTTGAACATCCCACCATCTCAGCAGCATTCCTCTCCAACCTTCCACAAACCATTATCTCTCACTCCGGCTGCCTTTGCCACCCTTCTTCATCCCCTCAGTCGGCCCACATGCCCCCCCTTCCTTCCTTACTCTTTAGCCTCCTGCACCAACATCTCCAAACACTAGACATCAACAACCAGTACCTTCCCGCTCTTGTACCTCAACCCCTCAGAGTCTGACTCTGACAGTTCATCCCAGTCCTCCCACAAATACTGAACATAAATGGCCTCTATTCAACGAACCCCTGTTCTCATTCTCACACCTCTCTTGAAGAGTGGCCATCCTCACATTGGCTCTATTTCAGCTTAGCGACTCTCCTACATCAGAGGCCTTGTGAATTCTGCAGCGAATAGACTGAAGCACCTGTACAAGGCCATTGCAGAGTCGTCTAACCCCTCTATCACTTCGGCTCCCAAGCCATCTATGAGTCCCTGCAATAACTTTATGGATTTCTTTGATAACAAAGTTAGGGGCATCCATATTTCCTTTCCATCAATGACTCCCTTGAAATGATTGAGTCTCTACCATGCAAGGCACTACATTCATGGTTATCTTTCTCTCTAATCTCAGAGCAGGACATACAGTAAACTATCTCCAAAATAAAGCCCCCAAACCATCATCAGGACATTATTCCAGGCTCTATTAGCAAACATCTTGCCGCACATCTACTACGCATATGGACCACCACACTCAATTCCTCTCTCAAACAGGGCATCTTCCCTGAACGACTGAAAATGGGTCAAATCACTCCACGCTTAAAACAACAAGCTCTCAATCCAGAGAACCTGAACAACACATTTTTAGGCAAAGTCATCGAAAATTGCGCAGCATCCCAACTAGCCTCACATATCCAAAGAAACACCTCCTAGACACTCTCCAATCAGGGTTCCTCCAGGATCACAGTACAGAAACTGCAATCCTACAAATAGTTGATAACTCCCTTAGAATCCCCGACTCTGGCAACTCCTGCCTCATGGTCCTCCTGGATTTATCTGCTGCATTCAACACTGTCAACCATCATGACCTCCTTCGTATTCTTGAACTACGCATGGGATACAGAGGCACTGTATTGAACTGGTTCTCCTCTTACCTGTCCCATCATTTTCAAATTGTGAAAAACTCGTTCTGGAGACCAGTCAGCGTTCACCAAGTTGTCCCTCAAGAATCGATCCTCTCCCCAACCCTCTTCATCCTCTACCTAAAGCCACTATGTTTGATTCTCAGAAACTCTGGGATTCTCTTGCACCTCTATGCTGATGATACCCAAATATGGTTGAAAATCTAATCCCTGGAGGATGTTGTCCTGCTTTCAAATACACTCTTAAAGATTCAAAACTGGATGTCCAATCACCATTTAAAGCTCAGCCCAACTAAAACAGAATTTCTTCTGATCCCAGACCCAAAAGCAGAAATGCCAGTACAATGGATGACCAACTTTCCCGCCTTCGAAGGCTGCCCCACCATTGTCATGCGTGCCAGATCACTCAGCATCACCCTTGATAATTATCTCAACCAAAACAGCCACATAGCAGCCATGGCCAACAGCACACAGCACCAACTTAGGCAGCTCTGGGGCTTCAAACAATTGATTCCAGAACAAGACCTCAAAACAGTGGTGTAGTCTCTCATTCTCTCTAGTCTAGTCTATGGAATTGCCCTTCTCTCCGGCAACCCCAAAGTTCACCCAGGCCCACAGAGAGCAACACTACATGCTGCAGCACGCTTCACCTTAGGTCTCAAGAAATGTGTCCACATTTCCCCTGCCCTGCTAACCCTCTAATAGCTGCCCATTGAAGCGTGGGCTCAATTCAAAACTGCATGCTTTACCCACATAGCACTGCACTCCTCCTCACCCCACTATCTAAATGAGAAACTGAAAATGTCTGGAGCAAATAGGGGTTCCAGAAATGCCCATTTCCAGCTCCTGGAACCCCTCACATTCAGGTGAGAATGATACATGAACCAGTCTTTCTCTGGCAATGCTACTAGAGTCTGAAACTTTCTGCCACCCTCACTTTGTCTAACCACCAACATAGTAACCTTCAAAAAGGACCCCAAGCTACTCCTGTTTGGCAGACATCTTGGGTAATTCACCCTCAACCAGACATATACTTTCTCCACTACTCCCTGATATGCCTTTGTTGAACTATACATGTCCTCTGCCCTGTTGTTGTAACTGTACCTTGTGGTAACTGCTATATACATACACTGATGTAAATGTCCGAAAGTGCTCTGATGCCTTCGGGCCATGTCCCCACTATATAAAATTGTAATAATAAAATAAATAAAAATGCCTTACTATGACCTAAGAAGCCAGAGACTGTTTAATAAAAATTAAAATGAACAATGCTGACTTTAAAACAATACTAGTGTTCCAATTTCTAAATAATTAATTTGTTTCAGCCAATTAGGTTAGTTGAGCTACTCACAAACGGCCCGATTCACAAAGATAGCCTTACACTTTTATGTAAGCTACTGCATCTTTGGCAAAACTACTCAGTGCCACCCAGCTTGCCATATCACAGCAACGTGGTAGAATGGACTGATGTTTTGTTTTTCAGAGGCAATGGATGAGGATATTTGTGAGTAATAAAAACAACTGGCTTGTTTAGATCTTGGTACTGCAAAGTTGCGTCAAACGGGGACCCTAGAAGACTGTCATGTCAACAGTGTTTTGACCATTGTATTTAGGTGTAACAGTTCTGCAGGCAGATTAAATGGTGGTGGTTGACTGACCGAGGGAGACAGCAGCGGGACTCAATGGACTCCGTACAATGCCATGGACCATGGAAGAGAGATAAGTGACACAAGCACACTGTCCCTAAGCCATAGGTGTACCCCCACACTACACACTACACAAAACAACACGTTCACACAATAACCCATTACCATTCCAACATAACACAACCCATGCATGCCAAAAACTCATATTGGCATACATCTATTACACAATATACACAGATAGTTGGACATTGCACCCGCACACAAAGCAACCACAACAAACAGCACAACTACTCACTTAGCTACACAAACACACTCACACACACACATACTCACCTGGATGTTACTCACAGGAACAAAACATACACAACAACATTGATCTAACATGCTAGTGACACAAAATACAGACACAACCACATCACCTAAGCCTGCTCTTCTCACCTCAAACAGCCAGTCGCATCACTCACACACTCGTACACATAGTGACTCACACACAACTTGCATCACAACATGACAGGTACAGATCCCCTGGCAATGGGCACACAAGGTCACAGTAATTCTGTTGCTAGCATTTATTTGCCAATGAATACTGGCCCTATAATGATAATTGTGTATCCGTGCAATATGTGCTATGTACCAGTGTGCCCCCATCTGTGTCTAACTTACTTGTGTCCCCAACATATGCATGTGATAGTGATTAAAAACAAATACTCTGACATGTAAATGTCTCCAGTGTTCTCCACATCCCGTATAGTTCCCACCGACGTACCTTGGCAATGTGGCATCAGCGACAGCAGGTGTTGTCCTGTCATCTCCAGTCGAAGACAGGGGATGGAGAAAAGGTGAGTTTTCACCCCTTTTCTCCCCAATCCATCAACTAAGAAGTGGATGCTGGACCACCACATTTTCTTGGCGGTTAGGCACATCTAAATCTGCATGGTGGAAAGGGTATCTGCGGTCTGCCAGCATCCACTTTTCCCTCTCCAGCTGTTGATGTGGGCAGTATTTCTTGGTGGAGGCAGCAGTTAGAATGCAGTCTTTTGTCTTGGGACTGCCAACATCTAAATAGTGTGAGCAGGTGGACGGGCTTTCAAGTGAAACATCGACAGAGGGACCATTACCATTAACATCTATATCAGGCTCAATGTCCCTGAAGTGTTAGGAGGGTTCTCTTAGTATATTGGAGACGTTATGTGTTTTTTCCTTTTCAGAACTTCCCGATAATATCACTTGCAAGGCAGTCTCAGGAAAGAATAAAAGCAGGGTCAGATGGCCCACTTTAAGTATAATGGACCTTTAATCTCCGTAAAGACCCACCCCAATTGTGCTTCCAACAGTGGAACCAGCTGATACTTCAACACTGGACACAAGTGGTTCTCCCATTTCTAACCTATGTGGCTGTACCAACAGGTAGCAGACACACATGCATGAAATTTTTACAGTACTCCTGTTATTGCCCATCTCTAAATGAAGCCTTAAGTCAGCAATACACTATTCAGTCACAGGCCTCTAACTTAACATTGTGCAATTAAACAAACTTTCCTATGTGACTGGGTAACCATGGTAAACAACTGCCATATTTCTTTACTTATTGTAGCTATGGTAAAGATAAGTAGTCATCTCTAGGCCAGGATGCAAAGCTCCCCTGGCACCCGAGGTGAAGATTTAAAATTTTCATTTGCTGAGCCAAAACTGTTGCCAATGTTGATCATTTCTGAATCTCATGTGAAACCAGCTTTCATGAACTCACCACTGCACTTGTATAAACTTGTTATTGGGTCTGGAAATTTCTGTATTTGAGTATAAATGCATGCTTTGGCTCATCCCAAGTGCTTGACTCCACCAACGATTCTTGGGGATCCCCGCCAACTCTGTTATGCATAACTGATATTCATACTTCATCCATTTTTAAAGGGTTAACCCCAAATTTGCTCCCACTTCTAGCTACTGAGAGAGCGTAGCATATATATAATCTATATTAACCTGAAATGTTTATGAATTAATGTGTGATAATGCTGCATAGAAACTGTAGTAATGAATTTTTTCTTAAACGCGCACTTGAAATGTGACCAAGGGGAGTGGCCGCCAGTATATACGTGGACTAATAAAAATGACTAATGTTATGAATTAATATAAATTGAATACGTTTTATTAATGACTGTATCATTGAAATTGTGCTGAAAACATTGTAGGCCTTAAGTTAGCATGAGCCGAAGCTTAGCTGCCTGGCTCTCATATTAAATGTATTTTTCCTAGCGTGCAGTGTGCCGACTCACAAAAGGACATGACCTCTTGTTTTCTTCAAACTAGAAGCTGAATGTAACCATAGTAGATCCGTTCTCATGAAAATTCACATCGCTTGTAGAAAATATTAGACAAAATGCAACATTGTAGATTAATGTAATGTACAAGGTCATTCAAACCAGTGAAGACAATGGAGCTACTGACCAAAAGATGTGCAAAGAATTACAGAAGGATGAAATCATACCGGACGTGCTACCTCTGAAGACGTCAATCATATGGACCAATAAAATGTCTGTAAACTAATATGGAGTGAAAGATTAATGACATAATCTGTTTTCTTACTGGGTAAAGATAGTGGGGTATAACCGCGGACCAATGAAATAATAGGGGAATGTATAACGAAAAAGGGATAAAATCCCATGACACAGAGGACCAACAGAATTTAGGTAGGGAATGCTATTGATTTTATCCAGAAACTTTGTCACTCTGTTTGGTGACTTACTTTGGTTTTACTTGAACCATCCTTACTTAGACTGCCCATTTTACACTTTACCTCCTTATGAGGGAAGTGCCCCTTTGCCCCGGAGCTGAGTTCTGACTGATGGCGATTTGACTGATGTCCTGAAGACGAAGACTGAACCTGAGCGCTGACCTAAACCTTGGAGGATAACTATTACAATGAAACTGTGATTTGTCTGTTTGCTTTTCCTTTCTAGGTACCAACTGCTTACTTTTGACAGGGACCATAGCTAGATGTTTTCCAAATTGGTGTTCTGAATCATTTTGCATGAAGCCCAACGTGCCAATGCTAATCAGTGGTTAGGACAGATGTTCACTAAACTGACGCAAATAGACAAACAACTGAATCTATGCTTTGTTGAAATGACGCGCTAATGACATTCTGCTAAAATTGATCTATGTTCACGCCGTGTTATGTTCTGATGTTCATGATTTTTGCTTTGATGAAATCCTATCAGATTTGCCATATTGTGACTATGCTACTTTGCTTCTTGGTTTTAAGTTTAACACATTTGCTCTTAGAAATGTAACTAATAGGGAATAAAACTCAGAAAATTCTACTAAACTGGTGTGGTTATTCATGACTACCAGATCATGGTGGTGTCTTGAATTTATTAATGTCTTTGACTAAAGTGAAATGCATTGTTGTAATAAATATTGATGACGTTATTGACATATTGATTGACAAATTGATTAGCTATCTCGTCCTAAGGTGTCTCTCAACTGGGTCAAAAGATTCATTGGCCTAAAACGAGTCCTGATGTGTAATAAATTATCATAAAGGGACGCGTTAGCACTACAGTTGTCTACATATACATCATCTAGGGAGAGGATTGGCATCACAACCACAACTGCTGACTTTGGAACTAGGGAACCTGATTTGAATCCCAGCAACTGCTCACTTAGGGTATGATTTAAATCTTGGTGGAGGGGAATTCTCCACAACAAATATGATGGGTATTCAGTCCTTCATATTATGATTCCATTACATCCTATGGAGATTGTAATATGCAGATTGGGTATCTGTCATATTTGTGAGGGAGTATTCCATCCACCAAGATCTAAATCAGGCCCTTAATCTCCCCAAGCCTTAAAGAAAAAAAAGGTCTGAACTTTGTGTTATTTACCTGGCACTCATGTAAAGTGCTCCAATGCACTTGGGCCGAGTTGCGCTATGAAAACTTGCAAAAAACTGCTCATTTTTCTCGGATCTCAATCACCCCTTCTTCCAGCACCCTATTTGCATACCACAAAAATAACTGCGGCTAAAAAACATTTACTCTGTATCAGACCACAAAATATTTTCTGTTCCTCTCATAGTGAGCTATAAGTCGCTATTAGGATCCCATTTTCCCTGTACTGAAAGAGAGGCCAAGCTAGTGATGTGGCTCTAGTACTGCACGACCTATGTGTCATCTCCGTCTTCTAGGCACTTCTGCTGTATCTCATCCCTTCCTTTCTTCCTCACGCAAGTATCCACAAGTTTAGTCTCATTGGACAGTTGAGTTAATTTCTTGTTCACACATACCCTTTATGCTTACCTTAGAAAACATTAATCTTTGAGCCAAAAAAGTAGATGCGATCCATGATATTTAATATGTCTTGGAACAATTCACACCAGTAAAGACACTAGCACAATTTTTCCTAAAATATGTTTTGAGTGTCCTGACTCTAATTCTCTTTTCAAATGTGGCAAATATAAACGCGTATTTCTGGCAAAACCACATATGTATTGCAAACACGGAGAACTAGGAGCTACGTCTGTAGCGATACAGGGTATTGACTTAACAACATTCCCCAAGGTAAACACAGCCTTGAGAATGCACACGTGCCATACATCAGCAGCAGCAGTGTTAGTGTTCATCACTCAAAAAATCCATTATGCCAGCTTGAAAGTACACTGAGAATGGGGAGCTATAATTCCTCCAAAATCAATACTTTAGGGATAAAAGCCTCTAAAATGAGGTACATCTCATACGGAAACTTTGTTAACTATGTCAGAAAAAAATAGTCTACTTTGTTTTCTCAAAATGTTTTACATTTCGTCTTTGTAAAATAAAAGAAAATATGTTTACTTTTTCATGATATTTTCTGATATGGCTTAGCAATAAAGGTAGTAACTGATGCGAAAATAGCACCAATAATACCAGCAGTGCTTTAGCAATATGATTATTTTAGGACAACAAAAACGAGTAACATTCCTGAACTACCTCTATGCCTATTATATGCATTTATCTTTAGATCTCAAGTCATAAATCACACAGGAAGTACAATATGAAGGCCAATGAATTAAGGCCCATATTTATACTTTTTGACGCAAAACTGCGCCAACGCAGTTTGGCGTCAAAAAAATTAGCGCCGGCTTACGCCATTCCGAAGCGCCATGCGGGCGCCGTATTTATTGAATGACGTTAGCCGGCGTTAGCCGCCGGCGCTGTCTGGTGTGCGTTAAAAAAAACGACGTACACCAGGCAGCGCCGGCGTAGGGGGAAAATGGCGTATGGGCGTCCAGAAGTGGTGCAAGTCAGGCTGAGGCAAAAAAATCGCCACAACCCGATTTGCGCCATTTATTTACGACGCCCATCCCCCATTGAAATGACTCCTGTCTTAGCAAAGACAGGAGTCATGCCCCCTTGCCCAATGGCCATGCCCAGGGGACTTCTGTCCCCTGGGCATGGTCATTGGGCATAGTGGCATTTAGGGGGGCACAAATCAGGCCCCCCTATGCCACAAAAAAAAGAAAAAAAAACCTGGACTTACCTTAATGTCCCTGGGGTGGGTCCCTCCATCCTTGGGTGTCCTCCTGGGGTGGGCAAGGGTGGCAGGGGGTGTCCCTGGGGGCAGGTGAGGGCACCTCTGGGCTCATTCTGAGCCCACAGGTCCCTTAACGCCTGCCCTGACCCAGGCGCTAAAATCCAGCGCAAATGCAGGTTTTTTAGTCCTGCCCACTCCCGGGCGTCATTTTTGCCCGGGAGTATAAATACGACGCATATGCATCGCAGTCATTTTTTAAGACGGGAACGCCTACCTTGCATATCATTAACGCAAGGAAGGTGTTCACGCAAAAAAATGACGCTAACTCCATGAACTTTGGCGCTAGACGCGTCTAACGCCAAAGTATAAATATGGAGTTAGTTTTGCGTCGAATTTGCGTCGAAAAAAACGACGCAAATTCGGCGCAAACGGAGTATAAATATGCCGCTAAATCTTACTTCTGCTTACATAAAAACACCTCTGCCCCTTTAAATAAAAGCACACATATGCCCAAGTACCATTGAACGAAATACATCAAAACTGCATTACTTAGTACTGGTTTCAAGGTACCATAAGTGCCAAGCAGTGCTTAATTTGTGCTTGTTGTTTCCGGTGCTGAGCACCGGCACTTATTTGTGAGGGCCGGGGCTTATTCTTCTGCCTCAAGCATTTGCTGAGAGCAAAAGACACATATGGGAAAGATGGAAGAAGGAAAAACTAAAAAGCGTCATAAAGGGAGAAAGTAGAAAGTTGCAGGATGAACTGAAGGGGCAGGGAGTGGCCGTAAATGGATTGAAGAGGCCCATGATGGCTTCAGGATTATGCTGCCTCGGTATTCAGTGCTGGCAGATTCAACTACAGCAGCCTCGTGTTTAAGAGAAGGACTTTGAGCATGGACACCTCTCTATTTACAAATTAAGCACTGGTGCCAAGGGAAACGTGGCAACGCCCATGTGGCTAAATCAGATGACAAGAATAAAGTTACCTTTAGATGGTCTATTAATCCTAACTCCTGATTCACAAAACTGTGTTGCAAAGGGGTTTCTCCAACCGCTTCTCAAATATGTCATTACAGAGTTTTGGACACCAGGGCCCACAAGCCACTGACACACATCCTATTTAAGGGCAAATTTACAAAAAGCAGAATGATCTTGTAGATATGTATTAAATGCATATGAGCTGAATATACACATAAGGCCTGGCTCACAAAGATACATTTTCATGTGTGAATCTACTCACATGTAGACCTAGTCCTACACCTAGGTTTAAATCTTCACTTTTTTCCATTCACAATTTAAGGGCACCTGGCGGGTTAATTGACACAACCACTGCTTCCTAGGTGTTAATAATTATTTTAGCCTTGGCTCCCTGATAAAGCCGGTCTATCATATCGATAATGGTTGCAAGGATGCCAAACCTACCCAAAATTTAAAAAAAGGGCTTACCAGTTAACTGGGTCAAATGCCTTTTCCGCATCCATCATAAGAATAACAACTTTTTCCTGGTATTCGTTACCATCGACCCCCCAGGCAGAAAACCAGTCTGAGTCGAATGGTTCAGTGACTGAGCGCATAAGGCAAACCTGTCTGCCCAGATTTTCATAAATAATTTATAATCTGTATTCAGAAAACATATGGGGTGGTAGGAACTGGGATTCGTAGGATCCTTACCTTTCTTAACTGGTTCTTTAAAATTTTTTGGAATTGTAGCTCCCATTTAAAGGAATGGAAGAAGCTCCTCTAAAAAGTTCTTATATACTTCTGTGGGGAGTCCATCCCCTCCACTAGCTTTGGCATTAGAAATGTTTTTTAGGATTCTAACAATGTCCTAGGACTTTATTACATTATTTAGACTGGCTTTCTGAATATCTAAAATTTGTGGAAGCTGCAGCCTCTTAAAATACTGTTCTGACTCGAATTCTGAAACTGTGTCTGCTTCTTGATAAATAGATTTATAATGTTTAAAGAAGACCTCAGCAATTTCAGTGCTTTCCATCTTCAAAATACCAGTTGTGGGGTTTGTAATTTTATTGATCAATTGTTAATTTCTCTGAGTCTTAACTGACCATGCCAGGAATGTGTTCACCTGTTGGCTGTCTTCGTAGAGCTTCTGCTGGTATGCCCTAAAACCAGCAATTTCCTCAAAAGGAAAAATTCCCTCAATTCTTGCTCTGCCTTACGTACCTGATCTTGAAGAGCCTGATGACTCAATGTAGGAGAAGGATGCCCCATCGATCAACATTGGTGGCTACGGGCATCCTCTAAAGTTACTTGGAGCTCCTGGATCCTATTTGCCATAGCCTGACTTTGTTTTGTTTTATAGAAAATGACCTGTCCCCTAAATGTGGCTTTCGAAAGCTTCCCAAACTGTGAAGAGCGGAGCTGAATTGATGTTTATTGTGAAGAATTCCCAAATAAACTGGTTGGTGTCCTCCACTCATACTTGATCTGAGAGGAGCATCCTATCAAATTGCCATCTTTACCTTACCCTTGGTTTAATATCTAGAATTAAAGTTAAGGAAACTATTGAATGATATGAGAAAGGGCTGGCTCCTATCTCAACGGCGCCCTTTCTTAATTATGGTGCAACAAGAAAAAAGTCTAAGAGCGAAGTCAACTGGAATCTTAAAGCATAGTAGGTACCTGCCAAGGATCTTCCAAAGCAGGATCCTGCTTAATTATTCTGAGAAGCTTGGCAAGGTTTGGTTTCATCTGTCTCCTACCCAAATTAGATGTAAAAAATAAAATACCCCCTGTTACCAAGGTGCCGTCAGTCTGTAATGCCAAGTTATAATTTTGTTGCAGATCCTCAATGTCATCTTAAATGTGGCTGTACTGATTAAAAAAGTTGAACATTTCACCTGATGCAACACTTGCTTTAACCCAGATCCACCTACCCCTATGATCTCTTGTTACTGACTATCACTGCAGACAATTGACCCAGAAAACAGAATGGCCAACCCCTGACATCGTTACCCCTGCTGAGGCATAGAAAGCCAGCGAGTAATTCATAGGGATATGCATTCTAGGTGTATTACTTTTGAAATGTGTTTCTTGTAGATAAATCATCTTGGGCTTAAATGAGGTGAGCCATTTCAAATGAGTCCCAGGTTTTGCCCATTCCCGTTACATGTGTTACTTTTAATCTGTTGGCCCATTTACTTGGCTATACGACAACATTGGACCCCCCATTAGAAGATCTAATCCTTCTCAAGGGGTATACATTGTGTTTCAAACTCACACTTCTACCTGTCTGTGTCTTACAACTTGTGCTAGATAAAAAGGTAAACAAAGAGAAATAAACAAAAAACACTGTCCCACATCCTGCTCACTTTTACTGCTTACTATTCCCACCATTCCTCCCATATCTTTGAACTCGGTGCCTCTCACCTCGCCGTACCTGTCCTTTGAAATAGGATTAATCCACCATCCCCACCAAGCTGACCCCTCCTGCCATCTTGTTGCACTCTGTGCCACTCGTGTGACCCCATCTCAAGCTCCCCTTAGAAAAAGGAAGTATTTGAATAATCAGATCGAACTCAGAATTCAAACATCATCTTCATAACACCCTTGGCATTGTTGGCTCCTCATAAGCATAGATACAGGCTGGTACATAAAACTCGAACATTTAAATAGGAAACACATCACCCATCGAACTCAGATAATTTATTTAGAATTTTTTGACAAATGGGTTTGTGCCTCCTCCACTGTTGTTAGTATATGAAATTGGCCATGAGAAAGAATATTAAACTTTGATTGCTGCACTAAAGAGGCGTGTTCTCCTTTTGTTTAAAATTCCCAGATCATCCCCTGAAAGATCTTCTGCCTTGAGCTGCTGCGTCTGACAGGTCTGAAAAAAATCACATCTGATTGTTACATATCAGAGGAAAATACTTTTTCAGAATAGCCATCAGCAGTATCTGTTCTTACAACCTATAGTCTAAGAAGCTCACTGTAATTGTTAGAAGATATTTCATATGCACAGAGCAATGTCCTGGAATGTAATGAGCCCTCATAATCGTCCAATCCAGAGATGCATCTAGTAGTATATGTTCCCTTATCAGAGAGTCCACTAGCTGGGCCACATTCTGACCATTTCCCTGTGCCTTACTACCTTCTGGTATGCCAGTGAATCTAAGATTCATTCATCTTGCCCGAATCTCCATTTCATCCAGCTTATTTTGTAGTAGTTGTAACGTTTTTTGGCTGGTTGTAGCTTCTTTATCCACTGATGATAACTTGTCCTCTAAAACCCAAATTCTCTTTTCTGCTTCCACCAAACTCTGGGGCATTTGGACAAATTTTGTTCAATTTGTGACAACCTGTGGCTATGTATTTCTATCTTGCAATCTTGTTGCTGCTTCAAATCTAAAATTTCCATAAAAATTGTCTCAAATAAAGTTTTACAAATCTCTGGTTGGGATGAGAAGGCCCAGTCCTGGCTTTTCATCACTCGATAAAACTGAGCATAGGGCTGAAATGGGAATTTCTTTATTGGCTTCCCTCTGCGTCCCGGGATTAAGCTTGGTATTCTCCATTGAGCTTTGCTGGATTCTTTCTTCCAGCGTGCGGGCGGCCAGTTCCCCCGATTCCCTCCTGGATGGTCTTGTAACCATTACTTGAGAATTTGTGTTGGTTTTGTAACTTTTTGCCTGATCTTGTCATTGCTTTACTACACCCTCATTGTTGAGGAGGCTGGTCACAGATTTATGGAACACTAGTTAGTCCTTCATTTTAGCCGTGAAGGCTGTAGTGGTCGTGCTGGCCCTGGTGTCTACATTTCCTCCGGCCTCACTAGCTGAGAGATTCTCATCCGGACCATGCTGCTGCTCCCCATTAAGCTGGGCTGCATCTGCAACCGGACTAACTGTGAGGTCTATGGGGGAAAGTATACTCCCTACTTTGTTGACCTAAACTTGCTGACTCTCTCCAGAAGATACAAAGGTCATTTCTGTCACTTCTGCCATATTGATACTTCTTCTGGCCATTGCCACAAGTCGGCCCTGCGCTTCATAGCACTTAAGTCTATGGGCTGTTTCTGCCCACTGAGCCTCACTTGCTCCTGCGCCTGTCCTGATGCTGTCACCTTAGAAAGCAGATGACTCATCTCAGGGAGTTTCTATTGCCATGGGTAGTTTCTAGAGCCACCAAAGGGAGCAAATCTTAGGCCTCCCCTAATCACCCCTGTAAGGAGCTCCCAGCTACGACTCCTCGTGGCCAATGCTCACTTACCTCAGGAGGCTGGGCGGATCAGTGTGTGCAGCACCTTCTCTTCCGCTGCATGCAGCTGCTTGCAACTTCTTGCCTCTCCTTCTCTCTTTCTCTCCTTCTCTGCTGACAGGCAGTGGCTCACAGCAATTGGCCTCTAAGCAGCTTCCCCACACACTGAGCTCCTAAATGTATGCCCAGGCCTGAAAGGATGCCCTAGGGCCAAAGTGGACCAGAACACCACTGTTACCAATCCATTACCATTCTGCTACCACACCACCATTCTGTGCATGCCAGCCATATGAAGCTCAGAGATGGAGGAGTTACGAGAGGATGCTAACTGTCGGTGTGGTGGGTTCTACCAGCTGCAAATGCCAGAGACACTGTAGTGTTAAACTGGAAAAGAAAATCACATTAATAATTATATAAAATGTTTTGAATCATTGATATGGACCAAGCAGAAAAAGTATGAAAAATTAGGTCAATCAGATAGACCACCTATTGAAAGTGTAGAAGTGGATGACAAACTAAAAATTAATTCAGCTAACAAACCTTCAAATATTATGATGTCTAAAGAAAAATATGTAAGTGAAGCAAAGTGACAGTTCTGTGATACGAATCATTGAAGGATAATCGAGAAGCCAATGACTCATATCCAAGAAGTGGGGAGGAAATATGATGTCTAATTGTAGAAAATCCACTAATGCCAACAGAATATTTTCTAGTTAAGGTTGACCAAAATCCAGCAACCCACCTGGATGTCACCTAGTTTCCTCAATTGTCTCTCTTTTGTAAAATACATCCAAATATATAGGCCCTCATTATGACCCTGGCGGTAAATCCCACTTACCGCCAAACTGATGGCAGCCAACTTGCTGCCGTGGATATCCGTTCACCATATTATGACACACACACACCATTCTGACAGAATACTGCCACAGACACAAATCCACCAGCCCAAAGGTCAGTGATAAAGTGGCTGTATCAAAACCCACACTGTTATGCCAACAGAACAACGGGCATCACATTATGACTCACGAATCAGCACGGCGGACATTCAACGGCGGTAAACCATTGGCGGTACCTACTGCCATGCTCACAATGGACACCCACAGACAAAACAACACCATATTGGACAAATCAAACAACACACACCTCACACCCATACACACACCACACCCACACCACTATAAAACACACACCCACAATACCCACAACCCCTTACGAATGCAAATCATTGACACGAGACTGACACCAAGACCACTGCTACAACTAGACACACACACCACATACACCCATATATCCCTTACGCACCCCACTTCACACACCTCAACACATTACCCAACACATCCTCACCAACACACATCACATAACACCTATGGCACCACAAAGGCACCCCTGTTTCACTGAGGAGGAGTTAAGGGTCATGGTGGAGGAAATAGTCAGGGTAGAGCCACAGCTGTTTGGAGCACAGGTGCAGCAAATATCAATAGCCAGGAAGATGTAGAATCATTGACAGGGTCAACGCCGTGGGACAACACCCCAGAACAAGGGACGACATCAGGAAGAGGTGGAGCGACCTACGGGGGAAGGGACGTTCCATTGCAGCAAGACACCAGCTCGCTATTCAGAGGACTGGCGGTGGACCCCAATCTCCTCCCCCACAACTCACAGCATGGGAGGAGCAAGTCTTGGCAATACTGCATCCTGAGTGCCTGGCCGGAGTCAGAGGAGAACTGGACTCTGGTAAGTCAACTTTCAACAATTATCACCCCCCATACCTGCATGCCATCACATACCCTCACTCTCACTCCCATCACTCCACTCCATCCTATACACTCCACCATCACATCTCACTAATCCCATTGTCAAGCCCTGCATGCTGTACCAATGCATGGACACCTTTCACAGCCCTGCTTGGACACTCATCACTAAAGCATGCACAGCATAGGGAAACTAACAAACCCACCATACGCCAACATAGACTAGTACTATAGAGGGGAAGCCAGGGATGTACAATATGTCATACACATGAAGCATAATACATCATTTACATCCCCACAGGTACCCCAGCCAATGTCACTGGAGAGGAGGTGCCAGCATTTTCCAGTCCTCCAACAGAAGAGGCCCACAGTGATGACAATAACTCTGGTCTTCAGGATCTGGACGATCTGCCTGACCCATCAGGAACCACTGGACAGCCGGTTACCCAAGCCTAGTCACAGACCGCCATAGAGCCTCCCCCATCAGGAAACAACACCACAGCACCCACCCAGCGTACCCAAACCTCTGTCCCCAGGACACGTCAATCAGCAGTGTGCCCACCTCTACAGGGACCCTAGGCCACTCCTTACCCACAAGACAATCAGGGACCTGAGGTCAGTGGCAGTGGGCACACCGTTCAGGTGACATGGGCACAGGCCAACAGGGGCACTGAGAGGACTGCTGTGCACCAGTGGAAGGACATGAGCAGGGAACCGACTCTCCAGGAAGTGCTCTCTGAGATCCTGGGAGCCTAACAACATTCCCAGGACACAATGAGCCAGATCCTAGGTAATGTGCAGGAGAAAATGCCGCTGCAGGAGGGACAGTATCAGGGGATAAGGGAGGCCTTGCAGGCCATCAACAACACCCTGATCTCCATAGCAGGGGTGCTGGCAAACATGGGCAACATTATGAGGGAGGCAGTGTCACACCAGTGGGCCCCTGCCACTAGCCAGTCATCTGAACAGCCTTCCACTGCTGCTAGTGGCCAGGAGGCCCTGCCACAGGACCCACAGGCCACCAGCATCCCTCCCCCTGCAAAAGGTGAACCACCCCGCAAACGTTCCCTGTGATCCAGACTGAAGCCAGAGACACTTGCCAAGACTCCCGCCAGGAAATTAGACTCTCCTGATTGGCCCCCTTGTGTCCCACTCAGTCACCTTGTCCACCTTGAACTGCCATTGCTTCCCTTATTATGTCCCCTTGGACACTGCACCTGTGCTATGAACAGACTGGAACAATACCCTGGAGTTTCCTCCATCATCTCTCCATCCCATTGCACTTTCCCCTCTATATATTTGTACCACAACAAACACCCTTTGATATAAATCAATTTCGAGTATGTCATGTATTTCAAGTATGTATTGATTGAAAGAAATACAACCATTACAAATGAGCTGTACTAGAAAGAGCATAGAATCAATGGCCTGTAGCTGGCTGTTGTGATCACACTAGGGGTATTTGTTAAATCACTAACTTCTGCAAAATGAATAGCCAGAGGTAACAGTAAGTGGGCATAGAAGTGGGAAATACCAGCATGCCAATGCCACACAGAATATAACCAAAGTCGTTGAAGTGTAAAGTTGCACTGTCTCACCTGTGTGTCATTGGAAGTACTGACAGATCACAGATGTTCTGTTGTCCACATCTTCATCCTTTGCCTCCTCATCCTCACTGTCCACAGGGTCCACTGCTGCCACAGGGGCATCTCCAGTCTCTTACTCCTGCAGAAAAGGTACATGGCATCTGAGGGCTAGATTGTGCAACATGCAGCATGCCACGACTATCTGGCAGACCTTCTTGGGTGAGTAGCACAGGGATCCACCTGTCAGATGGAGGCACCGGAACCTGGCTTTCAGGGGGCCAAAGGTCCTTTCAACGATCCTTCTGGTTCAACCATGTGCTTCATTATAATGTACTTCTGCCCTTGTCCTGGCATTCCTCACAGGGGTCAGCAGCCATGATAGGTTTGGGTAACCAGAGTCACCTGCAAATATTGAGGGACAACATTTAGCCACACACTATCCTATATGGCCCACACCACAGGCATACACCATCATATACTGGGTGGGAACCAGGGCTCACCTATTAGCCACACCCTGTGCCTCTGTAGTTGGTACATCACATTTGGGATGCAGTTATTCCTCAGGACAAAGGCATCATGCACCAATCCAGGATACTTAGCATTGACGTGGGAGATGTACTGGTTTGCCAAGCATAACTATCTGCACATTCATAGAGTGGAAACTCTTACAATTCCTGATCACCTGTTCATTCTGGCGGGGGAGGACAAATGTAATATGTGTTCCATCAATCGCCCCAATTATACTGGGGATATGTTCCATTGCATAAAACCCATCCTCAACCAAGGGGAATGCAATGTAGCTGAACATGTGTTTTATCAGGGCAGACAACACGCTTGTCAGCACTATTGAGAACATTGGCTGTGACATTCCTGCTGTCAAGCCCACCGTCACTTGGAAAGAGCCAGTTGCCAGGAAATGGAGAACTGATAGCACTTGCACAAGAGGGGGGATCCCAGTGGGGTGACGGATAGCAGATATCAGGTCATGCTCCAATTGGGCACACAGCTCTATGATTGTGGCCCTGTCCAGTCTATAGGTGAGGATAATGTGCCTGTCCTCCAGTGTAGCCAATTCCACCAGGGGTCAGTATACGGGGTATGTCTCCATCTCCTATTCATCGGCAGTGGCAGGTATCTAAGGGACAAAAGAGTGAGGAGGCTGTCACAAACTGAACAATGGAGCCACAACAGAAGTCCACAATCTGTAAATATGTTTTTGGACAGAGTAATAAATGAAGTATGTGCCTATTTATCCTGTGACACAGCATTATTCCATAGGCCTGTTCCCCCCTGAAATGGCGTCCGCCTGTCCTGTGTGGAAGGACAGGTGGAAGTGAGGTAATGCCTCTGACGTGTACACCGTGGAGGTAGGTGATCGGGAACCGGTGTGCAAATCCTCATTGGTTATTATTGGGCCCTATGGGGTACAGTGGCCAATGGTGATCTACGCAGGTGGTGATGGTATGCACCGCTGCGGACGTGACCGCCATTTTCTATGGTGCTGGTGCAGTCAGTGACCCAGTGTACCCTTTGTCTGTATTCCCCCCTTTCTTGTTTTGTCATCCTGTCCTTATGTGCATTAGTATCATCTGGCGGAGGAGCAGAGGCACCGGCGACAGGGGGAGCTGCATCCCCCAGGACCCTGGAGGCAGAGTCCACCAACGCTGAGGGCACCAGTGAGACAGGGTGAGGGGAGCACCACGGCGGAGACTGGAGGGGACAACACAGACTCTGATACCTCCTCCTAAGGGAACTCCCTGGTGGTGGCAGACACGTCTCTGACCACCCCAGCTACAGGTACAGCCGCCACCCCCTTACCAGCACCGCCCTCCCAGCAGCCCCTCAGTGAGTTTCCAGTGCCCGCTCACCCAGGAGGGTGGACATTTCCTTCACCACAGGCACCTCAGGCCCTGCCCCAGTGAGCCCTGCTGCCCTGAGTGAGGAGGCTATTGACCTCCTGAGATCCATCTCTGTAGGGCAGTCAACCATTGTGAAGGCCATCCAAGGGCTGGCAGCCCAGATGCAGTAATCAAATGCATTCCTGGAGGGCATTCATGGTGGATTGGCGGCCCAACAGAGATCGATCCAGGCTCTGGCCTCCTCTCTGATGGCAGCCATTGTCCCTGTTTCTACCGTCCCCCCTCCAACTACCAGTTCCCAGTCCCATTCTGCTCAACCCATCCCAAGCACACAGCCAGACGAGCATGCACACAAGACAACACCCAAGAGTGTCACAGGTAAACACAAGCACCACACTTCATCCCACAGGCACTTACACACCATCCAGTTGCAGACACAACAACATCCATTATTTCCACTGTCTCCCCCTCCTCCTCCTTTTCCACCTCCCATCCAGTTATGTCCACATTCACACCTGCATGCACTACATCATCATCCGCTACCTGCATCATCACCACTCCAAGCAGAACACACACCTCACTGGCAGACACCTCCACAACATCCATGCACACGTCCCCTGTGTCCTCTCCCACCCTGTCTGTCCCCCCTCCTAAAGTACACAAACGCAAGCAGTCAGACACCCAACAGCTATCCATCCCACAACAGCATACAACCCATGCACCTGCACCCAAATCCAGCAGACAAACACCTCCAACAACAACTCCCTCATGCTCCATTCCCATTACTTCTCCCTCTTCCCACCCCAATGTCCCTAGATGGACCTCTTCCCTACTCCTCCCCCCGTCTTCCACGTATGGTCAGGGTATCAAGGACCCAGCCAAGCACCTCAGCCAAACAGTCCACGGGCCCAGTTTCAGCAACACCTACTCATGGGATTCCAGGCCACAAATACAGAAGGGGAAGGAGCTTGCAGCAGCCACCAAGAAGGGGAAGGAGCCAGCACCAGCCACCAAGAAGGCGAAGGAGCCTGCACCAGCAGTTGTCACAGAGCCCCTCACCGCCAGCCATCAGAGAATGCTGGGGCTGAGCATGAGCCTCCCAAAACCACCTTCACAGTGCAGCCATCGGAGGGTGCAGGGGCTGAGCAGGACCCTCCCACAACCACCACCAAAGTGCAGCCATTGGAGGGTGCAGGGGCTAAGCAGGAGCCTCCCACAACCACCACCACAGTGCAGCCGTCACTGCCAGTGGACACCATATAGTCCAGCCTCCATGGGCTGCTGTGCGGCTTGCCCCCACCAGAACAAGTGGTCAAGTCACCCACTCGAGAGACTGTGGCCATGCACTCCCCAGGACCAAGCACAGGGCATGTTGCCCCCTCCAGAACCAGTGGTCAAGACACCCACTCGAGAGACTGTGGCCTTGCACTCCCCAGGACCAAGCACAGGGCATGTTGCTCCCTCCAGAACCAGTGGGGTATTCACCCACTCGAGAGGATGTGGCCTTGTACTCCCCAGGACAAAGCACAGGGCATGTTGCCCCCTCCAGAACCAGTGGCCGTGTTTCCGCATCCGGCTGAGGTGCCCCCCTCAGATTCTTGCCTATTTGCCAGCTGATGCCCCTGTAGTGTTCTCTCTGTATTGGTGCAGGAATCGAGTGGGGCCTTGGACTTTGACCTGTTGCTGTGTGGCCCCTGAAAACTATGGACTGGGCAATGTCCCTTTTTTGTACATTTGTACATATCTGTTGCTTTACCACATCAACGTTTATTGTGATGTTGATCGTATTACAGTCACTTTAGTCAATTCCTGTTGTCCTTGCATTATTCAGCCGATTATCAGGGCCAAATTGTTTTCTTGTGCAGCTGGTTGTGTGTGTGCTGTGTTTGTGTGTGTGTCACTCTCGTTTTCCTCTCCCCCTCCCTTGTGTGCTAGGCAGCTGTACTCACCATCGTTGTCTTCGCCGGCATTGGTGTTCGTGGTGGAGCATGACATAGAAGTTCATCGGAAAGACTTGCAGTTCAGCGTGGTTCTTCCCTGAGTCTCCAATGGTGAGTCCTTTGACTTCTGTGCTCTGTTTCTGCCAGACTTTTGATGGCGTTGGTGCCGCCCCAGAAAAGGTGATGGATTGTGTTGTCATAATATGGTGGGCGGAACTTTGTCTTCTGCCTGGTTGTAGGCGGCTATAGCCGTGGTGACTGTTGTTTCTGCCCTGGCGGTCTGTGTGGTACATTGGCTGTCTTTTGGCGATATCACTGCCATGGTCATAATTTGGCTGTAGTTACCGCCAGCCTGTTGGCGGTATTACCGTCACTTTATCACCAACCACCAGGGTCGTAATGAGGGCCATAGACTTTTTTTGCTCCAAAAGAGCAAGAACTTAAGCCCATATTTATGGTCTGTTTGCACTGTTTTAGCATCATTTTATTTGATGCTAAAACAGCGCAAACTTAACTCCATATTTTTATTTTGACGCCAGACCCATCTAGCGTCGAAATATTGGAGAAAGCGTCATGTTGTGGATACGGCAAACTACCTTGCACTAATTAGGTGCAAGGTAGGAGTTCCCGTCTACAACATGATGCTAACCCCCTTACCGTCTTATTCATACTCCAGCACAGAACTATGCACAGGGAGAAGGTGGACCCAAATAATGACGCTAAGCCTGCTTAGCGCCGTTATTTAATGTCTGGGTCAGACCAGGAGTTAGGGTAACTGTGGACCGATTTCCATCGACAAACTCCATGGAATGGGCCCACAGATGCCAACCCCAAGCCCCAGCAACACCCCCACCCACACAAGAGGGGCACCATAGGATGGGGGACCCCATCCTGGGTGAGTATAGGTAAATATCTTTTTTTTAATGTGCCTTTGGGGGCCCCTTACATGGGGCCAAGTGCCTGATACTAGGTCTTATGGCTTTGCCCAGGGGACACAGGTCCCCTGTGCTGGCCATTTGGGTGATGAGTATGACTCCTGTCTTTACTAAGACTGGAGTCATTTTCAGTTGCTAGTGCGACAGAAAATGTTGCTAGGCTGGTTAGCGACATATTTATTGACGCAAACCAGTCTAGCGTCATTCCTGACCTCCTAGCACCTTTCACCCTACCGCCATCCCCCCCCAGCTTGTGTCTTTGTTTAAGACGCTAGCCTATCCTTAGCACCGGTGTGCGCCATTCCATAGATATGGGGCACAGCTGCCACTATTGAATGGCACTAGCCGGCACTAAGGATTTTGCAGTAAAACTAAATTAGCACAGTTTTGCAGTAAAAATCATAAATATGCACCTTAGTTCAAAGTGCTGAGATACAACTGACCTTCTATGTCATTTACAGAATACCCATTGGGATGATAATTTTCAGTTAATAATGATGGATGTGACCTCTTTATACACCACTATCAGTCATAATCTGGGATTAATAGCTTGTAAGTATTTCCTACAAAGAAATAAGATAAGGAAAAAGAGAATTAGAAGAGGAAGAAGAAGAACCAACATTTCTAAAGTACGACGTTCACCAATCATAGGTATCTTGGCACTGTGGCAACCAGATAAGGAAGTCCAGCCTAACCTCAAACATGAGTGTTGGAAAATTGGTTATTGGTAAGGGCAGGTAAGTATTTACACTTAGCAATAGGCCACTAACCTCCACTTAGGTCCAGTTAGGTATCAATAAATTAAACTTAGTTCAACCCTTGGTAGCTTGGCAATGAGCAACAAGGCTTAACTGAGGAGGAAAAGTGTAAAGCATTCAAGTATCACAAAACAGTAATTAAATAAAACACAGGAAACAGTTTAAAAATCCAAAATCAATTTATAAAAATAGAAAACATTTTTAGCTTTAAAATGACACACCACAACTAATAATTTCGGATAAAGGGAACCGGAGATATGATTTTTTTAAGAATTAATTCTTTTTAGCGCTTAGAAACTAATAGCACTAATCTTGTCATCTGGTCGCACCTCGACTGGGGCAAAGTCAAATTTTAAGGCCGAATGCGATGGAACACTGCTTGGCTACAGCCCGCAGGAGGTCTCAGTCAAAAGTTTACCTTAGGACTTAGTTGTTTTTCTGGAGATTTCTTCAGTGGGACCAAGTCGCCAGTCCAATCTGACCTCCTGGAATTCTCACTCGGATAGGCATTGTGAGAGCCCCTGGTGGAGATTTTTATATTCAGACTTAAACGATTTTTCGAGATGAAAATCCCTTGACCGGGGCAAACCTGAATCTTGATCTGACTCTTCAGGTACACTGCCTCGGAGGTCCCGGTCAACTTTCTACGTTCGGACTTAGTTACTTTTTCAGAGAGTTTCTTCACTGGGACAAACCTGCAAGTCAGGCTGGGTCACGGTTCAGGCAAGCAGGCTGGAGTTGCAGCGGCGGGCCAGTCCCTTTATGGAGCTTTTTTCAAAACATTCTCCAAACTACTCCAAATGTCTGGATCTTCTCCCACATGTTCTTTTAAGGTTCTTTTGAGGTCCAAAGCTCACCCCAAGGTTCCAGAAGCTCTGGGATGCTCCTTCAGGGTGCGGACTACAACACCCAGAATGCACCTGGTGCAAACTCCAAATTGGCCACTGGACAGTGGTCAGCAGGTCAGTTTCCTCAGGATTTGGTGCAGGGGACTCTGGTTAGCAATTCTTTTACCTGTAGCAAACAGGGAGTCCCTCCTTGAACCAGTTGAAGCCAGGCAAAGTCCTTCTTGTGGTGAAGCCCAAGTGTGCAGCTGGTGCAGTCCTCCAGAGTGCAGTGTCCAGGTG
This sequence comes from Pleurodeles waltl, assembly GCF_031143425.1. Taxonomy (NCBI): domain Eukaryota; kingdom Metazoa; phylum Chordata; class Amphibia; order Caudata; family Salamandridae; genus Pleurodeles; species Pleurodeles waltl. Next base: position 836,822,746 of record NC_090437.1, read on the forward strand.
CAGGTCGGGGGTCCAGCAGGGCAGTCCTTCTTCTCCTGTAGTTCTTCCTTGTAGGGATCCGAGGTGTGGGTGCAAGTCTGCCAATGTTATCCTTGCTCCTGGGTGAAAAGTAGGGGGGTCCTGGTTCTCCAATCCGGTGCAGGGTCCTTCCCCCTGTGATGACCACTTCCTGTGGGAAGTGTGGCAAAAATAAATCCCATGGAGCAGCATTCCTCAAAAATCCATCATGGCTGAAATTGATTTTTGGAGGTTACATCTGGCTGCGCCCACCCACTGGTGTGTCTAACGATCCTAAACACACCTCTATCCTGCCCTCTCCTAATCTAATCAAGGGGGCACCTCATTTTCTGGGTTTGCAGAATGTGAGGGAGGTGCTGGGTTGCTCCAAATGTCTTTCCCTGCCTTTGAAGACCAGTTTGGCAGCCCTCCCCTTCCTGCTTTTTCATATGCTGAGGGAAGTTCTCCTCCCCAAGGCACATCTCTTTGTGTTGAGTCCAGGCTACTTCACAACTCATCAAGGCAGCCTGGCCAGGCTGCCAGAGGCTGGCCAATTAGAGCAAAGCACTACAGGGCTGAAGTTGGCAACTTTTTAGGTGAAGTTTAAAACGCTTTACCTGAACAAGTTATATTAAATCCAACAATTGAACATTGCGGGATTTATTATAACACTTAAGGGGACTTTATAAATTTAAATAAAGTCTTGCCATTCTAGCCTATGGAGGCCATTAACCACAATGAGGAAAACACTAATTTGGCTGTTTTACTTCATCAAGCTCATAAGGGCACACCTTAGGAGTGACATATGTAAAAATAAGGTACGTTAAGACTTTGGAAGTACTTTCAATTCCAAAGTCGAATTTTCATGTAACTTTAATTTAAAAGCAGCCAGCAAGGCAGGCCTGCCTTTAAAATGACACTGGGCACCTCAGCAGTGCACCTATGGATGCACTACCTATGCTAGGGTCCCTAAACCTACATGCCCTACCATATAGTAGGGACTTATAGGTAGGTTAATATTGCCAATTATAATTTGCCTAATTTGCGTATCCACTTTACACAGAGCACTGGCCCTGGGACTAGTAATCAGTACCCAGGGCACAGCCAAGAGTCAGTAACCACCAGTATGTGTCCAAAAGGTTTGAGTGTGACCAGGGTAAAAAGGAGGACTTTCCTACAATGAGGGGCTCAGGGAACCTCCACCCAACCCCCTCAGTACAGACATCTATAATTACAACCATGCAACTGGAAATGATAGAGGCTGCCCTTATTAAAAATCATTTCCTCTTTGGGAAACAGATTTTCCACCAGATTTGAGGCACTGTAATGGGCAATTCTCTAACCCTGAGTTATACATATCATACTATTGGGTGATGGGAAAAGGAATTCCCTGTGTTAAAAACATGAGCAGTATCTAGATAACATTTAGTGTTACAGTTCATCAATGAGTTATTTTAATCTGAAATTCAAGCAATGTTTCAAGTCATATTATAAAAGCCTGAATAACAACCCAGTTAACATTAATTTACCCTGTGCTCTTTGTTGTGAAAAAATGGTATCTTAATCACTCTGATTTATATACGAGAGAGTACAATAGAAACAACAATATACAGAAAATCTATCATTCGATCATTCATCATACAATCATGACAGAAATCTGAAATGAAGAGTTACATATGGGGACATGTTGAGAATCAAAAAGAATTGTTCAGCTGAAAAAGAAAGGCAAGAGAATGTTGCAAAGGTCAGAAATAGATTTTTGACTCATCTCAGTCTTTTGAATGTGATCAATAGAGCACAGGATTGCATGATGTGTGTTAGAAATGGGGTCTCTATTTGGCAGTCAGTTTATACCCAGTCCAAGAAGGGACCCTCACTCTAGTCAAGGTAAGGAAGTTGCAGACCTAAGATAACCCCTGCTCACCCCCCTGTTAGCTTGGCACAATCAGTCAGGCTTATCTAAGGGGCAATGCCTAAACTATTTGTACAGACACACACAGAAACACAGTTAAAACACTACAAAAATACTCCACACCAGTTTAAAAAAAATAGGCAATATTTGTCTAAATCAAACAAGACCAAATCGACAAAAATCCCACATACACAAGTAAAGATATCAAACTTTTCAGTAGAAAGAGTCTTAATCCATAAGACTCAATGGATGCATTATTTTAGCACAAAGTACCCGGTATGCATCAAAAATAAAGCTGCAGGGGCGAACGTGCATCAGAAAAGCAAGTGATGTGTTGATTCCTTATTCGCAAGTGAGGTCAAGTGTCAATTCTTTCTCCGCCGGGTAAGCAATGGGTTGAATCTTTCCTCTCTGAGCAGGAATATGTTGATTTGTGGACAAGCAGTCTCAGGTCCATGTGGTGATTTGGACATCCAGAGACAATGCGTGGAAAATCCAGACACACAGCGATGATGAATCCATGCTGAGCTGCCAATGCTTTGAATTCACCGGCGCTAAATCGATTTTTCAGCTGCAGTACAGTTGCTCCATCGATTTTTTTGCCGCTCAGCTCCGGTGTGTGGATTTTCACCTTGTGTTCACCATCTTCTCCTTTTAAGGCCCAGGGACTGGATGTGACACCACCTGGCAAGGTAGGGGTCTCAGCAAGATACCCCAGGTGCTGGCAAATAAAGTATTTGATTGACCTGAGACTTCACAACGTGGGTCAATCTCAGTCCAAGCCCTTGGAGAAACTTCACAAACAGGATTTCGAAAGAAAAGTCCAGTCCTTTTACATCTAAGGCAAAAGCAGCAGCAGCAGACCAGCAAAGCAGCAGGCAGAGTGACAGGTCCTTCTCAAGCATCAAGCTCTCTCCTTGGCAGAGATTCCTCTCAATCCAGAAGTAACCTAAAGGTTTGGGATTTTGGATCTACTACTTATACTAATTTCTGCCTTTAAATAGGAAAACTTCAAAGGAAAGTCTTTGTAGTGCACAAGACACTGCCTCTTCCTTGCCCTGCCCCAGCCACACTCTAGAGGGGGAGAGACTGAATTGTGAGGAGACAGACACAGCCCTTTCAAGTGCATCTCCTCCCTCCCTCTCCAGCCCAGGAATACTCATCAGGATATGCAGGACACACCTCAGCTCCCTGTGCCACTGTCTAGAGTGAATTCACAAACAGTCCAACTGTCAGTCTGACCCAGATGTAGATTCAGCAGCCAAGCAGAGGCACAGGATGGTTAAGCAAGAAAATGCCCACTTTCTAAAAGTGGCATTTTCAAACTGACAATCTAAAAACCAACTTTCAGCGGTGTGTGGCATTACAGTCCCTCAGTGCCCAGCGGGGATGTGGCTGCCGGGGCCCTCCAGGTCACTGACGCTGGCGGTGGTCTCCGGACCAGTGACGATACTGCTGCCCTCCAGGGTACTGACTCTGGCGGTGGTCTCCGGACCAGTGACAATACTGGTGCCCTCCAGGGCACTGACTCTGGGGATGGTCTCTGGACCAGTGATGATACTAGTGCCCTCCAGGGCACTGACTCTGGTGGTGGTCTCCGGACCAGTGACGACAGTGCTGGCGGTGGCGTCCCGGCCAGCGGGGAGGATGGCGGCCTTCTCCGCCGTGCTGCTCTTCCAAGACTTTGGAGTCTTCTTCTGCCCCTTTACCACCTTGGAGGAGTCACAGCTGACTCGGCACTCCCCCGGGACCCTTGTGAGCTGTTTTGCCGGCAGGAGTCTTCACCCTCTCCCGTCGGCCACTTTCCAACTTAAGGTGCTTTACAGGGGGTGGACTGGCAGTGCTTTGGCTCCGTGTCACACTGGCTGCCCAGGTGGCCAGTGCACTCCACACACCTTTAACACGCACCACTGGTACCAGACTTTTTTTTGGCTGAGGTGCTACTACGGGACCTATGAATTGGAGGGGTGGGGGTGGTGGGAAAGAGGTCAACGTTGCTGAGGAAGAGTTTCTGACGAACACTGGGATGGGTAGCTGGAGGGGGTCTGGGAGTGGAGGAAGAGGAGGTGGTTGTAGGAGGTGTAACTTTAGGTGATTTGGGTGCTGGTGCAGGTACTGGAGGCTGTCGTGAGGTGGATGGATGTTGGGTGTGTGGGTGCCCGCGTTTGTGTACTTTGGGAGGGGGCGTCACAGACACACTGGGAGTGGACACAGGGGACGTGTAAATGGTAGTGGGGGTGGTGAGTGCAGGTGAGCGGGTGTGGTGCTGGGAGTTCTGGTGCGAGTCCTAGTGCCTGTAGATGTAGTGCATGCAGGTGAGAGTGTAGACGAGACTGGGAGGGAGGAGGGAGACGAGGAGGAGGGGGACACAGTGGAGGCAGTGGATGTTGCTGTGTCTGTATGTGGGTGATGCTTGTGAGAGTGCCTGTGGGTTGTGTGGTGCTTATGTTTGCCTGAGCTACTTTTGTGTGTTGAGGTGTGTGCATGCTTGTCTGATGTTGTGCTTGGGATAGGCTGGGGTACATGGGACTGGGTCTGGGTGGAGGAAGTTGGAGGGGGGAGGCTAGACACAGGGACAATGGCTGCCATCAGTGCTGAGGCCAGAGATTGCAAGGTTCGATGAAGGGCAGCCTGACCAGAATGAATGCCCTCCAGGAATGCATTACTGTGTTGCAACTCCCTTTCTACACCCTGGATGGCATTCACAATGGTAGACTGCCCAACAGTGAGTGACCTGAGGAGGTAAATGGCCTCCTCACTGAGGGCAGCAGGGGTGACTGGGGCAGGGGCTGAGGTGCCTGGGGCGAAGGTGATGCCAACCCTCCTGGGTGAGCAGGCACGGAGCGAAGGCTGAGGGGCTGCTGGGAGGGCGGTGCTGGTAGAGGGGGTGGTGGCTGTACCTGTAGAAGTGGGGGGCACAGATGGTTCCGCCACCACAAGGGAGCTCCCATCAGCGGACGAGTCCGTGTCACTGTTTGGTGATCCGGTGACCGACGTGAAGCTCCCCTCGCTCTCCGTCCCACAGGTGTATTCAGAGTCTGTGGTGTGGCTCTCCGTGGCCATGTGGGATGCAGCTCCCTCATGCTCCGGTGTCACTGTACTCCACCTGATGATGCTGATGCACAAAAGAACAGGGAGAGCACAAAAAGGGGGGGGACGACAGAAGAAAGACAGGTTGAGTGCATGGCTTACCGCTACAGTTGGCGGACAATAGACACAGCAGCCCCCTGCACTACGCCGTGCTCTTGGCCTCTACAGATGCAATTCCTGGGATCTGGCCTACATGGCTATGGTGGAGATCTGCACACATAGATGACACAGGAGCATGTATACCTGTACTTGGCACTCTACAGAGGTGGGGTGGAGTGCCACATGGCCTGCATTCCGGAGGGGCCTAGCCTACGTAACTCGCCCTGGCCTAGGGAAACCCACAGCCCTCCTCCCCCACCCAGACCCCTCCACTGCGCGCAAAGTCTGCTGAATGATGTTGTACTCACCCCCTTGTGTCTGCTGTGATGCCCTCAAGCGCCCATCCAACTCAGGGTAGGCCACCGCCAGGATCCTGAACATCAGGGGGGTCATGGTGCGACGGGCACCCCTCCCACGTTGGGAGGCCATCCCCAGATGAGCCTCCACCGTCTTCTTGCTCCAGCGGCGAATGTCCTCCCATCTTTTACGGCAGTGAGTGCCCCGTCTCTGGTGGACCCCCAGGGTCCGGACGTCCTTGGCGATGTCACGCCAAATGTCCTTCTTCTGGTGGGCGCTGACCTACATGACATGTACAGGGGAAGAAGAGAAGTCATTACCAACTGCACCGTCGAAGTGAGTGGCCCCCATCCCTACCCTTGCCATTTGGCACATGCATTCACAGTCCTTCATGGTCGCTGACCTCTGCCCCCTTCCTATTGACATCCAGCCCTCTCCACCCAGCATAGCCCATACAACGTGCTCCCTGTGTATTTACCTGTTGGTCTGGAGGACCGTAGAGTAGCGTGTACTGGGGGAGGACCCTGTCGACTAGCTTCTCCAACTCCTGAGCAGTGAAGGCAGGGGTCCTTTCCCCAGACGCAGCAGCCATTGTCTCTTCCAGTGCGAGGTCACAGCAGCACTTGCAGTGTAGGTCCTCTCCTGTCGAAGATCAGGTATCGGGTGATTTAACAGATAGAAAATGGCGGTCACGTCCGCGGCGGTGACGTCCGCGGAGGTGCGTATCATCACCGCCGGCGCACTTCATCATTGGCTCCTGGGACCCATAGGGTCCAATGTTAACCAATGCAGCACTGCGCCGCGGTCTACGACCGCCTACCGCGACGGTGTACAACGCCAGCGCAGTTACCTCACATCCCATTGTCCCACTTTAGAGGTCAGGCAGCCGCCATTTCAGGGGCCCACATGGCTTCATTTACTACTGCGTCACACATACCTAGGCCTACACTCAACACACATACAGGAAGAGTTTTGTATTTGTTGTCGTGTTCTGTGTAGCTGTGGGTACATACCTGGGAATTTGTTGACTCTGTGGTCGCTGTTGTCCTTCTTAGGCACCGTCAGCTGGGACTTTTGAGGAGATGGCGGAATCCTCCGGTGTACCGACTGCTGGTGGACCTGTTAACAATGGAGGAGCGACATTTGATCATCACCTACAGGTTTGACCGTGCCACAATCCAGGAACTGTGTACCCAGTTGGAGCCAGACCTGATCTCACCAATCCGCCATCCCACAGCAATACCCCCTGAAGTGCAGGTGCTATCAGTGCTCCATTTCCTGGCAAGTGGATCATTTCAAACAACAGTGGCCATGGCATCAGGGATGTCCCAGCCTATGTTTTCCAACGTGTTGTCCAGAGTGTTGTCTGCCCTGCTGAAACACGTAAGGAGCTACATCGTTTTCCCTCAGGTGGAGGATTTGGCTACAGTGAAAGGTGACTTCTATGCCCTGGGACATATCAACAACATCATAGGTGCTATTGATGGCACCCATGTAGCTCTGGTCCCCCCACGCAGGAGTGAACAGGTGTACAGGAACCAGAAGAGTTATCATTCCATGAATGTACAGATGGTTTGTTTGGCAGACCAGTACATCTCCCAGGTAAATGCTATGTTCCCTGGCTCAGTGCATGACGCCTACATCCTGCGGAATAGCAGCATCCCGTATGTGATGGGTCAACTCCAGAGATACCGGGTGTGGCTATTAGGGGACTCTGGTTACCCCAACCTGTCCTGGTTATTGACCCCAGTGAGGAATCCCAGTACCAGGGCAGAGGAACGCTACAATGAGGCCCATGAGCGGACTAGGAGGGTGATCGAACGCACCTTCGGCCTCCTGAAGGCCAGGTTCAGGTGCTTCCATATGACAGGTGGTTCCCTATTCTACTCACCAAGGAAGGTGTGCCAGATCATCATCGCCTGCTTGATGCTTCACAATCTTGCTTTGCGACGCCAGGTGCCTTCTCTGCAGGAGGATGGTCCAGATGACGGTGTTGTGGCAGCTGTGGAGCCTGTGGAGTCTGTGGACAGTGATGAGGAGGAAGCTGAGGAAGAAGACATAGACAACAGCGAGTCAGTCATACAGCAATATTTCCAGTGACACACAGGTGAGAACAATTTTTTTACTATTACATTCACTTTCACACTTCTACCTCTATCCTGTCTGTCAATTAGTAGCAGTATTTGGTAACTGAGTTGTACATTTCCATTACGGTTTCACAGGTGTGGTTACCAACATGTGTCATCTGCTTGCATCCTTCATGGACTTGTGATGTGTGACATAGGTATGTTGGCATTACATTTGAAAACGCATTTTGTCACTGTCATTGCTAATACACATTTTCAAAATCACAGACTGACTCCAGATTGTTTTGTGGTTCAAGGGTGTTTATTGAAGTGCTAATTATTGGAGGGGGTGGCAAAATGGTGATGGGTGATGGTGGAGGAATGTCCATGGCAGAGTCCAGTCTATTAGTCTCACAGGTGCACTGCCCATATGGGCATAGGAAGTGGAGCTGGGGCAGTTCCAATCTGGACAGGGTAACAAAGTGAGACAGTGGGAGGACAATCAGGGTGGTCTCATTTCCTGACAGGGGTCTTGCCATCTTGCTCTGTCCTGTTCCTGGATCTCAGGGACCGCTTGCGGGGTGGTTGTCCGTCTGCAGGGGGTGGGGTGCTGGTGTGGTGGTCCTGTGGCAGGGCGTCCTGTCCACTAGCGCCGGCGGAGGTGGTGGGCAGTTCATCGTCCATGCTAGTGTCAGGGGCCCCTTGGAGTGCCACAGTGTCCCTCATGGTCTTTTGTATGTCCTTCAGCACCCCTACAATGGTGCCCAGGGCAGAGCTGATGGTTCTGAGCTCCTCCCTGAACCCCAAATACTGTTCGTCCTGCAGGCGCTGGGTCTCCTGAAACTTGGCCAGGACCGTAACCATCGTCTCCTGGGAGTGGTGGTATGCTCCCATGATGGAGGAGAGGGCCTCGTGGAGGGTGGGTTCCCTTGGTCTGTCCGCCCCCTGTCGCACAGCAGCCCTCCCAGTTCCCCTGTGTTCCTGTGCCTCCATCCCTTGGACCGTGTACCCACTACCACTGCCCCCAGGTCCCTTTTGTTGTTTCGGGTGGTGGGTTACCCTGGGTTCCCTGTAGTGGTGGACACACCGCTGATTGGCGTGTCCTGGGTACGGAGGTATGGGCCCGCTGGGTGGGTGCTGTGCTGGTGTTACCAGAGGGTGGAAGGTCAGTGTTGGGCTGTGCCTGTGCAAGGGGAACTGACTGTCCCGAGGCCCACGATGGTCCGGGCTGGTCATCTGGATCCACTTGGCCAGAGCTGCTGTCGTCACTGTGGGCCTCTTCTGTGGGTGGAGTGGAGATGTCTGGACCCTCCTGTGTGGTGACGTTACGTAGTGGTCCTGCAGGGGTATAAGAGCATGATTATTGCATGTGTGTGTGTAATGGTGTGCAATGGGTGGGTGTGCATGTACCCCAGGGCAAGCATTCCTGTGTGGGGGCTTGTATGATGAGCAAGACCTGCTCCTCCTATGTTGTTAGTTGTGGGGGAGGAGGTGGGGGTCCGCCGCCAGTCCGCTGAATCGCAATGTTGTGCCTGGAGACCACTGAACGCACCTTCCCCCGTAGGTCGTTCCACCTCTTCCGGATGTCCTCCCGATTTCTTGGATGCTGTCCCACAGCGTTGACCCTGTCGACGATTCTTCGCCATAGCTCCATCTTCCTGGCTATGGAGGTGTGCTGCACCTGTGCTCCAAATAGCTGTGGCTCTACCTGTAGGATTTCCTCCACCATGACCCTGAGCTCCTCCTCGGAAAACCTGGGGTGTCTTTGGCGTGACATGGGGTGGTGTAGGTGATGTGTGGGGTGGTGTATGTGTTGATGAGTGTGGTGATGTGTGGTGGTGTGGGGTGTTTTGAGCGTGGATGTTGTACGGGTGATGGTGTTGTGTGCCTCTGTGTGGTGGGGTTGTCTATTGCTGTAGTCTCTCTCTGGCCTTCTTTCAGATTTTTTGGTCGTAGGGGTTTGTGGGTGATGTGGGTGTGTGTTTTATATTGTGTTGGGTGTGTGGGAGGGGTGTTTGTATGTTTGTCAGGTGTGTGTATTTCGAATTGTCCAATGTGGCGGTGTTTTGGAGATGTGTGTGTATTTTGAGCGCAGCGGTGTGTACCGCCAATGGAATACCGCGGTTGAAAGACCGCCGTGTGGATTCGTGGGTCGTGATAGCATGGGCGTGTTTCTGTTGGCGTGACGGGGGAGGTTTTGTTTTCGCTAGTTTATCACTGACCTTTGGTGTGGCGTACTTGTGTGGGTGTCTGAATTTCAGCGGATTCCGAGATGTGGGTCATAATAGCTGTGGCGGAATTCCACGGCCGCAGCGGTGTATTGGCGGTCTTCTGCACGGCGGTAATCGCCTTTTACCGCCAATGTTGTAATGACCCCATAGTCACACAACTAAAGCTACAGGAGTCCAAATATATTATTGAATTCAAAATGGACCCAGTCAGGTTGAGGAACTATTTGTAGACTTGTAGAAATTAAGAAGTGTCACATTATCCATTTATCATATCTAAAATCTGCAAATTGATGAATGGCATTGACCAGTGCTTTATTCGTACTAGTGGTTTCCAGTGCTCAGCACCAGCACTAAGTTGTCAAACCCGGCACTTGTGACAGTATGGCACATGGTGGTGCGGTCTGTCTAATTTTGAGATGAGCACAACAGTAGCTGTTTATTAATTCAGAATACAGTAAAAATGATTAATACCTGCCACCCAAGCCATTCTGTGGGAGCCTGGAATAGTCTGAATTGTCCAACTTGTAAGCGTGTGATGGTTGTTACTTTTGTTGTTCTGTCATTGGCAGCCCTGGCGGAAGGATTGGTTGTTGGAAGTTGCAGTAGACTCCCAACGAGCGCCCTGGCACTTATTGTTTTACAAATTAAGCTCTGACATTGACTACATGAATGTAAATATTTTGGGTCACTTTGATTTATTGTAGCATATGCATAGTTTAGTTATCTGTTTTGTTTTGCATATTTATGGTTGTCGTTCTAAATGAGAATATAAAAATGATAATAAAAGAATACAAAAATTAGAACAACTCAATTATAAGAAGACTCCCAAATCCCCATTAGCCAGATGTTACAGCAAGTTAAGTAGAGTGAATCTAGTTCTGGTACAAGGTATTAGACAACATATGTTATTGACCGAGCTAGTCCACTAAAGGGCAAGATTGAAAACCAAGGCACAATTGGGTAGGTCATGCACAGACAAAGTGGAGTAAATTTGACTACAATCCACAACTGAACTTGGGATATAGTTTGCTGCTTTCCAGACAGGGTACTGTGTAAGAGAGATCTGAAATATGCTTGACGTTACTTTCAACAAGAATGTGGTGAAACATCATTAGAGTGTCCTTTGTGCATATTGCAATCCCATATTGAAAAACAACATGCAAATTAGTGACAACTGTAATGATAGAAATATACGTGGAACGACTTTTGGCAAGATTGTATATTTACATTTTTTAAAACATAAGGGGTTATGGAATTGATAAAATGTCTTGGCTATGATTTCCAGTATTCTTACACCTGGAGCAAAAAGAAAGATTTGATGATGGTCCTGTTCCATGAATAAAACCCCAGTCAAAATGCATTTTAATTGTGTTCATTACCGAAAAGACATGGAATTAAAGCAAAACTTTTCCAATAATCAAAGTTCCTTTTTTGGGGGAAAACATATGGGCAGGAGTGGTTTCTCTATAAGAATGGCACCACATATACTGGCAGTGCATCGTGGGAAATTGGAACCGTGTCAGCCATTGACATTTGTTCCAACTCAGCATTGAAGCATTACTATGCTAATAATGCATCCATTGAACTTTGGCCTGACACATTGAAGAGTTTGGGGTCAAAACTCACGTCAGGATAAAAGCTATCAATCCTTACAGATGATTCTTTTTGGGCATATTACATAATTATTCAATGAGAGTTGATTATGATATGTTTGGCTATTTTTTCAGCAAACATATAGAGATATTTCTTATAAGTAATTATCTTTGATTTAATGTTCTACTCTGTCTCAGAAAAGAATACACTATTCTGTCTCTGAACCAGACATTGATTAAAGTAAGGAGATATTGAAGGGGAATTTAAAGAATTGTATTGATCATTCAGTGGCAAATTCAAAGAAAGCTATGGCCACCTCAGTCAGAAATGGCATAGGACACTGGTAAGAATGTCAAGGAGATGATTATGACCCAGGCCCAGACTGCTGGTGGTAGCAGGTGTAAGTTGTCTAGTGGAGAACCAGGCTGCTGACTCTCCAGAATAATGCATTACATAATTTCTAAAGAAACAATTGGCAGATTCCACCAAACAATGAACACATACGTCTAATAAAGTCAATTTCAATGTTTTTGTGATTTAGAAATATTGGTCTAAATGGGATGTAGTTCTTAATGTATATACTATATATCTATTAAAAGATTGTTTACATTCATTTGCCACATACTAGCCATGGTGTAAGTTTCTTTGAACTTTGATGTGTCATAATTGAAATGACTATAGACTTTTGTGAATCCATTATATCTCACAGCTAATTACTTATATTGTTTTGTGTGCTCCACATGATGATTTTTATATAGTTGTGTTTACTGGCTTAGGTATCTCCCTATCCCAGTATAAATATTTGGCAACAAATATGTTTTCTTGTGTATGAGCACCTTTATTACATCTTTTATAGATATACAGGAGGATGCAGCCATCTTAATATTGACATATTTATATTGTAAAGTCACATTGGGCACAGATTTACAGTCTGCTTTGTTGAGCTTCTTTGCTGTCAGTAACACAACTGAGGATGGTCTATCTGATTCTGTTCTGGCTGCAACACCCTTTCTAGACTCTCTCAGACCAAAGTAGAACAGGTGTTGAAAAAACATACACATTTCAATCTTCCAACTTTCAGAATATTGATGCCCATTCAGATGCTGACACAAGCCAAGATAATGATACAGGCATGGGCTTGGAATGATTTGAGCCCGAGAACAGCAAGCAGAGGAGAACATCAAAGTTTATTAATGAAAACACCCTGCAAGGGAGTTCAGAGATCATTGATGGAACAGGGATACTTTTCTTCAAAGCTTTCTTATTATTTCGTACATCACTTGAGTGGGCCACTCTCTCTCATGCTGCAGCTTATATCAAGGATAGGATTTTTTAAAGGGCTTTGGTAAATCAGTCTAAAATAGGTTAAAATCAGAGATGCACTTCTATTTGATATTCACACGTACTTCCCACTCTGAACAACAACCAGAAACTCCTAGCATATTTCACTAAATATGGAAAATACATGAGAATTGTATAGATAGAGCTTGGATGAGTTGATTGACATCATGGGGCTGGTGAAAAAAAACTTTGATGTGGCTGAACAAGAAAAAGAGAGTTTAGTCTTGTTGACTTTGCAGAATTATTGTGCTGATTCAAACTCTAATTTGCTTTGTTGGCAATGCTAATGTGGTCATGTCTCCAGCATGCCACAAGGGTCTTCCCATTGAGATCATTAAGATCTATTTTATGCTTGCAGAACTGTAGTCCATGGAACTGGATCTATCAGCTCAAAAACTGTTGTTTAGACACAACTTCAAAAAGTACACCTCTACATGTGTCTATTCTATTGACAGAGCCCAGGTGTAACTACGTAAAGTTGTGCTTTTGGGACTACCAAATAGAAGAGGAGTAAATTCTACCAGACACTTCATGTTTAATACCAGAGCCCAATTATTCCATTACAATGGTCTTCACAGTTATCAGTCCAGCAGACCATCCTTCTTTCCACAGGTAAGTGTACAGTCTACGCTACTTGCTTTAGAGGTTGAATTAAAAAAAATTCTGGATACCTGGCTCTGTATTTCAACAGATCCCTGATTAATACTAACTGCTACAGTTCACCACATTGAATTCCTACCAGATCCAGTTCAAACTTTGCTTCCAAGTTCCTTTTATCTTTCTCGCACAGATCGAGTCTTAGAAACATTTTGGTGGCTAGACCACATTCAGGCATGGAAAAGCAGAGCCGTCTTCAATTCCAAACTGGATCTTCATTTTGAATGTGATGCAAGATTATGCAAGAATTGTGTAAGTGGGAGAGCACATAGATGCCCTTGCTGAATTGGAAACATATGGGCCCTGATTATGAGCTAGGCGGGCGGAAAAGCCCACCCGCCAAACTCCAGCTGTCAGGTTACCACCTATGGGGCAGCCCTCCCATGGCCCCTATTATGAGTTTCCCAATGGGCCAGTGGGAAACAGCCCACAACATTGACGACGGCTCTTAATCGAGCCAGCAGCAATGTTGTGGTACGTCGGGTGCAACAGCACCAGTTGCGCTTTTCATTGTCTGCTAAGCAGAGTGTCCCGGTGCTTGCAGAGAGAAGTCTTTGCTATCCCTGAGACTTCAACAACAGGAGGCAAGCTCAGTTTTAAGCCTTTGGAGAGTTCTTCACAAGCAGGAAGGCACACAAAGTCCAGTCTTTGTCCTCTTGCACAGGCAGAAGCAGCAACTGCAGGATAGCTCCACAAAGCACAGTCACAGGCAGGGCATCTCTTCTTTCTCAGCTCTTCAGCTCTTCTCCAGGCAGAGGTTCCTCTTGGTTTTCAGAAGTAATCTAAAGTCTGTGATTTTGGGTACCTTTCTTATACCCATTTTGCCGTTTGAAGTAGGCTTACTTCAAAGAAAAGTCTCTCTTGTTTGTGAAATCCTGCCTTGCCCAGGCCATGCCCCAGACACACACCATGGGGTTGGAGACTGCATTGTGTGAGGGCAGGCACAGCCCTTTCAGTTGTGAGTGACCACTCTTCCCCTCCCTCCTAGCACAGATGGCTCATCAGGATATGCAGGCTACACTCCAGCTCCCTTTGTGTCACTGTCTAGAGAGAGGTGCAAACAGCCCAACTGTCAGACTGACCCAGTTAGGGAATCCACAAACAGGCAGAGTCACAGAATGGGTTTAAGCAGGAAAATGCTCAGTTTCAAAAAGTGGCATTTTCAAACACACAATCTTAAAATCAACTTTACTAAAAGTTGTATTTTTAAATTGTGAGCTCAAAAACCTCAAACTCCACATGTCTATCCTCTCCCAAAGGGAATCTACACTTTAATCATATTTAAAGGTAGCCCCCATGTTAACCTATGAGAGGGATAGGCCTTGCAACAGTGAAAAACAAATTTAGCAGAATTTTACTGTTAGGTCATATAAAACACATGAGTAGATGTCCTACCTTAAACATACACTGCACCCTGCCCATGGGGCTACCTAGCGCCTACCTTAGGATTGTCTTATATGTACGAAAAGGGAAGGTTTAGGCCAGGCAAGTGGGTACACTTGCTAAGTCGAATTGGCAGTTTACAGCTGCACACACAGACACTGCAGTGGCAGGTCTTAGCCATGTTTACAGAGCTACTAATGTGGGCGGCACAACCAGTGCTGCAGGCCCACTAGTAGCATTTGATTTACAGGCCCTGGGCACCTCTAGTACACTGTACTAGGAACTTACCAGTAATTCAAATATGCCAATCATGGATGAACCAATTACATACACATTTTGTATAGGAGTACTTTCTCTTTAGCACTGGATAGCAGTGGTAAAGTGCCCAAAGTAACAAAAACAGCAAAAACAGAGTCCAGCACACATCAACAACCTGGGAACAGAGGCAAAAAGTTAAGTGAGACCACGCCAAGGATGAAAAGTCTAACACCTATTAAAACATAAGTATCCCTCCTTTGCCATCATTTAAAGTGTTATGGGATGTCAATTTAGTGTTGAATTTGGTGTGTTTTTGTTTTAGCAATGCTTGTCTTTCAATAAATAACAGTAAAGCTAATGATGATTTTATGTCCAATGTCCTCCAAAAGTGCGTCTGACATGAAAGCATTAGTTATGATTGATACAGTGTTTACTCTTTCTGGAGAACTTTTTACCATTTCCAGGATGACAAAACCTCTTATTTCTACTGTTGAGTATGCTGCTCCCCGAATCCTACTATCTTTCATAAAACAATGTTATTTACCATTATCGCCTGCAACTCCTCCCAGATGGGGTAAATGGACTATGATATTTCAGTCTTTAGGGCTCATTTGTCCAGGTGGACCATGGCTTTCAATGTTTTCAATTTGGGCTCAGGGTTGGAGAGAAATCTGAGGGATCCGATCTGTCTTTGGCTTTAACATTAAAAACTTTTCAATATAAACATGTGCTACATCCATTCACGTCTGTAATATTTCAATTTTAAAATAGCATAATATGTGCCTCCAATTGTGTAATAATATCCAGATTTTAAGTGACTGTGGTACTAAATGACTATTTGTTAAATGATTGAGAAAAGTATTTGTAAGCCTACGTGATTTGTTCACAACCCCAGTAGCATTCTTTAGTGCACTCACTTTTAGGCTATATATACCAGTAACACAGTGCAATGCAGTTCTTATCTGACTGTAAAATATTTGGCCCCAGCAGAGATATAATTGTGCCTGCTAAATTGGCAGAATATAATAACTTTGTGTTATGTTTGTAATGAGGAGTTGCTGCCAAATTGTACCAATCAGTCTGTGGCGGAATTATTCTCCCATTTACAAATTGTGATGTTCATCGGAACAACGTGAGGCTCAACATGTACCTGCGAGTGTGAGCGAGATTTGCTGGCCCAGGGCAATTTCCAATCGTCACCAAGCCTTACGCTGCCATTTTGTAACACTGGTGCATCCGAGTAGATTTTCTACTCGAAAAGCAGCTAAATCAACTTGAAAACACCTTTTCGAGTGACAATTCTACTTGAACAGACGGTTCCGAATTTTTTGTGAATTATTTCTTCACAAGAATGAATTCTTTTTAGCGCTTAGAAACTAATAGCACTAATCTTGTCATCTGGTCGCACCTCGACTGGGGCAAAGTCAAATTTTAAGGCCGAATGCGATGGAACACTGCTTGGCTACAGCCCGCAGGAGGTCTCAGTCAAAAGTTTACCTTAGGACTTAGTTGTTTTTCTGGAGATTTCTTCAGCGGGACCAAGTCGCCTGTCCAATCTGACCTCCTGGAATTCTCACTCGGATAGGCATTGTGAGAGCCCCCGGTGGAGATTTTTATATTCAGACTTAAACGATTTTTCGAGATGAAAATCCCTTGACCGGGGCAAACCTGAATCTTGATCTGACTCTTCAGGTACACTGCCTCGGAGGTCCCGGTCAACTTTCTACGTTCGGACTTAGTTACTTTTTCAGAGAGTTTCTTCACTGGGACAAACCTGCAAGTCAGGCTGGGTCACGGTTCAGGCAAGCAGGCTGGAGTTGCAGCGGCGGGCCAGTCCCTTTATGGAGCTTTTTTCAAAACATTCTCCAAACTACTCCAAATGTCTGGATCTTCTCCCACATGTTCTTTTAAGGTTCTTTTGAGGTCCAAAGCTCACCCCAAGGTTCCAGAAGCTCTGGGATGCTCCTTCAGGGTGCGGACTACAACACCCAGAATGCACCTGGTGCAAACTCCAAATTGGCCACTGGACAGTGGTCAGCAGGTCAGTTTCCTCAGGATTTGGTGCAGGGGACTCTGGTTAGCAATTCTTTTACCTGTAGCAAACAGGGAGTCCCTCCTTGAACCAGTTGAAGCCAGGCAAAGTCCTTCTTGTGGTGAAGCCCAAGTGTGTAGCTGGTGCAGTCCTCCAGAGTGCAGTGTCCAGGTGCAGGTCGGGGGTCCAGCAGGGCAGTCCTTCTTCTCCTGTAGTTCTTCCTTGTAGGGATCCGAGGTGTGGGTGCAAGTCTGCCAATTTTATCCTTGCTCCTGGGTGAAAAGTAGGGGGGTCCTGGTTCTCCAATCCGGTGCAGGGTCCTTCCCCCTGTGATGGCCACTTCCTGTGGGAAGTGTGGCAAAAATAAATCCCATGGAGCAGCATTCCTCAAAAATCCATCATGGCTGAAATTGATTTTTGGAGGTTACATCTGGCTGCGCCCACCCACTGGTGTGTCTAACGATCCTAAACACACCTCTATCCTGCCCTCTCCTAATCTAATCAAGGGGGCACCTAATTTTCTGGGTTTGCAGAATGTGAGGGAGGTGCTGGGTTGCTCCAAATGTCTTTCCCTGCCTTTGAAGACCAGTTTGGCAGCCCTCCCCTTCCTGCTTTTTCATATGCTGAGGGAAGTTCTCCTCTCCAAGGCACATCTCTTTGTGTTGAGTCCAGGCTACTTCACAACTCATCAAGGCAGCCTGGCCAGGCTGCCAGAGGCTGGCCAATTAGAGCAAAGCACTACAGGGCTGAAGTTGGCAACTTTTTAGGTGAAGTTTAAAACGCTTTACCTGAACAAGTTATATTAAATCCAACAATTGTACATTGCGGGATTTATTATAACACTTAAGGGGACTTTATAAATTTAAATAAAGTCTTGCCATTCTAGCCTATGGAGGCCATTAACCACAATGAGGAAAACACTAATTTGGCTGTTTTACTTCATCAAGCTCATAAGGGCACACCTTAGGAGTGACATATGTAAAAATAAGGTACGTTAAGACTTTGGAAGTACTTTCAATTCCAAAGTCGAATTTTCATGTAACTTTAATTTAAAAGCAGCCAGCAAGGCAGGCCTGCCTTTAAAATGACACTGGGCACCTCAGCAGTGCACCTATGGATGCACTACCTATGCTAGGGTCCCTAAACCTACATGCCCTACCATATAGTAGGGACTTATAGGTAGGTTAATATTGCCAATTATAATTTGCCTAATTTGCGTATCCACTTTACACAGAGCACTGGCCCTGGGACTAGTAAGCAGTACCCAGGGCACAGCCAAGAGTCAGTAACCACCAGTATGTGTCCAAAAGGTTTGAGTGTGACCAGGGTAAAAAGGAGGACTTTCCTACAATGAGGGGCTCAGTGAACCTCCACCCAACCCCCTCAGTACAGACATCTATAATTACAACCATGCAACTGGAAATGATAGAGGCTGCCCTTATTAAAAATCATTTCCTCTTTGGGAAACAGATTTTCCACCAGATTTGAGGCACTGTAATGGGCAATTCTCTAACCCTGAGTTATACATATCATACTATTGGGTGATGGGAAAAGGAATTCCCTGTGTTAAAAACATGAGCAGTATCTAGATAACATTTAGTGTTACAGTTCATCAATGAGTTATTTTAATCTGAAATTCCAGCAATGTTTCAAGTCATATTATAAAAGCCTGAATAACAACCCAGTTAACATTAATTTACCCTGTGCTCTTTGTTGTGAAAAAATGGTATCTTAATCACTCTGATTTATATACGAGAGAGTACAATAGAAACAACAATATACAGAAAATCTATCATTCGATCATTCATCATACAATCATGACAGAAATCTGAAATGAAGAGTTACATATGGGGACATGTTGAGAATCAAAAATAATTGTTCAGCTGAAAAAGAAAGGTAAGAGAATGTTGCAAAGGTCAGAAATAGATTTTTGACTCATCTCAGTCTTTTGAATGTGATCAATAGAGCACAGGATTGCATGATGTGTGTTAGAAATGGGGTCTCTATTTGGCAGTCAGTTTATACCCAGTCCAAGAAGGGACCCTCACTCTAGTCAAGGTAAGGAAGTTGCAGACCTAAGATAACCCCTGCTCACCCCCCTGTTAGCTTGGCACAATCAGTCAGGCTTATCTAAGGGGCAATGCCTAAACTATTTGTACAGACACACACAGAAACACAGTTAAAACACTACAAAAATACTCCACACCAGTTTAAAAAAAATAGGCAATATTTGTCTAAATCAAACAAGACCAAATCGACAAAAATCCCACATACACAAGTAAAGATATCAAACTTTTCAGTAGAAAGAGTCTTAATCCATAAGACTCAATGGATGCATTATTTTAGCACAAAGTACCCGGTATGCATCAAAAATAAAGCTGCAGGGGCGAACGTGCATCAGAAAAGCAAGTGATGTGTTGATTCCTTATTCGCAAGTGAGGTCAAGTGTCAATTCTTTCTCCGCCGGGTAAGCAATGGGTTGAATCTTTCCTCTCTGAGCAGGGATATGTTGATTTGTGGACAAGCAGTCTCAGGTCCATGTGGTGATTTGGACATCCAGAGACAATGCGTGGAAAATCCAGACACACAGCGATGATGAATCCATGCTGAGCTGCCAATGCTTTGAATTCACCGGCGCTAAATCGATTTTTCAGCTGCAGTACAGTTGCTGCATCGATTTTTTTTGCCGCTCAGCTCCGGTGTGTGGATTTTCACCTTGTGTTCACCATCTTCTCCTTTTACGGCCCAGGGACTGGATGTGACACCACCTGGCAAGGTAGGGGTCTCAGCAAGATACCCCAGGTGCTTTCAAATAAAGTATTTGATTGACCTGAGACTTCACAACGTGGGTCAATCTCAGTCCAAGCCCTTGGAGAACCTTCACAAACAGGATTTCAGAAAGAAAAGTCCAGTCCTTTTACATCTAAGGCAAAAGCAGCAGCAGCAGACCAGCAAAGCAGCAGGCAGAGTGACAGGTCCTTCTCAAGCATCAAGCTCTCTCCTTGGCAGAGATTCCTCTCAATCTAGAAGTAACCTAAAGGTTTGGGATTTTGGATCTACTACTTATACTAATTTCTGCCTTTAAATAGGAAAACTTCAAAGGAAAGTCTTTGTAGTGCACAAGACACTGCCTCTTCCTTGCCCTGCCCCAGCCACACTCTAGAGGGGTAGAGACTGAATTGTGAGGGGACAGACACAGCCCTTTCAAGTGCATCACCTCCCTCCCTCTCCAGCCCAGGAATACTCATCAGGATATGCAGGACACACCTCAGCTCCCTGTGTGCCACTGTCTAGAGTGAATTCACAAACAGTCCAACTGTCAGTCTGACCCAGATGTAGATTCAGCAGCCAAGCAGAGGCACAGGATGGTTAAGCAAGAAAATGCCCACTTTCTAAAAGTGGCATTTTCAAACTGACAATCTAAAAACCAACTTTCAGCGGTGTGTGGCATTACGGTCCCTCAGTGCCCAGCGGGGATGTGGCTGCCGGGGCCCTCCAGGTCACTGACGCTGGCGGTGGTCTCCGGACCAGTGACGATACTGCTGCCCTCCAGGGTACTGACTCTGGCGGTGGTCTCCGGACCAGTGACAATACTGGTGCCCTCCAGGGCACTGACTCTGGGGATGGTCTCTGGACCAGTGATGATACTAGTGCCCTCCAGGGCACTGACTCTGGTGGTGGTCTCCGGACCAGTGACGACAGTGCTGGCGGTGGCGTCCCGGCCGGCGGGGAGGATGGCGGCCTTCTCCGCCGTGCTGCTCTTCCAAGACTTTGGAGACTTCTTCTGCCCCTTTACCACCTTGGGAGGAGTCACAGCTGACTCGGCACTCCCCCCGGGACCCTTGTGAGCTGTTTTGCCGGCAGGAGTCTTCACCCTCTCCCGTCGGCCACTTTCCAACTTAAGGTGCTTTACAGGGGGTGGACTGGCAGTGCTTTGGCTCCGTGTCACACTGGCTGCCCTGGTGGCCAGTGCACTCCACACACCTTTAACACGCACCACTGGTACCGGACTTTTTTTTGGCTGAGGTGCTACTACGGGACCTATGAATTGGAGGGGTGGGGGTGGTGGGAAAGAGGTCAACGTTGCTGAGGAAGAGTTTCTGACGAACACTGGGATGGGTAGCTGGAGGGGGTCTGGGAGTGGAGGAAGAGGAGGTGGTTGTAGGAGGTGTAACTTTAGGTGATTTGGGTGCAGGTGCAGGTACTGGAGGCTGTTGTGAGGTGGATGGATGTTGGGTGTGTGGGTGCCCGCGTTTGTGTACTTTGGGAGGGGGCGTCACAAACACACTGGGAGTGGACACAGGGGACGTGTAAATGGTAGTGGGGGTGGTGAGTGCAGGTGAGCGGGGTGTGGTGCTGGGTATTCTGGTGCGAGTCCTAGTGCCTGTAGATGTAGTGCATGCAGGTGAGAGTGTAGACGAGACTGGGAGGGAGGAGGGAGACGACGAGGAGGGGGACACAGTGGAGGCAGTGGATGTTGCTGTGTCTGTATGTGGGTGATGCTTGTGAGAGTGCCTGTGGGTTGTGTGGTGCTTATGTTTGCCTGAGCTACTTTTGTGTGTTGAGGTGTGTGCATGCTTGTCTGATGTTGTGCTTGGGATAGGCTGGGGTACATGGGACTGGGTCTGGGTGGAGGAAGTTGGAGGGGGGAGGCTAGACACAGGGACAATGGCTGCCATCAGTGCTGAGGCCAGAGATTGCAAGGTTCGATGAAGGGCAGCCTGACCAGAATGAATGCCCTCCAGGAATGCATTACTGTGTTGCAACTCCCTTTCTACACCCTGGATGGCATTCACAATGGTAGACTGCCCAACAGTGAGTGACCTGAGGAGGTCAATGGCCTCCTCACTGAGGGCAGCAGGGGTGACTGGGGCAGGGGCTGAGGTGCCTGGGGCGAAGGTGATGCCAACCCTCCTGGGTGAGCAGGCACGGAGCGAAGGCTGAGGGGCTGCTGGGAGGGCGGTGCTGGTAGAGGGGGTGGTGGCTGTACCTGTAGAAGTGGGGGGCACAGATGGTTCCGCCAGAACAAGGGAGCTCCCATCAGCGGACGAGTCCGTGTCACTGTTTGGTGATCCGGTGACCGACGTGAAGCTCCCTTCGCCCTCCGTCCCACTGGTGTATTCAGAGTCTGTGGTGTGGCTCTCCGTGGCCATGTGGGATGCAGCTCCCTCATGCTCCGGTGTCACTGTACTCCACCTGATGATGCTGATGCACAAAAGAACAGGGAGAGCACAAAAAGGGGGGGGACGACAGAAGAAAGACAGGTTGAGTGCATGGCTTACCGCTACAGTTGGCAGACAATAGACACAGCAGCCCCCTGCACTACGCCGTGCTCTTGGCCTCTACAGATGCAATTCCTGGGATCTGGCCTACATGGCTATGGTGGACATCTGCACACATAGATGACACAGGGGCATGTATACCTGTACTTGGCACTCTACAGAGGTGGGGTGGAGTGCCACATGGCCTGCATTCCGGAGGGGCCTAGCCTACGTAACTCGCCCTGGCCTAGGGAAACCCACAGCCCTCCTCCCCCACCCAGACCCCTCCACTGCGCGCAAAGTCCGCTGAATGATGTTGTACTCACCCCCTTGTGTCTGCTGTGATGCCCTCAAGCGCCCATCCAACTCAGGGTAGGCCACCGCCAAGATCCTGAACATCAGGGGGGTCATGGTGCGACGGGCACCCCTCCCACGTTGGGAGGCCATCCCCAGCTGAGCCTCCACCGTCTTCTTGCTCCAGCGGCGAATGTCCTCCCATCTTTTACGGCAGTGAGTGCCCCGTCTCTGGTGGACCCCCAGGGTCCGGACGTCCTTGGCGATGTCACGCCAAATGTCCTTCTTCTGGTGGGCGCTGACCTACATGACATGTACAGGGGAAGAAGAGAAGTCATTACCAACTGCACCGTCGAAGTGAGTGGCCCCCATCCCTACCCTTGCCATTTGGCACATGCATTCACAGTCCTTCATGGTCGCTGACCTCTGCCCCCTTCCTATTGACATCCAGCCCTCTCCACCCAGCATAGCCCATACAACGTGCTCCCTGTGTATTTACCTGTTGGTCTGGAGGACCGTAGAGTAGCGTGTACTGGGGGAGGACCCTGTCGACTAGCTTCTCCAACTCCTGAGCAGTGAAGGCAGGGGTCCTTTCCCCAGACGCAGCAGCCATTGTCTCTTCCAGTGCGAGGTCACAGCAGCACTTGCAGTGTAGGTCCTCTCCTGTCGAAGATCAGGTATCGGGTGATTTAACAGATAGAAAATGGCGGTCACGTCCGCGGCGGTGACGTCCGCGGAGGTGCGTATCATCACCGCCGGCGCACTTCATCATTGGCTCCTGGGACCCATAGGGTCCAATGTTAACCAATGCAGCACTGCGCCGCGGTCTACGACCGCCTACCGCGACGGTGTACAACGCCAGCGCAGTTACCTCACATCCCATTGTCCCACTTTAGAGGTCAGGCAGCCGCCATTTCAGGGGCCCACGTGGCTTCATTTACTACTGCGTCACACATACCTAGGCCTACACTCAACACACATACAGGAAGAGTTTTGTATTTGTTGTCGTGTTCTGTGTAGCTGTGGGTACATACCTGGGAATTTGTTGACTCTGTGGTCGCTGTTGTCCTTCTTAGGCACCGTCAGCTGGGACTTTTGAGGAGATGGCGGAATCCTCCGGTGTACCGACTGCTGGTGGACCTGTTAACAATGGAGGAGCGACATTTGATCATCACCTACAGGTTTGACTGTGCCACAATCCAGGAACTGTGTACCCAGTTGGAGCCAGACCTGATCTCACCAATCCGCCATCCCACAGGAATACCCCCTGAAGTGCAGGTGCTATCAGTGCTCCATTTCCTGGCAAGTGGATCATTTCAAACAACAGTGGCCATGGCATCAGGGATGTCCCAGCCTATGTTTTCCAACGTGTTGTCCAGAGTGTTGTCTGCCCTGCTGAAACACGTAAGGAGCTACATCGTTTTCCCTCAGGTGGAGGATTTGGCTACAGTGAAAGGTGACTTCTATGCCCTGGGACATATCAACAACATCATAGGTGCTATTGATGGCACCCAGGTAGCTCTGGTCCCCCCACGCAGGAGTGAACAGGTGTACAGGAACCAGAAGAGTTATCATTCCATGAATGTACAGATGGTATGTTTGGCAGACCAGTACATCTCCCAGGTAAATGCTATGTTCCCTGGCTCAGTGCATGACGCCTACATCCTGCGGAATAGCAGCATCCCGTATGTGATGGGTCAACTCCAGAGATACCGGGTGTGGCTATTAGGGGACTCTGGTTACCCCAACCTGTCCTGGTTATTGACCCCAGTGAGGAATCCCAGTACCAGGGCAGAGGAACGCTACAATGAGGCCCATGGGCGGACTAGGAGGGTGATCGAACGCACCTTCGGCCTCCTGAAGGCCAGGTTCAGGTGCCTCCATATGACAGGTGGTTCCCTATTCTACTCACCAAGGAAGGTGTGCCAGATCATCATCGCCTGCTTGATGCTTCACAATCTTGCTTTGCGACGCCAGGTGCCTTTTCTGCAGGAGGATGGTCCAGATGACGGTGTTGTGGCAGCTGTGGAGCCTGTGGAGTCTGTGGACAGTGATGAGGAGGAAGCTGAGGAAGAAGACATAGACAACAGCGAGTCAGTCATACAGCAATATTTCCAGTGACACACAGGTGAGAACTATTTTTTTACTATTACATTCACTTTCACACTTCTACCTCTATCCTGTCTGTCAATTAGTAGAAGTATTTGGTAACTGAGTTGTACATTTCCATTACGGTTTCACAGGTGTGGTTACCAACATGTGTCATCTGCTTGCATCCTTCATGGACTTGTGATGTGTGACATAGGTATGTTGGCATTACATTTGAAAACGCATTTTGTCACTGTCATTGCTAATACACATTTTCAAAATCACAGACTGACTCCAGATTGTTTTGTGGTTCAAGGGTGTTTATTGAAGTGCTAATTATTGGAGGGGGTGGCAAAATGGTGATGGGTGATGGTGGAGGAATGTCCATGGCAGAGTCCAGTCTATTAGTCTCACAGGTGCACTGCCCATATGGGCATAGGAAGTGGAGCTGGGGCAGTTCCAATCTGGACAGGGTAACAAAGTGAGACAGTGGGAGGACAATCAGGGTGGTCTCATTTCCTGACAGGGGTCTTGCCATCTTGCTCTGTCCTGTTCCTGGATCTCAGGGACCGCTTGCGGGGTGGTTGTCCGTCTGCAGGGGGTGGGGTGCTGGTGTGGTGGTCCTGTGGCAGGGCGTCCTGTCCACTAGCGCCGGCGGAGGTGGTGGGCAGTTCATCATCCATGCTAGTGTCAGGGGCCCCTTGGAGTGCCACAGTGTCCCTCATGGTCTTTTGAATGTCCTTCAGCACCCCTACAATGGTGCCCAGGGCAGAGCTGATGGTTCTGAGCTCCTCCCTGAACCCCAAATACTGTTCGTCCTGCAGGCGCTGGGTCTCCTGAAACTTGGCCAGGACCGTAACCATCGTCTCCTGGGAGTGGTGGTATGCTCCCATGATGGAGGAGAGGGCCTCGTAGAGGGTGGGTTCCCTTGGTCTGTCCGCCCCCTGTCGCACAGCAGCCCTCCCAGTTCCCCTGTGTTCCTGTGCCTCCGTCCCTTGGACCGTGTGCCCACTACCACTGCCCCCAGGTCCCTGTTGTTGTTTCGGGTGGTGGGTTACCCTGGGTTCCCTGTAGTGGTGGACACACCGCTGATTGACGTGTCCTGGGTACGGAGGTATGGGCCCGCTGGGTGGGTGCTGTGCTGGTGTTACCAGAGGGTGGAAGGTCAGTGTTGGGCTGTGCCTGTGCAAGGGGAACTGACTGTCCCGAGGCCCACGATGGTCCGGGCTGGTCATCTGGATCCAGTTGGCCAGAGCTGCTGTCGTCACTGTGGGCCTCTTCTGTGGGTGGAGTGGAGATGTCTGGACCCTCCTGTGTGGTGACGTTATGTAGTGGTCCTGCAGGGGTATAAGAGCATGATTATTGCATCTGTGTGTGTAATGGTGTGCATTGGGTGGGTGTGCGTGTACCCCAGTGCAAGCATTCCTGTGTGGGGGCTTGTATGATGAGCAAGACCTGCTCCTCCTATGTTGTTAGTTGTGGGGGAGGAGGTGGGGGTCCGCCGCCAGTCCGCTGAATCGCAATGTTGTGCCTGGAGACCACTGAACGCACCTTCCCCCGTAGGTCGTTCCACCTCTTCCGGATGTCCTCCCGATTTCTTGGATGCTGTCCCACAGCGTTGACCCTGTCGACGATTCTTCGCCATAGCTCCATCTTCCTGGCTATGGAGGTGTGCTGCACCTGTGCTCCAAATAGCTGTGGCTCTACCTGTAGGATTTCCTCCACCATGACCCTGAGCTCCTCCTCGGAAAACCTGGGGTGTCTTTGGCATGACATGGGGTGGTGTAGGTGATGTGTGGGGTGGTGTATGTGTTGATGAGTGTGGTGATGTGTAGTGGTGTGGGGTGTTTTGAGCGTGGATGTTGTATGGGTGATGGTGTTGTGTGCCTCTGTGTGGTGGGGTTGTCTATTGCTATAGTCTCTCTCTGGCCTTCTTTCAGATTTTTTGGTCGTAGGGGTTTGTGGGTGATGTGGGTGTGTGTTTTATATTGTGTTGGGTGTGTGGGAGTGGTGTTTGTATGTGTGTCAGGTGTGTGTATTTCGAATTGTCCAATGTGGCGGTGTTTTGCAGATGTGTGTGTATTTTGAGCGCAGCGGTGTGTACCGCCAATGGAATACCGCGGTTGAAAGACCGCCGTGTGGATTCGTGGGTCGTGATAGCATGGGCGTGTTTCTGTTGGCGTGACGGTGGAGGTTTTGTTTTCGCCAGTTTATCACTGACCTTTGGTGTGGCGTACTTGTGTGGGTGTCTGAATTTCAGCGGATTCCGAGATGTGGGTCATAATAGCTGTGGCGGAATTCCACGGCCGCGGCGGTGTATTGGCGGTCTTCTGCACGGCGGTAATCGCCTTTTACCGCCAATGTTGTTATGACCCCATAGTCACACAACTAAAGCTACAGGAGTCCAAATATATTATTGAATTCAAAATGGACCCAGTCAGGTTGAGGAACTATTTGTAGACTTGTAGAAATTAAGAAGTGTCACATTATCCATTTATCATATCTAAAATCTGCAAATTGATGAATGGCATTGACCAGTGCTTTATTCGTACTAGTGGTTTCCAGTGCTCAGCACCAGCACTAAGTTGTCAAAACCGGCACTTGTGACAGTATGGCACATGGTGGTGCGGTCTGTCTAATTTTGAGATGAGCACAACAGTAGCTGTTTATTAATTCAGTATACAGTAAAAATTATTAATACCTGCCACCCAAGCCATTCTGTGGGAGCCTGGAATAGTCTGAATTGTCCAACTTGTAAGCGTGTGATGGTTGTTACTTTTGTTGTTCTGTCATTGGCAGCCCTGGCGGAAGGATTGGTTGTTGGAAGTTGCAGTAGACTCCCAACGAGGGCCCTGGCACTTATTGTTTTACAAATTAAGCTCTGACATTGACTACATGAATGTAAATATTTTGGGTCACTTTGATTTATTGTAGCATATGCATAGTTTAGTTATCTGTTTTGTTTTGCATATTCATGGTTGTCGTTCTAAATGAGAATATAAAAATGAGAATAAAAGAATACAAAAATTAGAACAACTCAATTATAAGAAGACTCCCAAATCCCCATTAGCCAGATGTTACAGCAAGTTAAGTAGAGTGAATCTAGTTCTGGTACAAGGTATTAGACAACATATGTTATTGACCGAGCTAGTCCACTAAAGGGCAAGATTGAAAACCAAGGCACAATTGGGTAGGTCATGCACAGACAAAGTGGAGTAAATTTGACTACAATCCACAACTGAACTTGGGATATAGTTTGCTGCTTTCCAGACAGGGTACTGTGTAAGAGAGATCTGAAATATGCTTGACGTTACTTTCAACAAGAATGTGGTGAAACATCATTAGAGTGTCCTTTGTGCATATTGCAATCCCATATTGAAAAACAACATGCAAATTAGTGAAAACTGTAATGATAGAAATATACGTGGAACGACTTTTGGCAAGATTGTATATTTACATTTTTTAAAACATAAGGGGTTATGGAATTGATAAAATGTCTTGGCTATGATTTCCAGTATTCTTACACCTGGAGCAAAAATAAAGATTTGATGATGGTCCTGTTCCATGACTAAAACCCCAGTCAAAATGCATTTTAATTGTGTTCATTACCGAAAAGACATGGAATTAAAGCAAAACTTTTCCAATAATCAAAGTTCCTTTTTTGGGGGAAAACATATGGGCAGGAGTGGTTTCTCTATAAGAATGGCACCACATATACTGGCAGTGCATCGTGGGAAATTGGAACCGTGTCAGCCATTGACATTTGTTCCAACTCAGCATTGAAGCATTACTATGCTAATAATGCATCCATTGAACTTTGGCCTGACACATTGAAGAGTTTGGGGTCAAAACTCACGTCAGGATAAAAGCTATCAATCCTTACAGATGATTCTTTTTGGGCATATTACATAATTATTCAATGAGAGTTGATTATGATATGTTTGGATATTTTTTCAGCAAACATATAGAGATATTTCTTATAAGTAATTATCTTTGATTTAATGTTCTACTCTGTCTCAGAAAAGAATACACTATTCTGTCTCTGAACCAGACATTGATTAAAGTAAGGAGATATTGAAGGGGAATTTAAAGAATTGTATTGATCATTCAGTGGCAAATTCAAAGAAAGCTATGGCCACCTCAGTCAGAAATGGCATAGGACACTGGTAAGAATGTCAAGGAGATGATTATGACCCAGGCCCAGACTGCTGGTGGTAGCAGGTGTAAGTTGTCTAGTGGAGCACCAGGCTGCTGACTCTCCAGAATAATGCATTACATAATTTCTAAAGAAACAATTGGCAGATTCCACCAAACAATGAACACATACGTCTAATAAAGTCAATTTCAATGTTTTTGTGATTTAGAAATATTGGTCTAAATGGGATGTAGTTCTTAATGTATATACTATATATCTATTAAAAGATTGTTTACATTCATTTGCCACATACTAGCCATGGTGTAAGTTTCTTTGAACTTTGATGTGTCATAATTGAAATGACTATAGACTTTTGTGAATCCATTATATCTGACAGCTAATTACTTATATTGTTTTGTGTGCTCCACATGATGATTTTTATATAGTTGTGTTTACTGGCTTAGGTATCTCCCTATCCCAGTATAAATATTTGGCAACAAATATGTTTTCTTGTGTATGAGCACCTTTATTACATCTTTTATAGATATACAGGAGGATGCAGCCATCTTAATATTGACATATTTATATTGTAAAGTCACATTGGGCACAGATTTACAGTCTGCTTTGTTGAGCTTCTTTGCTGTCAGTAACACAACTGAGGATGGTCTATCTGATTCTGTTCTGGCTGCAACACCCTTTCTAGACTCTCTCAGACCAAAGTCGAACAGGTGTTGAAAAAACATACACATTTCAATCTTCCAACTTTCAGAATATTGATGCCCATTCAGATGCTGACACAAGCCAAGATAATGATACAGGCATGGGCTTGGAATGATTTGAGCCCGAGAACAGCAAGCAGAGGAGAACATCAAAGTTTATTAATGAAAACACCCTGCAAGGGAGTTCAGAGATCATTGATGGAACAGGGATACTTTTCTTCAAAGCTTTCTTATTATTTCGTACATCACTTGAGTGGGCCACTCTCTCTCATGTTGCAGCTTATATCAAGGATAGGATTTTTTAAAGGGCTTTGGTAAATCAGTCTAAAATAGGTTAAAATCAGAGATGCACTTCTATTTGATATTCACACGTGCTTCCCACTCTGAACAACAACCAGAAACTCCTAGCATATTTCACTAAATATGGAAAATACATGAGAATTGTATAGATAGAGCTTGGATGAGTTGATTGACATCATGGGGCTGGTGAAAAAAAACTTTGATGTGGCTGAACAAGAAAAAGAGAGTTTAGTCTTGTTGACTTTGCAGAATTATTGTGCTGATTCAAACTCTAATTTGCTTTGTTGGCAATGCTAATGTGGTCATGTCTCCAGCATGCCACAAGGGTCTTCCCATTGAGATCATTAAGATCTATTTTATGCTTGCAGAACTGTAGTCCATGGAACTGGATCTATCAGCTCAAAAACTGTTGTTTAGACACAACTTCAAAAAGTACACCTCTACATGTGTCTATTCTATTGACAGAGCCCAGGTGTAACTACGTAAAGTTGTGCTTTTGGGACTACCAAATAGAAGAGGAGTCAATTCTACTAGACACTTCATGTTTAATACCAGAGCCCAATTATTCCATTACAATGGTCTTCACAGTTATCAGTCCAGCAGACCATCCTTCTTCCCACAGGTAAGTGTACAGTCTACGCTACCTGCTTTAGAGGTTGAATTACATTTTTTTCTGGATACCTGGCTCTGTATTTCAACAGATCCCTGATTAATACTAACTGCTACAGTTCACCACATTGAATTCCTACCAGATCCAGTTCAAACTTTGCTTCCAAGTTCCTTTTATCTTTCTCGCACAGATCGAGTCTTAGAAACATTTTGGTGGCTATACCACATTCAGGCATGGAAAAGCAGAGCCGTCTTCAATTCCAAACTGGATCTTCATTTTGAATGTGATGCAAGATTATGCAAGAATTGTGTAAGTGGGAGAGCACATAGATGCCCTTGCTGAATTGGAAACATATGGGCCCTGATTATGAGCTAGGCGGGCGGAAAAGCCCACCTGCCAAACTCCCGCTGTCAGGTTACCACCTATGGGGCAGCCCTCCCATGGCCCCTATTATGAGTTTCCCAATGGGCCAGTGGGAAACAGCCCACAACATTGACGACGGCTCTTAATCGAGCCAGCAGCAATGTTGTGGTACGTCGGGTGCAACAGCACCAGTTGCGCTT
Organism: Pleurodeles waltl; assembly: GCF_031143425.1. Classification (NCBI taxonomy): domain Eukaryota; kingdom Metazoa; phylum Chordata; class Amphibia; order Caudata; family Salamandridae; genus Pleurodeles; species Pleurodeles waltl. The sequence continues at coordinate 836,853,672 of NC_090437.1, forward strand.
TTCATTGTCTGCTAAGCAGAGTGTCCCGGTGCTGGCAGAGAGAAGTCTTTGCTACCCCAGAGACTTCAACACCAGGAGGCAAGCTCAGTTTTAAGCCTTTGGAGAGTTCTTCACAAGCAGGAAGGCACACAAAGTCCAGTCTTTGTCCTCTTGCACAGGCAGAAGCAGCAACTGCAGGATAGCTCAACAAAGCACAGTCACAGGCAGGGCATCTCTTCTTTCTCAGCTCTTCAGCTCTTCTCCAGGCAGAGGTTCCTCTTGGTTTTCAGAAGTAATCTAAAGTCTGTGATTTTGGGTACCCTTCTTATACCCATTTTGCCGTTTGAAGTAGGCTTACTTCAAAGAAAAGTCTTTCTTGTTTGTGAAATCCTGCCTTGCCCAGGCCATGCCCCAGACACACACCATGGGGTTGGAGACTGCATTGTGTGAGGGCAGGCACAGCCCTTTCAGTTGTGAGTGACCACTCTTCCCCTCCCTCCTAGCACAGATGGCTCATCAGGATATGCAGGCTACACCCCAGCTCCCTTTGTGTCACTGTCTAGAGAGAGGTGCAAACAGCCCAACCGTCAGACTGACCCAGTTAGGGAATCCACAAACAGGCAGAGTCACAGAATGGGTTTAAGCAGGAAAATGCTCAGTTTCAAAAAGTGGCATTTTCAAACACACAATCTTAAAATCAACTTTACTAAAAGATGTATTTTTAAATTGTGAGCTCAAAAACCCCAAACTCCACATGTCTATCCTCTCCCAAAGGGAATCTACACTTTAATCATATTTAAAGGTAGCCCCCATGTTAACCTATGAGAGGGATAGGCCTTGCAACAGTGAAAAACAAATTTAGCAGAATTTTACTGTTAGGTCATATAAAACACATGAGTAGATGTCCTACCTTAAACATACACTGCACCCTGCCCATGGGGCTACCTAGGGCCTACCTTAGGATTGTCTTATATGTACGAAAAGGGAAGGTTTAGGCCAGGCAAGTGGGTACACTTGCTAAGTCGAATTGGCAGTTTACAGCTGCACACACAGACACTGCAGTGGCAGGTCTTAGCCATGTTTACAGAGCTACTAATGTGGGCGGCACAACCAGTGCTGCAGGCCCACTAGTAGCATTTGATTTACAGGCCCTGGGCACCTCTAGTACACTGTACTAGGAACTTACCAGTAATTCAAATATGCCAATCATGGATGAACCAATTACATACACATTTTGTATAGGAGTACTTTCTCTTTAGCACTGGATAGCAGTGGTAAAGTGCCCAAAGTAACAAAAACAGAAAAAACAGAGTCCAGCACACATCAACAACCTGGGAGCAGAGGCAAAAAGTTAAGTGAGACCACGCCAAGGATGAAAAGTCTAACACCTATTAAAACATAAGTATCCCTCCTTTGCCATCATTTAAAGTGTTATGGGATGTCAATTTAGTGTTGAATTTGGTGTGTTTTTGTTTTAGCAATGCTTGTCTTTCAATAAATAACAGTAAAGCTAATGATGATTTTATGTCCAATGTCCTCCAAAAGTGCGTCTGACATGAAAGCATTAGTTATGATTGATACAGTGTTTACTCTTTCTGGAGAACTTTTTACCATTTCCAGGATGACAAAACCTCTTATTTCTACTGTTGAGTATGCTGCTCCCCGAATCCTACTATCTTTCATAAAACAATGTTATTTACCATTATCGCCTGCAACTCCTCCCAGATGGGGTAAATGGACTATGATATTTCAGTCTTTAGGGCTCATTTGTCCAGGTGGACCATGGCTTTCAATGTTTTCAATTTGGGCTTAGGGTTGGAGAGAAATCTGAGGGATCCGATCTGTCTTTGGCTTTAACATTAAAAACTTTTCAATATAAACATGTGCTACATCCATTCACGTCTGTAATATTTCAATTTTAAAATAGCATAATATGTGCCTCCAATTGTGTAATAATATCCAGATTTTAAATGACTGTGGTACTAAATGACTATTTGTTAAATGATTGAGAAAAGTATTTGTAAGCCTATGTGATTTGTTCACAACCCCAGTAGCATTCTTTAGTGCACTCACTTTTAGGCTATATATACCAGTAACACAGTGCAATGCAGTTCTTATCTGACTGTAAAATATTTGGCCCCAGCAGAGATATAATTGTGCCTGCTAAATTGGCAGAATATAATAACTTTGTGTTATGTTTGTAATGAGGAGTTGCTGCCAAATTGTACCAATCAGTCTGTGGCGGAATTATTCTCCCATTTACAAATTGTGATGTTCATCGGAACAACGTGAGGCTCAACATGTACCTGCGAGTGTGAGCGAGATTTGCTGGCCCAGGGCAATTTCCAATCGTCACCAAGCCTTACGCTGCCATTTTGTAACACTGGTGCATCTGAGTAGATTTTCTACTCGAAAAGCAGCTAAATCAACTTGAAAACACCTTTTCGAGTGACAATTCTAATTGAACAGACGGTTCTGAATTTTTTGTGAAAAAAGCCTTTTATTTTTTTTCAAAAGTAATGAAGTGTGACAGAGACTCCAACTTCCTCTTTCTGTCCAATAGTCTCCTGTCAGTGCGTTGTCCATCTTCTAGTCAATTTTTATTTGGATTTTGAGGTGTAAGGATCAGTCTCTTAGTGTGCAATTCCTGCTGCATGTGTACCACTGAACTTTAAGGACTTTAATTTAATTTACAACAAGTAAGTTACAAATATTTGTACAAGGGTGTTGTTTGATAGGGGGCATGCACAGGTATATATTTATCCCTTTTATTCAATATTTACATTTTTGTTTGTGCTGGCCGACCTGGAGTTGCAGCAGGGGCCTATTATTAGCATTAAATGTTCTAGCTTTTTATGAGGGAAAAGGTGATACAGTTAAGTACATATTCTCCATGTTTGTGAAATTTGCACTATTCATTTAGTTTAGCATGTGGCCTAGTCTGTCCTTGGGCCATCAAGCTAGTACTAGGCATTAGGTATATTTAACAACAGTTCCTGTGGTATATGTTGTTTTAAAACATCTATGATTTAGGGATGGCACTGGATTAAATGCAAAATGTGTTTTTTTGTATTCTATATTTTTTTTCTGATGAGGTAGTAATGTTTTGATGCTTTGAGAGGACGTGTGTTTATAACTGACTTATGGCCTCATTATGAGTTTGGTGGAGGGGATTACTCTGTCACAAATGTGAAGAATATCCCGGCCGCCATATTACAAGTTCCATAGGATATAATGGAACTTGTAAAATGGTGAGCAGGATATCCGTCATGTTTGTAACAAAGTGATCCCCTCCGCTAAACTTGTAATGAGGCCCTTTATTTTTTGTTTTTGGCATTGCTGAATTTATGATAGTGTCTTGTTCACTGTTTGCCATTCCTCCTTTGTCTGGCCATTGTGTGTGTGTCTGTGTGTGTGTGTCTGTGTGTGTCTGTGTGTATTTTTGTCATAGACCACCATTTTGTCTTTGTTCTTCATGCCATGTGCCGCATGGACATTTTATGTAGCTAGTGAGTGTGCTTTTGCCATAGGCCTACATGTATTCTTTGTTGTCCATGCCTCACTGCTTGTTTTTGTTTGAAAATGTGGCCAGCAGCCATGCTGTGTAGTCAGCTAGTGTGCTTTTGCAATAGGCCTCAATGTGTTCCTTGTTGTCCATGCCTCCCTGCTGGCTGGTGTTTAAACATGTGGCAAGCGGTCATTTTGTCTAGCCAGCCAATGTGTTAAATCCTTTTTTTCAGCTTCCTGAGCCATTTTCTAGAGACCTTGATCAAAGAGGGAGGGCTATGCCTTTTTGATCTTTGTTCATTTTTTTACTTTTTTGCATTTTTCCTTGCTGTCAGTTAAATGTGCTTGAGGGTCATTGTAGTATGTATGCTCAGTGTTCTATAATATTATATGCATTTCTTTCCATTTTCCCCTGCACCTCCTTGCTTCCCAAAGGATTTCTCTTAGTGCCAGGTGCGACACCAACAATTACTTTTTTATACTAATTGATTTTTCCCTGCACCCCCTGCCTGTCATTTGTCTCTCAGGTCATAGGCACACACCAGCAATCAGTTTTTTAAAGATTATTCCATTTTTCCCAGCACTCCCTGCCTGCCATAGGTCTCTTAGGCCATAGGCACACACAAGCATTCACCTTTTTAAGTTATTCGATTTTCCTTGTAATACAAGGCTACCATTGGCATCTGAGGTGTAGGCAATAGGCACACACCAGTACCCCCCCCACTGCCATAGGTCTTCTCGACTATAGGCGCACGTCAGCATTTACTTTTTTAAGGATTAATGTTCTATTTTTCCCTGCACCTCTTGCCTGTCATAGCTCTCTTATGGCATAGGCACACATCATCGTTCACTTTTTTAAGGATTATTCCATTTTTCTTGCACCCTCCCACCTGCTTGCTACAGGTGTCTCACCTTAAAGACACATAAAGGACACTTTTAAATCTGTATGTTGTTATCCTAATTCAAATATAATTATGTTGTTTGGATTGAAATTAATACACTATAGTTGTTAATTATTTGGGTAAGCCTCACTACTGTCTGTATGAATAATTCAACCTACAAAAATGCTGTTTCACTGAAAGTTTTTCTTGTCTGTTTGCTTAGGTGCACAAGATACATGACCTACAGTACTGCTAGACAAAAGGCCAGCACAAAGTGACATCACACCACACTAACTGAGATCACCTCTCCCTGCTTCTGGTTATGCAGCAAAATGGCAACTGACAGAGCTTGAAAATGGCCCCAAAGAATTGTGCCTCCCTCCACCTTTTTCAGGAAACGTGGTATGTTTGCTGCACCGTCCTTTGGGCAGCAAGCTAGGAGCAGCACTCCTGCATCAATGGCACTAAACCAACCTAAGCCCAAGGCCGTGTCTCTCAGCGTGGCAAGCATTCCAGTCATGGCAATGAGCAGTGAGCCTGAACTGGATTTGTCCCCACTGTAAATTACCCAATTCTTACAGGAAATTGAGCAAAATGGATACCAGGAGCAACAGCCAGCAACATGGCTTACTGAACTTGGATCAGTACAGGAGGTTGAGCTACTTGCTGAGCAAGTTGTAGCTCTTTAACCACTGGCTTCCTATCTCCAGCAGGAAAAAGACAGTATACTTCACCATCTTTTCCAAGTCCCTCTTCTGATGATCTGGACATGGATCGGATGCTAGCAGAGTTCTTGAAAGCATTAGAGTTATGGAAATTGACAGTGATGAGGATGAGCCAGTGGTTGTCAGTATGGAAGGCAGCTTGGAGGACACCTAGATTACCTCTACCATTAAACTTGCTCAGAGAGATGTGACATTAATTTCACTACCACCACCGCCAGCCTACATATTTATAAGGTCCCTGCTGAGACCACTACCTCAGTTGAAGTACGCCCTGCAGAAAGTCAAATAACACAATCTGCTACCTCCAGTTCTTTAGGCTTTGGCACACTACAAAAGTTCTGCTCCCCAGTTTGGGACTTCTTTATAATTAGCAAGCTGGAGGATATCATTTCAATATGCTCCATTTGCCAAACAAGTGTTCTTCAAGGTATACGTGATTTGCTCTATGGTACAGGAGACCAAACATCCTGTAGTGTAGCCATTTTTAATATAGCTTCATGCGCGTTAGCTTAACGTATTAGGCTTCTGTGCACTTTGCCCTAGATATATTTTATTCAACCTCGCACTGTTATTTTACAATAACCAGTTTTACAGTCTTGTTTTTATTTCATTCTATCACACTGTTTAGCTTATTTCAGCACTGTGTTCTCAAACAATGCATTCCTGCTCACTGTGTGCTTCAGTCAAGGCTACAGTCTGGTACATTGCCGGTACACGTAGTAGAAGTTTAGTCTCTAGTGTTCGTAGAAAATACACATCCTTATGTAGGGACATTTTCTTAGAACATCTGCGTGTTAGTTATAAAAACACTTTCTAGTCCTAGTACACGTCAGAGGGAGATTCCGACCAGGAACCTACAACTAGATGCTGACTACCCCGTTGCAGATGCTGATGCAGATTACAGGCCTTTGCTCAGGTATGAGGGTTGATGTCCTCCCGGGGGAACCTGAAAGGCAGGCTTAGAGCTTCACATGCTGTGCTCAGAATATAACTTAGAGAGAACCTAATATAGTTGCACTATGATAGCCTTATTCTTGTGCTTCACTCTCATCGTTACTATTTTAATCCTACTGTGCTGTTTAGTTCTGGTTATTGCAGCTCACGCTTTGCTATATAAAATGCAGTTGTTTTATTAAACCAATCTTTAAAACTTAAACTGCCTTTGTCATTTCTATATGAGACCACACTGTGTATGAGAGAACCGGTTGTAACCTGAGTGACCACGACTTCCCTGCGAAGTACTAAGATGTGATGCGCTCAGCTGCCCAATTGTCTCTTCCCTTTGGGAGAGATGAGGCACTGCTAGTTAGCCGGAGCAAAACCCGGATTTAGGGCGACAAGGGTCCTTCACCGTGGGTCAGACTTAGTCTCCCACACTGCGAACGATCTTGCCGCCCAAAAATCCAGTAGTCTCATTAGGATAATGAGAGCCTACGCGACATGGCGCCGCCAACGTTTGATCAGGCTCTAATTTTCGAGTCCACCGGTATATCTCAGTCTCATATAATATAATGATCCCTCAGTTCCGTATACGGAGACGTCCGTGGTACTGAGGATTTCCACCACCGCCTTATAGGTAACCCTATCTACAGCAGATGGTTGTTCAAGCTTGAACCTTAAAAGGATAAAGAACCCATCTTGGTGTGCCTTCTCTGAACTCTTGGTGCTTTTATAATGGCGAATCCCCAGGTTGCACAAATAGCTCTTAACATGAGACGACCGCTCACAGCACATTTGCTAGCACACGGCCTCACGGCCCAGGCTGGTCCAGTCACGTTTGTGGTGGACGCCCACACAGCCTATAGAACAAAACTTTTTTACTCTTGGGTCACATTTCCAGCAGTTGATGGGAACACAAATACATTCCATACATATACAGTTGTGAACGCGCCTGGGCAATAAAGGGCGTATGCATATTTAGAGAGACCTCTATCTTATCAAGAACATAATAATTGGCTTGATGGCGCCCTACACCATACAATATTACCAGTAAGGTTAGGTCCACTAAGTAATGATGGTCCTACCTGACCTTTATTGGCCACATATACACCACATCCTGCGGCTGCAAATATGGCAGTGGCTGAGGTTCGACGCTTATATACTGACTTAACGGCAATATATAGACGCTTAGTCCAATTTGTGATGCAGACACTAAATACAAACCCAGCGCGTGTTGCTCCAGCACAATCACATGCAGTAACACCAGGTATAAACCAGGTGACTGTACACTCTATTATGGGTAAAGTCCCAGCAAAACAGGAGGAGACTCCATTTCGGTTGGTGCAAAAAATTAATACGCTGGAGGCAGTATTTCTCCATATGGGACCTCAGGACAAACATAGAATACTAACTATGGGGGTCATTCTGACCCCGGCGGTCAAGGACCGCCGGGGCCAGGGTCGGCGGGAGCACCGCCAACAAGCTGGCGGTGCCCCGCAGGGCATTCTGACCACGGCGGTTTGGCCGCGGTCAGAAGAGGAAAACCGGCGGTCTCTCGCCGGTTTTCCGCTGCCCACATGAGCCATGGGGATTCAGACACCCCATACCGCCATCTTGTTCCTGGCGGTTCGCCCGCCAGGAACAGGATGGCGGTATGGGGTGTCGTGGGGCCCCTGGGGGCCCCTGCAGTGCCCATGCCAATGGCATGGGCACTGCAGGGGCCCCCGTAAGAGGGCCCCACAAAGAATTTCAGTGTCTGCTTTGCAGACACTGAAATTCGCGACGGGTGCAACTGCACCCGTCGCACCTTCCCACTCCGCCGGCTCCATTCGGAGCCGGTTTCCTCGTGGGAAGGGTGTTTCCCACTGGGCTGGCGGGCGGCCTTTTGGCGGTCGCCCGCCAGCCCAGTGGGAAACCCAGAATAACCGCAGCGGTCTTCTGACCGCGGCGCGGTATTCTGGAGGGGGGAACTCTGGTGGGCGGCCTCCGCCGCCCGCCAGGGTTAGAATGACCCCCTATATGTTTACCCTTTGGGATGGTTCCCACAGTGGAACATTGTAATACATGGGGCACGGTGTTTGCTGCTCTCTATACAACGGCACACGGTACACCGACATTAGCCAACCTACCGGAAGTGCTTAAACAAATTCAGGATGAATACGAGGCTGCCCCGGCCTTAGATTTAGAAATGCAACTGATGGGCAATTTTGCCACGGTTTCTTCAATAATCCTAAGCAATCTTAAATGGGAAGCAGTTGCACTTGCAGTGCGCATGCGTCTTCGTGACGTTCCGCATCAAGATCAGGAGCGGGAACTGCCTAAAATAATAGCGGAAACGTATTTCAGTATCGGTCGAGATAGCCTGGGGGCTAGACCGCAAAAATCTCAATTTCAGGGAAAAATTAATAACGATAATACTAAACAGCAACCTGAGGGTAATAAGAAGTGCTGGGAGAAAAAACAACAAGCACCCAAAAAAGAAAGGGGAGAATCTCCACGTACGGAGACCCCGCGGAATAGGTATAATCTCAGAAATAGAGATAATATAAAAACGCCTGATAGATATCAATATATTGATACACGCCAATCTCATTCCTTTCAGGACTCATCGGAAAAGAGAAATGAGAGAGGTGGGCGGTCAGAGCAGAGAACAGAGTATGTGAAACCGAGACAGGAATCACAACGCTCTTCGGAGGTTTCTGTCAAGAAGGAAGAGAAACCGATACAACAAAACAAACAGTTTAAAAAGAAAAAGGTGGCAGCAGTCTCAGTTAGACATGCCACTCAGGAACGAGGCTCTCTTGAAGAACAAGACATGGGCTCTAGCACTGCTAGACAGCGCGGCAGAGGTCACAATAGTTCGCCGGAATCTTCTAGAACATCTGGAGGTGAAAGCAACTGATGACTTCATACAAGTAGAAACAGCAGATGTACGTGTCTCCAAACCCAATAGGGTGTATACAGTGACTTTACATTTCGAAGGAGACATTGAACACACTATACACGCAATCTTTTGGGATCGTGTAGTTAAGATATATGACATTTTGCTGGCCGAACAAGATTGGCCGCCTGATTTTGTCCGCACCTGCCCAGCTGGGGAGGAGGTTATTAAACCTTCCTTCTTGCCCCTTGTTCCAGAGGAACTCGCTGAGTCCTATTCTATAAAATGGGCTCTCGCACAGGCACTTGCGTTATATAGAAATCACTTAGCGTGGGATAGGGATTCTCCATATCATGTAATTCCTATTAAAGGTGATCCACAGCCACAACCGCAGTATCCCATAAAACATGAAGCAGGGGCACTGGTGAGAGAAATACTTACACAGTTAGAATACCAGGGGGTAATTGAACCCTGTGTCTCACCGATGAATAATCCCTTATTTCCTGTAGCTAAACCAGACCATTCATATAGAATAGTCTTAGACTACAGACATTTGAACGGACATACACATACATATGCTATACAAAATTCACGTAGCGCTGCACTAATGAGCAACATTGTGAGGAAAAAATATAAAACGACTTTGGATATCTCGAATGGATTCTTCTGCCAGAATATAGCACCTGAAAGCCTAGATTTAACAAGCTTTAGTGTGCTAGGCTCCCAGTAAAAATTCTGTCATTTGCCCCAAGGGTATAATAACAGCCCAGGACTGTTTGCAGCTTGTGTGACTGCTATTTTACATGTGTTAGACCCTGAAGCGTTGTCATATGTGGATGATATATATCTCACGGATTACGAGTTGCTACAACATTTAAGACAGGTAGCCCACAGTGTTGTAGGGTTTGCCGAAATTGGCTACAAATTTAACTTCAAAAAATAGAAAATTGCCTTCCTCAGCGTCATATTCCTGGGATATGAGCTGTCGAATGAAGGTAAGAGCCTAGCGCCACAATTCTTAGAAAAGTGTGCACAATTGCAACTGCCAAAACTGATTAAGAAACTCCAATCATTTTGGGCTTTCTAAATTTTGGCAGAACATACATTCATTCCTGATTATGCTACACGCATAAAACCTTTATATGAATTAATACGTCCTGATTTTTCAAGCAAATTCCGGACAATTGAACATACACATACTCTTCGGGAGTTACAAGCAGATATGCTAGCAGCGAAACATCTACACACACAGGATAATAAGACGCATTTGGTCATCAGGGTGATAGCTGTTGCCATTGGGTTTACTTATGTCACATTTAATGAGGGTGAGACAGTCCCAATTGGATACAAGTCACACTTGTATTCTGCTGCTGAACAACGATTTGCACCCACAGAGAAGATACTCACTGCTGTACAGATGGCTGTTATTAAAGAGAGACCTCTTGCCCAGGGAAAACGCATTATTGTTGTTTTTCCTATACCAGCTCTTGAGGCTGTTACAAAAGCTAGCGTCCCGAATGCAAAAGCACTGCACCCACGATGGATACAATGGGCTACGTCTTTATCCGCCACTGATGTAGACTACATTTTTGACCCAAAGTTACAAACTCAGGAATTTCTACAATATGAAGTTGAATATCCAGTTCCCACTGACACGTTGCCTATTGATCAATATCAAGTAGTCATGTACACTGATGGCTCTGTGCAACCAGCGATTGGAACAAAACCCCAATATTGTGCTGCATATGCGGTAGTGAGCGGCTATATGGAGGGGGAGAAATTCTGCCCCCAACATACTTATACACAGACCTTTGGGGATTGTACAGCACAATTGGCTGAGCTAAAAGCTCTACTAATGGCACTAGAACATACAGATCCGACGCGTTTCACACTGATTGTTTGTGATTCGTATTATTGCGTCCAGTCTTTTAATGAATACCTACATTACTGGCGCTTGAATGGGTTCAGAGATTCAAAAGGCAACACCATTAAACACAGACTACTGTAGGGGAAGGTAGCAGACCTGAAAGAGACACTACCCAAAGTCCATGTTGTGCATACACTTGGACACCAGCGCGTTGGAATACACGTTGCTGGAAATACTTTGGCTGATGAAGCCGCAAAGTCGGCGGTGGCAGTTGCCACTGTAGCTGCAGTGACTCGTTCGAGTTCCAAACCAGACACAGAGATTATGGCTGCCATAAAAGCTACGGTTGATGGCATGCCTTATCCAAAAGGATTTCCAAATAAATATCAATACTTCATCGGAAGTATGCTGAACGCTGAAGTTAAAATTCCTAGCGTAGGGGTACGCGACATCCCCAATAAAGATGTAAGACCACAATTGATTAAAGCAGCGCATGAGGGGGTGGCATCTGCACATGTTGGTGTGGCAGCTACAATTTCGCTATTGCAGGCCCGTTACTGGTGGCTTGGTCTCTATAAAGAGACTAAGCAGTATGTCCTTTGTTGTGACATCTGTCAACAAATTAAAGTTTCAACAGCTAATCGCCCGCCGCAGACACCTCTCTTAATATCCAACAGACCATTACAAAGTGTGTACTTGGATCATTGCGGTCCACTAACACCGGATAGTGCATACAAATATATACTAGTTGCTGTTGATTCCTGCTCCAGATTTGTGTGGGTGTGGCCACAATGCTCGGCTGACGCTCTGACTGTTATTAAAGATTTGCGATTCTTTTTCAGTACATATGCAGTTGCGGCATTCCATTTGGACCAGGGCCCTGCTTTTGCCTCAAGGATATTCAGGGACACCATGGCTTTGTTGGGGGTCCAGCTCCAGTACTCGTCTCCATTTCATCCCGAGGGAAATTCTGTTGTGGGGCGATTAAACCGCGATTTAAAGCAATCCTTAACAGCCAGAGTCTTAGGTACGGGTCGTAGTTGGCTAACCCACCTGTATGGAGTTCAGAGAGCACTAAATAACCTGCCTAGAAGGTCCCTGGGGGGTCGTACTTCATATGAGTGCCTGTTCGGAACACAAATGTTTGTTCCGGATCTTGATGGTCCTGGTGTGGAGGCGGTAGAGACACCTTTTGACATAAATGATTGTGTCACTATTTTACAGGAATTACAGCAGTTCTGTGAAGATAACTCTTCTAAAAGTGCTGCCTCCACAGGAATTAAGGATGTGCCAGTAACACCTACTGGCTGGATTCCCAGGGTTGGGGATCATGTGCGTGAAAAGGTCCCAGTAAAGAAAGAATTTGGGCCTTCTTATTGTGCACCAGTCCCTGTGTTGGGGATACACTTAACGAGAACTGTTATTCTACCCCCGTTGCCAGGTGCCAAAGAAACCCGCTTTGTTTCTGTTGATAATGTCAAGTTACAACATGTGGCCGATCCTACACAGCCGACCAAGAGGAACGTCCAGTAGTTCCCGAATCCCTCTCACTACTGGAGAAGAAGTTCCGCTTCAAGTTGTCTAAACTAACACTGGTACCTCTCCGAGCTTGGGGAGGGTGGATGATGATCTTGCATTAGTTCCACTAGCAACGACCAACTTAGAAACATTTGATCAAGTCACTATGACTACAGATGTGACGGATGGTGCTATCTACAGTGTACCACCGCAGGAAACACCAACTCCTCCATTGACTACGGCAACGCCTTTTGCACGAACTGCCTCTAGTTACTTTGCCGACAACAACGATGGTCTATCGGACTCGTTTGCCTCTTCGACTGCTGACCTGTCAGATCCACTTAAGCTGATGCGTTGGCTTAAAGATACGTATTTTGTTTCTCCATGGAACTATCTGTGGCTTTTATTGACTATGCTAGCATTTTTTCTTTGGATTGGGTTTGTCATTACCTTTTTTCTGTTGATACATGGTCATTTTCTACCTGAAAGATCAGCAGTTGAACAGGTGGAGGAGGTGTTGAAACCACATTTTTCATCACAGAAGGTTCAAAGAGAATTGTCCTTTGTGAATATTTCTGCAGTGCCAATTCCGGATAGGATTGTGTGGGATCAAGTAATGTTTGATACATATGGTCCCACTGAAATAATTCAAATACCGTATGTGCTAAAGTTATCCATGAATGATATAGCAATATCAGGCATTGTATCTGATGATTGGGATGTGAAGACAGTTGACTCAATGATGACAGAATTGCAATATTCCACTGTCTATGAAAATGAAGATGTTTACCAGTTTAGAGACAATTATGGTGACATGTTTTGTTATAATTATTATGGGCACCATTTCATACATAAAGCAAGTACTCGCAAAGCAATATTTGACTACACACAATGGGAACATTGCCCAACTCCCCCGCAAGGGAGTTCCAGAACTTATTTTGATGAATGTACGTATTTTTCTGGGCACCATCAAAAGAATGCTGAATCATATTATTTTAAGTTAACTCCGACTAAAGATAAACAAATGTTGCTGACCAACACGAAATTCATATATTCGGATTCCTTTGTTTACCGATTGTCAATTGAAGGTTATGAATATTGGTCAAAAAATGTTGATTTGAAAAGTGTTTGGGAAACAAATCATTGGCAAACTATGGGTAGAGAAACACTGTTTAGAGCATGTCACATTCCCGCTCAAAAGATATTTTTAAATGAAGCAGTACAGCAGACCAGCTGCTTAGGTTTAGCTACAATCAGATAATTAAACATGCCCAGTATACCTGCCCCTGCAAAAATTAATAATTGGCAGAAATACATAAATGCCACCTTTAGTGAGCTTACTGAATGGGTCCAGAATGGTATATTTAACACTTCATTGACACGTCCAGGCGGGTGGTTATTATGGCCAGGAGATTCCAACGAGTGTCATCAATGTTTTGTCACCTCCTCGGGGGGTTTCCGAACAAGTAGGTCAGACCCTCGCTATATATCACCAGAACATGCTGAAATAATTGCGACATATAGTGTGGGAAAATTGTGCCAGCAATGGCTAAAATCATCCTCGCTAGATGCAGTTAAGACACATCTCACTCTCCTGTCTAATGACACTGACTTACAAGATTTTTTGTCAGGCCCGCAGATGCCACGCAGGAAGCGTTTCTTGTATGAAGTATACAATGAAATATGGAAGCTTTCCCAACAAGAGGCTGCAGCCTGGTTAAGGCAGATAGATCAGGGAAATCTGAAAAAAGCATTAGCTGTTGTGGATAATGGAATTCACCCCTTGTCCGACCGAATTTATACAATTAACAACATTGTTTCTTCTGCTATAGACATTATACGATCTGATATGTCTTCTTTATATCATGGACAGAGTTAGACCAGGTCCATTATGCAGCTCGGTTGGACGCTTCAGACATTGAAGGCGGGTCGCGTTCCGTGGCAGCATATCAGTGCCAGGGAAATATTTTTTTTCCTTTAATTTGACGCGACAACAACAACTCATGGCTAAAAAGGAGGCGACTTATGTCATGCTTAATATTGAAAAGTTAGAAAGATTGCCTTTTACAGTGGCCGAGATTAGCTCAGCAGAGTGGTTGATACACAATGTTATTAATCTGCCTATTTCTACATTACAATTCACTTCTTGTTTGAAACATGTTCCGGTAGGCAGATATGAGACGTTAAGAGATAGTTACATCCATGAGGTGTGGGAGCTTCCCTTCTTGTACAAATGCCTCAATGGCATGAAAGAGATCTTTCTTAGCGGCAGTGAATGTGAGACTTTAGTCAGCAATTCGATGATTTGTAAGCAGCTGTCCTTGCATGGGGCATGTAATGCCTCGGTTGCGAACTTGGCTTGCTATCTGAAGGGAGTTCCAATCCCCTTGATTAAATGCATGTTTCAGGTGCTTTCAAACGGCAGCTACGTCCTCCTCAATAGTGAAGACTGTTGCGGTATGCGGGCCGGAATAGTTTACGTTGTTTCGGTCACTAAGGTCCTTACTTGCTGCAGGAATGTGTTGTTTCCCCCCACTAAAATTAGGGAGGTAGAGGATATTTGGCCTCACATTGCTACTTCCAAGGTGAATTTTGACAAGTTAAGCAGACTGAAGGCTTTGTTGTTTCAGAAGCATGTGGCCCTTACATCTGCACGTGAGACCTACGCACTTCACGTGGAAAGGACATCAGCAGAAATACAGTCCCTTTTAAATACAAACTTTCCGAGCCACTTTGGTGAACTCGGGGGACGTATATTTAATGCTTCCAGCACAGCTGGATTAGCAAATTCTTTCAAAGCTGTTGGTATTGGTTTCGTTCACACCTTCTCTTCTATATTCGGTTTAATACCTTCGGCTATTCATTCCATTTTCGGAAGCATTTTTAGGGAATTTCCGATAACTTTGGCTTTATTTGCCGGCATTTTGCTGTTGCTGTTCTTTTTCCGCAATGGCTGTCCCGCCGCAACAAGGACGAATGTGGGCGCTCCCATCAGCGCAGCTGTGTCGTGAACGCATGATACAGTACTTCAGAGCAAAAACATTTGGAGTGTAACTGGTCTCTGTCATTCAGACCGGTTTTGGATTGTGTGCAGCCCGTGTTTCGGTGCCGTTGGTGCTCTTTTGAACATGCACTTGACGTTTACCTCTCGGAGCTACGCCCCCCAGTGGTTGATGCTGATCTGTTGATGTTCTCGATGAGGGCTCATTACCAGACATGCGTGCTGCAGCTGCGTTTGCTTAGAGAGGCTGATTATGAGATACCCTTCCTGGAGGAAGTTGACATTAACTCGTTTATAGGCACTGCACAGGAAGTCACCTTGGTTGACACTGGGGCTTTGGAACACACCTGCTCCCTGCTAGTCTTTGGCGTGGATTTTCCGGTTTTGTCATCTTCCGAAGTGGAGAATTTCCTGCTTTCCATGACCAATGCATAATTTGGACTTATTCTAAATTGACATTATCCATTGAATTCAGCTTTGGCCGCATGCTCATTTTTTAAATTGCAAATTATTATGCTTGTGTGTCTTCTTAACTTGTTGAAATTGGATAAGGTTTTACTTATATTTTAGCTTAGGGCATTTTTAGCTTTGATTTGAACCACTTTCTACCAACAAGGGGAGGGTGTAGTGTAGCCATTTTTAATATAGCTTAATGCGCATTAGCTTAACGTATTAGGCCTCTGTGCACTTTGCCTTTTACATTTTATTCAACCTCGCACTGTTATTTTACAATAACCAGTTTTACGGTCTTGTTTTTATTTCATTCTATCACACTGTTTAGCTTATTTCAGCACTGTGTTCTCAAACAATGCATTCCTGCTCACTCTGTGCTTCAGTCAAGGCTACAGTCTGGTACATTGCCGGTACACGTAGTAGAAGTTTAGTATCTAGTGTTCGTAGAAAATACACATCCTTACGTAGGGACATTTTCTTAGAACATCTGCGTGTTAGTTATAAAAAAACACTTTCTAATCCTAGTACACATCAGAGGGAGATTCCGACCAGGAACCTACAACTAGATGCTGACTGCCCCGTTGCAGATGCTGATGCAGATTACAGGCCTTTGCTCAGGTATGAGGGTTGATGTCCTCCCGGGGGAACCTGAAAGGCAGGCTTAGAGCTTCACATGCTGTGCTCAGAATATAACTTAGAGAGAACCTAATATAGTTGCCTTATTCTTGTGCTTCACTCTCATCGTTACTATTTTAATCCTACTGTGTTGTGTAGTTCTGGTTATTGCAGCTCATGCTTTGCTATATAAAATGCAGTTGTTTTATTAAACCAATCTTTAAAACTTAAACTGTCTTTGTCCTTTCTATATGAGACCGCACTGTGTATGAGAGAACCGGTTGTGACCTGAGTGACCACGACTTCCCTGGGAAGTACTAAGATGTCATGCGCTCAGCTGCCCAATTGTCTCTTCCTTTTGGGAGTGATGAGGCACTGCTGGTTAGCCGGAGCAAAACCCGGATTTAGGGCGACAAGGGTCCTTCACCATGGGTCAGACTTAGTCTCCCACACTGCGAACGATCTTGCCGCCCAAAAATCCAGTAGTCTCATTAGGATAATGAGAGCCTACACGACAATCCCATTTGAAAAAACATCACACAATCCGGTGGGAGGAGCACCTTAAAAATGTTGCTGGTGGTGATGATAGGTGGAAGCAGCTCCCATCACGGTGATAGAAGGTGGGTGATGAGGAAGAAGAAGATTACAGCATTACACAAAGCAGCCTTGTCCCGAGCAGTGTGCCAGCATCACCCACATCAGTAACCTCCAAATGGCAGAAGACTCAGATACAGACACCTACACATACAGTGATTCCCCCAAGATGCACATTGAGTCTTCCATCTCATGGAAGTTACCTGTGTCAGTGGTACCAAAAAAAGGAAAAAATCCAAGCTACTATTACGGTCAGGCTTATGCAAGAGGGGCCCTATGAACGCAACTACCCAATGGTATGTTTGTACAATAGGAAGCTGGCTAAGTTGTTAGTGCTGGACCGCCTCCCTTTTTCTTTTGTGGAAGGAGTATGATTTTTAGAATTTGTGGCGGACATCTTCCCAAAATGGAAGGTTTCGAGTCGGACCTACTTTACCAGAGTTGCTGTTCCAGCACTTCATCATGATGTGCAGCAATTGGGTGGGAATGTTTTGCAGCAGAGTGCTTTTCACACTATTCATCTGACAAAAGACATGTGGACCATTTGTCAAGCAACTGATTACATGTGTATCACTAAACTGGATCTCTTTTGTGGGGATTTAGCAACAGCTATCTGTAGGCCTATCTGTAGGCCTCAGCACTGAACAAATTTGTAAGGGTGTTTGGCTACATGCAACAGTAGCGATGTTCATCATGGAAAAAACCCATGCAGCTACAAACATCTGGGAAGACTTTAGCAGCAAGGTGTTTGAATGGCTGTGGCCTAGAGGTCTCAGAATTGGATTGATTGCCATGGACAATGGCAATAATATAGTCAATATGTTCAAGGCATGGCACATGGTTATTATTTCAGGGCCCTGTGTTTGGTTGGTGCATTGCATCAACTTGATTGTGCAGAACTTTCTCAAAAAAGAAGACAGAGTCAGAAACATACTAGTCACCTGCAGTGGAATCTGCACTCATTTCAGTCATTCTTTTAAAACCCAGAAGCAGTTGCTGATCATTCAACATGCAAATTTAGTACCAGCTAAAACTCTCATACAATATATGCTTACACATTGGAACTTGACCTACTACATGTTGCAATATCTGTTTGAGCATTACAAACTGATCACCGACTATGTCCTCCAAAGAGATGGGGCCGCAACTGGGAAAAGCATGACCATGGAGATGGAAAAATGTAGGCTTCTTCCTTTTGAGTTTCTCACGTAGGAAGTCAGCAAAGAGAACAGTACAAAGAGTCAAGCAATCCTGTTGTTGCATCTGCCATAGGACCAGTTACAAAGGGTGTCACAAAGGTTCACTAGTATGAATGAAGACGCGTATGAGTTAGTTCAGAACTTAATCCTTTGATTGGATAATAATCCAAGGATACAAAGAGAGATTGCATCCTTCAAAGACTACATCTGTGCCACAATACTTGATCCATGGTACAAAAAGTACTGGCCACTTCCATTACTTTTTCAGAAGTGGATGTTTCACAATACAACATTGCAATTGTTTAGCAAGTGAGAGACCTGGAAGCAAAATGGCTGGAAGTTAGAGCCCGAGGCAGAAACTCTGGCATGCTGCCTTCAGCCTGCAAAGATGGCCTTGCTGTTTTCTCGCAGCTGCAAACACCAGAAACACCAGCAACAACACCAGCAACAACATCAGCAACAACACCAGCAAATAAAGAATTTGACCCAACCGCTGCAATGGCCTGATTTCATGTGGCAGGGCTTAAGTCAAGTACAGAAACGAAGACAACCAAGGTTGAGCAAGCAGCAGCACCAATGACCATTCAGAGGATGGCCCAAGACTATCTGGATGACCCAAAAGAGGTCTACCTGGATTAAAATCCATTGGTCTATTAGTATGGGTAGATGCACCAATGACCAGAATTCGGTACATAAAGTCCACTGTGGATCTCTTTCTTTCACAAGGGTGAACCTCCTGAAACTAGTCTTGGAAGACCAATAATACATGTATTATTTTTACAATCTAGTAGTTAATTAACACAAATCGCATACACAAAAACACAAATAAACTGACAGTTTAATTTGCTATTATATATTCCCCAGGATATATGCAAATAACTGTACAACTTAATACGATACAAGTGCAGATAACAGAGTTTCACTGAGTGCATAAACGCAAACGATGTATACTAAGACACCATACGTGCTCTCTGGTTCCATACATAGTTGTTTTCTATCAAACATGTGCATCCACCGTTGCACAATGTGGGACATAAATGGCCTATGAACCAAGAGAGATAATTGTTGATGTTTCGACCCTGTGTAAGTGAAAGGGGTCTCATTAGGCCCAAAACATCTAGCTCAGTACCAATAGGAAGTACACTCTGTTGTGTATTCACTGAATTAGTCCATACCATTTTCAATGATAAAGTGTCTCCATACATCACAACAACCTCTAAAAGGCAGTACTTCAGTCACTAGAAGGCACTTCCACCTGTCCCCAACCAGACAACCTCCTTCTGTAGAGGCATGATATTGGTGAGATTATAGGGTACTGTGACAGAGTCACCGTAGCTCTATTAGCCTGGCGGCTGTGTCTCTACCAAAGGCACAAGGCATTTGTTGTTGGCTTATGAGATGGAAGGAATGCATATATATGTATATATGAGAGAGAAAGAGAGAGAGAGAGAGAGGGATATAAGGCTACTTTTAGTATTGGGGAATAGAAGCAACTTTCAGGGGGCAGCCAACCCATCTGTCATAGCTGCGGCACTGATGGTGATGGTAATACTGACACAAGTCGCACACGCCGCAGAGCTGATGGCAGCTGGCCCAGTTGTACTCTTGTCAAAAAAACTATTATTGGTTGTATGCTGTACAAAAAACATGTTTACAAGGATATCATTTTATTTTTTATCAGATAGCCTATTCCTTGTTTCATCATCCTAAACCTCAAACGAGTAAACATCTAAGCAAGTACTTGCCTAGCTTAAACCAGAAGAGAATTCTGGCAACATCATTCACTTGACTTCCACTCCCACTCCTACTAAGTTCCTATCTTCCTACATCCTCCCCGTCAGGCTGTTGGTACCGTGCACCACTATGCTATCAGGGGTTTGTGCTGCCCTTGCCTCTAAGGATTGGTTTTGTGCAGAAAGATTCCCCTTCCTGCACAAAACAATCCAGGGTGCTGTACCATGTAACTTGGCACCCTTGCACCATGAGGGTACCTGCACTGGAATGCTAGGCAGCACTCGGTGTGGCAGTGCAGGGAGTGACCAGGAATGAGATATCTTGATTAAAAAATGTCAAATTCCTGTCCCATCCTTTTGATGCAACGCAGTAAGTGGTCCTGATGCCTTACATGAAAGTTTGATAAATCTGGACCCTGGCCACTGGTGCACTCAGCACTGTATTGATAAACCCTGGTGTATTATTACTTCTTGCCCACACTCCTTTTGGAACAAAGATAGTGGGCACAACTGCAAGCACTCACTGATGCTAAAAGTACATTTATCTATGTGAGTGACACACTCTAACATTTAAAAACCTCTTGCATAAACATGGTGCCATGCTCATAAATAAAATATTATTTTTGTCTTTGCATCAGAGGACACTGCTACAATCATTGCTGAAAATGATTAAGGATATATGCATATAAACATATTTTCATTTCACCAAAGGTTACAGGGATGTTATAATTAGGCTCACATTTTGAACTTACAAAACCATAAAAATGTACCTCTTATGGTTATAGTTATCTCAAATAACTATAACTTGTGCCCTAAGGTTACCATAACTTGCGCCCCCGCCACGCACAATTTTATCGCACATTTAGTGCAAATATTACATTGACAATATAAATTATGTTATTAAAGATGTCAAGAGTGCTGTAAATTGTGGGACAATTAGCCATGCATGACAAGGGCACCTGGTATAGTTACTAGAGATAACTATAATTATAACAGGTGAATTTGTATGGTTTTATATGTTTACAATGTGAGCCTAACTATAATGTCCCTGTAACCCTTGTTTTTTAAGTGAATTTTTCAGTTTTTTTTATTTTTATTCTATTTCCTAACTATAAAATCCATGTAAACTTCGTTTATTTCAGTGAATTTCATTTTTTTTACATAAAATAAGCTATAACCACCCAACCTGGCATCACACATCGTCTTTGGCCATGTGCGGTGGGGTTGGGTCTAAGCAGCAGTTGACGAGAAAGAACCTACTCATCACAGTCACTACAGGAGATATTGTTCTCGAAAAAGGCAATGGTGCAAACACAACCATCACGGATTACAGATAGCTTTTCAAGGTGGAAATGCAGAGAAAACACACTTGCTTTGCCTTGGCCATGTGCACACAGTTAGGATGTTTAGTACTTTACAGATCTGGTGCTTCAACATGGGCACCTGCTTTGTCTGTATCTGTAAGTGCTTGCCACTCATGTTTAATTTCTGTAAAATGACCATTGTGCCAGAATGAATCCTGCCATGTGGATTTATCCAACAAAAGGCAGAGCTTTCATTTGTTTTCCTGAATGCAAATATGCATGTAGGGAAACAGAAGAAAACATTGCTCACACAAGCAGGAGTAGGTAGCTGCTAGAAGGGCAGGGTCTTCAGGTCCCATAACCCATGGCCCTCTTCTGGCAGCAAGCATCTTGCTTGTCTGGCACTTTGAAGTAGTTCTATGGAGACACCATTGAAATAACAAAAGCCTCTCCATAGAATGACTTCAAAGCGGCACGCAATCAAGATATTTGGTGGGAATTTTATAGCTACCTTTGGAAGCACAGTACAGCAGTCACTAGTGGCATACTGGTGAAGCTCCTGCACTGTCACTCGATAGGTTGAAGGTTCAAATACTGGAATCAGATGGCAGTGTGTTTGTTTATTTCCCTGTGTTTTGACTTTTAAACATTCCTCATGATTTATGTCTTTTTGCCATCACAATCTTTGGGTTGAATGTAATACCTATGTCTGGAAACTATAGATCCTGTGGCCTAGTGTTTGGGTCTCAGGGCTTGAAACCAAAGGTTGAGGGTTCCAGTATAGGTGTGCCAGTATTCACATTCCTGCTTTAATTACTATTCACTTTCAAATATTTAAGTCATGTACCGAACTATATTTTCTCTTTGATTTTTCCTAAACTATCTAATTCTAAAAATATTATTCATCAAAGTCTAAAAAAAAACTCTCTCTGTCTCTCTCTCTCTCTCTCTCCCTCGGTCTCTCTCTCTCTCCCTCTGAATGGTTCACTGCCATAATATGGACACAAAAAATATTGACCTACAAAATTATCAAGACCGTAATATCATTACAAAAACTATCGAAACCCTATACTTAAATAAAAAAGGCACAAATATTGTACACAAAAAAGTCGATGACAAAAATATCTAAACCAATCTATATTGAAAACAAAAATATTGGAAACAAAAATATTGTGACTCATAACTAACTATGGGCTACATCAAAAATACTGAGACCAACAATATTGAAGACAAAAATATTGTAAAACAAATAACAAATAATACTTTATAAACTAATAAACAACAAAAATCCCACTTTAATAACTTTAATTTATAAATAAAATATAATATCTTACTAGACCAAAAAAATTACATTCCAAATATATGAACATACAACTCCTCTAACCAAAAAATTCCACATATTTACATCGAACTTACATACACCACATATTTATTTTTCAAAATAAAACATTTAATTACTTACAAAAATACATATAACCTTAAATCAAATAAGTTACTTCAAATACAAGAATAAAGAAACATTAATTAGCGTTTTCCAAAGAAGGATATAGTTAAATGAATAATTAGAAGGAAACTAAAATAACCAATCAAATAAAAGTATAAAAAACCATAACCAATAAAATAGCTTCATCACTTAAACAAACAATATATAAGCCACAATAATTTAACAAAAAAAAGGCCCAAAAACCCCAAGCTTTTCACGAGGAAGAAACTCTGCCGGATTTTCCCTACAAAAAAGAAGCCTACAAAATTTACAGCTATACATTCACTAATCCAAGTAAGTAACAATTATGGATAAGATAGCAAAATAACTAACTTTAACTTTACAATTGAATTCGTAATGCAGAATTACTAACAAAACATTCAGCATTTATCTTTTTATACTGATTACTCAACCTTTAACTACACTCCATCAACAAAAACAGCTCAATGACCAGCAACAAAATGTAAATATATTTAAAAAAATACGTACTAAAACAAAAAAAGTTAAAACTCCGATGAACCTAAGCATCCTTAAATACCAAAGCTGTAATGTATGTGAAAAGAATCATACCGAACAAAAACTGCCAAGAAGACAAAACTTCACTCAACAAAAATGAAGTAAGTTATAAAGATCACAATAATTTCTATTTAAATGTACATTAACTATGAACATACCTTAATAATTATTTTTCTATATTTAAATTATTTCATTCAATAACGACAAAAGGAGAGAAGGAGAAAAACGTATAACATCACAGAAGGGGAAACTTTTACTATGTTATATGGGATACACATACCGCCAAGAAAATGCTTCTTCTCAACATATTAATTGGAAATGTACAATATATTATTTCAAATGCACGTTGTGGGAGGGCAACTACCAAAGAAACAGTAGTATTAAATGTTAAAGAGCATAACCACCCTCACCAACGTAACAGAAATAGAATTACGAGAAGCAATAGAAAATATAAAGAAAGCAAGCACTAGTATCCAAGAACTAACAACACAAATACTTAAAGACATACTACCCCAAATTCCAGAATATATAACAGGCCTCTTACCATTAATGCCCACCTTAAAATGCCTTATAACATGAACAAAAAGCATTACCGCTGAAACTGCACCTACTCCTAATACATTAAAAGAGACTATTATCCCAGCAGAGTATACTATAAGTCACAAAGAAGAAGAATTCCTGTTCTATGATACTAAGGGCCTGATTTAGGAAAAGTTAGCGCTGCGTTTGCGTAATTTTTTGCCGCAAAAGCGGAGCAAACTTACAAAATATAGTTATATTTTGTAAGTTTGCTCCGCTTTTGCAGCAAAGAATGAAGCAAAGGTGGGGCTAACTTTTCATAAAACAGGCCCTAAAAGCCATGACAAAAGTATACTTACATTTGCTACCCCCTAAAAACTTACTAAAACTAGACCAATGTCAAACATCGATGATGGGTGCCATTTCTAAAATATGTTCAAACCATTCTACAAACTATACACCATACATTGTGAATAAAAAAAAAATATATATATATATATACCTTTTGTGCATGCATTACTTCCAAGCACACAATGCAGTACCTACATGGAACTGCTATACCATATAAAGCAAAAAACAAACAACTACTATCCCCCAAAAAATAATTAATGACTTACAAGCTATGATTCAATCTACACTCAAAATAGACCCCCACACAGCCATTCAAGGATGTTACTACCATTTTAATCAAAGTATATGGTGACACCTACAAAAATCTGCACTAAAGAGGGTCATTTTAAGTTTGGTGGATGGTAAACTCTGTCCGCGAAACTCCCAACAGCATTGCCACCGCACCCAGCAAAAGTTATTAAGGGTTTGCTGCTGGGTCGATGGGAGGAAACCTAATTTTCACTGCTGGCCTAATGGGAAACAGGCTACAGCATTGTCTCTGGCTCATGAGTGAGCTGCCATCAATGCTGTAGCAAGCAAAATGCACCAGCACCCTCGTTATGTTCACTGGTGCTCGGCAGAGGGGCCCTTGCACTGCCCATGCCAAGTTCCCCCTGTGGCCCCCTGTACCTGTTCTCTACCAGCCTTTTCATGGTGGTGCTACCGCCATGAAAAGGCTAGGGGAGAACGAGGTTGTAATCCCCAGAGTAGAGGTGCTTGCAGCGCTTCCCTGGTGGATTAGGATCTCCACTACTGCCAGACCGCCCAGACCGCCGGTCTGACCGCCAGGGTTGTTGTGTGGCGGTTGTACTGCTGTATGCGCGGCGGTCTAGACCGCCACCATGAGTGTGGCGGTCATAAGACCACCACACTTGTAATCAGGCCCTCAATGTAGAATATGCCACCAACCACCAATTTGCCTTTGAAATAAAAAAACTAAGGCCCTCATTCTGACCTTGGCGGGCGGCGGAGGCCGCCCGCCAAAGTCCCGCCGTCAGGTTACCGTTCCGCGGTCGAAAGACCGCGGCGGTAATTCTGACTTTCCCACTGGGCTGGCGGGCGGTCGCCTTCAGACCGCCCGCCAGCCCAGCGGGAAAGAGGCTTCCACGATGAAGCCGGCTCGGAATCGAGCCGGCGGAGTGGAAGCTGTGCGACGGGTGCAGTTGCACCCGTCGCGTATTTCACTGTCTGCGCAGCAGACAGTGAAATACATGTAGGGGCCCTCTTACGGGGGCCCCTGCAATGCCCATGCCAGTGGCATGGGCACTGCAGGGGCCCCCAGGGGCCCCGCGACCCCCCCTACCGCCATCCGGATCCCGGCGGTCGGACCGCCGGGATCTGGATGGCGGTAGGGGGGGTCGGAATCCCCGCGGCGGTGCAGCAAGCTGCACCGCCGTGGAGGATTCAATGAGGCGGCGGTACACTGCGGGAGCCCGCCAGTGGTGCCGGTCCGACCGCGGCTTTACCGCCGCGGTCGGAATCCCCATTGGAGCACCGCCGGCCTGTCGGCGGTGCTCCCGCGGTCCTCCGCCCTGGCGGTCTTTGACCGCCAGGGTTAGAATGACCGCCTAAGTGCACTAGCCTATGTCCCTGTGACAGAAGTAGCCAATCATTACAACATCCTGATAGGAAGTTCCTATTACTAAAATAATGAAGACAAACTAGCTCCTTTAATGAACTGCATGGAGGACACATGCTTAGGGAGACTACATAGGCCAAAACACAGATGCCAACCAAAATTCCACATACCATGGTGGAATCTCTATGACAGCACCTTAGTATAAGAAGCAAAAACAAACAATTCAGTGGAAGGATTGCATGCTGCTTTCTAATCCACGCTAGGCAGAACTCAGCCTACACTATATGATTTTTTGGAGGCCACACAAAAAGAACAATGCTACAAAGCTACCAAGAACTTAGGGCCTAATTTTGACCCTGGCGGTCAGACCACCATACTCCAATGCTGTGGTCAGGAGGACACTGTCAAGCCGGCGGCCTCCCGACTGCCACATTACAATGTTTCCACAGGGCTGGCAGCAGAGTCAGCTAAGGGAGAGCCAAGGCCAATGCCAGTTGCACTGACTGTGCCACCAGCACGGTGTGTATGTTCACTGTTGTCATGGCAGACAGTGCACATACTGACTGTGCTGGCAGAGGGGGCCTGTGCACTGCCCGCAATGTGGAATTATCGGTGCAGCAGCACCCCTGTGGCCCCTTCTCTGCCTTTCTGCTGACATTTTCATGGCTGTCATTTTCATGGTGGTGTCCCTGCTATGAAAAGGTTGGCAGAAAGGCAGATCGTAATATGGACGGAGGTGTCACTGCAGGAGCTGCCTCAATATTACACTGCTCTTCTAACCGCTGCCACCATGGTGATTCAGGAGTTGGCGATGACGGTGGTCCTGTGGTGGTCCAACCACCACCATCCAAATCGGGTGGTCAGACAGCCACAGTCGCAGTGGTTCCACAGTCACAGTCAGCACGGGGGTCTTCGGACCGTCGTTCTCAAAACCAGGCCCTTAGGATAGAACAATCTGAAACAGAAATTGGTCCTAAACTAACCAAATGAACAAGAAAAATTTCCAAAATGCTACAATGTAAAGTGAGAATATTTCTAAACCACAAAGGACTAGACTGCCTAAAAATAATAGCCAAATCTATTCTCTAAATCACACATAAAACACCAATCATCTAACAAAGTACAACATAATATACTATACAAATATTAATACTCATATTAAAAAAATCTTAAATTAGTTTACAGAACAAGCAAGCTGATAAACTACCTACACATAATTGTAATATACAAAACATAGAACAAAACATCCTAATAAATGCATGAACATAACATAATTATAAATAATAAACATTTCCCGTCCACAATAAATAACTAAAATTAACTTATTAGTTTGTTGCTGCAGATCTCTATCCAAATCCGTATTCTTCCAAAAAATTATGAAAACTATAGTAAAAGGGCCCAAAAACAATGCAAAAATGTATATGAAAAAATAAAATACCTCAAAGCAATCCAGTCTGTAACTTCCTTAAAAAAACTAAAAAATGTGCTTAAAAAAACAGAACCGCCTCAGGAAATGCAAAAGATAAGGAAATCTTCTTTAAAAAAAATAGTTTATAGCGAACAAATTTAGATTTCCTTAATAAAAAGACTTAGGGCCCAATTATTACTTTAATGGTCGCACCGCCAGTATAACATTGTATGCAGGTTGAACTACTAACCACCAGTGCCGACATTTTGATGCCCGCCAGCAGTGAATACTCCATCTCCATTATGACTGCGGCCAACCACCGACCCTATTACAAAAACACAATTGACATGGCAGCCCCCTTGTGTTGGTTAGCTGACGACAGTCAACCGCCGCAATACGCTCACAGCAAAGCACCAGAAGACTGCCCCTTGGATGGATTCAAGAACAGCACAGATGACATCCATTGGCCAAGTGAACACACCTGCAAATCACACTATAAAACACACTCCATGCTAGACCATGATCCTTTGCCTTTCCACTGGAGCACAAGACAGAGACCACACTACCTTTTTCATTTTTGTTCCCATTTTACGCATTTCACACACTTGTTCTAATTTTTTACCCCAAAATCACTTGTCTTGTTTAGTTAATCACTGTCACCTATTTTAATTTTCAGTCATGTCATGGGCCAAAAAGCCATGTTTTTCAGAGGATGAGTTGAGAGTCAGTGTGGATGAAATCATTAGAGTAGAGCTACAATCGTTTGGAGCCCAAGTCCAACATACTCCTCTCCATAGGAAGATAAAATATAGCAAAGGATAGTCAACAGACTGAATGCTGTAGGCACCACCTTGCGCACAAAGGAGAATATTAGGAAAAGGTGGAATGACCTGAAAGGGAAGGTGTATTCCCTGGCCTTCAGGTAACACTTTGAGTCCCTGAAGACTGGTGGTGTTCCTCCCAGTGCCCCATTACAACTATTTTCCTGGAAGGAGAAGGTCTTGGCCACCCTGCATCCTGAGGGCTTGAGAGGGATAGCTGGTGGGGTACAGTCTGATAAGTCACACTACAAAAACTGTCACACAAAAATAAATGTCCTATGTGTGCACATCTCAGCTTTTGCCATTGTGAGGTTCATCTACTCTCATAACCTGCAATACCCAAAGTATCAGAGGCTGTAGATTGTCAATGTGTATTGTTGTACATAACATCACAAGTATCAATCTCCATCACATGCTATATTATGGAATGGGGTCTGTAGGTGTTTTAATATCAAAAGATCATCCCAGGACCTATGGTATGAGTCAATATGTAAATGTATGGTCTAGCTTAACTGCAGTGTTGCAACTGGTATGTCAGTCTAAACATTTGTCAAGTGTTGGGAAGTAGAGAGAGTGACATGACTACAACTAACATGAGGCCCTCTTTCTGTAACTCAAAATAAGAGGCCATTGTATACTTGCCCAAAGATAAATGTTAGTCATGTCACAACCGATGTTCACTCATCATGGAGTTCACCATTTATCTATTGTTGGGAGTTAGAAACTGATATGAGTGCAACTACCATGAGGTCCTGTTTTTGTACCTCAAAACAGGAGGCCATTGTGTATATGCCCAAGGTCTCCTATTAGCCATGTCACAACTGATGGTCATTCATTATAGACTGAGCAATGTACATATCATGCTGAACTCTGAGACGTGTATGCCTACCTAGCTTCATGTAGTCCTAGTAACCCCAAATGGCACTATTGATGCCCTGAATGATGCCTTACCAACTGCGTACACCAAGTAGTTGTAAGACATTAAGCTGCATCAGCTGATTGGAAGTGGCAGGTAACCCATTGACTCTACACTTTGCACATGATGTCTACTGCTACATATAAAACCAATTTGTGTTCCCGCCTATATCTTATACACCTAGGCCTTCGAATAGTCAAATACACATGTTACTTCTCCACTGTGTTGGCTTAAGTGTTTGTTAGATGTCATGTTCGTTCTTTATTTCAAAATGCAAGTTATCAGCACATCTAATGAACTGCTCAATCCTAACAGTTTTTGCAACCTCCACAAATGGCTTCTCAACAACTTCAACACCTTGGAAATATATATTGAGATAGGAATCCCTGCCTATTAACACTTTCCTTGGTCTCTACTTACTATGACACTAAACATTTGGATGTAGATTCCACACTTCCACCAATAACAATGTACTATATTTCTCAATAGGTCGAGGTGGCACTGCACATGTTGTGAGGTTAGTCGTATGGCATTTACTCACTCTCATTTGTGCCTATTTTAGCTTAGGTGTGAAGCCTGTGACCTTTCACAGAGTCACTTGGCATTTTATTCCTTTAATTATTTTAGTGAGGCATCATTTTAGTGGTGATGTTTTATTAGTCTTATCTATTGTCCTTCTCTGCAGAACTTTGTTATTCATTGCTTTGTATGACATTTCATTCTGTGCTCGCATCAAGGCTACATATGGTAGGTTTACGAGTATTGCCAGCTCAGAGTACAGTGTCTTCCTTACACAGAAAGGGATGTGTTGGATAACACAATACAATGTTAACACAATGTTTATTATAGAACATCAGGCTGCGTTAGTATTCTTAGAGGGGGCATTCCAGTCAGATCACCATCTGCCCGTCAACTTTGCAGTTTCAGCAGAAACTTGGGGTTTCCTCTTCTGTCACTGAGGAGGATTTCCATCTGACTACCAGACCTCTCCTTTACCTTCAATACGGGTATGGGGCTTACACTATACTCTTAGTCTATATATGGGTGGGTTAGGGCTATCACTGCTACTTGCTCCCATGAAGGATTATTAGTAGTGTGTGTAGGAATATTGGTAATGCTATTGGGACAAATATGGTGTTACTGTTTCTATGTTTTTCTTTCTTGGTCACTGTTGTAATAGTATCTGGTTTAATCATCTTTATAATTGCATTTCATGCCTTTTTACGCAGAATGCATTTGCTTCAATAAATGGTATTGAACCAAGATATGATTCTGCTTGACAATACATGTATGAGACGTGTAACTGAGAAAACGGGGCACGATCTGTTTCCATCACGACTTCCCTGAGGAATCTACGAGAGTCATGTGATGACTGCTACAAATTACTTTTACCTACAGTATCTGTGAGGTGCTGCTAGCTAGCCAAAAGTGTTAGCCCGACAGCTGTCACACGGTTTAAGATTGGACGCAGTCCCCCATACTCAGTAGTGCTGCCATCCAAAACTCAGAAGTCTTCTTTTGGCAAGAGGCTCAAAACATGGCACCACCAACGTTGGTTAGGCACTGATTTTACAGATCTCCCAAGTATCTCTGTCTCACTATGTGTATAAACACCCAAATTACCACATATGGAGACGCCCGTGATATAAGGAACATCCTCCTCAGATAAGTAGGTTGTACCTACTTTTAGCTGCAGGTTGTTCAAGCTTGAAACTTTTAAAATGATTCTCCCCAGTTGGTGTTTCTGTCTCTGAGCAAGTTATTACATTATTACATTTATTATAATGGCAGACCGCAATAGTGTTGCAATTGCAGTTAAATCCAGACTCCCCCTCACAACGCACTTATTGCAACATGGACTCACAGAGGAAAGATGAGAAGTAACCTTTGTTTTTGGGGAACACGCAACTTACAGAACAGAACATTTTTATTCATGGGTCACCTTTCCAGCAGCAGATGGGAATACACATATATTTCATCATTAAACTTCAGCAAATGCACCCACACAATACAGACCATATGCATATTTAGAAATGCCCCTTTCTTATCAAGAAAACAGAATTGGCTTTGTTGTGTAGCCATTTTAGTTATAGGTCCATGCACGTTATTTTAGCATACTAGGCCTGCAGCTGTACACTTTAACCTAGATATATTTTATTCAGCTTAATTTTATTATTCTTACAATAGCCACTTTTGGGTCTTGTTTTATTTCGATCTATCTAGCTGTTTTTGCCTGGGCCAGCACTGCGTTCTCAAACAAGACATTTTTGCTCACTCTGTGCTTCTTTCAAGGTAGTAGTAAGAAAGGTTGCCGATGAACGTGGTACAAGTTTTGTCTCTGACATTCATAGAAAAACACACATCCTTACGTAGGGACATTTTCTCAGAACATCAGTTGTTTTATTATAAAACCACTTCCCTGTCCCTTCCACGTTAGAGGGAGATTCCAGCCAGAGAACCACAACTGTATGCTGATTGCTGAACGCTTCGCTAAAGCTGCTTATGCAGACTTCAGACCTTTGCTCAGGTATGTGGGATGATGTCTTCCCAAGGGAGCCTGAAGGGCAGAATCGGAGCTTAACATGCTGTGTTGTATTATAGCCTAGGTAGGAATTAGTCGATTGATTTTAGTGACATCATGGTAGCGTTATTTCTATGCTTTACTCTCCTTGTCACAATTTTAATCTTGTCATGCTATATCGTCCTAGTTATTGCAGCCCACGCTTTGTTATCTAAGATGCAGTTGCTTCATTAAAATCTTATTGAAACATATACTGCCTCTGTTTGTCATTGTGCATGTGAGACTAACGTAACTGAGAGAAACGGATGGGACCTGAGTGACCACGGTTTCCCCTGAGAAATCAATTATGTCATGCGCTCAGCTGCCCAATCATCCCTGCCCTTGGGTAGAGATGAGGCACTGCTAGTTAGCCAGAACAAAACCCGGATTGGGCCAACAGGTGTCACCTGTAGTTGGTCAGATTCAGTCTCCCACACTGCAGGTCATTCTGCTGCACAAAATCCAGTATTCTAATTAAAATAATGAGAGCCTACGTGACATGGTGCAGCCAACATTTGGTCATGCTCTAATTTTTGGGTCCTCTTGAGTATCTCTGTCTCACTATATACAAAGACACCTCAGTACTATATACAGAGACTTCTGTGGTATTGAGGAATTCCTCCTCAGCAAAGTAAGGAACACCTATCTGATGCTGGAGGTTGTTCAAGTTTGAACCTTAAAAGGAAAATCCCCATTTGGTGTGCTCATCTCTGAACAAAATGTACCATCTAATATGGCGAATGCACATCAGGTAGCAATTGCAGTCAATATGAGACAACCCCTGACTGCACGTTTATTGGCAAATGGCCTAACGGCCCAGGGGGGTCCAGTCACATTTGTTGTTGATGCAGATGCAGCATATAAAACAGAACTATTTTATTCTTGGGTCACTTTTCCAGAAGTTAATGGGAACACAAATACATTTCATCATTATATACCTGCAAAAGTACCTGAACAATACAGAGCATATACATAATTAGAAATGCCTTTATCTTATCAATAACATAATAATTGGCTTGATGGCACCCCACCCCACATGATTTTACCAGTTAGGTTAGGTCCTCTAAGTAATGATGGTCCTACCTGGCCTTTATTGGCCACTCATACACCTCACCCTGCAATAGCAAACTTAGCAGTAGCTGAAGTCCGTCACTTATATACTGAGCTGACGGCAATATATAGATGTTTAGTACAATTTGCAATGCAAACATTAAATACAAACCCAGCGCAACCACATGCAGTAACACCAGGCATTAATCCTGCAACTGTATATTCGATCATGGGTAAGGTACCCAACAAACGGGAAGAAATTCCGTTTTGGGTAGCTCAAAAAATAAATGCACTGGAAACAATTTTTCCCCATATGGGACCTCAGGATAAACATAGAATACTAACAATGTGCTTGCCATTTGGATGGTTCCCACAGTGGATAACAGTAATACATGGGGCACGGTATTTGCCGCGCTCTATACTACCCCACACGGTACACCGACACTTGCCAACTTACCGGAAGCGTTGAAACAAATTCAAGATGAATACAGGGCTGCCCCGGCCCTAGACTTGGGGATGCAATTAATGGGCAACTTTGCCACAGTATCCTCAATTATTTTAAGTAACCTTAAAGGGGAAGCTGTAGCACTAGTGGTGCGCATGCTCCTCCGGGATGTTCCTCAACAGAATCAAGAACAGTTGTCAAAGATTATCGCAGATACGTACTCTAGTATTGGTCGAGATGGTCTGGGGGCCAGATCGACAAAACCACAATTTCAAGGTAAATCTAATAAAGATTTTTCCAAGTAAGCTCCTGAGGGGTAATAAGAAACGCTGGGATAAAAAAAAACTCCTAAAAAGAAAGGGGAGATTCTCCACTCATGGAGATCCCACAGAATAGATATCATCTCAGAAATAGAGATAATATAAAAATGTCTGACAGATATCAATATACTGATTTGTGCCAATCTCGTTCCTTTCAGGACTCATCGGAAAAACTCAGTGAGAGAGGTGGGTAGTCAGAGCGAAGAACAGAGTACGAGAAACTGAGACAGAAATGACAACGCTTAACAGAGGCTTCTATTAAAAAGGAAGAGAAACCTCCCCAACAAAAACCCCAATTTAAAAAGAAGACGGGGGCAGCAGTTGTAGTTCGACATGCCACTCAAGAAGAGGGTCCTCTTGAAGAACAGGAAGTGGGCACTAGTGCTGCTAGACAACGCGGCAGAGGTCACAATAGTTCACTGGAATCTTCAAGAGCATCTGGAGGTGAAAGCAACTGATGACTTTCTACAAGTAGAAACTGCGGACATGCGTGTCTCCATGCCTTATAGGGTGTACAAAGTAACGCTACAGTTAGAAGGAGACATTGAAGGCACAATAGACGCAATCTTTTGGGATCGCATAGTAAACATATGCAATATCTTGTTGGCCGAACAAGATTGGCCACTTGAATTTGTCTGTACCTGCCCAAATGGGGAAGATGTTATCAAACCTTCTTTCTCACCCCTTGTTCCTGAGGAGCTCGTAGAATCCTACGCCATTGATTGGGCATTGGCGCAGGCACCCGTGTTATATCGCTACCATGTAAGTTGGGACAAAGAATCCCCCTACCACGTAATTCCTATTAAAAATCAACCACAACCTCAACCCCAATATCCAATCAAATATGATGCTAAAGCACCTGTGAGAGAAATTCTCACGCAACTGGAGTACCAGGGTGCAATTGAACTCTGTGTCTCCCCAATGAATAATCCTTTATTCCAAGTAGCTAAACCGGGCCATTAATACCGAATAGTCTTAGACTAAAGACACCTAAACAGTCATACACGCACATATGCTTTACAAAACTCACATATCACAGCACTAATGAAAAACATAGTGTGGAAAAAATACAAAACAACACTGGACATTTCCAATGGTTTCTTCTGGCAGAATATAGCGCCTGAGAGTAGAGACTTAACAAGTTTGAGTGCACTAGGCTCCCAGAAAAAAAAAACTGTTGTTTACCCCAAGGGTACAAACACAGTCCAGGACTGTTCGCAGCTCGTGTGACTTCAATTTTGCACAACATTGACCCTGACGCATTGTCCTATGTAGATGATATCTACCTCACAGATGATGAATTGCTGAAACATTTAAGGTGGGTACCCCACATTGTTGTGGGATTTGCTGAATTTGGCTATGAATTCAACTTCAAAAAAACAAAAATAGCCTTCCTCAGCATCCTGTTTTTGGGATATGAGCTATCGAGAGAAGGAAAGAGCATAGCGCCACAATTCTTAGAAAAGTGGGTGCAATTACAACCTCCGAATACGAGTAAAAAACTCCAATCTCTATTAGGTTTCCTAAATTTTGGCAGAACTTACATTCCTGATTATGCAACACGCATAAAACCTTTATATGACTTAATACGTCCTGACTTTTCAAGTAAATTTTTGACAGCACAATATCTACACACAAGGGACAATAAAACACATTTGGTCATCAGAGTAATTGCTTGTGCCATTGGATTCACCTATGTAACTTTTAATGAGGGTGAGACCGTCCTGACTGCATACAAATCACACTTGTACTCAGCAACAGAACAACGCTTTGCTCCCACTGAGAAAATTCTCACTGCTGAACAGATGGCTGTCATTAAAGAAAGACCTCTAGCTCAGAGCAAGCTCATAATCATTGTCTACCCAATCCCAGCCCTTTTAGCTGACACCAAGCCAGCGTTCCAAACGCCAAAGCATTACATCCACGTTGGATACAATGGGCCACGTCTTTGACAGCCACAGATGTAGACTACACTTTTCACCCAAAATTACAAACTCAAGAAGTTTTGTAATATGAACTAGAATACCCAGTTCCTGCAAACACACTGCCTATTGATCAGTATCAAAAAGTCATGTACACCAATGGCTTTGCACAACCTGCAATTGGCACAAAGCATCAATACTCCGCTGCTTGCGCAGTCGTAAGTGGCTTCATGGAGGATAATAAATTTTGTCCCCAACATACATTCATGCACAACCTAGGGGATTTCACAGCATAGCTAGCAGAGCTAAAGGATCTGGTGATGGCACTGGAACATACGGATCCTCCACAGTTAACACTGATTGTTTGCGATTCGTACTATTGTGTCCAGTCCTTCAATGAATACCTGCATTACTAGTGCCAGAATGAGTTCAGAGACTCTAACGGTAACACCATTAAATACAGACTGCTGTGGGGGAAAGTAGCGGATCTTAATGAAACGCTACCAAATGTCCATGTCGTACATACACTTGGACACCAGTGGATTGGAATACACGTTGCTGGGAATACACTGGCTGATGAAGCTGCAAAGTCAGCAGTTGTTACGGCCACTGTTGCTGCAGTAACCTGCTTAGGTGCGAAACCGGACGAAGACATATGGTCTGACGTGAAAGCTATTGCTGATGGTACGCCCTATCCAAATGCATTTCCTGCTAAATATTCCTACTGAATGGAAGGCTGCCTAAACGCTGAAGTTAAGATACCAGGCATAGGGGTTCGAGATATCCCCGACAAAGATATAAGACCAGAGTTGATTAAAGCAGCGCATAATGGTTTAGCATCTGCCCATGTTGGTGTGGCGGCTACAATATCACTGTTACAAGACCGTTACTGGTGGCCAGGCCTATATAAAGAGGTCAAGCAGTATGTCCTTCGTTGTGACATCTGCAAACAAATTAAAGTTTCCACTGCCAAATTCCCGCCATAGGCACCCCTCCTAATTTGCAACAAACCTTTACAGTGTGTGTACTTGGACCATTGTGGTCCCCTAACACCGGACAGTGCATACAAATACATCTTAGTCACTGTTGACTCCTGCTCCAGATTTCTATGGGTGAGGCTACAATGCTTGGCTGACGCTCGGACTCTTATTAAAGATTTGCGAGTCGTTATTGGTACATATGCAGTTGCGGCTTTCAACTCGGACCAGGGCCCTGCTTTTGCCTCAAGGGCATTCAGGGATGCCATGGCTTCATTGGGGGTCCAACTCCAGTACTTGTCTCCATTTCATCCCGAGTGAAATAGTGTTGTGGAGTGATTAAACAGTGATTTAAAGCAATCCTTAACTGCCAGAGTCTTATGTACGGGTCATAGTTGGCTTAACCACCTGTATGGACTCCAGAGAGCACTTAACAATCTGCCTAGAAGGTCCCTGGGGGACATACTTCATATGAGTGTCTATTTGGAACTCAAATGTATGTTCCAGATCTTGATGGTCCTGACATGAAGATGGCAGAAACACCCTTTGATATAAATGAACGTGTCATTGTCTTACAGGATTTGCAACAGTTCTGTGACGACAACGCTTCTGCCAGTGCTGCCTCCACAGGAATTAAGGATGTACCTGTAACGCCTAAGGGCTGGATTCCTAAAGTCGGGGATCTAGTACGTGAAAAGGTTGCTGTGAAAAAGGAATTTAGCTCTTCTTAGCGTGCACCAGTCCCAGTTTTTGGAGAACACGGTGCCAGAACTGTAATTCTACCACCAATGGCTGGTGCCAAAGAAAATCGATTTGTCTCTATCGACAATGTCAAACTACACCATGTGGCCGATCCTGCACAGCCGACCCAAAGGAATAGCCAGTAGTTCCTGAATGCCTCTCACTACTGGTCAAGAAGTTCCTCTACAAGTTGTAAGCAGCAACACTGACACCTCTCCGAGCTAGGGGATGGTGGAAAATGGCCTTGCATTGGTTCCACTAACATCAAATAATACAGAAATAACTGATCAATTTGAAACAGCTTCAACACAGACGGATGGCGCAATTTATTCTGTGCCACTGCAGGAAATACCCATTCCACCTACAGATACAGCTCCAGTTTTTGCACGAACTGCTTCTGGATACTTTGCCGACATTAACAACAACGTTTCGGACTCATTTGCCTCTTCGACACCTGAACTGTCAAAAACACATAAGCTCATAAACTGGCTTAAAACCACTTACTTTATTCTTCCACGGAACTATCTGTGGCTTTCCTTGACTGTACTAGCTTTCCTACTTTGGATTGGGTTTGTCATAACATTGTTTTCCTTAATTCATGGTCATTTTCTTCCTGAAAAATCAACAGTTGAATTGGTGGATGAGGTCCTAAAACCACATTTTTCTTTTGTGAAAATTTCTGCCATATTAACTCCTGGTGGGATTGTTTGGGATAAAGTAACATTTGATACATATGGCCCCACAGAGGTCATTCAAATACCATATGTGTTTAAACTTTCAATGAACAATATAATAATACCCGAAGGTGTTTCTGATGATTGGGATGTAAAAACAGTTGATTCTATGATGACTGAATTGCAGTATTATACTGTCTTTGAAAACAAAGATGTTTATCAATCTAAGGAGAATTATGGTGATATGTTTTGCTATAATTATTATGGACACCATCTCATCCACCGAGCAAGTAACCCAAAGACTGTTTTTAATTACACACAATGGGAACATTGTCCAACTCCGCCGCAAGGGAGTTCTAAAACATATTCTGAAAAATGTACATATTTTTCTGGGCACGATGTTAAAATGCTTAGTCATATTATTTTGAATTGCCACCGATAGCAAATGTATGCATACTATTGACAAATACGAAATGTATTTATTCGAATTCCTTTGTTTCCCGGTTGAATATAGAAGGCAATGAATATTGGCTGCAGTCGATTGACTTAAAAAATGTGTGGGGAACTAGACATTGGCAAATATGGGGGAAGGAAGCTTTATTTAGAGCATGCCTGATGCCTGTTCAAATTTTCTTTTTAAATGAAACTGTACAACAAACAAGTTGTTTAGGCTTAGCAAAGATTAACCCCTTTGCTGCCAGGCCTTTTCCCCCTCAGGTGCCAAGCCTTTTTTTGGCTGTTTACGGCAGTTCGCACTTAGGCCCTCAAAACTTTTTGTCCACATAAGCTACCTACGCCAAATTTGTGTACTTTTTTACAACATCCTTGGGATTCTAGAGGTACCCAGACTTTGTAGGTTGCCCTGAAGGAGACCAAGAAATTAGCCAAAATACAGCGAAAAGTTTGTTTTCTTCACAAAATGGGAAAAAAGGGCTGCAGAAGAAGGCCTGTGGTTTGTTCCCTGAAAATGGCATCACCAAAGGGTTTGCAGTGCTAAAATTACCATCTTCTCACCTTTTAGGAACAGGCAGACTTAAATCAGAAAACCCCATTTCTCAACACAATTAAGGCATTTTACTGGGACATATCTGATTTTTACTATTTTTTGTGCTTTCAGCCTCCTTCCAGTTAGTGACAGAAATGGGTGTGAAAACAATGCTGTATATCAGACAGCTAAACATTTCTGAGAAGTAGACAAAAATCTGAATTCAGCAAGGGGTAATTTGTGTAGATCCTACAAGGGTTTCCTACAGAAAACAACAGCTGAAATAAAAAAATATTGAAATTGAGGTAAAGAAACAGCAATTTTTCTCCACGTTTTACTCTGTAACTTTTTCCTGCGATGTCATATTTTTTAAAGGAATATACCGTTAGGTCTGCTGGACTCTTCTGGTTGCGGGATATGTAGGGCTTGTAAGTTCATCAAGAACCTAGGTACCCAAAGCCAATAAATGAGCTGCACCTTGCAAGGGGTTTTCATTCTATACCGGGTATAAAGCAATTCATTTGCTGAAATATAAAGAGTGAAAAATAGATATCAAGAAAATCTTTGTATTTCCAAAATGGGCACAAGATAAGATGTTGAGAAGCAGTGGTTATTTGCACTTGTGTTGGTAGGCCTAGCGCCTGTGACAGGAAATGCCAAAAACACAACTTGGAGATATCACATTTTCCCAAAGAAAAGAGAACTGTTTTTTGCAAAGTACCTAGCTGTGGATTTTGGCCTCAAGCTCAGCCGGCACCTAGGGAAACTTACCAAACCTGCACATTTTTGAAAACTAGACACCTAGGGGAATCCAATATGGGTAGACTTGTGGGGCTCTCACTAGGTTCTGCTACCCAGAATCCTTTGCAAACCTCAAAATGTTGGCAAAAAAACACTTGTTCCTCACATTTCGGTGACTGGAAGTTCTGGAATCAGCGAGAAGCCACAAATGTCCTTCCACTCAGCATTCCCCAAGTCTCCCGATAAAAATGGTACCTCACTTGTGTGGAAATGCCCCAAAACACTATCTGGACACATCAAAATTATCAAGTACAAAACTACCTGTTTTTGCAGGGGGGGACACCTGCGTTTTTGGTCCTGAGCTCAGCAGCCATCTAGGGAATCCTACCAAACCCAGACATTTCTGAAAACTAGACACCAAAGGGAGACCAGGGAGGTGTGACTGGCGTGGATCCCCCAATGTTTTCTTACCCAGAATCCTCAGCAAACCTCAAATTTAGCAACAAAAATCAAAATTTTCCCACATCTCTGTGTGGGATCACTGCACCGGGACATATTTCCTACCACCCAACATTCCCCTCAGCCTCCTGGTAAAAATGATACCTCTCTTGTGTAGGTGGGCCAAGTGCCTGTGACAGGGAAGAGCCAAAAACATGTCAAAATAGAGGAGGAACTAAAGCGGGTCCAAAAGGGCAGTTTGAAACAAAATATTTTTAGGCTGACAAATGCAGCAGAATTGTTATCGGTATAGATGAGACAATGCTGGGTGGTAGGAATTTTGTGGATTCCTGCAGATTCCGGAAGGTTCCATCACATAAATGTGGGAAAAATGTGTGAATTCCAGCAAATTTGGCGATTTGCAGGGGATTGTGGGTAAGAAAATGGTGCGGGTGCATGTGAAGCACACCACCCTGGAATCAGCCAGATGTTTAGTTTTCAGATGTGTCTAGGTCTTGTGGATTTTTCTACATGGCAGCGTCCAAATGTCAAAAAAAGTGCAGCCCTCACCATTCCAAGTGGGATGATTTTGAGAGTTACCAATTTCTCATGGCCCAAATATAAAACCAAAACCCAAAATAATCAAATGTCCTCTTGCTTGCCATGGGATAAGATGTTTTAGTGTGCGGTGGGAGCACTGAAAGACAGTTACCCCCTTCAGTTGGGGTGTGGGCATAACCAGGCCCATACTGGTTGGTAGCCACCACTCCACTATTTTGTTTTTTTTATTCCCTGGCATCTATTACACTTTCTGGCCCCCCGGGGAGTGGATCGGGGGGTAATTGCCCAGTCTGCCTACTGGTGGGCAGAACAACTTTGGCCCCATTTATTTGGGGTGAGGGCATGGCCATACGCCCACCCTCTTATTTTGAAAAAAAAATCTTCCCTGGTCTCTGGTGGGCTTTCTGCCCCCTTTGGGGCAGGTGGTCCTTTCAAAAATAGGCTGATCTGCCCCCAAGGGCAGATATGGCCAACAGTAATGTACCCCCATGGGGAGCGACCCTTCACCAAGGGGCTTCCCCCCCAAACAAAACACATGCATGCACACACAACAATCCCTGGTGTCTAGTGGTTTCTGCCCCCCTTGGGGACAGATTGGCCTAACAAAAATAAGCCTATCTGCCCCCAAGGGGGTAAGAAATGGCCTAAATACAATTTCCCCCACCAGGGGAGCGACCCTTGCTTAACAGGTCGCTCCCCATACATAAAAACATAAAGTAAGTAAAACAATATATATCCCTGGTGTCTAGAGGTTTTTGCCCCCTGCCCCCCCCCCCCCCGGGCAGATCGGCCTAATTATAGGCCGATCTGCGTCTGGGGGGCAGAAATGGCCTAAAAATAATTTGGCCCCCCAGAGAGAGACCCTTGCCTAAGTGGTCGCTCCCCACATATATATATATAAAAAAATTATCCTTGGTGTCTAGGGGTTTTCTGCCCCCGGGGGGGCAGAAATGGCTTAAAAATAATTTGGCCCCCTAGGGAGCGGCCCTTGCCCAAGGTGCTGCTCCCCTTATGCGTAAGTATAATTTAAAAAAAACAAATTCCCTGGTGTCTAGTGGTTTCTGCCCCCAGATCGGCCTAATAATATTAGGCTGATATACCCCCGGGGGGGGCAGAAATGGCTTAGAAATAATTTGGCCCCCGGGGAGCGACCATTGCCCAAGGGATCACTCCCCACATATAAAAAAGAAAAAGAAACACAAAAAAATTACCCTGGTGTCAAGGGGTTTTCTGGCCTAAAAATAAATCGCCCCCTGTTGAGCGGCCCTTTCCCAAGGGGCCGATCCCCTCATGACAATTATGAAAAATAAAATACGGTGTCTAGTGGGCATTCCTGCTGCCCGATCACAGTCGATCGGGCAGCAGAAATGCTGAGAGAGACATGAAAGGAGAGAAAAGTCCTTTCCTCTCCTTTCATGCCTTTCTCTACCCCTCCAGAGATCGGAAGAGAAATGCAAAAGCATTTGCGAAGCTGCATTAAAGCTTCTTTCATTACATTATTTTGACAATGGACATATT
Source organism: Pleurodeles waltl (assembly GCF_031143425.1). NCBI lineage: Eukaryota > Metazoa > Chordata > Amphibia > Caudata > Salamandridae > Pleurodeles > Pleurodeles waltl. The sequence goes on from NC_090437.1 coordinate 836,895,432, forward strand.
AGGAAGTTACAATTGGGAGGTTTCTACAGTATGACACAAGTTTTTCCATGTTACCTTCTTCCAGCTACTGCACATATAGCTGCAACATAGCTGTATTAATTAACCATCATTTGATCATGATGTGGTATGAGGTATATGAACATTTCCAGATTGCAGGGCCTTGTGTGGAATCAGTAGGAATACATTTTGCATTCCCATACTATTAGATGACAACAAGTTACTGAGGTATGCTGCAAGAGCCAAACCATTCAAGGTGACAAGGTTTTCTACTTGGTACATCGGTTTGTGATTGCACAACTTCACTAATGCAATTGGAGTTGTCTGTGATTCTGACTTTACAGTGGGCAACTATTCACAGTTCATGTAGCATGCATGTTTGTGGCCTAGCAAATGTTGAGACCACGTTGGTGGATCTTGCAGCTGGGGTCTACTGTACATTATAATAATGTTCTGTGATCCTTACTGTTAGTCATGTGTGTTCTGGCACATGCAATAAACCTATTTGTCATTTCAGCATCATCCCAGGTAAGCAGAGGAGACAGGGCTAACATTTGTGGTGAAGCAGCTGGCCACTGTACCTCTGGTCGTGATACTACAGACATGGAGGGACCCAGTGGCCCAGAGGGTAAGGGGAGTGCCACAGAGGACACAGACTCTACATTGTCATCATCTGAATCCAGATCCAGTGGACACTCCGTAGTGGTGGGACATGCAGGACCAGTTCCTACACTATCCTTGTCCGCCACCCCGACTACCATCTCCACCCTCCCAGATGCTCCCCACCCAGTTGGTCGGACCGGCTCACCAAAGAGAGGAGCCGTCTCCTTAGCACCTCACCCCTACCCCTATTCCCCCAGCTGCCCTGAGTGAGGAGGCTATTGACCCCCTGAGAAACATCTCTGTATATTAGATGGCACTACTAAATGCCATCCAGGTACAGGGCAGCCATCTGCAACAGATGGTGGCCTACCCGGAAGGCATCCACAGTTCCATGTATGCCCTACAGAGGTCTTTTCAAGCTCCGGCCTGCTTCCTCATGGCAGCCTTCCACCCATCTCATACTTCCCCCCACCAACTGCCTCTCCCCTATTGAATTTCCATACTCACACATAAGCATACCTCAACAGCTCCAAGCAGCACACGTAATCAGAAACACAACAAAACAAACAAGCACGCAACCACTCACCAGACACTCACTCTACTCACAGCCACCACCACCCTCACCATACCCCAGACACCACAGCCATACCCACAGATACACCCACCATCACTGCCATTCCCTGCAGACACCACCCCAACACTAAATAACATACTCTTCAGTTCCACCATAAACCCTGACACCACACCAACAGACACATCCCCCACTCCCAGCATACCCAGCACATCCGCATCACACACCACAAAGAAATGCAAATGCCCACACAACAGATACAAAACACAAACATCATATTTTAGATACACAGACAGCAGCACCAACAAAACACACACACCTGACACTTCCACTTCCCCAACATCCCAAACCCTAATATCTCCTGGACACCCTACCCATTTTCCTAAAGAAAGCTTGATGTTTGCCCTTGCCCTTACCCAGTAAAAATCACCCACTCCCAAAGTCAAAGGGACCACAGCCGTACCCCAACCCATCCCTTCCACATTCAAGTCCTTCTATGAAGCCTAATCACCCCCACGGAACCCATCCATACCCCTAAGAAGCCCCCAGAAAGGACACCTCTCCCAAAGTAAGGCCCACTTCTCTCAAACCCAAGCCCACCCATCCCAAAACCATCCCCTTCCCTCCCAAAGGACATCATTGAGGTGCCTAGACTCCCCACTGGATGCCCCTTCCAGGTGAGATTGCCATGGCAATGATCTGAGAGGCACTGTAGTGGCACAGCAGTGTGCGGACCACCTATTGAACTACTGGACTGGCCACTGGCCTTACCTACATTTGTTTATTTACTTTCAAATAAAAAAGAAGTTGCTAGTTTCCTTACCCATTAGGCCTGCCATTAGTCTTCTGCCATTTGGATGTTATTGGATACATGAGATGTATGACTACAGTTGTGTTTGTTTCAACATGATTGATGATCCATTTGATGTGCTTGGTACGATATGACCTTGGAGCTTGTGCTGGACTCACCCAGGGTAAGGTGAAATGTTCAATGGATGGATATGTGGAATGCAATCTTATTGGGGCTGACATTGCATTGGGTGGTGTTTCAAATGATAAGTATTTCATCTTGGTTTGGGCAATGCTAACATCAATTGGGTTCCCTGTGTCCCTATGATGCAGGTTGGACATTTGTTTAATGTGTGCAAGCTAGAGATTTGTTTGTCCACACATGGAGGGTGTTCAATTGTCATACCTCTGCATACATTTAAATGGGCATGTGTCCATTGTCATGTGTGTACCTTACACCTACTTTAACTAAATGTGTGACCTATGCTGTTACTGCTGTATTTGCTTTCATGACTTGCATTTATACATTTCTCACCTATGCTGTGGAGGTCCATAACAGACGTATAGCAGAGAAGGTGGGATTCAGTTTTATAACACATCCATACAAATGTATCTTTTATATCACAACAGGTCATGGTATGTGAACAATGTGAGGGTGTCACTTTGATGGAACATTAAGGATGAGTTGCTGTGACACAATGTTATGGACACTTTCCCTGGATATTAGTTGTGCACACATTTAAAATTTAGAAGAGTGTGCCTGTGCAGTGTCAGTGACCTGACCAAAGAAGACATCATAAGGCTGTGATTTTGTCATTCATTGAGTGCAACTCCAAACAGGAGCACACAAAACATGTCTGGCTCACGGACCACATACCGCAAGCCACGTCCATGGTGGGCACTGATTTGCTGTGAAGTTGTTGGTAAAAGCTAAGTGTGTGGCTTACCATCAGTTGCGTCCATGACAGTGTCGATTTTGGGTGTCATCTAGCAGATCAAACAGTGGAAGTGCGTGTATGATCACCTCCATGGTGGCACCGGATGTGTGAAGCTGAGTACAGGTGAGTTTCAGCCACGTATGCCTCCCTTTCTGCCTACTCAGATGTGGTGGTTGGACTGTCACAGTCAGGTTAGTGGAACACCCCCTCATAATTGGTCTGGCAGTTGCACTGGCGGGCGGCCCTCTGACAGACACATTGGCCTATCTTGCCAACGCAGCAGTCTAGATTCACTGGCGGTGTTGGCGAGACCATGGTGGTCTTTCATCTATGTAACCACGTGCATCATAATATGGCAGTCGGACTGCCAATATTGTGGTGGGGTGACCGTCACCACCATCATGGCAGTCTCACGGCTCTTAGAAATTGAAACTTGCAAAAAAGAAATAAAACCCCCTCCTGCACATAACACTAAATTCTCACTTAACACTACATCCCCAAAAATATACATACATTAAAATACTGTACACAAAACTACTCAAAATATGCGATACATCATTAACACTAAAAACAACTTTATTGTGTACACATATAACTACAGAACACCAACTAGATTGAAAAAAAAACTCATGAACAATGCTACACATATAATATATACAGCACAATATCTTTCCCCACCAAAATGATCTTACCTTTACCGATGGAGAACAGCACCCAACCATGATTTCTCTTTCCTACAAACAACCCAACAAAAACACCAATGCTTTATTTAGCAGAAAACAATGGCTGCCTAATAAAAACAAAAAGAAGATTATTTCCTCGTAGGAATCAATGGAAAATATATCAACATTATTACTCAAGTGTTTATTTATTTGTTTACAAATTTTAGAAAATAAAACGTATTACAAAAATTGTACAATATATATTAGAACATTGGGATGCTGGGAGCTCGATTGGAGAAAATGGAGTGCTCTGGGCTATTACTGGGTAGTAAAAGCCCGGAGTCTCAACATTCCAATGTTTTTTTCTTTACAGCAACAGCTGTGAACAAAGGCCTAACGGAGCCTGATGGGATTTCAATCACCTCAGGCTCCTTGAGAGCTTGTTTTTATTTATTACAACATTCTGCCCTCAAGTGGCAGAATGTCCTAATAGCGCTATGGCTCTTTGTAGCTGGGCTATACCGGTAATTAAAGTCCTGTTCCCTTGTTAAAGGCCCTCGTCTTCGGCTCAGGCCCGTACACTGGAGCGAGCCTTTAATGGCTAGTTTAGCCCGCTAATGCTGGCTCAAAGGCTATAATAAGAATGTTCATAATATTTATAAAAATATTTAATATATATCACAAATATTTATGGGAATTAACAGCATGAAAATAAGTTAAATAGGATTCAAAAAACTAAAAAAATGCAATATGATGAAAAAATCTGAAAATGTCTTGAAAAAAATGTATTTTGTATTTGTTTAACAAGTATTAAAATGTGTATAATATATTAACTAATTTACTAACATGTGTAATTATTTAACTCCTTCCCCGCAAAGGACGTAATCCTTGTAATGACCCTCAGGGGAAGCACTTGCGCTCCCCACGAGGACCTTCCCCAATCCCTAAGGGGAAGGATGGAAGGGGAATTGCTTCCCCTTCAACCCCGAACACCCACTCCCATCTAATGACGTCAGCATGCGATCACACGCTGATATCATTAGAGGACGTCTGTCGCACTGGTAGCCATTTGCTTCCAGTGCGACCACGGAGAAAGAGGTACATTTCTTCTCTGCCCCAAGGAGGATTGCATGGAAAGAGGCATTGGGGGAAAAGAAAGTGTTTTCCTTTCCCTTGATGTCTCTTTCAGCAATTCTGCTGCCTGATCACACCAATCGGGCAGCAGGATTGCCCACTAGACACCAGGAATTTTATTGTTTTGCAAATTTTATTACGGAGGAGCAGCCCCTTAGGCAAGGGTCGCTCCCCTTGGGAGGGCATATTATTTATCACCATTTCTGAACCCCTTGGGGGCAGATAGGTTTGTTATTTTTAGGCCGATCTGCCCCACAGGGGGGCAGAAACCACATGAACGCAAGGAAATATTTACATCTGTATTTTTTTTTTGTGGGGTTGGCGGCCCCTTGTGTAAGGGTCACCCCCAAAAGGGGGCACAGCATTGTAGGCTATTTTGCCTATATTTTTTTAGGCCCATCTGCTCCCAAGGGAGGCAGAAGCCACTAAGGCACCAAGGATTGTTTTTGTTTTGTTCTGCTTTTTTGTGGGGGGCGGCCCCTTGGGCAAGGGTTGCTCATCTTTGGGGCAAATATATCTGTTGCCGTTTGGCAGATTGGCCTATTATTTTTAGGCCAGTCTGCACCCAAGGGGGGCAGAAGCCACATAGACACCAGAGAATATTGTTTTTTTTTGTGTTCAGGGGTGGCCCCTTGGACAAGAGTTGCCGACCCCCCCCCCCAAAGGGGGCACACAACTGTTGGCCATTTCTGCCCCCCTTGGGGGAAGATTGGCCTATTTTATTTTATTTTAGCCCCAGGGGGGCAGAAGCCACAAAGGCACCAGGGGAAATTTCTAAATGTTTGGTAGCGAGCTGTTAAGCAAAGTATTTGCATTTGTGATTATAATGGTTTATTTTTCCTTTTTGTTCTAGTTCAAAGCTTTTGCTTTGTTTGCTGTGACTCCTTGCAGCTTCAGCAGTGGTTTACCAGCAGTTTGTGTAGTTGCATGTTTTAGGTAAGAAAAAACAATTTACTCCAAATAACTATTGTTGCCCTGCATGAATGACATTTTGTAAGTAGTGTACTAAATGCAGGATTGTGTGTGAAATTGTCCTTAGATTAGTGCATGATGATATTTGTGTTGTCTTTTTTTTTTTTCTTTTTAGTGGGATATCATTGGTGATTGCTGTGTGTTGGAAAATGGGTTATTGGTAAGGGCAGGTAGGTACCTACACTTAGCAATAGGCCACTAACCTCCACTAAGGTCCAGTTAGGTCTCAGTAAATTAAACCCAGCTCAACCCTTGGTAGCTTGGCAACGAGCGTCAAGGGTTAACTTAGGAGACAGAGTGTAAAGCATTCAAATATCACAAAACAGTAATTAAATAAAACACAGGAAACAGTTTAAAAATCCAAAACCAATTTATAATGATAGATTATATTTTTATCTTTAAAATGACACCAAAACGAATAAAATCAGATAAGGGGAACCGGAGATATGAATTTTTAAAGAATTTTTTTTTTTTTAGCGCATAGAAACAAAAAGCGCCAATCGGGTCATCTGGTTGCACCTCGACCGGGGCAAAGTCAAAGTTTCAGGCCGACCGAGATGGAGCCCTGCTCGGCTACAGGCCGTGGGAGGCCTCGGTTAAAAGCTTACCTTCACACTTAGGACCATATTTATACTTTTTTAGCGCCGCATTTACGTCGTTTTTTGATGCAAAATCGGCGCAAACGTACAAAACACAATTGTATTTTGTTAGCTTGTGCCATTTTTGCATCAAAAAGCGGTGCAAATGCGGCGCTAAAAAAGTATAAATATGGGCCTTAGTCTTTTTTTCGAAGATTTTCTTCAGCGGGACGAACCTGCCAGTCCAATCCGACCTCCTGGAGCCCTTCTCCGGATACGCGATGCTGGAATCCTCGGTGGAGATTTTTACCTTCGGACTTAGTCATTTTTTCGCGGTGAAAATCCTTTGACCGGGGTAAACCTGGATCTTGACCCGACGTCCATGCAGCCCTCCTCGGATACGCTGGCTGGGAGGTCCCGGTCAACTTTTTACCTTCTGACTTAGTCTCTTTTTTGGAGATTTTCTTTACCGGGACAAACCAGCAAATCAGGCCGGATCGCGGTTGAGGCAAGCCGGCTAGAGTTGCCGCGGCGGGTCAGTCCCTCTATGGAGCTTTTTTACAAAAGTTGTCCAAACTTCTCCAAACTTCTGGGGCTTCTCCCAGATGTCCTTTTAAGGTTCTTTTGGGGTCCACAGCTCACCCCAAGGGTCCAGAAGTTCTGAGATGGTCCTTGGGGGGTGCGGACTACAACTCCCAAAATGCACCTGGCGCAAACTCCTTTTTGGCCACTGGACAGTGGTCAGCTGGTCGCTCTCTTCAGGAGCTGGTGCAGGGGACTCTGGATAGCATTTTTTCACCTGTAGCAAACAGGGAGTCCCTCCTTGAACCAGTTGAAGCCAGGCAAAGTCCTTCTTGTGGTGAAGCCCAAGTGTGCATCTGGTGCAGTCCTTCTGAGTGCAGGTTCCAGGTGCAGGCCAGGGGTCCAGCAGGGCAGTCCTTCTTCTTCTGTTGTTCTTCCTTGTTGGATGTGGTAGGGAACTGAGGTGTGGGTGCAGGTCTGCCAGTTTTATCCTTGCTCCTGGGTGAAAAGCAGGGGGGTCCTGGTTCTCCAATCAGGTGCAGGGTCCTTCCCCCTGTGATGACCACTTCCTGGGAAGTGTGGCAAAAATCAATCCCAGAAGGCAACATTCTCCAAAAATCCATCATGGCTGAATCTGATTTTTGGAGGTTACATCTGGCTGAGCCCACCCACTGGTGTGGCTAAAAATCATAAACACACCCCTCTCCTGCCCTCTCCTAATCTAATCAAGAGGGCACCTAGTTGTCTGGGGTTGCAGGATGTGGGGGTGTTGCTGGTTGCTCCAAATGTCCTTCTCTGCCTTTGAAGACCAGTTTGGCAGCCCTCCCCCTTCCTGCCTCACCATCTGCTGAGGGGAGATTCCTTCCCACAGGCACATTCCTTTGTGTGAAGCCAGGCCACTTCACACCTCATCAAGGCAGCTTGGCCAAGCTGCTCGAGGCTGGCCAATCAGAGCACAGCAGCAAAAACAATGCAGGGCTGAAATTGGCAACTTTTCAGGTAAAGTTTAAAACTCTTTACCTGAACAAGTTATATTAAATCCAACAACTGGAAGTTGTGGGATTTATTACAACAATTAATTTGATACCAAACTCTTGGTATGCATCATTTAAGGAGACTTTAAAAATTAAAATAATGTCTCCCCATTCTAGCCTATGAAGGCCATTTACTACAATAAGGGAAAAACGAATTTGGCTGTTTTAACCTCACCAGGGCTTACAAAACTATTTTTATAAAGTCCCTGCTTATAGTTACATGGCACCCAGCCCTAGGGGCACATAGGGCACACCTTAGGGGTGACTTATATGTAAAAATAAGGCAGTTTAAGACTTTGGAACTACTTTTAATTCGAAAGTCGAATTTGCATATAACTTTAATTTAAAAGCAGCCAGCAAGGCAGGCCTGCCTTTAAAATGACACTGGGCACCTCAGCAGTGCACCTATGGGTGCACAACCTATGCTGTGGCCCCTAAACCTACATGCCCTACCATATACTATGGACTTATAGGTAGATTAACTTAGCCAATTATAATTAGCCTAATTTGCATATCCATTTTACACAGAGCACAGGCCCTGGGACTGGTTAGCAGTAACCAGGGCACCATCAGAGTCAGGAAAACACCAGCAAAAAGTGGAAAATGGGGGCAAAAAGTTAGGGGGCCTCTGCAATCAGCCCTGTTTTCTCACACAAGCCCCCCCAGCCCACACGCCCAGGAGACTCAGCCCAACTCTGGGAGAGTCTTCCTGGCTTGTTAGGCGAGGAAGACAGTGAAGAAAACTGGCTGTCCCTTTGCAGGGCCTACTCTGCCTTATATCCTCCTGTCAGGGTCACTCCCTCTGGGTAGTGAACCCACCCCAACAGTGAAAGGACCCATCTCAAACTGAAACTTCCCTCTAGGGGGGTCTTCCTCCTTTCTCTCTGCCAACTTGGGTAGTGAGGTGCCCACCTCCCCTACTCCTAACTTTGCTAGGGCAACCCCTAGCTTACCCAAAGAGGTCACCCAACACTTGAGCAACCCCCACCATGACCAACAGGGTCAGGGGGCCTACTTTGCTATTGGGCCTGGGGTCTGCCTCCCAGGCCAAGTACAGTGCTGCCAGGAAGGCTAGCACCCAGCAGAGGCTACAGACAGCTGTCAGTACCCAGAGCCACACCCTAAGCTCTCCACTGATAGGTGGCTGAGCTGCTTTAGGGGCAACTGTGGGGTCCTGGCACCCCTCTTGCAGTCTAGAGTGGGGGGCTACCACCTCCTGTGGCAGACACCCTCCTTCCACTCTCCCTTCTGTCAGTGCAGGGGCAACACCCTGCATCTTTACAGCTGCCTGACTACTCAGGACTTCCTTGGGGTCAGGTGAGGCCTCACCAGTGCCAACTCTGGGCGCCCCCCCTACTGGGGCAGAAGGCTTTTGGCTCCCTGGAACTCTCTTTAAGAGTGGCCTTCTCTTCCTTTTCTTCTTTCCTTTTCTTGGGGACCCCTGTCTCCTAACTGTAGGGACTGACTCCCCAGGACTTTGGGTTGGGGGGCGCCCTGGGCGACCGCCCCATCTGGGACCAGACAAACCTCTGGGAGGTCATTGCCCAGGATACAATCTAGGGGGAGGTCAGCACTGACTACCACCCTAAACCAGTCAAGGATACCCTCCCTCTCTAGGGGCACTATGGCTACAGGTTTGGAGGTGACCTCCCCTGTGGCTATCCTGACTTTCCTTGTCTCTCCTGGGACATACATGTCTGGGGTCACTAACCGGTCACTCACTATAGTGTGACTGGCACAGGTGTCTCTCAGGCCAGTGGTAGGGATCCCATTCACTTGAATGGGGTGGAAGTGCCTACTCCCACCCTCAGGGATCACCAGCTTACCATCTGGTCCTGTCTCCCAGCTCAATGCTAGGAGGACTTCATCATCTGAGGAGTCCTCCTCTATGGCTACACTGGACAGCCCAGTGCTAACCACCTTCTTTGGACAGGCTGCATCTCCTCTGAAGTGACCTGTCTGCTGACAGTCAAAGCACGCCTTACTGTCCAAGAGCTTTTTTAACCCTGGGTCTCCCTGTCTCTGCTTGTCAGAGTGGGAGTGGGATTTACTCTCTTTCTTCTTAGGGTTCTGGGGTACAGAGGGAGTCTCTGTGGTGGGCTTACCACCTCCCTCCTTAGGTTTTTGGGGACCTGACCCCCCCTTCTTGGAGTCTCCCCCCTGGGACTTGACAACCACCCTGGTTCTCAACCACTCATCAGCTGCCTCCCCTAGCTCTCTAGGGTTGGTCAGCTTAGAGTCCACTAGATGCTGGTGTAACCTTTCTTGGGTACAATTGGTCAAGATGTGCTCTCTCATGATCAGATTGTATAACCCCTCATAAGTATTTACTTTGTTACCAATAATCCAGCCCTCAAGTGCCTTAAGTGAGGTGTCTACAAAGTCAACCCAAGACTGGGTACTGACCTTCTGGGTGTCCCTGAACTTCATTCTATACTGCTCTGGGGTCAGACCAAACTTCTTGGCTAAGCACCTCTTCATACTAGGGTATGAATCTGCCTCCTCCCCCATTAAGGTCAGAAGCCTATCCCTCCCTGAGTTGGGGACCAACTCCCACAAAAGGGAACCCCAGTATTGAGGCCTAACCCTTCTCATTTAAAGTGCCCTCTCAAAGGCCTCCAACCACTTGTCTATATGATCCCCCTCTACATAAGCAGGAACCACCCCCTTGGGTAATCTGGGGCAAACCTCCCCACCCATGGACACCTCAACTTCTCTGTCGCTGCCACCATCTCTTTTCTCTCTCTTTGCCCACTTTTTCTTTTCTGGGGCCAGCTTCTCTGCTTCCAAAGCTATAAATGCTAGCTGGGCCTCCAGCACTCTTTCTCTGAGGGACAGGTTCTCTCCTCCTGAAGGGACCCCTTTCCCCCAACTAGCTTTGGGTCTGCCCCTAGTGACTGTATGTAATGATGACCGGTCTTCCTCATCCTCACTTAGGCTCAGATGCCCTCCCTCCCCTGAGTGGTTAGAGCTAGCATCCTCCCCTACTTCTCCCTCCTCTGGAGCTTCCTCTGGGTCTACCTCTTGGGCCTCAGCCCATGCTGTCAGGTATTTGATCAGGACATGCTTCCTGAGGTCAGTGGTTGCAGGCAACCCTCTTTCAGTACACAACCCCCTAAGCTGGACTACTGTCAGTGTGGGAAGGCTAGCCAGATCAAGCTCCATGGTTCCCTAGTTTTGTGTCAACAAAAACTTTTTGCAAAAATTGGAAACAAGAATTTAGAAAAATCACAAAATTTCAATAATTGAAATTAATCCAAATTAAAAATTTAAAACAATTTTTGCACTATGACAATTTAAAGGATTTTTAATTTGTTTTACTTAAAACTGTAACGTGATACTGAACACAAGTACAGGATCCCACCACTGCTCACCAAAAATGTTGGAAAATGGGTTATTGGTAAGGGCAGGTAGGTACCTACACTTAGCAATAGGCCACTATCCTCCACTAAAGTCCACTTAGGTCTCAGTAAATTAAACCCAGCTCGACCCTTGGTAGCTTGGCAGCGAGCGTCAAGGCTTAACTTAGGAGACAGAGTGTAAAGCATTCAAATATCACAAAACAGTAATTAAATAAAACACAGGAAACAGTTTAAAAATCCAAAACCAATTTATAAAAATAGATTATATTTTTATCTTTAAAATGACACCAAAATGAATAAAATCAGATAAGGGGAACCGGAGATATGAATTTTTAAAGATTTTTTTTTTTTTTAGCCCCTAGAAACAAAAAGTGCCAATCGGGTCATCTGGTTGCACCTCGACTGGGGCAAAGTCAAAGTTTCAGGCCGACCGCGATGGAGCCCTGCTCGGCTACAGGCCACGGGAGGCCTCGGTTAAAAGTTTACCTTCACACTTAGGGCCTGATTACAACTTTGGAGGACGGTGTTAAACCGTCCCAAAAGTGACGGATATACCACCTACCGTATTACGAGTTCCATAGGATATAATGGACTCGTAATATGGTAGGTGGTATATCCGCCACTTTTGGGACGGTTTAACACCGTCCTCCAAAGTTGTAATCAGGCCCTTAGTCTTTTTTTCGAAGATTTTCTTCAGCGGGACGAACCTGCCAGTCCAATCCGACCTCCTGGAGTCCTTCTCCGGATACGCGATGCTGGAATCCTCGGTGGAGATTTTTACCTTCAGACTTAGTCGTTTTTTCGAGGTGAAAATCCTTTGACCGGGGTAAACCTGGATCTTAATCCAACGTCCATGGAGCCCTCCTCGGATACGCTGGCTGGGAGGTCCCGGTCAACTTTTTACCTTCAGACTTAGGCCCTCATTCTGACCTTGGCGGGCGGCGGAGGCCGCCCGCCAAAGTCCCGCCGTCAGGTTACCGTTCCGCGGTCGAAAGACCGCGGCGGTAATTCTGACTTTCCCGCTGGGCTGGCGGGCGGTCTCCTTCAGACCGCCAGCCAGCCCAGCGGGAAAGAGGCTTCCACGATGAAGCCGGCTCGGAATCGAGCCGGCGGAGTGGAAGCTGTGCGACGGGTGCAGTTGCACCCGTCGCGTATTTCACTGTCTGCGCAGCAGACAGTGAAATACATTTAGGGGCCCTCTTACGGGGGCCCCTGCAATGCCCATGCCAGTGGCATGGGCACTGCAGGGGCCCCCAGGGGCCCCGCGACCCCCCCTACCGCCATCCGGATCTCGGCGGTCCGACCGCCGGGATCTGGATGGCGGTAGGGGGGGTCAGAATCCCCGCGGCGGTGCAGCAAGCTGCGCCGCCGCGGAGGATTCAATGGGGCCGCGGTACACTGGCGGGACCCCGCCAGTGGTGCCGGTCCGACCGCGGCTTTACCGCCGCGGTCGGAATCCCCATTGAAGCACCGCCGGCTTGTCGGCGGTGCTCCCGCGGTCCTCCGCCCTGGCGGTCAAAGACCGCCAGGGTCAGAATGAGGGCCTTAGTCTCTTTTTTGGAGATTTTGTTTACTGGGACGAACCAGCAAATCAGGCCGGGTCGCGGTTGAGGCAAGCCGGCTAGAGTTGCCGCGGCGGGTGGGTCCCTCTATGGAGCTTTTTTACAAAAGTTGTCCAAACTTCTCTAAACTTCTGGGGCTTCTCCCAGATGTCCTTTTAAGGTTCTTTTGGGGTCCACAGCTCACCCCAAGGGTCCAGAAGTTCTGAGAGGGTCCTTGGGGGTGCGGACTACAACTCCCAGAATGCACCTGGCGCAAACTCCTTTTTGGCCACTGGACAGTGGTCAGCTGGTCGCTCTCTTCAGGAGTTGGTGCAGGGGACTCTGGATAGCAATTTTTCACCTGTAGCAAACAGGGAGTCCCTCCTTGAACCAGTTGAAGCCAGGCAAAGTCCTTCTTGTGGTGAAGCTCAAGTGTGCATCTGGTGCAGTCCTTCTGAGTACAGGTTCAGGTGCAGGCCAGGGGTCCAGCAGGGCAGTCCTTCTTTTTCTGTTGTTCTTCCTTGTTGGATGTGGTAGGGAACTGAGGTGTGGGTGCAGGTCTGCCAGTTTTATCCTTGCTCCTGGGTGAAAAGCAGGGGGGTCCTGGTTCTCCAATCAGGTGCAGGGTCCTTCCCCCTGTTATGACCACTTCCTGGGAAGTGTGGCAAAAATCAATCCCAGAAGGCAACATTCTCAAAAAATCCATCATGGCTGAATCTGATTTTTGGAGGTTACATCTGGCTGAGCCCACCCACTGGTGTGGCTAAAAATCATAAACAAACCCCTCTCCTGCCCTCTCCTAATCTAATCAAGAGGGCACCTAGTTGTCTGGGGTTGCAGGATGTGGGGGTGTTGCTGGTTGCTCCAAATGTCCTTCTCTGCCTTTGAAGACCAGTTTGGCAGCCCTCCACCTTCCTGCCTCACCATCTGCTGAGGGGAGATTCCTTCCCACAGGCACATTCCTTTGTGTGAAGCCAGGCCACTTCACACCTCATCAAGCAGCTTGGCCAAGCTGCTCGGGGGTGGCCAATCAGAGCACAGCAGCAAAAACAATGCAGGGCTGAAATTGGCAACTTTTCAGGTAAAGTTTAAAACTCTTTACCTGAACAAGTTATATTAAATCCCACAACTGGAAGTTGTGGGATTTATTACAACAATTAATCTGATACCAAACTCTTGGTATGCATCATTTAAGGAGACTTTAAAAATTAAAATAATGTCTTCCCATTCTAGCCTATGAAGGCCATTTACCACAATGAGGGAAAAACTAATTTGGCTGCTTTAACCTCACCAGGGCTTACTAAACTATTTTTATAAAGTCCCTGCTTATAGTTACATGGCACCCAGCCCTAGGGGCACATAGGGCACACCTTAGGGGTGACTTATATGTAAAAATAAGGTAGTTTAAGACTTTGGAACTACTTTTAATTCCAAAGTCGAATTTGCATATAACTTTAATTTAAAAGCAGCCAGCAAGGCAGGCCTGCCTTTAAAATGACACTGGGCACCTCTCAACACCAGGACAGTGCGCGCACTACGGGCATCTAGAATGCAAAAACCCAACACTCGCAAGATAATGTAATTTATGCATTGTGATGATATGTTATTGTTTAACCTTTTGCATTGCAGAATTCCATCCAAAAGATTCATTTTTAAGGTGCTTATAAATACTGTACATTTGCAATGTATTGCTGCAGACATTCAGAGTGTGTTAGGGTGTGGTCCCTTTCCAGGGCCTTCTAGAGGCTTTCCCTGCAACATGCCTGGGCGTGGTTCTAGGCTGGGCCAAGACTCTATAAAAGAGAGTCAGCCCAACTTCCAGTGCTCACTATTCAGAGGTCCCGGTGCAGAGCAGGAGCTTCTTCCTGAGCTCCTGTCCCGGCGGCCTATTTGGATTTTCCAGTCTTCTGCACTCATCTCTCATTGGTGATCACTGTTTCCAGGCGGTAAGACGGTGTTTGGACATTTCCCAACACCGTAATTGAGAATTTTCATATTCTTGATTTTAATTCTTAAATGAATAACAGATTACTTGTGCGCTGCCATTTTTTGACATTTGTATGGTGGTTTGCAAATAGGGAGGACGCGCAATTTATTCCATAAAGATTTGACTTCGTTATTACATGGTTGTTCATTGCGCGCTGATATTTCTTGACATTTACATGATGTTTTACGAGTTGGCAAGACGTGCAACTCGTTTCATGAGCATTTAACTTTGTTGTTCATTGCGCGCTACCTTTTCTTGACATTTACATGGTGGCATTCGAATCTGCGAAACGCGCGATTCACTTCTTGTGTGTAATTCATGCTGTTCATTGTGCGCTACCATTTTCTGGCATTTACATGGTGGCATTCGAATCGGCAACACGCGCGATTCTTTCCTTGAGTGTTTTTTCATGTTATTCATTGTGCGCTACCATTTCTTGATATTTGTATGGTGGCATTTGAATCGGCAAGACGCGCAATTATTTCCTCGTGTATAAATAATGTAAATTACTGTGCGCTACTATTCTAAGACAATGTCTTGGAAGCATTTCAAGTTGACACGTTGCGTGATTTATTCCTTGAATCCACGTTGTGTGATTTCATGGTGCACAATCCTTTATGGTTTTTAATACTCATATAAAAATCTGCAATGTGCGCAATTCACTTCCCAATGTTTTTTCTGAGATGAACACAACAATACCAGAATTCTAGATGTAATGCTGTGTGTTCCTGATATGTATTCTTAAAAGGAGATTCATATGGTTGTTTAGAAATTGCTCAGAGTGTTTCCTGATTCTCATGCTAAAGAAAGTACTCAAATCTGAAAGTCCTATTTAACTTTTCCTGTTTCCTCCTCAGGTATTCGGTCATCTAAAGCCTAGTCAGTTTTAGGACTATTCTAGGGTTGTTCATGTTTTTTGGAAAAGACGAAGCTTAGAGTTGTAGCATGGTACTGAATTCATGAGATGTAATTTTGATGTTGTGTTTTAACCTTTTGCTTCCACCAGGTCTCCTTCCCAGCTGTTCCCGTCCTAATCCCCTTTTCACCACTTGGACTCTCTTAGACTCTGTGATAAATCTAATCAGAGTATTGGAGCTGTCTTGTGGTAGAAGTGTTGGGAACGTGCACAGACCCCGAGGATCTGGTGACTCTGACAGCACCTCAGCAGTGCACCTATGGGTGCACCACCCTAAACCTACATGCCCTACCATATACTAGGGACTTATAGGTAGGTTAACTTAGCCAATTATAATTAGCCTAATTTGCATATCCATTTTACACAGAGCACAGGCCCTGTGACTGGTTAGCAGTACCCAGGGCACCATCAGAGTCAGGAAAACACCAGCAAAAAGTGGAAAATGGGGGCAAAAAGTTAGGGGGCCTCTGCAATCAGCCCTGTTTTCTCACACTGTGGCTGTGCAGAATAGTTGCTGGTGAGTCTAGCTTTTTCAAGCAAGTTAGTGGTATAGTTTTTGAGTTTATAACTCTTAGTGATGAAGCCACACTTTGTTTATTACTTATCTTACACAGTGTTAGTTTTTGGTGTTGCATTTGTCCAGTTACTTTTCGTCTGAAGATTCATGGCTAGCCGTAGGATGAATGCTCAGCAGGTTGTTGGTGTGCTTTTTGAGTTGTCTTCTGACCATGATTATGAGATTGACTCTGCATCTGAGGCAGAGAAGGAAGTGCAAGATTCTGGAAGTGAATTTTCTGTCCGAGGGGAATAATATGATGATGAAGCCACTCTCAGTATTGATGAAGTGCCTGTTTCAGAGGAGGACACTGGTGTGCAGTAGTGCAGCAGCCATTGTCTGAAAGGCTTCCCATTGGAAGACCTGACCTCTGGGTTGCCCCAATCATGGAGCAGCCGGAGTTGCCGGCCTTTACTGGTCTCCCGGGGTGTAGAGTAAATACAGAAAACATTTTGCCTGTCAATTTCTTTCAGTTGATTATGGATGATGTATTTTTGGAGGAGATTGTTGAGCAGGCTAATTTGTATGCAGAGAAGTATTTGAGGGACAACGCTGCTAGACTTAGGCCACACTCTAGAGCTAGCAGGTGGATCCCCACAAATCTGGAAAAGTTGAAAATGTTCTTGGGCTTAACTTTTTTGATGGGGCTGATAAAGAAGCCATCACTGTCTTCATGTTGGTCTACTAGTCCCTTGATGGCAACTGCTAGATTTCCTGCAACCATGAGTGGTAACCGGTATGAACTTCTTTTTCAGATGCTGCATTTTGTTGATAATGCTTTAACCTTGCCACAAGATCACCCTGATTCTGACCATTTTTTTTAGATTAGACCTGTCCTTGATCATTTTGTAGATCAGTTTTCAGAGGTCTATGTTTCAGGCAAAGAAATAGCTGTGGATGAGTCATTGGTCCTGTTCAAGGGTTGTTTGGTTTTTAGGCAGTGCATTCTTAGCAAGTGGACACGGGATGGAATTAAATTGTATATGCTGTCTGAAAGTAGTACGGAATATGTTTATAATTTCCGGGTCAACACTGGTAGGGATTCCAGTATTGACCCCCCTGGTTGTCCGCCCACTTTTGCAGTTAGCGAGCAAATTGTGTGGGAACTTGGTGGACGACTGTTTAACAAAGGTCACCATTTGTACGTAGATAACTTCTACACTGGAGTGCATTTGTTCAAGGAATTGTTCAGAGTGGACACTGTTGCTTGTAGAACAATCTGTTATAACCGGAAAGGCTATCCAAGGGAGCTTGTCTGTATTCTTTGCGAAATGTGAGATGCTAACTCTGAAATTTGCAGACAAGAGTTTGTCTACATGCTAACTACAATCCATGATGAGAGTACTCCTCCTTTTACTGTTTGGGGTCAGGTTGGTGAAGTGCACAAACCTGTGTGCATTGTGGACTACAATAAGCACATGGGTGGTTTTGATAGAGTAGATCGGAGGTTGGAATCTTACGCTGCTGCTTGTAAGGCTTATGTTTGGTATAAGAAATTAGCGGTTTCTCTGTTACATTTGACAACTTTTAATGCTTTTGTTGTGTTCAAGAATAATTCTCCAGAGTCAACATTTGTGGAATTTCAGCTGTCTGTTATAGCGAGCCTTGTTGTGCTGAATCAGTTAAGAGTTCCTAGAGAAGCAGACTTTGCTGAGCACATACCTCCCACAGCCAAGAGATGTAGAGTCTGTGCTCGAAGAGGTACCCCAAAGGAGACTAGGATGTACTGCCCCGATTATCCTTCAAAGCCTGGACTGTGTGTGGGTGGCTTTTTCAGAAGTTACCACACTCCAAAAAATTATTGGGAACTACTGTGAGCGTAAACTGCCTGTATTATATTTTCATATGTTCAGTTTCACAGTTGGCATTACTGCCATCCATTTAGTTAGAGATTTTGTGCTTGTAGTTTTGTACTTATTTCTAATTAGTTAGTTGTTTCTTTGTTGTTTTAAAAAAGTGATGGTGGTGTGCGTGGGGTGGCACTTGGTTGGCGGTTTACGTGGAAAGGCACATGGCTGGCGGTGTGACTTTCTGTTGGCCACTGCAACACACTGCTAGGCAAACACAAGTCCACACACTCCCATCAGCTGGTGTGACTGCTGTGACTGCATGTGGGCATATGAAAGTGATGGGCCCTTGAATGGCACTATCTGTTGATGCGAGTGTTGCAATGTGCTGGGCCCACGGCTGGTGGCATGAATGGTCTTGTGCATGTCATGTATGAAAGGTGTGTGAATAGTCTGTAAAGCGGTGGTGCCTTGATGCGGCTTTACAGCTCACGAGCTGTGAGTCATTGGTACAGTTTTGTGGCCTTTCAGTTATATACAGTGAATTTCATTTTTGTGAAATCTCTTGTTAATAAAATTTGATCTACTGAACCATCACTCACCCTCGTGCTTTTTTGGTCCAGGGTGCGGCAGTCATCTAGGGAAACCTACCAAACCCAGATATTTTGGAAAACTAGACACCCAGAGGAGTCCAGGGAGGTTTGGTTTGCATTTTCTTACCCATACTCCCTGCAAACCTCAAAATATGCTTAGAAAAGCATATTTTACACACTTTTCTTTGTAGGATCACTGCGCTGACACAAATTTCCTACCACCCAGGGTTGTCTCGGTCTCCCAAGTAAAATGATACTTCACTTGTGTGCGTCCCCAAAGCAGAGTCAGCCTAAAAATGTATGAAAAAAGTGTGCTTTTCAACTCACTGTGCTATCCTCTCAATCCCTACTCGTTTTTGGCCTTTTCCTGTTGCAGGCACTTGGACCATCCACACAAGTGAGGTATAATTTTTATCGTCAGACCGAGGGGAACATTAGGTGCTAGAGAATTTGTAAATGCACAGTGATCATTCAAAGAAAAGTGTGGAATTTTTTTTAGCTATATTTCAGGTTTGCAGAGGAGTCTGGGTAAGAAAGTGTTGAGGGATCCACGCAAGCCACACCTCCCTGGACTTCTACGGGTGTCTAGCTTTCAAAAATGTTTTGGTTTGGTAGGTTTCCCTAGATAACCTCCGCACCTGGGACCAAAAACACAGGTGCCCTCTCCTGCGAAAACAGGTAGTTCTGTAATAGTTCATTTGGATGTGTCCACGTTGCATTTTGGGGCATTTCCTGTGGCACAGCTACTAGGCCTACCTACACAAGTGAGGTACCATTTATATCGGGAGACCTGGGGAACGCTGGGTAGGAGTTTGTGGTTCCCCTCAGATACCAGAATTTTCCATTACCAAAATGCGAGGAAAAATTGTTTTTTGGCCAAATTTTGAAGTTTGCAAATGATTCTGGATAACAGAACCTGGTGAGAGCCCCAGAAGTTACCCCATTATGAATTCCCGTAGGTGTACAGTTTTCAGAAATGTCAAGGCTTGCTAGGTTTTCCTAGGTGCTGCCTGAGCTAGAGGCCAAATTCCACAGCTAGGCACTTTGCAAAAAACAGTTCAGTTTTCTTTGGGAAATTGTGATCTGTCCATGTTGTGTTTAGGGGCATTTCCTGTCATGGGCACTAGGCCTACACGCACAAGTGAGGTGCCATTTTTATCGGGAGACTTGGGGGAATGCTGGGTGGAAGGAAATTTTCAGCTCCTCTTAGATTCCAATACTTTCCATCACCAAAATATGAGAATAAAGCATCTTTTTGCCAATTGTGAGGTTTGCAAAGAATTCTGGGTAATAGAACCTGGTGAGAGCCCCACACGTCACCCCATCCTGGATACCCCTAGGTTTCTAGCTTTGACAAATGCACAGGTTCCTTAGATGCCGGCTGAGGTAGAGGCTAAAATCCACAGCTATACATTTTCCCAAAAAACTCCTTAGATTTCAATCTAAAAATGTGATGTGTCTATATTGTGTTTTCAATTGCAGGTGTTAGGTCAACCCATACAAGTGAGGTACCATTTCTATTGAGAGACTTGGGGGAACACAGAATAGAAGAACAAGTGTTATTGCCCCTTGTCTTTCTCTACATTTTTTCCCTCCAAATGTAAGACAGTATGTAAAAAAGACAACTATTTGAGAAATGCCCTGTATTTCACATGATAGTATGGGGACCCCAGAATTCAGAGATGTGCAAATAACCACTACTTCACAACACCTTACCTTGTGCCCATTTAGGATATACAAAGGTTTCCTTGATACCTATTTTTGACTCTTTATATTTTACCAAATAAATTGCTGTGTACCCAGTATACAATGAAAACTCATTGCAAGATGCAGCTCATTTATTAGCTCTGGGTACCTACGGTTTTTGATGAACCTACAAGCACTATATATCCCAGCAACTAGAACAGTCCAGCAGACTTAAAAGTATATTGCTTTTAAAAATCTGACATCGCAAGAAAAAGTAAAATGTGGAGAGAAATGGCAGCTTTTTCACCTCAATTTCAATATTTTTTTAATTTCAGCTGTTATTTTCTGTAGTAAAACCTTGTAGGAGCTACACAAATGACCCCTTGCTGAATTCATACTTTTGCCTACCTTTCAGAAATGTTTAGCTGTCCAGGATCCAGCATTGGTTTCATGCCCATTTCTGTCACTAACTGGAAGGAGATTGAAAGCACAGAAAAATAGTAAAAATGGGGTATATCCCAGTAAAATGCCAAAATTGTGTTGAAAAATGTGGTTTTCTGATTTAAGTCTGCCTGTTCCTGAAAGCTAGGAGGATGGTGATTTTAGCACCATAGACCCTTTGTTGATACCGTTTACAGGGGAAAAACCTCAAGCTTTCTTCTGCAGGCCTATTTTCCATATTAAAAACATAACAACATTTTAGCTGTATTTTGGCTAATTTCTTGGTCTCCTCCAGGGGAACCCACACACTCTGGGTACCTCTAGAATCCCTAGGATGTTGAAAAACAAGGAAACACATTTGGCATGGGTAGCTTATGAGGACTTATTGGCACTTAAGAGGGAAAAGACCTTGTAGAAAAGGGGTTCATATATGAAATATATTTATGGTAAATAACATAATAAACATGTACGTAAAATATGTTCCAAGAAAACAATAAAAAATATACAATGTTTAAAAAATATATGAAAAATGTTTATGACTGAAAATTTATATGAAAAGATTTAGGCCCATATTTATACTTTTTTAGCGCCGCGTTTGCGCCGCTTTTTGACGCAAAAATGTCGCAATCTTACAAAATACAATTGTATTTTGCAAGTTTGCGCCACTTTTGCGTCAAAAAATGACGCAAATCCGGCGCTAAAAAAGTATAAATATGGGCCTTATTTTTGTTTACTTTAACTATTATTAGAACGTTGGGATGTTGGGGGCTCCTTTGGAGACAATGGAGTGCTCTGGGCTTTTACTGGCTGGTAAAAGCCCAGAGCGTCAACATTCCAGAGTTATTTGTTCACAGCAACAGCTGGGAATAAAGGCCCTACGGAGAATCCCCTTGGGCTCTGTGAGGATTTTGCTTTATTTATTAGACCATCCTATCATCTAGTGGCAGAATATTGTAATAACCTTTTAGCCCTTCATAACTGAGCTATACTGGCAATTAAAGGCCCCTTTCCTTGCCAGTGTAGCCCACTATGACAGGCTCTAAGGCTATATTAGAACATTGGAATGTTGGAAGCTCCGTTGCAGACAATGGAGTGCTCCTGGCTTCTAATGACTGTTGAAATCCCAAAGCCTCAAAATTCAAATGTTTTTTGTTCACAGCAACAGCTGTGAACAAAGGCCTGTTGAAGCCCAAGGGGATTACAATCCCCTCGGACTCCCTGAGGCCTTTGCTTTATTTATTAGACCATTCTGCCCTCTAATGGTGAAATGTTCTAATAGCATTATAGCCCTTTGTAGCTGGGCTATACCAACAATTAAAAATTAAAGTAAAAATTAACTTAAAATCTCTGTCCCTCATTAAAGGCCCTCACCTTCAGCTCTGGCCTTTAAGGCTGGAGAAGGCCTTTAATGGCCGATATAGCCCGCTACTGTGGGCTCCAACACTAAATTAAAAAAATAATCAAAAAGTGAAAAATTTATTTTATAATAAATATATATCAAAAGTATGAAAAAGTTGCAATAAATATTTTTTCAAATAAAAATAAAATATTACATGTTTATTGTTTTCATTTAAAAATAATTGATATTATTGTTTACAATACCAATAAAAGAAACTACTTAGTAAATTATTTAATAATACAAACTTGACACATACTACATACATTTAACTGCAAAAATAAATAAGTATATCACTAAATAAATCAAATTTACTGTCCACTTTGCAGTACAACTTCCCTCCAAAAACTATTTTGACACTAAAAAAGTTGAATATACCATTCCCACCCCAAAATAAAATAAGTCAGGTAAGGTGTTGGTCACTGAAGGAGAAACATTTACTATTCCCACTCCAATCTAACTTAACACAAGGAAGGTGATGAACACTAAAGAACTAACATTGTTCATTCCCAGTGAAATAAAACCTATCTCAGAAAAGGGTTTGGGCACTAAAAGAACTAAAAGAATTAAATATACTATTCCCCCTCCATAGAAAAAACAAATCAGGGAAGGTGATGGGCACCAAAGAAGCAACATTTATTATTCCCACTCCAATGTAACTTAACACAGAGAAGGTGCTGGACACTAAAAGCAAAATTGTCCATTTCCACTAGAGAAAGCATATCTCAGAGAAGAGTTTGGCCACTAAAAGAAGAAAATATACTATTCCCACTCTAAGAAAAAATAACTCAGGGAAAGTGTTGGACACTAAAGAAGCAACATTCACTATTCCCACTCCAATCCAACTTAACACAGGGAAGGTGGTAGAAACTAAAGAAACAACACTGTCCATTACCACTAAAATCAAGCATATCTTTTTGGGCACTAAAATGGTTAAATATACTATCCCCACTCCATAATTAAAACTCTCAGTGAAGATGTTGGACACTAAAGAAACAACACTTACTATTCCTACTCCATAATAACTTAACACAATGGAAGGAGCTAGCCATTAACAACGTAACATAATCTACTCCCAATGAAATAAAACTCATTTCGTTTTGGACACTAAAAGGGTTAAATTTACTAAGCCCAATCAACAACAAAATAACTCAGGGAAAGTGTTCGACAATAAAGAAGCAACATTTACTATTCCCATTTCAATCTAACTTAACACAGAGAAGGTGCTGTAGCATTCTCCATTTCCACTGAAAGAACACTCATCTCAGGAACGTTTTTGTAAACTAAGGGCCTCTTTATGAGGTTGGTGGTCATCTTGCAGACTGCCATGTTGGCGGTCTTTCACACAGCCCTATTACAAGTTACACAGGCAGTACTGCCGACCGTCAAGCAAAAAAGGTAGACCACCAGTGCCGCGCCACCTGGAAATAGGCAGTCCTACCTCCAGTGCTGACAGCACCCAACCAACTACTGACCAAATTAAAAGCACACAGTGGACATGGCAGTCAGCCAAAGTGTTACGAACCACAGCAGTCCGTGATCAGCAAACAAATATAAAACAGCACATTGGATGAATTTGAAAACAACACAGCTGACAAGCATTGTCACATTGGACACACCTGCAAAGGACACTGTAAAACACACCCCTTCACACACCACAATCTTTTACATTTACAATGCAAAACACTGAAGCCAGAATACATTTCCTGTAGAGTACATAAATTAGGCACCCCGTTGTTTACCATCCCATTCAACACCCTGCACATAATTTTGTCTATTCACACCCTATTACACTCCTATTACTTCCCCTGTATTGTAAGTCACTGTCACCCATTTTGTTTTTGTTCCACTATGTCACGTTCCAAATATCCTAATTTCTCTGAAGATGAGTTAAGATAGATGAAATCATAAGAGTAGAGTCACAATTGTTTGGAGCACAGGTCCAACACACTCTTCTCAGTGGAAAATGGAACTGTGGGGCAGGATAGTCAACAGAGTGAATGCTGTAGCTATTGCCCTCCGCAAGGGAGGACATCAGGAAGAAGTGTAATGATCTCAGGGACAAGGTCTGTTCCCTGGTTAAGAAGACTGGTGGTGGCCCTCCCAGTGCTCTACTACATCTCTTTCCCTTGGAGAAGAAGGTCTTCATCATCCTGCATCCTGAGGGCTTGACAGGAATACCTGGGGGAGTGGAATCTGGTATGTCACAAAACAAATCATGTCACCAAAATGCAATGTCATGCACTACTCACCTTTTGCTACTTTCACTGTCACTCCACTCACCAGTCCAGTATCCACCAGTCCAAAGACCTCTATTTGGCAACCCATATTTGAAGTCTACTCACTTGGGGAGATGACATTTGTATATTGGGTGTAGTAAAGGAACTGACCTCCAAATCCCAGCAGGCACTGTTTCCATAACTCTAAACACCAGAGCGGTGGTCATTTGTCCAAATATACCTGTTTGTTAAATACAAATTTAAGGGTATACACCTGGGGAAATATCATTTGTCAAGAGTGTGTACCACAGGCACTGACATGACTATAACTCCCAGCAGGCACTAGTTCTGAAACTACAAATATTAGTACAGTGCCCACATGCTACAATACAGCTATTAGTGAACTCTCAATTGCACTGTAATCACCTGGGGGCAGAGAACATTGGTCAAGGGTGTGTACTAGAGAGAGTGACTTGGCTGCAACTCCAAGCAGGTCCTGTATCCCTAACTCCAAAGACCTGAACGGTGGTCAATTGCCCATATAACCCTCTGTGTCAATTCACAAATGAAGTATACTCACCTGGGGAGGGGGAAAACACTGGAAAAGGGTGTGTAGTAAGGAGAGTGACCTGACTGCAACTCCCAGCAGGCCCTGTACATGTAGCTCCAAAATTTGCACATAGACCCCTGTGTCTAAACTCTCAATTGACGTTCACTTACCTGGGAGAACAACATTTGTAAGGTGGTGGGTAGTAGAGGGAGTGATTGGAATGCAAAGCCTAGTAGGCCCTGTGTCGCCTTCTCCAAACATAGAACCAATGTTCAAATCCATCTAATTGTGATCTCTCAATTGAAGTGTCTCCATCTGACAGGATAATATTTGTCACATGTATGTAGTGTGGCAAGTGACATGACTGCAACTCCCAGGAAGCACTGTTTCAATAACTCCAAACACCAGAGCAGTGGTCAGGTGTCCAAATACCCTTCCTTGCTAACTCTCAATTGAATTTCACTCACCTGGGATCACGCTCAACTCAGAGATGTGTCTGGCTACCTAAATCCATCTTGACATGCTAGCCCAAGATGAAACTACTGAGGGCACGAATGGTAGCTTACAGAGAGTGAAAACTATGATCCCAAAGGCTTCAAGATGCATCACCAGAATGGTATTGGCAGCATATACATTCACAATGCACTGACCACATGATGACTCCAGTCAAATGTACAACAAACTCCTGGGTCTGCCCGCATCATAATCAATGTTTTGTCTGCACTGGAGGCAAGATGGTATTCTCAGGCCATCCCCCAAGGGCTAAGGATCTGTACATTTCAGTTGCTGCTTGACTTAGATTGAATTGGCATGCTTCACAAATGTCAGGTCAATATCACCAATACCATGTGTACCTGCCACAATAGGATTAACTGCAAATTAACTTTGTACAAGCTCTATGCCTAATGTAACACTAAATTGTTGGAGATAGATGTCACAATACAACCTGTAACATTGTATATTTCACATCAACAGGTCTAACTGCCACTGGACACCGAGGCCACGGAAGAGACTGCCACTATCCCCCTGGATGAAGCCCTCAGTGAAGAAGACACTCCTATACTTATGGACTTGGAGGACGGTTCTGGCCCATCTTGGCAACCTGGGCAGACAACAACAGTGAGTCTTACTATCTCCGCTTCAATACCTCACAGCCCGGTTGCCTCTACATCACAGGCAACCATTCGCCCCCCAACCTGTGTACTTAGCACAGTGTCTACTATCTCGTCCCCCCCAGTCCTAGATCCTGAGTTGCAGTGCAATATTTCTGACAATGAGGATCCAGGACCCAGTGGTAGAGGGCAACCTGTGGCAAGGGTACAGGTCCGTGGGGTAGGGTGCATGGGAAGGATTCTGTGGGCCAGAGGGATGAGGCCACTGTGGCTGATATTGGCTGGGACACCAGCAGCCACATCTTGGGGGTTTATCAGAAGTCCCAAGCTTCTAGGGCAGGTCTTTACCAAACTCCGGGAAATCAAGCACCTACAGAGGGACATCCATAGGGACATCTAAGAACAGTGGGAGGCCTACCATACCATCATGGCCTCCACAACAGCGGTAATGAGGGGCAATAACACCACTCTGACCAGAGCTCTACAACAGCACTCTACTCCTTCCATTGGCTCATCAACACCAGGCACATCTACATTGGTGCCAGCCACTTGAAGGGAGGCCCTGCCAGTAGAAGAATCTGCCACAGATACCCCTGTCTCTGTAGCAGCTGATCCCCCCCACACACAAGCTGGGACATCCAGTAAGGAATCCAGGAGGGGCAGATAGCAAGACACCCACCATTACCAGCTAGTGACCTCTCCCTTAAGCAACTCCTTTGCGTGCCACAAATTCACTCTGTCGACTGATTGTCAACCACATACCAATTCCAATGGGAAAAGTACTCTGGACTTTGCACTACCAATGGCGTGTCATCTACTCCAATGATTTCATTCACCATAACTGACATTCACTTTATTTGTTTTTCTTTTCTTTTCTTTTTCTTAATCATTGTTTTCTGCATCAGCATTGAAATACATTCACCCATCACAAAACCAGTGTCTGCTTGCTTTAGTTCCACATTTTGCTATGTAGAGATGTAAGACCATGTGAACCATATGATGAAGTCAGAACTTATTTGTGCAAGGAGGGATTTGTTACAGGTGCACAGTGTCCTGTTCAGGGTTCCAACCATTACACATAAACACATATGTGCTAGTTTCTGGTCACACCAAACATTTTATTCCAGTGGACAGCACATAGGTTTTCTATATGTCTGGACTTTTTGAAACAAGATTGTGTGGCTCATACTGAGTCAAAGTACATATTCCAAGATACAGCACCCCCAGACCATGAACGGTAGAGATTTGTCAGACATTGTCCTGTACAATAGGCAACCATTAAAGTGGTTGATGTCAGCAGCTGGAACCTTATCACAAAGCAGACCAAAAGTAATCCTACATGACATAATCCAAGATACAGGCAGATGGCAGTACAACAGCCCCTGTCAGGCCCATCTTAATCCAATGACCGTGCATCTGGTGGTATGACACAAACATCTGTGATGTGGTGCAGGCACTGTGGCCTGCATTGATGAAACACATTGAAAGCTACATACAGGTCAAGCAAGAGGAGTGTTTAGCCAATGTGAAGGGTGAATACCTTGTTTACAATCTATGACTACATATTTCATGCCCACATGATGACACACATGATGCTTTTAGCCCACCACAGCACACAAAACAAATGCAATCAGCACCTCTGACCTTCCAACCCAACACTGTGCAAGCTGCCTTTGCACAGGTCTCATACACCCTGACTCTGTGACCTATATTACCTGGAACAATCCATGTCCACTTTCTATGTCAGAACAGCATCAGATACCTGCCAGTGTCACAACTCTGAAATGACCACACAAGGATGTCATAGTGAAGGTACCTGTACGAAGACAAAATAAGGTGTATAGGCTTGAAAATATACTTATGACACAAATCACATAGCAAGCAACTGGAAATGTTATTACATTGCAAGGAAACTGACACAAACAAAGCAACATTATCAAGGTGGATATATTTCAAAGGGTTACTCTTCAAGCAGCCTTTGGTTTAATATTGCAGAGTATCAGCTTCCTAGTTGTTGCTAATACACCAAACCCCACACATTCTGACAACTACAGTTCATTGCACAGTCACGGTCATTACATCACATCACATACTTACACTCATGAGAAGTAACTGTTGATGAGATCTTCCCACAGCTCAGCTGCTTCCTTTTACTTACTGTCATCCTCACTTGACATTTCAGGATTCACACCTGGTGGCATTGCAGGCTCCCCATCTTCTGGGATGTACGGAATATTCCTCCACAAGGTGATGTTGTGAGGCATGCAGCATGCCACAGTGATCTCACATACTTTTTCGAGTGAGTAGAGGAGAGCTCCACTAGTCCAGTCCATGGACTTAAATCTGGTCTTCAGGGGCCCAAAAGCCCATTGCACAAACTGCTGTGTTCTTACATGGGCCTCGTTGAAGTGGACTTCCCATGGCATAGTTGGATGAATTTCTAGTGTCAACAACCAAGGACGGTTTGGATTTGCGGGGTCTAGTGTAAAGGAAAGGGAAAAATGTGCACCAATGAGACACTGACTTCATGATTATAGCACCTGACACTGCACATACAATCAGGACAAAAGTGACTTACCAACCAGCCAGGCCCTTTCTGGGTATAGTTGTGATGTCAGTTGGGGGATGGTATTGTTCTGCATTGTGAAGGAATCATGGACTGAACCTGGATAAGGGGCACAGACGTGAAATGTTTATATCCGCCAAACAGGCAACTTGCACGTTGATGGAATGGAAGTTCTTTTTGTTGTGATACACTTGTTGATTGGCTTGTGTTGGGACCAAGACAACATGTGTACCATCAATGGCCCCTACCACATGTGGGATGCGTGCAAAAACATAAAAGTCAGCCTTCACATGGGCTAAATCCTCACATCGGGGAAACCGGATATAGCTGTCAAGGTGTTTGATCACTGCTGAGAGGACATCCTTCAACACCAGACTCAACATAGGTTGGGACATCCAAGCAGATAGGGCCACTGTATGCTGGAAAGACTCTGTGGCTAGGAAGTGCAATACTGACATGACCTGTACAATGGGTGGTATGCTAGTTGTATAACTAATAGCTCGCATCAGATCTGGCTTCAACTGACAACATAAGTCCACTTTTGTTAGCCTATCCAGGCGGTAGTACATGATGATGTGCCTGTGCTCCATTGTCTGATAGTGGACGGTAGAGAGGAGCTTGCACATCCTCCCTCTCTGTGGGTACCTATGCAAGACAAGAAATGATTTCTAACATTAGTCAGTGTGTCCACACAACATACATGATGCCTGCCAAAGATATCATGTGCTAAAGCATTCCTGACTGTATAGACATGGCACTCAATACACATCAGAGCTGCAAATTACACATGGGTCACATGTGACCCCCATGGTTTACCACACATGTCCACAACATGGATATGTACCACACTAAGAAATGTGGAACACATTGTCCCCTCGAAATGTGACTGTTAATCCCGACCGCCAAAATGACCGCTGGCGGTGGTGGACTGTGCACCACTGTTAAATGCCATCTGTGCCCTGCAACATGCTTCAATGCTGTTTGAGTAGTAACATCTATATGACAAGATAGGATAAGCATGTTTGTGAGGTCGAAAGTCCTTTTTTGCAAGTGTGATGCAGTTTCAAAACCACAATTCAGCATTTCAGGGCTCCAAAATGGTGCATGCCTAACCTACTCCACTGGAGATTGGGAACTGCCCTCAACCACCTGCTGAATTCATCATGGCTATACACAGCCATAGGCTAACATTGTTACCAGTGGAGGTCACAGCCTAATTGCTGTGTCTACCAGTACATGGTCAACGTGACTACCATGTTCTGCAGATTCACTCACTTGACTCCTGACACTGCTGTCAGCAACACCTCCATGACCTGAGCTGCTGTGTGCTGCCTCTGGGAGCAGACTTGCAACATTCTTTAGGTGATAGAACCCCTACCTTCTCACCAGAGGCGCTGGAGAGGCTGGTGTCTGAGGTCCTACCCCTGTATGAACAGCTATATGGCTCTCCAGAGGAGCAGGTTTGTCACTCACGTGCTCAATTATCTTAGTGTCTCACCATCCTTTCCATCCTCACAAGATAGAATGTGTCCCTATGTGCCAGTTAGACTTCTTGTGTGCCTGTAGTTGCAGTCTGTGTGGCATCAATGGAATGTAGAATGTGCTGATATTGGTGGGCAGTACCATATCTTATATCCAGTCACATTGTGTTGGGTGAGGTTTTTGGGGTCCTAGATCATCCTTGTGTTGGATGCACATAACTAGGTAAGAGGTGATTACTGATATCCACTGACATCTCTTTCCTCATGATTGTTGTAAATGTCAGACAACATGTATGTGCATGACAGCATGAACTGTGCATGCATATTGTATAAGTCATTTGAACGTAATATGAGAAATGTACATAGTGCCACTGATGTTTCAACCCAAATCTGGCCTTGCTAAACTGTTGTGTGGAAGGAATATCATCATTCACTCTGCCCTTCAAGTTGCCACACACATCACATGCCAAATTGCTATTGGCTACATGATGTACTGTCATACAAGGAAGTGATGGGAATAGAGTGTCATGTAGGTTATGCCGGCTCAATCTGCAGAGACACGGGCCTGTCAAAAGTGTCTCCCAGTATGGGACCTAGTCTAGGCTGTGGGAAAGTCACTGTGGCTCTGCAACTATGGCACAGTGTCCACTCCCTGTACCCCAGATGATCATATCATGAGGCCAATATGAGGCTCTGGTAACAATACCTGCCCTGAATGCCTCATTCCTTTGAATAGATTAGGAATGGGTATCAAAGTAAATCATTAATCTAGTCCATATGTGCATTTATCATCTTTGTCAATGTGTGTCGCATACTCACTCATGACACGTCCCTTAGTCCACAGCTCTGTTATCACCCTCACACAGGTCATATTTGTCCTGTACGGGCGTATTGTATTACTGACAGTCTCACAGTGCAGACAGTGTATTGATTCTTGGGAGGCCATTATATGTGACTCAGTAGCTTGGTCACATAGCAGAAACTATCAAATGCATGCCTTTGTTTGTTGGTTGTGATCTCTTTAGGATAGACACATATGTCAGAAGAAGTGTTCTGTGGTACAGGTGCATACCACAGAACACACCCCATGAAGTGGCACAAGTCTGCATTTGGTAGGCCACATATCTGTAAATGGACAAGGAAAACATTTTCTGTACCCTCATGCAAGCCCCTTGATTGTTACTCATGTGTAATTTTGAAATTTTGACTTCTGGCATTTGCCTGTAGGGACTGCATGCCGTGAGTCATTTTCACAGAGAGTGGATGTGTTGGTCCATTCATGCCTATGGAGTTTACCCTCCAAAAGCCCCATAGGTGTGTAGTGTTTCATAGTGGCTCACATCACAGTACATGTTGCTAGTGCATGGGCTACCTGATGTCAGTAAGCTTGCTTAGTCATTGTAGGCCATGTGCAGAGTAGTGTGTTTGTCTTCAGAAACAAATACATATATCTGTGGCCATGTCTATGTATTTATTGGATTCTGTGTTTCACACTTGGGGAGCAATGACAAATAGAAAAGTACCATCTTGGAGTTGCTGACATGTATGAGACTCAGCCATTTGTGAAGAAATGTATGATAATCATTTCTGGATTTGTCTTTTGCATCCATGCAAGTCAATACCCATCAAAACAAGGAACTATAGAGAGCCATTGCCAATAAGGTACGGACCCTGGGTGTGCCCTGATGGCAGAGCGCCCACTGCAGGAAAAGGTAGGAGAAGCTGAGACACTGGGCCCGTAAGACCTCAGATCGTCCAGCTGGGATATCCTCCCAGTGTGGGTGGAGTGCCCATCAGACCATGACCCCCCCTAATGGCCCGCATTCTGGCAGTGGCCTACCCAGACCTTGATGGGTGTTTGAGGACAGCACAGCAGTCACAAAGGGGTGAGTGCAGGGTATTTGTCTGCCTATTACATTGCCAAGTGAATGTGTTAGGTTCTGATATCTAACCCTGACGATTAGGGATGAGCCACGGGTAACACAGTAGATGAGTGATAGTTTGTATGGGCATGCCATGTTTTGTATACTGATGTGCTTTGCCTGTTTGCCCGGGGGCCTAGGATACAAGTGTTTACTATTTACAAGCAACTTGCTCTCCAGGGATGTGATATGATTGTGCACAGTGATCAATAAGGTATTTATTGTTGTTGTGGTGGGTTTAAATTCTATACAGCAGATCCTCAGTGTTACAAACCAAATGTAAGGAAGTGATGGATTACTGTCCTCAGCCATGTGTCCGGCCAAATAAGTATTTTGGCATCTGCCACTTAGCAGCTACTTGACTTCAGCGTATGATGGGTGCTGGTGCCACACTACAATTTGTAATGTGAAGATAGCCATCATACATGTGACAAGGCATACATTGTACTTTGAGTGCAGCTAGCAATCAATACTTTCCCTTGGTAAATGGGGAATGCCCATTGACATGATTTATGTGCCATTACTGTTGCCAGCATTCCTTGTGACCTCAGGTCAGCATGTGTCCCTTTCTCATTAGCAAAACATTTGTAACCTGCATGGTCTACATGTGTAAATTGGATGATGTCTGTATTCCCTCACATATATGTGCATGCCAATCTGTGTGTGGAGTAAGCCTTTTACAATGGGGGTACATTTCATGTTGTGTCACCATTGTTTATTGACTGACACATTCCCTCATGTATCATAGCATGTCATTTGCATATACAACTGCAGTAGCAATTTGGGACATTACAGATAGGCCTGGATTTTTAAGCCACAATATGGATTCCGATTCAATAGATGTGGCAGCATGTAGCAAAGTGCACTGCACATGTGTAATGGGTAATGTTTGTAACTTGACTTTTGGCATGCATCATGGAGTGGCTCGTAGTTATGTTGAAATCACATGTGCTTGGGTACAAGCATTCATCCACAGACAGATATCTTGGTCTGTATGACCATAATGGAGACAATGATGTAGCTTCCGATTGGGCAGTTTGTTGAGAGCCTTCAACAAGTTCTTGCAAATCTCGGGGCCGCTCCAACACCCAAGGGACTAATGTTGTCTACTGATGCGCAGTGTGTCATTGTAAGGGGTGCCCAACATTAGTGGTGATTATCCTGGTGCTTGCTGATTCATTGGGCTGGATTTTGGGGACATCTCTCCCTGACATATTGCACATGATGTCTACAGTGTTCATTTCTATGCCACCTGAGTGGCCTACCTGAGCAACATTAGTACTACCTCCATGACTTAATTGGGACAAATATAACTTGGTGAAGAGTGCATTGTGGAACTGCTTCCAGTGTGACATGAGTATTTCCATGTTACCTTCTCCAGGCTATTGTACTTTTGTCAATATCATGGCAGTATTTTGGAGCACCATTTCTTATTGTTGAGTCATTATGTATGTGACAAATAGGTGTGTGCATGACCTTGTGTGGGGTCTGTGTGAATGCACTTGGCATTGGCCTACTCTTGTATGACAACATGTAACTGAGGTATGTTCAATGAGGCAGAGCTCAGAGGGTGATGAGGTCTCCTACTAGTTCAATAGTTATTGTGATTGCACAACTTCAGCCATGCAATTAAAGTTGTCTGAGATCCTGATTTTCCTGTGGGGAACTGTGGACGGTTCAGATGGCATGCATGCATCTGGTATGACACATGTAGGAGCCACTTGGGTGGAGTTTGGTGCTGGGGCTTTCTTGACATCATGGTAATGTTTGCTAATCAGAGCTGTTGTGCAAGTGTGATCATGGAAATGTGATGACCCATTTTTCTCTTTGTGTTTGCAGCATCAGCACCGGCAAGCGAAGGAGACAGACAGAGATGAGTGGGGATGCATCTGGTCACAGGACTTTGGGTCAAGACACAACAGACACAGAGGAACCAGTGGCCTAGAGGGTGAGGAGAGTGCCACAGTGAAGACTGTAACATCATCATCATCATCGGAACCTTCCTCCAGGGGACATTCCATAGTGGTGGTGGACCCATCGGGGCATACCCCTGTACTATCTTTGCCTGCCACCCCTGCTCTATCACCGCCCTCCCTGTTGCTCCCCACCCAGTTGGCTGGTCCTGTTCATCCAAGAGGGTGGGCATTTCCTTTGCCGCAGGCACCTCCACCCCAGTCCCTGTTTCCCCTGCCGCCCTCAGTGAGGAGGCTATTGATCTCCTGAGAAGTATCTCTGTGGATGACAGCCATTCTGAATGCCATGCAGGGAATGGCATCCCAACTCCAGCAGACAAATGCATTCCTGCAAGGCATTCATGGTACAATGCCTGGCCTGCAGAATCTTTTCAGACTCTGACCTCCACACTGACT
Source organism: Pleurodeles waltl (assembly GCF_031143425.1). Lineage (NCBI taxonomy): Eukaryota > Metazoa > Chordata > Amphibia > Caudata > Salamandridae > Pleurodeles > Pleurodeles waltl. Next base: position 836,929,716 of record NC_090437.1, read on the forward strand.
GCAGCCAGTCACCCCTAACTTCTGTCCCCCTCCATCTCCCTCTTCCCAATACAAATCCACCATTCACCTACCTACTCAAAGCACACACACCGTTCCACATTCACCCATCTCAACATAAAAGAGCAGCACGCACAGACACAAGTACCACATAACATATTGGCATGCGCATTTGCATGCAAGCAAACAACAGACACCCACAGATACAACATCACTCACCACTTCCCCAGACAACCCACAACCCCCACTGTAACACACATGACATCAATCATACCCACAGGTACCACCACACAAGTCAGTGACACACCCACCATACCCAGCATACCTGCATACACCACCCAAACAGATATACACAGATCCACTACTCCATCTCCCAGTACCTCCAACTCCCAGCCTCACAAGATACAAAAACGCACACACTTACCCAGGCACCACTCAAACACAAGCATACCTTCCACACACATGCACCCATGACATCCACACCAACATAGCAGACAACCACTCCCTCCACTTCCAAATCCCCACCCTTTTCTGATAACTGTTCCCATGTACCTAAGAAAGTTATTTTGTTTGACCTTGATATTTCTTCTGTTCCCTCCACCCCGTCCCAAACCCAAGAGGCCCGTCCACCCTCACAACCCATCCCTTCCACCTCCAAGTCCTCCCTGTCACACCTGCCCCCCTACAAGCACTCAGACTCCTCCCCCCAAGAAGAAGCACACCCTCCCAAGAAGCAGTCCACCCCTCTCAAACCCAAACACAAACACACCCCTCCCACATCTGACCCCCCCAAAGATGATCCCTGAGGTGCCTGCCTACCCACTTGATGCCCCTTCCTGTGGATGTTCCCTGGCAGTTAGGAGTCAAGTGTTGGCACCATGACGGAGTTTACACAATTTGTAGTTAATAAACCCAATAAATTGTTTTATGAGGATATACATTTGTCCTGCAATTCCCTTTCTACCTTTCTGTTGTTCCTGAGTGACTTGTGTTGTGTGCCTACAGGTGTGTGTGTGTTTCAGCCTGCTTGCGGATCAATTTGCTGTTGTTTGCAGTATCTGACTTTGTGGACAGTGCTTGTGTCCCCCAAGACAAGGTATATTTTTAATGTATGGATATGAGGGTGTAAATGCAATGGAGGTGTCATGGCATTGTGTACTGCTTGGTATGGTAAGTATTTCATCTTGAGTTTGATGTTAGTATTGTTCCTCTGATGTGGCTTATGGATTAATCCAATGTGTGGCAGCTTGAGATGTGTGTGTGTAGACATGGTGTGTGTTCAATTGTGAAACCTTTGTTTGCATTTGACTGTGCATGTGTCCATTTAGCTGTGTGTACCTTGCAGCTACTTCATGTAGAGGTATGTCCCAGGCAGTTGGAATTGTATGTGCTTTGTTGACTTGCATTTCCACAGTGTGAAGATAAACATGTCATTTTGTTCTAGTACCGTTTGTCCCTGAGATACATGTAGGGCCAGTTCCTGTGCAGATGTTGTTTTTGGGGCATGTGCAAAGTGATATGTGTCCCAGTGCAGACTTCTTCCCTAAGCGTCCTGATGCCCCATCCCTATTGGGCAGGTATTGTTTGCAAAGTGAGCTTGGGACATTTGTCTCTCTGGGCCTCATTACAAGTTTGGCAGTCAGACTGCCAGACTGCCATAGTGGCGGTTGCCAAAATACTGCCATATTGGCCAGTCGTATAGACTGCCTTATTATGAGTTTCACAGGCAGTAACACTGACAGTCAGCCAAAAAAGCCAGATCACCAGTACCTTGGAGGGCTGGAAATAGGCAGTCTGACTCCCAACCACCGACCGTATTACAGGTTCAAAGTCGCAGTGGCAGCCAGCCATGGAGGTCCGAACCACGGTGGTCCCCGGTCACCACAGTGAAACACAACTGCACATTGGATGGATTTGAAAACAACAGAGCTGAACCAACATGGATGCAAAGCATGCTATAAAACACCCGCCTTCACACAACACAATCCTTTACATCTCCAATGCCAAGCACTTAAGCCACAGCGCATTATCAAAAAGATTAAATTATAGAATAGCCACTCCTCCAATTTTCCCTAAGCACATATCCCATACCCGCAACACACTACATCTATTTGCACTTCCCAGCTTCTTAAACTCACTGTCAGCTGGTAACTTCGTACTCTTTTTTTATCACCACCATGTCACCCCTGAAAAATCCCCGTTTCACTGAAGATGAGTTAAGAGCCATGGTGGATGAAGTCATGAGAGTGGAGCCACAGTTGTTTGGAGCACAAGTCCAGCACACTACTATCACTAGGAAAATGGAAATGTGGCAAAGGATAGTCAACAGAGTGAATTCTGTAGGCCCCACCCCATGCACAAGGGAGGACATCTGGAAGAGGCGGACCGACCTCAGGGGAAAGTGGAGTCTAGTAAGTCACAACACAAAAATATGTCACCAAAATGTAGTGTCATGCATGCTCACTGCTCACCATTTGCCAACTTCACTGTCACCGTACCGACCAGCCCAGTGTCCATCTGTCTAGAGACCCATGTCTGGCATCTCAAATGCGAAGTAGACTCACCTGCGGAAACAACATCCGTGTATATTGTGTGTAGTACAGGGATTGGCAGCACTACAATTCCCAGCAGGCACTGTTCTACAATTCCAAAAACCAGAACAGCGTATCCTTCTCAAAATTACCTTCTTTGTCAGCTCCCCATTGAAGTGCACCCACCTGAGAGGATGATATTTGCATAGTGCATGGATATTACATGCACTGACAGGACTGCTAAGCCCAGGAGGCACTGGTACTATCAGTCCACTCAGCCACCATAGTGTTCTCTGCTCCAAAGACCCTTGTCCCTGTGTACTCACCTGGAAGGATGACATCTGTATAGTGTATGTGTAGTACAGGCACTGACAGGACTGCTAAGGTCAGGAGGCACTGGTTCTGTCACTCTACTCTGCCACCACAGTGTCCTCTGCTCCAAAGACCCTTGTACCTGAACTCCCCATTGAGGTGTACTCACCTGAAAGGATGACATTTGTATATTGTGTGCGTAGTACAGGCACTGACAGGACTGCTAAGGCCAGGAGGCACTGATACTGTACCTCCACTCAGGCATCACAGTGCTCTCTACTCGAATTACCCTTGTCCCTGAACTCCACACTGAAGTGCACTCGCCTGGAAGGATGACTTTTGTATAGTGTGTGTATAGTACAGGCACTAACAGGACTGCTAAGGCCAGGAGGCACTGGTGCTGTCACTCCACTCAGCCACCACAGTTTTCTCTGCTCCAATGACCCATGTCCATGAAGTCCCTATTGAAGTGTACTCACCTGGAAGGATGACATTTGTATAGTGTGTGTATAGTACAGGCACTGACAGGACTGCTAAGGCCAGGAGGCACTGCTACTGTCCCTCCACTCAGCCACCATAGTGTTCTCTGCTCGAATGACCCCTGTCCCTGAAGTCCCCATTGAAGTGTACTCACCTGGAAGGAAGACATTTGTACAGTGTGTGTGTAGTACAAGCACTGACAGGACTGCTATGGCCAGAAAGCACTGGTACTGTCACTCCAAACTCCATAACAGTGTCCTCTTCTTCGAGGACCACAGTATTTTAAATCTCATATGATGTGTACTCACTGGGGAAGTTGGCATCTGTCAAGTATTGGGATACAGTGAGAGTGGCAGGACTGCAACTCACAGCAGGCACTGTTCCCACAACTCCAAACAACAAAACAGTGTTCTCCCTTCAAAATACCCCTGTGTACCGAATCATCATTGAAGTGTACTCACCTGGGAGGAAACCATCAGTACAGTGTGTGTAATACAGGGAGTTACATGCCTGTAACTCACAAAGACAATGATGTAGCTTCCGATTGGGCAACATGTTGAGGACCTTCAACAAGTACTTGCACATCTCTGGGCCTCTCAAGCACAAAAGTGACTAATGGCTTCTACTGATGCAATCAGGGTATGTCATTGTTAGGGTTGCCAGGCATTAGTGGTGATTTTCTCTGGGGCTTGCTGATTCATTGTGTTGTGGATTTTAGGGACATCCCTCCCTTACATATTGCACATGATGTCTACAGTCTCCATTTCCATGCCACATGTGTTAACTAGCTGAGCAACATTAATACTACCTCTATGATTCCATTGGGATAAATTTGTTTTGTTTTTGTTGAGTCACTCAAGTAAGTTAAAAACACTATTGTACATGGGTATTGTGTTTTTTTGCTTAGGCATGCACCAGTAATTCTTTTTGCTTTAATTTGACATTTGATTTTAACATTTTACAGTGTTAGGTGGGCTGGAGTTTAAGTGTGGGCCTAGTTATTATTTATTTTACATGTCATTGATTATTCTCTTTTTGTGAATGAAAATTGTTGCACAGCTCAGTACCTTTTCTACATGTTTGTAACACTTGAAATATTATTTTAGTATGTGGCCTAGATTTCCATAAGACCATTTAGCCAGTTGGCCCAGTACCAGTAGTCATGACTACATGATATAAATGTTTCAATGGTATATGTTTTTAAAACTTCATTTAGGGCCGGGATGACAGTGGATTTAATTTAAAATGTTGGATATTGTTTGCATTTAATTTTTTGTGAAAAAAGTACATATATTGTAGGGTAATATTTGATGGCATGGGAGGATGTTGTTTGACCATGTGACTGGCAGCCATTTTGTGCATGCAGCCAGTGTCCCTTCGCCATAGGCTTGCACGTGTTCTTCTTTCTTCTCCTTGCTCCTTGTTGTTGTTTGACCATGTGACTGGCAGCCATTTCTGCATGCAGCCAGTGCCCCTTTAACATAGGCTTGCATGTGTTCTTTGTTTGCCATGCCTCCTTGGTCCCTGTTGTTGTTTGATGATGTAGCTGGTAGCCATGTTCGCAATGGAGAAATCACACACAGTGGCAAACATCATGGAGGAATTCAATAGCAAGGTGTCTGAATGGCTGAGGCCCAGAGGTTTTTGGGTTGGCACAGACAATGGCAGCAACATAGTCAAGGCCATGGCAGATGGTGGTTATTTCGGGGTCCTATGTTTGGCACACTGCATCAACCTGGTTGTGCAAGACTTTCTTATAAAAGAAGACATGTCAGCAACATACTGATGCAAATCCATCTACACTCATTTCAGCCATTATTTTAAAGCCCAGGAACAGTTGCAGATTGTTCAGCATGATAAGAGTACCAGTTATAGCCCTGATACAGGAGGTGCCAACATGTTGGAACTCAACCTTTTATATGTTGCAACGTCTGTTTAAGCAGTACAAACAGATCACTAACTATGTTATTCAAAGAGTAGCTGATGCATTGGGAAGGCTATGACCATGGGTGCGGACAAATGGGGCCTAGTCAAATGCCTCACACAGATTCTGCTCCTTTTTTAGGTTTTCACACTAGAAGTTAGCAAGGAGGACAGTCCAATTGGCCAAGCTATCCTGTTATTGCATCTGCTATGGGAGCATGTAAAGAAGGTGTCTGAAAGGTTTGCATTCTGGGGTGCAAACAAAAACCCAGAAGTGCATGCCTTGGTTAATGGCCTAAGCTATCACTTGACTTGTTATGCAAGGCTGCAAAATGACATCATCTCATCCAGAGTTTATCTGTGCCAGCCTACTTGATCTTCTCTACAAAAAAAAAGAAAATCAGCTATCATTCCTTTTTCTGAAGGGGATGCTTCACAATACAAAAGGTGGATTGTTGAGCAAGCAGGAGAACTGGGAGAAGAACGGCTGGAATGTAAAGTCCCACTCTGCAGTTCTGGGATGCCACCTTCAAATTCCAGAGAGGACACTCTTATCTCACATCCACCAATCTCACCACGAAGAAAACTAGTGACAACAACAACAGAAGAATCAGACCTAACCTCTGCATTGGCTTGGTTTGATGTGACAGTTCTTAAGTCCAGTGCAGTGGCTAAGGAAAAAGCAGTCAAGCAGGTGGCAGCACCAATGACCATTCACATGATGTTCCAGGAGTATCTGGATAACCCGAAAGAGGTGTATGTGGATCAAAACCCATTGGTGTACCGGTATGGGAAGATGCACCAATTTCCACACCTCAGTAAGCTGGCAATAAAGTTTCTGGCTTGTCCTGTAACCAGTGTGTCTGCTGAATGTGTGTTCACTGTAGCTGATGCAGTTGTTACAGTGAGAAGGACCATGATCAAAATGAGCCAGCATTTTATATCACCTGATTACACCGTTCCAGAAACACCACAGATTTAAGGAAAAGGATGATTGGGCAGAATACAGCGTGTTAGCTGACCATCTTCTAGCAGAACAACCAGATTTTGAGGATTAACTCTACTTCCTGGATTGAGTATGCCAGTGCCACCATAGAACGTTTTAATTATTTCTCATTCAGTTTCTTTTTCTCTTTCTTTGAAAAAAAAAATATGCTGGTGCAACATTATGTTACTGTTGATTTATGTTACCTCACTATTGATTTTATAGTCCCATATAAGCCTGGATTGGAGTTGGAGCCATGTGCGGTGAAGAAGACCCCATATACCCTTCAGGACATTGAGGATCATACCTGACTCCCTCACATGCCATTGCCAATCCTATTTTTACATAACCTAGCACGGCTGCCCTAGAAGATTATTGAGTAAAAGTCTGCCAGTACACCAATGAGTGGTGATGTATTGATTGTCTGTGTAGTTGAGGGTGATGACATGTATGTGGTGGCTGACAGTGAGGGTGGGAGTTCAGCAAATTTGTAAATTTGTTTCCGAAGATTTGCAATGTTTGGGGGTTGATGGGTGATCATTTTTACCTGAAAGTGATTGGTGTTTCAAAAGTATTCAAATTTACCTGTGGGGTCTACTCCTTTTTTCTGTTTCCTCAAAACAAACCAGCGACTTTAGTTACCAAACACAAATCTACACAAAAAATACTCTAGTTCCGTTTCTTTATTTGTTCTTCAACAGCAGTGTACTTCACAGGTCTACCTTGCTCAGTTTGGGACTGGGACGGAGTTACTCTGAATCTGGAGGAGGAAGCTGAAAGGACTCAGGGCAGGACTACCTTACCAGCACAGAAAGGAGAACGTTTTCGACTTTAAAGAGAACCCATAATGATGGTAAAGACTCTGAGGCCTAATACTCACTCAGCTCTGTGAACTGGAGAGAGGTGCATTGATTTGGAAATGCTGCTGAGTATGTGTTTGCTGGATTGCTAGCTCAAAATTGAAACTCCTCTTATGTTCTTGCTCTGCCTTTGAGTCTTCTTGGAATACTCCTAACACCTCATAAAGCTTACCTTGCTTTCTTTTGTCCTTTTGCCTTTACTCTATAATACAGCAACTGTTTGTTTCTATAAACAGGCCTTCTCCAGGTCTTCTCCTCCACAAACAAAACTTGGAAAGCTCAAAACACAAGCTACCTTCTGGACAGGGTCAGACAGGTACCAGAGTGACGGACATTCCAAGAAGAATGGAGATGCATCGCCCAATTTGACAACACAGTATCATTTTCCTTTTAACAATTATCATTTTTACAACTGGGTGGGTTACATTCAGTCTTCCATATTTCAAAATTAGAAGATATACCACTTTGGATATACTATCTGTGGTCTCTCTGGGGCATAAGGACTGTTTCCAATGAATTTACTGAACTGTTTTATATGTACTTACCCCTTTGTTTCCTTCCACAACAGATTGATGATGGAGTGCTGCTCAACGCCCTAACAAATACTGTTGTGGCTTCTTTTGTGTAGTGTTTGTCTTTGTCACACCTTTCCCCAAATCCCTTTTTCCCATCCATTTATTTAGCCCCTAAACCTCTTCCCTCAGACTGTGTGATTTATTGAGGTGTGACCTAATTTTACACCATAAATGAATCACATACTTGCTGGGGTGGATGTGTTGAAAACAACACCATCTCACTGCATAACCCTCTACCTTCTATTACCTGAGCAATATTCCTTACCTGCCCCATCATCATCTTTATTCATGCCTTGTGTTTGTGTTCTGTATCTGCCTAATCTGGTCCAAACACTCTTGAGTCTGAGCCCACTTCACTGAACTCCATGATTTCATTTCAGTTTAGTTTTATACTAGTGCTACCCACCATTGCGCTGAATAAATTGATATTGCTAGATGTTATTATTATTATATCAGGACTTCTTTGCTGGGTGTCAAATACTGTCATTGTGGTAGTCTGGTCTCAGTCTTCTTAAAGTTATGATAATATGATGATGACCCACTAACTCTCTGTTTTCTTTCAATTGAGTAAACAGGAATGGATAACCCTTGGATTAATCCTGTCAATGGAGTTTGCACAAGCGGGAGTGGCACCTTCTATGAAGTTCTATCTTCCCTGTTAGCATGCTAGCTTGCTACTACTACTACTACCATCCTACCACCCCCTTAAAATGCCATTTTGGGAAAAACCCTGAAGTAAGAAGACTCCCTTGCTTAATCTATTCAGGTAAGAGAACTATGGTTTGAAGTGAACTTGTTCAGTTAGTATTTGACTCCTACTGAAGAAGATGTTGTCTGTGTTTACTGGGTTTTTGTAGGCAAAATAAACAAAGGCTATCAGCCCCTAGTGGTCAATAATAGTTGCAGAGGGCAATAGATCAAGGGTCTAAGAAAATGACATACACGTTTTTAGCAGATTAAAAATAACAGGCTAAATTAAAAGACAGCAGTACACACTAAAAATCTAAGACACCAAAAGAAAAATTTGAGAAGCAAATGAAGTAACCAAAAATATACACTTTATTATTTACAAATAGAAAGACTCCCTCTCAAACCAAAACAGTCCCACCCTTCTCCCCGAAAAAATAACCCTATCCCCAAAAAATCCAACGAAAAGTCCAAAGTCTAGCCTAAATCCCTCCCCACCCTTTCCACCCACAACAAGTCCCTCCCACCAAAACAAATACATTGAAAAAGGGAAGAAAAAAGGGCTCTATCAATATTGGTCGGTAGCTGGTTGAGCCTCTGCTCAATGCTGGCGAGCTGGCTCTCCATCCGGTCGAGGATGCATCAGAGCAATGCCCTGGTGGAGTGTGAGGGTGCAGCAGCAGGTTAAGTCAGGGATCCTGACTCCTGGTGGCTTCACCTACGATGTACGGATAGTGAGGATGGGGGTGGGGGCCGGCGTGCTGCTCTGCTGGGTCCTGAATCCGAGGCAGCTGTTTCAGCCTCTTCCTCCGCAGGATCACCAGTTGCTGGTATTCTGCCTGAATGTTCCCCAGCCTCTGCTGCCACAGACAGGCCACTATCTCCTGCCTTGTTGATGGTGGCCAGTGGGCAGGAGTAGCTATATCGAGAAAAGGAAGAATAACACAAGACAAATTGTAAGCAATGCTCTGAACAAACACTTCTTCAAATGATAGATAGTGAGTGGCACAGTAGCACTATATTGCTGGTCTCCTAGGGACGTTGGAATTTGATGTGATTATTTATCATTAGGAGAGTCACAGGGCAAATATTTTATTTGTTTACCTACACATGCCTTACATAAGAAGCACTAATTGTCTGGTAGAAAAGAATTAAGGCAGAATAAGACCAGATTAAAAAAACAGTGCTTTCAATTGTTTTTTTAAAGGCTTTTCTAGTAATTAAACAGATACATTTAGTGGAAAAATAAAAATGAATTACCTCTCATTATGATGAGTAAGGCATTGTGCACCATAGAGTACAAGTTGTTGTGCCAAATAATTGGAGGCATACTAGCCAGCGCTTCAAGTTCGTTGTTACTGTCTGCAGCTCGGGCAACCATAGCTGACAATGATCTATCTTTTATTCCAATGACCCTGCTCTTCCCAACATGCCTTTCACTTAGTTTAGTTGCGACCCTGACTCCAAAGAGGCTGATGAATAAATAACATACCTCACACATGTCATGCATAAAATGCGGATATATTTTTTACTGTCTGCCGTAAGTAGACGGGGTGGTAACTATTCAATACGCTACAGTGAAAGGAGTGGGCTAGATAGATTGTATTTGCCATGTTCATCACAGAGTATCCCCTATGTCAAACTTGAAATCAAATCGGGCACTCACTAGCCCTACTTTACTCACTGATCCTGCCCACCATTACATATTCTTTCCAACAACTTGATTCGCTGGGCAGTAAGGATAGTAGAGAAACTTGACTTACTCTACTGCAGAGTAAGACAGATGAATTAGGCAGGTAGGTAGAGCTTTTGCTACAGAAGAATAGAGGGGCATCACTGATCTCTACAGAAAAAGAGCTTCCTTCTTTAATCATCCAAGCATTATTCAATCATCCTTTCATTCTTCCCCTATATACACCAATAGCCACCATGATTTAAGCTTTACTTTCTCTCATTTAGTCTTTCACTCAAATTCACAATCCAATATCTGTCCATTCTGCACCCACACTATCCACCCTTTCTTTCAATCATCCTTTCACCCATCCATCTATTTACCCAATACCAATACTGACACATGCATCCTTTTTTATCCACCCACGCATCCTTTCCTTTCACTCTTTTCACCAATCCTTTCTATTAACCTTCGTTCTTTCACGTTTCCATCAAGCCATCAATTTAGCTTAGATTATGTTTGATTTTGCTAAATTGCAGACAGAAGAGGCCATAAGAAACCTAACAACTGTTGTAGCCTTAATGCAGGGGTGTTATGAATCCGATCACGACAACGCACTTGTAGCTAGTGAGTGAGAATAATTGTTAATAAGCAAGCAATGTGACTTTCCAGCACCCATCCTTGATGCCTCTTCTCCCCCTGCTTCATCTGCTCCTGCAGCGGTCGAACTTGAGCCGGCTCCACTGGTTGGTGTGGCTATAAAAAAACATTGTACAGTTTTTAGATGCCAGGTCCCATTCTCAATTTTTTTACTAAAGAAATGCAACCATAATCTTTAAAGTTTGGTTAGGACTGCAGTATCTTCTGTCAAAAATATCACTCTGGGCATTTTGTTGGAATGTTATAAAAGACAGGTAGTCAAGCCAATCAAAAGCTTTGCGCCATAAAGGGACAAATCTATAGCCTATGATTGACGATGACTCTGAATCGTTGAAGAGCAACAAAGGGGTGGAATGCAAAATGATCAACGGAAGACAGAAAGATAATGCAGAGATAACAGGGATTAAACAAAACTTGGATAGTGGAGTTGGAAAACAGGTAGACAGTATAAAAAAGTAAAAAAGGCAAAATTAAAAGCAGTATAAAAGTAGGGAGGGGTAAAAGTTAGGGAAAGAATAATAATAATATTAAATAATAGGACTTAGGGGATGTTCAGAGCCATCAGCATCGGCGCTGATGGCCGGTACCTCCGCAGTTCCTGCCGGACCCGCTGTTGCAGTTCCCCTCTTCTTCCCCTTGGATGTTGGTTTAAGATTAGAAAGAAGATTTAAAAATACATTAATGGTACCCTTAATCTCCACAAAGTTATTATATAACAGGCAAATGCAATAACATTATACATAAATCAGATACTAGTATGATCAACTATCGTTGAAGTGGCTATACTCCTAAAATCCCTATTCCAAAGTTCCTCAAAATTACATTTCAAACTAATGCATTGCATTTGCAATAAATTGATTTTGCATTCTATTCTAATTTCTCAAGCCCCTTGATGGACCAACTCAGTCTCCCTTTTTTGCAATACATGCACACCAGCAGTACTGTGAAATTGATTGGGACTGTATGAGCTACAGAAAGCCACAGAGAACGCTAACTCACTGATCTCACTAAGTTACTATGGAGACAGGAGGACAGAGGAGTCTAGGTTGCAATGGCTTTTTAAATAATCAACCACAGCGATTGCCTACCTACGAGTACGATCATGAAGCACCGAGCACCTGCCTAGCTCTAACTGGATCACATAATAAATAATATTCTTAATGTAAATTAAATGTAACTTACCTCTGAGTGGAAGCTGCATGCTATTTCGAAAAAAAGTTAGCATTGTACAACACAAACAATTAAAAAATATAATACACACCAAGTCCCGGGATCTCAACGCCTAGCAGATCAAGCAGATTCCGCTTGCGGTTCATAATATCTGCTCAGCGGTGCATTAGCTGCTGGGTGATGCGATGGACCTGGGTGACAGCCCAGACCACCTGGAGCACAGTAGCCCATTGCTGCTGATGCTCCTGCATGGGGTACCTGCTTCTAGGCCTGCCACCTGCTGCCAGCTTGAAGAGGAGGTGGTGCTGCACTTATAAACCAGTGCAGCCACCTCTTTCTCACTGAAGATTGGCAGTGGCTGCACCCCTTGGCAGCGGCACCTTTGAAGAGACAGGCAGCCGCTGTTTCCCGTTGCTCTGCCATGGTTCTGGGTGGTGTAGGGGTAGGAGAAAAGAAACAGGAGGAAAAGGAAGGAAGAAATGAGGCAAAAATAAAAAATAAAAAAAGTGACATAAAACACAAAAGAAATTAAAACACCGTAAAAATAATGAGACACAAAAAGACACACTAACACAATAAATAAAAGAAGTGGGGTAGATCAAGTGTGGTGTAGAAGATTACAAAGATTTGGGACAGATTGAAGTTGGAGGCCCAGCACAAGAAAGAAAGTGAAAAACAAGATGGGGGTATCCATACAATCCCCCTGGTGCCGCTGTGTGTGATTTTGCGTTGCATTTGACTTCAAATGCAATGCGAATGGGTGCAACGGAGAACTCTACCAACTAGAGGAAATCCGCATATTGTGGTGGAGTTTTTTAGCCACTTCGCAATGTTCCATTTAGGGTGACTCTGCACTCTTCGCCAAGGCCTATATGACAACAAATAACTGAGCTCTGCTCCATAGGGCAAAGCTGTGAGGGTGGTGATGCCTCCTACTTGTTCTATGGTTACTGTGATTGCACAACTTCGGCAATTGTAGTTCCTGTGGTGATTTGTGTACAGTTCAGGTGGCATGCATGCACATGGTATGGCACATGTATGGGCCACTTAGGTAGAGTTTGTTGCTGGGGTCTAGTTTATATCACGGTAATGTTTGCTAATCAGAGCTGTTGTTCAAGTGTGATCATGGACCCAATTTCTCTTTGTATTTGCAGCATCAAACCAGAAAAGTGAAGGAGACAGGGCACAGCCAAGTGGGGATGCATCTGGCCACAGGACCTTGGGTCAAGACAATACGCACACAGAGGGGCCCAGTGGCTCATAGGGTGAGGGGAGTGCCACAGGAGAGACCGGAACATAATCATCATTGGTGGCAGTCCCATCGGGGCATACCACTGTACCATCTTTGTCCACCACCTCCCGTTCTATCACCAACCTCCCTGTTGCTCCCCACCAAGTTGGCCATGCCTGCTCACCCAAGAGGGTGGGTATCTCTTTTGCTGCAGGCACCTCTGCCCCAGACCCTGTTACCCCAGCTGCCCTTAGTGAGGAGGCTATTGACCTCCCTAGGAGTATCTCTGTGGGTCAGACAGCCATTGTGAATGCCATCCAGAGATTAGGAACCCAACTGCAGCAGACTAATGCATTCCTGGAAGGCATTCATGGTACAATATCTGGCATACAGAGATCTTGTCAGGCTCTGGCCTCCACACTCATGGCAGCCAGTCACTCCCCATCTTTCGTCCCCCCTCCACTTCCCAATTTCCCAATCCAAATCCCCTATTCCCCTACCTACCCCTAGCACACAGACTGAGCCACAGTCTCCCACCTCAACACACAAGACCAGCACACATAGACACAAGCACCACAAAACACACAGCATGCAAGCAAACAACAGACATCCACAGATACAACATCAGTTACCACTTCGCCAGACACCCCAGCATCCCTACCGGCACATACACAATATCAAGCATACCCACAGGCACCACCACAATAGTCAATGAGACACCCACCAAACCCATCATACCCTCAAACACCACCCCAACAGACACACAGGCATCTACCATAACCAGCATACCCACAGACCCCACCCAATAGACACGCAGACATTGACCACATCCATCATAAACATAGAAACCATACCAGTAGACATCCACAGATCCACAACTCCATCTCCCATCACTTCCACTTCTCAGCCCCCAAGACACATAAAAGCACACACTCAGCCATGCAAAAGACACCACCCAACAACAACCATATCTCCCACACGCACACCCATGACATCCAAAATGGCACAGCAACTCCTTGTACCTAAGAAAGTTTTGTTTTGTTTGACCTTGACCTTTACCGTGTTCCCTCCACCCCATCCCAAACCCAAGTGGCCCGACCCACCTCCCAACCCCTCCATTCCCCCTCCAAGTCCTCCTGTCACACCTGGCCCTTGCAAGTACCCATACCCCTCTCCCTAAGAAGAAGCCCGCCCCTCCCAAGAAGTAGTCCACCTTTCTCAAACCCTAGCCCAAACCCACCCCTCCCAAATCTCACCCCCGAAAGATGATTCCTGAATTTCCTGCTTGCCCACTTGATGCCCCTTCCTTTGGAGGTTCCTGGCTGTTAGGAGTCAAGTGACAGCACAGTGATGTTCCTGTGTGGATCCAAATGGACTGGCCAGTGAACTTGGACTTTAAAAAGTTGTAATTTAACAAACCCAAATAGTTGTTTTTTTTGGGTATACATTTGTCCTGCAATTCCTTTTTTACCTTTATGTTGTTCCTGAGTGGCTTGTGTTGTCTGCCTACAGTTGTGTGTGTTTCAGCCTACTTGCTTATCAATTTGCTGATTGGCAGTACATAACTTTGTGGGCAGTGCTGGTGTCCTCAAGACAACGGCATATGTTGACTGTATGTATACATGGGTGTAAATGCAATGGTGATGTCATGTCATTGTGTACTGTTTGGTATGGTAATTATTCATCTTGTGTTGTCCAATGTGAGCATATATGGTGTTAGACTTGCCCCCCTGATATGGATTATAGATTCATCTGATGTGTAGCAGTTTGAGTTTTCTTGGTGCAGACATGGAGTGTGTTCATTTGTGCTACCTTGGTTTGCATTTGACTGTGAATGTGTGCATTTAACTGCATGTACCTTGCAGCTACTTCATGTAGATGTCTCACCTGTGCTGTTGGAGTCATATGTGCTTTGTTGACTTGCACTTCCACATTATATAGTTAGGCATGTCACTTGTGTCTAGTAATGTTTGTCCCCGAGATACAATAGGGCCAGTTCCTGTGCAAATGTTCTTTTTAGGGCCTGTGCAAAGTGAGATGGGTCCCAGTTCAGCCTCCTTCCCTGAGTGATCCTGCTGGCCCCATCCCTGTTGTGCAGGTATTGCTTGCATAGTTATCTTTGCTTATTTGTCTCTTTGTCTATAGTGCATCCAATTGTCCTTCTATTGTGCTGCATTGTGAGTGATTTGTGTGTCTGTTGCAGGGCTCATTATTGCGAGTGATGTTTGTGTTCCATGCAACATCGGAACATATGTGTGTTGAATGTGACAACAGTCTATGGCATGTGAGGAATGTAAGTGTGCGAGTTGTATTTGTAGATGTGATGTTGGTGGTTTGTTTGTGTTAAGTGAGGCAATGTTTTGCACACTTCACTGTCGCTGTGCCTAAGATGAGGAGACGTGTGTTTTGTATAGTGTTGCAGTGCAGTGTGAGTGACCTGCCCAAAGGGGGCATACTGAGACTGTGAATGTGTCCTTTGTGTTTGACTCTGAGGCGGGACAAAATGAAAAGGGTACTTGGTGCCCATAGCATGACTCCCATACAATTTGATTGACGCGCGATGATCTATTGTTGAGGGTAATGAGTGTACTTATGGTTAGTTGCCTCTACAGTGCCTGGATTTTGTGCTCCATTGATGATCAGCAGCAGCGCCAGGACATGTGAGATGGGCTCCAAGGTGGCATTGGATGTGTAAGGCTGCCTGAAGATGAGTGTCTCCCTTCATACTCCCCGTTTCTGCCTGCTGAGACATGGTGGGTGAAATGCCACAGTTACATTGGTGGTGTGCCACCTCATAATCTGTTTGGGGGCAACACTGTCTCACCAGCCTTTTTGGGCAGCCTCGTGACTGCAGTGATCTGAGCTGCCTGGCGGTGTCAGCAGGATGCAGCAGTCTTTGCTCCATAGGCCCGCATGACACGTAAAACGCCAGTCTGACCACCAATTCAATGGCCATCAGACCAGCAACACCACCATAACTGTCTATGGACTGCCAAACTTGTAATGAGGCCTTTAGTTTCTATGGAAAAGGCATTTTTTGTTTTGCTAATACCTTTCCACAAAAAAAAAAACGCCGCTCACTTCAGCATCTGTCTGGAAAGTTTTGGGATGATCCATCAAGTGGCGGCTGAGAAAAAGGGGGAGGTCTAAAAATGCTTTTTCCTCATGCATTTTTCAATAGGGATTTTGATCAGGAATAGTGCCCGAACCTCTGAACACAATTAAAACAAATTTGGCAGAAAGGTCGTTCTTGGTCCAGAAAGTGACCTTCTTGTTAATTGATGTACATCCATTAAGAAGTTTTTTAGAAATTAAAGAAAAAAAAACTATTTGTATTTATAGAGACACAAAGGCACTGTGAACACTCCCAATCTCATGCTGAGATCTGATAGGCTGCCAACACTTCAACAAGGAAAGTGTTGGCAGCCATGTTGGGACTTGGCTTCAGCCCCCCGGACCCCTACCTCCCTGGGGCCATTGAAATTTTGAGTGTGGGGGGGCACTAGCCCCCTGCAGCTCTGGGTGCTGCCACCTCCTCAGGGCTACACTTAAAGAATGAATGAGGTTTGTTGCAGACCCCCTCCCTCGGGGGACTATCAACTCCTCAGGGAAATAGAACACTGGAGGGGGGCGTGCGCCCCCCTTCATGGAGCCATACATGGCCCTAGGGACTGCCACTCCTCAGGGCTAGCTCCTGTTGTGTCCTGGAGTGTCCACCCCCAGGACGTGGCTGTTTTCTTTGACTTGGTGGAGATTTTACAGCTCTCAACAAGTCAGAGCAAACACTCTGGATCCAGCAAGTGAGAGCTGTCAAACAGCCTGGGGAGGGGGGTATTGCGGTCCCCCTTCCCACCCAAAAAAATAAGTGTTTATACTGGGCCCTGGGGGATAGAGTCCCCAGGGGTGAGATCAGCCCAGAGAGGGGGCTGTGTGGCCCCACCAAAAAAGAGTTGGAAAGCCGGGTTCTAAGAGAGGTGGGCCATGCAGCTCCCTTCCACCCAAAAATAAGTATATTAACGGCAGGCCCCTGGAAAACCATAGAAATTCACCTGTTATAGTTAGTTATCCCAAATGCCATGAGGTAACTATAACGCACAACCTTGCAATGCACTGCTAATTAGCCTGCAAATTGCGACACTCATTACATCTTTGAAAACATCATTGACAATATTAATGTAATATTTGCAGAAGATTTTTTGATGAAAAAGCTGTGCATGGCGGGGGCGCAAGTTATAGTTACCTTAGGGCACAAGTTATAGTTACTTGAGATAACTATAACTATAACAGGTGAATTTCTATTGTTTTGTACATTTAAATTGTCACCCTAACATCCCTGTAACCTTTGGTTTTTTAACTGATGTGAGAGAACAGGGCTGATTGCAGAGGCCCCCTAACTTTTTGCCCCCATTTTCCACTTTTTGCTGGTGTTTTCCTGACTCTGATGGTGCCTTGGGTACTGCTAACCAGTCCAAGGGCCTGTACTCTATGTAAAATCAGTATGCAAATTAGGCTAATTATAAGTGGCTAAGTCAACCTACCTCTAAGTCCGTAGTATATAGTAGGGCACCCAGCATAGGTAGTGCACCCATAGGTGCACTGCTGAGGTGCCCAGTGTCAAGTTAAAGGCAGGCCTGCCATGCTGGCTGCTTTTAAATTAAAGTTATATGCAAATTAAACTTTGGAATTAAAAGTAGTTCCAAAGTCTTAAACTACCTTATTTTTACATATAAATCACCCCTAAGGGGTGCCCTATGTGCCCCTGGGGCTGGGTGCCATGTAACTATAAGCAGGGACCTGATAAAAATAGTTTTATAAACCCTGGTGAGGTAAAAACAGCCAAATTCCCTCATTGTAGTGAATGGCCTTCATAGGCTAGAATGGGGGGACTTTATTTTAATTTTAAAAGTCCCCTTAAGTGACAGATACAAAGTGTTTGGTATCAAATGAATTGTTAGTATAAATCCCACAACTTCCAGTTGTTGGATTTAATATAACTTGTTCAGGTAAAGAGTTTTAAACTTTACCTGAAAAGTTGCCAACTTCAGCCCTGCATTGTTTTTGCTGCTGTGCTCTGATTGGCCAGCCTCTGGCAGCCTGGCCAGGCTGCCTTGATGAGGTGTGAAGTGGCCTGGGTTCACACAAAGAGATGTGCCTGTGGGAGGGGATCTCCCCTCAGTACATGGTGAGGCAGGAAGGGAGAGGGCTGCCAAACTGGTCTTCAAAGGCAGAGAAGGACATTTGGAGCAACCCAGCAACACCCCCACATCCTGCAACCCCAGACAACTAGGTGCCCCCTTGATTAGATTAGGAGAGGGCAGGAGAGGGGTGTGCTTATGATTTGTAGCCACACCAGTGGGTGGGCTTAGCCAGATGTAACCTCCAAAAATCACTTTCAGCCATGATGGATTTTTGAGAATGTTGCCTCCTGGGAGTGATTTTTGCCACACTTCCCAGGAAGTGGTCATCATAGGGGGAAGGGCCCTGCACCTGATTGGAGAACCAGGACCCCCCTGTTTTTCACCCAGGAGCAAGGATGAAACTGGCAGACCTGCACCCACACCTCAGATCCCCATCAGATTCCAATAAGGAAGAACCAAAGGAGAAGAAGGACTGTCCTGCTGGACCCCTGCCTGCACCTGGAACCTGCACTCTGAAGGACTGCACCAGCTGCACACTTGGGCTTCACCACAAGAAGGACTTTTCCTGGCTTCAACTGGTTCAAGGAGGGACTCCCAGTTTGCTACAGGTGAAAAATTGCTACCCAGAGTCCCCTGCACCAACTCCTGACGAAATCAACCAGTGGCCAAAAAAGGAGTCTGCACCAGGTGCATTCTGGGAGTTGTAGTCCACACCCCCAAGGATCATCTCAGAGCTTCTGGATCCTTGGGGTGAGCTGTGGACCCCAAAAGAACCTTAAAGGAACATCTGGGAGAAGATCCAGAAGTTTGGAGAACTTTTTGAAAAAAAGCTCCATAGAGGGACCGACCCACCGCGGCAACTCTAGCCGGCTTGCCTCAACCGCGACCCAGCCTGATTTGCAGATTCGTCCTGGTGAAGAAAAATCTCAAAAAAAGAGACTAAGGGGGTCATTCTGACCCTGGCGGTCTAAGACCGCCAGGGCTACGAATGACGGAAGCACCGCCAACAGGCTGGCGGTGCTTCCTAGCCCATTCTGACCGCGGCGGTAAAACTGCAGTCAGAAAACCGGGGACGGCGGTTTCCCGCCGATTTTGCCCCGTCTGGGCTAATCCGCCATGGCAGCGCTGCAAGCAGCGCTGCATTGGGGATTCTGACCCCCTTCCCGCCAGCCTGTTTCTGGCGGTTGTCACCGCCAGGAAGAGGCTGGCGGGAACAGGTGCCTTGGGGCCCCTGGGGGCCCCTGCACTGCCCATGCCACTGGCATGGGCAGTGCAGGGGCCCCCTAACAGGGCCCCGGCCGGCTTTTCACTGTCTGCCTAGCAGACAGTGAAAAGCGCGACGGTGTAACTGCACCCGTCGCACGGCCGCAACACCGCCGGCTCCATTCGGAGCCGGCTTCTGTGTTGCAGCCATCCTTCCCGCTGGGCCGGCGGGCGCTAACATAGTTAGCGCCCGCAGGCCCACCGGGAAGGACAGAATGCCGGCAGCGGTCTTCTGCGGAGCGGGCAAATGGCGGTTCCCGCCTGGCGGGCGGCAGCCGCCGCCCGCCAGAGTCGGAATGACCACCTAAGTCCGAACGTACAAAGTTGACCGGGACCTCCCAGCCAGCGTATCCAAGGAGGGCTCCAAGGACGTCGGATCAAGATCCAGGTTTACCCCGGTCGAAGGATTTTCACCTCGAAAAAACGACTAAGTCCAAAGGTAAAAATCTCCACCGAGGGCTCCTGCGACGCGTATCCGGAGAAGAGTTCCAGGAGGTCGGATTGGACTGGCAGGTTCGTCCCGCTGAAGAAAATCTTCAGAAAAACAACTAAGTGCGAGGGTAAACTTTTGACCGCGGCCTGTAGCTGAGCTGGGCTCCATCGTGGTCGGCCTTAAACTTTGACTTTGCCCCGGTCGAGATGCAACCAGATGACCAGATTGGCGCTTTTTGTTTCTAGGCACTAGAAAACAATCATTCTTTAAAAATTCATATCTCCGGTTCCCCTTATCCGATTTTATTAGTTTTTGTGTCATTTTAAGGATACAAATATAATCTATTTTTTATAAATTGGTTTTGGATTTTTAAACTGTTTCCTGTGTTTTATTTAATTGCTGTTTTGTGATATTTGAATGCTTTACACTCTGTCTCCTAAGTTAAGCCTTGTCGCTCGTTGCCAAGCTACTAAGGGTTGAGCTGGGTTTAATTTATTGAGAACTAACTGGACCTAAGTGGAGGTTAGTGGCCTATTGCTAAGTGTAGGTACCTACCTGCCCTTACCAATAACCCATTTTCCAACCACTGACTATATATATATATATATATATATATATATATATATATATATATATATATATATATATATATATATATATATATAAAATGTACATAAGAAAATTATTAATTATTGTAAATAAATACATTGGCATTATTACCTATAAATATATTAGAAGCATTAGAATCCTATGTTCTTACATGATTTTTAAAATATAGTTATTTTCATAACTGCAAAAAATGTTATGCATAAGTAGTAATAAGTGTACTCTATCTATCTATCTATCTATCTATCTATCTATCTATCTATCTATCTATCTATCTATCTATCTATCTATCTATCTATCCATTCATCTATATCTATCTCTCTATCTATCTATCTATCTATCTATCTATCTATCTATCTATCTATCTATCTATCTAGCTATATATATTACCTAGTGGCGGTCGCCACTAGGTAGCTCTAGTTTGGACCCAGTTTAATAGAAAAAGTGTTTATTTACTTGCTTCTATCTTTGATTCCGGTTGGTGAATCTTCGCGAAATGTTCCCAAAACAATTTGCAGTTCACATAAGCTGCTGTCTGGAAAGTTTCAGGGTGATCAGCCAAACGGGGGCGAGAAAAAGAGGGGGGTCCCAAAAGACTTTTTCTCCCTTCATTTATCCATAGGGAATTTGAACAGCAATATGTAACGCCGCGCTCTGACGCGGCGTCTCTTTCTCTCCTAGCGGATGGAATGCGCTACCGATACTCGGAGCGCCGTTCCCCGCGTTTTTTGACTCCACATTCTGGGAAGCATATATTTCGCTCCTGGTTGCGCTACACTTACCTGTAGCCCTTTTTTCTTCTTTTTTGTTGTTGGTGGGTTTGTCAATTCAAGATGGTGTTCCTTCCTTTTCCTGTGATGTCACTTCCCTTTTCTCAGTATATAAGTCAGTCAGTCTTGTTCCACCTTGCGTTGCAAACACTTCCTTCTGGTTGTGCTGTTCGCTCCTGTTCTTTGTTCCTGCTTTTTGCCTTGGGAGATTTTTGCCTGTTTTTGTTCCTGCTTTTTGCCTTGGGAGATTTTTGCCTAATTTTGTTTCCTGTTGTTTTAGTCCTGTTGTTTCTTGTTTTTCTTCAGGAGTTCCTGTTTGAGGTTTTCTCCCTCTTGGACTCCTTCTGGAGGGTACGGTCTGCTTTGGCGTAGCCTGTCAAGCGGCACCGTGGCTACTAGAAGGGGTCGCCCTTATCTGGGAGTATCCAGAACCTGTAGAAGACCTGGAGCATTCGCCAACCCGGTATCCAGAGGTGAGAAGTCCAGCGCAGTACATAACAGATTGCAACGCCAAAAGATTCCGCGTTGCAAGCTCGCCATGGAAGATCCACAGGGAGAGGCGTCACAAAATGCTCAAGCCATGTTGCAGACTGTCCAACAACAAGCCCAAGAGTTACAACAGATACGGGCAGAGAACACTGCTCTACCACAGGTCTTGTCTTCCCGATCAATGGACATACCATCAGTATCTGCCACTACTCCTCGATATTCTGGAGATCCTCTAAAGATGAAGGAATTTTTGGACGCCCTGAGGGTTTTCTTTGCCTTTCGTCCACTTCAGTTTTCTTCGAATAAAGCTAAAGTGGGCTATCTGATCAGCGCCTTGTCTGGTCCGGCGCATGCTTGGGCGACTCCTCTGGTTTCTGCAGAAGACCCAGTCCTGGCTAACTATTCCGCTTTCCTGACTCTTTTCAAACAAATGTTTGAGAGACCTGGGGTAGAAGCAGCAGCTGAAGAAGCCTTATGTGACATTCAGCAGGGTAATCAAGATGTTCTGCAGTATATAACCCGCTTCAAACAGCTTGCAGCTGAAACCTCCTGGGTGGAACGTACCTTCATAACCCTTTTCTGCCAAGGCTTGCGTGAAGAAATTAAAGATGAGCTTGTACATTCTTCTCCAGCTTGTTCTTTGAAGGAATTAATGGATCAATCTATGAACATAGAATATAGGCTTCGAGAGCGCAAGATGGAGAGACGTAGAACGCAAGCTCCATACCAGTCTGGTACCTTTCGTGCTAGCAGTCGGCGAACAGAAGATATTCCATCCGAAGCCCCTCCAACTCCCCCTGAAGAACCCATGCAGATAGATCTGGTTTGTGGGCCATTGACAGAGTTAGAAAGGGAGGAACGACGACAAAAGTGACTTTGTCTGTACTGTGGTAAGGCTGGCCACCTGATCCGTAGTTGTCCGGTACGTCCCTCAAGACCTGCGGGAAACGCCAGCTCCCGTCCCCTGTAAGGAGGAAGGAGACGGGAGGAGCTGAAGTACCATCAATATGTTCCTCCAAAGAAAGCATGTCCACCCTGTTTATCCTCTTGGTCAAGTTACAAAGTTCACAAGATCAAGAAGAACACCTTCTGGCACTTCTTGATTGTGGAGCCAGTGGACTCTATCTGGATGAGACCTGGACTACGAGTAAAGGAATTCCCTGCATTCTTAAAGAGACTCCTGAGCAGGTTCACACGGTGGATGGTTCTCCGTTGACCTCTGGACCTGTGGTGGCCTCAACTCCTACCCTTTGTTTGACATATGGGGGCATCAAGAACATGTTGCCTTTGGTCTCATAGCCTCACCAAATCACATCATGATTTTGGGAATACCCTGGTTAGCCCGACACAACCCCTATATCAATTGGGAAACAAGAACTATATCCCTAACGTCTTCATTTTGTCAACAGAATTGTTATTCCACTACTTCTTAATGGACTCCCAAAAGGTCCTGTCAGTCAACTAAGGATAACACTAACTCTATCAATATGATCCAGGGAGTTCCAGATTGTTATCAGGAATATATCAGGATTTTTCAGAAACCTAGTAATCCTATTTTGCCGCCTCATCGCAGTTATGACTGTGCTATTACTTTAATTCCTGATGAAGTCCTCCCCTTTGGTCGAATGTATTCTCTGACAGACCAAGAAAAGAAGGTGCTAAAGGAATATTTAGATGATAACTTGCACAACGGTTTGATTACTCCTTCCACGTCCCCGGCTGGGGCTCCTCTCTTCTTCGTCCCAAAGAAGACCAAGGATCTGCTTCCTTGTGTTGACTTTTGTGAACTCAACAGAATAACGATTAAGGATCGATATCGGCTGCCTTTAATCAGAGATATATCGGATGCCATTCAAGGAGCCAAGATGTTTACGAAATTAGACTTACGGGGTGCCTATTATCTCCTTCGGATCAAGGAAGGAGATGAATGGAAGACAGCTTTCCGTACCCCTTTTGGGCACTATGAGTACCGTCTTATGACTTTTGGACTGACCAACGCCCCTTCTGTTTTTCAACGATTTATGGATTCGGTGTTCTCTGATGTACTCAACCAATATGTAGTCATTTATTTGGATGATATCTTGATATATTCCTGTGATCCTGAGCAACATAGAAATCATGTCCTGCAAGTCCTGGAAAGACTAAAGAAAAACCAATTGTTTTGTAAACCTGAGAAGTGTGAGTTCCATAAATCTGAAGTAAAGTATTTGGGGTTCTGTATTAATCAACACGGAATATCCATGGATTCTGACAAGGTCAGTGCCATATTAGATTGGCCTTCTCCAACGTCCATTAAGGAAACGCAATGTTTCCTTGGTTTATCAAACTTTTATCGTCAGTTTATTCAGAACTTTGCCCACCTACAAAATTTCATAACACAAACAATTAAGAAAGGGAACCTGAAGAAGGGTTTCGTTTGGACCAAGGATGCTGAACGCGCGTTTCAAGAATTGAAGACAGCCTTCACCCAAGCACCTGTGTTGCGTCATCCTGACAATACCAAGAAATTTATCGCTGAGACTGATGCCTCAGACAGAGCTATTGGGGCAGTTCTGCTACAAAAACAAGACAACGATGGACTGGAACATCCTATCTTTTATCTGTCTCATATCCTATCAGAGGCTGAGCGCAATTATTCTGTACTGGAATGAGAACTACTCGCACTCAAAGTAGCTTGTAAAGAATGGAGGCATTTCTTGATGGGTTCCAGAGAGCCTTTTGAAGCCAGGACTGATCATCGTAATCTCCAATGTCTTCGGAGTTTTCAGTGTTGCAATAGTCGTCAGGCTCGATGGGCTTTCTTCTTTAGCCAGTACGATTTTGTGATCACGTACATACCTGGTTCCCTGAATTCAGTGGCAGAAGCCTTATCCCGCAGATATCCTGACATAGCTCAGAACTCCTCTCCACCTCTTATTGAGTCTAGCAGAATCATCGGAGCTACTCAATCTTTTCAAGAACGCGTTCAATCCGAGTACCAGTTTCTGTCTGCTTCAGAATGGGATAGAGTGACTCCTTTTTTGCAGAAGAAGGACAACTACTTCTATCATCAACATGCTCTTTTTCTACCTACCAAGAAAGTGCAGACAGAAGCTCTACAAATGTTCCATGATTCTCCTATAGCTGGTCATCGAGGTATCAAGAAGACCCAGGAGCTGCTTCAGCGATCTTTTTGGTGGCCTTCGCTTAAGACAGACACTGAAACCTATGTGTCAGCATGCCCAGTCTGCACTCAGACTAAGACACCCCGAACTAAGGTGGCAGGTTTATTAAGACCTTTAGCGGTTCCTTCCGCTCCTTGGTGTACTCTATCCACGGATTTCATATGCTCTCTACCTACTTTCTCTGGTAACCAAGTAATCATGGTGACCGTAGATTCATTCACCAAGATGGCCCATTTCTCAGCCTTGAAGAAACTACCGACGGCCCCAGAAATGAGTTGCGTTTTTCTGAGGGATATTTTTTGCCTCCATGGTCTTCCGCAAGAAGTCATTTCAGACAGAGGGCCTCAATATGTATCACGTTTCTGGAGGGCCTTTTGTGCCTTATTTAACATTGAGATTTCCTTATCCTCTGGTTTCCATCCAGAAACTAATGGGCAAACTGAAAGAGTGAATCAAGAACTTCAGCAGTATCTGAGATGTTACTGCAATGCCACACAAAGCAATTGGTCGGGGTATCTTGCTCTTGCTGAGTTCTCCTATAACAACACAATACATAGTGCGACCAAGACCACACCCTTTTATTGTACCTATGGATTTCATCCGAGGACTTTCACTACTGTTTCCCGAACATCCTCTTCTGTGCCTGCTATCACTTCTTTTTCACGACAGATCCGTCGAATCCAGGGCCTACTTCTCACAACTCTCCTAGCTTCGAAACAAGCAATGAAACGAAAGGCGGATCGTTATCGACAAGCCGCACCTTTATATCAAGTGGGCCACAAGGTGTGGCTTTCTTCCAGATTCCTACCTTCCTGATTTTCCACCAATAAGTTCAAGCCACGTTTTTATGGACCTTTTTGGATTTCGCAAGTCCTGAATCCTGTAGTTGTGCGTCTCCGCTTACCTCATACCAGGAGGGTTCATCCTGTTTTCCATGTGTCCCAGTTAAAACTCTTTGTTCCTGATCCATACCATCGCCAGTTCCAGCATCCGCCTCCTCTTTCTATTAACGGACAGCCTGAGTATGAAGTCCAGGAAATCTGTGACTCCAGAATTTTTCGATGCAAACTACATTTTTTGGTCCATTGGAAAGAATACCCTCTCAGTGACTGTTCTTGGGAGGATGCTTGCTCCGTCCATGCTCCCCGTTTGGTCCGCCTGTTTTTTGACAGTCATCCTGACAAACCTGGTGCCTCGTGGAGGGGACCTACTGTAACGCCGCGCTCAGATGCAGCGTCTCTTTCTGTCCTTGCGGATGGAACGCGCTACCGATACTCGGAGCGCCGTTCCCCCCGTTTTTTGACTACACATTCTGGGAAGCATATATTTCGCTCCTGGTCGCGCTACACTTAGCTGTAGCCCTTTTTTCTTCTTTTTTGTTGTTGGTGGGTTTGTCTGGTCTTTTTACCTGTCTCTGTCCATGTTGTGTCCATCTTGTCTTCTTCCTGTTTTTGTCCCAGCATGCTCTGTTTTTCTTTTATACTACTTTCTTTTTCCTATACTGGTCTATGGGCTCTTCCCAAATCTAGATGGTGTTCTTTCCTTTTCCTGTGATGTCACTTCCCTTTTCTCAGTATATAAGTCAGTCAGTCTTGTTCCACCTTGCGTTGCAAACACTTCCTTCTGGTTGTGCTTTTCGCTCCTGTTCTTTGTTCCTGCTTTTTGCCTTGGGAGATTTTTGCCTGTTCTTTGTTCCTGCTTTTTGCCTTGGGAAATCTTTGCCTGTTCTTTGTTCCTGCTTTTTGCCTTGGGAGATTTTTGCCTATTTTTGTTTCCTGTTGTTTTAGTCCTGTTTTTTCTTGTTTTTCTTCAGGAGTTCCAGTTTTAATTTTTTTCCCCAGTGTTGGGGTTTTTCCCTCTGGGACTCCTTCTGGAGGGTACGGTCTGCTTTGGCGTAGCCTGTCAAGCGGCACCGTGGCTACTAGAAGGGGTCGCCCTTATCTAGGAGTATCCAGAACTTGTAGAAGACTTGGTGTATTCGCCAACCCGGTATCCAGAGGTGAGAAGTCCAGCGCAGTACGTAACACAATAGCGCTGAAACTACTGGACAGAATTAAACCAAATTTGGCAGAAAGGTAGGTCCTGGTCCAGAAAGTGATCTGTTTGTGATTTGGTGTGAATGCGTTCAGCGGTTTTCTTGTACTTAACTGGAAAACAAATTTGTATATTTAGCAATGTGGATTTGTTGCAACTCCTATATGCAGCATCGCAAATCTGTGTGTGAGATGGAGCAGCGTGATTGGCTGGCCACAAGCTTATCAGAAAGTTGAGGCCTCCATTTCATTGGGTGATAGATTTTCCCTGAGAAATTAATAGAAGGGGTGAAGGCAGAGGGACTCTGACCCCATGGGGTAATGAATGGGTTTGCAAGGAACCCATTATGAGTTTAAAAAGGCTAAAACCCCTTTTTTGATGATCATGAAGTTGCAACTCCATTGTGGTGCTCTGCGCCACTGCCAGGTTAACGTTGTGACAGGGTTGTGAATCCTGCTGATAAAGAAAATAGATATAAATTGGTAAGAAAAACTAAGGGATATAAGCGCTCTCAACATTCACCTCATTAATAGTAAAGATACAACCAATTCAAGGCACGGTGCTCTAGACCGGAGGATCTTACCCCTCCTCCAATAGTATCTCACAGAGACAAAAGCAAATTTAACAGAGACCAAGGCACTAGTGAAATGCACATATAAGATCAGTAGTTCATAGGTACTGCATTGACAAATCAGTGATCAAATTTAGATAGATCATACAGGTGAACAGAATTTCCAATGGAGTCCTTGGGATGAAAGGTTCATCTTTAATGGAACACAGAAAACAGGCAACATGTGTTTCGTCATGGGAGGAAGTACTGCCCGTGACTTCCTCAGGGCTGTAACGAATACCAAGATACATAAAGATAAAGTAGAACATATAAGTAATATACACATGATTCAATAAAATCATAATTTTTGACAATAGAATTACTGTACAAACCAAAAGAGACCCACGTAACTTAGTGATCGTCACACTTAATGCATTCAAGTGAATCCTCATAACAAGAAAGTATGTATTAAAGCCATGAGAGAAAAACCTCTCAGCCATACCATCCAATTTGGAGAGGGCATGAGAAACCATGGCAACCCACGTGAAGAAAAAGAAAGCCACACAATCAGTAGAAACCAAACTAAACACCAGACCCTTAGTAGAAAGACCAGAAGCAAGACCTATTAAACTAAGTTCTTCAGAGTATCCATAACTCATGCAGTAAAAAATATATCATATATATAAAGGTTAACTCTGGAGTAAACAAACATACCTCAAATAGGTATAGCGCAAAGAATCAATGCACTCCGTGGCCAAACAATCCCTCTGGTGTATAGAATAGAATAAACTGTAAACAAAATAATTGATTATCAAAACGAAATGAAAGGGGAGAAAAAGGTGATACACCTTGTGTATCAAACTCAACATAATACACAGAAACCTACCGTTAAATGGCTCTGCGTGTGAAACTCCGTAGAGGGTGAGTGGTGTGTGATTAAACACTAAATTCACTGTTGGAAAGAGAAAAGCATATCTTTTGACCTGCCGACAGTAAAACTGTTACGCTAAATGAACGCATTATTGAAAAAGAAACCCCTCGCTCACCTCCTATGATCAGAAAAACAAAATTGACATATCGCGGAGCCCTGTATCAAGAGCTCCGGTCGGCGAGTAGCGCACCCAGCGTCCCCCTGCCATCCATTAAAGTACCGGCGGCTGAAGTCAAGTCTCGCAAGACTAGACTACTCCAAAGAAACGTCCGACCATCACGAACGTGAGTACACCATTCTGAGATGTTGTAATCGGGCACCATCTTGTAGTAGGAAAAACAATATTCCTACGTGTTAAGCGTCCTTACTTACGTGTGAAAAACTGAAATGTGGCAATGTTATGAATAGAAAATATTTGAAATAATTAAAAAAGAGCTATAATGGAAGGGAGTGAAATACCAACCCTCTTAGTGAAAATCGTATGCAAAAAGATAAGAATCAACAGTTTAACAAAGGGTGCACCCAGTGACAACTGAAAAAGCTAATCTCAATCGAGAATAAACGTAACCGCATCTCACACAAAATACCCATAAATAACCATTAGTGTGATTTGTAGCCCCCCTCACGCTTGTGCCATGATACCCATCCCAAACCCCAATGATACTCATACACCCACTCACAGACACACTCAGACATTCACACACTCACTCACATACTCAGGCACACACACCCACTCACAGACCTACTCAGACACTCACACACCCACTCACAGACCCACGGACACCCTCATGCTCCCACTCACAGACCCACACAGAAACTGATGCACCCACTAAGACCCTAATGCACTCACTTTCACACCCAGACAGACACTCTCACAGCTACTCTCACTCCCAGAGACATCTTCTCACACCTATTCTCACAACCAGTGAAACAGGCCGCGGCCAACTCACGCCACGCATGGCCAAAGGGCTGTGTGCAGCATGATGTTGGGTGGTTAAGGGGGTTGGCCACAGAGTCTGGCCATGAGCCAGGCCCTGTGGCCCACTGCCGCTACGCACAGCCAAAGACAGTGCATGGCGGTGGATGGATCAATGTATAGTAATGAAAATTACTTTATGTTAAAAGAACCATCGAAATTAACTGAAAAAGCCAAAGGTTACAGATACGTTACAGTTAGGCTCACATTTTAAATGTACCAAACCATGGAAATTCACCAGTTATAGTTATAATCTCATAGCATAGCCCTTTCTGGGCCTCCTGTCTGATGCCAGCATGTGCTGGAGGTTGTACTGCACCCAGAAAAAAAGTGCGCCCACCTCTGCCTTGCTGAAGGTGGGGCTGGACTATACCCCTGCCCGTCAGTGTCACCCACTTACGGTGTGGCTGGTGCTCGCACTGCCTGCTTCTGCCATTGTGAGTGGGACTGGACACTGGAGTCTGGAGTCGGCATGGAGATGGACTGGGATAGTAACTTGAAGGAAAAAAGCAGGAGTACAGACAAAGAGGACAGGCCAAGAAAGGAAAACAAAAAAACAAAGGGGCATATTTATGGAGATAGCCATGCAGTTCAGCACATCAAGTTATCTTGCTGTGCTGCACTGTGCGACGGGAAAAGGGTAGAAATTAGCCGTATTAAAGATAATACACCACATTCCTGCCTCTTCCCATGCACTGGAGCCATTTTGTCCACCTATTGCCAAGAAAGGATTGTTTTTTTTGCAAGAATGTGCACCTTCTTGCACAAAAACAGTCCACTGAGACTATTTCCTCCAATATGTGCTGAAGAATGCAACACACATAGAAAGAGGAAAAAAGAGGAGAAATAAAAATATTGTTCTGGGGTGACGTATTTTCTGGTGCAACGCCCAGGTTTACCAGTTCTGGTGAATCTGAGAATGCGTCAAAAAGCCATGGGAGTTTTCATGCGAACAGGCACATAATGCTCATGAAACACCTTCCTAGTGGAGAGTAGGACAATGCAGTAATTAGCTCAGTGTTGCTTTACTCCAGATTTATGAAGCCACTCAGGGCCACACGGTGGCCTCGCGTGGGTTCATAAATCTCACTTAAGGTTTGCAACACAAATTGTACATGTTGCATGGTGCAAACGCAATGCAAACCAGGTCATAAATATGACTCCAAGTATAACAAAGTCACATAAATGTAATATAAACACAAAAATAAACAAAGGGAAAGTGAGACAATAACACAATAAGTACAAAAAGGTTGGGAATGGGAATAGGGAAGAGCAGATGGGATTGGATTAGGTTGGATGGAGCAACAGACAGCCAGCAAGAAAAAGCAGGCAAAACAAAATGATGGTGATCTTGTCCATCGCATGGTACCATTCATGCTGATTTTTCAGTGTGGAACACACTACTGGCCTGATATACCAGCACTGACAGCCAGAGAAGCATTTTCTGTCCAATCACTGAGTTCTGTGGAATCTCCTAGGGTTTTTGTACACTGTGAGTTCCACCCCCATGCCTAACACATATTTTGTTGTAAAATGGCCCTCTCTAAAGGGTCAACTCGAACGTTTTGTCTCCCTCTCTTTTTCTAAATTCAATTCTTGTTAGCTAACAAGTATTAAAGTGCATGTGCTCTCTCCCTTAAACATGGTAACATTGGTTCCTACCCAATTGGCATATTTAATGTACTTGTAAGTCCCTAGTAAAGTGCACTAGAGATACCCAGGGCCTGTAAATTAAATGCTACTAGTGGGCCTGCAGCACTGGTTGTGCCACCCACATAAGTTGACCCTTAACCTTGTCTCAGGCCTGCCATTGCAAGGCCTGTATGTGCAGTTTCGCTGCCACTTTGACTTGGCATTTAAAACTACTTGCCAAGCCTTAAACTCCTATTTTGTTTACTTATAAGTCACCCCTAAGGTAGGTCTTAGGTAACCCATAGAGCAGGGTGCTGTGTAAGTAAAAGGCATGACATGTACATATGTGTTTTACTTGTCCTGGTAGTGAAAAACTCACAAATTTGTTTTGCACTACTGTGAGGCCTGCTCCTCTCATAGACTAGCATTAGAACTGCCCTCATATACTTTTAAGTGGTAGATTCGGATCTGGAAGGAGTAGCCTTGTCATGTTCAATATGAATAGAACATCCTGCTTAATGGTGAAGTTGTATTTAAAATAATATTTTAGAAATGGCACTTTTAGAAAGAGCAAAAAGAACAGATGATGGACGGAATGTGAAACAAATCAAACTTTCACCCCCCCAAGACCGGGCTCACTATGCCACTGGATTCAAGCTAACCTGACTGATGAAGGGTAATACCTTGAAACCGGTCCCAGGATGCTTGTCTCTGGTCTAGGGAGGACCTGGCCTGGCAGTTCGGGCTGGACTATTTCCATGTGAACAGGGTGAAGACTGATTTGCATATAACAGGGTCAAAACTAGGGCAGCATAGTGAGAAAAAGAATTGATCGATTAAACCCAGATCTGTTACTGGGGGTGAATGTTTGATTGGTTTCGCATTCAGTCCATCATTTGTGTTTGTTTGCTTTTGTCGCCCTAAGTGCGGCAGGTATGCCTTGACATGGGTCCCGGGCTCAGAAAATCTGACGCACACCTCATTTTTCAATGCATCTCCTCTTCTGTGGCCCCGTGCATCATTATTTCGGACACATCCCAGGTACTGTGTGTTACAAAGCTATAAGCACTGATGCTTAAGGATTGAGACTCACTTAAACTTTTAAAAGGTGATTTCTCGACTTATGCATATT
Source organism: Pleurodeles waltl (assembly GCF_031143425.1). Taxonomy (NCBI): domain Eukaryota; kingdom Metazoa; phylum Chordata; class Amphibia; order Caudata; family Salamandridae; genus Pleurodeles; species Pleurodeles waltl. Next base: position 836,961,917 of record NC_090437.1, read on the forward strand.
GGATTTATGTTGTTTTGCTCTTATCTTATTCAGATACATGTTATCTATTTTTCTAAACCGGTGTGGTGTATTTTTGTAGTTTTGTTCACTGTGTTACTGTATGAGTTAGTGCAGAAATACTTTACACATTGCCTTCTAAGTTAAGCCTGCCTGTGCTGTGCCAAGCTACCAGAGGGTAAGTACAGGATAATTTGGACTAGGTTGTGACTTACCCTGACTAGGATTGCGGTCCCTAATGGACAAGGGTGTATACCTCTGCCAACTGGTGATCCAATTTCTAACATATCTCATTTGTGTCAACCACATAGTTTAATTTAGGGTTGTCTAATGATGGAGCAGAACATCCACATAAAATAAATGTAGATGGTTTTAACATAAATGTAAGTCATTTACATATTGTTTTTACTAGGTAGCTTTCATGTTATCCTCCTGGAAATATGTTGGGCACTCTTTTATTAAAATGTGTTCTTTTCTCTGCATTCGTATCTCTTAAACCCGTCTGTCAATCTGTTATTGTACTTCTACAGATATAGAAGCTTTGGAATCAATTAGCTGTTTTAAAAAGTGGCTTATTAGTTAGAGTGGATTGACTTCCACCACAAGTAATAAAGGCACTAATCTGGTAGATCAAGTAAAAGGTTTCATAAATTTAAACTGAGCTTGGTAGCTATGGCACAAAGCAGATAGACTTTACTTTGAGAAAATGTTTACAGCATTTAGTAATAACAAAACAGTTCAAAACTCAAAAGCAAAACACAATAACAATTTTTCTCTAGTTTATGAAACCAGTGACCAAAAGAACATCAAAACAAGAAAAATCAAATAAGGGGAGCTGCAGATACGAATTTCTAAAGATTTAAATAAAAATGGGGCCAAAAGCACTAGGCACTAATTCGGGTCATCAAGACTTGATAGACAGGAATTGGTCACTTTTTCAGGCTGACCATGATGGATCACGAGTCATCTACACCAACCAGGTTTGTCCTGTTCGGAGGTTTTACCTTGGCACTTCACCATTGAGTTGGGCTTTGAATACAACTTAAAAACACTCTGTAAATTATTTTTCTTACTGGCCCTAGCCTGAGATAGCAGAATTATTATTTAATATTGTTTCCAAGGGTTACTCTATGGACCAGCCAGCCTTCCTAAAGTGAAATTAGCTTTTTAGGACAAGTCACTGTAAGGACATGGTAACTTTAAATTTCAACATGTCCTACTGGTTTATTTTGCCATGTCAAAGCAGCAGTTTAGATTTGCACTAAAGGCTGAGGCGGCAGGCCAAAGTCATGCTTCACAACGCCACTTTAATGTTCAAAACTCAAAAGCAAAACACAATAACAATTTTTCTCTAGTTTATGAAACCAGTGACCAAAAGAACATCAAAACAAGAAAAATCAAATAAGGGGAGCTGCAGATACGAATTTCTAAAGATTTAAATAAAAATGGGGCCAAAAGCACTATGCACTAATTCGGGTCATCAAGACTTGATAGACAGGAATTGGTCACTTTTTCAGGCTGACCATGATGGATCACGAGTCATCTACACCAACCAGGTTTGACCTGTTCGGAGGTTTTACCTTGGCACTTCACCATTGAGTTGGGCTTTGAATACAACTTAAAAACACTCTGTAAATTATTTTTCTTACTGGCCCTAGCCTGAGATAGCAGAATTATTATTTAATATTGTTTCCAAGGGTTACTCTATGGACCAGCCAGCCTTCCTAAAGTGAAATTAGCTTTTTAGGACAAGTCACTGTAAGGACATGGTAACTTTAAATTTCAACATGTCCTACTGGTTTATTTTGCCATGTCAAAGCAGCAGTTTAGATTTGCACTAAAGGCTGAGGCGGCAGGCCAAAGTCATGCTTCACAACGCCACTTTAATGTTCAAAACTCAAAAGCAAAACACAATAACAATTTTTCTCTAGTTTATGAAACCAGTGACCAAAAGAACATCAAAACAAGAAAAATCAAATAAGGGGAGCTGCAGATACGAATTTCTAAAGATTTAAATAAAAATGGGGCCAAAAGCACTAGGCACTAATTCGGGTCATCAAGACTTGATAGACAGGAATTGGTCACTTTTTCAGGCTGACCATGATGGATCACGAGTCATCTACACCAACCAGGTTTGACCTGTTCGGAGGTTTTACCTTGGCACTTCACCATTGAGTTGGGCTTTGAATACAACTTAAAAACACTCTGTAAATTATTTTTCTTACTGGCCCTAGCCTGAGATAGCAGAATTATTATTTAATATTGTTTCCAAGGGTTACTCTATGGACCAGCCAGCCTTCCTAAAGTGAAATTAGCTTTTTAGGACAAGTCACTGTAAGGACATGGTAACTTTAAATTTCAACATGTCCTACTGGTTTATTTTGCCATGTCAAAGCAGCAGTTTAGATTTGCACTAAAGGCTGAGGCGGCAGGCCAAAGTCATGCTTCACAGCGCCACTTTAATGATGGCATAATAAGTACCTCTGCCCACCAGTATCATTTATTAATCAGCCTTGGAAACATGTAGGGCCACTTACTGGGGACCTACAAGTAACTTAAATGTGCCAAGTAGGTGTAGTCTGATCTGCAAGGGGACAACATAGGCAAGGTTTAGGAGGAATTCCCTATAATAATGTGGGACTACCATTGATCTGGTTGCTACATGTGTGGGTCCATAGTATCAGTGTGCTGGACATGCTCCTCACAGTAGATACTGTGGATCACTGATATGCCCCTGTTCTTGGACCACAGCGTGATGCTGCAGACCTTCAAAGGTTAGGCATCCTTTCCACACTTGGCTAAATTCTTCCCTGGAATGGTCCTCCTGCTCCATGTAACAGACTTCTGGCAGGTCTCTCAGGATAGGATCCTTTCCTGCTTCAGATTCCAGATCTGGCCCTGTGGGTCAGGCGTTTTCTGGGCCATGTTTGATTAGTTTCCCATGCCCCTCGACCTTCCTTTTGGTTGCAGGAATTTGACCACTGTTCTAGAATCTAGGCTTCTTTCATTTCCCTTTGACTTCCCTGACAGGATGATTGGGGCCCTTGTGGTCATGCACTCCTCCTCAGACAGACCTAACATTTCATCATGGGTCCTCCTTTCCACCTTCAACCAAACATTGGATTCTAGTTTGCTTCACAAAAGAGTCTTTACTGGTGTGGCAGAGTTCACAACTACCTTCCTTGATCCAGTAACCCCTCCCCACTCAAAGGTGACTATTGTTATGAGATGAAAGGTTGCCTCCTTGTCATTGAAGATATCTGGGATGATTTGATCTGGGGACATCAGCTGGTCCACCACTATGGTCCTCGTGGCTTCTTTATCCCTCAGAGCCTATACGTTGGTCCCATTAATAATTAGCCATTACCTGTACTTCACCAAGCTGCCAGGTTGCGACCTCTACACATCTATGGAAACTGAGGGCCTCATTATTCAAGTTTCCATGCAGCCCAGAAAGCCACCTTGCTGCGCTGCACTGCATGAAAAAGAAAGGGCATGAATGTGCCATATATAACATAATAGGATGCATTCCTGTCCTACCCTTGTGCCGATGCCCATTTGGCTGCCTAGCACCAACACAGTCACCCTTGCACCATGGTGCAAGGGTGTCTGCGTTATAGGCAGGATTTTTTTGTGCAGGTAGGTGTACTTCCCGCACAAAAAACAATGCTCACAAGCATTTTCCACTTTCTAAGTGTGCTACAGAATGCAGCACACTTAGAAAGAGGAAACAATGAGGAGAAAATCTAGGAAATGAACCAAAATCCATTGGTGGATGCATGGGAACACTTACGCTCTAACAATAGAATTCCTCCCTGGGGCAGAGTGATGCAAAGCAATGATTTCAGCTGTGTTGAGCTACTCTAGATATATCAAGCCACTGAGGGCCACACACGGTGTCCTTGAGTGGGTAGATAAATTTTACTTTAGTGCTGTGTCACTGTTGCACCCCCCTTGTGGGGTGCAAGGGTGATGCAACACATAGATAAATATGCCTCTAAGTTGCTTCTCTCCAAACCCAGGTTTCCCCTGGGCCTTCTTCTTCTCAGTAATGACAGTTGAAATACATTGGGATAGCCATTGGTAAAGGCCTTCTTGGGACTGACAGCGTTTCCCTTCTTGGCCCAGGCTTCTGACATGCCAGGCACACTCCAACCTTAGAGATGTCAAAGGGTTTCTTACCCATTCACTGTCCCCACTTAGGTTTAGGAAAGGTATTGGACTCCCCCACCTGGTTAGACTTTTGGGGTCCTTGTAGGAACTCCTTCTTTTTATCCTTCTTTACTGGGATCATCCTCCTGGGACTTTTAGACACCCTAGTGCTGTCCCACATGTCAAGTGCCTTCCCAAACTGCCTGGGAGCAAATAGCTAGGAATCCAATAGATGGTGATGTCACTCTGAATGATAATTACTCAGGATGTGCTTGTCCATGATCATAGTGTACATCTCATCATAAGTAGTGACTGCATTGCCTTTCACCCAGCCCTCCAGATTGTTTACTAAGACATCTACAAATTGAATCCAGGATAGCTGTGAATCTTTGTGTGTGTCCATGAACTTCTAAGGTGTAAGCTTAAACATCTGCACAAGGGCATCCTTTATTTGAGCAGGGGCAGGCTATAAACTCTGCTCCGCTGGCAGAGTTCATGGAGTTTTGGCCACTCTGCTTTACGTATGTAACACAGAGGTCTGGCCAAACTCTGACGACTGATGTGTGGTGGAGTTTTTCTAGAGAATTGGCACCCTCTAACATGTTTTTCCAGCTCTAGGAGGGCACCCAGTGACGTTTTTCTAATGTAGGAATTTTTGCTATTAATTCAAGTTAAGAATATTTAATACTCAACTTATTAGGTGAGTGGTACTGCTAAAAAACATTGTGGATCCCACTGCTGAACCTAAATGTGAGAATTTGGCTTATTAGTAGGAGGGGGCTGATGGCCAAGACAGGTAATAAAGGCAATACATTAAACAAGAACTCAATCCTTGGTGGCGAGGGTCCAGAGAAGATAGGCTTAACGTAGAGAAAATGTGTAAAAAGTCAAAAAGACAACACAATAAAAATCCCACTCAAATTTATAAAATTTGAGAAAACTGTTTTGAACAAAAATGACACAGAAGAGCAAAAAATCAAAAAGAGGACCTAGAGAGAAGAATTTTTAAATATCGAAATGAAAACAGTTCCAACAAATGCTAAGTGCTAATTTGGGTTAACTAGTCATAGTAGACCAGGACCTAGGCATGAATTAAGGCAGGCTGTGATGGAGCACAGGTTGGATACACAAACCAAGTTCAACCCGGTTAGAGGTTTTGCCTGGCCTGATTTAAATTTTGTCAGATGAGTTATTCCGTCAAAGCGATGACGGACATCCCGTCCACCAAAATATAAATCCCATAGGAAACAAAATATAAATCCCATAGGAAATAAAGAGATTTATATTTTGGTGGAAGGGATATCGGTCACCGTTGTGATGGAATAATCCATCCACCAAAATCTAAATCAGGCCCTTAGTCCTTTTTCTGTGAGTCAAAATCCTTCAGTGAAACAAGGCAACAGGGAGATCCATACCTTCAAATAGGTGTTGAACAAAGTCCCAGTGAAACGGTTGGTTTGGACGGGAACAGCTTGTAGCAGTAAAATTCAAACTTCACACCAAGGGAAGTCCTCTCATGGGTCGGATACCTTTGGCTCCTTACCCGCTCAAAATGTTTTCCTTCAGATGTAGTCTCTTACTTCAAGCGCAAAATCTTCCACTGGGGCAAAGCTGTGGGGTATATCCGAAGAAGGTTCCATGAGACCAGATTCCTTCTCAGAGAGGTCAGCCTCATTTGGATTTACTGCTCTGGAGAAGCTCCAAGTAGAAGAAACCACTCGGAGCTTCTCCATAGACTAGTGGCAACACCCCTTCGGCGGATTAACAGGGCAAGTTGTACCAGTCCTCTGCAGTTCTTGAAGTCCAAAAGTTCTTTAAGACCCAGGTTTTCAAGGATATTAGGGAAAGACCAGTTAGGCACATAAAAGTGCCCAGGACTTCAGGACAGCTTTTGGAGGTCAAGCCTCACTTCAGCAGAGGTCATAAGTAGGGTCTAGGTCAGGTCTAATCGGTACTGATCAACTGGGTACTTCAGAAGAAGCCCTCCTACAGTTTGTTCTATCCCTGTAGCTTATACAGTAGGTCAGCCAACTGACCCTTGGAGTCCACTTCTTTGTCCTGAGTACATATGGGAACAGGCCCAGTCCTTCATGTCTTCTTGGTCTTCTTGCAGACCTCAAACAGCAGATGCATCCTTTTTCTTTTCTTCCACAGGTTCAGCGGTACCCTGAGGAGGGTGCCGGGTGATACCACATTAATGCCTGGCACCAGCATATGGATCCTCAAATGTTTTTTAGAGGTAGCCCTATCCACTTTTGCAGGAGTTCCTGTGTGCTTTGTTGCAAGCAATCCCACAGTGCCACACACTCACTAAATGTAAAATGGAGTTATACTTCCACCCTTTGTGCAGAACCTGTGAGCCCACTCTAAAGTGCGACATATGTAACAAACAGTCACCTCCTTCTTGGTCACTCCAAACCAGTTCTGGGGCAACTTCCCCCAGTGGGTATGGTGCCTATCTGACTCTTAGTGACAGGGGAGGACTCTTTGAAGTAAATTAAGTTTCTGGGCACTGCCCATCTGGTTTGACTGTGAAAGGAACAAAATACCTTCACACACCCAGGCCATTGTCTTCACTCAGAGAATAGTTTTCACACCTCATCAGGACCATTTACCAGCTTGGCGACAGTTGTCAGCTGACGCAAATTAGCCTCCAGGAGCTTCAGGCAGGAACAAGGTGACTTTCTGAAAGTCCAGTTCCCATAATTCTGATTAAAAACCCACAATCTCCATTGAAAAAGGCTATTAATAAATAATAAATATATTCTGTGTGTTATATTACTATTTGAACTCTAGCCTTAGGTAGGACATTTATTATTATTATTTTTCTATCCTGAGTTTCTGTATGGGTCAGCCAGCCTTCCTACAGTGAAAATATCTTCTTGGGGATAGTCACTGAAAGGGCATGTTAACCTGAAAATTCTACGTAGCCTACTATTAACTACTATGTGGCCAGCTTTCTGGTCTAAAATTCCAAAATATGGGTGGCTTAATAATATTTAAAAAATGAGGTTTTTCCCTGTCAAAAGGGTTTATAGTGATAGGCTGGGCTGCAGTTTTAAAACTGCAAAATTCACCTCATTGCGGTAAGCCTGGAGCACTGCTTTTGTGTCACATTAGTGGATGGCACAGTAGTGATGTACCAAATGGGGAACATTCAAATTTACATGCCATGGATGTACGTAAGCACCCTATACTCTGGCCTCATAATAAAGCTAATTTGGCAATTAGAGTTTTAGCAAATTAGACATGTGTTGGGGTCAGAGTACATGCACTGGGGCTTGGTTAGCAGTGTCCCAGTGCACGGACTCAAAAAACAGCATCAGTCTGCAAAAGATGGGAATGACCACACAAAAAGAGGTGTCATCTGAAAGTAGTCCTTTATACACTTGAAGTCACTCTTCAGGAGCTTAGTTTATACTGTGGAGTGGAATATTTCATGTTATATTGATTTGCAAAGCACACTAGTTACCCGAGAGGGTACCCAGGGACTTGGGCAGGTGTATAGGTTTGTGGTCCCCAAGGTGCATATATGAAGGGCCAGGTCTTCAGCTTCTTGCTGAGCTCAAGAAGTGAGTAGGAGGCTCTTCTGTGTTAAGGGAGGTTGTTCCGTGTCTTAGTTTGATGTAGAATATTGATAGCTTTTGTGGATGCAAGGAATCTATACGAGTGAGAGTGAGGCAGGGCATAGGTGTCTGATGGGTTGGTGAAAGTGTATGCGGCTGTTCACGTATCCTGCTCCTGTGTTGTGTAGGGCTTTGTATGTGTGTGTGAGAAGTTTGAATTGGCTGCACTTGTGAATAGGGTGCCAGTGAAGATTCGTGAGCTGCAGTGTGATTTTGGTGTGGATTGGGAGTACTACTATTCCACCCAAACACAGTAAGCAAGATTAGCCTAGCCTGCTGTATGATGTATCATATTTCATCATCCCTAAATATCAACCTTAGCTTTGGGTTCCATTCACACATGGCCTATCCTATTGTGGCAGAGACAAAGTGCTATGGGCGGATTTAATAAATCTTGGCCATCCTAATTTGATGATGATCAATAGGAGGTAGATCTGCAAATAAAAATTATGCAATTTTACGTCAAACCATATTCAACATCACATTTATCATTTCTACAAAGATTTGGAAGTCCTAGCAGGAGGTGGTATTTTAGTGAGTACTGCTTGCTACTGGATCTCAATGAAGTTGACAGGGATGAATTGCAAACTATTGGACCTGGCCCTCTCTGGAGGGTCATCCCCAGACTTTTAGCCTTTTCCTTCCACTTTTTGCTGAATTTGTTTTTGCTGGCTTTAGGATTCTAGATACTTTACCACTGCTAACCGGTGCTAAAGTGCAGGTGCCCTGTAATCTAAACATGGTGCTATTGGCTTATCATGACATGTCTCAGGCCTGCCACCGCAGAGCCTGTGTGTGCAGTTTTAAACTGCCATTTCGACCTGGCAAGTGTACCTACTTGCCAGGCCGAGACCTCAATTTTTATTACATGTAAGTCACCCCTATGGTAGGCCCTAGCTATCCCCAAAGGCCGGGTGCAGTGTATTTACAAGATTGGACATGTACTTTTAAATTTAACATGTCCTGGTAGTGAAAAATTATACAATGCATGTTTCACTACTGCAAGACCTATCTCTCTCAAATGTTATAATTTGGGTTACCTTGAAAAGTCTTTATGTGTGATTTATAGTTGAGAAAAGATAGAAATTTTGAGTTTAGTGTCTCTTGACTTACAATTTAAAATCACAACTTATGGTGAAGGCAGATTTTAAATTGCAAGTCTGAAAATGGCACTTTTGAAAATTGGCATTTCTGATACTTTAACCCCTTGGGTGCCTTTGACATAACGGTTACGTCCTGGGCAGCACCGCTCGGGTGCCAAGGATGTAACCGTTAGGTCCAGGTAGGGGCCCTCAGGGGTAGCGCTAGCGCTCCGCCCGGGGGCCTCTTACCCCCCTCCCCTGGGCTGGGATGGAAGGGGAATCGCTTCCCCTTCCATCCCCGGCCTCCTCTTGACCCCCCGTGGCATCTGATGATCTCAGCACGCAATCGTGCACTGACCTCATCAGAGGCCTACCCCTCCGTGAGGAGAAATGCAAAAGCATTTCTCCTTCAATCATGTGGAGGCGGAGAAAGAGGCGTGAAAGGAGAGGAAAGGGCTTTCCTCTCCTTTCATTTCTCTCTCAGCATTTTTGCTGCCCGATTGCAATGCGATTGGGCAGCAGAAATGCCACTGGACATCAGGGAAATTGTTTCTCTTTTTTTATTATTATTGAATAAGGGGCACAACCCCTTGGGCAAAGGCAACTCCCCAGGGGGGCAATTTATTTTTAGGGCATTTCTGCCCTCCCGGGGGCAGATCTGCCTATTATAATTAATAGGGGCAGAAACCGCTAGACACTAGGGATCTTTTTTGTTTGTTTGTTTCATTTATTTTTGTATATGTGGGGAGCGACCCCTTAGGCAAGGATCGCTCCCCTGGGGGCAAAATACATTTAAGGCCATTTCTGCCCACCTTGGGGGCAGATCGGCCTATTTTTATTAGGCCAATCTGCCAAATTGTGTGATTAGTATATACTTTTTAATTTAGATATATATTAAATGTTCAACTATAATGTGAAAATGTAATGAAATAATGTACTTATTTAATTTTATTTTATGTTAAAATTTTAATATTTTACTACATTCCTAATTGTATGAAAATAAGGTACATTTTTTAAGTGAAGTACGTTTCCTACTGTCTGCAGACTGAAGTGGGAATAGTAAGTTTTCCTTACGACTGCACCAATTGTAGTGGGAATAGTAAATGTTACTCCAACTGAGTCTAATACTTTCCCTACTGTTGCACAGACTGGTGTGGGAATTGTACATTTTACCCCACCTAAGTCCACAGCTTTCCCTACTATTGCACTGAAGGGAGTGGGAACAGTAAATGTTACCCCTCTTGAGTCTAACTCTTTCCACAGTGTTGCACTGACTGGAGTAGGAATAGAAAACTTCACCCCTCCTGAGTCCAATCATTTCCCTACTGTTGCACAGACTGGAATGGGAATAGAAAATGTTACTCCTCCTGAGTCGAAAGCTTTCCGCACTCTTGCACCGACTGGAGTGGGAATAGAAAAATGTATCCCATCTGAGTTCAATGATTTCTCTACTGTTGCACAGACTGGAGTGGGAATTGCAATTTTTTTTCCTCCTGAGTCCAACACTTTCCCTAGTGTTGCACAGACTCGAGTCATAATAGCAAATTTTACCCCTTATGAGTCCAATGCTATGCCGACTGTTGCATTGCCTGGAGTAGGAATAGTAAATGTTATCCCTTCTGAGTCCAAGGGTTTCCCTATTGCTGCACTGACTGGAGTGGGAATAGTAAATTTTACCCCTCTTGAGTCCAATGTTTTCCCTACTGTTGCACCGACTGGAGCAGGAATAGTTCATTTTACAAGTCCTCCTTGCAATGCTTTCCCTACTGTTGCACCAAATGGAGTGGGATTAATACATTTGATCCTTTCTGAGTCCAACACTAAACCTACTGTTGCATTGACTGAAGTGGGAATAGTAAATGTTACCCCTCCTGAGTTTAATACTTTCCCTACTGTTGCACCAACTGGAGTGGGAATAGTACATTATACCCCACCAGAGTCCAACACTTTCCATACTGTTGCATTGAGTGGAGTGGGAACAATAAATGTACCCCTTCCCAGTCTAACGCTTTCCCTACTGTTGCACAGACTGGAGTGGGAATAGTAAATTTTACTCCTTCTGAGTGCAAAGTTTCCTTAGTGTTGTATCACTGGATTGTGAATAGTACATATTACTCTTCCTGACTCCAATGCTTTCCCTACTGTTGCACTGACTGGAGTGGGAATACTAAATTGCACCCCTCCAGAGTCTAACACTTTCCTTACTGTTGCACTGACTGGAATGGGAATAGTAAATTTGACCCCTTCTGAGTCCAACACTTTCTCTATTGTTGTACGGACTTGATTGGGAATAGCAAATTTTACCCTTTTTGAGACATATTTCCACAGGCCATAGGGTGTATAGATGGGCCCCCATGTACCCATATGTAACCCACCCAATCTGAAGTAATCATTCAGGAACCACAAGAACACCCATTCCCTGAACATCGAAGTGGTCTGCCATGCAAATGGCACAATATACGGGTAGCGCACAACTCTTACATGTTCAGGCACAGTGGGATTTACTGATGACTGAAAAGAGGTAAGTTTGATGAAGGTTACCTACTAGGCACTGTAAATCAATGATAACACATATAGGCTATTGCCCATTCCTTACTAATTGTGTGGTTGGCTCACACAGATATTTGCTTTGTTAGGTGACAGTGCATATGCCCTGTGACTCTGGATCCTCACACCCTACCTGTCTCTCACCAACCCACATGAAAGCAGATATAACATGGCAAATAAGCACTCCAGGTCTGTGATCGAGTTGACATTCCTGCTCCTCAAATCCCACTTTAGGTACCTGCACAAGAGTGTGGCTGCCTTGGAGGATGCAACAGAGAATTGTTGCAATATTGTAGTAACGTGTGCCATACTCCTCATCATTGCCCGCGGGAGAGGCCTACCTATTGAGGTGTCTGGAACTGACTCTGAGGATGAGGATCCAGGCCACCCTGCTCAGCAGCCAACCAAGGGAAGCAGAGCAGTGGAGGGGAGAAGGTACAGGGACCACATAGCCCAGACATTTCTTTGCACAGTAAGTCATGTTCATATACACAATACAGTGACAAAATGCCACAACAAATGATTGATTGCCTAAGGTAAAGGTATCTTTAATGGCAGGTGTTGACAAACATTGACAATGTGTCCTTCACAAAAATCATAAGCCCATTAAGTAAGCATGTAGGTCAGTTACATAAACGACAACTAAAGTGATGAACAAATATAGTCAGTCATTAACTTGCACTCATCAATCATGTTTTGGAAGTGATTCCAGTATGTGAGGCGGTACAATGTTGAGGTGCAGGAGAGCAGCTGCTACTGCATCACAGCACCCGGGCGTCTGAGGCAGAGATGCTGCTGATGCTGGACAAATCACTGTTCAGAGCCTCTGCACCCACACCACTAGCAATGTGGGCAGTTTGGATTGCCTCCACTGCAGCAATCTGGCCAAGACCCCATAAGACATCCCCACTGAAGTGTGCCTTCTCCACCTGTAGTGCCACAGTACATTTGGATAGTATAGTGGTGTTGTGTGCAAGTCTACCCCTGGCCATTCCATTCATGCACACAGCATTGCTCCTCTCCCTGCACCTTTGTGTGCTCCTGCTCTCCAACATCGCGGTGCGGAGTTTGATTATGGCACTTGTTAGTTGGTACATTATTGTGTCCATGCAGGCCTGATTGTCTGCCAACTGCTTTGACACCCCACTGTCAATTTGGAGTTATCATCCTCATCTGTTTGTGCAGTAGGCACTGAGCCTGCAGCATCGCTTCCTCCAGCCCACCTTACAATGCACACTGTTCACAAGTCACCTGTGACCCAGAAGCTTGCCTTCTGTGGTGGCACCTATGTCCCTGCCGACTGGAGCGCTGCTGTCGGGACCTAATGACTGGCTGCTAGCTTGGAGTGGGTGGCTGTAAGGTATCCTGACCCTCTACTGCTACTGTCTGTGAGGAGAAGGACACAGTGCTGGAGTGTGTGGTGATGGGCGTGCTGGTGATGGAGGTAGTGGCTGAAGATGTAGTGCATGCAGGTGTGAGTGGAGACAGGACTGGGAGGGAGGAGGGAGACGTGGAGGAGGGGGACACAGTGGAGGCAGTGGATGTTGGTATGTCTGCATGGGTATGATGCTTGTTTGAGTGCCTGTGGGATGTGTGGTGCTTATTCTTGCCTGAGCCACTTTTGTGTGTTGAGGTGTGTGCATGCTGGTCTGATGGTGTGCTTGGGATAGGCTGAGGTACAGGGGATTGGGTCTGTGTGGAGGAAGTTGGAGGGGGGAGGCTGGACACAGGGACAATGGCTGCAATCAGTGATGAGGCCAGAGCCTGAAATGCTCTCTGTTGGACTGCATGCCCAGAATGAATGCCCTCCAGGTATGCATTTGTTTGTTGCAAATGCCTCTCAACACCCTGGATGGCATTCACAATGGTAGACTGCCCAACAGTGAGGAATCTCAGGAGGTCAATAGCCTCCTCAGTGAGTGCAGCAGGGCTGACTGGGGCAGGGCCTGAGGTGCCTGGGGCAAAGGAGATGCCCACCCTCCTGGGTGAGCGGGCATGGGACACAAGCTGAGGGGCAGCTGGGAGGGCGGTGCTGGTAGGGGGGTGGCAGCTGCACCTGTTGATGCGGGGGGCACAGAGGGGCCCGCCACCGCAAGGGAGCTCCCATCAGAGGAGGAGTCGCTGTCACTGCTGTCACCTCTTGTCCACCCTGTGGAGCTCCCCTCGCCCTCCCTCCCACTGGTGGCTTCTGACTCCGTTGTTTCGCCCTCCAGGTCCAAGTGGGATGCAGCTCCCTCCTGCTCCGGTGCCTCTGCTCCTCCGCCTGATGATGCTGTTGCACACAAGAACAGGGAGACCACAAAAAGGTGGGGGGGGGCAGAAGAAAGACATGTTCAGTGCATGCAACACCACTACCGTTGGCGGACACTACAGACACAGCAGCCCTCTGCACTACGCCATGCACTTATAGTTCCTAGATTATTCACATGCCCATGGGGTACAAGGCTTAAGCCCAATTGCTGCACACATGGAAGTCACAGGAGCCTGACTAGGTGTAGATGGTACTAACCACTAGTGCGGTTGGGGTTCCACTGAACCTGCCTCTCAAGGGACCTTGCCTACCAAGCTCGTCCTGGCCTAGGGGAACCCACTGCCCACCTCCCCCACCCAGACACCTTGTAATGCGCGCATAGTCAGATGAATGTGACTGTACCCACCCCCTTGTGGCTGCTGTGATGCCCTCAAGTGCTCATCCAACTCTGGATACGCCACCGCCAGGATCCGGAACATCAGGGGGGTCATGGTGCGACGGGCACCCCTCCCACGTTGGGAGGCCATCCCCAGCTGGGCCTCTGCCATCTTCTTGCTCCAGCGGCGAATGTCCTCCCATCTTTTCCGACAGTGGGTGCTCCGTCTGTGGTGGACCCCCAGGGTCCGGACGTCCTTGGCGATGGCACGCCAAATATCCTTCTTCTGGTGGGCGCTGACCTAGAGGAATAGTACAGGGGAAAAGGAATATCTTTACCAGACCATCATACTCATTGGCCCACGTTCCCACCCTTGCCCTAGCGCACATACACTCACCGTTCGCTCATGCAGGCCTCAGTCTCCCCCATGTGTCTTCCATCAACACCACTCCAAACAGGCATTGCCCATGCAGCATGCTCACAGTGTACTCACCTGTTTGTCTGGAGGACGTACAGTTGTGTGTACTGGGAGAGGACCCAATCCACTAATTTCTCCAACTCCTCCGAAGTGAAGGCAGGGGCCCTTTCCCCAGACACATGAGCCAACGTCGCTTCCAGACTGAGGTCACAGCAGCACTTTCAGTGTAGGTCCTCTCCTGTTGAAGGTCAGGTATCAAGTGAGTGAACAGACAGAAAATGGCGGTCACGTCCACGGTGGTGCGTATCGTCATTGGCTCCTCCAACCCATAGGGTCCAATGTTAACCAATGCAGGATTGTGCTGTGGTCTTTGACCGCCTACCGCGACAGTGTAGAACGCTAGCGCAGTTACCTCATATCCCCTTGTCCCACCTTACAGGTCAGGCAACCGCCATTTCAGGGGGCCACATGGCATTAATAATAACTGCGTCACACCTATCTAGGCCTTGCATACACACAGTAACAGGCACATTGGGGATTAATAAATGTGTGCAAATGACATTTTGCGATACCTGAGTGTAGGCTGACTCTCTGCTCGCTGTTCTCCTCCATAGGGCACGTCTGCTGGGGCAGGTGATGAGATGGCGGCATTCTCCGGTGTACAGACCGCTGGTGGACCTGTCGACAATGGAAGAGAGACACATAATAATCACCTACAGACTTGATCGTGCAACAATCCATGAACTGTGTGCCCAGTTGGGGCCAGACCTGATGTCAGCTATCCGCCATTCCACAGGGATACCCCCTCTAGTGCAGGTCCTGTCAGTACTCCATTTCCTGGCAAGTGGGTCTTTTCAAACAACAGTGGCCATTGGCTCAGGGATGTCCCAGCCAATGTTCTCAAACGTGCTGTCCAGAGTGTTGTCTGCCCTGCTAAAACACATGCGCAGCTACATCGTTTTCCCTCAGGTGGAGGATTTGCCTACAGTGAAAGGTGATTTGTATGCCCTGAGACATATCCCCAACATCATAGGTGCCATTGATGGGACACATGTGGCCTTGGTACCCCCACCAGGAGTGAACAGGTGTGCAGAAACCGGAAAAGCTATCATTCGATGATTGTGCAGATGGTGGGTTTGGCTGACCAGTACATCTCCCATGTGAATGCCAAATTTCCTGGCTCAGAGCATGATGCTCATATTCTGAGGAATAGCAGCATCCCTTATGTGATGGGGCAACTCCAGAGGCACCGTGTGTGGCTAATAGGTGAAGACAAAGACCTTATACAGTGTGAATAGATGTCTGGGTATGGGGTTGTCCCTACGGGTTAGTGTGTGTCTAACAGTTGCCCCTCGAAATTTGCAGGTACTCTGGGTACCCCAACCTGTCATGGCTACTGACCCCAGTGAGAAATCCCAGGACAAGGGCAGAGGAACGCTACAATGAGGCACATGGGCAAACTAGGAGGGTGAGCGAACGGACCTTCGGCCTGCTGAAGGCCAGGTTCCGGTGCCTCCATATGACAGGTGGTTCTCTCTACTACTCACCAAAGAAGGTGTGCCAGATCATTGTGGCCTGCTATATGCTGCACAACCTGGCTTTGCGACGACAGGTGCCTTTTCTGAAGGAGGATGGAGCTGGAGGTCGTGTGGCAGCTGTGGAGCCTGTGGACAGAGGAGGCAGAAGAAGAGTATATCGAAAACAGAAACAACGTTTTCCAGCAATACTTCCAGTGAGACACAGGTAAGAAGATGTCACTGCCTCACACATCTCATACTATTGTTTGAGCTATCAGAAGTCTGTCATTTTCACCCAGTGTATGGACCCTGACTTGTCACTTTGACTTTCCATTTAACAGATGTGGGTCCCACTTTGTGCCCTCAGCTATATTTCCTCCAGACCTACAGCTGTATTTCATCAGTATGTGGACAATTAAATTGACATTGCTATATTCCATAGTTATTGCAATTACACATTAGTGAAAGCACAGACTGACTCCAGATTGTTTTGTGATTGATGTGTGTTTATTTCTGTGCAAGTAAGTGGAGGGGGTTGTAAAATAGGCAGGGGTGATGGTGGAGGAATTTCCATGGCAGAGTCCAGTCTATTTGTTTCACAGGTGCATTGTCCAAAGGGGCATAGGAAGTGGAGCAAGGGCAGTTGAAGGATGGGCAGGGTGACAAAGTGGGACAGAAGGGTGACATTCAGGGGGGTCTCATTTCCTGGCAGGGTCATGGCAATGTTCTCTGTCTTGTTCCTGGATCTCAGGGACCATTTGCGGGGTGGCTCTCCATCTGCAGGGGGTGGGGTGCTGGTGTCGTGGTCCTGTGGTGGTGCCTCCTGTCCACTAGCGCCGGCGGAGGTGGAGGGCTGTTCATCATCCAGGCTATGTCAGGGGCCCCTTGTTGTGCCACAGTGTCCCTCCTGGTGTTGAAAAGGTCCTTCAGCACCCCTACAATGGTGACCAGGGTGGGGTTAATGGACTTCAGTTCCTCCCTGATCCCCAGATAGTGTTCCTCCTGCAGCCGCTGGGTCTCCTGAAAGTTGGCCAGTACCGTTGCCATAGTCTCCTGGGAATGATGGTATGCTCCGATGATGTTGGAGAGGGCCTCGTGGAGAGTGGGTTCCCTGGGCCTGTCCTCCCCCTGTCGCACAGCTGTCCTCCCAGTTCCCCTGTTTTCCTGTTCCTCTGTCCCCTGAACCGTGTGCCCACTGCCACTGCCCCCAGGTCCCTGATTTTCTTGGGGTGGTGGGTTTGCCTGGGTTCCCTGTAGTGGTGGACACACTGCTGCTTGATGTGTCCTGGGGACAGAGGGATGGGCCCGCTGAGTGGGTGCTGTGCTGGTGTTTCCTGAGGGGGGAGGCTCTGTGGTGGCTTGTGCCAGTGTCAGGGGAACCGACTGTCCTGATGTCCCAGATGGGCCGGGCTGGTCATCTTGATCCAGTTGTGCAGAGATGCTGTCATCACTGTGGGCCTCTTCTGTGGGGGGACTGGATATGTCTGGAACCTCCTGTCCAGTGATGTTGGGTAGGGGTCCTACAGGGGTGTAAAGGCATGATTCTTGCATCTGTGTGTGCCATTGTGTGCAATGGGTGAGTGACCCTGTACTCCAGTGCTTGCATTCTTGTCTAGGTCCTTGTGTGATATTTGGTTTGGGGTCTGTGTGAGTATCTGTAGTGGACATGCTTTGGTGATGGGTGTCCCTGCTTTGGTGTTGCATGCAGGGCTTGGTGTTGGGATGGGTGGGTTGTGATAGTGGGACATATGTGAGGTGTTGTAGTGAGGGGGGTGAGGGTGGGGGTATGTGATGGCATGCAGGTAGGGTGGGGTATATAATAGTTAAGAGTTGACTTACCAGAGTCCATTCCTCCTGCTACTCCTGCGAGGCCCTCAGGATGCAGTATTGCCAAGACTTGCTCCTCCCATGTTGTTAGTTGTGGGGGAGGAGATGGGGGTCCACCGTCAGTCCTCTGTACTGCAATCTGGTGTCTTGAGACCACGGAACACACCTTCCCCCATAGGTCGTTCCACCTCTTCCCGTGTTCTTGGATGCTGTCCCACTGCGTTGACCCTGTCGACGATTCAGCACCATGGCTCCATCTTCCTAGCAATGGAGGTGTGCTGCACCTGTGATCCGAATAGCTGTGGCTCTACCCGGACGATTTCATCCACCATGACCCTGAGCTCCTCCTCAGAGAACCTAGGGTGTCGTTGTGGTGCCATGATGTGGTGTGGGTGATGTGTGAGGTGGTGTGTGTTGTGATGTGTGAGGGGATTTGTTGTTGTATGTTGTTTGAGGTGCGTGGATGTTGTGTGAGTGATGATGTTTTGTGTCTGTGGATGCTAGTGTTGTTTCTGATGGTGTCTCTCTCTGGCCTTCTTTTGGAATTTTTGGTAGTAAGGGTTTGTGGGTGATGTGGGTGTGTGTTTTATATTGGATTGGGTGTGTGGGAGTGGTGTGTGTATGTGTACCAGGTGTGTGTATTTCGATTTGTCCAATGTGGTTGTGTTTTGTAAATGTGTGTGTATTTTGAGCACAGCGGTGTGTACCGCCAATGGAATACCACGGTTGAAACACTGCCACGTGGATTTGTGGGTCATGATAGAGTGGGCGTATTCCTGTTGGCGTGACGGTGGAGGTTTTGTTTTCACCAGTTTATCACTGACCTTTGGTGTGGCAGACTTGTGTGGGTGTAGGTATTGTGGCGGATTCTGAGCTGTGGGTCATAATAGCTGTAGCGGAATTCCGCCGCCGCATCGGTGTGTTGGCAGTCTTCTGCATGGCGGTAAGCGGCATTTATTGCCAATGTTGTAATGAGGGCCTATATTTTTAAACTAAAGCAATAGCACTTAACAGAGGCTGAAAAACAGCGAGACGAAAAGTGTTCTAGATGCTCCTGAATCTATCTGGAGGCAAATATCGACTTTTATTTTTATTTCACTTTGTAAACTTACCACATTGCTAAGACTGTAAAGTTTCAAAGAAATTCGAAGAAGTTGAGTAAGCCAATTTTGCAACTTTGCACACCACTAATTCCTGCTCTACATTCCTTACATTGACTTCTAATTTAGTAGCACACTATTTTTAAAGCTCTCTGTATGCTTCCATGTGGGTCCATTTTGGCAGGGTGCTCGGACACACTTATTTTAGCTTTGGGTCCAACGGCCTGTGCCCTTTTACCTAGTTCATTTTCATTTATTCCATTTATTATCTTAGGATGGCTTCATTTTAGCAGGGATGTTTTACTATTTTTATCAGTTGCTTTTTCAGGCAGGATTGTTATTTATTACTTCTGAAGGAATAACTCATTTTGTGCTCTGCTCAACGCTGCCTATGATAATCTTCCAAGTATTGTCTGTCTAAAAGTATGTAATCCACCTTATACAGAAAAGACGTATCATCACGGTAAGATCTTTTATTTTAAAAAATCCATGCTGGCACAATTAGGCCAGAGGGGACATTCCAGCCACCCATGTTAAGCTGTACTATGTCCTTGCAGATCTGCTGAACTTGGCCTTGTCACTCCAGTCACCTGGGAGGACTGCCAGCAGACCACAGGCAAGCAACCCTTGCTTATCATTTCGCTATGGGGCCAGGACTTCCTTTCAAAAACTAGTATGGGCAAACAAGGGCTACCACTGTTGTGCTCTCAGGTAGAAGCTAGAAGTGTGGGTAGGGATTTAGATTCACCAGTGTGAGAGGATGCTGGGACTTTTTATTTGTTCCACACTCCTGATAATACTTGCATTGTGTTTCACTTTCCTACTAATCCCAGCTCATGCTTTTTCCAAAGAATGCAGTTAGTTCAATAAAATATATTGAAATCTGTCCTGCATTTCTCTGTCTGGCATGTATGAGACAGTGTGCAAATGAGAGAAAGGGGTAAGATCTGTTCTACCATGACTTCCCTGAGGAGTTCGAGTGTCATGCGTTAGGCTGCCACAAATCACTTTACTTTTTAGATTTGGGTGAGATGCTGCTAGCTAGCCAAAAGGGTTAGGCCGACAGCTAGCAAACAGTGTGGGATTGACTTAGTCCCTCAGTCCACCAAACGCGGTGGTGCTGCTGCCCAAATCCAGCAGTCTCATCTATATGATGAGAGTCCTACAACAGGGCAATTCACATAAAAAGAATCAACAGTATTCCTCCTCTTCATCTATCTATAACCCCTAGATTTGGGCAGATGTTGGCCTTCTTACTAAATCTCATTGAAAATGAAAAATCTTTTTTCTAGATAAACTTTAGAAATACCTAGTGGCGGCGGGCTAGTGTCATTTGAAAGTGGTGGGGAACTGATTTAGTATTTTCCAGGCCTTTTCTGTATTCACTGGGTGAATCAAGCAACTTGTTGTTCCATCTATAATCCCCATTTGATGAATGGTCGCAAGGGGAGGCTTTGCGTATTTGATACCATATGGATATAAATGACAGTTTCATACCACAAGAAATGATTGCCTTAGCTCAGTGCACAGGGTAATAGGATGTTTATCAAGTAGAACAATAACAATTCTGATCAGTGCACCAGGTACCCTACATTCTCGTCGTTCTTTGCAATCAGAGTATGATAGTAGCTTCAGGTAATAGACCTTCTGCTGCGAAGTTCTGTGCACAACCTGCAGATCAGATGGTCCAGCCCCAGTGAGATAGCTTTTTATGTAATGCACCTACTGCACAGATGTGGGTAACTGAATGACGCAGGGTCCAGGCCCTTTCAGGAAATTCAGTTTGGTTATTCCCCTGAGGCCTATCATCTACTGCACAGGCCTCTATCCTGCTAACATCCTTATCTGCGGTAATTCACTTGCACCAGAGACTTGTATGGTTGTATGGGAGTAATTATCAGTGGTGCAGCTAGAATAATGGCATCACAGCCCAGAGGTGTGAGGGGCACTCTGATTATGCTTCCATTTTGCAATCTAGCTGAAAGCCTCTAGGACCCATTTCCTTTCATGTAGTTGGGCCCTTCACACCCTTGCTATGACACTATGTATAATCTGTTCATAGCAGATTCCAGTCCAAGTATGATGCGTTAGTATCTTAACGTCATTACTGAGGAGACTTGCAAGCTATTCTAGCCTCCCCATTCGAATCTTTGTGGAGCCAACGCAGCTTTTCATTCTTCAGAAGTTGACAAAATGGGTGCTACTGAGTTGGGTAAAGGGAATGCGTATATTTTGCAATAAAAATGGTGAGATCTTAAAAATAAAAGAAACACATAAAATTACAGGTGACAAGGGGGCCACAAAAGAGAGCCATAGCATAGATGACAAAAAAAACCTGGGGGCCCTAGCAGCTGCTATTATCTGCACTGAGCAGAAATCTCCCTTTTAAGAAGACAGTGCAATAAGTCACATTCAGTTACAGTATGCAGGGGCGAATGCGATGCCGAGATTTAGTGGCTGCCGTCTGGTCTGTTGTCATATCCTGATCGTGAGGGTGTTGTTCCGACTGAAAGCTTGATCCATTTCCAGTCCAGAGGGAGGGGAAAAGTTGGTTGACTTTCCCTCAGCACAGTCAGCCAGCCAAGGAACCTTACCAATTCTGGAGCTGTTCTCATGCTGTATTCAGCATGGCAGAAGCACCAGAATGGTTAGAGAAGGCTAACCCAACGCTCCTCTTCAGACTGGGGGCCTGTGTCTGCAACCTGTCCGACTGTTTAAAACTGCTCGGATTAGCGTAGTCTGAAGTACGCATGTAGTGTTGGCCCTCACAAGACAGCCGGCCAGTTTGACATGTAAACTATAAGCTTTAAGCAGTCATAACCCTTGTTGTCAATCAGCAGGGTAGGTCCCGCCCCCACCGTCGCTCACACTCGAGCTGAAAGTAAACAGCTGCACTTTATTATACAATTGAATGGTAATGATGATCATGTTATCACATTTGTTACTGCACTTGCAGAAGGAAGAGTGGTGCCCTAAAGGAGGAACTGCCCATGGAAATACCCCTTTTTCTGCGTAACACTCCTTCAATCTTACCCACTCGAATTCTTATGTAATGTGCTAACGGAAAATGGCATATGATTGATGGCAAATTACCTCTTTTAACTTCGCTTACAACACATACCATTACTATAGCAAAATAATATTAGCATTATTCATGTAAGGAAGGAAAGCCATACAATTATGACAATTGTCAATTATTACATGATTTGCATTATGTATTCCCTAATCCTTCGGGAAATCTGTAGGGAAATATTTCTAAAAACAGATTAATGCACATTAAACACAGCTTGGTGGGACGAAAGTGATTTAATTAAGAAAGAGATGAAAAACATTCTAACTTAACATTTTTCACAATTTAAACACCTCCAACCACGCTAAGAAACGACATTCATAAAACTAAGGAACTCAGTCATGCAAAAGTACTTATTCTGTGCATGAGCAGCAACAAAAAAAGAAAGATGGCACGGGGATCTTTTGCTTTATGCATGTTCTAGAATGCTCTATTGAGTGACACAGTCATATCTATGTTGCTCTTGTACATATGGGCAATAAAGGAGGTCTGCATAATGTTGGCTTCTGTTCCTTGCCATAAAACCATTGCATTTAAATGGCAAATGCTTTACTTTCTGCCCCCTGACTGGCGTCTAAGTATTCACAATGCAGAGTTTAATCATACAGAAGGAAGTAGTGAAACACATTCCCAGTTTGGCAATATTGTATTTTCTACATCTTACCCAGAACACTATTTTGTGCAAATTTTCTATCCCGTTTTTCTGTATATTCATTTTTCTATTCTGAGATATATTTTTAAAGTATTCAACTATGAGTATGGAAGTGTTCCATCTGATACTGGAACGCCCGTACTTGATAGTTATAGTGGATTCGTCTGTGTGTGAACCGTTTGCTTTTCCAGTAAATAAGAACTTTAGTCGAATGCCTCTTGTAAATAAATGACACATACAATTCCCCGTCAAGTGACCGACATTTATGACATTTATTGTTCTACACAACACAGCAACCCATGCATTCTCTCGAAATGTGTAATCTCCTGTTGGGCACGGCTTCTGAAATGGTTTGCTAAAAGTCCTTTAATCCGTTTACAATATTGGAGATTTTGGGTCTCCTTCTTATCAGAGTAAAGCAGAAAAGAAGGCTTTTGGAGTTAGGGGCTTGCTGCTGACATCTATTTGTAAGCCGAGAGTCACAAATTTGGCTCCTGGTACGGCGCACTCGGGCCCATATTTATACTTTCTTAGCGTCGCATTTGCGTCATTTTTTTGACGCAAAAACGGCGCAAATTTGCAAAATACAATTGGCCCGTATTTATACTTTTTTTGCGCCGCATTTGGGTCGTTCTTTGACGCAAAAACAGCGCAAACTTGCAAAATGCCATTGTATTTTGTAGGTTTGCGCTGTTTTGCGTCAAAAAGCGGCGCAAATGCAGCGCTAAAAAAGTATAAATACGGGCCAATTGTATTTTGTAGGTTTGCGCCGTTTTTGCGTCAAAAAGCGGCGCAAATGCGGCGCTAAAAAAGTATAAATATGGGCATACTTCCTGGGTAGACACAATGAGATTCAGTAAGTCACACATATAGGAAGTATCTGTAAATGAATGCTGAACTGGCTTGACCAGTATAAATATTACTGGAAGCCATGCCAGCAACATTCAGAACATATCCATTGATTTTCTGCATTAACTGGCAGAAATAATGTTGTATATTAGTACTGAACAGCCTTAATAATGGGACATATATGACCAAAGGAAACTAATAGCATAAAGACTAAATATGACAGAAGACTTGAAAAGGGACAGGAGGTGACAGCATGAACAGCCACAAAGGACTCTGACAGACTGTTTAAAAAATCTCTTCCCCAACTGGAAATGTCCACAAACGTCTGATTGGTCTTCTTGGTGGGCTTATCTTGCACACAAGGGTCAGTATCCAATTAAGATTTTGGACACATATCAGGTTTGCAACTATTTCCGATTTTCTCAGGAAAGATGTGCAGTCCTCGTGATTAATTCATACAGTTCCACCAAAATATTACATTTATTTATCAATTGCAACTTTGGGATTCTTTAACACAGCTCACAAGTTGATTTGAACAGTTCTCATACGATATTAATAAAGATTCCTATCTTGTTTGCCAGCTAGAACAAATAATGCTACATTTGTTGACATTGAGACATGTTCTTGGTCTTTAATACAATAGGATATTCACCAATATGTCAGTAACCTAAGAATTAATTTAGGTCAGAGGGAACATGTAATTTCCCTTTACCGCTGCAAAAATGAATCCTCAGGTCTAATCTAGCTAAGAAAATTTAAATACACATTAATACAATTGATACACATAAATCTCATTGCACACCTTTTCAATTTAAATCAAATATGCAAGGCAAATTATTTAATTGCAAACATTATTCACTACATGTTAGATCACAATTTAAAACGTGCATTTATTTCTCTGCACACATGTAATGTGTGTTAATAAAATCCATTTAAGTCCATATAAATATGATTGTTTAATACTCATAAGATACTTAATTTCCAGTGTTCCTCTTATAATACTACTTTTAATATTAATTTGTGTCAGTAGCTCACTCAAATATGAATGCACAACATCTTTCATGGCAAAACGTGATGTTAAATACGAATGGAGGCCACATTGTCCACCATTTTTCAATTGTGCACATTTTACATTCTGTGTTAATTTCTCTGCTAAGCTTTTAAAGGAAGGTTTGTAAATTGCCACATGCTAACTTCCATGCCCCTAATGTATCAATAAAATCTGATCCCTGTCAATGTTGAAGCCAAAGGCTGGTGACTACTCTTTCCTTCTGGTTTAGGGATGTGCAGTGGCACATCCCAGTGCTGCTTCTCCATGAAATGATGAAAAATGCTTGCCAATCTCTGCAGCAGAAAATGCCCTATCGCCTGATACCAGACATTATGGCCCTCATAATAAGAGGTGAGATAAACCAGACTGGTAATCCCTACCATGGTCGTTTGGGCCATATCCTGCACCACTGTGCTGGCCAGAGCTAAGCACCTGTTTTTATGTGCTTCCACTGTTAGTTACAGCTTTATTTTCCAGAGAAAGCACAGAACAGAAACAGCAAGGCTTGCCTCTCAGTGTTTCCAATCTCTTGTGTCAGCAGCATGTGCACTGATTCAGAGTTTTGACTCTGTGTATGGCAGGGGTCTCAAACAGGGGATAGCGAAAAACCAGTAGCTCTGATGATTCCTCTGAGTTGCTCACACATAATTTCCTTTCAGCTAGTTTGATAAAATGCAGCTTCACATTTAGAAAGGCAACACTTAAAGTATTGTGTGCTCAGTTCTTTGAGATGGAAAGACGATATTGCAGGACCATGCGACCAACTCTTTTCCCAGCAGGGTTATGGTACTCCAAGGACAGTGTTTAAGTTACTAAACTTTTATGTATTCTTATTAAATCACTTTGTGATACAATAGCTCCAGGTGGGTTTCAAAGATCACTTATTTCACAATAGGAAATATTGGAGCCCCCTCATGTTTGCACAGTAAATGGGTGAAAAAAGCACACAGGCCTCCTCTATGTGGGTGCAGCACTCAGAACAGGATCTTAATTCTGATCACAATTTGTATTTCTGAGGTGTGAGATTATTACACAATTACAAGTAATGCTAAAAGATATTAGGAATAAATATAGGGGTAGTATCATGATCAAGTCACTGGCTCAGTGCCTAGTTTATTAGGTGTCTGTTTTTTTGCACCTTAGGCACCCAAAGTTCATACATATAAATCATGATTTCTTAGAACTCTGGAAACACCACTTCAAAAAATGCAAGCAGAAATTATCTCTTTCTGTGCCTGACGTGCTCTAGCTAAAGTTCATGCATTAACGTTTAAGGTATATATATGAACTTTAGATGCCTGAGAGGCGGAAAAAAACAACGGCTCAGGTCTATGCTGATCCGAAGCACCTGACTGTGATACAGCCTCAGAAATTGGTCCTTCTGCATCAACTCCTGCAGGGTTTTACTTTTATCATTCGAGCACACATTTAGGCAAATATTAGTATGGATTTCCAAGGTATAACTTAGTCTGAAAGCTACAGTATAATTTTTGATCTTGAGGCACAGGAGAAGGGAGTCCAAATTTAGACTGAAGTTACAGAGGAACAATGATTCATTATGCGACCCTCAGAGAAAGTGAAAATAACGCCCAGATTGGCCTCGAAAAAATCCAAGCCAGCTCAAAACATTTGTGGGCTGTTTTACTACAGATGGTGATTGAAGATAACGATCAGGAATAAAAACACATTGATATTACATGGCTGGGGAGTGGAGGCATTCCAAGCTTTTTGAGAATCACAATTCGATATTTGTGGTGGAGGAATTTACACATGCATAGGAACCCAACAACCAACCAACCAATTAGTTCTTGGCAGGATTACACATCTAAGAAGACTGTCCAGTTTGGTGGAGTGGGCCTGTGGAGGACATCCTGGGGAGAGTACCCACTCTCCTATATGAATCACTTTATTGTTATTCTTTACTGCCCTTAGCAATAGCAAACCTATGGTATTAACAACTATGCAACCTTTTATTTTGTCGTTGTTATCAAAACTTCTGTGCTATTGCTTCTGCAGCCTGTTTCTTTCTGTGTGCGTTGGGCAGTGGATGGAATGAATAAAAAGAAATGAGCGAAGCCTCCACCCACAGGCCCAGCCAGGCATAGGACAGGAAGAAGCCAGTCACTCTGGAACAAATGCTTTAATGTTAGCCTGTCAGATGCCCACAAGGTAAATGTATGGTGACAAACTCAGAATCCATCCACGCTGTCAAATTAATGTACTGTGATTGCCTCATTTCAGCAGCCTTTTTTGAATTGTGTGGTTTTATTGTTTTTAAGACTCATGATTAAGTTGTGGTGAAGAAAAAATATATATTTTGTTTATTTAAATAAGTTAAATGTGTCTACCTGGCAGCATTTAAAGACTAGGAAGAATGTGTCTTTAGTTGTTGTTTTATTCATATGGTACATGCTGTACTGAGCAAATTACAGCATTCATAGCGGAGTACTGTACGTGCTTGTGATGCTAACATCAACCATGTACCGACTGTGCTCATCCTTTTCTAAATTTAATGCTCTTAATAAACATCATTATTTAAAATGACTGAACAAACATGTTATTCACAAATTTATTTAGACTGAAAATTAGGGGTGGGTGGAGCTCGCGAAGTTCCATTATGCAGAATTCTGCAAAGTGGTTAAAATAATCTGCGAGCTTCGCGGGCGGAGTTGCATGGTGTGCTTGTTCCATCTACATTTTTCACATTCAGGAGTGCAGTTTCCATTCTCACATTGCAAATATCGTGCGAACTGCACCACTGGTTTGCATGGGCTGGCCAATTTGTTTTCTCTGTCTCTCTGTGCATGCTACTGGGCCTAACTTTAATCCACCCTTAATATTTTCAATCCCAACCTTTTCTAAATGATCCACCCCTCATTTTCCTTTATTTCATCAATGTGTAACTTTGTGTTTGTGTATTTTACATTTCTGTAATTTTTTGGTGTGTTTTTTGTGACACTTTAATTTTTTTATTTATTTCCTCTTTACTTTTTTTATATTTTTTCTTTCTTCCTGCCTTCTGTTTCTTCCCTTTTCTTTTTCCTACCCAGCACCATGGCACAGGGCGGCAGATGGAAGTGGCGGCACTGATGCAGCTGCTAGCTTCTTACCTTGAGGGTGTTGGCACCAAGGCAGAGGTGACAGCACTTGTCTTTTTTGTGCAGCACCACCTCCTCTCGATGCCGGTAGCAGGCGGCAAGCCTGGGAGTGGTAATGCCATTCGGGAGTGTTGACTGTTGTGGGGGAGGGTGCGTTGGTTGGTTCATCGGCACATTTGGGTCCAGCACACCCAGCAGCAGTTGATGCCCCATTTGGTGGAATAATCGACCATGAACAGGACCTGCTCAACCTGCTAGGCATCGACGTGTCAGGGTTCTGTGAGTAATAGTTATTTATTTGTTGTGTGTGTTCCACTATCCATATTTTTTCTAATAGCAGTGCTGACTCTCAGAGGTAATTTAGGTTTACGCTACAATGAATATTTATTATGTAATCCAGTTTGAGCTAGTCAGGTGCTCAGTCAGTGTTTCCTAATTGAACTCTTTGGTGTGTTTTGGCTGATTATTTAGGAAGCCATGCAGACAGAGACTCCTCCTGTCACCAACAATAATATAGTGGGAGTGGTTGTAAGTAATATCAGTGAGCTAGCATTCCCTTCTCTTTGCCTTTCTTTATGTAGCTTAGGCAGTCCCTCCCAATTGCAATCTCCCAGCGATATATAGTTTAATATCATCATAGTATGAATGCATCTATGCATTGAAATAAAATGAAGGCTGAGTTACCCCATCAAAGGTGGTTGAGAAGCAAAGACCATTTGTTGCAATATGAATGCATTGTTAGTGGCAAGTAGTTATAAATGTAGGGCCATATTTACAAGGCCATTTGCGCTGTCAGAACATCACATTTAGTGCAGGTCCGGCGGTGCACTCCGCAGAGTCATATTTACAAGGCCACATAAAGCCACCTTGCACCCAGCAAAGCACACACAGGAAAGGGACAGTACTCCTCCTCACAACTCTTCTCCTTGGCAGAGGCTCCTCTTGATCCAGAAGTATATGAAGTTGTGCAGTCCCAGTCCAATACATATGCTTAATTCTGCCTTTGAAATAGGCAAACCTCAAAGGAAAGTCTTTGTAATGCACAGGACCCCACCTTTCCCTGTCCTGTCCCCAGCCTCACTCCAGGGGGTTGGAGACTGCATTGTGTAAGAACAGGTACAGCCCTATTCCAAGTGCAAGTGTCAGCAACACCCACCACTCTAGCCCAGGAAGATCCATAAGGATAATCAGGACACACCTCAGCTCCCTTTGTTTGACTGTCTAGAGTGAATTCACAAACATCCCAACTGTAATCCTGCCTCAGATGTGTATTCGACAGCCAGGCAGAGGCACAGCATGGTTATGCAAAAAAAAATGCCCACTATCTAGAAGTGGCATTTTCAAACACACAATTTCAAAACCACCTTCACTAAAAGATGTATTTTAAAATTGTGAGTTCAGAGACCACAAACTCCAAATCTATATCTTCTCTCAAAGGGAAATTACACTTATAAGATATTTCAAGGCAATCCCCGTGTTAACGAATAGGAGAGGTAGGCCTTGCAATAGTGCAAAACAAATATGGCAGTATCACAACACGTAAAGCACAGAAGTACATGCCCTACCTTTTAGATACACTGCATCTTGCCCATGGGCTACCTTAGGGGTGCCTTACATTTACTAAAAGGGAAAGCTTTGACGTGGCAAGTGGGTGCACTTGACAGGTCAACAAGACAGTTTAAACCTGGACACACAAACACTGAAATGGCAGGTCAGAGACAAGTTTACAGGGCTACTCATGTGGGCGGTACAATCAGTGCTGTAGGCCCACTAGTAGTATTTGACTTACAGGACCTGGGCACACTTAGTACACTATACGAGGGACTCATCGTAATCAGCCAAATCACATTTCAATGGCCCTAGGGGACCAGCAAATTACTGTTACTGTGTCACTCTACTTTAAAAAAAAAAGAAAATGTGCACAGAGCACTCTTTATAATTTATAATTTGTAATTTTCCTTTTCCTCTCCTGCTATAGCTACTCCTGGTGGACATCAAACTCACTGGGATTTAGCAGCCTGGCAGTGGCTGGTGGCTGGTGGACCTTCAGGAGGAGGAAGACGAGGCCCAGGCAGCAGCTAACATGCCCGCCATTGATTCTAAAAGAGGAGGTTCTTACTTAGCAGGAACCTCAACCTCCAGTTCTACTCCAAAATCGGGGAGGTCCACTATTTCTGGCTGTGGCTACTGTCCAATTTGCTCTGTTTCGTGATACGATTGGGCACTACTTTGCAAAAGGAACAAATCCAATTCAACATCACTGCTCATCAGTGTCGCCATGATTGTAGTGGCTGCCTCACTGACAGACAGTCTTGGGTTTAGGTTGGGGTGGTGCTGTTGATGTGAGAGTGCTGCTCCTAGGCTCCTCACCAGAGACCGGTGTGGGAGATTCACATCTCTTGAAAAAGGGTTGTGATCGGCACAACACTGGTGTAAAGCTGCTTCATCTCCCTCACCACTTCTTAGGAGCAACTTTTTTTGGGCCATGTTAAAGTTCTCAGTTGGCAGTGGCACTAAGCTTCACAAGCAGAAGAGATTAGAGGACTAACTGTACAGGCCTTCTCCTTGGCAGTACTGTGGATGTCTCTTCTGGTGTGCACCTAAAAGCAACAAAGCAAGAAAAACATGTAGTTAGTGAAAAGTGGCATTGTTACAGGTTGAAATAGCACAGACAAATGAGATATTAGTGAGGTTGGTTACTTATGTGATGAATACCAATTTAATCACACACTGTAAAGTCAAACCACACCACCACAACATACTATTGAATTTCGAGTCAGGGAGCACAACATGCAGAGAAAGATTTTTGCTTTATCTCTATTTGTTTTAAAGGAGACATCTGTGGTAGTCAGAGAAAGGTTCATGGGTAAATGGAATAATCCTTAAAAACCTATGGTGGCAAGATGGTCCAGGGGAAATGGAATAATCCTTAAAAATGAATTATGCTGCTGATTTGTCTGGAGTGTACCACAGCCAGGGTGCCCAGTAGGAAATAGAATTGTTATACACCTAAAGTGACGGAAATGTGGTAGCACATTTGTGCACCTCTGGTGGATGGATGGATGTGGGGGGGATGGATCAAGGTAAAGTAAAGAGTTAAAAAATGAAATAAAAATTATGAAGAATTAAAAAATCAAAAAGAAAATTTAATAAGTAAAATTAAAAATTAAAACAAAAAACAAGGAATAAAAAAATATATATTTAAAAGGTTAAATAAAAATTAAATAAAAAATAAAAGTAAAGTAAAAAAATAAAACAACACTTTAAAATTAAAATAAAAACACAATATTAAAATAAAAATGAAAATATAAACTTAAAATAAACAAATGATTAA
The DNA here is from genome assembly GCF_031143425.1 of Pleurodeles waltl. Taxonomy (NCBI): domain Eukaryota; kingdom Metazoa; phylum Chordata; class Amphibia; order Caudata; family Salamandridae; genus Pleurodeles; species Pleurodeles waltl. Next base: position 836,992,864 of record NC_090437.1, read on the forward strand.
TAATTGCTGATGTTTGTATGCAAGCCTGTGGCAAAGACACACTGGCTGCATGCACAAAATGGCTACTGGCCACATGGTCAAACAACAACAAGGAGCAAGGAGGCATGGCAAATAAAGAACATGCGCAAGCTTATGGCAAAGGAACACTGGCTAGATGGACAAAATGGCTGCCAGCCACATGGTCAAACAACAACAAGGAGCAAGAAAGCATGAAGAACAAATAAGAACCCATGCAAGCCTATGGCAGAGACACAGTGGCACAAAATGGAAGCCAACAACATGGTAAAACAAAAACAAGTTGCAAGGAGGTATGGCAAACAAAGAACACGTGCAAGCCTATGGAAAAGTGTCACTGGCTAGATACAGAAAATGGCCGCCAGCCACATGGTGAAAAAACAACTGCGAACAAGGTGGCGTGGAGAACAGAGAACACACACAAGCCTATAAACATAAATAACACAAAATGTCCCCTGGCCACACGACATGGAGAACAAAGACGAATGGTGGATAATGACAAACACACACACATACACATACTTGATAAGAAGGCATGGATGTAACACTGAAAAAAACACTATAATTGAGAAATGCAAAATCCCCCCAAAAACTGAGCTATAAAAATTTCACAACAACAGTACGCATCCTCCTATGCCATCAAATATTACCCTACAACATATACACTTTGTACAAAAAAAAAAATGAAATGCAGACAATAGCCAACAGTTTTAATTTAATCAAATGCCATCCCTGCCCTAAATAAAGTTTTAAAAACATCTGCAACTAAAACATTTATTTCATGCACTAATGACTACTAGTACAAGGCCCACTGGCCAAAAACACTAAAAAACAACTTGAAGGGTCCAATGAAGAAGAAAACCTAATCAAAAACCTCCTTTTGACTAGATTTAGATACATTCAGAGCAGAAAATATAATCCAGGTGCATTTACACTTGTGAGCGGGACTGTGTTGGCTGTGGTCGTGGCCAGAAGCAGCACAGGTAAACGTGAAGTCTTGCGCGCACATCCAAAAGCAGTGGGAGCTAACACAAAGTTTTGTGCCAAACGTTTTGTGGCGCTCACAGGGCGAGAGCCAAAACCAAATCTCACACATGCGAACAAACTCCTTTCTGCACCGGATTGCAAAATTCTGGAACTCTGCGCTACTCCGTGTAGCATGAAGTTCCTGAATTCCACAAACTCCGCTGTCAGATCAGAGCTCTATGCCCAGGGCTACTGAAAAGCAGAATATTGCTGCATCGATGTGCCAAGGATAGTTCCAAGTTGTCAGAACTCTCTCTAAGTGTTGTATTACTTGAAATGTGTGCACTTTGAAAAAAAGTTGTGGCCACTTTTACATTTTCTAAAAGGGTGTTTGTTGCACTTTTAGAAGAGAAGTTAGCTGAGTTGGTGGAGTATAGTTCTTCAACGTGCATAGACTAATAAATAATACTGAACTTTAATACCACATAATAATTCAATGGTTAAGTATGACTCTCACTGAGAGCCAGTCATGATAATACCAGTTTCTAAATCTGCTTTTTGCACTGCTATGGTGCAACAACAGTGTGAAGCAGCCTCAGGTAATTCTTTGGGGCTGAGAGGCGGTGTCCCCTCATCTTTTGACCCTCAAGAAGAGTGTCTGTCACGCTGAGCAAAGGTCAGTTGATGGACACTCCTCATTTTTAGGTCAGGCAGCCAGGAGATAGTAATGCACTACTTGCGCAGGCTCCTGTCTGCCCAACCTGAACCTTGCTGGGCTGAGAATGTTACAGCTACTGTGGGAATGACCTCCTGAGCTCAGCAAAGGTCCTCAAGCTCCTCCCCCTCAGTGACAGGGGATAGTGTCACTCATTGACTCTGACCTGGGTGCTTTAGTTTTAAGCCATGAAGCACCCAAGGCAAAGTGTCAATCAGTGACACATCGTCACACAGTGGGGGTGGGGTCAGCAGTCTCACTGGCTCCATCCCACACTATAATGAGGTTGGGTCTGCTGGCTTCACTCAAGGTCAGCCAATAAGGGATGGCAGCAGTCTCAACCCTCCTGTTATCTCTGAGCTGCAGGTAAGTGTGTTTTGTTTGGTGCATGTGTGCGTGTATGTATGAATATTTGGTAATGAGTGTTCTGAATGGATGTGTGTGCCTACGTGTGTGTGTGAATGAATAAGTGTAAGTTAGTGTGTGTTAATGCATCAGTCCTTAATAAGTAAACTTACAAGAGGACGCGTATAGGTCGACTCGTTTAAGATGTTCCTACCATAGCTCCAGTACAGAAACAATAATCAATACACAATAATCAATAATAATTTATCAATTCAATAATCAATAATCAATGGAGTCAGTAATTGTCACACACCATGACTTTTCAGCAATGAATAACCACACCTCTAGTGAAAAGTTTAGTAAGTTTATTTCCCTTATATTAACAATGCTAAAGTCATGCAGATTAATCTCAAAATCAAATGAATATAGGCACAGTACTGGTTGACCAAAGCGACAAAAGAAATTAAATCTAACCAAAGCTTGAATCACAATACATTCCATAGCAACAGTACAGAACAATAGCAAAGTTAGCCGCGCTAGGGATATGGCATACATCGAACTCAGTAAGATAATTTGTCAAAACACCAGTCCCTGTAATGTGTCCGATGTCATGTGACTCCCCTCATCTAACCCAGATTAGCATCAGCATGTTGAACTTCATGCAAATCAATTTAGAACACAAATTTAGAAAACATCTAGCAAGAGAAAACTATTAAAGTCAGAGCAGTTGGTACCTAGAAAGAGAAGGCACAAAAATGCATTTCAGTAATATTGTCATATCTACCTATCCACGGTATGGGTCAGCAAACAGAATCAGTCTTCGTCCTCAGGTCATCAATCGATCAGCAACACGTCAGGCTCTCAGTCAGAGAGTGTGAGCCCAATGACAGAATTTCATTTCTCTTCTAACGTCTCTTCTTCTCTGCAAAACTGCTGATTCCCTGCTCTCATTTTGGCAGAGACAGACGTTATGCAGTTGAAGTCCTTTAATCTCAGTTCACAATACTCCATCCTCAGAGGTAAGAGCACTAACAGTAGGTAAGTGAAATGGTGGGTTAGGGAGGCTCAGATAAGGAGCCTACAGAGTGAATTACTGGCATGCTCTCACAGTAACGGGGGAAGGGGACTGCAGAGATGTTTGAATGTCAGAAGCTTCATTGGTGTTTCAGTGCATCATGGCTCTCTTACCAGCAATGCGATCAACAACATAATCAAGAAATGAAAGAAAAACAGCAAGGAACAATAAAAACAGACAGCATTACAAGACAGAGTCTAAAGTGTCAGTATGATCTAGTCGGATTTAGTAGCCAATAATTTCATACAGATGTAAATCCGATGCCACACCCTACAGCTTTGTACGGGCACAAAAGAACTGCTCTGCTCTGCATTACAGAGATCAGAATGAAGAATAACCTGTGTTATCAAAGTCTGCGCAACACACTTGCCAAATATGTTTTTCTTTTTCTAACTACTTTTTACAGTGCAAATGTCACAAAGTACTTACAGTCGAAATAGGAACCAGGAAAAATTAAAAGAGTCTGAGATTATCTCAAACGAGAGATACCGGGTTGGGGAGCAAACAGTTTTTGCACCTGATCTCAGAATTTCTCGCCTAAGGTACTTATACTTTGTCATGTTGATCACTCAAGTGAAATAAACTGTAATGGTATGTAGGGAGTCCATGGAAATGCAGTTACAAAATACATCATGCCTACACAGAGTAAAACAATGTTCACTGAGCCACAGGCTTTGCATTTGTGGTATTTCCATTCGGTTCCTCCTTGGATAACTTCGACTAGGTAGGCCTAGCTGACTTGAATTTCTTGACTTATAATGGTGTGTCCCTTGCAGCTCAGGACTATATGCGATTTTTACAAAAAATACCACTTTCTCTAGCATTATCTTCTGATGACAAAGCAACGATTCAAAGCATTGCTATGTTGTTCAAATTATATCACACATTTTGTGATGTCATAAGCTTTTCCAGATACATAGATACATATGATGTCAATTTCTTTCAAACCATCTTTTGGGATGGAAATGTTCTCATGCAGATATGTACCCCACCCCTCAGTGCTGGACTGTATGTGGAACTGGAACGCTGACTTTTATTTTGGCCCTTATGTCACACTAAGAAGCATATTTACAAGCCCCCTTGCACCACCAAAACGTCACTTTTAGTGACGGTCTGGCGGCGCACACTGCAGGGCCACATTTATAAGGCCATGTAAAGCCACCCTGTCTAGATTCCATGGTCTTGTAAATATGGACTGAATCAATGCAGTGCAAGTCGCTGTGTTTACTCACCCAGCGACAGGTGGGAGCGGCATGGGTGTTACTGTGTCTGTTCCCACGTAACACCCATGGCATTTGACATATTCCCATATTTATGAGATTTCTTAAACCTAGGAATGAGTCAAAAGCCTACACATCCCCAGGGGAGGCATAAGGGAGGTGCATTGAGGAGAAATACTTTTAATTCTCTTCTTTCCCATATGTGTGCTACATTATGCAGCACACATAGAAAGAGGAAAATGTCTCCTGGGGTTGTTTTTGTACAGGAAGGCGTCCTTTCCGCACAAAAAAATCAGCCCTGCAACACAGACACTCCTGTACCATGGTGCAAGGGGGCCTGCGATGGTGCATGGCAGCCCATTGTGCACCAGCACATGGCAAAGGACAGGAATGTTCCATATCTTATAGATATGGCACACTCCTGCCTTTTTCTTTTGACACAAGGCAGCACAGCAAGAAGGCTTGCAGCACTGCCCTGCGTCAAAAGATTGTAAATATGCCTCTAAGTTAGCAAGGGTGCTGGCCTAGGCTTACCCCTGACAATTCAAGGTCTAGAACTTATCATATGACTTACAGGGACACATCAAGTGTGCCCTCTTAGTAAGCAATGGACTACTGTCCTTTCCCTGGGTACATCATGCAAAGCGGTGGTGGCAGCATAACGTGTTTTCTGTATTTACAGTGTGATCAGATTTTTTCCTCTGTTTCAGTGAAATTGTGGGTCTACTGATTCCTCCCTGCTCTTCTCTTGTTATGTGAAACTCAGAACCTTGTGATGGCATACCATGTACATGTTGAGTAGGTCTACAGCATGTGTAGTCCATGTATGACTGCAGGACCATGTGTGTTGTATAAGTTTGTGTACTGCAGTCAGTGGAATCTATTGTGGATGTCCCTGATTTAACATGGCACAATGTTGAGAGCAAGGATAGCTTCTGGGAACAGTGGAAGTTTTATTGCTTGCATTTCAGTGGCCACAGGGTGGAGACCCAAAAACTGAAGTCAGGAGCATAGAGACATGGCTACCTTTAGGAATCTATAATCACATTTTTAGCAAAAGGATACTGATTACTGATGTTCAAAGGGAAGAAGCTGCTAGGCAGGGTCTGGTAAACAGACTGAAAATGGCATACCAAATAAAACCAACTCATGTATATTAGTATATATACATTGTGTGGAAAATGTAAATAAAGGTATGATCCAAATTTTCCACTTTGATGCAGTTCCAGTTCCTATATGTCCAAGGAAGGGAGAGCTACTCACAGTACTCAGAGGACTAGTGTGTGACCAAAGAAGGTGTATGCACGATGGCCAGCCTCCCAGATAAGAGGAGGCATAACAGGAAGTTTTCAACTTGCTGCAGAAGCTGAGTCTGCCAACGCAGGCTTGCAGAGTTTTGATTGTTCTAGACAAGAAGTCTAGTGTGGTCCAGCAGACTGGGAAGCCCACAAGTAGCTGACTGCTGAGAGATAGAAAATCCAGTCCTGAATTGCAACCATCTCAAGCACCTAGTTCTACAGCTTTCAGCTAAAGTACCGACTCGAAAGGAACTGCTACCTTAGTCTCCAAGTCAGCAACTGCTGAAACTGAGTGCCCAACTGCACCAGCCCCCAGGACATCAACTGCAAACAAAAAGCATTCACCTATTTTGTTCTTCAGGTCCCTCAAACTGCTGAAGATGAGTGACTGTCTAAAATGACCTCATTGACTGCAACTGCCAAATATAATTGTCCCCTATGTTGTCCTCCAAGGCTGTGATTGACAAAGATACATGCTTTATTGCATCAGCCTCCAGGGCTGTAACTTTAAAACACAAGAGTCCACCAGCACTGGCCTCAAGGCATGCAACTGCCCAAGCATGGACGTATTCAGTCAAAAGACAATTGAACTGATCTTCGGCCCAATCCTCGGGATAAGCACTAGTGATCTGCACCTGTACATAGCCTATGCATGTACCCATATCTCTGATAATGTCACACAAGAGACAAAAATGCAGAGGAAGCAGGCACCATTGAGATATCTGCATTTTATTAGATCTTATAAGGGATATACAACCCTGTAACTAAGCCACCTTTGGAATGTGTAGTATTTTGTGCTTGGTATAAAGTTATGTTATGTTAGAGGACTTAATAAAGCACAAAAAAACTCCCTCTAACACAAGTGTCTTGGTGATAGACTTAAGCCTAAACAACAAAAAATTTTGCATGCCAGTTAACCAGATATTTAAAACAACCAGGTTTTTAACAGCTTTTGTTGAAAATGAAAAAATGTTGACAAGTGTTAACCTGAAACTGCAAATTATTCAAGTGAAGTGGAGCAAGGTGAGAAAAAGATCAGTATTTCCAACTGTTCAAATACGAAAGGAAGTAGTAAGAGTCCATGATGCCACAGCATACATTCAGTCATTTGTTGCCTCCGGCTTTTGTCAGAATGCTATCACCATTTGGGAGTCAATGTCATAAAACATAATTTCACCTTCACTAGTTGGGCCATATAGATGTTAAAGAGCGCCGACTTAAAGAAGATCCTTGGGGTACCCCACAAGAATAATGTAAAAATATGCATTAAAATGGGGCATTATCATCACATGTGACCTCCCCTGCAAAAAATCTCTTCACCAGGTCAAAGCCTGTGCGTGCATCATGATGTTACACTGACCGTCTATCAAGGTTGCATGCTACACCGTGTTGAATGCCGGAAACAGCCTAAACGACGACTCCTGAACAACGTGGTGCGTTGTCCACGAAAGCGGAACAACGCTTTCATGAACAACTACTCTGTTTTTCTCTGCTTTAAACATGCATGTCCTGAACAATGAACATGCATGGTCAAGGCAGAGGAAAACAGACTCAGCATGGGCAGGGGACGCAGTTAGGTAAGTGGGGCTTGGGTAGGGTTGGGGGTAGTTTTAATTTTTAGGGGTGGGATGGGGTCAGAGTAGTTTTAGGGGTCGGATGGGGGTCTGGGTAGTTTTAGTTTTAGGGGTGGGGGTCAGGGTATTTTTAGTTTTTATGGGTGGTGGTGGGGGTCAGGGTAGTCTTAGATTGTAGGGGCGTGGTTGGGTGGGCATGTAGTTATGGGGCGGGTGGGGGCCGGGGTAGTTTTAGTTTTTAGGGGCAGGGGTGGGGGTTGTGGTAGTTTTTGGGGTGGGCGAGGGGTCTGGGCAATTTTTGTTTTTAGGGGGTCAGGGTAGTTTAAGTTTTAGGGGCAGGGTTGGGGTTCGGGGTAGTTTAAGTTTTAGGCTTGGGGAAGTGGGTCGGGTAGTTTTAGTTTTTAGGAGCAGGGATGGGAGGTCGCAGTAGTTTTAGAAGTGGGGTGGGGGATCGGTGTAATTTTAGTTAGGGGCAGGGGTGGGGAGTCGGGGTTGTTTTAGTTTTTAGGGGTGGGGTAGGGGGTCGGAGTAGGATTGTTTTAGGGGTGAGGGTGGGCATAGGGGTAGGGGTAGGATTGTTTTAGGGGCGGGGGGGTCGCATGCTGGAACCAGCCATGCCGTTCCACGCATGCTTTTACCAGGCATGGCTTTACAGCGAAAAATCGATGTTAAGGTATTCGTGGCTAAGGTATTCGTGGTAACAATGTGTTCCGACTGCGTTGTTCTGGAATGCTTGGTTCCAGCATTCGTTGTTCGATCCTATATTCGTTGAACACTGCTGACATGTCAAGTAAGAAAAGCACTGCTGATTTGCCTTCACCTTTGCTGGTCCTAATAGTATTGGTGACTGCCAAGTTTCAGTACTGAGAGTTGCCCAGGGCCCTGACTGAGAGGGATCCTGAATATAGTTAGCCTCTAAATATTGAGAGAGACATTTAGTTATCAATTTTTCCCTTATTTTAACTGTGGAAACTGAAAAAGGTAGATGTGATGATAATTAGAAAATATAGGCAGACCTGCTGTGGGTGTTTTTTTTTTTTAATAGGGGAAATGTATGCACGATTATGGCACCATAGCCTAAATCAATGACAAATTAAACAGTGAAATAAGTCACCAGAAGTGACGTGAGCTAGGAGAGTATATGTGCTGGGCAAGGGCCATCAGGGGTTCCAGATCTTACCATGGAAAACAGCTCGCAAACTTCCTTAAGACCAATGGGAGCAAAGTACTTGACTGTGCGTAAGAGTGTGACAGCAGAACCCAGTAATGTGTTTGGATTATCAAAAGCTCTGATTGGTGCACAAAATCATTGTAAGTGTTGTGTGTGTATAGTACTTTCCTTTACTAAAAAGATTAGCCCTGACAGAACAATACTTTATTCAGAAAGTTGGTTACCTTTTGAGTTATGAGCTGTTGCCCCCCCCCCCACACTACCACTGTGAATCTTTGCCTTTACTCTACTGAGGGGCCAGGTGAGGAAAAAAGTGTTCTTGGCTCAGTTTGCAGAGCCATAGTAGGATGGACCCCAGGACACCAGTAGAAAATGAGCTTGACCACCACAGTTGCTCCTGTCTCCCCTACCATCCCCAAAAGGGGTCTCACACCACCTATAATGCACAGACATCCAAGAATTTGTCCTACCATGGCTAGGGCACCAAATAAATATATTGCTATACCTATGCTAGGCCTGGACCAAACATTACATCAAATACACAATTTTCTGCAGTTTGTCATCAGACTGTTCACAAAATTCACCAACATGACCTCCAAAAATACAAGTCACAAGAGTCTGATTTACAAAGCACCTGCAGCAAGCCTGAATTATTCAGAGTGTAGGTAGGTTCACAAAGGAGATCTGCATATTGTTCTCATTCCTGAAGGAGATCTACATTTTGTGAGAGGATGAGCAGTATGCACATGATTTCTGCACATATTCGATCATTGTACAAATAGGTATGGGACACTTATACAATACATATTTATGCACTAGCTCTCATTACACTTGGGAATGGAAAGACATAGGCCCATATTTGAGAAAAATTACACACAACTGCGCTAGCGCAAGCGCAGTTGTGCATCAAAAAGTTTACTGCAAGCTAACACCATTCCCCAGCGCCATCTGTGTGCCATATTTATAAAATGACAATCAATGGCACTAAGGAATGCTTAGCGTAAAAAGAAATACGCTAACCTCTGCCGCATGCCATATGTAAAAGTGACGCTGATTCTGCAAAAGTGACTTTAGAATGTTTTGCAGCTGGCTTTTTGGTGCAAAATGGGTAGTGCCATATTTAACAGCAGCAGTGTAAAAAAAACACGTAAGCAAGAAAATAAAATTGGGACGACAAGATGGAGAATGGAGAAGAGGAAGCTGAAGTGTTGCTTTAGTGAGGAGGATAATGACATCTTGGTCAGAGAGGTGAAGGAGCATCAACACCAGCTCTTCTTCACCTCCGAATTGTCAATAGGTAGGAGAGAGGCTATATGGCAGGCAATAATAGAGAAAGTCAAAAGCGTGGCAGAGGTGAAGAGGACTGTCACTGATTGCAAGAAGCAATGGCACGATTGCAAGCAAGGAGAAACTGGCCAGGAACTGAAAGCCAGCACTGCGGATTGGAGGTGGAAGTCCTGCACCCCAGTAGGACCTGCATGAGCTGGAGGAGATGGTGGCAGAGGTCATCCCAGAGGAGCTGGTAACTGGAATCACAGGGCGGCGCAGACTACCAAGAACTTCCTCAAATGCAAGGTAAGTTGAAGGGGGTGGACCATCTGGAATCTCACAAATGACAGAAGGGGGAGGCACATGGAACACAATGAATGCATGCAAAACGGTTGCATCCGGACACATAGGGCCAGAATCAAAAGGTCCCATTGCCACCCGAACTTCACTGTTAGTGACACTCTTTTGCCGCTATGCACTCTGACATATACACAATGTGGTCTTAAGCCACTCATTGTGGCTGAACACCACTTTGTAAATTTGGCCCCTACACATGCAACACTTTGCCTGGAAGGGGCGTGCAATCAGTGTGGCTCTGGGTGTGCCACAACAAACCCATTGCATGTTCTTGTTGCCCCAAATCCAAGACGACATGTTCACCAGAGACTATGACTAAAGTCAGCACCACTCCAGGGTTCATGTCAGGATGGCACAACAAGGCAAAATGCTTTCCATCCTCCTTGTGTCATTTCCCTTCTCATGTGCGCTGCATCCTGCAGCACACATAGAAATGCCATCTTGCTATAATAGATTCCCTATCCCCTCAACGCAGGCACCCTTGCACTATGTTGCAAGGATACCTGAGCTGGTGCAGGGAGAACAAATCTGCACAGGTGCTGAGGGAAACACAGGGGTGTGAGGTATTCCAGAATATACAGTGTATCCCTGCATTTCAAAAGTGGTGCAACACGGTGCAACTATTATTGCTGCAGCACCAAGCTGCACCACTTAAGAAAAAATCAGGGGCTCAGTGTGCAATATGTGAAACACAACCCGCACAGGGTGGCCCAACAACAACTCTAACACACCTCCTTGCGCCATTTGGGAATGGGCACAAAAGGGAACTTATACAACATATGGGGCATGTCTTTGATCCCCATATGTCTTTCTGTACAAGTAGCTTCAAATTCACCATGTAACAGGGTTGTCTGAGTTGTGTGAATGGTGTTGTGCATAAAGGGACACATTCATGCGTAAGAACAGGCACACATGGCATGCCCATGTGGATCCAAGATGCCCATTCCCCTCATGCCACATTAACAAAGTCTCAAAATGCATGCACTGATCCACATTGTACATCCTTACACCAACATATGCTGGTTGCAGATATGTTGATTGCAAGGAAATGTCCCTCATGTAGGGAGGGACAAACTAATGGGGCTGACAATCCATAATGGTTTCACTGTGCCATCCAAATAGCACATGTGTAGGGCCTGCTAAAGGCAGATGAAGAAGTAGCACATGCATTGTAAGCAATAGACCTCCATGTGCTTTGCTGCAGTAGTGCCATCATTCATGGTGCCAATGCAGTAAAGCACCAAAATAGTGACAACACTTATTGCAATACTGTGGGAATGTCCACCATGGTCAATGGGAAGGTAAATGATGTGTCACGATGGTGTCAGTGGCTGGGGCAAGGGGCTTGCAAGGAATATGGTAGTGTGGGATCAATGCACAAAATACCTTGAAAGGTTGCCCAAGGTGTGAGGCACAATGCAACATATAATTAACAACTACAACCTAGGGTCTGTAACATGTCTCTCAGCATGCAGTAGCAAGTGAATGAGCTATGCCAACAGCCACTACAGTCAAAGATTGACATTTTACTATCTCATTGCAGAGGATGATGCCTTACCTCCTGCCGACCTGCCAGTCCTGGATTTTACGGATGACATGGATGACCAGTTGCCGACCATCAATGAAGAGACTCTCCAGGATGTCCTAGGTTCCCACCAGATACCACCTCCAGTCACAGGGAGGACCCACATCATTGTGGGGTCTCCAACTGAACCACCCAACTACCAACACACAGCACCAACCAGTCCTGCCACAGCCCTGGACTCCGAGGACCCAGACATCACCTTTCAGAGGACAGTAGTATGAGTCCAGCGGGAGCTGGCCAAGCAAGTGTGAATGGGGATGGAGACCATGGCAGGCAGCCTAGAGGGAGTGCAGAGGTGCCTCAGTCCAAATAAGGACAACTCAGCTGACATCAGAGGCACCCACTCCCCATTATGTGGACTCCAGCAGTCCCTGGATGACATAGCTGCTGTCCTGAGGCAGAGGTTTCAACAATTGCCCAACCAAAGTGGCAGCAGCATGATAGATAACAGGCTGGGGCAAAATACCCTGGAGTCCATACAGCAGGAATGGCCTCCCTCAGTGAAAGCATGGCTGCCTACCACAATGATGCCACTGTAGTGTTGAGAAATCAGCAGTTCCTCCTTCCTGCAGTGATGCCTTATGTGTTCCCACAAATGGCAGCTGTCGGGACCTTTGATTTCACATCTCTATCCTTGATGTGTTTGTGACCCCCCTCAACTTCAACAACAGCACTGCTCATGGCACAGGAGGCGCCACACACATCAGAGGATGAAGATGTGGAAGGAACAACATTCACACGGAAAACCTCCCAGTAGCACCGGTCTGTGTCACATGAACAGTATCTCCTTAGTTTTGTGCTTAAGATCATGCCAGTGTTGTGACAGCTGGCAATGTGCCCTCTTCACTCAACCACTGTTGACTAATCTGCTATAGGCTGTCATCATCCCAATTCCTACCTATTGTCAATTAGGACATCTGCTCACTAATGCACACTTCTCTTACCCATGCCTCGTGACATGTCTCTCACCCTTGGACGACAACAAATGGCTCAGGATTTCTCATGGGGTATGTGACCTGGACATTGTATTGCATTTGAAAATAATAATAAATCATATTCATCCATCAACTCATCTAAATGTATGCATTGCGTGAGGCCATGTCAATGAGAACAGAACCTAATTACATGTGTGGCTTACTGTCAAACACAAAGCTACACACTAGGACTCTAACATGAAAAGGTGACTAATGGTGTTGTGGGCTACACCCAACTTACAGAGCCTTAAAAGCATGTATTGAACACATATCCATGCAAGTTGACACATGGTATGTATGGGTCAGAACCACCTGTCTAGAAGTTCCCCTGATGAGAGCACCAGTACAACTAATATGAGTGGAACAGAAGAGGCAAATTTGATCAGTTACGGGCAGCTGTCACTATGCCAGGATACATACTTCAAATAAGTTTATGTAGTATGTCCCACATTTTACAATCTTATTTCTGACAGTCCTCAGCGATGGCAGTTGAAGTTCCATACTTACCTGTCAAAGTTTCCATATACATACACAATGTGAATGTCAGTAATTGAGGATGGCAATTGTTTTGAGTAGCTCATGTGATATTGCAGTCAATCTGACAGGTCCCTGGTCATAGGGGATATACATAGTCATACTTTAAATCAGTCCAGAAAGCATACCCTAAGGCATTTCTCTAACTTGACCAGTGCACACATGAGAACAACCAAAAACTCAATCAACATGCACACCTAATTGTCTAAAACTGCCAGGATTTATTTAAACTTAAAAACAACACCTTATTAAAACCTAACCTAGACACTATCCTACACTAAACTAACCTATACCAACTTATCTAAGCTTACCGCTACAGCTATCTATCCTAATCTAAACATATCCTAAACATTTAACGCCACACACAAAACATTGTGTCCCCCACCCCCTTAGGAGACAAGATACAAGTAGGACAACAATAACCCCACCCTTTTTTTCTTCTAAGTAAAAAGGCTACATACATCTTTCAGAGTGTGTTTTTAGGAGACTGTTTTAATCTGTTTCTGTGATTTAAATTGTGTTTAATGATTGGCTCTCTGAGTCCCTGTTGCACCTGAGCCCCGCCCCCCCACACCTGCTCTGGCCCCTTAAGTTTGTGGAGGGAAGCCCAAGACAGCCACCTCCATTTTGTGAGCCTCTGCAGCTACCCTGTGTCCTGATACAGCCCAGTGTTCAAGATTGCAAAAGGACTTAGGTAAGGAGCCCTGAGATTTTTCAGGGTAAATAGTATTATTTGTTCAAAAGTGTTTATTTCAGCTACCTGTGTCTGTTTTACTGTGGACTCTCTGTGTTTCAGGCAGCCTGACCTCTTTTAAAGTGTTGGCTTTTAAAAAAATCATTTTTGCTGTGTGTTATATTTATAATCAAACGCGTTCTACTGTTGCTATGCGCTGTGTGGAACGCGTGTGAAAAACAAACGGGGAAGCAGTTGGAGGAGTCACTTTCCCCAGAGGCTCCAGGCAATAAAGTGCTTTACACCAAATACCTTGTCAGTGAAGTCACTACAATTTGGCGACGAGGATGGGATGCGAACCCACGTGTGCAAGGCTGTTTGGGCACACAAAGTGATGAAGAATGAGGTAACAGAATTGTCTCCTTTTGTAATAATGAGAGGGCGGGAACCTAGGACCAAATACAGTCTAAACTGGTTGCATCAGCGTAATGTGGTACAATGGTCTTTAGAATCAGTTCAGAATAGGATGAAAAAAAAACATGCTGTTATGAAAAAAACGTTATGATGAGCAGCAGGGTACAAAACCAGTTGACATTGTGGTTGGCGATTGGGTTCGTGTTAAGAAACTGGTTAAGGTCATGAAAGGACATAGTCAATTTTATGAACCAGAAGAAGTTGTAGAGGTTTTGAACAATGCAGTCAGGTTGAGCAATGGAAAGGTATGGAATCTTAAACGGGTGGCCAAGGTGCGTAGGGAAGTTAGGAGTCATAATTCCTCTACGTCTAATTTAAGATGGTTGGAAGGGGAAGGAGGTGATACTGTAAGTAGTGAAGGACTATGTATGGAGAGTGTTGAATGTGAGAATAATGCAGAGGTTTGTGCTGGTGAAAGTGAGAATAGTGATGAGGTGAACGAGGAGATTGGTGGATATGTGGTTAGTGCTGAACCAAACAAGGATGTTGAAGGCGGTGTTAGTGAGGCTTTGGATGGAGGGAGAGGAAGAGTGAGGAAACCACCCGGTTGGCTTAAGGATTTTGTGTGGGGGGAGAAGGTTTGTTTGAATTCATTAAGTAACTTATAGGAATTGTATATACTCATAGGAGTCGTGTGTATATAATATATTTTAAGTACAGCTGTTAGAACTTCTTTAGAACTTCTGTTAAATTTCAATGTTTGGTTTATGTTCATTTCAATCATTTATTTTTCTTATTTGTATTTATTATATATATTTTTTTTCTCTGTGTTAAAAGGAAGGGGATGTGTTATGTTTATAATCGAACGCTTTCCACTGTTGCTATGCGCTGTGTGGAACGTGTGTGAAAAACGAACGGGGAAGCAGTTGGAGGAGTCGCTTTCCCCAGAGGCTCCAGGCATTAAAGTGCTTTACACCAAATACCTTGTCGGTGAAGTCACTACACCGTGACTGTGTGAATTGCCTTGCTAGTTTGTGGCACATAACCCCCCTCCCTTTTTTCTTCTAGGTAAAAAGGCTACATACATCTTGCAGAGTGTGTTTTTAGGAGACTGTTTTAATCTGTTTCTGTGATTTAAATTGTGTTTAAAAACTGTCTGCCCCCCTGTTTTTTTGCCTTTAAAAAAGCCCGATTTCAGAGTACGCGCCCAGTAGTATTCCAGTGTTTGTTTTTTAAACAATCTCTCCCTTACCTGGAAAGTAGACTCTGCTAGCTTGGAAGTGTGGATTCAGCCTGTCTGTATCCAAGGAGATTCTGAATAGAGCAGCAGCTGCCTTTCCCCCTGCCCACAGGACTGGACTTCAGTTAACCTGCTCCTTATATACGTTCCTATTGGTTGTTGGATATGTTGTTGTGATAGGTTGTTGGAGATGGTCTTTCCATTGATTGTTGGATCCAGGGCTGGGGTTATGATTGGTGGATAGGACTGAGAATCTGATTGGCTGTTGGTTCTAGGGCTGAGATTCTGATTGGCTGTTGGTTCTATGGCTGTGATTGGTGGATAGGGCTGGGATTGGTTGCTGGTTTTAGGGCTGGGGATGTGATTGGTGGTCAGGAATAGGGCTATGATTGGTGATTAGGGCTGGGTCTCCCATTAGTTGTTTGAATCAGGGCTTGAAATTGGATTGGTAAGGGTTAGGACCAGCTTCCTATTGGCCAGTAGGGCTATTTAAGCCTAGGACTCAGGGCATCTCAGCCTGGGTGTCGAGGAAAAGGGCAGAGAGGACAAGGGCAGTTGCCTGTTTGGGCCTGTTTAGGCCAGGTGGTAGGGACTAGGGACTAGGGCCAGAAATGCTGCCCAATTCTCAATTGACCAGGAATGCTTTCAGCCCCTACACATCCATCAACATGCAAACACATATTCTACAAAGACATCCAACTCACGCATCACAAACTGACCACAGACAGATTGCATTGTCCCATCACCCAACACAATACCCTTCATACAACACATGTACACATATCGTCCACAACTACAACAGTCAAACACCTTCATTCTCACAGAAAACACTACTCTGTCCACTCCCACTAACACAACCTGCCATCACCCACACAACACAAAACTACAGTATACATTTCTTTCAGTCTCAGCCTTCCAGATACATACTCCTGCTCTTACTAACCACCAACACTATCGGTTGTTTGCTCCACACAGACCACCTGTCATCATAACAATGCCCAAACCCTGCCTTCAAACACCCCATCTACAAACACTCTTCAAATCAAATCAAATCAAATCATAAATATTTATAAAGCGCGCTACTAACCCGTGCAGGTCTCAAGGCGCTAGGGGGAAGGGGTTACTGCTGCTCGAAGAGCCAGGTCTTGAGTAGTCTCCGGAAAGCGGAGTGGTCCTGGGTGGTCCTGAGGATGGTGGGGAGGGAGTTTCATGTCTTGGCCGCCAGGTAGGAGAAGGACCTCCCACCCGCCGTGGTGCGGCAGATGCGAGGGACGGCAGCGAGAGCGAGGTTGGCGGAGCAAAGAGGACGGGTGGGAGTGTAGAAGCTGAGGCGGCGGTTGAGGAGTTCGGGTCCCTTGTTGTGGAGGGCTTTGTGTGCATGGGTGAGGAGTCGGAAGGTGATCCTTTTGTTGACGGGACTCTTCCCCTCTCTTCTCCAATTACACACAACCACACAATCCCCACATTTCACTCCACCACACATATTACCTCTTCCAGTCATCACAACTAACACTAACTCCCCTGACACACATCCATCACCTCTTACACACCTCGTACATTCATCTCCAAAACACATCAACACCCCATCTAACACTCAAATTCCACTCACCAGCACTAACTCACATACAAATCCCTCACCAAAAACAACTACACCAATATTCCCTCTCACCATTCCACAAAAACAATACAGACCACAAACATCAGCACATCAAATCAACACAGACTTACATTGCACTTATCGTCATACCCACTCCCACCCTCAGGACTACACAAAGAATACAAATTCCATCCTATCTCCACCCCTACGTTCTCACTCTTCACAAACACCTACCACAAACACCCCAACCCAGCAACTTTCATTCACTCGCCTCTCCTCCATTGCACAATTTAGAACCTTACATCATGATCCACATGCTCCTCCACCACCCCTAACCCATACTCCATCCACACTAAACAAACGCAAACAAAATAAAAAACATGCCACTCATAGCAATCTGGCATCCCCTTGTCTATTACATAATAAGACTACCCTACAAAAAACAGTACACTCTCCATGGCTCTCTCAGCCACCAAGTCCACCACCCACACACACAGACCTAACAAAATGCCTCCTTAACCTGCTTGAAGAGGAACACTATATTGAAAAGCAAGACAATTGTGAACCTCAAACAGTTAACACAACTAGCAACACTCCTGCTTCAAGCTCATTTTATACTACTTACCCTTCTCCTAAACAAAACAACATTACCACTAACACACCTTTTCTAAACTGCCAGCTCATAAATGCTCGGGCACTCTCAAAAAACAAGCACCACATCTACAACCTGCTCACATACACACAACCTGACTTACTATTCATAACTGAATCCTGGTTGGGAGATGACATGGCCCCAGTGTTGCACGAAGCCGTTCCTCCAGGCTATCAAACCATTGCACAAAAACATATAGGCAAGAGAGGAGGTGGACTAGCTATTATATTCAAACAGGCATTGAACCTCAGTAAAGCAGACATCATCTCCATACGAGGTTGTGAAGCCCTCCTTACCAGATGCCACCCTACTCCAACTTCCTCCTGTAATTTTCTCCTCCTTTACAGACCTCCACATAACAACTCCACATGCCCAGATGCTTTTCTAGACACAGTCTTAAACCTTATTACATTATACTCCAACCTATGCATTCTTGGGGATCTAAACATTTGGTTTGACACACCCAATATGCCCCATCCAAAATCTATCACCACTGGCCCTGTTGCATTGAACCTACATCAGATTGTACACAATCCCACACACTTCGCTGGACACATCCTAGATGTCATTTTTGCTAAGCCTGAACTAGTTACTATTCATAGCATCTTGCCAATCACTTGGTCAGACCACCATTTGATAACTTTCCAGCATACAACTCCACAAGTCAACTCACCCCGCAACTACTTACGTACATACAACTTTCGACCATGGAGCAAACTCAATTTGGATGACTTAGAATCACAACTAACAGCCAACACAGATGTAGATACAATTAATTCTGTGCCACAACTTTATGAGTGGCTACAGGAAGCTTTTGATATCCTAATACCACTCATTAAAACTAAACACGACAAAAGAAAACCAACACCTTGGAGAAACACAGAACTTAAAAAGATAAAGCAACAAATCAGAAAGATGCAGCGGACCTGGCTCAAAACAAACAACAGTCAAGACAAACTGCAGCTACACAAACTAAACAGAAAATTCAAATCATCAATCAAAAAAGCTAAAAAAAGGTACTACTCAGACAGAATTCAAAATGCTCAATCTACAACCAAGGAATTTTATAAAATTCTCAATGAATTTTGAAAACCTACATGTATGGAAGAAGTCATCCCACTACTCAAGATTTCACAAACAAATTGGCAATTCACTACACAACCAAGGCAGACACATTGGACTCCTATTTAAAACAGAAGAAAAACGTCAGCACCAACCCCTTTCCTAAAATACCCTCTAAGAATAAACCAACCCAACCTCTACAGAAAACAAACCTAAACCCGCAAGACCCCAACAACTACAGACCAATCACAAATGGACCTCTCCTGGGCAAATTGATAGAAAGAGTAGCATTCACCCAGATGTCACAATTCATTGAAGACAATTCTATACTCTAAGACTTCCAAACTGGATTCCGCCCAGGAAGAAGCACTGAATCAGCACTCATAGCAATCTGGGATGATCTTAAAAACACAGTCGACCGCAATGGAGTTGCTGCACTACTTCCCTTGGACCTCTCAGCTGCCTTTGATACAGTTGACCATGACACCCTAATTCAAAGACTCCAAGAAGCCGGCATACAAGGGATTGCTCTCGACTGGACTACTTCCTATCTTCAAAAAAGATCTAATATCATCCACTCGCACCACTTCTCGTCCAAACCCTCCCTCACAAAAGCAGGGGTCCCCCAAGGATCAATCATCTCACCTTTGCTTTTCAACATCTACATGATATCTTTACCAGAATTCATCAATGATTTCCATCTCACATGCTTCATCTATGCAGATGACACACAAATACTACTTAAATTAGAATGCCCCAAAAACATTGAAAACTCACAAATCTTCAGTTGCCTCAGAGCCGTTGATCAGTGGATGACCTGGAGCCATCTCATCTCAAACTAAATACCTCCAAAACAGAAATACTCAGGCGTGGTGACTGGAAAAATGAGGACCCTCTGTGCGTCTGGCCTGACGATCTCGGACCACCTCCTCAATTATCCAAGGAGGTTAAAAACCTAGGAATCACCATAGATTCCAAGTTAACTATGAATGCCCAAGCGGTCAAATTAGCACGAACAAGCTTCATCACCTTGAAGACTTTACGATGCATCTTCCCCCACCTCGGATTTCCACACAAGGTGCAAGCTACTATCTCGCTTGTACTACCCAAACTGGATTATGCCAATGGCCTCTACCATGGATCACCTCTATCTATTATGAAAAAACTACAACGTATCCTGAATTCCGCAGCCAGGCTACTATTACATGTAAAGCCGCAAGCCCACATCTCCCCTGCCTTGAGAGCACTACACTGGTTACCCGTTGCCAGAAGATGCACTTTCAAGCTGCTTTGTATCACCCACAAAGCTATGCATGGAACAGGACCGCTTTTTATCAGAAACAAAATAACCAAATACATCCAACAAAGAAACCTCCGCTCAAGATTGGCACCCCACCTTAGAACACCACCATACAAGAAAAAGACTATAGGTGGTACATCCTTCTCCGTTCAAGCAGCCAAACTATGGAATTCATTACCCCCAACTATAAGAGCCACAGATAACTTTCTTGTCTTCAGAAAACTACTCAAGAGTTGGTTCTTTCTCTCATAACCACCATATTCAAACAACTATGGACTGCATATGCCTATGTTCATAAATATTTTTTTCTGATTATGTGTATATTTCTAGTTATGTATAGTTCTTTAGAAAATATGTATTGCTACTATGTCATAACAATAAAATACACACACACTCTTTAAACCCATTTGAGTAAGTATATTTTACCCATGGTTCTAATTATGTATTGTATGTGCATATGTGTGTGTATTCATGTGTGTTTGTATGTGTGTGTGTATGTGTGTATATATATATATATATATATATATATATATATATATATGTATGTGTGTGTATATGTTGTTTCTGTGCTTGGCATGTTCGTGGGTCATTGCATGGCTCCTGGGTGGGTTGTTATACTAGATATCTATGAATTCCTGCTCTCAACTTATCACACTTATCTACCCATCATCATCATATGTCATGTCTCTATCAAACTATCCTCCATTCTCACTCTGAAACATCCCAAATCCTTTGTACAACTTTCATCTCCTAAATAACTCTGCCTAAGCTCTTCCCTCCGCTTCCTCATCTAACTCACCAAACCTCACTCTACTACTGTGACCTCCCACACAACCCTACTAAATTCTCCCGCATTTATCTCACCCTGCTACTATGCTCTTCCTAACCCTTCCACATACTCTTCCCTCCTCCATCCCCCTTTACTCATCCCATGCCTTTGGGGTGAGTAAATGAAGGATATACTCCCAATTAACACTTCTGGATTTCTTTCCTCCTCCACCCCTCCATTACTCCAGTCAATCTAACTAACAAACTCTCATATCCGCGGCTCAAATTAACTCATAATAATACTAAAACTGTACTCAATATTTCCCGATACTAATCCACCATTAATTCTTGTTGGGTTCCAGAGTAGCGTGCTACTCACCAAAAAGCGATTCAGGGGTAGTAAGCGATATATAAGTACGATTACAATACAATACAACTAAAGCTACACATATATTAAATTAACCTATATCCTAAACAAATATGTATTTTTTGTACCTTTTTATTGTTTTTTAAAGTATTTTTGTATCTTTTTGTATAAACATAGAGCCTCATACACAACCCTCCACTCACCCCCAAACCAAAAAACAATACTAAAACTCACCCTCAACTCTACTTAC
Organism: Pleurodeles waltl; assembly: GCF_031143425.1. Classification (NCBI taxonomy): domain Eukaryota; kingdom Metazoa; phylum Chordata; class Amphibia; order Caudata; family Salamandridae; genus Pleurodeles; species Pleurodeles waltl. The sequence goes on from NC_090437.1 coordinate 837,014,285, forward strand.
TCTATCCTACAACTAGCCTAATCTATTTAACTAACCTATCCCTACCCACCTAAAGCTCACTAAAACTTATTACAATATACAACTGGAGAAGGGAAAAAACTGTGAGGCTGTGCATTAACATGATCAAAGCTGCTTCAGCTTTTTTTTTGCAAAACATGAAATTGCGTGCATTGTCCTGCTCTAGTTTGTCCAAACTCACCATAATGGCTGTCATGTCCTTCCTCATGTCCACCTCAAAGTTTTGAGGATGTGTGAGCTACAGGTGGCTGTTGCGGTGGCTGAGTAGGCATAGGTGCAGTTGATGGGGAGGGTGTTGGACCAGCAGAGCCCCCAAACCTCTGATGTTGTGGCTGATGTGCCCGACACAGTTACAGCCTGTTTCAGAGGTCCCCGACGTGCAAGCCAAGCTCCAGAAGATTTTTCCCACCGATATCTCCTGGCCATTTTCCGGTACCCTGCCTGTACCTCCATGATGTGGCTAAAACGCTCTGCCCTATTATCAAAAGCATGCCACTGAGCTGTGGTCATACTGCTAGCTAAAACATGGAGAGAACATGGCATCAAATACTGCATTGGGTAGAGGTAGAACAAACATGCAATGCACACAGCATCCTCAGATGACACATGCTGTCCACCAGACATTCCACAACAATGTCCATTACGAATTCCAATCTAAACTTCCTACCAGCCATCTACGGTATCGTGTACATGTCACTGGGTTAACGGATACCTGATTTTGACCACTAGGGCCCAGAGGTAAGTGGACTAGTGCTTCCTCGGGCAACGTTTTTGCCATCATACTTGTGAAGATCAAGGTTCCCAACAAGTCCCAAATCCCTGTGGCATAATCACAAAGTGGCACAATGCATGCATTCCACCACTTTGACACCCCTTGAGCTACATTAAGCATTGACTGTGCCTCATGGATGCAAGGTGGGGTTCACCCGGTAGAAGGAAAGGAAAAATGGCACCATGAGTTCTAAGGAATGCCAATGCATCATTCATGTGTCCTTGAGTTAACACCTGCTCAGAGTAGGCGTCACAAGGGGGCACACCATTGCTTACAATGGGCCCCATGTACAGTTCAGGGTTAGTGCCCATATAGTTTGCCCTAAGTCTGAACAGTACATCTATATTGTCTACAGATTTTGTACCTATTGCCCCCTACCCTGTGGCATGGTGTGCAAAATGTCTTATGTGGTGCACACATGGTGGCTATATGGGTGCATTAAGGGGCACAGGAAGAGTGGTACTTCACTGGGTGCAACAACAGTATTCCTTCCTATTGAACTACCTGTGCATGCATGTTTTACGTCTCATAAGTACCAGGTATACACTCAGCATCCACATTCTATACACACGTGATGTCACCAAGCTCACTCACAATTATCATGATGCATATATCATGTTGGTTAATCTGCACACATCTAGTTTGCTACAATCCATAGACATGTCCTGCATCCATCTGGAGCAGAGTTGTATTCTCATCTCAACAGACTGTTGCTCAGCACAATAAGGCTCCTTGCATGGCCGCCTCCTCACTTAATTTCTTAGAGTAGTAAGGCAGTGGTTTCAAGGTCACGAGTCAATGTAGCCTCAGCAGGGGAGTTAGGGTGTGTAGGGCGCGGATCTACCTTCATCATAATAGCCCTTCAGCAGCTCAATGCGCAATCCCCTTCAGACAGACACCAGCACAAATGTGATCCCATGACCTGGCATGTTTTTTTTCCTTTGGGATTCTTGGTGTCAGGCTTTCCCTATCATGTACAGGGGACAGGCTGCTTGTTCATGTAGGACATGTCTCATCATTTTGCATTGTCTGACACAAATGGTTATGGATTGTTTTTATTTTCCAGATGTAGCTTGGTTAGGGAATATATCTCTAGTCTAACTTGTTTATGTTTTCCGACCCAGGGGGCAGATTATGTCATCTGTCACAGCCTTCTGTCACAATAGTATGTGATCGGCAAGTACATCGCTGTTGCTGTTGCAAACATGAATAGGTTATGTACTGACCTAGGCATCCACTGTGAATATATGTCTGGTGATCATATAGTAACATTGTTGTGTTGCACAGACAATATTGGTCTATGTGCATACCTTCTCCATCATTAACAGCATATCTTGTTTGAAATTGATTTGGTCCTACATTACTGGCATTCTTTAGGCGGCTTACCCTTTGTAGACATCTTCTATTGCAAAATTACATGGACAGGATGCTTCGTATGACTTGTGTAATTTGAAGATGTGCACATCTTCTACTGGCTACGTGATGGTTTCCCTCCCATTCCCAGGCTTTGCTAGATTACATGACTTCCACACACATGACTACACCAGCGACAGCACTTGTGTAGTGTCCAAGTGACCTCCCCGTGTTGTATTTTCAAGTGTCTGAGGGAGTCTCTCAGCTGTTCTTTCACATCCTTTGGTGTACACGGGCATGCACTCACATCTGCATTCCACAATCTATGTCACTTTCACCAAGAGCGTATCTTGTTAGTGTGTGAAGTCATCTCAGCTATGAATATGCGAATTTTCACATGCAACATTTCTCTCTTGTTCTTCACCCATACACATTTTGATGGGTATGTGACATGTTTGGACATTGCTAGACTTACATGCACATCCCAAACCAGATTGGCATGTGGGAGACCTAGATATTTTAGAGTATTGGTCCCAGTAGGTCACTTTCTCTTGGTCAGACATGCGAGTGTCAAAGAGAGGTGTGTTTTCATATGTGGTGTGTGATCATACATACATCATACAGTCTATACTGGGTTACCACACAGACACATATCTACCACTGCAGGTAATTGCTAACCCTTTCCTACCTAGGCCATACATCAGTACATCAGTCTTCACATGTATTCCCAGAGTAGCTGCAGGCATATGTCAAGACAACACAATTCTGTGACATGTGTCTAAGAATGTACATTGGAAGTGCTACATACTCTGCCTACATTCCACCCACACATTCATGTGGTGGTGCATTCTCCCATTTTATTGATCATTTCCTGCTATGGGGCATATGTGTGGAGAGTGGCTAGCACCCGTTGCTGCTCCACTTGTCTTGCGACCCTTAGTGCACTCCACAGCCTACATGTGTGTGATATATTTGAGAGACAGAACACCATGTGGCAGGGTTTGGGCCAATAGCGCTCACAGTACGCAATGCATTGATATATGGTGCATGGTTAGGGTCAAACATTTGTCCCTAACCCTGACCAGTCCATGATGGTCCATTGATACCAATGGTGTTCCCCCTTGTCACCCTGCTCAGTGCTGGCGTTGCAGGTACTAGCTGGAGATATGACACAGTTTAGTTCCTTATTTTCAAGTAAACCATTTGGAGACAGCCCCTACCGTATGTACGCCCCCCTTGCATACATCTTGCCTGGCATAGGCATGATGTGGTGAAACAGTTCATAATTTGCACAATGCCTACATTATTCCACTTAGTATTTCTGTTGTATCGATCTAGACCTTCGAGAGCCACATGAGCATACGTTATGTGATGCTGATGTGCGGCATGGAGGTGCTTGACTCTCTTAAATCGCAACCTATGTTCCAACATTCTTTGTAACTGTTGTGTTTTTTTTCATGCTCTCTGAGGTATGAACAACTTTCCAATGGTATATGAGAAAGAGTACACCATCTGGTGCAAAGTGATTTACTAGTGAAAATTATAGGGTGATTTTTGTTGTACAGTGTCTAGGTGTAGAAGTTTAGTACTATTTGTTGTCTCCTGCAAACTCCTGCAGAAGTGTTTTGTTGTTCCCCTTCCCCCCCACCTGTGCTGCACCATTGTCATCCTCCTCATAGGGGACATCTACTAGTTCATCCAAGGGGACATTAGTCTGAATACATATGTTGTGCAAGATTGCACATACAAGGATTATTTTGCATATCAGGGGTGGTGCATACAACAGGCTTCCTCCTGTCGAAGGCCATGCACCTGAACCTTACCTTCAGGAGCCCAAATGTCCTCTCCACCATATTTTGTGTCCTTCTGTGCCCTTCATTGTGTGCCCACTCTTCCTCCGTTGTTGGGTTGCCAAAAGGAGTCATCACCATGGCTGGATGCCATAACCTTGGTCTGCTGTAAAGGAATGTGAGAACATGTGTCTGTCATGCATATTTGAGGTGTCATATGTGCCATGGCAGATTTATTTTAGGTGAAGTGGTGACTCAGACTTGCATCTGGTATTGTGGGTGTTCCTGTTTTGTTGAATGGTTGCATTGTTGTGTGGTGGTGGACATTACTATTATAGGTTTTGGGTCACGGACCTGGTGATAGTCAAATTAAATCTAGACTGACACTTCGACCATGTAGATTATGTGTTGTGTTGTCCATATTTGAGGCTGTGTCCTAATGTTAGTGGAACCTATCACCTCCTTGCACCACAATAGCATAATTTGATTTACACAATGGTAGCCGTACAAGGCCATACTCAGGCCACCATGTTACCATGTGGCACTACGCATGCAGTGCAACACTTTGTGGCAGGTTATGCCTGTGCCAGCCATCATGTGTACAAGGGTGAGATAAACATAAAAGGAGGACTAGCAAAATTGGTTCAGAGATCTTCCAAGGTTCCTAGACATGATTTATCACCTACACTTGCAACATCTGCACAGAGCCGGCATTAGGAGTGGACACACCATAGTTTTGAATGAGTCCCTATGTACTGTGCATGAAATGGTCAAGTATGTTCTCAATACTCCTACAGTCCAACTATGGCATCCATTATCTTGACACTATTGCACTATCTGCACCATAGTGTGCCATTTTTTGTATATGCTGCCCACATGGTGGCAGTAGGGTGTTGCAAAGTGGCACAATTACAGTGGCTCTGCTGTTGATGCTGCACTACTTTTTTGACATGTGGCCTTCAGTTCCTTCACTTTAGACCTGCAGATGAGTGATGCTCTAGGACTTTGAATCTCTTTTGTGTGTTATATGCAATGACACAATGTTATGCCATGTGTGTAGCAGGTGATTCCCACCCCTTTTTCCTTGGAAAAGCTCCCTTGCACAAAGTTTTGTCAATTGCTTGCTGCCGTACCTATCTGCATGTAGATCATGGGCACAGTATAGCACCATTGTATGGTTTGTTTAGTGATGTATGCATGAGTTTTCAGACACCTGAGGGACAGGAGAGGTAATGATGTGTTGTTCTGCAATGCTGTGCATCTCATGACCAGTCCTGCTAAGTCCCATGTCTCCTCATTCACATGCATCTCTGGACTCTCCCAGTACATTGTCAGTAGCCAAGCTCCCACAATGTGCTGTTAGTACCCTGGTATCATGTTAGGGAGTTGTGGAATTACCAGATATGGTTGTAGGAATGTTGTGAGGTGTCTATCCCTACAAATGGTTTTTCATGGCTGGTGATGTTGTAGTCCTATATGTGTGGCACAATGCACCAGACAGGTGAAGGTGGACACAAGGGTATATCTGGTATGTTTAGCTGAAATGTAGTTGATGATGGCAACACTTGGATGGTGTTAGAAATTGGGTCTTTGGTTGGTAGTCAGGTTAACTCCTGCCCAAGCAAGGACCCTCACTATAGTCAGGGTAAGTCACACACAATTCAAATTATCCTGTGCCCATCCTCTGGTAGCTTGGCACTGAGCAGTCAGGATTACCTAAGAAGGCAATGTGTAAAGTATTTGTGCAATAAATCATGCAATAACACAGTAGAACTCCACAAAAATACACCACACAGTGTTTTGAAAAATATATAATATTTATCTGGATAAATGCAGGTCAAAACGATTAAGATGCAATAAGTATATGTTGAAAATATCACTGTAGAAATGATATAAAGTGTCTTTAGTCTTTTAAAAGCAATAAATGTCTCTTTCCATCACAAAGTACCTGGTTTGTGTTCAAAATCTCCGCAAAGAACCGCAGTGCAGGAGATGCGTGGAAAACAAGGAGGTGTGTGCTGGGCCGCAAACGGCGATGCTTTGTTTAGTTTTCACTCAGAGACGGCTGTGCGTCTATTTCCAGCGCTCGGTCGTGGATCCTTTTCAGGTTGCGGGGTTTTCCGACGCCCAGGGGACAATGCGTGGATTTCCAGTACTGACAGGACAAGGTCACAGGGGCTTCGATGATCCAGTGGGTGTTGCGTGGAAATTTCTACCGCACAGCAGGCACTATGGGGGTCATTCCGACCCTGGCGGTCCATGACCGCCAGGGCCGGGGACCGCGGAAGCACCGGCATCAGGCTGGCGGTGCTTCCTGGGCCATTCTGACCGTGGCGGTAAAGCCACGGTCAGAAAAGGTGAACCGGCGGTTTCCCGCCGGTTTACCCCTGGCCCAGGGAATCCTCCATGGCGGCGCTGCTTGCAGCACCGCCATGGGGATTCCGACCCCCTTCCCGCCATCCTGTTCCTGGCGGTTTTTACCGCCAGGAACAGGATGGCGGGAAAGGGTGTCGTGGGGCCCCTGCACTGCCCATGCCAGTGGCATGGGCAATGCAGGGGCCCCCTAACAGGGCCCCATAATGATTTGCTTTGCAGACACTGAAAATCGAGACGGGTGCCACTGCACCCGTCGCACCCCTACAACTCCGCCGGCTCCATTCGGATCCGGCTTCATTGTTGAGGGGGGTTTCCCACTGGGCCGGCGGGCGGCCTTCTGGCAGTCGCCCGCCGGCCCAGCGGGAAAGCCAGAATGGCCGCCGCGGTCTTTTGACCCCCTATGTCTGTTCCTCTCTCGAAGTCAGGCTGTGTCATTCCGGCTTGGCTGTGCGTCAATCCAGTGGGCCGTGAGGCGAACTTCCGGTCGCTACACTGGCACTGCGTCGATCTTCTCATTGCAAAGTCGTGCTGCATCTTCCAGTTCGGCGTGCAGTCAATTTTTCACTGCGATGGAGGCTGTGCGTCATTTCTGGCAGGCAGTGCGTCGATTTTCATTGCACAAGGAGTCTTTCTTGTAGATATGAAGTCTTTTTGGTCCTGAGACTTCAGGGAACAGGAGGCAAGCTCTAGCCAAGCCCTTGGAGAGCACTTCTCACCACAGCCAGAGAGCAGCAAGGCAGCAAGGCAGCAGTCCTTCACAGAAAGTAGTCAGGTGTGTCCTTTGGGAAGCCAGGCAGTTCTTCTTGGCAGGATGCAGGTTCTGGTTCAGGTTTTATTCTCCAGGAAGTGTCTGGGTTGGTAGGAACAGAGGCCCTGTTTAAATACCCAAATGTGCCTTTGAAGTGGGGGAGACTTCAAAGAGTGGCTTTGAAGTGTACAAGGTCCCTTTTCAGTTGAATCCTGTCTGCCAGGGTCCCAGTAGGGGGTGTGGTAGACCTTTGTGTGAAGGCAGGCTACTGTCCTTTGACATGTAAGTATCAGGCCCTCCACCCTCCCAGCCCAGGAAGACTCATTCAAAATGCAGATGTATGCAAGTGAGGCTGAGTATCCTGTGTTTGGGGTGTGTCTGAGTGAATGCACAAGGGAGCTGTCAACTGAACCCAGCCAGACGTGGATTGTAAGGCACACAAGAGTTTAAAAATTGTCATTTCTTAAATAGTAATATTAAATCCATCTTCATCAGTCAGCAGGATTTTGTATCACCATTCTGGCTATACTAAACATGACCTTCCTACTCCTTTCAGATCAGCAGCTACCACTCAAACAGTATATGAGGGTAGCCCCAATGTTTAGCCTATGAAGGGAGCAGGCCTCACAGCAGTGTAAAATTAATTTAGGAGTTTTACACTGCTAGGACATGTAAACTACACAGGTACATGTCCTGCCGTTTGCCTACACAGCACCCTGCCCTATGGGCTACCTAGGGCATACCTTAGGGGTGACATATATGTAGAAAAAGGGGAGTTTTAGGCTTGGCAAGTACTTTTAAATGCCAAGTCAAATTTGGCAGTGAAACTGCACACACAGGCCTTGCAATGTCAGACCCGAGACAAGGTTAAGGAGCTACTTAAGTGGGTGGCACAACCAGTGCTGCAGGCCCACTAGTCGCATTTGTTCTACAGGCCCTGGGCACATTTAGTGCACTTTACTAGGCGACTTATAAGTAAATTAAATAATCCAGTTGTTTATGATCCAATGTTACCATGTTTAAAGGGAGAGAGCGTATGCACTTTAGCCCTGGTTAGCAGTGGTAAAGTGCACAGAGGCCCTCATTCTGACCTTGGCGGGCGGCGCCGCCCGCCAAAGTCCCGCCGTCAGGTTACCGTTCCGCGGTCGAAAGACCGCGGCGGTAATTCTGACTTTCCCGCTGGGCTGGCGGGCGGTCTCCTTCAGACCGCCAGCCAGCCCAGCGGGAAAGAGGCTTCCACGATGAAGCCGGCTCGGAATCGAGCCGGCGGAGTGGAAGCTGTGCGACGGGTGCAGTTGCACCCGTCGCGTATTTCACTGTCTGCGCAGCAGACAGTGAAATACATGTAGGGGCCCTCTTACGGGGGCCCCTGCAATGCCCATGCCAGTGGCATGGGCACTGCAGGGGCCCCCAGGGGCCCCGCGACCCCCCCTACCGCCATAAGGATCTCGGCGGTCCGACCGCCGGGATCTGGATGGCGGTAGGGGGGGTCAGAATCCCCGCGGCGGTGCAGCAAGCTGCGCCGCCGCGGAGGATTCAATGGGGCCGCGGTACACTGGCGGGACCCCGCCAGTGGTGCCGGTCCGACCGCGGCTTTACCGCCGCGGTCAGAATCCCCATTGAAGCACCGCCGGCTTGTCGGCGGTGCTCCCGCGGTCCTCCGCCCTGGCGGTCAAAGACCGCCAGGGTCAGAATGAGGGCCAGAGTCTTTAAACCAGCAAAAACAGTATCTAAAAAGTGAACGGAGTCAGGCACAAGGTTAGGGGTGACCAACCTAAGGCTGTCAGGTCTAACAGATGGCATTTGATATTGGTGCCGCCACCGGCTTCTACACCATGACAAATGTGGGGAAGGGCCTATATGTGACTTTCTTTATGTTGACATGGTCAATGCCATTCACATCGCTGAGCTATTCCTTTTTAGATATTACGTATGTGGGATCTGTATTTAGCTGTCAACCAGTGGTTTGGGCCCTGCTTCTGTATGCAAAAGGGACATAGCTCCACCTGTCTTTCACGTAGTGTGCCAGTCAGGTTGTGGCTGTATTATGTACATATGGGTGCATGTGTGTGTGAAGTGCAATGAATGTGGTGTAGTGTGGCATGTAGCATATGTGTTGCTGTCTGTACATCTGTGTTCCCCTGTCCATGTTTCTTTAGTGTTGCTTATGTATTGTTTCTCCTAAAATGTTGGTGTGTTGTCTGTATAATGATTGGTATGATGGCTTACCTATGAGTAGGCCATTGCCACATTGTCCATCCTGTAACCGCTCGCTGATAGTGAAGTGCGGGAATATGTAGGCATCATGGGCGCTGCTGGGTTATTTGACTAGGATGTTTGTGAAGAGACCACATGGTTCCCCAATAGCCTGTAAGTTTATATAATGAGTGTGTTTGCGGTTTCTGTAGAGGTGTTGCATTGCAGAAGGCGGCACAAGTTCCACATGGGTGAAGTCCATTGCACTCAGCACATGTGGGAACCCAGTAATTTGGTAGAAGCCTTGGTTGATCTCTTGCTGCAGTTGCTGGATGTTTGGGGAAGCACATGTGGTGGGGTGTGAGGAGGATGATTGTGTCCAGAACCTTTGGAAGGAAGCCAAGAAGGGTGGCTGGGAGATATTACTCACTTGTGCACCAGTTGTCTGGAAGGATCATGACGCCAGCATATCGAGGACAGCCAGGTGTTTGGTCATGGGTGGAATAGTTGTTGGAGTTTCCACCCTTGCAGTGATGTCTCCTGCAATGTGGTGCAGCAGGCGTATATTGGTCTCCCACTTCAGACGGTATGTTCAGATGACATCCTGTTCCCTAAATGCTGGGATGGTTGTACGCTGTCAAAATATCCTCTCCCACCTTCTGGGCTGCCTTTGTGGCTGCTGTGGTGGTGTTTGGGCTTGCTGAGATGGTGCTGGTAGGACCTGTTGTCGTCGTTGTTGTCTGCAGAGTTTGCCAAGCTGGATCATTAACAGTTCCATGTTGTCCGGGGGGGGCAATGCTCCTTCATTATGTTTTCTTTAAGTAGTAGCGTGTGGGCCTCATTTTAACACCTGGTCTGACCAGACATTAAAATTTGACACTAATCGGTCTTTACGTCATTTTTAGGGACCGGTTCCTTAATTTGTGTCGTTTGGCTGTAAATATGACACTGGAGGACTAGCATCATTTTCTGGATGGGACCACATATCTTGCATATAATTTTAGCTAAACGACACAAGGTGGCCAAAAAAATTACTCTAACTCTAATATTTTGTTGTTAGATGGGTATAGCGACAAAATATAAATATGACGCTACGTTAGCTCCGCATTTGCATCAAAGTAAATGGCGCAAAGGTGGCGCTAAGGTTTCTTAAATATGGGCCATGGTGTTCTTCTCTCTATCCACCTGAGAGATGTTCTTTTCCTTGTCACCCCATATTGACCATTCTTAGTGCAATTGGATATCTTTCTTTCTTACCCAGTGGGATTGTAAAAGGAGATGACACTACATGCCAGCCAAGGCCAGGTTAGGTAGCAGAGAGGTAAATCCCATGCTCAGAAGATGAATGCACACATGTTCAAAGGAGGAGGGAATTAAGTAAAATGGGAAGGCTCCTATGTGGAAAACAAAAAAAGACTAAAACCTATTAGAATTGTGAACATACAACCAGAAGAGGACTACAGTCACTTCTAGGAAAATAAAAAAGGGACAGTGTGGAGAAAGCGATATCAAAAAGCAAAATCTGGACGTAGCAAAGACAAATGTGTTTTTTTAGAATGAAAGATGTATGGGCAGGCCGTTCTGTTCCTAATCATAGGCATGTAAGTTTCAGTAAGGCCGACAGGTAATAGATGGGTAAACGGTCAGCTTGACTGCTCATCTTCAAATGGACTGTCCTTGGTTAAACAAAGTTCAGGGACGGGCTGAATCTCTAAGCACATTTCTAGAATTACTCTCAATATTATGATTCAGTGCTCTCTAGTCATCGACCACTAGAGGCAAAAGTGTGTACCCTATTAACAGTAAAACTGTTTGCATATGGTGTTAGCTACAAAAGACGGTTTCCATTGTGAATTTAGCTGAAAAAATGATGTGTTCTTTGAAGTGCTTATGTGCAAAGAACATGTAAGTCGAGTGTCATTTTGAGAAATAATGCATTCCAAGCCTTACTAAAATCATCCATTTCGTTTTACGTCCTCAATTTTTATGACTATCACCATCGTCAGCAACCTTATGAAAATGTTGATGCGAGTGGCGCCTGCAATTGCTTCTGTTTAACATGTTGTAAAGAATATTTATTTCCCTTCCACGTCATGAAGTCTGGATCTGTAAACCAGGTAAGACCAATAATTTAAGGAAACAACATACACTAATGATTTCTGGTAGAGTAGTTGTGGGCAATACCATATATATGAGTACATTTAATGCAGTGCTTAATTAAAGTGTGAATAAAAATGTGCTGGTGCCCAAAGCCCTCCTCTTAAACACGCAGCTGCCGCTGCCATTAAATGTGAGAACACGGAAACTGAGGCAGCGTAATCCTGAAGCCAGGGCGGGCCTCTTCAATCCATTTAAAGCCACTCCCTGTCCCTTCAACTCACTCTTGCAGCTTTCTGCTTTCACGCATTGTGACGCTTTTTCGTTTTTCTCTTCCCCGTCTTTCCCACATGTGCCTTTTGCTCACAGTAAATGCTTGAGACAGAAAAATAAGTGCCGGCCCTCAAAAATAAGTGCTGGTGTTCCGCACCCGAAACAACAAGCACAAATTAAGCATTGGAATAATGTCATGTCTGTGGAACTGGCTTTACTCTTTCTGTTTCAGCTCTGCGGCTTTAAGATGTAAGGCATCTTCTACATGAAATTCACTGTATCTCTGTCGGTCAATGACATTAATAATTTAAATTAGTTCTGCATGAAAGCAGTTTTAATAATCTATAAAGGCTGGTCTTAGAGACCATCAATTATATATTTCAATTTCTCATGAAATCCGATTCCTGAGAATTCAATTAAAGCGACATTTTACTTTCAATGTTCTTTAACTGAAGTAATTATGAATAATGGCTTAAAAACCTGTGTAATGCCTTTTACAAATAGTTCTGTTATATTCTATGAATATTTATTTAGAGACAAAATAGCACTCGCAATATAGTGTTTACACTAATCATTGCTTTCCACATATTGTAGTTTTGTTTAAAAGTGTGGGACAGTTCACAATGGTAGAAATATTTAAATATTTGAGAATTTATGATAACATTATTCATACGCAATGGCCCTGGATGTTACATTAGCCATCACTTCACTTTTTTTTACATTGTTCCATATTCTTCTTTTAATTGTCCTCTTGTTTCTTTTGGTACATCAGTGGTAGATATTATAGGTCAATGGGGGTACTGACCAAGGACATTACCCCCATGTCTTATCCTCTCATCATAGTGGGAGTGTGGAGTTTCCTAAATGCTATTAACATCTGCAACTCGTGTTCAAATGTATGAATTTTCTGTAGTCAATAATGAGAGTTGCAGTTACATTTTAGGGATTTTATCAATCATTAGTTTTTAGATCGTTTTCTTTATTAATCAAGCATAAGTTACAGAACATAGCATAAAGCGTGTCCCATAAATCTGATCCCTATTCTATAATTCTAAGTCAGAAAACTACATTGAAGTAGAGTAACTCCTGAAGAGTTCCTTATAGAAGAGTAATCAAGGCTCAGCAATAGTAAGTCATCTGAGTCAGAAAATATCAAGCAATGTAATGTAAAATAGCAAAAAAGGAACAAACATCTGAAAGTCAGTCTACCCAGTAGAGCTATCTAACTCATAAAGAGTAAATATGTCAGCAAAGAGACATAGCGAAATGGTCTGAAGCTTCTCAAAGCCACTGTTCTTTGCCTGGGACACTTGTACATGAAATGCAACAGTGCAACTGTATAACAAATGTTTCAGATAAGTTGTGCAAAAAAAAATGAGGAAATGAGAACATGTAAGACAGAAACAGTCTCTGTCCAGAAGGCAAGTTTAAACTAAGAGAGTTCTAAATACAAGATATCTATTTTGTAGAAACTTTAACTACTCTGCAACAATTAGAGGTCTTCTCATACATGTGTTTCTGGGAGCAAAGACAGCTGTGTAAGTTTTATGTATGATAACATTTAGTCATCTTTCACACACATCTTCACAATAGAAGCCTATTCATAAATAAGCTAATTTGAGACTAGTTTAGCAAGTGTTAAGATTCCAATGCAATTCAACCAGTTAAAAATGATAGATGAATATAACTTTCTTAGCATAGGAAGTTTGCAGCATATGAAACCATTCAAAGACACAAAGAATAATCTCTGCTGAGCTAAAGCAGTTTCAAATTTGTTACCTTTAGCAAATGGAGCATTTGTTAGACCTACAATTCACTCATACGGGCTATTAATTAAATGTAAGTTATTTTTATTCAAATGTCTAGCGATAGTGCTAACATCTCAGGCAATCCACCCTATGGCAGGAACCGCTACACAAGTGTGCTTGAAAACAAAGCTAAACACCATAGGCACATACAAATTCACTCCACCACAACCACTTTCTGCTTCCCTTCTTTTCCTACCAGACTGGGATTAGTATGTAGAGACAGAAGGTGTTTTCTCCACTATCAGCTTTTTTTGCACTTTAATTAGCTCCTCCTCACCCACGTGTTATAGCTGGAGCAGTGAGCTTTTTTTCCATAAGGATTTGAAGATTCAAGCTGGGGACTCTGTCCTACAATGTTGTTCACTGCTGTTACAACTACCACTCCATTGTACAGGCATAGAGGTAGGTGAGTACTAGGAGGCTTTAGCTTGATCCTGATGTCAAGGGATGAGATTATGGTGGTTAGGTGGTATACATTTAGCTGGGCCAGGCCTGTCCATGTGAGAATGTAGAAAGATTTTGGGGCATATTTATACTCCGTTTGCGCCGAATTTGCGTCGTTTTTTTCGACGCAAATTCGACGCAAAACTAACTCCATATTTATACTTTGGCGTTAGACGCGTCTAGCGCCAAAGTACATGGAGTTAGCGTCATTTTTTGGCGTGAACACCTTCCTTGCGTTAATGATATGCAAGGTAGGCGTTCCCATCTAAAAAAATTACTCCGATGCTATTGCGTCGTATTTATACTCCCGGGCAAAAATGACGCCCGGGAGTGGGCGAGACTAAAAAACCCGCATTTGCGTCGGATTTTAGCGCCTGGGTCAGGGCAGGCGTTAAAGGACCTGTGGGCTCAGAATGAGCCCAGAGGTGCCCTCCCCTGCCCCCAGGGACACCCCCTGCCACCCTTGCCCACCCCAGGAGGACACCCAAGGATGGAGGGACCCACCCCAGGGAAGAAAAGGTAAGTTGTGGTAAGTATTTTTTTATTTTTTTATTTTTGGCATAGGGGGGCCTGATTTGTGCCCCCCTACATGCCACTATGCCCAATGACCATGCCCAGGGGACAGAAGTCCCCTGGGCATGGCCATTGGGCAAGGGGGCATGACTCCTGTCTTTGCTAAGACAGGAATCATGTTAATGGCGTCTGGGCGCCAAAAAAAAATGGCGCAAATCGGGTTAAGACGTTTTTTTTGCCTCAGCCTGACTTGCCCCATTTTTGGACGCCCAAACGCCATTTTTCCCTACGCCGGCGCTGCCTGGTGTACGTGTTTTTTTTTCACGCACACCAGGCAGCGCTGGTCGGCTAACGCTGGCTAACGCCATTCAATAAATACGGCGCCCGCATGGCGCTTCAGAATGGCGTTAGCCGGCGCTAAGTTTTTTGGCGCAAAACTGCGTTAGCGCAGTTTTGCGTCAAAAAGTATAAATATGGGCCTTTGTGTTCTGCTTGTTCCATGTTCTTCCTTTAATTGTCCTCTTGTTTCTTTTGGTGCATCAGTGGTAGATGTTATCTGTCACTGGTGGGACTCGCCAAGGATGTGGACTCCATAAACATTACCCCCATGTCTTATTCTCTCATCAAAGTGCTAGGCTGTCCGACCTCTGACAGGACTAACTACTCAAGCATGTATGAAAACAAAACTAATCGCCATAGGAATATAATAGTCCCTTCCTCCACAACTAGTTCCTGCTTTTGTTCTTTTCCCACCAGACTGGGATGCCTATACACCGACATAAGGACTAAGGTGAGTTTGTTCCCTTTGATCCTTCTTCTCGTCCAGGTGCTCTAGCTGGAGCAAGAAGATTTTTTCATAAAGAGAAGATTTGAAATGGAAATTCTGTCCTCTGACTTTGTTTACTTGTGTGACAGCTACCAATACTTTCCTTAGGGACATGATAGTCCCTTCCATGACAAGCACTTCTTGATCTCATTCTTTTCCTACGGAACTGGGGTGAGTATACACTGACAGAAAGGCTAAGGTAGAGCAGGGTTTCTCTGTTGAGTGTTTACATCTGACTATCAGGCAGTTGCCCAGTGGTGTTGGCTTAGTGACTGCAGAGAATAAAGAAGATCTATAAAGACCACAACATCTTTTATGCTGATTTGCTGCCACTATACTAGGCAACCCATAAATAAGGATGTTGCTGCCCCTAGCATGACTTGTAAATAACAATGGAGCCAGTGCCTAACACTTCAAGTCAGGCAGTGGCAGAGGAGGGAAATGTTCTGATTATTGTGTGATCTGATCATCAGGCTATGAGTGATAAGCAGTCAGCTCTGCTTTATCCCAGTTTAGCTCAAAATACCAAAAAACACTCCAAATGAGGAGGAAGACACTGAATTACTTTAAGAGGAAATATTTTGAAGGGGCACAACTTCAGGGGTTTCTGAAACACATAAGACAAATGCTTGTTTTCAAGCAAAGGGAGCTCCCTGCAGACAAGTTTTTTGTTGAGTATAACTCTCCTCCAGCTGATGACCTCCCAGTTCATGAGGCCATAGAGAGCATGGTTCAAAATGAATGGAAAAAGATTAACAAAATTAACTTACAGCTTTTTCTATTTAGAAGATGTGGTCTAGAAATATATAAGGAGAAATTCCTTCAAGTTCCCAAAGTGAGCACCATTTCGGCAGGCATGTCTTCTTCATTGTACTTGGCATTGGAGGAAGCATCTTTATCAGATACACAGATAGAAACATGGGGGGTTCACTTAAGAGAGCATACCCTGCATCCAACTTTTCCTTATGTCCCTCAACTTACGCAGCATATGTGACACAAAGGGGTATATTTCAGAGCCACTAGCGCCTCTGGGGCATCACCTTTAGTGATGCTCCGGTGGCGCTGTGCCCTGCACCATATTTACAAGGTGGCATTAAGCCTCTTTTTGTGGCTTAACACCATCTTGTACATACGGTCCCTTCACATGCAGCCCTTTGTGTGGAAGGGGCGTGCAATGGGTGTTGCTGTGGGCGTGCCACATCAACACTCATTGCATTTTGATGCTGCCTCAGATTTACAAGATTTTGTAAACCTGAGGCAGCGCCAAAATCTAATGCCACCCCAGGGGTGAAGTTAGCGAGGTACAACGTGGGGGAATACTTTTATACCTCCTCCTTTTTGCTTTTTCTATATGTGCTGCATTCTGCGGCACGTATAGAAAGAGCAAAATGCCAGACATGATTGTTTATTTGCGGGAAGGTGTCCCTTGCTGCACATAAATAATCATTTCAAAATGCCGCACACACAGTAGTGCCAAATCGCCATTAGTGATTGTTTGTGTGCAGGAATGGACAACTTCCCACACATAAAAAATCAAACCCCTCAATGCAGACCTCCTTGCACGATGGTGTCTGTGTTGGTGCTAGACAGCTCAGTTCAGCACCAGCGAAGGGGATAACACAGGGGTGTGCCGTATTTAATTAAATACGGCGCATTCCTGCATTGTGAAAATGACAGAGCGCTGTGCTGCCAATTTTGGTTCAGCATCGTGCTAGGTCTTTTTCTTTTAAATATGGGCCAAAATCTTTTGAGGGACTTCAAAATATTATATGATTGTATCCAAAATCAAAAGGATGCAACTGGAGATTTTGCTGAAACTTCTCCTTGAGTTCCTCTCAGACATTTAATTTGATTCTCTATGGTCTTAAGTTACAGCAAGATGTGGAAATTTGATCAGTTTCGAAATTCTTTGGTTCTTCACCTTCCTTTCCAGGTGACAAGTTGTACCTGTTTATAGCTGGATGACTTGGTTAAAAAAGGCGGGAGAGATAAAGAAGATTCCCCAGTCATTCAAGCCCTTTACTCCTAAGAAGTCCTTTATTCAGAAGAGACTAGCTCAAGCTTTACAAAACAGGCTTCCCTTTTGAGACCGGGCTCCAGGAGCCAGAGAAGGAGGAAAAACCCAGCCACTTTAGCAGTTTGTCTGGGTGAAATTCTGCAGATTTACAAAAAAACTCTGCAAGATTCCACAGAGTGTCATGAGTGGACGGAATGTGGGCATGTTGCATTGCATGTGCTGACTGCTGGAGCTGGGAACTTGTTCTTTACTGTAAAACCAGCACAAACAGCACCACACAGTGCACCGGAGGGTGCTGATTCTTTCTGCTGCTCAAGTAGATTTTGTACTCAAACTGCAGCTTTCTCAAAGTGAACAGTTGAAACCTGTTATGACTGCCGGCATTGGGAAATCTCACCAGGAGGTGTTCTAGCACCCACAATTACTCTTGGGGATGCAAATTCTCGCTCGAGCTTATTATCTTAAAATTGGTGAGCCATGCGCAAAAAAAAACTCTGCCGCGCAGTGGTTGGCGGAGCTTTGCTGGAACTCCAAGGGGAGTGCACGTGGCCAAAACTCTGCAAACTCTGCCAGCCCTATGCAGCAGCCATTGAATGAACAACAGAAACAATAACGATCAACATGGTAAGTTGGGAAGAAGAATAGCATTCTATTTTGAAAAATAGCAAGAGCGGAATGGCAAGATTCAAAAGAGTTTCAGCTTCTATCAGCTCACCCCACTGCCAAAAGGTGCCTCAAAGACTCAAGCAATGGGTCAAGCGATTTAAGCCCTATTACAGAAGAAAGCAGTAGTCACAGTTCCATCTTGCCTGAAGTCTAAGGTTCTACTCAATTCTGTTTCTGGTTATCTAGTTTGACAGCAGTTTCCGTCCTGTTTTAGATTTAAAAACCCTAAACAAATTTGTGAAGTCCCTGACTTTTAAAATTATTTTCTTTCAAAGTGTCATCACATTTGTTTCCAAGAAAGATTTCCTCAAAACTGTGGACTTACAGGATGCATATTTCTATGTTCACATACATCCAGCCTCACATAGGTTCCTACATTTCACAGTCGGAAACTATCACTCTTAATTTACAGACCTACCCTTTGGCATCTCCCTGATGGTCTTCACCAGGGTACCTACTCCAGTGGTGGCTCATATCCATGTTCTTGCTTTTCAATTGTTCCCTTTCCTGAATATCTTGCTAATTGTAGCATATTTGTTTTTTCATGCAAAGGAACAGGTAAAACTGGTTTGTGCTACTCTAAACTCCCTTTGCATCATCAAAGAGAAATTCCAGTTCCTACCAACACATCAGACGAACTTTCTAGAGCCTCTTTTCAACACAGAGAAAGCATGAGCCTTCCTTCCAGAAAAACAATGACTGAACTTACAAACACAGTTACTGCAGTAACTCCAGGCAGAGTCAACCTTGGCTTGCCAGTGGCTTAAGGTTCAGGGTGTCATGGCCTCTTGTACAGCTGTGGTTTCTATGGTTACGGTATCACCAAAAGAATCTTGTTCTTGATATTGTATCCGATTGGTTTCATTCCTCAAGGAATTATGTTCAGATTCCCGTCCCCCAATGTATAATTTAAGATCTCCAATGGAAGTTGCTCATGAAGAATCTTCAGAAGGGTGTTCTCATGTTGGAACCCCTTCCTCAGGCCTTTACCACAGATGCCAGAAAGTGGGGTTGAGGAGCAACTTTGGGAGATTGGGAGGCTCAGGACAGCTGCTCGACTTTCAAGATCCGATGCTCCTCGATCGGACAAGAGTTGGCAGCAATTTGCAGTTCTCTTCATGTCTTTGCAGATTCCCTCATTGAGAAACATGTTGTTTAGAGGACAGACAACCTAGTCACAAAGGCAAGCAAACAGGGGAGAGCAAAGTTCCTGACTCTAGCCATTTTATCCAATGGCCTTTTCCTGGGAGGAGATTAATCTTGTATTGCTGAGGGTTATGTACATTCTGAGGAAAGACACTTTGCAAGCAGACAGCTCCAGGCAGAATCTACCCTCCTTGACACATTTGCATCACAAATAGGAGGCTTTCCTGTATATAATGGATCAATTGTATCAATCTACCATATACCTCGTTGCATCTCCACAAACACTCTTCTTCCACGATTCTGCTTAGAGTTAACCTGCAAGGAAGCTTGGGAGAGAGATGCCTTGACAGTTTGCTGGCCTCAGAGGCTCCTGTACGCTTTCCATTCAATTTCTCTTCTGCAGAGTCTGTGCCAGAGGATTCAGGGTGTTAGGGGGTAGAGGACCTTGGGAATCTTCATAGCTCCTTACAGGATGAAGATGCCATTATTGTCTTTCTTAAATCAGTTGGTGATGCAGCCTAAAATTCTTCTTCCCCTTTTTTTTAAGCCCCTCCAGTTTCAGGCTCTAACAGCCAAACAGTTAAATAATAGTAAATGTGCCCCTAAGTGTTTGTTTTTGTCCAAAAACATATGATATCCAGAGTAAACAACTGAGCTGCAGTTTACAATAATTTTTTGGTGCGCAAGACATGTAGAAATTCGTATGGTAAAATATACTGAATGAAAAAGCAGTATATTCAAAACCAATGTATTTTTTTAATTTGTACAAGATGTTGAGTTTAAAAATGGTGTTTTTTTGTACACCTCTTTGCTTACACAATATCTTGTATGATGATTGTTTTCATATCTTTGGTATGTGATGTCTTTAGTATAAAATATGAAAAGAATAATCACGCCAGATATTGTGTCCTGTACCCTTTTTCAATAACATCGGTTATGATAAAAGTTACTTAACAGGTTTGCACACTTTCAAAACAAGTAGAAATGTTGGTGAATAAGTCGCACTGGACATTTGTTTGATTTATTACACTTACTCTGAATCTCATGGGCAATCAGGATGGTTCTTTTGTAGTATACATAAGTTCCCTAACAAGCACTTCAAAATTTAGTCAAACCTTTAACATTTTTCCGCACAGGGTATTCCATGAAAATGTGGCTTATGGTCTGTCCACCAGTATGTACAGTGTGGGGACTATAATGCACTTGTCAATTGGCAAACAGAACACCTACCACATTCTAAGGTGAATAAAGGTGTTGAGCAGGACATTGGGAAGTCCATGGTTTACTGAAGTAGACAAACTACAAATCTGTGGCTGCTTGCCTAGTGAAGTAGTGGCCCATGGAAGGTAAGTATCCATGCACAGCCATTGAAAGTTTTACCTAAAGGCTGTGTCAGGTTAGTCAATTTCCCAGTACTTCACTTTAATATGATACAACAAAAAAGCAAGTAGGAAAACACAGGGCTGGCTGAGATGGGCACTGGGGATGGTAAACACAACTCTCCTTCCTTGTTCACTGCTGAGAGCATACTTTACACTGATGACATGGTCAAGCCTTATTAGGTGTTTCAGGAATGCGATCAGCAAAGAGTCACTCCTGCAGTCTTGCAATGTCCTCCAGGGACATATAAAGTGTTGGCTACTGCTTCTGTAGCAGAAAGACCTTCAATAACAGACAACTAAAAGTCAAGGAAAGACATGAATCTTCATGTGGAAATCTGACAATAAACAACATATGCATTGTGTGTTGCCATCTGGATCAGGAGGCTAAACATTTTCTTGTACAAAGTGCATGCTTTATTACTCGCATTGTATGGTTGAAGAACAAGGTAATTTTTATCCACTCAGCACATGCAATTGTTGTAATCAAGCATACAGGTGGGCTTGTGAACTTCAGCCATCTGACTACAAACCATGACGGGGAAGTGCTACCTTCATGAAATGTAGGGAGCATGTACACATCATGCCTATCCAAGAACTTGACTGCAAGAAGTCATTTGGATCTCAACGCAGTGCTCTGGGATTT
This sequence comes from Pleurodeles waltl, assembly GCF_031143425.1. NCBI lineage: Eukaryota > Metazoa > Chordata > Amphibia > Caudata > Salamandridae > Pleurodeles > Pleurodeles waltl. Next base: position 837,035,353 of record NC_090437.1, read on the forward strand.
CTTGAGCTTCTTACAAACAAGCTCCTGTGGGAATCTTTTGCAGCAACAATGAACTGTACCACAGACCACTGTACCCGCTTCGTACAGTCAACTGAACAGTTCTAATTCTGTATAGAAATGTTCCACATAAAGGTTATAACCTTTGTGAATGAGTGGCTGGACAAGCTCCCATGCAATCTGTCCTGTGGCTTCTAGCATAGAAAGGCAACTTAGAGGGTCTAGAGTGAAGTCCTTCCCTGTACACACTCTTGAGTTGTACACATAGCCAGTAGAGCTCTCTCATAGCATGTACAGCTTGATGCCAAAGAGAGCTGTTTTGCCTGTAATGTACTGCCTGAACAGCAGCCACCCTTAATACAGGATCAAGAGCTCATCTGTGGCTATATTCTGTCCAGGAGTTTAAACTTCTGGAAACCTGGCAGGCAAATGTTCCATAAAAGGCCAAATAACCTGTCATGGTCTTGATGGTCCAAGGAAAATGCAGCAGAAGTGTCATTGAAATTCAGTATGCTCTGCAGTAGCAAAAAATGATCTCTGCTCATGTATGGTACAAAGATGGGGGTTACCCAAACCGTGCAAGTGAAAGGGAGTCTAATGGCGTGACCTAGAATCAGGCGGTAGGGTGCCTCACAGCTCTCTCAGACAATGTTTGGAATGCAAATTTGCCTGCTGTACAATTTGCTCAAGAAAGTCAACATCCAAAAAGAGATGGAAGTAGTGAATTGGCAGAAAGTTGGCTGTATCGACTTTATAACCAGTGTCACCAGTGAAAAGTGGAACTTGGGACTGAACTGAATTGGAGGGGCTACCAAGAGAGCACTCTGTCTGTGACTGCCGCCGCACAAGCCTGCTCTCTAGGTTGGTCTAACCTACTATTGCTGTCCCATTGTACAGACTGTGCTTGCAAAGGGGCAGCATGACTGTCATCATTGTGTACCTCATAATCACTGGAAGATGAGTCATTGCATGGAACTATGCTAACTGAAAAATCACTTCCAGGTTCTGCTCCATTGAAACCTTTGTTTTTTTCAGTGAAGTTTTATGTTTTTTTTTAACGCAAAGTACGTTTCATTACTACATGTTAATCCAACCACCAGTGTGCACGGTCTTCAGCAGTGTATGTCAGGGGGTGGTCGTAGGGCCTGGTCTCTGGCCAGGCCCTGCAGCCATCCCCCTACAACCACTTAACCCCACACTGTACACAGCCAGAGGCCATTCACGGCGGGGATTCACTGCAGGATCTGGCCTGAGGGCAGACCCTGCAGCCAATCCCCCTAACCACCCAACCCCATGCTGCGCATGACCTTCGGCCATGCTCAGCTGGAGTTGGCCACAGGCCTGTCTCTGTGGGTGAGAATAGGTGTGAGAGGGTGTATCTGGATTTAAGAGTGGCTGTGAGAGTGTCTGTCTGGGTGTGAAAGTGGGTGTGAGAGTGTCTATGTGGGTGTGAGATTGTCTGGTTGTGCTCCAATAAATAAAAGATGAATTCACCTCCATGGATGTTTTTCAGTACGGAATTGTGAATTAAACACACTTGCTTTGCCTTCGCCAAGCTAGGAGTTAGGATAATTTGTCCTTTCCAGAGTGGAGCTCCACCGGGGCATCTGTTAGGATTATATTTGTAAGTGCTTCCTGGTGAGGTTAAGTTTCTGTGAAATGAACATTGTCAGAACAGAAGCTCACCTGCTCCTTTATCCAACAAGAGTCCATAGTTTGCACAAAATGTCTACCCAACTAGAGTGCTTTCTACTGGTTAGTGCTACCTCATTGAGTAAATGTGCAGTGTGGGTAGGTGAGCTGCGCGGCCCACCTCCTCTGGCCGATTCTGGACCCACAGCCCCAATCCCCCGGGGGCCCACTACAATTCCATCTGGAGGGGGAACTCAGCCCCCCTCCCCAGCCCTTGACCCCCAGACCCCAACCCCCCCCAAACCCAGCCTTTAATAAATAGATGAGGGAAGGCATGTGGCCCCACTTCCCAGCCAATTGCAGCTCCTGGGACCCCATCCCACGGGGTCCGGCCTTAATATATTTGTTTACTTTTTTAAAGGGGGGGCCCACAGGGCCTCCCTCCCCCATCCAATCTCAGCCGTAGGGACCCCATTTCCCAGGGCTTGGCCATCTCTCCTGGAGGCCCTCAGGAGAGATGGCCAGGGGGCAATGGGACTGCAGGGGGAGCCTTCTAGGCCCCTGTGGTCCCAGCTGGCTCTCCACCTCCTGTGGGAGCCGGCATTGCTGTTACAGATAGGGAGCTGCTAAACATGCAGCTCCCTGTCTGTGAGAGCAATAGTTTCCTCTGTTTCCCCACCCACATGTCTGTGGGTGGGGAAACAGAGGAAACCTCTTCTTCCAGCAAGCAAGAGCTATTTGACAGCTCTTGCTTTGTTGGAACCGGAGTGTTTGCTCTGACTTGACAGGAGCTGTCAAAGCTTCTGCCAAATCAGAGGAAACAGCTATGTCCTGGAGGTGGGCACCCTGGGACATAGCAAGATCTGGCCCTGGAATGTGGCCATCCCCAGGGCCATTCATGGTTCTATGAGTGGGGCAACAAAGCCCCCCTCCAGCATTGCATTTGCCTCAGGGAGGCTGTGGTCCCTGGGGCTGGGACACTGCAACGGACCCACTTCATTCTTTTATTTCAGCCCTGGGGAGGTGGCGGTCCCTGGGGCTGGGAGAACTGCCCCTAACCACCCAACCCCATGCTGTGTAGTGTCTCTGTGAATGGGTGTGTGAGTGTCTGTGTGGGTTTGTGAGTGTATGTGTGAGAGTCTGAGGGGGTCTATGAGTGGATGCGTGAATGTCTGAGTGGGTCTCGCAGAGGGTGCATGAGTGTCAAAATGGGTCTGTGAGCGAGTATGTGAGTCTGATTGGATCTGTGAGTGGGTGCGTGAGTCTCTGAGTGGGTCTGTGAGTGGGTGTGTTAGTCTTTGAGTGGGTCTGTGAGTGGGTGCTTGAGTCTCTGGGTCTATGAGTGATGCATGATTGTGTAAATGGGTCTGTGAGTGGGTGCATGAGTGTCTGGGTGGACTTTTGAGTGGGTGGGTGAGTCTCTGAGTGGGTCTGTGAGTGGGTGCATGAGTGTCTGTGTGAGTGTCTGAGTGTGTCTGTGAGTGGGTGTGTGAGTGTCTTTGTGCGTGTGTCAGTAACTGTGTGAGTGACTCTGTAACAAAGGAACCTCACCTACCCTTTGATCCAAAAAAAAGTCCACAGCTTTGCATGCAATGTTTACTCAAGTGGAGTTCTTTCTATCTCCTTGGGTAAATGTCTAGTATTTATTCTACACTACAGCTGCATAATGGAGCACAAGAAAATGTCACCAGTGACCTTGTGAGCATTTGGCAACATGATTGTTCCTTGTGCGTCTTTCTCCAGAATTCTGTGAGAACAGGAATCCTCCCAAAGAGAGCACAACTAGACTACAAAGATGCAAATCTCCACCAAACCAAGGTCCTTCCTCTTTTCTGTATGAAGTAAGTTCTTCTGTGTTTTTTGGAGATGTCCTCCTAATCCTTGATATCAAGAATGTGCCATCAAAACTAGTGGGAAGCGCATTGTGGGGCCTTTTTGGAAGCTGTCCCTGATCCTGGCAAATGGGGGGAAGACACATGCTTGCTACTAAGGTAGATTGTGGGGGTCAAGTGGGTGCGGCTTCAGGGAGATTTGCACATTTGCATAATTGGAGCAATTTAAAGGGAGCACCATTGGGGAGAGGGAAGGCACGGCCAGCCCCCCTGGCCAATTTCAGCCCCATGGACCCATCACCCTCTATTCAATGGAAAAGGAGGGCTATGCCCTCCCCTGGCAGATTTAAGCCTTGGGGACCAGATCCCCTGGGGACCAACTATATTCAGTGGGGGAGTGGGGCAACATGGCCTCCTCCCCTGGCAAATTTCCACCACAGGTACTCTTTCCCCTGGGGACCAGCCTTAATATATATTTTATATATCATCTGTCCTGTGTTCCCCGTATGGCACCCAATGTGCAATGGGACCATGGGGGTAGCCACAAGGGCCAGTGGTCCCAGTTGGCTCCCCACCACCTGTGGAGCCAGCACTGCTGTCACAGATAGGGAGCTGCTAAACATGCAGCTCTCTTTCTGTGAGAGCAATTGTTTCCTCTGTTTCTATGCCTGCATGTCTGTGGGCAGGGAAACAGAGGAAACCTCCATTTCCAGCAAGCGAGAGCTGTTTGACAGCTCTCACTTGGTGGAACCTAAGTGTTTGCTCTGACTTGGTGGGAGCTGTCAAAGCTCCCAGCAAGTTAGAGCCAACAGCTATGCTCCAGGGGTGGGCACCCTGGGACATATCAGGAGACGAATCTGGGGCATGGCAGTCCCCAGGGTCATTATTCACTCCTTAAGGAGGGCCTTGCTGCCCCATCCAGCATTTGACATTTTCCCCATGGACGTGATGGTCCCTGGGGCTGAGGGTCCACAATGGATCCCCTTCCTTATCTTTTTTCAGCCCTGGGGAGAATACAGTCCCTGGGGCTGTGGGGGGGACTGTATGGGCCCTCCTTCATGTGGAATAAATTGCCTGGGGGAGATAGTGGTCCCCAGGGCTGTGGGCAGAGCCACACAGGCCCCCTGTGTTAATTTAATTTTTTGTCCTGGGGAGATGACATTCCTAGGGCTGTGGGGGGCGTCGTGTGGGCCCCAGTGCTAATTTAATCTCCAGACCTGGCAAAGTGGCGGTCCCTGGGTGTTAGAAATGGGGTTTCTGGTTGGCTAGGGTATGCACCTAAGCCAGGCAAAACCCACCCACTTTAGTCAGAGTGAGGGATTTACATACCCAGGATAGCCCCTGCTCACTCCCTTTGTAGCATGGCACAAGCAGTCAGGCCTAACCTTGAGGTAATCTGTAAAGCGTTTGCACAACACACACAACACACGTGATGCACTATTCCCACCACAAATGAAACACAGCACCAAGTTATATAAAAATAAACTGTATTGTACACAACATCATTAGACCAAACATAACATGTCAGTAAAAACCCAAGCTGTTGTCAGAACATCACAAAGTATGATTACTCTGCGGAAACCAGCAGTAGTCACATAAAACACATAGGTTACTGATTATTCTGCAACACAAGCAGTAGTCAGGAAAACATTACTAAAGAAAGGCACTCATCATAAAATCATCATAAATGCCCATAAAAGGAACATTAGCAAATGCATGGCAAGTCATAGGAAACAGATTAGCATAAATGCCGGTAACCATGACATTAGCAACAAGTATGACATTAAAATCGTACCTGTCTCACTATGTGCTCGGCACCTGGAGTGCCACGATGAAAATGGGGTCCCCTGTTCTCCTCTGCACCTAAATGGGGGCAGTTTTTTTTATGTTTGAGGGGAGGGAGATGGCACGCACCACCTCTGATTTTATGCAGGAGCCCATCCTGGGACCCACGCCTGAAGTAGGGCACCCACACACTCTGCTGGCCCCCCGGGGCCACATCTGGCCCTCCCGGGGGAAGCAGAGGACACAGAAAAAGGGGACAAGTGGTGTGGGGGGCTTCCGATGAGGCTTCCTCCCCACCCGCAACCTCTGTGCAAAGAGGGGGGACCCAGCAGGAGCTTGGGACCACTCTTGAGGTTTCCTGTGTGAGCCTCACAACAGAAATGGGGGCCTATTGTAGTGGGGTTACTTTGATGAGACTTTCACCCCGGTCTTACAACTATGCCCACACCTGCACGGTGCGCAAGCCTCCTCTAGCCCTCCCGGGCCATGACAGTGAAGGCACCAAAGTGGATCCCTGTTTGTGCCCCAGGGGGCACTTCTTATTGGCACCACCAGGAGTGCCCCTGCTCCCATCTTCCTTTCTCTCGTGCCCCAGAGGCACGTTGGACAGCACACTTCTGACATGCTCGTTGTTTTCTGAATGCCCGGGTTGCGGTGATGATTCCTGCATTCCGTCAAGCGCTTCCCAAAGCACAAGGCCTATGAAAAGACAGCGCTCCCCTGGTGCTTTAACAAATAAAGTGAGGTGCTCTCTATGTGCCAAGGCATCAGGCAGAGCGCTTCTCCAGGTGCTATCAAGGCAGTTGCAGGGGCCAGGGGCCAGAGCAACGAGCTCCTAGGGACAAAAAGGCATGTGGTAGAGGTAGAGGAAGGCCAGCACCCTACAGGCAGGTAGGGGCGATCTCCCAACCACCCTAGCAAAGCCAGTATAGCCCAAGCCTAGGAGGACAGCTGGTAAGCAGGGCAACAAGCAGAAAAGTGATACTGATTAGTTCTTCGTGCTCCCTGGTAGAAGCCAGGCAGAAGGGCAACACACGGAAGGGCAGTCCAGATGAGTCCTTTGCACCTTCCAGTAGCCTCTCTGGCAGGGGTTTGGTCCCAATTCCGAAAAGTGCTTTAAAAAACTAGGGAAAAATCCCATGTACCTATACTCAGGCTTACAATTCCTCCTGGTGACCTAGCAGACCACAGGTCAGCTGAACAGCAGCAGTCCGATGCATACAATTCCTCCTGGTGACCTAGCAGACCACAGGTCAGCAGAACAGCAGCAGTCCAATGCGGTTCCTGATCAGTCCGCCTAGCAGCATTATGTGTCCAAAGTGCTTCTTGCTTCTTCTTGTTTCAAGAAGTCTCTTATCATGGGGAAACCCCCCTGTACTTATACTCAATTTTGCACAATACTTACAAAAAGGGGGATAGAGGGTTCCAACCAGATACAACTGGTTCTAGGAGTGTCTCCTCTCTCCTACAGCACAAGCTCCAGACATCAGTTGGGGGTAAACAAGCCCTTTGTGTGAGGCTAGGGCACAGCCTTTACCGATGCTAGTGTGCCCGCCTCCCCTTGTCTCAGCCCAGGAAGACCATTCAATATGTAGATGCACCTCTGTGACACCTTCACCCTCCCTGTGTACAGGCTGTCTGAAAAGTATGCACAAAGCGGAGCTGTCACTCTGCCCAGACGTGGACTGGAGTCAAGCTGCAAAACACCAGAGTCTTAAGCAAAGAGAAATGCTCACTTTCTAGAAGTGGCATTTCTATAACGGTAATAAAAAATCCACTTACACCAGGAAGCAGCATTTCTCACTACCATTACAACCATGCCAAACATGCCTACGCTACCCCTCATAAATCAGACAATGCCCCCAAGACATGGGGCAGGGCATTTCTAATACAACCGTATGAGAAGGCAGCACTCACAACATTGAGAAACCAAAGAGGATGTTTGTCAGTACCAGAAGAGGCCAGGCTATTAGGCACATGTCCTGCCTTTTACATATACTGCACCCTGCCTAAAGGGCTAGCTGGGGCCTACTTAGGGGTGACTTACATGTAGCAAAATGGGAGTTCTGGGCCTGGCAAGTAAGTTTAGATGCCAGGTCCTTGTGGCAGAAGCAGGCCTGAGATAGATTTGAAAGGCCACTTCTGTGGGTGGCCAAGCAGCACTGCAGACCCACTAGTAGTATTTAATTTACAGTCCCTGGGAATAGGGATACCACTGTACAATGGACTTACAGGTAAATTAATTGTGCCAAACAGGTATAAACCAAACATACCTACATTACAAGGGAGAGCACATGCACTTTAGCACTAATTACCAGTGATAAAGTGACCAGAGTCATAATGTCAACTAAAAAGAGTCAGGAAAGTCAGGAGAAGGCAACAAGTTTGGGGAATGAAGCTGTAGAAAGGGCCAAGACCAACACTGTGGCCCTCATTCTGACCCTGGCGGTCGGTGATAAAGCGGCGGCCAAGCCGCCAACAGGCCGGCGGTCTAAAATATGCAATTCTGACCCACAGCCCGCCAACTTAACACTCCGACCGCCACAGCGGTACAAACAAACAGCGCGGCGGTTCCCGCCAACAGCCCGGCGGCAGACAATGTACCGCCCACCCTATTACGACCCACCAATCTGCCACCTTTTCCGGGGCGGGAGCACCGCCGATAAGAACACGGCGGAAACAGACTACGAACGGGAAAACGCTCACCTCTACGCACTCCACGCGAGATTCCGGCAGTATGGAGCCAGAGTTGCAGGTCATCCCCGCACTCCTATTCCTGCTCATATACCAGAAGCACGCCCGGCGGCGCGGAAGACATCGGTGAGTACTGCACCTACGACACAGGGGAGGGAAAAGATTACCGGCACACACCCACCCACCCACACCCACTACAACACACACATCAATGCATTCCCACAGATCACTGTCACAACCCACAAACCACCCCCCTCCGAAATAATGCAAAGACCAAAAGAAGAGATCATAAACGGGCAGATATATTGAAATATGTACACCAGTAATCCCAATAAATAAATAAACTATGTACAAAATATATACAGCTACTAAATGTAGTCCAACCACTGTCCGTGGATCACAGGGGTCCTGTGCAAAGGGGCAAGGCCCAGTCCCACGACAAGAACTCCACGGAGAGAACACTGCAGGGGCATCAGAAAGAAAATAGGACAGGCACCTCAGGGGGAAGGGAAGGGGGGGCACCTCAGCCACTTGAGTACACAACGCCAGATCCACGAGGGGACTCCATGACCACTGGCCCATCCTGGGGAGAGCAAAGCCACAGTCCAAACAGTCCATACAGTGGGTGGCCTGCCCACTGGGCCATCCTGGGGAGAGCAAAGCCACAGTCCAAACAGTCCATACAGTGGGTGGCCTGCCCACTGGGCCATCCTGGGGAGAGCAAAGCCACAGTCCAAACAGTCCATACAGTGGGTGGCCTGCCCACTGGGCCATCCTGGGGAGAGCAAAGCCACAGTCCATACAGTCCATACAGTGGGTGGCCTGCCCACTGGGCCATCCTGGGGAGAGCAAAGCCACAGTCCATACAGTCCATACAGTGGGTGGCCTGCCCACTGGGCCATCCTGGGGAGAGCAAAGCCACAGTCCATACAGTCCATAACAGACCCCACTGCCACTGGAGGAGGCAAGTTGGCCAGAGGACATTCTGCAGCCCTGCCCGAGATAGATCCTGCCCTGCCACGTCTGCCAAAGGGCCAGCGGTTCTTGCCCTGAAGGGCCCAGTTCAGCGGTTCTTGAGACGGCGGGGCCCAGTTCAGCGCTCCTTGCCTTGAAGGGCCCAGTTCAGCGCTCCTTGCCTTGTAGGGCCCAGTTCAGCGGTCCTTGCCCTGAAGGGCCCAGTTCAGCGGTTCTTGAGACGGCGGGGCCCAGTTCAGCGCTCCTTGCCTTGAAGGGCCCAGTTCAGCGGTTCTTGAGACGGCGGGGCCCAGCGGAGCGGTGCGTGAGACGGCGGGGCCCAGCGGAGCGGTGCTTGAGACGGCGGGGCCCAGTTCAGCGCTCCTTGCCTTGAAGGGCCCAGTTCAGCGGTTCTTGCCCTGAAGGGCCCAGTTCAGCGGTTCTTGAGACGGCGGGGCCCAGTTCAGCGGTTCTTGAGACGGCGGGGCCCAGTTCAGCGGTTCTTGCCCTGAAGGGCCCAGTTCAGCGGTTCTTGAGACGGCGGGCCCAGTTCAGCGGTTCTTGAGACGGCGGGGCCCAGTTCAGCGGTTCTTGAGACGGCGGGGCCCAGTTCAGCGGTTCTTGCCCTGAAGGGCCCAGTTCAGCGGTTCTTGAGATGGCGGGGCCCAGTTCAGCGGTTCTTGAGACGGCGGGCCCAGTTCAGCGGTTCTTGAGACGGCGGGGCCCAGTTCAGCGGTTCTTGAGACGGCGGGGCCCAGTTCAGCGCTCCTTGCCTTGAAGGGCCCAGTTCAGCGGTTCTTGAGACGGCGGGGCCCAGCGGAGCGGTGCGTGAGACGGCGGGGCCCAGCGGAGCGTTGCTTGAGACGGCGGGGCCCAGTTCAGCGCTCCTTGCCTTGAAGGGCCCAGTTCAGCGGTTCTTGCCCTGAAGGGCCCAGTTCAGCGGTTCTTGAGACGGCGGGGCCCAGTTCAGCGCTCCTTGCCTTGAAGGGCCCAGTTCAGCGGTTCTTGCCCTGAAGGGCCCAGTTCAGCGGTTCTTGAGACGGCGGGGCCCAGTTCAGCGGTTCTTGCCCTGAAGGGCCCAGTTCAGCGGTTCTTGAGACGGCGGGGCCCAGTTCAGCGGTTCTTGAGACGGCGGACGGTCTATGGCCAACTGCTAATTGCCTGGTGGTGCCCTCCTGGGCAGCGGGGATGGTGCTCCTTCACTGCCCACCTGGGCTGTGGGTGGTGGGGCCCTCCTGGCCAGCTGGGCTGGGTCCTCCCTGGGCAGCGGCTATGGGGGTGGTGGGCTCTCCCGGGGCAGCTGTGCCGGTTCCTCCCGGGGCAGCGGCTATGGGGGTTGTGGGCTCCTCCTGGCCAGCAGGCCTGCTGCCTGACCTCTCCGACTTGCTGCCCTTGCCCTCCTTAGTCGTGGGCCTGTGGCCCTTTCCTCCCTTTGGAGCTGTGGCTGGTGACTGTCTCTGGGTGGTGTCCGGGGGGGATGTAGAAGGCGGGCTCCTGCGGCGCCCCTTCCGCCTTCTGCTCCTCTTCCCAGGGGGTGGGCTGGCTGTCCCCTTGCTGCTGGGCGAAGATCCAGACATGCGGGCTGGCGGGCTCCAATACCCCTGCACCCTTGTCAAGGGGGCTGCAGGGCTGGTGGTGGCTGAGGTGCTCTTCTTACCCCGACGAGAAGGAGGGGGGGGCTCAGGGTCAGGAAAGAAGTTAGTAGTGGCGAGGAAGAGCTTCTTGGGACAATGGAGAGTGGTAGGTACAGTGGGAATGGAGTGGAGGGAGAGGATGTGGTTGTAGGTGAGTCACGTTTGCTGTCTTTGGGTGCAGGTGCAGGAGGGATAGGCTGTCGTGAGGTGGATGGCTGTTGGGTGGGTGGGTGTCTGCGTTTGTGTGGTGTGGAAGAGGGGGTGACAGACACAGTGGGAGAGGACACAGGGGACGTGTAAATGGCAGTGGGGGTGGTGACTGCACGTGTGCGGACTGGAGTGGAGGGTGTGCTGGTGATGGAAACACTGGCTGATGGTGAGGTGAATGGAGTTGTGAGTGTAGACGTCACAGGGAGGGAGGAGGGAGACGAGGAGGTGGGGGTCACAGAGGTGGTAGTGACTGTTGGCATGTCTGCATCGGAATGTTGCGTGTGTGAATGTCTGCGTGATCTGTGGTGCTTATGTTTGGATGAGCTTCTCTTGGGTGTTGAGGTGTGTGCAGGCTGGTCTGATGGTGTGGGTGGGACAGGCAGAGGAACAGGAGACTGGGAGGAGGGAGTTAGTAGAGGCAGGCAGGAGACAGGGACAATGGCTGCCGTCAGTGCTGAGGCCAGAGCCTGGAACGATCGCTGATGGGCAGCCTGACCCGAATTAATGCCCTCCAGGTACGCATTGCTGCGATGAACCTCCCTCTCCACCCCCTGGATGGCATTCAAAAGGGTAGTCTGCCCAACAATGAGCGTTTGGAGGAGGTCAATGACCTCCTCACTGAGGGCAGCGGGGGTAACAGGGGCAGGGCCTGAGGTGCCTGGGGCGAAGGAGATGCCCGGCTTCCTGGCAGAGCGGGCACGGGGCGAATGCTGAGGGGCTGCTGGGAGGGCGGAGATGGTGCGCTGGGTGGCGGCTGTTCCTGTAATGGCGGGGGGCACGGATGGTGCCACCCCCGCAAGGGAGCCCCCTTCCGAGGACGTGTCCGTGTCGCTGCAGGGTCCAGTCGTCCCCGTCGTGGAGCTCCCCTCGCCCTCCGTCTCACTGGTCCAGTCTGACTCTGTGGCATGGCCCTCCTGGGCCATGTGAGATGCAGCTCCCTCCTGCCCCGATGCCACTTCTCCTCCGCCTGATGATGCTGATGCACACAAGCACAGAAAGACAAACAAAAAGGGGGGGGAGAGAGAAATAAAGGGATATTGAGTACATGGATCTCCGGTACAGTTAGCGGACATGACAGACACAGATGCCCCCTGCACTAAGTTGCGCACTTGGGGTCCGCTACGCATTCCGTGGAACATGCCCTACACGCCTAGAGTTGACAACTGCACCCATGGATGACACGGCCCAGGGATGGCTGTACTGACAAACTACTGAGGGTGGTGGCTGGGGACACAGGGGCTTACGGGGGTGCCCAGCCTACAGATATCGCCCTGGCCTAGGGGGACCCCCAGCCCTCCTCCCCCACCCAGACACCTCCACTGCGCGACAACAGAGTAGATAATGCTTGTACTCACCCCCTTGTGTCTGCTGTGCTGCCCTCACGCGCCCATCCAATTCAGGGTAGGCCACCGCCAGGATCCGGAACATCAGGGGGCTCAGTTGACGGCAGGCACCCCGCCTACGTTGGGAGGCCATCCCCAGCAGAGACTCGGCGGTCTTCTTGGTCCCGCGGCGGATGTCCTCCCACCTCTTGCGGCAGTAGGTGCCCCGTCGATGGTGGACCCCCAGGGTCCGGACTTCCTTGGCGATGGCACGCCAAATCCCGATCTTCTCATGGGCGCGGACCTATGTGACACGTGCAGGGAGGGAGAAATACCACGTTCAAGTTTCTCAGCATTTTCCTTTCCAGTGGCCCAACGCCCCCCATCCCCGCCAGGCCCCCCGCCATGCCCCCCGCCAGGCCCAACATGCCCCCCATCCCCGCCATGCCCCCCGCCAGGCCCAACATGCCCCCCATCCCCGCCAGGCCCCCCGCCATGCCCCCCGCCAGGCCCAACATGCCCCCCATCCCCGCCAGGCCCCCCGCCATGCCCCCCGCCAGGCCCAACATGCCCACCATCCCCGCCAGGCCCCCCGCCAGGCCCAACATGCCCCCCATCCCCGCCATGCCCCCCGCCAGGCCCAACATGCCCCCCATCCCCGCCAGGCCCCCCGCCATGCCCCCCACCAGGCCCAACATGCCCCCCATCCCCGCCAGGCCCCCCGCCATGCCCCCCGCCAGGCCCAACATGCCCCCCATCCCCGCCAGGCCCCCCGCCAGGCCCAACATGCCCCCCATCCCCGCCATGCCCCCCGCCAGGCCCAACATGCCCCCCATCCCCGCCAGGCCCCCCGCCATGCCCCCCGCCAGGCCCAACATGCCCCCCATCCCCGCCAGGCCCCCCGCCATGCCCCCCGCCAGGCCCAACATGCCCCCCATCCCCGCCAGGCCCCCCGCCAGGCCCAACATGCCCCCCATCCCCGCCATGCCCCCCGCCAGGCCCAACATGCCCCCCATCCCCGCCAGGCCCCCCGCCATGCCCCCCGCCAGGCCCAACATGCCCCCCATCCCCGCCAGGCCCCCGCCATGCCCCCCGCCAGGCCCAACATGCCCCCCATCCCCGCCAGGCCCCCCGCCATGACCCCCGCCAGGCCCAACATCCCCCCCATCCCCGCCAGGCCCCCAAGCCAGCCAGTGGCCCCAAATCCATATTGAATTAAACTCACTTGTTGGTCTGGAGGACCGTAGAGTAGGGCATACTGGGGGAGGACCCCATCCACAAGTTTCTCCAACTCCTCTCCAGTGAAGGCAGGGGCCCTTTCCCCAGCCGCAGCAGCCATTGTCCCTTCCAGACCGAGGTCACAGCAACACTTGCAGTATAGGTCCTCTCCTGTGAAAGTTCAAGTCGCAAGTGGATAAGTAGATAGAAAATGGCGGTGACGTCCGCGGCGGTGCGTACCGCGGCGGTGCGTCCCGCCACCGCCGGCGCCCTTCGCCATTGGCTCCTGAAACCCATAGGCTTCAATGTTAACCAATGCGGCTTTGCGCCGCGGTCTTCGCCCACCTCCCGCCGCGGTGTGCCACGCCAGCGCATTGACCTCACATCCCATTGTCACACTTCACAGGTCAGGCAGCCGCCATTTCCAGGGCCCACATGGCTCAATTTCAACAGCGTCACACAGGCCTAGGCCTTGCATAGCCACTCAGACACACCATTCACTGCATAGAGAATCGTTTACTGTGCTAGCTGTGAGTACGTACCTGTGGGTTGCTTGACTGTGTGCTCCATGTTGTCCTTCCTAGGCACCGTCCGCTGGGTTGGGCGAGGAGACGGATGAATCCTCCTGTGTACCGACCACTGGTGGACCTGTCGACAATGGAAGAACGCCACATTATCCTGACCTACCGTCTTAACCGTGCCACTATCCATGAACTGTGTGCCCAGCTGGAGCCCGACCTGATGTCCCCCATCCGCCAACCCACAGGGATTCCCCCTCTGGTGCAGGTCATGTCAGTACTCCATTTCTTGGCAAGTGGGTCATTTCAGACAACCGTGGGAATTGCTTCTGGGATGTCTCAGCCCATGTTTTCGAAGGTGTTATCCAGAGTGTTGTCTGCCCTGATGAAATCCGTGAGGAGCTACATCATTTTCCCTGAGGTGGGCGAATTGGCTACAGTGAAGGGTGATTTCTACGCCCTTGGACATATTCCCAACGTAATTGGTGCCATTGATGGGAACCATGTGGCTTTGGTTCCCCCAAGAGACAGGGAGCAGGTGTACAGGAACAGAAAAAATTACCATTCAATGAACATCCAGGTGGTGTGTTTGGCTGACCAGTACATCTCGCATGTAAATGCCAAATTCCCAGGGTCAGTGCATGACGCCTACATCCTCAGGAATAGCAGCATCCCTTACGTGATGGAACAGCTACAGAGACACCGTGTATGGCTAGTGGGGGACTCTGGGTACCCCAACCTGTCGTGGCTACTGACCCCAGTAAGGAATCCCCGGACCAGGGCAGAGGAACGGTACAATGAGGCCCATGGGCGTACTAGGAGGGTGATCGAACGCACCTTTGGCCTCCTAAAGGCCAGGTTTCGCTGCCTGCATATGACAGGTGGATCCCTAATGTACTCACCTAAGAAGGTGTGTCACATCATCGTGGCCTGCTGCATGCTTCACAACCTGGCTTTGCGCCGCCAGGTGCCTTTCCTGCAGGAGGATGGTCGAGACGGTGGTGTTGTGGCAGCGGTGGAACCTGAGGAGAGTGACGAGGAGGAAGACGACGGGGCTGAAACAGACAACAGGGACAGAATCATTGAACAGTACTTCCAATAGGACACAGGTAACATTTCAAAGATAATTTAGTAAATGTTAACTACTCTCCAGCATCTCTGCTGCCTGTCTATTTGCCCCAGTGTATGATGACTGAGTTTTGGCTTTTCCCTCCCTATTTCAGATCTGGGGTCCCCACTACGAGTCCTGTGCTTCGTTTCCCCATGGACTACAGCTTTGTGGCAGCTGTTTGTTGACTTCACCATGTACAAGGACATATTTGCACTGTCATGTCAATTACAATCTATTGAAATCACAGCCAGACTCCAGATATTTTGGTGCAAAATAGGTGTTTATTTAAGTGCTCAAAATGGGATGGGTGGTTTCAAGTGGGTGGGGGCTATGGTGAAGGAATGTCCATGGCAGAGTCCAGAGTAACAGTCACACAGGTGCATTGTCCAGAGGCCTGTGGAGAGATGGAGCATGGGCAGTTCAAGGATGGACAGGGTGACAATGTGGGACAGTGGGATGACATCAGGTGGTAACCATTGCTGGCGGGGGTCTTGACATCCTACTCTGTCTTCTTGCGAGATCTCAGGGCCCTCTTGCGGGGTGGTTCTTCTCCTGCAGGAGGTGGGGGTCTGGTGGGCTGCTGCTGTGCGGGGGCCTCCTGTCCACTAGCGCCGGCGGAGGTGGTTGGCTGTTCTTGGTCCAGGCTAGTGGCAGGGGCCCTTGGGTGTTGTTCAGTGTCCGCCCTGTTGTTGACGAGGTCCTGCAGCAGCCCTACCATGGTAACCAGGGTGGTGTTGATGGCTCTGATGTCCTCCCTGTACCCCCGATAGTGTTCCTCCTGCAGCACCTGGATCTCCTGGAACCGGGCCAGTACCGTCGCCATCGTCTCCTGGGAGCGGTTGTATGCTCCCATGATGGTGGTGAGGACCTCGTGGAGAGTGGGTTCCCTGGGCCTCTCCTCCCCCCCCTGTCGCACAGCTGCCCTCCGAGTTGCCCTGTTTCCCTGGGCCTCTGCCCCCTGGCCGGTGTGCCCACTACCACTGCCCCCAGGTCCCTGTTGTTGTTGGGGTGGTGGGTTATCCTGGGTGCCCTGTAGTGGTAGACACACCGCAGATTGACGCGCCCTGGAGACAGAGGCATGGGCCCGCTGGGTGGGAGCTGTGCTGGTGTTCCCAGAGGGGTTTGGGTCTGTAGTGGCCTGGGCCTGTGTGAGGGGAACCGACTGTCCAGAGGTCCCCGATGGTCCGGGCTGGTCATCGGTGTCCAGGTCGACAGAGCTGCTGTCATCGCTGACGGCCTCTTGGGTGGGGGGTATGGAGAATTCTGGCCCCTCTGCCGCGGTGTGTTGACGGTCGGGTCCTGCAGGGGTATAGAGGTATGGTTATAGTTTCAATGTGTGGCATATGGGTGTATCTGTGGGTTCTCGTGTCCCCAAGTGCTGGCATTCGTGTGTGGGTGCTTTGGTGAGGGTGGCTTGTGGGGGGGATGTGTATATGCATTGGGCATGCTTTGGTGATGGGTGTCCATGCTTAGTGGACGCATGCAGGCCTAGGTTTTGGGATGTGTGGGTTGTGATGGTGAGACATTGGCGGGGAATAGGTGCTGGGGGTGGGGGTGAGGATGGTGGTGGGGGTGAGGATGGTGGTGGGGGTGAGGGTGGGGGTGAGGATGGGGGTGGGGGTGAGGGTGGGGATCGAGGATGGGGGTGAGGGTTGGGGTCTGATTTGGCATGCAGGTGGGGGGGAAGCAGTATTGAAGCTTCAACTTACCAGTATCCATTCCTCCGCCGACTCCTGCGAGGCCGTCAGGATGCAGGATGTTCAAGACTTCCTCCTCCCATGATGTGAATTGTGGGGGTTGAGGTGGGGGTCCTCCGCCAGTCTTCTGCACGGCGATGTTGTGCCTGGATACCATGGAACGCACCTTCCCCCGTAGGTCGTTCCATCGCTTCCTGATGTCTTCCCGATTTCTGGGGTGCTGTCCCACTGCGTTCACCCTGTCGACAATCCTCTGCCATAGCTCCGTCCTCCGGGCAATGCTGGTGTATTGTATCTGTGTGCCGAACAGCTGGGGCTCTACCCGAACGATTTCCTCCACCATGACCCTGAGTTCTTCGTCTTTGAAGCGGGGTTGTCTTTGGGGTGCCATGGGGTGGTGTGTATGATGTGTGGGGTGGAGTATGTGTATTTAAGTGAGTTGAGTGTGGTGGTGTGTGTTGTTTTGTGTGTGGATAGTGTGTGGGTGATGGTGTTGAGTGGCTGTGGCTGTTATTTTTTGGATGCTGGTGTCTCGCTCTTGCCTTCTTGACGAATTTTTTAGCGTAGGGGTTTGTGGGTGATGTGGGTGTGTGTTTTATATTGTATTGTGTGTGTGGGAGTGGTGTGTGTATGTGTATCAGGTGTGTGGGATTCAAATCGTCCAATGTGGCTGAGTTTTGTTCGTTTGTGTGTATTCTGACCGCGGCGGTGTGTCCCGCCAATGGAATACCGCGTTTGAATGACCGCCGCGTGGATTCGTGGGTCGTAATGGGATGGGCGTATTTCTGTTGGCGTGGCGGTGGAGGTTTGGTCACCTCCACCTTTCCGCCGACCGCTGGTCTGGCGGTCTGTTGTGGCGGTCGGATTTTCGGAGGTTTGCCTTCTGCGGGTCAGAATGACCGTGGCGGGTTTCCGCGACCGCGGCGGGATTATGGAGGATTTCTGACCGGCGGTAGGCGCCTTTTACCGCCGAGGTCAGAATGACCCCCTGTGTCTCTGAGGAAGGCCATACGAGCCTCCCCCATATCAATTTTTTTTTTCCTTGGGAGGTGGTGATCCCCAAGGCACAGGGGGTCTCTGCAGCCCTTGCATATTTGTCTGTGATCACCTCGGGGAGGTGGCAGTCCCTAGGGCTAATACAAACCATAGGAGGGGGGCCCCATGCACCCCCCTCCTTTTTAAAGCCCCTAATATCCCTGGGACCTGTCCTCCAGGGGTGCAAAATAAAAAAGGGCGGTAATATTATGTCATGTTATGAGTGATGTAATATGTGAGCTCATAAGCAGTGCATTACGGGCTGATTATAGTTAGCTCAGGTAACTTTAACTGCTGAATGTCTATGGTGTTTGTATATGTGAAATGTGTGCCAAAGATTACCACTCCTATCACCTTTGGCTTTTTTCAGTGAATTTTTAAGGATTTTTTAATTCTATTTCCTAACTATAACATCCATGTAACCTTTTGTTTTTAAGTGTTTCATGTTTGGTAAAATTGTATTTCCTAACTGTAATCTGTATTCTTTTTTGTAATGTTTTTGTTTTTTAAGTTGGTAGCAAGGTGACTATATTAATAGAATGTTTAACTATTTATATTAACTTAGTGCATGAGTGCATGTATAGGTAAGTGAGTAACTGTATGAGTGGTGTATGAACGAGTGACCAAGAGCATCAGTGTGTTTATGTGTAGATAAGTGAGTGATGTTATGAATAGTGTAAGTATGATCCAATGAGAGCATGTATGTGTATAGGTGATTCAGCAAGTTCAACAGCATGTAGGGGAGAGAATGTGTTTGAGTGATGTATGTATGACTGAATGGGTGCATAAATATTGTATGGGTGGTTGGCTAAGTGCATGAGTAAGTGGTGTATGTATGAGTGAATTGGGGCATAAGTGGTGTTTGAGTGATTATAAATGCAACTACGTGCAAGTGAGTGAGTGTATGAGTGGTGTATGGTGTGTGGGCGATTCACTGAGTGTATGAGTAATGTATGGGTCATGTATAGGTGATTGTTAGAAATGGGGTCTCTAGTTGGCAGATATATACACCCTTGTCCAAATAGGGACCACAATCTTTTTCAGGGTAAATCACACACAATCCAAATTGTCCTGTGCCCACCCTCCGATAGCTTGGCACTGAGCAGGCAGGCTTAACTTAGAAGGCTTAACTTAGAAGGCAATGTGCAAAGTATTTGTGAAATAAATCATACAGTAACAAAGTGCAAACACCACAAAAATAAACCACACAGGTTTAAAAAAAACATAAGATATTTATCTGGTTAAACTAACGTCAAAACGATAAAGATTCAAGAAGCACAAGTTGAAATATCACTTTTGCAAGATTAAAAAGTGTCTTAAATCTTAGATATCAACAGTTGTCTCTTATTTGCACAAAGTACCTGCTTTGAGTCACAAATAACACGCACGGAGACCACAAAGGAGGAAATGCGTGGAAAAATAGGGTGTGCATTGGAATTAACAGGGCGGCACAGATGATGCGTCATTTCTTTCCATGCTGTAGGGGGCTTTGTGTTGATTTCCGACGCAAAGGCTTGGTTCCTCACTGCGATGCAAGATCTTTTTGTCGCCCAGGGACAATGTGTGGAAAGCCTGGGCATGCGTGACGAAGTCACAGGTGTTGCGTCGATCCATTAGGGCTGTGCATTTCCAGTCACAAGGAAGGCGCTTTGTCGATTCTTCACTCAGAAGTCAGGCTGCATCATTCTGGTTCATCTATGCAGCAATATTCTTGTCACAAGGCAGGCTGTCCGTCATTTCTAGCAGGCTGTGCATCGATTTTCAGCGCACAAGGAATTCCTTGAAGGGATGACAGCTTTTTGGCCCTGAGACTTCAGAAAACATTAGGCAAGCTCAAACCAAGCCCTGGGAGGGCTCTTCCCAGCAAAGTCAGAGGGCAGCAGGGCAACAGAATGGTAGCAGTCCTTCACAGCAAAGCAGTCCAGATGAGTCCTTTGGGCATCCAGGCAGCTCCTCTTGACAGGTTACAGGTTCAGGTCCAGAAGTGTCTGATTTGGTGGAGTTAGAGACCTAATTTATCTACCCAAAAATGTCTTCGAAGAGGGGGAGACTTCAAAGAGTGGTTTTGGAGTGCACAAGGTCCCCTTTCAGTACAGGTCTGTCTGCCAGGGACCCAGTAGGGGGTTTGGCAGTCCATTGTGTGAGGGCAGGCAACTAGCCTTTACAATGTAAGTGGCAGACCCGCCATCCTTCCAGCCAAGGAAGACCCATTAAGTATGCAGATGAGTGCAGGTGTGACTGAGTATCCTGTGGTTGTCTGGGTGAAATGCACAAGGAAGCTGACAACCAGCCTAGCCCAGAAGTTGATTGGAGACAGGCTGTAAGGCACAGATGGATTTTGAGTGCAGAGAAATGCTTACTTTCTATAAGTGGCATTTCTAAAATAGCAATAAGAAATCCAACCTCACCAATAACCAAGGTTTTCTATTACCATTCTGGCCATACTAAATATGACCTGGTTACCCCTTTCTGATCAGAATTTACCACTCAAACAGTATATGAGGGTAGCCCTAATGCTATCCTATGAAAGGAGCAGGCCTCGCAGTAGTGGAAAATGAATTAATGAGTTTTCCACTACCAGGACATATACAACACACATGTGCATGTCCTCCTTTTTACCTACATAGCACCCTGCCCTATGGATTACCTAGGGCCTAGCTTAGGGTTGACATGTGTAGAAAAAGGGGAATTTAAGACTTGGCAAGTACGTTTAAATGCCAAGTCGAAGTGGCAGTGACACTGCACACACAGGCCTTGCAATGACAGGCCTGAGACATGGTTAAGGGGAGACGTACGTGGGTGGCACAACCAGTGCTGCAGGCCCACTAGTAGCATTCAATTTACAGGCCTGGGCACATGTAGTGCAATCTGCTAGGGACTTACAAGCAAATTAAGTATGCCAATTGGGTATGAGCCAATGTTACCATGTTTTTAGGGAGAGAGCACATGCACATTAGCACTGGTTAGCAGTGATAAAGTGTCCAGAGTCCTAAAGCCAGCAAAAATGAGGTAAGAAAAAGAAGAGGAGGAAGGCAAAAGGTTTGAGGGTGACCCTGCGGAGAGGCCATTTCCAACAGTGATTGTCTGAGTACATGAGTGTGTCTATAAGTGATTGAGCGAGTAGTGACAGTGCATAAAGGGTGTGTGGGGGATTCATTGAGTGTATGAGTGTGTGTATGGGTGAGTTAGTGGGTGCATGAGTGATGTATAAATTATTTACAGAGTGTATGAGTGCATGGATTGGTGAATGAGAGAGTGCATCAGTGTTGTATTAGTGACTGAGTGACTGTGATTAACTAAGTGTATCAGTGCATGGTTACATGAGTAAGTGACTATTTCAGAAGTATAACTTCTTTGTAACGTTTGTTTTTTTAGTGATTTTTAATGATGTGCTTCAATATTCATGAATACTTCTCGAATTGTCCCATAATGTACATTCCGTTTTGCAAATTATTTGCAAACTGCACCGTGATTTGTACAAAGTGATAAAATTATATATACACATGTGTTTAGATGGATGCTCATAATAAATTTATCTTTAAAAAGACGTTTTTATACTTATTTCGGTATGTGCAATTATGCTGCAATGTATTAACCAATATCATGTGACAGAAATAAAGAGATTTGATTGGGTAAATCACTCTTCATGTGTCAAAAAGGAAGTCCACAACCATTTCTTTCCATTTCTCTTTAGCTGTTATGGTGGAAAGGCTGTTAGATACCTTTCTGAATTTTTGGGTGGTTTTCTTTGAGAAAATGGCTACTTGAACTTCTTCACAGGCTCCAGATCCAGGGGAACAGTAATCATCCTCTTCTGAAGATGAGCAGCCAATGAAGAAGGAGAGTATTACATGGACATTTTTCTGTATACCATCTGGGGAGAAGAGGGGCATGGCCAAGGCTTTACATCGATGCTCAAACATCTTCAAGTCTTCTATCCTCTACAACTATTCCACGCTTGGGAGGAATGTGAGGAGGGCTCTCAACCAAAAGCTGGAGAGCTGCAGATGGGGGACACTATTGCGGTCCCTGGAATTGAAGTTTTTCCTGCAGATATACCTGATTTAAAGGATATGGGCACTTCTTGTAGGAAATGCAATAAAGTTATTTCTGTTGGGGAGCAATCTTTTCCTGCTTTCCTAGCTGCAATGCGTTACCATAAATGCTGATTTTTTTTTTCTACTTCAATATGAAGGTGCTATTTCTGCGCAGGTTGCATTTCTAGTTATTTGAAAGAGGTTTTTGTTTTATAAAAACAAAAAAAAGAGTTAGAAAATGAAAAAAAGCAGTTCTGAAAAATCAAGAAAAAAGACAAAGGTTCTTTTTAGAACTGCCTTATCTGGTTAAAAGAAAGATGAACTATGGGGGTCATTCTGACCCCCGCCGCCGGCGGATGCCGCTGGCCTGGCGGGAACCGCCAGAAGACCGTACCGCGGTCGAAAGACCGCAGCGTTCATTCTGAGTTTCCTGCTGGGCTGGCGGGCGACCGCCAGAAGGCCGCCCGCCCAGCGGGAAACCCCCTTCCACGAGGATGCCGGCTCCGAATGGAGCCGGCGGAGTGGAAAGGGTGCGACGGGTGCAGTTGCACCCGTCGCGATTTTCAGTGTCTGCTATGCAGACACTGAAAATCTTTGTGGGGCCCTGTTAGGGGGCCCCTGGAATGCCCATGCCATTGGCCCCACGACACCCGTTCCCGCCAGCAAGGTTCTGGCGGTCAAAACCGCCAGAACCAGGGTGGCGGGAAGGGGGTCGGATCTCCATGGCGGCGCTGCCTGCAGGCCAGGGGAAAACCGGTGGGAAACCGCCGGTTTCCCTTTTCTGACCGTGTCTTTACCGCTGCGGTCAGAATTGGCCTGGATGCACCGCCAGCCTGTTGGCGGTGCATCCGCGGTCCCCGGCCCTGGCGGTCCATGACCGCCAGGGTCGGAATGACCCCCTATATGTTTTTTCTTTCTATGTGTCTGGTTGTGTTAGTGTATGCATCAGTGTGTGCCTGGGTGTGTCAGTGTTTGTATCAGTGTGTGTCTGGGTGTGTCACTGAATGCATCAGAGCATGTGTGTGGGTGTGTCCGTGTATGCATGAATATGTGCCTGTGTGTTAGTGTATGCATCAGTGAGTGCCTGGGTTTGTCAGTGTATGCATCTTTTTGTCTTGGTGTGTGAGTGTCTGCGTCAGTGTGTGCCTGGGTGTGACAGTGTATGTATTAGTGTCTGCCTGGTCGTGTCAGTGTATGTGTGAGTGTGTGCCTAGTTGTGTAAGTGCATGCAAATAAGAATAGTTAGAAAATTTAAAAAAAGAGTTCCGGAAACTGAAAAAAAAGTTTCTTTACATGTTTTTTGTATGTTATTGTATGCACCTATTAATATGTGTGCTGATAATATTAAATGTATGCCTGGGTGTATCAGTCTATGTATCAGTGTGTGCGTGGGTGTCAGTGTATGTATCCGTGTGTAAAAGAGTGAGTTAGTGCATGCATGAATGTGTGCCTTAGTGTGTCAGTGTATGTATCAGTTTATCCTTGGGTGTGTTACTCTATGCATAGGTGTGTGTCTGGATGTTTCAGTGTATGTATTTGTGTGTGCATAGCTATGTCAGCGTATCCATCAACGTGTGTTTGGGTGTGTGAATGTTTGCCACAGTGTCTATATTTTTGTGTCAGTATATGCATCAATGCCTGTCCGGGTGGGTTAGTGTATGCATCAGTGTGTACCTGGGTGTGTCAGTGTATATATCAGTGTGCCTGGGTGTCTTAGTGTACTTATGAGTGTGTGACTAGGTGTGTCAGTGTATTGATTACTATATGCATGGGTGTGTCTCTTTCCAAATCAGTGTGTGAGTGCTTGTTTTAGTGTAAGCATCTCTGGTATCCTGGGTGTTGTACCATATACATAAGTGCCTGCTCTGGGTGTGTCAATGCATTCTGAAGTGTGCTTGGGTGTGTTATTGTTTGAATGAGTGTGTACCTGGCTATGTTAGTGTATGCCTCATTGTTTGTCTGCGTGTGTCAGTGTATGCATCAGTGTCTATCTGGGGGTGTCAGTGTCTGGATTAGTACATGTTGGCATGTTTCAGTATATATATGCATGAGTCTCTGGGTATGTCAGGGTATATATCATTGTGTGCCTGGTTGTGTCGCTATATGCCTACATGTTTGCCTGGGTATGTCAGTGTATGCATCAGTGTGCATGTCGGTATCTCACAGCATACATGTCAGTGTGCCTGGGTATGTAAGTATCTGAATCAATGTGGCTAGGTGTCTCAGTGTATGCATCAGTGTGTGCATGGGTGTGTTAGTGTATGCATTAGTGTGTGCCTGCATGTGTTAGTGTATGAATTAATGTTTCTGGGTGTGTGACCGTATGTGTCAGAATATGTCCGGGTGTGTCAGTGTATGTATCAGAGTGTGTCTGGGTGTGTCAGTGTATATCTGGTTGTTAGTGTGTGCATCAGTGTGTGTGTAGGTTTGTCAGTGTATGCATGAGTGTGTGTCTGGGTGTATTAGTGTATACATGAGTGAGTCTCTGAATATGTGAGGGTATAAATCAGTGTGTGCCTCAGTGTGTCACTGTATGCATAAGCGTTTTCTTGGAATGTCACTGTCTGCATCAGTGTCTGTCTGGATATATCAGCACACCTTTGAGGTTGTGCCTACATGTGATAGTATATGAATATGTGTGTTTCAGTGTGTGTTACCGTAAGCATCACTCTTTGCCTGGGTATGTCAGTTTATGGATCAGTGTTTGTCTTGGTGTGTCAGTGCATGCATCAGTCTCTATGTGGGTGTGTCAGTGTCTAGATTAGTATGTGCCTGCATGTATCAGTGTATAGATCAGTGTGTCCCTGGGTATGTCAGGGCATAAATCAGTATGCTCCTGGTTGTGTCAGTGTATATATTAGTGTTTGCCTGGGTGTCTCATTGTTTGAAATGGGGTCTTTGGTTGGCAGTCAAGTTACCCCCTGTCCAAGCAAGGACTCTCACTCTAGTCAGGGTAGAGGAAAATCACAGTCAGTTAACCCCTGCTCACCCCCTTGGTAGCTTGGCACGAGCAGGAAGGCTTAACTTCAGAAGCAATGTGTAAAGTATTTGTACCAACACACACAGTAACACAGTGAAAACACTACAAAATGGACACCATACCAGTTTAGACAAATAGGTAATATTTATCTAAACAAAACAAGACCAAAATGACAAAAGTCCAACATACACAAGTCAAGTTATGAATTTTTAAACAAATAAGAGTCTTAACCCCTAGAAAACAGTGAGAATGCTGTTGTTACACAAAATACCTGGTTAGCATAAAAAAATAAAGCTACATGGGTGAGCGTGCATCTGAAAAGTCAGCAGTGCATTGATTCCTTACTGGCAAGTGAGGACATGGGTTGTTTCCTTCTCCAGTCGGGTCTGCCATGTGTTGTTTCAATGCCATGCAAGAGAGTGATGGGTCGATTTCCAGATGAGGCACCTCGAATCTGCGCAGAGTCGGGCTGACATGGACGCTCAGGGACGATGTGTGGAAAATCCTGTCACAAGGTGTTAGAAAACCGCACTGCGCAGGGTTTGCGTCATCAGCCTCCGTAAGCACGTGTGGCACGTCATTCCTCCAGCCACGATGCATCGATCTCCCAGCCTTGATGCAGGTGGAGTGTCAATTTCAGCCGCGAAGCCAGCGGCACTTCATTTATCAGCCCCATTGCGAAGGTGCGTCGGAAATTTCCATTCACGGAGTTCTGTGCATGAATTTTCAGTTCTTGTCTGTCAGCTTCACCTTTGAAGGGTCCAGAGACTGGATAGGGTACCACTTGGCAGGACAGGAGTCTCACCAGAGAGTCCAGGTGCTGGCAGGGAAAGTTTTTGATGGCCCTGAGACTTCAACAACAGGAAGCAAACTCACTTCAAGCCCTGGGAGATTCTTGTCAAGCAGGAATGCACAACAAAGTCCAGTCTTTGTCCCCTTTCAGAGGCAGAGGCAGCAACTGACGGATAGCCCAACAAAGCACAATTACAGGCAGGGGCAGCATTTCTCCTCAGCTCTTTAGCTCTTCTCCTTGGCAGAGGTTCCTCTTGATTCCAGAAGTGATCTAATTTTCAGGGGTTTTGGGTCCACTACTTATACCCCTTTCTGCCTTCGAAATAGGCAAATTTCAGAGGAAAGACTCTCTTGTTTGTAAGATCCTGCCTTGCCCAGGCCAGGCCCCAGACACACTAGGGGACTGGAGACTGCATTGTGTGAGGGCAGGCACAACCCTTTTAGGTGTGAATGACCATTCCTCCCCTCTGTCCCAGCACAGATGGGTCATCAAGATATGCGGGTTACACCCCAGCATCCTTTGAGTCACTGTCTAGAGGAGAGGTGCAAGCAGCCAAACTGTCAAACTGACACAGAGAGGGAATCCACAAACAGGCAGAGTCACAGAATGGTTTAAGCAAGAAAATGTCTACTTTCTAAAATTGGCATTTTCAAACACACAATCTAAAAACAAACTTTACTAAAATATGTATTTTTAAATTGTGAGTGCAGAGACCCTGAACTCTATATTTTTATCTGCTCCCAAAGGGAATCTGAACTTTAATAATATTTAAAGGCAGCCCCTATGTTAACCTATGAGAGAGATAGGCCTTGCACAGTGAAAACTGAATTTGGCAGAATTTCACTGTCAGCACATATAAAACACATTAGCATGTCCTACCTTAAACATACACTGCACCCTGCCCATGGGGCTTTCTAGGGCCTACCTTAGAGGTGCATTACATGTAAGAAGAGGGAAGGTTTAGATCTGGCAAGTGGGTACACTTGCCAAGTCAAATTGACAGTCTAAAACTGCACACACAGGCACTGCAGTGGCAGGTCTGAGCCATGTTTACAGGGCTACTAATATGGGTGGCACAACCAGTGCTGCAGGCCCACTAGTAGCATTTGATTTACAGGCCATGGGCACCTCTAGTGTACTGTACTAGGGACTTAATAGTAAATCAAATATGCCAATCATGGAAAGCAAATTACACATACATTTTATAGGAGCACTTGCACGTTAGCTCTGGATAGCAGTGGTAAAGTGCCTAGAGTATCAAAAGCAGCAAAAACAAAAACATAGTTCAGCACACATCAACAACCTGGGAAACAGAGTCAACAAGTTAGGGGAGACCACTCCAAGGATGCCAAGTCTAACTGTCAGTGTATGCATTTGTGTGTGTTAGTGTATCTGCTAGTTTGTGCTTGGGTGCATGAGTGTATGGATAAGTGTCTACCTGGCTATGTTGGTATATGCAACAGTGTTTCTCTGTATTTGTCAGTGCATGCATCAGTGTCTATCTGGATGTGTCAGTGTCTGGATTAGTATGTGCCTGCATGTATCAGTGTATATATGAGTGAGTCTTTCATTATGTCAGTGTATATATCAGTGTGTGACTGGGTGTGTCACTCTATGCATAACTGTTTGCCTGGGTATGTCAGCATATGCATCAGTGTCTGTCTGGGTATGTCATCATACGTGTCAGGTTTGGTCTGTGGGTTTCAGTGGATACATCACTGTGTGACTAGGTGTGATAGTGTATGTATCAGTGTTTCCCTGACTATGTCAGTGTATGTATCAGTATTTGTTTCAGTGTGTCAGTGTATGCATCGGTTTCTATGTGGGTGTGTCAGTGTCTGGATTGACATGTGTCTGCATATATCCATGTATAGATCATTGTGTCCCTGGGTGTGTCAGTGTGTATCAGTTTGTGCCTGGGTGTGTCAGTGTATGAATAAGTGTGTGTCTGGGTGTCTTACTGTATGCATCACTGTTTGCCTGGGTGTGTGAGTAAATGCATTAGTGTTTGCCTGGGTGTGTTAGTCTATACGTCAGTGTGTGGTTTGGTTTATGAGTGTATGGACGAGTGTATACCTGACATGTCAGTGTCTGTGTGGGTATATGAGCATACATGTCAGATTGTGCCTGGGTGTATGATTATATGAATACATGTGTGTCTGGGTGTGCTAATATATTCATTACTCTTTACCTGTGTATGTCAGTGTATACATAAGTGTGTGCCTGGGTGTATCAGTATATGTATCACTATATGCCTGGGTAGTTAATGTATGTATCAGTGTATGTCTGGGTGGCTTAGTTTATTTATGAGTGTGTGTCCAGGTGTTGGTGTATCCATTACTATGTGCCTGGGTGTGTCAGTGATTGAATCAATGTGTCAGTCATAAGCACAGAGAAATGCTCAATTTCTAGAAGTGGCATTTCTATAATGGGAATACAAAATCATGTACACCAGTAAGCAGCATTTCTCACTACCATTACAACCATACCATACATGCCTATGCTACCCCTCATAGATCAGACAATACTCCCTAGACATAAGGCATGGCATTTCCAATGCAATCCTATGAGCAAGGCATCATGTACAGCAGTGAGAAACCAAATAGGCTGTTTGTCCTTACCATGATAGGCCACACAACTAGGCACATGTCCTGCCTTCTACATACATAGCACCCTGCCCATAGGGATAGCTAGGGCCTTCCTTAGGGGTGACTTACATGTAGTGAAAAGGGAGTTCTAGGCCTGGCAAGTAAATTTAGATGCCAGGTCCCTGGGGCAGTAAACTGTGCACGCAGGCCGTGCGCTAGCAGGGCTTCAACAGGTTTGAAAGGCTATTTCTGTGGGGGATGAAAGCAGGCCTGCAGGCCGACTAGTAGCATTTAATTTACAGGCCCTGGGTATAGAGATACCACTGTACAAGAGACGTATACATAAATTAAGGCCCATATTTATACTTTTTGACGCACAACTGCGCTAACGCAGTTTTGCGCCCAAAAAATTTGCGCCGGCTAACGCCATTCTGAAGCGCCATGCGGGCGCCGTATTTATTGAATGGCGTTAGCCGGCGTTAGCCGACCAGCGCTGCCTGGTGTGCGTGAAAAAAAACCACATACACCAGGCAGCGCCGGCGTAGGGAAAAATGGCGTTTGGGCGTCCAAAAATGGGGCAAGTCAGGCTGAGGCAAAAAAAACGTCTTAACCCGATTTGCGCCATTTCTTTTTGGCGCCCAGACGCCATTAACATGACTCCTGTCTTAGCAAAGACAGGAGTCATGCCCCCTTGCCCAATGGCCATGCCCAGGGGACTTCTGTCCCCTGGGCATGGTCATTGGGCATAGTGGCATGTAGGGGGGCACAAATCAGGCCCCCCTATGCCAAAAATAAAAAAAAGAAAAAAAATTACCACAACTTACCTTTTCTTCCCTGGGGTGGGTCCCTCCATCCTTGGGTGTCCTCCTGGGGTGGGCAAGGGTGGCAGGGGGTGTCCCTGGGGGCAGGGGAGTTCACCTCTGGGCTCATTCTGAGCCCACAGGTCCCTTAACGCTTGCCCTGACCCAGGCGCTAAAATCCGGCTCAAATGCAGGTTTTTTAGTCCCGCCCACTCCCGGGCGTCATTTTTGCCCGGGAGTAAAAATACGACGCAATAGCATCGGAGTCATTTTTTTAGACGGGAACGCCTACCTTGCATATCATTAACGCAAGGAAGGTGTTCACGCAAAAAAATGACGCTAACTCCATGTACTTTGGCGCTAGACGCGTCTAACGCCAAAGTATAAATATGGAGTTAGTTTTGCGTTGAATTTGCGTGGAAAAAAACGACGCAAATTCGGCGCAAACGGAGTATAAATATGCCCCTAAATGTGCCAAGTAGGTGGAAGCCAATCATACTAACTTTAGGAGGGAGAGCACCTGTACTTTAGCACTGATCAGCAGTTATAAAGTGCTCACAGTCCTAGAGCCAACAATAAGAGTTCAGAAAAAATAGGAGGAAGGAGGCAAAAAGTTTGGGGATGACCCTGCAACAAGGGCCAGATCCAACAACACACACTGGATTTTTGCTGTTGAATAAATTCAAACATTAGCTATGCTGCAGATGTTTTGGAAGGAAATATATTCTTCATAAGTCAGGTTTGCAATGATGACTTTTATAGCATTGAAAGAATCCTCATAGCAGTCATATTGTCCAAGTAACTCTGCTTGAGAATGCCAAGGTTGCAATAGCTGGAGAAGTGCCTAGTAGAAAAATATTTTTTTCTCAGAAGCTTGATGAGTAGGTATTCCATTGTTTATTAACCTACTGTTTGCATGCCAAACCAATAAATCTTCCCAACCATCTACACTATATTTGCCTTCATCACTGTTTTCTGAAACATAATTTTTGTACCTGGTGCTGCATAATTTTGTAAAGACACATATTTCCGAGGTGTGGATTTCTTGTTGGATAGTGAGTATCCAACATAATCTTTTACAATATCTGTACCCTCCGGATCAAACTCTGCGAGGTACTCAATTTATGTTAAAGACTCTGTTTCACATGGTGGCAAGACCAAGACTAATCCAAACAATTCCTCTAGACTTTGAGAACAAGCTAGCTGAACTCAACCTGTTACGGCACTCAAATCAGCTTATTTCCATATTTGTTAGCATTTTCAAGCTGAAACAGTATAATTTCTTCATTAAGGATTTTTCTGCAGAAATTTCCTCCCATGTTTCCTTTTTCTCTATTTACTCTCATTTTATGATATATGAAGTGACATAGGCCCTCATTCTGACCTTGGCGGTCTTTTCGCAAGACCGCCGAGTTACCGCCGCGGTGAAGACCGCCGACCGCGGCGGTATGCCGCTGTGCGCATTCCGACCGCTGGGAGCGTTCCGCCGGAAAACAGCCAGCAGCCACACTGGCGGTCGGCGGGAAAGTGGAGACTGGTCAACCTCCACCGCCACGCCAGCAGAACACCGCCCACAGAATTACGACCCACATTTCTGTGTGGCGGTCTTCTGTTGGCGGTCTTCTGTTGGCGGTCACCTCCCCATGGCTCCTGTCGCCTCCCAGAGGACCAACGCACAAGGTAAGTTGATCGTCCGTGAGGGGAGGGGGTGGGGGGGTGTTGTGTGATGTGTGCGTGCATGGGGGTGTGCGTGTGAGTGTGTAGAGGGGGTGTGTGAGTGCGTGCATGTGGGCGGGGGGTGCTGCTGTGCCTATGGGCAATGTGTGTAGTTCGGCGGGTGCGCATGTCGGCATGTATGTGTGCGGGTATGTGTCCCCGTTGTGTATGTGTGTGTGTAGGGGGTGTGTATATGTGCATGTTGGGGGTGTGTGCATGTCGGGATGCGTGTATGTGCATGTCGGGGTGGGGGTGGGGAGGGGGTTCGTACCACCTCTGGGGGGTGGCAGGGGGGTGGAGGGTGTGGGGGGAGGACTCGGGGGGGCAGTGGGGGGTGGGGGAGACCCCTATCAGTGCCAGGGAAGGAATTCCCTGGCCCCGATAGTGCCTACCGCCATGGTTCGCATGGCGGTTCCCGACCGCCAGAAACCGCGGCGGTAAGCAGGGTCATGATACCGTTGGCGGTCTTGGGTCGACCGCCGGGCCGGAGTGCGTAAACTCCAGCCCGTCGGTCATGACCGCCGTGGCGGTCGGAGTGGGGAAGTGGCGGTCGATCGCGGCGGTGACCGCCGCGGTCAGAATGCCATTTTTTTGACCGCCGGTCTGTTCGCGGTCCGACCGCCGCCTCTCTGCCGACCGCCAAGGTCAGAATGAGGGCCATAGTGAGCAACAGCAATGGAATTGTTTACAACAAACTATGTCCATATTTGCATTCCATAATTTCAGGATGACTAGATTATAATCATCAATGTGTTTGGAGGCCTCTGATCTTTTCAGATTATATGTATATATATATATTTTTTTTCTTGTCAGTGCATGCCTCACTGCAGATAAAATGCTGTTCACTCTTCCTTTGGAATTGATAGGCCTTGGAAATCCAAAACGACACCTAGTATGAAACTTTCCTTTACATCTATATCTTTGATGGCAATACTTGCCACATCTATGTGTGCCTACACACCTAAAGCACAAAATGATCTGGAGTCTGTCTGTGATTTAGAAATTGTGTATTTGCAATTACAGTGACAAAATGTTTTTGAAATAGTAATGTCAACATACCTATATCACACAGCTCTAGTCCATGAGGAACCTAAGCAGATGACACACGTTGGGACCCACATCTGTGAAACCGTAAGGGAAAGTGACAACTCAGTGACCATACACTGGGTGAAAACGACAGACAGTAGAGAGGTAGTAGTTGAAAAGTACATGTAGTAGGCAGGAATGTATTCTCACCTGTGTTTCACTGGAAATATTGCTGGGTCACTGAGTCCCTGTTCTGCATGACTTCTTCCTCTGCTTCATCCTCATCACTGTCCACAGGCTCCACAGCTGCCACAACACCGCCATCTGGACCATCCTCCTGCAGAAAAGGCACCTGTCGTCGCAAAGCCAAGTTGTGAAGCATACAGCAGGCCACAATGATCTGGCACACCTTCTTTGGTGAGTAGAATAGGGATCCACCTGTCATATGGAGGCACCTGAACCTGGCCTTCAGGAGGCCGAAGGTGCGTTCGATCACCCTCCTAGTCCGCCCATGGGCCTCATTGTAGCGTTCCTCTGCCCTGGTCCTGGGATTAATCACTGGGGTCAGTAGCCATGACAGGTTGGGGTAACCAGAGTCACCTGCAAATGGCGAGGGACAACTGTTAGACACACACTAACCTGTAGGGATAACCCCAGACAACCATTCCCATTGTCTTGCTTCCAGGGGCTCACCTAATAGCTACACACGGTGCCTCTGGAGTTGACCCATCACATAAGGGATGCTGCTATTCCGCAGGATGTAGGCGTCATGCACTGAGCCAGGTAACATGGCATTCACATGGGAGATGTACTGGTCTGCCAAACATACCATCTGTACATTCATGGAATGATAACTCTTCCGTTTTCTGTACACCTGTTCACTCCTGTGGGGGGGGACCAAAGCCACATGGGTCCCATCAATGGCACCTATGATGTTGGGGATATGTCCAAGGGCATGGAAGTCACCTTTCACTGTAGGCAAATCCTCCACCTGAGGGAAAACGATGTAGCTCTGCATGTGTTTCAGCAGGGCAGACAACACTCTGGACAATACATTGGAAAACATAGGCTGGGACATCCCTGATGCCATGGCCACAGTTGCTTGAAAAGACCCACTTGCAAGGAAATGGAGCACTGATAGCACCTGCACTTGAGGGGGGATTCCTGTGGGATGGCGGATTGCTGACATCAGGTCTGGCTCCAACTGGGTACACAGTTCCTGGATTGTGGCACGGTCAAACCTGTAGGTGATTATCAACTGTCTTTCCTCCATTGTCGACAGGTCCACCAGCGGTCGGTACACCTGAGGATTCCGCCATCTCCTCACATGTCCCAGTGGACGGTGCCTATGAAGGCCAACAGCGACCACAGAGTCAAACAACTCAGAGGTACGTACACACAGTTTACCCAGAACACCAATCATACATAATAGGTGGCCTGTATGTGTGTTGAGACTAGGCCTAGGTATATATGACGCAGTTGGAAATTAGGCCATGTGGGCCCCTGAAATGGCGGCTGCCTGACCTCTAAAGTGGGACAATGGGATGTGAGGTAACTGCGCTGGCGTTGTACACCGTCGCGGTAGGCGGTCGAAGACCGCAGCGCAATGCTGCATTGGTTAACATTGGACCCTATAGGTCCCAGTAGCCAATGACGATGTACGCCGGCGGTGATGGTACGCACCACCGCGGACTTGACCGCCGAGGACGTGACCGCCATTTTCTATTTGTTCAATCACTCGATACCTGATCTTCGACAGGAAAGGACCTACACTGCAAGTGCTGCTGTGACCTCGGTCTGGAAGAGACAATGGCTCGTGCGTCTGGGAAAAAGGTCGCCTGCCTTCACATCGGAGGAGTTTGAGAAGCTCGTTGATGGGGTCCTCCCCCAGTACACGCTACTCTTCTGTCCTCCAGACAAACAGGTAAGTACACAGGGAGCATGTCGTATGGTCTATGCCTGTGTGGAGAGGGCTGGATGTAAGAGGGAAGGGGGCACAGTTATGCGTCACCTTCGCCCCAGGCACCTAGGCCCTGCCTCAGTCACCCCTGCTGCCCTCAGTGAGGAGGCCATTGACCTCCTCAGGTCACTCTCTGTTGGGCAGTCTACCATTTTGAATGCCATCCAGGGTGTAGAAAGGCAGTTGCAACAAACTAATGCATTCCTGGAGGACATTCATTCTGGTCAGACGGCCCTTCACCGATCCTTTCAAACTCTGGCCTCAGCACTGATGGCAGCCATTGTCCCTGTATCTAGCTTCCCCACTCCAACTTCCTCCACCCAGACCCAATCCCCTGTACCTCTGCCTATCCCAAGCACACGATCAGACCAGCCTGCACACACCTCACCACACAAGGGAAGCTCAGGCAAACATAAGCACCACATATCCCACAGGCACTCATGCAAGCATCACACACATGCAGACACACCAACATCCACTGCCTCCACTGTGTCCCCCTCGTCGTCGTCTCACTCCTCCCTCCCAGTCTCGTCTACACACACACCTGCATGCACTACCTCTACAGCCACTACGTCCCTCACCAGCACACCCACCAGCACACCCCGCTCACGTGCAGTCACCACCCCCACTACCATTCACATGTCCCTTGTGTCCTCTCCCAGTGTATCTGTAATGCCCCCTCCCAAGATACACAAACACAGGCACACACCCACTCAACAGCCATCCACCTCACGACAGCCTCCAGCGCATGCACCTTCACCCAAAGTCACCAAACGTACACCTCCTACAACCACCACCTCTTCCTCCACTCCCAAACCCCCTCCAGCTACCCGTCCCAGTGTGTCCAAAAAACTTTTACTGCCCAGCCTTGACCTTTTCCCCACACCTCCCCCACCCCATCCATCTCATAGGTCCCGAAGTAGCACCTCAGCCACAACATCTCCGGGACCAGTGGTGCATGTAGTCACAGGTATGTGGAGTGCACCGGCCACCAGGACAGCCAGTGTGGCACGGAGCCACAGCACAGCCAGTCCCCTCCGTGAAGCATCAGTTGTTGGCCAGTGCCCGGCGGGAGAGTGGGAAGACTCCAGCCACCCAAGCCACTCCCAGGGGTCCCGGTGGGAGTGTGGACTCAGCTGTGACACCTCCCAAGGTGGGGAAGGGCCACAAGAAACCCGGCAAGTCTGGGAAGAGCAGCACGGCGGAGAATACCGCCATCATCCCCGCTGCCCAGGAGGGCCCCACCAGCCCCATCCTAGCTGCCCAGGAGGGCCTCGCCAGCCCCATCCCAGCTGCCCAGGAGGGCCCTGCCAGCCCCAGCCCCAGCCCAGCTGCCCAGGAGGGCCCCGCCAGCCCCAGCCCAGCTGCCCAGGAGGGCCCCGCCAGCCCCATCCCAGCTGCCCTGGAGGGCCCCACCAGCCCCAGCCCAGCTGCCCAGGAGGGACCCGCCAGTCCCAGCCCAGCTGCCCAAAAGGGCCCCGCCAACCCCAGCCCAGCTGGGCCATGAAGGACTGCCAGCCCCAGCCCAGCTGGACCATGAAGGACCGCCAGCTCCAGCCCAGCTGGGCCATGAAGGACCGCCAGCACAAGACCCGCTGGCCCATGAAGGACCGCCAACTCAAGCACCGCTGAACAGGGCACAGCCAAATCAAGCACCGCTGAACAGGGCACCGCCAATTCAAGCACCGCTGAACCGGGCACCGCCAACTCAAGCACCTCTGAACATTGCACCGCCAACTCATGCACCGCTGAATAGGGCACTGCCAAATAGAGCACCGCTGAACAGGGCACCGCCAACTCAAGCCCCGCTGAACAGGGCACCGCCAACTCAAGCACCGCTGAACAGGGCACCGCCAAATCAAGCACCGCTGAACAGGGCACCGCCAACTCAAGCACCGCTGAACAGGGCACCGCCAACTCAAGCACTGCTGAACAGGGCACCGCCAACTCAAGCACCGCTGAACAGGGCACCGCCAACTCAATCACCGCTCGCCCATGAGCGGCAGGGCCACTGACGCAACTGGGACCGTCACGGGGTGAGTGATGCACTCTGGGCACCAGTCCCCCTCCAAAACCAGTGGAGACATGCATCCACTACCTTTGTCCTTCACAGGATGAAGCACTCTGGGCACCAGTCCCCCTCCAGAACTAGTGGAGACATGCATCCACTACCTCTGTCCTTCACAGGATGAAGCGCTCTGTGCACCAGTGCCCCTCCAGAACCAGTGGAGACATGCATCCACTACCTCTGTCCTTCACAGGATGAAGCACTCTGGGCACCAGGCCCCCTCCAAAACCAGTGGAGACTGTTATCCACTTGAGAGACTGTGGCTTTGCACTCCCCAGGATTGAACAGTGGGCAAACCACCCACTGTAGAGACTTGAGAGACTGTGGCTTTGCACTCCCCAGGATTGAACAGTGGGCAAACCACCCACTGTAGAGACTTGAGAGACTGTGGCTTTGCACTCCCCATGATTGCACAGTGGGCAACCCACCCACTGTAGAGACTTGAGAGACT
The DNA here is from genome assembly GCF_031143425.1 of Pleurodeles waltl. NCBI lineage: Eukaryota > Metazoa > Chordata > Amphibia > Caudata > Salamandridae > Pleurodeles > Pleurodeles waltl. The sequence goes on from NC_090437.1 coordinate 837,071,411, forward strand.
GTGGCTTTGCACTCCCCAGGATTGAACAGTAGGCATTGAGCCCCCTCGTGGATCTGGTGTAGTGCACTCATCCGGCTGAGGTGCCCCCCCTTTCCTTCCCCCTGAGGTGCCTGTTGTTTTTCTATCTGATGCCCCTGCAGTGTTCTCTCCATTTTGATCTGGTATCGAGTGTGGGCCTCGCCCATGCATTTTGGGCCCAGTGGTCCATGGACTATAAATGGTGCAATACCTGGACTACTATTCTTGGTGTATATTTTGTTAATAGTGTAAATATGTATATTTTTGCTTACTGGATTTTAATATATTACAATGGTTACACTAATTTCCTTTTGTCTTTGCATTCTTCCGGGGGGGTTAGGGGGTGTAACTATAATGTATAGATATGTATTAGTGTGTGTGTTGTAGTGGGTGAGGGTGGGGGTGGGGGTGTTGCGTGTCCCTGTTTTTTGCCTCCCCCCTCCCCTCCCCTGTGTCGTAGGTGCAGTACTCACAGTGGTCTTCGCCGCCGGCGTTCGTGCTCCTGGTACAGGAGCAGGAAGACTATCGCAGGTAGGATTTGGAGTTCCAGTTCCATGGTGTCTTTGTTCCTCATGGAGTGTGATGAGGTGAGCGGTTTCCCTTCGAAATTCCTGTTTCCGCCGTGTTTTTATCCGCGGTGAATCCGCCCCGGAAAAGGTGGCGAATAGGCCTGTCATAATAGTGTGGGCGGTACATTGTCTCCTGCCTGTCTGTTGGCGGTGACCGCCGTGCTGTTTGTTTGTACCGCCGTGGCGGTCGGAGTGTTAAAGTGGCTGTCTTTGTTGGGTGTTTCCGCCACGGTCGTAATTCCATTTTTTTTACCGCCGGCCTGTTGGGGGTCTTACCGCTGCTTTAACACCGTCCGCCAGGGTTGTAATGACCACCTATATGTCCTACCTTAGCCATACACTGCACCCTGCCCTTGGGGCTACCTAGGGCCTATTTTAGTGGTGCCTTACATGTAAGAAAAGGGAAGGTTTAGGCCTGGCAAGTGGGCACACTTGCCAAGTCGAATTTACAGTTTAAAACTGCACACACAGACACTGACTTGGCAGGTCTGAGCCATGTTTACAGAGCTACTAATGTGGGTGTCACAACCAGTGCTGCAGGCCCACTAGTAGCATTTGAATTACAGGCCCTGGGCACCTCTAGTGCACTTTACTAGGCACTTACCAGTAAATCAAATATGCCAGTCATGGATGAACCAATTACATACAATTTACACGGAGAGTATATGCACTTTAGCACTGGTTAGCAGTGGTAAAGTGATCAGAGTTCTAAAGCCAAAAAAAACAGGTCAGAAAAAATAGGATGAAGGAGGCAAAAAGATTGGGGATGACCCTGCAAAAGGGCGAAAAAATCCAACACTCTCTATATGAGGGTGTTGTTACAGCATGTTGTAAATACACCATGGTGCTTTCACCCCTAAAGAAATCTAACTTTGACCCCAACATATGGTTGAACTATTAGCCCATCTCCCTGTTGCCCTAACTCTCAAAGGTGTTGGAGAAACATATAAATCCTTTTTAACAGTGCATGTGGAGAATCTAAACTTTTTTTCACCCCTCACAATTGGGTTACAGGACATCTCAGAAAGTCCCTGGATTAGGTGGAACTACAGCTCTTATTTCACTCGATCTGAGTACTGCGTTTGGTACTGTGTCCCACTCTATTATGATTGAGAGATTGACAGCATTGGGACTTGAGGGCGCTGCGCTGTCCTGACTTACCTCATTACAATCAGTCTTTTCAGGTATTCTTGGCCAATGTTGTGTCTGTCAGGCAGTGCCTAACATCAGGTGTCTCACAGGGCTCAGTACTCAATCCTTTGCTTTTCAACATCTATGTTCACCTGCTGGCAGAAGTGGTGGAGAGCTGTGGTCGGACCCTATTTTCACACACAGATAACACCCAAATTGTTTTCTTGTGATCATCTTTTCAGGAGCATGATCTTAACCTTGGCTTGAGATCAATCATTACCTGGTTGAGTAACAATTCACTCAAACTGAATAGGGATAAGGCAGAGGTGATAATTTTGAACAAGAATCCCCAACATAGCCCTGCCATGTTGGGGTCCTCTCCTGCCCTGTCTTCCAAATTTAAGAATCTAGGGCCAGATGTAGCAAACGTTTGTGACTCGCAAACGGGCAGAATCGCAAATTGCGACAGTGCAAAATCGGAAATGGGATGCAAAAAGCCCATTTCCGACTCGCAAAAAGCGATGGGACCCGTTTGCGAGTCGCATCTGTTGCGACCCCATTGTGCGACCCGCAAATTGCGAGTCGCAATTTGCGATTCGCAACCCATATGCAATTGCAACTCGCAAATTGCGACTAGTCGCAAAAAGCCCAGTTTGCATGTCCCATTTGCCACTAACTCAGAGCAGGTGGTGACCATTACCAAAGTCTAAAAGGAGACCCAGAAGCCATCTGGGTTACTCAAGATGGCGGAGATATACCTGATAGCAGTGAGGAGGAGAGTCTACGCAGCCCAGCAGAGGAGGAGGAGGGGCCACAGACAGGAGAAGATATATAGAACAAGGCAGACCATTTTCCAGCAAACTGAAGAGGAGATCTATGATAAATACCGCCTTAGCAGCGCAGCCATTCTAGAATTAATAGATTTACTAAAGCCACAGCTAGAACACAAGACCCTGCGTGGCTGCGCCATCCCTACGCATGTGCAAGTACTATGCGCACTGCACCTCTTGGCCTCCGGGAGCTATCAGGGGGTCATTGCCGTGGCAGGTGGGGTATCCCAAAGTGCAGTGTCAAGGTTCCTCAGGGCATTCCTAGATGCCTTAGTCACGCACAGGTCTCACTTCATATACTTACCAAGGAATGAGGCAGAAATTAACAGCACCAAGCTGGACTTTTACCGCATTGCCCACTTTCCCCATGTCATTGGATGTGTAGATGGGACACACATTCAAATATGCCCCCCTGCTAATCTGGAACACATTTTCCGCAACAGAAAGTGTACCCACTCACTCAACATACAGGTTGTTTGTGATGCCCATTACGTCATCACGGACATCGTAGCTAAGTTTCCAGGCAGTACCCATGACTCATACATTTTTAGGCATAGTGGGATACATCAACGCCTGGAACGTGGGGAATTTGGAGACGGATACCTCCTAGGTAGAGCCACAGACACTTGTGATGGCCACTTTATTTTCCTCTACATTCACTTTGAATACTAATCAAGGAGCAAAATGAAAACCTCAATGCATAGCATTGAAGGGTAAATCTAAACCATTTAAACAAAACTTGGTGGAAGGTGTGTGTAACCGCCAGGGCACATCCTTCCACCTCAAAGTAATCATTTACAAGTTGAATTAGCGCCATGTAGAGCATATCCCAGATGGTGGTATTCTTTCCTCTGACTAGTTTCCTGAAATTGGCATCAAAATATCACCATGTAAAAATTTGGAGGCAGTTTTCACTATTGAATTATAATTGTAATGAAGAAGGATAGAGATAGAGAAATGGTGAGGGTTATTAGATCTTACAAGGGAGTAGCCCCGCCTAAAACTCTTGAGAGATTCCCTGACTGCTAGTGCAAGGAGGTAGAATCTTGTCACTGTCAGGCTCCGAAGCACCTCTATATGATATTGATGTATCCTCCATGTATCCTCCATTTGTTGTGTAAGTTTGTTTATGATAACACTAAGAGTTACAAAGGTACTTTCGCATTCATGCATGCTTGGCAAAGCTGGGGGCATCTCTATGTTGGAGGTCGCGAGAAAGATCTTCATTGATTAATCGATAATGGTCTTGGGTAGTTAACTGTCTCATCACTTCCTGATCATATTTATCTTTATTCCACATGACTATCCCCCCTCCTTTGTCAGCTGGTTTGATGATAATATCTTGATTATGAGCCAAGCTGTAAATCACCTCCATTTCAGCCTTGGTACAATTCTGCGTGAAAAAAACCTTTCTGTTGTTAAGATTATCAATTTCTGTTATTACTCCATCTTCACAGACGACCATTTCAGCAGGCAAATTGCTTTGTCTGGGCAGAAAGTCGATTTTGGTCTAAATCCACTTAAATGTACTTCCGTCTCAGCAAGAGGGTCGGAAAAAAAGGATTTTAGTCTAATTTTCCACAGAAATCTTAATACCTCTGTGTTAGTTTCGACAGGGTCCTGATTTGGAAGTGGTACAAATGATAATCCCTTGCTCAATACCTAAATTTTGTTGATAGTAGGGGAATATCTGGACAAATTATAGATCGGAATGAGATCTTTGTTATCATTCATCGCCTGCATGTCCTTCTCCGCATATGAAAAATCCCTTGTTCCTGAAATTTCCCTCTCGGGGTACCTCCTCCCATTTCTCAGCGACTGCCTCTGCCAAAAAAAGGTTGAGCCCCAGTATATTGTAAATTGGAAAGAGGTTGCCCTTGAATCTCTTGCTCGGAGTCGGATGATGTATCGGAAAATGTAATAAATCTTCTCCGAGATCTTGTCTGGTACTGAAGATTTAGGGTACTCGGATTGTTCTTTTTATAAAAGTCTTCCTTCAAACATGGATCAACATTTACTAAATTAAAGTTCCTGATGTCTCTTGCAACCTTAGTGATCTTTTGATTAACTGTATGATTTGTGAATTCTGCAATAGTTTTATTGCCACTCTCTAGAAGTTGATTTGCATCTTGGATGGTTCTGTCATTAGAGATCTCCTGTTGCAACTCCTCATTTTCTTTTAGCTCAGCTTCACTAACCCATAGTGCTGTTTCTACTGATTAGGCTAACCAGCCTCTAGAGCTTTTAGTACCCACATCACTAAATTGGGTTAGATAAGTTTTAGCAAAAATGAATATAACTGGTATATTTTTAACTTGCAATCCTAGCAGTATCATACGTATTGTTTTTAAGGTGTTCCAATAGAACTTGAGCATATAGTTGAGTTCTCATATTTTTATTTTTTAGCTGTTTTAATCTTTCAACTTTGTCTAATTTTGATGGTTCAGTCGAAGTCTGATCTCCACTGAGCAATGATGGATATTCTAGTAGTTTAATAATTTGCGCTTCTGAATAGCTAACCATGTGAGGTTCAGACATCTTATTATGGGAACACTGCTTTGGTGTGGGGTTGCTAATTTATAAATGTTAGCGATTTTGGAACACTATTTGATAATATAATTTAAGTGAAAGCAAAAAATAAGGATAGTAGTTAAAAGCAGGTGTACAAGAAATAAATTTGTTTATTTGCATAAATCAAGACCAATATGACAAAAGTCAAATTTGCCAATCATTAAATATTCACTTTTTAAAGCAAAACAATGCTGATAGGTGAATATGGGATAAGGAGATGATGCTGGGTACTCTGCAGCACAACTGCACATTGTCTCAACAGAGCAAGGTAATATCCAAGGTACGCTCTTCTTGGAGAACGGCTGAGCGTTAGGTTCCAGGGTAAGGTTTTCCCCATGCACAATCACAAGGAAGCTGGTGGGACCGTGGGGGAGCTGGGAGATGTGGGGGCTGGCAGCACCAGGGAAAGTCACTTCTGTTGGCCTTAAAGACTGAAGTGGGCAGTGGTTGGTTGGGACTCTCTATAATCCTTGGCAAGACAGTGGAGGACCACAAGGGAGCAGCACTGTGTATTTGTTGAAAGAGAGACTAGTGAATGAGTCCTGGGCTACTGGGCAGAGATCAGCAGGGCAGGATAGCAGTTCCTGGGAAGATTCTAGAAGAATGGCAAACCTGGCACACAGCAGTCTTTACTCCAGCCACATTTTCTTAAGTACAGAGTGTTCTGATTTTAGTGGGTCAGAGACCCAGTACTTATACTAAAAAGTGCCTTTGATGTGAGAGATTACTTCAAATGTTTTCTGTGAAGTGCACTGGTTCCACCTTCAGTTCAGCCTCTGCTCTGGATGATCAGTGGGGTGGTAATCAGCCCCTATGTGTGGGCTCTGGCCACTACCCTTTGAAATGTAAGTGGGAGTCCTTACCAAACTCCTCGTCAGAAGAACCATCAGTATGCAGATAACTGCAGATGCAGCTGAGTATCCTGTGTTGTGTGTGTCTGAAGAGAATGCATAAGTGTAGTTGTCACCTAGCCCAGGCCAGACATGCATTGAAGATTGGTGGTAAGCACACAGGACAGAGAGGACAGACAAATGGCCATTTCCTAAAAGTGACATTTCGAAAATAGTAACAATATTTTAGGGGTGGATGAACAATTCAGCTCCACTGGCGGAGTTCGTTGAGTTTGCCCCACAGAGTTCCAAAAACCTCAAAATGTTAAGTATGCGAGCAAGAGAAATCCCTAAATTGGTGAGCAAGGAGCAAGATTTCTGAACGCGGGTGGTCACAGCAGATTGCTACTGCTAACTTTGAGAAAGCTGCCGCTCGTATTGAGAAAGCTGCTGCATGTATAGAAAATCTACTTGAGCAGCAGAAAGAAGTTAGCAGCCTCTGGCGCTCCGCATGATGCTGTTGATTTTACAGTGTGGGAGAAACTTCTGGTGCTGAAAATCAATGCACACATCGCAACTTACCCAAACACTGCCACTCGTGGAACTCTGTGTAGTTCAGCAGAATTTGTTCTTCATTTTGTGGAGTTCCACAAGTAAACTCTGCCCAGGCCTATGATAAATCTTACTTTACCAGTAAAGAGGATTCATCATGAACATTCCAATTGCTCTCAGATCAGGAATTCCAGTTTAAAAGTATTAGAAGGAATTCCCAATGCTGGCCTAGGAAAGAGACAGGCCCCACAGTAATGAAAAACGACTTTAGGAGTTTTTCATTACCAAGATCTTAAAGACACAAAGGTACATGGCACACTGTCCTATGAGCTACGTATGTCCAACCTTAGGTGTGACTTATATGCAAGAAAAGGGGAATTTTAAGTTTGGCAGAGGTTTTGAATGCCAAGTCAGGGGGGCAGTGAAACCGCACACACAGGCTCTGCAGTGGCAGGCATGAGACATGTTTACAGGGCTACCTAAGTGGGTGGCACAACCAGTGCTGCAGACCCACTTGTAGCATTTAGTTTACAAGCCCTATGTATATCATATACCACTTTAGAAGGGACTTACATGTAAAATAAATATGCTAATTGTGAATACACCAATGTTGCTATGTCTTAGGGGAGAAGCACATGCAGTTTAGCACTGGTGAGCTGTGGTGAAGTGCTCAGAGTCCTAAAGTCAACAAAAGGTTTCAGCTATAAAATAGGAGGTATGGGCAAAAGGGCTGGGATAAGCCCCATCCCAATAATGATGCCAGGTCTAACAATAACACTTCAGTGGGACTTCTCTGGGACTGTACCTGACCTGCACTCCATTGTGGTCAGCCTGAACTTTTGCATTTAACCCGATCTGGCTTGATCAAATAGCCCTGGTTGGCGATTCATACTTTTAAGCACGACATTTCAGTTTATCTTTTAAAAGTTCATATCTTGACTTCTACTTATTGGATTATTATTATTTTTTTCATAAAAGTATATGGTATTTTTCTCAACTGGTGCAGAGTCTTTTTGTGTTTTGACTGTGTTAATGTTTGAAATGTTGCACAAATTCTTTACACATTGCCTCGTAAGTTAAGCCTGCCTGCCCCGCGCCAAGCTGGCAGAGGGTGGGAACAGAATAGTTTATGGTGTGTATCTGACTTAACCTGACTAGGATTACAGTTCCTGCTTGGACAGGGAGCATACATTTCCAACCAGAAACCCAATTTCTAATATTGGTGATCAGCAGTGAGGATAGGACTTGTGTTTTTACAGTGCCATACATGGGACTTGGTGTAAACTACTACTCCTTACCTAGGCCAATTTGAGTAAATGTTCCCTTATTGAAAATGTTGATTTTTCAAAATTTTCCCTATTCCCATTTTTCCTGTTGTGTCTGTGATGTCACCTGCTAAGATGGAGTTCCAGCTGGCCAACCTAGAGAGCTACACAGTGGCCTAGCTCAAGGGATTCTGCCAGAAGATGTTACTTGCCAAAGGGATCACTAGGAAAGCAGAACTCCAAAAAGCTTTAGAAGCATGGCCCACCAGACCCAGGCAGACAATAAGGTGGGAGGTTCAGAATTTGAGGAGGTATCAGAACAGGGCGTGTCTGAAGCTCTTGACATGTGACCTGTTGGGGCGAGGGGAAACATCCTCCCAAAAGTGTAAGTCCAACCACATGCAGAAAACAGTGTGTCATCTAGGAACCTGTCCCCAGAGGAGCTGAAGGACAAGAGGGAAAAGGCAAATTTTAAACTAGAGCCTGCCAGACTGAAGTTGGAGAAGGAACAAGGAAAAGCGGAGAGCATATTAGCTGAGCTTTTGGCAGCTGGACCTCAAAGCCATACAAGTAGAGTGCAGGGGCATTGGTGGCAGGGCACCTGCAGTGTCCACTGAGGAAGGTAAGGTTTGCATACCAAACAATTTGGTATCCAGTTATGTGGTGGAGGTGACACTGCTAAGTAGTTCTCAACCTCTGAGGTGGCTTTAAGGATGCACAAGGTTCTCGAGGCATTCTGGGAAGTAGCTTGTAGAAGTACATGCCCACAGTTGTGAGGGACACACTCCTGACACTAGAGGTAGACGACCAGACACAGTACCCCTCTGAAAGCGATACTTATCAATAAGTTTGGGTTAACCCTAAGATGTATAGACAGAGATTCAGGAACAGTCCTAAATTTCCCACAGAGACCTGGGTGCACTTCTTAGATTATTCCAACAAGGCACTGAAGGCCTAGATGAGGGGCAGCAGAGGAGAAGATTATACCAGACTGTACAACCTGGTTTTCAGGGTACACATGCTTGATGTTTATTTTGCAGAGCTGCGCCAACGCTTGGTTGATAGCAAGCTGACTGACCCCAGCAAGCTTACTGAGGAGGCGGACCTCTGGGTCAGCACCAGAGTGTCCAAAAAAGTACCTAGGAGTGACCCCCAAGAAGGATGGTTTAGGTTTCCCCAAGCAGAACGATGAGGAGGTCAAGGAATATCCAGACAAGTTTCAGGTTAAGGGGGAAGGAAAGGGTTCCCATGTCCCTTCAGTGAAGATGGAGGGAGGGTCTGATGAGCGGTGGTCCCGGGCACCCTATTTTCATCCCCACTGCTTTGATTGTTCCCAGCGAGGACACAAGAAGGGGCACTCTTTCCAAAGAAGACACCCCCTGGAGATACCTCTACAGTGGTGTCCAAAGTGGTCCTAAGGGCAAGTAGTCCCCAGGGGCTGGCCATAGAACAAGCCATGATCTCCCTTAGCTGGGAGATTGACTCAGAGACTGATCTGGTGATCCCTGATAGTGTGAGTCATCACATCCACAAGATAGGAGTGAATGGGGTACCAGTCACTCCTTTGAGGGACACCAGGGTTAGCCACACCATGATAGTAGAAGGAGACTTCGAAAATACCTCACCATATGATAAAATCACTACATAGTAGGGTATAATAGGGACTGGCTATTTCAATAAGACCCTTCCCAAGGACAATAAGGATACGTAATATATTGTGGGGGAAGGGCTGGCTTCAACACTGAGAAATCTCTCTTGGATGAAGAGTGTGTGCACGAAGGTATAGGAAGAAACTAGTCTCTACACTGAAACCTCTCTCAGATCACAGGTATGCGTAGTAGGGTGTCAGTAAGTCTGGCCTCTTCTCTGAGAGCTGTCTCTGGGATGATGGGTGCATGTAGGTGGGTGTGGAAACAGACCAGACCCTATCCTGAGATCTCACTCTTGGTTGGTGGGTATGTGTAAGAGGGTAATGGTAGGGACTGGCCTCTCTGCTGAGACATCTCTGTTGAATGATAGACATTCAACTATGGTGTGGCGGGAAATTAAACAGTATACTGAAAAGTTCCTCTTAGTGACTATCATGCAGACTATAATATAGAAAGACTGCAGGGTCAGCTCAGACATCTCCCCAGGGTGACACATGTGCAAAAGAGGCTGTGGGTAGAGACTGCTCTCTCGGCTCATCCTTCTCTTTATGATAATAAATGTTTTTATTAGAGTATAAAATGGAGTAGCCCCCATGTTGACAACTATGTCTTAGAGAACCAATGTGTAAATTTGAATATAAAGACACACTTACCTCTCTCATAGACACATCCTTATAGGGAAAGGCATGTGTAGTAAGATGTACAGTGAGGCAGACCTGTGTACCAAAACTTCACTCCAGAGTGACAAGAAATCAGTAGTGACTTTGAACTTTTTATTACAAAACAACCATTTGATAACATTGTAAACAATAATAACTACATTAATACATTAACATACTACAAAAATAATTGTAAAACAAACAAAAGAGCAAACTTAACTAATCTATAAAATGTTTTGAAGATGACAGAGATTTGGAGCGCGTCTGGTTGATGCTATTTAATCAGTTAATAAAACTTCAAGGAGAAGCCTCCGGGAGTGCAGCTTCTTTCTTTGGTAGACTACATATATATATTTCCCATGTTAATTCCCATAGGATTACTGCCACACATCTACAGCCCAAAAGACTGGACGGAATTACACCAAATGTGGCAGAAAGCTATCTATCGGTACGCAGATTGTGTTTTTTTCATTTGATCTAAATCTGTTCATTAGTTCAGGAGATATTTAAGTGCAAATTAAATTGTATATCTTCATTTTCATGAATACGTGTGTGAAAAGAGGTGTTGCAATTGGCTGACCACAACCTGACTAGAAAGTTGTGACCGCCATTTTATTTCACAGGACACGGTCCCTGGGGGTGAAAACTTAAATTGAAAGTGGCCTAAGGTGTCAGGGTGAATGATATAGGTGTGTTTTAAGGGCAAATTATAGATTTAACATAATTTCGCACCACTGCGCAAATTTCTGCTATTTATTTGCAAAATATTTGCCATTATAGAAAAATTTGAAAGAAACACCACAGGCTCATCCATACACTAATTCATTCACTCATATATCATATACTCAGAGGCTCATGCACCCACTCACACACCCACTTAATCACTCATGCACTCACTCAGACCCACTCATAGACTCACACACCCACTTTCTGACCCACTCAGACACTCACATATCCATTTACAGAGACAGGCACAGTGGCCAACCTGCACTGCACATGGCCAAATGTGGTTACAAGGGTTTGGCTGCAAGGCGTGACTGCAAGTATAATTCGCACCTTCACCATGCACAGCTAATCACTCCACATATTATGTCATTGATGAGATCTTGTATGGCATCTTTGATATCACTGCAAGGTTTGCAATAACATTATAAATAAGAAAACTGTGCATGGCAAGGGTGCAAGTTATAGTTACTTGAAAGAACTCTAACTGTAACTGCTGAATTTCTATGGTTTTGGACGAGTAAATTCAAAAGCTAACTATAACATCCGTGTAACCTTTGTTTTTTAGTTAAAAAAAAGTACATAAATATATATATATATATATATATATATATATATATATATGTATATATATGTATATATGATTCACTGAAAAAAATCAAAGGTTACAGGGAAGTTATTGTAAGGCTCGTGCCCTAAGGTTAATGTAACTTGCGATCCTGCCGTGCACAGTTTTTTCATCAAAATATTTACTGCAAATATTACATTGATATTATCAATGATGTTATTAAAGATGTCATGAGTGCCATAATTTCTGGGGTAATTAGCAGTGCATGGTGAGGGTGGAATTTATAGTTACCTTAAGGCATTAGTTATAGTTACTTCAGATAACTATAACTATAACAGGTGAATTTTTATGGTTTTGTATGTTTAAAATGTGGGCCTAACTATAACATCCCTGCAACCTTTGTTTTTTTGAGTGAATTTCTATCATTTTTTTATTCTATTTCCTTACTGTAATGTCTCTGTAACCTTTGATTTTTTTCAGTTAATTTCTATGTTTTTTTAACGTAAAGTTAATTTCAACACTATGGCCCTCATTATGAGTTTAGCGGGCGGTGGAGGCTGCCCGCCAAACTCATTTGCACGGAAACTGCATCGCTGGTCTGCTGCCCGCCAGCCCTATTACGAGTTCCCTGCTGGGCTGGCTGGTTTCCGCCCGCCGGCCCAGCAGGGAACAGGGCCTTAACTCTGACATCAGCTCAAAATTGAGCCAGTGGCGATGAGGCACCCGTAGTGCTTTTCACTGCCCGTAATACGGGCAGAGAAAAGCTCAATGGGGCTGTCCATGGGAGCCCCTGCACTGCCCATTCCAAGTACGTTCTCGGCACCATTTTCCATCAGCCTTTGCATGGTGGTGCTACCGCCATGCTAGGGCTGGCGGAAAGGGGACTCATAATGCCCAGGGCAGTGCTGCCCTGGCAGGTTGAGACTGCCGGCACTGCCAGGCTGTCGGCTGGTGGCATCTTGGCAGTGCCGGTGGTCAGATCCTGGCAGCTGGGTCAAGGTCATAATAGGGCCATCGGACTGCCCCTTTTGGCAGTGGTCCAAGTGCCACCGCGAGTCTGACGGTCCATGGACCACCAGGCTGGTAATGAGGGCCTATACTTTAATCCAACCACTATCACCCACTACCTTTGGCCAACCACCTATAGCCACCCAATATTGCACCATGCTCGGCCATCGGATGTGCATGCTGGGAGTCAGTCGCAGGTCTGTGCGCCCCCCCTTCCCCTCCCTGACATCGGCACAGGGGCTGAATTTTTTTTTTCCAGAGGGGGTCACTTAGCACCATCCCCCAAGGCCCAGCATTAATGTATCTTTTTTTCTGGGGAGAGAGTTGAGTGCCCCCCCTTCCCTGGACTGATCTTGATCCCAGGGACCACATTCCCTAGGACCAGGCCTTCTAAAATAGTTTTTTTGGGGGGGAAGGCCATATGGCCCCCCTCCCCGGGCCAATTTCAGCCCTGTGCCCCCCATACCACAGGGCTTGGTGTTAACATTTTTTTGGGGGAGGGAGCAGCATGCCCCCCTTCCCTAGGCCAATCTGAGCCCTGGAAGCCCCGATCCCCCAGGGCACAGCCTAAACATTGTATTTTTTTGGGTGGGAGGGGGACCTTGTGTTCCCCCTCTACAGGCCCATCCGAGCCCCAGGGATGCCATCCCGTAGGACCTGGCCATGTCACATGGGTCACATGGGTGCCCTCCTCAAAATATTTCGGGACTGCTGATGGAGTCTGAAGGCCTCCGCAGTCCCAGGTGGCTCCACATTTCCTGCAGGAGTCAGCACTGCAGTCACAGAAAGGGAGCTGCTAAACATGCAGTTCCCTCTCTGTGAGAGCAATAGTGTTCTCTGTTTCCCTGCCTCCTTCTCTGTTCTGTTCTGTTATATTCTGGTGTGCCTATCTTTGCTGCAAACGTATTAACCCTCTGCGCTACTTTATGGTGAGAGTCAAAACTACCAGTAGACAAAACTCCAACCTCTCTCCAGCTGAAGCATTAATCACCTATCTTAACTTTGACTTACCTAGTCTCACAGTGCTGGGAAAATAAAGCCTGCTGCTTCGTACTGCCACTGTTGCTGTAGCTGAAATATCTGCACAGTCACACTTACTGGCTGCAGACAGCTTCTAATACAGTATTGCTGTGATGTCAGAAGTCAGTTACCATTTTGGAGAGGATAGGCTTGGGTAAGGGAGTTTTTTCTGTTGAGTGAAGTGTGCTGTGTTTATAAATAAACACTGTGGCAATAACTTGCAGGGTGTAGGTCCAGAAAGAATAGCTAACTGCTTAGAAAAATCCTGATATGTTTAAATAAGTAACATACTTCCCGGCAAGAGACACGAGTAGCTGTCTGATACAGATCTAGATGGGTAATACCCTAAGGATGTGCAAAGGTGGATGGGGAAAATCACAAAGGGCACACCTTTTAAACCAACAATTAGGGCTCTCAGTTGTTTGTTGTGTTAGACCTATGGAGACAGATATGATACGGTAGACAGAAGGTGTCTGGCTAAGCGTAGAGGGCGGGAGGGAGAATCCTTTGGCAGTACCAATGAGGGGACTTCCTCAGGGTGGGGAACTAACCAAATTAGAATGCTTGCATCATTAGGTTCAGGGTTTAAGGGTTCATTATAATAACTACCTCTCACCACACCTTGTTGAGTACTGAGGCTGGTTGCCATCGTACTGAGCGGCAACTGCCCTCTCAGACCCTCAGATGGTCCAGGAGGCTCACACAACACTCTGCCATACCCCCATAACTCCTCTCTCAATGCACCCGATTCTCATCTGGTTCACAGGGCCTGACCATCCCCATATTTTAAACAACTTTCTTCCAGTCAGCTCTGCCCTTTCCAGTGACGTGTTCAAAGTTTTTAATGCATATGAGTTGAAAAGTGGATTATTGGTACGGGCAGGTGAGTACCTACACTTAGCAGTAGGCCACTAACCCCCACTAGGTTCAGTTAGGTCTCAATAAATTAACCCCAGCTCAACCCTTAGTAGCTTTGCAATGAGCAACAAGACTTAACTTAGGAGACAAAGGCCCTCATTACAACCCTGGCAGTCAGTGATAAAGTGGCGGTAATACCGCCAACAGGCTGGCAGTAGCTACCACCAAATTATGACCATGGCAGTGCAAACTCAGATAAACAGCCACTTTACCACGCTGACCGCCAGGACGCAAAAAACAGGCACCACAGCGGTAGCCGCCTATAGCCAGGCTGAAGTCAATGTACCGTCCACCATATTAAGAGACACAAATCTGCCACCTTTTCGGGGCGGTACCAACGACATCAACAGCCTGGCGGAAACAGAACACAGAAGGGAGACACATGGAAGAACAACGCCACCATGGAGCCTGAACTTCAGATCTTCCCAATGATTTTCTACGTTCTGCTCCACCACGAACACCAACAACGGCGAAGACGACGACGGTGAATATAGCCGCCTAGCACACAGGGGAAGGAGGGAGGAAAAAGAGAGTGACACACACACGCACAACACATACCCCCACCCCCAAAACCATACACACAATCAGATGCAGTAATAAAACATATTGACCCCGTACCCCTCAGGAATAATGCAAGGAAAACAGGAATTGATGAAAGTGAGTGTATAATATGAATACAGTAGAAATACGAAAATTCTATCTAATGGTATATACATATATACAGTTCAAGAGACACTGCCCAGTCCTCCATGTGCGTGGGCCACAGGCCAAAGTCCAAGGCCCCACTTGTCACCTGTAGCAACACGGAGAGAACACTGCAGGGGCATCAGTTGGAAAATAGGCAGGCACCTTAGGGGTACGGGGAACGGAGGGGCACCTCAGCCGGCAGATGAAACAACACCACTGGTCCTGGAGGGGGCAACATGCCCTGTGCTTGTTCCTGGGGAGTGCAAGGCCACAGTCTCTTAAGTGGGTGACTTGCCCACTAGCTCTGGAGGGGGGCAACATGCACTGTGCTTGGTCCTGGGGCGTGCAAGGCCACAGTCTCTCAAGTGGGTGACTTGCCCACTGGTTCTGGAGGGGGCATCATGCCCTGTGCTTCTGATCCTGGGGAGGATGGGGTGAGTGGGTGTCATACCTAGTGGTTCTGGAGGGGGCATTTTACCCTGTGCTTCTGATCTTGGGGAGGATGGGGTGAGTGGGTGTCATACCCACTGATTCTAGAGGGGGCATTGTGCCCTGTGCTTTAGATCCTGGGAAGTGCAAGGTCACAGTCTTTCAGCTGAGTGTCATTCCCACAGGATTTGCAGGGGGCAGGCCGCTCAGCAGCCCATGGAGGCAGGACTACAGCCCATCCACCGGAAATGATGGCTGCTCAGTGGTGGTGGTGCTGGTGCTGGTGGTGGAGGGGGGAGGCTCCAGCCCATTCCCTGCAGCCTCGGATGGCTGCCCACTGCTGGTCGTGGTGGTGGTGCTGCTGCTGGTGGTGGGGGGAGGCTCCAGCCTATCCCCTGCAGCCTCAGACGGTTGCCCACTACTGGTGTTGGTGGTGCTGCTGGTGGTGGTGGGGGGAAGCTCCAGCCCATCCCCTGCAGCCTTGGATGGCTGCCCACCGCTGGTGGTGGTGGTGCTGCTGGTGGTGGTGGGGGAGGCTCCAGCCCATCCCCTGCAACCTCTGATGGCTGCAGAACCATGGTTGGTGGTGGAGGCTGCGACTGATTCCCTGCACCAGGCCCCTTGTCCTTCCTTCCTGCTGGTGCTGGCTCCTTACCCTTCCTGGCAGCAACTGGTTCAGGCCCCTTTCCCTTCCTGGCAGCAGCTGGGGATGGCTCCTTGCCTTTCCTGGCAGCACTTGGGGCAGGCTCCTTGCCCTTCTGGGCAGCACTTGGAGCAGGCTCCTTGCCCTTCCTGGCAGCAGCTGAGGATGGCTCCTTGCCCTTCCAGGCAGCACTTGGGGCAGGCACCTTTTCCCTGAGGCTGCCTGGTTCCCTGGATCCTTTCCCACCACAAGTGGGTGTGGAGACTACTGGGCCCATGGACTGGATGGCTTTGGTGCTTGCCTAGGATTTTGTCACCCTGGCCAGACGTGAAGGACGGGGGAAGGGTAAGAAGATGTCAATGGTGGAGAGTAAAAGCTTCTTAGGGACATTGGGGCAGGAAGATGGAGAAGGTTTGCGAGTGGAGGAAGAGGGAGTAATTGTGAGAGGTGCCTGTCTGCTGTGTTTGGGTGCAGGTGCATGGTTGTGAGGTGAATGGCTGTTGGGTGTCTGGGTGCTTGCATTTGTGTACCTTGGGAGGGGGGCAGACACAGTGGGAGAGGACACAGGGGACGTGTGTTTGGCTGTTGTGATGGTGTCTGCCAGTGAGGTGTGTGTTCTCCTAGGTGTGGTGGTGATGGTGGTAGTGGATGAGGATGTAGTGCATGCAGGTGTGAGTGTGGACGCAACTGGGAGGGAGGTGAAGGAGGAGGAGGAGCGGGACACAGTGGAGGGAGACTTTGGATGTTGGTATGTCTGCATCAGAATGGTGTTTGTGTGGGTGCCTGTGGGATGATGTGTGGTGATTGTGTTTGCCTGTGCCACTCTTGTGTGTCGTCCTGTGTGGATGCTCGTCTGCCTGTGTGCTTGGGATAGGTTAGGGTTGTGGGGAATGGGATTGGGAAGAGGAAGTTGAAGGGGAGAGGGCGGAAACAGGGACAATGGCTGCAATCAGAGAGGAGTCCAGACCCTGGATGGATCTCTGTTGGGCCGCCAACCCAGTGTGAATGCCCTCCAGAAATGCATTTGTCTGTTGCATTTGGCCTGCCAGCCGCTGGATGGCATTCACAATGGTTGACTGCACTACAGAGATGGATCTCAGGGGGTCAATAGCCTCCTCCTTAAGGGCAGCAGGGCTAACTGTGGCAGGGCCTGAGCTGAAGGAGATGCCCACCCTCCTGGGTGAGCGGGTACGGGCAACTTGACGAGAGGCTGCTGGGAGGGCGGTGCTGGTACAGGGGGTGGCGGCTGTACCTGTAGCTGGGGTGGTCACTGAAGTGTCCGCCACCACCAGGGAGCTTCCATCGGAGGAGGTATCTGTGTCAGAACTGTCCCCTCCAGTCTCCGCTGTGGTGCTCCCCTTGCCCTCCGTCCCACTGGTGCCCTCACTGTCAGTGGACTCTGCCTCCTGGGTTGTGTGGGATGCAGCTCCCTCTGTCGTGGTGCCTCTGCTCCTTGGCCAGATGATGCTAATGCAGATAAGGACAGGATGGCAAAACAAAAAGGGGGGGGAGAGACAAAGGATTCACTGGGTCAATGGTTGCACCAACACCACCGTTGGTGTACACACCACCATCACACACAGGGAACAGCCCTACACACTTTCTAATGCACTACCAGTAATAATGCTAGCCACCAGGGCATGGGGAGGGGCACATACCGCCAACTGCAGCACACCTGGGACCCACACAGCCCTGACCAGTAGTGGATGCCAACAAGCTAGGTGGCAGGATTATCAGTTCAGAACCTTGCCCAACATGGGACCTACTCTGCAATGTCAGGCCTGGCCTAGGGGTACCCACTGACAGACATCCCCTACCCGGGTACCCCCCTATCATGTGTGAGTTGTAATGATGAGAGCTGTACTCACCTCCTTGTGGCTGCTGTGATGCCCTCAAGCGCCCAACCAGCTCTGGATAGGCCACCGCCAATATGCGGGCTATCAGGGGGTCAGAGTTCGACGGACACCCCTTCCTCATTGGGAGGCCATCCCCAGCTGGGACTCCGCCATCTTCCATGCCCAGCATCTCAGGACCTCCCACCGTTTGTGACAGTGGGTGCTCCGCCTGCCGTAGACCCCCAGGGTCCGCACTTCCTTTTCGATGGCACGGCATATACCCTTCTTTTGATGGGCGCTGATCTGCGCATAAATACACACAGGAAAAGGTATCAGTCAGGCCCTCCTGCCTGTTGCACTTATGGCCCACCATAACCCTTCACATCACCGTCTGCACACACAGGGCCCAGCACACAAGCTGCACGCCGCCCAGGGGTCATCCACCAACCCCCCGTACATGAGGCCTTCACACACACCACTCCATGCATTCATGCCCCATGCATCGTGCTCACAGTGTAGCCACCTGGAGGCCCATACAGCAGTCCGTACTGGGGTAGGATCCCATCCACCAGTCACTCGAACTCTGCTGAGGTGAAGGCAGGGGCCCTTTCTCCAGTCACACGAGCCATGATAGGTTCCAGACTCAGGTCACAGCAGCACATGCAATGTAAGTCCACTCCTGTTGAAGGTCAGTAGCAAGTTAGTGATCAGATAGAAAATGGTGGTTACGTCTACGGCGGTGCATACCTTTACCATCCGCGTACATCCCCATTGGCCACTGTACCCCATAGGGCCCAATAATAACCAATGAGGAGTTGCACGACGGTTCCCGACCGCCTACCGAAATGGCTCACAACCTCAGCGGAATTACCTCACTTCCACCTGTCCCTCCACACAGGACAGGCAGACACCATTTCAGGGGGGGGGTAGGCCCTGGATGATAACTGCATCACAGTTCAAAATTGGACATATAGGACATATGCCACTTATAAATTAAAAATTGACTTCATGCATTGTACTGTTGTGGCTACGATGTACAGTTTGTGACCAGCTCCTCACTCTTTTGCCCCATAGATTGCTACCACTGCGGATGAATAGAAGATGGAGACATACCCCTGTGTACGGACCTCTCGTAGACTTGGCAACAATGGAGGACAGGCACATTATCCTCACCTATAGACTTGACAGGGCCACAATCACGGAGCTGTGTGCCCAATTGGAGCCTGACCTAATATCTGCAGTCCGTCACCCCACTGGAATCCCTCCTCTTGTGCAAGTCCTGTCTGTGCTCCATTTCTTGACAACTGGTTCTTTCCAAGTAACAGTGGGCTTGGCAGCAGAAATGTCACAGCCAACATTCTCAATAGTGCTGAAAAGAGTGTTGTCTGCACTGATGAAACACATGAGCAGCTACATTGTTTTCCATCAGGTGGAGGATTTGGCCATAGTGAAAGCTGACTTCTATGCAATGGGACATATCCCCAACACCACTGGGGAAATTGATGGTACACATATAGCATTTGCCCCCCCCCCCGGCAAAACGAACAGGTGTTCAGAAATCTAAAGAGTTTTCACTCATTTAATGTCCAGATGATGTGCTTGGTGCACCAGTACATCTCCCATGTCAATGCTAAGTATCCTGGTGGGTGCATTATGCCTTTCTCCTGAGAAATAGCAGGATCCCAAATGTGGTTGCCCAACTACAGAGGCACAGGGTGTGGCTAATAGGTGAGCCATGGTCCCTACCCACTGTATGTTGGTGCATGCCTTCAGGTTTCATCCCTATAGGATTGTGTGAGGCTAGATATTGTCCCTCAATACTTGCAGATGACTCTGGTTACCCAACCTATTGTGTCCTGCACCTAAAGGACCAAGAACCTACGGAGAACAGCGACACTGTTTAAAAACAGCAACAAGAAACCAACTTTAAAGAGACTCTCACCTCACTCCGGAAGCGTGAATATTCACACTCTGCACCCGACGCCCCCGGCTCGAGTTCAGGAGAACCAGCACTGCAGAGAGGACCCCCAGGCGACTCCAACGATGTGGATACCCTGTGTCGACCTCCCTGCACCCCCACAGCGACGCCTGCAGAGAGGATCCAGAGGCTCCTCCTTACCGCGACTGACTGGTAACATAGGAACCCGACGCTTGGACCAAGCACTGCACCCGCAGCTCCCAGGACCGAGAGGAACCACCTACCAGTGCAGGAGTGACCAGCAGATGGCACTTATCCTAGCCCAATCGGTGGCTGGCCCGAGAAACCCCCCTGTGCCCTGTCTGCATCGCCAGAGTGACCCCCGGGTCCCTCCATTGTTTTAAACGACAAACTCAACACCTACTTTTCACACTGCACCCAGCCTCCCCTGCGCTGCTGAGAGTGGGTTTTGTATATCTGTGTGTGTCCACCCCAGTGCTTTACAAAACACCCCTGGTCTGCTCCCCGAGGACCCAGGTACTTACCTGCTAGCAGACTGGAACCGGAGCATCCCTGTTCTCCTTAGGCACCTATGTTATTTGGGCCCTCCTTTGACCTCTGCACCTGAATGGCCCTGTATTGCTAGAGCAGTGGCTTTGGCCTTGAACCCCCAATGGTGGGATGCCTATGCCCAGGAAACTGAACTTGTAAGTGCTTTACTTACCTGCGAAACTAAATATTATTTACTTCCCCGGGAACTGTTGATTTTTGCACAGTGTCCACTTTAAAAATGGGTTATTGCCATTTTTGCCAAAACTGTGTATAGTACTGTTTTAATTCAAAGTTCCATACTTACCTGTGTGAAGTACCTTACAATTTATGAACTTACCTAAAACTTGAATCTTGTGGTTCAAAAATAAATTAAGAAAAGATTATTTTTTCATATAAAAACCTATTGGCCCGAGTTAAGACTTTGAGTGTGTGTTCTCATTTATCACCTGTGTGTGTACAACAAATGCTTAACACTACCCTCTGATAAGCCTGCTGCTCGACCACACTACCACAAAATAGAGCATTAGTATTATCTAATTTTGCCACTATCAACCTCTAAGGGGAACCCTTGGACTCTGTGCACACTATCTCTCACTTTGAGATAGTATATACAGAGTCAACTTCCTACATACATGCTAAAGAATTCTTCACCCATATTATTAGTCCACCTGAAGACCGCCCTTTCTCCGAGGTCCTAGCTTCAACACTAAAAGTAGCGTAGCCTGATTTATAAACAGGTTTTAGGGACCAAATTTCTTGAAACAGGTACACATGAAACCTTTCTACATACTTACCCCATTTTAGATCAGACAATGTTGAGTTCAGCTAGGTTCCATGAAATCAACCTACAGCTAGAACAACTATATCCATTCCAACTATTACCTTCCTACAGGAAATTACAATTTACTCTACTACTCGGGCTAAAAGGTCCTGCCACCCTTCACAAAGTTCCATTGGTCTTTGCCCACATAGAGGAGGGGGTACAAATTTCTATGTACCCCATTTTAGATCAGACAATTTCAAGTTCATTCCAGCTAGGTTCCATGAAATCAACCTACACCAGAACAACTATCTCCATTCCAAATATTACCTTCCTGCAGGAAATTACAATTAACCCTACTACTCGAGCTAAAAGGTCCTGCCACCCTTGACAAAGTTCCATCGGTCTTTGCCCATACAGAGGAGGGGGTAAAAACCCAATATCCAATTTGGAGGCCATCTTAATCAAGCCCTTGTCGCAACCAAGAAATCCCAGCTCAACCTTCTGCCCATTTTTTTTCCATGAGTACTCATCATGAGTCAATCAACCTCACTGAGAGTACTTCTATCTCCCCTCATTGCTTGAGGGTAATCAGTGTTGCTAGAGTGATTCATCTGGGGACGAGAATGACTATGCATCTTACACCACTTCATAATAGGATGGTTTATTTTACATTGGACTGGCAAACCACTATGTGGACAAGAACATAGCTCTAAGTTAACAAGGCCTTCAGCAAACTCCTCATTGGTTAAGGCAATAGATATGTAATCAAATAACAGCATATCTTTTGAGCTTTCAGTATTATTTCCACAAGCCCTCAAGTCACTGGAATCAGTAATGAGTGGACTATTGCGGTTTGAACACAGCACACTGATAGAAATAGATTCTTGTTTGACAACTGGTTCTAGTTTCTCCAAAGTGTTGTTGCTTAAAGTCGAGATCAATAACAATAACAGGTACATTTTCAGAGTGTACATTTTCTGACATGTTGGAGTCAAACACATTATTTGTTCTACAACTTTTTTTTTTTTAAAGTTCACAATTTTAGGGGCATTAGACTCAGTTGGTGGATTTTTCCCTCTCCCCAAAATAGTCTCAACCTAACCTATGAGGCTAACAATTTCATCAATGACAATTCCAAGCTGCATGCTGAGCCACCCTTTTTCCTTTCCCATTACCCAGGGGGCTGGGGCATGCTTACCTCTTCCCCATGAAGAGGAGTATGTCAAGACCAATACTTATCTTCAAAATCAAGTATTCCGTGCGGGGGACAACAGCCTAATCAATATAATTGAGGCAAGGGCAAAGGGGGGTAGCCATGCCCTGCCTCTTCCTGGTGCTGAATCCCATGCCGCGGGCTTGAGCTCATGCATCACAGCACTCCTGGCCCTGTGGTCGTCTGCCCCCGCAAAATCAAAGCATCTTGGGCAGTGGACTAAGGGAGTTGAATATATGTGTCTGGTGGCACCAAACAGGAAACAGTGGCTCCTGCCGCACAGCACTCTGGGCCCTGTTGTCCTCTGGGTCTCCTGCAAAGTCAAAGTGTCAACGCAGTGGGCTAAGGGAGTTGAATATATGTGCCCGGTGGCACCAAACAAGAAACAGCAGCTCCTGCCGCACAGCACTCTGGGCCCTGTGGTCCTCCGGTTCCCCCTGCAAAATCAAAGCATCCTGCACAGTGGGCTAAGGGAGTTGAATATATGTGTCTGGTGGCACCAAACCGGAAACAGTGGCTCCTGCCTCACAGCACTCTGGGCCCTGTTGTCCTCTGGATCCCCTGCAAAGTCAAAGCGCCCACGCAGTGGGCCAAGGGAGTTGAATATATGTGCCCGGTAGTGCCAAACAAGAAACAGCAGCTCCTGCCGCACAGCACTCTGGGCCATGTGGTCCTCCGGTTCCCCCTGCAAAATCAAAGCATCCCGCGCAGGGGGCTAAGGAGTTGACTATATATGCCTGGTGGTGTCTAACAGGAAACAGCAGCTCCTGCTGCACAGCACTCTGGGCCCTGTGGTCCTCTGGGCTCCCCGCAAAGTCAAAGAATCCCATGCAGTCAGCTAAGAGAGTTGAATATGTGCGTCTGGTGGTGCCAAACAGGAAACAGCAACTCCTGCTGCAATGCGCTCTGGGCCTTGTGGTTCTCTGGGTCCCCTGCAAAGTCAAAACGTCCCACATAGAGGGCTAAGGGAGTTGAATATGTGCAACTGGTGGTGCCAAACAGGAAACAGCGGCTCCTGTCACAGAGCACTCTGGGCTCCGTAGTCTTCCGGGCCCCCCGCAAAGTCAAAGCATCCCCATTTATCTTTATTATTTCTTGTCATAAATTGCAAATAGCATGAAACAATATTCATGACACTGCCTCTTCAATGGTAAGCTGAGTACCAGTGTTTTTTTTTAGATACAGTTTTGTGAATTGCATGGAAAACATTAAGATTATTTCTATAATTAGGGAATACAAGGCAAGGTTAGCTAGATAACTGTAAATATAGAAAATAAGCATCAAACTCTTTTACAATTCATTCAGTTGGGAACTAGACGTCACTACACATGTTGGCATTTGCATCTTTTCAGAGCACTTCTGTCAGGTTGACATGTATTTCCCAGAGTGCTTTCACGTCATTTCTGCCAACTGTCCTAGGTGCCATCATCAGTACAACTCCTCAGTTTCTTCACTTTCCCAATTCAAGGCAGGAGCAAATTAAGACCAAGCGAGGAGTCTGTTTAATTGCCAGCTTCCCAGCTTCCCTCACATTTTGGGATCTACTGATGGCACATATGTCCAATTGTTGCCACCTGCAGTGACAGCACACATTTACCATAGTCACAAGCACAAATATTCCTTTACCTTTCAGGCTATTGTGGCCAGTTCACCAATGTTGCTATCAAGTATCCTGGAAGAGCACATGATTCTTACATATTCAAGCACTGTACAATTAATCAAAGCTTATAGCATTACCCATTTCTAAACTTCCTCCCGATAAGAAATAAGGCTGTTTGTAGTCTCAAAGTATGATTTATATGATGTGTTTTATTTACTTTTATAATTATTTACTTAACCTACATTTTGTATCAAATATTACCTTCATTTTTTTATTTTTAAAACATTTACTGGCCAGAATTTCAAAAAAGCTAATTGAAGGCAAGTTGCTACTTTTTGTGTTGTGAGCTAGAAAGAGCAAAACATTCCAATATTTGCAATGAAATGGCTCTCTTCTGCTCTCTCTCAGTGCTGGGACCCTTGTGGCATGACTCAAAGGGTGCCTGTACTGTGTTCAAATTTGTTTTTGACAATAAGAGATACCTTCTGCCTAACACAATCTTTCAATTTCTCTTTCCCTGTGTGCTACAATTTTCAGCCATGTTATGTCTTGCTCTGGTGGTCTACCATTTAGAAGGCAATTCAGGTTTATAGCTATTAGTAAATATGTGTTTGTTCAAAAATCCACAGTGGATCAATGGGAGCATCCATGGTTCACCCATGGAATGCCTCCACATTCAGTGTAAGGCAACAGAACACAATGTTTTATTTTGCATAAAATGTATGTTACAAATGTATGGCAGCCTATGCAAATTGCCACTTGGGAGGCATTGTATATCTCAAATAAGATTTTTTTTGTCAAGGCTGTACCTACAAAATGCAATTACCATTACACAAATTCTTTATAAGTTCAGACCTAGGCACATCAATATGTATGAGTTGTTTCTCATACAATGATAAAGTTATCTTTAAAATAGCAGTACTTTATGCATCTCATATGTAGAAGTCTGTGTTTGTGTTATGAAAGATAGTTATTAGTAAAGAAGATAAGAATTTATTATTACATGAAATGTTAATTTTAATATGCAAACCTCAGTTTTTCGAACACTAGCTTGCACACATTATGTTATGTTTCATGCAACGCTGCACAGTAAATACATATTCCGTATCCATCAATATTTTGTGTTTGTTTGTCCTAAACCTGCACTTTTACATATTTACCTGCCTAGTGTCAATGCAGGCACACATATAACAAGACACAAGCGTGCCTGTGTTGATGTTTGGATATATTTAGAGCACTAATTATTTTTTTCTGTTTTAAAAAAAAGTGTCCTACTCTTGCGCTCCTCTTTGTTTTTGTTCTGCACAATTCGTCACATACATCATTATATATACATTGCTCTTAGTAATGGCTGCTTTGGGGGTGGTTAACATTTTTTAACAAAATATGTTGAAAAAGATTGAAAAGTCTAATTATTTGGACTCAGACATTGATGAATGCATATGAAGCCAAATGTTTAAACCATGATATGTTGTCTAAGTTCAGGGTAATGCAGGGCAGTGTTGTGTGCTGCATTTATGATTTATTTAGGTAAACTATCCAAGGTACCATACTACAGCAAATATCATATCAAATAATATGGTACTGAGCCCATCAAAATATGCTACCAAACAATTACATCTCTTTGTGGCAAACCATGTATTAAAAAATGTTATACATTACAATTTTAGGCAGAGGTTAGCCTTTAACCTAAAAGGTTTTAACATTTTTAATTCTATGGTTAATTTTTAATAATCTGAAAATACATGACTATAATCTCACATTCTTATATAAAGTTTGTATGATATGATTGCATACATCTTTTACTTTGTCTTTGCTTTTTATCTCCATTTCTTTTCATGTTAGGTGCTAGATTTCAGTAACATTTAAAACATGTATAACTCTGGTACTACTGATGAGATTTAATTCATTTTAGAACAACGTTATTTCTATATTAACATTTCTCTACTTTTTAATTCATTTGGGATTTTTCTTGTGTTGTTTCTTCATTTTATTACTGTTTGTGTGCTGCATACATAATGTACAGAGTGTCTCTAAGTTAAGCCTGCTGCTTTTGTGCCAATCTACCAGAATGTTGAGCACAGGTTAATTTAGTGACCTCCCCCTGACATGGATTGTGGTTGTTGCTTGAGAAGGATTCTCAACCCCCCAAACAATAACAACATTTCTTACACATCTGATTTTATACAAATTTGAACCTTTTCTTTTTAGGTAACTAAGGGTATGGCCTTCAAGTCTGCATAAGAAATATTTTTTTTCAACACAGGCTACTGTCTAAAAGAGATTTAATACATTTTTTTAAAGAAAACACCTAATTTTTGTTGAGTGGGCCTTTGGGGTACTCGATTGAGGATTTTGTTTTTTTTGACCTGTCAATAGGGAGTCACCTTCACAGTCCACATCTTGTGTGTACAATTATTTGTGTAAATACTGTGCTGCTTAATATTTGTATGCAGTTAAATTTGATATCTGAAAGTGAGGCTGAGTTACCATCTACAGATGAATTGGATATTCTAGAAAAGGTGATAGGCTGAATGCTTGCAATATGTCTGACAACTAGCAATCACTCAGGGTAGCATTCCAAACCACTGCTCTTGCACTCACTATGCCCCCTCAGTTTGGACTCAGCCACATGCAAATCAGCTGTGACCCTGCTCCTTATGGGAACAGTCCAGTCTGAACTGCCAGGTCAGTTCCTTACGGAACAAGAACACAAGCAACCTAGTACTGTTTTTGCCTTGAAAAGGGCTCATCAGGCAAGTACTGTATTGTTTGATTCCAGTGGCATGGTGAGCAAGGGACCTAAGTTTGGGCATAAGCCCAGATGTAGGTCCCTTGCTCACTGCGCCACTGGGACCAAGCTAAACCAGACTGAATAGCCTCAATCAGAGCAAAACCAGTGTGATGGCCCAGAAATAGGATTATATAGAAGAATGTGAAATCAATTGATTGACAATATATTTTCATGATATTTATTCAAATATCTGTTGTTTTTTTAGATTTGAGAATTTTTTCACGATTGTGCTTAATTAACGTATTCATTTTTATAACATAGGAGATTGCATCTACTCTAAAGTGCATTTTAATATATTAAATGATGTATAATTAAAAAAATATTTTTCCCTAGACTTTTGCAACAGTAAATTGCTACATATAAATATGAATTTAATGTATTGTCAATAATGCAGTGTATTTATTGTCTTTAAATATATCATATTCCTGTGATGATGTATGATAAATCAAAAATAATTATTTAAAATGTGTTTTAGATGTTATAACAGTCTTGTTCAAGAGAGTAGCCATAATTATAAATTAACACCCGCTTTATAAAACAAAAATCATGGCACCAAAGAATTGAAATAGCTGAGCCCAACCATCCTTAAAAAATTCTCACTTGTGTCTTCTATTCTAGTATATACATTCATACTTTCACAGTTCCATCCATCACTTCAGCCATCCTATCATCCATACATCCCTTCACATAAGAAAATAAAATAATGATTTCAACCTTTCAACCACCAAAGCATCAATTTATTATGACAATTATTATTTTTGTCATAATACGGCCGGCGGAGGTCTTTTGGCGTGCACCTTACTGCCATCTGCCGGCATGGCCACAGGATCCTTCTGGCGGAAATCCAGCTGTGGTCATAATCCGGCGGACAGCTGGTAGCCGCGGTGACTGTATTTTGCCGGCTGTCGCTGCAGCAGTAAACGGTTTTTACTGCCATGGTCCTAATGAGGGCCTATATTACATATTATGGGGGTCATTCTGACCCCGGCGGGCGGCGGTTCGCCTGGCGGGAACCGCCATTTGGCCGCACCGCGGTCAAAAGACCGCTGGTGCCATTTCAACTTTCCCGCTGGGCCGGCGGGCGCTACCCAAGGTAGCGCCCGCCGGCCCAGCGGGAAAGAGGCCTGCAACACTGAAGCCGGCTCTGAATGGAGCCGGCGGTGTTGCAGGCGTGCGACGGGTGCAGTTGCACCCGTCGCGCTTTTCACTGTCTGCTAGGCAGACAGTGAAAAGCATGCTGGGGCCCTGTTAGGGGGCCCCTGCACTGCCCATTCCAGTGGCATGGGCAGTGCAGGGACCCCCAGGGGCCCCTAGACACCCGTTACCGCCAGCCTCTTCCTGGCGGTGACAACCACCAGAAACAGGCTGGCGGTAAGGGGGTCAGAATCAGCGCCGCCATGGCGGATTCGCCCAGCCGGGGGTAAACCGGCGGGAAACCGCCAGCCCCGGTTTTCTGACTGCGGCTTTACCGCCGCGGTCAGAATGGGCAAGGAAGCACCGCCAGCCTGTTGGCGGTACTTCCGTCATTCGCGGGTCGGAATGACCCCCTATGTCTTTTTTTATGTAGATGTAAAAGTGAGGTTCTGCACATAAAAAAACTCTAAAGAGGTTCTGCTAAACTAGCTAGGCTTAATATTGAGAAGTGTAAGAACACTGGCTATGTTAATTCGCAGATTTTCTCCCACCCATAAACTGGCAATGACCATAATTGTTTAATCCTCATTACCCTTCTCTTAACACTTATGCACCTATTGAAGCTACATAATAAGTTCAGCCCTTATGTTTGAATCAATGAATAAGACTTGGTGGGCTCTCCTTGTATGCAAGTCCAAAGAATTTGTTAAAAGGTCACTATGAGGATTTGCATGTTGCAAAACTGGCATTCAACAAGTTCAAACATTTGTGGCTGTTAATATTTGATTGTTCGTAACGTATCCCTTCAAGTAGCAAAACATTTATATGTGTGCTATATGCACATAATTATGAAAACTAACATCCAATTTCACTAACTGTTCATGCAACCTAAATCACCAAAGAAACTTGCTTTACTCTGCCAAAGATTATTAAATCAGGAACTATGTTTAATTTGTGTTCTTGATGTTGGTAAGTATAAAAAACATATTTCTGCTTTAAACATTATAGAACACTTAGGCCCTCATTATGTCCCTGGTGGTGAGTGATAAAGTGAAGGTAATACCGCCAACAGGCTGGCGATAATTACCATCAAGTTATGACCATGGTGGAAAAAACCTCCCATAGACAGCCAATGTACCACACCAACCGCCATGGCGTAAACAACACTCACCACGGCGGTAGCAGTCAACAACCAGGCGGCAGACAAAGTACTGCCCACCATATTTTGACCCTTCAATCGGCACGATTTCCGGGGCAGTACCAACGCCATCAAAAGCCTGGCGGAAACACTGCACAGAAGAACAAAGACTCACCATCGGTGACACAGGGAAGAACAACGCCGCCATGGAAACAGAACTGCAAGTCTTCTCGATGCTCCTCTACATCATGCTCCAACCAACGCCGATGGTGAGTACAGCTGCCTAGCACACAAGAGCAGAAGGGAGGAAAACGAGAGTGACACACACACGCACAACAAACACCAGACACACACCATACACATAACCAGATGCAGATGAAAAACAATTCCACATGTTACACGGCACAACAATGCAAGGACAACAAGAATACAGTAATGAGAATGTATTGATATAAACAGCTATCAAGTAAACCAACTGTACGAGAAACAGATATGTACATATGTTCACAAAGGGCCAATGCCCAGTCCAATGTACTAAGGGCCCACATGGCCACAGGGCACAGTCCAAGGCCCAACTCGAATCCT
This sequence comes from Pleurodeles waltl, assembly GCF_031143425.1. Lineage (NCBI taxonomy): Eukaryota > Metazoa > Chordata > Amphibia > Caudata > Salamandridae > Pleurodeles > Pleurodeles waltl. Next base: position 837,101,013 of record NC_090437.1, read on the forward strand.
GACTTCATTGAGACGGAACTCTGCAGAGGCATCAGTTTGCAAGTGGGCAGGCACCTCAAGGGGATGGGGGGAACAAGCCCACTGGTTCTGGAGGGGGCTCCATGCCCATTACTCTGACAGCCTCTACTGGAGTCAAGGGCTTCTTCCCCTTCAATGCAGGAGGCGTGGGATCCTTACCCTTCCTGGCAGGGGTTGAGGGCTTCTTCTCCTTCATGGCAGGAGGTGGAGGCTCCTTAGCCTTCCGGGTAGGAGTTGAGGGCTTCTTTCCCTTCATGGCAGGAGGTACAGGCTCCTTCCCCTTCATGTCAGGAGGTTTGAGATCCTTAACCTTCCTGGCTGGTAAAATGGGATCCTTCATTGACTTGCCACCACGACTAGGTGGTGCCAACACTGTCCGCGTAGACCGTTTGGCTGAGGTGCTGGGCTGGGTCATTGGGACCCTCCTCTTATGGGCAGGACAGGGGTTCGGGGGAGGGAAGAGATCAAGTTGGGTGAAGAAAAGCTTCTTAGGGACAGTGGGAAAGGATGAGGGAGGAGGGATGGGAGTGGAGGTTGCAGGAGTGGTTGTAGGAGGTGGATGTCTATTGGATTTGGGGGCAGGTGCATGGGCAGGGTGCTGATGTGAGGTGGATGACTGTTGGGTATGTGAGTGCTTGCGTTTTTGTCCTTTGGGTGGCAGACAGGGTGATAGAGGACACAGGGGACATGTGCATGGATGTTGTGGGAGGTGTCTGCTAGTGAGGTGTGTGTGCTGCTTGGTGTGGTGATGCTGGTGGTGGATGTTTATGCAGTGCAAGCAAGTGTGAGTGTGGATGAGATTGTGAGGGAAGTGGAGGATTAGGAGGGGGTGAGACAGTGGAGGCAGTGGATGTGGTTATGTCTGCAACTGTCTAGTGTTTGCGTGAGAGCTTGTGGGATGAAGTGTGGTGCCTGTGTTTGACTATGCCACTCTTGGGAGTTGTCTTGTGTGCATGCCCGTCTGTAAGTGTGCATGGTATGGGTTAGGGTTGAGGAGACTGGGAATGGGAAGTGGTAGTTGGAGGGGGGGACGGTAGGAACAGGGACAATGGCTGTCACCAGAGAGGAATCACCAGATCCTGAATCGATCTCTATTGGGCCGCCAATCCACTGTGGATGCCCTCCAGGAATGCATTGCATTGCTGCATCTGGGCTGCCTGGATGGCATTCACAATGGTTGACTGCCCTACAGAGATGAATCTCAGGAGGTCAATAGCCTCCTCACTCGGGGCAGCTGGGCTCACTAGGGCAAGGCTGGAGGTGCCTGGAGCGAAGGAGATGCGCACCCTCCTGGGTGAGCGGGCACGGGCAACTCGCTAAGGGGCTACTGGGAGGGTGGTGCTGGTACGGAGGGTGGCGGCTGTACCTGAAGCTTCCATCAGAGGAGGCATCTGAGTCTCTGTTGTCACCACCTGTCTCCCCCATGGTGCTCCCCTTGCCCTCCGTCCCACTGGTTCCCTCAGCGTCAATGGACAGTGCCTCCTGGGTCCTGTAAGATGCAGCTCCCTCTGTCGCCGGTGCCCCTGCTTCTCCGCCAGATCATGCTAATGCACACATGGACAAGATGACAGAAGAAAAAAGGAGGGGAGAGAGAAAAAGGAAACACTGGATCAGTTCCTGCACCAACACCACAGTTGGCATACACAGCATCATCACACACAGGGATCAGGATTGAGCACTGCACCCCTCCTGGGACCCACAAAGCCCTGACTGACAGGGAATTCTATCAAGCTAGGTTACCTGCATTTTCCATACACATATTACCCTAGACTTGAATCATGCTGCAATGTCTGGCCTGGCCTTAGGGGCACCCACTAACTCACATCCACCACCCAGATCCCATGCCACCTGCCAATTATTTTAATAATGCCCACTGTACTCCCTACTTTGTGGCTGCTGTGATTCCCTCAGGCACCCATCCAGCTCTGGGTAGGCCACCGCGAGTATGCAGGCCATCAGAGGGTTCAGGTTCCGACAGTCACCCCTTACTCGCTGGGAGGCCATCCCCAGCACGTCCTCTGCGGTCTTCCAAGCCCAGCATCTCAGGTCCTCCTACCGTTTCCGACAATGGGTGCTCTGTCTGCCATAGATCCCCTGGCTTTTGATGGTTGCTGACCTGCAGAGGTAATACAGACAGGAGAACATCATTAACCACACAATATCGCCTGTCACACATATGGCCCACCAATCCCGTTTCCATCACCATTGGCACACACATCAGACAGCGCACACCATGTACACCACCACAAGACATTCCCCTCGATGAAACAATGGTTGCACACACATCTCCATGCATCCTTCACACATGCATTGTGCCCAAGGTGTACTCACCTGTTGGTCTGGAGGCCCATACAACAGACCGTTCTGGGGTTATACCACATCCACCAATCGCTCCAACTCCTCCGAAGTGAAGGCGGGGCCCTTTTCCCAGTCATATGGGCCATAGTAGGTTCCAGAAACAGGTCACAGTGGCACAGGCAGTGTAGGTGTTCTCCTTTTGAAAGTCAGGAAATAAGTGAGCAATCAGATAGAAAATGGAGGTCACGTCTGTGGCGGTGTACACCGTCACTGTCGGCGCAGCTCCCCATTGGCCACTGTACTCCATAGAGCCTCAAATTATCCAATGAGGAATTGCACTGCGGTGCAAGACCTCCTTCCGCCACGACACCTAACGTCGGTGGAGTTACCTCACTTCCACCTGTCCCTACATACAGGACATGAGGTTGCCGTTTCATGGTGGTGTACAACGGTCATATCAACCTTAACTGCGGCACAGCCTTGATTAGCACGTACCTCGCCATTACCACTGTCCCATCACATAAATGCACTATGTACACTGAAGTTGTGGTTCCATTGTTAAAATTGTGACAGCCTACTAACTCTTGTGTCTCTTAGATGCCTACCGCTGTGGATAAATAGGAGGAAGAGACATACCCCGTGTACAGACCCCTTGTGCACTTGGCTACACTGGAGGACACACACATTATACTCACCTATAGACTGAACAGTGCCACAGTCACTGAGCTCTGTGCCCAATTGGAGCCAGACCTGATATCTGCTATCCGTCATCCCACTGCCATCCCTCTGGTGCAAGTACTATCAGTGTTCCATTTCCTGGCAACTAGTTCTTTCCAAGTGACATTGGGCTTGGCAGCAGGAATGTCACAGCCAATGTTCTCAATTGTGCTGGCAAGAGTTTTGTCTGCCCTGGTGAAACACATGTGCAGCTACATAGTTTTCCCCTCAGGTGGAAGATTTTACCACAGTAAAGGCCGGATTCCGTACAATGGGACATATACCCAATGTTATTGTGGCGATTGACGGAACACATATTGCGTTTGCCCCCCCTTCCTGCCAGAATGAAAAGGTGTTCAGGAATCATAAGAGTTTCCACTCACAGAATGTGCAAATGGTGTGCCTTGCGGACCACGTCAATGCTAAGTATCCTGGGTAGGTGCATGATACCTTTGTTCTTAGGAAAAGCAGCATCCCAAATGTGATGGGCCAACTACAGAGGCACAGGGTGTGTGGTAGAATTGTGTACGTGGCTGAATAGTGACGGATTGGTGTGTGTGTGTCACAATCTGGTGAACGGATGTCTGCGGCGGCAACGGTATGTTAGCGTCCGTCAGCGTGGTGGTAAGTGGGATTTACCGCCAATGTCATAATGAGGGCCTTAGTGCGTTCAAAGATTGCATGTTTGAGCTTTAGGACATCTAGAGATTTGAGCCATTTTTTAATCGGGGTGAGCTCATCAAAAGAGAGATGAGGAGGAATTCAGCAGGTTAAACTTAAGGTAACTTAAGGTTGAGTGTCTGAAAATCTTCATCCGGGCCAAAGTTAAATCTTGATCCAACGTCACTGGAGCCCTACTCGGATATGCTGCGCGGAAAGTCCCTGTCAACTCTTTACCTTTGGACTTAGTCACTTTTTTGGAGCTTTTTCTCTACGACGTCAGACGACCCTTCACAGCAAGCCGATTTCTGGTCAATGTTGTCAGATTGGCTTTCCAGGAGCCCCCATTGAAATCCTAGAAGTCCGGGGCTCTGGAGCTTTTAAGTGGGATGAACCGGCCAGTCAGGCCAGGTAGTGGTCGACGTAAGCCGGCTTGACTCTCGATGGCAGGTTGGTCCCTTTTTGGAGCTTTTTACCAAAAGTTCTCCAATCTTCTCCAAACTTCTGGATCTTCTTCCAGAAGGTCTTCGAATGTCCTTTAGACTTCACAGCTCACTCCAAGGTTCTAGAAGCTCTGAGTCGTTCCTTGAGGGTTAAGACTCCAACTCCCAGAATGCCCCTAGCTCAAATTCCAAAATGACCATTGGACAGTGGTCAGCTGGTCAATTTCTTCAGGATTTGATGCAGGGGACTCTGGTTAGCTACTTTTCACCTGTATCGAGCAGGGAGTCCCTTCTTGAACCAGTGGAAGCCAGGCAAAGTCCTTCTTGTGGTGAAGCCCAAGTGTGCAGCTGGTGCAGTCCTTCCACCTCTTCCTGATGTCCTTCCTTGTGCGTAGACAGATGCCTACAGATGTGACCCCATCGACTATTCTTTGCCACAACTCAATTTTCCTGGCTATTGATGTGTGCTGGACCTGTGCTCCGAACAGGTGTGGCTCTACCCTTACAATATCGTCCACCATGACCATCAACTCCTCATCCATGAATCATGAGTGTTTTTGTGAGGACATGGTAGTAATGGTAAAGATGGTGTGGTAGTGTTCAAAGTCAAAGGCTGCAGAGTTAGGTAAATGGTGAGGTGTAGTACTGTGATGTGTGTTGGCAAAGTTTGTTGTGGGTTATGTGTGATAGTAAAATGTTTGTTGAGAATGTTGTGCAGGTGTGTGATGTGTGTGTAGTGCAGTGTTTATGGGTGCCTATTCTCACTTTTTGTATCTGTGTAATATGTAGGTTGTCTGTGGCTCTGTGTGGCATTTTGTTTGCAAAGGATTGTGGGCTTTGTAGAGGTGTATTATATAGTTGAGTGTGTATGTATGTTGGGTGTGTGGATGTGTGTCAGGTGTGGGGTATTCAAACTATCCAATGTGGTGTTGTATTCAGTGTAATGTGAGTTGAGACCGCCACAGTTTGCACCATCAATGGTTGTCCGCCATGGAAGAACCTCTGTCATGATTTGTGGATCATAATCTGATGGGAGAATTTTTGTCAGGCTGGCAGTGCTGGTGGTGGGACTGCCTCTTTTCTGTCCTCCAGTGTCCTGGGGGTTTTAGAAAATTGGCTGCTTTTTTGTTGACTTAACATTGTGACACTTAATATGGTGGTCAGATTACTGCCAGTATGGTTGTCTTTTGACGGCCGCCACCGCAGCGGTCCTGCCAAAAGGCCGCCAAACTCATAATGAGCCCCAAAGTATGTAAAACATTTAAGTATCACAAAAACAGTAATGAAATAAAAAACAGGAAACTGTTTAAAAATCCAAAACCAATTTCTAAACATAGAATATATTTGAATCTTTAATTTGACACCTAAATGATTAAAATCAGATAAGGGGGACCGTAGTTATGAATTTTAAAGAATAAATGTTTTTTACCACCTAGAAACTAAAAGCACCAATCTGGACATCTGGTCACACTCGACTGGGGCAAAGTCAAAATTTGGGGCTGACTGTGATGGAGTACTGCTCGGCTACAGCAAGCAGAAAGCCACGGTCAAAAGTTTACCTTCGGATTAAGGCCCATATTTATACTTTTTTTTGCGCCACATTTGTGTAATTTTGAGATGCAAAAGCAGTGCAAACTTACAAAACATAATAGAATTTTGTACGTTTGCAGAGCTTTTGCATCAAAAATTCTGAAAATGCGATGCAAAAAGAGTGTAAATATGGGCCTAAGTGTTTTTCTTGATGATTTTCTTCACTGGGACGAAGTCGCTGATTGGATCCAACCTCTATGGAGCCCTCTTCAGATACATGTCACAGGAGACCTCGGTGAAGAAATCTACCTTCAGACTTAGCAGATTTTTAGGGATGGAAACCTCAGATACACTGTGTGGGAAGTCCTGTTCAACATTTTACGTTTGGACCTTGTCACTTTTGTTTTGCTTTTTCACTCTGACATTGGCTGACCCTCCACAGCAAGCCGATTTCAAGTCGACATTGTCGGATTGCCTTTCCAGGAGCCCCAGGTGAAATCCTGAAAGTCTGGGGCTCTGGAGCTTTTTAGCGGGAAGAACCTGCAAGTCAGGCCGGGTCACGGTCGACATAAGCTGGCTTGACTCACAATGTGGGGTCGGTCCCTTTATGGAGCTTTTTCCTAAAAGTTCTCCAATCTTCTCCAAACTTCTGGATCTTCTTCCAGAAGGCCTTTGAAGGTCCTTTAGGAGTCCACAGCTTACCTCAAGGTTCCCAAAGCTATGAGGGCGCCTGGCTCAAATCCAAAAATGACCAGTTGAAAGTGGTCAGCTTGTCAGTTTCTTCAGGTTTTGATGCAAGGGACACTGGTTAGCTACTTTCAACCTCTAGCAAACAGGGATTCTCTTCCTGAACCAGTTAAAGCCAGGCAAAATCCTTTTTGTGGTGAAGCCTGTACAGCTAGTGCAGTCCTTCGGAGTGCAGTGTCCAGGTGCAGGTCAGGGGTCCAGCAAGGCAATCCTTCTTCTTCTGATGTTTTTCTTGTAGGGATGTGAGGTGTGTCTCTGCCAAATTTATCCTTGCTCCTAGGGTGACTACCAGGGGGTCCTGTTTGTCCAATCACAGGCAGGAAGCCCCTTCCCCCTTGGATGACCATTTCCTGGGAAGTGTGGCCAAAATCAATCCCAGGGATCAACATTCTTTGAAAATCCAACATGGCTGATTTTTGGAAGTTATATCTGGCTAAGCCCACCCAGTGGTGTGGCTAAAAATCCTAAACACACCCCTCTCCTGCCCTCTCCTAATCTAATCAAGAGGGCACCTAATTGTCTGGGGTTGCAGGAAACGGGGAAAGGTCCTGAGCTGCTCCAAATGTCCTTTTTTGCCTTTGAAGGCCAGTTCGGCTGCTCTCCCCATCCTGTTTCACAATCTGGTGAGGAAGATCTCCTCCCTCAGGCACATCCTTTGTGCTCAACCCAGGCCGCTTCACAACTCATCAATGTAGCCTGGCCAGGCTGCCAGAGGCTGGTCAATCAGAGAAGGGCACTACAGAGCTGAAGTTGGCAACTTTCAGGTAGAGTTTTAAAAACTCTTTACCTGGACTAGTTATATTAAATCCAACAATGGCTTGTTGTGGGGTTTATTATAACAATTAATTTGATACCATACTCAAGGTATCTGGCACTTATGGGGACTTTGTTAATTAAATAAAGTCTCCCCATTTTAGCCCACGGAGGCCATTCACTACAGGGAGGGAAAAACAAATTTGGCTATTTTACCTCACCAGTGCTTATAAAACAACTTTTTATAAGGTCCCTGCTTATAGCTACATGGCACTCAACCATAGGGGTACATACGGCACACCTTAGGGGTGACTTATATATAAAAATAAGGTAGTTTAAGACTTTGTAAGTACGTTTAGTTTTGAAGTCAAATTTGCATATAACTTTAGTTTGAAAGCAGCCAGCAAGGCAGGTCTGCCTTTAAAATGACACAGGACACCTCAGCAGTACACCTATGGGTGTACTATCTATGCTTGGGTCCCTAAACCTACATGCCCTACCATATATTAGGGACTTATAGGTAGGCTGACACTGCGAAATTATAACTAGCCTAATTTGCATATCCACTTTACACAGAGCACTGGCCCTGGGATTGGTGAGCAGTCCTCAGCACACAGCCAAGAGTCAGTAAGCACCAGAATCTGTCCAAAAAGTTTGGAGGTGACCAGGGCAAAAATGAGCACTTTCCTACACTGCCCTCCCCCCCCCCAGATTAAAGGTGATGGGTACTAACCTACACCCTGGTAGTCCTCATCAGCTAAATGGCAAAATCTGGAAAGGCCATCTGTGTTGTCATGGGCACTCCCAGGTCTATGTTCCACTGTAAGGCAATGGACCACGTGAACAGTTTTGGGTTCTTCCCCCTTATTTGCATTAGCCATCCGAGATGTCTGTGGTCAGTTTAAACATGGAAGGTATGGCCTCAACTTCTTCTGGGACCAGAGCACAGCAAAGGCCTCCCTCTCACTGATACTCCATCTTTTCTCTCTGGGGAGTAGTTGCCTGCTGATGAAGGCAACTGGCTAATCCTGGCCCTCTTCATGATCTTGTGCTAACATTGCCCATAACCCTTCCTCTGAAGCATCTGTTTGCACTATAAACATAGTCTGTTTCAGAGTTTCAAAGGCTTTTTGACACTCTGAGCTCCAAATTACTTTCTTGGGCTGTTTCTTGGATGTGTGTTCTCTCAGAGGAACCACTATGGTCCCATAATTTTGAACAAACATCCTGCAGTACCCAGTCAGACCAAGAAAGGCCCTGACCTGAGTTTGGGTTTTAGGAGCCTCCCAATCCAGGATTGTCTGAATCTTGAGCTGGAGAGGCTGTAAATGGCCTCCAGCAACAAGGTGGCCCAAGTACACCACTGAACTCTGCCCTATCTGGCACTTGTTTGCCTTGATAGTCAGGCCTGCTTGGAAAAGGGCCTGAAGCACTTCCTTCAGGTAGACCAAGTGTCCTCCAGGTGGAACTGAATATAACTACACCATCCAGATAAGCTGCACTGAAGGATTCCAACCCAGACAGGACTCTGTTCACCAACCTTTGGGAGGTGGCAGGAGCATTTTCCGGTGAAAGGGCATCATCCTGCACTGAAAGTGTCCCTCTGGGGTGGAAAATGCCGACCTCTTCTTCGCTCCTGGAGTGAAGGCAATCTACCAGTATTCAGCAGTCAGGTCAAATGTACTCTTGAACTTGGCAGCCCCCAACCTATCAATGAGCTCATCAGCTCTAGGTAAGGGGTGAGCATCAGTCTGGGTGACGGCATTGAGACCTCTGTAGTATACACAGAATCTTAATTACTTTTTCCCAACTTGTGGATTGAATGTGTGAACCAGTACCCCTGGACTGGCCCAAGGACTATCAGAGGGCTCAATTACCTGGAGATCCAACAACTTAGCCACCTCAGCTTTGATGTTGACCTTGACCTGGTCAGACAGCCGGTACAGCTTGTTCTTGACAGGTAAGCTGTCAACAGTGTCAATATCATGAACACACCAATTGAGCTTGCAGGGGAACGGGCCCTCTCTCAGAGGTCAGATGCTCTCCGTCAGGTTTGGATTCCTCCTGACTCTCTGTAATTGGTGGGGCTGCAAACCAGACCCAGTGCCCTTTCTCTTCTTTTTGGAGGCATGGCCCATTGTTCCAGGGTCCAAGTGGCCAGCACTTCCCTGTTGTGCTGCCTGTGACATGGTCACAGCACACACTGATTCATGGAGGTCCAGCATCTGCGCATGGACCCTTCTTTCCACCTCTGACCATTCAGATGCTTCCAGATCATTTCCTAGCAGACATTCTGCTGCTACTTTCTTATAGCTAGTCACACCTCCCTATTCCAGGCTCACCATGGCCATGGGATGGAGTTTGGTTCTGCTATCTGCATAAGTCACTTGGTGGAAGACACCAGGTAAGACCTGCTCTGGAGAAACCAGCTTTTCTGTGACCATTGTCTCACTGGCTCCTATATCTCTCAGAGCTTCCACCTCAGTCCCATTGACTTTAGGCCTCTGCCTATACATCTCCATGCTGGGACTTAAGGTGGCCATAGTTGCAATGTCCACCCCACCCACGGACACTAAGGTGACCTCTGTTTACCCTGATCCCAGCCCTGGGCCAACTTCCACCCCCACACCTATACTAGCAATCCCATGGGACTGCCCACCAGAGGGGGGCTTCTGGGAGCAGATAGCGTCCCCTCTTTTGTGTCCAGGTTGATGACACTCAAAACACTTGCGAGCCTTAGCAAACTCCTGATAGTTTCCTAATTCGCCTAATTTGCATGTCCACTTTACACAACTTCCGCATTTGCGATTCGGAAATTGCGAGTCTGTGTGATTTGCAATTTCCGAATCGCAAATGCGGATGCAGAACGGTGTCTCAGACACCGTATGCGATTCGCTAAGGAGTCGCAAAGACCCACCTCATTAATATTAATTAGGTGGGTCGTATTTTGCGACCCCATAGCGAGTCCCTGCACTCACAGGGATGGTGGCCTGCTGAAGTCAGCAGACCTCCATGTCTGTAACTGCTTTTTAAATAAAGCAGTTTTTTATTTTTTATTTTGCAGCCCGTTTTCCTTAAAGGAAAACGAGTTGCAAAATAAAGAAAATAACGAAACCATTTGGTTTTGTTTTTTCAGAGTACGCAGTGGTCCATTGGACCACTGCCTGCTCTGAAAAAACCTTTTGGGCAACATTCACAAAGGGGAAGGGGTCCTATGGGTTACCACCATTGTGACACTGGTGGTGACCGCGAATTACTTTGCGACCGCATTCGCGGTCAGAAAGCAATTCTGCATTGCGATGCGAGTCGCAAATAGGAAGGGAACACCCCTTCATACTTCCGAGTCGCATTCACAATTTGCGAGTCGGTACCGACTCACAAATTGTGAATGTGCATCGCAAAAGGCTTTTTGCATGGCGCAAACTGTGATTTTTGCAGTTTGCACCATGCAAACAGCTTACTACATCTGGCCCTAATACTCTTACATGCTCACTTCCAGGATAAATGTATTTCATTCTTTCAACATTTGGCACTTATCTACTTTTGATTTAATGATGTAGGTATACACTCTTGGTAAAATAATGGCCACATTATATTTGATGGCAACCTGTTCGATTTTCATTCCAATATGCTGCTGATGTTACTGAATTACTAATGTACACAGTCCTTTGTTTATGTTTATATGTGTGCACAATTGAGTTAACCCCTTCACCCCAATGGACGCAATGGTTACGTCTGTGGCTGCGGTGCTCAGGCGCCACGGACGTAAGTATTACGTCCTGGGACCTGCCCTCGGGGGAAGCGCTGACGCTCCTCGAGGGCCTCCCCCCAACCCCACAGGGCAGGGCTAGAAGGGGAATCGCCTTACACCCCACCCCCCCACTGACGTCTGATGACGTCAGCACACCAATGAGCGCTGACCTCATCAGAGGTCAACTCGCGTCGTGCTGGAAAGACCGAGGAGAAACTGATTAGTTTCTCCTCAGTACAGGGGGGAAGTGGGAGGCAGAGAGGCATGAAAAGGGAAGGAAAGGCTTTTCCTTCCCTCTTGATGCCTCTCTGTGCATTCCTGCAGCACGATTGCATAGCGACCATGCCGCTGGAAGCCACAGGACACCAGGGAATTTTTTTATTTTGGGGGAAATTGTCATGAGGGGAGCGGCCCGTTGGGCAAGGGCCGCTCCTCAAAGGGGGCATTTTATTTAAGGCCATTTCTGCCCCCCCCCCCGGTGGCAGACTGCCCTATAATAATTAGGCCTATCTGTCTCCAGAGGGGGCAGAAGCCATTAGGCACCAGGGATATTTTTGGTTTTATTTAATATTGATAAGGGGAGTGACCCTTTAGGCAAGGGTCGCTCCCAGGGGGGCAATTTTTTTATTAGGCCTTTTCTGCCCCCCCCGCCCCCGGGGGGCAGATTGGCCTATATTAATTAGGCTGAGACACAAGGGATTTTTTAATTTTTTATTTATATTGATAAGGGGGGGCGACCCCTTAAGCAAGGGTCACTCCCCAGGAGGTAATTTTTTTATTAGGCCTTTTCTGCAGATTGACCTATATTAATTAGGCCGATCTGCCCCCAGGGGAGACAGAAGCCACTAGACACCAGGGATTTAAAAAAAAAATATATTGATAAGGGGAGCGACCACTTAGGCAAGGGTCGCTCCCCGTGGGGGGGGGAATTGTTTTAAGGCCATTTCTGCCCCCCTTGGGGGCAGATTGACCTATTTCATTTAGGCGGATCTGCCCCCAGGGGGCAAAACCACTTAGGCACCAGGGATTGGTGTGTGTGTGTTTTGTTTGGGGGGGGCACATTACTGTTGACCATATATGCCCCATTGGGGGGAGATCTGCCTATTCTTGGAAGGCTGATCTGCACCCCAGGGGGGCAGAAAGCCCACCAGAGACCACGGTAGATTTTTTTTCAAAATAAGAGGGTGGGTGTATGGCCATACCCCAACCCCAGATAAATGGGGCCAAAGTTATTCTGCCCACCAGTTGGCACATGGGACAATTACCCCTGATCCACACCCCAAGGGGGCAGAAAGACTACTAGATGCCGAAGAATTAAAAAAAAAAAAAATTGTGGGGTGGTGGCTTCCAACCAGTATGCGCCTGGTTATGCCCCCACCCCAACTGAAGGGGTAACAGTCTTTCAGCTCTCTCCCTGCACACTAAAACAGCTTATCCCACAGCAAGCAAGAGGACATTTGATTATTTGGGGTTTTGGTTTTACATTTGGGCCATGAGAGCTTGGCTAACTCTCAAAATCATACCACTTGGAATGGTGAGGGCTGCACTTTTTAGACTTTGGGACGCTGCCATGTAGAAAAATCCACAACACATCTGAAAACTAAACATCTGGGTAAGTCCAGGGTGGTGTGCTTCACATGTACGCCGCACCATTTTATTACCCACAATGCCCTGCAAACCTCCAACTTTACTGGAAATCACACATTTTTCCCCCATTTTTGTGATGGAACCTTCCGGAATCTGCAGGAATCCACAAAATTCTATACCGATAAAAACTGTGCCCCACTTGTCAGCCTAAAATGTTTTTTTTCAAACTGCCCTTTTGGACCCGCTTTGGTCTCCCCTCAATTTCAACATGTTTTTGGCTCTTCCCTGTCACAGGAACTTGGCCAACCTACACAAGTGAGGTATCATTTTTACCGGGAGACTGAGGGGAACGTTGGGTGGTAGGAAATGTGTCCCTTTGTAATGATCCCACACAGAAATGTGGGAACAATTAGATTTTTTATCTACATTTGAGGTTTGCTGAGGATTCTTGGTAAGAAAACACTGGGGCATCCACGCAAGTCACACCTCCCTGGACTGCCTTGGGTTTTCAGAAATGTCTGGGTTTGGTAGGTTTACCTGTATGGCTAATGAGCCCAGGACCAAAAACACAGGTGCCTCCCCGCAAAAACAGGTAGTTTTGTATTTGATAATTTTATGTGTCCAGATAGAGTTTTGGGGCATTTCCTTTTGCGAGCACTAGGCCCACCCACACAAGTGAGGTACCATATTTATCGGGAGACTTGAAGGAACACTGGCTATAACGAAATTTGTGTCTCCTCTCACATTCCAGAACTTTCTGTCACCGAAATGTGAGGAAAAAGTACTTTATTGGCCAAATTTTGAGGTTTGCAAAGGATTCTGGGTAACAGAACCTGGTAAGAGCCCCACAAGTAACCACATCCTGGATTTCCCTAGGTGTCTAGTTTTCAAAAATGCACAGGTTTGGTAGGTTTCCCTAGGTGCCGGCTGAGCTATAGGCCAAAATCTCCAGCTTGGCACTTTGCAAAAAAAACAGCTCCGTTTTCTTTGGGAAAATGTGATGTGTCTATGTTGTGTTTTGGGACATTTCCTGTTGTGAGCACTAGGCCTACCCACACACGTGAGGTACCATTTTCATCAGGAGACTTGGGGGGAACACAGGATGGAAGGACATTTGTGGCTCCTCTCAGATTTCAGAACTTTCTGTCACCAAAATGTGAGGAAAAAGTGTTTTAGGCCAAATTTTGAGGTTTGCAAAGGATTCTAGGTAAGAGAACCTGGTGATTGCCCCACAAGTCATCCTAGGTGTCTAGTTTTAAAAAATGCACAGGTTTGGTGGGTTTCTTTAGGAGCCGGCTGAGCTAGAGGCCAAAATCCACAGGTAGGCACTTTCCAAAAAACAGCTCTGTTTTCTTTGGGAAAATGTGATGTGTCCACGTTGTGTTTTGGGGCATTTCATTTCGGGGGCGCTAGGTCTACCCACACAAGCAAGGTACCATTTTTATCAGGAGACTTGGGGGAATGCTGAGTGGAAGGAAATTTGTGGCTCTCTCAGATTCCAGAACTTTCTGTCACCAAAATGTGAAGAAAAAGTATTTTCTTGGCCAAATTTTGAGGTTTGCAAAGGATTCTGGGTAACAGAACCCAGTGAAAGCCCCACAAGTCACCCCTTCCTCAATTCCCCTAGGTGTCTAGTTTAAAAAAATGCACAGGTTTGGTAGGTTTCCCTAGGTGCCGGCTGAGCTAGAGGCCAAAATCTACAGCTAGGCACTTTGCAAAAAACACGTCAGATTTCAATGTAAAAATGTGATGTTTCCATGTTGCGTTTCCTGTCACGAGCATTAGGTGTACCTACGCAAGTGAGGTACCATTTGTATCGAGAGACTTGGAGGAACACAGAATAGCAAAACAATGGGGGTCATTCTGACCTCCGCGGGCGGCGGAAGCCGCCCGCCTGGCGGGAACCGCCAGAAGACCGTACCGCGGTCGAAAGACCGTACCGCGGTCGAAAGACCGTACCGCGGTCGAAAGACCGCGGCGGTCATTCTGAGTTTCCCGCTGGGCTGGCGGGCGACCTCCAGAAGGCCGCCCGCCAGCCCAGCGGGAAACCCCCTTCCATGAGGATGCCGGCTCCGAATGGAGCTGGCGGAGTGGAGGGGGTGCGACGGGTGCAGTTGCACCCGTCGCGATTTTCAGTGTCTGCTTGGCAGACACTGTAAATCTTGGTGGGGCCCTGTTAGGGGGCCTCTGCAGTGCCCATGCCAGGGGCCCCACGACACCCGTTACCGCCAGCCAGGTTCTGGCGGTCAAAACAGCCAGAGCCAGGCTGGCGGTAAGGGGGTCGGAATCCCCATGGCAGCGCCGCCATGGAAGATTCCCTTGGGCAGCGGGAAACCGGCGGGACACCGCCGGTTTCACGTTTCTGACCGCGGCTGTACCGCCGCGGTCAGAATGCCCATGGGAGCACCGCCAGCCTGTTGGCGGTGCTCCCGCGGTCGTTGGCCCTGGCGGTCCATGACCGCCAGGGTCAGAATGACCCCCAATGTGTTATTCTCTCTTGTCTTTATCTACATTTTTTACTTCCAAATGTAAGACAGTATGTAAAAAAGACGTCTATTCGAGAAATGCCCTGTAATTCACATGCTAGTATGGACATCCCGGAATTCAGAGATGTGCAAATAACCACTGCTTCTCAACACCTTATCTTGTGCCCATTTTGGAAATACAAAGGTTTTCTTGATACCAATTTTTCACTCTTTATATTTCAGCAAACGAATTGCTGTATACCCGGTATAGAATGAAAACTGATTGCAAGGTGCAACTCATTTATTGGCTCTGGGTGCCTAGGGTTCTTGATGAACCTACAAGCCCTATATATCCCGCAACCAGAAGAGTCCAGCAGACATAACGGTATATTGCTTTAAAAAATCTGACATCACAGGAAAGAGACACAGAGTAAAATGTGGAGAGAAATGGCTGTTTTTTGCCTCAATTTCATTTTTTTTATTATTTCAGCTGTTATTTTCTGTAGAAAAACCTTGTAGGATGTACACCAATTACTCCTTGCTGATTTCAGAAGTTTCTCTACATTTTTTAGAAATGTTTAGCTTTCTGAGATCCAGCATTGGTTTCACATTCATTTCTGTCACCAACGGGAAGGAGGCTGAAAGCACAAAAAAATAGTAAAATTGGGTAAGTCCCAGTAAAATGCCAAAAAGTTTGTTGAAAAATTGGGTTTTCTGATTCAAGTCTGCCTGAGCCTGAAAGCTGGGAATATGGTGATTTTAGCACCGCAAACCCTTTGTTGATGCCATTTTCAGGGAAAAAAACCACAAGCCTTCTTCTGCAGCCATTTTTTCCCATTTAAAAAAAAAATTTGGTCTCTATTGTGGCAAATTTCTTGGTCTCCTTCCGGGGAACCCACAAAGTCTGGATACCTCTAGAATCCCTAGGATATTGGAAAAAAAGGACGCAAATTTGGCGTGGGTAGTTTATGTGAACAAAAAGATATGAGGGCCTAAGCGTTAACTGCCCCAAATAGCCAGAGAAAGGCTTGGCACCTGAGGGGCAACAGGCCTGGCAGCAAAGGGGTTAATGTCCATTTTCACTAACGAGTGTTTACTTGTGATGAAGACAACAGTAGTTGTCGAAGCGCCTTGAGTGAGGTGCGAAAATAAAGGAGTGACTGGAGTGAGCATGCTTTCCATCTTATCGTTGGTGTCTGTGAAGTCGAAAAATATATATAAATATATAATATATATAAATATAATATGTGTGTATATATATATATATATATATATACGCATCTACACACACTCCAGCATGGACCCCGGGTACTGCCAAACTAGCACTCTGGGGCTTTCTCTGCAGCTACCGCTGCTGCCAACCCTCAGACAGGTTTCTGCCCCCCCCCCCCGGGGCCTGGGAAGCCCATTCCCAGGAAGGCAGAACAAATGATTTCCTCTGAGAGAGGGTATTACACCCTCTCCCTTTGGAAATAGGTGTTAAGGGCCTGAGAGGAGTAGCTGTCCTGGCCTCTGGAAATGCTTTGAAGGGCACAGATGGTGCCCTCCTTGCATAAACCAGTCTACACCCGTTCAGGGAGCCCCCAGCCCCTGCTCTGGTGCAAAACTGGACAAAGGAAAGGGGAGTGACCACTCCCCTGTCCATCACCACTCCAGGGGTGGTGCCCAGAGCTCCTCCAGTGTGTCCCAGACCCCTGCCATCTTGAATGCAGAGGTGTGAGGGCACAATGGACACTTCTGAGTGGGCAGTGCCAGCAGGTGACGTCAGAGACCCCTCATGATAGGCTCCTCTGAGGGCTATTTAGGGTCTCTCCTGTGTGTTTCTCTTCAGATAATGAATGCAAGAGCTCACCAGAGTTCCTCTGCACTTCCCTCCTCGACTTCTGCCAAGGATCGATCGCTGACTTTCCAGGATGCCTGCAAAACCGCAGCAAAGTAGCAAGAAGACTACCAGCAACATTGTAGCGCCTCATCCTGCTGGCTTTCTCGACTGTTTCCTGGTGGTGCATGTTCTGAGGGCAGTCTGCCTTCACCCTGCACTGGAGGCCAAGAAGAAATCTCCCGTGGGTCAACGGAATCTTCCCTCTGTTAACGCAGGCACCAAACTTCTGCATCACCGGTCCTCGGGGTCCCCTCTCTTCGTGACGAGCGTGGTCCCTGGAACACAGGAGCTGGATCTAAGTCACCCCGACAGTCCAGTGGTCCTTCTGTCCAAATTTGGTGGAGGTAAGTCCTTGCCTCCCCACGCCAGACAGTAATCCTGTGTACTGGGTGAACTGCAGCTGCTCGGGCTTCTGTGCACTTTTGCAAGACTTCCTTTGTGCACAGCACAGCCCAGGTCCCCAGCACTCCGTCCTGCATTGCCCAACTCACTGAGTTGACCTCCGGCTTTGTGGGACCCCCTTTTGTTGTGCTGAGATGACCGCTGTGCTCAGATCTTCTGAATGCCTGTACAGGTGCTTCTGCGGGTGCTGTCTGCTTCTGCATGGGCGCTCTGTGTTGCTGAGTGCCCCCTTTGTCTCCTCCTCCGAGGGGCGACCTCCTGGTCCTTCCTGGGCCCTTGCAGCTTCCAA
Source organism: Pleurodeles waltl (assembly GCF_031143425.1). Classification (NCBI taxonomy): domain Eukaryota; kingdom Metazoa; phylum Chordata; class Amphibia; order Caudata; family Salamandridae; genus Pleurodeles; species Pleurodeles waltl. The sequence goes on from NC_090437.1 coordinate 837,118,555, forward strand.
AATATTCAACCACGACTATTGCAGCTAGCAAGGCGTATTTGCAGTCTTTCTGTGTGGAAACAACTCTGCATCCTCCAGCACGCGGTGGGACATCTTCTGACCAAAGGAGAAGTTCCTGGTACCTTCCGTTGTTGCAGAATCTTTGGCTAATTCCACCCAGAGGCAGCCCTTTTACACCTTCATCCAGGGTTTAGTAGGCTCCTGCCCCCCCTGGACACTTGCGTGACTCTTGGACTTGGTCCCCTTCCTTTGCAGGTCTTCAGGGCCAGGAATCCGTCTTCAGTGCTTTGCAGTCAGTTGTTGTCTGTGCAGAATCCCCAACTCGACTTTACTGTCTTTGTGGGGTAGTAGGGTAACTTGACTCCTACTTTTCAGGGTCTTGGGGTGGGGTATTTTGGACACCCTTAGTGTTTTCTTACACTCCCAGCGATCCTCTACACACTACACTAGGCCTGGGGTCCATTCGTGGTTCGCATTCCACTTTTGGAGTGTATGGTTTGTCAACCCTAGGCCTATTGTCTCCTACTGCCTTCTATTGTGTTCTACAGTGTTTGCACTACTTTTCTAAGGTGGTCATTACAACCCTGGCAGTCGGTGTTAAAGCGGCGGTAAAACCGCCAACAGGCCGGCGGTAAAAAAAATTGAATCACGACCGTGGTGGAAACCACCAACATAGACAGCCACTTTAACACTCCGACCGCCACGGCGGTACAAACAAACACCGCGGCGGTACCCGCCAACAGACAGATGGAACACAATGTACCCCCACACTATTACAACCCACTAATCTGCCACCTTTTCTGGGGCAGATTCACAGCGAACAAAAACACAGCGGAAACAGGACTTCGAAGGGAAAACGCTCAACTCAACACACCCCACGAGGAACCAGGACACCATGGAACCGAAACTCCAGATTCTCCCTGCCTTTATCTTCCTGCTCCTCTACCGGGAGCACGAACGCCGGCGGCGAAAACCACGGTGAGTACTGCACCTATGACACAGGGGAGGGGAGAGGGAAAAAACAGTGACACACACACGCAACACCACCAACCCCACCCCCACCCCCACCCTCACCCACTACAACACACACAGTAATACATATTGATACATTACAGTTACACCCCTCCAACCCCCCCTGGAAGAATGCAAAGACAAAAGGATATGAGTCGAATAATTGTGATATATTCAATTACATAAATCCAAAATATTTACAAATGTATACATTTATACTATATACAATTATATACACCAAGAACACAAGTCCAAGGGATTCCACCATCATAGTCCGTGGATCACTGGGCCCAAAAGGCATGGGCGAGGTCCACCCTCAATACCCAAACAAGACGGAGAGAACACTGCAGGGGCATCAGATAGAAATAAAACAGGCACCTCAGGGGGAAGGGATGGGGGCGCACCACAGCCGGTTGAGTGCACAATGCCAGATCCACAAGGGGGCTCCATGCCCACTGTTCAATCCTGGGGAGTGCCAAGCCACAGTCTCTCAAGTCTCTGCAGTGGGTGGGTTGCCCACTGTTCAATCCTGGGGGAGTGCAAAGCCACAGTCTCTCAATTCTCTACAGTGGGTGGGTTGCCCACTGTTCAATCCTGGGGAGTGCAAAGCCACAGTCACTCAAGTCTCTACAGTGGGTGGGTTGTCCACTATTCAATCCTGGGGAGTGCAAAGCCACAGTCTCTCAAGTGGATAACAGTCTCCACTGGTTCTGGAGGGGGTTTTGTGCCCAGAGTGCTTCATCCTGCCAAGGCTGTGTTCTGGAAGGGGCATGGTGCCCAGAATGCTTCATCCTGCCAAGGACTGAGGTAGTGGATGTGATACTCCACTGGTTCTGGAGGGGGCTTGGTGCCCACAGTGCTTCATCCTGCCAAGGACTGAGGTAGTGGATGTGATACTCCACTGGTTCTGGAGGGGGCTTTGTGCCCAGAGTGCTTCACCTGCCAAGGACTGAGGTAGTAGATGTGATACTCCACTGGTTCTGGAGGGGGCTTTTTGCCCAGAGTGCTTCATCCTGCCAAGGACTGAGGTAGTGGATGTGATACTCCACTGGTTCTGGAGGGGGCATGGTGCCCAGAGTGCTTCATCCTGCCAAGGACTGAGGTAGTGGAGGTGATACTCCACTGGTTCTGGAGGGGGCTTGGTGCCCAGAGTGCTTCATCCTGCCAAGGACTGAGGTAGTGGATGTGATACTCCACTGGTTCTGGAGGGGGCTTTGTGCCCAGAGTGCTTCACCTGCCAAGGACTGAGGTAGTAGATGTGATACTCCACTGGTTCTGGAGGGGGCTTTTTGCCCAGAGTGCTTCATCCTGCCAAGGGCTGAGGTAGTGGATGTGATACTCCACTGGTTCTGGAGGGGGCATGGTGCCCAGAGTGCTTCATCCTGCCAAGGACTGAGGTAGTGGATGTGATACTCCACTGGTTCTGGAGGGGGCTTGGTGCCGAGAGTGCTTCATCCTGCCCGTGGTGGACTCATTAGCGTCGGAATCATTGGCGCTCACTGGCCTGCGGTGCTGCTGGCGGCGGTGTCCTGGGCAGTGGTTCAGCTGGTGGCAGTCTTGTCCTGGCCTGCGGTGCTGCTGGTGGCGGTGTCCTGGGCAGCGGTTCAGCTGGTGGCAGTCCTCTCCTGGGCAGCGGGGCTGCTGCTGGCGGTCCTGTCTTGGGCAGCGGGGCTGCTGGCGGTCCTGTCTTGGGCAGCGGGGCTGCTGCCGATCCTGTCTTGGGCAGCGGGGCTGTTGCTGGCGGTCCTGTCTTGGGCAGCGGGGCTGCTGCTGGCGGTCTTGTCTTGGGAAGCGGGGCTTCTGGCGGTCTTCTCCTGGGCAGCGGGATGATGGTGGTCTTGTCCGCCGTGCTGATCTTCCCAGACTTGCTGGTTTTAATGTGCCCCTTCCCCACCTTGGATGGTGTCGCAGCTATCTCCACACTCCCAACTGTACCCCTGGGAGCGGCTTTGGTGGCTGATTTCTTTCCCCTGTACTGCCAGGCACTGGCCAACTTTTTATGCTTGACAGGTGGAGGACTGTCCGTGCTGTGGCTCCTTGTCACACTGGCTGCACTGCTGCCTGGTACACTCCATAATCCGTTGACTACTGGCACCACTGGTCCCGCCGATGTTGTGGCTGAGGTGCTAGGTTAGGACCTGGAGAGTCAGGCCCTAGGAGACTGAAGGGGTGGGGGAGGTGAGGGAAAGAGGTCAAGGCTGTCCAGGAAAAGTTTCTTAGGAACACTGGGACGGGTAGCTGGAGGGGGTTTGGGAGTAGAGGAAGAGGTTGTGGTTGTAGGAGGTGTGAGTTTGGTGAGTTTAAGTGAAGGTGCATGGGCTGGAGGCTGTCGTGAGGTGGATGGCTGTTGGGTGGGTGTGTGGATGCATTTGTGTACCTTGGAAAGTGGCCTCACAGACACACTGGGAGAGGACACAGGGGATGTGTGAATGGTAGTGGGGGTGGTGACTGCACATGAGCGGGGTGTGGTGGTGGGTGTGCTGGTGATAGACGTAGTGGCTGATGATGTAGTGCATGCAGGTGTGAGTGGAGACGAGACAGGGATGGAGGAGGGAGACGAGGAGGGGGACACAGTGGAGGCAGTGGATGTTGGTGTGTCTGCATGTGTCTGATGCTTGCATGAGTGCCTGTGGGATGTGTGGTGCTTATGTTTGCCAGAGCTTCCCTTGTGTGTTGAGGTGTGTGCATGCTGGTCTGATGGTGTGCTTGGGATAGGCTGAGGTACAGGGGTGTGGGTCTGGGTGGAGAAAGTTGGAGGGGGGAGGCTAGAAACAGGAACAATGGCTGCCATCAGTGCTGAGGCCAGAGCCTGAAAAGCTCGCTGAAGGGCTGCCTGACCAGAGTGAATGCCCTCCAGGTATGCATTGGTTTGTTGCAACTACCTCTCTACACCCTGGATGGCATTCAAAATGGTAGACTGCCCAACAGTGAGGGACCTGAGGAGGTCAATGGCCTCCTCACTGAGGGCAGCAGGGGTGACTGGGGCAGGGCCTGAGGTGCCTGGGGCAAAGGTAATGCGCACGCTCCTGGGTGAACGGGCATGGGGCAAACGCTGAGGGGCTGCTGGGAGGGTGGTGCTGGTAGGGGGGGAGGCGGCTGTACCTGTAGATGCGGGGGCACAGATGGGCCCGCCACCGCAAGGGAGCTCCCATCAGAGGAGGAGTCCGTATCGCTGGTGTCAGCTCCTGTCCCCGCCGTGGAGCTCCCCTCGCCCTCCATCTCACTGGTGGAATCAGACTCCGTTGTGTCGCCCTCCAGGGCCATGTGGGATGCAACTCCCTCCTGTTCTGGTGCCATTGCTCCTCCTCCTGATGATGCTAATGCACACAAGAATAGGGAGACCACAAAAAAGGGGGGAAGACAGAAGAAAGACATGTTGAGTGCATGCAGTACCGCTACCGTTGGCGGACACGACAGACACAGAAGCCCTGTGCACTACGCCGTGCACTTGGAGTCCACTATTCAATTCCAGGGACATGGGTTACAAGGCTATGCCCTATTTCTGCACACATGAATGACACAGGAGCCTGACTAGGTGTGGTTGGCACTGTACACAGGTGGGGTGGGGTGCCACAGGGCCTGCCTTAAGAAGGGTCCTTGCCTACTAAACTCACCCTGGCCCAGGGGAACCCACAGCCCACCTCCCCCACCCAGACACCTACAATGCGCACTGAATCAGCAGAATGAGAGTGTACTCACCCCCTTGTTGTTGCTGTGATGCCCTCAAGCGCCCATCTAATTCCAGGTACGCCACTGCCAGGTTCCTGAACATCAGGAGGGTCATGGTGCGACGGGCACCCCTCCCACGTTGGAAGGCCATCCCCAGCTGGGCCTCCGCCATTTTCTTGCTCCAGCAAAGAATGTCCTCCCATCTTTTACGGCAGTGGGTGCTTCGTCTGTGGTAGGCCCCCAGGGTACCGGACTTCCTTGGCGATGGCACGCCAAATGTCCTTCTTCTGGTGGGCGCTGACCTACAGGAATTGTACAGGGGAAAAGGAGTAGTAATTACCGCCTGCACTGTCACAGTCAGTGGCCCGCATCCCTAGCCTTGCAATGACGCACATGCACTTACCATCGTTTCATGCACGCCTCGTTCTCATCCCCCGTATCTTTCATCCACCCCACTCCACACAGGCATTGCCCATACATCATGCTCACAGTGTACTTACCTGTTTGTCTGGAGGACCGTAGAGTAGCGTGTACTGGGGGAGGACCCCATCCACGAGTTTCTCCAACTCTTCCGTTCTGAAGGCAGGGGCCCTTTCCCCAGACACACGAGCCATTGTCTCTTCCAGACTGAGGTCACAGCAGCACTTGCAGTGTGGGTCCTCTCCTGTCGAAGATCAGGTATCGAGTGATTGAACAGACAGAAAATGGTGGTCAAGTCTGCGCCGGTGCATACCGTCACCACCGGCGTACATAGTCATTGGCTCCTGGGACCCATAGGGTCCAATGTTAACCAATGCAGAATTGCCACGCGGTCTTCGACCGCCTACCGCAACGGTGTACAACGCCAGCGCAGTTACCTCATATCCCCTTGTTCCACCGTAACAGGTCAGGCAGCCGCCATTTCAGGGGGCCACATGGCATTATTTTTGACTGCGTCACACATACCTAGGCCTTGTCTAAACACTCATACAGTCAACTTTAGATTTATTAATATTTTCAGAGTAAGCTGTGTTTACGTACCTCAGAGTTGGTTGACTCTCTGCTCGCTGTTCTCCTCCATAGGCACCGTCCGCTGGGGCATGTGAGGAGATTGCGCCATCCTCCAGTGTACAGACCGCTGGTGGACCTGTCGACAATGGAAGAGCGACATGTGATCACCGTGCTACAATCCATGAACTGTGCCTAGTTGGAGCCAGACCTAATGTCAGCCATCAGCCAACCCACAGGAATCCCCCCTCAAGTGCAGGTGCTGTCAGTACTCCATTTCCTAGCAAGTGGGTCTTTTCAAACAACAGGGGCCATAGCTTCAGGGATGTCCCAGCCTGTGTTTTCCAACGTGTTGTCCAGAGTGTTGTCTGCCCTGCTGAAACACAAGCGGAGCTACATTGTTTACCCTCAGGTGGAGGATTTGCCTGCAGTGAAAGGTGATTTCTATGTCCTGGGACATATCCCCAACATCATAGGTGCCATTGATGGGACACATGTGGCCTTGCCCCCCCCCCCCCAGAGTGAACAAGTGTACAGAAACCGGAAGAGTTACCATTCCATGAATGTGCTGATGGTGTGTTTGGCAGACCAGTACATCTCCCATGTTAATGCCAAATTCCCTGGCTCAGTGCATGACGCTTACGTCCTGCAGAATAGCAGCATCCCTTATGTGATGGGGCAACTCCAGAGGCACTGTGTGTGGCTATTAGGTGAGCACATGGACCCAATACAGTGGGAATAGTTGTCTGGGTCTGTGGATGTCCTTAACAGTTAGTGTGTGTCTAACAGTTGTCCCTTGCCATTTGCAGGTGACTCTGGTTACCCCAACCTGTCATGGCTACTGACCCCAGTGAGGAATCCCAGGACATTGGCAGAGGAACGCTACAATGAGGGCCATGGGAGGATTATAGAGCGGACCTTCGGTTTCCTGTGCCTCCATATGACAGGTGGTTCCCTATTCTACTCACCAAAGAAGGTATACCAGGTCATCGTGGCCTGCTGTATGCTTCACAACTTTTCTTTGCGACGACAGGTGCCTTTTCTGCAGGAGGATAGTCCAGATGGAGGTGTTGTGGCAACTGTGGACCCTGTGGACAGTGAAGACGAGGAAGCAGAAGAAGAAGTCATCAACAACAGGAACACGGTGATCCTGCAATACTTCAAGTGAGACACAGGTAAGAAGACAACACTGCCTGCTACATCTAATTTAAATCTACTACCTCTCTACTGTCTGTCCTTTTCACCCAGTGTATGGTCACTGAGTTGTCACTTTCCCTTACGATTTCACAGATGTGGGTCCCACTGTGTGACATCTGCTTTGTTTCCTCATGGACTAGAGCTGTGTGACATAGGTATGTTGACATTACATTTGAAAGAGCATTCTGCCACTGTAATTGCTAATACACTATTTCGAAATCATAGACAGACTCCAGATTGTTTTGTGCTTTAAGGGTGTTTATTTTAGTGCTCAATATTGAAGGGGGTTGTACAATGGTGAGGGGTGATGGTGGAGGAATGTCCATGGCAGAGTCCAGTCTATTTGTCTCACAGGTGCATTGTCCAAAGGGGCATAGGAAGTGGAGCTAGGGCACTTTAAGGATGGACAGGGTGACAAGGTGGGACAAAAGGATGACAATCAGGGTGGTCTCATTTCTTGGCGGGGGTCTTGGCATCGTTCTCTGTCTTTGTCCTGGATCTCAGGGACCGTTTGCGGGGTGGTTCTCCCTATGCCGGGGGTGGGGTGCTGGTGTGGTGGTCCTGTGGCGGTGCCGGCAGAGGTGGTGGGCAGTTCATCGTCCAGGCTAGTGTCAGGGGCCCCTTGTTGTGCCACAGTGTCCCTCCTGGTGTTCATGAGTTTCTTCAGCACCCCTACAATGGTGCCCAGGGTGGAATGGATGGATTTGAGTTCCTCCCTGAAGCCCAAATACTGTTCCTCCTGCAGCCGCTGGGTCTCCTGAATCTTGGCCAGTACTGTTGCCATTGTCTCCTGGGAATGGTGGTAGGCTCCCATGATGTTGGAGAGGGCCTCGTGGAGAGTGGGTTCCCTGGGCCTGTCCTCCCCCTGTCGCACAGCAGCCCTCCCAGTTCCCCAGTTTCCCTGGGCCTCTGACCCCTGAACCGTGTGCCCACTGCCACTGCCCCCAGGTCCCTGTTGTTGTTGGGGTGGTGGGTTAGCCTGGGGTCCCTGCAGTGGTGGACACACTGCTGCTTGACGTGTCCTGGGGACAGAGGTATGGGCCCGCTGGGTGGGTGCTGTGCTGGTGTTTCCACAGGGGGGAAGGTCTGTAGTGGCTTGTGCCAGTGTGAGGGGAACTGACTGTCCGAGGTCCCAGATGGGCCGGGCTGGTCATCTAGATCCAGTTGGACAGAGCTGCTGTCATCACTGTGGGCCTCTTCTGTGGGTGGAGTGGACATGTCTGGACCCTCCTGTCCGGTGACGTTGGGTAGGGGTCCTGCAGGGGTGAAAAAGCATGATTATTGCATCTGTGTGTGCCATGGTGTGCAATGGGTGGGTGACCGTGTTGCATTCCTGTGTAGGACCTTGTGTGAGGATGGTTTAGGGGGGTGTATGGGTATGTGCAGTGGCCATGCTTTGGTGCTGGGTGTCCATGCTTTGGTGCTGCATGCAGGGCTTGGGTTTGGGATGTGTGGTTTGTGATATTGGGATATGTGTTAGGAGTTGGAGTGATAGGGGTGATAGAGGTGAGGGCGAGGGTGGGGGTATGTGATGGCATGCAGGTAGGGTGGGGTTGAAGTAGAAAAGATTGGTCTTACCAGAGTCCATTCCTCCAGCTATCCTGCGAGGCCCTCAGGGTGCAGAATAGCCAAGACCTGCTCCTCCCATGATGTTAGTCGTGGGGGAGGAGGTGGGGTCCGCCGCCAGTCCTCTGTACCACGATGTGGTGTCTTGAGACCACGGAACGCACCTTCCCCCGTAGGTCGTTCCACCTCTTCCTGATGTCATCCTTATTTCGTAGGTGCTTTCCCACTGCGTTGACCCTGTCCACGATTCTTTACCATAGCTCCATCTTCCTAGCTATGGAGGTGTGCTGCACCTGTGATCCGAATAGCTGTGGCTCTACCTGGATAATTTCCTCCACCATGACCCTGAGCTCCTCCTCAGAGAACCTGGGGTGTCTTTGCGGTGCCATGGAGTGCTGTGGGTGATGTGTGGGGTGGTGTGTGTTGTGATGGGTGTGGTGATATTTAGAGGTGTATTGTGTGAGGTTTGTGGATGTTATGTGGGTGATGGTGTTGAGTGCCTGTGGATGCGAGTTTGTAGATGGTGGTGTTTCTCTCGTCTCCAGTCACAATTGTGGTATGTGTATGTGTATCAGGTATGTGTATTTAGAATTGTCCAATGTGGTAGTGTTTTGTAAATGTGTGTGTATTTTGAGCGCGGCAATGTGTACCGCCAATGGAATACCGCGGTTGAAAGACTGCCGCGTGTATTCGTGGGTTGTGATAGTGTGGGCATATTATTGTTGGCGTGACGATGGAGGTTTTGTTATCGCCAGTTAATCACTGTCCTTTGGTGTGGCGGACTTGTGTGGGTGTCTGGATTTTGGCGGATTCCGGGCTTTGGGTCATAATGACCGTGGCAGATTTCCGCGGCCGCGGCAGTGTGTTGGCGGTCTTCTGCACGGCGGTAAGCGGCTTTTACCGCCAATGTTGTAATGACCCCCTAAGTGTTTTACTTACCTGATTTTGGTTTGTGGGTATATTTTGTGTATATCAATTACCTCCTAAGGGAGTATATCCTCTGAGATACTTTTGGCATATTGTTACTAAAATAAAGTTCCTTTATTTTTAGTAACTCTAAGTATTGAGTTTCTTATGATATAGTGCTATATGATATAAGTGGTATAGTAAGAGCTTTGCATGTATGCTAGTTCAGTCTAAGCTGCTCTGCTATAGCTACCTCTATCAGCCTAAGCTGCTAGAACACTACTAATCTACTAATAAGGGATAACTGGACCTGGCACAAGGAGTAAGTACCACAAGGTACCCACTATAAGCCAGGCCAGCCTCCTACATTGGTGGTGCAGCTGTGGGATAAGTACTTGTAACTACTTTACCACTTTGTCATTGGTGCTTTTCATAAGAAAAACATATACCAAATACTTCAGAATATACACAGTAACCTAAACAGTTTAACTTTCCTTCTCTAAAACTTTCTAACAAGTTTCTGAAAAGTTTCTAAAAACTTTTTAAAAAATTCAATAGTTTGAAAAAGTTTTTCTCTGTTCCTTAAAAAGTTCCACAAATGTTTTTCTCTCTCTGTCCTAAACCTTTTCTATCATGTCTGCAGTAGAGCTTACTACCACAGTTGTCCAGGCAACACATGGGAATCCAAACTTTAAAAGTTTGAGGTGTCTCTGCATAGAAAGAGGTTTAGCAATTGGTACAAATCCTACAAAAGATCTTCTTCTCAGCCTTCTCCTAGAAAGTGACCAGAGCTAGTCTGGCCCATCCCGGGATCAGGAGGTAGAGGAAGGGGGGTACCCAGCTAGACTCAGAGGAGTCCCCTGAGGATGCTGGGGAGGGTTCCTCCAAGTACCTGTCATCTAATAGGCCACCTAGTGACACTGGTAGTGGGAGGGGGTCACACATTAGTAGGGCACCTTTCACTCTTAAAGGCCAGGTTACTAGGGTCCAGTCAGTTAGGGACAAGTCCAACTCTACCAATTCCCACATCTCTTCTGTGTCTCACAATTTCCAAGCCTCCCACCCTGAGGATAACATAATGGAAAGGGAACTCAGAAAGCTGAGGTTGGAAGAAGCCATGCTGAAGGTGAAACAGCAGCAGCTGGCTTTAGATAGGGAATCTCTGGATGTGGAAAGGGAAAGGCAGAGGTTGGGGTTAGTTCCCCATGGTGGCAGCAGCAGTGTTTTTGATAGTAATCCTGTTAGAGAGCAAGAATCCAGAAACCTGCATAAGATAGTCCCCCCTTACAAGGAGGGGGATGACATTAGCAAGTGGTTTTCTGCACTTGAGAGGGCCTGTATGGTACAGTTGGTATTTCAAAGGCAGTGGGCTGCTATCTTGTGGCTATCTTTCACTGGTAAGGGTAGGGATAGGCTCCTTACTGTCAGAGAAAGTGATGCTAATAACTACAAAGTTTTGAAGGATGCACTCTTGGATGGATTTGGCTTAACCACTGAACAATACAGGATTAAGTTCAGAGACACCGGAAAAGAGTCCTCTCAAGACTGGACAGACTTTGTAGACTGTTCAGTGAATGCCTTGGAGGGTTGGTTACATGGCAGTATGGTGACTGACTATGAAAGCCTGTATAATCTAATCCTGAGAGAGCATGTTTTGAACAATTGTGTGTCTTATTTGTTGCACCAGTACTTGATAGACTCAGATCTGACCTCTCCCCAAGAATTGGGAAAGAAGGCAGACAAATGGGTCAGAACAAGAGTCAACAGAAAAGTTCATACAGGGGGTGACAAGAATTGCAAGAAGAAGGATGGTAAGTCTTCTGACAAGGGTGGGGACAAAGATAAAAAACATTCGGATCTCCATCAGGCCCACAAAAATCCTCTGTGGGTGGTGGGTCCAAATCCACTTCTCACAATCAGAAAAAAGCCATGGTGTTATTTATGTAAAGTAAAAGGCCATTGGGCAAGTGATGCCAGTTGTCCAAAGAAAAACACCAAACCTCCCACTACCACAACCCCTGCTGCAAATTCTAGTGCCCCTAGTAATAGAGGTGGTGGTGGGAGAAAACCTACAAATAGCCAATCTAAGGGCGTAGCTGGGCTCACTATTGGCAATGTAGTTGGGGTTGGTCCTGTTAGGGAGACCACAGAGGCTGTTTTAGTCTCTAATGGTGGCATTGACTTCGCCACCTTGGTTGCTTGTCCCGTTAATATGGGTAAGTACAAGCAACTACCCCTAATTAATGGTGTTGAGGTTGAGGCCTACAGGGACACAGGAGCCAGTGTAACTATGGTTATAGAGAAACTGGTTCACCCTGATCAACACCTACTTGGTCAGCAGTACCAAGTGACTGATGCTCACAATAACACACTTAGCCACCCCATGGCTGTTGTGAATCTCAACTGGGGGGGGGGGGGATTACTGGTCCAAATAAAGTTGTGGTAGCCACTGAATTAATGGTAGATTGCTTACTAGGCAATGATTTGGAGACATCAGCTTGGGCTGAAGTGGAGTTGGAGGCTCATGCAGCAAGGCTGAGCATCCCTGTGCATACTTTTGCTTTCACAAGGGCTCAGGCCAAAAAGCAAAAAGGACAGGGAAACTTGGATCCTGGAACAATGGACCAAGTGCTCCCAAAAGCTAGGGGTAGGAAGGGTAAATCCTTGACCACTATCCCTCCCTCACCAGAAGATTCCCCTTTTGAGGAAGAGGAATCCTTTCCCTGTGCAGAACCTACACTAGATGAGCTGGCAGCAGACACTGCTGAGCTTTTGGTTGCAGGGGGGCCTGCTATGGAAGAGCTGAGGGTGGCACAGCAGACCTGTCCCACATTAGAGGGTTTGAGACAGCAAGCTGTCAAACAGCAGAATGGGGATGTCAGTGATAGCCATAAGGTGTATTGGGAAAACAACCTCCTGTATAATGAGTCAAGGGACCCTAAACCTGGAGCTGCCAGGAGATTGGTCATCCCTTTGCAATACAGAGAGTTTCTTCTTACCGTGGCACATGACATTCCTTTGGCTGGGCATTTGGGCCAAAATAAAACTTGGGACAGACTTGTTCCCTTGTTTCACTGGCCTCATATGTCAGAAGACACTAAAGAGTTTTGTCGCTCTTGTGTGATCTGCCAAGACAGTGGCAAGACTGGTGGCACTCCAAAGGCCCCCTTAATTCCACTTCCTGTGGCTGGGGTGCCCTTTGAAAGGGTAAGGGTTGACATAGTTGGCCCCCTTGACCCTCCAATAGCTTCAGGCAATAGGTTTATCCTGGTGGTAGTGGAGCATGCCATTAGGTACCCTGAAGCTATTCCCTTAAGGACCACTACAACTCCTGCAGTGGCAAAGGCCTTCCTGGGAATCTTTTCCAGAGTGGGCTTCCCTAAGGCAGTGGTGTTAGACAGAGGTAGTAACTTTATGTCTGCATACCTCAAAGCAATGTGGAAGGAGTGTGGTGTAACATACAAGTTCACTACTCCTTATCATCCACAAACAAATGGTCTGGTTGAGAGGTTTAATAAAACTCTCAAAGGTATGATAATGGTACTCCCTGAAAAACTCAGAAGGAGATGGGATGTCCTGTTACCTTGCCTCCTTTTTGCTTACAGGAAGGTACCCCAAAAAGGAGTGGGCTTTAGCCCCTTTGAACTCCTCCTTGGACATCCTGTGAGAGGTCCCCTTCCACTTGTTAAGGAGGGTTGGGAACAACCTTTAAAAGCTCCTAAACAAGACATTGTGGATTATGTACTTGGCCTAAGATCAGGAATGGCTGAATGCATGAAAAAGGCCAGTAAAACATTCAGGCCAGCCAGGAGCTGCAAAAGCAATGGCATGACCAGAAGGCTGTCCTGACCCAGTACCACCCAGGACAGAAGGTGTGGGTATTGGAGCCTGTGGCCCCAAGAGCACTCCAGGCCAAATGGAGTGGACCCCATCTAATTGTTGAGAAAAAGGGTGAGGTTACCTACTTGGTAGACCTGGGCACTGCCAGGAGTCCCCTTAGGGTGCTCCATGTCAACCGCCTAAAACCCTACTATGACAGGGTTGATCTCACCCTACTCATGGCAACTGATGAGGGACAGGAAGAAGATAGTGACCCTCTCCCTGATATCTTCTCCACCACTGAAGCTGATGGCTTAGTGGAGGGAGTAGTACTTGCAGATTGTCTTACTGCTGAGCAGAAAGATAACTGTGTAAATCGTTTAAGTCAGTTTTCTGAACTCTTCTCACTGATACCAGGTACCACTACTTGGTGTGAGCATACAATCAATACGGGAGACAGTTTACCTGTCAAAAGTAAGATTTATAGGCAGCCTGACCATGTCAGGGACTGTATTAAACAAGAAGTTCAGAAAATGTGAGACTTAGGAGTGATTGAGCCTTCAGAAAGCCCATGGGCTAGCCCAGTGGTGCTTGTCCCAAAACCTCACAGTAAGGATGGTAAAAGAGAGATGAGGTTTTGTGCTGACTATAGAGGGCTCAACCATGTAACCAAGACAGATGCTCACCCTATACCCAGGGTATATGAGCTAATAGATACACTGGCATCTGCCAAGTATCTAAGCACTTTTGATTTAACTGCAGGGTATTGGCAGATTAAATTATCAGAAGATGCTAAACCCAAGACTGCATTTTCAACTATTGGAGGGCACTATCAATTCACTGTGATGCCCTTAGTTCTGAAGAATGCACCTGCCACTTTTCAAAGGTTGGTGAACACAGTCCTGCAAGGGTTGGAAGCTTTTAGTGCAGCATATCTGGATGATATAGCTGTCTTTAGCTCCACCTGGGATGATCACCTGGTCCACCTGTGGAACGTTTTGGAGGCCCTGCAAAAGGCAGGCCTCACTATCAAGGCCTCAACGTACCAGATAGGGCAGGGGAAAGTGGTTTATCTGGGCCACCTGGTAGGTGGGGAACAGATTGCACCACTGGAGGGGAAGATCCAGACCATTATGGAATGGGTTCCCCCTACAACTCAAACCCAGGTGAGGGCCTTTCTAGGCCTCACAGGGTCCTATAGGAGGTTTATCAAGAATTATGACTCCATTGCAGCTCCTCTTAATAACCTCACTAGTAAAAAGATGCCTAAAAAGGTATTGTGGACAGCTAGCTGTCAAAAAGCTTTTAATGAGCTCAAACAGGCCATGTGTTCTGCACCTGTTTTAATAAGCCCTTGCTACTCCAAAACGTTCATAGTCCAGAATGATGCTTCTGAATTGGGGGTTGGGGTAGTGCTATCACAGCTTAATACTGAGGGCCAGGATCAACCTGTTGCTTTTATCAGCAGGAGGTTGACTCCTAGAGAAAAGTGTTGATCTGCCATAGACAGGGAGGCTTTTGTGTGGTCTGGGCACTGAAAAAGTTGAGACCATACCTATTTGGTACTCACTTTATTGTTCAGACAGACCACAAACCTCTACTTTGGCTAAAACAATGAAAGGAGAAAACCCTAAATTGTTGAGGTGGTCCATATCCCTACATGGGATGGACTATACAGTGGAACATAGACCTGGGAGTACAAACTCCAATGCAGATGGACTCTCCAGATATTTCAACTTAGACAATGAAGACTCATCTGGGCAAGGTTAGCTTTATTTTCCCTCGTTTGGGGGGGGGGGGGGTTGTGTAGGAAAGTACCATCTTGCCTGGCATGTTACACCCATTTTTTATTTATATGTATGTTTGTTTTTGCCTGTGTCACTGGGATCCTGCTAGCCAGGACCCCAGTGCTCATAAAGTGTGATCTGTATGTGTTCCCTGTGTGGTGCTTAACTGTATCACTGAGGCTCTGCTAACCAGAACCTCAGTGTTTATGCTCTATCTGCTTTTAAAATTGTCACTGCAGGCTAGTGACTAATTTTATCAATTCTGATTTGCACACTGGAACACCCATATAATTCCCTAGTATATGGTACCTAGGTACCCAGGGTATTGGGGTTCCAGGAGATCCCTATGGGTTGCAGCATTTGTTTGGCCACCCATAGAGAGCTCAGACAATTCTTACACACGACTGCCACTGCAGCCTGAGTGAAATAACATCCACGTTATTTCACAGCCATTTTACACGGCACTTAAGTAACTTACAAGTCTCTTAGTGAAGGTTAGGTGCAAAGTTGCTAACTGTGAGGGCACCCTGGCACTAGCCAAGGTGCCCCCACATTGTTCAGGGCAATTTACCCAGACTTTGTGAGTGCAGGGACACCATTACACGAGTAAACTACATATAGGTCAATACCTATGTGTAGCTTCACAATGGTAACTCCGAACATGGTCATGTAACATTTCTAGGATCATGGAATTGTCACCCCAATACCACTCTGGTATTGGGGAGACAATTCCATGCATCCCCGGGGCTCCAGCATGGACCCCGGGTACTGCCAAACTAGCTCTCTGGGGTTATCTCTGCAGCTACCGCTGCTGCCAATCCTCAGACAGGTTTCTGCTCCCCTGGGCAGAACAAAGGATTTCCTCTGAGAGAGGGTGTTCCACCCTCTCCCCTTGGAAATAGGTGTTAAGGGCAAGAGAGGAGTAGGCTCTCCTGGCCTCTGGAAATGCTTTGAAGGGCACAGATGGTGCCCTCCTTACATAAACCAGTCTACACCGGTTCAGGGAGCCCACAGCCCCTGCTCTGGTGCGAAACTGGACAAAGGAAAGGGGAGTGACCACTCCCCTGTCCATCACCCCCCAGGGGTGGTGCCCAGAGCTCCTCCAGTGTGTCCCAGACACCTGCCATCTTGAATGCAGAAGTGTGAGGGCACAATGGAGACCTCTGAGTGGCCAGTGCCAGGAGGTGAACGTCAGAGACCCCTCCTGATAGGCTCTTACCTGGTTAGGTAGCCAATCCTCCTCTGAGGGCTATTTAGGGTCTCTCCTGTGGGTTTCTCTTCAGATAACGAATGCAAGAGCTCACCAGAGTTCCTCTGCACTTCCCTTTGACTTCTGCCAAGGATCGACTGCTGACTTTACAGGACACCTGCAAAACCGCAGCAAAGTAGCAAGAAAACTACCAGCAACATTGTAGCACCTCATCCTGCTGGCTTTCTCGACTGTTTCCTGGTAGTGCATGCTCTGAGGGCTGTCTGCCTTCACCCTGCACTGGAAGCCAAGAAGAAATCTCCAGTGGGTCGACGGAATCTTCCCCCTGCTAACGCAGGCACCAAACTTCTGCATCACTGGTCCTCTGGGTCCCCTCTCATCGTGACGAGCATGGTCCCTGGAGCACAGGAGCTGGATCCAAGTGACCCCAACAGTCCAGTGGTCCTTCTTTCCAAATATGGTGGAGGTAAGCCTTGCCTCCTCACGCCAGACAGTAATCCTGTGTACTGGGCGAACTGCAGCTGCCCAGGCTTATGTGCACTTTTGCAAAACTTCCCTTGTGCACAGCACAGCCCAGGTCTCCAGTACTCCGTCCTGCATTGCCCAACTCGCTGAGTTGACCTCCGTTTTTTTGGGACCCCCTTTTGTTGTGCTGAGATGACCGCCTTGCTCAGATCTTCTGAACACCTGTTCTGGTGCTTCTGCGGGTGCTACCTGGTTCTGCGTCGGCTCTGTGTGGTGCTGAGTGCCCCCTCTGTCTCCTCCTTCAAGGAGCGACCTCCTGGTCCTTCCTGGGCCCTGGCAGCATCCAAAACCTTCAACTGTGACTCTTGCAGCTAGCAAGACGTGTTTGTGGTATTTCTGTGTGGAAACAACTCTGCATCCTCCAGCACGCCGGTGGACATCTTCTGACCAAAGGAGACCTCTGAGTGGCCAGTGCCAGCAGGTGAGGTCAGAGACCCCTCCTGAGAGGCTCCTACCTGGTTAGGTAGCCAATCGTCCTCTGAGGGCTATTTAGGGTCTCTACTGTGGGTTTCTCTTCAGATAACGAATGCAAGAGCTCACAAGAGTTCCTCTGCACTTCCCTCTTCGACTTCTGCCAAGGATCGACCGCTGACTGCTCCATTGAACCTTCTCCTCCTACTATACACATATTGAACATAAATTAGGATTGTGCTTATCACGTTACCTGAAGGCTGTTCTTGCATGAATCGAAGGTTGCAACGTTGGGCTGGTTTTTGGGCTGAAACTGGTTTGCTGAATTTGGGCTTCAACTTGGACAGTATTGGGCTTGAAATGGGTCTCAAAATCTGGCAACACTGCAAGGGAATCAATTGAAAGACTGCTCTGGCTGGAATTACATATTTAACTGAGAATGTCAGACCATTTTTATGTGGCTGAGAAAGATAGTGTGAATATACAGAAAATATGCTCTCATTTTAGCTTTGGGAACACCTTCCATAACCTCTAAGGGAAAATCATGAGAAACTGTTGAAACATTATTCCTGAAATCCCAGCAAGGCAAAATCACCTTAGAACACACCACAATTCCTAAAATTAGTATGGGATCATCAACAAATGATTTATTTTGTAAGTAAAATCTGTTATCCCCCTTAATACATTCTCCTCTTTGTGACCCTCAAAACCTGCCATTCACTATAAAGCATTTCAGTGTGTACTCTCATGTATATTGGTCCCAAGTTGCTGCCAGCACTTTCTGATTGAAGTGCAGACAGCCAAACACATCTCATCATGAGATCTATGCTTAGGCTCCGTCCAGAGATCTATATATTTTTTCCTATAATAACTCCTAAACAACTGAACAGATTTATACCAAATTACAAAAAGCACTCTTTCTAAACCAAAAGTTAGCTTTCTACCAGATTTGGTGCAATTCAGTGCAGTAGTTTGGGCTGTAATGGCACTCAAATTCCCTATGAAAAAATGCATTGGTAAAACATGATTTGACCCCCCCTTCCTCATTCTCCGTTTGACAGATCATGCCGAGACAGCAGCTAAACCAACTGTCATATTAGTTTTGGAACTTTTGTGAAGATTCCTCAAATGACACCAATGGATGATGGATGGTCAAATGGCCTTTGTCTGGCCACCAGACTTGCCACTGGCCTGATAGATCAGACATGTACGGCAAAACTTCTCCACATCATGACCAACTCCTGGACAGTAAAACAGAGGTGATAAGCTGTCTTTTGTGTTTTTGATGCCCAGATGACCTGCTAAGCATACTTCATGGGCTAGCTGCGTGCTGGAAATGCCTGTTCACAAAACAGAAAACAGAAAATGCTTTTTCTATGGAAACTTGGCCCTAAATATATGACTACCTACTGACGACCACCAGTAGGATTTTTATATACGTATATTTATATATATATATATACATATAAATATATATATATATATATATATATATATATATATATATATATACACAGAGCAATATAACAGCTTCTAAACGTTTAATGGAAATACTCAGCAAGTATATCAAGTATGCTGAGATAGATCAGTTAGAACTGCAAACAAAAATAGAGGCATTAAACACAGAGATAGATCAAAGTAGAAAGCAAGATGCAATTAAGAAATATTGTGAAGAAATGATGAAGCGTTTTAAAAAGCATAAGGACACTATAAAAACAAGAAAAGCCCAGATATTTTTAAGGGACAAAATAGAAAATGAACACAGGCAAATGTTCACATTTGCAAAGAGATCTGATACCATAAGCAGACAAAAATTGGGGAAAGGATGCATAGCTACACAAGAAAGAAAGAAACAGGTTCTGAATTGAGTTCCGATCCAGAAATGGAACCAGAGGAGGGAAGAGCAGGAGCAAGTGGCTTATCTATCAATTCTAAACCAACTATAGTAGACAAATTGGATTTTTTAAGAACAGACCGATTGCAGTCTTTAAGACCAAAAGGACCAAGATACCCTCCAGACAAATAATGAACCAGAGAAGGAAGAAAAGTAGGCAAGCTAGAAGAAAGGAAGCCACAAAAGGCAATCACATGGAAAAATAAATAGGGCAACAAGCAGTTATGATGGTCATTAATTTATCTGACATGCAATCAAATGATAAAGACCAAAAGGATGTTGTTAATGGGTCTATCTTTCTGACCTAGTAGTGGTATGAATTATTGCGAAACCCGTTTTGATCTGAAAAAATCCATTAGGAAATTAAAATTATCCAAATGGCATGTGCAAAGTCCACCTAAGAAATTAAATACTCATTAATTTATAGCAAGTGAAGTGTCAAACAAAAACAAAAGGGGGCATCACATTTCGCAGTTAAGGGACCTAATTGAAAACATCTGGAGGTGGCTAATCCAAGTACAGAAAAGCAAGCAATAGAAACAATGGGGCATATTTAAGAGGTCCTAGCAATGGGTGTCGATGTGGGCGTTCCACTGCAATACCCATTGCTTTTGACGCTGCCTCGCATTTACGAGGTGTTGTTAACCCGATGGAATGCCAAGAACCCCAGGGGTGGCATTAGCATGGCAAAATGAGGAGAAATGTTTTTATTCCTTCTCATTTTTTTTCTTTTTCTATGTGTGCTACACTCTGCAGCACACATAAAAGAAGCAAAATGCCATGGACGAGTGTTTACATGAAGGAAGGTGTCCTTTTCTGCACATAAACAATCATTCAAGATGACGCTTTGGTACTTCTATGTGAGCTGCATATTGCAGTTCACATAGAAGTGCTAAATCGCCATTATAAATTGGAAGGGACACCTTCCTGCACATAAACAATCTATCCACTCAACACAGATACGCTTGCACTATATAGCAAGGATGCCTGCGTTGGCGCTAGGCAGCATAAGCCAGCGCAGGGGGAAACCCAGGGGTGCGCCATATTCATCTAAATATGGCACAACACCTGCATTTCAAAAGTGGTCTAGTGCAATGCTGCTGATTTTAGCACAGAACCATGCTGCACCAAGTTAGCTTAAATCTGGGCCAATGGTTTTGAAAGTGTACAGAGTGAGTAAAACACTGTTTAAACCAAAATCAACATTCATGCCTATTACATCAAAAGATACAATTGATGTATTTAATGAAGCGTTGGTAAGTGATCTAAAGAAATTGTTTCCAAATCCAAGCCCAAGAAACTCTACAGAAAGTACAATGAAAATGGATAGTCATATTTTCATTTGATGAAAAAGATCGGATCAGACAACAAGATAACAGTAATGAACTCAGACAAGGGTGAGAATGAAGTATTATTGCCCTGCCAGATGTACATAGCTGAGGCCAACCGTCAATTGGAGGATCAGGACTGTTATATTGACTGTGACAAACATCAGTGGAGAACAGTCAAGGGCCAGTACCCCAGGAAACTGACCAAGTGGCGAGATAAGAGCTTACTAAGTTATGATGAATATTTGTTCCTCAGGAAGGATCATCCAAGAATTCCAGAAATGTACTTGATTTTAAAAATTCACAAAAATGCCGAGCAGCCACTGGAAAAACCCTTCATTGCTGCACAACAAGGCCTTTTTGAGAATACTTCAAAATATGTTCATTTTTTCTTGCAGGAATATGTGTGTAATTTGTCACATTATATAAAAGACACAGGTGACTTTTTAAAACAAATTTATGACATCCCTTGGAGTTAGGATTACATTGTAATATATATATATATGTGTGTGTGTGTGTATCCCTATAAGACTAAAATCAATTTCTCAAAGAGACAATGGAAAGCGTTCGTGGATTTAAAAATTCTGAAAACATGATAATTAAACTATCACATAAGGGAGAAAATGTGGTCCTACAGAATAAGGAACAGTTTTGTAAAGAGGCACAAATACAGTTGTCAGTAAAGGAATACTATCATAGGTCACTACCTATGTATAGCGTCACAATGGTAACTCCGAACATGGCCATGTAACATGTCTAAGATCATGGAATTGTCACCCCAATGCCATTCTGGCATTGGGGAGACAATTCCATGATCCCCCGAGTCTCTAGCACAGACCCGGGTACTGCCAAACTGCCTTTCCCGGGGTTTCACTGCAGCTGCTGCTGCTGCCAACCCCTCAGACAGGTTTCTGCCCTCCTGGGGTACAACCAGGCCTGGCCCAGGAAGGCAGAACAAAGGACTTCCTCAGAGAGAGGGGGTTACAACCTCTCCCTTTGGAAAAAGGTGTCAGGGTTAGGGAGGAGTAGCCTCCCCCAGCCTCTGGAAATGCTTTGATGGGCACAGATGGTGCCAATCTCTGCATAAGCCAGTCCACACCGGTTCAGGGATCCCCCAGCCCTGCTCTGGCGCGAAACTGGACAAAGGAAAGGAGAGTGACCACTCCCCTGGCCTGCACCTCCCAGGGGCGGTGCCCAGAGCTCCTCCAGCGTGCCCCAGACCTCTGCCATCTTGGATTCAGAGGTGTGCTGGCACACTGGACTGCTCTGAGTGGCCAGGGCCAGCAGGTGACGTCAGAGACTCCTTCTGATAGGCTCTTACCTGTCTTACTAGCCTATCCTCCTTCCTAGGTAGCCAAACCTCCTTTTCTGGATATTTAGGGTCTCTGCTTTGGGGAATTCTTCAGATACCTAGTGCAAGAGCTCACCAGAGTTCATCTGCATCTCCCTCTTCACCTTCTGCCAAAGGATCGACCGCTGACTGCTCAGGACGCCTGCAAAACCGCAACAAAGTAGCAAAGACAACTACTGCAACCTTGTATCGCTTCATCCTGCCAGCTTTCTTGACTGTTTCCGGGTGGTGCATGCTCTGGGGGTAGCCTGCCTCCTTCTTGCACCAGGAGCTCTGAAGAAATCTCCCGTGGGTCAACGGAATCTTCCGCCTGCAACCGCAGGCAACAAAAGACTGCATCACCAATCCTCTGGGTCCCCTCTCAGCATGACGAGCATGGTCCCTGGAACTCAGCAACTCTGTCCAAGTGGCTCCCACATTCCAGTGACTCTTCAGTCCAAGTTTGGTGGAGGTAAGTCCTTGCCTCCCCACGCTAAACTGCATTGCTGGGTACCACATGATTTGCAGCTCCTCTGGCTCCTGTGCACTCTTCCAGGATTTCCTTCATGCACAGCCAAGCCTGGGTCCCCAATACTCTAACCTGCAGTGCACAACCTTCTGAGTTGTCCTCCGGTGTCGTGGGACTCCCTTTTGTGACTTCGGGTGGACTCTGGTTCACTCCTCTTCTAAGTGCCTGTTCTGGTACTTCTGCGGGTGCTGCCTGCTTCTGTGAGGGCTCCCTGACTTGCTGGGTGCCCCCTCTGTCTCCTCATCCAAGTGGCGATATCCTGGTCCCTTCTGGGCCACAGCAGCATCCAAAAACCCTAACTGCGACCCTTGCAGCTAGCAAGGCTTGTTTGCAGTCTTTCTGCGTGGGAACACCTCTGCAAGCTTCTTCACGACGTGGGACATCCATCCTCCAAAGGGGAAGTTCCTAGTCCTCTTCGTTCTTGCAAAACACCAAGCTTCTTCCATCCGGTGGCAGCTCCTCTGCACCCTCAGCTGGCATTTCCTGGGCATCTGCCCACTCTCGACACTGTTGCGACTCTTGGACTTGGTCCCCTTCTCTTACAGGTACTCAGGTCCGGAAATCCACTGTTGTTGCTTTGCTGGTGTTGGTTTTCCTTGCAGAATCCAACTATCCCGACTTCTGTGCTCTCTGGGGGTTGTAGGTGCACTTTACACCTACCTTACAGGGTTTTGGGATGGGCTATTTTTCTAACCCTCACTGTTTTCTTACAGCCCCAGCGACCCTCCACAACTCACATAGGTTTGGGGTCCATTCGTGGTTCGCATTCCACTTTTGGAGTATATGGTTTGTGTTGCCCCTATACCTATGTGCTCCTATTGCAATCTACTGTAACTTTACACTGCTTGCATTACTTCCTTTTGCTATTACTGCATATTTTTGGTATTGTGTACATATATCTTGTGTATATTTGGCATCCTCATACTGATTATTATTTTTAGTATATCTGTGTATTGTGTTTTCTTATGATATTGTGCAATTGACACCAGTGGTATAGTAGGAGCTTTGCATGTCTCCTAGTTCAGCTGCTCTGCTATAGCTACCTTCTATCAGCCTAAGCTGCTAGAAACACCTCTTCTACACTAATAAGGGATAACTGGACTTGGCACAAGGTGCAAGTACCTCTGGTACCCACTACAAGCCAAGCCAGCCTCCTACAGTGGGGGACATCTCTGTGACCACCCCAGCTATAGGTACAGCCGCCACCCCGTACCAGCACCACCCTCCCAGCAGCCCCTCATTGAGTTGCCTGGTACGTCAATTTGTTATGCTGTTAGCCATTAACCTCCCTTTTTGATAATATATATTGTGTCTTTTTGATATTTTAGTATTTTACTGCCTTATTGCTGTCATAGTGTTTTTATCTATTACTACTTGCCCGTGTTTAGAGGTATATGGCAGTATTTTTAGTCGTTTTATAATTAAACTATTGATGCCATTGAAACTTACCTGTTTTAAAGGATAACCATTTACTTACCGTCTGCATATCATACAATTGTTTTCTATTCTTGTCTTTCCGGATTCTTTTTGCATTTCATTGCCTCCATTCTTACTCTATTCTATTGCTACCTTTCCCTTCCGCCATATTGGTAGGCGGTCTAGTTGTTAGATTCACCATCAGATGCCTAATATAAACGGCCCTACGCGCTGGGCGAGCACGGTATGTCAATTCCTTATGCTGGTAGCCATTAACCTCACTTTTTGATTATATACATTGTGTTAGGAGTTGTCTTTTTTATATATTAGTATTCCACTGCCTTATTGCTGTCATAGAATGTTTTTATCCATTCCTGCCTTGCCCGTGTTTAGAGGTATACAGCTGTATTTTTAGTTGTTTTATAATTAAACTATTGATGCCATTGAAACTTACCTGTTTTTCCTTACCGTCTGCATATCATACAATTGTTTTCTCTGCTTGCCTTTCCGGATTCTTTTCGCATTCCATTGCCTCCATTCTTACTCTGTTCTATTGCTACCTTTCCCTTCTGCCATATTGGTAGGCGGTCTACTTGGTAGGTTCACCATCAGATGTCTAATATAAACGGCCCTACGTGCTGGTGCGCAGTGGATGCATGCAGCGGGCGCGCCTAAGGCAAGCCCGTCTGTGCCCGTCTGCTCCCGACGGAGACCAGAGACTAGACACGCTGCTTGTATTGAATCTAAAATGTTAGACTACTCATATCATCAGATGCTAGCCTGTAACAAACCCTCTTTGAATCAAGTTCACTCTATTTTTTTCTCCTGATTATTCGAACTGGCCATGCAATAACTGTATTTGGACCCCTCTTCGTGGTCTCTTACTCCCTCCTACTAATACCAAAGAACACGTTGGTAAATTTCTCTTTGTCAACTGTCGCTCTTTACTAGCGCACAGTTTACGTATATTTTCACTACTAGAAGAATGGCTTCCAGACACCCTGTTTCTGACGGAAACTTGGCTTAGTGAAGATTCTTCCCCCGAAGTGACAATGTCTTTACCTCAGGACTATTCAATTATCCGCCTAGACAGACCTCATGCTAGGGGTGGAGGGATTGCCATTATTCACAAGACTGTGAAAGTTTGTTTTTTACCTTAACCCTCAATGCTACATTCACCCTCTCTGGGATTCTTATTTACCGTCCTCCACGCCCTTATGGGAGTTTTTAAAGGCCTTGCCAGAGTTTGTAGCTGGTATTTCTAGTAAAACTCCCAATTTCACCATTCTTGGTGATTTCAATATTCATGCAGATGACAAACACTGCTTCTCTACTAAATCCTTACTCTCCAACCTGGCCTCATTAGATCTTATTCAGCTCATTAAAGGATCCACTCATATCAAAGGCCATACTATTGATTTAGACTTCAGTAATCTTTTAGATTTATATCCTCACACTCCTCTTTCCTTATTTGAATGGATCATTATCTACTGCCACTTACATTACCTTGTGCCCCTCCACCCTCCCATCAATATCCTACAAAGTCAACTTCCCATCAATGGTCAGAATTGGCCCTTAGAGATTGGCAGGATACCTTCTGTCTTTCACTATCTAACTATGATGAGTCCAGTATTGGCCTCGTAGAAAACTTCAAAAACTGGATCTCTACCTCTTTAGATATTCTTCTTACTGTTAAGATGGTTGTTAGAAGGACTAGCCACAAGACCAAACCTTGGTTTACATCTCAATTGCTTGAACAAAAAAATGAAATGTAAGAAATTAGAAAGAAGGTGGAGAAGAGATCACAGCATCACTTCTAAGATGCAATATAGGGAAGCGATTAGAGCTTTTTATGTTGGAATTAAATCTGCTCAAGTTACATTTTATGGTTCCAGAATAGAACAATCTGCAAACTCCCACAAAGAGATCTTTATGATCTTCAAAAAACTTACTTTTACCCCCTCTATCGACATTCCTGTAGAGGCCTCCATTGTCCACAGTAATAAATTGACAGGCTTCTTCCAAAAGAAGATCATTGACATCTACTCTTCCTTTCCTTCCACTCCGGGTCTTGAAATAGATTGATATCCATATAAGGGTCCCCAAGTCCCAATGGTCTCTCTCTCTGTCTTTCAGCCTCTGACTGAGGCTCTTGTCATCAACTACTTGCATATTATAAAATCGGGATCCCCTTAGACCTCACTCCGCCCCATATATTAGCTTTGGCCTCCAACATAATGTCTCCCATATTGGAAAATATTTTAAATCAATCCTTAATTTCTGGTTCGATACCTCAACCTTTGAAACATGCTGTCGTCAAACCTCTATTGAAAAAGCCTAAAGTTGACCCTACGCAGCTGAGCAACTATAGACCTATTGCTCTTCTCTCTATCTTGTCTAAGACAATGGAAAAGCACATCAATAATCAGCTAACATGCTTTCTTGAAGATCATAACCTTCTCCACAACTCTGAAATGGGATTTAGACTACAATATAGTACAGAGTCAGCTCTAATAGCTGTTATGAAAAATGCCCGCCAAATACTAGACCATGGTGGACATGCAGCCATCATCTTATTAGATCTCAGTGCCGCACTTGACACTGTAGATCATAACACCCTTCTACAAAGACTTTCTGCCATTGGAATAGAAGGCACTGCATTGAGTTGGTTCTCATCATTTTTGAAAGACAGAACCTTTCAAGTCCTTGATCGCTCGTTCAGCACATTCTCTCTCACATTAAGTGTTTGCAGGGCTCCTCACAGAGTCCTACTCTTTTCAATATCTACCTTTCTCCTCTGGCCAAAATTGTGGAACCTCAGGGCCTTTCCTTGATATCATGTGCTGATGATACTCAGTTAGTAGTGTCGCTTTCAAATTCTGGAAATACTGGTCAACTGAATCTCTTCCCGTGTTTGGCGGATGTAGCTAAATGGATGACTGAGTCTAAACTAAAACTTAACGATGGAAAGTCAAAAGTAATGATCATTGGCAATTATGCCCGCCTCAATTCCACGGCATCCTTTTTGGATGACTTCAAAAATCTTCCGCCCCCTAAAGATAATATGAAGAGCTTAGGCTTTTGGCTAGACCCTAGCCTCATGATGGACTATCAATCCAAAAAGCTTGCTGCATCCTGCTTCGGCCTATTGAGAACTATGAGGAAAATCCTTAATCTCTTACCTTTTTTGGCCAGGA
The DNA here is from genome assembly GCF_031143425.1 of Pleurodeles waltl. Lineage (NCBI taxonomy): Eukaryota > Metazoa > Chordata > Amphibia > Caudata > Salamandridae > Pleurodeles > Pleurodeles waltl. Next base: position 837,145,337 of record NC_090437.1, read on the forward strand.
GACTCCTCATTCAGGCCCGCTTAGACTATGGCAATTCCCTTTTCCTTAGTTCTCCTGGCTATGTGATAAGGAGACTGCAGGTTGCGCAAAACACTGCTGCACAATTACTTAAGAACACTCCTAGATATATATCGGCCAAACCTGCATTAATTTCTCTCCACTGGCTTCCTATAAAGCAACGGATTAACTTTAAGGCCGTATCTATGACACATAAAGCCCTGTATAATAAGGGTCCTAGATTCCTTAGGCAATGTATGTCATTTTATTTTCCCGTAAAGCCTCTTAGATCCTCTGCGGCTTTGTTGGCCCACAATCCCTGCTTCAAGAAAACTATGTAGGGAGGTAATTCCTTTTCAGTCAAAGATGCACACCTTTGGAAGTCCCTTCCTTTGGAACTTTGGCAAGAACACTCAGAACTATCTTTTCGTAAGAAATTGAAGACATTCTTATTTTCTTCATAGGTATTCCCTTGGTTTTATGCTATGGGTTTTTGACCTACTTTTTTAGCGCTGGGAGGCCTTCGGGTAGCCATGCGCTCTATAACTTTCTTAATCTAATCTAATCTAATCTAATCTATGCCTGCTCACCCAGGAGGGTGAGCATCTTCTTCGCCCCAGGCTCCTCAGGCCCTGTCCCAGTGAGCCCTGCTGCCCTGAGTGAGGAGGCTATTGACCTCCTGAGATCCATCTCTGTAGGGCAGTCAACCATTGTGAATGCCATCCAAGGGCTGACAGCCAAGATGCAACAGACTAATGCATTTCTGGAGAGCATTCACATTGGCTTGGTGCCCCAACAGAAATCGATTCAAGCTCTGGCCTCCTCTCTGATGGCAGCCATTGTCCCTGTTTCCCCCTCCCCCTCCAACGTCCTCTTCCCAATCCCATTCCCCTCAACCCCAACCTATCCCAAGCACACAGGCAGACGAGCAAGCACACAAGACAACACCCACGAGGGGCACAGCCAAACACAAGCACCACTCTTCATCCCACAGGCACTCACACAAACACCATCAAGTTGCAGACATACCAACATCCACAGTTTCCACTGTCTCCCCCTCCTCTTCCTCCTCCGCCTCCCTCCCAGTTCCGTCTACACTCACACCTGCATGTACTACATCCTCATCCACTACCAGCATCACCACCACACCTAGCAGAACACACACCTCACTGGCAGACACGTCCACAACAGTCAAGCACACGTCCCCTCCGTCCTCTCCCACTGTGTCTGTCCCCCCCTCCTAAAGTACACAAACGCAAGCACTCACACCCAACAGCCATCCACCTCACAACAGCATCCAGCCCATGCACCAGTACCCAAAATCAGCAGACAGACACCTCCTACAACCACTCCCTCTTCCTCCACTCCCAAACTCTGACGGAGCCCCCACCACCAACCATGGTTGTGCAGGGGATGGGCAGGAGCCTCCCCCCACCAGCAGCACCACCACCTCCATTGGGCAGCCGTCCGAGACTGGAGGGGATGGCCTGGAGTCTCGTCCACCAGCAGCAGCACCACCTCCATTGGGCAGCCGTTCAAGGCTGCAGGGGATGGGATGGAGCCTCCCCCCACCAGCAGCAGCAGCACCACCACCTCCATTGGGCACCTGTCCGAGGTTGCAGGGGATGGGCAGGAGCCTCCCTCCACCAGTAGCACCACTACCAGTGGGCAGCTGTCCGAGGCTGCAGGGGAAGGGCTGGAGCCTCCCCCCACCAGCAGCAGCACCACCTCCATTGGGCAGCCATCCGAGGCTGCAGGGGATGGGCAGAAGCCTCCCCCACCAGCAGCAGCAGCACCACCACCTCCATTGGGCAGCTGTCCAAGGCTGCAGGGGATGGGCAGGAGCCTCCCTCCACCAGCAGCACCACCACAGCCAGTGGGCAGCCATCCTAGGCTGCAGGGGATGGGCTGGAGCCTCCCCCCACCAGTAGCACCACCACCTCCATTGGGCAGCCATCTGAGGCTGCAGGGGATGAGCAGTAGCCTCCCCCCACCAGCAGCATAACCACCACCAGTGGGCAGCCATCCGAGGCTGCAGGGGATGGGCTGGAGCTTCCCCCACCAGCGGCTGCAGCAGCACTACTACCATCACTGAGCAGCTGTCACCGCCGGCGGACAGTATGTAGACGTGCCTCCATGGGCTGCTGTGCCGCCTGCCCCCTGCAAATCCAGTAGGTATGACACCCACCAGAGAAACTGTGACCTTGCACTCACCAGGATCAACAGCACAGGGCACAATGCCTCCTCCAGAACCAGTGGGGCAGACACCCACCAAATTCAGCCTCCCCAGAATCAAGAGCATAGGGCACGATGAACCCTCCAGAACCAGTGGGGAAGACACCCACCAACCCTAGTCTCCCCAGGATAAAGAGCACAGGGCACGATGCCCCCTCCAGAACCAGTGGGGAAGGCACCCACTTACCCCAGCCTCACCAGGATCAAGATCACAGGGCACAATGCCCCCTTCAGAACCAGTGGGAAGACACCCACCAACCCCCAGCCTCCCCAGGATCAAGAGCACAGGGCACAATGCCGCCTCCAGAACCAGTGGGAAAGACACCCACCAACCCCAGCCTCCCCAGAATCAAGAGCATAGGGCATGATTCCCCCTCCAGAACCAGTGGGGAAGACACCCACCAACCCTAGCCTCCCCAGGATCAAGAGCACAGGGCACAATGCCCCCTCCAGAACCAGTGGGGAAGGCACCCACCTACCCCAGCCTCCCCAGGATCAAGAGCACAGGGCATGATGCCCCCTACAGGACCAGTGGGGAAGACACCCACCAACCCCCAGCCTCCCCAAGATCAAGAGCACAGGGCACACTGCCACCACCAAAACCAGTGGGAAAGACACCCACCTACCCCAGCCTCCCCAGGATCAAGAGCACAGGGCATGATGACCCCTCCAGAACCAATGGGTAAGACACCCACTTGAGAGACTGTGGCCTTGCACTCTCCAGGACCAAACACAGGGCATGTTGCTCCCTCCAGAGCAAGTGGGCAAGTCACCCACTTGAGAGACTGTGGCCTTGCACTCCCCAGGACCAAGCACAGGGCATGCTGTCCCCTCCAGAACCAATGGTCTTGTTTCATCTCCCGGCTGAGGTGCCCCCGTCCCCTTGAGATGCCTGCCTATTTACCAACTGATGCCCCTGCAGTGTTCTCTTTGTGTTGATGCAGGTGATAAGTGGGGCCTTGGACTTTGGCCTGTGGCCATGTGGCCCACGCAAACTGTGGACTGGGCAGTGTTCCTTGAACTGTACAATTGTAAATATCAGTAACATTGGCTAAGTTATTTTTATACTGTGTTGATAATTTTACACTCAGTTTAGTAAATTCATTTTGTCCTTGCATTATTCAGCCGATTTGAGGTGAATAATTTGTTTACTTGTGCATCTGGTTGTGTGTATGGGTTGTGAATGTAGGGTGTGTGTCATGCGTATGTGTGTCACTCTCTTTTTCCTCCCTCCCTCCCTTGTGTGCTAGGCGGCTGTACTTACCTTCGTCGTCTTCGCTGTTGTTGGTGTTCGTGGTGGAGCAGCTCGTAGAAAATCATGGGGAAGACATTCAGCTCAGGCTCCATGGCAGCGTGGTTTTTTCCCTGTGTCTCCAATGGTGAGTCCTTTCACTTCTGTGCAGTGTTTCCACCAGGCTTTTGATGTTGTTGGTACTGCCCCAGTAAAGATGGCGGATTGGCATGTCTTAATACGGTGGGCAGAACATTGTCTTCTGCCTGGCTGTAGGCGGCTACCACCGTGGTACCTGTTGTTTCCGCCCTTGTGGTCGGTGTGGTTAAAGTGGCTGTCTATCTGAGATCTTTCTGCCATGGTCATAATTTGGCAGTAATTACTGCCAGCCTTTTGGCGGTATTACTGCCACTTTTACACCAACCGCCAGGGTTGTAATGAGGGCCTAAATTTCTTGGGATCAACATTGACACAAATCTGAACCTGAATTGTTGCATCAATTCCATAGCAAGAAGCACTCAACACAACATTAGCTCCTCAGCAAATATGACACATTTTATTCCTAAATTAGATTTTTTTAAATGTAGTTTAATCCCAAGTCTTGTCCTGACTCGGCTGCAACAATACTTTTCTGCCTCAAAATCCAACTTAGCACCAATGAAGGCTACTTTCAAGGTAGATGCAAGGCTAGTATGAAGAAAAGGGTATTTGACCACGCTACCCCCGTTTCTCAACACTCTTAGTGGGATCTTGAAGCAAGGTGCATCCTCATGAGAGCCTGCATTAACCACAAATGCTCTGCAATAAGGCACAACAAACTACCTTGCCCAAAAAAGCACCCTAGCTGTGGGAGGCCACTCCGTGCACAGTACTGACCCTCTACTTCTCATACCTCCAAAGTTTAAGAAAAGGAAGTGCACCAAGAATTTGGAACTCTTTACTGTTGAAGACATGCACCAATCCCTTTCTCGACACCTTCAGAAAAAATCTATTTTGATTGAAAAAGACCTGCAGTATTACTCCTCATTTTCCGCTTTGCCTTGAAAAAGACTCTGTTCTGTTCTCATATTTGGCTGATATACTGCATGTCCACCTAATGAATGGTTTGATAACAGACTCCAGTTTGTTCACTAAAGGAAAGGAATGCCTTTGATCAACCTCTTTTGTATATCTTACCTAGTAAAGACTTTAAGGGACATATTTAAGAAAAGTGGCATTGCACCCAGTGCAGCGCCAATTTCCTTGTGCCACTTAGCACCCCCCTACCGCCACCATGTGTGCTCTGTAATTAAAATACAATGCACCATGGCGCAGGGTAGGGGGCAATAGCATCAACATTTTTTATGCTATTGATGTACTGTTCAGGGTTTGTGCTAAAAATTTGGAGCCAACACTGAACATAGGGGCCCATTAGAAATAATGGTGTGCCCCCTTTTAACGCCTGCTCTGAGCAGGTGTTAAAAATGCCGCAAAAAATGGCACAAAGAAATCTTTTAGATTTCTTTGCCCCATTGTTTCGGCCCCCCTAATGAGGGAACGCCCCCCTTGCATACATTATGCCTGGCGCACGCATGATGTGGCGAATGAGGTTAAAAAGTGGCGCAATGCATGCATCGTGCCACTTTGTAAATCTGACACGGTGATTTTGGCCTCGTTGGGCCACATTGCGTAAATAAAATGATGCTAATGTGGCACAAGGAGTCTCCAGGCCCTCTAAATCTGGGCCTAGGTGCTTCTCTACCCCATGACTTTTATTAGATGCCCTCTGTATGCATTTTGTTTGGAGCGTTTCACACAGATAAGAAATGCCTTTCTGAAGCGTTTTTCTAGATCTCTTTTCATTTTAATCTGAAGTGTATTTTACAGTGCTCTGACATCCCTTATCTTTATGTTCTTCTGGAAAGAAAGAAAGAAAGAAAGAAAGAAAGAAAGAAAGAAAGAAAGAAAGAAAGAAAGAAAGAAAGAAAGAAAGATAGATAAGTTTTGACAAATAGCCTCGGATGGAGTTGCAGTACTTAAATGGTCAGGAGTAATGCACTGACCTTTCATAATGGATTTTGTTCTTATGCCATTTGTTTGCATGGCATACAGGTATACTATCTAAAGAGAGTACCTACAGCACTACATGGTGCTGTGAACGTTATTCGATTTAAAAAAAAGAATGAAGGGAAATTGATTAAAAGTGCATTCCGACTTCCCTCAGCGTCGGAATGAGAATCGGACAGCAAAGCTGAACTAGTTCTTGGAATACTTGAGGTGGGATTTGTATGTAGTTTAATAAATCGCCGTTTGAGTCTTTAGCTAGAGTGGCATTTCAGCAGCTCTTAAGGAGGAAGACAAAATGGCCTACGGTGGAACAGTACAAGTGAGCAATCTTGAGAAACGGAATTAAATATATTAGTAGGATATTTTAAAGGAGTTATGTGTTCACATGTAATGGTTTTCTGGGTATTAAGTTGCCTAATAAACTTATATTTAAGATGAATATCTGTAGAAGGACTCCAATGCCCCCACACTTTTCTTCTGAAAATTATTACTTTTATGTAAGGCACTATTTGACTGGTAAGTAGGCGGTGATAATGTTAATTATTACTCAAAGATACTAATTTTGTACACCTTAGAAGCATTAAAGGCTGAGCGCAATTATTGGGATTTAAACCTGTGATCTTTAGGTTTCTAACAAATTTCAAGGCATCTTACCAGCTTAATTTGACATGTTGAATCAAAGCCAATATACTTGTCATCTTGATTGTGAAAGCACCAGAAACCCCATTAGTTGCTTGCTGCTTTAACATACATTATATAACTGTATCCTCCATTTAAAAGTCTAGAAAAGCGTAATATTGTGATTCATCAGCTCATTGTCTCCAGAGAGGCATACTCATAAAACTCATTGAGATCTCTAACTACATCAGTTGCGTTATGATGAACTGCCTAATATATTTTGCTTCCTTTCATAGTGGCCCCTCACCTCAAGAGAGTCCAGTCTCCGGTGTTCCACTGGTCACAGAGGATCTATGAGCAGCTATAAGCAGTTATAAGACAAACTATAACCAGGACACCAAATTTCCTATCACACTGTTTAAGATCACTCATGGCGTATTTAATTGTGCTTTTTACCTTCAAGTGTAGGTTTCCAGGACATACGATTATTAGTCATTAATCCTAGATCACAATACTCATGAGTCTTTTCAACTCTTCTCCATTGGAGGACATTGCCTTCTCTGCATAATCACCCCCAATTTTGACTGATGCTGCTGTTTATTTGAATCTTTGCACTGTGACCCTGCTAACCAGGACCCAGTGCTTGTGCTTAGACCCCTAAATATGTTGAAATTGGCTAAATTATTAATAGGCACCTTTAACTTACTCATAAAGCTCTAGTAAATGCTAAAAGTTGTACATGGGCATGTAAGATTGAATGCCGCTAGTGAACTGCAGCACACATTTTGAACCACTAAAGTGACAGTGTAAAATAAGACTTCAGGTTTTTATCCAATACCCTGGCTGTGCAGGTATAAACTGCAAATTCGACTTGTCAAAATAACCCCCTTTGACAGGCCTAAACCCTCCTTTAAATATCCATAAGCCCCCCTAAGTTGGTCATAAATACCCATAATGCAGGGTGCTTGATATTTAAAATTAGGACATGTAAAAAATTAATATTGAACATATCCTTGTTGTGATAATGCCCTAAAGCCTATTTTCACTGTAGCAGTGTTCGCTGTTTCAGAGGAAATCACTGGGATACATTGTTAAAAATAAATTATGTTATGTACACCTAGGACCCAGAGAAATAGTTCATTCTTGGACTTCATGGATTCATTTGTAAAGTCAGATGTGTACTAAATAATTTACAAAAGGTACTTTCCAAATGTCACCTTTTCGTAATGTCTGCCTAAATCTATTTGCTTGACCTTGCAACTGTGACCTAGGTGCTGTCTAGCTCCTTGAAAACGTTTGAAATACTCCCAAGGTTGAAACAAAGGCCTTGGGTTTGGGGAAAGGATGGACTTCCTTTTACAGAATGGAGTTGCCATTGCCCAATCCCTGAATATCTTCAAATGACTTCTAGCGTATTACTGGCAGATGTAGCTCACACCTAGTCCTGCCTTCCTTTCATATTCCTAACCAGCCAGTCTTGTCTCAATGTAAAAGGAGCTGCCCTCACAACTGGTTTGCAGTGATTATAGAGGAGGGGTTGCTCACCTCAAGGATGGTCACAGGTGCTCCAAACAGACAAAGGCAATTTCTGGTCTTTTGGATTGGAGGCAAAAGGAGTACTCTTGGATTATTTTTAGCAAGGCACACAAAATACTGCAAAAGTGGGTATAGGTACCTCAAGGAACTCTTTAACTATTGTTTACAGAGAGGCCTGAAGTCACCCTTTCCCCCAAGCTAGTGCCAGGCATAAAAGTGTACCCATGTTTCTGTTCTTCAAAACACTACTGGATCTGTGGAAGTCAGAGGACAGCAACTGCTGTTGAGATATATGATGATAACCTTAAGGGTTGGGCCTGCTCCTACTTGTACCTAGGACTAAGAAGGTGGCTCTGAGGGTCAGTTGGCTGATCTCCTGCTTCAAGAAGCCCACTTTTCTGAAGAATCCCAGCTAGACAGTTTCCACTGGATCTGCACTGGACCCTGCTGGTGGCTTCTGATGGAATGCATTCTTGCTCCTTAGTGCTGCCCTCCAGGTCCTGGACCCTTGGCTGGTTTTGCAGTATACTTCCCTTTTCTCTAAATTCTAAGTGAGATGTAGAAACTTATTTCATCTTTCAGCCTGGGGAACTGATTGAGAGCAAGGCTGTCTTTGAAGCCACAGCCATGTAAATTGAATCATTGGTCAGCTTCAACTTGCCATTTTGCCCCACTGAAGGAGATCCTACATCCAGAAAAGTATTTAAGTCTGAACATAGAAAGCTTCTTTGGGATTGACACGGAGCAGCATTCCATCAACATTGACACGTTCATGGGCATAGAATTTGCTGATGTAGAGCTGTCCAGCTGCTTCTGGGCCCCATTGGTCAGCAACCTGCTGTTGTCTAGCTCCACCTGGGATCCAGTTCCTAGCTTACCCTGCCAACAACTTGTTGATGACCACTTTTCCTCCATAAATGTCACAGAGCAAACTTTCTCCGGCACAAACCTAGACCTTGTGTTCGACCGGCAATCCATTGCAGTTTGCCTTAACTCTTGATATTGACCCTCTCTTGGGTGTTGGCAAGGGCAAATTTGAAAGAGTTTTGTGCAAACAAAGGCTGCAGATACCACGTACTCAACATTGATTCATTTGGAGTGCTCATTTTATTTCTATAACGCTTTCCACTTACCTGAGGACGAGTTTCATATCTGTCCCTTGAGAAGGTACTTAAAGTTCAACTTTGAGGTGAATCCGGCACTGTGAAGAGGAACCTGCAACCCCAATTTTGATTTCCTGGCATTGGTGACATTTCCACTGCCACAGAGGATTAAGGCTTTGGTGGTTGCTGAGCTCAAATGCAGTTAGCCCTTTTTCTGAGGAAACAACTACCCAATGTTATCTGCCTGGAGTTTCAGCGGGTGTACTTTTGCTTGGTGGAGGGGCATTATTGTGCAGTGGTGGTTCCATGATCTCCATATGTGCCTGTAAAGCAATGTTAGTTTCTCAGGACTGCAGCTTGATTACCAAGTATTTTTTGCCGTTGCTGCGTTATCTATGTTCAAACAGATTTTTTATAATGACGGGTGTTCCTTGGGTTGATGGAAGAAGTAATTGAGCTACCCTTCTGCTCCTCAGTAGATAGAAACAGCAAGGGAGTTTCTGGTGTGAGCAGTAGATGTTTATCTGTGCTGGGGTGTGAAGGTCACATCCTTAGCACTAAAATGGTTGCCTTAAAATCGTTAACACTGTATCGTTAATATAATGTGCCTAAAATATCAACATTGTAGTTCAATACACAGCTGCACAGTTAGAAGTGCTTCATTAGTATAGCTCTAGATTTCTGCTATAAAATTTCCATCCATAGAAGATATTGTGGTCCTTCATAAAACACTTGGGCCCTTATTATGACATTGCCAACTGCCACCAACATACTGCGACCGCAGCGGTATACCGCTACCCATATCATGACCCACACATAGCAATCTGTCACTATATGGACACAAACACAAGTCCGCCAGCCCAAAGGTCAGTGATAAAATGGCGGTAGCAAAACCCACACTGTTACGCCAACAGAACTACGCCCACAGCATTATGACCCACGAATCACCCCAGTGGACATTCAACAGCGGTAAACCATTGGCGGTACATATCGCTGCGCTCAAAATACACTCACACATACAAAACAACACCACATTGGACAATTCAAACTACACACACCTGACACTCATACACACACCACACCCACACCACTATAAAAACACCCACCCACACTACCCACATCCCTTTACAACTCAAAGAAATTGACAACTGAGAGAGGTACACCAAGAGCACCCACAGAACCAGAGCCACAGAACAGCATCACCTATACACCATCCACGCACCTCACAGTACACACCCCAACACATCACCCCACATACCCTCACACACACACACCACACACACTACACCCATGGCACCACAAAAACACCCAAGGTTCTCAGAGGAGGAGCTAAGGGTCATGGTGGAAGAAATCATCCGGGTAGAGCCACAGCTATTCGGATCACAGGTGCAACAGACATCCATTGCAAGGAAAATGGAGCTATGGCAGAGAATCTTGGACAGGGTCAACGCCGTGGGACAGCACCCCTGAACAAGAGATGACATCAGGAAGAGGTGGAACAACCTACGGGGGAAGGTGCGTTCCGTGAAAGCAAGACACCAGATAGCTCTACAGAGTACTGGCAGTGGACCCCCATCTCCTCACCATGGGAGGAGCAACTCTTGGCAATACTGCATCCTGAGGGCCTGGCAGGATTAGTAGGAGGACTGGACTCTGGTAAGTCAAATCATAACTACTTTCAACCCCCTACCTGCATGCATTCACATACCCCAACACTCACCCTCACTCCCATCATTCCACCACCTCCCACACAACCCACCCATCCCAGTACCCAGCACTGCATGCACCACCAATGCATGGACACCACTCACAGCCCTGCATGGACACCCATCACCACAGCATGCACACTAGAGAGGATCACCTGGCCCACAAAATAACTACTCACACAAGGCAAAGCTGACAGGGCACTCACAACCATAGAGGCCAACACATCTATGCACAAGACGGCACACACACAGAAACAGTAACACTGCATTTACATCCCCACAGGTCCCCCACACAACGTCACTGGAGAGGAGGTGCAAGCAACATCCAGTCCCCCCACAGAAGAGGCCCACAGTGTTGACAGCTCTGCTCACCTGGATCAGGATGACCAACCTGGCCCATCAGGGACCTCCGGACAGTCGGTTACCCAGGCACAGTCCCATACCACCACAGAGCCTCCCCCCTCAGGAAACACCCTGAGGGCCCATCGCTCTATCCCCAGGAAACATCAATCAGCAGTGTGTCCACCACTACAGGGACCCCAGGCAACCCCACAAACACAGGACGACCAGGGACCTCGGGTCAGTGGCAGTGGGCACACGGTTCAGGGGACAGAGGCACAGGACAATACGGAAGCTGGGAGGACTACTGTGCGACAGGGGGAGGAGAGGCCCAGGGAACCGACTCTCCACGAGGCACTCACCAACATCCTGGGAGCATACCACCATTCCCAGGAGATCATGGGCCAGATATTGGCCAAGCTGCAGGAGACCCAGCGGCTGCAGGAGGGACAGTACCTGGGGATCAGGGAGGACGTGAGGGACATCCACACCACCCTGGTCACCATTGCAGGGGTGCTGGCAGACATGGCCAACACCATGAGGGAGGCAGTGGCATACGAACAGGCCCCTGACACTAGCCACACCGATGAACAGCCCTCCACCTCCCCTGACGCTAGTGGACAGGAGGCCAGCCATAGGACCAACAGGCCACCAGCACCACTCCCCCTGCAGAAGGAGAACCACCCCACAAACATTACCTGCAATCCAGGCAGAAGCCAGAGAACATTGCCAAGACCACCGCCAGGAAATAAGACTCTCTTGATTGTCACCCTTGTGTCCCACTCTGTCACCCTGTCCACCTTGAACTGCCATTGCTCCACTTCCTATGCTTCCTTGGACAATGCACCTGTGATACAAAGAGACTTGACTCTATCCCCATTACATTTTCAGCAATTAAATAAACACCCTTTTAAAAAAGTATGTAGTATGTCAAATGATTTAAGTATGTATTCCTTTAACAATCTGTAGACATTGCAAGTAGACTGTACAGTAATGTATACATAGGTATGACCTGTATTGTGCTGCAGTCAATACACCGGGAGCCAGAGTAAGGCACAAATATCTGTGAATAGACATGTCAAATGGAACAGTAAGTGGCCATAGTAGTAGGAACAGCAGCCTGCCAGTGAAAATTTACAACACAAACCTGCAATGGAAGGTGAAGTTATAGTGTCTTACCTGTGTGTCACTGGAAGTACTGTCGAATGATAGATGTTCTGTTGTCCACATCCTCATCCTCTGCCTCCTCTCCATCACTGTCCACAGGCTCCACCGCTGCCACACGCCCATCTCCAGCCTCATCCTCCTGCAGAAAAGGCACCTGGCGTCTCAAGGCAAGGCTGTGCAACATGCAACATGCCATGATGATCTGGCACACCTTCTTGAGTGCGTAGCACAGGGATCCACCTGTTAGATGGACGCACCAAAACCTGGCCTTCAGGAGGCCAAAGGTTAGCTCTATAATTCGTCCTGTTCACCCATGTGCCTCATTGTAACATTCCTCTGCCCTTGTCCTGGGATTCCTCACAGGGGTCAGTAGCCATGAGATGTTGGGTTAACCAGAGTCACCTGTAAATATCGAGGGATTCCTGTTAGCCAGACACTCAACCTTAGGGCCATCCCCACACCCATATACCAACATACACTGGGTGGGGACCATGGGCTCACCTATTAGCCACACCCTGTACCCCTGGAGTTGAGCCATCACATATGGGATGCTGCTATTCCTCAGGATATAGGCATCATGCACAGACCCAGGATACTTTGCATTGACATTGGAGATGTACTGGTCCGCCAGGCACACTATCTGCACATTCATGAGGTGAAAGCTCCTTCGATTTCTGAAAACCTGTTCATTTCTCCTGGGGAGGACAAAGGCAATATGTGTACCATCAATTGCCCCAACAATGTTGGGGATATGTCCCATTGCAAAGAAGTCAGTTTTCACTGTTGCCAAATCCTCCACCTGGGGGAAAACAATGTAGCTGTGCATGTGTTTCATCAGGGCAGACAACACTCTGGTCAGCAAGTTTGAGAACATTGGCTGGGACATTCCTGCTGCCATGGCCACTGTCACTTGGAAGGAGCCACTTGCCAAGAAATGGAGCACAGATGGGACTTGCACAAGAGGGGGGATCCCAGTGGGCTGACAGATGGCTGAGATCAGGTCTGGCTCCAATAGGACACACAGCTCTTGCATTGTGGCCCTATCAAGTCTGTAGGTGAGGATAATGTGCCGGTCCTCCATTGTTACCAAGTCCACCAGGGGTCTGTCCACGGGGGGATGTCTCCATCTCCATTCATCCTCAGTGGGTGTAATCTTGGGGGCAAGTTTTCAACATTTCCTCAATGTACAATTCATTGTATGTTGTGACAGAAACAGTTTGTTTATGTTTATTCCCAAAATGTGCTTATGTCAGCTCTGACACAGTTAGGTGCCATGACCTGCCCCCCCTGAAAAGGCGGACATCTGTCCTGTGTGGAGGGACAGGTGGAAATGAGGTAATGCCGTTGTGCGCCATTGCGGTAGTCGGTCCTACCCCAGTACCAATTGCTTCATGGGCCTCTAGACAAACAGGTGAGTACACTGTAGGCACGATGCATGGGGCATGAATGCACGGTGTGATGTGTGTGAAGGCCTCATGTAAGGGGGAGGGGTGGTGGAGGGGTCCTGGGCAGCGTGCAGCATGTATGGTGGACAATGTATGTGCGTAAGGGGATGGGAGGCATATGGTGGGCCATGGTTGTAACAGGCCAGATGGTATGACTGATCCCTTTTTCTATTTCCATTTTTCTGCAGGTCAGTGCCCATCAGAAAAAGGGTATATGGCGTTCCGTCGCCAAGGACATGCGGACCCTGGGGGTCTACAGCAGGCGGAGCACCCACTGTCGCAAACGGAGGGAAGACCTGAGACGCTGGGCAAGGAAGACAGCGGAGGCCCAGCTGGGGATGGCCTCCCAATGAGGAAGGGATGCCTGTCGAACCCTGACCCCCCTGATGTTCCGCATACTGGTGGCGGCCTATCCAGAGCTAGATGGGCGCTTGAGGGCATCACAGCAGCCACAAGAGGGTGAGTACAGTTTCCAAATCTGCAAATTGCGCATGGTGGGGTGGTCTCTGGGTGGGGGATGTAGGCCTGTGTGTGCCCCTAGGCCAGGCCTGACATTGCAGGGTAGGTTCCATGTTGGGCAGGGGCTGATGCACTCCACCCCCAAACATGCTAGTGGGCATCTACTACTGGGCAGGGATCTGTGGATCACAGGTATGCTGCTATTGGCTTTAGGTATGGTGACTAGCATTGTGAGTGGTAGTGCATCGCCTAGTGCGTATGGTTGTTCCCTGTGTGTTGGGTACGCCAACAGTGGTGTTGTTGCTGGCACTGACCAAGTGTATCCTCTGTCTCTTCCCCCCATTTTTATTTTGTCACCCTGTCCTTATGTGCATTAGCATCATCTGGTGGAGGAGCAGAGGCACTGGCGACGGAGGGAGCTGCATCCCACATAGCCCTGGAGGCCGAATCCACGATTGTGAGGGCACCAGTGGGATGGAGGGCGAGGGGAGCACCACGGTGGAGACAGGAGGGGACAGTTCTGACAGTGATACCTCCTCCGATGGAAGATCCCTGCTGGTGGCAGACACCTCTGTGGCCACCCCAACTACAGGTACAGCCGCCAGCCCCGTACCAGCACTGCCCTCCCAGCAGCCCCTCAGAAAGTTTCCCATGCCCACTCACACAGGAGGGTGGGCATCTCCTTCGCCCCAGGCACCTCAGGCCCTGCCCCAGTTAGCCCTGCTGCCCTGAGTGAGGAGGCTATTGACCTCCTGCGATCCATTTCTGTTGGGCAGTCAACTATAGTGAATGGCATCCAGGGGCTGGCAGGGCATTTGCAACATACAAATGCATTCCTGGGGGGCATTCACTCTGGCTTGGCGGCCCATCATAAATCATTCCAGGCTCTGGCCTCCTCCCTGATGGCAGCCATTATCCCTGTCTCTAGCCTCCCCCCTCCAACTTCCACTACCCAGTCCCATTCCCCTGAATCCCAACCTATCCCAATTACACAATCAGACCAGCTTGCACTCAAGACAACACACAGGAGCGGCTCAGGCAAACACAAGCACCACACATCATCCCACAGGCACTCACACAAACGCCATCCAGAAGCAGACACACCAACATCCACTGCCTCCACTGTGTCCCCCTCCTCCTCCGACTCCCTCCTAGTAGCATCTCCACTCACACCTGCATTCACTACATCCTCATCCACTACCTCCATCACCATCATGCCTATCACTACATGCCCCTCACTGCCAGTCACCGCCCCCACACCCATGCACACGTCCCCTATGTCCTCTCCCACTGTGTCTGTGCTCCCTCCTCCCAAAGTACACAAACACAAGCACTCAGACATCCAACAGCCATCCGCCTCACAACAGCATCCAGCCCATGCACCTGTACCCAAACACCGCAGACAGACACTTCCTACAACCAATCCCTCTTCCTCCACTCCCAAACCTTCACCCTTTTCCCACCCCATTGTCCCTAAGAAGCTTGTCCTCTCCACCCTTGACCTCTTCCCTACCCCTCCCCCGTCCTTCACTTCGGGCCAGGGTGGGCAGAACCCAGGCCAGCACCTCAGCCACCCAGTCCACGGCCACTGTAGTTTCGGCAGCTACTGCAGGCGTGAGATGCTCCAAGGAGACACCCATCAGCACTGGCAGTGTGCCTGCACCAGCTGCCAAGGGGAAGGCCAAGGAACAACCACCAGCTGGCAAGGGCAAGGAGGGACCACCAGGTGCCAAGGCCAAGGATGCACCACCAGCTACCAAGGGCAAGAAGGCACCACCAGCTGTGAAGGGCAAGGAGGCACCACCAGCTGCAAAGCGCAAGGAGGCACCACCAGCTTTGAAGGGCAAGAAGGCACTACCAGCTTTGAAGGGCAAGGAGGCACCACCAGCTGCCAAGGGCAAGGAGGCACCACCAGCTGCCAAGGGCAAGGAGGCACCACCAGCTGCCAAGGGCAAGGGCAAAGGGCCTGCAGGCTGGAGGGACAGGAGGCCTCGTGCTGTGACAGAATCAGAGCCCACACCACCAACCATGCTGCTTTAGCCTGTCCAAGGCTGCAGGGGAAGGGCTGGAGCCTCCTCCCACCACTGCCAGCACTGCCACCAGTACCACTGCCAGCAGCAGCAGCCTCAGTGTGCAGCCGTCCAAGGCTGCAGGGGAAGGGCTGGAGCCTCCCGCCACCACTGCCAGCACTGACACCAGCACCGCCCCAAGGACCGCCACAGTCACTGCCACCAGCACCATTGGCAGCAGAAGCAGCCCCAGTGGGCAGCCGTCCGAGGCTGCAGGGGAAGGACTGGAGCCTCCCCCCCACCACTGGCAGCACCACCACCAGCACCACCACCACCAGCACCACTGGCAGCAGCCCCAGTGGGCAGCCTTCCGAGGCTGCAGGGAATGGGATGGAGCCTCCCTCCACCACTGGCAGCACCAACACCAGCACCGGCACTGCCACCACTGTACAGCCATCGCCGCCAGCAGATGGCCTGTAGTCCTGCCCACATGGAGTGTCCTGCAACCTGCCCACAGCAAATCTCATAGATCTGACACCCAGGTGAGATACTGTGACTTTGCACTCCTCATGTGCTGCATTACAGGGCACAAAGCCCCCTCCAGAACCAGTGGAAGAAGGCATCCACTCACCCCCTCCCTGCCAGGATGAAGCACAGTGGGCACAAGGCCCCCTCCAGAACCAGTGGAAGAAGGCATCCACTCACCCCCTCCTTGCCAGGATGAAGCACACTGAGCACAAGGCCCCCTCCAGAACCAGTGGAAGAAGGCATCCAATCACCCCCTCCCTGCAAGGATGAAGCACACTGGGCACAAAGCCCCCTCCAGAACCAGTGAAAGAAGGCATCCACTCACCCCCTCCCTGCCAGGATGAAGCACACTGGGCACAAGGCCCCCTCCAGAACCACTGGAAGAAGGTATCCACTCATCCCCTCCTTGCCAGGATGAAGCACACTGGGCACAAGGCCCCCTCCAGAACCAGTGGAGAAGCCATCCACTAGAGAGACTGTGGCTTTGCACTCCCCAGGACCAAGCAGTGGGCAAACCACCCACTTGTGAGACTCTGGCCTTGCACTCCCCAGGACCAAGCAGTGGGCAAACCACCCACTTGAGAGACTGTGGCTTTGCACTCCCCAGGACCAGGCAGTGGGCAAACCACCCACTTGAGAGACTGTGGCCTTGCACTCCCCAGGACCAAGCAGTGGGCAAACCACCCACTTTAGAGACTGTTGCTTTGCACTCCCAGGATCAAGCAGTGGGCAAACCACCCACTTGAGAGACTGTGGCCTTGCACTCCACGGGACATGGCAGAGGGCATGTAGCCCCCTCCAGGAGCAGTGGCATTGTACCATCTTCTGGCTGAGGTGCCCCCCCTTCCCCTTCCCCCTGAGGAGCCTGTGCATTTTCGACCTGATGCCCCAGCAGTGTTCTCTCCGTATTGAGGCAGTAGTCAAGTGAAGCCTTGGCCTATGTGATATGGCCCTGTGGCCCACGGACATTATGGACTGGGCAGTGTCCCTTCATTTGTATATCTGTAAATAATGTTTTGATTTTTGAGGACGTATTTCTACTTATTTATCTTATTACACTCACTTTCTTCAAATCATTTTGTTCTTGCATTATTCCTGAGGGGTACGGGGTGAATATGTAATGTTGTTGCATCGGTTTGTGTGTATGGTGTTTGGGTGCTGCTTGTTGCGTGTGTGTGTCACTCTCTTTTTCCTCCCCCTCCCCTGTGTGCTAGGTGGCAGTACTCACCATGGTTGTCGTCGCCGGCGTTGGTATTCCTGGTGTAGGAGGAACACCTGCAGTTCGGGCTCCATGGCATTGTGGTTCTTCCTTGGGTCTCCAGAGGTGAGTCCTTTGCCTTCTGTGTACTGTTTCCGCCGTGCTTTTGATAGTGTTGGTACGCCCCGGAAAGGGTGGCGGATAGGCCAGTTGTAATATTGTGGGCGGTACATTGTCTTCCGCCTGGCTGTTGACGGTAACCGCTGCGGTGCTTGTTGCTACCACCGTGACGGTTGGTGTGTTAAAGTGGCTTATGTGTTGGCGGGTTCCGCTGTGGTCAGAATTGTATTTTCTTTACCGCCGGCCTGTTGGCGGTATTACCACCGCTTTATCACCGACCACCAGGGTTGTTATGAGGACCTTGATGTTTCAATGAGCTCCGTATTTCATGCAATGCACACTTAGTAAATGCATTTTCTCTCTTATTAATTGTAGGTTCTAAGAACATAAGTTAATACATATGCAGCATTGGGCACTCACTCTTAAGCTGACATTTTTCCTATGTTTGTGATATCATGGACAAGGCATAGTGAATACACTTGTCCATAGCTTTCATTGTAAAAGCCCTTAAATCTACATCACTCCATTTTACGATAAATGGACACTGATAAATAATTGTAATTAAGGCATATTGCCTGAAGTGACATCTTTTGCACTACCATACACGCGGTGCAAAATATGGACACATATCCAAATTGTGGAATTTCAATATAATTTACATTTTAATTTTATTCTATTTATAGAAAATGTTTTAGGCATTCTGCACAGTGAAACCCATTTACTGTGAGTTGCAGTCACTAGTCATTCCCAAATGTTCCAGTACGAATACTAAGGCTTTTTTGAATGTGCAAAAGTGCACGAATTACTTCTGCAGCTACATTTCATCGATGTATTAATTTCACGTCGTTATACAGGAGAACCCTACATATATGTAGGAATCTGGAGCACAGGAAGCAAAATCACAGATTGGTGTTTATTATTTAGCATAGAAGAGCGTGCGAGACATAGACGATTGAGACAAACGCATTTATTACACAAAAACTAATAACACAATGCTCCTCGTCATACAGAAAATGTATAGAGACTTGCAGACTCATTTAGAGATTGTTGGAGTGTTGACCACTGTCCCTACCCTCAACTGCTCTGAGTTTAAATTCTACTGTATTTTGGGCAGGTTACAATGTAGCTGTGCTTTAGGCAAAGCACAGGCCCTCGTGATCTCAGTTGCACTGAGCTCTTCAGACGCTACCAACCAAGTGAAAATCATTATAAGGTGAAAACGAGTGCAAATGGTCCACACAGTTATCTAGCTAAACACAGAACGTAGATTTTAAAACTTGGCTTATAAAACACAAATGCCACTTGAGCAGTAGCAATTACTATACACTTTGCACAAAAACGAAATTCCCGAGGGTCCCACCCGAGGCTCTACAGATGTTGATCGCGTTAAAATAATATCAGTGATGGCATATTTTAAGCTGTCCGTGAAAGAGCAGTCACTTTATTTGCAAAACATCAGACAAGTAAGATAGGAGATGATCACAAGTCCAGAATAGGTGTAGGGAAGTACCAAATGACTTGCAGGGTCAGCGTTTGTGACTTGGATAGGCACCACAACAATGTAAATTAACTGCAGTGCAACATTTAGAAAATGAGAACTTCTTATGTGCTAACTTAAAGCATAAGTGTGAAGTGTAATATAAGAATTAGCCGTTGCCTCATAAATAGAGCTATTGTGAATTCCTCAGCTCATACATCCATATCTTGGCAATATATTGATCATCTATACCTCTGCCTTTTCCTTCTTCTTGCTGTGTCCTATTCATATAGATGTTCTCATGATACCCAGTTTTTTCTACTTTTTCACCTGTGTTTCTCATCTCATCATGTTACGGCAGACCATCACGGAGTGTGTACATCTTTGATTTTGGCAGTTTACCTAGAGTTGGGCTGAATTTGCAGGCGGATATATAGCTGGCTTCAGAAACATATTTTCAGTGTGCACAGGATTTGAATTGCAACTTTTGCTGCCTGATTTTATTTTCTTACACACACAAAAGTTGAAGGGGGGAATGCTTGAAATACATCCAACTACTGCATCACCCGTACTAACATTTTAACCCATTGTTCTTTTGTCAACCAGGCCACTTCCGTTTGGACCCAGCTACATGCAAATCAGTCTTGACCCTGCTCAATTAGGAAAAGTTCAGCCCGAACTGCTAGGCCAAGTATTCCATGAATCGGAGCACAAGCAACCCAAGACCGGTTTTGCCCTGATTCGGGATCGTCAGTCGGTGGTAGTTTGGTTCCAATGGCACAGTGAGCAGATGGCCCACTTTGGGGGCATACCCTTGTCACTTAAGTCTGTACATCAAACACAGAAAAGGTGGTTATAGGAATGCTTGCAATACTTTTAACCATTGCAACTTACTTGGGGTAGCATTCCAACTAATTATTCTTTTGCTCACCATGCCACCTCAGTTCGGACTCAGCCATATGCAACTCAGTCTTCACTATGTTCTAATAGGAACAGTCCATCCTGAACTGCCAGGTCAAGATCTTCATGAACCAGAACACAAGCATCTAAGACTGGTTATACCTTGATTGGGGCTCATGAGTAGGGTGTAGCTTGGTTCCAGTGCAAACTGATCATGGGACCCATGCCTGGGCATTCCAGATATGCTCACTGTGCTATAGGACTCAAGCTATACATCACTGATGAGATCTAAGACATCAAAACGTATTTAAGATTGCTTGTATTTCCATCTGGATGCAATGTCACCTGTCAGGATAAGCTGGACTGCTCCCATTCGAGCATGACTAAGACTGATTTGCATAAGGTGGGTCTATGTCAAGAAATGCACAATAACATTTTTAATTATCTAGAAACTGGTTTTCAGCCCCCAGCCTAGCTATAAACTTCTGAGACCAATTCCTCAATTGTACATTTTCAACCTTGATAAACTTTGACCAGTCCGTTCCATAAGATCTTCCCAAGGTAACAACAAACCACTACCAACTACCTCCCCCCAGTATTGGATCCCCGCTCTCGTAAGCGGCAAAGCTAGCACATCATTAAGACATTCCGGCATCCCCAGGGACTCCCAAACCGGTGCCCAAAAACTATAATACTCAATACCTGCCAGCTGCCATACCCTATACCAAACTTTAGCTGCATCCTGCAATATCTTCAGTCTCACTTTCTTAAAAAACTTGGGATCCCTGAACTTATGCAAAAAAATTAGTAGCTGCGCCTTTAACTGTTGCTAGCATACAATTAAGCATTTCTCCGACTGCCGAGTGATCTGGATCACTAAATAACATTCTTACATTCCTCAAATGGAATGCCCATGCATAATTTTGTAAATCAGGAAGTGTAAGGCCTCCTTTCTCCTTCCTTCTACGCAACCAGTTTCTAGATAATATAATAAATAACCACGCAAGTATAGCAAAGGTCTTTAGTTGGTATTGGGGCCCTGGTGGAGGTGCAGGATGGGGACTTCAACTTCCGTACTCTCTTTGGGGGGAAGTTATGACCGTAGATCAAATACAAAGATGATGAGGAGACTCAATGCGTATTCTATATAAAGAAGTTAAATTAGCATCACTATTGAGGAACTACCTTTTTACCTTGCATAGGGTCTTTTTTACGCCAGCGAAGCTCTCAAAGATGACGGGAGGAGATCCATTTAACTGTGCAAAATGTGGCTTATTGAGAGCATCAGACATCCATATGTTCTGGGCTTGCCCATTGGTACAAAGTTTTTGGGTAAAAGTTTGTAAGGTTATTATGAAGGTGGTGCAACAACTGATTTTGTCAAGTCTCCCTTTAGTCATTTTTAGTGTCCCAAACGAAGGTGAAGTTAAGAGTAGGTTGAAGAAGAGAGTAATTTGCTTTGCGATAATTCTGGCTAGGCGGGAAATATGTTGTAAGCGGACTTCCTCTTCCCCTCCGTCATATACGGACTGGTTAGGGACACTTAAGGGGATTTCTAGGCGGCAGGTAACAACTAAGGATGCAAATAGGGAAGGGAAGGTGGAGGTTTGGTCACATTTATGGGTCACTGCTGCACAGGACAACACTGCTGAATAGGGTATCTTTATCAATTTAAGGGGGTTATTCTAACTTTGGAGGAGGTGTTAATCCGTCCCAAAAGTGACGGAAAAGTGACGGATTTACCACCAGCCGTATTACGAGTCCATTATATCCTATGGAACTCGTAATACGGCTGGTGGTATATCCGTCACTTTACCGTCACTTTTGTGACGGATTAACACTCCTCCAAAGTTAGAATAACCCCCTAAGTCTTGTCCGATGATTAAAGGCTCGGTCAATGGAACTCTCGAGTGGTCTGATATCGAGACCAAAGGAGAGAGACACAAGCCCCCATCCCTTTGTTGGCCTTCTTGGCATCATGGATTAATATGTAAGTGAGATTGTTTACTCATTTGGACAACATGAAGCTAATCCAATCAGGGGTGTATGAGGACAAAAATATATATATATATAATTTTTTTTAAATACTGGAATGTGGCCCTTTGGGCCTGGCACGTGGGTACACTTGCCAGGTCGTATTGTCTGTGAAAAACTACACACACAGACACTGCAGAGGCAGGTCTGAAGCATGTTTACAGGGCTTCTCATGTCGGCAGCACAATCAGTGCTGAAGGCCCTTTAGTAGTGTTTGATTTACAGGCCCTGGGCATCTTTATAGCATTTTACGAGGGACTTACTAGTAAATCAAATATGCCAACCAGGGATAACCAATCAGAATAACAATTTACACAGAAAGTACTTGCACTTTAGCACTGTTCAGCAGTGGTAAAGTGCCCATAGTAATAAAAACCAGCAAAAATAAAGTCCAGCACATTCAAAAACACAGGAAGCAGAGGCAAACCACACCAAGAATGCCAGGTCTACCACCCTAGCACAGTGAAGACTTCCTGAGCATGTGATGCAGTGTGTGGTTCACTTGTGCAGTGTGATTATCTAAAGGCACAAGTATATCTCAATTTTATTCATGTACTAGCTTTTTTGAGTTTACTTGCAAAGATCCCCAAGTACTGAGGATACATAAAGAGGTAAGATTTGTAACATCTACCATCCCTTCCACCATCAGCCAAATATATCTTTTAACATCATGGAGACACAGGAAACTATTCTTCATTCACTAGATATGTGTTCAGAGTGTGATGTTCTGGTAGTCCTCAATTGGGCCCTCCAGCCAGCTGATGTAGTGTGCACACATCTGAAACAGAATATATTGGAAGCCCGGGTTAACTCAAGCATGTCAGCACAAAAATAAATTAGCAGAAATATGAGGTATGCTGAGGGTAGTCCACATGTGTTCAACTTGTCAGCTTTATAGTAGGCTTCCCCCAATCTTTTTGCCTTCCTACACCATTTTTGCTGATCTAATTTATGTTGGCCTTAGGACTCTGCACACTTTATCCCTGCTAAACAGTGCTAAAGTGCATCTGCAACTGGCATATTTATTTGTGAGTCTCTAGTAAAGGTGCACAACATGTGCCCAGGGCCTGTAAATTAAATGCTATTAGCTTGTCTTCAGCATTGATGGTGCCACCCACTTAAGTAGACATTTACATGTTTCTCAGGCCTGCCATTGCAGCCAATGTGTGCAGTTTTTAACTGCTATTTTGGTCCAGCAAAATAAACCTTCGCCAGACCCACACATTAATCTTCCATTTTTTTACATATAAGTCACTCCTGTAGTAGGCCCTGAATATCTCAGGGGAAGGGTGAAGTGTATTTAAAAGGTAGAACATGTAATTCTAAGTTTTACATGTCCTGGTAGTGAATAATTCTTAATTTCTTGTTTCACTACCTTTCCCTTAGGACAACATTGTGGTTACATTATTATATTTAATAAGCTGTAGTTTCCAAATGGGAGCTGGTAACCAGTTCATGGTGGTGTCTTTGGAATTGTAATGAAACATCCTAACTCATGGTAAAGTTGACTGGGTGTAGCTGACAGTTAAGCTTTGTGTCTTGCTCCTAGACTGCCACACACAATAGGGAGCTTGTCACAGTGTCCTTCCCTCGGGATCTGCACTCTGCTGAACAAAAGGCCCACCTCCTGGCGTCACCAACTCAGAAAGCTATTATAGCACAGAGTTATGATGAAGCCAGGCGGGGGAAGGGAATTAGGGTAGGGAACTGCAGGGAGAGAGATCTGAAAAGAAAAGGTTAGAACAAATATGCATATACTCGTTCATAGCAGTATAACTCATCAATAGACTCTTGAAATAAAGGCATCTCCGTGATATCAGATTGAGGAACTTTGGTGAAATGACGGTGAAGACCCTTCTTTAAATCATGGAACAAGAACAAACTACAACCTCTGAACCAAGAGATGGCAAGAGCTTTGGACTTTGGTCATACTCTGAATATCAATCCTGTAACAACTATGCATTCATAACATAAACTTTTGATCACATCCTAGAAATTCTCAAAGACTTAAATATGTATCTCACATATTATGCTTTCCAAAAAGAACAATGAAACTATAATTTGCTTATCTCCAAAATGCTTTCACATTAACAACTATAGACCTGAAAGTTTTACTCATTGAACTTAAAGCGCATTATTTATTGGACAGAAATGCCTTGTTTATTGTTCATGAAGCACTTTGATTATTATACCAGAAAGCATTTTTACTTGTCCTGTCTGAAGCGCTATGCTCGTTATGCTAAGGGACGCTTTACTCATGTGGCCTGAATCACTTTGACTGTTGTGCCACGTGTGTTTTACTCATATGGTCTGAAGTGCTTTGATTGCCGTGCCAAGGGCACTTTACTCATGTGGACTGAAGCCCTTTGATTGCTGTGCCAAGGGCGCTTTACTCATGTGGACTGAATCGCTTTTAATGCCGTGCCAAGGGCGCTTTACTCATGTGAACTGAAGCGCTTTGATTGCCGTGCCAAGGGCGCTTTACTCATGTGGACTGAAGCGCTTTGATTGCAGTGCCAAGGGCACTTTTCTCATGTGGACTGAAGCACTTTAATTGCCGTGCCAAGAGCGCTTTACATGTGGGGGCTGAAGCGCTTTGCTCGTTGTGCTAAGAGGCGCTTTACTTCTGTGCTCCGAAGCGCTTTGATCATCGCGCCAAGGCCGTGTTACACTTTAAACTGAAAACGCTTCGCTCGTTGTGCTAAGGGGCGCTTTACCTTTGGAATTAACAACTCCCTTCAAGATTGGACTCATCAAGACCTTACCGCTACGAGTACAACCTACTAATATCTGAATTCACCATGGAAACAAGGATACTTCGATTTGCTATCAATCTGCCATGCAGGAAATCTGCTCTTCTCCACGAGGTCTGACTGCATCGAAGTCTTCAAAATAGTGAGCAATGTGCTTGGGTGTGGCTGGGCTTTATAGGCCTGCCACACCCCAAGATGGCTGCTGCCTCTAAAAACATGGGAATTGTAGTCCCTTCAAATAATAGCACTGATAAGTGCATCTTGTCCACCAATGTCCTGACCCTGCAGCTACATGAGCTTTACCACAGGGCAGACGATGCTGATGACCACTTTTGGAACAAGAGGGTATGACAAGTGGTGTGCATGAAGTGCCGCAAAATCCGCACAGCGGAGTTTCGGGCGGGACCTGGACCGCGCACAGCCTTATTCCTGACTGAGCTTTTATGTGCCTGGATGGGCCATCACTGGTGGGATGGGAGTGAGGCGCTGGGAACAGCCCCAGTTACATTTAAAGAAGCTGTGTCCTGCCTCCACAGAAAGGTCTCATTAACCCCTCTAGTTATTCTGGAGCAAGGATTGGGAAGGCAGGATGCAAGGGCACATCAAGTGTAAGCCTCTAGAAGCTTCACTTACAGTTCAAAAGCACAATTGGGTGTAAATACTGGACCTCACACACCAATCCTCAGTGCAAGTCTCGATCTGGAAGGAGGACTGCTATGCTGCTGAAAGGACTGCCACTGCTGGACAGCTGCCCTGAAAAAACACTGCCTTCCTGTGCTGACCTGCTTCCTGCTGCCCTCTTGTGTGGTTGAGAAGGACTCGTCCTACATCTCCTGAGCCCAGAGCCCCAGAGTGACTCCAAGGGCTTCTTGGCTGGCCTCCTGATCCAAAGCCTTAGGGACATAACAGGCTTCCAACAGCCTTGCACCTGTACTCTGCAATCTGCGAGTCTACCCTGCCAATTGGTGCCACCCCAGGCCTGAACCCCTTGGAAGTGGGCCTAATGTGCTCTTCCAGTCTCTCTGGATCCATCAGAACTGACTTATCTCCTCTGTGGAGCAGTGCAATCTCTAGCAGAACCAACCCATCACTTCTACTGCATGGATAGGAACCACTGCAAAGAACCACATTACATTGCAATCCATTGCTGCATTGGGACTGCTACTGTGTAACGCATTGTCGGCACAAGCCCTCTTATTATTAGTCAACGTCTGCCTCGATGATGATGCCAGACTCTGCATTGCAGCCTGGTAGATCCTCTGATCTGATGTACGCCCGACTGCATGGTGCTTCCACACACAATAGGGAGCTTATGTGTGCCCCGATGGACCATCACTGGCAGGATGGGAGGGAGGTGCTGGGCACAACCCCACTTACATTTGAATAAGCTGTGTTCTGCCTCCACAGAAAGGCCTCCATATCTTCTGTAGTTAGTCTGGAACGAGGACAGGAAAGGATGGATGCCTGTGGACATCAAACAGAAAACTCTTGAAGCTTCACACACACTTTAAAGGCACATTCAAGTATAAATACTGGACCTCAGACATCAACTCCTCAGTACACTTCTGGAACTGTGGATACCCTGCCTGGAAGAAGGACTGCTGTGCTGCTGAAAGGACTGCCACTCTGCTGGACTGCTGCTTTGAAAGACTGCTGCCCTGCTGTGCTGACCTGCTTCCTGCTGACTTCTTGCTGGTTAAGAAGGACTGAACCTACACCTTGTGAACCCAGTACACCAGAGTGACTACAAGGGCTTCTTGTCTGGCCTCCAGACCTGAAGTCTCAGGCACTTAACAGGCTTCCAACGACCTTGCACCAGCATCTGCACTCTGACATCTGTGAGCCTACCCTGCCAAGTGGGGCTACCCTGGGCATGAACCCCTTGCAAATGGACCTAATGTGCTCTGCCAGCCTCTCTGGATCCATCTGAGCCAATGTATCTCCTCTGTGGAGTAGTGCAATCCCAAACAGAACTGACTCATCACTGCTACTACATGGATCAGAACCGCTGCAATGACCCGCATTGCATTGCAGTCCATTGCCACATCAGAACCTCCAGTGTGTGACGCATAATGGGTACTTAGTCAAAGGAGGCCTTGAGGTTGATGCCGGACTCCACATCGCAGCTTTGTAGCTCCTCCGAACTCACGCACGCCCAACTGCATGGCGCATCCTTGATTCTGGACTTTGCAGTGGAAGCCCTGGTTGACAGGATCCTCAACAACGATGCAGGACCTTGCAGCACAGCCTATGCACATCTCAGAACCGATGCATCGCTTTGACTGCATGACGCAACTTCAATGCGGACCCTCACAAAGCTTGGCAAACCAAGATTTAGATACTTTGTTCAGTGGGCCTAACCGGCTCATGGTTCCTTGAGGTCAGCCTGAACTTGTGATTTTGTTCAGGTCTGGCACAGCCAGATATCCACAGTTGGCACTAATTACTTTTTGTGCTAAGTTTACTGAATTTTTTTAAATTAAATATCTCCAGTGCTGCCAAGAGGATTTTAGTCATTCTGTTCTTGAATCAGTGATTGAAAATTACTCAATTGTTCTAAATTGATGTGGGATGCTACTGTGTTTTTTTCACTGTGTCACTGTTTGAAGTGTTGCACAAATACGTTCCACTTTGCCTCTAAGTTAAGCCTGACTGCTCTGTGCAAAACTACTTGAGGCTTGAGCACAGATTAATTTAGAGTTTGCTTGTGATTTCACCATGAGAAGAATCGTGGTTGCTGCTTGATAAGGGTTTCACCTGCCTCAACCATAAACACAATTTATTACACCATGTAACTCTTTTTTTGTTTTGGACTCTGATTCTAGCATGTTTCACTTTGTTTCCCTCTGTTCACACAGGCACTTGAAAGGCTTTGTTAGGTCTAAAGTAATGCAAGTTACAAATTGCAAGATAGCCATCATTCACATAGAGGGGCTGTCTTTAAGTATGTTTGGAAGAAATGATGTCTGAAATTAAAGAGATGGTCAAAGTGCAGGCCATTGGATTCCCAGTACTCCTGCTGTTACATGGCTTCTTTTCTCTCTAATATTTTCCAAGGCATTGTAGGTTTGTGATTGGTCAGTAGTTAGTCAAATCTTTAAGGGCTTTAGATTGTGGGTCCAATTCACAAAGGTAAATTTAGACCACAAGTCTAACTATAGACCTGAAGTCTAACTTTTCACCTGAAGTCTAACTTTACACCTTAAGTCTAACTGTACGCATGAAGTTTAAGCTTAGACCTCAAGTCTGAGTTTATACCAAAAGTCTCACTTTACTGCTTTCTGGTATTCAAAAAGGTAAGTTACCACTAGTAACTTTACTACTAGTAAACTTAATAGTAGTAAAGTAAAGCTACTAGTAGTAACTTACCGTTGTGAATACTGAAAAGTAGCAAGGTTAGACTTTTGGTCTAACTTAGACTTTTGGCCTAAACTTAAACTTCAGTTTATAAACTTAAGGGCCTGATCTATACATTTTTAGCACCTCATTTGAGTTATTTTTTTATCCAAAAGTGGCGCAAACCTACAAAATATAATTGAATTTTGTAAGTTTGCGCTGTTTTTGCATAAACAAATGACGCAAATGCGGCGCTAAGAAAAGTATAAATCAGGCCCTTTAAGAACCTCTAGCTCCTCCTTGCGCGAAATTAGTGTCATTTTTCATGCCCAAAGAGGCCAAAATCACTGTGCCAAATTTACAAAGTGGCGGAAAACATTCCTTGTGCCACTTTGTAACCCTTCGTGCTACATTATGCCAGCGCCAGGCATAATGTATGCAAAGGGGGCGCTTCCCCATTAGGGGGAGGTGGCAAAAAGATGGTGCAAGGAAATCTAAAAGATTTCTTTGTGTCATTTTTTTCACACTTTTAACGCCTGCTCAGAGCAGGAGTTCAAATGAGGCACACCATTATTTTCAATGCCCCTCAATGGGCTTTGCAGGATTAGCCTCAACATTTTTTACTAGTTCCCGTACCTACCGCCATGGTGTGCCATATTTTAGATACGGTGCACACATGGTGGAGTTGGGGGGTGCTAAGGGGTGCAAGAAAAATTACGCTACACTGGGTGCAGTGCCACTTTCCTTAAATCAGGCCCCTTAGACTCTTGCCTAAACCTAGGGCCTGATTCAGAAAGGTAAAGTTATTCTTTTGGTCTAAGTTTAGACCAAAAGGCTAACTTTACAACTTTTTGGGTTTAAGAAAGGTAAGATACGAGTTGTATTTTTACGTCCACTCTCGGGGCGGAATCTCCGAACTAGGAACAGAGTTTGGCGAGTCCACCCTGAGGGCGGACACAAATGTATGATTTATATCTTACCTTTCTGAATACCGAAAAGTCGTTAAGTTAGACTTTTGATCTAAACTTAGACCAAAAGACTAACCTTACCATTGTAAATTGTGCCCTTAGAATTCAGGTCTAGACTTAGGACCTGATTGAGATATTGGCGGACGAGTTACTCCCATCCGCCGAAATCTAAATTCCATAGGATATATAGGGATGTAGATTTCAGCGGACACGATATCTGTCACAATTGTCACAGAGTTATTTATCCACCAATACCTAAATCAGGCCCTTAGACTTCAGGTGGGAAGTTAGACTTCAGGTGTAATATTATACTTAAGGTCTAAACTTAGACTTCAGGTCTAAAATTAGACTTCTGATCTAACTTTACCTTTGTGAATCTGGCCCTCTGTTTTCAAAAGGCGTTTTATTATAGCTGTGTCTAACCTGATTGCATACTTAACTATATAATTCGGATTTGTATAAGAGCTATCAGATTTTTTAAATGAGTATTATAACTTGAAACATTTGGTCGAAGCTGCAGCGCGTGGCTACTGTGCCAAATAGATGCTTCGATCCCAGACGGTAGGCCTGGAACACGTGACAGGTTCTTTGTTTTGGGGCTGTGAGGGAAACAAAAATTGTTCAGAACTTCCCACCAATGTCTGATTGTTCTCCTCACTGAAGAAGCTCACAAGTTTTCAGTGTAGTCGGGATGTGATGAATGTGTGATATCATGGTCCGTCGGTCCCGGTTTTCACGGAACATTTCAAATAGCTCATTTGTTAGGTCTGTCGCCTCCTTTATCTGCGCAATGACGTTTCTCTTAAAAAGCTGTATTAATTTAACAAGGTTGACTCGCATCAGATGTCTAGAAATAGAAATCGCTCTGGTCGTGACTGGTTTAAATATAACAATGTGAAGGAATGATGGGGCTGCTGTTTTGTAAGCTGAACTTTTACAAGGTCCATAATGTGTTTCAGAAAAATCTGTAAATTTAAGAATTTCCGAAGAGGTATGCTTTGTCTATTGCATGTAAGAAAGGACGTCACGTTCGAAGTGCGCGGAGATGGCAGGGCAAGCTAACATTTTTAAAACGGTCCCGTAAACTTAAACTAATGGATTTTCAGGTGCCTTTTTGACTTTCTCAGTCTTCACCCTTAGATTCTTATTGACAAGTACAATTCATCATCCTCTTATTTTACAGAAAATGCATTTCAGCTGCAAAATGTATCAGTTATTAAAACGCCAAACATCCGTGAACTTTAGGAAGAGGAATGCACTTTTGAGTCAGAATGGGTTATGGTTCATCTGTAATTAAGTTAGCAAAGGAACATAAACAAATTTAAGATCAATCAAGCTTTCTGGATTCCAATCTGAGCACATTCTTTTTTTTCCAATAAATTAGAGTCAGCATTTAAAGTATCAAAGTGAAGGGCACTGCCAGACTTGAGCCAAAATGTATAATTGTGTGGTTAGTGTCGCGTCTACATTAACGTTTCCACTTAAAGCAACTTATCTGCCTTAAATCATACTCTGAAAATATAGGCTGAAATAAAGCCTGAGCTGGATTTAGTGTAGACAGTCAATTTCATAAAGTAGATCTTAATTTGTCAGCTTCCTGTACTATCACAGTTTTTCTGACCAAACAGGTTACTGCTTGGTTTGATGACCAGCTAAGTACCACTCAGAATCACACATGACATTAGGCACAATATTAGAAAAGCTCTTTTTTGAAAAGTATATATGTATGTGTTGGACATGGCACATTTGGCAGGTTCAGCCCAGACTTTTTGCCTCCTTTCTCCTATTTTTTCTGACCTCTTGCTGTTGGCTCTAGGACTCTGAGCTCTTTATAACTGCTGATCAGTGCTAAAGTACAGGTGCTCTTCCTTCTAAAGTTGGTATGATTGGCTTATGCCTAAATGGCATATTTAATTTACCTGTAAGTCCCTTGTACCCCTTGTGCAGTGGTAGCCCTATACCCAGGGCCTTTAAATTAAATGCTACTAGTGGGCCTGCAGCGCTGCTTGCGCCACCCACTGAAGTAGCCTTTCAAACCTGTCTCATGCCTCCTAACACAGGGCCTGTGTCCACAGATTTCTGCCACAGGGATCTGGCATCTAAATTTACTTGCCAGGTGCAGAACTCCCCTTTTACTACATCTAAGTCACCCCTAAGGTAGGCCCTCGCTATCCCTATGGGCAGGGTGCTATGTATGTAGAAGGCAGGACATGTGCCTGGTAGCGTGGCCTGTCCAGGTAGTGACAAACAGCCTTTTTGGTTTCTCACTGCTGTGAGTGCTGTCTTCTCATAGGATTGCATTGGAAATGGCCTGCCTTATGTCTAGGGGGTATTGACTGATTTATGAGGGGTAGCGTAGGCATGTTTAATATGGTTGTAATGGTAGTGAGAAATGCTGCTTACTGGTGTAAGTGGATTTTTTTTACTACTATTACAGGAATGCCACTTCTAGAAAGTGAGCATTTCTCTGTGCTTATGACTCTGGTGTTTTGCACCTTGACTCCAATCCATGTGTGATGGATGGGCTTTGTGCATACTTTTCAAACAGCCTGTACACATGGAGGGTGGAGGTGTCACAGAGATGTATCTGCATTTTGAATAGTCTTCCTGGGCTGAGAGAAGGGTGAGGAGGGGCACACATGCATCTGTAAAGGCTGTGCCCTGGCCTCACACAAAAGGGTCGTTTACCCCCAACTGATGTTTGGAGCCTGTGTTGAATGAGAGAGGGGGCGCTTCCAGAACCACTTGTAACTGGTTGGAACCTCCTCTCCCCTTCTTTGTGAACCCGTTGCAAAACTGAGTATAAGTACAGGGGATTATTCCCCACAATTTGGAGACACTCTGAACTTACTTTAAACTGGACAAAGAATGCCACTGGAGGGACTCACCAAGAACCGCCTTGGACTGCTGCTTCTGTGCTGACCTGTGACCTGCTTGGGTCACTAGGAGGATCTGCCACTGACTGCAACCCCTTTGTGCTGGCCTGTTGCTGGGCCCTGCCGCCCTGTGCTTCCTGTTTGTGTCCCCCAGAGGCAGGGTGCTGTAGCCCCTGTCCTCTGCAACCTTTGAACTGTTGGAAGTGCAGGAGGAGCACTTCATTTTTGTTGCTTGTAGTGACTTGACAGTGTCTTCTTATAATTATGGCGCCAGGAAGAGCACTGTGGTTTTAGCCCGTGTGGGCTTGGAAGCACGTTACCATTGTGCATAATCACAGCCGCGACCTGGGCTTTGCTGGATTCGGAACGCGTTGTGTGCGTGCTGCTCTGCATGCACCCGGGGCACGAGGAAGACACAAACAAAGTGGGATTGGAGCGAGCGTGCTCCTATTGGTGGCCCCACGGCGAAGCATGCTCTGAGGAGCACCCCAGGGGCACCAGAAGACCCTTGCTTAGGGCCAATCACCGCCGCTGCCCAGGCAAGCCTTTTCTCCTTTGCTTTGGGATCAGGTGGGAAAGAAAACCTCATTGGAGGCTCCCCATCCCACCGGGCCCCTTGTGTGCTTCAGGGATCGGGCGGGGAAGAAAGCCTCATCGGAGGGTCCCCGTCCCACTGTGCCTCTCAGCTGTCTGGAAGATGGGCGGGGAAGGAAGCCTCATCGAGGTTCGCCCCTACCCCACCAGAGCCCTACATTTTTGCCCTGAGGGACCATGGGCAGGGTGGAAGCCTTGCCGGAAGCCCGCACCACGCTGTTTCAGCTCTGTCTCCCCCTCTTGGGAGGGCGCGTAGTGGTCCGGGGCAGGGCCAAGAGATCGCGGGTCCCAGGAGGGGCCTCGATATGGGAAATAGAGGGGGTGCATGCCGCCTGCCCTCTTCCCAATATAAAAGCGGCCCCCATGTTGGAGCACCAAGGAGCGTGAGGGGGCCCCCAGTTGCTTTGTGGCACTAGAGGTGCCTTTAATTCAGATAAACAGGTACTTTGTGTTGATGGACACATGATTTCAAATGTTCCTGGTATCGATATTGTGGACTATTATGTTAACCTGTTTTTTATGTTGATGTTCCATATATATGATGATGTTCCTTTTATGGGCATTTATTATATTTTTATGACAAGTGCATTTCCTTAGTAATGCCTTCCTGACTACTGCTTATGTTGCAGATTAATAAGTAACCTGTGTGTTATATGTGCGACTACTGCTGGTTTCTGCAGAGTAACTATTGTGTAGCGTTCTGACAACTGCTTGGGTAGCATGGTATTATTGGCATGTTGTGTTTGGTCTAATGATGTTGTGTAAAATACAGTTTATTTTTATATATCTTGGTGTTGTGTTTCCTTTGTGGTGGGGATAGTGTGTCACGTGTGTTGGGTGTGTTGTGCAATCGCTTTACACATTGCCTCTGGGATAGGCCTGACTGCTTGTGCCAAGCTACCAAGTGGGTGAGCAGGGGTTATCTTGGACGTGTAACTCCCTTGCCCTGACTAGAGTGGGTGGGTTCTGCCTGGCTTAGGTGCATACCCTGGCCAACGAGAAACCACATTCCTAACAGGAACTATACGTTACACGTGTTGCATTGCATCATGAAGTCTGGCCCTTAGAACACAACAGAGAAACCCCATTTCTAACAGTATGCTAATATTATCATATGCAGATTTTTTTTAAAGGTAGCAACTGTAATCGTGGGCCTTTCAACTGACCGTGGTAGATAAGCCCTAAATATATCTGCATATTAGTAGAAATTCTTCCCACAGTCATAAGTGAACACATACTTCCACTGAATATAATCAGGGCCACTGAAATTATGAGGCAGGAGAGGGTCAAAATATTTGGCAGGATTGAGTAAATTATGCGGCTAGAAAAGGTAAATTATGCTGCATAATGTGGCACTTTTGTAATAGTATTATTTCATTATTTCATAATTGTTTAATTTGGTAACACTGTTTGGGTATTGTCTGCCTCTCATTAGTGCCTGTTTATAACCTAAATATAGCAATAAGCATAAGAAAGTTGACCAATCCAGCTTTGCTAAAGGGCCTTCCATTGTGCTGCATCATGTGCTGCTGCATTTTTAGTAACTTTTGAACCGTATGAGCTAGAAACATTCTTTATGGTTAAAATCTGCAGATTATGCAGCAGATAATGAATTATGTGGCAATTGTGGCAACTCTATAATTATGCAAAGATCGCTGCCGCCACACAATCGCATAATTTCAGTGCCCCTGAATATAAGCCTTTATTCATGTATCCTAGGAGAGATGTCTCCATATTTTTGGGTGAGATACATTATACTTACATTTGGACTCCATCCTTTGCTCAGTCTCAGCACAGATTCCTACTCGTCCCACACTGTAAGAATACTTAATATATGTTTATTCATCTCTTTTTTTAAATAAATGCAAGTTTACAACTTCTGTGATTGTAGCGTCAAATACTTTTACCTACTGATATTTGCACCATATATAATTTCAAACATGTAGTTCCACAAAAAACAACAACAATAAAACATAATTCTAAGATGATGCATATTTATGTTGAAAGACCTAATGGTGACACCATATATTTCTGAAATGCCCATTTTTAGTTGGCATATTTTACTCTGTGCATGACCCTGCAGTGGACTTGAAGAGCGTAGAGGAGAAATGGTTTGTCTTTTTTTGTATTACTATGGTTCTCATAAGTTACTTCATCAAATTTAAAGTGTCTCCATTCTGGTCTTTGCTTACCCCCTTCAAGGACTTATGGCCATACTTAGAATTTGGCGCTCAGGGTACTGTGTGGTACAAACATGGCAGCATACCCTGTTTGCTGCATATTCTATTTGCCAAACTGTTGATCAGCCAGATCTATCATGAATCAGATGAATCAGTATGTTTCTGCCAATTGAGTCTCTGCTGCTACTCCTGTGGAACCATCGACCAACAGCACATTGGATATTGTGCCACAGGTCAATAGATGTTATACTATCCACCCTAATCACAGGTGTTTCCATGTAATGTTTTCCTGTTTGGGACCACTGGGAAAAACAGATGGTCCTGAATAGGAAAAAATGTAGATGACATGCTGGGTTTCAACATCATTAGTTTTTGTTTTTCAGAAATAAACTCCCACTTCATGAGTATGTTTTTGAAAAAGAATTGCTGTGCAGCTGGATGGAACATGGCAGTTGCTCAGTAAAGCTAGAATGCCTTCAGGGGAATTGCTGTGGAGGAGGCTCTCCTGAAGGCAAAGAGTTTTCCGCAAGACAGATGGAGATTTCTAAATGTGGCACACACTCATTGACCAAACCGTTAAAAGGCTGTGAATGTTTTCAGGTGTCTTTGTCCAGACTAAAGGGTGCTTCTTTGTTAACCCCCTTCACGGCTAAGTATTTCCCCCCCCTCCTGTGCTAAGACTTTTCTTGGCTACCTGGGGTAGTTTGCGCTTAGGCACCCTTAACTTTTTGTTCACAAAAGCTATCTATGCCAAATTTGTGTCCTTTTTTCCCAACATCCAGGAGATTCTAAAGGTACCCAGGATATGTAGATTTCCCTGGAGGGGACCAAGACATTAGCCAAAATGCAGCTATATTTTGGGTTTATGGGGAAAAAAGTGCTGCAGAAGAAAGCATGTTTTTTTTTTCCCCTGCAAATGGCATCAACGAAGGGTGTGTGGTACTAAAATCACCCTCTTCCCAATTTTCAGGAGCAGGCAGGATAGAATAAAAGACACATTTTCAACACAGTTTTAGCATTTTACTGGGACATATCTGAAAAATAGACGAAAGTCTGATTTCTGCAAGCGGTCATTTGTGTAGATCCTTTAAGGTTTTTCTATAGAAAGTAACAGTTGAAATAAAAAAGTATTGAAATTGAGGTGAAAACAACCAGCCAGTTTATGCTTTCATCTGTGACTTTTTCCATCTATGGAATATTTTCAAAAGGAATATACTGTTACGTCCACTGGAACCTTCTGGTTGCGGGGATATATAGGGCTTGTAGGTTCACCAAGAACTGAAGTAACCCAGAGCCAATAAATGAGCTGCACCTTGCAAGGAGTTTTCATTGTGTACTGGGTATACACCAATTTATTTGGTAAAATATATTGAGTAAAAAATAGGTATGAAGGAAACCTATATATTTCCAAAATGGGAAGAAGATATGAAGTATAGAAGTGGTGGTTAATGGCACATCTCTGAGTTTGTGCATACCCATTCTAGCACATTGATTAGAGGACATTTCTCCAAATGCTGTCTTTCTTACACACGTCTTACATTTGCAAGGCACAAATGCAGAGAAAGACAATTACTAATACCTCTTGTTCTACTATACTGTATTCCCCCAAGTCTCCAGATAAAAATGGTACCTCACTTGTGTGGGTAGGCCTAGGGCCCGCGACAGGAAACGTCCTTAAACGCAATGTAGATACCACATTTTTCTACTGAAAACTGATTTGTTTTTTGCACTCTGCCTAGCTATGGATTTTTGGGATCTAGTAAAGCCTTCGCCTAGGGAAACTTAGCAAACCTGTCCATTTTTTAAAACTAGACACCTAGGGCCAGATGTAAGTAGCCTTTTACCGACTCGCAAATGTGTTTCAGACTCGCAAATAGGAAGGGGTGTTCCCTTCCTATTTGCGAGTTGCACCGCGATGTAGAGTTGATTTGTGACCGGGAAAGCGGTCGCAAATCAACTCGCAGTTACCATCCACTTGAAGTGGATGGTAACTCATTCGCAAACGGGAAGGGGTCCCCATGGGACCCCTTCCCCTTTGTGAATGCTCACAAAATTATTTTTTCAGAGCAGGCAGTGGTCTTATGGACCACTGCCTACTCTGAAAAAAACCGAAACAAAAAGGTTTCGGTATTTTTTTCTATTTGCAGCTCATTTTCCTTTAAGGAAAACGGGCTGCAAAGAGAAAAAAAAAAAACTGCTTTATTGAAAAGCAGTCACGGACATGTTGGTCTGCTGTCTCGAGCAGGCCACCATCCCCGTGAGTGCCTAGACTCGCTATGGGGTTGCAAACTGCGACCCACTTCATAAATATTTATGAGGTGGGTCTTTGCGACCCCATAGCGAGTCGCAGAAGGTGTTTGAGACACCTTTCTGCATTCCCTTTTGCGAGTTTCAAATTGCGAGTCACTGGGACTTGCAATTTGCAACTCGCAAAAGGGAACCTTCCTACATCTGGCCCCTAGTGTTATCCAGGATGGGGTGACCTGTGTGGTTCTTGCTGCGTTTTTCTACCCAGAATCTCTTGCAAACCTCAAAATTTGTCTGAAAAACACATTTTCCTCATATTTCTGAGATGCAAAGTTCTGGAATCTGAGGGGAGCCTCAAATTCCTTCTAACCAGCATTTCCCCAAGTCTATCGATAAAAATGGTACCTCACTTATGTGGATAGGCCTAGTGCCCACGACGGAAACACCCCAAAAACCAATGTGGAGACATCACACTTTTCCACTGAAAACTGACTATTTTTTGCAATGTGTCTAGCTGTGGATATTGGGCTCTAGCTTAGCCAGCACCTAGGGAAACCTAGCAAACCTGTGCATTTTTAAAGAAATAAACACCTAGGGGAATTCAAGATAGAGTGTCCTGTGTAGCTCTGACCACATGTATTTACACAGAACCCCTTGCAAACCTCGAAATGTGTTTAAAAATACATTTTCCTCACATTTCTGTTATGCAAAGTCCTGGAATCAGAGTGGAGTCACAAACTTCCTTCCACCCAACATTGCCCTAATCTGTCTCATAAAAATAATGCCTCACTTGTGTGGTTAGACCTAGTGCCTGCGACAGGAAACGCTCCAAAGCACAACATGGAAACTGAAACCTGGCTTATTTTTCCACTGAAAACTGGCTCATTTTTTGCAATGTGCCTATCTGTGGATTGTTCTAGGAAAACCTAGCACACCTGTACATTTTTAGAACTACACACATAGAGAAATCCATTTTTCTACCCAGAATCCCTTACAAATCTCCAAATTTGTCTAAAAAATATATTTTCCTCATATTTCTGTGATACAAAGTTCTAGAATCTAAGGGGAACTGCAAATTTCCTACCAGTCAGTGTTTCTCTCGGTCTCCCAAAAAAAATGAGACCTCACTTGTGTGGGTTGGCCAAGTGCCTGCGACAGGGAAAGGGCCAACAACATGTAGAGATTGAGGGAGCACCAAAGCATGTAATAAGCAGTTTTTTAAATACATTTTTAGGCTGACTCTGCTTCAGGCACCCACACAAGTGAGGTATCATTTTTATCAGGAGACCAAGAGGTATGGTGGGTGGTAGGAAATGTGTGGTTTATTTCTGTTTCCGGAAGACTATGGCACAGAAATGTAAGGAAAATGTGTGATTTTATTCACATTTTGAGGTATGCAGGGCATTGTGGGTAATAAAACGTGTTGGGATCCATGAGAGGCACACTATCCTGTACTCTCCTGAGTGTCTAGTTTTTTTTAATGTATCAAGAGGTGGTAGATGTTCCCTAGACAAGAAGCCAGCATGCTCCCAAGTCTCTTACTTCTGGGAAGTCCCAAACACTCACATTTTAAAAAAAGCACCCTTAGGTTTTGTTAAAAAGATACCCCACTCACCAACCTAGTTGGTGGCATGCTTCATAATTCGGGTCCCATCCAAGACAGATAGCATGTCAGGGTTGTTCTTCTATGCTTGATCACAGCAGAGCGGGTTTTTTCCATAAGTTGATATCCTGTAGGAGAGCGCCGGAGGAAGCCCAATCATGGCGCTCTCCGAACGCCTCGCCAGATCGACAACCCCGTCGTCATGGAGACGCATCGGGAAGGAGGCGGAAGTCGGCCCCAGAGTTCCGGGTTGCCGAGAGTGAAGAAGGGCACGGCGGGACGAGACGGGACTCCTCCTCAGGACGTAAGATGGACCCCGAGGGAGAGACGGCCGGAAAGCGCGAGACGAGGAGAAACGGAGAGCCAGACGCCCGAGAAGAGACGGAGAGAAGCGTCAACCCGGAATACCCGAGAAGAGAGACGGAAGAAAGGACGGAAGAGCCACCCCGAGAGGAGACGGAGGACGCAACAGCCTGCCACGGCCCAGGAGGGTCGTGGCTGGACAAGGTACGTGCCTTAGTAAAGGGCCACAGCAGAACCCAGGGAAGGGGAAGGGTAGGAGGAGAGGGGAGGACTGAAAAGGGGGAGGAAAGGGGAGGAAGGGAGACAGGGTGACTACCTCTAAGGGGAGAGCGCCTGAAGCGGGGCAAGTTCCCTGGGCACCCTAACAACCACGTATGCTGCCTGACACTAGGAAAGAAACCCATTCACCTCCCCACTAAAAAGGATAGAGTAACCCTTCCGTCACTTCCCCCCCCCCCTTTCTTAGTTCACCTCCTCTCCCATACCCCCACACAGAACCAAAACCGTGCTTACCCTCCCCACTTACCGACTGCCACCTTGTTTTTGTTCTTCCGAGGAAACCTGCCGCCAAGATACCGGAACATGCCACCTGGAAGGAAAAGGAAGGGAAAGGAATAAGCAACCCACCTGAGACGGATAGAGACCAGAGAGGGAGAAAAGGAAAGGAAAACAGAACCCAGAACCACTGGTTACTCACAGACTGTTCTAAGTTATTCTCCCCCTTATCTACCGCCAAGAACAATAAAAAGCACGTAAACCCCTATAAAGGGTAGTTAACCTCAGTGTTTGTGTCCTCTATCACCCCTACACCACACCCATCGCCTACAGTGGTGTCAGAAGTGGGATTGGACAGATACGGGATAATGGAGGACAAGTCCAGCATGGAAGAAATGATTAAGCAGTTGGCCGAAGGGCAGCGCCATCTCCAGCTAGTCTGGGAAGCCCAGCAACGAGAGGCCAAAGAGGATAGGGAGGCCCTACAGTCGGCATTGAAAAGCCAGGCCACCATTATGGCCAATAATCAGCTAGTTCATGAGACTGCCATACAAAAGCTGACCGACACTATAGCCGCAAGTAAGGTGCATCCCAATGTGCCCAGTTCAGTCCTACAAAAATACCAAGAAGGAGAAGACCCTGACTCGTTTTTTACGAACTTTGAGAGAGTCGCTTCCAGTGCTCAATGGCCGGCAGAGAGGTGGGGTCAGTATATAGCTCCCCTCCTGACAGGAACCCTCCAATCCGCTTATCAGGCCGCAAACCCAGGAGGTGTCACCCCGTATGCCGAGATAAAGAAGAGTATTTTGGAACGAGTCGGACATGATGTCGAATACTATAGAACTAGGTTCCGGAAAGTAAGATGGGGACCCCATGAAGACCCTCGGACATACTATTACCGGGTGAAGGATCTAGGGTTGAAGTGGCTGGGACCACTAGGAGCGGAACGTGAGGACATAATTAAGGCGATTATTCTGGAGCAGTATCTAGATTCCCTACCGCCCCATACCCGACACTGGATCCGACAACACCCCAATATAGATACTGAGACAGCGGTTGATCTAGCTTGTGCTTATCACAGATCAGGAGAGGGTAAACCACAACCCGTCCGCCCCATGGGGAAACCACCAATAACCCCTACTCAATTCCACACACGACGAGCAACCGAAGAGACCGGCCTACCTAGAAACCCGGAGAGAAGCCCGATGCAGCAACCCCAATGTTTTAACTGTGGGGAGTGGGGCCATATCGCTCGTGGATGTCCCAGAAAGCAGGAGGGTATAGAGCCAATGGAGATAGGCATGACTAGAGGCAGAGTCTTATGCCTAGGAAAGAGTAGTGTGTCCTTTAAGTACCCCCTGATGGTCAACGAAAACTTGTTATGGCCTTAATTGACTCCGGGTGTAGTCAGTCAGTAGTCCGACGTAGTCTGATTCACCAGATACCACCCCCTGAGGACCAATGGGTTACGATATGCTGTGTTCATGGAGATCGAGCCCAGTATCCGCTTCTCAACATAGACATAGGCTGGGACGGACATATAGACAGTCTGCCTGTGGGGCTCATGGACAACCTAATAGAGGAATGTGTAATAGGAACGGACTATCAAAGGTTCGACGACCTCTTAGACAGGACCAGACAGAAAAACCCAGTGGACAACTGGTGGGGTGACGCGCCATTCCGAGATGATGCTATACCTAGCCATCCCACTAGACGGAAGCTAACACGAAAGGAGAGGAGAACGGAGAAACAGAGATACGCCTGGCAACAGGACCAACAAAACAAAGAAGGGGTCATGGCCCTCCTAGACGCAGCCCCCACATCGTTTAGAATGAGTCAACACGAGGATCCCACCTTAAAACATGCTTGGAAAAATGCTAAAACCGCCTCAACTGGAGAGGTAGGTCCTTACTTCTTGACCTTAAAAGATCTGTTATATAGGGTCACCACCAAAACAAATGGGGAGAAAAGACAGCTCGTCGTTCCCGAATCCTACCGAACCCAGATACTCTTCCTAGCCCACAACCAACCAGGGGGAGGACATTGTGGCAGGGAGAAAACAGAAGAATACTTACTCAGGCGGTTTTACTGGCCGGGAGTATATGCCCATATCAGAAGGTACTGCGCTCAATGTCCTAAGTGCCAACTTGTGGAGCCAGGAACCCTCCGTAAAGCACCGTTGCAACCCCTACCCCTGATTGATATACCATTCAAACGGGTCGGTATGGACATAGTTGGTCCTCTGTTACCGTCTAGTAAAGGGCATACCCACATTCTCGTGCTCGTAGACTACGCAAGTAGGTACCCCGAGGCCATTCCCCTTTCCAGCACCACTACGAAAAACGTAGCACAAGCTATGATATCTTTCTTTTCCCGGGTAGGATTTCCCGAAGAAGTCCTTACGGACCAGGGAACCCCATTCATCTCAGGACTGATGAAACAAATCTGTACATCCCTAGGGGTTCAACAGATAAAAACATTTGTCTACCATCCCCAAACGGATGGATTGGTCGAACGGTATAATCGCACCATAAAAACCCTTTTAAGGAAAGTGGTGAATGAGACAGGTAAGGACTGGGATCAGAAGCTTCCCCTAGTATTGTACGCGATAAGGACACATGAACAATCCTCCACTGGGCTTAGCCCGTTTGAACTGGTATTTGGGAGACAACCAAGAAACCTTCTAGATATGGCAGTGGAACTCTGGGAGGAGGAGGAGAACGAAGAACGTCCTATCCTAGACTATGTCCATAAGCTAAAAACCCAACTCCAATCAGTATGGGAGGACGTAAGGCAGCATCTAACAGAAGCCCAAAATAACCAAAAGACTTACTATGACCAGGGTACCAAACTCCGGATCTTACAACCCAATGACAAAGTGTTAATCCTCAGGCCCACCTCAGAGCACAAATTAATTGCCAAATGGCAGGGACCATACAAAATCATAAAAAGAGTTACCCCCGTTACCTATTTATTA
This sequence comes from Pleurodeles waltl, assembly GCF_031143425.1. Classification (NCBI taxonomy): domain Eukaryota; kingdom Metazoa; phylum Chordata; class Amphibia; order Caudata; family Salamandridae; genus Pleurodeles; species Pleurodeles waltl. Next base: position 837,187,817 of record NC_090437.1, read on the forward strand.
GAATTAAGAGATAATCCGAGGCGAACCCAGATTTACCACATTAACCTATTAAAGAAATGGGAAGAACCCGCTAGCAATAACTTAGCATTAGCGAGGGGATGTCTGATCACGCCAACTCAACCTTTAGGGTTGGAATTGTGCCCCACCTCACTGTATGACCCTCAACAGCTCCCCAAAATCAGTGAGTCCCTTTCCGAGATAGAGACCCGACAAATGACGGAGTTAGTCCACCGTCATGCCTATTTTTTTTCTGAACTACCGGGGAAAACAGCACTGGTCCAGCATCACATTAGAACCCCGGAAGGAAAAGTAGTACGACAACGACCTTATCGAATTCCCGAGGCAAGGAAAACCCTCATAGAAGAGGAAGTCGATAAAATGTTGCGTTTAGGAGTTATTGAAACCTCTACCAGCCCATGGTGTTCTCCGATTGTCATAGTGCCGAAGCCGGATGGCTCTATCCGCTTCTGCATTGACTTCCGGAAGCTCAATGAGATATCCCTTTTTGATACATACCCCATTCCTCGGGTAGATGAAGTCTTGGAGAAGATAGGGCAAGCCCGATATATGACTACTATTGACCTGACAAAGGGGTATTGGCAGATCCCCTTAGCACCCTCGGACAAGGAAAAAACGGCGTTCGTATCCCCTTCAGGCCTGTATCAATTCACGGTGCTCCCTTTCGGGCTTCATGGTGCCCCAGCAACGTTCCAACGACTAATGGATCAACTACTAAGACCCTACCATGATTTTACAGCCGAATATCTTGATGATATTGTTATTTTTAGTTCTACCTGGTCTACCCACCTCCTTCACCTGGATAAAGTGTTCTCCGCACTATCCGCGGCCGGGCTTACCGCCAACCCAAAAAAATGTATACTAGGGCAGACCCAGATAGCCTACCTAGGTTACGTTATTGGGAATGGGCTCTTGAGTCCCCAAAAGGATAAAGTAGCCACCATTCGACATATTCCCCTCCCTACCACAAAGAAGGAACTTCGCTCCTTTCTGGGGCTAGTTGGATACTATCGAAGGTTCATCCCTCAATACTCTACTATCACAGCCCCCCTTACGGACCTCCTAAAAAAACAATATCCGACGGTCCTACCTCCTTTTTCCCCCTCCCAACTTCAGGGATTCCAGTGGCTCAAGGAAGCCCTTACAACCGAACCAGTATTGCGTTGTCCCGATTTTGCCAGGCCCTTCCATCTTTTTACGGACGCATCCAATGTCGGGTTAGGGGCCGTGTTGGCACAACCTGACCGCCAGGGACATGAACATCCAATAGTCTACATCAGTAGGAAGCTATTACCTAGGGAAACGAACTACCCCACTATAGAAAAGGAATGTTTGGCCATTAAATGGGCAATCGAATGTTTGCAGTATTACCTCCTGGGACGCCCATTCATCCTCTTCACCGATCATGCGCCTTTGACATGGTTGGCTTCCCATAAAGACACCAATTCCAGAGTACTCCGCTGGTTCCTTGAACTGCAACCCTTTACTTTTCAGATCCGCCATATCCCTGGGGCTCGCCAATGTCCCGCAGACTTCCTCTCCCGCTGCCCTGACTCCTCGGGCCTATACCAGTCCCGATCGTGGGAAGGGGTGTGTAGGAGAGCGCCGGAGGAAGCCCAATCATGGCGCTCTCCGAACGCCTCGCCAGATCGACAACCCCGTCGTCATGGAGACGCATCGGGAAGGAGGCGGAAGTCGGCCCCGGAGTTCCGGGTTGCCGAGAGTGAAGAAGGGCACGGCGGGACGAGACGGGACTCCTCCTCAGGACGTAAGATGGACCCCGAGGGAGAGACGGCCGGAAAGCGCGAGACGAGGAGAAACGGAGAGCCAGACGCCCGAGAAGAGACGGAGAGAAGCGTCAACCCGGAATACCCGAGAAGAGAGACGGAAGAAAGGACGGAAGAGCCACCCCGAGAGGAGACGGAGGACGCGACAGCCTGCCACGGCCCAGGAGGGTCGTGGCTGGACAAGGTACGTGCCTTAGTAAAGGGCCACAGCAGAACCCAGGGAAGGGGAAGGGTAGGAGGAGAGGGGAGGACTGAAAAGGGGGAGGAAAGAGGAGGAAGGGAGACAGGGTGACTACCTCTAAGGAGAGAGCGCCTGAAGCGGGGCAAGTTCCCTGGGCACCCTAACAACCACGTATGCTGCCTGACACTAGGAAAGAAACCCATTCACCTCCCCACTAAAAAGGATAGAGTAACCCTTCCGTCACTTCCCCCCCCCCTTTCTTAGTTCACCTCCTCTCCCATACCCCCACACAGAACCAAAACCGTGCTTACCCTCCCCACTTACCGACTGCCACCTTGTTTTTGTTCTTCCGAGGAAACCTGCCGCCAAGATACCGGAACACGCCACCTGGAAGGAAAAGGAAGGGAAAGGAATTAGCAACCCACCTGAGACGGATAGAGACCAGAGAGGGAGAAAAGGAAAGGAAAACAGAACCCAGAACCACCGGTTACTCACAGACTGTTCTAAGTTATTCTCCCCCTTATCTACCGCCAAGAACAATAAAAAGCACGTAAACCCCTATAAAGGGTAGTTAACCTCAGTGTTTGTGTCCTCTATCACCCCTACACCACACCCATCGCCTACATATCCCAACAGAGAGGAGAAGTGCAATGAAATTGTCATGTCATTACCCACCCATATGGCGTGTTTTTATTTGTGATAACCTTGGTCAAAGGTTAAAAACTGTGGTTTTCATAATTTAGGTGTTTTGCACTTCACAGAAGTAAGAGGCTTGATAGCCTGTTCGCTTATTGTGGTTGTTGATAGGAATTTGGGAAGGTGAGCAAGCTCTCTCTTCTCATTTTCTTTACTGGTACACATACGTACTGGCTGAATTTGGCACAAGGGTGATTGATGGTTCAATATATAAAATTGTATTAACAAGAAATTTCACAAAAATGAAAGCCACTGTTAATAATTGATGTGTCAAAAAACTGAACCAATAACACACAGCTTGTGAGCTGTAAAGCCACAACAAGGCACCAACCTCTTTACATTCCATTCACACTTCTTTCATATGTGACACACACAAGATCACTCACAATGCCAGCCACGGGCTCAGGACATTACAACATTCACAACAAGAGACAATATAGAGACAATGTACACCCTGGAAAAGAAAGATAGAAAAAGACAATTATTATTGCACAACCATATATTTATCAAGTCACACACACATACTGGTTGGATTTGGCATGAGGTTGAGTGCTGGTTCAGTAGAACAAATTTTATTAACAAGAGATTTCACAAAAATGAAATGTACTGTTAATAATAGAAAGGTAACAAAAACAATGACTCACTGCTCATGAACTGTAAAGCCACATCAGGACATCAACCGCTTTACAGACTATTCACACTCCTTTCATATGTGGCACACAAAAGACCATTTACAACACCAACTGTGTGCCCAGCACATTACAACACTCACATCAGCAGACAGCACCATTCAAATGAACATCACTTTCATATGCCCACACGCCTGACACAGCAATCACACCGGCTGATGGAGTGTGTGGACTGGTGTTTGGTTACCAGTATGTGTAGTGACTGGCAGCAAGTCACTACTCACACACCATTAGCCCAGCACCAGCTCACACACACCACCAGCCAGGCGTCAGCTCACACACTCTGCCAGGCAAGCACCAGCTCACTCACGCTACAAGCCAAGTGCCAGTCCATGCATATCACCAGCCAAGCGCCAGTTCATGCACACCACTGCCAAGCGCCAGTCCATGCACACCACCATCAAATCTTATTAACAAAAAAGAAAACACAAACCAATTGTAAGTAAAAACAAAATTACAATCACAACAGCTCTAAGTAAATATATGACACTAATGTCAACCATGAAACTGAGCAAAAGATATAAAATGATACAGACCAGGCAACGCTCATGGGTGCTCCCAAAACTCCTTCTGTGTGTGGTACATTTGAAAACAAGTGGGCACACACAGGCGAGGTCTAGAAAGACAATTGGGGCAGTGCATATGACTCTCCTTCCGCATGCATCTTCATATACAGACTCTACATCTCTTACAGGGATTGTTTTGTTTGGGCGTGGGACAAATGCGATCAGCAAAGTGGCGTTCTTTCAATCTAAACACATTCTTCACCCCTCCAGCTCCAGGAACACTTACCTGTTCCACTACAGCAAGGCTGCCTATCACAGACTCCTGAACTTCAACAAAAGTCATTTTGGACTTTGGAGAACAATCCTTGAAAACAACAAAAGCATTAAAGGTTTCTAAATGGAAGACATGGATAGCCAACTTCGTATACCAAATGTAAGACTTACAAACAGCAGTGTAAGATTCCAACCTCTGATCAACTCTATCTATTGTAGTCTAAAATGCACGCAGCAACCTGACATCAAACAGTCACAAGTGAAGTATTTTCATCTTGCAAGTGGACATCTCTCCTGTCTGCAAATTTCACAACTAGCAGTTCATCACTTTGCAAGGCACGGCACTGTCCCCTCTCAAGTTTTTTACAAACAAGCTCCTTTGGATAACCTCTACAGTGAGAGCAGACTGTGGCACAAGCAACAGTGTCCACTTTGAACAATTCCCTGAAAAATTGCACATCAGTATAGCAGTTATCTCGGTACGAATTGTGACCTTTGTTAAAAAGTCATCTACCAAGTTAAAGAGACTCTTTCTGCAACTAACAAGCAATTTAGCAATTTAAGGTTTTAGAATACTCTTGGAGGAAGGCCTATGACCCCCTTCTAAAGGTTCAATACAGGGCAGCCATAAAATCCTACCAAAAATTCATTTCTAAAACAAAGACTGACTATTTCACCAATAAAATCAAGAACAGCACAACCCTACCAAAGAAATGTTCATGCTACTAAACAGCCTTTTGAAACCAGTACTTTCAGATGACCGTACTGTTATGTCCAATATACATTGCTAGAAGTTAGTAGACTATTTTGTGGGCAATATAGGGGATATTTAGACACAGTTTCTCTCAGACGTTTCTACTGGTAAGTTGAAGGAGGTAACATCATCCCCTCTTGGATTTGTCGGAACTGACTACCATCTGTCGTAAAGCCACATCTGGGTCTCTGCAGACCCATTAAAATCTGATTTGTTTCTTTAGCTTGCAGACCCCCTCCTCCCACTCTGCTTACAAGTTATATATTTCTGTCTCTCCTCAGCTCAGGTTCCTTGTAAGTGGAAACATGGTAAGGTTTTTCCCCTCTTGAAGAAGACATCTCTATTTTGCTTCTGCCTTTTTTAGCAAAGGTTACAGAGAAGTACGTGAACGGCATTTTGGCAAATTACCTGGATGATGATCATATTTTGGATATCTCCCAGAATGGCTTCAGGCCAAGGCACAGCATAGAATCTGCACTTCTTGCGGTCACTGAGAAACACCGCTGTGCCCTAGTTGAAGGCTGTACATCTGTTCTGATCTTGCTTGATTTGAACGCCGCTTTTAATGCAATATCCAATAAAATTGTAATACAGTACCTACAGAGCAACGCCATAGGCGGGGCGGCACTGTCCAGGTTCATCTCTTTTCTATGAGAACACTCTTTTCAGGTTATCTCCCCTCCTTTTAATTCTGATACACATATTTTAAAGCATGGTGTTATGCAAGGGTACTGAGTAAGCCCTACCCTCTTTAATGTGTATGCCCAAGTGCTTGCACAGGTCATTGAATCCACAGGAATGGCATTCCTATCCTACGCTGATGACATGCAGCCTGTGCTCTCCCTAACAAATAATCCCTCACTTGACCGCAACAACTTCCAAAAAGGACTGTTAGCGGAGGTAGAGTGGATGAATGTAAACCGTCTCTGCCTGATTACTAATAAAATGGAAGTGTTCCTTTTAGGCAAAGATTCCTATTTTTGGTGTGACTACTGGTGGCCTACCTCCCTTGGGGCTTCCCCCTCACCTAAACCTCCTGTACAAAAGTAGTGTCATTGTGGACAACTCTTTGACCTTTGAGGCCCAGGCCAGCTCAATCCCTGGAACTTTCTTTAGGCTCCTGAGAAGTATTAAAACTATTCATGTTTTTTTTTTAATTACAATATGCAACAGACTATTTAGGCGGTAGTTCTATCCCAGTTGGATTGCTGTAATATCATGTACTTAGGAGCTAACAAGTCAGTTATTAGAACACTGCTATTTTCACTCCCAAAGTTCTGTTCTATGTCTAGACTTTTGTATAAATTACACTGGGTCTCGGTGGAGAAGTGCATATATTTTAAGGCCTTGTGCATGGTTCATAAAATTCTGTATTCCCCGGGGGTTCCTATTTTGTCTAAACTGGTTCTTATGTATCTACCCTCCTGTGCCCTGTGCTCAGTGGATCTTAATCTGGCTGAGATCTGGTGGCCACTCCTTTCGAGACAAAGCTCCTGCCTCCTGGAATTTGCTACCTTTTTACATCAGGAACACTGAGAAACACCTGCATTTTAGGATGATTTAAAAGAATTGGGGACATATTTAAGAAAAGTGGTGCTGCACATAGTACTGCACCACTTTTTTTGCGCCCCATTAATGCCCCCTCACACCACCTTGTGTGCGCCATATTTAAAATATGGAAGACCATGGCTGTAGTTAGGAGACTAGCGTCAGAAGTTTTAATCCAGAGCTTTGCAGTATTAGCATAAAAAATGTTGATGCTATTCCTGCAAAGCTCATTGAGGCCAATTGAAATCAATGGTGTGCATCCTTTTAACACCTGCTCTGAGCAGGTTTTAAAAGGGCCGAAACAAAAGACTCAAAGAAATCTGTTAGATTTGTTTGCGCCATTTTTTCACCCTCGACAACGGGGAACGCCCCCTTTGCAGACATTATGCCTGTTGCAGGCATAATGTAGCTCAAAAGGTTACAAAGTGGCGCATTGAATGCATTGTGCCCCTTTGCAAATATGGCGTGGGGATTTTTACCTCGTTAGGCCACATTAGCATACAAAAAATGATGCTAATGTGGTGCAAGGAGGTGCTAGCAGCTCCTAAATATGCCCCTTGGCTTTTTTCTCTTTAGCACTTTGCAGGGCGCTCTCTTCACCTTTAGCAGTAGCAGGTCCTACCCCCACTCAGGCTTGGTGCTGGGAAGCCCATTGCCGGAGCAGCCATGGACTTCACACATCTCTTAACATAACATAACATAACATAACATTTTCTTACTAACTCTGAAAGTGGACAGTCACAAAGGGGGGTCAATAGTAGAATCCCTGCCAGTATACACCCAGAAATTATAGACATATTCTGTACTACTCTCAGACAGCATATACATCTTAAATCCATAATGTGCTCTCTTGCTAGGAATGTACCTCCTAAAAACCAGACAGCCTTTGAACAAAACCAAACACTCAACCACAGCTATTTCTTTTCCTGGAATATAGATCTGCGAAATTCGATCTACAAAGTGATCAAAGACTGGCCGAATTTTAAAAAAAAGTCTCAATCAGTGTGATTTCCTGGCAAAGCTAAAGCATTATCAACAAAATGTAGCATCCGAACCAGAAGGAAATACTGATCACAACTCATGATTGCTGGAAGTCTGGCAAGGGGCTGGTAGATCAATATGAAGACAGCAACAGCTTCCTTTTCAAGCCCATCAAAAACATTAAGCCCAAGATCTTCTTTAACTCTTCCAGATTTGTGGGAGTCCACAGGGAACTCTAGAGTGGGGCTTAAGTCTGGCACAGGTGTACCTCAAATACTGTTCAGCATACAAATTAGTCTGCTCAACAATCTCACCCAAAAATACATCGTCCATAAACAAGTGAAAGAAATTTATAGGCAAAACCTTTTCAGTATATACTCTAAACCATGTGACACCAGCAAAGGGAGGCAAAGCCAGCTGCACCATGTTTGGGGCAACCCAGAGTTCAGCTCTTCCAAAGGGAAGCTTTGCAGCCCCAGGCTGCAATCCAGATGTCTCTTTCTGCATATCAGTGTCCTCCTAAAAAACAGACACTTCATCTGCACTGAGAGTGGCTTCATTATTAGACGATTCCTATTGGGCAGAAAATTTACTGCCAGAATCTTGCACGTCCTCCTCTGCTTTAGATGCAGAGTAGGTCTCATCATCATAGTCAGAGGAAGAGGAAGATTCAAAAAGCATACCGACAAGCTACTTAGCAGCTAACAATAATCCTTACTAATTAAAGTAACTTGATTAACAAGGCAACAACAACCAACACTGTGTAAAATAAGTAATAAACAAAGTGAGTCTTTATCACAAAGAACTACATACTCAAATACAATACCACTCACTCACCAGAGACAGCTAAACTCACAACCACATACTCTGCACAGACACAAGCAAGGACCAATGATATCCCACTAAAAAAGAAAAGCAAAATAAAAGTGCACATAAGACAACACAATACACATCATGAAGAAATCCAAGGAGAATTTCACACACAATAAAACATTAGTTAAATATGCTGCTATTATTACACCATGTACAAAAAACACATTCATCCATGGCAATGATACTCATTTGTAGTAAAAAATACAAAACTGTGTTCTTACCAAACACATGCAACTACGCAAAATGCAGATCTACCACTGCTGAAACCAGAAGAAGGAGTCACAGCAAAGGATTCAAAAGCTTTGCACTAGAATAAACAGGAGTAATACAACATTACAATCACAAATGCAAATAATATGCCAGTCCATACACACCGCCAGACAAGCTAGGAGACAGATGGGTCTGAAAATACAGACAAAACATTAACTTCCAAAAGGGGTACAGCCCTTGCCCAAGGGGCCACACCACACAACAATCCCAACTTATGGAATAAAACATACCTGATGTCTAGTGGCTTCTGCCCCCTTGGAGACAGATGGGCCTAAAAGAATAAGACTGATCTGCCCCAAGGGGGGCAGAAACGGCCAAAATGATCAGCCCCTAAAGAGGAGCGACCCTTGTCCAAGGGGCTGCTCCCCAACATTGTAATCACACATAACAAAATATCCCTGGTGGGCTAGGCATATCTGTCCCCCTCGGGCAGATGGGTCTAAAAAAAGGCCGGTTTGCCCCTAAAGGGGGGCAGAAATGGCCAAAATAATCACCCCTTAAAGGGGATGGCCCTTGCCCAAGGGGACGCTCCCCAATATTGTAATCACACACCAAAAATATCCATGGTAGCCTAGCTAGCGGTTTCTGCCTTGGGGCAGATGGGCAAAAAAAAGTCTGTTCCGGCCAAAATAATCATCTCTAATCATCCCTAAAGGGGAGTGAATTTTGCCCAAGTGGCTGCTCTCCAGCATTGTAATTACACACAAAAAATATATCCCTTTGTGGCCTAGTGGTTTCTGTTGCCTTTGGGGCAGATGGGCCGAAACAAAAGACTGAATTGCCCCAAAGGGGGGTAGAAACTGAACAGCCAAAGTACATGCTCTCCAAAGGAAAGCAAACCTTTCCCAAGGGGTCATTCCTTGACATTTCCATTACATTAAAAATAAGCAAAATTCCTGGCAACTAGTGGGCATTCCTGCTGCACGATCACAGCCCCATGTGCGGCTGTGCAGCAAATGTAGAGTAATTATTTAATGCAACCATGCCATTCTCACCAGTGATTTTGTTTTTGATAAGTCACACTGCATCGACAGAAAATGTGCTAGACTGTAATCCACCAATAAACATATTTATTTTTGCATCCTATATCCTAACATTTTCTGACATTACATTAGATTTTACATTACTGATACTGCTTCTTGAGATATCAGCACTGCTACTCTTTCACAATACATTTGCTGGCCTGCATTTATGTTTAAAAAGGCTTTATAATGAGAAGAAAGTGAACATTAGACACTAAAGCAGTGAAAAGCAAAAATCATAATAAATAAAAAGGTTTAATGTGCATTGTAATAATATGATAATAACAATACTACTATAAAGTAAGCTTGAATAATTGGTGATATGATATGAGCCTATTTTAAAGGATTTTGTAGATTTTTCTAGGAAGTATAGTGAGGGGAAGGGGATAAGGAAAGTGAAAGAAGGATGAGGGTACTATCTGAAACAAAATCTAAAAAGATCCATATCACTAACAATTTTGCATATTTACCAGTAATTGTATAAAAAACAAACAAAAGTTCACATTGAATATAGAAACATAAAAAAATTGGTATACAGAGAATTTAATAATATTCAGGGAGGTTGGAAAGTATGGAACGATGAAGGTTGTATAATGTTAGAGTGAGCACTAAGGACATTTAAAAAGGTGGTAAGCGGTATCCATAGCAAATCCTCTTTATGTGATAGAAGTATGGGTTCTGTCTAACGTCTGTCCAACCAATGGTGATGACAGACTGAATACTACCAGGCTGTATAAGATATGTTAGATGTACAGTTCCAGTTAATGGTAATCTGTTGAAAAACAATGGGAATTAAAAGGTAGAATAATTTATTATTGGAAACAGTAGTTTGCCAGTCCTCATGAAGCCTACCAACAAAACGAGAAGCAATAATCAAGAGAATGTTAGTTTGTAATATGCAAAATATTTGTGTCCAAACCTGACGCAAAAAGAGAATAGTGTTAGGACATACAAATAGCATGTGTTTGAGATCACTATCTGGAAGTAAACAGGACCAACATTTGGAATCCAGTGCAGAAACAAAATGAGACTTGGAGTATGGAATAAGATAAAGTCTAATATAAACAAAAAATAATGTCAGAGTGAAAGTAGTCTTTCTATAAGTTTTGTGAATTTTAAGCCATATCTTGCCCAAAGAGAAGTTGGCCGAAATTGTTTTCCCGCAAGGATTCCAATGAAGAAGTAAGTGTTAGAGACAGAGAAGAAATTAGCAATTTGAAGATGAGACAGGCTTTGGGTCTACTGAACAACATATGAAGTAAAGAATAAGTTAAAGGAGTTTCAAGAGAACTATCAGACTAAGTTATGAGAATGTCTAAAAGTATGTTCATTAAAGTGGAATGTTTAAATTAGGTACTAAGCTTGCTTTGTCTTAGCCCATTTATTTTATTATTTCTATTAACATGGCTGCTATTGTTTACAGTTAGAGAAATGTTTTTATTTGTGTTACCTGTGTCACTCTGTGAAGGCGTCACTATCAGCGTCATAATCAAGTGATGCATGCAGGTATTCTTGTCATGTCCCTTTCCCACTTACGTGTGACAGGAACATAATATACATTTGATGGGAATTGTTTACATAATTGCCCCCACAAGCCTGCCCCCTTATCTATTGTTTGTGAACATACCTGCGTCAGGGGTCCCACATAATCAGTTTAAATACATATCACACAGACAAGGTTATCAGAGGGATTCCTACCAGATGTCATCCACGCCATCTATGCCATCTACACTGCGCATCACCTAGCTGCAGAAATCAGCTTCGTATCCCCACAGAGTCTGACCTAGACCTCATTCCAGGGAAACAAGGTTTGAGGGGCGCTTCTCATGGACATAGTACTGGCAGATTAGGTTTATCACATCTAGCTCTCATTAGGTTAGGGATTAGGGTCTCTATGCTAGGGATTTTCAATTTCATGTCCCAAAGACCATGTCTCTGACTCAGTGTACAGCCTGGGTGGCTCTCCCTGGCAGAAGTCTACTCACCAACTCCGGTCCCGTTCGCACCGCAAAGGTTTACAGGTGCGCCCTGAGCGGGACGGTCCAGAGCTGGGAGCCCGTCAGTTGATGGAGGGCTGAGCACGGAGTGGCTTTCTACTTGGTTTCCTGAGCGGAGAGGATTCGGAAGCTGAAGGGAGGAGCCAGGATCCTTGAGGACTGCGAGGCGTGAGGTGAGCACCGGGAGCACCAGGAGCCATAGCCACAACGCATCACAGCATACTGCGGCAGCTGTGCTCCTTTCTGTACCTGCTGGGACCCATCTGGGGCCTGATACAGCTGCGAAAACAGCGACAACGAGAAAAGCAAGAGTGGTTAAAAAAGCAATGAGCATGGGAGGGCAGCGTCTGTGTCCGCGTCCGCCTGGACCAGCTGCTGAGGGAGCGAGCAGACCCACGAGGTAACAAGTTACCTTGAAGCTTTTAGATATTTGATATATTGAGATATTTTGTGACATTTGGGACACACTAAGGGGGTCATTCTGACCCCGGCCGGCAGCGGTAGCCGCCAGCCTGGCTGGGACCGCCAGAAGACCGTCCCGCGGTCAAAAGACCGCGGCGATCATTCTGGGTTTCCCACTGGGCTGGCGGGCGACCGCCAAAAGGCCGCCCGCCAGCCCAGTGGGAAACACCCTTCCACGAGGAAGCCGGCTCCGAATGGAGCCGGCGGAGTGGAAGGTGTGCGACGGGTGCAGTAGCACCCGTCGCGAATTTCAGTGTCTGCTAAGCAGACACTGAAATTCAAAGTGGGGCCCTCTTACGGGGGCCCCTGCAGTGCCCATGCCATTGGGCACTGCAGGGGCCATTGGGCACTGCAGGGGCCCCCAGGGGCCCCACGACACCCCTCACCACCATCCTGTGCCTGGCAGTCGAAACCGCCAGGAACAGGATGGCGGGGAGGGGGTCGGAATCCCCCATGGCGGCGCAGCAAGCTGCGCCGCCATGGGGGATTCCTCAGGGCAGCGGAAAACCGGCGGGACACCGCCGGTTTTCCGGTTCTGACCGCGGCCATAACGCCGCGGTCAGAATGCCCTCAGGAGCACCGCCAGCCTGTTGGCGGTGCTCCCGCCGACCCCCTAAGTCTTCGCATATTCCCCTGCGCAAGTTTCACCTCACAACATAAGACTGATACAAGTACAGCTGTGACTCACGCTCACGCCGGTCTGTGCCCCATGCCTACTAACCAGCACTCTGCAGTTCCCCCTGGAGGGGGCAGGTAGTGGATAGCGGGGGGCAGTAAAAAGTAGCAAAGGCAGAGGGAGTGGCAGAAAGTGGCAGTAGTGGCAGTAGTGAAGAGAGACATGGCACAGCAGTGGAAGCAACAGCCTGATGGAGCACGTGAGACACGGTGAGGTGTCATGGCCAGTCTCGACAATTAAGCAACCAGTGAGACTGTTCTTTCTGTGGCCAAGCCCAGCCATTTTTTGTCTCCGGTAATCTGCTAGTCCAGCCAGTGGCTAGTGGTTCCACCCACCCTGTACCCTGATACTTTTACCTGGGCCCGGGAGCACTACCAATTTGCAAATCAAGTGCAGGACAGGCAAAGATAAGGAGTCCTGGGAGAACTAAAGTGGGGGCCTGGGAAGGTAAAGATCAGAGCCGAAGGCCTCTGAGGTGGAACGGAAGCGGTTGGCATTAGGCCAATGTGGCTTTTTTCTCTCAGGGGGCCCGCCCTCACCGGCCCTTACCCAAGAATCCCCCATAGTCTGGTGCTTGGAGTATTACCACAGGCGGTAGACATAGAGCATATAGCATACAGCATACCGGCGAGTAAAGCTTGGTCACGTGGTACGTTTGGCACAAAGAAGGGACCGAAGGCAGCCCTAAAAATAAAGGAAGTCATGAATGTGAGTCAGCCTCCGGGGGTAACAGTTTGCAGCCCAGAAGGAAGGAATATACTCGAGACATTACAACAAGAAGATGTCCAGAGAGACAATGGAGAAAGATCTGCTGTAACCCCACTGGCGGTGTCAATTAAAGAATTTGTGGGGAAATATTTTAAAAAGACTCACCGTGTGTCAAAGGTGATAAAGGGAAATAATATTTTTGATTCTTATCAGAGTGAAATTGAACAATCCATAGGGAATGACTCTCAGACCTCAGACTCGCTGCAGATAGAGGACTTATTCCTAGGGGAGGGCCCAGAGGAGATTATTGGCGGGAGGCTCTCGTTGGAACCTAGGCAATCCTCATCACCATGCCTTTCACACCAAGCAAGGGATAGCATTATACTAGAAGGGAGATCTTCATTTTGTTCTGCATTGGGAAAGGAAGAGAAGGAGGGCCCTGGGGGAGGCGTCAGAGGTGTAAGCAAAATAGATAGACACACTCTTGCCTTCTTCTCCTTTGGGTAGGCAGTCCACCCTTGCTTTAGATACCACTGCTGTACCTGCCGAATCCTTATTAGATGTCATTTTCCTAATGCAGAAAACCCTACAGGCAATTCTAGAGGTACTTACAGCAAATACTGGCTTGGGTAAAGTACATAAAAGTCAATTACAAGGGATAACAGAGGAGTTAAAGCAAATTACCAGCAGTATGACAGCACTGGTACGACCTGTGCCGGAAAGAAGGGTTCAAGAGACAGGAACCCTTGATGAATGCAGAGAAGGAGAGTTAGGAGACATAATAAAGTTATCAGAGCCTCAGTCAGTATATATTTCTAAACAACCAATGTTGGTGATACAAAGGAATCAATTGTGGGGGATGAGAGGATATAGACCCTACAGATCCTACCATAATCCCCAAAGAAGCAAACAGAGTAAGCAAAGAAACATCAGGAGCAAAAGGCCCATAGAGAGAGGGGCAAAGGTAGTCCGGGACAAGAAATTAAGTACAATCCAAGGATAAGAATGGGAAGCGGTTGCCCCAATTCGGGGGACATGCTGTATGTGTCTTCTTTATGTGGAACTAGGTGTACCACATAAAGAAGACATTCAGTTAGTAAAAGGAAAGAAGTGCCCCCAAAGAATGGTAATGGAAGAAAGAAGGGAAAGTGGAAAAAAAGGAAGAGAACAACGTTAGAAGACTGGTAAAAAGGGGCAAAAGTGGAGAAGTAGATAATTCAGTTTGTCAGGATTATGGGCCAGATGTAGGTAAGTAAGAAATTGCGACTTGCAATTTGCGAGTCATAGCGACTCTCAAAATGCAACTCGCAAACCGAGATGCAGAAAGGTGTCTCAGGCACCTTCTTGGACTCGCTATGGGGTCGCAAAGACCCACCTCAGGAATATTTATGAGGTGGGTCGCAGTTTGCGACCCCATAGCGAGTCTAGGCACTCACAGAGATGGTGGCCTGCTGGAGACAGCAGACCACCATGACTGTGACTGCTTTTAAATAAAGTAGTTTATTTTTTTCTTTTTGCAGCACGTTTTCCTTAAGGGAAAACGAGCTGCAAAAAGAAAAAATACCGAAACCATTTAGTTTCGGTTTTTTCAGAGTAGGCAGTGGTCCATAGGCCCACTGCCTGCTCTGAAAAATACTTTTTTGTGGCATTCACAAAGGGGAAGGGGTCCCATGGGGACCCCTTCCCTTTTGGGAATGAGTTACCATCCACTTCAAGTGGATGGTAACTGCGAGTTGGTTTGCGACCGCTTTCGCGGTCACAAAGCAACTCAACATCGCGATGCGGTCGCAAATAGGAAGGGAACACCCCTTCCTATTTGCGAGTCGGAATCATATTTTGCGAGTCGGTACCGACTCGCAAAATGTGACTCTGCATCACGTAAGGCCATTTGCGCCTCGCAAACTGCGTTTTTTGCCGTTTGCGAGGCGCAAAAGGCTTCCTACATCTGGCCCTTTATCACCACTAAAGGACCCTGGAAATGAGAGGAAGATGGACAAGTCGCAAATTGCAACTCTCTAAATTAGAAATCGCAAATAAGGATTCCTTATTTGCGATTTCTTAGCACATGTATAAAGCAATTCCTAAATGCAATTTTGGCATTTTGGAATCGCTAATTACCACCAAGTTGAACTTGGTGGTAACCATATGCAAAATGAAAAAATGCATTTAAAATGCATTTTTTAATTGTACATGTACAGCACACATGCCCTTTTGGCATGTGTGCACCTTACCTGTCCCCAGATTTTTTGGGGGGGTGCAGCAGAGGGGGCCTTAGCCCCCCCAGCACCCTGGGGTTTTGCATTTCCAAAATTGTGATTTCTGGTACAGAAATCGCAATTTTGGAAATGCAAAAAATTCGCACCCATAGCTGCGAATAAGGCTGGTACCGCAATTTGCGATTCGGTAATAGCATTTGCGATTTTTAAGAAATCGATGTTACCAAATCGCAAATGTGATATATGGCACTTTGCGAGTCGGAAATAGCGATTTCTTAAAAATCCCACCCCCACCCCTAACACCATACACACAAACAGATGCAACAGCATTACATATACACCCCGTAACCCTCAGGAATCACGCAAGGACAAAAGGAATGGAGTAAAATTAGTGTAATAGTACAGTTTTAGAAAAATACATACTTAATCAATAAACAGTATGTACAATATGTACAACATATATACAAAAGGAGGCACAATACCCACTCCTAAATGTCAGTGGCCCACTGGGCCAAAACACATAGGTCAAGGCCACACTTGACTCCTAACCTCAATACAGAGAGAACACTGCAGGGACACACAGTACCTCAGGGGGACAGGGAATTGGGGGCACCTCAGTCGGAAGATGGTACAACGCCACCGGCCTGGAGGGGGCTCCTTGTCCTCTGCTTGGTCCTAGGGAGTGCAAAGCCACAGTCTCTCAAGTGGGTGGTTTGCCCACTGCTTGGTCCTGGGGAGTGCAAAGCCACAGTCTCTCAAGTGGGTGGTTTGCACACTGCTTGGTCCTGGGGATTTCAAGGCCACAGTCTCTCTAGTGGGTGGTTTGCCCACTGCTTGGTCCTGGGTAGTGCAAGGCCACAGTCTCTCTAGAGGGTGGTTTCTTCCACTGGTTCTGGAGGGGTCCTTGTGCCCAGTGTGCTTCATCCTGGCAAGGAGGAGGTGAGTGGATTGCTTCTTCCACTGGTTCTGGAGGGGGCCTTGTGCCCAGTGTGCTTCATCCTGGCAAGGAGGGGGTGAGTGGATGCCTTCTTCCACTGGTTCTGGAGGGGCCTTGTGCCCAGTGTGCTTCATCCTGGCAAGGAGGGGGTGAGTGGATGCCTTCTTCCACGGTTCTGGAGGGGGCCTTGTGCCCAGTGTGCTTCATCCTGGCAAGGAGGGGGTGAATGGATGCCTTCTTCCACTGGTTCTGGAGGGGGCCTTTTGCCCAGTGTGCTTCATCCTGGCAAGGAGGGGGTGAGTGGATTCCTTCTTCCACTGGTTCTGGAGGGGGCCTTGTGCCCAGTGTGCTTCATCCTGGCAAGGAGGAGGTGAGTGGATGCCTTCTTCCACTGGTTCTGGAGGGGGCCTTGTGCCCAGTGTGCTACATCCTGGATGGGGCAAGGTCAGAGTCTCTCACCTGTGTGTCACACCGAGAGGTGTTGCAGGGGCCAGGACGCACTGCAGCCCATGTAGTCACCACTACACAATGTTCGCCGGTGGTGACGGCTGCTTAGTGGATGCCAGTTGTGCTGCAGGTGGCAGTGCTAACAGTGGTGGTGGTAGCCTCCAGGCCTTCACCTGCAGCCTCGGACAGCTGGCCACTGGGGCTGCTGCACCTGGCAGTGGTGCTTCTTGATTTGGGTGATTGCTGGTCTGAAGGTGTGCTTGGGATAGGCTGGGTGAGGGGATTGAGACTGGGAAGAGGAAGTTGGAGGGGGGAGGCTGGAGACAAGGACAATGGCTGCCATCAATGCGTTGGCCAGAGCCTGGAATGCTCTCTGTTGGGCCGTCACGCCAGAGTAAATGCCCTCCAGGTATGGATTTGTTTGTTGCAAATGCCCTGCTACACTCTGGATGGTATTCAGTATGGTTGACTGCCCAACAGAGATGGATCTCAGGAGGTCAATAGCCTCCTCACTGAGGGCAGCAGCGCTAACTGGGACAGAGCCTGGGGTGCCTGGGGCGAAGGAGATGCTCACCCTCCTGGGTGAGCTGGCACGGGAAACACACTGAGGGGCTGTTAGGAGGGCGGTGCTGGTACGGGGGTGGCGGCTGTACCTGTAGTTGGGGTGGCCACAGAGGTGTCTGCCGCCACCAGGGAGCTGCCATCAGAGGAGGTGTCGCTGTCGGTAGTGTCCCCTCCGGTCTCCATCGTGGTGCTTCCCTAACCCTCCGTCCCACTGGTGCCCTAACCGTAGGTAGATTCTGCCTCCAGGCCCATGTGGGATGTAACTCCCTCCGTCGCTGGTGCCTCTGCTCCTCCGCCAGATGATGCTAATGCACACAAGGACAGGGTGACAAAACAAAAAGGGGGTGAGAGAGAGAGGATACACTTGGTCAATGCCAGCAACAACACTACCGTTGGCGGACACAACTCAGAGGGAACAACCCTATGCACTAGGCCATGCACTACCAGTTACAATGCTAGTCACCAGCCCATGGAGTACAATGCCTAACGCTATTAGCTGCACACCTGAAACCCACAGGACCCTGCCCAGTAGTTGATGCCCCCAACATAATTGGGGTTTTGAGTGCATCTGAGCTTGCCCATCATTGAACATACCCTGCCATGTTCGCCCTGGCCTAGGGGCACCCACAGCCCATGTCCCCCACCCAGGTAATACCTTAACGCATGCAAAGTCATGATTCAGGATCTGTACTCACCCCCTTGTGGCTGCTGCGATACCTTCAAGCGCCCCTCCAACTCTGGACAGGCCACGCCAGGATGCAGAACATCAGGGGGGTCAGTATACGACGGGCTTCCCTTCGACGTTGGGAGGCCAGCCCCAGCTGGGCATCAACTGTCTTCCTTGCCCAGCGGCGCAGGTCCTCCCACCGTTTGCGGCAGTGGGTGCTCTGCCTGTCAAAGACCCCCAGGGTCTGCACCTCCTTGGCGATGGCACGCCAAATACCATTTTTCTGATGGGCGTTGACCTGCAGAAACAATATAGCAGAACAGTTATTAGTCATACCGTCCAGACTGTTATACTCATAGCCCAACATATCCCCCCATCCCCTTATGCACATACATTGACCACCACACATGCTGCACTCTGTCGAGGACTCCTCAGACCCCCCCCACAAGAGGCTTACACACACAACAATCAATACATTCATGGCCCACGCATCATGCTCACAGTGTACTCACCTGTTTGTCTGGAGGACCATAGAGTGAAGTGTACTGGGGTAGGACCCCACCCACCAGTCTCTGCAACTTCTCCGAAGAGAAGGCAGGGGCCCTTTGCCCAGACACTCGATCCATTGTCTCTTCCAGGCACAGGTCACTGCAGCACTTGCAGTGTAGGTCCTCTCCTGTTGAAGGACAGGTAGCAAGTGAGTGCACAGATAGAAAATCGTGGTCACGTCCGCAGCAATGCGTACCATCACCACCGGTGTACATCACCATTGGCTCCTGAAACCCATAGGGCCCAATGATAACCAATGCGGTGACCGCAATGGAGCACAACACCAGCGGAATTACCTCATTTCCACTTGGCCCTCCTCACAGGTCAGGCAGCCACCATTTCAGGGGGCCACAGGCCATGGCACCTAACTGCGTCACAGCAGACATTGGCACATCAACTGACTTACAAGTTCACATACTGTTTCTGTAAAGCAAAAATTGCATATTAATGTTGAAATATGTGTGAATATGACCTTCTGCTCACTGTTTTTCACCCTAGAGTTCAACCACTGAGGATGAGTAGGAGATGGAGACATCCCCCCGTGTACGGACCCCTGGTGGACCTGGCGACAATGGAGGACAGGCACATTATCCTGACCTACAGACTTGATAGGGCCACAATCCAAGAACTGTGTGCTCAATTGGAGCCAGACCTGATCTCAGCTATCTGCCACTCCACAGGTATCCCCCCTCTAGTGCAGGTCCTGTCAGTGCTCCATTTCCTGGCAAGTGGTTCCTTCCAAGCGACAGTGGCCATGGCATCAGGGATGTCACAGCCAATGTTCTCAAACGTGCTAACCCGAGTGTTGTCTGCCCTGCTGAAACACATGCGCAGCTACATCGTATTCCCCCAGGTGGAGGATTTGGCCACAGTGAAGGCTGACCTCTATGCACTGGAACATATCCCCAACATCATTGGTGCCATTGATGGTACACATATTGCATTTGTCCCCCCCAGAGAAATGAACAAGTGTTCATAAATAGAAAAAAGCTTTCACTCTTTGAATGTGCAGATGGTGTGTTCGGCGGACCAGTACTTCTCCCATGTCAATACCAAGTATCCTGGCTCTGTGCATGCTGCCTATATCCTGAGGAAAAGCAGTATCCTATATGTGATGGCTCAACTCCACAGCACCTGGTCCCACCCAGTTGATGTAGGTATATGAGTGTGGGTTTGGCCCTAAGGGTTAGTGTGTGGCTAACAGGTATCCCTCGATATTTGCAGGTGTCTCTGGTTACCCCAACCTCTCATGGCTACTGACCCCAGTGAGGAATACCAGGGCAAGGGCAGAGGAACATTACAATGAGGCACATGGGCGAACAAGGAGAATCATTGAGCGAACCTTTGGCCTCCAGAAGGCCAGATTCCGGTGCCTCCATCTGACAGGTGGATCCCTGTACTACTCACCCAAGAAGGTATGCTAGATCATCGTTGCATGTTGCATGTTGCACAACCTGGCCTTGAGACGCCAGGTGTCTTTTCTGCAGGAGGATAAGCCTGGGGGTGGTTGTGTGGCAGCGGTGGAGCCTGTGGGCAGTGACGAAATGGAGGCAGAGGAAGAAGATGTGGACAACAGAACTACACTAATTCAACAGTACTTCCAGTGACACACAGGTAAGACACTGTAACCTCACCTTCCATTACAGTTTTGTGTTTGACATTGAACATGGCAGCCTGAATTCCCTATTTCTATGGCCACTTACTGTACCCTTTGGCATCTCTATTTTCAAATCTCTGTGCCCACTCTGGCTCCTGGTGTGTTTACTGCTGCCCACTACAGGTCATACCTATGTGAATATTACTGTGCATTTGAATTGCAATGTTTACAGTTTGTGAAACTAATACATTTGTCAAACAATTGACAGACTCCATGTTTGATTTTGTTCCAAGGGTGTTTATTTTGGTGCTAATAAGTGGAGGGGGTATTGCAATGGGCTGGGTTGCTGATGAGGAAAGTCCAGGGTAGAGTCTAGTCCATTTGTATCAAAGGTGCATTGTCCAAGGGGGCATAGGAAGGGGAGCAATAGCAGTTCAAAGTGGACAGGATGACAGAGTGGGACACAAGGGTGACAATCAGGAGAGTCTCATTTACTGGCGGGGTCTTGGCAATGTTCTCTGGCTTCTGCCTGGATCGCAGGGACCGTTTGCGTGGTGGTTCTCCTTCTGCAGGGGGTGGGGTGCTAGTGGCCTATTGTGCCTGTGGTGGAGCCTCCTGTCCACTAGCGTCGGCGGAGGTGGAGGGCTATTCTTCGGTGTGGCTAGTGTCAGGGGCCTGTTGGTGTGCCACTGCCTCCCTCATGATGTTGGCCATGTCTGCCAGCACCCCTGCAATGGTGACCAGGGTGATGTGGATGTCTCTCAGGTCCTCCCTGATCCCGAGGTATTGTCCCTCCTGCAGCCGCTGGGTCTCCTGCAACTTGGCCAGTATCTGGCCCATCGTCTCCTGGGAATGGTGGTATGCTCCCAGGATGTTGGTGAGTGCCTTGTGGAGAGTCGGTTACCTGGGCCTGTCCTCCCTCTCTCGCACAGCAGTCCTCCCAGCTTCCCTGTTGTCCTATGCCTCTGTCCCCTGAACCGTGTGCCCACTGCCACTGACCCGAGGTCCCTGATCGTCCTGTGTTTGTGGAGTTGCCTGGGGTCCCTGTAGTGGTGGACACACTGCTGATTGATGTATCCTGGGGACAGAAGGATTGGCCTGCTGAGTGGGTGCTGTGGTGGTGTTTCCGGAGGGGGGGGAAGCTCTGTGGTGGTATGGGACTGTGCCTGGGTAACCGACTGTCCAGAGGTCCCTCATGGCCCAGGATGGTCATCGTGATCCAGGCGTGCAGAGCTGCTGTCATCACTGTGGGACTCTTCTGGGGGGGGACTGGATGTGGCTGGCACCTCCTCTCCAGTGACGTTGAGTGGGGGTCCTGTGGGGATGTAAATACAGTGTTATTGTATCTGCGTGTGCCATCTTGTGCATGCATATGTTTCCCTCTATGGTTGTTATTAGCAAGGCAGCTTTGGCTTGTGTGAGTTGTGATTGGTTTGGCTAAGTGATTGTCACTGGTATGCATGCTGTGGTGATGGGTGTCCATGCAGGTCTGTGATGGGGGTCCATGCATTGGTGTAGCATGCAGGGCTTGGCATTGGGATGAGTAGGTTATGATGGTGGAGTATATGTGAGGAGGTGGAGTGATGGGAGTGATGATAGGGGTAGGAATTTGTGATGGCATGCCGGTAGAGGCAGTGTAGATTTGACTTACCAGAGTCCAGTCCTCCTGCTACTCCTACCAGGCCCTAAGGATGCATGGTTGCCAAGACGTGCTCCTACCATGTTGTTAGTTGTGAGGGAGGAGGTGGGGGTCCACCGCCTTTCCTCTGTGCAGCTATCTGGTGTCTTGCAACCACGGAACCCACCTTCCCCCGTAGGTCATTCCACCTCTTCCTGATGTCATCCCTTGTTCTGGGGTGCTGTCCCACGGCGTTGACCGTGTCCACGACTCTCTGCCATAGCTCCATCTTCCTTCCAATAGATGTCTGCTGCACCTGTGATCCGATAAGCTGTGGCTCTACCCATATGATTTCCTCCACCATGATCCTTAGCTCCTCCTCTGAGAACCTGGGGTATCTTTGTGGTGCCATGGGTGTAGAGTGAGTGGTATGTGTGAAGGATTGTGGGGTGATGTGTTGGGGTGTGTGCTGTGAGGTGCCTGGATGGTGTATTGGTGATGGTGTTTTGTTGCTCAGATTCAGTGGATGCTCGTGGCTTGTCTCTCTCTCACTTGCCAAGATCTTTGGGTCGTAAAGGGTTGTGGGTATTGTGAGTGTGTGTTTTATAGTGGTTTGTGGGTGTGGGTGTGGTCTGTGTATGTGTGTCAGGTGTGTGTAGTTTGAATTGTCCAATGTGGTGTTGTTTTGTTAGTGTGTGTGTATTTTGAGCACAGTGGTGTTTACCACCAATGGTTTACCGCGGTTGAATGACCGCCACAGTGATTAGTGGGTCATGATGCTGTGGGCGTAGTTCTGTTGGCGTAACAGTGTGGGTTTTGGTACCGCCAGTTTATCACTGACATTCGGGCTGGTGGACTTGTGTGTGTGTCTGTATAGTGAAAGATTTCTATGTATGGGTCATAATATGGGTAGCGGTATACCGCTGCGGTCGCGATATGTTGGCGGCAGTCAGCATGGCGGTAAGTGGCACTTACCGCCAATGTTGTAATGAGGGCCATAATTCCATAATAACTCTACGTTTATTACCTATTAAACTAAAGATCATATCCTCATAATTTTTACCTTATCCCAATCATAATACACAATCCCAATCTCACAATGTTATCTAAAGTTATTTACACACACACACGATCCAAATATTATATTGCAAAAGAGACAGTTTCAGATAGATCATCCTATCTAAGCAAGCTAAAAATTAAATGAAACATACGTTGCAGGGGGGGACTATTTGGAATCTCACAAATGGTAGAAGGGGGAGGCACATTGGACACACTGAATGCATGCAAACGGGTCACATCGGGATGCATAAGGCTAAAACCAAAAGGCCCCATTGCCACCCAAGCTACACATTTAGTGGCACTCTGGTGGCGATATGCACTCCGACATATAAACAACCTGGTCTTACACCACTTACTGTGGCTAAACACCACCGTGTAAATATGGCCCCTATACACGCAGCACTATGCCTGGAAGGGGTGTGCAATCAGGGTGTCCGAGGCTGTGCCACAACAACACCCATTGCATAATGATGTTCCCCCAGATCCATTACAGCATGTTCACCACTGGGACTAAAGCCAATACCACCCCAGGGTTGGTGTCAGGATGGCACAGCCAGGCAAAAGGCTTCTCATCCTCCTCATGCCCATGCTCTGCTTGTGTGTGCTGCATCCTACAGCACACACAGAAATGCCACCTTGTCATAATAGCTTGTTTACGTGCAGGAAGGGACGCCTTCCTGCATATCAACAAACTATACCCTCCCCGCAGGCACCCTTGAACTATGATGCAAGGATGCCTGCTTTGGTGCAGGGAGAATGAGTCTGAGTAGGCATTGGGGGAAAAGCAGGGGTGTGGCATCTTCCAGAAGATCCCTGCATTTCAATCATGGCACAGCGCAGCGCAGCACAACTATCAGTGCCACTGCACCCAGCTGCACCACATATGAACAATTCAGGGCCTCACTGTGCAACATGTGGAATGCAAGCCATACAGGGTGACCCAACACACCTCCATCTGCCATTTTAGAATGGGAACATTCTGAAATGGCACATGGAGAACAGGAACAAAAGTGAGCTCATACAACATATGGCGCAAGTCTGTGATCATCATTTGTGATGCAGTACAAGTTGCTCCAACTTCCTCATGTTACAAGGTTGTCTGTGTTGCGTGAATGGTTACTGTTTTCTATAGACTGTCATAATCTCAATTCCCACCAATTGTCAATTTGGACACCTCCTCACTAATGTACACTTCTCCTACATGTACCTCACCCTTGGACTGTAGTACAAAAGGCTCTGGATCTCTCATGGGGTCTGTGAACTGGACATTGTATTGCATTGGTAAATACACTTGCACCTGCAAATAAATAATCTTGTTCACATGTATCATGTCAACTTTTACTGTGATCTATCACCTCAGCTAAATGTATGCGTTGTGTGAAGCTATGTTAATGAGTACATAACCTAATTACAGGTATGCCTTACTGTCAGACACAAAGCCACACACTAGGATTCTAACATGAAAAATGTGACAGATGGTGCAATGGGCTACAACCATGTATTGATCAGATATCCTTGTAAGCTGACATATGGCATGTATGGGTCAGAACCAAGTTCCTCGAATTTTCCCAGATGAGAGCAACAGTACAACTAATAAGTGTGGTTCAGGAGAGGCAAATTTGATCAATGATGGACAGCTGTCGGTGTGCCAGGATACATACCCTAAAATGGATAATGTTATATGCGCCACACTTTCCAGCAATAATTCTGACAGACCTCAGAGATGACAGTTGAATTTCCATACTTATCTGTCAAAGATTCCGTATACATAAACAATGTGAATGGCTGTAAATGTGGATGACAAATGTTTTGAGTAGCTGATGTCATTTTGCACACAATGTAAAAGGTCCTTGGTCATCCATGGAAATAAAACAAGAAAGCACACTCTACGGCATTCCTAACACTTGGCCAGTGCACACATGAGAACAGCCAGATACTCAATCAACATGGAGAGATAATTGTCTAATACTAACAGGATTTATTTAAACATATTAAGAACATCATATTAAAACTAGACCTAGACACTTCCCTACACTAAACTAACGTAAACTAACTTATCTTAACTTACCCCTACAGCTATCTATCCTAATCTAAACTTGTCTTAAACATGTAACACCACACTCTAAAATAGTCCCTTAACCCCACTTAAAAGACACGATATGAGTAGGGCAACTTAAACTAAGGCACCAACATAGCCTATATCCTAAACAAATATATTTTGTGAGTTTTTGTATAAACATAGAAACTCCTAGATAATCCCCCACCCAATGCCCCAAAATAAAAAACGTACTAAAAGCCACCCCAAACTATACTTACACTAACCTACAACTAACCTAAACTATTTAACTAACCTAACACTACTTACCTAAAAACCACTAAATAAGATAGCAATAGTAAAAGGGAGAAGGGAAGTAACTGGGCGGTTGTGCCACAAATTGTTTACATCCTCTTGTGTTTTTTTTTGCAGTACGTCAGCAATTTGTAGTTCCTGACATTGTCTTTTTCTAATTTGTAAAATCTTGCCATCATGATAGCCATGTCTCGTCTCATGACGGCCTCAAAGTTTGAGGTTGTGGCTGGAGCAGGTGGCTGTTGGGGTGCCTGACTGTGGATAGGTGCATATGAGGTTGAGGTGTAGGACCAGCAGAGGGGCCCCTTACCCCAGATTTTTTCCCTGATGTGGCATGCACAGTTGTGGGCTGTAGCAGAAGTCCCCTATGAGAGAAAACAAGCCAGGCCCCAGTGGATTTCGCTCTCCGATATTTCTTTGCCATCCTTTGGTAGTTGACCTGTACCTCCATGATGTGTCTGTATCTATTGGCTCTCTTATCAAATGCATGCTTCTGTGCTAGGGTCATATTGGCAGCTAAAACATGAAGAGAATATGGCATCAAATACAGCATTGGGTGGAGGTAGAACAGACATGCAATGTACACAGCATCCTAAGATGGCACATGCTGTCCACCACACATTCAACAACACTGTCAAACTCCAAATCAATACTAAGGCCCTCATTATGAACATGGCGGTAAACACTGCATCGCTGGTGGTGATGATAACTACCGCCAACAGGCTGGTGGTCCAGACCGCCAAATAATGAAGCACATGAGAAACAGCGAGAGTGAATCCACACACCGCCAGCATAGGAGTGCGGACAGCGACAGAAGAGGCCGCCCACAGGACTAAGGAAAGACCCCACCCCCCAAAAAAATAATGAAGCACAAGACCGCCATCAGTTCCGGGACGGGAACCACCACCACACAAAGCGTGGTGGAACCAAACCAAATTCAAGCTAGCCTGGCTGAAGAAGGGTGATACCCTGAAACCAGTCCCAGGATGCTTGTTTCCGGTCCAGGGAGGACCAGGCCTGGCAGTTCGGGAGATATGAATTTTTAAAGAATTATTATTTTTTTAGCACCTAGAAACAAAAAGCGCCAATCGGGTCATCTGGTTGCACCTCGACCGGGGCAAAGTCAAAGTTTCAGGCTGACCGTGATGGAGCCCTGTTCGGCTAAAGGCCGCGGGAGGCCTCGGTTAAAAGTTTACCTTCAGACTTAGGGGGTCATTCCAACCCTGGCGGTCGGTGTTAAAGCGGCGGCCAACCCGCCAACAGGCAGGCGGTCAAAAAAATGGAATTCTGACCCTGGCGGAAACCGCTAACACAGACCACTTTAACACTCCGACCGCCACGGCGGGACAAACAAACAGCGCGGCGGTGACCGCCAACAGACAGGCGGGAGACAATGTACCGCCCACCCTATCACAACTCACCAATCCGCCACCTTTTCCGGGGCGGGAGCCCTGCCGATAAAAACACGGCGGAAACAGACTACAAACGGGAAAACGCTCACCTCTACACACTCTACGAGGAATCTGGACAGCATGGAACCACAACTACACATCCTACCAGCTATTGTCTACCTGCTCCTCTACCAGGAGCACAAACGCCGGCGCAGAAGACAACGGTGAGTACTGCACCTACGACACAGGGGAGGGGGGAGGAGAAAAGATTACAGGCACACACATACGCGACACACCCACCCTCACCCACAACTACCTACACATCAATGCAGAGCAACAACCCAGAGTGACACCCCCCAAACCCCCTGGAAGAATGCAAAGACAAAATAAAATGATCATGAAATTCAAATATATTGTAAGGCTACGTAAAAATAAAATTCAAACATCTATAACTATATACACATATGTAAATTGTCCTGTCCAAATAGGGTTTCAGTCATTGTACGTGGCCGATGGGCCTCAACACATGGGCAAAGCCCAGACAGGAGACCCGAAGCCATTGGAGAGAACACTGCAGGGGCATCAGATAGAAAAACTACAGGCACCTCAGGGGGAAGGGAAGGGGAGGCACCTCAGCCACATGAGTCCACGACGCCAGATCCACGAGGGGCCCCCATGCCCACTGTCCCATCCTGGGGAGTGCAAAGCCACAGTCTCATAAGTCTCTACAGTGGGTGGCTTGCCCACTGTGCCATCCTGGGGAGTGCAAAGCCACAGTCTCATAAGTCTCTACAGTGGGTGGCTTTCCCACTGTGCCATCCTGGGGAGTGCAAAGCCACAGTCTCTCAAGTGGATTACAGACTCCACTGGTACTGGAGGAGGCATGGTGCCCAGAGTGCATCGTGCAGCCCTGCCCGACACAGATCCGGGCCTGCCCCTTCTGCCAATGGGCCAGCGGTGCTTGAGATGAAGGGCCCAGCGGAGCGGTGCTTGTCTTGAAGGGCCCAGCGGAGCGGTGCTTGAGAAGAAGGGCCCAGCGGAGCGGTGCTTGAGATGAAGGGCCCAGTGGAGCAGTGCTTGTCTTGAAGGGCCCAGCGGAGCGGTGCTTGTCTTAAAGGGCCCTGTTCAGCGGTTCTTGAGACGGGGGTGCCCTGTTCAGCGGTGCTTGTCTTGAAGGGCCCTGTTCAGCGGTGCTTGTCTTGAAGGGCCCTGTTCAGCGGTTCTTGACATGTGTCTCCAGGGCACTATATCAGGCCAATATATGGAGTTCACTCGCCATCCGACTTCTCGCTTCCGGGGCCCTCCTGTGCTGGAGTCCCGGGCCCGTGGGTGTCCTCCTTCACACCTGGAATGGGGCTGGTGGGGCCCTCCTGGGCAGCTCGCCTGCTGCCGGACTTGTCAGCCGTGCTGCCCTTGCCATCCTTCCGTGATTCTCTGTGGCCCTTGCCTCCCTTTGTAGATGTGCCAGGTGGCACCCCACTTCCTGACGGTGCCAGGGTAGTGCCTTTGGAGGCTGCCGTCTCTGGCCTCTCGCGCCGGGCCTTGACTTTCTTGGTTTTCTTCCCAGGGGGTGGGCTGGCTGTCCCTTTACTGCTGGCCGATGTTGCTGCCCTTGTAGGTGGTGGACTCCAATATCCCTGTACTATGGACCTTGTAGGTCCAGGGGTTGCGGTGGCTGAGGTGCTGATTGGACTCTTACGAGATGGAGGGGGTGGGTCAGGTGATGGAAAGAGGTTAATTTTGGACAGGAAAAACTTCTTAGGAGCAGTGGGAAGGGTAGGTGCTGTGGGTATGGGAGTGGAGGAAGAGGATGTGGTTGTAGGAGAGTCAAGTGTGGTGTCTTTGGGTGCAGGTGCTTGTGACGGAGGCTGTCGTGAGGTGGATGGCTGTTGGGTGGGTGGCTGCCTGCGTTTGTGTGGTTTGGAAGAGGGGGTGACAGACACACTGGGAGAGGACACAGGGGACGTGTAAATGGCAGTGGGGGTGGTGACTGCACGTGTGCGGAGTGTTCTGGTGGGTGTGCTGGTGATGGACGTAGTGGCTGATGATGTTGTGCATGCAAGTGTGAGTGGAGACGTCACAGGGAGGGAGGAGGGAGACGAGGAGGAGGGGCACACAGAGGAGGCAGTGGCTGTTGGTATGTCTGCATGTGGCTGTTGCTTGTGTGAATGCTTGTGTGATGTGTGGTGCTTATGTCTGGATGAGCTGCCCTTGGGTGTTGAGGTGTGTGCAGGCTGGTCTGTAGGTGTGTCTGGGATAGGCAGAGGAACAGGGGAGTGGGACTGGGTGGAGAAAGTTGGAGGAGGGATGCAGGAGACAGGGACAATGGCTGCCGTCAGTGCTGAGGCCAGAGCGTTGAACGATCGCTGATGGGCAGCCTGACCCGAATGAATGCCCTCTAGGTATGCATTGCTCCGGTGCACCTCCCTTTCTACCTCCTGGATGGCACTCAAAAGGGTAGACTGCCCAACAATGAGCGTCCTGAGGAGGTCAATGACCTCCTCACTGAGGGCAGCAGGGGTAACTGGGGCAGGGCCTGAGGTGCCTGGGGCGAAGGAGATGCCCTCCTTCGTGTGCGAGCGGGCACGGGGCGATCGCAGAGGGGCTGCTGGGAGGGCAGAGCTGGTGCGCTGGGTGGCGGCTGTACCTGTTGTTGCAGTGGACACGGATGTTGCCGCCACCACAAGGGAGCTCCCTTCCGAGGACGTGTCTGTGTCGCTGATGTCTCCACGTGTCCCCGTTGTGGAGCTCCCCTCGCCCTCCGTCTCACTGGTGAACTCCAAGTCGGTTGCATGGCCCTCCAGGGCCATGTGAGATGCAGCTCCCTCGTGCTCCGATGCCACTTCTCCTCCGCCTGATGATGCTAATGCACGCATGACCAGGAAGAGCAGCAAAAAAGGGGGGGGGAAATGAAGACATGTTGAGTGCATCCATTGGCAACATAGTTGGCGGAGAGGACAGACACAGAAGCCCCCTGCACTACGCCGCACACTTGGGGTACACTACTCAATCATTGGGACTTGGCCTACAAGCCTATGGACGACAACTGCACACATATGTGACACAGGGCCATGGATAGCTGTATTTGGCACCCTACAGAGGTGGGGGGCGGGGGCACAGGGCCATGCCTTACGGAGGGGCCTAGCCTACAGAAATCGCCCTGGCCTAGGGATACCCACAGCCCTCCTCCCCCACCCAGACACCTCCACTGCGCGCTAAGATAGCAGAATGTGCTGGTACTCACCCCCTTGTGTCTGCTGTGATGTCCTCACGCGCCCATCCAAATCGGGGTAGGCCACCGCCAGGATCCGAGACATCAGGGGGGCCAATAGACGAGTGGCACCCCTCCTACGTTGGGAGGCCATCCCCAGCAGAGCCTCCGCTGTCTTCCTGCTCCCACGGCGGATGTCCTCCCACCTCTTGCGGCAGTGGGTGCCCCGTCCTTGGCGATGGCACGCCAAATGTCGATTTTCTGATGGGCGCTGACCTATGTGACATGTACAGGGGGAGAAATAACATTATTATAATTTTCTGCATGCTCGATGTGAGTGGCCCCCCATCCCCACCCTTGCCATGTGGCACATGCTCTCATCAGTCGTTTGATGCATGCCTCAATAGCTCCCCTCCCCACCATCTTTCATCCACCCGACTCAACACAGGCATTGCCCCCAAAGCATGCTCCCAGTGTACTTACCTGTTGGTCTGAAGAACCGTAGAGTAGCGCATACTGGGGGAGGACCCCATGCACGAGTTTCTCCAATTCTTCAGAAGTGAAGGCAGGGGCCCTTTCCCCAGTCGCAGCAGCCATTGTATCTTCCAGACCGAGGTCACAGCAGCACTTGCAGTATAGGTCCTCTCCTGTGGATGATCAGGTCTCGAGTGATTAAGCAGATAGAAAATGGCGGTCACGTCCGCGGCGGTGCGTACCGCGGCGGTGCGTCCCGCGACCGCCGGCGCACTTCGTCATTGGCTCCTGAAACGCATAGGGTTCAATGTTAACCAATGCGGCTTTGCGCCGCGGTCTTCGACCGCCTTCCGCCACGGTGTGCCACGCCAGCGCATTGACCTCACATCCCATTGTCGCACTTCACAGGTCAGGCAGCCGCCATTTCAAGGGCCCACATGGCTTAATTTCTACTGCGTCACACATGCCTAGGCCTTGCATCGACACTCATACAAGCCATTCAATGCATAGAGAATTGTGTACTGTGCAAGCTGTGGGAACTTACCTGTGGGTTGATTGACTCTGTGCTCGCTGTTGTCCTTCCTAGGCACCGTCCGCTGGGACTTGCGAGGAGATGGAGGAATGTTCCTGTGTACAGACCGCTGATGGGCCTGTCGACAATGGAGGAACGACATGTCATTCTGACATACAGGCTTGACCGAGCCACTATACATGAACTGTGTGTCCATCTGGAGGCAGACCTGATGTCACCCATCCGCCAACCCACAGGGATCCCCCCTCTAGTGCAGGTGCTGTCAGTACTCCATTTCTTAGCAAGTGGGTCATTTCAAACAACAGTGGCCATTTCATCAGGGATGTCTCAGCCTATGTTTTCCAAGGTGTTGTCCAGAGTGTTGTCTGCCCTGCTCAAACACATGCAGAGATACATTGTTTTCCCTGAGGTGGGGGATTTGCCTACAGTGAAGGGTGATTTCTATGCCCTTGGACATATTCCCAACATCATTGGTGCCATTGATGGGACCCATGTGGCTTTGGTACCCCCCAGTGAAAGTGAACAGGTGTACAGGAACAGAAAAAGTTATCATTCCATGAATGTCCAGGTGGTCTGTTTGGCTGACCAGTACATCTCCCATGTAAATGCCAAGTTCCCTGGGTTAGTGCATGAAGCGTACATCATGCGAAATAGCAGCATCCCTTATGTGATGGAACAACTACAGAGACACCGTGTGTGGCTAATTGGTGACTCTGGTTACCCCAACCTGTTGTGGTTACTGACCCCAGTGAGGAATCCCAGGACAAGGGCAGAGGAACGGTACAATGAGGCCCAT
Organism: Pleurodeles waltl; assembly: GCF_031143425.1. Classification (NCBI taxonomy): domain Eukaryota; kingdom Metazoa; phylum Chordata; class Amphibia; order Caudata; family Salamandridae; genus Pleurodeles; species Pleurodeles waltl. The sequence goes on from NC_090437.1 coordinate 837,219,666, forward strand.
GGGCGTACTAGGAGGGTGATCGAGCGGACCTTCGGCCTCCTGAAGGCCAGGTTTAGGTGCCTTCATATGACAGGTGGATCCCTAATGTACTCACCAAAGAAGGTGTGCCATATCATCGTGGCCTGCTGTATGCTTCACAACCTGGCTTTGCGACGCCAGGTGCCTTTCCTGCAGGAGGATGGTCCAGATGGTGGTGTTGTAGCAGCTGTGGAGCCTGTGGAGAGTGAAGAGGAGGAAGATGACGGGGACGACACAGACAACAGGGACACAGTGATACAACAGTATTTTCAGTAGCACACAGGTACGAATCAACCCCGCCATTTTACATTTACTTAAAGTCTCCTGCCTCTCTACTGTCTGTGTTTCCCCCCAGTTCCTGTTAACTGAGTTGTGACTTTCCCTTCCGTTTTCAGAGCTGTGGGCCCCACTGCGTGACCTCTGCTTTGTTTGCCCATGGACTACAGCTATGTGACAGTGGTATGTTGTCATCACAATGTAACTGAACATTTTGGCACCGTTATGTCTAATACATTTGTTCAAAATACAAGCAGACTCCAGATTTTTTAAGTGCAATAAGTGATTTTATTAAAGTGCTAAATTTAGGGACATGATTGTAAAACGGTGATGGGTGATGGTGGAGTAATGTCCATGGCAGAGTCCAGTTTTCAGTCGCACAGGTGCATTGTCCATATGCCTGTGGAAGGATGGAGCAGGGGCAGTTTAAGTTTGGACAGGGTGACAATGTGGGACAGTGGGATGACATCAGGGGGTATCGTTTGCTGGCGGGGGTCTTGGCATCCTACTCTGTCTTCTTGTGAGATCTCAGGTACCGCTTGCGGGGTGGTTCTTCTTCTGCAGGAGGTGGGGTTCTGGTGGCCTGTCGTTGTGTGGGGGCCTCCTGTCCACTAGCGCCGGCGGAGGTGGTAGCCTGGTCTGGGTCCATGCTAGTGACAGGGGCCCTTTGTGGTGCCACATGGTCCCGCAATGTGGTGACTATCTGGTTAAGGGCCACGACGATGGTCCCCATTGCGGAACTAATGTTTCTCAGTTCCTCTCTGAACCCCATGTACTGTTCCTCCTGCAGTACCTGGATCTCCTGGAACCTGGCATGGACCGTCGCCATCGTCTCCTGGGAGTGGTGGTATGCTCCCATGATGGAGGTGAGGGCCTCGTGGAGAGTGGGTTCCCTGGGCCTGTCCCCCACCGTCGCACAGCAGCCCTCCCAGTTCCCCTGTTTCCCTGGGCCTCTGTCCCCTGGACCGTGTGCCCACTACCATTGCCCCCAGGTCCCTGTTGTTGTTGGGGTGGTGGGTTAACCTGGGTGCCCTGTAGTGGTGGACACACCGCTGATTGACGTGTCCTGGAGACAGAGGCATCGGCCCGCTGGGTGGGTGCTGTGCTGGTGTTCCCAGAGGGGGTTAGGTCTGCTGTAGCCTGTGGCTGTCTGTGGGGAACCGACTGTCCCGAGGTCCCCGATGGGCCGGGCTGGTCATCTGGGTCCAGGGAGACAGAGCTGCTGTCATCAATGGGGGCCTCTTCTGGGGGTGGGATGGACATTTCTGGACCCTCCTGGGCGGTGTGGTGGCGTTCGGGTCCTGCAGGGGTATAAGAGTATGGTTATTGCTTCTGTGTGTGCCATAGAGTGCAATGGGTGGGTGCCCGTGTACCCGAGTGCTGGCATTCCTTTGTGGGGGCTGTTGTGACGGCGGTTTGTGGGGGAGATGGGTATGTGCAGTGGGCATGGTTAGGTGATGGCTGTCGATGGTTTGTGGTGGCATGCAGGGTTTGGTGTTGGGATGGGTATGTTGTGATGGTGAGACATTAGCAATGAGGATGTGTGATGGTGGTGGGGGGGAGGATGGGGGTATGAGTTGGCATGCTGGTGGGGTGGGGGGGATGAAGTAGTGAAGATGAGACTTACCAGAGTCCATTCCTCCAGATACTCCTGCGAGGCCCTCAGGATGCAGGATGTTCAAGACCTGTTCCTCCTATGTTGTAAATTCTGGGGGTTGAGGTGGGGGTCCGCCGCCAGTCCGCTGTACCGCGATGTTGTGCCTTGATACCATGGAACGCACCTTCCCCCATAGGTCGTTCCACCGCTTCCTGATGTCGTCCCGATTTCGTGGATGCTGTCCCACAGCGTTGACCCTGTCCACTATTCTTTGCCATAGCTCCATCTTCCTGGCAATAGTGGTGTGCTGCACCTGTGTCCCGAAGAGCTGGGGCTCTACCCAAACTATTTCCTCCACCATGACCCTGAGTTCTGCGTCAGAGAACCTGGGGTGTCTTTGGGGTGCCATGGGGTGGTGTGGATGAGGTGGGGGGTGTTGTAGAGTGTGGTGAGTCTGGAGGTGTATGGTGTTTTGTGCGTGGATATTGTGTAGGTGATGTTGTGATTTGCCTCTGTGTGATGGTCTACTCTATGCTGTGCTGTCTCTCTCTGTCCTTCAGTCGCAATTGTGGTCGTAAGGGTTTGTAGGTGATGTGGGTGTGTGTTTTATATTGTATTGGGTGTGTGGGAGTGGTGTGTGTAGGAGTCTCAGGTGTGTGTATTTTGAATTGTCCAATGTGGTAGTGTTTTGTAAAGGTGTGTGTATTTTGACCGCGGCGGTGTGTACCACCAATGGAATACCGCAGTTGAAAGACTGCTGCGGGGATTTGTGGGTCGGAATGGCATGGGCGTATTTCTGTTGGCGTGATGGTGGAGGTTTGTTCATCGGCAGTTTTTCGCTGGCCGTTGCTGTGGCGGACTTTTGTTGATGTCGGGTTTTTGGCGGTTTGCCAGTTGCGGGTCAGAATGACCGTGGCGGTTTACCGCGACCGCGGCGGTGTTATGGCGGTCTTCTGACCGGCGGTAAGAGCCTTTTACCGCCGAGGTCAGAATAACCCCCTTAGTCTCTTTTTCAAAGATTTTCTTCAGCGGGACGAACCTGCCAGTCCAATCCGACCTCCTGGAGCCCTTCTCCGGATACGCGATGCTGGAATCCTCAGTGGAGATTTTTACCTTCGGACTTAGTCGTTTTTTTCGAGGTGAAAATCCTTCGACCGGGGTAAACCTGGATCTTGATCCGACGTCCATGGAGCCCTCCTCGGAGACGCTGGCTGGAAGGTCCCGGTCAACTTTTTACCTTCGGACTTAGGTTTTCATTACAACCCTGGCTGACGGTGTTAAAGCAGCGGAAATACCGCAAACGGCGGACAAAAAAAGGGAATTATGACCCTGGCGGAAACCGCCAACAAAGAAAGCCACTTTAACACTTTGCCCGCCACGGCGGTACAGACAAGCAGCGCGGCGGTCACCGCCAACAGACAGGCGGGAGACAATGTTCCGCCCACAGTATCACAACAGGCCAATCCGCTACCTTTTCCGGGGCGGATTTACCGTGGATAAAAACACGGCGAAAACAGCTTTTGCTATTGGAAAACATTCACCGTCTACACATCCCACAAGGAACGACGACTCCATGGAGCCGGAACTCCATATCCTACCTGCCCTTGTCTTTCTGCTCGTTCACGACCAACAGCGACGTAGGCGCAGAAGATTCCGGTGAGTACAGCACCTACGACACGGGGGAGGGGGAAAGGCAGAAGTTAGGGGGACACCCACCAAACACCCCCACCCCCACCCTCGCATATTACAACATACACACCAATGCAGTCACAAACATCACAGTAACAACCCACATTTCCCCCGGAAGAATGCAAAGACAATGTGAATTTCGGTCAAACTTTGTAATGTGCCAATATACATGTCATACAAAAATAAACAAATATATGTATACTAAAATCACTCTTATTTACATATATACAATCCGAGAAGTAGTGCAGATATGTACACAACAATGTCCGTGCACAAACAGTCCAAAAATGCATGGGCGAGGCCCACAATAGATACCTGACCAAAATCGGAGAGAACACTGCCGGGGCATCAGATAGAAACACTACAGGCACCTCAGGGAGAAGGGAAGGGGGGGCACCTCAGCCACATAAACGCAAAGCCAGATCCACGACGGGGCTCCATGCCCATTGATGTATCTTGGGGAGTGCAAAGCCACAGTCTCTCTAGTCCATACAGTGGGTGGCTTGCCCACTGTCACATCCTGGGGAGTGCAACGCCACAGTCTCTCAAGTCTATACAGTGGGTGGGTTGCCCACTGTCACATCCTGGGGAGTGCAAAGCCACAGTCTCTCAAGTCTATACAGTGGGTGGCTTGCCCACTGTTCAATCCTGGGGAGTGCAAAGCCACAGTCTCTCAAGTTGATGCAGGTCCATACTGGTACTGGGGGTTGACTGGTGCCCAGACTGGATGAGTCTCCCCGTGAATGGTAGTGTCCTGTCACTGTCCCAGCTGCACATGGGATAAGGATGCCTGATGTGGTGGGCCATTCATTCCTACCCGGTTCATTGCCCTCTTCAGCGGTGCTATGACATGGCGGTCTTTGCCCTCTTCAGCGGTGCTATGAAATGGCGGTCTTTGCCCTCTTCAGCGGTGCTATGACATGTCGTTTCAGGACTGTTCAGTGGTGCTTTTGACATGGCGGTCTTTTCCCTCTTCAGCGGTGCTATGACATGGCGGTCTTTGCCCTCTTCAGCGGTGCTTTGACATGGCGGTCTTTGCCCTCTTCAGCGGTGCTTTGACATGGCGGTCTTTGCCCTCTTCAGCGGTGCTTTTGATATGGCGGTCTTTGCCCTCTTCAGCGATGCTATGACATGGCATTTCAGGACTGTTCAGCGGTGCTTTGACATGGCGGTTCTGATACGGACATTGGTGTGTGGCATGACGATTTCCACAATGGACATTGGTGTGTGGCATGACGAGTTCCACACTGGACATTGGTGTGTGGCATGACGATTTCCACACTGGACATTGGTGTGTGGCATGACGTTCCATCATTGACCAGCGGGGCTGTGGCATCCTGACCCCGCCTGGGCTGTGACTCCGGCGGTGGTCTCTGGACCAGTTACGATACTTGAGCCCTCCTGGGCTGTGACTCTGGCGGTGGTCTCTGGACCAGTGACGATACTTGAGCCCTCCTGGGCTGTGACTCTGGCGGTGGTCTCTGGACCAGTGACGATACTTGAGCCCTCCTGGGCTGTGACTCTGGCGGTGGTCTCTGGACCAGTGACGACGGTGCTGGCGGTTGCGTCTGGACCACCGGAAATGATGGCGCACTTCTCCGCCGTGACACTCACAACAGGCTGGGCAGACTTCCTCTGGACCTTCCCCACCTTTTTTGGAGTTACAGCTGACTCACCAATCGCCTTCGATCCCATTTCACTTGTTGTCCCACCAGGAGTCTTGACACGGTCCCGTCGTCCACTCTCCAATTTCGGAGCCTTTACAGGGGGTGGGCTGCCTGTGCCTTGGCTCCGGTTCCTACTGCCTGCCCTGGTGGACGGTGCACTCCAAAAATCATGAACAGGCACCACTGGTCCTGGAGGCTTTTTGGCTGAGGTGCTACGACGGGACTGATGATTTGAAGGGGGGGGGGGGGGGTGGGGGCAAAAAGGTCAATTTGACAGAGGGACAGTTTCTGAGGAACACTGGGATGGGTAGCTGGAGGGGGTCTGGGAGTGGAGGAAGAGGAGGTGGTTGTAGGAGGTGTCACTTTAGCTGTTTTGGGTGCAGGTGCAGGTACTGGAGGCTGTCGTGAGGTGGATGGATGTTGGGTGAGTGATTGCCGGCGTTTGGGTACTTTGGGAGGGGGCGTCACAGACACACTGGGAGAGGACACAGGGGACGTGTAAATGGGAGTGGAGGTGGTGAGTGCAGGTGAGCGGTGTGTGGTGCTGGGTGTCCTGGTGCGAGTCCTAGTGCCTGTAGATGTGGTTCATGCAGGTGTGTGTGTAGACGAGACTGGGAGGGAGGAGGGGGACACAGTGGAGACAGTGGATGTTGCTGTGTCTGTATGGGTTTGATGCTTGTGTGAGTGCTTGTGGTGTGTGTGGTGCCTATGTTTGCTTGAGCTACTTGGGTGTGTTGACTTGTCTGCATGCTGGTCTGTAGGTGTGCTTGAGATGGGCTGGGATACAGGGCATTGGATCTGGGTGGAGGAAGTTGGAGGGGGGAGGCTGGACACAGGGACAATTGCTGCTGCCATCAGTGCTGAGGCCAGAGATTGCAGGGTTCGCTGAAGGGCAGCCTCACCAGAATGAATGCCCTCCAGGAATGCATTACCATGTTGCAACTCCCCTTCTACACCATGGATGGCATTCACAATGGTAGACTGCCCAACAGTGAGTGACCTGAGGAGGTCAATGGCCTCCTCACTGAGGGCAGCAGGGGTGACTGGGGCAGGGCCTGAGGTGCCAGAGGCGAAGGTGATGCCCATCCTCCTGAGTGAGCGGGCACGGTGCAAACGCTGAGGGGCTGCTGGGAGGGCGGTGCTGGTAGGGGGGATGGCGGCTGTAGCTGTAGAAGTGGGGCACACAGATGGTGCCGCCACCACAGGGGACCTCACATCGTCTGTGTCGCTGGTTGGTGATCCGGTGGCCGACGTGAAGCTCCCCTCGCCCTCCGTCCCACTGGTGCATTCAGAGTGTGTGGTGTGGCCCTCCATGGCCATGTGGGATGCAGCTCCCTCGTGCTCCGTTGCCACTGTACCTCCGCCTGTTGATGCTGATGTACAAACGGACAGGGAGAGCGGGAAAAGGGGGAGAGACAGAAGAAAGAGAGTTTTAGTACATGGCATACCGCTACCGTTGGCGGACAAGACAGACGCAGCTGCCCCATGCACAACGCCGCGCTCCTGCCCTCTGCACATGCAATTTCATGGATATGGGCTACATGGCAATGCTGGAAAGCTGCGCACATGGATGCCACAGGGGCAACTATACCTCAATGTGCTAGTTTGCTGAAGTGGGGTAGAGTGCCACATGGCCTACATAACGGAGGGGCCTTGCCTAACTAACTCGCCCTGGCCTACAGACACCCACAGCCCACCTCCCCCACCCAGACACCTCCACTGCACGCAAAGTCCACAGAATGAGTTTGTACTCACCCCCTTGTGTCTGCTGTGATGTCCTTAAGCGCCCATCCAACTCCGGGTAGGCCACCGCCAGGATCCGGAACATCAGGGGGGTCATGTTACGACAGGCACCCCTCCCACATTGGGAGGCCATCCCCAGCTGAGCCTCTGCCGTCTTCTTGCTGCAGCGGCGAATGTCCTCCCATCTCTTCCGGCAGTGGGTGCCCCGTCTCTGGTGGGCCCCCAGGGTCCAGACGTCCTTGGCGATGGCATGCCAAATGACCCTCTTCTGGTGGGCGCTGACCTACATGACATGCATAAGGGAAGAGGAACAGTCATTACCAATTGCACCATCAATGTGTGTGTCCCCCTCCATACTCTGACCATGTGGCCCATTTATTCCCATGCTTTACTGTAGTATGACTTCTGCCCCCTTCACTCTTCCACCCAGCCCTCTCCACCCAGGCCTAGCTCCTACAACGTGCTCCCTGTGTACTAACCTGTTGGTCTGGATCCTCATCCACAAGTTTCTCCAACTCCTCTGATGTGAAGGCAGGGGCCCTTTCCCCAGACGCAGCAGCCATCGTCGCTTCCAGACCTAGGTCACAGCAGCACTAGCAGTGTAGGTCCTCTCCTGTCGAAGGTCAGGTATCTAGTGATTGAAGAGATAGAAAATGGCGGTGACGTCCGCGGCGGGGCGCATCATCACAGCCGGCGCACCTGTTCATTGGCTCCTGGGACCCATAGGGCCCATTGTTAACCAATGGAGCATGGCGCCGCGCTCTACGACCCCCTACCGCCACGGTTTGCAACGCCAGCGCTGTTACCCCACAATCCCATTGTCCCAGTTTAGAGGTCAGGCAGCCGCCATTTCAGGGGCCCACATGGATTCATTTGCAACTGCGTCACACATACTGAGGCCTACACTCAACACACATACAGGAAGGGTTTATTGTCTGGGGTAGTCTTGTGTGTGACTGTGGGTACATACCTGGAAGAATAGTGACTGTTTCTTTGCTGTTGTCCTTCGTAGGCACCGTCAGCTGTGACATATGAGAAGATGGCGGAATCTGCCGGTGTACCGACCGCTGGTGGACCTGTTGACAATGGAGGAACGACATTTAATCGTGACCTACAGGTTTGACCGTGCCACAATCCAGGAACTGTGAACCCAGTTGGAGCCACAGCTGATTTCACCAATCCGCCATCCGACTGGAATCCCCCCTGACGTGCAGGTGCTGTCAGTGCTCCATTTCCTTGCAAATGGGTCATTTCAAACAACAGTGGCCATGGCATCAGGGATGTCCCAGCCTATGTTTTCCAACGTCTTGTCCAGAGTGTTGTCTGCCCTGCTGAAACACGTAAGGAGATACATCATTTTCCCTGAGGTGGAGGATTTGCCTACAGTGAATGGTGACTTCTACGCCCTTGGACATATCCCCAACATCATAGGTGCCATTGATGGGACCCATGTAGCTCTGGTCCCCCGGCAGGAGTGAACAGGTGTTCAGGAACCAGAAGAGTTATCATTCGATGAATGTCCAGATGGTGTGTTTGACAGACCAGTACATCTCCCAGGTAAATGCTATGTTCCCTGGCTCAGTGCATAACACCTACATCCTGCGCAATAGCAGCATCCCTGATATGATGGGTGAACTCCACAGGCACCATGTATGGCTATTGGGGGACTCTGGTTACCCCAACCTTTCCTGGCTATTGACCCCAGTGAGGAATCCCAGGACCAGGGCAGAGGAACAGTGCAATGAGGCCCATGGGCGGACTATGAGGGTTATCAAACGCACCTTCGGCCTTCTTAAGGCCAGGTTCAGGTGCCTCCATATGACAGGTGGATCCCTATTCTACTCACCGAAGAAGGTGTGCGACATCATCATCGCCTGCTCCATGCTCCATAACTTGGCTTTGCGACGCCAGGTGCCTTTTCTGCAGGAGGATGATCCAGATGACGGTGTTGTAGCAGCTGTGGAGCCTGTGGAGCCTGTGGACAGTGATGAGGATGAAGCTGAGGAAGACGAAAACGACAACAGGGAGTCAGTCATACAGCAATATTTCCAGTGACACACAGGTGAGCACATTTTCTATTTTACCATTACATTCACTTTCACACATCTACCTCTATCCTGTACCTCAAATTCACTCACTATTTGTTAACTGAGTTGTCCCCTTCCATTTCAGTTCCACAAATGTGGTAACCTGCGTGCCAATTGTTTGCATCCTTGAAGGGCTTGTGATGTGTGACATAGGTATGTTAGCCTTCCAATCCGTAACCCATTATGCAACTGTAATTGATTATACAGATTTACAAATCATTGACTGATTCAATTTCTTTTGGTGTTTGAACGGTGTTTATTTAAGTGCAAAAAAATGAAGGGGGGTTGTAAAATGGTGATGGGTGATGGTGGAGGAATGTCCATGGCAGAGTCCAGCCTATTAGTCTCACAGGTACATTGCAGATCTGGGCATTGGAAGTGGAGCTGGGGCAGTTCCGATTTGGGCAGGGTAACAAAGTGGGACAGTGGGAGGACTATCAGGGTGGTCTTATTTCCTGGTGGGGGTCTTGCCATCTTGCTAAGTCCTGTTCCTGGATCTCAGGGCCCGCTTGCGTGGTGGTTGTCCGTCTGCAGGGGGTGGGGTGCTGGTGTGGTGGTCCTGTGGCGGGACGTCCTGTCCACTAGCACCGGCGGAGGTGGTGGGCAGTTCGTCGCCTGCCTAGTGTCAGGGGCCCCTTGGAGTGCCACGGTGTCCCTCAAGGTCTTTTGAATGTCCGTCAGCACCCCTACGATGGTGCCCAGGGCGGAGCCAATGGTCCTGAGCTCCTCCCTGAACCCCAAATATTGTTCCTCCTGCAGACGCAGGGTCTCCTGCAACTTGTCCAGGACCGTGGCCATCGTCTCCTGGGAGTGGTCGTATGCTCCCATGATGGAGGAGAGGGCCTCGTTGAGAGTGGGTTCCCTTGGCCTGTCCTCCCTCTGTTGCACAGCAGCCCTCCCAGTTCCCCTATGTTCCTGGGCCTCCGTCCCCTGGACCGTGTGCCCACTACCACTGCCCCCAGGTCCCTGTTGTTGTTGGGGTGGTGGGTTAGCCTGGGTGCCCTGTAGTGGTGGACACACCGCTGATTGACCTGTCCTGGGTAGGGAGGTTTGGGCCCGCTGGGTGGGTGCTGTGCTGGTGTTACCAGAGGGTGGAAGCTCGGTGTTGGGCTGCGGCTGGGCAAGGGGAACCGACTGTCCTGAGGACCACAATGGTCTGGGCTGGTCATCAAGATCCAGTGGGGCAGAGCTGCTGTCGTCACTGTGGGCCTCTTCTGGGGGTGGAGTGGTGTTGTCTGGACCCTCTGGTGTGGTGACGTTCCTTCGAGTTCTTGCGGGGGTATAAGTACATGATTATTGCATGTGTGTGTTTCATGGTGTGCAATGGTTGGGTGTGCGTGAACCCCAGTGCAGGCATTCCTGTGGGGAGGCTTGTGTGCTGATGGTTGGGGGGTGTTCTGGGTCTGTGCAGTGAGCATGCTTTGGTGATGGGTGTTGATGCTTAGTTATGTCATGCAGGGCTTGGGGTTGGGATGGGTTGTTGGTGTCATGGGTAGATAGGTGAGGATTTGAGGTGATAGGGGAGGGTGTGATGGTGGGGGGGTGTGATATCATGCAGGTAGGGTGGGGGTTATGATAGTTTAGATTGGACTTACCAGTGTCCGTTCCTTCAACGACTCCTCCGAGGCCCTCAGGATGCAAGATGGACAAGACTTGCACCTCCCATGTTGTTAGTTGAGGGGGAGGAGGTGGTGGTCCGCCGCCAGTCCGCTGTACCGCGATGTGGTGCCTGGATACCGTTGAACGCACCTTCCCCCGTAGGTCGTTCCACCTCTTCCTGATGTCCTCCCTATTTCTTGGGTGCTGTCCCACAGCGTTGACCCTGTCCACTATTCTTTGCCATAGCTCCATCTTCCTGGCTATTGATGTGTGCTGTACCTGTGAGCCAAATAGCTGTGGCTCTACCTGGATGATTTCCTCCACCATGACCCTGAGCTCCTCCTCGGAGAAGCGGGGGGGTCTTTGGCGTGACATGGGGTGTTGTGTGTGATGTGTGGGGTGGTGTATGTGTTGCTGAGTGTGCTGAGTGTAGTTGTATGTGGCGTTTTGTGCGTGGATGTTGTGTGGGTGATGGTGTTGTGTGCCTCTGTGTGGTGGGGTTGTCTATTGCTGTGCTCTCTCTCTCGCCTTCAACTCAAATTTTTGGTCGTAGGGGTTTGTGGGTGATGTGTGTGTGTGTTTTATATTGTGTTGGGTGTGTGGGAGTGTTGTTTGTATGTGTACCAGGTGTGTGTATTTTGAATTGTCCAATGTGGCGGTGTTTTGTATATGTGTGTGTATTTTGAGCGCGGCGGTGTGTACCGCCAATGGAATACCGCGTTTGAAAGACCGCCGCGTGGATTCGTGGGTCGTAATAGCATGGACGTGTTTCTGTTGGCGTGGAGGTGGAGGATTTGTTTCCGCATGTTTATCGCTGACCTTTGGTGTGGCAGTATTGTGTGGGTGTCTGAATTTCGGCGGATTCCAAGATGTGTGTTATAATAGCTGTGGCGGTCTACCGCGGCGGTGTATTGGCGGTCTTCTGCACGGCGGTAAGCACCTTATACCGCCAATGTTGTAATGACCCCCTTAGTCTCTTTTTCTGAGATTTTCTTTACCGGGACGAACCAGCAAATCAGGCCGGGTCGCTGTTGAGGCAAGCCGGCTAGAGTTGCCGCAGCGGGTCGGTCCCTCTATGGAGCTTTTTTACAAAAGTTCTCCAAACTTCTCCAGACTTCTGGGGCTTCTCCCAGATGTCCTTTTAAGGTTGTTTTGAGGTACACAGCTCACCCCAAGGGTCCAGAAGTTCTGAGATGGTCCTTGGGGAGTGCGGACTACAACTCCCAGAATGCACCTGGCGCAAACTCCTTTTTGGCCACTGGACAGTGGTCAGCTGGTCGCTTTCTTCAGGAGTTGGTGCAGGGGACTCTGGTTAGCAATTTTTCACCTGTAGCAAACAGGGAGTCCCTCCTTGAACCAGTTGAAGCCAGGCAAAGTCCTTCTTGTGGTGAAGCCCAAGTGTGCAGCTGGTGCAGTCCTTCTGAGTGCAGGTTCCAGGTGCAGGCCAGGGGTCCAGCAGGACAGTCCTTCTTCTTCTGTTGTCCTTCCTTGTTGGATGTGGTAGGGAACTGAGGTGTGGGTGCAGGTCTGCCAGTTTTATCCTTGCCCCTGGGTGAAAAGCAGGGGGGTCCTGGTTCTCCAATCAGGTGCAGGGTCCTTCCCCCTGTGATGACCACTTCCTGGGAAGTGTGGCAAAAATCAATCCCAGGAGGCAACATTCTCTAAAAATCCATCATGGCTGAATCTGATTTTTGGAGGTTACATCTGGCTGAGCCCACCCACTGGTGTGGCTAAAAATCATAAACACACCCCTCTCCTGCCCTCTCCTAATCTAATCAAGGGGGCACCTAGTTGTCTGGGGTTGCAGGATGTGGGGGTGTTGCTGGTTGCTCCAAATGTCCTTCTCTGCTTTTGAAGACCAGTTTGGCAGCCCTCCCCCTTCCTGCCTCACCATCTGCTGAGGGGAGATTCCCTCCCACAGGCACATTCCATTGTGTGAAGCCAGGCCACTTCACACCTCATCAAGGCAACCTGGCCAGGCTGCTAAAGGCTGGCCAATCAGAGCACAGCAGCAAAAACAATGCAGGGCTGACATTGGCAACTTTTCAGGTAAAGTTTAAAACTCTTTACCTGAACAAGTTATATTAAATCCAACAACTGGAAGTTGTGGGATTTATTACAACAATTAATTTGATACCAAACTCTTGGTATGCATCATTTAAGGAGACTTTACAAATTAAAATAAAGTCTCCCCATTCTAGCCTATGAAGGCCATTTACTACAATGAGGGAAAAACAAATTTGGCTGTTTTTACCTCACCAAGGCTTATAAAACTATTTTTATCAAGTCCCTGCTTATAGTTACATGGAACCCAGCCCTGGGGGCACTAAGGGCACACCTTAGGGGTGACTTATGTGTAAAAATAAGGTAGTTTAAGACTTTGGAACTACTTTTAATTCCAAAGTCGAATTTGCATATAACTTTAATTTAAAAGCAGCCAGCAAGGCGGGCCAGCCTTTAAAATGACACTCGGCACCTCAGCAGTGCACCTACGGGTGCACTACCCATGATGTGGTCCCTAAACCTACATGCCCTACCATATACTAGGGACTTATAGTTAGGTTCACTTAGCCAATTATAATTAGCCTAGTTTGCATATCCATTTTACACAGAGCACAGGCCCTGGGACTGGTTAGCAGTACCCAGGACACCATCAGAGTCAGGAAAATACCAGCAAAAAGTGGAAAATGGGGGCAAAAAGTTAGGGGGCCTCTGCAATCAGCCCTATTTTCTCACAAACTTTAATAAATATTACAAAATGTAATGTCCAAATAACGCCATTGGCCAGTCCATGTGAAACAGGCTGAAGGGCCCAAATGGCCTGAACTTGACTCCCACATGTGCACATGGTACTCCACCATGAAGGGACATCAATGGGGCAGCCAGACACCTCAGAGAACAGGGGCAGGGGTGGCAGGGTGGGGACTTACGTCTCAGAGGGTGGCCTTGGGCTTACGTTTGGGAGGTGGAGGGTTTTGGGATTCCCCTTGGAAGGTGGGCGGAGTGGGCTTGGAGCAGGGGTTGGCAGATGGACTTGGGGCAGAATGGGGCTTCTTCCTCTCTGGGGAAGGGGCACGGGAATGGGAAGGACGGACTGGGGTGGACTTAGACATGGAAGGAGTGGACAGGGCAAGGAGATGGGCACCCTTAGGGACAAGAAGGGGTGGGCCTGTGGGTTTGAACAGGTCAACACGGGACAGGACAAGCTTTTTAGGGGAAGTTGGGGTGGGCATGGAGGAAGGTGTGGGAGTAGAGGTAGAGGGAGTGCTAGTAACAGGTGTAGGTGTGCTGGAGTTGGGTGCAGGTGCCTGTACAGTATGCTGAGGTGTGGTGGATGTCTGTTGAGTGGGTGTCTGGGAACATTTGAGTGTTTTGGGAGGGGGTGTGGACACAGTGGGACAAGACAGGCTGCCAGTGTAAATGGATGTTGTCTGGGTGTCTGCAGGTCTGGTGAGCGTGCTGCATGTGTTAGTCAATGTAGTTGTGGTGAGTGCAGGTGTGGTGTCTGGGGTGGATGACTGGATGTCTGATATTGTAGTGACTGCAAGAATGGGGCTAGCAACAGTGACTGAGTGTGCAGTGCTTGTGGGTATGCATGTTGAGGTGACAGACAGGGAGGCGGAAGAGGTGGACACACTGGGGGAAGTGGATGTTGTCCCTGGTCTTTCTGTCCCCCCTCAAACCACCTCTACCCCTTCCAGCACACCACTCCCTTCACCCATCCCAAGCACATATTCAGGCAGCCATGCACACACCTCAACACACAAGAAGCACACAGAGAAACAAAAGCACCACACTTCACACCACAGGTATGACGGAGGTCAATAGCCTCCTCCGTAAGGGCAGCAGGGCTGACTGGGGCAGGGGATGAGGTGCCTGGGTGAGCAGGCACAGGCAACTGGGTGGGGAGCAACTGGAAGGGCGGTGATAGTATGGGGGGTGGCGGAAGATGACACAGAATGGGTGGGCCCACTAGGGTCCGCCATCACCAGTGAGCTGCCATCGGAGGTGATATCAGAGTCACTACCGCCAGTGGTAGTTGCCTCCCCCGTTGTACTCCCCTCAACCCCAAACCCACTGGTCCCCTTGCTGTCCGTCGACTCTGCCTCCCTGGAACCATGGCCGCTGCATTCCCACTCGCCAGTGCCACTGCTCCCTCGCCAGATGATGCTGATGTACACAAAGAACACAAGAGAACAGGGATGGGGAGACAAAAAATGAGATAAATCTGTAAATACCTGAATGCATGTACATACTTGATGCACACACACTCCCACCAAGCTTACACACCTACACGCAGCACCTACAATGATAGTCATGACTATGCCCCAGACTAGTGGCCACTACCCCAGCATACAACTCATTTCCCACATGACTCAACAACCTGATGAACTGTTAGACCTGTCCCTAATCATCTCCGTGCCCATGGGGAGCAGGACTGCTGGTAGACACCTGTCAGAGTTCCTGGCACTAGACAGCATACATACTACAGCACCCTAACACATCCAACCAAGAGGCATGAAACGTAGTTGGTACTCACCCCGTTGTGGCTGCTGTGCAGCCTTCAAGCGTCCATTCAAATCTGGATATTCCACTGCCAGAATGCAGCACTTTAGAGGGGGCAGGGTCCAACTGGCACCCCTTCCTCATTAGAAGGCCTTCCCCAGCTGGGCCTCGCAGGTCTTCCTGGCCCAGTGCCACAGGTCCTCCCCTGCATCCTGCAGTGGGTGCTCTCCGGTTGTAGACCCCCAGGGTCCGCACCTCCCTGGTGATGGCCTGCCACAGTGCCCTCATCTGATGGGTACTGACCTGTATGGGACACACAGAAAAGAAAAACAGAGTTCAGGATATAGCCATGTGATACAGCTGACTATACGTCCCCTATGGGATGGACACTTCACAAGATAATTTCACCACCTCACTCACAGTACTTGCCACACAATCTACGCCTGTGCAGTTACATACCGGCCACACATGCATACAGGCCTCTGCCACCATCACACACACCCATGCACGGCAACCGCCTACTAACCTGCTCCTCTGGTCGCCCATATAACTTGGCATACAGGGGTAGGACCCCGTCCACCAGTTTCTCCAGCTCCTCCATGGTGAAGGCCGGGGCCCTTTCCCCTGTGACTCATGCCATTTGAGTAACGAGAGTCAGGACACAGCAGCACACTCAGTGGAATACTTCTATACACGGGATCCAGGAGTCAAGTGAAATTGGGGTGACGACATGGCGAACACGCCGCAGGGTGTGCACCGTCACGCGCCGGCGGAGATCATGATAGGCCCAGTTTCCCCATTGACAACCATGTTAACTAATGAATGGGTGCACGGCAGTGAACACCGCCTAACGCCATGACAACAACCACCAGTGGAATGAGGTCACTTCCACTCTTACATGTCTGGATGGCAGGAGGCTGCCATTTTGCTAGCATGACGTGAATATTTCCTGGTCAGGGGCCCCATTCAGGCACTATAAATCCCAGCCCTCAGTAGCCTGCCCACATGAGTGTCTGTTCCTCACATCAGTCCAGAGGTATCACTGCATACATGTCCCTAAAGTTCTACATCGTACATTGCTTGTGTGTGTAACCCACATATTGTACAGCAGTTGTTCTTACACAACATGTTTTGCATGTGGATGTGTGTCCCTCATATATGTTATTTCCTCCCCATAGGTGGAGAGGGAGGGCCCCATCTGTGTACAGACCTCTTGTTGATTTGGAGACCATGGTGGAACGTCAGATCATTGTCACCCACAGACTTAATCGTGCAACAATCCATGACGTAAGTGCATTACTGGATCCTGTACTGAGACCGGCTAATCGGAATCAGCATGCCATCCCTACTGAAGTGCAAGTGCTATCTGTACTCCATTTCTTGGCTACAGGCTCATTTCAGGTGACAGTGGGCATGGGTGCAGGGTTCTCACAGCCAATGTTTAGCCTCATCCTGTCCAAATTCCTGGATGCATTTGTACAACACCTGCAGACATATGTCCAGTTTCCCCAAAGGGCTGAACTCCCTGCCATCAAGTCAGACTTTTATGCCTTTACTAACATCCCCCATGTGATAGGTGCCATCGATGAAACCCACATAGCTCTCATCCCCCCAAGAGTGAATTAACAGGTGTACAGAAACAGGAAGAACGTCCACTCAATGAATATACAATTGGTGTCTACTGCAGACCAGTACATTTCACATGTCAATGCCATGTTTCCAGGATCAGTTCATGATTCCTTTGTCCTGAGGAACAGCGGTGTCCCACACTTGATGCAACAACTACAAGGGGACAGAGGATGGCTCATAGGTGAGTGTGTATGACAATGGATCAGTACATAGCGGTCAACCCAGCTCTGTGCAAGTAATGGCAGCTTGTTACAGTCCTGTTTCAAACACTTTTACAGGTGATTCTGGCTACCCCAACATGCAATGGCTCCTGACACCTGTGAGAAATCCCAGGACAGATGCAGAGAGTAATTATAATGAGGCCCTTGGGCGTACTTGGAGGGTGATTGAGTGCATTATAGGTCTGCTGAAGGCTTGCTTTTGTGGCCTCCATCTCTCTGGGGGATCCCTTTGCCATGGCCCTGAGAAGGTGTGTAGAATAGTGGTGGCCTGCTGCATGCTGCACAATGTGGCTGCGAGGTGAGCAATCCCCTACTAGAGGAGGAGGGTGCTGTATATCCATACCCGCTTCCTCTGAGAGGGGATAAGAGTAATTGTGAGGATGAAGAGGGAGAAGATGTCCACTCCAGGAACCAGCTGATCCAATTATGCTTCCAGTGACTATGAGGTACTGTTCACTGATGATGTTGTCTGCACTGCATAATGTTTGTCAGTCTCATTTGTTTGGGAATGTGGGGTCTGTAGTCATTGACACTGTTAGCTGTAGAATTAGGTGGCATGTGCCATGGAAACAAACATGGTGTACATTTTAGTTTTCTCCAGACAATGTTGTGCGTGGGGTACCATTCCTGCAATAAAGGCGTGGTTATGGAATTGAATGGCAAATGCATTTACATTTACAATTGATTCTACATAATGACAGGGGACATAGGAATTGGTGTGCATGTGTTTTATTTGGCGTCACAAATGCATTGGTGCGCTGTACAGTGATAGGGAGTTGGCTAATGGCAGATGTCCATACTAGGTACATGGGCTCAGCAATTGGTGGCAGTGGGTATAGGTCCATAGGTCCCTTGCAACTTGTTATGTTGCTATTGGCGGGTGAGGATGGTAGCACAGTGGCACACTTGGGAGACAGTTCATGTCAGAGTCACTTCTTTGTGGGGGCCTTGGTCTTGGCAGGTGTTCCTATGCCATATCTGGGTCTGAGGGACCGTCTGAGGGTCTGGTGCTGGGCTGCACGGGTAGGACTGCTGGTCTCCTGTGTGTCCTCTGCAAGTGCCACCAGTCCAGTTGCTGCTGCTGATGTAGAGGGCTGGTGTGTGTCCTGGGCAGTGGTAGGGGCTTCCAGGTTTGTGGGGGTCTCAGGCTGGGTTAGATAATGGTGCTGCAGCACCCCTGCAATAGTCGCCATTGAGGCATTGAGTTGTTTCCATTGTTCAGTGGTCTCTTGATGTTGGGCCATCTGCAGCCTTTGACTGTTCCAGGGAGGCCAGGATCTGTCCCATCCTGTCTTGTGTATGGTGGTATGCTCCCAGGACCTCAGAGATCACCTCCTGGGCTGCAGCATCCATCCTTTGCCCCCTGGGCCACTGATGCCCTCCCAATGGACCTAGCCCCTGTGCCTGTGTCCCCTGCACAGGTATGGCAGTCCCACTTGCCCTGGGGCCATCGTCATCCTGCCTGTTAGTAGGTGGAGACTCTGACTTCTGTACTTGTGGTCTGCCAGTCTGTGGCCTTTTATCACTGGTATGGGGTTGTTTGACCAGAGCTGATGTTGGTGGCTGGGTGGTAGGGGTGTCAGTGGTGTCCTGGGTGGAGCTGCTGGAAGGTGACAGTCCAGGACTGTGTGACGGGCCAGGGTAATCCTCACTGTCCATACTTCTCTCCCCAGTCTCCTGGGTGGGGCCTCTGTCTCCATGTGCGGTGCTGGCACTCCTTGGCCTTTCCGTCAGGGTAGAATGGGTGGTGGTACCTGTGGGGGGAATGGACATGCATGTTACATGTACTAATTTGAATAAGGGTGCACAGCTCTACCCTATTTTGTGCTGTTTATTCCCCTGTTGGGCCATGTAGGGACCTATTGTGGAGTTGCCATTACATTTTGCATGGGATGTGGAGTTGCATTGTGGGTGATGTAGTGCCATTGTGCTTCATTGCAGGGGTAGGTGGCTGTGCACAGGGGGAGGGATGTGGGCCTGTTGGTGGGTTTGTAGGCATGCAGGGTGACTGGATGTAGTTATTGTGGCCTGGGTGGGGTAGTGGTCCTGGTGGTAGTTGGAGGGGTGGGGTAGTACATGCATTTCAGGTGTGGTGGATATGAAGTCATTGTAGATGACTTATCTGAGTCCAGTCCTTCAGTGAGTCCAGTGAGGCCCTCAGGGTGCAGGATGGCCAGTACCTTTTCCTCCCAGTCGGTGTATTCGGGGTGTAGGTGGGGTTCCTCCCCCAGTCTTCGGTACCGCAATGTTGCGCCTGGATGCCATGGACCCCCCTCACTTTCCCGCGCAGGTTGTTACATCTCTTGCGGATGTCGTCCCTCATACATTGATGGTTTCCGACTGCTTTGACCTAGTTTACTATTGTCTGCCATAACTCCATCTTCCTGGCGATGGGTGTGTGCTGAACCTGTGCCCCAAAGATTTGTGTCTCGACCACCATTGTTCTTAGCTCCCTGTCTGTGAAGCGGGGGTGCTTAGGGGGTGCCAATGTGCATGTTGTGGGTGGTGTGTTGTGTGAATATTGGTGAGGGTGCTGTTGTGCGGTTGGGTGTGTGACTTGTGTGATGTTGCGTGTGTGTATGCGTGTTGTGTTATCAATCTCAGGTGTCCTATTGGCGATGCAAGGGATTTTGGGGTGTGATTGTGAGTGTTTTATGGTGTTGTGGATGTGTGTTAGGTGTGTGGGTTTCAAACTTGCCAATATGTGCATTCTTGCTGTTGGGTCCACTTGCTGGCCATGGCGGTCCGTACCTCCAATGGTCGTTCGACATCCACAATCCGCTGCGGTGATTTGTGCATCATTATTTGGTGGGTGGAGGTTTGTGTGCTTGCCAGTGGCGGGGTGGGGTGTGCAGCCTTTCCACTATCAAGGGCCCTGGCAGTGGATGGAGGTTGCAGAATTTTTGGAGTTTTCTGTTTTTGGCATCTTTATATGGCGGGTTTCTGTTCACCACCAATGGCAGTCTTCTGGTCACCATCACCACAGCGGTCGACGGTGTTTACCGCCATGTTCCCAATGAACTCCTAAATTCCTGCCAGCCATCTACGGCATCATGTACATGTCACTGGGGTAACTGCTATCCGTTGTTGACCATCAGGGCCCAGAAGTAAGTGGACTACTGTGTCCTTGTGCAACCCTT
The DNA here is from genome assembly GCF_031143425.1 of Pleurodeles waltl. Taxonomy (NCBI): domain Eukaryota; kingdom Metazoa; phylum Chordata; class Amphibia; order Caudata; family Salamandridae; genus Pleurodeles; species Pleurodeles waltl. The sequence continues at coordinate 837,239,838 of NC_090437.1, forward strand.
CTGTCATCATACTAGTCAGGGTCAAGTGACCCAACAAGTCCCAAATCCCTGTGCCATAGTCAATAAACAGTGCAATGTATGCAATCTACCACTTTGCCAGTCCTAGTGCTACATCAAGCCTTGGCCAGGCACCATGGATGCAAGGTGGGGGTCATCTGATAGGGGGACAGGAAACTTGCCATCGGCAATTCCAAGGTTTGACAAAGCATCATTCTTGTGTCCTTGGTATAACACGTGCTCAGAGCACGCATTACCCCGGGGGCACGCCATTGCTCACAATGGGCCTCCATGTACTGTTCAGGCTTAGTGCCCATATAGCTTGCCCAAAGCCTGAACAGTACATATATGTTGTCTACAGATTTTGTACCTATTGCCCCCTGCCCTGTAGTATGATGTGCAAAATGTGTTATGCGGCACACACATGGTCTCTGTATGGGTGCCCTAAGGGGCACAGGAAGTTTGGCACTGCACAGAGTGCAGCTACAGTATTCCTAATTATTGAACTACATGTGCACATGCATGTCAGACATCTCCTAAGTACCAGGTATACACTCAGCATTCATATTCTATGCACACGTCATGTGACCAGGATCACTCACAAATATCATGATGGGTAGACCATGTTGGTAAGTCTGCAAACATCTAGCTTGCTACAATCCGTAGACATGTCCCATATACATCTGGAGCAGAGTTATATTCTCATTGTGTACTCAACTGACCTTTGCCAAGAACAATAAGGCTCTTTGCAAGACCGCTGCCTCACTTAAAATATGAAGAGTAGTGTGGCACTGGTGGTGCAAGTGTCTCCTACATAAGCCCCCTAGAGCCCACAACACATGTACAGCACCTCTGACACATATCTTGACAGACATCACTGTCTATGTGGTCATGCTTTGCTGTTCCTAACACCCACAATTCCATAGGAGCACACGTTGGCACTTGTACAACAACCAGCTAATTCTCCATCCTCAAAATAGCATCAGGCATGCTGTCCATATCTTAACTCTGATGACATCATCTCATTGGTCACACAATACATTTCATCATTGCATTGCACACATCATGCCCTCTCACTCAAAACCCTGAAATGACATATGTGGCACACAAGGTGCCACTTACTGGCTGCATCGGGGTCTTCAAATTGGGACACTTCTCCACTGGTGTGGGTGGAGGCCCACCTGCAATACCTGACAGGAAAACATAGATTAGTGATTTTTGGACATTTCTGTGCATGGACAACAGTTACAAATGCAACTTGTTAATCTGAGTAAGCAAAGTCAACTTAGTGGTAGGTCAGAACAACTGCCAAACATAAAAAAAAACTGTCTGTGAGACAAAGAGCCAGATAATGGAAGCACTTACACCACCAAAGCGTCAATTTTCCTAACGTTTCTGTGGTGCATTTCACTATACCATATGTATATGGATTTATGATGCAGCAGTTTTGTTGTGTTACATCCCCATGTACATATGGGCAGCATGACACATGTTAGACTTTTCGTCCTTGGCGTGGTCTCCCTTAACTTTTTGCCTCTGTTTCCCAGGTTGTTGATGTGTGCTGGACTCTGATTTTGCTATTTTTGTTACTCTGGGCCCTTTACCACTGCTAACCAGTGCTAAAGTGCAAGTGCTCCTTTACCAAATGTGTATGTAATTGGTTCATCTATGATTGGCATATTTGATTTACTAGTCAGTCCCTAGTACAATGCACTAGAGGTGCCCAGGGCCTGTAAATCAAATGCTACTAGTGGGCCTGCAGCACTGGTTGTGCCAACCACATAAGTAGCTCTGTAATCATGTCTCAGATCTGACACTGCAGTGTCTGTGTGTGCAGTTTTAACTGTAAATTCGACTTGGCAAGTGTGCCCACTTGCCAGGCCTAAACCTTCCTTTTTCTTACATGTAAGGCACTCCTAAGGTAGCCCCTAGGTAGCCCCAAGGGCAGGGTGCAGTGTATGGTTAAGGTAGGACATATAGTAATGTGTTTTATATGTCCTGACAGTGAAATATTGCTAAATTAGTTTTTCACTGTTGCAAGGCCTGTCCCTCTCATAGGTTAACATGGCGTCTGCCTTAAAACTGATTAAAGTGTAGATTCCCTTTGGGAGGGGATGGACATGTGGAGTTTGGGGTCTCTGAGCTCAAAATTTAAAAATACATCTTTTAGTAAAGTTGAGTTTAAGATTGTGGGGGTCATTCTGACCCCGGCCGGCGGCGGTAGCCGCCGGCCTGGCTGGGACCGCCAGAAGACCGTCCCGCGGTCAAAAGACCGCGGCGGTCATTCTGGGTTTCCCACTGGGCTGGCGGGCGATCGCCAAAAGGCCGCCCGCCAGCCCAGTGGGAAACACCCTTCCACGAGGAAGCTTGCTCCGAATGGAGCCGGCGGAGTGGAAGGTGTGCGACGGGTGCAGTAGCACCCGTCGTGAATTTCAGTGTCTGGTAAGCAGACACTGAAATTCAAAGTGGGGCCCTCTTACGGGGGCCCCTGCAGTGCCCATGCCATTGGCATGGGCACTGCAGGGGCCCCCAGGGGCCCCATGACACCCCATACTGCCATCCTGTTCCTGGCGGCCGAAACCGCCAGGAACAGGATGGCGGTATGGGGGTCGGAATCCCCATGGCGGCGCAGCAAGCTGCGCCGCCATGGAGGATTCCCATGGGCAGCGGAAAGTCGGCGGTACACCAGAATGCCCAAAGAAGCACCGCCAGCCTGTTGGCGGTGCTCCCGCGGACCCCGACCGGAATGACCCCCTGTGTGTTTAAAAATGCCACTTTTAGAAAGTGTGCATTTTCTTGCTTATAGCATTTCTGTGACTCTGCCTGTTTGTGGATTCCCTGTCTGGGTCAGTTTGACAGATTGGGCTGGTTGCACCTCACACTAGACAGTGACACAAAGGGAGCTGGGATGTAGCCTGCATATCCTGATGAGCCATCTGTGCTAGGAGGGAGGGGAGGAGTGGTCACTCACACATGAAAGGGCTGTGTCTGCCCTCACACAATGTAGTCTCCAACCCCCTGGTGAGTGTCTGGGGCCTGGCCTGGGCAAGGTAGGATTTCACAATCAAGAGAGGCTTTGCTTTGAACTAGGCCTACCTCAAAGGAGAAATTGAGTATAATAAGGGCACTCAAAACCACAGACTTTAGAACATTTCTGGAAACCAAGAAGAACCTCTGTCTGGAGAAGAGCTAAAGGGTTGAGGAAGAAGAACTGCCCCGCCTGTGACTGTGCTTTGTGGAGCTATCCTGCAGTTGCTGCTTCTGCCAGAGTGAGAGGACAAAGACTTGACTTTGTGTTGCCTTCCTTCTTGTGAAGATCTCCAATGGCTTGATTTAGAGCTTGCCTCCTGTTGTTTGAAGTCTAAGGGACAGCAAAGACTTCTCTCTTCCAGCACCTGGAGTCTCTGGAGAGACTACTACTCTGCAAAGTGCTGCTCATCCAGTTCCTGGGACCCTGAAAGGAGAAGCTGGCAGCCCAAGAGTGAGAAATTCACCCACAGAACGCTGTGCGGGGAAAAGATTGATGCAACTCCGAACTGTGGCTAAAAAAATCGACCTGCTGTGGCTGAAAATCGACACTCACCTGCAATGCGACCGGAAGATCGACGCACGGAGCTGGGGAAATGACGTGCAGCATCGCTGACAGAGGCTGGTGAGATCGTAACCCGTTCTGCATGGTTTTTGGATCATTGTGTGGCTGGATTTCCAAAGCAAGCACCTCTGGCCATGTAAAAACAATGCAATGTCCGCCCGGACTGAGAGTGCTGACCTGATCGATGCATCGCTCTCCTGCGGAGAGAAGAAACGACACGCCCGACCCAACGAAAGGAGAAACGATGCAAGGTCTCGCTTGTGAGTGAAATCGAAGCATCGCAAGCCCTTTTTGATGCACACCCGCCAGTGCAGGGTTATTTTTAAGGCACCCAAGGTACATTTTCAGGCTAACAGCGTTAGTGTGTGTTTAAAACTACATGAAGACTCTTTTTGTTTTTTAATTGATAACTTGACTTGTGTATTGTGGGTTTTTGTCATTTTGGTCTCGTTTTGTTTAAATAAATATTCTCTATTTTTTTAAACCTGTTTTGTGTCATTTTATAGTGTTTTCATTAAGTTCCTTGCTTGGACGGGGGGTAACCTGACTGCCAACCAAAGACCCCATTTCTAACAACTGTGGCCGTCCCATTGTAACACCCATTGCTTTTGACCCTGCCCCAGATGTTGAAGACATCTTACACATTATCAGCACCAAAAGACTAACAACTGCCCAGGGATGGTGTGAGCATAGCAAAGTGTTGAGGAATGCATTGATACATCCTTGTTTCTTGTTCCTTATGTGTGTGCACGATTGAAGTCACACACACTAGAGCTAAAATGCCAGGGCAGTTTCCTTATGTCCACGTAGTTGGACCCTTCCCAGTTGGGGCCTCAAATGCAAAAACAACAGATGATGGACGGAATGCAGAACCAATCAAACATTCACCCCAGTCAGAGATCTGGGTTTAATCTATCATTTTTTTTTTTTGCTTGCCATGCCATTCCAGTTTCGACCTAGCCATATGCAAATCAGTCTTGACCTTGTTCCACATGGGAACAGTCCAGCCCAAACTGCCAGGTCAGGTCCTCCCTGGACCAGAAACAACAATCCTGGGACCGGTTTCAGGGTATCGCCCTTCATCAGCCAGGTGGTATGTGGGCATCGCACCACTTTGATAATATGGCTAGGGGAACATGCCACTTTAGCGCTTCCTTAGTGTCAATATTAAATTTCACAATGGTAGTGCTAAGGTGGTGCTAGGGGTTCTTAAACCACGGCCAAAACAACCTATCCTGACACTTGACAAAACATGCTGCTGTCAACCCTATGTCCATCTGTCATGCACATGCACATGCAAATAAAGATGTTGCTATGCAAATGTGGTACTTACCAAGTGGTCCACCAATCTGAATACCCAGTCGTTTTTTGCTTCAGTGCTTTGATGTCTGCTCAACAGTGTTTTACCTGGTGGTCTGTGCACACAACTCCAAAAATTCTGCGTAGGTGTTGGAGCACCATGTCCAACCACAGCTTCTGTGCCTCTTTGGGGTAGCCCTGTATTAACCAGCCACCCAAAGCTAGCATCATGTGGAGGTAATGCTGCATCAGCCAGATGAAACCTTTGAGTTTATCCACACTCATTTTCATTTCTCTCCCTTTCCCAGACATTTTGCAGAATATTGTAACTGCAAATGAAAGAGCCCCCAAAAAATAAGAGTTAACTAACCCCAAATAACCCAACAAACTCTGCTACCCCAAGACAAACACCCCACAATACAATGACAAATACAGGACAAAAACACTACAAAAGATTGAGGAAAAAGACTAGAAGCACACAACATCAAAAGGACACAGCAAAAAACTCTCCAAATACACCAGCACCAGCTCCACACACCATTGCACAGCCACAGACAAAAAGACTGTGAAGTAAAAGTAAAATCATTATACCATGTATGCAGTTAGGAAGTCCTGTTTTATCACTACCTAGGTGTGTGGGTCACGCATCGATTTTTCCCCATTGATGCTGACGAGGTCTCAAATCTTGCAATTGATGTGCTGGGGCCATGCATAATTTTTTGAATTGCAATGTATGGAGTATTGGCATTTGCATCTAAAAATGGGACACATGACAATCATGCATGGTATTCCTTCCCATGAAGGCTGACAAGGCCTGTGGACTTACGATTGACGCGCAGGGGCCAGGCGTAATTTTTTGTCATAGCAGAGTATGGAATTTTGCCATTTGTGTCAAAAGTTTGATGCATAATGGGAATGCTTGGATTTTGGTGGAAAGGCTGACAGTGCACCCACATTCACATACCATGTCACAGGGGCTATACATGTATGTAGTCAGTATGGTATGGCTACCTGTATGTGCATGTTCATTCATATTTTAAAGGTAACATTGGTATGTGTTACCATTATGTTTGTATTTGTGTGTGATGCATGGGATGACTGATGCCATTTGCATATGTGCTAGTAGATTTTGTCCACATACATGTTACCACATGTGTACTAGGAGTGTACATATGTGATGTAACACATATTTGTGTGTCTACCACATTGTCATGTCTGATTTCCAAATCTACATTTGACAACAACACAACAGATATGATGGGCTATGTCCATTACATGGTCATGCATGTGATACCCTTGACAAATCATACTTAGAGGATGCAGTGGACTACGGCTGGGTTGATTTTACGTAATGCCTGGCAATGTGAGTGCATGTGTGTCCACACTGTGGTATGTTGTTAGGTTTAGGGTTCATGATGCTTTGCTGCACACGTAACATATGGTTCCCAATCCATCTATGATGCAGGAGATGGAGTACTCACATGTGTCAATGAAGGTTGGTATGTGCTGTGTGTGGAAAGACATGTATAGTGTCGTATGTGTAAAAAATGCCACAACAGTGTGTTCATGGGATATGAAACCTGACATATCTATCTTCCTGCATGGTCACATGATGGACATTGTTAAATAGCTGTGTAGTCATATCAGTGCCACCTATGTTTCCGTATGTGGGAACACAACTGATAGTCATTTAAGTCTATCAATGATCATGTGATACAAATGCATTTTCATTACTAGAAAGTAGACATTTGTGCAGACTCCAGTACACAATAGCAGGTATGTGCCATTTACGTTGTGTGTGTCTACAGAGAAATCAGACATATGTGTGCATGGCACAAACTAGGCACTAACAATCACCCACAACAATCTTTGTTCTGACTGTCACATACAATGGCATACAATTGTGTAGCAGTGTTGCACTCAGACATTGATGGCAGCCTAGTCTTCATTGTTACTGTGGGACTTTTTCTGCCCATCAGACACATGGTTGCATGCATTGATGCAGGTTAACGGTGCTCCACTTAGCTCAGTCCACTGTGTACATGCATCAGGCCCCTGACTGTGTCAAGAGTCAATGTACCCTAGAATGGTAGTTAGGGGCAGGGATCTAGCCTCATCATGATAGCTCTTCAGCAGAGCAATGCGCAGTCCCCTGCAGACAGACACCTGCACAAATTTGATTACATTGCCTGGGATTTGCATTTTCCTTTGGGGTACTTGATGTCAGGCTTGCCCTATCATGTACAGAGGACTGGCTGCTTGTACATGTAGGACATGTCTACTGATTTGACATGGAATGACAGACATAGTAATGCAGTCTTAGCAATTTCCACTTGCAGCTTGGTTAGGGCTTGAATATCTAGTGTAATTTGTTATTTTTGTACAACCCAGGGGACATAAGAAGTCATCTGTCATTGCTTTCTGTCAGAATAGTACACAATGGGCAACTACAACGTTGTTGTTGTAGCAAACATGAGCGGGTTATGTATTGACCTAGACATCCTCTGTGAACATATGTTGATTGATCACATGGTGACATTTTTGTGTTGCACAGTCAGTATTGGTCTACCTTCGCCAACATTTACAGCATATCTTCTTTGGAATAGATTTGTCCCTCCATTGCTGGCATTCTTTAGGCTGCTTACACTTTGTGCACATCTTCTACTGCAATATTGTCCGGTCATACATGGACAGAATGCTACATGTGACGTGTAATTTGAAGATGTACACATCTTCTACTACTTGCTATGTGATAGTTTCCCTCCATTTCCAGGCTTTGCAAGATTACATGACTTCCACACACACATGACAGTCACCAGCCAAAGCACTTGTGTAGTCTCCAAGTGACCGCCCCATGTTGTATCTTCAAGTGTCTGTGGGAGTTTTTCAGCAGTCCTTCCACATCCTCTGGTGTACATGGTATGCACTCACATCTGTATTCCATAACCTATGTCACTGTCACCATGTGTGTATCTTGTTAGTGTGTGAAATCATCTCAGCACTGGATTTTTGATTTGCCACATGCAACATATCTGTCTCCTTCACCCATACAATTTAAGATGGGTCTGTGACATGTTTAGACATTGCTAGACATACATGCACATTCCACGCCTGATTGGCATGTTGGAGAACTAGACATTTTAGGGATTTTGTCACAGTAGATAACTTTCTCTTAGTCAGGAATGAGTGTCAATGAGAGGTGTGTTTTCATATGTGGTGTATGATGGTATCATCCAGACTACACTAGGTTACCTTGCTTACACATCACAACCATTGTAGGTAATTGCCAACCCTTTCCTACTTAGGCCATATACCCGTACATCAGTCTTCACATGTATATCCGGATTACCTGCAGGCATGTGTCAAGACAGCAGATTTGTTAGCCAAGTGTGTTAGAATGTATATGGGGAGTGTGACAGACTCTACCTACATTGCACCCACACATTCATTTGGTGGTGCATTCTCCCATTTTATTGTTAATTCCTTGCTATGGGCCATATGTGTGGAGAGTGGATCAGCACTCATTGCTGCTTCACTTGTCTAGCAACCATTAGCACACTCCACACCCAACATGTCTGTGTTCTATTTGAGGTACAGCACACCATGTGGCAGGGTTGTGGCCAATGGCGGTGCGGGTATGTATCGCCATTGATATATGGTGCAGGGTTAGGCTGAAACTTGGGTTCCTAACGTGAACAGTCAATTAAGATCCTTTGATACCAATGGTATCCCCCCTTTTCACACCTGCTCAGTGCTGGTTTAGTAGCTACCCGTCTGAGATGTGACACAGTTTAGTTCCTATTTTTCTAATAGACCATTAGGAAATAGCCCCTACCGTATTTATGCCCCCCTTGCATACATCTTGCCTGGCATGGGCATGATGTGAGGAAAGGGGTAGGATTTTGCACAATGCGTACTTAATGCCACATTTTTTTCTGGTGCATGGATCTAGGCCTTCGAGAGCCACATGGCTGTGAGATATGTGACACTGATGTGTGGCATAGAGGTGCTAGACCCTCTTACATCACCACCTATGTTCCTGCTATCTTTGTAATTGCTGTGTTTCTTTCCTGGTCAATTTGAGGTATGGTCAACATTCCAATGATATGTGTTGTGGATAATGAGTAGACCATGGACATCCTGGTGAAAAGTGATTTCTTGGTGATATTTACAAAGTGATATTAGCTGTACAGTGTTTAGGTGTAGAAGTTCTGTACAATTTGTTGTCTCCTGTGAACTCTAACAGCAGTGTTTTGTAGTTCCCTCTCCACCTGTGCTGCACCATTGTCATACCCCTTCTCATTGGGAACATCTACCAGTTCATCCCAGGGGACATTAGTCTGAATACATATGTTATGCAAGATAGCACATTTAAGTATCATCTTGCGGACCAGGGGTAGTGCATACAACAGGCTTCTTCTTGTCAGGGCCAGGCACCTGAACCTTGACTTCAGGAACCCAAATGTCCCCTCCACTACATTTTGTGTCCTTCTGTGCCCTTAATTATATGCCTGCTCTTCCACCGTTGTCAGGTTGCCAAAAGGAGTCATCACCTTTGGCTGAATGCTGTAGCCATGTTTGGCTGCAAAGGAATTAAAGAACATGTGTCGGTCATGCATAGTTGTGATTTTATGTGTTCCATGGCAGGTGTTAGTTTTAGGAGGAATGGTGACAGACTTGCTTCTGGTATTGTGTGTGTTCCTGTTTTGTGGAATGGTTGCATTGGTTTGTGTTGATGGACATTACTATCATGGGTTGTGGCTCAGGGGCCTGGTGATTGTCAAAATAGATCTGAACTGACAGTTCAACCATGCCAAATATGTGTTCTGTTATCCTTATTTGTTGCTGTGTCCTATTGTTAGTGGAACCTACCACCTCCTTTCACCACAATGGTGCCATTTGTATTGACACCATGGTAGCCCCACAAAGCCAAAATTAGGCCTCCATGTTACCAAGTATGACTACACATGTATTGCGACACTTAGTGACCCTTTGTGGCAGATTATGTCTGTGCCAGCCATCATGTGTACAAGGGTGTGATTCACACAATTGGAGGTGTAGCAAAATCGGTGCAGAGGAATCTCCAAGGTTCCTAAACACGATTTATCACAGATACTTTCAACACACGCACAGAGCAGGTGTTGGGAGGGGGTACACCTTATTTTTGCATTGGTCCCTATGCATGGTGCATGAAAGGTCAGGTATGTTCTCAATACTTCTACAGAGTTCTAATATGGCATCCATTATCTTGACAGTATTGCACCACCTCTGCTTTATGGTGGACCGTTTCTTGTATACGGCACACACATGGTGGCGTTAGGGGGCGCTACAGGGCATACGTGAAGTGGCACTGGACTAGGTTCTGCGCCACTTTTTATTAGTCTGCCCCATGGTCTTTCTTGGCTGGTGATGTTGGAATCCTATCTGTGTGGCACAATGCAGCAGACAGGTGAAGGTGCACACAACGGGTATGTCAGGTATGTGTAGGAGATATGTAGTTGGTAATGGCAACACTTGGGTGGCATTTGATATTGGTGCTGCCAGAGGCTTGAACACCATGACATATGTGGGGCTGTGCCTATGTGTGATTTTCTTTACATTGACATGGCCTATGCCATTCACATAGCTGAGCTATTCGTTGTTTGGTGTTATGTGTGTGGGATCTGTATTTAGTTGTCAACCAGTGGGCACTTGTAGTGGTTTGGGGCCCAGCTTCTGCATGCAAAGAGGACATAGCTCCACCTGTCCTTCACGTGGTGTGTCAGTCAGGTTGAGGCAGTATTATGTACATATGGGTGTATGTGTGTGTGATGTGCAATGAATGCAGTGTATTGTGGCATGTGACATATGTATTGTCTGTAGTTCTGCGTTCTCCTGTCCATGTGTGCTTAGTGTGGAGTATGTCTTGTTTGCCCTTCACGGTTGGTGTGTTATCTGTGTAATGATTAGTATGGTGGCTCACCTACGAGTAGCCCATTGCCATATTGCCCATCCTGGAACCGCTTGTTAATGGTGGTTTGCCAGAATATGTACATATCATGGACGCTTCGGAATGTTTGGCTAGATTGTTTGTGAAGAGCCCATGGTGTTCTGCAATGGCCTGCACATTTATCGCATGGGTGTGTGTGCTGTTCCTGTAGAGGTGTTCCGTTGCTGCAGGTGGCACAAGTTGGACATGGGTGCAGTCCATTACACCCAGCACAAGTGTGAACCCACCAACTAGGTAAAAACCTTGATTGGCCTCCTGCTGCAGTTGCTGGGTGTTGGGGAATCAGATGTGGTGGGTTGTGAGGTGGATGATTGAATCCGGAACCTTTGGTAGAAAGGCCAAGAAGGATGGCTGGGAGATACCACCCACATGTGCGCCCATTGTCTGAAGTGACCCTGACGCAAGCATATGGAGGACAGCAAGGAGTTTGGTCATGGGTGGAATTTTTGTTGGAGTTTCCACCCTTGCAGTAATGTCTGGCACTATGTGGTGCAGCAGGTGTACAATTGACTCCTGCTTCAGATGGTAGGTTCTGATCACATCTTGGTCCCCGAGCACAAGGATGGTTGTGCGCTGTCAAAATATCCTCTCCTGCCTTCTGCACTGCCTTTGTGGCTGCTATGTTGGTGTTTGGGGTTGCATGCCTTCGTGCTGGAGGGACCTGTTGTTGTCACTGTCATCTGCAGCATGTGCCAAGCTGGAGCATTAACAGTTCCATGTTGTCCAGGAGGTTGCCAATGCTCCTTCTGTGTGTTTTCCTTAAGTAGTAGTGTGTGGGCCTCATTTTAACACCTGGTCTGACCAGGTGTTAAAATTTGATGCAAATCGGGCTTTGCATCATTTTTTGGGACTGGCTCCTTAATGTGCGTTGTTTTAGTGCCGGGTTGTAAATATGGCGCTGGAGGTCTAGCATCATTTTTTGTAAGTGAATGCCTACCTTGCATATCATTGTCGCAAAACGATGCATGGTGGGTTGGCACTCCCAAAAAAATGAATGGGATGTTAAAACTATTAAACAGATGATATTAGATTTACAATCACATAAAATCTCTGACAATGAGAATCTCATATATTTTGTTGTTAAACAGGAATAGTGACAAAATATAAAGTGGTAGGTTAGCGCCACTTTTGCATTAAAAAAATGGCATAAATGCAGCACAAACCTTTCTTAAATATGGGCCTTAGTATGCAAACGAGACAGGATGAAATCCATCATGAACTTATATACATTTATTTCCTATAAGTGCACTTTCATGTACAAGCCAAGAGGAATATACTTTTACCATATAGGAGGAGTTAATAGTTCCACTTTTCTAGCACATCACATATTATTTCAGTTGTCATCTTAGGAAACTATGTACCTCTAAATAGTAATTTGTACATCTCTTTCCTATTAGTCTCTGCTCAAGATGAGAGATAAAGTTAACATAATCCCCTTGATCTTCCCTTTGTAACCATATTATCTGAGCACCTTATTCAAGAGTGATCATTTAGAGGAATAAATGAGGGAACAACGCATGCTGGAACCACACATGCCTGAACAACGAGTTTGGAACAATGACCTCGTTGTTACCACGAATGCCTTTACCAGCCATGCCTTAACAACGATTTAATTGTGCGGACATGCCTGGTAACAGCATGCATGGAACGGCATGCATGGTTCCAGCATGCGACCCCCCCTGAACACCTGCCCCTAAAACAATCCTAACCCTACCTCCCACCCACACCCCTAAAGCAATCCTACCCTCACCTGTAAAAATAATCCCACCCGACTCCCCACCCCTTCCCCTAAAAACTGAAACTACCCCAACCACCCACCACGCCCTTAAAAACTAAAACTATCCCGACCCCTCACCCACACCCCTAAAAACAAAAACTACCCTCACCCTCCACCCACACCCCTAAAAACTAAAACTACCCTCACCCTCCACCCCACCCCTAAAAACTAAAACTACCCCGACCCCCCACCCTCACCCCTAAAACTACAACTATCCCAACCAGTCTCTAAAACCTAAAGCTACTCCGACCCCCAACCCTAAAACTAAAACTTCCCAACCTCCACCCCGCCCCTAAAACTACCGCGACCCGCCAACCCTGACCCTAAAACTTAAACAACCCGACCCCCCACCCGCCCCTAAAAGCTAAAACTACCCAGACCCCTGTCAAGTGAGTTTTTTAAATACCCTTTCAAAAATGAAACTTTTAGAAAGTTTGCAATTTTTCGTGCCTAAGTCAAATGTGTTTCTGCCAGTGTCCAGGGTCATATGACAGTTAATGGTCTTCCGGTAATGTTGGAAATTGGATATTTAGTTGTGTGACCAGGACAAGTGATAGTTCCGCATTTGTCCTCAGTGGGAATCAAACACCCAATTGTAGCTCTTGACTTTCATAGGGGAGCGAGATGGAGCAGTCTAAGGCCTACTCAAGGGAGGTGGTGTGGGCTAGTGATTGCCAATCACTGGCACACAGTATTAGCATGCAATAAATGATTGTCCAGTCAGTAAATTTTCTTTTAAAAAAGAAGTGCATTTATTATGCACACACTACTGAATACTATGCAATAATTTACAAACATACATTGGCAGATGGAACATACCATTGATGACATTGTGTAATTGTTGTTGACCCTCTGTATGGTCACCCAAAGATATCAAGTATGTTTTAATAGTCATTGTGTAACAACCATATTACTTTGGCATTAATCGTTGTCATAATTGTGATAATGACGAATCAATAAAAATATGTGCAGTCATCATGAAAACCCATTAAAACATTAATCAATAAAAACACCTGCAATCAATCAATCAATCAATCAATAACTTTATTCGGATGAATTTTAACATCTATAAAAGTACATAAAAAAATGCAATAACAACCATAGCACTAAAAAAAGCTAAAATATAAGAATATAACAATAAAATATAAATACTAAAAAGTTATATATCTGCAGGCATGCACAGTCAACTTTAAAAAAGACCCTACATAGAAAACGTCTTCATTAGTGAGAAGGAACAAGAATTTCAAAGCGGGTGTGCACTGTCCAACACCAGAGTAATATTTCCTTAAAAGCGGAATTAAAAATTGCTTTGTATATCTTGCATAAAATGAGTAAAAAAACATAAAATGAAGCAGGGTTTGTCCAGATGAGTCATCACATGAGCACAACTTGACATCCAGGTTATGTGCAAATCCCATGGGAAAACAAAGGCAGGTATTGTATGGTGCCTGCTCTAAAATGAAAGAGCAAGGAACACTCCCAGCGAGCACGGGCAAAATATATTCACTTGAACGATTCAAGTCTCTACACCTATAACGATTATGAGAACCCATAAAACATGCAGCAGGAAGTAACTTTGTGTTTGTACATCCTTTCAAATACTTGGCAGTAACTGTAATGGGCACAAAAACTCCTAGGGGGCATCACAGTAAAACAGCATTGTGAAAAAAAATTGCAGTGTGACCATACAATCAGCCCCTAGAAGGCATAACCACATAAACAGAGCATTGCAGTGTAGCCATACAATCAGTCCCTAGAGTGTGTAACCAAATAAACAGAGCATAACACATTTCTAGGCCCTCCAGGCCTTCTAAAATGTTGCCATACACAAGACCGCTATAAAGCAGACTACTCCTGGCTGCAGAGCAAAAGCTCCAGCCACTGGAGAGCTTGAAAATGCCTTGAACAGTGCAAATGGTTATGATTTTGGGCCCCCCAAAATAAGGTGGGGAATGAGAAGACCTGAGGAGGAAGAGCATGCTGGGCTTGACATTTTTGTGGTGGTCCCATTGTCCTAGGACCACCACATTTATGGGCAAAAATCCAATTTAAATAAAAGGTCCCACAAAGCATTATGGGGTGAGTGTCCATATACCAGTGACTATTATGGTAGCAGCTCTCCTGCTGTGCCAGGGAAAGATGCAATTTGTTGTTCATCTTTCTTTTATTCTGATGTTGGAGGGAAGCACAGACAGCCCACTCTGGCTGCCTGCTGTCACATACAGGAGTAAAGGCCTTGTGGGGGAGCCGGCAATCCTTAATTGTGTCTGCTGGCTCAAGTGGGCAGGCATGTGCAGGGGTGACTGCTGCCTGCTGCATCCTGGGACCTAGGGATGAGGTCCTGGGACCCTCCTGACTCCTCCCAGTGAAGTGTGGCAACTCTTACCCATACCTAAGCATGCATGAGGGTCAGGGATGGGGTCCTGGCCACTGCAATATGAATCTGCCCGGGGGATGGGGTCCCTCGGCGAGCTGTGAGCATGGAGTAGATTTATCTTTCTTGCGCCCTCCCCAGACCCTGTCAACCCCATGGAAAATTGATTCAAACAGTGGCAGAGCCCCACAAGCTCCGAAAGAGGAAAATTAGGTCAAAGGTCGCAAACTTTAGAATGCATAATTTGGGCCTGTTGGATAGATTTGTACACTCCTGGGCTCCTTTTTTCATGGTGGCAAGCTCTATCAAGCAGGGGCAGTTGCAAAAACTCGCCTTACATCCAAAGTGGTGCAGGTCGCCAAAATCTGGTCCTTCTGTCTCTCTGCACCAGTTCTCCTTTGTAGCTTTGTTGGTAGGTGCAGAAAAGTCCAGGGCTTCCCCCAACTGGTCCTAAGGAAGAATAGGCGGCCAGCCTCACTGGCCCTTGGGAAGAGCCAATGATCCAATAGTGGGGTGAGAGAGTTCCTCCTTCCAGTTCTCCATTGCAGCATCTAGTTCCAGCAGTGCCGTAGTTATTAAATCCACAGGCAAGAGGAGAGTCTTCCCCTTGTGTGAGAGTTTAGAAAGGGGAGAGGAAGGTTCCAGAATATAGACACCCCTAACCAATCCTGGGATGCAACTTCACCTCTCCAGCCCTGCCCCAACCCTCCTGCACAGATGGTTATGACAATCCAAAATGGCATCATCTAGGAGCCACTGGTCACATCAACTCCTGGGATCTCATCTTCCCCCTCCCGCTGATATCACTGTCAGGGAATCGCACACTAGAACTTCAAAGATAGCACCCTGATGGGTTGGCTCCAGTTGTTTGTGCACTCTCTTTTGTTCAGTGGGTTTTGCCAGTTTCATCCTTGAATCAGTATCACTGCTGGTTGATTGATACAGATCATTCTGACCCACCGCTTTCCTCCTCAGAAGCTAGGGGAATTAGTGCTAATTGCCCCTTTTGTGTGGGTGGCTTTTGTTCCTGAGTTCCTGCTGCTGGAGGAAATGTAATTACTGGACACAGCTGAGTAACAAAAGGCCTGGGCTCTGATCCTGAGGTGAGCCAGAAAAACATGAAACTAGATATACAGTTATCATTTTAGAAGTTGAAAATTTGATTTTTTTCGCACAGGTTACACTCTTATTCAACATGTCAGTGGTATCTGTAGACCAAGGAGAAGGGACACTACACTCCAAGGCAGTTCCCTCCCCTTGTATAAAATGGAGTTTCACTATGGTTAAAATAGTAAAGCACACTAGCATTCCCTAATAGTGTACACTACCCTAATGAGGCCTAGCCCAGGTGAATACAAAATCCTGCAGAGTCCCCATTGTACCAGGCTACCTGTATTCTGTTATCAAGCTGTACACAACCTGTAGCCCCCCATGTGCAGTCTGCATACATGTGTAGCCAGCGAAGTGCCCCTTACCCTTGCTGCATTGCAGCAGCCTCATCTTAAAAGGCAGACACTGGTTGTAAACATGCTTAGTCTGTTTAGCATGTGATTACCTTGGGTGAGACACTGGTAATGAGGTTCTCTCATAGTAATAAAGTCCAAAAAATGGGTGATCAAATAAGCAAAAAATTCAGGCATGCTGCTTGGGCAGAACCCAGTGCAACATGTGGTGTCTGCATTCTTCCGAGACAATGGACAAAGGACCTTAGGTGTGAGAAATGGTGTTCCTCTCCTGAGTATGTTGGCCTGGGGGTGTTGTACCAAGCCCCTTTCTGAGCTTCAAAGGGTAGCGTAAGGGCTGTAATCAACCCCTTCCTGACTGTAGAAGAAGTCTACCCTGCCACTGGCAGTTACAGTCCATACCTGAGTCTCCCCACCATTCATTTCACTAGTCATGCAGGAACCAACCTCAGGGGAAAGGAAATAACTGACCAGGGCCAGATTTAGAGTTAGACATAGGGTTGCCCTCCACCCCACAAGCTAGCACATGGTATAAAAGTAGCAAACCGAGAACCCAAAATCAGAACAGTTCTGTACTTATTAAGATCAGAAGAAAGACTGCTTGGCTTGAACCCAACAACCAAGAAGTGACTCCAAGGGTCAGTTGGCTGATCTCCTGTTTGAGCTACAAGGACACAGCAAGCTTCCAGAGGTGTTTCCTGATTTTCTGCTGATCAGACCCAACTGGACCAGACCTGGTCCTCTCTGCTGTCATCAGTGGGAATAAGTACAGACCTTCAAATGCTGTTCTCAAGGTCCTGGGTCCTTGGCTGGAGCCGAGTGCATTTGTTCCTGCCTAACTGACAGTTTCTTCAGATGCAGTACAAAGCAACACAGAACCTCCAAAGCTGTACCCAATGGAAAGGTCACTAAATCTGATGCCAGGCAACTCAGAGCCCAGCAGAACTTTGCTGTACAGCCAGCATCAAGGGACCTAGTGTGAAGAGAGGCAGAGGGCTATTGAATCAAGCAGCTCCCAAATGAAAGCTTTGCAGGATCTGACACAGAGTGGAGCAGAGCTACATAAAGATGTATGTCATTGTCCTCTCATCTAAGTCAGAAGGTAAAACTCCAGCGGGGCGAACCTGGCCAGGTATTCAGCCTGTGCTCCTTTAGATTGACCTGAACTTGTGACTTGCTCCCTATCCAGCGCAACCACATATCTGCAGTTCAAGTTTTGCTCTTTTTTGGCACTATTTTTCCCTAATACTTTAGAAATTTGTTGTTATTTTGGTGTCATTTTTTTTTTTTAAATGTACTCCATTTTTGTATATACGTTTGAGATTTTTGATGTGATGGTTCCACTTTATTACTGTTTGAGTGCTAAATAAATACTTTACATATTGCCTCCAATTTAAACCTGATTGTAATAGTGCCAAGCTACCAGGGGGTTAAGCACAGGTTTATTATGTGACCTCCAATTACTTGCTGTACCATAATCTGTGTGGGGTCCAGAAAGCATTAAATAATTTGCTCAACAGAGTATTAGGTGGTCCCACCCCGAATGTGATCATCTTTGATGCATCTATGTGTGTAATATTTGACAACAAGTTACATCCTCAAAGGTGAAATGATCAGGAAAGACTCTTAATATTATCTCTAATCCCGTGTCTTGGTGTAATTTATCTCACTCAATTCAGGCCAATCAAATATGATGATTGATATTAGTATGTAAAGGGTGCACTAGATACATGCTCCCAATTCCTTTGGGGTTACCCACAAAGTTATGCTGACACTTGATGGTCATAAAAGACTAGCACTGTATAATAGCAAAACCCCTTACATGACATTTAAGGATGTCTACCCTGTCACTGGCAAATGCAGCTCACACATGAGTATGCATCTCCTTTATCATCCTAGCAAGCCAGGTCTCAATCCCAATCGAAGAGGAGCTGCCCCCACATCCTGTTTTGAGTGACAATAGAGGAGGGATTGCTTATTTCCTTGGTCTGACCTTTTGAGTGACAACAGGAGTTCTGCACAAGGAAAGAAAGGATTTGCCATGTTATATTTTGGTAAAGAGGGACACTGTGGCATTGTGTGCAGTAAGAAACACACAAACACTACTTCAAAAGTGGGAAAGGTAATCTCTTGGAGCTTTTTCCCTATTGGTTAGAGAGGGCCCAGAAGTCACTCCCTCCCACAAGCTCATGTCAGTTATAATTTTGGCACCCCTTGGTTACCTTCTCAAATCACTCCTGTACCTGAAGAAGACAACAAAGGACTGAACCTACTGATGAAAACTATGAGGATAATCTGTAAGGGCTCCAGCAGTCCCTTGGTGAACCTTCTGTTAAGGTAGAGGGAGACAAAAGTTTCAAGAATCCTACTTTCCTGAAGAGCATAGCTGACCGGTTCCAAACTGGACCTTCCCTTAACTCTGCTGGTGGTTTCTAGTGGAGTGAGTCCTACTCAAGTGCTGTTCCTGAGGTCCTTAAAACTTTGGCTTGTGCCAGAGTTTTCTCCTCTTGCCTAACGCTAAAACATGAGACTTACAAACTTTTTCAGGTATTTATGCCTGGAGCTGACAGGATTCCGGGAGCAAGCTGCCAATCCCATTCGCAGAAGGTGCATCACCAGTGGACCTGACTTTACCATACCTTCCACTGCATTTTTCTCAGCAGCAGAAAATGTGTTACAGGAGGCCAGCTCTGACATCTGACGCTGTTGAACCCTCTTCGACCACAGCCTGCAGCCTTGTCCCACTGCAGGAATCCGACTTCCAGAAAAGCAACTATATCCTAAAGTAGAAAGCTTCACTGGCCCAGATATCGAACAGTAGTCAATCCATGTTGATGACTTCCTGGGCACAGAATTTCCAGCTTGGAGCTTTACCCACCTTCATAGTCTTCTTATCTATTCTTCTGCCTTTACCCTCTGAAAACTCTACCGTCTTGGAGAATTTCTAAGTCTGAAGGTAACTTTTCTTCATATCCGATCTGTGCTCAATCGCGGTCAGCTTCGAACCTTACCCTTGTCCCAGTCTGGTGTGATCAGTTTCCTCCAGCTAATGATTTGCACTTTATGGCGCTATTTGTACTTAAAACGTTTCCCATTTTTATAAACTGGAGTGGGAATTTCAATGTTTGAGTTTTTTACTTTTTACCTGTTCTTGTATTTCTAATTGTATTACACATTTTCTTAAGTTAAGCGTGTATGTTCTGTCCCATAGCTACAGAGGATAAGCTCAGGTGTAAATTATCAAAGCATATACTAGACCTAACACAAATAGTGCTATTATTACTTGGGCGGGGCTACCACCCACCTCAACTAATAATGCTGTTTCTCAGAAAACTGCTGACTGGTGGATTCTCAAAGTAGTGAATCTAGTCTAAGAGAAGCCCCCTGATTAAGAAGTATTTGAGCCATGCATTTGCTCACCGGTTCCAGTTCTTGTGACATGCAAACTGTAAACCTGCCTCCTTTCTCTGACTCTAAAACCAAGAGCAAGGTGTCTCTTGATTATGTTGAAAAGCTTTATGTTGCTGATTCTGTTGGCAGGCCCCTCAGGCAACAGGAAGTCTTCAGAGTAGAGTCTCTCAATTTCTCACCTCTCTGAAGAGGCTACTGTGAGAAGAATCTAGCAATAATGATAGCTTGGGTCAATCTGGGGACAACCAAGCTTGTTGTGTCTTTAGCTTTCCATCGAGTGTCATATTCCATGGGAGAACTTGAAGTTCCAGTTTCTACAATCTCAACAGTCCAGATTAATGTTGCAGTTCACTATGAAGTCCCAACTGTGTCAACATCAATTGAAATGATACCTTTACAAGAAACAGCACTTTTTGAAAATTATTTTAACTTTGAAATAAATGATTTACAAACACACTCCACAGTCACTCAATGTCATCATTTGCTAGTTGTTTATCATTATTTTGTGACAGGTATCTGAAACTGCAACAGTCCTACGTCTGGGCTGCTACTGGAGTGTTCTTCCTTTTAATGGGGCTCATCATGTTAACTATTGTTTTGCTGATTCTAAATAGGCATCACATTCCTAATAAAATAGCACCACTATTCGTGCTTCAAGAACTACAACTGCACTCTACTTTTCACAGAAGATGATGTGATAATCATGCTGTGAACATAATCACATACCGTGTATCAGATAGCATGGCATCGGGAACTATTCCATAACGAGTCATGGGACCCACAGAGTCTTTGCGAATACCCTATGTTGTGAAAAATAATTTAAATGTTGTAATAATCCCTGGTTGTTTTTCATGTGAATGGGATACTAAAACTATTAAACAGATGATATTAGATTTACAATCACATAAAATCTCTGACAATGAGAATCCTTATTTTTACAGACAAATGGATTGCCATCATTTTAAGCACAATTACATAAACAGAATTAGTGATCCCTGAGAGCTACACAATTGCACACAGTAAGAGAACATTGCCATGAACTGCCTTTCAACGCCTACCTGAATGTCTTTAATACAACAGTGCTGATAGGACTGATCCTTCAGTTTTCTGCTATCCACAGCAATCAGAATGACTCCAAAAGAATCTTATTACCCCCAACAAACTGATTTATTCCTAAGAATTTATGAAAATCTTTACAATGCAAAGTTACAAGTATTGGATAGAAAATATTGATGAGAAAAGTATTTAGGAAACACTATTGTGGCAGATTCAAGGTGAAGAGGCCCTGTTTAGAGCATGCATAATTGCCCAAGAACTAATCTTTCTCAACAAAATAATCCAGCAGGCCACTCGACTGGGATGTGGATCCATTAAATACTTAAAAACAACTTCTATTCTAAAAGCAAATTCAACACAATTTCCAATTTGGCATAATAAAGAAAATATTCCAACTAATGAATTAAATGATGCAAGGTATAGCCCTATAGCTTCTTTCCAAAATGTCTGGTCCTCTAGCTAATCACCCAGACCCCAGGTATAATGATATACACCTGTGACTTACCACCAACAGCTTAGGTTAGCTGTGCCAAATATGGTTTACACATTTCAGCCTAATGACTGTGAAGGAGCACATGTCCAAAATTTGTGAAACCATGGACATCAATGGTTTCCTTTAGGTTCACATCCAGCTGAAATTAAA
The DNA here is from genome assembly GCF_031143425.1 of Pleurodeles waltl. Classification (NCBI taxonomy): domain Eukaryota; kingdom Metazoa; phylum Chordata; class Amphibia; order Caudata; family Salamandridae; genus Pleurodeles; species Pleurodeles waltl. Next base: position 837,261,439 of record NC_090437.1, read on the forward strand.
TATTTTATATGTGCATCAGATTGTGTAGGATATATTTAAATGCAAAAGTACTCAAGTACACAGTCTGCTGAGAGGATTAGATAAACTGACACGGAAATGCTATAACTGATATTGAATCGTATTGACAATGGCATGCAAACACTCTCTGAAAGAGCGAGTTCTTTAAATGAACAGAGTGTATTGTGTAAATAGACCTGGACCTTCCTTTAATAAGCCCTGGACCTTCTAAAAAAGGACTTTAGTCTTCTCCTACATGGACAGGTGCTATTGCAAGCTATTACATGCAAAAACTATGGCTGAGAAAGAAACTATGGGGGTCATTACAACCCTGGCGGACGGTGTTAAAGCAGCGGTAATACCGCAAACAGGCCTGCGAAAAAAAGGGAATTATGACCGTGGCGGAAACCGCCAACATAGACAGCCACTTTAACACTACGACCGCCACGGCAGTACAGACAAGCGGCGCAGCGGTCACCGCCAACAGACAGGCGGAAGACAAAGTACCACCCACAGTATTACAACAGGCCAATCCGCCACCTTTTCCGGGGCGGATTCACCGTGGATAAAAACACGGCGGAAACAGCTTTTTCAATGGGAAAACGCTCACCTGAACAAACTCCACGAGGAAGGAGAACACCATGGAGCCGGAACTCCAAATACTCCCTGCGCTTGTCTTCCTGCTCCTCTACGAACATCAGCAACAGCGTTGCCGAAGACAACGGTGAGTACTGCACCTACAACAAAGGGGAGGGGAGAGGCAAAAGTCACGGACACACACATGGAACACCCCCACCCCCAACCCGACCCTCACCCACTACAACACACACACCAATGCATTTTCGAACATCACAGTAACCACCCCCAACCCCCCCCGGAAGAATGCTAAGACAAAAGGAAATGAGTTCAACCATTGTAATGCATCAAAAAACAGTTAGCTCATATGTACATCAATATATACACATTCCAAATATATACATCACGATTAGTAGTACAGGTATGCACATTTCAATGTCCGTGGACCACTGGGCCCCAAATGCATGGGCGAGGCCCACACACGATACCTGTCCTGGAACGGAGAGAACACTGCAGGGGCATCAGATAGAAATACAACAGGCACCTCAGGGGGAAGGGAAGGGGGGGCAGCTCAGCCGGATGACTGCACCACGCCAGATCCACAACGGGGCTCCATGCCCATTGATGTATCCTGGGGAGTGCAAAGCCACAGTCTCTCAAGTCTCTACAGTGGGTAGTTTGCCCACTGTACCATCCTGGGGAGTGCAAAGCCACAGTCTCACAAGTCTCTACAGTGGGTGGTTTGCCCAGTGCTATATCCTGGGGAGTGCAAAGCCACAGTCTCTCAAGTCTCTACAATGGGTGGTTTGCCCACTGCTCTATCCTGGGGAGTGCAAAGCCACAGTCTCACAAGTCTCTACAGTGGGTGGTTTGCCCACTGTACCATCCTGGGGAGTGCAAAGCCACAGTCTCACAAGTCTCTACAGTGGGTGGTTTTCCCACTGTACCATCCTGGGGAGTGCAAAGCCACAGTCTCACAAGTCTCTACAGTGGGTGGTTTGCCCACTGTACCATCCTGGGGAGTGCAAAGCCACAGTCTCACAAGTCTCTACAGTGGGTGGTTTGCCCACTGTACCATCCTGGGGAGTGCAAAGCCACAGTCTCACAAGTGGATAACAGTCTCCACTGGTTCTGGAGGGGGACTGGTGCCCAGAGTGCTTCATCCTGTGCAGGACAGACGGAGTGGATGCAGGTCTCCACTGGTTCTGGAGGGGGACTGGTGCCTGGAGTGCTTTATCCTGTGCAGGTCAGATGGAGTGGATGCAGGTCTCCACTGGTTCTGGTGGGGGACTGGTGCCCAGAGTGCTTCATCCTGCCAAGGACAGATGGAGTGGATGCAGGTCTCCACTGGTTCTGGAGGGGGACTGGTGCCCAGAGTGCATCACTCATCCTGTGACGGTCCCTGTTGCGTCACAGCCCCTGCTGCTCATGGGCTAGCAGTGCTTGAGTTGGCGGTGCTTGGCTTTGCTGTCTCTGACCTGTTCAGCGGTGCTTGCCATGGCGGTCTTTGCCCTGTTCAGCGGTGCTTGCCATGGCGGTCTTTGCCCTGTTCAGTAGTGCTTGCCATGGCGGTCCTTGCCCTGTTCAACGGTGCTTGCCTTTGCTATCTCTGACCTGTTCAGCGGTGCTTGCCATGGCGGTCTTTGCCCTGTTCAGCGGTGCTTGCCATGGCGATCTTTGCCCTGTTCAGCGGTGCTTGCCATGGCGGTCTTTGCCCTGTTCAGGGTTGCTTGCCTTTGCTGTCTCTGACCTGTTCAGCGGTGCTTGCCATGGCGGTCTTTGCCCTGTTCAGCGGTGCTTGCCATGGCGGTCTTTGCCCTGTTCAGCGGTGCTTGCCTTTGCTGTCTCTGACCTGTTCAGCGGTGCTGCCATGGCGGTCTTTGCCCTGTTCAGCGGTGCTTGCCATGGCGGTCTTTGCCCTGTTTATCGGTGCTTGCCATGGCGGTCTTTGCCCTGTGCAGCGGTGCTTGCCTTTGCTGTCTCTGACCTGTTCAGCAGTGCTTGCCATGGCGGTCTTTGCCCTGTTCAGCGGTGCTTGCCATGGCGGTCTTTGCCCTGTTCAGCGGTGCTTGCCTTTGCTGTCTCTGACCTGTGCTGCGGTGTGTGCCATGGCGGTCCCTCATTGACCAGCGGGGCTGTGGCTGCCGGGGCCCTCCTGGGCACTGACTCTGGCGGTGGTCTCCTGACCAGTGACGATAGTGCTGCCCTCCTGGGCACTGACTCTGGCGGTGGTCTCCTGACCAGTGACGATAGTGCTGCCCTCCTGGGCACTGACTCCGGCGGTGGTCTCCTGAAGGCGGTGGTCTCCTGACCAGTGACGATAGTGCTGCCCTCCTGGGCACTGACTCTGGCGGTGGTCTCCTGACCAGTGACGATAGTGCTGCCCTCCTGGGCACTGACTCTGGCGGTGGTCTCCTGACCAGTGACGATAGTGCTGCCCTCCTGGGCACTGACTCCGGCAGTGGTCTCCTGACAAGTGACGATGGGGCTGCCCTCCTGGGCACTGACTCTGGCGGTGGTCTCCTGACCAGTGACGATGGGGCTGGTGGTGTTGTCTTGGGCAGTGGGGAGGATGGCGGCCTTCTCCGCCGTGCTGCTCTTCCCAGACTTTGGAGACTTCTTCTGCCCCTTCACCACCTTGGGAGTAGTCACAGCTGACTTGACACTCCCCCCGGGACCCTTGTGGGCGGCTTTGCCGGCAAGTGTCTTCCCCCTCTCCCGTCGGGCACTGTCCAACTTCTGGTGCTTCACAGGGGGTGGACTGGCAGTGCTTTGGCTCCATGTCACACTGGCTGCCCTGGTGCACGGTGCACTCCACATACCTCTAACAGGCACCACTGGTACCGGAATCTTTTTGGCTGAGGTGCTACTACGGGACCTATGAATTGGAGAGGGGATGATTTGACAGAGGTCAAGGTTGCTCAGGAAATTTTTCTGATGAACACTGGGACGGGTAGCTGGAGGGGGTCTGGGAGTGGAGGAAGAGGAGGTGGTTGTTGGAGGTGTAACTTTTGATGATTTGGGTGAAGGTGCATGTTCTGGAGGCTGTCGTGAGGTGGATGGATGTTGGGTGTGTGTGTGCCCGGGTTTGTGTACTTTGGGAGGGGGCGTCACAGACACACTGGGAGAGGACACAGGGACAATGGCTGCCATCAGTGCTGAGGCCAGAGATTGCAGGGTTCGATGATGGGCAGCCTGACCAGAATGAATGCCCTCCAGGAATGCATTAGTGTGTTGCAACCCCCTTTCTACACCCTGGATGGCATTCACAATGGTAGACTGCCCAACAGTGAGTGACCTGAGGAGGTCAATGGCCTCCTCACTGAGGACAGCTGGGGTGACAGGGGCAGGGGCTGAGGTGCCTGGGGCGAAAGTGATGCCCACCCTCCTGGATGAGAGGGCACGGGCGAAGGCTGAGGGGCTGCTGGGAGGGCGGTGCTGGTAGGGGGGGTGGCGGCTGTACCTGTAGAAGTGGGGGGCACAGATGGTGCTGCCACCACAAGGGAGCTCCCATCGGAGGACGAGTCTGTGTCGCTGTATGCTGATCAGCTGACCACCGTGGTACTCCCCTCGCCCTCCGTCCCACTGGTGTATGCGGAGTCCATATGCTGATGCACAAAAGAACAGGGAGAGCACAAAAAGGGGTGGGGAAACAGAAGAAAGACAGGTTGAGTGCATGGCTTACCGCTACTGTTGGCGGACAATACAGACACAGCAGCCCCCTGCACTACGCCGTGCTCTTGGCCTCTACAGATGCAGTTCCTGGGATATGGCCTACTTGCCTATGAGTGTCATCTGCCCACATAGATGACACAGGGGCATGTATACCTGTTTTTGGCACTCTACAGAGGTGGGGTGGAGTGCCACATTGCCTGCATTACGGAGGGGCCTAGCCTACGGAACTCGCCCTGGCCTGGGGAAACCCAAAACCCTCCTCCCCCACCCAGACCCCTCCACTGCGCGCAAAGTCATGCAATTGTGAGTGTACTCACCCCCTTGTGTCTGCTGTGATGCCCTCCTGCGCCCATCCAACTCCGGGTAGGCCACCGCCAGGATCCGGAACATCAGGGGGGTCCTGGTGCGACGAGCACCCCTCCCACGTTGGAAGGTCATCCCCAGCTGAGCCTCCGCCGTCTTCTTGCTCCAGCGGCGAATGTCCTCCTATCTTTTACGGCAGTGGGTGCTCCGTCTCTGGTGGACCCCCAGGGTCCGGACTTCCTTGGCGATGGCACGCCAGATATCCTTCTTCTGGTGGGCACTGACCTACATGAAATGTACAGGGGAAGAAGAGAAGTCATTACCAACTGCACCGTTGAAGTGAGTGGCCCACATCCCTACCCTTGCCATGTGGCACATGCATTCACAATCCTTCATGCTCGCATAACTCTGCCCCCTTCCTACTTACATCCAGCCCTCTCCACCCAGGCATAGCCCATACAACTTGCACGCTATGTACTCACCTGTTGGTCTGGAGGACCGTAGAGTAGCGTGTACTGGGGGAGGACCCCGTCCACAAGCTTCTCCAACTCCTGAGCAGTGAAGGCAGGGGCCCTTTCCCAAAACGCACGTGCCATTGTCTCTTCCAGACCGAGGTCACAGCAGCACTTACAGTGTAGGTCCTCTCCTGTCGAAGATCAGGTATCGAGTGATTGAACAGATTGAAAATGGCGGTCACGTCCGCGGCGGTGACGTCCGCGGCGGTGCGTATCATCACCACCGGCGCACTTCGTCATTGGCTCCTGGGACCCATAGGGTCCAATGTTAACCAATGCAGCATTGCGCCGCAGTCTTCGACCGCCTACTGCGACGGTGTACAACGCCAGCGCAGTTATCTCACATCCCATTGTCCCAGTTTAGAGGTCAGGCATCCGCCATTTCAGGGACCCACATGGCTTCATTTACTACTGCGTCACACATACCTAGGCCTGGACTCAACACAAATACAGGAAGATTTTTGTATTTTGTGTCGTGTTCTGTGGAGCTGTGGGTACATACCTTAGAATTGGTTGACTCTGTGGTCGCTGTTGTCCTTCCTAGGCACCCTCAGCTGGGACATGTGAGGAGATGGCGGAATCCTCCGGTGAACCGACCTCTGGTGGACCTGTTGACAATGGAGGAGCGACATTTAATCATCACCTACAGGTTTGACCGTGCCACAATCCAGGAACTGTGTACCCAGTTGGAGCCAGATCTGATGTCACCAATCCGCCATCCCACAGGTGTCCCCCCTCAAGTGCAGGTGCTGTCAGTACTCCATTTCCTAGCAAGTGGGTCATTTCAGACAACAGTGGTCATGGCATCAGGGATGTCCCAGCCTATGTTTTCTAACGTATTGTCCAGAGTGTTGTCTGCCCTGCTGAAACACGTGAGGAGCTACATCGTTTTCCCTCAGGGGGAGGATTTGGCTACAGTGAAAGGTGACTTCTATGCCCTTGGACACATCCCCAACATCATAGGTGCCATTGATGGGACCCATGTGGCTTTGTTCCCCCCCCACAGGAGTGAACAGGTGTACATGAACCGGAAGAGTTATCATTCAATGAATGTACAGATGGTATGTTTGGCAGACCAGCACATCTTGCAGGTAAATGCTATGTTCCCTGGCTCAGTGCATGATGCCTACATCCTGAGGAATAGCAGCATCCCTTATGTGATGGGTCAACTCCAGAGGCACCGTGTGTGGCTATCAGGGGACTATGTTTACCCCAACCTGTCATGACTGTTGACCCCAGTGAGGAATCCCAGGACCAGGGCAGAGGAACGCTACAATGAGGCCCATGGGCGGACTAGGAGGGTGATCGAACGCACCTTCGGCCTCCTGAAGGCCAGGTTCAGGTGCCTCCATATGACAGGTGGTTCCCTATTCTACTCACCAAGGAAGGTGTGCCAGATCATCATCGCCTGCTCTATGCTTCACAATCTTGCTTTGCGACGCCAGGTGCCTTTTCTGCAGGAGGATGGTCCAGATGACGGTGTTGTGCCAGCTGTGGAGCCTGTGGACAGTGATGAGGAGGAAGCAGAGGAAGAAGACATTGTTTACAGGGACTCTGTCATACAGCAATATTTCCAGTGACACACAGGTGAGAACAATTTTTTGACTATTACATTTACTTTCACACTTCTACCTCTATCCTGTCTGTCAATTTGAAGCATTATTTGCTAACTGAGTGGTACATTTCCATTACGGTTTCACAGGTGTGGTTACCAACGTGTATCATCTGCTTGCATCCTTCATGGACTTGTGATGTGTGACATAGGTATGTTGACATTACATTTTCGAACGGATTTGGCCATTGTCATAGTTAATACACATTTTCATAATCACAGACTGACTCCAGATTGTTTTGTGGTTCAACGGTGTTTATTTAAGTGGTAATTATTGGAGGGGATGGCAAAATGGTGATGGGTGATGGTGGAGGAATGTCCATGACAGAGTCCAGTCTATTAGTCTCACAGGTGCACTGCCCTTATGGGCATAGGAAGTGGAGCTGGAACAGTTCCAATCTGGACAGGGTCACAAAGTGGGACAGTGGGATGACAATCAGGGTGGTCTCATTTCCTGGCGGGGGTCTTGCGATCTTGCTCTGTCCTGTTCCTGGATCTCAGGGACCGCTTGCGGGGTGGTTGTCCGTCTGCAGGGGGTGGGGTGCTGGTGTGGTGGTCCTGTGGCGGGGCGTCCTGTCCACTAGCGCCGGCGGGGGTGGTGGGCAGTTCATAGTCCAGGCTAGTGTCAAGGGCCTCTTGGAGTGCCACGGTGTCCCTGATGGTCTTCTGTATGTCCTTCAGCACCCCTATGATGGTGCCCAGGGCGGAGCTGATGGTTCTGAGCTCCTCCCTGAACCCCAAATACAGTTTGTCCTGCATGCGCTTGGTCTCCTGAAACTTGGCCAGGACAGTCGCCATTGTCTCCTGGGAGTGATGGTATGCTCCCATGATGGAGGAGAGGGCCTCGTGGAGAGTGGGCTCCCTAGGCCTGTCCACCCCCTGTCCCCTGGACCGTGTGCCCACTACCACTGCCCCCAGGTCCCTGTTGTTGTTGGGGTGGTGGGTTATCCTGGGTTCCCGGTAGTGGTGCACACACAGCTGATTGACGTGTCCTGGGTACGGAGGTATGGGCCTGCTTGGTGGGTGCTGTGCTGGTGTTACCAGAGGGTGGAAGGTCAGTGTTGGGCTGTGCCTGTGCGAGGGGAACCGACTGTCACGAGGCCCACGATGGTCCGGACTGGTCATCTGGATCCAGTTGGCCAGAGCTGCTATCATCACTGTGGGCCTCTTCTGTGGGTGTGGTAGAGATGTCTGGACCCTCCTGTCTGGTGACGTTAGGTAGTGGTCCTGCAGGGGTATAAAAGCATGATTATTGCATGTGTGTGTGTCATGGTGTGCAATGGGTGGGTGAGCGTGTACCCCAGTGCTAGCATTCCTGTGTGTGTGCTTGTGTGATGATGGTTAGGGGGTGTTATGGGTATGTGCAGTGGGCATGCTTTAGAGATGGGTGTCCATGCTTTTTTGTTGCATGCAGGGCTTGGTTTTGGGATGGGTGGTTTGTGTTATTAGTACATTAGTGAGGAGTTTGAATGATAGGGGAGGGGGTGAGTTTGGGGGTGTGTGATAGCATGCAGGTAGGGTGGGGGATAAGATAGTTAAGATTTGACTTACCAGTGTCCATTCCTCCACCGACTCCTCCGAGGCCCTCTGGATGCATAATGGTCAAGACTTGCTCCTCCCATGTTGTTAGTTGTGGGGGAGGAGGTGGGGGTCCGCCGCCAGTCCGCTGTACCGCGATGTTGTGCCTGGAGACAACGGAACGCACCTTCCCCCGTAGGTCGTTCCACCTCTTCCTGATGTTGTCCTGATTTCTTGGGTGCTGTCCCACTGCGTTGACCCTGTCGACTATTCTTCGCCATAGCTCCATCTTCCTAGCTATACAGGTGTGCTGCACCTGTGAGCCAAATAACTGTGGCTCTACCCATACGATTTCCTCCACCATGATCCTGTGCTCCTCCTTCAAAAACCTGGGGTGTCTTTGGCGTGCCATGGGGTGGTGTAGGTGATGTGTGGGGTGGTGTATGTGGTGATGTGTAGTGGTGTGTGGTGTTTTGTGCATGGATGTTGTGTGGGTGATGGTGTTGTGTGCCTCTGTGTGGTGGGGTTGTCTATTGCTGTGCTCTCTCTGTCGCCTTCGTCTCTATTTTTTGGTCGTAGGGGTTTGTGGGTGATGTGGGTGTGTGTTTTATATTGTGTTGGGTGTGTGGGAGTGGTGTTTGTATGTGTATCAGGTGTGTGTATTTCAAAATATCCAATGTGGCGGTGTTTTGGAGATGTGGGTGGATTCGTGGGTCGTAATAGCATGGGTGTGTTTCTGTTGGCGTGACGGTGGAGGATTTGTTTTCGCCAGTTTATCACTGACCTTTGGTGTGGCAGACTTGTGTGGGTGTCTGAATTTCGGCGGATTCCGAGATGTGGGTCATAGTAGCTGTGGCGGTTTTCCACGGTCGCGGCGGTGTATTGGCGGTCTTCTGCATGGCGGTAGGCGGCTTTTACCGCCAATGTTGTAATGACCCCCTATGTATGCCTTATTAAACATGGAGCAACTGGAAGAAGCCCCATTTTCAGTATCTGAGGATCCATCTATCACTTGGCTTCCACATGGGGTAATCTCTTTTCTTAACACAACTTTCCACTTTTCAGATATGCAAATATTTGACTGGTATGAAAAAGTACATAATACTTTTCTTCATTTTAGATGTTCTTGTCTGGTTCAATCAATCAACAATCAATCAATCAGGAATTTGTAAAGCACACTGCTCTCCCATGAGGGTTTCAAGGTGCTGAGGAGGGGGGGAGAAAGGTGGGGGTGCTGCTACTGCTCGAACAGTCAGGTCTTGCGAAGTTTCCTGAAGGTAAGGGGGTCTTTGCTCTGGCACAGGTAGGTGGGGAGAGTGTTCCACGTTTTGGCGGCGAGGTGCGAGAATGATCTACTGTTGGTTGTAGTTCTGTGGATGAGTGGGACGGTTGCGAGGGCAAGGTCGGCGGAGTGGAGATGCCAGGTCGGGATGTAGAATGTTCAGGACAATCCCACGTTAATAAACACATCTGATTGTACAAATCCTCTAGATCATTCTACCCTGTGTAATTCTATCACTTTTATGGAGCCTGTAACTCTTTGAAGCCAGTTTGAGCTGCACATTATCAGTTGCACCTGTAACATCCTTTCTAACCCATTGTACACTCCTGAACTAGGGGTAAAATTTCATATTAACTGATGAATGTTGCTGTGAATGACTCAAGGCCAACCATATTAACTGTATCAGAAAATAGTGTTGTGAAATAACCCTGTATCTATGTCCTTGAAGGGTAATTGAAAATATCCCTTGGCCCTTGAGACACATAATATGCATTTTGAAAAGTTAAATGAATTAGTTGCAATTTAAGTCATACAAGATTTTCCTTTGACCTTAGTGGCTGAAACAATACAACTTACAGACAGCTTGTTTGGCATCATAAATCCATAAGCCCCTGCATATGCAGTATCCTACATATTTCACAAACTTTATGTACACTATCTTTAATTCATCAAACATCACAAACAAAGTGCATGTTTTCTAAAACACCAGATCTGTCCTGTTGATGGGTTTTTAATTCTCTGGACTAATTGCTTCACATTTTCATTCAGTACTTTAAGGATTTCCTGCAGTCCTCATGATTATCAGCTGAGGTATCCTTCTTCTTCTCCTAGTAAAGAAATAAACGCATCCAACTAACAACATGGAGTTCAATTATCCATCAGAGAAGAAATGCAGAGAAACCCTGGCATTCTGTAATGGTTTTTCATGGGTATTAGTCCTACTTGAGCACTGTACCCTGTCCTTCTGCAAAATGAACACTCAACAAGTGAGACCCACCTTCTGGTGCATAAATTGCATACAGCAAATCATTCTGGAATTACCACTAGAGCTACCTGAATCAGAAACAGCTTTATTCGATTTTTTGTTAAAATTGTAAAAGCACACATCAAAAAACTGTAATAAATAGTTAACATCACTCCACTTACCATTAAAATATAGGTGCTCATTATGACATCGGCGGTAAAGACCGCCTACCGCCACGGTGACGGCCGCCAAAATACCACCACCGCGGCTACCATCCGTCCCCATGTCATGAGCACTGCCTGACTTCCGCCACAAGAAGGGAAGAAATCCGGCAGTGTTCATTGTGGTTAATGGTGGTAAGCTGGCACTGCTACCACCAGCACCGGCACACCAGTAGAATGCTACCAGCTGTATTATGATGGTGTTCTGCTGGCAGGGCGCTGCTGGCAGTAGCAGCAGCACTTCCTGTTCCCTGCTGGAGAACCTCCTCGCTTAAGGTAAGTCCGACAGGGGAAGGGGGTCGGAGGGTAGGAGGTGTTGTGTGTGTGTGTGAGTGTGTGCATGAATGTGTGAGTGAGTGTGTGAATGTGTCTGTATGTGTTGTTTGCGTGGCTGTATGCGTGTGAGTGAATGCGTGTAAGAATGGTGAAGTGAGTACGTGTCTGCATGTCAGTGTGATCGTTGTAAGATTGTGTGTGAGCATGTCTGGATGAATGCGTGTATGGATCCGTGTATGCCAGTATGTGTATGAATGCGTGTGTGCCGGTGTGAGTGATTGGGTGTATGCGTGGTGCGTGTCTGCGGGTGTGTGTGTATGGGGGTGGGAGGGTGTTTCTGAGGATCGGAGGGGGTGGTGGGTGTGGGTGAGGATCGGAGGGTGTGGAGTGTTTGGGTGGAGGGAGGGTGGAGTGGGGTTGGAGGGTGTCAGTTGATTGTTGGGGGGTGGGGGAGCCGCCTCCCGGTGACAGGGAAGGGATTCCCTGTCACCAGTAGGGCCTACCACCATGGTTTTCGTGGTGTATCTAACGCCACGAAAACTATAGTGGTAGACAGGCTCATAATGCTGCCGGCAGTACTATGCCCGCTGCCGGGCTGGAGATACACATCTCTGGCCCGGCGCCTCATACCGCCATGGCGGTATGAGTGGCAAAGAGAGCCAATATCATAATGTGGCAGTATGTAGCGCCAGCCTTGTGGCAGTGATACCGCCACATTAACACTCACCTCTGGGGTCATAATAACCCCCACAGTCCACCTCCCACTCTCCTTAAGCTGTTTCATCTTTCTCTGTCTTAAAATGACCCATACAAACTCAGACATAACATTATAAATATAGATAGTTGGCAAAGATTGTAAAAACACATAAGCTTGACAACATTGTACCATATCCATGGATCTTAACAGCGGTAACAACAGTGCCTTTCTTTGTATCTTGGACAAGTTACAGAAAACAATTGTATGAAATGTGCTTTGGTCAGTCTCCTTTTCACACGGGCACCTTTCAGTAGGCCACGACCAGTCATTCATAGTTGGGAAACTCACTAGGTGATGAAAAATATCCAATCTAATCCTGGTTAAAACAAATCTGCGCTGGTCATTGCTCACCTCAGTTAAGTACAATTGTGTGCCAAATGAGGTTAAAGTCAGCAGATTGTTTAAAACACTTGACTTGAGAAGTTCAGCAGATAACTTTAATTCTTCCAAATGTAACAGTCACTTGTTCTGCAGGGATTTCCTCACTACAGTCCTTAGAGACTTAGGTTTATAAAAATAATTTTGATGCCCCAGGTCAGTCATAAAGTTCTTAACATATTGATTGGACCTGAAACAATCCCCAATACTTTTTTGATTCAACCTAGTATGCTCAGATGTTCATACCTTGTGCCATAACAAAATCGGCTGAATCTTAACTAAGCTCATAATAAAAGAGACGTCTAGTTTGGCATGGCATACATAAGATGGGCTACTCAACGGAAGAGAAAGGAGGCCCATCAGATCAGCGTTTTCAATAACTTGCAATCGTTTGTTATTTACATAACCCCATAGGCCTGCCCCATACAAGGCTGTTGACATATATTTAGCCTTATAGACTGTTAATAGCTCCCTAAGGAGTTTCTTGTCAAGTTTACAGACTTAGCTACGTAGTGCTGTAATAGTTTTTGGAAAGTGTATCCTCCAGCTCTTAATTGCCATCGACCAATACCCGTCCTGGTCAAACATAATCCCCAAATACGAAAAGGATTTAACATAATAAATTCTAGTGCCCTTTTATCATAAGACTGTGAGATTTCAATATCGCTTTTCCACACCTCAAGGCAAATGTCTTACTCTTATTGACTAGTAGCCCTAATTCCTCCATATAGGATACGAATCGCATTAATAACTGGTGTAGTGCAAGAAGTGTACGTGCCATGAGCACCACATCATCGGCATAAAGCAGGGCGGGAATAGGGTGTGTTCTATTTGGGGTAGGTTTTTACAATCAGCACTTAACGTATTGCTCAGACTGTTAATATATAAAGAAAAAAGTAAAGGCACCAAGACACACCCCTGCCTTTCCCTCCTCTCTATGCTGAATAGTTGGGAGCATTCACCCAATAATCCATATTTCACTCTAGCACTACAACTCTGGTACATTTGCCTAAGGAATTGTATAATCCGGTGGATTACACAATCAAACGTGGCTGACATATCAATAAAAGACAGGTATAGACTCCCTTGTTTGATAATACAGTATTTCTCAATCAGCATTTTAAGACTGAGGCCCTGCTCTATAGTCCCCACTCCAGCATGGGCCCATACTGTAAGTTCGATAAAACATTTTTCTCCTGAGCCCAATCCTGTAATCTTTCTAAGACAATGTGACCAGTCACTTTTACCATGGAGTCTAATAAAAAATTGGCCAGTAACAAGTTGGACTATGTCTGTCCTCGTTTTTAAAAATTGGCACGATGAGAGATTCTGACCAAGACTCCCAAAAAAACAACTTTAGAGCATGTTTTAAAACTTGAATAGGCAGTGGTCCCCAGTGACTAGTGTTGATCTTAAATAGGTCTACACGGATAAATTCTGGCCCAGCACCTTACCACCTTTACTTGCATTTACAGCCATAATCACTTCCTCCAGGGTAAATGCAAGATTAATTTGAAAGTTTACAGGGGCAAGCAAACAGCTATCAAGGGTCTCATCATCAGCTAAATTTAACCTATCAGAAGGGTTCGAAAAGATGGCTGAAAAGTGAGAGATCCAATCTGCCTCACTAATTGCATTTTCCAGGCTTGGTCCATCATCTGAACTAAGATATGGAGAAATAATTGCACACCAAAAAAGAAGCAGAATCTTTACTAAGGCTGGTTCCTTGCAATTTATCCCACAATTCCTCCTTCAACACTTTTTTCCTCTGAATTAAAATTCAAATATAATTTTTCCTAGTAGAGGGATTTTGTGGATACAGCGTAGGTTTTTGTGTAAAGCTGCTTTCAATATACTGTGGGCCTTAATACAAGACCCATCAAATGACCCCTATTTCCTATTGTTACTGCCCCTACTGGCAAACACCAATCCATCTTTAATGCCCCTAGCAATCCTCTGGAATCCCTCAATGATATCCTCAGGGCTAGTGCCCATAACTAAACATTTCTCAAAGGCCTCTTTATTATCAGAAATCAGCTTTTTAGGAACTCTTGAGAATCAATTTGAGACCACCGCAAGGCATGCCCATTATATTTTGCAATATCTATGTCAACCACTGTGCAATATTTTGGATGTAGCACCTGAGCTAACAAATCCTTAGACAATATATCTAAGTCAATACTCAATAGGTAATGGTCACTGTAAGCAATGGTGTGGGTAATGACATTTCCTGCCCTTGCAGCATGCCTGTTTGTTACCAATATATAATCTAACAAGTCTTTTCTCTTGTCTGTTGAATGTATACATAAATTTAGACTTGCGGGGAACAAATCTCATTACAAACGGCCAGATCAACCTGTCCTCTGATGGGGGCATGGCCAACATTCACAGCTCCGCTCCCGGCCCTTTTAAGTATCCTGTTGCTTGTGCCTTCAGCCCTCCCCGAGGCAGGTGCTGACCTTTTCGCCGCCCAGGACCTCCAAAAGAAGCGGCCGCCTCAAACTGGGCGCCGACGCTGCCCATTGTGGCGAAAGATGGCCGACGCGGGTCCGGACCATCGCCCATGGCCGTGGCCTAGATGGGTGCCGTCCCGAGCCGTAAGCCGGCTCCGCCTCCAGCACACTGAGGCTCCGTGAGGACGTGCAAAGCACGGGCATGCTTATACAAACTAACACAGAGACGGACCTGGGCTCGGAGCCCAAAGCAAAGGTGATCGATCGCTGGTTCTGCGACCAGGCTTCCCTCCCTGTGGCGTGGAGGCAGCAGGGTGCCGGACCCGGCTCAGGGTCGCGCTCTGCCTGCCCTGGAGGTGCGCCACGGCCTGCAGCCCGCACCCAAGAGTGGCACTGATGGAGGCCGGGCTCCAACTTTCCTTATCAAAGGGAAAGTTAATAGAAGCAACAGGGGCAACAAGGCACCGGGACTCCGCGCCTCGCCCGGCCCCGAACTGTGGACGCTGATGCTGTGGGCCACAGCACGCAGCCTAAGCACAAGGGGGGTGCTGCCGCACTTGGAACACTACAGATGTGGAAAAGCAGAGCTGGGGCCCCCTGCCTGGCCCCAAGTGCCTACATGAGATCGGCGCCGAACACGATATAGCGATCAATTTCTCTTTGGCGACGCAAATCGAGTCGCGGTGTAGACGCAAGGCCCCGGCTTCCCCCTGGTCAGAATATACAGATTTCCCTGTGGCTACACAAAGCGCAGCAGTAACCCCTCTGGTTTCCTGGATACCATAAATAAACTTCTTCTGGAATGTAATTGCCGCATGCTAGGCAAGGAGGCAGCACAGCTCCGTGACCCTGTTCATCTCTTCTTCTATGGCCCACTAGTGTCCTGACTGGCTGTCACACCTGCTACGGTTTGAACCACCGAGCCCGGGAGATCCAAACTTCGGTCACACACTGCACCCCCCACACCCATGCCTCACCAGTACCGCTGCATCGTGTTGGATGAGGTCGCCCGTGCAGCTTCACGCGTGAAACGTACCCGCCCCTCATACACATAGTAGCCTGGGTGCACAGCTGAGGAACTGGGCAGTGGATGAATACACCGCCGATGACCTAGAATCGGACTCATCGGTATATCAACGCCAATATCCCCGCCTCACCTCGCGGCGGCAAGGAGACCATCCCGGCATTTACAGGACACTCTGTCAATACTGGCACAGTGACTCTGACCTTCGCCTGGCACTCATAGTTTCGCAACTGGAGCCTAATCGGCATAGCGCCATAGCTTTCAAACACTATTGCTCAACCTACGACGCACCTAACCGGGCACACATCACCAGCAACCCCACGGTGCCGCGGACACCAAATGGGCAAACCGAAAACCCCACGCGCACCCCGGGGAACATGGATTCCAGTGCCCCCTCTTCTTCCGGGGACCCCTCCACTACGCACCAGGCTCTGCAGAAGATGGAACTCACTCTACATACCCACACAGCACAATTCGAAAAGATATTGCAGGCTATCCTAGACACCAAGTCCACCCTGGAAGCCAAAATAGGATCAGTTGCAGCAGACGTCAGCACACTGCGAGCAGACCAACACGCACTGGCTGATAAGGTGGCGGAACTGGAAAAGGACACCGTATCCCTTCCCTCAACTGTGAAGGGCCTTCAATCACAGATGATTCAACTGACAGCTGAAGTGGACATCCTAAAACATAGAGCTGAAGATGCAGAAGTAAGATCACGTCGTAACAGAAAGATGTGAAACCCAGGTATCTAATTTAAGGTATGGGTTGCAATGTGAATGACTGGAGACTTAGGGCCTGATTACGAGTTTGGCAGCCAGATCGCCAGACAGCCCAGGCGGTGGTCCCAAAAAGACCACTGCGCCGGTGGTCTCCAGACTGCCTTATCACGATGCATGCAGCCTAAACTGCCGACTTCCAAAACAAATGGTTGCCCCCCAGCTGCGCGATGGCCTGCAGTCCTGCCGGTGCTCACTGCGTTGCTGTCCTGGCCGTGTGGAACATGGCAGTCCTCTTGCTGCAGTCAGCTGACGGCGGTCGGCCACCACTGTACGCTTTCAGCAAAGCAACAGACAAGTGTCCATTGGATGGATTCCAAAACAACACAGCTGACATACATTGGCCCAGTGGACACACCTGCAAATCACACAATAAAGCACCCCTCTTCCCATACCATGATTCTTTGCCTCTCCACTGTAAAACAGAGACCAGAGTCCACTGATTTGTCTCATTATGGATAGATAAGGCATCCCTATTTCCATTCAATACCTTTCATGCACTTTTGTCCATTTACTTACTCTATCACTTTTTTTGTTAAGTAAGTCCCTCTTACCCACATTCATTTATATCCATGTCACATCCCAAAAATCCCTGTTTTTCTGAAGATGAGTTGAGTGCAATGGTGGATGAAATCATAAGAGTAGCGCCACAATTGTTTGGAGCACAAGTCCAGCATACTCTATCAGTAGTAAAATGGAAATGTGGCAAAAGATGGTTGACAGAGTGAATGCTGCAGGCACCACCCTATGCACAAAGGAGGACATTAGGAAGGAGGGGGAAGGTGCATTCCCTGGCCTCCAGGAAACACATGCAGTCCCGGAAGACTGGTGGTGGGCCTCCTAGTGCCCCATTACAACTCTTTCCCTGGGTGGAGGTCTTGGCCATCCTACATCCTGAGGGCGTGACAGGAATAGCAGGGGGAGTGGAGTCTGGTAACTTGCAACACTAAAACTATCACAAATCTTCAATGTCTGGTATGCTCACATCTTACCTTTTGCCACTTTGCTGTTCATCTACTTTCCCAACATGCAATACCTAGAGATGCAAAGATGTAAGCTTGTCAATGTGCATTGTCGTACAGAAAATCACATGTATCAATCCCCATTACATGCTATATGTTGGAATGGGGTCTGTAAGTGTTTCAGTATCAAAAGACCATTCTAGGACCTATGGTATGTGTCAACATATACAAGTATGGTCCAACTGCAGTGTGGCAACAGATATATAAGACTAAATATTTGTCAAGTGTTGGGAAGTACAGACAGTAACATGACTACAACTACCAGGTGGCCCTGTTTCTGTACCTCAAACCAACAAACCTTCTTGCACTTGTCCAAATACACCTGTGTGCCATCTCTTAAATGAAGTACCCTCCCCTGGGAGTTTAGTATTTGTGTAGTGTGGGGAGGCAGCAAGTGACATGGTTACAACTACCAAGAGGACCTGTTTCTGTACCTCAAACTAACAGGCCTTTCTGCACTTGTCCAAATGCACCTGTGTGCCATCTCTTAAATGATGTACCCTCCCCTGGGATGTTATCATTTTTGTAGTATGGAGAGTCAGTAAGTGACATGACAAATAACCATGTGGCCCTGTTTCTGTACCTCAAACCAACAGGCCGTTCTACACTTGCCCAAATATACCTATGTGCCATATCTCAAATGATGTAACCTCCCCTGGGAGTTTAGCATGTGTGTAGTGTGGGGAATCAGCAAGTGACATGACTAAAACTACCAGGAGGACCTGTTTCTGCATCTCAAACCAACAGGCCTTTCTGCAGTTGTCCAAATATACCTGTGTGTCATCTCTCAAATGATATTCACTCATATGGGAGTGAGCAATCTACATTTCATGTTCAACTCATAGACATGTCTATCTACCAAGCTTTCTGTTGTCCTGGTATCCCAAAATTGGGGACAGAAATGCCACCTTACCAAGTTTGTACATCAAGTATCCCTAAGGCAATAAGCTGTTTCATCAGATTTGTAGTGGCAGTTAACACATTGACTCAGCACTGTTCATATGATAGTTACAGCTACATATACAACAAAGTTGTGTGCCCACCTATATCTCACATACCTAGGCTTTGGCATGGTCACATGCACATGTCTCATCTCCACTGTGTTGGATTAACTGTTTCTAAGATGTCATGTTCATTCCCTCATCTAAAGTGTAACTGATCAGATGCTTAAGTCTAATAGTTCCTGCCTGCTTCACACATGTCATGTCAACAAAGCACAATCAGCAAACCTAGCACTTAAGATTGTCCAAGGTCTTTACTTACAGTGACATAAAAACTTTGAATATAGATTACACACTTCATCCAGTAACAATGTACTCTGTTTCTCAACAGATTGAGCTGGCACAGTACCTGGCCAGACATTGTCCACCGACCAGACTCCTAACACACTTCTGGATGAAGCCCTCAGTGATCACGACACTCTTGGAACAGTGTACATGGATGATGGTCGTGGCCCATCTGTGCTACCTGGTGGGATGGCAATAGTGAGTCTCACTGTGCCCACAACAACACCTCCCACCCCAGTTGCTTCAACATCACATATAACGTGACTCCCAACCTGTGTACCTAGCACATTTGCTACCATCTTGTGCCCCCAGTCCTGGATCCTGAGGTACAAATCAACAATCCTGACACTGAAGGTCCAGGGTCAGTTGGAGAGTACATCCTGTGCTAAGGAGACAGGCTTGTAGGTAGGGTCAATGGGAAGGATGCTGTGGGGCAGCAGAGTGAGGCCACTCCTGACCAGGATATCATCAGCCAAGTCTTGAAGGTCTATAAGGAGTCCCAAGGCGTGATGGGCTATGTGTTCCTTTGTGTGTCACACATTCACTCTGTGGACTTATCCTGAACCCCATTCCCTTTCTAATGGGAGGAGTACTCTGGACTTTGGACTTCTGATAGTGGAGCATCTACTCCTATGATTTCATTCACCATGACTGACCCCTTCAATTTTATGTAACTTTTTGCTACAAGTTTGTTTTCACCCTTAGCACTGTAATAAATTCATCAGTCACAAACTCTTTGTCTGCTATCTTAAAATTCATACTTAGCAATGTAGATATGTAAGAAGATGTGAACCATACAATGAAAAACGAGCTACATGTGGAAGTAGGGATATGGTGCATGTACACAGTGTTCAGCTCAGGATTACAACCATTCCACACAAACACAAACATACACTGTGTCTTGACAAAGATGAAATTGTATTACATTGTTCAGCTCATAGGTTGTCAATATGTCTGAAAAATAGCAAACCATAAATGATTGGGTATATTATCAAATTTATATGATCAGAGCTCCAGACCTTGGAAAGAAGTGATACATCAGACATTGTCCTGTAGAATAGGCAAACATGAAATTGATTGATGTCATCAGCTGGAGCAATATTGCCAACTTCACAAAACAAAACCAACATCATATGATGCAAGACTCAGACAGATGTCAGTACAACAGTTTTTGATCACAGGGTCATTACAATCTAGTGTTTCTCCATCTGGTGGCATGACACAAACTAATGTCAGCGATGTGCCACAAGCACTATGGCCTCCAATGATAAAAACACACCAATAGCTACATATAGATCATAGCCAAAGTGAATCAAAACTAATATGAATTCAGCCTAGAACTACATATTTTCTGACCACATGATAACCCACATGATGCATCAGGCTCACCACACAACAAGGAACAAGTCCAATGGAGTCTTTGACACTTCCATTCTATCACTGTGCAAGCTGTCTTGGCACATGTCTTGTACACCCAAAGTGTGTGACCTACATTACCAGTAACAATCCATGTATACTTCAAATGCCAGAACAGCATTATGTACCTGCCAATGTCACAACTTAGAAATGTCCCAATTAAGATGTCATGGTGAAGGTACCTGAAAAACGCAAAAACAATGAGAACAGGTAGCAAACCATACATACGTCACAAGTCACATAGCAAGCCTCTTGAGAACACAGTACATGTTATAAATCTCTCTCAAACAAAGCAACATCTCTAATATGTGATTGTGAGAAAAGCTCCCTCATCACACAAACTTTGCCAGTATGTGCCAGAGCTTCAGCTTCTGATTTTTTCCAACAAATATACTCTTTACATCATCATAACAGGAGTTTATTGTACAGTCAAAGTCATGACATCCCATGGCATACTTACACTCATGAGAAGAACCTGTCAATGAGATCTTGTCACAGGTCAGTCTGTCCTCTTCACCACTATCATCTTCATTTGACATTCCCGGATTCTGACCCGGTGGTACCGCAGGCTCCCACTCCTCTGGAATGTAAGAGATGTTCCTCACAGGGCTATGTTATGGAACATGCATCATGCCACTGTGATTTGACACACCTTCCATGGTGAGTAGAGGAGGGCTCCCCCAGTCTTGTCCATACAGCAAAATCTGGCCTTCAGGAGCCCATGAGCCTGCTCAACTGGCCGCTGTGTCCTTTCAAAGGCCTCATTGAAGCAGACTTTCCTTGGCATAGTTGGATTCTTCAGCTGCGTTAACATCCAAGGACAGTCTCTTGTTTTGGAATAACACATAAGTGCCAAAATGAATCACACACTTCCTGATTATAGCACCTGACATTGCACACACAAGATTGCAACAGATGTAACTTACCAACAATCCAGTTGCAGTTGCGTCATCAGTTGTAGCATGGTGCTGTTCCGCATAACCAAGGAATCATGAGCTGAACATGGGAACCGGGCACAGATGTTTTAAATTTATACTGTATGACAAGCAGATAACTTGCACGTTGATCAAATGGAAGTGATTCCTTTTGCAATAGACTTGTTCACTGCTATGCGGTGGCACCAATGCAATATGGGTGCCATCAATGGCTCCCACAGCATGTGGGAGGTGACCAAACCCACAGAAGTCAACCTTCACATTGGCTAAATCCTCACGTCTCGGGAACCTGATATAAGCTGTCAATGTGTTTCATCATTGCTGATAGCATGTCTTTTTGAAACACCACTGAACATGGGTTATGCCATACCACCATATATAGGCACTCTATATTGAACTGACCATATGACCAGGAAGTGTAATACTGCCACGAGTCTCACAATGGGTGGTATACATTTTGGATTATTGTTCTGAGGCATGAGATGTGGCTCCAACTGATGACATAGATCTTGGTCTGTTTGCCTATTCAGACGGAACTGCTTTATTATGACATGTTCTTCCATGGTCTGGAGGTCTCGAAATGAACAGTAGACTGGAGGTTGTCACCTCCTCCTTCTTCCAGGGTACCTATTTGTGGAATGAAATCAGTTGGAGCATTAGTCACTGTGGCCAGACCAACATATCTGATGAGTAAGACCAAACTCATGTGACAAAACATTACTGACAGGAAATACATCACACCCATTACACATCAAAACTGTCTACTTCTCAAGTTCCAGCTATGATCCCCATGGTTGTCTAGACATATGCCTGCAACATGTACACCCATCCGCTCCTCTTGTGACCCTAGATATTGTTAATTATGTTCCAACCAGAAAAAATACCATCATCGGCGGGGTACAGTACACTGCGGTTATATGCATCTGTGACTAGCAATGCGCTACACTGACAACTGTGTAGGAGAACCTACATACCAAGGGAGCTTTACATCTATTGAGATGTTACTACACATTAATAGAGGTTAAGACACATTTAACAGTCACCAGAACTGTAGGTACAACTGCCAAAATAGTGGATGCCTGACCTTCTTAATTGGACTTTAGGAACCCTTTTACCTCCATCGGAAGTCGACTGCCTGATGGGCGGTTCCAACCGTGGCAGACACAGCCATATGCTACTGTTGTTGACTGTGATGGTCCGACCCAATGGCTATCCCCGTCGACAGTGATGACCGCATACGTGGTGCACATGTACACCACGGTTTGGAAAATAACTCAATTGCCTCCTGACAATGCTGCCATCAACACCTCCACCACTTCAGCTGCTGTGTGCTATCTCTGGGGGCAATCATGACTATTGAAGAAGTCCTTCCCCTGTATGGTCAGCTCTGTGGCTCGGTAGAGGAACAGCTAACTATCTCATATACATATGACTATGTTCAAAACCACCCTTTTCCTCCTCACATGCTAAAATCTGCCTCTGAGTTCTAGTGAGTTATTTGTGTGCCTGTTGTCACAATCTGTGGTCCAAACAACATGAGATAATAGATCACTGTACTCAGCTAAGTGTCTGCTCAAGAGAGTATATTGGCATCTGCATCCAACAGGTCACTTGTCTTCAGTGTGTCAAGAGTGCTGGTGCCTCAGTACTATCTCTCATGTGGTGTTGCCATCATACATGTGACATACCAGACATTGTTCTTTGTGTGCAGTCACTGAGCAATACTTTCCCTTTGTAAGTAGGGAATGGGCAGGTGTAATGATTTGGGTAATATCATTTTTGGCATCAGTATTTGTGCCTGGATTTTAGCATGTGTACCTTGCTTTTGTAGAATCATTTCCACTGCTGTATCATAAATGATCTACCTGTCTTCATGGGATGATGTATGATTCCATCACATATGTGTGCCTTCCAAAATCTCTTGGAAAAAGTTTTATATGATAGGTATACAGTTCATGTGGTACCACAGACAGGAGTGTGTCAACGTTGTTGGGTCACACATACTCTATCCTGTTACTTCATGTCATTTATCATGAACAATTGCAGAAGCAATGAAGGACATGACAGGTAGACCTAAAGAACTTACTCACAATGTGTATTTCCATGCCATTGATGTTGAATCATATGGCTAAGTGCTTTGCGCATGTCAATTGTTGAAGGTTAATTACGTGACGGTTGACATGCATGAGGGAGTGACATACAGAAATGTCAGAATCATATGGAGTGTGTACACTCAGTAAGCCAATGGATCCAATGGAACCTGTGTTAGCATGACAAAAAAGGTACAGAGATGTGCCTTCCCATTGAGAAACATGTTAAAGGCCCTCTTCAGATATTGAAGATTGCCTTAGCCACAATGGCATTCAATGGACTATTGCCTTTAAGTTATGCACTCTTCTTCTAGCTACTGTACTTCTTACTGCAACATGGCTGGATTATTTGCACACCATTTCATCACAATGTGGTATTGTGTATATCAACATTTGCTGAGTGCAGGACCTTGTGTGAAAACTGTGCGAATGTCCTTGGCATTGCCATTAAATTTGATGTCAACAGGTTAGTGAGGGGTGCTACAAGAGCCAAACCATTCAAAGTGACAGGGACTCCTATTTGATCCATGGGTATTGTGATTGGACAATTTCACTCAGGCAATTGTAGTTGTCTGTGATTCTGATTTTCCTATGTGGCTGGGGGCTATGGTACGTTATGGTAATGTTTTGTAATCAAAGCTGTTGTTCAACTGTCCTCAGGTACATGGACTGACTCTAGTTGTAGTTGCCATTTAAGCATCATCACAGGCAAGTGGAGGAGACACGGCCAACAATAGTGGGGAAGCAGCTGGCCATGGTACCTCCGGTCACAAAACATCAGATATGGAGAGACCCAGTGGCAGAACACTCAGGACCTTTACCTGCTCCATCCTTGTCCGCCAGCCACAGTTCCATCCCCACCCTCCCTGCTGCTCCCCATCCAGTTGGCCGGGCCTGCTCATCCAAGCTGTCTGCTTCATCTCACCCATTTCCCCTGTTAACCCTTGTTGGACCTGGCTTTTTGACAGGGTCATCCCCAAACTTTTTGCCTCCTTCCTCCTATTTTTTCTGACCGGTTGTTGTTGGCTTTTGACATCTGGGCACTTTACCACTGCTAACCAGTGCTAAAGTGCATATGCTCTCTGTGTAAATTGTACTATTGATTGGTTTATCCATGATTGGCTATTTAATTTACTTAAAAGTCCCTAGTAGAGTGCACTATATGTGCCTAGGGCCTGTAGATTAAATGCTACTAGTGGGCCTGCAGCACTAATGGTGCCACCCACTTCAGTAGCCCCTTAACTTTGTCTCAGGCCTGCCATTGCAAGGCCTGTGTGTGCAGTTTCACTGCCACTTCGACTTGGCATTTAAAAGTACTTGCCAAGCCTAGAACTCCCCTTTTTCTACATATAAGGCACCCCTAATGTGTGCCCTAGGTAACCCCTAGAGCAGGGTGCTGTGTGGGTAAAAGGCAGGACTTGTACCTGTGTAGTTATATGTCCTGGTAGTGTAAAACTCCTAAATTCGTTTTTACACTACTGTGAGGCCTGCTCCCTTCATAGGCTAACATTGGGGCTGCCCTCATACATTAGTGAAGTGGCAGCTGCTGATCTGAAAGGAGCAGGAAGGTCATATTTAGTATGGCCAGAATGGTAATACAAAATCCTGCTGACTGGTGAAGTCGGATTTAATATTACTATTCTAGAAATGCCACTTTTAGAAAGTGAGCATTTCTTTGCACTTAAATCTTTCTGTGCCCTTCAATCCACGTCTGACTAGGTTTAGTTGACAGCTCCTTGTGCATTCACTCAGACACACCCCAAACACAGGGTACTCAGCCTCACTTGCATACATCTGCATTTTGAATGGGTCTTCCTGGGCTGGGAGGGTGGGGGGCCTGCCCTCACACAAAGGACTGCCACACCCCCTACTCGGACCCTGGCAGACAGGATTGAACTGAAAGGGAACCTGGTGCATTTCTTAGACACTCTTTGAAGTCACCCCCACTTCAAAGGCACAATTTAGTATAAAACAGGGCCTCTGCCCTACCTCATCAGACACTTGCTGGAGAAGAAACCTGAACCAGAAACTACATCCTGCCAAGAAGAACTGCCTGGCTGCTCAAAGGACTCACCTGTCTGCTTTCTCCAAAGGACTGCTGCCTTGCTGTTGGCCTGCTGCCTTGCTGAACTCTGGTCTGGCTGTAAAAGTGCTCTCCAAGGGCTTGGATAGAGCTTGCCTCTTGTTCCCTGAAGTCTCAGGACCAAAAAGACTTCTCTTTTTCACTTGGACGCTTCGTGCGCCGAAATTTTCGACGCACAGCTTGTTACGCGGCAAGAAAAATGCCGCACACCGACACTGATCAACGCGACGCCTTCAGGTCGATCGGGACTTCGACGCACTGCCTCGCAAGGACAATGCCGCCCGACCACCAGAGGAGAAATCATCGCGACGCCTGACGTGAGAGCGAAACGTTGACGCACGGCCCCGCAGAAAGATGCGCAGCCAGAAAACAAGCAGGAGAATCCACGCACAGACCCGGGACATCTGGTAATCCCCAAGATCCACAGAAAGAGACTGTCCGCACGCCGGAAAACGATGCATGACTTCCCCGCGTAAAAAATAACGCTCGGGAGAAATCGACGCACACACTATTTTTCCACGTATCTCTTCTTCTGTGGCCCTTTGCGGAGATTTTCCACTCCAAACCAGGTACTTTGTGCTTGAAAGAGATTTTGTTTTGCTTTTTAAAGACTTAAGGCACTTTATATCACTTTTCAGTGATATCTTTACAAATTCATATTGCATCTTTGATTGTTTTGACCTGCAAATACACAGATAAATATTATATATTTTTCTAAACACCTTGTGGTGTATTTTTGTGGTGTTATATTATGGTATTGTATGATTTATTGCACAAATGCTTTACACATTGCCTTCTAAGTTAAGCCTGACTGCTCATGCCAAGCTACCAGAGGGTGGGCACAGGCTGATTTTGGATTGTGTG
Organism: Pleurodeles waltl; assembly: GCF_031143425.1. NCBI lineage: Eukaryota > Metazoa > Chordata > Amphibia > Caudata > Salamandridae > Pleurodeles > Pleurodeles waltl. Next base: position 837,287,465 of record NC_090437.1, read on the forward strand.
TGACGTACCCTGACTAGAGTGAAGGTTCTTGCTTAGACAGAGGGTAACCTGACTGCCAACCAAAAACCCCATTTCTAACAACCCTCCTGCCCTAAATGAGGAGGCTATTGACCTCCTGAGGACCATCTCTGTGGGTCAGACTGCCATTTTGAATGCCATCCAGGTGCCAGGCAACCAGCTTCAACAGATAGTTGCATACCTGGAAGGCATTCACAGTGCTATGTATGCCTTCCAGAGATCTTTTCAGGCTCTGGCCTACTCCCTCATGGCAGCCTTCCACCCCCCCCCATAATCCTCCCCAACCACTTTCCTCTTCCCCATCCAATTTCTCTATTCCTGTACCTGTCCAAAGCACACTCACACATATGCACACACACAACTCAACAGCACAAGCAGCACACATAAAGAGAACCACCACAAGCCATACAAGCACCCAGGCACCCAAAAGTCACTCACCCCATTCACAACCACCACCACATCCACCATACCCCCAGACACCACCCCAACACCCACAGACACAGTCACCACACCCACGATACCTTCAGATACCACCCCAACACCCACAGACACAACCAAGACTTCAACCATACCCTCAGATACCACCCCAACACCCGCAGACACAGCCACAACATCCAGCATACCCGCAGACACCACCCCAATACCCACAGACACAGTCACCACTCACACCATACCTCCAGACACTACCCTCACCCACATAGACACATCTACCACTCCCACCTTACCTATCACATCCACATCACATCCCATCAAGAGATGCAAATGACCACACTCACACACACAACAGACACCACCAAAAGAGAAACATACTTCAGACCCACACACCAGCACCAACAACCCACAAATCCACAGCTGACACAAGCACTTCCTCAACCTCCCAACTCCTAACCCCCCCTGTAGAATCCCCCATTTTCTGAAAGACAGTTTCCTGCTTGGCCTTGCCCTTACCTTTGTGAACCCCCCTTCCAAAGCAAAAAGTACCCCACCCACACACCAACCCATCCCTTCCACATCCACGTCCAGTGACACCTGCCCTCTCGGATCCAGCCATACCCCAAAACCCAAAAAGAAGCTGACTCCTACCAAAGTGAAGCCCATCCCTCCCAAGACAAAACCCACCCATCCAAACCCAACCTCATCCCACCCAAGGGTGATCATTGAGATGCCTAGAATGCCCACTAGATGCCTCTTACTGTGTGGCTTCCTGTCACAGTGATTTGTGAGGCAAGTTGTGAGGCACAACAGTGTGCTCAGCACACTTTTAACTAAGGACTGACCATTGGCCTTTACTCCATTTTTGGAGTTTTATAAATAATGTTCAGTTGTTTGCTTTGCTATACATAGGTCCTGTCATTACTCTTCTACCTTTTTAATGTTCATGAATAATTTGTGATTTATGACTACAGTTGTGTCTGTTTCACCCTGATTGATGATCCATGTGATGTGGTTGGGGAAGATCTGACTTTGAAACCAGTGCTGGAGTCATCCAGGACAAGGGGAAATGTTTCATGGATGGATGTTTGGGATGCAATCCAATTGGTTTGGCATTGCATTGGGTGTTGTTTCATATGGTAAGTATTTCTTATTGGCTTAGCTAATGCCAATATCTATTGGATTACATTTCTTCCCCTGATGTAGATTGGACATTTGTTTAATGTGTGCAAGCTAGAGGATTGTTTGTCCAAACATGGAGGGAGTTCAATTGTGCTATCTTCCTATACATTTGAATGGACATGTGTCCATTTTAATGTGTGTACCTTACACCTACTCCATCTGACCCCTGCTGTTACTGGTGTATTTTCTTTCTGGACTTGCACGTACACATTTGCCACATGGCATGCCACTTGGTTATGCTACTGGTTGTTCCTGATATTGATCAGGCCATATTTCCCATGCAAATAGTGTTTTTAGGCATTTGTAAAGAGAAATTTATCCCAGGCCAGCAGCCTTCCCTGGGCCCCAATGATGCCGCCATACATATTATGCCAGGATTGTTAACATTGTGTGCTTTGGATGTTTGTCACACAAATTATTCTGCATCCCATTTACCTTACTTTCTTTTGCATTATGGGTGATATGTGTAAGTCCATTACAAGGATTTTACAGGGGAGGTGTGTTTGAGTTTAGTGACACATCCATGCAGATGTATATGGTTTGTCCCGATGGACCATGACATGTAAGCAATCGGAGGCTGTCACTTCAATTTGTAGGTGTGATATTGATGAGGATTTGCTCTTGTGTTACACACAATGAACTCCTCACTATCACTGAAACTGGGATGTGGTAACATATCAAGTTTTGTTGAGTGTGGTGGTGCAGTGCCAGTGCCCTGGCCAAAGGGAGTGCCATGGGGCCATAAGTGGGACATACATTTTGTACAACTCCGAACTTGGGTACATGACATATATTTTGGCCATGGAGCACAGCCCATATAACAGGTCAGTGGTGGCCCATCAATTTGCTATGGAGTTGGAGGAAATGTGTAGGTCTTTTGCTTACCATAGATTGCATCCACAACAATGTCAACTGTGTGTACCATCAAGCAGCACAAGCAGCAGCAGGACCGTATTACTGGCTCCATGGCAGCACAGGGTGTGTGACGCTCCCTACAAGTGAGTTTTGACCTTATATCCCTCTGTTTCTGCCTGCTCAAAATGGTGGTTGGATCACCATAGTCATGTCAGTGGAAAGCAACATCGTGATTAGGACAGTGGTTGGACTGGTGGCCCACACTTCGATAGACACATTGGCCTATCTTGTCAACATGACAGTCTAGATTTGCCTGCGATGTTGGTCCGACCACAGTGGTGATTCATTTATGCAACCGCATGTATCATGATATGGCGGTCGGAATGCCAACACTGTGGTGGTTGGTCCATTGTCACTGCTATGGCAGTCCTAAGGCCACCAAACTCATAATCAGGCACTCAGTGTATAAAATAAGAAGTTCATATTTGGGTGTGTTCCTGGAATTAAAACAGTTTTGTAGTGACATCGCAGCAGATTCGTGGATCCTTAACATGAATTAAAAAAAGAGAAAGACTTGCTGTTATGCATTTATAGAAAGTTTACGTTACCTTACGTTGTTTTGATCATTGTTACTTTTAAAATGTATAATAAGAAGTTTGTAAATAAAATGTATTCATAAACTTGTGAAAATGTATTTTACTAAATTGAAATTATAGGTAAAATTGTAGTACAATATACATATAAAAAAGGTTAATCTCACTGAAAAAGCAAAGATTACAGGGGAGGTATGATTAGCTAATAGGAATAAAAAACGTTAGAAAGTCACTGAAAAACAAAGGTTAAAGGGACATTTTATTTGGGAAATAGAATTAAATCTCCTTGAAACTTCACTGACAAAACCGAAGGTTAAAGGGACGTAATAGTTAGGCTCAGATTTTATTTACACAAAACCATAGAACTTCAGCCATTATAGTTCTCTGGGCTAACTATAGCTTATGCCCCTGTAACACACTGCTTAAGACCCCACATAGTACATCACTCATGACATGGTCAGTGACATCACTCATGACATCACTGATGACATCTCAGACGATAACACTGATGACATTACTGTTTAAATAAATAAATATTGAACAGTAAATAATTAATGACAAAATAGCCATTTCTGTGTTTGGTGACTGAGACACTAGATATGTAGGAGAGGTATGCCTAATAATTGTACCATACATTTTGGCAATGCAACCCTGAAGGTCATTCATGATAAGACCTGCAAAGCCACTGTGTGTGCTTGGAAATGGTGGTAAGATCCTGAGCAATACAACGCTTGGAAAAATGCTGTGTTGCAACAGTGGAATGAAGGGCTTCCATGTTTGTGGACTGTGTCTTCACATGTAACTCCCATGGTCATGAGACATGTCATGTATCCAACACCAGTTAAACTGTGACTTTTGCCTTCCCCAGGTCATGTGTACTACAGAAAATTTACATAAGTCAGCATGCACATTCTGTCCACCTCTGTGTGGTGCATTCTGCGGCACACAGACATTCGTTATCAGGCCTCCAAGGCTTGAAGCTGTGCAGGCAGGTCAACCATCATGCGTACAGTATATCTCACCAGAAATACAGTCAAACATTCACCATGTTGCAATTGTGCCTCTCTTGGTGCTGCGCAGCCTATTGCATGCCAGTTCAACTTGAAAGCTCAGGACTGTGCTGTAAGGCCTAAAATATGTCATACATTGCCCTTAATTAGTGAGGCAGTGCAGTGCTGATAATGTACTAGTTGCACTGTACAGTGCAAGGTTCAGTGTCCTTGTGTCCTGTCAACACACTGCAAACAGTGCACTGCCTTGTGTAGACAATGATATCCCACATTGACATACTCTCACTAATCTATCCATGGCAGTAGCTACTGAACAACAGTGACTACTACTGTCACATTCATAAATGTGTGAATGAATAGCACCACATCATCTGCACCAGGTAGCTATTGAAAATTAAGATATATAGTGGGCCAGAAATATCAAGAGTAGTCCCAATCCAGTACAATAGAGAAGTGTGAGAGATGTGTCTCCTCAATGGCGTACTCACTCTCGATACCAGTCAAGAATCACAACGTTCATGCTATTGCCAAGTAAAGGTTTTTCAAATAGTAAGTGTATCACACAGGCCAGTATGTGTAGTGCAGTGTCAGTTATATCAAAAATGTGCAGGTTCAATACTGGTGGAAATGTGTATGAGTCATTTGGTACACATTACAGACATGTACTTGATTGTGGGTACATCAATGATCATGATCATTGACTGATTTTTCGTTTCCTGTCTTTTCAGCTCACCAAGGATATGGTCTTCAGATATAGGTCATTACCACATTTGCACATACACAGACTGAGATAGAGCAGAACTAGAACAACACACTTGGTAGGACCAGCGATATAGTGGAGAGAACTTTCAGAGTACTGAAGTCTTGCTTCTGCTGCCTTGACATGTCTAGGGGGAGATTGTGATATTTCCCCCCAGCAAAATTATCCTTGTGTGCTGTGTATTGCACAACCTTGGGGTGCAACCAATGTCCCCTGGGACAAGTGCCATGAGGACCTGGAAGGCACTGATGAAAATGATGATGGAGATTAGGACCAAAGCCAAAATATGTGAAAATCGTTTTCACAGACGCATGAACTATCTTGATTGACACTAATATATTGTTTTTTTTCAAAGAGTTTTTAAAAATGGCAATAAATTAATGAACACTGCCTTTGTGTAAGCAATCTCATTTCACAGTCACTGTAAACATCAAGACACTTACATCTCACCTACTAGATTTTGCCCTTTCACAAAGGTATGTAGCTATGTGCTACAAGCACCGCATGACAACAGTGTGTAGCAAAATCTGTGTGCATGCGAACAACATGTTCCAAATACATGTGCTCTGGAAGGACATACACCAATCAAAGCTAGCAATGTGGTACATTGTGGACATATTGTGAGTATGTGTGCGGCTGTAGTGTGCTGACCATCAGACATCCTTGTGCAACCCAAACAAAGTGTAAATATAAATAGTGTACTATAACTGTGTGGGTGTATTGTACATCTAACCATTTGTACTACCTTATAGTTGTGGAAGACAGTATGGTGAACCCATAGTCTGATGGTCTGATGACTGTAAATAGAGGAACATATGATGTTCATGGGAACACAGTGCAACCCATAGAGTCATCAAATGCTACATCAGTGTTTCCAAGCACATAGCAAACTCATTGTAGTATCTCACATAACACATATGGATGTGGATTTCTCAACTGTAACGGTGCAGGATTGGCTACCTAGGCCCAATGCTGGCACACTTGCCCCACTAGGCACAGTTGCAACTGTTACCTGCATGGATGTATGTGACCGTGTTGTTGTATCTCACTCTGATAAAAATATTGCTGTCACTTGTACAGCTCCATGTATGTATGTTAGTTAAAACAGGACACAAAGAGATTTTAAAAAACTCAAAAGATGTGAAGATATGACTACATGCTAAATCCATTTTGCCAAGGTAGTAGGCACTGAAGCATTCCATGTCAGAGTGGCATAATGGGTCATATAATTGCCAGATGAGCATCCGGTATGAATGGCTACACACATTCTAAGTTCACAGAAGACCTCTCTGTTGCAAAATAATGTGGTGCATGCTAATGGTAAATATCTACCTCCTTAGAAGTCATCACAAATGTTTAGGCTACTCAAGCTGGCCTCATGAGGACCAAACTAGAGGCGAACAATTAGGACAAACACTATTCTGCTGCGGTACTGTGCTTGGGCTACACATATTGTTCCAGTCACCAAGACCAGACAGCAGATGTGTGCGCCCCATAACATGATATGGCACTTGTTCGGTATTTCTGTATGGAAAATGTTGTTTGTACATTTCAACATGTGTCAGGAATGCAGACAAATATGGGCATATTTACAAGACGCTTGTGCAGTCAGAGCCTTACTGTTTTTGATACTCCAGTGGTGCGAGCCTCTCAGCCATATCTCTTCGGCCACACGAAGCCACTTTGCTTGGCTTTCATAGCCTCATAGATATGAAGTAAGGTAAGGCAGTGCAAGTTGCTGCCTTGCCTTACTCTGTGCTAGGGGGAATTCCTTGGGCATTGTGGTAAGTTATCCCCTGCAACACCCATGGATTTTGACTCAGATATACTTAATGATGTAAATCTGGTTCAGCATCAAAACCTTACGCCTATCCATAGCAGCAGTAACACTGAGAAATATTATTATTTCTCCTTGTTTCTACCTCTTTTCATGTGTGCTGCATTCTTCAGCACACATAGAAGGAGGTAAACACCTCTTGGGATTGTGTTTGTTTGTGGAGGAAAATTCCCCTTCTTTCACAAAAACAATCCTGTAAGCAACCCAGATACCATTGCACCTTGGTGCAATGGTGCTTGTCTTGGCACAAGGCAGCAAATTATGTGCGGGCACAGGGGGAAAGTAGGAGAATGCACTGTATGCATTCCTGCCCTTTCACTTTGGCATAGGGCAGTGCAGCTAGAAGTTTTGTGATGCTGTCCTACACAAATTGCCCACAGATATGGCCTTTAGTATCTCACAGAAGTTTCGCAATAAACATATATTGCATTATGCATTACATTTGCACAGGACTGCCACATATGAGTGAATAAAAAAAGTACTTCACAGCTAAACACGTTCAGCCAAGCATGATGCAAACTGTAAGACATAAAAAATATTGTTAATCTCTCAAGAATACACAATACGTCAGTTTATCTCACAGTGACATATTGCGTGTCCCAGGTTCTGCACAATGAATGCAATGAGTCACACATATCTGCCCTGTTAACATACACATGAAACACATTCCAAGTTATCAAGCATGTCAGGTCAGAAATTCTAAACCAAATAACTGATGCCTGGAAGTGAATACCTGCATTGCACAATACACTACAATGTACACCACACTATAGGCTAGTTGTGTCAATCTAAACCGATGCATTAGCCTTCTGCATGATGCACTGCACCCATCACATTGTCTGGAAGCCATTTGTCTAGGTCAATGTGTAAAAAAAAGCATTGTGCATTGATATGCGTTGTGCACACATTTCATATTTTGCCAAGAATGTGTCAGAAAAAATGACACATTTGGAAAAAAAATATTTTGCATTGTTTTTTTAAATGTTGGAAAGTAGATAACTTGTAAGGGCAGTGGGGGTAACTACACTTGGGGCTTGATTTAGGTCTTGGGGGAGGTGAATATCCTGTCCACCTTATTACAATCTCATGATATCTTATGGAGATCGTAATAAGGCGGACAGGATATACGTAGAGTTTTCTCTCCAGTAAGACCTAAATCAGGCCCTTAGCAATAGGCCACAATTTCACTGAAGATCCAGTCAAAGCCTCTGTAAATTAATTCTTGCTCATCCCTTGGTAGCTTGGCCCATGAGCAGTTAGGCTTAATTTAGGAGACAAGTGAGTAAAGCATTTAATATCAACAAAACAGTAAATAAATACAATACAACACAAAATAAAAATTCACCACCAGTTTATAAGAAAAGGAAATATGTGTATCCTTAAAATGACACAAAATGACAAAATCCCAATGTAGGGAACCAGAGATATGAACGTTTAAAGATTAAGGGGGTCATTACAACATTGGCGGTAAAAGCCGCTTACTGCCGTGCAGAAGACCGCCAACACACCTCCGCGGCTGCGGAATTCCGCCACAGCTATTATGACCCACATCTCTGAATCCGCCAAAATTCAGACACCCACAGAAATCCGCCACACCAAAGGTCAGTGATAAACTGGCGAAAAACAAATCCTCCACCGTCATGCCAACAGAAATACACCCACACTATCACGACACACGAATCCACGCGGCGGTCTTTCAACCGCGGTATTCCATTGGCAGTACACACCGCCGCACTCAAAATACACACACTTCTACAAAACACCGCCACATTGGACAATTCGAAATACACACACCTGATACACATACAAACACCACTCCCACACACCCAATACAATATAAAACACACACCCATATCACCCACAAACCCCTACGACCACTATTACAGAGAGAAGGCCAGAGAGAGACACCACCATCCACAAACTAGCATCCACAGGCACTCAACACCATCACCTACACAACCTCCATGCGCAAAACACCACACACCACTACATATCACCACACTTATCACCACACACACCACCCCACACATCACCCACACTACCCCATGGCACGGCAAAGACACCCCAGGTTCTCGGAGGAGGAGCTCAGGGTCATGGTGGAGGAAATTGTCCGGGTAGTGCCACAGCTATTTGGAGCACAGGTGCAGCACACCTCAATTGCAAGGAAGATGGAGCTATGGTGAAGAATAGTCGACAGGGTCAATGCAGTGGGACAGCACCCAAGAAATCGTGACGACATCAGGAAGAGGTGGAACGACCTACGGGGGAAGGTGTGTTCCGTGGTCTCCAGACACCACCTGGCGGTACAGCGGACTGGTGGCGGACCCCCACCTCCTCACCCACAACTAACAACATGGGAGGAGCAGGTCTTGGCGATTCTGCATCCTGAGGGCCTCGCAGGAGTCGGTGGAGGAATGGACTCTGGTAAGTCAAACCTTTAACTACCATATCCCCCACCCTACCTGCATGCTATCACATACCCCCACCCTTGCCCCCTCCCCTATCACTCCAACTCCTCACAAATGTACTAATAACACAAACCACACATCCCAACACCAAGCCCTGCATGCAACAACAAAGCATGGACACCCATCACTAAAGTATGCCCACTGCACATACCCATAACACCCCCTAAACCATCATCACACAAACCCCCACACAGGAATGCTAGCACTGGAGTACACGGTCACCCACCCATTGCACACCATGACACACACAGATGCAATAATCATGCTTTTACACCCCTGCAGGACCACTACCCAACGTCACCAGACAGGAAGGTCCAGACATCTCAACCCCACCCACAGAAGAGGCCCACAGTGATGACAGCAGCTCTGTCCAACTGGATCCTGATGACCAGTCCGGACCATCATGGGCCTCAGGACAGTTGGTTCCCCTCACACAGGCACAGGCCACCACAGACCTTCCACCCTCTGGTAACACCAGCACAGCACCCACCCAGCGGGCCCATACCTCTGTCCCCAGGACATGTCAATCAGCTGTGTGTCCACCACTACAGGGAACCCAGGATAACCCACCACCCCAACAACAACAGGGACCTGGGGGCAGTGGGCACACGGTCCAGGGGACGGAGGCCCAGGAACACAGGGGAATTGGGAGGGCTGCTGTGCGACAGGGGGTGGACAGGCCAAGTGAACCCACTCTACACGAGGCCCTCTCCTCCATAATGGGAGCCTACCACCACTCCCAGGAGACGATGGCAACGGTCCTGGCCAAGTTTCAGGAGACCCAGCGCATGCAGGAGAAACAGTATTTGGGGTTCAGGGAGGAACTCAGAACCATCAGCTCCGCCCTGGGCACCAACGAAGGGGTGCTGAAGGAAATACTTAACACCAGGAGGGACACTGTGGCACTCCAAGGGGCCCCTGACACTAGCATGGACGATGAACTGCCCCCCACCTCCGCCGGCGCTAGTGGACAGGAGGCAACGCCACAGGACCACCACACCAGCACCCCACCCTCTGAAGATGGAGAACCACCCCACAAGCAGTTCCAGAGATCCAGGAACAAGACAGAGCACAATGCCAAGACCCCGCCAAGAAATGAGACCACCCTGATTGTCAAACCACTGTCACCCTGTCTATATTGGAACTGCCCCAATAAACACCCTTGACGCACAAAACAATCTGGAGTCAGTCTGTGAATTCGAAATTCTGTATTAGCAATTACAGTGACAAAATGCTTTTTCAAATGTAATGTCAACATGCCTATGTCACACAGCTCTAGTCCATGATGAATCTAAAAAGATGACACACGTTGGAAACCACACCTGTGAAACCGTAAGGGAAAATGACAACTCAGTGATCATACACTGGGTGAAAACGACAGACAGGATAGAGGTAGAAGTGATAAAGTACTTGTAGTAGGCAGGAATGTTTTCTCACCTGTGTGTCACTGGAAATATTGCTGGATGACTGAGTCCCTGTTGTCAATGTCTTCTTCCTCTGCTTCCTCCTCATCACTGTCCACAGGCTCCACAGCTGCCACAACACCGCCATCTGGACCATCCTCCTGCAGAAAAGGCACCTGTCGTCGCAAAGCCAAGTTGTGAAGCATACAGCAGGCCACGATGATCTGGCACACCTTCTTTGGTGAGTAGAATAGGGATCCACCTGTCATATGGACGCACCTGAACCTCACCTTCAGGAGGCCGAAGGTCCGCTCGATCACCCTCCTAGTCTGCCCATGGGCCTCATTGTAGCGTTCCTCTGCCCTGGTCCTGGGATTCCTCACTGGGGTCAGAAGCCATGACAGGTTGGGGTAAGCAGAGTCCCCTAATAGCCACACCTGGTGCCTCTGGAGTTGACCCATCACATAAGGGATGCTGCTATTCCGCATGATGTAGGCGTCATGCACAGAGCCAGGGAACATAGCATTAACCTGGGAGATGTACTGGTCTCCCAAACATACCATCTGTACATTCATCGAATGATAACTCTTCCGGTTCCTGTACACCTGTTGACTCCTGTGGGGGGGGGAAACCAAAGCTACATGGGTCCCATCAATGGCACCTATGATGTTGGGGATATGTCCAATGGCATAGAAGTCACCTTTCACTGTAGGCAAGTCCTCCACCTGAGAGAAAACGATATAGCTCTGCATGTGTTTCAGCAGGGCAGACAACACTCTGGACAACACGTTGGAAAACATAGGCTGGGACATCTCTGATGCCATGGCCACTGTTGTTTGAAATGACCCACTTGCAAGGAAATAGAGCCCTGATAGCACCTGCACTTGAGGGGGGATTCCTGTGAGATGGCGGATTACAGACATCAGGTCAGGCTCCAACTGTGTGCACAGTTCCTGGATTGTGGCACGGTCAAAACTGTAGATGATGATCAAACTTCTTTCTTCCATTTTCGACAGGTCCACCAGCGGTCGGTACACCGGAGGATGCCGCCATCTCCTCACATGTCCCAGCGGACGGTGCCTATGAAGGACAACAGCGACCACAGAGTCAAACAACTCAGAGGTATGTACCCACAGTCTACACAGAACACCATTCATACACAAAATGTGGCCTGTATGTGTGTTGTGAGACAAGCCCTAGGTATGTGTGACACAGCTGGTAATCAGGCCATGTGGGCCCCTGTAATGGCGGCTGCCTGACCTCTAAACTGGGACAATGGGATGTGAGGTAACTGCGCTGGCGTTGTACTCCATCGCGGTAGGCGGTCGAAGACCGCGGCGCAATCCTGCATTGGTTAACATTGGACCCTATGGGTCCCAGGAGCCAATGACGATGTACGCCGCCGGTGATGGTACGCACCGCCGCGGACGTGACCGCCGCGGACGTGACCGCCATTTTGTGACTGTTGAATCACTCGATACCTGATCTTCGACAGGAGAGGACCTACACTGCAAGTGCTGCTGTGACCTCGGTCTGGAAGAGACAATGGCTCGTGCGTCTGGGGAAAGGGCCCCTGCCTTCACTGCAGAGGAGTTGGAGAAGCTCGTCGACGGGGTCCTCCCCCAGTACACGCTACTCTACGGTCCTCCAGACCAACAGGTAAGTACACAGGGAGCATGTTGCATGGGCCATGCCTGTGTGGAGAGGGCTGGTTGTAAGAAGGAAGGGGGCAGAGTTCTGCGCGCATGAAAGACTGTGAATGCACGTGCCACATGGCAAGGGTAGGGATGTGGGCCACTCACTTTGATGGTGCAGTTGGTAATGACTTCTCTTCTTCCCTGTACATTTCATGTAGGTCAGCGCCCACCAGAAGAAGGATATTTGGCGTGCCATCGCCAAGGACATCCGGACCCTGGGGGTCCACCACAGACGGAGCACACACTGCCGGAAAAGATGGGAGGACATTCGCCGCTGGAGCAAGAAGATGGCGGAGGCTCAGCTGGGGATGGCCTCCCAACGTGGGAGGGGTGCCCGTCGAACTATGACCCCCCTGATGTTCCGGATCCTGGCGGTGGCCTACCCGCAGTTGGCTGGGCGCTTGAGGGCATCACAGCAGACACAAGGGGATGAGTACACTATCATTCAGCGGACTTTGCGCGCAGTGAAGGTGTCTGGGTGGGGGAGGAGGGCTGTGGGTTCCCCTAGGCCAGGGCGAGTTCCGTAGGCTTAGCCCATTCGTAAGGCATGGCCCTGTGACAAGGGAACCGCCTGCCCAGGAGGCACTTACAAATGTCCTGGGGGCATACCAACAATGTCAGGACAGGATGGGTCAGATGCTCAACATCATGCAGGAGAACCAGTGGCTGCAGGGGGAACACCACCAGTAGGTCATGCAACAATTGCAGAGCCTTGATACCACCATGGCCTCCATTGCAGGGGTGCTGGGTGACATGGTGAATGTCATGCAGGAGTACACACCACACCAGCGGGCCCCTACTACTAGCCAATGTACTGACCAGCCCTCCACATCTGCTACAGCTACAGGACAGGAGGCCCTGCCACAAGACTCAGAGGCCACCAGTACCCCTCCCCCTGCAGAAGGTGAACCACCACACAAACGTTCCCTGCGACCCAGACAGACAACAGAGACAGTTGCCAAGACCACTGACAGGAAATGAGCCCCTCCACAATGTCCCCCTTGTGTTCTACTGTGTCACCTTGATTACTTTGAACTGCAATTGCTTCTCTTCCTATGGCCCTTGGACACTGGACTTGTGCTACAAACAGACTGGCCCACTACACTGGACTTTTTCCAGCCATCACCCCACTCTGCTGCACTTTGCATTGAATAACTTATTTACAAATAACCACCCTTGGACACAACTTGAGTAATAGTGCTTTATCAGAAAGAAATGTACAATGTTTTGAACGGTATTGAACTGCATGATCCTATGCAAATGTCCTGTAATGTGTGAATCCATCCAACATATGTGTCTCAGCAATCTGTGTACATCGCATCAGTACACTGTTGTAACCACATCAACATCTGCAATAAAGGAAGGCATAGGTGACAGTAAATTGGGATACAAAGGTAGTGACTGGTATTATTCTACAGCCACACAGCACATCACTTAAATAGAGAAATGTAAAGATCAACAGTCTTACCTGAGTGTCACTGGAAGTACTACTGAATGATATGGATCCTGTTGTCCACACCCTCCTCCTCTTCCTCCTCTTCACTGTTCTCAGTGTCCACTGCTGCCACAGGTGCATTGTCATCCCCTCCTCCTGCAGATAGGGCACATGGCGTCTGAGGGCCAAACTGTGCAGCATGAAGCAGACCACCACAATATGGCAGACCTTCTCAGGAGGGTAGCATAGGAATCCACCAGTCAAATGGATGTACCTGAACCTGGCTTTCAGGAGACCAAAGGTGCGTTCCACAACCCTCCTGGTATGCCCATGAGCATCATTGAATCGATTTTCAGCCCCTGTTCCCAAATTCCTAACAGGGGTCAACAGCCGGGACAGATTTGGGTAGCCAGAGTCACCTGGAAGAAGTGAGGGACACACATTAGCCTTGCACAATGGCATGAGTTATGACTCCTGTAGGCATACACTGGCACACATTGGGTGGGGACTCAAGCTCACCTATAAGCCACACTCTGTGCCTCTGTAGTTGTGCCATCACTTGTGGGATGCTGCTATTCCTCAAGACAAAGGCATCATGCACAGATACAGGATACTTGGCAGTGACGTAGGATATGTACTGGTCGGCAAGGCACACCATCTGGACATTGAGAGAGTGGAAACTCTTCATATTCCTGTATGCCTGTTCATTGGCCCTGGGAGGGTCTAAGGCAATATGGGTCCGTAAATGGCCCCAATCACATGTGGAATGTGTCCCGATGCGTAGCATCAAGTCTTTACAGTGGGTAAATCATCAACCTGGGGGAATGCGATGTAGCTGCACCTGTGTTTGAGGAAGGCAGCCAAAACCCTTCCAAGCATAATCGAGAACATTGGCTGTGACATTCCTGCAGCCAAGCCCACAGTCACCTGTAAAGAACCAGTTGCTAAGAAATGCAGCACTGATAGTACCTGCACAAGAGAGGGAATTCCTGTGGTGCAACGGATAGCAGGTAGCAGATGTCCAGACAATAGGTGAGTATGATGTGCCTGTCCTCCAGTGTAGCCAAGTCCACAATGGGTCTGTACACAGGTGCTTGCCTCCTCCTCCTATTTCTCTGCAGTGGTTGTTATTTAAGTGAGCCAAAAGTAAAATGGGTGTGACAACTGGACCAATGGACACACAACATCAGAGTACTCAGAGCATGTATGTATGTTGGACACTAGAATTGTCTAGGTGTGTAGAGTCGACACAAAAGATGAACATTTTAATTAAATACATGAGTACTAGCAGTAGGAAATGGCAACCGCCTGTCCTGTATGCAGGGACAGGTGGATGTAACCTCACTCCACTGATATTAGACGTCATGGCAGAAGGCGGTCTGCACTACTGTGATATTCCTCATTGGCTGAAATGGGGCTCTATGGAGTACAGGAACCAATGATGATCAACGCCGGCAGTGAAGGTGCTCACCGCCGCGGGCGTGACTGTCATTTTCTTTCTGCTACTTTACTTGATTCCTGGCTTTCCACTGGACGACACCTCCACTGCGTGGTCTGCTGTGACCTGTGTCTGGAACCTGCCATGGCCCATGCAACAGGGAAAAGGGCCCCAGCCTTCACGTAAGAGGACCTGGAGAGGATCGTGGATGGGGTCCTACCCCTGTATGAGCAGTTGTTTGGGCCTCCAGACCAACAGGTGAGTACATAATGGGTATGTTGCATGCAACATGGCTACATGTAGATGAATGTGTGTGCTAGCAGTGCGTCTTTTGGGGGGTATGGCTGCAGGCAATGTGAATGCAGAGGTACAGCTCATACGTGTGCTTGATTAGGGGCAAATGCAGTATGTAGGCCATATGTGTGAAAGGCTGGATTGTATGGTTCATGGTGTCCTTCTGTCTGTGTTTTCTCTGCTGGTCAGCACTGGTCCATAGCCGGCGGAGCACCCACTGCAGGAAACAGTGGGAGGACCTGAGACACTGGGCCCAGAAGATCACAGAGGCCCAGCTGGGGACAGCCTCCCAACAATAGAGGGGTGCCCGTCGGAGCCTGACCCCCCTAATGGCCTGTATACTAGTGGTGGCCTTCCTAGAGCTGGATGGGCGATTGAGGGCATCACAGCAGCCAGAAGGGGGTGAGTACAGTGTGTGTGATATTCATTATTTGTTGCCTGACATGGGATTTGGGTGCACAGTTCTAGTCAGTGGATGCCCCAATATGCCGGTTTAGACATTCCTGCGCGGTCCTGCTTAGGTATGTAGGGTAGAATGTATGTTTGGTATTGCTAGGTAGCTAGCTTGCCATGGCAGACAAGGCTTAGTTGGTCCCAGTAGGTGTGCAGATGGTAGGGTTTGGATTTCTACCTGCTGTAGTACCTAGGCAATGGTATGTCACTGTGGTCCATACTGCCCATTCTAAGCCCCAGTAAGTGATAATGATATGTATGCCATCTGTGCTGTTGCTGCTGTGATTGACCCTGTGCTCCCTTTCTTTCTCCCCCCTCTCTTTTTGTCATCCTGTCCATGTGTGCATTAGCATCATCTGGCGAAGGAGCAAGGGCACCGGCGAGTGAGGGAGCTGCAACCCACGGGACCCAGGAGGCAGAATCCACTGATGCCACGGGGACCAGTGGGTTGGAGGGCGAGGGAAGCACCACGGGGAGACTGGAGCTGATTCAGCTGACTCTGATTCCTCCTCTGATGGAAGCTTCCTGATGGTGGTGGGCCCCTCTGGGACCACCCAAGCTACTTCAACTTCCGCCACCACCGTACCAGCACCGCCCTCCACTAACCCCCACCCAGTTGCCTGTGCCTGCTCACCCAGGAGGGTGGGTGTCTCCTTCTCCCCAGGCACCTCAGGCCCTGCCCCAGTCATACCTGCAACCTTCAGTGAGGAGGTTATTGACCTCCTGAGATCCATTTCTGTAGGGCAGTCAGCCATAGTGAATACCATCCAGGGGCTGGCATCCTAGATGCAGCAATGCAATGCATTCCTAGAGGGCATTCACATTGGCTTGGCGGCCCTACAGAGATCGTTTCAGGCTCTGGCCTCCTCTCTGATGGCAGCCAGTGTCCTTGTTTCTTCCATGCCTCCTCCCAATCCCTGTCTCCTCTGCCCCAACCCATCCCATGCACACATTCTGACAAGCATGCACCCAAAACAACAGACAGGACTCACACAAACAAAGGCACCACACTTTAGTCCATAAGCACACACATAGATACACATAGAACAGCCACTGCCTCCACTGTCTCCCCCTCCTCCTCCCTCATAGTCACATCAACACTCACACCTGCATGCACAGCATCAACAGTCCCAGATCCTGCCACCTGTACAGCCTTGCCCACAGTCACCAAAACAGTAGACCAACGGACATGCACCCCACACAACACATGCGCAGTCACCATCATCACCTCATGCAGCACATCCACCTCACTTGCAGACACCACCACAACCTCCATCTACACGTCCTGTTTGTCATCCCCCACCATGTCTGCCCCCTCATAAGACACACAAATGTTCCTACTCAGACCCCGAACAGCCATCCACCTCACACATGCACACTGTCCATGCATCTGCACCCAAGTCCAGCACACCTCTGCCTCCAACTACCACTCCCTCTACCTCCACTCCCATTCCTCCTCGCACATCCTGCCCCATTGGTCCTAAGAAATTTTTCCTTTCCTGCCTTGACCTCTTCCCTGCCCCACCCCATCCAGTCGGGAGAGAAAAGTCCCACCCCACAGCCCAGTACCTCCAGCTCCAAATCAACTCCTGTTCCTTCTCCTAAGTGTACTCCTGCCACTAAGGTGAAGAAGGGTGGCACTCCGGCCCCCAGTCCCAAGGCCACTCCTCTGGCCCAAGACAAAAGGGCAAGGACTCGCCCCTCCCAAAGCCAAGCCCAGGGCCCCCCTCCCAAAAAGAAACCCCTGAACACCCCCCACCCGCCCTGCCTCCTGAGGTGCCTGCCTACCATAATCATGATGCCCCTGCCCAGTGGAGTGACTGGGCTGTCAGGAGTCAAGTTGGGCCTTGGACATTGCCCTGTGGCTAATGGCTGACATTGGTCTGGACAACGGCCCTTTGTATTTAGTTGCCTCAGTTGTTGTGGGTGCAAGTCCAGCAAAATACAGAAGTTGGACCTAAGGTATGTTGTCTTGGCTTTCATTACTTCTGGCTGATGTTGCTGTTGTTTACTTTACAGTTTGTTCTGGGTGTGTGGTGTGTGTACGGTGTGTGTTGTGTGTGTGTGTGCCAATTTCCCCTCCCTCCCTCCCTTGTGTGCTAGGCGGCTGTACTCACCGTTGTCATCTTCATCGGCGTTGGTGCTCCTGGATGGCTATTGCATGGTACAGCATCGGGAAGACATCCAGTTCTGGTTCCATGGCAGCCTCGGACTCCTCCGTGCCCCTAGAAGTGAGTGTCTCTTTTTATATGATGTGTTTCCACCAGACTTTTGGAGGCGTTGCTAACGCCCAGGACATCCTGGTGGTCTGCTATGTCATAATATTGTGGGTAGATGCTTGTCTTTCGCCTGCCTGGAGATGGCTACCACTGTGCTCAGTGGTCGTACCGCACTGGCAGTTGGGTGGTACATTAGCTGTCTATGGGAGGGATCACCGCCATGGTCATAATTTGCCAGTCATTACCGCCGGCCTGGCAATGGTACTACCACTATCACTGGCGTGGCGGTCAGCTGACCGCCATAATGACCACCTTAGTCTTTTTTCTGGAGCTTTTTTTTCAGCCCGGCTTGCTATACAACATTGTCGACTTGGCTCAAAGCGAGGTACAGGTAAACTCCTAGAAGTTTCAGCTTGGTATCTCCTGTGTACCTGTTGCTTACAGGGAGTCCACTCTTGGCTCTTCAGAAGTAAGGCAGAGTCCTTGTTGTGTTGAAACCCAGAGTGTGCTGCTGGTGTAGTCCTTGTGGGTGCAGTCCTTCATGTGCAGACCAGGGGTTCAGCAGGGCAGTCCTTCTTCTTCAGTCTTTCTTCCAGCAGAGATCTAAATTGTTGGGCAGCTCCTACATATTTATCTATGGCCCTTGGTTGGCAAGCAGGGGGCACCCCTGTCCAATGTTGTACAGATGCCACTCTCTGGGGTAACCACTTCCTGTAAAGCTTGGCAATAATCAATCCTAGAAAGCACTATTCTTTGAAAAATCCAGGATGGAGAAAACCTCTCCTGGGATTTTAGATCTGGCTGAGTCCACCCACTGGTCTGGCAACGTTTCCCTAACACACCCCCTTCAGCTTATCTCCTAATCTAATTACTGAGGCTCCCATCCGGCTGGGGGAACAGGATATGGAGAAGGTCTGGTTTCTGTTCCAGGTGGCTTTTCCACATTTAAAGACCAGTTTTCCTACCATATCCCCTTCCTGCTCTGCCATCTGCTACAGCAGTTCTCCACCCACCTGATGCTTCCTTTGTTTTAGTCTAGGCCACTTCACACCTCATTAAGGTAGGTAAGATCAGGCTGCCAGTGGCTGACCATTCAGGAAAGGCATTACAGGGATGACTTTGGTACTTTTCAGAAAGAGTTCTAAAACGATTTCCCTGTAATATTTATAATACATCTAACAATGGCAAGTTGTTGGATTTATTCAAACTATCACTTTAATACAAAAAAATACTTATTTAGCTTATTCCTAGCAGAATTGGGACTTTATTATTTTAAAGTAAAGCCTCCCAATGTTAGCCTATGGAGCTAATGAACTGCAATGGAGAAAAACAAAATTGACAGTTTTTCCCTCAACAAGGCTTATAAAACATATTGTATGATGCCCCTGCTTATATTTACATTCCACACAACCCTTCGGATACCTAGGGCATACTTTAGGGGTGACATATATGGAAAAATAAGGTAGTTTGACTTCCAAAGCGGAATTTGGGGTTAATTCTATTTTATAGCAGCCACCAAGGCAGGCCTGCCTTCGAAAATAACACCAGACACCACAGATGTGCACCCATGAGTGCCCTAACTCTAACGCGTAGGCCCTCATTACTATAATGAGACTACTGGATTTCAAGCAGCAGAATTTCCTGCGGTGTGGGAGACTGAGTCTGACCCACTACAGGTGACGCCGGTCGCCCCAATGTGGGTTTCTTCTCCGGCTAACTAGCAGTGCCTCATCTCTACCCAAGGGCAGGGATGATTAGGCAGCCGAGCTCATGACATAATTGGTTTCTCAGGGAAGCTGTGGTCACTCAGGTCTCATCCGTTTCTCTGTTACGTTAGTCTCAGATATACAATGATAAACAGAGGCAGTATATGTTTGAGTAATGCTTTTAATGAAGCAACTACATCTTAGATAGCATAGCATGGGCTGCAATAACCAGGACGATACAGCATGACAAGATTAGATTTGTGACAAGGAGAGTAACACATAAAAATAATGCTACCATATTGTCACTAAAGTCAATAGACTAATTCCTGCCTAGGCTATAATAGAGCACAGTGTGTTAAGCTCTAATTCTGCCCTTCAGGTTCCCCTGGGAAGACGTCATCCCCCAAACCTGAGCAAAGGCCTGAAGTCAACAGAAGCAGCTGTAGCGAAGCATTCAGCAATCAGCATACAGTCGTGGCTCTGTGGCTGGAATCTCCCTCTAACGTGTAAGGGATACGGAAGTGTTTTTATCATAAAACAGCTGATGTTCTGAGAAAATGTCCCTACCTAAGGATGTGTATTTTCTATGAATGTCAGAGACTAAACTTATACCACATTCACCAGCAACCTATCTTTCTGCAGCCTTGGAAGAAGCACAGAGTGAACAAGAATGTCTTGTTTGTGAACAGAGTGCTGACATAGGCAAAAACAGTTAGATAGAAGGAAATAAAACAAGACCTTAAAAGTGGCTATTGTAACAATAATAAACTGAAGCTGAATAAAATATATCTAGGTGAAAGTGCACAGCGACAGGCCTAGTAGGCTAAAATAACTTGCATGGAGCTATAACTAAAATGGCTACACAACAACTCCACTGGGGTCCCTAAACCTACATACCCTACCATATACTAGGGACTTACAGGTAGGTTTTCAGAGCCACTTATAATTATGCCTCATTCACATATACCTTTTAAATGGAGCACTGGCCCTGGTCCTGGTTGGCAGAGCCCAGGACACAGTCACAGTCCGTAACCCACAGTACCTAGTAAAAGAAATGGAGGTGATCAGGACCAAAATAATGACTTTCTCTTAGTAGAGTATTGTTGGGTGTTTGTTTAAATAGGGGATGGTAGTTTTAGAGGTGGCAGAACTTGTAGGTTTAGTTAGTTCATTTTTAAGGGCATGTTTCTTGGCAAGGGATATGTCTGGGAGGGGTAGATCACGAAATTTGTCGAAGGATGAGTTTGGGAGCCTCCTGTGGCTCATTGTATACTATCTCCTCAACATGAGTGCCACAGGGGTTGGGTGAGGCAGGGGTACCTTACCTGCAAGGGGAAGGAGCATTGGGTGAAGGTGAGGGCTCATCTGAGGCAGTCTTCAGTATGGACCTAACCATATATCATCTCAAGCAGAGATCGGCAGATGTAGTCAGCCAGGAGGCCATTGGATCATCTCAGCATTGACGTTGGTGAGCCTGTTGGTAAATACATATACACACCATGAGCTTGTAGATGTGTCTCTTTGGCAAAAATCTGTCATTGATGTTATGACTAGAGTGTCAGGTATGTGTTTGGGCTAGTATGCCATGCTACAGGCCAACTCTGTTAGATAACAACCGAGCCACAGAACCATGTTTACTTTGTCCTTGCAGTAGCCCAAACAGACCATGCAGTGCAGGAGAGGGCCCAGTGGTGCCTGGGGACCTACCTGGCATTGTGCTTGGAGTGTTTTCATCTGGAATTGTAAGGTATTACTGAGTCTGAACTGTGTGGGCCATCCACCATATATGTTGCAGGTGAGCACACTCACATGTAATCATGTCACAGGTTGGACAGGTTGTTAGTTCCACCCTTAACAATTTGACAAACATGTTACTTTGAAAATGTTTACTATTCCTTATAGAGCCTGTACAGAGCAATAATCGACAATGTTCATTAACTGTGCAGAAGTAACATGTAATGAGCTAAGTGAAGCTAAAAACCAAGCCTGGCTACTGCCTAATGTGTGTATCATTGTAAAGGACATGTATTGGTTTAAGAAAGTGGCAGCAAAATAGTTAGCTTTCAGAGTACGGTCTGTCCATTCACTCAGTTCACATAGCTTTCAAAGGCAGGCACCCTTGCACTGTGCATCAAGAAGTGATGTTTTGGAACTTAGTGTATGTCCGGTGCACCTGAGATGTTGTTTTTCTAGTATTACCCATACACACAATGCAGCATGGTATACGTATGTTCATCATTAAGCCATATCAACTTTGCCATATGCTACATGTCTAAATTGCAGATTTTAAGATACATTACTGACAAACATGTGCTGTGCTTCATTTGCATGCCGTGTACATGTCTTGAATTCAAAGAGCATTGTTCCTTGTTTTTGTGTTCTAGGTGGACCAGACCCATACACAGTTGCAGAGGTGGAAAGTTTCTGGGATCCTGATGCTACCAGTGAGTGTTATCTGAATGTTTTTTGAGCTCTGTAAGGAATGCCAATCATGTATTTGGATCCACTTCTTAGACCACATATATTATGACATGTGGGAACTTTCATCCTGCATCATGGGTACCTGATCATCCATTCAGATCAGTGACATGTGAGAAAAGGAGGCAAGTGAGGAATGTCCAACATGCCATTGTTTTTAAGGATGTTTCATAGAAAGATTATGCAAGCCTGCCTTTGGCGGGTCAACTGCAATCTGCCTCTCTGATGCATGTTGCTAGTGTAGTTGTACACATTGGAACATATGGTCATTTTCTAAGTCATGTCTGCACAGGATGTTAGGATTCCTACCTCAGTGCAGATAGAATAGGTGTGATTAGATAACACACGTCACCAGCCCACACATGGTAATGCAGTTAAAGGCCTGACTCATGTCCTCATATGCCCAATGACCTATAATCACTACATGACCATACAATTCTAGTATTGTGGGAAGTGAAAGTACAATGTATAAAGTAAAATATGCATGTTTGGACTGTGTGGTCAGCATACAGCGTTTTACACAGCCCAATTACTGATAACATTACCCATATTGGGTCCCCTTAAAAAACGTCAGCCTTGATCAACTGAAGGAAAAGACATGTGAGGTACAGCACAGGATACTTACACATATGAGAACTAGAGCTTCATGCACACACTCATCACATGGTTGTGAGTTGAGGTTATGTACATCAAGGTAGCATTCCAAACTGACTTGTATGGGCAAACACTAGGGTATGTATAGGGCCACATGGTTTTGTGTGTATTTCAGTACATTGAGCCTGTTATATGGTTCTATGTAATTCCATGTGTCAATAATAGAGATGTGCCTAACAGGCCAGTATGAAGGGAGAATAGCTGGCCACTCTCCATCTATGTTTCAACCTTATTGCATGCAGCTTGAAATACCGAAGGGAGTAGTTAATTTGACAATGTGTGCCATTCCTTGTGTACATAACATCACATTTCCGAATCTGTTTTAGGAATATTAGATATAGATTAGGTATATTTGGGCATATCCTGACATTATATACACATTTAATCTTGAAACATGAGTACCTTTGCATTATTACACTTGGAGAAGTGTATATTTCTAAAAATTATTTTCATTTTTTTAGATTACAAAATATAATTTTCTGTTTAGGACAAACCACATGTGATGTTTTTGTTGACTAAAGCCTAATGTTGATTCAAACATGTACAGCTTCAGCTTTACCTGACACATATTTCCATCCTCTCCAGCAGACAACATGACGCTAGCTCAGGAAAAGACCCATGGGATCAAGGTTGAAAGGTACTGCCACCTCAAGCATGTTGCACAGGCATACCATAGGATGTACCACAGGTATGTTGATGGGAAGGTGGCCGGCGCATGCTGCTCAGTACCTCAGGGTCAACAAGGAGCAGCCAAAGCAGGAATAAGCCAGGCAGCCAATGTGCCCTATGGTGGGAGAGAGGCAGTAGTTCCTGAACCATTTTCAGGACCAATCGCAATTGCATCACAGGCCCAACCACCAATCCCAGGACCGCTATCTGGCTTGGAACAACCAAGAAGCGCAAGATCTGAGACCATTTTTTTCCTTCCTGCCCTTCCACAGTTTTAATTATGACATTCTTTAGATGTTTAAAGTAGCCCAGGTTAGGTTAGTCATTAGCACAGGGATAGTTTAGTATATTTTATTGTTAGCAATTGTAAAGATTTTATAGCTTTCTCTTGTCAGTTTGGGATATGGGTGGCTTGTTTGTTGAGGTGTTAAAGGGTGGTTGATGTTTTGTATATGCTGGGAAAAAAATACAACAAATGTAAACATTTTAAAAAATACAAAAAAAGTATATTAGTTTAGCTTCAAATCTTTAGTTAGTTTGTGTATAAGTGTACTCCATGTTGTTATTGTGTAAAAATGTATTTTAAGGGGGTGGATGATTGATGTTTAACAAGTCTGTTGTGGTATATGTGTAGAGTAGAATAAGTTAATGTTAGTTAGGTTAAGGTATTTTTTAGGTAAGTTAGTGTGGGTTAGGTAGCATAAGTTAGTTTGTGAATAATTTATTTATGATAGGTAAGCTAAATTGATGTAGTTAGGTTCAGATTCTATTTGTTTTACTTAGACACGAGTGTGTTTTCTACTTTCACAATTGGTTTGTGACTAACTGCGTAGGAGTTGACATGCACTGTTAGGTGGTGCTAGGCACATTCTGTGGGGTTTACTTGAAAGTGTTTATTTACATGTGTGACTAGGTCAAATAACTATGGACAAGTTCCTGTCATGTTTGCAGTGGATTCACTTAAGGGATTCTCAATCATGATTGTAGAATTTCATTGGCACTCTTGCTGTGAATGGACACACACACCAAAACAGGTCATCCAATACTGTTGCAGTGTATGTGTGAGCAGTGCTATTTGTGTTACATGGATGATCATGTCAAACAATTCTCAGTATTCATTGAGGTTTTGGCTCACACACTGATCCCAGCTACTTACAAACTCACCCTTGCATCACTTTATTGTCACAACAGTATTGTTTGCTGGCTACTATTCATAGATGTGCTCCCAATCTGTGCTGCAACTTCATTCACCTTTACCATTGACTGAATGCTACTTGTTGCACTTCATGCTTGTGACCTTGAGTAACTACTTGCTAGTCTAGATGCACATAGAGTTCACCTAAACTACTCCCCTTGACCTATACAATTTTCCATGGTTCTATGACACACATTATCCTTTGGAAAGTAGATATTGTCTTTTGTGTCACAACATCCACCATGGTCTACTTAGTCCAATCATTAACAGGCCTACAATGCGTGTAAATATATAGGACCGCAGTCAAAGTTATTGGAGGAGTATTCCAGTTAGGAGGAGATCCAAATTGCCATTAGAGAAGAGAGGCCACATTGACAGTCATTAATGGATAAGAGCAAAAGGTGGGTATCGCAAAATGTAGACAGTGCCAGATGACATGGCCGATGGCATGTTACTCAACATAGGCTGTTAGTCTTGGAATCCTTGATGTGGTCTCCCCTAACTTTTTTCCTCTGTTTCCCAGGTTGTTGATGTGTGATGGGCTCAGTTTCTGCTGTTGTTGATACTCTGGGAACTTTACCACTGCTAGCCAGTGCTCTAAAGTGCAAGTGCTCCTTTGTAAAATGTATATGCAGTTGGCTTTCCATGATTGGCATATTTGATTTAATAGTAAGTCCCTAGTAGTGTGCACTAGAGGTACCCAGGGCCTGTATATCAAATGGTACTAGTGGGCCAGTAGCGCTGGTTGTTCCACCCACATGAGTAGCCCTGTGAACATGGCTCAGACCTGCCACTGCAGTGTCTGTGTGTGCAGTTTTAACCTTTTCGTCTTGGCAAGTGTACCAACTTGCTAGGACTAAACGTACACTTTTCCTACATGTACGGCACCCCTAGGGTAGGCCCTAGATAGCCCCATAGACAGAGTGCAGTGTATGTTTAAGGTAGGATATACACTAGTGTGTTTTATATGTGATAACAGTGAAATACTGCCAGGTTCGGTTCTCACTGTGCAAGGCCTATCTCTCTCATATGTTAACATGGGGGCTACCTTCAAATATTATTAAAGTGCAGATTTCCTTTGGGAGCAGATAGAAATTTGGAGTTTACGGTCTCTGAACTCACAATTTAAAAATACATCTGTTGGTAAAGATTGTTTTTAGATTGTGTGTTTGAAAATGCCACTTTTAGAAAGTAGGCATGTTCTTACTTAAATCATTCTGTGACTCTACTTGTTTGTAGATTCTGTTTGACAGTTGGGCTGTTTGCACCTCTCCTCTAGACAGTGACACAAAGGGAGCTGGGATGTAGCCGGCATATCCTGATGAGCCATCTGTGCTGGGAGGGAGAGGAGGAGTTGTTGCTTACACCTGAAAGGGCTGCAACTGCCCTCACACAATGCAGTCTCCAACCCCCTGGTTTGTGACTGGGGTCTGGCCTGGACCAGACAGGATCTGACAAATAAGAGAGAATTTCCTTTGAAGTTTGCCAACTTCAAAGGCAGAAAGGGGTCCAAGTTGTGGACCCAATCCCCTGAAAATTAGATCACTTCTGGAATCAAGAGGAAACCTCTGCCAAGAAGAAGAGCTGAATAACTGAGGAGAAGTGCTGCCCCTACCTGTGACTGTGCTTTGTTGGGCTAGCCTAAAGTTGCTGCTCCTGCCTGTGAAAGGGGACAAAGACTGGACATTGTTGTGCATTCCTGTTTGAGAAGAATCTCCAAGGTCTTGAACTGAGCTTGCCTCCTGTTGTTGATGTCTCAGGGCCATCAAAGACTTCCCCTGCCAGCACCTGGACTCTCTGCTGAGACTCTTGCCCTGCCAAGTGGTGCCCTATCCAGTTTTTGGACCGTTGAAAGGTGACATTGGCAGAGAAGAGCTGAAAACCCATGCACAGAACAGTTGTGCAGGGAAGTTTTCGATACTACATGGCTGATAAACAACGTGCTGTCGGCTTCATTGCTGAAATCTATGCTCCACCTGCATCACGGCTGGGACATCAATGCATCGTGGCTGGAGAAAGGACTACAACACCCGCTTACGGAGGCTGATAATGACGCAATCCCCCGCTTAGCACGGTTTTCTGATACCGTGATACTGGATTTTCCACGCATCGTCCCTGGGTGTCCAAGTCAACCCAACTCTGGGCGGAACCAAGGTGCTTTCTTGCGAGGGAGAAAAATAATGCATTGTCGACCCGACCGGTGAAGGAAATGATGCCCGTGCTCACTCGTGAGTAAGAAATCGATGCATTGCTACCCTTTTCCGACGCACGCACACCCGTGCATCTTTATTGTTGATGCTAACCACGTACTTTCTGTAACAACAGCATTCTCACTGTTTTCTACAGATTAAGGGCCTCATTCTGACCCTGGTGGTCTATGACCGCCAGGGTGGAGGCCGGCTGAAGCACCGCCAACAGGCTGGCTGTTCTTCATTTCGTATGCGCCCAGCCGGGGTCCGGCGGCTTTCCGCCGGATTTCCCCCGGCTGGGGGAATCCTCCATGGCGGCGCTGCTTGCAGCGCCGCCATGGGGATTCCGACCCCCTTCCCGCTAGCCTGTTTCTGGCGGTTTTCACTGCCAGAAACAGGATAGCAGGAACGGGTGTCATGGGGCCCCTGGGGGCCCCTGCACTGCCCATGCCACTGGCATGGGCAGTGCAGGGGCCCCCTAACCGGGCCCCATAAAGATTTTCACTGTCTGCATTGCAGACAGTGAAAATCCCAACGGGTGCAACTGCACCCGTCGCACCCCTGCAACTCCGCCGGCTCCATTTGGAGCCGGCTTCCTTGTTGCAGGGCCTTTCCCGCTGGGCCGGCGGACACTCTTTTGGCGGTCGCCCGCCGGCCCAGCGGGAAAGCCAGAATGGCCTCCGCGGTCTTCTGACCGCAGAGCGGCCATTTGGCGGAAGACTCTTATCCTTTTGAAAATTCATATCCTGACTTGTGTATGTTGGATTTTTGTCATTTTAGTCTTGTATGACTTACATAAATATTACCTATTTTTCTAAACTGGTGTGGTGTCCATTTTGTATGTTTTCACTGTATTACTATGTGTGTTGGTCCAAATACTTTACACATTGCTTCTAAAGTTCAGCCTGCCTTCTCGTGCCATGCTACTTAGGGAGTGAGAGGGGGTTAACTGAGAGTGATTCTCCTTTACCCTGGCTAGAGTGAGGGTCCTTGCTTGGACAGGGGGTAACCTGACTGCCAACCAATGACTCAATTTCTACACAGGCCAATAGGGAAACTGGCCAAGTGGCACAGACAATTGTTACTGGGAATTAATTTCTCCACCTGAAAGAGGGGAAATCCACTTCTCCCTTCTACAATGTGTGTTGTGCCTCCCCTGAGGGTGGCGGTGTTTGTGCAGGAGACATTTAAGGCACACATACATCAGGGGCTGAGGATGTGGCTCCTCTTCCCCCAGCATCATTTGTCTGTGCTAATAAAAAATGCAGCACAACATTGAGTAGGGCCTTCTGGCTTATCAGCACAGCAACAATGTTACGGTGGAAGGCATCCATTGTACTAATATAGGAGTCCATGATACCAGTGATGTTAGCCAGAGGCTGTTCCAATCTCTGGAGCGGAGTGTAGGAATCCCTAATTGCATCTGAGGTGACCTTATTGGGACTGAGGCACCTGCAGACTGCCTCTAAGGTGCCCACAATGGTCTCCATCGCCATCCGCACCTCATCCAACATCTGCTGCTGTATTACTACCACTTGGAATACAACCTGTGGGTCCTCGGAGTCCATAGCTGGCCTGGGATTTGATGGTGGGGTAGGTTGGGCTGTAGATGGTTCCTTTGGAATAATGCTGCAAGCCCCTTCCACTCCCGGAAAAGGTGAAACGATTTAATCTAGGATTTGCTGAAAGGTGTCCTCGTCCATGGGGGGGCAGGATGACATCAGCAGCCAGTTGGTCTTCCTGGACATGCAGCTTGCCAGGAGGAGCTGTTTCTCCATTTGCTGTCAGGAGGAGTTGTTTCTCCATTTGCAATAAAATGGATAAATGTCAATGTTGTTTAATGCTAGATTTTTTTAAACCCATTAAATTTCAACTCATCATTGATGTGTGGTACCTATGTAAATTGTATGTACTGAGGGGAAGTGGCAATGTTTTTCCCTTTCAGATGGCAGTGTTCATTTGTGTTATGCCACGTATTTCAACACACATACCTCAGCTTACTGGCCTGTCTTGCCAGTGCGGATATGTTGAGTTAAGGTACACATCAAACTTGGTGATTAGCACTTCTTTTAATGCTGGCCATGTCTAACATGTTTCATGTATCCAAAATGTTAAACACAGTGATGCATGTGTATAGTTCAGGCTACCTTGCAGTACAGATGCCACTTATCACCTCCCTGCTATGCAACGTGCCCCCATTGAAATACAGTAACAGTTCAATGCACTCAACTATACTCACATTTAAGTTTAAGAGCACTACCAGAGGGCAAACCAATCTCACACACCATTTTACAAAACACACAGATCAATTTTTTATGCATCGTTTGCTTCACCCTGCTGAGATATTTTATATACCAGGAATGAGGGTGTTGGCAAGCACGGCCGGCTACACCTGTGTACTTACACCACACCCATTATGGCATTTAGGGGCAATCTAGTTTACTACTAGGAACTAAGGGACATACTTACAATCCAAATGAACCACAAGGGTAACACCTATGCTGAAACACAAGTGGCAGAAATTGCAGACCCATATGTATGAGGCCACACAAGTGCTATTTGCATGCCTTTGGGTGGCCTTGAAGATATTGAAGAAGGCAAGGCATTGTAAAATGACTGTGTTACTTTAGTCTTCTCCAGGGGGTAGTTGGATTTTCCAATGCAACACCCATGGCTTTTGACTCATTCACGGATTTTCAAAACAGGTAAACCTGGATATGTGCACAAATACTTATGCCTATCCTGTGAAGTCACACCAAGGGAAAATAACTTTCTTTCTACTCCTTTTTGCCTCTTTCCATGTATGCTGTATTTTCCTGCACAGCTGGGAAGAGGTAAGTGCCTCCATGTATTGTTATTAGGTATGCCTTCTTACAACAAGACAATTCTGCATGCAACACAGGCACCCTTGCAACATGTTGCACATGTGCCAGCCTTGACGCTAGGCAGTCATTAGGGTGTCAGTGTGCGAGGGAAAGAACAGGAATGCTCTGTTTTGTGAACATACATAGCATTTGTGCCCTTTACCTGTTGTGCGGGGCAGCACAGCAATATTTCTTGACAAGCATGCACCCAAAACAACAGACAGGACTCACACAAACAAAGGCACCACACTTTAGTCCATAAGCACACACATAGATACACACAAAACAGCCACTGCCTCCACTGTCTCCCCCTCCTCCTCCCTCATAGTCACATCAACACTCACACCTGCATGCACAGCATCAACAGTCCCAGATCCTGCCACCTGTACAGCCTTGCCCACAGTCACCAAAACAGTAGACCCACAGACATGCACCCCACACAACACATGCGCAGTCACCATCATCACCTCATGCAGCACACCCACCTCACTTGCAGACACCACCAAAACCTCCATCTACACGTCCTGTTTGTCATCCCCCACCATGTCTGCCCCCTCATAAGACACACAAATGTTCCTACTCAGACCCCGAACAGCCATCCACCTCACACATGCACACTGTCCATGCATCTGCACCCAAGTCCAGCACACCTGTGCCTCCAACTACCACTCCCTCTACCTCCACTCCCATTCCTCCTCGCACATCCTGCCCCATTGATCCTAAGAAATGTTTCCTTTCCTGCCT
The DNA here is from genome assembly GCF_031143425.1 of Pleurodeles waltl. Classification (NCBI taxonomy): domain Eukaryota; kingdom Metazoa; phylum Chordata; class Amphibia; order Caudata; family Salamandridae; genus Pleurodeles; species Pleurodeles waltl. The sequence continues at coordinate 837,318,058 of NC_090437.1, forward strand.
TGACCTCTTCCCTCCCCCACCCCATACAGCCGGGAGAGAAAAGTCCCACCCCACAGCCCATTACCTCCAGCTCCAAATCAACTCCTGTTCCTTCTCCTAAGTGTACTCCTGCCACTAAGGTGAAGAAGGGTGGCACTCCGGCCCCCAGTCCCAAGGCCACTCCTCTGGCCCAAGACAAAAGGGCAAGGACTCGCCCCTCCCAAAGCCAAGCCCAGGGCCCCCCTCCCAAAAAGAAACCCCTGAACACCCCCCACCCGCCATGCCTCCTGAGGTGCCTGCCTACCATAATCATGATGCCCCTGCACAGTGGAGTGACTGGGCTGTCAGGAGTCAAGTTGGGCCTTGGACATTGCCCTGTGGCTAATGGCTGACATTGGTCTGGACAACGGCCCTTTGTATTTAGTTGCCTCAGTTGTTGTGGGTGCAAGTCCAGCAAAATACAGAAGTTGGACCTAAGGTATGTTGTCTTGGCTTTCATTACTTCTGGCTGATGTTGCTGTTGTTTACTTTACAGTTTGTTCTGGGTGTGTGGTGTGTGTACGGTGTGTGTTGTGTGTGTGTGTGCCAATTTCCCCTCCCTCCCTCCCTTGTGTGCTAGGCGGCTGTACTCACCGTTGTCATCTTCATCGGCGTTGGTGCTCCTGGATGGCTATTGCATGGTACAGCATCGGGAAGACATCCAGTTCTGGTTCCATGGCAGCCTCGGACTCCTCTGTGCCCCTAGAAGTGAGTGTCTCTTTTTATATGATGTGTTTCCACCAGACTTTTGGAGGCGTTGCTAACGCCCAGGACATCCTGGTGGTCTGCTATGTCATAATATTGTGGGTAGATGCTTGTCTTTCGCCTGCCTGGAGATGGCTACCACTGTGCTCAGTGGTCGTACCGCACTGGCAGTTGGGTGGTACATTGGCTGTCTATGGGAGGGATCACCGCCATGGTCATAATTTGCCAGTCATTACCCCCGGCCTGGCAATGGTACTACCACTATCACTGGCGTGGCGGTCAGCTGACCGCCATAATGACCACCTTAGTCTTTTTTCTGGAGCTTTTTTTTCAGCCCGGCTTGCTATACAACATTGTCGACTTGGCTCAAAGCGAGGTACAGGTAAACTCCTAGAAGTTTCAGCTTGGTATCTCCTGTGTACCTGTTGCTTACAGGGAGTCCACTCTTGGCTCTTCAGAAGTAAGGCAGAGTCCTTGTTGTGTTGAAACCCAGAGTGTGCTCCTGGTGTAGTCCTTGTGGGTGCAGTCCTTCATGTGCAGACCAGGGGTTCAGCAGGGCAGTCCTTCTTCTTCAGTCTTTCTTCCAGCAGAGATCTAAATTGTTGGGCAGCTCCTACATATTTATCTATGGCCCTTGGTTGGCAAGCAGGGGGCACCCCTGTCCAATGTTGTACAGATTCCACTCTCTGGGGTGACCACTTCCTGTAAAGCTTGGCAATAATCAATCCTAGAAAGCACTATTCTTTGAAAAATCCAGGATGGAGAAACCTCTCCTGGGATTTTAGATCTGGCTGAGTCCACCCACTGGTCTGGCAACGTTTCACTAACACACCCCCTTCAGCTTATCTCCTAATCTAATTACTGAGGCTCCCATCCGGCTGGGGGAACAGGATATGGAGAAGGTCTGGTTTCTGTTCCAGGTGGCTTTTCCACATTTGAAGACCAGTTTTCCTACCATATCCCCTTCCTGCTCTGCCATCTGCTACAGCAGTTCTCCACCCACCTGATGCTTCCTTTGTTTTAGTCTAGGCCACTTCACACCTCATTAAGGTAGGTAAGATCAGGCTGCCAGTGGCTGACCATTCAGGAAAGGCATTACAGGGATGACTTTGGTACTTTTCAGAAAGACTTCTAAAACGATTTCCCTGTAATATTTATAATACATCTAACAATGGCAAGTTGTTGGATTTATTCAAACTATCACTTTAATACCAAAAAATACTTATTTAGCTTTTTCCTAGCGGAAATGGGACTTTATTATTTTAAAGTAAAGCCTCCCAATGTTAGCCTATGGAGCTAATGTACTGCAATGGAGAAAAACAAAATTGACAGTTTTTCCATCAACAAAGCTTATAAAACATATTGTATGATGCCCCTGCTTATATTTACACTCCACACAACCCTTCGGATTCCTAGGGCATACTTTAGGGGTGACATATATGGAAAAATAAGGTAGTTTGACTTCCAAAGCGGAATTTGGGGTTAATTCTATTTTATAGCAGCCACCAAGGCAGGCCTGCCTTCGAAAATGACACCAGACACCACAGATGTGCACCCATGAGTGCCCTAACTCTATCGCGTAGGCCCTCATTACTATAATGAGACTACTGGATTTCAAGCAGCAGAATTTCCTGCGGTGTGGGAGACTGAGTCTGACCCACTACAGGTGACGCCTGTCGCCCCAATGTGGGTTTCTTCTACGGCTAACTAGCAGTGCCTCATCTCTACCCAAGGGCAGGGATGATTGGGCAGCCGAGCTCATGACATAATTGGTTTCTCAGGGAAGTTGTGGTCACTCAGGTCTCATCCGTTTCTCTGTTACGTTAGTCTCAGATATACAATGATAAACAGAGGCAGTATATGTTTGAGTAATGCTTTTAATGAAGCAACTGCATCTTAGATAGCATAGCGTGGGCTGCAATAACCAGGACGATACAGCATGACAAGATTAGATTTGTGACAAGGAGAGTAACACATAAAAATAATGCTACCATATTGTCACTAAAGTCAATAGACTAATTCCTGCCTAGGCTATAATAGAGCACAGTGTGTTAAGCTCTAATTCTGCCCTTCAGGTTCCCCTGGGAAGACGTCATCCCCCAAACCTGAGCAAATGCCTGAAGTCAGCAGAAGCAGCTGTAGCGAAGCATTCAGCAATCAGCATACAGTCGTGGCTCTGTGGCTGGAATCTCCCTCTAACGTGTAAGGGATACGGAAGTGTTTTTATCATAAAACAGCTGATGTTCTGAGAAAATGTCCCTACCTAAGGATTTCTATTTTCTATGAATGTCAGAGACTAAACTTATACCACATTCACCAGCAACCTATCTTTCTGCAGCCTTGGAAGAAGCACAGAGTGAGCAAGAATGTCTTGTTTGAGAACAGAGTGCTGGCCTAGGCAAAAACAGTTAGATAGAAGGAAATAAAACAAGACCTTAAAAGTGGCTACTGTAACAATAATAAACTGAAGCTGAATAAAATATATCTAGGTGAAAGTGCACAGCGTCAGGCCTAGTAGGCTAAAATAACTTGCATGGAGCTATAACTAAAATGGCTACACAACAACTTCACTGGGGTCCCTAAACCTACATACCCTACCATATACTAGGGACTTACAGGTAGGTTTTCAGAGCCACTTATAATTATGCCTCATTCGCATATACCTTTTAAATGGAGCACTGGCCCTGGTCCTGGTTGGCAGAGCCCAGGACACAGTCACAGTCCGTAACCCACAGTACCTAGTAAAAGAAATGGAGGTGATCAGGACCAAAATAATGACTTTCTCTTAGTAGAGTATTGTTGGGTGTTTGTTTAAATAGGGGATGGTAGTTTTAGAGGTGGCAGAACTTGTAGGTTTAGTTAGTTCATTTTTAAGGGCATGTTCCTTGGCAAGGGATATGTCTGGGAGGGGTAGATCACGAAATTTGTCGAAGGATGAGTTTGGGAGCCTCCTGTGGCTCATTGTATACTACCTCCTCAACATGAGTGCCACAGGGGTTGGGTGAGGCAGGGGTACCTTACCTGCAAGGGGAAGGAGCATTGGGTGAAGGTGAGGGCTCATCTGAGGCAGTCTTCAGTATGGACCTAACCATATATCATCTCAAGCAGAGATCGGCAGATGTAGTCAGCCAGGAGGCTTTTGGATCATCTCAGCTTTGACGTTGGTGAGCCTGTTGGTAAATACATATACACACCATGAGCTTGTAGATGTGTCTCTTTGGCAAAAATCTGTCATTGATGTTATGACTAGAGTGTCAGGTATGTGTTTGGGCTAGTATGCCATGCTACAGGCCAACTCTGTTAGATAACAACCGAGCCACAGAACCATGTTTACTTTGTCCTTGCAGTAGCCCAAACAGACCATGCAGTGCAGGAGAGGGCCCAGTGGTGCCTGGGGACCTACCTGGCATTGTGCTTGGAGTGTTTTCATCTGGAATTGTATGGTATTACTGAGTCTGAACTGTGTGGGCCATCCACCATATATGTTGCAGGTGAGCACACTCACATGTAATCATGTCACAGGTTGGACAGGTTGTTAGTTCCACCCCTAACAATTTGACAAACATGTTACTTTGAAAATGTTTACTATTCCTTATAGAGCCTGTACAGAGCAATAATCGACAATGTTCATTAACTGTGCAGAAGTAACATGTAATGAGCTAAGTGAAGCTAAAAACCAAGCCTGGCTACTGCCTAATGTGTGTATCATTGTAAAGGACATGTATTGGTTTAAGAAAGTGCCAGCAAAATAGTTAGCTTTCAGAGTACGGTCTGTCCATTCACTCAGTTCACATAGCTTTCAAAGGCAGGCACCCTTGCACTGTGCATCAAGAAGTGGTGTTTTGGAACTTAGTGTATGTCCGGTGCACCTGAGATGTTGTTTCTCTAGTATTACCCATACACACAATACAGCATGGTATACGTATGTTCATCATTAAGCCATATCAACTTTGCCATATGCTACATGTCTAAATTGCAGATTTTAAGATACATTACTGACAAACATGTGCTGTGCTTCATTTGCATGCCACTCTTCATCTATGTTTCAACCTTATTGCATGCAGCTTGAAATACCGCAGGGAGTAGTTAATTTGACAATGTGTGCCATTCCTTGTGTACATAACATCACATTTCCGAATCTGTTTTAGGAATATTAGATATGCAGGTATATTTGGGCATATCCTGACATTATATACACATACAATCTTGAAACATGAGTACCTTTGCATTATTACACTTGGAGAAGTGTATATTTCTAAAAAGTCTTTTCATTTTTTTAGATTACAAAATATAATTTTCTGTTTAGGACAAACCACATGTGATGTTTTTGTTGACTAAAGCCTAATGTTGATTCAAACATGTACAGCTTCAGCTTTGCCTGACACATATTTCCATCCTCTCCAGCAGACAACATGACGCTAGCTCAGGAAAAGACCCATGGGATCAAGGTTGAAAGGTACTGCCACCTCAAGCATGTTGCACAGGCATACCATAGGATGTGCCGCAGGTATGTTGATGGGAAGGTGGCCGGCGCATGCTGCTCAGTACCTCAGGGTCAACAAGGAGCAGCCAAAGCAGGAATAAGCCAGGCAGCCAATGTGCCCTATGGTGGGAGAGAGGCAGTAGTTCCTGAACCATTTTCAGGACCAATCGCAATTGCATCACAGGCCCAACCACCAATCCCAGGACTGCTATCTGGCTTGGAACAGCCAAGAAGCGCAAGATCTGAGACCATTTTTTTCCTTCCTGCCCTTAAACAGTTTTAATTATGACATTCTTTAGATGTTTAATGTAGCCCATGTTAGGTTAGTCATTAGCACAGGGATAGTTTAGTATAGTTTATTGTTAGCAATTGTAAAGATTTTATAGCTTTCTCTTGTCAGTTTGGGATATGGGTGGCTTGTTTGTTGAGGTGTTAAAGGGTGGTTGATGTTTTGTATATGCTGGGGAAAAAATACAACAAATGTAAACATTTTAAAAAATACAAAAAAAGTATATTAGTTTAGCTTCAAATCTTTAGTTAGTTTGTGTATAAGTGTACTCCATGTTGTTATTGTGTAAAAATTTATTTTAAGGGGGTGGATGATTGATGTTTAACATGTCTGTTGTGGTATATGTGTAGAGTAGAATAAGTTCATGTTAGTTAGGTTAAGGTATTTTTTAGGTAGGTTAATGTGGGTTAGGTAGCATAAGTTAGTTTGTGAATAATGTATTTATGATAGGTAAGCTAAATTGATGTAGTTAGGTTCAGATTCTATTTGTTTTACTTAGATACAAGTGTGTTTTCTACTTTCACAATTGGTTTGTGACTAACTGCGTAGGAGTTGACATGCACTGTTAGGTGGTGCTAGGCACATTCTGTGGGGTTTACTTGAAAGTGTTTATTTACATGTGTGACTAGGTCAAATAACTATGGAAAAGTTCCTGTCATGTTTGCAGTGGATTCACTTAAGGGATTCTCACACATGATTGTAGAATTTCATTGGCACTCTTGCTGTGAATGGACACACACACCAAAACAGGTCATCCCATACTGTTGCAGTGTATGTGTGAGCAGTGCTATTTGTGTTACATGGATGATCATGTCAAACAATTCTCAGTATTCATTGAGGTTTTGGCTCACACACTGATCCCAGCTACTTACAAACTCACCCTTGCATCACTTTATTGTCACAACAGTATTGTTTGCTGGCTAGTATTCATAGATGTGCTCCCAATCTGTGCTGCAACTTCATTCACCTTTACCATTGACTGAATGCTACTTGTTGCACTTCATGCTTGTGACCTTGAGTAACTACTTGCTAGTCTAGATGCACGTAGGGTTCACCTATACTACTCCCCTTGACCTATATAATTTTCCATGGTTCTATGACACACAATATCCTTTGGGAAGTAGATATTGGGCCTGATTCTGACCCTGGCGGCCGGTGACCGCCAGGGTCACCGGCCACGGGAGCACCGCCGACAGACCGGCGGTGCTCCGAAGGGCATTCTGACCGCGGCGGTTCAGCCGCGGTCAGAAAGGGTAAACCGGCGGTCACCCGCCGGTTTACCGCTGCCCTTCTGAATCCTCCATGGCGGCGGAGCACGCTCCGCCGCCATGGGGATTCAGACACCCCCTACCGCCATCCTGTTCATGGCGGGAAACCCGCCATGAACAGGATGGCGGTAGGGGGTGCCGCGGGGCCCCTGGGGGCCCCTGCAGTGCCCATGCCAATGGCATGGGCACTGCAGGGGCCCCCATAAGAGGGCCCCGCAAAGTATTTCAGTGTCTGCTATGCAGACACTGAAATACGTGACGGGTGCCACTGCACCCGTCGCACCTTCCCACTACGCCGGCTCAATTCTGAACCGGCGTCCTCGTGGGAAGGTTGATTTGCCCTGGGCTGGCGGGCGGCCTTTTGGCGGCCGCCCGCCAGCCCAGGGCAAATCTCAGAATCACCGCAGCGGTCTTTCGACCGCGGTGCGGTGTTCTGACGGGGTTACTTTGGCGGGCGGCCTCCGCCGCCCGCCAAAGTAAGAATGACCCCCATTGTCTTTTGTGTCACAACATCCACCATGGTCTACTTAGTCCAATCATTAACAGGCCTACAATGCGTGTAAATATATAGGACCGCAGTCAAAGTTATTGGAGGAGTATTCCAGTTAGGAGGAGATCCAAATTGCCATTAGAGAAGAGAGGCCACATTGACAGTCATTAATGGATAAGAGCAACAGGTGGGTATCGCAAAATGTAGACAGTGCCAGATGACATTGTCGATGGCATGTTACTCAACATAGGCTGTTAGTCTTGGAATCCTTTACGTGGTCTCCCCTAACTTTTTTCCTCTGTTTCCCAGGTTGTTAATGTGTGATGGGCTCAGTTTCTGCTGTTGTTGATACTCTGGGAACTTTACCACTGCTAGCCAGTGCTTTAAAGTGCAAGTGCTCCTTTGTAAAATGTATATGCAGTTGGCTTTCCATGATTGGCATATTTGATTTACTAGTACGTCCCTAGTAGTGTGCACTAGAGTTACACAGGGCCTGTAAATCAAATGGTACTAGTGGGCCAGTAGCGCTGGTTGTTCCACCCACATGAGTAGCCCTGTGAACATGGCTCAGACCTGCCACTGCAGTGTCTGTGTGTGCAGTTTTAAACTTTTCGACTTGGCAAGTGTACCAACTTGCTAGGACTAAACGTACACTTTTCCTACATGTACGGCACCCCTAAGGTAGGCCCTAGATAGCCCCATAGACATGGTGCAGTGTATGTTTAAGGTAGGACATACACTAGTGTGTTTTATATGTGATAACAGTGAAATACTGCCAGGTTCGGTTCTCACTGTGCAAGGCCTATCTCTCTCATATGTTAACATGGGGGCTACCTTCAAATATTATTAAAGTGCAGATTCCCTTTGGGAGCAGATAGAAATTTGGAGTTTACGGTCTCTGAACTCACAATTTAATAATACATCTGTTGGTAAAGATTGTTTTTAGATTGTGTGTTTGAAAATGCCACTTTTAGAAAGTAGGCATGTTCTTACTTAAATCATTCTGTGACTCTACTTGTTTGTAGATTCTGTTTGACAGTTGGGCTGTTTGCACCTCTCCTCTAGACAGTGACACAAAGGGAGCTGGGATGTAGCCGGCATATCCTGATGAGCCATCTGTGCTGGTAGGGAGAGGAGGAGTTGTTGCTTACACCTGAAAGGGCTGCGACTGCCCTCACACAATGCAGTCTCCAACCCCCTGGTTTGTGACTGGGGCCTGGCCTGGACCAGACAGGATCTGACAAATAAGAGAAAATTTCCTTTGAAGTTTGCCAACTTCAAAGGCAGAAAGGGGTCCAAGTAGTGGACCCAAACCCCTGAAAATTAGATCACTTCTGGAATCAAGAGGAAACCTCTGCCAAGAAGAAGAGCTGAAGAGCTGAGGAGAAGTGCTGCCCCTACCTGTGACTGTGCTTTGTTGGGCTAGCCTAAAGTTGCTGCTTCTGCCTGTGAAAGGGGACAAAGACTGGAATTTGTTGTGCATTCCTGTTGGAGAAGAATCTCCAAGGTCTTGAACTGAGCTTGCCTCCTGTTGTTGATGTCTCAGGGCCATCAAAGACTTCCCCTGCCAGCACCTGGACTCTCTGCTGAGACTCTTGCCCTGCCAAGTGGTGCCCTATCCAGTTTTTGGACCGTTGAAAGGTGACATTGGCAGAGAAGAGCTGAAAACACATGCACAGAACAGTTGTGCAGGGAAGTTTTCGATACTACATGGCTGATAAACAACGTGCTGTCGGCTTCACGGCTGAAATCAATGCTCCACCTGCATCACGGCTGGGACATCAATGCATCGTGGCTGGAGAAAGGACTCCCAACACCCGCTTACGGAGGCTGATAATGACTCAATCCCCCGCTTAGCACGGTTTTCTGATACCGTGATACTGGATTTTCCACGCATCGTCCCTGGGTGTCCAAGTCAACCCAACTCTGGGCGGATCCAAGGTGCTTTCTTGAGAGGGAGAAAAATTATGCATCGTCGACCCGACCGGTGAAGGAAATGATGCCCGTGCTCACTCGTGAGTAAGAAATCGATGCATTGCTACCCTTTTCCGACGCACGCACACCCGTGCATCTTTATTGTTGATGCTAACCACGTACTTTCTGTAACAACAGCATTCTCACTGTTTTCTACAGATTAAGGGCCTCATTCTGACCCTGGCGGTCTATGACCGCCAGGGTGGAGGCCGGCTGAAGCACCGCCAACAGGCTGGCTGTTCTTCATCCGGGTCTGGCGGTTTTCCGCCGGATTTCCCCTGGCTGGGGGAATCCTCCATGGCGGCGCTGCTTGCAGCGCTGCCATGGGGATTCTGACCGCCTTCCCGCCAGCCTGTTTCTGGCGGTTTTCACCACCAGAAACAGGATAGCGGGAACGGGTGTCATGGGGCCCCTGGGGGCCCCTGCACTGCCCATGCCACTGGAGTGTAGGAATCCCTAATTGCATCTGAGGTGACCTTATTGGGACTGAGGCACCTGCAGACTGCCTCTAAGGTGCCCACAATGGTCTCCATCGCCATCCACACCTCATCCAACATCTGCTGCTGTATTACTACCACTTGGAATACAACCTGTGGGTCCTCGGAGTCCAGAGCTGGCCTGGGATTTGATGGTGGGGTAGGTTGGGCTGTAGATGGTTCCTTTGGAATAATGCTGCAAGCCCCTTCCACTCCCGGAAAAGGTGAAACGATTTAATCTAGGATTTGCTGAAAGGTGTCATCGTCCATGGGGGGGCAGGATGACATCAGCAGCCAGTTGGTCTTCCTGGACAGGCAGCTTGCCAGGAGGAGTTGTTTCTCCATTTGCTGTCAGGAGGAGTTGTTTCTCCATTTGCAATAAAATGGATGAATGTCAATGTTGTTTAATGCTAGATTTTTTAAAACCCATTAACTTTCAACTCAACATTGATGTGTGGTACCTATGTAAATTGTATGTACTGAGGGGAAGTGGCAATGTTTTTCCCTTTCAGATGGCAGTGTTCATTTGTGTTATGCCACGTATTTCAACACACATACACAGCTTACTGGCCTGTCTTGCCCATATGTATGAGGCCACACAAGTGCTATTTGCATGCCTTTGGGTGGCCTTGAAGATATTGAAGAAGGCAAGGCATTGTAAAATGACTGTGTTACTTTAGTCTTCTCCAGGGGGTAGTTGGATTTTCCAATGCAACACCCATGGCTTTTGACTCATTCACAGATTTTCAAAACAGGTAAACCTGGATATGTGCACAAATACTTATGCCTATCCAGTGAAGTCACACCAAGGGAAAATAACTTTCTTTCTACTCCTTTTTGCCTCTTTCCATGTATGCTGTATTTTCCTGCACAGCTGGGAAGAGGTAAGTGCCTCCATGTATTGTTATTAGGTATGCCTTCTTACAACAAGACAATTCTGCATGCAACACAGGCACCCTTGCAACATGTTGCACGTGTGCCAGCCTTGACGCTAGGCAGTCATTAGGGTGTCAGTGTGCGAGGGAAAGAACAGGAATGCTCTGTTTTGTGAACATACATAGCATTTGTGCCCTTTACCTGTTGTGCGGGGCAGCACAGCAATATTTCTTGATGGAGTGTAAGACAACATAGCGACTTGCACTGTGTTGCCTTACACCATATCTATGAGGCCATGAAAAGCCATGCAAAGTAACTATGCATAGCCTTGCAGATATGGGTCTGTGTTATGAGCCTCCAGAGTGTCACAAAAATGATGCACTGTCAGTTCAAGCTCATTTTAAATATGCCCCCTTATCTTTTGCTTGGTATTGTGGGACTTGTAGTCATGGGCACTGATGTTATACATTGAACAAAAATCCCGAAGACCCAATGGTAAAGCTGGACTGCTGCAGCGCATCACACATGGACTGAACACACATGACTGCTGGGGACTGGGCCGTGAGACATGTGTGTGTGTCTTTCTCTTGCATTTACACTCAGTGCAGTGAATCCCAGAAAGGTAGCATGCTGAGCTGCAGAACCTGACATTTTTGGTGCAATTGTTCCTTATTGCACATACCCTGTGTGTCTTGTTGGTCCTCATGGGCTGCACTGCCATGTTCTTCCACTCCTGCCACCAATTTGGCTGGGTTGATTGATGCCACCTGCTCCTCCAAGGACATCAGCTCCTCCTGGACCTCAGGTCAATCTCTTCCGGTGCACCTGGCTGCCTTCAATTTGCTAGCCTGTTTCTCCTTGGTCCTGCGCTTGTATTCATGCCATTGCTTCTTGCAATATGACACTGTCCTCTTGACTTGCCCTACATTGTTGACTTAATTCACTCTGAGCTTCCATATGGCCTCTTTCCTCCCTAATTGCAATTTTGAGGTGACAAAGAGTTGATGTTCATGCTTTGCCACCTCTGTTACTTGTATTTGGTTCTCCTCCTCACTGAAACTCATCTTCCACTTCCTATTCCCTGGGGCTCTGCTTGGACCTCCTGGCTGGTGATGGGATTGCTGGAGTTGTTACCCTGGCTGCTGCCTGCTCAATCTTTTCATTTGTATGAATGGGGAAAACGTTTCTGCAATCCATCACATTATGTAGGATTTCTGACGCATTCAGCGTTCAAAAGTGACACAAGGCTAATTAGTGTTACTTTTTGTGCTGCAAATCAGCCCTGCGTCACTTTTGCAGCAGACGCATCAGATTTCTTTACGCCATGATGCCCAAGTTTGTGTCACTTTTTTGGATGCATCCTGGCACCTTACACCATGGTGTGCTGTATTGTAAATACAACCATGGCGTTAGAATCAGTTGGCTGTGCACAGTTAAAATGGGTATGCCCTTATTATATGTGAAAGACTGACATAACATTCAGGGGGCAAATCTAAACCATTCAGCACTCGTTCAATAACCCCCAGACATGGGCTCTGTTTGTGCTCAATATTGTTTTTCAAAGTCGACCCACCTTCCTACTGCTTACACCCTCTTTTGGTGCAGGAGAATTTCTTTGTAATGTGGTCACTGAGCTTGCAGATAATCAGGTCCATGATGTTCAAAAATGCTTATTGTGATTATTAGAACGCTTTCACATACCTACACACCTCATTAGGCCACCATGAGCCTGTTTTATGGCAGAAGCGGGAAAGCTCATTAGCAAATACTTTCAATGTGCTTTGAAAAGTTAGGAGGAATTTTGGGATCATTTCTAACATCAAATACGTTTTCTAACAGATATCATTTAGGATTGATAATAACCTAGATAGGCCCTCACTGTGAGTCAAGTGGAGTGGAATTAGCCCATCAAATGTTGCTGTGTTTGATTCTGAGTGGGTAGGTCTTTCTACTGTATTGTTTTTGCTCAAACTAAGAGGAAACAATGCCAAAGAATGTAGCACTCTTAATCTTAGTAATACATTTATTATGTCACTTCCCAAATATCAAATAAAAGGCACACAAGTATATGAAAATAAACATTTAACTCAAATGAAGTAAAATGTATGTATATACAAGAATAATCATAGCAGTTAAACAATCAAAGAAAGAAATGTTCATCAACAGTGAATATATATATATATATATATATATATATATATATATATATATATATATATATATATATATATTATATATATATGTGCTAAATAATCAACATTAAAAATGCATCACCATAGGGGGTATGTTCATCAACTAGACTGGGTAGTCGTGGATTATCCAAAGCAGGAGGCCCCCAAATTGGGATCAAAGAGATCCTGGGCAGCATGTCCGCTCCACAGGTGAGTTCCTGCCTTGGTGCCAAGTCTCTCTATCTTTTATACCTTAAAACAAGTTCAAGGAGAGATTTCTAGAAAACCGCTCCCCTCTGTTAGGAATTAAATGCTGGCTGTACTTCGTCTGCATTGAAAACACGGAAGAGAACTGGCTAGGTTCCTATGTGTATTTCTGAGACAGAGCTGTACATTCCTTTGATAAAAAACATTCTCAGTCTTGTACTTTTGTAACTAGTCTGCAGCCACAATAATATGTTCCAGCATGGCATGTAAAAGAAAAACAAGTTTTGTGTGGAAAACAAGTTTTGTGTGGAAAAACATTTGTGCTAACTGCAACTGAAGGAGGGCACGAAATGAAATCACTGGCACAAAATGGAGTCAGTGGTTAAATACACAAAGCATTACATCTACACGTCTTTTTTTTGGGTGTGGGACACCCAGACCTGATTTAACTCTGTATTTATCCTGCAAAGGAAAATCATGTTAGGTTATGGCTGCATTTGCCGCACCTAAGCCTCAGTCCCCTTTTTCTCTGATGGGTGGAACATACAATAACCTCCCCTGCCAGAAAACACCATTCCCTTCCTTCCCTACTCCCTTCAACCCTTACCCCTAACCCTTCCCAGAGTCCCTTTGCTCAGAGCATATGGTAAAGGTGTACTTTAAACCTCAAGGATTTGGGAATTCTGTGTGATTTCGAAATCCTGCTAATGAATTCAACAGAAATACAGTCCAATCTACTTCTTAGGTCCCGCTTCTAAAGATGAAGCTTATTGGCACATCAGAAGACAGATAGAATCCTCCTTTAGCAGCTGTGAAGCAAAATTGGGTCAGCATTTCAAATAGCTGGCATAATGTTTTGTGCTCTTACTTTAAAATGAACCATTACCTCAGATGGACAGTCTTTTCTATATAACATACTGGCCTGAGGAATTAGGGTGCTAACTGCTGGTATGTACCAACTGCAAAAATGGACCTATGTCAAGACAAAATCAGAATAGGCACACTTAACATCCATTAATGCCAAAAAAGTGGGAAATGAGAAAGTCAGCAGCAATTTCCCTATACACAGTAAAACAATTATTTTGTCCTCATGAAGTTATTCATCTGAAAGAGTAGATATTGCCAATACTAGTAACATTTTGATTGGCTAAGCCAATCACAGCATTCCTTCATGGGTGCTAACATGAATTTCAGATGCGCAATTTTCATTTCTCTCCGAGTCCTAGTTTGGCAATTAGTAAGCATTTTTTAATAAATAACTATGGGCCAGATGTATCGAAGGGTTTTAACCATTCCGTGTCTATGGGAAAATGTGTTGGTACATAAGGCCCTATACAAATAAAATTAGGTTTCAGGTGCATCCAGCACATGCTTGATCCCCATCCCGTTCTTAGTCTAGTGGTATTTGTAATCTTAACCTCACCCAAGTGCTCAGATCTGTCTTTACCTTTTACTTGTACTTTGTATTTATTTAGTTTTGGTAAATGGGTTCATGTTTTTCTTTTAATAAAAAGGTAGAGGTAGCTCACCATCGCCGCGGGGGACCACTGCTCCAGTGGCTTTCTATTCTTCACCTAAGTGCTGCGGGACTCGTCTATCTACTTTATTTTCATCCCCTCGCAGGCCAACATACGAATGTTGGTGTGTAATGGGTGCAAACTCCCATGGTTAAGGGAACAAGGGCTCTGGAAGGAATGCTGGCTCTGCTGATTGATTCGCTGTATTGTTCCTGTGCATTTGTGGCACATTTTTACCCCAAATGGTGCATTCACTGTAACTTTTTACTTGAACGGCGCATATTTATATGATGTGCCATAATTGTATAATTTTGTGAATTTGGAATAACGAAAGTAATAAAAAATAACAAAAACTACGCTAATTACACCGGAGTAACACAAAACGCACACATGTATAGCGCTAATACAAAATTTAACAGGGAGAAAGAAAAACCGTAGTCTAAAGAAATGTACAAATCTTCACGCAAGGAGTACATATATGCTGTTAGTCTAGCACATAGCATTATCTGCTGACAGCTTCGCAAAATAAAGTCAAATAATATTTTTTAAAACAGAATGAAAAGCGTTCCTTAACAGAATGTAAATGACGTTACTCAAGCATTACTCTGCAACAGACGCATTTGTTTTGCATGAAAAATGTTTATTATGATGTTGTTTTGAAAATAAATCTGTTCATATGTATGTTGTGATGCCTCTAAGAAAAACAATTTCAGGATAGAAGGGTTATTAAGTTAATAGTGCACGACAATGATATTCCATTAATTCACTGTTATAATAATGAAACCAGTGACATTTTCTTCTATGGATATAATTGGCAGACATAAGGAATGACAGATGTTAACTTGATTGTTGACCTAAGGTAGTTATAACTCGCACCCTCACCAAGCATAGTTTTCATATTCATCAATATTTCTTTACTGCATATGTTACGGTGATATTATCAATGATGAGATAGAAGATGTCTTGAGTGATGTAATATCTGGAATAATTAGCAGTACATGATGAGGGTGTGATTTATAGTTATACTAGGGCACAAGTTATAGTTACTTGAAATAACTCTTACAGCTAAATTTAATTGGTTTTGTGTGTGTAAAATCTGAACCAAACTATAATGTCCATAAGACTTTGTTTTTTTTTTAAGTGAGTTTCTAAGGTTTGTTTTTTCATTCTATTTCCTAACAATAATGTCCCTGGTTACCTTTGTGTTTTTCCTTGAAGTTCTGTGTTTTTTTTCAATGTTAAGTAAGATCCCCATCACAGTGCATGGTGGGGTGGGAGTTTTGTGCCAGGCATTGTGCTGCCCCCACCCAAGCGTGCTGCTCCTGTCCCCCCTCCTCCTTGCCATTCATTATAAAGTCCAAGCCCCTGCTCCCTCATTACAGCCCTTTATGGCCTTTGTTCTGCGACTGCCCTTCCTATCTGCCCTGAATAGTTGGTTTGCTGCCATATCCACCTCCTCCCTACACTCTGGTGTCCAAGTCCATGCACCAGCCACCTCCCTCCTGCCCTGCAAGGTCCGATGTGCTGCCACTGTTCCTTCTCCCCTGCCCTTCATGGACCGTTATGCTGCAACTTTCCATCCCGTCTGTCCAGTATGGTCAGCTAGTTGCCCTTGTCTCTTTCTCCTCTACTCTCTGTTGTCCATGTGCATGTCCCCGTCCCCTTCCTATTGCTTTCCATTGTCTATTGTGCTGCACTGCTACTCTGCTTGTCCTGTGTGATGTATTGTGCTGCTGCAACTCCTGACTTGCCCTGTAAAGTCAGTTTGGTGCCCCTGCTCATCTCCTTCCTGCCCTCTTTCATATGACTCCATGTCCCTGTATTGCCACTGCCACTTCCTTCTGCCCTCAATGGTCTGATATATGGCCACAGCCTCTCTTGCCTGTCCTGCATGGTTGGTTGTTGCCTCTGCCCCCTTTTCTCATGCCCTCCATGGTCCATTGTGCTGCCACTGCCCCTCCCACCTGCCCAAAGGGGTCAACATGTTGCCTCTGCACCCTCCCCCTTGCCCTCAATTATCCAAGTCTGTGTCCCTGACCTCTGCCTCTCCACAGTATTCTAATGAGCAACTAAATTGCTAACATTCCATATTTATTACAAAGGTGTGGCACACCTGACGTCATCTTGATGTAACCAAAACTGTAATACCTACAGCATTTCCTTTAGAAATTTTAAAAATGAGACGGTCTTACACCCATAGAAATGATGGCTAGTACTGTTAAAAACTAAAATGAAGACATATGTTCTGAGTTCTCAAACAGCGACTGTTAGAAATTGGGTATTTGGTTGGCAGTCATGTTACCCCATGTCCAAGAAAGGACCCTCACTATAGTCAGGGTAAAGGAGATACACTCAGTTATCCCCCGCTAACCCCCTTGATAGCTTGGCACAAGCAGGCAAGCTTAACTCAGAGGCAATGTGTTAAGTATTTACACAACACAGGTTTAGAAAAATATTAGTTATTTTATCTAAATAAACAAGACCAAATGCAATAAAAATGCACAATATACAGTTAAAACTACAAATTTAGCACTTAAAAGCATGAAAGCAGTGCCTTGAGGCACAAATATTGCAAGTTGGTATTGTGCAGTGTTGTGACGGAGTCGTTTCCTACAATGTGACGCCAATGGGGCCGTTTACAGAGTCGTTCGACCCCCAGGTACAGTACCTTAAGAAACAAGTAGAAATCAGGTCGGTGCACGGAGTTGGGGTGTTGGAAAATGGGTTATTGGTAAGGGCAGGTAACTACCTACACTTAGCAATAGGCCACTAACCCCCACTAGGTTCAGTAAGGTCTCAGTAAATTAACCCAGCTCAAACCTTGGTAGCTTAACATAGGAGACAACGTGTACAGCATTCAAGTATCACAAAACAGTAATTAAATAAAACACAATAAACCGTTTACAAATTCGAAACAAATTTATAAAAATAGGAAATAATTTTAGCTTTAAAATGACACCAAATGTAATAACATCGGATCAAGGGAACCGGAGATATGAATTTTAAAATAATTAATGCTTTTTGGTGCTTAGAAATGAATAGCGCCAATCTGGTCATCAGGTCTCACCTCCACTGGGGCAAAGTCAAAGTTTAAGGCCCACCGGGATGGAGCCCTTCTCGGCTACAGCAAGCGGAAGGCCTCGTTCAAAAGTTTACCTTTCGACTTAGTCGTTTTCTTGAAGATCCCTTCACTGGGGCCAACCTGAATCTTGATCTGATGTCCTTGGAGCTCTCTTCGGATACACTGCCTGGAAGGTCCTTGTCAACTTTCTACGTTCGTACTTAGTCACTTTTTTTGAGATTTTCTTCACCGGGACTAACCTGCAAGTCAGGCCGGGACGCGGTTGAGGCAAGCCAGCTAGAGTTGCCGTGGCGGGTCGGTCCCTTTATGGAGCTTTTTTTTCCAAAAGTACTCCAAACGACTCCAAACTTCCAGATCTTCTTCCAAATGTTCTTTTAAGGTTCTTTTGGTGTCCACAGCTCACCCCAAGATTCCAGAAGCTCTGAGTTGCTCCTTGAGGGTGAGGACTACATCTCCCAGAATGCACCTGGCACTAACTTCAAATTGGCCACTGGAAAGTGGTCAGCTGGTCAGTTTCTTCAGGAGGTGGTCCAGGGACTCTGGTTAGCAATTTTCCATCTGTAGCAAACAGGGAGTCCCTCCTTGAACCAGTTGAAGCCAGCAAACTCCTTACAAACTCCTTTTTGTGGTGAAGCCCAAGTGTACAGTTAGTGCAGTCCTCCAGAGTGCAGTGTCCAGGTGCAGGTCAGAGGTCCAGCAGGACAGGCCTTCTCCTGTATTTCTTGTGGGTGCGGGTCTGCCAGTTTTATCCTTGCTCCTGGGTGAAAAACAGGGGGTCCTGGTTCTCCAGTCAGGTTCAGGGTCCTTCCCCCTGTGATGGCCACTTCCTGGGAAGTGTGACAAAAATCAATCCCAGGGAGCAACATTCCTCAAAAATCCATCATGCCTGAAACTGATTTTTGAAGGTTACATCTGGCTGAGCTTTAGCCTGGTGTGGCTAAAAATCCTAAACACACCCCTCTCCTAATCTAATCTAATCAAAGGGGCACCTAATTGTCTGGGTTTGCAGGATGTGAGGGAGGTGCTCGGTTGATCCAGATGTCCTTCCCTGCCTTTGAAGACCAGTTTGGAAGCCCTCCTCCCTTCCTCCTTCTCCATCTGCTGAGTAAAGTTCTCCTCCCCAGGCACATCTCTTTGTGTTCAGCCCAGGCTACTCCACACCTCATCAAGGCAGCCTGGCCAGGTAGCCAAATGCTGGCCAATCAGAGCAGAGTACTACAGGTACTTTTTCGGTAGAGTTTAAAACTCTTTACCTGAACAAGTGATATTAAATCCAACAATTGTAAGCTGTGGATTTATTATAACTACTAATTTGATACCAAACTTGAGGTATCTGACACTTAAGGGGACTTTATACATTAAAATAAGGTCTCCCCTATTTTAGCCATGCAGGACATTTACTGCAATGAGGGAAAAAGGGATTTGGCTGTTTTACCTCACCAGGGCTTATAAAACATTGTTTATAAGGTCCCTGCTTATAGTCACATGGTACCCAACCCTAGGTGCACATAGGGCACACCTTAGGAGTGACCTATATGTAGAAATAAGGTAGTTTAAGACTTTGGAAGTACTTTTAATTCCAAAGTCGAATTTTCATGTACCTTTAGTTTAGAAGCAGCCAGCAAGGCAGGCCTGCCTTTACAATGACACTGGGCACCTCAACAGTGCACCTAGGGGTGCATTACCCATGCTGGGTCCCTGAACCTACATGCCCTACCGTATACTAGGGACTTATAGGTAGGTTAATATTGCCAATTATAATTAGTCTAATTTGCATATTCACTTTACACAGAGCACTGGCTCTGGGACTGGTAAGCAGTACCCAGGGCACAGTCAAGAGTCAGTAACTACCAGTATCTGTCCCAAAAATTTGGGGATGACCAGGGCAAAAAGGAGGACTTTCCTACATGGGAGAATGGTGTCGCTGTGTCCGATGCAGCGTCAGTTCCAGTGCAACAGGGCAGAAGGACAGTGGCGACGCACAGCAGCGTTGGATCCTCACTACAGGGCGGTGGAGGTGAAGCCACGTCAGATGCAAAGTTTGTCCCCTGGTTCTGGCAGATGCAAAGTCCGGTGGAGTCACGATGCTGCAGCGTGATCTCACAAGTTTGCGAATACATCACAGAGCTACAGTTGCTGTAATGGCATCGGGTCATCACAGACATTGGACTTCTGACACTCTGGTGTCAGCGAAGTCAGGCGGGATCAGCGGCTGCAGCGACGCGATGGACTTCTACAAGGTCCACGGCCTCGGGGCAGGTGGCGTCATGGTTCTGGGGTAGCAGCATCAGCTCACTGGGTCATCGGAATCATCAAATGCAGCAAGGTCCACGACTTTGGGGCAATCAGCTTTGCAGTTCTGGGCAGCAGCATCTTTTGCGAAGTTGCACGGCTTCATCTGGCGTCATTAGGCTGTTTTTTCTCCAGGAATTCACTCCAGGGGGTCCAGGAACTGGAATGGCATCCTCTGGCAAGCTAGAGTCCACAGCAAGTAGACTCAGGTCTGGATGGTGAAGCCTTTGCTGTCACTGAGGCTTCAAAACAAACTGGAAGCAAGCTCTACTCTGAGCCCTTGGAGTCACTTCTCAAGCAGGAATGCAACAAAGTCCAGCATCTGTCCCCTAGCCCAGACAGAAGCAGAACCTGCAGGATTGCCCAACACAGCACAGGCCAGGGCAGCACTTCTCCTCAGCTCTTCTGCTCTTCCCCAGGCATAGGTTCCTCTTGAATCCTTGAAGTAATCTAAAGTCTGTGGTTTTGGGCCCAATACTCATACCCCTTTCTGCCTTTGAAGTTGGCAAACTTCAAAGTAAAGTCTCAAGTGTTTGCAAGATGCTTTCTTGTCCAGGCCAGACACCAGCCACACACCAGGGGATTGGAGACTACATTGTGTGATGGCAGGCACAGCCCATTCAGGTGTGAGTGACCACTCCTCCAGTCCCTTCCAGCACAGATGGCACATGAGGATATGCAGGCTACACCCCAGCCCCCTTTGTGTCACTGTCTAGAGAGAGGTGCAAACAGCCCAACTGTCAAACTGACCCAGACAGGAAATCCTCAAACAGGCAGAGTCACAGAATGGTTTAAACAAGAAAATGCCTACTTTCTAAAAGTGCCATTTTCAAACATGCAATCTAAAAAACAACTTCACTAAAAGATGTATTTTTAAATTGTGATCTCACAGTCCATAAACTCCATATTTCTATCTGCTCCCAAAGGGAATCTGCACGTTAATAACATTTTTAAGGCAGCCCCCATGTTAACCTATAAGAGAGATAGGCCTTGCATCAGTGAAAACCGAATTTGGCAGTATTTCACTGTCAGGACATGTAAAACACATAAGTACATGTCCCACCTTTAACATACACTGCACCCTGCCCATGGGTGTCCCTAGGGCCTACCTTAGGGGTGTCATACATATATGAAAAGGAAGGTTTAGACTAAGCAAGTAGGTACACTTGCCAAGTCGAATTGGCAGTGCAAAACTGCACACACAGACACTGCAGTGGCAGGTCTGAGCCATGTTTACAGGGTTACTAGTGTGGGTGGCACAACCAGTGCTGCAGGCCCACTAGTAGCATTTGATTTACAGGCCCTAGACACGTCTAGTACACTTTACTACGGACTTACTACAAAATCAAATATGTCAATCATGGAAAAGCCAATCAACAATACAATTTACACAGAAAACATATGCCCTTTACCACTGTTTAGCAGTGCTGAAGTGCCCAGAGTCCTAAAGCCAACATAAACAGGTAAAACAAAATAAGAGGAAGGAGGGCAGATTTGGGATGACCCTGTAAAAAGGACCAGGTCCAACAGCGACAAAAGCACGTTTTAATTATTTGCTATTTTCCATTTTTTTAATCCAGTTGATCACTTGATTAATTTTCACGCTTAGGGGAGTGGATGTGGCATTACGGCGAGAGCTGCAGACTTTGCAACTGGGGGACCAGGTTCGAGTTTCAGCATCAGCTTTGTATCTTGTGAGTTTGGGCTAATCATTTTGGACAAATCACGCTTGCTCGGAGCAGGCGTTAAAAGGGGGCACACAATTCGTTACAATGGACCTATATGTACTGTTCAGGGCTAGCGCCAACATTTTGGCACTAATCCTGAACAGTACATCTATAGTGTCAACAATTTTGACACTGTTGCCCCTTACCCTGACCCATGGTGCACCGTATTTTAAATATAGTGCAGACATGGTGAAGGTAGGGGGCTGCTAAGGGGCTCAAGGAAAGTGGCAGGGTACTGGGTGCAGCACTACGGTTCTTAAATCTGCCCCTAAGAGTTTTGCACACTTCTGTCATTGGCTATACTTGGGCTACATTTGGGTGATATTTGTGCTACATTTTGGTCTCTCTTTTCTATGGTGGCCATCTTGGGAGACTCATTTGTGATGAAGCTCCCTAATTACCTCATTTACTACAGTATCCTCAGTAGAAAATGCTTTCAGTTTTCCACTCCCATTCATCAAGATGGCGTTCAGATGTGCCACACCTTTGGCATAGATTCTAAAGGTTAGCACTCCTGTTGCACATTAGAACACTGTAGAGAAGCTGCTGATCACTAGGAAGTAAACTGGTAGCCTGCTGCTGGTTTTTAAAGTGCATGTTTCAGTCCGCATGTAAGAATGTTTTAATGAAATGGAAGAGGCAGATATTTGAGAACTCAATTAAAATGTCCTAATTTTTCTTTCTACAGCACTAAGCATAATTTCTATGACAAAATGAACCCCTTCATTTTGTTCCTTTCTAAGTTAAATATTTCAAGTTTTAACAGTTTGATTAAATTGATTACATCAAGATGGCTTCAGGTGTGTTGTCATAATTAAGACTGTTAGGCCCATATTTATACTTGCTTTGTGCTGAATTAGCATCATTTTTTTTCGCTAATTCAGCGCAAACTTAGATCCATATATATGTTTTGACGCTAGACCTGTCTAGCGTCAAAATATTGGAGTTAATGTAATTTTTGGGATGCACGAAACCACCTTGCATTAATGAGTTGCAAGGTAGGCGTTCCCGTCCACAAAATGACTTTAAGTCCCTAGCGCCATATTTATCCACCCAGGCAAAAATGACGCACAGGTGGGAGGCGGACCCAAAACATTACGTTAACTCAGATTTGCATCACATTTTAATGCCTGGGTCAGACCAGGCATTAAAATGAGGCCCACACACCACTACTTAAGGAAAACAAACAGAAGCAACATTACCAACCCACAGGAGAAGATGGAAGTGCTACTGCTCCAGCTTGGGACACGACACAGAAGACAGCAACAACAATAGCAACCACCACAACGGGGCCCACAAAGGCAACACAGAAGGCAGAAGACGATATTCGGAAACAGGACAACCCTCCTTGGCCTCAGGGAACAAGACATCATAAGGACATACAGACTCAACCGGCAAACCGTACTACACCTTCTGCACCACATTGAGCCACAGATCACGGCCAGCCTGCAGAACCCACATAGAATACCACCTGTGACAAAGCTGCTAGCTGTCCTGCACATGCTGGCAAGTGGCTCTTTCAGACAATGGGTGCCCTCGTTGCTGGTGTGTCACAGCCATCCTTCTCAGTGTCCCTGCTGAAGGTGTTAGACACAATTATCTCTCTGGCACTCCGCCACATCAGCTTCCCAACACCTAGCAAATGCAGCAGGAGATAAAACAGGGGTTCTACCAATTTGCTGGCTTTCCGCATGTGCTCGGTCCAATTGACTGAATCCATGTCCGACTTGTTCCACCTGCAGTAACAGAGCATTCATACAGGAATCGCAAACCCATACATTCCATAAATGTGCAGGCCATAGTGGACTACCGGGGACTATTTACAAACATTTTGGCCAAGTATCCTGAGAGCATCCATGACGCCTACATATTCAGGCACACCAGGATCACTGAACACTTCCAGGATGGCCAATATGGAAATGGCCTACTTGTGGGTAAGTCAACAAACCTAACAATATACACACACCACACCAACTCTGTAGGACACACAAGACATACACCACTCCAAAAACACATGACCAAGGTAACACAGATGTGTAGGCAACAGCACATATGCACCATGCTGCAGTACAGCACAATCAATGCACAGCACAAGCACATACCCCCACATGTACGTAACACACCCACAACTTGACAGGCACACCACGTGAAGGACAGGTGCAGATATGTACCCTTTGCTAGCAGAAGATGCACACAAACCACTACAAGTGCCAACGGTTTGCCTACTACATACACTTCACACACACAGTACACCAAATAAAGAATAGCACAGAAATACCAATGGCATACACCATGCTCATGTAACATAAGTCACACATAGGCACAAACCCCTTAAATCATGCCAAGTCTCTGCCAGAACAAACATCAAATGCCAGACAACTGGTGCCAATACCAACTACATCTCATCAACACATACCTGACTTACCTGTAGTGTGCACATACATCTGCCTGATGCATTGGGTCACACACATAGGAATACAACATTAACGGCCATCACATACCATGTGCCAGATGTGTGAGAAGTGGCACTACATCAACTATAGTGCCACCTCACATACACCAATTACTGACCCACAACATCATCATGTCTGTACTGTAAACAAGAAATGGCACATCGTGGGGCAGAGTCACTATTAGACAGTGCATATCATGGATGCTATAGTGGGACCCGGTAGGAGTATAGAGGACATCACTGACCTTACATGTGCTGTGCTAAGGGACACATCTGCTAAGTAGCTGGACTCCATCACATAGCCTGCACTGTGCGTGTGTTGCTAAATGGTGATATATGTATTGGAAGACAGGAAAAACACTGGTAGTAATGTTGGTCATCCTGAAACAATGGGGTACACACGAACCCCCAGTGCCATTGTCATGGCCTGTACTGTATGTACAAGTTGACGGATGACTACTCTTTTGTGACTTAAAGCTATATTGTAAATCGGGCACCCTCCCACGCAGCACTTAGCGTTGAAGGGCCATGCAATGTGTGTTGCTGTAGGTCTGTCACCACAAGATACATAGCATGATGATACTGACTCAGATATAGGTATCACCTAAAACCTGAGGCAGTGCCAACATCAAACACTACCCCAGGGGTGCTGTTTGCAGGTTGCAATAAGGAAATAGACTGTGATTTGACCTCATATGAATATACCACCTATGCATGCTGCATACTGCTGCAACCACAGAAAGAGCCAAATGTTCCATCAAAACAGTATATGTATAGTAAAGTGTGCCTTCCTGCACATATACATCCACCTCCGCAGGGCAGCTAGCCAAGCACCCTGGTGCAAGGTTGGCAGTGTTGGTGCACGGCTACATATTAGGTGCCCATGCAGAGGACAACAAAAGGTTGCCTAGTAACATGTCACACATGGTGCATTCCTGCATATTGAAAATGATGCAGCACAGTCCTGCCAATGGTGGAGCTGTGTTGTGCATTGTCATTAAAATGGGCCTAAGTGTAGCACTCTGTAATGACACATGTCAAAATGACTGGGATGTCCAGGTTCTGTAGTGCTACCACGTTGTCATCACATCTGATCCCATTGTATTGTGAGGATGTGTCATGTCCCTTCTAGTGATGGTACACTGATACAAAGGTGCACTACTCAGCACATGGTACATATATACTGAGCAACAGTTAGGATTCCAAATTATATGTTCCTATGTATGACCAGGTTGATGACCTGCCTGAGGAGGAGGAGGATGGTGGTGACAATATGGAGGGGGAACAGCACAACACAGCTTCTGGGGTATGCCGGAGACAACACATAGTTGACAACTTTTACTCTTAAGATCTACTGAATTCACCTTGTCAATTTTGTAAATAAACATTTCACATATATAACCAATCCTGCTTTGGTCTCTTCAATCTCCACTTCATACACCATAGGAATGTGTGTCTAACCTCAGGGAACATGTTACAAATACAAATCTGACAAGTACTGTTACGACATCATAAGTGATGTGTAAGAGTGTATTGCCACCATGACACACATGACTAACAGCCTCATCACTGGTATGTGACAACTGAAGGACACAATCCATGGACCACAACATATTTTGTACATCCACGTTGCCAACTTGTTTATCAATAGGTCATCACACACAACTACATCATGTCCAAATAGGATGTATGCAAGGGGCCCACACATCAGGTAGTGGATGTCAAAAAATAGAAATTAAGTCATTTTGGAACTGAACACTGTTACAACTCAGTGTGAGAGTTGCAATGGCTGCATGGAACATGTGTGACAAGGGGGGACATTATTGGTAACTATGGTCATCATGATTTACCCAGGTATAACAACCAATGGAAGAGGTTGGGCCTGCGCAGTATATCCATGGTAATCTGTCCTGCCACTGGCATGGGGTACAATCTTGACACAGGGTACACATGACCTCACACATTGCATGGACACATCTGTGGCATGCACATCAGTATGGATAAGAACATATGCAACTAGGGCTGCAGGTCCACCACACTAAACCAACAACCATTGGTAAATGCAATGAGTTGAATCAAACTTTTGTGATCAAAACATATTCGGGGGGGGGTGTCATACACATTATGGGGGTCATTACAACCTGTTTTGACGGAAGCACCGCCAACAGGCTGGCAGTGCTTCTTACGTCATTATGACCGTGGCGGAAGCGCAGCGGTTGCACCGCCGGGGCCGGCGGGAAACCGCTGCAATGGCCCCAGCGGTTGTAATCCGCCAGGGCAGGGCTGCTAGCAGCGCTGCCCAGGGGATTACGAGTCCCCCTACTGCCGGAAAAGACTGGCGGTATGGGGACTTGCGGGGCCCCTGGGGGCCCCTGCACTGCCCTGGCCACTGGCATGGGAAGTGCAGGGGCCCCCTGACAGGGCCCGTGCATCTTTTCACTGTCTGTTATGCATACAGTGAAAAGCGTGACGGGTGCAACTCCACCCATCGCACGGCCGCAACACCGCCGGCTCCATTTGGAACCGGCTCCTGTGTTGTGGCCGAGATCCCCGCCGGCCCAGCGGGGATCTCCAAATGCCCGCTGCGGATGAGCGGCCGCATTGGCGGACGCCCGGCGGTCCGGCTTCAGCCGCCCGCCAAGGTCGTAATGAGGGCCAATGTACCAAAGATGTACACATGTTAGACAAATATGCAGGCTTCACACAGGTCTCCATAAACTCCAAATCTAAATAGGGAGACAGATGTCGGGTCATATTTCGTAGGTAGCAAGGGTTCACCCATCACGAAAAATGCCTGATCTGTTTACATAGCTTTAAATATTATGCTCTGTATGACAATATCACACATCACAATATAAAACACAATCTCAAATCAGAACTATTGTATTGTACTGAATGCCAAACATATGTGGATACACTGTTGCCACACATGCATATATATGCACGACGTGCAACAATTTGAATGCTGTTGACACATTGGTGTAACAGACCAATCACACCCTTAGACCATTGTTTTCCTGGACGACCCCATATGGCTATACCCAATATGCCACACTGCAGCACAGTCCATGTCATATGTAAGTTGGTTCAGGGTGCTTCTAAGAGCAATGCAAAAAAACACGCAATCAGGAAATTAGACAAAAAAAATTACACAAATTTGTCTAAAACATCCACAAACGCAAATAAAAAGACACATGGGCCCTTAGCGTGAATTCTACCTTTGCACTCCTCTTAATGCTGCCTTCTGTGAAATCGACGCATAACCGTGATGCGTCAATGTAAGCAACGCACTTGCATTATGCGTGTAAAAAAACCTACACAAATAGCAAATGCGTCAAATTAATACACGCATAACTGAAAAACGTGACACACAGGGACAGGAAGTGATGTAATAGGAAATCCTTTCTAAAGGCATGATACAGTGGGTGTAGTTTTACTTTCTCTTTACAGTCTGTGCCTTTGTGACTGTGTGGTTGCACTTTGGGGCTGGTGGTTGAGTTTTGGTTGTGTCTTCAAGTTTGTGGTGTTCCTCCTGTCATGTCCCATTGGATTTTGTGTGCATTTTGTCCCAGTTATTGTGGTTTTGCATAGTTTTTGTCTAGCTTTGTATTTGTACTGTCGGGTGCCTGTCTGCAGTTGTTACTCATTTGAGATAGTTGGGATAAGTTAGTGGGGTTACGTTTCTGTTGATTTTTTCTTTCTTTGTATTTGGGGTCAACTTTTACCATAATTCGACATGTCTGGAAGGGGGAGGAGGACCAGGATGTCAGAGGATGAGCTTGGTGGATTTGTGTGGCTGGTATCCCATTACTTGCCAATGATGCTTGAGATGGGTGGCTGGGTCATCCTCGGATACCAGATCGAAGCCAGGCTGCTGTGGTGGGGCAAGGTGCTCCACCACCTCAAGCGACTATACAGGGCCGGCAGGAATGAGCACCAGCTAAAACATCGCTGGGCAGATATGGTGGTCAGGGAGCATGATCTGCCCAATCACCTTGGGATTAAGATCGGCAGCCGTGTTGGTGAGTCTCCCATTGGCATACTATTGACTGTTCACTGCTCTTGAAAGAAAGTGGCAGATGAGTTGGAGTGCTGCATGCAATGCTTGTGGACAGGTTGTATGCAACCAGAATGAAGAGTATATGCACCAGTCTAGACCTGGAGTTCACATGTCCAACAATTATACCAATGCAGGTTCAGATTTCTGATGAGTCCTGCACAAACATCATGAAGGCACACATTTCAGAGCCCATAGCGTCACCTCTGCCCCGGAAGTGTCATGTATGAAACACCAAGGCACTGCCAGCCTACCATATTTTCCCTGGATTGTGTCAACAAAGTAGCGCAATGCATGCATGGCACAACTTTGTCAACATTTCATGCACATGACCCCTGCCCCAGCCATTATGTTAGCAAAGGGGGTTTACCAGCCTTAGGGGGAAATGAATATGGGGCATTTGATACCATTAGACAACTTTGCACATCAGTCATGGATTAATCAATGCATGATCATTTTAGACTTAAAATTGAGTGGCATGACTATCACAAAGCACCTCTGGGCGCCTTGCAGGACAAGCTGGAGTACCTGAGTCTTGCAAAGCACCAGGGTAGTGTCATGTTTTTTTTACACAACTCTCCCTTATACCATGTTGTTCTGTCTTCTATAGATGGCCCACATTTGGATGTTGCAGGGTGTCGCACTACATGATTCACTGGCCTAGTGTTCATGTTCAGATGTGGGGCTCTAACTCACCTGAGTGTCTGTGTCATTGTGTGATCATAGTGGTGTATCAATTGCACTGCTTTCCATGAGGATAACTAGCTCACTCCTCTCAACTAGTTCACACTGAAATGTGTTGTCCATTGGCAGGGACTTTTATTTGACACTAACCATGGTTTACCATTCATGTCTTGCAGGTGGACATGCCCCCTACACGATTAGTGAAGTGGTGCGATTTGAGGGCCCAGATGTATCCAGTAAGTGTGATAATGTGTGTCCTGTGAAGTAATCCATGGTTTTTGGTGTGAGTGAGTCATGTGTGTCGAACACAATGCCAGATGTGATAAGCTGCCCAATGATCAGATATCAAAGTAGGCTGGATGGTGACATTATGCCCCATTTAAAGGATCCCCATCCACACCCAGAGGGTCACATCTTGAGGGGATTGTGGTGCACAATGGCCAGCATCGTGTACACAAGATGGTGACAAGCCACATGTAGGGACATATGTGACTAAGAATGACAGAGTGCAACAGTGTGAGAATATTGGCAGTGGCACACTCCATCATTCTCACAACACAGAGATGCACCATATTGAACCCAATTTGGTGCATCCCTGTATTGTCATGAAGATGGAGGACTGGGCTAGCAATTGTTCCCCAGCATGGCACTCCTTCTTTTGCACTCCATGTATGGTACACTTATGTGGAATGTAATTGGCTTGCATGCAGGTCAAGGCCAAACGTGTGCTGGCACTGAAATGGGTGTGAAAGTAAAGTCTACACCTGGACACATGAATGTAGATGTGATAGACCTATGGATACCAGCTTCCAAGTTGTCAGCACTCTTAACATATGGTCCACTCCTTAACTCCATATATGAGTGGGCAGGCCTTGGTGGATGACTAGGACAGTTGAGATGATGGATTGCTTGGCCACCCCCCACCTTAGGCTCAGGGGCAGATAAATACCACATTTCTAGGTAGGTGTGATGCTCACAATGTAGGTGACAGTCATATTGATCAGGCTTGCATGTGTACCTATCAGCTCTGACCCCTTATGGTTACCAACAGCATCCCATCCTCCCAGGAACATGTCCAAGTTACTGGTGATGTATGGTTAGAAATTGACACAGATGATGAGGAAGTCTGGGCCTGATCTATGTAAAGTTAGCGCTGCCTTTGCATTATTCTTTTTTACGCAAAAGCAATGTACAATTCCAAATGTTTGGTTGATTTTCTCGGTTTTTGTTGCTTTAGTGTCAAAAATA
The DNA here is from genome assembly GCF_031143425.1 of Pleurodeles waltl. NCBI lineage: Eukaryota > Metazoa > Chordata > Amphibia > Caudata > Salamandridae > Pleurodeles > Pleurodeles waltl. The sequence continues at coordinate 837,348,074 of NC_090437.1, forward strand.
TGATGCTAAGGCAGCGTTGTTGTCACATTTATCAGGGCCATTGTCTTTACTGGATTGTGAGGTGGAGTGAATGTATAATTCACTTTAGCAGAGTAAGCTACTAATCTGTACAGACTCCACACAATGCTGTCACTGATGGTTGCCTGTCTCCATTTAACAGCTGCCAACATGACCATTGATGAGCTGTGTGCGTTTCAGAAGAGGGCAGTGAGGTACTGCCATATCCTGGCAGTGGAGTCTGGATTCAGACGAATGGCTCACCGCTACCATGCAGAGAGGGCAACAGGGGAATGGTGGGCATTTCCACAAGGGGCCCCCACACTTGTTAAGAAGGCACAGCAAACACCTAGCTCCTCAGCAGTGCAGGGGCGCACAGCTGGCACCACACCCACAACATTGGCTGCAACTGCATCAACATCAGTGCAACAGTCCACATCACCAGCTACCATGGACACACAGTTGCTGCAGGATCTGCAGAGGGACGTTTCCCTGGTACTAAGAGGAGGTGGCCACTAATACCAAGAAGTTAAAATACATAAAGAAAAAACTAAAGAAGGCAAAACTTTGAGTAATCTGTGAACTGCCACCTCCAAGTTCTGGCCCTTCCCTTCAGATTTTAAAATATGTTTTATTGTGGGTTTTAGGGGGTTAGTGTTAGGTTTTGTAGGTATGTAGATTAGATAGGATAAGTGGATTTGGGGTGTTTTTTTTACTTATTACATGTCATTGGTGGGTGGGTGGAGGATAATGTATGGGTTTCTATGTGTTTTCTATAGTAAAAAACGTAAAAAATTAAAATAAAATTAAAATATATATATTTGTTTAGATTGAATTAGTATTTGTGTAGTATTAGTATATGTTGTCCTGCATGTGTCTTGTAACTTAAGGGGGAGTGGAGGACCAATGTTTACAGTGTGGTGTTAAATGTGTTAGTTAAGGTTAGCACAGGGTAGTTAGCTTTAGTTGTTGGTTAAGTATAGTTAGAATAGGTTAGTTTAGGATACGGTAGGTTTTATTAATGTTTTTAGCTTAGTTAAATTTTTAACAAACATTTTTGCGTACTCCTATATTTTTTGTGTTATATGCTTGTGTCTCAGGGTCTTCCCATGGATGCACAGTGCAAATTGTGTGTTGGCCTAGGGATTCCGTCCTGCCTCCGAATACCTCTCTTGACATGTGCATCACCTATTCACAACTGAGCTGTCACATTGGCAGCAACAACACATCTACTTGTCCATGCATCTGCTATCCAGTGTACCCACCACTCAAGGTGACTATGTTTACTTTGTTTTGGGCAGGTAGGTGTGGTACTTCAGCTGTCAGTGTTGGGGTCCTGTGTAGAAATGTTGGGAACTGTGGCACATCTGACAACAGCCTAAATCTGAACTCTATTGTGTAAAACTGACCGGTGGCAATCACTAATGAGGTTAGGTACCTCTTTATCACACCAATGTGTTCTACTGGTACTCCCAGCTGACGATATTGCCCTATAACTGTTTTACAGCCATTCATTCCGTCTGTAGTGAGTGAAGCATTCATGTGTTCTTCATTTGTGATATACTCAGTGAATTGCTTGTAGGGGATGAGACCAGTATTAACATTTGTCATGTTGGGACCTTGTGTGTAGGTATGTGCCCCCACAGTCCTGCACTCTTATGCTGACACTCTATGACTAATGACATGGTTACACACATCACAATTACTAAGCATAGTAGATGGATCACAATACACAAAGACATGCTGTTTGTGTAGGAGGTGTTTATTTGCAACTGTCGTAGTGTGATATTTACAATGTCCAGGTCAGTGAACCCATTTGTGAAATCCATAGAATCGTGACACAACACAAGTCCAGTGTTGTGGGACATGTCATGGGTCATGCTTGGGTGAAGTGTTGTTAAGTGTGGAGGAACAACAATTGTCAATTGGTAAGTGAGAGACAATGACAGTCCATAGCAGACACATCAACAGTGTGTGGGTAAGAGTGCACATATCCAACTGTGTGAGCACTGGCATGATCTCAAGCACAGGACAAACGAGAACACTGCCCATGTGGCATGGGCTGGTGCTACCAGGAACTCTTACGAGTGAAGATGATCTGTTCCACATCTTCATCCTCCGATGTGTGTGGTGTCTCCTCTGCCATTGATGGTGGTGGTGGGGAGATAGAGGGGGGCCGCATACTTCAGTGGTTGGAGATGTGGAATCCCATTTCCTGGCAGCTACCATTTGTTGAACAACATATGGCATCACTGTAGCAAGAAGGAGCTGCTGATTTTTCAGGATAGCAGCAACAACCCAGTGGTAGGCAGCCATGTCTGCCCTGAGGGAAGCCAGTTCCCGCTGCATGGAATCCATCTTTTTCTCAACAATGCTGCTGTCAGTTTGGGAGGGCAATTGTTGTGTCCTCTCCCTTATGGCAGCAGCTATGTCCCTCAGACACTGCTGGACTCCATGCAGTGAGGAGTGTGTGCCTTGTTTGGCTGCAGTATGTTCATTGGCTGTAATGAGGCCGTAATGAGGCTGGCTGCCACAGTCTCCATCCCCACCCGCTCCTGCTTGGCCAGCTTCCACTGGACTCCGACCACTGCCGTCTCAAAGCTGGTCCCTGGGTCCTAGGAGTCCTCAGCTGTGTTGGTGCTGGCAGGCCGTACTATTGGGGTGTTGGGTGGGGCATCTGGGATGGCTGCTACATTATTTGTCCTCCTTGTGACTGGAGGTAGTGTTTGGAGGGATACCAGGCCTTCTTAGAGGGTCTCTTGGCTGATGCTTGTCAGCTGGTCATCCAGCTCATCGGGGTACGCCAGGACAGGCAGATCACAGGAGAGCCATCAACCTCTGCAATGAAATGGTGTGAAATAAATCTTTCTGTGTTGTGGCAGTTGACATGTCACGTCACTGACTTGCTAGTAGAGGCTCATTGTCATCTTACTTCCAAAACATTGTTCCTGTACATCATGGTTGCAGTCTATCAGCCCTTTGCCCCACCTGAGTGTCACATGAGGGAAAGCTCAGGTGGTGCAATTGGCTGCGTCATATCTACTAGGTGTGATGTAAATTCTTTTGGTGGCTTGCCACCATATTGTTATTGTCAACCCTCTCTATGCATCCATTTGCATTGTTGGGCCTTGCAATGGGTGTTGCAGTGGTCAAGCCACAGCAACACATATTGAAATATGACCCTGTCCCAGTCTTACATGTTTCACATATACCCGGGCAGTACTGATACCTTACACAACCCCATGGATGGCATTGCCAAGATACTATGCAGTTGTTTTCTTTGATATCTCCTCATGCTGTTGTATATGTATGTGTATGTGTGCTACATTACACAGCACACATGGACCTAGCAGATTTCCATTTCATCTTCTGTTTGTGCTGGAAGGTGATCCTTCTTACCCAACTATGATCTCCCCCTCAATGCAGCCATCCTTGCACTATAATGCAAGAGATGCAGCACAGTGGCATTGCAGCTAAATTGACACAGGCACAGGGGTGGAACCAGGGGTGGCCAGCATGGGCATCATTTGTTGCTGTGTACATCATTGTCTAAATGACAGTGACTGATGGTAAATTAGTTTATGGACATAGCCAGTTAATTGGAGTTGAACTTAGGTCGGGGCCTCCAGCTAGTTTGATGGTGATTTTGCAGGCTGTCATATTGGTCCATACATGGACCCTCATTACAAGTCCGGCAGTCCTATGACCACCTGACTGCCATTGTCTATATGACCACCCCCAACATCGCAGGTGGTAGTGGCACATATTGTCCTTGGGAATGCACCATGGGCGAATAGACTGGCACTGGCAGGTTGCCGGAAGCTTACAGACTGGCAATGCCACCTGTCTTGTGACACCAGACCAGTAATACCATCAGCGCTACCCTCCAGGAATGTTCCCGCTTTTCCTCCAGCCTTTGCATGGCGGTGAAATCCCCATGAAAAGGTTGGTAGTGATGTGGTGTGGCCTTTTGCCCTTTCCACTGCCTGATTTGCAGGGCTAAGAGCAGTGTGTCCTGTCACACCCAATGCACCCAAAGACTGGCACTAACTCTATTTGATCCATCAACAATGTTGTGCTAAGTGCCCCACAGAGCTACCATGAGCAGACAGATTTCCACCCAGCATCCCAACGTGTGACTCATATTGCCAACTGCAAAAGGTACACTGCACTGGCAGTCTTACCAACACCAGACTTGCCCATGCACCATCCCACTGCCCGTCATTGTGAAATTGTACACCATTATGTTCATAGTCATACACCATATGTTGTATGTGTGTGGTTCTTTCCCCTTTCCTATGTGTCTCACATGGTTGTGTTATGGTAGTTGTGGGCTCAGCCTGTATTTGTTTTGACCTACAGTTTGCAATCTGTGGTACATATTTTCTGTAGTGGCACAGTTCTGATCAGCCTCAAAATGTGTGGCTCCACTCTACACCATTTTAGTTGTCCTGGGTAGTGGCATGTTTCCAGTGATACAGGACCACCCTGCTATTCTCCCAGCTCCTGCCCAGATTATTTTTCCCTGCACCCAGGAGGCATCCTTACTGCATGATGGAGTGGTGGCTGCCTTATGTGGATGTGTTGTTAATGTGCGGGGTGGTCGTGCTACCGGCACATATCTGGGTATTGTTGGGAGTGGTTGCAATGAATTGTGTGCTGTAAGATGCAGCACACATGTTTGGACAATGAGGCAAGGCAGTTGCAAGGTGTTACTGCAAGGGACACCACCATGATGTAACCCCAGGGATGGTATTGACTGACTTCCTAGTCTCTAATGCCTTGATTGTGTTGGTAGGGTTTATTTGACTATATGCAATGGATGTTGTGATGACACAACCAGAGGCAGAATCATTAGACATGCCTTCCATCCTATGTGCTGCATATTTAGCCCTGGTGATTGACATATGTCCAGGTTGTGTATGTGTTGTGGTGCATGGCACTACCAAGGCGTAGGTACATGTGTTGCTTACGTCTGCATGGTGCTATTTGCTTTATGTGCAATGTGTCCTTCTGCGCTCCTTTGACATGCATTGAGTGCGACCTATGTGCCTCCCCCTTTTTGCACTTGACAATTTAGCATTAATTTCCCCCATGCAACTTACCCTTCATTTGTAGTGTTTCCTGGTAGTCTGTGCTGTCCTGTCCTGTGATTCCAGTGACCAGTTCCTCCGGGATGACAGCTGCAACCATCTCCTTCATCTCTCCCAGGTCCTCTTGTGGTGCTGGACTACTACCTCCAGCTTGCAGTGCTTCCTTCCTGTTCATTGCCATATTCTCTTTTGTCCTTCGCTTGCAATCATGCCAGCATTTCTTGCACTCAGTTACGGTTCTCCTCACCTCTGCCACACTGATAATCTTGTGAACTATCTGCTGCAATATTGCCTCTTTCCTGCCAATTTGCAATTTGGAGGTGACGAAGAGTTGATGTTGGTGCCCTCTCTCACAAATATTTCATGCTCCTCCTCTCTAAAACAAACACTTTCTCTTTTTCTTCTTCCTCCCCTAGGACTTTTGTGTGTTCTCCTGGCTGGTTCCTGGTTGAATGGGGTCACCCTGGGGTTTCTCCTGACTTTCTGGGTCCATTTTTCCTTTCCTTTGCACTGTTTTCTGCATTAGTGTCTGAAGTTGATGCTAATGTGGTAAAGAATGGTGCATATCCATTTTGTGACATATTTACGTCCAGTGGAACAGGTTAGACTCATTTTTGTGGCATTAAGGTAACTTTGCCCGTACGACAAGGCACAATGGTTAACGTATTTTTTTTTTTACATTAACCATTTTTTAGCGCCGTCTTGCATCATGGTATAAATATGACGCCCTGAAGGCGCTAAAAAATTGCGCTAGCCAGCGCTAAGCTTTTTGACGCACAACTGCTTTTGCGCAGTTTTGTGTCAAAAAGTATAAATCTGGGCCTTAGTGCTCTAGTTACTCGTTAGAAATCTGGGAGGCTGCAGTAGAACATAAGGGAATTAACTGAAAGGCTGCTTCTGTTGGAATTACACATTTTACTGTAAATGTCAGACTTTATTCTCATATGACTGAGAAAGATAGTGTGAATTTACAGAAAATATGCCTTAATTTTAGCCTCTGGATTACCTTCCATATCTTCTATGGGAAAATCACGATGAAACAGTTTTCTCTCAAAAAGATTCATGAACTCTCAGCAGAAGGCTTTTTCACAAGGTAAAATCATCTTAGAACACACCACAATTCCTAAAATCATTATGGCATCATCAACAAATGATGTGTATTGTAACTATAACCTTTTATCACCCATTATATGTTTTCCTTTTTGTGACTCAAAACCTTGCATTCACTACAATGCATTTCAGTGGGGTGCTATCATATATATTGGACCCAAGATTACTGCCAGCACTTGCTGTTTGAAGTGCTGACAGCCAATCAGATCTCACCATGAGAGATGCCCTCAGTCTCCACCCAGATATCTTATAATTCTTTTTCCTTGAATACCTCCAAAACTACTAAACACACATAGACAAATAACAAAAAGCGTGATCTGTGCACCAAGATCTAGCTTCCTGCTAGCTTCAAATCTGGTGTTGTTCCATTCAGCAGTTCGGGCAGTAATCATGTCTAAAAACCCTCTGGGAAATGTTTTTGGAGACCCCACATTTTCTTGGCCCCTGCTTGAAGGATAATCCCAAAACTTTCAAGACAGCAGCTGAACCAACTGTTGTATTAGTTTGGAACGTTTTGTGAAGATTTGTCAAATGGCGCCAGGGGTATTGGCAAAACAAAAACACTTTTCCTATGGAAACTAGGTCTTAACTATAACTACCTACTGGTGACCAATGTTGGAATTTACATTTTTTACTCAGATCAGATCAATCTTTATTCAGCAACAAACAGCCAGAAAAGAATATAATCACATCAATACACAACATCACCAACGTTATCTAAAACCCCAGTATATCAACAAAATATTTTTAATAACACTGTATGGCTAAAAGAAGTTGTTCTGATGGTCCGTGTATATCCTGAGGAAAGCCAATGCAATTATAATAAAACAATACGGTGATTGGGATTTCTTATAATCCTTAGATAAGTTTCCATCCCTGTAAATGTGCAAATAGCATAATATTTTAGTATACTTGACATAGTTGCTGCACATTTTCTCTTTAGCTCCATACAGTATTCTAGGAGGAGCTGCTTGATTTTTTGTTTACGACTCAAGTCAATCTCCCTAGAAATATTATCCATTTCTGCAGTTCCCAGTTGGTAAAATATTTTCATAGCATATACAAACCATGGTATACGATACAAGTTATCAAGTGGTCAGCAATCTGCAAGAAAATCTCTTATGAAGACTGCTTCCTGCTTGACCCAGCAGTTTATCCATAAAGTCTACAGGGAAAGGATAATCATAATCTTCATATAAATTAAGCCTACTTACGCGTGGCCAATAATGGATGCAGTACTTCTTGGGACAGACAATAATCTTCAAATAAAACTATATTCTGTGTGTTGCCGAATGTCTGCTTTGCAGAAGCCCCATATGCCAGCCCCTTTTATACCAGCAGGAATTCACTTATAAATATTATTCTCTTATAAATAGTAATTCATCCTTTAATTGGTTCCTGACACTGTTTGTGTGTGAATCAGAACACTGCTTCATTGGTTTTAGTAAAGTGTTGATTTCATAATGTTATCATAGGTGTCCATGTCATGGAGGAATTAAATACAATGGCTAAATAGTTAATATGTTTGCTTCTGTATAACCCAGTCCCCCCAGCCCATAGTTTTTGTCCTAGCTGTACCACACCATCACAAAAGATTTGGTGAAGTTTTTTTTTTTTTATCTAGACTTTGCATAGGAGATAGAAATTAATTTAATACAATTTGGAGGCCGTGTTCTGTTCTTGAAATGAGGACCACAAAGGACCACTACATCTGCATATAGTAGGATGAGAATAACATTTTTTTCCATCTTTGGCATATTGATATCCAAGTCAAGTATTTATTGACTTTATATATGGCAAAAAAAGGAAAGGTTCCATGTTAAATCCTTGGCGGACACCTCTAAATGTTCTAACAGATGATGTTAACTGGCTAGTGGTGCCATATTGAATTGAGACTAAAGTTTCAGCATGTAGGCATTTTATCATCATTAACAATTCTTTTACTTCCCCAACTGATCCATTATATCCCATAATTTAGTTTGGTCTACGAAATCAAAAAGACTAGAAAGGTCCATGAATGCTACATAGAGGACCCCCTTCTTTGCTCTGACATATTTCCCGGTCACAATATGAACGTTCAGGCATTGTTCAATCGTACCAAACACAGGGCAAAAAAAAACTGGACTTCAAAAAAGGTCTTATTTTCTTCTGCCCAGGCTTCTAGTCATGACAAGATAACCCAGACCAGGATCTTAGCACTTGAGTTTATTAAAGAAATTGGATGGTAACTACTAGGCAGACTGCTATCATTCTTCTTAAAGATTGGTATGATAATCACTTTGTTCCATGAATCTGGGAACCAACCTAATTTGGTGGCTTTAAATACATTTGTTAACAGTGAGGCCCATAATGGAATATTAGATTTAAAAATGTCTATGGGAACTCTGTCGAGCCCCAGAGCCTTTCCACCTATGCTCCTTCATATTACCTCAACCACTTCCTCCACACTTAGGCCCTCATTACGAGTTTGACAGTCAGTAGACCGCCACGCCGGCGGTCGCACCGCCATATTACGACCACGATGGTGATCCCACTGCAACACAGCCAATTTTCTGCCAGTGTGGTTGGACTGCCAATGGTAGCCACCTCCAGGTTGGTGGGGACCAATTCACCACCCACCATATTATGAATCAGCAGATTGCCAGGATTTCCGGGGAGGTCCGATCACAACGAAAAGCCTGGAGAAAATGGTCAGTACAAAAGAAGATACTCACCTCCAGGTACCAGGGCCTGGTCTTGGAAGGGGAGTCCTTGGGTTTAGGTTTGGGAGGAGGGGTTTGCCTTTGATTTTGAGTGTGGGGAAGGGAGTTTGGGCCTTAAGTTAGGGGTAAGGAGCTTAGGCTTTGGAGGGGTGGTTTCTTTGCAGGGAGAGGGGCCTGGACACTACTAGTGGGACCTTGAGAGGACTGGGAGGTGGAAGGACTGGGTTGAGGCAGGGAGACATGGGGCTTAGGGGCATCATGGGGTGGGAAAGGAGCAGGGAACAGGTCAAGACAGACAAGGAAATGTTTTTTAGGTACACAGGGCAGGCATGGGTAAAAGGTTTAGGAATGGAAGTAGAGGGAGTGGTTGTAGGAGGTATTGGTGTGCTGCATGTGGATGTGCAATGTGTGGTGGGTATATGTTGGGTGAATGAGTGAGGGCATTTATGTTTTTTGAGAGGGGGAAGAGATGAAGGGACATGGGATGCAAGATGTGTGAGTGTATGTTGGGGTGGTGTCTGCAAGTAAGGTGGTTGCACTGCATGTGGTTGTTAAGGTTTTTGTGGTGAATCCGGATGTGGTGTGTGGGGTGGATGTCTGCGCATCTGCTGTTGTGGTGTCTGTGGGTATGACATGTCTGGTGGCATGATCAGGGAGTGTTGGAGTAGTGATAGCTAGTGTGAGTGGTGATGTGATTGCGAGGGAGGAGGTTGCAGTGGAGACAGTGTAGTGAGTGTCTATTTTTGTGTCTACAGGTGTGTGTTGACTGTGTGCATGCTTGTGGTGTGTCTTGTGGTGCCTGTGTTTGTCTTTGCACACCTTGTTTGTTGTAGTGGGTGAATACTGGTCTGAAAGTGTGCTCTGGATGGGTTAGGGGGTGCCAGATTGGGCACAGGTAGCTGGACGGGGGACAGAAGATGAAGAGACACTGGCTGCCATCAAAGAGAAGGCCAGAGTCTGAAATGATCTCTGTAGGCCAGACAAGGCACCGTGAATGCCTTCCAGGTAAGCATTACTTTGTTACATCTGGGATGCCAGTCCCTGTGTGGCATTCATAATGGTTAACTGCCCAGGGAGATGGACCTCAATAGCCTTCTCATTGAGCGCAGCCGGGCTGCGGCAGCGAAGGAGATGCCCACCCTACTGGGTGAGTGGGCACAGGCAACTGGGTGTGGAGCCTCAGGGAGGGCGGTGCTGGTAAGAGGGGTAGTGGACAAGGATGTTTCTGGGATGGACCCAGATGGGTCCACCACCACCAGGGAGCTTCCATCGGAGAAGGAATCCAAAGATGATGTAGCTGCACCAGTCTCCTCCATGGTGCTTCCTCACTCTCAGTCTCACTGGTCCCTTCAGCATCGGTGGACTCTCCCTCCTGGGTCCCATGGGCTGCAGCTTCCTCACTCACCGGCACCCCTTCTCCTTTGCCTGATGATGCTGATGCACACAAGAATAGATGAGGACAGGGATAGAAGGTGGGAGATAATGAAAGGGAGGAAAGGGTCAGTACCCATCTAGTACACATACCAACAAGTAATCCACTCCTCCTCTGGCATGGCAAGGAATGACCATGATACATTGTCCCCAACTATTGGTCATGTAGACATAACCTAATATTCAAGCTGTTACCTCCTAATTTCCACAAAACAACTAGTTTGGACATGCTGCAGTCTGTCATCAGTCGTTCCACAAAGGTAATAACTACCAACTACCCACATATATTTACCAATCTGACACTTGATACTTTTTAAAAAATGGACTGGATACGTACATTACACACAAAATGTAGGACAGGTAGGTAAAGGACTCACGATGTACAGAAGTTAATTGACAATGCAGTGATTTCCCAGTGGAAGCTCCCTGTTCACAGTACTTATTACCCAATATCAGCCCTGACAAGATGGCATTGGCTATCTAAAGCAGACTCAGTAATAGAGAACAGAGGTTTGAGAATCACTCAACATAGAAGTGTGCCTAAAGGTAACTGGACAAGGAGATATAGCACCAACATGTTACTGCCTGCATGGTGTTGAAAAGCTAACTTATACCACTTCTAAACAGTGGAAGTTATAGCCAGAGACTATAATCTGATCTTATGTACACACACCTCATTAGTACCTAGGTAAACTAACTGACACAATAGAAGCCCATACAACTGATATTAAATGATATGTGCTCACCCCATTGTGGCTGCTGTGCTGCCCTCAAGCACCCATCAATCTCCCAGTAGGCCACTGCCAATATGCGGGCCACTGGGGGGTCAGGGTCCAACGGGCACCCCCTCCCTCATTGAAAGGATTTCCCCAGCTGGGCCTCTGTGGTCTGACAGAGCCAGTGTCTCAGGTCCTCCCACCGCTTTCTGTAGTGGGTGCTCTGCCAGCTATGGACACCCAGGATCCACACTTGCTTGGCAATGGCTCTTCATATTGCCTTTTTCTGATGGGCGCTGACCTGCATGGGAGACAGACAAAAGGAGATAATCATATAGAGTTACAGTACACCTACAGCAGTGACCTACACACAGCATACACATCACATGCTCATACCGGGTCCATATTACGCCACTATAAATCATACAACACAAACCCAGCAGTCAATCATGCCAAGTCTGTATTCACACACTTTTGTGTCAAACTCCACCCCTGCTGATAAGTATTCCACATTGTACTGAGCTGTTTATCTGCAGTTCCATACACCTGTCCATACAGGGGTAGGACCTCTTCCACCAGTTTCTCCAGTTCCTCCTGGGTGAAGGCTGGGGCACTATCTACTGCAGGATGTGCCATTGTGGCTTCCCGATATAGAATACAGCAACTCACACAATGGAGGTCTTGCTTGCTCGAGTGTCAGGAGTCAAGTGAGCTGGGCTATAGAAAATGGCAGTCACGGCCATTGCATTCATGACCGTCAGCGTCGGCGGTGATCATCTTTGGCCACAGTTCCCCATAGACATAAATGTTAGCCAATGAGGAGTTGCACAGCGGTTCCGACCGCCTACCACCATGACAACTAACCCTGGCAGAATTAGGTCACTTCCATCTGTCCTCCTCATGCAGGACAGGTGGCTGCCATTTTACATATTTTTATGATTTCTATGTCATCCTAGTGCATCATAGCTTGATCTTAATCACTAGTTGCTTGATGTATGAGGTCAACTCATGTGAACTCACTAGTGAAATGAGTGTCACCTGCCAATATTTATGATGTATCATCTTTTCAATGTTTGGAAGTTTGAAAACTCTATCTGACTTATAGACGATATAATTATTTCTGACTTACATCTTTGTGCAGACCCCCTGTGACAAGTATAGCAATGGCATTTACAGCCAGGATGTTGCAATTGTGTAGTGTGTGAAAAACTGTTTCCCTGTGAAAGCTATCAAATACCTTACATGACTTGTCCTGTTTGCTAATTCTATGGTGTACTTTTTGTAACAACAGTTTAAGAGTGTCATGAATTTTGTTCTGTCCTATGCCTAGATACCGACCAATGGGGAGAATGAGAAATGCACCGGCCCCTGGTTGACCTTGCTACCATGGAAGAAAGACACATTATACAGATGTATCGTCTGAACAGTCAGACCATCACAGAACTGTGTAGCCAGTTGGAACCGGATCTCTTGCCACACACATGTAATCCTATGTCATCCCTCCAACAGTATAGGTGTTATCTGTGCTCCACTTCTTAGCCTCTGGCTCATTTCAGGTGACATTGGGCTTGGCAGTAGGTTTGTCGCATCCCATGTTTAGTTTTGTGTTGGAAGATGTTCTGTTTGTTTTGCTGAAACACATGGACAACTACATAATGTTCCAACAACGTGCTGACTTACTCACTGTGAAGGCTGACTTCTATGAAGTAGCACATATCCCTCATGTTATGAGGGCCATAGATGGCACCCACATTGCTTTGAACCCTCCCATTATCAATGAACAAGTATTTAGGAACTGGAAAAATGATCATTCTATGAATGTGCAGGTGGTGTGTCTCGCTAATCAGTACATATCCCAAGTGACAGCCAAATTCCCTGGATCTGTGCATGACTACTACATTCGGAGGAACAGCAATGTCCCACGCATCAGGCACAACTGCAGAGCGAGCGGCCTTGGATCATTGGTGAGTCCATTCTTTTGTTGTTCCACAGTTCTTCACAGATTACCTCATGCCACTCCTGGATTGCAATGTGTGCAAATGTCTTCTACACACGTGACTCTGGGTATCCTAACCTGGCTGCTGACACCAGTGATATATCCCAGGTCAAAAGGTGAAAATTGCTTTAATGAGGCCCATGGCAGGACAAGAAGGGTGATAGAACGCACATTTGGCTTACATGATAGCAAGATTCCGATGTCTGCACATCTCTGGAGGTCCCCTGCTCTACTCTCTGCTAAAGGTCTGCCAGATAGTTGTTGCCTGCTGCATGCTATACAATTTGGCCCTGAGAAGACATGTTCCTTTACTGGAGGAGGAAGAGGTGGCTGCTGTACCAGGAACAGATGAATGTGCAAATGACAGTGATGAAGATCGTGGTGATGAGGATGATCTGCACTCAAGAACTCAGCTGATCCTCCAATACGTCAAATGACAGTCAGGTATGAACTATTATCTGAAACTGTTCTGATGTGCAGTGTCACTGATGAGATGTCACTTACTAGTATTATGGCTACTGTGCAGATGGCAATTGACTTATTTGTACACAATGAGAAAATGAGGGATATGATATATACATTCAGCACAAGTGCTGCAGTACAAACTGTCTTACTAACATGGTTATGTTAAGTGTTGCACTACATTGTGTGACAACTTTTATTGGAAACAGTTTATAGTCTTTTCACATGGATTTACCATTTGGGCTTATTGACACAAACATATGCTCAGTTGTAAGGCTCTCCCTGACAGAACGTCAAGCCCAGGATGTTAAGAAGCAGCCACACAAATTGTAACTTTGGATACTGTTTGGATGTGTCAGCTGTGAGGTACTGACATATGTTATAATGTGGGAGATTTCATGTACTGTAGACAATGTTCTATTTGTCCACATTGAGTAATTTCAATCCTATATTGTAAGTTTGTAAGAGTACAGCATGTTTAGTGACCACCTAAATTGAGATCCAAATGTGTCTGTTCTCACTGTCTTGCACTATTTACAGGTAATGTTGGGTTAACTCAGTTCCCTGCCTCCTCTGCTGGCTGCCTTTGGAGAAGAAATCAAATCTTGTGTAAGGAAGACCTTTTTTTTTAGCACTGCCCTTCCATGACATACATTCATCTGACATTTTTTGACTTTTTGATTTTGGAGTTGAAACATTGGTATATCACTCAATAAGAACAAGTAAACAGTATATGTGCTCACTGGTGTTTTTTCTGATGAACTAGTTGAAAGTGGAGAAGAGTGGGGTCATGGTGTTTGAAATCATCAGAGTAGGAGGCACAGCTGTGAGTATTGGTGCATGGCCGTTCTTAGTTGGTGGAGTGATTTGTCTGGTTAATTCCGATAACAAACGAGACTCCTCCACGCTAACTAGTTACGAAACCCCTAGCTATCCTTTTTAACTTGGTGTAGTTAGTTGAGTGGCGGAACCTCATTCCCTCTCCACTCCTGTTAATTTTTAACCTTGACCTAGGGTCTTCACGCCTATTAAATTCCTTGCTTGGAGGGCCTTGAGCCAATTTTAACTTTTCTTTTTCTCCTGCTCTTTACTGAGGGTAGGTCTAAATTGATTCCTACCCTGGCACACATTCTTGATTAAAGATCTCCAGTAAAGTGACCCTTTGTAGGGCCCTTCAGGCATTGCAGCACCAGCCTGACAAGGAGCTGGCCCTATGATGAAGCATGGCATCCATTGGGTCTGTGAGGGCTCTTGCTTCTAATTTAAGAAGTGTCTTTTCAAACCTGTGTCTCTTTGTCTTTTTTCATTTATAAGAACAGTGTACCCATTTTGAAATTATACAACTGTGGGTAGTGCAGGTCCAGTATCCAGGGGCCAATAGAAAATGGGGCAGTGACAGTGGTGAGTCAATAGGGTGTCTCAGTGGTCAACAAGGGAGACAATTCTGGAGAGGGCCACTTCCTGGCAGTGGGATTGGCCTTGCCTTCATTTCCTGCAAGATGTCTGGCTCAATGACCACTTTGTGGGGAGTGTTTCTCAGCTACAGAGGGAGAAGTGCTAGTGGCCTGTGAGTCATCTGGCAGGGCCTCCACTCACTAGCTGTAGCAGATGTTGAGGGCTGTGTTAGACTCTGGCTAGTGGGTAGAAACTCACACAGGATGGTGGGTAGTTTCTTCAGCACCGCTGCAATGGAGGCCATGGTGGCATTGAGTGCCTGCCACTGCTCCTTGGACTCCTGGTGGTGTTCCCTCTGCAGCCTCTGGTTCTCCTGCAACATGGCAGTATCTGGCCCATCCTGTCCTAGGAATTCTGGTATGCTCCCAGGACTTGGGAGGTGGCCTCCTGGCCCGTCCTTTTCCTGGGTGGCCCCATCCCGTGGCCAACAGATACCCTCCTACTGGCCCAAGTCCCCTACGCCTGTGTGCCTGTGTCCCTGGCACAGTGTGCCCACTCCCAGTGACACCAGGACCTTCATTGCCTTGGGTGTTAGGGGAAGACTCAGGCCCCTGTACTGTTGGGCACACTGCTGATTGAGCTGTCCTTGGGACACAGGTTTGGGAACAGGGAGTTCACTCTAGGTGTTGTGGCCACAGGTGTGGGGTCCTCTGCAATAGGCTGGGTGAGGCTGGTTGTGGGTGATTGATCAGATGTCCCAGACACAAAATAGAAAAAAAATACAAATAAAATATTTGCAAGATTTCTTGAAGAAAGTTGAGTCTTCAGCAGGTAAGGCAGCAGGTGGTAGCCAAAGAGGGCTTCACAAGGCCAGATGCATGCATTGAAAGATCCAGATGAAAAGTTTTTATTCCTGTGGAAAAGAATGTAGCATGAACTTTGGTGAAGTCAATATCACCACCAATCCTCTTTCATTAGATCATTAGCAGGTATGTCATGGTGAATTCTCAGGGCAGTTTTTGGTAAAAAAAAATCTATGTCCCAGATTACACTATAGCACCATATCAAGGGTAAGAAGGCCTCCAGACACATCATCTCCTTGGGGGCTAGGAACAGCAGAAAGGAAAATTGTAGGCTAAGTGGAGCTCATTATGTCCCTGTAGCTCACACAGAAGCAAAGCCAGCTGGTCCTTGGAGTCAATCTGGTCATCCTTCCTTCAAGGAGCAAGTTCAGTCTTCCTTCCTCAGTTAGCAGGACAGCAGGGCAGTCCATCCAGCAGCAGGGCATCAGGGCAATCCTTTCAGCAACAGGACAAGAGGGCAGTCCTTCTTCAGAGTCATCCACAGGTCTAGAGGTTATCTGGTTTTCTGTCTTAATGTTCCACCTTTTATCCCCTGCACCAACTGTTCTGTGGGAACCAAGCCCTGACCCACTCCCAAACCCACTCCCAAACTAGTTTCTGATCAGTTCCATGCCCTTTTTTGGTATGGCTCCGAAACTTCCATGGTGGCTAAAGGCTTTTGTCAGGTTAATTTATCTGTGCTACAGCCAAGTTATTTTGAAGTGTAATTCATGGCTTTACACCAGAACCCTAGCTATCCTGCCAGGATGGACCATCCTGTGACACCTAAGGCTCTTTTGTCCACACGTCTTGAATGAATCAACATTCCATCACAGAAAAGACAATCACAGTGGAGTAAGCAGAAATGCAATGGAAGTTTGGGCAGAGAAATGGAAACTGTCCTGAAGAGGGATTTTTAAAAATAATAATTTGAATGCAGCGTTAGCTTTAAAAAGGATTTAAATTTACAATTCAAAAGAAAACAAAAGGTAGGTCCATACCTGCTCCCAATCTAAAGGTCTACTTTATTACATGTAATAAAGTAACCTAGTGCTAGTCACTGGATGAAATAGCCTTACAGGAGTGAAAAAAGTCTTAAGATCCCTTTCAGTGTCAGGAAATGTAAAAGTTAAATACACATGTCCATGCTGTACATACCATGCACCCGATTTTTGCAAAAGGGCCAACAGTGTACCTTTAGTTGACACAGGAGGTCATTCTAGTGATATTTGAAAATACTGATTGGGTCCTAGGGCCAATTGAAGCAGGTCCACCCTATCCTACAGGTTTCATAAATCTGGATTGTCCTTATTCTAACTTATACAGATCCTATAGTAAACATAATTGCTGTACTAGATACTGATGTTGCGGTGTTAGACCTAGCATCCTTGGCGTGGTTTCCCCTGTCCTTTTGCCTCTGCTTCCTCTATTTCTAACTGTGTGCTGGACTCGTTTTTGCTGGTTTTGGTACTCTTGTTACCTTACTACTGCTGACCAGTGCTAAAGTGCGAGTGCTCTCTGTGTAAAATGGTATTTTTGCTGATTGGCATATTTGATTTACTAGTAAGTCCCCAGTAAGTGCACTAGGGGTGTCAAGGGCTTGTAATTTTAATGTTAATAGTGGGCCTGCAGCACTGATTGTGCCACCCACATGAGTTGCTCTGTAAACATATCTCAGACCTGCCACTGAAGTGTCTGTGTGTGCAGTCATGCACTGCCAATTTGACCTGGTGAGTGCACCAACTTGCCAGGTCTAAACCTTCCCTTTTACTACATGTAGCTCACCCTAAGGTAGGCTCTAGGTAGCCCGATGGGCAGGGTGCCGTGTATTTAAAACATAGAACATGTACTGGTGTGTGTTGCATGTCATGATAGTGAAATACTGCCAAATTTGGGGGCATATTTATACTCCGTCTGCGCCGATTGTGCGTCAAAACTTTTGACGCACAATCAGCGGAAACGTTGCCCCGTTTTTAAACTTTGACGCCGAGCCCGCGGACAACAAAATTCTGCCGTGTGCGTCATTTTTTGGATGCGCCAACCCGCCTTGCGTTAATTATATGCAAGGTAGGCGTTCCCGGCACAAAAATGGCTTAAAGGGCCGTGTGTCGTATTTATGCTTTTGGGCAAAAATGACGCACGGCCGGGAGGCGGAGCCAGAAAATGACGCACAGCCCGATTTGCGTCAAAAATTAACGCCTGGGTCAGGGCAGGCGTTAAAATAGGGCAAACACACCTGTATTTAATCAGAACACACAGAACAAACAGCAGAGCAGCAGAGCAGCAACAGAGAGCCATGGAGGTGATTGTAATCCAGCATGCACGCAGATGCAGAGCCCAGCAGCAACAATAGCAGCTACAACAACACCAGCAGGGACCCCAAAGGCAGCGCAGAAGGCAGTAGAGGATATTCCGCCCAAGAACAACCCTTCAGGGCCTCAGGGAACACAACATCATACAGAGGTACCGGTTGAACTGGCAGGCCATTCAGCAGCTGCTGCGAAACATTGAACAGCAGTTGGCCCCCACTTTGGTGACACCCCGCACCATCCCAACAGAAACAAAGCTGCTTGCCGTACTTCACATGCTGGCAAGTGGCTCTTTTCAAGCAACTGGTGCCCTGGTTGACAGAATATCACAACCATCATCCTCCGCCATTTTGCCCAAAGTACTGGACGCCATCATTCGGCTGACACCCCGCCACATCTGCTTCCCTAACACACTTCAGAAGCAGCAGGAAACTAAACAGGGGTTCTACGCAATCAGTGGCTTCCCACACGTCCTTGGTGCAATCGACTGCACACATGTACGCCTTGTGCCACCTGCTGCAACTATACACCTCTACCGCAACAGGAAGCACACACATTCCATCAACGTGCAGGCCATAGTCGATCACCAAGGATTGATCACCAACATCGTGGCTAAATATCCTGGGAGTGTACATGACTCATACATCTTCCGTCACTGCACCATCAATGAACACTTCCAGGATGGACGGTATGGCAATGGACTACTTGTTGGTAAGTACCAAAACCTACTTATTTACACACTGCACAGCAACCCTCTAGAACGCACAACACATACACCACAACAGCAACATGTCAACAGGAACACACGGAGGTCGTGACATCGCTAGCCATGTTTCTTAAGTCACCATTGAACCTGTCACACATCGGAATTTACTGTACAGCCTAATGTGAAGACGTCAATGAGTGTGGTTGCCTAAATGTCACCTTGCAAATTGTAAGTGTCCCAATGACCTTTACATTAATACATTGCATAAGTCTAAATGTATGGGATGTCCAGGGTACTTTGATATGAACTTGTTAACAACACTTTCAATTTTAACTGTGCATGGAACTATCATCTCACCCCCAGTGAAGACACACGGACACCTGTATCACAAGTCACAATGCTAGGGAGGGCACACTGTACTGAAAATCCCAAAACATACTGCTGACAACCGGTTAGCAGACAAACACTTGTTCAGCCAAGGAAACAACACAATGCAGATGGTATAGCCTACAAGCATAGGATGTCACATTAGTACACAAAAGAGTCACAGACAACACAAGACAACTACTGCCATTAAAGGTCTTTTCAATAGTGCCATCTACATCAACATGATCCCATTCATTTTCTCTTGCAGCTGATCAGGGATATGGCATCCGGCCATGGATTATGACACCATTTGGCACCCCGAGTACAGCTGCAGAGCGTGCATACAACGAGGCCCATAGGAGGACATGCAGCATTGTCGAGCGGACCTTCGCCATTCTCAAGTCAAGGTTCCGCTGCCTCGACATCACTGGTGGTAGCCTCCTATATTCCTCCGAGATGGTCTGTAGGATCATCCTCACATGTGCAATATTGCACAACATTTGTATCAGAAGAAACATTCACCTCCTGGAACCAGAGCCACACATGCCTGAAGAGGAGGAAGAGGAGGATGCTGGCCTGCAACAGGAGGTGGAACTACAGAACACAGCTGCTGGTATACGCAGGCGACAACAGATTGTAAATAATTTCTTCTGAATATGATCACCTTCACCACTTTAGTTAACTAATGCAAATAAACACCTATTATAATCACCATATCATGGTCTGGCTCTTCCTTTTTACACACCTTCATCTCTACTTATCAGAATAAGAGTGTTGCCTCATGGAGCATTGCTGAGATACTGAGTAGGACACGGAACATCCCAGAGATTATGTGATGCCTAACATACAATGGTCACATACACACACACTCTTAATGACATATATCATGTACATATCTCCTTTGAAGGCCTATAGCAGAGGACCACAACTATTTCACACATACATGTTGAAAGCAAGGTCCAACACAGCATATGGCACACAACTATGACACCATCACTCAATAAGGGGAAAACAAGCCTCATACATGAGGCAGTCAATGTGCTTTGGCATCACTAACAGGAATGTCTGACAAGACCCTTGACAGCAGTTAGTCCAACTGCATCCAATATTTGCAAGGAATATCTGTGACTAGAGTTCCCTAGAAGCAGAACATAGACAGCACAAGTGCCACACATATGGCATGCATTGCGCACATGACATTCCATGTACATGTCAGCCCATTTCCTAACTCCTGACACACCCATGCACCTGGTCTGGTCACAACCCACCTGTCGGAAGAGGTCCCTGGAATACTAAGATGTGTACCCTGATAATACCTCCTCTACAAACACAGACCAACATTAGCAAACCAGTGTGCTACACACTTTCCTAAGGTATGCCATTGTCAAAGAACATCTGACTGCATGGACGTCAGGTCAATTTATACACTGTCTTCTAGTTTCAAAGCCCTGTTAGCACACGTAGATTTCTTCCCCTTGTGAAAATGTCTGTTGTCCCTTAGAATGCAAGTCTCACCTACATGACTGGTAAGAAACAGATGCAGCCCACACCTGTGATCACCTCCATGCACACCACCCATTACAAAAAGCACTGCCCCTGATGATGCCTGGAACAGCATAGGAGTTGCCATTATGTCAAATACATTGTCAACCATTGATAGTAATTAAGCCGTGTAACACAGCCCTTGGGTTCATTTGTCACCTTCAAAAACACAGGACATACACAGATTGACATGTCAACTGTCTAGTTTGTCCTCCAAACAGTCTCAGTCAGACCACTGATTATGTAACTTGTCCAGTAGCTGGCTCTTGAATCATCTTGCATTCTGTCAGCCTGACTGGCAACTGTAAAGTATCCCTGTGTCTACATATGTACCACACTTGCGTTAGCAAACCTGCCATTCATCAGGGGGCATTGGGCATGGGCTTCTACCATGCATACACAAATACATTGTATAGCATCATCTGCCTTTTAACTGTACCATTTGAGTTAAATCCTCTTGGAAATGCAAAATTCATGGCCCATCCCTTTTCTGGGTTGCATTTATGCATGAATGAGAAAGTGTGACATTGTCCCAGGGTCATGGGCAGGGCTTGGGTACGGGGCTTTCAGCACAACCAGCAACCTCTGATAATGTACATGACTAATACACAAATGTCAGAACAATGACAGTTCACACACAGCATCACAGTGCACACAACATACTGATGGGCCGTGTGTGGTGAATAGCTGCAAGAATAAACAGCACAGAGGCTATGATGTTCCCAGATGTAGTGGGAAGTGCAGAGGCCAACCTGTGTACAAATCTTGTAATGACACCTGCCGGAACATGACAATTGAGACATTATCTCACTCAGCACAGCAAGGTTGCCCTGTTGACTGTCTCATTACACGTCTTTAGTGACAGGGTGGGACCATCCACATGTTGGTTCACATGTCCACATCTACTTTACTCACATTGATCAACAAAGGATACTCAGTAGTTACAGGAATAGCTGCCACTGACTCATGATGAGTCCTGGTCCGAACTGTGACAAATTACATCCCAAAAAATCTACAGGATCATCATTGGACCACACACATGAACAAGACACCTATGTGCAATTGATCACTGGAAATATGTGGACACGTGCTGTCTTGTATGCTGGTCCACCACAGCCACTTGATAGTTGGGGCTTACTTCTATGGCCTCAACTGTGGTGTCATCATACATATGAGATTGACCCTTGTCTGTCTGTGCAAACAACATGGTACCCACTTCCTCAATGCATGTGTATGACTCACTGTGGGATTCATCAACTAGTGCCTAGGAAACTCTTACCAATATTCTAGGACATAGGATGTAGAAATTGTGGACCTTGACATGAACATGTGTCTGCCATCCATCTGGTGCATGCTATGTCACATGTGGTGTATACGTGACCCTAAAACTTGGAAGTATACTTTGCGGGTGTTGTTACATGTATGACTAACACATGCCCTTGCTCATTCCAATTTTTACTTGCATCTTAGGGTTGGACACATAGACGTCACATTCATACAACCAAATGTACAATAATGCTTCATGTGATGTACACACACACCTGGTCAACCAACAAATTAGTTGTCAAAGCACACACTTTGAGCCAAAGGCAATTAGGTATTGTACATATGTGCGTCACATTGCTATCCTCTCCTTATGGCAAACATGCACAATTTGTGCCACACATATATGTAGGCCACACTTATGACCATCTATGACGTCAGCCAACTGTAAACATACTGTGAAGGGTGTAGTGGATGATGTTCGGCTGCAGTATGATGTCACACATGTGAACATACACCATCAACACCATACTGTCTTCAATTAGCCAATCTCTGATGTGTTCCAAATGTAAAATAACCAAAATCAAGTAAAAATGCCCCAAACCAGTCAATGCACTGTAATTTTGACGTCCCTAGCGGTGTGCGTCATTTTTTGTTTACCAAAACTGTATTTGCGTCATTTTTTTTGACGCACAGGAGTGAAATATACCCCGCATCCAGATATTTGTACAGTCCATGTATCATTACGTGGATGCGGGTTAATATTCACGTCTGTGCGTCAAAAAAAATGAAGCAAATACAGTTTTGTGCAACAAAAAATTACGCATAACGCGAAAAAGATGGGACATTTCATTCAGGAAGTGATGTAATAGGATATCCTGTTTACAGATCATGTACAGTGGGTGTACTTTCACTTTCACTTTGCAGTCTATGATCCTTCTAGACTATGTGGCTGTGTAGAGAGTGTTGTCCAGAGATTTTGTGCTGTATTTGTCCTGTGTGCTATCTGTTAAGTCCTTTTGTGAAATAAATTTTGTTTGTGTATACTGTAGTACTGTGTTTTGTCTACATTTGTCCATTTATCTTGTGTATTTCTTGTTTATGGGAGTCTGTTGTAGGTAGTGTTAATTTGGGGATAGTTGGGCTCTTTTAGTGTTTAGGTTTACTTTTTTTCTGTCGTTTTACCCCTACTTTCACCCGTTTCCCCTTTCTATTTCTTTTACCCCTATTCCTTCTCTTCAATTATAAGTATGTCTGGTAGGCCACGTCTTGGCAGGATGGGGGAAGAGGAGTTGGGGGGCTTTATCTGGCTGGTGACACATTTCTTGCCGCTCATGATCCAGGCAGGGGGCAGGGTCATACAGGGGTAACCGACAGAGGCGCTCAGAATCCGGTGGGGAAAGGTGCTGCATCACCTGCAGCGTGTGTATGCCAGCCAGACAAGTGACCACCAGCTGAAGCACCAGTGGGCTGACCTCATGACATCAGGGAGCAGGATCTCTTGGACCACCTGGGAATCATGATTGGTGGCACTGGTGGTGAGTACGACTATTGTTATTGTGTACAAATAAATGCTCTGTAGTGACATCAGTGGATTAGTGCAATGTCTGCCAGGTAACTTGATGACTGTGTGTAATTTTGGGGACATATAAGGGGATCATTGATGCACTATGGCAAGGATCACAATTGCTAGCTGTCAGGTAGCACGTGCTCAGCAAACTTACAGGTAACTTTACCATGAAAGAAATTGGTGCGGCCTTTCTGTCAGCACAGCTCACAAAATAGGAGCCGATCATGTCTATATAGGGTATTATTGCCAGAGAAGTACAGATGTACCAACATTTAGGCCAACTATGTTGACGCAATTGCTAGTCTGACTTTGATGCTGAAAATGAGTGCTGCCTTCACGACAATTTATAATAGCAAAGTGGCTCAAACATTGGTCTCATGTGAGTCTGGTGAGTGTGGACGGAAAGCGTTCACAGAAGTACTATGAATGTGTGGGATTATTGTGTTTCTTAATCTTTTTGGATAAATGTCAGTTCATGATTTGAATACATTGTGTAAAGGTGTAAGGTGCCCTCAGCTACCATCGTAAGATGTTTGTTGGAATCGGTTGAGCCACAATCCAAATATGGATAGCAGTCCAAGTGTATGCACATGGCTTTACATCTCCATGGTTCGTGCAAATCACCATAGCTGGGCCACATCAATTGACTATACTGTAACAACAGGAGTCCCTGCCCCTCCCTCTGTACATTGGGCCTATGTGCACTAAATGTGTCATGGCCACAAGGCATGTTTGACTGGTAATGTGGTCCTCAAGTAACCAGGTGTTGGATGTTTCTCTTGGATGCACATGATGAGACAATTACACTCCATATTTTTTAGTGCTCACCAATTATGGGGCAAGTTTGCAACCACATGATAGTTAGGGCCAATGTATGTGTGCAGATATGTGTGTAACTGTCAGAGGATACCCATGCTATGTACAAGTTGGCCGTGAAATATCAGATGCAGTACCATCATGTCTGAATGGCTGCCATTTACTTATTCATCCTACACATTGTAAATGATACTGAAAATGTTGCACTGTGCACAGATTTTGAGCACATTTCTTCCTTCCATACCTTACAGGTGGACTGGCGCCCTACACTGTGGGAGAGGAGGTGACATTTGAGGACCCCGACCACTACAGTAAGTGTTGATATGTCTGTTATGTGTTGTGTTTGCTGGTTATGGACTCGTGTGAGTTGGACGCATAGCAAGGTGTGATGCTGTGGGCAAGTTTTTCACTTGTTCCATGAGTGGGAATGCAGTTTTCACATGTTTTGAGTTAGCCAATGCGTATCCAATGGTATCATGTAGGGATTGTAGGACATCCCTGTAGGCCCCACTGTGAGTACAGGGGATAGTCATGTCTCTGATACTTGTATCACCAAGAGTTGCAATGGAAGTCCGCCCCTATTTAGTCAGCCTGTCAGACCCACATTCTCTAAGCTTGGTGGTGCTAATAGCTTCCCAATAGACATCTGCTTCACTATTTACCTACGTAATTTTGAAACAGTAGGTAGAACCACCGGTGCAGGACAGCCCACACAGACCTCCTCCACCGGTACCCAGACTGCCACTGCTCCAGCTGTTGACCCTGCAGCCTTCAATAGACTTAAAAACAAGATGGACAAAGTGCTGCGCAAGGTGAGCCACCTGAGCCGGGACTTGCAGCACATTAAACGGCGGGTCAAGGATATCAAGAGGACCCTCCGGAGAACCAACCTCTAGACAGTTGAATAGATGGACATGATACCCTCCCCTCCCTCCTCTTTCCTTGTTCTTATACTTAGTGGGCTTAGGGGGCTTAGTGTTAGGTTAGTATAGGCTGTTAGTTTAGTCAGTATTAGTGGGTGGGGGTAGGGGGTCCTACTTGTTTCTTTTTTGACTTATTACATGTGTGGGTGGGTGGGTGGGTGGGGGGGGCTATGTTGGGGTTCTTGTGTGTAAAAAAAACAAAAAAAAAGCAAAAAACATAAAAAAATAATTTACCAAAAAAATATATATTTGTTTAGGATAGTATAGTATGTGTTTAGGTTAGTATGTGTTGTCCTCAATGTGACCCGTCTCATAAGGGGGGCGGGGGGTAGATGTTTAGAACGTTTTGTTACATGTGATAAGTAAGTGTAGCTTAGGTTAGTTAGAGACAGTTGTGGGTAATGAGTAGTCAGGGTAGATTAGGGTAGGTAAGATTTTTCCCTCAGTTTCCTCATCTATGGTTAGCTTTTAATAAATATTTGGTTACCCCTTAATAGTATGTGTTGAATGGTACTTGATCGTGGGTTTGGATTCCATGTACATCTCTTTTGTACTATAACATCTGTGTCCAATGCTACAAACAAATCCCAACTGAGCTGTACGATTGGTAGCTAACCCAGAGCTACCTTGCAAAGTGTCTACCCTTTGTTGCAACCACCAATCACAGTTAATATGGATGACAATGTGTTTCTGTTGATAAGTGTGTTTTCAAAGTCACTAACAGTGCTTCCAGACTTGATATTGGGGAAACAGTTTTAGGTCTGACTGCAGTGTGATGATCATGCACACCCTTATAAGATGAGTTCTCATTGGCAATCTTGTATTCTTGTCTTCATGACCCTCATACATCATTTGTGACACAGTTCGGCATGATTACCTATTTGTATGTTAACTCAGACACCTTCATTTGTGCAGTTTTTTTAGTGTTTACTTAGATTAGTGTGGCATGTTTATTGTGTTATTTTTGCACGTTGACAACATTTAACGGGCACTATTTGATGACTTAGTTATACCCTGAGGAAACATTCTTCTGTCCAACACAGCATGGTGGTGTATGGTTTCTCACTTCGTCAGATTATTCCCTCAGGATGGGCAGAGTATGATGCAATCATGGTCACTGTGCAGATTTCTCTAACTACATAATATCTGGACAGTTGTATTGACAAGCTACGTTATTTGACAGTAGGGACATTTCAATTATCTACTGCGCAGTTGATATGTCACATTACCCAGAGACAGATTTGTTGTGTAAGTGCTATTTATTGAAAAGTGCTGTAGTGCTATATGTACATTGTCCATGATTGTGAGTCCATTATAGTGATATCTTCCATTGTGATCCAACACAAGGGTTTACCAAAATGCTTTTGTCATGCTGGGGTTGCTGTTTCAGACAGTGCAGAGGGACAGACTTAGCCAATGAGTAGGAGAGAGACAATCACTGGGCTGGGTGACAAGTTATACAGTGGTTAGCAGAACAGTGCTTGAGTACAGTTGTTGTAAGACTGTCATGTTTCAAAATGCAGGACTTTGGTAATAGTTGCCCATGTGGCAGGGACTAGTGCTTCCGGGTACTTTTCCTTGTGAATGTGATCTGTTCCATGTCTTCTTCTTCTGATGTGTGTGTTGCCTGCTTTGTCCTTGTTGTTGTTGGTTGTGAAGGGGCAACACACACCTCAGTGTTGGAAGACGTGAAGTCAGACATCCCGGTCGCTGCTCCCTGTGAAGGTCTTAAGGGCAGTACTGCTGCAAGGAGGGCCTGCTGGTTCTTGAGAATAGCAGTCACATCATGATGGTAGGCAGCCAGGTCGGCCCTGAGGGGTTCAATGTTGCATTCGTGCACGCGTTGACAGGATTGCTGTTGTAGGTGTTGGGTCAACTGTATTATAGCTGTGCTGATTTCCTTCTGGGTTTTCTGCAGTTCCTGCAAGATAGATGTTAGGGCTTGCATAGCTGCTGCCTGATCTGCAGATGACATCATGCACGAACGCACGCCCTCAAGGCTGGCTGCCATATTTTGCATCCCCACCCGCACCTCCTTGGCCAGCTCCCACTGTACTCCAACTACAGTTCTCACAAAGCTGCTGCCAGTGTCGTCTGAGTCCTCAGCTGTATTGGAGCTGGCAGGTCTTACAATTGGGGTGGTGGGTGTATCCTCTGCGATGGCTGCTTGTTCTGTGCTCCTCCTTGTGACTGAAGGTGGGGTCTGGAGGGTTTCAAGGACCTTTTGGATAGTTGGGGAATGTTTATTGGCTCGTCATCCATGTCATCAGGGAAATCTGGGACAGGCATATCAGCAGGAGATCCATCTTCCTCTGCAATGAAACAGGGTACAATTAGTGTGTCTGTGTTGTGACAATTTTGACGTGACGTGCCTGCCTTTTCATGAATTCACTTTGTGATCTTGATTTGTGTTAATATCTGTAGTCCTTCAGATGGGCATTGTTTCAGGTCTATGGCCCACCTGTGTGTCACATGTATGTTATTGAGTTATCAGACTTGTCAGCCTCATCGCCTCTAGGTGTTGCTTTATGCCAAATAGATAATTGCCACCTTCTTTTCCTACTCGACCCTCCGTGTATATCCATTCTCATGGTGAGACCTTTCACTGGCTGTGGGTGTTCTGATGGCCCTGGCAGCACACTTAACTATCAGGACCTGCCCCAATACCTGATCGTTCACATTGACTTAAATGTAATTGACATGTTGCATATCCTATGCATGGCAATGTTATGATCTAATATGGATGTTGACATTGTTAATGGGTCCTGCTGATGTTGGGTAATGTGTGTTACATTGGGTTGCCCTGATAGTCGTATCAGTGTCCTATTTTGTCCTCTGACTGTGCAGGTGTATTTCAGTGACCGGTTACATGTGTCCCCTCCTCAATGCTGTTGTCTGAGCAGTATGACATTTGTGATGTTGCCTTGTTACCCAGGCACAGGATGGACCCTGTCACATGCAGCATGGGTGTGTCCTTAGTGCTGTGTCGCTCCTATTGTTGTTTACTTTGGCTGATGTTTGTGACAACTATGGGCATTGACATTTGAGTGTACTGGGGCCTTTGTCTTGTTTCAGGAGATTGTTGCAGATGTCATCCTCACCCTCTAATTTAGGTATGTATGTTCCATGGGGAGGTTACTGACATTGGCTACTTGAGCTGCACACAGATCAGAGGTGGTAGTGGCAACTGTTGTCGCAGTTACATTGCAGTTGTCGGTTTGGCTAGAGGATTGCTAATAGGGCCCTAGTTAATGTAGGAGGTATGTTGGCTGACGAGTGCCAGGATGTCAGTTTGACGTAGTGGCCTTCCCTCCTGTTGTTGCTTTCCCTTTGCTCCATTGTTGGCATGACAGCATGCCCCCATGGGACTGTTGTTGGTGTTGTGTAATAGTGTGCCCCAGGTCTTCTCAGAACGGGCCATGCCCCCCCTGCCGTGCCCCTTTACCCATGCCACTCCATGTATATGATGAATTTAGATGCAATGTGTAGTAGGTATTTCCCCCCGGTTGCAGTTGACATTAGTGCATTTGAATTCCCCATGCGTCTTACCCTGCATGTGCGTTGTCTCCTGGTAGTCTGCGCTGTCCTGTCCTTGAATCCCTGTGATGATCTCCTCACGGATGACGGCTGTGACCATCTCCTCCATGTGGTCCAGGGCCTCCTGGTGTGCTGGACTCCCCCCTCCAGTCTGCAGTGCTGCCTTCCTGTTCCTGGCCATCTTTTCCTTGGTCTTGTGTTTGCAGTCATGCCAGCGTTTCTTGCACTCGATGACTGTTCTGCGTACTTCAGCCACACTGTTAATCTTGTTGACAATTTGTTGCCATATAGCCTCTCTCCTACTGATTGGCAACTTTGATGTGACAAACAGTTGGTGCTGGTGTTCCATCACCTCTTTAACCAGGATTTCCTGCTCCTCTGCACTGAAGCGACACTTTCTTTTCTAATTAAAAGTGTCGTGGTTCTTGTGTGGGTCCTCCTGGTCTTCTGTCATCTTCCTGGGGTCTGTAGTGGCATCTGGGATCCATTTTGGCTCTCCTCTGGTGTAATGGCTGTGTTCGCTGTGTTTTTTGACGCTATTGAGTCAAAAAAAATGGGGCATATCCGGTTTGCGGTGTCGTAAATCGACCCACAGTAATTTCCGCCGCGTTAACGTAGTTTTCCTTTACGACTTGACGCCGCGGTGTGCGTCAAAAATAATGACTCCCACCTGTTGTTTGCGTCGCAGTGCGTCAAAGTATAAATATGACGCCCGCACGGCGCACCAAAATGGCGTTAGCCGGCGGTAATATTTTTGATGCAAAACTGCGCTGGCGCAGTTTTGCATCAAAAAGTATAAATATGGGCCTGGGTTTGTACTTTTGCAAGGCCTATCCCTCCCATAGGTCAACATGGGGACTGCCTTTAAATATCTTTTAAGTTCAGTTTCCCATTGGGAGCAGATGGAGATTTGGAGTTTGGGGTCTCTGAACTCACAACTTAAAAATGTATCTTTTAGTAAAGTTGGTTTTTAGATTGTCGGTTTGTAATTGTCACTTTTAGAAAATGGCCATTTTCTTGTTTAACCATTCTGTGTTTCTGCGTGCCTGTGGAATCCACATCTGCGTCATTCTGACAGTTGGGCTGTTTGTGAATTCCCTCTAGACAGTGACACAAAGAGGATTGTCAGAGGAGTGTATCTCCCTTACCCTGACTAGAGTGAGGGGCCCTGCTTGGACAGAGTGCAAACTGACTGCCAACCAGAGACCCATTTCTAACATGTAGTTAACATCCAGATTTTAGGCTTGGTAAATCCGATTTGGTTGCCATTAGGGCTCTGGCTCCTCTCCCCTGCTAATCAGTGGTAAAGTGCGTGTGCTTTCTCCATTGCAATTGGTTTACTCATGACTGGCAAATGTACTTTATCGATAAGTCCTTAACAGATGGTACTGCAGGTTTGAAGGTCCTGGAAATGTAAATGCTACTAGTGGCGTTCAGCACTGATGGAAAATGGCCCTCTCTGAAGGGTCACCCCAAACGTTTTGTCTTGCTCTTCCTCTTTTTTCTACCTTATGTTTGCTGGTTTTAGGGCTCTGCACACTTTACCACTGCTGACCAGTGCTAAAGTGACTGCACTCCCGCCCCTAAACATGGTAACAGTGGCTCATACCCAACTGGCATATTTAAGTTACCTATAAGTCCCTTGTAAAGTACACTAGAGGTACCCAGGGCCTTTAAATTAAATGCTACTAGTGGGTGTGCAGCACTGATTGTACCACCCACAGAAGTAGCCCCCTATGTCTCAGGTCTGCCAATGCTAGGCCTGTGTGTACAATTACCTTGCAACTTTGACTTGGCATTTAAAAGTACTTGCCAAGCCTTACATCCTCCTTTTCTTATACATAAGTCACCCCTGAGGTATGCCCTTGGTAACAATAGGGCAGGGCGCTATGCGAACAAAAGGCAGGGCGTGTACCTTTAAATTTTACATGTCCTGGTAGTGACAGACTCCCAAAGTCGGGTTTCATTACTGTGAAGCATGCTCGTCTCATATGCCATCAGTAGAGATTCCTTTCTATGCTTGTAAGTAGTATTTTCTGATCTGAGAGCAATAGACATCATATTTGGTAATGGTAGTAAGAAATCCTACTTACTGGTGAAGTTGGATTTTACGTTATTATTTCAGAAATGCCACTTTTATAAAGTAGGCTTTCCTCTGCATTTACTGCCATTAGAGCTTTACAGCCTGTCTCCAAGCGTCATCTGGTCTGTGCTGGTTGACAGCTCCCCTTGTGCATTCCACCCAGACAACTATAAAGACAGGACACTTAATTGCATCTGCATTCATCTTAATACCGATAGGTTTCTCTGGGCAGGAAGGGTGAAGGGGCCCTCTCTTACACTTTAAAGGCCAGTGGCCTCTCCTCATACAAAGGACTGATAACCCCTCTACAAGGCTGCTGTAAGACAGGGCTGGGTTGAAAGGAAATCGTGTGCACTTCAAATCCACTCTTTAAAGTTTCTTCCACTCCAAAGGCACCTTTGGGTATACGTACTGGGTCTGTCAACCCACCAAACTAGACACTTCTGGATCTACAACTGGACCCTGGCAGAGGGACTGCTGGGCTGCCCAAGGGACTCATCTGGACTGCTTTGCTGGAAGGACTGCTGCCCTCCTATTGTCCTACTGCCTGTTGACCCTGACTCTGCTGGAAGGCCTCTGCCTTTCCCACAGGTGCTCTGCAAGGGCTTGTATTGAGCTTGCCTCCTCTTCTGAAGTCTCAGTCAGGGCCACAAAGACTTCAGCAAATAGTAGAAAGTCTCTGTGTGTCACAACACCTGCAGAAATTGGCACAGCGCCTGCCTTGCAGTTGAAAAATTGCCACATTGCCTACCGGATGGATGCAGCACCTGCTCCTTTTTACCAGTGCACCAAGGATTCTCAACACATCGTTGCTGTGTGTCAATATATTCCTGTGTCACAGTTAGGAACCAAGGCTGTGCTTCTGAACATCGACACATCACCTTGCCGCATAGAAAGAAATGATGCATCGTCTGTGCCGCACTGGAATAATCTGACACAGTGCTTTATTTTTCAATGCATCTCCTCCTCTGTGGCCCCATGAATTGTTATTTTGGAAGTATTGTGTGTTACAAGGATGCAGCCACTGATTGTTAGGGATTAAAACTCATTTAAACCTTTAAAAAGTGATATCTTGACTTGTGCTTATTGGATTTTTGTTGTTCTTATATGATTTAGATAAATATTATCTATTTTCCTAAATAGGTGTGTAGTACATTTTGAGTGTTTTCACTGTGTTCCTGTATGAGTTATTCCACACATATTTCACACTTTGGCTTCTAAGTTAAGCTTGCCTGCTTTGTGCCACGCTACCAGAGAGTGATAACAGGATAATTTAGGTTGTGTAGTGACTTTCCTTGACTAGTATTGTGGTCTCTACTTGGACAAGTGTGTATACTAGTATTTCATGGTAGTGTGTCTGTTTATTAATTAGTGTTTTTTATGTGAAACATCTACTCCCTTCGGTGCTCGTCTACCCCATGGTGCCGCCCCTTTGAAAATAAAACAATAATAAATGGTGTTTATTGTTGCTTTATTTTTAAAGGTTTGCAGCTGCTGCTGCTGGCCGGGGACAACGCTACTCCGCCATAGCGGAAGAGCCCCCCCTGGGGGCCACACACCTCTCTTGTCATTTTCAAAGTTCTAGCCCCAGGGAATAGGGTCCCTGGGGACTAAAAGAGGCTTGGAGAGGGAGGGTCACATGCTCTTCTTCCCAATATATAAAATCAACAACAAGGAATGGGGTTCCCGGGCCTCCTACAGATTCAGAAAGAGGGGCCTCAACCCCCCCTTATTACAAGATTGGCCCTGGAAGATAGCGTCTCAAGGGACTTGTAGAGGTTTGGGTAGGGGATTGCATGCCCCCTTACAGTTATAATATATCAGCCACACATGATGGGACCCCAGGGCCTCATACAGGGTTAAGGAGAGGGTCTGTAAGCACCGCCTCTAAAATTTACAAATGTGCCACAGCCCCAGTCCCTGGCCCACCCTAAGCAGTTTGAAAAATGTTTTTTTTTTTTTAAAGTTACCACAGATTTGCAGATACACAGCTAATTTTCAGTAGTTTTTTTTTTTTTTACTTGTGGCAGGATATCCCTGCCCTGCCCCCTTATATTTTTTATTGATTTTTACAGGACAAGGAACTGAGTCTCGAGTCCTAAGATGGTAGCCAACACATCGTTGTTAATGTGGTGACAACCAAACGGATCTCATCTCAAGAACTGTCAGCTTTGCAGATCCTCCATGGTGTGAAATATAAAATATTTTTTGCCTTATTTTTACCAAATCTAATAACAGCATAAAAACCACGCTTTTTGGATCAAGATCAAGCTGTCGGACAAATTTAGTGTAATTTCAATCAGCTGCCTGGGCTGTACATGTGTCTAATTTTCCTACGGAAAAATGAATGGGGAAAATATGTTCAGGTTTCTACCTTTTTCTCGGGCCCCACTTGATGGATCACCCTGAAACTTTCAATTTAGGAGCTGATAAAGAAGAACTTATTTTTATTTTTTGAAAGTTTGATGAAGGTTCATCAAAAAGAGCCAAAGAAATCAGGAAAATAATAAAAGTTGCTCCAATGGAGCTGTGGTCTTAGCTATAAGTGCCAAATTCACTAAAAAAAACAATGGTTATAGTAATTATATAGTTAGGTGAGTTTGTCAGTGACAACATTTAATTCTTTTTTTTTAAAAAAAACAGAAATTCACCATTTATAGTTATCAGAGCTAACTGCAGACATACCTATAACTTATGTCTCTGCCATGAACTAAAGATATATTCTATGACATCATTCATCACATCACTGGCATCAATGACAATGACATCACTGATGACATCTCAAATTGCATCTTTGATTTTATTGCGAGCAGGAAAACTTCTATGTCCCCAGGGTGGGCTCACCGGTAAATAGCTACAGTTCAGACCCGGGGAGATGGGATTACGGAGACCATTAATGGCTCATTGGGGGGGTAGCCACACAGCCACTCTCCTTTAATGTAATCAGCTGGGGGGGTGGGCTCCCTGGAGCCTTAGGATGCATGGGAATGGGAACCACAAACCCTCCTCCTCATATAATCTAATTTTGGCCCCAGAAGTGGATTCCATGGGGCATAAGTACAATAAACACAGCTGAAATGCCATTTTGGTGTTTTTGTAATTCAATCCTACTGGAGTTGCAGGGGATTGCAGCATTTTTTGCCACTTTATTTTATTTTTGGCCTCATAGAGGATCCCTATGCGTCCCCCCCATGGGGCCTAGAGGGTCAGAGTGTCTTTAAATTGCCCCCTTGTATTATATTTTTCCTAACTTGAGGACAAAGGACATGGGGCACAAGTGCAAAACATTTGTGCCATCTGCAAATCGGGCGTTTGCAATGGCAAAAATGCTTATATTAAATGTGCAAACTTTCAAACTGCGACTCTGCAGAGTTGCATTTTTGGTGCAGAAATCAGTATTTGGAAGGGGCGAGTTCAGGGGTCCCTTCCAAATAGCAATTTTGTAGTATTATGTATCAAACTTTTACGACTGAAGTGCAATGGCAAAACCTTGACATTTTACCACCAATTCAAAGATGGTGGTAATGCATTTGCTAATTGGGAGTGGTCTTCATGGGACCCCTTCCCCTTTGTGAGTGTTAGAAAAAGATTTTTAAGAGCAGGCAGTGGTTCCACAGCATGGGTTTGGGTGGGTTTTAGTGCATGTGGAGGTTTTGAGTGTATGTGAGATAATTTGATATTACTTTTCATTTTTTTTAAAACAAAAAATTCCCTGAAAAAACAAAGGTTACAGGGACGTTAAAGTTAGGTTGAAGTTCCACCCATACAAAAGCATGGAAATTCAGCAACTAGAGTTTAAATTATGGTTATAATTATCTGAAGAAACTATACCTTGTGTTGGAAAGTTACTTTGGGCAATGAGTTATAGTTTCGTAACATAACTATAACTATAACTTCTGAATTTCTATGGTTTTGTATGGTTAAAATGTCGACCCAACTATAATGTCCCTGTAACCTTTGGCTTACTCAGTGAATGTATATATATATGTGTATATATATATATATATATATATATATATATATATATATATATATATATATATATATTCACAGTAGCCAGTAGGTAGTTATAGTTAGGACCTAGTTTGCATAAGAAGAGCATTATCTGTTTTGCCAATAACTTTGGCGCTGCTTGACGAATCTTCAAGAAATCTTCAAAACTTATACTTTAGTTTGTTTTAGGTGCTGTGTTGAAAGTTTCAGGGTGATTTGTCAAGTGGGGGCTGAGAAAAAGTGGTAATAAAATACATTTTTCCAATACATTTTCCTATTGGGATTTTGAACATGACTACAGCCCAAACCCCTGGATAGATTACACCATATTTGGCGGAAATCTATCACTTGGTCCAGAAAGAATGTTTTTTGTGAATTGGTGTAAATCCGTTCAGTAGTTTTTAAGATATTAGAGGTTTAAAAATATAAATATTTTGGGTCACTGATCGTCTGCGGCTCCAACTGTCCCAGGATTGATATCTGATTGGCTGCCAACACTTCATTAAGGAAGTGTTGGCAGCCATTTTGCGACTTTACTTCAGCTGAGTCCCACACAAAAAGATAAAAAAAAGAAAAGTGACCAGAGTAGGAACACCCCCTGAGCCCCTAGACTTGGTACAAGGGTCCCCCAGGGACCCTACCAGGGCAAAAAAATATATATTTTTAAAATAATCTTGGAAAAATCCACTGATGGATCAGCAGATTTTCCAAGATTTTTTTTTTTTTTAAAGCATGGTCTCCCGTCCTCTCTTCCTTTAGTTTGCCCCTGGGCGGGCCAGGTCCCGGGGGCATTGGGGATAAAAAAGGAGGGGCACATGGGACCCCTCTAATGGATTATTGTAGCCCCGGGGACCACCATCTCCCAGGGTCTGAGAAAACAATATGCTGGGGTGCGCAGCCTTCCAAACCCCGAGGACCACCACCTTCCCAGGCCAAATCTCTATGAATAAATGCGGGGCCTGTGTGCTCCCTGGCCCCAAAGATCACCGGCCCCACAGGGCACCTAAAAATATGTATGAGGTGGGCCTGCTGGGAATGCTGCACCCCAGGGACTGCCACCTACCAGGGCAGATCTTGCTATCTGAATACAGGGGCCCGACCCCCTCACCTGGCAGCCCCGAGGACTGCCACCTACCCAGGGCAATGTTGTAAATGAATATAAGAGGGGGTCATATGGACCTCCTCGGCACCGGAAACTGCCACCTCTCTGGGACTATAAACATATAGGCCCTCATTCTGACCTTGGCGGGCGGCGGAGGCCGCCCGCCAAAGTCCCGCCGTCAGATTACCGTTCCGCGGTCGAAAGACCGCAGCGGTAATTCTGACTTTCCCGCTGGGCTGGCGGGCGGTCGCCTTCAGACCGCCCGCCAGCCCAGCGGGAAAGAGGCTTCCACGATGAAGCCGGCTCGGAATCGAGCCGGCGGAGTGGAAGCTGTGCGACGGGTGCAGTTGCACCCGTCGCGTATTTCACTGTCTGCGCAGCAGACAGTGAAATACATGTAGGGGCCCTCTTACGGGGGCCCCTGCAATGCCCATGCCAGTGGCATGGGCACTGCAGGGGCCCCCAGGGGCCCCGCGACCCCCCCTACCGCCATCCGGATCCCAGCGGTCGGACCGCCGGGATCTGGACGGCGGTAGGGGGGGTCGGAATCCCCGCGGCGGTGCAGCAAGCTGCGCCGCCGTGGAGGATTCAATGGGGCGGCGGTACACTGGCGGGAGCCCGCCAGTGGTGCCGGTCCGACCGCGGCTTTACTGCCGCGGTCGGAATCCCCATTGGAGCACCGCCGGCCTGTCGGCGGTGCTCCCGCGGTCCTCCGCCCTGGCGGTCAAAGACCGCCAGGGTCAGAATGAGGGCCATAGTGTGCAGGGGATGCACAGCCCACCATGCCCTGGGGAACACCACCTCCTTGGGGGAAGGCATAGATATTGAGGGGGCAGAGACTTCCCCAGGCCAGAGGACCATGACCTCCCATGAACAAGAATTATTGGGAGAGTGGGAGGCCCGCATCCCCCTGCAGCCCCAGGGACGGCCTCCCCCCAGGGCCAATGAATATAATGTATTTGGGGGAGCATGGCCCCTCCACAGCTTCGGGGAGCACCAACTCCCCGAGGATCAAACTAATTAATGTAGGGGGTCTGTTGTGGACCCTGGGTACCACCACCTCCCTGGGGATAAATGAAACGATAGAGGGTGCCCCCTTTGCGGTGTCATAGATTGTCCTGGGGACTGCTAACCCCAAGGGCCTGCAGTCTCCCCAGGTGCCAACTCCCGGGAGGTAGCTGTTTGCTGTTACCTGGTGATAGCTCACAGCCTAAGCAAGCAAAAGCAAACATAACTTTTCTTTCAGCAAGCAGGAGCTTTCATACAGTTCCTGTTTGCAAAAAATGTAGTTTTTATCACTTTTTCAAAGAGGTAAATTAATTGTTCCTGGAAGCAGGAAGCTGCTGTTTAAAGCAGCTCCCTGCTTGTGGTACCAATTCTAGCTCCTGCAAGACGCTGGGAGCCGGCTAAGATAAGAGAGGCTTTCACACTCCCCCCATGGTCCTGGTCTGTCACCAAGCATCTTGTCTATGTGGCTTTAAAGTCATTCTATGAAGAAACCATTGCAATAACAATACCAATGTTCTCTCCATAGAATGACTTCAAAGCGCACACAAGCAAGATGTTTGATATGAACGTTATAGTCATATTTTGATGCACAGCAGAACAGAGTCACTTCCGGCCTAATAGTAAAGCTCTTCGACTATAACTTAGTAGGTTGAAGTTTCAAATCCTATTATGTGATGGTATTGTGTCTGTTTATTTACTAGTGTTTTGAATGTAAACCATTCCTAGTGAAGGAATATTTACTCTTTTTCCCATCACTATCTTTGGGTGGAATGACATGCGAATGACTGGAGACTGCATTGGACCTGGTCATCTATGTTCTAGTAATTAAGGTCTCAGACCCTCACACTGAAGATTGAGCATTCCAGTCTAGGCGTGATAGTGGTCATTTCCCTGCTTTAATTTCTTTTCAACTTCAAATATTTAAGCACATACCAAAAGGTAATCTCACTATTTGTATTTCACAAATACATTTAGGGACAGATTTAAGCGCCACCTTAGCTCTGCTATAGCATCATTTATTTGACCCTAAAGCGGCCCTAAAGTGGCATTTTCCATGTTCCATATTTACAAAGTGTTGAAATGCATGCATTGCATCACTTTGTAAACCCTTGCACCACATTATGCCTGCACCAGGCATAATGTATGCAAGGGGGGCATTCCCCCATTAGGAGGCCACAAAAATGTCACAAGGAAATCTAGGAGATTTCCTTGTGCCTTTTTTTTCCAGCACTTTTGACGCCTGCTCAGAGCAAGCATTAAAAGGGGGCATACCATTATTTATAATGGGCCCCAATGTACTCTGCAGGAGTAGTGCCAAATGTTGGTGCTACTCATGCAGAGTACATCAATAGCATAAAAAATGACTTTATTGCCCGTGAGCCATGGTATTCCGTATTTTAAATACAGCACACACATGGTGGCAGTAGGGGGGGTGCTAATAGATGCAAGGAAAGTAGTGCTGCCCTAGGTGCAGCGCCACTTTTCTTAAGCCTGCCCCTTAGCTTTCAACTTGTCTGGAAATATCTCACTCTAAGTATATCATTCATTAAAGCCTAAAAAAACTCTCTCTCTTTCTCAATTTTTTTCTGTTAATTTTATGGTTGGGTGATTAAAAGGGGGTGGCCGCCAGGCCCTGCCTTACGCCAGGCCCTGTGGCCAATCCCTGCCACACACAGTCAAAGGCTGTGCATGCCACATGGTTGAGTGGTAATAGAGGGTTGGCACTGCAGCCAACACTTGCTGCTCCCGTCATGCTTGGCCAAAGGCCATACATGATATGGGATTGGGTGGTTATAGGTGGCTGACTGTAGGGCCTGGCCTGCAGCCAGGCCCTGTTGTTAACCCACGCCTCACACGGCCAAGGGCAATGCGTGGCAAGGGGCTGGGTGATTATAGGGGATTGGCCACCTGGGGGTTTATTTGTATGCCATAATGCATTAAATAATGGCATTAAATAGTCAAACACATTTTTTTGGATGTTTGGCTAAATCTACGGATTTATCCCTGGGCTCCAGTGTGGCCTCTGGTACAACTCAATGGGGGAATCCATGGATTTCACTAAATATCAAAAAAATATTTATATATACACACTTACTTTCACACCCACTCTCACACTCAGACCCTCACACTCACTCTCACATCTGCTCTCACACCCTGACAGACACTCTTGCATCTACTCTCACACCCAGACATACACTTTCACTCTCTCATCAGACACTCTCACACCCACTTTTTGCACCCAGACAGACACTGTCACATTCCGACCGCCATTTTGATATATCGGGGAATGGTCTCCAGGGCTAAAATGGCTGCTGGAGGTGAGACAAAGGGGTCAGGGTAGAGGTTCCCTGACCCCATGGGGGTTTATTTGTATGTCATATCACATTAAATAATGGTTTGAAATAGTCTAACTTTTTTTGATGTTTGGTGATATCCTCAGATTCATCCTTGGGCTCTAGAGAGACACTCGCATCTACTCTCACACTCAGAGAGCCAGTCTCACACCCACTCTCACACACAGGCAGACGCTCTGACAGCCATTCTTACACCCAGACAGACACTCTCACACCCACTGTTACACCCAGAGACAATTTCACAACCACTGTTACTCTCAGAGACACTCTCTCATACCCACTGTTAGACCCAGGGAAAGACTGTTACAGCCACCCTCATTCTTATAAAGACCCTCTCACACACACTCTTACATCCAGACAGACACTTTCTCATCCACTCTCATACTCAGAGAGATACTCTCACCCCCGGTCTCACACTCAGACTTACCTTGAAACACTCAACTGCTCAATCAGACAGACACTCTCACAGAGACTCTCACATCAAGAGAGACTCTCACACATATTCTCACACATAAAAAGACACTCTCATACCAACTTTCAAATCCAGACAGACACTGTTTTTTATAAATACATTTTTGTATGAATATTGATAGTATTTTTTTGAGAAAAGAAAATCGATTTTAGATTGGGTTTTGTGAAAGTAGAACATGTTTTGGTGTTTGGCTACGTGCATCATTTCAAAAAATTAAGTAGACCTTATATTTATCTTTTACAAACAATTATGGTGGTTTGCAAAATTGGTATGAACTTGTGCCCTTGTCACCAACAGCACGTTGCAAAGTAGTTTACCATGGTAACAGATCTAGAGGAGCATGGGGGATGGGGTAAAAAAGACTAAACTGTGATGTTGCAGTTCTACTGAGAAATAATGTTTAAAAAGTGTTCAGTTGTGTATACATTATTTTATTAAAAAGAGGAAAGTGTATAGTATTATACAATATATTATGAAAATGAAGTAAGTACTCCTGCATGAATCTTCAGACCCACTTCAGAGAATTTTCGGATTTGGTGAAAACTGGTATCGAATTGGGCAATTTTTTGAGGAGTGTTGGAAAGGGTTAAGTGTAAGATGCAATTAGAAGGTGTAAATGAAAAAACTTAGGTGTGAAAGAGACATTCTGATTCAGTTTATGATAGTGTAACCAAGAAAACAAAGTTGAGAAGGTTACCATTCGTGGTTGCCTAGTGTGAGATTGGTGTAACATTTGTCTGCTTGTTTTTTTGCATACTTTCAATGAGAAGACATTCTAACTGATACTGTAAGACAAATATACACAAGACTAAAGACACTTAACAGGTATGTGTTTGTATTATGTATTTTAATTTTTTTAATTTATTATGTGTTAATATGAATGGAAATCAATAGAATGTCCATAACAACTTAAACAGAATATAAATAATAGCTATGTTATGACAATAATGAAATGTAGAATTATTTGTAAAGATGGAATTTTATCACATGACTCTGAATGGTTAGGTAGCTTATAGGTAAGCTATAAAGGAGCGTACTTTGTTATTCTAATGTGAAAAAAAGCTTGTCAGTAAACACAAAACTGTGCACTAAACTAGGATGTGGGTAAAGCGTAGAATAGGATTTCTTTTGGGTAAAAAGATAAAACATGTCCTGCCAAGGATTACTGTCTTAGATATCCAGTTACAGATTTTTATGCTGAAACATAAATTGAGCGTCCAGGACATACTGGAAGTGATATACCTATTTACAAAATGATGAGGGCATTGGCACATCCAGTCAAAGAATGGCAGTGGCAATTATACATCCATGCACACATGCAGGCTTCCGTTATATTTTACATGGTTTTGGAGTCACTAGCGCAGACAGATACACACCCCTGTACTCACCATATTTGGTTAGATATTTAGTGGGAAACTGATAAAAGTACTGATACACTCACACAAGATAAGCAGGACATTACTGATATAGCCTACTCTCACATGCAGACAAGTAGTCATTTAAATATGGCTCAAGACTACTGCTGCAGAACAAAGTTGTGCAGTTTTGGTGTCACCTCGACTTGTCATTAGAAAGGCCCCTTGTTAATCCTTTAAGTGTTGTTTTACTAACGTAAGTTGAGTATTCAGCTAGGCTTTAAGTACACCATAGAGCAAGGTGCGTTGAAGTTAAAAGGTGATACATGGCCTTCTAAGTTTCACTGAGTGAGATGTGCACTTGCAGACTTCTACGCTCAAATATATTCAGTGTACAGGCCATACTGCAACTAATGAAGATATTTAGAAAATGATAGAGCCATGACACATGCAGTTAAAGACTCAGAGAGACACTTATACATTCTTGCAGAC
Source organism: Pleurodeles waltl (assembly GCF_031143425.1). NCBI lineage: Eukaryota > Metazoa > Chordata > Amphibia > Caudata > Salamandridae > Pleurodeles > Pleurodeles waltl. Next base: position 837,389,709 of record NC_090437.1, read on the forward strand.
ACCAGGCAGCATGTATGCTTGCAGCAATATTGAAGCTGGTTGTACACTGAGTTACATACCCTTACATTCATCTTGTTTCCTCCAACTTTTGATGGGACACTAATAGATGTATTGCTACACTCTCTCAGATATGTAGATAAATACTGAGGCATCCTACTTACCTATCTAAACAAGTACTACTTTAAACATGGGTCAGGCCTACTAATGCAGAATGTAAATTTGAAATTTTACTGTGAGGTAGCATTTCCATACAAAAGGGTCATTAATAATAAATAAAGTATAATTTTAGTACTCAAAACTGAGCACTCACCTACTTTGTAGGTAGATGATATAGCAGTGTGCTTTCTATTAAAAAAGTTATACATATCCTCCTAAGTCCCGTTGACTTACAGAAAGAGACTCCCACAACCACTATTATGCCAAAATAGAGACTCGTACATATATGGTCACAACCAGATACTATGTTTAGTACAAATAATGTATTATTCTATTAGATAATCAGTAAGACTGTTGTATTTCGTAGTAAACACACTGCCAGAGCTAAATGGTTCTAATATGTAATTTTATACAGTTTTTTGTAGAGCTACATTTATTTTCATTTGATTTGTAGATATTGATTTGTATTGGAAAAAGAAGAATCAGAATGCATGATAAGGGAGAAAAAAAAGGACCCAGAGGAAACAATACTACCTAATTCAAATTGACAGTAAACAGGTTGATAAGGTGAAAAACATAGACAGTAAGAAAATACCAGCTGGTAAGAGCACCAAGCACGCTCTAAAAAAAGTATGTCAAAAATTGGAAACGGAAAATAAATATCCACTAAAAAGAGGAGTTCTAAATCAAAGGATAAAGAGGAGGGACTGTATGGTTGTAAAAGTAGAACATGTAATAAGGAAAGAAAGAATTTGACTTGGAGACAAAACCAATTTAAGGAGACAAGATATTTCAAAGTAGAGTAATACAAAATTTCCTAACGAAGATGAAGAAGTATCAGAGAAGTGCTACAATTAAGCAGAAGCAACTTATTGAGAGTATAGTGGGCAAAGCAGTTGCTTTAAAAAGGAAACTGTTTATTTTAATATTCAACAGAATGAAGACACTAGAATGAAGACACAAGACAAACAGTACTTTGCATGAGGAAAGGAATATTAAGAAAAAGACTTATTAGTAAAAGTAATTTTTGTAAAGTATTTAAAGGTGACTGGATGCACACATCTAGCACAGAACCATTATTTAATGAAGAGCGCTACTTGCAAGAGAACACATTAGTGTGTGCAGTTGACACAAATGGTCATTGCTATGAAGTAAAGGATGGTACTCCAATAGAAAAAGACGTGATAGTTCCTAGGAATGTCAAACAAGCAATAGCTGAAGAAGTACAAGGAAGGCGTAAACATCCTCCTGTGTACAAGTGGAAGAGTAGCTGTATTTGTACTGTCTGTCACAAGTCAATTGATAAATTGAAACATTTCTTAGGAGAATTTTCATGGAAAAGTCCCAAGCAAAAAAGTGAGATGCTTCAAGCATTACAGCCATGCAAAGTTAGAAAGTATACTCATTTAAAAGGCCTTCATTGGTATGTTGTTCAAAGAAAGTGTACAAAAGCACTTTTCAATGTTAACTATGCATCATTCAAAAATGAGAAGTTTTTGGGGGCATGACCAACAACGTGGTGGGCTACACATGTCCGGGAAGAGCTCCAACTGAGACCACAGTAATCACGCATGAATCCTGACTCTTGATGCTTATCAAGCTTCTGATCCAGAATCTAAGAGACTGCATGGCCTAAAAAGGAACTATATATTGAGTGAAGTGGTGCCCGGAGGCCAGGGAAGTGGAGTCATGGCTGCGAGACTTCTGGATTAAAATGGCGCCCATCATAGATGCGGCGGAGGAAAGAAACACTGTGTAGCAGTGATCATGTATGTGGTAACTGAGCCTAGCCACGATGACTCATGGAGGGGGGGTTAGCGTACTCCTTGCATTTGGCAGGGGCTCAGCTTTGGCTGACTGTGGGAGCGATGACTGGCCATTGATTTCAGATTGGGCCGGCGGTCTGGTGTGGTGCCACCGCTGGATGCTGCTGCTCTGCTGCTGTGCTCCTTGCTTGCCCAGCTGGAGTGAGGGGGGGGTCAGCTGGGGGTCCCCCGTGACTGATGAGACAAGAAGAAACGGATGCTGATTGGTGATACAGATTGAGGATAAGCCCTGCCTACACTGCTGCTAGTGTGGCGGACTCGGTTCCCTGGGGAGGCTTCTCCCGACAGTGCTGCAGGTCATTGGCAACATGACTCTGGAGAGGTGCGCTCCCGTCTGCTCTCACCCCCTCTATACTCAGGAGAAGACTGTCATAATTTGAGACCTCCCCGCTCCATGGTGATAACAGGATGAGAGACTGCAGTTTCAGCAGACTACGGTCCACCTAAGGGGACCTAGCGGCTCTTGAGGTTTCTATTTTTCCACGGAGTGACTTATCAGGCCCAGCACTATTCTGGGGGCAGGTATTAACTGACTGGAAACATCACTGTTGTCTGGAACACAGCTTCAAAGTGAAAAGACATGAACTCCTGCCTCTCTCATGATGCAGCTATACCTGGACATTGGCACTCTATGTGACAGCAGTCCCTCTCCTCGATCCTGAGACCCTCCTAGGATGGAGGGGGAAATTAGCAGATCTGGGGAATTGATTTGGATATCTGACCTAAAGGGGTATCCACATTGGTCAAGTACCTCCCCCCTCCAGAATGATCCCAACTGGAGTGTCACTTGAGAGCCCCAGGATCAAGCACTGCAAAAGCAAGTGAAGGAATGAATCACAAAGTAAGAGTGCCTCCACATCATTTGACTAAAGAACCGGGCCTGCACCTGGCAGAGCTCTCTGGAGGGCTAAGGGGCAAATGGTATTACACCAGAGGCCAATCCCTGAAAACTGTTTGGTATTGCAGGCTATCATTCTTTTACTCTGGAGCACCGCTAACATACTAGGCTACTGCCATCATACCAGCACACGGTAGCAGTGGCAGCTACATATTGGGCCTCCAACAGCCTCAGAATGGCCAAAGATAAGAAGCCGAGCCCCCCAAGGCAGGGCAGGATCGATAGGTATACTAAAATAATGGATTTCCAGGCTCCTGGTGACCACTGCTTGACCGCCTGAGAATGCAACCTAGCTACTATCTATTCAACAACCCAAAAAGGCTTTGGAAACTAAGGTTGGTAGAGGTGACAGTGGAGGTATGATTGGTGAGAAAAGACTTTTGCAAAATCGCTGATAGGGTAACTGCGACGGAGAAGCAGATTTCAGAGTTGGGGGACAAGACCTGCATGCATGGTAAGGAACTAGATGCAGTGCAGATGCTCATGAAAGATCTCCTTTGGAGAGGGGATGATGTGGAAAACTGCGCACAGCGAAATAGTCTGCCCTGTGAGAGATTCCCTGAGGGCGTGGAGATACTAATATACCTGCATTGTTGGAGGGTTGGATGCGGTCTCAATTTGCCTCTGCTGACTTTTCCACGTGCTTTGCTTTGTGATCGAAAGAACTCATAGAACACTGATGCCAAAACTTCCAATTGGTGCACCCTCTAGATGTCATCCTTCAGGAAGCGCGAAAACATGATAAGCTCACCTATGATTCTTCCACCATCTTGATCTTTCTGGACTACTCTCGGGAAGTGCAAAAGAAACACCGGTCCTTTGACGCAATCAAGATCAAGCTTTGTGCAATGCAAGATCCAAATATGCTTCTATTCCCAGCCAAATTAAAAGTTATCCTCCTTGAAAAAAGCTATTTTTTGAGACGCTGGAAGATGCATGGCGATGGTTGGAGGAGCAACCCCCAAACCTTCTAAATTAGATGACTGCAAATGTAACATCCAGGGGCGAAGCAATAGGGGCTTGACCGAAAACATAGGACCCATTAGAAAAGGTTTTGTGGTGGACTCAGTAAGAATGCTACTGAGAGGTGCCCTGCGGATAATCAATCCATGGAATCGGAAGCTGAATCACAGAAGGTATTGTCTCCCAACCGCAGTGACTTCTCTGAGTCAACCCAAACACCAGCAGTTAGGGGATACAGATCTGACTTTGCAGTGGGAGAGGATCAGCCCAATGGGAAACCATGAACGGACCTACCTTAACCGAATACTTTGAGGTCTAACGGATGGAAACTCTGAAAATTGAAGTGCAGCAAAGGTAAAAATGACTGGGCCATTGGGTTGCTCTGAGATGCAAATGGACTGAGTGCAAAATTGAACCTCCCCACTCTTTACTTTTCTAGCGTCCCTCCTCTTTTCATCCCTGGTTCTTCTTTTTCCACTCTCTACCTTTTCTGCATGCTTTTGACAGATGAAGAAGTAGTCCAGGGGGCTGTAGTTTCTGGCTATAGACACACGTCTTGGTGGACTGTACTGAGTGAGGTGAGTGTGTGGAGTGAATGCCCCCATAGAGGGAAGTTCAGTCTTGTTTGGGTTTAATGTTAGGATAGGGTGGTCTAGTGACCCCTTGGTCATGGTCCTGCAAGGTGATTGCCATAAGAAAAATATGTGGTGGTATGCCAGTGGGGAGAGTGAAGGGGGAGGGAGGATTTGGGTAGAGTTGTTGTGAGATGTTATTTTTGTTTATCTACAGTTTATACTTGCCTTCTACAAGGCGAGGAGACAATATGGGCTCCGTAGGATGTTTTAAAGCATTGAGGGGAGACATAAGAATATTTCACATCTATTGGTATGTCTACACCTGGCACAGAGTGTAAGTTTGATCTGTGCTTACATGGAATGTCAATGGGTTGAGTCATAAATTTAAGAGGGGCATGGTAGCGGCCTTTATCAAATGCCAGACACCAGAAATTGTTCTCCTACAATACACGCACCTCTGCAATAATCACTGTCACTTCTTGGCCTGCATTGCTTACAACATGCTGGTGCATGCCAGGTTTACCTCCGGTGCAAGAGGAGTAGCTATCCTCACTTGGAAGACTCTGCCCTTCCAAATTAATAGAAAATGGCTGGACCTCAATGGAACATATACAGCAGTTCAGGGTCTTTGGGGCAAAGAGGATGTCAACATTATTTGTGTATATGTGCCCCCATCTGCAGTAACCCACATTCACTGCAACAGCTGAATTCCTATTGGGAACAGAGTTTACACTACATAATATTGGGGGTGATTTCAATGATGTATTGACACCTGCATTAGATAGAACACATGTGGCTTCCGTCACAGGAATGCCCAGACCCACACCTTTGCAGCGCCTAGCAGATACGCTGGGCATGACTAATTTATGGAGACCACATCGCCCAAATGAGAGAGGCTATTCCTATTTCTTTGGGGTCCATAAAGTATTTTCTAGGTTTGATTATATATTCACCCTGGCGGGAGAGGTGGTAACGAAACAGAGGGCAGAATACTTGGCAAGAGGATTGTCTGATTACTCTCCACCATGGGTTACTATTGGTCGATGATCCTGGGACGGACGTCTCACATGGAGGTTCAACGCTTGGGAGTTATGGGATGAAACAGTCTTGTGGGAAATTAGAACAGATACAGAATTGTATTTTATGGAAAAGAAAGACTCTGTTAGCTTGGCAGATACATTATTGGAGGCTTATAATGCTGTAATAAGATCCCAGGCCCAACAGCCTCCTGGGTAAATCCTTCAAAAAACAGATAGATCTTGAGACACCCCGTTTGCTCAAACTACATACCACAGCCCTGGAAGAGAGTATCCTGCCCCTGGATTTGTGAAGGGCCAAGATAATGGTCATCCCCAAGTCAGAAACCCCCCCACACAATGTGGGTCCTACCGTTTGATCTCCCACCTTAATGCTGAAACCAAAATCATCATCCAATGCTCGCCACTAGGCTCTCGAAAGTCATTGCACCCCCTGTCCATAATGATGAAACTGAGTTAATGCCAAAACACTCCATCACAGGGAACTTGCATTGGCTCTGTAATTGGATGGCAACAGTAGCCCCCTCCTCCCGGACACACATGTATTTGTATCATTAGACGCAGAAAAGCCTTTTGATATTTTCCATTGGCCTTATATGATGTGTGCCCTCTGTAGAATGGAGATTGAGGACAAATGTATTGAATGGATGACCTTGCCTTATAAAGAGCCCTGTGCGGCAGTATGGGTCAATGGCATGATGTCTGCAGAATTTCCTATTGGAAGAAGCACTAGAAAGGGTTGCCCACTTTCTTCCCTCCGATTTGCACTCACGCTGCAATCTCTGGCATGTCAGACCTTTGAAAATTCTGATATAAAAGGCTTTAGATCCTCTGGCTCTCCCCTAGTGGTGGAAAAAATCTCCTTGTATGCAGATGATATGCTCCAATATTTAACCCATCATACTACCTCGATCCCTGCAATGTTTCAGATATGCAGGGCACACAGTACCCACTTAGGATACACCATAAATTGGGCAAAATCAGTAATTAACTTGAACTTCCTGACAGAAACAGATCATGTCATCATCTGAAGTTTAGCTGGACAACTGAAAGTGAGAGAGCTATAAATATCTGGGAGTCAATGCACTGCTAAATCCTGTCCGAACCTTGGCAGATAATATAGGCAGGGTTATGTGAGACTTTCAAAAAGATTCTAAACGATGGAAAGTGCTCAGCCTTACATTAATGGGCAGAGCAGCAATGTTTGAGGTGATCATCCCCACAAATTTCTTTATGTACTGTAAAACACTTATTATAAACTTCCTGATGATCTCTTCTCCAAAATTGAAAGAGAGCTCAGAAAGTTCTTATGGAATGAGAAGCATCCCATGATAACTCTACAGACAATGAAATTTTTTTTTTTAATGGAGGTATTACCTTACCTGAGCTTAGAGCATACTACTGAGCCTCTCATCTGTTGATCATCAAAGACTGGGGACATGTGGAGGGAGATCATCCTACTTATGTGCTGGAAAGAGCGCAATTTGGGGGACTCTTCTATTTTCATTACCTTTATGGGGGACAGGAGTGGGATGCCTTCTGCCAGCTTCTCAAGTAGCCATTGAGGTGTGGCACAGAGCCAATAAACATATAGGTTGGATGGACAAAATTACATAGGAAAGCCCTTCACTTTAGCAAGAACATCAACTCCTACACATGCAACACTTTAGATACCTTCAACTGCAAAGTTCATAGAGAGCTGATAAAAAAAAACTGCTGGATCTGCCGGAATACTCGCCCTTGAAAGATAGGCTATTGATGGTGGAAATACTTGAGAAGACGATTTCATCCATATACAAAACTTTCAATAATAATATGCCTGACACCTTAAAAAACCTCAGACACTAGTGGAAGCAGATGTGAGCGAATTGGAAGATGTAGACTGGAAAGCCACTCTCATATTCCCTAAAATCATGGTAAATAACACCAGACTACGTTTCATCCAATTCAAGATACTCCATTGAATTTATTATTCAGAGTGCACCTCCATAGGAAGGGATGGGCCCATTCTCCCCACTGTTTACACTGTAACAACCAGGAAGGGAATTTTTATCACACCCTCTGGACCTGCCCAGTAGTGCGTTGTTTCTGATAATTCATACTGGCTGAGTTAGGAAAGATATTTGAGACACTAATACCAGAAGATCCCACATATGTTTTACTAGGCATACCCTGTAATATAGATTTACCCCCTATGAAAATATTGCATATGAAACAATTATCCATTTAAAAAATCTAATAAAAACATTTATTTAAAAAAAAAGTGAAATTTTGAGGATAATAAAATGCCAACTAGAGCAACTAATATTAGATTAGAATTGGTACCAATATCAGAAGAACTTGGTCAATTAAATGTGTATGAATCAGTTCTAACACAAACTATTCATTCAATTCAAGCAATTGGTTGAATGGAGCCAAAAACATGAAAACTGCCCCCAACAGAACTGAGAGGAAGAGTTGTGTATTTACCTTTAGATTTTTTTTAAAATGTTGACACTGTTGGTATTGAGAAGGATGTAGATCAATCACTCATTATCCTGGTAAATGGAGTGCTCACAAAAAGTAAACAAATCTGGCAAGAATTAGTTGATGTGAATAAAGTAAAAAAGACACATTATATTTGAAAGAAAATAATGTTTTTATAAAAATGTTGACATTATTGGAGGAGTATGTTGTATCAATGATGAAGCATTACAAGCAAGTGGACAAATATAAAAGGTTGATAAGGAGAAATCAGAAGAAATAATTGAGCACTATAGTAGTCATTCACTTCATTCTTTGTTGGGGATGTTATTGATCTGTTTCAAATGAAACAAGCTAGAAGTGCTCCGATGAGTGTGTGGGGAAACATTTCTAGAAGCTTGCTGTTTTCAACAGCTACTTCCCACAGGAGTAGGTAGCCACTATGATTATCGACTTGTACAAATACCAGCAGCTGAATACAGGTCAACAAAGCTAAATTCAGAAGATCCTAGGTTTTGATAACGTATTCCATATATATTTCATCTGTTATTTATCCGTGACCTGTCAGGACTCTCTTATACTGTGAATCACATTCTTAGGCCAGGAGTTAATGTTCAAAATCTTTCAGCAAAGGGGTTGGTGATAAAATACAAGGTAAGGATGAAAATCTAGTGTGCAACTTAATCAATTTGATGGCATGTCAATGTGGGACAAATGAATACTGGTACCGTTGTCATGCAGAACTTAACCCCTTCACTACTAACACTGCTACGCTTTTTTCCCCTCCGGTGCTAAGCCTATTATTGGCTATTTGGGGTAGTTCACGCTTAGGCCCCCATAACTATTTGTTCACATAAACTATTCAGGCCAAATTTGCGTCCTTTTGTTTAAACATCCTGGGAACTCTAATGATACCTAGGGTTTGTGGATTCCCCTGGAGGAGAGTGCAAAATTAGCCAAAATATAGATGAAATGTGGGTTTTCTGGTAAAAAGTGTTGAATAAGAAAATGTCTGTTATTTTCCCTGCAAATAGCAAACATAAAGGGCCTGATTACAACTTTGGAGGACGGTGTTAAACCGTCCCAAAAGTGACGGATATACCACCTACCGTATTACGAGTTCCATAGGATATAATGGACTCGTAATACGGTAGGTGGTATATCCGCCACTTTTGGGACGGTTTAACACCGTCCTCCAAAGTTGTAATCAGGCCCAAAATGTTTTCAGTGCTGAAATCACCATCTTCCAAACTTTCAGGAACATGCAGACTTGAATCAGAAAAACATATTTTTCAACACAGTTTTGGCATTTCACTGCGATACAGCCCATTTTTGCCATTTTTGTGCTTTCAACCTCCTCCCAGTTAGTGGTAGAAATAGGTATGAAAACCATGGTGGATCCTGAAAAGCTATACATTTCTGAAATGTAGATAAGATTTTGAATTCAGAAAGGGGTAATTTGTTTAGATCTTTCAAGGTTTTCTTATATAAACTAACAGTTGAAATAAAAGAAAATATTTAAAATGAGTTAACAAAAACAGTCATTTGTATATGTTTTCATCTGTAACTTTTTATAACAATTGCAGATCTTTGAAAGCAATATACTGTCATGTCCACTGGATCGTTCTGGTTGTGGAGGTATATAGAAATTGTAGGTTCACCAAGAACCCAAGGAACCCAGAACCAATAACTGAGCTGCACCTTGCAATGTTTTTTCGTTGTGTACCAGGCATACAGCAATTAATTTGTTAAAATAGCAAGAGTGAAAAAGAGGTATAAAGGAAACCTATGCAATTCCAAAATGAACACAAGATATGGAGTTAGGGCGCAGTGGTTATTTGCACATCTCTGAATTTGTGGGTATCCATACTAGCATGTGACTTTCTTGGGATGTTTTTCTTACACACTGTTATATTTGATTGGCACACATGCAAAGAAAGACAAAGGGTAATAACACTTGTTCTGCTATTCTGTGCTTCCCTAAGTCTCCCAATAAAAATGGGACCTCACTTGGGTGGGTAGGCCTAATGCCCACAATACGAAATGCCCCAAAAGCAACGCAGACACATCACATTTTTTCACTGAAAACTGATGTTTTTTTAACAAAATGCCTTGCTGTGGATTTTGGGCTGTAGCTCAACCAGCACTTAGGGAAACCTAGCAAAGCTGTACATTTTTACAAATTATACACCTGGGGAATCCAAGGTGCTGTAACGTGTGGGAATCTCACTAGGGTCTGTCACCCAGAATCCTTTGCAAACCTCAACATGTATCTAAAAACACATTTTCCTCATATTTGAGTGATGCAGAGTTCTAGAACCTGAAGGAAGCCACAAACTTCATTCCAACCAGCATTTACAGAAGTCTCCCGATAAAAATATTACCTCACTTGTGCAGGTAGGCCTAGTGCACGAGTCAGGAAATGCCCCAAAATGAAATGAGCAAAAACAACAGATGATGGACGGAATGCAGAGCAAATCAAAAATTCACCCCCAGTCACAGATCTGGGTTTAATCCATCAGTTTTTTTGCTTGCCATGCCATTCCAGTTTGGACCCAGCCATATGTAAATCAGTCTTCACCCTGTTCCACATGGGGACAGTCCAGCCCAAACCGCCAGGCCAGGTCCTCCCTGGACCAGAAAAAAGCACCCTGGGACCAGTTTCAGGGTATCACCCTTCGTCAGCCAGGCTAGCTTGAATCTGATGGCATAGCAAGCACGAGGCCCACGTCCATATGCAAATCGGTCTTGACCCTGTTCCCCATGGAGACAGTCGAGCCCGAACTACCAGGCCTTGAGGACACATTACCTTATTCTACTGAAAACAAATAAGTTATTTGCACTGTGGATTTCAGTCTCTAAATCAGCCACCACCTGGGGAAACCTAGGAAAACTGTACATGTTCTAAAACTAGACACTGGGGAGGATCCAGAGTGGGGTGACTTGTGGGGCTCTCACCAGGTTCTGTCACCCACAATTCTTTGCAAACCTCAAAATATGTCTAAAACACATTTCCCTCACATTTCAGTGAAGCAAAGTTCTGGAATCGGATGGAAGCAAGCAACTTACTTCCACCCAGAATTCCTCCATTCCTGTGTGTGTAGGCCTAATGACCACAACAGGAAATGCCCCAAATCGCAACGTGGATACATCCCATGTTTCCACTGAACACAGATTTGTTTTTTGCAAACCTCAAAACACATTTTTTTCATATTTTGGTGATGCAATGCTATGGACTCTGAGGGGAGCCACAAACATCCTTCCACCCAGCATTCCTCATGTCTTCTGATAAAAAGGTACCACACTTGTGTGGGTAGACCTGGTGCCTGCAACAGGGAAGGCCCAAAACATGCAGAAATTGAGGGGTAACTAAATCGGGTCCAGAAGGGCATTTTGTTTCATACATTTTTGGGTGCACTCTGCTTTGGGCACCCACAGAAGTGGGGCTGAATTTTATTGGTGCAGATGGAGCAATGCTAGGTGGTAGTAATTTTGTGCCTTCATGAGGATTCTGGAATGTTCCAGCTCAGAAATGTTCGGAAAATGCATGATTTCAGCCAAATTTGGAGGATTTGAGGGTATTGTGAGTAAGAGAATGATGTAGGGTGCATGTGAAGCACACCACCCTAGACTCCAGCAGAAGTTTAGTTTTCAGAAATGTCTGAGTTTGGTAGGTTTTACCAGGTGGCAGCTTACCAAGTCCAAAATGTGCTGTGCTCACCATTGGTAGGAGATGCTTTTGTCCGTGGGGGGAGGGCAAAAGACTGCTGCCCCCTTCAGTTATGGTGAGGGGCATAACCATGCCCATGGTGTTGGGCAGCCCTCACACCTCTATTTTTTCTACTAATTCCTTGGCATCTAGTGAGCTGTCTACCCCCCCCGTAGAGGATCGGGGGTAAATACCCCATCTGCCCCCCAGGGGAGCAGAAAGACTTAGGTGGTCATTCTGACCTCGGCGGTAAAAGGCGCCTACCGCCGGTCAGAAATCCTCCATAATCCCGCCGCGGTCGCGGAAACCCGCCACGGTCATTCTGACCCGCAGAAGGCAAACCTCCGAAAATCCGACCGCCACAACAGACCGCCAGACCAGCGGTCGGCGGAAAGGTGGAGGTGACAAAACCTCCACCGTCACGCCAACAGAAATACGCCCATGCCATTACGACCCACGAATCCACGCGGCGGTCATTCAAACGCGGTATTCCATTGGCGGGACACACCGCCGCGGTCAGAATACACACAAACGAACAAAACTCAGCCACATTGGACGATTTGAATCCCACACACCTGATACACATACACACACCACTCCCACACACACAATACAATATAAAACACCCACCCACATCACCCACAAACCCCTACGCTAAAAAATTCGTAAAGAAGGCAAGAGCGAGACACCAGCATCCAAAAAATAACAGCCACAGCCACTCAACACCATCACCCACACACTATCCACAGACAAAACAACACACACCACCACACTCAACTCACTTAAATACACATACTCCACCCCACACATCATACACACCACCCCATGGCACCCCAAAGACAACCCCGCTTCACAGACGAAGAACTCAGGGTCATGGTGGAGGAAATCGTTCGGGTAGAGCCCCAGCTGTTCGGCACACAGATACAATACACCAGCATTGCCCGGAGGACGGAGCTATGGCAGAGGATTGTCGACAGGGTCAACGCAGTGGGACAGCACCCCAGAAATCGGGAAGACATCAGGAAGCGATGGAACGACCTACGGGGGAAGGTGCGTTCCATGGTATCCAGGCACAACATCGCCGTGCAGAAGACTGGCGGAGGACCCCCACCTCAACCCCCACAATTCACATCATGGGAGGAGGAAGTCTTGAACATCCTGCATCCTGACGGCCTCGCAGGAGTCGGCGGAGGAATGGATACTGGTAAGTTGAAGCTTCAATACTGCTTCCCCCCCACCTGCATGCCAAATCAGACCCCAACCCTCACCCCCATCCTCGAACCCCACCCTCACCCCCACCCCCATCCTCACCCCCACCCCCACCCTCACCCCCACCACCATCCTCACCCCCACCACCATCCTCACCCCCACCACCATCCTCACCCCCACCCCAGCACACCTATTCCCCGCCAATGTCTCACCATCACAACCCACACATCCCAAAACCTAGGCCTGCATGCGTCCACTAAGCATGGACACCCATCACCAAAGCATGCCCAATGCATATACACATCCCCCCCACAAGCCACCCTCACCAAAGCCCCCACACACGAATGCCAGCACTTGGGGACACGAGAACCCACAGATACACCCATATGCCACACATTGAAACTATAACCATACCTCTATACCCCTGCAGGACCCGACCGTCAACACACCGCGGCGGAGGGGCCAGAATTCTCCACACCCCCCACCCAAGAGGCCGTCAGCGATGACAGCAGCTCTGTCGACCTGGACACCGATGACCAGCCCGGACCATCGGGGACCTCTGGACAGTCGGTTCCCCTCACACAGGCCCAGGCCACTACAGACCCAAACCCCTCTGGGAACACCAGCACAGCTCCCACCCAGCGGGCCCATGCCTCTGTCTCCAGGGCGCGTCAATCTGCGGTGTGTCTACCACTACAGGGCACCCAGGATAACCCACCACCCCAACAACAACAGGGACCTGGGGGCAGTGGTAGTGGGCACACCGGCCAGGGGGCAGAGGCCCAGGGAAACAGGGGAACTCGGAGGGCAGCTGTGCGACAGGGGGGGGAGGAGAGGCCCAGGGAACCCACTCTCCACGAGGTCCTCACCACCATCATGGGAGCATACAACCGCTCCCAGGAGACGATGGCGACGGTACTGGCCCGGTTCCAGGAGATCCAGGTACTGCAGGAGGAACACTATCGGGGGTACAGGGAGGACATCAGAGCCATCAACACCACCCTGGTTACCATGGTAGGGCTGCTGCAGGACCTCGTCAACAACAGGGCGGACACTGAACAACACCCAAGGGCCCCTGCCACTAGCCTGGACCAAGAACAGCCAACCACCTCCGCCGGCGCTAGTGGACAGGAGGCCCCCGCACAGCAACAGCCCACCAGACCCCCACCTCCTGCAGGAGAAGAACCACCCCGCAAGAGGGCCCTGAGATCTCGCAAGAAGACAGAGTAGGATGTCAAGACCCCCGCCAGCAATGGATACCACCTGATGTCATCCCACTGTCCCACATTGTCACCCTGTCCATCCTTGAACTGCCCATGCTCCATCTCTCCACAGGCCTCTGGACAATGCACCTGTGTGACTGTTACTCTGGACTCTGCCATGGACATTCCTTCACCATAGCCCCCACCCACTTGAAACCACCCATCCCATTTTGAGCACTTAAATAAACACCTATTTTGCACCAAAATATCTGGAGTCTGGCTGTGATTTCAATATATTGTAATTGACATGACAGTGCAAATATGTCCTTGTACATGGTGAAGTCAACAAACAGCTGCCACAAAGCTGTAGTCCATGGGGAAACGAAGCACAGGACTCGTAGTGGGGACCCCAGATCTGAAATAGGGAGGGAAAAGCCAAAACTCAGTCATCATACACTGGGGCAAATAGACAGGCAGCAGAGATGCTGGAGAGTAGTTAACATTTACTAAATTATCTTTGAAATGTTACCTGTGTCCTATTGGAAGTACTGTTCAATGATTCTGTCCCTGTTGTCTGTTTCAGCCCCGTCGTCTTCCTCCTCGTCACTCTCCTCAGGTTCCACCGCTGCCACAACACCACCGTCTCGACCATCCTCCTGCAGGAAAGGCACCTGGCGGCGCAAAGCCAGGTTGTGAAGCATGCAGCAGGCCACGATGATGTGATACACCTTCTTAGGTGAGTACATTAGGGATCCACCTGTCATATGCAGGCACCGAAACCTGGCCTTTAGGAGGCCAAAGGTGCGTTCGATCACCCTCCTAGTACGCCCATGGGCCTCATTTACCGTTCCTCTGCCCTGGTCCGGGGATTCCTTACTGGGGTCAGTAGCCACGACAGGTTGGGGTACCCAGAGTCCCCCACTAGCCATACACGGTGTCTCTGTAGCTGTTCCATCACGTAAGGGATGCTGCTATTCCTGAGGATGTAGGCGTCATGCACTGACCCTGGGAATTTGGCATTTACATGCGAGATGTACTGGTCAGCCAAACACACCACCTGGATGTTCATTGAATGGTAATTTTTTCTGTTCCTGTACACCTGCTCCCTGTCTCTTGGGGGAACCAAAGCCACATGGGTCCCATCAATGGCACCAATTACGTTGGGAATATGTCCAAGGGCGTAGAAATCACCCTTCACTGTAGCCAATTCGCCCACCTCAGGGAAAATGATGTAGCTCCTCACGGATTTCATCAGGGCAGACAACACTCTGGATAACACCTTCGAAAACATGGGCTGAGACATCCCAGAAGCAATTCCCACGGTTGTCTGAAATGACCCACTTGCCAAGAAATGGAGTACTGACATGACCTGCACCAGAGGGGGAATCCCTGTGGGTTGGCGGATGGGGGACATCAGGTCGGGCTCCAGCTGGGCACACAGTTCATGGATAGTGGCACGGTTAAGACGGTAGGTCAGGATAATGTGGCGTTCTTCCATTGTCGACAGGTCCACCAGCGGTCGGTACACGGGAGGATTCATC
This sequence comes from Pleurodeles waltl, assembly GCF_031143425.1. Classification (NCBI taxonomy): domain Eukaryota; kingdom Metazoa; phylum Chordata; class Amphibia; order Caudata; family Salamandridae; genus Pleurodeles; species Pleurodeles waltl. The sequence goes on from NC_090437.1 coordinate 837,405,288, forward strand.
CGTCTCCTCGCCCAACCCAGCGGACGGTGCCTAGGAAGGACAACATGGAGCACACAGTCAAGCAACCCACAGGTACGTACTCACAGCTAGCACAGTATACGATTCTCTATGCAGTGAATGGCGTGTCTGAGTGGCTATGCAAGGCCTAGGCCTGTGTGACGCAGTTGAAATTGAGCCATGTGGGCCCTGGAAATGGCGGCTGCCTGACCTGTGAAGTGTGACAATGGGATGTGAGGTCAATGCGCTGGCGTGGCACACCGCGGCGGGCGGCGGGCGAAGACCGCGGCGCAAAGCCGCATTGGTTAACATTGAAGCCTATGGGTTTCAGGAGCCAATGGCGAAGGGCGCCGGCGGTGGCGGGACGCACCGCCGCGGTACGCACCGCCGCGGACGTCACCGCCATTTTGTATCTACTTATCCACTTGCGACTTGAACTTTCACAGGAGAGGACCTATACTGCAAGTGTTGCTGTGACCTCGGTCTGGAAGGGACAATGGCTGCTGCGCCTGGGGAAAGGGCCCCTGCCTTCACTGGAGAGGAGTTGGAGAAACTTGTGGATGGGGTCCTCCCCCAGTATGCGCTACTCTACGGTCCTCCAGACCAACAAGTGAGTTTAATTCAATATGGATTTGGGGCCACTGGCTGGCTTGGGGGCCTGGCGGGGGGCCTGGCGGGGATGGGGGGCATGTTGGGCCTGGCGGGGGTCCTGGCGGGGGGCCTGGCGGGGATGGGGGCATGTTGGGCCTGGCGGGGGGCCTGGCGGGGATGGGGGGCATGTTGGGCCTGGCGGGGGTTCTGGCGGGGGGCCTGGCGGGGATGGGGGGCATGTTGGGCCTGGCGGGGGTCCTGGCGGGGGGCCTGGCGGGGATGGGGGGCATGTTGGGCCTGGCGGGGGTCCTGGCGGGGGGCCTGGCGGGGATGGGGGGCATGTTGGGCCTGGCGGGGGGCATGGCGGGGGGCCTGGCGGGGATGGGGGGCATGTTGGGCCTGGCGGGGGGCATGGCTGGGGGCCTGGCGGGGATGGGGGGCGTTGGGCCACTGGAAAGGAAAATGCTGACAAACTTGAACGTGGTATTTCTCCCTCCCTGTACGTGTCATATAGGTCCGCGCCCATGAGAAGATCGGGATTTGGCGTGCCATCGCCAAGGAAGTCCGGACCCTGGGGGTCCACCATCGACGGGGCACCCACTGCCGCAAGAGGTGGGAGGACATCCGCCGCGGGACCAAGAAGACCGCCGAGTCTCTGCTGGGGATGGCCTCCCAACGTAGGCGGGGTGCCTGCCGTCAACTGAGCCCCCTGATGTTCCGGATCCTGGCGGTGGCCTACCCTGAATTGGATGGGCGCATGAGGGCAGCACAGCAGACACAAGGGGGTGAGTACAAGCATTATCTACTCTGTTGTCGCGCAGTGGAGGTGTCTGGTTGGGGGAGGAGGGCTGGGGGTCCCCCTAGGCCAGGGCGATATCTGTAGGCTGGGCACCCCCGTAAGCCCCTGTGTCCCCAGCCACCACCCTCAGTAGTTTGTCAGTACAGCCATCCCTGGGCCGTGTCATCCATGGGTGCAGTTGTCAACTCTAGGCGTGTAGGGCATGTTCCACGGAATGCGTAGCGGACCCCAAGTGCGCAACTTAGTGCAGGGGGCATCTGTGTCTGTCATGTCCGCTAACTGTACCGGAGATCCATGTACTCAATATCCCTTTATTTCTCTCTCCCCCCCCCCTTTTTGTTTGTCTTTCTGTGCTTGTGTGCATCAGCATCATCAGGCGGAGGAGAAGTGGCATCGGGGCAGGAGGGAGCTGCATCTCACATGGCCCAGGAGGGCCATGCCACAGAGTCAGACTGGACCAGTGAGACGGAGGGCGAGGGGAGCTCCACGACGGGGACGACTGGACCCTGCAGCGACACGGACACGTCCTCGGAAGGGGGCTCCCTTGCGGGGGTGGCACCATCCGTGCCCCCCGCCATTACAGGTACAGCCGCCACCCAGCGCACCATCTCCGCCCTCCCAGCAGCCCCTCAGCGTTCGCCCCGTGCCCGCTCTGCCAGGAAGCCGGGCATCTCCTTCGCCCCAGGCACCTCAGGCCCTGCCCCTGTTACCCCCGCTGCCCTCAGTGAGGAGGTCATTGACCTCCTCCGAACGCTCATTGTTGGGCAGACTACCCTTTTGAATGCCATCCAGGGGGTGGAGAGGGAGGTTCATCGCAGCAATGCGTACCTGGAGGGCATTCATTCGGGTCAGGCTGCCCATCAGCGATCGTTCCAGGCTCTGGCCTCAGCACTGACGGCAGCCATTGTCCCTGTCTCCTGCCTGCCTCTACTAACTCCCTCCTCCCAGTCTCCTGTTCCTCTGCCTGTCCCACCCACACCATCAGACCAGCCTGCACACACCTCAACACCCAAGAGAAGCTCATCCAAACATAAGCACCACAGATCACGCAGACATTCACACACGCAACATTCCGATGCAGACATGCCAACAGTCACTACCACCTGTGTGACCCCCACCTCCTCGTCTCCCTCCTCCCTCCCTGTGACGTCTACACTCACACCTCCATTCAGCTCACCATCAGCCAGTGTTTCCATCACCAGCACACCCTCCACTCCAGTCCGCACACGTGCAGTCACCACCCCCACTGCCATTTACACGTCCCCTGTGTCCTCTCCCACTGTGTCTGTCACCCCCTCTTCCACACCACACAAACGCAGCCACCCACCCACCCAACAGCCATCCACCTCACGACAGCCTATCCCTCCTGCACCTGCACCCAAAGACAGCAAACGTGACTCACCTAGAACCACATCCTCTCCCTCCACTCCCATTCCCACTGTACCTACCACTCTCCATTGTCCCAAGAAGCTCTTCCTCGCCACTACTAACTTCTTTCCTGACCCTGAGCCCCCCCCTCCTTCTCGTCGGGGTAAGAAGAGCACCTCAGCCACCACCAGCCCTGCAGCCCCCTTGACAAGGGTGCAGGGGTATTGGAGCCCGCCAGCCCGCATGTCTGGATCTTCGCCCAGCAGCAAGGGGACAGCCAGCCCACCCCCTGGGAAGAGGAGCAGAAGGCGGAAGGGGCGCCGCAGGAGCCCGCCTTCTACATCCCCCCCGGACACCACCCAGAGACAGTCACCAGCCACAGCTCCAAAGGGAGGAAAGGGCCACAGGCCCACGACTAAGGAGGGCAAGGGCAGCAAGTCGGAGAGGTCAGGCAGCAGGCCTGCTGCCCAGGAGGAGCCCACAACCCCCATAGCCGCTGCCCCGGGAGGAACCGGCACAGCTGCCCCGGGAGAGCCCACCACCCCCATAGCCGCTGCCCAGGGAGGACCCAGCCCAGCTGGCCAGGAGGGCCCCACCACCCACAGTCCAGGTGGGCAGTGAAGGAGCACCATCCCCGCTGCCCAGGAGGGCACCACCAGGCAATTAGCAGTTGGCCATAGACCGGCCACCGTCTCAAGAACCGCTGAACTGGGCCCTTCAGGGCAAGGACCGCTGAACTGGGCCCCGTCGTCTCAAGAACCGCTGAACTGGGCCCTTCAAGGCAAGGAGCGCTGAACTGGGCCCCGCCGTCTCAAGAACCGCTGAACTGGGCCCTTCAGGGCAAGGACCGCTGAACTGGGCCCCGCCGTCTCAAGAACCGCTGAACTGGGCCCTTCAAGGCAAGGAGCGCTGAACTGGGCCCCGCCGTCTCAAGAACCGCTGAACTGGGCCCTTCAGGGCAAGGACCGCTGAACTGGGCCCCGCCGTCTCAAGAACCGCTGAACTGGGCCCTTCAAGGCAAGGAGCACTGAACTGGGCCCCGCCGTCTCAAGAACCGCTGAACTGGGCCCTTCAAGGCAAGGAGCGCTGAACTGGGCCCCGCCGTCTCAAGAACCGCTGAACTGGGCCCCGCCGTCTCACGCACCGCTCCGCTGGGCCCCGCCGTCTCACGCACCGCTCCGCTGGGCCCCGCCGTCTCAAGAACCGCTGAACTGGGCCCCGACGTCTCAAGAACCGCTTAACTGGGCCCTTCAGGGCAAGGACCGCTGAACTGGGCCCCGCCGTCTCACGCACCGCTCCGCTGGGCCCCGCCGTCTCAAGAACCGCTGAACTGGGCCCTTCAAGGCAAGGAGCGCTGAACTGGGCCCCGCCGTCTCAAGAACCGCTGAACTGGGCCCGCCGTCTCACGCACCGCTCCGCTGGGCCCCGCCGTCTCAAGAACCGCTGAACTGGGCCCCGACGTCTCAAGAACCGCTTAACTGGGCCCTTCAGGGCAAGGACCGCTGAACTGGGCCCCGCCGTCTCAAGCACCGCTCCGCTGGGCCCCGCCGTCTCAAGAACCGCTCCGCTGGGCCCCGCCGTCTCACGCACCGCTCCGCTGGGCCCCGCCGTCTCAAGAACCGCTGAACTGGGCCCCGCCGTCTCAGGAACCGCTGAACTGGGCCCTTCAAGGCAAGAACCGCTGGCCCTTTGGCAGACGTGGCAGGGCAGGATCTATCTCGGGCAGGGCTGTAGGATGTCCTCTGGCCAACTTGCCTCCTCCAGTGGCAGTGGGGTCTGTTATGGACTGTGGCTTTGCTCTCCCCAGGATGGCCCAGTGGGCAGGCCACCCACTGTATGGACTGTATGGACTGTGGCTTTGCTCTCCCCAGGATGGCCCAGTGGGCAGGCCACCCACTGTATGGACTGTTTGGACTGTGGCTTTGCTCTCCCCAGGATGGGCCAGTGGTCATGGAGTCCCCTCGTGGATCTGGCGTCGTGTACTCAAGTGGCTGAGGTGCCCCCCCTTCCCTTCCCCCTGAGGTGCCTGTCCTATTTTCTTTCTAATGCCCCTGCAGTGTTCTCTCCGTGGAGTTCTTGTCGTGGGACTGGGCCTTGCCCCTTTGCACAGGACCCCTGTGATCCACGGACAGTGGTTGGACTACATTTAGTAGCTGTATATATTTTGTACATAGTTTATTTATTTATTGGGATTACTGGTGTACATATTTCAATATATCTGCCCGTTTATGATCTCTTTTTTTGGTCTTTGCATTATTTTGGAGGGGGGTGGTTTGTGGGTTGTGACAGTGATCTGTGGGAATGCATTGATGTGTGTGTTGTAGTGGGTGTGGGTGGGTGGGTGTGTGCCGGTAATCTTTTCCCTCCCCTGTGTCATAGGTGCAGTACTCACCGATGTCTTCCGCGCCGCCGGGCGTGCTCCTGGTATATGAGCAGGAATAGGAGTGCGGGGATGACCTGCAACTCTGGTTCCATACTGCCGGAATCTCGCGTGGAGTGCGTAGAGGTGAGCGTTTTCCCGTTCGTAGTCTGTTTCCGCCGTGTTCTTATCGGCGGTGCTCCCGCCCCGGAAAAGGTGGCAGATTGGTGGGTCGTAATAGGGTGGGCGGTACATTGTCTGCCGCCTGGCTGTTGGCGGGAACCGCCGCGCTGTTTGTTTGTACCGCTGTGGTGGGCGGAGTGTTAAGTTGGCGGGCTGTGTTGGCGGTTCCCGCCAGGGTCAGAATTGCATATTTTAGACCGCCGGCCTGTTGGCGGCTTGGCCGCCGCTTTATCACCGACCGCCAGGGTCAGAATGAGGGCCTTAGGGTCTTATTTTGAGTTTGGTGAATGGGGAAGCCCATCTGCCAAACTCCTGACAGGGTGGCCATCACCTGTGCATCGACCTCCCCGCCTGAGTCATTATGAGGTTCCAGCTAGGTCGGCAGGCGGAAACCTGAGTTTGTGCCCGCCGGCCTAGTGGGAAACAGGTTACAGCATTGTCTCTGGCTCGTAATCGAGCCGACTGCAATGCTGTAGCCAGCAGGGTGCACCAGCACCCACGCAATGTTCACTGTCTGCAAACAAGACAGTAAACATTGTGATGGTGCTGCACACGGGCCCCTGCATTTGTTCTCCACCAGCCTTTTTATGGTGGTGTTACCACTATGAAAAGGCTGGCGGAGAACAAGGTCATAATCCGCAGGGCAGTGCTGCTTACAGCACTGCCCGAATGGATTACGATCTCGTCTACTGCCAGGCCACTAGGATCCATGATCCTGCCGGAACTGGTGGTTCCCTGGGGGTCTACCTTCCAGGGTTGTAATATGGCGGTGAGATCACTGCGGATGAGGCCGTCATGACCGCCACCACCCCCTTTGCCTCCATGCCCCACCCATATTTTTTTTTGCAATCTTCCCTGGTGTTTAGTGAGCTTTCTGCCCACCCAGGGGCAGATCAGGGGTAATAACCCCAATCTGCCCCTCTAAGGGGGGTTAGAAAGACTGTGTCCCTTTTTAGGAGGAGGGGCATTGCAATGCCCATTGTGAGCATCCAACCCCTACACTAACAGAATAAATTGTCCCTGGAGTTTTGTGGGTTTTCTGCACCCCTGTGGGGGTTGATCAGGTGTAATACTCCCCCATCTGCCTCCCAGGAGGCAGAAAGACTGTGCGCATGTGTGTTTGGAAAGGGTGGGGACACTATCATGCACATTTTGGGCAGCCTCCAACCCCTACATATGCAAAAAAAATCCCTGGTGCATAATGAGCTTCCTGCCACCCCCAGGGGGCACATTGGGGCTACTGCCCTGTCTGCCCCTCAGGGACAGAAAGACTTTGGTCCCCATTTATATGGGGTAGGGGCTTGGCCATTCTCATGGTGGGTGGTCCCCACCCCTCCTTCATGAAAATAAGTCACTAGTGTCTAGTGGGCTTTCTGCCTCCGGGGAGGGCAGAATGTGGGCTATTGCCTCCATCTGCCTGGCAGGGTGACAGAAAGACTGTACCAAATTTAGGAAGGGGTGGCGGCCTTACAGTGCCCATTTAAGTTGACCCAACCACTACAAGCATGTAAAAAAATGAATCCCTTAGCTCCTAGTGGGCTTTCTGCCTCCCCCCCAGGGCTGATCAGGGGCTATTCCTCCATTTGCTCCCAGAGGAAGCAGAAAGGATGAAAATGGCCAAAAGATATTGGGGGAGCAAGAGCCCTTTACCAAGGGGCCACTCCTCCATCGTGTCCACTGGAGTACATCCCTGCTTGGGAATCACCCTCAATGGGTGATCCCCAAGCAGGTATCCACTTCGGAAGGGTATCTTTAGAAAGGGGTAGATTGTCCCTGCCATGGAAAGGGTTAAATGTATGCCCCGAAACTTAGGTCCACCTTCTTGGTTGATAACACTTAGGCCCTCATTCTGACCCTGGCGGTCGGTGATAAAGCGGCGGCCAAGCCGCCAACAGGCCGGCAGTCTAAAATATGCAATTCTGACCCTGGCGGGAACCGCCAACACAGCCCGCCGTATTAACACTCCGCCCGCCACGGCGGTACAAACAAACAGCGCGGCGGTCCCCGCCAACAGCCAGGCGGCAGACAATGTACCGCCCACCCTATCACGACCCACCAATCCGCCACCTTTTCCGGGGCGGGAGCACCGCCGATAAGAACACGGCGGAAACAGACTACGAACGGGAAAACGCTCACCTCTACGCACTCCACGCGAGATTCCGGCAGTATGGAACCAGAGTTGCAGGTCATCCCCGCACTCCTATACCTGCTCATATACCAGGAGCACGCCCGGCGGCGCGGAAGACATCGGTGAGTACTGCACCTACGACACAGGGGAGGGAAAAGATTACCGGCACACACCCACCCACCCACACCCACTACAACACACACATCAATGCATTCCCACAGATCACTGTCACAACCCACAAACCACCCCCCTCCGAAATAATGCAAAGACCAAAATAAGAGATCATAAACGGGCAGATATATTGAAATATGTACACCAGTAATCCCAATAAATAAATAAACTATTTACAAAATATACACAGCTACTAAATGTAGTCCAACCACTGTCCGTGGATCACAGGGGTCCTGTGCAAAGGGGCAAGGCCCAGTCCCACGACAAGAACTCCACGGAGAGAACACTGCAGGGGCATCAGAAAGAAAATAGGACAGGCACCTCAGGGGGAAGGGAAGGGGGGGCACCTCAGCCACTTGAGTACACGACGCCAGATCCACGAGGGGACTCCATGACCACTGGGCCATCCTGGGGAGTGCTAAGCCACAGTCCATACAGTCCATACAGTGGGTGGCCTGCCCACTGGGCCATCCTGGGGAGAGCAAAGCCACAGTCCAAACAGTCCATACAGTGGGTGGCCTGCCCACTGGGCCATTCTGGGGAGTGCAAAGCCACTGTCCATACAGTCCATACAGTGGGTGGCCTGCCCACTGGGCCATCCTGGGGAGTGCAAAGCCACTGTCCATACAGTCCATACAGTGGGTGGCCTGCCCACTGGGCCATCCTGGGGAGAGCAAAGCCACTGTCCAAACAGTCCATACAGTGGGTGGCCTGCCCACTGGGCCATTCTGGGGAGTGCGAAGCCACAGTCCATACAGTCCATACAGTGGGTGGCCTGCCCACTGGGCCATCCTGGGGAGTGCGAAGCCACTGTCCATACAGTCCATACAGTGGGTGGCCTTCCCACTGGGCCATCCTGGGGAGAGCAAAGCCACTATCCAAACAGTCAATACAGTGGGTGGCCTGCCCACTGGGCCATCCTGGGGAGAGCAAAGCCACAGTCCAAACAGTCCATACAGTGGGTGGCCTGCCCACTGGGCCAACCTGGGTAGAGCAAAGCCACAGTCCATACAGTCCATACAGTGGGTGGCCTGCCCACTGGGCCATCCTGGGGAGAGCAAAGCCACAGTCCAAACAGTCCATACAGTGGGTTGCCTGCCCACTGGGCCATCCTGGGGAGTGCAAAGCCACGGTCCATACAGTCCATAACAGACCCCACTGCCACTGGAGGAGGCAAGTTGGCCAGAGGACATCCTGCAGCCCTGCCCGAGATAGATCCTGCCCTGCCACGTCTGCCAAAGGGCCAGCGGTTCTTGCCTTGAAGGGCCCAGTTCAGCGGTTCTTGAGACGGCGGGGCCCAGCGGAGCGGTTCATGAGACGGCGGGGCCCAGTTCAGCGGTTCTTGAGACGGCGGGGCCCAGTTCAGCGCTCCTTGCCTTGAAGGGCCCAGTTCAGCGGTTCTTGAGACGGCGGGGCCCAGCGGAGCGGTTCATGAGACGGCGGGCCCAGTTCAGCGGTTCTTGAGACGGCGGGGCCCAGTTCAGCGCTCCTTGCCTTGAAGGGCCCAGTTCAGCGGTTCTTGAGACGGCGGGGCCCAGCGGAGCGGTGCTTGAGACGGCGGGGCCCAGTTCAGCGGTTCTGGAGACGGCGGGGCCCAGTTCAGCGCTCCTTGCCTTGAAGGGCCCAGTTCAGCGGTTCTTGAGACGGCGGGGCCCAGCGAAGCGGTTCATGAGACGGCGGGGCCCAGTTCAGCGGTTCTGGAGACGGCGGGCCCAGTTCAGCGCTCCTTGCCTTGAAGGGCCCAGTTCAGCGGTTCTTGAGACGGCGGGGCCCAGCGGAGCAGTGCTTGAGACGGCGGGGCCCAGTTCAGCGGTTCTGGAGACGGCGGGGCCCAGTTCAGCGCTCCTTGCCTTGAAGGGCCCAGTTCAGCGGTTCTTGAGACGGCGGGCCCAGTTCAGCGCTCCTTGCCTTGAAGGGCCCAGTTCAGCGGTTCTTGAGACGGCGGGGCCCAGCGGAGCGGTTCTTGAGACGGCGGGGCCCAGTTCAGCGGTTCTTGAGACGGCGGGGCCCAGTCCAGCGCTCCTTGCCTTGAAGGGCCCAGTTCAGCGGTTCTTGAGACGGCGGGGCCCAGCGGAGCGGTGCTTGAGACGGCGGGGCCCAGTTCAGCGGTTCTGGAGACGGCGGGGCCCAGTTCAGCGGTTCTGGAGACGGCGGCCGGTCTATGGCCAACTGCTCATTGCCTGGTGGTGCCCTCCTGGGCAGCGGGGATGGTGCTCCTTCAATGCCCACCTGGGCTGTGGGTGGTGGGGCCCTCCTGGCCAGCTGGGCTGGGTCCTCCCTGGGCAGCGGCTATGGGGGTGGTGGGCTCTCCCGGGGCAGCTGTGCCGGTTCCTCCCGGGGTAGCGGCTATGGGGGTTGTGGGCTCCTCCTGGGCAGCAGGCCTGCTGCCTGACCTCTCCGACTTGCTGCCCTTGCCCTCCTTAGTCGTGGGCCTGTGGCCCTTTCCTCCCTTTGGAGCTGTGGCTGGTGACTGTCTCTGGGTGGTGTCCGGGGGGGATGTAGAAGGCGGCCTCCTGCGGCGCCCCTTCCGCCTTCTGCTCCTCTTCCCAGGGGGTGGGCTGGCTGTCCCCTTGCTGCTGGGCGAAGATCCAGACATGCGGGCTGGCGGGCTCCAATACCCCTGCACCCTTGTCAAGGGGGCTGCAGGGCTGGTGGTGGCTGAGGTGCTCTTCTTACCCCGACGAGAAGGAGGGGGGGGCTCAGGGTCAGGAAAGAAGTTAGTAGTGGCGAGGAAGAGTTTCTTGGGACAATGGAGAGTGGGAGGTACAGTGGGAATGGGAGTGGAGGGAGAGGATGTGGTTGTAGGTGAGTCACGTTTGCTGTCTTTGGGTGCAGGTGCAGGAGGGATAGGCTGTCGTGAGGTGGATGGCTGTTGGGTGGGTGGCTGCGTTTGTGTGGTGTGGAAGAGGGGGTGACAGACACAGTGGGAGAGGACACAGGGGACGTGTAAATGGCAGTGGGGGTGGTGACTGCACGTGTGCGGACTGGAGTGGAGGGTGTGCTGGTGATGGAAACACTGGCTGATGGTGAGGTGAATGGAGGTGTGAGTGTAGACGTCACAGGGAGGGAGGAGGGAGACGAGGAGGTGGGGGTCACAGAGGTGGTAGTGACTGTTGGCATGTCTGCATCGGAATGTTGCGTGTGTGAATGTCTGCGTGATCTGTGGTGCTTATGTTTGGATGAGCTTCTCTTGGGTGTTGAGGTGTGTGCAGGCTGGTCTGATTGTGTGGGTGGGACAGTCAGAGGAACAGGAGACTGGGAGGAGGAAGTTAGTAGAGGGAGGCAGGAGACAGGGACAATGGCTGCCGTCAGTGCTGAGGCCAGAGCCTGGAACGATCGCTGATGGGCAGCCTGACCCGAATGAATGCCCTCCAGGTACGCATTGCTGCGATGAACCTCCCTCTCCACCCCCTGGATGGCATTCAAAAGGGTAGTCTGCCCAACAATGAGTGTTCGGAGGAGGTCAATGACCTCCTCACTGAGGGCAGCGGGGGTAACAGGGGCAGGGCCTGAGGTGCCTGGGGCGAAGGAGATGCCCGGCTTCCTGGCAGAGCGGGCACGGGGCGAACGCTGAGGGGCTGCTGGGAGGGCGGAGATGGTGCGCTGGGTGGCGGCTGTACCTGTAATGGCGGGGGGCACGGATGGTGCCACCCCCGCAAGGGAGCCCCCTTCCGAGGACGTGTCCGTGTCGCTGCAGGGTCCAGTCGTCCCCGTCGTGGAGCTCCCCTCGCCCTCCGTCTCACTGGTCCAGTCTGACTCTGTGGCATGGCCCTCCTGGGCCATGTGAGATGCAGCTCCCTCCTGCCCCGATGCCACTTCTCCTCCACCTGATGATGCTGATGCACACAAGCAGAGAAAGACAAACAAAAAGGGGGGGGGGGGAGAGAGAAATAAAGGGATATTGAGTACATGGATCTCCGGTACAGTTAGCGGACATGACAGACACAGATGCCCCCTGCACTAAGTTGCGCACTTGGGGTCCGCTACGCATTCCGTGGAACATGCCCTACACGCCTAGAGTTGACAACTGCACCCATGGATGACACGGCCCAGGGATGGCTGTACTGACAAACTACTGAGGGTGGTGGCTGGGGACACAGGGGCTTACGGGGGTGCCCAGCCTACAGATATCGCCCTGGCCTAGGGGGACCCCCAGCCCTCCTCCCCCACCCAGACACCTCCACTGCGCGACAACAGAGTAGATAATGCTTGTACTCACCCCCTTGTGTCTGCTGTGCTGCCCTCACGCGCCCATCCAAATCAGGGTAGGCCACCGCCAGGATCCGGAACATCAGGGGGCTCAGTTGACGGCAGGCACCCCGCCTACGTTGGGAGGCCATCCCCAGCAGAGACTCGGCGGTCTTCTTGGTCCCGCGGCGGATGTCCTCCCACCTCTTGCGGCAGTGGGTGCCCCGTCGATGGTGGACCCCCAGGGTCCGGACTTCCTTGGCGATGGCACGCCAAATCCCGATCTTCTCATGGGCGCGGACCTATATGACACGTACAGGGAGGGAGAAATACCACGTTCAAGTTTGTCAGCATTTTCCTTGCCAGTGGCCCAACGCCCCCCATCCCCGCCAGGCCCCCCGCCATGCCCCCCGCCAGGCCCAACATGCCCCCCATCCCCTCCATGCCCCCCGCCATGCCCCCGCCAGGCCCAACATGCCCCCCATCCCCGCCAGGCCCCCCGCCATGCCCCCCGCCAGGCCCAACATGCCCCCCATCCCCGCCAGGCCCCCCGCCATGCCCAACATGCCCCCCATCCCCGCCAGGCCCCCCCGCCAGGCCCAACATGCCCCCCATCCCCGCCAGGCCCCCCGCCATGCCCCCCGCCAGGCCCAACATGCCCCCCATCCCCGCCAGGCCCCCCGCCATGCCCAACATGCCCCCCATCCCCGCCAGGCCTCCCGCCAGGCCCAACATGCCCCCCATCCCCGCCAGGCCCCCCGCCATGCCCCCCGCCAGGCCCAACATGCCCCCCATCCCCGCCAGGCCCCCCGCCATGCCCCCCGCCAGGCCCAACATGCCCCCCATCCCCGCCATGCCCCCCGCCATGCCCCCCGCCAGGCCCAACATGCCCCCCATCCCCGCCAGGCCCCCCGCCATGCCCCCCGCCAGGCCCAACATGCCCCCCATCCCCGCCAGGCCCCCCGCCATGCCCCCCGCCAGGCCCAACATGCCCCCCATCCCCGCCAGGCCCCCCGCCATGCCCAACATGCCCCCCATCCCCGCCAGGCCCCCCGCCAGGCCCAACATGCCCCCCATCCCCGCCAGGCCCCCCGCCATGCCCCCCGCCAGGCCCAACATGCCCCCCATCCCCGCCAGGCCCCCAAGTCAGCCAGTGGCCCCAAATCCAGATTGAATTAAACTCACTTGTTGGTCTGGAGGACCGTAGAGTAGCGCATACTGGGGGAGGACCCCATCCACAAGTTTCTCCAACTCCTCTCCAGTGAAGGCAGGGGCCCTTTCCCCAGGCGCAGCAGCCATTGTCCCTTCCAGACCGAGGTCACAGCAACACTTGCAGTATAGGTCCTCTCCTGTGAAAGTTCAAGTCGCAAGTGGATAAGTAGATACAAAATGGCGGTGACGTCCGCGGCGGTGCGTACCGCGGCGGTGCGTCCCGCCACCGCCGGCGCCCTTCGCCATTGGCTCCTGAAACCCATAGGCTTCAATGTTAACCAATGCGGCTTTGCGCCGCGGTCTTCGCCCGCCGCCCGCCGCGGTGTGCCACGCCAGCGCATTGACCTCACATCCCATTGTCACACTTCACAGGTCAGGCAGCCGCCATTTCCAGGGCCCATATGGCTCAATTTCAACTGCGTCACACAGGCCTAGGCCTTGCATAGCCACTCAGACACGCCATTCACTGCATAGAGAATCGTTTACTGTGCTAGCTGTGAGTACGTACCTGTGGGTTGCTTGACTGTGTGCTCCATGTTGTCCTTCCTAGGCACCGTCCGCTGGGTTGGGCGAGGAGACGGATGAATCCTCCCGTGTACCGACCGCTGGTGGACCTGTCGACAATGGAAGAACGCCACATTATCCTGACCTACCGTCTTAACCGTGCCACTATCCATGAACTGTGTGCCCAGCTGGAGCCCGACCTGATGTCCCCCATCCGCCAACCCACAGGGATTCCCCCTCTGGTGCAGGTCATGTCAGTACTCCATTTCTTGGCAAGTGGGTCATTTCAGACAACAGTGGGAATTGCTTCTGGGATGTCTCAGCCCATGTTTTCGAAGGTGTTATCCAGAGTGTTGTCTGCCCTGATGAAATCCGTGAGGAGCTACATCATTTTCCCTGAGGTGGGCGAATTGGCTACAGTGAAGGGTGATTTCTACGCCCTTGGACATATTCCCAACGTAATTGGTGCCATTGATGGGACCCATGTGGCTTTGGTTCCCCCAAGAGACAGGGAGCAGGTGTACATGAACAGAAAAAATTACCATTCAATGAACATCCAGGTGGTGTGTTTGGCTGACCAGTACATCTCGCATGTAAATGCCAAATTCCCAGGGTCAGTGCATGACGCCTACATCCTCAGGAATAGCAGCATCCCTTACGTGATGGAACAGCTACAGAGACACCGTGTATGGCTAGTGGGGGACTCTGGGTACCCCAACCTGTCGTGGCTACTGACCCCAGTAAGGAATCCCCGGACCAGGGCAGAGGAACGGTACAATGAGGCCTATGGGCGTACTAGGAGGGTGATCGAACGCACCTTTGGCCTCCTAAAGGCCAGGTTTAGGTGCCTGCATATGACAGGTGGATCCCTAATGTACTCACCTAAGAAGGTGTGTCACATCATCGTGGCCTGCTGCATGCTTCACAACCTGGCTTTGCGCCGCCAGGTGCCTTTCCTGCAGGAGGATGGTCGAGACGGTGGTGTTGTGGCAGCGGTGGAACCTGAGGAGAGTGACGAGGAGGAAGACGACGGGGCTGAAACAGACAACAGGGACAGAATCATTGAACAGTACTTCCAATAGGACACAGGTAACATTTCAAAGATAATTTAGTAAATGTTAACTACTCTCCTGCATCTCTGCTGCCTGTCTATTTGCCCCAGTGTATGATGACTGAGTTTTGGCTTTTCCCTCCCTATTTCAGATCTGGGGTCCCCACTACGAGTCCTGTGCTTCGTTTCCCCATGGACTACAGCTTTGTGGCAGCTGTTTGTTGACTTCACCATGTACAAGGACATATTTGCACTGTCATGTCAATTACAATATATTGAAATCACAGCCAGACTCCAGATAGTTTTGTGCAAAATAGGTGTTTATTTAAGTGCTCAAAATGGGATGGGTGGTTTCAAGTGGGTGGGGGCTATGGTGAAGGAATGTCCATGGCAGAGTCCAGAGTAACAGTCACACATGTGCATTGTCCAGAGGCCTGTGGAGAGATGGAGCATGGGCAGTTCAAGGATGGACAGGGTGACAATGTGGGACAGTGGGATGACATCAGGTGGTATCCATTGCTGGCGGGGGTCTTGACATCCTACTCTGTCTTCTTGCGAGATCTCAGGGCCCTCTTGCGGGGTGGTTCTTCTCCTGCAGGAGGTGGTGGTCTGGTGGGCTGCTGCTGTGCGGGGGCCTCCTGTCCACTAGCGCCGGCGGAGGTGGTTGGCTGTTCTTGGTCCAGGCTAGTGGCAGGGGCCCTTGGGTGTTGTTGAGTGTCCGCCCTGGTGTTGACGAGGTCCTGCAGCAGCCCTACCATGGTAACCAGGGTGGTGTTGATGGCTCTGATGTCCTCCCTGTACCCCCGATAGTGTTCCTCCTGCAGTACCTGGATCTCCTGGAACCGGGCCAGTACCGTCGCCATCGTCTCCTGGGAGCGGTTGTATGCTCCCATGATGGTGGTGAGGACCTCGTGGAGAGTGGGTTCCCTGGGCCCGTCCCCCCCCTGTCGCACAGCTGCCCTCCGAGTTGCCCTGTTTCCCTGGGCCTCTGCCCCCTGGCCGGTGTGCCCACTACCACTGCCCCCAGGTCCCTGTTGTTGTTGGGGTGGTGGGTTATCCTGGGTGCCCTGTAGTGGTAGACACACCGCAGATTGACGTGCCCTGGAGACAGAGGCATGGGCCCGCTGGGTGGGAGCTGTGCTGGTGTTCCCAGAGGGGTTTGGGTCTGTAGTGGCCTGGGCCTGTGTGAGGGGAACCGACTGTCCAGAGGTCCCCGATGGTCCGGGCTGGTCATCGGTGTCCAGGTTGACAGAGCTGCTGTCATCGCTGACGGCCTCTTGGGTGGGGGGTGTGGAGAATTCTGGCCCCTCCGCCGCGGTGTGTTGACGGTCGGGTCCTGCAGGGGTATAGAGGTATGGTTATAGTTTCAATGTGTGGCATATGGGTGTATCTATGGGTTCTCGTGTCCCCAAGTGCTGGCATTCGTGTGTGGGGGCTTTGGTGAGGGTGGCTTGTGGGGGGGATGTGTATATGCATTGGGCATGCTTTGGTGATGGGTGTCCATGCTTAGTGGACGCATGCAGGCCTAGGTTTTGGGATGTGTGGGTTGTGATGGTGAGACATTGGCGGGGAATAGGTGTGCTGGGGGTGGGGGTGAGGATGGTGGTGGGGGTGAGGATGGTGGTGGGGTTGAGGGTGGGGGTGAGGATGGGGGTGGGGGTGAGGGTGGGGTTCGAGGATGGGGGTGAGGGTTGGGGTATGATTTGGCATGCAGGTGGGGGGGAAGCAGTATTGAAGCTTCAACTTACCAGTATCCATTCCTCCGCCGACTCCTGCAAGGCCGTCAGGATGCAGGATGCTCAAGACTTCCTCCTCCCATGATGTGAATTGTGGGGGTTGAGGTGGGGGTCCTCCGCCAGTCTTCTGCACGGCGATGTTGTGCCTGGATACCATGGAACGCACCTTCCCCCGTAGGTCGTTCCATCGCTTCCTGATGTCTTCCCGATTTCTGGGGTGCTGTCCCACTGCGTTGACCCTGTCGACAATCCTCTGCCATAGCTCCGTCCTCCGGGCAATGCTGGTGTATTGTATCTGTGTGCCGAACAGCTGGGGCTCTACCCGAACGATTTCCTCCACCATGACCCTGAGTTCTTCGTCTGTGAAGCGGGGTTGTCTTTGGGGTGCCATGGGGTGGTGTGTATGATGTGTGGGGTGGAGTATGTGTAGTTAAGTGTGTTGAGTGTGGTGGTGTGTGTTGTTTTGTGTGTGGATAGTGTGTGGGTGATGGTGTTGAGTGGCTGTGGCTGTTAGTTTGTGGATGCTGGTGTCTCGCTCTGGCCTTCTTTCAGAATTTTTTTGCATAGGGGTTTGTGGGTGATGTGGGTGGGTGTTTTATATTGTATTGTGTGTGTGGGAGTGGTGTGTGTATGTGTATCAGGTGTGTGGGATTCAAATCGTCCAATGTGGCTGAGTTTTGTTCGTTTGTGTGTATTCTGACCGCGGCGGTGTGTCCCGCCAATGGAATACCGCGTTTGAATGACCGCCGCGTGGATTCGTGGGTCGTAATGGCATGGGCGTATTTCTGTTGGCGTGGCGGTGGAGGTTTGGTCACCTCCACCTTTCCGCCGACCGCTGGTCTGGCGGTCGGTTGTGGCTGTCGGATTTTCGGAGGTTTGCCTTCTGCGGGTCAGAATGACCGTGGCGGGTTTCCGCGGCCGCGGCGGTGTTATGGCGGTCTTCTGACCGGCGGTAAGTGCATTTTACCGCCGGGGTCAGAATGACCACCTTAGGGGAATATTTATACTCTGTCTGCGCCAGATTTGCATCATTTTTTTTAATGCAAATTCGGTGCAAAGCTAACACCTTATTTATACTTTGACGCTAGCCCCGACTAACGTCAAAATATCATTTTGTGCATCATTTTCTGGATGCATGAACCCACCTTGCGTCAATGAGATGCAAGGTAGGTATTACGGTGCAAAAAATGACTTAAACACCTGCGCACCATATTTATCCAACCGTGTAAAAATGACACAGGGCTGGGAGGCGGAGCTGGAAAATGGCGAAAATCCCGATTTACGCCAAAAATTCATGCCAGGGTCAGGGCAGGCGTTAAAATGAGCCAAACACATCAGTACTTAAGAAAAACCCACAGAAGCAACATCAGAGCTCAAAAAGGAAGATATGGAGGTGCTATTCATCCAGCATGCACGAAGACGTAGAGCACAGGAGCAACAGCAGCAGCTTCCACCACACCAACAGGGACCCCAAAGGCAATGCCAAAGACAGGAGAGAATATTCAGGACCAGGACAACCCTTCAAGGCCTCAGGGAACATGACATCATCCAGAGGTACCGACTAAACTGGCAAGCCATACAGCAGCTGCTGCGCCACATTGAGCCACAGTTGGCACCCAGCTTGCAGACAACCCACATAATTTCACCGGAGACCAAGCTGTTAGCTTCCTGCACATGTTGGCAAGTGCCTCTTTTCAAACCACTGGTGCCCTGGTTGCCAGGATTTCACAGCTCTCATTCTCTGCCTCCCCTCCCAAGATACTGGATGCCATCATCTCCCTCACACCCTGCCACATCAGCTTCCCCAACACACAGCAGAAGCAGCAGGAGAACAAACAGGGTTTCTATCAAATCAATGGCTTCCCACACATGCTTGGTGCCATTGACTGCACACATTTACGGATTGTGCCACCTGCTGCAACCGAGCATCTATGCCGCAACAGGAAGCACACACACTCCATCAATGTGCAGGCCATTTTGGATCCCCGGGGATTGATCACTAACATCGTGGCAAAGTATCCTGGGAGTGTACATGAGTCTTTCATCTTCTGCCACAGTTCCATCAATCAACACTTTCAAGATGGATGATATGGCAATGGCCTACTTGTTGGTAAGTACAGAAACCTAGTTATATATGCACAGCACAGCAACCCTGTAGGACACACAACACATACACCACTACATTGACATGTAGCCAGGAAGACACTGAGGTTGTGACACTGCTAGTCATGTTGGATATCCTGACCCAATGGGATACACACCTATGGACAAATGACAGATGCAAATAACAACAGATGCCACTCCAGAGACACAAGGGACCAATTTAAAACCAAACAGTGACAATGACATGGCCTTAACTGCCAGTACAACTTGGAAGATGAATCTTCCAATATCACATCAATAACACTCAATCACACACCCTTCCAAGCAATAAAACAGTGTAAGGGGTGTGTAATATGTTTCGCTACAGGTCAATCACCATTACACACATAGCATGATGATGCTGACTCTAATGAAGGTGACATGGATTCATTGAGGCAGTACCAACATCTCACATCACTCCTGGGGTGACATTGCCTGCTAGCAATAAGGAAGGGGACTGTGCTATGAACACATACTGATGTGACACTAATGCAAACTGCACGCTGCTACACATACAGACTGAGAAAATTACACATATATATAACAGATGTACAGGCACATGGACCTTCTGACACTTAAACCTTCACCCCCACAACCAAGTTAACCAGTTTACCTGGAGCAGGTTCAGTAGTGTAGGTACACGTTTGCACATGAGCCAAATCGGTGAGGGCACAAAAATAGGTTTGCATAGAACTTGTCACACATGGGATATTTGTGCATTGTCAATTGTGAACACTTCAGTGCTGCCAACTTATGGAAATATGTTGTACATTGTCACCTAGCCAAATCATAGGACCTCACTGTTGTATTTCACATGCAATTACACATGTTGAATTGGATGGGATGTTCAGGCCATATAGTGCAACCATGTTACCACCACAGTGGAATCAATTGTGTGTGTGGAAGTATCATGTCACCTCCAGTGAAGGCACATGGACACTTCTTTCACATGACATAATGCATGGGAGATACACAATCAACTGCAAGTTTACAACTATACCGCTGATATCAGGTCAATCACCAGTTTTGATAATGAAACAACCCAATGCAGAAAGAACATTCTAGAAGCCTAGGATCCCACACAATGACACAAACACAGATGAGTCACAGACGACACAAGATAACAACTGCCATGCAAAGTGTGAAAGTACAGCCAACATCACACACAGTGTAAATGACACGTATCCTGTCTATTTTACATGTGGAGGGCAGTATCAGAGGACCACAGCTCTGAGACACATCCATGTTGCCAACATGGCCCATTGCAGCACATGACACACAACTAAGACACCATCAATCATAATGAAAAAATGTGTCTCATACATGAGGCAGTGGATGTGCTATTGCATAGATAACAAGAATCTTGACATCAGTAAGTGTGACATCATCTATCTCTGCAAGGAGTATGTGTGACACGAAGTCCATCTAGGCTGAAAATGGATAGCACGAGTGCCCCAAGTATGACAAGCATTGCTCACAAAACATGCCCTGCGCAGTCCATCCCACTTAATAAGTGCTGCCACTGCCATGTTTTAAGTCTCTACCCACACTTTGCTAGGGGACCCTGTAAATGGACTATCTGTAGCCTGAGATTCCTCAGCTACACACACCCAGACTCCCATTCTGACTCCTGTGTGCTTCCCACTTCAGGATGGCATGCCATAGTCATAGTTCATCAGTCTGCATGGACTTCAGGTCAAGTAATGCACTGCCTGGTAGTCGGTAAAACCTGTAATCAGCTGTCCATTGCTTCCCATGTGAAAGGTCCACTTGGCCCTTTAAGCTTCATTCTCAACACCACAACTTGTGAGAGACTGAAGCTGCACACACCTGTGAGCACTACCATGCAGACCTGCCGTTTCACTCTGCCCTGTCCTTGCTGCTGCCTGGAACTGCATAGAAGCTGCCAGTTTCAGAATCTCCTTCTAGTGCATTGGCGTAAAATTTGCTTGTGTACCAGACCCCTTGGGGATTGTGTAACAGTGCAGACCACAGCAGAAACGGTATTTTGTTCCCAGAGTGTTGTTCCTGCTTGTCCTAGTCAGAGTCTGCTCACTGTGTATTTGCCTTGTTCATGTTTGTTCCTGACAGTGCCTGCATCCTGTTAGCCAGACTGGTTCCAGTCTTTGTGTTAACCATAGAGGTTCCCTGTGGCTACATTTGTCTCATAGTTGCTTTCCATGCCTTCTCTTTCCTCCTGGGGTATTGTGTCTGGTGGGTCAACAATGAATCCTCAAATGTACAGTATAGTTTAATCATTTTATTCATCGTATTCTGTTCCGGGACATGTATTCAAATGGCCTACTCCAGCCCCCATCCCTTGTCTGGTTTTGCATGTATTCATTAGTGCCAAACAGTGAGAGTGTGCTATGGCTGTATGCATGAATTTGGTACGGTGCCTACACGACAACAATTGTTGACAGGTTGCTAATGTGTATGTAAGGACAAAACATGTGTGTGCCCTTACGGTCCAGACAGAGATTCACTTCTGCCGCCACCTTCTGATGGGGCTTGCGTGGTGACTAGCTGTGAGATTAATCAGCACAGAGGCACTGATGTTCCCTGTTGCAATGGGAATTTTAGAGCCCACCCTGTGTACAAATGTTGTGAAGAAACCTACCTGTTTCACATTACTGATCCATAACGTATTTGAGCACACCAAGGTTGCTTTGTCGTCAGCCTTCCTAAAGTTATGCTGTGCCATAGCTGGGCTATCACCATTTGTGTTGTTAGTTTATCTTTGGTTTTAGGGCAAATCTGCTTTGAAGGATACTCTGTTAATTGAGGGAATGGCTCCACAGACTCATGACTAGACCTACATATAACTACGACAACATGGAGGACAATACTGACACAGGGTACCCATGCCCACACACTTGAACTGGACTGCTGGTCCTTCACAACCAGAGGAGAAACATAGGTCATTTTCATAACTCAAACTGTGGTGTAATTAAACTCTTTTTGGGTTGGAGCTGGGACTCTGTGTAACAAACACTGTACCTACCTAGCATGTTCAAATGCCTGACTCATGGGTAGTATACACACAAGTGACCATGAAGTGGTATCCAACATTCCATTACATGTTATGGCTTACATATTTTGACCTTGCCATTGTCAACCGTCCTCTAGCTATCCTGTGTGTAGTTTGTCATGGGAGATGTTTTGTCCCCAAAGTAATGGAAGTTCACACAGCATAAGAGGCAACAGATATCATAAACACATATCATGACTGATGTACCTCAATGAATGGCATCTGATGGTTATCCATAATTACAACACATGCATACAAGCACATTCTGCAACATACGTCTTGTGAGGCTCACACAGATACCCAAAAACAATTTAAATAGCCAATTCACAGACATAAACACTTAGGCCATGAGTGAATTCTTTAAGTTGTGTTGACTTGATATCCTCTATTGATACAACACCTGCTCAAACTAGGAAATACCAATTGTAATTCCAAAAGTTTGTGTTGCTGTTGCGTAAGTTCAGAGTGCTAATCCAGCAAACCAACATGAGTATTATGGTCCGCAGTAGTGTGGTCTGCCACATCTGCCCAAACACTAGAACACATACAGCAGGCCCTAACATCCTATCTTTTTATAGTTATAGCCTTAATGCATGTTAAAAAAGAAAACAATTACACAAATACAGTTATAGCCAGATATTTTGGCGCAAAAGCGTCAAAAAGAAGCATATGTGTCAAAATATGATGCATATGCGTTAAAAAATGACGCTCAAACCCATTATACATCGATTGGTCCCTAGTGTTAATTCCAACACTACACCCCATGAAATCGGTTTTCCATTAAAAAAAATAGATCATTGAATGCGCGAAAAATGTTAAGCACATGCGTAAAAAAATAATGACCGTAAGCGTCATGAAATTCCACGCATCATAATAAAAACGCACTGCATTTTAGACAGGAAGTGATGTAATAGGAAATCCTGTTTACACAAATGGTACAGTGGGTGTACTTTCACTTTCACTTTGCAGTCTGTGATTCTTCTAGAAAGTGTGGCCGTGTAGAGAGTTGTGTCTGTCAATATTGTGCTTTTGTCCCCTGTGTGCCATTTCCATTGTCATCTGTTGTTTTTGTAAGTGTCTGTGTAAATCAGTGTAAGTGTGTTTTTGTCATTTTTTGTGTTTAAATTTGTCTTTGTACTGTTGGGAGTGTGTAGTGGATATTGTTAGTTGGGGTATTGTTGGGCTGTTTGTCAGTTCTTTAAGTTTCATTTCCATACCTCCTTTCTCTGTATTTCCCTCTTTTCCCTTTCCTATCCCTATTATTGTTGCGATGTTCGGAAGGCCACAGTTGTGGTAGAATTGGTGAGGAGGAGCTGGGGGCTTTCATTTGGCTGGTGTGCCACTTCCTCCCCCTGATGTTAGAGGCTGGTGGCAGGGTGATACAGGTGTATCACACCAAGGCGAGGAGGCTCAGGTGGTCCAAGGTGCTATTCCACCTGAAGAGAGTGGACGAACACCAACTTAAACATCGCTGGGCTGACCTGGTGGCCAGAGAGCAAGACCTGCTGGACCACCTGGGTGTGGTGATTGGTGGTCGTGTTGGTACGTACAAATTAGACTAATGTGTACTGTAAAATGCTCTGTAGTGACAGTAGCAGATTTTGTGACATGCTGCATGCTATGTTTGTCGACATGTGGAATGCAAGTTGAACATACAGTGGCCCCGATTTATAAAATTTTTGCAAAGCTTTCCCATCATTTGTTGACGCAAAAGCTGCACAAAATTACAAAAGACAACTTAATCTTGTAAATTAGTGCTGCATTGATGTCAATAGCTGATGATAATGTGGCACAAACAAAAGTATTACTCAGGGCCTGTGAGTGTACCAGGAATGAGATGTATTTCACAAGCTAATGCAAGGAACCAATCTAGTCCCCAATTTTTTGAATACATGTCTGAACAGAATTCATGGCCATACCTACAAAGATCTACCTAACTCTGGTAATATCTTAAGCTGATATTTCGACTTGGTTTGTGCAGCATTTACATTAACTATGGATACCAAAGTAATGCACACTTGATAATGTTTAAATATTTTGTGCTACGTTCCATAGCTGTAGAGTAAACAAATGAAGCAAACGCTACACATAAAAAAAATAATAATCATCTGGCCCTAAGTTCATTGTACCTGTGTGTTTATTTTGCCTTGGCCACAATTGCTGATACAGAGTTGGTGCATTTGCCATCTGGGTCACTATATAGCCAAACAATTTTCTAAAGATAATGGGTCATCATGGGATTCATGAACTTTGTGAATGCATGGTCATGAATTATTAATTTGCATGATGTTGTGCAAGGGACCCCTGACTGCTTCCATCATACATTTAAAGTCACAAAATAGTTTGGTAGTTTACGTTTGGTACACCCCTGCTGCTCTTGTGCAGCATATGTAAAATTGTTAACTTCTCAGTATGAAGGCTATCAAGGACATGGGTGTATGCTAAGATCAGCAGGCCAGTATTCCTGTGAATGCCGCCATTCCCAAGAGGCATAGAAATACAGACCTACGTCATCAAGATTGCCGAAGTAGGACATTTGCTAAACCATGTTTCAATTAGGGGACAGTGTCAGTTTGGTTCTATAACCATAGATCACCCAACTTGGCAAATGTAAGGTAATGAATGTGGCTAACTGTGATCTACAATATCTGACATGGGTACACAGGGCCATGAGTAGCACATTTCAGGTGCAATGACTACACCTGTGCCCATGCATTCTGTCACAGATGATCTAATTAGACACTGTCAGCATATATACCTTTGTTATTCTGATTTAGATAAATGGCCATTACATGTTTAGCGTAACATTGTCATCAAGTAACACACAGGATCCCTGCCATCATGGTGTCATAGGGGGCATATACAGCTCTGGGTACACTGCCAATGTGGCATATGTAACCTACATACAACACAGGCACACATATAATGGACCATTGAAAGCACAATAATTCCTGAACTAAACTCAACCCACATGAGCATCACACAGTAACTCATTGCCCCTTGACGGACAAGCCACAATACCTGACTGACTGGTATTGCAGTGCACCAGGAATGTGGCTTTGCATGTCTCTCATAACAACAAATGATGAAATGGAGTACCCTCTAGAAAGAATTCTGCGCAATATTGAGTAATCATGTTTGGCACCACATGATTGTTAGGGCCAGTGCTTGTGTGCATATGTGTGTCTATCACTCACTGGAGTGACAGGGTCAATACATGTTTGCAGAAGTATGTCTGTTGGGGGGTCTACATGCCTGAGGTGCTGCTCTATCATATAAAATGTCACACACAGTGATTTGTTGTTCCAAGTTTTGTACAGTGAGCAGACATTGAGCACATTTCACCCTTCCATGTTTTACAGGTGGACCAGCCCCCTACACAATTGGAGAAGTGGCTCGATTTGCAGACCCAGACATATCCAGAAAGTGTTGATATGTTAGTACTGTGTTGTATTTGCAGCTGCTGTGTGATTGACTCCTGTGTGTTGGACACATTGCAAGGTATGATGTGCTGGCACATGATCTGATATGTGACTTGCCTGGAGTTGGACATTTTGTTCCATGTTTGTGTTGGACAATCAGTGGCGGAGAGTCATATTTTGGGATTCTAGTGCTGCGCTATAGGCATGGGCAGGTGAACAGGGTGATATTTGTTGCTACATGTATGCCAATGATAAATTTGGAGGTGGCCATTTTCATGGTTTAGTCAGCAAGTCATACCCTGATTCGCACAGACCAGTGATGCCAAAGTATTACCCACAGACTTGAGCCTTCCTGTTAACTAATTAACATGTAGGACTGTATGTTTGACTTCCTAGCAGCATCTAGCTCCACATGTTGTGCTACGTTTATGTGGCACTTGAGTAGAATGTCATAGGTGTGCATGCAGCTCAAGCCCAGATGGGTGCATGAAAGGTATTATTGAGATCAAATGATGTTGACAATTGTCCACAATTAGGAACATAAATGTGGATGTGATTGTCCAATGTTTGAGTCAATCCTAGTTAGCAGACCTCCTTACCTGTGGTGGACTGACTAAACCCATGGGCAGCTGTCCAAAGCTTCCTGGCTTTCCTTGATGTTTGAAAGTATGGGTTGCATGTCCATCACCCCCTGAGGCACAGGGTTTGGGTTATGAAAAATGTGTACCTAGGTGTGAGGATCCCAGTGTAGAAGACAGACATGTAATTCCAACATTCATTTGTTCCATCCTCGGATACCCCCTCATGATTAGCAACTGCATACCATCCAGGCAGTTCCATTTACAAATCAAAGCTCTTGTGGGCCTTGATTGTCATCCAGAAGATAGTCATTAGTTGGCCTGTCACATGTGGAGTGCTTGCAGCATTTGTAATGTGACTAATAGCAGTACAATGATGCACAAATCATTTAAGTAGGTACACACCATTTTTGAGCATTGCTGTGCTGTTAGATAGTAGATGTGTAGGCTGTGTTGTCCTGTCATTCCTCAGTGACATGCTATGATCTGTACTGTGATTTGGACTGTTTCAGGTATTTTTGAGGAAGTGATACAATCTCATCTGTAGATGTATCACTCAATAATGTCACTAATGTTTGGCTTTCTCTATTTTTACAGCTGCCAACATGAATGCCCATGAGAGCAGGGAATTCCAGAGGCAGGCAATGCGTTACCGCCACATACTAGATGTGGAGTCTAGGTTCCGCAATATGGCACGGCATTATCGCCATGAGAGAGCCACAGGGGTCTGGAGAGCATTTGCCCATTGGGGGCCATCCTTGCCCACAACATCCACCACCACCAGCACAACCGCTCAGACCACAGTCGCCCAAAGGATGACAGCCACTGTTGCAGGTCTGTCAACCTCATCAGCTCAAGGCCCACAGACAGCAGCTCCTGCACCTCCCCCTCCAAGCACAACACCAGCACCAGCAGTGCCATCCACTAGTGGCACACAGACAACCCCATCTGCAGTGATAGACAATGCAGAATTTTAGTCTATGAGACGTGACATGCAATGGATGTTGCGCAGGATGGACAGGCTGTAGCAGGAGATGTCCCGCAATAGCAAGAGACTGCAGGGTATAAAAAAGATCCTGCAGAGGGCAAATTTGTGACTTTTGGACCCTCAGACCAGGATTTCCTCCCCTCCCTCCTCTTTCCTGGCTCTTATCTTTAATGGGTTTAGGGGACTTAGTGTTAGATTAGAGTAGGCTGATCATTTAGTTAGTATAAGTGGGTTGGGGTGGAGGGGGTTATATTGTTACATGTGTTTTTTGTGGGGAGTGGGGGATGATGTTGGGCTTTAGGTGTTAAAAAAATATAAATATAAGCAAAAAAAATTAAAAATATATATAAATTTGTTTAGGATAAGATAGTATGTGTTTAGGTTAGTATATGTTTTCCTGCATGTGTCCCATCATATAAGGGGGGTGGGAGGTTGATGTTTAGACTGTTTGTTGATTGTGATAGGTAAGTTTAGCTTAGGGTAGTTAGGGCCAGTTGTGGGTAAAGTGTAGTTAGGATAAATTAGATTAGTTAAGGTGTTTCCTCTAGTTTTAGTATCCTTTATTACTGTTAAATACATTTTAGGTACTCCTTTACAGTATGTGTCATATGCTTGGGGATCAGGGCCTTGGCATGGGTGAACAGTGTCAATTTAGTATTTGCGTTTGTGTTCCATCCTGCATCAAAATCCCCTTATTGCCATGGTTATTCCCAATTCGTAATGTGCAGTCACATTGACAGCTACACCTAAGCCACTTCTCTATGCATCTGCCATCCATTGCACCCACCACTCAAGGTTACTATGGTTCCCAATGTGTTGTGAAGTTTGCATGCGTTTTTAAATCTGTCATCGTTTGAGACCTGAATTGGAAACTTGGGCACTGTGGTACCTCTGCCTGCAGCCTGATGTTCATGTGAACCCTGATAAGGTGAGTGATGGTATAATCTTATGTAGTATTGTATACAGAATTCACACCTATAATTTCTTACATTGTACTCCCAGGTTACATATTTGTCCATACACTCATACACATCCATTCCTGCTGTATGGTGTGTGTGTGTGTGATGAAAGTTCATAGTCGGATGTCACATACATAAAGATTATCTTGAAGGGAATGTTGGCCACATTGATTTTCAGCTTATACATACCTTGAAGCTGAGTTTTTCAGTCCAACACAGCATTAAACTGTTAGTTTTCAATTTACTTCAGAAATAAGCATTAGGAAGCGCAGATGATGAAACAATCCAGACCCAAGTACTTAGTTATCAGGCCACAATCTTTCAACGCAGTTGTATTGACATTCTATGGCCATTGACATGTGACATACAGCACTAATCTCCTACATAGTTGATGTGTCACATTACACAGAGACAAAGTGGTTGTGTAAGTGCTATTTATTTTAAAGTGCTGTAGTGCAATAATTACATAGTCTAGGATTGTGAGTCCATTAGTGTGACACCTTCTATTGTGATGCAACACAAGTGCAATGGGACATGTCATTGGACATGCTGGGGTGAAGTTTCATACAGTGCAGAGGAACATGAATTGCCAATGAGGTATTGGGAGACAATCACAGTGCATAGTGTTAAGGTAAACAGTGTGCTGCAGAA
Source organism: Pleurodeles waltl (assembly GCF_031143425.1). Classification (NCBI taxonomy): domain Eukaryota; kingdom Metazoa; phylum Chordata; class Amphibia; order Caudata; family Salamandridae; genus Pleurodeles; species Pleurodeles waltl. Next base: position 837,433,346 of record NC_090437.1, read on the forward strand.
CAGTGCATGTGACCAACTGTAGCAAGACTGGAATGTTAACAAGTACAGGACCTAGGATATCAGTGCCCATGTGGTATGGACTGGTGCTACCGGGTACTCCTACGGGTGAAGGTGATCCGTTCCACGTCTTCATCTTCTGATGTGTGTGTCGTCTCCTCTGCCCTTGGTGGTGGTGGGTTTGGAGGGACAACACAAACTTCAGTGTTTGAAGACATGGAGTCAGAATTCCCAGTAGCTGCCTACTTTGGGGCTATGAAGGGCATTACTGCAGCAAGGAGAAGCTGCTGGTTCTTGAGTATAGCAGCTACATCACTGTGGTAGGCAGCCAGGTCAGGCCTGAGGGGGGTCATGATTGCATTCGTGCACGCAGTAAAAGGTTTGGGATGCCAGGTGTTGTGGCAAATCCCTTACTGCTGTGGTGAATTCCCTCACACTTTGTTGTGGTCCTTGCAGGATGGATGTTAGCGCTTGCATGGCTGCTGCCTGATCTGCAGATGATATCATGCACAAGCACATCCCCTCAAAGCTGGCTGACATATTTTGCATCCCCACCCACACCTCCTTGGCCAGCTCCCACTGTACTCCAACTACAGTCCTCTCAAAGGTGAAACCAGTGTCCTCAGAGTCCTCAGCTGGGTTGAAGCTGGCAGGTCGTACTATTGGGGTGGTGGGTGGGTCCTATGTGGGGGCTGCTACTTCTGTGCTCCTCCTTGCAACTGAAGGTGGGGTCTGGATGGTTCCAAGGATATCTTGGAGGGTCTGCTGGCTAATGTTTGTCAGCTCGTCATCCATGTCATCAGGGAAGTCCAGGACAGGCATATTCCCAGGAGAGCCATTGTCCTCTACAATGAGATATTGTACAATTAGTGTGTCTGTGTTGTGGCATTTGTAATGTGACGTTCCTGACTTCCTATTAGTGGAACATTGTAATCTTCATTCCTGGTCATTGTTCCTGTCATTAATATTAGCATTCCCACAGGCCTATGCCCCACCTGCATGTTACATGTAGTGTGGGCAATTTGGGGAATTGTCTGCATCACATCCTCTAGGTGTAGGTTCTGTCCAAATTGTATGTTGCCACCTTCTTGTCCTACTCAACCCTCCCTCTACTTCCATTATCATGGTGAGGCCTTGCACTGGCTGTGGGTGTTCTGATGGCACTTGCACCACACTTAACAATCTAGAACTGACCCAGTCTCAGATATTTCACATCCATCTATATGTTGCTGTGACCTAGCATTTACTATGTATAGCATTGGCATGGCACAATACAGGTCTCAGCATTGATAGTGTGTAATGCTGATGTTAGGGAATATGTACTACATTGGATTGAACTGATGGTCTTGGCAGTGTTCCATTTCCTCTTATGACTGTGCGGGTGTGTTTCACTAGCTAGACACCTATGTCATCCCCCTCAATGCTGTAATCTTAGCAGTGTGACAGTTGGGATGTTGCAAGGTGGCATTGCAGCTATTGTAACACAGGCATGGGGTAGACCCTGAAATGTTCTCCATGGGCATGAAATTACTGCTGTGTACCTCATAATGTTAATAACAGTACCTGATGTTTATTGCGCCTATGGAAATGAGCATTTGACAGGATTTGCACTTTGTTAGGGATTACAGGGGATTGATAACATTGTCATCTTGAACCCTCTATGTTGGGTGTGTTTGATTCATGGGCACGTAACAGCCATTAGCTACTTGACCTGCACACACAGCACAGGTGGTAGTGGCAACTGTTGTCAATGGTAAATACCACTTGCAGATATGGCCTGAGACTGGAAATTGAGCCTTAGTTCATGTAGCGACAATACCAGCTGTCGTGTGACAGCAGGCCAGTTTTACGTTGTACCCTACCCTGCTGGACTGTCTTTGCTGTTCCAACACCCTTGGAATGGCAGAGTACCCCCATGAAAAGGTTATTGGTGTAGTGTTGTGCTGTGCCCCTGCTTTCCCCTGCACAGCCCATGCACCCGCGCCGTGCCTCTTTGCCCTTTCCACTACCTGATTATCATGGATGACATGCATTGTGTAGTAGGTATGTCCCCCCCACTTGCAGTTAACATTTAGGCATTTTTGTACCCCATGCAACTTACCCTGCATCTGTGTTGTTTCCTGGTAGTCTGCGCTGTCCTGTCCTTGAATCCCTGTGACAATCTCCTCAGGGATGACGGCTGCCACCATCTCCTCCATTTGGTCCAGGGCCTCCTGCGGTGATGGACTCCTACCTCCAGTCTGCAGTGCTGCCTTCCTGTTCCTTGCCATCTTTTCCTTGGTCCTGCACTTGTAGTCATGCCAGCGTTTCTTGGACTCAGTGACTGTTTGCCGTACTTCTGCCACACTGTTGATCTCATCAACAATTTGTTGCCAAATTGCCTCTCTCCTCCCAATTGGTAATTTTGAGGTGACAAAAAGTTGATGCTGGTGTTCGTCACCTCTTTCACCAGTATTTCCTGCTTCTCTGCACTGAACCGGCACTTCCTTTTCTTCTCCTCCCTCTCCTGGGTCTTGTCTGGGTCCTCCTGGCTGGTTCCTGGTCGGTTGTAGTCTTCCTGGGGTCTCTCATGGCTTCTGGGATCCATTTTGGGGCTCCTTTGCAAATTTTACTGTGATAGCACTACTTTTTGATTCTACTGTGGCGAAAAAAGGCATGTATCAAATTTGCGATGTCGTAAAACGGATAAAAGTCACCTTCGGCACGTTAATGTCGTTTTTCTTTACAACTTGGTGCAATGGTTTGAGTAAAAAAAAAATGACTCTAACCCGTGGTTTGCGCCATGGAGCGTCAAAGTATAAATTTGACGCCAGGGTGGCGCAAAGAAATGGAGTTAGCCGGCGTTAAACTTTTTGATGCAAAACTGCCAATATGTTTTGTTTTTTTTAAATTCCCTGGCATCTAGTAGACTTTCTGCCCCCGGGGTGTGGATAAGGGGTAATTGCCCCATCTGCCACTGGTGGGCAGAACTACTTTGGCCCCATTTACTTGGGGTGGGGGTATGGCGTTGGCGCAGTTGTGCGTCAAAAAGTATAAATATGGCCCTAAGTGTCAAGCACCTGATATACAATATGCAAATATTTTGAAGGATATTAGAGTAGGAATATTGTCAAAAGAAGGAAATCATTGTTTGGAAACCTGACTTATATAGAACATATTTATTTCCAAACCATCTGCAGCACATCTAATGTTTGAATGTATTCAACAACAAAAATCCATTGTGCGTCCAATGTCTACTCTTCAAGAAGCATTTCTTTTACTGAAGAACTGCTACAACGTGAGAAAGAACAAACATTAAATTCCACAGATATTGATAAAATGGAACACAAAGGAGTGACAATAGTGTTAAATGAAAAACTACAAGCAAAATTGGATTCCAAAACTGCTGGATTAAAAAAGTGTTTAAATGTTTGGAAGAACTGTAGGGTGAATTTGCATCAAAATTTAGCTGTTGAGGAAGTATTAGTTAGTGGGTAAAATAATTGATTTCATTTTCTATCTGAATAGAAATAAGGTTGAATTGGTTTTTGAGGATCTTGCAGGTGTAAAACAGATAGCAATGTCTGTTGCACGTTTCTTGCTTGTAAAAGACGTGAAGGTTTGCAGAAAGCAGTTTTCAATGTCTCTAATGTATTATGTAACAACACATAAGTCTCAAGTACTAAGTGTAGATGCTGCATTTATTAATATTGGTAGAACTGTAATCAGGGAAGGTATGTCATATGTAACAGTGTGTCTGGTTAGAACTTTTTCTGATTTACATCTCATAGAGTTTGACAACAGTAAAGTAAACGCTGATTCGAGATGTGTGATAGAGTATAACTGTTTGAAAAGAATGTATGCTCCTCATTTAGGAGATTACCCAGTGTACTGAAAGCCTAGAATATCACCAAAACAAAAGATTTCAAAGGATCAGACTGGCGTTTCTGTAAAAAAAGCAAAATCAGGTGAAAGAAGTATTGGAGAAAAATAATATTACAAATACTGGTGAAATTGTTGGTTACCAGTTCTCAGGCATGCATGGAGTCAACTGCTATGCCAATGTAGTTCTTAATGCACCATTCTCTATACCTGCACTGGTTCATGCAATTAAATGGAAGAAGGATAGAAGATCGTTCTCTGCTTTCTTTACCTTGTTAGAAGGCTTTTATAGAGATAGAACTAAAACATCTCATATTAAAGATGTTGTTGATATAGTCACTGAATCCTTACCCTTCAACTCAAGAAGATGCACAAGAATACTTGATCATCATACTTGGTATTTTAGAAAATAAAATGGTAGCTATAGACAACCTATTTAGACTGAGTTACTCATGGCGGCATGACTGTGACAATTGCTCATTTTTTTCAAAAACAGAAATAGAGTCAGACCAATTAAGTTCTACCAGCCTCTGAAACTGGCAGTTTTGACAAATTATTTAAATATGAATCACAGACTAATACCTGCATAAGATACAAATCAGAAGTGCTATCAACATAAACATAAGAAGAACTGGCAAATATATCATCTTGTTTCTACAGTGTTATGAAACTCAAATTTCCAATTTTAAAGCTGGACAAATTTCTATTTGTTGAAAAACGTATACCTGTATAGCCATGATTTTTCATGAAGGACTGAATGTTTCATCTGGGCATTACATTGTCTTCTTTAAAAATAAAACTAGATGGACATATTGTAATGATAGCAATCTCAGATTCAAGCAGAGATTACCTTATAAACTGCCAAATTCTTATCTTCTGTTTCCTGAACCAAAGTTCTAACAAGGATTACTATGCAAAAAACAAATACTTCTAGGACGTGTAATACAAGTTAAGACATCACACAGCCTACCAGGGGTGATGTCTTCATAACCGGTTTCAAATCTTGAAAATAATTTAGGGCCTGATTACAACTTTGGAGGAGGTGTTAATCCGTCCCAAATGTGACGGATATACCACCAGCCGTATTACGAGTTCCATAGGATATAATGGACTCGTAATACAGCTGGTGGTATATCCGTCACTTTACCGTCACTTTTGGGACGGATTAACACCTCCTCCAAAGTTGTAATCAGGCCCATAGTCTTGCAGGAAAACAACGAAGATGAAACTAAATTAAAACCATACAATAGAGACTGCAAACCAGGACAAAGTTATACTGAGCAGAAAAAGAGTACACTGCTAAACATATATGAAGAACAGCCCAAAACAACATGATAAGATTTCCACCATGGATATACTCAACTCTCGCTTAATGGAAGAGCAGATCTAATGACATCATGTGGCCTACGAAGGGTGATGTCTTTATATATTATTTAAGCTACCACTATGATTCATACATATCAATTGTAATATAAAACTATAATATACATTAGGGCCCTCATTACAACATTGGCGGTAAAAGGCGCTTACCGCCGTGCCGAAGACCGCCAATACACCGCGGCGGCAGCGGGAGACCGCCACAGCTATTATGACACACATCACGGAATCCGCTGAAATTCAGACACCCACACAAGTCCGCCACACCAAAGGTCAGCGATAAATATGCGGAAACAAATCCTCCACGCCAACAGAAACACGCCCATGCTATTACGACCCACGAATCCACGCGGCGGTCTTTCAACCGCGGTATTCCATTGGCGGTACACACCGCCGCGCTCAAAATACACACACCTCTCCAAAACACCGCCACATAGGACAATTCAAAATACACACATCTGATACACATACAAACACCACTCCCACACATCCAATACAATATAAAACACACACTCACATCACCCACAAACCCCTATGACCACAAATTAGAGACGAAGGCCAGAGAGAGACAGCACAGAATAGATAACACCATCACACAGAGGCACACTACACCATCACCCACACAACATCCACGCACAAAACACCACATACCACTACACCCACCACACTCATCAACACATACACCACCCCACACATCACACACACCACCCCATGTCACGCCAAAGACACCCCCGCTTCTCCGAGGAGGAGCTCAGGGTCATGGTGGAGGAAATCATCAGGGTAGAACCACAGCTATTTGGCGCACAGGTACAGTACACATCCATAGCCAGGAAGATGGATGGCAAAGAATAGTCGACAGGGTCAACGCTGTGGGACAGCACCCAAGAAATAGGGAGGACATCAGGAAGAGGTGGAACGACCTACGGGGGAAGGTGCGTTCAACGGTATCCAGGCACCACATCGCGGTACAGCGGACTGGCGGCGGACCCCCACCTCCTCCCCCACAACTAACTACATGGGAGGAGCAAGTCTTGTCCATCTTGCATCCTGAGGGCCTCGGAGGAGTCGTCGGAGGAACGGACACTGGTAAGTCTAATCTTCACTATCATATCCCCCACCCTACCTGCATGCTATCACACACCCCAACCCTCACACCCTCCCCTATCACCCTAACTCCTCACTAATCTACCCATAACACCAACCACCAATCCCAACCCCAAGACCTGCATGACACAACTAAGCATGGACACCCATCACTAAAGCATGCCCACTGCACAGACCCACAACACCCCCCAACCATCACCACACAAGCCCCCACACAGGAATGCCTGCACTGGGGTTCACGCACACCCATCCATAGCACACCATGAAACACACACATGCAATAATCATGTTCTCATACCCCTGCAGGAACCCGAAGTTCCATCACCACACCAGAGGGTCCAGACAACACCACTCCACCCCCAGAAGAGGCCCACAGTGACGACAGCAGCTCTGCCCTACTGGATCTTGATGACCAGCCCAGACCATCGTGGGCCTAAGGACAGTCGGTTCCCCTTGCCCAGCCACAGCCCAACACCGAACTGCCACCCTCTGGGAACACCAGCACAGCACCCACCCAGCGGACCCATACCTACCTACCCAGGACAGGTCAATCAGCGGTGTGTCCACCACTACAGGGCACCTAGGCTAACCCACCACCCCAACAACAACAGGGACCTGGGGGCAGTGGTAGTGGGCACACGGTCCAGGGGACGGAGGCACAGGAACACAGGGGAACTGGGAGGGCTGATGTGCGACAGAGGGAGGACAGGACAAGGGAACCCACTCTCCACGAGGCCCTATCCTCCATCATGGGAGCATACCACTACTCCCAGGAGACGATGGCAACGATCCTGGACAAGTTGCAGGAGACCCTGCGCCTGCAGGAGGAGCAGTATTTGGGGTTCAGGGAGGAGCTCAGGACCATCAACACCACCCTGGGCACCATCGTAGGGGTGCTGACGGACATTCAAAAGACTTTGAGGGACACCGTGGCACTCCAAGTGGCCCCTGACACTAGCCAGGACGACGAACTGCCCACCACCTCCGCCGGCGCTAGTGGACAGGAGACCCGGCCACTGGACCACCACACCAGCACCCCACCCCTGCAGACGGACAACCACCACGCAAGCGAGCCCTGAGATCCAGGAACAGGACACAGCAAGATGGCAAGACCCCCGCCAGGAAATAAGACTACCTTGATTGTCCCCCCACTGTCCCACTTTGTTACCCTGTCCAGATTGGAACTGCCCCAGCTCCACTTCCAATGGCCAGATGTGCAATGTACCTGTGAGACTAATAGACTGGACTCTGCCATGGACATTATTCCACCATGACCTCTCCCCATTTCACAACCCCCCTACATTTTTATGCACTTCAATAAACACCCTTGAAACCTCAATAATATTGGAGTCAGTCAATGATTGTGAACTTTGTATTGTCAATTACAGTGTTAAAAAAGGTTAGCCATTGGAAGGTCAACATACCTATGTCACACATCGCAAGCCTTTCAAGGGTGCAAGATGTTGACACGTAGGTCAACACATTAGTGAAACTGAAATGGAAGGGGACAACTCAGTTAACAAATAGGGAGTGAAATGTAGGTACAGGATAGAGGTAGACGTGTGAGATGTAATATAATGTGAAACATGAATTTGTACTCACCTGTGTCTCATTGAAAATATTGCTGTATGACTGACTCCCTGTTGTCGTTTTCATCTTCATCAGCTTCATCCTCATCACTGTCCACAGGCTCCCCAGGCTCCCCCGCTGCAACAACACCGTCATCTGGATCATCCTCCTGCAGAAATGGAGCAGGCGATGATGATGTTGCACACCTTCTTCGGTGAGTACAATAGGGACCCACCTGTCATATGGAGGCACCTGAACCTGGCCTTCAGGAGGCCAAAGGTCCGCTCGATTACCCTCCTAGTCCGCCCATGGGCCTCATTGTAGCGTTGCTCTGCCCTGGTCCTGGGATACCTCACTGGGGTCAGTAGCCAGGACAGGTTGGGGTAACCAGAGTCCCCCAATAGCCATACACGGTGCCTCTGGAGTTTACCCATCATATCAGGGATGCTGCTATTCCGCAGGATGTAGGCATCATGCACTGAGCCAGGGAACATTGCATTTACCTGCGAGATGTACTGGTCTGCAAAACAGACCATCTGGACATTCATCGAATGATAACTCTTCCGGTTCCTGTACACCTGTTCATTCCTGTGGGGGGGGACCAGAGCTACATGGGTCCCATCAATGGCACCTATGACGTTGGGGATATGTCCGAGGGCATAGAAGTCACCTTTCACTGTAGGCAAATCCACCACCTCAGGGAAAATGATGTATCTCCTTACGTGTTTCAGCAGGGCAGCCAACACTCTGGACAAGACGTTGGAAAACATAGGCTGGGACATCCATGATGCCATTGCCACTGTTGTCTGAAAAGACCCACTTGCTAAGAAATGGAGCACTGACAGCACCTGCACGTCAGGGGAGATTCCAGTCGGATGGCGGATTGGTGACATCAGGTCAGACTCCATCTGGGTACATAGTTCCCGGATTGTGGCACGGTCAAACCGGTAGGTCACGATGACATGACGCTCTTCCATTGTCAACAGGTCCACCAGCGGTTGGTACACCGGCGGATTCCGCCATCTTCCAATATGTCCCAACTGACGTGCCTGAGAAGGACAACTGTCAGCATTCCTCCAGGTATGTACCCACAGTCATACACAAGACTACACCAGACAATTAACCCATCCGGGAAAGGTTTTGAATGTAGGCCTCGGTATGTGTGATGCAATAGTAAATTAAGCCATGTGGGACCCTGAAATGGCGGCTGCCTGACCTCTAAAATGGGACAATGGAATTGTGGGGTAACTGTGCTGGCGCTGCACACCGTCGCGGTAGGCGGTCGTAGAGCGTGGAGCAATGCTGCATTGGTTAACATTGGACCCTATGGGTCCCAGGAGCCAATGAACAGGTGCCCTGGCAGTGATGATGCGCACCGTCGCGGACATCACCGCCGCGGACGTCACCACCATTTTCTATCTGTTCAATCACTGGATACCTGACCTTCGACAGGAGAGAACCTACACTGCTGTGACCTCGGTCTGGAAGCGACGATGGCTGCTGTGTCTGGGGAAAGGGCCCCTGCCTTCACTGCACAGGAGTTGGAGAAACTTGTGGATGGGGTCCTCCCCCAGTACACGCTACTCTACGGTCCTCCAGACCAACAGGCTAGTGCACAGGGAGCACGTTGTATGGGCTAGGCCTGGGTGGAGAGGACTGGGTGGATGAGGGAAGGGGGCAGAGTACATAGAACAGTCATGCATGGGGATGAATGGGCCACAGGGATAGAGTTGGGAGGGGGCCAATTACAACGACGGTGCAGTAGGTAATGACTGTTCCTCTTTCCTTGTGCATGTCATGTAGGTCAGCGCCCACCAGAAGAGGGACATTTGGCATGCCATCGCCAAGGAGGTCCGGACCCTGGGGCCCACCAGAGACGGGGCACCCACTGCCGTAAGAGATGGGAGGACATTCGCCGCTGCAGCAAGAAGACGGCGGAAGCTCAGCTGGGGATGGCCTCCCAACGTGGGAGGGGTGCCCGTCGCACCATGACCCCCCTGATGTTCCGGATCCTGGCGGTGGCCTACCCGGAGTTGGATGGGCGCTTAAGGACATCACAGCAGACACAAGGGGGTGAGTTCAACCTCATGCAATGGACTTTGCATGCTGTGGAGCTGTGTAGGTGGGGGTGGTGGGCTGTGGGTGTCCCTAGGCCAGGGCGAGTTAGGTAGGCAAGGCCCCTCCATTATGTAGGCCATGTGGCACTCTACCCCAGCTAAAAAAAAAGGCAAATTGATGTATAGTTGCCCCTTTGCCATCCATGTGGGCAGATGTCTACCATTGCCATGTAGGCCATTTCCCAGGAATTGCATGTGCAGAGGGCAGGAGCACGGCGTAATGCAGGGGGCTGCTGCGTTTGTCTTGTCCGCCAACGGTAGCGGGATGCCATGCACTAAAACTCTCTTTCTTCTGTCTCCACCCTTTTTCTGCTCTCCCTGTCCTTCTGTACATCAGCATCATCAGGCGGAGGTACAGTGGCATCGGAGCACGAGGGAGCTGCATCCCACATGGCCATGGAGGTTCACACCACAGACTCTGATTTCACCAGTGGGACGGAGGGCGAGGGGAGCTTCACGTCGGCACCAGGATCACCAAACAGCGATACGGACTCGTCCCCTGATGGGAGCTCCCCTGTGGTGGCGGCACCATCTGTGCGCCCCACTTCTACAGGTACAGCCGCCACCTCCCCTACCAGCACCGCCCTCCCAGCAGCCCCTCAGCATTCGCCCCGTGCCCGCTCACCCAGGAGGGTGGGCATCACCTTCGCCCCAGGTACCTCAGGCCCTGCCCCTGTCACCCCTGCTGCCCTCAGTGAGGAGGCCAGTGACCTCCTCAGGTCACTCACTGTTGGGCAGTCTACCATTGTGAATGCCATCCAGGGTGTAGAACGAGAGTAGAAACACGGTAATGCATTCCTGGAAGGCATTCATTCTGGTCAGGCTGTCCTTCAGCGAACCCTGCAATCTCTGGCCTCAGCACTGATGGCAGCCATTGTCCCTGTGTCCAGTCTCCCCCCTCCAACTTCCTCCACCCAGACCCAATCCCCTGTACCCCAGCCCATCCCAAGCACACCTACAGACCAGCATGCACACAAGTCAACACCCAAAAGTAGCTCAAGCAAACATAGGCACCACACTCACCACAAGCACTCACACAAGCATCAGACCCATACAGACACAGCAACATCCACTGTCTCCACTGTGTCCCCCTCCTCCTCTTCTCCCTCCTCCCTCCCAGTCTCGTCTACACACACACCTGCATGCACCACATCTAAAGGCACTAGGACTCGCACCAGGACACCCAGCACCACAAGCCGCTCACCTGCAGTCACCACCTCCACTGCCATATACACGTCCCCTGTGTCCTCTCCCAGTGTGTCTGTGACGCCCCCTAACAAAGTACACAAACGCCGGCAATCACTCACCCAACATCCATCCACCTCACGACAGCCTCCAGTACCTGCACCTGCACCCAAAACACCTAAAGTGACACCTCCTACAACCACCTCCTCTTCCTCCACTCCCAGAGCCCCTCCAACTACCCATCCCAGTGTACGTCAGAAACTGTCCCTATGTCAAATTGACCTTTTTGCCCCCCCCCCCCCCCCAATTCATCAGTCCCGTCGTAGCGCCTCAGCCAAAATGCCTCCAGTACCAGTGGTGCGTGTTCCAGGTTTTTGGAGTGCCCCGTCCACCAGGGCAGGCAGTAGGACCCGGAGCCAAGGCACTGTCAGCCCACCCCCTGTGAAGGCTCCGAAATTGGAGATTGTACGACGGGACCGTGTCAAGACTCCTGGTGGTACAAACAGTGAAATGGGATCCAAGGCGATTGGTGAGTCATCTGTAACTCAAAAGAAGGTGGGGAAGGTCCTGAGGAAGTCTCCCCAACCTGTTGTGAGTGTCACGGCGGAGAAGTGCGCCATCATTTCCGGCGGTCCAGACACAACCGCCAGCACCTTCGTTACTGGTCAGGAGACCACCGCCAGAGTCATAGCCCCGGAGGGCTCAAGTATCGTTACTGGTCAGGAGACCACCGCCAGAGTCATAGCCCCGGAGGGCTCAAGTATCGTTACTGGTCAGGAGACCACCGCCAGAGTCATAGCCCAAGTATTGTTACTGGTCAGGAGACCACCGCCAGAGTCATAGCCCCGGAGGGCTCAAGTATCGTTACTGGTCAGGAGACCACCGCCAGAGTCATAGCCTAGGAGGGCTCAAGTATCGTTACTCGTCAGGAGACCAGCGCAACCGCCGGAGTCAAGCCCAGGAGGGTCCAGAATCTCACAGCCCTGCTGGGCAATGATGGAACGTCATGCCACACACCAATGTCAGTATCTGAACCGCCATCTTAGGCTACCGCTGAACAGTCCATAGGCAGCCATGGCAAAGCACCGCTGAACAAGGCCAAGACCGCCATGGTCAAGACCGCTGAACAGGGCAAAGACCGCCATGGCAAAGCACTGCTGAACAGTCCATAGGCAGCCATGGCAAAGCACCACTGAACAAGGCCAAGACCGCCATGGTGAAGACCGCTGAACAGGGCAAAGACCACCATGGCAAAGCACCGCTGAACAGTCCATAGGCAGCCATGGCAAAGCATCGCTGAACAAGGCCAAGACCGCCATGGTGAAGACCGCTGAACAGGGCAAAGACCGCCATGGCAAAGCACCGCTGAACAGTCCATAGGCAGCCATGGCAAAGCACCGCTGAACAAGGCCAAGACCGCCATGGTCAAGACCGCTAAACAGGGCAAAGACCGCCATGGCAAAGCACCGCTGAACAGTCCATAGGCAGCCATGGCAAAGCACCGCTGAACAGTCCATAGGCAGCCATGGCAAAGCACCGCTGAACAAGGCCAAGACCGCCATGGTGAAGACCGCTGAACAGGGCAAAGACCGCCATGGCAAAGCACCACTGAACAGTCCACAGGCAGCCATGGCAAAGCACCGCTGAACAAGGCCAAGACCGCCATGGTCAAGACCGCTGAACAGGGCAAAGACCGCCATGGCAAAGCACCGCTGAACAGTCCATAGGCAGCCATGGCAAAGCACCGCTGAACAAGGCCAAGACCGCCATGGTCAAGACCGCTGAACAGGGCAAAGACCGTGTGGGTATGAATAGTCCGGCACATCAGGCATCGTTCTCCCATGTGCATCTGGGACAGTGACAGGACAGGTACTTCCACGGGGAGACTCATCCAGTCTGGGCACCAGTTCCCCTCCAGAACCAGTGGAGACCTGCATCTACCTGAGAGACTGTGGCTTTGCACTCCCCAGGATATGGCAGTGGACAATCCACCCACTGTAGAGACTTGAGAGACTGTGGCTTTGCACTCCCCAGGATATGGCAGTGGGCAATCCACCCATTGTAGAGACTTGAGAGACTGTGGCTTTGCACTCCCCAGGATGACACAGTGGGCAACCCACCCACTGTAGACACTTGAGAGACTGTGGCTTTGCACTCCCCAGGATGGCACAGTGGGCAACCCACCCACTGTAGACACTTGAGAGACTGTGGCTTTGCACTCCCCAGGATGGCACAGTGGGCAAACCACCCACTGTAGTGACTTGAGAGACTGTGGCTTTGCACTCCCCAGGATGGCACAGTGGGCAACCCACCCACTGTAGAGACTTGAGAGACTGTGGCTTTGCACTCCCCAGGATACATCAATGGGCATGGAGCCCCGTCGTGGATCTGGCTTTGCATTCATGTGGCTGAGGTGCCCCCCCTTCCCTTCCCCCTGAGGTGCCTGTAGTGTTTCTATCTGATGCCCCGGCAGTGTTCTCTCGGATTTTGGTCAGGTATCTATTGTGGGCGTCGCCCATGCATTTTTGGACTGTTGGTGCACGGACATTGTTGTGTACATATCTGAACTACTTCTTGTTTTGTATATTTATTTTTGACAGATTTGGTGATATATATCCGTATATTTTTTAATGAGTTGTAAATTGGCTAAATACAAACTTTGGGCGCTATTCGCTTTGTCATTGCATTCTTCCGGTTGGGTTGTGGGTTGTTACTGTGATTTTTGTGACTGCATTGGTGTGTATGTTGTAATATGCGAGGGTGGGGGTGTTTGGTGGGTGTCCCCGTAACTTTTGCCTCCCCCGTGTCGTAGGTGCAGTACTCACCGGTATGTTCTGCGCCTACCTCGCTGTTGGTCGTAGATGAGCAGGAATGCAAGGGCAGGTAAGATTTGTAGTTCCGGGTCCATGGAGTCCTCGTTCCTCGTGGGATGTGTTGAGGTGAACGTTTTCCCATTGCAAAAGCTGTTTCCGCCGTGTTTTTATCCACGGTGAATCCACCCCGGAAAAGGTGGCGGATTGGTGTGTTGTGATAGTGTGGGCGGTACATTGTCTTCCGCCTGTCTGTTGGCAGTGACCGCTGCGCTGTTTGTCTGTACCGCCCTGGCGGGCGATGTGTTAAAGTGGCTGTCTTTGTTGGCGGTTTCCGCCAGGGTTGTAATTCCATTTTTTTGTCCACCGGCCTGTTTGCGGTATTACCGCAGCTTTAACACCGTCCTCCAGGGTTGTAATGACCACCTATGTTATTTAGGAAATATACAGAAAACAGTTTGGTAAATATTTGTAGTGAGTGTAATCCATAGTAATTTTAATTTGAAATAACTTGCTATGTAAATGTGGGTTTTTGACAGTCCATATAACTGTTTGTTCCCCACTGTTCAGCGATGAGTAGCTATACACACTTCTTTTATAGTGCAAAACTATATAGAAGCTGAGAGCAGTGGAAAAAGGAACATAACATGGTTAAATAAAATATGAATATATCTAACTTGTATACAAATATATACATTTGTTACAGTTTGTAATTAACAGTAACTTTTTTATTACAAATTGAGAAGCCTTATTTTATAAAAAATGTTTTGAAACTTTAACTTTTATTTATATTTTCTCTCTTTCAACACATGTTGAAGGATGTCTTTTCTTCCTATAATATTGGTAACTAATTTTATCTTCCTTCATTCATTCTTGATCCATACATATACTTTTGTACAACTAATAATAGTATAATAGCAAAACGTACCAAATAAACACCCCAAAGCATACAAACATAAATAAACTGACACACCTATGCACACAGTGATGCACACATTTACTCAAGCAGCCAAACAATGGTTCAAGCACTGACACTCCCAAGCACACACTGATGCATGCACTGCCACACCCAGTCACACACTAATGACACACTGATGCACCCAGACACGCACTGATGCTATACACACACAGCAATGGAAAATCTGACACACACAGGCACACACTGATGCATACACTGATACACCCAGGTATACACTGATGCACACACTGACACACCCAGTCACATACTGATACATACACTAACATACCCAGGCACACACTGTCACATACACTGAGATACCCAGGCACATACCAATGTATACATTAACACACCCAGACACACACTAATGCATATACTAACATATCCAGGCACACACTGATGCTCACACTGACACACCCATGCACACACTGATGCATACACTCACTTACCTATGGACACAATGATACATACCGTGAGACACCTAGGCACACACTGATGCTCACACTGACACACTCAGGCACACACTGAAGTATACACTAACACACATAGTGACACACTAAAGCACACACTGATGTATATTTTGACATACCTTGGGACACACCAATGTATACACCAACACACCTAGGCTCACACTGATGCTCACAATGTCACACCCATGCACAGCGATGAATACACTAACACACCTAGGAACAGACTAATGCACACTATTGATACACCCAAGCACACAGTGATGCATACACCAAGACACCCAGGCACATACTGATGCATACAGTAACATACCCAGGCACACCCTGATGCATACACTAACACTCCCAGGCATATACTGGTGCATACACTAACACACCCAGACATACACTAATGCATACACTAACATATCCAGGCACACATTGATGCTCACACTTCAACACCCATGCACACACTGATGAATACAATCAGACGCCTAGGCATGCACTGATGCATACAGTGACACACCTAAGGACACACTAATGAATACACTGACACACCCATGCACACACTAATGCATACACTGACACACCCAAGCACACACTAATGCATACACTCACATACCTAGGGACACAGTGATGCGTACTGTGAGACACCCAGGCACACACTGATGCTCACACTGACACCGAGGCACACACTGATGTATACGCTAACACGCCTAGGTACACAGTAATGCACATTCTGATTCATACACTGACATACCTAGGGACACACCAATGCATATACCAACACACCTAGGTACACACTGATGAATACACCAACACATCTACGGGACACACTGATGCATACACTGACACACTCAGACACACACTGATGCACACACT
Source organism: Pleurodeles waltl (assembly GCF_031143425.1). NCBI lineage: Eukaryota > Metazoa > Chordata > Amphibia > Caudata > Salamandridae > Pleurodeles > Pleurodeles waltl. Next base: position 837,449,652 of record NC_090437.1, read on the forward strand.
GACACAACCAAAAACACACTAATGCATACACTAACACATCTACGGACACAATGATACATACAATGACATATCCAGTCGCATAATGAAGCACACACTGGCACACCCAGGCACACACTGATGCATACACTGACACATCTAGGCACCGATGCATGCAATAACACACCCATATGCACACTGATACAATAAGACATTTAGGCACACACTGATGCGCACACTGACATACCAAGGCATACACCAATAGGGACACTGACACACCTAGTAACACTCTGAGGCATACAGTGAGACACTCAGGCAAACACTGATGCTCACAATGACACAACAAGGCACATACTTTATAAATACACTACACACCACGGAAAACACTAATGCATACTATTGACACATCCAAGCACACACCGATGCATAAACCAAGACACCAAGGCACAAACTGATGCATACACTAACACACCCAGACATACACTAATGCATATGCTAACATGTTCAGTTACACACTGATGCTCACACTGACACACCCAGGAACACTCTGATACATAACAACAAACAGCTAGGCACACACTGATGCAGATAGTGACACACCTAAGGAGACACTCATGCATACAAGGACACACCTAGGGGCACCCGCATACATACAGTGACATACTCCAGCACACACTGATGCACACATTGACACACTCAGGCACAAATTAATGTATAAACTCACACACCTAGAGAGACAGTGATGCATACAGCGAGACACACAGGAACATACTGATGCTCACACTGACACACCGAGGCACACACTGATGTATACTTTGACATACCTAAGGACACACTGATGCATACACTGACACACCTAGGAACAGTGACACACCTAAGGGACACACTGATGTATACACTGACACACCCAGACACACACTAATGCATACACTGACACACCCAGGCACACACTAAAACATACACTAACACACCAAGGGACACACTGATGAATTCTACTGACACACCCTGTTCACAATGGTGCACACACTGATGCATACACTGACACACCTAGGAGCACGGTCATGCACACACTGACACACCCAGACACACACTAATGCATACATTCACACACCTAGGGACACACTGATCCATACAGTGACACACTCACTAATGTTCACACAGACACACCCAGGCCCACACTGGTGCATAAACTCAGACAACTAGGCCCACACTCATGCACACACTGACACAACCCAGCACACACATATGCATACACTGACACACCTAGGGACACACTGATGCATACAGAGATGTAGCTAGGCATACACTGATGCTCACACTGGCACACCAAGGCACACACTGATGCATATTCTCAGACACCTAGGGATACACGGATACATACACTGCCACATGCAACACCTAGGGACACACTGATGAGTATAGTGACACACCCAAGCACACACTAATAACACACCGACACACCCAGGCACACACTGATGCATACACTAATATGCCTAGGCACACACTTATTCGTATACTGACACACCATGGCAGACACTGATGCATATACTGATACACCCAACCACACACTGATATATACACTGACAAACTCAGACACACACTTATGTACACACTGACACACCCATGCATACAATGATGCACACACTGACAGACCCACACTCACACTGACACATACACTGATGCATCTATGCACACACTGATTGACACTCTGACACACCCACGCACCCCCTGATGAATACACTGACACACTTAGGGGCACACTGATGCATACAGTGACACACACAGGCACACACTGGTGCATACACTCAGACACCCATGCACGCACTGAAGAATACACTAACACAGCCATATATACACTAATATATACACTGATACACCAACACATGAACTAAAATCTACAATACTATATCCAGCTCTAAAAAGAACATTTAAAAAAAATATTTATTGAAAGGAAACTTGTTATTGGTATTTTTTTGTTTTGAAAAAACTCAAGACTGGAAACACTGCAAGCAATAAACTTATATGCAAAACTGTTTGCAGTTAGTGTTTTGTAACACTAAAGGAAACAAGACAGCTCAACAATGCTGGCTGTTAACCTTTTCCAGCATTGTGATGACATCTTCATTTTTCTTGATGACAAGTTCTTGGTACTTGCCACAATGAATAATTATCCCCTTAAGTTCTTCACATGTAGGTGCAATAGCGACAGTTGTAGTATCTTGTCCCAGCAGTTGACATTGAAGGTGCAGGAGCTGAAATATCAGTGTTGCTCTCTCTCTCATCCTGCAAAGATAGGCATGCTCATGATAGTTTTTTCTATGTGTGCACATTGTGGAAGAGCCTTAGCTATAATTCTTTAGTGTCCCCCTAGAAAGCTGCTAGCCACACAGGTTGCATTTTTGCAAATCTGGCACAGGCTTTCTTCTCTCTACTGGGGACAGTTTACCACATCTACACATCACTCTCTTTTCTCCCACCTCCTTCCTGATGTTCCTCCTCATCCTATGGGGCTTTAGACCTTCATGGACCAGGAGCTTCTGTCATTTTTTCTCAGGGGCTAAAATAGTTCAACCTCCTTCAGCAGCAGACAATGAAAAACTGCCAGTATAGGGAGTGTTTAAAAAAAAAAGTTGGGTGTGGTTCATATTAACCAATAGAAAAGCAGATTTATTTTTTAACATTCACCAACTTCACGGATTTTATTGTTACTCCACAGATTTGCCGTCATATTAAAATACCTTAAATGTACAGTAAAAAATAAACAGAGCCATTTATCACCTCTCAAACATGTTCATTCTTATAGTAGAAGTTAATTTGGAGGCTCATATATACATAAAACATTCCTAAAAAAACTCAGCAAATCTGTGATGTGACTTTGCAGAGTTTTTTCAAACGGTCATGTGAATGTATCAAAAATCATAGAGTTCGGTCATGCAACAGTCTCCGGATCCGCGGAACATCCAGAGATCCAGTTGTTTTTGTTTTTTTAAAGTAAATTATCTCTTAATCTACATTGCAAATGATAAATTCTATATTAATATTATTTTTTTAACACCATTTGCTTCATACTGTACAAGGTTTTGTCACATTATTACTCATTTTTCATTACTTACATAAATTAATATATGTCAACTCGGTATACTTTTAATTAAAAACGATGAAGAAATACACTGAAGAAAACAGAGTTTACAGGGGCATTATAATTAGGAAATAGAATTTCAAAAAGCCTTGGAAATTCACTGAAAAAGCCAAAGGTTACAGTGTACATTATAGTTAGGCCCAGAATTCTCTTGTAAACAAACATTAAAATTCAGCAGATGTAGTTACCTGAGCTAACTATAACTTATGGCCCAGCAATGTACTGCTTATGACCTCACGTATTACATCACTCATGACATAGCAAGTGACATCACTTATGACATCACTGTTGACATTATCCACAGACCCACTCATACACCCACTCACACTCCATTCAACCTCTAACACACACAACCCAAACACCCGCTCAACCACCCAAATACCCATTAACAGACCCATGCAACTACTAACACACACACCCACTCATTCACACATTCACTCACACTACCACTCACCCATACAGCTACTCACAAACCTACAAACCACTCACACACTCACTCACAGACTCATAGAGTCACTCACACACTCACTCATACACCCATACAACAACTCACATGCCCATTCACACACCCACGCAACCACACACACAGCTAGTGACTTACCCATACATCTAACAAAGCTACTCACTCACCAATACAGCTATTCGCACATCCATTTACTTATATACGAGGCCACTTTCATACCTATTTTAACATAAATACAATCACTCATATGACTACTCACTCATCTATACAGTCTCTCAGATTAATACTGTGCAAAACAGCCACTCACACATACCCATACACTGAGTCAAACAGCCACTCACTTAGCCATACATCCACTTACACACCCAGTCACTCATCCATAGAGCCATTCACACAGCCATTCAGTCACTCATACACCCATGCACAAACACACTCATCCACCTTTAGAGCCACTCACACAGCAATCACAGTCACTGATACAGCATCTCACACACATACTAGCCTATCAATACAGACACTCTCACATACACTCACCCACCCATACAGCTACTCACACACCTACTACCACACTGATACAGACAGTCAAAGTGCCACTCAGATGACATATATTAGAAACAGTATCACTCATTAACCGCTTCTGTGCCTTGGACGAGGTGACCTCGTCCAAGGCACATGGGAACTTGGGGGAGCGCTAACGCGCTCCCGGTGCACCCCCCTCCCCCCCAAGGTGGGGATGGAAGCTCAGCTTCCAGCGCGATTGAAAGAGAAATGCAAAGCATTTCTCTTTCAATCCCTGGGGGAGGCCCGGAGGGGCTTCAAAGGGAAGGAAATGTATTTCCTTCCCTTTGAAGTCTCTCCCAGGGTTTCAAATTTTTTTGTTGTGTTTTTTTTTTTGTTTGTTTGTTTTTTTAGAGATGGGGAGCGACCCATCAGGCAAGGGTTGCTCCCCTGGGGGGCAAATTGTATTTAGACCATGTCTGCCCCCATGGGGGCAGATTGCCCGATTTTAGGTCAACCTGCCCCCAAGGTGTCAGAAACCACTAGGCACCGGGGATTTGTTTTTTGGCGCCAATGTCACGCAGGGGGAGCGACCCCGTAGGCAAGGGTCGCTCCCGGGGGGGGGGTGGGGGTTGGGGGGCAAATTTATTTTAGGCCATTTCTGCCCCCCCTGGGGGCAGATCGGCCTATTATTAGGCAGATCTGCCCCCAGGGGGTCAGAAACCTCTAGGCGCCAGGGGAAATTTTTTTTTGTGTTTATTTTTTTGTTTGTTTGTTTTTTTAGAGATGGGGAGCGACCCATCAGGCAAGGGTCGCTCCCCTGGGGAGCAAATTGTATTTAGACCATTTCTGCCCCCCTTCGGGGCAGATTGGTCGATTTTAGGTCAATCTGCCCCCAAGGGGGCAAGAACCACTAGGCACCGGGGATTTGTTTTTTGGTGCCAATGTCACGCAGGGGGAGCGACCCCGTAGGCAAGGGTCGCTCCCGGGGGGAAAGAGAGTTGGGGGGCAAATTTATTTTAATCAGCCTATTATTAGGCCGATCTGCCCCGGGGGGGGGGGCAGAAACCTCTAGGCGCCAGGGGAATTTTTTTTTTGTGTTTTTTTTTTGTTTGTTTGTTTTTTTAGAGATGGGGAGCGACCCATCAGGCAAGGGTCGCTCCCCTGGGGGGCAAATTGTATTTAGACCATGTCTGCCCCCCTTGGGGGCAGATTGGTTGATTTTAGGTCAATCTGCCCCCAAGGGGGCAAGAACCACTAGGCACCGGGGATTTGTTTTTTGGCGCCAATGTCACGCAGGGGGAGCGACCCCGTAGGCAAGGGTCGCTCCCGGAGGGGGGGGAGGGTTGAGGGGGGGCAAATTTATTTTAGGCCATTTCGGCCCCCCCTGGGGGCAGATCGGCCTATTATTAGGCCGATCTGCCCCCAGGGGGGGCAGAAACCTCTAGGTGACGGCAATTATTTTTTAATTTTTTTTATTTGTTTGTTTGTTTTTTTAGAGATGGGGAGCGACCCATCAGGCAAGGGTCGCTCCCCTGGGGGGCAAATTGTATTTAGACCATTTCTGCCCCCCTTGGGGGCAGATTGGTCGATTTCAGGTCAATCTGCCCCCAAGGGGGCAAGAACCACTAGGCACCGGGGATTTGTTTTTTGGCGCCAATGTCATGCAGGGGGAGCGACCCCGTAGGCAAGGGTTGCTCCCGGAGGGGGGCAAATTTATTTTAGGCCATTTCGGCCCCCCCTGGGGGCAGATCGGCCTATTATTAGGCCGAACTGCCCCCGGGGGGGGGCAGAAACCTCTAGGTGACGGCAATTATTTTTTATTTTTATTTATTTGTTTGTTTGTTTTTTTAGAGATGGGGAGCGACCCATCAGGCAAGGGTCGCTCCCCTGGGGGCCAAATTGTATTTAGACCATTTCTGCCCCCCTTTGGGGCAGATTGGTCGATTTTAGGTCAATCTGCCCCCAAGGGGGCAGAAACCACTAGGCACCGGGGATTCGTTTTTTGGCGCAATGTCTCGCAGGGGGAGCGACCCCATGGGCAAGGGTCGCTCCTGGGCAGAGGGGGCTCGGGGGGGCGTGGGGGGTCAAATTTATTTTAGGGCATTTCTGCCCCGCCCCTGGGGCCGGCTGAGCTAGAGGCCAAACTCCACAGGTAGGTACTTTGCAAAAAAACACTCTGTTTACTGTGAAAAAATATGTTGTGTCCACGTTGTGTTTTGGGCCATTGCCTTTCGTGGGCGCTAGGCCTAACCACTAAAGTGAGGCACCATTTTTATCGAGAGACTTAGGGGAACGCTGGGTGGAAGGAAATTTGTGGCTCCTCTCAGATTCCAGAACTTTCTGTCACCGAAATGAGAGGAAAAAGTGTTTTTTTGTCCAAATTTTGATGTTTGCAAAGGATTCAGGGTAACATAACCTGGTCAGAGCCCCATACGTCACCCCATCTTGGATTCCCCTGGGTTTCTAGGTTTCAAAAATGCGCTGGTTTGCTAGGTTTCCACAGGTGCCGGCTGAGCTACAGGCCAAAATCCACAGGTAGGCACTGTTGTCTATGAAAAAATGTGATGTGTCCACGTTGTGTTTTGGGCCATTTCCTTTGATGGGCGCTAGTCCTACCCACACAAGTGAGGTATCATTTTTATCGGGAGACTTGGGGGAACTCTGGGTGGAAGTAAATTTGTGGCTCCTCTCAGATTCCAGAACTTTCTGCCACAGAAATGTGAGGAACATGTGTTTTTTTAGCCAAATTTTGAGGTTTGCAAAGGATTCTGGGTAACAGAACCTGGTCCGAGCCCCACAAGTCACCCCATCTTTGATTCCCCTAGGTCTCTAGTTTTCAGAAATGCACAGGTTTGATAGGTTTCCCTAGGTGCCGGCTGAGCTAGAGGCCAAAATCTACAGGTAGCCACTTCCCAAAAAACGCCCCTATTTTCTTTCAAAGAATTGGATGTGTCCACGTTGCGCTTTGGGGCGTTTCCTGTCGCGGGCGCTAGGCCTACCCACACAAGTGAGGTATTATGTTTATCGGGAGACTTTGGGGAACATAGATTAGCGAAACAAGTGTTTTTGCCCCTTGTCTTTCTCTATATTTTTTCCTTCCAAATATAGGAGAGTGTGTAAAAAAGACATCTATTTGAGAAATGCCCTGTAATTCACATGCTAGTATGGTCACCCCGGAATTCAGAGATGTGCAAATAACCACTGCTCCTTAACACCTTATCTTGTGCCCTTTTTGGAAAAACAAAGGTTTTCTTGATAGCTATTTTTTACTCTTTATATTTCAGCAAATGAATTGCTGTATACCCGGTATAGAATGAAAACGCACTGCAGGGTGCATCTCATTTATTGGCTCTGGGTTCCTCGGGTTCTTGATGAACCTACAAGCCCTATATATCCCCGCAACCAGAGGAGTCCAGCAGACATAACGGTATATTGCTTTCGATAATCTGACATTGCAGGGAAAAGTTACAGAGTAAAATGTAGAGAAAAATATATGTTTTTTTCACCTCAATTTCAATATTTTTCTTTTTCAGTTGTTATTTTCTGTAGGAAACCCTTGTAGGATCTACACAAATGACCCCTTGCTGAATTCAGAATTTTGTCTACTTTTCAGAAATGTTTAGGTTTCTGGGATCCAGTATTGGTTTCATGCCCATTTCTGTCACTGACTGGAAGGAGGCTGAAAGCACAAACAATTGCAAAAATGGGGTATGTCCCAGTAAAATGCCAAAATTGTGTTGAAAAATTGGGTTTTCTGATTCAAGTCTGCCTGTTCCTGAAAGCTGCTGAGTTTAGCACCGCAAACCCTTTGTTGATGCCATTTTCAGGGGAAAAACCACAAGCTTTCTTCTGCAGCCAGTTTTTCCAATTTTTTTGAAAAAAACGAAATTTGCACTGTATTTTGGCTAATTTCTTGGCCTCCTTCAGGGGAACCCACAAAGTCTGGGTACCTCTAGAATCCCTAGGATGTTGGAAAAAAAGGATGTAAATTTGGCTTGGTTAGCTTATGTGGACAAAAAGTTATGAGGGCCTAAGCGCGAACTGCCCCAAATAGGCAAAAACAAAGGCCTGGCACAGGAGGGGGAAAAGGCCTGGCAGCGAAGGGGTTAATACTAAAAGAATACTAATTTAACTTATGCAGTAGCTTAATATATATCTTTAAATCTCAGAATCTTTCATGAAACACACACACCGGATGATAGTATCAGTGATATCGTCAGGGATGTCATTTGAAATGTCATCAATGATGTCATCAGTGATGTCACTGACCATGTCATGAGTCATGTAATATGTGATGTCATAAGCAGTGCACTGTGGGTACATAATTTAACTCAGGTACCTATAACTGCTGAATTTCAATGGTTTTATATGAGTGAAATTTGAGCCTAATTATAACGTCCCTGCAACCTTTGTTTTTTTTCAGTGAATTTCTAAGGTATTTTTAATGCTATTTCCTTAACTATTTTGGCACTGTAACCTTTTTTTCCAGTGAATATATATATATATATATATATATATATATATATAGTAAATCTTCTTAACGTAAAGAAGAATCCGGACTCCACGGCATTGCGAAAATGTTGTTTAATACAAAATAATGGGATTTTACAGGCATCCACACCAATGCGTTTCAGCCGTAGCCTTGTTTACAGTAAAAAGTGAAAATGTCAAATTCACATCCATATAAAAACATCAAACAGAAATGACAGTCAAATAACTTGATCAGTACTCAATAGAGGGCTAACTTGGCAGCCCTTTTGAAATGTAGTAAGTATCTCAAATCCTCAAATTCATTAACAGTAATAACCATTTCAAACACAAGACAGCTCTTTTCATGTAAAAAATATTTGTTATTATATCCTATTACATGTATACACATCTTAATCATCTGCATATAAACTTTTTTTATTGTGCCACACCCCATCAATGGGTTAATGTGTTACACCATATTTGATTCATGAGCACAAGTTATAGTTACTTGAGGTATCTCTAACTATAACTGGTGAATTTCTATGGTTGCGTATGTTTAAAATGTGAGCCTAACTATAACGTCCCTGTAATCTGGTTTATTAAGTAAATTTCTATGTTTTCATTTTTTCATTCTATATCCTAACTATAACTTCTCTGTAACCTTTGGTTTCATCAGTGAATTTCTATGTTTTTTAACATACATTAAGTTTCATTACTATACCTTAACCCAACCACTGCCATGCATGGCTGAAGGCAGCAGTTGGCTACAGGGACTGGCTGGAGGCCAAACCCATATAAGCAACCAACCTTGTACTGTGCATGGTCTTCACCCGTGCGCAGGAGAGGTTGACTACAAGACCTGAACTGCGGCCAGACTCTGTGCCAAACCTCCCTAACCACTCAACTCCTTGGTGTGCACTGCCCTTTGGCTGTGCTCAGCAGGAGTTGGCTGCAGCCTTCTTGGGTTTGATAATAGGTGTGAGAGGTGTATCTGGGGGTGAGAGTGGCTGTAAGAGTGTCTGTGTGTGTGAATGCATACATCAGTATTTTAGTGGGTGCGTCAGTATGTGTAGGCCTGTGAGTGGGTGGATGATGGTGTCAGTGGTGAGTGAGTGTGTGACAGTCTGAGTGGGTCTGTGAGTGGGTACATAACTGTCTGAGTGGGTCTGTGAATGGGTGCATGAGGGTGTAACTAGGGCTGTGAGTGGGAACGTAAGTGTCTGAGTGGGTGTGTGAGTGGGAGAAAGAAATTGAAAGAGAGAGAGAGAAGGAGAGGGAGAGAGAGAGAGAGAGACAGACTTTTTAGACTTATATATAATATAGTTAGAATGAGATATTTCTGCACAATTTAAAAAGAAAAATGTACTTGTCATTTTTTAAAAGTAAAATCATCTTTCATATGACCTTTAACATTTTCACTTAGAAAAAATAATAAAACAGCGAAACAAGTCCAGTTGGACTCGAAAGCCTGAATCCTCAGTGTGAAGGTAGTTTTTTTGTACTTTTTTTAGTTAGCCCTTTATTAGCTATCTGGGACCGCAATTGACCCCTCAAGAGAACCCCTGCGGTCCCAACACACCTTTTATTTATTTATTCTTTTTATTTAGCAAATTGCCCTTTACAGGCTATCTGACACCACAGGGGAAGCCTCAATGCCTCTCCCACGGTGCCATTGCTTCAGGAAGCAAGGAGCTGATTTAACAGCTTTAACTGTGAGTAGGGAATAGAGATGATTATTTGCTGTATCCTCAAAGCTTCAGCCAAGGCACAGCAAACAGCTTTGTCCCGGGGTTGGGCACCCTGGGACATAGCAGGAGCAGGACCTGCTCGTCATTGAAGAAGCCCCGGGGAGGTGGTGGTCTCCGGGGCTTGGGTTACATTATTTAGTAATAGCACCAAGAAAGGTGGTGATCCCTGGGGCTGTGGGAGGGCCTGAGAGGCCCCTCCTCACCCAATTTCTGGTTGTCCCCAGGGCTGCAGAGGGGGGCGTGTGCCCCCCGCATCCAATTTGTTAAATGATCCGGGGGATGGTGGTCCCTGGGGCATGGGAGGAGGCCATCAGGCCTTCCCAATGTCCAAAAAAACCTTTTATTTCCCGGGGTGGTGGTCTCAAGGGTGTGGGGGGGCGCATATCACCCGCTCATATTGTATTATTCGCCCCAGGGAGGAGGGGTCCCCAGGGCTGGGGGCCTCGTATTAAAAGCAAAATATCTGGCCCACAAGGGGGCTTATTTTAAAAAAAGCCCTGGAGCCTGCACTTGTTTTTTTTTTTTTATGTTTACTACAGATTTGTGTCCCCGTTATGAATTTGAGGTGCACATTTGAAAGAAAAATGCTTTTTAGCCCTGAGAGGATCCCTTTGGGACCTCAGCACCAAAGCTAAGGGGTCAGGGTGTTCGTATCCTGGCCCATTTTGTATTTTTTTAGTGTGTTGGGGCCGTCAGTTATATGACGCTTCTGGTTTGAAAATCACGTAAATAGTGCTGTGTCACTTGAAAGGTAGGTAGAATATTATAATATTCCAGTCATGCAGATTAATTTACCCGAGAAATGTATGTAGATTTATTTGACATAATCAGGCTGCATGAGTATGTAACGGGCAAAAACAGTACGGAGAAGAAAAGTTCCGATTAGATTGTAGGCAGTCTGAGGGGTAACTAGTGGAAAATTGTGGGAAGGGTGAGTGGAGGGCTGCAACGAGTCTGACTTGTTGTCTGAAGAGAAAATGTGTAAACCTCTATAGACTTCAGTAAGAACAAAGTCCATCTTCAGATGTTTGTCTGCCTCCAAAGCTTGGCGTCTGTCCTCCATTATTTGCTCTATGTCTGAGCAGGATTGGGGTCAGCCCGCATCCCAGATACTAGCAGTTTTTCCAGGCCTAGGCTATTCTCTGAGAGGTGCACCTCACTGCACCCAGATCATAAAACTGTTAACTTCACACTTGTATAGCACACTACTCACCCGTTAGGGTCTCAAGGTGCTGTACACATACAGCTGCAGAACCCCTCCTGGCTTTTCCCTGTGAGACACCCACTCCTGGACAGCCCCAGGGTGAAGCCAGGCATCCAAGCGCTGTGAGGGTTGTTGTGGAGAATAAGCAAGCTATTGCCCAGAGTTACAGAGTGGGACCCATTAATTAGATTAGGCACTGAGGTAAGAATTATCTGGTCCAAGGCAACTGACCCCAAGGCCCACCAAGGGGGGGAATAGAACCCTGGTCCCGGGCCAGATCTCTGCATCAGGGTCTGCTGCTCTAACCATTGTGCCACACTTCTCCATTGTAGAACCCATGGACCCAGAGATGAGCAGTGGAGGTAAGGGAGGCAAGCAGAGTTATTTTGATGTTCCACAGTGCCCTTACGCCATGTCCCAATGTGAATACAGAGGCCCCTGCAGCTCCTGACATTTCTCCACCTCATGGTAAGCAGTACATAACTAGGATGTGGGTCAGTCTGAGCAGACTCCTCATGCTAGTCCATCGCCTCCAGACTTAGCATTGTCAGTGTGTTTCCAGGGCCCATGGGGGCATTCCCCCATCCAGCCCAAGTCTGGCCCTAGAGCTTAATGAATGCCTAGAACCCCTTCAGTGGGCAGTGTATTCAAGGTGATTTTGAAAGCGATGTGGGGGCCTCTGAGGGAAGTTCAGCTGAGGGCTGGAGGTGGGGTCACAGCCACAGCAAGAGAGCAGTCAGGAGTTCAAGAGCCCTGCTGGAGGACTCGAGCCTCTCCTGCCCTGCCATGCAAGTACACCCCTATTGTGTCTCCTATTCAGGAGCTGCCATTTTAGGATGTTGCTGAAAGGGCCTCCTTCTCCTCAGATGGGTGTTCAAAGTCATTGGATCAGGGAGGGGAGGGGTCCTCTGTGAAGCAGTGTGTTCTCATTGAGGGCCACTGGTCCAATGGGCCCACCAGGCCATTCCAAACGGTCCTAGTCCTCAGTAGATCGGGTGGCACCTCTGCCCATTGGGGTCCAGCAGGTGAGTAGTTGAGTGCAGGTGGACAAGCCTCTCCAGGCCCACAGCAGGTGTGTAGCAGTGTCCCCTGGGCATGGGTAGAGCAGCAGGTGGGATCAGGTACAGAAGTCAGGTGAAAGTCTCCCAGGGCACCTTCTCTATATTGCCAGCTCTCCCTGCACATGGGGACTCACTACTGGACTGCAGGCAGCATCTCCTCTGTCTGCTTTATAGCTGGTGCTGCCACAGGCCGTGGGAACTAGGGATCAGCGGATCACCGCGCGCTTGTAGATAGGTCACTGCAGCAGAGTGAGACTGATCCTGCCACCACCTCTGATCAGGGCCACGGACAGAGACTTGGAGCCACATAAATCCTACTCCAGCCTCCTGGGCAACCCCCTTATTTGCAGCTTACCACAGGTGCAGCAGTTTAGCAATAGGTGAGGCACTGCAAATGCTGTGTTGAATTAATGTGCCACCATGATGGATGCGGGATGGCCGACGGGCCAGGGAAGAAACCATGCCCACTTTTAGCAGTGCAGCAGGGCCAAAGATGCGTGAGCTAGTGTCAGCAAGGGTCGCCAGGGTGTTCCTTTATTGTAGCCTTCGATGACCAGCTCTGATTAAGATAACACTGCGATGGCACGGTGACAGGCCAGGAGAGTCCTAATAGCATGTCCGCCATTGTTGTCTGCTGGGCCACACCCATCTTCCCTATTTTTGCCTGTGCCACCCTGGCTGCTGGGCAAGAAAGTTGCAGAGTGGAGTGGCATATATATATATCTACACACTCACTTCCAACTTAAGAGGTAACCCCCTGCACTCACACATGTTCTATCTTTAGGTCACTCCCCTCACTATATGATTTAGGATTCACAAATTCCAGTTTGTGTGTTCTGTCTGTTGCAGAAGGCTCTGCTTGTTTACAATAACATATTCTTTCCTCAATCTACTTAATTCCCATTTAAAAAACCACTGAAGCACACAGCACACCTATGACATCACCCATACAGGGTACTGGCCAGGGGGTCACAATACTACACAACAACACCACCCTTTACCTGACTATTGTGGTCCCTGACCACTTTCAGGATCATGCCAAATAACTGCACTAGATTCTTCACCCTTAATGTTAAAGGCATGCACACTGCTCAGAAAAACCACTCCATCATTTCTTATCTTAAATGCCATGGCCCTCACATAGTTTTCCTCCAAGAGACTCACACAATTTAACTGGAACTACCCCACCTCCGAAAGCGGTGGCATGGTACTATATATGCAATCACATATTCAACTTTTTCCAGGGGTGCATTAATATGTCTCTGCCCAGGAACCCCCTTCCAGGTTCTGGACACTATAATTTATTGGGAAGGACAAAGTGTGTTCCAAGAGGACTGCCTAAATGGTCACCCAGTGTTGCTCGGGAGTATATATGCCCTCAACACTGACCAATATACTTTCTAGACAAAACTTTCTGGTTGATTAGCCCACCGAACACATGTTCTCTGAATTATATGGGGAAATTCCAATTGCATCTTTGGCGCCCACTGGATCAGTCCTACCCTCCCTCCCACGTCACTCCTCCACACTCAGATGACTTAATTTGTGGACTGGATGCAGCACTGGTTGCTGGTGGATGACTGATGGACTCTCTATCCTGATGCTCAGGTGTACTCCTTTTCTTCCCTTCCTCTTAATTCATACATCTGACTGGACTGCATACTCTGCTCCCAGACACTTGTGCATTCTTTGTGTACTGCCAATTACCTGGGTCGAGTGGTCTCGGGCCATCACACCTATACTGTGGACATCTTATGGGACACCCCCCAGACCCTCCCCAAGCTCACTTAGCATCTACCTCGTGACTGCCTGGAGGACCCATCTTTAAGAGACTCTCAGGCTTCCTACATTCATCAGTTCCTTTATTGAAAATGAAGGCCCAGGTTTCAAAAATCTCCTCAAATGAGATGCATTTTTAAGGTGGTTCCCAAAAGAGTTTGTATAAAGGGGTTCATCGAGGTTTGCCACATGCCGGACTGGGAGATTAGAGAGGCCGAGCTCTACCTAACACAGCTGGAATGTCGGGCAGAGCAAGACTCTTAGGGGCATATTTATACTCTGTTTGCGACGGAATTGCGTCGTTTTTTTTTACGCAATTCCGACGCAAAAGTAACTCCATATTTCTACTTTGGCGTTAGACGCGTCTAGCGCCAAAGTCCATGGAGTTTGCGTCCTTTTTTAGCGTGGACACCTACTTTGCGTTAATTATATGCAAGGTAGGCGTTCCCGTCTAAAAAAGTGACTCCGCGGCATGTGCGCCGTATTTACACTCCCGGGCAAAATTCACGCCGGGAGTGGGCGGGTAAAAAAAAATGACGTACGGCCGCTTTTGCACCGTTTTTTAGCGCCTGGAAAAGGCAGGCGTTAAGGGACCTGTGGGCTCGTAAGGAGCCCAGAGGTGCCCTCCCATGCCCCCAGGGACACCCCCTGTCACCCTTGCCCACCCCAGGAGGACACCCAAGGCTGGAGGGACCCATCCCAGGGACAATAAGGTAAGTTCTGGTAAGTATATATATATATTTTTTTTTGTGGCATAGGGGGGCCTGATTCGTGCCCCCCTACATGCCACTATGCCCAATGACCATGCCCAGGGGACAGAAGTCCCCTGGGCATGGCCATTGGGCAAAGGGGCATGACTCCTGTCTTTGCTAAGACAGGAGTCATTTCTATGGGGGTTGGGAGTGGAAAAAAATTGCGCAAATCGGGTTGAGGCGAAAAATTTGCCTCAGCCTGACTTGCCCCATTTTTTCACGCCCAAGCTCCATATCCCCCTATGCCGGCGCTGCCTGGTGTACGTCGTTTTTTTCAACGCACACCAGGCAGCGCCGGCGGCTAACGCCGGCTAACGTCATTGCTTAAATACGGCGCCCACATGGCGCTGCAGAATGGCGTTAGCCGGCGCTAATTTTTTTGACGCAAAACTGCGTTAGCGCAGTTTTGTGTCAAAAAGTATAAATATGGGCCTTAGGGGCATATTTATACTCTGTTTGCGCCGGAATTGCGTCGTTTTTATTTACGCAATTTCGACGCAAAACTAACTCCATATTTATACTTTAGCGTTAGACGCGTCTAGCGCCAAAGTCCATGGAGTTTGCGTCATTTTTTAGCGTGGACACCTACTTTGCGTTAATGATATGCAAGGTAGGCGTTCCCGTCTAAAAAATTGACTCTGAGGCATGTGTGCCGTATTTACACTCCCGGGCAAAATTCACGCCCGGGAGTGGGCGGGTCAAAAAAAATGACATCCGGCTGCTTTTGCGCCGTTTTTTAGCACCTGGTCAGGGCAGGTGTTAAGGGACCTGTGGGCTCGGAAGGAGCCCAGAGGTGCCCTCCCAAGCCCCCAGGGACACCCCCTGCCACCCTTGCCCACCCCAGGAGGACACCCAAGGCTGGAGGGACCCATCCCAGGGACATTAAGGTAAGTTCAGGTAAGTTTATTTTTTTTATTTTTTTGTGGCATAGGGGGGCCTGATTTGTTCCCCCCTACATGCCACTATGCCCAATGGCCATGCCCAGTGGACATAAGTCCCCTGGGCATGGCCATTGGGCAAGGGGGCATGACTCCTGTCTTTGCTAAGACAGGAGTCATTTCAATGGGGGTTGGGAGTCAGAAAAAATGGCGCAAATCGGGTTGAGGCGAAAAATTTGCCTCAGCCTGACTTGCCCCATTTTTTGGCGCCCAAGCTCCATATCCCCCTACGCCGGCGCTGCCTGGTGTACGTCGTTTTTTTTCACGCACACCAGGCAGCGCCGGCGGCTAACGCCGGCTAACGTCATTGAATGAATACGGCGCCCGCATGGCGCTTCAGAATGGCGTTAGCCGGCGCTAATTTTTTTGACGCAAAACTGCGTTAGCGCAGTTTTGCGTCAAAAAGTATAAATATGGCCCTCATTGTCTCCAAGTGCTAGTGGGGGCTCAGAAACAGCATGCCTAACTCTTGGAGCACTTGCACTGGTTTAATTTCACTAAATATGCAGATACAATCTATGGAAGATATAAAGTTGGGACAACTTCTTGCCTGGCTGATTCATCATGAACAGAGAGAGACCTCTATCCTGGAACTTTGTTCTGCCTTTGGAGCATATACAAAATAACATTATCTTGACCTCTTACAATTATTACTCTGGCATGTACAAAATGCCAATAGTCCCCCAGGACGGTGTTGTTGCCACATTCCTAGACTGCCTCACCATCCCTTCTATTAATATGCATACTCAGAATGAACTAGACAAGATTATAACACCAGAAAATGTTAAACAGGCTATTTGAGATATAACCATAAATAAAACCCCAGGCCTGGACATTATCCCCCCTAGTTTACTACCAAGTGTTCGTTGACATTCTTGAAGTCCGTCTTGCTACCATGTATAATGAGGACCTCTGTCTGGATGAGCTTCCATCCTCACTGGTGGAATTGACACTGACCTTACTTCCCAAGCACCACCAAGATGTGACATATGTTGCATCCTATTGTCCCATTTCCATATTGGAAATGGACTACAAGATGTTGGGTAAAATATTATCAGCCAGATATGCCAGGATCCTACCGGATCTGATTCAGCTGGATTTGAACAGGTTCGTACCAGGTCACAGCACCTCTCAACATTTCCGTCACCTCTTCCACATTTAGGACCAGATGTGTAACTGATACCGCTTCTTGGCATACCTGGTGGTATACCTGGAGAAGGTTTTTGATTCCCTATACTGGCCTACTTCTTTTGCATCCTCAGGAGTATGGGCATAGGCCCATATCTTCTGGTCTACACACAACTGCTGTATAAAGAGCCACTCTCACAGGTGCAGGTGGATGTCTCATTTTGGAAACATTCTGGATAGAGCTTGGTACTAGGCAGGGATGCTCACTGTTGCCATTGACATGGAGCCCTTGGCGATTCAGCTTTGCGTGGATGTTGCACACTGGGAAATCCCCCTTGAGGGTAGGACACATGCCGTCTCACTATATGCAGATGACCTAATCATGTTCCTCTGTGATGCCCGGATGACCAGCTCCTCTATCCATGACGTATTACAGATATTCGCTGGGGTGTCTGGCCTCCGGGTTAACTGAGACAAATCCACCATTCACCCGCTCCATGACACTCTAACTCCCCAAAGATTTATTATGGCAAACCTCAGCAGTGTGTTTCCTGGGCATTCGCCTATATCAATCTCTGGATTCTCGCTTTGGAGGCAACCTGCACCCAGAGCTTAATTCGCTGAAGTCCCAAGTAGCATTTTGGGCAAAACTGCCTTTGACTGCGACAGGGAGGATTGCGCTGTCAAATATAGTTATCCTGACCTGCCTCCAGTACTACTTTACCAATCTTCCTGTGAACCCATCCTTCACCTTTTTTAAAGATCTGGATTCCTTAGTTATTGAACTAATTTAGGTGGGGCACCAAAGGGTAGCCTACACAAGCTGTGACTAGCCCCTGATGGTGCTTGGCTTCGGGCTCCCTTTTTAAATTGTACTTCTTGGTGGGCCAACTACAATGGGTCAATGGGTCACCCGGTGGATAGCAGGAAAATATCTTGGTGAAACCTATCACCACTCCCCATACTCACTCATGGAACTCCTCCTTCTGAAACAGCTGTCCCCTGTCAGTGGGCTTGCCCGCAGTGGGTGGCAAGCGGGTGCCTGGGCAGACTCTGCACTCTTGCATGCCATGTTTTTCCATATGCCCCTGGCTTCCTTTTAGTAGGCTTCCCATGCTATCCTAATTCTTACTCCAACAGGGCCTTACGCAACTGAAAGGAGCGAAGCTCACCACGGTCGGAGATCTGTTTTCGAACTGCCATCTCCTCTCCTTCCCTTTGCTACTTAAGGACTTTGACCACCCACCTGGGCAATTCCTCACCTGTTACTGATTACACAGTACATGCAATAGGCTATGGGGTATGCAAGATGAGGAGCCCCCAACACATAGGTGGTCATTACAACCCTGGCAGACGGTGTTAAAGTGGCAGTAAGACCGCCAACAGGCCGGCGGTAAAAAATTTGCAAATACGACTGTGGCGGAAACCGCCAACAAAGACAGACACTTTAACACTCCGACCGCCACGTCGGTACAAACAAACAGCGCGGCGGTCACCGCCAAAAGACAGGCGGGAGACAATGTACCACCCACACTATTATGACAGGCCAATCCGCCACCTTTTCCAGGGCGGATTCACCGCGGATAAAAACACGGCAGAAACACTCACCTCTACACAAACCACGAGGAACGAGGACACCATGGAACCGGAACTCCAAATCCTACCTGTGATAGTCTTCCTGCTCCTCTACCAGGAGCACGAACGCCGGCGGTGAAGACCATGGTGAGTACTGCACCTACGACACAGGGGAGGGGGAGGGAAAAAACAGGAACACACACACGCAACACCCCCCTCACCCACTACAACACACACACTAATGCATATCAATACATCACAGTTACACACCCCCAACCCCCTTGAAGAATGCAAAGACCAAAGAAAATGAGTGTAACCATCGGAATATATTAAAAACAAGTAGGCAGAAACATATATATATATACACCATGTACAAAATAAATACGAGGCTTAGTAGTCCAGGTACTGGACAAAGAAAGTCCGAGGAACACTGGGACCACACGGTATGGGCGACCATGACGGAGAGAACACTGCAGGGGCATCAGATACCAAGAAGACAGGCACCTCAGGGGGAGGGAAAGGGGGGACACCTCAGCCGCTTGAGTGCACAACGCCAAATCCACGAGGGGGCCACATGCCCATTGTTCAATCTTGGGGAGTGCAAAGCCACAGTCTCTCAAGTCTCTACAGTGGGTGGGTTGCCCACTGCTTCATCCTGGGGAGTGCAAAGCCACAGTCTCTCAAGTCTCTACAGTGGGTGGGTTGCCCACTGTTCAATCATGGGGAGTGCAAAGCCACAGTCTCTCAAGTCTCTACAGTGGGTGGTTTGCCCATAGATCAAGCCTGGGGAGTGCAAAGCCACAGTCTCTCAAGTCTCTATAGTGGGTGGTTTGCCCACTGTTCAATCCTGGGGAGTGCAAAGCCACAGTCTCTCAAGTCTCTACAGTGGGTGGCTTGCCCACTGTTCAATCCTGGGGAGTGCAAAGCCATAGTCTCTCAAGTGGATAACAGTCTCCACTGGTTCTGGAGGGGGCATGGTGCCCAGAGTGCTTCATCCTGTGAAGGACAGAGGTAGTGGATGGATCTCTCCACTGGTTCTGGAGGGGGACTGGTGCCCAGAGTGCTTCATCCTGTTAAGGACAGAAGTAGTGGATGGATCTCTCCACTGGTTCTGGAGGGGGACTGGTGCCCAGAGTGCTTCATCCTGTTAAGGACAGAGGTAGTGGATGGATCTCTCCACTGGTTCTGGAGGAGGACTGGTGCCCAGAGTCCTTCATCCTGTTAAGGACAGAGGTAGTGGATGGATCTCTCCACTGGTTCTGGATGGATCTCTCACTGGTTCTGGAGGGGGACTGGTGCCCAGAGTGCTTCATCCTATTAAGGACAGAGGTATTGGATGGATCTCTCCACTGGTTCTGGAGGGGGACTGGTGCCCAGAGTGCATCACTCACCCTGTGACGAACCCAGTTGCGTCAGTGTCCCTGCCACTCATGGGCTAGCGGTGCTTGAGTTGGCGGTGCCCTGTTCAGCGGTGATTGAGTTGGCGGTGCCCTGTTCAGTGGTGCTTGAGGTGACGGTGCCCTGTTCAGCGATGCTTGAGTTGGCGGTGCCCTGTTCAGCTGTGCTTTTTCTGGCGGTCCTTCATGGCCCAGCGGGGCTTTTGCTGGCGGTCCTTCATGGCCCATCGGGGCTTTTGCTGGTGGTCCTTCATGGCCCAGCGGGGCTGGTGCTGGCCTCCTGGGCAGCTGGGCTGGGGCTGGCGGTGGCCTCCTGGGCAGCTGGGATGGTGCTGGCGGTGGCCTCCTGGGCAGCTGTGCTGGGGCTGGCGGTGGCCTCCTGGGCAGCTGGGCTGGGGCTGGCGGTAGCCTCCTGGGCAGCGGGATGATGGCGGTCTTCTCTGCCGTGCAGCTCTTCCCAGACTTGCCGGGTTTCTTGTGGCCCTTCCCCACCTTGGAAGGTGTCACAGCTGACTCCACACTCCCACCGGGACCACTGGGAGCGGCTTTGGTGGCTGGAGTCTTCCCCCTCTCCCGCCGGGCACCGGCCAACTTCTGATGCTTCACAGGTGGGGGACTGTCTGTGCTGTGGCTCCGTGCCACACTGGCTGTCCTGGAGGCCGGAGAACTCCATATACCGGTGACTACAGGCACCACTGGTGCCGGAGATGTTTTGGCTGAGGTGCTACTTCGGGACCTATGAGATGGACGGGGTGGGGGAGGTGTGGGAAAAAGGTCAAGGCTGGACAGGAAAAGTTTTTTGGACACACTGGGATGGGTAGCTGGAGGGGGTTTGGGAGTGGAGGAAGAGGTGGTGGTAGTAGGAGGTGTTCCTTTGGTGACTTTGGGTGAAGGTGCATGCGCTGGTGGCTGTCGTGAGGTGGATGGCTGTTGGGTGGGTGTGTGCCTGTGTTTGTGTATCTTGGGAAGGGGCCTCACAGACACACTGGGAGAGGACACAGGGGACATGTGAATGGTAGTAGGGGTTGTGACTGCACGTGAGCGGGGTGTGCTGGTGGGTGTGCTGCTGAGGGACGTAGTGGCTGTAGAGGTAGTGCATGCAGCTGTGAATGTAGACGAGACTGGTAGGGAGGAGGGAGACGACGAGGAGGGGGACACAGTGGAGGCAGTGGATGTTGGTGTGTCTGCATGTGTGTGTTGCTTGCGTGAGTGCCTCTGGGATGTGTGGTGCTTATGTTTGCCAGAGCTTCCCTTGTGTGTTGAGTTGTGTGCAGGCTGGCCTGAAGGTGTGCTTGGGATAGGCAGAGGTACAGGGGATTGGGTCTAGGTGGAGGAAGTTGGAGGGGGGAGGCTAGAGACGGGGACAATGGCTGCCATCAGTGCTGAGGCCAGAGTTTGAAAAGCACGGTGAAGGGCCGCCTGACCAGAATGAATGCACTCCAGGAATGCATTTGTTTGTTGCAACTGCCTTTCTACACCCTGGATGGGATTCAAAATGGTAGACTGCCCAACAGTGAGGGACCTGAGGAGGTCAATGGCCTCCTCACTGAGGGCAGCAGGGGTGACTGGGGCAGGGCCTGAGGTGCCTGGGGCAAAGGTGATGCCCACCCTTCTGGGTGAGCGGGCACGGGGCGAAGGCTGAAGGGCTGCTGTGAGGGTGGTGCTGGTAGAGGGGGTGGCGGCTGTACCTGTAGATGCGGGGGCACAGATGTTGCTGCCACCACAAGGGAGCTCCCATCAGAGGACGAGTATGTGTCGCTGGTGTCAGCTCCTGTCCCCGCCGTGGAGCTCCCCTCGCCCTCCGTCCCACTGGTGAATCCGAGTCCGTAGTCTCGCCCTCCAGGGCCATGTGGGATGCAGCTCCCTCGTGCTCCGGTGCCACTGCTCCTCCGCCTAATGATGCTAATGCACACAAGAACAGGGAGACCACAAAAAGGGGGGTGATGACAGAAGAAAGACATGTTGAGTGCATGGATTACCGCTAACGTTGGCGGACACGACAGACACAGAAGCTCCCTGCACTACGCCGCGCTCTTGGGCTCCACTGTTCAATTCCTGGGAAATGGCCTACAAGGCTATGGATGACATCTGCACACATAGATGACACAGGGGCAGGACTAGGTGTAGTTGTCACTCTACAGAGGTGGGGTGGGGTGCCACATGGCCTGCCTTATGGAGGGGCCTTTCCTACTGAACTCGCCCTGAGCCTAGGGAAACCCACAGCCCTCCTCCCCCACCCAGACAACTCCACTGCGCGCAAAGTCAGCAGAATGAGAATGTACTCACCCCCTTGTGTCTGCTGTGATGCCCTCAAGTGCCCATCGAACTACGGGTAGGCCACCGCCAGGATCCTGAACATCAGAGGGGTCATGGTGTGACGGGCACCCCTCCCACGTTGGGAGGCCATCCCCAGCTGAGCCTCCGCAGTCTTCTTGCTCCAGCGGCGAATGTCCTCCCATCTTTTCCGGCAGTGGGTGCTCCTTCTGTGGTAGACCCCCAGGGTCCGGACGTCCTTGGCGATGGCATGCCAAATATCTTTCTTCTGGTGGGCGCTGACCTGTACAGGGGAAGAAGAGAAGTCATTACCAACTGCACCGTCAAAGTGATTGGCCCACATCCCTACCCTTGCCATGTGGCACATGCATTCACTGTCTTTCATGCATGCATCACTCTGCCCCCTTCCTTCTTACATCCAGCCCTCTTCACACAGGTATAGCCCATACAACATGCTCCCTGTGTACTTACCTGTTTGTCTGGAGGACCGTAGAGTAGCGTGTACTGGGGGAGGACCCCATCCACGAGCTTCTCCAACTCCTCTGATGTGAAGGCAGGGGCCCTTTCCCCAGACGCACGAGCCATTGTCTCTTCCAGACCAAGGTCACAGCAGCACTTGCAGTGTAGGTCCTTTCCTGTCGAAGATCAGGTATCGAGTGATTGAACAGATAGAAAATGGCGGTCATGTCCGCGGCGGTGCGTACCGTCACCGCCGGCGTACATCGTCATTGGCTCCTGGGAACCATAGGGTCCAATGTTAACCAATGCAGCATTGTGCTGTGGTCTTCGACCGCCTACCGTGACGGTGTACAACGCCAGCACAGTTGCCTCACATCCCACTGTCCCACTTTTCAGGTCAGGCAGCCGCCATTTCAGGGGCCCACATGGCTTCATTTTCAACTGCGTCACACATACCTAGGCCTAGACTCAACACACATACAGGCCACCTTTTGTGTATGATTGGTGT
Source organism: Pleurodeles waltl (assembly GCF_031143425.1). Classification (NCBI taxonomy): domain Eukaryota; kingdom Metazoa; phylum Chordata; class Amphibia; order Caudata; family Salamandridae; genus Pleurodeles; species Pleurodeles waltl. Next base: position 837,473,024 of record NC_090437.1, read on the forward strand.
TCTGGGTAAACTGTGGGTACGTACCTCTGAGTTGTTTGACTCTGTGCTCGCTGTTGTCCTTCATAGGCACGGTCTGCTGGGACATGTGAGGAGATGGTGGTATCCTCTGGTGTACCGACCGTTGGTGGACCTGTCGACAATGGAGGAGCGACATTTGATAATCACCTACAGACTTGACCGTGCCACAATCCAGGAACTGTGTGCCCAGTTGGAGCCAGACCTGATGTCAGCAATCCGCCATCCCACAGGAATCCCCCCTCAAGTGTAGGTGCTGTCAGTGCTCCATTTCCTTGCAAGTGGCTCTTTTCAAACAACTTTGGCCATGGCATCAGGGATGTCCCAGCCTATGTTTTCCAACGTATTGTCCAAAGTGTTGTCTGCCCTTCTGAAACACATGCGGAGCTACATCGTTTTCCCTCAGGTGGAGGATTTGCCTACAGTGAAAGGTGAAGAGTTGTCATTCTATGAATGTACAGATGGTATGTTTGGCAGACCATTACATCTCCCATGTGAATGCCATGTTCCCTGTCTCAGTGCATGACGCCTACATCCTGCGGAATAGCAGCATCCCTTATGTGATGGGGCAACTCCAGAGGCACCGTGTGTGGCTATTAGGTGAGCACCTGGAAGCTAGTCAGTGGGAATGGTTGTCTGGTTCTGGGGTTATCCCTTCAGGTTAGTGTGTGTCTAACAGTTGCCCCTCGCCATTTGCAGGTGACTCTGGTTACCCCAACCTGTCATGGCTACTGACCCCAGTTAGGAATCCCAGCACAAGGGCAGAGGAACGCTCAAATGAGGCCCAGGGGCGAACTAGGAGGGTGATCGAGCGGACCTTCGGCCTCCTGATGGCCAGGTTCAGGTGCCTCCATATGACAGGTGGATCCCTATTCTATTCACCAAAGAAGGTGTGCCAGATCATCGTGGTCTGCTGTATGCTTCACAACTTGGCTATGCGACGCCAGGTGCCTTTTCTGCAGGAGGATGGTCCGGATGGCGGTGTTGTTGCAGCTGTGGAGCCTGTGGACAGTGATGAGGAGGAAGGAGAGGAAGAAGACATGCAGAACAGGGACTCAGTGATCCTGCAATCTTTTCAGTGACACACAGGTAGGAATACAAACCTGCCTACTACATGTACTTTGACACTACTACCTCTCTACTGTCTGTCATTTTCACCCAGTGTATGGTCACGGAGTTGTCACTTTCCCTTACGATTTCACAGATGTGGGTCCCACTGTGTGACATCTGCTTAGATTCCTCATGGACTAGAGCTGTGTGACATAGGTATGTTGACATTACTATTTAAAAAACATTTTGTCACTGTAATTGCTAATACACTATTTCAAAATCACAGACAGACTCCAGATCATTTTGTGCTTTAGGTGTGTTTATGTAAATGCTCAATATTGCAGGGGGTAGTGAAATGGTGAGGGGTGTTGGTGGAGGAATGTCCATGGCAGAGTTCAGTCTATTAGTCTCACAGGTGCATTGCCCACATGGGCATAGGAAGTGGAGCTGGGGCAGTTTAATTATGGACAGGGTGACAAAGTGGGACAGTAGGATGACAATCAGGGTGGTCTCATTTCTTGGCGGGGGTCTTGGCATCGTGCTCTGTCTTTGTCCTGGATCTCAGGGACCATTTGCGGAGTGGTTCTCCCTCTGCAGGGGGTGGGGTGCTGGTGTGGTGGTCCTCTGGCGGGGCGTCCTGTCCACTAGCGCCGGCAGAGGTGGTGGGCAGTTCATCGTCCATGCTAGTGTCAGGGGCCCCTTGTAGTGCCACAGTGTCCATCCTGGTGTTGAGTACTTCCTTCAGCACCCCTACGATGGTGCCCAGGGTGGATCTGATGGTTCTGAGTTCCTCCCTGAAGCCCATATACCGTTTCTCCTGCATGCGCTGGGTCTCCTGAAACTTGGCCAGTACCGTTGCCATCGTCTCCTGGGAGTGGTGGTAGACTCTCATGATGGAGGAAAGGGCCTTGTGGAGAGTGGGCTCTCTTGGCCTGTCCGCCCCCTGTCGCACAGCAGCCCTCCTAGTTCCCCTCTGTTCCTGGGCCTCCATCCCCTGGACTGTGTGCCCACTGCCACTGCCCCCAGGTCCCTGTTGTTGTTGGGGGGATGGGTTATCCTAGGTTCCCTGTAGTGGTGGACACACAGCTGATTGACATGTCCTGGGGACGGAGGTATGGGCCCGCTGGGTGGGTGCTGTGCTGGTGTTTCCAGAGGGGGAAGGTCTGTGGTGGCCTGTGCATGTGTGAAGGGAACCGACTGTCCAGAGGTCCCCGATGGTCCGTGCTGGTCATCTAGATCCAGTTGGACAGAGGTGCTGTCATCACTGTGGGCCTCTTCTGTTGGTGGTGTGGACATGTGTGGACCCTCCTGTCCGGTGACCTTGTGTAGGGGTCCTGCAGGGGTATAAAAGGATGTTTATTAAATCTGTGTGTGTAATGGTGTGCAAAGGGTGGGTGACCGTGTACCCCAGTGCTAGCATTCCTGTGTGGGAGCTTGTGTGATGATGGTTTAGGGGGGTGTACGGGTATGTGCAGTGGGCATGCTTTGGTGATGGATGTCCATGCTTTGTTGTTGCATGCAGGGCTTGGTATTGGGATGCGTGGTTTGTGGAGAGTGGGTTCTCTTGGCCTGTCCGCCCCCTGTAGCACAGCAGCCCTCCTAGTTCCCCTGTGTTCCTGGGCCTCCGTCCCCTGGACCGTGTGCCCACTGCCACTGCCCCCAGGTCCCTGTTGTTGTTGGGGGGATGGGTTATCCTGGGTTCCCTGTAGTGGTGGACACACAGCTGATTGACATGTCCTGGGGACGGAGGTATGGGCCCGCTGGGTGGGTGCTGTGCTGGTGTTTTCAGAGGGGGAAGGTCTGTGGTGGCCTGTGCCTGTGTGAAGGGAACCGACTGTCCAGAGGTCCCCGATGGTCCGTGCTGGTCATCTAGATCCAGTTGGACAGAGGTGCTGTCATCACTGTGGGCCTCTTCTGTTGGTGGTGTGGACATGTGTGGACCCTCCTGTCCGGTGACCTTGGGTAGGGGTCCTGCAGGGGTATAAAAGGATGTTTATTAAATCTGTGTGTGTAATGGTGTGCAAAGGGTGGGTGACCGTGTACCCCAGTGCTAGCATTCCTGTGTGGGAGCTTGTGTGATGATGGTTTAGGGGGGTGTATGGGTATGTGCAGTGGGCATGCTTTGGTGATGGGTGTCCATGCTTTGTTGTTGCATGCAGGGCTTGATGTTGGGATGCGTGGTTTGTGATGTTGGGATATATGTGAGGAGTTGGGGTGCTGGGGGGAGGGGGAGGGTGGGGGTATGTGATAGCATGCACGTAGGGTGGGGGATGTAATAGTAAAGCTTTGTCTTACCAGAGTCCCTTCCTCCAGCTACTCCTGCGAGGCCCTCAGGATGCATAATCGCCAAGACCTGCTCCTCCCATGTTGTTAGTTGTGGGGGTGGAGGTGGGGGTCCGCTGCCAGTCCGCTGAACCGCCAGGTGGTGTCTTGAGACCACAGAACGCACCTTCCCCCGTAGGTCGCTCCACCTCTTCCTGATGTCCTCCCGATTTCTTGGGTGTTGTCCCGCTGCCTTGACCCTGTCCACTATTCTTCGCCGTAGCTCCATCTTCCTAGCTATGGAGGTGTGCTGCACCTGTGCTCCGAATAGTTGTGGCTCTACCCGTACGATTTCCTCCACCATGACCCTGAGTTCCTCCTCCGAGAACTTGGGGTGTCTTTGCCGTGCCATGGGGTGGTGTAGGTGATGTGTGGGTTGGAGTTTGTGGTGATATGTAGTGGTGTGTTGTGTGAGGTGTGTGGAAGTTGTGTGGATGATAGTGTTGTGTGCCTATGTATGCTGTTGTTCTTGCTGGTGGTCTCTCTCTCTGGCCTTCTTTCTGAATTATTGGTCGTAGGGGTTTGTGGGTGATGTGGGTGTGTGTTTTATATTGCATTGGGTGTGTGGGAGTGATGTGTGTATGTGTATCAGGTGTGTATTTTGAATTGTCCAATGTGGCTGTGTTTTGTAAGAGTGTGTGTATTTTGAGCACAGCGGTGTGTACCGCCAATGGAATACCGCGGTTGAAAGACTGCCGCGTGGATTCGTGTGTCGTGATAGTGTGGGCGTATTTCTGTTGGTGTGACGGTGGAGGTTTTGTTTTCGCCACTTTATCACTGATCTTTGGTGTGGCGGACTTGTGTGGGTGTCGGACTTTTGGTGGATTCCGAGATGTGGGTCATAATAGCTGTGGTGAAATTCCGCGGCCGCGGCGGTGTGTTGGCGGTCTTCTGCACGGCGGTAAGCACCTTTTACCGCCAATGTTGTAATGACCGCCATAATGTCCTACAGACCCTGTTCACTTTTGGACCTGATCGTCTATTGGTTCACTTGCCTCTACAAAGAGTTCCACAGCCATACAGGATTCTCTCACAAACAAAAAACACACACACATATATATGTATTTCACTGAAAAAAGCAAAGGTTACAGGGGTTACTGGGTCTATTTTAGTTAGCCTCAGATATTACACACACAACCATAGAAATTCAGCAGTTATAATTATCCAAGCTAACTATAAGTTATGCTCCAGCAATACACTGCTTCTGACCTCACATATGACATCACTAATGACATCTCAAATGACATCCAGTGAGTCCAAGGGCCTCATTACGAGATTGGCGGTCTCATGGTATGACCGTCCCATTGACGGCTGCCAAAAGACCGCCATGTGGGGATCATACAGACTGCCATATTGTGAGTTACCGCCAAAAGACAGCCAAAATTATGAAACCGCTAGCACACTGGAAGGTGGGATAGAGGCAGTCCAACCACCAGCACCGCCAGCCTGCCAAAAAACCTAAGTTCTTATTATGACCCACAAATCACGTTAGAGGTTCTTCCATGGTGGAACACCAATGGCGGTGCGATCCGCGGCAGTCGGCAGTCACATCAGTAATACACCACATCACATTGGGTGGTTTGAAAACCCCACAGTGGACACACATCCACACACCTGACACACCTACACACTGCACTATAAAACACACCCCTTTACACTGCACAATCCTTTGCAACCAAAATGCCATATACCACAAGAAAGAGGCAACAACAAAATATTTATCATCCATAGAATAGGCACCCCTTTACGCTTCACATAGCACTCATTCCACACCTGCACAACACACCTTACACACACATTCATATCCCACCAATTCAACACTACCGGTCAACAACTCAAATCACAACATCCATACTTCATCACCACTGATTCACCTAATTATTATATTCATCCGCACCATCTTGTCCACCACTACCATGACCCCACAAAAACATCCCTGTTTCACAGATGATGAATTGAGGGTCATGGTGGTCAAAATCATCAGAGAAGAGCCACAACTATTTGGAGCACAAGTCCAGAAAACATCTATAGCCACGAAAATGGAGCTGTGGCAAAGAATATTCAACAGGGTCAATTCTGTAGCCAGCTACCCACACACAAGGGAGGACATCAGAAAGAGGTGGAACGGCCTCAGGGGAAAGGTACATTCCATGGATGCCAGGCACCAGCTAGCGTTCCTCCTTTTACTGTAATCTATAAACTTCCTGCACAAAGACGACTCGCTCAAAATGTAAGACATTTGTAATGCTTCATATCCCATTTACAGTCTAATATGGTTAGAATTGCATTTACTATTAATGATAGACATAACTCTTATCACTTTCATTGAACTTTTCCACATACAGGTTGAGGGAATGCCAGTGATCACACAGTTAAGTACTGCAGCTCACTTCAGTGTATCAGCATATACTACCACCCCACAGACTACTAAATTACGGACTTGTTAGTCTTTCAGTATCCCAATAGGCCAAACATATTGTTTCAATGTATCATCAGCTAAAGCCTTATCACATACCCATACCATAGCTCCTAATTGATCATACCCCATGGAACAGACAGAGGTCAGTACAAATGTCCTCAGTCATGGAACCTTCCACTTACCATGGTTAGGTATCCATAGGCATGCCACTCACCTATGTCAGTCATTTTGATACACATCCACAGTGTCCTACAGTGAGGAAACATAGTGACAGATACATACTAGTAACGTATTACCAATACAAACCATTCTGATGTTTGAGGGTATGGATGGCACAGGATAACAGGTTTGAGAGACAAATGAACCCACACATGGCACCATTGAACAAACCTCTTATGCCAAACACATCTATTGAGTGGAAAAGGACACTACCATCCCACTGTCCTGACAGTCTGGACATCAAACTCACAAATCTCATGCCTGACTACCTGGTACAATCCATGTTCACTTCACTTGTTAGTCTTCAAATTCCACCTGCCCGTGACACTGTCAGATATTGCTAAATGAAGATGAGTTTGTGAAGTAATCTGTAAATTCTAAATGACAAGCATAAGGTATAGGCCGCATTGAAACTAAACTATCATACAGCCAATCCCCATACACAAGAGTGACTCAGGCTGTGCATTGTGATCAAAAACACTATTCATGTAACATTCTGCATGCGCATAAGAGTTGTGTTTTGGGGCTACTTATGACCTACCTGATGATTGTACTAAGACACTTATCAAGCATCCCCAACACCACAAATACCCCAGTGAGTCATTTTAATCACATAACATCATATACCTAAAGTCAGGTGAAGTACTGATTGATAAGATCTGTCCTGATGTCTCCAGCTTCATCCTCATCATTCTCATCCTCACTTGGCACATCTGCATTCTTACCCACTGGAACTGCTGGCTCCCCCTCATTTGGAATAAACGGGATTCAACGTCTCAGGGTAAAGTTGTGGAGCATGTAGCAGGCAACAATAATTTTACATAATTTGGTTGGTGAGTAGAGGAGGGCTCCACCAGTCTCATCGATGTTATGGAATCTTGCCATCAGGAGCCCAAAAGTCCACACCACAACACACCTTGTCCTTTTGTGGGCCTCATTAAAGTGGACTTCCCCTGGTGTGGGTGGGTACCTCACTGGTGTCAACAACCATGGACATATTGGGTAACCAGAGTCCCCTGTAAAGAAGAGTTTAGAAAGGCATAAGTAATGGACATCCACACATTAGTTAGCAGATACAAGTTAAAGACACACATAACATATGTGACTTACCAACCATCCAGGACCTCTCTGTGTAGTGTTGTGTCATCAGCAGTGGGATATTGAGTTCTGCATGATGAAGGAATCGTGAACTGCCACTGGTCACCATGCACAAGCTTGTGAAATGTAGAGGTCATCCAAATAGACCACTTGGACACTGATGGAGCAGATGTTTTTCTTGTTCTTATAAACCTGTTCATTGGCTTTTAGGGAAACCAGGGATACATAAGTGCCATCTATGGTTCCAACTACATGTGGAATGTGTTCTAAAGCATAAAAATCAGCCTTTACATGGCCAAATCTTCACATTGTGGAAATCTGATATAGCTGTCCAGTTGTTTCAAGACCAGACTGAGTATAGGCTAAGACATCCTTGCAGTTGGGCCACTGTATTTTGAAAGGAGCCTGTGGCCAAGAAGTGCAGCACTAACATAACTTGAATAATCGGTGGTATGCGATGGGGATTACGAACGGCAGGCATCAGATCTGGCTCCAACTGACCACAGAGATCCATGATTGTATGCCTATCCAAGCGGTAGATCTGAGTCACGTCGTTCCTCTATGGTCTGCAGATATGCTAGTGGACGGTACACTGGAGGTTCTCTCACTCTTCTCATGGCAGGGTAACTATGTGGGAGAAAACCAGAATGTATGTGTATCACTCACCAGAGCGGCCTGGCACCAGCACGTATGTACTCTCCTTGGTAACCCCTTTGGAGTGAGTGTGACTACAAGGGAATACCCCTCCCCCGGCACAAGCCAGACCAGAGGCCATCCGTCCCTGACCCCGGGCCATTATAAACCTACCACACCATGAACCACCTGTTCAGGTAGGCCCTTTAATATTCACTTTGAGCACTTTCACTTATTGTTAGCGCTCCGGGATCCTAGACCCTGACGAATGCCCCTGACCCACCAGCACTTTGAGAGGGCAGAAACATGTTGGTCATACGTATTCCTTTTTAGACTCTAAGAGACATTACTCTCTAATGAGCCTTCCCCCCTGTTCTTAACCTTACCAACATGCACCCCATTAAAATTTAACTAGTAGCAACTGGTGACATGTATGGTAATTTTATCTCCACCTCATCTGGATCCCTGTAATTTATCCAGTCAGTATAATTTCAGCACTCCCTCTGGTTCTTATAACCAAGAGGTGGAGTCCGCCCAAGTAGTATCACCTTACTTGGGTGGGGCTAGGTGGTCAAATGATGAAGCAAGACACTATTATGTGTGTGAGACCACCTAGTCCGTAAGGGAACTCCCTCCTTCCCCCCGTAGAACAACACAGCCCTCCACCCCCGGGGACACTCTCCACCCACACCTTTTCTATTCCGTATCACAAGGCGACCCAAGAGATACAGCCTTTTGAGGGAACACTGACTCGGCTCCACCCTCAAACCCTACTACCCCACATCCTTAGTGGTTATATATCACTCATTCTGTACATCCTAAGTATGATCATACCTATGTCACATAATATGCTCTAAAATGCCACATGAAACTATTGAAACACTGTACACTGAATATACCTAGCCAAATAATGGCTTATTACTGCATTCACATCCCCTTCCCCCTATCATATGTTGGAAATGGGAAAACACGTCACTGACAGTCTCTGTGGCATTAACATTAGTGACATGTAGCACATACACATATACCATATGCCAGATTGGAATTGCTCTGCTGTCTATGCTACTACAGTTTCAATTAATAAAACACATCAGTTTGACATCCTTTACATAATTCATGCACATTGCAACATGGTTGCTCAAAGCCAGCAGTAAATACAATGTTGTAGATATGTTTCACAGCTTGTGACGCAACTTTAAAATAAAATTTTCGTTCATACATGAGCCTGGAAATGGCAGCTGCCTGACCTACTGTACTGGACATTAGAAAGTGACCTAAGTCCACCAGCGGATGTCATCATGGCAGTAGGCGGATACAACCGCGGTAGAGATTGCCATTGGAACACATTGCTGCCTTTGGCTGGCGGTGACACTTTTTTATGTGGCGGATGTGACTGCGATCTCATACTTCATCTCTCACTTGACTCCTGACACTGATGCCAAGCAAGACCTCCATGACTTGAGCTGCTGTGTACTGCCTCTGGGAGCAATCATACCACTTCCTACCATTGATAGGGCTCCTGCCTTCTTCCCCGTCAAAAGCTTGTGAGGAGTTCCTACCCCTGTATGGATAGCTCTATGATACACCAGAGGAACAGGTAATTGCAATGCAAAGGCAATGTTTTATGGGTTAAGTGTATGATGATGTCAAGGGAATGTGGCAGAATGAAGTATTGTGGTAGAATGAGTGGATAGATGGGCATGTGCATATATGTACAGATAGATTTTGAGCCCTGAGATATAGTAGAGTGTGTGTGATGTATGTTCCCTGAACCAAATGTAGACTGTAATACATGATCAGTGAATGTGTTGTAAAAAATCATTGGAGGGATGTACCATGTTTAGAGAAATGCTTGTGGTCTGGTCACATGTTTCAAGCTGACTCCTGGTACTGGATATGAATGTTGTATGCTTGTCTCATTATCACACATGGCCTGACTGCAGATTACCATCCCTCATTGAAGGGGATTTTGAAGGCAGTCTGTGTATGGCTAGTTGCAGTAACTTGTATTTTCACCCTGCTTGTTATGGTATTGTGTACGTGGACATGGCTTTCTCTTCTTGTCTGTGTCATTCATGCAGGTCAACATCCAACAGAAAAAGTGGATTTGGCATGCTATTGCCAAGAAAGTGGGGACCTTTGGGGCCAACAGCCGGCAGTGCACCCACTGTAGGAAACAGTGGGTGGACTTGAGATGCTGGGCCAGAAAGACCAGAGAGGCCCAGCTGGGGGTGTCCTCTCAACGAGGACGGGGTGCCGTCGAACCTTAACCCCTAATGGCCCCCATATTGACGGTGGCCTACCTATAGTTGGATGGGTGTTTGAGGGCAGCACATCAGCCATAAGGGGGTAAGTACAATTTTGACACATTTTTATCTCTTTAAAACGTTAGTGTATGATATGAAGCTATGACAATGTGGTAAGTGCAAAAGGTCAAGGGTCTCCAATGAACACATTGATGTATAGTCCCCAACATTGGTACACAGGTGTGCACATTCTAATTTGTATAGGAAAATATCCCTCTCCTATGGTGTTCCCTCTGTGCAGAAGTGTTAGAAATAGGGTCTCTGGTTGCAGTCAATTTGCACTTTGTCCAAGCAGGGACCCTCACTCTAGTCAGGGCAAGGGAGGCACTCACTTAAGATAACCCCTGCTCACCCCCTTGGTAACTTGGCACAAGCAGTCAGGCTTTTCTCAAAGACAATGTGTAAAGTATTTGTACCAAAACACACAACAATACAGTGAAAACACTACAAAATGAACGCCATACCAGTTTATATAATTAGCCAATATTTATCTAAATCAAACCAGATCAAAAAGACAAAAATAGAACATTCACAAGTCAAGATATACATTATCAAAATAATAGAATCTTACTCCATAGAAAAAAATGGAAACATTGTTGTTACATAAAGTACCTGGTTTGCGTAAAAAAAAAAAGCTGCACGGGCGAGTGTGCATCGGAAAAGTCAACAATGCATCGATTCCTTACTTGCAGGTGAGGCCGTGCGTCATTTCTTCTCCGGTCAGGTAGGCAACGCATCGTTCTTCTCTCCCGCAAGAGGGTGATGCGTCGATTTCCGGATGGTGCACCTTTGATCTGCACAGATTCATGTTTATTTTGACATCTGGCAATGAAGCATTTGAAATCCTGCCGCACAGTGATGGAAAACTGCGCTGTGTGGGGTTTGTATCTATTTTAGCAGCCATAAGCGGGTGTTGTGTTGTTTCTCTAGCCACAATGCAGGTGAAACATCGATTTTGCAGCCACGATGCAGGTGGCACATCGATTTCAGCAGCAAGGTGGGTGGCTCATCGAACTTTTCCCCACACAGCTTCCTGTGTGTGGATTTCAGTCCTTATTCAACCAGCTTCTCTTTTCAAGGGCCCAGGGACTGGCTAGGGCACCACGTGGCAGGGCAGCAGAGAGTCCAGGTGCTAGAAGAGGAAGTCTTTGATGGCTCTGCGTCTTCAAAACAGGAAGTAAGCTCAGGCCAAGCCCTAGGAGACACTTCACAAGTAGGAATATACCACAAAGTCCAGTCTTTGTCCTCTCTCAGGCAGAAGCTGCAAATGCAGGCCAACCCAGCAAAGCACAGTCACGGGCAAAGGGGCAGTACTCTTCCTCCAGCTCTTCAGCTCTTTTCCTTGGCAGGGTTCCTCTTGGTTCCAGAAGTAATCTGAAAAGTTGGGGTTTTGGGTCCACTGCTTATACCCCTTTCTGCCTTTGAAGTAGGCAAACTTCAAAGGAAAGTCTCTGTTGTTCAAAAGATCCTGACTTGCTCAGGCCTGGCTCCAGACACACACCAGAAGGTTGGAGACTGCATTGTGTGAGGGCAGGCACAGCCCATTCAGGTGTAAGTGACCACTCATCCCTCCACTCTAGCCCAGATGGCCCATCAGGATATGCAAGCTACACCCCAGCTTCCTTTGTGTCACTGTTTAGTGGAGATTCACAAACAGCCCAATTGTCAGTCTGACCCAGACAGGGAATACACAAGCAGGCAGAGTCACAGAATGGTTTAAGCAAGAAATTGACGACTTTCTAAAAGTGGCATTTACAAACAGGCAATTTAAAAAACAACTTTACCAAAAGATGTATTTTTAAATTGTGAGTTGAGAGACCCCAAACTGCATATATATATATATATATATATATATATATATATATATATATATATTTCTGCTTCCAAAGGTAAACTTAACTCAAAAGACATTTAAAAGCAGTCCCCATGTTAACCAATAAGAGAGCTAGGTCTTGCAAAAGTGAAAAACGAATTTGGCAGTATTTCACTGGTAGGACATGTAAAACACATCATTACATGTCCCACCTTTAACATGCACTGCACCCTGCCCATGGGCTCTACCTAGGGCCTAAATTAGGGGTGCCTTCCATGCATAAAAAGGGATGGTTTGGGCCTGGCAAGTGGGTACACTTGCTAGGTCGAATTGGCAGATTAAAACTGCAGACAGACACTGTAGTGGCAGGTCCGAGCCATGTTTACAGGGCTACTCAGGTGGGTGTTGCAGGCCGAATAGTGGCATTTGATTTATAGGCCCTGGGCACCTCTAGTGCACTCTACTAGCGACTTACTAGAAAATGAAATATGCCAATCATGGAAAAGCCAATTATACATGCAATTTATACAGGGAGCACTTGCACTTTAGCAGTGGTCAGCAGTGGTAAAGTGCTCAGAGCACCAAAAACAGAAACAACAAAGCCCAGCACACAGTGAAAACATAGGGAGCAGAGGCAAAAAAGACAGGGGAGACTATACTAAGGATGCCAGGTCTAACAAGAAGCATATGCTGATGTACATGTGACTGTGTTAAATGTGTGTACCACCATATAGCTTTTTATACCCTGGTGGTTGTTCATTTCCACCTACAGGTCAATATTTCCAATATCATGATGGTAAGTTCTCCTGGTCTTTGCCCTCTGTCCACTCCAATATACATTAATCCATTTCTTTGTGCAACATGACGTCTGACAATTTGAAGTCATTACAACTTTTCAAAGTTTTTCTGAGGCTGTGATGTCCATCTGACCTTTCACATGCCATACTTGAATGACGTATTCAGACCTGTTACAAGGTGAACCCCCTTGGTAAGTGTGAGATGTACATAGGCCTGTGGAATGTGTCATCTGAGTGGGCAACCTACATGTTGGTAACCATGGAGGTATTGCTAGACTCCTATTGGATCCTATACATTGGCATCAGGGCTATGAATGTTACTACATGTTCTATAGGTGGGAAGTGACTGCACAGCTATTTCCTTAGCCATAGTATTGTAGGCATGATAAATAGGCCAATACATACTCTTGAAAGTTACACTCGTAACAGTTTTTGCCAACACCACATCTATATTGAAAGATTACATCATGAATGAACATTGAAAAGAGTTGTTAACCCCTCAGCTGCTGGGCCGTTTCCCCCCCAGTGCTGAGCCCTTTTTTGGCTATTTGGGGTAGTTTGCGCTGAGGCCTTCATAACTTTTTGTGCACATAAGCTATCCACGCCAAATTTGCGTCCTTTTTTTCCAACATCTTAGGGATTCTAATGGTACCCAGAGTTTGTGGTTTCCCCTGGAGGAGACCAAGAAATTAGCCAAAATACAGTGAAAATTTAGTTTTTTCCCCAAAAATGGGAAGAAAGGGCTGCCAAAGAAGGCTTGTGGTTTTTTTCCCTGAAAATGCCATCAACAAAGGGTTTCTGGTGCTGAAATCACCATCTTCCCACCTTTCGGGAATGGGCAGACTTGAACCAGAAAAAAACATTTTTCTACACAAATTTGGCATTTTACTGGGACATACCCCAATTTTACTTTTTTTGGTGCTTTCAGCCTCCTTCCAGTTAGTGACAGGAATGGGTGTGAAACCAATGCTGGATCCCTGAAAGCTAAACATTTCTGAAAACTAGACAGAATTCTGAATTCAGCAAGGGGTCATTTGTGTAGATCCTACAAGGTTTCCTAAAGAAAATAACAGCTGAAATAAAAAAAATATTGAAATTGAGCTGAAAACAACAGCCATTTTTCTTTATGTTTTACTCTGTAACTTTGTCCTGCGATGTCAGATTTTTTAAAGCAATATACCGTTATGTCTGCTGGACTCTTCTGGTTGTGGGGATATAAAGGGCTTGTAGGTTCATCAAGAACCCTAGGTACCCAGAGCCAATAAATGAGCTGCACCCTGCAGTTGGTTTTCATTCTATACTGGGTATACAGCAATTAATTTGCTGAAATATGAAGAGTGAAAAATAGGTATCAAGAAAACCTTTGCATTTCCAAAATGGGCTCAAGATAAGGTTTTGAGGAGCAGTGGTTATTTGCACATCTCTGAATTCCGGGGTGCCCATACAAGCATGTGAATTGCAGGGCATTTCTCAAATGGATGTCTTTTTTACACACTCTCTTATATTTGGAAGGAAAAAATGCAGAGAAAGGTAAGGGGCAATAACACTTTTTTTGCTATTGTATGTTCCCCCAGGGCTCCCGATAAAAATGATACCTCACTTGTGTGGGTAGGCCTAGCGCCCGCAACAGGAAATGCACCAAAACACAACGTGGACACATCCCATTTTTTGACAGAAAACACAGCTGTTTTTTGCTAAATGCCTGCCTGTAGATTTTGGCCTCTAGCTCAGCTAGGGAAAACTACCAAACCTGTGCATTTTTTAAAACTAGAGACCTAGGGGAATCCAAGATGGGGTGACTTGTGGGGCTCTGACCAGGTTCTGTTACCCAGAATCCTTTGCAAACCTCAAAAAGTGGCTAAAAAAACACATTTTCCTCACATTTCGGTGACAGAAAGTTGTGGAATCTGACAGGAGCCACAAATATCCTTCCACCCAGAGTTCCCACAAGTCTCCCGATAAAAATGATACCTCACTTGTGTGGGAAGGCCTAGCGCCCGCGACAGGAAATGCCCCAAAACACAATGTGGACACATCCCATTTTTTGACAGAAAACACAGCTCTTTTTTGCAAAGTGCCTACCTGTAGATTTTGGCCTCTAGCTCAGCCGGCACCTAGGGAAACCTACCAAACCTGTGCATTTTTGAAAACTAGAGACCTAGGGGAATCTAAGATGGGGTGACTTGTGGGGCTCTGACCAGGTTCTGTTACCCAGAATCCTTTGCAAACCTCAAAAAGTAGCTAAAAAAAACATGTATTCCTCACATTTCGGTGACAGAAAGTTCTGGAATCTGAGAGGAGCCACAGATTTCCATCCACCCAGTATTCCCCCAAGTATCCCGATAAAAATTACCTCACTTGTGTGGGTAGGCCTAGCGCCCGCGACAGGAAATGCCCCAAGACACAAAGTGGACACATCTCATTTTTTGACAGAAAACACAGCTGTTTTTTGCAAAGTGCCTACCTGTAGATTTTGGCCTCTAGCTCAGCCGGCACCTAGGGAAACCTACCAAACCTGTGCATCTTTGAAAAATAGAGACCTAGGGGAATCCAAGATGGGGTGACTTATAGGGCTCTGACCAGGTTCTGTTACCCAGAATCCTTTGCAAACCTCAAAAAGTGACTAAAAAAACACGTTTTCCTCACATTTTGATGACAGAAAGTTCTGGAATCTGAGAGGAGCCACAAATTACCTTCCACCCAGAGTTCCCACAAGTCTCCCGATAAAAATGATACCTCACTTGTGTGGGAGGCCTAGCGCCCGCGACAGGAAATGCCCCAAAACACAATGTGGACACATCCCATTTTTTGACAGTAAACACAGCTCTTTTTTGCAAAGTGCCTACCTGTAGATTTTGGCCTCTAGCTCAGGCACCTAGGGAAACCTACCAAACCTGTGCATTTTTTAAAACTAGAGACCTAGGGGAATCTAAGATGGGGTGACTTGTGGGGCTCTGACCAGGTTCTGTTACCCAGAATCCTTTGCAAACCTCAAAAAGTAGCTAAAAAAAACATGTATTCCTCACATTTCGGTGACAGAAAGTTCTGGAATCTGAGAGGAGCCACAGATTTCCATCCACCCAGTATTCCCCCAAGTATCCCGATAAAAATGATACCTCACTTGTGTGGGTAGGCCTAGCGCCCGCGACAGGAAATGCCCCAAAACACAACGTGGACACATCTAATTTTTTGACAGAAAACACAGCTGTTTTTTGCAAAGTGCCTACCTGTAGATTTTGGCCTCTAGCTCAGCCGGCACCTAGGGAAACCTACCAAACCTGTGCATTTTTAAAAAATAGAGACCTAGGGGAATCCAAGATGGGGTGACTTATAGGGCTCTGACCAGGTTCTGTTACCCAGAATCCTTTGCAAACCTCAAAAAGTGACTAAAAAAACACGTTTTCCTCACATTTCGATGACAGAAAGTTCTGGAATCTGAGAGGAGCCACAAATTACCTTCCACCCAGTGTTCCCCCAAGTCTCCTGATAAAAATGATACCTCACTTGTGTGGGTAGGCCTAGCGCCCGCGACAGGAAATGCCCCAAAACACAACGTGGACACATCTAATTTTTTGACAGAAAACACAGCTGTTTTTTGCAAAGTGCCTACCTGTAGATTTTGGCCTCTAGCTCAGCCGGCACCTAGGGAAACCTACCAAACATGTGCATTTTTTAAAACTACAGACCTAGGGGAATCTAAGATCGGGGTGACTTGTGGGGCTCTTGCCAGGTACTGTAACCCAGAATCCTTTGCAAACCTCAAAAAGTGGCTAAAAAAACAAGTTTTCCTCACATTTCGGTGACAGAAAGTTCTGGAATCTGAGAGGAGCCACAAATTTCCTTCCACCCAGCGTTCCCCCAAGTCTCCAGATAAAAATGATACCTCACTTGTGTGGGTAGACCTAGCGCCTGCAACAGGAAATGCCTGAAAATACAACGTGGACACATCCCATTTTTTGACAGAAAACACAGCTGTTTTTTGCAAAGTACCTGCCTGTATATTTTGGCCTCTAGCTCAGCCGGCACCTAGAGAAACCTACCAAACTTGTGCATTTTTGAAAACTAGAGACCTAGGGGAATCCAAGATGTGGTGACTTGTGGGGCTCTGACCAGGTTCTGTTACCCAAAATCCTTTGCAAACCTCAAAAAGTGGCTAAAAAAACACGTTTTCCTCACATTTCGGTGACAGAAAGTTCTGGAATCTGAGAGGAGCCCCAAATTTCCTTCCACCCAGTGTTCCCCCAAGTCTCCCGATAAAAATGATAACTCACTTGTGTGGGTAGGCCTAGCGCCCGCGACAGGAAATGCCCCAAAACACAACGTGGACACATCCCAATTTTTGACAGAAAACACAGCTGTTTTATGCAAAGTGCCTGCCTGTAGATTTTGGCCTCTAGCTCAGCCGGCACCTAGGGAAACCTACCAAACCTGTGAATTTTTGAAAACTAGAGACCTAGGGGAATCCAAGATGGGGTGACTTATAGGGCTCTGATCAGGTTCTGTTACCCAGAATCCTTTGCAAACCTCAAAAAGTGACTAAAAAAACACGTTTTCCTCACATTTCGATGACAGTAAGTTATGGAATCTGAGAGGAGCCACAAATTACCTTCCACCCAGCGTTCCCCCAAGTCTCCCGATAAAAATGATACCTCACTTGTGGGGGTAGGCCTAGCGCATCGACAGGAAATGCCCCAAAACACAACGTGGACACATCCCATTTTTTGACAGAAAACACAGCTTTTTTTTGCAAAGTGCCTACCTGTAGATTTTGGCCTCTAGCTTTGCCGGCACCTAGGGAAACCTACCAAACCTGTGCATTTTAAAAAATTAGAGACCAAGGGGAATCCAAGATGGGGTGACTTGTGGGGCTCTGACCAGGTTCTGTTACCCAGAATCCTTTGCAAACCTCAAAAAGTGGCTAAAAAAAACACGTTTTCCTCAGATTTCGGTGACAGAAAGTTGTGGAATCTGAGAGGAGCCACAAATTTCCTTCCACCCAGCGTTCCCCCAAGTCTCCCGATAAAAATGATACCTCACTTGTGTGGGTAGGCCTAGCGCCCGCAACAGGAAATGATCCAAAACACAACGTGGACACATCCCATTTTTTGACAGAAAACACAGCTGTTTTTTGCAAAGTACCTGCCTGTAGATTTTGGCCTCTAGCTCAGCCGGCACCTAGAGAAACCTACCAAACTTGTGCATTTTTGAAAACTAGAGACCTAGGGGAATCCAAGATGGGGTGACTTGTGGGGCTCTGACCAGGTTCTGTTACCCAGAATCCTTTGCAAACCTCAAAAAGTTTAAAAAAACATGTTTTCCTCACATTTCGGTGACAGAAAGTTCTGGAATCTGAGAGGAGCCCCAAATTTCCTTCCACCCAGTGTTCCCCCAAGTCTCCCGGTAAAAATTATAACTCACTTGTGTGGGTAGGCCTAGCGCCCGCGACAGGAAATGACCCAAAACACAACGTTGACACATCCCATTTTTTGACAGAAAACACAGCTGTTTTTTGCAAAGTACCTGCCTGTAGATTTTGGCCTCTAGCTCAGCCGGCACCTAGAGAAACCTACCACACTTGTGCATTTTTGAAAACTAGAGACCTAGGGGAATCCAAGATGTGGTGACTTGTGGGGCTCTGACCAGGTTCTGTTACCCAGAATCCTTTGCAAACCTCAAAAAGTGTAAAAAAACATGTTTTCCTCACATTTCGGTGACAGAAAGTTCTGGAATCTGAGAGGAGCCCCAAATTTCCTTCCACCCAGTGTTCCCCCAAGTCTCCCGGTAAAAATTATAACTCACTTGTGTGGGTAGGCCTAGCGCCCGCGACAGGAAATGCCCCAAAACACAACGTGGACACATCCCATTTTTTGACAGAAAACACAGCTCTTTTTTGCAAAGTGCCTGCCTGTAGATTTTGGCCTCTAGCTCAGCCGGCACCTAGGGAAACCTACCAAACCTGTGCATTTTTGAAAAATAGAGACCTAGGGGAATCCAAGATGGGGTGACTTATGGGGCTCTCACCAGGTTCTGTTACCCAGAATCCTTTGCAAATCTCAAAAAGTGACTAAAAAAACACGTTTTCCTCACATTTCGGTGACAGAAAATTCTGGACTCTAAGAGGAGCCACAGATTTCCTTCCACCCAGCGTTCCCCCAAGTCTCCCGATAAAAATGATACCTCACTTGTGTGGGTAGGCATAGCGCCCGCGACAGGAAATGCCCCAAAACACAACGTGGACACATCCCATTTTTTGACAGAAAACACAGCTGTTTTTTGCAAAGTGCCTACCTGTAGATTTTGGGCTCTAGCTTAGCCGGCACCTAGAGAAACCTACCAAACCTTTGCATTTTTAAAAACTAGAGACCTAGGGGAATCTAAGATGAGGTGACTTGTGGGGCTCTGACCAGGTTCTGTTACCCAGAATCCTTTGCAAACCTCAAAAAGTGGCTAAAAAAACACGTTTTCCTCACATTTCGGTGACAGAAAGTTGTGGAATCTGAGAGGAGCCACAGATTTCCTTCCACGCAGCGTTCCCCCAAGTCTCCCGATAAAAATGATACCTCACTTGTGTGGGTAGGCCTAGCGCCCGCAACAGGAAATGACCCAAAACACAACGTGGACACATCCCATTTTTTGACAGAAAACACAGCTATTTTTTGCAAAGTACCTGCCTGTAGAGTTTGGCCTCTAGCTCAGCCGGCACCTAGAGAAACCTACCAAACTTGTGCATTTTTGAAAACTAGAGACCTAGGGGAATCCAAGATGGGGTGACTTGTGGGGCTCTGCCCAGGTTCTGTTACCCAGAATCCTTTGCAAACCTCAAAAAGTGGCTAAAAAAACAAGTTTTCCTCAAATTTCGGTGACAGAAAGTTCTGGAATCTGAGAGGAGCCCCAAATTTCCTTCCACCCAGTGTTCCCCCAAGTCTCCCGATAAAAATGATAACTCACTTGTGTGGGTAGGCCTATCGCCTGCGACAGGAAATGCCCCAAAACACAACGTGGACACATCCCATTTTTTGACTGAAAACACAGCTGTTTTTTGCAAAGTGCCTGCCTGTAGATTTTGGCCTCTAGCTCAGCCGGCACCTAGGGAAACCTACCAAACCTGTGCATTTTTAAAAACTAGAGACCTAGGGGAATCCAAGATGGGGTGACTTATGGGGCTCTGACCAGGTTCTGTTACCCAGAATCCTTTGCAAACCTCAAAAAGTGACTAAAAATAACACGTTTTCCTCACATTTCGGTGACGGAAAGTTCTGGAATCTGAGAGGAGCCACAAATTACCTTCCACCCAGCGTTCCCCCAAGTCTCCCGATAAAAATGATACCTTACTTGTGTGGGTAGGCCTAGCGCCCGCAAAAGGAAATGGCCCAAAACAGAACGTGGACACATCACATTTTTTCATAGAAAACAGTGCCTACCTGTAGATTTTGGCCTCTAGCTCAGCCGGCACCTAGGGAAACGTACCAAACCTGTACATTTTTGAAAACTAGAGACCTAGGCGAATCCAGGATGGGGTGACTTGTGGGGCTCTGACCAGGTTCTGTTACCCAGAATCCTTTGCAAACCTCAAAAAGTGGCTAAAAAACACGTTTTCCTCATACTTCGGAGACAGAAAGTTCTGGAATCTGAGAGGAGCCACAAATTACCTTCCACCCAGCGTTCCCCCAAGTCTCCCGATAAAAATGATACCTCACTTGTGTGGGTAGGCCTAGCGCCCGCGACAGGAAATGCCCCAAAACACAACATGGACACATCCCATTTTTTGACAGAAAACACAGCTGTTTTTTGCAAAGTGACTACCTGTATATTTTGGCCTCTAGCTCAGCCGGCACCTAGGGAAACCTACCAAACCTGTGCATTTTTGAAAACTAGAGACCTAGGGGAATCCAAGATGGGGTGACTTGTGGGGCTCTGACCAGGTTCTGTTACCCAGAATCCTTTGCAAACCTCAAAAAGTGGGTAAAAAAAATGTTTTTCTCATATGTCGGTGACAGAAAGTTCTGGAATCTGAGAGGAGCCACACATTTCCTTACAACCAGCGCTCCCCCAAGTCTCCAGAAAAAAATGATACCTCACTTGTGTGGGTACGCCTAGCGCCCGCGACAGGAAATGCCCCAAAACACAACGTGGACACATCCCATTTCTTGACAGAAAACACAGCTGTTTTTTGCAAAGTGCCTGCTTGTAGATTTTGGCTTTTAGCTCAGCCGGCACCTAGGGAAACCTACCAAACCTGTGCATTTCTTAAAACTAGAGACCTAGGGGAATCCAAGATGGGGGTACTTGTGGGGCTCTGATCAGGTTCTGTTACCCAGAATCCTTTGCAAACCTCAAAAAGTGGCTAAACAAACACGTTTTCCTCACATTTCGGTGACAGAAAGTTCTGGAATCTGAGAGGAGCCACGAATTTCCTTCCACCCAGTATTCCCCCAAGTATCCCGATAAAAATGATACCTCACTTGTGTGGGTAGGTCTAGCGCCCGCGACAGGAAATGCCCCAAAACACAACGTGGACACATCTAATTTTTTGACAGAAAACACAGCTGTTTTTTGCAAAGTGCCTACCTGTAGATTTTGGCCTCTAGCTCAGCCGGCACCTAGGGAAACCTACCAAACCTGTGCATTTTTGAAAACTACAGACCTAGGGGAATCTAAGATTGGGGTGACTTGTGGGGCTCTTGCCAGGTACTGTAACCCAGAATCCTTTGCAAACCTCAAAAAGTGGCTAAAAAAACAAGTTTTCCTCACATTTCGGTGACAGAAAGTTCTGGAATCTGAGAGGAGCCACAAATTTCCTTCCACCCAGCGTTCCCCCAAGTCTCCGGATAAAAATGATACCTCACTTGTGTGGGTAGACCTAGCGCCTGCGACAGGAAATGCCCCAAAACACAACGTGTACACATCCCAATTTTTGACAGAAAACACAGCTGTTTTTTGCAAAGTACCTGCCTGTAGATTTTGGCCTCTAGCTCAGCCGGCACCTAGAGAAACCTACCACACTTGTGCATTTTTGAAAACTAGAGACCTAGGGGAATCCAAGATGTGGTGACTTGTGGGGCTCTGACCAGGTTCTGTTACCCAGAATCCTTTGCAAACCTCAAAAAGTGTAAAAAAACATGTTTTCCTCACATTTCGGTGACAGAAAGTTCTGGAATCTGAGAGGAGCCCCAAATTTCCTTCCACCCAGTGTTCCCCCAAGTCTCCCGGTAAAAATTATAACTCACTTGTGTGGGTAGGCCTAGCGCCCGCGACAGGAAATGCCCCAAAACACAACGTGGACACATCCCATTTTTTGACAGAAAACACAGCTGTTTTTTGCAAAGTGCCTACCTGTAGATTTTGGGCTCTAGCTTAGCCGGCACCTAGAGAAACCTACCAAACCTTTGCATTTTTAAAACTAGAGACCTAGGGGAATCTAAGATGAGGTGACTTGTGGGGCTCTGACCAGGTTCTGTTACCCAGAATCCTTTGCAAACCTCAAAAAGTGGCTAAAAAAACACGTTTTCCTCACATTTCGGTGACAGAAAGTTGTGGAATCTGAGAGGAGCCACAGATTTCCTTCCACGCAGCGTTCCCCCAAGTCTCCCGATAAAAATGATACCTCACTTGTGTGGGTAGGCCTAGCGCCCGCAACAGGAAATGACCCAAAACACAACGTGGACACATCCCATTTTTTGACAGAAAACACAGCTATTTTTTGCAAAGTACCTGCCTGTAGAGTTTGGCCTCTAGCTCAGCCGGCACCTAGAGAAACCTACCAAACTTGTGCATTTTTGAAAACTAGAGACCTAGGGGAATCCAAGATGGGGTGACTTGTGGGGCTCTGCCCAGGTTCTGTTACCCAGAATCCTTTGCAAACCTCAAAAAGTGGCTAAAAAAACAAGTTTTCCTCAAATTTCGGTGACAGAAAGTTCTGGAATCTGAGAGGAGCCCCAAATTTCCTTCCACCCAGTGTTCCCCCAAGTCTCCCGATAAAAATGATAACTCACTTGTGTGGGTAGGCCTATCGCCTGCGACAGGAAATGCCCCAAAACACAACGTGGACACATCCCATTTTTTGACTGAAAACACAGCTGTTTTTTGCAAAGTGCCTGCCTGTAGATTTTGGCCTCTAGCTCAGCCGGCACCTAGGGAAACCTACCAAACCTGTGCATTTTTAAAAACTAGAGACCTAGGGGAATCCAAGATGGGGTGACTTATGGGGCTCTGACCAGGTTCTGTTACCCAGAATCCTTTGCAAACCTCAAAAAGTGACTAAAAATAACACGTTTTCCTCACATTTCGGTGACGGAAAGTTCTGGAATCTGAGAGGAGCCACAAATTACCTTCCACCCAGCGTTCCCCCAAGTCTCCCGATAAAAATGATACCTTACTTGTGTGGGTAGGCCTAGCGCCCGCAAAAGGAAATGGCCCAAAACAGAACGTGGACACATCACATTTTTTCATAGAAAACAGTGCCTACCTGTAGATTTTGGCCTCTAGCTCAGCCGGCACCTAGGGAAACGTACCAAACCTGTACATTTTTGAAAACTAGAGACCTAGGCGAATCCAGGATGGGGTGACTTGTGGGGCTCTGACCAGGTTCTGTTACCCAGAATCCTTTGCAAACCTCAAAAAGTGGCTAAAAAACACGTTTTCCTCATACTTCGGAGACAGAAAGTTCTGGAATCTGAGAGGAGCCACAAATTACCTTCCACCCAGCGTTCCCCCAAGTCTCCCGATAAAAATGATACCTCACTTGTGTGGGTAGGCCTAGCGCCCGCGACAGGAAATGCCCCAAAACACAACATGGACACATCCCATTTTTTGACAGAAAACACAGCTGTTTTTTGCAAAGTGACTACCTGTATATTTTGGCCTCTAGCTCAGCCGGCACCTAGGGAAACCTACCAAACCTGTGCATTTTTGAAAACTAGAGACCTAGGGGAATCCAAGATGGGGTGACTTGTGGGGCTCTGACCAGGTTCTGTTACCCAGAATCCTTTGCAAACCTCAAAAAGTGGGTAAAAAAAATGTTTTTCTCATATGTCGGTGACAGAAAGTTCTGGAATCTGAGAGGAGCCACACATTTCCTTACAACCAGCGCTCCCCCAAGTCTCCAGAAAAAAATGATACCTCACTTGTGTGGGTACGCCTAGCGCCCGCGACAGGAAATGCCCCAAAACACAACGTGGACACATCCCATTTCTTGACAGAAAACACAGCTGTTTTTTGCAAAGTGCCTGCTTGTAGATTTTGGCTTTTAGCTCAGCCGGCACCTAGGGAAACCTACCAAACCTGTGCATTTCTTAAAACTAGAGACCTAGGGGAATCCAAGATGGGGGTACTTGTGGGGCTCTGATCAGGTTCTGTTACCCAGAATCCTTTGCAAACCTCAAAAAGTGGCTAAACAAACACGTTTTCCTCACATTTCGGTGACAGAAAGTTCTGGAATCTGAGAGGAGCCACGAATTTCCTTCCACCCAGTATTCCCCCAAGTATCCCGATAAAAATGATACCTCACTTGTGTGGGTAGGTCTAGCGCCCGCGACAGGAAATGCCCCAAAACACAACGTGGACACATCTAATTTTTTGACAGAAAACACAGCTGTTTTTTGCAAAGTGCCTACCTGTAGATTTTGGCCTCTAGCTCAGCCGGCACCTAGGGAAACCTACCAAACCTGTGCATTTTTGAAAACTACAGACCTAGGGGAATCTAAGATTGGGGTGACTTGTGGGGCTCTTGCCAGGTACTGTAACCCAGAATCCTTTGCAAACCTCAAAAAGTGGCTAAAAAAACAAGTTTTCCTCACATTTCGGTGACAGAAAGTTCTGGAATCTGAGAGGAGCCACAAATTTCCTTCCACCCAGCGTTCCCCCAAGTCTCCGGATAAAAATGATACCTCACTTGTGTGGGTAGACCTAGCGCCTGCGACAGGAAATGCCCCAAAACACAACGTGTACACATCCCAATTTTTGACAGAAAACACAGCTGTTTTTTGCAAAGTACCTGCCTGTAGATTTTGGCCTCTAGCTCAGCCGGCACCTAGAGAAACCTACCACACTTGTGCATTTTTGAAAACTAGAGACCTAGGGGAATCCAAGATGTGGTGACTTGTGGGGCTCTGACCAGGTTCTGTTACCCAGAATCCTTTGCAAACCTCAAAAAGTGTAAAAAAACATGTTTTCCTCACATTTCGGTGACAGAAAGTTCTGGAATCTGAGAGGAGCCCCAAATTTCCTTCCACCCAGTGTTCCCCCAAGTCTCCCGGTAAAAATTATAACTCACTTGTGTGGGTAGGCCTAGCGCCCGCGACAGGAAATGCCCCAAAACACAACGTGGACACATCCCATTTTTTGACAGAAAACACAGCTCTTTTTTGCAAAGTGCCTGCCTGTAGATTTTGGCCTCTAGCTCAGCCGGCACCTAGGGAAACCTACCAAACCTGTGCATTTTTGAAAAATAGAGACCTAGGGGAATCCAAGATGGGGTGACTTATGGGGCTCTCACCAGGTTCTGTTACCCAGAATCCTTTGCAAATCTCAAAAAGTGACTAAAAAAACACGTTTTCCTCACATTTCGGTGACAGAAAATTCTGGACTCTAAGAGGAGCCACAGATTTCCTTCCACCCAGCGTTCCCCCAAGTCTCCCGATAAAAATGATACCTCACTTGTGTGGGTAGGCATAGCGCCCGCGACAGGAAATGCCCCAAAACACAACGTGGACACATCCCATTTTTTGACAGAAAACACAGCTGTTTTTTGCAAAGTGCCTACCTGTAGATTTTGGCCTCTAGCTTAGCCGGCACCTAGAGAAACCTACCAAACCTTTGCATTTTTAAAAACTAGAGACCTAGGGGAATCCAAGATGAGGTGACTTGTGGGGCTCTGACCAGGTTCTGTTACCCAGAATCCTTTGCAAACCTCAAAAAGTGGCTAAAAAAACACGTTTTCCTCACATTTCGGTGACAGAAAGTTGTGGAATCTGAGAGGAGCCACAGATTTCCTTCCACGCAGCGTTCCCCCAAGTCTCCCGATAAAAATGATACCTCACTTGTGTGGGTAGGCCTAGCGCCCGCAACAGGAAATGACCCAAAACACAACGTGGACACATCCCATTTTTTGACAGAAAACACAGCTATTTTTTGCAAAGTACCTGCCTGTAGAGTTTGGCCTCTAGCTCAGCCGGCACCTAGAGAAACCTACCAAACTTGTGCATTTTTGAAAACTAGAGACCTAGGGGAATCCAAGATGGGGTGACTTGTGGGGCTCTGCCCAGGTTCTGTTACCCAGAATCCTTTGCAAACCTCAAAAAGTGGCTAAAAAAACAAGTTTTCCTCAAATTTCGGTGACAGAAAGTTCTGGAATCTGAGAGGAGCCCCAAATTTCCTTCCACCCAGTGTTCCCCCAAGTCTCCCGATAAAAATGATAACTCACTTGTGTGGGTAGGCCTATCGCCTGCGACAGGAAATGCCCCAAAACACAACGTGGACACATCCCATTTTTTGACTGAAAACACAGCTGTTTTTTGCAAAGTGCCTGCCTGTAGATTTTGGCCTCTAGCTCAGCCGGCACCTAGGGAAACCTACCAAACCTGTGCATTTTTAAAAACTAGAGACCTAGGGGAATCCAAGATGGGGTGACTTATGGGGCTCTGACCAGGTTCTGTTACCCAGAATCCTTTGCAAACCTCAAAAAGTGACTAAAAATAACACGTTTTCCTCTCATTTCGGTGACGGAAAGTTCTGGAATCTGAGAGGAGCCACAAATTACCTTCCACCCAGCGTTCCCCCAAGTCTCCCGATAAAAATGATACCTTACTTGTGTGGGTAGGCCTAGCGCCCGCAAAAGGAAATGGCCCAAAACAGAACGTGGACACATCACATTTTTTCATAGAAAACAGTGCCTACCTGTAGATTTTGGCCTCTAGCTCAGCCGGCACCTAGGGAAACGTACCAAACCTGTACATTTTTGAAAACTAGAGACCTAGGCGAATCCAGGATGGGGTGACTTGTGGGGCTCTGACCAGGTTCTGTTACCCAGAATCCTTTGCAAACCTCAAAAAGTGGCTAAAAAACACGTTTTCCTCATACTTCGGAGACAGAAAGTTCTGGAATCTGAGAGGAGCCACAAATTACCTTCC
Source organism: Pleurodeles waltl (assembly GCF_031143425.1). NCBI lineage: Eukaryota > Metazoa > Chordata > Amphibia > Caudata > Salamandridae > Pleurodeles > Pleurodeles waltl. The sequence goes on from NC_090437.1 coordinate 837,499,822, forward strand.
ACCCAGCGTTCCCCCAAGTCTCCCGATAAAAATGATACCTCACTTGTGTGGGTAGGCCTAGCGCCCGCGACAGGAAATGCCCCAAAACACAACATAGACACATCCCATTTTTTGACAGAAAACACAGCTGTTTTTTGCAAAGTGACTACCTGTATATTTTGGCCTCTAGCTCAGCCGGCACCTAGGGAAACCTACCAAACCTGTGCATTTTTGAAAACTAGAGACCTAGGGGAATCCAAGATGGGGTGACTTGTGGGGCTCTGACCAGGTTCTGTTACCCAGAATCCTTTGCAAACCTCAAAAAGTGGGTAAAAAAAATGTTTTTCTCATATGTCGGTGACAGAAAGTTCTGGAATCTGAGAGGAGCCACACATTTCCTTACAACCAGCGCTCCCCCAAGTCTCCAGAAAAAAATGATACCTCACTTGTGTGGGTACGCCTAGCGCCCACGACAGGAAATGCCCCAAAACACAACGTGGACACATCCCATTTCTTGACAGAAAACACAGCTGTTTTTTGCAAAGTGCCTGCTTGTAGATTTTGGCTTTTAGCTCAGCCGGCACCTAGGGAAACCTACCAAACCTGTGCATTTCTTAAAACTAGAGACCTAGGGGAATCCAAGATGGGGGTACTTGTGGGGCTCTGATCAGGTTCTGTTACCCAGAATCCTTTGCAAACCTCAAAAAGTGGCTAAACAAACACGTTTTCCTCACATTTCGGTGACAGAAAGTTCTGGAATCTGAGAGGAGCCACGAATTTCCTTCCACCCAGTATTCCCCCAAGTATCCCGATAAAAATGATACCTCACTTGTGTGGGTAGGTCTAGCGCCCGCGACAGGAAATGCCCCAAAACACAACGTGGACACATCTAATTTTTTGACAGAAAACACAGCTGTTTTTTGCAAAGTGCCTACCTGTAGATTTTGGCCTCTAGCTCAGCCGGCACCTAGGGAAACCTACCAAACCTGTGCATTTTTGAAAACTACAGACCTAGGGGAATCTAAGATTGGGGTGACTTGTGGGGCTCTTGCCAGGTACTGTAACCCAGAATCCTTTGCAAACCTCAAAAAGTGGCTAAAAAAACAAGTTTTCCTCACATTTCGGTGACAGAAAGTTCTGGAATCTGAGAGGAGCCACAAATTTCCTTCCACCCAGCGTTCCCCCAAGTCTCCGGATAAAAATGATACCTCACTTGTGTGGGTAGACCTAGCGCCTGCGACAGGAAATGCCCCAAAACACAACGTGTACACATCCCAATTTTTGACAGAAAACACAGCTGTTTTTTGCAAAGTGCCTGCCTGTAGATTTTGGCCTCTAGCTCAGCCGGCACCTAGGGAAACCTACCAAACCTGTGCATTTTTAAAAACTAGAGACCTAGGGGAATCCAAGATGGGGTGACTTATAGGGCTCTGACCAGGTTCTGTTACCCAGAATCCTTTGGAAACCTCAAAAAGTGGCTAAAAAAACACGTTTTCCTCACATTTCGGTGACAGAAAGTTCTGGAATCTGAAAGGAGCCCCAAATTTCCTTCCACCCAGTGTTCCCCCAAGTCTCCCGATAAAAATGATACCTCACTTGTGTGGGTAGGCCTAGCGCCCGCAACAGGAAATGCCCCAAAACACAACGTGGACACATCCCATTTTTTGACAGAAAACACAGCTATTTTTTGCAAAGTACCTGCCTGTAGAGTTTGGCCTCTAGCTCAGCTGCCAGCTAGAGAAACCTACCAAACTTGTGCATTTTTGAAAACTAGAGACCTAGGGGAATCCAAGATGGGGTGACTTGTGGGGATCTGCCCAGGTTCTGTTACCCAGAATCCTTTGCAAACCTCAAAAAGTGGCTAAAAAAACATGTTTTCCTCACATTTCGGTGACAGAAAGTTCTGGAATCTGAGAGGAGCCCCAAATTTCCTTCCACCCAGTGTTCCCCCAAGTGTCCCGATAAAAATGATAACTCACTTGTGTGGGTAGGCCTAGTGCCCGCGACACGAAATGCCTCAAAACACAACGTGGACACATCCCATTTTTTGACAGAAAACACAGCTCTTTTTTGCAAAGTGCCTGCCTGTAGATTTTGGCCTCTAGCTCAGCCGGCACCTAGGGAAACCTACCAAACCTGTGCATTTTTGAAAAATAGAGACCTAGGGGAATCCAAGATGGGGTGACTTATGGGGCTCTGACAAGGTTCTGTTACCCAGAATCCTTTGCAAACCTCAAAAAGTGGCTAAAAAAACACGTTTTCCTCACATTTCGGTGACAGAAAATTCTGGACTCTGAAAGGAGCCACAAATTACCTTCCACCCAGCGTTCCCCCAAGTCTCCCGATAAAAATTATACCTCACTTGTGTGGGTAGGCCTAGCGGCCGCGACAGGAAATGCCCCAAAACACAACGTGGACACATCCCATTTTTTGACAGAAAACACAGCTGTTTTTTGCAAAGTGCCTACCTGTAGATTTTGGCCTCCAGCTTAGCCGGCACCTACGGAAACCTACCAAACCTGTGCATTTTTAAAAACTAGAGACCTAGGGGAATCCAAGATGAGGTGACTTGTGGGGCTCTGACCAGGTTCTGTTACCCAGAATCCTTTGCAAACCTCAAAAAGTGGCTAAAAAAAAACACGTTTTCCTCACATTTCGGTGACAGAAAGTTGTGGAATCTGAGAGGAGCCACAGATTTCCTTCCACCCAGCGTTCCCCCAAGTCTCCCGATAAAAATGATACCTCACTTGTGTGGGTAGGCCTAGCGCCCGCAACAGGAAATGACCCAAAACACAACGTGGACACATCCCATTTTTTGACAGAAAACACAGCTATTTTTTGCAAAGTACCTGCCTGTAGAGTTTGGCCTCTAGCTCAGCCGGCACCTAGAGAAACCTACCAAACTTGTGCATTTTTGAAAACTAGAGACCTAGGGGAATCCAAGATGGGGTGACTTGTGGGGCTCTGCCCAGGTTCTGTTACCCAGAATCCTTTGCAAACCTCAAAAAGTGGCTAAAAAACAAGTTTTCCTCACATTTCGTTGACAGAAAGTTCTGGAATCTGAGAGGATCCCCAAATTTCCTTCCACCCAGTGTTCCCCCAAGTCTCCCGATAAAAATGATAACTCACTTGTGTGGGTAGGCCTAGCGCCTGCGACAGGAAATGCCCCAAAACACAACGTGGACACATCCCATTTTTTTACTGAAAACACAGCTGTTTTTTGCAAAGTGCCTGCCTGTAGATTTTGGCCTCTAGCTCAGCCGGCACCTAGGGAAACCTACCAAACCTGTGCATTTTTGAAAACTAGAGACCTAGGGGAATCCAAGATGGGGTGACTTATGGGGCTCTGACCAGGTTCTGTTACCCAGAATCCTTTGCAAACCTCAAAAAGTGACTAAAAAAAACACGTTTTCCTCACATTTCGGTGACATAAAGTTCTGGAATCTGAGAGGAGCCACAAATTACCTTCCACCCAGCGTTCCCCCAAGTCTCCCGATAAAAATGATACCTCACGTGTGTGGGTAGGCCTAGCGCCCGCAAAAGGAAATGGCCCAAAACAGAACGTGGACACATCAAATTTTTTCATAGAAAACAGTGCCTACCTGTAGATTTTGGCCTCTAGCTCAGCCGGCACCTAGGGAAACGTACCAAACCTGTACATTTTTGAAAACTAGAGACCTAGGGGAATCCAAGATGGGGTGACTTGTGGGGCTCTGACCAGGTTCTGTTACCCAGAATCCTTTGCAAACCTCAAAAAGTGGCTAAAAAACAAGTTTTCCTCATACTTCGGAGACAGAAAGTTCTGGAATCTGAGAGGAGCCACAAATTACCTTCCACCCAGCGTTCCCCCAAGTCTTCCGATAAAAATGATACCTCACTTGTGTGGGTAGGCCTAGCGCCCGCGACAGGAAATGCCCCAAAACACAACGTGGACACATCCCATTTTTTGACAGAAAACACAGCTGTTTTTTACAAAGTGCCTGCCTGTAGATTTTGGCTTCTAGCTCAGCCGGCAGCTACGGAAACCTACCAAACCTGTGCATTTCTTAAAACTAGAGACCTAGGGGAATCGAAGATGGGGGTACTTGTGGGGCTCTGACCAGGTTCTGTTACCCAGAATCCTTTGCAAACCTCAAAAAGTGGCTAAACAAACACGTTTTCCTCACATTTCGGTGACAGAAAGTTCTGGAATCTGAGAGGAGCCACAAATTTCCTTCCACCCAGCGTTCCCCCAAGTCTCCCGATAAAAATTATACCTCACTTGTGTGGGTAGGCCTAGCGCCCGCGACAGGAAATGCCCCAAAACACAACGTGGACACATCCCATTTTTTGACAGAAAACACAGCTGTTTTTTGCAAAGTGCCTACCTGTAGATTTTGGCCTCCAGCTTAGCCGGCACCTACGGAAACCTACCAAACCTGTGCATTTTTAAAAACTAGAGACCTAGGGGAATCCAAGATGAGGTGACTTGTGGGGCTCTGACCAGGTTCTGTTACCCAGAATCCTTTGCAAACCTCAAAAAGTGGCTAAAAAAACACGTTTTCCTCACATTTCGGTGACAGAAAGTTGTGGAATCTGAGAGGAGCCACAGATTTCCTTCCACCCAGCGTTCCCCCAAGTCTCCCGATAAAAATGATACCTCACTTGTGTGGGTAGGCCTAGCGCCCGCAACAGGAAATGACCCAAAACACAACGTGGACACATCCCATTTTTTGACAGAAAACACAGCTATTTTTTGCAAAGTACCTGCCTGTAGAGTTTGGCCTCTAGCTCAGCCGGCACCTAGAGAAACCTACCAAACTTGTGCATTTTTGAAAACTAGAGACCTAGGGGAATCCAAGATGGGGTGACTTGTGGGGCTCTGCCCAGGTTCTGTTACCCAGAATCCTTTGCAAACCTCAAAAAGTGGCTAAAAAACAAGTTTTCCTCACATTTCGTTGACAGAAAGTTCTGGAATCTGAGAGGATCCCCAAATTTCCTTCCACCCAGTGTTCCCCCAAGTCTCCCGATAAAAATGATAACTCACTTGTGTGGGTAGGCCTAGCGCCTGCGACAGGAAATGCCCCAAAACACAACGTGGACACATCCCATTTTTTTACTGAAAACACAGCTGTTTTTTGCAAAGTGCCTGCCTGTAGATTTTGGCCTCTAGCTCAGCCGGCACCTAGGGAAACCTACCAAACCTGTGCATTTTTGAAAACTAGAGACCTAGGGGAATCCAAGATGGGGTGACTTATGGGGCTCTGACCAGGTTCTGTTACCCAGAATCCTTTGCAAACCTCAAAAAGTGACTAAAAAAAACACGTTTTCCTCACATTTCGGTGACATAAAGTTCTGGAATCTGAGAGGAGCCACAAATTACCTTCCACCCAGCGTTCCCCCAAGTCTCCCGATAAAAATGATACCTCACGTGTGTGGGTAGGCCTAGCGCCCGCAAAAGGAAATGGCCCAAAACAGAACGTGGACACATCAAATTTTTTCATAGAAAACAGTGCCTACCTGTAGATTTTGGCCTCTAGCTCAGCCGGCACCTAGGGAAACGTACCAAACCTGTACATTTTTGAAAACTAGAGACCTAGGGGAATCCAAGATGGGGTGACTTGTGGGGCTCTGACCAGGTTCTGTTACCCAGAATCCTTTGCAAACCTCAAAAAGTGGCTAAAAAACAAGTTTTCCTCATACTTCGGAGACAGAAAGTTCTGGAATCTGAGAGGAGCCACAAATTACCTTCCACCCAGCGTTCCCCCAAGTCTTCCGATAAAAATGATACCTCACTTGTGTGGGTAGGCCTAGCGCCCGCGACAGGAAATGCCCCAAAACACAACGTGGACACATCCCATTTTTTGACAGAAAACACAGCTGTTTTTTACAAAGTGCCTGCCTGTAGATTTTGGCTTCTAGCTCAGCCGGCAGCTACGGAAACCTACCAAACCTGTGCATTTCTTAAAACTAGAGACCTAGGGGAATCGAAGATGGGGGTACTTGTGGGGCTCTGACCAGGTTCTGTTACCCAGAATCCTTTGCAAACCTCAAAAAGTGGCTAAACAAACACGTTTTCCTCACATTTCGGTGACAGAAAGTTCTGGAATCTGAGAGGAGCCACAAATTTCCTTCCACCCAGCGTTCCCCCAAGTCTCCTGATAAAAATTATAACTCACTTGTGTGGGTAGGCCTAGCGCCCGCGACAGGAAATGCCCCAAAACACAATGTGGACACATCCTATTTTTTGACAGAAAACACAGCTCTTTTTTGCAAAGTGCCTACCTGTAGATTTTGGCCTCTAGCTCAGCCGGCACCTAGGGAAACCTACCAAACCTGTGAATTTTTGAGAACTAGAGACCTAGGGGAATCTAAGATGGGGTGACTTGTGGGGCTCTGACCAGGTTCTGTTACCCAGAATCCTTTGCAAACCTCAAAAAGTAGCTAAAAAAAACATGTATTCCTCACATTTCGGTGACAGAAAGTTCTGGAATCTGAGAGGAGCCACAGATTTCCATCCACCCAGTATTCCCCCAAGTATCCCGATAAAAATGATACCTCACTTGTGTGGGTAGGCCTAGCGCCCGTGACAGGAAATGCCCCAAAACACAACGTGGACACATCTCATTATTTGACAGAAAACACAGCTGTTTTTTGCAAAGTGCCTACCTGTAGATTTTGGCCTCTAGCTCAGCCGGCACCTAGGGAAACCTACCAAACCTGTGCATTTTTGAAAAATAGAGACCTAGGGGAATCCAAGATGGGGTGATTTATAGGGCTCTGACCAGGTTCTGTTACCCAGAATCCTTTGCAAACCTCAAAAAGTGACTAAAAAAACACGTTTTCCTCACATTTCGATGACAGAAAGTTCTGGAATCTGAGAGGAGCCACAAATTACCTTCCACCCAGCGTTCCCCCAAGTCTCCTGATAAAAATGATACCTCACTTGTGTGGGTAGGCCTAGCGCCCGCGACAGGAAATGCCCCAAAACACAACGTGGACACATCTAATTTTTTGACAGAAAACACAGCTGTTTTTTGCAAAGTGCCTACCTGTAGATTTTGGCCTCTAGCTCAGCCGGCACCTAGGGAAACCTACCAAACCTGTGCATTTTTTAAAACTACAGACCTAGGGGAATCTAAGATCGGGGTGACTTGTGGGGCTCTTGCCAGGTACTGTAACCCAGAATCCTTTGCAAACCTCAAAAAGTGGCTAAAAAAACAAGTTTTCCTCACATTTCGGTGACAGAAAGTTATGGAATCTGAGAGGAGCCACAAATTACCTTCCACCCAGCGTTCCCCCAAGTCTCCCGATAAAAATGATACCTCACTTGTGGGGGTAGGCCTAGCGCCCGCGACAGGAAATGCCCCAAAACACAACGTGGACACATCCCATTTTTTGACAGAAAACACAGCTTTTTTTTGCAAAGTGCCTACCTGTAGATTTTGGCCTCTAGCTTAGCCGGCACCTAGGGAAACCTACCAAACCTGTGCATTTTTTAAAACTAGAGACCGAGGGGAATCCAAGATGGGGTGACTTGTGGGGCTCTGACCAGGTTCTGTTACCCAGAATCCTTTGCAAACCTCAAAAAGTGGCTAAAAAAACAAGTTTTCCTCACATTTCGGTGACAGAAAGTTGTGGAATCTGAGAGGAGCCACAAATTTCCTTCCACCCATCGTTCCCCCAAGTCTCCCGATAAAAATGATACCTCACTTGTGTGGGTAGGCCTAGCGCCCGCAACAAGAAATGACCCAAAACACAACGTGGACACATCCCATTTTTTGACAGAAAACACAGCTGTTTTTTGCAAAGTACCTGCCTGTAGATTTTGGCCTCTAGCTCAGCCGGCACCTACAGAAACCTACCAAACTTGTGCATTTTTGAAAACTAGAGACCTAGGGGAATCCAAGATGGGGTGACTTGTGGGGCTCTGACCAGGTTCTGTTACCCAGAATCCTTTGCAAACCTCAAAAAGTGTAAAAAAAACATGTTTTCCTCACATTTCGGTGACAGAAAGTTCTGGAATCTGAGAGGAGCCCCAAATTTCCGTCCACCCAGTGTTCCCCCAAGTCTCCCGGTAAAAATTATAACTCACTTGTGTGGGTAGGCCTAGCGCCCGCGACAGGAAATGCCCCAAAACACAACGTGGACACATCCCATTTTTTGACAGAAAACACAGCTCTTTTTTGCAAAGTGCCTGCCTGTAGATTTTGGCCTCTAGCTCAGCCGGCACCTAGGGAAACCTACCAAACCTGTGCATTTTTGAAAAATAGAGACCTAGGAGAATCCAAGATGGGGTGACTTATGGGGCTCTCACCAGGTTCTGTTACCCAGAATCCTTTGCAAACCTCAAAAAGTGACTAAAAAAACACATTTTCCTCACATTTCGGTGACAGAAAATTCTGGACTCTGAGAGGAGCCACAAATTACCTTCCACCAAGCGTTCCCCCAAGTCTCCCGATAAAAATGATACCTCACTTGTGTGGGTAGGCCTAGCGCCCGCGACAGGAAATGCCCCAAAACACAACGTGGACACATCCCATTTTTTGACAGAAAACACAGCTGTTTTTTGCAAAGTGCCTACCGGTAGATTTTGGCCTCTAGCTTAGCCGGCACCTAGGGAAACCTACCAAACCTTTGCATTTTTAAAAACTAGAGACCTAGGGGAATCCAAGATGAGGTGACTTGTGGGGCTCTGACCAGGTTCTGTTACCCAGAATCCTTTGCAAACCTCAAAAAGTGGATAAAAAAACACGTTTTCCTCACATTTCGGTGACAGAAAGTTGTGGAATCTGAGAGGAGCCACAGATTTCCTTCCACCCAGGGTTCCCCCAAGTCTCCCGATAAAAATGATACCTCACTTGTGTGGGTAGGCCTAGTGCCCGCAACAGGAAATGACCCAAAACACAATGTGGACACATCCCATTTTTTGACAGAAAACACAGCTATTTTTTGCAAAGTACCTGCCTGTAGAATTTGGCCTCTAGCTCAGCCGGCACCTAGGGAAACCTACCAAACCTGTGCATTTTTAAAAACTAGAGACCTAGGGGAATCCAAGATGGGGTGACTTATGGGGCTCTGACCAGGTTCTGTTACCCAGAATCCTTTGCAAACCTCAAAAAGTGACTAAAAAAAACACGTTTTCCTCACATTTCGGTGACAGAAAGTTCTGGAATCTGAGAGGAGCCACAAATTACCTTCCACCCAGCGTTCCCCCAAGTCTCCCGATAAAAATGATACCTCACTTGTGTGGGTAGGCCTAGCGCCCGCAAAAGGAAATGGCCCAAAACAGAACGTGGACACATCACATTTTTTCATAGAAAACAGTGCCTACCTGTAGATTTTGGCCTCTAGCTCAGCCGGCACCTAGGGAAACGTACCAAACACGTACATTTTTGAAAACTAGAGACCTAGGGGAATCCAAGATGGGGTGACTTGTGGGGCTCTGACCAGGTTCTGTTACCCAGAATCCTTTGCAAACCTCATAAAGTGGCTAAAAGACACGTTTTCCTCATACTTCGGAGACAGAAAGTTCTGGAATCTGAGAGGAGCCACAAATTTCCTTGCAACCAGCGCTCCCCCAAGTCTCCAGAAAAAAATGATACCTCACTTGTGTGGGTACGCCTAGCGCCCGCGACAGGAAATGCCCCAAAACACAACGTGGAAACATCCCATTTCTTGACAGAAAACACAGCTGTTTTTTGCAAAGTGCCTGCCTGTAGATTTTGGCTTTTAGCTCAGCCGGCACTTAGGGAAACCTACCAAACCTGTGCATTTCTTAAAACTAGAGACCTAGGGGAATCCAAGATGGGGGTACTTGTGGGGCTCTGACCAGGTTCTGTTACCCAGAATCCTTTGCAAACCTCAAAAAGTGGCTAAACAAACATGTTTTCCTCACATTTCGGTGACAGAAAGTTCTGGAATCTGAGAGGAGCCACGAATTTCCTTCCACCCAGTATTCCCCCAAGTATCCTGATAAAAATGATACCTCACTTGTGTGGGTAGGCCTAGCGCCCGCAACAGGAAATGACCCAAAACACAACGTGGACACATCTAATTTTTTGACAGAAAACACAGCTGTTTTTTGCAAAGTGCCTACCTGTAGATTTTGGCCTCTAGCTCAGCCGGCACCTAGGGAAACCTACCAAACCTGTGCATTTTTGAAAACTACAGACCTAGGGGAATCTAAGATCGGGGTGACTTGTGGGGCTCTTGCCAGGTACTGTAACCCAGAATCCTTTGCAAACCTCGAAAAGTGGCTAAAAAAACAAGTTTTCCTCACATTTCGGTGACAGAAAGTTCTGGAATCTGAGAGGAGCCACAAATTTCCTTCCACCCAGCGTTCCCCCAAGTCTCCGGATAAAAATGATACCTCACTTGTGTGGGTAGACCTAGCGCCTGCGACAGGAAATGCCTGAAAATACAACGTGGACACATCCCATTTTTTGACAGAAAACACAGCTGTTTTTTGCAAAGTACCTGCCTGTAGATTTTGGCCTCTAGCTCAGCCAGCACCTAGAGAAACCTACCAAACTTGTGCATTTTTTAAAACTAGAGACCTAGTGGAATCCAAGAGGGTGTGACTTGTGGGGCTCTGACCAGGTTCTGTTACCCAGAATCCTTTGCAAACCTCAAAAAGTGGCTAAAAAAACACGTTTTCCTCACATTTCGGTGACAGAAAGTTCAGGAATCTGAAAGGAGCCCCAAATTTCCTTCCACCCAGTGTTCCCCCAAGTCTCCCGATAAAAATGATAACTCACTTGTGTGGGTAGGCCTACCACCCGCGACAGGAAATGCTTCAAACACAACGTGTACACATCCCAATTTTTGACAGAAAACACAGCTGTTTTTTGCAAAGTGCCTGCCTGTAGATTTTGGCCTCTAGCTCAGCCGGCACCTAGGGAAACCTACCAAACCTGTGCATTTTTGAAAACGAGACACCTAGGGGAATCCAAGATGGGGTGACTTATAGGGCTCTGACCAGGTTCTGTTACCCAGAATCCTTTGCAAACCTCAAAAAGTGACTAAAAAAACACGTTTTCCTCACATTTCGATGACAGAAAGTTATGGAATCTGAGAGGAGCCACAAATTACCTTCCACCCAGCGTTCCCCCAAGTCTCCCGATAAAAATGATACCTCACTTGTGTGGGTAGGCCTAGCGCCCGCAACAGGAAATGACCCAAAACACAACGTGGACACATCCCATTTTTTGACAGAAAACACAGCTATTTTTTGCAAAGTACCTGCCTGTAGAGTTTGGCCTCTAGCTCAGCTGGCACCTAGAGAAACCTACCAAACTTGTGCATTTTTGAAAACTAGAGACCTAGGGGAATCCAAGATGGGGTGACTTGTGGGGCTCTGACCAGGTTCTGTTACCCAGAATCCTTTGCAAACCTCAAAAAGTGGCTAAAAAAACATGTTTTCCTCACATTTCGGTGACAGAAAGTTCTGGAATCTGAGAGGAGCCCCAAATTTCCTTCCACCCAGTGTTCCCCCAAGTCTCCCGATAAAAATGATAACTCACTTGTGTGGGTAGGCCTAGCGCCCGCGACACGAAATGCCCCAAAACACAACGTGGACACATCCCATTTTTTGACAGAAAACACAGCTCTTTTTTGCAAAGTGCCTGCCTGTAGATTTTGGCCTCTAGCTCAGCCGGCACCTAGGGAAACCTACCAAACCTGTGCATTTTTGAAAAATAGAGACCTAGGGGAATCCAAGATGGGGTGACTTATAGGGCTCTGACAAGGTTCTGTTACCCAGAATCCTTTGCAAACCTCAAAAAGTGGCTAAAAAAACACGTTTTCCTCACATTTCGGTGACAGAAAATTCTGGACTCTGAAAGGAGCCACAAATTACCTTCCACCCAGCGTTCCCCCAAGTCTCCCGATAAAAATTATACCTCACTTGTGTGGGTAGGCCTAGCGCCCGCGACAGGAAATGCCCCAAAACACAACGTGGACACATCCCATTTTTTGACAGAAAACACAGCTGTTTTTTGAAAAGTGCCTACTTGTAGATTTTGGCCTCCAGCTTAGCCGGCACCTACGGAAACCTACCAAACCTGTGCATTTTTTAAAACTAGAGACCTAGGGGAATCCAAGATGAGGTGACTTGTGGGGCTCTGACCAGGTTCTGTTACCCAGAATCCTTTGCAAACCTCAAAAAGTGGCTAAAAAAACACGTTTTCCTCACATTTCGGTGACAGAAAGTTGTGGAATCTGAGAGGAGCCACAGATTTCCTTCCAACCAGCGTTCCCCCAAGTCTCCCGATAAAAATGATACCTCACTTGTGTGGGTAGGCCTAGCGCCCGCAACAGGAAATGACCCAAAACACAACGTGGACACATCCCATTTTTTGACAGAAAACACAGCTATTTTTTGCAAAGTACCTGCCTGTAGAGTTTGGCCTCTAGCTCAGCCGGCACCTAGAGAAACCTACCAAACTTGTGCATTTTTGAAAACTAGAGACCTAGGGGAATCCAAGATGGGGTGACTTGTGGGGCTCTGCCCAGGTTCTGTTACCCAGAATCCTTTGCAAACCTCAAAAAGTGGCTAAAAACAAGTTTTCCTCACATTTCGTTGACAGAAAGTTCTGGAATCTGAGAGGATCCCCAAATTTCCTTCCACCCAGTGTTCCCCCAAGTCTCCCGATAAAAATGATAACTCACTTGTGTGGGTAGGCCTAGCGCCTGCGACATGAAATGCCCCAAAACACAACGTAGACACATCCCATTTTTTGACTGAAAACACAGCTGTTTTTTGCAAAGTGCCTGCCTGTAGATTTTGGCCTCTAGCTCAGCCGGCACCTAGGGAAACCTACCAAACCTGTGCATTTTTGAAAACTAGAGACCTAGGGGAATCCAAGATGGGGTGACTTATGGGGCTCTGACCAGGTTCTGTTACCCAGAATCCTTTGCAAACCTCAAAAAGTGACTAAAAAAAACACGTTTTCCTCACATTTCGGTGACATAAAGTTCTGGAATCTGAGAGGAGCCACAAATTACCTTCCACCCAGCGTTCCCCCAAGTCTCCCGATAAAAATGATACCTCACTTGTGTTGGTAGGCCTGGCGCCCGCAAAAGGAAATGGCCCAAAACAGAACGTGGACACATCAAATTTTTTCATAGAAAACAGTGCCTACCTGTAGATTTTGGCCTCTAGCTCAGCCGTCACCTAGGGAAACGTACCAAACCTGTACATTTTTGAAAACTAGAGACCTAGGGGAATCCAAGATGGGGTGACTTGTGGGGCTCTGACCAGGTTCTGTTACCCAGAATCCTTTGCAAACCTCAAAAAGTGGCTAAAAAACACGTTTTCCTCATACTTCGGAGACAGAAAGTTCTGGAATCTGAGAGGAGCCACAAATTACCTTCCACCCAGCGTTCCCCCAAGTCTCCTGATAAAAATGATACCTCACTTGTGTGGGTAGGCCTAGCGCCCGCGACAGGAAATGCCCCAAAACACAACGTGGACACATCCCATTTTTTGACAGAAAACACAGCTGTTTTTTTACAAAGTGCCTGCCTGTAGATTTTGGCTTCTAGCTCAGCCGGCACCTACGGAAACCTACCAAACCTGTGCATTTCTTAAAACTAGAGACCTAGGGGAATCCAAGATGGGGGTACTTGTGGGGCTCTGACCAGGTTCTGTTACCCAGAATCCTTTGCAAACCTCAAAAAGTGGCTAAACAAACACGTTTTCCTCACATTTTGGTGACAGAAAGTTCTGGAATCTGAGAGGAGCCACGAATTTCCTTCCACCCAGCGTTCCCCCAAGTCTCCTGATAAAAATTATAACTCACTTGTGTGGGTAGGCCTAGCGCCCGCGACAGGAAATGCCCCAAAACACAACGTGGACACATCCCATTTTTTTACAGAAAACACAGCTGTTTTTTGCAAAGTGCCTGCCTGTAGATTTTGGCCTCTAGCTCAGCCGGCACCTAGGGAAACCTACCAAACCTGTGCATTTTTGAAAACTAGAGACCTAGGGGAATCCAAGATGGGGTGACTTGTGGGGCTCTGACCAGGTTCTGTTACCCAGAATCCTTTGCAAACCTCAAAAAGTGGCTAAAAAAATACTTTTTCCTCACATTTTGGTGACAGAAAGTTCTGGAATGTGAGAGGGGCCACAAATTTCATTCCACCCAGCTTTCCCCCAAGTCTCCCGATAAAAATGGTACCTCACTTGTGTGGGTAGGCCTAGCGCCCGCGAAAGGAATTGGCCCAAAACAGAACGTGGACACATCACATTTTTTCATTGAAAAGAGTGCCTACCTGTGGATTTTGGCCTCTAGCTCAGCCGGCACCTATGGAAACCTAGTAAACCAGCGCATTTTTGAAAACTAACGACCTAGGGGAATCCAAGATGGGGTGACTTGTGGGGCTCTGACCAGGTTCTGTTACCCAGAATCCTTTGCAAACATCAAAATTTGGCTAAAAAAACACATTTTCCTCACATTTCGGTGACAGAAAGTTCTGGAATCTGAGAGGAGCCACAAATTTCCTTCCACCCAGCGTTCCCCCAAGTCTCCCGATAAAAATGATACCTCACTTGTTTGGGTAGGCCTAGCACCCGCGACAGGAATGGATCACACAAGGGTCAATGGTAGTAACTGCATGAGGGCTACTGTTAACCCTGGAGTGATTCATTCCTGAAGCAGGCACTAGGCGCAGGCACACAAGCGGGGTTGTGTTTTTATCAGGACAAGTGGGGAAACACTGGGTGGTAGGAATTTTGAGGATCCCTGCAGATCCCTGGACTTCTGCTCATTGCAATGCAAGGAAAATGTGTTTTTTAAGCACATTTTGTGATTTCAAGGGGATTCTGGGTGAAGGAAAACTGGTGAGAGCCATGCAAGTCCTGCACCCTTGGACTCCCCCGGTACTAGTTTGTTAAAGTTAACCCACCACTCACACTGGTTGGTTTTAGCACCTCCAGAAAATATGGTTTCAAAGCATGATTACTTATCAAAGTATCTGAATATTGAAACCAAGCCTTCTGAAGGTGGGCCATAAAGCTGCGTCCAGGCACCAACCTCTTTATGGTCCATTCACACGACATTCACGCACAACAAACATCCCTTTCATATCGCCAGCCACAGGCCCAATCCAACCAATCACTGCACTCACATTAACTTACCGCTGCCAGACAAGGGCCCATCACATTCACACGCCACAGAATGGAATAAGTTTGACTACATTTTACCACCTGTCAAGTAACTGCCTCCTTCTTCCTTAACATTACCAAATGCATGCGTAACGAACCTTTACTAATGACTCCTGTGACAGCCACCTGAGGCTCAGGAAGACATGTTTTTCATGCGCCTTTAACGCACTCTCTGTGCTAAATCCAACTCCTTCCAGTTTGTGGATGCAAGTTGGGGGTGTCCGAGTATGCCGTACAAAGCGATTCCTCGAACTGAGTGAGCATATCTACCTTTGAAACTAAGGGAGACATGCTGGGGATTTCTCATGATGTTCCCTAAAGAGAAGGTAATAGGCTATGAAAAAGGGTAGTGTTTGGTACATAGGGGAGTCCATGAGAACGTAGCATATGTCCCAGCCAACATTATGTGCAGTGATGTGACTGTAATGCATTTATACAGCAAACTGTACATCTACTAAGTTCTGATGGAGGATGAACATGAAAAGCAGGTCAAACACTGACCTATACAAGTCATTCTCCTTCAGTGCTGGGATGGCACCAATGGGTTTGAATCCATAGGTGTAGATGATGTACATCTGTACTACCTTTACTATCTGCCTTCTACCTGTGCAATAACCCTGTGAAGGCACTCCTACCATAAACTTTCCTTACCCATTCATGTCTCTGTTCTCATCAGAGTCCTGGCTAATCCTGTATAATAGCCAAGTGAACCTATACTAGTTTGTGGAAGCAAGTTGGGGGTTTCCAAGTATGCCGTACAAAGTGATTCCTCGAACTGAGAGAGCATATCTACCGTTGAAAGTAAGGTAGACATGCAGGTGAAGAAAGGGTACTCCGTGGCAATGTGGCATATGTTCTGTCCACTAGTATATGCAGTAGGGGGAATATAATGCATGTTAATTGAACAGAACTTCGACCTCGCTCGGACTGTGGATTTAGCTGTCAAGCAGTCCAAAAGGAAGTCCATGATGAAGTAAAATTCTGTGGTTCCTTGCCTAACAAAGCAGTGGCCCATGGACGTTCGGTATCCATGCACTGCCACTGAAAGGATTACCCAACGGCAGCTCAAGCTCAGTCGATTTCCCAGAACTTTGCTTTAGTATGATACAACATAAAGCAAGTAGGGATACAGAGGCCTGCTTGTGATGGACACTGGGGACAGTAATACTGACTCTCCTGCCGCTTTCCATGCTTCGAGCACACTTTACAGCGATGACATGGACGATCCTTTTTGGGTGTTTTAGGAATGCGATCAGCAAAGTGTCGCTCCTGAAGCCTTGCCACATCCTCCAGAACATATGAGGTGGAGGCTGCTGCTTCTTCTGTAACAGCAGTGAGGCTTTCAATTACAGACAACTGGAAGTCAAGGAAAGTCATGAGTCTTCCTGTGGTTGTCTGACGGTAAACAACATACGCATTATATGCTGCCATCTGAATCAGGTGGGTAAACAGTTTCTTGTACCAAGTGCGAGTTTTACGACACGCATTGTATGGTTGAAGAACCTGGTCGTTCTTGTCCACTCCGCCCATGTACTTATTGTAATCAAGTATACAGATGGGCTTGTGGACTTCGGCCATCTGACCCCAAACCATGATGGAAGAAGTGCTCTCATCATGAATTGTAGTGAGCACGTATACATCACGCCTATCTAGGAACTTGACTGCGAGCAGTTCGTTAGAACGCAATGCAGCTCCTGCGAGAATACCTTGCGGTTACAACGAACTGTACCACAGGCCACAGTGCCAGCTTTGTAGAGCTCACTGAACAGCTCTACTCCTGTATAGAAATTGTCCACATAAAGGTTATTACCTTTGTGAAGAAGTGGCTGGACAAGTTCCCTTACAATCTTACCTGTGACCCCTAACGCGGGAGGGCAACCTACAGGGTTTAGGGTAGAATCCTTCCCTGTATACACTCTCAAGCTGTACACATAGCCAGTAGAGCTCTCACACAGCATGTACAGCTTTATGCCATAGCAAGCTCTTTTGCTCGCAATGTACTGTCTGAAAAGCAGCCGTCCTTTGTACAGGATCAAGGACTCATCGACTGCTATATTTTTTCCAGGAGTATAGATCTCTGGAAACCTGGCAGACAAATGTTTCACGACAGGCCGAATTTTGAACAACCTGTCATGATCTGGATGGTCCCGGGGCAATGCAGCAGAATTGTCATTGAAATGCAGCATGCACTGCAGTAGCAAAAAACGATCTCTGCTCATTTATGGTACGAAGATGGGAGTTACCCAAACCGTGCGAGTCGTCCAGTAGGACTGCAAGGTGCGTTTCTGCACTAACCCCATTTTGAGCGTAAGGCCCAAAAATATCTTCAACTCCACCAGCGAAGTGGGAGTCCACTGGCGTGCCCTAGAACGGGGCCCTAGAGTGCCTCCGCGCTCCCTCAGAAATTTGTCTGCACGCAAATTTGTTTGCTGCACAACTTTCTGAAAGAAGTCAACATCCAAAAATAGATAGATGTAGTCGACTGGCAAAAAGTTAGCTGTATCAACTTCACATCCAGCGTCACCAGTAAAAGGTGGAATTTGGGGCTGAACCAAACAGGGGGGCTGCCAAGAGAGCACTCTCTCTGTGCTTACGGCAGCAAGCACGTGCTCTCTGGGTTCGGCTAACCCAATGTGGTCCCTCTGCCCAGAATGTGCTTGCGAAGGGACAGCACAGATGTCGTCATTGTCTCCTTCAGACTCACTGGAAGAGGTGTCGTCGGATGGGACTCCGCCGACTGAAAAATCACTCCCAGAATCTGCCCCATTGTCCTCTCCCTCAGATGCTGTCTCAGTGTCTGCTGTCTCAGTCTCTGAGCCTACAGCAGTACTGTCCTCCATAACCCGAGTTAGGGCTTGATCAGCAGTCATCCAACGAGATGCCATCTCTGCAACTGGCTAAACTGTCCCTCTAAATAACTAGCCTACGTAAAAGGCAGATAGTCACAAAATTGCTTGTGGGTATGTTTGTTGTGTACAATAGGAAATGTCGTCACCTTACCTTCGCTTCTTCTCCAAATCTGCAGATTCTCTGAAAACACTGCAAAAAACAAAAAAAGAATGTATTACTTCACCTTACCACACACCCTGTGCAACAGTCATTTTTGGTGCTCTGCCTCCCATTACCTCCTCTTCAAATTCCCTCAGTACTACCCAGCAAAAGTGCCACTCATATCTCCATAGTCCCCCTGGCATAACATATGTTTTAAAGCGCAGCCCAAGATGGCCGCCGATAATAGAGACTGTGGTTCTTTCTCTATTTTTAGTATCCAGAACAACCAGCTGGTTTGTTACGGCATGCACGCGCTAAACAGCGCTTGCTTAAATAACATCCAGCCGCACCGGCACACTGTCTTCAGGTGCGCGGCACGGGGCAGGTCTCCGGATCCTTCAAGGAGTGATCTAAGTAAGCATGGGGTCACAGAAGGTATTTCCTCCGTCCCCGTTTTCAGATTCTGCATGCATTTTTTTACTTGTTCCATTGTTTAACTGTTTCCATGATAGTATTTCTGCCATGTGAACCGGGTTAACCGACTAGGTTCACTATGACCCAATAATATATCTTAGTTCCTACCTTAAATTGTGAATGGGCATATGGTAACATATACTAGTTACTCTAGAGTATGTAAGCATTTTTTATTTTCACAACAGCATTTTTTTCGGGCCAAAATGAATAAGGGTTGTTACTCTGCCATATGACTATAAGTACTTACGATGTGGATTGCTTTTGATACGACTGAGCAGGCACATGGTTGCAGCACTTTCAATGTTAATTACATTGCCACAGAGCTTATAATAACTCATTCTTTTACATATAATTGACTTTTAACCAACACTATATATATGTATATACATCTTTTTACACCATTCTGTCTAATATAGAACTCAGTGATCTAATTTAGACGGCGATACTAAGACTTTGCCAATGTCGTGTTACTATGTACTGTTTGCGGTGCTACATTATTACATATTATTATTTCTATCTAGTACGATCTCCTTGGTTGATGCTAGCGCAGACCTAGGGAGCCCAATCTCTAATATGGGATGGTAAGCATCAAAACCTATTAATTCCTATTTTTATATTTTTTTATACACTGACTGAGGGTGGTTGTCACTATAATTGTTTTTCTGTGTTAATCACTGGCACTAATTGTTATGTGTCTTTTTTGATTCTATGCAGGGCGACTGTACTGACCAACTGACTTAGACGTACTCTGTCTTCTATTCTGTAAGTGACTTTCTGTGCACTTGATTAATTTTTGATACATAGGAGAAGTAGTTTAATAAAAAGTTTTTTTCGTGGGTCCTGAAGAAGCGTCACAGGATCACTTTGTGACCGATCGTAGACGCGAAACATGTTGACCATGTAGGACTAGGTAAACTACCTTCCCTAATTAGAGAGTGTAATGGTACATTATTTCCAGTAACACTCCTATATTCCTGTTTTTAATCTTGGCCTGGACCTAGTTTCTAACACATTAAAATAATGGTTTAGGTTCTGAGCCAATTTTAAGAGTTTTTTGTCTCTCCTTTATACTCTCCGTTTCTTAGTCAGTCTCTTTCCCAGACTTCCTTTGTTAGCAATTTAACAATGGTTGAGAGACACCCAGAATACTGGGTGGCCCGCCAGGTATTGCAGCACCAGTCTGGCGAGGAGTAAGCCCAATGATGATACCTGTCACCCTAGTGGGTTCTTCAGGGCTCTCCTAAAATACCCTGTATAGTTAATCTTTGCTGAACAGAACTCAATTAGTTCTCTTGTTTTCTCTTTCTTCTGTGGAACAGTGCACTTATATTGATATTATAGGTTCATTTTGGGAGACTGTGCACTGGACCAACAATCTCCCAGTCCCTACTTTTGTTTAAAGAATTACTTCACCTTACCACACACCCTGTGCAACAGTCATTTTTGGTGCTCTGCCTCCCATTACCTCCTCTTCTAATTCCCTCAGTACTACCCAGCAAAAGTGCCACTCATATCTCCATAGTCCCCCTGGCATAACATTTGTTTTAAAGCGCAGGTAACGCTTGCCTTTACTAATCCACTCAACTAAATACATATAAATGTATCTCCTTTGCAGCAGGACAATAAACCCTCTGCGCTACTTTATGGCAAATGCCACTACAGAAAAGACATGCATGCATGCATATATATATATATTGTGTGAACAAGAATATCACCGCACTCCACGAGGTTCAAATTGGCATCTTTTGTTGCAAGCAACAGCCACGTACGTGTTTCGACTCTCAAGGAGTCTTGATCACAGTAAATGAGTCCCTCTTTTCTTTCATTGTTTATACTTGCAATAAAACATGTCAATTTGAACCTCGTGGAGTGCGGTGAGATTCTTGTTCACAAAATATTTTCGAGGTTGCTCTCCTCCATCACTGAGCACCGGCAGTGGAGTGCGCTGCGCAACAATCTTTTATCCAATTTGTGTTGCATATATGTATAATAATAATATATATATATATATGTTTAGAAACAAAGTGGTTGAAGGGTTGCTGGGCGGCACACTCCACTGCCGGTGCCCAGTGACAGAGAAGACCAATCTCAAAATTATGTAATGCCGAAAAATGTCACCGCACTCCACGAGGTACAAATAAACGTGTATTTTATTGCAGTCAATAACCACCAACGTGTTTCGACTCACCAAGGAGTCTTGATCACGGTCCTCGTTGAGTGCAGTGAAATTGTTCACCATTATAAAACAACACACAAAAGAAAAACAAGCATTTACAATGCAATGGGTCTCGCATCTGCTTGAGTTAGAGCTATTAGCATTATAAACTCCTAACCCAACTTTTCTTGCCACATAAATTGATAATTGAAAGTTAACCACTTTCACATAAGAGAGCCGATTCACAGCGCCACGGCCACCATGAGCATCAGGTGAAGAGATACACAAAAGGAAAAGAAGTTCGCTCGCAGTTAAACGTAACAGCAAAAGTGCAATTAGCCATGTACCAGGGGCGATGGCCAAGGCGGTAACTAAACCTCCCCAAGGAGGGACAAAGGTAAACCATTTTCCAATGTAATCAAAGGATTTTTGAAGGGCAAGCCCACGAAGGAGTGGTAGTGATGGGCATTGTGAGAAGCCCAGATCCACACCAAGTCAGAAAAGCAGCGCATGGGCGCTGCAATGCTCTACCTGGAAAAAAATAAAAAAAATATATATATATATATATATATACATATATATTTTTATATATATATATATATATATATATATATATATATATATATATATATATGAGAGAGAGAGAGAGAGAAAACAAGACACTCATTTCACACAACCACCATTTTTTTTTTCAGTTTTTAGCCGGGGGGGGGGGGCGATCGGCACCCCCAGGCAAAACTACATGTTTTATTTTAGCCCCAGGGGTCGGCCCGTGTTCTTAGGGCCGACCCCGCCATTTTGTTTTTCAACTTTTTTTTTGTAATTTTTTTTTTATAATGTGCGGGGTGCAATCGCCCCCCAAAACAGTGGAAATTATTAAATATTGCCCCCGGGGGGGGGCTTTTACAAGGGGGCCGACCCCCCCAAAGAAGATCCCTGGTGCCTACTGGCGTTTCCTGGCCATGGATCGCAGCAGCCAAACGGTGCCAGGGAGGCATCGATGGAAAGGGGAGAGCCTCCCCTTTCCATCGATGCCTCCCTGGCATCTGGGGAGGCCGTTTTGGCCTTTTTTTCCCCACCGGAGAGCAAGAGAACGCTTACCTGCTTCTGTCACAATGGTGCGGGGGGGGGCGGTATGGAGACGCAGAAGTTCTTCTGCGTCTCCTCCGGGGAAAATAAATAAATAAATCCTCCGGTGCATTGCACCAGAGGATTTTTAACCCCCTCCCTGGTGTCGGCCACTGGTCGTGACCCGCACCAGGGAGGGACTATGTGCGTCGGCCAGTGGCCGACACCCGCAGCCATGAGGTTAACATTCTTTCTGTTGCTACTTTGGATATGTTTTGAGTCCTTGTTGTATGGAAACCTACTGCTTGCACTACCACCATTGTGGTACATGCATGGTAGATGACATGCACCTGTGAGTGGGATGGTATGTATAGTCAGGCATTTGGCTTGCATCATGGTGGGTGTACCAGTCATGGTAGCCTCAGATCTGGTTTGTCTCTCTGCATTTTACCCCAAACAGATGTAAGGCTTGTCATGTCTGATGTGTGTTTAGTGATTTTGCCACTCATTCATTGGGATATTGATAGAACAATTGCATGATAAATTGCACTGTATGTCAACTTCATGTACATGGCAGGTGCCTATTGTGGGAAAACAGGGCTGATTGCAGAGGCCCCTTAACTTTTTGCCCCCATTTTCCACTTTTTGCTGGTGTTTTCCTGACTCTGATGGTGCCCTGGGTACTGCTAACCAGTCCCAGGGCCTGTGCTCTGTGTAAAATGGATATGCAAATTAAGCTAATTATAATTGGCTAAGTTAACCTACCTATAAGTCCCTAGTATATGGTAGGGCATGTAGGTTTAGGGACCACAGCATAGGTGGTGCACCCATAGGTGCACTGCTGAGGTGCCCAGTGTCATTTTAAAGGCAGGCCTGCCTTGCTGGCTGCTTTTAAATTAAAGTTATATGCAAATTCAACTTTGGTATTAAAAGTAATTCCAAAGTCTTAAACTACCTTATTTTTACATATAGGTCACCCCTAAGGTGTGACCTATGTGCCCCTAGGGCTGGGTGCCATGTAACTATAAGCAGGGACTTTATAAAAATAGTTTTATAAGCCCTGGTGATGCAAAAACAGCCAAATTCGTGTTTCCCTCATTGTAGTAAATGGCCTTCATAGGCTAGAATGGGGAGACTTCATTTTAATTTTTAAAGTCTCCTTAAATGATGCATACCAAGAGTTTGGTATCAAATTAATTGTTGTAATAAATCCCACAACTTCCAGTTGTGGGATTTAATATAACGTGTTCAGGTAAAGAGTTCTAAACTTTACCTAAAAAGTTGCCAATTTCAACCCTGCATTGTTTTTGCAGCTGTGCTCTGATTGGTCAGCCTTTAGCAGCTTGGCCAAGCTGCCTTGATGAGGTGTGAAGTGGCCTGGCTTCACACAAAGGAATGTGTCTGTGGGAAGGAATCTCCCCTCAGCAGATGGTGAGGCAGGAAGGGGGAGGGCTGACAAACTGGTCTTCAAAGGAAGAGAAGGACATTTGGAGCAACCAGCAACACCCCCACATCCTGCAACCCCAGACATCTAGGTGCCCCCTTGATTAGATTAGGAGAGGGCAGGAGAGGGGTGTGTTTACGATTTTTAGCCACACCAGTGGGTGGGCTCAGCCAGATGTAACCACCAAAAATCAGATTCAGCCATGATGGATTTTTAGAGAATTTTGCCTCCTGGGATTGATTTTTGCCACACTTCCCAGGAAGTGGTCATCACAGGGGGAAGGACCCTGCACCTGATTGGAGAACCAGGACCCCCCCTGCTTTTCACCCAGGAGCAAGGATAAAACTGGCAGACCTGCACCCACACCTCAGTTCCCTACCACATCCAACAAGGAAGAACAACAGAAGAAGAAGGACTGCCCTGCTGGACCCCTGGCCTGCACCTGGAACCTGCACTCAGAAGGACTGCACCAGCTGCACATTTGGGCTTCACCACAAGAAGGACTTTGCCTGGCTTCAACTGGTTCAAGGAGGGACTCCCTGTTTGCTACAGGTGAAAAATTGCTAACCAGAGTCCCCTGCACCAACTCCTGAAGAAAGCGACCAGCTGACCACTGTCCAGTTGCCAAAAAGGAGTTTGCGCCAGGTGCATTCTGGGAGTTGTAGTCCGCACCCTCCCTCCCCAAGGACCATCTCAGAACTTCTGGACCCTTGGTGTGAGCTGTGGACCTCAAAAGAACCTTAAAAGGACATCTGGGAGAAGCCCCAGAAGTTTGGAGAAGTTTGGACAACTTTGTAAAAAAGCTCCATAGAGGGACCGACCCGCCGCGGCAACTCTAGCAGGCTTGCCTCAACTGCGACCCGGCCTGATTTGCTGGTTCATCCCGGTAAAGAAAATCTCCGAAAAAGAGACTAAGTCCGAAGGTAAAAAGTTGACCGGGACCTTCCAGCCAGCGTATCCGAGGAGGGCTCCAGGGACGTCGGATCAAGATCCAGGTTTACCCCGGTCGAAGGATTTTCACCTCGAAAAAGAGACTAAGTCCGAAGGTAAAAATCTCCACCGAGGATTCCCGCATCACGTCTCTGGAGAAGAGCTCCAGGAGGTCGGATTGGACTGGCAGGTTCGTCCCGCTGAAGAAAATCTTAGAAAAAAAAGACTAAGTGTGAAGGTAAACTTTTAACCGAGGCCTCCCGCGGCCTGTAGCCGAGCATGGCTCCATCGCGGTCGGCCTGAAACTTTGACTTTGCCCCGGTCGGGGTGCAACCAGATGACCCGATGGGCGCTTTTGATTTCTAGGGGCTAAAAAAAAAAAAAATCTTTAAAAATTCATATCTCTGGTTCCCCTTATCCGATTTTCTTTGTTTTGGTGTCATTTTAAAGATAAAAATATAATCTATTCTTATAAATTGGTTTTGGATTTTTAAACTGTTTCATGTGTTTTATTTAATTACTGTTTTGTGATATTTGAATGGTTTACACTCTGTCTCCTAAGTTAAGCCTTGACACTCGTTGCCAAGCTACCAAGGGTTGAGCTGGGTTTAATTTACTGATACCTAGCTGGACCAAAGTGGAGGTTAGTGGCCTATTGCTAAGTGTAGGTACCTACCTGCTCTTACCAATAACCCATTTTCCAACATTTTTGGTGAGCAGTAGTGGGATCCTGTACTTGTGTTCAGTATCACGTTACAGTTTTAAGTAAAACAAATTAAAAATCCTTTAAATTGTCCTAGTGCAAAAAGTGTTTTTAATTTTTAATTTAGATTAATTTCAATTATTGAATTTTTGTGATTTTTCTAAATTCCTGTTTCCAATTTTTGCAAAAACGTTTTTGTTGACACAAAACTAGGGAACCATGGAGCTTGATCTGGCTAGCCTACCCACACTGACAGTAGTCCAGCTTAGGGGGTTGTGTACTGAAAGAGGGTTGCCTGCAATCACTGACCTCAGGAAGCATGCCCTGATCAAATCCCTGACAGCATGGGCTGAGGCCCAAGAGGTAGACCCAGAGGAAGCTCCAGAGGAGGGAGAAGTAGGGGAGGATGCTAGCTCTAACCACTCAGTGGAGGGAGGGCATCTGAACCTAAGTGAGGATGAGGAAGACCGGTCCTCATTACATACAGTCACTAGGGGCAGTCCTAAAGCTAGTTGGGGGGAGGGAGTCCCTTCAGGAGGAGAGAACCTGTCCCTCAGAGAAAGAGAGCTGGAGGCCCAGCTAGCATTTATAGCTTTGGAAGCACAGAAGCTGGCCCTAGAAAAGAAGAAGTGGGCAAAGAAAGAGAAAAAAGAAGGTGGCAGCGACAGAGAAGTTGAGGTGTCCATGGGTGGGGTTTTTTGCCCCAGATTACCCAAAGGGGTGGTTCCTGCTTATGTAGAGGGGGATGATATAGACAAGTGGTTGGAGGCCTTTGAGAGGGCACTCAAAATGAGAAGGGTTAGGCCTCAATACTGGGGTTCCCTTTTGTGGAAGTTAGTCCCCAACTCAGGGAGGGATAGGCTTCTGACCTTAAGTGGGGAGGAGGCAGATTCATACCCTAGTATGAAGAGGTGCTTAACCAAGAAGTTTGTTCTGACCCCAGATCAGTATAGAATGACGTTCAGGGACACCCAGAAGGTCAGTACCCAGTCTTGGGTTGACTTTGTAGGCACCTCACTTAAGGCACTAGAGGGCTGGATTATTGGTAACAAAGTAAATACTTATGAGGGGTTATACAATCTGATCATGAGAGCGCACATCTTGAACAATTGTACCCAAGAAAGGTTACGCCAGCATCTAGTGGACTCTAAGCTGAGCTATAGAGCTAGGGGAGGCAGCTGATGAGTGGTTGAGAACCAGGGTGGTTGTCAAGTCCCAGTGGGGAGACTCGAAGAAGGGGGGGTCAGGTCCCCAAAAACCTAAGGAGGGAAGTGGTAAGCCACCACAGAGACTCCCCGTGTACCCCAGAACCCTAAGAAGGAGGAGAGTAAATCCCACTCCCCCTCTGACAAGCAGAGACAGGGAGACCCAGGGTTAAAAAAGCTCTTGGACAGTAAGGCTTGCTTTGACTGTCAGCAGACAGGTCACTTCAGAGGAGATGCAGCCTGTTCAAAGAAGGTGGTTAGCACTGGGCTGTCCAGTGTAGCCATGGAGGAGGACTCCTCAGATGATGAAGTCCTCCTAGCATTGAGCTGGGAGACAGGACCAAATGGTAAGCTGGTGATCCCTGAGGGTGGGAGTAGGCACTCCCACCCCATTGAAGTGAATGGGATCCCTACCACTGGCCTGAGATACACCTGTGCCAGTCACACTATAGTGAGTGACCGGTTAGTGACCCCAGACATTTATGTCCCAGGAGAGACTAGGAAAGTCAGGATAGCCACAGGGGAGGTCACCTCCAAACCTGGAGCCATAGTGCCCCTAGAGAGGGAGGGTATCCTTGACTGGTTTAGGGTGGTAGTCAGTGCTGACCTCCCCCTAGATTGTACCCTGGGCATTGACCTCCCACAGGTGAGTCTGGTCCCAGATGAGGTGGTCGCCCAGGGCGCCCCCCAACCCAAAGTCCTGGGCACTCAGTCCCTACAGTTAGGAGACAGGGGTCCCCAAGAAAAGGAAAGAAGAAAAGGAAGGGTAGGCCACTCTTAAAGAGAGTTCCAGGGAGCCAAATGCCTTCTGCCCCAGTAGGGGGGGGGGAGCCCAGAGTTGGCACTGGTGAGGCCTCACCTGACCCCAAGGAAGTCCTGAGTAGTCAGGCAGCTGTCCAGATGCAAGGTGTTGCCCCTGCACTGACAGAAGGGAGAGTGGAAGGAGGGTGTCTGCCACAGGAGGTGGTAGCCCCCCACTCTAGACAACAAGAGGGGTGCCAGGACCCCACAGTTGCCCCTAAAGCAGCTCAGCCACTGTCAGTGGAGAGCTAAGGGTGTGGTTCTGCGTACTGACAGCTGTCAGTAGCCTCTCTGCTGGGTGCTAGCCTTCCTGGCAGCACTGTACTTGGCCTGGGAGGCAGATCCCACGGCCAATAGCAAAGTAGGCCCCCTGACCCTGTTGGTCATGGTGAGGTTGCTCAAGTGTTGGGTGACTTCTTTGGGTAAGCTAGGTGTTGCCCTAGCAAAGTTAGGAGTAGGGGAGGTGGGCACCTCACTACCCAAGTTGGCAGAGAGAGAGTAGGAAGACCCCCCTAGAGGGAAGTTTCAGTTTGAGATGGGTCCTTTCACTGTTGGGGTGGGTTCCAGAGGGAGTGACCATGACAGGAGGATGTAAGGCAGAGTAGGCCCTGCAAAGGGACAGACAGTTTTCTTCACTGTCTTCCTCGTCTAACAAGCCAGGAAGACTCCCCCAGGGTTGGGCTGAGTCTCCTGGGCGTGTGGGCTGGGGGGGGGGGGCTTGTGTGGGAAAACAGGGCTGATTGCAGAGGCCCCCTAACTTTTTGCCCCCATTTTCCACTTTTTGCTGGTGTTTTCCTGACTCTGATGGTGCCCTGGGTACTGCTAACCAGTCCTATGGCCTGTGCTCTGTGTAAAATGGATATGCAAATTAGGCTAATTATAATTGGCTAAGTTAACCTACCTATAAGTCCCTAGTATATGGTAGGGCATGTAGGTTTAGGGACCACAGCATAGGTGGTGCACCCATAGGTGCACTGCTGAGGTGCCCAGTGTCATTTTAAAGGCAGGCCTGCCTTGCTGGCTGCTTTTAAATTAAAGTTATATGCACATTCGACTTTGGTTTTAAAAGTAGTTCCAAAGTCTTAAACTACCTTATTTTTACATATAAGTCCCCCCTAAGGTGTGACCTATGTGCCCCTAGGGCTGGGTGCCATGTAACTATAAGCAGGGACTTTATAAAAATAGTTTTATAAGCCCTGGTGAGGCAAAAACAGCCAAATTCGTTTTTCCCTCATTGTAGTAAATGGCCTTCATAGGCTAGAATGGGGAGACTTTATTTAAATTTTTAAAGTCTCCTTAAATGATGCATACCAAGAGTTTGGTATCAAATTAATTGTTGTAATAAATCCCACAACTTCCAGTTGTGGGATTTAATATAACGTGTTCAGGTAAAGAGTTCTAAACTTTACCTAAAAAGTTGCCAATTTCAGCCCTGCATTGTTTTTGCAGCTGTGCTCTGATTGGCCAGCCTTTAGCAGCTTGGCCAAGCTGCCTTGATGAGGTGTGAAGTGGCCTGGCTTCACACAAAGGAATGTGTCTGTGGGAAGGAATCTCCCCTCAGCAGATGGTGAGGCAGGAAGGGGGAGGGCTGCCAAACTGGTCTTCAAAGGCAGAGAAGGACATTTGGAGCAACCAGCAACACCCCCACATCCTGCAACCCCAGACAACTAGGTGCCCCCTTGATTAGATTAGGAGAGGGCAGGAGAGGGGTGTGTTTATGATTTTTAGCCCCACCAGTGGGTGGGCTCAGCCAGATGTAACATCCAAAAATCAGATTCAGCCATGTTGGATTTTTAGAGAATGTTGCCTCCTGGGATTGATTTTTGCCGCCACACTTCCCAGTTTGATTGGAGAACCAAGACCCCCCCTGCTTTTCACCCAGGAGCAAGGATAAAACTGGCAGACCTGCACCCACACCTCAGTTCCCTACCACATCCAACAAGGAAGAACAACAGAAGAAGAAGGACTGCCCTGCTGGACCCCTGGCCTGCACCTGGAACCTGCACTCAGAAGGACTGCACCAGCTGCACATTTGGGCTTCACCACAAGAAGGACTTTGCCTGGCTTCAACTGGTTCAAGGAGGGACTCCCTGCTTGCTACAGGTGAAAAATTGCTAACCAGAGTCCCCTGCACCAACTCCTGAAGAAAGCGACCAGCTGACCACTGTCCAGTTGCCAAAAAGGAGTTTGCGCCAGGTGCATTCTGGGAGTTGTAGTCCGCACCCCCCCAAGGACCATCTCAGAACTTCTGGACCCTTGGGGTGAGCTGTGGACCTCGAAAGAACCTTACAAGGACATCTGGGAGAAACCCCAGAAGTTTGGGGGAAGATTGGACAACTTTTGTAAAAAAGCTCCATAGAGGGACCGACCCGCCATGGCAACTCTAGCCGGCTTGCCTCAACCGTGACCCGGCCTGATTTGCTGGTTCGTCCCGGTAAAGAAAATCTCCGAAAAAGAGACTAAGTCCGAAGGTAAAAAGTTGACCTGGACCTTCCAACCAACGTATCCAAGGAGGGCTCCAGGGACGTCGGATCAAGATCCAGGTTTACCCCGGTCGAAGGATTTTCACCTCGAAAAAGAGACTAAGTCCGATGGTAAAAATCTCCACCGAGGATTCCCGCATCGCGTATCCGGAGAAGGGCTCCAGGAGGTCGGATTGGACTGGCAGGTTCGTCCCGCCGAAAAAAAGACTAAGTGTGAAGGTAAACTTTTAACCGAGGCCTCCCGCGGCCTGTAGCCGAGCAGGGCTCCATCACGGTCGGCCTGAAACTTTGACTTTGCCCCGGTCGAGGTGCAACCAGATGACCCGATTGGCGCTTTTTGTTTCTAGGCGCTAAAAAAATAATAATTCTTTAAAAATTCAAATCTCCGGTTCCCCTTATCCGATTTTATTTGTTTTGGTGTCATTTTAAATATAAAAATATAATCTATTTTTATAAATTGGTTTCGGATTTTTAAACTGTTCCCTGTGTTTTATTTAATTACTGTTTTGTGATATTTGAGTCTCCTAAGTTAAGCCTTGATGCTCGTTGCCAAGCCACCAAGGGTTGAGATGGGTTTAATTTACTGAGACCTAACTAGACCTTAGTGGAGGTTAGTGGCCTATTGCTAAGTGTA
This sequence comes from Pleurodeles waltl, assembly GCF_031143425.1. NCBI lineage: Eukaryota > Metazoa > Chordata > Amphibia > Caudata > Salamandridae > Pleurodeles > Pleurodeles waltl. The sequence continues at coordinate 837,529,837 of NC_090437.1, forward strand.
GGTACCTACCTGCCCTTACCAATAACCCATTTTCCAACACCCATTGTCTTGAATTAGTAGTTATAGTACCTGTGGTTGTGTGTGAGTAAATGCTCTGAGCATATTAGACCCTTATATCAGTGTTATACTTTGTTTTCAGGAGGACAATGACTTAGATGACTTTGTCCACATAGTGGCCCTCATTCTGACCCTGGCGGTCTTTGACCGCCAGGGCGGAGGACCGCGGGAGCACCGCCGACAAGCCGGCGGTGCTTCAATGGGGATTCCGACCGCGGCGGTAAAGCCGCGGTCGGACCGGCACCACTGGCGGGGTCCCGCCAGTGTACCGCGGCCCCATTGAATCCTCCGCGGCGGCGCAGCTTGCTGCACCGCCGCGGGGATTCTGACCCCCCCTACCGCCATCCAGATCCCGGCGGTCGGACCGCCGAGATCCGGATGGCGGTAGGGGGGGTCGCGGGGCCCCTGGGGGCCCCTGCAGTGCCCATGCCACTGGCATGGGCATTGCAGGGGCCCCCGTAAGAGGGCCCCTAAATGTATTTCACTGTCCGCTGCGCAGACAGTGAAATACGCGACGGGTGCAACTGCACCCGTCGCACAGCTTCCACTCCGCCGGCTCGATTCCGAGCCGGCTTCATTGTGGAAGCCTCTTTCCCGCTGGGCTGGCTGGCGGTCTGAAGGAGACCGCCCGCCAGCCCAGCGGGAAAGTCAGAATTACCGCCGCGGTCTTTCCACCGCGGAACGGTAACCTGACGGCGGGACTTTGGCGGGCGGCCTCCGCCGCCCGCCAAGGTCAGAATGAGGGCCAGTATGTATTACCCTTTCCTGCATCACTATTGGTGCGTGTGTAGGTGACATGTGTTCTGACTCTTTCATCTTCTAACATTTGGTTCTGCCAATTAGAGTAGTTGCGTGGGTGCATGTTTCCATTGTGAAGGTTGTGTACTCAGTGACATGAGGTGGGTATGGATTCTGTGAAACATTCTTCCTTGTGTTTGCTATCCAATATGTTTCCTTGCATGGTACCTGACATCAGGCCAATTTGTTGGCATGTTTTTGGTTTGTGTATGTGATATGTGGAAATCTATGTTAAATTTATTTTCCATAGCTTGGTTGTTAGTTGTTCATGTTGTTGTAGATAGGGACCCTGTATAATGTAGGCAAGTCACCTTGTCATGGAATGGTTAGTGTGATAGCTCTGCTGATATCATGTTTTTGTAGGTGGGAGATAGGTAGCTTAGCTGGTGTATAACTATCTCATGATTGAGGGATGTGCATTGTATCTTGTTGTGACATCATGTTGGCACTAAACAGGTACTACCTGGGGGTGTTGTACAAATAGATGTGATGCTACTGATGTGTACAATGTGATGTAAGTGGTGTGTAAAGAATGTGATGAGCCTACCTCACTTTCTTTTTCCCAGCATCAGCATTGGCATGTGAAGGAGACTGGGCACAGCCGAGTGGGGAAGCGTCTGGCCACAGGACCTCCAGTCACGTGGACACCGATATCAAGGGACCCAGTGGCCTGGAGGACGAGGGGAGTGACACATGGGGTACAGGATCCAGTTCATTATCTTTGGAATGTTCCTCCAGTGGATGCTCCCTGGTGGTGGCAGACCAGTCTGAGCCCAACTCAGCACCATCTCTGTCCCCCACCCCCCTTTCTATCACCACCCTACCTGTAGCTCCTCACTTAGTTGGCCATGCCAACTCACCCAAGAAGTTGGGCGTCTCCTTCGCCACAGGCGCCTCTGCCCCAGCCCCTGTCAGCCCTGCTGCCGTCAGTGAGGAGGCTATTGACCTCCTGAGGTTGATCTCTGTGGGTCAGTAGACCATTGTGAATGGCAACTCAGATACAACAGAGTAATGCATTTCTGGTGGGCATTCACGGTGCACTGGCTGGCCTACAGAGATCATTTCAGGCTCTTGACTCCACACTGATGGCAGCCAGTCAACCTTTGTCTACTGTCCCCCTCCACCTTCGTCTTCCCAATCACAATCCCTACTACCCCGACCAAGCCAAAGCACACAGACAGGCATGCATCCACCTCAACTTCCAAGGATAGCGCAGACAAACATGGCACCACAAGACAGACCATTGGCATACGCACAAGCAATATGCACCTGCACAGGCAACAACAGTCACCACCTGCCCTGACACCACCACCTCCCCAGCATCACAAACACAATACCTTACACACCTGCAGACACCACACCAACATTCAGTGGTCCAGCCACCACACCCATCCTACCCACAGTCAGCACCCCAGCAGACCCTCAGACATCCACCCAAGTCTCAACACCCACAGACACCACAACCAAAGACACACCTACGTGTAGCACATCCACCATACCTTCAGTCACCACCCCAACAGACAGCCACCCACCCACCATTGTATCTCCCAGCACCTCAACCACCCTTCAGCCCAAAACTCATAAATGCCTGCACTCACCCACCTAACAGACACCCACCACCCACAAGCATACCTCCCACAAACATGCACCCATGACATCCACACTAACACCTCAGACAATCACTTCTTCTCCCACCACACCCAAACCCATTTATCATGACCATCCCGATCTGTGCAAAAAGTCTTTCCTGTCAGAGGTTGACCTTTTACCTACTCCTCCCACCATGACACCTCTAGATGTACCGGTTCCCTCCCCAAGGCTATCCCTTTTCCCCTCTACGGTATCTGCTACCCCCCTGCAAGTACCCATGCCCCTCACTACCAAGAAGTCGACCTCTCTCAAGAGAACCCTCCCCTCCCCAAAGCCTAAACCAAAACCCCTCCAAGCCAAAGCCCAAACTCCACTCACAAACCTAATCCCAAACCCCCACTCCGCACGCACCCCCTCAGATCATCCCAGAGGTGCCTGCCTGCCCCCTTGATGCCTGTACCTGTTGAGGTTACATGGCAATCAGGACTCAAGTTTGGGCACCATATAGTGGCTTTGGCACATCACTTTCTTTACATTAATCTGGCCAATGGCCTTGAACTGTTCTGTTTTTAATTTATTGTAATATATTCAGACCAACCAGTTGTGTGTTTACTTGTTACATCTGTGTCCTGCTTTTCCTTTCTGTCTGAAGTTTGAGTAATGCCTGCCTTACATTGGTTGTATGTGAGTATTTGTGTGTGTGTGTTGCTTGTGCTTCCTGTATTGTTTGGGCAGTATGTGAGGGTGTATGCAGTGCTTTTGTCCTGAGGGATTGGGTGTGTGTTGTGTGATGGGCATGTTGCAGACATGTTGTTGTAATGGTGTTATGTGGTGTTTGTGTTGACATGTGTTTGTGCTGTGTGGCTTTTTGTGCATTGATTGTGTGAGTGTATTGTGCATGGTATGATGTGCTGCATGTGTGTGATGTGCGTGTTGATTGCTAAGTTGTATGATTGTGCAATTGTGTATTTTTTTCCCTGCTGGTTGTACATTGTGTTGTGAATGTGTGATGAGTCCCTGCCCAGTGTCAGTTGGGTGTGCTTGACAATGTGTTTATGATGTTGCGGTTGTGGTGTTGTGAGGTGTTCATATGTTCTGCGGACCCACCACAAATTCAAGAAGGTAGCCCATACGAGTACTCTATGGTTACTAGTTCCTGTGACAAAATCACTGATGATCTGCGGATTTGACAAAATGTAAAAAAAAATACAAATAACAAATACAAGCTACAGAAATTTTTATATTTACATTCGCAAAACTATACACGTACATTAATATTTTGAAGCGTGTGTTTCAGAACATATTTATTTTACAAGTTTGGTGACTCTGTGGATCCACACAAAAGACCTTAAAGTATTCAACAGTGCTTTTCATTTACATTTTCTGTTGTAAAATATTGTCAATTACAAGAAAAAGATACTCCCTACTGAGTGATTTTTGTTTGCCAGCTGGCTTTTCATTTTTACTCTGCAGTCTGGTTTAATTCCTCCCCCCATACTCCTTTAGCACTGTTCCCTTAGCAGTCATGTTTACAATAATCTCTCCTTAACAGTAGGTCACAATTTCAGAAGACTTTCTCTCAACAGCACACTAGCTTCACATTAACCATAACAGGTGTGGTTGACTGCCATTCCAAGCATATCCCAAGCAAGTCACAGAGTTATGTATTTTATTTCTTAAGGTCACTACTTCGTTTTAGTTCCCTGCACATCTTCACCATCTAATCAAGTATCTTCATTTATATTATACTTGCTGTCCTACATTTTAACTGCCTTTTATTTTCGAAACTGCCCCATTCTGCTGCAGCCTTTCCTGTGTGCTGCTCCTGCTTTTTTCCAAAATGGCCAGAGTCTGGATTATTGGCCATAATTTTATGTTTTAGGCCAAAGAGAGTGCTTGAAACAGTGGCATTGGCAGGGACCTAGGTTTACGCAATGTAGACATTACTTGTGTTGGCCCGAGAGGGTTAAAGTGGCATCACTGCTGCCTTTGGTTGAATGCATTGCGGATTGCCAGCATTCACACCTCATGATTGTGCACTGTGGTGGCAATGACCTAGACACAATTACTGGGGTAGGCCCAGAAATCCTAATGAGGAGTACCTTGGCTAAATTAATGTAACTTTTTCCACAACCTGCATTGGTGATCATCAACATTTGCCAAAGACAGAATTGGTAGTGGTCAACCCAATTTTGTTTGCAGAGAGAGAAAAAGAGGAAACATGCAAAGGAAGCTGTTTCTGCATTTACCTGAGACCGCAACATGGGGTCTATATACATAAACAACTTATGCTTCAACATGGATGAAATGTATCGATAAGTCAGAGTCCATTTCACAGACACAGGCTGCAAGCTGTTCCTCAACAACTTAAAAGTCTGCATCCTGCTCTATGTGTGCTTATCATCTACACACCAGTAACACAAAGGATCTATTCCGTGCCAACCCTTTTTTCCCAAAACTGGTTCTTTTTGTTCTCAAATCCATTTTTCTAACTTCTCACTCAGATCCATGGATCCACGATGGATCCCGTGAAAATAAAGGTTTACCTGTTATATTGCGGAGGATCTGGGGCAGATTTGTGGATCTGCTCCCAACCAAAAGCACATATTCAATACAAAACAACAACACATTAAATACAAACAAATCCTATTGCAACTTATATACTTGTATCTCTGCCTGTGTGTGGGTATTTGAGTAGCTGTGTAAGGGACTGTGTGGGTGTATGAATAGCTGTTTTGTAATAATACATGTGTGCTACTAGTTTTCTAGATATATGAATGGTCATGAAAGTGGCTCTATAGGTATGTGAGTAGGTGTTTGTGTGGTTTTTATAGATGTGTAAGCGGTTCTGTGAGTCTGTGAGTGGGTGTGTGAGTGCATGTGTCACTAGCTGTGTGGGTATGTGAGTGGGTGTACAAGTGGCTTTAGAAGTGTGTGAATGACTGTTTAACTGGTTGTGCAGCAGTTTATCTTGATGTGTGAGTGTGTGGTGTGTGTTTGAGTGGGTGTGGGTGTGTTAGTAATTGTGTAGATCACATGTGTGTGTAAGTTTTGTAAGTAGAGTGTGTGGCTGTATGGGTATGAGAAGTGGGTGTTTGAGTGGTTTTCCAGATCTTTGAATGGTTGTGTGACTGGTCGTATGAGTGTGTGAGTGACTATTAGAGTTGTTGTGCAAGTGTGTGAATAGGTCTGTCAGTACCTGTGTGGGTCTGTGAGTGAAAGTGTGAGTGGTTCTCTGTGTTTGTAAGGGTGTGTGTGAGGCTGCATGAGTGTGCACATGGGTGCATGAGTGGTATTCTGGCTTTCTCTCTGGGTGTGCGAGTAGCTGTCTGGGTGTGTGAGTAGATGTGTGAGTGGTTGTGTGGGTATGTAAGTGGGAATGGGAGTGTGTGAGTGGGTGTGTGAGTATGTGAGTGGTTCTCATGGCCCCTGAGTTGAATTATCAGTGGCTGTATGGGTGTGTGAGTGACGGCATGGATGTGTGGGTGGCTGCATGGGTGTGCGAGTGGGTGTGTCATTGATTTCTGGGTCTCGGAGTTGATGTGTGAGTGGTTGTGTGGGTGTGTAATTGAACATATGTGTGTGTAGTGGGTGAGTGGGTATGTAAGTAGCTGTGTGGGTCCCTCAGTGGTGTGTCAGTGGCTGTATAGGCATTTGAGTGGGTGTGGCAGAGCATTTGCTGTATAAGTGTGTGAGTGAGTGTGTAAGTGGCTGTGTGAGTCTGTTTATGGATGTGTGTGTGTCTATGAATGAGTGTCTAAGTGGTTATGTGAGTATATGAGTGGTTGTGTTGGAGTTCAAGTGGGTGAGTAAGTGTGTGAGTGGATGTGTGAGTGCGGGGTTGTGTGGGTATCTGAGTGTTGTATCAAAGGCTGTATAGGTCTATGAGTGGGTGTGTCAGTGGTTGTGCTGTATGGGTATGTAAATGGCTGTGTGGGTCTGTGAGTGTGTGTGTAAGTGGCTGTGTGTGTGTGTGCATGAGTGGCTGTGTGGGTCTGTGAGTGTGCATGTGAGTGGTTCTCTTGGTCTTCAAGTAGATGTATCAATGACTGTACAGGTGTGTAAGAGGGTGTGTGAATACTTGTGTGGGTCTATGAGAGGGTGTTTGAGTGGTTCTTTCAGTCTTCTTTGGATGTATCAGTGACTGGGTGGGTGTGTGATTGCTTGTGTGAATGACTGTATGGATGTGTGACTAGGTGTGTGAGTGTCTGTATGGGTTTGTGAGTGAGTTAGTCAATGGATTTCTGGGCCTCTGAGTGTGTGTGTGAGTGGTTGTATGGGTGAATAAGTAGGTGTGTGAGCTTGCGATGGGTGGATGTATGAGTGGGTATGTAAGTGGCTGTGGGGTCCATGAGTGGTGTGTCAGTGTCTGTATGGGTGTGTGAGTGCATGTGTCAGTTGTTTTGTGTAGGGGTGTGTGAGCAGGTTTGTAAGTCGCTCTATGGGTCTGTGAGTGGGTGTGTAACTGGCTCATGGGAGTTTACACGGCTATGTGAGTGGGTGTGTATCTGTGTGGGTCTCTTATTGGGTGTGGGAGTGGTTCTCTGGGTCTCTAAGTGGATGTCTGAGTCACAGTATGGGTGTGTGAGTGGGTGCGTGAGTCGCTGTAAGGATGTGTGAGTAGATGTATACATAGATGTGTGGATGTGTGAGTGTGTGACTGGGTCTGTGAGTAGATGTATTTATTTTGATTGGGGTCTGGATCTGCGGATCCATGGTTCTAAATCTAATCTAAGCACTATGACATACGAGTGCAACTGCACATTTAGACACCCTTAGACACATATTTATACCACGGAATGCAGCTAGTCACCTTGCAGGGCAGATCTGCCTGAAGGTGAAAGGCCTTGCAACATGACGCAAGGGTGCCAGCATTGGCACTAGGAGTCAAAATGCATCAGGGCTAGGAAAGGATAGGCATGTACCATGCTATTTTAAAAATTATAAATTGCTGCCATTTCCCTTTCATGCAGTGAAGCAGTTTGACTTGCTGCACTGCACTGTGTGAAATATTGATAACTGTGCCCCTTGGCACATAAATATTAGCCTTGCCATGAAGAGATACCTAATACCAGATTTTGTGCTGATTTTTCTGTCTCATTGCTACACAAATGTATATTGCATGGCACACTGCTCCCTCCCAAACAATGCAAAGGTTGAATCTAGACATACGTCCTTACGCAGTGACTTCTAAAGTGTGACCCAAATAGCTATGCAACACATGTTTCCGTTGCAGTAGTATATATAGCACAATGCACATAGCTAAGCAGTAGCAGGTATGCAGCAATTCAAAGAGCCACACAGAGGCCTATTTAGTGTGATGCAAATAACAATGCAATGCATAATTGTTCTATGCAGTGGCCCATATAGCACAACGCACGTAGCCACGCAGTTGCACTGATGCAGCAACGTAAAGAGCCATGCAGTGGCCCAACCGCAGCAATACGAAGGGCCATACAGAGGCCTAACTACATTATTACAAAAAGGCTCACGCAGTGATCTGAGGACAGCAATGTAAAGGGCCACACAACTCATTTGTTAATGTTGTCCAATTTACCATCACATGGAAGGATCCAATAATATGCATTGATGTTTTAAGCAATATAGGTTAGCAGTAACAGAAAACAATTACAACATATAAGGATATGGATACATATTGTAGATGTACATGTGAGCTTGCTCAGTATTGCACACAAAGAACCATATGTATGATACATACATGCAACACAACACAGCAAAGCTCCTTGCTAGCCTACGGTGTGTGAAAGAGAAAGTGACAGAATGTTCCATAATCCTCCTTATATGTAACACTCATGTCCTTTCCTAGAGCTGGTACAGTTTTGGCTACCTTGCACCAACATACCCACTCTTCCACCATGTTGCAAGGGTACCTGTCTTGCAGTCAGGAATTTTTTCTGTTGCAGAAAGGTAAATCTTCCAGCACATACACAACCCTCTGAGGCATGCTCCCATTTATAAGTGTGCTACTGAATGCAGCACACTTAACAATATGAAAACATGGTGGAGAGAATGCCATATGTTACCAGCATCCACCTATGTTGAGGAGTTGTACAACTAGGTCACACTCCATGGTCTAGCAATATATGTTAATCTGGTGATAGATCCAAATCCATGGATGGGTGTATATCAAGTGCTACACTCCACCTTTGCCAAACCTCTTTGCTGCTGAGTAAAACAAGTCTGAGTTTTGTGCAGACTTGGGTTCCTCTAGTTTCTTCAAGCCTCTCAGGGCCACACAAAGTGCCTTGGCATGGCTTGACAATCCCTATTAAGTTTTGTGATAGCCCTTTTGTCCCCTTGCTAGGATCAATTACGACTCAACACTTAATGAATATGCCCCACAATGTTGCCATCCTTTGTGCACAAGTATATCTATCATTCACCAGAATTCAGGTAGCTGACCATTTCATGGTTTACAGTGTTTCTGATGTTACAAATGCTATCCTGACAATGTAGTGCATATGTGTAATATCTCACAACCCACACGCCCAGGGACTAAATATATATAAAAATATGTGTGTTCAACTTTTACTACCCGTGTATACTCACACAGGGATGTTCTTGTTATATGGTTCTTGATCACTGTAAGTTTGACAACAGCCTACATCAACTTGTGTAGCACAAGTGGACCTGCCAACACTCACAAAAACTAGACTTTCTCTGTTGAGGGCTCACAAATAAGTACCTTGGCTTTTTTGTATTGTCAAGGTATTACTTGAAACTGAACATCCTAAATTGTGTTATATTAACATGTCTCAGTGTAGGGAAACACCGGGAACAACGACTCTGAAACCACGAAGTCGTGAAAAACAAAAGCGAAACAACGCTTTCGTTTTCCATGACTTTCTGGTTTTGGTACCTTAACCACGCATGTCTGAACAACGTACATGCGTGGTTAAGATACAGAGGAAGGGAGTCAGAGTTGAAGTGAAGGAGGAAGTAAGTTGGGCTGGGACTGGGGCTGGTTTTTGGGGGGGTGGGGATGGTGGGGGGCTCAGAGTAATTGGAGTTTGGGGGGCAGGATTTAGGTTTAAGGGGTGGGTTGGGGGTTGGGGTGTTGAGGTTTTAGGGGCAGGGTTGGGGACTCAGGGTATTTTTAGTTTTTGGGGAGGGGTGGGGGCTGGGGGTGATTAGGGTTTAGGGGGGAGGGGGAAAGGATGCTGGAACCGTGTATGCTGATCACTAATGCCTTTACCAGGAATGCGTTTACAATGGTAAAATTGTTGTACACGCATTTGTGGTAAAGGCATTAGTGGTTAGAATGAGGTTGTTGTTCCGACCTCGTTGTTGAGTCACAGGTGCTTGAAGCCCCCATGGTTCTGAGATTTAACCTTCTAACTTACTTATAGTAATCTTCTGGCTAAACATGAAAGTTAGCATGTTGATGTGCTATATGTTTTACACTAGGTACAATATGTGTAGTGACCCATACATGTTGAACATACACGTGTAAAGCAATGGTCAACAGTACCTAAGACATTATCAGTTAAAAGTAAATGAAATGTTATGACTTTCCTGCATAAATAATACATATTGTTATTATGTCTAAGTAACAATGAACTAATTCATTTATTGTTGGTATTTCCTCTTTTCAGGTGACCAAGCATATGGTTTGCAGCCATGGACCATGACCCTGTGTCCAAATCTCCAGATGGACGGCCAGAAAAAAATATAACTTGGCACTGAGCAAAACTCCAAATTTTATGGAGAGAATGTTTGGGACCATAAAGTTCCATTTTTGCTGTCTTGACAAATCAGGTTGTAGACTTCTGTCCTTGACTCCTATTGTATGCAAGATAATTCTAGTCTGTGTAATTTTGCATAGCATCTGTCTTCAAACAAATGTGCCACGGGATTATAAGACTCCTATCCCATCTGAACATGTATCTGATGCAGATATAGAGCACACAATGACAGGTTATGTGAGATGGGAACAAATAGTTACCAATTTCTTTGTGCAATTTTAGTAAAAACAATTGTCACTCAGCCATGATTTGTGAGTAGTAAAAATAAATCAATGTTCACACATCAAAACGTCTTCAAGTTTGGATCACTTAATTTTGTTGGAAAATGTTGACCCGATCACTGTCACAGTCATCAAAAAGATGTGAAGATGTCTCAGACAGAAATATGACCTACCATGTTATTTTGTAAAGGCAATATTTTAAAGTAATGAATCGGGTATGTGTGACATCAGATCTACTATCAACAAATAATGATTGGAATGGCCAAAAGTAAAAGCCAACACAAACACATAAATCTCAATGTATGGATCTTAAAAATTATAATCCCTTCAAATCAACATGACTGTTTTGCTGTCAGTGTTTCGACTTACAAGTACCATTTGCGTGAAAGGGTGACATGTTTCTAAAATAAGTTCCCATGTGGCCTATAAAACATATGTTACTCATAGAAAATCATGTTCCACTCACATTGAGATATGCAACAATCAGCTGTGTACTATAGCGATTGACACAAAGATGCTAGATGAGAAGGCCTATCGCCTAAGGAGTATTGAATATGTGTATGCATTCATTTCTGTATGCCCATATTGAAGGTGATCATGTAATGGATATCACACTAAGGTAAGATTGCAATGTATAGGGCAAGTTCTACACTAGTGGGGAGTACTCATCACAATTACTTAAAAAGCACACACGCTACCACAACAACCTTATTATACAAAGACACTATTAATCAGTGAAGTCAAAAGAAAACAAAAATGCCCGTGTACAAGGTTATAGATACTTTTTTTTGTGCAAAGCAACTGACTCACATTCAATGTCAATAATATCCTGGTAATCACACTGAACTAAAAAAGTTGAGACACAAGCAGTGTTATGGCATGTAATCTTAGGGATGAGAAAGCCTGGGAACTCAGAAGTTCAAACAAAAAAAACACGGCATGACTATCGAACTTATATATCCTATCATACAGGTACATCATCAGCTGTATGACTAGTAATCACAACCAGCCCTGAATTATGTATGAGTGCAAAGGAGTCTGATGTCTAAAGGATGAACCTATCTAAGTCAATTATAATAATCTCCTCACATAACAACCCTGTTACATGTCTCATAGAATTCACATCAATCTTTGGTGTGTTATGTCATAGGCTTTGATTGAACTATACACTGAGGGTTATATGTTGGAACCACAGGTGATTCAAGCACCCGTGGCTCAACAACGAGGTCAGAACAACGACCTCATTCTAACCACTAATGCCTTTACCACAAATGTTTTTACAATGATTTTACTGTTGTAAACGCATTCCTGGTAAAGGCATTAGCGATCAGCTTGCACGGTTCCAGCATGCTTCACCCCCACTCCTAAAACCTAATCACCTCCAGCCCCCCACCCCAAAAACTAAAAGTACCCCGAGTCCCCACCCGCCCCTAAAACCTAAACACCCCAACCCACCCCTTAAACCTAAACCCTGCCCCCCAAACCCTAATCACCCGAGCCCCCCACTACCCCTACCCCCCAAAAAACCCAACCCCAGTCCCAGCCCAACTTACCTCCTCCTTCACCTCGACTCCAACTCCCTTCCTCTGTACCTTAACCACGCATATACGTTGTTCAGATATGCGTGGTTAAGGTACCAAAACTGGGAAGTCGTGGAAAACCAAAGCATTGTTTCGCTTTAGTTTTTCACAACTTTGTGGTTTCGGATTAATTGTTCCGGGTGTTTCCCAAGTTAGAATATTTGTATTAGATATTTGAGAATTGCACTCAATAAGTATGCAATGTATCCAACTTTGCTTCAGACTATCATTCATACATTTTGAGATATGTAGGTAGTAACAGTAGGAACAAGTTTGGCACGTATACATATATTTGTCCTATTTTCAAATATGATGTCCTTGCTTTGCTGCATAACAGTTGGGTGCCTTAGATTAGTTTAAATAAGTGTGCATGGATAGTTTATTAGTACATCTAACCATCATTTGACCTGTAACATGGATATTTAAGATGGATTTCTTCAAACATCAGATAATGTTTTTTGCATGGTAAGTTGTTTTGCAGAACTTAGACTGACACATATGGTATTGGAATGTAGTCTTTTTTCCTATTAGACAATGTGATGTTGAATTAAGTGACTTTGCACTATAGAGCTACCCACAACACTTTATTTAAGTGATTTCCCCTTGTTTTTGAATCTGTACTTCTATGCCTTTGTTATTACACCATTTCTTTAGCATGAGACAGCTCGATTTCCTATTGTAAGTACACAATGATATATTACCTTACATTTTCACCTAGGTTATTTCCTAGTGTACAACATCTTTCAAAGACTATTTATTTATTCTGTCAGTATTATGTTGATGGTCTGAGATGCAGGAAATGTAGCCAACTTGAGACATTAAATTATTCCTCTATCACATTAATGAAGTATGTCATTGTGGCTTATTATCTATGTGGATATTTGGACCTTGAATATTGGAATACCTAGGAACTAACTGCACTTTGATCTTTTGCCATCACATATGCACTTAGAGTACACATTTACGCAAGATTTGATACTACACTTTCAGTGCATGAAATACATAAAACTATGATGTTATTTTTGCATTTGTGCTCCTGATACTTTGCTCAGGCTACAGAAATACTGCTATGTGTGACACATATGATTGGGATCACAAGATGTTTTTCAACAGATATTGTAGTGGGAATTTAATAACTATCCAGACGTCCCACACCATTGCACATACACACATCTCAAACTTTTCTAAGATTTATCCTTTGTTCTACGATTGAAAATATTCATGGACCACATGATTTGCCAGTTGATGTCTTTGACATGGCAAATATTGTAGTTCTGTCCACTCACACAATAAAACATAGCACAATACTTCTCACTGTGGGATTTTTCATACTTCCATTGCAGAATCAGTGAGGCAAGCACACAATAAGACATAATTGGCTACATTTAGATAGTACCACTGTTGGACCTGGCCATTTTTGCAGGGTGGTCCCCAAACCTGTTGCCTCCTTCCTCCTATATTTTATAGCCAGTTTTTGTTGACTTTATGACTCTGGGAACTTTACCACCGCTAACCAGTGATAAAGTGCATACGGTCTCTGTGTAAATTGTATTGTTGATTAGTTTATCAATGATTGGCATACGTGATTTACTAAAAGTTCCTAGTAAAGTGCACTAGAGGTGCCCAGGGCCTGTAAATCAAATGCTACTAGTGGGCCTGCAGCACTGATTGTGCCACCCACCTGAGTGGCCCTGTCATCCTTTCTCAGACCTGCAATTACAGTGTCTGTGAAGGCAGTTTTAAACTGTCAATTCGACTTGGCAAGTGTACCTACTTGTCAGGCCTAAACCTTCCCTTTTTATACATGTAAGGCACCCCTAAGGCAGGCCCGAGGTAGCCCCATGGGCAGGGTGCAATGTATGTTAAAGATGGGACATGTACTGATGTGTGTTGCATGTCCTAACAGTGATGTACTGCTAAATTCAGTCTTCAAAGTTGCAAGGTCTATCTCTCTCATCCGTTAATATGGGGGCTGCCTTTAAGTAATGTTAAAGTGCAGATTCTCTCTGAGAGCAGATAAAAAAATAGAGTTTGGGGTCTCTGAGCTCCTAAATTAAAAATATCTTTTAGTGAAGTTGCTTTTTAGATTATTAGTTCGAAAATGCCACTTTTAGAAAGTAGGCATTTCCTTGCTTAAACCATTCTGTGACTCTGCCTGTTTGTGGATTGTCTGTCTGGGTCAGTTTGCCAGTTGGGCTCTTTGTGAGTCCCCTCTAGACAGTGAGACAAAGAGAGCTGGGTTGTGGCCAGCATATCCTGATGAGCCATCTGCGCTAGAGTGGAGGGAGGAGTGGTCACTTAACCTGACTGCCAACCAAAGACCCCATTTCTGACAAACACTATGTGCACATGGCATAAGATGCAGATATAAACAGATTGCTATTATGTGATACATTACAACTTATTAGCTGGTATATTTAATAGTTCTGCTTTCCTTAACAGTGAGTAGGTCATTCCAAATTTTGCCATTCTCAAACTGCACATTGATGGTACTGTCGCAAAAGATCTCTGCGTCACGTGCACTTTCTGGAAATTCACTGAAAACACCAAAGATTACAGGGACTTTACAGTTAGGCTTATATTTTAAACATGCAAAAGCATAGAAATTCAGCAGTTATAGATAGAGTTACCTCAAGTAATTATAACTCATGACTTAAGGTACCTATATCTCGCGACATGTCTGTCTGAGTATGAGAGTGTGTACATCTGTGTTTTACTGGGTGTCTCAATTTGCATGCTGGTCTGTGAGTGGGTGCATGAGGATATCAGTGGATCTGTGAGTGGGTATGTGACTGTCTGAGTAGGTGCATGAGAGTCTGACTGGGGCTGTGAGTGGATGCACAAGTGTCTGAGTGGGTTCTGGGAGTGGGTGCATAAGTGTCTCAGTGGGTGTGTGGGAGAAATAGTTTAAAAGAGAGAAAGAGAGAAAGAGAGAAAGAGAGGGAGAGAAACAAGACACTTTTCAAGACTTTGATGCATGATATACTTAGAATGAGATATTTCTGATTAATTTAAAAAGAAAAAAGCATTTCTTATTTTTAAAAATATCACCTTTTATTTTTACTTTATTTTATTTTTTAAAAGAGCTCAGCATGAAGGTCCATGACCTTCTCGTTAGGCTATTGATTTTTTTTCTGTTTTTTTGTTAGCCCTTTATAGGTTATCTGTAACTGTAGAGGAGCCCTCAAGGGCTCCCCTGCAGTCCCTACATTTTTTTTATTTTTTAAGTATTTTTATTGGTCAAAATGCCCTTTACAAGCCATCTGGCACTGAGGGGTAAGCCTCAGGTCCTATCCCGCGGTGCCATTGCTTCAGAAAGCAAGGAGCAGCTTTAACAGCAGCTCCGGGCTTGCTGAAGCAAACATCTCATCACTGTTCCCCTAAACATGTGCGGGGTACAGGGATGAAAACTCCAGTTTTTGACAGTGGGACGCGCTTTACAGATTCCACTGTCAAAAAGCAGAGTATTTGCTGCAGCTTGGCTGCTGCTTCAAAGCTGCAGTCAAGCCACAGAAAACAGTTATGTCAAGGGTGGGCCCCCCAGGACATAGCAGGAGCCAGCCCTGGGGGTTGGTGGTCCCCTGGGCCATCAGTTGCTCCACGAGGGAGGGAGACTGCCAGACCCTCTCCAATGTGAAGATAAGCCCAGGGAGGTGGTGGACCCCAGGGCTAAAGGGGTCCAAAATGGAAACCTGTTAGATATTTTCCTATCTGCTCTTTGCCCCGGGAGGTAGTGCTCCCCAGGGCTTCCAGGGAGGCTATGGGCCTCCCCCACACAGTTAATGCAACTTGCCCAGTGGAGGTGGTGGTCCCCAGGGTGCAGAGGGATGCGGGCCCTCCGCATATATCATGAAAATCACCCCTGGGAGGTGACGGTCCCCGGGGTTGAGGGGTAGGCCAAGAGGCTTCCCCCACACAGTTAATGCAATTTGCCCCCAGGAGTTTGTGAACTCTAGGGTGTGGGAGGTGAGAGGCCCCCCCACACTCAAAATATTAATGCTCTGGGACCTGGCCCACCCATGGCTCATTAAAAAACATGCATTGGAACCCATGCTTGTTCTTTGTGACGCGAATATATGCGAATATCGCAAACACACGGCTAATTGGTTTTTTTAATGCTATTTTGCTCTGTGAGGGTCCCTCTGGGACCCCACCACCATAGGTAATGGGTCAGGGTGTCTGCTCCCTGTCCCTATTGTCTTTTTTTTTAAACTATATTACTGGGACTCAGCTCAAGCCTAGTCCCAAGAGGGCTGTCAACAATTCCTGGTTTGAAGTGTTGACAGCCAATCAGAGCTGTGCATATCCCTGCACGAGCTCATCATTTTTCGCGAATACTTTGCAGCCAGAGATATACAAATTTGGAATTCCCAAATTTTCTCCAAAACTACCAAACAAATTTACACCAAATAAGTGAAAGTGTAATCTGTGTACAGATAGCTAGCTCTCTGCTAAATTTGGGGCGACATGTACGAAATACAATGACACTGACACTGTTTGCAATTTGCAAGGGGGTTGCAAATGACCTACCTCATGAATATTCATGAGGTAGAATATTCATTAGGTAGGTCGCAATTTACGACCCTATTGGGAATGGCCTCCCTCACAGGGATGGTGGCCTGCTGGAGACAGCAGACCACCATGTCTTTGACTGCTTTTAAATAAAGCAATATTTTTTTTAAATGCTGCCCGTTTTCTTTAAAGGAAAACGAGATAGATTTGAAAAACAAAAAATGAAAATGTTTCTTTTCATTTTCTCAGAGCAGGCAGTGGTCCGTAGGCCCACTGCCTGCTCTGAAAAATATTTTCACTGCCATTCACAAAGGGGAAGGGGTCCCATGGGGACCTCTTCCCGTTTGCGAATGGGTTAGCACCAGTTTGAAACTGGTGCTAACTGTGATTGTTTTGAGACTGCATTCACGGTCACAAAACAATCAAACATGGGACTGCGACTCGCAATTAGGAAGGGAACACCCCTGGATTACCAAATCGCAAAAATGGGTCTGTACATCCCAAATTGCATTTAGCACGTCACAAACAGCCCGATTCATAGTTTGCAAGGTGCAAAATGCTTTGGACATGTGGCCCTTGGTGTAATTCCGTCCAGTGGTTCATGCTGTAGACGTGTCTAAAGGCCCTATGGGAAATAACATGGGAAACACAATGTTTTTTGACCACCCCCCCTTTTTCTTGGCCCGAGCTTTGCAGATCACCCCAAAACTTTCAGTGCCCTACAAGAATCACTGCAACATTTTTTGGGGGAAAATTTTGTGAAGATTCGTCAAATAGTGCCAAAGATATAGGCAAGTAAAAAATGCTGTTTCTATCCAAACAAGGTGCTAACTATATATATATAAATATATATATATATATATATGCGAATATATATATGCAAATATATATGTATATATATATATGCAGTGATGTGTAGTTATGCTTAGGTCACAACTTTTATCGGAAGAGCCATTTTGTTTTTTTGCAAAAAACGTTGATGAATTTTGTTAATTCCAATAGGAATCTTTGTGCTATGATACAACAAAAACAGCTCAAAGGAATTACAACAAGTTAGGCATGAAGTTAAACGCTTAAATAAAATATGTGTGTTTTTTAATTTGGTGCAAATCCATTCAGCCTTCTTTGCAATATTTGCATTTAAATAGGTGCTTAGTTGGGCTTGAACAGGTTAAAAATGTAGGTATATATCGAAAGAGTTGGTCCCACTGGGTCCTGTAGTAGCACAAATAGTAGAAAATAGGGGCTTTGATTGGCTGAGGGAGCTTTTCCCCATCAGCCATTTTGCTACTGCAGGACCATTATAGTCACATGGTAGCAAGCTATCTGAATCACTAGACTCAACTCTGTAGAAAATGTTGTGTCTGCCTGTATCAGATTATTAGATAAGTGGACTCAATACATATGTCCTGAAAACGTTTTTGAAATGGGGCATAACTGGTCATGGTAAGGACACCCTAAACCCCATGGCACTGGCGTGGGAGGCCTAGCAGGACCCCTCTTCAAGGTCCAAAATGAAAATAATTATTTAAGGCTGTGGATACTACACTACACTACTCAGTGTGGCCCTCCTGTGAGGTTTGGCAGTACTCCTGCTGGAGCCGCCGTTCAAGCTTCATCCCAATGATATATTTGTATCGTCCACGCTTCAGCTAAATAACAAATACGTGGGTTTGGCTTCTGTAGAGTGCTGGGCATACATGGAGGTTAGGGGCAGATGTCCGCCCTCCAGTTTGGGCACTCATGGTGCAGATGTCTTTAAGGATGTAATTCATGATATTATCAATGATGTAATTCAAACTTATGAGTGATGCAATATGTGATGTCATAAGCACTCCCTGGTGAGTTTGCAATTTATAATTAGCTCAATAAACTATAACTTGTGAACCTTGTGTTTTTTCACAAGTTTTATGGTCAGTTTTATATTAGGTAAACACCTAAGATAAATATATGCGCACACACACACACACACACACACACACACAGAAGTTTGCTCATAACTGTGGCTCTGTTTGATAAATCTTCACAAAACTTCCAAAATAAAGCAAATCCACCCAGATTATTTCTAATACGTTTTGAGGTGATCCCAAAGTGAAGGCTAAGGAAACAAGGATGGTCTCAAAACTCAATTTCCCCATGCATTCTTCATATTCTTTTTTAGGCAGTGCCACCATACAAATAGCTACAAGGAATAATATCAAATGTGATAGGAAGCAATATCTTCGTTCACAAAGTGTGCTTTGTGTGGTTTGGTGTAAATCCATTGATAGCTTTTTGAGAAGTTAAGATTAAAGAATGTTTATAAATCTCAATAGTTGATTTTGCAGGAACCTCTGGGTGTTCTGCAGGAGTGTGCATAAAAAAACAGAGCCATGTGATTGGTTGAGAGGTCTCTTTTTCCCATCAGCCATCACAAGCCTGTGGGAGTGTGAGCCTCACATGAGTCCCACTGAAGTAAGCGCTGTGATTGGCTGGCTGCTGTAGGTTTAGAAATTAAATGGTCACCATTACTGTTTATTGTGAAAAAATGTTGGTGTTGTGTGAATGAAATAGAAAAGCTGAATAAGCGGGCAGGATAAAGACATCCTGCCCCACTAGTAATTGAAAGGAGGTGTGTTAGGCATATGTTTTCTGTATACATTTTTTAAAACATTTCTGCATGACTCTTGAGGGATTGTGAAAATTAGAAAGGGGTAGGTGATCTATCTATGAACATCTGTCAATGTAGGGAGAAGTATCAGTGGAGAGGCTAGTCCTTTAGCAAAGGTTACTATGCAAAGCTATCACCCTTGGAAGAGATATTTGTAGAGAGGGCTGTCTCTTCACAAAGTCTACTATGTACACTTGTATCCCTGGGAAGAGGTCACAGTAGAGAAGCCACTCATTTCCCACACTCCCCTATGGACAACTGATTGTCTGGGAATGGTTTTCAGTGGACAGTCCATCCCTCCCCACATCCTACTATGCCCACCTGTCATTCCAAAGAGACGTCTTAGTAGAGAGGCCAGTATCTCTATACATCCTACTATGTATACCCATTCTCAAAGAGAGAAGTGTGAGCTAAAGGGGCAGTCCTTCTCCACACCCTAAAATGCAGACGTGTCATCCAGTAGAGAGAGGTCTCAGCAGAGAGGTTAGTCCCCCTGCACACCCTACTATGCACACCTGTCGCCTAAGAGAGAGGTGTCACAGATGGGACACTCCCTTCACACACCCTACTACTCAAGTCTATCATGGAAGATAGAGGTGTTACTTTAATATGCATGCTTGTTACTCTGTGGAGGGCTCTTAGTGTAGAAAGGCCAGTCACTCCACACACCCTATTATGTACAACCACCATGCACAACGTTTTCAGTAGAGAGGCTAGTCTCTCTGCACACCCTGGTATATATACTCATTATATATGAGAGGGGTGTAACCAGAGAGGCCAGACACTTCCTGCTCTTTAGTACTCACGTCCATCATCCAAGAGAGGCCAGTTCTTCTCAACACCTTACCACTAGAGGTGGGAGTAATATGGGGAGTTTGATTCTGCTGAATTCAGTAGAGTTCCAAAACTTTCTATGAGATTCCGTGGAATTTGCGATGGGATGGAGTGGGCATTTGCTGCTATCTTCTTAGCGCAAAATGCACACTCATGTCCAAAAATGGATGTAAGGATTTATTTTTCACTAAGAAAATAATGCAGCCAAATACCACTTGTGCATTGCATACTCTGTAGTGATTAAAACGTTTAATCATTGTAGAGTTTGGCTGCTGAGTGATATGCAGTTGTTTCTAAACCATTCCATATCAACCTTGCATATTCTGCAGTGACTAAGGTGGTCATTCTGACTCTGGCAGGCGGGAACCGCCATTTGGCCGCTACGCGGTCAAACGACCGCTGCCGGCATTTCAACCTTCCCGCTGGGCCGGCAGGCGCTAACCATGTTAGCGCCCGCCGGCCCAGCGGGAAGGAGGCCTGCAACACAGAAGCCGGCTCCGAATGGAGCCGGCGGTGTTGCGGGCGTGCGACGGGTGCAGTTGCACCCATCGCGCTTTTCACTGTCTGCTAAGCAGACAGTGAAAAGCTTCATGGGGCCCTGTTATATGGGCCCCTGCACTGCCCATGCCAGTGGCATGGGCAGTGCAGGGGCCCCCAGGGGCCCCAGGACACCCGTTCCCGCCAGCCTCTTCCTGGCGGTGAAAACCGCCAGAAACAGGCTGGCGGGAAGGGGGTCAGAATCCCCAGGGCAGCGCTGCTTGCAGCGCTGCCCTGGTGGATTCGCCCAGCTGGGGGAAAAACGGCGGGAAACCGCCGGCCCCGGTTTTCTGACCGCAGCTTTACCGCCGCGGTCAGAATGGGCTTGGAAGCACCGCCAACCTGTTGGCGGTGCTTCCGTCATTCACGACCCTGGCGGTCAAAGACCGCCAGGGTCAGAATGACCCCCTAAATCTTTTAATCACAGCAGAGTATTGGCACCAAGTGGTATCTCACTGCATATCACTTGGCACCCTTCTCACTTTTCAGTGATTTAAATTGTTAATCACTGAAGGGTAGAGGTGCTGAGTGGGTTCAAAGCATTATAAACAGCTTCATAATTTTCAATTCAATTTACCAGTATATGCACACACACACAATATCTAAGACAGAGATCTCAGAAAAGATCTCACTCCTTGCTCACATTCTGCTATATACACTAACCATTCTAGAAAGACGTTTAAGCAGTGAAAGCTCTCTCGGATCACAAGTACTACAATTGCATATTAGTCAATACAGAGGTTTCAGCAGATGGTGCAGTTTCTCCCCACACACTACCATGTACAGCAATCCCCCTTGGAAGACATGTGTGTGGACTGGATAGTTCCTCTGTATACCCTACCATGAGCACCTTGAAAATAAAGTATTACTTTAGGGTAAAAAAAACTAGAAATTCACTGAAATAAACAAAGGTTACAGTGATGGTTAGACCTGTCAGCATTAGGGCAGTCTCTCCCCAAAGCTTTGCCTGCTTGCCTCCAATTTTGTAATTTGATTTTGTTGGCCTTAGGACTATGTGCACTTTACAACTGCTATCCAGTTCTAAGGGGCTTGTGCACTTTTCCTAAAAAGTGGTTTGATTGGTTTATACCTCATTGGCATATTTAATTTACTTATAGGTCCCTAGTAAAATGCACAACATGTGCCCAGGGCCTTTAAAATAAATTCTGCTAGTGGGCATGCCGCCCTATTTGTGGTACCCACCTAAATAGCACTTTAAACCATGTCCAAGGCCTGCCATTGCATCCTGAATGCAGTGTTACACTGCCATGTTGACTTGGCATTTAACACCCCTTGCTAAGCCTTAAACTCTGCTTTTATTACATATAATTCAAAGTAACCCCAAAGGCAGGCCCTATTTAGCCTATAGGGCAGGGTGCTGTGTGAATAAAAGGCAGGACATTTACTTTCAAGTTTTACATGTTCTGGTAGTGAAAACTCTCAAATTTGTTTCACTACTGTGAGGCATACCCCTCTCATATAATTACATTTTAGGGTTTGTTATTACATTTCATAAGCTGCAATTCCTAATTGAGAAAGGGTAGGTCCGTCATGTTTGGTACTCATAAAATCATCTTTAATGGCAAAGATGAATTTATCATTGCAATTTCGAAAATGCCACTTTTAGAAAGTTGCCATTTTACTGCTCTTAGCCCTGTGTGCCTTCAGCCTGTCTCCAATACATGTCTGGTATTGTTGACAGCTGGACTTTGTGCATTCCCTCTAGACAATCACACACAAAGGAAGCTTAGGTGTGACTTGATGGGCCATCCACATCCTGGTGGGCCACGCAGGGCAGGATGGGAGAAGGAACCTGACACAGCTTCATACTTATACCTGAATAAGCTGTGTCCTTTCCCCACACAAAGTATTTCTTAACCCCTTGTAGTGGGCCTTGAGCCAGGAAAAGGAAGGGAGGACCTCTGTGCACTTCAAAGTCGCTCTTTGTAGTCTGCCCCACTTAAAAGGCACCACTGGGTATAAGAACTGGACTTCCACCATACCACTTCAGTATACTTCTGGGCTGTGGATTCTCTGCCAGGAAGAAGGATTGTGTGCTGCTACAAGGGCTGCCACTCTGCTGGACTACCACTTTGGAAGAACTGCATTCTTGCTGTGCTGATCTACCGCCTGCTGCTCTCCTTGCCTGTGTGAGAAGGACTGGACGCACATCACTTGAACCCAGAACCATAGAGTCTCCAAGGGCTTTCTGGCTCACCTCCTGATTGAAGTCCCAGGGGCATAAAAGACTTCCAACTCACCTGCTACAGCATCTGCCATCTGTGAGTCTGCCCTGGAAAGGATTGTGGTTCCTGCTTGAACAGAGTGTATGCCTCTGCCAACCATAAACCCAGATTATAACATTGATTACATAGTTTGGTGTAATAAAATGTGGTTTTTTTTTTATTATTAAAAAAAACAAACTGTGAAATTCATTGAAAAACAAAGGTTAATATGATATTATTGTTAGGTGAAATGTGACTGACGACATAATGTTTTGAACTCAAAGAACCACAGAAATGTATCAATTATAATTAGAAGAGCTAACTATAACTTGTGCTCCTTCCATCACTGCTTATGGCCTCACATATAACATCATGTTCTATGGCATCATTTATGATTTCACTGATGAAATCTCAAACTTTTTGAAACCTATTGCTGAAACAAGTGCAAACGATTTTTTGTTTGAAGTTTATCGAGTCTTTAATTTAACTGCATTTGAATTTGCTTATAGGGCTACAGTGTGGCTGCTCCCATCACCCAAATGACATTTTGATGATAATTTACTGAAATGTGAAGTCACAGGTCACTGCACAAGGCAGTAGAGCTATGCAGCTGTCTGAACCAGTACTAACAACCGGGGATCGTTTACGCGAGAAGTGTTTATTAAGGCGGAATTGCTGCTGTTCGCAAATGACCTATCAAGGAAGGGTATATTTCTTGGAACAGACTAGTAAATTCTAGCTCACTTACCATCCCTCTATATTTCATAAGTGTATCATACTTTAGTTCAAGATTGTTGGCCTTACGATGGCTTATCTGTGACAAACCAAGATTTAGCAGAATAAGCAGGCTTGCTTTATAATGCCTTATGTTCCATTTCTGATTGGAAGAGGCATCCTGTTGTGCATGGAGGTGGCTGTCTTGAAGGTTATTTGAAGATTAATATAAACAGATGGGGCAGCAAATGTCATTTCCAGCAGAGAAAAAGTCACAAGGATTCCAGATGGTAGAATGTGAACGGTAGTTACAGTTGATCGTGCAGAGGCATTTTCTCTCATTAAAGCATCAGACACATGTAATGCTTTGTCCTAATACACAGCGGAGAAACAATCGACCACACTGCGGACCGGCTTGAAATACACTCTAGCATTCTGCTTTAAAGAGAACAGGCTGAAAACAATGCAGTACATTTGAGGATGGAGGCTACTGACCTGCCTTAAGGGAGAATTCTGAATAATTCAGAACTGAAAAGAAAATGCGAACATTTATAATCTGCCAGACAATCCCAGTCTACCCTTTTAAATTTCAAACATATTTCTAGTGGGTACCTTTTCCAAGAAAAAAGGTTTCTCCCTACGGGGCATATTTATGATTTTTCATCATACTGTCACTAATTTGAATGGTGCACTTTGTGAACCAATCCAATCCACGTCCGACCTCAAATCTTTATGAGAAAAGCTGGAACTCGGCAAAACAATGGTGAAACATTTCCATGCGTGTGTAGTGTCGCTGGTCGGTGACGTAACCGACCAGTGGACACTGTGTTGAGGTGTGGGGGTGTTAATGTAAAAGAAGTAGTGGTGGAATCCCCGGATGTATCCGGATGGATTCCACCTCCGTGTTTGTTCCCTTTTGGTTTGCTCCGTGGCCTCCGGCCCGGAGCTATAAATAAAGCTGGGCGTGGCCGGAGGGCAGGGACACGCTCGCCGACAGCAGCAAGGAGACCCGTGCTGCTGTACTTCCAGCGTGCCAGGCCGTTCCGACCACACCGACATTCAAAGTAAATCAACGGTGTCGCATGAGTCTTTACGGCAGCACGCTGCCTCGCATTCATTGTGTTGTGGCTAATACGGCCACAACACAACAAATTGGCGACGAGGGTGTGCGGCCCCTCGCCCCTGGGCATGTCCCACGGCGGCCGCACGTTTAATCGCGGTGCTCGTGCAGCGGGTGCACGGCCCGAAATAAACAAAACAAAAAACAAAAAAAAAATGGACGAAGAAAAGCGGAGCTCGTGCCGTTTCTGTGTTTTCTTATCGTACCAAGTGACAGAGCGGCAGCCGTGTAATACACAGTGCTCGTGCCGGTCTCTGTGTATTTATGCCATCTGGACTGAGCCACATTGGCCACCAGAAAGAAAAAAAAAGAGAGAAAACACAGAAGTACCCCCAGGAGCCCTAACAAGGACCCCAAATTGCAGTGTCAAAGGCAAGGACGCAGAGAACAGGACAGTAGTCCCCATAAGCGGTGCCTAGATCCCTCTGACACTTGACAGTGTGTTCCATTACCTGCATTACACATATCAAGCACAACGCAGCTCCTCAGCACCACAAGCCATAATGTCTGCGATACCTCCGGTAGAACCATTCAATGTAGAAGGAGCACCATCTGCCCAAGCTCCAAAGTGGAAAGAATGGGTGGAAAGAGTACTCCTATTCTTCGAGGCCACCAAGGTAGCAAATGACCAGAAGCGTGCTCTGCTCATTCATATAGGAGGGAAAGACATATACAAAATATCAAAAAACCTGGTGGAGGATGCACCCAAGACACATGCAACGCTGATAGCAGCACTCAATAGGCATTTTGAACCTATGGTCAACACGGACTATGAAAGATTCATATTTAGACAAGCGAGGCAACAAATGGAAGAGTTGTTAGACGCATTCCACCTGAGACTGAGAGAGTTGGCGAGCAAGTGCAGATTCAATGACGAAACGGAAGAGGTGAGAGGACAGTTAATTCAAGGGTGCGCATCGCTAAAGCTCAGAGAGCGTATATTAGAGGAATCTGGAAAGTCCTTGCCGGATATTTTGCAACTGGGGCACACGAAAGAGCTATCAAGAGCCCGAGCCTCGCACATGGAGGTTGCCTTACAACGACCAATAAAGGAAGAGGTGGTCAATTTGTCACAGCGCAGATGAACAGACCAAAACCAAGACTGAACAAAGCCCGAATGAGGCAATGTGGGTATTGTGGGGGAACACCGCACAGATCATCAGAGTGCCCAGCAAAAGGAAAAGTATGTTCTAGCTGCGGAAAGTTGAATCACTTCGCAAAGGTTTGCCGATCCAAGGGAGCTGCAAGTGCATCCGTCAACATCGCGCTGGAAGAGGCTCCTCTTGAAAAATCAGAGCGGGGGAGTGACATGGATGATGACGAAGCGATGATTCATGTTGTCCATTCCCTATTTGCGGTCAAGCTTTCCAAATCTCGACAAGCGCACTTCCAAAATGCCAAATCATGATGGGCGAATACGAGGTTGTTGCTGTGGTAGACACAGGAGCGTCCATAAATCTGTTGGCCGCAGAGGAATATAATCGGATGGTACCGGCTCCAGTACTAACCCAGACAAACATCACGGTGTACGCATACGGGCAAAGCACCCCTTTGGCTTTGAGAGGCATGTTCCAAACCCTTCTCACCCACGGGTCACAATCAACCTCCACGAAAATCTATGTGACGGAAGGAGGAATGGGAATGCTGCTGGGTTGCAAAGCGGCAGAAGAGTTGGCGATTGTTTCCTTTGCTTTCAGCATTCATCAAGAGTCCATAGTTGAACTATGTGGTGTTCAAAGGAATAGGATGTCTCTGAGGCCGAGAAATAAAGCTCCACATTGATCCCACAGTACAACCAGTAGCTCTTCGTCATCGGCGAGTGGCGTGCCACCTTCGGCCACAAGTAGAGAGGGAACTGGAGAACTTGGAAAAAGCTGGAATCATTGAGAAGGTATCTGGACCTACTCCGTGGGTTTCCCCCATCGTGGTAGCAAGGAAGCCCAAACAGCCTGGCGAAGTGAGAATCTGTGTGGACATGCGCCTCCCGAACGCTGCCATAAAGAGGGAAAGGCATCTAACGCTGACGATTGACGACATCCTGGGGCAGCTTAGCGAGTCCAGATGGTTCTCGAAACTGGATCTCAGGACCGGATACCACCAGTTGGTATTGGCCAAAGACTCCCGTTACATTACAACTTTCTCTACACATGTTGGGCTCCGAAGGTATAAACGGTTGAGTTTTGGGGTATCCAGTGCTGCAGAGGTATTCCAAAATGTCATCCAGGAGTTGTTGATTGGATTGCCTGGGACTATCAATGTCAGTGACGACATTCTTGTCCATGCGCCCACCATTGCAGAACACCATTCCAGACTCCAGAAGGTCCTACAGCGTATTCAGGAGTCAGGGCTCACGCTCCATAGAGAGAAATGTGAGTTCTTAAAGGACAAGATTCAATTTTTTGGTTACACGTTTTCCTCGAGTGGGGTAGCCCCCGATCCGGCCAAAGTCAATGACATTAAAAAGGCGCCCCCCCCCAACATCACTGAAGTCCAGAGTTTTCTAGGAATGGTAAATTACTACGGCCGATTTATAAAGGATTTGTCTAACCTCACGCAGCCTCTGCGGAATCTCACCAAAGCTTCTGAGCCTTGGAGGTGGGGAGTCCTGGAGCAGTCCGCGTTTGATATGATCAAAGATGCACTTTCCAGAGAGACCATCTTGAAGTATTTCGACCCAAAACGAAGCACCAAAATCGCTGTGGATGCTGGACCGAAAGGACTGGGGGCAGTTTTACTGCAAGAACACACCGAAGGAATGTGGTCCCCTGTTGCCAATGCCAGCCGATCGCTGACTGAAACGGAACAGCGGTATTCGCAGATAGAAAAGGAGGCGATTGCAGTACATTGGGGCTGCAAACACTTCCATATTTATGTGTATGGCCGCCCATTTATCGTAACTACTGACCACAAGCCGTTACTCCCTCTTTTCAATGGCATTGGTTCAAAACCCCGCCGAGGATTGAGAAGTGGATGTTACAATTGCAAGATTATCGGTGCCAGTTAGAATACTGCCCGGGATCTGAAAATCCGGAAGACTATTTGTCGAGACATCCCCGAGCTGCATCTGCTGTGGAGATGGAAGAGGCACAAGAGACAGAGGAATATGTGAGATACATCACGGACCGGTCCAGACCAATACCGATGACGATGAGCGACATTGTTCAGGCTACCAAGCGGGATGATTGTTTACAGAAGGTCATGGTGGCAATGCAAAATAATCAGTGGTGCCGGCTTAAAGGGCAATTACCTCTGCTAACTTCAGAGTCTCAACGCATTATCGGGAGTCTGTACAACGTGAGGGATGAGCTCAAAACGGGTGTTGAGGGGTGCCTGTTGAGAGGAAATCGGTTGGTCATTCCTTCTTCCCTCACTCCCAGAGCGGTGGAGTTGGCCCACAATGGGCACCAAGGAATGGTTAAGACAAAGAGCCGTCTCAGGTCAAAAGTGTGGTTTCCTCTTATGGACGAACAAGTGGAGAGTCTGGTGAGGTCTTGCAGATGGTGTCAGGCCACTGGTGAGTCGAGCAGGCCCAATCCGATCGAGACTGAGCCATCCCCGATTGGTCCTTGGGTGTCGGCTAGTTTGGACTTTGGAAGCTTACCTGATGGTCGTCACACCATGGTCCTTATCGATGATTTCTCAAAGTACCCTGAAGTGGAGATCATCTCTGCCCTGACCGCTGATGTTGTGATTGCTGGCTTAGAGAAGGCAATGGCTACCCATGGTCTCATCTCCGAGATAAAGACAGATAATGGACCCCCATTCCAAAGTAGAGAACTAGCTGAGTATCTTAATGTAACGGGCACGCGTCACCGCCGTATTACCCCGCATTGGCCTCAAGCTAACGGTGAGGTAGAAAGATTCATGAGGACTCTGAACAAAGTTATTCGCATCGCTGTCGCTGGTGGTCAAGCTGTTGAATATGCCATTTTTTCATTTCTAAGGAATTACCGGCAAACACCCCATTCCACCACAAACAGAGCGCCTACTCACCTTGCGTTTGGGAGAGCGTCGATGGATGCAATTCCTCATCATTTTTCTTGGATTCCTCCTGCTGTGTCCATTGATGTAGTCCAGGAGAAAAGGCGTGTGTCCAACCAGCGGGCCAGCCATGCTCGTAGAGCGATCCTGTCCGACCTGCGAGTGGGTGATCAAGTATTACTGAAGCAGGTGCTGCCAGGGAGCAAGTTTCATACCCCATTCAGTTCTGTTCCTTGGACAGTTGTGCAATGAAATGGATCTGCTGTTGTTGCCCAGCGTGGGGATGAGACGGTGACCCGCAACATCTCTTTGTTCAAAAGGTTTTATTCTTCTGGAGCTGCAGTTGAGGACAGCTTCCGTGAGTCTGATGATGTGGGTCCGCTGTGTCCAGGACTTGGTGTGGGTAGTTCACCGTCCAGCTCTGATGATCAGCCTGAAGGTGGTCCTGGTCCTGTTCCAGCTGAGCGGGTGTCTGGGGATGTGAGTCCTGGTGTGCCTCCTCATCGCTCAGGGTCGTCCCGATACAATTTGCGTAGCAATCCTTGCCCTTCAGTTCGGCTGCGTGACCACCTGTGTGACTAATGGACAGTGATTTGTGTGATTTCTGTTGTATTGGTTTTTCACATTTTTGGGGAGGAATGTAGTGTCGCTGGTCGGTGACGTAACCGACCAGTGGACACTGTGTTGAGGTGTGGGGGTGTTAATGTAAAAGAAGTTGTGGTGGAATCCCCGGATGTATCCGGATGGATTCCACCTCCGCGTTTGTTCCCTTTTGGTTTGCTCCGTGGCCTCCGGCCCGGAGCTATAAATACATCTGGGCGTGGCCGGAGGGCAGGAACACGCTCGCCGACAGCAGCAAGGAGACCCGTGCTGCTGTACTTCCAGCGTGCCAGGCCGTTCCGACCACGCCGACATTCAAAGTAAATCAACGGTGTTGCGTGAGTCTTTACGGCAGCGCGCTGCCTCGCATTCATTTTGTTGTGGCTAGTACGGCCACAACACAACAGCGTGGACCACGGGGAAATGGGTGGTGGTGGTGGGGGGGGTGTTCCCGTTGGGGTGCCATTAACACATTGAGTATGGTTTTATCTAAATGACTGGCAATACAGGAGGTGGGAGAATACAAATATACCCACAGAGGCGCGAGGTTTAAAGGAATATCATTAAAGTCACCCCTTACAACTGATGCTTTGCTTTGTAAATTGGTTAAAAATAAATAATTTAGGTTGGCCCATGCATTACCTATCAATCATAAGAAGCTGATCAATTTCTTGCTATCATCTGCTGTTACATCAGTTCTTTCTGACTGGAAAGATGCAACATCGAAATCAGAACCCAAATGGTGGGTGTGAATTACTTTTACCAGGAGAGGTGGCAACCTTTCTATGATCAAGTTTAAAAAAAAATGTCCTCTCATCAGGTGTTTTGGAAACCAATAGATCGTGTTAGCTTTACTGTTACATGAACATCTACTTTTGGTAGGTCATTTATCAATGTATTATTTTTGTAATTAATTCAGTTTTATTAAGTTATGTTTTCAGTATTCAGTTTTTTGTATGTCCATGATCCTGAAATGTCAATAGAATATTTTGAACATAAACACAATACACCTCCTGTTATCTCGTGAGATGGCGAGACTAAATGTATGCCTTGTAGTTTATCTGCAGCTCCTAGATGTTTCATTAACTCACTAAGCTACACTAGAAAGAGTGCAACTTGTGGACTGCCAATAACAAAATGACCTCTGCAACAAAAGTAGTAAACCACTGAGCTATCCACATAACATACAAATCTGTGAGCTGCATGTTACAATCTATAATATGCCCAGGCGCATTATCCTTCTGTACTATTTTAAGATGAGTTAACCATGTGACTGGACTACACAACTAACTCTCCAGCAAATGTATTAAATCCCAAAGTTATCTTACCACTATTACACCCTTGAACTAGCTTGGTACTCAAAGATCACTGAATCAGGTGCATTAACTCAGTAAGATACTTTAAATGCACTGTTTGTGATCAATTTAGTGAGCTACAACAGATTTTCTAGCACATTTGTCCTCATTGCAAACTTCTTTGGTGGCAGAGCTTTAAAAAATATTAATGTACAAGCTAACTGTCAGACTTCACATCTCACAATCATACCTCTCTTGACATCAACCCTTTATGCTGCCACCATATAAGCAACAGGTACAAAGGAGCGACCAAGAGTCCCCTGCCCTTACAAATAACTAGGCCTGGGCGGAGTTCACGTACCAGCGCTATGCAGAGCTATGCAGAGTTAAAAAAAAATCTGTCACGCTACGCGGAGATCCACTAGCGGGCGGAGTTTCTTGCTGCACTCGTTCATGTGATGTTTAGCGTCACTGGCAACGCAAAGTTGTATCTCATGCGCATGCCACCACACAGTTCGCTGGGACCTACTTTTATGATCCTCTCTATATCTCTCCCATCCCCCACTTTTAAAACCTTTTTTTGCCTAGTTTCTCTTTATTATATTACCTTTTCTCTTTCTCTTTTAATATTTTAACTTTTCTCCTAATTTTTGTGTGTTTTTTTGCGACTTTTCAACTTTTTCTTTTTTTTCTTTACTTTTTTCCTAATCCATCCTTCCTTATCTCTTCCCCCCCCCAAGTCCCCAGCACCATGGCACAGCAGGGGAGTGCCAGGCCCCCATCTGCCAGACGCCTTCTTTGCAGAATGCGCAACGGCAAGGGGTGCAGTCCTGCGCCTTATTTTCAGAGGTGGAGGTGGCTGCCTTGGTCTTTTATGTCCAGCACCACCTCCCCTCCACCTTGACATTCAGGCCTGGTTCTGGTTATGGCCTCCAGGAGCACCAGCAGTGCTGGAAGAGGGTGTGGCAGTGCACCCAGCAACAGCTAATGCACCGGAGAGCCAACATCCTGGATCTGGAGACGGCACTGCTCGACCTGCTTGGCGTCAAGGTTACAGGGCTCGATGATCAAAAATCAATTATTATTAGTTGTGCTCTATGCTAATAGTTTTTCTTCCTAAATAGCAAACATGCGGCTCAGTAACATGCAGGTAAGTTAACTTTATGGTACAAATATAATATTGTGTGATCATCATTGTACCTAATTGTACTTCTTTTTGGCGCTTGCTTAGACTGATTATGAAGTAATGCAGAGACTCCTCCTGAGACCTGAGTCCTGTGTCCTCTCAAAGATAATAATCGTTAATATATTAGTATTAGTGATTTTTCATGTTCTCTCACTTTTCTATGCCTTTCTTTTTTGTAGCTTGTAGAGTGCCAATTGGCAAGCAATTTCCCAGTGATGTGTAGCAGGTTTGCATGCATCCAATCAAGTGCTCTAAGATTGATAACTGTAGAAATCATTAATTGAAAGTTATTAGTAATTTCAAAATAAAATTTAGGAAACTAGGAATAGGGTTAGGAAATTTTAAACAGGAGGGTGGTCCTTGATACTAATATTGTAATATTTTATGTGCCACATGTACCTCTGATGTAGAAATGTTACTGCATTTGCCTTTTCCTTTAAAAAAGTAATATTTTTGTCGATATTATTTTTTAACTGTACCCCTGACCTTTTCTAATTTTCTTTCCTTACATCATTGAGGATCCAGGTGCAGGAGGAGGGCCCTTGACTCACAGTATTTTTCAAGTGAGCCAGGTAATAATATGTATTCAAGTATCCATTAACCACCGCCTCCCTCCCTTGCTATGGCCTTTTACCAGTGCACCCATGATGGCCTAACAGCTGCATAGTTCAGTTCGGCAGAATCGGCACTGCAATGTTGACAGCTTAGGTCAATGTATCAAATACTTTTCAATACATGGCCATGTTAAAAAAAAGTGTGTTTCCCAGTTTCCTCCCAGTGCCCAGTGTGTCAGTCACTATCTAGTACTTCACTCCAAGACTCCATCTTAAGTTCTGTCCCAGACTTCAGAATAATTTGAGAAAATCAATCTTTGGTTGTGCCACATTTTTCAAGCGGAGTGATAAATATAAATCATTATGGCTTTCACAATAGATTCACTTCTATTCTAATTTTTCCCTTTCAACATTTGCCAACCACAGTGAGCCACACTACTAGACAGACCTTAGGCACATGATGATGATGAGGAATTGATTGATCTGTAAATTGTGTACCCACTCCTTCCACAAAAGAAACGGTAGGCGGTCCAACACTAATATTTAGCCAGCTTCCCATTCAACACACGTGCGGTTGGGTGGCTGCATTCATACTGACCCTCCTGCCTAAACATGGCAGTAATATTAGCCTGGATTTTTTATTTTTACTGTGCCACTGATGCAGGTGACTTAGAAGGTGGTGGTAAGCTCAATGTGCGTGTCGGGGGCAGCCACTGTAGTTTCTTGCCTTGGTGTTTCAACTTCCCTCTGAGTCTTCCGGTGCCATTGCTATGTTGCTAATGCGGGCAACGATACTACTGCACTGCTGGAGACAGGGCTGATTTCTGTAACAAAAAGATCACCCTCTTCTTCGCCTTCTACCGTGATCGATTCCCTGCTTTCAACATCTTCTCTAACACCACTTGCAGGCTTTTCCATTTGGCCGCTAAGGTTCCCCTCCAACAAATTGTGTGGTGTTTTCTCAAATAGGTTGCTTGGCCTCCAGTTACATAGTTTGTACCAAGCTTACCCTGACTAACACTTGCTCAGCAACTGTAAAGAAGTTCCAAATTGGGTAGATCAACTTTCTAACACTTGTGCCACTGCCAATGTTTGAAGAAGTGGTGGCAGGTGGATGTTGTTTTAATGATGTTTCCCTCTCTGCAGTGCCTTCTTCTACTGAGGTGGGTGTGGACGTAGGTCGGACCCGGGGCCTTGTAAATATGGAAGCTGGTGGAGGTGGTGGTATCACTGCCACATGTCTCGGAGCAGGTTAAGAAGATGGGGTAATGTTTGACTCCACTGAGGCTGGGCTAACATTCATGATGACTGGCTCATAGTCAGACTCGTCATCCTCCTCTTCTTCATCCATAACTCTAAGGCTTTCAGGAACATTTCTTTTCACTCTTTGCCTCTCCTGGGGTGTCTCAGACTGAGGTGGCATCCAAGTGGAGTCTTGATCATCAGAAGGGGGGGCTGGAGGAAGAAGATGGTGGAGATCCCCAGAGGCTGGTGCGGCAGGTACATGTCTTTTCCCAAAAAAAGTCTGGGGCAACATATCAGTGGCTGATTTCTTTGTAGCAGCTTTCTTTGGGACCATCTTGAAGCTGTCAGTTGGCAGTAGCACTTAGCTTCAGTAGCTGAAGAGATGCTTGTGTGGCCATGAGTGTGGTTACGCGTCACGTCGAGCACAGGCCTATGCCTTCTGTCTGGGAGCACTGTGGGTGATGTCTCTTTCTCTTCATGCACCGAAAATCAAACATGACATTGTTGTTGCAGTTGCATTAGTAGCAGAAACAAACAATATCATAGAATGGTTATTTACATAAACATATAAATAATTATGAAATAAAGTGTACCCATTCATGAAAACAACACAACAACGACAACTTTCATTAGCATGTAAGTCATGAAGGATAAGAATGTAACTGGTAGCATGTCTGCATCAAGTTGGCATGTGGCACTCAGGGGGGTGCTGGTGACGAATGGAACCATACTATTCCTTGAATACTGTAATGTTATGAAATGTAGGGCAACTGTGCACCTATGGCAGACATGGGTTTAATGGGAAAAGTTGGAAAAAAAAATAATGTATGTAAAAAAATAAAAAAGCAAGAAAAAAGTATAGAAAAAAATAAAATATTATTATTATTATTATTTTTAAACTATTATAAAATTAAATGAAATAGTTGTGGAAAAATAGAAGAAAAGGATAATCATTTGTTTAAATAGATTGCAATTGCTGATGTACTAGAGGCAGTTGACTAGCATGAAACTCCACAGGGATTTGGAAGGTAAGGAGTGGTAGAGGTGAAAAATGTAAAAAAGTATATCAATATAAAAAAAACGTGCTCAGACACTACATTTGGTAATACGCATCACTGATCTACTAGGCCTGAATAAACAACACACAAAATGGTTGCCAGCCACATGGTCAAACAGCAACCAGCATGGAGGCATGGCCACCACAACAAAGAAGAACACATGCAGGCCTAAAGCACACTGGCTGCCTACATTAAATGGCCGCCAGCCAGATAGTCAAACAACAGCCAGCAAGGAGGCATGGCCACCACAACAAAGAAGAATACATGAAGGCCTAAAGCACACTGGTTGCCTACACAAAATGGCCACCAGACACATGGTCAAACAACAAACAGCAAGGAGGCAAGGCCACCACAATGAAGAAGAACATATGCAGGACTTCTGGCTGCTTAAACAAAACAGACACGGCCACATCAAACAACAAGCAGGATGAATAAAAAACATGGTAGCCTATGACAAACACTCTCACGCACTGGCCAGAAAAATAAGGCGTTGGTACAGTAGAAAAAACAGCATTAAGTCAGTATTAGTAATTCCAAAAACTTTAATTAAAGGGGCTACAACATTTTACAACAACAACACACATCATACAAAGGCATCAAGTACTATATGATCCCCCCATACACTGTTTGTAGAACAAAATGTGAAATACTGCCAAATAACATTTTGTTATCTTTAATCTAATGGCATCCATGTTGTTTTAGTTCCACAGACACCACAAAAAGTTGTTTTTCATGATGCACCCATAACTAGTACTGGGCCTACAGCTGGAAAGCCTATTACATTAGCAGGCTAAGACACTTTACATTAGCATTCAATTTAATTAATATTTCTCCTTTACAAAGCAGAACATGGAGCAAATGCCTCCTATGTCAAAAAAGACGTGGCAGAAATCACGAGCGTGGTGCTAACTCTTATGAGCGGGTATAAGCACTAGTTTGTGATCACAAGAGAGCAGAAGTCTTTAGTCTCACATCTTGCACAAGCGAAATAACAGATAGCGCACAAAAACAGTGGAAAATCAGAAAAAACTCTTCTATATTGCAGAGTGCGGAGTCTATCAGGAACTCTGCATTCTCCATGGAACGCGTAGTTGCCGAATTCCACAAACTTTGCCAGCGGAGCGCAGTTTTTCATCCAGTCCAACAAATAACCAATTTTCCAACATTTTGGTATGCAGTGGTGGGATCTGGTACTTGTATTTAACATCACCATACAGTATTTTTAAGTGTAGCAAATAAAAAATCCTCTAAATTGTACTAGTGCAAACATTGTTATTGATTTTTAACTTGGGCTAATTTCAACAAATACATTGTTTTTATTGTTTTAAATTATTGACTGAATTTTTGCAAAGTTTTTTATGTGACTCAAAACTTAGGGATATCATGGAGCTAGAGCTAGCTAGTCTACCCATATTCACTGTAGTTCAGCTTAAGGAGTTTTGTAAGGACAGGGGATTACCACAGCACTAACCTTAGCAAGGCCGAGCTGGTTAAGTTCCTTAGAGTCTAGGCAGAGGCCCAGCAAGAAGGCACAGAGGAAGCTCCAGATATAGGAGAGTAAAGGGAGGATGACCCCTTCAATCACAGAGGGAGGAAGGACCCTTAGACCTCAGTGATGAGGATTTTGTTTAACTATTTTAGCCATATTTTAGACATGTTATTTTAGCAAAACTAGGCTTGCTGTTGTGCACTTTAGCCCAGTTACATTTTATTCAGCATTGCTTTATTTGTTTAGCATTAGCCACATTTGCCGTAGTGTTTTATTTTTCTCTTTCTAGTTGTTCTTTTGCCTAGGAAAGCATTACGTTCTTAGCAGGACATTCATTTCACTTTATGCTTTCCTCAAGGCTGCAGTCAGATAGGGTTGCGAGCAAAAGTGGCACGCTGTTTCACAGAAACACACATACTCCTCCGTGGGGACCCTTTCTCAGAATGTCAACTGTTTTATAATAAAAACACTCCTTTGTCCCACACACTTTAGAGGGAGATTCTAGCCAGAGGGCCACAACTGCATTCTGATTGCGGATTGCCTTTGCTACAGCAACCCGGCCTATATGGGAATGGTGTCCCTCTAGACTACAGGCTTTTTTGCTCAGGTATGGGGGATGATGTCTTACCAGGGGGAAAATCTGACGGGCGGATTAGGCTTATTATGTTGTGCTCTAACATAACTTAGGTAGAATATATATATATCCTAGTGACAGAATGGTGGGACTGTTTTTATGTTTCACACTCCTTGTCACCCTTTTGCTTTTAGTGTGTTCTATCATCCTAGTTATTGCAATACATGCCATTTTATCTAAGAAAAAGTTACTTCAACAAATCCTTATTGAACTATATCCTGCCTCTGTTGTCTTTGCCTATGTGAGAATAACATAACTGAAAGAAAGGGGTGAGATCTGATCGACCACGATTCCCCTGAGGAGTCTTTCTTATTATGCGCTTGGTTGCCACAATCATCCCTGTTCTTGGGCAGAGATCAGGGGCTGCTAGTTAGCTGGAAAACTCGGATTAGGCTGACAGGTGTCACATTGTGTGGACTTGTACTTAGTACACTACAATCTATGCGGTTCTGTCACCCAAAGCCAGCAGCCTCAGTAGGATAATGAGAACCTACGTGACATGGCACCACCAACGTTTGGTCAGGCACTAATTTTCAGATCCTCCTAAGCATCTCAGTCTCATTAAAGGCTAAAGACCCCTCGATAAGATTTAAGGAGACGTCAGTGGTATTGAAGATTTCCTCTTCAGCTAAGTAGTTAGTACCTATCTGATGCTGTTGGTTGTTTAAGCTTGAACCTTAAAAGGATCAATCTCCAGTTGGTGTTCTTATCTCTGAACAAACACCTTTTCCATTGGCATGGCAAACCTGCAACAGGTAGCAATTGCAGTAAATATGCAACTGCCTCTTACTGCACACTTGTTGGCAAATGGCCTAAAGGCCTCGGGGGTGGGGGGGATCAAGTCCCATTTGTTCTTGAGGCTCATCCAGCCTACAGAACAGAAACATTGTATTTTTGGGTCACTTTTCCAGCAGTTGATGGGAACATAAATACATTTCATCACTATACACCTGCAAACATACCTGCACAATACAGAGCTTATGCATATTTAGAAATAGCTTTATCTTATCAAGACCATAATAATTGGCAGGATGGCTCCCTACCACATACAGCAGTGGTTCAGAAACTGGGAGCCACGGCTCCCTGGTGCACCATCAAAACTAGCCAGTGGCGCCGCACACAGTTTGGGAAGCACTGGCTGTAGTTTTATTGTGTCCGAACTGGAAATAGCTCAGTGGTTCCCAAAATTTGTAGGGCACCCCTGGCTAGTTTTGATGGCACACCAGGGAGTCGCGGCTCCCAGTTTGGGAACCACTGACACAGTATTACATGTTAGGTTAGGTCATCTGAGCAATAATAGCCCGACCTGGCCTTTATTGGCCACATATACACAGCACCCTAATGCAGCAACCTGAGCAGTAGCTGAGGTTCGATGCTTATATACAAAGCTCGCTGGAATATACAGACTGTTAGTACAGTTTGTAACACAAACATTAAATACTAACCCAGCACGTGCTGCCCCAGCACAACCACATGCAGTTAACCCAGGCATTAACCCTGCAACTATTCATTCGATCATGGGTAAAGCTCCTGCCAAGCGTTAGGAAATTCTATTTTGGTTAGCTTAAAAAATAAATGCTCCGGAAGCAGTCTTTCCCCAACCCGGCCCTCAGGACAAACATAGAATCCTCACTATATGCTTGGAAGAGTTAAAACAAATTGAAGACAAATACGGGGTTGCCTTGGCCATGGACTTGGGGATGCAATTAATGGGCAATTTTTCCACTGTGCCTTCAATCATATTAAGTAACCTTAAAGGGGAAGCAGTTGCACTAGCAGTACACATGCGGCTCCAGGACATTCCTGTACAAGATCAAGAATGTGAGCTGCCAAAGATTATCGCTGAGACTGTAGAAAGCTGGCCTGGTGTGTGGTGGGTGCCTAAGGTACTTACACTTTATACTAGGGCCAGGTATCCCTTATTAGTGTAGTGTAGGCAGTGTGTAGAAGCCAGGCTCTCTAGAGGTAGTTGTGGATGAGCAGCCAAGGCTTATCTAGGAGACATTCAAAGCTCATGCAATACCACTGTAGTCACACAGCACTTACACACATGAAATAATACACTCACTGTTACAAAAATAAAGGTACTTTATTATGGTAACACAACACCAAAATTACTATAGAGGCAATATTCCCTTAGGAGGTAAGTAATACACAAGATATATATACACTAGTTGTCAGAAATAGGCATACGATCAGTTAGAAAACAGTGCAAATAGTGTAAAAGACAATAGAGAATAGTGGTCCTAAGGGGAGCACAAACCATATACTAAAAAAATGGAATGCAAGAGGGTCACCCCCACCCAGGTAAGTGAAGTGTGTGGAGGGTTACTGGAGGTAACAGGAAATCACAAAGGTAAGTACCACAACACCCCCAGGCAATGAGGAAAGCTGGAGTAAATTACGTGAAATTCCCCAGAACACTAACTTAGAAGAAAAGGAGAGAATTGCAAAACCCAGAGATGACTGCAAGAAACCAACAGTGGATTCCTGAAGAGTAAAACCTGTGGAAAGAGGGGACCAAGTCCAGAAGACACAACAGAGACCAGTGTGGGCAGAAGCCCCCACGCACCAAGCTGAGGATAGCAGGAGTTGGTCGATGGTGAGGAGGAGGAAAAGACAGCGCTACAGCCCTGGAGTCAAGTTCCTGGAGGATGAGGGTAATGTCCCACACTAAAAGGAAGATTGTAGTCGGGTTTGAGTGTCCGGACTCCACCAACAAGCCTTGGCAAAGGCAAAACTTACAGTTGATGTAAAGTGGTGCTGCCGGGGATCCGCACAGTCCAGGAGGACTCAACCCAGGAGGGGAGGGGCACAGGGAGCCCTCAGCATTTCAGGGAGCCCACAGAAGTACAGGCAGCACACACAGGAATCCCACAGGTCGGGGACACAGAAGGTGCAAATGGAGCCCAAGAGGTCTTATGCCAAAGGAGAGTCACTAAGGGAGCTATGCACTATAGGAAGGAGTGCTGGGGACTGGAGCTACACGAAGACTGAAGACCCCTTGGAAGAAGTGCCAATAAGCCTTGGCAGCTGCAAAAGACACGATGCACGGAGGTACTGTGCTGCGTGGGAAGGCAAGGGCTTCCCTCCACCCAAGTTGGACAGCTAGTAGAGAGGACCGTCTGGACCACTTCTGATTACCATCTGTGATGTAGGCTCCATGGAGCTTAGCAGGAGAGGGGATCCACACAGCCGGTCTCTGTTGCTGTTGATGCCTTCAGATGCAAGGGAGTGACTCCTTCACTCCAAGGGAGATTCCTTCTTTTTTCATGTGCTGACTGAAGACAGACTGTCCTCAGAGGATGCGCGACTGGGAAAATGTTGCAGAAGCTAGAAGGAGCCGTGGAAACAATGTTGCAGGTGAAGTCTTCATCTTTGTTGCAGATTGTTGGGCCCTAGAGTGTTCAGATGTAGTTTCTTTGTTCAGAAGTTGAAGTAAGTGATGCAGAGGAATCCTGCTGGAATCTTGCAAGCTGAATCTGAGGAACCACCCAAAAGAGAGACACTAAATAGCCCTGAAAAGGGAATTGGTTACCTAGCTGGGTGACCACCTATCAGGAGGGGGATCTGACGTCATCTGCCTGACCTGGCCACTCAGATGCTCCCAGAGTTCCCTACAAATCTTGGATTCAAGATGGCAAAACCCAGGGACCCTCTGGAGGAGCTCTCGGCACCACCTCTGGGGTGATGATGGACAGGGGAGTCATCACTCCTCTTTCCATTGTCCAGTTCTGCAGAGCAGGGACTGGAGGTCCTTGAACTGGTGTACACTGGTTTATGCATGCAGGACACCGAATGTGCCATTCAAAGCATACCAGTGGCTTGGGGAGGCTACCCCTCCCAAGCCATGTAACACCTATTTCCAAAGGGAGAGGGTGTAACACTCCTCTCCCGAAGGAAGTCCTTTTTTCTGCCTTCCTGGGCTCGAGCTGCTTGAGCAACAGGAGGGCAGAAGCCTGTCTGTGAGGTGGCAGCAGCTGGGGCTGCCTGGAAAACCTCAAAAGGCTGTGGAAGCAATGCTGGAGGTCCTCTAAAGAACCCCCAGATTGCATGGAATCATACAACCAATACTTGCAAAAGTATTGGGGTATGATTACAAAATGTTTGTAACCAAACATGCCTAGGTTTGAAGTTATGATTATATAGCTGAACATAGATAGTGACCTATGCCCAGTACACACATAAAATGGCATCCCCGGACCCCCAAACTCCAGGAAAATGGGTCAGGAGTTTGTGGTGGTACCTCTGCTAGTGCAGAGGTGCCCTCACACTCAGGTACATGGACCCTGCCCTCTGGGCTGAGAGGGCCTACCATAGGGGTGACTTATTGTGATCTGGTGCAGTGACCTATGGTAAAATGGGTGCATGTACCTGATTCACACAGACTGCAATGGCAGGCCTGCAGAACTCTTTGCAAGGGCTCCCTATGGGTGGCAGAATAACTGCTGCAGCCCATAGGGATCCCCTGGAGCCCCCAATGCCCAGGGTACCTGGGTGCATATACTAGGGGCTTATAAGAGGGCCCAGTATGCCAATTGTGGGGTGAAATACAGAGTTTTGGGAGGGAGAACATAATCACTGGGGTTCTGATTAGCAGGAACCCAATGAACACAATTAAACACTCTGACATCAGGCTGAAAAAGGGGGTAACCATGCCAAGAAAGAGTACTTTCCTACAGCGACCTACTCTAGTATTGGTCGAGATACTCTGGGGGCCAGATCCATTAAAGCACAATTACAAGGTATATCTAATAAAGATTCTACTAAGCAAGCACCTGAAGGTTCCAAAAAGCACTGGGATAAAAAACAACAAACACCCAAAAAAGAAAGGGGAGAACCTCTGCATTCGGAGACCACTCAAAATAGATATAATCTTAGAAATAGAGATAATTTTAAAATGCCTTATAGATATCAATATACTGATACACGCCAATCTCGTTCCTTTCAGGACTCACTGGCAAAACGCATTGAGAGAGATCGGTGGTCAGGGCAGCGAACAGAGTATGTGAAACTGAGAAAGGACTCACAGCACTCATCTGAAGTTTTTTTTAAGGAAGAAGAGAAACTTCTCCAACAAAACCGCAGTTCAAAAAGAAAAAAGTGACAGCAGGTGCAATACAACATGCCACTCAGAAAAAGGGCTTTACTGAAGAACAGGAAGTAGCCATTGGCACTGCTAGGCAGTGCAGCAGAGGTCACAATAAATTTGCCAGGATCTTCAAAAGCATCTGGAGGTGAAAGCAACTGATGACTTCTTACAAGATGAGACTGTGGATATGCTGTCTCCACACT
Source organism: Pleurodeles waltl (assembly GCF_031143425.1). Classification (NCBI taxonomy): domain Eukaryota; kingdom Metazoa; phylum Chordata; class Amphibia; order Caudata; family Salamandridae; genus Pleurodeles; species Pleurodeles waltl. The sequence goes on from NC_090437.1 coordinate 837,571,778, forward strand.
CGACAGGGTGTATAAAGTAACTATACAGTTGGAAGGAGACATTGAATGCACAATCATCCTTTCTTTTGGGACCGCATTGTCACCATTTATGATATTTTAATGCCCGAAAAGCATTGGCTGCCAGGATTTGGGCGTATTCTCCCTTATGGAGAAGAGATTAATGAAAAATCTTTCTTGCCTCTTGTTCCCAGAAACCTTGTAGAAATACACTCCCATGGGTTGGGCAGTGGCACAGGCATCTGAGTTCTGCCACAACACGTAGGGTTGGATAAGGATTCACCCTGTCACATAATCCCAACCTCAACCCCAATATCCAATAAAATATAAAGCTAAAGCACCAGTGACTGAAATCATAAAACAATTAGAGTACCAGGGCGTAATTGAACCCTCTGTCTCATCAATGAACAATCAATTGTTCCCAGTGGCTAAGCCCAACAATTCATATATAATAGTTTTAGACTACAGACATTTAAACAGTCACACTTGCACATTTGCTATACAAAATGCACACAGCGCAGCACTTATGAACAATATAGTGTGCTGTTGGACTTTTGCTTATGCAGGGTCATCCCGAATCTTTTTGCCTCCTGCCTCCTATTTTTTTCTGACCTGTCGCTGTTGGCTTTTGAACTCTGAGCACTTTCCCACTGCTAACCGGTGCTAAAGTGCATATGCTCTCCGTGTAAATTATATGTAATTGGTTTATCCATGATTGGCCTATTTGATTTACTAGTAAGTCCCTAGTAAGGTGCACTAGAGGTGCCAGGGCCTGTAAATCAAATGCTACTAGTGGGCCTGCAGCACTGGTTGTGCCACCCACATAAGTAGCTCTGTAATCATGTCTCAGACCTGCCACTGCAGTGTCTGTAAGTGTATTTTTACACTGTAAATTCGACTTGGCAAGTGTACCCACTTGCCAGGCCTAAACCTTCCCTTTTCTTACATGTAAGGCACCCCTAAGGTAGGCCCTAGGTAGCCCCAAGGACAGGGTGCAGTGTATGGATAAGGTGGGACATATAGTAATGTGGTTTATATGTCCTGACAGTGAAATACTGCCAATTTCGTTTTTCACTGTTGCAAGGCCAGTCTCTCTCATAGGATAACATGGGGACTACCTTTAAATATGATTAAAGTGTAGATTCCCCTAGAGAGTAGATGGACATGTGGAGTTTGGGGTCCCTGAACTCACAATTTAAAAATACATCTTTTAGTAAAGTTGATTTTAAGATTGTGCGTTTGAAAATGCCACTTTAGAAAGTGAGCATTTTCTTTCTTAAACCATTCTGTGACTCTCCCTTGTTTGTGGATTCCCTGTCTGGGTCAGTTTGATAGTTGGGTTGTTTTTCACCTCGCACTAGACAGTGACACAAAGAGGGCTGGGGTGTAACCTGCATTTCCTGATTAGCCATCTCTGCTAGGAGGGAAGGGTGGAGTGGTCACTCTCATCTGAAAGGACTGTGCCTGCCTCTGACAATGCCGGCTCCAACCCCCTGCTGTGTGTCTGATGCCTTGCCTGGGCAAGGCAGGATTTCACAAGTAGGTGTGAGTCCCCTTTGAAGAAAGGTGACTTCAAAGACTAAAATGGGTATAAGAAGGGCACCCAAATCTACAGACTTTAGAAACACTTCTGGAACCAAGAGCAACCTCTGCCTGGAGAAGAGCTGATAGCTGAGGAAGAAGTGCTGCCCTGCCTGTGACTATGCTTTGTGGAGCTTTCCTGCAGTGCTGCTTCTGCCAGAGTAAGAGGGCAAAGACTGGACTTTGTGTGCCTTCCATCTTGTGAAGAAATCTCCAAGGGCTTGAGTTAGAGCTTGCCTCCTGTTGTTTGAAGTCTCAGGGACAGCAAAGACTTCTCTCTGCCAGCACCTGGAGTCTCTGGAGATACTCCTGCCCCGACAAGTGGTGCCCTATCCAGTCCCTGGGCCCTTGAAAGGAAAGCTGGTGGAATCCAAGGAAATCGACTTCGGACGACTTCGGACCGACGCCGCTGCTGAATCCGGTAACGCCGCCTGCACCTGACGCCGTGACCTTCGCTGGAACGCGACGCTCTTCGCAGGCCCGACGCCGCAGCAGCCCCGCTGAAGTCCGCGACTCCGTGAAAGTCGCCCCACCACGTCGTGACGGACGCCGCTTGAAGTGCACGGATTCAATGTTTCGCACAGACGCCGCGATTCCCGACTTCACGCATCGGCTTGTTTTCACTCTTCACCAAAGGTACTGTACTTGGGGGTCTACACGACTCCGTGTCTGGCGCCGCTGGTGTCGGCTAGTTGGGAACGACTCCGTCACGACGCCGTGTTAACATCTCATCGAAGCATTTTTGTTTCTAAGTGCTATTTTTGAGTTTAATCTTTAAAATTTCATAACTTGACTTGTGTATGTCGGATTTTTGTCGTTTTGGTCATGTTTTGTTTAGATAAATATTTCCTATTTTTCTAAACCGGTGTTGTGTCATTTTGTAGTGTTTTCATGAAGTTACTCTGTGTGTTGGTACAAATACTTTACACCTAGCGCTCTGAAGTTAAGCCTACTGCTCTGCCAAGCTACCAAGGGGGTAAGCAGGGGTTAGCTGAGGGTGATTCTCTTTTACCCTGACTAGAGTGAGGGTCCTTGCTTGAACAGGGGGTAACCTGACTGTCAACCAAAGACCCCATTTCTAACATGCGCAAAAAATAGAAAACGACCCTGGATATGTCCAATGGGTTTTTCTGCCAGAATAGAGTGCCTGAACGTAGGGATATAACAGGTTTCAGCACCTTAGGCTCTCAGAAAAAAATTCTGCTGCCTCCCACAGGGGTACAAGAACAGTCCATGACTGTTCTCAGCTCGTGTTAACATCTATTTTACACAACATTGGCCCTGAGAGGTTGTCATATGTGGATGATATCCACCTTACGGACGACGACCTCATGCAACATATAGGACCAGTAGCCCACATTGTTGTGGGATTTGCCCAATTTAGCTACAAATTAAATTTAAAAAAAGCAAAAATAGCCTTCCTTAGTGTCCTGTTCTTGGGATACGAACTGTCAGATGAAGGCAAGAGCCTTGTGCCCCAACTTTTAGAAAACATTAAAGCGAAAGTTGGACTACAACAAAGAGATTTTACAGGTATGCTAATGCTATTTAGGTTGTACTATTAAAAAGTATATTTAAAAAAACTGAGTATATATAAGCTGATAGAAAATGTGTAGCTTCTAGACAATACAGTAAAGGGCAAATTAAAAGGAAGGTTAGATGAGAACATTAACTAAAAATATAGTGAGAAGCAAAGGAGGAAGATGAATAGTTAAACTGAAAATATAGTTGTCTTATTAAGCCAGTATGACTGAATGTGTTTGAAATTAGATCTAGGTGCTTGCTTATAGTATGTAACTTAACAGTAAAAGTTTATACCCACAAAACACTTATATACCCACCATTCATTGGTAGATAGTGACTGAACCACTCAGTCACACACCAATGAAAGCATTCACACATCCATTCACTCACCTGTACATCTACTTACATAGTCATGTACCCATACAGGCACTGTCACATCCACTCACACACCTATACAGCCATTCATGTACCCACCCCTCAGACAGACAGTTACACATGCACTTACACACCCATGCACCTAGTTATACACCTAGTCACCCACCCATTTACAAAACCATAGAGCAACTCACACACCCACTCAGACAGTGACAAAGGGGGATACACATCCAGTCACACACCCAGACAGCACTTATGTATTCACCACTAACAGAGCCACTTGCACACACAGTTAAACAGCCACTAACAGATCCAGTTGTCAATCTATACAGACACTTACATAGCCATTTAAACACCCATATAGTCACTAACACACCCAGTCACATACCCAAATAGCTACTTGATCATTCCAGGGACACACCCACATAGGCACTGATAACCTTGCTCACATATCCACTCAACCATACACACACCCAGTCACTCACCTATACAACTACACATATACTCATGTATACAGCCCTATTTAGGCACTTACACAGTATTTTACACACTGATATAACCAATTATGCAGCTACTCACCTGATTATAGTATGTAATCTAATAGTATGTAATGTAAAGTTAACTGTATTCTATATTTCCTTTTCAGATATCTACTTGTGTTAAAAGAGGAGGATTTACAATCCAGAGAAAGACACAAAGGAGAAAAAAATTGAAGAGTACTGCATGCTTAAAAGTGAGATTAAAAAAGGACATGATGGGGAGAGCGTGCTGGGAAAAAGAGCTCTTCGTAAGAGAGCTGAGGAGTTTGTTAAAACAGCACATGGAAAAATGTAAAATGTGGAAAGTGTTTCAAACAAAAGGTATACAATCAACTCACAAAGGAGTAAGACAAATTAAAAGTGAAAAATGTAATAAAAAACAGCTACTTTGAAGGACGCAGAAAGATTATAAAGAAATGTAATTGATAATGTTTAGAAGTAGGGTAATGTAGAATTTGGTATGAAACATGAAGCAGAATAAGAGGAGTGCAGCACTGAAACTAAAACATTTGACAGTATGATTGATCAATCATTTGCTCTGAAGCAACACTTATTCATTTTTATGCTAAATAGAATGAGAACACTGGATAAAACAGTATTGTCTAGGAAGAAAAGAAGCCAAAAAAGGCTTATTTATAAAAGTAATGTCTGCAAAATTTTCCAAGGGGAATGGAAGCATACTACTGATATCTTTGGACAAGAAGTAGTAAAGTTTAATTCATTTTCTACAGAGAAACCAAACTCTGTTTGTATTTGTTGTTTGTGCAACAACTACAGAGGCCAAATTCAAAATGTTGATGTGTGCTTGAAAACCAAAGACGACAACAGAGAAAATTAGCTAGAATTTGCAATATATTTGTGGAGGATGTTTTGATTTCTCAACATGCCAGATTATGTGCAACCACTAGAAAGGCCAAATTAAAAAAATGTGCTTTAAAACTGAAAATGAAAACAGAAAAAAGTAGCTAGAATTTGTAATGCATTTGTGGAGGAATGTTTTGATTTGTCAAGATACCAGATAATGTGCAATCATTGCTATGAAAAATTAGAGAAAAAGTAAATGCCTGCCAGAGCAATACATAATAAGTTAGATATGATTTAAATTCTAGAGGAAATTCAACATCTGAATGTTTATGAAGGAATACTCACACAATCTACACAGCCTTTTCAAGCAATAGTTCATATGGAACCAAAGACTGGGAAACTACCACCCACTGAGCTTCAGAAAGGGGTAAAAGGTAGAGTTGTATACTTACTTTTAAATTTTAAATACAATATGAAACCTGGGGGTATAGACAGAGATTTGGAAGAACCACTTGTTATTCTAGTTAATGGTGTGCCCACACAAAAAAAAAAAAAACAGATGGTAGGAGCTAATGGAGGTAAATAAGGTGTAGGAAGCTACATTGCCACTTGAAGATAATAATGTGTACCAGAAACTTGTAGAAGTTGCCAAACATGGGAGTTGCATGAAGAAAGAAATGTAGCCTTCAATTGGACAGAAGTAGATGTGAAGAAATATATGAGCACAACAGTGTCCATCCACTACATTCATAAGAGGTTATGGGGTATTCCATTGAATTGTATCAGATGAAACAAGTTAAAGGAAATCCAATGATTGTGCTGGAGAAACGTTTAGAGGCTCAATATTTTCCTCAACTATTTCCAACTGGCATAGGTGGACGGGATGATGACTGTCTTGTGCACATTCACTTATCACACATTGAGAGTGAGAGAATGACACCTAGTCACGTTCTCCCAACATAACATCTATATCACTAACCTTTCACACTACCAACCGACCAGATCATTCCAAGAATTAGAATAGATGCCTCACGCACTAAATAGTGGCATGCTTCATCATTCGCTGTCTATCCACACCCCGGTAAAATGATAAGATGATACTATCTTGGCGGACTCAACCAAGGGTTCTCGGGAGCTCAAAATAAAAATACTAACTGGATAATAGCAGGGATCCAGATCATATCATTAAAAATACCTACTGGTATACCACAATAATATTTTCTTTATTACAGGGTACTAAAGGTATAAATAAAATGAAACAATACTTCTATTTCCTGCAGGTTTCATAATGTTCTCAGGAAACCCTGCTTCCAAGCCAACATGTTTGGTTCCTCACTAAGAGCCCAGTCGGGTCTAGGGGCCTTCATCAGGGCCAATTACATCTTTCTCTGCTTATCACATCAAAGTGTCACTCATACATGTGAGGCCTATTGTTCTCACCTGGCTCAAAGCTGACTTTACTTTTTGAAGTACCCTATCTATGGGTTATTCACGCATCATGTGCATCTGGCCGGGGTGCGGGTCGCACATTCGTCAAGGATCCTGCACCGCCATCTGAACTGTTTAGACCATCACATCTAAACATAAGAGGCAACCTGTGCCATAAAACAATAGCATGTGGTCAAATGACTTCTTTCACATATGTAACTGAGCTGACAGGCTGTACCTGGCAGAAGTTTCTTGGAATGCAAAGATGTATGAAGTGTATGATAACAACACCAGAGGCCCATGTTCCATATGTATTCCATAATTTGTTTAAAAGTGGAGATGTCACTATAGTTCTAAATGAAAAGTAAAACTGGATTAATTAGAAAATCTGTTTCGTGAACTGCAGGATTGGAGAATTGTTTAAGTCTATGCAGGGAGATACTGTGCCACAATTTAATGTTGAAGAACGTTTAGTTAATAGAGCTATGGGTACAGTTGTTGATTTTTTATTTATTTGGAATAAGGTAGAATACCTTGTGATTCAATAAAATCAGATTCAGAGCGTAGGCCAAATTGGACAATGTACTGCACATTTTTTGATTGTGAAAGATTTATATGTCATTTTTAGGTTTTAGGGTGGGTGTGGGTTTTGGGGTGGTAAGGGTATTTTTAGGTTTTAGGGTGATTATGGGTTTTGGGGTGGTAAGAGCATTTTTAGGTTTTAGGGTGGGTATGGGATTTGGGATGGTAGGGTGATGATAAGGCTTTAGTGTGGGTATGGGGTTTGGGGTGGTAAAATATTTTTGGGGGTTTAGGGTAGGTAGGGTTTTGGAGTGAAAAGGTGTGTTTGTGTGTGTGTATATATATATATATATATATATATATATATATATATATATATATATACTTATACATTTGTATATATTACATATATATATATAATGCATGTTATACTTACCTCTAGTTTTTCCCATGCATATGAATTTACCAGCTATGTCTTTACTACACAATTTTTGTGGTAAAGACATTTGTGGTAAAAGCATATGCATTGTAAAAAACATTTTGTGGTAAGTGCATGCGTGGGAATTACCATACATTGTACTTACCATGTTGTAAACGCATGCGTTGTAGGCGCATGCGTGGTTCCATCATACATCCGTTTTCATTATATTATGCTGGAGATGCAAATCAAGAGAAACAACAGAAGGTATTGTGTTCTGCACTGTATGTTTTGTTGAACCGTCTGCGTAGTGATAGAACTAAAGTGCTGCATCAGTAATTCAAGACACTGTAGATATAAGTAGTGGATATGTACATTTTACTCAAAATACTCAAGAAGATGCACATGAGTCTTTAATGGTGATGTTTGTTGTTTTCATGATACATGTTAATATGTTATTTGTACTTAGTTACACATGGCACCATGAATGTGAAGATTGTTCATACACATCAACTACACAAAAAAACTGATTGTTTTATTTGGTTAACATTTTTACGTTTAATTGATAATCTTATGAATTGTAATACTAATCCATATTTTATTTCTCTATTATATAGAGAAATGGCACCATTTATTGTAATAACTTTGTTTGCAAGTTATTTTTTTCCAGGGTTGTTACATTAGATTACATTGTGAGGGTGCTCTGACCAACAATTAAAAAACTGCACCCACTTACTGTCAGACACCCACTTACAATCCAATATAGCCACTTATACACCCCCTCACACACCTATATGGATTATTACTACTAACATACGCAAATAGTCTTTCAGACACCCAATTGCATACTCATACAGACTCTCCAACAGCTACTCATGCACTCACACACTTTTTTACACACCTACTAACATACAGGTACTCACAAATCAACTCACACATCCATACAGCCACTCAGATACCTACTCACATACCCATGCAGCCACTCTCACACCTACTCACTGACCCACACACCCTTACACAACCACCCAGACACTCACACACCCACTTACACCCATACAGCTACTAACAGACCTATACAACCACTCTGAGACCCACTTACACACCCATATAGCTACTCTCACACCCAGTCACAGACCTATACAGTCACTCACAAACCTACTCACACACTCACATACCTACTTACAACCCCACACAGACATTTGCATTCCCACCAACACATCCATAAAGATGAAGTGGTTCTGAATAGAACTGTTTTTTTAATACTTTTTTTTAAGTTTTAATTTATTTTGGCTTTTTTGATAGACCAACAATAACATGGATTGTAAAAGGAGTAAGGGAATGCAACTTGGAAGAAGCAACTGGCTTCAGATTTTCAGATGAAAGGAAGGTAGAACATTGAGATGAAACTGGTCAACAAATGACATTTTTAATCCCACTGCCATATGGCATTTGCCACAATGAGTCACCATGTCTTGCAGTTTTGATGAAACAGCAGGGATGGTAACCATCTGGTCAGGTGGTAATGGTCCACAGATGGTCCAGTTCTTGATAATGTTTCCCCACCTTCCCTCTTTCTGATCGTCTTCTCATGCATCCCTGTACGTATAGTTTTCGGATGCTTTCACAAGAAAGAAGTGTCATGCGAATACTTCTTTCCCGCACCACTCACCTGTTATTTTGCTGCATGTATTGCATTGTATAATGTTTGCAACAACTTTCTTTTCCACTGAAGGGATGGAGAAAGGTTTCCAAGTGCTGGAGACCTTTTTTGGCTGTGTCACGTCTTCTTCTTTTTCATGCTGTTCTGTCCCTTCTCTTCTAAATTCATAAGAAGACATATTGGCTTTGAAACTCTGTTCTTTTGAAGGAAAGCCAAAAAAATTATGTAACTGTGGTTTCCAGTCTGTCTCCAGATGGATGTGAAACCCAAATAACTGATTTAGGATGTGTTTTACAATGGGCATGGGTGGGGACTTACTATATCCCACGAGAAGTTGAGGTTTGGGTGTGTTCCTGGCATTGTGGTGAATCCTCAGAGGTACCTTGGTGGACTAGCGGATTCATCAACCTTGGAAAATAAATATATAGATTGTGAAGCACAGATAGGCTGGTAAATAGTAACATATGTTTATAGCTTCCATGTTCTAATTAGTACAATCTGTGTTGTATATAGTATTTATATTGTTAAAACTTTTTACCCACCACAATTTTGTCAGAGAAACTAGTAACCATTGAGTACTCATCCGGGATCCCTTCTTGAATTTCTGCTGGATGTGCAGAGGAATAAAAAAGAGAAAAACTTGGCACATTTCATTTATAGTTACCTTAGTTTGATATATTAATTGTTACTTTTAAAATGCATAATAAGAATAAATGCTTGAATAAAATGTGTTAATAAACGTGTGAAAATGTATAATACTAAATTGATCTTATGGGTGAAATTGTAGTACAATTTATAATAAAAAAAGGTAAAATTAACTAAAAATCCAAACGTTATAGGGATGTTATAGTTAGTGTTAGAAATGGGGTCTTTGGTTGGCAGTCAGGTTACCCCCGTCCAAGCAAGGACCCTTACTCTAGTCAGGGTAAGTCACACATAATCCAAATTGTCCTGTGCCCACTCTCTGGTAGCTTGGCACTGAGCCAAGCTTAACTTAGAAGGCAATGTGTAAAGTATTTGTGAAATAAATCACACAATAACACCATAGAGCACCTCAAAAATACACCACACAGTGTTTAGAAAAATATATAATATTTATCTGGATAAATGCAGGTCAAAACGATTAAAGATGCAATAAGTAAATGTTGAGATATCACTGAAAAGTGACATAAAGTGTCTGAAGTCTTTTAAAAGCAAACAAAGACTCTTTCAAGCACAAAGTACCTGGTTCACGTGAAAAATCTCCACAAAGAACCGCAGAGGAGGAGATGCTTGGAAACAAAGGGGTGTGTGTCAATTTCTCGGGCCGCACACAGTGATGTGTCATTTAGTTTTCATACAGCCATGGCGTCGATTTCCGGTGCTTGGTCATGGATTCTCTTTGGGTTGCGTGGTTTTCAGATGCCCCAGGATGATGTGTGGATTTCATGCGCTGGCAGGACAAAGTCACAGGACCTGTGTCGATTCTGTGGGTGTTGCGTCTAATTTTCTACCGCACGGCAGGCCCTGCATCAATTCCTCTCTGGAAGTCCGGCTGCGTCGTGCCAGTTCAGCTGTGCATTGTTCCGGTGGGCCGAATTTCCGGTCGCTACGCTGGCACTGCGTCGATCTTCTCAATGCGAAGTCAGACTGTGCGTACCTGTTCGGCGTGCGGTGAAATTTTCACCACGGTGCAGGCTGTGCATCGTTTCTGGCAGGCTGTGCATCAAGCTGCACCGCACAAGGAGTCCTTCTTGTAGAGATGAAGTCTTTTTGGTCCTGAGACTTCAGGGAACAGGAGGCAAGCTCTATCCAAGCCCTTGGAGAGCACTTCTTCACCACAGCCAGAGAGCAGCAAGGCAGTAGGGCAACAGCAAGGCAGCAGTCCTTCACAGAAAGCAGACAGGTGAGTCCTTTAGGCAGCCAGGCAGTTCTTCTTGGCCGGATGCAGGTTCTGGTTCCAGTTTTCTTCTCCGGGAAGTGTCTGAGTTGATAGGGGCAGAGGCCTTGTTTAAATACCCAAATGTGCCTTTGAAGTGGGAGAGACTTCAATGAGTGGCTTAGAAGTGCACAAGGTCCCCTTTCAGTTCAATCCTGGCTGTCAGGGGTCCCAGTAGGGGGTGTGGCAGTCCTTTGTGTGAGGGCAGGCTACTGTCCTTTGACATGCAAGTGTCAGGCCCTCCACCCTCCCAGCCCATGAAGACCCATTCAAAATGCAGATGTATGCAAGTGAGGCTGAGTATCCTGTGTTTGGAGTGTGTCTGAGTGAATGCACAAGGGAGCTGTCAACTAAACCCAGCCAGACGTGGATTGTAAGGCACAGAAAGATTTAAGTGCAGAGAAATGCTCACTTTCTAAAAGTGGCATTTCTAAAATAGTAATATTAAATCCAACTTCACCAGTCAGCAGGATTTTGTATCACCATTCTGGCCATACTAAATATGACCTTCCTACTTCTTTCAGATCAGCAGCTACCGCTCAAACAATGTATGAGGGCAGCCCCAATGTTAGCCTATGAAGGGAGCAGCCCTCACAGCAGTGTAAAAATGAATTTAGGAGTTTTACACTACCAGGACATGTAAACCGCACAGGTATATGTCCTGCCTTTTGCCTACACAGCACCCTGCCCTATGGGTTACCTAGGGCATATCTCAGGGGTGACTTATATGTAGAAAAAGGTGAGTTTTAGGCTTGGCAAGTACTTTTAAATGCCAAGTCGAATTGGCAGTGAAATGGCACGCACAGGCCTTGCAATGGCAGGCCTGAGACAAGGGTAAGAGGCTACTTAAGTGGGTGGCACAATCAGTGCTGCAGGCCCACTAGTAGCATTTAATCTACAGGCCCTGGCACACATAGTGCACTCTACTAGGGACTTATAAGTAAATTATATAGTCCAATTGGGTATGATCCAATGTTACCATGTTTAAAGGGAGAGAGCATATGCACTTTAGCACTGGTTAGCAGTGGTAAAGTGTGCAGAGTCTTAAAACCAGCAAAAAGAGTATCTAAAAAGTGGGGGGAGGCAGGCAAAAAGTTAGGGGTGACCACCCTAAGGCTATCAGGTCTAACAATTAGGAAATAACATTTAAAAAACTGTAGAAATTCAGTGAAATGATGAAGGGTTACATGGATGTTATAGTTTGCATTTAAAAAATGTAAGAATACACTGAAAAATAAAAAGGATATAGGGATATTATAGTTTGGAAATAGAATTTAATAAAAACGTAGACATCTAGTGAACAAAAACAAAGGTTACAGGGACGTCATAGTTTGGAAATAGAATAAAAAATCCTTACAAATTTACAGAAAAAAAACAAAGGTTACATGGATGTTATACTTAGGCTCAGATTGTATACATCACAAAACCACAGAAATTCAGCAGTTATAGTCACCCGAGCAGACTATAACTTATGACCCAACAATGCACTGCTTGTGATCTCATATATTACATCACACATCACATGATCAGTGGCATCACTGATGATATCTCAAATGACATTACTGCTGATATCGTCCAGAAAAGTAAACTGTAATATACTTCCTAAAATACCATTTACATGTTTTAGAATTAATAATTAGGAATAAAACACAGGTGAGAGACATACAGCTCAGAGCTCACTATAACCTCATCAGCTACTACATTCACTTAACACTTAAGAGGAAGTTCTCAGTGGATAGATCTGTCTGTTCTGAACCAATATTCTTAGCACTAATGACCAAATAAAACATCTAACAGTATACACTACACAGTTGGAAACCACAACAACACCATTCATGAACTTGGAAAGTTGCTTTAGTGCAAATTTCAGATTTACACAAACCACTGCAACATACAACCAGTAGAGATGTCTTTGTGGACAGACCACTGTGTCACAAATCGCTAGTAAAACTATTCACTATCCTGGAGGATGTTGTGAGCAGAGAGATCAGTCTGTTGTAAATGTCTACTATATTAAGCCATCACCCATGGGAAATAGATTCATGTATTGCAATCTAATAGTACTGTCAAAAAATCTATTTATTATTCTGGCTCAAATGTTCAAAACTATTGTAATTTTCAGTGGTGAATTATGTTACAAACCATAACTCACCTTCTCTGTGTGTGAAATTACACATGATATTAACAATGTCATCAGACATGACATCACTGATGACCTCACTAATGATAGCACCACTGACATCAATGATGAAATAAAAGAAAAAAGAGGTGATTAGTTTTTCTGGGTTTGAATCATTTTTTAATGACATGCAGACATAAATGATGCAACTTCAGAGAAGCTCAGTTTTGAAACTAAATTAAGTGGAAGCGCTTTTTTTTTTTGTCATTGGATGTTTTTGTGTCAGAACCCTGGGCCAGGAACTACTGGGCTCAACTGTGAAGGCTGAGGCATTACATGTCTTATGTTCTGGGGCCAATGTAGATCGGATGCACTCTGGAAGCGACCCAGACTCCAACACCTGTTCAGGAGTCTTATCGTCCTTTCACTTTGGAGCTGAAGTGATGAACTCTATGGCCACTGCCTTCCCGAGGATTGGACTTTCCCGCAAACTACCTTGCCTGTTCTCCGCAAGTCAAGAATGATCTCAGTCTCACTAAAAGACTAATGTGCAGCCTGTGCTCTGGTTAACACAACTGACATGGTCAAAGCTATAAAACCTTCTGGTTATGGTACCAAGCCAGGGACAAACAAGTCATTTCCCAAGAAACATTCAGACTGTGCTTTTTCTTTACCCCCAAACCAACCATAACTGCCTTTCCATTAAACTCCATCTCAACCATGGCAAGTGGATATACCATGCCCTATCCACCGGCTACCAAAGCTGTATCCTTGGTACCAGGGAGCATCTCCTGAGGCTTAAGGTACTTCCTCTCAACCATAGTGCGGAAGGTTTCTGTATCTCTCAGCAAACATACTTTCTTCCCATTTATACTAACTTTCAACACATACACCATTGTGTTAAGATGAATATGCTTCAGGGTCCAGTCCCCAGATAGCTTCTAACTTGAGTGCAAGGGTTCCCTCTTGAGCCTCTTTACCCATGTGTATCATGCTTGTAATCATGGGTGCTTCTGGATCAATATATTTTACCTGACAATCCCTCTCAAAGTCTCCCCATATTGGCACTTGTAGCAAGTCACCAATTTGGAAGTGTCCTCCCTTCTAATGACACTCGTTCCTGATACACCATTATCATAATCATTACATCTAAACCTCCTCAAGTCCCATGGGAATTACCCTAGCTCTTGCCCTCAGGTTTGAAACCTATCTGTAGAGAGGTCCTCTCCATTTTTGGCTTAGAACAATGCTGTTCCAGCCCCTTGTGAACCCTGTTAGCAAATCACCTGTCAGTCAACACTGCAATCTTCCCTGGATCCCTTACTGTCTGATCAGATAAGTAGTACCTAAGTGGGGAAGAACATTCTCCCTTGAGTTGCTCTGCCACCATCAACTGGCTAAGGGATTGAGAATCCTTGACCTCCAGCCCTCTCACCTACTCATTCCAATCATGCAACAATCAGGGTTTCAAATGGAACACCATCTGGCCTCCTGTAGTCCTGGAATCTCTGAAGATACTGAGCTGGCTTAAGCCCAGACTGTCTATTCAAAGCCTCTTTCATTGGCTTGTAAACCATCAGGTCTGTCATAGGAAACCTTCCAATGATGGATGTCCTGTTCAATGTTTTGTGCCCCATTAATGCAGCTGGCTTAGACACCTCATTCAAGGCCTACAGCTTACAACCTACCTCAAGGGTCTCAAACCATTCCAGGATATCCTAACTTTCCATGTACACATGCACAAGATATCTTGGAACCTTAGCCACATCCTAGCAAGAATTGGATGTAGAGTCACTTATCCCATATGGAGTTGTCATCGCTTCCATCTTAAGCTCTCTTAAGGACTGTCCGTTCCCACGCCACTTCTCTTTCCTTTTCCTTCTTTTACTCCTTCCACTCTCTCTGTCTCTGTTTCTCCTCACTTTCTCTTTGTTTCCTTTCCCTCTTTCTTAGTTTATCTTCCCGGACCCATTCCTCTTGCTTTTCCCATTCCCTCTCCACTTGTGAGCTAGTAACAGCTTGTGCCATAAGTCCCTTTTAGAACCCGGGTTGGGCACCCCTATCCTAGCTCAATTCCGTGCTTGTGCTTTACGTTACATTAACACATATTTATATTAATATTTTAGCAGGCCTGCCTTTAGAATTTTCTTTTACATATTTTATCAGCTTTGTCTATGAAGGCAAAGCTTATGATGCACATTTAATCAGCCTTTTACCACATGTAATTTGTATCCCTTCTCCAAGGCTGGTACACACAGTACATGATATGGTAACTTCTGTTGCCATACCAGGAGCTAGCTTCTATCTTCGAGACACAGCATTACATCAGAACTGCTGCCCAAAAGATGCCTGGGTCATATGTAAACTACACTTTAGTAGAGGGAGGTAGAGGGCAATCCAGTCATGACCATCCTGGGTCACTTCCCTTTTGACCAACACTTTCGCTGACACTGGCACTGATATCTCAGCCACCTGAGGATTTTGCCATTTGTATTAAAGGCAGACCCTTGCAACTTGATTCAAGTATACAATTGGGGCTAATCCTTTAGGTCGGGCCAGGCAGAGGCTTACCACCATTATGCTCTCAGATCTAGATATATGGTTTTGGTAGGAATCTCTAGACGCTCTAGAAACATGCATTATGGTGAGGTTATATATCCTCTTCACTCTTGCTGTCATGTTGGTTACTGTACTCTGTTTCATCTGCCTAATTATCACAGCACATGTCTTTTATATTCAAATGCATTTATTTCAATAAATGCTTTGACATCCATCTAGCATCCTGTATTTCACCTTGGCATGCATGAGTAACTGAGTAAAAGGAATATGATCTGTTTCCATGACTTCCGTGAGAAGTCAGTGTCATGTTGAGGTTGCCATAATCACCATTCACCCCAACAAGTTTGGCGATGTCGGTGAGGCACTGTGAGCTAGCCTGGAGTTTGGTCAACAGCTACCAAATGGTGTGGAGTGCACTCAGTCTTCCACACTTTGTAGTGCTGCTTTTCTAAAAACACAAATGGGAACCAAATAATATAGTCCCACCAACATATCAAGGTCAGATACGTATTTAACGGATCTCCTGAGTAGCTCTCTCTTGTATGCCAAAGATGCCCTATACACCTTTGTGTACAGCAACATCTGTGGTGTTAGGGAAAATCCTCCTCAGCCATATAGGTAGCACCCATACTAGTCTGTAGGTTGTTTAAGCTTGAACCTTAAAAGGATACCCCATGTGGTGCTTCTATCTCTGAAGGTCTGTTTTAACAATGGCACAATCAGTGGTAATCCCAGTAAATAGAAGACATTGTATCACACAACACTTACATCCAAATGGGCTACGTAATGGGGGTGTAAATGTAACATCTGTGATTGAATGTGTAAAAAACAGAAACATTTTACTTGTGGGTCAACTTTCCTGCAGTTGATGCTAATACAAATATATTTCACACACACACAGTGGTTAACCCTCCAGCACAATATAGAGCATGCAATTATTTAGAAATTCCACTATCATGTCAAGAACACTGAAATTGGTTTAAAGGTGCCCTCCCACACACAGTTGCATTTGTTATATTATGCCCCTTCAGCAATGAAGGACCAATATGGCCAGTACTGGGTATATATACACCATATTCAAACATACAAAACTTACAAGCAGCGGATTTACGTCCTTTATGTAATAATTTAGTAAGCTTACATAGACGCATAATTAAATGTGAATAATAAATATAGCGAGGGCTGCTCCAGCTGTCCAACAATTAGCTACCCAGTAACTATTAATTCTATTAGGGGTAAAATTCCAACCAGACGCGAACACATTAGGTTCTGGATTACACAAACACAAACCAGCTGGAAGCAGTGTTTCAAATAGAGGATCCCATGATAAACATAGAATTCTCAAGATATGCTTGCCATTTGGGATGGTGCATTCCCTCACTGAGTGTGCTACACGGGGCACAGTTTTTGCTGCAGCGTATACCATAACACATTGTACTCCATCTATTTTGTTTCTTCTGAAGGTGCTGAAACAAATTCAAAATGAAAAAGGGGCTGCCCCTGCCCTGGATTTGGGGATGAAATTAATAAGCAATACTGCCACAGTATCCTGAGTTATTTTAGGAGATTAAAGCAGAAGCATCAGCACTGGCTGAACACCAAAGGCTCACACAAATTTCACAAATCGATCAGAAGCGTGAACCCATGAAAATATTATCCAAGACTTATATAAGTATTTGTTGGTATAATTTGGGGTCTAGACCAAATAAACTACAGCTTAAAAGGACCTCCAAAAAAGATTTCGCCCAAGAAAGCATAGCAGGCTTCGAAAAAGCACTGGGATACTCAAAATCTAATAAAAATAGAGTAAAACAACAAGGAGAATCTCCGCATTCAGAGACCTTGGAGTAATGATATAATTAAAAAAATTATGATGATTTAAAACAACCTGACAGGTATCAGTATACTGATACATGTCCTTCCTGTTTCTTTCAGGACTCATTCGACAAATGGACTGAGAGAGCTGAGCAGTCAAAACTTAGAAAAGAAGAGTATGTGAAACCAAAAAAGGACTCACAATGCCACAATAAAAAAGTAAAAGAAACTTTCACAACAAAAACCCCAGGTTAAAAAGAAGAAGGTTGCTGGATTTTAGCTAAGTATGCTCCTCACATTGAGGACATAACAGAACATGGGCAGTGACTCCATTAGACAGTGCAGCAGAGGACACAATAGTCAAGAGTTTCTGGTTGTGAAAGCAACTAATGACTACATTGAAGTTGAAACATCAGACAGGCAGATCGCCCCCCCAGATCGCATTTCTAAATTGAATAGTCACATTGAGAGGAACATAATGCACACAATTAAAGTGACATTCTGGGAAAGATTAACACTGTCTATGATATTCTCTTGGTAGAAAAAAGATTGGCCACCAGAGTTTGTTAGAACCCTCCCACAAGGAGAAGATGTCAGTGTACCATCTTTGTCAGTTCTAGCACCAGATCCAGTAGAAGAAGCCTATGCCACTGATTGGGCTCCGGCACAGGCTCAAACACTGTACCTCAACCACATGGCTGGGATAGGGACTCTTCTTACCATGTTATACCCATATGGTCCAGCCCGCAAGTATTACCACAGTGCCCAATAAAGCATGATACAAAAGTCCCTGTTTGGGAAATTCTCTCACAACTTGAGGACCAGGGAGTATTTGAGCACTCCAATGAACGTCTCTTTGTTTCCTGTAGCTAAGCCGGATCATTCCTATAGAATAGTCTTAGATTATTGATACTTAAACAGTCACACATGCACATTTGAAATACGCATCTTACATAGCACAGCTTTGATGAACATTGTCTATAAGTAATACAAAACAACCTTAGATATTTCTAATGTTTTCTTCTGCCAAAATAAAGCACCTGAAAGTAGGGATCGAATCACTTTCTCTGCACTAGACTCTCAGCTCCCAAATTGTCAACTCCCCCAAGGGTATAGGAACAATCCTGGATTGTTCTTAGCTCGTGTAACATAAATCTTCCACAATATTGATCCTGAAGCATTGTCCTATTTATATGACAAATCTGATAAATGATTACCTTAATACACATTTAGCCAGGGTAGATCGCATTGTATTGGAATTTGCTGAAGAAAGCTATAAATGTAACTTCAAGAAACCAAAAATTGCTTCTCTTTGTATCCTCTTCTTGGAGTATGAGCTTTCAAATGTGTGGAAGAGGCAGCCAAAAGTGGGCCATCACTGGGAAAGGACAGGAATGCACCATACAGCATTAAGTACATTCCAGCTCTTTCCCTTTTACTCAGTGCAGCAAGGTGGATTGCTACATTGTGTTGTGTGGATGTTTGGTAAATATGGCCCTAAGAATATTAAATATACTCTTTCTGCTCTAGTTCATCTGACAGTAGTGAAAGCGTTGGACTTCATAGGAGTTAGGTTTACTATCCTACTCCAGTCATCACAATAATAGGGAGTGTTAGACTTCAGAGTATTTAGATTAGATTTATTGTTCCTATACTAGTCAGTGCAACAGTAAAGAAAGCATTGGACTTCAGAGGGGTGAAATGTACTCGTCCCACTCCAAACAGTGCACAAGTAGGGGAAGTGTTGAGTTGTGGAGGGATAAACTCCAATATGTGCAAAGGTAGGGAAAGTGTTGTATTTTGGAGTGGTCAAATTTACTATTCAAACTCCAAACAGCACAATAGTAGGGAAAGTGTTGGATTTTGGAGGGGTAACATGTACTATTACCACTCCATTCTGTGCAACAGTATAGAAAGTGTTAGATTTCTGAGGGTTGAACTCCAGTCAGGGCAACAGTAGGGAAAGTGTTGAATTTGAAGGGGTAAAACCTACTATTACCGCTCCAATCCAGGCACCGTTAGGGAAAGTATTGGACTTTGAAGTGATAAAACCTACTATTCCCTCTCCAGTCTCTGCAACAGTAGGAAAAGTGCTGGATTTCAGAGCAGTGAAATTTACTATTCACACTCCAGTCAGTGCAACAGGAAGGAAAGTGTTAGACTATTCAGGGAAACTATCCCCACTCCAGTTTCTGCAAAAGTAGGGGAAGTGTTGGATTCTGGAGGAGTGATATTTGGGGGCATATTTATACTCTGTTTGCGCCGGAATTGCGTTGTTTTTTTGGATGCAAATCCGACGCAAAGCTAACTCCATATTTATACTTTGGCGTTAGACCCGTCTATCGCCAAAGATCTTGGAGTTAGCGTAATTTTTTAGCGTGGACACCTACCTTGCGTTAATGATATGCAAGGTAGGCGTTCCCGTCTAAAAAATGACTCCAAGGCATGTGCGCCTTATTTAAACTCCCGTGCAAAAATGGCGCACGGGAGTGGGCAGGTCCAAAAAAATGACGTCCAGCTGCTTTTGCGTCATTTTTTTGCACCTGGTCAGGGCAGGCGTTAAGGGACCTGTGGGCTCGGAAGGAGCCCAGAGGTGCCCTCCCATGCCCCCAGGGACACCCCCTGCCACCCTTGCCCACCCCAGGAGGACACCCAAGGATGGAGGGACCCATCCCAGGGAACTTATGGTAAGTTCAGGTAAGTCATTTTTAAAAAAAAAAATTGTGGCATAGGGGGGCCTGATTTGTGCCCCCCTACATGCCACTATGCCCAATGACCATGCCCAGGGGACATAAGTCCCCTGGGCATGGCCATTGGGCAAGGGGGCATGACTCCTGTTTTTGCTAAGACAGGAGTCATGTCAATGGAGGGTGGGAGTCAAAGAAAATGGCGCTAATCGGGTTGAGGCAGATTTTTTGCCTCAGACCGACTTGCCCCATTTGTTGACGCCCAAGCTCCATTTTCCCCTACGCCGGCGCTGCCTGGTGTGGGTCATTTTTTTTGACGCACACCAGTCAGCTCCACCGGCTAACGTCATTCCATAAATAAGGCGCCCACATGGCGATTTGGAATGGCGTTAGCCGGCGTTAACATTTTTGACGCACAACTGCGTTGGCGCAGTTGTGCGTCAAAAAGTATAAATAAGTCCCTTGGTATTCCTAATAAAAAAAGTGCAACAATAGGGAAAGTGTTGAACTTTGGAAGTGTAAAATCAACTGTTCCCACTCCAGTCTCTGCAATGGCAGAGGGAACACATTGGATTTCGGAGGGGTGAAATATACTAGTCCCACTGCAAAAAGCACAACACTGGGGAAAGTGTTGAACATTGGAGGGGTAAATTTACTATTCCCACTTCAGTCTGTGTAACATTATGGGAAAGCATTAGACTTTCAAGTATTGAAATGTACTATTTCTACTCTAGTCAGGGCAACAGTAGGGAAAGTGTTTAATTGTGAACATGTTAATTTTACTATTCCTCCTACAATCTGAGCAGGAGTACCGAAAGAGTAAGGAAAATACTTCACTTCAAACATATTACATATATGAGTAATGCCATCAATGTAGAAAAAGTTATAACATTGCAAAATATTATATTTTACATATATATATATATGCACAGTTTTTTATGGATAATTTTACAGCAAATGTTGGAGTGTTATTATCAACAATGTTATAAACGATGTCATGAGTGCTGTAATATCTGGAATAATTAGCAGTGAATGGTGAGGGTGCAAGTTATAGTTACCTTAGAGCACAAATTACAGTTACTTGAAATAACTCTAACTATAACTGCTCAATTTCTATGGTTTTATACATTTAAAATGTTAGCCTAACTAAGATGTCCCTGTAACCTTTGGTTTATAAAGTGAATTTCTATTTTTTTTAAATTCTATTTCCTAACTATAATGCACCTGTAACTTTGTTTTTCAGTTAATCTCTATGTTTTTTTTGTATGTAAAGTAATTTCAACCATGATATATTAATCCAACATCACCAAAGGCAATGGGGGGTTGACGCCATGGTCTGGCCTGCGGTCAGCCCCCCATAACCACCAAAACCTGAGCACGGGGTGCATTGGCCACTGGCCAGGTCCTGCAGCCTACCTCCTACAACCATCCAGCCCTGCACCATGCATGGCTTTTGGCTGTGCATGGGATGGGTTGGCTGCAGGGCCTGATATGTGGCCATGCCTTATGGCCAACCCACAATTATCACCCAATCCCACGCAGCGGGGGTAGGCCCCTGGTCCTGGGCCAACCCCCTATATCCACTGATCCCTGCGACATGCACAGCCTTTGGCAATGTGTGATGCGGGGTTGGCTCTCAGCAGCACTTCACAGGAAACAATGCACTCCTCAGTCACTACATGACATATTGCGCTCAAAAAAAGAAAGGATGCAAACACCTCCATGAAGGTTTACTGATAACTTTTCAGGGTGAATATGCAGAGAAAAATAATTGTTTTGCCTTGACCCTACACCAGAAATGTGGATAATTAGTAGTTTACACAAGTGAAGCTTCAACCTGAGCACCTGCTATTTGCTAGTGCTTACCACTGAAGTTTAATTACTGTGAAATGAGCATCATGCCAGCATGGATCGTGACATATGTACTTATCCAAGAAGAGGCCATCATATTTTGCAAACTGTCCACCCAACTGGAATATATTCTACTGGCTAATTAGTAAATGATACCTTGTTGCGTAAATGTTTATTGCCTCTCCTACACTACAGCAGGGTAAAGGACTCTGAGGTAATGTCTTCAGTTACCTTGTGTGTCTCACACTTTGCCAATGTGATTGTTCCTTCACTCTTTTATTATATGTCCCAGCCAGGTCCCATCTCCTGTGGAAGCCTACATTGTTCCTGCAAGTAGGGAGCTGCTTTAAGTAGCAGCTTCTTGCTTGTCAGAACAATGTTTTAATCTCTTTCCCTGCACGCATGTTTGCATGCAGGAAAAAAGATGAAAACTCTTTGTTCATCAATCAGTAGCTGTTTGACAGCTGCTGTTTGCTGAAAGCAGAGCTATGTTTGCAAACAGGTACTTGCTGAGCTTAGGCAGCTGCAGGCTCTTGGGGATGGTGGTCCCAAGGGCCATGTATGGATCCAGGAGGGTCCCCCCTCCACGTTTTTACTTTTGCACCAGGGAGGAGGTGGTCCCTGGGGCTGGGAGTTTGTGACAGACCCTCTGTCAATTTAATTCTGTAGCTGTGGGGAGGTGGCAGTCCCTGGGGCATGAGAAGGGGTCCACAGGACCACCCTTATATTTATTTAGTAATTTGCCCCAGGAAGGTGGAGGCCCCAGGCCGAGGGGCTGTGACGAACCCCCTGTCTATTTAATTCTACAGTCGCAGGGAGGTGGTAGTCCCTGGGGCAAGTGGAGAGGTTCACAGTCAACCCCTTATATTTATTTAAATGTTTGTCCCGAGAAGAGGGTGGTCCCTGGGGCATAGGGGGCCATGTGCCCCCACCAGACTTTATATTCATAGCCGCAGGGAGATGGCAGTCCCTGGGGCCCGAGGGAGTCCACAGGACACTCATTATTTTTCTGTTTTCCCCGGGGAGGTGGTGGTCCATGGGGTGCAGAGGAACATGCCTCCCCCTCATATTTTATCTACTTAGTCCCGGGGAGGTGTCGGTCCCTGGTGCTTTAGTAAGCCCTAGAATGGCCCCATGCACCCCTCTGTAAAATAATATGTCCCCATGACGTGGCCCACCTGGGGGCAAAATAAAGCAGGTGTAGAAGACTGCGCTTCCTTTTAAAAAAAAACAAATCACAGCAAAAATCATGAATATTCACAATTTTAGCAATGAATTTAAAAGAAAAGCTTTTTATCCCTGGGTTTCTGCAGGAACTCAGGACCAAGGCCTGGCAGTTAGGGTAATAGTACCCTGCACTCTTCTCTTTTTTTTATTTTTTGAGACTCAGCTAAAGCAGTCAATCATATCTCTGCACGAGTTTGGCAGTATTTGCAAATTTGTTGCGACCCTATATATAAAAATGTGGATTTCCTTTAATTTCTCCTAAACTAATGAAGGATTTACACTAACTTTACAAAAAGGCTCATCTGTGGACCAGAAGCTACCTTTCTGTCAAATTTGGAGTAATTCTGTCCAGTGGTCGGGCTGTAGGCATTTCTAAAACATCTGCAGGTGTGTCTAAAGAGTCTATGGGAATTAGCATTAACACACTTGTTTTCACCCCCACTCTACCTCGGTCCCCGCTTTCAATGCACATATGACCCTTGAGACCACTTTTTTGGAAAATGTTGTAAAGATCATCAAACACTGCCAAAGATATTAGCAAGTCAAAAAATACTTTTTCTCTGGAAACTACTCTGTCTCTTCTAGCTTCCCTACATCTTTTTGCCATCTCACTCTTAGGTGACCCACAGTGCCCTGCATGTTGTTGTTGAGTGTTCTGTATGAGGTGGACATTGCCGCTTTCCCCAGTTCTTCCATCAGTAGTCGTCCCTGTTGAGGGGCGTTCTTTGGCAGCTCCTCCCCTATCAGTCCTTCTGCCTGCCAGGTGTGTCTGAGCTGTATGTACTTTAAAAATTGGGTAGGGTGCATATGGTATTCTTCTTGCAGTTTGGCAAAGAGTATGAAGTCCCCATGTTTCAGAGTGTCTCCCATTTTCAAAATGCCGTTAGTATCCCATAGGTCAAATCTGCACAGTTTTGCCAGTTCACGGAACCATGTTCCCTTCCACAGAGGCACTTCTCTGGTGATTTGGTGATCCCAGCCCATTGTGTTTATGGCTTTACTCTGTACTTCAATCACCACTTGCAATGCTGGCAGCGACTGGGCTCCTTTCCCCCATATAAATAGTGCAAGCGTGTTTTAACTTTTAGGAGGGCACATTCAAGTCAAACTGTGGGGTGGTGAAGTGGGGCATATAGCCAGTCACTGAAATTAAGTGGTCTGCCCAGTAGTACCTCTCACTGTCTGGGAGAGCGAGCCCCCCCCATTATATGACTTTTTCTGTAATGTTTTTAACGAGATTCTGGGATGGACTCCATCCCACAGTAGTTTTCTCAATTCCCCATTTATTTTATTAAATATGGTTTGGGACACCAGATAGTAGGTGTTCTGTAGTATGTAGAGAAACTTCGGGAGTGCAATCATTTTAAATAGACTTCCCATTACGAGTGAGCAGGAGCCCCCTCAATCTTATCAAGTCAGTTTGGAATTGAACAAGGACTTTCTCTATATTTTGCCTTGCGTACCTTTCACTATTAGTTGTAATGAACATCCTTAAATACCTGAAACCTGATAGGTCACACAGTGCTCAGGTGGTAGTGACGATTGGGCCTGGAGTCCCTTCAGGGCATAAAGCACAGCCTTATCCCAATTGATTTTGCATTCCAAGTGGGCCCCTTATTCACTTAAAAGATGGAGTAATGCTGGGATGGTGGTCTCTGGATTAGTGACATATAAGAGGACATTGTCAGCGAATAGCGAGATTGTTTCCTACTGCATACTTGCCTCGGCGATGCAAAACCCTCTGATGTTGTCATGTATTCGCACTGTGCAGGCCAGAGATTCCAACGTCAGAATGAACAGGAGGGGAGACAAAGGGCAGCCCTGTCTCATGCCCCTTCCAAGTGGGAAGGTCCCCGATGTTAGCCCATTAACCCTTACTGTTGCCATCGGGTCTTTATACGGCAGTGCCACCTATTTTCGGAATTGAGGACTAAATCCAAATTTAATTAGCATTTGATCCAAAAAGTGACAATGTATCTCATCAAATGCTTTCTCTGCATCTAAAGAAAAGAAAACATGGGGGGGCCATTTGTGTCTGAGTCATGGGTAGCCTGTTCTGAGTGTGTCTAAGGTGGTGGTGGGTAAACCTATTAGGCATGAACCCAGACTGGTCTCGATGGATTAGAGGTGATGCACTTTAGTAGTTGGGTAGCTAGGACTGTGGCCAGCAGTTTGGCCTCCACATTTAGAAGATAGATTGGGCAGTATAATCCACATAATTCCCTAGGTTTATCCTCCTTTGGGATGATCACTATAGTGCCCGGCGCAGATCCGGGAGGTGTTCTCCTACATCTTGAGCCTCTAGAAATAGATTCAGTGGATGTGGCCTTAGTACATTCGTTGATTTCTTGTACAGTTCTGCCAGTATTCCATTGGGACTCAGGGTCTTGCCTGGAACAACTTCAATATTGCAGCCTGCACTTCGGGTAATGTAATCTCTTTCTCCAGCTGTTCATGGGCATCCACGTCTAGTGCTGGTGTAGGAATCATGGTGAGCTAGTGACTTATGGCCTCTGTATCATGACGGGGCCTAGCCTTATAGAATTCCTTATAGTGTGAGCTAATTTCTGCACGATCAGGGCATTATTATCTTGGGCTTATCTTGTTTGATATCAAATTAAAAGTGAGAATAAATCCAACAACTTTCCAATGATGGATCTGTTATAACTAGTACAGAGAAATAGCTCTAGAACTCTTTCTGAAAGTCACCAAAATCAAATCAGCCCTGTAGTGCCCTTTACTTATTGATCAGTCTCTGGGGGCCTGAGCCAAGCTACCTTAATGAGGTGTGTAGTGGTCTGGGCTGAAACAAAGGAAGCATCTGGTGGGGGGAGAACTGCTGCAGCCAGTGCTTTAACTGGGCCGGTACTGTCCGGTACTGAGTACCAGCACTTTTTTATTTTGAGAGGGAGAGTACCTGCACTTCTGAAGAAAAATGTAATACTTTTCATTGGAGAGTACCGGCACTTCTCAGAAACAAGCAGGTACTCTGGTACAGAGTACCTGCACTTCTATTTTTCCATTTCAAGCACTGGCTGCAGAAAAGGTACATCCCTGCTTGCTAACCCAGAAGCAAGGATAAATATGGAAGTGTTGCCCAGCAAATCGGATCCCTGTTGGAAGAAAAGACTGGAGGAGGACTGCCCTGCTTAACCCCTGGTCTACAGATGAAGGGCTGCACCCACAAGGACTGCACCAGCTGCACACTTTGGGCTTTACGAAGAAAATGACTTTGCCTTGCTTCTACAGATACAAAGGAGCTGACCAGAGTACCCTGCATCAAGTTCTCCAAGAAGAGCCTAGCTGACCAGTGTCCAGTGGTCATTAGAGGACTTTGACCAGGTTCATTCTGGGAACTGTAGTCACAACTTCCAAAGAGCAACTCAAAGCTTCTAGAAACTTGGATCACATTTGTGGACACTTCAAGGATACTAAAAGGACTTCTGGAAGTAGATCCCGATGTTTGGAGGAGTTTGCAGGAACTTTGTGAAAAAGCTCCTTAAGGTGACTGACATGTCAATGAGAGCCAAGCCGATGACATCAAATGCAACCCGACCTGAATTTCAGGTTCATCCGATTGAAGCTCCAGAGCTTTTCCCTATCAACAAGACTTCTAGGAGTTGACAAGGATCTTGTGCTGAGCCAAGCTGACGATGTTGCATCACATGCCGGCCTGAAGAGGAGCCTCGACTGATGATGAGAGTAAAAGCTCCAAAAAAGAGACAAAGGACCTACTTACAAGTTTGGCCATTGTACCACCGGACCGCCATGTTGACGTTCCTGAAAAGACCATCACACTGGCAGCTCCCCAGACCACTGTATCATGAGTTATACAGGCAGGACCACCGACCGCCAAGCAAAAAGGAAGACTGCCAGCGACACAGAAGTGTGGATATAGGTGGTCCGACCTCCAGCGCTATCAGTGCAACGGCCAACCGGCAAGAATATTACAATCACACAGTCACATGGTGGTCTTCATGTGGTGGTCAGCCAATGGTGGTTGACCATTGGGGTCAGTTTGGGGTCAGCAAAGTAACAGACAACTACACATTATTATAGACATTCAAAAACAACACAGCTGACACACATTGGCCAAGTGGACACACCTGCAAAGCACACTATAATACACACCCCTTCACAGACACACATATCACAATCCTTTGCATTTCCACTGCATGACAAAGAAGCCCAAGCACCTTTTTTGTAGAGTACTTAGATTAGGCACCACTTTTTTACCATCCCACCGAACACGCTGCACACACTTTTGTCCATTCAATCCCATTGCACTCCCCCTGTTAAGTAAGTCCCTGTCACCTTTATTTATATTTCCACATTAAAAATCCCTGTTTTTCTGAAGATAAGTTAAGAGTCATATAGGATTAAATCATAAGAGTAGAGCCACAAATGTTTGAAGTACAAGTCAAGCACACTCTCTCAGTCAGAAAACTGCAATGTGGGCCAGGATAGTCGACAGAGTGAATGCTGTAGGCATCACTCTCTGCACAAAGGAAGATATTAGGGAGAGGTGGACCAAGTCCATTTCCTGGTCTCCAGGTATCACCTGCAGGCCAATAAGACTGGCGGTGGCCATCCAGGTGCTCCATTAATAGTCTTTCCTTGAGAAGGGGAAGGTCATGGCCATCCTGCATCCTGAGGGCTTGACAGGAATACCTGAGGCAGTGGAATGGTAAGTTACAACACAAAAACTGTCACAGAAATGCAATGTCAATCATGCTCACAGGTCATCTTTACCCACTGTCTTGTTCACGTACCTCACAAACATTCAAGATCCAGAGTATCTGAGTTTAAACACTGTCAATGTGTATCATTGAGCCCAACATCGAGGTTACCAAGGGCCATCTCATGCCATATTTCCAAATGGGGCCTGGAAATCTCACAATCACAAACACACATCCCAGGATCCATGGTATGTCCCAAAATGAAAATGTATGTTCAAACCTTATACAGCCTGCATACAGATATGTAATACACTACAGTTGCCAAGTGTTGGGAGCAGAGAGAGTGATTTGCCTGCAACCCCCAGCAGGCCCTGTATCAGGAACTCCAGCCACCAGCCCAGTGTTTACTTGTCCAAGGACCCCTGTTTGTCAACTACCAAATGAAGTTTAATCACCTGGGTAGATAACATTTGTCAAGTGTATATAGTAGAGAGAGTGACTGGACTGGAACTCCCACTAGGTCCTATTTCAGGAATTCCAACCACCAGCACAGTAGTCACATGCCCCAAAACATCTGTTAGTGAACTCTCAAATGAGGTTTACTCACCTGGGAGATAACATTTGTCAATTGTGTGTAGCAGAGAAAGTGACCTGCCTGGAGCTCTCAACAGGCCCTGTTCCAATACAACTGTTAGTGAAC
Source organism: Pleurodeles waltl (assembly GCF_031143425.1). Lineage (NCBI taxonomy): Eukaryota > Metazoa > Chordata > Amphibia > Caudata > Salamandridae > Pleurodeles > Pleurodeles waltl. Next base: position 837,600,181 of record NC_090437.1, read on the forward strand.
TCTCAAATCAAGTTTACTCACCTGGGAGGAAAACATTTGGCAGGTGTGTGTAGTAGAGAGTGTGACCTGACTGCAACTTCCAGCAGGCTTAAATAAGAACCTCCAGCCACCAGCCCAGTGTTGACTTGTCCAAAGACCCCTGTTTGTTAACTCCCAAATTAAGTTTACTCACCTGGGGAGTTAACATATGTCAAGTGTGTGTACTAGAAAGAGTGACCTGACTTCAAGTCTCAACAGGCCCTGTTTCAGGAACTCCAATCCCCAGCACAGTCGTCACATGCCCCAAAACATCTGTTAGTGAACTCTCAAATGAAGTTTACTCACCTGGGGAGATAACATTTGTCAATTGTGTGTAGTAGAGAAAGTGACCTGCCTGCAACTCCCAGCAGGCCCTGTTTCAGTAACGCCAACCGCCAGCACAGTGGTCATAAACCCCAATACATCTATTAGTGAACTCTCCACTGAAGTTTACCGATCTGGGGGGATAACATTTGTCAAGTGTGTGTAGTAGAGAGAGTTACCTGACTACAGCTCCCAGCAGGCCCTGTTTCAGGAACTATAACCTCCAGCACAGTGTTCACAACCCCCGGTTTGTTAACTCACTAATGAAGTGTACTTACCTTAGAATGGTCAAGCACAGCTCATGCTCAAATTGGAGACATGTTTGTCTACCTAGCTCAATCTTGATATGCTATGCCAACATGAAACTATTCACGACAGGAATGACCCCTTACTCATTGTGTACAACTGATCCATCGCCAAATTGGCAGCAGCAGACATATTGACACATCACTGTGCACATAATGCCTCCAGTCACACATACAACAAAGTCCTCAACTAAGCCTCAAAATGGTCAAAGCCATATATTGCCTCTTCCTTCTGGGGTCCTGCATTCCCCAACTAGGAGTGCCCCCCCAGAATACAACAGGGTAGGGGCACTGTTAGCAGTAGCCCCTCCCTCCAGGTCAGGGGGGACACCCTGAACCTGGCGTTGCAGTCAAGGGTCTGCATCCTTAGATTGAACTGGGATCAGGGATGAGTCTCTCCCTCCACTGCCCCTACTCCCAGGGTTCTGCACCCCCCCACCATGGAGAGTACCCCTAGAAGTCACACCAGGGGGGTGATTGGGCAAACTACCCCCCCTTCAGGTCAAGGTTTACCCCCTGCAATTGATCCTCCAGTCTAGGGTCTGTACCCTCATACTGGATCACTGCCTGGCAACCCAGGACTTCCTGGTGGGCACACCTACCCCCATCAGGTCAGGGTTTACCTCCTGAACCTGACCATCCAGCCGAGAGTCACCACCCTGCGGATGAACCACTGCCTTGCGCACTAGGGCTTCCTTGGGAGCACAACTACTCCCCATGAGGTCAGGGTTTAACCCCTGAACCTGATTATCCAATCCAGAGTCACCACCCTGAGGTTGAAACATTGCCTGACACATCCAGGACTTCCTGGGGGGCACACCTACCCCCGACAAGGGATGCACCTTCCCCAAGGGCCACACAAGAGTCTGGCTGGTGCAGGACTCCTGACCCTTGCCCATCTGGCAGAGTGTGGATTCTTCCCAAACTAGAAATGGACTCACCAAGGTTATTCCTGGGGTACTCCGATCTCAGAGCCAACCCCTGACCCTCCAGGTTCTCCACTGGGGCCCGCAACCCCCTCTTAACCCTCTGCCTGGACTTCTGCACCCCCTCACTAGGAGTGGTACTGCTAGACACCAGAACTGGTGGGACGCTGGCTACAGCTGCCCCCCCAAGTTCTCCTGACACTGTGGTAGCCCCCATGTTAATCAATGAGAGAGATAGGCCTTGAAAAACGAATTTGGCAGTATTTCATGGTCAGGACATATAAAAAACATATGACCCTGCAAAAGGGAAAAAGTCCAACACCATCATATAACATCTGTGCCCTACAACACACTACACTGGTGGTTGTGTAGTAGGACCAACACAACAAGGCAGAATAAGGATGTTTGTGATGATCATACACAGTATTTCAAGCCTCCAAAATGGGGGATGCCTTACCTTCTCCACTGGACATTAGGAACTGCCTGTGACCGCCGGCCAAAGTCGTCTGCACAGTAGGTGGTTCCAACCGTGGCAGACACAGTCCTAGGTTAACAATGTAGCCTATGGCGGTCGAGGCCCAATGGCTGTGTCCGTCAGTGATGATGACCGCCTACGTGTCATACGTGTTCGCCATGTTCTGCTAAATCAGTCACTTGACTCCTGACACTGCTGTCAGCAACACCTCTATTACTTCAGCTGGTGTGTGCCACCTCTGGGAGCAATCATGCTATGACCAAAAGGTGAAAGGGCCCCTGCCTTTTCTCCAGAGGAGCTTGAGAGGCTTGTGAATGAGGTCTTTCCCCCATAAGGACAGCTCTATAGCTTACCAGTGGAGCAGTTAAGTACATCTGTGCACAACTTACTCTGTTTGACACCATCCTTTCCCTCCGCACAGGCTGCAATGTGCCACTGTGTGCCAGGTAGACTTCTTGTGTGTCTGTTGTTACAGTCTGTGTTGCATCAATGGGATGTACATGGTGCAGGTATTGGTGGCCAGTACTATATGTTATGCTCATTCACATTGCGTTGTGTGATGTTTTTAGGGTCCTAGATCCTCATTGTATTGGATGCACATAACTAGGCAAGGAGACTTTACTGCCATCCAATGACATTTCTTTCTTTCTGATGGTTGTAATGTTAGATACCATGTATGTGCATGACAGCATGAGGCTCTGTATGTATCTTGCCTGAGTCATTTTAGGATCTTGTAAGCAATGTGTATAGTGCCATAGATCTTTCACCCTACATCTGGCCTTGACAGACTGTTGTCTAGAAGGCATATCAAGACTCACTCTGCCACACAAACCACATTGCCGATGGCCACACGATGTACTGTCATGCATGGAAGTGATAAAAATGTAAATGACATATAGGTTCTGTATGCTCAGTCTGCAGAGACTAGGGCATGTCAAATGTATTTCCCAGTATAGGACATAGTACAGGCTGTGGAAGGGGCACTGTAGCTATGCAACTGTTGCACTGTGCCCACTCAGTGTACACCAGCAGATCCTGTCATGTGGCCAATATGAGGCTCTAGTTATAATAATTGCCAATGAAGGTCTCAGTCCATTGACTAGATTATGAATGGGTTACTGAGGTAAATCCATGAACTAGTCCATATGTGCATTTTACCTTATTGTCAATGTGTATCTTTGGCTCATGGCAGGTTCTTACTGCCACAGCTCTGTTGCCACCTCACAGAAGTCATATTTGTCATGTACAGAATAATTGCACAAATGACAGACCTACAGTGCAGACAGTGTGTAGGTATCTTGGAGGCCATGGCATGTTACTCAAGAGCTCGGTTACAAAACAGAAATTGTACAATGCATGCCTTTGTATGTTGGAGGCCATATCTGTGGTTTAGACACATATGTCCAAAGGAGTGTTCTGTGGTACAGGTACAAACAACAGAACCCCAACTGAAGTAGCATGAACCCTTATTTGGCAGGCCACATGTCTACACATGCATAGGGAAGACACTGTCTGTATCCACCATGCCAGCCCCTTTATTGCCACTCAAGTTTAAGGATGAAGTCTGTACTATGGAAGTTGCCTGTAGGGACTGTATGCAGTGAGTCAATCTTGTAGAGTGTAACTGTGTTGGTCTAGTCAGGCCTAAGGAGTTTACCCTTCAGAAGCCACATATGTGTGTAGTGTTTCATTGTGGCTCACATCATAGTACATGTTGCTGGAGCATGGGCTACCTGATGTCATTAGGCTTGCTTAGTCATGTAGGCCATGAGCAGGGTAGCTGGTTAGTCTGCCGATGGATTCAAAAGTGTGTAATCATATCCCAGTACTTGTTGGCATGTGAGCTTTACACTTGTGGTGTATTGACAAATTGGCCATTTGACATGTGACATGTGTGACACAACCATTTGGGCAAAAACTTGTGATTGTAATTGCTTGATTTGTCTTTTGAAGCCATACAGGTAAACACCCATCATAAGGAGATATGGAGAACCATAACCCAGAAGCTGCAGACCCTGGGGGTTCACAGCTGGGGGACTGCCCACTGTGGCAAGAGATTGGAGGACCTGAGACTCTGGGCCCAGAAGATCACGGTGGTCCAGCTGGGGCTGTCCTCTCAAGATGGGTGGGGCGCATGTCTGACCATGACCCCCTTATTGGGCCACAACCTGGTGGGGGCATACTCAGACCTTGATGGGAGTTTGACAGGAACACATCAGCCACAAGGGAGTGGGTACAGGGCTTGTTCCTGCCTGTCAAATTGCCAAGTTAATTTGCTGGACTCTGAAATCTCCCCCTGACATTTAGTGATGAGTTATGTGTGACACAGTAGATGAGTAACTGTTTGTGTAGATATGTGATTTGGAGCATACTGATGTGCCTTGCCTATTGGACCAGGGACCTGGGACACATCTGTGTACAATCAACAAACGATTTGCTCTCCAGGGACCAGACATGGCTGGGTACATTGATCACTAAAGTAATCTTTGTTGTTGTAGTTGGTGTAAATTCTACGCTACAGACCACTACTCCTCAGTGTTGCAGGTCAAAGACAAAAGAAGTAATGAATTACTGTCCTCAGTCATGTGCCTGGTCAAATGAGTAAATTGGCATCTGCCCCCAAGGGGCCACTTGTCATCAGTGTGAGATAAGTTCTGGTGCCTCACAACTGTCTGTAATGTGAAGCTTGTCATCATACATGTGACAGGGCACACAATGATCTTTGCGTGAAACTACAGATCAATACTTCCTATTGGTAAGTGGGCATTTGTCCATTGACATGATTTATGTGCCATTAATGTTACCAACATTCCATGTGCTAACATGTTAGCATGTGTCCCTTTCCTCTGTTGACAAAATGCATACGCTGCTGTTTCAGGCATGGTCTAATTGTGTTCATGGATAATTTCTGTATTCCCTCACATATGTGCATGACAATCTGCATTTGGAATAGGACATTTGTAATGGGTCTACATTTCATGTGGTGCTACAGACAGGAGTGTGTCACCATTGGTTGTTAGCTCACACATACCCTCACCCAGCATAGCATGTCATTTGGAATGTACAACTGCAGTAGCAATGAGGGGCATGATGTGTAGAACTAGAGTTTTTACACACAATGTACATGTTCATGCCATTGATGTGGCATCATGTGGAAAAGTGCACTGCACATGTATAATGTTGAAGGTTTGTTACCTGACTGTTGGCATGCATCATGGAGAGAGAATAACATGTGGTTGGGGACAACCATTCATCCACAGACGTGGGTTTGCAGGGCCAAAATGGGACAGTGATGTAGCTTCCCATTGGGCAACATGTTGAGGGCCTTCTACAAGTACTCTCAAATCTCTAGGCCTCTCCTACATACAAAGGACTAATGGCGTCAACTGAGGCAATTAGAGTATGTCATTGTAAGGGATGCCAGACATTAGTGGTGATTTCCCTGGGGCTTGCTGATTCATTGTGTTTTGAATTGTCCAAACATATCTACCTGACAATTTGCCTACAGTGTACATGTCCATGCCAAATGTGTAGCATATCTGAGCAACATTAGTACTACCTCCATGACTCCATTAGGACAAATTTGACATGGTGAAGTGCGCATTGTTGATATGTTTCAAGTGTGACATGAGCATTTCCAGGACGCCTTATCCGGGCTACTGTACTGGTGTTAGCAACATGGTAAGTTAAAGGAGCATCATTTATTTTTGTTGTTTTATTGTGTGTGTGACAAATAGATGTCTGCATGACCTTGTGTGGGATCTGTGGGAATTAACCTGGAATTGGCCAACTATTGTGTGACTATGGGTAATTGAGGTATGCTCCATAAGGCAAAGCATTGATGGTGAGGTGAACTTCTACTTGTCCAATGGTTGCTGTGATTGCACTTCTTCAGCCATACAATTGTTCTTTTCTGAGATCCTGATTTTCCTGTGGGCAATTATTGGCAGTTCAGATGGCATGCATGCATATGGTATAGTACATGTAGGAGGCTCTTTGATGTAGTTTGTTGCTAGGGCCTACTTGATGTCATGGCAATGTTTGCTAATCATAGCTGTTTTTCAAGTGTGATGAGGAACATGTGGTGACCCTTTTTCTCTTTGTATTTGCAGCATCAGCCCAGGCAAGCAAGGGAGACCGGACACAACCAAGTGGGGAAGCATCTGACCACGCTACCTCCTGTCATGACACCACTGCCATGGAGGGCCCAATGGCCCAGACGGTAAAGGGAGTGCCACGGAGGAGACAGGATCACCGTCATCATTGTCGGATTCTTCCTCCCAGGGCCACTTTCTAATGGTGGTGTACCCATCAGGTTATGTTCCAGTATCATCTTTGTCTGCCACTACCAAGTTCATTTTCCACCCTCCCTGTTGCTCCCCACCCAGTTGGCTGGGCCCACTCACCCAAGAGGGTGGGCATCTCCTTTGCCTCAGGCACCTCAGGCCAAACCTTTTACCCCTGCTGCCCTGAATAAGGAGGCTTTTGACCTCCTGAGGAGTATCTCTGTGGGGTAGACTGCCATTGTGAATGCCAGCCAGGGACTGGCCAGCCAACTTCAGCAGACCAAAGCTTTCCTTGAAGGCATTTAAAGTGCCATGTCTGGTCGACAGAGATCTTTTGAGACTCTGGTATCCTCACTGATGGCAGTCAGTTACCCCTCAAATTCCTCCCCCCCCACCTCCACCTCCCTCTTCCCAGTCCAAATTCCCTATTTCTCTGCCTGTCCAAAAGCACACAGACACATCTACATGCACCCACCTCTACACTCACACGCAGCGCACATCGACACAAACACCACAAGACACACTGGCATGCAGGCACTCAACATACACCCACAAACATCAGCCACTACTTCACCAGACACCCCCACAGCCCTCACTGACACACACATCACATCCGGCATACCCACAGACACCACCACAACAGCCAGTGACACATCCACCATACCCACCATGCACAGTGACACCAGCACAACACCCACAGACACATCCAGCACATCAACCATACCTGCAGACACAACCCCAACACACATAGACACATTCACCACATCCAGCATACCCAGAGACACCACCACAACAGCCAGTGACACATCCACCACACCCACCATACACAGAGACACCAGCACAACATCCACAGACACATCCAGAACATCAACCATACCTGCAGACACAAACCCATCACATATAGACACATCCACTACATCCAACATACCCACAGACACTACCCCAACAGACACATCCACCAAATTCAGCACACCTGCAGACACCACCTCAACAGACACACAAACACACCCCACATCCAGCATACCCACATACACCACCCCAAAGGACACACACACATCCACCGCTCCCACATCACCCAGGACCTCCACCTCCCGGCCCCCAAGACATGCAAACACCCACATTCACACACATAACGGACACATTCATATGGGGTGTCATTGTATTTGTATCGAAATGGGGTGTCATTTGCATATGTTTGGTATGGTAAGTATTTCATCTTTTGTTGTCCAATGTCAGCATGAATGGTATTAGACTTGTCCCCATGATATGGATTGTACATTCGTCTCATGTGTGGAAGGTGGAGTTTTTCTTTGTCCACACATGGAGGGTGTTCAATTATGCTAGCTTCCTCTGCATTTGACTGATCATGTGTCCATTTTCTTGTGTGTACCTTGCAGCTACTTCATGTAGATGTCTGGCCCTGGCTGTTGCTGTTGTATTTGCTTCCTTGACTTGCACTTCTACATTATGCAGATAGGCATGTCACTTGGCTCTACTATTTTTTGCCCCTGAGATACATGAAGGGCCAGTTCCTGTGCAAATGTTGTTCTAGGGGTATGTGCAAAGTGGAATATTTCCCAGGCAGAAAGTAAAATTTTGACCGAGGCCTACGGCTCAGTGCATCCGACTTGGGTTCCATTGCAATCAGCTTCAAACTTTGTCCCGGCCAAGTGCGACCAGATGCCCACGGTTGGTGTTTTTTGTTTTTACCCACTAGAAAGCACATGTTTACATTTAATCTTTAAATATTCATATCTCCAGTTCCCTACATTGTATTTTTGTCACTGTGGTGTCATTCTAAAGACAAAAATATTTCCTATGTTTTATGAATTGGTGTTGGATTTTTATTGTGTGTTAATTGATATTAAATGCTTTACACTCCTATTTCCTAAGTTGAGCTTAATTGCTTGTGGACCAAGCTACCAAGGGTTTAGCAAGGATTCATTTATTAAGACCTTGACTGGACCTAGTGAGGGATTGTAGCCTGTTACTAAGTGAGGCATCTACCTGCCCTTACTGATAATCCACTTTCCAACAATGTCCAGCTGCATCAACGTGTAAAAGAGATATACCCCTTTTCGTCTTTATTGCTCTTTAGCAATGTTAGGTTTTGTTGTTGTTTTTTTCTAGTGAATTATTCTCATTATCTAAAAAGAACATCAGTTTTTCCTGTTGGCCTCAAATCATTATTTTATTGTCTACAATTCATATTTGCTGCATTCACAATATTTTCTCCTCCTAAAAAGGATTTTTACAACAAAATACCCTTTCTTTAAAGAAATGTTAGGCTCGATTTTTAAAAATGTAAAAATAACATTTTCCCAAAGCCCTAGAGTGGTTTAGAAAAGGCCCCTTAAATTGCTCAATACTACATCTACATTGTGTTATATATATAAATGTGTATATTTGTCATTTCTAAATAACCAGTAATCTGCTGCATGATTTTCAGAGTCCAAAATGTGTGTCCTAGATCAATTGGGTCATTACTTACTAGAAATGCTCCATATGGAAGACTGTGCTTCTGGAAATTAGCCGTTGTTAATCGGTCACCAGTGCCCACCATTTAGGCAATTGTGAGATGAGAATCTTAAGTGAACTGCCAGACTGCCATAAATTTTGATAAGTGATTTTGTTTTAGGAACAAAGACAGTGGCGGCTCCTTCATTAGAGCAGAGGAGCGTCTCGCCACTGCCAGCAGCAGAAGCTCTAATCCTTTCAGAACAAAAGGATAATAAACATTATTTATTATCCTTTCATTCTGGAAAAAGTGGTGCCAAGGGGGTGACAAGCAGCGAGGGGGAGTGCTCAGCACTCTCCCCAAAACTGCGCATGCACGTTTGGCTGGCTCTCTCGGACGGGCTAAACACACATGCGCAGTAGGCTCTCTCTAGCCCAGCAACACAGTTGCCAGGTTCGAGAGAGCCTGCACAGGCTCCCAGTCTGTCTGCGAGTGCCCTGGCTGGGTGCTCCCAGCCAGTCCTGATGCTGCTCTGAGCAGCATCAGGATTGGCTGCAGGGCAGGCTGGAAGCCTGTGCCTGCCTGCAGCGATTGGAGCAAGAGGAGCAGCGCAGCAGTGGAGAATGTACGTTTTTAAAAATGTTTAAATATTTAAATTTACCCCCCGCTACCACCTCCCTCTCTACCTCCCTCTTCCCCATTGTGTTGCATCCACTCCGCCCCTTATTAGTGCTGCAAGCCGCATTGCCTATTTGATTAAAAAACCTAGGTGTAGTAAATAGCTTATTTCTAGTCACGATAATGTTTGTTTTCACTGTTGATGCGACTTACTGTGTTCTTACTGTGTTCAATTGCACTGATCTCAAACCAGCAAAGAAATCAGAATCTAGAAGAATTACGAGACTTTTAGCTTTGTTTTTAAGTACTCCTGTCACATTATTTAAATGGAATAGGGTTTTTCCGGATGCTCCACACAAAGTGAACCTGACACTGAGCACTGTAAAACATACATATTTTAAAACATACTATCTTTTACAACATGTGCTTACTGGTATGTCTGTGTTCTTTCATGATGCAAAACTGTAGGTTTATCCAGACTGTACTGTATTATTTCTGCATGTAGAGATGCCAGGATGATTTGACTGGCGTTTCAGTGATTCCTTGTGTGACAAAATAGTATTTATTGGAGAACTGCTTGTAAATATTGTTATTTTAATACATATTTTCAAAACCAACAAGTTCCATTTTGTATAAGGACCTAAAAATGCAACATTATGTGCCTCATATATTGTTTTTAACTAAAGAATGTGCCATGTAGTTGGTCTCTATTTTCCGTATTAGTCAACTCTCTCACATTATTTGGTCTTACACTGCTAACACATTTCTGTGGCACTGTGTTTAGAACTTGCGTGCTGTATCCTATCGTACCATGACACAATTGCTCATTATTTCTAATCTCTGATTACGAATATATTTACCTTTTCTGTTTCACTGTATTATTCAATGAGTTCCTGGCTAGCCTGTCTCATCCAGGCCTTCACATTTTCCTCTCAGTAGGCTACATATAACCAGGAGCTTTAGATGGAAGAGTACAGATATTTAGATTCCTGATAAACAATAAGGCCCTTATTCATACTTTTTGGTGCAAAACTGCACTAACGTAGATTTGCACCAAAAAGTTTAGCACCGGCTTGAACCATTTCTGTGCACCAGCCGAGCACCATATTTATGCAATGGTGCAAGCCAGTGCAAAGTGTAGGCTAGGGTAAAAAAAAAAAATATGACTTCAGTCGGGTGGGGCTGGCGGTATAGAAGAAGTGGGTTTAGCACCAAAAAATGACTTTAGGCAGGTTAGAGTAACAAAAAATTACTCTAACCAGATTAGCGTCATTTTATGGTGCTAAACTTGCCATGCCACATGAGTCCTGCCTTAGAAAAGGCAGGAGCCATGCCCACCACCCTAATGGCCAGCACAGGGGACAAGGGTCCCCTGGGCATGGCCACTGCACCATGTGCCATGTATGGGGGCCCAGTTCAGGACCCCCATGGCACTTTAAAAAATAAAATGTAATACTTACCTGTACTTATCTGTACTTACCTGGGATGGGGTCCCCCATCCTCCGCAGTTCCTCTGGTGTGGGTGGAAGTGCCCCTGGGTCCTGGGGAGGACACCTGAGGCTTATTCCATGGTGTTCTACCATGGAAATAGGCCCATAGGTGTCGTAGTTTGGACTCTTGCTCTGGGCAAGACTGCTGGTTAAAGGATGACAGTACTTTTGTTTGTAGGCGACTATGCCTTTCCTACAACAAGTCGCAACTGTTATCCCAACCTAACCGGCTCACTAGCAGCACCTCACCAGAAACACAAAAGTAAAAGGTGATTTGTGGCCGCCTTCACTACACAGGCCCCTAACGCCTGCCCTGACCCAGGAGTTAAAAAACGGGACATAGCAAGCTTTGCACCATTTTTTGACCCCCTCCTCCCTCCCGTGCACCATTTTTGCACGGGAGTATAAATATGGCGTTAAGGCCATAGAGTCATTTTTTGCACAGGAACGCCAACCTTGCATCTCATTAAGGCAAGGTAGGTTTCCACTTCAAATAAATGACTTTAACTCCATAAATTTGACGAAAGACAGAACTCGCACCAAAGTATAAATATGGAGTTAGTTTTACACTGAATTAGAGTAAAGAAAAATGATGCTAATGCGGTGCAAACAGAGTATAAATATGCCCCTAAGTGTCCTTCTTTAGACAAACAAGCACTGGCAAAGCAAATCAGTCTTACTCTGCTAACGCTGCGAGTTCACTGTTTTCTGCTTTGACAATGCTTTTCAATGTGGGCTGGCATAGGCAAAGTCAAAAGTGGTGAATGATATCTTGGAATTGTATGTGATATACTTTTAAGATGGCTGTCAAGATGCATGTAGCATATAGATAGATAGATCTTCTTGTAAGTATAGAGTATAACATCTTGTAACAAATTTGTATACACTTTTGAGAAGACTTCTATGTTTGAAGTATAACGTGACCGCTATCGTAGATGTGTTAAACAAGATGATCACTTATCACGTTTGGCTTTACAAATGCCAGTGCAATTTTATAAGCATTCAGCATTTGCAAAGCTAGTTTTGGCAAGTGGAGCAGCAGAGGAGAGGCGGAAGAGGGGAGAAAGGAAGGAAGTGAAGGGGAGGGGAGATGGGAAGGAAAGAAAGAAAAGTTGTGCTTGAAAGTGAGAGAAGGTATCAGGACATCCACTCGGAGTTTTAAGCACAAATGTACATGGCGTAGGGTCCCAGGATGCATCAGAAATGCTGAAACATCCAAGGGAAGGATGCCACAATGCATCATCCCATAAAGTAACGCATTGCTGAAGTTGGGCTTAGAACTAGCGCAACTTCAGCAATGCATCAAAAACACACAGACTATACATCATTTCTGACTGATGCAAGTAGTCTTATGTGTAGAGAGCAGAGCAGTGTAATAGAGTATTGCTACAGGATATGTTGATATTTCTGGTGCCATGGTCCCAGGTTGGTCAAGGGATCCTACAACATGATTGTTACACGTTTAGGCCTTCTACTGGTTGAGGTGATGTGATTTTATAAGTTATTACTGTGTGTAAAGTGACTTCAGATGGTCGGAACCCTATTAAAAGGGCACAGCATCATTTCCACATTTCAGGCTAAAAGTGACACATGGGAAACCTTGAAAATATCACTGAGTCAATCCTAACTGATCTTTTTTTACAAAGGTAAGCTAACCCTGCATAAATTATAACCTGAGTGGTGCAGTCGGTTCCATCGCAGGTGTTTTTTGATGCAGGCCAGCAAAAACGGATGCATTTAGCCTTATAAGTTGTTTTGTAATTACAGGGCAATATGGAGCAGAGGATGTGCTTCCGATGCGTCAAAAAAAACACAATGACGTGCAAGCTTCATATAAATATGCCTCTGAGACGATAAGGAAATATTAGGCACAAGGAAATAAATCAAGGAGTTATTTTTAGAGTCTGAAAAGTCAGTTTCCAGTCATTATTTGTAACATATGATCTGTGGGTTGATGATCTTGTCACCCTAGAATGAGCTTTCTTCATTTGCGGTATATCAGCGTTCGTGTTCATTTGGGCCAGGAAAGTCTGAAGGAAGAGCTTGGTTTCAGCTTACTCCGGCACATGTGCTGATGTTGTTGCTGATTCATCTAATGACACAACATTTTGCTAACTTCAACCTCAGAACTAGAACTGTATGGTCCTCTTGTGTTCAATACACAGAAGGAGCTCCTGTCCTTCAGACGTTGACTTGTTTGGGTTACCTTTCTTTAACAATTACTGAGAAATAATGTTATTGTCATAGCGGATCACTCCAGAGGAGCATTTCTCTAGCCTCGTTATGGTATTGACTAATAGGTGTATTATTCCACGGAGAGGTTCTATTGCACTGCATGAAGCGCATTGTATTCAGGAGCAGCTATAAGGGACTATTTAGTATCTGCTGAAATACCCTCGAAAGAAGGTTTCTGTCCTCTAAAAATCATACATCCGAAGTTAAAAATAATCGCGTTTTTTAAATTTGATGTAAGTAAGTAGAATGCCCTAGAATAATTGCTTGGACGGGATTTAGTATGTCGATGACTCCTTCCCTCTTTGTTGAAGTTACTGTGAAGTTATTATTGCCATTTGGCTTAGTACCGAACCTCACCTATTTCAACATTAGTTAAATAGAAATGTTTCTACTGACCACGTTGAACAGGCTCTTTATCGCTGTAAAGGGAGGAAAGCTGCGGAGCCAGTGAGGTCGCCTAATTTGGGTTGACGAACAATGCAGTAGCATAGCTTGAAAACATGCTCATTTATCTACAATTTGTTATATCCGTATGAAATGTAAACATAGGCTCCCTCTGTATACACGACGCTGATTTTATATTGAACTAATTAACTTGTAAATGTTTATGATCCTCGGTTAAAAATGTAATGCATTTTATATTGCTTTGTATTTTTATGCATAGTGCTTCATCTACTTTATCCACTTAAAAAAATTTAATGAATAAAAAAATAATTATGAGGCCGTATTGAATAGGTTGCTATGTTTATTTGTGCAAAAGAAAGTAATGTTCCTTCGAAGTGAGAAAACAAATCGTTTTTTTCAAAGTGAACTCCAGACATGTAATTTATGGTATATTCACATCTTACGTAAAGTAGGTATTTCCTTTCCTATCTGTTTGTTTTTAGTGACGAAAAAGTGTCTCCAGGCCAGTTGGCCTGACAATGACATGCTTCTATGATTTATTTTTGGCAGCCTTTGCTTTTAGAATTCGTGGTTCACTCTCCTTTACCCTTAGCAGCTTCATTCACTGTTTCGATGACCTACGGGGCCGCCATTCAGTTGCTGGATTGTCAGTCATCACAATGTTGGAGGGGGCTGTGCACAAACCAAGTTCCCTAGCAACAAAATACTATTTTATTTTTCCATTACTCACTGCAATGTATACTTTCCTCTGCACATGTTTTTGTGAGTGATGCCTTTTCTGTACCGGACATTGGCGCTGGTGGAGACCTTTACTAGGACATTATACAAATTAGTATATTAAATGTTTTAATTAAAAATTTTAGGAGTTGGAATAGTAAATCTCACCCCTCCAAAGTCCACACTTTGTTGCTCAAGAGCACTAAGCAGGAAGATCGGCCAGATTAGAAAACCATGAACTGAGCTGGGAGCCAAGAGCACTTTGCATATTCAAGTTCTCAAGATTATACCTCCCGTGTTAAAGGCAAAACTACAAGCCAGAATGCAGCCAGTGCATGCTAAAATTCCAGGAATAGCTGCAGAATTCACTAATCGCATGGATCTACAAGTCTGTTATGGATAGATAAGTGAGTTAGGCATTCACTGCTGAGATATATATGTGAAAAATGCAGACAAAGATTCAATTTTCAGCATGGGTGACTTATCTGTTCATACTATGAGGTTCGGAGTATCATTAATTTGAAGGTAAAGCAATATCTGGTATTTACAGAACTTGACAATGACTGCAGTAAAAAGCTTTTGATGGCACGCTTTGAGAATAACACTTCTGCTGTTTTGGAATCCCACCCTGCTTTGGCACCTCAACACCCTCATCAGTGTTATCATTGATGTTTCTTTCACATTTCAATCAGAAGTGAGAGTGTCAGTGGTGGCTGGAAAAATACGAAAGTGGTGGGGTGAGAGAAGTCCCCACTACATCCCAAAACACATACATAAAACGAGCGTGCAAAATAAAAACACTTGCATGCATTAAAATAACATTAAAAATAAAATAAATGTTCTTACCTGGGCTGAGTCCTCTGTGTCCTTTGAAGTCTGTGGCTCAGACGGGCATGAGTGGAAGAGGTAACTTCCCTAAGTAATCCAGTTGCTGCTCTCGTGCTGTTAACTAGCAAAAGAGCAGCATCAGGATTGTAAGGAGCGGGCTAGCTAGATGCTCTTGCAGGCCCTGCAGGCATGGGTTAATCATCACCCAGCTATCTAAGACAGATGGGTGGGGAGCTTCAAAATGCATGCGTCAGTTTGGCCCGCACAAGACAGCTGACCAATCTGACATACACACTTTGCAGTGTCTGGCAAGCCACTGCTCTGGTCCTCCATGCAGCAGAGGACACACCCCTCATTTCTCCCTGCTCCATGGCAGGCTGATGACTGTGGCACACCTTGTAAAAAATAAAAATGGCAATGACATAATTTAATTGTCATTTTAATGTTCACATTGATTTAGCACAGCTTGCAATTGGCGGGGGGACGCTCCCCCACCCTCATAAACAAAACACAGCTGGAGTACATGGTGGACCAATCATTCAGCCTAGAAATAGCATGAGCAGTTGTAACATTACTGAATCAACAGGGATTCAGTACCACAAGCAATTAAGTGTTTTTTTTTGCCAACTGCAACGAATTGCTTATTAAAAAAAGAGTGCATGGCTTCCACCATATGGTGCTTTGCACGCTGCCACAATTACTAAATTACATTGGTGGTGTTTCTTTGTGATGTTTTGCAGCCTAGAATAATCGGAGCATTATCATGCAGGTTTGTATTCTAGTCTATATTTTATGTAAAGGTCCTTTTGAACTTGGCTCTCTCCGTCCATATTGTTTATCTTTGGGTTACAGGTACCTTATGTTTCACATGGTTAGGCATTTTGTAGCAATTTCTGTCATTTCATAGTTTTTAGCTAGCCAAATTTTCAATTGTTATTGGTCGTTGTTTTCAAAGTGTGTTATTTTTTTTGTTAGAAAATTTGTGGCATAATGTCTGTGTTTGCGTGTGTCTTCCATAGTGAATAAGAAAAAAGAATAATTTTCTATAAAAACAATATTGCATAATTTACAGGGTTCTGCTGTTTGTCTCTCTATGCATAGCCAATAATTACTGTATTTGTGTGCCATGTGTCTGTTTTGTGTTTTGGTTATTTATTCTCATTCTGAAATACAATTCCTTTAGTAACAGCATCAATTTTGTCTGGCAAGAATGAATGGCCAATGTAATATAATCGACATTTGGTAACTCAGTTTTTAATCCATTAATGCACTCATTCATCCATATGACCATTGACTCATTCTCAGTTTCACCCACTCAACTTCCTACACAAACACACGCACGTACACACATGCACAAACTCACCAATTAAGGAAGGAACACTTTCTCTTAGAAAATAGTCAACGGTTGGTAGTTCTTTTTAGAAATTCCAAAATGTTGCCTATCACCACTCATAACTTAGAAACATGTTGCCTATCCGGACTCATAAAGGGTTGTGTTTCTCGCTAAACAACTAAAGTTTGTTTGTGCTACCCACTGACGTTCTCACTCTTTACACACTTTGAAGTATTCCAAAATCATAACATTTCTACCAATACAGTTTTGGCAGTCATTATACTTGAACATGCTTTTCTTGGTCAACAAGCTCCAAAAGCATCACACTGTATTAGACTGCAATACATTTATTCAGAAACATTATCCCCGGGCGATGTGTCCTCTGGTGCATCTTTGTTGTGTGCATGAACCTTACACCCTTATATCCCATCTACAATATATGAAATGTAGTTCAAGGTATGATTTTAGACGGTCAAACATGTCATAAACACAATTTACTATTCAAAATTATAATGTGAAATGCGTTTCATTGCATATTTTTGCGAACATTTCCAATGACAATCGAATTGAGTGTAGCAGTAAATGCTTAAGTTGCATGTCTTCGACATTTTTTTAACATTTTCTTTTTTTTGCTGGTACTGAAATTGTTTGCACATCAATCTTGTATTGGTGCTACTGTAAAATGCGAATCTGCCTTAGGATATTAATACACAGTGTTCCAATCTTTCTGTAGCCATTGGTAACAAGAAAGAAATGTTTTAGAGCTATGTGAATTATTTTTATCCTGATATATATAAAAATACAGACAAGACATCTGCTTATGTGTTTCCATGGTTTCTCCTAAAACCTATGCCCAGATGTTTCTTTTGAATACCACACTGGTGCCAGTCGCTTGAGAAAAACAAAATGAACATTTCAGATGTCTCAATTTCAGGGCTAAATGAAGGAATATTTACAAGTTTCCCATTAAAAATAATCAGCTATTTTTAAGGACATTTTTAGAATGTGCATTAATAATTCAGTTGCATGTCTGTACATTGTTTTACTACCAATCACATCGATATCAGCGCATGCGGGTGTTAAAAGCTATCCAGATCGTCTTTTGTCGGACTGGAGGGGACAACAGGTCTGTAAGGTTGTTCCACCAGACAAGAGTCTCTGCCCTGGCAAAAGAAGAGAAAATTAGTGTTGGAAACATTACATAATATATCATCATCCTGGAAATAGGTATGCAGGCCACCGCAAGCGTCACACCACAGCTGACCAGATTTAACGGTCTTCACAAGTGAAACTGAGGGCCTGATGTAGGTCTAGGCGGACTGGTTACTCCATCACAAAGTTGACAGACATCCCGTACACCGAAATATAAATCCCATTCTATCCTATCCTCTAAATCAGGCCCGAGTCTTTTGGATGTGTCATATTCTAGGAGAGGTAGTGAAGAGACACCATGACATGAATAGGAAGAACAAGAGAACTGAAAGGGAAGAAGAATGGACTAAAAGTGAATGAGAATGGTCTGACGGTGCCTCTGACATGGAGTGAGATAGGGATGTCAAAGATCATTCAACCAGACTTGTTTGGGAAAGCACATGGGGATTCTTTTTTTTAAAAGAA
The DNA here is from genome assembly GCF_031143425.1 of Pleurodeles waltl. Taxonomy (NCBI): domain Eukaryota; kingdom Metazoa; phylum Chordata; class Amphibia; order Caudata; family Salamandridae; genus Pleurodeles; species Pleurodeles waltl. Next base: position 837,618,216 of record NC_090437.1, read on the forward strand.
AACTTTTATGGATTTTCGTTTTAAGCAAACAGTTTCCACCTTTGGTACAGTGCAAAAAGCAGATGATATAAAATTACTGCAAGACATTGTAGACTGATTGCTACTTCGCCATGGCTAGATATACAAAAGCTCTATATCAGCTTACTCCTGCTAGAGAGATCCCAAGTGTCTTGATCCCCACATGGTTAATCTAAGGCCAATCTGAGGAAGACCAAGGCTGCGGCAGGCATAGTTCTCTTGTGATACCTCTAAAGTCAGCCCGCCCCTTCCAAATTGTGTGGGTGCTTGTGAGGACACCCTCATGCCAGGTATATTGGGTGCTCCAGGCCCATTTAATGATCCAGACCCGCAGCCCGTTTGGTGATGGATCGGGCTGTCATGACTTTCCACAGGTGCGTGATGTTCTGTTTAGCAAACATTAAATTCAATCACAGTGACACCCTCTGCTATCTGTTCCTCTCAGTGCCCTCTGTCACATGCAATGGAGTTAGCTTGGAATCCCTATAAATCTTCCAGCCCAGAATCCCAATAGAGTTCCCAGTACGTGGTCAAAGAAGGAAGAGAGGAGGTATAAATGTAGTAAATCTCTGTCAGGGTCCTCGCATCGTAAGCAAGTGCTTGAGGGGATCAATCCCATCTTAAACAAACGAGGCGGGCTAAGGTATGGTGGGTGCATCAAGCAAAACTGAGACGTGAGGCCTAGAGTGGCTACTGCCTCGATCCAGTTTTCATCTCCCAAGCAGCCCAGATCTCACTTAGATGCCTCCCTCACACCCACCATAGAGTCCAGCATGTTGTGAAGAGGTATATGAAATATGTCTGATAGTTTGTGATTTTTGATGATGGTTGGGAGGATTTTGCCTCTAGTGGGGAATATTCTGGCATATCCACTACTGATTGTACACCTGGCATGATGGCATGCCGGAACTGGAGTTATCAGAAGAACTGGGTGCAATTGAGATTCTATTCTGTTAGTAGGTCATGGATGGACTTCAGCGACTCACCACTCATAATGTCTCTGAGCACAGAGATGCCAATGGTTCACCAGATGACTCTCATTCCACAGTGGGGTCCTCAGAGTAAGTCTGCCCATCCATTTTGTGGATTTAAGCACTTCTACCCATATTGTCAGCACAACTCTTGTGGCGCTGGGTAGAGGTAGAAGACTCAAGTGGTTGCCCCGTAGAGTAAGTATGGGAGGTTGGTGCAGCCCATGATCCAACCCTTGGTCACATATGATGAATTGTCAAGTGCCTGGAACCACCAGTCATTCTAAACGAGAAGGTTGGTGGCCTGGTAGCATAGGAGTGTATCTGGGGTAGCTATCCCGCCTCTGTAGATAGGGTGGCAGCACTTCCCCAGGGACATCCACTGGGCCTCCCCATCACAGAGAAGAGTCTGTAGCAAGGCATTAACTCTGGAGAAGAAGGTGCAACAGATCAGGAAGGGGTAGTTCTGGAGTTGATACAACAGCCTCATCAGGGAGGCCATCTTGAGCGGCCCAGCCAGCCACAGGGAAAGCTGACCAAAATATCACGTCTTCGGTGAGACTGTCAATCTGGGGTTGCAAGTTGGACTTGTATGATCGGGATCTATTCAAGGATATAAAAACCCCAAGGTATTTGAAGCCCAACGGAAGCACCTGCAGCCAGGGTGCCCAAGGCATGAGCAATTGGCAGGGGACAATGGGATAAATAATCATTTGGCCTCATTCATGGGAAAGCCAGAGTAAGATCCCAACATCTGGAGGATTTGAAGGGTACGAGACCCAGACTCGTCTGGGTTGTCCAAAAATATTGGGACATCATCCACATAGAGAGAAATGCTGTTGCTCACATCTATGGAGCATTGCATGTGAGAATAAAGCATCAACCTAATGTGCAGCTAGGCAGCCATTGGCTCAATGGTCAGTGCAAATATCAAGGAGAAGAGAGAGCAACACTGACAAGTGCCCCTTTGTATGTTGAACCACTCGGAAACTGCCCCCCCCACTAGTACTCCCACAGTAAGGTTGGTGTAGACTGGGCGTACACAACTAATTAAACTACCAGGCGTACACAATTAATTAAACATGGGCCAAAGCATATCGACCCAGATGCCAAAACAAATAATCCCAGTCAACAGAGTCAAATGCTTTCTGAAAGTCGACCATGAGTAGGGCTTGGTCGCCCGGTAAGACAGTTGGGATCATAATCTGGATTGGTTTGGGTGTGCGATATTTGAGATCACTCCTGCGAGTTGAGTGCAAGCATTTTTGCTCCAAATTTCACCTCTGAATTCAGTAGGGATATTGGCTGTTTTGTTTGCATTTGGTACCATTGAGACCTGGTTATAGGATGATGATTTTCTCACCTGCCCTAAGGTCTCACAGCAGCTTTCGGATTTGGATACGCACGCAATTGGATAGGGATCATCAATATTATTCTTCAGAGCCTAGTCCCTTCACTACCCCCTCAGAGGCCTCCAGCAAGTCATCTTCAGGGACGTCTCATAATGGAGAGAAAGAAGAGCATCTATAGGTTCCCAAAATTATGCAAAATACAAGAACCCTTTATATAATCAGAGATACTACTAAAATTGTGGGTCCTATCCATACACCATACGTAATTTGTCTGGTCATTAAAATGCAATCAGGCGGATTTATGGAGGTGTATCAAAAATAAAATGTGTCAAGAAGGCACAAGAATCAATGTAATCGATGAACATAACTGAATACACCATTTGGAACAAGAGTTAGCACCCATATCCACCAAAGCTGCAAAAATCCTGAGTAGTATCAGGGCAACAGGTGACCCAGTCCCCAAAATAACCCTTCCCAGGTCTTTAAGGATGACATTGAGTTCTGATCAACAATACTTTTATCATTGTACCACCTATGCTTGATGACACGGAGGTACCCAATGGCTGGGGGGGCTCCATGTTACATCCGATATTTAAGAAAGGGAACAGAGAGCCAATTACTGACTTCTCCCCCTTCTTGACCTTGTAGCCAAAGCGTATGCCTCTGTCCTCCTAAAAGAGCTGAAGAATTGGGCAGAAGCTAATGGGATAGTCCTATTCTGTCAAACAGGCTATAGGGTGAACTCTTTGACTACAGACATTATAGTGGCTCTCTCCTAATTAATACATCCAGCCTCCAGCAAGAAGACACCCCCCTTTATCCTTATTTCATTAACTATTCTGCAGCATTTGATTCGGGGGACAGAAATCACTTATGAAGGAAGCTACAGGGCTGGGACATCCCAAAAAACTTGCTGTGGGCAAAACTCTATAAATCAATCTGGGTCAGGGTCAAGTTGTCGCAAGCTGCCATAACTAGGAAAATTACCACAGACCAAACGGTTTAAAGCAAGGCTGTGTTCTTGCGCCACTGCTATTCAATTTGTATACAGAGGACATGTCCCTGGCCTTAAAACATGCCAACTTGATCCCGCCAAAAATTGGAAAGCTCAAAGTCACATTGCTACAATATGCAAATTATATTGTTTTGTTAGATCATTCAAGAATTGGGTTTCAAAAAGTACTAACTGCCCTCCACAACTACAACAAAACACACAAAATGAAGGCAAATGTATTGAAAACTAAAGTAATATCATTTGGGAGGACGCCTAAGAAAATCAATTGACACTGGAACATGGGTCCACTAAAGATTGATGGGACCAACTCGTATAACTATCTAGGAGTCTGGTTGACCATGAACAGAAACTTCAAAACCCATCAGTACCATCTTAGAACAAAGGTCGAGATGATAATCACAAGAGTTGGCCAGCTCAATCATTTATAGAAATCCACTTCTGAATTCCAATACGATGAGAGCTCAGGGCATCCCTCCTATTAGTGCTAAATTATGGCAATGATGATTTCCCGGTGCAATTTACTAAAACAGTGAAAAAAATGTCAAATGAAAGCTTATAAGAGATTTTTTAAGCTACCTCAATACACAGGAGTTTGCATTATTGGATTGGATTTTGGCCTGGAAGGACAGAAGTGGGTCAACATGGATGCTTTAAAAAAATAAATTATTATAGAATCATCAAGGCCCAGCCCAATATGTTGAAATCAGCCCTGCGTCCAATCTTTGATTAAAAGACAAACCCTTGGTCCATTTGTTTAACCAAAATGGTTGGAGCCCTCAAAATAGACCAGACAAAATTAAATAAATTGCTGCTTTGGCACCCTGTGCTTAAAACTGTGTTAAAAAAAGCAGAAATAAACTCAGTCAATGACAAGTCACATGGTGAAATTGAACAGCACACTGTTGACAGCCACAGTGGCATTATCTTACATCAAATATCCACACTTTTTTTTTTAACAGCCATATCTAAAGTGTGTGGTTGGGAAAGTCTTCTTGACGCAAATTATGGCTGCAAGGTTGTCAAATCAAAGAAATGAATCCAAAATGGCATCCCCTTTCCATGATTATCAATCGCAGGCTTTGTGGCAATAAATCTGAGTCATTCAATCACTTATTATGCTGCTGTCCGGCACTGCTGAATGCATCTCGGACTTTGTTGAAACTGCTTTTTTAAGCCACAAATTGAGAACCTGTACTGAGACCAAGAATCTTGCTTTTACCATGACAAAGTCATCTGACCTGGCCAAATTTTGAAAGAACATTAACCAACTACAAAAACTTAAAGAATGCAATAAGATTGGATAGATGTATTACTCCAGAAAATTTGAGTCTGGTAGCATCATTCATTTCCAGAATTTGTGCAAGTCATAAATTGGTTGATGATGCAGCCTTTACTTTTTACGTCTTATTGGTGTTGGTATTGCTTACCTTCAGCACATGATAGGACCGCCTCACTTTTATACATTTTTGCATGGTACCGGGAATACTTTTCTGAGAACTCTCAACCTGATGCAGAATAGTGGCTAGTGGCTACATCTGAAATGATGCACATTCCACTCTTGTCGATTGTAATATTTTTTCAGGTGAAATAAATGCACTATTAGAAATTAAGCACACAATGTACTGACGGCCCATATTTCTACCTGTCTGAGCTTCCTTATTTTTGTTTTAAAATCTTAATATATGTTGGGGCTCTCATATTTACAAAAAAAGGATTTCAATTCTTACTGATATCTTTATGTGATAAGAATTGATCGCTGCTATGTCCCTTTTCTCCCTTTTGGAATATTTAGGCAGGCTGAAACCATGAACTATTTTATATTTTTTTAGTTTCTCGTGATGATTTTCGATCTTACAAAGAAAGATTCTTGAATTTTTGTAAAGATTTTAAATAATCATACAATAAAGATTATGATGGAAAAAGGTCTCGCAATGTAAAGAACCAAAAGGGCCACTGCTTGTTTTCGTATAAGGTGACACAGGTTGCCGATCATGGTCCAATTTTATCAGGAATATGAGCGTAGAGGGGTTATCATTGGAACAAGGAAGAATTTTCCAGACTGCCTATGTAGCTATTCCATGCACACCTTTTGTTTTCCTTTGCTTCAAGTTACACTGTACTGTACTCCTTCTGGTACAAAGTCAAATCCAAAGGGCTCTTTCAAATTAAGCCATGTCTACTGTGTGTTGAGAGTAGAGCCTGGCCTTTTGCTGGGCCCTGTCCTTTCTCTGCATTTTCTTTGTGTATGACTTTATATGTGCAGCGGATCTTGAGCACATACTATCACTTTTAGCTAGGCTTTCTGTACAGCACCTTTGGGGCAGAGGGTATTATGCAGGACCTTTGCTATGTGCTGCAAGCATTGGGCACACAGTATAGGCTGCCAACAGAGACTAAAGCTGGGTCAACACCCAACCCCCATGCAAGGACTATCAACTGCACACAGTTTTTGGCTGTAGGGGCTGACCTCTGGCCAAGCCATAATCCCAAACCCAAGTATTCCTTAGGACTGGATTTTGTCCTATGTTCATGGTACACAACAGAAGCACCGTACCCTTGTAACAAATGCCCACACCATACAACCTTCAAATATATTACATTGTAGGGCTTATTTTAAGAGCCAACTTACTGTTACCTGATGAGGGAGTCCAAATAGCACAGCCAAATAATGACAGCAAGCAGCCCCATACAACCTGCAAATTCGAATCCAGGCGTGTAGAATTCCGATATACAAAAAGATACCTTTAACATTCACAGATTCACTTCTGGGGCAATTAATCATGGAACAATAATTCACGTTTACTTTTGAGGTGCAATAATAGCACCTTTGGGTCCCTCCATAAATTTCTTAAGGTCAGGTTATGTCATCCCTTCCCTTTTATATTTCCCATTTTATCAAACATTGATTGATGAACTAGGCAAGTCAAAGATGACAGACCCACTGTCAATATCTCTACATACTTTTGACCTAATTTGACCGTGACAAAAAAGTTGATACTTGTATCTAGGGGATAGTTTACGTAAATAGAAACATACAGTTTTAGCCTCCTTATCTGCTGGAAAAAAGGGAATACATAGCCAAACCCTGCCCACAAGACCCATACAGCATACTCAATCAACATGTCCCTACTACTATAAGCAGAAGCACTGGGACTCTATCTGACAGTGCTTGATAAACAATAACACAATGTAAAACAAAATAAAAGGAACAACTGTTTACACTTTTTTGAATGTACTATGTTGATTACCAGTGTCACAAAAATTAACCTAACCTACACCAAAGCATATCCAATAAAAATGTACCTTGTCACCCTGTCTGGTCATTTGCAATACCCCATCAAATACTCACCTAACACAGTTTTCCCACCCAACACACCTCAAATTAGTAAAGATCTGCATATTTGCCTGAAACCTACATGCTCAAACACACTATAACTAACAAGTTTATGTCCCTCATTATGACCCTGGCGGTGGAGGTAATACCACCAACTTATGACCATGGCAGTGATAACTCCCATAGACAGCCAATGTGCCAATGTGCCACACCAACAGCCAGGCAGAAACAACACTCACCACGGAGGTAGCCGCCAACAGCCAGGCAGAAGACAAAGTACTGCCCACCATATTTTGACCCATCAATCCGTGGCGGTACCAACGCCATCAAAAGCCTGGTGGAAACCCATCACTGAAGAGCAAACACTCACCATCGGAGACACAGGGCAGAACAACGCCACCATGGAACCAGAACTGCAAGTCACCCGATGCTCATCTGCGTCATTCTCCACCTGAAACACCAGCGCCGATGAAGACAACGATGGTGAGTACAGCCACCTAGTACACAAGGGAGAGAGGAAAACGAGAGTGACACACACATGCACAACACACACCTGAAACACACACACACCATACACACAACCAGCTGCAGACGTAAAACTATGGCACACGATACACGGCACAATAATGCAAGAACAACAAGAATGCAGTTGTAACAAATAAAGCAATTATACGTGAAACAGATATATACAAATGTACACAAAGGGTCACTGCCCAGTCCAATGTACTAAGGGCATACATGGCCACAGGGCACAGTCCAAGGCCAAACTCGAATCCTGGCTTCATCCAGATAGAACTCTGCAGGGGCTTCAGTTTGTAAGTGGGCAGGCACATCAGGGGGATGAGGGGTGAGGGGCACATCAGCCAAAGTCGGGAACAAGCTACTGGTTCTGGAGGGGGCTCAATGCCCATTACTCTGTGCTGGAGAGTCCAATGCCACAGTCTCTGGAGTGGGTGTCTTTCCCACTGGGTCTGGAGGAGGCACAATGCCCATTACTCTGTGCTGAGGAGTGCAAGGCATCGGTTCTCAGGTAGGTGTTTTTCCCACTGGCTCTGGAGGGGGCTCCATGCCCATTACTCTGTGCTGGGGAGTGCAAGGCCACAGTCTCTGGAGTGGGTGTCTTTCCCCCTGGTTCTGGAGGGGGCTCCATGCCCATTGCTCTGTGCTGCGGAATGCAAGGCCACAGAATCTAAGGTGGGTGTCTTTCCCACCGGTTCTGGAGGGGGCTCCATGCCCATTACTCTGTGCTGGGGAGTGTAAGGCCACAGTCTCTGGAGTGGGTGTCTTTCCTACTAGGTCTGGAGGGGGCTCCATGCGCATTGCAATGTGCTGGGGAGTGCAAGGCCACAGTCCCTCAGGTTGGGAACATGACCACTGCTCCTGGAGGGGGCCCCTCGTACAGCAGTCCCTGAAGGGTGGCCTACATGCCCTTCGCTAGTGGTGATGGCTGTACTGTGTCATCTGGAGGTGAGGGCTGAACTGTGGTGGCAGGTGAATGTGCCTCCTGAGCAGCCTATGCTGGTGGTGAGGGCTGGACTGTGGTGGCAGGTGGAGGTGTCTCCTGGGCAGCCTCTGCTGGTGGTGAGGGCTGAACTGTGATGGCAGGTGGAGGTGCCTCCTGGGCAGCCTCTGCTGGTGGTGAGGGATGCACTTCCTCAGCTGGTGGTGAGGGCCCTGTGAGTGCTGGTCTTGATGGATGTGTCACCCTGACAGCCTCTGCTGGAGTTGAGGGCTTCTTCCCCTTCATGGCATGAGACGTGGGATCCTTACCCTTCCTGGCTGGTGGACTGGGATCCTTCATTGACTTGCCACCACGACTAGGTGGTGCCATCACCATCCGCGTGGACTGTTTGGCTGAGGTGCTGGGCTGGGTCATTGGGACCCTGCTCTTACAGGCAGGACGGGGGGGAAGAGGTCAAGTTGAGCAAGGAAAAGCTTCTTAGGGATGGTGGGGTGGGAGGAGGGAGAAAGGATGGGAGTGGAGGTTGAGGGAGTGGTTGTAGGAGGTGTATGTCTGCTGGATTTGGGTGCAGGTGCATGGGCAGTGTGCTGATGTGAGGTGGATGGATGTTGGGTATGTGAGTGCTTGCATTTGTGTCCTTTAGGAGGGGGGACAGACAGGGTGGGAGAGAGCATTGGGGATGCGTGAGGTATCTCCTAGTGAGATGTGTGTGCTGCTTGGTGTGGTGATGCTGGTGGTGGATGTTGATGCAGTGCATGCAGGTGTGAGAGTGGATGAGATTGTGAGGGAGGTGGCAGTGGAGGAGGAGGAGGGGTAGACAGTGGAGGCAGTGGATGTGGTTGTGTCTGCAACTGTCTGGTGTTTGCGTGAGTGCCTGTTGAATGAAGTGTGGTGCCTGTGTTTCACTGTACCACTCTTGTGTGTTGTCTTGTGTGCATGCTCACCTGTATCTGTGCATGGGATGGGTTGGGGTTGAGAAGACTTGGACTGGGAAGTGGTAGTTGGAGGGGGAACGGTAGAAAGAGGGACAATGGCTGCCATCAGAGAGGAGGCCAGAGCCTGAATCGATCTCTGTTGGGCTGTCAATCCACGGTGGATGCCCTCCAGGAATGCATTGCATTGCTGTATCTGGGATGCCAGCCCCTGAATGGCATTCACAATGGTTGACTGCCCTACAGAGATGGATCTCAGGAGGTCAATAGCCTCCTCACTAAGGGCAGCAGGGCTCACTGAGGCAGGGACTGAGGTGCCCGGGGTGAAGGAGATGCCCAACCTCCTGGGTAAGCGGGCACGGGCAACTCGCTGAGGGGCTGCTAGGAGGGCAGTGCTGGTATGGGGGTGGCAGCTGTCCCTGCAGCTGGGGTGGTCACAGAGGTGTCCACCACCACCAGGGAGCTTCCATCGGAGGAGGTATCTGAGTCTGTGTTGTCACCTCCTGGTAGGCCACCGCCAGTATGCGGGCCATCGGGGGGTCAGGTTCCAACGGACACCCCTTCCTCTTTGGGCGGTCTTCCGTACCCAGCATCTAAGGTCCTCCCATCGTTTTTGACAGTGGATACTCCACCTGCCATAGGCCCCCAGGGTCCGCACGTCCTTTGCAATGGCACACCATAATCCCTTCTTGCACACACATCTCCATGCATCCTTCCTACATGCATTGTGCCCAAAGTGTACTCAGCTGTTGGTCTGGAGGCCCATACAGCAGTCTATACTGGGGTAGGACCCAATCCACTAGTCACTCCAACTCCTCCGAAGTGAAGGCAGGAGCCCTTTCCCCGGTTACACGGGCCATTGTAGGTTCCAGACACATGTCACAACAGCATACGCAGTGTAGGTGTTCTCCTGTTGAAGGTCAGGAAACAAGTGAGGAATCAGATAGAAAGTGTTGGTCACGTCCACTGCGGTGTTCACCGTCACCTCTGGCGCAGGTCCCCATTGGACACTGTACTCTATAGAACCCCATATTATCGAATGAGGAATTGCACAGCGGTGCAAGACGGCTTTCTGCCACGACGTCCAACGTCGGCGGAGTTAGCTCACTTCTACCTGTCCCTACATACAGGACAGGCGGTTACAATTTCATGGTGATGGACAACGGTCATATCAACCTTAACTGCGTAACAGCCTAGATTAGCACATACCTCGCCATTCCCACTGTCCCATCACATAAATGCGCTATGTACACTGAAGTTGTGGTTCAATTTTTCAAATTGTGATAGCCTACTCACTCTTTTGTCCCTCAGATACCTACCGCTGTGGATGAATAGGAGGAGGAGACATACCCTGTGTACAGACCCCTTGTGGACTTGGCTACACTGGAGGACAGGCACATTGTACTCACCTACAGACTGGACAGGGCCACAATAACTGAGCTGTGTGCCCAATTGGAGCTATACCTGATATCTGCCTCCGTCATCCCACTGAGATCCCCCCTTTTGTGCAAGTGCTATCAGTGCTGCAATTTCTGGCAACAGGTTCTTTCCAAATGACAGTGGGCTTGGCAGCAGGACTGTCACAGCCAATTTTCTCAACGGTGCTGGCAAGAGTTTTTTCTGCCCTTGGAAAACACATGTGCAGCTACACAGCTTTCCCTCAGGTGGAAGATTTGACCACAATGAAGGCCAGATTCTATGCAATGGGACATATCCCCAATATTATTGGGGCGATTGATGGAACACTTATTGCGTTTGCCCCCCCCCCGCCAGAATGAACAGGTTTTCAGGAATTGTAAGAGTTTCCACTCACTGAATGTGCAAGTGGTGTGTCTGGTAGACCAGTACATCTCCCACATCGATGCTAAGTATCCTGGGTCGGTGCATGGCACCTTTGTTCTGAGGCATAGCAGCATCCCAAATGTGATGGCCCAACTACAGAGGCACAGGGTGTGGCTAGTAGGTGAGCCATTGTCCCCACCCAATGTATGTTAGCGTATGCCTTCAGGTGTCACCCTTATAGCATTGTGTGGGGCTAAATGTTGACCCTCAATACTTGCAGGCAGGCTACCCATACCTATTGTGGCTGCTGACCCCTGAGGAATGCCAGGACAGGGGCTGAGGAACATTGGGGGTCATTCTGACCCCCGCTGGCGGCGGAAGCCGCCGGCCTGGCGGGAACCGCCAGAAGACCGTACCGCGGTCAGAAGACCGGGGCGGTCATTCTGACTTTCCCGCTGGGCTGGCGGGCGACCGCCAAAAGGCCGCCCGCCCGCCCGCCCAGCGGGAAAGCAGTGGCAACGAGGAAGCCGGCTCCGAATGGAGCCGGCGAAGTTGCTGGTGTGCGACGGGTGCAGTTGCACCCGTCGCGATTTTCAGTGTCTGCCACGCAGACACTGAAAATCAATGTGGGGCCCTGTTAGGGGTCCCCTGAAGTGCCCATGCAAGTGCCATGGGCACTGCAGGGGCCCCCAGGGGCCCCACAACACCCGTTCCCGCCAGCCAGGTTCTGGCGGTGAGAACCGCCAGAACCAGGCTGGCGGGAAGGGGGTCGGAATCCCCATGGCGGCGCTGCTTGCAGCGCCGCCGTGGAGGATTCCCTGGGGTAGCGGGAAGCCGGCGGGAAACCGCCGGCTTCCCTTTTCTGACCGCGGCTTTACCGCCACGGTCAGAATGCCCCCGGAAGCACCGCCAGCCTGTTGGCGGTGCTTCCGCGGTCGTTGGCCCTGGCGGTCCATGACCGCCAGGGTCAGAATGACCCCCATTATATTGAAGCACATGGGCGAACCAGAAGGATTATTATGAGGACCTTCAACATCCTGAAGGCCAGGTCCAGGTGCCTCCATCTGACAGGTGGATCCCTGCGCTACTCACCCGGGAAAGTCTGCCAGATAGTAGTGGCATGGTGCATGTTTCACAACCTAGCCCTCAGACGGCCTGTACCGTTTCTGCAGGAGGAAGAGACTGTAGATGACCCTGTGGCAGCAGTAGACTCTGAGGCCAGTGAGGATGAAGAGACTGAGGATGAGGACAAACGAACATCAGTTATCCGTCAATACTTCCAATGAAACACAGGTGAGACAGTTCAACTAACCATTCCTCTGACTATTGATATATTCTGTGTGGCTGTAGCATGATGACATTAACTTTCTTTGCATCTCAACTTATTGTCATCTATGGCTTGTCATTTTAGAGATGTTGGTGATATCACAACTGTGTACTGATGTGCTGACTACCGACAGCTACATTTCATCATTTCTATGCTCTCACAGTGTTCAGATCATTTACACTAGATGTGACTGTTTCCATATATGCACATTTTCAAAACATAAAATACTAGTAGTCAAGTTGTGTTGAAGGGTGTTTATTGTAGTGCTATGAAATTGAGGGAAAAGTGCAATGGAATGGGGTGATGATGAAGGAAGGCCCAGGGTATTGTTCCAGTCAGTTTTCAGCACAGGTTCAGTGTCCAAGGGTCCATAGGAAGAGGAGCAAAGGCAGTTCAAAGTGGACAAGGTGATAAGGTGGGACACAAGGGGGACAATCAGGAGAGTCACATTTCCTGTGGGTTGACTTGCTAAGTGTCTCTGACTTCTGTCTGGGTCGCAGGTAACGCTTGTGGGGTGGTTCACTTTCTGCAGGGGGAGGGGTGCTGGTGGCCTGTGGGTCCTGTGGCACGACCTCCTGTCCACTAGCTGCAGCAGAGGTGGAGGGCTCATCAATGGGCTGGCTAGTGGTAGGGACCCGCTCCTGTGCTGTTGCCTCCCTCATGATATTGGCCATGTCTGCCAGCACCCCTGCTATGGAGATCAAGGTGGTGTTAATGGCCTGAAAATCCTCCCTGATCCCTTGATACTGTCCCTCCTGCAGCTGCCTGCTCTCCTGCGTGTTGGCATGGATCTGGCCCATCTTGTCCTGGGAATGTGGGTGGGCTCCCAGGATCTCGGTGAGTGCCTCCTGGAGAGTCAGTTCCCTGGACCTTTCCTTGCCCTGGCACACAGCAGTCCTCCCAGTGTCCCTGTTGGCCTGTGCCTCTGTCCCCTGAACAGTGTTCCCACTGCCACTGACCCCAGTCCCTGATTGTCTTGGGTATGAGGCGTGGCCTGGGGTCGCTGTACAGGTGGGCACACTGCTGATTGACATGTCCTGGGCACAGAGGTGTGAGTAACCTGGGTGGGTGCTGTGGTGTTGATACTGATGGGGGAGGCTCTGTGGTGGACTGTGAGTGGGCTTGGGTGACCAACTGTCCAGTGGTCCCTGATGGGCCAGGCTGTTGGTCCAGATCCAGAAGTCCAGAGTTACTGTCATCACTGGGGGCATCTTCTGTTGGGGGACTGGATAGTCGTGGCACCTCCTCTCCATTGACATTTGCTAGGGAACCGGTGGGGATGTAAGTGATGTATCATGCTTCATGCCTTTGACATATTGTACATCCCTATCCTCCCCCCTATGGTTGCTTTTGCCCTGCCACCTTTGCTTGTGTACGGTGATGTATTGTGGGATTGTTAGTTTCCCTATGCTGTGCATGCTTTGGTGATGTATGTCCATGCAGGGCTGGGAGGGGTGTCCATGCATTGGTATGGCAAGCAAGGCTCAGCATTGGGGTTAGTCACATGTGTGGGATGGAGTAGAGTGATGTGAGTGAAGGTGAGGGTGTGAGATGGCATGCAGGTATGGGAGGTGATAAGTGGTAAATGTTGACTTACCAGTGTCCAGTCCTCCGGACACTACAGCGAGTCCCTCAGGATTAGTGAGGTGTGTATTGGTGAGACTGTTTTAAGTAATGTGTTGGTTTGTGTGATATGGGGTATGTGAAGGATGTATGGGTGTATATGGTGTATGTGTCTGGTTGTCTCTGTGCAGTTCATGTCAATCTCCTGGCAGTAATTGTTGTTCGTAAAGGGTTGTGGGTACTGTGAGTGTGTGTTTTATAGTGCTGTTGGGGATGGGTGTGGTGTGTGTATGAATGTCAGGTGTGTTTTTTTAATATTGGCCAATGTAGTGTTGGTTAGTATGTGGGTGTCCATTCTGAGCGCAGCAGTATGCACCCCCTATGGTTAACTGCTGGTGAATGTCTGCCGTGGTGGTTTGTGGGTCATAATGTGGTGGGCATTGTTTTGGTGGCATAACGGTAAGGGTGTTGTGACCACAACTTTAGCACTGACCTTTGGGCTGGCGGATTTGTGTATGTGGCAGTTTTCTGTCGGATGGGTGTGTGTGTGTCATAATATGGAGAAAGGATATTCGCCACCGCGGTGGTATGTTGGCGGCCGTCACTGCAGCGGTAAGTGGGATTTACTGCCAATGTCATGAGTGCCTATGTTTTTTACAATAGTTCTAAACAAAAGTAGGTTGATGAAATCTCACGCTATTATGAGGTATCCTAGATTTCTGTTTACCTACTTACTTCACACTTCACAATCATATGATTTAACGATGTACAAGTACTAACTTACTGGTATGTAAGAGTTTAAAACATTGCATGTACCATGAAGTGCCAGTCAGATCTCAACATGCCAGATATTCTACTCACATAGGCAACCTAGTTCCTTGCACACTTAATATATAGCATGTGCTTTATGTGACCACTAACTCCTGAAGGTATACTTACATTTTATCACCCAAATTGTAATGTTAACAGAAATCATGCTACTCTGCATGCCGCAGAAACACTAGCCCCTCACACCACCAATTCCAAACATGGGAAAGGGAATGAACTAAATCTCCCACACTCTAACACATAGGAAACCACAGTACCTGGAAATCAAAGTAAATTGTTAACAAAAGCAACATATTGGATTATGCATTCCCATTTGGCAAATATAATATTTTTAAGAACAAACAATATCTACAAGTATACTGCAGACACAAAAGGCTCAATATTAACTTTTCATAAATTAAATAAAAATAGACAATGAGAATCTTCTTCAGGGTGAGTGAATAAAAATACAAATCTGGGGTGGGGCATGAAAAATCATGTCCTATCCTAACTTACTTGTTATTACTTCCATGCGTGATGCATGCCTCTTACCATTTGCAGCAAGATCCTAATCTGGGGTCTTACCAGTCTTCTGGAGCAAATGTTTCCCAATCCATCTACCTTTTGTGACAGAGTGGGGAGTCAAGTGCTTTGTTAGGAGAGATTAATATGGAGCAAACTTTATGGGCATGATGGGGTAGGTATGAGACTGCTTAGGGGCATGGGAAGTTTTGGGGTCTAGTGGAATAGTGGGAGGAGGTTGAGGAATTTTTGTCAGGGGGAAAATTGTATGGATTTTGAAATGGAGTCATATTCTGGAATGTTGTGGGTACCCTAGCATGTCCAAGAGCTCAATTACAGTAAGGTGATGTTGCTTGTAACATTCAGACTTATTTGGGTATATTCATTACATCTTGAATATCAAGTTTGCAATAACCAATGCTCGTTAAATGTTTCTGTTGGAAAACGGATTATTGGTAAGGGCAGGTAAGTACCTACACTTAGCAATAGGCCACTAACCTCCACTTAGGTCCAGTTAGATCTCAGTAAGTTAAACCTAGCTCAACCCTTGGTAGCTTGGCAACAAGCGACAAGGCTTAACTTAGGAGACAAAGCGTAAAGCATTCAAATATCACAAAACAGTAATTAAATAAAACACAAGAAACAGTTTCAAAATCCAAAATCAATTTATAAAATTAGATTATATTTTTATCTTTAAAATGACACCAAAACGAATATAATCGGAGAAGGGGAACCGGAGATATGAATTTGTTAAGAATTAATGCTTTCTAGCGCATAGAAGCAACTAGCGCTCAAAGAGTTAAAAAAGGTCACACTGTCAAGGAACAAAGTCCAGAGTTCAGGCTACCCATGAGGTAACACTGTCACACTTACTTTCAGAAGTGTTTGATTCAGGAAAGTGGTCCACAGCACCAGCCAATGGTCCAGAGGCTCTGGTGTGCCTCTTGGGGTCTGGGACTACAACTCTCACAATGCACCTCTTCAACTTATGAAGTTGTTCCAAACTTCTCCAAACTTCTGGATCTTCTTCCAGAGGTCCTCTTTGTGTCCTTGAAGTGCCCACAACTTGATCCAAGGTTCCAGAAGCTCTGAGTTGCTCCTTGGGAGTTGGGACTACAATTCTCAGAATGCACCTGGCCAGAATCCTCAAATGACCACTGGACGCTGGTCAGCTGGGCTCTGCTTGAAGGACTTGATGCAGGGGACCCTGGGCAGCTCCTTTGTACCTGTAGCAAACAGGGAGTCCCTTCTTGAAGTAGTAAAAGACAGGTAAAGTCCATTAAGTGGTGAAGCCCAAGTGTGCAGCTGGTGCAGTCCTCCAGAGTGCAGTGTCCAGGTGCAGGTCTGGGGTCCACCAGGGCAGTCCTTCTTTTCCTGTAGTTCTTCCTTGTTGGAATCTGATAGGGATCTGATGTGTGGGTGCAGGTCTACCAGTTTTATCCTTGCTCCTGGGTGAAAAACAGGGGGGTCCTGGTTCTCCAATCAGGGGCAGGGTCCTTCCCCCTGTGATGACCACTTCCTGGGAAGTGTGGCAAAAATCAATACCAGGGAGCAACAGTCTTCAAAAATCCATCATGGCTGATTGTGGTTTTTGGAGGTTACATCTGGCTGAGCCCACCCACTGGTGTGGCTAAAAAACCTAAACACACCCTTCTCCTGCCCTCTCCTAATCTAATCAAAGGGGCACCTAATTGTCTGGGTTTGCAGGATGTGAGGGTGTTGCTGGGATGCTCCAAATTTCCTTCTCTGCCTTTGAAGACCAGTTTGGCAGCCCTTCCCCTTCCTGCTTCACCATCTGCTGAGGGGATATCTCCTCCCCCAGGCACATCTCTTTGTGCTGAGCCAGGCCACTTCACACCTCATCATGGCCGCCTGGACAGGCTGCCAGAGCCTGGCCAATCAGAGCACAGCAACATAAACACTACAGGGCTGAAGTTGGCAACTTTTCAGGTAAAGTTTAAAACTCTTTACCTGAACAAGTTATATTAAATCCCACAACTGGAAGTTGTGGGATTTATTATAACAATTCATTTGATACCAAACTTCTGGTATCTATTTCTTAAGGGGATTTTCAAAATTAAAATAACGTTTCCCCATTTTAGCCTATGGAGGCCATTCACTACAATGAAGGGAAAAACACATTTGGCTGTTTTACCTCACCAGGGCTTATAAAACTATTTTAAAAGGTCCCTGCTTATAGTTACATGGCACCCAGCCCTAGGGGCACATAGGGCACACCTTAGAGGTGACTTATATGTAAAAATAAGGTAGCTTAAGTCTTTGGAACTACTTTTAGGGCCAGATGTATCATCAAGGCCTTTTGCGATTCGGAAATAGTGATTTTTAAGAAATCGCTATTTCCGACTCGCAAAGTGCCATGTATCACATTTGCAAATCAGTAATAGCTATTTCTTAAAAATCGCAAATGCTATTACCGAATCGCAAATTGCGATACCAGCCCCATTCGCACCTATGGGCATGTTGGCCCATATCGGCAAATTTTTTGCATTTCCTAAATTGCGATTTCTGAACCAGAAATCGCAATTTTGGAAATGCAAAACCCCAGGGTGCTGGGGGCCTAAGGCCCCCCCTGCTGCATCCCAATTTGTTTTTGAGGGGACATATAAGGTGCACACATGCCAAAAGGGCATATGTGCTTCACATGTCCAATTTAAAAATGCATTTTAAATGCATTTTTTAATTTTGCACATGGGTACCACCAAGTTCAACTTGGTGGTAAATAGCTATTCCTAAATGCCAAAATCGCATTTAGGAATTGCTTCATACATGTGCTACGGAATCGCAAATAAGGAATCCTTATTTGCTATTTCTAATTTCGAGAGTCGCAATTTGCGACCCTCTAAACAGAGTCGCAATTTTAAAGCATCGCTATTTTAGCGATTCCTTAAAATTGCGTTCAGAATGTATTTCATACATGTTGAAATGGCATTTTGCATTCGCAAACGGGCATTCGCACCATTTGCGAATGCAGAATGCTTTCATACATCTGGCCCTTAATTCCAAAGTCGAATTTGCATGTAACTTTAATTTAAAAGCAGCCAGCAAGGCAGGCCTGCCTTTAAAATGACACTGGCCACCTCAGCAGTGCACTACTTATGCTGGGGTCCCTAAACCTGCATGCCCTACTAGGGACTTATAGGTAGGTTGACTTAGCCAATTATAATTAGCCTAATTTGCATACTGATTTTATAAAGAGCACAGGCCCTGGGTCTGGTTAGCAGTACCCAGGGCACCATCAAAGTCAGGAAAACACCAGCAAAAAGTGGAAAATGTGGGCAAAAAGTTAGGGGGCCTCTGCAATCAGCTCTGTTCTCTCAGAATCTCATTTATTATAACCAAATGCTTGTTGATTAAGCACATTGCATTCCACCTGCTAAACTCATATCAACTATAACTGCCAAAACAATTGCGCTTCACAATGTGACCTGTATTGAACATGTGCCATATTCAGGAGGATAATTCATCATTTTCTTAACAAGCAATCAACTGCCAAAATTTGATTATTTAAGGATGCTTGTAAGTCTGAGGGCTTGCTTGGCTTCGTACCCATTGCTCCACTCACCAGTCTCCAGGCAAGTCAAGTTCCTTGTCCTCCAGCCTGCTCCAGTTGAGTTCCAGTGTATCTCTTTCTCCGACAAGAAAAAGGAAAGATTAATCGCTTAATGTGCTGCCCTAAAATCAATGAAACAAAACAGAGCTCTGTCTTTTAAATAATTTATGACTACAAGAACTAGCGTAATTTATCGTTTGGGTGGGAATCCAAGATACCACTACACAGACATTAAGGAAAGATGTATTTTCTGTAACAGGCGCTCCCCAGAAAGTTAGGAGATTTGAAATAGTGCAAGTTATCAAAACTATTATTTTCAAGAGATTATGCTAGAACACAAAGAACCCCCTAATTTGAGTTGATGGTTTTTGAGTTTGGACATTGCTTTAGAGACTCTGTAAAAGTATTGTAGAAAGAGGAAGAGGCTTATTCAGCATTATAGAAAAGTATGTAAACAATGCACTCTGTGTCAACAATACCTGACCTTTTGCAATGTATAATTCTGCAATAGTTTATGCAAGTTCAGTGTATTCATAATGTAATTCATTTGCAGCCCAGAATCCTAAAAAACCAATAAGCCAGTATTTTGAGAAATCAGAAGTCTTGAAGCCCAACATAACACACAGTTCAGGGTCCAGCAGTCCACAAAGCTGTTATTGTCTCTTTTTCTGTTCCTAGACCAAAGTTGTGCCTCCTGGCCTCCAGTCATGCTTTATTTAGATACTGGCAGGCTCATAGACGAAAGTCTGTTGGTGATCTGCCATCACCGCCATCATTTTACACCTAAGTTGACTGCGCTCTAGGCAAAAAAGACCGATGGCGGGACTGCAGACAGTTTTTTCACACAGCCAATCACAATGTGCCTTCTCACTTATTTATTTGTGGGTACTAAACCTCCACACCTGAATTTGCAGCTTGGAAGGGATTTAAGCTTTGAACTTAAGTGTTTTTCTTCTTACGCTACTCTTGCCACCATGGACCCAATCACACAAGTCTTGCCTTTGCTGCTAATACTGGACCATAAGGCAAATCAACCCCATTACAGCTGCAACAGAAGGTAAGTGTCTTTTTTCAACTGCCACCATCGGAAATGTCTCTTTACATTAGTTCTTGACTTTGTGAATTTTAATAAGTATGTACAAGCAACAGTATAATATTGTCAGATGCATAAGTGTGTAATGTGGTAGTTTAGGAAATTTAAAGAAACACACCTCAATAATTTATTTACCTTTACCAACTTTGTCCAAACTGCCTGTATGCTAATGGGCAACTACACAAAAAGTCAAAATGTTTTCATATGTGTGTGCGTAATCATTTTCTCTAAACTATCAAATCAGATACATACTGTATGTATTACACATTATTTCAACTACATTAATCTAATAAAATGTAGTATTTTGCACTGCACAATGCAACAAGTGCGTTTACCAGAAATGTACAGTCAATGTCACCTCTGAACGTAAAACATTACATACACGTATTATTGTCACACTTCCCCTTGTTTAGTGTATTTTCTGTAAATCATTACGTTTTATTCTTAACACCTATCATTTTTATATAAACACACCTGCATTAACAGGTTACACAAAAGAGCATGTTTAATTTAGGTGTAAGTGTCCATTATCATGATGAATGCTTACATGAAAAATAAAATGTCTATTAGAAATGTTCATCACTAATGTAGGAACTTTACAAATATGTAAAAAAACTGTTTTGTTCACTATCATACATAAAATTAAATTCATATTACTCACATTTTCATAAATAACATTGTCATAAATCAATTACTTGTATTCAATAAATAATGTCAGGACAAACTTTGTGAAATTAAAAATGTTTATTCTTAAATGAGATATGTCTCTCAAAAAGTATGAACATAAACTAAACATAACTGTCCAATAATAGAGGATGCACTACATCAATATTGTTTTTGGGGCCATTAACTTGCCTTCTAATTTCACTGCCAAGGGACAACCTCCTCAGTAAGGGACATCTAGTTGGCAGAGCAGGCACCTCAATGATCCTTCTATGAAGGGGTGGGTTTGGTTTTCTTCGGAGTCAGGGACAGGTAAGCAGTAAAAGCGGGTGAAGGAGAAGAGGCAGAAGGGGCAGGAAAGAATTGTATTTGGTAGGATAGAGTAAGCTGGTGTGGGGGCTGTGTGTGTATGTCTGTCTGTTTTACAGGTGCATGTGAGTCTAGTGCATGTGGTGTATGATTAGGTGTGTTTCTTTGAAGGTTTGTGGTGTTCGGGTAAGTGTCTCTTTGGGTGAGTGTCTGCATTTGCATTTGGCGAGTGTTGGTGTGTGTGCTTTTCTGTGAGTGTGTTTGGATGAGAGTGCTGTTGACATTGTTGGTGTGGTTGTGGTGCATGTGTCTGCATGTGTTGTAGATGAATGTGCAGTATATGTTTGGATGTGTTTGGTTGTGTAAGTGTTTTGTTTTCAGGTGTTTATGAGTTTGATGTGTGTTGTTTTTCATGTAGGTATGTGTTACTGTGTGTATTTGGATGTGTGTGGTGTTGAGATGGATGTTGTGCTTGCACTGCTTGTGGGTGTGCTAGTGGTTGTGGGTGTGTGGTGGTTTGTTATGGTGGGGCATGTGTCTATGGTACTGGATGTTGTGGTTGTGGGTGTGGTGATTGTGGGTGTAGATGTGAGTGGGGTGGTGATACTTGTGGGTGTTGAAGTGAGAGCTATGGTTGTGGTGCCTCTGGGTATAGTGTCAGTAGTGTGTTTGTTGGATGGGTATATGTTTGTGTTTATTGGTGTGTTTGTGTGGGTGTGGATCTGCTGCATTTGTCTGTTGAAGTGAGTGAGTGCAAGAAAGCGAGTGTGTTTGGGAGTTAGAATTTGGTATGAGGGGCACAAGGTTTGGATGGTTGAGGGGCTGTGATCAGTGCAGAGGCTATTTTCGCTAGTGATCTCAGCATGCCATGCATTGAACTATGAACGCATTAGAGAGCTAAGCCCGTAGATGCCATTCACAATTGCTGTCTGGCTTACAGAGATGCTACATAGAAAGTCAATAGCCTCTTCACTGAGCACAGCTGAGGGGACAGGGGAGAGGGGGAGATGCCTGTGGCAAAGGGGACCCCAGCCCATTTAAGGGGATGGGGTTAGCCAACTGGTGGGAGCAAGAGGGAGGGTCAAGATGGGAATCTGGGTGGCAGACAAGGATGCAGATGGAACAGTTCCTGTTGTTTCTACCACCACTAGGGACTGGTCATTTGTGGAGATCCCTAAAGAAGATGTCAAGCTGGTGGCCTCTATGCTTCTCCCTTCACTCTCCATGCCACGGTGTCCATCAGTGTCTGATGTTTCTCCACCGACACAGAGTGGCCAGCTGCTTTTCTGCCTTCCTGGCCAATGACTCCTTCACCTGCTCCAGTAGATGCTGAACAGACACAGACAAAACTTTTTTTTCTATCTATGCTTAACTAAAATGATAATAAGGTTGTTTAACAAAACATTAACTAATTTCAATTTTTCACCTGGTTCAAGGCTATAAAACTTATATATACTTTTTCACTTCCCCATGCATGTAGGGGACATATTATGGGCCCATTTGCTCACAGTTTAGTGAATAACCATCTTTAGTCTGATTTAATTTTAGATCATTTCTCTTCATCCCTTCAACACATCTTAAAGCCTCAACATCTTGTGGCATACATTCTCTGTTTGAAACTATTCTGGGGGAAACAGACTGGTTGTTTTGAACGGTAAACTTATCCCACAAATTTAAATATCTAGCACATTCTTGCCTGCTTCTATTAATAATTTCAATTAATAATGTTTGCCTACTAAATTCAGATTTGTTGAAACAGACTGGCTGAAATGCACGTTTGTGAAGGAGCACGGCTTCATGCCCATCCACAACTGTTAACGTGAACTAACTTGAATGTTGCAGTGAAAACATATTTATTAAATTTTGGTGCCATGAAATGTTGCCATTGTTCTCCTTTTCCTAGTCATTTTGGATCAGAGCATCATACCTAACAGAATCATCAATTGTGGCCTGTTTGGTACACCTGTCCCTCATAAAATAGACAAAATCCAGAAACCCTATTTTTCTTAGACAGGCATGTCTGTTGAAAACCGTGATAACAAAGCTAGTGGCAACCTTCAACACAAATCAATACACAAAACAGATCATCACACCTTGTGCCAAACCTTCACCTTCTAGAACTCTTCTTGCGCATTGGATGTGTGTCAACCTTTGTGTTGTTGTCATAACCTATTGCTGTAACCAAAAAACATTAACTATAAATAAGAACTACAAAAAACGTACCCCCTCGATGCTGTTGTTGGGCTCTCAAATGCCTATTGAGGTCCGGATAGTCCAACACAGGAATGTGAACCATTACGAGGGTCAGGATGCGGTGCATGTACTTCCCATATTGGGAAGACTGGCCAAGATGGACTTCAGATGACTTTCCGGTCCAGCATTGTAGTTACTCCCACCTCTTTCTGTAGTGAATGCTATGCCAATTGTATACCCCCAGGGTCTGCACTTTCTTGGCGATGGCCTTATATATTGCCTTTTTCTGATGATGCGCATTGACCTGTATGGATACAAAAAAAGAAAGAAGAAAATGTTTTGTGAGTTTTTGTTTGTTTGTGTTGCTTAACACAATTTTGTAAAATCTATTGCACGCATTTATAAAACTTTATTGTAGATTTTTCCTAAAAGTTATACTAATTTGTAGTGACCTGTTGAGTACCCTCATCACTTTTCATGTCCTCATTTTACAAATCCAGGCCACAAACATCATCTAGGCCAGGGTCGGAGACATATCCTGTAGTGTGAACTACTTCTGATCAGTGCAAATCATTGTGAGTTACTGAATGCTAGTCCACACCCCAACACCCAGCTTCATTAGCTTAATTCCTTATTTTTTTCTAGCCCAATTCTACGATTTTAACCATATACTGTGGCTAAGGGCAGTATGGAAGGACTGCCATCTCTCTCAGTGGGAGCACAGTTTTTGGGGTGATGTATAAACACATGCGTAGGAATGTGACACATATTTATGGGTGATTGAGAGCCTGAGTCATATGTACTTGTAGCACAAGACATACTTTTTCCCATATGTGGTATCATTACATATACAATAACTACAGATTCTCATTACTCAGACAATGAGATGCAAAAACAGAAATTCAGGCAAGTTCACAACTTTACTTTTTTTCTTGCACTTTGCATTTCTATCAGTTCCACATATACTGTAGCTGTAATTTCTAATTATAGTTATGACATATTTTCAAATGACCACTTGAAGTAAGGCACATGCAGTTTGCATATTGAAAATTGTGAGTAAATTGAAATGAAGATGTACCTAATTCATCCAGGTAACTTTTCATTTCAATTGACAGACATTTAAAAACTTTGTTAAACATCATTTTGTTCCCAACTACATTACTGAGGTGACTTCCCTCAGATCACAACACTTCACTCTGGAACTAAAAGGAATAATTTAGCCTGTGTTTAAAAAAAAAAAAGTTAATTAGAACTACATTTTCCATTCATGTACCTGTTCCTCTGGGTTCCCATACAGCTGGCTGTACAAAGACAAACCCTCCCTAGTCAAAAGTTCCAACTCCTCAGCTGAGAGGTTTTGGGCCCTGTCACCTACTTTGCCCAGCATCGTGGCTCCCAGAGGCTGGTTACAGCAGCAAATGTGGAGGAGGTATTGTTGACTGCAGTCTTAGGAGGCAAGTGAGCTTTTTCCGTAATGCCACGAACATGTACATGACATACACAATTGTCACTGGAGATGGACCGAGCCATTGGCTTTCATATATTGCTGTCACACATGTTACCCTATGGCTGCATACGTCGTGGAGATTTACACCCACGACTTTTGCTGACGGCCGTTGGATTGCAAATATCCTGGTAGCAAGGTCAGATGGCTGCCATTTTAGAATGTGAACCAGCGCATTTAAAAAATTTAAGTGCATCACCATTAAAAATGGTGGTTACTTTGTTTACACGTACCTTTCTGTTTTTGTTAAATTTGTAAAATGTATAATGGAAGGAGTCACTGGGGGTCATTCTGACCCTGGTGGTCGGTGTTAAAGCGGCGGCCAACCCGCCAACAGGCAGGCGGTAAAAAAAATGGAATTCTGACCCTGGCGGGAACCGCCAACACAGCCCGCCACTTTAACACTCCAACCGCCACGGCGGGGCAAACAAACAGCGCGGCGGTCACCGCCAACAGACAGGCGGCAGACAATGTACTGCCCACCCTATCACAACTCACCAATCCGCCACCTTTTCCGGGGCGGGAGCCCCGCCGATAAAAACACGGCGTAAACAGACTACGAACGGGAAAACGCTCACATATACACACTCCACGAGGAACCTGGACAGCATGGAACCCGAATTAAACATCCTACCAGCTATTGTCTACCTGCTCATCTACCACGAGTACTAACGCCGGCGCAGACGACAATGGTGAGTACTGCACCAACGACACAGGGGAGGGGGGAGGAGGAAAGCTTACGGGCACACACATACGCCATACACCAACCCCACACCCCACCCCCAACTATCTACACACCAATGCAGAGCAACAACTCAGAGGTTCATTGAAGTCATGGAAAATCATCTATTTTAAATATTAAAAAAAAACAAATGAACAGTGCTAAATCTAAATACATAGGCAAGAAGTCCAGCTCATTTTGTTAAAGTTCCACAGTCCGTGGGCCAATGTCCACAAACACATGGGCAAAGCCCACACATGAGACCAGATACCGTTGGAGAGAACACTGCTGGGGCATCAGATGATAAAACTACAGGCACCTCAGGGGGAAGGGAAGGGGGGGCACCTCAGCCACAGGAGTCCACGACGCCAGATCCACGAGGGGCCTCCATGGCCACTGTGCCATCCTGGGGAGTGCAAAGCCACAGTCTCACAAGTCTCTACAGTGGGTGGATAGCCCACTGTGCCATCCTTGGGAGTGCAAAGCCACAGTCTCACAAGTCTCTACAGTGGGTGGATTGCCCACTGTGCCATCCTGGGGTGTGCAAAGCCACAGTCTCACAAGTCTCTACAGTGGGTGGATTGCCCACTGTGCCATCCTGGGGAGTGCAAAGCCACAGTCTCTCAAGTCTCTACAGTGGGTGGGTTGCCCACTGTGCCATCCTGGGGAGTTCAAAGCCACAGTCTCTCAAGTCTCTACAGTGGGTGGGTTGCCCACTGTGCCATCCTGGGGAGTTCAAAGCCACAGTCCATCAGATGGATAACCGACTCCACTGGTATTGGAGGAGGCAGGGTGCTCAGAGTGCAGCGTGAACACCAGCTCGACACAGAACCAGCACTGTCAATGGGCCAGCGGTGCTTGAGACGGTGGGGCCCAGCGGAGCGGTGCTAGAGTTGAAGGGCCCAGCGGAGCGGTGCTTGAGACGGAGGGGCCCAGCGGAGCGGTGCTTGACAGGAAGGGCCCAGCGGAGCGGTGCTTGACAGGAAGGGCCCAGCGGAGCAGTGCTTGAGACGGCGGGGCCCAGCGGAGCGGTGCTTGACAGGAAGGGCCCAGCGGAGCGGTGCTTGAGACGGCGGGGCCCAGCGGAGCGGTGCTTGAGATGAAGGGCCCAGCGGAGCGGTGCTTGAGACGGCGGGGCCCAGCGGAGCGGTGCTTGACAGGAAGGGCCCAGCGGAGCGGTACTTGAGACGGCGGGGCCCAGCGGAGCGGTGCTTGAGATGAAGGGCCCAGCGGAGCGGTGCTTGAGACGGCGGGGCCCAGCGGAGCGGTGCTTGACAGGAAGGGCCCAGCGGAGCGGTGCTTGAGACGGCAGGGCCCAGCGGAGCGGTGCTTGAGATGAAGGGCCCAGCGGAGCGGTGCTTGAGACGGCGGGGCCCAGCAGAGCGGTGCTTGACAGGAAGGGCCCAGCGGAGCGGTGCTTGAGACGGCGGGGCCCAGCGGAGCGGTGCTTGAGATGAAGGGCCCAGCGGAGCGGTGCTTGAAACGGCGGGGCCCAGCGGAGCGGTGCTTGATAGGAAGGGCCCAGTGGAGCGGTGCTTGAGACGGCGGGGCCCAGCGGAGCGGTGCTTGAGATGAAGGGCCCAGCGGAGCGGTGCTTGAGACGGCGGGCCCAGCGGAGCGGTGCTTGACAGGAAGGGCCCAGCGGAGCGGTGCTTGAGATGGCGGGGCCCAGCGGAGCGGTGCTTGAGATGAAGGGCCCAGCGGAGCGGTGCTTGAGACGGCGGGGTCCAGCGGAGCGGTGCTTGACAGGAAGGGCCCAGCGGAGCGGTGCTTGAGATGAAGGGCCCTGCGGAGCGGTGCTTGAGACGGCGGGGCCCTGTTCAGCGGTGCCTGTCTTGGCGGGCCCTCTTCAGCGGTGCCTGTCTTGGCGGGGCCCTCTTCAGCGGTGCTCTTCACGGCGGGCCCCCTTCAGCGGTGCTCTTCACGGCGGGGCCCTCTTCAGCGGTGCCTGTTTTGGCGGGGCCCTCTTCAGCGGTGCTTGTCCTGTCTTTCAAGGGAGCCAGACCTGGCCAGGACTCCCCGCTTAGTCGCCCTCCGACTGTGCGGTTGATGGCCCCTCCTGTGATGGAGTCCTGGGCTCGTGGGTGTCCTCCGTCACACCCGGTATGGGGCTGGTGGGGCCCTCCTGGTCCGCGCGCCTGCTGGCTGACTTCTCCGCCCTGCTGCCCTTGCCCTCCTTCGAGGAAGCTCTCTGGCCCTTGCCTCCCCTTGATGTTGTGGCAGGTGACGGGCCACGACTACGCTCCTTGGTGGCAGCCGTCTCAGCCTTCTCGCGCCGGCCCTTTGTTCTTCGGGTTCTCTTCCCAGGGGGTGGGCTGGCTGTCCTCTTGCTGCTGGCCGATGTATCTTCACTCGGGAAAGGTGGACTCCAAAATATGTGCACAATGGTCGCCCTCGATGCAGGGCTGGTGGTGGCTGAGGTGCTCTTAGGACTCTTACCAGATGGAGGGGGTGGGTCAGGTGATGCAAAGAGGTTAACTTTGGAGAGGAAAACTTTTTTAGGAGCAATAGGAATGGTAGGTGCAGTGGGTATGGGAGTGGAGGAAGAGGATGTGGTTGTAGGAGAGTCAAGTGTGCTGTCTTTGGGTGCAGGTGCTTGTGACGTAGGCTGTGGTGAGGTGGATGGCTGTTGGGTGGGTGGCTGCCTGCGTTTGTGTGTTTTGGAAGAGGGGGTGACAGACACAGTGGGAGAGGACACAAGGGATGTGTAAATGGCAGTGGGGGTGGTGACTGCACGTGTGCGGACTGTACTGGAGGGTGTGCTTGTGATGGACAGGACAGGCGGTTGCCATTTTATGGTGATGGACAACGGTCATATCAACCTTAACTGCGTAACAGCCTAGATTAGCACATACCTCGCCATTCCCACTGTCCCATCACATAAATGCGCTATGTACACTGAAGTTGTGGTTCCATTTTTCAAATTGTGATAGCCTACTCACTCTTTTTGTCCCTCAGTTACCTACCGCTGTGGATGAATAGGAGGAGGAGACATACCCCTGTGTACAGACCCCTTGTGGACTTGGCTACACTGGAGGACTGCCACATTGTACTCACCTACAGACTGGACAGGGCCACAATAACTGAGCTGTGTGCCCAATTGGAGCTATACCTGATATCTGCCTCCGTCATCCCACTGAGATCCCCCCTTTTGTGCAAGTGCTATCAGTGCTGCAATTTCTGGCAACAGGTTCTTTCCAAATGACAGTGGGCTTGGCAGCAGGACTGTCACAGCCAATTTTCTCAACGGTGCTGGCAAGAGTTTTTTCTGCCCTTGGAAAACACATGTGCAGCTACACAGCTTTCCCTCAGGTGGAAGATTTGACCACAATGAAGGCCAGATTCTATGCAATGGGACATATCCCCAATATTATTGGGGCGATTGATGGAACACTTATTGCGTTTGCCCCCCCCGCCAGAATGAACAGGTTTTCAGGAATTGTAAGAGTTTCCACTCACTGAATGTGCAAGTGGTGTGTCTGGTAGACCAGTACATCTCCCACATCGATGCTAAGTATCCTGGGTCGGTGCATGGCACCTTTGTTCTGAGGCATAGCAGCATCCCAAATGTGATGGCCCAACTACAGAGGCACAGGGTGTGGCTAGTAGGTGAGCCATTGTCCCCACCCAATGTATGTTAGCGTACGCCTTCAGGTGTCACCCTTATAGCATTGTGTGGGGCTAAATGTTGACCCTCAATACTTGCAGGCAGGCTACCCATACCTATTGTGGCTGCTGACCCCTGAGGAATGCCAGGACAGGGGCTGAGGAACATTGGGGGTCATTCTGACCCCCGCTGGCGGCGGAAGCCGCCGGCCTGGCGGGAACCGGCAGAAGACCGTACCGCGGTCAGAAGACCGCGGCAGTCATTCTGACTTTCCCGCTGGGCTGGCGGGCGACCGCCAAAAGGCCGCCCGCCCGCCCAGCGGGAAAGCACCAGCAATGAGGAAGCCGGCTCCGAATGGAGCCGGCGGAGTTGCTGGTGTGCGATGGGTGCAGTTGCACCCGTCGCGATTTTCAGTGTCTGCCACGCAGACACTGAAAATCAATGTGGGGCCCTGTTAGGGGTCCCCTGAAGTGCCCATGCCAGTGCCATGGGCACTGCAGGGGCCCCCAGGGGCCCCACAACACCCGTTCCCGCCAGCCAGGTTCTGGCGGTGAGAACCGCCAGAACCAGGCTGGCGGGAAGGGGGTCGGAATCCCCATGGCGGCGCTGCTTGCAGCGCCGCCATGGAGGATTCCCTGGGGTAGCGGGAAGCCGGCGGGAAACCGCCGGCTTCCCTTTTCTGACCGTGGCTTTACCGCCATGGTCAGAATGCCCTCGGAAGCACCGCCAGCCTGTTGGCGGTGCTTCCGCGGTCGTTGGCCCTGGCGGTCCATGACCGCCAGGGTCAGAATGACCCCCATTATATTGAAGCACATGGGCGAACCAGAAGGATTATTATGAGGACCTTCAACATCCTGAAGGCCAGGTCCAGGTGCCTCCATCTGACAGGTGGATCCCTGCGCTACTCACCCGGGAAGGTCTGCCAGATAGTAGTGGCATGGTGCATGTTTCACAACCTAGCCCTCAGACGGCCTCTACCGTTTCTGCAGGAGGAAGAGACTGGAGATGACCCTGTGGCAGCAGTAGACTCTGAGGCCAGTGAGGATGAAGAGACTCAGGATGAGGACAAACGAACATCAGTTATCCGTCAATACTTCCAATGAAACACAGGTGAGACAGTTCAACTAACCATTCCTCTGACTATTGATATATTCTGTGTGGCTGTAGCATGATGACATTAACTTTCTTTGCATCTCAACTTATTGTCATCTATGGCTTGTCATTTTAGAGATGTTGGTGATATCACAACTGTGTACTGATGTGCTGACTACCGACAGCTACATGTCATCATTTCTATGCTCTCACAGTGTTCAGATCATTTACACTAGATGTGACTGTTTCCATATATGCACATTTTCAAAACATAAAATACTAGTAGTCAAGTTGTGTTGAAGGGTGTTTATTGTAGTGCTATGAAATTGAGGGAAAAGTGCAATGGAATGGGGTGATGATGAAGGAAGGCCCAGGGTATTGTTCCAGTCAGTTTGTAGCACAGGTCCAGTGTCCAAGGGTCCATAGGAAGAGGAGCAAAGGCAGTTCAAAGTGGGCAAGGTGATAAGGTGGGACACAAGGGGGACAATCAGGAGAGTCACATTTCCTGTGGGTTGACTTGCTAAGTGTCTCTGACTTCTGTCTGGGTCGCAGGTAACGCTTGTGGGGTGGTTCACTTTCTGCAGGGGGAGGGGTGCTGGTGGCCTGTGGGTCCTGTGGCACGACCTCCTGTCCACTAGCTGCAGCAGAGGTGGAGGGCTCATCAATGGGCTGGCTAGTGGTAGGGACCCGCTCCTGTGCTGTTGCCTCCCTCATGATATTGGCCATGTCTGCCAGCACCCCTGCTATGGAGATCAAGGTGGTGTTAATGGCCTGAAAATCCTCCCTGATCCCTTGATACTGTCCCTCCTGCAGCTGCCTGCTCTCCTGTGTGTTGGCATGGATCTGGCCCATCTTGTCCTGGGAATGTGGGTGGGCTCCCAGGATCTCGGTGAGTGCCTCCTGGAGAGTCAGTTCCCTGGACCTATCCTTGCCCTGGCACACAGCAGTCCTCCCAGTGTCCCTGTTGGCCTGTGCCTCTGTCCCCTGAACAGTGTTCCCACTGCCACTGACCCCAGTCCCTGATTGTCTTGGGTATGAGGCATGGCCTGGGGTCGCTGTACAGGTGGGCACACTGCTGATTGACGTGTCCTGGGGACAGAGGTGTGAGTAACCTGGGTGGGTGCTGTGGTGTTGATACTGATGGGGGAGGCTCTGTGGTGGACTGTGAGTGGGCTTGGGTGACCAACTGTCCAGTGGTCCCTGATGGGCCAGGCTGTTGGTCCAGATCCAGAAGTCCAGAGTTACTGTCATCACTGGGGGCATCTTCTGTTGGGGGACTGGATAGTCGTGGCACCTCCTCTCCATTGACATTTGCTAGGGAACCAGTGGGGATGTAAGTGATGTATCATGCTTCATGCCTTTGACATATTGTACATCCCTATCCTCCCCCCTATGGTTGCTTTTGCCCTGCCACCTTTGCTTGTGTACGGTGATTTATTGTGGGATTGTTAGTTTCCCTATGCTGTGCATGCTTTGGTGATGTATGTCCATGCAGGGCTGGGAGGGGTGTCCATGCATTGGTATGGCAAGCAAGGCTCAGCATTGGGGTTAGTCACATGTGTGGGATGGAGTAGAGTGATGTGAGTGAGGGTGAGGGTGTGAGATGGCATGCAGGTATGGGAGGTGATAAGTGGTAAATGTTGACTTACCAGTGTCCAGTCCTCCGGACACTACAGCGAGTCCCTCAGGATTAGTGAGGTGTGTATTGGTGAGACTGTTTTAAGTAATGTGTTGGTTTGTGTGATATGGGGTATGTGAAGGATGTATGGGTGTATATGGTGTATGTGTCTGGTTGTCTCTGTGCAGTTCATGTCAATCTCCTGGCAGTAATTGTTGTTCGTAAAGGGTTGTGGGTACTGTGAGTGTGTGTTTTATAGTGCTGTTGGGGATGGGTGTGGTGTGTGTATGAATGTCAGGTGTGTTTTTTTAATATTGGCCAATGTAGTGTTGGTTAGTATGTGGGTGTCCATTCTGAGTGCAGCAGTATGCACCCCCTATGTTTAACTGCTGGTGAATGTCTGCCGTGGTGGTTTGTGGGTCATAATGTGGTGGGCATTGTTTTGTTGGCATAACGGTATGGGTGTTGTGACCACCACTTTAGCACTGACCTTTGGGCTGGCGGATTTGTGTATGTGGCAGTTTTCTGTCGGATGGGTGTGTGTGTGTCATAATATGGAGAAAGGATATTCGCCACCGCAGTGGTATGTTGGCGGCCGTCACTGCAGCGGTAAGTGGGATTTACTGCCAATGTCATGAGTGCCTATGTTTTTTACAATAGTTCTAAACAAAAGTAGGTTGATGAAATCTCACGATATTATGAGGTATCCTAGATTTCTGTTTACCTACTTACTTCACACTTCACAATCATATGATTTAACGATGTACAAGTACTAACTTACTGGTATGTAAGAGTTTAAAACATTGCATGTACCATGAAGTGCCAGTCAGATCTCAACATGCCAGATATTCTACTCACATAGGCAACCTAGTTCCTTGCACACTTAATATATAGCATGTGCTTTATGTGACCACTAACTCCTGAAGGTATACTTACATTTTATCACCCAAATTGTAATGTTAACAGAAATCATGCTACTCTGCATGCTGCAGAAACACTAGCCCCTCACACCACCAATTCCAAACATGGGAAAGGGAATGAACTAAATCTCCCACACTGTAACACATAGGAAACCACAGTACCTGGAAATCAAAGTAAATTGTTAACAAAAGCAACATATTGGATTATGCATTCCCATTTGGCAAATATAATATTTTTAAGAACAAACAATATCTACAAGTATACTGCAGACACAAAAGGCTCAATATTAACTTTTCATAAATTAAATAAAAATAGACAATGAGAATCTTCTTCAGGGTGAGTGAATAAAAATACAAATCTGGGGTGGGGCATGAAAAATCATGTCCTATCCTAACTTACTTGTTATTACTTCCATGCGTGATGCATGCCTCTTACCATTTGCAGCAAGATCCTAATCTGGGGTCTTACCAGTCTTCTGGAGCAAATGTTTCCCAATCCATCTACCTTTTGTGACAGAGTGGGGAGTCAAGTGCTTTGTTAGGAGAGATTAATATGGAGCAAACTTTATGGGCATGATGGGGTAGGTATGAGACTGCTTAGGGGCATGGGAAGTTTTGGGGTCTAGTGGAATAGTGGGAGGAGGTTGAGGAATTTTTGTCAGGGGGAAAATTGTATGGATTTTGAAATGGAGTCATATTCTGGAATGTTGTGGGTACCGTAGCATGTCCAAGAGCTCAATTACAGTAAGGTGATGTTGCTTGTAACATTCAGACTTATTTGGGTATATTCATTACATCTTGAATATCAAGTTTGCAATAACCAATGCTCGTTAAATGTTTCTGTTGGAAAACGGATTATTGGTAAGGGCAGGTAAGTACCTACACTTAGCAATAGGCCACTAACCTCCACTTAGGTCCAGTTAGATCTCAGTAAGTTAAACCTAGCTCAACCCTTGGTAGCTTGGCAACAAGCGACAAGGCTTAACTTAGGAGACAAAGCGTAAAGCATTCAAATATCACAAAACAGTAATTAAATAAAACACAGGAAACAGTTTCAAAATCCAAAATCAATTTATAAAATTAGATTATATTTTTATCTTTAAAATGACACCAAAACGAATATAATCGGAGAAGGGGAACCGGAGATATGAATTTGTTAAGAATTAATGCTTTCTAGTGCATAGAAGCAACTAGCGCTCAAAGGGTTCAAAAAGGTCACACTGTCAAGGAACAAAGTCCAGAGTTCAGGCTACCCATGAGGTAACACTGTCACACTTACTTTCAGAAGTGTTTGATTCAGGAAAGTGGTCCACAACACCAGCCAATGGTTCAGAGGCTCTGGTGTGCCTCTTGGGGTCTGGGACTACAACTCTCACAATGCACCTCTTCAACTTATGAAGTTGTTCCAAACTTCTCCAAACTTCTGGATCTTCTTCCAGAGGTCCTCTTTGTGTCCTTGAAGTTCCCACACCTTGATCCAAGGTTCCAGAAGCTCTGAGTTGCTCCTTGGGAGTTGGGACTACAATTCTCAGAATGCACCTGGTCAGAATCCTCAAATGACCACTGGACGCTGGTCAGCTGGGCTCTGCTTGAAGGACTTGATGCAGGGGACCCTGGGCAGCTCCTTTGTACCTGTAGCAAACAGGGAGTCCCTTCTTGAAGTAGTAAAAGACAGGTAAAGTCCATTAAGTGGTGAAGCCCAAGTGTGCAGCTGGTGCAGTCCTCCAGAGTGCAGTGTCCAGGTGCAGGTCTGGGGTCCACCAGGGCAGTCCTTCTTCTCCTGTAGTTCTTCCTTGTTGGAATCTGATAGGGATCTGATGTGTGGGTGCAGGTCTACCAGTTTTATCCTTGCTCCTGGGTGAAAAACAGGGGGGTCCTGGTTCTCCAATCAGGGGCAGGGTCCTTCCCCCTGTGATGACCACTTCCTGGGAAGTGTGGCAAAAATCAATACCAGGGAGCAACAGTCTTCAAAAATCCATCATGGCTGATTGTGGTTTTTGGAGGTTACATCTGGCTGAGCCCACCCACTGGTGTGGCTAAAAAACCTAAACACACCCGTCTCCTGCCCTCTCCTAATCTAATCAAAGGGGCACCTAATTGTCTGGGTTTGCAGGATGTGAGGGTGTTGCTGGGATGCTCCAAATTTCCTTCTCTGCCTTTGAAGACCAGTTTGGCAGCCCTTCCCCTTCCCGCTTCACCATCTGCTGAGGGGATATCTCCTCCCCCAGGCACATCTCTTTGTGCTGAGCCAGGCCACTTCACACCTCATCATGGCAGCCTGGCCAGGCTGCCAGAGCCTGGCCAATCAGAGCACAGCAACATAAACACTACAGGGCTGAAGTTGGCAACTTTTCAGGTAAAGTTTAAAACTCTTTACCTGAACAAGTTATATTAAATCCCACAACTGGAAGTTGTGGGATTTATTATAACAATTCATTTGATACCAAACTTCTTGTATCTATTACTTAAGGGGATTTTCAAAATTGAAATAACGTTTCCCCATTTTAGCCTATGGAGGCCATTCACTACAATGAAGGGAAAAACACATTTGGCTGTTTTACCTCACCAGGGCTTATAAAACTATTTTATAAGGTCCCTGCTTATAGTTACATGGCACCCAGCCCTAGGGGCACATAGGGCACACCTTAGAGGTGACTTATATGTAAAAATAAGGTAGCTTAAGACTTTGGAACTACTTTTAGGGCCAGATGTATCATCAAGGCCTTTTGCGATTCGGAAATAGTGATTTTTAAGAAATCGCTATTTCCGACTCGCAAAGTGCCATGTATCACATTTGCAAATCAGTAATAGCTATTTCTTAAAAATCGCAAATGCTATTACCGAATCGCAAATTGCGATACCAGCCCCATTCGCACCTATGGGCATGTTGGCCCATATCGGCAAATTTTTTGCATTTCCAAAATTGCGATTTCTGAACCAGAAATCGCAATTTTGGAAATGCAAAACCCCAGGGTGCTGGGGGCCTAAGGCTCCCCCTGCTGCACCCCAATTTTTTTTTGAGGGGACCTATAAGGTGCACACATGCCAAAAGGGCATATGTGCTTCACATGTCCAATTTAAAAATGCATTTTAGCTATTCCTAAATGCCAAAATCGCATTTAGGAATTGCTTCATACATGTGCTACGGAATCGCAAATAAGGAAGCCTTATTTGCGATTTCTAATTTCGAGAGTCGCAATTTGCGACCCTCTAAACAGGGTCGCAATTTTAAAGCATCGCTATTTTAGCGATTCCTTACAATTGTGTTCAGAATGTATTTCATACATGTTGAAATGGCATTTTGCATTCGCAAACGGGCATTCACACCATTTGCGAATGCAGAATGCTTTCATACATCTGGCCCTTAATTCCAAAGTCGAATTTGCATGTAACTTTAATTTAAAAGCAGCCAGCAAGGCAGGCCTGCCTTTAAAATGACACTGGCCACCTCAGCAGTGCACTACTTATGCTGGGGTCCCTAAACCTGCATGCCCTACTAGGGACTTATAGGTAGGTTGACTTAGCCAATTATAATTAGCCTAATTTGCATACTGATTTTATAAAGAGCACAGGCCCTGGGACTGGTTAGCAGTACCCAGGGCACCATCAAAGTCAGGAAAACACCAGCAAAAAGTGGAAAATGTGGGCAAAAAGTTAGGGGGCCTCTGCAATCAGCTCTGTTCTCTCAGAGTCTCATTTATTATAACCAAATGCTTGTTGATTAAGCACATTGCATTCCACCTGCTAAACTCATGTCAACTATAACTGCCAAAACAATTGCGCTTCACAATGTGACCTGTATTGAACATGTGCCATATTCAGGAGGATAATTCATCATTTTCTTAACAAGCAATCAACTGCCAAAATTTGATTATTTAAGGATGCTTGTAAGTCTGAGGGCTTGCTTGGCTTCGTACCCATTGCTCCCCTCACCAGTCTCCAGGCAAGTCAAGTTCCTTGTACTCCAGCCTGCTCCAATTGAGTTCCAGTGTATCTCTTTCTCCGACAAGCTGCTAGTCTAGTTCTAGTATCTCTCATCCTCAGGACAGCTTTGAGTCAAGTTCTGACAATCCTCACCCTCCGGTCGTCTTCCTGCAAAGTCGCTGCTCTCCTCATCCATCTTCTGCCAACGATCTCCTATTTCCTGTAAAAGAGAGAACACAAGAAAGGTGAAAAAGCCCAGTTTTGGCGCTTCTGAAGTTTTCAAGCAAGTAACTTCACTTAAAGGAAAGATTAATCGCTTAATGTGCTGCCCTAAAATCAATGAAACAAAACAGAGCTCTGTCTTTTAAATAATTTATGACTACAAGAACTAGCGTAATTTATCGTTTGGGTGGGAATCCAAGATACCACTACACAGACATTAAGGAAAGATGTATTTTCTGTAACAGGCACTCCCCAGAAAGTTAGGAGATTTGAAATAGTGCAAGTTATCAAAACTATTATTTTCAAGAGATTATGCTAGAACACAAAGAACCCCCTAATTTGAGTTGATGGTTTTTGAGTTTGGACATTGCTTTAGAGAATCTGTAAAAGTATTGTAGAAAGAGGAAGAGGCTTATTCAGCATTATAGAAAAGTATGTAAACAATGCACTCTGTGTCAACAATACCTGACCTCTTGCAATGTATAATTCTGCAATAGTTTATGCAAGTTCAGTGTATTCATAATGTAATTCATTTGCAGCCCAGAATCCTAAAAACCAATAAGCCAGTATTTTGAGAAATCAGAAGTCTTGAAGCCCAACATAACACACAGTTCAGGGTACAGCAGTCCACAAAGCTGTTATTGTCTCTTTTTCTGTTCCTAGACCAAAGTTGTGCCTCCTGGCCAGCCCAGTCACGCTTTATTTAGATACTGGCAGGCTCATAGACGAAAGTCTGTTGGTGATCTGCCATCACCGCCATCATTTTACACCTAAGTTGACTGCGCTCTAGGCAAAAAAGACCGATGGCGGGACTGCAGACAGTTTTTTCACACAGCCAATCACAATGTGCCTTCTCACTTATTTATTTGTGGGTACTAAACCTCCACACCTGAATTTGCAGCTTGGAAGGGATTTAAGCTTTGAACTTAAGTGTTTTTCTTCTTACGCTACTCTTGCCACCATGGACCCAATCACACAAGTCTTGCCTTTGCTGCTAATACTGGACCATAAGGCAAATCAACCCCATTACAGCCGCAACAGAAGGTAAGTGTCTTTTTTCAACTGCCACCATCGGAAATGTCTCTTTACATTAGTTCTTGACT
The DNA here is from genome assembly GCF_031143425.1 of Pleurodeles waltl. Lineage (NCBI taxonomy): Eukaryota > Metazoa > Chordata > Amphibia > Caudata > Salamandridae > Pleurodeles > Pleurodeles waltl. The sequence goes on from NC_090437.1 coordinate 837,655,841, forward strand.
TGCGAATTTTAATAAGTACGTACAAGCAACAGTATAATATTGTCAGATGCATAAGTGTGTAATGTGGTAGTTTAGGAAATTTAAAGAAACACACCTCAATAATTTATTTACCTTTACCAACTTTGTCCAAACTGCCTGTATGCTAATGGACAACTACACAAAAAGTCAAAATGTTTTCATATGTGTGTGCGTAATCATTTTCTCTAAACTATCAAATCAGATACATATGTATTACACATTATTTCAACTACATTAATCTAATAAAATGTAGTATTTTGCACTGCACAATGCAACAAGTGCGTTTACCAGAAATGTACAGTCAATGTCACCTCTGAACGTAAAACATTGCATACACGTATTATTGTCACACTTCCCCTTGTTTAGTGTATTTTCTGTAAATCATTACGTTTTATTCTTAACACCTATCATTTTTATATAAACACACCTGCATTAACAGGTTACACAAAAGAGCATGTTTAATTTAGGTGTAAGTGTCCATTATCATGATGAATGCTTACATGAAAAATAAAATGTCTATTAGAAATGTTCATCACTAATGTAGGAACTTTACAAATATGTAAAAAAACTGTTTTGTTCACTATCATACATAAAATTAAATTCATATTACTCACATTTTCATAAATAACATTGTCATAAATCAATTACTTGTATTCAATAAATAATGTCAGGACAAACTTTGTGAAATTAAAAATGTTTATTCTTAAATGAGATATGTCTCTCAAAAAGTATGAACATAAACTAAACATAACTGTCCAATAATAGAGGATGCACTACATCAATATTGTTTTTGGGGCCATTAACTTGCCTTCTAATTTCACTGCCAAGGGACAACCTCCTCAGTAAGGGACATCTAGTTGGCAGAGCAGGCACCTCAATGATCCTTCTATGAAGGGGTGGGTTTGGTTTTCTTCGGAGTCAGGGACAGGTAAGCAGTAAAAGCGGGTGAAGGAGAAGAGGCAGAAGGGGCAGGAAAGAATTGTATTTGGTAGGATAGAGTGAGCTGGTGTGGGGGCTGTGTGTGTATGTCTGTCTGTTTTACAGGTGCATGTGAGTCTAGTGCATGTGGTGTATGATTAGGTGTGTTTCTTTGAAGGTTTGTGGTGTTCGGGTAAGTGTCTCTTTGGGTGAGTGTCTGCATTTGCATTTGGCGAGTGTTGGTGTGTGTGCTTTTCTGTGAGTGTGTTTGGATGAGAGTGCTGTTGACATTGTTGGTGTGGTTGTGGTGCATGTGTCTGCATGTGTTGTAGATGAATGTGCGGTATATGTTTGGATGTGTTTGGTTGTGTAAGTGTTTTGTTTTCAGGTGTTTATGAGTTTGATGTGTGTTGTTTTGCATGTAGGTATGTGTGACTGTGTGTATTTGGATGTGTGTGGTGTTGAGATGGATGTTGTGCTTGCACTGCTTGTGGGTGTGCTAGTGGTTGTGGGTGTGTGGTGGTTTGTTATGGTGGGGCATGTGTCTATGGTACTGGATGTTGTGGTTGTGGGTGTGGTGATTGTGGGTGTAGATGTGAGTGGGGTGGTGATACTTGTGGGTGTTGAAGTGAGTGCTATGGTTGTGGTGCCTCTGGGTATAGTGTCAGTAGTGTGTTTGTTGGATGGGTATATGTTTGTGTTTATTGGTGTGTTTATGTGGGTGTGGATCTGCTGCATTTGTCTGTTGAAGTGAGTGAGTGCAAGAAAGCGAGTGTGTTTGGGAGTTAGAATTTGGTATGAGGGGCACAAGGTTTGGATGGTTGAGGGGCTGTGGTCAGTGCAGAGGCTATTTTCGCTAGTGATCTCAGCATGCCATGCATTGAACTATGAACGCATTAGAGAGCTAAGCCCGTAGATCCCATTCACAATTGCTGTCTGGCTTACAGAGATGCTACATAGAAAGTCAATAGCCTCTTCACTGAGCACAGCTGAGGGGACAGGGGAGAGGGGGAGATGCCTGTGGCAAAGGGGACCCCAGCCCATTTAAGGGGATGGGGTTAGCCAACTGGTGGGAGCAAGAGGGAGGGTCAAGATGGGAATCTGGGTGGCAGACAAGGATGCAGATGGAACAGTTCCTGTTGTTTCTACCACCACTAGGGACTGGTCATTTGTTGAGATCCCTAAAGAAGATGTCAAGCTGGTGGCCTCTATGCTTCTCCCTTCACTCTCCATGCCACGGTGTCCATCAGTGTCTGATGTTTCTCCACCGACACAGAGTGGCCAGCTGCTTTTCTGCCTTCCTGGCCAATGACTCCTTCACCTGCTCCAGTAGATGCTGAACAGACACAGACAACACTTTTTTTCTATCTATGCTTAACTAAAATGATAATAAGGTTGTTTAACAAAACATTAACTAATTTCAATTTTTCACCTGGTTCAAGGCTATAAAACTTATATATACTTTTTCACTTCCCCATGCATGTAGGGGACATATTATGGGCCCATTTGCTCACAGTTTAGTGAATAACCATCTTTAGTCTGATTTAATTTTAGATCATTTCTCTTCATCCCTTCAACACATCTTAAAGCCTCAACATCTTGTGGCATACATTCTCTGTTTGAAACTATTCTGGGGGAAACAGACTGGTTGTTTTGAACGGTAAACTTATCCCACAAATTTAAATATCTAGCACATTCTTGCCTGCTTCTATTAATAATTTCAATTAATAATGTTTGCCTACTAAATTCAGATTTGTTGAAACAGACTGGCTGAAATGCACGTTTGTGAAGGAGCACGGCTTCATGCCCATCCACAACTGTTAACGTGAACTAACTTGAATGTTGCAGTGAAAACATATTTATTAAATTTTGGTGCCATGAAATGTTGCCATTGTTCTCATTTTCCTAGTCATTTTGGATCAGAGCATCATACCTAACAGAATCATCAATTGTGGCCTGTTTGGTACACCTGTCCCTCATAAAATAGACAAAATCCAGAAACCCTATTTTTCTTAGACAGGCATGTCTGTTGAAAACCGTGATAACAAAGCTAGTGCCAACCTTCAACACAAATCAATACACAAAACAGATCATCACACCTTGTGCCAAACCTTCACCTTCTAGAACTCTTCTTGCGCATTGGATGTGTGTCAACCTTTGTGTTGTTGTCATAACCTATTGCTGTAACCAAAAAACATTAACTATAAATAAGAACTACAAAAAACGTACCCCCTCGATGCTGTTGTTGGGCTCTCAAATGCCTATTGAGGTCCGGATAGTCCAACACAGGAATGTGAACCATTAGGAGGGTCAGGATGCGGTGCATGTACTTCCCATATTGGGAAGACTGGCCAAGATGGACTTCAGATGACTTTCCGGTCCAGCATTGTAGTTACTCCCACCTCTTTCTGTAGTGAATGCTATGCCAATTGTAGACCCCCAGGGTCTGCACTTTCTTGGCGATGGCCTTATATATTGCCTTTTTCTGATGATGCGCATTGACCTGTATGGATACAAAAAAAGAAAGAAGAAAATGTTTGGTGAGTTTTTGTTTGTTTGTGTTGCTTAACACAATTTTGTAAAATCTATTGCACGCATTTATAAAACTTTATTGTAGATTTTTCCTAAAAGTTATACTAATTTGTAGTGACCTGTTGAGTACCCTCATCACTTTTCATGTCCTCATTTTACAAATCCAGGCCACAAACATCATCTAGGCCAGGGTCGGAGACATATCCTGTAGTGTGAACTACTTCCGATCAGTGCAAATCATTGTGAGTTACTGAATGCTAGTCCACACCCCAACACCCAGCTTCATTAGCTTAATGCCTTATTTTTTTCTAGCCCAATTCTACGGTTTTAACCATATACTGTGGCTAAGGGCAGTATGGAAGGACTGCCATCTCTCTCAGTGGGAGCACAGTTTTTGGGGTGATGTATAAACACGTGCGTAGGAATGTGACACATATTTATGGGTGATTGAGAGCCTGAGTCCTATGTACTTGTAGCACACGACATACTTTTTCCCATATGTGGTATCATTACATATACAATAACTACAGATACTCATTACTCAGACAATGAGATGCAAAAACAGAAATTCAGGCAAGTTCACAACTTTACTTTTTCTCTTGCACTTTGCATTTCTATCAGTTCCACATATAGCTGTAATTTCTAATTATAGTTATGACATATTTTCAAATGACCACTTGAAGTAAGGCACATGCAGTTTGCATATTGAAAATTGTGAGTAAATTGAAATGAAGATGTACCTAATTCATCCAGGTAACTTTTCATTTCAATTGACAGACATTTAAAAACTTTGTTAAACATCATTTTGTTCCCAACTACATTACTGAGGTGACTACACTCAGATCACAACACTTCACTCTGGAACTAAAAGGAATAATTTAGCCTGTGTTTAAAAAAAAAAAAGTTAATTAGAACTACATTTTCCATTCATGTACCTGTTCCTCTGGGTTCCCATACAGCTGGCTGTACAAAGACAAACCCTCCCTAGTCAAAAGTTCCAACTCCTCAGCTGAGAGGTTTTGGGCCCTGTCACCTACTTTGCCCAGCATCGTGGCTCCCAGAGGCTGGTTACAGCAGCAAATGTGGAGGAGGTATTGTTGACTGCAGTCTTAGGAGGCAAGTGAGCTTTTTCCGTAATGCCACGAACATGTACATGACATACACAATTGTCACTGGAGATGGACCGAGCCATTGGCTTTCATATATTGCTGTCACACATGTTACCCTATGGCTGCATACGTCGTGGAGATTTACACCCACGACTTTTGCTGACGGCCGTTGGATTGCAAATATCCTGGTGGCAAGGTCAGATGGCTGCCATTTTAGAATGTGAACCAGCGCATTTAAAATTTTTAAGTGCCTCACCATTAAAAATGGTGGTTAGTTTGTTTACACGTACATTTCTGTTTTTGTTAAATTTGTAAAATGTATAATGGAAGGAGTCACTGGGGGTCATTCTGACCCTGGCGGTCGGTGTTAAAGCGGCGGCCAACCCGCCAACAGGCAGGCGGTAAAAGAAATGGAATTCTGACCCTGGCGGGAACCGCCAACACAGCCCGCCACTTTAACACTCCGACCGCCACGGCGGGGCAAACAAACAGCGCGGCGGTCACCGCCAACAGACAGGCGGCAGACAATGTACTGCCCACCCTATCACAACTCACCAATCCGCCACCTTTTCCGGGGCGGGAGCCCCGCCGATAAAAACACGGCGTAAACAGACTACGAACGGGAAAACGCTCACATATACACACTCCACGAGGAACCTGGACAGCATGGAACCCGAATTAAACATCCTACCAGCTATTGTCTACCTGCTCATCTACCACGAGTACGAACGCCGGCGCAGACGACAATGGTGAGTACTGCACCGACACAGGGGAGGGGGGAGGAGGAAAGCTTACGGGCACACACATACGCCATACACCCCCCCCCCCACACCCCACCCCCAACTATCTACACACCAATGCAGAGCAACAACTCAGAGGTTCATTGAAGTCATGGAAAATCATCTATTTTAAATATTAAAAAAAACAAATGAACAGTGCTAAATCTAAATACATAGGCAAGAAGTCCAGCTCATTTTGTTAAAGTTCCACAGTCCGTGGGCCAATGTCCACAAACACATGGGCAAAGCCCACACATGAGACCAGATACCGTTGGAGAGAACACTGCTGGGGCATCAGATGATAAAACTACAGGCACCTCAGGGGAAAGGGAAGGGGGGAACCTCAGCCACCGGAGTCCACGACGCCAGATCCACGAGGGGCCTCCATGGCCACTGTGCCATCCTGGGGAGTGCAAAGCCACAGTCTCACAAGTCTCTACAGTGGGTGGATTGCCCACTGTGCCATCCTTGGGAGTGCAAAGCCACAGTCTCACAAGTCTCTACAGTGGGTGGATTGCCCACTGTGCCATCCTGGGGTGTGCAAAGCCACAGTCTCACAAGTCTCTACAGTGGGTGGATTGCCCACTGTGCCATCCTGGGGAGTGCAAAGCCACAGTCTCTCAAGTCTCTACAGTGGGTGGGTTGCCCACTGTGCCATCCTGGGGAGTTCAAAGCCACAGTCTCTCAAGTCCCTACAGTGGGTGGGTTGCCCACTGTGCCATCCTGGGGAGTTCAAAGCCACAGTCCATCAGATGGATAACCGACTCCACTGGTATTTGGAGGAGGCAGGGTGCTCAGAGTGCAGCGTGAACACCAGCTCGACACAGAACCGGCACTGTCAATGGGCCAGCGGTGCTTGAGACGGTGGGGCCCAGCGGAGCGGTGCTAGAGTTGAAGGGCCCAGCGGAGCGGTGCTTGAGACGGCGGGGCCCAGCGGAGCGGTGCTTGACAGGAAGGGCCCAGCGGAGCGGTGCTTGACAGGAAGGGCCCAGCGGAGCGGTGCTTGAGACGGCGGGGCCCAGCGGAGTGGTGCTTGACAGGAAGGGCCCAGCGGAGCGGTGCTTGAGACGGCGGGGCCCAGCGGAGCGGTGCTTGAGATGAAGGGCCCAGCGGAGCGGTGCTTGAGACGGCGGGGCCCAGCGGAGCGGTGCTTGACAGGAAGGGCCCAGCGGAGCGGTGCTTGAGACGGCGGGGCCCAGCGGAGCGGTGCTTGAGATGAAGGGCCCAGCGGAGCGGTGCTTGAGACGGCGGGGCCCAGCGGAGCGGTGCTTGACAGGAAGGGCCCAGCGGAGCGGTGCTTGAGACGGCGGGGCCCAGCGGAGCGGTGCTTGAGATGAAGGGCCCAGCGGAGCGGTGCTTGAAATGGCGGGGCCCAGCGGAGCGGTGCTTGATAGGAAGGGCCCAGCGGAGCGGTGCTTGAGACGGCGGGGCCCAGCGGAGCGGTGCTTGAGATGAAGGGCCCAGCGGAGCGGTGCTTGAGACGGCGGGGCCCAGCGGAGCGGTGCTTGAGATGAAGGGCCCAGCGGAGCGGTGCTTGAGACGGCGGGGTCCAGCGGAGCGGTGCTTGACAGGAAGGGCCCAGCGGAGCGGTGCTTGAGATGAAGGGCCCTGCGGAGCAGTGCTTGAGACGGCGGGGCCCTGTTCAGCAGTGCCTGTCTTGGCGGGCCCTCTTCAGCGGTGCCTGTCTTGGCGGGGCCCTCTTCAGCGGTGCTCTTCACGGCGGGGCACCCTTCAGCGGTGCTCTTCACGGCGGGGCCCTCTTCAGCAGTGCCTGTTTTGGCGGGGCCCTCTTCAGCGGTGCTTGTCCTGTCTTTCAAGGGAGCCAGACCTGGCCAGGACTCCCCGCTTAGTCGCCCTTCGACCGTGCGGTTGCTGGCCCCTCCTGTGATGGAGTCCTGGGCCCGTGGGTGTCCTCCGTCACACCCGGTATGGGGCCGGAGGGGCCCTCCTGGTCCGCGCGCCTGCTGGCTGACTTATCCGCCCTGCTGCCCTTGCCCTCCTTCGAGGAAGCTCTCTGGCCCTTGCCTCCCCTTGATGTTGTGGCAGGTGACGGGCCACGACTACGCTCCTTGGTGGCAGCCGTCTCAGCCTTCTCGCGCCGGCCCTTTGTTCTTCGGGTTCTCTTCCCAGGGGTGGGCTGGCTGTCCCCTTGCTGCTGGCCGATGTATCTGCACTCGGGAAAGGTGGACTCCAAAACCTGTGCACAATGGTCGCCCTCGATGCAGGGCTGGTGGTGGCTGAGGTGCTCTTAGGACTCTTACCAGATGGAGGGGGTGGGTCAGGTGATGCAAAGAGGTTAACTTTGGAGAGGAAAACTTTTTTAGGAGCAATGGGAATGGTAGGTGCAGTGGGTATGGGAGTGGAGGAAGAGGATGTGGTTGTAGAAGAGTCATGTGTGCTGTCTTTGGGTGCAGGTGCTTGTGACGTAGGCTGTGGTGAGGTGGATGGCTGTTGGGTGGGTGGCTGCCTGCGTTTGTGTGTTTTGGAAGAGGGGGTGACAGACACAGTGGGAGAGGACACAGGGGACGTGTAAATGGCAGTGGGGGTGGTGACTGCACGTGTGCGGACTGTACTGGAGGGTGTGCTGGTGATGGAAGTACTGGCTGATGGTGGTGTGCATGCAGGTGTGAGTGGAGACGTCACAGGGAGGGAGGAGGGAGGCGAGGAGGAGGGGGACACAGAGGTGGTAGTGACTGCTGCCATGTCTGCATCTGGATGTTGTTTGTGTGAATGCTTGTGGGATCTGTGGTGCTTATGTCTGGATGAGCTGCCCTTGGGTGTTGAGGTGTGTGCAGGCTGGTCTGATGGTGTGGATGGGATAGGCAGAGGAACAGGAGACTGGGACTGGGTGGAGGCAGTTAGAAGAGGGAGGCTGGAAACCGGGACAATGGCTGCCGTCAGTGCTAAGGCCAGAGCATTGAACGATCGTTGATGGGCAGCCTGACCCGAATGAATGCCCTCCAGGTATGCATTGCTCCGATGCACCTCCCTTTCTACACCCTGGATGGCATTCAAGAGGGTAGACTGCCCAACAATGAGTGTCCTGAGGAGGTCAATGACCTCCTCACTGAGGGCAGAAGAGGTAACTGGGGCAGGGCCTGAGGTGCCTGGGGCGAAGGAGATGCCCGCCTTCCTGGGTGAGCGGGCACGGAGCGAAGCCCGAGGGGCTGCTGGGGGGGCGGGGCTGGTGCGCTGGGTGGCGACTGTACCTGTTGTGGCGGGGGGCACGGATGTTGCTGCCACCACAAGGGAGCTCCCTTCCGAGGACGTGTCGGTGTCGCTGAGGTCTCCACGGGTCCCCGTTGTGGAGCTCCCCTCGCCCTCCGTGTCACTGGTGAACTCGGTGTCTGTAGCATGGCCCTCCGGGGCCATGTGAGTTGCAGCTCCCTCCTGCTCCGATGCCAATTCTCCTCCGCCTGATGATACTAATGCACACATGCACAGGAAAGAAAGAAAATGGGTGGGGGGAGAAATAAAGTCAGGTTGAGTGCGTGCATTGGCAACACCGTTGGCGGAGAGGACAGACACAGAAGCCCCCTGCACTATGCCGCGCAATCGGGGTACACTACTCAGTACTTGTGACTAGGCCTACAGGTCTATGGACAACAAATGCACACATGGGTGATGCAGGACCATGGATAGCTCGACTTGGCACCCTACAGAGGTGGGGGGCGGGGGCACAGGGCCATGCCTAAAGGAGGGGACTAGCCTACAGAAAGCGCCCTGGCCTAAAGTCACCCACAGCCCTCCTCCCCAACCCAGACACCTCCACTGCACGCAAAGATAGCAGAATGTGCTGATACTCACCCCCTTGTGTCTGCTGTGATGTCCCCACGCGCCCATCCAAATCAGGGTAGGCCACCACCAGGATCCGGGACATCAGGGGTGTCAATTGGCGGCTGGCACCCCTCCTACGTTGGGAGGCCATCCCCAGCAGAGACTCGGCGGTCTTCCTGGTCCCGCGGCGGATGTCCTCGCACCTCTTTCGGCAGTGGGTGCCCGGTCTGTTGTGGACCCCCAGGGCCCGGACGTCCTTGGCGATGGCACGCCAAATCTCAATCTTCTGATGGGCGCTGACCTATGTGACATGTACAGGGTGGGAAACGAAATATCATCACTTTTCTGCATGGTAGATGTGAGTGGCCCCCCTCCCCAACCTTGGCATGTGGCACATGCTCTCATCTGTCGTGCGTTGCAGTCCTCATTCGCTCCCCTCCCCACCATCTTACATACACCCCACTCAACACAGGCATAGCCCATTCAACGTGCACCCAGTGTACTCACCTGTTGGTCTGGAGGACCGTAGAGTAGCGCATACTGGGGGAGGACCCCATCAACAAGTTTCTCCAACTCTTCTGAAGTGAAGGCAGGGGCCCTTTCCCCAGTCGCAGCAGCCATAGTATCTCCCAGACCGAGGTCACAGCAGCACTTGCAGTATAGGTCCTCTCCTGTGGATATTCAGGTCTCGAGTGATTAAGCAGCTAGAAAATGGCGGTCACGCCCGCGGCGGTGCGTACCGCGGCGGTGCGTACCGCGACCGCCGGCACACATCGTCATTGGCTACTGAGACCCATAGGGTTCAATGTTAACCAATGCGGCTTCGCACCGCGGTCTTCGACCGCCTTCCGCCACGGTGTGCCACGCCAGAGCATTGACCTCACATCCCATTGTCACACTTCACAGGTCAGGCAGCCGCCATTTCAAAGGCCCACATGGCTTAATTTCTACTGCGTCACACAGGCCTAGGCCGTGCATTGCCACTCATACACGCCTTTCACTGCATTGCGATTCATTGACTGTGCAAGCTGTTTGAACGAACCTGTGGCTTGCTTGACTCTGTACTCCATGTTGTCCTTCCTAGGCACCGTCCGCTGGGACTTGCGAGGAGAAGGATGAATCCTCCTGTGTACCGACCGCTGGTGGACCTGTCGACAATGGAAGAATGACATATTATACTTTGTTACAGACTTGACAGAGCCACTATTCATGAACTGTGTGCCCAGCTGGAGCCAGACCTGATGTCCCCCATCCGCCAACCCACAGGGATTCCCCCTCTGGTGCAGGTTCTGTCAGTACTCCATTTTTTGGCAAGTGGGTCTTTTCAGACAACAGTGGCCATGTCATCAGGGATGTCTCAGCCTATGTTTTCTAAGGTTTTGTCCAGAGTGTTGTCTGCCCTGATGAAATACATACGGAGATACATTGTTTTCCCTGAGGAGGATGAATTGGCTACAGTGAAGGGTGATTTCTATGCCCTTGGACATATCCCCAACATCATTGGTGCCATTGATGGGACCCATATGGCTTTGGTACCCCCCAAAGGCAGTGAGCAGGTGTACAGAAATAGAAAGAGTTATCATTCTATGAATGTCCAGGTGGTCTGTTTGGCAGACCAGTACATCTCCCATGTGAATGCCAAGTTCCCTGGGTCAGTGCATGACGCGTATGTTATGCGAAATAGCAGCGTCCCCTATGTGATGGAACAGCTTCAGAGACACTGTGTGTGGTTATTAGGTGACTCTGGTTACCCCAACCTCTCCTGGCTATTGACCCCAGTGAGGAATCCCAGGACAAGGGCAGAGGAACGCTACAATGAGGCCCATGGGTGAACTAGGAGGATAATTGAAAGGACCTTCGGGGTCCTGAAGGCCAGGTTTAGGTGCCTGCATATGACAGGTGGATCCCTAATGTACTCACCAAAGAAGATGTGCCATATCATCGTGGCCTGCTGTATGCTTCACAATCTTGCATTGCGACGCCAGGTGCCTTTCCTGCAGGAGGATGGTCCACATGGTGGTGTTGTAGCAGCTGTGGAGCCTGTGGAGAGTGAAGAGGAGGAAGACGACGGGGACGACACGGACAACAGGGATACAGTTATACAACAGTATTTTCAGTGGCACACAGGTAAGATTCAACCACGCCATTTTACATTTACTTGAGGCCTCCTGCGTCCCTACTTTCTGTGTTTCCCACCATTTCCTTTTAGCTGAATTGTGACTTTCCCTTCACTTTTCAGAGCTGTTTGACCAACTGCGTGACTTCTGCTTTGTTTGCCCATGGACTACAGCTTGTTGTCATTGGTATGTTGTCATTACAATGTAACAGAACATAATTGCACCGTTATGTGTGAAACATAATAGTAAAATAAAAGCAGACTCCTGAAATTGTAAGTGCAATAGGTGATTTATTATAAGTGCTACATATAGGAACATGATAGTAAAACGGTGATGGGTGGGGGTGGAGAAATGTCCATGGCAGAGTCCAGTTCTCAATCGCACAGGTGCATTGTCCATATGCCTGTGGAAGGATGGAGCAGGGGCAGTTCAAGGTTGGACAGGGTGACAATGTGGGACAGTGGGATGACATCAAGGGCTATCTTATGCTGGCGGGGGTCTTGCAATCCTACTCTGTCTTCTTGTGTGATCTCAGGTTCCGCTTGCGGGGTGGTTGTTCTTCAGCAGGAGGTGGGGTTCTGGTGGCCTGACGTTGTGTGGGGGCCTCCTGTCCACTAGCGCCGGCGGAGGTGGTAGGCTGTTCCTGGCCTGGGCTAGTGACAGGGGCCCTTTGGGGTGCCACATGGTCCCGCAATGTGGTGACTATCTGGTTAAGGGCCAGGACGATGGTCCCCATTGCGGAACCGATGTTCCTCAGTTCCTCTCTGAACCCCATGTACCGTTCCTCCTGCTGTGCCTGGATCTCCTGGAACCTGGCCAGTACCGTTGCCATCGTCTCCTGGGAGTGGTGGTATGCTCCCATGATGGTGGTGAGGGCCTCTTGGAGAGTCGGTTCCCTGGGCCTGTCCCCCCCTGTCGCACAGCAGCCCTCCCAGTTCCCCTATGTTCCTTGGCCTCTGTCCCCTGGACGGTGTGCCCACTACCACTGCCCCCAGGTCCCTGTTGTTGTTGGGGTGGTGGGTCAACCTGGGTGCCCTGTAGTGGCGGACACACCGCTGATTGACGTGTCCTGGAGACAGAGGCATGGGCCCGCTGGGTGGGAGCTGTGCTGGTGTTCCCAGAGGGGGTTAGGTCTGGTGTAGCCTGTGGCTGTGTGTGGGGAACCGACTGTCCCGAGGTCCCCGATGGGCCGGGCTGGTCATCTGGGTCCAGGTCGACAGAGCTGCTGTCATCGCTGGGGGCCTCTTCTGGGGGTGGGATGAACATCTCTGGACCCTCCGTGGCAGTGTGTTGGCGTTCGGGTCCTGCAGGGGTATAAGGGTATGGTTATTGGTTCTGTGTGTGGCTTTTCGTGGGATGGATGGGTGTCTGTGTACCCAAGTGCAGGCATTCCCGTGTGGGGGCTTTTGTGAGGGTGGCTTGTGGGGGAGATGGTTATGTGCAGTGGGCATGCTTTGGTGATGGGTGTCCATGCTTTGTGGTCGCATGCAGGTCTAGGTGTTGGGATGGGTGGGTTGTGATGGTGGTACATTTGGAAGGAGTTGGTGTGATGGGGTAGGGGTGAGGGTGGGGCTATGTGCTGGCATGCAGATGGGGTGGGGGTGGGAAGTAGTAGTTAAGATTTGACTTACGAGAGTCCATTCCTCCAGCTACTCCTGCGAGGCCCTCTGGATGCAGGATGTGCAAGACTTCCTCCTCCCATGCTGTGAATTCTGGGGGAGTAGGTGGGGGTCCGCCGCCAGTCTTCTGCACCGCAATGTTGTGCCTTGATACCATGGAACGCACCTTCCCCCGTAGGTCGTTCCATCTCTTCCTGATGTCCTCCCGATTGCGTGGATGCTGTCCCACCGCGTTGACCCTGTCGACTATGCTTTGCCATAGCTCCATCTTCCTAGCAATTGTTGTATGCTGCACCTGTGCCCCAAAGAGCTGGGGCTCTACACGTACTATTTCCTCCACCATGACCCTGAGTTCTGCGTCAGAGAACCTGGGGTGTCTTTGGGGTGCCATGGGGTGGTGTGGATGAGGTGAGGGATGTTGTATGTGTTGTGGAGTGTGGTGAGTGTGGTGGTGTATGGTGTTTTGTGCGTTGTAATTGTGTGGGTGATGTTGTGATTAGCCTCTGTATGATGGTCTACTCTAAGCAGTGCTGTCTCTCTCTGTCCTTGATTCGAAATTGTGGAAGTAAGGGTTTGTGGGTAATGTGGGTGTGTGTTTTATATTGTATTGGGTGTGTGGGGGTGGTGTGTGTATGTGTCTCAGGTGTGTGTATTTCAAATTGTCCAATGTGGTTGTGTTTTGTAAGGGTGTGTGTATTTTGACTGCGGCGGTGTGTACCGCCAATGGAATACCGCGTTTGAAAGACCGCCGCGTGGATTCTTGGGTCGTAATGGTATGGGCGTATTTCTGTTGGCGTGACGGTGGAGGTTTGGTCATCGCCTTTTTTTCGCTGACCTTTAGTGTGGCGGACTTTTGTGGATGTCGGGTTTTTGGCGGTTTGCCAGTTGCGGGTCAGAATGACCGTGGCGGTTTACCGCAGCCGCGGCGGTGTTAGGGCGGTCTTCTGAACGGCGGTAAGCACCTTTTACCGCCAAGGTCAGAATGACCCCCACTGTGTCTAAATATGATTGTGACATGTTTAATTTTCAACTTCAATTGATGGAAATTTGGAGGAAAAATAAAAACTTAGGCCCATATTTATACTTTTTGACGCAAAACTGCGCTAACGCAGTTTTGCGCCAAAAAAATTTGCGCCGGCTAACGCCATTCTGAAGCGCCATGCGGGCGCCGTATTTATTGAATGTCGTTAGCCGGCGTTAGCCGACCGGCGCTGCCTGGTGTGCGTGAAAAAAAACCACGTACACCAGGCAGCGCCGGCGTAGGGAAAAATGGCGTTTGGGCTGAGGCAAAAAAATCGTCTTAACCCGATTTGCGCCATTTTTTTGGGGCGCCCAGACGCCATTAACATGACTCCTGTCTTAGCAAAGACAGGAGTCATGCCCCCTTGCCCAATGGCCATGCCCAGGGGACTTATGTCCCCTGGGCATGGTCATTGGGCATAGTGGCATGTAGGGGGGCACAAATCAGGCCACCCTATGCCAAAAAAAATATTAAAAAAAATACTTACCACAACTTACCTTTTCTTCCCTGGGATGGGTCCCTCCATCCTTGGGTGTCCTCCTGGGGTGGGCAAGGGTGGCAGGGGGTGTCCCTGGGGGCTTGGGAGGGCACCTCTGGGCTCATTCTGAGCCCACAGGTCCCTTAACGCCTGCCCTGACCCAGGCGCTAAAATCCGGCGCAAATGCGGGTTTTTTAGTCCCGCCCACTCCCGGGCGTCATTTTTGCCCGGGAGTATAAATACGACGCATATGCATCGCAGTCATTTTTTAAGACGGGAACGCCTACCTTGCATATCATTAACGCAAGGAAGGTGTTCACGCTAAAAAATGATGCTAACTCCATGAACTTTGGCGCTAGACGCGTCTAACGCCAAAGTATAAATATGGAGTTAGTTTTGCGTCGAATTTGCGTCTAAAAAAACTACGCAAATTTGGCGCAAACGGAGTATAAATATGCCCCTAAATGTGTAAATAATACATTTAAAATGTATTATTTACCCATTAGTTGGAAAATGTATCAGACCTGTAAAATGTTATTCTAACTTACAAAATCATTAAAAAACGATGTATACGTATTTGTCACAAAAAACATATGACATTTTAATAAAGACATGAGATGTCTGTTGTTTATCAAAGTATTGTTCCCCATTTTAAGTGATATGTTTCTTTTTTTCTTAAGTGCAGACATATGAACTAAATGAGAGGCAGCAGGCGACAGCCTCAAGTCCTTTCCAGACCTTGCCACTATGGAACAAAAGGATATTATCAAAAAATCAGACTAGATAGGAAAACTATTCTTGATTTATGTCATCAGCTGGTGCCAGATCTCCTGCCTCACATCAATGACACCAATAATGAAAACCATGGCAGTACTCCATTTTGAGGCGACATGATCTATCCAATACACTGTGGCAGTATCAGGAGGCATGTCACAACCAAATTTCTGTGATGTGCTACAAGAAGTCTTTACTTCAATGATGAGACACATCAACAGCTTCATCTAGTTCCAAAAATATGATGATTTTGCCAATGTGAAGGAAGATTTTTATGCTTTGGGTGGCATACCAAATGTGGCTGGAGCAATTGATGGCACACATATTATTATATTAGAGGCTAAATTGTTTGAAGTCCGTTGTACAAAATGCAGCTGGCATCTAAAATGTTAATGTGTCTAGAATCTAGTCCACAGTATGAATGATAGTCGCACACTGGAGGACATTAGGTTCTATGTCTCTTGTTGGTGGTAGTGGAGGTCTTGCCATCCTCTCCTGGTGGTCCAGCTGAATGCCCCCCCCTGAGAGGGGAGTCCACAGCTGTAGGGATTGAGGTGAATGCAGGTGTTCTGCTTGTGAGAGGGCCTCCTTTTCTGTGGCTGAGGCAGATACCGTGGGCCAAGTTGTTGTAGGGTCACAGAATGGGGTAGATGTTTCAGGGAAAGCCTTGCACATATAGTGGTAACTGTCAAACAGCACCTCAGTCAGAGAGCTCAAATTTGAGTTTAGAGTCTGCATCTCTACATTGTGGTCCCTCTGCAACTACTTAGTCCTGGAGCTCTGTAGGACCTGGCCCATCATGTCTTGGACTGATAAAGGGATCTCAAGACCTTTCCCATGGCGGTTTGAGTCACAGTGAATCCAGTGGCCTCACTTTGCTGGCCCACAAATTACTTCCTATGTACCCTACCCCCATTAGTGGGACTAATGGCATTGGTCCTCTGATGAACTTTGCTAAGTAAAGTTATTGTCATTACTACTTATATTCTGCATACAACTTAACATGATATAAAGTCTTTAAGTTAATATATTTTGAGTTGTGAAACCAATTATATCATTCCAATGAAATTATCCGAAAATGGCAATATACAAAATCTACTTTTTATTCAGTGCATAAATGTGGTTTGAGAAATGCCTACCATTTTGACATATATGCATATATGGAAGTAAAGTGAGAACAGCAAACATAACATTGCAAACATAGTTTTGAGATACAAAACAACACATCTTGGTAGTTGTAGTACTTTCAATTTAACATTGGCAACACTTGGAAAATTGTAAGTTGAACATTCCTAGTGAAATCTATGCAGTGAAGATGTACACACATTTACAAAATTATGACATGTGAAATTTGTAAAAAGGTGAAAAAAGTCTTACAAGCACTTTCATGTTATGATGGATAGAGTTGTGTACCTGTTATCTTAGCTATAACAAAATACATTCAAGCGAGCAATCAAATACAAGAAATTATCAATGAAGAACAACACACATAGTAACCCTACATATTGTCCAGTAGTAAAAGGAGTGATGGCACCATAATGCCAATAGTTTGATGAGGACAATAGAGTTTTACTTATATGTTTCACAAAGGTGGAATGTACAGCTAACCTAAGAGTAAAAACTACATTTATGTTTTGTGAAACATACATATGTCCAAATTACCATCCCCCTCTCCACCAGAGATTCCTGTCAACTATTCAGGACATAGGATCTGCACGATCTTCTCCTCTGAGGAAAAAAGTTGCAACGCATGGCTGGGAGAAATACTGCCAGTCTTCTGGGTCTCCAGGTGATGTCTGGAGGCCAGGGAATGTACTCTCAGCTGCAGGTCATTCCACTTCTTCCTAATTTCCTCCTGTGTGCGCAGGTTGTTTGCTATGGCATTCGCTCTGTCAACTCTTTTGGCTCATATTTCCCTTTTCAGAGATATGGTTGTATTTTGTACTTGGGCTCCAAACCATTGTGGCTCTACTCTAACGATTTCATCCACCATGACTGGCAATTCTCTCTCTGTAAAATTGGGATTTCTCCTCCAAGCCATTATAGGTAACTAAAAATAAATGAAATAGCGGTCCGCAAGTTAATGAAAAAAATACAAAATGAGACAAATAAAAAATTAGTAAGAGGGAGTAAAAAAGAAAATAACCCGACTTCTGAGTGGCAAACTCAGCAGCAAAACGGTGTTCTGCAGTGGAATAGCAAATGATCAAGGTCTCAAATTGAGTGTGTTTTATAGTGTGATATGCAGGTGTTCACAATTGTCCAATATACATCAGGTGTGTGCTGCTGGCGTCCACCCAATTGCCACAGAGATAGTATAATGTTGAGGGGGACCAGCGACAGATTCTCACCTTCAGGAATCCACTGCCAGAACAACGCCTGCCTGACTGTGAAATCTAAATATGCTTGGCGCAAGACTGGAGACCACCACATTGGCAGCAGTAAACTGCTTATATGGCAGACTCCACTCTGTCGGTGCAGATGGAGGTTCAGCCACCATGCATCTAAATACAGTGGTCAGAATTCCATCAGCTTGATGGAGTACTTGGAACTGCCATCATGGCAGGGCAACAGAACTCCAGTTTAGATATAAATCAGGCCCTTAGTCACTTTTTTAGAAGTCAAATCTCCAGTGGGATGAGGGTGGAGGCTATAGTCAACAAGAATTCAATGAGGCTGGCTACCCCTTTGGAGAAGGACTGCTGAATAGAATTTTCTGCTGTAGACAAAGACGTAGTGTGAGGTGCCATGAACTTAGGATGACCTGCGATGCACCTTTGGTGGATAGACAAGCAGGTTGGTCTCAGTCTCCTCTGAGTTCATTTGGCTGGGAACTATTAGTAGCACGACCAAGGGTCCAGTACAGGAGGAGCACCACTTGGATGTTAGGGCTCACTCAGGTTGAGTCCAGGTGTGGGTTCATAATGGTTGGAGCCTTTTCTATCCCTGAGGCTTTGATCAAGAAGCCAGTTCCCTAATCCTTGCAGTCACTCTGATAGTCTTGATTTAACAGGGTTCAAATAGCAGAGTAGGCCTCTGACAGTTTAAGGCAGACTTCTATCAGCAAATGGTCTTCTGAAGTACACAGCAGGACAGATCAGTAGGCAGTCCTCAGAGTCAAGAAAGTGAAGTTAAGAGTCAGATTTTTATAGCTGGTACCCCCTTTGAAGTAGGATTTTTTTTTTAGAGAATTCCCTTTGATGAGCTTGACGTTTCTGGCTTCCCCCACCCTGTCTCCAAGCTGGTGGTATGAGTAATATAGGGGTGACAAGTCCTTCATGTGGAGGCAGAGCATAGCCTATTCAGTTGCAAGTGGGGAGATGCTCATTTCTGCCCCCAATCCTACCGGTTGATGTTATGGTATTCCAGGCAAACCTAATCCCTCTATTAAATGGCTGCCTGGGAAGAAAAGTCCAACCATCGACAATACCTGCTCATGTAACCCAGGAACAGGCAGCAGGCACCAAATAGTTAGGGAAGGAAAATGCCGCCTTTCTCAGAGTGTCATTTAAAAAACTGTAATTTAAAATACAACTTTACCATTAAAGTGGATTTTTAAGTACAGTTTCCATGGACATCATACATGAAATTTCCACATAAGGGCCTTCGTGGTCCACTCATATTACTGGGCCCATAAGGTATGTTTCTGGGAGTGGGAGGAAGCTGATCTCCTCCCATGCTCAATGACCGTCACCGTTCCGTGGTGGCAGCGGAGGCTGGGGTACCTGTGGTCTATCCTGATGGTGCTGCATAGTATTAGTAGTTGAATCAAATACATTATTAGTGTAAGGTGGGGGTTGTCAGAAGATTACCCATTAGATCAAACTTCCACAGGAGCAGATGCCTTTTACCCAACTCCTTCCAACAGATGCGTGCTCAGACTTTGACTGATTATCTGAACCCTGCATCCGCTAGGAGGAATAGAAAAAGAGAGACCGCCTCCAGATCCAGTTCCAGCCTGTGTTTCCCACTTGAAGATAGGATATTCAGTGTATGTCTCTGAAAACCTGCACCTTTCTTCTTATTGGGCTTTCTTTGAAGGAAGGACCTGCAGTCGGGTGACAAGAGCGTAGATAAGTACATTCCTACGGCGCATTCAACTGTTCAGCCATTCACATTCACCCAATTCTATTGTTCTCCTAACCTGGATCGTTTGAGAGACTAGCCTCTCTCTAAGAAAACAATGTTGACTTAATATTTTCTTTTCTCCAGGAGTCAGAGGTTTCCAAGGTTCTCCAAAGGACAGTTCAAATGTTCACAAATATACATACTACTAATGTCTTTTACAGGAAACAAAAACTCCTTCTCAAGGTTCAGTTTTCTCAATTACAGTCTCTAGGAATTAGTCTGAACACTGAGGTTTGTCTCTAAGACTGACAAGTCTGCAAAGCAAAGAGTTCTTGAATATATATGTACATATATATATTGTCAAGTCTGGAAATCATACAAAAGGATTCTTACTGCAGTTGTTTTAAGTTCTATTAAGCCAAAATGAATTTTTCTCAGAAAGCCGATAGCCAGTTGTTGGAAGAAGGAACAAAATCAACTTCTTCAAAAGGGAAAAAGTAGCTGGTGTGCACACCATAACAAGAAAAATAATTAATTACTCAAAACTGGAAGAATTCTCTATGAAACAAAGCACCTCAGGAACACTACTCATTCTCCTCAGGATGACAGCTGAAGTGCAGAGCTCCTAGAGAGAAACAGCTGGAGGGAATCTTCAGGTCAAGACTAAGGTAGAAACACTAGAGCGCTGGCCTCACAATGATTTGCGGCCACCATATTGAGTAGCAGTTAAACCTGAAGAAGTTAGTTCTAAGAACAGTTTTCGCAAGAGCCACCGGCATTGAGGACGCCGCTGCAAACAATGTGGGTACAAGGAAAAGGGGAATTGTTTTTCTGAGAGAAGAACTTAACAACGCTGGCAATAGTTTTCCTGACAGGGGTAGTGTATTTTGTCGCTGCCTCTGTTGACTTCTACCTCTAGGTCCCCTACCTAGGAGGGGGCACTCTGCTTTCCAGTGTCCTTGCTGCTTGCAGTGGAAGCATGTTGTACCTCGAGGGGGTTGAGAGGATGCTCTCTCGTTTTGTCCCCTTCCCCATCCTCTACCCCACCTCTACCCTGTCTACCACTATAGAACTTCTGCGCCATCATCAACGTAACTTTTTCTTTTCTTGTCTTTTCTTCGTCTGACATTTGCAGATGTCTTTGGCAGTCTGCGCAGTATCTGGCTGCGGCCAGTACCTTGTCTATGGGTTCCTCCTGCCAACATGCAAAAGGTGTTTGAGATGTGTCTGTATGGACTGCTGTAGCCTATATACAAATGTGGTAACACACGCTTACATCGCCTCATCTACTGGATTCTTCATTCCACTGCTCTGTTGGTTCACTTGCAAAAGACTGTAATAAAAACTATTCAAACTTTCATTTTTCTCCTGCTTTTTATGTATTTTTTGACCAGTCTACCTTATCTTCCACCACCCTTCCCTCTATGTACTCCATAACCCTTTTCTTTGCCTTCTCTACTTTTTCTTCCGGTGGCTCGTCTGTTGACCAGTTTATTACTTTCTTGTAATCCTCCCACAGGTCCCTTGGCAGTATTATATTGAAGAGCAAGTGTCCCATTGCTACTATTCTAATCAATTCTGTGTACCACTTGTGGGGTTCCTCCCGCAGTTTTGGAAAGTCTTTAGTGACTGATATTAAATCAGATAGAGTCCAAGGTACATGAACATAAGATGGTGTGGTGAAGTCATCATCCCCTGATGATACAGTCGATATCTCTCAATACTGGGTAGTTACCAGTCCCTATATCATTAGTAATCTGTGCTGTTGTGATGCTCTCATTAATTCTTTCTATTTTTGTAACTTCTTTACAGCATACTGTAATTTTTCTGTTAGCTTAGCATCGTCCCAAGGCTCAGTCCACTATCTGTGAAGATAAACTGGGATATGTTTGTGGTAGAGGGGCTGCATTCTTGATATGCTGCGTGTAGCTATGGTGTACATCAGGACCTTGGGCCATTAGGTCAGCACACGCTAATGTTAGCATTTCCTCTCTATGTGGTCTATTGTAAGTCTCTGTTATCTCTGCCAGGGTCACCCTTTTGTTAACCAGGTCTGTCAGGATGGTGCGACATTTGCCACTGTTTGCCCTGAGAATTATTTTCTTGTCTGGTGTGGGGGGTGGTCTTTTTAGACCGGGAGGGTGATATGCTGTATCTCCTATTCCCTGGGACTGCTGCTGTGCCCTGTAAGAACTCTATCAACTTATCTATATTGTATTGAGTGTAATGTTTGTAAATGCATATTTGCAAATCAGTTGCCACATTCCCTCAACCCCATAGTGTTATCCCGTGAGTGAACCATTGTTTCCAGTTAGTTTTTGCCAAGAGGGGCAGTTTGCCCCACTTACCTTCACATTATTACTGTAACTGTGAACTAATATTGCTGAGTTTGCCTGCAGCGTGAGCAGCTTCCCCTTTCAAGCAATCAATCAGGAATTCGTAAAGTGCACTACTCACCTGTGAGGGTCTCAAGGCACTGAGAAGGGGAAGGGGGGAGGTGCTGCTACTGCTCGAACAGCCAGGTCTTGAAAAGTTTCCTGAGGGTAAGGAGGTCTTTGGCATGGCACAGGTGGGTAGGAAGACTGTTCCACGTTTTGGCGCATGGTGTGAGAATGATCTACTGCCGGTTGTAGTTCTGCGGACGCATGGAACGGTTGCGAGAGCGAGGCCGGTGGAGCTGAGATGCCAGGTCGGGATGTAGAAGGAGAGTCATCGTTTGAGGTATTCTGCTCCGTTGTTGTGCAGTGCTTTGTGACCGTGGGTAAGGAGTTTGAAGGTGATTCTCTTGTTGACTGGGAGCCAGTGCAGGTTTTTTTAGGTGGTCTGTGATGTGGCAGTGGAGTTGGATGTTTAGGATGAGGCGTACGGAGGCTTTCTGGAAGCGTTGCAGCCTCTTTTGGAGTTTGGCCGTGGTTCCTGCGTAGAGGGCATTGCCGTAATTCAGTTTGCTTCTTACAAAGGCTTGGGTGACTGTTTCAGTGGGTATCCATTTGTAGATCTTTTGGAGCATGCGGAGGGTGGTGAAGCAGGAGGAGGAGATGGCGTTGACTTGCTGGGTCATAGATAGTGAGGGGTCCAAGGAGAATCCTAGGTTGCATGCTTGGTTGGTGGGAGTCAGAGTGGTTCCGAGAGTGGCAGGCCACCAGGAGTCATCCCATGCAGAGGTGTTGGAGCTGAAGATGAGGACTTCTGTCTTGTCGGAATTGAGTTTAAGGCAGCTGCTCTTCAGCCATTCGGCGATGGCCTTCATTCCTTCATGGAGGTAGGTCTTGGTGGAGTCCTTGGTGAGGGAGAGAATCGTCTGGGTGTCGTATGAGATGATGTTGAGGTTGTGGGATCGGGCATGTTAGCGAGCGGAGCCATGTAGATGTTGAAGAGGGTCGGGCTGAGGGACAAACCCTGGGGTACGCCTCAGATGATGCCGGTGGCCTCCGAGTGGAATGGGGGGAGGCGGACTCTGTGGGTTCTGCCAGTGAGAAAGGAGGTGACCCAGTTCAGAGCTCTGTCGCGGATTCCAGCATTGCTGAGGAGTGAGCGTAGGGTGTGGTGGCAGATGGTGTTGAATGCGGCAGAGAGGTCCAGGAGGGTGAGGGCCGCTGTTTCGCCGCTGTCCAGCATGGTTCTGATGTTGTCAGTGGCAGTGATGAGGGCAGTTTCGGTGCTGTGGTTACTGCGGAATACGGATTGGGAAGGGTCCAGTGTGCAGTTCTCCCAAACGAAGCAGGTTAGTTGTCTGTTGACAGCCTTCTCAATGATTTTTGCTGTAGAGGGGAGCAGAGAGATAGGCCGGAAGTTCTTGAGGTCCTTTGGGTCCGCCTTGGGTTTTTTGAGGAGGGCATTGATCTCCGTGTGTTTCCAGCTCTCCGGGAAGGTGGCGGACTCGAAGGAGCTGTTGATGATCTTCCGTAGTTGGGGTGCGATGATGGAGCTTGCTTTGTTGAGGATGTGGTGAGGGCATGGGTCAGATGGAGAGCCGGAGTGGATGGTGTTCATGATTTCTATGGTGTCCTTGACGGGGGTCCAGGAGAGCAGGAGGTTGGTCCGAGCTGAATCTGTGGTGTTGGTGGTTGCTGGGGGGTCTGGGTGCTGAACCTGTCGTGGATGTTTGCAGTCTTGCAGTGGAAGTAGGAGGCTTAGGAGTCGCAGAGGTCTTGGAATGGCGGGATGTCATTGGCATTGGAGGTGGGGTTGGATAGTTCCTTCACAACGTTTAAGAGCTCCCTGTGGCTGTGTGCATTGTTGTTGATTCGGTCTTTGAAGGCGTTTCTTTTGGCGGCTTGGATGAGTTGGTGATGTCTGCTAATGGCATTTTTGAAGGCTGTGAGGTTGTCCAGAGTCTGATCTTCGCACCACTTTCTTTTGAGTCTTCGGCAGCTTTACTTAGATTCGTGGAGGTCGGTGGTAAACCAGAAGGCCTTTCTGTCGGTGCGTCTGTTGGAGGGATTCTTAATTGGGGCGAGAGTATTGGCACAGGTGTTACCCATTGCCTGAAGTTGCGGGCAGCTGCATCATTGTCAGTGGTGTTGGTGGGTGGGTTCTGGGAGAGGGTCGCGATAAGTTGGTCTTCGGTGACCTTATTCCAACTATGGTGGGGGACCCGTTGTGGTTGGTGGTGTGTTGTTGGTTTCTTGAAGGTGAAGTAGATGCAGCGGTGGTCTGTCCAGTGGAGTTCGGTGGTGTGACTGAAAGAGACGTGATTTCCTGCGAAGAAAATAGGGTCGAGTGTGTGTCCTACGGAGTGGGTTGGTGTCGTGACGAGCTGTTTAAGGTCGAGGTTGGAGAGGTTGTCGAGCAGGGTGAGGGTGTTGTTGTCGTTGGTGTTCTTGAGGTGGAAGTTTATCTCTCCGAGGAGTATGTAGTCAGAGGATGCGAGAGCCTGCGTGCTGATGATGTCGGTAATGGAGTCGCCGGGGGCCTGAAGACCAGGGTCCCTCGGAGGATGGTGTTTGGGTCAGTGTGGATTTGGGAGTGCGGATGTTTGGTGGTGCTGAGGGTGTCTTCGGTCGTGATCCTGAGGGTGTTCTTGTGGATGATGGCGATGCCTCCTCCTGGTTAGTTGAAACGGTCCCTGCGGGTGATCTTGTAGCCATCCGGGATGGCTATGGCGAAGTCAGGCCCTGAGGAGGGGTTCATCTAGGGCTTGGTCAGGATGGCGATGTCTGAGGAGTAGATTCCATAGCTTTACTGCATGCTTGTGGACGGAGCGGGTGTTGAGGAGGATACATCTGAGATGGTTGCGTCCTGCCTTGGTGGGTCATTGGCATGGAGGCTGGTGAAGTTGCAGTTCCGGCAGGAGAATGGTCTGCAGGTGGTCTGTGGAAAGGCTTGAAGGCAGGCAGGAGATCGGCCAGTGTTGAGGGTGCAGAGGATGGTGTTGTCATAGTGAAGACGTGCGTGGCGGCGGTGTGGGGGATGGGAGCCAGGAGTTCAGGCACTGGGCACGGTCCAGGCGCAGACAGGCTTGCCTTTGGCGTACCAGCGGTGTGCCAACTGCGCGTGTCCACTGTGCGACCACGCAGCGGCCGCTATTAATTAGGGAGGTGGGGGGAGGTGAGGACAGCTGGAAGGTGGGAGGGGGACAAAAAACAGCACAAAAAAGGGGATGGAGCCAAAAAAGGGGGCAGCCCACTGGGGCAGCAGTGGCTGGGGAGAGAGGGGGAGAGCGAAAGTGAGAGAGAGAGAGCGGAGTGAGAGAGAAACTAGGAAAAGGAGCACAAAGGGACAGTAGTGAAGCAGAGCAGAGTGCAAAGCAAAGCAAAAGGAGGAGAGAGGCAGAAGGTAGCCTGGTAGAAAAGCAGTGCTCTCCCACTAGACACCAGGGATGAGGCGCAGGCAGAAGCCTGCAGGTGGAGGAGGGCTTGGAACTCCTGACAGGGGTCAGGAGTTCAGAGGAGCCAGGGAAAGGGCTCTTCTTACAGGGTTGAGCCACGGGACGCACATCAATGCACTGACCAGGTCAGTGGTATTGTTCTTTTATTTCTTTCAGCAACAGTGCATCGAGCTCTGCTCTTTGTACTTCCTTCTTTACTAGGGGCTGTGCCAAGCCATGGGCAGCTGCCTTCTCAGCCGAGCACAGCTGAGGAGGTTGCATCCCTGTCACTGAGTGCTCTGGAGTGTCTTTCTTGACAGGGGCAGCTGTGTTATTTGTGTTTCCCATTTTCCCCATTAGTGGTCTTCTCCCTCATCTCCTTCTGTACCTTGTTCCTGCGATTGTGCTCCTACCAAAGGAAGATATGAAAAGGAAGATATGAAAATGTTCCCACTTCTCCCACTACTTCTAATGTATGTTCTCACCAACCCTCCATTTTCCCTATTTCTTTTTTCTCGGTCCAGCATCCCTTTTTTAGATCCAACAATTCTTTATGAACCTTCTCATTCACATCCTTAGCTGCACGCAAATCACGCAACACCTCATCGCACATCCAGAATGCTTCCCATTCAAGAGGCCTAATCTTCTTCTCTTTGAGGATCAAACTCTGTTGTAAATAAGAAAACTTCATCATGTCATAGGTGCTTGTTTGTGGGAATTACATTTGGGGTCTTTTGGGTGTCAACTTGTGCCACTTGTCAAGGTAGAGTAGTGGATCGAGGCCCTGTCTAGTCACGACCTGGTGCACTGGTGAATGGCCGGGGTGGTGCCAGCTGACTGGTATCCAGATCTCTTTTGCTAAATGGGTTACCCATGATGGGGGAAATAACTTTCCCTAATTGCTCAATACAAACAAGTTAGCTGTACTTAGCGTGCAGAAACTAAAGGGTGTAGACAGGCTGTCCTTATTGCTCATACCCTGTGAAACATGGGGGTGCAGACAGTGGATACTACAAGCAGTCAGGCACGAATCCGCCAACAACATATAGTGTTAGTGAAAGCGAGGAGAGTGTTTTCAATCTGGGTCCCCAGGAAAAAAACAGAGGCGCCTACCAAGGGGGGCAGGTGTCTGGAAGACAGGGGCAGAAACAACCAGGTCTGAGGTGGTGGTGGGCAAAGCAGCAGAACACCATCTGCCTGCTGAAATGGGGCAGACCCATACCACCCCTTCTGGCCAAATGTCTCTCCCCAGCCCCTCTGGTTGAAGATACTACCATCACAGCCCCCAGGCTGAGACCTTGGACAACCCCACCGGCTATCCACAAAGAGTCCTGTCCCAACGACACCGGCTGCGGATAGTACAGGCACAGCCCCTCCTGCTGTGACCAGGGGCAACCCACCCAGTTGACCACACCCAAAACACAGCCCTGCTGACTGCAAATATGACCCAAAGAGCACCGCCTTCTCACAAAATAATAACAGAGAAACACCACTGTTCACCCAGGAAGAAAGGTGATAGTGAACAATATGTGAAGAGGGAGAGCAGCAAATTAGCACAGAATGCCAGAATACAATGTGTGTTGGATGGTCACCACTGCAAAATCAAGAGCTGCCACCGAAGTGGGGTTGGAGCGACAGGAATGCCATCGAAGACATAGGAGAAAGAGAACCAGAAAGAAGACACCAGTCAGGTGGAGGGAGGTAGTGAAAATCAGAACAAAAACAGAGTCCATGTAAACAACTTCACCTCCTCTGATCTAGACACAGTCAAAACATAAAAGCAAAACAAGAGGTGATCAGGAGTTGACAGATACTCACCATAGCACTAGCTCCCTTATCAAGGAGGGCCACAGAAAGCCTGGTGGAAAAAGCAACAGGAGCCGTGGACCCCCCCAAATAGCTGAGAGCCAGGCAGGGGAGACCGTCAATCTAAACAGCACCGCATTCTTCACCAAGATGTTGAAGCCTCCTTTCAGACTAGGAACAAAACCAAAGACCAGCCAGTCCTTAGCGTATAAAGAAAGACAATTTATTTACATGCACTGAGACTGTTGGCTTGAGAGGCCAAGCCCAAGCAGTCCAAATTAAGGAAGTCATATATGATCTTTTATTTCTGCAAACAACAAGGTGTGTTTATGCATCTCATTAATTCTTAACATTAGCATGTGATCAGTTCTTGAACATTGCAGAAGGTATTACTGTTAATCTTTTATACCAAATAAGGTAACGTACAGTACAGAAAGGAAGTTACAGAATATAGTCTACCTGTCTCATATTGCACGGTGAAACTTTCCATCTAACAGAGATGACACATACACAGGATAGTAAATTTCTTCCTACATATTGCTTCAGCTAGCGTGCAATGATATATCATGAGGGTTGTCTTGATAGGATGCCTTTGCATCACAATGCGTTCCGAGTGAACAGAAAATAAAGTTCATCGAGGTCATGAGGTGTTCAACAAACAGGCCTTGTTTTCATTGAGTATCACAGGGTCTAGCAGGTCTAAAATGGAGTCAAGGTAAAATGCAATTCTACACCTACCTGTCCCCAATCAAATGTTAGCACTTAATAAATGTAAGAAGGCAGCCCAATGTTATCCTAAGGGAAAGGTAGGTCTCACAAATCTAATTTAGGAGTTTTTTACTACCAGAAACTTTTAATCACCTTTTCATCACATTGCACTGTGCCCTGTGGGCCTAACTTAGGTGCAACTTATATTCAATAAAAGGAGAGTTTAACGCATGGCAAGGGGATTATTTTGCCAAGTCGAATTTGCAGTTTAAAACTGCAGTCAGATTGCAATGGCAGACTTGGGACATGTGAAGGGGCTATTGAAGTGTGTGGCACACTAGTAGCATTTAATTTATAGGCCCTGGTTTTATGGTATACCACTTACCACTCAGTAAGTTATATATGCCAATTAGTTGTAAGGTAATTTTGCTATGTTTAAAGGGGAAAAAGCACTTTAGCACTGGTTAGCACTCCTAAAACCAACAAAAACAAATTCAGTAACATAGGAGGGTGAGAGCAAAATGTTTGGGGGAAAAACACCTAAGGCTGACAGGTCTAACAATAGATAAATATCTGGCCAATGATTTTTTCAAGACTCTCACAAACTCCTGTTGCTTCACCTCTATTTTTCGCACCTGAAAAAGAGGGCAATCTTCATACCTATGTTGACTATCGTACCTTGAACAATGGTACGGTTACAAATGGCTATCCTCCTTCTTTGATCTTGATGATGTTATATCAGATCAACAATGCTAAAATGTTTATGAACATTCATCTAAAAGGTGACTTTCATTCGGTAAGGGCCCTTGATGGGGGTGAATGAAAAACACCACCCTACACCAAACTAGGGCCTTATGAAAACCATTGTATGCATTTGTATAATGCCCCTGCAGCATTTCAGATCTTTAATAATGCCATTGTCATGGAATTCACTGACATTTTCAGCATTGCTTATATTGATGTTATTCTCATATTTGTGAAAGACAAGAGCAAATTTAGCAAGTATGTAGTGTGTTGTAAAAATTATGAGAAAATTATTGGCATGCCAAAGCTGAAACGTATGAGTTTCATGTTACTCAATCGGAATTTTTAGAATTTCTGATATCACCAAAAGTGTTGAAGATGAACAACCAGAAATCCTAGGAAATTATTAGATAGCCTACTGCAAAGACAGTTAAAGTTCTTATGCTTTACAATTTTTATAAAGACATTTTTAAATGGCATTTTTCCCAGATCACAGCACCAATTACCAGACTATTTAAGGAAGGGCTTACATTCAAGTGGGATCAGGAGGCAAAAGAAGCAATTTGGGATTAAAAACTAAGCTTACATCAGGGGCAACACCTAGGGGGTCATTATGAGTTTGGCGGATGGAAAAAGCAGTCTGCCAAACTCCAATGGTCACGTTACTGCCCGTGCAGTCTCCTTCCCGTGGGCCCCATTACAAGTTTCCCGCTGGGTCAGCGGGCGGAAACAGATTTTCAGCGGGAAAAAGCCCACAACATTGCAGCTGGCTCATAATCGAGCCGACAGCAATGCTGCGGTGCACAGGGTGCATCAGCACCCACTGAGCTTTTCACTGTTTACAGAGCAGACCTGCTTCTGGCTCCAAAGGCTCTCTGTTGCACAACTCTTGACTGACCTATCTGCACTGGACTCAGCCTCCCTGACTCCTTCATCGGATAACCTGCTGTGCTCCAGGCGTCCCTAACCCCTTGCAACCTCTACACTCCAAGGGACCTAATTTTAGGTTAATCTGTGCAATGTGTTTCCAAGTGGTCCCCTTTTCTGTTGTGCACCAGTTCCACGACTTTCATCCGCTGCTTCAGCTTGAACCAGGAACCACTAAAACTTCTCCCACTGACCCATAGGACATCTCGATGACCTCAACCTAAAAATAGAAGGTGACTCTTGTGAGAGCATTGTCTGATTTTAAGTGCAATTTTAAAGTTTTTCCCATTCATTTCTATGGTGTGTCATACTGCACGAAAAGCATATATTTTATAAACTTTGAAAACTCATAACAAAAGAAATACTTACCTTATACTGATGATCTGAAGTATTTTAAAGTAAGTTGGTCTTGAGTTATTCTTCCAAATGAGTATCCAACATTTATTGATAATGTGGGTACAACACATGCTTAGCATGTCTCCAAGATAGACCTAACTGCATGCCTAGGATGCCACAAAAATAGAGCATTATGTTGTCTGCTTTTTACTTCCAGATACTAAGGTGGGGTTGCTTGGACTCCATGCACAGTGCACACCACTTTTTTACATTATGTAGAGAGTCAGCCTCCTACAAAAATAAAACCCTGCAGAGTCCCCATTGTGCCGGGCTACCAGTGCTGTGTTGCGAAAGCCTTAACTTAAAAGGTGGACACTGGTGGTAAACACGTGCAATGCATTTGCCACATGATTACCGTGGGTCAGACATTGGTAGTGAGACTCAGCCATAATAAAAACTCCAAAACCAGATGATCAAAAAAGCAAGAAAATTCAGGTGTACTGAATGAGCAGAACCCAATTGCAAACAGTATCAATGCGTATCTTTGTGACGGGTCAAATCCATGCAGCAGCAGAGATATACTCGTTCTGCTCAGGGTTGCGCCACACAGCAAAGATATATCAGTTCCAATGGATCTACAGAGGCTGACAGACAGGATGACAGAGGACATCAGGCCCACTTCCAAGGGCCCTGGACTTGGTTGTCATCACTTTGCAGGGTACACTCACAGATGGCAGAGTCCAGGTGCAGGTGCAAGGTTGTTGGAAACCTCATTTGTCCCAGAGACTTTAGATCAGGAGGCCAGCCAACTAGCCCTTGGAGTCACTCTGGGTTGTGGGTTGAAGAGATGCAGCTCCATTCCTTCTCTTCCACATAGGAGGGCCACAGACACCAGATCAGTACAGCAGGGCAGCAGTCCTTCAGAGCAGAAATCCAGTAGAGTGGCAGTCCTTTCAGACATTAAGCAATTCTTTTTCCTGGCAGAAAATCCACAGGTGCAGAGGTGTACTGATGAACTGGTGCCTGATGTCCAGTATTCATAGTCAGCTGTGCCTCCAAAAGTGGGAAAAGCTTCTAGAGGCATGTATTCAAAGTGCACAAGTGTCCTGCCTTCCCGGCCTAGCTCCAAATGAACTATCAAAGGTATGCAGCTCTTTGTGTAGAGCCAGGACACAGGTTCTTCCAGTGTAAGTAGTGATGGCCCTAGCTCCTCCCTTCCATCTTGCCAGTGATGGCCCATTCAGTCACACCTAAGCTCCCCATAATGTGTAGCTATCTAGGAGGAATACAAAAAGTCCAACTGTCACCACAATCTGTCATGGGATCCAGAGACAGGCTGCAGGCAAGAAAATTCAAACTTTCTAAAAGTATAGTTTTTAAAATTGTAATTTAAAATCTGACTTCACCATAAGTTTGGATTTTAATTTACAATCTTAGAGACACCAAACATAAATTGGTACCAGGTCCCATTTGGAAATTGCACTTATACAATGTAACAAGGTAACTCCAAAATTGTCCTATGGAAAAGGCAGGCCTTGCAGTAGTGTGAAAAATATTTAAGAGTTTTTCACTACTAGGGCATGTAAACCTCAAAAGTACACATCCAATTTTTTTAAATACAGTACACCCTGCCCTTGGGGCTGTCTAGGGCCTATCTTAGAGGTGGCTTATATGTATTAAAATGAAATGTTTGGGCATGGCAAAATGTTTATTTTACAAGGTGAGATGATAATTTAAAACTGCACACACTATGCAATGGCAGACCTGAGACATGTTTAAAGTGCTACTTAAGCAGGTGGCCTAATCAGTGCTGCAGGCCCACTAGTAGCATTTAATTTATAGGCCCTGCGCATGAGTAGTGGAACTTTACCTTGAAATTACAAGTAAATTAAATATGACACTTGGGTGCAAGCCAATTTACTATGTTTTAAGGCGATTGCAAGCACTTGAGCACTGTTTAGCAGTGGTACATTGTTCAGACTCCTAAGGTCAACAAAAACAAAGTCAGCCAAAACGGGAGATCTGAAGGGGAAACCATGCCATGGATGCCAGGATCGACAGTGGTACAATATTGATGGTGAGGGCGAGATGCTAGGAATGATGTCCCTGCTAGTAAAGTAGTGTTTCAAGTAGACACACTATTTGTTTGGAACATACATTTTATTGTCGGGTTAAACAGAACAGTGTAATACAATCAGCCATAGAATTAACATCCACACAGATGTTGTGGTCCTTATTTTTTGTAGACTAATTTTGTGATACCTTTCAGACTGGGGCATCAAAATCAAAAAACTGTTTTGAAAAAGAACAAATGGTTTATCCACTACTTTCAGAGAAGAAAATCCTTATATTATCTATTTTGAAGTGTATAAAGAAAATTATTGGTAAGATATGTAATGTAAATTTCCTTCCATTACACAGTTCTTCAAAACATTAGGCTGCCTCTTTTTTTCCTTTCCTCTCCCAGGGAACCCACTATATACTGGTCTAAATGGAAAAAGGTATTTTTTTCACTACGCCTATGTGTGGGTACTTCTTTGAGTGCTGAGAGGAAAGCCTCACTGCTTCTCCACTGCCTAGGTCAGTAGGGCCACAACGTGTTTGCAAACTTCCAGAAATTGAGAGTGGTGAAACAGAGGGATTGAATGAGTTTGACCTTTGCATAAAAAAACTTGACAGACACTCCTGGGAGGTATCATTTTGGTAAGCAGCTACAGAAACCTCAGGGATCTGTTGAAAACTATGTTACAAGTTTATGCAACCTGAAAATTTGATGGTAACCTAGAAGAACACATCTGTGACCAATTAATGCTAGGTTGTTACATTGAAAGTTCAAGGGTGAGTTGTGGAAAAAGGACGACCAAAACTTGCTGAGGTGTTGCTGACTGCCAAAAAGATTGAACACTCCTAGCCTGTGTTGATGTTAAAAAGAAAGAACATAGGGCCAGATGTAGCAAATTAAAAATTTGCGAGGTGCAAAGTGCGAGTCCATGCGACTGGCACTTTGCACCTCGCAAATTGGTATGCAGTACGGTGTCTCAGACACCGACTGCAAATCGCTATGGGGTCGCAATGACCCACCTCATGAATATTCATGAGGTGGGTCGCAAATTGCAGCCCCATAGCGAGTATAGGCACTCGCAAACATGGAGGCCTGCTGTCGTCAGCAGACCTCCATGTTCGTGACTGCTTTTAAATAAAGCAGTTTTTTTTTTTTTTAAGTGTAGCCCGTTTTCCTTACAGGAAAACGAGCTGCACTTAAAAAAAAAACGAAACCTTTAGTTTCGGTATTTTTTCAGGGCAGGGAGTGGTCACTTGAAGTGGATGGTAACTGCGATGCCATTTGCGACCGCGTACGCAGTCGCAAATGGTATTGCATACCACTCAGACTCGCAAATAGGAAGGGAACACCCCTTCCTATTTGAGAGTCGGAAATGCATATTGCGAGTCGGTACCGACTCGCAATATGCATTTCTGCATAGCAAAGAGGCATTTGCACCTCGCAAACGGCGATTTTCGCCGTTTGCGACGTGCAAATACTTTGCTACATCTGGCCCATAATCCTGTCCCTCTAGAAAAGATACACAAGGTAAGCAAAATGCAAACAAAATATAAAGACAGTTCACTTCTGAAAAAAACCTTTACAGGGAAGTGTTTTAGAGGTGGTGCTTTAGGTCATCTAGCAAATGACAGGAGTTGCTCTGTGTTAATGGGCAAGTGTCACATCTGCAGCAAGATGGCATTTTGCTAAGAATTACAGGTCCCAAAATTAGAATAAAATTAAGAAAATGAGAGAAATATTAGTAGATGATGATGATAATGTGGAATTGCAATGTGTCAAGGTGGTACTCCAAATTGGACAACA
Organism: Pleurodeles waltl; assembly: GCF_031143425.1. Classification (NCBI taxonomy): domain Eukaryota; kingdom Metazoa; phylum Chordata; class Amphibia; order Caudata; family Salamandridae; genus Pleurodeles; species Pleurodeles waltl. The sequence continues at coordinate 837,689,246 of NC_090437.1, forward strand.
AAGTATAAAAAGGAATTATAGATAAAGTCAAGGTGAATGGACACGCAATTGACATGCTGTACAACTCTGGTGCTAAATTCTTGCTGATTCCCATAGATTTCTTTACATATAACATTTGAGGCAGAGTTAGATTCTTTAAAGCTGACATTAGGTCCCTAGCCTACAGACGTCAACCCATAAAGTTTTTTGGGTACTTCATGGGAGACTTAGAATACATGGAAACTGGAACTGGAGCTAGAAACATCTATGTTTCTTGCAAAGGAGAGAGGATCATCAGCTGGTTCCACCAAAGTCCTCATAATCCTAATAGCGAACTGTGTTTAATTTTAAAATGCTCACCTGCCGCTGAAGGGTTGGATCACTACAATATTTCTGCTATGTCTAACACGTCTGTTGCTGAGGTTGAAAGGTTTGAGAATGGTATTCCCCATGATTTGCACCAAGAATTTGAGGAAGTCATTGATGAGAAGTTGGGATACTTCTCCAATTATTTCCACATTGTTCTGAAAAGTCATGTTTTTCCAGAGGTGTGCAAGGTGTGGGAGTACCATTAGCACTGAGACAGGCCATGCTTGCTAAACGTAACAAACTGGAAAAGAAAGGATTATTGTTAAGATGGATGCAACGGAATGACTTGTCCTGATGGTGCTTGCATGCAAGCACTCAGGTGATGTACATTTATGTGTAGACTTGAAGGAACTCAATAGGGCAGTGATGGTAGACAAGTATCCTCTCCCCAACATCTCAGAGATGCTTGCCCAGTTTAAGAGAGCTTTAGTTTTCTCCAACTTGGACCTCAAAGTGGTGCACCATCAAATGCATTTAGATGATGAATCCATTTGTTTGACAACCTTTATCATGCCATTTGGGTTATTGAAGTTCACCAGGTTATAGTATGGACTCATTTCTTCTGCCTGGATCTTCCAAAGAGCAATTGAGGATGTTTTGGAAAACATTACTGGGGTAAAGATCTATCAGGATGACATATTGATCTATGGGTCTAAACAAGGAGAATCTGATTGTAGGCTGAAATCAGTCTTAGAGAGGTTTAGGGCGAGAGGCCTTAGCTTAAGTGAAAATAAATGCAAGTTTAATCAAACTGAAATAGAGTATTTAGGCCATAGAATGTCTGAATATTGTGTGAATGCCTAAAGAGCAGTTGGCTCAAATCATTAAGAAATGACATACTCCTGTCAACAAGGAGGAATCAACAATATACCTTGGAATGGCTGAGTATTATAATAAATTTGTACCGTCCTTTACCAGCCAAACAGACAACTTGATAACCTTGTTGATAAAAGGTATGAAGTCCATTTGGTCCTTGTAATGTGACATTGAGTTTCAAGATGTGAAGCGTTCTTTGAACAGTGCTCTGTCTTTGCAGCGTTTTGATCTCAGGGATCATTATATTTTAGTTATCAATGCTAGTTCTAAACGGTTGGTTGTGGTGCTTAAACAGGCAAAGGATGGGGTGGAAAGGACCATCATATTTATTTCCAGGGGTTTGGTGGGGCCTGAAAACAAATATTCTCTAATTGAGTGTGAAGCACTTTGCATCTATTAGGCCATAAAAAAAAACTGAAGAAGTTCCTCTGGGGGATGAATTTTGTGGTAAGGGCAGAAGTACAGATTATAAGCCCCTCAAAGATACGTTATGTAAGAAAACTTTGGATGCAATATCCGGTCATATGTGAAAATGGGTTATGGCTCTACAGGACTATATTTTCAAAGTTTGTTACACTTGGTTGCGGGGTAGACAAACTCTTAACCTGAAGTGGGGATGCTACATGGGCTTTAGGAGAATGGAAGGTTTCTGAGGTCACTGACTGTGTTGCCACTTAGTTTAAATGAAAATCTCTTTGACTGAGAAATAGTTTTAAAGAAGGTGATCAGTTTTGTCAGCAAAGCAAGGAGCACTAAAAAGGTTGTGAGCAAGAATGGTCTGAAGTTTTGAAACATTAAAGACAAGCTATCTGAAAGTAAAAGGATGCTGTAGAGAAGTACCAGATTGGTTCCTCCTAGTAAAGTCAGAGGCAAGCCCATTCAGTTGGGTCACCAAGGACGATTAGGAATCTCTAAAACTAAGAAGAGAATCAGGTTGCATTTGAGGTGTCCGTGAATATGGACACCCAAGTTGAAAGAATTGTCAGGGAGGGCGTGGAGTGCTGTTCTACTGACAAGGCTTGTAAAACAATAGTCTAACCTGTGCTAATGAGAGATCCTCAAGGGAAAGTATGGCAGGAGCTAGCTTTGGACAGTCACAGGGAAGGCTTGTCAGTGACATGTATTAGCGTAGATTTATATTGAGAGATGCGCAAGGGAAAGTATGGCAGGAGCTAGCTTTGGACAGTCACAGGGAAGGCTGGTCAGTGACATGTATTAGCGTAGATCTATAAGCTCTCACATTGTCCAGAAAAATGCATCACACAGAGCATAGTGACAAGTAGTTTGATTGCCTTTCTCAGAGGCGTTCAGGAGAGAGGGACTTCCAGACTGAAGCCCTAATTATGAACATGGCGGTAATGACCGCCACGCCGGTAGTGACGGTCATTACCGCAAACGGCATGGTGGTCCTGACTGCCATATTCTGAACACAGTAGTAAACTGGCTGCTTTGCAGCCAGATCACTACTACCCACCGCCAGGCCAGAATCAACTGCCGGGCTGACAGTAGGCACTTGCGACCCGGCAGTGGAGGCCGGACCGGCGGTGGAATTATGATCCCATTTCCACCAGGGATTTCCTGGCGGGAAACCCCACCAGGAAATCCCTGGCAGAAAGCATATGGATGACAGGAATTCTCATTCCTGTCACCTGTATGTGACACGCCAGGGCCCCCCCCTTGCCACTACCCCCTCCTCAGCCCCTAGAACCACCCCCACCCTGAAAACTGACCCCCCATACCTCCTCCCCCAAATCTCTCTGTAGGCCTCCCAAACGCCCCCTCCCCATGCGGCACCCACCCCCCTCCATATTGGTCCCCCCTAAAACCCAACCCCCCACATCCTCATGCACACATACACATGCATTCATACACTCAGACACACATCCCCCTTTTACAAACACTCATGTACACCCCGTGCACTCACACACTCACACACACCGCTCCCTCCCTTCCCTTCCGGACAGCACTTACCTGTTCCATGGCACTGCTCCGGGAGGGAACGGGCTCCTCTGGATGCTGCTCCGTCAGCATTGGGGTGCCTCCATACACCTACATACACCGCCACGCCTATGACTGCATCATCATAGGCTTGGCAGTGTATGGACTGCCGTGGTGGTGAGGGTGGAGCAGCATCCACCCCCACCACCCACTGCAAGCATTCCGCATGGCAGGCCTCACCGCCAACAAAGGCAGTGAGGCTCCATGCATCGGAATGTCAACCGTCAGTGGGGTCGGCAGCGGGCTATCCTGCCATGTTCATAATGAGGGCCTAAATCTTAACAGTGACCAGTTTAAACTAAAGAAATTGAATAATTTTTGTCCCTCAGGGGGGTTAAATACAAAAAGTGCTCTCTGTATAACCCTGAAACTGGTAAAATGGTAGAGGGATTCAGTACAGTGTTAAAGGAATCTAGTCAGATTTCTAAAACGCAAAACAAGGATTGGAAGAAAGACTTATTTGAGAAATTAGAAGTTTACCGTCTATTGCCTCATTAGGTCACAGGTAGAGTACCCTTTGAGTTATTTAGGGGCAGGATACCTAACACAATGGTGAAACCATTGTGAATGATGTGTAAGTCATTCACTGGAGTGTTGTCTGACAAAGAAGATAACTCATTAAGAAAGGGTCTGGAAAATAAAACAAAACTTTGCTATAAGAAAAGCTGTTAGTCATGCTACACAGCAAAATGGGTTTTCAAAGTTGTCCTCTCCCTTCTTGGTTGTTATGTTACTTCCAAATTCAGGAAGCCTTAAAGATAACTGCATTTGGAATATAAATGGGATTGTGGTGGTACGTTCTTGCCCAGTTGGAGGAAATGTTAGCATTGATGAGTGTATTCACCATGAGCAAAGATGTAGCAGACACATTGTAGATTCATGAACGACTATGTACCAGCAATTTTGCATATTTTACTAGCTATCTATTTTTCTCCTAGCTTCAGGAAAACTATGAAGCTTTATTCTATAACTGCTATTGTAGATTGCCCATTTAAAAAAAAACATATTGATATTGTTTTATTATGTTCTCTTCCCTTCCAGGGAAAGAAACAAAAAAACAAAAGAGGAAGATGTGAGTGATATCTACTAGTGGGTCTGCAGCACTGGTTGTGCCACCCACTTAAGTAGCCCCTTAACCTTGTCTCAGGCCTGCCATTGCAAGGCCTGTCTGTGTAGTTTCACTGCCAATTCGACTTGCCATTTAAAAGTACTTGCCAACCCTAAAACTCCCCTTTTTCTACATATAAGACACCCCTAAGGTATGCCCGAGGTAACCCATTGGGCAGGGTGCTGTGTAGGCAAAAGGCAGGACATGTACCATGTAGTTTACATGTCCTGGTAGTGAAAAACTCCCAAATTTGTTTTTACACTGCTGTGAGGCCTGCTCCCTTCATAGGCTAACATTGGGGCTGCCCTCATATATTGTTTGAGTGGTTGCTGCTAATCTGAAAAGAGTAGGAAGGTCATATTTAGTATGGCCAGAATGGTGATATAAAATCCTGCTGACTGGTGAAGTTGGATTTAATATTACTATTTTAGAAATGCCACTTTTAGAAAGTTAGCATTTCTCCTCACTTAAATCTTTCTGTGCCTTACAATCCACGTCTGGCTGGGTTTAGTTGACAGCTCCTTGTGCATTCACTCAGACACACCCCAAACACAGGATACTCAGCCTCAGTTGCATACATCTGCATTTTGAATGGGTCTTCCTGGGCTCGGAGAGTGGAGGGCCTGCTCTCACACAAAGGACTGCCACACCCCCTACTGGGACCCTGGCAGACAGGATTGAACTGAAAGGGAACCTGGTGCACTTCTAAGCCACTCTATGAAGTCTCCCACACTTCCAAGGCACCTTTGGGTATAGAAACAGGGCCTCTGCCCCTTCCAACTCAGACACTTCCTGGAGAAGAAACTTGTAACCAGAACCTGCATCCTGCCAAGAAGAACTGCCTGGCTGCCCAAAGGACTCACCTGACTGCTTTCTGTCAAGGACTGCTCTCTTGCTGTTGCCCTGCTGCCTTGCTGCTCTCCAAGGGCTTAGATAGACTTTGCCTCCTGTTCCGGAAGTCTCAGGACCACAAAGACTTCTCTTTTGCAACTGGACTCATTGTGCAGTGAACATTCGAAGCACAGCTTGCTAAAACTGATACACAGGCTGCCCAGCGGTGAGAAAATCACTGCACGCCGAACCAGAATGACGCAGCGCGACTTTGCACAGAGAAGATCGACGCAACACCTGCCTTGCGACCGGAATTTCTACGCACAGCCCACCGGATCGAGACACAGGCGACCTGGGATGACGGAGCCCGACTTCCAGAGGGGAAATTGACGCAGTGCCTGCCGTGCAGAAGAAGCTTCCATGCAACACCCACCGGAACGACACAGCGCTTGTGACTTCGTTCCGCAAGCCCAGGATTCCATGCACAGACCCCGGGCGTCTGAAAACCCCGCAACCCGAAAAGGGTCCGTGACCAAGCGCTGGAAATCGATGCACAGCTGTCCCTGCAGGGAAACTAAATGACGCATTGCTGTGTGCGGCTCGAGAAGTCAACACACACCCTTTTGCTTCCATGTTTCTCTTCCTCTGTGGCCCCTTTGCAGAGATTTTTCACGCGATCCAGGTACTTTGTGCTTGAAAGAATCTTTGTTTGCTTTTAAAAGACTTAAGACACTTTTTATCACTTTTCAGTGATATCTCTACATTTACTTATTGTATCTTTGATCGTTTTGACCTGCAAATATTCAGATAAATATTATATATTTTTCTAAACACTGTGTTGTGTATTTTTGTGGTGCTACATGGTGTTATTGTATGATTTATTGCACAAATACTTTACACATTGCCTCCTAAGTTAAGCCTGACTGCTCAGTGCCAAGCTACCAGAGGGGGGGAACAGGATCATGTGGACTGTGTGTGACTTACCCTGACTAGAGTGTGGGTCCTTGCTTGGACAGGGGGTAACCTGACTGCCAACCAAAGACCCCATTTCTAACAATGCAATTACTCCACCTTGGGGAATTAAGAATAACTTGGGAAAAAGGAGCACAGGAACCACAAACTAAGAGACACCGAATGCATCCTCTGGCCCATTTTAGATGCAAGGGTGCATTTTACACTAGGGAAATAGCACTAAATGATGTATTCTGCTTCTCATACAGTTACGCATAATTACAAGTAATTTTGTGGCAATTGCAAGTAATTATGCTTGAGAGAATTAAGCCAGTTATGCCCACCCTTAATGAAGACTGCCACTTCAACTCCCTGAGGAGCCAGTGACTACATGCCCACACTACTCTGAAAGTGAAGTGAGGAAAGGATTTTACTTGGCAACCTTTGTAGAGCCATAGTAGGATGAATCCTGTGACATCAAAGGCAAATTTCTTCAACCGCCATGATTGAAGCCCAGCAGCCCCTGCTTGCCTCGTGAGCCTCAGAATAGGGATTGACAGATCCTATCATAAGTAAGATGGCATACGTTATTCTTTGCGTGTTTATGCATCTTCAAATAATCAAAAAAACAGGTGTTAGCACTTAGAGTGTAAGGATGCAGCACTCTACCTCCAAATGTCCAATTGCTCAGAGACCATATACCCTAATCTATACGTAAAAGGGAGTGCTAAGGTAGTCGAAAGAAATTTCCTTGAGCGTTCAAAAAATCCAGTAATAAGGACAGGGGGAAGCTCTGTGGAGAAGAGATATTGGGGGTCATTCTGACCCTGGCGGCCGGTGGCCGCCAGGGCCACCGACCACGGGAGCACCGCCAACAGGCTGGCGGTGCTCCAACGAGCATTCTGACCGCGGCGGTTCAGCCGCGGTCAGAAGCGGAAAGTCAGCGGTCTCCCGCTGACTTTCCGCTGCTCGTTTGAATCCTCCATGGCTGCGGAGCGCGCTCCGCAGCCATGAGGATTCTGACCCCCCCTACCGCCATCCTGTTCATGGCGGGAAAGCCGCCATGAACAGGATGGCGGTAGGGGGGGGTCGCGGGGCCCCTGGGGGCCCCTGCCGTGCCCATGCCAATGGCATGGGCACGGCAGGGGCCCCCGTAAGAGGGCCCCGCAAAGTATTTCAGTGTCTGCCTTGCAGACACTGAAATACGCGACGGGTGCCACTGCACCCGTCGCACCTTCCCACTCCGCCGGCTCGATTACGAGCCGGCATCCTCGTGGGAAGGGAGTTTTTCCCTGGGCTGGCGGGCGGTCTTTTGGAGACCGCCCGCCAGCCAAGGGAAAAACTCATAATACCCTCCGCGGTCTTCTGACCGCGGAGCGGTATAATGGGGGCGGAATTCTGGCGGGCGGCCTCCGCCGCCCGCCAGAATCAGAATCACCCCCATTGTGTCCTTCTTTGCTCCATACACAGGTCCCACTGTGAAAAAAGGAAACATAAGCATTGTTTGACATGTGCTATAGAAGAAGAATCATCAGAAGAACAGTAACAAACTGAATAAAGAACCCTTACAAAGTCCCGTCTAGCGAACAAAACGAGCTGGCTGGGCGGATCCTGGATGATCATTAAAGGAGAAAATAAATAATTTTTGATTTAAACACAATATTATGGCTCCTGCGTCATTGGATTTTTAAGAAAGACAGTTTTTTTTATACAATAAGACTTATAAGAAATGTTCTAGTATTACTGGATTTTTGAACACTCAAGGAAATTTCTTTGGACTACCTGAGCACTCACTTTTATGTTTAGACTTCAAATAATGCACTCCATTCAGCATCCTGCCATCTGCAAAAGCCAGTGTTTGATAAAATCTCAAATGCATTTTTATAAAAACTGCCATTTCTTACTTTCAAAAGGAATGAACGTCGTCTGTTACAGTCAATGATAAAGGCAGCTCATTGTGCACAGGTTTGTGATTAAAAACAAGGTCACTCATGAGTGATTAGAATCTTGACATGGCTGTCGGAGAAAAAATGAAACGTGTACATGATTTAAATACACAGTAGAGGTTACACTTGTGCATGATTTAATTGAAGACTTATTTTCAGACAAGTGACTGATCTTAATTAGAAAGGACACCTGACCGTTATGTCCAATGTAGCTAAACATTTAACGTAGCATAAAGCTACAAGTCAATAAGAGTTACAATTTCCCATGTGTATTGTAACCGAAGGAGTATATTTTAAGTCTTTAGAGAGGAGCTTCCAACAGGTTTAAAATAAACAAAATGCCAATAGATGTTGGACATTCGAATTAGAGACACAGTATTGAAAGGAATGGCTACCTTACTTGTTAATTCAGCTTTCAGTTGCAGAAGTTTGAATATTAGATCTTGAAGTTTGCAAAGCATTTCTGAATTATGCAAATAATCATATTGCAATTCACTCATGTGTACCCAGAGCCCTGATTAACCCGGGCTAACTTGCTTGCTGAGCAGATCTGTGATTAATATCTTGGATTCTCAATTTCCTAAAAGTAAAACCCCGGTGATTACTGAGCAAGACAGCGAAATGGTAAACAGTCGCCTTGCCTTGATAAACTACTCTTGACTGAGAGAGATATGAGCCACTTCAAGAAGGAGGAAAAACAATATAATACTATGAATTTATTTAGGTCATTACAACCTTGAACACTCAGGACCAAAGGTAGAAGTCATAAAATAAATTGTGAATCTGCAACACTTTCAGTTGTAGTGTGGCCAAGCCTGGGAGACTCAATTTAAGCGAACAGTGAACATGCATCTGTTTCTGCAGTTTTTCAAAATTTATGATTTGTTGGTCTTCTCGATATACTTTCGTAAGAGATAAGTAGGAACGCCAAACTGCCACTGGCTGACAAATACAGATAATTATAAGTTTAAAATGTAATATATGTCATGTATGCGCCCTAGCTAAAAATACTGAAACAGGTTTAGTCCTATGTTGCCACGTTATTTCTGTTTCACGTGAAGTGTTATTACCACTTAATACCGAAAGAACATTTTTCGCAGGGAAGATAATGGCTCATGTAAACTGAAAGGTGAACGTCTGGAATACAAAAGAAATGAATGGAGCAAGGGACGTGTGTTGCTGGTCTGACACTGGGACCTTGTCTGTCCCCCTCCCAGCACAACCACCGTCAAGTGCTCCGCAGTTGAGTGTGGGGATGTGATGGTTTAGCCTTGTCCTAGCACATACCTACAGGTGCCCAAAAGGACCAGGCTTCAACATGTCAGGCTAGCCTATAACTCCTTCCTCATTCAAACTATGGGGCGGCTTGGTTGTTCAAAAGCAGAACTTGCCTCCCATAGTGTGGTTACACTGGGGATTTTCCCAAGGTGACTCCAAAACCAAAGTTATGGTATCCTGTGGGCTGTCAGAGATGTTATGAAACCAATATGGGCCCTGTCCCTTTTGTTTTTTTCTATTGTATACTATTGTATTGTACTGTGATATTTCTGCACTGGACTTCATCTCAAATCTTTATATGTAAAAAACGTTGAAAAGTCTGTATGCCATTAAGAACTGCTATGATTCCAAAGCAATTCAGAAAATTCTAATTGTTTTGGCACTCTGTTTTCGATTTTGCCTACATATAATATAGCCTTAGAACCCGCCTTAGCGGGCTCTACCGGCTATTAAAGGCCCGCTCCCGCGTTAAATGCCCGAGCCGAAGGCGAGGGCATTTAACAAGGGAAAGGGCCTTTAATAGCGGGTAGAGCCCGCTACGGCGGGTTCTAAGGCTATTAGAACATTCTGCCACTCAGGGCAGAATGTTCTATTAAATAAAACAGTGAAGCTTTGTTCACAGCTGTTGCTGTGAACAAAGCGAACATTGGAATGTTGGCGCTGCGGGCTTTTACCGGCCAGTAAAAGCCTGCAGCACTCCATTGTTTTCAATGGAGCTGCCAACGTTCCAATGTTCTAATGATATTTAAACTGTTCTATGAATGTGCCTTATAAAAAGGGTATAGGCATCCTAGGGCAGCCTGTACCCTATAAAAACAACCAAGCAATTGTGTTTAGCAGCATTTAGAATTGTTGAATCTTGATAAAGTAGAGCAAGCCTCCGAAGACAGGATGATTTCTTTCTGCAATGGGCATGAGTTAAAACACAATAACAACTGTCTTAAAAGTTGGGGTTCCTTAGAAAAGCATGATGGCCTAAACACGGGCCAAGAACAGGAACAATTATATACATCCTTCGTAAGCAAGGAAAGCAGAGAATTGAGTCAAAAAGCTGCATAGTTCAAGGGCAGGTCAGACCTCAGGCATAGGGGTGATCTGTCCCAATGATAGTTTCAAACAATCATCAAGAAATTGTAACTACAAAAGGTTGTTACTAATTTTCCCAGTGGTAGCAGAGACGCTCACCAGAGTTCACAAACCTCAACTCATGTGACTATAGCTGCATCATAGTATGTGGTGGAGCACTTAACTGTGAGATCTGGCTGAAGCAGTGAACTATAGTGAGAGGACGGTTCTGACTATTTGGTCCGCTGATTTTTTGCTTTTGGATCACCTGGTTTTTGACATTTTACTGTGAGGGAGCCTCATGGTTTGGGACTCACCCACAGCAAACTCATGGTGATATGGACTGCATGTGTTTACAGCCGGTGTTGCCTTGTTAAGCAAAGGCTGCTGTGACGCAGCAAGGGTAGGAGGCCCAGGGCTGGTTACATGTGATCAAATGTGCACAGGTGTGTGCATCTGTGTGAGGGCTGCATGGGGAGGGTTCCTGGAGCGCACAGCCCAACAACTGTGCTAAGGTAGCCTGGTGCAGAAAGTACCATGCAGAGTGTGCTTACTTTCTTGATTGTAGTGATACTCCATTATTAGTCAATGGGAAAGGCTGGCCTAGGGAGAAACTCCAGTTCCCTAGGGTCTACAGACTCCAGAGTCACACCAATGTACATTGTAACCTGTATTGAAAGAATAATGCAGTAGGCTACAAAAGCGTTTTGTTACAGCTTATTGGTCATCCAGAGATGTCATCTTTCTCTGACTCGCCTCAGGATTAGGGCCAATTACTGCTCTGTCCAGCTGCGGGATCAAGGCCTTGCCTCAATCAGCCAGCTGTCATTTTGTGCCAGGCTTGGGACTGCTTCCTGCGGGAATTTTTCGGGAGAGGCAGAGGCAGGAATGTGAGGGAGGAGGGGCTGAGTCTCTCAAAGCACAAGTAGCAACTGACTCCTGGATGACACCATTTTGAGCTATCCCAATAGACGGTGCAGGAAGGTTGGGTCAGGCTCTGAAAGAGACACATTAGTGGTGAAAAAACAACTTTATAAAGAATGACCCAATCCACAAAAAATGTGATAGCTATGTGGTGCCAATTATAAGGCGATATTTCTTCAGGAAACGTCTTTAGTAAACTCATTCCAAATAAAATTCTAACTTGAATAGAAAAGTAGAAAGAGCATTGTGCAAGCCTCAGTCTGGGGTCCTGCAGGGTGATGGGAATGGAGATCATTGCTTTTGCTTGCATTTAATGTGTGAAAAAAGTGTTGAATTGAGAAAGGGGTCGAAATTATGTCACGGTGATTGACTTGAAAAGTTTGTCTAGGTGGGTTACTTGAAAAACTTTAGAAAAATCAACTCTGTGAAGATGGCACCCAGCACTTCCTTTCTACCAGCCTTTTCATGGTGGTTAAACCACCATGAAAAGTCTATTGGAAAGGGGACTTGTGATCAGCAGGGCGGTGCTGAACTCAGCACTGTCGTGCCTGACCACAAGTCTGATCTCCATTAGCCTGTCGGGAACCATATTCCTGCCGGGGATGGCGGTCCAATTGCCAGGGTCATAATGTGGTGGACAGAACACTAGGAGTGTGGTGGCGTGACTACCACCGCGAGGCTCGCAGTCTGACCGCCACTGCAAGACTGATGGTCTCAAGACGACCAGCCTTGTAATGATGCCCTAAGACTGAATAGTGTCCTGTTGTGAAAGATGTGCTCTTTCCTGGTTGCTGCTCAGTGAAACCATTTTGAGGGGCTTGTGCTCTAGTGTTTTTTTCAGGAAACAGGTGCTGATGCTCAAGTTAATGAGTCTTGCCCTTAAAAACACAACTGCAGTGTAGACATGCAGTATTCCTTTATTATTGGGGGTAACTTTTTTATAATACTATTTGCATGTTCTTGCATTTCTTGTAGAGAGCGATCTGTATTAAAATAGCACATTGCACTTTGACTGTTTCTAGCATCAGAATTTAACCAGTGGAGGGCGAGTTTGAAGTGCACAAAGCACAAGGCACTTCAGGAAAATACTAGTATTTGCCTTTTTCATGCTGCTGTTCCCTCCAATAGAGAGTATTTCGTTTTGAAAGACTTTACTTTTTAACATTTTAAGCTTCTTTGGGAAACTACCCCTTGATCCTTTTCTACTTCCTGTTGCTGCTCAGAGAGGATATTGTGAGGGGTTCCTGCTTTAGCATTTTTTTTCAGGTAACAGGTGCAGACATACAAGTTTATGAGCCCTGCCTTAAAAACATGGCCACAGCGTGGACCTGCAGCATACGTGTGCAGCGGGAGTGCTCCTGGCTCAACAAAGGCACAACAAAGGCAAGCCCATCTGTGCCTGTCCACTCGCAGGGAATCTGCCTGTTTAAAAGTAGAATCTCTTGCCTACTGTGTAATTACCTACTCCGGGGGATCAGCTAAGTGTGGTGTGTCCCACAGGAAAGCCCACAGTTTGCCCTATGATCTCCGTTTATAGTATAACTGTAGGAGGCTGGACTGGCTTGTAGTGAGTACCAAGGGGTACTTGCACCTTGCACCAGGCCCAGTTATCCCTTATTAGTGTATAGGGTGTCTAGCAGCTTAGGCTGATAGATAATGGTAGCTTAGCAGAGCAGCTTAGGCTGAACTAGGAGACGTGTGAAGCTACTACAGTACCACTTAGTGTCATATGCACAATATCATAAGAAAACACAATACACAGTTATACTAAAAATAAAGGTACTTTATTTTTATGACAATATGCCAAAGTATCTTAGAGTGTACCCTCAGTGAGAGGATAGGAAATATACACAAGATATATATACACAGTAGCAAAAATATGCAGTATAGTCTTAGAAAACAGTGCAAACAATGTATAGTTACAATAGGATGCAATGGGGAAACATAGGGATAGGGGCAGCACAAACCATATACTCCAGAAGTGGAATGCGAACCACGAATGGACCCCAAACCTATGTGACCTTGTAGAGGGTCGCTGGGACTATTAGAAAATAGTGAGAGTTAGCAAAATAACCCTCCCCAAGACCCTGAAAAGTGAGTGCAAAGTGCACCAAAGTTCCCCTAAGGACAAAATAGTCGTGTTAGAGGGAAAATGCAAGGAAAACACAAATCAGCAATGCAACAACGATGGATTCCGGACTGAGGGTACCTGTGGAACAAGGGGACCAAGTCCAAAAGTCACAAGCAGCTCGGAGATGGGCAGATGCCCAAGAAATGCCAGCGGTTGGTGCAAAGAAGCTCTTACTAGGCTGAAGAACTGTGAATACTGCAGGAACGACAAGGGCTAGAGACTTCCCCTTTGGAGGATGGATCCCCCACGCCTTGGAGAGTCGTGCAGAAGTGTTTTCCCGCCGGATGGACGCCAACAAGCCTTGCTACACGCAAATCGTGCGTTTGGCGTTTTTGGACGCTGCTGGGGCCCAGGAGGGACCAGGAGGTCGCAAATTGGACCTGCAGAGAGAGGGGACGTCGAGCAAGACAAAGAGCCCTCACTGAAGCAGGTAGCACCCGGAGAAGTGCCAGAAACAGGCACTACGAGGATGCGTGAAACGGTGCTCGCCGAAGTTGCACAAAGGAGTCCCACGTCGCCGGAGACCAACTTAGAAAGTCGTGCAATGCAGGTTAGAGTGCCGTGGACCCAGGCTTGGCTGTGCACACAGGATTTCCGCCGGAAGTGCACAGGGGCCGGAGAAGCTTGCAAAGTCGCGGTTCCCAGCAATGCAGCCCAGCGAGGTGAGGCAAGGACTTACCTCCACCAAACTTGGGCTGAAGAGTCACTGGACTGTGGGAGTCACTTGGACGGTGTCGCTGGATTCGAGGGACCTCGCTCGTCGTGCTGAGAGGAGACCCAAGGGACCGGAGATGCAGCTTTTTGGTGCCTGCGGTTGCAGGGGGAAGATTCCGTCGACCCACGGGAGATTTCTTCGGAGCTTCTGGTGCAGAGAGGAGGCAGACTACCCCCACAGCATGCACAAGCAGGAAAACAGTCGAGAAGGCGGCAGGATCAGCGTTACAGAGTTGCAGTAGTCGTCTTTGCTACTATGTTGCAGGTTTGCAGGCTTCCAGCACGGTCAGCGGTCGATTCCTTATCAGAAGGTGAAGAGGGAGATGCAGAGGAACTCGGCTGAGCTCATGCATTCGTTATCTAAAGTTTCCCCAGAGACAGAGACCCTAAATAGCCAGAAAAGAGGGTTTGGCTACCTAGGAGAGAGGAAAGGCTACTAACACCTGAAGGAGCCTATCAGCAGGAGTCTCTGACGTCACCTGGTGGCACTGGCCACTCAGAGCAGTCCAGTGTGCCAGCAGCACCTCTGTTTCCAAAATGGCAGAGGTCTGGAGCACACTGGAGGAGCTCTGGACACCTCCCAGGGGAGGTGCAGGTCAGGGGAGTGGTCACTCCCCTTTCCTTTGTCCAGTTTCGCGCCAGAGCAGGGGCTAAGGGGTCCCTGAACCGGTGTAGACTGGCTTATGCAGAATTGGGCACATCTGTGCCCAACAAAGCATTTCCAGAGGCTGAGGGAGGCTACTCCTCCCCTGCCTTCACACCATTTTCCAAAGGGAGAGGGTGTCACACCCTCTCTCAGAGGAAGTTCTTTGTTCTGCCATCCTGGGCCAGGCCTGGCTGGACCCCAGGAGGGCAGCTGCCTGTCTGAGGGGTTGGCAGCAGCAGCAGCTGCAGTGAAACCCCAGGAAGGGCAGTCTGGCAGTACCAGGGTCTGTGCTACAGACCACTGGGATCATGGAATTGTACCAACAATGCCAGGATGGCATAGAGGGGGCAATTCCATGATCATAGACATGTTACATGGCCATATTCGGAGTTACCATGGTGAAGCTACATATAGGTAGTGACCTATATGTAGTGCACGCGTGTAATGGTGTCCCCGCACTCACAAAGTTCAGGGAATTGGCTCTGAACAATGTGGGGGCACCTTGGCTAGTGCCAGAGTGCCCTCACACTAAGTAACTTTGCACCTAACCTTTACCAGGTAAAGGTTAGACATATAGGTGACTTATAAGTTACTTAAGTGCAGTGTAAAATGGCTGTGAAATAACGTGGACGTTATTTCACTCAGGCTGCAGTGGCAGGCCTGTGTAAGAATTGTCAGAGCTCCCTATGGGTGGCAAAAGAAATGCTGCAGCCCATAGGGATCTCCTGGAACCCCAATACCCTGGGTACCTCAGTACCATATACTAGGGAATTATAAGGGTGTTCCAGTAAGCCAATGTAAATTGGTAAAAATGGTCACTAGCCTGTCAGTGACAATTTGGAAGTAATGAGAGAGCATAACCACTGAGGTTCTGGTTAGCAGAGCCTCAGTGAGACAGTTAGGCACCACACAGGGAACATATACATGCACACCTATGAGCACTGGGGCCCTGTGTGACAGGGTCCCAGTGACACATACATATAGGCCACAAACCTATGAGCACTGGGGTCCTGACCAGCAGGATCCCAGTGACACATAACAAACATACTGAAAACATAGTGTTTTCACTATGAGCACTGAGGCCTGGCTATCAGGATCCCAGTGAGACAGTGAAAACAGTGACAAACACCCTGACATACACTCACAAACAGGCCAAAAGTGGGGGTAACAAGGCTAGAAAGAGGCTACCTTCTCACACAACCCCCCCCCAAACGAAGGACAATAAGGCTAACCTTGGCCAGTTGAGACTTTATTGTCTAAGTGGTGATAAGTAGAGAGTAGCTCTGCAATAGACTGGTTACTCCCTTTATCATCCACTATATGGTTACTTCCCTGTGGGGATGTAAACCACCCTGTTTGAAGTTTTTTAGCTAACCAACAATGTGAAGATGTATTTTCAGAGTTTCTATCAGTAAGTTTTAGTTTAGAGCAGTGGGAATTATCCACTGAACCTATTTGTAATGATGGAAATGCCAGACAGGGATGCTGTCTCAGTAAAGCCAGAGCTGGGCAAAAACTTTGTCCATTTGGCTGGAAGAGAGAACAGGGATGCTGTTTCTCTTGAGTTGGAGCAGGGCAGGGATGCTGTCCTATGAGCTCCACACTAGGGCAGGGATGCTGTCCTAAGTGTTGTGAGGTAGTGCAGGGTTTCTGCACTAAAGTTTCTCTGGGAGGGTTGGAGGGATGCTCCATGTTAACTAAAATGGTGCTCTTTTTGTCACCAATGTTAGTTATCCCACAGAGAGGTACTTCCACCTCAGGGAGTCCAGCTTTGCCAGCTGATGATTCCCTTGGAACAGGTGCCACCCCAGGAGAGGTTTCTCCCACCACAGGAATGGTATCCTGAATGGTAGGGTGGTTAGGGGATACTGTGATACCCTTTTTACCTGTTGATGGAGAGGGATCCTGAGTTTTCAGGCCTTCTCTCCTTTGCTTTTTCATTTCACTTGAAATGAGAGGGAACAATTCCTCAGGGATGCCCAGCATGGCTGCATGGGCATAAAACTCTACATCAGCCCAACCTGAGGTCTCTAGGTCATTACCTAAGAGACAGTCTACAGGTAAGCTAGGTGATACCACCACCTGCTTAGGGCCAGTAACTCCACCCCAACTAAACTGAATTATAGCTAAGGGAAGAAACTTAGTGGAGTTATGGACATCAATAATCTTATACTGTTGTCCAATGATGTGTTGTTCAGGAGGCACTAGGTTTTCAGTCACCAAAGTGAAACTGGCACCTGTGTCCCTGTAGGCCAAGGCCTCAACACCATTTATTGAAACTGTCTGCCTGTACTTATCCATTGTAAGGGGACAAGCAGCCAGTGTGGCAAGGCCAATGCCACTAGGTGTGACAGAAACTGTCTTGGGACTGATTACATCAGTTTCCACTATGGACCCATAAGTGAACCCAACTACACCCTTTGCTTGACTGTTGCCAGCAGTCCCACCATTAGTACCACTACTGCTAGGGGCACTAGAGCTTGATGTATTAGTGGTGGTAGGCTCAGGGGGTTTACCTGGACAGGACTTATCCCCTGGCCTATGGCCTCTGTTTTTACACACAAAGCACCAAGGCTTTTTAATGTGTGCATGTTGAGAAGAAGAGGAAGAATTAGTTTTATTCCCACCCTCTGAAGAGTGTTTAAGATTTGAAGTGGGATCTTTGGTTTTACCCTTATCCCCATGGTTATCTTGAGATTTTTCACCATCTTTCTTCTTATTGCCATCTTTGTCACCCCCTGTATGAACTTTTCTGTTCACCCTTGTTCTGACCCATTTGTCTGCCTTCTTTCCCAATTCTTGGGGAGAGGTCAGATCAGAGTCTACCAGGTACTGGTGCAACAAATCAGACACACAATTATTAAGTATATGCTCTCTCAGGATTGTGTTATACAGGCTTTCATAATCAGTAACTTTACTGCCATGTAACCACCCCTCCAAGGCCTTCACTGAATGGTCAATGAAATCAACCCAGTCTTGTGAAGACTCCTTTTTGGTCTCTCTGAACTTTATCCTGTACTGTTCAGTGGTTAAGCCATAACCATCCAGGAGTGCATTCTTAAGAACTTGGAAATTGTTAGCATCATTTTCTTTTACAGTAAGGAGCCTATCCCTACCTTTTCCAGTAAATGATAGCCATAGGATAGCAGCCCACTGCCTTTGAGGGACATCTTGTACAGCACAGGCCCTCTCAAGTGCAGCAAACCACTTGTTAATGTCATCCCCCTCCTTGTAAGGGGGAACTATCTTATGCAGATTCCTGGAATCATGCTCTTTTGCAGGATGACTATGGGGAATACTGCTGGTGCCACCATGGGTATCTAAACCCATTTTCTGTCTTTCCCTCTCTATTTCTAGAGACTGTCTATCCAAATCCAGCTGTTGCTTCTTGAGCTTCAGTCTGGTTTGCTCCACTCTCAATCTATTGAGCTCCCTTTCCAACAATCTGTCATCAGGGTGGGTGGGAGGGACATTTCTAGATACAGAGGTATGATGGGAATGAACAGAAGGAGACCTGTCCCTTACAGAGGGCACCCTAACAGCTTGGCTACCAGTATAATGTGAGAGCACATCATCAGTATGATGTGATTCAACCTCTGTACCAACTATGCTAGACTGTCTAGTAATGGGCAGGCTGAGAAGTTTCTTTCCTGAACCTTTTCCTGGGGGAGTCCCTGGATCAGATTGAGAACCATTAGCTACTTTTTCTACAGATTGGGCACTTATGGCCTTATCCTGTACTCTAAGCATATTAATTAACAGTTCTAAAGAAGGATTCTTCCCTACACTCAAACCTCTCTCTATGCAGAGACTCCTTGCTCCTTTCCAGCTAAGGTGATCATATGCAAGTTTGGACAGTTCAACTTTTTGGCCTGTGCCAGACATTTTTTAGAGAGAGTTAAAGTGATAGACAAAGAGAAAAAAAAGTTTTCAGAACTTTTTGGAAAGACAGAAAAAAACTTTTTAAACTTTTAAGAACTTTTTGAAAGTTTAGAAGTACTTTTCAGCACTTAGAAAAGAGTGAAAAGAGGAAATGCAAAACTTTTTGGCTATGTGTATATACACTGACCTTGTTTTGTATATTTTTCTCTTATGAAAAGTACAATGACAAGAGTGGTAAGTAGTCTCAAGCACTTATCCCACCACTGCACAACCAATGTAGGAGGCTGGACTGGCTTGTAGTGAGTACCAAGGGGTACTTGCACCTTGCACCAGGCCCAGTTATCCCTTATTAGTGTATAGGGTGTCTAGCAGCTTAGGCTGATAGATAATGGTAGCTTAGCAGAGCAGCTTAGGCTGAACTAGGAGACGTGTGAAGCTACTACAGTACCACTTAGTGTCATATGCACAATATCATAAGAAAACACAATACACAGTTATACTAAAAATAAAGGTACTTTATTTTTATGACAATATGCCAAAGTATCTTAGAGTGTACCCTCAGTGAGAGGATAGGAAATATACACAAGATATATATACACAGTAGCAAAAATATGCAGTATAGTCTTAGAAAACAGTGCAAACAATGTATAGTTACAATAGGATGCAATGGGGAAACATAGGGATAGGGGCAGCACAAACCATATACTCCAGAAGTGGAATGCGAACCACGAATGGACCCCAAACCTATGTGACCTTGTAGAGGGTCGCTGGGACTATTAGAAAATAGTGAGAGTTAGCAAAATAACCCTCCCCAAGACCCTGAAAAGTGAGTGCAAAGTGCACCAAAGTTCCCCTAAGGACAAAATAGTCGTGTTAGAGGGAAAATGCAAGGAAAACACAAATCAGCAATGCAACAACGATGGATTCCGGACTGAGGGTACCTGTGGAACAAGGGGACCAAGTCCAAAAGTCACAAGCAGCTCGGAGATGGGCAGATGCCCAAGAAATGCCAGCGGTTGGTGCAAAGAAGCTCTTACTAGGCTGAAGAACTGTGAATACTGCAGGAACGACAAGGGCTAGAGACTTCCCCTTTGGAGGATGGATCCCCCACGCCTTGGAGAGTCGTGCAGAAGTGTTTTCCCGCCGGATGGACGCCAACAAGCCTTGCTACACGCAAATCGTGCGTTTGGCGTTTTTGGACGCTGCTGGGGCCCAGGAGGGACCAGGAGGTCGCAAATTGGACCTGCAGAGAGAGGGGACGTCGAGCAAGACAAAGAGCCCTCACTGAAGCAGGTAGCACCCGGAGAAGTGCCAGAAACAGGCACTACGAGGATGCGTGAAACGGTGCTCGCCGAAGTTGCACAAAGGAGTCCCACGTCGCCGGAGACCAACTTAGAAAGTCGTGCAATGCAGGTTAGAGTGCCGTGGACCCAGGCTTGGCTGTGCACACAGGATTTCCGCCGGAAGTGCACAGGGGCCGGAGAAGCTTGCAAAGTCGCGGTTCCCAGCAATGCAGCCCAGCGAGGTGAGGCAAGGACTTACCTCCACCAAACTTGGGCTGAAGAGTCACTGGACTGTGGGAGTCACTTGGACGGTGTCGCTGGATTCGAGGGACCTCGCTCGTCGTGCTGAGAGGAGACCCAAGGGACCGGAGATGCAGCTTTTTGGTGCCTGCGGTTGCAGGGGGAAGATTCCGTCGACCCACGGGAGATTTCTTCGGAGCTTCTGGTGCAGAGAGGAGGCAGACTACCCCCACAGCATGCACAAGCAGGAAAACAGTCGAGAAGGCGGCAGGATCAGCGTTACAGAGTTGCAGTAGTCGTCTTTGCTACTATGTTGCAGGTTTGCAGGCTTCCAGCACGGTCAGCGGTCGATTCCTTATCAGAAGGTGAAGAGGGAGATGCAGAGGAACTCGGCTGAGCTCATGCATTCGTTATCTAAAGTTTCCCCAGAGACAGAGACCCTAAATAGCCAGAAAAGAGGGTTTGGCTACCTAGGAGAGAGGAAAGGCTACTAACACCTGAAGGAGCCTATCAGCAGGAGTCTCTGACGTCACCTGGTGGCACTGGCCACTCAGAGCAGTCCAGTGTGCCAGCAGCACCTCTGTTTCCAAAATGGCAGAGGTCTGGAGCACACTGGAGGAGCTCTGGACACCTCCCAGGGGAGGTGCAGGTCAGGGGAGTGGTCACTCCCCTTTCCTTTGTCCAGTTTCGCGCCAGAGCAGGGGCTAAGGGGTCCCTGAACCGGTGTAGACTGGCTTATGCAGAATTGGGCACATCTGTGCCCAACAAAGCATTTCCAGAGGCTGGGGGAGGCTACTCCTCCCCTGCCTTCACACCATTTTCCAAAGGGAGAGGGTGTCACACCCTCTCTCAGAGGAAGTTCTTTGTTCTGCCATCCTGGGCCAGGCCTGGCTGGACCCCAGGAGGGCAGCTGCCTGTCTGAGGGGTTGGCAGCAGCAGCAGCTGCAGTGAAACCCCAGGAAGGGCAGTCTGGCAGTACCAGGGTCTGTGCTACAGACCACTGGGATCATGGAATTGTACCAACAATGCCAGGATGGCATAGAGGGGGCAATTCCATGATCATAGACATGTTACATGGCCATATTCGGAGTTACCATGGTGAAGCTACATATAGGTAGTGACCTATATGTAGTGCACGCGTGTAATGGTGTCCCCGCACTCACAAAGTTCAGGGAATTGGCTCTGAACAATGTGGGGGCACCTTGGCTAGTGCCAGAGTGCCCTCACACTAAGTAACTTTGCACCTAACCTTTACCAGGTAAAGGTTAGACATATAGGTGACTTATAAGTTACTTAAGTGCAGTGTAAAATGGCTGTGAAATAACGTGGACGTTATTTCACTCAGGCTGCAGTGGCAGGCCTGTGTAAGAATTGTCAGAGCTCCCTATGGGTGGCAAAAGAAATGCTGCAGCCCATAGGGATCTCCTGGAACCCCAATACCCTGGGTACCTCAGTACCATATACTAGGGAATTATAAGGGTGTTCCAGTAAGCCAATGTAAATTGGTAAAAATGGTCACTAGCCTGTCAGTGACAATTTGGAAGTAATGAGAGAGCATAACCACTGAGGTTCTGGTTAGCAGAGCCTCAGTGAGACAGTTAGGCACCACACAGGGAACATATACATGCACACCTATGAGCACTGGGGCCCTGTGTGACAGGGTCCCAGTGACACATACATATAGGCCACAAACCTATGAGCACTGGGGTCCTGACCAGCAGGATCCCAGTGACACATAACAAACATACTGAAAACATAGTGTTTTCACTATGAGCACTGAGGCCTGGCTATCAGGATCCCAGTGAGACAGTGAAAACAGTGACAAACACCCTGACATACACTCACAAACAGGCCAAAAGTGGGGGTAACAAGGCTAGAAAGAGGCTACCTTCTCACAATAACACTCCCAGTGTGCTCCAACAGCACATGGGTATCAAGTGAATGACCTGATGCATAACTCTGATTTAAAATGTCTTTTCATAATGGAAAAGTGGATGCTGTTCTAACAGGGGGCACTATCTCTTGATTAGACTGACCAGGCTGTGCTGTGGAAGGCCTGGCTATAATTAGTAAAGAATCAATAAATTGCATATTTGAGCAAATAGCAACCCTACCTAATGAGATGTGTGAAGTAGCGCATTAAACCTCATCCAAAGGTCACTTTAGATGGCCTATTGATTTACTGACATAGTTCATGGATGCACTTCCTCACAAACTGGGGCCCAGTGCTGGAACTTTACATCTTGCACCTCAACATCACCATTTAAGGCAATTTAATTTTTCCTGTTGAGGACCCCATCAACAAAGACTCCACCATTTTATTGGTGCTCATGGCCAACCTAGGTTTCACTCAATAGATGAAAACCACCACCCATAGAGCAGTCCATACTTTAGATTGTATTTTGCTAACTCTACTGATTTGCATGTAATAGACACTTTCATACTTAGGTGGACTGACCATCATACAATTCTTTCTGCTTTGCCTCATTTTGTTGTAAGTTTGAAGCAGCTGCAGAATGGACCCCGAGCCTATGGAAAACTGGAATGAAGTTAATCAAGATGAGCTTCATTCAATCTTCAGCTCCTCAGCAAATGAGATGGACTGGAAAGAATCATCTCCATGGTTATCTAATGAATAAAGAGAATTGAGCTAGCTTTGTCAGAGGCTGGAAAGAAAGTGGTACATTAATTTAGATATTAAGGAGAAGGAGAAGCACACATCCTTACTTCCCACATACACAGCAGTGATTTTGAAGGCCTAATCCACTAGTACACTGTTCAAATTACTCTAGCTAAGAACTCTACCCAGGAGCTTTTTAGAGTGGTCACAAGCTTATCTAATTCCCCCAGTGAGCAATAGACCAATAATTCACAAGATTTTTGCAAAAACGTGGCAACTTATTTAAAGAAAAAGATTCTCAACATTTATGCTGAATTTAATTCTGTTGAGACTCATGATAAGGATTGTCTTGGTCAAGATATCTCCTTAAGTCTACCACAGCTGTTATCTTTTCCACCAATATTACTTCAGGTCAAAGAGGTCCTGATGGGTATTAAATTGGGTTCTCCCAATGAACTGTGCCCTTTAAAAAATCTGGAGTTGGTCCCCGATCCTGTGGCTGAGCTCTTGGAAAAAAGTGTCAACTACATCTTGAGATCCGGCATCTTTCCCGAGTGTTGGAAGGAAGCTATTACTATCCCTCTTCCCAAAAACCCAAATGTAGATCCAGATGAGTTGAAGAATTACCACCTGATTTCTCTACTTACCACCCATATGAAAATACTTAAGAAACATTTGAATAATGTGTTTGTTATGTTCATTACTGACCATGGCCTTCTGGACCCTTCTCAGAATGGTTTCAGAAGTGGTCATTGTACAGAATCAGCTTTCATCGCTGCCATCGATGCGATGAGAATGAAGGTGGACCAGTGTGGGACTGCTCCCCTAGTGGTTTTTGACCTGCTGTCAGCTTTTGATACTGTCTCTCCCTCACGTATGGTCAAGCTGCTACAGCGAGTAGGCGTGGTGACAAGACACTGGAATTGCTTCACTTCTTTCTAGTCAGGAGACATCAAATTGTTAGCTGTGGTCAGTTTATGGCCCAGGCCTTCAGTCTCCAATGTGGAGTACCGCAGGGCTCCATACTTATTCCCACGCTTATCAACCTGTATGTCTCGCCTTTGGTTTCCTTGGTGAGATCTTTTGGTTTCCAGGTTTTGTCATACGCAGATGATACACAAATTATTGTGTCTTTCACTGATAATTCCCTGGAAATGGCTGAGAAATCCAAACTCTGCATAACTAGTGTGAGCCGCTGGATGAAGGATAATTTCTTGAAGCTTTATGCTGACAAGACCGAAGTAATGACCTTTGGAGCCCAGCATTCTGCCTGATCAGAACTATGGTGGCTGGAGTCATGTGGGTCCCTCCCAACCCCTGTGGATTCAGTTAAGAATCTTGGAATATTACTAGATACCTCTCTTAATATCAACCTACAAGTAAATCATGCCACTAGCAGTTACTTTATCATTACTCGCTCCCTCAGGAAGATTTTTCGTTTTACTCCTGAGGAACTTTGCAAATAAGTGATAATCCCGTTGATCACCTCACTGGTAGATTACAGTAATGCAATGTACCTTAATATTAATAGTTACTCCTTGAACAAACTTCAGATGGTGCAAATTGTGGCTGCCCAGCTCATTATTAACCTTCCAAAATATCTTGCAGTGAAAGAAGGCCTTCAGACCCTACACAGGCTGCCAATTAGGAAGCAAGCGATCTTCAAGGTGCCCAGTATAATGCATCTAGCCCTTCATGGCAAAGGCTCACTGGCCATCAGGTCTTCGCTTCATTGGTATAGACCGAGCAGGCACTTCAGATCAGGATCCAGCAGGAAAGTTTTAGTACCTAAATTTCAAAAGGCAAAATGGGGCAGTCTCTTCTGCTCTGCGGCAACTGCTAATTTATGGTATACCTAGCCGGGTCACATCGCTGAGACTGATTCCCTTATCTCCTTTCAAAAACATTAAAAATCACGTCCTAGGCTTGTATTTTTTGGATTCAATAGATTGTTCCTTCCTCTGCAGTTTTTCTCAGTTTATGGCGGTATCTCTGTCTGTCTGCCTTCCTTTCATGGGTAGCATTCCTTAGTAGGGTTTTGGAATTCTTTTGCTGCAGCACCTTGATAACTTTGGGTTAAGAACACTTTACAAATCCCTTTCTCATTGCATTTCATTTCACAAATGGTAACTGAATAATGGTCCAGCCTTAAGTATTTCATTTTCTAGTTTGAGCGTGTTAAAACTACTATTCCTCACATGGGCTGTAGTTACTTGCAAGGCCAGAATGGCAATACCGGGCATCGGGTATTCTCAATGATGGGAGGCTGGTTTTGTTGCTAGGGTGCCAGTTTCACATCAGTGTAGCAGTTTTGAAAGCACCTATTACAGAGTTGCTTGTATAGCCAGTGGGTTTAAGAAAACAATAAAAGTAATCAATAAAAACATGATAACTCTGGTGATTAATGTACCTGCCAGAGAGAGATTAGCGTTTTGTCTTGTGGCAGTTTTGAATCATCTAAGGTAGCAGAGAGGGTTAATATGCCTGCTGCAAAGGATGTGAACCAATCATGTTATAGAACATCATTTTATGTGCATAGCTCAGTGGGTTGCAGCTTTTGTCACGGAGACCCTTTTGTTGCTCTGCAGTTCATAAATTTTACTCATAACCTAGCACAGTGAGCTATGACATGTCATCAAAGAACAGCATGCAAACTGAATGGTACAGGTTAGAAAGTTATGTTTTGTTTTGAGTTTTCCATTATTCTAATATTGCTAAAAAGGGTTTGCTTAGATAGAAATGCATTCTTATTAATAAAGCCTACCCTAACCATGGTTTACATTCTAAATTACATTCTAAACCCTGAGTTTGTCTTTCTCCAGACCAAGTACTCCTAACTATGCCTCAGTATGGATGCCATGAATCCTACACCTTGTAGTCCCCTTTGTCTTATGTAAACTTTCCTTTACACTGATTTATAAATGTATGATTCATTGTCTCTGTATTTGTGTGTAATGTAAAATGCTTTGGCACCCTATACTGGTACGAGAGGCCCTATAAAACAAATGGAATACATGTGGGAGAGGGGCTATGGAGAGATGAGGGGCAAGGTTGGATGGTGATAGTGTGGGAATTATTGTAAAGTCTCAATAAAGATTGTTGAATACTGGTGCACTGTAAGTTCATCATGTACTATGCTTTAAAAGCTAATATAATTGAATATATCATTAAAAATGTGCTGCAGAATGCATTATTTTTTCCCAAATGTTCACAGGGGGAGAACCCCTCCAAACCCTCTGTGTAGTGGTCAGGCTCACTCGCTGCCCTCACTATGCACCACATAGGGGCTTATCTAACAACAGTTGCCAGGGCTGCTTTGGGTTCCCAGTCCAGCCCTTGTTACTTGTTGCATTATCCAGATTAAGTAACAAATACTTCATAGACATTGTAAAGACAAAATATAAAAAATAAGGGGCATATTTAATTGCCCTTAATGCCATTCTAAAGCAACATTAGCTTCATTTATTGATGCTAATGATGCGTTAGAAGACCAAAAACGCCTCACCATATTTACAAAGTGTCACAATGCATGCATTGCTCCACTTTGTAACTCTTTGCGCTACAGTATGCTTGCGCCAGGCATAATGTATGCATACGGGGTATTCTCCTGTTAGTGGGGGGCTGAAAAAATAGTCTAATCTAAGAGATTTCCTTACGTAATTCTTTTCAGCACTTTTAAAGCCTGCTCAGAACCGGCATTAATAGGGGACATGTCATTAATTATAATGGACCCCTATGTACTCTGCAGGAGTAGTGCCAAAATGCACTACTCTTGCAGAGCACATCAATAGCGTCAAACAAATTACACTACTGCACCCTACTCTGCGTCATAGTGCGCCATATTTTAAATGCGGTGCACACATGGTGGCAGTACAGGGCGCTAAGAGGCGCAGGAAAAGTTACGCTGCACTGTCTGCAGCGCCACTTATTTAAAATATGCCCATAAATATCTGAGAAAAGTTTAATAGATTGAAACATTGCATGTGAGAATTAATCACTATATTTCATCATAGTATATAAAGCAATGCCAGCAATTCGTACCTAAATTTATGTCTTACTTTTCTAACCCTTCTAATGCACAAGGCAGTGGTGATCGCAATGTAAAAGAGATATAAACGCATTTTCTTTTCTTTGGCCTATTTTATGCCCGCTGGAGGGCGTACATGCTTAACTCTTTTATGGCTGGGTCTCCCTCACCAGGTCCCCAGTGCTGAGCCCTTTTTTGGCTATTTGGGGTAGTTTGTGGTTAGGGCACCATAACATCTTTTTCTATGTAAAGTACCCATGTCAAATTAGTGTCCTTTTTTCCAACATCCTGTGGATTCTAAAGATACCCAGGGTTTGTGTATTCCCCTGGGGGCACTGAGAAAATAGCAAAATTTTGAGTTTTCTGATGAAAACAGGAAAAGAGTGCTCCAGATAAAAGTGTCTTTCTTTTCCTAAAAGTGACATCTACAAACAGTTTCTTCTTTCAATTTTTTTTAATTAATAGTTCATAGTGAGACAGAAAGAAAAGGAATCACAGTTACTGTACATATTTGAAACGTCACAATCTTTACCACAGAAATGTCATGGGATGATAGATGGGTACAACAGCAGTTCTAATCATTGGAAGAGGACAACAGTAGTAAGTAAAAAGGAGCGATGGGGAGAAAAGTGGGGTGGAGGAGAAGCGAGAACATTAGAAAGTTGGGAAATGAGGAAAGAGGGGGGAGAGCAAGGCTAAGGCTGGAAAATATAGTGGTGCCGGGGGTTGCGTACCACACTGTGATGGGCAGTGTCCTGGAGAGATCGCGTCACATGGGCCCGTTGTGTCCCAATGTGCTGCACCCCCTCACGCCTACAGTCGCAATATCAAGTAGTGCGTCATCAAGTCTATTGTCAATGTGTAGACAGGATCTGCCGTCTGTCATTGCAGCTGTAATTTGTTGAGGGCCAGTTTAAAGGGTACCATGTATGGGAATATTTGAAGAGCGAAGGCCGACAGCCGTCAGCATGGTGCATCTACGGAACCTGCGCTTTATTGTACTGTACAGGCGGTGTTTAGAAGAGGAAGGGGAGGGGAACAGTAATCGGTCGGCACTTCTGGTGAGAGGGAGGCGTTAAGCGGATAATAAAGACGCATTCGAGAGAGGCGGCCTGTAAGTCAGGCACTATACTGCGAAATAGGACAATGGGTAACATAGCAGTACGGTGACTCTGCAGCGCTGCGCGGGGGATGGGTACGAGAATCTTCAAGGGCTATAGAGCAGAACAGCCCATCATCTTGGGAGAGAGATGGTGGGAAAGAAGAGAGGAGGGAGGTGAGGTGAGAGAGGAACTGGTGTTGGGGAAATAATGGAAGGCACTTAGGAGAGGGGGAGGGGAGGACATGGAGGAGGGGTTTTGTAATTGTTATCAGAGGCCTTGGGTTGGCAGTCATGGTATGTTCTACCGTCTGGGTGAGGGGCGTGATAGACTGTGAGCAGCGAGGGAGGAGGAGGGAGAGGGGAGAAGGGAGGACGGGGAAGCGGGAAGGAGGGTAAAGAAAGGGAGGAGGGGGAAGGCAGGGTGAGGGGAGAGTGCAGGAGATGTGGAATGGTAGTTGACGTGGGTGTGACAGTTGTGGGGGGGATATCTGGTGTCCTTGCCTAGAAAACAATGACGGGGATGGGCGTGGTACGAGGATGGCTGACGGATTGCAGACTATGACGGTGTCTCTGTGAGGAAGGGGGTCCATAACTAATTAAAAAGGGTAGTCTGATCCTGTAGGTTATAAATAACTATTTTGTGTGCGGCTATGTGAACGATTGCCACGATCCATTTTTCCGGGGTTGGAGAAATGACTGATCTCCAGTGGTGGAGGATACAAATCTTTGCAGTTGCTAGTGCTGTATGCAGTAGCCTTTGTTGCGGTCATGACGGTGCTGGAAGGGATTCCATATCATGCAGTATTATAAGAGAGGAGAAGAGCGGTGGTTGGAGTGGTACGGATTCACCTAAGGTGACTCCCACTGCATTCCACAGGGGCTGGACCAATGGGCATCCACATATAATATCAAGCAAGTCGCAGTGGGCCTCTGGGCAGCTCCAATAGTCTGCGTGCGGGAGAAGCTCAGCTCTATGTAATTTCGCTGGGATCCAGTACCAGTCATAGAGACAGAATTTCAATCTGGCTTCACGGGTGCCCCTGTCCAGGGCGTCCAAGATGTGTGTCCAGTTTTCTGTGTCATAGGTCCTCTGCAGGGACCCGCCATTGGAAGCATAGTTTTTCCATTAGAAGCTGCGAATATAGGTGACGCGAAATGACCTCATAGAGGCCTGCCATGACACCTTTGTGTCGCCCCCATGTTTTTAGATAAGCTACCACAAGTGAGATCTGGTGTCCCCAGAGGACAGTGTCAATGTTCTGTTGTAGACAGTGTTTGAGTTGCAAGTATTGCCATTCTTGTCGTGGATGGAGATTGTACTCCTCCTGCAACTTAGCGAATGATTTGGGTGCTCCGTCTTCTAGGACTTGGGCTTAGTTGTCGATACCAGCCTCGCTCCATTGTGGCCTGTTGAGAACCGTTCTCCTTATTTGCAAACTATCGTTGTTCCATAAGGGGGCCTAGGGGTGTAAGAAAGGGTAAATCCCAAGTAAATGATGGACCCTGCGCCATGCTGAGAGCATCACCTTTAGAATCGGATTAGCTGGGCTGGAAGACGAGCAGCCGTTGCAGTATAGCCCGCCGAGTCCACCGCGATGGGAAAGCAGCGTTTTCTCTATTGTCACCCATTGCAGTGGCTCTGGGAATCCAGGTAGTGAGTTAGCTAGTTGTGACAAATGAAGGGCTAGGGCATAGTGTTCCACCAAAGGAAGCCCCAATCCCCCGTAAGAGCGGCGCACCAGTAGTTTAGCTGATGCCAGTCGTGGGTGTGTGGAGTCCCACACAAAGGTTCTGATCGCTGTGTCAATTGGCCGTAGAGTTGAGAGGGGTACTTGAAGAGGTAGCATACCCAGAACTTAGGTGAAGCATGTTAGCGTGACCATTTTCACCGCCTGTGCCCCACAAAGAAAGGATCAGGTGAGGTGTGGAGTCCCACACAAAGGTTCTGATTGCCGTGTCAATTGGCCGTAGTGTTGAGAGGGGTACTTGAAGAGGTAGCATACCCAGAACTTAGGTGAAGTATGTTAGCGTGACCATTTTCACCGCCTGTGCCGTGCCTCACATAGAAAGGCTCAGTTGAGCCCACCTCTCAAAATCAAACTTCATATGTGCAACAAGGGGGTCCAAATTATCTGCCACCATGCGTTCCAAACCTCGGTTAACTAGTACTCCCAAATATTTGAGGTGTTTCGGGGTCCAACAAAATGGGAAGCTGTGAATTGCGGATTTCGTAGTCACCAGCGAGACGTGTAGTGCTTTGTTTTTGTCCCAGTTCACCCGGTAGCCGTAAAGGAATGCAAATCCATCAATAATCTCCAGTGGGGCTGGTAGAGATTGCTCCAGGTCGGCTATAGTTAGAAGGATGTCATCAGCCTTTAGGTAGACTTTGGAGGTCCCACCTAGCAGTGGGAGACCTGTTATCAAAGGAGAGTGACGGAGAGCGGCTGCAAGTGGCGCCATCGCTAACAGAAATAAAAGGGGCGAAAGAGGACATCCTTTCCTGGCAGCTCCAGTGTGGAAAGGGTCTGATAGGAATCCCCCACAGTTGACCTGCGCTCTGGGGTGGTCATAGAGCAGGCGGACTTTGGAGATGAATTGTTCTTCTAAAACAAATTTTTCCAGGGTTGCAAATAGATAAGGCTATTCTATGCGATCAGGTGCCTTTTCAGCATCTAGAGATAAGGCTAATGCAGCATCTGGCATGTTCTTAGATTCCCATAGAGTATGGCAGAGGGTGCGCAGGTGATTCCCGGAGGTACGTCCCGGTACAAACCCCACCTGAGTGTAGTGAATTAGGGATGGGGTGACTTTGCACAAGTTAGTCACTAGGATGCTGGCCAATATCTTAATATCTCAATTCAGGAAAGATATGGGCCTGTAACTGCTGCAGAGTAGGGGGGTCCGGCCTGGTTTCGGTATGACTGCTATTGTTTCTCTGTTGGATATCGCACCCAGAGAGCCCATCTGGCAGGCCTCACCCAGCACCTCATGTAGGACATCAATCACCTCCTCTCCTGCCCACTTGTAAAATTCCACAGGGAAACCATCTTTCTCTGGTGATTTATGGTAGGGGAGGTCAGAGATGGCTTGGGCTATTTCCAACCTGCTTATCTCTCCATCCAGAAGGGTGCGGCCATCATCCGAGAGATAAGGTAGATTAATGTTGGTGAGAAAGGCCTCAATTTGGGCGGGGCTGGGCACCAACTCTGGGGTATATAGATGTCTGTAGAAGGATGCAAATTAATTGACTATTTCTTGCGGTGTGTGTCTCCCCAGTGGGGGTGGTGATGGGCGGAATCACGAGGGCCGCCATTCACCGGTGGAGTTGAGCTGCCAGAAGTCGACTGGCCTTCTCCCCTTGCTCATAGTGTTGTCTTTGTAGGCGTTGTAGGGCGTACTCAGCCTGGGACTTATAAAGATCGTTTAAGGCCATGAAGGCACGTTCCAGGCGTCGACGTGTGGGGAGAGAGGAGTGGACTGTATAGTGTCGCGTAATACGTCTGATGTCGGCTTTCAGAGTCACTTGACATACCTTTCAGTCCCCATTCCCTAACGCCGCATCTCGCATCATTTACCCTTGTATAGCTACCTTAGCAGCTGCCCACATAACCCTCTTGGAGTCTATGGTGCCAAGGTTATTTTGCACGTAGGTGGATGTGTGAGCCCGTAGTTGTGCCTTGCCGTGTGGAGAGCGATAGCGGTGAATGGCGAAGCGCCATGGTTTGCAGCCCGGGGACACGAGGCCCATGTGGACTGTAAGTGGATTGGGGAGTGGTCCGAGAGGCCACATTCCAGTATTCGAGCATTTAGGCTTGACCCACTATTCTGTGCAATATGAGAAAATAATCCAGTCAGGATTGGGTGCCGTGCACTGGTGACAGGAAAGTATATTCTCTGTCAGCCGAGTGTGTCAGTTTCCAGTGGTCCACCAAGCCATTGTCTATCATCACATCAGTCTGTGGGGCTCTGTCGTTGTTGTTGCTAACATCAAGGGGCCTAGTCCTCTCAAATACCACATCCCTGGCCAGGTTCCAGTCTCCCCGACTACATGACGAGTTGCCCCTATTTCAGTCAAGAGGCATTTGATTTGTAGAAAAAACTGTTGTTTAGGACCGGTTGGTGCATAGATAGAGCCCACGCAAAGCGAGGAGTCTAACAGCTTCAGTTTATTGAATACGTATCTCCCCTCTGGGTCAGCCCATGATTTCATGACAGTGAGAGGCATGTTCTTCCTGAGCAATAGCGTAAGTCTGCATTTCCTTGAGAACCCACTCCCTGGTTCTTGTGGGCTGGGGCTGCAACTAAATATCACTGTTCCCACCCAGTCACGGTGCAGTTTTCTGGATTCAACCCTATCAAGGTGCATCTCCTGAAGAAGGGCTATGTCAGCCCTTTTAGAGTGGAGGTAGGAGAGTATCTTCTTCTGTTTTATGAAGTTCGTTAGGCCATTGACGTTCCAGGACATGATCTGTAGTGGGGTCGGTGGATTTGAGAGAGGGCCAGCCATGATGGAACCAAAAGGTAAGGGCAGGGGAAAGGAGTGGTGTGAGGTAAAGTGTATGGATAGGGAAGGAAGGGTTCTGTACTACAGGTAAGGACTGGGCAGTATGGGTAGCAGAAGAGAATTGGGGACAGCAGGTGAGCACCTGTGTCAGGAGAAGAAGACGGGTGCGGGCAGTTAGTGAGGCGGGGAGAAAGTGGGGTGTTAGAAAGAAGGGGGGGATAGAGACACCAGGAGAGAAAGAGAAGGGAGAAAAAGGAAGAAAAAAGAAAAAGGGAAAAGAGGGAGAAAAAGAGTGGGGAGAGGAGTACTAGAAGCTGACCAGAAAGGTAGGAGAAAAGCGGCACGAAACCAGAGAATCAGTGGGAGAGGAGGGGCAGAGGAACAGAGCCCCACAGGCCCTTTTCTGTAGACTGCGGGTCTAAACCTGTAGAGTCCGCACACTAGGCCAGCGGGCCCCAACTGTGGAAGGGCGTCCAGAGCATTCCGATCCGGCTGACGCAGTTGCTACATGATAGTAACAATAGCATAGTGTTATAACACGAAGTAAAGGCTAACACAGTGTCAGAAGGGGTCAGTCATAATGGAGAAGGCTGCAGGAGGGGCGGTAAGCCACCCTGAAGGGGAGGAGAAGGGGCGAGGAGGAGGGACACGTACCCCCTCATCGTAAGTCATCAGAATAGGAGATGGGGAGGGAGGGTGTCAAGAGCGGTGATGGTATCTCCGCCGTCATGAATGTCGTGGATTGTGCCTGGCTTGACTACGATAATGGTACCGAGCCACAAGGGTGCCGTGGCTATTTAGAGTCGGGGGATCGGCCCATTTGGGACCCATGGCAATGCACGCAGATGGTACATCTAAGTGGGTGCGTCGTGTTATGGCGATGTGCTCCATGGTGTACCACGTGTCATTCGTCGCTCTTGCTGAGGTCCTATCCCCGTACAGTATGGTTGTTCCCAAGTAGCTTCTGTAAGCCACAATGCCCTTCGGTGGCCGACTAACAAAGGGGGGGATGTTTGGTTATTCAGTGGCAGGACTGTGAGCGCGGTGTGCTTGGCCATGGGGAAAGGAGGGGGGAGGCAGGGGTTGGGGAGGGAGACCGGGTGGGGGGGAGAGAAGGGGTGGTTTAAGACAGTGAGAATAGTACAACGTTAAATTCTTAAGGCGTCAAACAACAAATACTAAATGTGATCCACCAATAAGCACATAAAACTGGTAGGTTTGTAAAACATAGACCCTAGGAGAGTCTGTCGGGACCTGAGTATCAGAGTTTTTAAACATCATGGAGAGCATCACAACATCAAAACATCAAGTCAACATGCAAGCAGATACTCATCCATCCGTTGATTCGGTAGGAGGTCCACTGTTCCTTGCACAGGGCTCCAGGCTCACAAATGTCTCAACTGTTGCATTGCGCCGGGCATTTGCATCTTCTGGTGGGGGCCGTGATGGGCTTCAGGAGGGAGCGAGACTTGCCTTTGTCTGATACCTGCGTGTGCAGCACCACCGCGTGCAGTACTTGTCTCCAGTCATCGTGATTCTTTGTGAGTCTCTCTAGATCTCTTCCCCGGGATGGAAATCTGCATCATGCTGGCCTGTTCCTCTGGGGGTGAGAGTCAGGGGTGGTGAGCACAGAATGGCAACAGACAATTCCTGAGGTTGGGTCGGAGTGGTAGTGTCCATAGACTGGGTCTGGAGGCTCTCCGGGAAAAGGCGCAGGTCTTCATGGTCGTAGAAGTCTTTAGACACACCATTTTTGGTGATCCACATTCTCGCTGGTTTGAACAGACCTCCAGTTAGCGCAGTGTGGGTCTAAGGGCCAAAAATGTTTTCCTACGATCACTGGTCTCCTTTGAGAAGTCAGCAGTCATCCAAATGTCATATCCTTCCATCTAAAATAGTTCATGTGCTCGGGCCGCCTGAAGGAGTTGGCGGGTCTTCGTATGCCATAGGAGATAAGCTATGAGTGGGCAGGGTCGGGTAGTTTCTTCCAGTCATTTGGGGCCCGGTCTGTGTGCCCTCTGAAACTCCGGGGGGGGTCAAAGGTTAGGTCAGTGAGCTTGGGGAAGAACTCCCTCAGGAAGGAATGAGTGTCTGTGCCGTCTATGTTTTCCAGAAATCCGAAAAAGCGGACATTGTACCTACGGCTCCTGTCTTCCAAGTCTATGAGCTTACTGCGGAGATACAGAAGCTTCTGATCTCTGTCTTGGAAGGTGGTGATATGCCCTTCTACAGTCACCACGTGCTGCTCTAGCCCAGACACCAGTGACTAAAAGCCTGCAATATAAAGGTGCATGGATTTTGTCTCCGCTGTCAGCGAGGATATAGCATAGTCCATCCCCTCAAGTCTGCGACCCACCGCTGAGATCTCTTTTACCACAGAAAATAGCTGTTGAATTAAGATACATGTAAATGGGTATGAAAAAACAGGCATTTGTGACAACATTTTCATCTGTAACTTTTTGAAATGATGACAGATTGACAAAAGCAACATACTATTACATCCGCTGGACCTCTTTGGTTTGGTTACATGGATATATAGGGTTTGTAGGTTCTCCAAAAATTCAAAGTACCAGAGTAAACAACAGAGCTGCACTGTACAATGGGTTTTAAATGAGGACCAAGTATAGACCAATTCTTATAGCAAAATATGCAGAGTGCAAAATGGATATCAAGAAAACATATGTATTTCCGAAATGGACACAAGATATAGAGTGTAGGAGCAGTGGTTATTGCTACATTTCTGAATTTGTGGGTAGCTGTAAAGCAAATGATTTGAAGGGTATTTTTCAAAATGTCATCATTCTTATACACCGGTTTACATTTGAAAGGCACAAATGCAGTGAAAATCATTTGGTAATAACAAATGTTCTACTATTCTATATTCTCACTAGTCTACCTATAAAAATGGTACCACACTTGTGTGGGTAGACCTAGTGCCCGTGACAGGAAATGGCTCAAAATGCAACATGGATGCAGCACATTTTTCCACCCAAAACTGACCCTCTTTTTTCAATATGGGGAGCTATAGCTTTTAGAACCAAGCTCAGCTATCACCTACAGAAACCATGACAACCTGTACATTTTTTAAAACTAGCCACCTAGGGGTATCCAGGGTGGGCTGACTCGCACAGCCCTTGACAAATTTTGTTACCCAGAATCCCTTGCAAGCCTCAAACCTTGATGAAAAAGCTAATTTTCCTACATTTTTGTGATAGAAAGTTCTAGAATCTGTGGGAGCCACTAACTTTCGCCCACCTTGCATTCACCCAACTATCCCGATAAAAATGGCACCTCACTTGTATGGGTAGACAAAGTGACTGTGACAGGAAATGGCCCAAAATGCAAAACGGATGCAGCACATGTTTCAATCCAAAAATTACCCTCTTTTTCCAATGTGGGTAGCTCTAGATTTTGGAGCCTAGCTCAGCTGGCACCTATGGAAATCTAGCCAACCTGTATATTTTTGAAAACCTTACACCCAGGGGTATCCAGGTTGGGCTTACTTGTGTGGCTCTCACCAAGTTTTGTTACCCAGGATCCCATGTAAATCTCAAACCTTGACTAATAAAACCATTTTCCCCACATTTCTGTGATGGAAAATTATAGAATCCATGGTGAGCCCCGAACGTCCTTACACCTGTCACTATCCCAAGTCTCCCAATAAAAATGGTGCCTTACTTGTTTGGGTAGACCTTGTGCCTGTAACAGGAAACAGCCCAAAACCCAAAACCCAAAATCGGCATGTAGGAGGCTGGCCTGGTTTGTAGTGGGTACCTAAGGTACTTACAACTTATACCAGGTCCAGTTATCCTTTATTAGTGAAATGTACACAGTGTCTAGAAGCCAAGCTCTATAGGTGTAGTGTGGATGAGCATCCAAGGCCTAACTAGTAGACATGCAAAGCTCATGCAATACCACTGTAGTCACATACTACTCACACACATGAAAGAAAATACTTAGGCCCTCATTATGACATTAGCGGTAAGTCCCGCTTACATCCATGCTGACTGTTGCCAACATACTACCGGCGTGGCGGTTTACCGCTACCCATATTATGACACACACACAGCAATCCGTCACTATACAGCCACACACACAAGTCCGCTAGCCCAAAGGTCAGTGATAAACTGGCGGTAGCAAAACCCACACCGTTGCGCTAACATTATGCATTATGACCCATGAATCACTGTGGTAAACTATTGGCGGTGCATACCGCCGCACTCAAAATATACACACGCATACAAAACAACACTACATTGGACAATTCAAACTACACACATACACACTCCACACCCACACACCCACACCAATATAAAACACACACACACTACCCACAACCCTTTATGACTAAAAAGAATTGACAACAGACAGAGAGAGAGAGAGAGACACCAAGAGCACCCACAGAACAAGGTAAGTCAACTCTTTACTATTTTCACCCCCTCTACCTGCATGCCATCACATACCGTCACCCCTACCCTCACCCCATCACTCCCCCACCTAACATACACCCCACCATCACAACCCACCCATCCCAATACCAAGCGCTGCATGTAACACCAATGCACGGACCCCCCACACAGACCAGAATGAACAACCATCACTAAAGCATGCACACTAGAGACAATTACCTAGCACACAAAATTACTACTCGCACAAGTCAAAGCTGACAGGTCAATGACAACCATAGAGAGCAACACACCCATGCACAAGATGTCACACGCAGAAACAATAACACTGCATTTACATCCTCACAGGTCCCCCATACAACGTCACCGAAGTGAAGGTGCCAGCAACATCCAGTCCCCCCATAGAAGAGGCCCACAGTGATGACAGAAGCTCTGGACACCTGGATCTGGATGACCAACCTGGCCCAACAGGGATCTCCAGACAGTCAGTTACCCAGGCATAGTCCCATACCACCACAGAGCCTCCCCCCTCAGGAAACACCAGCACAGCACCCACCTTGAGGGCCCATACCTCTGTCACCAGGACACGTCAATCAGCAGTGTGTCCACCACTACAGGGACCGTAGGCCACCCCACAAACACAGGATGATCAGGGACCTGGGGTCAGTGGGCACACGGTTCAGGGGACAGAGGCGCAGGACAACAGGGAAGCTGGGAGGACTGCTGCACAACAGGGGGAGGACAGGCCCAGGGAACCGACTCTCCAGGAGGCACTCACCAACATCCTGGGAGCATACCACCCTTCCCAGGAGACGATGGGCCAGATACGGGACAAGTTGCAGGAGACCCAGCGGCTGCAGGAGGGACAGTACCTGGGGATCAGGGAGGACCTGAAGGACATCCACACCACCCTGATCACCATTGCAGGGGTGCTGGCAGACATGGGCAACACCATGAGGGAGGCAGAGGCACACCACCGGGCCCCTGACACTAGCCACACCGATGAACAGCCCTCCACCTCTGCTGCCGCTAGTAGACAGGAGGCTCCACCACAGGAACAACAGGCCACCAGCACCCCTCCCCCTGCAGAAGGAGAACTACCAGACAAACGGTCCCTGCGATCCAGGGAGAAGCCAGAGAACATTGCCAAGACCTCCGCCAGGAAATAGGACTCTCCTGATTGTCACCCTTGTGTCCCACTCTGTTGTTGTGTGGCCATTTTAGTTATAGCTCCATGTATGTTATTTTAACACACTAGGCCAAGCCCTAGATATATTTTATTCAGCTTTATTTTATTATTGTTACAATAGCCACGTTTACGGTCTTGTTTTATTTTCTATTTTTCTAGCTGTTTTGCCTAGGCCAGCACTCTGTTCTCAAACAAGACATTCTTGCTCACTCTGTGCTTTTTCCAAGGTTACAGCAAGGTACATTGCCGATGAACATGGTATAAGTTTAGTCTCCAACATTCGTAGAAAACATCCTTACATAGGGACATTTTCTCAGATTATTAGTTGTTTTATTATAAAAACACTTCCCTGTCCCTTACACGTTAGAGGGAGATTCCAGCAGGAGAACCACGTCTGTATGCTGATTGCCGAATGCTTCGCTGCAGCTGTTTTGCAGACCTCAGGCCTTTGCTCAGGTATGGGAGATGATGTCTTCCCAGGGGAATCTGAAGGGCAGAATTAGAGCATAACAAGCTGTGCTCTATCATAGCCTAGGTAGGAGTTAGTCTACTGACTGAAGTGACAACATGATAGCGTTATCCTTATGCCTCACTCTACTTGTCAGAATTTTAATACTGTCATGCTGTGTCGTCCTGGTTATTGCAGCTCACGCTTTGCTATCTAAAATGCAGTTGCTTCATTAAAAACATTATTGAAACATATACTGCCTCTGTTTGTCATTGTATATATGAGACTAATGTAACTGAGAGAAACGGACGAGACCTGAGTGACCACTGCTTCCCTGAGAAACCAATTATGTCATGCGCTGGGCTGCCCAGTCATCCCTGCCCTTGGGTAGAGATGAGGCACTGCTAGTTAGCCGGAGCAAAACCCGGATTGGAGCGATAGGTGTCACCTGCAGTGGGCCAGACTCAGTCTCCCCACACCACGGGCGATTCTGCTGCTCAAAATCCAGTAGTCTCATTAGAATAATGAGAGCCTACGCAACACTGTCACCCTGTCCACCTTGAACTGCCACTGCTCCACTTCCTATGCCCCCTTGGACAATGGACCTGTGATACAAATAGACTGGACTCTATCTTGGACTTTTCTCCACCATCTGGAGCCCCCTCCACTACCCCCTCTACTTCTTAGCACTTAAATAAACACCATTGAAAAAATACAAGTTTGCAGTCTGTCAAATGATTGAACAATGTATTTGTTTAACAAGCTTGAAACACTGCAATACAACTGTACAGCAATAAATGCATACCAATGACCTGTAGTAGGCTGCAGTCAACACACCAGGTGCCAGAGTGGGGTACAGTAAGTGTCTATAGAATTGGGAGAATCTGTCTGCCATGTTCAATGTCAAACACAAAACTGGCAATGTAAAGTGAAGTTACAGTGTCTTACTTGTGTGTCACTGGAAGTACTGTCGTATAATTGCTGCTCTGTTGTCCTCATCCTCTGCCTCCTCATCTTCACTGTCCACAGGGTCCACTGCTGCCACATGCCCATCTCCAGCCTCATCCTCCTGCAGAAAAGGCACCTGGCGTCTCAAGGTAAGGTTATGCAACATGCAGCATGCCACAATTATCTGGCAGACCTTCTTGGGTGAGTAGTACAGGGATCCACCAGTTAGATGGAGGCAACGAAACCTGGCCTTCAGGAGGCCGAATGTCCTTTCTATTATTCTTCTTGTTCAACCATGTGCCTCATTGTAACGTTCCTCTGCCCTTGTCCTGGATTCCTCACAGGGGTCAGTAGCCATGGGAGGTTGAAGTAGCAAGAGTCACCTGCAAATATCAAGGGATACCTGTTAGACACACACTAACCTTTATGGCCAACACCATACCCATACACCAACATGCACTGGGTGGGAACCAGGGCTCACCTATTAGCAACATCCGGTGCCTCTGGAGTTGAGCCATCATATAGGGGATGCTGCTATTCCTCAGGATAAAGGCATCATGCACAGACCCAGGATGCTGAGCATTGACATGGGAGATGTACTGGTCCGCCAGGCACCCTATCTGCACTATTGAGAACATTGGCCTTGAAAATCATGCTGCCAAGCCCACTGTCACTTGGATGGAGCCAGTTGCCAAGAAATGGAGCACAGATAGGACTTGCACAAGAGGGGGGATCCCAGTGAGGTGACGTATGGCAGATATCAGGTCAGACTCCTACTGGGCGCACAGCTCTGTAATTGTGGCCCTGTCCAGTCTATAGGTGAGGATAATGTTCCTGTCCTCCATTGTTGCCAAGTCCACCAGGGGTCTGTACACGGGGGATGTCTCCATCTCCTATTCATCGGCAGCGGTTGTAATGTAGCGGGCAAAACGGGGAGCAGCTAGTCAGTATTCCACATTTCCAAACACTACATTGCATTGCATGTTGTGACTGTAACAGTATATTGTTGGATAGGCCTAAATGGTGCCTATGTGGACTGTGACGCAGTTAGGTGCCATGGGCTGTCCGCCCCTGAAATAGCATCCACCTGTCCTGTGTGGATGGACATGTGGAAATGAGGTAATGCCGCTGATGTTGTGTGCCATTGTGGGAGGCGGTCGAGGACCGCTGTACAACTCCTCATTGGTTGTCATTGGGCCCTATGGGTAACAGTGGTCAAGGGTGATGTACGCCGGCGGCGACGGTACGCACCGCCGCAGACGTGACCGCCATTTTCTATCTGTTCACTCACTTGCTACTTGACCTTCAACAGGAGAGGACCTACACTGCAAGTGTTGCTGTGACCTGTGTCTGGAACCTACCATGGCTCCATTCACTGGGGAAAGGGCGTCTGCCTTCACCGCTGCTGAGTTGGAGAGACTGGTGGATGGGGTCCTACCCCAGTACTGAATGCTGTATGGGCCTCCAGACCAACAGGTGAGTACACTGTGAACACAATGCATGTGGCATGAATGCATGAAGTGCTGTGTGTGAGGGCCTCGTGCAGAGGGGGTTGGTGGAAGGGTTCTGGGGAGCGTGATGCATGTATGGTGGGCAATGCCTGTTCGTAAGGGGATGTGAGGGCTATGGTGGGATATGAGTGTAACAGGACGGACGGTCTGACTGAGACCTTTTCCTATGTGTATTTTTCTGCAGGGCAGCGCCCATGAGAAAAAGGGTATATGGCGTGCCATCGCCAATGACGTGCGGACCATGGGGGTCTACGGCAGGCGGAGCTCCCACTGTCGCAAACAGTGGGAGGACCTGAGACACTGGGCAAGGAAGACGGCGGATGCTCAGCTGGGGATGGCAACGAGGAAGGGGTGCCCGTCGAACCCTGACCCCTCTGATCTCCCGCATAATGGCGGTGGCCCATCCGGAGCTGGATGGGCACTTCCAGGCATCACAGCAGCCACAAGGGCTGAGTACAGCTTCCAAATATACTACTTGCACGTGGTGGGGTGGTCTCCGGGTGGGGAATGTGGGCCTGTGGGTGCCCCCAGGCCAGGCCGGACATTGCAGGGTAGGTCCCATGTTGGGCAGGGGCTGATGAACACCACCTCCTACCAAGCTAGTAGGCATCCACTATTAGGCAGTGGTCTGTGGGTGTCAGGTATGCTGCTATTGGCGTCAGGTATTCCTATCCATGACCTTGTGACTAGCATTGTTAGTGGTTGTGCATTGCTTAGTGCGTAGGGCTGTTCCATGTGTGTGTGTGTGTCGTGTATGCCAACGGTGATGTTGTTGCTGCCATTTACCAAGTGTATCCTTTGTCTCTTCCCTCCCCTTTTTGTTTTGTCACCCTGTCCTTATGTGCATTACCATCATCTGGCAGAGGAGCAGAGGCACCGGCGACGGAGGGAGCTGCATCCCACAGGGCCCATGAGCCGGAATCCACCGACGGTGAGGGCACCAGTGGGACGGAGTGTGAGGGGAGCACCACGGCAGAGACAGGAGGGGACAGTTCTGACAGTGATACCTCTGCCGATGGAAGCTCCCTGGTGGTGGCGGACACCTCTGTGCCCACCCCAACTATAGGTACAGCCACCACCTGTCAAAGCCCAGCTCACCTGAGTTCTTGTTCAGTTCTGATGGAGGTTGAAGACAATCCGACCCCACCCTGAAACTGCTTGTTCCAGCACACTAGTTTTTAAAACAGTGCACTAAGAACAGAAGCTCAAGGGAAGGGGGGAAGTGGATAAAATAAAAAAAGAGAGACAACACCGTTCTTGCGTTTCCACTGTTGAAGTGCTGCACAAATCTGCGGCCCTTTCTGACTTCTGTAGAAACTGGTGCCTAATGAAACATAAACAAAGAACAGATAAGTGCAACCTATTCCTAAATGGGTTCCTGACTATCCCTTTATTTATTAGAAATTCTCTTCTAAAAGTACCTCTTGGATCCTGGTCTCTAGTTTCCAGGTTTGGAATGTGTTACTGCTCTGGGATGTGTTTTCTATTACTGTAAAGCTTTTTTCGCATATTTCCAGAATCTTTTATAAAACAAATACTGTACTTTTACATCAAAATACAGCATGTAATTTGTGCAAGTCCTTGATTTACTGTTTGCCTTGCTGTCAATGGTTTCCACTGTTCAATTCCCAAAAGTTCCATGAAAAAAAACAATGTCCGCTTCACAAAGTCCTGCAAAATACTCCTGCAACAAAGAGCCTGAATCACAATGCTCGTGGAAGGCACTTCGCCTCAAACTGTCTATACATGAATCCAGAAATTGCCGTCAAAGCTCCCTCAGGTAATAAAAAGTTTTGCACCTACTTGTTGCTGGCAAGAGATACTGATCAGTCTAACCTTGTCTTCTTTCTCTTTTGCAGGTTACTCATAGGAGAGAGGCTGAGGCAAGGAGGAACCGGAAACCAGAAGAAGGAAGAGCCAGCAGCTGCGCCCATTGAAGTCAAAGAAAGTCTGTAAAGAGCAGGAGTGCCAGTGCCGAGGGATCTGTTCTCAGGTAAGCGGGAGGTAGACGAGCACAAGCACTGGGTGAGGCTCGGGGGATGCCTTTTATAGACAG
The DNA here is from genome assembly GCF_031143425.1 of Pleurodeles waltl. Taxonomy (NCBI): domain Eukaryota; kingdom Metazoa; phylum Chordata; class Amphibia; order Caudata; family Salamandridae; genus Pleurodeles; species Pleurodeles waltl. Next base: position 837,732,218 of record NC_090437.1, read on the forward strand.
GGCTGGGTGTGGTTCGAAGAGCTGGGTGTGGTTTGAAGGGCTGGGTGTGGTCCTCACATGCTGCACATGTTCTTGGAAGGTGTGCAGAGCTGGGTGTGGTTTGAAGAGCTGGGTGTGGTCCTCACATGCTGCACATGTTCTTGAAAGGTGTGCAGAGTTTCAGTTATTATGCAAATGAGTTGGATTAACACATGGCCTAGGGAGGAGTGTTTTAAAGAAGCCTTGGTAAAAGCAAGGCCCAATGTGTAAACAAAACAGCACATTAAACAACATACACAGAAGCCTGGGGGGGGGGAAGGTGAGATAACAAGAAAGGCTTTCAATAGTAAGTTTAAAAGGGAGCTATTACAGAACCCACTAGTGCAGTGAGAGGGGACATGCTCTTTGCTGTGTACAAACCCTAACAGTTGCCCCCCTCAAAGGCCCTCCTACAGGATGGGGTTTTCCTGGATTTTTTAAATAAAACCGTCTAATCAGCTGTGGGGCATGTACATATGATGCTGGTTCCCATGAATTCTCAGATTCATCATATCCTTTCCATTCTACTAAATAAAACAGATGTCCACTAATTCTTTTTGAGTCTTTTATGCTTTTCACTTCATATTCCAGATTTCCCTTAATTGGTATGGGTGGAGGTGGTGGTTCAGGTCGGGTTTTTGAGTTGTACGGCTTAAGCAAGGACACATGGAATGTAGTATGTACTGGATATTCTTTTGGTAAATCTAATTTTACTGTTACCGGGTTTACTATGGCAGTTATACTAAAGGGTCCAATGAAACGTGGTTGCAGCTTTCGGATCCCTCTATCTTTAGGTTTTTTGTGGAGAGCCATACCTTGTCACCAATTTTATACATTGGGGCCTCAGACCTGTGTTTGTCTGCTTGTCTTTTCATGCTTTCCTTGTACTTTAATAAATGTTTCCTGGCTTTGTCTTGTATGTCACCTAACCTCGTTAGTCTATCCGTTACTGTAGGCAACAGGGAATCTTCTAACAAAATGGGTATAGCTCTTGGATGATACCCCTGCAAGAAATAGAATGGTGAGCAAAGTAGAGCTGAATGCTCAGTATTATTATAAACAAACTCTGCTACAGGAAGAGCTTCCAACCATTCACTAGAATAATCAGCCAATAAACAACGTAGCGTTTGAAGTAAGGTTTGGTTCAGTCGTTCAGTCTGTCCATCTGTCTCTGGGTGGAAAGCAGTGGAAAAGGCCACATCTATTTTCAGTTTTTCACATAATTTTTTCCAAAATCTGGAGTTGAACTGGCTCCCTCGGTCTGACACCACTTTGCTTGGCAAACCATGTAAACGCACAATTTCCCTTATAAAAATATCGGCAAATTCTGCCGCCGTGGGTAATTTCCGTAATGGTACAAAATGTGCCATTTTAGATAAAAAATCCACTATAACCAACACTGTTGTAAAGGATTTTACAGGTGGTAAACCTACAATAAAGTCTACGCTCACAGTGTGCCAAGGTTGTTTGGGTGTTGGCATTGGTATTAACAAGCCGTCAGGAGCCTTATGAGAAGATTTATGTCTTGCACAAATTGGACAGGTAGTGACAAATTGCTTAATGTCCATTCTTATAGTGTCCCACCAAAAGTGTTTTTGCACATTTTCCAGGGTTTTTACCCAACCAGGATGACCTGCCAACGGTGAGGCGTGATGCCAAATTATCACCTGTGTTTGTAATTCAGAGGTGGGCACTAACAGCATGTTGTCGTGATACAATAAACCTCGTTGTATTGTGTTATGGGAATCCTTTAACCAATCCTGAGGTGCTATTTGCATGTGTGCATTATATAGATCTGTGATGAAATCCTTCTGTTGTACTGGTGCCAACAACTTTTGGGGAGGAATAATGGGTTTTCCTATTTTATCTTGTTTCATGTCTGAGGTATGTCCGTATCTAGATAACACATCAGATTGAATTTGTTGTGCACCTGGTCTATAGGTTATAACAAAGTCAAATGTGCTAAAAAAATTTAACCAGCGCATCTGATGTGGTGTTAGTGCTTTAAGTGATCCAAAAAACTGTAGGTTCTTATGGTCAGAAAAGATTGTAACTGGGTACTTGGCTCCCATTAAATGGTGCCTCCATTCTGAAAAGGCTACTTTGATAGCTAGTAGTTCCCTTTCAGCCACAGTGTAATTTTGTTCAGCTGGCAATAACTTTTTGGAATAGAAGGCTATAGGATGTAACTGGCCATCTACTGCATCTCGTTGAGAGAGAACTCCTCCTAAAGCTACTTCTGAAGCATCCGCTTCAACAAAAAAGGGCAAGTCAGGATCAGGATGTTTCAGAATTGGGGCTGAAGTGAACTTTTGTTTTAGGAGTTGAAAGGCGTGTGCCGCATCATCAGTCCAAAGAAATCGTTGCCCTTTCCGCAACAAGGTAGTTATTGGGGCCGCAATGTCTGCAAAATGTGCAATAAACCTCCTATAAAAATTGGCGAAACCCAGAAATTTCTGAATATCTTTTACAGAGGATGGTTCTGGCCAATCAGCAATAGCACTGATTTTCTTTACATCCATAGTTATTCCTTGAGGTGACAGGCAGTATCCTAAAAAGTCCACCTTGTTGACATTAAAAGTACACTTTTCTAACTTAGCAAAAAGATGATTTTCTTTTAACTTTGATAATACTGCACGAACATGTTGGGTATGTTCTTCTGAGTTCTTAGAGTAAATGAGGATGTCGTCTATGTTACTATGACACAAACGTCCAGGAATTCGTGTAGGACCTCATTTATAAAGAACTGAAAGGCCGCAGGGGCATTACATAACCCAAAGGGCATTACTGTGTACTCAAATAAACCAAACTTTGTCTTGAAAGCTGTCTTCCACTCATCCCCCTCTTTTACTCGGACCAGGTGGTAAGCTCCCCGCAGATCTAGTTTAGTGTATACAGTAGAATGTCTTAATTGATCCAACAATGCAGGTATTAGAGGAAGAGGATATTTATTCTTTATTGTAGCCTTATTTAGTCCTCTATAATCGATACACGCGCGCAGGGATTTATCCGGCTTCGGGATAAAAAAGAGTGGAGATGACACTGGAGATGTGGAATGACGGATTAACCCAGACTGTAGTAGGTCATCTAGGTAGGTTCTTAAGTATTTGGTTTCTTCGTTAGTCAAAGCATATACTCTGTTATTAGGTAAAGGGGCCCCTGGGATAAGATCTATACGGCAGTCATAAGACCGATGTGGGGGCAGCACACTAGCCTTTACTGGATCAAAGACGTCTTTAAAGTCAGAATATTCAGGAGGGAGACTTGGTTCATCTTGTGTAACACTAGCACAGTGTAATACTGTGCTCTGTTCTGTACCTGCTTCTTGATAGCAATTGGTTCTACAGAAAGAGGAATCCAAAGTAACAGTTCTATTCACCCAATCAATTTTTGGGTTATGAGTTGTTAACCAGGGTACCCCGAGAATCAAACCAAAATTAGGAGTATCTATCAGATCAAAGCTAATCACCTCTGTGTGCCCGTTCTGACAGACCATAACAAGTGGACTTGTTTGTTTTGTGATTAATCCAGAGGTCAATTCTGACCCATCCACTGCACATACTGCTTCTGGACAAGGCTTTAGGCACATAGGAAGTCCTAAGATTTCAGCTAACTTATTATCCACAAAATTTCCTGTCGCGCCTGAATCCAGTAGGACAGGGAGAGAATGCCTCACTTGGGTAGTAACAATTAAAACGACCTGAATTATGAAATGTCTAGGTATGTGCGGTACCCTGAAGGCTGCAGCATTAGAGGTTTGATTAAGATGTTTTCTCGAACAAGTAACCTCTCCCCTTGTCGAGCTTAATCGTTTCCCGATTCAGTTGAGGAGGTGGAGGAAACAGCACCCTTTCGTGGAGTTTTAGGCTTTACTGGACATTCTCTGGCAAAGTGACCTGCCCTGCCACAATATAAACATAATTGAAATTTTCTCCTTCTTTCTTTTTCCTCTGATGTGAGTGGACCTCTGAGTGTCCCTATTTGCATAGGCTCTGGTTCAGGGAGTTTATTATCTGTGTCTTTCTTCTCGTGTCTAATAAAAGTTAACTGTGATTCCAGTTTGTATTTATCTCTCTTTCTTTCTCCTAGTCTATGTTCTAATTTCACAACTAAATCTACAAAGTCCGAATAGTCTTTTGGCAAATCAACGATATGAGCCAGCGCGTCTTTTAACTCGTCTCTCAAACCTTTATAAAAAAGGGAGACACGCTTTTCTTCTGGCCACTGTGTCTCAGTGAGTAAACGATTAAAACTAGTGAGATAGGTCAATAAATCCTTGTTACCTTGTTTAAGATTTAAAAGCTCATTATCACTTGCCTGCATGAAAGTGTGTTTTGCAAAAAGGCTGGTCATGGTACGTTTAAATTGATTCCAATTATGGAGGATGGGATCATCTCTATCCACGAAAGGAATTGACCAATTGGCTGCTGTGCCACCCAAATAAGACAAGACGAATGCCACTTTCGTATCATCAGTAGGGAACTGTTCTGACTTACAAATGAAGTGTAATTGACATTGATTGATAAAAACATGGAATTTGTTACTATCTCCATGAAAACGTTCAGGTGCTGCTAAGGGCACAACATTAGGAACATTAACAGTAACCTCAACTGGGGAAGGCAAAGTTGTATGTTTTGATGGCGCCCCTGTCTCTGAGGAGGTTTTAAACAAAGGCGTAGAAGCTGTGTTCCACTGAGATCCCCTAAATTTATACCTTCTTAAATCCTGTTTTAAAGAGGTATTCTCCATCTTTAATCTCTCTATTTCCTCTTGCATATGTTGCAAGATGCCAGACACTGATTCATTATGAGCCAAGTCCTCATTTAGGGCCTGCGCCATATCCGTGACGTCAATGCCCTCTATTTCTTCCCCGGTATTCATCGTCCACCAGAACTGAAATGTTTTAAGGCTTGTGCTTCTGTCAAAGCCCAGCTCACCTGAGTTCTTGTTCAGTTCTGATGGAGGTTGAAGACAATCCGACCCCACCCTGAAACTGCTTGTTCCAGCACACTAGTTTTTAAAACAGTGCACTAAGAACAGAAGCTCAAGGGAAGGGGGGAAGTGGATAAAATAAAAAAAAGAGAGACAACACCGTTCTTGCGTTTCCACTGTTGAAGTGCTGCACAAATCTGCGGCCCTTTCTGACTTCTGTAGAAACTGGTGCCTAATGAAACATAAACAAAGAACAGATAAGTGCAACCTATTCCTAAATGGGTTCCTGACTATCCCTTTATTTATTAGAAATTCTCTTCTAAAAGTACCTCTTGGATCCTGGTCTCTAGTTTCCAGGTTTGGAATGTGTTACGGCTCTGGGATGTGTTTTCTATTACTGTAAAGCTTTTTTCGCATATTTCCAGAATCTTTTATAAAACAAATACTGTACTTTTACATCAAAATACAGCATGTAATTTGTGCAAGTCCTTGATTTACTGTTTGCCTTGCTGTCAATGGTTTCCACTGTTCGATTCCCAAAAGTTCCATGAAAAAAAACAATGTCCGCTTCACAAAGTCCTGCAAAATACTCCTGCAACAAAGAGCCTGAATCACAATGCTCGTGGAAGGCACTTCGCCTCAAACTGTCAATACATGAATCCAGAAATTACCGTCAAAGCTCCCTCAGGTAATAAAAAGTTTTGCACTTACTTGTTGCTGGCAAGAGATACTGATCAGTCTAACCTTGTCTTCTTTCTCTTTTGCAGGTTACTCATAGGAGAGAGGCTGAGGCAAGGAGGAACCGGAAACCAGAAGAAGGAAGAGCCAGCAGCTGCGCCCATTGAAGTCAAAGAAAGTCTGTAAAGAGCAGGAGTGCCAGCGCCGAGGGATCTGTTCTCAGGTAAGCGGGAGGTAGACGAGCACAAGCACTGGGTGAGGCTCGGGGATGCCTTTTATAGACAGGGCTGGGTGTGGTTCGAAGAGCTGGGTGTGGTTTGAAGGGCTGGGTGTGGTCCTCACATGCTGCACATGTTCTTGGAAGGTGTGCAGAGCTGGGTGTGGTTTGAAGAGCTGGGTGTGGTCCTCACATGCTGCACATGTTCTTGAAAGGTGTGCAGAGTTTCAGTTATTATGCAAATGAGTTGGATTAACACATGGCCTAGGGAGGAGTGTTTTAAAGAAGCCTTGGTAAAAGCAAGGCCCAATGTGTAAACAAAACAGCACATTAAACAACATACACAGAAGCCTGGGGGGGGGGGGGGAAGGTGAGATAACAAGAAAGGCTTTCAATAGTAAGTTTAAAAGGGAGCTATTACAGAACCCACTAGTGCAGTGAGAGGGGACATGCTCTTTGCTGTGTACAAACCCTAACACCACCCCCGTACCAGCACCACCCTCCCAGCAGCCCCTCAGCATGTTTCCTGTGTCAGCTCACCCAGGCCGGTGGGCATCTCCTTCGCCCAAGGTACCTAAGGCCCTGACCCAGTTAGCCCTGCTGCCCTGAGTGAGAAGGCTATTGACCTCCTGCGATCCACCTCTGTTGGGCAGTCAACCATAGTGAATGCCATCCAGGGGCTGGCAGCCCATTTGCAACAAGCAAATGCATTCCTGGAGGGCATTCACTCTGGCATGGCGGCCCAACAGAGATCAATCCAAGCTCTGGCCTCCTACCTGATGCAGCCATTGTCCCTGTTTCTAGCCTCCCCCCTCCAACTTCCTCGACCCAGTTCCATTCCCCTCAACCCCAACCTATCCCAAGCACACAGGCAGACCAGCATGCAGAAAACAGAACACACAAGAGTGGCTCAGGCAAACACAAGCACCACACATCATCCCACAGGCACTCACACAAACACCATCCAGACGCAGACATACCAACATCCACTGCCTCCACTGTGGTCCCCTCCTCCTCATCCTCCACCTCCCTCCCAGTAGCGTCTTCACTCACACCTGCATGCACTACATCCTCATCCATTACCACCATCACAGCACACCTATCAGTACACACCCCTCACTGGCAGTCACCACCCCCACATCCATGCACACGTCCCCTGTGTCCTCTCCCACTGTGTCTGTGCCCCCCTCCCAAAGTACACAAACGCAAGCACTCAGACACCCAACAGCCATCCACCTCACAACAGCATCCAGCCCATGCACATGCCCCCAAAATCAGCAGACAGACACCGCCTACAACCACTCCTCTTCCTCCACTCCCAAACCTTCACCCTATTCCCACCTCAATGTCCCTAAGAAGCTTTTCCTCTCCACTGTTGACCTCTTTACTATCCCTCCCCCTGTCCCTTCATGTCGGGCCAGGGTGGTCAGAACCCAGGCGAGCACCTCAGCCACCCAGTTCACGGCCACAGTAGTGTCGACCGCTACTGCAGGTGGGAGAGGTTCCAGGGAATCAGGCATCAGCACTGAAAGTGTGCCTGCACCAGCTGCCAAAGGGAAGGGCAAGGCGGCACCACCAGCTGCCAAAGGGAAGGGCAAGGAGGCACCACCTGATGCCAAAGGGAAGGGCAAGGAGGCACCACCAGCTGCCAAAGGGAAAGGCAATGGGCTTGCACCAGCAGGCAGGAAGGACAGGAGGCCTGGCGCTGGGATTGATTCTGAGCCCCCACCACCAACTATGGTGGTTCAGCCATCCAAGGCTGCAGGGGAAGGGCTGGAGCCTCCTCCCCCACCACTGCCTGCACTGACACCAGCACCGCAACCAGCACTGCCAGCAGCAGCCCCAGTGGGCAGCCATCCAAGGCTGCAGGGGATGGGCTGGATCTTCCCCCCACCATTGCCTGCACCCCCACCAACACTGCCACCAGCACCACCACCAGCAGCCCCAGTGGGCAGCCATCTGAGGCTGCAGGGGAAGGGCTTGGGCTTTCCTCCACCAGTGCCTGCACCTTCACAAGCACTGCCACCAGCACCAGCAGCAGCAGCCATCCGAGGCTGCATGGAAGGGCTGGAGCCTCCCCCCACCACTGCCTGCAATGCCACCAGCACCACCACCAGCAGCAGCAGCCCCAGTGGACAGCCGTCCGAGGCTGCAGGGGAAGGGCTGGAGCCTCCCCCCACCACTGCCTGCAACGCCACCAGCACCGCCACCAGCACCACTGCCAGCAGCAGCCCCAGTGGGCAGCCATCCGAGGCAGCAGGGCATGGGCGGGAGCCTCCCCCACCACTGCCAGCCCCACCACTGCCACCACAGAGCAGCCGTCAGTGTGTAGTCCTGCCTCTATGGGCTGTAGTGCGTCCTGGACCCTGAAAATCCTGTAGGTGTGACTCCCAGGTGAGAGACTGTGACCTTGCACTCCCCAAGATCTGCCCCACAGGGCACAAGCCCCCCTTCAGAACCAGTGGAAGAAGCCATCCACTCACCCCATCCTTGCCAGCATGAAACACAGTGGGCACAAGGCCCCCTCCAGAACCAGTGGAAGAAGCCATCCACTCACCCCATCCTTGTCAGGATGAAGCCGCTGGGCAGAAGGCCCCCTCCAGAACCAGTGGGAGAAGCCATCCACTCACCCCATCCTTGCCAGGATGAAGCACACTGGGCAAAAAGCCCCATCCAGAACCAGTGAAGAAGCCATCCACTAGAGAGACTGTGGCCTTGCACTCCCCAGGACCAAGCAGTGGGCAAACCACCTACTAGAGAGAATGTGGCCTTGCACTCCCCAGGACCAAGCAGTGGGCAAACCACCCACTAGAGAGACTGTGGCCTTGCACTCCCCAGGACCAAGCAGTGGGCATGTAGCCCCCTCCAGGACCAGTGCCGTTGTACCATCTTCCGACTGAGGTGCCCCTCATTCCTCGTCCCGCTGAGGTGCCTGTGTATTTTCTACCTGATGCCCCTGCAGTGTTCTCTCCTGCAGTGTTGCAGGAGTGAGGTGGGGACTTGGCCTGTGTGTAGTGGCCCTGTGGCCCACGGACATTGAGGACTGGGCAGTGTCCCTCCATTTGTAAATATGCATATACGTTTTGATTTTGAAGCAAGTATTTATACTATTTTATCTTACTATACTCACTTTAATCAATTCCTTTTGTCCTTGCTTTATTCCTGAGGGGTGTGGGGTGGATATGTAATGTTATTGCATCTGGTTGTGTGTATGGTGTTGGGGTGTTGCGTGTGTGTATCACTCTCTTTTTCCTTCCCCCCTCCCTTGTGTGCTAGGCATTAGTCCTCACGTGGTTGTCTTCGCCGGCGTTGATGTTCGTAATGCAGGAAGAGATATACAAGCATGGGGAAGATGTGCAACTCGGGCTCCATGGCGTCATGGTTGTTCCCTGAGTCTCCAGAGGTGAGTCCTTTGACTTCTGTGTTCTGTTTCCACCGTGCTTTTGTTGTTGTTGGTACCGCCCCGGAAAAGGTGGCCGATAGGCCTGTCTTAATACAGTGGGCGGAACATTGTCTTCCCCCTGGCTGTTGGCAGTTATCGCTGTGGTGCTTGTTGCTACCACCGTAGTGGTTGGTGTGTCAAAGCGGCTGTCCTTTTCCGCTGTGGTCATTATTCCATTTATTTTACCACTGTCCTGTTGGCGGTATTACAGCCTCTTTATCACCAACCACCAGGGTTGTATTGAGGGCCTCAGTGTTACAAAAATAAAGGTACTTTATTTTGATGACACAAATGCCAAAAATAGCTTAGAGACTATACTCCCTTAGGAGGTACGTAATACACGCATTATATACAATAGTATGCAAAAATAGCTGTAAAAACAGTTAGAAAACAGTGCAAATAGTGAAAATCACAATAGTTAGAAATGGGCCTGGAAGAACACAAACCACATACTAAGAAAGTGGAATAGTAAAGTCGGATTCCCACCTAGGCAAGTGTAGTGTGTAGAGGGGCACTGGGAGTATCAGAAAACACCAAAGGTAAGTAATAGAACCCACCCCAGAGCCCAGGAAAGCAGGAGTAAATCACAGTAACTTTCCTAGAACACATAAGAACACAAGAAAAAAAAATTATGCAAGAATCAGAAGAGACTGCAAGATGCCAACAATGGATTCCTGGACCTGAAGACCTGTGGAAGAAGGAGACCAAGTCCAAGAAGCACCTAAGAGTCCAGGGAGAACAGGAGCCCCTGCTAACCTGGATGACGGTGCAAAAGAAGATCTACTGGTGAAGAACAACAGTCAGTACTGCATCCAAGAAGATGGATGCAGGTTCCTGGTTGGTGCAGATGATGTCCCACGCCGGATGGATGATTGCAGTCTGGTTTGCGTCACTGGATTCTGCCAACAAGCCTTGGCACCTGCAAAGCTTGCAGTTAGCAGAAAATGGCGCTGCCTAGGACCAGGAGGAACCTGGTGGCCTCTACCCAAGAGGGGGAGGCAGAGGGGGCTCTTGGCAACTCGGAGATCCCTCAGAAGACCTGGCAGCATGCACAAGAGTCCCACAGCATGGGGACAAAGAAGGTGCAAAAGTAGGCCCTTGCATTACTACACAAAGGGATCCCACGCCACAGGAGAACCACGGAGGAGGCTGTGCGTCACAGGAAGGAGTGCTGGGGGCCGAAGATGCACGTTGCATGAAGAACTTTGTGGAAAGATGCCATCAAGCCTTGGCAACTGCAAAACAAGCGGTGCACAGGGATACTGTCTTGCGTGGGGAGGCAAGCTCATACCTCCACCAAAGTTGGACAGTTGGACGTCAGGACCACTTCAGCCCACTACCCATGTTGCTGGATCCACAGACTTCTTCAGGAGAGGGGCCCCAAGCTACCTGTCATCATTGCAGAGGGGTGCCTGCTGAAGCAGGGAAGTGGCTCTTTCACTTCAAGGGAGATTCCTTCATTCTTCTGGTGCAGGCTGAAGACTGGCTGTCGTCTGACGATGCACGACCAGGAAACAGTTGCAGTTGCTGGCAGGAGCTGAAGATACAATGTTGCAGAAGTCATCTTTGCTTCTTTTTTGCACTTGTAGAGTTCAGTTTCTTCAGTAAGAAGGTGAAGTAAATGATGCAGAGGATTCCTGCTCATCTTGCAGTCCGAATCTGAAGAGTCACCCAAGAGAGAGACCCTAAATAGCCCTGAAAGGGGGATTGGTCAGCTACACAGGTAAGCACCTATCAGGGGAGGGCTCTGACATCACCTTCTGGCACTGGCCACTCAGATGCTCTCAGAGTTCCATACCACCTTGGAGTCCAAGATGGCAAAACTCAACCCTGGGGTTGTGATGGACAGAGGAGTGGTTACTCCCCTTTCCTTTGTCCATTATCGCCCCAGAGCAGGGCCTGAGGGTCCCTAAACCAGTGTAGACTGAATTATGCAAGGACTGCACCATCTGTGCCCTTCAAAGCATTTCCAGAGGCTCTGGGAGGCAGCCCCTCCTATTTCTGTGACACCTATTTCCAAGGGGAGAAGGTGTAACATCCCTCTCCCAAAGGAAATCCTTTGTTCTACCTTCCTGGGCTTGAGCCGCTAAAGCAAAAGGAGGGAAGAAGCCTGTTTGTGAGGTGACGGTAGCTGGGGAGATGCCTGGAAAACCTCAGAAGGCTGTACTGGCAGTACTGGGGGTCCTCTAAGGAGCCAAAGAGTACATGGAATCATACAACCAATGCTCACAAAAGCCTTGGGGTATGATTCCAACATGTTTGATCCCAAACATGGCCATATTCAAAGTTACTGTTGTGAAGCTGTACATAGGTAGTGACCTATGTACAGTGCACACGTAAAATGGTGTCCCCGCACTCACGAAGTCACATCATCCACCACTCCAACTCTAGGAACACTTGTCTGTTCCACTACAAGGCTGCCTATCACAGACTGCTGAAACTGAACAAATGTTATATTTGACTCTGGAGAACAATTCTTGGAGACAACAAAAGCAGTAAAGGTTGCCAGATTAAACAAATGGGTAGCCAATTTTGTGTACCAAATGTAAGCCTTACGAACAGCAGTGGAAGGTTCCAAACTCTGATCTACTCTATCTACACTGCCCATGTGCTTATTGCAATCAAATTTGCACAAAGGTTTGAACAGTCAGCAACCTGATCCCAAATAGTCACAGGTGAAGTACTTTCATCATGGATCATAGTAAGCATGTAGATACCTCTCCTTTCTGCAAATTTCACAGCTGGAAGTTTATCATTATGCAAGGCACTGCACTGTCCCCTCTCAAGTTTTGTACAAACAAACTCTTTTGGGTTACATTTATGGTTAGAGCAGATTGTGCCACAATCATCAGTGTTCACTTTGAAAAATTCCTTGAACAATTGCACACCAGCGTAGAAGTTATCTACGTTTAAATGGTGACCTTTGTAAAAAAAAGTCCTCTCCCAAGTTCCTACACATTTTTCTCACTAACTCGGAAAGTGGATGGACAATAGTGTAATCCCTACTTGTGTACACCTTGAAATTATAGACATATCCAGTACTACTCTCTGACAGCATATACATCTTAATTCCATAGCATGCCCTCTTGCAAGGAATGTACTGACTAAAAAAACAAATGGCCCTTGCACAGGACCAAAGACTTATTCACAACTATTTCTTTGTGTGTAATATAGTTCTTTGAAAATCAATCTATAAAGTGATCAAGGACAGGCCAAGTCTTCACAAGACTGTCACAATCAGGGTGATCTTGTGGCAACGCTGAAGCATTATCAACAAAATGCAGCATTGAAGCAGAAGGAAATACCGATCATGACTCATGGTTACAGGAAATATACATCAGTTGTCCTCAAGGGACTGGTAGACCAATACGAAGGCAGCGACGGCATCCTTATTAAGCCCATCAATTAAGTTAGGGCTTGATTTAGATACTAGCAGACAGGTTACTCCGTCACTATGGTGATGGATAGTCCGTCCACCGAAAACTAAATATAATTTTCTACTATGGGATTTAGATTTTAGCAGACAGGATATTTTTTGCCCTTTTGATAGATTAACCAATCTGCCAATATCTAAATCAGGCCCTTAAACCCAAGAACTTCTTCAACTCATCCAGACTCGTGGGAGTCCACCTGGTAGCTCTGGGCTTAAGTCTGGCACTGTTGTCCCTCAAATACTGTACAGTATACACATTAGTCTGGTCAACAATCTCATCCAAAAATACATCATCCATAAACAACTGAAAGAACTATATGGTCAAAAGGTTTTCAGTATTCACTCTACTCCCTGTGACACCAGTAAAGGTAGGCAACACTGACTGCACCATGTTTGGGGCAACCCAGAGTTCAGCACTACCAATGGGAACCTTTTTAGAACCAGACTGCAATTCAGGTGCCTCTTACTGCAGTATTAATACATCAGTGTCCCCCTCTAAAAGAGGCATTTCTTCCACACTGAGAGTGGCTTCAACATCAGATGACTCCTCTCAGACAGAGCATTCACTGCCAGAATCTTGGACTTCATCCTCTGCCTCAGATGCAGAGTCAGTCTCATATTCATGGCCAGAGGAAGATTCGAAAAGCCTACCAACAACCTGCTAAGTGGTAATCCTGCGGCAAGCAATAATTTTTATTAACAAAAGTAACTTGACAAGTAAGTCAACAATAAGCAAAACTGTGTAAAATACATAATAAACAAAGTTTGCCCTTATCAAACAGATATACTGGCATCTAGTAACCTGGAAGGAAAAGTCAATCAATACAAAGCCAACAAAAACCTGTAGACTGAAATATGATACCACTCACTTGCCAGAGATGGCTAGACTCAGTCTGACCTGCACCTACTCTGCACAGACACAACAAGCACCAACAATAATGATACTCCTCTAGAAAGGACAAGAAAAGAAAATAACACACAGGATAACACAATGCACATTGTGCACAAATCCAAGAAGAATCTCACACACAGTAGGACTGGAAGCTAAATATGCTGCTATTAGTCCACTATTTAAAACAAACTGCAGATCTACCAGTGCTGAAACCGTAAGCAGGTGTCACATCAAATGAAATCAAAAGCTGTGCACTAGAATAATAGGCAAACGTCAGTACATACAGAGCAAGCCAAATGTCAGTACACGCAGACCTTCAGGTGGACTCCACACACACCCAAACTTTCCCCGGGGAGCAGATGGGCCTAAAAATAAGGCCAATTTGCCTGAGGGGGAGCAGAAAGAGCCAAAACATTCACCCCAATCGGGGAGCAACCCTTGCCCGAGCGACATCTCCCAAAAAAATAACAATTGCTTTGTGTAAAAATCCATGGTGTCTTGTGGCTTCTGCCCCTCTTACGAGCACATTGTCCTACAAACATATGGCTGATCGGCCCCCAAGAGGCCAAGAGGGGCTGAAATGGCAAAAATAATCACCCCAAAAAGGGGAGCAACCCTTGTCCAAGGGGCAGCTTCCCACAACAACAGCTTCTGCCAAAACACTCTTGGGGGCACATGGGCCTAAAACATATGGCTGATCTGCCTCTGAAGGGGGCCGAAATGGCCAAATTATCACCACCAAAACAGTAGTGAACTTCACCCACGGGGCTGATCCCCTCAACAGAAACATTAGACTAAACAGAATCCCTGGTGTCTTGTGGTTTCTTTGCCCCTTAGGGGGCACATAGGTTTAAAAACATATGGCAGAAACAGCCAAAATAGTTACCCCCAATATGGGAGTGATCCTTGTTGAAAGGGTCCATTCCTACAGCAACAACTTTTTCCCCCAAAAATGCCTGGTGTCCCTGGTGTCTAGTGGGCATTCCTGCTGCACGATTCCGCCCCCCCGTGCACGATCATGCAGCAAGAATGCATTCCAAAGACACACTGGGGGAAAGGAAAGCTCTTTCTTTTCCCCCGATGACTCTTTGGCTGATCCAAACCCTCCCTGGAAGAAAAAACGTACATTTACTCCAAGCCATGCTTCAAGCAAATGGCTTCCAGCGTGGTCCCAGAGAGTGTTGCTGATGTTGAGGCATCAGATCGCAAGGGTGGAGCTTGGAGGTAGCAGCGGAAGTGCTTTCGCTGCCGTCCCGGGTAGGGTGGTTTACAAGGATGGCCCATGGAGGACCACTAGCGCTTCCACTGTAGGTGGGTGCAAGGACAGCAGGGAACCATCCTATGCGCATGTCCACTGCAGATTTGGATGGCCCCCAGCCATCTGACGCACCAAAGGGGTTAAACACACGTTTTATAACTAAGACTGTAACCTGTTTAGTGGAATTATTGCTACATTGTCAAACATTCATTAATTATACAATGTGCAGTGCTTAAATACATAGAGCTGGCTTGAAAGGAGAGAAGGGTACAGAGAGGATAGTTGTTTTGCATGCGACATTCACTTCCCATTACATTTGCACTGGAAGATCCTGGAGTACTTGTTTTTTCTTATTATCTGAAAGATCTCATAATTTTAAGATAAAATGATGGAATTGTTTTGTCTGATAAATCGTGTCAATCACTTTTTCAGTATATTGGATTTTATTGTTTGTTTGTATAGTTATTTCCTAACCCATGTGAGGCATGTTTGCTTAGATCAATGTCAATGCAATGGAACTTGAATCAATAATGTAAAATTTTTGTTACAGATACACTGACATCATACATGGTGAGAACCAAAAAATAGGGAGCAGTGAGGAAATATGCATCAACTGTCTTAATTAAGCACCACATATTATCAAAGCAAGCTGTGGGGAATATTCACAAAGGTCAATTTAAACAGGTAATTTGCTCACATCTAAATAGACTACTGAACCTAGGTGTAAATCTACAATCTTGTGGTCTCACCATTTCCCAGTGAAGATTTATAATTGAAGGAATACTTACGTGTCTATACTCATCAGATTAGGAGGTGAAGGCATCTAAGATTGAATTTATGTGTGCAAAGTTATTACTAGTGTCTTTTCACACATACGTAAAGATCTCTGCCACTGTGCTAAAGATCTTCCTCCAGAAAGTATACATAAAATTAATGAAGTTTAATAATCACAAATATATATATTTTAGTGTAAAATAGAACTATAAAATAGTTTGAAATACTTAGGACTACTAGAACTAATGCAATTGTTACAACCTTTTAATTATTAAAAATAAGTGGTTATTAAATAATATATTGTATTATTTTATGTTATAAATATTAATTTCCAAATAAAAAAACACCTTCACCAACCTGTTTATTTTCAAATGGAGGTTTTAATGTAGCTTATTTTTAAAAATGTTTTACTAAATGTTAAATGTAGATTTTATATTTTTATGTTTTTTGTGTGTGTGTGTGTTTGTATGTGTGTGTGTGTGCATCTGTGTGTAATTGGAAAGTTAAAATTAGATAAAAAATAAAGTTTTAATAGTGAGCCGCAATATGAAATAATATTGCCTCTGTTTCCTCAGTTACTAACCCAGGAGCTACTAAGGTTCCACAAACAGCACTTGCTGCAAAATTAATCTCTTTCTCTCTCACTAGAATCTGAATGTTCAGAGTCCATTGAATGTCAATGCAAACATGAGAAGCACCACAGTCAACGGGAACTGGCACTTGTAATAGATAGGACTGAATCTGTAGTTCACCTTGAAGAAAAACAATTCCAGAAGAATTTAATGATTGAGGCAGGGATCTTCCTGTTAAACATATCTCTACTCCCTGAAATAGGGATGAGTATTTCTATTATCTGAATCCTTAGAAGGGTGAGATGGATGAGTAGGACACACATTTAGAAGGTGCCCCTTTTGACCTCAGTACAGGCACAGACCCATCTTCCTCTGTTTCATCTTTTCTTCTTCGGTCAAAGGGCATATCATGAAACAAATTTGCATTGGTTTCTTCTCACTTTCAAGGGGTTTAACTGTTGGTTTAAACACAGATTTATGAAAGGGCCTGTTTGTGACTGATTCAGGAACTCACCTCTTCACTCTTTGATTCAACTGTTGATTTGGACAGTGAGTTGAATGAGATCCTATAAGGACATTGGTCTGGCTATTCAAACAAATGTATGCCTTACCTCATCTTTTAAACCTTTACAGAATATGGTGAAAAGGGCAGAATCTGGGCAGGTAGACCCTTGAACTTAGAAATGTAAGAGTGGAGATCCCAAGAACCTTAGTTGATTTCTAAAATCACCCCCAGAGCCAGATATTTCTGGTCTTGATGATCAATCATCTTCTAGAATACAGGGAGGAAATCTGGTCGGTTATTGAGTAGTGGACTAGCATCAGAATCTAACGGTGCTGGCCATGTTGGGGTATTCCTGACAGTCTTACTTATAATAAACCCAACTTTGACCTATCATTGGAGCATATGCTGGGTTTCAATGTAAAATGGTGTTTAAAAGTAAGGTGAACCTGGTAGCTACCTGGGAACTACTTTATCTTTCGAAGATTACCAATTCGGCCTATGGAAGATCCAACTATCTTTGCTGTAAGACTGCCAGGGATTGACATAAGGGAGCGTTTAGGTTTTTAAGTGCCATTAAAAGGTCCCAAACTGTCAAGAGCAGATCTTCTGGTTGATGATTGAAGGACTTTCTTTGTTGGCGGAATCAACTCCAGACTCCAGAATCACACATGAGATTACTAGAGAAGCAATCTGTAGCTGAAGAGCATTGAAAACAACATCGGATCACAGAGGCCAGTCAAGAAGGAGAGTAGCAGAAAAAAGGGAGAGCAGGAACATGAGGAAGTCAAAGCATTTTAAATGAGACCCTCAAGCAAACGACCAGGCAAGACGCACAATAGTGATGCAAGCCCTTTATAATGTATGTGTGCAGGAATTGAACCCCAGAAGGAAACAGAAAGCAATTCTTCTCCATAATGTGTTGGGAACCCAGCACCTAAATACAGGATAGGAATGGATGAAAATGTTATGTTAACTATAAAACTTGAAATGGCTTCAAAATATCGACCTTATGTAGGTTTAGAGATATACTTCCAGGAACTGCATCATTACAGAGATGCAGCAAATCTCCATATGCATGCAATGTTACAGAGACACTGCATGCCATGGAATCCAGCTCATCCCAAAACCCACTGTGTAATTATTGTTTGAAACACTAAGGCCCTCATTCTGACCCTGGCGGTCGGCGGAGAGACGGCGGTCGGACCGCGAACAGACCGGCGGTATTAAAAATGGCATTCTGACCGCGGCGGTCCCCGCCGCGACCGACCGCTACTTCTCCACTCCGACCGCCGCGGCGGTCATGACCGCGGGGCTGGAGTTTGCACACTCCGGCCCGGCGGTCGACCCAAGACCGCCAAGGGTATTATGACCCTGCCTACCGCCGCGGTTTCTTGCGGGCGGGAACCGCCGTGCGAACCATGGCGGTAAGCACTATCGGGGCCAGGGAATTCCTTCCCTGGCACTGATAGGGGTCTCCCCCACCCCCCACTACCCACCCGAGTCCTCCCCCCACACCCTCCACCCCCCTGCCACCCCCCAGAGGTGGTACGAACCCCCTCCCCACCCCCACCCCGACATGCACATGCATGTACCCCGACATGCACACACCCCCAACATGCACATATACACACCCCCTACACACACATACACAACGGGGACACATACCCGCACACATACATGCCGACATGCGCACCTGCCGAACAGCACACATTACCCATAGACACAGCAGCACCCCCCGCCCGCATACACGCACTCACACACCCCCTCTACACACTCCCACGCACACCCCCATGCACGCCCACATCACACAACACCCCCCCACCCCCTCCCCTCACGGACGATCAACTTACCTTGTGTGTTGGTCCTCCGGGAGGCGACGGGAGCCATAGGGACGTGACCGCCAACAGAAGACCGCCAACAGAAGACCGCCACACGGAAATGTGGGTCGTAATTCTGGGGGCGGTGTTCTGCTGGCGTGGCGGTGGAGGTTGACCAGTCTCCACTTTCCCGCCGACCGCCAGTGTGGCTGCTGGCGGTTTTCCGGCGGAACGCTCCCAGCGGTCAGAATGCGCACAGCGGCACACCGCCGCGGTCGGCGGTCTTCACCGCGGCGGTAACTCAGCGGTCTTGCGAAAAGACCGCCAAGGTCAGAATGAGGGCCTAAGTCAATCACCCCTGGAAGAATGACCTGAAGCCATGAAAGAAGGAGTGGCTGAATACCACAGCAGACTCCCTAAACAGGAGGCCCAAAGCCACTATGGCTGTGCTCCTGCTTCAACAACATAGCTGCAGGGGCAACTAGGTAAGGAGAAATTCCTTACATTAGCCCTATCAAAAAAATAACTAGTACATTACATGTGTCTCTTGGTCTGTCTGCTAGTGACTTAGGGCCAGATGTAGCAAAGTTTTGCGAGTCGCAAATGGGCCGATTCGCTATTTGCGACAGTGCAAAATCGGAAATGGGATGCAAAAAGCCCATTTCCGACTTGCAAAAAGCGATGGGACCAGTTTGCGAGTCGCATCAGTGGCGACCCCATTTTGCGATCCGCAAATAGCAAGTCGCAATTTGCGAGTCGCAAACCTTATGCAATTGCAACTCGCAAATTGCGACTAGTCGCAAAAAGCCCAGTTTGCACGTCCCATTTACCACTAACTCAGAGCAGGTGGTAACCATTACCAAAGTATAAAAGGAGCCCCAGAAGGCATCTGGGTTCACCAAGATGGCGGAGATATACCTGATAGCAGTGAGAAGGAGAGTCCACGCAGCCCAGCAGAGGAGGAGGAGGGGCCACAGACAGGAGAAGATATATAGAACAAGGCAGACTCTTTTTCAGCAAACTGAGGCTCTTTTTCAGCAAACTGAGGATGAGATATACGATAAATACTGCCTTAGCAGCGCAGCCATCCTAGAATTAATTGATTTACTCAAACCACAGCTAGAACACCAGACCCTGCGTGGCTGCGCCATCCCTACGCATGTGCAAGTGCTATGCTCACTGCACTTCTTGGCCTCAGGGAGCTATCAGGGGGTCATTGCTGTGGCAGGTGGGGTATCCCAAAGTGCAGTGTCAAGGTTCCTCAGGGCCTTCCTAGATGCCTTGCTCACACACATGTCTCACTTCATATACCTACCAAGGAATGAGGCAGAAATGAACAGCACCAAGCTGGACTTTTACCGCATTGCCCACTTTCCCCATGTCATAGGGTGTGTAGATGGGACACACATTCAAATATGCCCCCCTGCAAATCTGGAACACCTTTTCCGCAACAGAAAGTGTACCCACTCACTCAATATTCAGGTTGTTTGTGACGCCCATTATGTCATCACGGACATTGTAGCTAAGTTTCCAGGCAGTACCCATGACTCATACATGTTTAGGCATAGTGGGATACATCAACGCCTGGAACGTGGGGAATTCGGAGACGGTTACCTCCTAGGTAGAGCTACAGACACTTGCAGACATACACACAGGTCACTGTGCACGACAATCAGGACTTCCTAACAGTGTTCTTTTTGTGCCCAACAGGTGACAGTGCATATGCTCTTAGGCCTTGGATCATGACTCCGTTTTTATCACCCAGCAATGATTCAGAGAGGCAATACAACAATGCACATAAGAGGACCAGGAACCTCATAGAGCGCACCTTCGGACTCCTGAAAGCAAGATTCAGATGCCTCCACCGCAGTGGAGGCGCCCTCCAATATACCCCCATTACCGCATTCAAAATTGTGGTCGCATGCGCCATCCTCCATAACATAGCCACCCGACGTGGGCTACCTCTCACCCCCGCAGACCCAGATCCTGATGATGAAGAGCAAGAACAACCACATCGCCATCATGGGGATAGGAGTATAGCTAATCAAGGCAGACTGAGACGGGAACACATCGCAACACAATATTTTGGAAGGTACATGTCAACTCCAACCATACTCACCTATTGACCAAAAACTCCATTTGTTAAGTGGAACAAAAATAACTGTTTTATTAGTGCATTAATGAAACTATTTACAAGTACTGAATGTCCATGGGCATGAAAATGCAAACCAGACATGTGGCACTTTGACGTCATGTGCCACTTCTTATGGTCCAGGGTGATCTCTAAGACCTTCTGCCCCTCCTGCCAGCCTGGCTGCTCCCTGGTGCTTCCATGGTGCTCTGCCTGCTACTCCTGAGCACCCTGCTGTCAGTGACAGAGACACTGCTCACTGTCGAGCCCTCCTCACTGTCCTGGGGTGTTTCCCCTGTGCCCCTCGACATATTCCGTGTCTCCATCATGTCTATGATGTGGGTCAGATGTCCCAGGCCCCTTGCCACATCCCCAGCAAAATGGCCCATTTCCACCTGCAGCCCAACTGTTCTCCTCGACAAGCCTGCCGATGGATGTGGCCATCCGGTCCAGTCTGTGCAGGAGCTGACGGTCCCTGTGCCGCCCACCCTCGGCCTGGGCCAGTAGTCCTCCCGCCAGTTCCCTCATGGCAAGGGCAAGGTCCCCAGTGTTATTGCAGATCATGTCCATCCTTGAGTTCAGGTGCTGCATGCTGGCATGGTTATTGCGCACGAAGCGGTGCAGCACTCCACTAATCCTCCCTAAAATTCAATTTTGTAGGCGCTGACCATGCAGCAGATGTGCCTCACTGGTGCTGGGAGGAAGTAGCCCGGATGCAGACTGCAGCCCTGATGTAATGGACCTGCGATGCCTGCGCAGTGGTGGCTGCCCTGTGCTTTCACCTGTCTCATCCCTGCCTGTTGCTGGGGCAGCCTCTTGTGATATTGTTGCAGCAGGTGTGGCTACTGCAGGGATGCTGTTGATCGTGCAGGTGGGGGTGCTGGCGGGTCCTGAGGTGTCCTCATGGGGCTGGCTGCTTGGAGTAGTGGTGGTGTCTTTTTGGAGACCTGTGGGACATGGGGAACAGACTGTCAGTGTCTACTATCTATTGCACACTTCATAATAAACATTTGCCTATGAACTGCCTACTTGACTACATTTCCCATAATGCATCATTCTGGCATTTGCTACCCTGAAATGGAGCTCTCTTGGTTGTGCATGCCCCTGTGTACATGGTGGGTGGGGGTATGGCATTGATAGGGGTACAGGCATATCACATGGTACTCACCGGTTGATGTGCTGGGCTCTGTGTCCAGGTCCCCAAATCCAGACACTGCCTCCTGCTCCAAGGTTTCCTCCACCCTTTCTTCCAGGGGTACGGTGGTGGCACAGACGATGGTCCCCCTCCTGTGCCTCTCATCTCCCGGAGCCTTTCAGCCACCCTCTCCTTGGTCCGGGAGCGGAGGTCATACAACCTTTTCTTTATGTCGTCTATGGTCCTATGGCTCACCCCCAGGGAATTTATCTTGTCCTGTATGTCCTGCCACAGCTGTTTCTTGGTGGCTTCAGGAACATTGAGGGTTGATTTACCAAACAAGTCATCATAGTGCTGACAGCATTCGTCTGTCAGCACCTCCAGCTCCCTCTCAGAGAATTTCATCGTCCTCTTCCTTGGTGTTCCCTCCATGGCAGCTGCTATTTGACCTGTGTGTAGTTCGGCAGTTATAAAAGGGTGTGGTCCTCCCTCCTCCCAGGTGTATTAGTAAACTTCCTGGCTGTGATGTCATCATCATATGCCAGGAAGTGTTTCCAGAGTGTTCTGGAGTGGTTTCTGGAGTGTTCTGCTGCACCTGTAATCAATTTACAAGTTAATCGCAATTTTCGACATCTACTTGCTAATTGCGAGTTCGTTTTTTGCACACTCGCAAAAAGCGACCTCGCAATCGGTGGACTCGCACACTGTGTTGCGAGTCCGGGTGCGAGTCGCTATTTCGGCACGTTTTTTTTGCCTGCATTCCAATTTGCGACTCGCATTTTGCGAGTTGATGCGACTCGCAAAATGCGAGTCGCAAATTTTTTGTTTGCTACATCTGAGGAATCTGGAGAACCTTATGGTTCTCCAGATTTGCAAAGCAATACGGGGCCAACACATGGTGGCCTTGTGTTGATTTGGAAATGTGACTTCATTATTGTGTTGCCTATACGAGATCATGTGTGACACCAGGGTAACACAATACAATAATACATCTGGCCCTTTGTGATATATTGTGGCAAGATATACTGCAGTAACATTGTGGTATACCATGGTACATGCCCAAGACAAGGCAGTATGCAATTGGCTAATGGCTGAAATTTCAAAATTTAAAGGCAAGACATTTTTTAAATATACTTTATCATTTTATTTTAATAATACACTTTATCTGTGTTCTGGGTTAGTGCCTCACTTCCAGGTTTAGCACTACAGTTTATTATTTTCCCTACCTATCACAGCTTACTAAAGTACCTAAGAAATACTACTTTTTTAAAGAAATTTACCTTTTTTAACTGTTTTTTCAGTTGTGTGATAAATTCTTGGTATTTCCACAGTGCTCTGTTTTAGTTTTTATCTATGGTTACATGTACAAAAATATAAAAATTCACTGCAGTACACTATATTTGTGAACTATTGTATATTATGTTGTTTTGTTTTATTTATCTACATATATTATTTTTTTAAGAACAGAAGTGCCTCCTTGGTAGTATTGCAGTACTGTGTTACTTTTTAAAAAAATATATATAGAAAGGATATATAGTTTTCCCTACCTATTACCATGTTAATTAAGCGGTATCAGGGGACACTTATAAAACATAATACTTACCTCCAATTCAGCCCCTAACCCAGAACACAGGGTAAGTGGTCTTAAAACAACATGGCTGCCTTTAAAATTTGTAAAGGCAGTCAATAGACAATCACATATTGCCTTGTCATTGCTTGGTCCTGCCGTAGCTTCGTGAAATACTATGACATTACTGCGCCAAGAGATATTGCTTAGATAAAAACACCTCATAAGTTAAAAAATGCTTACCCCACTCTCCTGTACTATCCAAAAGGATAATTTACACATTATGGGGGTGATTCTAACCCTGGCGGTCGGTGATAAAGCGGCGGCCAACCCGCCAACAGGCTGGAGGTCCAAAAATTGGAATCCTGACCCTGTCGGGAACCGCCAACACAGCCCGCCACATTAACACTCCGACCGCCACGGCGGGACCGACAAACAGCGCGGCGGTCACCGCCAACAGCCAGGCGGCAGACAATGTACCGCCCACACTATCATGACCCACCAATCCGCCACCTTTTCCGGGCGGGAGCCCCGCCGATAAAAACACGGCGGAAACAGACTACGAATGTGAAAACGCTCACCTCTACGCACTCCACGAGTACGGAGGACAGCATGGAACCCGAATTGAACATCATACCTGCTCTCGTCTACCTGCTCATCTACCACGAGTACGAACTCCGGCGCAGATGTCAACGGTGAGTACAGCACCTACGACACACGGGAGATGGGAAGGACGAAAGGTTACGGGCACACACATATGCAACCCCCCCAATATGTACACACCAATGCAGAGCAACAAGTCACAGTGACACCAACCAAACCCCCATAAAAAATGCAATGACATTTCAAAATTGACAATAAATATTTATGTCCAAAATAGCCTCCGATAAGTATTGGTCAACTAGCCAGAATATTTACATTTAAAAAGTCTATATACACAGCAGTGGACAACTGAAGAAATCAGTCCTGCACATTTTACGTAGTAACGATTTGTCCGTGGGCCAAAGTGTAGCAACACAAGGGCAAAGCCCACACACGAGACGGAAGTCCTTTGGAGAGAACACTGCAGGGGCATCTGATGACAAAACTACAGACACCTCAGGGGGAAAGGAAGGGGGGGCACCTCAGCCACATGAGTCCACGACGCCAGACCCACGAAGGGGCCACCATGCCCACTGCCATATCCTGGGGAGTGCAAAGCCACAGTCTCTCAATGTCTCTACAGTGGTTGGATTGCCCACTGCCATATCCTGGGGAGTGCAAAGCCACAGTCTCTCAATGTCTCTACAGTGGTTGGATTGCTCACTGCCATATCCTGGGGAGTGCAAAGCCACAGTCTCTCAATGTCTCTACAGTGGTTGGATTGCCCACTGCCATATCCTGGGGAGTGCTTGACAGGAAGGGCCCAGCGGAGCGGTGCTTGAGACGGCGGGGCCCAGCGGAGCGGTGCTTGACAGGAAGGGCCCAGCAGAGCGGTGCATGAGACGGCAGGGCCCAGCGGAGCGGTGCTTGACAGGAAGGGCCCAGCGGAGCGGTGCTTGAGACGGCGGGGCCCAGCGGAGCGGTACTTGAGACGGCGGGGACCAGCGGAGCGGTACTTGAGACGGCGGGGCCCAGCGGAGCGGTGCTTGACAGGAAGGGCCCAGCGGAGCGGTGCTTGAGACGGCGGGGCCCAGCGGAGCGGTGCTTGAGAGGGCGGGGCCCAGCGGAGCGGTACTTGAGACGGCGGGGCCCAGCGGAGCGGTGCTTGACAGGAAGGGCCCAGCGGAGCGGTGCTTGAGACGGCGGGGCCCAGCGGAGCGGTGCTTGACAGGAAGGGCCCAGCAGAGCGGTGCA
The DNA here is from genome assembly GCF_031143425.1 of Pleurodeles waltl. Classification (NCBI taxonomy): domain Eukaryota; kingdom Metazoa; phylum Chordata; class Amphibia; order Caudata; family Salamandridae; genus Pleurodeles; species Pleurodeles waltl. The sequence goes on from NC_090437.1 coordinate 837,757,425, forward strand.
TGACAGGAAGGGCCCAGCGGAGCGGTGCTTGAGACGGCGGGGCCCAGCGGAGCGGTGCTTGAGACGGCGGGGCTCAGCGGAGCGGTGCTTGACAGGAAGGGCCCAGCAGAGCGGTGCTTGACAGGAAGGGCCCAGCGGAGCAGTGCATGAGACGGCGGGGCCCTCTTCAGCAGTGCCTGTCTTCACGGCGGGGCCCTGTTCAGCGGTGCTCTTCTGCACGGCGGGGCCCTCTTCAGCGGTGCCTGTCTTCACGGCGGGGCCCTGTTCAGCGGTGCCTGTCTTCACAGCGGCCCTCTTCAGCGGTGCTCTTCTGCACGGCGGGGCCTTCTTCAGCGGTGCTCTTCTGCACGGCGGGGCCCTGTTCAGCGGTGCCTGTCTTCACGGTGGGGCCCTGTTCAGCGGTGCCTGTCTTCACGGCGGGGCCCTGTTCAGCGGTGCCTGTCTTCACGGCGGGGCCCTCTTCAGCGGTGCCTGTCTTCACGGCGGGGCCCTCTTCAGCAGTGCTCTTCCAGGAAGTCTAGGGAGCCAGACCTGGGCTGGACACCCTGCTCACTCGCCCTCTGACTGTGCAGTGGCATGCACCTTCGGGGACGGAGTCCTGGGCCCTTTGCTGTCGTCCGTTGCAGGCGGGATGGGGCTTGCGGGGCCCTCCAGCTCCTGATGGATGACCTCTCCGCCCTGCTGCCCTTTCGCTCCTTAGATGGGGCTCTCGGGCCCTTGCCTCCCCTGGCTGTTGTGGCAGGTGAAGTGGCAGTTGTTGGCTCCTTGGGGGCAGCCGTCTCAGTCCTCTCACGGCGGCCCTTCAGTTTACGTGTCCTCTTGCCTGGGGGTGGGCTGGATGTCCCCTTGCTGCTCAGTGAAGTGTCATTGCCGCCAAAGGGTGGACTCCAGAAGCCATGCACCACTTGGACACTCGAAGCTGGGCTGGTGGTGGCTGAGGTGCTCTTGGGACTCTTAACCGATGGAGGGGGTGGGTCAGGGGAGGGAAAGAGGTTAAGATTAGAGAGGTAATATTTCTTAGGACCAAGGTAAAGGGTAGGAGTAGTGGTGATGGAAGTGGAGGAAGAGGATGTGGTTGTAGGAGAGTCAGGTGTGCTGTCTTTGGGTGCAGGTGACTGAGGCGTAGGCTGTCGTGAGGTGGTTGGCTGTTGTTTGGGTGTCTGTCTGCGTTTATGTGTCTTGGAAGAGGGGGTGACAGACACAGTGGTAGAGGACACTGGGGACGTGTAGATGGCAGTCGGGGTGGTGACTGCACGTGTGAGGACTGTAGTGGAGGGTGTGCTGGTGATGGAAGCACTGGCTGATGGTGGTGTGCATGCAGGTGTGAGTGTAGACGTCACAGGGAGGGAGGAGGGAGACGAGGAGGAGGGGGACACAGAGGTGGTAGTGACTGTTGGAATGTCTGCATCTGGGTGTTGCTAGGGTGAATGCTTCTGTGTCCTGTGGTGCTTGTGTCTGGATGATCTGGCCTTGGGTGTTGAGGTGTGTGCAGGCTGGTCTGATGGTGTGGATGGGATAGGCTGAGGGACAGGAGACAGAGAAAGGGTGGAGGCAGTTAGAAGAGGGAGGCTGGAGACAGGGACAATGGCTGCCGTCAGTGCTGAGGCCAGAGCAGTGAACGATCGTTGAAGGGCCGCCTGACCCGAATGAATGCCCTCCAGGTAGGCATTGCTCCGATGCACCTCCCTTTCCACCCCCTGGATGGCATTCAAAAGGGTAGTCTGCCCAACAATGAGCGTCCTCACGAGGTCAATGAGCTCCGCACTGAGGGCAGCAGGGGTAACTGGGGCAGGGGCTGAGGTGCCAGGGGCGAAGGAGACACCCGCCTTCCTGGGCGAGCGGGCACGGACCGAAGGCTGAGGGGCTGCTGGGAGGGCAGAGCTGGAGCGCTGGGTGGCGGCTGTACCTGTGGAGGCGGGGGGCCCGGATGTTGCCGCCCCCGCTAGGGAGCTCCCAAACGAGGACGTGTCCGTGTCGCTGGTGTCTTCACCGGTCCCCGTTGTGGTGCTCCCCTCGCCCTCCGGATCACTGGTGCCCTCGGTGTCTGTTCCAGTGCCCACCGGGGCATTGTGACTTGCAGCTCCCTTGTGCTCTGACGCCAATTCTCCTCCGCCTGATGATGCTAATGCACAAGAAGACAAAGAATAAGGGTGGGGGGAGAAAAAAAACAAAGTTGAGTGTATGCCTTGTCAATACCGTTGGCGGAGAGGACAGACACAGGTGCCTCATGCACTAAGCCGCGAAATTGGGGTACACTACTCAGTACTTCTGACTAGGCCAACAGGTCTGGGGACAACAGACGCGCACATGGGTGATGCAGGACCATGGATAGCTGTACTTGGCACCCTACAGAGGTGGGGGGCGGGGGCACAGGGCCATGTCTAAGGGAGGGGACTAGACTACAGAAAGCGCTCTGGCCTAGTGTCACCCACGGCCCTCCTCCCCCACCCAGACGCCTCAACTGCGCTTAAGGATAGCAGAATGTGCAGGTACTCACCCCCTTGTGTCTGCTGTGATGTCCTCAAGCACCCATCCAAATCAGGGTAGGCCACCGCCAGGATCCGGGACATCAGGGGGGTCAGGGTACGACTGGCACCCCTCCTAGGTCGGGAGGCCATCCCCAGCAGTGACTCGGCGGTCTTTCGGGTTCCGCGGCGGATGTCCTCCCACCTCTTGCGGCAGTGGGTGCCCCGTCTGGTGTAGACCCCCAGGGCCCGGACTTCCTTGGCGATGGCACGCCAAATGTCGATTTTCTGATGGGCGCTCACCTGTTAGACATGTACAGGGTGGGAAAGAGAAAACGTGAAATTTCGGCATGTTTGGAGTACATGCCCCCCCCTCCCCAACCTTGCCATGTGGCCCATTCTCTCATCTGTCATGCGTTGCACTCCTCATTTTCTCCCCACCCCAACAACTTACATCCATCCCACTCCACACAGGCATAACCCATTCAATGTGCACTCAGTGTACTCACCTGTTGGTCTGGAGGACCGTAGAGTAGCGCATACTGGGGGAGGACCCCATCCACTAGTTTCTCCAACTCTTCAGACGTGAAGGCAGGGGCCCTTTCCCCAGTCGCAGCAGACATTGTCACTTCCAGAACGAGGTCACAGCAGCACTTGCAGTATAGGTCCTCTCCTGTGGATGATCAGGTATCGAGTGATTAGGCAGATAGAAAATGGCGGTCACGGCCGCGGCGGTGCGTACCGCAGCGGTGCGTACCGCGACCGCCGGCGCACATCGTCATTGGCTCCTGAATCCCATAGGGTTCAATGTTAACCAATGCGGGTTCGTATAGCGGTCTTCGACCGCCTACCGCCACGGTGTGCCACGCCAGCGCATTGACCTCACATCCCATTGTCCCACTTCACCGGTCAGGCAGCCGCCATTTCAAGGGCCCACATGGCTTAATTTCAACTGCGTCACACAGGCCTAGGCCTTGCATTGCCACACATCCAAACATAGCCATCCATACCTTTTCGTGTACTGTGCATGCAGTGGTGAACGTACCTGTGACTTGCTTGACTCTGTGCTCCATGTTGTCCTTCCTAGGCACCGTCCGCTGGGACTTGTGAGGAGAAGGATGAATCCTCGCGTGTACCGCCCGCTGGTGGACCTGTCGACAATGGAAGAACGCCACATCATACTACGATACCGACTTGACCGAGCCACTATACATGAACTGTGTGCCCAGCTGGAGCCAGCCCTGATGTCCCCCATCCGCCAACCCACAGGAATTCCCCCTCTGGTGCAGGTTTTGTCAGTCCTCCATTTTCTGGCAAGTGGCTCATTCCAGACAACAGTGGACATGTCATCTGGAATGTCTCAGCCTATGTTTTCAAAGATCTTGTCTAGAGTGTTGTCTGCCCTGACGAAACACATGCGGCGCTACATTGTATTCCCTGAGGAGGTCGATTTGGCCACTGTGAAGGGTGATTTTTATGCCCTTGGACATATTCCCAACATAATTGGTGCCATTGATGGGACCCATGTGGCTTTAGTACCCCCAAAAGACGATGAGCAGGTGTACAGAAACAGGAAAAGTTACCATTCGATGAACGTTCAGGTGGTCTGTTTGGCTGACCAGTACATCTCCCATGTGAATGCCATGTTCCCTGGGTCAGTGCATGACGCGTATGTGATGCGAAATAGCAGCATCCCTTATGTGATGGAACAGCTACAGAGACAACGTGTGTGGCTAATTGGTGACTCTGGTTACCCCAAACAGCCTTGGCTATTGACCCCAGTGAGGAATCCCCGGACCAGGGCAGAGGAACGGTACAATGAGGCCGATGGGCGAACTAGGAGGGTCATTGAAAGAACCTTTGGCCTCCTGAAGGCCAGGTTTAGGTGCCTACATATGACAGGGGGATCCCTGATGTACTCACCAAAGAAGGTGTGCCAGATCATCGTGGTCTGCTGCATGCTTCACAATCTGGCATTGCGACGTCAGGTGCCCTTCCTGCAGGAGGATGGTCCAGATGGTGGTGTTGAAGCAGCTGTGGAGCCTGCGGAGAGTGAAGAGGAGGAAGACGAAGAGGACGACCCAGACAACAGGGACAGAGTTATCCATCAGTATTTTCAGTAGCACACAGGTAGGAATCACCCACGCCATTTACCATTTACTGAATGCCCCCTGCATCTTTACTTTGTGTATTTCCCCCCAGTTCTTTTAAACCGAAGTTTACTTTTCCCTTCCCTTTTCAGTGCTGTATGACACACTGCGTGACTTCTGCTTGGTTAGCCCATGGACTAATGCTTATTGACATCGGTATGTTGTCCACACATAAATAACAGAACATTATTGATAAGTAATGTGTTATACATTTGTAAATAATACAGGCTGACTCCAGAATGATTTATGTGCAATGAGTGATTTATTTTTAGTGCTATATTTTGGTACATGAGATTAAAACGGTGAAGGGTGAGGGTGGAGTTATGTCCATGGCAGAGTCCAGTTCTCGGTCGCACAGGTGCATTGTTCATATGGCTGTGGAAGGATGGAGCAGGGGCAGTTCAAGGTTGGACAGGGTGACACTGTGGGACAGTGGAATGACATCCGGGGGGATATTAGACTGGCGGGGGTCTTGGCATCCTACTCTGTCTTCCTTTGAGATCTCAGGTTCCTCTTGCGGGGTGGTTGTTCTTCAGCAGGAGGTGGGGTTCTGGTGGCCCGTCGTTCTGTGGGGGCCTCCTGACCACTAGCGCCGGCGGAGGTGGTAGGCCGTTCCTGGCTAGTGACAGGGGCCCTTTGCTGTGCCACATGCTCCCGCAATGTGGTTTCTATCCGGTTGAGGGCCTGGACTATGGTCCCCATTGCGGTAGCGATGTCCCGGAGTTCATTGCTGAACCCCATGTACCGTTCCTCCTGCTGTGCCTGGATCTCGGTGAACCTGGCCAGTACCGTCGCCATCGTCTCCTGGGAGTGATGGTATGCTCCCATGATGGTGGTGAGGGCCTCTTGGAGAGTCGGTTCCCTGGGCCTGTCCTCCCCCCCTTGTCGCACAGCAGCCCTCCCAGTTGCCCTGTTTCCCCGGGCCTCTGTCCCCTGGACGGTGTGCCCACTACCACTGCCCCCAGGTCCCTGTTGTTGTTGGGGTGTTGGGTCAGCCTGGGTGCCCTGTAGTGGCGGACACACCGCTGATTGATGCGTCCGCGGGACAGAGGCATGGGCCCGCTGGGTGGGAGCTGTGCTGGTGTTCCCAGAGGGGTTTGGGTCTGCTGTGGCCTGTGTCTGTGTGTGGGGAACCGACTGTCCAGAGGTCCCCGATGGTCTGGGCTGGTCGTCAGGTTCGAGGTCGACAGAGCTGCTGTCCTCGCTGGGGGCCTGTTCTGGGGGTGGGATGGACATCTCTGGACCCTCCGTGGCGGTGTGTTGGCGTTCGGGCCCTGCAGGGGTGAAGGAGTATGGTTATTGTTTCTGTGTGTGCCATGGCGTGCATTTTGGGTGCCCTTGTCGCCCAGTGCTGGCATTCCCTTGTGGGAGGTGTTGTGAGGGTTTGGGGGGGGTGTATGGGTATGTGCAATGGTCATGCTTTGGTGGTGGCTGTCTATGGTTTGTGTTGGCATTCAGGGGTTGGTGTTGTTTAGGGTGGGTTGTGCTGGTGAGACATTGGCAGGGAGGTTATGTGCTGGGGGGTGATATTGGGGGGGGGGGTTGGCATGCTGGTGGTTGGGGGGGTGAAGTAGTTGAGATTCGACTTACCAGAGTCCATTCCTCCATGTACTCCAGCGAGGCCATCAGGATGCAGGATGTTTACCACCTCTTGCTCCCATGCTGTGAATTGGGGTGGGGTGGATGGGGGTCCGCCGCCAGTCTTCTGCACAGCGATGTTGTGCCTGGAGATCATCGAGCGCACCTTCCCCCGTAGGTCGTTCCATCGCTTTCTGATATCTTCCCGATTTCTGGGATGCTGTCCCACAGCGTTGACCCTGTCTACGATCCTTTGCCATAGCTCAGCCTTCCTTGCTATGGTGGTGTGCTGCACCTGTGTGCCGAAGAGCTGGGGCTCAACCCTCATGATTTCCTCCACCATGACCCGGAGTTCTTGGTCCGAAAACCGTGGGTGTTTTTGGGGTGCCATGGGGAGGTGTGCATGAGGTGTGGGGTGGTGTTTGTGGTGATGTGTGTGGTGATATGTGGTGAGGTGTGTGTAGATGTGGTGTGGGTGATGAAGTTGGGTTCCTGTGTGTGTTGGGGTTTTCTAATGCTGTGCTCGCTATCTCTATCTCTCTCGCTCTTGCCTTCGCTCCGATTTCCAACTAGTGGGGGTTTGTGGGTGATGTGGGTGTGTGTTTTATAGTTGATTGGATGTGTGGGAGCGTTGTTTGTATGTGTCTCAGGTGTGCGTATTTCAAAATGTCCAATGTGGCAGTGTTTTGTAGATGTGTGTGTATTTTGACCGCGGCGGTGTGTACCGCCAATGGAATACCGCGGTTGAAAGACTGCCGCGTGGATTCGTGGGTCAGAATGGCATGGGCGTGTTTGTGTTGGCGTGACGGTGGAGGTTTGGTCATCTCCAGTTTTCCGCGGCCCGCTGATGTGGCGGCCTTCCTTGGATGTTGGATTTTTGCCGGTTTCACAGTTGGTGGTCAGAATGACCGTGGCGGTCTACCGCGGCCGCGGCGGTAGTATGGCGGACTTCTGACCGGCGGCTAGGGCCTTTTACCGCCGAGGTCAGAATGACCCCCTATAATCTATATTCCAGCAAAACCTTATACTCTATGTAATGAATTGTATTAAATTAAATACATATTTAAGCAGAGTGCTTTCTGTTAAAGGTTGATACTTTGTAGTGCTGTAAATACAAATTACTGATCCTCAGTACTCCAACCAGGGTTCAAATCAGTGACTCTCTGGTTAGACCCACAAACATCTAAAGTGATCACATTAACCAACTGAGCTTTCCTACCCAAACAATGCATTTCTCTCAGATTTGTGTAACTTGCATTGATTATTCATTTAAGGTGTGTTCATTAGAGTTTATATGCAGTGGTAAAGCGTATGTCACTTTTTAATTTCTTAGCAACTTTTGTCTTTAGAGGCCAATCCACAAAGATTTTGTTCACCAAAGTTCATTCTAAATTCACAAAAGTAATATTTCACTCTTTTTGTAATTGATCCTCATGGACAAAATCTGATGTTTTGGAATAATACATAGTTCTAATTTGTACAGTAGAAATTCTGCAAGTATGTTGGAATTGTATTAAAAAGTGCTGGGATGTTCCTAGGGGAGTGGACTGTCGTAGAAATGTCAGTTGGTGCCTCAAATGCTACTAGTGGGCCTGCAGCACTGATTGTGCCACCCACATAAGTAGTCCCTTAACCATGTCTCAGGCCTGCCATTGCAAGGCCTGTGTGTGAAGTTTCACTGCCACTTTGACTTGGCATTTAAAAGCATTTGCCAAGCCCTAAACTCCCCTTTTTCTACATATAGGCCACCCCTAAGATAGTTCCTAGGTAACCCATAGGGCAGGGTGCTATGCGGGTAAAAGGCAGGGCATGTACGTATGTGTCTTATGTGCCCTGGTACTGAAAAACCCCAAAATTCATTCCTACTACTGTGAGGTCTGCTCCTTTTGTTAGACTAGTATTAGGACTGCTCTCATCTAATCAGAAAGGGGTACCCAGGTCACATTTATTATGGTCTGAATGACCAAAAATTCTGCTTGTTGGTGAAGTTGGATTTTATATTACTATTTTAGAAATGCCACTTTTAGAAATTGAGCATTTCTGAACACTTAAACTTAAAACCATCTGTGCCTTACAGCCTGTCTCCAATCAACATCTGGTCTGTTCTGGTTGACAGCTCTCTTGCGCATTTCACCCAGACAACCACAAACACATGACACTCAGTCACACCTGCGTTCATCTGCATACTGAATGGGTGTTCTTTGGCTGGCAGGGTGGAGGGCCTAACACTTACATTTCAAATGTAACTCACAAAATGGACTGCTAAACTCCCTACTGGGCCCCTGGCAGACAGGAGTGAAATGAAAGGGGAACTTGTGCACTTCGAAACCACTCTTTAAAGTCTCCTCCACTTCAAAGACATTTTGGGGTATATAAACTCAGTCTCTGGCCCCATCAAACCAAGCACTTCTGGACCAACACCTGCACCCTGTCAGAGGAGCTGCCTGGCTGCCCAAAGGACTCATCTGGACTGCTTTGCTGAGAAGGACTGCTGCCCTTCTGTTGCCCTGCTGCCCTGCTGCCCTGCTGCTCTGCTGCCCTGCTGCCCTGCTGCCCTGCTGGCCTTTGACTTTGTTGGAAGGACTCAGTCGTCCCCCAGAAGTGCTCTCCAAGGACTTGGCTTGAGCTTTCCTCCTGTTTGTGAAGTCTCAGGGTCAACAAAGACTTCACCTCTTGAAGAAATTCCTTGTACATGCCTGCCTAAATCTACGCAAAGCCTACATTGTTACTGAGAAATCACCACATGGGCCTGTCTGAAATGACGCAGCCCAACTTCCCGACTAGAAATTCGACGGAGCACCTACCTTGTAATTGAAAAATTTGACGCATCACCTACCGGATCGATGCAGCGCCTGTGCCTTCTTCCAGTGCATCAAGGATTTTCACGCTTCATCCCTGGATGTCAAAATTTTCCCACCTCTAAGTGAGGAACCAAGACTGCTCTCTGAAAAATGACATAAACCCCTTGCAGCTTGGAAAGAAACAACACATTGTGCCGCCTCAGACAATCTGACGCAACACATTATTTTTCCTTGCATCTCCTCCTTTGAGGTCTCCATGCATCGTTATGTTTGATGCACTCCAGGTACTGTGTGTAATAAAGAGACAACTGTTTATTTCTAAGGATTGAGACTCTTTTAAACCTTTTAAAAGTGAAATTTCAACTTGTGCTTATTGAATTTTCGTTTTTTTAACCATATTTATTCAGATAAATATTATCCATTTTTCTAAAACTGTGTGGTGTATTTTTGTGGTGTTTTCCCTGTATTACTGCATGATTTATTGCACAGATGCTTTACACATTGCCTTCTAAGTAAAGCCTGACTGTTCAGTGCCAAGCTACCAGAGGGTGGGAACAGATAATTTGGATTGTGTTGTGACTTACCCTGACTAGGATTGTGGTCGCTACGTGGACAAGGGTATACACATCTGCCTACTAGAGACCCCGTTTCTAACAGGAAGTTTATACTCTCCCTTTCTGCTATGAAAAAAATAAAAGTTAGCTGAGTTTATTATTGGAGCATCATATACTGATCTTGCAAGAAACCTGGGTTAGGAGTAATTCAGTTTTCTTGGATGGATATATTTCATATTTCTCTGCTGCTCTACCTTCATAGTTGGGTAGGGCTAAGAGGGGTCTAGCCACTTTGGTTTCACTAAATATAAAGTGTAAGCCTACGCGGCGGGAAACAGGGTACAGTTATTTGTTGGCTGTGGAGCTAAAGTTTAAAAGTGCTGTAACTTTATAAGTCTAGTTTTTATAATTCATTTGTACAGTCTTATCCTGGAGACCATTTGTTGGCCTTAAGATTATTTAGAATCTTATGCAGATAGTTTGAATTTACATTATGCGGTTCTGTTAGCTGGAGGTGACATTTTGGTCATGCTAGATCCAACATATCCAATATCTATCTTTCAGAAGAATTTAATCATGACTATTTTGAAAATACAAATCAGGGGGCTATGTTGGATCATATGATTGCAGACTTTAATATGGAATGCTTGGAGAGCAATAGAAAGGATGTAGATATCCCCACTTTTACAGAATGAGGTGCTAACATCATTATTATATATTTTATTGGCACCCTTTAGTTCACTGTGTGCTGCAATATGAGTTTAAGTTGAACCAGTTCAGCGACCACAACTCCTTGTTTATGAGTCTGGAATGGAGAATAGATGAGGATGGGCACTTGAATGTTGGCCCTAAAAAAAGATGACATTGTAATAAAGGACCAAGCACATAGATTCAAATGGAGCAAGTCCCATTAGACTCTTTTTTAAATTACTTACATGCTAATTGTGGCCAGGATATTGATTTATATCTAGAGGGCAGCACAGATCGAGACCTGTGAGTGTCTATGGTCCAATCTGTGGGTACGTAGCAACAAATTTCATCAAAGTTGTAGGTAAGACTAAGTAGGAGGGAGAGAGGTGGTTTGATCAAAACTGCATGAAGGCACATAGGGCCGCGGGCAACGGAAGCACCGCCAACAGGCTGGCGGTGCTTCATTGCCCATTCTGACCACGGCGGTAAAGTCGCGGTCAGAAAAGGAGATCCGGCGGTTTCCCGACGGATTTCCCCTGGCTGGGCTGAACCTCCATGGCGGCGCTGCAAGCAGCGCCGCCATGGGGATTCCGACCCCCTTCGCGCCAGCCTGTTTCTGGCGGTTTTGACCGCCAGGAACAGGATGGCGGGAACGGGTGTTGTGGGGCCCCTGGGGGCCCCCTAACAGGGCCCCAGCATGATTTTCACTGTCTGCATAGCAGACAATGAAAATCGCGACGGGTGCAACTGCACCCGTCGCACCCCTGCAACACCGCCGGCTCCATTCGGAGCCGGCCTCTGTGTTGCAGGGCCTTTCCCGCTGGGCCGGCGGGCGCTCCCCTGGCGGGCGCCCGCCGGCCCAGCGGGAAAGTCAGAATGGCCTCCGCGGTCTTCTGTCAGAATGACCCCCATAGTGATCTTTTTATCGCCATGAAAAAAGGGCTGTAGAGATACGGGTGAGGTCACCATAGGCAGAAAGAGATGCAAAGAAGCCTATTAGGTTTTTGGGAAATTATGAATCATCTCTTTTTTGATGGGATGGCTAATAGTGCGTTAGAGTGTGTGCTAAACCCGGACATATGGTTGACCCACTTTAATGGGATTTCTGGGAGTCGGACATCTGAGCCCCTGGATAATAGCTTGGATAAGCCTCAGGTGATTATGATTTAGTCTTTAAAGAAGATGAAATTACTAAGGCAAGAGCAGTTACTTATAAAGAGAGGGCCCCAGGCCAGATGGAGTACTAGCAGATTTGTAGAAGACGGACCCAGTAAGTGGGCCAAAATTCATACTCATATTTTGAAAGCTGCCTATAAAATAGGTATTTGAGCTTCATGGTGTAGACCAACAATTATTCCTGTTTTAAAGAAGGGAGTTGGAATGGACCCTAGATGTTATAGGCCCATTTGCTTAATAGACTCTGGGGGTCATTACAACATTGGCGGTAAAAGGCGCTTACCGCCGTGCAGAAGACCGCCAATACACCGCTGCGGCCACGGAATTCCGCCACAGCTATTATGACCCACAGCTCGGAATACGCCAACACAACTCCGCCACACCAAAGGTCAGTGATAAACTGGCGATAACAAAACCTCCACCTCCACTCCAACAGAAACATGCCCATGCTATTACGACCCACGAATCCACGCGGCGGTCTTTCAACCGCGGTATTCCATTGGCGGTACACACCACCGCGCTCAAAATACACACACATCTCCAAAACACCACCACATTGAACAATTACAAATACACACACCTGATACACATACACACACCACTACCACACACCCAATACAATATAAAACACACACCCACATCACCCACAAACCCCTACGACCGAAAAATCACGAACGAAGGCCAGAGAGAGAGCACAGAATAGAAAACCCCATCACACAGAGGCACACAACACCATCACCCACACAACATCCACGCACCAAACACCACACACCACTACACATCACCACACTCATCACCACATACACCACCCCACACATCACACACACCACCCCATGTCATGCCAAAGACAGCCCCGCTTCTCCGAGGAGGAGCTCAGGGTCATGGTGGAGGAAATCATCAGGGTAGAGCCACAGCTATTTGGATCACAGGTACCGCACCCATCAATAGCCAGGAAGATGGAGCTATGGCGCAGAATAGTCGACAGGGTCAACGCCGTGGGACAGCACCCAAGAAATAAGGAGGACATCAGGAAGAGGTGGAACGACCTACGGGGGAAGGTGCGTTCAACGGTCTCCAGGCACAACATCGCAGTGCAGCGGACTGGCGGCGGACTCCCACCTCATCCCCCACAACTAACAACATGGGATGAGCAAGTCTTGACCATCATGCATCCTGGGGGCCTCGGAGGAGTCGGTGGAGGATGGGACACTGGTAAGTCAAATCTGAACTATCATATCCCCCACCCTACCTGCATGCTCTCACACACCCCCACACTCACACCCTCCCCTATCACTACAACTCCTCACTAATGTACTAATAACATAAACCACACATCCCAACACCAAGCCCTGCATGACACAACTAAGCATGGTCACCCCTCACTAAAGCATGCTCACTGCACATACCCAGAACAACCCCCTAACCATCATCACACAATCCCCCACACAGGAATGCTTGCACTGGGGTACACAGACACCCACCCATTGCACACCATCACACACACACATGCAATAATCATGCTCTTATGCCCCTGCAGGAACACGAAGGACCGTCACCACACCAGAGGGTCCGGACAACACCATTCCACCCCCAGAAGAGGCCCACAGTGACGATAGCAGCTCTGCCCTACTGGATCCTGATGACCAGCCCGGACCATCGTGGGCCTCGGGACAGTCGGTTCCCCTTGCACAGGCACAGCCCAACACTGACCTTCCACCCTCTGGTAACACCAGCACAGCACCCACCCAGCGGGCCCAAACCTCCCTACCCAGGACAGGTCAATCAGCGGTGTGTCCACCACTACAGGGAACCCAGGATAACCCACCACCCCAACAACAACAGGGACCTGGGGGCAGTGGTAGTGGGCACACGGTCCAGAGGACGGAGGCACAGGAACACAGGGGAACTGGGAGGGCTGCTGTGCAACAGGGGGCGGACAGGCCAAGGGAACCCACTCTCCACGAGGCCCTCTCCTCCATCATAGGAGCATACCACCACTCCCAGGAGACGATGGCCACGGTCCTGGCCAAGTTTCAGGAGACCCTGCGCCTGCAGGAGGAACAGTATTTGGGGTTCAGGGAGGAGCTCAGGACCATCAGCTCCGCCTTGGGCACCATCGTAGGGGTGCTGAAGGACATACAGCAGACCATGAGGGACCCCGTGGCACTCCAAGGGGCACCTGACACTAGCCAGGACGATGAACTGGCCACCACCTCCGCCGGCGCTAGTGGACAGGACGCCCCGCCACAGGACCAACACACCAGCACCCCACCCCCTGCAGACGGACCCTGAGATCCAGGAACAGGACAGAGCAAGATGGCAAGACCCCTGCCAGGAAATGAGACCACCCTGTTTGTCCTCCCAATGTACCACCTTGTTACACTGTCCATACTTAAACTGCCCCAGCTCCACTTCCAATGCCCAGATGGGCAGTGCACCTGTGAGACTAATAGACTGGACTCTGCCATGGACATTCCTCCACCATCACCCATCACCATTTTACCACCCCCTCCAATAATTAGCACTTCAATAAACACCCTTGAAACACAAAACAATCTGGAGTCAGTCTGTGATTTAGTAAATATGTATTATCAATCACAGTGTGATAATGCGTTTCCCATTGTAAGGCTAACATACCTATGTCGCACATCACAAGTCCTTGAAGGATGCAAGTAGATGACACGTTGGTAACCACACCTGTGGAACCGTAATGGAAAGGTACAATTCTGTTACCAAATAGTGATTGTAATCGACAAACAGGATAGAGGTAGATGTGTGAAAGTTAATGTAATATTTAACATGAAAATGTTCTCACCTGTGTGTCACTGGAAATATTGCTGTATGACTGACTCCCTGTTGTTGTTGTCTTCTTCCTCAGCTTCCTCCTCATCACTGTCCACAGGCTCCACAGGCTCCACAGCTGTAACAACACCGTCATCTGGATCATCCTCCTGCAGAAAAGGCACCTGGCGTCGCAAAGCCAAATTATGGAGCATGTATCAGGCGATGATGATCTCGCACACCTTCTTCAGTGAGTAGAATAGGGATCCACCTGTCATATGGAGGCACCTGAACCTGGCCTTCAGGAGGCCGAAGGTGCATTCGATCACCCTCCTAGTCCGCCCATGGGCCTCATTGTAGCGTTCCTCTGCCCTCGTCCTGGGATTCCTCACTGGGGTCAATAGCCAGGAAAGGTTGGGGTAACCAGAGTCCCCCAATAGCCATACACGGTGCCTCTGGAGTTGGCCCATCATATCAGGGATGCTGCTATTTCACAGGATGTAGGCGTCATGCATTGAGCCAGGGAACATAGCATTTACCTGCGAGATGTACTGGTCTCCCAAACAGACCATCTGGACATTCATTGAATGATAACTCTTCCTGTTCCTGTACACTTGTTCACTCCTGTGGGGGGGGACCAGAGCTACATGGGTCCCATCAATGGCACCTATGATGTTGGGGATATGTCCAAGGGCATAGAAGTCACTGTAGGCAAATCTGCCACCTCAGGGAAAATGATGTATCTCCTTACGTGTTTCAGCAGGGCAGACAGCACTCTGGACAACACGTTGGAAAACATAGGCTGGGGCATCCCTGATGCCATGGCCACTGTTGTTTGAAAAGACCCACTTGCAAGGAAATGGAGCACTGACAGCACCTGCACGTCAGGGGGGATTCCAGTCGGATGGCGGATTGGTGACATCAGGTCTGGCTTCAACTGGGTACATAGTTCCTGGATTGTGGCACGGTCAAACCGGTAGGTGACGATGACATGTCGCTCTTCCATTGTCAACAGGTCCACCAGCGGTTGGTACACCGGAGGATTCCGCCATCTTCTCAACTGTCCCAGCTGATGGTGCCTACGAAGGACAACAGCGAAGAATCACTCATTATTCCTCCAGGTATGTACCCACAGCTACACACAAGACTACACCACTCACAAAACCCTTCCTGTATGTGTGTTGAGTGTAGGCCTAGCTATGTGTGACGCAGAGGTAAATGAAGCCATGTGGGCCCCTGAAATGGCGGCTGTCTGACCTCTAAACTGGGACAATGGGATTGTGGGGTACCTGCGCTGGCGTTGCACACCGTCGCGGCAGGTGGTCGTAGACCGCAGCGCAATGCTGCATTGGTTAACATCGGACCCTATGGGTCCCAGGAGCCAATGAACAGGTGCGCCGGCGGTGATGATGCGAACCGCCGCGGACGTAACCACCGCGGACGTCACCGCCATTTTCTATCTGTTCAATCACTAGATACCTGACCTTCGACAGGAGAGGACCTACACTGCAAGTGCTGCTGTGACCTCGGTCTGGAAGCGACGATGGCTGCTGCGTCTGGGGAAAGGGCCCCTGCCTTCAATGCACAGGAGTTGGAGAAACTGGTAGACGGGGTCCTCCCCCAGTACACGCTACTCTACGGTCCTCCAGACCAACAGGTTAGTACACAGGGAGCACGAGGTATGGGCTAGGCCTGGGTGGAGAGGGCTGGTTGGAAGAGGGAAGGGGGCAGAGTTCATAGTACATTAATGCATGGGAATGAATGGGCCACATGGCCAGAGTAGGGAGGGGGCCACTCACAACGACGGTGCAGTTGTTAATGACTGTTCCTCTTTCCTTGTGCATGTCATGTAGGTCAGCGCCCACCAGAAGAGGGACATTTGGCGTGCCATCGCCAAGGAGGTCCGGACCCTGGGGGCCCACCAGAGACAGGGCACCCACTGCCATAAGAGATGGGAGGACATTCGCCGCTGCAGCAAGAAGACGGCGGAGGCTCAGCTGGGGATGGCCTCCCAACGTGGGAGGGGTGCCCGTCGCACCATGACCCCCCTGATGTTCCGGATTCTGGCGGTGTCCTACCCTGAGTTGGATGGGCGCTTGAGGGCATCTCAGCAGACACAAGGGGGTGAGTACACTCTCATTTTGCGGACTAGGCGTGCAGTGGAGGTGTCTGGGTGGGGGAGGTGGGCTGTGGGTGTCCCTAGGCCAGGGTGAGTTCGGTAGGCAAGGCCCCTCCGTAATGTAGGCCATGTGGCTCTCTACCCCACCTCAGCAGAGTGCCAAGTCGAGGTATAGTTGCCCCTGTGGCATCCATGTGCGCAGATGGCCACCATTGCCATGGAGGCCATATCCCAGGAATTGCATGTGCAGAGGGCAGGAGCATGGCGTAATGCAGGGGGCTGCTGTGTCTGTCTTGTCCGCCAACGGTAGTGGTATGCCATGCACTAAAACTCTCTTTCTTCTGTCTCCCCCCCTTTTTCTGCTCTCCCTGTCCTTTTGTACATCAGCATCATCAGGCGGAGGTACAGTGGCACCGGAGCACGAGGGAGCTGCATCCCACATGGTCATGGAGGGCCACACCACGGACTCTGAATGCACCAGTGGGACGGAGGGTGAGGGGAGCTTCACGTCGGCCACCGGATCACCAAGCAGTGACACCGACTCGTCCGCCGATGGGGGCTCCCTTGTGGTGGCGGCACCATCTGTGCACCCCACTTCTACAGGTACAGCTGCCACCTCCCCTACCAGCACCACCCTCCCAGCAGCCCCTCAGCGTTCGTCCCGTGCCCGCTCACCCAAGAGGGTGGGCATCACCTTCGCCCCAGGCACCTCAGCCCCTGCCACCCCTGCTGCCCTCAGTGAGGAGGCCATTGACCTCCTCAGGTCACTCACTGTTGGACAGTCTACCATTGTGAATGCCATCCAGGGTGTAGAACGAGAGTTGCAACACGGTAATGCATTCCTGGAGGGCATTCATTCTGGTCAGGATGTCCTTCAGCCAACTCTGCAATCTCTGGCCTCAGCACTGATGGCAGCCATTGTCCCTGTGTCTAGCCTTCCCCCTCCAACCTCCTCCACCCAGACCCAATCTCCTGTCCCCCAGCCCATCCCAAGCACACCTACACACAAGCATGCACACAAGTCAGCACACACAGGTAGCTCAAGCAAACATAGGCACCACACAACCCACAGGCACTCACGCAAGCCTCACCCACGTACAGACACAGCAACATCCACTGCCTCCACTGTGTCCCCCTCCTCCTCTTCTCCCTCCTCCCTCCCAGTCTCGTCTACACACACACCTGCATGCACCACATCTACAGGCACCATGAATCGCACAAGGAGACCCAGCACCACAAGCCGCTCACCTGCACTCACCACCTCCACTTCCATTTACACGTCCCCTGTGTCCTCTCCCAGAGTGTCTGTGACGCCCCCTCCCAAAGTACCCAAACGCCGGCAATCACTCACCCAACATCCATCCACCTCACGACAGCCTCCAGTACCTGCACCTGCACCCAAAACACCTAAAATGACACCTTCGACAACCACCTCCTCTTCCTCCACTCCCAGGCCCCCTCCAAGTACCCATCCCAGTGTTCATCAGAAACTGTCCCTCTGTAAAGTTGACCTTTTTGCCCCCCCTCCAATTCATTAGTCCCGTCTTAGCGCCTCAGCCAAAAAGCCTCCAATACCAGTGGTGCCTGTTCAAGGTTTGTGGAGTGCACCGGCCACCAGGGCAGGCAGTATGACCCGGAGCCAAGGCACTGGCAGCCCACCCCTGTAAAGGCTCTAAAATTGGAGAGTGGACGACGGGACCGTGTGAAGACTCCTGGTGGGAAAACAACTCACATGGGTTCCAAGGGGATTGGAGAGTCAGCTTTGACTCCACCAAAGGTGGGGAAGGGCCAAAGGAAGTCTGCCCAGCCTGTTGTGAGTGTCACGGCGGAGAAGTGCGCCATCATTTCCGGCGGTCGAGACACAACCGCCAGCACCATCGTCACTGGTCCAGAGACCACGCCAGAGTCATTGCCCAGGAGGGCCCTAGTCTCGTCACTGGTCAGGAGACCACCGCCAGAGTCACAGCCCAGGAGGGCCCAAGTATCGTCACTGGTCAGGAGACCACCGCCGGAGTCACAGCCCAAGAGGGCCCAAGTATCGTCACTGGTCAGGAGACCACCGTTGGAGTCACAGCCCAGGAGGGCCCAAGTATCGTCACTGGTCAGGAGACCACCGCCGGAGTCACAGCCCAGGAGGGCACAAGTATCATCACTGGTCAGGAGACCACCGCCACCGCCGGAGTCACAGCCCAGGAGGGCCCCGGCTGCCACAGCCCTGGTGGGCTATGATGGAATGTCATGCCACACACCAATGCCCAGTGTAGGGAACGTCATGCCACACACCAATGCCCAGTGTAGGGAACGTCATGCCACACACCAATGTCCGTACCAGAACCGCCATGGCAAAGCACCGCTGAACAGTCCTGAACCGCCATGTCGAAGCACCGCTGAACAGGGCAAAGACCGCCATGGCAAAGCACCGCTGAACAGTCCTGAACCGCCATGTCGAAGCACCGCTGAACAGGGCAAAGACCGCCATGGCAAAGCACTGCTGAACAGTCCTGAACCGCCATGTCGAAGCACCGCTGAACAAAGACCGCCATGGCAAAGCACCGCTGAACAGGGCAAGCACCGGGTAGGACTGAATAGACCACCACATCAGGCATCCTTATCCCATGTGCAGCTGGAACAGTGACAGGACAGGAACTTTCACGGGGAGACTCATCCAGTCTGGGCACCAGTCCCCCTCCAGAACCAGTGGAGACCTGCATCCACTCTGTCTGTCCTGCACAGGATGAAGCACTCTGGGCACCAGTCCCCCCCAGTACCAGTGGAGACCTGCATCTACTTGAGAGACTGTGGCTTTGCACTCCCCAGGATGGCACAGTGGGCAAGCCACCCACTGTAGAGACTTGAGAGACTGTGGCTTTGCACTCCCCAGGATGGCACAGTGGCCAACCCACCCACTGTAGAGACTTGAAAGACTGTGGCTTTGCACTCCTCAGGATGGCACAGAGGGCAAGCCACCCACTGTAGAGACTTGAGAGACTGTGGCTTTGCACTCCCCAGGATGGCACAGTGGGCAAGCCACCCACTGTAGAGACTTGAGAGACTGTGGCTTTGCACTCCCCACGATGGCACAGTGGGCAAGCCACCCACTGTAGAGACTTGAGAGACTGTGGCTTTGCACTCCCCAGGATGGCACAGTGGCCACCCCACCCACTGTAGAGACTTGAAAGACTGTGGCTTTGCACTCCCCAGGATGACACAGTGGTCAAGCCACCCACTGTAGAGACTTGAGAGACTGTGGCTTTGCACTCCCCACGATGGCACAGTGGGCAAGCCACCCACTGTAGAGACTTGAGAGACTGTGGCTTTGCACTCCCCAGGATGGCACAGTGGCCACCCCACCCACTGTAGAGACTTGAAAGACTGTGGCTTTGCACTCCCCAGGATGGCACAGTGGGCAAGCCACCCACTGTAGAGACTTGAGAGACTGTGGCTTTGCACTCCCCAGGATGGCACAGTGGGCAAGCCACCCACTGTAGAGACTTGAGAGACTGTGGCTTTGCACTCCCCAGGATACATAAATGGGCATGGAGCCCCGTCGTGGATCTGGCTTTGCAGTCATCCGGCTGAGGTGCCCCCCTTCCCTTCCCCCTGAGGTGCCTGTAGTATTTCTATCTGATTCCCCTGGCAGTGTTCTCTCCGATTGTGGTCAGGTATCCTTTGTGGGCCTCGCCCATGCATTTTTGGACTGTTGGTGCACGGACATTGTTGTGTACATATCTGCACTACTTCTCGTACTGTATATTATTATGACTGATTTTCATATATATCTGTATATTTTTGTATGACATGTATAGTGCCACATTACAATGTTTGATCGAATTTCGCTTTGTCTTTTCATTCTTCCGGGGGGATTGTAGGTTGTTACTGTGATTTTTGTGAATGCATTGGTGTGTTTGTTGTATAATGTGAGGTTGGGGGTGTTTGGTGGGTGTCCCCCTAACTTTTGCCTCCCCCCTCCCCTATGTCGTAGGTGCAGTACTCACCGCTGTCTTCGGCGCCTACGTAGATGATGGTCGTAGAGGAGCAGAAAGACAAGGGCAGGGAGTATTTGGAGTTCCGGGTCCATGGAGTCCTCGTTCCTCGTGGGATGTGTTCAGGTGAGCGTTTTCCCATTGCCAAAGCTGTTTCCGCCGTGTTTTTATCCACGGTGAAACCGCCCCGGAAAAGGTGGCAGATTGGCAGGTTGTGATACTATGGGCGGTACATTGTCTTCCGCCTGCCTGTTGGCGGTGACCGCTGCGCTGCTTGTCTGTACCGCCGTGGCGGGCGGTGTGTTAAAGTGCCTGTCTTTGTTGGCGGTTTCCGCCACGGTCAAAATTCAATTTTTTTTACCACCGGCCTTTTGGCAGTTTTACCGCCGCTTTAACACCTTCCGCCAGGGTTGTAATGACCCCCTCTGTGGTTAAAGTCATGGGGAGAGTGATCATCTAGGATATCTACCTGGTTGTAACAAAATGAAGTCACCTTGAATTTACAGCACAGGTTTAGATCAGGGAAGGACATGCTCCACCAATGTCTCAATTTATAGCTGATTATAGAAAAATTCACAGGAATTAAGGGAGGTATGTCACACCTTACCTTCATAGACTTAATATCAGCATTTGACAGAGTAAATAGGTTGAACCTTTGGCCTCTCCTTATCAATATGAGCATGGTCCCTATAATTAATGATTTGCATGGCCTACACTAGGACATCTCGGCTGTGATGAGGTATAACAGGAATGGGAGTCTCTCTCCCATTTTGTAGTATGCAGGGGGTCAGACAAAGTTGATTATTAGCCCCACTAATGTTTAAACTATATATAAACAAGTTGTGTCCCATGTTATTCTCAGCTAATCAAGACATTCTCCACATGGGCTCATATTTAATTCCTGCGCTCTTATATGCCGACAACGTTGTACTGCTGGCATGAACAGAGGTGGGACGGCAGTATCTTCTTAACAACTTTGTTGATTTTATTAATTTCCTTAACTTAAGTTCTAATTACACAAATCTCAAAAGTCCTAATACTGAGCTCTACTTAGAAGTGGTAACAGTAACTCTTAGAAGAACTAGGCAGAATCTTCTACACTGGTCATTAACAGCCACAGGGGTGTAACACAATAGCAAACCTGGGACCATGCAGCTGTGATAGTTTTTCTTCCCAAGACATTATGCACTTTGTTATTTGTTATTATTATCACTTGATACAACAATTGTATATTCTTCAACTGCTAAATGGGATGGGTTTTGAACATGCAAGACCTGTCCTATTATATTTACAGATGTTGTCAAATGCATTAGTGTGTTTTTTTTTTTTTTTTTAAGTTTGAGTTTATTCAAAATAGATAGATCACCAAAATAATGAAATAGGACGGGAAACATGATTGCATTGAGAACATTAGTTTCAAAGATAGTAAGGAATATGAGGGAACGAGGGGAAGGAGGGAAGGGAAAAAAGTATGCATATGGCAACTGGTCATCAATAAGTTATAACATTAGAATAATATGCATGCAGTAACCAGAAATAGTGGGGTAATGGGTAATAAACCTAAAGAGGTTTCTGGGTCTCGTCAGGAGGTAAGAAGATCTTTTTGCAAGTAAACTAGATCTGGATAAAAAGGCAGTAATTGTGAGCCATATCAAATCTTGCTATGTAGCTACTGAATGGGGGTAAAATAGTTAGTGTGAAGTGTATGATTCAAGAATATAGCACACTATTAAGATTGAAAGGTGACAGCATGCACATGTTTCCAGTTAGATGTAATCAAATGTAAGACAACAGCTAGCATTAGATCTATAACTTTGTGACCTTGAGCATTTTCAACCCAAGCAGGGGCAAGAGAGCCTAGCAAAATATTTGAAAAGAAAAGGGAATATTAACTTTAAACATGTTGGTAATTTGATTCCAAACTCTTCCCCCGAACAAATAAATTTTAGGACAGTCAAAGAACATGTCTTTTAAGTTAGCAAATGAGGAGTGGCATGACCACCAAGATGCATTTGAATCAGAAGAAATCGGTATATGAAAAAGGTGTGAGCACAAGCGATGGTAAGTGGAAAATATTGATTGTAGATTATTGGCAGATCTGGTGGATGTATGAATTTTTGTCCAAATGTTGTCCTTTAAACTAATGGGCTAGAAATCTAGGAAATCTGCTTCCCATGTTTGTTCAACTTTCATTTCTGATCTTTCTGTGGAATTGTATTTGGTAGATTATGGAGTCTTTGGGTTTAGTAGTTAGTAATGTGAATAGTGCGGTTGAATCTGTGGGAGGATGAGGTGTTAGTGACTTATAGTGTAACTTATACTGATTCTTAAATGATAAGGGCAGAGAGAAAGTAGCCGTGAGTGCTGCTGAGTAGGGTAGACTTTGATCTTTATCAAAAAGTTGATGTACCTAGTGATTTCCAGTAGATCAAACGATTATTAATTTGGATGTTGTGATTGTGCCAGAGAGATTGTTGAAGAAGATTAGGAAGAAATGTATGACTGAAAGACTAGAGGATTGATAAAATACAATGTGAGTAGGTGATAACAGGTATGCTTAATTGAGAAATGCGAGTGGTAAAAGATAGTATTTCCTAAAAGGTGAAAGTAGCTCTTATGGATTTTTCTAATAGAAGCCATAGTGGAGTATTGGAGGGATAAGAGTGATGAATCCAAAGAGTAGCTTCTTTTAATGAAAAAGCATAGTGATAGTGTCTGAAATCTGGGAAATTGAAGCTTCCTTCATATTTGGTTTTCCTTAACGTTGATGGTGCTCTTCGAGATTTCTTAACTTTCCGTAAACATTTGGATAATGTGGAATCTATTTTGTTAAAAAATGAGTTTGAGATCTGAGTTGGTATCATAGAAATTGAGAATCGAATAATAGGAGATGAAATTGAGCCTAATCTACTGCACCAGGAGAGAAATAATGGGTTCCACCTGATAATTGTGTCACTAATGTGATATTGATATGATCAAAGATTAATTTGACAGTGTTTTTTATATCACCGGTGAATTACAGTCCCAAATATTTTAGTTTAGAGGGTTGCCATGTGAACTCATCAGAGTTAAACTGTTGTTTGGTGCAGCTGATATTTAACAAGAATAAGAAAAAAGTGAGACTTGTTCCATAAAGGCTGCAATGGAGGAAGAAGGGTTGGAGCAAAATAAAAGAATGTGGTCTGCATAAACTGAAAATGTAATGTGATTTTTTCCAAGTTGAAGGCCAGAATACCAAAATTAGTATCTCATAATAATCTGATTTAATGTGACCAGTTTGTTAACGAGAGCAGTGAGAGCAAGAGAAAGGCCACTAACATTGGTGGAAGGATCAAAGACATATTGATATTTTGTGTAGAGTAGAAATTTATGATTTTAACAAATCGAATAAAGAATATCTGACTGACTGACTGACTCCCACACAATGGGAGAAAACATTATTTTTGAGAAACAAAACACATGTTAAAAGTTTGGCAGTGCGGTCATTTTGACTGTACTGTCCGTTAAACTTTTAATATATTGACAGGATCCACCATATTTAGAGTTGTCTTCAGGGATCACAGTTGGACAACTTCACATTTGCAGAACCCTTGGTATGGTGGTAGTAAAGTACGTCCCTCTACAGACAGAGTTACCCTACTTGCCAAACTCTAAATCAGCCCCTGCAAATTGAGGTACAAAAATTGAATGTTTGCACAGATTATTACTTATGTATAAATTGGGGGAAAGATGACTGATAAATATATATTTTTCACATTTATAATGAAAAGCTGCAGTGAAATGTGTTTCAAATCATGCCCAAAAGTGATATTTATCCAAGGTGCCCTTTTATAGAACTACAGTATGTGTTTGACACCTTTATTAAATTGACACTGTCTTTCATGCATTACCTAATATCTATTTGATCAATGCACCTTGTAATTCCACGAGGATTCATTCAGACTATAATACAAAATGACTCTAAATAATTCTATAGATATTGAAAGAGGGACTATTTAAAGGTGTATGCGTCCTGATCAATTTTTAGGACAAGTTGCTTAGCTTCTTTTTATTTTAACAAGGTCTTGTAAGAACTATTGTTATGATCAATTTTACATATCTTGCCCAGAACAATTTGCAATTAAATCTTTGAAAATATATCGAGAAAACATTTGTGGAGAAATGAATGTATGGAGGATTAGAAGAAAGTATCTGTATTTTACCTATCAGTATCAAGGCAATTTTATAGATTTCACTTGATAGCTTGATGTGCTTCTCAGATGATGCTTCTCAGATGATCCAGAATCCCTCATTTGTAGTTCTATGCAGGAATTAACCTCTTCACTGCTAAGCCTTTATCCCCTCCTGTCCTAAGCTTTTGTTTTGGCTATTTAGGGAAGTTCAAGCTTTGGCCCCCATAACTTTTTGTCCACATACACTATCCACGCCAAATCCTTTTTTACCAACATCCTGAAGATTCTAAAGGTTGCAGGGTTTGTGGATACCGTGAAATAGGCCAAAATACAGCTAAAATGTGTGTTTTTTGAGAAAATGGCATCAATGAAGAGTTTACAGTGCTAAGATCATCATCTTCCCAGATTTCAGAAACAGACAGACTAGAATCAGAAAACCACATTTTCCAACACAGTGTTGCCATTTTACTGGGATAAATACAATTGTTCCTATTTGTTGTGCTTTTATCCTCCTTCCAGTTAGTGACAGAAATGGGTATGAAACCAATGGTGGATCCTGCAAAGCTATAGATTTCCGAAAAGTAGACAAAATTCTGAATTAGCAAGGGGTTATATGTGTAAATCCTTTAAGGTTTTTCAATAGAAAGTAACAGTTAAAATAAAAAGATATTGATATTGAGTTGAAAAAACAGCCATTTCTGTCTACACTTTCATCTGTAACTTTTTCCAGCTATGGCACACTTTCAAAAGCAATATAGCGTTATGTCCACAGGACCCTTCTTGTTGGGGGGGATACATAAGGCTTATAGGTTCACCAAGAGCCCAAGATACTCAGAGCCAATAAATGAGCTGCACCTTGCAATGGGTTTCCATTGTGTACCAGGTATTCGGTAATTCTTTTGGTAAAATGTAAAGAGTGAAAAATAGGTATCAAGGAAACCTATGTATTTCCGAAATGGACACAAGATGTGGAGTTTAGAAGCAGTGGTTATTTGCACATCTCTGAATTTAGGGGTACCCATATTAGTATGTGAATTACATGGCATTTCTCAAACTGACTTCTTTCTTACACACTGTCTTACATTTGGAAGGCACTAATGCAGAGAACCTCAGTTGTTAATAACACTTGTTCTGCTATTCTTTGTTCCCATAAGTCTCCTGATAAAAATGTTACCTCACTTCTGGGGTAGGCATAGTGCCGGCGACAGGAAATGCCCCAACACGCGACATTGACACATCACATTTTTACATTGAAAACTGAAGCATTTTTTGCAAAGTGCCAACTGTGGATTTTGGGCTCTAATTCAGTCGGCACTTAGGGAAATCTAGGGTGCTGTTGATGTGATCCCACACATAAATGTGAGGAAAATATGATTTTATAGCTAAATTTGTAGTTTGCAGGGGATATTAGGTAAGAAAATATTGGTTGATCCACACAAGCCACACCTTCCTGGATTCCCGCAGGTTTCTGCTTTTCAGAAATGTCTGGGTTTAATAGGTTTCCTCAGATGGCTGCTGAGCCCAGCTCCAAAAACGCAGGTGCCCCCTCACAAAAACAGGTTACTGTGATAATTTTGATGTGTCTACGTTGAGTTTTTGGCCCTTCCCTGTTGCGGGCACTTGGCCCACCCACAAAAGTGAGGTAGCATTCCTATCAGGAGACCAAGGGGTATGCTGGGTGTTAGAAAATGTCTGGTTTATTTATGTTTCTGAAAGTATATAGCACAGAAATGCAAGGAAAATGTGTGAGTTAGTCACATTGTGAGGTTTACAGAGCACTGTGGGTAAGAAACCTTTTTGGGATCAGTGGGAGGCACACCACCCTGTACTTCCCTGAGTGTACCGTTTTTTAACATATCTGGAGTAGGTAGAATTTCTGTGATGTCCCAAACACTCATAATGTGAAAATAAACACCCTTACGTTTTGTTAAAAAAGCCCTCACCCACCAATCTAATTGGTGGCATGCTTCTTTGTTGGGGTCCCACCCAGGACACCTAGCTTGTCAGGGGTGTGCTTTGATGCCTGATTAAAGTGGAGCATGCTTTTTTCATGATAACATGTACATACTGGTTGGATTTGGCATGAGGGTGAGGGATGGTTCAATATATAACATTTTACTAACAAAAGAATTCATAAAATTGAAATGCTCTGTTAAAAAAACTAGCTGAACCAATGACTCACAGCTCATGAGCTGTAAAGCCACGACAAGGCACAACTGCTTAACAGACCATTCAAACTCCTTTCAAATGTGACACAGACAAGATCTTTCACCCCACCAGCTGCAAGCCCAGCTCATAACAACATTCACAACAATAATGTAGAGACAATATACACCCTGGCACAGAATAACAGAAAGCACAATTATTACTGCACAACCATATATTCATAAAATACACACATATACAGTTGGATTTGGCACAAGGGTGAATGAAGGCTCAAGAGTATGCATTTTATAAACAAGAGAGTTCACAAAAATGAAATGCACTGTTAATAATTCAAAAGGTTAAAAAACTGAACTAAAGTCTCACAGTTTGTGAGCTGTAAAGTTGCTTCAAGGCACCAACTGCTACAGTTCATTCACACGCCTTTCATACGTGACACACACAAGACCATTCATGACACCAGCTGTGGGCCCAGCAGATTACAACACTCACATCAACAAACAGTGCCATGCAAGGGCCCACCACTTTCATATTCCCACATGCCTGGCACAGCAATCACACCAGCTGATGGAGTGTGTGGACTGGTGTTTGGGTAGCAGTGTGTGTAGTGACCAACAGCAAGTCACTACTCACACACCACCAACCAAGCACCAGCTCACAGACTGCTAGCCAAGAGCTGGCCATTGCACACTACCAGCCAACTGCCAGGCCACACACATCGCCAACCATTACCAACCAAGTGCCAGTCTATGCACAACACCATCATATCTACAGAGAGCGACTCCTCCTTCGATGGAAGCTCCCTGGTGGTGGCGGACACCTCTGTGCCCACCTCAACAACAGGTAAAGTGCCAACCCCCCTACCAGAACCGCCCTCCCAGCAGCCCCTCAGCGTGTTTCCCATGCCAACTCACCCAGGAGGGTGGGCATCTCCTTCGCCTCAGGCACCTCAAGCCCTGCCCAAGTCAGCCCTGCTGCCCTCAGTGAGGAGGCTATTGACCTCCTGAGATCCCTCACTGTTGGGTAGTCAACCATTCTGAATGCCATTCAGGGTGTCGAGAGGCATTTGCAACAAACAAATGCATACCTGGAGGGCATTCACTCTGGCGTGGCAGCCCAACAGAGAGCATTTCCGGCTCTGGCCTCCGCACTGATGGCAGCCATTGTCCCTGTCTCCAGCCTCCCCCCTCCACCTTCCTCTACCCAGTCCCAATCCCCTCAACCTCAACCTATCCCAAGCACACCTTCGGACCAGCATTAAACCAAATCAACATAAAGAAGTGGCTCAGGCAAACACAAGCACCGCACATCATCCCACAGGCACTCACACAAGCACCATCCAGAAGCAGACACTCCAACATCCACTGCCTACACTGTGTCCCCCTCCTCCTCCTCGTCCACCTCCCTCCCAGTAGCGTCTCCACTCACACCTGCATGCACTACATCCTCATCCACTACTTCCATCACTAGCACGCATATCACTACACGCCCCTCACAGGCAGTCACCACCCCCACTTCCATGCACACGTCCCCTGTGTCCTCTCCCACTGTGTCTGTGACCCCTCCTCCCAAAGTACACAAACGCAAACACACACACACACCCAACAGCCATCCACCTCACAACAGCATCCAGCTCATGCACCTGCACCCAAACACAGCAGACTGACAGCTCCTACAGCCACTCCTTCTTCCTCCACTCCCAAACCTTCACCCTCTTCCCACCCCAGTGTCCCTAAGAAGCTTTGCCTTGTCACCCTTGACCTATTCCCTACCCCTCCCCCCCACGTCCTTTACCTCGGGCTAGGGTGGCCAGAACCCACCCCAGCACCTCAGCCACAAAGTCCACGTCTGCTGGGGTTTCTGAATCTCTGAGAGGCTCTAAGGAGGCAGCCGTCAGCCCAGCCAGTGTGCCACCAACACCTGCCAAGGACAAGAAGGTTCTGCCACCATGAAAGGGCAAAAAGGGGAGAGCATCCAGCAAGGAGAAGGAGGCACAACCAGCCAGCAAGGCCAAGGCAAGGACTCCAGCTGGCAGAAGCAAGGAGGCACCACCATCTGCCAAGGGCATGAAGGGTAAAAAAACACCAGCCAGGGCACTTCAGCTGTCCGAGGCTGCAGGAGAAGGGCTGGAGCCTCTCCCTCCACCGGCAGCACCGCCAGCAGCACTGCCACCTGGACTGCGGCCAGTACCGCCACCTGCACTGTGGCCACCACTGCCAGCTGCCCCGCGGCCAGCACCGCCACCTGCACCGCAGACAGCAGCACCACCACCAGCAGCACCGACCCCAGTGGGCAGCCGTCCGAGGTTGCAGGGGAAGGGCCGGAGCCTCCCCCCTCCACTGGCAGCATCGTCAGCTGCACCTCGGCAAGCACAGCCACCTGCACCATCGCAAGCACCGCCGTAAGCAGCACCGCCACCAGAAGTAGCAGCCCCATTGGGCAGGCGTCCGAGGCTGCAGAGGAAGGGCTGGAGCCCCCCCCACCACTGGCTGCACCGCCACCTGCACCGCCACTGCAACCACTGTACAGCCGCCACCGTCGGCGGATGGAATGTAGTCATGCATCCATGGTTTGTCATGCATCCTGCCCACAGAAAACCACCCTCTTGAGAGACTGTGTCCTTGCACTCCCCAGGACCAAGCAGTGGGCAAACCACCCACTTGAGAGACTGTGGCTTTGCACTCACCAGGACATCGCTGTGGGCATGGAGCCCCTCCAGGAGCAGTGGCGTTGTACCATCTTCCGGCTGAGGTGCCCCCCCTCCCTGTCCCCCTGAGGTGCCTGTGTGTTTTCGACCTGATGCCCCTGCAGTGTTCTCTCCGTATTGAGGCAGGAGTCAAGTGTGGGCTTGGTCTATGTGTTTTGGTCCAGTGGGCCACGGACATTTTGAGTGGACATTGTCCCGCCTTTTGTACATATTGTATATTTTCTAAATACTGTTTTTGAATTATTAACGCATTTCTGACAATTTCTAATATAACTCAATTGCTTTTGTCCTTGCGTTATTCCAGAGGGTTATGGGGTGTATATGTAATGTTGATGCATGTGTTTGTGTGTATGGTGTTGGGGGTGAGGGTGGGGGTAGGGGTGTTGCGTCTTGCGTGTGTGTGTCACTCTCCTTTTCCTCCCCCCTCCCCTATGTGCTAGGTGCAGTACTCACCATGGTCGTCGTCGCCGCCGCCGTTGGTACTCCTTGTATATGAGTTGAAACACCAGCATGGGGAAGACCTGCAGCTCAGGCTCCATGGAGTCCTGGTTCTTCCTTGAGTGTCGAGAGGTGAGTGGTTTCCGCTGTGCTTTTGAAGGTGTTGGTTCCACCCCGGAAAAGCTGGTGGATGGGCGGGTTGTAATGGGGTGGGCGGTACATTGTCTTCCGCCTGGCTGTTGGCAGTTTGTTGCTACTGCCGGGGCGGTTGGAGTGTTAAAGTGGCTGTCTGTGTTTGTCTGCGTTGGCGGTTTCCGCCGTGGTCATGATTCCATTTTTGTTACCGCCGGCCTGTTGGCGGTATTACCGCCACTTTAACACCGACAACCAGGGTTGTAATGAGGGCCTATGTCCTTATAAACTATACTGTGCTCAGATTCAATATGTCTTGGAGGGAACGTTAAATCTAGGATTATTATTGAATTCCATCAGCATCATTAATGCAGGAAATTGGTTCAATAGTATTTTAAACAAGTTGTGTAGGAG
Source organism: Pleurodeles waltl (assembly GCF_031143425.1). NCBI lineage: Eukaryota > Metazoa > Chordata > Amphibia > Caudata > Salamandridae > Pleurodeles > Pleurodeles waltl. The sequence continues at coordinate 837,787,748 of NC_090437.1, forward strand.
GTGGGGAGGTCGTATTTTAGCAACTATACTTAATTGTTTAGGAAAATAGCAACTTGTCTAATTGGGTGACAGATTGTTCATTTTATTTTTTTAATGATGTATTTGTCGACATTTTTATCTAATGAATCGTGTTGTGCATCTTTCAAATAAAACAATGAATATATACAGCATGCCTCATACGATCTGCTCTTTATGCTTGGTGATATATATTTTGAATATTTTGATATTTTGTTATGGTCATGGACAAATTATGGAATAAAATTTGCAGGTGTAATCAATGGTCTGACTACAAAGGTGTGGTGTAATTGTGTGGTTTCTTTCTTTTAAAACTGATCATTTTTGAAGTTATTAAAGAAGAGCTTATTATACTCCTGTTGTTTTAATGTTTTGATTTACAGTATTTTACACTAAGACCCACATTTCAGAGTTACTACATTTAGGGGTACTGATAATGGTTGTTTTATTCCTCAAGTGTCACCATACCTAAATTTGGGAATAACGAGGGGAATAACATGGCGAACTCTTAAATAGTGAGTTCAAATCCACTTTTTTTTTCTCCTTCAAGGTAGTACTATGTCCAAACCCATTTACTACCTTAGGCAGGCATTAAGATGATGCTCCCATCAAAAGCAATGGCTCTCCCTGTGCTTTGATGCATTACCTACATAATGTATGGTACTAATCCTGAAAAGCGCCACATTAGCGCCATAAATTATGATGCTAATGTGGACAAACCGCCATAGTGTGCCCTATTGCAAATAGGGCACACACAATGGGGCACTAGAAAAGTGGCGCATCATGAATGATGTGTCACTTTTGCATGAATATGTCCCTTAAAGTCATGACAAATTCTAAATGGATTTATCAAGAGGTGCCAACATTATTAGAAAATGATCATTTTTTCCCATCTCCCTGTTATTCAGCCTTATCAAAGGGTGCCAAAGTTATTAGAAAATGAATATATCTCCCTATAACTATGCCCATTGTGATGGGTATACATGAAACCCAACATATCATAAGTAAGTTAAACATTGCAAGCATTTGCCACATTCAATGCAGATATATGAACTCAGACTAAAGATATTAGCACATCATTTTTTATGACACCACTTTAACTGTACCCTACTGTTATCGGATCTCCCTACTACCAGAAGTCTCTGTGTTCAGTTTAACTTGCCATCAGCCTGTACAATGTCTTAGAGATTCGTTAAACAGTGCCAAAATTGGCAGCAAAGAAACACTTTTTAATCCCTCCCCATTTATCTCTGTCCCATTTAATGGATTTGGATGAAACTCAAAACATCATGAAATGTTGCCCTGTTTTACATCTTGTAATTCTAGGAATGTTGCCTTGCGAAAAAAGAGTTGTTCTGAGGAGCTGAAAAAGTAGAGTTGCTCTCGGGAGGTAGCTGTTAGTTGCTTTTGCCACTTTTTTCCTGTGCTTTATCATTCTTCTCTTCTAATACGATTCACCTGTTTCTGGAGAATGCTTCTCCCTGCGTCTTTCCCACACGATGTTGCCTTCCTTTCACACCACTCTAGATTACAAGTTAGTGCTGATACGGATTGATTGTGTCCATATTTTTATTCAAAATCCTGTTATGCCTTTGAGGTTCAGTTATATTTATGTGTGAATAATGAAGGCAATATTCATAATGGAAATGTCACCGCATGAGGAAATGCTTATGCATGAGTAGCAGTAACAGGGTAATTACTAAAATTGCAATTGATCTTTTTCAGTTTTCAATACAGGACCTGTTACGGTAATAGCAAAGAGAAATGTCAGTTTGAAAAATAGTTTTTTGGGCAATCACGTATTATGAATACAAGTCACTACAGAAAAATGTAAAGGGACAACAATATTTATTTATATTGTAAAACAATGTGTAAACTTTTTTTAACATCACATTTAGCTTTTCAGATTTTTCATTTATTAAACAGAGCTTTACAACACATACAAAAAATGTAGTATAATCATACCTAAGTATTACAATACAAGACAGAAACGAGCTCATGAAAGTTAGGAATTTCATTCTGGTGCATTGTCCCCGATAGGCAGTTACACAGCCGGGGCTCCTCCACAATGATATAGGAGCATCGCCCCACTGACTTAGAGCCAGTAGCTAAAAATTCAACTATATTTCATTATTCCTTTATTTTTTAGCTGCTGGCTCTGAGCCAGCATGTGCAAGGATGGGCGGGCATGGGCCATGGAATAGAGGAGGAAGAGGAGTGGAGTGCTTGTTTGTTTAGCCGGCCATCTTAGGCTGGCCAAACAGGAATGCAGACTTAGGTTTGTACAACTCAGCTGTATTTGAAAGCCGGGTTGGAGAAACAGCACAGACTCCCTGTGCCTGAGTGAGTGGTAAATCAGCCCGCTAAGGCCCATCCCTGTGCTGCTCTTATGCTTGGTAGTAGCATGAGATCAGTGAAGTGATTGCACAGGGAGTCTCTGAAGCTGCTGGGACTAGGAAGAGGAGCACAAGGCGGACTACAGCAGCAGGTAAGTTTTGTTTATTTTTAATATTAAACTCCCCCCAAGTCCCTCACACACCCCCGCTCACTCCACCCCCCCACTACTTTTCAATTGCGTCAGCTGCCACTGTGCTCTTCTAATATTCTAAGCGTCTGGAGCTGAAATTACTGTGTAGACTCTAAACCCAATAATTCTGAGTTTAGATACACTGGTCCAGATCTTCAGAATTGAGCTGAGGTGGGCTGCAGACAGCTACTATCCTCTGCCTGTGCTCTAAAGGCAGCATGAAGAGATTTACAAACACTCTACCTTTGCCTGCTCTAAACTCACCCTGCCCCAAATGCTTCCCTACCACATCTTACGTCTTTAAATATAACACCTAGACATTTATCACCTTCTCTAATGATGCTAAAAACAGCGCAATGAAATCTAGTAAATCTCACTGCACCATTTTTCTGGGCCTCCCTACGTGGGAATACCCTCCTTGCATACATTATGCCTGACACAGACATAATGTGGCTCAAGGGTTTACAAAATGGCACAATGCTTGTATCGCACCACTTTGTAAATATGGTGCATGGGAAATAACACCTTACCACCACAGTTGGGTAAAAAAATGTCACAAATGTGACACAAGGTGGTGCTGAGGCATCATAATTATGCCCCTAAATGTTTAAGTATTCTGTGTTGAGGTAAGCCAAAAGTATGGATCCAGGGTTTCATGCAGTTCCGACTGGGAGTGTAAGTTTAAAGAGGTGGTCAGAAAAGCATGGATTTGATTGACACCTTCTTGGCTCAAAAAGAAAGATGATCTATATATTGTGTAGTCAGATGTACATTTAGACTGCCTGTGATTATCTGGTCTTGACCAGCCAGTTCCATAATTTAACACTGTAGCCTGTCACCTTGTCAGTTGTTCTTCTCTATTCTCTTGTTGTCTGCCATCATCATGCTATAGTGCTTAAGTCCTGACAGTGCCTTGCTAGCCGAGAGCTCAAGAGACTCAGAGATGTACAGTTAGACACTTAACTTAGGTTTTGTACTGGCTTTCACCTTGTATTTGAGGTATGTAGTTGAAGTATTTGTTTGCTCCCTGAGTATTTCACCCTTGTTTGAAGGCCTAGCATATGGATTGTACAACAGCAACATCATCAGAGCACGTCATCATAGATCAATCAAGGCAAATTGACTTTACCTAATCCCTAAAAACCTGTATGGACAAGCTAAAAATGATTGACCAAGCACTGTTTTAAGAGTCACTTGAATTAGGTCATGGCATTTTTTTCGAACCTCGATAGCTAAATTTTTAAGTTTAATACTGGGTATTTTTCAATTATATTTGCATACTCAGTTTATTTTTGTGCTTTAATCATAATGTTTAAATGTGCTAATAAATGTTCACTCACCATTTTATTACTGCCATGCAAAAGTCAAGTTTCATATCACTACCACTGATATTAGAACAAAAAATCATTGTTTACTACGAGTAAACAATGTTTTTTGGTACAGAAGAACAAACCTGTTATGAATCACAAGTTCTCATCAGTGATAGTTTACCTCACTTCATGAATTTAATCCCTCACATTAAAAAACAAATGCATAAAGAAAATACCATGCCTCAACCCATTTACCCAAATGTAGAGACCTCTGACTCTGGTGAGTCTTGGATCGTCCTCTCTCAAAAATAGTAATAAAAAGTTGATTACACTCTGCAAATCTGCATACTATATATTACAGTTTAAGTGCATGTATCTCACAAAATGAAGTGGTACAAAAACCCATATATGTAGGAAACTGGATTCTAGTTGCAGAACCCCCTCTGCCTGGTTTATGATGCAAATTTGACTGAAGTGCACTGGGTTCCTGCTAATCAAGTCCTCAGTGCAAGTGTTCATTCCCCAAAAAGAAGACCACTGGTCACTTGATCCACAAGTGACAAGGTCTTTAGCACATTTGCCAAGTCTCTAGTAAATGGTAACTCTGGTACCTAGGGCATAGAAACCAAAGAGGGCCCCTAAGATCTGCAGCACAACTTGTGCCACTCTAAGGGAGGTTTGCCACCAGATTCAAGCTAGCCTGGCTGATGAAGGGTGATACCCTGAAACTGGTCCCAGGATGCTTGTTTCTGGTCCAGGAAAGACATGGCCTGGCAGTTCGGGCTGGACTGTTCCCATGAGGAACAGGGTTATTACTGATTTGCATATGGCTGGGTCCAAACTAGAATGGCAAGGCAAGCAAAAAAACTGATGGATTAAATCCAGATCTGTGACTGTGGGTGAATGTTTGATTTGTTGTGCATTCCATCCATCATCTGTTGTTTTTTGCATTTGTCGTCCCAAGTGGGAAGTGGATGCCCAGACATGGATCTCGTGCTTGCTATGCCACCGGATTCAAGCTAGCCTGGCTGATGAAGGGTGATATCCATCATCTGTTGTTTTTGCATTACTCTAAGGGACCCAGCACCAAACCGGACTGCCGCTACAGGCTGTGTGACAAGGTGCTCCAAAAGGGAAAACAACATGGCACACAATTTTGTGCCATGTCCCCCAACCTGTAATATTTATGCCACCCCAACAGCAAGTCTTACAGCCTTGAGGCAGGGTAAATTATATTACAGGTGAGGATATATCAGCAGGAGCAAAAATGCCCGCACCATGTCTTTGTCGATTCTTAGGCATAGTAAGTGAACAGGAAAGCTATTTTAAATATATGTGCTGGACGCTGGTCAATACGAGTTCCCCAGCTACATGATGGCTTCACTGGAATTATGGATGGCTGGTATCAAACATCTCTCATTAATAAAACCTCACTGATTCCAGTAATGGATCTAATAATACATGCACCCAAATGACACCTTCGAGGAGTTCCCTGAAAACCTACTAACTGTTGATGGGCTGATTGACTAGTTTCTATCACTCTGCCACCAAAGATGATTTTCCAACCCCCAAGGGTGACAGCCTTTGCTCTCAGTGAGTCAGGAACAAAGCCTGCTTTGACTGGGGTGTTAACCTACTCCACCTAACAGGATGACTTGCAAATCTGCCTTCCAAGGCAGGGGAACTTCAAAGAACCCCACAGCCCTTGGTATGCAGATCTTGCTTCCTTCAGAAGAGTGACGCTGACTACCCTGCCCCAGTGCTCATTTGGCACTTCGACCAGTGGGAACATTAGCTACACAGGAGGTGTGTTGCATTTGCAGGCTGGACACACCTCTAGGGTGACCAGCCTGAAATGAACACAGCCCTAGTAATTCCACCACCTCGTGGGTGGTGGAATTAGCAATTCGAGGATGGGTTGATGTTCACTCCCCAAAGGAAATGGTCATCTAGGGAGTGTAGTGACCCCAGGTTAAGTAGCCCATTGGCTACTACTCTTCACTCCCATTAATGCCCCTAAATGGATTTTTTAGGGGGCCCTTAATACCAGGACCTCAGATCCTGCTGACTTGAAGTAGAAGAACACTCCAGAGATGCAAAAGGCAAGAGCTGAAGGCCAGTGACTGACTCAGCACCAAGCTGTCAGCCTGCCAGCCTGCCTGCGGACAATTTAGAGAAGGACGCCTCATCCTCCAGCTGCTAAAACTTCCAAAAGCCCAGGAAGACTGGCAGCATTCACCCCAGCACAAGGAAGACCTGTGGAGTCCTTGCAGGCACCCAAGAAACACTGAAGAGGACTCTCGATTACCAAAACCCAATTGCAGACAGCACCACTGCACCCGTAATCCCTAGCCCAAGTTGAAGTGGGCTAATGGTGCCAGCATGGTCCCCAGCCTCTCCAGAGACAAAGTGCATCATGACTTTCCCCACTGCGAACTTCACACCAACACCTACAGTCCCTTTGTGCAGGCCACCCTCTACCGCAAGTGACCTGGAGACACAGATCCAATGCCTCAGGACAGCTCTGCACCCATCCACCCCTGAGACTGGAGAAGAGAACCAAGGGTGCTCCTAACACTCCCCGACGCATGAAATCTAAGCCCACTTGTTGGTTTGGTCAGACAGGACCTCCAGTCCATGACCGTGTGGCTCCTTCTGCAGGCTTGCTCTACCACAAACGCTCTGGTGACAGGAATCCAGCGCCTAAGGACACCTTTGACCTGACCGTCCTGGCCCCAGGAGAAGAGGACCCAAGGTATCCCCATGTTCCTCAGAATCTCAATATTTGAACCCACTTGTTGGTTCACCTCGACTAGACCCCTAGTCTCTGCCTGCAGTGCCTTTCTGACCAGATTGAGCCCCATGGACTACAATGGGGCACCTGACACTAAGCTACACCTCTGCAGCCGGCCACCCCAGTGCCAATGAGGTGACCTGTTGGTGTGTCCTAGGACCCTGCCCCATACTCACTTTAAGTCTGGAAGATTGGTTCTGTAAGTCACTTTTGAGTACCTGTTTGTCATATTTGTTTCTCCTCCTTTAGAAAATCAGATAGATCAGACAATCACCAACTTTACAAAATGGTAATAATTTCAATTGCAAAACATACTTACCTGATTGTATTATTATTATTAAGTTAATTTGATATTGTGCAAGGTCCACCTGAAAATAAGAAAAACAAGGTACTAAAGTAGAGCCGTTTTTAGTAATTTTCTAAAATTCCTGTAATTAGAGCAAGTTGGGACAGCAAAGGGCAGTCTATTCCAGAGAGTGGGAATCAGGTAGGAGAAGATTCTCCCACCTCCTCTGGTCTCCCAAATGTGTGGAACTGATAGCAATTCTTGATTGCGAGAGCGCAAGTACTTAATTGGCAAATAGCGCTTGATCCTCTGGCACAAATATTTGGGACCTTTCTCTGGCAGTGATCTAAAAGTTAGAAAGCAGATTTTGAAAATAATTCTCTTCCTAACTAGTAACCAATGGAGGGAACATAAGAGAGGCATAAAGGCCGTTACTGAGGGTCGATTGCAGATCAAACGGGCAGCCGTGTTTTGCACCATCTGCAGTTTCAACAGTAATGCTTCTTTGGCATATGCCAATCGTATTGATTCTGGTACCTAAACATATATAAAGATGCTTGTTATTTTTGTAAATTGGTGTGGCCCTCCTGAGTTGTGTGTCTAATCTACTGACTCTGTGCCTTTTTTTTTTTTTTTTTTTTTGGGAAAAGGAAGAGAGATAATTACATTCATACATCATTGCCAATGAACAAACAATTCGTGGGAAGAGAAGAAAAAACACCATAAAAAGGTAAAATATATGAGTACATCTTCTCATTCGGCTGGAGAGGGACAATTCCCTTGTTTATCATCCCAACAAAACATTGAATTAAGCCTTCAATCATTAGCCATAAGCCAGTTCCGAAATTGTCCCCAAATAGTATTCCCTTTCTTCCTAGCCAATCTCCCCTTCCGTTCATACAGGGCAGTCCCCAGATGATACACTGATAATAACCGGCCCAACCACTGATTCCATGATGGTGGTTGCGGGTTCAACCATGCAGAGGAGATAGATAATCGATAAACCGCCATGTCAAGGTAAATAAACGCCCTCTGTCGTCCCCTTGTTTGTTCAGCAACCCCTAGGACCATAATCTCCGGGGTGAGGACCAAGTCATACCCCAATATTTATTTTATCACGAGTTGCATACCATCTCTCAATGTCGTTAATTCCCTCCACTTAGCAAACATATGGATTATATCTGTTCCGTGGACCCCACACCTTGGACAATTGGTTCCTCGTAAGCCCCCCCACTTGGCAAGGTGGGCCGGTGTATAATACAGGTCGAACATGGTCTTATAATGTTGTGCTTGTAGAGACGAAGAGAGTAACATAGTGTGGCCTAACTCAAGTGATTTGAGAAAATTAGCACTTCCATCCACCAATTTGCCGCTCCACCTTTCACTATGCTTCTCCAAATCATCGGGTTGCTCTGCCATCAATAAGGAATAAATTACTTTAATAGTCATATTAGATTCCCCCAGAATACCCTTTTAACAATTGATTGCTTTTAAACCCCTGTGGCCCGCCCGTTTTCTTGCCCAAAAAGTCTCGTACCTGTAAGAATTTTAAAAAATCACTTTGCTCTAGGCCGTACCATTCTTGAAGACTCATAAACGTCTTCATTCCAAAATCGTCGAAAAAGTCTCCTAACCTCGCTATACCTTTGGAGGCCCATTTTGCCATATAGTTTTCCTTAAATATTTCCGGAAGCAACGGATTATTCTTAATTAGGGTATAGTAATTAAATCTTCCTAGCCCATTCTAAATGCTCCATGGCAACCAGGATTTATAGGCCGCCTCTAGTACCTTGTATCGGGCTTTCTTATAGTACCCCGGTTCATGGAAGGTTAGCAAATACCCCTTAGAGGCAGAACCACGAGCAGTTCGTAGATAGTGGGGATACCTTCCACCTCGTTCTCCCCGGTCTTTCCCCCCATAATGGGCGCATGTATTGAAATGCAGATGCCATTTGATATAACTTCATATTAGGCAAGGCCCACCCCCCCTTTTCACAAGGTAGAGACATAAATTTAACCGATCTTCTACACTTGCCATATGCCCAAATAAATCTCATAATTATCCGGTCCATATCTTCAAACCGAGAATTTGTAAAATTCAAAGGTATGGTCCGAAATAAGTACAATAATTTTGGGAGGAGAATCATTTTGACCATATTACACCTCCCTATCATAGTCATATGCAAATTGTTCCATCTATGCATATCGTTTTTAGCCTTCGCAAGTATTGGATCTAAGTTCAGACTGTTGATTTCTCCTACTCTTGGTGAGATATTGATACCCAGGTACAATGCATGCTCCACCCTTCGATTGTCCTGTGAATTCGTATATTGGTTAACCAATAGCTGTGTTTTGGTTCTATTTAACAAATACCCGGAAAATATCCCGAACTTGGTCGTCACCTCTTTCAGTGCTGCATCTGGATTGGAAGTTATAATGGCTGTATCATCCGCATATGCCAGGACTTTTGTATCCCACCCATATCTGCGCACCGGAATAATCTGCTTGTTCCCTTCAAGCTGTCTGAGCAGGGGATCTATATATAAGGCGAACATTATCGGTGAGCATGGGCATCCCTGCCTAAAACCTCGCCCCACTTGAATGCATCCAGACTGCCCTCCCATTAATTGTATTCTCACTCCCGGGGACTTAGACATGGCTTTTATTGCCAAGATAAACTTTTCCTGAAAGCCATAGTTCTCCATGACCTGCCAGAGATATTTCCAGCTAACTCGATCAAATGCTTTCTCAGCGTCTAACAGAGCGACAGCCATGGGCTCCTCCGCCACTTCTGTTGCCTCAAACAGCGTGATGACTCTTTGAATATGTTCTACTGTATCTCTACAAGGAACGAATCCATGTTGTCGAGGTATTACCAATTTCTTAATTACCCAGGATAAACGGGCAGCGAATATTTTGAAATAGACTTTAGCAACACTATTAATTAATGTTATCGGCCGATATGAGGCCGGGCTCTGTGGGGCCTTCCCTTTCTTTAAAAAGACTACTATGTTGGCCATTCCCCATGATGGCGGGGTTTCTCCACAATTCTGTACCTGGATAAACAGCTCGAACATCAGTGGACGTAACAACATTTTAAACGTTTTGTAGAACTCTAACGGAATCGCATCAGGGCCAGAAGCTTTACCGGTGGCCAGTTCGCTTAATGCCTTGTCTATTTCTAGACTACCGATCTGTCCCTCCAGTTGCAAATAATCCTCTTCTGAAACTTTATTAAACCTGATGGGGCTGAGGAATTCCTGCATCTCTGTCAATGCAAATCCGGCTGTATCATTATAGAGGTCATTATAGAGGTCAGTATAAAATCCCTGGAACACCTTCCTAATACCATCCGTATCTGTCACTATTTGTCCCTGTTGGTCCTGAATCTCTCTAATGACCCCCCGCTGCTGCTTTATGGCTTGCCCTTACCACCAACAGGTGACCAGTTCTTTCTTCAAACTTTCAGAACGTTGCGCAAGATATTTTCCCACTACTCTTTCTGCGTTAACTTCATTTATTGCTGCCCTTGCTATAGCAATACGCTCCTGGGTATTCTTTGTATCTTCCCCCCTTTCTATGGCTGCAATCAGCTGCATTTCTAAATCTCTGAGCTTCAAATGTGAATCTCTTACTTTTCTTTGAGCCCTTTTTTGTTTGTTCAGGCTAAAGCTCAGAGACGCTCCCCGCAGTCCTGCCTTCAGAGTATCCCAGACTATCTCTATAGGGGCAGACCCTACGTTAATCTCTAAGAATTCCACTATCCAATTCCTCATGTAGTCACAGTATTCAAGGTCATTGAGAAGCCCTCTTTCGAAGGTCCATCTCCTGATTTTGTACTCAAGACCATTCAGCTCCAAGTCCAATACCAATGGGTTATGATCAGACATAATCTGTGGATATAATTCCATGCTAGCGTGTGTTAACAATTCAGGAGATGTCAAGAAAAAATCTAATCGAGCCAATTTCACATGAGGGGCAGAGAAATAAGTGTACCCAGGATCTGAATCGCATAGCTTAACCCAAGCATCCACCAGTCCTAACTCTTTCTGCAGACCTACCATTGCATTGAATACACGAGGCTTCCGCCCCTGATATTTCTTAGCTGCAGGCGCTAAGAGATCCTGCAAGCCATCCCAAGAGCCATTAAAGTTAAAGTCCCCGCATAAGATATACGGTGAAGGCCAGCCAGTTTGTTCTACAGCCATAGTATCCATTACAACTGGGTCATCTGTTACCGCCCCATATACAGAACACAGCGTAAAGCTACCTCCCCCATAGAAACATTCTACAATTGCCCATCTCCCATTCCTGTCAGCCTTCTGCCTAGCAAATTTCACTCTATCACTCCGGTCCAATATCGCCACCCCTTTAGTTTTCACCTCTTGTTTTGAGCATACTATCATTCTCATACCAAGCGACCCTAAGATTCCACGGTTTTCATGTTCCACATGAGTTTCTTGTAAGCAGTAAATATCCGCCCTGAGGGTTTTTAAATCTTCCATGAGTTTCCTTCTTTTTCGGGGGTCATTTAAACCACAGATGTTAATAGAAGCTATTCGGAGTCTAGTCATTTTTATCCCCTTTTTCTTTTACCCCTCCCCCCCTTCCCAACCTCCCATTCTTTTTGTTTGGTTTTCATCCTGGCTATATGCAATCTTACATAAACTTCCCTTCCTCTCTCCTTCTCTAGTCCTTATATTCTGCTCCAATCTCTTTATCCCTTCCTTCCCCGTTTTCCCCCCTTCCCCATCTTCCACCCTCCCTACCATCCCCCTCCCCACACCACACCCATCCACCCCCCTCCCTCCCCACAAGGGCTGGTTGGGTTCCCTATCTCCCAGCCAGCCCTCCCCCTTCTTGTAGAGCAATCGAACCACCTTTGGCCCGAATGTCGGTGTAACATAGATATGGGTGCCCGCCCACCACCAAAATCATTGCCATCTTGAACCACGTCATTATTTTAGCCCTGTCAAATATTCTTTTGCTTGAATCTCTGACATAAACCATCTCACTTTCCCATTCACAACCGTTTTTAGACGAGCGGGGGCAATAAAATAATCTTCTCCTCCCTTGTCAAAAAATGGATGATTAGCTGTCGGAGCCGCCATCTACGCTCCACAGTTGTATGACAAAAATCTGGTCGAGTAAAAAAGGTGACCCCTTCCATATTGCGCGGGCGTTAGGGCGAGATTTGTCAAAAATAGCCTGACGCAACAGATAATTACCAAAAAACACCAGAATAGCTCTAGGATATTTTGAAACAGCTGAGTGTACCCCCTCCCTCCTGGTTGGGTGAAATCTATGGACACGCTGAATCTCGTTATCCCAATCCCAATGGTTCAATTTGGGAAATGCCCCCTGTGGTAACTTAATCATGTAAGTCCGGATGTCATTCCCTTCCAGCCCTTCATTTATGCCCCAAAAAACGTAGATTATTTCTTCTCTGTCGGTTCTCAAAGTCTTCCAGCTTCCACATTATGTCAGTCAATTGACCCTCCTGCATGGTATTCTGTTGCTTCAGTGTATCAACATCATCTTCAACTGCTACTATCCTCTCATCCATTGTGCCTAATTTGGCTTCTATCTCAGTACATGATTTTGCGACCTTACACACTGTTCCTTGCAGCCGCTTTGTGGCTACCCTGGCTCGACGACTTTCAATCCGGGTTTCTGTTTGGAATTCTTTAATTGAATTAAATATCGATTGTAGCATCCCAGAGTCAGTACTCGCTGCGCATGTATCACTCTTCGTACCCCCATTGTTTTCTTCCATGTCATTGTTCACCAACTGCTGACCGCCCATGGCAGATATATCTGTTGTATGCGTTATATCCGTTAAACTAATGCTGGAATAATCACATTTTAAAGTCTTACTCTCACTTGATGCGGAAAATTCAGTGCCCTCCTGTGACCCAGACCTTGTTTTTGTGGACTTGTGCTGCCGCCGCTTCTGCCGTACTGTGGGTTCGTTACTTGATGAAGCATTTCCCCTCTCGGAGGATATGCTACTACCAGATTCGCTAGGGCTATGCTCGTCTGCACTACTAAAATCCGATTCCTCTGTCAATGAGTAGAATTTATCCACACTATATTTCACCCAGTCCAAGATTTTCATCTCTTTTTCATTTTCCTTATCACCCCCTCCTGGGCTCTGCAAAATATTTTGCACAGCTATGATATCCCGTGTGGGTTTTATATTACTTAACTCTTCTCCTTGCATTGCGGTTGCATGCTGCTGTGCAGGGGGCCACTCCTGACTGATGGGAGGATCCTTTCCCTTCCTTCTTACCATTGCGCAACTGTCTAAGCCCACTAATCCCCCACTGCCGGGTTGGGGTGCTGTTTCCTTAAAAGTCTTTTCAATGGGCCCCCCCCCCTGAGTGAGCTTTCTGTGGCAGTGTGACCTTCTCCCGAAGTGGGGGTTATAAACGTAGTTCCACTTTCTTGTGTCCCTCCTGCAAGAAAAGACGTGATGGTAGCCTGGGTTTTACTTTTCCCCCTATTTTCCGGGAGAGGGGTTATGTTATCGTCCACCTTTACATCTTTACCTTGGCTAGTTATGTTTCTCCCGGTTTGTCTACCCATTGTCGATATAGGCCGTCTGCTTGCCCCGGCCGGGTCCCCTTTATCCTTTCCTGACCGCAACATTTTTGCGCCGTCTGTCTTATCTCCAGAGTTCCGAGCCATTTTTGGCACAATACTTGTTTTCAAGGAATGGGGGAGTGTTCTCACAAATCCATCTAGCCCTACTATTACTAATATCACATCATGTATCACGTCATATATCACTCTTTCAATAACGCCCGTTGCAGGCCGAAAAGGGGTACAAGAGCGGTCAGTACTAGCCTTGGTAATCAATAGCATTGGGGGCACCCAGTTCTTGTTAAAGTTGTACACCAATTTTCTTTTATTATAATTCACATGTTCACAAAATTCAATAGGGTAGGTGCCCTCAGGATCCACGCACCTTATGTTTATATTTTAAAATCTGTTAGGGTTTTTACTTGAAGAGGAGAAGAAGATTAAAAAAAAGAAACATTCTTGCTAGCGTGTTCTCAAGGGTCTAAACCAGTCATTTCAAGCCTTTTTTCCCCCCTTTTCTTACTTGGGATTTCTTGTCCTCCTTTACTCTGTGCCTATGGTAAATGATTAACACTCATCTCTGATAGGCCTGAGGCTGCTCGACCACACTACTCTCTAAAGGAGAACTTTGGGATTGCTAGAGCAAGCCCCTGTCCACTAATCATGGAAATCCTGGACTCTTGGTGTAAAAAAAAAGGACTAGGTAGATATAATTATTATACTATGATCAAGAAGAATCCATTACTCCCAGAAATATTTCACGATAAATATATGGCGAAGTGGTGTACATTAGGTGTAACTCGGTTAGGAAATTTTCTTGATAACTCGGGGGTCAAGACATTTCGAGACCTACAGGAACAGTATGGGCTACAGAAAAGGGATTTTTTCAAATACTTACAGATAAGGGATTTTTTAGGGAAAAAAACAGGGGGGGCTCAGGGATTCAAAAGTATCCAATTGCTGGACGACATGTTGGCAAAACCCAGCTTAGCCATTAGGTCAACCTACCCTATCTTTTTAGTAGAACAAGCTGACGATTTAGAAAAACATAAGGAGAGGTGGAGTAAGAAAATGGCAGAGGGTAGTAGCAATTTCCTGAGTTCATTGGAGTTGGGATGCACTACTTTATTATCATCTTCCCTACAAGCGCAGCATTATAAGACTATATTTGATCTGTATTATTCACCAGCCCATCTTGTCAAATGGGGATGTACGACAGGAACAAGCTGTCCGAGATGTGGGATGTACGGAACAGATATTATCCATATGATGGCTACCTGTGGGGAATTAAAAGCTTTAAGGGAAGGGATCCAATCTGTTTTGAAGGAAGTAGTGGGCTATGATATAGACCTTACACCTGAAATTATGGTCTTTGGGACAGATGGCGAAATCGCTGGACCTTGTAGGGCATTTATATTCATAGCCATGGCGGTGGCTCGAATTTGTATAGCATCGGCATGGCTGGATCCACGACCCCCGTCCTGGCAACAATGGTTGGCTAGGTTGCTTTCCTCTTACTACTTGGAAAAATCATTGTATGAACGGAAGGGGAAACAGGCCAGGAGGAAGGGGAAGACAATATGGGGTCTGTTTCAGGCCTGGGTACAGGCCCATACCGGCTGGGGTCACCCATCTTCGAATTAAGGGGTACCATTCCCAAGCTAGTATTTGTGGGGTGGTTAGGCTCTGTATTTGATATGAATGATTTAATTTGGTGATGGTTTTTCCCCCCTTTTTTTTGTTTTTATTTACTATTATTTATTTTTTTTTTTTCTTTATTATTCTGTACCTCATCTTTTATCCCCCTTTTTCGTTTATCTTTTCTCTTTACCCCCATAGATTATCTTACTGTAAGTTTTCAGTTTATAATGATTTAAAGATGTTTATGTAATATGTTTTCTTCCACCAATAAAAAAAAAAAAAAAAAAAAATAGGAAATCCTGGACTCATTACACAGTATATCTCATTTTGATATACTATACAAAGAGCCAATTTCCTACAATATTTCACAGGAAACTGGGATTTGAAAAAAAATATTATTTGGGTTCCTTGGAATTATGTGATTTGTCTCCATAATGACAACCCTCAAATAATTCTGAAGAGCTTTGCAATTGTGCATCATGGTTATCTAAATTATGCAAGAAAAATACAAGTTATGTGGCAATATATTATTTTAGTTCATTTTGACAAGAATATTTCTGGGGTAATCTGCTAAATATGCAGCAAATTATGTGTCAAGTTTGATATATCCTTAGTTATGGGATAAATGCTGCAACCAAACAATTGCATAATTCTTTTGCCCTTGACTGTTGTCCATTTTTCAATTAACAGTCTATTCCTGACAAGTAATTTACACCTGAACATTATTATTCCAATCAATGTTATTACTAGCTGCACTTTGAAGAGAAGAACGTTTTCTTTCCTTTCCGCTCGGAGAATGTATGTTGAAATACAGAGAAGGAATGTCTTTTCTAAAATTCTACATTCTTTACTAGCTGATTAAGTATTGTTCTCTTTTTATTGCAGACATCCAAATAGTATAGAATTTCATTACATGTGTATGTATGTGTGGGTGTCCGTGTGTGTCATGTTTCAAAAGTAATACGTAAATGGGTACTTTGTGTAATAGGGCAGTATATTGCCATCTCGATGTTCGGATGACATTTAAAAATCACTCAGCCTTTAGCCTTGTGTTTATTGAGGCCACCAAAACCACTCAATAGCAAAATTGGACATTATTATAAGATTAACATTATGTATCTTTTATTTACATATATGTATATTCATGCCATGCAAGTGCAAGATGTTAATCAAGGACGTGTAATAAATATTAGTACTGTGTAAATGTCAAATCCCAATGTTTTTACTAGAGGTGTTTCTTGGCAAATCTCACTCACTTGCTGTTCACTGCTACATATTATAGGCATATCGATTGAGCTAAATCTCTGCTGTGTTTAAATACTGTTTTTAAAAGCACTGCAAATGAAAGAGCGTCCTTAATCACGCCCTGCTGCTGTGACTGCTCACTGACACTCCACATTTACAAAATCCCCCATTTTGTCCCAAAACACAAATCTAATTTGTACATTTTGGCAAGAACAACCACTGTATCCATTAATTCTATGCATCAATCGACTTATGCCAACCAGTGGACAACCTGTGTAGTATGTTGCATTTCGTTCCTACAGTCTACTAAGTTACCAAACGGGATACGGTTCTGTAAGAAGCAAATCGCTGTCCAGGTACTTTGCTAAGGTTTTCCAGCCCATTCATGGACTCAATTAACTGAAACAAATCTACTGCTATACACCTGCCCATTCTTTCTATTCCCAAAAACTGCATTCTCCTGCCATCGCCAAATTCCTTCAGATTCCAATACATCCACCTCTGTTGCCTTGAACTCTGATATGATCTCTTGGCCATCAGAATATAAACCAACATGAACACCCTCAGACGTTTTTTTTGTAGCTACATCTACTTTGGTTGGACAGAGGAGCAGAATGGGGATGGTCAATTGCTCTTACCTAATTGCACCTCAAACGAAGGCCATCAAAAGGTGCATCTGAACACTCATCTTACAATTGCCTTCAAGTATACCGCCATATAATTAGGTCTACCCCATTGTATTTGGGCATTATTGTACTGGTCTTTGTGCAACTCTTGCGAGCTACAATGCACATATTAAAAGCAAAACTATTGTGGCTATGTACTTGTTACATACTCGCTGACTCCCTGGTTCCATGAGTAAATTGTTAACAATGTGTTTAATTTAGATGACTGAATGCATAAGGCAAAGTTTACGCCACACCCAAAAAAAATTCCTATTTTATACTCAAAGGCAGGTTTGTGCTGGGGCCACTACTGTGATGCACTTCATTCCGTAGATGCGCTTTTGGCTGTTATTTTTGTGTGAACCTAAGGCAGAAACATAATTTACAATAACTTGACAAAGCAACCTCTTCTGCTAATATACTGTTTTGTTTCATATTTTTTATTTATTTACATAGTAAAAGTAAAAAAGATGTATAATTATAAAATTTCTAAAGATATTAAAGTCAATAAAACATACTAATTAGATTAACATAGTCAAATCATTTCATATATGAAAAGGAAACAGGAACAAGATAGAAAGAAGAAAAGAGATGAGGAAAGACTGTAAGAAGAAAGAGGAGAGTAAAGAGTTGAATGAAACAAAGAGAGAAAAAGAGTTGTGATACTTAGGAAACAGGTGAGTGACAGGTTAAATATGTAGTGAAAGGTAACATTTAATCTGCTAGTGTGCCCATAGTGAATAAACATTGGATTTTCTATATTCATCACAAATAAAATTCCACCATGTTGATACAGATATGTTAGAGGTCTCTTTCCAACAAAAGAGCATACCTTTAAGGGCAAGTGCAATGAAAAGATCAAACAACAAAGGCTTAGGTGAAGTGTGTACAAAATCAGGTGACATAGCGCCCAAGAAAACATTCTGAATTGACAGTTGAATGTTACATCTGAAGATGTGTAAACATTTGGACCAAATATGGCCCAAGAAACTAAATGCATGATACCAATAATAGAGAAAATAAATTAGGGTACCATTAGAGATAGGGCAGGACCCAAATAATGAAGAGGTAGTTTGATAAAATCTAGAGATACATTCAGGGGTAATAACAGCTTTATGATAAACGAACAATCAAGACTGTGTGATATGTGCAGCTTAGGAGGTGTTGAACAATTTACCCCCTAGATGAACAGGAAATGACACAGAAATATTATTTTCCCACAGTAATTCAATAGAGGTTTTTAAAGAAGAGTATCAGGAAATAATGAAAGTTTATAGATGAAAGCAGCTTTAGTAATAGAATCATAATCTATATTATGTAGTGGTGCTAAGGGTGAGATTTGTTGGACAGTAGGAAATGTATTAATCTTTAGGAAAGATTGGAGAGCAGAGAATATTAGGTTGTAGTCCTGTAAAAAAAAAAGTCAAGTTGTATTGTGTTTGTAGTTGAGGAAAAGGTATAACAGAGTCATGTCTTACCAATTGATGAAAAAATGTAATACCTGTCTATCTCCAATGTTTGAAGTAGAACGATTTGCCACATAATTTAATAACATTATTTTGCTAAATAGAAGAGGAGAGAAAACATTGATGAAAATCAAAGCCTACTGAAAATATTGTATGCAGTAAATGTTGGGATTATTTTAAAATCAGATATTTAGAAATAAATGTACAATTAGACAAGTAAATTATATATTTAAATGAGAAATCCATCAGTAGGAATCTTTCAAATACAATCTAATGCTGTTTGAGAGAGTCTTGCAAGGCATTGATTAAAGCATAAAATTGTTGAATTGAAAATGCAGAATGATATAACTTAAAATCATAGAAACTGACACCTCCTTCCTTCTTTGGACATTTGAATTTAGACAAGGCAATGCATTAGTGTTTGTTGTTCCAGAGGAATTTGGTTCAAATAGATTCAATTTGGGAAAAATTGTAATTTGGTATTTTGAAAGGTAACATAGAAAGTGTATAAAGAGCATGTGGTACGATCATCATCTTGAGGGTATCTAATCAACTCCACCAAGATCAATGGAGGGAAGACCAGGAGGAGAGTAATTCTTAAATTCTAACCTTTGAAATATTAAAGTTGTTATAATTATGCTGGAGATAGTAGGAGAAAAGCAAGCACCTCTGTATTTAATTTTAGAAGGGCACCAAGTAAAATTAGTAATGGTAAACATATATTGGTAACAAAAGGAATTCAATAGTAAGATTTCTGTTTTGGAGAAATTTGATTTATAACCAGATATGGTACAGTATAAATTTGGTTCCTGTTAAAAAGGTTTTATGGAGAACAGGGGATTAGAAATTATTACCAGAATATCATCAGCATAATCTGAAAGTTTAATTTCAAGGGAGTTATGTTTAAACCAAGAGATAAGCTTATTGGAACGAATACATAAAAGGAAGGGTTCTAACCAGCAAATAGAAAAGTAAACAGGAGAGGGGGAAACTTTGTCTGGTACCCCTATGTAGATTAAAATAAGGGGAAAACTGTCCAGGGACAAAAAACACTGGCACGGGGATCAGAGTATAATCATTTGATAAAAGAAATGAATTTAGGGCTAAACCAAAACCAATGAAGAGTTGTACACATACATTCCTAATTAATGCAACCAAAAGCCTTTTCAGCATCAAGAGATAAGGCTCACAAGGGGGAGCAATATTTCTTACCAAGTGTTAGAATATTAGAAAACATACTGGTATTATCCGCAGCAATTCTGCCATTAATAAAACCAGAATGACCAGATTTAACAAGTAGGGGGATAACATTTTCAATTCATGATGCTAAAATTTTGCCAAAAATGTTGCAATCATAATTAATTCATAAAATAGGACAGTAGGTTTTGCAAAGGGTATGGTCCGTGCCAGGTTTAGGGATAA
This sequence comes from Pleurodeles waltl, assembly GCF_031143425.1. Lineage (NCBI taxonomy): Eukaryota > Metazoa > Chordata > Amphibia > Caudata > Salamandridae > Pleurodeles > Pleurodeles waltl. Next base: position 837,807,704 of record NC_090437.1, read on the forward strand.
TCACAATCAGATCTTCCAGAAAGGAGCCACTAGCTTTTGAGTTTAAAAGAAAATAATTGAAAAGTTCAAGTAATTTCGGAGCAAAGACAGATGAAAAAGAGGAGATTAACTTTATAGAAAATCCATCTTGACCCAACGATTTGGCTCTTTTTAGGGATTTTATAGCATCTGAGGTTTCTTGAAGAGTTATGTTGGCATCATAAATAGAAGGAGGTTTAGGAAGATCTCTTAAAAAAGTGTTAATGTCATGATCTGTGGGATTAATATCTTCAGTATATAATGATTTGTAGTAATTTTGGAAGATATCAGTGATATCAGAGTCAGAGGATGTCAAGTTATCAGTAAATTCATTACGAATGGGCCCAACATTTATACGTTCTGATCTGATCTTTAAATAATTTGCCAACATTTCACCAGCTTTCTTTTGGCCTCCGTGATACTTCAATTTAACCTTGAGGAGGATGTTACATGCATCAGTAGTTGCAGTGGCACATTTATTGATGGTGGACCTGGCTGTAATCAGTTTGTGTAAAAGATATGAAGATTTAGAGGCATAGTAAGTGTGTTCAAGTGTTTAAGTAATGTAAGATATGGAGATTTTATTATCTTTTACTGTTTAGCCGAATAGGCTAGAGTGAAAACTTGAAAGGAGGCTATAAAAGTATCCTAGTTATTAGGAATGGACGATGAACTAGACTGATTAATTTAAAAAACAATCAATAATGAAAGCAGTGGCTTCTGTAATAAAAGTTTTGTCCAACAGGAGAACGTTGTTGAATCGCCAGCATGCAGTTTTAGAATTATTAAGGGATAAATCAAAACAGGATAAAACAGGGGCATGATCTGAAATAAAAATGGAACCAATTTCTGAGGATTGAATAGAAGGAAGTAGAGATTTAGGCCCTCATTACAACCCTGGCAGTCGGTGTTAAAGCGGCGGTAAGACCGCCAACAGACCGGCGGTAAAAAAGATGGAATTATGACCGCGGCGGAAACCTCCAACATAGACAGCCATTTTAACACTCCGACCGCCACGGCGGTAGAAACAAACAGAATGGCGGTCACCGCCAACAGACAGGCAGAAGACAATGTACCACCCACACCATTATGAGAGGCCAATCCGCCACTTTTTCCGGGGCGGATTCAACGCGAACAAAAACATGGCAGAAACAGGACTTGGAAGGGAAAACTCTCACCTCTACACACCCCACGAGGAACCGGGACGCCATGGAGCTGGAACTCCAAATTCTCCCTGCGATAGTCTTCCTGCTCCTCTACCAGGAGCACGAACAACAGCGGTGACGACCACAGTGAGTACTGCATCTACAACACAGGGGGGGGGAGGGAAAAGAGAGTGACACACACACGCAACACGCAACACCCCCACCCCCACCCTCACACACAACAACACACACAGCAATACATGCTGAAACGTTACATTTTCCCCCCAACCTTCCCTGGATGAACGCAAGGACAAAAGGAAATGAGTTGAACGATTGTAATAATGAAAAACCCATTACTCAAAAATATATATACACTATTAACAAATATGTACACCAAGAATTCAAGTCCATGTACTGCACCTACATAGTCCGTGGACCACTGGGCCCAAAATGCATGGGCGAGGCCCACACAATATACCCGATCCAAACGGAGAGAACACTACAGTGGCATTAGATCGAAATAAAACAGGCACCTCAGGGGGAAAGGAAGGGGGGCACCTCAGCCGGATGAGTGCACGACACCAGCTTCACGAGGGTGCTCCATGCCCATTGATGTATCCTGGGGAGTGCAAAGCCACAGTCTCTCCAGTGGGTGGTTTGCCACTGCTTTATCCTGGGGAGTGCAAAGCCACAGTCTCTCAAGTCTCTACAGTGGGTGGGTTGCCCACTGCTTTATCCTGGGGAGTGCAAAGCCACAGTCTCACAAGTCTCTCCAGTGGGTGGTTTGCTCACTGCTTTATCCTGGGGAGTGCAAAGCCACAGTCTCTCAAATGGATAACAGTCTCCACTGGTTCTGGAGGGGGCTTTGTGCCCAGAGTGCTTCATCCTGCCAAGGACAGAGGAAGTGGATGTGACACTCCACTGACGGCGGGGCAACATGGAAGCTGTCCAGGCCCCTGGAACTGGCTACCAGCCTCGTACGAATGACCACTGGGGATGGCAGCCAGTAGCGGCGGTGCTTGCGGCGCTCATTGGGCTGCGGTGCTGGTGGGGGGCTCACTGAGCTTGCTGCTGGCGGTGGTGTCCTGAGTGGTGGTGCTGGTGGGGGGCTCACTGAGCTTGCTGCTGGCGTCAGACTCACTGAGCTTGCCGCTGGCAGCGGTGTCCTGAGCGGAGGTGCTGGTGGGGTGCTTAGTGAGATTGCTGCTGGCGGCGGTGTCCTGAGCTTGCTGCTGCTGAAGGGCACAGTGACTGCGGTGCAGGTAAAGGGTACAGTATCCTGGGTTCTGGCGGCGGTGCCTGTGGTGGCAGTGCATGTGGCGGTGCTGGTGGCGCTCTAGTCCGCCGTGCAGGTTGGCGGCGACTTCCCTTTCTTTCTCTGGCCCTTCCCCACCTTGGAGGGTGGCGCAGCTGTCTTGCCACTCCCAACTGTTGTCCTGCCTGAGCCTTGGTGGCAGGTGTTTTGGCCTTCTCCCTCCGGGCTGTGGGCAACTTCTTTTGTTTTGGAGGTGGGGGAATGTCCTTGGCCTCGATCCTTGGGACACTGGCTGCCCTGCTGCTTGGCGCACTCCAGAAGCTGGTTACTGCTGGCACCACTGTTCCCGGTGATGTGGTGGCTGAGGTGCTGGGTTGGGATCTGGAAAGGCGGGCCCCAGGGGATGGAAGGGGTGGGGGAGGTGAAGGGAAGAGGTCAAGGTTTGACAGGAAAAGTTTTTTAGACACACTGGGACGGGTAGATGGAGGGGGTTTGGGAGTGGAGGAAGAGGTAGTGGTTGTAGGAGGTGTTCGTTTGCTGACTTTGGGTGCAGGTGCATGGGCTGGAGGCTGTTGTGAGGTGGATGGCTGTTGGGGGTGTGTGACTGCATTTGTGTACTTTGGGAGGAGGGCTCACAGACACACTGGGAGAGGACACAGGGGATGTGTGAATGGTAGTGGGGGTGGTGAGTGCACGTGATCGGTGTATGGTGACAGGCGTTCTGGGGATGGAGGTAGTGGCTAAAGATGTAGTGCATGCAGGTGTGAGTGGAGACGTGACAGGGAGGGAGGAGGGAGACGTGAAGGAGGGGGACACAGTGGAGGCAGTGGATGTTGGTATGTCTGCATGGGTATGATGCTTGTGTGAGTGCCTGTGGGATGTGTGGTGCTTATGTTTGCAGGAGCTACCCTTGTGTGTTGAGGTTTGTGCATGCTGGTCTGATGGTGTGCTTGGGATAGGCTGAGGTACTGGGGATTGGGTCTGGGTGGAGGAAGATGGAGGGGGGAGGTTGGACACAGGGACAATGGCTGCCATCAGTGCTGAGGCCAGAGTCTGAAATGTTTGCTGTTGGGCTGCCTGGCCAGAATGAATGCCCTCCAGGTATCCATTTGTCTGTTGCAACTGCCTCTCTACACCCTGGATGGCATTCAGAATGGTAGACTGCCCAACAGTGAGTAATCTCAGGAGGTCAATGGCCTACTCACTGAGGGCAGCAGGGCTGACTGGGCAGGGACTGAGGTGCCTGGGGCGAAGGAGATGCCCATCCTTCAGGGTGAGCAGCCACGGGGCACACGCTGAGGGGCTGCTGGGAGGGTGGTGCTGATAGAGGATGTGGCGGCTTTACCTGTAGATGCAGTGGGCACAGAGGGGCCCGCCACCACAAGGGAGCTCCCATCAGAGGAGGAGTCGGTGTCGCTAGTCTCAGCTCCTGTCCCCGCCGTGGAGATCCCATTGCCATCTGTCCCACTGGTGAATTCTGACTCCGTATTCTCGCCCTCCAGGGCTATGTGGGATGCAGCTCCCTCCTGCTGCGGTGGCACAGCTCCTCTGCCTGATGATGCTAATGCACACAAGAACAGGGATACCACAAAGAGGGGGGGAAGAAGGTAGAAAGACATGTTCAGTGCATGCAATACCGCTACCGTTGGCGGACACTACAGACACAGCAGCCCTATCACTACGCCATGCACTTTGAGTTCCCTAATTGATCACAGGGACATGGGGTACAAGACCTATGCCCGATTGCTTCACACATGCAAGTCACAGGAGCCTGACTAGGTGTAGATGGCTCTTACCACTGGTGGGGATGGGGTGCCACTGAGCCTGCCTCACAAAGGGTCCTTGCCTACAAGGCTCGCCCTAGCCTAGAGGAACCCACAGCCCTCCAATGCGCGCTGAATCAGATGGATGTGAGTGTACTCACCCCCTTGTGGCTGCTGTGATGCCCGCAAGCGCCCATCCAACTCCGGATACGCCACCGCCAGGATCCAGAAATTCAGGGGGGTCATGGTGCGACGGGCACCCCTCCCACGTTGGGAGGCCATCCCCAGCTAGGCCTCTGCCGTCTTCTTGCTCCAGCAGCTAATGTCCTCCCATCTTTTCTGGCAGTGTGTGCTCCGTCTGTGGTGGACCCCCAGGACCCAGACATCCTTGGCGATGGGACACCAAATATCCTTCTTCTGGTGGGCGCTGACCTACAGGAATAGTACAGGGGAAAAGGAAAAACAATAACCGTCCAGAGTGTCACAGTCATTGGCCCACGTTCCCGCCCTTGCCCTGACGCACATCCACTCACCATCGTTTCATGCATGCCTAATTCCCCCCCATCTCACATCCACACCACTCCAAACAGGCATTGCCGATACAGCATGCTCACAGTGTACTCACCTGTTTGTCTGCAGGACAGTAGAGTAGCGTGTACTGGGGAGGACCCCATCCACTAGTTTCTCCAACTCCTCTGATGTGAAGGCAGGGGCTCTTTCCCCAGACACTTGAGCCATTGTCGCTTCCAGACTGAGATCACAGCAGCACTTGCAGTGTAGGTCCTCTCCTCGAAGATCAGGTATCAAGTGAGTGAACAGACAGAAAATGGCGGTCACATCCGCGGCAGTGCGTACCGTCACCGCAGGCGTACATCGTCATTGGCTCCTGGGACCCATAGGGTCCAATGTTAACCAAGGCAGGTTAGCGCTGCGGTCTTCGACCGCCTACCGCGACGGTTTGCAACGCCAGCGCAGTTACCTCACATCCCCTTGTCCCACATTACAGGTCAGGCAGCAGCCATTTCAGGGGGCCACATGGAATTCATTTTAAATGCTTCACACATATATAGGCCTTGCATACACACTAAGACAGGCACATAGCGGATTGACAAATGTGTGCAATAAAGTTGTTTATTTCGTACCTCAGTGTTGGCTGACCCTCTGTTCGCTGTTCTCATCCATAGAGCAGGTCCGCTGGGGCAGGTGAGGAGATGGCAGCATCCTCCGGTGTACAGACCGCTGGTGGACCTGTCGACAATGGAAGAGCGAAATGTAATAGTCACCTACAGACTTGATCGTGCCACAATCCAGGAACTGCATGCCCAGTTGGAGCCAGACCTCATGTCAGCTATCCGCCATCCCACAGGAATCCCCCCTCTAGTGCAGGTACTGTCAGTACTCCATTTCCTGGCAAGTGGGTCCTTTCAAACAACAGTGGCCATTGCATCAGGGATGTCCCAGCCAACATTCTCTAACGTGTTGTCCAGAGTGTTGTCTGCCCTGCTGAAACAGATGAGCAGCTACATCATTTTCCCTCAAGTGGAAGATTTGCCTACAGTGAAAGGTGACTTCTATGCCCTGGGGCATATCCCCAACATCATGGGTGCCATTGATGGGACACATGTGGCCTTGGTACCCCACCGCAGGAGTGAACAGGTGTACAGAAACCGGAAGAGTTACCATTCTCTGAATGTGCAGATGGTGTGTTTGGCCAACCAGTACATCTCCCATGTGAATGCCAAGTTTCCTGGCTCAGTGCATGACGCTTACATTCTGAGGAATAGCAGCATCCCTTATGTGATGGGGCAACTCCATAGCCACTGTGTGTGGCTATTAGGTGAGGACATGGACCCTATACAGTGTGAATAGTTGTCTGGGTCTGGGGTTGTCCCTAAGGGTTGGTGTGTGTCTAACAGTTGTCCCTCGACATTTGCAGGTGACTCTGGCTACCCCAACCTGTCATGGCTACTGACCCCAGTGAGGAATCCCAGGAGAAGGGCAGAGGAACGCTACAATGAGGCACATGGGCGAACTAGGAGGGTTATAGAGAGGACCTTTGGCCTCCTGAAGGCTAGGTTCCGAAGCCTCCATATGACAGGTGATTCCCTACACTACTCACCAAAAAAGGTGTGCCAGATCATCGTGGCCTGCTGTATGCTGCACAACTTGGCTTTGCGACGACAGGTGCCTTTTCTGCAGGAAAACGGTCCTGAAGGAGGTGTTGTGGCAGCTGTGGAGCCTGTGGACAGTGAAGAAGAGGAGGCAGAAGAAGAGGAAATAGACTACAAAAACACTATGATCCATCAATACTTCCAGTGAGACACAGGTAAGAATACATCACTGCCTCCTACATGTGATAAAATTGTTCGACCTCTCATCTGTCTGTCACTTTCACCCAGGGTATGGACCCTAATTTGTCACTTTCCCTTTTGATTTCACAGATGTTGGTCCCACTGTGTTACCTCTGCTATGTTACCTCATGGACTAGAGCTGTATGACAGAGGTATGTTGACAATACAATGGACATTGCTATTTCCCTCAGTTATTGCAAATACACAATTGTGAAAGCACAAACTGACTCCAGATTGTTTTGTGATTTAAGCGTGTTTATTTAAGTGCTAAATAGTGGAGGGGGTTGTAAAATGGTCAGGGGTGATGGTGGAGGAATGTCCATGCCAGAGTCCAATCTATTAGTCTCACAGGTGCATTGTCCAAAGGGGCATAGGAAGTGGAGCTAGGGTAGTTTAAGGATGGACAGGGTGACAAAGTGGGACAGAAGGATGACATTCAGGGTGGTCTCATTTCTTGGCGGGGGTCTTGGCATAGTTCTCTGTCTTTGTCCTGGATCTCAGGGACTGCTTGCGGGGTGGTTCTCCATCTGCATGGGGTGGGGTGCTGGTGTCGTGGTCCTGTGGCAGTGCTTCCTATCCACTAGAGCCAGCGGAGGTGGTGGGCAGTTCATCGTCCGGGCTAGTGTCAGGGGCCCCTTGTTGTGCCACAGTGTCCCTCCTTTTGTTCACAAGGTCCTTCAGCACCCCTACAATGGTGCCCGGGGTGGTATTGATGGATTTTAGTTCCTCCCTGAACCCCAAACACTGTTCCTCCTGCAGCCGCTGGGTCTCCTGAAACTTGGCCAGTACCGTTGCCATCATCTCCTGGGAATGATGGTAGGCTCCCATGATGTTGGAGAGGGCCTCGTGGAGAGTGGGTTCCCTGGGCCTGTCCTCACCCTGTCGCACAGAAGCCCTCCCAGTTCCCCGGTTTTCCTGGGCCTCTGTCCCCTGAACCGTGTGCCCACTACCACTACCCCCAGTCCCTGCTGTTCTTGGGGTGGTGGGTTTGCCTGGGTTCCCTGTAGTAGTGGACACACTGCTGCTTGACGTGTCCTGGGGACAGAGATATGGGCCCGCTGGGTGGGTGCTGTGCTGGTGTTTCCTGAGGGGGGAGGCTCTGTGGTGACCTGTGACTGTGTCAGGGGAACCGACTGTCCTGAGGTCCCAGATGGGCCGGGCTGGTCATCTAGATCCAGTTGGACAGAGCTGCTGTCATCACTGTGGGCCTCTTCTGTGGGTGGAGTGGACATGTCTGGAATCGGTGATGTTGGGTAGGGGTCCTGCAGGGGTGTAAAAGCATGATTATTGCATCTGTGTGTGCCATGGTGTGCAATGGGTGGGTGACCCTGTACCCCAGTGCTTCCATTCCTGTGTAGGACCTTTGTGTGATAATTGTTTAGGGGTCTGTGTGGGTATGTGTAGTGGACATGCATTGGTGATGGCTGTCCATGCTTTGTTGCTGCATGCAGGGCTTGGTGATGGGATGTGTGGTTTGTGATAGTGGGACATATGTGAGGAGTTGGAGTGATGGTATGTGATAGCATTCAGGTAGGGTGGGGGATGAAGTAGTTAAAGCTTTGACTTACCAGAGTCCATTCCTCCAGCTACTCCTGCGAGGCCCTCAGGATGCAGTATAGCCAAAACCTGCTCCTCCCATGTTGTTAGTTGTGGGGGAGGAGGAGGGAGTCTGCCGCCAGTCCTCTGAACCGCAGAGGACTGGCGTCTTGAGACCACGGAACGTACCTTCCCCGTAGGTCGTTCCACTTCTTCCTGATGTCATCCCGTGTTCTTGGGTGCTGTTCCACTGCGTTGACCCTGTCCACGATTCTGCACCATAGCTCCATCTTCCTAGCTATGGTGGTGTGCTGCACCTGTGATCCGAATAGCTGTGGCTCTACCCAAATGATTTCCTCCACCATGACCCTGAGCTCCTCCTCAGAAAACCTGGTGTGTCTTTGCGGTGCCATGGGGTGGTGTGGGTGATGTGTGAGGTGGTGTGTGTTGTGATGTGTGAGGTGATGTTTAGGGGTGTGTGGTGTTTTGTGCGTGGATGTGTATGTGTGATGGTATTGTGTGCCTCAGTATGCTGGTGTTGTCTTTGCTTTGCTGTCTCTCTGGCCTTCTTCAAGTAAGGGTTTGTGGGTAATGTGGGTGTATGTTTTATATTGTTTTAGGTGTGTGGCAGTGGTGTGTGTCTGTGTATCAGGTGTGTGTATTTCGATTTGTCCAATGTGGTTGTGTTTTGTAAATGTGTGTATATTTTGAGCGCGGCGGTGTGTACCGCTAATGGAATACCACGGTTGAAAGACCGCCGCGTGGATTCGTGGGTCGTGATAGTGTGGGCATATTCCTGTTGGCGTGACGTTGGAGATTTTGTTTTTGCCGGTTTATCACTGACCTTTGGTGTGGCAGACTTGTGTGGGTGTCTAGATTTTGGTGGATTCTGAGCTGTGGGTCGTAATAGCTGTGGCGGAATTCCGCGGCCGTGTGTTGGCGGTCTTCTGCACTGCGGTAAGCGGCATTTACCGCCAATGTTGTAATGAGGGCCTTAGTGACTAAAATGTGGTCAATTCTGGACATGGTGTGATGAATATTAGAGAAAAAGATAAATTCAGAATCAAATAATGGAGGAGAGACAACAGCCAATTGAAATGCTTTGTGGGATTTATCAGGGTTAAACTTACAATTACATTTCCTATTGGTAAAAGGGTCTAATCATTGGTTAAAATCACCTGCTATAATAATGTTGGTATTATCAATGAAAGCCAATTTTATTTTAAGCGAGTGCCAAAAATCTGGATCAAGTTTAACAGGAACATACATATTTAATAAAGAAATCTGTTTATTATGTATAATAACACTAACCAATATCCATTGTCCATCAGTATCACACTGAGTAGAGACAATCTGTATTTTAAGTGATTTATTAAAAAAGGATGGCAACACCACCCTTACGGTTAATGACTGGAGAATAAACAACCTGGCCTACCCATTGTCATTTTAGTTTAATCGATTCCACATCATTACAATGAGTTTCACGCAAAAAAGTAACATGTGGGCTAAACTTAGACAAATGAGAGAATACCTTTTGTCTTTTGACTGGATGTCCCAAACTACAAACGTTCCACAATACAACATTAAACATATTGGGGATTAAGAAAAGGGAGGTAGTAGAGTTGATGACAAGCTGCAAAAAAAGTCAAAGGAAACAAAGAGGCATCATTTATTAGCATCAATATAACATATAAACAATGCAATCATGATGATAATAAACAACAAAAAGGTACACACATAAAAGCAGGAAAAAGAGCGAGAAAACAGAAAAAAAAGCTAGTATATAGATAAAAAGATTACGAAACAGATCAAGGATAAAAATTCAGATCTGAAGCAAATAGCATGGAGATTGAGCATGAGACATGTCGGCACCTGAACACGAACAGCAGCAGAGAGATAAAAAAAATGCAATATATTAAAACATAGCCATATACTTGAAAAAAAAGGAATAGCTTGGAAAGACATGTGCATAGCTAAAATATTTAAGAACTGGGAACATTAGTATCCGAAGTATGAGATTAAATATTCTGAATAAATGATTTTAGTTTAACAGTATTGTCAAAAGATCGTAAAGTGCCCTCCTAGGTAGTTTTACATGTAGCGGGATATAGCTAGCCATAGTAAATATTCAGCTGTCTCATCTGAGGTCAGAGGGCAAGAAATTATTTTGTTCTGGTGTTTGTAGCATTAGAAAGGTCTTACAAAATGAAAATATTATGACCGGACCAAACAAGGCGACGTTTTCTTTAGTGGCTTTCAAGACATGTAGCAGGTCTGTGAATTCTAAAAATAGCATTATGATACCTCTAGGTCTAGACAAGTGGGGGTCAAGGTGACCGAGATGATGTGCCTATTCACTATTTAGAGAAGAAGTATTTTGAAGCCTAAGAAGATCAGGTAAGAACATATTCCGGAAGGCAAGGAGGTCATGACCCTCCAGATTTTCAAGTAGATCACATAAGCAAAGATTATTACATCTATTTCTGTTTCCCATGTCTTCAGTATGTATTTTAAGCTTTTTGGATTTCTTGCTTTAGCAAAAGAATCTGGTTAACCTCATATTGAAGATCAATAAGATGTTTTTCCATTTCAAACATCTTGCCTTCCACAGTAATTAATCAGTCTTCAATTTGTTGAAGCTTTTCATTAGTGGCACTCATGAAAGTTTTAAGACCCCTCACCTCATCAAGGATAGTATCCAAAACAGGATGGTGAAAAGGCATAATGGGTGATGGAGGATCGTTTTTTGACCCTAATGGGTATTGCACCAGAAGGAAGTGGATTATGAAGTAGCAAGTAGATCACTAGCCATTTTAACATGTTGCAAAGAACAATGCGCAATCTTCTGGAATGGCCTAGTTCTGTCCATTCACTTTGTTGATGGTGTGTATAAAAAATGATCAATAAAGCACAGTGTAGAGTTTACAAAACTTAAAGACTGAGGAATGGTATAAAGTACAGTTCATTAGTAAATTCAAAGGAGTAAGGGAAGCTGTTGGCATTGTTTAAGCCATCAATATAAGAAACAAATGAGGTAGTCAGAAGTAGAAACTGTGAGGAGTTGTCAGATGGAAAATGTGGCATGAGAGACTCTTCATTGTATTACAGATTAGGAAAAATTCCAATGGAAATATTTATTTATAGGCAGCGGGTTTGAAGAAGTATTGTGAAAATAAATATAAGGAATGAGAGAAGTGCAAACAGAAAGGCAGTCACTCGGTTCTTGGGCTCATTCATAGCTGCAATGTGGAACAATGGAGGAAATCCTCACTTGAGAGAGCAGGGAATGTGAGTGGTGTTCTGGTAAAATGGCGGCTGCTCGCATCTGACATGAACTCACAGCTGCAACTGTATTGCACAGAAATAAAGTCCTGCCAGTTCAAAACATTGCGAGAACAAAGAGGAACACTTTAAAAGGCCCCAGTCAATGAAGCACACGGTAGAAATGACTCATTCAGCTATTAGTCACGCCACATTGTGGTGGAGCTCAGCAATCTGCCACCATTTTGTTTGGTGCGGTAGCCACGCCCCTTGCTAATATACTTCTAACTTAATTATATCTCCCCTTACATTCAGAGCAGTGCTTGAGGTGGTTGGTTCTGTGTGAATATGTAATGGAAAAATTAGATGCACAAATGAAAACAATGGCCATGTGCATGCCAGTAGAAGGCCCCCCTTCTACCAGAGGCATATCATAAGCCCCTGCAGTGCACCCCCCCACAACTCTTCGGAGGGCCCCTCAACAATTCCCAGTTCAGCCCACTGCCAATTAACATCTGTTAAATATGGGAGACCCAGGGACCACCATTCATATTCTGCAGAGGGGTAGGGGCATGATTTTGCATTATGCACTAGCCTCTGCCGGTTATGCTAACATCATTCATTGCCACATGGAACCTATATTGATTTTCAGGTGCTTTTTGATGCAGGTGTTTGTCCTTCCCATACCAATTAGGGTGTACCTGAAGTCACACAGCAGACCACAGAGTCACTCAATTATAGTGGTTTAGTCCTCACTCTCTATGGTAATATTAAGAGTGGGACTGGGCACTTACACCTAAGCCACATAACTTTCACCTAGCATGGATGAGATGAATGTTGAATCTGAATAAGGCCTTGGAGAAGCAGTACACGTTTCAAGAATTCCTCAAATGTACAAATGCAATTGAATCTTCAAGTAGATAACTGCACTGTGTTAAAGGAGGTCATGTTGGATGAGAGATGTTAATATAAAGTGTATAATTGGTTGCAGCCACACAAGGAACAACATAGGGAAGTAGGGGGAGTCTCTGGCAATCTTTTTTTTAAATACAATTTTCCACAAAGGGGGTCATTACAACATTGGCATTAAAAGCCGCTTACCGCCGTGCAGAAGACCGCCAACACACCGCCGCGGGCGCGGAATTCCACCACAGCTATTATGATCCACATCTCGAAATCCGACAAAATTCAGACACCCACACAAGTCCGCCACACCAAAGGTCGGTGATAAACTGGCGAAAACAAAACCTCCACCGTCACGCCAACAGAAATACGCCCATGCTATCACGACCCACGAATCCACGCAGCAGTCTTTCAACCGCGGTATTCCATTGGCGGTACACACCGCCGTGCTCAAAATACACACACATCTCCAAAACACAACCACATTGGACAATTTGAAATACACACACCTGATACACATACACACACCACTCCCACACACCCAATACAATATAAAACACACACCCACATCACCCACAAACCCCTATGACAACCATTACAGAGAGAAGGCCAGAGAGGGACACCACCATCAACAAACTAGCAGCCACAGGCACTCAACCCCATCACCCACACAACTGCCACGCACAAAACACCACACACCACTACTTATCACCACACTTATCACCTACTCCACCCCATGGCACAGCAAAGTCAGCAGCTCTGTCCAACTGGATCCAGATGACCAGCCAGGACCATCGTGGGCCTCGGGACAGTCGGTTCCCCTCACACAGGCACAGCCCACCACAGACCTTCCACCCTCTGGAAACACCAGCACAGCACCCACCCAGCGGGCCCATACCTCCGTGCCCAGGACACGTCAATCAGCTGTGTGTCCACCACTACAGGGAACCCAGGATAACCCACAACCCCAACAACAACAGGGACCTGGGGACAGTGGCAGTGGGCACACGGTCCAGGGGACGGAGGCACAGGAACACGGGGGAACTGGGAGGGCTGCTGTGCGACAGGGGGCGGACAGGCCAAGGGAACCCACTCTCCACGAGGCCCTCTCCTCCATCATGGGAGCATACCACCACTCCCAGGAGACGATGGCAACGGTCCTGGCCAAGTTTCAGAAGACCCAGCGGCTGCAGGAGGAACAGTATTTGCGGTTCAGGGAGGAACTCAGAACCATCAGCTCCGCCCTGGGAACCATCGTAGGGGTGCTGAAGGAAATACTCAACACCAGGAGGGACACTGTGGCACTCCAAGGGGCCCCTGACACTAGCATGGATGATGAACTGCCCACCACCTCCGCCGGCGCTAGTGGACAGGAGGCACTGCCACAGGACCACCACACCAGCACCCCACCCCCTGCAGATGGAGAACCACCCCGCAAACGGTCCCTGAGATCCAGGAACAAGACAGAGCACGATGCCAAGACCCCCGCCAAGAAATGAGACCACCCTGATTGTCATCCTACTGTCCCACTTTGTAACCCTGTCCATATTGGAACTGCCCCAGCTCCACGTCCTATGCCCATATGGGCAATGCACCTGTGAGACTAATAGACTGGACTCTGCCATGGACATTCCTCCACCATCACCCCTCACCATTTTACAACCCCCCTCCAATATTTAGCACTTCAATAAACACCCTTGAAGCACAAAACAATCAGGAGTCAGTCTGTGATTTCGAAATTGTGTATTAGCAATGACAGTGACAAAATGCGTTTTCAAATGTAATGTCAACATACCTATGTCACACATCTCAAGTCCATGAGGAATCTAAGCACATGACACACGTTGGAAACCACACCTGTGAAACCGTAAGGGAAATGTACAACTCAGTGACCATATACAGGTTGAAATCGACAGACAGGATAGAGGTAGAAGTGTGAAAGTACTTGTAGTAGGCAGGAATGTTTTCTCAACTGTGTGTCACTGGAAATATTGCTGGATAACTGAGTCCCTGTTGTCAATGTCTTCTTCCTCTGCTTCCTCCTCATCACTGTCCACAGGCTTCACAGCTGCCACAACACCGTCATCTGGACCATCCTCCTGCAGAAAAGGCACCTATTGTCGCAAAGCCAAGTTGTGAAGCATACAGCAGGCCACGATGATCTGGCACACCTTCTTTGTTGAGTAGAATAGGGAACCACCTGTCATATGGAGGCACCTGAACCTGGCCTTCAGGAGGCCGAAGGTGCATTCGATCACCCTCCTAGTCTGCCCATGGGCCTCATTGTAGCGTTCCTCTGCGCTGGGATTCCTCACTGAGGTCAGTACCCATGACAGGTTGGGGTAACCAGAGTCCCCTAATAGCCACACACGGTGCCTCTGGAGTTGACCCATCACATAAGGGATGCTGCTATTCCGCAGGATGTAGGCGTCATGCACAGAGCCAGGGAACATAGCATTTACCTGGGAGATGTACTGGTCTGCCAAACATACCATCTGTACATTCATGGAATGATAACTCTTCCGGTTCCTGTACACCTGTTCACTCCTGTGGGGGGGGACTAGAGCTACATGGGTCCCATCAATAGCACCTATGATGTTGGGGATATGTCCAAGGGCATAGAAGTAATCTTTAACTATAGGCAAATCCTCCACCTGAGGGAAAACGATGTAGCTCTGCATGTGTTTCAGCAGGGCAGACAACACTCTGGACAACACGTTGGAAAACATAGGCTGGAATATCCCTAATGCCATGGCCACTGTTGTTTGAAATGACCCACTTGCAAGGAAATGGAGCACTGATAGCACCTGCACTTGAGGGGGGATTCCTGTGGGATGGCGGATTGCTGACATCAGGTCAGGCTCCAACTGGGCACACAGTTCCTGGATTGTGGCACGGTCAAACCTGTTGGTGATGATCAAACTTCTTTCCTCCATTGTCGACAGGTCCACCAGCGGTCGGTACACCGGAGGATTCCGCCATCTCCTCACATGCCCCAGTGGACGGTGCCTAGGAAGGACAACAGCGACCACAGAGTCAAACAACTCAGAGGTATGTACCCACACTATACACAGAACACCATTCATACACAAAATGTGGCCTGTATTTGTGTTGTGAGACAAGGCCTAGGTATGTGTGACGCAGTTGGTAATTAGGCCATGTGGGCCCCTGAAATGGCGGCTGCCTGACCTCTAAACTGGGACAATGGGATGTGCGGTAACTGCGCTGGCGTTGTACACCGTCGCGGTAGGCGGTCGAAGACCGCAGCGCAATGCTGCATTGGTTAACATTGGACCCTATGGGTCCCAGGAGCCAATGACGATGTACGCCGTCGGTGATGGTACGCACCGCCGCGGACGTGACCGCTGCGGACGTGACTGCCATTTTCTATCTGTTCAATCACTCGATACCTGATCTTCGACAGGAGAGGACCTACACTGCAAGTGCTGCTGTGACCTCGGTCTGGAAGAGACAATGGCTTGTGCGTCTGGGGAAAGGGCCCCTGCCTTCACTGCAGAGGAGTTGGAGAAGCTCGTGGACGGGGTCCTCCCCCAGTACACGCTACTCTACGGTCCTCCAGACCAAAAGGTAAGTACACAGGTAGCACGTTGTATGGGCTATGCCTGTGTGGAGTGGGCTGGTTGTAAGAATGAAGGGAGCACAGTTCTGCATGCATGAAGGACTGTGAATGCATGTGCCACATCTCACTTAGACGGTGCAGTTGGTAATGGCTTCTCTTCTTCCCCTCTACATGTCATGTAGGTCAGCGCCCACCAGAAGACGGATATTTGGCGTGCCATCGCCAAGGACGTCCGGACCCTGGGGGTCCACCACAGACGGAGGACCCACTGCCGGAAAAGATGGGAGGACATTCGCCGCTGGAGCAAGAAGACGTCGGAGGCTCAGCTGGGGATGGCCTCCCAATGTGGGAGGGGTGCCCGTCGAACCATGACCCCCCTGATGTTCCAGATCCTGGCGGTGGCCTACCCTGAGTTGGATGGGCGCTTGAGGGCAACACAGCAGACACAAGGGGGTGAGTACACTGTCATTCAGCGGACTTTGCGCGCAGTGAAGGTGTTTGGGTGGGGGAGGAGGGCTGTGGGTTTCCCTAGGCCTGGGCGAGTTCCGTAGGCTAGGCCCCTCCGTAATGCAGGCCATGTGTCACCCCACCCCAACTCTGTAGAGTGCCAAGTACAGGTATTCATGCCCCTGTGTCATCTATGTGTGCAGATGTCATCCATAGCCATGTAGGGCATATCCCAGGAATTGCATCTGTAGAGCCCAACAGCGCGACGTAGTGCAGGGGGCTGCTGTGTCTGTATTGTCCGCCAATGGTAGCGGTAAGCCATGCACTCAACCTGTCTTTCTTCTGTCGTCCCCCCCCCCTTTTTGTGGTCTCCCTGTGTCTCTGTGCATCAGCATCATCAGGCGGAGGTACAGTGGCACCGGAGCAGGAGGGAGCAGAATCCCACATGGCCATGGAGGGCCACACCACAGACTCGGAATACACCAGTGGGACGGAGGGCGAGGGGAGCACAACGGCGGTCACAGGATCTGCAACCAGCGACACGGACTCGTCCTCCGATGGGAACTCCCTTGTGGTGGCGGCAATATCTGTGCCCCCCCACTTCTACAGGTACAACCGCCACCCCCCCTACCAGCACCGCCCTCCCAGCAGCCCCTCAGCGTGTGCCCTGTGCCCGCTCACCCAGCAGGGTGGTCATCACCTTCGCCCCAGGCACCTCAGTCCCTGCCCCTGTCACCTCTGCTGCCCTCAGTGAGGAGGCCATTGACCTCCTCAGGTCCCTCACTGTTGGGCAGTCGACCATTTTGAATGCCATCCAGGGTGTAGAAAGGGAATTGCAACACACAAATGCATTCCTGGAGGGCATTCACTCTGGTCAGGCTGCCCTTCATCGAACCCTGCAAACTCTGGCGTCAGCACTGATGGCAGCCATTGTCCCTGTATCTAGCCTCCCCCCTCCAACTTCCTCCACCCAGACCCAATCCCCTGTACCCCAGCCTATCCCAAGCACACCATCAAACCAGCCTGCACACACCTCACCACACAAGGGAAGCTCAGGCAAACATAAGCACCACACATCCCACAGGCACTCACGCAAGCATCACACACATACAGACACAACAACATCCACTGCCTCCACTGTGTCCCCCGCCTCGTCGTCTCCCTCCTCCCTCCCAGTCTTGTCTACACTCACACCTGCATGCACTACCACTACAGCCACTACGTCCTGCACCAGCACACCCACCACCAGACCCCGCTCACGTGCACTCACCACCCCCACTACCATTTACACGTCCCCTGTGTCCTCTCCCAGTGTGTCTGTGATGCCCCCTCCGAAGATACACAAACGCAGGCACACACCCACCCAACAGCCATCCACCTCACGACAGCCTCCAGCCCATGCACCTGCACCCAAATCGACAAAAGTCACACCTCCTACAACCACCACCTCTTCCTCCACTCCCAAACCCCCTCCATCTACCCGTCCCAGTGTCTCCAAAAAACTTTTCCTGTCCCCCCTTAACCTATTTCCCACCACCCCCCAGCCTTCAAACTCATATGTCCCGTACTAGCACCTCAGCCAAAAAATCTCCGGGACCAGTGGTGTCTGTTGTTACAGGTATGTGGAGTGCACCGGCCACCAGGACAGCCAATGTGGCATGGAGCCACAGCACAGCCAGTACCCCCCCTGTGAAGCACAAGAAGTTGGACAGTTCCCGGCAGGAGAGGGGGAAGACTCCAGCCAGCAAAGCCGCTCACAAGGGTCCCGGGGGGAGTGTCGACTCAGCTGTGACTCCTCCCGAGGTGGGGAAGGGGCAGAAGAAATCTCCAAAGTCTGGGAGGAGCAGCACAGCGGAGAAGACCGGCATCATCCCCGCTGCCCAGGAGGCCACTGCCACCCCATCGTCAGTGGCCAGGAGGCCACCGCCAGAGTCACTGCCCAGGAGGCCAGCCCCATCGTCACTGGCCAGGAGGCCACCGCCAGAGTCACTGCCCAGGGGGGCAGCCCCATCGTCACTGGCCAGGAGGGCCCCACCAGCCACAGCCCAGCTGACCCATGAAGGACCGCCAGCTACAGCCCTGCTGGGCAATGAAGGACCACCTTGGCAAGCACCGCTGAACAGGCCAGGGACCGCTGAACAGGGCGAAGACCGCCATGGAAAGCACCGCTGAACAGGTCTGACACTGGCAACTCAAGCACCGCTAAACAGGCCAGGGACCGCTGAACAGGACAAAGACCGCCATGGAAAGCACTGCTGAACAGGTCTGACACTGGCAACTCAAGCACCGCTGAACAGGCCAGGGACCACTGAACAGGGCAAAGACCGCCATGGAAAGCACCGCTGAACAGGTCTGACACTGGCAACTCAAGCACCGCTGAACAGGCCAGGGACCGCTGAACTGGGCAAAGACCGCCATGGAATGCACGCTAGCCCATTTGCGGCAGGGGCAGTGACGCAACTGGGACCGTCACGGGGTGTGTGCTGCACTCTGGGCACCAGTCCCCCTCCAGAACCAGTGGAGACTTGCATCCAGTTCCTCAGTCCTTGGCAGGATGAAGCACTCTGGGCACCAGTCCCCCTCCAGAACCAGTGGAGACTTGCATCCACTTCCTCAGTCCTTGGAAGGATGAAGCACTCTGGGCACCAGTCCCCCTCCAGAACCAGTGGAGACTTGCATCCACTTCCTCAGTCCTTGGCAGGATGAAGCACTCTGGGCACAAAGCCCTCTCCAGAACAAGTGGAGACTTGCATCCACTTCCTCAGTCCTTGGCAGGATGAAGCACTCTGGGCACAAAGCCCCCTCCAGAACCAGTGGAGACTGTTATCCACTTGAGAGACTGTGGCTCTGCACTCCCCAGGATGGTACAGTGGGCAACCCACCCACTGCAGAGACTTGAGAGACTGTGGCTTTGCACTCCCCAGGATGGTACAGTGGGCAGCCCACCCACTGGAGAGACTTGAGAGACTGTGGCTTTGCACTCCCCAGGATGGTACAGTGGGCAACCCACCCACTGCAGAGACTTGAGAGACTGTGGCTTTGCACTCCCAGGATGGTACAGTGGGCAACCCACCCACTGGAGAGACTTGAGAGACTGTGGCTTTGCACTCCCCAGGATGGTACAGTGGGCAACCCACCCACTGCAGAGACTTGAGAGACTGTGGCTTTGCACTCCCCAGGATGGTACAGTGGGCAACCCACCCACTGGAGAGACTTGAGAGACTGTGGCTTTGTACTCCCCAGGATGCAGCAGTGGGCAACCCACCCACTGGAGAGACTTGAGAGACTGTGGCTTTACACTCCCCAGGATACATCAATGGGCATGGAGCCCCCTTGTGGATCTGGCATCGTGCACTCATCCGGCTGAGGTGCCCCCCCTTCCCTTCCCCCTGAGGTGCCTGTTGTATTTCTATCTGATGCCCCTGCAGTGTTCTCTCCGTTTTGATCGGGTATCTTGTGTGGGCCTCGCCCATGCATTTTGGGCCCAGTGGTCTACGGACAATGAATGGTGCAATACCTGCACTACTAATCGTGGTGTATATTTTTTTAATGTGTATATATATATATATGTATATATTTGCTTACTGTATTTTGATATATTACAATGGTTCAACTCATTTCCTTTTGTCTTTGCATTCTTCCGGGGGGCTTGGGGGTTGTTACTGTAATGTATATGTTGTACCTGGCTTTTTGACAGGGTCATCCCCAAACTTTTTTGCCTCCTTCCTCCTATTTTTTCTGACCTGTTTGTGTTGCCTTTTGACCTCTGGGCACTTTTACCACTGCTAACCAGTGCTAAAGTGCATATGCTCTCTGTGTAAATTGTACTATTGATTGGTTTATCCATGATTGGCTATTTAATTTACTTGTAAGTCCCTAGTAGAGTGCACTACATGTGCCTAGGGCATGTAGATTAAATGCTACTAGTGGGCCTGCAGCACTGGTTGTGCCACCCACTTCAGTAGCCCCTTAACCTTGTCTCAGGCCTGCCATTGCAAGGCCTGTGTGTGCAGTTTCACTGCCAATTCGACTTGGCATTTAAAAGTACTTGCCAAGCCTAGAACTCCCCTTTTTCTACATATAAGTCATCCCTAATGTGTGCCCTAGGTAACCCCTAGAGCAGGGTGCTGTGTAGGTAAAAGGCAGGACATGTACCTGTGTAGTTATATGTCCTGGTAGTGTACAACTCCTAAATTAGTTTTTACACTATTGTGAGGCCTGCTCCCTTCATAGGCTAACATTGGGGCTGCCCTCATACACTGTTGAAGTGGCAGCTGCTGATCTGAAAGGAGCAGGAAGGTCATATTTAGTATGGCCAGAATGGTAATATAAAGTCCTGCTGACTGGTGAAGTCGGATTTAATATTACTATTCTAGAAATGCCACTTTTAGAAAGTGAGCATTTCTTTGCACTAAAATCTTGTTGTGCCCTTCAATCCACGTCTGGCTAGGTTTAGTTGACAGCTCCTTGTGCATTCACTCAGACACACCCCAAACACAGGGTACTGAGCCTCACTTGCATACATCTGCATTTTGAATGGGTCTTCCTGGGCTGGGAGGGTGGAGGGCCTGCCCTCACACAAAGGACTGCCACACCCCCTACTGGGACTCTGGCAGACAGGATTGAACTGAAAGGGGGCTTGGTGCATTTCTTAGACACTCTTTGAAGTCACCCCCACTTCAAAGGCACAACTTAGTATAAAACAGGGCCTCTGCCCTACCTCATCAGACACTTGCTGGAGAAGAAACCTGAACCAGAAACTACATCCTACCAAGAAGAACTGCCTGGCTGCTCAAAGGACTCACCTGTCTGCTTTTCTACAAAGGACTGCTGCCTTGCTGTTGGCCTGCTGCCTTGCTGAACTCTTGTCTGGCTGTGAAAGTGCTCTCCAAGGGCTTGGATAGAGCTTGCCTCCTGTTCCCTGAAGTCTCAGGACCAAAAAGACTTCTCTCTTTCACTTGGACGCTTCGTGCGCCGAAATTTTCGACGCACAGCTTGTTCCGCGGCGAGAAAAACGCCGCACACCGACGCTGATCGACGCAACGCCTTCGGGGCGACCGAAACTTTGACGCACGGCCTCGCAAGGACAACGCCGCCTGACTTCCAAGGAGAAATCGAAGCGACGCCTGCCATGAGAGTGAAATTTCGACGCACAGCCCCGCGGAACGACGCGCAGCCGGAAAACAAGCAGGAGAATCCACGCACAGACCCGGGACATCTGGTAATCCCCACGACCCATAGAAGGAGACGGTCCGCGTGCCGGAAAACTACGCACGTCTTCCCCTAGTGAAAAATAACGACGCAAGTCCGTGTGTGAAGGGGCGCAACCGACGCACACACCATTTTTCCTCCCGTAGAACGACGCACGTCTCCCCACGTGAAAAATAACGACGCAAGTCCGTGTGTGAAGGGGCGTAACCGACGCACACACCATTTTTCCACACATCTCCTCTTCTGTGGCCCTCTGCGGAGATTTTCCACCAGAAACCAGGTACTTTGTGCTTGAAAGAGACTTTGTTTGCTTTTTAAAGACTTAAGACACTTTTTATCACTTTTCAGTGATATCTTTACAAATTCATATTGCATCTTTAATCGTTTTGACCTGCAAATACCCAGATAAATATTATGTATTTTTCTAAACACTGTGTGGTGTATTTTTGTGGTGTTATATAATGGTATTGTATGATTTATTGCACAAATGCTTTACACATTGCCTTCTAAGTTAAGCCTGACTGCTCGTGCCAAGCTACCAGAGGGTGGGCACAGGCTTATTTTGGATTGTGTGTGACTTACCCTGACTAGAGTGAGGATTCTTGCTTGGACAGAGGGCAACCTGACTGCCAACCAAAAACCCCATTTCTAACAGTATAAATATGCATTGGTGTGTGTGTTGTAGTGGGTGAGGGTCAGGGTGGAGGTTGGGATGTTGGTTGTGTGTGTCCCTGTATTTTTGCCTCCCCCTCCCCTATGTCGTAGGTGCAGTACTCACCGTGGTCTTCGCCGCCGGCGTTGATGATCCTCGTATAGGAGCAGGAAGACTATCGCAGGGAGAATATGGAGTTCCAGCTCCATGGTGCCCTCCTTCCTCGTGGAGTGTGTAGAGGTGAGCGTTTTCCCAATGAAATGGCTGTTTCTGCCGTGTTTTTATCCACGGTGAATCTGCCCCGGAAAAGGTGGCGGATTGGTGGGTTGTAATACTGTGGGCGGTACATTGTCCTCCGTCTGTCTGTTGGCGGTTATCACCGCGCTGTTTGTCTGTACCGCCGTGGCGGTCTGAGTGTTAAAGTGGCTGTCTTTGTTGGCGGTTTCCGCCACGCTCATAGTTCCAATTTTTTTACCGCCGGCCTGTTGGTGGTTTTACCGCCGCTTTAACACCGACCGCCAGGGTTGTAATGACCACCAATATGTTTAATAATTGGACAAATGACACAAATGAAATATCACTTTCAACAGACAGCCTTGTGACATTCTAGGCCCTTTCTTTGGTAAAAGCATATTCCTTCTGCATAGCTCTCAAAAGAGATGGCCTAAAGTATTTTATCTTCAAAAAAAAAAAAAGAAAGTCTGATGTCACTTGACATTGGAAGGGTAATCAGCGTTTTGCTCCATTAGCATTAGACAAACCACTCTTCTCTCAGCTGTGGAAATGGAAAATACAAAACGTTCACTTACGACCTCACTGCATTCTCCAGTGTTTCCTGCGATGCTGGCAGCTGTCGAACCTGTAAATCACTGAACCATGGCAAACAGCTTAAAAAACAATGTCAAGGACCAGTGTCCTCATATCTGTTTCGTGATGGGGTAATGCATTTAAAAAATATTCAGCTGAGGTCCTATGACGAAAATTAAATATTGATATGTATTCAATGTAAAATGTCTTCGCTCTTTCCTTTCAGCAAGGGCATTTTAACTTTTCTATTATTTTGGTATGGAGAAGCACTTGTGAACAATGCACAGTGATGCAGGCAGATGAAAAAATCTTCCAAACAATGTCATGTTGCTCCAAGAGAATATTCTGATGACCTACAAAATAATCCCCAATGATGTTTATCTAATTTGTGTTTGATCTTTTTGTATAAATTATAAGTATTCAGTAAAGTGTAAACAATGTACTATTGCAAATTACTACGTTGTTAAATTTCACAAATCATAACCTTCAATTCTGAAATATTTGTTGGCCCTCACCAAAAAATATTTTAAGCTGTTTCCTAATTGAATCAATTATTCAAGACATTTGTGTAGTCAATGTATTACTCTGATTATTCACATTACACACTTAGGTTGTAAATGACTTAGAAATAAGGGATCGAGAGAGTTGTTACATGAGGTTCTTGCTGGAGAATAGCCATTTATGACTCAGAAACTCACCTCACGGTTTTCACTGGATTGGCATGTGAAATTTAAGAATTTCATATACCCTCTCGGGCAATTACCTTGAGGAGAGAGGAAAAAGCTAAACTCTGCCTGTAGGAATATACATTAAAATCAGCCATGCGCAAAATAATGGACATAAGCCACAATCTGCTACCAACAATCCTGGATAGGACGTAATGCTAACTCAGATGAAGGATCATGGGATCAGGAATCCTTGCAAGCACAAGCTCTGCTAGACCATGCCGAGAGCAGGAGGTGTACGGTGGAGCACGAGGAAGAGAGTACAGTAGGAGGGAAGATGTATTGGTGGTAGGTATTATTGAGGGAAACATATGCAATAAATCATGTTCACTTAGGTATGGTAGGTCTCCTGAAGGGCAAATCTATTGAGGTGTCAATATAGAGACAAACAATCATAAGAGAGCCTAGTTTAAAGCAATTGATCTTCAAGGGGAGGATCGAGAACAAATGAGGGACATGTTATGTCTAAAAAGCATTTAGAGACCTAATAGCCCTGGCCCATTGATGTACCTCTGTGAAAAAATTGTCCTCCAGAGATTTTCATTTTTGAGCTGTGTTTTTTTATCATTAAAGAAGTAACTTAACCTGGGTAGACATAGCTAATCTGAGCTAATTTTTTTCTGGACAACATTTTTAAAAATAGCAGATGTGTTGCACCGATGATGTAATATTTCAGGAACCATGAGAACTATATACTTCATTTTTGTGTCAAAACATAGGTTTTGGGTGGAAAGTAGTCCTATACAGACAGAAAATAACTCCTCAGAGCAACCTTTCCACCATTTTCCAAAATACCAGCTCTATAATGATGTGTTTTAGCCATGATATTGGTAACTTATTTTAATATTATTTTTGTTTAAGGTTTTCCATTGATTCAAATTCATGAATATGAGTGAAGCAGGTGATTTGAGAGGATCTTTACATTCTGACATAGGCCCTCATTACGACCCTGGCAGTGGGTAATAAAGTGGAAGTAATACCGCCAACAGGCTGGTGGTAATTACTGCCAAATTATGACCATGGCGGTGATATCTCCGATAGACAGCCAATTTACCGCAGCGACCACCAGGGCAGAAACAACAGTCACCACGGAGGTAGCTGCCTACAGCCAGGCAGAAGACAAAGTACTGCCCACCATATTTTGAGACAAGATTCCACCACCTTTTCTGGGGTGGTACCAACGCCATCAAAAGCCTGGTGGAAACACATCACAGAAGAGAAAGGATTCACCATTGGAGAAACAGGGAAGAACTACGCCGCCATGGAACCCAAACTGCAATTTTTTTCCAATGATCTTCTATGTTATGCTCCACCTGGAACACCAATGAAGGCGAAGACGATGACGGCGAGTACAGTCACCTAGCACACAAGGGAGGGTGGGAGGAAAAAGAGAGTGACACACACACGCACAGCACACACGCCATACACACAACCATATGCATTACAAAACCAATTTGACCACGAAAATCTGCAGAATAATGCAAAGGCAACAGGAATTTACAAAAATGATTGTAATCAGTCCAACAATAAAATAAAAAATGCGATTTGGCCATGAAACAGATCAGTACACTTGTATAAAAAAAGGGACACTGCCAAGTTCATAGTTCAAAGGACCCACATGGCCACAGAGCACAGTCCAAGGCCCTGCACCAATACAGATAGAACACTGCAGGTGCCATCAGTTGTCAAATAGGCAGGCACCTCAGGGGGAGAGGAAGGGCACCTCAGCCGGATGCGTGAACAAGCCTGCTGGTTCTGGAGGGGACAACATGCCCATTGCTCTTTGTCCTGGGGAATGCAAGGCCACAGTCTCTCAAGTGGGTGTCTTGTCCACTGGTTCAGGAGAGGGCAACATGCCCATTGCTCTTTGTCCTGGGGAGTTCAAGGCCACAGTCTCTTAAGTGGGTGCCTGGCCCACTGGTTCTGGAGGGGGCAACATGCACATCGCTCTTTGTCCTGGGGAATGCAAGGCCACAGTCTCTCAAGTGGGTGTCTTGCCCACTGGTCATGGTGGGGCATGCCGCACAGCAGTCCTTGGAGGTTGGACTATATGGCGCCTGCTGGTGATGAAAACTGCACTGTGGTGGTGATTGTGGGAGGCTCGAGCTCAGCCCCTGCACCCTCCGATGGCTGCACTGTGGTGGTGATTGTGGGAGGCTCCGGCTCAGCCCCTGCACCCTCTGATAGCTGCACTGTGATGGTGGCTGGGGGAGGCTCCTGCTCAGCCCCTGCACCCTCTGATGGCTACACTGTAATGTTGGCTGGGGAGGCTCCTGCTCAGCTCCTGAACTCTCTGATGGCTGCCCAACCACGGCTGGCGGTGGGGGCCCTGTGACAGCTGGTGGTGGTGTCAGTGTTTGGCTGGCAACTTCCGCTGGCGTAGATTGCCTCCTCTCCTCCTGCTCTTGGGTTGGGGATCCGTTACCCTTCCTGCACTGGAGGATGGGCTCTTACCCCCTCTGCCTGCTGGTGTAGGATCCTTCCCCTTCTTTGCAGCTGGTGCAGGTTCCTTTCCCTTCTTTGCAGCTCGTGCAGGCTCCTTCCCCTTCAGTATTGCTGGCCTGGAATCCTTACCACCATGAGTAGGTGGTGCTACCACTGGGCCAGTGGACTGTTTGGCTGAGGTGCTGGGCTGGGTCCTTGCTACCCTGCCCATATGTGCAGGATGAGAGAGAGGGCTAGGGAAGAGGTCAATCGTGGAAAGGAAAAATTTTAGGGACGTAGGGGCGGGAAAAGGGAGGAGTAATGGGAGTGGAGGATGAGGGAGTGGTTGTTGGAGGTGTTTGTCTGCTGGATTTGGGTGCAGGTGCATGGGCTGTATGCTGTTGTGAGGTGGATGGCTGTTGGGTGTCTGTGTGCTTGCGTTTGTGACCTTTAGGGGGGGGGGAGACACGGTGGGAGAGGACACAGGGTACGCGTGCATGGATGTTGTGGGGGTGTCTGCCAGTGAGGTGTGTGTGTTCTGCTTGGTATGGTGATGATGCTGGTAGTGGATATTGATGTAGTGCATGTAGGTGTGAGTGTAGATGCAACTGGGTGGGAGGTGGAGGAGGAGGAGGGGAAGACAGTGGAGAAAGGGTATGTTGTCGTGTCTGCAACTAAATGGTGTTTGTGTGAGTGCCTGTGGGATGAAGTGTGGTGCTTTTGTTTGCCTGTGCCACTCTTGAGTGTTATCTTGTGTGCATGCTCATCTACCTGTGTGCTTGGGGTGGGTTGAGGTTGAGGAGAATGGGACTGGGAAGTGGAAGTTTGAGGGGGGACGGTTGAAAAAGGGACAATGGCTGCCATCAGAGAGGAGGCCAGAGCCTGAATCAATCTCTGTTGCATATGGGCTGCCATCCCCTGGATGGAATTCACAATGGTTGTTTGCCCTACAGAGATGGATCTCATGAGGTCAATCGTCTCCTCACTCAGGGCAGCAGGGCTCACTGGGACAGGGCCTGAGGTGCATGGGGCAAAGGAGATGCCCACCCTCCTGGGTGAGCGGGTATGGGCAACTCGCTGAGGTGCTACTGGGAGGGCGGTGCTGGTACTGGGGGTGGCAGGTGTACCTGCAGCTGGGGTGGTCATAGAGGCGTCCGCCATCACCAGGGAGCTCCCATCAGAGGAGGTAGCAGAGTCTGTATTATCCCATCAAGTCACTGCTATGGTGCTCCCCTTGCCCTCCGTCCCACTGGTGCCCTCAGCATCGGTGGAATCTGCCTCCAGGGTCCTGAGGGATGCAGCTCCCTCTGTCGCCGGTGCCTCTGCTCCTCCGCCAGATGATGCTAATGCACATAAGGACAGGATGACAAAACAAGAAAGGGGGTGAAAGAGACAAAGGATACACAGGGTCAATGACTGCACCAACACATACACAGCCAACTGCAGCACACCTGGGACCCACGCAGCCCTGCCCAGGAGTGAATACTAACAAGATAGGTAAGCAGTATTTCCCATTTGAACCCTTAGCCACCAGAGGACCTATGCTGCTATGTCTGGCCTGGCCTAGGGGCACCCAAGACCACACAACCACCACCTGGATACCACCCCACCAGTTGTAATGCTAGCCACTGTACGCACCCCCTTGTGGCTGCTGTGATGCCCTCAAGCACCTATCCAGCTCAGGGTAGGCCATTGCCAGTATGCGGGCCATCAGGGGGTCAGGATCAGACGGGCACCCCTCCCTCATGTGAGGCCATCCCCAGCTGGGCCTCCACGGTCTTTCGTGCCCAGCGTCTCAGGTCCTCCCACCATTTAGGACAGTGGGTGCTCTGCCTGCCATAGACCCCAAGGGTCCGCACGTCCTTGGCAATGGCACACCATATTCCCTTCTTTTGATGGGCGCTGACCTGCAGAGGTAATACAGACAGGAGAACACCATTAGCCAAATAGTCCAGCCTGTCACTTAAATGGCCCACCATACCCGTTTGCATCACCATTGGCACACACATAGCCCAGCCCACAACATGTACACCGCCAAGAGGACATCCACCCACCCCCCTTACACGAGGCCTTAACACACACCACCAAGCATTCATGCCACATGCATCGTGCACAAGGTGTACTCACCTGTTGGTCTGGAGGCCCATACAGCAGTCCATACTGGGGTAGGACGCCATCCGCCAGTCACTCCAGCTCCTCAGAAGTGAAGGCGGGGGCCCTTTCCACAGTCACACAGGCCATGATAGGTTCCAGACACAGGTCACAGCAGCACATGCAGTGTGGTTCCTCTCCAATGGAAGGTCAGGAAACAAGTGAGTAATCAGATAGAAAATGGTGGTCACTTCTGCAGCGGTGCATACCATCACCACCGGTGTCGATCACCATTGGCCACTGTACCCCATAGGGCACAATATTAAACAAAGAGGAATTGCACAGTGGTTGATGACCGCCTACTGCCACAGTGCACAACGTCAGCGGCATTATCACATTTCCACTTGTCCCTACACACAGGACAGGCGGTTGCCAGTTCAGGGGGGTGAACTGGCCTATCAATTATTGCTGCGTCACAGGATAAATAGGCACATACTTCACTAATTACACTGTCCCATAATATGTTTGCACATTGCAGACTGCTTTGTGGCTCCATTGATCAGTTTTTGACAGCCTACTCACTCTTGTGTCCCTTAGAAACCTGCTGCTTCGGATGAATTGGAGATGGCGACATACCCCCGTGTACAGACCCTTGGTGGACTTGGCTACAGTAGAGGACAGGCACTTAATATTCACCTATAGACTGGAGAGGGCCACAATCACAGAGCTGTGTGCCCAATTGGAGCCTGAACTGATATCTGATATCGTCACCCCACTGGGATCCCCCCTCTTGTGCAAATGCTATTAGTTCTTCATTTCCTGGCAACTGATTCTTTCCAAGTGACAGTGTGCTTGGCAACAGGAATGTCACAGCCAATGTGCTCAAACATGCTACCAAGAGTGTTGTCTGCCCTGATAAAAACACATGTGCAGCTACATTGCATTCCCCACAGGTTGAGGATTTGGCCACTGTAAAGGCCAGATTCTATGCAATGGGACATATCCCCAATAGAACTGGTGCGATTGATGGAACACATATTGCATTTGTGCCCGCCGCCAGAATGAACAGGTGTTCAGGAATCCTAATACTTTCCACTCAATGAATGTGCAGATAGTGTGCTTGGCGTACCAGTACATTTCCCATGTCAGTGCTAAGTATCCAGGGTCGGTGCATGATGCATTTGTCCTGAGGAATAGCAGCATCCCAAATGTGATGTTCCAACTACAGAGACACAGGGTGTGGCTAATAGGTGAGCCCTGGTTCCCACCCAGTATATGTTGGTGTATTCTTATGGTTTTGGCCATATAGGATAGTGTGTGGCTAAATGTTGTCCCTCAATATTTGCAGGTGACTCTGGTTACCCAAACCTATCATGGCTGCTGACCCCTGTGAGGAATGCCAGGACAAAGGTAGAAGAACGTTACAATGAGGCACATGGGCGAACCAGAAGGATCATTGAAAGGACCTTTGGCCTCCTGAAGGCCAGGTTCAGGTTCCTCCATCTAACAGGTGGATCCCTGTGCTGCTCACCCAAGAAGGTCTGCCAGACAGTAGTGGCATGCAGCATGTTTCACAACCTGGCCCTCAGACGGCATGTACCTTTTCTGCAGGAGGAGGAGACTGGAGATGTCCCTGCGGCAGCAGTGGACCCTGAGGACAGTGAGGATGAGGAGGCAGAAGATGAGGATGTGGACAACAGAACATCTATGATACGTCAGTACTTCTAATGACACACAGTTGAGACAGTGTAACTTTACATTTCTATGACTATTGTATTATGTGGGGCATTGCCATGCTGGCATTACCAACTTCTTTGCTCTACTTACTGTTACCTCTGGATATTCATTTTGCAGATGTTGGTGATATAACACATTCTCCTGGTGTGATCACAACAGCGAGATTCAGGTCATTAATTCTATGCTCATTCTATGTACAGTTCACTTGCAATGGTTGTAGCTGTTTCAATCAGTACAAATTTGCAATACATGAAATACCAGTAGTCGAGTTTTGTCCAAGGGTGTTTATTGTAATACTAAAATATAGGGGGGAAAGTCCAATGGAATGGGGTGATGATGGAGGTTTTGTTCCAGTCTGTTTGTAGCACAGGTGTATTGTCCATGGGGACATAGGAAGGGGAGCAATGGCAGTTCAAGGTGGACAAGGTGACTGAGTGGGACAATCAGGAGAGTCTCATTTCCTGGCGGAGGTCTTGGCAAGTGTCTCTGACTTCTGTCTGGTTCGCAGGGAACATTTGCGAGGTGGTTCATCTTCTGCAGGGGGAGGGGTGCTGGTGACATGTTGGTCTTGTGGCGGGGCCTCCTGGCCACTAGCGTCAGGGGAAGTGGAGGGCTGTTAAGATGGCTGGCTAGTGGTAGGGGCCCGCTGGTGTGACACTGCCTCCCTCATGATGTTGGCCATGTCTGCCAGCACCCCTGCTAGGGAGACCAGGGTGGTGGTAATGGCCTGCATGTCCCCCCGATCCCCTGATACTGTCCCTCCTGCATCCGCTTTTTCTGCTGCACAATGTCTAGGATCTGGCCCATCGTGTCTTGGGAATGTTGGTAGGCTACCAGGATGTCAGAGAGTGCCTCCTGGAGAGTCGGTTCCCTGGTCCTGTCCTCCCCCTGGCGCACAGCAGTCCTCCCATTGTCCCTGTTGGCCTGTGCCTCTGTCCCCTGAATGGTGTGCCCACTGCCACTGACCCCAGGTCCCTGATTGTTTTGGGTATGAGGGGTGTCCTGGGGTCCTTGTAGAGGTGGGCACACTGCTGATTGACGTGTCCTGGGGACAGAGGTGTGGGTATGCTGGGTGGGTGCTGTGGTATTGGTTCCTGATGGGGGAGACTCTGTGGTGGTCTGTGACTGGGCTTGGATGACCGACTGTCCAGTGGTCCCTGATGGGCCAGGTAGATCGTCCAGACCCTGAAGTCCAGAGTTACTGTCTTCACTGTGGGCCTCTTCTGTTGGGGGACTGGATAGTGGTGGCACCTCCTCTCCAGTGGCATTGGCTGGGGTACCTGTGGGGGTGTAAATGATTTATTATGCTTCAAGTGTCTGACATGTGTACTTCTGTAGCTTCCCCTCTATGGTTGTTGTTCTCCTGCCAGCTTTTGCTTGTGTATGTTGGTGTATAGTGGTTATGACAGTTGCCTTATGCTGTGCATGCTTTGGTGATGAGTGTCCATGCCGGGCTGGGAGGTTTGTCCATGCATTGGTAAAGCATGCAGGGCTTGGCATTGGGATTAATGTGATGTGATGGTGGAGTGTGTGGGATGGAGTGGAGTGATGGGAGTGAGGGTGTGGGTGTATGATGGCATGCAGGTATGGGGGATGATAATTGTTAAAAGTTGACTTACCAGTGTCCAGTCCTCCCCCAACTCTGGCGAGTCCCTCAGGATGCAGTATTGCCAGTACCTGCTCCTCCCATGCTGTGAGTTGTGGGGGAGGAGGTGGGGGTCCACCGCCGGTCCTCTGTACTGCGAGCTGGTGTCTTGCTGCTATGGAACATACCTTTCCCTGTAGGTTGATCCACCTCTTCCTTATGTCGCCCCTTTTTCTTGGGTGCTGTCCCATGGCGTTGACCCTGTCCACAAAATTCTCCGCCATAGCACCATCTTCCTTGCTATTGATATCTGCTGCACCTGTGCTCCAAATAGCTGTGGCTCTACCCTGACGATTTCCTCCACCATGACCCTTAACTCCTCCTCAGTGAAACGGGGGTGCCTTTGTGGTGCCATGGGTGTTATGTGATGTGTGTTGGTGAGGGTGTATTGGGTAATGTGTTGGGGTGTGTGATGTGGAGTGTGTGAGGGTTGGATGGGTGTGAGTGGTGTGTGTGTGTCTAGTTGTTGCAGTGGTCTTGGTGTCAGTCTTGTGGCAATGATTTGTATTTGTAAAGGGTTGTGGGTAATATAGGTGTATGTTTTATAGTGGTGTGGGTGTGGTGTGTGTATGGGCGTC
The DNA here is from genome assembly GCF_031143425.1 of Pleurodeles waltl. NCBI lineage: Eukaryota > Metazoa > Chordata > Amphibia > Caudata > Salamandridae > Pleurodeles > Pleurodeles waltl. Next base: position 837,839,833 of record NC_090437.1, read on the forward strand.
AGGTATGTGTTGTTTGAATTGGCCAATGTGGTGTTGTTTGGTCTGTGGGTGTCCATTGTGAGCGCGGCGGTATGTACCACCAATGGTTTACCGCCGTTGAATGTCCGCTGTGTGATTCGTAGTTCATAATGAGATGGGCGTTGTTCTGTTGGCATAACGGTGTGGGTTTTGGGACCACCATTTTTCTACTGACCTCTGGTCTGGCAGATTTGTGTATGTGGCTGTGTTCTGTTAGATTGGTGTGTGTGTGTCATAATATGGTGAACGGATATTCGCAAGCATGGCGGTAAGTTGGCAGCCGTCAACACGGCGATAAGCGGCATTTACCGCCAATGTCATAATGAGGGCCATAATGTTGCTAACTGCAAAATCTGAGAACACCTCCAACAAAGAAAAATGTTTCATATGCCAAACCTTTCTGAAAGAAAAGCTAACACCAACTGCGGCTGGACAGAAAGGAGTGCAAAATGCTGCAGAAATATGGCACGAAGAGGTTCACAAAAGATTGCAACTGATTGGTGAAGAAGATCAAATATGTTGTCAGGGAAACAAGTCATATACAATAGAAAAAAAGCCTGAAAAAATACATCACAAAATAGCAGAAACCAGGGAATCACAACAAGAATCCGAGTCTTCTGAGAAAGTGACTGCAACTCAACCCAGTGCCCATCCACTTAGAAGATTAATGCCTACCCCGCATCCACCTCCAAAAAGTGATCTGAAAGCAGAGGATCTTCAATGTTTTATCTGTGGTTTAGACAAAGCAGGGGCCAAAGGGATTGCCAAAAGAACAGAGTACAGAGTATGTTAGGCTCGAAAGGGAATTCATGTTTTAATCTGCAGTTAGTTTCTTCCAAGATTAAGTTTTCAGCCGAGTAGTTGATCTAAGCAGCAAAGTGAATCTACTTGCAGCAGATTAGTATACCCACCCGAACTGCATGGATGCATACATTCGAAAATCTAAATGTACAATGAGCTCCCATCAGCAGCATAACTGCTAGCCTTCAGTTAAATTTGCTCTCTTTGAAAAAGCAAAATAAGTTTTAAAGCCACTCTTGAGTGCTGGTTATGGGTTTGCTGAGATCAGACAAATAATGGTCAACATTGATGAAACTGTATTGATCCATAATAATGAAATTAAGATTTGATTTTTCTGGTGAGAATGTACAATGACAGAATTTGTTTTTCACTTATGGTGTTCTCAGCTGATTGGACTCCTGATGTTCGTGCAACCAAAATAAGATCACAGGGTGCAGTAAAATCAGCACGAACCATTATAAGAAATGTCCTGAAAGATTTAGATTTCAGACTTAATGATAGATGTTGGGATGCCCCAGAGCTCTGCAAATCATGGCAGTCAACAAAAATGTCTGATGTTGTCTTAAAAATTTTTACATCATTGTTTATTATTAGCAAAGCAAAACTGTTACAAACTAAAGTTCTTGAGCTTGGATCAGATGCTAATAACATTGATGATGGCTTTGAAGATATAAGTGAAGAAGTTGAAGACAATGCAATGAACCAACAGGATTATGCTGTGCAGATGTCCTGTCTTTTCTGAATCATGTTTTATACATTATACCATGACAAAAAGAAATCTCTGCTACACATGATAATTGTCCACGCAATCTATGACAACTACAGAAGTAGAGAGCTAATCACTTCAATGAATAGGACTGGTGTATCAACAAGTTATAATGGGATAGTATGGAGTGGGAGCTTGTTAGCAGCTCATATTATAAAATCTTGTGACTCCAACAGCACACCACTTCCAAGTCACTTTACCAGGAAAGGATTTACAATTGCTGCCCATGATAATTTTGATTTTGAAGACAGCTCTTCATTGGAACGTCTATCACACAGCTGTTCGAAATGAAGTAGCTGTGCGAATATAAGCTGTGTCAGCTGTAGACATAAACAAACAAAGCTTCAAACTTATAATCCAACTGCCTTGCCAACATGTGCAAATCACTACAAGTCATCAACACATCCCAATCTACCAGAAAGTTTCAAAGTGGCTGAAGACATGGATCTTCGATTAGCTGATGCTGGGGTCCACAAAGCTGATTTAACGGAATTTATCATATTGCTTATTCATTGCAGACTGAAGGATGAAGAAAAACAGTTCCTCAATGGGCTGGAATGTATGCTCTGATCTCCCAGAATACCGTTCCACTGAAGAAAATTGGGTTTTTACCAGTTATACCATCTCCAATCAGAAACATATGCAAATTATACACAGCTCTAAAAGGACCATCCTTTTCTGCCAATTGTCTGCAATGAAGGTGACTTTCATATTGTAGATGATATTTTTATGTGCAATCCAGTAGAATTTGATGATAGTAATTAAATGATGGGCGTTTCCTACACGAAAAAAGTTGTGTTGCGTGTGCAGGAAGTTATCTCAGTGGATGTGGCATAGACAATGCATTTATTGAGGCTGAAATCTTTGGAAGCAAAACTGTCCAGTCAGTATTGAGAGGAACTCATTCTGTTTGTTCATTACAAGAGGCTCTTATCATATCTGAGGCTATAGAAACCAAGGTGATGGAATGCTTTCTGGAACAAGAATGACAAATCAGGTTTTGCATATCTTATCTCAGAAGTGAACAAGGCACAAGGTGCACTTCATTCAAAAGACATAGGGGGTCATTACGACCTTGGCGGTCTTGTAAAAAGACCGCCGAGGCCGCGGGAGACAGAATACCGCCATTGACGGCAGTATTCCTGGCTCCCTATTATGACATTTCCGCTGGGCCAGCGGACGGTAACAGTGTTACCGTCCACTGGCCCAGCAGAAATGTCACATCAACATTGCTGCCGGCTCGTAATAGAGCCGGTGGCAATGCTGATGTGCAGCGGGTGCAGTAGCACCCATCGCACATTTCACTGCCCGAAATTTGGGCAGTGAAATGCGCGACAGGGCTATGCCTGGGGGCCCCTGCACTGCCCATGCCAAGTGCATGGGCAGTGCAGGGGCCCCCAGGGGCACCCCAAGTCCCCTTACCGCTAGCCTTTCAATGGCGGTGTCTACCGCCACGGACAGGCTGGTGGTCGGGTACTCATAATCCCCAGGGCAACGGTGCTTGCACCGCTGCCCTGGGGGTTATGACCGCCAAGCGGAATCCTGGCGGGATATTGGAGGGGCCGGCGGTATGGCCGTGGCAATTCCGCCACGGTCATAATTGCTGGTGGAACACCACCTTACCGCCGGCCGCCAGGGTCGTAATGACCCCCATAATGTAAAGCCAGGCAATGTACAATACACTCAGTTCAAACTCAGAAAACCTGAAAACCAAGTTTATAGCGTTTGTAAAAGAATTGGGGAAAAGTTTTACACATGATAGCTCTAGTGAAAAACTTGATACATGCTAATTGGGGAGCTGATTGAGAGCTGTACTTGAAGGCTCTAGAGTCACTGATTACTGTGTTTCGCAAATTCAATTGCATAAACTACCTGAGATATGGGTCCTGGTATTTGGTAAGAGTGAAGAAGCTAGAGGTGGAAAAACCATACCACTACAGAAAATTCATCCAAAGCCATTTTGTGGTGAAAGACAGAGAGGGAAGGTTCAATGCTGTGGCCCCAGATATGAAACTGGAACAGACAACCCAGAGATCACGGAAAAGCTCCAAAGGAATTGTTGGTCAGACATATAAAAGTGAATATGTTGCTGTTCTGCTTTACTTCAGACCAAGAGGAAACGAAGTGAAAAGAATGCAAAGAATGCAGCACTCTTAATCTGAGTAATGAATGTATTAGGGCACTTTCCAAGTTACACGAAGATTATAACGTGAGCAACACAAATAAAATAAAATAATCACAGCAGTAAAATAAAAATGATCAAACAAAATGCAATGCATTAATAATGAATATAACATATATATATATATATATATATATATATATATAAATATTCAGTGTCTACGTATTCATGCATGCACACCACAAAGCTAGAAATAAGAATTAAAAATGCACCACCATGGGGCTTGACTCCGACATCATCCCTTGTCTGTCAACTTCAGGTTGTGGTACCCTGACAACCGTGACAAGAAAGAACTACCCTGATGGAATTACTCTCTGGGCAATGCGCCCATTCCCGGAGATGAGTTTCTTCTTCTCCCAGCTGTAAAGCTTCCCCACGTTATATATTTTAAACAAACTTAAGAGAAAGGTTCTAGAAGCTACCCTTCCTTTGAATAAGTTGTGAAATTAACAAGCCTGTCCGTACCAGTGGCGTCGGTGCTGGGTGCGGCCTCACTGACTGTGGTGCAGGTGGCTGGCTCACTGACTGCTCTGCTGGCGGCGGTGTCAGTAGCAGCGGTGCTGGTAGCGGGCTCACTGACCGCAGTGCTGGCGGCGGTGTCAGTAGCGGCAGTGCTGGTGGTGGGCTCACTGACTGCGGTGCTGGCGGCGGTGTCAGTGACGGCGGTGCTGGTGGCGGGCTCACTGACTGCGGTGCTGCTGAAGGGCACAGTCTCTGCGGTGCTGGTGAACGGCTCAGTACCTGAGGTGCTGGCGGCGGTGTCCGCGGCGGCGGTGCATGTGGTAGTGCCGGTGGCGGTCTTGTCCGCCATGCAGGTTGGCGGCGACATTGACTTGCCTTTCCTTTTCAGGCCCTTCCCCACCTTGGATGGTGGCACAGCTGTCTTGCCACTTCCAACAATTGTCTTGCCTGAGCCCTTGGTGGCAGGTGTTTTCGCCTTCTCCCTCCCGGATGTGGGCAACTTTTTCTGTTTTAGAGTTGGGGGAATGTCCTTGGCCTCGCTCCTTGGGACACTGGCATCCCTGTTGCTTGGTGCACTCCAAAATCCAGCTATTGCTGGCACCACTGTGCCCGGTGATGTGGTGGCTGAGGTGCTGGGTTGGGACCTGGAAAGGCGGATCCTAGGGGACGGACGGGGTAGGGGAGGTGTGGGAAAGAGGTCAACATTTGATAGGAAAAGCTTTTTAGACACACTTGGACAGGTAGATGGAGGGGGTTTGCGAGTGGAATAAGAGGTAGTGGTTGTAGGAGGTGTTTGTTTGCTGACATTGGGTGAAGGTGCATGGGCTGGAGGCTGTCGTGAGGTGGATGGCTGTTGGTTGGGTGGGTATGTGACAGCATTTGTGTACTTTGGGAGGAGGGCTCACAGACACACTGGGAGAGGACACAGGGGATGTGTGAATGGTAGTGGGGGTGGTGAGTGCACATGAGCGGTGTGTGGTGATGGGCGTGCTGGTGATGGAGGTAGTGGCTAAAGATTTAGTGCATGCAGGTGTGAGTGGAGACGTGACAGGGAGGGAGGAGGGAGACGTGGAGGAGGGGGACACAGTGGAGGCAGTGGATGTTGGTATGTCTGCATGGGGATGATGCTTGTGTGAGTGCCTGTGGGATGTGTGGTGCTTATGTTTGCCAGAGCCACCCTTGTGTGGGTTGAGGTGTGTGCATGCTGGTCTAATGGTATGCTTGGGATAGGCTGAGGTACTGGGGATTGGGTCTGGGTGGAGGAAGTTGGAGGGGGGAGGCAGGTACAATGGCTGCCATCAGTGCAGAGGCCAGAGCCTGAAATGCTCTCTGTTGGGCTGCCTGGCCAGAGTGAATGCCCTCCAGGTATGCATTTGTCTGTTGCAACTGCCTCCCTACACCCTGGATGGCATTCAGAATGGTAGACTGCCCAACAGTGAGGGATCTCAGGAGGTCAATGGCCTCCTCACTGAGGGCAGCAGGGCTGACTGGGGCAGGGCCTGAGGTGCCTGGGGTGTAGGAGATTCCCACCCTCCTGGGTGAGCGGCCACGGGACATACGCTGAGGGGCTGCTGGGAGGGCACTGCTGGTAGAGGGGGTGGCGGCTGTACCTGTAGATGCGGTGGTCACAGAGGGGCCCGCCACCGCAAGGGAGCTCCCATCAGAGGAGGAGTCGTGTCGCTGGTCTCTGCTCCTGTCCCTGCCGTGGAGCTCCCCTCGCCCTCCGTCCTACTGGTGACTTCAGACTCCGTTGTCTCGCCCTCCAGGTCCATGTGTGATGCAGCTCCCTCCTGCTCCGGTGGCACAGCTCCTCCGCCTGATGATGCTAATGCACACAAGAACAGGGAGAGCACAAAAAGTGGGGTGAAGAAAGAAGAAAGACATGTTCAGTGCATGCAATACCGCTACCGTTGGCGGACACTACAGACACAGCAGCCCTCTGGACTATGCCATGCATTTAGAGTTCCCTACTTAATCACAGGGACATGGGGTACATGGCCTATGCCCGATTGCTGCACACATGGAAGTCACAGGAGCCTGACTAGGTGTAGATGGCTCTTACCACTGGTGGGGTTGGGGTGCCACTTAGCCTGCCTCACAAAGGGTCCTTGCCTACAAAGCTTGTCCTAGCCTAGGGGAACCCACTTCCCACATCCCCCACCCAGACACCTCCAATGTGTGCAGAGTCAGATGGATGTGATGGTACTCACCCCCTTGTGGCTGCTGTGATGCCCTCAAGCGCCCATCCAACTCCGGATACACCACTGCCAGGATCCGGAACATCAGGGGGGTCATGGTGCGACAGGCACCCCTCCCACGTTGGGAGGCCATCCCCAGCTGGGCCTCCGCCGTCTTCTGCTCCAGCGGTGAATGTCCTCCCATCTTTTACGGCAGTGGGTGCTCCGTCTGTGGTGGACCCCCAGGGTCCGGACGTCCTTGGCGATGGCACGCCAAATATCCTTCTTCTGGTGGGTGCTGAACTACAGGAATAGTACAGGGGAAAAGGAAAAACTTTAGCCGTCCGGACCGTCACAGTCATTGTACCACATTCCCACCCTTGCCCTGACGCACATACACTCACCGTCCGATCATGCAGGCCTCATCCCCGCACCCGTATCCTCCATCCACACCACTCCAAACAGGCATTGCCCATACAGCATGCTCACAGTGTACTCACCTGTTTGTCTGGGGGACCATAGAGTAGCGTGTACTGGGGGAGGACTCCATCCACTAGTTTATCCAACTCCTCCGATGTGAAGGCAGGGGGCCTTTCCCCAGACACATGAGCCATCATTGCTTCCAGACTGAGGTCACAGCAGAACTTGCAGTGTAGGTCCTCTCCTGTCGAAGTTCAGGTATCAAGTGAGTGAACAGACAGAAAATGGCAGTCACGTCCGCGGCGGTGCATACCGTCACCGCCGGCGTACATCGTCATTGGCTCCTGGGACCCATAAGGCCCAATGTTAACCAATGCAGGATCGCGCCGTGGTCTTCGACCGCCTACCGCAACGGCATACAACGCCAGTGTAGTTACCTCATATCCCCTTGTCCCACATTACAGGTCAGGCAGTCACCATTTCAGGGGGCCACATGGCATTACTTTTAAATGTGTCACACATATATAGGCCTTGCATACACACAACGACAGGCCCATAGCGGATTGGCAAATGTGTGCAATAAAATTGTTTTTTACTACCTCAATGTTGGCTAACTCTGTGCTCACTGTTCTCATCCATAGGGCACGTCTGCTGGGGCAGGTGAGGAGATGGCGGCATCCTCCGGTGTACAGACCGCTGGTGGACCCGGCGACAATGGAAGAGAGACATGTGATAGTCACCTACAGACTTGATCGTGTCACAATCCAGGAACTGTGTGCCTAGTTGGAGCCAGACCTGATGTCAGCTATCCGCCATCCCACAGGAATCCCTCCTCTAGTGCAGGTTCTGTCAGTACTCCATTTCCTGGAAAGTGGGTCTTTTCAAACAACAGTGGCCATAGCATCAGGGATGTCCCAACCTATGTTCTCAAACGTGTTGTCCAGAGTGTTGTCTGCCCTGCTGAAACACATGCGCAGCTACATCGTGTTCCCTCAGGTGGAGGATTTGCCTACAGTGAAAGGTGACTTCTATGCCCTGGGACATATCCCCAACATCATAGGTGCCATTGATGGGACACATGTGGCCTTGGTCTCCCCCCTGCAGGAGTGAACAGGTGTACAGAAACCAGAAGAGCTACCATTCAATGAATGTGCAGATGGTGTGTTTGGCCGACCAGTACATCTCCCATGTGAACGCCAAGTTTCCTGGCTCAGTGCATGACACTTACATTCTGAGGAATAGCAGCATCCCTTATGTGATGGGGCAAGTCCAGAGGCACTGTGTGTGGCTAATAGGTGAGGACAAGGACACTATACCCTGTGAATAGTTGTCTGGGTTTGGGTTTGTCCCTAAGGGTTGGTGTGTGTCTTACAGTTGTCCCTCGACATTTGCAGGTGACTCTGGTTACCCCAACCTGTCATGGCCACTGACCCCAGTGAGAAATCTCAGGACAAGGGCAGAGGAACGCTACAACGAGGTACATGGACGAACTAGGAGAGTGATAGAAAGGACCTTCGGCCTCCTGAAGGCCAGGTTCCGGTGCCTCCATATGACAGGTGGTTCTCTGTACTACTCACCAAAGAAGGTGTGCCAGATCATCGTGGCCTGCTGTATGCTGCACAACTTGGCTTTGCGATGACAGGTGCCTTTTCTGCAGGAGGATGGTCCAGAAGGAGGTCTTGTGGCAGCTGTGGAGCCTGTGGACAGTGAAGAAGAGGAGGCAGAAGAAGAGGATATCGACAACAGAAACAACGTGATCCAGCAATACTTCCAGTGAGACACAGGTAAGAAGACATCACTGCCTCCAACATCTGATAAAATTGTCACTTTCACCCAGTGTATGGACCTTGACCTGTCACTTTGCCTTTCCATTTCACAGATGTGGGTCCCACTGTGTGACCTCTACTATGTTACCACATGGACTAGAGCTGTGTGACATAGGTATGTTGACAATACAATGGACATTGTTATTTTCCTCAGTTATTGCAAATAAACATTTGTGAAAGCACAGACTGACTCCAGATTGTTTTGTGATTCAAGGGTGTTTATTTACGTGCAAAATAGTGGAGGGAGTTGTAAAATGGTCAGGGGTGATGGTGGAGGAATGTCCATCGCAGAGTCCAGTTATTTGTCTCACAGGTGCATTGTTCAAAGGGGCGTAGGAAGTGGAGCTCGGGCAGTTTAAGGATGAACAGGGTGACAAATTGGGACAGAAGGATGACATTCAGGGTGGTCTCATTTCTTGGTGGGGGTCTTGGCATTGTTCTCTGTCTTTGTCCTGGATCTCAGGGACCGTTTGCAGGGTGGTTCTCCATCTGCAGGGGATGGGGTGCTCGTGTTGTGCTCCTGTGGCGGTGCCTCCTGTCCACTAGCCCCGGCAGAGGTGGTGGGCAGTTCATCATCCAGGCTAGTGTCAGGGGCCCCTTGTTGTGCCACAGTGTCCCTCTTGGTGTTCACATGGTCCTTCAGCACCCCTACAATGGTGACCAGGGTGGTGTTGATGGACTTGAGTTCCTCCCTGAACCCCAAATACTGTTCCTCCTGCAGCCACTGGGTCTCCTGAAACTTGTCCAGTACCGTTGCTATCGTCTCCTGGGAATGATGGTACGCTCCCATGATGTTGGAGAGGGCCTCATGGAGAGTGGGTTCCCTGGGCCTGTCCTCCCCCTGTCGCACAGCAGACCTCCCAGTTCCCCAGTTTTCCTGTGCCTCTGTGCCTCTGTACACTGAACCGTGTGCCCACTGCCACTGCCCCCAGGTCCCTGCTGTTCCTGGGTTGGTGGGTTTGCCTGGGTTCCCTGTAGTGGTGAACACACTGCTGCTTGACGTGTCCTGGGGACAGAGGGATGGGCCCGCTGGATGGGTGCTGTGCTGGTGTTTCCTGAGGGGGGAGGCTCTGGGGTGGCTTGTGACTGTGTCAGGGGAACCGACTGTCCTGAGGTCCCAGAAGGGCCGGGCTGGTCATCTAGATCCAGTTGGACAGAGCTGCTGGCATCACTGTGGGCCTCTTCTGTGGGGGGTGGACATGTCTGGAAACTCCTGTCCGGTGACGGTGGGTAGGGGTCCTGCAGAGGCGTAAAGGCATCATTATTGCATCTGTGTGTGCCATTGTGTGCAATGGGTCGGCGATCCTGTACCCCAGTCTTACATTCTTGTGTAGGACCTTGTGTGATAATTGTTTTGGGGTCTGTGTGGGTATCTGTAGTGGACATGCTTTGGTGATGGGTGTCCATGCTTTGTTGTTGCATGCAGGGCTTGGTGTTGGGATGGGTGGTTTGTCATAGTGGGACATATGTGAGGTGTTGGAGTGATGGGGGTGAGGGTGGGGGTATGTGATAGCATGCAGGCAGGGTGGGGGATAGGGTAGTTAAGATTTGACTTACCAGAGTCCATTCCTCCAGCTACTCCAGCGAGGCCCTCAGGATGCAATATAGCCAAGACCTGCTCTTCACATGTTGTTAGTTGTTAGTTGTAGGGGAGGAGGTGGGGGTCCACCGCCAGTCCTCTGAACCGCAATCTGGTGTCTTGGGACCATGGAACGCACCTCTTCCTGATGTCATCCGGTGTTCTTGGATGCTGTCCCACTGCGTTGACCTTGTCCACGATTCTGCACCATAGCTCCATCTTCCTAGCTATGGAGATGTGCTGCACCTGTGATCTGAATAGCTGTGGCTCTACCTGGATGATTTCCTCCACCATAACCCTGAACTCCTCCTCAGAAAACCTGGGGTGTCTTTGCAGTGCAATGGGTTGGTATGGGTGATGTATGAGGTGGTGTGTGTTGTGATGTGTGAGGGGATGTGTTTGTGTGTGTTGTGTGAGGTGCGTGGATGTTGTGTGAGTGATGGTGTTGAGTGCCTGTGGATGCTAGTTTGTTGATGGTGGTGTTTCTCTCTGGCCTTCTGTCGCAATTCTGTTCGTAAGGGTTTGTGGGTGATGTGGGTGGGTGTTTTATATTTTATTGGGTGTGTGGGAGTGGTGTGTGTATGTGTATCAGGTGTGTGTATTTCGATTTGTCCAATGTGGTTGTGTTTTGTAAGTGTGTGTGTATTTTGAGCGCGGCGGTGTGTACCGCCAATGGAATACTGCGGTTGAAAGACCGCCGCGTGGATTCGTGGGTCGTGATAGTGTGGGCGTATTCCTGTTGGCGTGACGGTGGAGGTTGTGTTATCGCCAGTTTATCACTGACCTTTGGTGTGGCGGACTTGTGTGGGTGTCTGGAATTTGGCGGATTCCGAGCTGTGAGTCATAATAGCTGTAGCGGAATTCCGCGGCCGCAGCGGTATGTTGGCAGTCTTCTGCACGGTGGTGAGTGTCATTTACCGCCAATGTTGTAATGAGGGCCATTGTCTCCGACCACCGGCCTGGCGGGGAACACAGCCATAACATTTAGGGCGGCTCTATTAGGAGCCGCTGGCAATGTTGATATGCAGCGGGTGCAGCAGCACCCGTCGCGCATGTCACTGCCCGTAAATTGGGCAGTGACATGCGCGACAGGGGCCTGCACAGGGGCCCCTGCACTGCCCATGAAAAGTGCATGGGCAGTGCAGGGGCACCCCCTCCGCCAGCCTTTTCCTGGCAGGATATCCCACCAGGAAAAGGCTGGCGGCATATGAAACATTATCCGCAGGGTAGCGCAGCTACCCTGGCGGATGGTGTTTCATCCCACCGCCAGGCTGCCTGGCGGTGGGAGCATGGCAGTGGGTGACAGCTGCCTCTGGCGGCCGTCAACCAGTTCATTATGTGGCGGTTCGATCCGCCATGTTCATAATGACCGCCTGTGTGTTTTATCTCCACTGTCATATTTTTCATAATGTTAGGTAACTCAGATAGGTTTTCAACTATGCACCGCGGATACAAAGCTCTGCTTCCTTCTTCGAAGCATTTTGGGCTCTTATTATCAGAGAGTTCAGTGTTTCTAGGAGTCAGCTGACATTGCATATAACACCATTGTTTGTACTAGTGATATCTCAATGTCAATTTGTTAGTGCTCATGGTAGTTGCCACTGTTATGCAAAAAGCATCCTGTATAACCTGTTCCAGTCAAGTCTTTAACAGTGTGGTGTGTCCATCCTATGCTGTTTTCCAAGCATACATTTCTTGTCTGAGGCTCGGCTTTTGAGTTGGTGCTTCCTGGAGTCAGGTATTTTTTGGATCTTTTGATCCTCCAGTTGAATTGGCTGGGTAAATTGCTATATTTTTGGACTGCTGCTTAGCCCCACTACTGCATATTTATATTCATGTCAACCTACTCCTAGATCCTGAGTGATAAGTGTTATAAGTGATAATGTTTTACCTTTGTCATAATGGCTGAAAGCGCCAGGCAGAGAGAAAGATATGTAAGGAGTGGCTTCCATGCTTAAAGTTATTTCTTCTTGTGATATTCCAAATTTGCTTTGTTTAGTCGATCTGCAGGTTTTTGCCCAAGAGGCGGGATGTTGTGCCGATTCTGCCCCAAGTATCTCACTACCTAATTGTTTGGGAGCATGGAAGAGGGGAGACTCAGTGCCACAAAGGGATCTTGTGAGTCCTAGTTCAGCATGGACCTTTGAAGTTGAGGGGACAGAACAGTAGTTTCTATTTCCACGTCCTAGATTGTTGAAGGATCTCAAGCTTAATGATCTCAAGCTTGGAGGTATGCTGAGATTGTTTTCTCATGTTGGTGTAAGGCTGCAGTGTTGCTTCTAAATGATGATTCTGTGTGGGAGGTGCAGCAGCGGATTTGCCAAAGGCTTGGCTACATGAGATGGTTTGAATCATGGCTCCTTGACTTGTTTGGTGGGCAGCAGTCACCAGTGACCTCAAGATCCTGATATTTTTCTTATATTTGCGAAAGAGGGCTTTTTCTTGCTGATTTATTTTCTCTGCTCATATTCTGTGCTTTGTCATGGGCCATTAAGTAGAGGGAACTTCATGTTCTCATTATTAGTATTGATTTTCTAAAATTTCTAAAGTTGTATTTGTGAACCAAGTGGGCCCAGGGTGGGTTCTTGAAGGGCAAGCTTACTTTGTTTTTTTTTAAGGAGTGCTTTTTGTATATACCCAGAAGTTGCACAGAATCTCCTTCTACTTGTGCTGCTTGTAGTTCCAAGCAATAGTTTTAGAATTTCTGACAAAGTGTGCAAATGTCTCACCAAATCGACAGCACAAGCAGCAGTGTCAGTGGCTAGGCAGAGGCTAGAATAAGAAGTGATAAAATTCAACCACCTCCCATCGCCATCTGCCTCCCAAAAGGACCAATGCTGTTGGAAACTGATGTGGACTCCTGTGGCACAGTCGTGTGGGCTGGCATGCATTCTGGTGTTAAGTACTTTGCTGCCAGTAGTGATGTCAATGCAAAAATAACAGATGATGGCCGGAATGTAGAACGAATCAAACATTCATCCCCAGTCACAGATCTGGGTTTATTCCATCAGTTTGTTTGCTCGCCATGCCATTCCAGTTTGACCACCTAGGAGGACAGGTACATAATATACCCACCTTCCCTTACCCCTTTTTAATCATACCACCCCTGTGGGACAGATTAAATTGGTAATATCATCCAGAAGGTAGTATTTTTAAATCACCAAGACCCCACCACTCGTATCCCTTACTAGTATGCACATTGTTGAAACCAACAGTGCTCCCACGTAGTCTGTCAGTCGCAGCATGCCTCGTTCTGCAGCAGAATGGGAAGAAACCCAATGATGAAATGATGATGCATGCCACCAAGGGGTAACTGTTGTGGGTGAGGGTTTTTCAAACAAAAATAATGTGTTCCTCCCTGTGGAAGCTTCTTTTCCGGGCTGGGTATTTATGTACGTTTCCAGTTTGGAACCAGCATATGCAAATCAGTCTTGACCCGGCTCCCCATGGCAACAGTCCAGCCCGATCTGCAAGGCCAGATCCTCCCTGGACCAGAAACGAGCATCCTTGGACTGGTTTCTGTGTATCACCCATCATCAGGCAGGGTTGCTTGAATCTGGTGGCATAGCGAGCACTGGACCAACATCATGGTATACCCTTCCCACTTAGGGCTGCAAATGAATAACAGATGATAGACAGAATATGGAACTAATCAAACATTCCCCCCCAACTCACAGATCTGGTTTTAGTTCATCCGTTTTTTGCTTGCCATGCCATTCCAGTTTGGACTGAGACGTATGCAAACCAGTCTTGAGCCTGCTCCCAATGGGAACAGTCCACCCTGGACCAGAAACAAGCATCCTGGGACCAGTTCTGGGGTATCACCCCTCATCAGCCAGTCTAGCTTAAATCTGCTGGCATAGCAAGCAGGGGACCCACATCTGGGCATACGCTTCCCACTTAGGGTGGTAAATGCAAAAACAACAGATGATGGACAGAAAGTGAAACAAATCAAACATTCGCCCCCAGTCACGGATATGGGTTTAACCCATCAGTTTTTTTGCTTGTCATGCCATTCCAGTTTGGACCCAGCCATATGCAAATCAGTCTTGACCCTGGTGATGCCAAAGCAGGGGAGGGGGAGGCAAGCAAGACCTTGCCGGTTGCTCCTGCAAGGTACACCCAGGGCTAGCTGGATTGCTTCCACAGAGATCCGGGATCTCTCTCTGCAGAGGCTGACTATAGCCTCCACGCCTGCCGGTCCTCTCAACTGGTGAATGCCAGGTGGGTTTGGGCCACAACAGCCACTGAAGCTCTGCAGGGCTCAGGAGGAACTCGTGAAAATACAAAGGAATCCATTCAGGCAATCTGCCTCATGGTCTTGGCCCCCAATGACCTCTGCTGCGGTATGGCGCCTTGTGGTCTGATGCGAGGAGAGAGAAAGCATAGGTGAGAAGTCCGGCCTCGCTGTCGCACTATCTCAGAGCCACAGGTCCTCAAGGGCTTGGCAGTCCGCCAAGGTGCGAGGTGAGGCACGGGGCATAAAAGCGTGGAGGGTGTCTAGTGACCCCCGGATGCCAGGTGAGAGCAGGTGGGAGCAAACGGCTCTCCAGGTCTGCCAAACTGCTGCAGCATTCTGACTCACGGCGTGTCTCTGAAACACTTGCTGCTTCCTATCTCAGAGTTGAGAATGCATCTAACTTGAAACCCTTTATGAAAAATAGTCAACTTGCCTCGAACAGTGTTTTTTTAATCAAAGTATTTCAACTCAACTGCAGGTCTAACAGTTCTCACCACATATTTTTTTGCTGAGGCAATCCATACACATGAATCTAGACATGTTTTTAATGACAGAGTCCAGACTCAATTCTCATTCAGAAGCCACTGCATAGACGCTTTTGGCTACAAGGTAATCAAAGAGGATCCTAGACATATTCATCCATGATTCGACAATAGTTTGATGCCAATCACTTTAAGAGGTAGAGTGGCCTGACCACACGGTGATTCCTCTTACATTCAAGACAACACAACCTGGGCTTCATGTCAAATCATACCTGAATTCCGTTTAATGCGATCCAACGACCAATATTATTGTGGCCCCTGATTTCTAGTTTGATCAAAGTACATTATTTTCCAGCTACAATCGTGCAATATAAAAAAATAACTTAATAGCATCTTACTGTGAAAACAAAATAAATGATCTTCTGATTAACTCTTCCTTGAGATAAAGGTCATGTGTAACTTGAAAAAAGGGAGATGTAAGTATATTCCTTACACTTTTGCAAAAAGAAAGAAAGGAGTAAATACAAAAGAGATGTTCTACAACACAAATCAGACCAGATGTTCCAGTGACAGATGTTCTATCAGTATATGTCTCCTTAGTGTGAAAGTGTGCCGTAAATTTTGTTTCCTGTGAATACGCGATATACTTAAGACATTCCTAATTCTATCCCAATGCTTTTTAATGCAGCAGTGAACGACAAAACGCAACTCACATTTTATAGCAATGCGTGCAGAACAATTTATAATGTTTAAGTAAGTCGCTGTAAAAGAATGACCGCCAAACAAAGAATACACTAGAAAAAAGGTATATGAATTCACAGCATGTCGAAAGAGAACCATGTTATCTTAAACAGCTAGTCTGCGTGGCAGGAGGCCCTATTTCCCTCTAATGGAGAAGATAAAGCAATTAGGAAATGAAATAATTTAGATAGAAGTTATCTATAAGCGGGATCTTGAAAGAAAATGGAATGTTCTTTCCTGAGATTAGTACAGATGTGACAATTAATTCTGTCCCTTTGACATTGAGGAAAGATGTGTTATGACAGCTTGCTGGACAAAGTCAGGCAAAGTAATTACTGTCTGAGTAATGAAGCTATTAGGGAGACTGAACGAGGCAGAAAAGCTGACAGCATCTACAATAAGATGACTGTCTTTTGGGGCTGCAAAGGACTCAAATCTGTTTGGATGCGTCCCCACTACGGTTAAAAATATGTCAGCATGACACTCAAAAAGCTAAGTGTAGCTTTATACAAAGCAATAAATACAAAAAAGCACCTACAGTAAGGATGATTCAAAGTACAAAATACTGAGTAAATGGACTTTGATCAACATACAACTTGACTATCGAAATAAAAAGATAGGGTGGGTGAATGTTCAAGCCTGGAGAGAAGGCTGCTCAGAATCAGGGCCTTTGAGCGTTGTGTGTGGTTCTGCCATTGAAATGTAAATGCTGAGTAGTTTTTGAAAGTGTCTTTTTAAACCTTCCAGTTTCTACAACCTCTTGGACTGAGCATATGGAACCGCATTATGGAAACAACACACTGTAAACAGGTGCCGGGCACAAACTATACTGATTTTACTGTCCACCACCACCTCCCAGGGAGGCTGCAAACATGCTGCCCTGGGGGCAGCTCATTCAGTGAAACAGGAAGAAGCTGCTTCAAAGTCGCTCCATGTTGGCATGTATACCATCTGCACTTTAAAGAATGGTGAGAGATCCCAGTGCAGGACGGTGCAGTGAGAGACTGGACTCATATACAGGGGAGCGTCTGGGGGGGCATAGAACCCCCTTTCCCCCTCCAGAGGGCTGCCTTTGGAGGTGAACTGATAGTGTGCGATCTCTTTGTGGCTCACTGTGAGTGCACCTCCTTAGGGCTTGCCTGCATCTGCGTGTGAGTCTATAATAAGGCGTGGACATAGAGGCAAAGAATTCCCAAATTTACATGGGACCTTGCCCCCATGGAAGTGAAGGCACATCCGTTCACGATAGCACTGGCACCAATTGTGGTGCCGTCCCTATTAGTATTACAGAAAGGGAAGCACAGACATCCTCAGCCCACTCAGTAATAGCATTGTACTCCAGGGCCACACATAGAAGGCGCACACACTCTTTACATCACTGGGGCACAATGTATAATGTGGCTCTTGGTCTCTTTTGATTTGTGCGTCTCAAATAAATTGATGTCTATAATGATTAGGCAAACCTCGTAATTTATACATTTTGCCAAAGCCTTACACCCTCAGCGTTATAACTATTTCCCATAAGGATATTCAGACTGAGAGAGTATCACAATCTTTTGTGTCCTCATTAAGGTTTGAGATGGTAGTAATCACAAAGAAATATTCTCCCAGTACGAATTTATGTTCCTTTATATATTGACAGTTTATAAAGAAGTGCATCTCATGTTCTATGAGGCACATATTGTACCACTGATATATTCCTGCCCTGCTTTCCAAGTCTATCTTTATGCACTTTTAAATTTCTACATTTGATCTCTGACCCTGCAATTCGCCACTAGTTAACTGTGCTTGGAGTGCTTCCCTGTGAAATAGATTATGATAGTTATATTCCTGTGCAGTAATTGTTAACTTTGGTTTGGAATTATGTCTGTTTTTAGGCTTTTCAGTTTATCTTTGTTTACACATCTCCAATATAAACTCTAGGTAGAGTAAGTCTATGTAGGAATTGGCCCTCTCTGCGGGGTCACCCCCTAAATTTTTGTCCTCAAACCTCATGTTTTCTGAATTTCGTTTCTGTGGGCACTAGGAATCTGTATACTTTACTGTATTTGTGCTCTCTAACTAAAACATGGTACGATTGGCTTACACCTGATTGGCATATTTACTTTATTTATAAGCCCCTAGCAAATTGTTGTATATGTTCACAGGGTCTGTAAATTATATGCTACTAGTGGGCCTGGAGCACCGATTGTGCCACCCACTTTAGTAGTACTTCAAAACATGTTTCAGGCCTGTCATTGCAGCCCATAGTGCAGTTTTAAAACTGCCAATTTGACCTGGTAAAATAAACCTTTTGCTAGGCCTAAAGTTTTATTTTAATACGTATACGTTATTCCTAAGCTGTGCCCTATAAAGCCCATAGGGCAGGGTGCATTTTATTTGAAAAGTAGCCATGTGTTTTTTCAGTTTTACATGTCCTAGTAGTGAAAACTTTCTAATTGTATTTTTCACTACTGTAAGGCCTATATCTCCTATTGGATAACATTGTGTCACCTTATTACATTTAATACATATCAGCTTTTGATTGGAAGGAGGTGGAAATGTCATATTTGGACTGAAAGGAACTCTAATTTAAAATCCTCTTTAATGGGCACATCAAATTTTAAGTTACAATTCTAAAAATGTCACTTTGAAAACATTGGCATTTTCTTAACCTAATTACCACACCACTACACTCTATGCTACTCCACAACACTCTACTTCACTTCTTGCCCCTCCACTGTAAGTTATTTTGCTCCACTCTTCGACACTCCACAGCATGCCACTCTACTCTAACACATGCCACTCCACTCTATTACTTCCCACCCCACTCTACGATATGCCAATCCACTGAACGCTACTCCACTGTACGTCGCTGTTCGACAGACAGTCTATGATTCTCCACTCTAGGACACTCTGCTCCAATCTATGGCACTCTGCAACACTTTACTACACTCTGCAACACCCTACTTTACCCCACTCAAATCTACACCACTACACTTTATGCTACTCCACTGTACTCTGTGATACACCACTCCACTGTATGCCACTCCACTCTATGACACTCTATGCTGTTCCACTCTGTGCCACTCCAATATAGGCCACTCCACTCTATGCCACTATACTCTACACCATTCCACTTTATGCCACTCCACTCTATGCAATTCCATTCTGCACTATTCCACTCTATGCCACTCCACTCTATACCACTTACCTCTACACCACTGCATTCTACTCTATGCTACTCTACTCTATGATACTATGCTCTACGGCACTCCACTGTACTCTACAACACACCAGTCCACAAATATGCCACTCCACTCCACACTATTCCAGTCTACATCACTTCATTCTATGCCACTCCACTCTACACCAAAACACTGTATGCCAAAACACCCAATACTATGACACTGTATGCCACTACACCATACACCACTCTACAGTACACCACTTCCATAAAAGACACAATAATCTATGCCATGATGCAGTCTGCCACAATATTCTACAATGTGACAATCTCCCATATGACACTCCCCTCTATGTCATTCCACTCTACTCTGTTCTATAAACCTCTACACCCCTCCACTCTACCACCCTGTACTCCAGTCTATGGCACTCCACTGTACATATGCCACTCTATTCCACTGAATGCCACTCTGTGACACTCTATTCCACTGTTGGCCACTCTACGTAACTCCTTGTACAACACTTTACCCCATTTCCCTCCACTCTACTCTATGCAACCTTACTCCACTCTATTCCACTCTACTCTACTACTCCAGCAAATGCCACTCTATGCCACTCTACTCTATAACCCTCTATGCCACTCCAATTTACCACACTGTACCCTACTCTGCTATATTCTATGGCACTATGGCACGCCACTGTAAAATACTCCAATCCATTTTATGACACTCCATTCTATTCCACTCTACAACATTTGCAACACTGTGCGACATACCAATCCACCCCATTATATGACACTACTCCACTCTATTCTATACCACTCAACTTGACTCCACTCCACACCACTTTACTGATTGCCATGCAATTGTACTCTATGACACTTTACTTCACTGTATACTATGCCACTCAGCTGGACTCCCCTCTTCTCCACTGAATGACACTTTTTCCCACTCTACACCACTGTATGACATTCCACTCTACTCCACTCTATTCCACTCTATTCAACTCCATTCCACAACACTTCACTACACTCTATGCCACTGCATGACACTCTAATCCACTCCATGCCCCTGCACTCCACTCTACAACACTCTACACAACTCTTTGCCACTCTACAACACTTTACTACACTCTATCAAATTCTATGTAACTCCCTCCACACTGCTCCACCCCACATTACTGCACTCTATTCTATAACATATTACACCACTGTGCTCTACTACTACACTCTACTCCATTCCACCCTACACCACTCTATCCCACTCAACTCTACAACATTCTGTGCCACTCCACTCTACTGCACTCTATGACCGTCTACTGTATGTCACTCTAGTATGCAACACTCTAATCCATTTTATGCCACTCTACTACTCTGAAACATGACAGTGTATCCCACTCTACTCTATGCCACTCCACTCTATGCCACTGCTCTCTACTCTGCTCTATGGCACTCTACCCCACTGTATGACACTCTATGCACCTCCACTGGACCACACTGTACTCCACTCCATGACACTGAACTGTACAACATTGTACTCTGGTCTATGTCGCTATATGATACTGTCCTCCACTGCATGCCATATTGCAATACTCTACTGCATTCTATGACACTATACACAATCCCACTAGGGATGGGTGGAATGTTTTATTCCATCGACAGGATTGGCATAATACTGGTCTAATTTTAGAATTGGCATAATTCTGGTCATTCCGCATTACTCTTTAATGCAGAGCAATGGTCAATTTCCTGCAATCGCCACATGGTCAAATGTTTCTCCCTTGAGGCTCCAGAGGACGCCGGCAAGATTTTACGTCCCCTAACACGATTTCCTAATACGAGCAGTTGAGAGCAGTTGCTGTCAGAGGGCTGTCTTGCGAGTAGACTTGCTGCGGCTCAAGAAGATTTTCTAAATTAACTCAAATGGCTGCATGATCTTGGGAAATGCATGGTCCTCTTTGTACCAATTTTTCAGTGCTGCTTGCCTCACTTTCACTAAATTGCATGAGCTGCATGTTTTACACCAGTTGGAAGACCTTTTATGTAACTCTGTGGAAATACACTGAGTGAACTTACTAAAGTTCCACCCACCCCTATATGCCACTCCACCCAATTTATTCCACTTTTTTCCACTTTATGACACTAATCTACTCTAATCTACTCTACACCACTGTTCATTACTCCACTCTATGCCACTCCACTCTACAACACTCTAATATACTCTATGCTTCTCCACTACTCTATGACACAGCTGTGTGGCTCTACTCTACTGCACAACACTGTACTCTACTGTACAACACTATAGGCACCTCCACTGCACCACACTGTGCTCTATGCTATGGGTCTGAACTGTACAACACTAACTCCAGTCTATGTCACTGTATGATGCTGTACTCCACTTTATGCCACCGTATGACACTGTACTCCACTCCACAGCACTCTACCCAACTTCCTGTATGCCACTCAACTACACTTTACTCAACTCTACTTCACTCCACTCTACCTTAATGTATGACACTTTACACGATTCTGGGGGGGCGTGGTCAGCAGCCGATGAAGCTGCACGTGTGAGAGCGGCGCTCCGTGGCCGAGAACGGGACCCGGGCGGAATCCTGCCTTAAAAAAAGCCCAAAAACTTAACTAAAAGCGGTCCCAATAGTAGGGGACCCCCGAGCAGAAGCCTGTAAGGTGATATCGCCCAAGAGCGGAAGTACGGAAGGAAAAATGCGAGCGAGCTACACCACGCGCAGGTCCCAAAATGGCGGCCGCACCGGGAAACCAACTTCGCCCCGATGAAACTGCAGAGCTCCCAAATTGGGCACCGCGGACCCAGACACCCGACTCCCCGCGCTGAACTGGGGAAGAAAAGTTGGCACGACCAGGAGAACAAAAGAAGCGGCAAAGAAGAACAGCGGAACAAATGTGAAATCCAGGTGAGAGCGCAGAGCCAGGCGGACCGGGGGGCAGATGCAAGGGAAAAACAAAGAGAAAATTAATGCTGAGACAGCGTGTTTCACGGCGAACAACTAGCTCAGGGACACTGCCAACCCAAGAATACCTGCTCCCATCGGTGTCCTAACATAATCAAACGCTCACCGCTATGGGGATATCCCACGGCAGAAGGCGCAACGGGACACGCAGAAGGAGCCACCTCAGAGAAACCAAAGCGATTCAAGTACAGCTAGCCGAACCCCACCTCAAACATACAAACCTGCCCGCCAAACTCCACCAGTCAACCAGGGGCCAGAAAGACGCAGCGATCATCACCCCCCGGGCCACCGGAGATTCACACACAGGGGCCCTTCATGAGCGAGAGCCGAGTTAACGTGCAGCCGGGAGAGCAGGAAGCAGCTGAAAGATCAAACACTTTGAAATCATTAAAACGAAATAAAGAAGGGGCAAAAAAAAAAAAAAAACAACATGCTCAAGGAGCCACCCCAGAGAAACTAAAGCGTTTCAAGTACAGCTAGCCGAACCCCACTTCAAACATACGAACCTGCCCGCCAAACTCCACCAGTCAACCGGGGGTCAGTTCATCGCCCCCCGGGCCACCGGAGACTCACACACAGAAGGAAACCCAACCCGTCACCGGGTGCCCGGGTTGCGCTTGAGCCCCGGCAGAGAACCCAGCGGCGAGCAACAAGATACAGAGCGCTCTCCCGTCCACATATTGAAATCCCTACCCAATAATCCCTGACTTGAAACTGCACCACATCTGAATCACCCGGCGACAGCACCCATTCGCCTGGGCCCAGGACAGCCGTCACAGCCGGGATTCTTCTCACACACCACCCAACGATAAGAATAGCAAAATGGGCAAATCCAAAAAACGAGATGGACAAGACCAAGAAGAACCGATGACCAACAAGATGCCCGGACAACCTCCTCATCTGGACCCCAAGGCCACACCAACTCAACAAGAAACAACCCTGGACACACTCCTGCAGGCCATAAGAGAATCTCGTGAAGTTCTTGAACAGAAAATAGATAATCTATCCGTGGACTTATCACTATTACGAGACGACCATCGCAAATTAACAGAAAAGTAGGAACGGCGGAGAAAACACTAAACTTGGTGACGTCCACTCAAAAAACAACGACCATAGAGACGGCCGAGCTCACAGCACGAATCAAAACACTATAGGCCAGAGCAGAGGACACGGAAAACTGCTCCAGCAGGAACATCTTGAGACTAATCGGAGTGCCGGAGGGGTTGGAATCTTCCACGGCAAATATGGAAACATTTTTATAAAACTGGATCAAAGACACCATACCTTCCGAAGGCTTCTCAGCATTTTTTGCGATCGAAATAGCCCACCGGGTCCCCGGCAGACCCCCTCCACCGGGATCCAGACCTCGCCCAATTATAGTCAAACTATTGCACTTTAAGGACAGGGACTGTATCCTATCGCAAACCCGCGCTAAATGGGAAATCACACTAAATAACCAGCGTATTATGATATTCCTCAACTTTACCAAGGAAACCAAATCCCAGAGGGCCTCATACAATGACTGTAAACGCACCCTACGCGAAAAAGGCATCAAATATGCAATGCTATTCCCAGCTAAACTGAGAGTCGAACATGATGGCAAGACACACTTTTTCTCAACCCCACAGCTGGCAAGAGACTGGATGGAAACTCTTAACTTCACACCATCAAGTACACAGAGTAAAGCCTCCCGCACACTTGGCAAAAGACGAGGTAGATCCACCAATGGGGTATTGGATTTAGCACTTCCTAGACACAAATCCTTACAGAAAATGCGCAAGGCAATAGAAACAGCAGCAGCCCTGAGCAAAGGAACCTTACATCACTCGCAAGCCTCAGGAGACGCCTCAGACAACGACTCAAGCTGTGGGAGCTTCTCCATCTCTTCGCAAGACACCTGCACTAACCTCCCAAAAATCACCCCCAGAACAGCAGAAGAAATCATCTAATACCTCTTGAATTGAACACAGCAAACTTAAACTACCATTTGACCATCACTAACAAATGGTCCTCACTGAGGAGAACTCAACACGCAACCAAAAGTAAATAATAAACTTTGAATAATCCACTAAGAGCTGCAGATATACCTCTACCGGGCCCTGGGGGGGGGGAGTGTAAGCTCTCGGCCCTGGCACACCTCCCACCACCAATAGGTCTCAAGACAAGTTGAATGGTTTGGACGGGGAAAGTTTTATTATCCGGTCTTGGGGAGAGGGAGTTGGGGAAAACCTTTGTTAGAGTTGGGGAGGGAATAACTCATGCAAACACAACCACAATAGTTGGAGGAGCTCAAACCAAACATAGGTCGCTAAACCAGACCTCACACACCGCAGAGCACACATCTAATCCTGTCAATGTAATACAGATCAATCTAGTCAATGACGACACAGTATAAAATATTAACCTTGAATGTAAGAGGTCTAAATAACATGTCCAAACGATATAAAGTCCACAACTACCTCAAGCGTAGGGGAATCCATATAGCCCTACTACAAAGAAACCCACCTCACAGAACAGGAAGTCCAAGCCCTTAGCAAAAGATGGAGGGGTCAGATAATAGCCACTAACTATTCCGCTTACGCTAGGGGGGCACTGATGTGGATCCGCCCTGGGGTCCCCATCCAAATACTTCATAAGATCATTGACAAAGAGGGAAGATATGTGGTGATAAATGGGAGACTAGGAGGAAGAGAAATAACTATAGGAAGTATATACGCGCCAAATCACGATCAAAGTAAATTCCTGGGCAAGCTGTCAATAGAAATAGGCCCTCTGCTGGTAGGCATAAATATAATAGGGGCGGCTTCAACTGCATAGCTAGTAACACCCTAGACAGATCGCACCCACCAATATCACAATCCCAATCACTGAAAACTGCAAAGCAGTTCGTAGAATGGCAACAACACTGGCAACTAATAGATAGATGGAGAACACCTAACCCACAGTCAAGGGACTACTCATAATACTCACCAGTACACGACCTACACGTTAGACTCAACACCATTCTGGTGTCTCCTGAAATACAGAGCGACATGATTGCAGCTGAATACCTCAGTCGAACGATATAAGATCACAACCCCCTGTTATCTACTGTATCCTGGGGCAGAGAAAAGCCCACAATCCCAACATGGCGCCTTAGAGTAGAAATGCTCTAAGACGAAGCGTTCAAACACACACTACACACAGCCATAGGAGAATTTTTGTTTAACTTAATGGAGGAACTGCATCCACTAGATCTATCAAATGGGAGACTTTTAAAATAGTGATCCGGGGCAAGTGCATTGCCGAAAACATAGGTGTCCGAAAATCAATAGAAGCAGAACTTTTACAATTGGAAGATTCTCTTAGAGACCTAGAAAGAAGGCGCCCGCACAACCCGACTTACACCCCACGCTGGTAGTAACCAGGACAAAAATCTACGCAGCAAGCACCAAACTCGCTCATTTTGATTACAAACAATACCTACCCAGACAACACGCAGAAGGGCACAAAGCTAGTGTCTTACTAGCCTGGCTCGCGCAACCCCCCAAAAAACAAACCATCCTAGTTGAAATCGAAAACTCGCAAGGCACACAGGTATATACTCAAAAAGAGATCAACGCCATCTTCCATGATTACTATGCAAATCTATATGCACCTCCCTCTGAAACATTGACCGCCACCCAGTTACGCGAATTGGAAGCCCTCCCCACCCCCAGCCTGGCTGCAGAAATAAAGTCATCTCTAGCACTACCTATCACAATTGCCGAAATAAAAGCAGCCATCCAAAGCATGGCAAGGGGCAAAGTTCCAGGAGCAGATGGGCTTCCATTAGAATTTTACCATCAGTACCAAGACCTGCTAGCCCCCAACCTCTGCACATTATACGCATAAGCATGTAATAGCAATATTCTACCTCAATTGACTAATGAAGCCATTATGATCCCATTGCAGAAACCGGATAGACCCACCACAGACGTCCGCTCTTACCACCCCTTATCCATGCTCAATATAGACTATAAAATACTTAGCCGTGTCTTAGCCGATAGGCTACTTCCCCACATGACCTCACTGATACATCAAGACCAATCAGGCTTCATACCCAAACGCAGCACATCCCAAAATATTAGATGCCTAACATCAATACTTCACTCCTTGCCCCCAAATATACCAAAGGCAGCTATCATTTCGGATGAAATAGAGAAAGTATTCGATAGTCTGAGGTTGAACTATCTAAAACAAGCCATGCTTAAAATGGGACTAGGTGAAGGGTTTGCAAGATGGACCAAACTGCTATATGCTAACCCCACCACAAGAGTAAGAACAGGCAACTACATATCCCCCCGCTACAGGTTGGAAGGGGTACCAGACAAGGGTGTCCACTGTCCCCCCTCCTCTTTGCAATTGCAATAGAACCACTAGCCCAAATGGCTAGATCCGGCTCCTACTATAAGGGCATCCCAATCAACAACTGGACTCACCACATCGCTTTGTACGCAGATGACATGCTACTCTTCCTACAAAACTTAGAGACGGAACAACCAGGGGCCATGAGTATGCTAGACAATTACGGAGCTGCTTCCGGACTCCGGATTAACTGGAGGAAGTCATCCATTTTCCCACTGCACGCTGAGACCACAGAACCCATCAACACAAGAGGTCTTCCATGGTCTCCTAACACATTTAAATACCTAGGAGTAAGGATCTATCACTCAGTAAACGATCTGCTAGAAGGAAACATTCAAGGAGCACTTAGAGGGATTAGAACTAGCATGCGCTTCTGGGAAACACTACCTCTAACAGTCACGGGCAGAATTGCTCTCCTTAAAATGATAGTGCTGCCTAGATTGCTATACCATTTTTCAACTATCCCACTCGTAATCCCGAAATCAACATTCAAAGAAATAGAGACCATGTCAACAAATTTAATATGGGGTCAGAGCAGACATAGAATAGCAATACGAACTCTCCAAAGACCCACAGCCGAGGGAGGCTTAGCAGCCCCGGACATGGAAATCTATTACTGGGCAGGCCAACTACAATGGATTGCAAAACTACTATGCAACCCCCCAAACACTGCTGAACTGCGCCTCCCTTTAAACTGCTCTATAGACAAAATAATGGGAATACTATTGACCCCCTGGAAATCCAAAGATAGACTTCCGATAGAATGGGAGTTGTCCAGACATTGCTGGTCCCAATACTTAAAACACTCTCACATCAAAACTCCATATGCACCGGAAATCCCACTGTCCTGCCTGACTAATATTTCAGGGAAACAAACCATCCCGGGTCTCAACAAATTGATATCTTACAACATTACTAAATTGGGAGACCTATACAATGGAGGGAAAATGTTCACCTACGCTGAACTACAAAACCAATACAACCTCCCCCCCGGTTTATTTATCACCCACAATGCCATCATCAAAATCGCCCACAAAGCTTGGAGAACAGGGACCCTCGAACCCCCCACCCATAACAGTTGCAAAATTGTTTGCTCAATAGGAGACCAAAAAGGAGTAGTATCAGGAATATATAAAACACTACAAGCTAGCACACGCTTGCCATTAGTAAAACTTAAATCCAAGTGGCAAACAGAACTAGGCACCACCTGGGATGAAACACAATGGGACCAGATTATATCACGTATTTACCCAGTATCCAGAAATGCCAGGTTCAAATTAATAAATCTGTACATCTTCCACATGGCTTATCTAACCCCACAAATGATCTTTAAAATCTATGGTACAAATAACGCAAAATGCCCTAGATGCGCGGAACCTACAGCAGGCTTTCTACACATGCTCTGCAACTGCCCTCACCTCAACACATTCTGAGAGGGGATCTTTGCAAAAATATCAGCTTGCACTGAAAGATCACTGAATAACTCGCCAACAGTGGCCCTATTAGGGGATTTCCCAAGACCGTCAGCCCTTAAAATATCCAACAAGTTCATAGACCTATCCCTAATCCTGGCAAGATGTGAAATCACCACAAACTGGAAGTCCCCAACAGGCCCACAAATGACCAGATGGCAAAACACAGTCGAGAAATGGGCGGACACAGAAGGATCAGTTCTACTGCGCGAAGCACTTCGAGAGCAAATACCCAGAGACGACGCCACGCAGTGGGACTCAAATCCCCAAAAAATCTACCATAGAAGCAAGTGTAACTACCTCGGACACTGATACAGGCTCAAACACGGCACTCGAACAATAAAGCTGTGCGAAAGAAGAAAAAAAAAAAAAAGCAGCTAAACCTACTGAGACTCGTCAACAGTGAACTATATCACACAATCGGAGTTGCATGAGGGGAGGGAGGGGGGTTCAGTTATATAAGTAGAGTAATCACTATATCAACATTATTGTTATGTTGCAAAACTTTAATAAAATCTTATTAAAAAAAAAAAAAAACTTTACATGACTCTACGCCACTGCATGGCACTCCACTTAATGTCACTTCACTCTATGACACTCTATGCCACTCTATGCAACTCCATTCTACACTATTCTACTATACTCTATGCCACCGTATAACACTGTATTGCACTCGGTGCCCCTACACTCCACTCTACAACACTTCACTGCACTCTATGTCAACACTCTACCCCTCTACAACACTCTACTCAACTCCCTCTATGCCACTCCATCCCGCTTTAATCAGCTTTACTGTATGACACACTGCTCCACTCCACTGTACTCCACTTTATGCCACTCCACTCTATGGCACTCTATCCCACTTGACTCTAAGGTACTCTATGCTACTCCAGTCTACCACACAGTACCATACTCTACTCTAGACCACACCACTCTATAACACTCTACCCCACTCTGTGCCGCTCCACCTCTCTACAACATGACAGTGTATATGTCTCCACTCTATGACACTCCACTTTATTGCATTATATGACACTCTACTCCAATCTGTATCCCACTCAATGGAACCCCGTACAACATTGTAATCCATTCTATGCCACTGAACATTACTCTATTCCACTTTATGTCACTCAAAGACTCTCTACTTTACTTTAAGACACTCTATGCAACTCCCTGCATGCCACTCCAATCAACTTGACACGACTGTACTCTACTCTGTGACGCACTACCCCATTCTACTCCACCCTACTCCATTACTCCACTCTAAGCCAATCCACACTATGCCACTCTGTGCCACTCAACACTATGACACTCTATGCCATTTCACTTTATCACACTCTACCAAACTCTACTCTACTCTACTATACTCCACTCCACTCTACAACACTCTATTTCACTCTATGCCACCAATTCTCAATTCTCTGTACAACACTTTCCAACACACTATGACCCACCACTCCACTGTATTGTACAACATGCTACTCCACACTGACACTCCAAACTATGACAATTTACTCCACTCTATGTTATGTCGTTACATTCTGCTCCACTCCACGCCACTCTACTCTATAACATGCCACTCCACTATATGCCACACTCTTGCACTGTATAAGACTTTATGACACGCCACTCCACTCCTCTCTATGACATGCCACTCCTTTGTATACAACAGCACTTCACTCTACAACACTTTCCTCCATTCTACTTTATAACACTTCACTGAGCAACACTCCACTCTTAGACAGTCTACACTACCGTACTTCACTATATGCCACTTCACTCTCTAACACTCTACCACCATGCTGTGCCATTATGCAGCACTCTACACGATGACACTCCACTTGACAACATTCCTCTCAATGACACTCCACTGAATAAAACTGAATTGCACTGCACTGTAGGGCACCCAATCTATGTCACTCCACTCTACGGTATTACACACCACTTTACTCTATGATTTGCACTTCACTTTATGCCACTCCACTTTAAAAGGCTCTACTACACTGTAAACCCTTTCACTGCATGCCACTCTATGGCACTCAACTGTACTCTAAGACATTCCACTCCACTCTACTGCACTCCACTCTAGAATACTGTACTCCACTGTTTACCCCTCCACTCTGCACCACTCTACTCTACTGTAATCCACCTTACTCCACTCTATGACACTTCACTCTATGACTTGCCACTCTATGACACTTCACTGCACGACACTACACTGTAGGACACTTTCCTCCATCGTACTTCACAACACTTTAGTCAACAACACTCCACTATATAACATTCCACTTCATTCTGCTGTACTCTTTTAACACCTCTCTACAACACTATACTCCACTCTATACAACTCTACCATGCTCTACTGGACAACACACAACTCGACAACACACCACGTGATGACCCTCCTCTCCAAAACACTGTACTCTACAATTTCAATGACACTTCATTAGAAATAAAAAAAACTTTGAAATTCAAAACACAGTTTAATTTTAACAATAGTTTAAATATAGGTATTTATGATCTTTAATGAATATATTTTATAGTTATTTGTAGTTATGAACATGTTATTCATTCTTTTTACACAAAACCAGCTTAAACTACACAAAGCTTAGAAATTCCAGAGCTCTCATTATAACTTACAGTTGTAACTTGTGCTCCATCTGAAGCTGTGCATACTCATATACAGGCCCTCATTATGACATTGGCAGTAAGTGCTGCCTACCGTCATGCTGACTGCTGCCAACATACCGCGACTGCGACGATATACTGATACCCGTATTATGGCCCACACATAGAAACCCGCCACTATACAGACACACACACAAGTCCGCCAGCCCAAAGGTCCATGATAAACAGGCAGTAGCAAAACCCACACCGTCACACCAACAGAACTACACCCACAGCATTAGGACCTACGAGTCACCGCGGGGACATTCAATCGCGGTAAACCATTGGCGGTACATACCGTGTTCAAAATACACATACACATACAAAACAACACCACATTGGACAATTCAAACTACACACACCTGACACACATACATTCACCACACCAACACCCACACACCACTATAAAGCACACACACACATTACCCACAACCCTTTACCACTACAAAAAATGTACAACAGAGAGAGAGCCACACCAGGAGCACCCACAGAACCAGAGCCACAGAACACTACCACCCACACACAATCCACGTACCTCACAGCACTCACCCCAACACATCACCCCACACACACTCACACACACCACACACACTACACCCATGGCAACACAAAGACACCCCAAGTTCTCAGAGGAGGAACTAAGGGCCATGGTGGAGGAAAGCATCCGGGTAGAGCCACAGCTATTCAGATCACAGGTGCAGCAGACATCCATTGCAAGGAAGATGGAGCTATGGTGAAGAATCATGGAACAGGTCAATGCCATGGGACAGCACCCCAGAACAAGGGGTGACATCAGGAAGAGGTGGAATGACCTACGGGGGAAGGTGTGTTCCGTGGTTGCAAGACACCAGCTAGCTGTACAGAGGAATGGCGGTCGACCCCCACCTCCTCCCAAACAACTAACAACATGGGAGGAGCAAGTCTTGGCAATCATGCATCCTGAGGGCCTGGCAGGAGTAGCAGGAGAACTGGACATCACTCCACCACCTCCCACATACCCCACCATCACAACCCACTCATCCCAATACCAAGCCCTGCATGTAACACCAATGCATAGACACCCATCAGAGGCCTGCATGGAAAAACATCACACTGCATGCACACTAGAGACAATCACTTGGCCAACCAAATCACAACTCACACAGGGCAAAGCTGCCATGGTAATAACAACCATACAGGGCAACATACCCATGCACAAGATGTCACACGCAGATACAATAACACTGCATTTACATCCCCACAGGACCCCCACACAACGTCACCGGAGAGGAGGTGCCAGCAACATCCAGTCCCCCCACAGAAGAGGCCCACAGTGATGACAGCAGCTCTGTAGGCCTGGATCAGGATGACCAACCTGGCCCACCAGGGACCTCTGGACAGTCGGTTACCCAGGCACAGTCCCATCCCACCACAGAGCCTCTCCACTCAAGAAACACCACCACAGCACCCACCCAGCGGGCCCATACCACTGTCCCCAGGACACGTCAATCAGCAGTGTGTCCACCACTACAGAGACCCCAACCCACCCCACAAACACAGGATGATCAGGGACCTGGGGTCAGTGGCAGTGGGCACACGGTTCAGGGGGCAGAGGCACAGGACAACAGGGAAGCTAGGAGGACTGCTGTGCGACAGGGGGAGGACAGGCCCAGGGAACCAACTCTCCATGAGGCACTCACCAACATCCTGGGAGCATACCACCATTCCCAGAAGACCATGGGCCAGATACTGGCCAAGTTGCAGGAGACCCAGCGGCTGCAGGAGGGACAGTAATTGGGGATCAGGGAGGACCTGAGGGACATCAACACCACCCTGGTCACCATTGCAGGGGTGCTGACAGACATGGCCAACACCAAGAGGGAGGCAGTGGCACACCAAAGGGCCCCTGACACTAGCTACACTGATGAACAGCCTTCCACCTCTGCTGACACTAGTGGACAGGAGGCCCCACCACAGGAACAACAGGCCACCAGCACCCCACCCCCTGCAGTGGAGAACCACCCCGCAAACAGTCCCTGCGATCCAGGAAGAAGCCAGAGAACATTGCCAAGACCCCCGCCAGGAAATAGGACTCTCCTGATTGTTACCCTTGTGTCCCACTCTGTCACCCTGTCCACCTTGAACTGCCAATGCTCAACTTCCCATCCCCCCTTGGACAATGCACCTTTGATACCAATAGACTGGACTCTATCCTGGACTTTCCTCCACCATGACCCAAGTCAATTGCATATCCCCATTTACTTCTCAGCACTGAAATAAACACCCTTGGAAAAAAAAACAAGTATGGAGTATGTCAAATGGTTTAAGGATGTAGTTGTTTAACAATCTGTAGACATTGCAAATAGACTGTACAGTTATGTATACATAGGTATGACCTGTAACGTGCTGCAGTCAGTACACCAGGAGCCACAGGAGGGCACAAATATCTGCAAATAGACATGTTAAAGGGTACAAAAAGTAGCCATTGTAGTGGGAACAGCAGCCAGCCAGAGAAAATTCACTTCACAAAACAGCAATGGAAGGTGAGGTTATAGTGTCTTACCTGTGTGTCACTGGAAGCACTGTTGTATGATAGTTGTTCTGTTATCCACATCCTCTTCCTCTGCCTCCTCTTCGTCACTGTCCACAGGGTCCACCACTGCCACATGACCATCTCCAGCCTCATTCTCCTGCAGAAAAGGCATCTGGCGTCTCAAGGCTAGGTTGTGCAACATGCAACATGCAATGATGATCTGGCAGACCTTCTTGGGTGAGTAGCAGAGGGATCCACCTGTCAGATGGAGGCACCTGAACCTGGCCTTCAGGAGGCCAAAGGTCCTTTCAATGATCCTCCTTCTTTGCCCATGTGCTTCATTGTAACGTTCCTCTGCCCTTGTCCTGGCATTCCTCACTGAGGTCAGTAGCCATGAGAGGCTGGGGTAACCAGAGTCACCTGCAAATATCGAGGGATACCTGTTAGCCAGACACTCACCCTTAGGGCCAACCCCACACCCATATACCAACATACACTGGGTGGTGACCATGGGCTCACCTATTAGCCACACCCGTTGCCTCTGGAGTTGAGCCATCACATATGGGATGCTGCTATTCCTCAGGATATAGGCGTCATGCACAGACCCAGGATACTATGCATTCACATGGGAGATGTACTAGTCCGCCAGGCACACTATCTGCACATTCATAGAGTGAAAGCTCTTTTGATTTCCGTACACCTGTTCATTTCTCCGGGGGTGGGGACAAAGGCAATATGAGTACCATCAATAGCACCAATGATGCTGGATATATGTCCCATTGCATAGAAGTCAGCCTTCACTGTGGCCAAATCCTCCACCTGGGGGAAAACGATGTAGCTGCGCATGTGTTTCATCAGGGCCGACAACACTCTGGTCAGCATGTTAGAGAACATAGGCTGTGACATCCCTGCTGCTATGGCCACTATCACTTGGAAGGAGCCACTTGCCAAGAAATGGAGCACTGATAGGACTTGCAAAAAGAGGGGGGATCCCAGTGGGGTGACGGATAGCTGAGATCAGGTCTGGCTCCAATTGGGCACACAGCTCTTGGACTGTGGCCCTATCAAGTCTGTAGGTGAGGATAATGTGCCTGTCCTCAATTGTTGCCAGGTCCACCAGGGGTCTGCACACAGGGGTATGCCTCCATCTCCTATTCATCGTCAGAGGTTGAACTCTAGGGCGAAAAATGGTGAGCAGCTGGCCATATTTAAACATATCCTCACAGTAAAATGCCTTGCATGTTGTGAGAGAAACAGTGTGCTAAAGTGTAGTCCCGTAAATGTGCCTATATCTGCTGTGACGCAGTTAGGTGCCATGGCCTGCTCCCCCCTAAAATGGCGGCCGCCTAACCTGTGTGGAGGGACAAGTAGAAATGAGGTAATTCCACTGACGTTGTGTGCCGTTGCGGGAGGGGGTCGAGGACCGCCGTCCAACTCCTCATTGGCTATCATTGGGCCCTATGGGTTCCAGTAGCCAATGGTGATGTACGCCGGCAGTAACGGTACGCACCGCTGCAGACGTGACCACCATTTTCTATCTGTTCACTCACTTGCTACCTGACCTTCAACAGTAGAGGACCTACACTGCAAGTGCTGCTGTGACCTGTGTGTGGAAGCGACCATGGCTCGAGTGTCTGGGGAAAGGGCCCCAGCCTTCACTTCGTAGGAGTTGGAGATACTAGTCGATGGGGTCCTACCCCAGTAACATTTACTTTATGGTCCTCCAGACCAACAGGTGAGTATACTCTGAGCACGATGCATGGGGCATGAATTCATGGAGTGCTGTGTGTGTAAGCCTCGTGTAAGGGGGGGTGGCTGAGGGGTCCTGGGCAGAGTGTTGCATGTATGTTGGTCAATGTCTGTGCGTAAGGGGATGGGAGGGATATGGTCGGCCATGAGTGTAACAGGCCGCACGGTATGGCTGATACCTTTTTCTATGTATCTGCAGGTCAGCGCCCATCAGAAAAAGGGTATTTTTGCGTGCCATCGCCAGAGACGTGCGGACCCTAGGGGTCTTTAACAGGCAGAGCACCCACTGTCGAAAACAGTGGGAGGACCTGCGCCACTGGGCAAGGAAGACGGCAGAGGCCCAGCCTGGGATGGCCTCCCAACGAAGAAGGGGTGCCCATCGAACCCTGACCCCCCTGATGTTTTGCATACTAGCGGTGGCCTATCCGGAGATGGATGGGCACTTGAAGGCATCACAGCAGCCACAAGGGGATGAGTACAGTTTCAAAATCAGAAAATTGCGCGTGGTGGGGTGTTATCTAGGTGGGAGATGTGGGCCTGTGGGTGCCCCTAAGCCAGGACAAACATGGCAGGGTAGGTACCATGTTGAGCAGGGTCTGATGTACTCCAGCCCCAAATATGCTAGTAGACATCTACTACTGGGCAGGGTCCTGTGGGTTTCCGGTGTGCTGCTATTGGCGTTAGGCATTGTACTTCATGGCCTGGTGACTAGCACTGTAACTGGTAGTGCATGGCCTAGTGCATAGGGCTCTTCCCTGTGTGTTGTGTACGCCAACGGTGGTGTTGCTGCTGGCATTGACCAAGTATATCCTCTGTCTCTTCCCCCCTTTTTGTTTTGTCACCCTGTCCTTGTGTGCATTAGCATCATCTGGCGGAGGAGCAGAGGCACTTTCCACAGAGGGAGCTGCATCCCCCATGGCCCATGAGGCTGAATCCACCGTCGGTGAAGGCACCAGTGGGACGGAGGGCAAGGGGAGCACCACGGTGGAGACTGGAGGGGACAGTTCAGACAGTGACACCTCCTCCGATGGAAGCTCCCTGGTGGTAGCGGACAGCTCTGTGGCCACCCCAACTACAGGAACAGCTGCCACCCCCATACCAGCACCGCCCTCCCAGCAGCCCCTCAGTGTGTTTCCCATGCCCGCTCACCCAGGAAGGTGGGCATCTCCTTCACCCCAGGCACCTCAGGCCCTGCCCCAGTCAGCTCTGCTGCCCTCAGAGAGGAGTCTATTGACCTCCTGCGATCCATCTCCGTTGGGCAGTCAACCATAGTGAATGCCATCCAGGGTCTGGCAGGGCATTTGCAACAAACAAATGCATTCAAGGAGGGCATTCACTCTGGCGTGGCGGCCCAACAGAGATCATTCCAGGCTCTGGCCTCCTCCCTGATGGCAGCCATTGTTCCTGTCTCTAGCGTCCAACTTCCTCTACCCAGTCCCATTCCCCTCAACCCCAGTCTATCCCAAGCACATCATCAGACCAGTATGCACCCAAATCAACAAACAGAAGTGGCTCAGGCAAACACAAGCACCACACTTCATCCCACAGGCACTCACACAAGCACCTACCAGATGCAGACATACCAACATACACTGCCTCCACTGTGTCCCCCTCCTCCTCGTCGGCCACCTCCCTCCCAGTAGCGTTTCCACTCACACCTGCATGCACTACATCCTCATCCACTACCCTTTCACCATCACACCTATCACTACATGCCCCTTACTGGCAGTCACCCACCCCCACATCCATGCACATGTCCACTGTGCCCTCTCCCACTGTGTCTGTGCCCCCTCCTCCCAAAGTACACAAACACAAGCACTCAGACACCCAACAGCTATCCATCTAACAACAGCATCCAACCCATTCACCTGCACCCAAACACAGCAGACAGACACCTCCTACCACCATTCCTTCTTCCTCCACTCCCAAACCTTCACCCTCTTCCAGCCCCAGTGTCCCTAAAAAGCTTTTCCTCTCCATAATTGACCTATTTCCTGCCCCTCCCCCGTCCTTTACTTCGGGCCCGGGTGGTCAGGACCCAGGCTAGCACCTCAGCCACCCAGTCCACGACAGCTGTAGTTTCTGCAGCCACTGTAATTGTGAGAGGCTCCAAGGAGACACCCATCAGCACAGCCAGTGTGCCTGCACCAGCTGCCAAGGGCAAAAAGGGAGCACCAGCTGACAAAGCCAAAAAGGGAGCACCAGCTGGCAAAGGCAAGGAGACACCACCAGCTGGAAAAGGCAAGGAGGCACCACCAGCTGGCAAAGGCAAAGAGGCACCATCAGCTGGCAAAGGCAAGAAGGGGCCACCAGCTGCCAAGGGCAATTAGGGACTACCAGCTGCCAAGGTCAATGACAGAGGCACAGACGCCGCAGGCAGGATGGATATGGAGCCTGGTGCTGTAGCAGCATCTGAGCAAACAACACCAGCCATGGCACTTCAGCCATCTGAGGCTGCAGGGGATGGGCTGGAGCCTCCCCCTACCACAGGCAGCACCGCCACCAGCACCACCACCTGCACCGCCACCTGTACTGCCACCCGCACCGCCACCTGTACCGCCACCTGCACCGCCACCTGCACCGCCACCAGCACTACTGCCAGCAGCAGCAGCCCCAGTGGGCAGCCGTCTGATGCTGCACGGGGAAGGGCTGGAGCCTCCCCCCACCACCGGAAGCACTGCCGCCAGCACCGCTGCCAGCACAACCACCTGCACCGCCACCAGCAACACTGCCAGCAGCAGCCCCCGTGGGCAGCCATCTGATGCTGCCGGGGAAGGGCTGGAGCATCCACCCGCCACTGGCAGCACCTCCACCAACCCCGCCACCACTGAGCAGACGTCTCAGCTGGCGGGCAGTGTGGAGTCGTGACTCCATGGGCTGTAGTGCATCCTGGCCCCTACAAATCCTACAGGTGTGACACCCAGGTGAGAGACTGTGAGCTTGCACTCCCCAAGATCTGCATCACAGGGCACAAAGCCCCCTCCAGAACAAGTGGAAGAGGGCATCCACTCACCCCTTCCTTGCCAGGATGAAGCACACTGGGCAAAAAGCCCCCTCCAGAACCAGTGGAAGAAGGCATCCACTCACCCCCTCCTTGCCAGGATAAAGCACACTGGGCACAAAGCCCCCTCCAGAACCTGTGGAAGAAAGCATCCACTCACCCCCTCCTTGCCAGGATGAAGCACACTGTGCACACAGCCCCCTCCAGAACCAGTGGAAAAAGGCATCCACTCACCCCATCCTTGCCAGTATGAAGCACACTAGGCGCAAAACACCCTCCAGAACCTGTGGAGAAGCCATCCACTTGAGAGACTGTAGCCTTACACCCCCCAGGACCAAGCTGTGGGCACACCACCCACAAGAGAGACTGTGGCTTTGTACTCCCCAGGACCAAGCAGTGGGCAGACCACCCACTAGAGAGACTGTGGCTTTGCACTCCCTAGGACCAAGCAGTGGGCAGACCACCCACTAGAGAGACTGTGGCTTAGCACTCCCCAGGACCAAGCAGTGGGCAGACCACCCACTAGAGTTACTGTGGCTTTGCACTCCCCAGGACAGAGTGATGGGCATGTGGTCCCCTCCAGGAGCAGTGGCGTTGCACCATCTTCCGGCTGAGGTGCCCGCCGTTCCCCTTCTCTCTGAGGTGCCTGTGTATTTTCGATGTGATGCCCCAGAAGTGTTCTCTCACTATTGAGGCAGGAGTCATGTGGGGCCTTGGCCTATGTGATATGGCCCTGTGGCACACGGACATTATGGACTGGGCAATGTCCCTCCATTTGTATATATTGTAGGTACTCTTTTGTGCTTTGAGGGTGTATTTCTAGAACTTTATATTATTACACTGACTTTAATCACTTCCTTTTGTCCTTGCTTTATTCCTGAGGGATATGGGGTGGATATGTAATGTAGCTGCATCTGCTTGTGTGTATGTTGTTGGGGGTGGGAGTGTTGCATGTTGCGTGTGTGTGTCACTCTCTTTTTCCTCCTCCCCTCCCTTGTGTGCTAGGGGCGGGACTTACCGTGGTCGTCTTTGCTGCAGTTGGTATTCCTGGTGTAGGAGGAGGTAAACCAGCATGGGTAACACTTGTAGTTCGGGCTCCATGGAGTCGTGGTTCTTCCTTGAGTGTCCACAGGTGAGTCGTTTTCCTTCTGTGTACTGTTTCTGACGTGCTTTTGATGGAGTTGGTACCGTCCCGGAAAAGTTGTAATACAGTGGGCGGAACCTCATCCTCCGCCTGGCTGTTGACGCTTTCCACAGCAGGGCTTGTTGCTACCGCCGTGGCGGTCGGTGTGTTAAAGTGGCTAACTTTGTTTCCGCTGTGGTCATAATTCCATTTTTTTTATCGCCGGCCTGCTGGCGGTATTACCGCTGCTTTATCACCGCCAGCCAGGGTTGGAATGAGGGCCACAGTGTTCTCATAAATTATTGAAATATAGATGTCATCATTTAACTTGTTATAAATGATATAATATGAGAGGGTATAAGCAGAGCATGGAAAGACACATGTTATGATAATCTCTATCCTTTGAAGCTACATTCAACTGTGCATTATGCAGAACTTCAGGTGGGTCTAAATCTCACCATCACTCTGTCCTCCTCTGTTGGACCTGGCCCTTTTGCAGGGTCATCCCCAAACTTTCTGCCTCCTTCCTCCTATTTCTTCTGACCAGTTATTGTTGGCTTGAGGATTCTGGGCACTTTACCACTGCTAACCAGTGCTAAAGTGCAGACACTGTCTGTGTAAATTGTATTGGTGATTTGTTTATTCGGGATTGGCATATTTTATTTACTAGTAAGTCCCTAGTAAAGTGCACTAGAGGTGCCTAGGGCCTGTAAATCAAATGCTGCTAGTGGGCCTGCAGCACTGGATGTGCCACCCACATAAGTAGCCCTGTAAACATGGCTCAGACCTGCCACTGCAGTGTCTGTGTGTGCAGTTTCAAAGTGCCAATTCAACTTGACAAGTGTACACACTTACCACACCTAAACCTTCCTTTTTTATAAATGTAAGGTACCCCTAAGGTAGGCCCCAGGTAGCACCATGGGCAGGGTGCAGTGTATGTTAAAGGTGGGACGTGTACTGATGTGTATTACATGTCCTAACAGTGAAATACTGCTAAAATTCAGTCTTCACTGTTGCAAAGCCTATCTCTCTCTTTGGTTAACATGGGGCTGCCTTTAAATATTATTAAAGTGCAGATGATTCCCTTTGAAAGCAGATAGAAATATGGAGTATAAGGTCTCTGAACTCACAATTTAAAAATACATATTTTAGTGAAGTTGGTTTTTAGATTGCTAGTATGAAAATGCCACTTTTAGAAAGTAGGCATTTTCTTGCTTAAACCATTCTGTGACTTTGCCTGTTTGTGGATTGTCTGTCTGGGTCAGTTTGACAGCTGGACTTTTTGTGAATCACCTTTAGACAGTGACAAAAAGGGAGCTGGGGTGTAGCCTGCATATCCTGATGAGCCCTCTGTGCTAGGAGGGGAGGGAGGAGTGGTCACTCACACCTGAAAGGGCTGTGCCTGCCCTCACAAAATGCAGTCCCCAACCCCCTGGTGTGTATGGGGCCTAGCCTGGTCAAGGCAGGATCTTAGAAACAAGAGACTTTCCTTTGAAGTTTGCCTACTTCAAAGTCAGCAAGGGGTATAAGTAGTGAACCCAAAACCCCTGAAAATTAGATCACTTCTGGAATCAAGAGGAACCTCTGCCAAGGAGAAGAGCTGAGGAGAAGTGCTGCCTTGTTGGGCTATCCTGCAGTTGCTGCTCCTGCCTGTGAAAGGGGACATAGACTGAACTTTGTTGTGCATTCCTGCTTGAGAAGAATCTCCAAGGGCTTGAACTGAGCATGCCTCCTATTGTTGAAGTCTCAGGGCCATGAAAGACTTCCTCTGGCAGCACCTGGACTCTCTGCTGAGACTCCTGCCCTGTCAAGTGGTACCCTATACAGTCCCTTGTCCCTTGAAAGGTGAAGTTCGAAATCCTATGGGAATCGTAATATGGCGGATGGGATATCTGTCACACTTGTGATGGAGTAATCCATCCCCAAACTCTAAATCAGGCGTTTGATCCTTTTTAGCTTGGTGTCGATGGCACTTTGCTCATCCTATTCTCAAAAACATTGCTAGAAAAACTGACATTTGAGATGAGCAGATTCAGAGGGTCCCTAGTGTTGTGAAATGCTGTATGTAGAAGCTGCTCTCCACCTAAACCTGGGAACAACCAGGAGTATGCTGCTTCTATTTGTGTGTATATATATATATATATATATATATATATATATATATATATATATATATATATATATATATATATATATATATGCATATATATATTTATATATATATATATATGCTTATATATAGTTGTAGTTAGGACATAGTTTCTATAGAAAAAGCTGTTTTTGTTTGCCTATATCTTTGGCGCCGCTTGACGAATCTTCATGAAAATTTCTAAAAGAAGTTCG
The DNA here is from genome assembly GCF_031143425.1 of Pleurodeles waltl. Taxonomy (NCBI): domain Eukaryota; kingdom Metazoa; phylum Chordata; class Amphibia; order Caudata; family Salamandridae; genus Pleurodeles; species Pleurodeles waltl. The sequence goes on from NC_090437.1 coordinate 837,880,933, forward strand.
ACAGTCACTTGAGCTGCTGTCTAGAAAGTGTTGGGGTGGTCCATGAAGCTGCTGCTGAGATAAAGGGAGGGTGAAATTTAGAGCATTTTCTGTGTTACTTCCCATCGGAAAAATTGAACAGCAATAGCACCAATACCACTGGACAGAATTCCACCAAAGTTAGCAGAAAGGTAGCTCTTGGTCCAGGAAGAACCCATTTTGCTATTTGGTGTAAATCTGTTCAGTAGTTTTAGAGAAATGAAGGAAAATCCAAATTTGTATATCTAGGTATGTGAAGGATTAGCGACCCCTCCCGATCTCGTGCGGAGATCTGATTGGCTGACAACACTTTAACAAGGAAGTATCAGCCATGTTGGGGCTCAGCTTCAGCTGAGTCCCAGAAAAAAAAGTTACAAATAATCAATCAATCGGCAATTTGTATAGCACAGCTTATCACCCATGGGGTCTCAAGTTGCTGTGATGGGGGTTGATGAGCCAGGTCTTGAGGTCCTTCTTGAACTGATTCAGCAAGAGGGCCTGTCTGAGGTGGATTTGTTGCATGTTCTAGGTCTGCACTGCCAGGTAGGAGAAGGATATGCCTCCCACTGTGCTCTTCCTGATTCTAGGGGTGGTAGCAAAGGCAAGTTGAAAAGATCGGAGTTCTCTGGCAGGGATGGTTGAGGCAGGCCGGTCCGATACTGTTCAGAGCCTTGTAGGCGTGTGTCAGGAGCTTGAAGGTGATGCGTTTGTTGATGGGGAGCCTATGCAGGTCTCTAAGATGGGGGAGAAGTAGCTCTGGTGGGGGATGTCTTGGATGAGTCTGGTTGTGTGTTCTGAATTCTATGGAGGTTTGCTTGGAGCTTCTTCATGATGCTGGCATAGACAGCGTTGCCGTAGTCAAGTTTCCTGCTGACAAGAGTGTGGGAGACTGTCCTTCTTGGGTTAGTGGGGATCTACTTGAAGTTCTTTTGGGGGAGGCAAAGAGTGTGGAAGCCTGACGATGAGATCGCGTTGACTTGGGGGTCATGGACAGCGTGCAGTCCAGAATGATGCCCAGGTTGAGTGCGTAGTCAGCGGGCACTGTAAGGGCAGCTAGCCACCAGGAGTGATTCCAGGATGAGGATCTCTGTCTGAGTTGAGCTTGAGGCAGCTGTTTTTCATCCAGTCGGCGACTGCTATCATTCCGTGGTGGAAGTTGTTCTTGGCTTGTCGATGAAGGAGAAAGTTAGCTGTGTGTCATCAGTGTAGGAGACTATGTTGAGGCTGTGCTGTCTGACGATTTTTGTGAGCAGAGCCATGTAGATATTGAAGAGGGTTGGGCTCAGTAAGAAGTCCAGGGGTACTTCACAGAAGGTTTCTGTTTGTTCTGAGAACAGCGGGAGTCTGACTCTAAGGCTCCATCCGGTGAGAAAGGAGTGGATCCACTCCAAGGCCTTGCCAAGAAATGCCGGTGTCATGATCATCATCTGTGGCTGTGAGGAGGCCAGTTTTGGTGCAGTGGTTGCTCCTGAAACTGGTTTGGAAGGGGTCCAGGATGTGGTTTGACTTGAAGAATTCCATAAGCTGCATGTTGATGGCCTATTTGGTTACCTAGGCTAGGAAGGGGAGAAGAGAGATAGGTCTGTAGTTTTTCATATCTCTAGGGTCGGGAGAGCGCTTCTTTAGTAGCGGGTTGATCTCTGCTTGCTTCCAGTCATTCGGGAAGATGGCAGTTCTGATGGAGCAGTTGATTATCCAGCACAGCTTGGGAGCTGGTGGTGCTGGCTCAGTTGAAAATATGGTGTGGGCACAGGTGTCAACACCAGAGCAGTACGCGCTCTATTGGTGACAAAAATGCAAAAACCCAGCACTCTCAACACAACGTAATTTATGCATTGTGCTGATATGGTGTGGTTTAACCTTTTGCATTGCAGAATTCAATCCTGAAAACTTATTTTTAATATGCTTACAAATACAGTTTTTTTGCAATGTATTGCTGCAGGTTTTCAGAGTGTGTTAGGGTGTTGCCCCTTTCCAGGGCCTTCCAGAGACTTTCCCTGCAACATGCCTGGGCGTGGCTCTGGGCTGGGCCAAGACTTTATAAAAGAGAGCCAGTCCAACTCCCAGTGCTCACTATTCAGAGGTCCCGGTGTAGAGCAGCAGCTTCTTCCTGAACTCCTGTCCTGGCGGCCTATTTGGATCTTCCAGTCTTCTGCCCTTCATCCTTCATTGGTGATCATTGTTCCAGGTGGTAAGACGGTGGTTCGACTGTACCGACACCGTTATTGAGAATTTTCATATTCTTGGTTTAATTCTTAAATCAGTAACAGATTACTTGCGAGCTACCATTTCTTGACATTTATAGGTAGTTTACAAATAGGCAAGATGCGCGATTTGTTTCATAAAGGTTTGACTTTGTTATTCATTGCGTGCTACCATTTCTTGACATTGGCATGGTGGCTTAAGAATCGGCAAGACGCCCGATTCGTTTTATGGTGTTTAAAAATTGTTGTCCATTGCGCGCTACTATTTCTTGACATTTACATGATGTTTTACGAATTGGCAAGACGTGCAACTCGTTTCATGAGGATTTAACTTTGTTGTTCATTGCGCGCTACCATTTCTTGACATTTACATGGTGGCTTAAGAATCGTCAAAAGAAGCGCGATTCGTTTCATTGTACTGTGATCTTGTTATTTATTGTGAGCTGTTATTTCTTGACATTTACATTGTGTTTTACGAATCGGCAAGACGCGGGATTCGATTAATGATGATTTGACTTTGATATTCATTGCGTGCTACCATTTCTTGGTATTTTACATGGTTACACTCGAATCGGCAAGACGCACGATTCTCTCCTCGAGTTTATTTCATGTTGTTTATTGTATGCCACTATTCTAAGATATTTATTATGCAATATTCGAGTTGACAAGTCATGTGATATATATATATATATATATATATATATATATAAATATATATATCTGCAATATGTGAAATTTGTGTTGAAACATTTTAAGAGTACACAGAAGGCCAGAGTTTCTAGATACAATATTGTATGTTCCTAGTATACATTCTCAAAACAGGATTTATATGACTGGTTTAAAATTTAGTCAGAATGTTTTTCTGATTCTCAGGTAAAGGAAAGTACTTGAATAAGAAAGTTTTCATTTAATTCATCTTGATTCCCCTACAGGTATCCGGCCATCTTGAAACGTAGTCATTTTAAACTTAACTCTTAGATTGTTCATGTTTTCAGAGTGACTAGGCTTAGAATCATAGTCTAGTATTGATTTCAGGAGATATCATTTTCATATTGTGTGTTCTAACCTTTTTCTTACTACAGGTCTCCTTCCCAGCTGTTCCCTTCCTAATCCCCTCTTCCCGTCTTGAACTCTCTCAGTCTCTGTGATTTATCTATCAGAGTCTTGGAGCTGTTCAGTGGTGGACGTATTGGGAACGTGCACAGACTCCGAGGATCTGGTGACTCTGACAACGGGTCTGAGGGTTCCCTGAGTTGATAAAGTTCATGAGCTTTCGGGTGTCTTTCGTAGAGATGCTGGTCCATTGGCTCAGAGTCGGCTGGGGTCCATGGTGGTGTTGGTGAGTGGTGGAGTTGGGATTTGGCTCTCGAACCCTTTGTATATATCCTGGTTTTTACAGTGGTGAAAGGTGACAAGGTTGTCGCAGAGGTCTTGAGTGGGGGGATGTCTGTGGTGTCCGTGACGGGGTTTGTTTATTTCTTGAATATGTTAAAAAGCTCCTTGCTGTTGTGCGTGTTGGCGCTGATGTGTTTATGGATGGGAGCCTTTCTAGAGGCAGCCTTCGTGGAGGCTCTGATGCTTTGGTGGTACGCAGTGACTGCGTCTTTGCATGTTGTGTGGTCCGCCATGTTTTTGCTGTTCTTTCATTTGTGTCTGCATGCACGTTTAAAATCTTGAAGATCGGTTGTGTACCACGTGGGTTTCTTGTGGTGCTGGTTTTCTGTGAGTTTTCTTAGGGGGGCTATGGTGTTTGCGCTGTTGATGATCCAGTATTGGAGGTTGCAAGCCAAGTCATTTGTGTCCCTGGTCTTTGGTGGAAGGAAGTGGCTGAGTGCGTTGGTGACGTGGGCTTCAGTGACTTTGCTCCAGCTTCTGCAGGGGGGGCACAGGCATGGTGGAGCATGGTGGTGAATGTGAAGTGGATGCAGTGATGCTCAGTCCTGAGGTGTTTGGAGATGTGACAGAGGGAGATGTTGTTTCCTGCTGAGAAGATGAGGTCAAGGGTATGTCCTGCTTAGTGAGTGGGGAGGTTGACCAGTCGCTTGAGTCCAAGGGTGGCGAGGTTGTCCAGGAGGGATGTGGTGTTTGGGTCATTGCAGTGAAAGTTGAGGTCACTGAGGAGGATGTATTTGGCAGAGGTGAGGGTATGGAGGGCAATGCACTCGGCAATAGCTTTGCTGAACATGGGGCAGGGCCCGGGAGGTCTGCAGGCACGGGTGCTGCAGGGAGAGGTGTTTTGGTCAGGCTGGATTTGGAAGTGTAGGTGTTCTGCGACGGTTGTGTGGGTCTGGGCCTCAGTGATGGTTGCAAGGCAGACTGTATTCCTGTAGATGGTAGTGATGCCTCCTGGTCGGTTTACACGGTCTTTGTGGACAATTTTGTAGCCCTCTGGGATGGCGGTGGCGATGTCCGGGGCTGATGTGGGGGTTACACAGGTCTCTGTGAGGAAGACGACATCAGGGGTGATTGAGTTGTGGTGGCATGCAGCAGAGCCTTCAGTGTTGAGGGCATGCAGGGTGCTGGCGTCATACCAATGGATGGTGCAGGGGGCAAGGTTCAGTGGCAGTGGGCGTGGTCCAAGTGCGAACTGACACAGATGGACTTGCCTTTGGCACACCAGCGGTGCGCCAGCAGCCACCCGCTGAGTCCACCTGCTGTATAGCCACACAGTGGTCGCCATTAAGAAGGATAGAAAAAGTTGCGAGGGGTCAGTCAGTGAGGTGGCAGAAGAGTGGGAAAGAGTGTCACAAGAAGGGGGGCAGGGACTCAGGTACACAGGGACAGCAGCGGCAGGGAACAAGCGTGGGAAGCGGCAATGCGAACAAAAAGAAGGGAAAAGGAGACAAAAGAGAGGAGAAGAGCAAAAATGGCACAAAAAAGCAGAGAGAGGCAAAAAGACAGCAGACACAAATAGAAGGCCACTACTAGGCTACCAGGGATGAGGCGCAGGCATGTGAGTTACCTCAAGTAACTCTAACTCATGTTCTAAGGTAACTACAATTCATGCCCCCACCATGCACTACTAATTAATCCACAAATTACGGCACTCATGACATCTTTCTTAACTTCGTTGATAATATCAATGTAATATTTGCAGTAACATTTTTGAAGAATTACTGTGCATGGCGGGGTTGCGAGTTATAGTTACCTAAGGGCACAAGTTATAGTTACTTGAGGTAATTTTAACTATACCTGCTGAAGTTCTATGGTTTTGTATGTTTTTTAAATTCTATTTCATAAGTATAATGTTCTTGTAACCTTTGGCTTTTTGAGTGAAAAAAAATAATATATATTTATAGTTAGGTCAGCGTTTCTATAGGAACTGAGTTTTTGTGCTGCTAATAACTCTGGCATTCTTTGATGAATCCCCACAAAACAGCTTTTTTTGCTTGGAAAGTTTCAGAGTTTCGGGGGGGGCTGAGAAAGATGGGGGTGGAGTCCCAAAACACTAAAGCCACCATTATGACATTGGTGGTAAATCCCACTTACGGCCATGCCGACTGCGCCAATATAATGCCGCTGCGTGGATAACCGCCAAGCATATTATTACACACACATACTAGTCCGTCACTATACAGCCACACACACAAGTCCGCCAGCCCAAAGGTCAGTGATAAACTGGCGGTATCAAAACCCACACCGTTACACCAAAAGAACTACGCCCATCACATTATGACACATGAATCACCGCAGCGGACATTCAATGGAGGTAAACCATTGGCGGGACATACTGCCGCGCTCAAAATACACACACTCAAACAAAACTATACCACATTGGACAATTCAAACTACACACACCTGACACACATACACACACCACACCCACACACCCACACCACTATAAGACACCCATCCACAATACCCACATCTCTTTATGTCTAGAAATAATTGCCATCAGGGAGGGATACAGCAAGAGCACCCACACAACCAGAGCCACATAACACCATCACCTATACACCATCCCCGCACCTTACATCACACACCCCAACACATCATCCCACACACCCTCACCCACACCACACACACTACACGCATGGCACCACAACAACACCCGAGGTTCTAAGAGGAGGAGCTAAGGGTCACTGTGGAGGAAATCATCTGGGTAGAGCCACAGCTATTTGGATCACAGGTGCAGCAGACATCCAGTGCTAGGAAGATGGAGCTATGGCGGAGAATCTTGGACAGGGTCAACGCCGTGGGACAAAACCCCAGAACAAGGGACGACATCAGGAGGAGGTGGAATGACCTACAGGGGAAGGTGTGTTCCCGTAGCAGCAAGACACCAACTAGCTGTACAGAGGGCTGGCGATGGACACCCAATTCCTCCCCCACAACTAACAACATGGGAGAAGCAAGTCTTGACAATCATGCACCCTGAGGGCCCGGCATGAGTAGGAGGAGGACTGGACTCTGGTAAGTCAAATCTCTATTACTATCACCCTCCCTACTTGCATGCCATCACAAACCCCCACCCTTACCCTCACTCCCATCACCTCACCACCTCCCACATAACCCACTCATCCCAATAACAAGCCCTGCATGCAACACCAATGCATGGACACCACTCACAGACCTGCATGGACACCTGTCACCACTGCATACACACTGGAGAGAATGACCTAGCCCACCAAATAGCAACTCACACAAAGGCAAATCTGCCAGGGCAACAACAACCATAGAGGGCAACACACCCATGCACAATATGTCACATGCAGAAACAATAACACTGCATTCACATCCCCACAGGTACCCCAGCCAATGTCACCGGAGAAGAGGTACCAGCAACATCCAGTCCCTCCTCCAGAAGAGGCCTACAGTGATGACAGCAGCTCTGCTTGCCTGGATCTGGATGAGCAACGTGGCCCATCAGGGATCTCCGGACAGTCAGTTAACCAGGCACAGTCACACACCACCACAGAGCCTCCCCCCTCAGGAAACACCACCACAACACCCACCCAGCTGGCCCATCCCTCTGTTCCCAGGACACGTCATTCAGCAGTGTGTCCAACCCTACAAGGTCAGTGGCAGTGGGCACATGGTTCGGGGACAGAGGCACAGGACAACAGGGAATGGGAGGACTGCTGTGCGACAGGGGGAGGACAGACCCAGGGAACTGACTCTCCAGGAGGCACTCACCGTGATCCTGGGAACATACCAACATTCCCAGTATAAGCTGGGCCAGATACTGGACAGTTGCAGGAGAACATGCAGCTGCAGGAGGGACAGTATCTGTGGATCAGGGAGGACTTGAAGGACATCAACATCACCCTGGTCTCCATTGCAGGGGTGCTGGCAGACATGGCCAACACTATAAGGGAGGCAGTGGCACACCACCGGGCCCCTGACACTAGCTAAACCAATGAAGAGCCCTCCACCTCCGCTGCCGCTAGTGGACAGGAGGCCCCGCCACAGGACCAACAGGCCATCAGCACCCCTCCCCCTGCAGAAGGAGAACCACCCCACAAACGTTCCCTGCGATCCAGGCAGAAGCCAGAGGCTATTGCGAAGACCCCACCAAGAAATGAGACTCTCCTGATTGTCACCCTTGTGTCCCACTCTGTCACGCTGTCCACCTTGAACTGCCATTGCTCCTCTTCCTATGCTCCCTTGGACAATGCACCTGTGATACAAATAGACTGGACTCTATCCTGGACTTTCCTCCATGATCAACCCAGCCCATTCCACTACCCCCTCTACTTCTTAGAACTTTAATAAACACCCTTTGAAAAAATACAGCTATGGAGCATGTCAAATGATTTAAGTATGTATTCATTTAACAAGGTTTAAACATTGCAATTCAACAGTACCTGTAATGTATACTTAGGAAAGACCTGTAGTTGGCTGCAGTCAACACACCAAGAGCGATAGTGGGGCACAAATATCTGCAAATAGAGATGCCAAAGGGTACAGTGAGTGGCCATAGAAGTGGGAAAACAGCCTGCCAGTGACAATGTCAAATACAAAACTGTCAACTAAATGTGAATTTACACTGTCTTACCTGTGTGTCATTGGAATTATTGACAAATTATAGTACTTCTGTTGTCCTCATCCTTATCCTCTGCCTCCCCATCTTCACTGTCCACAGGGTCCACTGCTGCCACACGGCCATCTCCACCCTCCTCCTCCTGCAGGAAAGGCACCTGGCGACACAAGGCAAGGTTCTGTAACATACAGCATGCCACGAAGATTTGGCAGACCTTCTTTGGTGAGTAGCACAGGGATCCACCTGTTAGAGGGAGGATCCGAAACCTGGCCTTCAGGAGGCCAAAGGTCTTCTCTATAATTCTTCTTGTTCGCCCATGTGCCTCATTGTAACGTTGCTCTGCCCTTTCCCTGGGATTCCTCACAGGGGTCAGTAGCCATGAGAGGTTGGGATAACCAGAGTCACCTGCAAATATTGAGGGACAACTCTTAGCCACACACTAACCCTCAGGGCCCACACCATACCCATACACCAACATATACTGGGTTGGAACCAGGGCTCACCTATTAGCCACACACTGTGCCTCTGGAGTTGAGCCATCACATTTGGGATGCTGCTATTCCTCAGGATAAAGGCATCATGCACAGACCCAGGATATTTTGCACTGACGTGGGAGATGTACTTGTCCGCCAGGCACACCATCTGCACATGCATGGAGTGAAAGCTCTTTCGATTTCTGAACACCTGTTCATTTAGTTGGGGACATACAAATGCAATATATGTTCCATCTATTGCTCCAATAATGTTGGGGATAGGTCCCATTGCATAGAAATCAGCTTTCACTGTGACCAAATCCTCCACTTGGGGGAAAACGATGTAGCTGAACATGTGTTTAATCAGGGCAGACAACACTCTGGTCAGCACTATTGAGAACATTGGCTGAGACATTCCTGATGCCAAGCCCACTGTCACTTGGAAAGAACCTGTTGCCAAGAAATGGAGCACAGATAGGACTTTCACAAGAAGGGGGATCCCAGTGGGGTGATGGATAGCAGATATTAGGTCAGGCTCCAATTGGGCACACCCCTCTGTGATTGTGGCCCTGTCCAGTCTATAGGTGAAGATAATGTGCCTGTCCTCCAGTGTTGCCAAGTCCACCAGGGGTCTGTACACGGGGGGATGTCTCCATCTCCTATTCATCCGCAGTGGTTGCAATCTATGGGGCAAAATGGTGAGCAGCTGGTCATTATCTCTTAATTCCAACCACTACAGTTCAATGCATGTTGTGATTGTAACAGTATTTTGTTGGAAATGTCCAAATGGTGCATTTGTCTACGGTGACGCAGTAGGTAACCATGGCCTGCCCTCCCACCCCCCGAAATGGCGTCCACCTGCCTGTATGGAGGGACAGGTGGAAATGAGGTAATTCCGCTGATGTTGTGCGCCTTTGCGGGAGGTGGTCAAAAACCGCTGTGCAACTCCTCATTGGTTAACATCGGGCCCTACAGGGTACAGTGGCTGTTGGTGATGTACGCCTGTAGTGACGGTATGCACCGCCGAGGTCGTCACCACCATGTTCTATCTGTTCACTCACTTGCTACCTGATCTTCAACAGGATAGGACCTACACTGCATGTGCTGCTGTGACCTGTGTTTGGAACCTACTATGGCACGTGTGACTGGAGAAAGGGCCCCTGCCTTCACCTTGGTGGAGTTGGAGAGACTGGTGGATGGTGTTCTACCCCAGTACTGAATGCTGTATGGGCCTAAAGACCAACAGGTGTGTACAATGTGAGTATGCTGCATGGTGCGCAAATGCATGGAGTGCTGTGTGTGAAGGCCTCATGTTGGGGGTGGGTGGTGTATGGGCCCTAGGCAGCGTGCAGCATATATGGTGGGCCATGTCTGTGCTAATGGGGATGGGAAGGGGCATGGTGGGCCATTTGTGCAACAGGCAGGATGGACGGACTAATACCTTTCCCTGTGTCCATTTCCCTGCAGGTCAGCACCCATCAAAAGAAGGGTAAATGGTGTGCCATCACCAAGGACGTGTGGACCCTGGGGGTCTACAGCAGGCGGAGCACCCACTTTTGGAAACGGTGGGAGGACCTGAGATGCTGGGCACAGAAGACCGTGGAGGCCTAGCTGGGGATGGCCTCCCAACGAGGAAAGGGTGCCCGCTGAAACCTGACCCCCCTGATGGCCTGCATATTGGCGGTGGCCTATCGGGTGCTGGATGGGCTCTTGGGGGCATCACAGCAGCCACAAGGGGGTGAGTACAGTGCCCCACTATACAACTTGTGCCTGGTGGGGTGGGATCGGGGTGGGGGATGTGGGCCCCGTGGGTGCCCCTAGGCCAGGCCTGGATTGCAGGGTTGGTCCCATGTTGGGCAGAGTTCTGATTTGAAAGTACTCCAACCAAGCTAGTAGGCATCCACAACTGGCCAGGAGTCTGTGGGTCTCGGGTATGTTGCAATTGGCGTTAGGTGTCCCTATCCATGGGCTGGTGACTAGCATTGTGACTGGTAGTGCATTGCCTAGTGCGTTGGGCTGTTCCCTGTGTGTTAGTGTGTTGTGTACGCCAACGGTGGTTTGTTGGCGCATTGACCAAGTGTATCCTTTGTGTCTTCCCCCCTTTTTGTTTTGTCACCCTTTCCTTATGGGCATTAGCATCATCTTGCGGAGGGGCAGAGGCGCCGGCGACGGAGGGAGCTGCATCCCACAGGACCAAGGAGGCCAAATCCACTGACGGTGAGGGCACCAGTGAGATGGAGGGTGAGGGGAGCACCACGGCAGAGACAGGAGGGGACAGTTTGGACACGGATTCCTCCTTCGATGGAAGCTCCCTGGTGGTGGCAGACACCTCTGTGCCCACCCAGCTACAGGTACAGCCACCACCCCTGTACAACAATTGCCCTCCCAGCAGCCCCTCAGCGAGTTTCCCTTGCCCACTCACCCACGAGGGTGGGCATCTACTTTGCCCCAGGCACCTCAGGCTCTGCCCCAGTTAGCCCTGCTGCCCTGAGTGAGGAGGCTATTGACCTCCTGCGATCCATCTCTGTTGGGCAGTCAACCATTGTGAATGCTACCAAGGGGCTGGCAGCCCAAATGCAACAGACAAATGCATTCCTGAAGGGCATTCACACTTGCACGGCGGCCCAACATAGATCAATCCAGGCTCTGGCCTCCTCTCTGATGGGAGCCATTGTCCCTTTTTCTAGCCTCCCCCCTCCAACTTCCTCTACCCAAACCTATTCCCCTCATCCCCAACCTATCCCAAGCACACAGTCAGATTAGCATGCACCCAGGACAACATACAAGAGTGAACATGGCAAACACAAGCACCATACTTCATCCCACAGGCACTCACACACATCCAGAATCAGACATACCAACATCCACTGCCTCCACCTGGGCCCCCTCCTCTCGTCGTCCACCTCCCTCCCAGTTTCGTCTACACTCACACCTGCATGCACTATATCCTCATCCACTACCCCCAACACCTAACAGCACACGCCCCTCACTGGCAGTCACCAATTCCATGCACACGTCCCCTGTGTCCTCTCCCACTGTGTCTGTGCCTCCTCCTTCCAAAGTACACAAACGCAAGCACTGAGACACCCAACAGCCATCCACCTCACAACAGAATCCAGCCCATGCACCTGCACCCAAACACAGCAGACACATCCTATCACCACTCCCTCTTCCTCCACTCCCAAACCATCTCCCTCTTTCCTCCCCAATGTCCCTAAGAAGCTTTTCCTCACCACCATTGGCCTCTTCCCTACCCCTACCCCCATCCCTCAAGTCAGGCCAGGGCGGTCAAAACCCAGGCAAGCACCCAGTTCATGGGCACAGTACTGTCCACACCTACTCCAGGTGGGAGAGGATTCCGAGCATCAGGTAGCCACACTGAAAGGGTGCCTGCACCAAGTGCTGCAAAGAATGGCAAGGAGGCACCCCCAGCTGTTACAAGGAGAGGCAAGGAAGCACCCACAGCTGCTGCAAGAAATGGCAAGGAGGCACCCACAGCTGCTAAAAGGAAGGGCAAGGAGCAATCTCCAGCTGCTGAAAGGAAGGGCAAGGAGCAGTCCCCAGCTGCTGCCAAATAGAGTAAGGAGCCACCCCCAGCTGCTGGCAAGAAGGGCAATGGACCTGCACCAGCAGGCAGAAAGGACAAGAGGCCTGGTGCTGGAACTCAGTTAGACCCCCACGACCAACCATGGTGGTTCAGCCATCTGAGGTTGCAGGTGAAAGGCTTGAGCCTCCCCCCACCACTGCCAGCAGCAGCAACCCCAGTGGGCAGCCATCCGAGGCTGCAGGGGATGGGCTGGAACCTCCCCCCACCACTGCCAGCAATGCCACCAGCACCACTGTCAGCAGCAGCAACCCCAGTGGGCAGCCGTCCGAGGCTGCATGGGAAGGGCTGGAGCCTTCCCCACCACTGCTAGCTCCACCAGCAGCACCACCACTGCCACCACTGAGCAGCTGTCACCGCTGGCAGACAGTGTGTAGTCCTGAGTCCATTGGCTGTTGTGCGGCCTGGCTCCAGCAAATCCTGTGGGTCTGACACCCAGGTGAGAGGCTGTGACCTTACACTCCCCATGATCTGCATCACAGGGCACAATGCCCCCTCAAGAACCAGTGGAGAACCCATCCACTCACCTCATCCTCCTCAGGATGAAGCTCACTGGGCACAGTGTCCTCTCCAGAACCAGTGGAGAAGCCATACACTCACCCCATTCTCCCCAGGATGAAGCTCATTGGGCACAATGCCCCGTCCAGAACCAGTGGAAAAAGTCACCCACTTGAGAGACTGTGGGGGTCATTCTGACCCTGGCGGTCATTGACCGCCAGGGTCAACGACCGCGAGAGCACCGCCAACAGGCTGGCGGTGCTCTCAAGGGCATTCTGACCGCGGCGGTTTGGCCACGGTCAGAAAGGGAAAACCGGCGGTTTCCCGCCGGTTTTCCGCTGCCCTAAGGAATCCTCCATGGTGGAGCAGCTTGCTGCGCCGCCATGGGGATTCCGACACCCCATACCGCCATCCTGTTCCTGGCGGTTCGGCCACCAGGAACGGGATGGCGGTATGGGGTGTCGTGGGGCCCCTGTAAGAGGGCCCCACAAAGAATTTCAGTGTCTGCTTAGCAGACACTGAAATTCGTGACGGGTGCAACTGCACCCGTCACACCCTTCCCACTCCGCCGGATCCATTCGGAGCCGGCTTCCTCGTGAGAAGGGGTTTCCCGCTGGGCTGGCGGGCGGCCTTCTGGCGGCCGCCCGCCCGCCAGCCCAGCGGGAAACACAGAATCACCGCGGCGGTCTTCGGACCGCGGAGCGGTGTTCTGGTGGGGGAACTCTGGCGGACGGCCTCCGCCACCCGCCAGAGTTAGAATGACCCCCTGTGTCCTTGCACTCCCCAGGTCCAAGCAGTGGCCAAATCACCCACTTGAAAGACTGTGGCCTTGCACTCCCCAGGACCAAGCAGTGGGCAAATCACCCACTTGAAAGACTGTGGCCTTGCACTGCCCAGGACAGAGTGATGGGCATGTTGCCCCCTCCAGGACCAGTGGCGTTGTACCATCTTCCGGCTGAGGTGCCCCCCCATTCCCCATTCCCCTGAGGTGCCTGTCTATTTTTGACCTAATGCCCCTGCAGTGTTCTCTCCGTGTTGTTGCAGGAGTATGTGATGTGGCCCTGTGGCCCACGGACATTGAGTACTGGGCAGTGTACCTACATTTGTAAATATGTATATACTTTTTGGTTTAGATGCATGTATTTATACTATTTTATCTGATTACACTCACTTTAATAAATTCCTTTTATCCTTGCATTATTCCTGAAGGCCATGGGGTGTATATGTAATTCTACTGCATCTGGTTATGTGTAATGTGTTGGGGGTGGGGGTGTTGCGTGTGTGTGTCACTCTCTTTTTTCTCCCCCCTCCCCTGTGTGCTAGGCGGCAGTACTCACCATGGTCGTCTTCGCCAGCATTAGCTTTTGTAATGGAGCAGAAGGTAAAAGAGCATGGTGAAGACATGCAACTCGGGCTCCATGGCGGCGTGGTTCTTCCTTGAGTCTCCAGAGGTGAGTTGTTTGCCTTCTGTGCATTGTTTCCGCCAGGCTTTTGATGTCATTGGTACCACCCCGGAAAAGGTGGCGGATTGGTGACTCATAATACAGTGGGCGGAACATTGTCTTCAGGCCGTGGTGCCTATTGGTTTCGCCCTGGCGGTCGGTGTGTTAAAGTGGCTGTCTATCTGAGCGGTTTGTGCCGTGGTCATAGTTTCATATTTATTACCGCCGGCCTGTTGGCGGTATTACCACAACTTTATCAGCGACCGCCAGGGTCTTAATAAGGGCCTAAAACCCCATGTATTTTCCATAGACATTTTTAAGAAAGGTTACAGCAAAAACTGCTTAATAGAATTACACCAAATTTGGCCACAGATTGTACTTTTTGTGATTCAGTGCAACACTGTCCACTAGGTTTTTTTAGAAATTAAGAGTTACAATTATTTGTATATCTGGACAGTTGAGTCCAGGAGATGCTCAAGTGACTCCTACAGGAGCACCAGTTAAAAAATTAGAGCGTTCTGATGTGGCCGAAATATTCCAAGCATGAGAAGTGGGTCACATGGCCCCCATCTGAAACCATTAAAGGGGTTTGGGGAACTGATCCGGCAGGGCGCTAGTTACATTAAAATGGTGGGTGGGCCATGCAACCCCCCCCCAAGCCCTTAATGGCCATAGGGACCCCATCTCCTATGGGCAGCTCACTTGCTGTGTCCCAAGGAGCCCATACCTGGGACACTGCAGTTTCCCTACCTGCACCGGCATGGAAATTTGTGTTTACTCCCATCTGGCGGGAGCATTTTTTAATCTCCCGCCACCCGAGAGCAAACACAAAGACTGCTCCCAGAGGTGGGGAGATTTGAAAAGGCCCCACCAGCTAGGAGCAGACTTTTGATCTGATCAAGAGAATTCTCCCACCCAGAGGGAGCAGCATGAATGGCTGTTCCCTGCGGCAGAAGCAATGCCGGCTCCTGTAGCATGCAGGGAATGGCTGGGGCTGCGGGCCCTGGGCCTCCCCCAGTGGCTCCCAAGATTGTGGACCTTTGAGATGCTATCATTGATGTCATAAATTATGTAATTGAACATCTCATGAGTGATGCTATGTGGGGTCATAAGCAGTACATGACAGCGCACAGTGTATAGTTAGTTCTGCTAACTAACTGGTGAATTTCTGTGTTTTTGTTGAGTTCAAAACATTAACATTACAGTTATTTATTATAAATTGCCAATTTGATTTGCCCATTGTGGCTTGATTTTTCTAGCTCTATTAATATCACTGTTATGTATGTATGTTTAATGAGCAATGTTCTTAATTAAGCCATATTGTCACATAGACTGTTATTACTGTTTGATATGCAGTGAAATTGCCCAGTTTATGGATGTGTTTATTATGTTTATTTTTCGTGACTTTAAACAACTTAGGCACATTTGGGCACATTCTAACATAGCTGCCAAGTTTGTACACATTGGGATTGTCTTTATTCGTTTTTCTAGTTTGTTGACATTTTTCTACATACTTTATAGGTGTCGGTAATCTGGGGAACTGACCCGTGAGCAAGGCATGTGCATGTTGCTCCGAACAAGCAATAAACATTTTCAACAGAGACGATATTTCGTTTTTCTGCACCCGTGTGTGCGATATTCCCAGTGTAAGGACCTTGAAGCAGGACATCTATCTATCTATCTATCTATCTATCTATCTATCTATCTATCTATCTATCTATCTATCTATCTATCTATCTATCTCTCTCTATCTCTCTCTATAGATGTATATCTATCTATCTATCTATCTATCTATGTATCTATCTATCTATCTATCTATCTATCTATCTATCTATCTATCTATCTATCTATCTATCTATCTATCTATCTATCTATCTATGTATCTTTCTATCTATCTATCTATCTATCTATCAATATATATATGTATATATATGTATAGATAGATAGATAGATAGATAGATAGATGGATAGATCTATCTATCTATATATAAATATAGGTAGATAGATAGATAGATAGATAGATAGATAGATAGATAGATAGATAGATAGATAGATAGATAGATAGATAGATTAATTACCTAGTGGCAGTTGTGACTAGGTCAGTAGGTAGTTATAGTTAGGACCTAGTTTCCATAGACGGATAATTTTTTGTTTTGCCTATAACTTTGGGGCCACTTGACAAATCTTCATGACATTTTCAAAACGTATTCTTTGGTAAGCTCAGCTTCTGTCTTGAAAGTTTCAGGGTCATCCATCAAGTGGGGCCAAGAAAAAGGGGGGTCCCTAAACATGTTTTCCCCATTCATTTTTTCATAGGACCTATAGACACGCCTACAACTGAATCACTGAAAGGAAATACACCAAATTTGTCACAAAGCTAGATTCTGTTCCACAGACTACACATTTTGGGCCTCATTCTGAGGCTGGCAGGCTGGTTTTCCCGCTGGGCTGGCGGGCGACCACCAGAAGGCCGCCCGCCAGCCCAGCGGGAAACCCCTTCCCACGAGGAAGCCGGCTCCGAATGGAGCCGGCAGAGTGGGAAGGTGCGACGGGTGCAGTTGCACCCGTCGCGAATTTCAGTGTCTGCACAGCAGACACTGAAATTCTTTGTGGGGCCCTCTTACGGGGGCCCCACGACACCCCATACCGCCATCCTGTTCCTGGCGGGCGAACCGCCAGGAACAGGATGGCGGAATGGGGTGTCGGAATCCCCATACCCGCGCCGCCATGGAGGATTCCGTAGGGCAGCGGAAAACCGGTGGGAGACCGCCGGTTTTCCTCTTCTTGAATGCCCTGCGGGGCACCGCCAGCCTGTTGGCGGTGCTCCCGCCGACCCCGGCCCCGGCGGTCCTTGACCGCCGGGGTCGGAATGACCCCCTTTGTCATTTACTGTAAATCCGTTCAGTAGTTTTGGAGTAGTTTAAGGCAAAAAAAAATAGATCTCTAAGGACGCGTATCCTCCATGGATCCAACCGTGCCCTTGCTGATATCTGATTGGCTGCCAACACTTCAACAAGAAAGTGTTTGTAGCCATCTTGGGACTTTGCTTTAGACCAGCCCCAGAAAAAAAGCCCAAAAAAAGAAAGAGGCCAGGGTACAGTCACCCTGACCTCTTAGCCCTGGTGCTGGAGTCCCTGTAGGGCTAAAAAGCATTAAAATTTGTTTTAAAAAATGCGGTCTCCTGCACTTAGTTTTTTTTGCCCCAGGGTGGGCCAGGTCGTGGGGGCATTTGGGGCTTAACAGAGAAGGGTGCGCACATGGCCCCTCCTCCTTGGGATTCAATAAGCTCCACGGTACACCACCCTACAGGGCATTAAAATGTACATGTAAATACATGGGTGACTGAAGTTATATCGAGAAGTGGAACATGGTCGCCATATTGGAATGTACTGAAAAGTAACCACAGTATATACATGGGTGGCCAAAGTCATAAGGAAATACATAAAACACCCATTACATGTGATTGAATGAGTACACTTTCTACGGTGTAATTTTCTATTTCATAATAAAGTAGATAACTTCTGAATACATTGAACCAAGGTCATCCTGTACAATAGTCTAGCGTTACAATAAGCAAGTGTCAACCAATAAAACGTTATGTGAGACCAGCCTTCCTATTAGACATAAAGGGTTGTATGTTGTAGTGACAAAACACCAACCATATTTATACCAATAATAGATCAGACATGAAATAAACCCGAAGATAAGTTTTACAGTAGCCCTCCATTGGTCTGAAGCATAGTTGACAAAAATAAATGGCCCTGTTATGCAAGATGACTGTTAGTTACCACATTAGTGTGTAGTTGAAATGTTATTGTATTGTTGGAAAATAAATTCCATAAGAATAAGCTTTAAACGGTTCCTTTCATATCAATGACTTGCAAAACTTTGTCCAGGTGGGCAATATGATGACCGACTAATCATGGGGTACTGTGAGGCCAGCATCAGCAATGGAGTGACTATGATAACTAAGGAATATAAATATAAACATTTAGCAAAAACATAATTGACAAAGGAATGACATCCTCGCTGGGATTTGCATCTATTTAAATAGAGAAAAAACAAATAACGGGTTCAAAACTGAGAAAAGAAACTAAAGACCCATGTGGGCCATACCTAAATCTTGCTGAGCTATCCCATTATACAAGTAAACTATACTTCCTGGCGATTCAAGAAGAAATGTTACCAAAATTGAAAAATCATATAACATAAACATTAGAATAAAACTTCAGCTTCTAAAAACATTCATCATAACATGATCAGTTTGAAGCAAAAAGGGCAAAAGAAGAGGAAAAAAGAGAAAAAGGAGGAAACTGTATATTCAACTGAATGATTTTGTTATATCAAGACTTATAAATTCAACCTAAATGTACTGATAGCTCTTCACTGGAATTGAGGCATCAGGGATAAGGACATCAAAGTCTATGATATATCTGGAATACAAAGTGTATAACTTGTGTTCTCTATCACCTCCTCTAATTTCCAGTCCTACAGCATCAATCACTGCAAATTTCAAAATATTTGTATTGCAATCATGAGTCTCTTCAAAGTGTCTAGCTACTGCGTATTGATGATTCTTGTGATTAATTGCCCACATGTGTTGCAGGATTCTCTTCTTCACTTTATCAATCATACTGCCACATATAGTTTATTACAGGGCATATCAAACAATATATGCCATATTCAGTACTGCCTTTATACATACTGTTGATATAGTGATATCTTTTTTTGGTAGAAATCTGCTATGTGTTACAATTCTTACACTGAGCACAAGCTTTACAATTCATGTAGCAGAAAAAGCCTGTTGTAGCCTGATCTCTGCTGCTTGTGACCTGAATAGGTTACCTCTAAGGTTATCTAGTAACGAGTGACTTTTGTGAAAAGTGATTTGTGTGTTGTACGCAAATTTAGAAAGTAGATGATCTGTTTTGAGTACATCCCAGTATTTATGGAATATGTTGTGAATTTGAGGTGCCTCGTGGGGAAATTCAGTGATAAACCAAATTGTTTGGTCATTTTCTGAATGCAATCTTTGTGGATAAAGTAATTGTGTCCTGTCCATAGAGTCCACCCTGTAACTGGCTTGTCGAATAGTCTTCTCATTATACCTTCTTTCTCTGAATCTGTCATGCATGACACGTTTTTCATGTTCAAAGTCAGACTGAGTGCTACAAATATTTTGTGACCTGAGCAATTCACCATAAAGGATGCCGTACACAGGGCTTTCGGATATATAGGGAGCTCAGGAAACTGAGACTGGAGGAGGCCAGGCTGAGGCAGCAGCAGCAACGGCTAGCCCTAGAATGGGAGTCCTTGGTAAGGGAGAGGGAAAGGCAGGGGCTGCAGCTAGTTCCCCATGGTGGCAGCAGTTGCAGGGATTATAGAGTCAGGGATGGCTCAATTGATTCCAGGAACCTGCACAAAATGTTTCCCCCATTCACGGTGAGGGATGACATCAACAAATGGTTTGTTGCACTTGAGAGGGCATATAAAGTTCAGAGGGTCCCTCAAAGGCAGTGGGCTGCTATTCTCTTGTTGTCCCTCTCTGACAAGGGGAGGAATAGACTTCTCACTGTCAGAGAAGAAGATTCAGACAACTACAGTGTTCTTAAGACAGCACTCTTACATGTTGTTGGTCTCACCACTGAACAATATAGAATCATGTTCAGGAAGCCCAGAAAAGAGGACTCATAAGATTAGGTTTGAATTTGTGGACTGTTCTGTTAAAGCTTTAGCAGGCTGGTTGCATGGCAGCAAAGTGTCTGATTATCAGGGCTTGTATAATCTTTTGTTGAGAGAGCGTATTTTGAGTAACTGTGTGCCTGACTTGTTGCACCAGTACTTGGTAGACTCAGATCTGACCTCTTCCCAATAATTGGGAAAGAAGGCAGATAAACGGGTCAGAACAAGAGTGAGCAGAAAAGCTCATACAGGGGACGACAAGGACAAGAAGAAGGATGGTATGTCTCATGACAAGGGTGGGGACAAAGATAAAAATAAAGGCCCATATTTATACTCCCTTTGCACCGGATTAGCGTCATTTCTTAACGCTAATCCGGCACAAACTTAACACCATATTTATATTTTGACGCTAGACCCCTCTAACGTCAAAATATCAGAGGGTGCGTCATTTTCTGGATGTGTGAAACCACCTTGCATCAATGAGATGCAAGGTAGGCGTTCCCGTCCAAAAAAAACCTCAAACACCCGTGTGTCATATTTATCCAACCAGGCAAAAATGTCACACGGGTGGGAGGCGGAGCTGGAAAATGACGCAATTTCCTATTTGTGTCAAATTTTAACGCCTGGGTCAGGGCAGGCATTAAAATGGGGCAAACACACCATTAATTAAGGAAAACTCACCCAATCAACATCTTTGCTCAAGAAGGATGACATGCAGGTACTACTCACGCAGCATGCCGGAAGGCACAGAGCACAGGACCAACAGAAGCAGCTAACACCACACCAACATGGACCCCAAAGGCAACACAGAAGGCTGGAGAGGCTATTCAGGACCAGGACAACCCTTCTGGGCCTCAGGGAACATGATATCATCCAGAGATACTGACTCAACTGGCAAGCCATGCAGCAGCTGCTGCGCCACATTGAGCCCCAGTTAGAAGCCAGCTTGACGACACCCCACATTATTCCACCGGAGACCAAGCTGCTAGCTGTCCTGCACACGTTGGCAAGTGGCTCATTTCAAACTACAGGTGCCCTGGTTGCCAGGATCTCACAGCCCTCATTCTCAGCCTTCCTTTCCAAGGTACTTGATGCCATCATCTCCCTCACACCTCGCCACATCAGCTTCCCCAACACACAGCAGAAGCAGCCGGAGACCAAACAGGGGTTTATCAAATTAAGGGCTTCCCGCATGTGCTTGGTGCCATTGACTGCATACATGTCCGGATTGTGCCACCTGCTGCAACCGAGCACCTATACCGCAACAGGAAGCACATACACTCCATCAATGTGCAGGCCATTGTGGATCACCAGGGATTGTTCACCAACATCATGGCAAAATATCCTGGGAGTGTACATGATTCCTTCATCTTCCACCACAGCACCATCAATCGGCACTTCCAGGATGGACAATATGGCAATGGCCTTCTTGTTGGTAAGTACACAGAGCACAGCAACCCTGTAGGACACACAAGACATACACCACTACATTGACATGTGGCCAGGAAGACACTGAGGTGTGAAACTGGTAGTCATATTTGATATCCTGACCCAATGGGATACACACCTATGGACAAATGACAGCTGCAAATAACAAGAGATGCCACTCTAGAGCCACAAGGGACCAATTTAAAACCTCACAGTGACAATGACATGGCCTTAACTGGCAGTACAACTTGGAAGATGAACCATTCAATATCACATAAGGCCACAGTCAATCTCATTCCCTTCCAAGCAATATGTCCTGTGTAAGGGGTGTGTAATGTGTGTTGCTGCAGGTCAAACACCATGAGACACATAGCATGATGATGCTGACTCAAGTGAAGGTAACATGGAATTATTGAGGCAGTACCAACATCTCACATCACTCCTGGTGTGGCATTGCCAGCTAGCGATAAGGAAGTGGACTGTGCTATGAAAACATGTTGATGTGACACTAATGCAAAGTGCACACAGCTACACATACTAAATGAGACAATTCCCCATATACCTAACAGATGTACAGGGAGATGGACCATCCTCAACTAAAACCTTCACCCACACAACCAGGTTAGCCAGCTCACCTGGAGCAAGTTCAGTAGTGTAGGTGCACAATTGCACATGAGCCAACTGGGTGAGGGAACAAAAATAGGTTTGCATGGAACTTATCACACATAGGATAATTGTGCATTGTCAATACTGAACACTTCAGTGCTGCCAACTCATGGAGATGTGTTGTGCATTGTCACCTAGCCAAATCAAAGGGCTTCACTGTTGCATTTCACCTGCAATTACATATGTCTAATTGGATGGGATGTCCAGGCCATATAGTGCAACCATGTCACCACCACAGTGGAATCTATTGTGTGTGTGGAAGTATCATGTCACCTCCAGTGAATGCAAACGGACACATCTTTCTCATTAAATAACGCATGGGAGATACACACTGAACTGCAAGTTTCTAAATATACCACAGATAGCAGGTCAATTAGCCAAACACCAGTTTTGCTAGTCAAACAACCCAATGGAGAAAGAACATCACAGAAGCCTAGGATCCCACACAATACCACAAACACATGAGTGACAGACGACTCAAGATAACAACTGCCATGCAAGTTGACAACCACAGTGCAACCAACAACAAAATACTTACCCCCATTTTCTCTTTCAGCTGATCAGGGTTACGGGATCCAGCCATGGATCATGACCCTGTTTGCCAACCCAAGCACAGCAGCAGAGCGTGCCTATAATGAGGCACATCGTAGGACACGCACCATAGTTGAGCGGCATCCTGAAGTCCTGATTCAGGTGCCTGGAAATCACCGGAGGCAGCCTACTATATTCCCAGGAAATGGTCGGCAAGATCATTTTTACCTGTGCCATCCTGCACAACATTTGTGTGAGAAGGAACATTCCCCTATATGAACCTTAACAACAAATGCCTGAAGAGGAGGAGGCGGAGGAGGAGGATGCTGTCTGGGAAAATGAGGGGGAACATCCTAACACAGCTGCAGGAATGCATCACAGACAACAGGGTGTACAAAATGTTTTCTAACTATAGTCACTATCACCACTTTGTTATGATATGGAATTAAACACCTCACTTCATCACTGAATCATGCCCTTCGTAATTATTTATGCATCACATGATCTCTAGGAATCATAATCAGAGTATTGCCTCATGGAGCATTGCAGAAAGACAAATTTGCATACTTCAGATGCCACATCACATTTGATGGGAATTAATGAACAGCAAACATCACACACAGTTTTTATGAAATACATCCTATCTATTTCACATTTGAAGGTCAATATCATAGGACCACAGCTATGAGACACATCCATGTTGCCAACAAGGTCCATTGCAGCATATGACACACAACTAAGACACCATCAATCATAAGGTAAATAAGTGCATCATACATGAGGCAGTGGATGTGCAATTGCATTGGTAACAGGTTGTATGACCAGACCCTTAACAGCAGTAAGTGTGACATCAGCTATCTCTGCAAGGAGCATGTGTGACAAGAAGTGAATCAAACCTGAAAATGGATAGCACAAGTGTCCCAGGTATGACAAGCATTGCTCATAACACATGCCCTGCGCAGTCCATCCCAGGTAATAAATCCTGCCACAGCTATGTTTTAAGTCTCTGCCCACCCTTCTCTGGGGGGCACTGTAAATGGACTATCTGTACCCTGAGAATCATCATCTACACTAACCCAGACTCACATTCTGACTCCTGTGTGCTTCCCTCTTCAGTATGGCATGCCATAGTTCTAATTCATCAGTCTGCATGGACTTCAGGTCCCACAATGTCCTGCCTGGTAGTTGGTGAGACCTGTAATCTTCTGTCCATTGCTTCCCATGTGAAAGGTCTGGTTGGCCCTTTGAACTGGATTCTCAACTCCAGGACTTGTGAGAGACTGAAGCTGCACACACCTGTGAGTACTCTCATGCAGTCCAGCCAGTTGACTCTGCCCTGCCCTTGCTGCTGACTGGAACTGCTTAGAAGCTGCCATTTCCTGAATCTCCTTGTTGTGCATTGGAGTACAAATCATTTGTGTACCAGAGCCTTTGGGGGATTGTGTAACAGTGCAGAGTACACCAGAAACTGATCTTTGTTCCCACAGTGTTGTTCCTGCTTGTCCCAGTCAGACTCTGCTCACTGTGTATTTGCCTTGTTCATGTTTGTTCCTGACAGAGCCTGCATCCTGTTAGCCAGACTGGTTCCAGTCTTTGCGTTAACCAGAGACATTTGCCTCATAGTTGGTTTCCATGCCCTCTGTTTCCTCTTGGGGTATTGTGTCTGGTAGGTCTACGATCAGTCCTCAAATGTATAGTATAGTTTAATTTGTTTATTTATCGTAATTTGTTTTGGGACATGTTTCAAAGGGGCAAATCCAGCCCCATCCCTTGTCTGGTTTTGCATGTATTCATTAGTGCCAAGCAGTGACAGTGTGTTATGGCTGTATGCATGGATTTGGTACTGTGCCTCCAGCCCAACAAACAAGGGCTGCTAATGTGTATGTAAGGACAATACATGTTTGTGGCCTGACGGTCCAGACACAGATTCACTTCTGCCGCCACCTTTTGATAGGGCTTGCATGGTGACTAGCTGTGAGATTAATCAGCACAGAGGCACTGATGTTCCCTGTTGCAATGGGAATTTTAGAGCCCACCCTGTGTACAAATGTAGTGATAAAACCTGCCTGTTTTTCTATTCCTGATCCACAACGTATTTAAGCACACCAAGGTTGCTCTGCCGTCAGCCTTCTGAAATTTCTGCTGTGCCATAGTTGCCCTATCCCCTTGTATGCCGTTAGGTGATCTTTGGCTTTAGGTCAAATCTGCTTTGAAGGGTACTCTGTTAATTCAAGGGTTGGTTCCACAGACTCATGACTAGACCTGCACGTAACTGTTACACCATGGAGGTCAATATTGACACAGGGTACACATAGCCACACACTTGAACTGGACACCTTTGTGCAATGAACCACTGGAAATATGTGAACACATGCAGCATGGTCTGCTGGTCCACCACAGCCACAGGAGAAACAGGTTATTTACATGAGTCAAACTGTGGTGTACATAAAGATTTTATGATTGGATTTGAGACTCTGTGTCACAAACACTGTACCTACCTAGCATGTTCAAATGCCTGACTCATGGGTAGTATACACACGTGACCATGAAGAGGTAGCCAACATTTCATGACATTTGAGGGGTAACATATCTGACATAGCCCTCATCAGCCATCCTTGATGTTTCCTGTGTATAGTTAGTCATGGGAAATGTATTGTCCCCAATGTCAAGCAAGTACACACGGCATAGGAGGCAACAGATTTTACAAACACATATCATGACTGATGCATCTCATTGAATGGCAGCTGATGGTTATACCCATTTGTAACACATTCATACATACACATTACGCCAAATGTTTTGCATGTCGTTCCCACAGAGGCACACAAATAATTTGAACAGACAATTCACACACATAAACACACAGGCCATGATCAATTTTTTAGTAGGGTAGCCTTGCTGTCCTCTATTGATGCAACACCTGCTCAAACTTGAAAAATCCTATTTTATTTCCAAAGTTTGTGCTACTGTTGCGTCAATTAAGAGAATTAATCCTGCACAACACCATGAGTATTATGGGCCGCAGTAGTATGGTCTACCACATGTGCCCAAACACTAGAACACACACTGCAGGTGATACCTTCCTATCTTCGTCTAGTTATAGGTTGCATGCATGTTAGAATTAGAAAAATGACTCAAGCACAGTTTAAGACAGAATTTTTGATGCACATGCATAAAAAATGACGCATATGCA
The DNA here is from genome assembly GCF_031143425.1 of Pleurodeles waltl. Taxonomy (NCBI): domain Eukaryota; kingdom Metazoa; phylum Chordata; class Amphibia; order Caudata; family Salamandridae; genus Pleurodeles; species Pleurodeles waltl. Next base: position 837,906,655 of record NC_090437.1, read on the forward strand.
TAAAAAAATGACGCATATCCATTAAAAATTGCTCTTATGCATTAAAAATGACAGATATGCATTAAAAGCTGACGCAAATGCATTAAAAAATAATGCTCACGCACAGTATATGTCCATTGGTCTCTAGCGTTAATTCCACCAACGCACCCTAGGTATGCGATTATCCATTGAAAATATATTGATCCTTGAATGCATGGGAATTTTAACGCATATGCGTAAAAAAAAATTGACGTAACCCCGTAAGCGTAAAAAATGTATACGCAAGACAAAAAACGGGCTGCAAATGAGACAGGAAGTGATGTCATAGGATATCCTGTTTGCAGAAATGGTACAGTGAGTGTACTTTCACTTTCACTTTGCAGTCTGTGATTATTCTAGACTGTGTGGCTGTGTTTTGACTTGTCTCTCTGTGAATATTGTGAATTTGTCTCCTGTGTGCTCTTTATATTGTCTTTTGGGGTTTGGTAAGTGTCTTTGGTATCCTGTGGAAGTGTATTTGTGTCATTTATTGTACTTAGTTTGTCTTTGTACTGTTGGGAGTCTGTTTGTGGGTAGTATTAGTTGGGGTAGTGTTGGGCTGACTATGGGTTAGATAAGTTTCCTTTTCCTACCTTCTTTCCCTGTTTTTCCCTCTTTACCTTTTTATTTATTATTTTGTTGTGATGTTGGGAAGGCAACGGCTGGGGCGAGTGGGTGAGAAGGAGCTAGGGGCATTTGTGTGGCTGGTTTGCTACTTCCTCCCCCTGATGTTGGAGGCTGGGGGCCATGTGATACAGGGGTATCACACGGAGGCAAGAGGTGGGCAAAGGTGCTGTTCCACCGGAGGTGCATATTCAACAGCCAACGCAATGGCCACCAGCTGAAGCATCACTGGGCTGACCTGGTGGCCTTAGAGGAGAAGTTGCTTGACCACCTCGGTTTGGTGATTGGTGGCCCTGTTGGTGAGTACAAAATTGACTAATGTGTACAGTACAATGCTCTGGAGTGACAGTAGCAGATGTTGTGACATGCTGCATGCAATGTTTGTGGACATGTGGAATGCAGGTTGAACAAACTGTGGCCCTGATTTATAATTTTATTTTTTTGCACTGCATTACTGTCATTTTTTGATGCAAAAGCCGCACAAACTTACAAAATACAATTGTCAGGGCCTGTGAGTGTACCAGGAATGGGATGTATTTCACATGGTAATATATGGAAACAATGAGGTCCCCAGTTTTGTGGAACCATGTCCAAACAGTATTCAGGGCCATACGTTCCAAGCTCTACATAACTTTCACTATTATCTTAAGCCCATATTTCTACTTTGTTTGTGCTGCATTTGCGTAATTTGTGGATGCAAAAGTAACGCACACTTGCTACATTCAAATATATTTTGCTAATTTTACAGCTGTAGCATCAACAAATGAAGCAAATACAACACAAAATAAATTACACATCTGGCCCTAAGTTCACTGTTTCTGTGTGTTTACGTCTGGACAAATAATCATTCACATGGCCAAACCCAAATGGTCCATTGTGCTACCAGATTGCATTAGCACAAAACAGGTTCATCTCGTGGCTTGTTGGAGTAGGCGTTGAAATCCTATAATTGAATAGCAGGGTCCAACAACATTTTTTGCTTGGGCGCAATTGCTGAGACTGAGCTAGTGCAGTTACCATCTGTGTCACTTTGGTGCCAACCCATTTTCTAAAGTGAAAGGGTCAGCATGGGATCCCTGCTCTTTGTGAATGCATGGTCACAAACTATTTTTGAGCATGATTTTGTGCAAGGGACCACTGACTGCTTCCATGATACTATTTTAGTGAAGAAATAGGTTGTTATTTTACTTTTGGCACACCCCTGCTGAAATATTGCAGCATTTCTACAAATGTTAACTTCTCAGTATGAAGGCAGTCACAGACATGATGGTCTGCTAAGATCAGCAGGCCAGCATTCCTGTGAGTGTCGCCATTCCCAAGGTGTTTTCAAATAGAGACCCACCTCATCATGATTGCAGAAGTAGGACATTTGCTACCCCTTCTTTTATTAGCGGACAGTATCAGTTTGGTTGTACTTCCACTGATCACCCAACTTGGCAATTCTAAGTTGCTGATTCTGGCAATGTGTGATTAACAATACCTGATATAGGTACACAGGGCCCAGAGTAACACATTTCAGGTGCAATGACTGCACCTGTGCCAATGCATTCTGTCAACGATGATCAACTAAGACACTGTCAGCATACACCATTTTTCTGTTTTGATTCAGAAAAGTGGCCAATCCATGTTTAGCGTAACATTGTCATCAAGTAACACACAGGATCCCTGCCATCATGTTGTCATAGGGGGCATATACAGCTTAGGTTACACTGCCAATGTGGCATATGTAACCTACATACAACACTGGCACGCCTATTATGAACCACTGAAAGCACAATAATTCCAGAATGCAAATCAACCGTTATGACCATCACACAGATACTCATTGTCCCTTGATGCACAAGCCGCAATACCTGAGTCACTGGTATTGCAGTATATCAGGAATGTGGCATTGCATGTGTCTCCCAATTACAAAAGATGAAATGGAGTACCCCCTGGAATGTATTAAGCACAAAATTGAGTAATCATGTTTGGCACCACATGATTGTTAGGGCCAGTGCATGTGTGCATATGTGTGTCTATCACTCACTGGAGTGACAGTGTCAATGCATGTTTGCAGTGGTGTGTCTGTTGGGGTGTCTACATGCCTGGTGTGCAGCTCTATCATATAAAATGTCACACACAGTGATTTGTTGTTCCAACTTTTTACAGTGAGCAAACATTGAGCACATATCACCCTTCCATGTTTTACAGGTGGACCAGCCCCCTACACAACAGGTGAAGTGGCTCGATTCGAGGACCCAGACATATCCAGTAAGTGTTAATTTGTTTGTCCTGTGTTGTGTTTGCAGCTGTTGTGTGATTGACTCCTGTGTGATGGACTCATTGCAAAATATGATGAGCTGGCACGTGATCTGATATGTGACTTGACTGGAGGTTGACATAGTGTGCCATGGAAGAGTTAGACATTCACTGGCAGAGAGTCACATATTGGGAGTCAAGTGCTGCGCAGTAGGCATAGGCAGGTGAACAAGTTGATTTTCTTGCCACATGTATGCCACAAATCGATTTGGAGGTGGCCAGTGTCATAATTTAGTTAGGTGTGATGGTCACAGTGTAGATGACAGACATGTAATTCAAGTATTCATGTGTGCCAAACTCCAATGCCCCCTATGATTACCAACTGCATACCGTCCTGCCAGTTCCATATACAAATCACAGGTCTTGTGCGCCTTGAATTTGATCCAGAAGATAGGGATTAGTTGGCCTGGCACATGTTGAGTACTTGCAGCATTTGTTATGTGACTAATAGCACTACACATATTCACAGATCATTTAATTAAGTATTTAATTAAGTGCTGTGCTGTTAGATAGTTGATGGGTAGGCTGCGGTGGCATGTCATTCCTCAGGGACATTCTATCATCTGTACTGTGATTTGGACTGCATGTGCTATTTGTGAGGAAGTGTTAGATTATCATCTGTACATGTATCACACAATGATGTCACTAATGTTTGCCTGTCTCTATTTTTACAGCTGCCAACATGAATGTACAGAAAATCTGTGAATTTCAGAGGCGGGCAGTGCGGTACCGACACATCCTCGATGTGGAGGCTGGGTTCCGTATGATGGCTAGGCAGTATCGTCATGAGAGAGCCACAGGGGCATGGAGGGCATTTAGCCAAGGGGGGCCAGCATTGGACACAGCTGCCACCACCACAACAACTCAAAGCACAGTGGACACTGGGATGACGGCCTCTCCAGCTGGTCCCTTCACCTCATCAGCCCAAGGCCAACAAGCAGCACCTTCTGCACCTCCACCTCCAACCACAGCACCAGCACCTGCTACCCAGACCACCCCAGCTGCAGTAATGGACATAGCAGATTTCAGAACCCTACAATGGGACATGCAACGTATGGACACTTTGCAGCAGGAGGTGGCCCGCAATAGCAGGAGACTGCGAGGGATAATGAAAATCCTGAGGAGGGCCAATCTTTGGAATTATTGTTCCTCACCTCTCATTCCGTCAACTCCCTCTTCTTTCCTCGTACTTTTCTTTAGTGGGTTTAGGGGGCTTAGTGTTAGGTTAGAGTAGGCTGTTAGTTTAGTTAGGATAAGTGGGTTGGTGGGTGGGGGAGTTATATTATTACATGTTTGTTTGTTTCGATGATGCTGGGATTTACGTGTATTTTAAAAAATAAAATAAATTACATTAAAATAAAAAATACAAAAATATATGTATTGGTTTAGGGTTAGTTAGTATTTGTTTAGGTTAGTATATGTTGTCCAACACATGTCCTGTCATATAAGGGGGGGGTGGGGGCTGTTGTTTAGAATGTTTAGTTACATGTGGTAAGTAAGTTTAGCTTAGGATAGTTAGGGACAGTTGTGGGTAATGTATAGTTAGGATAGGTTAGGTTAGTTTACGTGTTTCCCATAGCTTAAGTTTCCTTTCATACAGATATAATAAGGTTTGGTGTACTCCTTTACAGTATGTGTCATATTCTTGGGGACCAGGGCCTTTGCATGAGTGTACAGTGTCAAATTTGTGTTTGCCTGTGTGTTCCATCCTGCATCCACATCCCATTCTTGACATGGTTATTCCCACTTCCAAATGAGCCGTCACATTGGCAGCTACAACAAAGCTACTTCTCTATGCATCTGCCATCTATTGCACCCACCACTCAAGGTAACTATGGTTCCCAATGTGTTGTAAAGGTTGGTGTGATTTTCAAACTGTCATAGTTTGAGTCCTGTGTTGGAATCTTGGGCACTGTGGGATGTCTGCCTGCAGCCTGATGTTCATGTGAACTCTGAGAAACTGAGTGGTGTCATAATCTAATGAAGTTCAGTATACATACATCACACCTAACCTATGATTTCTTACATTGTACTCCCAGGTGACGTTATTGTCCATACACTCGTACACATCAATTCCAGCTGTATGGTGTGGGATTAAAGTTTAGAGTATATGTCACATATATAATGATTGTCTTGTAGGGAATGTGGGCCACATTGAGTTTCATCTTATAGATACTTTGGACCTGACATATACATTTCTACACAGCATTATACTGTTTGTGATGCTTTAACTTCAGAAATAAGCCAAAGTTAGCACAGATGATGATAAAATCCTGACCCCTGTGCATAGTTATCAGCCCACATTCTTTCTACACTATTGTATTGACATTCTGTGGCCACTGACATGTTACATGCATCACAAATCTCCTACACAGTTGATGTGTCACATTACACAGAGACAAAGTGGTTGTGTAATTGCTATTTATTTTAAAGTGCTGTAGTGAAATATTTACACAGTCCAGGATTGTAAGTCCATTAGTGTGACGCCTTCTATTGTGATGCAACACAAGTGCAATAGTGAGGGACATGTCATTGGGCATGCTGTGATAGAGTGTCATTCAGTGCAGAGGAACATGAATTGCCAATTAGGTAGTGAGAGACAATTGCAGTGCATAGTGGTAAGGTAAGCAGTGTGCTGGGGAACAGTGCATGTTACCAACTGTAGCAAGACTGGCATGTTAACAAGCACAGGATATAGGAAAATCAGTGCCCATGTGGCATAGACTGGTGCTACCGGGTACTCCTACGGCTGAAGGTGATCTGTTCAACGTCTTCATCTTCTGATGCGTGTGTCGTCTCCTCTGCCTTTGGTGGTGGTGTGTTTGAGGGGGCTACACACACTTCAGTGTTTGAAGAAGTGGAATCAGAATTCCTGGTAGCTGCCAACTGTGGGGCTATTAAGGGCATTACTGCAGCAAGGAGGAGCTGCTGGTTATTGAGTATAGCAGCTACATTGCTGTGGTAAGCAGCCAGGTCGGCCCTGAGTAGGTCATGATTCCAGTCGTGCACACAGTGAAATGTTTGGGGTGCCAGGTGTTGTGGCAACTCCCTAACAGCTGGGGTGAAATCCCTCACACACTGTTGTAGTCCTTGCAGTATGGATTGCTGGACTTACATAGCTGCTGACTGTTCTGCAGATGACATCATGCACATGTGCATCCCCTCAAGGCTGGCTGCCATATTTTGCATCGCACCCTCACCTCCTGGGCCAGCTCCCGCTGTACTCCCACTACTGTCCTCTCAAAGGTGGTACCAGTGGCATCAGAGTCCTCAGCTGGGTCTGAACTGGCAGGTCGTACTTTTGGGGTGGTGGGTGGGTCCTCTGTGATGGCTGCTATATCTGTGCTCCTCCTTGCCAGTGAAGGTAAAGTCTGGAGGGTTCCAAGGACATCTTGGAGGGTTTGCTGGCTTGTGGTTGTCAGCTCGTCATCCATGTCCAGGACAGGCATATCAACAGGAGTGCCATCGTCCTCTGCAATGAGATATTGTACAATTAGTGTGTCTGTGTTGTGTCAGTTGTAATGTGATGTCACTGACTTCCTATTAGTGGGACATTGTAATCTTGGTTCCTGTTCATTGTTCCTGTCATTAATATTAGCATTCTCCAGGGCCTATGCCCCACCTACATGTCATATGTAGTGTGGGCAGTTTGGGGAATTGTCTGCGTTACATCCTCTAGGTGTAGGTTCTGTACAAATTGTGTGTTGCCACCTTCATGTCCTACTCAACCCTCCCTCTACTTCCATTAGCATGGTGAGGCCTTGCAACAGTTGTGGGTGTTCTGATGCCACTTGCATCACACATAACAATACAGGACTGACCCAGTCTCGGATATTTCACATACAACTATGAGTTGCTGAGACCTAGCACATACCATGTATTGCACTGGCATGGCATGATACAGGTGTCAGCATTGGTAGTGTGTCAAGTTGATGTTTGCGAATGTGTGATACATTGGATTGCACTGATGGGCCTGGCAGTGTTCCATTTCCTCTTATGATTGTGCAGGTGTGTTTCACTAGCTAGACACATATGTCCTCCCCCTCAATGCTGTTGTCTTAGCAGCATGACAGCTGAGATGTTGCAAGGTTACATTGCAGCTATTGTAACATAGGCACAGGGTAGACCCTGGAATGGGCAGCATGGGTATGACATTACTGCTTTGTACTTCATAATGTAAGTAACAATACATGATGTTTATTGTACCTATAGACATGAGCATTTGACAGGATTTACACTTTGTTACGAATTGGAGGGGATTGATCATGTCATCATCCTGAACCCTCAATTTTGGGTGTGTTTGTTCCATGGGCACCTAACTGCCATTTGCTACTTGACCAGCACACACAGCACAGGTGGTAGTGGCAACTGTTGTCAATGGTGAATGTCACTTGCGGAAATGGCCTGAGACTGGAAATTGTCCCCTAGTTCATGTTGTGACAATACCAGCTGTCCTGTGACAGCAGCCCAGTTTTACATTCTACCCTACCCTCCTTGGCATGGCAGAGTAACCCATGCAAAGGTTGTTGGTGTTGTGTTGTGCTGTGCCCTGGTTTCCCATGCACAGCCCTTGTACCCATGTCATGCTCCTTTGCCCTTTCCACTGCCTGATTTCCATGGCTGACATGCATTTTGTAGTAGGTATGTACCTCCCCCTGCTTGCAGTTAACATTTAGGAATTTTTGTCCCCCATGCAACTTACCCTGCATATGTGTTGTTTCCTGGTAGTCTGCACTGTCCTGCAATTCCTGTGATGATCTCCTCTGGGATGACGGCTGCCACCATCTCCTCCATCTCGTCCAGGGCCTCCTGCGGTGTTGGACTCCCACCTCCAGTCTGCAGTGCTGCCTTCCTGTTCCTTGCCATTTTTTCCTTCGTCCTGCGCTTGCAGTCATGCCAGCGTTTCTTGCACTCCATGACTGTTCTCTGGACTTCTGCCACACTGTTGATCTTGTCGCCAATTTTTTGCCAAATTGCCTGTCTCCTCCCAAATGGCAATTTTGAGGTCACAATAAGTTGATGCTGGTGCTCCGTCACCTCGCTGACCAGTATTTCATGCTCCTCTGCAGTGAAACAACACTTCCTTTTCTTCTTTTCCCTGTCCTGGGTCTTGTCTGAGTCCTCCTGGCTGGTTCATGGTCGATTGGGGTCTCCCTGGGGTCTCTCCTGGCTTCTGTGATCCATTATGGGGCTTCTTAGCACTGTTTGCTGCGTTTGCGCCACTTTTTGACGCTAATGCGGTGGAAAATGGTGCATTTCCGGTTTGCGATGTTGCAAACCGGATTAGAGTAATTTTCTCAGCGTTAACATCATTTTGCTTTATGACACAGTGCAATAGTTAGAGTAAACAAAATAACTTCAACCCATGCTTTGCGCCAACGTGCGTCAAAGTATCAATTTGACGCACGGGGGTGCAAAGAAATTACGTTAGCCCACATTAAAGTTTTTGACGCAAAACTGCGTTCTCACAGTGTTGCATCAAAAAGTATAAATATGGCCCAAAGAATCTTCATCAGCCCCACAAAACTCTTCTGAGGGTGGAACTAAATCCTCTTCAAACACCCATCAGAATAAAAAGCCTTGGTGCTATATCTGTAGGAATAAAGACCATGGGGCAGGAGTCGGTTCTTGCCCTAAGAAAAGTACCATGCCTCCCACCACCACAACCCCCACTGCTCCAACCAGTGCCCCTAGCAATAGCAGTGGTGGTAGGAAAAATAACACTACAAATAGTCAATCCAAAGGTGTAGCAGGGCTCACTCTGGGACGTTTAGTGGGGCTTGGCTTAGTTAGGGACACCACTGAGGCTGTTTTCGTCTCTGATGGTGGCATTGACCTTGCCACCCTTGTTGTTTGTCCCCTTAACATGGATAAGTACAAGCAACAACCCCTAATAAATGGTGTTCAGGTTGAGGCCTTCAGGGGCACAGGTGCCAGAATAACAATGGTGACTGAAAAACTGGTGGCCCCTGAGTAACACCTACTTGGTCATCAGTACCAAGTGACAGATGATCATAACAACACTGTATGCCACCCCATGGCAGTTGTTGATCTCAACTGGGGGGGGGGGGGGGGGATCTGGTCCTAAAAAAGTAGAGCGTCTACAAGGGAATGACTTGGAGACTTCAGCTTGGGCTGAAGTGGAGTTGGAGGCCCATGCAGCAACGCTGGGCATTCCTGGGCATATCTTTGCTTTGACAAGGGCTCAGGCCAAAAAGCAAAGAGGACAGGGAAACCTGGATCCTGACTCTATGGACCAGGAGCTTCCCACGAGCAGGGGTAGAAAGAGTAAAAAGTTATCCACTACCCCCCCCTCCACTGATGATTCCCCCTTTGAAGAGGAGGAGTCAACTCCCTGAACAGAACCTACACCTGAGGAGCTTCAAGCTGATACAGCTGAACTCTTAGGTGCAGGGGGGCCTGCCAGGGGGGAGTTAAGTGTGCACAGCAAACCTGCTGCACACTTGAGGGTTTAAAACACCAAGCTGTCAAAGAAGAGGCAGGGGATATCAGTGGCACCCATAGGGTGTATTGGGAGAACAATCTCTTGTATTCTAAGGCAAGGGACCCAAAACCTGGTGCCACCAGGAGACTGGTAATTCCCTTGCAGTACAGAGATTTATTGTTAACCTTGGCACATGATATTCCCCTGGCTGGACATCTAGGGCAAAGTAAAACCTGGTACAGACGGGTCCCTCACTTTCACTGGCCTCACATGTCCGAAGATACTAAGGAGTTTTGTTGCTCCTGTGTCACTTGTCAAGACAGTGGCAAGACAGGCAGCACTCAAAAGGCCCCCTTAATTCTACTGCCACTGGTTGGGGTACCCTTTGAGAGGGTAAGGGTTGATATTGTTGGCCCCCTTGACCTTCCCACAGCTTCTGAAAACAGATTCATTCTGGTGGTGGTGAACCATGCCACCAGGTATCCAGAAACTATTCCTCTGAAGACCACTACAGCACCTGCAGTGGCCAAAGCCCTCCTAGGAATCTTTTCCAGGGTGGGTTTCGCAAATGAGGTGGTATCAGACAGAGGTAATAACTTCATGGCTGCATACCTAAAGACAATGTGGAAAGAGTGTGGTGTAATTATAAATTTGCCACACCTTACCATCCCCAGACAAATGGATTGGTTGAGAATTTTAATAAAACACTCAAATACATGATTATGGGACTCTCCAAAAACCCCAGGAGGAGATGAGATGTCCTATTACCCTGCCTCCTTTTTGCCTACAGGGAGGTACTCCAGAAAATGAGTGGCCTACAGCCCCTTTGAGTTCCTTTTTGGATACCCTGTTAGGGGTCCACTAGCACTTCTCAAGGAGGGTTGGGAGCAACCCCTGAAGCCCCTAAACAAGATGTAGTGGATTATGTACTTGGCCTAAGCTCTAGAATGGCTGAGTACATTTTAAATGTCACTAAAAACCTTCAGGCAAGCCAATAATTGCAGAAGCAATGGCATGACCACAAGGCTGTCCTGACAGTGTACCAACCAGGGCAGAAAGTGTGGGTCCTGGAGCCTGTGGGATCTAGAGCACTCCACGATAAATGGAGTGGACCACACAGAATTGTAGAAAAGAAGGGTGAGGTCACGTATTTAGATGACATAGGCACTCCTAGAAGTCCTCTCAGAGTACTTCATGTGAACCGCCTAAAGCCTCCTATGACAGGGCTGACTTAACCCTGCTAATGGTCACTGATGAGGGACAGGAAGAAGAGAGTGACCCTCTCCCTGACCTCTTCTCCAATACTGCAGCTGATGGCTCAGTAGATGGAGTTGTCCTAGCAGACTGCCTTTCTGAGTCTCAGAAGGAGGACTGCAGGAACCTCCTAGCCAGTTCTCTGAACTGCTTTCTCTGACACCTGGTCTGACTACGTGGTGTGAAAACACCATTGATACAGGAGACAGTTTGCCTGTTAAAAGTAGGATTTATAAGCAGCCTGATCATGTTAGAGATTGCATTAAGGCTGAAGTTCAGAAAATGCTTGACCTGGGAGTGGTTGAGCACTCTGGCAGCCCCTGGGCTAGCCCCGTGGTGCTGGTACCTAAACCTCAGTCCCAAAATGGGAAAAGGGAGATGAGGGTCTGTGTAGATTACAGAGGGCTTAACACAGTCACCAAGACTGATGCTCACCCTATACCCAGGGCAGATGAGGTAAAAATAAACTGTAATCTTCCAAGTATCTAAGCACTTTTGATTTGACTGCAGGGTATTGGCAGATCAAATTATCAGACAATGCTAATCATAAGACTGCTTTCTCAAGCACTGGAGGGCATTATCAGTCTACAGTTATGCCCTTTGTTTTTTTGGTTTGAAGAATGCACCTGCTATTTTTCAGAGATTGGTGAATACAGTCATCCACGGTCTGGAAGATTTTAGTGCAGCATATCTAGATGATATGCTGCACTTAGCTACATCTGGGATGACCACCTGGCCCACATTTGGAAAGTTTTGAATGCTCTGCAAAAGGCAGGCCTTACTATCAATGCTTCAAAATGCCAGATAGGGCAGGGGAAGGTAGTTTATCTGGGACACCTGGTAGGTGGAGAACAGTTTGAACCACTAAAGGGGAAGATCCAGACTATTTTAGACTGGACTCCCCCTACAACACACACCAGGGTTAGAGCGTTTCTTGGTCTCACTGGGTACTACATGAAGTTCATTAAGAACTATGGCTCGATTGTTGCCTCTCTTAATGATCGCATCTCAAAGAAGATGCCTAAAACGTTATTATGAACAGCTAGCTGTCAGAATGCTTTCGAGGAGCTAAAACAGGCCATGTGTTCTGCTCCTGTCCTAAAAAGCCCAAACTACTCCAAGAAGTTACTAGTTCAGACTGATGCTTCAGATTACGCTTAGAAGCCTAACCCTAAACGATCATCCTCTTAATTCCACTGCTCGGTAACACCACTGAAGCAGACACTAGGAAACTGTATTAATTTGTATAATACTCCTAAGGGGCAATTTTGTCTTTCTCCTACCAGATCTTATACACCTTTGAGAGGACAGTACTTACTAGGAGAAGGTAGATCTCAGATTCTTTACACAGAAACAGCTTTGCTGTTGCTTGTAGGCTGTTTGTTGCATTCTACTTTGTATTTTCAAATTTAAATATTCGATATCTGATATACAACAGTAGCCATTATCTTACCTTCTTTTCTTGAAGTTGAAAATAACTTGTCTTAGTCCCCTTTCTTGTATTCCAGTGACCTGTTTTGTTAATACTGATTGGAGGAAGCTACTCCACTATGTTTGGAATTGAAGACAATAATGAGAATATTGTAGAACACACTATGCAAAGGAATACTCTTTGTTTGTAGATTTTATTCATGTGTTACATTTTATTACCATGCTGATGTGTATCACACTGTAATATGATGATTAATCATGTCTTTCACCCTTCCTTAATCTATCCATGGTTACAAAGGAAATTAAAAACAGGAATTTGAACAAATGTAATAAAAGTGGAGGTGGAAAGCTTTAGAAGATGGCAGTCCCTACCCAATTCAGAGATGCAAAACAGCCCCCAAACCCTAAGGCACAGCAATCTGCCATCCTTAAAAATGTCAGATTCCAGTGATTGCCAGGAAGACCTTGCATCTGCGTTTCACTCTACATACCCAAAACTGGTGTCCTCCCTCCTAGATTTAAAAATGCCCCCTCTCCAGTAGATTTGCTGCCAGAGTTCTGTCTGCCGTCCCTTTCCTCAATGAAAAAAGAGATGTCCAGGCTTGTCCAGACTTGTCAGAGAATGGCAGCTCATTAGCCTGTTCTTTCTTCTTGCCTTCCTCTCAAAGAAGAAAGCTAAACTTCAGAAATGAGCCATTTCTGCAGGGAGAGACTTTGAACTGCCATCTGGCCAGCAGAGTAATTGGAATGGCTCAAAAGGGTAGTTTGAAACCCAAATCACATTGGCACTTGCAAACAGAAATAGTGCAAAGATCAAACTACATAAGGGTGCTCACATATCTGACCTGTTATTATTTGTGTGTTTGGGATACACAGAAATATAGAACAAGTCATATCAGTGACGTTTCTATGTTAAGCCATTTCAAACTTCTACTTGGAGCATTTCCTCCACCCCCACATGTATAGTTATACTCTGCGGGCCTTATGGGATCCATGGAAAATCAGGCCCTACATACTTACACATTTCTTTTTGGATTCCCAGTTAATTCATAAGACCTATGTGTCCAAAATACAGTTTTGTGGGTCCCACCTGCAACAAGACTACCTGTTCCCAAATACAAGGATGAGTCATATAGAAGTTTTCCTTCCCCAGCCTGCGTATGTCTGTGAACACATGTTCACTTGTAACCAGTGCAGAGCCTCATATCCCAGTTGTGCAGCTACAGACCTTATATTTAAAGGTTGGCACTGGTGGCAACGGCTCAAATCCTTACTAAAAGAAGTTTACTGTCAGTAAGAGCCCTTTAAAGAGGCTATCTCACAGCAGAGATTCCCAAACAAGGAGACCAAACTATTAAAAAATAAAAATAACTGTTGGAGCTTGAGGGGTAAGATCCTGACCCTGCCATTAGGGTAGGGCCAAATATACTTATAGATATAAATCTTTCTTGACTCCTGCACCCCAAACCATCAGTAGCTAAGGATTTAGAAAACATAATGACATATTTCTTTTGTCGCTACTTAGCCTCCTCAGCTTCTTCTTTTTACCTCCATAAACCCAAAACTACATTCAGAGCTGGCATAAAGCACAACTAACTTGGTGATCTAATTTTTCCTTACTGTAGGCACACCAACTGGACATCAATTAGTACCTCACTCTTGTCACAGTATTGAGGTCTAAAATGTACATTCCTTAGGTACTAAATTAAAACCTAGTGCCAGATGTACAAAATTGTGTGGTTGTAATTTCCTAATAGCAAATTTCAGTGATTTGCTATTAGGAAATCACAAACTGTGATGTACAGCGGTATGTTTGACACTTAGTGATTCTCTGTGGGTCCCAAATGGACCTGCCTCATTAATATTCATGAGGCCGGTTGCAATGTGCGACTCATTGTGAATGGCTACAATCACAGGGATAGTGGTCTGCTGGGGTCAGCAGACAACCATGTCTGTGATTGCTTTTCAAAAAAGCAGTTTTTTTTGTAATTCAGCTTGTTTTCCTTAAAGGAAAACAGGATGCATTACAAAAAGAAAAATGAAAAGTTTTCTTTTCATTTTTGAAGAGCAGGCAGTGGTCCTTGGGACCACTGCCTGTTCTTAAAAAAATGTTTGCACCCCCATTCTCAAAGAGGAATGGGTCCCTCGGGCACCCCTTCCCATTTGCGAATGGCTTACCAACAACTTGAACTTAGTGGTAACTGCAAATGCTTTGCGACCTCATTCCCAGTCAAAAAATGTTCCTACATACCGGTGCAACTTACTATTAGGGACGCTCTTGGCACGCCCCTTCCTAATACCGAATTGTTACCCATTTTGCATTTCGGTAATAGATTACAGAATCACAAATTTGGGTTTTGTACATTTAAAAATGTTTTTTCCTAGTCACAAATGACCTAATTCTGTGAATCGGCCTATTTGAGAACAGAAAATAGCTACGTACATCTGGCCCTTAGTTTCACTGTGTCTAGTCAGTTACACAGATATTTTTTCACCTGTTCTTAAACAACCTGATCTACTACACATCCTCTGCCCTAGCAGGGATCTTTGATCTCTGAGGTTGGAGTTAGAATTTGCGGGGCACAGCACTATCACCACTGGGGGTATCTGGGTGTTGTGGTGCAAGGTCTCAGTCAAAAAGTTAGGTCTTGAGTTTCTTCCTGAAATCCACAAGGGAGGGTGCTCTCTGGAGGTGGGGGGGTCAGTTGTTCTAGGCATTGGTGGCAATGTAGTAGAAGGAACGGCCACTGCTGTGGCTGTAATGGATTCGTGGTGTGTGTGCGAGCGCTAGTGAGGAGTAGTGCGTGACTGGTAGGTGGGTAGAAGTTCACTCTGTGGTTGATGTAGGCCGGTACCTGATTGTGTAAGGCCTTGTAGGCGTGCGTCAGAGTCTCGAACAGGCATCTCTTCTGAATGCGGAGCGAATGAAGGCTTCTGAAGTGGAGGGTGATGTGGGCACACATCCCCAATCTTTCCCAAACCAACTAGTGTAATCCAAACTCCCTAACTTTCAAAAATAGATCCCACTACTTAACAGCACAGTAACATCACAGAAATGTTGCAGGGCATGGTCAGTTTTTACTAATATTATCCAGATCTAGAAAGGTCATTGCTCAAAGCAATAGCATCGGTGATAAGGAGAGTCTAAAGATGCTCCTGTCACAGAGCAGAGGTGGTCCCTTGAGTATGTGACCATAAAACTAAATATCTTTTGGGTGGGAAGACAAAACAAGGGATATGTGATAATAGAAGTGAGGAGTTAAAACATCTTTTGAGAAATTTTTACAAAAGCCGGCAAAGGAATCAGTGTCCCCTGGACATAATAATAAGAACAATAGATGTAAGGACAGAATCTGGAGATTAAAGATCAGAGAAACTGGTAAAGAACCAAACTTTAACAAATCACTTCCTGGTTCTGTTTTATTGAAAATTCACACAGACTCAAAGTATTTCTGTGAAGGTATGTTAATGTAGGAAAGGTATATCATGGTAAGTCCTGTAAAATGAAAAAAACAGGCCAGACTGTCCGCAAGGAGGCTGCTGCAGATGCCACCACCATTCCATCAAGAGATGTGATTCTGTATGGCAACAGCCGAAAGTCAAACCAAAAACTCCACAAGCCAGCAATGACTTTGAATTTGTAATCCTTGTGCAGGAGAAGTAAAAAGGAGACTGACAACTTAAAGAAGGACTTGCTAAAGGCTCAGTGCATAAATGAAGCCCTGCAAGTGTTACCATCACCTGGAAATTAATTATTCAATCTCTGGAAAGGAACATACCACCCCAGTCAACACGAGAGAAAATTAAGTCAGCTGAGCTCATCTCAACAACCTATTGTACTAATGCCCTAGCCAAATGTGTAAGCCACCAACATCTAGCTAAGTCATCAGGGCCTCTGAAAGTTATGCAGAGTAAACAGCAAGCAAATTAATGCCACTGCCCATCCATGTTTTGCATCGCAGAATCACCTTGATCCACCTGAGGTAGCACTACATAAAAATCTAATTCTGTTCAGCACAGGACAAACTAATAAACATTTTCAATGTTCCAATACTTATGAGCCAAAACATGGGATGATTGCTTTGCCAAACAAGTAAATATTGACACAAAAAGTCTAGCAAAGGTTACTGCCAGTACGTACTTTGATCTGAGAGTTACTCTACTTCTCACATGTGCGCTGTGTAATGGAACACTCTTTCTACACAACTTACATCAGCTATTCTGGCAGGTGCAAAACGACAGTTAATGAAAAATGCCCTTGAATGCTGAGAAACACTTTGCTCATGTAGACTGGGGCTTTCCTATTAAGGGATTGGAAAGAGTGGATTTAGAACCTAACTTTACAGTGCAGATGAAATGGCTACTTGCCACATACAACTTACATCAGAATCAGATGCAAAACAACAGTAAATTTAAAATACCCTTGAATGCTGAGAAACATTTGCTCATGTAGATTGGGGTTCCTGATTAGGGCATTGAAAAAAGTGGATTTAGGTCCTCACTTTACAGCGAAGTTGAAATGGCTACTTGCCTGTCCCACTGTTCAGATGACCTATGGTAGCTTCCTACCTGATTTCTTCCAGACAAACAGGATCACAAAGAATCTCAGATACATATGCCCAGATTTAAGAGGGCCTAGCACCATTTCAACACCATATTGGTGTGATTTATTTATGCAAATTTGGCATTGGAAGGCCAAAAACGCTGCGCCATATTTACAAAGTGGCCCAATGCTTGCAATGCACCACCTTGCACCACATTATGCCTGCACTGAGATTTCCTTGTGTCATTTTTATCGGCTAAGAGCAGGCGTTAAAGGGAGGATCCCATTCTTTTCAATGGGCCTCTGGGTGCTTAGCAGGATTAGCGTCAACATTTTTTACACTAATCCTGCCAAGTGCCAAACTAGCAAAAAAAAATATGAAGCTAGTATCCCTGACTACCGCCATGGTGCTCCGTATTCTGAATATTGTGCATACATGGTGGCATCAGAAGGGCGCTAATGGGAGCAAGAAAGCATTGTGCTGCACTAGGTGCAGTGCCCCTTTTCATAAATCTGCCCCATAGGCTTTCCATTTAACCTTTTAGAGTGGTGAACTTTAAATTCACGTCCTGCACACTATATTTATAATGCAGAGTATGTGAATGTAGTGGCCAAACACTACACTAAGGGCTGTGAGGTACTCTGGTACTCACACCAGAGGGAGTCCCTTTGTAGGCCCACATGCTGGCTGCTGGGGAAGAGTATCCCAGTAGCCTGAATTATTTTTTTGACAATGACTATGAGTGTCCCTTGCAACCTGACACTATTACTATTGAAAGTGAAAGCAGGAGATGCAGTTCGGCTCATTTTTTCATTGTGTTCAGTGCTTAGTGGCACAGCTCAGCCCCATGAAACCTGGCCAGGAAATGAGACGTACTGCTGGAAGGGGGAGATTTTCCACCTTTTCAGCAGCACATCTTCTTAGAGAATCCTTCTTGGGAGATGCAGTACACGGGTGATCCCTAAACAAGGATCCAACCACAATACCCAGAGGTGAAAAGGAGGAGCAGCCCCTGTGTCTTGGGCAATTGCTCTCTCCCCACCAAAATCCCCAAAGGCTTTTCTTACCTCCTGGTGTAGATAGAAGAGGGGTGTTGTTCTGTGCTACAGATGTTCGGTATTTTTTTAGCAGGGGTCGGTGGCTAACACGAGAAACACAATAGAAGTTTGATCAGTTATGTATTAAAGAATAGCAGAATTGTGTGAGACATCAACTCTTATTTTTACCCAAAACCTATGCTAAACACCAGTACATCACCATTGCACAAAATTCAGCAACCACTGGTGGGGGAAAAACTTGTAGACAGGCCACACCATTAATCCTTTGTTCTATGCGGTCTCTCCTGTAACCCGGGGGTTATAGCTCACAAATATCTGTATTAGATATATTCTCGAACCTAAGCTAATACTTGCTGTTCCTCTTCTCTCATTTGCAGATAAGAAACATCGCTAGATTATAGTTCAATACTTCTCTTCTTTTCCTTTCTGTGCTACTCTTCAGTTGCACCCTTCATGGCAGGAGATATTTCAACATCCTCACAACAACCTAAGCTTAAACGCTGTTTATTGCAAAGATCTGTCAGAAAGCTGATTTCTCATCCATCTGTTAATATTGATTAGCTCTGATAATGTGCATGTCGAACACTCCTGCAATGCTTAAGCAATGTTTGTGCCGTATGTAATCGGTTGGAGGGAATAAAGGTAACCTGATCAAACAAGACTCTGTTAACTATACGACCTTGGCTAGCATAGATCACAAAGAGATGTCAAAATTCAATCATTCCAGTTCATACATTTTTTAACTATAATTACATGCTTTTTCATTATTGTCACTCTACAGCTAACATGCTGTACCCAAAGTAAATGTGTGTCTTTGATTTCCAAAGGACTGTAACCAAAGTGTATTAGTTCAACGTCAACTCGAATGCTGTTTGTCGTTGCAAAGGCGACAAATGAGACCCGGATGGGTACGGATCTCGAGGCAGTGTTTTGGGAGAACATAATTGCAAGCAACTCATTATCATGCTCGATCAGGCATGCTACTACTGTGATCTATGCTTGGAGATGCATGAACACAAAAGTAGGTGCATCACTCAGATGAACGCTTCATATGCATTCTATTTTTGCTCAATTTTTGATTGTCCTAAATAGTTTCAACATGGGAAAATGATGTATTCAAGAATGAATTACACATACGTTTTTATTACACGCATAATTCAAGACTGGAATTATAAATCTCAGTGGAAATAAGGTAATTATTTAGAACTGTTGACAAGAAGCAATTCAATGTGATTGCGTTTAATGATTCAAACTGTGTGCAGCAGGAGTAAAATATGCAATTTGTTAATATAGCAGCAGCTGAAATAAAACATGGGCGCGTTACACGGGAAAAACAGCTTGCGAAAAGAGAAGTAGTGGGCTAAGGACATTTCATAAAACTGATTACTGCAGCTTCGATTGTTAGAATCCTCTGTGGTGAATTCGAAGATGGGATATTGGTGCCTACTCAGAATTATAAGTAGGCTTTGTCCATGACGCAACTTGCAGAATGGAACCCATGCGAGTAACTTAAATTAGACTCAATTTAACACCTAACCAATGTTTAGATTTATGTTTTAAGGCTGAAAAATATCTGTCAACAGATCTAAATAGACAGTCGTTCTTTACAACCCTTCTTGGCTGAGCAAACTATGGGGACGCACCGGATTCTCTACCCCCCCCCCCCCACACACACTTTCTTTGTGATGAATGGAGCTTTTGATCTAGCCAACAACAGTGGGAAACTTGAGAAGAAACAACTTCAACTTTGAGTTTCTACATATATATTACTTCAATGGCGTGATATAACTAAAAAATTATACCTTGGTAATAGTGAATTTCTGGGATGTTTTTCACTGTGTTCTGAGTTGTCTGTGGTATCACTCAGAATCCTGTGGTGAAAAAACATCCCTGCAATTCATTTTTTTAACCCATCTATAATGTATTTTATGAACTGTGTGTAAACTGATGTTCTTTAATTCATACTCAAACTAGTGCTCTTATATGTTAATGTAAGATATTTGATATGATGGGAGCATAAATGGAAAATTTTGGAGTACATTTAAGTATACCCTTGTAATGAGGGGAGCCATCTGCCA
The DNA here is from genome assembly GCF_031143425.1 of Pleurodeles waltl. Lineage (NCBI taxonomy): Eukaryota > Metazoa > Chordata > Amphibia > Caudata > Salamandridae > Pleurodeles > Pleurodeles waltl. The sequence goes on from NC_090437.1 coordinate 837,926,408, forward strand.
ATGTATGAGAGTAGAATGTGTTTGGATGGCTTATTCAACATGCCAATCCATAAATTTACATCAAGCACTACAAATACTGATAACCACACCACCGATGCTACACAAACCCACCTTAGTCTATACAAACTCGTGTTTTTTCCTTTCCATGACAAATTTCAGCCTTTAACAAAGCCTCTGGGCATTCATGTTGGAGTCCTGAGTGTTACATTGCACCTGGAGTGAAGGGTGGACAAACTGAGTCAGACGGAGCAAGCAACCTGATAACAGTGGAGCTCCCTGCCTTTTACAAACACTTTAACAAAGCGCACAGATCAAAGTAAAATATTCTGCTAGCAGCAAGTTAAAAACTTCAACAGGGTAGAAGAGGTAAAACTTCATTTCATTATTGTGATTGTCATTGTCAGCCAAAGATGACGCTCAGGACACAGCACCAAATACCCGAGCCACTACTCCCACTACTGCAAAAGCCTTCAGTGGAGACACAATTCCTGCTGGTCCGTATCCTGACGAGGAGCAGCTTGGTCCATCAGGTGTGTTTCAGCAGGCTGGTAGGGTGAACCTCATTCATCAATGACCGATGTAGCCAACTGGATGAGAGCCACTTGTCTGACAAGATGGAAGTACTGATGTTCAGGAGAAACACATCCTTATGGGACAACAGATGGAAGCCAGCCAAACGAAGACCCACACCCTCGCCAAGAGACCACGCATGCAACTTCGCCATTACCCTCGACAACGAACTGAGCAATAAACAACAGGTCGACGCAGTTGCATCCTCCTGCATCCACTGCCTCCGCATGCTACCCAGAATCTTCAGATGGATACCAATCAGCACCAGGAAAAATGTCACCCAAGCCTAGTTACCAGCCTCCTAGACTATGGCAACGTATCTCCACCCATCTCTTCCAAAGACTGCAGGCCATACAGAAAGCCACACCCAGACTCAACCTGAACCTCCCCAAATGGACCCACATCACCCCCCACCTCAGGAATCTCCACTGGCTCCCCATCCACAAGAGATGCCAGTTCAAGATCTTCCTGCATGCCTACAAGGCCTTACAAGACCGGGCACAAGCGTATATCAACCACCGACTGAACTTCCATCAACCCACCAGGAACCTGTGGTCCTCATCACTAGTCCTTGTGAACACTTCCTGTCTCCAGCATCACGACCAGTGACACTGACCTGTCCAGCTGCTCTAGTATTACAAGCGAGGAGGCTAGCAGTTCCCTGCAAGAACAAATAAGTGTCACTCACAGTAAATCCTCTTTTTTATTAGAAATGGAAAGATTCCGCAGAGGCCAAAAACACAACAGAATGGCGCAGGCCACACACCTAAGAGAACCAGAAGGGGGAAGAGAAAAAGGGGCAGAACCAGTAAACAATAAGACCGGAATGACCAGAAGATCAGTTACACGCTACACGAAGAACTAGACAATCATATAACCCATGGGGATGACTTATGCATCATGAATTTATCCGACAAAGTACTGGATGATCAACAACTTAGGGGGTCATTCTGACCCTGGCGGTAAAATCCGCCAGGGCCAACGACCGCGGGAGCACCGCCAACAGGCTGGCGGTGCTCCCTTGGGCATTCTGACCGCGGCGGTACAGCCGCGGTCAGAAACGGAAAACCGGCGATGTACCGCCGGTTCGCCGCTGCCCTGGGGAATCCTCCATGGTGGCGCAGCTTGCTGCGCCGCCATGGGGATTCCGACCCCCATACCGCCATCCTGTTCCTGGCGGTTTTGGCCACCAGGCAGAGGATGGCAGTATGGGGTGTCGTGGGGCCCCGTAACAGGGCCCCACCAAGATTTTCAGTGTCTGCCATGCAGAAACTGAAAATCGCGACGGGTGCTATTGCACCCGTCGCACCCCTTCCACTCCGCCGGCTCCATTCGGAGCCGGCATCCTCATGGAAGGGTGTTTCCCGCTGGGCTGGCGGGCGGCCTTCTGGCGGTCGCCCGCCAGCCCAGCGGGAAACCCAGAATAACCGCGGCGGTCTTTTGACCGCGCAGCGGTATTCTGCCGGCGGGACTTTGGCGGGCGGCCTCCGCCGCCCGCCAAAGTCAGAATGACCCCCTTAGTGTCCTCAAGAAGGGTTTGGGCTTTGTACTAATGTCATTTCCGAACTTTACTGAGATGCACATTGATCTTTTTAAATTTGTACGGAAATGCAAACTATTGAAATATTTCAACCACAAACACCAATCCAACTCAAACTACAGAGATGATACAGGTACATGTGAATTCTCCATTGGGGATATAAGGGATGTACAGACCCTACTCTCATTGGAAGATGTAATGCACCCACCTGTGATGACATTCTAGCAGATTTGGGTATCACTAGCTCTGCCACCTGCATCAGTGGTCTTAAACCCCGATCCAGATTCACACCCATCTTTTCATCAGATAACTCAATAGATGTCTTCTATAAATTAGTAACAAAAGATCTCTACAAATTGGAAAATCAATACACACTTAGATGAAAAACCTGGCCACATAATTTGAGCCCACAGGAACACAAGGCTCTACGCTCCTTTGACAACATCAGGGATGCAAGATCCAAAGTAACCCCATAGGCAGAATCACAAATGACATAGAGACTAAACTGAGTTTTTGGAGAAACAGGGGTCTCCTAACAGGTTTAGAATACAGGTATCTTTTCAATCATACGCCCATGTTTCCATGCATCTACATTCTCCCCAAAGTCCACAAGCCAGCACCCTTCCCCCCTGGCAGACTCATAATTTCCGGCATCAATTCACCTACGGAAAAACTTTCCGAATTCATTGATCTCTATTGACAACCGTTTGTATGCAACCTACCCTCATACATTAAAGACACAACACACCTTCTCAGTCTTATTGCAGACTACGAATGGACGGAAGGTCACATTCTAGCCACTCTGGATGTTTCTTCCCTGTACACTTGCATACCCAAGAAAGAGGGCATGGCCGCTATCCGACATTTTTTGGATAAAAGACAGGCAACATTCTTGGAATACTCTAACATGCTGATGGATCTGATCAATTTAGTTATGGATAACAATGTCTTTCTGCACGAGGGGGTCTGGTACAGACAGAAACAGGGGGTGGCTATGGGGGCCAAATTTTCACCTTCTTTTGCTAACCTCTATATGGGAAACTACGAATACAATCATTTGTGGAACAAGGGCCCGCCCAAACTCACGCAGCACATCCTGTATTGGGGTCGGTACATCGACGACGTCCTCCTTTTTTGGTCAGGTGATCACATTTCTCTAGAGTTGTTCATCAAGCACCTAAATGTTAACCAATATAACATACACTTCACCAGCTGTTTTAGTACAGTGAGCGTTGACTTTTTAGACTTGACACTATACACCGAAGGCAATCACATTTTGTCTAAGCTATTCAGAAAGTCTACAGCTTCAAATTCAGTCTTACATGCCTGCAGCGCACATCCACATTCCCAAATTAAAGCTATCCCATTTGGAGAAGCTGTGAGGATCAGACGCAACTGCCAAGAAGACTCAGAATTTTCCACACAGTTAGAATCACTAGAGCATCGTTTTTTAAACAGAGGCTACTCCAAGAAATTGCTGAGTAATACACGTGACAGGATTTTAAAGATCAACAGAGCATCTCTTTTTCATAAGAAACTGCACAAACAGGTTGACAAAAAGAAAGCCCCAGCTTTCATAACAACATACACCTGTGCCAGTGCAGAAGTATTCAAGATTCTTAAGAACAACTGGCATATTTTACTATCTGACGAGACCCTCAAGAAAGATCTTAAAGACAGACCGGACATGATCCATCGCAGAGGCCACACCTTGAGAGACAAATTATGTCACAGTTTTCTACCAATGGCCATGAACGATAGTTGGTTACCCTCCCCGCCATCAGGGTTTAACAAATGTGGTCACTGCAATGTGTGTGAATACACCTTAGCTAAAACAAAGAATTTCTGCTATAACACAAAAATGACATATACCCTCAAGCAATTCATGAACTGTAACACCAAGTTCACTGTATACTGTATCATATGCCTATGTAAAAAAGTGTATGTCGGCAGCACAATCAGACCATTCAAAGAAAGATTGCAAGAGCATATCCGGGCGATTAAAAATAACAACAGTGATTACCCGTTTGCAGTTCATTATAACTCAGAACACTCATCACAAGAGAGACTAGACATACAAACACATGGTATTGCCACTCTAGGCAAGTGCATAAGGGGTGGTAACAAGACTCTCCTTTTGAGACAACTTGAGAGCAGATGGATAATCAGACTACGCACAGTGGAGGAGGGGCTTAGCTCTGACAAAGACCTACATGTCTTTTTGTAGTCCATCTACCTTGCAAAAGTACACTGGGTTTGCAAATGTCACTACTACAATAAAATCTGGTACATGCACACTCTGTGATTTGTTTTGAAAACAGTGTGCCACGCGCCATACTTGGTGGCATCACATCAATGATATGTATATCTTAGCTCCACTCACCTTGAGGGTTGTGACTATGTATGTACGCCATTCTAGTAATTATGAAATGAGTTTGTCCAGTATGTATTTCCCAGGTAACCTCGCACGAATATTTGAACGTGATTACTTTTGTCCTTCCAAACAATTTTGACAACAAGCTTGTAACGCATGTATATCCACCTGTGTCAGTGCATGCACTTGTGAACATATACCGTCTCCCTTTTTTCACAAATTGCTCGAGTACACATTTGCATGATGTTTTTCTTAAGCCACTTTTGTCTATAAACACCTTTTTCTCTTATACCTTCCACATACTCTGTTTGTCTTCTCACCCTTCTAAGATGGCGGACTCCACATTTCCAGTTTGAGTCCGCTTTCTATTCTCATTTCCATTCCAATTTAAATAGCTGTGTGCTGGAATTCGCTTTAGATGCGACGCCGCACCCAGATGGAACGGACGACAGGCCGGTTGTACGTAAGGGGGCCCTGGTCCATACCTCATATTGACACTGCCACAGCGACACACGTTTGTACTGCCAGCGGCCACCGTACATTTTTGTCTTGTGACTTTTCAACATTCGGCCGGCCATTGCACGTTATTAGCCATGCATGGCCAATTGCTTCTTGTTTTGGCAAGGATAACAAAATTGTATGCATTAGGCATAAGGCTAACACCATGTTCTCCCGCCTTTAATATACAGAATAATTATTTTTATTATAGTGCTCTGAACTTTGACACATCACTTTTGAGTGATGTTCATTAATTATGTTGCAACACGATTTCACCTTGGCTCTCTCTCCCCTTATCGTATTTCCTTGTTTGGCTCACTTTTTCTTCCTTTACTTTTCAGACTTACCATGGTCTTTGGACTTTCCCATTATTCATGCCAAAATATTTGTATTTTTCAACATCTTTGAGCATTGGAGCCTGTTAATACATCTATTACTTCTATAGATTAGGAGGTATGTCCATTTTCTCTCCATCTCTGCACGATGCTTGGACACACACGATTATATCTCCACACGAGACGTGGGTGATAGGTACTATTCTTTGGGCCACTTAACACAACATCCTTTTTTTGGGTTGTATGCATTCTTCACGTTCTCTTTATTTGGTGACGCTTTCGACTCTACATCTGCACTGGTATTCTTCCTTTTTTCTTACACAGAATGTTCTTTTTATTACGGGTTTGCTTCACCTTAGATGGGTACCAAAATGAGGTACTTTCCTCCTTCTTTTGTGGGGTACATATAATCCTATACCACCAATCTGCGGCACGGGGCTTCTCATTCTAACTCACCAATTTTGAGTGTATCCACAATTCACACTAGAACTCAATCTGCTAATAATTTACCAACAAGTTTTGTGATTGACACATTCCATTTCTTCACAGCCTTGAAAAAGTCAATGTTGACGAAACACGTGTTGGCTGTTTCCTTACAATCATGAAAAATGTATTGGCTTACAAACAACTTACCTAGTGTGGTTTATTGGATCAGGGGACTTGTTTCCTGAGACATCACAAAGGAATAAATGGACTTCACTACGACCCTGCGATGTGCTGTGGTATTTCTTCTTTTCATACATGGACTGTGACCTCTCTTAGGTGACAGCTTTTACACCTTGTCGCTGGGTGTACAACCACTCGAGCACTCCCTTCCTTAAAGAAGAGACTCTCTCATCATGAACTTTGTATTATAAACAGCCGAAATTTTAGAAGCGCCCACCATTTACACACAGCGACAATTGTTGATGTCACTGTTGTATGTATTCCTTGTGAACACCCCTCGCACCCGTCGCAGTCACTGTGACGGCCGCCCCTTCTCCTATATCAAGACCAATACCTGGAACGACCTCCCCTCTACCTCTGAATAGCACCCTCCTTAGCAGACTCCAGAAAGAAACTGAAGACCTGGCTGTTCAACAGAGACGTCTCACCCAATAACCCAAATACCTCCAGGGTGACAGTGCCATGGTCTGAAAATACTGATAGATTGAATGATTTACTCTAATATTCCAACTATAACTAATGTATGGCCTTCCCTTTCTCTTTAACCCATAGCTGTCACAGCTCCCTGTGGCCCAATATCTAGTCCTACCTCTGTAGTGTGACTCCCCGCCCTGTCTCCTGTATTGCCAACACCAACAAGATTTCAAGTTGAGACAGGACCAACTCTTATGGTGAACACTCTTCAAAGGTCACACAGTAGTGGGGGCAGGAGTAGGGCACCATTAGGACATTTGAGTCAGGCCATTGAGGCTCATAGTTTTCATGAAGCTATGGCCCACAACCTCATTGGAGTAGCCTCCTTTAAAGAAAACAATCAGCTCCTGGGGAGTAATACCAGTTGTAGAGAAAGCACAATGTAGATGTCAAAGTTTTATCAAATGTGGTATATTGGGTAACAAATAATATGTGCATAATAATGTTTGTGGTGAATATAGTCAAAACCGATGAATTATTTATGTTTTACTTAAAACCATCTATTTACAGAGTTTAGAAGTGTGTAAATTAACATAGTTTAGTTATGGTCAAAATAAGCCCCTAAATGTTTTTTAGTGCGTAGCAACTAAAAGTGCCAATCTGGACATCTGGTCACACTCAACCGGGGCAAAGTCTAAATTTGAGGTCTACCGCAATGAAGCCCTGCTCGAATCCAGTGAGCGGGAGGCCTCGGTCAAAGTTTTATCTTCTGACTTAGGGCCTCATTACGAGTCTGGCAGTCACTAGACTGCCAGATTTGCGGATGGCTATCAGACTGCTGCCAAAGCAGTGGTCCGAGAGCCACATTACAACCCTGGTCGTCTGGCTGCCAGAGAACTGCCAGCTCTGCCAGGATTGGAGATCTCGGTGATCTGGAGGTGGTGGCAGTCCTAATCCACCTACGATCTCCTTGTCTGCCAGCGGTTTTATGGCGGTACCACCACCATGAAAAGGCTGGCCAAGAACAGATGAAGGGGCCCCAGGAGGGCTGCTGCACTGCCCATGCACTAGGCACAGCAGTGCAGGGCCACCCTGGCCAGCACCATCACAATGTTGTGAACAATGCAAAGGTGCTGGTGCACCCTGTTCGCTACAGCATTGCTGCTGGCTCGATGATGAGCCGGAGAAAATGATGTAGGCTGTTTCCCACTAGGCCAGAGGGCGGAAACTCAGGTTTCCTTCTGCTGACCTAGCAAGAAACTCTTAATGGGGTCGGCGGGGAGGTAGCCTGTGTGGCTGCAACCTCCCCGTCAGGATTTTGGCGCACAGTAAAAATCTGTCAGTCGCACTCATAATGACCCCCTCATTCTTTTTTTCTGAGGATGAGTTTCTTCACCAGGAAGAAGTCGCATGTCAGATGCAACCTCCCTCGAGCCTTCTTAGGATATGTGTTGCAGGAGACCACTGTAAAGAATTCTACCTTCGGACTTAGGCAATTTTTCGGGACAGAAATCATCATCTGGGACAAATTGAAATAGAAGCCAACCACCCCGGAGCCGTCCTTGGATACGCTGCATGGGAAGCCTTGGTCAACTTTTTATGTTCAGACTTTGTCACCTTTTTGGAGCCTTTTCTCTATGACGTCGGACGACCTTCCAAACCAAGCCGACTTGGAGTCGACATTGCTGGTCTACCTTTCCATGAGCTCCTGGTGGATTACTGGAAGTGTGGGGCTCTGGAGCTTTTCAACAGGATGAATCTGCAATTCAGGCTGGGTCGCGGTCCACATAATCCGGCTCGACTCACAACATCTGGTTTGTCCACTTATCGAGCTTTTTTCGAAAAGTGCTCCAATCTTCTTCAAACTTCTGGATCTTCTTCCAGAAGGACTTTGAAGGTCCTTTAGGAGTCCACAACTCTTTGCAAGATTCTAAAAGCTCTGAGTTGCTTTTTGATGGTTTGGACTCCAACTTCCAAAAATGCACTTAGCTCAAATCCAAAAATGTTCACTGGTCACTGGTTAGATTCTTCAGGGCTTGATGCAGGGGTCTCTGGTCGGCTATTTTCTACCTGTAGCAATCAGGGAGCCCCTTCTTTAAGCAGGTGAAGATAGGCAAAGTCCTTTTAGGGGTGAAGCTCAAGTGTGCAGCTGGTGCAGCCCTTCAGAGTTCAGTGTCCAGGTGCAGGTCAGCGGTCCATCAGGGCAATCCTTCTTTTTGTCTTGTTCTTTGTAGGGGTCTGAAGTGGGGGGCAGCTCTGCCAGTTTTATCTTTGTTCCTGGGTGTGGCAATCAGGGGGGGCTCTGTCCAATTGCGTGCAGGCCACTGGGAAGTGTGGCAAAAATCAAACCCAAAGAGCAACATTCTCCAAAAATCAAAGATGGTAAAAATTGAATCTTAGAGGTTAGGTCTGGCTGAGCCCACCCAATGGTGTGACTAAGTTTCCCTGGCACAACCCTCTCCGGCCCTCTCTTTAGGGGACATCAGGCTGTCTGGTTTTGCAGGAAATAGGGGCTGTCCAGTTGTTGGGCCAATGTCCTTCCCTCCTTTGAAGTACATATAGGCTGCTATCCCCCCATCCTGTTTCACCATCTGCTGAGGCAGTTCATCTTACCACCAGGCACTTTCTTTGTGTTCAGCCCAGGCCACTTCACACCTGACCAGGCTGCCACAGGCTGGCCAATCAGAGAAGAGCACTACAGGGCTGAAGCTGGAAACATCCAGGTAGAGTTTGAAAAGTCTTTCACTGAGTTAGTTGTATTAAATTCAACAATGGCAGGTAGTTGTCTTTATTATAGCAATACGTTTGATTCAAAAATTGAAATATTTGGCTCCTTTTGAGACTTTATTATTTTAAAATAAAGGGGGTCATTCTAAGTCTGGCGGGCGGCGGAGGCCGCCCGCCAGACTTCCCCCACCAAAATACCGCTCTGCGGTCGAAAGACCGCTGAGGGTCTTTTGGGATTTGCCCTGGGCTGGCGGGCGACCGCCAAAAGGCCGCCCGCCAGCCCAGGGCAAATCATCCTTCCCACGAGGACGCCGGCTCAGAATTGAGCCGGCGGAGTGGGAAGGTGCGACGGGTGCAGTGGCACCCGTCGCGTATTTCAGTGTCTGCATAGCAGACACTGAAATACAAAGTGGGGCCCTCTTACGGGGGCCCCTGCAGTGCCCATGCCATTGGCATGGGCACTGCAGGGGCCCCCAGGGGCCCCGCGGCACCCCCTACCGCCATCCTGTTCCTGGCGGGAGACCCGCCAGGAACAGGATGGCGGTAGGGGGTGTCAGAATCCCCATGGCGGCGGAGCGCGCTCCGCAGCCATGGAGGATTCACATGGGCAGCGGAAAACCGGCGGGAGACCGCCGGTTTTCCGCATCTGACCGCGGCCGAACCGCCGTGGTCAGAATGCCCTGCGGGGCACCGCCGGCCTGTCGGCGGTGCTCCGCCGGGGTCAGAATCACCCCCAAAGTCTCCCTCTGTTAGCCCATGGAGCACATTCACATAGTGAAGGAAAAACATGAGGGTCTTTTGGGATTTGCCCTGGGCTGGCGGGCGACCGCCAAAAGGCCGCCCGCCAGCCCAGGGCAAATCATCCTTCCCACGAGGACGCCGGCTCAGAATTGAGCCGGCGGAGTGGGAAGGTGCGACGGGTGCAGTGGCACCCGTCGCGTATTTCAGTGTCTGCATAGCAGACACTGAAATACAAAGTGGGGCCCTCTTACGGGGGCCCCTGCAGTGCCCATGCCATTGGCATGGGCACTGCAGGGGCCCCCAGGGGCCCCGCGGCACCCCCTACCGCCATCCTGTTCCTGGCGGGAGACCCGCCAGGAACAGGATGGCGGTAGGGGGTGTCAGAATCCCCATGGCGGCGGAGCGCGCTCCGCAGCCATGGAGGATTCACATGGGCAGCGGAAAACCGGCGGGAGACCGCCGGTTTTCCGCATCTGACCGCGGCCGAACCGCCGTGGTCAGAATGCCCTGCGGGGCACCGCCGGCCTGTCGGCGGTGCTCCCGCCGACCCTGGCCCCGGCGGTCTCTGACCGCCGGGGTCAGAATCACCCCCAAAGTCTCCCTCTGTTAGCCCATGGAGCACATTCACATAGTGAAGGAAAAACATATGTGGGTATTTTTCCATCACCAGGGCTTATGAAACATATTTTATTTCGTCCTTGCTGATAGTTACATAGCACCAGCCTAATGGGGCACTTAACACACACCTTAGGGGTGACTTATATGTAAACATAAGGTAGTTTATAACTTTGGAAGTACTTTTAATTCCAAAGTCATACTTGGGGTTAACTTTAATTTAAAAGCAGCCAGAAAAGCAGGCCTGCCTTTAGAATGACACTGGGCACTTCAGCAGTGCAACAATGGGCGCACCTCCAATGCTGGGGTCCCTGAACCTACCTGCTCTACCATATACTAGGGACTTATAGGTAGGTTGATACAGCCAATTTTAATTAGCCTATTTTTCATATCCATCAGAGCACAGGCCCTGGGACTGTTAGGCAGTGCCCAGGGCACCAATATAAGGAAAAAATGGGTGCAAAACATTAGGGGGCTTCTGGAATCCGACCGGCTTTTCCACAATTTATTCTGATTTCTGACTATGTATACTGCAACTGAGACTTCATGGCATTTCACAGCATTTCTGTGTATTGCTTATCGTAACATTTTTTAAATAAAACTTTTCATCAATTAGAAACTCAGTTATTGAGATGTTCCAGTCACTATTTGATTTACTCTGTTAATTGTGTTGGGACTCATGTTGTGGAGAATGGTGACTCCAACCACAAGATCAAAGGTGCTGAAGCCAAAACAAAAGAGGTAAATTTTGGGCTAATTGAAATATTTGGGTTCAGTGAAATATTGGGGGTTGGGCTCCCACAACCTCATGAAGAGGCAGATATTGATATTGTGCTCCTTTTATGGGATGGTGCAGAATGGGTTTAAGAACATTTATAGATCATTTAGGGAGTTATCTACCCCTTTTTGTGGAATGTCTACATGAGCCAACACTCCCCCATGATCCTCCACAGAAAGGGAGGCCTTGCAGCCCATGGTGTCACCTGTCATCAACTTGTACTCTGCAACAACCTCTGTAATACAGTTATTGTGATTGATGTTGAAAAGTAATCTACACATTAACACTGTAGGCCAACACATGTAATTTGTCATACAATTCTATATTTTAGCTTACAGAACATTTAACCTGTTCCTACTTATTATGTTCTTTCACAGGTAACATTATAAAAAGGCAATGTGTATGCCTTTTGTCTTACATAATATTTCTAACATACTTTTATACACATAATAATTACACTATCACTTTTGTTTTTCTTCAAAACATGTATTTTCTTCTATATTGAGGATTATACTCATAATTAATTTAACTGAATTCATTATATATTTATTACATATAAAACACATGGGCCCTCATTACAACCCTGGTGGTTGGTGTTAAAGCGGCGGTAATACCGCCAACAGGCCGGCTGTAAGAAAAATTGAATTATGACCACAACGGAAACCTCCAAAACCGACAGCCACTTTAACACTCCGACTGCCAATGTACCGCCCACTGTATTATGACACACCAATCCACCACCTTTTCCGGGGCACTATCAGCGCCATTAAAAGCAAGGAGGAAACAGTACACAGAAGGGAAACGACTCACCTCTGGACACTCAAGGAAGAACCACAACGCCATGGAGCCCGAACTACAGATCTTCCCCATGCTGGTTTACCTCCTCCTACACCAGGAACATGAACGGCGGCGAAGACGACCACGGTGAGTACCGCACCTAGCACACTAGCACCTAGCACACGCAACACGCAACACCCCACCCCCAACACCATACACACAAACAGATGCAACAACATCACATATACACCCCGTAAGCCTCAGGAATAATGCAAGAACAAAAGGAATTGATTAAAGTGAGTGAAATATTACATAGTGAGATAAATACGTCCAGAAAGCACTAAACAGTATGTACAATATTTACAAATAGAGGGACAATGCCCACTCCAAAATGTCCGTGGCCCAGAGGGCCATAACACATAGGCAAAGGACACACTTGACTCCTGCCTCAATACGGAGAGAACACTGCAGGGGCATCAGGTCAAAAACACACAGGCACCTCAGGGGGATGGGGAATGGGGGGCACCCCAGCCGGAAGATGGTAGAACGCCACTGCTCCTGGAGGGGGCCACATGCCCACTGCTTGGTCCTGGGGAGTGCAAAGCCACAGTCTCTCTAGTGGGTGGTTTGCCCACTGCTTGGTCCTGGGGAGTACAAAGCCACAGTCTCTCAAGTGGGTGGTTTGCCCACTGCTTGGTCCTGGGGAGTGCAAAGCCACAGTCTCTCCAGGGGATGGCTGCTGCACTGGTTCTGGAGGGTGCCTTGTGCCCAGTGTGCTTCATCCTGGGAAGGAGGGGGGTTGAGTGGATGCCTTCTTCCACTGGTTCTGGAGGGGGCCTTGTGCCCTGTGTGCTTCATTCTGGGATGGAGGGGGTGAGTGTATGCCTTCTTCCACTGGTTCTTGAGGGGGCCTTGCGCCCTGTGATGCTGATCCTGGATGGTGCAAGGTTACAGTCTCTCACCTGTGTGTCACACTTACAGGTGTTGCAGGGGCCGGGATGCACTACAGCCCATGTAGGCACGACTACACACTGCTCGCCGGCGGTGACGGCTGCTCAGTGGACAGCAGTTGCGGGGCTGGCGGTGGTGCTGTAAGTGGTGGGGGGAGGCTCCAGCCTGTCCCCTGCAGCCTCGGATGGCTGCCCACTGGGGCTGCTGCTGTTGCGCTTTTGGTGGTGCAGGTGGCAGTGCTGGCAGCAGTGCAGGTGGCGGTGCTGGTGGCGGTGCTGTCAGTGGTGGGGGAAGGCTCCAGCCCTTCCCCTGCACCATCAGACGGCTGCCCACTGGGGGCTGGTGCTGCTGGCAGTCGCGCTGCTTGTGGTGCAGGTGGCGGTGTTTGCAATGGTGCAGGTGGCGGTGCTGGCGGTTGTGCAGATGGTGGTGCTGTCAGTGGTGGGGGGAGGCTCAAGCCCTTCCCCTGCAGCCTCGGACGGCTACCCACTGGGCTGCTGCTGCTGGCAGTGGCACTGCTGGCGGTGCTGGCAGTGGTGCAAGTGGCGGTTCTGGTGGCGGTGCAGGTGGCAGTGGCGGTGCTGTCAGTGGTGGGGGGAGGCTCCAGCCCTTCCCCTGCAGGCTCGGACGGCTGAAGTGCAATGGCTGGTGTTGTTTGGCCAGATGCTGCTCCAGCGCCAGGCTCCAGATCCATACTGCCTGTGGCATCAGTTCTTTTTACATTGCCCTTGGCAGCTGTTGTCCCCTTCCTGCCCTTAGCAGATGGTGGTGCCTCCTTGCTACTGCAAGCTGGTGTTCCCTTCCTTCCCCTTGCTGGCTGGTGTTCCCTCCTTCCCCTTGCTGGCTGGTGGTACCTTCCTCCCTTTGCTGGCTGGTGTCTCCTTCCTGCCCTTGCTAGCTGGTGGCCCCTTCTTGCCCTTGCAGGTGGTGCAGGCACACTGGCTGTGCTGACGGGTGCCTCCCTTGAGCCTCTCACACTTGCAGTAGCTGCATAAACTACAGTGGCCGTGGACTGGGTGGCTGAGGTGCTGGGCGGGGTTCTGGCCACCCTGGCCCGAAGTGAAGGACGGGGGAGGGGAGGGGCAGGAAATTGGTCAAGGGTGGAGAGGAAAAGCCTTTTAGGGACACTGAGGCTGGAAGAGGGTGAAGGTTTGGGAGTGGAGGAAGAGGGAGTTGTTGTAGGAGGTAAGGTGTCTGATGTGTTTGGGTGCAGGTCCAGGGGCTGAATGCTGTTGTGAGGTGGATGGCTGTTGGGTGTCTAAGTGCTTGTATTTGTGTACTTTGGGGGGGGGGCCCAGACACAGTGGGAGAGGGCACAGGGGACGTGTGCATGGATGTGGGGGTGGTGACTGCCAGTGAGGGGTGTGTTGTGATGGGTGTGCTGGTGATGGAGGTAGTGGATGAGGATGTAGTGCATGCAGGTGTGAGTGGAGACACTACTGGGAGAGAGGTGGAGGACGAGGAGGATGGGGACACAGTGGAGGCAGTGGATGTTGGTGTGTCTGCATCTGGATGGTGCTTGTGTGAGTGCCTGTGGGATGAAGTGTGGTGCTTGTGTTTGCCTGAGCCACTTCTGTGTGTTGATTTGGGTGCATGCAGGTCTGAAGGTGTGCTTGGGATAGGCTGGGGTTGAGGGGATTGGGACTGGGTAGAGGAAGTTGGAGGGGGAGGCTAGAGACAGGGACAATGGCTGCCATCAGGGAGGAGGGCAGAGCCTGGAATGCTCTATGTTGGACCGCCACGCCAGAGTGAATGCCCTCCAGGAATGCATTTGTTTGCTGAAAATGCCCTGCTAGACCCTGGATGGCACTCAGTATGGTTTACTGCCCAACAGAAAGGGATCTCAGGAGGTCAATAGCCTCCTCACTGGGGGCAGCGGGGCTGACTGGGGAAGGGCCTGAGGTGCCTGGGGCGAAGAAGATTCCCACTCTCCTGGTTGAGCGGGCACAGGAAACTTGCTGAGGGGCTACTGGGAGGGCGGTGCTGGTACGGGGTGGTGGCTGCACCTGTCGTTGGGATGGGCATAGAGGTGCCCGCCACCGCCAGGTAGCTTCCATCGGAGGAGGTGTCGCTGTCAGAACTGTCCCCTCCTCTATCCGTTGTGGTGCTCCCCTCGCCCTCTGTCCAACTGGTGCCCTCACCGTCAGTGGATTTGGCCTCCAGGCCCATGTGGAATGCAGCTCCCTCCATCGCCAGTGCCTCTGCTCCTCTGCCAGATGATGCTAATGGATACAAGGACAGGGTGACAAAACAAAAAGGGAGGGAGAGACACAGGATACACTTGGTCAATGCCAGCAACAACACTACCATTGGCGTACACAACTCACAGGGAACAGCCCTATGCACTAGGCCATGCACTACCAGTTACAATGCTAGTCACCAGGGCATGGGGTACAATGGGGTACAATGCCTAACACCATTAGCTGCACACCTGAAACCCACAGGACCCTGCCCAGTAGTAGATGCCCACTAGCATTATTGGGGTTGGAATGCATCTGAGCTTGGCCATCATGGAACCAACCCTGCCATTTTCGCCCAGGCCTAGGGGCACCCACAGACCCACATCCCCCACCAGGTAACACCTTAACGCGCACAAATTCATGAATCTGCATCTGTACTCACCCCCTTGTGGCTGCTGTGATGCCTTCAAGCGCCCATCCAACTCCGGATAGGCCACCGCCAGGATGCGGAACATCAGGGGGTCAGGGTACGACGGGCACCCTTTCCTCGTTGGGAGGCCAGCTCCAGCTGGGCCTCCGCCATCTTCCTTGCCCATCCTTGGTGCAGGTCCTCCCACCATTTGAGATAGTGGGTGCTCCGCCTGTCAAAGACCCCCAGGGTCCACACCTCCTTGGCAATGGCACGTCAAATACCCTTTTTCTGATGGGCGCTGACCTGCAGAAAAAGATACATGAGAAAAGGTATTAGTCATACCGTCCGGACTGTTATTCTCATGGCCCACCATATCCCTCTTATCCCCTTATGTACAGACATTGCCCACCAAACATGCAGCACTCTGCCCAGGACCCCTCAGCCCCTCCCACACAAGGGTTACACACACAGCACTCATACATTCATGCCCCACGCATCGTGCTCACAGTGTGCTCACCTGTTTGTCTGGAGGACCATAAAGTAAAGGGTACTGGGGTAGAACCCCATCCAGTAGTCTCTACAACTCCTCAGAAGTGAAGGCAGGGGCCCTTTCCCAAGACACTCGAGCGATGCTCGCTTCCAGACACAGATCACAGCAGCACTTGCAGTGTAGGTCTTCTCCTTTTGAAGATCAGGTAGCAAGTGAGTGAACAGATAGGAAATGACAGTCCCGTCCATGGTGGTGCGTACCGTCACCACCGGTGTACATCACCATTGGCTCCTGGAACCCTTAGGCCCCAATGATGAGCAATGATGTGTTGCACGGTGGTCGTTGACCGCCTCCCGCTACGGAGCACAATGTCAGCGGAATGACCTCATTTCCACTTGTCCCTCCTCACAGGTCAGGGGCCGCCATTTCATGGGGGGACAGGCCATGGCACCAAACTGCGTCACAGCTGACATAGACACATCAATGGACCCACACGTTCACATAAAGTTTCTGTAAAAAAATGCAAGGAATATTAATCTGAGTATATGTTTGAATATCACCATCTGCTCACCGTTTTTCATCCTAGGGATGAATAGGAGATGGAGACATACCCCTGTGTACAGATCACTGGTGGAGCTGGCGACAATGGAGGACAGGCACATTATCCTAACCTACAGACTTGATAGGGCCACAATCCAAGAGCTCTGTGCCTAATTGGAGCCAGACCTGATTTCAGCTATCCGCCACCCCACAGGAATCCCCCTCTAATGTAGGTCCTGTCAGTGCTCCATTTCTTGGCAAGTGGTTCCTTCCACGCGACAGTGGCCATTGCATAAGGGATGTCACAGCCTATGTTCTCAAACGTGCTGACCAGAGTGTTGTCTGCCCTGATGAAACACATGCGCAGCTACAGCGTTTTGCCCCAGGTGGAGGATTTGGCCACATTGAAGGCTGACTTCTCTGCACTGGGACAGATTCCCAACATAATTGGTGCAATTGATGGTACACATATTGCTTTTGGCCCACCCCGGAGAAATGAACAGGTGTTCAGAAATTGAAAGAGCTTCCACTCTCTGAATGGGTAGATTGTGTTCCTGGTGGGCCAGTACATCTCCCATGTCAATACAAAGTATCCTGGCTCTGTGCATGATGCCTTTATCTTGAGGAATAGCAGCATCCCATATGTGATGGCACAACTCCAGAGGCACAGGGTGTTGCTAATAGGTAAGCCCATGGTCCCCACCCAGTGTCTGTTGGTATATTGGTGTGGGTTTGGCCCTAAGGGTGAGTGTCTGGCTATCAGGTATCCATCGATATTTACAGGTGACTCTGGTTACACCAACCTCGCGTGGCTACTGACCCCAGTGAGGAATGCCAGGACAAGGGCAGAGGAACATTATAATGAGGCACATGGGCAAACAAGGAGGATCATTGAGTGCACCTTTGGCATTCTGAAGGCCAGATTCCGGTGCCTCTATCTGACAGGTGGATCCCTGTGCTACTCACCCAAGAAGGTGTGCCAGATCATCGTTGCATGTTGCACAACCTTGCCTTGAGACGCCAGGTGCCTTTTCTGCAGGAGGAGGAGGCTAGAGATGGTTGTGTGGCAGCGGTGGAGCGTGTGGACAGTGACGAAGAGGAGGCAGAGGAACAGGATGTGGACAACAGAACTATGATAATTCAACATTACTTCCAGTGACACACATTGTACATAGTAGCCTGATTTTCTAAACTCTATGGCCACTTTCTGTACCCTTTGGCAACTCTATTTTCAGATATCTGTGCCCCACTCTGACTCCTGGTGTTTTTACTGCTGCCCACTACAGGTCATACCTATGTATTTATAACTGTACATTTAAATTGCAATATTTACAGCTTGTTAAACCAATACATTTTTCAATCAATTGACATACTCCATACTTGTATTAGCTCCAAGGGTGATTATTTCTGTCATATTAAGTGTAGGGGGTATTGCAATGGGCTGGGTTGATTATGAAGGAATGTCCAGGATAGAGTCCAGTCTATTGGTAACACAGATGCATTGTCCAAGGGGGCATAGGGAGTGCGGCAATGGCAGTTCAAGGTGGACAGGGTGACAGAGTGGGACACAAGGGTGACAATCAGGAGAGTCTTATTTCCTGGCATGGGTCTTGGCAATGTTCTCTGGCTTCTGCCTGGATCGCAGGGACCTTTTGCATGGTGGTTCTCCTTCTGCAGGGGGAGGGGTGCTGTTGGCCTGTTGTTCCTGTGGTGGGGCCTCCTGCCCACTAGCCTCCTCTTCCTGATGTCATCCCTTGTTCTTGGGTGCTGTACCATGGCTTTGACCCTTTCCACGACTCTCCCCATTGCTCCATATTCCTAGCAATGGACATCTGCTACACCTGTGATCCGAATAGCTGTGGCTCTACCCGGATGATTTCCTCCACCATGACCCTTAGCTCCTCCTCTGAGAACCTGGGGTGCCTTTGGGGTGTCATCGTTTTTTGCCCACAATGCCACCTCAGTTTGGACCCAGCTACATGCAAATCAGTTTTGACCCTACTCCTCATTGGAACAATCCAACCCAAACTGCCAGGCCAGGTCCTCCCTGAACTGGAACACAAGCAATGTAGAACTAGTTTCACTCTAGCTAGGGCTCTGCAGGCAGATATAGGGCCTGATTATTGGAAAACCTGACCACCAGACTTGTGGTGAGGAGACCGTCATCGGGGTGAAACTGTCCCCACTAGCCCTATTACAACTTTTCCACTGGGCTGGGTGGCGGGAAAAGTGCAGCAGCATTGTTCTCGGCTCACAATTGAGCTGATGGCAATGCTGCCACACGCAGGGTGCACCAGCACCCTTGAAATGTACACTCCCTGCACATGGTGCTGGGCAGGGGAACCCCTGCACTGCCCATGCAGTGCTGCCCCCCCCCTGTAGCTGATTACAACCAGGACTGCCTTCAGCCAGTTGGGATCACTGATCCTGGCGGAGACAGCAGTAGGTTGGCGGGTCTGCCCGCCAAACCTGTAATGTGGCACTCAGACCACCACAGCCTGCGTGGTCCGACCACCAGCCTTCTAATCACGCCCATAGTTTGGTGCCTGTGGCGCAGAGAACACAGAACCCACATTTGGGCATACCCAGTGTATACTCAACATACTGTGAATGTCAGGGGCCCAGCGGTTACTTAACCATACCTATAACTGGTCAATTTCTATGGTTTTTAGAGTTTAAAAAGTTACGTTGTTACTGAGCATTTCATCCATTAATTATTATAACAATATCATAACTTTTAAAGTATAATTAACTGTGTTCTCTTGTCATCACAGTGTTGCGAGTTTAGTGACTGATACCATTGTTTGGTCATGGTGCATTAAAGAATTTAGAGTTATAATTAGAACCTTTGAATTTCAAATCTTTGTGCACTTTAAAATGTATTTTCCTAACTATAACTGAGTGTTAATCTTTGTTTTTTATTTTGAATTAAAACTTTTATGCATAAAGTATGAAGCTATATACATGTATGTGATAAGGTATCCATACTTATTCATGTGATATCTTTTTTTAATTCCAAAATAAACTTATATTACTTTCTAAAAGACACCACAATGTGTATGGGCTGTGCTCCTATGTACTAGTGTTAAGCTGTGCTTGTAGGCCATGTATTGTTACTTTCCAGGACAAATTTCAGCCTCAATGGATTTTGGCTTTTATGTTTGTGGTTCCTGTCTATATATGTGGGCTGTGTTGTAGCCCAAATAAAGCAACATTTTAATTAAACTATGTGTGTTTTACTGTGTATTTGATAATTAAAACACAAAAAGTAGTACTAAAAGAGGGCCTTTATAACGGAGTTGGAAATTGTATGTGTTAGACCTGTCAGCCTTAGTGTGGTCTTCCTCCCACCTTTTTGCCATTTGTTCTGGTCTTGTTTTTGCTGGCCTTAGGACATTCTGCACTTTACCACTGCTAACCAGTGCTATAGTCACTGTGCTCTCTCCTCTAAACCTGGTAATGTTGGCTTAATCCCATTTGGCATATTTAATTTACCTATACATCCCTAGTAATGTTGGACTACATGTACTGCATATCAAGAGGGCCTGTAAATGAAATGCTACCAGTGGGCCTGCAACATTGATTGTGCCACCCACTTAAATAGGCCTTTAAACATGTCTCAAGCCTGCCATTGCAGAGCCTGTGCAAACAGTTTTAAACTGCCATTTTGACCTGTTAAAATAAACCTTTTGCAAAGGCCCAAACCTTCATTTTTAATACATATAAGTCACCCATAGGGTAATCCCCGCACAACCCAGTGGGACGGGTACAATGTATTTAAAAATGAGGACATCTACAATTTGTACCTGTCCTGCTAGTGAAACTCTTAAATTAGTTTTTTACTACTGCAATGCCTATCTCTTCCATAGGATAACAGTGGGTTTGCACAATTACATTTTATCAGTGTAATTTCCAAATGGGAACAGGTGACCTTCATGTTTGGTGTCTCTGGAATCACAATTTAATCCTAATCTTATGGTAAAAATTGGATTTTAAATTGCAATTCTGAAAATGGCACTTTTAGAAAGTTGGCATTTTTTACCGAACTATAGCTGCCTTCCATATGTGGCTACTCCCAATGCAAAGCAGATGCTCAGGTAATAAAATTACTTAACAGTTTCTATGGGCAATACCATACTCTTTTTCTTAGTACTATTGATAGTCAGTGACTTTTTGTCACAATAATCCACAAAGTACTTTAGTAGCCTGTGGGTTGCATGTTCTGTACGCAACATCAATACTACTTTGTCTGCAAATACTAGTATTTGAACTGTGATCAACCAGAGACAGGACCAGAAGGGGGCCCAGCCCAGCACAGTGGTTTTCTGGCGGCTGTTTGTAGCACAGCGGGGATAGCCCCCCCTCCCCCCAATGTTGCACTCTGCAATCGCATCTCCTGGCACGTTGCCTGCTGGTCTCTGGAGCCTCTAGGGTCCTGATGGTCACCTTGACAAAGTTCCCCCAAAAGTGTTAGTCTACAGAGTCTCACTTGCCATAGCATCATGTGCAGCTAGAAACGTGCCACTATCATGGATTGGCGTCTTCATATTTAAGACTCCATAATTAATCACTACATGGCATCATGCCTATAGCTCCCCTCACATCACTGGTTTGCACTAGCACACCCCACGGAGCACAACTTCAGAAAGAGTACCATAGGGTTGTGATTGCTCTCCACTCTGTTGATACTGGCCAAATCACAGAAACACTCCCAGGCCTCTATATTGACAATTATATGATTGATCAATGATAGGCTCCTTCTGTTGTCAAAAGTCACCATAGCAGTGCTGTATGAGGCAGTACGACCATTGACAAATGCAACCAATAGTTTATCAGGAAGTCAGTGACTGCATCAGCCTTCTTGGTTGATTTAAAACAGCTCTTAGTTGTTTTGGGGTTAACCAAACAATGTTCCTCCATTAAGACCTCACTATCATTAATAGCATCAGAAGGTTCTGTATTAAAGTCTCCACAGATCACTATCAAATGCTTCTCTCCCCAATCAGCCTGTGATCAGTCACATCCTCTCTGACGCTTTCAATATGAGAAGTAAAATTCCCCCACCTGAATCTCTGGAAACCATCCAGGCAGAATGTACACATTCAATATAATAACCACCCCACCCTTAGGGCCCGCAAACCAGAGCGTCACGCGCTGCATATTAGATGACGTGGATGGTGGTCCTATTTCCTCTAACTTGCATTTCAGTTTGCACTCATACTGACAGCCCTCCTGAAGACCGCTCCTTCCTAAAGCGGGTAGTCAGAGAACTAATACCCAATAATCCTATTATAGAGATTTCATCAAGGGCCCAGGTTTTTTGGAAACAACATTTAGCAAACTGGCCAATTAGTTTGCGCCAATCCTCAGCCGCCATTTTGCTAGCCAGGCCCACAACGTTCCATGACAAAATATGGAAAAGCTCACTGCCAGCGCAGCCCAAATGGTGGCTTTAGATTGGCCTTTTACAATTGTGGTAGCATCCTAAGAGGATGGGCCCATCCATAGTCAGACTCCCCTCTAGAGGGTGCTCTGGAACCACTGGCCAATGCTGCCATTATCCAGGACCAGTCCTTAAAGTTGTTCTCAACCTTCTTTGTACCAGGTTTGAAGAGCTTGGTTGTCCTGCCCCTATTACTCATGGTGATACACAGATTGCAGTGGACTACTCAGCCAGTAGTCAGAAATTGCTACCTTTCCTGCTGGTCTGAGAATAGAAAGAATCTCAGATCTGGGGTGGCCCACGTGCTGCCTGTACAGCCCTTTTAGGGCTACCTGAACAGCCCTTTTAGTTCTACCTCTTCTCAACTAAAAAATTTGCAGGGTAAAACATCTACCCCCATAATATGAAAGTCATTTATGTGAGCACCAGTCTGGTGATAGCAAGCAATGTGAACTCAACATTAGAAGAAGTAGAACAAAAAGAAGAAATTGAAGGGTGGGCATTATTCCCTTGTGATCCTGCACCCAGTTGCTTGTTCACTAATTTCACTATCTTCATATCATCAGATGAAACCACTGTTAGCTCAGGTATTGCATAGAAAAAAGCTAGCAATCTCTATTGCTTTCGGGGATTACCTGCGCCAACGTCCGGGAAAAGATCAATAAATTCCAGATAGCAGTCAGCCATTTTTTTGTTTGAGTGTAGCAGTTGTAATATCAGGTGCAGAATCTTTGTTTGCAATATAGCCTTCTGCGCTGTCACCTGAACTACCAAATATCAAAGCAAAGTGATTAAGGCTGGGAGGCAACTCAGTTTCCTTGGTGGAACAAACACCTGCACTCCCAGGCTGGGCAGCGGCTGGGCCCTACACTGGAGACATGACACTGTGTGGCTCAGTTACCAAAAACGGCCACAGCACCTTAACAGCTCTTTTCTAGGACCACTTTTCTTCTTGAGTTTTCTTTTTCTTTTAGGCAGCAATGAATGTTTTTCTTCTCTATTCAAGTTACGTAGGCTTTGGCTGGCCATCCACTCGCTGTGGAGGTGGATTGGTCTCACTGAGCAGTATATTGTTTACGTTGGTTAAATCATTTAAATCTCTAGTAAGATGGTGGGAATTAGGATCACAGCCATAAGTAACAATATTTTTACTCAAATATGTGGCTATTTGGAATGTTAGAAGTTCAAGATGATCATATTGTCATAGTCTTCATCAAACACTGGGGAAAACAAATCAATTGGATTGTGAAAAAGCCCAATGATGCTGTGCAAGTCTAGTTGTTGACATATCTATCTAAATAACGTGGTATATAAAAAAGCATACAAAGCAGCTAGACTTAGAGTGGATTTCTTCCAAATGTCAACAACAGTGTGAGGAGACATAGGCCCTCATTACAACCCTGGTGGTAAATCCCGCTTACCGCCGTGCAGAAGACCCCCAACACACTGCTGCAGTGGTGGAATTCCGCTACAGCTATTACGACCCACAGCTCGGAATCCGCCAAAATCCAGACACCCACACAAGTCCGCCACACCAAAGGTCAGTGATAAACTGGCGATAACAAAACCTCCCCCGTCACGCCAACAGGAATACGCCCACACTATCACGACCCACGAATCCACGCGGCGGTCTTTCAACTGCGGTAATCCATTGGCGGTACACACCGCCACGCTCAAAATACACACACATATACAAAACACAACCACATTGGACAATACGAAATACACACACCTGATACACATACACACACCACTCCCACACACCCAATCCAATATAAAACACACACCCACATCACCCACAAACCCTTACGACCAGAATTGCGATAGAAGGCCAGAGAGAGACACCACCAGAAACAACACTAGCATCTGCAGGCACACAACATCATCACTCACACAACATCCACGAACCTCAGACAACACACATGAACACATCCCCTCACACATCACAACCGACACCACCTCACACGTCACCCACACCACATCATGGCACCTCAACGACACCCCAGGTTCTCTGAGGAGGAGCTCAGGGTCATGGTGGAGGAAATTGTCCGGGTAGAGCCACAGCTATTCGGATCACAGGTGAGGCACACCTCCATTGCTAGGAAGATGGAGCTATGGCGCAGAATCGTCGACAGGGTCAACGCAGTGGGACAGCACCCCAGAACACGGGATGACAGGAAGAGGTGGAACGACCTATGGGGGAAGGTGCGTTCCGGGGTCTCCAGACACCAGATTGCAGTACAGAGGACTGGCGGACCCCCACCTCCTCCCCCACAACTAACAACATAGGAGGAGCAAGTATTGGCAATACTGCATCCTGAGGGCCTCACAGGAGTAGCAGGAGGAATGGACTCTGGTAAGGCAACTCTTAACTATTATATCCCCCACCGTACCTGCATGCCATCACATACCCCCACCCTCACCCCCATCCCTCCAACACCTCACATATGTCCCCCTATCACAACCCACACATCCCAACACCAAGCCCTGCATGCAACACCAAAGCATGGACACCCATCACCAAAGCATGTCCACTACAGATACCCACACAGACCCCAAACCAAATGCACACAAGGACCTAGACAAGAATGCAAGCACTAAGGTACAGGGTCACTCACCCATTGCACACAATGGCACACACAGATGCAATGATCATGCCTTTACACCCCTGCAGGACCCCTACCCACCGTCACCGGACAGGAGGTTCCAGACATGTCCAGTCCCTCCACAGAAGAGGCCCACAGTGATGACAGCAGCTGTGCACAACTGGATCAAGATGACCAGCCCAGCCCATCTGGGACCTCGGAACAGTTGGTTCCCCTGACACAGTCACAAGCCACCACAGAGCCTCCCCCATCAGGAAACACTAGCACAGCACCCACCCAGCGGGTCCATCCCTCTGTCCCCAGGACACGTCAAGCAGCAGTGTGTCCACCACTACAGGGAACCCAGGCAAACCCACCACCCCAAGAAAATCAGGGACCTGGGGGCAGTGGCAGTGGGCACACGGTTCAGGGGACAGAGGAACAGGAAAACAGGGGAACTGGGAGGACTGCTGTGTGACAGGCCCAGGGTACCCACTCTCCACGAGGCCCTCCCCAACATCATGGGAGAGAACCATAATTCCCAGGAGACTATGGCAACGGTACTGGCCAATTTTCAGGAGACCCAGCGACTGCAGGAAGAACTCAAGTCCATCAACACCACCCTGGTCACCATTGTAGGGGTGCTGCAGGACCTTGTCAACACCAGGAGGGACACTGTGGCACAACAAGGGCCCCTGACACTAGCCTGGATGATGAACAGCCCACCACCTCTGCCGGCACTAGTGGACAGAAGGCACCGCCACAGGACAACGACACCAGCACCCCAACCCCTGCAGATGGAGAGACACCCCGCAAACGGTCCCTGAGATCCAGGAACAAGACAGAGAACATTGCCAAGACCCCCACCAGGAAATGAGACCCCCCTGAATGCCATCCTTGTGTCCCACTTTGTCACCCTGTCCATCCTTCAACTGCCCTTGCTCCACTTCCTATGCCCCTTTGGACAATGCACCTGTGAAACAAATAGACTGGACTCTGCCATGGACATTCCTCCACCATCACCCCTGACCAATTTACAACCCCCTCCACTTATTTGCACAAAAATAAACACACATCAATAACAAAACAATCTGGAGTCAGTCTGTGCTTTCACAAATCTGTAATTGCAATAACTATGGAATGTAGCAATGTCAATTTAAATGTCAACCTACCGATGTAACACAGCTCTAGTCCATGAGGTAATATAGCAGAGGTCACAAAGTGGGACCCACATCTGTTAAATGGAAAGGCAAAGTGACAAGTCAGGGTCCATACACTGGGTGAAAATTACAGACTTATGATAGGTCAAACAATAGTATGAGATGTGGGAGGCAGTGATATTTTCTTACCTGTGTCTCACTGGAAGTATTGCTGGATAACGTTGTTTATGTTGTCAATATCCTCTTTTTCAGTCTCCTCTTCTTCACTGTCCACAGGCTCCACAGCTGCCACAAGACCTCCAGCTGGACCATCCTCCTGCAGAAAAGGCACTTGTAGTGGCAAAGCCAGGTTGTGCAGCATACAGCAGGCCACGATGATCTGGCACACCTTCTTTAGTGAGCAGTAGAGAGAACCACCTGTCATATGGAGGCACCGGAACATGGCCTTCAGTAGGCCGAAGGTTCTTTCTATAATCCTCCTAGTTCGCCCTTGTGCCTCATTGTAGCGTTCCTCATCCCTTGTCCTGGGATTTCTCACTGGGGTCGGTAGCCATGACAGGTTGGGGTAACCAGAGTCACCTGAAAATATTGAGGGATAACTGTTAGACACACACCAACCCGTAGGGCCAACCCCAGACCCAGACAACTATTCAAAGGGTATAGGGTCCTTGTCCTCATCTATTAGCCACACACGGTGCCTCTGGAGTTGACCCATTACATAAGGGATAGTGCTATTCCTCAGAATGTAAGCGTCATGCACTGAGCCAGGAAACTTGGCATTCACATGGGAGATGTACTGGTCGGCCAAACACACCATCTGCACATTCATAGAATGGTAGCTCTTCCGGTTTGTGTACACCTGTTCACTCCTGCGGGGGGTACCAAGGCCACATGTGTCCCATCACTGGCACCTATGATGTTGGGGATATGTCCCAGGGCATAGAAGTCACCTTTCACTGCAGGCAAATCCTCCACCTGAGGGAAAATGATGTAGCTGCGCATGTGTTTCAGCAGGGCAGACAATACTCTGGACAACACGTTAGAGAACATTGGCTGGGACATCCCTGATGCAATGGCCACTGTGGTTTGAAAAGATCCACTTGCCAGGAAACGGAGTACTGACAGGACCTGCACTCGAGGGGGGGTCCCTGTGGGATGGCGGATAGCTGACATCAGGTCTGGCTCCAACTGGGCACACAGTTCATCGATTGTTGCACGATCAAATCTGTAGGTGACTATTATCTGTCTCTCTTTCATTGTCGACAGGTCCACCAGCGGTCTGTACGTCAGAGGATGCCGCCATCTCCTCATCTGCCCCAGCGGACGTGCCCTATGGACGAGAACAGCGAGCAGAGAGTCAGCCAACACTGAGGTATTACAAAATCTCATTACCACACATTTATTAATCCGCAATGTGCCTTTTACTGTCTGTATGCAAGGCTTAGATAGGTGTGACGCAGTTATTATTAATGCAATGTGGCACCCTGAAATGGCGGCTGCCTGACCTGTAAGGTGGGACAAGGGTATATGAGGTAACTGCGCTGGCGTTCAACACCGTCACGGTAGGTGGTCAAAGACCGCAGCGCAAATCTGCATTGGTTAACATTGGGCCCTGTGGGTCCCAAGAGCCACTGACGATGTACGCCGGCGGTGACGGTATGCACCGCCGCGGACGTGACCGCCATTTTCTGTCTGTTCACTCACTTTATACCTGACCTTCGACAGGAGAGGACCTATACTGCAAGTGCTGCTGAGACCTGGGTCTGGAAGCGACGATGGCTCATGTGTCTGGGGAAAGGGCCCTTGCCTTCACTTCGGAGGAGTTGGAGAAGTTAAGGGATGGGGTCCTCCCCCAGTACACGCTACTCTACGGTCCTCCAGACAAACAGGTGAGTACACTGTGAGCATGCTGCATGGGCAATGCCTGTTTGGAGTGGTGTGGCTGGAAGATACATGGGGGGGACTGAGGCCTGCATGAGCGGACGGTGAGTGTCTGTGCGTCAGGGCAAGGGTGGGAACGTGGCCCAATGAGTATTACGGTCTGGACGGGTAAAGATTATGTTTTTCCCCTGTACTATTCCTCTAGGTCAGCGCCCACCAGAAGAAGGATATTTGGCATGCCATCGCCAAGGACGTCCGGACCCTGGGGGTCCACCACAGACAGAGCACCCACTGCCGGAAAAGATGGGAGGACATTTGCCGCTGGAGCAAGAAGACGGCGAAGGCCCAGCTGGGGATGGCCTCCCAACATGGGAGGGGTGCCTGTCGCACCATGACACCCCTGATGTTCTGGATCCTGGCGGTGGCATATCCGGAGTTGGATGGGTGCTTGAGGGCATCACAGCAGCCACAAGGGGGTGAGTACAGTTACAGTCCTCTGACGCTGCGTGCATTACGAGGTGTCTGGGTAGGGGAGGTGGGCAGTAGGTTCCCCTAGGCCAGGGCGAGCTTGGTAGGCAAGGTCCCTTGTGAGGCAGGCCCAGTGTCACCACAACCCCACTAGTGGTTAGTGCCATCTACACCTAGTCAGGCTCCTGTGACTTCCATGTCCAATTGGGCATAGGCCTTCTACCCCATGGCCCTGTGAATAATCTAGGAACTATAAGTGCATGGCATAGTGCAGAGATCTGCTGTGTCTGGTAGTGTCTGCCAACGGTAGTGGTGTTGAATGCACTGAACATGTCTTTCTTCTGTCTTCTCCCCCTTTTTGTGGTCTCCCTGTTCTTGTGTGCAATAGCATCATCAGACGGAGGAGCAGTGGCACCGGAGCAGGAGGGAGCTGCATCCCACTTGGCCCTGGAGAGCAAAACAATGGAGTCTGAAGCCACCAGTGGGACGGAGGGTGAGGGGAGCTCCACAGCGGGGACAGGAGCAGAGACTAGCGACAGTGGCTCCTCCTCTGATGGGAGCTCCCTTGCGTTGGCGGGCCCCTCTGTGCCCCTGCATCTACAGGTACAGCCGCCAATCCCCCTACCAGCACTGCCCTCCCAGCAGCCCCTCAGCGTGTGTCCCGTGCCCGCTCACCTAGGAGGGTGGGCATCTCCTTCGGCCCAGGCACCTCAGGCCCTGCCCCAGTCAGCCCTGCTGCCCTCAGTGAGGAGGCTATTGACCTCCTCGGATCCCTCACTGTTGGGCAATCTACCATTCTGAATGCCATCCAGGGTGTTGAGAGGCATTTGCAACAAACAAATGGATACCTGGAGGGCATTCATTCTGGCCAGGCAGACCAACAGAGAGTATTTCAGGCTCTGGCCTCAGCACTGATGGCAGCCATTGTCCCTGTGTCTAGCCTCCCCCCTCCAACTTCCTCCACCCACACCCAATCCCCTGTACCTCAACCTATCCCAAGCACACCATCAGACCAGCATGCACACACATCAACACACAAGGGCGGCTCAGGCAAACATAAGCACCACACATCCCACAGGCACTCACACAAGCATCATACCCATGCAGACATACCAACATCCACTGCCTCCATTGTGTCCCCCTCCCCCACGTCTCCCTCCTCCCTCCCAGTCTCGTCTCCACTCACACCTGCATGCACTACATCTTCATCCACTACCTCCATCACCAGCACGCCCATCACCACACGCCGCTCACATGCACTCCCACTACCATTCACACATCCCCAGTGTCCTCTCCCAGTATGTCAGTGAGCCCTCCTCCCAAAGTACACAAACTCAGCCATCCACCTCACAACAGCCTCCAGCCCATGCACCTTCACCCAAATCCAGCAGACGTACACCTTCTACAACCACTACCTATTCCTCCACTCCCAAACCCCCTCCATCTACCCGTCATAGTGTGTCTAAAAAACTTTTTCTGGCTAATATTGACCTCTTCCCTACACCTCCCCTCCCTGTCCGTCCCCTAGGGCCAGGCTTTCAAGGTCCCAACCCAGCACCTCAGCCACCACATCCCCAAGCACAGTGGTGCCAGCAACTGCGGGCTATTGGAGTGCGCCAACCATCAGGGCTGCCAGTGTGCCACGGAGCGAGGGCAAGGACATTCCGCCACCTGCAAAACTAAAAAAGTTGCCCACATCCCAGAGGGAGAAGCAGAG
Source organism: Pleurodeles waltl (assembly GCF_031143425.1). Lineage (NCBI taxonomy): Eukaryota > Metazoa > Chordata > Amphibia > Caudata > Salamandridae > Pleurodeles > Pleurodeles waltl. The sequence continues at coordinate 837,956,270 of NC_090437.1, forward strand.
AACACCTGCCACCAAGGGCTCAGGGAAAACGAAAGGCGATAGTGCCAAGACAGCTGCGCCATCATCCAGGATGGGGAAGGGCCAGAAACTGAAGGGCAGGTCAGGAGAGGGCATGGTGGCACCGACTGAGGAACCAGTGTCACACCATCTGTCCACATCAATGCCAACCTGTACGGCGGAGAAGACCGGCACCTGCACCACCACAGAGCCCGCCGCCAGCACCGCCGCCACAGAGCCCGCAGCCAGCACCGCTGCCACAGAGCCCGCTGCCAGCACCACTCTCATGGAGCCCGCCACCTGCACCGCCGCCACAGAGCCCGCCACCAGCACCGCCGCCACAGAGCCCGCTGCCAGCACTGCCGCCACAGAGCCCGCTGCTAGCACCGCCGTGACTGACACCGCCACAAGCACCGCCAGTGGCCCACGACATCCTGAGCCAGTGGCATCACCCCAGACATGGCTGCCATCCCCAGTGGTCATTCGTCCGATGAAGCACTGTGGGCACCAAGCCCCCTCCAGAACCAGTGGAGTATCACATCCACTACCTCAGTCCTTGGCAGGATGAAGCACTCTGGGCACAAAGCCCCCTCTAGAACCAGTAGAGTATCACATCCACTACCTCAGTCCTTGGCAGGATGAAGCACTCTGGGCCCAAAGCCCCCTCCAGAACCAGTGGAGTATCACATCCACTAACTCAGTCCTTGGCAGGATGAAGCACTGTGGGCACAAAGCCCCCTCCAGAACCAGAGGAGTATCACATCCACTACCTCAGTCCTTGGCAGGATGAAGCACTCTGGGCACACAGCCCTCTCCAGAACCAGTGGAGAAAGGCATCCACTTGTGATACTGTGGCTTAGCACTCCCCAGGATAAAGCAGTGAGCAAACCACCTACTGAAAAGACTTGAGAGACTGTGGCTTTGCACTCCCCAGGATAAAGCAGTGGGCAAACCACCCACTGGAGAGACTTGAGAGAGTGTGGCTTTGCACTCCTCAGGATAAAGCAGTGGGCAAACCACCCACTGGAGAGACTTGAGAAACTGTGGCTTTGCACTCCCCAGGATACATCAATGGGCATGGATCCCCCTCGTGGAGCAGTGGCGTTGTGCCTTCATCAGGCTGAGCCCCCCTCCCCCTGAGGTGCCTGTTTATTTTCCATCTGATGCCCCTCCAGTGTTCTCTCTGTTTGGAGTCAGGTATCTAGTGTGGGCCTCGCCCATTCATTTTGGGCCCAGTGGTCCACGGACAATGATTTGTGCAGTATCCGGACTTGTGTAGTTGGTGTACATAATTGTATATACTGTATTTATAGTTTTTACTACTGGATTTTTATTGATTACAATCGTTCAAATCAATTCCTTTTGTCCTTGCATTATTGAAGGAGGGTTGGGGGGGTGTATATGTAATGTTGCAGCATGTATTTGTGTGTCTGGTGTTGTGGGTGAGGGTGGGGGTAGGGGCGTTGCGTGTTGCGTGTGTGTGTCACTCTCTTTTCCCTCCCCCCTCCCTTGTGTTGTAGGTGCAGTACTCACCGTGGTCGTCGCCGCCGTCTCTGGAGCTCCTGATAGAGGAGCAGGAAGACGATCACCGGAAGGATCTGCAGGTCTGGCTCCATGGCGTCCTGGTTCCTCGTGGGGTGCGGAGAGGTGAGTGATTTCCCCTTCTGTGTACTGTTTCCGCTGTGTTTTTGATCGCGTTGGTTCCACCCTGGAAAAGGTTGCGGATTGGCATCTTGTGATAGGGTGGGCGGTACATTGCCTTCCGCCTGTCTGTTGGCGGTTACCGCCGCGCTGTTTGTTTGTACCGCCGTGGCGGTCAGAGTTTTAAAGTGGCTGTCTATGTTGGCAGTTTCCGTCGTCGTCATAATTCAATTTTTTTTTCCGCCGGCCTGTTGGCGGTGTTACCAATGCTTTAACACCGACCGCAAGTGTTGTGATGCGGGCCATAATGATATATCTAATGAAATATATTACTCCAAGTGTAAATTTTCTTTCTGGATTTATTACAATGGAAGCAGTATGAATTAGGAATTTTGGTGTAAAATTTAGAGCTAGATGTCTTGCAATAATTTGGTAGTCTGTGCCTAAAAATTAGTATTATATCATCACATTGCATCCAACCTGTGCTGTTTTTAAGTAGATGGTATAATATCTTGATGCTGCAGTTTCCCTGTGATGAAAAATAATAGCTGTACAAGTTAAAGTGTGACCTGAAATAGAAATATGAAAGACAAACATTTAGCACTCGAGGTGTTAGAAATGGGTTCTTTGGTTGGCAGTAAGGTTACCCCCTGTCCAATCAAGGACCCTCACTCTAGTCAGGGTAAAGGAGAATCTCCCTCAGCCTAACTCCTGCTCACCCCCTTGGTAGCTTGGCATGAGCAGGCAGGCTTAATTTCTGTGGGAGACTGGCCTGGTTTGTAGTGGGTACCTTGGGTACTTACGCCTTATACCAGGTCCAGTTTTCCCTTATTAGTGAAGTAGTAGTGTTCTAGCAGGTTAGGCTGATAGAGGTAGCTATAGCAGAGCAGCTCAGGCTGATCTAGGAGACATGCAAAGCTCACGCTATACCACTTAGTTACACAGTACTTATAAACAAGTAAAGACAATACTCAGTGTTACCAAAAATAAAGGTATTTATTTATTTGGGTGACACAGTACCAAAAATATCTTCAAGGCAATACTCCTTCTGGAGGTAAGTATTATACACAATATATACACTAGACACCAACATTAAATAAATAGTCATAGAACATGCAAACAATAGGAAATGCTATAGAATGCAATGGGAGAAAATGGGTCTAGGGGCAACACAAACCATATACTAAGAAAGTGGAATGCGAATCACGACTTCCCCCCTAGACAAGTGTAGTGTGTGAAGAATCTCTGGGAGAATAAGAATGCAGTAAAGGTAAGTAAATTACCCCACCCCAGTGCCCAGAAAAGCAGGAGTAAAGTACTGCAAGTTTCCTTAGGACACACTGCACCTCGTGAATGTGATTTTGCAGCAACCAACCAAGTCTGCAAAGAACAACTGCTGAATTCCTGGACCTGAAGACCTGCAAAGGAAGGGGACCATGTCCAGAAGTCGAAAGAAGTTCCCGGAAGGACAGGAGCCCCTGCCAACCCAGAAGAGGATGCAAAAAAAGAGTCCCTGGTTAGTAAAAGACTGCAGGAATGCACCATAGGAAGATGCCAGTGGGTTCCTGCATGATGCAAAGAATGTCCCACAACGTGAAGATTGTTTCAGACGTAATTTCGTGTTGGAAGTCGCCAACAAGCCTTGGCTATGACAAAAGTGAGTTTTCCATCAACATGGCACTGGATGGAACCAGAAGGGACCTGGGGGCCTCAACTCTGTGTGAGGAGGAAGAGGGGGCTCGCACCACTTTAGAGAGCCCTCAGGATGCCAGCCATCACCCCCGGGAGTCACAGGACATGGGGACAAAGGAGATGTAAAATGCAGTTGATGCGCACAACAAAGGAAGGTCCCATGCCGCTGGAGAACAACTCAGTGAGTTGAGCATCACAGGATGGAGTGCTGGGGACCTGGGCCAGGCTGTGCATGAATACATTTTGCAAATAGTACACAGAGGCCTCAGGAGGTGAAGAAGATGCAGTATATAGGGGTATCATCGCTCTCAGGGAAGGCAAGGTCTTACCTTCTCCAAATTGCGTCAGCAGGACCTCAAGACAGTCTATGTTGAAGATATCTACCCTCTGTGTCCTTAGGAGCAGGCTCGTCACTGTGAGAGGGGTCCAAGGGTACCAGTCATCGTCTTGGAAGGTGCCTGCTTGGAGCAGGGGAGTGACTCCATCACTCCACAGGAGATTTCTTTGGCCCTTCTGGTGCAGGATGAAGACTGGGAGACCCCAGAGCATGCACACCATGAAAACTGTTGCAGTTGCTGACTTGGAGCTGAGGTTGCAGAAGAAATGTATCTCTTGTGAATACTTTGTTGCAGTTACAGCGTTTCTTGGAGCAGGCTGCAGTTGATCTGAGATTAGAGGATGCCAAGGAGTCCTGAAGGAAACTTGCATGTAGAAGCTGAAGAGAACCCATGGGAGAGACCCTAAATAGCCCTGAGAGGGGCATTGGATACCTTATCAGGAGGAATCTCTGATCTCACCTGCTGGCACTGGCCACTCAGAGGCCTCCAGAGTGCCCCCACACCTTGCAAAGCAAGATGGCTGAAGTCTGGGACACACTGGAGGAGCTCTGTGCACCACCAATAGGGTGGTGATGGACAGGGGAGTAGTCACTCCCCTTTCCTTTGTCCAGTTTGCCGCCAGAGCAGGGGAGAAGGGGTACCTGAACCGATGTAGAATGGCTTATGCAAGGAGGGCACCATCTGTGCCCTTCAAAGCATTTCCAGAGGCTGGGGGAGGCTAAACCTCCCCATCCTGTAACACCTATTTCCAAAGGGAGAGGGTGAAACACCCTGCTCTCAGAGGAAATGCTGTGTTCTGCCTTCCTGGGACTGGGCTGCCCAGACTCCAGGAGGGTATAACCCTGTCTGTGAGGTGGCAGCAGCTGGAGCTGCAGCGCAAGCCTCAGAGAGCTGGTTTGGCAGTCCTGGTGGTCCATGGTGAAGCCCCCAGGATGCATGGAATTGGCTCCCCAATACCACATTTGCAATGGGGGGACAATTCCATGATCTTAGACATGTTACATGGCTATATTCGGAGTCACCGTTGAGAAGCTACATGTTGTCATGCCGCGGAGGCCCACGGCATCTCCCGCTTGGGCCACAGTGGGGGCCGCGGTCCATTTTTCGGGTCACGGGGCCTGCCACAGACCTTTTTCTGGCCACGCTCTGTTCTCTTTGCCGCGGCGAGTTCGGAGGCCCAGGATTGGGCGTCGGTCCTCATCGCGCACAATGCACACCGCGGGTGTTGTCGTAAGTTGCCCGTGCCACCCCGACCCTGCCACTTACCTGGTGCCCCATTCTAAGGCCTTCTCTTTTTCCTTCCTCTCGCTTTCTCCTTTCTTTTTCCCTGCATGCATATGTTTCCCTCATTACAATGGTGCCTTTTCCTATCTGGTTCTATAGTCCCTTTCCCAATCCAAGATGAACGTTTTACTTCTTCCTGTTTGTCACTTCCTGTCAAGGGGTAAATAAGGGGATTGATTCTTCTTCTCTTTGCATTGCAACACTTCTCCTGTGGTGGTCATGCTCCAGCTGGTCTTCTATTGGATTCCAGTTTTTGCTCCTGTTTTTCCTCTGTCCTTCCTGTGATATTTGTGGCATCAAAGTTCTGATCTACTTGTTCCAGGGAGTTCCCGTCTGGAGGTTTTTTCCCTACAGGGTTTTTCCTCTGGGACTCCTTCAGCCTGTATCGCTGACTTTAAGCAAATTTTTGAATGTCCTAGACTTTAATCTTCAGCAGAAGAAGCCTTATGTGACATCCAACAAGGGAGTCAGGACGTCTTACAATATATCACACGGTTTAGACAACTGGAAGCTGAACCTTCTTGGGTAGAACGTGCCCTTGTTACTCTTTATCGAAGAGGTTTTCGGGATGAAATCAAAGATGAATTAGTGCATTTCGCTAGAGTGTAGGACCTCAAGAGTTTGATGGACTTGACTCTTGCCATAGAATACCGTCTTAACGACCGTAGGATGGAGAAGAAAAAGAGCTGTATACCACCACATTCAGTAACCTCACGTCCTATTCCTCATCGTTCTGAGGAGACTCATCCTGAATCTAAAGGAACTACAGACGAGAAACCTATGCAAATTGACATGGCCCGTGGACCGTTATCGACTAGTGAGCGTGAAACTAGACGAAGAAAAGGACTATGGGGGTTATTACAACTTTGGAGGAGGTGTTAATCCGTCCCAAAACTGACGGTAAAGTGACGGATATACCACCAGCCGTATTACGAGTTCCATAGGATATAATGGACTCGTAATACGGCTGGTGGTATATCTGTCATTTTACCGTCACTTTTGGGACGGATTAACACCTCCTCCAAAGTTGTAATAACCCCCTATGTCTATATTGAGCTGCTTCCGGTCATCTAAGTCATACCTGCCCCGTTCATCTGTTCAAGCCCTTGGGAAACGCCAACTCCCATCCTCTGTGAGAAAGGAGAGGACAGGATGTTCTGAGATACCTTCCATTTGTTCCTCCAGAGAAGAAGTAACAGCTCTTTTCCTTTTACCTATCACCTTACAATTAGCCGATGGCCGAGAAGAAAGAGCGTTAGCCTTATTGAATTGTGAGGCCAGTGGTATCTACTTAGATGAAACAGGCTTTGGAAAGAAAAATCCCTCGGGTACCCAAGGACATACCAGAGCAAGTTCATACAGTGGATGGTTCTCTTTTAGCCTCTAGACCTGTTATTAATACCATTACTACCTTGTGTTTACAATTCGGGAAACATCAGGAATATGTTTCTTTCAATCGGATTTCTTCACCAAATCACGTCATGATTCCAGGTATTCAATGGCTAACCCGGCACAATCCCTATATTAATTGGGAAACTAGAACCATTTCACATTCCTCCCAATTTTGTCAACATCACTGTTATTTAGCAGGAACTTATTAGTCCCCGAAGAAAATGTTATTAACACCACCTAAAGTAAGCTGTTCCATTAACCTCCTTCAAGGAGTACCCAGTCATTATCTGGAATATGCAGACGTATTTCAAATACCTGATTAACCAGTGCTTCTGCCTCATAGAGAATATGACTGTGCCATTCCTTTGGAATCTGATGCTGTAGTTTCTTTCGGGAGAATGTATTCTCTTACCGAGCCTGAGAAGAAGACTCTCAAAGACTATCTAGAAGACAATATACAAAGTGGTCTGATTGCCCCTTCCTCTTCACCCGCCGGGGCTCTACTCCTTTTTGTATCGAAGAAGACGAAGGATTTACATCCTTGCATCCTTGCATAGACTTCCGCGGATTAAATAAGATCACTACTAAATATCACTATCCCCTGCCCCTCATTAAAAATATTTTAGAAGCCGCTGAGGAGCAAAGAGATTCACCAAATTAGATCTTGGGGGAGCCTACCATCTTTTAAGGATAAAAGAGGGTGATGAATGGAAGACTGCCTTCAGAACTCCTTTTGGCCATTTTGAGTATCCGGTAATGCCCTTTGGGCTAATTAATGCTCTGTCCATATTTCAGAGATTTATGGACGCTATCTTTTCTGACCTTTTACACCAATCTGTGGTTGTTTATTTGGATGATATTCTTATATTCTCCACTCGCCCAGAACAACACACTAAACATGTATTCCAAGTACTAGAAAGGCTTAGGCAACATCATCTATTCTGCAAACCAGAAAAATGTGAGTTTGATCAGACTGAAGTGAAATACTTGGGGTATCATATCAACCAAATAGGTATTGCTATGGACTCAGACAAGGTCCAAGCCATTCTGCATTGGCCATCCCCCTCCTCCATTAAAGAAACCCGGTGTTTTCTAGGATTTGCCAATTTCTATCGTCAATTCATAGCTGATTTCGCCCAGAAGACCAGTCATATCACGCAAAGTCTTAAGAAAGAAAATCTACAGAAAGGTTTTTGTTGGACCAAAGATGTGGAAACTGCATTTCAATCACTGAAACATGCCTTCACTCAAGCTCCCATCTTACAGCATCCAGATACCACCAAACAATTAATTGTTGTCACTGATGCCTCAGAAAAGGCAATAGGGGCCGCTTTACTGCAAAAACAAAGTGATGATGGGTTAGAACATCCCGTAATCTACCTTTCCCTCACACTGTCTGACTTTGAACGTAGTTAGTCAGTGTTAGAAAGAGAACTGCTTGCCTTGAAGACGGCTTGTACGGAACGGAGACAATTTCTTATGGGATCTAAAGAACCCTTTGAAGCGAGGACCGATCACCGGAATTTGCAGTGTTTAAGAAACTTTCAATGCCTAAATAGTCGTCAAGCCAGATAGGCTTTCTTTTTCAGTCAATAGGACTTCCATATAACGAATATCTCTGGTTCCCAAAACATTTTGGCAGATGCCCTATCACAACGCTATCCTGAATGTAGTGATTCTACTACACAAAACTTAATTGAACCTGATAGAATCCTCAGGTTGGTACAATCCTTTCTTGACAAAGTTAAATCTGAGCATTCTAATCTCGATAATCTGATAATCTGAAATGAATAAATTACGTCCACAGTTACATAAGGATAAGGAATACTATTATCACAAGAAAGCATTGTTTCTGCTTACCAAAACAGTCCAAACAGAGGCCCTACGAATGTGCCACGATTCCCCAATCGCAGATCATCGCGGTATTAAAACCACCCAAGATTTCCTTCTACGCTCCTTTTGGTGGCCCATTCTTAAAGCAGACACTGAAAGCTATGTGACTTCTTGTCCTATCTGTGCGCAAGCAAAGACACCTCGTAATAGACCAGCAGGGTTGCTCCGTCCCTTACCTGTTCCACCGGCTCCGTGGCACACTATATCCACTGACTTCATGTGTTCTCTGCCTCCCTCAGCTGGGAATCGAGTAGTAATGGTGACAGTTGACTCATTCACTAAAGTGGTTCATTTCACTGCATTAAAGAAGTTTCCCACTGCAAAAGAATTAAGTCAAATCTTTATTCAGGAGATCTTTCAGCTTCATGGCCTCTCTCAAGTCATCGTCTCGGACCGTGGTTCCCAATGCATCTCACGCCTTTGGAAACAAATCTGTAGACGTGGCTCTGTCATCTGGCTTCCATCCTCAGACAAATGGACAGACAGAACGTCTAAACCAAGGTCTTGAACAATATCTATGTAGTTTCTGCAATGCTGTGCAAAGTAATTGGTCTATGTACTTACCACTTGCCGAATTTTCATATAACAATGCAGTGCATAGTGCCTCAAAGTTCTCTCCATTTTATTGCTCTTATGGGTTCCATCCTAAGGCCACCCCTGTTACACTCAGAGAATCATCTACATTCCCTGCCATCACAACGTTTGTTCGATGACTACGCACTATCCAATGTGTCATACATTCTAATCTTTAAACCACCAAAATACACATGAAAAGAATGTCTGACAAGAGACGTTGTGAGGCTTTGTCTTATCAAATCAATGAGAAAGTCTGGCTTTCCTCTAAATTCTTACCTCTCCGATGGTCCCAAAATAAGTTCAGACCCCGGTATTATGGTCCATTTCTGATTCTTCAAAGAATCAATCCCGTTCTGTTCGTCTTCGTTTGCCTCGGACTTGGAAAATACATCCTTTGTTTCATGTGTCTCAGCCTAAACCCTTTGTACCTGATCCTTTTTACAGACAATTCTCCTGTCCTCCTCCTCAATTGGTTGATGATGTGCCGGAACACGAGATCCAGAGGATCTGTGACTCTCGGTACTACCGTGGGCGTCTCCAGTATCCAATCCATTGGAAGGGCTATCCTATGAGTTAATGCTCCTGGGACGACACCTCTTCGGTTCATGGCCCTCTTGTGGTCCGTCGTTTTTTTCTATCTTTTCCCTCACAAACCTGGGGCCTCGGGGGGACCTACTATCATGCCACGGAGGACCATGGCATCTCCCGCTCGGGCCTCGGTGGGGGCCGCTGGACATTTTTCGGGTCATGCGGCCCGCCGCGGGCATTTTTTCTGGCTGCGCTCTGTTCTCTTTGCCATGGCAAGGCCGGAGCCCCAAGACTGAGCATCGGTCATTGCCGCACACAATGCACAGCACGAGTGTTGTCGTGGGGTGCCCGCGTCCCCCCTCGACCCTTCCACTTACCTGGTGCCCCATTCTAGGGCCTTCTCTTTTTCCTTCCTCTCTCCGGTGGATCCATATTTCTCTCTCCCAGCATAGCATTCTCCTTTCTTTTTCCCTACATGCATCTGTTTCCCTCATTACAATAGTGCCTTTTCCTATCTGGTTGTATAGCCCCTTTCCCAATCCAAGATGGCCGTTTTACTTCTTCCTGTTTGTCACTTCCTGTCAAGGGGTACATAAGGGGATTGATTCTTTTTCTCTTTGCGTTGCAACACTTCTCCTGTAGTGGTCACACTCTGGCTGGTCTTCTATTGGATTCTAGTTTTTGCTCCTGTTTTTCCTCTGTCCTTCCTGTGATATTCCTGGCATCAAACTTCTGATCATCTTGTGTTCTCCCTCTGCTCCAGGGAGTTCCTGTCTGGAGGTTTTTTCCCTATGGGGTTTTTCCTCTGGGACTCCTTCTGGAGGGCACAGACTGTGAGGGCGTACTACTGTCAGCAGCACTGTGGCTACCGGAAGGGGTTGCCCGTACCTCGGCCAGACAGGACTTCCAAGAACCAAGGCCGCACACCATCACCATCTGGCCTGGAGGGTAAGCCAAAGGCAAATCGTGACACATATGGGTATTGACCTATATGTAGGGCATGCGTGTAATGGTATCCCGTACTCCCAAAGTCCCGGGAAATGGCCCTGAACTAGGTGGGGGCACCTTTGCTAGTGCAAGGGTGGCCTCACACTTAGTAACTTTGCACCTAACCTTCAGGAAGTGAAGGTTAGACATATAGGTGACATATAAGTTACTTAAGTGCAGTGAAAATGGCTGTGAAATAACGTGTGCATTATTTCACGCAGGCTGCAATGGCAGGCCTGTGCAAGGGTTTGTCTATTTTTCTAAACCTGTGTTAGTGTTGAAAAGTACCTGGATAGCGTCAAAATAACACGCACGGGCGAGTGTGTGTCGGAAAAGGCTAGCGATGCGTCGATTTCTCACCAGCAAGCAAGACCGTGCGTTGTTTCTCCTCCTCCGGTCGGGTCAGCGTGCGTCGTCTGCCAGCTTCACCTGTCAAGACCCCAGGAAATGGATTGGGCGCTACTTGGCAGGTCAGGAGTCTTAGTAGAGAGTCAAGGTGCCCGCAAGGGAAGTCTTTGATGGTCCTGAGACTTCAACAATAGGAGGCAAGCTCAGGACAAGTCCTTGGAGATTTCTTCAGAAGCAGGAATGCACAACAAAGTCCAGTCTTTGTCCCCTTTCACAGGCAGAAGCAGAAACTGCAGGATAGCTCCACAACGTACAGTCACAGGCAGGGTAGCACTTCTCCTCAGCTCTTCAGCTCTTCTCCAGGCAGAGGTCCCTCTTGATGTCCGGAAGTGATCTAAAGGATGTGTTTTGGGTGCTCATCTTATACCCATTTTGGCCTTTGAAGTAGGCTTACTTCAAAGGAAAGTCTCTCTTCTTTGTGAAATCCTGCCTTGCTCAAGCCAGGCCCCAGACACACACCAGGTGATTGAAGACTGCATTGTGTGAGGACAGGCACAGCCCTTTCAGGTGTAAGTGACCACTCCCTCCTTCCTCCTACTACAGATGGCTCATCAGGAAATGCAGGCTACACCCCAGCTCCCCTTGCATCATTGTCTAGAGAGAGGTGCAAACAGCCCAACTGTCAAACTGACCCAGACAGGGAATCCACAAACAGGCAGAGTCACAGAATGGTTTAAGCAAGAAAATGCCCACTTTCTAAAAGTGGCATTTTCAAAAACACAATCTCAAAACCAACTTTACTAAAAGATGTATTGTTAAATTGTCAGTGCAGAGACCCCAAACTCCACATGTCTATCTGCTCCCAAAGGGAATCTACGCTTTAATCATTTTTAAAGGCAGCACCCCATATTAACCTATGAGAGAGATAGGCCTTGCAACAGTGAAAACCGAATTTGGCAGTATTTTACTGTCAGGACATAAATAAACACAGTATATGTCCTTCCTAAACATACACTGCACCCTGCCCACGGGGCCACCTAGGGTATACCTTAGGGTAGGGGTGTTTTACATGTAAGAAAAGGGAAGGTTTAAGCCTGGCAAGTGGGTACACTTGGCAAGTCAAATTGGCAGTTAAAATCTGCACACACAGACACTGCAGTGGCAGATCTGAGCCATGTTTACAGGACTACTAATGTGGGTGTCACACAACCAGTGCTGCTGGGCCCACTAGTAGCATTTGATTTACAGGCCCTGGGCACATCTAGTGCACTGTACTAGGGACTTACAAGTAGATCAAATATGTCAATCATGGAAATTCAATCAACAATTCAATTTACACAGAGAGCATATGCACTTTAGCACTGGTTAGCAGTGGTAAAGTGCTCAGAGTTCCAAAGCCAACAAAAACAGGTCAAGAAAAATAGGAGGCAGGAGGCAAAAAGATTGGGGATGACGCTGTATAAGGAAAAAAGTCCAACATGAGGTATTTGTTTTTCTGTTGTGTAAAGTACATCTTTCAATAATTAATATCAAACATTTAGTTAAACAAAGGATTGGGACAAGTTCTGATTTACAGCTTGGATAAAAGTTTGATTGTGCAGCATTACATATTAAATTTTTTAATGGAATTGATGCGCAGTCAGGTTTGCCTATATACAATTCTTTGAAAATATGTAACAGTGGAGCTGGAATGTAGGCAATGGAAACATTCATGTTCCTAAATCAGCTTAGACCAAAGATGTCAGAACTCAGCTGAATCTTGTTAGCTTATATTAATCAAACAGCCATAGATAATCTTATTGTTGATTAATAGAAAACTGAAAAGCAGCAGTACACACATTTGTTATATCTCTAATGCTACTTGTTGAGTAGCATATAAGGTTGTGTGATACAATTCTTTAATGAATATCTGTGGAAGTATTGCAGAAAGGTTGATCTTCATGTTGCTGGATCTCTTATTTGACTGACACTAAGTATAACAGTAGATTAACAATAACACTGGAATAGCAATTTGTGCCATTTATCTCCTGTAATTTCTGTGTATTTTGTTTATAAAATATTCTTTTGAGGTTGTTGAAAGTCATCATTATAATTGTAGTTTGATGTAATTTGTCTTTTGTATCCCAGTTCAGGTTTTGTAGAAATGGGATACTCATCAAGATGAGGAGCGTATGTCCTTCGCAAATGATAGTATTCATCCACCTCAGCTACTATTTGCATTAATTCTTGTTTCATCAAAATCAAGATTACAGTCCAGTATTTTTGTACATGAGAGAGAACAACATATTCTATTCTCTCTTTGAATACCATAGAGCCAATGTTCATTAGTACATAATCTAAGCTTAGTGTTTGTAATTTGTGTATTATTACTGCATAGGCCAAATAAAGAGGAAACTGCTCCCTTTAAATATATAAACATTTGACAAGTATGAATCTTGCTTCACAGTGAGAGATCACAGACCGCCAAATTCTGAGGATGGCGGTGAACTTGCTGCATCGCAGCCAGTTCACTGCCCGTACTGCCAGGGGTGTGGGACCGGCTGGCCCGACGGTTGATCACCTTTGGCATGGCGGTCCACCTGACACCGCCAACGGTATTTGAAGTCCCCTTCCACCAGCCTCTTCCTGGCGGTGTAAGGCTGGTGGAATGGGTGACTCAGGGGTCCCCTGGGGGCCCCTGCACTGCCCATGCACTTAGCATTGGCAGTGCAGAGGCCCCCATGCACAGCCCCGTCGCGCATTTCACTGCCGAATTGCAAGCGGTGAACTCAGAATAGGGCCGGCGGAGTCATGACTGGCATGACGGCCAAGTGCGGTTTTGAGTTCGGCGGGCAGCGGTGCCGCCCGCCGAACTAAGAATGACCTCCTAAATGTAAGAAAATGTTTTCTTGTGCCTAGAAACAATAAGGGCAAACCGGGGATATATGGTCGCACTTGACTGTGGCAAAGTCAAAAGTTGAGGCTGACCATGATGAAACCCTGCTCAGATACACTGAGTGGGAGGCCTTTGTCAAAGTTTTCCCTTCTCGCTTAGAAATTTAGGCCAGCTCATGGTTGAAGGTAGTAGGCTTGGCTCACGATGTCAGGTAGGTCTACTTGTGGAGCTTTTTTACAAAGTTGCCGCACACTTCCCCAAACTTCAGGATCTTCATCCAGAAGTCCTTTTTGAGTCCTTGAAGTGTCCACAAACTTAATCCAAGGTTCCAGAAGCTCTGAGTTGCTCCTTGGAAGTTGAGGCTTCAATTCCCAGAATGCACCTGGACAGAATCCTAACATGATCACCGGACGATGGTCGGCTGGGTTCTTCTTGCAGGACTTGAAGCAGGGGACTCTGGACAGCTCCTTGGTACATGTAGCTTACAGGAAGTCCACTGATGGAGTTGCAGAAGCAAGATAAAGCCCTTTTCTTGATGAAACCCATATTTTGCAGCTGATGTAGTCCTTTTGGGTGCAGTCCTTCAGATGCAGAACAGGGGTTCATCCGGGTAGTCCTTCTTCTCTAATATCTTTTTCCAGCAGGAATCTGAATTGTTGGGCAGCTCTGCCATATTTATTCTTGCTCCTGGCGTGCGCAAGAAGGGGGGCACCCTGACTAATGGAATTCAGGGTGCCACCCTTTGGGGTAACCACTGTGAAAAGTGGCAAAAATCAATCCCAGAAAGAAATATTCTTTAAAATTCCAACATGGGTAAAATTTCTCCTTCGAGGTTATATCTGGCTGAGTCCACCCACTGGTGTGGCTAAGTTTCCTCAAATACACCCCTTCCAGCCCCTCTCCTAATCTAATTAGTAGGGTTCCCAGCTGGCTAGGGGAGCAGGAGGGGGCTGTCTAGTTTCTATCTCAGGTAGCTTCCTCTCCTTTAAAAAACAGTTTGGCCACTCCACCCCCTTTCTACTCCACCATCTGCTGCAGCAGTTCTCTTCCCACTACATGATTCCTTTTTGTCAGCCCAGGCCATTTCATACCTCATCAGGTAGCTTGGCTCAGGCTGCCAGAGACTGACCAATCAAGGACAGGCACTACAGGGCTGATTTTGGCTACTTTCAGAAAGCGTCCTAAAACTCTTTGTCTGTACTAGTTATAATAAATCCAACATTGGCAACTTTTTGGGTGTAATCAAACTTGTAATTTGACACCATACATGATAGTTTTAGCTCTTTCCCAGTAGAAAGTAGACTTTATTAATTTTAAATAAAGCCTTCAAATGTTAGTCTATGGAGCTAATGTACTACAAGGGGAAAAACAAATTTGGCTGTTTGTCTTCCACCAGAGCTTATAAAACATCTTTTATATAGTCCCTGCTTATATTTACACTGCAACCGACCCTTGGGGCACTTAGGGCAGACCTTAGGGGTGACTTATATATAAAAATAGGGCAGTTTTAAATTTTGAAAATACTTTTAATGCCAAAGTCAAATTTGGGTTTACTTTAATTTAAAAGAAGCCAGCAAGGCAGGCCTGCTATAGACACCAGAGACCACTGCAGGCCTAGCTACATTGGGGTCCCTAAACCTACATGCCCTACCGTATACTAGGGATTTATAGGTAGGTTGTCAGAGCCAATTAAAATTATGTCTAATTTGCATATACCATTTTACACAGAACACTGGCCCTGAGCCGGTTAGCAGTGTCCAGGGCACATTCAGAGTCAGAAACACCAGTATCAGTTCAAAATGGCAAAAAGTGAGGGTGTCTCTGCAATCAGCCCAGTTTTCTCACACTTATGAATTCCCCATGAAGGCATAAAGTTATGGTCTAGTTTCCAAGGCATAATAGATATTCTCAATCATTCCTCCATAAATAGAAACAGAGGACCTGATTAAGATGTTGACGGATGGGTTACTTTGTCACCAATGTGATTGATATTCCATCTGCCATATTACAATATCTACCTGATATATTAGAATCCTAATTAGGTGGATAGAATTGCCATCATGTTTGTGACAGAGTAACCCAGTCTTCCAAGATCTAAATCAGGCCCAGAGTCAAATTTCTCCATGCATTTTTTCCTTCATTTTGTGTTTTTTGACTGAGATGCGTCATTGCAATTTGCTGTTGATAATGTTTTGTTTGGCAATAAATGCAAAATTGATTGGGTATTTCTGAAATAAATTGATTCTTGTAATCCTAGGATATACATTTTGTAATTGGACAAGTTTATAAAATCATTTTCTGACCCTTTCTAAGTGAAATAAACTGACTTGGACCGGAGTGCAACCAAGCACAATTTAATTGTTCTAACTATGGTATTTTCACGAAGTATAATACCCACACAAGTTCTCTTTTTGTTGAAAGATGCCATGAGATTATCTTCATCTAACGGAATATGGTGTCGCCTGATTTCTGAGGCAAGCTAAGGAATTTCCTTGTAGATGAGTAATTATCCAAAATGGCAGACATCTAAGACCTGTCATAGTTTATATTTTTTAAGCATTGATAACTTTTTAACTGTCATCAGAAAAGTCTCCTGCTTCAGAATGGACATATCGTGAATATTGCCAGTTGAATTGCAATTCCATTCATACATGGGTTTTTGTGTTTTTTCCTCCTACAAATTGTCAGCAGATAATGTGTATTTTGTTTCCTATGCCAACTACATTCCCAAGTAAGACTTCATAACAGAATACATCTGTGTCACTGAAAGGGCACAATTAATCTGTTGATGGTAACTCTCCTCTTGAAGGTATGGTTTAGTGCTTGAGGCATGTCTCCAAATGCCTTTCAAAATGTTGCAGAAGTTTTTCTAGTAAATTGTTTGTTACTCAATCAATAAACTTCATAGGTTAAAATTAAATGGTCCAGCTTTTTGATTTGATTCTTTAGGTGATTCATTACGTGAATACCAGTTTTTCTTTTCATGACAAATGCTTTGTACACTACGTGTTGAATATATAGGGCCAGATGTACAAAGCTTTTTTTCTGGGCACAAACGGCCCAATTAGCAGAATCCGGCCATTTGCGCACAAAAAAACATTTTGGTGCGTATGGTGTGTACAAATGCTATCTTGCAATTTTGTAATCTATTTACCAAATAACAATATAGTTGTGAGAGTCGCAATTAGTAAGGGACATGCCTAGTGCGTCCCTTCCTAATTGTGAGTCACAGTGATATATATTATTGTTTTGTGACCATGAATGTGGTTGCAAAACAGCTGCAGCTAACACCAATTTCAAATTGGTGCTAACCCATGTGCAAAAGGGAAGGTGTTTGTGAATGGAGGTCCAAACATTTTTGGAGAGCAGACAGTGGTCCCGTGGACCATTACCGACTCCAAGAAAAAAGACACTGAAACATTTAATTTTTATTTTTGAAATGCATCCCATTTACCTTTAAGGAAAACACTCTGCATTAAAAAAACTGCTTTATTTAAAAAGTAGTCCCAGACATTGTGGCCTACTGACCACAGCGGGCCACCATCTCTGTGAGTGTGGCCATTCCCAAATGGGTAGCAATTTGGACCCTGCCTCATGAATATTAATGAGGTAGGTCCCTTGTGACCCACTTAGGAATCGCTAACAGTTTCTGAGACACTGTTGTAGATCAAGTTTTGTGACACTCACAATTTATGAGTCACAAAACTTGACATTTGTACACGTGGCCCTTAGTTTCTATGTTAATTTATTGATCTTTTTCATCTTGAAAAGAACTGTTTAAAGCAGACCTTTGAGTATGCAACTTTTTATAATGATTGGCAATGATATTTCCAATCTTGTCTCTTATTCTAAAAGTGTATTTTTTGGGAAGGACCAGCTAATCTTTGTTTGAAATGTGTAGTATGACTAGTGATGCTTTTGACAATTGTTTCCCACAAACCTGTTTAACTATTAAAGTATTACGTTTTACGAACAGTAGATATTTTTGTATTAGTTTTACCAGTTGTTCAGTAGGCCTTCCCCTTCTCCGTTTTCCATTGTTTTATTTTTTTATGTCATTGTTGTACAATGTCCATTTTTCCGTTTTCAGGTATTGTTTTGTAGGCATTGTCTTCAATGTGAGGAAATCTGTTTTAATCCTTATGGTCGTCATCCACTATTTGTATTTTAGTTCCCTTACTTTGTGTGAAAACAATATAGGAATATACCTGGTTTATCTTGAGATATGGTGATGTCTGTTATGAGATATTTCTTTCAGTTTGTGTTGAATATCTTTGAGGATTAGGTACAGTTGGCAACAGTCATCACAGTGGTAATGGTTGTTGCTAGTACTTGGTAGTATTGGGCTGTGTTTATAGCTCAAATATATCTATAAACCAATGATATTTATATCAACTTCTTCATTGTGTGTTTTATCCAAATTTAAATTTCTTTTCATGTTCAAGTGATGAAAAAATGAATTTAGTTCTAATAGGTTGTGTTCATAGCCCACTTTGTGTCAGCAACCAATCTTATAATGCTTTATCTTTTACTGTGTTTCTTATGTATTTGTGTATTGGTTTGTCATTGTGACCAGAAATGGATGTTCCACATGCCTGTGTAGTAACTCTGTAACCCAAAACTGGCATTCACGTTTATTGCATGACTTAGGGCCTCATTACGAGTTTGACGATCTTTTGGCAAGACCGACACGATGGTGGCCGCAACAAAATACTCTCATGTTGGCGGTAATCCGACCACCGTCTTATGACTCACACTGTGAAGACCGCCAAAAAACAGCCAAAATTCCAAAACTGCCAGGACACTGGAGGTTGGAAAAGAGGGAGTACCACCACCAGCACTGCCAGCCTGACTAAAATCGACCCTTTAGATTACGAGCCACAAATCACCACAGCAGTTCTTCCACGGTGGAAAACCATTGGCGGTACGAACCGCAGCGGTCCCAACTCCCTTCAATCAGAACAGCACAACACATTGGATAGTTTGAATACCCCACACCTGACAAACATCCACACACCAGACACACATACTCACTGCACTATATAAAACAACGCTACACAACCCACTATCCATTGCATCCAGAATGCCATATACATACCCAGAGTAAAAGAGAAGATTTCGTACTTGTACATTATAGGCACACATACAAACCCCACACCAGCACCACTATCACTATACACACATCACTAGCACAGACAATCCGCAACTACTGTCACAAACTCACATCGCAGCACCCACACCTCACCAATTACTGAATACTGCACCCTTACACTCTCAACACCCCTACTCACCGTATACACATCCGCTACCATGTCCCAACAAAAACACCCACGTTTCACTGATGACGAGTTGAGGGTCAATGTGGATGAAATTGTCAGGGTAGAGCCATATCTGTTCAGAGCACAGGTTCAACAAAGATCTATTGCCAGGAAAATGGTGTTGTGGCAAAGGATAGTCAACAAGGTCAATTCTGTAGACAGTCACCCATGCACAAGGGAGGACATAAGGAAAAGGTGATACGACATTTGGGGAAAGGTGCGTTCCATGGTATCCAGGCACCAGATAGCCATGCAGAAGACTGGCGGTGGGCCTCCAACTCCTCCCTCACAGTTCATATTTTGGGAGGAGAAGGTCTTGGACATACTGCATTTTGAGGGCCCGACTGGAATACCTGGCGGACTGGAGTCTGGTAAGCACCCACAATAATCATGTCACACAATTGACTAGTCCTGCACGCTTCCTCACCACCTCAATCCTTCCTATGTAACTAATTTAGCCACTACACCTCTCACATAATCACCTAATGCCCTTCCCTTGCATGCCACCTTTCCACTCAGCCCAGCTGCCCTCACAGCCCTTGGAAATGGCACGTTAACTAAAGGCTGATCAGATCACTAGGGCTCCCAGAATGCACCAAACCATTATTGTGAAAACCTGGATAGTGCACATCACACCACATGTTATGCTTGTATAACAAAAGTACTGGTTACACCATCTAGATTGTTCTAGTGAGGACCAGTACATGGCAATGAAAGCAATGCAAGGGAAAGCAACCCACAACGACAACCAAAGCAAAACACAGCTACATCTCTGTGACCATTCCCAATGGCCACAGATCACAGATACCAAGGCAGAAATAGCCAGACGTGGGTTGGGATAGAAGAAGGAAGAGTCAATGCACATGTTCAACCCATACTTATAGGACAATTACCCCTGCATACTCACATACTGTGTTCCCACAAGGACAACATTGTACATTTTGCAGCTATAATATGTGACATCTGGCAAGCCTGTCTCTACACTAGGTAACATAGCCGAACAGTCATGTCACATATCAGACATCATGAAATTGCATCTACGCTAAAATATGTACACAATTAGTATGACCGCTCCCAACATGGAGTAAGGGAAACAAGTCACAGACTCATATGTACAACTAAGGTATGCTGTGTAGCAGCTGTCAATGTCATTGCAGGAATTCATGTCAAGCCACTATCTGCATCTCACACAAGAGCAACTAAACACATTTCCTAACCTAAACTCTGTGTCACACTCCCTCCACAGGTAACCTTGCCATTTCCACCATGGATAGGATACCTGAGACTGTCAGTCCCCCTCAGGATGAAGGCCCCAGTGAGGACAATACCCGTGGATGTCTTGACACTGAAGAACAACCTGGCCCATCCGGTACACCTGGTCAGTCAACGACTCTCAGCCTCACCCTGTCCACATCAACACCTCCCAATACTGTTGCATCAGCTTCACAGGCAACCATTCTCCCCCAAACCAGTGTCCCAAGGACTGTTCAATCTACTGTGTGCCCCACAGTGCAGGTACCTGAGTTGAACATTGCCACCCCTGACAATGAAGGACCTGCAACCACTGGGAGTAGGCACATTGTGCCAGGGGCACAGGCATGTGGGGCTAGAGTGTGTGGGTGGAATGCTGTGGGCCAGAGGATAGGGCCTCAAAGGGACACAACTTACCAGGAAACCATTTTAGAAGTCTTGGGAGCTTACTAAAGTTCCCAAGACAGGATGGGCCAAATCATCTCCATGTTGAGGGAAAATCAAAGGCTGCAGAGGGAACACCACCAGGACATCATGCAGCAGTGGCAGGCACAAAATGCACACATGGATACCGTTGAAGGAGTGCTGAGGGACATCAACACCACCCTGATTATCTTCTCCACACAACAGCAGGCCACTTCCACTAGCAATGTTACATCTGCCCATTCTACATCTGTGGCAGCTAGTTGATTGGAGGCCTTGCCAAGGAACGACCATGCCTCAGACACCCCCGTCTGTAGTTTAGGAACTCCCCCGCAAATGTGGACATCAATCCAGACATCCAGCAGAAGCAGATGCCAAGACCAAACCTACTGCCAGTAAGTGAACCTCTTGTGATTTGTCACCCTTGCGTGCCACAGATACACACTGCTGACTGTTCTGAAATCCAACTCCATTTTCCCATGATACAAGGACACTGGGCTTGTATAACCAACTGGTGTAGCAGCTACCCTGATAAAATCATCCACCATGAGTTCACCCATAACTTCTATGTTAATTTATCTTGTATTCTTGTCACTGATAATCTTTTGACAAGCACAATAAATCACACTTGAACACAGCAACTCTGTATGTGTCCTTTATAATCCATGTACAATACCCATGCTTGCCAACTGTGGGCTGGTCATGCCCCCCTGTGTCGATCAGCCAGTCTTGTGCTCATCATACGGAGGCTCCCTTAGCAGGAGATATAGTACTACAGAAATGTCAGAGGACAGATATGTAAAAGATAGAAATCCAGGTGTACACTGTTGTATAGTCAGTGTTGACTTCAGGAAGCAGACCAAGACAGAGAGTACCATCTGTATGTAAGCTATAGTGTAACAAAAAGCAACTACACAGGTTACAGAAATAAGGCACATGGTTACTTGTCTGCAAATATGGGGCACACAGATAGGTCCTGTGTCTCACCTTGTATAGGCTCTTCACATACCCATACTTTAGCTACTAAATCACATATACCATGGAACACACAAAGAACATGACAGAGGAACACACTACTGAAAACACACCCTAACATTGGCCACATAGCTGTAGGATTGCCACTCACCTATGTCAGCATACAGTTACATGCACCTTGGACTGCAAAATTAGAACACAAACACAGCTAGGTCCCATGGCCATCACAAAGTACTCCACCCATTGTGAAGCGAGATGCCATGATCCAACCTTCACACATGTGCCAGAAACTTCACCTGACACGTTAGATAGTATTTTACATCCTCCTCAACCCCACAGGTAAAAGAAAAGGACTAATCATTTACCACCCCACTTTTCTGAAGAATGAACTATCAAAGAAATACCCCACTGAAACAAATTTCATGTTACGAGGTATCTGTCAGGTACACCTCTCATGTCTGTCAGCATTGACCATTGGCTACTGGCACAGAATACTTCAAGCCTAGGTTGCAGAGCCAAACAGATGATAGGAGACTCCACATACCTCAAATCTGAGAAGTCTTTAACAGAAGTGTATGTTAGCATCTGCTGTAACAATACATGAAAAAGCAGAACAATCTGTCCTGTACACTTTACAATCGATTAGTCTGCATCCACAACTCATACATATGCATTGGAGCTCATCACACCCCCCTGATAAAGCAAGAAAGGAGGTATAATGGCAGCCATCTACTTTTCGTTGTACACATTCATCACTATAAAAAGTACACTTCACATACCTGTATGTCAGTTGAAGTACTGATTGATGAGATCTGCCTAGAGTCATCTGCTCTATCTTCCTCTGGTTCCTCATCACTTGCCGTATCAGCATTTCCAGCCACAGGTCCAGCTGCCTCCTCCTCATCTGCTATCAATTTTATCTGTCATCTCCTGGCTAGATTGTGGATCATGCAGCAGGCAACGATGATTTGGATGATTTGGTATACCTTGTGGGTGATTAGAAGAGGGTTCCTCCATTTAGGTCCAGGCACCTTAATCTTGCCTTCAGGAGCCCAAATGATCGCTCTATAACACGCCTTGTTCTCCTATGGGCCTCACTGTAACGCAGTTCCCTTGGCGTGGTTGGGTACCTCACTGGTGTCAACTGTCAAGGATAGTTTGGATAGCCTGAGTCACCTGTGAACACAATGGTAGAAAACCACAAACATGTATGTGGGACTTGCTATATTGTGATGACAGGAGACATAACTCAATTTATCAGGTAAAGTAACATAAAATGAAAAAAGTAACATAAAAACAAAAAAAGGGTCCAAGAACCATGATAAGTCTCCGAAGATAATGGAAAATGTTTGGTAGATCTAACCGCCGCTAACAGATCTACCAAACATTTTCCATTATCTTCAGAGGCTTTTCATGGTTCTTGGACACTTTTTTCATTTTATGTAACTTTACCTGATAAATTGTTAGTGACCATCGGAGCTTAACAATACAACTTCATACTTCCACAAGTTGGAGCCTTGAAAAACTCAATTCTGACGAATACATGTCGACTGTTGTTTTTCCGAATATGAGAACTGTATTGGCCTATTGACACCGTGCCCATTTGTCTCACTGGGTCAGGTGATGTCTTCCCTGATACACCACAGAGGAATAAATCTCTACGTATCTGCGATGTGCCGTGGTTTTTCTTCTTCTTACAATAGATTTATTAGAGTAACATCTATGTTGTTCATAGGGACCTACATGGTTTTCTTGCAAGCAGAAGCTCTGAAAGATTACTAATTATTTAATAGAAGAGCTGGACATGTTTGCCACAAAGCATTACAGACTGCAATGTTCTTGTTAGATGTAGAAAAAGCATTTGATCTTGGAGTCTGAGAAATGCTTCTGTGTATAGTAGAGATATTTGGATTCTCTGCCCAGATTCTAGGATTTATAAAGAAAATGTACTATAGTGCTGAAGCTAAACTGATTTTAAATACATTCAAAATATAGGTATTTAAGGTCCAGAGCAGAACAAGGCAAACCAGCCCTATTTCTCCCGTTCCTATTGCTTAGGCTCCAATTCCTCGTAGGGCTGTATGCCAATGATATCATACTGTTGCTATCCTAAAACAAAAAAAAGTACAGGAGGTAGTATTTGAAACTGGCTTGGCATTTCAAATTCTAGCAGGAAATAAAGTTAATAAATCTAAGACTGATAATATTTTAAGCTATTATCAAATTGAATTTTGGAACTGTGTACACACCTGGCCCAAGCGTTACTTAGGGGATTTTTTATACAAAAAATGTGGAAGATCTATATGACAAATTATAAGCTTCTTCAGTGCAAAGCTAAAAGAATATTTACTAAGTTGATGATGTTTCTCCTGATGCTACTTGGGCAGATGACTCTAGTAAAAATGGAGGTCATCCCTTTATTTAATTGTTTTTGCTGTTGCCCCTTGCATATTATATTCTAGATTTTGTAAACATCTAAACTTTATAATTGTGTCTTTTTATGGCTCCATTGCAATCTGAGATTAGCACAGTACTTTGTATTGGAGCGCAGAGGAGGGAGGTTTGGCTCTTCCAAGCTTAAAGTCATATTATTTCACGCATTATGCACATAGGGTTAGTAAGACTTCTATTTGACACAGCCATCTGCAGAGTGATTTATTAGACATAATATTAAAAGAAAACAAATTAGAGATATTTTAAGACTACCCAAGGCCTCCAAACAGATGGGATATAAGATGTTATACTGGGTTTTGTAAAAGAAGAACACAATTTTATATAATGTATGATATTCCTTATTTAAATTCAGAGGCCTATTTATATCAACTCAAAATGGAGTATGGACCCTGCAATCATAGCTAGGTGGAAGTTTAATGGTTTCATAAGATTAGAGGACTTCCTTGCTAATGAAAGTGGAAAACCTGGTGTGAGATTGAAGCACAGTTCAGGAGCACAATACGCACATAGTTTAGTAAGACCTACATTTTACACAGGCATCTGCAGAATGATTTATTAGACATAATGGTCAAAGAAAACCAAATTAGAGATATTTCAAGACTATCCAAGTCAGAAGAAAAGGTGAGATATAAGACATTAGAAGGGGTTTGTAAGAGAAGAACACAATGATATACAAAATATATGATATTCCCTACTTGAATTCACACAACTTGAAATGGGGAATGGCTCTATTATGTACCCTGCAATCATAGATAGGTCGAAGTTTAATGGTTTCATAAAATGACAGAACTTCTAGCTAATGATAAGTGGAAAACCTGGAGTGAGATTGACGCACATTACAGGGAGGATAGAATGCAGCCTAGTAAAGAGCATTACATGTGCCCAGGGCCTGTAAACTAAATGCTACTAGTTGGCCTGCAGCATTGATTGTGCCACCCACTTAAGAAGCCCTTGAACATTTCTCAGGCCTGCCATTGCAGAGCTTGTGTGTATACTTTAAATTGCCATTTTGACGTGGCAAAATAAACCTTTTACCATGCCTAAACCTTCCTTTTAAAAACATATGTCACCTCAAAGGTAGAATCAAAGCAGCTCACATGGTAGGATGCAGTGAATTAAAAAGGTTGGACATGAGCTTTTAATTTTTATATGGCCTGGGAGTGAAAAACTCTTGAATACATTTGTCACTACTACAATGCCTAGCTTTCCCATAGATTAACATTTGAGTTACCATATTAAATTCTAAAGGTGTGAATCACAATCTGG
Organism: Pleurodeles waltl; assembly: GCF_031143425.1. Lineage (NCBI taxonomy): Eukaryota > Metazoa > Chordata > Amphibia > Caudata > Salamandridae > Pleurodeles > Pleurodeles waltl. Next base: position 837,981,508 of record NC_090437.1, read on the forward strand.
AAGAGATAAATAGTTGGAGTTCAAAAAGCTCTAAAATCACAATTTAAAATCACAGCATGTGGTGAACTTGGATTTTAATTGTAATTCTAAATAGTCACTTTAAAGTTGGCATATTCTTGCCTTAGACATTTGGTCCAATAGAACCTTACACAGTGGTTTTAAAGTGTATTAATCCTAAAACCTAATTAAAGAGAAAGGAGCTGGCAGCATAATAAATCAAGGCCTCCCACTTGAAGAAAACAGGACTCTGAAAAATAAAGTTTGCTATCAGCTGAAGGAGTGTATGTATAAAGTCAGATTGCTGCTACATGGTCAAAAGAGAAGGGTGGGGAAATGACCAGAGTTAGTTATCAGAAAATTAATGAGATAAGCTTTTCACCTCTTCGGGGGGGGGGGCAGTTCTCATACAATGTAATTTTTTACAAAATGTTTAAAATACATGACTCCTCAGTTTTGAAATAGGATAAATGGGGAATGCCCTAATAAATGTTTTAGATGTGATAAACTTAATAGTGGAGGCTGGGCACAGATATATTCGAATTGCAGCAAATTAAGAGAGCTTTGGGAGTGCATTTTTAGATTTCTAGAGATTCAGCTGCAAAATGAGTTCCCCAAAATCCAATGCTTCACTTGTGAGTTACTGCCCCTCCTTAGGTTTTGCCGTGAGATATCAGAAATTGTTATTTAGATCAATCGTGGTGACACAGTGGGGATCCAATCTTAGTCCCTGCTTTTCAGATTGGTCAGGAAAAATGATAAAGGTTAGAGTGAGAGAGAGGGTGTTCTGTACCAGATTAGGTAACAGAAAGCAACATTATAAATGATGGGCTATTTGTTTTGTGAATTAAAGATTGGAGAAACTCGGAAACTGTTTAGGATGGGCAATTTGAGTTTTCCTTTTTAATTAGGGGACAGTGGATATGAATTTGAAAAGGTCTGCTATATAATTTATTATATTTATTGTGAATGGATTAGGCTACATGTTGTGCAGGGGATATGCAATCTTTTGATAGAGCTATGCTATTTTTATGAAATGCTACATTGCACCACCACATACAAAATAAAAAAATAGAAAAAATAATTTGTCTCTTTCTAACTTCGCTGATTCTCAAATTTCAGGTCACACCTTTACTTGTGTAAGCTATTTTTCATCATGGAGAGACTACAGCATCAGGACACTATGGCCCTCATTACAACAGCATCAGGACACTATGGCCCTCATTACAACCCTGACGGTCGGTGTTAAAGCGTTGGTAATACAAAAATGGTAGCATGACCACAGTGGAAACCGCCAACACATACAGCCACTGTAACACTCCGACCGCCACGGCGTTAGCAACAAACACCGCGGCGGTAACCGCCAACAGACAGGTGGAAGACAATGTACAGCCCACCATATTTACAACCCGCCCATCCGCCAGCTTTTCCGAGGCAGTACCAATGCCATCAAAAGCACGGCGGAAACAGTACTTGGAAGGGAAACCACTCACTTCTCAACACTCAACAAAGTACCAGGACGCCATGGAGCCCGAGCTGCACGTTCTGCCCATGCTGCTGTAGCTTCTCATATATCAGCAGCACCAATGGCAGCGACGACGACCACGGTGAGTACAGCACCTAGTAGACTGGGGAAGGGGGGGAAGGAAAAAGAGAGTGACATATACACGCAACACGCAACATCCCCACTCCCACCCTCACCCCCAACACCAAACACACAAACATATGCAACAACATTACATATACAGCCCGTAACCCTCTGGAAGAATGCAAGGACAAAAGGAATTGAGTCAAATTAGTGTAATATTAGAATTCTAGAGAAATATGTTCATAAATAAATAAATAAACAGTATGTACAATATACAATATATACAGAAAGGGACAACGTCCACACAAAAATAGTCCGTGGCCCACTGGGCCATAACACATAGGCCAAGCCCACACTTGACTCCTGCCTCAAAACAGAGAGAACACTGCAGGCGCATCAGGTCGAAAACACAGGCACCTCAGGGGGACAGGGAAAGGGGTCACCTCAGCCGGAAGATGGTACAACGCCACTGCTCCTGCAAGGGGCTCCATGCTCACAGTGATGTCCTGGGGAGTGCAAGGCAACAGTCTCTCAAGCCTCTCCAGTGGGTGATTTGCCCACTGCTTAGTCCTGTGGAATGCAAAGCCACAGATTCTCAAGTCTCTCAAGTGGGTGGTTTGCCCACTGCCTGGTCCTGGGGAGTGCACGGCCACAGTCTCTCAAGTGGGTGGTTTGCCCTCCGCTTGGTCCTGGGGTGTCCAAGGCCACAGTCTCTCAAGTGGGTGGTTTTCCCACTGCTTGGTCCTGGCGTGTGCAAGGCCCCAGTCTCTCAAGTAGGTGGTTTGCCCATTGCCTGGTCCTTGGGGTTGCAAGGCTACAGTCTCTCAAGTGGGTGGTTTGCCCAGTGCTTGGTCCTGGGGTGTGCAAGGCCACAGTCTCTCAAATGGGTGGTTTGCCCACTGCCTGGTCCTGGAGAGTGCAACGCCACAGTCTCTCAAGTGGATGGCTTCTTCCACTGGTTCTGGAGGGGGCATTGTGCCCAGTGTGCTTCATCCTGCCAAGGATAAGGTGAGTGGATGCCTTTCTCCACTGGTTCTGGAGGGGGCATTGTGCCCAGTGTGCTTTATCCTGGGAAGGATGCAGTGAGTTTATACCTTTCTCCACTGGTTCTGGAGGGGGGCTTGTACCCAGTGTGCTTCATCCGGGGAAGGATGCGGTGAGTGGATGCGTTCTCCATTGGTTCTGGAGGGGGCATTGTGCCCAGTGTGCTTCATCCTGGGAAGGATGCAGTGAGTGGATGCTTATCTCCACTGGTTCTGGAGGGGGCATTGTGCCCAGTGTGTTTCATCCTGGGAAGGATGCGGTGAGTGGATGCCTTTCTTCACTGGTTCTGGAGGAGGCATTATGCTCAGTGTGCTCCATCCTGCCAAGGACAGGGTGAGCGGATTCCTTTCTCCACTGGTTCTGGAGGGGGCATTGTGTCCAGTGTGCTTCATTCTGCCAAGGATAGGGTGAGTGGATGCATTTCTCCACTGGTTCTGGAGGGGGCTTTGTGCAGCACATGGGGGGGGCCAGGTCACAGTCCATCACCTGGGCGTCAGACCCACGAGGTGCAGTGGTCAGGAAGCATGATAGTCCATGAAGGCAGGGCTACAGTCCTTCCGCCGGCAGCTACAGCTGCACAGTGGTGGTAGTGGTGGTGCTGGTGGGGGTGCTGCCAGTGGTGGGTGGAGGCTCCAGCCCTTCCCCTGCAGCCTCGGACGGCTGCCCATTGGGGCTGCTGCTGCTGGCAGTGATACCACTTTCAGCTGTGCAGGTGGCGGTGCTTGTGGCGGTGCTTGCGGTGGTGTAGGTGGTGGTGTTGGCTGTGGTGGAGGTGCCAGTGCTGCCAGTGGTGGGGGGAGGCTCCAGACCTTCTCCTGCAGCCTCAGACGGCTGCCCACTGGGGTTGCTGCTGCTGAGAGTCGTGGTGCTTGCGGCGGTGCATGTGGCAGTGCTTGCGGCGGTGCTCGCGGCGGTGTAGGTGGCGGTGCTGGGAGTGATGCAGGTGGCGGTGCTGCAGGCTCGGATGGCTGAAGTGCCTTGGCTGGTGTTTTGTGCCCCTTCCTGCCCTTGGCAGATGGTGGTGTCACCTTGGGTCAGGCAGCTGGAGTCTTTGAGGTGGTCGTTCTGGGTGGTTGTGGCTCCTTCCCCTTACTGAATGCTGTCCCCTTCTTCACCTTTCCAGGTGGCGGAATGTTCTTTGCCTTGGCAGGTGTTGGTGGCACACTGGCTGGCCTGATGGGTACCCCCTTTGAGCCTCTGACAGCTGCAGGAACCACAGAGGACGTGGACTTGGTGGAAGAGGTACTGGGCTGGGTTTTGGCCACCCTCGCCTGAGGGGAAGGACGAGGGAGAGGGGTAGGGAACAGGTCAATGTTGGCTAGGTAAAGCTTCTTAGGGACATTGGGGAGGGAAAAGGGTGAAGGTTTGGGAGTGGAGAAAGAGGGAGTGGTTGTAGGAGGTATCAGTCTGCTGTGTTTGGGTGCAGGTGCATGAGCTGGATGCTGTTGTGAGGTGGATGGCTGTTGGGTGGGTGTGTGCTTGCATTTGTCTACTTTGGGAGGAGGGGTCACAGACACAGTGGGAGAGGACACAGGGCACGTGTGCATGGATGTGGGGGTGGTGACTGCCAGTGAGGGGTGTGTAGTGATGGGCGTGCTGGTGATGGAGGTAGTAGGTGAGGATGTACTGCATGCAGGTGTGAGTGGAGACGAGACTGGGAGGGAGGAGGAGGACGTGGATGAGGGGGACACAGTGGAGGCAGTGGATGTTGGTGTGTCTGCATGGGGATGGTGCTTGTGTGAGTGCCTGTGGGATGTGTGGTGCTTATGTTTGCCATGTCCACTCTTGTGTGTTGATGAGTGTGCATGCTGGTCTGAAGGTGTGCTTGGGATAGGCTGAGGTAGAGAGGATTGGGTCTGGGTAGTGGATGTTGGAGGGGGGAGGCTGGACACAGGGACAATGGCTGCCATAAGTGCTGAGGCCAGAACCGGAAATGCTCTCTGTTGAGCCACCACGCCAGAGTGAATGCCCTCCAGGTAGGCATTTGTTTGTTGCAAATGCCTCTCACACCCTGGATGGCATTCATTATGGTTGACTGTCCAACAGTGAGGGATCTCAGGAGGTGAATAGCCTCCTCACTGAGGCCAGCAGGGCTGACTGTGGCAGGGCCTGAGGTGCCTGGGGAAAAGGAGATGCCCACCCTCCTGGGTGAGCAGGCTCGGGAAACACGCTAAGGGGCTGCTGGGAGGGCGGTGCTGTTACGGGGTGGCGGCTGTACCTGTTGTTGGGGTGAGCACAGAGGTGTCTGCCACTGCCAGGGAGGTTCCATCAGAGGAGGAGTCGCTGTCTGTAGTGTCCCCTCCTATCTCTGTCGTGGTGCTCCCTTTGCCCTCCGTTCCACTGGTGCCCTCACCCTCGGTGGATTCGTCCTCCAGGGCCATGTGGGATTCAGTTCCCTCCGTCGCCGGTGCCTCTGCTCCTCTGCCAGATTATGCTAAAGCACAAGGACAGGGTGACAAAACTAAAAGGGGGGGAGACAGAGGATACACTTGATCAATGCCAGCAACAACACTACCGTTGGCGTACACAACACACAGGGAGCTGCCCTATGCACTAGGCCACGCACTACCAGTTACAATGCTAGTCACCAGCCCATGGGGGAAATGGCATAACACCACCAGCTGCACACCTGAAACCCACAGGACCCTGCCCAGTAGTAGATGCCCACTAACACCATTGGGTTTGGAGTGCTTCAGAGCCTGTCCAACAAGGGACCTACCCTGCCATGTTCGCCCTGGCCCAGGGGCACCCACAGTTCACATCCCCTACCCAGGTAAAACCTTAACGTGCCAACTCATGAATCTGAATTCATACTCACCCCCTTGTGGCTGCTGTGATGCCCTCAAGCACCCATCCAACTCCAGATAGGGCACCGCCGGGATGCAGAATATCAGGGTGGTCAGGGAACGTCGGGCACCGCTTCTTCGTTGGGAGGCCAGCCCCAGCTGGGCCTCCACCGTTTTCCTTGCCCAGCGGCACAGGTCCTCCCACCATTTGCAGCAGTGGGTGCTAAGCCTGTCAAAGACCCCCAGGGTCTGCACCTCCTTGGCGATGGCACACTAAATACACTTTTTCTGATGGGCGTTGACCTGCAGGAAAAATACAGCAGAAAAGGGATTAGTAATAAAGTCTGGACTGTCACACTCTTGGCCCACAATGTCCCTCCCATCCACTAAGGCACATATATTGACCACCATACATGCAGCACTCTGCCGAGGACACCTCATCCACCGCCCTACATGTGGCTTACACACACAGCAATCCATTCATTCATGGCCCACGCATCATGCACACAGTGTACTCACCTGTTTGCCTGGGGACCATAGAGTAAAGTGCACTGGGGTAGGACCCCATCCACCAGTCTCTCCAACTCCTCCGCAGTGAAGGCAGGGGCCCTTTCCCCAGACACATGAGCCATTGTCACTTCCAGACACAGGTCACAGCAGCACTTGAAGTGAAGGTCCTCTCCTGTTGAAGGCCAGGTAGCAAGTGAGTTAACAGATGGAAAATGGTGGTCACGTCCGCAGCGGTGTGTAGGGTGTCCAGGCAACTACACGTTGGTTTACAGAGATAAAAACTGGACCACCTCTCAATAAACAATAATGTGACCATCGCCTGTGACCTCCTTTGGTTCGACCCGACCGGAGGAGGAGAATGATGCATGGTCTCGCTTGCGGGTGAGAAATCGACGCATCCCTAGCCTTTTCTGACACCCACTCACCCGTGCGTGTTATTTTGACACTACCCAGGTACTTTTCAAAGCTAACAATGTTTTTACCTGTTTACAAGAGGATTTAAGACTCTTTTGCTTTTAAAATTAATAACTTGACTTGTGTATGTTGGATTTTTGTTGTTTTGGTCTTGTTTTGTTTAGATGAATGTGTCCTATTTTTCTAAACCTGTGTTGTGCCATTTTGTAGTTTTTTTACTGAGTTACTGTATGTGTTGGTATAAATACTTTACGCCAAGACTCTGAAGTTAAGCCTGCCTGCTCATGCCAAGCTACCAAGGGGGTAAGCGGGTTAGCTGAGGGTGATTCTCCTTTACCTTGACTAGAGTGAGGGTCCTTGCTTGGACAGGAGGTAACCTGACTACCAACCAAAGACCCCATTTCTTATCATGTAGAGTGATGAAGGTAATTTTTAAGATACTATAGGTCTATTATTTATTGTTAGAACATATGCTTGATAAAAATCTTCTAAATCATATAAATTCATACATTTTTCTTACACTTAGAAGCATCTTCCTAAGCTAGTGAATGAGACGTTGGTCTAGAAGGCGAGGCACCAGACATCCGCTGGGAGTGAGAAGGCAGTGCAACCAAAACCAAGAGACTTAGGGGGTCATTCTGACCCTGGCGGTCATTGACCGCCAGGGCCAACGACCACGGAAGCACCGCCAACAGGCTGGCGGTGCTTCCTGGCCAATTCTGACCGCAGCGGTAAAGCCACGGTCAGAAAAGGGAAACCAGCGGTTTCTCACCGATTTTCCGCTGGCCAATGGAATCCTCCATGGCGGCGCTGCAAGCAGCGCCGCCATGGGGATTCCGACCCCCTTCCCGCCAGCCTGTTCCTGGCGGTTTACACCGCCAGGAAGAGGCTGGCGGGAACGGGTGTTGTGGGGCCCCTGGGGGCCCCTGCACTGCCCATGCCACTGGCATCGGCAGTGCAGGGGCCCCCTAACAGGGCCCCAGCAAGATTTTCTGTGTCTGCTTGGCAGACACTGAAAATCGCGACGGGTGCCACTGCACCTGTCACACCCCAGCAACTCCGCCGGCTCCATTTGGAGCCGGCTTTATCGTTGCTGGGTCTTTCCCGCTTGGCCGGCGGGCGGCCTTTTGGCGGTCGCCCGCCGGCCCAGCGGGAAAGTCAGAATGTCCGCCGCGGTCATTTGACCGCAGTGCGGTCTTCTGGCGGTCTCCGCCAGGCGGGCGGCGCCCTCCGCCCGCCGGGGTCGGAATGACCCCCTTAGTGGCACAGAGGGCAAGGGGGATGGAGAGGTGGCCTCATTGCCTTCTGATTCCTAGGCCTCCATCTCAGACCAGCCCCAAGTGATGGTAGATCCCAACTATCTTGTGCATTTCCATCATCGTCTGCCACCACCAGCAAGCTTAGAAACCTAAACCCTATTCTCCCAGTGTTGACCTCTAAAGAAGCTGGGGTCTCCTTTACCCCAGGCACTTCAGCTCCTGCCCCTATTGACCCAACAGTGATGTCTGAAGAGGCTCTGGCATTGGTGAGGAGCCTTTCTGTAGGCCAAACCGCACTTGTGTGTGCCATCCATGGGTCAGTCACCAAACTGACAGAATTATTGGCGTTCCAGGATGACATACGCAGTGTAGTATGTGCTATACAGAAAGGCATGGTCTGTATCAGATCCACTTCAATTATCACTGCCTCGCCATCACCTGCCCCTTCATCTCAAGAAACTTCCTCTTCCCAAATCCATTCTCCAACCACCATACCCCCACTACCCACATCTGTCCCATTAACTTCAACAGCAGACCTATGTGCTTACACCCACACACAAAAAGACAAACACACAGGCACACACACAGATGCTTCAAGTAAAAACACAAACAGACAAACAAACATACACATGCAGACATGCAACACAGCAGCACCCCCTCCACCAGCACAGACACAACCAATGCACCCACAGACTCACATGCACCCATTCATCCACCAATAACAACTAAAATGAGACTGACACCCAAACCCACAACCTTAACCACTACTACACCCTCAACCACTACCACACCCTCAACAAAATACACACTCTCAGCCAAACATACTCCATCGCCCAAACCAAGTGATCCAAAGAGACCTACATCAGCAAAACACACACCATCAACCTCAACATTACTCCACAGAAACCCACAGCCAAAACCATTACTTCAACAAGAACAACACCTTCACCCAAATCCAAACTCTCATCCACAGTACGGCAAACACTCAAACACACATCCAAATCCACACTACATCATACGATATCAGACACACTCTCAACTTTACAACAACACACACACACACACTTCAAACAACTGCAGCAAAACTTCCAGCACCCTCTACCTCCCAAACACCCAGTACACCCACCCCATCTATCCAAACCCCTACTACTCTTTTAAAATCCCCTACAAAATGACCCACGACTCTCCCCAATACTTATTTGAAGTGCCTGGCTTCCACCAGATCACGGAGTGAAACAACATGTGATGCAGGTCCACTCCTAACATTTCATTTACAGTGGCAGATTACCTTACGTACCGCTTTAGTGGGAATTTATCAGATGTGCTAATTAGGTGAAAGCCACGTTTACAATGGGTAGCACTTGGAGAAGGGAGCAGAATCCTAATAACAAACATGAACATGTTCAGATAACAGGAGGAGTAGATGCCAAAATTGTTGGGGGTACCCTTCAGAAAAGGTAAAGCTCTACTAGTTTCATAAATACATAAATAGCAAAGTGACCTATGAGATATGATGATAGATTTATAAAACATTTAACATACGTAATGTGGAATAAACACTGAAATATAAGGGCACTTTGACATTTAAGTGGAAGGGAAGAGTCTTTACAATTATTATGTAGTTATAATTAGTGTTGCAACGTGATAGTCATATAAAGGTCAGATATGTGGTGTTCACTTCAGTCATGATGAAAAAAGCTTCAACCGCATTTATAATTGCCATTAACACATATATGATGAAAATATGCATAAGGACGTATAAATACATTATTCAAAGTTAAAAGAGTACCAGACACAATTACATATGTATCACACATATTTGGTAAGTAATGATAATTTTCATAAGTGCAAAAACAGACTACATGAAAATTCTGAGTGCTAAGTTTCCTCTATATTTCGTATTTTAGTTTGTGTAACAGTGTTTGTTGGGAGCTTTTGGATTGTTCAAGATTATTAAGTGATTCAATTATGTTAACCGTCACCTTTCTTCCATGACAAATGTGCAAAGCTCAGGAAGATATGAGTGACAGACAGCCATCTATTTTTCTCTCTTATTATTTTGCCTAATTTTCTTTTCCCATCTAATTCATTTTTCCATATTCCTCTATCCATCATCAACAGATCTCTCATTCAGTGGCCTTGAGGTGATGTAAGCACCTGGTGTAATCTTTTTTAAGGAGGATGACTGTAGCCGGGAGTCGGAACCCCGGCTACATACGATGACGATCCCCAGTCCGGCGAGTGCCCCGGGGGTCCCACGGAGGTGGAAACCACAGAAGCAGGAAACCCGGATATCCGGGTTTCCAAAGACATGAAAAGAGAAGTAGGACAACGCGCATGCCGCGCAAGAGAGGAAGAAGACGGGGAGGAGAAGGACGCCGGGACGGAGGAGGAAAGCGTGACGGAAGTCGATGGGCACACGGAGGGAAGAGAGAACGCAGGAAAATGCGTTCTGGAAGTTGGAGAAGAGGAACCCAACAACAAAAGACTCTTGGACTCCAGAGGCAATACCACGGAAGGACAAGGAGGTCCTGAAAGGCAGCAGCTCTGCCACGTCCCTGGAGGGGCGTGGCTCCAGCAGGTACGGCCCTGCCTGAAAAATAGAATAAGTGCTATAGTGGGAAGGGAGGAGGGTGGAGAGTGCGAGCAGAGGGAGGTTGGGAAGGGATATTTGGGAAAGAAAACACCAGAACGGGGGGAGCACTAATCACTTAACACGGAGGTAGTTATTTAAGTGAAAGAAAGGAGTTTGGTTTCCACCGAGGTGCAAGCGGAACAGGACCCCATCAACTATACCCATCCTTTTCTTTTTTTCCCTCAGGTCTGGAATCCTACACCAGACCATCACCATTCACACTACATCTCTCTCTCTCTCTCTCTCTCTCTCTCTCTCTACACCCTCACTAAAATCATCGAAACAAACCACCCAGACGTGCGACTTACCTACCTTTCGTTCTTTTTCCGGTCGACCTGACAACACAACCGCCGGGAGAAATATCACCAACCACCGGGAATCCTGGGAAAAGAAGAGAACAAAGGAGGTCACCAACATATAAGGATAAAAGACAGAGGGGGTCATTACGACCCTGGCGGCCGGCGGTATGTTGGAGGTAACTCCGCCAACAGGCTGGCGGTGTTCCGCCAGCAATTATGACCGTGGCGGAATTGCCACGGCCATACCGCCGGCCCCTCCATTATAGCGCCAGGATTCCGCCTGGCGGTCATAATCCCCAGGGCAGCGGTGCAAGTGCCGCTGCCCTGGGGATTATGAGTCCCCGACCGCCGGCCTGTCCGTGGCGGTACACACCGCCATTGAAAGGGGACTTGGGGTGCCCCTGGGGGCCCCTGCACTGCCCATGCAGCTAGCATGGGCAGTGCATGGGCCCCCAGGCATAGCCCCGTCGCGCATTTCACTGCCCGAATTTCCGGCAGTGAAATGCGCGACGTGTGCTACTGCACCCGCTGCACATCAGCATTGCTGCCGGCTTTATTACGAGCCGGCTGCAATGTTGATGTGACATTTCCGCTGGGCCAGCAGACGGTAACACTGTTACCGTCCGCTGGCCCAGCGGAAATGTCATAATAGGGAGACATGAATACCGCCAGCAATGGCGGTATTCTGTCTCCCGCGGCCTCGGCGGTCTTTTGAAAAGACCGCCGAGGTTGTAATGACCCCCAGAGACTGTTACGAAGGCACCTGTACACTAAAATAAAACCACTTATATTCAATCACCAACCTGAGTGTCTCATTAATCCCTATCACTATCCCCACTGCCACAGTGGTGTCAGAAGTGGGATTTGGAAGTAGCGGTACAGTCAACCCAGAACATCATGGAAGTGAAGCCCACCATAGAAGATATGATCCAACAACTCGCTGAAGGCCAACGTCATCTTCAAATGGTATGGGAAGCACAACAAAGGGAAGCCGAGGATAGAGAGGCCCTCCAGAGTGCACTAAAAAGCCAGGCCACCATTATGGCAAATAATCAGTTGGTGCACGAGACAGCCTTACAAAAGTTAACGGACACCATTGCCTCCAGTAAGGTTCACCCCAACGTACCGAGCTCGGTCCTCCAAAAGTTTCAAGAGGGGAAGGACCCCGATGCGTTCTTTACAAACTTTGAAAGGGTGGCTTCCTCCGCCCAATGGCCCAAAGAGCGATGGGGTCAGTATGTGGCTCCCTTATTGATGGGCATATTACAAACTGCATATCAGGCAGCCAACCCGGATGGGACCACACCATACAACAAAATCAAGAAGAGTATCCTGGAACGTGTGGGACACGACACAGAGCATTACCGCGTAAGATTCCGTAAGATAAAGAGGGCCCCTACCGAAGACCCCAGGACATTGTATTGTAGGGTAAAAGACCTAGGCCTTAAATGGCTAGGGCCCATAGGAACGGAAAGGGAAGACGTCATAAAAGGGGTCCTTCTGGAACAGTATTTGGATCCCTTCCCCTTCTCACACGTAATTGGATCCGACAACACCCTAAAGTCGATACCACCATGGCAATTGACCTGGCCTGCGCCTACCATCGGTCTACTGAGTTTAAGAGTGGGCCTTCCAAAATGACAAGCCCTTCTACCCGACCTCAAACAGTAACTGCTCGACCCCTTTTCCGGAAGGTTGTTGAAGACGCCTCGTTTCTCTGAGCAGTCGAAAAGCCTCCTATGCAACAACCCCAATGCTATAGCTGTGGCGAATGGGGACACATAGCACGGGCATGCCTTCGCAAGGAGGACAAGGCGGAACCTATGGAGATCGGGATAACCCGGGGACGAGTCCTATGTACAGGGAAGGGCAACCCTAGATATATGCAGGAGATAAGGGTCAACGGCAAAACCGTTAAGGCCCTAGTAGACTCAGGATGTAGTCAGTCAGTCCTCAGAACCGGTTTGGTTGAACTACAGGAATACCGGCCCCAACAACGGGTTTCCACATGCTGTATCCACGGAGACAAGAAGGATTACCCCCTGGCCTTAGTTCTTCTCGAGTGGGAAGGGAAACGGGCTGAGGTCCCAATGGGGATCATGGACCGCCTGGTCGAAGAGTGTATCATAGGTACGGATTACATACATTTTTCTGAACTATTACAGAAGGTAAAAGCGGGAATCCAATTAGAGTCATGGTGGACAGAAGCTCCCATTTCGGACATCCCGATAGAGAGTGGAAATCCCCATTATAGACCTACAAAATGGGAAAAGAGGCGTGAGAAACAACTGTATTGGACACAGGGGGAGGAAGAGGACTCAAGGAAGGTACTAGGTACTACCATGTCCCCCTTACCCTCCTTCCGTAGCAGTCAACGGGAAGACCCATCCCTTCAACATGCCTGGAGAGGAGCTAAGACGGAAATTACAGGCGAGGTGGGTCCTTATTTCCTTATATGCAAAAACCTCCCATACAGAATCACCAAACATGACAATCACGAAAAGAGACAATTAGTAGTACCAGAGCCCCACCGAACACAAGTGTTCTACCTTGCTCACAATCAACCCGGGGGGGCATTATGGTAGAGAGAAAACGGAGGAGTACTTGTTACAACGGTTTTATTTGCTGGGAGTTTATGCCCACATCCAACAGTTTTGTACGCAATGTCCTAAATGTCAACTAGTAGACCCCGGACCCCAGAGGAAAGTACCCTTACAACCCTTGCCTATAATAGACATCCCCTTCTCCAGAGTTGGAATGGACTTGATAGGCCCCCTCCTCCCATCACAAAAGGGCATACCTACATACTAGTCCTCGTCGATTACGCCACCAGATATCCAGAAGCCATACCTCTCACCAGTATGACGACCAAGAATGTAGCCCAGGCCATGATTGGCTTCTTTTCCAGAGTCGGATTTCCTAGCGAAATTCTAACTGATCAGGGTACTCCATTCATGTCAGTCTTAATGGCCCACATCTGTAAAACATTGGGAGTCAAACAACTCAAAATGTCGGTATAACATCCCCAAACCGACGGCCTCGTCGAAAGGTATAATCGTACCATATAATCCTTGTTGAAAAAAAAAGTCTCAGAATCGGGGCGGAACTGGGATAGGAAACTCCCAATGGTCCTCTATGCAATAAGGTCCCATGAACAAGCCTCCACGGGCCATAGTCCTTTTGAGTTGTTTGTTGGGCGACAGCCCCGTAGTTTGTTAGATATGGCGGCCGAGACATGGGAAGAAGAAGAAGACGGGGAAAGACCCTTATTAGAGTACATCCAAGAACTCAAGTCCCAACTGCAGACGGTTTGGGAAGATGTCCGCAACCACATGGAAAAGGCCCAGGGAAAACAAAAGAGTTATTACGATCAGGGAGCGAAAGCAAGACAACTCCAACCCAACAATAAGGTACTCCTACTACTTCCCAGTTCAGACAATAAGTTATTAGCAAAATGGAATGGCCCATATAAAGTTGTGAAACCAGTCTTCCCTGTTACATATCTTGTAGAATTATCTCAGAACCCAAAAAGAGTACGGATATATCATATTAACTTGCTAAAGAAGTGGGAGGAACCCACTATTCCTTTGCCCCCTGTAGCGACGGGTTTTTTGGTAAACCCCGATAAACCCTTAGATATTGCGTTATGTCCCTCTACACCAGGGGCGTCCTCGGAACATCCCCAGATCAATTCTAATATACAAGAAAACCAACAAAGACAGTTGAATTGCTTTCTGGCTCAGCATACCAGGTTATTTTCAGAAAAGCCCAGTAAGACAACATTAATACAACATCATATCAAAACCCCAGAGGGTCAAACCGTACGCCTCCGGCCCTACCGTATCCCAGAGGCCCGAAAGCATCTAATTGAGCAGGAAGTAAGAACCATGCTACAAATGAAGGTTATAGAACCATCCGTCAGCCCCTGGTGCTCACCGATCGTATTAGTCCCGAAACCAGACGGCTCGATCCGTTTCGGCATTGACTTTCGCCGGTTAAATGCCATATCCCAATTTGATACATATCCCATCCCTCGAGTCGATGATTTACTCGAAAAATTAGGTAAGGCCCGATATATGTCAACCCTTGATCTAACCAAGGGATACTGGCAAATACCACTGGCCCCATCAGACCAGGAGAAGACGGCTTTCTCTACACCCTCAGGGTTCTACCAGTTCACAGTGCTTCCGTTTGGCCTACATGGTGCTCCTGCTACCTTCCAAAGGTTAATGGACCACCTCTTGAGACCCCTCAAACATTGTGCGGCTGCCTACTTAGATGATATAGTGGTCTTTAGTGAATCTTGGGAAGACCACCTCCACCATCTACACCGCGTTTTCCATGTCCTAAGCGCTGCGGGCCTTACAGCTAACCCAGCAAAGTGTCACTTAGCCCTTGACCATATCGCATACCTCAGGTATTTTATAGGGAGGGGACAACTGCGACCTCAGAAAAATAAAGTGGAGGCCATCCAGCGGGTCCCAGTTCCAACAACAAAAAAAGAACTACGTTCCTTTTTGGGTTTAATAGGCTATTACAGACGGTTCATACCCAATTATTCTACATTGGCAGCCCCCCTTGCCGACCTTTTACGGAAAAGCCAACCGTCCAGACTATCAGCCTTAACTTCTGACCAACTATCTAGTTTTCACCACATAAATTCTCGCCTCATGACTGAACCGGTCTTGCTATGTTCCGACTTTACTAAACCCTTTCACCTACAAACGAATGCCTCGGACGTAGGGTTAGGTGCGGTATTATCCCAAGCAGGCAACAACGGACATAACCACCCTATAGTGTTCGTTAGTAGAAAGCTGTTACCCCGGGAACGGCATTACCCAATAATTGAAAGGGAGTGTCTAGCTATTAAGTGGGCCATTGAGAATCTATAGTACTACCTTCTGGGTCATTCCTTTATCCTGTATACCGACCATGCTCCTCTCACCTGGTTGGCCTCCCACAAGAACACGAACTCTCGCATCCTACGGTGGTTTATGGAGCTCCAACCCTTTTCATTTCAGGTTTGTCACATCCCAGGGAATCATCAATATACTGCAGACTATCTATCCCGTTGCCCTTGGACCACAGAACTCCATCAGTCCCGTTCTTGGGAAGGGAGATGTAGCCGGGTGTCGGAAACCCCGGCTACTTACGATGACGATCCCCAGTCCGGCCAGTGCCCCGGGGGTCCCACAGAGGAAGAAACCACAGAAGCAGGAAACCCGGATATCTGGGTTTCCAAAGACATGAAAAGAGAAGTAGGACAACACGCACGCGGTGCGAGAGAGGAAGAAGATGAGGAGGAGAAGGACGCTGGGACGGAGGAGGAAAGCGCGACGGAAGACGACGGGAACACGGAGGGAAGAGAGGACGCAGGAAAAAGTGTTCTGGACATTGGAGAAGAGGAACCCAACAACAAAAGACTCTTGGACTCCAGAGGCGATACCACGGAAGGACAAGGAGGTCCCGAAAGGCAGCAGCTCCGCCACGTCCCTCGAGGGGCGTGTCTCCACAGGTACAGTCCTGCCTGAAAAATAGAATAAGTGCTATAGTGGGAGGGGAGGAGGGTGGAGAGTGCAAGCAGAGGGAGGTTGGGAAGGGATATTTGGGAAAGAAAACACCAGAAAGGGGGGAGCACTAATCACTTAACACGGAGGTAGTTATTTTAGTGAAAGAAAGGAGTTTGGTTTCCACCGAGGTGCAAACGTGACAGGACCCTATCAACTATACCCATCCTTTTCTTTTTTTCCCTCAGGTCTGGAAACCTACACCAGACCATCACCATTCACACTACATCTCTCTCTCTCTCTCTCTCTCTCTCTCTCTACACCCTCTCCCCTCACTAAAATTATCCAAACAAACCACCCAGACGTGCGACTTACCTACCTTTCGTTCTTTTTCCAGTCAACCTGACAACACCACCGCCGGGAGAAATATCACCAACCACTGGGAATCCTGGGAAAAGAAGAGAACAAAGGAGGTCACCAACACATAAGGATAAAAGACAGAGACTGTTACGAAGGCACCAGTACACTAAAATAAAACCACTAATATTCAATCACCAACCTGAGTGTCTCATTAATCCCTATCACTATCCCCACTGCCACAATGACAAAACATGTAAAATCAACTGCACCGTCCCTTGCCATGCTTCACTCCTTTTGGTCTACCTTATCTAGAAATTGTCATAGTAGGATAAGGCTATGCAGTGTCCTTAACAGGGGCAATGTGGATACCACAATGTCTCTACTTCTTAAAAAGAATAAGGAGCAATTATAAAATGTATTACGGTACTACCTGTACTCTACCCATGAATATACCCAGTCAATCACAAGTTACACTATTATGCCAATATGATATCTTCAATGAGAACAACCATTTCTAGTTCATTATACAACTGTACAATTAACGTAACCGACTTATCTGACTGGTAGTAATACCAAAAAAGGGTTTTGGTTGGTGTATGTTTTGGCTACTTACATTACAGTACTTTCACATTTGACTTGCTCACCTTCTCAGCATATATTTCTTCTTCTTTGGTCCTTGGTTCACAAGGTTGGGTTATTTCCATTCTTTAAGTGCCCTTACTAACTCTAAAGAACCCGTCCTTGATGCTATCACAAAATAAAATCAAACCAACACCCTCCAAAACACACTCGCCCTACATAAAATAAAGTCCTACCAAAATCATTCACATCAACACAATCACCTCCTCCAACAAAACACAAACAATAATATTTAAACAAAAAGGCACCCTGGACTTTCAATAAAGAAATTGTTCAGGCTAGTTGCAATTCACCTATGATTGCTTAGAATTTTCTGGAGCAATGGGAGTGTAGCTGGGGAAGCTGGTATGTGCTAGCTGGTGGTGTGCAGTGCAAGGTGGTGGTGCTTCTCCCTCCTCAATTACTTTCTCCTCCACCAGCCAGCAGAAGGTGGAAAGTTTACACAAGAGTCCCACTTTATGTAGCTTCAGCCATGAAACAACCTCTCCCTGGGCTCAACAACATGCTGATGCTTTCTCATCCTTACCCATCACTACAGCGGGCTGTGATGTGATTTTACATGGTTAGGGTGTGAATAAGGTTTTGTGTGGATTTGGTTAAACTTTGATTAGAGCATAAGAATGTACAGGAGAATAGGGCCATGGGAGGTGGTATGGGTGAAACAACCTGTACCAGTAAAATGACAGAGACACAACATGATGCAAGGATTAAGAACCTGCCTTAGGGTCAAACAGGGAATAACTGGGATTATGGGTAATTAATTTCTTATACTTAATCATGAACAGTTCAGAAACACAGAGGTAAATATTGACTAGTTATATTTGCACAATTTTGAAATTTCTGTACAAATAAATGTTAGCCGCAACATTTACATCTCTATCTTTCGTAAATCATGCATATTCTAATTATATGCATGCCGGCCTACTATTACTATCAGTGGAAGGTACATTTCATAGGAGGTTAACAAGCAGCCTGTCAGCTCCATTCTGCTGCTATTCCCCAGTCCACAAAAATGAGCTCACTGTAGTACTCTTCTATCCAAAAAAGACTTAAACATTTTACTTCTACAGTGCATGCTGTTAAACAAATTAGACGTATATATAAACATATTTACAGTCTGAAGCTTTTTGGCTTCTGCAGTGAAGCATGTTTGCATCCCTTTACAATTCAATTGCTCTACAACGGTGCAAACCTGGCAAAAGTTTGAGAAACTCATGTGAAGTGAGAAGTATGTGGGTTCGCTTTTTTAGCTTCAATGACAGAGGCATTCTGTAAGAAACAGGGAACTATACAACGAGTCTTATATCTAAGTGAGGAATTCGATTTACCACAATTCCAGCCACTACTTCCTGCCCACTCACAGCTGTGAGCTAATGCTGTGTTGTACCTAGATAAAGGTGCCTGAAGTTATTATTTCCAACCATGGACTTGCATAGGAAAAACATTAACAGTTACACATTGTGTTCAGTTACCAGTACCTATCCTAAATCTCATTTATAATATGAGTACTCCCAATCTCATCCTACACATACTATTCCTCCTCCAATGCTATCACAAACTCTCACTATCACACTAAGGTTTCTGTAAAGTACCAAATGTGGCCCTTTATATTTCACAGAAGATTATCTGACCCGTATACTTGCAGTCAAAACTACGGAGAGTAATTGTTTTCCTGAATGCCCCTTTGAGCTGTCATTGCCTGAGCCACCTACGAGCAACATAGTTACTAGCCAGTGAAACCCCAGTTCCTACCCCATACCTCACCACTTACTCACTTCATTTGAGTTCTTTCATCTTTCCTTCTCACTTCCTTCCTAGGACATTTGCTCCAAAAAGTGTCCAAAAGTTCAATGAAAAGCAATAGTTAATATGGATCTTGCCTTCCAAGGTGACCCTCTCTCTTGCCCTGTCAAAAACATTTGTAGAATTCCAACACCTGGCAAGCTGTGTGACACTGACACACTTCCTGATCAGCATATTTACCATCCATCATCTCCACCCTTGACCACTGTGCTTGCCACTGTCTATCAGAGAGCACAGAACTAGCATATGTGCAGACAGCAGCAGCTAAACCCAAATGGATTGATATTTTTCTTTAAGCTGTGCACCTGCATAGACTTGACAATGGGAATAGTGGTTGTCAGAGAAAAAGCACCACTCTACTCCCTCCGTTCAATGGGCAGAGACAGGAGTCTGAAAACCTGATATGCTATAACATCATCAGCCATCCCAATGGTTCTCTTGGCTCTCTGGTGACCTGAGTTGGTGGAAGGGTAGGGAAGCATGCTCTTGGCAGGCACAATGATGACAAATAGCTTTTGGTGTTTAATGTTGCTCTAGAATAGCAATAAATACCTGTGAGGAAATGCCGCTTTTTGTCTGATTACCCCCAAGGGTTTGAAAGGATCCTGCTGTTTTTTTTACTCTGAGAGAGCACTGAGGCCTGCTAATAAGACCTCAATGCCAGTGCATTGACAACCTTTAAAAGTATATGTTTGATTGACTTATACTCAAATGGCACACCTCTATTCACTAGTAGGTCCCTAGTATATGGTACCTGGGGTACTGAGGGCCTTACATTAAAGAGTCCCAGCAAGGTTGCAGTATTTATTGGGTCATCCTGGATGTGAATTATGTGAAAATATAAGTATAAGTGCAGTTTTAAAAACCTAAATTGTCTTTGCCATTTAAACTAATGGAAATGCCCATGCCTCTGTTTTTAATATATACAGGCCAACCGTACAGTAGGCCGATCAACTCTTAAATCAGTGTGTTGTATATTAAAAACCAGGACATGTACTTTTATATGTCCTAACCGTAACCCGTCCCAAAGTCACTTTTACTGTGGAAAGTATAGGGTTACACGCTGACAGATCTATTGTGCTAACATCTGAATGGGACTACCAAAGTTTGTGGAGCCACCTTTCAAGATAAAATGATGGAAACAGGATATGGGCACTCTTTTGTTCAGTTAGATGGGTTTGTGTTGGGGACTAGAAGTGAAGAAGAGCTGCCAAACCAGCTTCTCCATGGGCATGTAACCCTCGGGTAGCCACACCACTAGCGTGGTCTACCAAGTTCCACACACCAATAGAAAGGTTCTGCGATCTTAGGAATGCACAGAATAGTGCACTCTGGGATAGTTAGATGCCACGCATTGCAGGAAGTTGTCTTCAGGTGGGGAAGGTCCTAGAATCCCATTGGCTAGTAACTGCTGCCTCTCTTGAGGGCACTTTCTGGGAACCCTGGCACCTGCGCCTCAGATCACATCTGGACTAGAGAGAGGACTGAATAGGGACTGCCCTGGTTTTCCCTGAACCTGGCCAGACAGTCTGCAACAATTGCTGGACAGCAGATCCTTGGGCTGGAAAAGAGAGGACTGTGCATGTGGTGCCTGGCTTGTGGAAAAGTTGCTCCTGGGAGAGAAGAAGTGAACTCCAAGACTCAGTTGTCTGACTTCCTGTTACAGCACTAGGGCCACAAAAGCTGAAGAAGCCCATCCTGGATAGTCAATGATGGCTAATGTGCAGCTGGGAGACCAAGTCCTGATACTCAAATGTTGTATGCAAGTTTGCTGGACCTGGGACAGTCATCGGAGTGCAGATTGGACACTCAAAATGGACACTAGCCTTCACCAAAGGTAACTGCTGGTTTTGCTGGACTGGAGGCGGGTACTTCAGTGGCAATTTGACATTTGGTGAACCAAAGTAAAGAGAACTTCAAGGGACCCCTGTGGCTTCTACAGAGAAGTAAGCCCTTGTCAACCGCAGAGTATCCTCAGCATCTCATTGCATTTTCAGCCTAATGTATCCCTAGCTCCTCAAGACCACTCAGATAATGTTTATGGCGGGCCAGAAGAGCAAACATAACTCTATAAAAATATCCAATCTTTCTACCTACCATAGAATTTTGCCACTAAACCAGTAATTTATGACTTACTAAAAATCTATGGGGGTTATTCTAACTTTGGAGGAGTGTTAATCTGTCCCAAAAGTGACGGTAAAGTGACGGATATACCACCAGCCGTATTACGAGTTCCATAGGATATAATGGACTCGTAATACGGCTGGTGGTAAATCCGTCACTTTTCCGTCACTTTTGGGACGGATTAACACCTCCTCCAAAGTTAGAATAACCCCCTATATCTCCAGAACCCTCATCAAAAATAAGATATATTTTTATAAATTGGTATTGGATTTATTTCCTGTTGCATGACTTACTTTTAGTTGTTTTGGTGCAGCTGAAAGCTACTTGTTCCTTTCTTTAAGTCTGACTGCTCGAATCCACAGCTACCTGGGGTTCTACCTGGTGTTGAATTAAGGTTTAACAAAGGAGCCTGACTGCTCTGCACTCAGTATGGTGAGTGTATTACACTGTAAGTTTGCACAACCCCACCATATATAATGCACCACTTTTTTCAAAATAACTGAATTTACAAAGAAGTATTCATGCTACAAAACTGCATTAATTTAAGAAATATGAAAAATCACTTATGAGACAGTGACTCAGACTCTGTCTCAGTGAGATGGAGGAGGTCATTCTTCCTGCTCATCATACCAGCCGAGCTGTGATGCACCTATCACTAGGAATGTGCAATGCAGGTTTTTTTAGGAGCAGACACAAAGAAAATGACTGAAATCACCCGAGAAGGCGGTAGACCCGCTAAGCTGGCCATTTGCCACCAACATAAGGAGGAGCAGTTTACTTACTTAAACAAGCATTTGCAATGCAATGGGGGGGTCTCACATTTGCTCGAGTTAGAGCTATTAGTGCTATAAATTCCTAACTGGACTTTTCTTGCCACATAAATTGAAAATGAAAGGTAAAACAGTTCACCACTTTGCAGTCAAACGTATCAGCAAACATGCAGTTATTCATGTAACAGGGTCGATAGCCAAGGCGGTAACAAAACTGCCCCAAGGAGGGACAAACATAAAGCATTTAACAATCCAGTCCAACCCAACGTGGCCCAGCTCTGCCTCACATGATTTACTCCAGCGTAACCCAATGTTGCCCTGGGTACGATAGCCATCTTATCACTGTCATGGGTGGCCTTTCCTACAGATGGCACTAAGATAGGAGGATTTTCAATATGGCCCAGTTTTGTCCGACGTCATTCAGTTCTTAACAAATTGGCCAAACAGCCCAGTTATCTACATACCAGGATGGCATATAAACACCAAGATTATTTGCTTGTACCCGGGTGTTAGGGTCAGAGCCCATAGTAGAAAGATCAATGTCACATCCTATCTGGCCTCTGTTGTACCAGTGTCATCTGCTTCCTCAAAGACAGTCAATGTCACACTTTGGAATGGTCACTGTGTCACTGCAGTGGTGTAGCAAGGGTGCCACATGCCCGAGTGTAAGTGAAGAAAACAGGAGCCATGTCCGCTGTCTGAGTAGTAAAATACAACAACAATCAGTATTCATAGTGCCCCTCGAATCAGTGGACCTCAGCATCACTGCAACTGTTACATCGTTGATGACTACCCTTTATGTCATTACTACTCATGTTACTCCATATTTTGGCTAGCCACTAGCTGCCACTGCCACTGCTGCACCTGTTTGGCTTACTCTTGGCATTGAGGTCGCCTCCCTAGCCCATCAGACTTGGATAGATACCAACCGACCCGCCGGCCGCATTTGGACATCCCCGCTGGGCCGGCCGGCGGAAACAGAGTTTCATGTCAGCCATAACATTGCAGCCGGCTCCTAATGGAGCCGGCGGCAATGTGGCGGTTCGGCGGGTGCGGCAGCACTCGTCTTGCTTTTCACTGTCTGCCAGGCAGACAGTGAAAATCGCGACGGGGCTGCGCCTGGGAGCCCCTGCACTGCTCATGCTAAGTTCATGGGCAGTGCAGGGGGCCCCAGGGGCTCCGCGACTCCCCTTCCTGCCAGCCTTACCATGGTGGTGTCACCCGCCATGGAGAGGCTGGCAGGAAGGGGAGTCAAAATCCCCAGGGCAGCGCTGCAAGCAGCGCTGCCCTGTCGGATTAAAACCGCCAGGACAACCATGGCGGAAAACCGCCGGTCCCGGCGGTGTGAACACGGTGCTACCGCCGCGGTCAAAATATAGCAAATTGTACCACCAGCCTGTTGGCAGTACGATTGCCACTTCAACCCTGGCGGTCTTTGGCCGCCAGGATTGTAATGAAGGCCTAAGTGAGGGATCTCACTTTGCTTTCAGAAGGCCCCTCGCTGTTGCACGGCGTCTGAAATCTATGCCGGGGCAGGAGCTGCAGCACCATGGGTGTATAATCTGACCCCTGTTCTAGTGCATGTGGCGAGCCTGTTATGATTTATAGGGTGATCGGATTTTGAATAACAAAAACGATACATTTCAAGAAAATAAAAAAAGGACTACAATTTTACATAAACTAACCTGCATAGAATGACGGCGCTCCGCAACCTACAGTCACAGAAGAACCACTAAGGAAATAAATAAAATGCAGTTTTTTAAACCCAGTAAGATACAATGTAATTAAATTGCTTTCTTGTAACAGTTGCTAACTAGCCCTGCTTTGTAACACATAAAAACATGGCTCCCTGTTTTTTCAGACAACTCTCTCCAAAAACTGGAACATGAGCCAAATTTGCCTAAAAGTGTGGGGACAGCTGATGAAAAAGTGGGACTGTCCAGGCAAATCCAGGACGTTTGGTCACCCTGGATTGCCATAAAGACTGACCACCTGGGCTTGGCAGCTAGGGATCGGTGACTTTAAAGACCAAATTAATGGGACTAGTAGCATGAGTGACGGTACCTCAGGTCCCTGTGCTCTGCAATAAACAAGTGCCTATCTAGGGAAGCTTCTAAGCAAATGCAAATAAAAAGAAGTGGAGGGATGCGACAGGGGAAATAAAAAAAAAAAATGTTTAAAATAGGACGATCGCGCTGTGTAAAACCTTGAATCCGCCAAGCAGCGCTTGGATACAATAGAAATAAACTGGTAGTCATGCAAATTGCTTGACAACTACCCAGAGAGACTGCGCTGTGTAGGAAATAAAAGAAAAAGTAGTCCAGAAACCATGTGGGAAACAAGGAGCCTCATATGCTTTCAGTAGATGGCCGGTTCGAGGAGGGTTAAACACCGGAAAAGGCATGACGTATGATTGCCTTTCACAAATGAAATCAAGCAAATTTTAAAACACACGCCAACGTACCAATGAAAGTGACGGGCATGTCATGGGCTTGGTGAAAAGCCCACAGAGAGATTATAGCAGGCCACAGCGCTTGCACGCTCGACCATAAAAATTGTGCTCTCACTTCCCCTCGGAATAAATATTTTGCAGCATGGGTACGTATGCCAATACTCGACAATATGGGGAAAAAATAATTATCACAAAAAAGCAAAAAAAATAAAAAATTAAAATGGAGAATAAAATGATCTTGACAGAGCCAGTGAAACAAAAGATAATGGCAAAAGCACTACCAAAACAACAACAAAAAACAGAAGAGGGATACTGGAATGGATCTCGAAGGAAGTCAAGCAGAAGTTAAACTTCACGGGATTTTGCTAGGTTTCTGTATGTGAACAGAGCAGACATTTCCAGAGTTTATCACATTAACGAAGAACAGTGATTAAAATTGGGATCTTCCAACAACAAGCATAAATAGATCTCAGTTTTCATGTGAAGATAAATCTTGTGTATTATGCTTGAAAACACGTAATTAACTTTAGCTTTGCGACGTACTCTGCGAAGCATTTATGTTAATTCGAGCTGGAGTAGGACAAGCTGCCTCCCTGCGCACATTTCATGTTTTAGGGCATCAGAAAAGTATGTTTATTTCCTCATTTTATAGGCCCGAAGGGGATCCAAAAATACAGCATCCTCAAAACAAAACTGCAATTGCACAGTCTACTGATAATGATACATCAATGATGAAATAAATTGAATTGTTGAAATACATAATTATTGATTCCAAAAATAATTAGGCAATAATTGCAGTAATTCTCAGCGAGCTAAAGATAAGCATGCTCTTATAATTAGTTCACTTCCACAACGGTGTCCTAGTACACGTTTGCTTTATTCTGTTCCTATAATTATGTAAGCGATTTTAATTAGTGTGATTTCAAATGCAATTTGCGCTCATCTCATTTCTGTGCTCAGGTTAGATGGGACACAGGCTACTTACCTTTGCATTTAAGTTTTCCTAACTGGCGTTAGATATATGTTTGCAAATCTGAGTTGTGCCTCAGCTCACCCTGCATTTGTATTTGTCTGGTTGCTCTGTTTTGTCAAATCGAACCTCTGTTTGGTGAATTATATACACAATATATTTTAAATTTACAACAAGCAGTCCAGCTCCAAATATATTAAACCTGTGTCATTATGAAGACCGAGAACAATTATGATCTTCTCAAACCACATAATTGGATTTTTTAATGAAGTGTTCATTCTCCAACCCTCAGATTCGAGACAGGTTAAGGGTGAATGTAATCACAATAAAGTGGTCTCTGATTTCAGTATACAAGCATCCTACCTAGTGCAGGCGGCATCATTCCTCGTTTTCATATTTAAACAAGCTTTTATTTTGACACGCACAACAATTAACCCCATTATAGCAGAGTAACAGTACTGCCGTTTACCTCTCCTCAGACAAATATGCCAAACACAGCAAAAGACCAGCTGGTTGTCCATAAAGAGTTTTTTCGAATTCTGGTGTCATGATAGATCAGAGCCACCACACCTGAGCAGGTACTGGTGCAGCTGTTGATGTCCAAGGTATTACAAATATTGCAATAATAGAGTTAGAGGTTCATTGTTGTCAAAATCATTACTCACGGGAGAGTGCCCAACTACCTTTACATCTGTTATAATACAAACTTTCACAAGAGACAGGGCTAGACGTTTGGGAGATGCTGTAGCCTGGGGCTGCTGGGAACAAGACGATTAAGATTCTACTTATTAACCTGTTGACTGTCTTCAAATACTACAAAAGACTTGCCACGCACAGCTTTTGATGCAGTGATATTATGACATCATAAAAGATGTTACGAGTAATGTAATATGTGGGCCAATTAGCAGTGCATGGCGAGGGCGCGAGTTATAGTTACCTTAGGGCACGAGTTATAGGTAGTGGAAATAACCATAACTATAAATGGTGAATTTCTATGGTTTTGTGCGAGTAACATTTGAACCTAACTATAACGTCCCTGTAACCTTTGGTTTCTTTAAGTGAATTTTGATGTTTTTTTCAATTGTATTTATTAACTATAATGCCCCTGTCACCTTTGTTTTAGTCAGTGAATTTTTATGTTTTTTTTTAATCTTAAATAATTTTCAATACTTTACCTTAATCCAATCACCGCCGTGCAAGGGCAATGGTTGTGTGCAACAGGGAGGCCGCAGGGACTGCTGACAGGCTCTATGGCCTACTGCCTATAAGCACCCAACCCTGCACCACACGCAGCCTTGGGCTGTGCATGGGGGACTTGGCTGCAGGGCCTGCGCCCTACCCCTGAAAGCACCCAACCACACACCGGCTTCGACCATGCATGGTGGGGGTTAGTTGCAGGGCCTGGCCTGCAGTCAAAACCTCATTAAGCAGTCAACCCCACACCACCCACGCCTTTCGGAAAGAAAGGAAAAGGCGACAGGTTAGGAATACCCTGACCCCCTAGCCCAGGGGCCTAGCCCCTTCTAAGGCTCTATTAAGCCCCAGGGACCACCACCTCCCCAAGATTGTATTACTATTTTGGTGGGGGGGTGCATGAAACCCCCTCCAGGGGCTCAAGGGAGCCTCAGGGACCACCACCTAGACAGAGCTATATTTTTTAAAGGGAGGGTGAAACATGGACCCAACTACTGGGGCTGTTTGAATCCCAGGGGACCAAACACATCCCCTGGTCTAAATTAAAAAATTAAAGGGGGGCCATGCAAATCCCCCCTCAGGCTCAAGGACCACCACCTCCTCAGGGCCTACAAGAAAGTAAAACTCTGTGGGGGCCAAGTGACTCAGTCTTCGCAGCCATTTTGGGACTCAACATCAAGTAAGCGGGAGGAGGGTTGCATGCCCCCTCCGCCTACTGGGCCATTTTCAGGCATGGGGACCATCAGTTACCCAGGACTGGGCCCTCAAAAAAAGAAAGGGGCCCTTTGTGAAACCAATAATAACCCCGTGGACCGCCACCCACCAGGGCTGGCTCCCTATGTCCCGAAGTAGCCACCCTCTGGACATAGTTGTTTGCTGTTGCTTGGTGGGAGCTGTGCAAAGAAACAACAGTAAATCCGCCCCCCCAGCTAACAGGGAGCAGAATTTCATCTGTTTTCCTGCCTACACCCAACCCCTAGGGATAGATGTCTATGAGTGGTTGGCTGCAGGGGCTGGCCACGAAGGCCATGCATGTAGTGGGGTTGGGTGCCTGCAGGGGCTTGGTCGCAGGGTTTAGCAGCAGGCCAGGCCCTGTGGGAAACCCCCACTGCACACAGTGAAAACTCAGTGTATACAACTTGGGCTCCATCACGGTCGACCTCAAACTTGGACTTTGCCCAGGTCAAGCGCAACCAGATGTCCACGGTTAGTAATTTCTCCTTTTGCACACTAGAAAGCATTTTTTTGTAATTCATATCTCTTGTTCCCTACTTTGAATTTCTGTGTTATTTTAATGATACACACTTTATTTTTCTAAATTGATGTTAGATTTGTATTGTGTGTTGTCTTTTACTCATTAACTGTTTTGTTGATATTGAATGCTGTATGCAACTGACTCCTAAGTTTAGCCTAATTGCTCATGGGTAAAGATACCAAGGGTTGAGCAAGAATTAATTATAGTGACCTTGACTGGACCTTTTGTGAGATTATGGCCTATTCCTATGTATAGGTACCTACCTACCCTTAACAATAATCCACCAATGATCAGAAGAAGGGAGAACAGGGTCCCTCCAGGGGAAAAATGATAGAAAATCAAAAGAGTCCTCATAAGATCCACAAAAACCTGCACAAGGAGGGAAAGCCCCGAGCCATTCCACATCCAAGGGGAGGGGGTATCAGAGGAAGCAGTTTGATACTGCTAAGGCAGGAAAGTTCTCTGACACTTCATTGGCAAGGAAGTGTTGTGACTGCTTCAAACCAGGACACACAAGAGGAAATTATGTCTGCTGCAAGCAGTCCCCCACTGGTGATCAGTCCCAGGGTGTTGCTAGTGTAGGTGTGGAGGTGAAAGTTGGCTCAGAGGTGGGGTAAGCATATATAGAGGTTGCCTTAGTGTCTGTGGGTGGGGTAGACCTTGCAGCCCCAGCTGCCTTACCACCAAGTATGGAGAAGTACAGGCAGAGGCATAAAATCAACAGGACTGGGGTTGAGGCTCTGAGAGATACAGGTGCCATGGTCATAGACAAACTGGTTTATCCAGGGCAGATCCTACCTGGTGTATTACACCAGGTGTCTTAAGCAGACAGTAGAGCCAAGCTCCATCCAATGGCCATGGTGAGCTTGGAATGGGGATGTGTGACATGCCTTAAGAAGGTAGTTGTGGCATAGAAAACAATGGAAACGTTGTTACTCAAAGTACTTGGTTTGCATCAAAAAGAAAGCTGCATGGGCGAGCGTGTATCAGAATAGTCAGCGATGCTTCGGTTCCTTACTCGGAAGTAAGGCCCTGCATTGTTTCTTCTCGGTCAGGCAGGTGATGCGTCATTTTTCTCTCCTGAGACAGGGCACATCAGAACCGCACAGTTTCACAATGATGTTGACGCACAGCAATGATGCGTGGATACCTGGAAACATGCCACCATCATGCTCTTGTTCAAGAGACCATCTACTGACCCAGACACACTTTCTAAATAGAGCCCATCTCTACCTTACTGAGCTCAGGACTTGGAGAAAATAATCAGCCAACACTTCACGACTGCCTCAGCAACCTTCAGGTCCTCAATGCCACAAAGTCTGGATTCAGACCCAACCACAGTGTTGAAACAACACTCATCGCTGCCACAGATGACATCGGCATTATCTTTTACAGAAGAGACTCAATGGCCTTCAATCTCCTGGACCTCTCTGCAGCATTTGACATAGTCTTGCGCCCATCCTCATCAGGATTCTGAACAAGATTGGCATCCAAGGACCCACTCTCCCCTAGATCTGCTCCTCCTTCATGGATAGAACACAAGCTGTCAGCTTGGCACCTTACTATTTGAAAGTCCGCAACCTCATCTGCAGAGTGCCTCACTGTTCACCGCTCAGCCTTATCCTCTTCAATGCAAACATGAACCCTCTGGCCAAAGCAGCATCAACTGCATACACAAAATCAACATCCTCTCCTATGCATATGACACACAACTCATACTCTCCCTCTCAGACAAGACCACACACACAAGAAACTAATTTATTTTCAGCATGAACAAAGTCGCTAGCTTTTTGAAAACCAACCATCTCAAGCTCCAAACCCACAAGGCAGAAATAGTGATCTTCTGCAAGAACACCTCACCATGCGAATCCAACAGGGGACTGGCTGAACTCAGACCCACAGCCGGCACCCATGCCAGGAACTTATGAATAATCATCAACAGCAAACTGGTCGTGACCACAAAAGTTAACACAATCACTGCATGTTTCTTCCAGATTCTGACGATGCTGAGAAAGATCTTTATATGACTCTCAGGCAACACTAGAAAAACTTTCACTCATCACCAGCACGTTAGACTGCAGGACCACTCTCTACACCTAGAGCAAAAAACTCCCTAGAAGACCTCAAACCATAGAGAACTCATCAGCCACACTCGTCCTCAAACTCCCACACAGCACAAACATCACACCACACCTCAAGGAGCTCCACTGGCTTCCTATACACAAAAACACTTATTTCAAACTCCTGGCACACACATTTGAAACACTAGTCAACTTAGGCCCCACCTACCAAAATAGTCACATCTCCTTCCACCAACCACCCAGTCTCCTCTCCTATGCAGGACTCTTATTAAGACACCTCCCACAGATAAGCAGAACCAGATCAGGAGGATGGGCATTGTCTTGCATTGCACCTAATGCATAGAACTGCATCCCACTCCACATCAAAGCTTCCTCCTCCATTAACCAACTTACAGTATCAGGACTAGGCACACACACACACCTGCTCAGTTCCAGCACCTTATAAATACATGTAACATATTTGCATCAAAAATAAAGCCGCATGGGCGAGTGTGTGTCAGAAAAGTCAGCGATGTGTTGATTCCTTACTCGCAAGTGAGGCCGTGCGTCGTTTCTTCACCGGTCGGGTAGGAGCGAAACGTCGTTTTTCTCTCCTGCAAGAGAGCGACGCGTCAATTTCTGGACAAGGCACATTGGAACCGCGCAGTTTCACAATGATTCTGATGCCCAGCAATGATGCGTGGGAAATCTGGCTGCACGTTAATGGAAAAACCACGCTGCAAGGGGTTTGCATTGATTTTACAGCCATGTTGCAGGTGGTGTGTCAACATTTTCACTGCACTGCTTCCTGTGCGTGGATCTCAGTCCTTTTTCTACCAGCTTCACCTTTCAAAGGCCCAGGACTGGATAGGGCACCACTTTGCAGGGCAGGAGTCTCAGCAGAGCTTCCAAGTGCTTGCAGAGAAAGTCTTTCTAAAAGTGGCATTTCCAAACTGACAATTTAAAAACCAACTTTACCAAAATATGTATTTTTAATTTGTGAATTCAGAGACCCCAAACTCCATATCGCTATCTGCTCCCAAAGGGAAATTTCACATAGAGGATATTTAAAGGTAGCCCCCATGTTAACCTATGAGAGAGATAGGCCGTGCAACAGTGAAAACAGAATTTGGCAGTATTTCACTGTTAGGACATGTAAAACACATCACTAAATGTCCCATCTTTAACATAGACTGCACCCTGCCCATGGGGCTACCTAGTGCTTGCCGTAGGGGTGTCTTACATGTTTTTAAAAGGGACGGTTTTGGCCTGGCAAGTGGGTACACTTGCCAGGTTGAATTGGCAGGTTAAAACTGCATACACTGACACTGCAGTGGCAGGTCTGAGCCATGTTTACATGTCTCATCATGTGGGTGGCACAATCAGTGCTGCAGGCCCACTAGTAGCATTTGATTTAGAGGCCCTGGGAACCTCTAGTGCACTAGGGATTTAGTAGTAAATCAAATATGCCAATCATGGAAAAGCCAATTACACATACAATTTACCCAGAGAGCACTTGTACTTTAGCACTGGTCAGCAGTGGTGAAGTACCCAGAGTACCAAAAACAACAAAAACAGAGTCCAGCACACAGTCAAAACATGGGAGGCAGAGGTGAAAAGACAGGGGAGACCACACCAAAGATGCCAGGTCTAACAAGCTGGTCAACCATTTCTATTGGCCCAACATGTCTACCAAAGTGAAGAAGTTCTCCAGCTCCTGTGTCACCTGTCAGGCATTGGTAAGACAGGTACAGCCAAGGCTCCCTTAATACCACTGCCAGTGGTTGGGACTCCCTTTGTAAGGGTGGGGATTGATATTATTGGTCCTATAGACCCAGCAACTGCCACTGACAACAGATACATTTTAGTGGTAGTGGACCATGCCACCAGGTATCCAGAGGCAATGCCCCTCAGAACAGTTACTGCTCCCACAGTGGCTAGGGCCCTACATGGTGTGTTCACCAGAGTAGGTTTCCCAAGGAGGTGGTCTCAGATAAGGGAACAAAGTTTATGTCTGCCTATATGAAGGCGATATGGGATAAATGTGGTGTTACTTGCAAGTTCACTACCCCATGTCATCCCTCAACCAATGATCTGGTGGAAAGACTTAATAAGACCCTGAAGGCAATGTTTATGGGTTTGTCTGAGAAACTCAGGAAGAGATGATGTAGGAAAGTACCATCTTGCCTGGCATGCTACCTCCATTTTTACTTGTGTGTCAGTTTGTTTTCGCCTTTGTCATTGGGATCCTGCTAGCCAGGACCCCAGTGCTCATAGTTTGTGGCCTATATGTGTTCCCTGTGTGGTGCCTAACTGTATCACTGAGGCTCTGCTAACCAGGACCTCACTGTTTATGCTCTCTCTGCTTTTAAAATTGTCACTGCAGGCTAGTGACCATTTTCACCAATTCTGTTTGGCACACTGGAACAGCCTTATAATTCCCTAGTATATGGTACCTATGTATCCAGGGTATTGGGGTTCCAGGAGATCCCTATGGGCTGCAGCATTTCTTTTGCCACCCATAGGGAGATCAGACAAGTCTTACACAGGACTGCCACTGCAGCCTGAGTGAAATAACGTCCACGTTATTTCACAGCCATTTTACACTGCACTTAAGTAACTTATAAGTCACCTATATGTCTAACTCTCACTTAATGAAGGTTAGGTGCAAAGTTACTAAGTGTGAGGGCAGCCTGGCACTAGCCAAGGTGCCCCCACATTGGTCAGGGCAATTCCCCAGACTTTGTGAGTGCGGGGACACCATTACCCGCGTGCACTACATATAGGTCAATACCTATATGTAGCTTCACAATGGTAACTCCGAATATGGCCATGTAACATGTCTAAGATCATGGAATTGTCCCCCCTTGCCAAATCTGGTATTGGGGTGCCAATCCCATGCATCCCCGGGGCTCCAGCATGGACCCCAGGTACTGCCAAACTAGCTTTCTGGGGTTTTCACTGCAGCTACCGCTGCTGCCAACCCACAGACAGGCTTCAGCCCTCCTGGGGTCTCGGCAGCCCAGCCCTCGGAAGGCAGAACAAAGGATTTCCTCTAAGAGAGGGTGTTACACCCTTTCCCTTTGGAAATAAGTGTTAAGGGCTGGGGAAGAGTAGCCTCCCCAGCCTCTGGAAATGCTTTGAAGGGCACAGATGGTGCCCTCCTTGCATAAGCCAATCTACACCGGTATCCCCCAGCCCCTGCTCTGGCGTGAAACTGGACAAAGGAAAGGGGAGTGACCACTCCCCTGTCCATCACCACCCCAGGGGTGGTGCTCAGAGCTCCTCCAGTGTGTCCCAGACCTCTGCCATCTTGAATGCAGAGGTGTGAGGGCACAATAGAGGCCTCTGAGTGGCCAGTGCCAGCAGGTGACATCAGAGACCCCTCCTGATAGGTGCTTACCTGGTTAGGCGGCCAATCCTCCTCTGAGGGCTATTTAGGGTCTCTCCTGTGGGTTTCTCTTCAGATAACGAATGCAAGAGCTCACCAGAGTTCCTATGCATCTCCCTCTTCAACTTCTGCTAAGGATCGAAAACTGCAACAAAATAGCAAGAAGAATACCAGAAACATTGTAGCACCTAATCCTGGCGGCTTTCTTGACTGTTTACTGGTGGTGCATGCTCTGAGGGCTGTCTGCCTTCGCCCTGCACTGGAAGCCAAGATGAAATCTCCCGTTGGTCGACTGAATCTTTCCCCTGCTAACGCAGGCACCAAACTTCTGCTTCACCGGTCCTCTGGGTCCCCTCTCATCTCGACGAGAGTGGTCCCTTGAACACAGGAGCTGGATCCAAGTGACCCAGACAGTCCAGTGGTCGTTCTGTCCAAATTTGGTGGAGGTAAGTCCTTGCCTCCCCACGCCAGACAGTAATCCTGTATACTGCGTGAACTGCAACTGCTGGAGCTTCTGTGCACTTTTGCAAGGAATCCTTGCTGAGTTGACCACCGACTTTGTGGGACCCTCCTTTGTAGTGTTGCGACGACCGCCATGCTCAGATTTCTTGAATGCCTGTTCAAGTGCATCTGCGGGTGCTGCCTGCTTCTGCATGGGTTCTCTGGCTTGCAGAGTGCCCCCTCTATCTACTCCTCCAAGGGGTGACCTCCTGGCCCTTCCTGGGCCCAGGCAGCATCCATTTTCTTCAACCACGACTCTTGCAGCTAACCAGGCTTGTTTGCGGTATTTCTGCGTGGAAACAACTCTGCATCCTCCAGCACACCGTGGGACATCTTCTGTGCAAAGGAGAAGTTCCTGGCACCTTCCATTGTTGCAGAATCTTCAGCTTCTTCCACCCAGAGGCAGCCCTTTTGCACCTTCATCTGAGGTTTAGTGGGCTCCTGCCCCCCCTGGACACCTACATGACTCTTGGACTTGGTCCCCTTCCTTTACAGGTCCTCAGGTCAAGGAATGCATCTTCAGTGCTTTGCAGTCAGTTGTTGCCTTTGCAGAATCCCCTATCTCGACTTTAGTGTGTTTCTGGGGTAGTAGGATAACTTTACTCCGAGATTTCAGGGTCTTGGACACCCTTAGTGTTTTCTTACACTCCCAGTGACCCTCTACACACTACACTTGGCCTGGGGTCCATTTGTGGTTCACATTCCACTTTTGGAGTATATGGTTTGTGTTGCCCCTAGGCCGATTGCATCCTATTGTATACTACAGTGTTTGCACTACTTTTCTAACTGTCTACTTACCTGATTTTGGTTTGTGTGTATATTTTGTGTATTTTACTTACCTCCTAAGGGAGTATATCCTCTGAGATATTTCTGACACATTGTCACTAAAATAAAGTACCCTTATTGTAGTTATTTGTAGTAACTCTGAGTATTGTGTTTCTTATGATATAGTGCTATATGATATAAGTGGTATAGTAGAAGCTTTGCATGTCTCCTAGTTCGGCCTACGCTGCTCTGCTATAGCTACCTCTATCAGCCTAAGCTGCTAGAACACTACTAATCTACTAATAAGGGATAACTGGACCTGGCACAAAGTGTAAGTACCAGCAGGTACCCAGTATAAGCCAGGCCAGCCTCCTACAGATGGGATGTTCTCCTCTCAAGCCTCCTGTTTGCATATAGGGAGATGCCACAAAAGGGGATTTGCATCAGCCCCTTTGAGTTACTGTTTGGGCACCCTGTAAGAGGCCCATTGTGTTTGGTGAGAGAGTCTTGGGAGAAGCCTCTCAATGATTATAAGCAGAATGTGCTTGACTGTGTGCTAGGCCCGTGATCTTGCATGGCACAGCACATTAAGAAGGCAAACCAGCAACCTGGAGGCCAGCCAACAGCTCATGAAACTCTGGCATGACCAGAACGATACTATGCCTGAATACCATCCAGGTCAGTTGGTGTCGGTGTTGTAGCTTGTGGCTCCTAGGGACCACCAGGAGAAATGGACTGGGACCTACCCCCATTCTAGAGAAAAAGGATGAGTTTACCTACGTGGTGACCTTGGCACCCAGAGGAATCCACACTGAATCCTGCATGGCAACAAACTTAGACGCCACCAAGACAAGGCAAACATGACCATTCTGATGGTCAGAGAGGAGGAGAGTGAACCCATACCAGATCTTTGCTCTACCAATGTGCAGGATGGGCCAGTGTAGGGAGTGGTACTCTCCCCCAAGTTGACATACCATGAGCAACAAGACTGTAAACAACTGTTTGCTTGGCTTTTCTCCCTGACCACTGGATTCACTGCTTGGTGTGTCCATGACATTGGCTGTTAAAAACAAGTTGTACAGGCTATCTGGCCATTAGCTAAGGGTAATTGAGCTCTCTAATAGTCCCTAGGCCAGTCCAGTGGTACTGGTATCCAAACCTAATCCCCTAGGTGAGAAGAAGGAGTTAGCATTCTGTGTCGACTACAGCGTTTTGACTACAGTCACCAAGACTGATGCTTACCCCATGCCTACAGCTGATGAGCTCATTGGTAGGTTGAGGGCTGCAACGTACCTGAGCACATTTCCCCAGACCTCATTGTATTGGCATTTTTCCCTAAGTCCAGGAGCAAGGGAGGGGTCAGTTTTTTACACTCCAGAGGTCCACTTTCAATACAAGGTGATGTCCTTTGGTTTGAAGAAAGCCCCTGCTATCTTCCAAAGGTTGGCGAACGGAGTCCAGTGTGGGTTGAAATCTTTTCGTGTAGCTTATCTTGATGATATAGCTGTATTAAATTCCACTTAAAACTTAGACTCAGGTCATGGCCTTTCTTGGCTTGACTGGGTATTACAGGAGATTTGTCAAGAACGACAGGGCCATTGTGGCTCCCCTGACAGAACACAACTTGTAAAAGCAGGCCAAAAAGGTAATTTGAACCCCACAGTGTCAGAAGTTCTTTGCCACTCTGAAGGAGGCTATATGTTCTTCACCAGTGTTACTGGCCCCTGACTACAATAAGGAGTTTGTTGTACTAACAGACGCTTCAGACCAAGGGATTGGGGCAGTATTGTCACAAGTAAGCGATGAAGGCCAAGATCAGCCAGTGCCTTCATCAGAGGTGACTACTTCCCAGAGAACAAAGATGAAGTGCCATTGAGAGAAAAGCCTTTGTTGTGATCTGGTCCCTGAAAAAGTTGAGGACATACCTGTTTGGTACTCACTTCTGTGTTCAAGTGAACCGGAGACATCCCAGATGGCTCATGCAGATGAGGGGGGACAATCTAAAACTGTTGAGATGGTCAATGTCACTACAGGGGATAGACTTTACATTGGAACACAGACCTAGGAGTGCCCATGCCAATGCAGATGGGCTTTACAGGATTTTCCACTTAGCTCATGAGAACTACCAGGGTGTAGATTATTTACCCATCACCTTTCATCTGGGTGGGCAGTGAGAAAAAGTCATCCTTTAGTCTCTGATCACCGTCATGTTTTCACTGATACTGGTAGTTACTGACTCTGACTATGCTCTGGGTTCTGCTAACCAGGCTGACGGCCAGTGCTTTGTTTAAAAGATATATGCAAATTATGTGTGTGAGAAAACAGGGCTGATTGCAGAGGCCCCATAACTTTTTGCCCCCATTTTCCTCTTTTTGCTGGTGTTTTCCTGACTGTGATGGTGCCCTGGGTACTGCTAACCAGTCCCAGGGCCTGTGCTCTGTGTAAAATGGATATGCAAATTAGGATAATTATAATTGGCTAAGTTAACCTACCTATAAGTCCCTAGTATATGGTAGGGCATGTAGGTTTAGGGACCACAGCATAGGTGGTGCACACCTAGGTGCACTGCTGAGGTGCCCAGTGTCATTTTAAAAGCAAGCCTGCCTTGCTGGCTGCTTTTAAATTAAAGTTATATGCAAATTCGACTTTGGAATTAAAGGTACTTCCAAAGTCTTAAACTACCTTATTTTTACATATAAGTCACCCCTAAGGTGTGCCCTATGTGCCCCTAGGGCTGGGTGCCATGTAACTATAAGCAGGGACTTTATAAAAAATAGATTTATAAGCCCTGGTGAGCCAAATTCGTTTTTCCCTCATTGAAGTAAATGGCCTTCATAGGCTAGAATGGGCAGACTTTATTTATAATTTTAAGGTCTCCTTAAATGTTACATACCAAGAATTTGGTATCAAATTGATTGTTGTAATAGATCCCACAACTTCCAGTTGTTGGATTTAATATAACTTGTCCAGGTAAAAAGTTTAGACTTTACCTAAAAAGTTGCCAATTTCAGCTCTGCATTGTTTTTGCTGCTGTGCTCTGATTGGCCAGCCTGCAGCAGCTTCTGCCAGGCTGCCTTGATGAGGTGTGAAGTGGCCTGGCTTCACACAAAGGAATGTGCTTGGGGGAGAGAATCTCCCCTCAGCAGATGGTGAGGCAGGAAGGGGGAGGGCTCCCAAACTGGTCTTCAAAGGCAGAGAAGGACATTTGGAGCACCCAGCAACACCCCCACATCCTGCAACCCCAGACAATTAGGTGCCCCCTTGATTAGATTAGGAGAGGGCAGGAGAGGGGTGTGTTTATGATTTTTAGCCACACCAGTGGGTGGGCTCAGCCAGATGTAACCTCCAAAAATCTGATTCATCCATGTTGGATTTTTAGAGACTGTTGCCTTCTGGGATGGATTTTTGCCACACTTCCCAGGAAGTGGTCATCACAGGGGGACGACCCTGTCCCTGATTGGAGAACCAGGGCCCCCCTGCTTTTCACCCAGGAGCAAGGATAAAACTGGCAGACCTGCACCCACACCTCAGATCCCCTCCAGAATTCAACAAGAAAGGAACTAAAGAAGAAGAAGGACTGCCCTGCTGGACCCCTGGCCTGCACCTGGAACCTGCACTCAGAAGGACTGCACCAGCTGCACACTTGGGCTTCACCACAAGAAGGACTTTGCCTGGCTTCAACTGGTTCAAGGAGGGACTCCCTGTTTGCTACAGGTGAAAAATTGCTAAACCAGAGTCCCCTGCACCAACTCCTGAAGAAAGCGACCAGCTGACCACTGTCCAGTGGCCAAAAAGGAGTTTGCGCCAGGTGCATTCTGGGAGTTGAAGTCCGCACCCCCCAAGGACCATCACAGAACTTCTGGACCCTTGGGGTGAGCTGTGGACCCCAAAAGAACCTTAAAAGAACATCTGGGTGAAGCCCCAGAAGTTTGGAAAAGATTTGAGAATTTTTGGAAAAAAGCTCCAGAGAGGGACCGACCCGCCGCGGAAATTCTAGCCAGCTTGCCTCAACCGCGACCCGGCCTGACTTCATGGTTCGTCCCGGTAAAGAAAAACATCCAAAAAAGAGACTAAGTCCGAACGTAAAAAGTTGACCGGGACCTCCCAGCCATCGTATCCGAGAAGGGCTCCATGGACGTCGGATCAAGATCCAGGTTTACCCCGGTCGAAGGATTTTCATCTCGAAAAAACGACTAAGTCCGAAGGTAAAAGTCTCCACCGAGGAAACCCACATCGCGTATCCGGACAAGGGCTCCAGGAGGTCGGATTCAACTGGCAGGTTCGTCCCGGTGAAGAAAAACGTCAAAATAAAGACTAAGTCAGAAGGTAACTTTTTAACCGAGGCCTCCCGCGACCTGTAGCTGAGCAGGGCTCCATCGCGGTCGGCCTGAAAGTTTGACTTTGCCCCGGTCGAGGTGCAACCAGATGACCCGATTGGCGCTTTTTGTTTCTAAGCGCTAGAAAAGTAATAATTCTTTAAAAATTCATATCTCCGGTTCCCCTGAACCGATTTTAATCGTTTTTGTGTCATTTTAAAGATAAAAATATAAACTATTTTTATAAAATGGTTTTGGATTTTTAAACTGTTTCCTGTGTTTTATTTAATTACTGTTTTGTGATATTTGAATGCTTTACACTTTGGCGGTCATTCTGACCCTGGCGGTCAAAGACCGCCAGGGCGGAGGACCGCGGGAGCACCGCCGACAGGCCGGCGGTGCTCCAATGGGGATTCCGACCACGGCGGTAAAGCCGCGGTCGGACCGGCAGTGTACCGCCGCCCCATTGAATCCTCCACGGCGGCGCAGCTTGCTGCGCCGCCGAGGGGATTCCGACCCCCCCTACCGCAATCCAGATCCCGGCGGTCCGACCGCCGGGATCCGGATGGCGGTAGGGGGGGTCGCGGGGCCCCTGGGGGCCCCTGCAGTGCCCATGCCACTGGCATTGCAGGGGCCCCCGTAAGAGGGCCCCTAAATGTATTTCACTGTCTGCTGCGCAGACAGTGAAATACGCGACGGGTGCAACTGCACCCGTCGCACAGCTTCCACTCCGCCGGCTCGATTCCGAGCCGGCTTCATCGTGGAAGCCTCTTTCCCGCTGGGCTGGCGGGCGGCCTGAAGGCGACCGCCCGCCAGCCCAGCGGGAAAGTCAGAATTACCGCCGCGGTCTTTCGACCGCGGAACGGTAAGCTGACGGCGGGACTTTGGCGGGCGGCCTCCGCCGCCCGCCAAGGTCAGAATGAGGGCCTTTGTCTCCTAAGTTAAGCCTTGACGCTCGTTGCCAAGCTACCAAGGGTTGAGCTGGGATTAATTTACTGAGACCTAACTGTACCTATGTGGAGGTTAGTGGCTTGTTGCTAGGTGTAGGTACCTACCTGCCCTACCAATAACCCATTTTCCAACAATGTGTAATTATGATTGGCTATGCCAACCTAGTGTATGATAGGGCATGTAGCCTTAACGACCCCAGTGTGGTTAGAACAGCCATGGGTGCTCTGCTGTGATGTCTGGTGTCATTTTAAAGGCACCCCTGCTTACTGGCTCTTTTTGAAATAAAATAAAGCACAAATATGACGTTGGAATTAAACGTATTTCCAAAGTCTTAAACTACCTTATTTTTACATATAAGTCACCCTAATGTATGCCCTAGGTTTCCCAAGGGCTGGGTGCAGTGACATGTAAGCAGGGACATTATAAAAGCTATTTTATAAGCCCTGGTGAGGGAATAACTGCCAATTTCATTTTTCTCTAATGCAGTGCATTAGCTCTATAAGTTAGCATTCAAAGGCTTTATTTTAAAATAATAAAGTCTTATTTTTCAAAGGAGGGAAAGACACTTGGGACAGAAACCAGACCTCCTCTATTTCCTACACCCCCATCCAGATGGGAACCCCTATAATTAGATTAGGAGAGGGGCTGGAAGATGAGTGTAGGGGAAAGATAGCCACACCTGCTTTCCAGCCCAGAAACCTGGATAAATATGGAAGAGCTGCCAAGCAACTTAGAGCCCTGACTGTGAACATCAGAAGAAGAACTGTCTTGCTGACCCCCTAGTCTGCACCAAGAAGGACTGACTCACAAGGACTGCACCTGCAGCACACTCCGGGCTTCACAAAGGAGGCATTTGCCTGACTTCTAAAGGATTCAGGAGTGGGCTCCCTGTAAGCAACAGGACAAAGGAGCTACCAAGAGTCACCTACATCAACGTCTGCAAGAAGAGCCAGCTGACCAGCATCCAGTGGACTTTTAAGGATTTCACCAGATGCACTGTAGAAATTGTAGTCCCAAACCTCGAAGAGGTAATCCAGAGCTTCCAGACTCAAAATAAACATCTGGAGAAGAAGGGCTGTCCTGCTGGACCCTTGGACAGCAAAAGGCATAACTGCACTCATAAGTACTGTGCCTGATTCACTCACAAGGCTTCACAACAAAAGGACTTTGCCTGTCTTAAAAGATAAGGAGTGGACTCCCTGAGCAGCAGCTGGTAGAAAAGTGCTGGAAGGGCTACATGCAACATCAACGACAGGGACAACTCCAGCTTACAACCTCCACCTGAATTGTAATGGATTTTACTTGTATTGACCAGGTGCTTTAGAGGAGTTGTAGTCCCAGACCCCAAGAGACAAACTAGAGCTTCTGAACCCTCTGGTTGGTGCCGTGGACCACATTCCTGCATCATGAAACACACCAGAATGTAAGTGCAGAAGTGTTACATCATGAGCAGCCTCAACTCTTGACTATGTCCCAGTCCGCGTGACCTTTTTTTAACCTGTTGTGTGCTATTTGCTTCTAAGCGCTAGTTTTACTTTACATTTTAAAAAAATCATATCACTGGTTCCCTGCATTGTATTTTTGATGTTTCAGTGTCATTTCACTCTTAAAAATATTTAATATTATTATTTAGTGTTGGATTTGTATTGTGTGTTGTGTCTTACTTATATACTGTTTTGGCAATATTAAATGCTTTGCACACCTGTCCCCTAAGTTAAGCCTGGCTGCTCATGAGCCAAGCTACCAAGGGTTGAGCAAAGGTTACTATATTGAGACTTTGACTGGACCTTATGTTTGATTGTGGCCTTAAACATAAATGTACACACCTACCCACACCTATTCATAAACCACTTACCAACATCAAATGTAATCCTACAGCATTCTTGCAGCACACCCAAAGCCTTCGAACTGAGGAAGAAGAAAACGGTACTCAGATTTAGAGAGAGGAAGTATAGTCCCAAAGTTACCCAACAAGCCAAAGTTAGAGCTGATCAGGTTCCCAAGCAGAATCTCCTGATTCCAAGGGTCAGGTCTGCTAAGGAAGAGGAAGGGATTTTTAGATGTATCACATAATTTTCTAACCAGGCATACAATGTTAGGAGAATCCTTAGTAAACATCGGCATGTTTTGAAAACTGATGATATACTAAACAAATATGTGGGTACCTCTCCACAGGTCACATTCAGGAGAAGCCACTCTTTGAGAGATAGTTTGAGTCACAACTCTGTCACCAAACTCAGTCCTAGAGGTAGTACACAACAAAAAAGCATTTTTATCTGCTTCAGAAACTGTACATCCTGCAGCAATGGCTTCAGTATTTCCAGATTCATCAATCAGAAAACATCAAGGGAATTTGTGATTAGGAAATTTGTGATTTGTAAAACAGAATACTGCATCTATTGCTTAATTTGTCCATGTTTCCTGATGTACATAGGAAGCACCATTCATAAAGCCACAAAACAGGTACTAAAATACATAAGGGTGATACGTCGCATTGATCAACAATACCCAGTGACCAGGCATTTTGTGGAATATCATTTCCACAATGAAAACTTACTCTGATTTAGAGTATTGGATACCACTAAGCTCAACATTAGGAGGGTGGCAACAGAGAAAAGACATTACATAAACTGGAGTCAAGATTTATTCAAAAGTTGGATACATGAGCGCCATTTGGGTTAAAACCTGCTGAAGCAATGGTGGTACATTTGGACTAATGCATATTATGTTATGGATCATGCTTCTGACTTCATGAATATTGAGGTTTTAATCCATTTTAATCATTAATTTTCTTGTTTTTTCTCGCTTCTGCACTATATCAGAGATTTGGTAGTCAGTTTATGTGTGATTTTGCAGTTTATGAAGACCATTCTTGACTTGAGAGATCAAGTGCTGTTCACGGGGCCTTGATTGTGAGCAATTCCTGGTGCCCCCTTCTTAGTTCTGAACAGTTGTGACAGTATTCTAGTATATGCTGCTGGGCTAATTGTATATTTGATTGGTTACTTTTGGCAAGCTGATGTAAATAACTAGTTCTTCATATACATGACACATCTAGATCTGCCCATATGTGCTGGCCATAGCATATCTATAGGGACTAGTGATCAAATGTATACCTAACATGGCGGCTGTCTGTGCTGTCCACTCATAACAATGCACACCCATAATAGCTGCTGTGAGTGCCTTGCACCCAGGACTGAGTGATGTATTCATGGCTGTACCATCAGAGCTCTTGCGCATCAATTATCAGGGCTATCAACAAGTGAGCCTCTGTGAGAATCACTATGTGTACTGTTGAATATTGCCCTGAGTTTGGTCTTGGGTTGAAGCATATATGTATGTATGTAAATAATGTTGATGAAATCATGTAAAAAATTTATCTGTACATATATTTATATTTCATTTTTTTGCAATCTGGCTATCACTATATATTCAGATGTTGATAATAGAATGTGCAGCATTGTAAACTTTATCACATCAGGTGAGAGCTTCAGTCCTTGACCTGTGAGAAAGGCTATGGCCGAAATGCATCCAAAACAATAAACTGTACTTATAGCAACAGGAGCATCTAAGCAAATCGTTATTATAGTGAGGAGCATGTGTGACATATCTATCTATCTATCTATCTGTCTATCTATCTATCTATCTATCTATCTATCTATCTATCTATCTATCTATCTATCTATCTATCTATCTATCTATCTATCTATCTATTCATTTAAAAAACCAAAGGCTACAGGAACATTATCGTTGGGTTCTAAATTTGCTTGGACAAACCCAGAAAAATTCAGAAGTTATAGTTAGAGTTATTTCAAGTAATTATAA
This sequence comes from Pleurodeles waltl, assembly GCF_031143425.1. NCBI lineage: Eukaryota > Metazoa > Chordata > Amphibia > Caudata > Salamandridae > Pleurodeles > Pleurodeles waltl. The sequence goes on from NC_090437.1 coordinate 838,024,923, forward strand.
CTTGCGTCCCCCCATACACAGTAATTTGTCTTCTAATGTTTTGTTGATATTTTTATTGACGTTTTAAAAGTTGTCATGAGTTCTGTAATATCTGGGGTAGTTATCAGTGCATTAACTGGATGACAGCTTACACTTGCTGCAAGCAGAGTGCTTGATGTGACTTGGCCGAAACTGTCAAAGTTCCAGCCAAATTACAGCAAACAGCTATGCCCCAGGGTTGGTCACACCGCGACATAGCAGGAGCAGGCCCTAGGGGGTGGTGCTCCAAAGCCCCAGGGCTGTTATAAGCCCCAGAAAGGGGGGCTGCATGGCCCCCTCCAATGTTAAATTAGCCCCGGGGAGGTGGTGGTCCCTAGGGCTGACGGTTCGCAATTAGTCCTGGGGAGGTGATGGTACCTGGGGCAGCAGGGGGGCTGGTGACACCTCCATTTAATTATATGTTAGCCCTGGGAAGGTGGCAGGCCCGGGGGCTTAGGACCCCCCATAAAATAAGTATTTTTTGCCCCAAGGAGATGGTGGTCCCCGGTGCACTGCTCAACTCCCCCACAAATTATGAAAAAAAGCCCCAGGGAGGCAGCAGTCCCCAGGACACAAATATGCCTAGGAGGGGGGCCCAATGCACCCCCTCTTTTTCTTTATACATGCCCCCGGGATCTGGCCCACCCGGGGGCTTTTGTCAAGCAATTGCAGGAGCCAGCACTTGCTTTTCTTCATTTGTACCACAAATTTCCAATGTTCTTGCGAATGTGCACAAAAGCTTTTTGTAAAAAGTGTTTTTTTGCCCTGGCAGGATCCCTCTGGGACCCCAGCACCAGAGCTAAGGGGTCAGGGTGTACCTATCTTGGGCACTTTCTTTTTTTTCACTTGTTTTCTGGAACTTGGCTGAAGCCAAGTCCCAAGATGGCTGCCAACACTTCCTGGTTTGAAATGTTGGCAGCCAATCACAGCTCTTCAGTTCTCTGCATGAGCGCTTATTATTCACAAATTCATCTGGGATGATCCACAGCCCTGGATATACAATTTTTTTTCCCTTTAATATCTCACAAACTACTGAACTGATTTATACCAAGTAACTGAAAACATAATGCATACTGAAAGGTACCATTCTGCAAAATTTGGTGTAATTTGATCAAGCGGCTCATACTGTAGTCGTATTCAAAACTCCTATGGGAATTAACATGGGAAACACACATTTTTTTACCCCTCCTTTTTCTTAGCCCCCGCTTAATGGTTCTCCCGAAAACTTTTCACGTGCAAAAAAAATCACCGCCACACTTTTTTAGGGATGTTTCATGAAGATTTGTCAAATGACCCCAAGGATATAGGCAAGTCAAAAAAAGTTTTTTTCTGGAAACATGGTCCTAACTATAACTATATATCCATATGTATATTCACTGAAAAAAACAAAGGTTTCAGGGATGTTATAGTTAAGCTTACATTTCACATGTACAAAACCATAGAAATTCAGCAGTTATAGTTACATGAGCTAAATGTAACTTGTGTACCTGTAAAGCACTGCTTATGACATTACATAATACATCACTCATGACATGGTCAGTGACATCACTGATGACATCTCAAACGATATCACTAAGAACATCACTGATGACATCATCCACTGAATGTAAGCGGTTGTATTTATGTGTGAGTGGGTGCACCTATGGGTGAGTGAGTGGTTGAGTCAGTTCCTTTCAGTGGATGTGTAACTAGCTGTATGGGTGGATGAGTGGGCTTATGAGTGGCTGCATTGGTTGAATTAGTGGGTATGTGAGTGGCTGAACAGATGAGTAGGTATGTGAGTACTTGTATGGGTTAGTGACTGAGGGCTTGATTACTAGTTTGGCGGTTGGACCGCCAGACTGCCATAGCGGCAGCAGCCAAAAGACTGCCATATTGGTGGTCATGAGAACGCTGTATTACGAGTTACGCAAGCAGGACTGACAAAAGCAAGCCAAAAGACCCCCACGGCCAGTACTTTTGAGTGCAGGAAATAGGCAGTCTAAACACCAGTACCGACAGCCCGTCAACCAACCATCAAGCATATTACAAGTTAAAAGTCACAGTGGCGGACACCCATGTCGGTCTGGCCATGGCGATCTGGACCTCGGCAGTTTGCGTTCAACAAAGTAATACACAACACCACATTGGATGGATTTAAAAACAACACAGCTGACACACATTGCCACACCCGACACACATGGAAAGCACACTATAAAACACATCCCTTCACTAACCACAATAATTTGCATCCACAATGCCAAACATCCAAGCCAGAGCACATTCAAAAACTACCTAATCATAGATTATGCACCCCCCCACAACTTTCCCTAAGCACATATTCCACACCCTCAGCACACTGCTATTTCCAATCACATCTATCTGCGCTTCCCAGCCACATATAGCTCCTCATCATCTGTTCATTTTTCCACCACTTATTTTTTAATCCCTACCATTTCACACCAGAAAAATCTCTGTTTCACTGAAGATGATTTAAAAGTCATGGAGAATGAAATCATAAGAGTACAGACACATTTATTTGGACCGCAAGTCCAGCATACTACTATCAACAGGAAAATAGAAATGAGGCAAAGGATAGTCTACAGAGTGAATTTTGTAGGCCCCACCCCATGCACAAGGTGCGACATCAGGAACCAATCATCATTGAAGTGTACTTACCTAGGAGGAAACCATCAGTTTAGTGTGTATGATACTGGGTGTTACATGACTGCAACACACAGGATGCTCCCTTACTATCACTCCATACACTAGTCCAGTGTACACTAGCAAATATTCCCTTATTTTGGAAATTACACTTGAAGTGTACACACCTCGGGGGATGACTTAGAACACGTGCATGAAGTACAGGGAGTGATATGGCTGCTAAGGCCTGGAGGCTCTATCCCTCCAAATCCAAACACAAACCCAGAGTTCATATGTCCAAATATCCTTCTTTGTCAACTTGCAATGGAAGTGTACTCACCTGAGAGAATGACCTATGTATACTGTGTGTAGTACTTGGGGTAACATGACTGTAGATCCCAGAAGGATCAGTTCCTGTAACTCCAATATCCAGGCAAGTGTCCATATGACATTGTGCATCTGTTTGTGAACTCACAAATCAATTTTACCCACTTGTAAGGTACCAAGATACAGATCATGGTACACCCGTGCTGTGGATAACCACCTAGATCTATCTTGAGCAGCTAATCCAAGATGAAAATATTGTGGACAGGAAGGACATCTCAACCTGTGTGCAACAAAAAAACAAAAAAATCAAAGGCCTCAAGATGCGTCACCTAAATGGCAATAGCAGCAGACACATCCACAATGCACTGACCACATAATGACAACAATAATATATACAACAAAGTTCTGGGCCTGCCTGCATAACAGTCAACTAGGCTAAAAAATTATCTAAACTACATTCTGCTCAGCAGCGCTGGCAAGATGTAAATCTATGACCATCCTCCCAAGTGCTAATGAACTCATGCATTCTGCAGCTGGTTGACTAAAATGGAATTGATATGTTACTCAAGTGTCAGGTCAGTACAATTGATACCATGTGTACCTGTCACATAAGTAAAACCTGCAAATCAAATGTGTACATGGCCTTTCCTAAATGTCACTATAAACCTTTGGAGGTAGATGTCACAATACAACCTGTAACATCGTATCTCTCACATCAACATGTCTAGCTGCCTTGAGGAACACCGAGCACACTCAAAACACTGCCACTACTGCCATGGATGAAGCCCTCAGTGAGGACAACACTCCTGGATGTATGGACATTGAGGACTGTTCTGGCCGTTCAGGGCAACCTGACCAGATGATACCAGTGAGCCTCACTGTGACCTCATTGCGTTCTCCCAGCCTGGTTGTATCTACATCTCAGGCAGCCATTCACCCCCCAATCTGTGTCCCGAGAACTGTGATAACCATCTTGTGCCCCTAGTCCAGGATCCTGAGTCACAGCAACACACCTCTGACCATGATGGTCCTGGAATCAGTAGTAGGGGTCAAGCTGAGCCAAGGGTGCAGGCATGTGGGGATAGGGCATGTGGGAGGGGTATTGTGGGCTGGCAGCATGAGGCTACTGGGATGGTCTTGGCCAGGACACCATCAGCCAAGTGTTGGGAGCCTATCAAGAATCCCAAGGCATGATGGGACAGGTACTTGCCAGATTCAGGGAGAGCAAGCAGCTGCAGAAGGACTTGGAAAAGTGGAAGGCCAGCCACACCATCCGGGGATTACCATTAGGGGTGTTTAAGGAGATGATCAGTCCTGTCAACATCTGTTGTAGCCACTGGAAGGGAGGCCCTGTTAGGGGAAGGACCCGCTTCAGACACCCCTGTCTCTGTAGTTGCAGACCCCCCCCCCACAAGCAGGGACGTCCCCCCCAAGCATCCTGGAAGTGCGGATGGCAAGACTCCAAACACTTCCAGCAAGTGACCTCTTCCTGAAGGAACTAAATCTGGCCTGTAGGAGCCCATTCTACGACATGCTGTGTTATTTCATGGGCATCATTAAAGCGGACTTCCTCTGGCGAAGATGGGTTCCTCACTGGCGTCAACAACCATGGACGGTTTGGGTATGCTGAGTCTCCTTTTATGGAATGGGACATTTATGCAACTATGAGTCCCTCTCATCACAATTTTTGCAGCAGACATTACACACAAACCAACAAAACATATGTTACTTACAACCAGCCAGGCCCTCTCCAGTTACAGTCATGACATCAGTCGGGGGATTGGGCTGTTCCACATAATGAAGGTATAATGGATTAAGCATGAGTAACGAGCACAGACTTCTGAGATGTAGAGGTCTACCAAACAAACAACTTGGACATTGATCGGATGAAAGCTCTTTCTTTTGCAGTACATGTGTTGATTGCCATGCGGTGCGACCAAGGCAACATGTGTACCATCAATGGTTCCCACCATGTGTGGGATGTGTGCCAAACCATAAAACTGAGCCTCCATGTGGGCGAAATCATCAAGTTGAGGAAACCGGATGTAGCTGTCCAGCTGTTTCAGCATTGCTGAGAGTACATCCTTAAAACCAAGACTGAACCTATTCTGGGACATCCCAGCAGATAGGGCTACTGTATTTTGGAAGGACTCTGTGGCCAGAGAGTTCAACACTACCATGACTTGTGCAATGGGTGGCATGCTATTTGGATGATGAATTTTAGGCATCGATCTGACTCCAACTGATGACATATATCCATGATTGCTTGCTGATTCAGATGGCAGATATGGATGATGTGGCATTTTTCCATGGTCTAAAGGTCTGGCAGTGGATGATAGGAGGTTGTCTGATCCTCCTACTCCCTGGGAACCTATGTTAGACAACAAATAATTTTGGCCATCATCCAATGTGCCCCTTGCAACATACATGATGCATGTAAATGACAAAATGTGACAAGGCATGTCATAGGTTGTGCACATCAAAACTGTTAATCACACAGAAGAAACATGTTACTCCCTTGCTTTACAATACATGTGTACATATCTTCTGTCTGCTCCTCAACAATTTGTGCACAACACATGCCACTTACATAGTGACTTCATGTCCCAAGCTATAAAATGACCTTTGTAACGTGGGGCCTGTGCCCCAAAGTAAATTGCCTATCTGCCTAATAATGTACAAAAATGGTGTCTGAGTAGTACGATCTACATGAGAGGACAAGGCAGGCACCTATCACTGGAAAAAAAACAAATTCAAAGTTGTGATGTATTGTTCTGAGCCATGTAATGCATTTCAGGCCTCTAAAAAGGTGGCTGCTTGACATACTCGATTGGACATTAGGAACTGCCCGCGACCACCGACGGAAGTCACCTTGGCGGTAGGTGATTGTAACCACAGAGGACACTGCCATAGACTAACGTTGTTGCCAGTGGCGATGGCAGGCCAATTGAGGTGTCCACCGGCGGTGGTTGCTATGTAAGTGGCAGATATGACCTCCATGTTCTGCAAAATCCCTCACTTAACTCCTGAAACTGCTGCCAACAAGACTTTCACTTCCTGAGCTGCTGTGTACCACCTCTGAGAGCCATCATGTCATGTCCAGCGGGTGATATGGCCCCTGCCTTCTCCCTGAAGGAGCTGGAAAGGCTGGTCACAGAGGTTCTACCCCTGTATGAACAACTTTATGGTGCACCAGAGGAGCAGGTAAGTACCTGATGTCCACATTTATTTATTGAAAGTTCACCATATATTCCCTCCTCACAGGCTAGATTGTGCCAGAATGTGAAGTCAAGGCCATGGAGGTACAGTCGGTGTGGCATCAATGAGAGGTTCAATGTGCATGTATCTGTGTTCATTGCCATCTGATGAGGCCCATCACACTATTGTGTGTGTTTTGAGTGTATCCTGATCTAACTTATATTAGATGCGCAAAACTGGGTGAGGTGACATCACAGCTAACCCCATACGTTTCTTACCACATGAATATTGTCAATATAAGACAACATGCGTTTGCATCACTGTGTATGCATATTGTATGCGTAAGGTGTGTGTAAGGTGAGCTATGTGTATGTTGCCACTGAGATTTCAAAGCACAATGGGCCTTGCTAAAATCTTCTTTTAAAGGCATATCCTAACTCACTCTGCCCTTCAAGTTGCCACATACAAAACACATACCAAATTGCTGTTGGCTACCTGATGTACTGTCATGCATCGAAGTGATGGGAATGCAGTTATATGTAAGGTCTGTCTACTCAGCCTGCAGAGACCTGGGAATGTCAAATGTATCTCCTAGTATGGGCCCAATTCTAGGCTGGTGTAGAGTCACTTTTGCTATGCAACTGTGGCATTGAGTCCACTCCCTGTATCCCAGTTGATCATGTCACATGGCCAAATCTAGGCTTATTGATGCTCTTCCCCTGATGTATGAAAATGTTTTTTAAGGGAGAGTTAATGATCTGTGACCAATCTGCCCTTGTCATCATTTTCACTGTGTGTATCTGCCCCTGGCAGGTCCCTTACTCACGAAGCCCTGTTGTCACCTTCACATAGGTCAAATTAGTCCTATGCAGGCTTATTTCATAAATAATAATTCCACAGTGCAGACAGTGAGTTGATTCTAGGGAGACCATGACATGTGATTCAGTAGCTCAGTAAATGGACAATGCCTGCCTTTGTTTATTGTATGGTCTCTATAGGATGGACACATATGTCCAAAAGCATGTTCTGAGGCACAAGTACATCACACAGAACCCCACCCCTGAGGTGGCATGAGTATGCATTTGTATGTCTACATGTCTACTCATTGACAGGGTAGACTCTTTCTATACCCACCATGCCAGTCCCCTCATTGTTAGCCGTGTGTAATGTAGCCTGTAGCCTCACTGAACTCTGTGATGCGTAGGTGTCCATCATACATGTTACATGGCTTACATGGCTAGAAGATGTAGCAATCTACTTTCCCTTTGTAAGTGGGGAATGTGCATTGACATGAATTATGTCCCATTCCTTGTGCCTACATGTCAGTATGTGTTCTTTCCTCTATGGGAAACATTCTTAATCTGCAAATTCTTACATGTTCTACCCATGTTGATGAAATAGTGTGTGTATTCCCTCATATATATGTGCATGGAAAAATGTTTGCAAAATAGTACAGTTACAGTGGTGGTACATTTCATGATGTGCCATAGACAGAAGTGTTTCACCATTGTTTATTGTCTATTAGATAACTTTATGCATCACAGTTTGTCATTTGGTATTTAGAACTACAGTACCAATGAGGGACATGACTGTCAGACCCAGATTGTGGTGTCACTATGCCCTTCATGTGATTTCATATGTAAAAGTGTACTGCACATGTGTAATGGTTGAGGATTGTGCCCTGAGTGTTGACATGCATCATGTAGTGGCTTGCAGTGATGTTGACATCACATGTCTTTGAGTACAGACATTCATCCAACTACAGACACCAGGGTTGGCATGGATAGTGATGTTGCTTCACATTGGACAACAAGTTGAGATCCTTCTATAAGTCATTGGAAGTTCTGTGTCTCTCCAACATGCAAAGGACAGATGGTTCCTACAGAAACACTCAGATAATGTCCATGTAATTGGTGTCAGTCATTAGTGCTGACTATCCCGGGGTTTACTGAATCATTGGTTTTGTGTATTCTGGAGACATCTCTCCCTGACATTGAACCTGACATAAAAAGTGTTCCTTTTAATGGCACATGTGAGGCCTATCTGAGTAACACGGATACTACCTCCTGGACTCTATTGGGACAGGTGTATATTGTTGAAATGTTTACAGTGTGACATGGGTATTTCCATGTCAACTACTCCAGGATATTGCACTTTTGTAATCAACATAGTAGGATTTTGTAGGAGGCTGGCCTGGTTTGTAGTGGGTACCTTGGGTACTTACACCGTATACGAGGTCCAGTCATCCCTTATTATAGAAGTAGTAGTGTTCTAGCAGCTTAGGCTGATAGAGGTAGCTATAGCAGAGCAGCGTAGGCTTAACTAGGAGACATGCAAAGCTCATGCAATACCACTTATAGTTACACAGTACTTATACACAAGTAAAGACAATACTCAGTGTTACCAAAAATAAAGGTAGTTTATTTGGGTGACATAGTACCAAAACTATCTTAGAGGCAATACTCCTTTGAGAGGTAAGTATTATACACAATAAATACAATATACACCTGTAAGGAAATGCCTTTCTTGGCATGGTTACCCCCTGACGTTTTGCCTTTTGTTGATGCCAGTCATGATTGAAAGTGTCCTGGGACCCTACTAACCAGGCCCCAGCACCAGTGTTCTTTCCCTAAACTGTACCTTTGTTCCCACAATTGGCACACCCCTGGCACACAGATAAGTCCCTTGTAAATGGTACCCCTGGTACCATGGGCCCTGTTGCCAGGTAAGGTCTCTAAGGGCTGCAGCATGTCTTATGCCACCCTAGGGACCCCTCACTCAGCACATGCACACTGCCTCACAGCTTGTGTGTGCTGGTGGGGACAAAATGACTAAGTCGACATGACACTCCCCTCAGAGTGCCATGCCCACCTCTCACTGCCTATGGCATAGGTAAATCACCCCTCTAGCAGTCCTTACAGCCATAAGGCAGGATGCACTATACCACAGGTGAGGGCATAAGTGCATGAGCATTATGCCCCTACAGTGTCTAAGCAAACTCTTAGACATTGTAAGTGCAGGGTAGCCATATAGAGTATATGGTCTGGGAGTTTGTCAAATACGAACTCCACAGTTCCATAAGGGCCAGGGAGGGTCACTGGTCGAACAGCCAAGTCTTGAGGTTCTGAAGACCAGTAGGTCTTTGGGTTTGCGAAGGTCGGTGGGGAGGGAGTTCCAGGTTTTGGGGGCGAGGTAGGAGAAAGACCTGCCTCCTGTGGTGGTGTGATGGATGCGGGGGACTGTGGCTAGGGCGAGGTCAGCTGATCGGAGGTTGCATGTGGGAGTGTGGAAGTTTACTCTTTCATTGAGGTAGGTTGGGCCGGTGTTGTGGAGGGATTTGTGTGCATGGATGAGGATCTTGAATGTGATTCTCTTGTCGATTGGGAGCCAGTGTAGGGATTTGAGGTGTGGTGAGATTTGTTCGTGTCGGGGGAGGCCAAGGACGAGGCGCGCGGCTGTGTTCTGTATTCTTTGGAGTTTGCGTTTGAGTTTGAGTGTGATGCCGGCGTAGAGGGTGTTGCCGTGGTCCAGTCTGCTGCTGATGAGTGCGTGGGTGACTGTCTTTCTGGTCTCTGGGGGGATCCATTTGAAGGTTTTTTTAGGGTGCGGAGTGTGTGGAAGCAGGAGGAGGTTAGAGCATTGATTTGCTGTGTCATGGAGAGGGCGGGGTCGAGGATGATGCTGAGGTTGCGTGCGTGGGTTGCGCGGGTGGGTGCGGGGCCTAGGGCGGTGGGCCACCAGGAGACGTCCCATGTGGTTTTGTTGGGGCCGAAGATGATGACTTCGGTTTTGTTTGAGTTGAGCTTGAGATGGTTAGTGGTCATCCAGTTGGCGGTGTCTAGGAGAGCTGCATGTAGGTTGGTTTTGGCGGTGGTGGGGTTGCGGGTGAGGGAGAGGATGAGTTGGGTGTCATCTGCATATGAGAGGATAGTGATTCCGTGTGCTCGGAGAATGTTGGCTAGGGGGATCATGTAGATGTTGAAGAGTGTGGGGCTGAGAGAGGACCCCTGGGGGACTCCGCAGGTGATCCTGGTAGTGTTGGAGTGGAAGGGCGAGAGGCGGACTCTCTGGGTTCGGTCATTGAGGAAGGAGGAGAGCCAGTCTAAGGCTTTGTGGCGGATTCCTATGTTGTGGCAGATGGTGTCAAAAGCTGCGGAGAGGTCTAGGAGGATGAGTGCGACGGTCTCGCCTTTGTCGACTTTGGTCCTGATGTCGTCAGTGCATGCGATGAGGGCGGTTTCTGTGCTGTGGTTCTTGCGGAACCCAGATTGTGAGGGGTCAAGGGTGTTGGTTTCTTCGAGGAAGTGGGATAGGCGAGTGTTGACTAATTTCTCTGCAACCTTGGCGGGGAACGGGAGGAGGGAGATGGGGTGGTAGTTGGAGAGGATCTCCGGGTCGGCTTGTTGTTTTTTAGGAGAGCGGTAATTTCCACGTGCTTCCAGGGGTCTGGTTAGGTGGCGGAGTCAAAAGAGGAGTTGATTATGTTGTAGAGTATGGGGGCGATGGTAGGGCTAGCTTTGTTGTAGATGCGGTGTGGACAGGGGTGGGAGGGGGAACCGGAGTGGATGGAATTCATGTTTTTTTCAGTTTCTTTGTGTGTGGTAGGGGTCCATGTGGATAGTGTGGTGGGGGGATCTTGAGGGGGGGTTGAGTTGGGTGGGAGAGGGGTATGTGTGGTGGGTGTGTGTGATGTGAAGCTGTTGTGGATGTCCAGGATTTTGTGGAGGAAGTGGTTGGAAAGGGCGTCACATAGGGGCTGTGTGTGTGGGGTCTATGTTGCTGGCTTTGGGTTTGGCAAGTTCGTTGATGATGGTGAAGAGTTCTTTGCTGTTTTGGGAGTTGTTGTCAAGGCGTGTCTTGTAGTGATCTCTTTGTCACTCTGTGGCCGGGAACAAAGCCTGTACTGGGTAGAGGTGCTTCTCACCTCCCCCTGCAGGAACTGTAACATCTGGCGGTGAGCCTTAAAGGCTCATGCCTTTTGTTACAGCACCCCAGGGCATCCCAGCTAGTGGAGATCCCCGCTCCTCTGGCCACTGCCCCCACTTTTGGCGGCTAAGCAGGAGAGGATAATGGGAAAAACTAGGAGGAGCCACCCACCAGTTAGGACAGCCCCTAAGGTGACCTGAGCTGAGGTGGCTCCTGCCTTTAGAAATCCTCCATCTTGAAATTGGAGGATTCCCCCATTAGGAATACGGATGTGCCCCCTCTCCTCAGGGAGGAGGCACAAAGAGAGTGTAGCCACCCTCTAGGACAGTAGCCATTTGCTACTGCCCCCCAGACCTAAACACACCCCTAAATTTAGTATTTAGGGGTGACCCTGAACCCAGGAAATCAGATTTCTGCAACCTATACAAAGAAGAAGGACTGTTGACCTGAAAGCCCCACAGAGACGACAGAGGCGACAATTGACTTGGCCCCAGCCCTACGGGCCTGTCTTCAGACTCAAATAACCTGCACAGTGATGCATCCAAAAGGGACAAGCGACCTCTGAGGACTCAGAGGACTGCCCTGAACCCGAAGGTCCAAGAAACTCCAGAGAACAGCAGCACTGTTCAAAAACAGCAACAACTTTGCAACTTTTTAGCAACTTCTCACTCTGCACCCGACGCCCCCGGCTCGAGCTCCAGAGAACTAACACTGCAGAGAGGACTCCCAGGTGACTGCGATGACATGAGTAACCTGAGTCGACCCCCCTGATCCTCACAGCGACACCTGAAGAGAGGATCCAGAGGCTCCCCCTGACCGCGACTGCCTGGTAACAAGGAACCCAACGCCTGGACCAAGCACTGCACCCACAGCCCCCAGCACCGAGAGGAACCACCTACCAGTGCAGGAGTGACCAGCAGGAGGCCCTCTGCCTAGCCCAGTCAGTGGCTGGCCCAAGAAGCCCCCCTGTGCCCTGCCTGCATCGCCTAAGTGACCCCCGGGTCCCTCCATTGATTTCAATAGCAAACCCTACTCCTACTTAGCGCACTGCACCCGGCCGCCCCTGTGCCGCTGAGGGTGTGATTTATGTGCCTGTTTGTGTCCCGACCCAGTGCTCTACAAAACCCCCCTGGTCTGCTCCCCGAGGACGCAGGTACTTACCAGCTAGCAGACTGGAACCGGAGCACCCCTGTTCTTCATGGGTACCTATGTGTTTTGGGCCCTCCTTTGACCTCTGCACCTGACTGGCCCTGTGTTGCTGGTGCAGAGACTTTGGGGTTGCCTTGAACCCCCAATGGTGGGCTGCCTATGCCCAGGAGACTGACTGTGTAAGTGCTTTACTTACCTGAAAAAGTTATCCAAACGTACTACCCCAAGAACTGTTGATTTTTGGACTGTCTACTTTTAAAATAGCTTATTGCCATTTTAACATAAACTGTGTGTACTACTATTTTAAATCAAAGTTCTTTCCTTACCTGTGTGAAGTGCCTTGCATTTTATGTACTTACCTGAAATCTCATGGTTCTAAAATAAATTAAGAAAATATATTTTTCTATATAAAAACTATTGGCCTGGAGTCAGGTCTTTGAGTGTGTGTTCGTCATTTATTGCCTGTGTGTGTACAACAAATGCATAACACTACCCTCTGATAAGCCTACTGCTTGACCACACTAACACTAAATAGAGCATTAGTATTATCTAATTTTGCCACTATCAACCTCTAAGGGGAACCCTTGGACTCTGTACATACCATCTCTCATTATGAAATAGTATATACAGAGCCAACTTCCTACAGTGTTGGATCAGCGGTGGGGTCTAAGACTTTGCATTTGCTGGATTACTCAACCAATACCTGATCACACAACTAAATTCCAAAAATTGTCATTAGAAACTGATTTTTGCAATTTGACTATTTTTCTAAATTCATAAAAGTCCTTTAAGGGCCTTGTGTAAGTCCCTGTTAGCATTTCTTTTAGAGTTTAAACGTTTGTAAAAGTTTGGATTTAAGTCCTAGAAGTAGTTTTTAGATTCCTACAAATTAATCCCAACCTTTAGAGTGATAATGTCTAGTACAGATGAGATGGTGATGGAACTCAACCTCACCCCTTACATGCATCTAGGGATGTCAGAGTTAAGGTCTCTCTGTAAAATCAAAAAGATAAAAACTGGGTCTAACCCTACCAAAGTAAAGCTCCAGGAGCTTTTAACAGAGTTCACAAGGGACCACCCCTCTGAGGATAATCCCTCAGATGGGGAAGTTAGTGAACAGGAGGATGATTTCCACCCTCCTGTCCTAACCAAGGAGAACAGGGTTCCTCAAACCCTGACTCCAAAAATCATAGTCAGAGAAACTGGTTCTTCCACAGGGGAGACCAGTAACTCTGGAAGCATTGAGGGCAGCCTCAATGAAGATGACCTCCTGTTAGCTAGGATGGCCAAAAGAGTGGCTTTGGAGAAGCAGCTCCTAGCCATAGAAAGGGAAAGACAAGAGATGGGTTTAGCTCCCATCAATGGTGGCAGCAACATAACTAGGGTCAGAGAGAATACTGACATCCTAAAAATTCCCAAAGGGATTGTAACAAAATATGAAGATGGTGATGATATCACCAAATGGTTCACAGCTTTTGAGAGGGCTTGTGCAAACAGAAAAGTAAACAGATCTCACTGGGGTGCTCTCCTTTGGGAAATGTTCACTGGAAAGTGTAGGGATAGACTCCTCACACTCCCTGGTAAAGATGCAGAATCTTATGACCTCATGAAGGCTACCTTGATTGAGGGCTTTGGATTCTCAAATGAGCAGTACAGGATTAGGCTCAGGGGGGCTCAAAAATCCTCGAGCCAGACCTGGGATGATTTTGTTGACATCTCAGTCAAAACACTAGATGGTTGGATAACTGGCAGTGGTGTAAATGATTATGATGGGCTGTATAGCTTGTTTATGAAAGAACACATGTTAAGTAATTGTTTCAATGACAAACTGCATCAACATCTGGTAGACCTAGGTCCAATTTCTCCCCAAAAATTGGGAAAGAAGGCAGACCATTGGGTCAAGACTAGGTTGACCTAGCCTTCCACGGGGGGTGACCAAAAGAAAAGGGTCACAAAGCCTCCCCAGGGGAAGAGCGTTGAGACATCCAAAGGAAAAAGTAAAGCATCTTCAACAGGGCCACAAAAACCTGCTCAGGAGGGTGAGCACTGAGCCTCTTCACACTCCTCAAATGGGTACAAGGGTAAAAACGTTGATGCCAAAAAGGCCTGGTGTCAAATCTGTAGTCAGCATGGACACCAAACTGGAGACAAGGCCTGTCCCAAGAAAAGTCCCACAGCAAATACTACTCCAGTTAGCACTGGAATAGCCAGTCTCCAGGTGGGATCAACAGTGCCCCCAGAGGAAATCAGGGGTCAAACTGAAGCTACATTAGTCTCTGAGGATGGGCTAGATTTAGCCACACTTGCTGCCTGGCCACCTAATATGCAAAATTACAGGCATCAGCTCTAAATCAATGGGACTAGAGTAGAAGCCCTGTGGGATACAGGTGCCAGTGTCACCAGGGTGACAGACAAACTGGTTTCCACAGGACAGTACCTGGCTGGACAGAGATATCCAGTCACTAATGCTGACAATCAAACTAAAGTCCATGCCATGGCAATGGTAACTTTAGAATGGGGAGGGGTCACTGGCCTGAAACAGGTGGTAGTCTCCTATGCAATTCCAGTAGAATGTCTGCTAGGGAATGATCTGGAGTACTCAGCGTGGGCTGAGGTAGAGCTCAAGACCAATGCAACCATGCTGGTGTCCCTGAACTGGTGTGTGTCCAGACAAGGGCACAAAGCAGGGCTCAGGGTGAAAAAGAAGAGAAAAGGAAAGAAGACTGGGGAACCAGCTTCAACACAGCACAAGAAACAGAACCTCTCTTCCCAGAAAGATGTTCTATCTCCTGAGGGAACTGGGTCCATGGAGGTACACCTTACTAGGTTGAGCTCTTGGGCCCAGGGGGACCCTCAACGGAACATCTGTGTAAGAGGCAAGAAACTTGTCCCTCTCTTGAAGGCCTAAGACAGCAAGCAGTTGAGTAAGAAAAAGGAACTGTCAGTGGAACCCACAGGGTTTATTGGGAATATGGGTTCCTTTACACTGAGGCAATCGATCCAAAACCTGGTGCCACTAGGAGAGTGGTAGTGTTTCAGGAGTTTAGGGAGTTCATTTTGACCTTAGCCCATGACATTCCCCTTGCTGGGCATTTGGGACAAACCAAGACATAGGTGAGATTAGTCAACCATTTATACTGGCCTAATATGTCCCAGAAGGTAAAGGAGTTTTATACCTCCTGTGTCATATGTCAAGCCCGTGGTAAGACAAGTGGCCATCCAAATTCCCCCCTCATTCCACTTCCAGTGGTGTGGGACCCCTTTGAAAGAGTGGGAGTGGACATAGTGGGTTCACTGGAACCTCCCACAGCATCAGAGAACCAGTATATCCTAGTAGTAGTGGATCATGCAACCAGGTGCCCTGAGGCAATTCCCCTTAGGTCCACTACTGCCCCTGCAGTAGCAAAAGCACTCTTAGGTATTTTTAACAGAGTGGGATTTCCTAAGGAGGTGGTTTCTGACAGAGGTACCAACTTCATGTCAGCTTACCTAAAGCACATGTGGAATGAGTGTGGGGTGACTTATAAATTCACCACACCATACCATCCACAAACCAAAGGTCTTGTGGAGAGATTTGACAAGACATTGAAGGGCATGATCATGGGGCTCCTTGAAAAACTCAAAAGGAGATGGGATGTCCTCTTGCCATGTCTGCTTTTCGTCTACAGATAGGTGCCACAGTAGGGAGTAGGGTTTTCCCCCTTTGAGCTTCTGTTTGGCCATCCTGTTAGGGGACCACTAGCACTTGTAAAAGAAGGCTGAGAGAGACCTCTCCATTAGCCTAAAAAAAGATGTGGTAGACTCTGTACTAGGCCTACGTTCAAGGATAGCAGAGTACATGGAAAAGGCAAGCAAAAACCTTGAGGCCAGCCAACAACTCCAGAATTTGTGTTATCACCAAAAGACTGTTATGGTTGAGTTTCAGCCAGGGCAGAACGTCTGGGTTCTGCAGCCTGTGGCTCCCAGGGCACTTCAGGCCAAATAGAGTGGCCCTTACACAGTGCTTGAGAAAGAGAATCAGGTCACCTACCTGGTAGACCTAGGCACTAGCAGGACCCCCAAGAGGGTGATCCATGTGAACCGCCTCAAACTCTTTCATGACAGGGCGGATGTAAACATGTTATTGGTTACAGATGAGGACCAGGAAGCAGAGAGTGAACCTCGCCCTGATCTCCTCTCCACTGACCCTAAAGATGGCTCAGTAGATGGAGTGATCTATTCAGACACCCTCTCTAGCCAACAGCAGGTTGACTGCAGGCAAGTCCTCTAGCAGTTTGCTGAGCTCTTTTCTTTAACTCCTGGTCAGACACACCTGTGTACCCATGATATGGACACAGGAGACAGTATGCCTGTCAAGAATAAAATATTCAGACAGTCTGACCAAGTCAAGGAAAGTATCAAAGTGGAAGTCCACAAGATGCTGGAGTTGGGAGTGATTGAGCACTCTGACAGTCCCTGGGCTAGCCCAGTGGTCTTGGTCCCCAAACCTCACACCAAAGATGGCAAGAAAGATATGAGGTTTTGTTTGGACTACAGAGGGCTCAACTCTGTCACCAAGACAGATGCTCACCCCATCCCCATCCCTATGAGCTCATAGATAAATTAGGTGCAGCCAAATACTTAAGTACCTGTGACTTGACAGCAGGGTACTGGCAAATAAAAATGGCACCTGAAGATAAAGAGAAAACAGCATTCTCTACACCTGATGGGCACTACCAGTTTACTATGATGCCATTTGGCTTAAAGAATGCCCCTGCCACCTTCCAAAGGTTGGTGAATCAAGTCCTTGCTGGCTTGGAGTCCTTTAGTGCAGTTAATCTTTAGCTCCAACTGGCAGGATCACCTGGTCCACCCAATGAAGGTTTTGCAGGCCCTGCAAGCAGCATGCCTCTCTATTAAGGCATCTAAATGTCGGATAGGGCAGGGTACTGTGGTTTACCTGGGACACTTTGTAGGTGGAGGCCAAGTTCAGCCACTCCAACACAAGATCCAAACTATTCTGAACTGGGTAGCTCCAAAATACCAGACTCAAGCCAGGGCATTCCTTGGCTTGACTGGGTACTATAGGAGGTTTGTGAAGGGATATGGATCAATAGTGATACCCCTCATAGAACTGACCTCTAAGAAAATGTCCAAGAAAGTGAACTGGACCGTGGACTGTCAAAAGGCCTTTGACACCTGGAAGGAAGCTATGTGTACCACACCAGTTTTGAAAGCTCCAGATTATTCTAAGCAGTTCACAGTGCAGATTTATGCCTCTGAGCATGGGAGAGGAGCAGTCCTGTCCCAAACAAATGATAATGGCCTTGACCAGCCTGTTGCTTTTATTAGCAGGAGGTTACTCCCCAGGGAACAGCTTTGGAGTGCCATTGAGATGGAGGCCTTTGCTGTGGTTTGGTCCCTGAAGAAGTTGAGACCATACCTTTTTGGTACTCACTTCACAGTTCAAACTGACCACAGATCTCTCAGATGGCTGATGCAAATGAAAGGAGAAAACCCTGAACTGTTGAGGTGGTCCATATCCCTACAGGGAATGGACTTTGTAGTGGAACACAGACCCAAGGACTGCCCATGCCAATGCTGATGGCCTTTCCAGGTTCTTCCCCTTAGAAAATGAAGAATCTCTTGAGAAAGGTTAGTCTCATCCTCTTTCGTTTGGGGGGAGTTTGAGTAAGGAAATGCCTTCCCTGGCATGGTTACCCCCTGATGTTTTGCCTTTTGATGATGCCAGTTATGATTGAAAGTGTGTTGGGACCCTGCTAACCATGTCCCAGCACCAGTGTTCTTTCCCTAAATTGTACCTTTGTTCCAACAATTGGCACAGCCCTAACACACAAATAAGTCCCTTGTAAATGGTACCCCTGGTACCAAGGGCCCTGTTGCCAGAGAAGGTATCTAAGGGCTGTTGCATGTATTATGCCACCCTGGGGACTCCTCACTCAGCCCATGCACACTGCCTCACATCTTGTGTGTGCTGGTGGAGGGAAAATGACTACGTCGACATGGCACTCCCCTCAGAGTGCCATGCCCATCTCTCACTGCCTATGGCATAGGTACGTCACCCCTCTAGCAGGCATTACAGCCCTAAGGCAGGGTGTACTATACCACAGGTGAGGGCATACGTGTATGAGCACTATGTCCCTACAGTGTCTAAGCAAAACCGTAGACATTGTAAGTGCAGGGTAGCCATAAAGAGTATATGGTCTGGAGGTTTGTCAAATACGAACTCCACAGTTCCATAATGTCTACACTGAAATCTGGGAAGTTTGGTATCAAACTCCTCAGCACAATAAATGCACACAGATGCCAGTGTGGGATTTATTGTAAAATAAACCCAGAGGGAATCTTAGAAGTGCCCCCTGAATACCAGTCCAACTCCTAGTGCTAGGATGACTAGTTTTTGCCAGCCTGCCACAACCAGATGAGTTTCTCACCTCTCATCTCACCTCCCCCTGCAGGAACTTTAACATCTAGGGGTGAGCCTCAAAGGCTTATGCCTTTTGTTACAGCACCCCAGGGCATCCCAGCTAGTGGAGATGCCCCCCCCGGCCACTGTCCCCACGTTTGGCAGCAAGGCAGGAGAGGATAGTGAGAAAAACAAGGAGGAGCCACCCACCAGTCACGACAGACCCTAAGGTGCCCTGAGCTTAGGTGACTCTTGCCTTTAGAAATCCTCCATCTTGAGATTGGAGGATTCCCCAATAGGAATATGAATGTGCCCCCTTCCCCTCAAAGAGGGTGTAGCCACCGTCTAGGACAGTAGCCATTGGCTACTGCCCCCCAGACCTAAACACCCCCCTAAATTTAGTATTTAGGGGTGACCCTGAACCCAGGAAATCAGATTCCTGCAACCTACACAAAGAAGAAGACTGCTGACCTGAAAGCCCCTCAGAGACGAAGGAGACGACAACTGACTTGGCCCAAGCCCTATGGGCCTGTCTCCAGACTCAAAGAACTTGCACAGCAACGCATCCGACAGGGACCAGCGACCTCTGAGGACTCAGAGGACTGCCCTGAACCCGAAGGGCCAAGAAACTCCAGAGAACAGCCACACTGTTCAAAACAGCAACAACTTTGCAACTTTTTAGCAACTTTGAAAGAACTCTCCCTTCCCGCTGGAAGCGTGAGACTTCTTACTTTGCACCCAACGCCCTCGGCTCAAGCTCCAGAGAACTAACACTGCAGAGAGGACTCCCAGATGACTGTGACGACGTGAGTAACCTGAGTAGACCCCCCTGATCCCCACAGCGACGCCTGCAGAGACGATCCAGAGGTTCCCCCTGACCGCGACTGCCTGGTAACAAGGAACCCAACGCTTGGACCAAGCACTGCACCCCTACCCCCAAGGGCTGAGAGGAACCACCCACCAGTGCAGGAATGACCAGCAGGCAGCCCTCTACCTAGCCCAGTTGGTGGCTTGCCCGAGAAGGCCCACAGTGCCCTGCCTGCATTGCCTAAGTGACCCCCGGGTCCCTCTATTGCCTTCAATAGCAAACCTGACGCCTACTTAGCACACTGCACCCGGTCGCCCCAGTGCCCCTGATGGTGTGTTTTGTGTGCCTGTTTGTGTCCCCCTAGTACCCTACAAACCCTCCCTGGTCTGCTCCCCCAGGATGCAGGTACTTACCTGCTAGCAGACTGTAACCGGAGCAGCTCTGTCCTTCATAAGCACCTATGTGTTTTCAGCCCTCCTTTGACCTCTGCACCTGACCGACCCTGTGTTGCTGGTGCGGTGACTTTGGGGTTGCCTTAAACCCCCAACGGTGGGATTTTTGCACTGTGTCCACTTTTAGAATAGCTTATTGCCATCTTAATCTAAACTGTGTGTACTACTGTTTTAAATCAAAGTTCTTTACTTACCTGTGTGAAGTGCCTTGCATTTTATGTACTTGCATCAAATCTTGAATCTTGTGGTTCTAAAATAAATTGAGAAAATATATGTTTCTATATTAAAACTATTGGCCTGGAGTTAAGTCTTTGAGTGTGTGTTCCTCATTTATTGCCTGTGTGTGTACAACAAATGCTTAACACTACCCTCTGATAAGCCTACTGCTCGACCACATTACCACAAAATAGAGCATTAATATTATCTAATTTTGCCACTATCAACCGCTAAGGGGAACCCTTGGACTCTGTGCACACTGTCTCTCGCTTTGAAACAGTATCTACAGAGCCAACTTCCTGCAACGCAAAAATAAGGTAAGTAATTAGACATAGGATAGTGTAAACTATAGGAAATGCTATAGAATACAACAGGAAAAAATAGGTCTAGGGGCAACACAAACCATACACTAAGAAAGTGGAATGCGAATCACAAATTCCCCCCTAGACATGGGTAGTGTGTGCAGTATCGCTGGGAGAGTAAGAATACAGTAAAGGTAAGTAAATTACCCCACCCCAGAGCCCAGAAAAGCAGGAGTAAAGTACTGCAAGTTTCCTTAGGACACACTACACCTTGTGGTATGGATTATTGCAGTAACCAACCAAGTCTGCAAACAACAATTGCTGGATTCCTGGACCTGAAGACCTGCAAAAGAAGGGGCCTAAGTCCATAAGTCAAAAGAAGTTCCAGGAAGGACAGGAGCCCCTGCCAACCCAGAAGAGGGTGCAAAAACGAATCCCTGGTTGGACGAAGACTGCAGGAATGCACCCTAGGAAGATGCCAGCGGGTTCCTGCATGATGCAAAGAATGTCCCACGAGGTGAAGATGGATGCAGACGTGATTTCATGTTGAAAGTCACCAACATGCCTTGGTCACGACAAAAGTTGTGTTTTGTGTCAAAATGGTGCTTGTTAGACCCAGGAGGGACCTGGAGGTCTCAACTCTGTGTGAGGAGAAAGTGGGAGCCCTCAGCACCTTAGAGAGCCCTCAGGATGCCAGACAGCACCCACGTGAGTCCCAGGACATGGGGACAAAGGAGGTGCAAAACGCGATTGGTGCAGCACTGCAAAAAAGGGTCCCACGCCGCCGGAGGTCAAATCAGTGAGTTGTGCATCATACAATAGAGTACTGGGGACCTGTGTCAAATAGTGCACAGCGGCCTCAGGTGGTGAACAAGATGCAGTGCACAGAGGTACTGTCGGTCTCAGGGAAGGCAAGGTCTTACCTCCTCCAAATTGCGTCAGCAGGACCTCTGGACAGTCTGTGTTGATGGGGTCTACCCTCTGTGTTTCTAGGAGCATGTTCTTCACTATGAGAGGAGTCCAGGAGTATTGGTCGCTGACTTGGAAGGTGTCTGCATGAGCAGGGGAGTGACTCAGTCACCCCACGGGAGATTTCTTTGGTCCTTCTGGTGCAGGATGAAGACAGAGAGTCCTCAGAGCGGGCACACCATGGAAACTGTTGCAGTTGCTGGCTGGAGCTGAAGTTGCAGAAGAAAAGTATCCCTTGTGGATGCTTTGTTGCTGTTACAGCGGTTCCTGGAGCGGGCTGCGGTTGATCCGAGGTCAGATGATAAAGTAGTAGTTGCAGCGGATTCCTGCTGGAAACTTGCAAGTAGAATCTGAAGAGAACCCACAGGAGAGACCCTAAATAGCCCTGAGAGGGGGATTGGCTACCTTTTCAGGTAAGTACCAGGAGGGGTCTCTGATGTCACCTGCTGGCACTGGCCACTCCGAGTCTTCCAGAGTGCCCCCACACCTTGCAAAGCAAGATGGCTGAAGTCTGAGACACACTGGGGGAGCTCTGGGCACCACCCCTATGGTGGTGATGGACAGGGGAGTTATCACTCCCCTTTCCTATGTCCATTTTCGTGCCAGAGCAGGGGACAAGGGGTCCCTGAACCAGTGTAGACTGTCTTATGCAAGGAGGGCACTATCTGTGCCCTTCAAAGCATTTCCAGAGGCTGGGGGAAGGGTAGCCTTCTCACTCTGCACCCGACGCCCCCGGCTCGAGCTCCAGAGAACTGACACTGCAGAGAGGAGAGGCTGTAACACCCTGCTCTCAGAGGAAATGCTTTGTTCTGCCTTCCTGGGACTGAGCTGCTCAGACCCCAGGAGGGCCGAACCCTGTCTGTGAGGTGGTAGCAACTGTAGCTGCAGTGCAAGCCTCAGAGAGCTGGTTTGGCAGTACTGGGGCTCCATAGTGGAGCCCCAGGATGCATGGAATTGGCTTCCCAATACCAGATATGGAATGGGGGATAATTCCATGATCTTAGGCACCTTACATGGCCATATTCAGAGTTACCATTTTGAAGCTACATATAGGTATTGACCTTTATGTAGTGCACACGTGTAATGGCGTCCCCGCACTCATAAAGTCCTAGGAAATGGCCATGAACTATGTGGGGGCACCTTTGCTAGTGCAATTCTGCCCTCACGTTTAGTTACTTTGCACCTAACCTTCAGCAAGTGAAGGTTAGACATATAGGTGACTTATAAGTTACTTACATGTAGAGAAAATGGCTGTGAAATAATGTGTGTGTTATTTCACGCAGGCTGCAGTGGCAGTCTTGTGAAAGGGTTTGTCTGAACTCCTTATGGTTGGCAAAATAAATGCTGCATCCCATAAGGATCTCCTGGAACCCCAATGCCCTGGGTACCTAGGTACCATATACTAGGGACTTATAAGGGGGGTCCAGTGTGCCAATTGAAATCAGTAAATGAAGTCACTAGCCGACAGTGAAAAATTTAAAAGCAGAGAGAGCATAAGCACTGAGTTTCTGATTAGCAGAGCCTCAATGACACAGTCAAACACTATACAGACACACACATTAGGCCATAAACTATGAGCAATGGGGTCCTGACTAGCAAAACATACTGACATACAGGTAAAAATGGAGCTAACATGCCAAGGAAGATGGCACTTTCCTATAGATTTCATGGCATCATTTCTAATTGCTGGCACATTATGTATGTGCCAAATAGATGTGTGCAAGACCTCATGTGTGAAATGTGGGAATGGACTTTACAATGGGATACCATTATTTGCCTAAAGTTAACTTAGGTCTGCTGCATGTGGCACAGCTTTGAGGATGGAGAGGTCTTGTAGTTGCTTTATGGTTATTGTTGTTGCAAGACTTCAGTCATGCAATTGTAGTTGTCTGAGATCCTGATTTTCCAGTGGGCAATTCTAGTAAATTCAGATGGCATGCATGCATATGTTTTGACACATGTATGTCCCTTGAGGTGTACTCAGATTCCTCCTCCAGTGGCCAGTCCCTAGTGGTGGCGGACTAATTGGGGAATACCCCAGTACCATCCTCGTCCATCACCCCCATTATTTCCCACCCTCCCTGTTGCTCCCCACCTAGTTGGCAGTCCCCATTCATCCAAGATGGTGGGCATCCAATTTGCTACAGGCACCTCTGCCTCAGCCCTTGTTACCCCTGCTCTCCTTAGTGAGGAGGCTATTGCCCTCCTGAGAAGTATCTATGTGCATCATTGTGAATGCCATCCAGGCAGCTACAACAGACTAGTGCATTCCTGGAAGGCATTCATGGTGCAATCCTTTCAGGCTCTGGCCTCCAAACTGTGGGCAGCCAGTCACCCCCCCCACCTTCTGCCCTCTCCAACTCCCTCTTCCTAGTCCAAATCCCATCTTCCCCTACCTACCAAAAGCAACAAATACAGATCCGCAGACATCCACCTCAACAGACAAATGGAGCGCACACAAACACAAGCACCGCAAGACACACTGGCATGCACCCAAACAACATCCACCCACAGACACAGCAACACTCAGTACTTCCCGTGATGCCCCTATTACCTTCAGCATTATACCCACAACATCAAGCATACCTATAGACACTACCACAGCAGTCACTGACACAGCCACTACACCCATCCTACCTGCAGACACCACCCCAGCCGAACCCCAGATATCCACCACAAGCACCACACCAACAGACACCACAACTATAGACACACATACATCCCCCATATCCACCATACGTACAGTACCACCCCAACAGACACCCACCTACCACGGCATCCCCCAGCACCTCCAGCTCCTTTAGCCAAATACACATAAACAGCCTCACTCACTCACCCAACAGACACCTACCCCACACAAGCATACCTTACATAAGCATTGACCTACAACATTCACACCTACACATCAGACAACCACTCCCTCAACCTTCAAATCCTGACCTCTTTTGATGACTATCCTCGTGTGTCGTTTGATATTAACCTTTGCCCTGTTTCCCCATCCCAAAACTAGAAGGACACTACCCAGCTCCCAGGCCGTCCTTTCCACCTCCAAGGCCTCCACTGCCCCCCTCCACAAGTACCCATACTTCTCTTCCGAAGAAGAAACCTACCCCTCCTAAGAAGAAGCCCACCCCTCCCAAGAAAACCACCCATCCCAAGCCCAACCCCCCCCCAAATCTGATCTACCCCCACTCCCACCCCTGGATAATACCTGAGGTGCCTGCCTGACGCCTTTATACCTCTTCCTTTGGAGGTTATTTGGCAGTTGGAATTCAAATTTAGGCACAACACTGTGCCATTATTGGACTGTTTTACTGAATGGACAATGGCTATGGACATTCCAAGTTTTCATATTTAATAAATTGAAACAGGTTTTTTGGGGTATAGATTTGTCCTGCAATTCCTTTTCTAGCTTGATGTTGTTCCTGAGTGACTTTGGGTGTGTGCCTCCAGTTGTTTGGGCCTGCTTGCTGCTCCATGTGCTGTTGTTAGCAATATGTGAGTTTGTGTGCAGTGCTGTTGTCCCCAAAGAGAAAGGTGTATGTTGTGTATATAGGTATTTGTGTGTAAATGCAATGGTGGAGTCATATCATTGTGTACTGTTTTTTGGGGTATGTATTTCTTTTTGTGTTGTCCAATGTGGACAGGTATGGTGTTAGATTTCTCCCCCTGATATGGCTTATGTATGCATATGATGTTAGTCATCGTGAGTTTTGATTGTGCAGGCATGGATTGTGTTAAATTATGCTAGCTGTGTTTGCGTTTGCCTCTCCATGTGTCCATTTCAGTGTGTGTCTCTTGTATGTGCTTTTTTGACTTGCCCAGACACTCTATGTGCAGATGTGCCTGACTGTTGGTTTTAGTATTGTTTGTCCATGAGACCCACATAGTGCGATTTACTGTGAACATGTTGTTTGGGGGCCTGATCAAAGTGTTATATGTCCCAGTGCAGTCTCCTTCCCTGGGTATCCCAGATTACCCCATCTCAATTGCATTGTCATGTTGTTCTTGGTCTATTTGTGTCCCTGTGTTTTGTGCATGTGATTATGCTTCTGTTGTGCTTTGATGTGTATAATGTGTGTGTTCATTGCAGTGTATGTGCTATAGGTATGTTGTTAATTTGTATGGCAATGTTGTATAGTCTTCAGTCTCCCTGTGCCTGAGCTGTGTGGCTGTGTATATTTGTGCAGCGTTGCAGTGCTGGGTGAGTGTGCTGCCCAAAGTGTACATATTGTGGCTGTGTACATGTCTGTGTTGATGTATGTCTGTGAATATGTGTTGGTCATGTGCCCGCTATGATGAGTTCGTTGGTGCTTCAAACTGTTTTTAAGGTTGGTGAGACAGGTAGGTGTGTGTGTACTTACAGTTGTTGGTGTCTAAGGCGATGATGACTTTGTTGTCTTCCGATGATCATCAGCAGCGGCATGATGTTTATGAATGGCTTCATGGTGGCATCGGACATGTAAGTCTGCCTGCAGGTGAGTGTTTCCCTTTATATTTTCGATTTCCACCTTCTGATATGTGGTGGTTAGACTGTCCCAATCTCATTGGGGGTGTGCAACCTCGTATTTAGTCCAGCAGGAACACAGGCTCCACTGGCCTGTTTGTGCTTCCTTATGACTGTGGCAGTCTCTGTTGCCTAGCAGTGCAGTTGGACTGCTGGTGGTCTTCTGTTGGTAAGACTGCCAAATACGTAAATACTTCGGTCACATCTGCCAGACCATTGATGGTCGGACCGCCACCACCAACATGGCAGTCCTGAGACTGCCAAAGTTGTCATGAGGCCCTGAGCATGTTTGTGACTGTTTTAGTGAGTGAGTGGGTGAGTCAGTTAGATTATGGGTGAGTGAGTGGATGTCTCAGTGGCTGTATGCATAAGTGCATTGATGTATCAGTGACTGTATGGGGGAGTGATGGATATATGAGTAGCTGTATCAGTGAGTGAGTGGCTGTGTGAGTTGCTGTATGGGTGAGTGAATGGGTGTGGGAGTGGTTGTATGGGTGAGTGAATGGGTTTGTCAGTGACTGTCTCAGTGAGTGAGTTGGTGAGTCAGTGACTGTAAGGGTGAGTGAGTGGATGTATGAGTGGATGCAGGCATAAGTGAGTGGCTGTGTCAGTGACTGTATTGGAGAGTGAGTGGATGTGTGAGTAGCTTTTTTGGTGAGTGAGTGGATGTGTGAGTGGCTGCATGGGTAAGTAGTTGTGTGAGTGACTGTACAGGTGAGGGAGTGGGTGTGTGAGTGGTTGTATGGGTGAGTGAATGGTTGTGTAAATGACTGTGGCAGTGACTTTATGGGTGAGTGTATGGGTGTGTGAGTAGTTGTATGTGTGAGGGAGTGGATACGTGAGTGGCTGTGTGGGTCTGTTAGTGGGTATGTGAGTGGTTGCATGGGTGTATGAGTGGATGTGTGAGTGGCTGTATGGGTGTGTGAATATCTGAGTTAGTACTGTATTGGGTGAATGAGTGGTTGTGTCAGTTGTGTGAGTAAGTGAGTGGGTGCGTGTGAGTAGTTTTAAGGGTCTGTGAATGAATATGTGCGTAGCTGTGTGTGTGAATATATTTGAGTTTGTATGGGGTGTGAGTGGGTGTGTGAGTGGTTCTGTCGATGATGTCATCAGTGATGTAATTTCAGATGTTTGTTTAATGATGTCATCAGTGATGTCACTGACCATGTCATGAATGAGGTAATATGTGAGGTCAGAAGCAGTGTACTGTGGAGGCACAAGTTACAGTTAGCTGAAGTAACTATGGTTTTGTATGTGTGAAATGCAAGCCTAACTAAAAAGTCCCTCTGACCTTTGTTTTTTTCAGTACATTTTATGTTTTTAAAAAAAATATTTTGCCTAAATAAAGTGTCCCTGTAACCTTTGTTTTTTTTCATTGAATTTCTATGTTTTTTTGTAATGTAAAGTAATTTTAATTGCTATACATTAATCCAACCACTGCCACCCACGGCCTGCAGGTAGGCCTTGTGGGCAACCCTTATAACCAAGCAAACATGAGCTGTGCACAGCCTTTGGTCGTGCACAGTGGGGGTTGGCCACAAGGCCTGGCCTGTGGCCAGGCCCTAGAACTGTGCCCTTTGCCAGTGGGCAGCGTGGGTTGGCCGTAGGCCCTGCAACCAACCCCTAAAACCACCCAAACCCATGCTGCATGCGGGCCTTGGCCGTACACAGTGGGAGTTGACTGAAGGGCCTGGCCTGTGGCGAGGCCCATCCCCAGCCCGTATAACCACCAAACCCAGTGCTACCCACGGCCTATGGCTGTGGGCAGCAGGAATTGTCTACAGGGCCTGGCCTGCAGCCAGGCCCTGCGCCCAAAACCTATAACTAACCAACCACACGCTGCACATGCCCTTTGCCAAAGCAAAGAGGGGGTTGGCCGCTGGGACTGGCCTGCAGCCAGGCCCTGGAACCAGCCCTAGAATCCTAGAACCACCCAACCCCATGCTGCGCATGGCCTTCAGCCATGTGCAGTGGGAGTTGGCCACAAGGCCTGGCCTGTGTGAAGTCCCTGTGGCCAAAACCCCTAACCACCCAATCCCATGCTGCACAGAGCCTTTCCTATGCACAGCAGTAGTTGGCCTCAGGTCCGCATGCCCTCCTTTCCCAGCCAATTGTGGACCCGGGGACCACAACTCCTAGGATAAGGCCTTCTAAAATAGTTTTTTTGGGGGGAGGATGGAGCGCAGACCACCTCCCCAGCTGTTTTTGGCCCCACGGACCCCATCCCCCAGGGCCCAGACGAAATATTTTTTTATTTGTTAGGAGGGCCAAGCGGCCCACCCCATCCCCAAGCCAATCTCAACCCCAGGGACCCCATCCCCAAAGGATGTGGCCTAAATGTATTTGGGGGGAGGGGTGGCCATGTGCCCCCCCCACCCCAGGCTGATCATGGCCCTCCATCCTTCTGAGCCTGGCCTAAATATTTAATTTTGTTTTTGGGGGCAGCACGGCCCCCCTCCCCAGGCCATTCTTGGCCTGAGGACCCCAAGACTCAGGGCCTGGCCTAAATATTTCCTTCTTTTTATGAAGAGAGGGTGGCGCAGCCCACCTCTCCAGGCTGATCTTGGCCACAGGAACCCCATTCCCTGCCTACATTTTTTTTGTTGGGAGGGGCCTCCTGCGCTCCCCTCCACAGGCCAATCTTGGCCCGGGGACCCCATCCCCCAGGGCCCAGACAAATTATTTATTTAAAAAAAAAAGTATTTATTATATAATATTATTTTTAATATATTATATAGTTAGAACCTAGTTTCTATGGAAAACGTGTGCTGCTTGATGAATCTTCACAAAATTTTCAGTAAAAACTCAACAGTCATGTCAGCTGCTGCTTGGAAAGTTTCGGGATGAGTCATCAAGTGGGGACCGAGAAAAAGGGCTGTCACAAAAGGTGAGTTTCCAATGTTAATTTCCATGGGGATTTTGAATAGGTCTACAGCCTGAACCACTGGACAGAATCACACCAAATTTGGCAGAGAGGTAGTTCTTTAGTTTTTGAGAAATTAAAGAAAATACAAATTTGCATATATGGGGACGTGTAGGCTCCACAAACCCTCCTTATCTCGCGCTGAGCTCTGATTGGCTGCCAATACTTCATCAAGTAAGTGTTGGCAGCCATGTTGTGACTCTGTTTCACCTGAGTATCAGAAAAAAAAAGTAAAAAGATGAGTAATGGATCCACTCAAAATTTGGAAAAAACAAGCACGGGCTCCCACACTTGCTTTGTTAACAGCTCCCCAGGCAGGCCAGGTCATGGGAACAATTACATTTTAAATGGGGGATGCCTAGCCCCCCTGCAGCCCCAGGGAATGCCACCTCCCAAGGAAGAAGTAGAAATCAAATGCAGAAGGCCACTCAGCACCCCCGCAGCCCCTGGGACTGCCACCTCCCTGGGCACAACTACTAATTGTATATGGGAGCGCTTAGACCTCCGCAGCCCTGGGGACCACCAACTCCCTAACGCTTTAAACGAATATGATGCAGGGAGGCCGCATAACCCCCCTGCAGCATTGGGGACCACCACTTCCTTGGGGCTACAATAAAAGAGTGAAGGGAGTCTATTGCAGAACCCCATGTCCCAAGGACCACCACCTTCCCGGGGCACTGCTCTTTTGAGGGGAGCCAGACGGCTTTCTTGTGGAGCCAATAATGGCTCTGGGGACTGGCAACCCCCTGGGTCAGCTCCTGCTATGTCTCCAGATGCCTACCCCTGGGACATAGCTGTTTTTTCTTTTCCTTGGGGGCAGCTGGTATCTCCCACCAAGCAAAAGCAAGCAAAGTCTGCATTCTGACAGCTGGGGCAGAAAGCGGAGTTGTCATCTGTTTCTCTGCACGCAAATATGCATGTAGAGAAACAGATGAATATATTGCTCCCACAAGCAAGTACCTGCTTTTTAAAGCAGCTTCCTGCTTACGGGAGCAATGCCGGCTCCCTCAGGAATTGGGAAACCAGTTAGGACCACAAGGGCCTTCAAGCTCTCCCCACAGTGAGATAGAAGATAGAGAGATTTGCATTGCAATGATCTCTCCATGCAATGACTTCAAATAGTAAGACTAACATTGGTACCAATGTTATACTTACATTGGGATGCAGAGTCACTTCTGGGCTAATGATCAAGGTCTTGTGCTGTCTATCTGTAGGCTGAAGGTTCAAATCCTAGTATCGCTTGGCAGGGTGTTTGTTTATTTACTGGTGTTTTAACTGTTAAACCTTCCTAGTGATGGAACATTCACATTTCTTTCCAATCACATGTGTGGTTTGACTGTCATAGGTATGTCTGGAAGCATCACGTTTTAGGGTCACAAACTCTTGCACTGAAAGTTGAAGGTTCTGTTCCAGGTGTATCCATGGTCATTTTCCTTCTTTAATTTCTTTTAACATTCAAAAGTTTAAGGGTCATACTGAAAGGTGATCTCACTCTTTTTAATTGACAAATATATTTTTCTTTTCAACGTGTTCAAAAATATCTTATTCTAAGTATATCAATCATCAATGCCTAAAAGACGCTCTATCTTTCTCCCTCTCACTCTTTTCCTCTCTCTCAAATTTTTTTTTCAGTCTCTTTCACCCACTCCCATACCCACTTAGACCCTTATGCCTCACTAACAGACCCACTCAGACACTCACACACCCATTCACAGACCCCCTCAGATCCTCATGCACCCACTCACACCACCACTTAGACCCTCACACACCCACTCGCAGACCCACTCAGACTGTCACACACCTACTCACAGACCTAATGAAACCCCCCACACCCGTTCACAAATCCACCAAGACACCCACCCACCCACTAAGACACTGATGCATCTACTCACACCCAGACATCAAAGCCTCTATCTTTCTATCTTTCTCCCTCTCGTTCTATCTCTCAATTTTTTTTTTTCAAACTCTTTCTCCCACTTACACACCCACTCTGACCCTTATGCCCCCACTGACAGACCCACTCAGACGCTCACATCCATTCATGGACCCACTCAGACCCTCATACACCCACTCACACCCCCACTTAGACCCTTAAGTACCCACTCACAGACCCACTCAGACTGTCACACACTCACTCACAGACCCACTGAGACACTGATGCAATCGCTGTCATACCCAGAAAGACACTCTCACAGCCACTGTTGCCCTCAGGTCCACCTTCTCACACCTCTCCTTACTCCCACAGAGATAGACCGTGGCTAACACCCGCTGCACATGGTCAAAGTGCTGTGTGAAGTGTGACAATGGGTGCTTAGGGGGTTGGCCGCAAGTTCTGGCTGCCAGGCCTTGCGGGCAACTCCGCGATGCATGGTAAAAGACCATGCACAGTTCTGATATGAGGTTGGCCTCAGGCCAGGCCCTGCCGCCAAATGCTTCCACGCATGGCCCAAGGCCATGCATGGCGATGGTTAGATTAAAATATTTGTTGGAAATGGCCCTTCTGCAGGGCCACCCCCAAACTTTGCCTTCCTCCTTCTCTTTTTGTAACCTCATTTTTGCTGGCTTTAGGACTCTGTGCACTTTACCAATGCTAATCAGTGCTAAAGTGCATATGCTCTCTCCTCAAAACATGGTGACATTGAATCATACCCAATTGGCATATTTAAATTTACTTGTAAGTCCCTAGCAAAGTGCACTACATGTGCCCAGGGCCTGTAAATTAAATACTACTAGTGGGACTGCAGCACTGGTTGTGCCACCTACATAAGTAGCCCCTTAACCATGCCTTAGGCCTGTCATTGCAAGGCCTGTGTGTGCAGTTTCACTGCCAATTCAACTTGGCATTTAAAAGTATTTGCCAAGCCTTAAACTCCCCTTTTTCAACACGTAAGTCACCCCTAAGGTAGGCCGAAGGAAAGTCTTAGGGCAGGGTGCTTTGTAGATAAAAGGCAGGACATATTCCTGTGTAGGTTATATGTCCTGGTAGTGTAGAACTTCGAAATCCATTTTACACTGCTGTGAGGCCTGCTCCTTTCATAGGCTAACATTAGGACTATCCTCATATACTGTTTGAGTGATAGATTCTGATCTGAAAGGAGTAACAAGGTCATGTTTAGTATGCCAGAATGGTAATACAAAATCCTGCTGACTGGTGAAGTTGGATTTAATATTACTATTTTAGAAATGGCACTTTTAGAAAGTGAGCATTTCTCTGCACTTAAATCCTCCTGTGCCTTAAAATCCACATCTGGCTAGGTTACATGACAGCTCCCTTGTGCATTTCACTCAGACAACCCCTAACACAGGATGCTCAGTCACACCTACACACATCTGCCTGGGCTGGGAGGGTGGTGAGCCTTACACTTACATTTGAAAGGACCGTGGCCTGCCCTCACACAAAGGACTGCCAAACCCCCTACTGGGACCCTGGCAGACAGGATAGAACTGAAAAGGGACCTGGTGCACTTATAAGCCACTCTTTGAAGCCTCTCCCACTTCAAAGGCACATTTGGGTATTTAAACAGGGCCTCTGACCCTACCAACTCAGACACTTGTGGACAAGATACAACTGATGAAGAAACTCTGAGCCAGAACCTGCAACCTGCCAAGAGGAACTGCGTGGCTTCCCAAAGGACTCACCTGACTGCTTTTCTGCAAAGGACTGCTGCCCTGCTGTTGCCCTGCTGCGTTGCTACCCTCTGGCTCTGCTGAGAAGGCAGACTGGGAGCCTGTACAACGTGTTGCTGGGCTGGAGAGAGCATACAGCACATGTTTGTTTGGCTGACCCGAGACGGCCGGCCAAACACACATGCACTCTGAGGGAAGTGCACAGAGCACTCTCCTCGGCTCGTCACCTCCAATGTCCCGCCCCTTTTACACGGAAAGGATAATAAACAGAGTTTATTATTCTATCCGTGTAAACAGATTTGCTGCGGTTGCTGCTGGCGGGGAGCGACGCAACTCTGCCCATACAGAGGAGCCGCGCCTGGCGACTACATGAAAGAAATCTAGTTTCTCGCCTGAATGGCTACATCCTTGCAAGTGAGTTAGTAAGCGATCAGCAATTTGGCTTCCGATCTGATTACAACACAGAAGACCTCACCGCTCACTTCTCGGCCGTTTATATCAGGAAAGACACTGCCCCTCCGTTGTTGAACTCCTACTTTTTAAATTGAAGGCAGTATTTACAATCAAAGATTTACGTGCAGAACTCTGCAAACACCATTTAAGGCAGCCAACCTAACTATGTATGTGAAACCTCTATGTCAGCTACTGAACATGTAGGAATTTATTCCCATCACACTTAGTCGTACCTTAAGAAGGACTCCCAGCCAGCCTGGAAGAAATAATAAACTGCCTTTCTAAAATTCAACATGGATGTTCCAATGAGAGCTAAAATCTATCCACAAACAGATCTGAACTCATTCTTCAATCTTTAGGTTGATAGGTACTTCTACAAAAGATGCACTCACTTAGAATTGAATTTCATTACAAGTAAAATCTTGATTCACGCACAGCTCCTCTTACTAAAAACAAATCTGAGAATGATTTTGCCATGGCAATTCTGGTTAAGGTATATCATGCACTGACTATGAACATGCCCTTTAGAGGTCCTAATTTCTCCCTTTCAAAGGACCAATGCTTAATTTGAGCTGCTGATTTTCGGTGCTGGGAAACAGCACTTGTTTTATAGGGTCGGCACTTAGTTTTCTGCATCAGGCAATTTACTGATAGCAAAAGGCACTTATGGAAAAGGCGGAGGAAGACGAAACAGCATCACAAATGGAGACAGCAGAAAGCTGCAAGAGAGAGATGAAGGGTCAGGGAGTGGCTGTAAATTGATGAAAGAGGCCTGAGATGGCTTTAGAATTATGCTGTCTCAACATTCACTGCTCACGCATTTAAATGCAGCAGCCACATGCTTCAAAGGAGAGCTTTTGGCACCAGCACATTTTTATTTACAAATTAAGCACTGCAAAGGAGTCCTAAAAGCACCAACTTGTCTAATGATCCACACAAGGAAATTCAAATGCACATATCCAGTTTTAGCAGCCCGAAATGTTCCCAAGCTCAAATGAGTTGCTAAAGAGAGTACATTACTTGAAAGGCATTCAAGCATAACACCACTTTGTCGGCAAGAAACGAAGGGGCATATTTATATTCTGTTTGCGCTGAAATAGCATAATTTTTTTAATGCTATTTAAGCGCAAACTTAACTCCACATTTATATTTTGACGCTAGACCCATCTAGCGTCAAAATATTGGAGTTAAAGTTGTTTTTGGCCTTCGGAAAACTACCCTGCATCAATGAGATTCAAGGTAGGCGTTACCGGGCAAAAAATTACTCTAAGGCCCGTGCGCCTTATTTATCCATCCGTGCAAAAAGTGTGCACGGGAGGGAGGCGGGCCTAAATAATACCTGGGTCATGGCTGGCGTTAGGGGACCTGTGGGCTCATTTCCAATGTGGAACACCATGGAATAAGCCCGTAGCTGCCCTCCCCAGGCTCCAGGGACACCCCCACCCACACCAGAGGGACAGCAGAGGATGGGGGACCCCATCCCAGGTAAGTACAGGTAAGTAAAGGTAAGTATTTACCTGTTTTTAAAAATGCCATAGCCCACATACATGGCACAGGGTGCAATGGCCATGCCCAGGGGACCCTTGTCCCCTGTGCTGTCCATAAGGGTGGTGGGCATGACTCCTGCCTTTTCTAAGTCAGGAGTCATGTGGCATGGTCGGTTTAGCACCATAAAATGGCACTAATCTGGTTAGAGTAATCTTTTTTTACTCTAACCAGCCTAGCGTCATTTTTTGGTGCTGAACACCAATCTCCCATACCCCCACCCATTAATGTCAATTGTTTTTTTACATTAGCCCACTCTTTGCACCGGATTGTGCCATTCCATTAATATGGCGCCCGGTCTGGCATCCTGGAATGGCGCAAGCCAGAGCTATAATTTTTTACGCAAATCTGCGCTAGCGCAGGTTTGCATCAAAAAGGATAAATCAGGGCCTAACCGGCCCAAATTTAAGAAGGGCCTAGCGCCACCTAGCGCCACATTAGCATCATTTGTTTTACGCTAGTGTAGTTTAGGTTGGTAAAAAAGCCACACCAAATTTACAAAGTGGTGCAATGCACGCATTGCACCACTTTGTAAACTCTTGCGCCACATTATGCCTGTGTCAGGCATAATGTATGCAAGGGGGCGTTGCTCCATTAGGACGCCCATAAAAATGGCGCAGTGGAATCTTAGAGATTCCACTGCACCATTTTTCTCATCATTTTTAATGCCTGCTCAGTGCAGGCGTTAAATTGAGGCACACCATTGTTTATATTGGGCCTCCATGTACTTTGCAGGATTAGCATCAAAATTTTTGCCGCTAATCCTGCAAAGTACTACAATAGTACCGAAATTGTGACGCTATTAATCCTAACGTTCGCCATATCATTAATGCGGTGTGCACAAGGCAGCATTTGGAGGGCTCAATGGGGGCGCAAGAAAACTGTCAATTATTTTCTTAAATCAAGGCTTAGCTATCTCTAGAAACATTGACATATCAGTGGTGGTAAATATATCCTCTGAACAGAAATCACTGAATCAGAATTAATCTTTCCTGACTTGAGCTTTTGCTTCCGATGTTTCCACTTACATACAATGCAATATCCCTACTTAAGAAAGTGACTCTTGTTTTGACTGTTTTAATGAAACTAATCAGTTTGTGCTGGAAACATTCATCCACAAAGTAAATGAAACCTGCTATTACTCTGATGGCACCGTATTTCTGCCAATGGTTCAAAAGGAATGTTAACATGCAAAAGATGTGGTTCACTTGCCAGCTGGTTCCTCTGGGATCCGTATCACCAAAAGAAACCAGGGAGTTTTTACATGACCAAAATGGAGCCATACTGCTAGTGTGCTCTGACACACTCTTAAAACGTGGCGATCTCTTACTTCAAGAAAGTACATAAGCATGTCACAGGTCATTACTGTAGCCAAGGGGTTGTATTAATCTTTAAACTTGAGTAAAGTTACATGCAATACATTAATATGAAAGTATAGTGCAATCCAATAACATCTCATCTTATCCTATATTCGTGTAGACAGGTGTGATAGTAAAACATTCTGATGGGGTATATATTGTCACTATTTAAATAGTGTGTGGGAAGAGAAATCCACACTTGTTTCCACTAAAGTTAATCTTTTAATCTTTTGGTATTCATTATCAATTTAAATACTAATTTCTATTGATTGATATCTAGAGGGTTGGTGGCTGAATGACATCTATTCTAGAGATCAGTTTTACTATCACTGTCTGAATTTAAAGGCAAGAGTTTGACATTTTTCTCTTCTAGAACATCATGTTAAATTGCTTATTTCCAGTCGTGAAGGATTTTTTTAGTACATCTCCTAATGATGTCTCAGCGTAGTGTGATGTAATCACAAGTTAAAATCCATTTCCAAAAAGTTTGACTGCCACACGTCCTTCCCAGTTTGGTAAATTGATTATAATAAGTTGGATAATAGTGTTGTGTCCTGCGTCGGGGACCGCACTGTTAGCGTAATGGCGACCAGGACACTCAAATTGTTTATAGCCAGTGCGCTTGAGCCGGAGGTGTAGGTCTTCCCTTTACGTTCTGTTCTTACTCTGACCTCACCTCCGTTTCAGCCCCACTTTTATTACCTCCTACATGTGACCCGTGGGCCACACCAACACGTCCTTCTTGACGGGGGTTGCCTGTGCAACACCCCTATCTCTTAGATCTCTATGGTAGTGCCCGCACTCCCATTACTTCACGGGTGCGGCACTACATCTCTCCCAAAATTACAGAACAAACAAAATCATAAACTGATTACACACGAGATATAAACCTTTTAGCATTAATTAACTTATACCAGGAAATCACGCAGCTTCGTGGAGGGCACCGGGTTACTTCTTAGCTGATACCTCGACTGACACGCCGTTCCTTTAGATGACCCTGTCTCACTGGGGTTAGTGGCTGATTCACTATTGAGCCTATCTGGTACACAGTCACTGTTGTTTGGGTTCGGGCTAGTCAGAGCATTCTCGGGTCCATAGTCATCCCCGGATTCCTCCGATTCTGCATCGGGATGTTGTGTTCTCGGTCAGCACCCAGATGACTCTCTCGGAGATGGAAATCTTTTGAACCAGGATATGTTCAGAGCAACTTTTTCGGACCCTCTTACTGCCACCACAAGTGAACCCTGGCACTTAGTGACTGTCCACGGTTTGTCCTTGAATGGCAGACGGAATTTTCTCCCTGGGAAGCTATTGCTTAGTAACACGAAGTCTCCAACTCGAATGTCCAATGGATGGGATCTCCTGTGACGGCTCGCCAAATCATTAGATCATTTCCTTTTGGCGTGTTCCCTCTCTTCATTGACAGGGGTGTGCTTCCATGATTCATGATGCGGTATGACATCGGTCACTACTCAACCCATCGACAGGTGGCCAGGAGCTACTCCGGTGGTGGAGTGGGGTGTCATTCGATAGTCTCGAATAAAGGAGTATACAGCTCTTTCTGGCGTTTCACTCTTAGCCACTGCTATCTGGACTACTTTGTTCAATGTTCTCATGAATCTCTCAACCTCTCCATTGGCTTGAGGCCATCGGGATGTGATTTTCTTGTGCTTGACACCTAGTGATCTCAGGTACTCTGCAAACTCATTTCTGTGAAATGGCGGCCCGTTGTCAGTCTTAACTTCTCCCACTAATCCATGAGTGGCAAACATTTTCTCCATTTTCGGGATTATTTCAGATGCTGTCAGGGTTCGGACTACTTTTACTTCTGTGTAACGAGACTAGTCATCAATCATTACCATCAGATGATCCCCATTGGGTAGGCCTCCGAAATCAACACTAGCTGATACCCACGGCTAGTGAGGTCGTTTCTCTCTCTCTATCGGGCTCGGCGCATTGGGCGTCCCAGTTGTTTGACACCAGTGGCACGAATGTACCAACTCTTCTACCTTTTCATCCATCCTTAGGAACCATACCTTCGTTCTTAGTCTGCTTTTGTTTTTCACCATTCCTTGGTGACCAGCATGTACGAGCTGAACTACTCCATTAGCGAGGCTGGAAGGGATCACTAACCTGTTGCCTCAGAGAAGGCATCCGTCTTCACTCATTGTCAACTCTTGTTGTACGCTGTGCAACCCCTCCATGACCATTCGTGCTTCAGGGGTAAGGGACTGCCACTGTTTCTGTCCAACATGCAATTTTTCACAGCGTGCATAGTTCTCTGGAGATTATCATCCGCCTCAGTGGCCTGTCTTATGCCGTCCATCGAGATGGGTAGAGGTCGGGATCACTCTGCTATGTACTTCACATACTCCTCCGTCTCGAGGGCTTCACATTTTTCGACAGGGGTGGCAGGTCTCGAGTGCCTTGAGAGATAATCCGCCGGGTTGTTTGTCCCTGGGTGATATTCCACTTTGCAGTTGTACTCTTGCAACTGGAGCATCCACTTCTCAATGCGTGGAGGTGGTTTGGAGGCAGTGCCTTGGAAGAGTGGTATTAGCAGTTTGTGGTCTGTGGTGACAACAGAAGGGTGTCCATACACATACAGGTGGAAGAGTTTGCACCCCCAGTGGATGGCAATCGCTTCTCGCTCAATCTGGGAGTACCTTTTCTCAGTATCTGTCAGTGAGCGGCTCGCGTACGCAACAGGGGCCCAGTCATCAGCTTGAACCTTCTGGAGAAGTACAGCCCCTAGCCCTGTCGGGCTGGCATCCACGGCAATGGAAGTTTATCGTTGGGGATCAAAGTATCGTAGTGTAGTGTCTGCAGATAGTGCTTCCTTAGTTGCTTGAAAAGCATTCTCTTGTTCAGGGCCCCAGGGCCAAGTAGCTGTAGCTTTTGTGAGGTGAGGTTTTTTATGAAACGGGCGCAGTAATTCACCATGCCCAAGAAGCTTCTGACTCCGGTTACCGTCGTTGGGGAAAGAGCATTCTTTATGTCCGCCACTTTCCAGGATCAGGAGCAACGCCGTTTGAGGAAAATGTATATCCAAAGAATTGTATTGTTTCTTTTAGGAACTCACACTTTTCTTTGTGAAGGGTGAGACCTGACTCGTGAATATGCTGGAGAACTTTTTTGAGTTGGGTATGATGTTCCTGAATGGTTTTGGCAAAGATTAGAATGTCATCGCTGGCATTGATGACACCCTTCAAATCTCTCAGTAGTTCTCGTATGGTATTTTGGGAAACCTCTGCTGCACTTGAGATTCCAAAATTCAGTTTCTTGTAGTGGCGAAGTCCAACATGGGTGGAAAAGGTATACCTGGACTCCTCTGCCAGGACCAACTGGTAATACCTCGACCTTAAGTCCAGTTTTTGAAAACCACCTTGCCTCACTCAGTTCTCCTATAAGGTTCTCAATGGTGGGTGTGATGTGTCGTTCACACTTTATAGCCGCATTTGGTAGTCTCATATCGACACAAATCCTAACTTCTCCAGGTTGTTTGGGTTTTTTCGCTACCACAATCGGAGATACCCATGGTGTAGGGCCATTCACTTTCTCGATTATCCCTGCAGATTCTAGTTTGCTTAACTACCTCTCCACTAGTGGTTTGAGATGAAATGCTATCCTTCGGTGTCTTAGAGCTATTGGTTGAACTGATCTGTCGATGTGTAGTGTGACTTCTTTATTCTTTAAGCACCCTATGCCTTCGAAAGACATGGGCATATGACTCTATAATGTCACTGAGGGACTCTATATATATATCCCGAAGGAGAACGTCACAATACCTAAGGCTTCCACAGTGTGACACCCTAGGAGAGTTCACTGTCCTTCTTCAGCTACGTAGATGTATGCCTCTGTATCTTGAGATCCATGAGCCACAGTAGTACGGAACCTCCCTTTCATTGTTAGTGGTTGTACTTGACCGTATGCAAACACTCTGAGGTGTGTCGGTTTTAGAGGCGGAGATGGATCCAATGTTTGGTATGTCGTCTTTGCCATGATGTTAATGGACGGTCCAGTGTCCACTATGACTAGTACATCCGGCCACTTGTATTTGGCATTTGGGCAGTCTTTGTTGTCGCTGTGGGGCTGTGCGAATGGTGAAGAGTGAATGAACTACTTGTGTCTCTTCCTCATCATCATCCATATCGCTGCCATGGGATTGTACTTCAATGGCAGTCTTTACTGTGGTTTGGGCGGCTGTGCCTCTTGTTGACCGGCACATCTTGACAAAGTGGTTGAGTTTCCCGCAACCTATGCATTTTTTTCCTTTTGCGGGACAACTTGCAAGGGGGTGGTTCATTCCTCCACATCTCCCACATGTTCTCTTTGACTATGTGGGCTTTTGCAATCTTGGCTTGGAGGAGGTCAGCATCATTGCTGCCACCTGTTCCATCTTGATTGGGGTCTGGAGGGCAGCTTCCATATGGGACCCTCTCGCCTTTGATAGTTCTTTAGTTCTTCCCATTGTTAGGATATCCGGTAAGGGACGCCCTGATTCCTCGAGGATACGTTCTCTCAACTTAGATGACGCACATCCCTAACTAATTTGGCCTCTGATCTCGTCACTCTCGTTGTGGAATGTGCACATAGCTGCAAGTTCCTTTAACCTCATGTGGAACATGTCAATGGACTCGTCAGTATGTTGGCGAACTTACCGAAATATAAATCTCTCATAATCAACATTGACCATGGGTGCGAAGTGTGTCTGAAGCGCTGCAATGAGTGTTAAGTGCGTCTTTGGTTCCGCTTCAATTATTGTTTTTGATATGCTGTAGATGTCTTTTCCACCTAGGTGCACCACCATTGCCCTTTTTTGTTCATCTTCAGTCTTTGTGGCTTCAAAATAGAACATCGGACGCTCCACCCACTCATTCCATTGCGAGGCCTGTGTGGACGGGGCCCCTCTACTATAAAAGTTTCAATGGGGTATACAGAGTTCATCTTGTTGTGGCCTCTGAGAGGTTAGTAACTAGTATCTTTGGCAGTTGGCCTTCTTTACTCTTCAGGGTACTGTCTCTTTAAGAAGAATCAGTGTGCTGTCCTTTTTAGAGGAAGCAGTGTGCTGTCCCTTTAAGAAAAACAGTGTACTGTTTCTGTAAGAAAAGGTTTGGGGGCGTGGCTTGTCAGCTTCCAGCTGTCCAAGATGCCGGTGGGTATGCTAATTGGAGCCTGCAAGGGGGGGTGTGGCTCATCGGTGGTTTGCAGGCAGCAATCGGGCAGGCCTTTCTTTAGACTGGGGGGGCTTACCGGCATTCAGACGGCGATTTCATGAGCCTCACAGGATCCTCGATGCCTGCTCAGCATAATTTGCGACCAGATGCAAACCCAGCAGGCTGCCACGGCAACGAGTGGCCTCCTCGCCATGTAGAGGTGGATGTGGCAGATGCACGAGCACCGCACGCCGCAACAGCACTGAACGGCCGCTTCGCTCCGTGCTGGTAGGCGTTGCCCACCTTCGTCGCCAGTGTGGTGTTCTGCGTCGGGGACCGCACTGTTAGCGTAATGACGACCAGGACACTCAAATTGTTTATAGCCAGGGCGCTCAAGCCGAAGGTGTAGGTCTTCCCTCTACGTCCTGTTCTTACTCTGATCTCACCTCCGTCTCTCCGCCCCACTTTTATTACCTCCTACATGTGACCTGTGGGCCACACCAACACGTCCTTCTGAACGGGGGTTGCCTGTGCAACACCCCTTTCTCTTACATCTCTATGGTAGTGCCCGAGCTCCCATTACTTCACGGGCGCGACACTAGTAATAGCTGTTATTTACAGCTCTTGGACAGGGAGAAGGTGTGGTGCAAAGCACGACATAAAAATACTTCCTTACTAACAGTCTTAATATTAAATGCGTTCTTTGTCAAATTATTCTTAAATTACAGAACTGTAAGAGTCCCATTTTTTCATCTAGCTCACATAACGTGTTTTCTATGGTTAGTAAAACCAAGATCAGACTTGGAACAAAAACACCTGGCAAAAAATGTTCAAACCTGTTCTGGTTTCTCTTTTTCCCTCACAGTCTATCCATCCATTCTCCGCCTCTCTCTTGCTCGCTCGCTCTCTCACCTTCTCACGTTGTGCTTATGTTGTGCTTACACTGTCTCTGCAGCAATAAAGCCCTGGTGTGCTTGAGAGAGTGAAATTTAGAACGTACTGTAAGTTTAGGGGGGACATTATGAATGATAAGCTCTGATGTCTCCTGACCTTGAGTGTCCCTTGAAAAGAAGGGACAAAGGTAATACTGTAGTCAACAGAAATAATAATGTAGATCCCACATAAAAAACTGATCACTAAAAAAGCAGCAAATGCATCCACGTTAAATCGTCACCTAAAAAGGAATTCAAAACCTAACTCCACAACCCAATGTGTCAACCCTAAGAGCCCCCAACCTAAATGTTCATCACATGCACCACAGAATTAATTTACCTAAATGGCACATTTTCCTCCAATTCACGCTGTAAACAGGTGAACAACAGTCACAGCTAAACCACCAGCATTCATCAATCAATCAACTCTGATTTGCATAATGCCACTATTCACCTGAGGGGGTATCCAGGCGTGATTCTCTTGCTGAGATCAGTCAAAAAGTCAGGTCTTGAGTCCCTTTCTGAATTGAGTGTTGATGGGAGTAATCTGGAGATCCTTTAGAGCATGCAAAGAGTGTGGTAGCAGATGGAGGAGACTGCGTTGATCTGGCTGTCCAGGATAATGCCAACGTTGTGGGTGTGGTATTTATCCGTGGATGTGAGTCCAAGTTCCTGTTGGCCAGGTGTGCCATGTAAGTGTGAACAGGGTGGACTGAGGGATGATACTTAAGGGATGCCGCAGATGATGGTGTAGGGTTCAGAAGTGAAGGGTGTTAGGCAGATTTTATGGATTCTACCTGTGAGGAAGGATATGATCCAGTTGAGGGCGTCTCCCTGGATCCTGATGTGGTGGAGTCTCTTGATGAGGGTGTGGTGGCATATATGTGGTATGACACGCTGCTGAGCGGTCGAGGAGGACCAGGGCCGCTGTTTGTCCCCGGTCGAGGATGGTTCTGATGTTTTCAGTGGCAGTGATCAGGGCTCTCTCAGTGCTTCGGTTGGTACGGAAACTGGATTGGGAGATATCCTACAGATTGTTGATCCCCAGGTGTTCGGCGAGTTGGCCGTTGATGGCCTCCTTGAGGACTAAGGTGAGAAAGGGGAGAAGAGAGACAGGACGGTAGTTCTCGAGTTCACTGGGGTTTGTGAATGGTTTCTTGGCGAGGGTTCTAACCTCTGTGTGTTTCTATTCATCAAGGAAGGCAGCCGTGGTGATGGATGCGTTGAGAATGAAGGTGAGTTTTCTTCTGATTTACTTGCTCCCGAGTTTGAAGAAGTGGTGGGGCAGGGGTCTGTGGCTGCTCCGGAGTGGATGACGTTCATGACATCTGTGGTGCTCTGTGTGGTGAGCTGTCCCTAAGAGGTGAGTGGGTGGTTAGCTTCAATTGGAGTGAGGAGACTGTAGAAGTTGGTGGGTAGGGGTTCGAAATGTCTTTATATGGAGGATATCTTGTTGTGGAAGTAGTCCACCGGGATGTTGCAGAGTTCCTGTGAAGGGGAGATCGTGTTCTTGGTGGTTGCCAGGCAGGATAACTTTCTGACGATGTTGAAGAGTTCCTAACTGTAGTTAGAGCTGGCTTCAATGCGGTTTGCCATGATGCGTCTTTTCATGTCTTTTAGGCATTGGTGATACTTGTTGAGGACTGACTTGGAGATGTCTTCGTCTTTGGGTTCTTTGGTGGTGCGTCATCTTCTTTCTAGACGTTTGTAGTTGTGTTTCATGGTCCTTAGTTCTTGTGTATACCAGCAGGCCTGTTTGGTGGATCTCCTAGTCTTGGTGGGCCTGATGGGGGCTCAGCCATCGCAGTTGGTGATCCAGGTGGAGTACCTCTTGATGGCCTGTTCAAGGTTGGTTGCGGAGTCGGGACAGGTGGGTTGAGGGGGTTTGTCCATTGGATCCCTGTCACTTCGTTCCAGTTGTCGTGGGAAGAGCTGGGAGGATTGGTACTGGTGTGTGGGGGTCCTGCGATGATGAAATGAATGATAGAGTGGTTGGTCCAGGTGAGTTCGGTGACATGGCTGTACTTGGCTCTGTCACTGGCAGTGAAGATTGGGTCAAGCGTGTGTTCTGTGCTGTTTCTGGGTTTGGCGACCAGTTAGGTAAGGCCTATGTTGCTTATGCTTTCTATTAGGTTGGCAGTGTTTGCGTCATTAGGGTCGTTGAGGTGCAAGTTGAAGTCACTGAGGAAGATGTAGTGCTTGTAGTCAATGGCAAGTGGGCAATACATTTGGGGATGGCGGTGCAGAAGTCAGGGCATGGTCCTAAAGGCCTGTAGGTGAGGGTGCATCTGATGGTAGTTCTACTGTCGGTTTGGAGTTGTAAGTTGAAGTGTTCC
Organism: Pleurodeles waltl; assembly: GCF_031143425.1. NCBI lineage: Eukaryota > Metazoa > Chordata > Amphibia > Caudata > Salamandridae > Pleurodeles > Pleurodeles waltl. Next base: position 838,069,153 of record NC_090437.1, read on the forward strand.
ATCATCAGTGTGGTGTGGTCTTCAGTGATGGTACAATGGATGGTTTCTTTGTGGATGTGTGTCATCTTGTATCTATTGGACATCATGGTGGTGATTTTGGGGAAAAGGAGGTTTGAGCCAGGTCTCGGTGAGGAAGATGATGTCAGGGGTGAAGTTGGTGATGGTGTCCCAGATTTTGAAAGTGTGTTTGCAAAGTGATCGGGCTTTGAGTAGGAAGCAAAGGAGTTGTTCTGAGGTAGTCATGGTTGGTGAGGTGAGTGTTGGGAGAGTCTCCCTGAGGGTGGGAGGTCCTGAGTTGCAGATGAACAAAGAGACGATCAAGGATCTGCTTCATCAGGTGGGAGCGCAGGGTTGACCTACACAGCATCAATACATTTGATGCATCAATGCCCTCCTTGGTACAACATGATGAGAGAGCACATATTGACCTTCAAGACCTCACATGTTAGTAGGTGTCAGATACACACCATTTTCCTAAAAGAGGTGAGTCTCATGAGGAGAAATATGTCCTTTTATAACAAGAAAGACAAGCAATTGGGTGGTGTGGTGCAATTCACGGTGCAGCCTTCTTTAATATCAATTGTGAAATAATGTTCAGAATCACCTTTGATCACCAAGCCACTTAATGCACATTCAACCTGAATTACTCTCTCAGCATAGCCTAAGCTATGACCTCAATTCTTTGACAAAGGCAAGGCCGTCTGCACCTGTCCACTCCTTAATCGTGCAGTGTTAGGAACTCTTGCTCTCCCCCTACCCACCACTGCCCTACCACACCTCTATATGCCCTCAACACCGAATGATGCTAGCTATACTGCTGTCACATCACAGAACACATAAGGACTGTTCACAGGCATGTCCTGCAAGTTCTCATGCACTTTTGCACACCCTACACACTCTACTCTCGCACCAAAAGCACCATGCACCACACTTGCTCACATTCACATAAACCATCTCCTCTCACTCACACAGAGCAAACACCGCCCACACAACATGTTACACTAGCATGCATGATCCTCAACACCAGCAGGCTCACCAAACATGCCATGTGTATATGGGACCTACTCCATGACCATGCTATTGACCTGCACATCCTCATGGAAACATGGCTAAAAACAACATATGCACTGAACATAGTTACATCTATGCTGACTACAAAATAGCTAGGCAAGACTGTACTCACATGTCTGAAGGTGGAGCTGCCATCATATTCAAAGATACCATCAACAGCACCACCTATACTGACACCTCCAACAGCTACATGGAGCACCTCATGTTCAAGATATGCATCACAGCCAACTTCTCGCTAGGCAGAGCTTCAGCACTCCTCTCATCATCAAAACCAGCACCTCCATCCTCCAGAGACCTTACTTTTCCCCGAGAAGACCACACTGACCAAAACTGTATGGATTTCCTGGAAAACCTCATAAAACTTGGCCTCAGCAAGCACGTTAATAAACCATTCTGCACCGCCGGACATCTAATAGACCTTATTTTCTCCTCAATGAGCATGGTCACAGTCGACAATCCTGCAAATATGACGTAGAAGTCCGTGCCCTCCACAGTTTTAGGGTACCCATTCTGTACTACCAGAGACCTTCCATCAAGAAAACAGCCTACTGCAGCTAGAAAAGCATGTCCGAAGAGAACTGGCATTCCCTCTCTCCATGCACTGGCCAAAGTACACCAACCACTTGCCAAAAGCCATTAAGATCCTCAGTAGCTGGATCACCACATGGCCCAACAAGCTGGCTCCCCTCAAGAGCAACTCAACAGCCAGAGCCCAACCACTGGCTAGCTGGTGCACCGAGGAACTTAAGCTGATAAATAATCACTGCAAGCAACTGAAGTGCAAATGACAACACAGATAAAGCCATATTTAATTCAGTCCCAAGACACTAGCACCATCAGATGTGGAACAATAAGCACACAGGAATTACTTTGACACCAGCACTAACAGCAGCACGGAAATCTCCATCATCAAATATTTTTTTGTGCTGTTTGCCACCTTCAGCAACATCACCCATTCATTAGACCTTTATATCAAGCTCTCAGAATTCCTCTGTAATAAAATCACTTCTATCTATGGCAACATTGGCTCTCAGCTGGACCTCATCACCATCACAACTCAACTTCCCATCATGGGCAAAGAATAAACACTGACCTTGTACCTCACTGTAACCACCATTGAAATCACTACTACTACTTAGATCATTCACTTGGGACTCCCATCTGACCCCTAACCACACAACACCTTCACCAATAGACTTCTGCTGATCAGCAAAGCACCCATCTTTAATGTCTCCATTGGTTCAGCCACATTCCCGAATACCTGGAAACATGCCACAATTATGCTGTTGTTCAAGAGACCATCGACTGACATAGACACACTTTCCATCTAGAACCAATCTCTCTCCTACCAGACTGAGCTCAGGACTTGGAGAAACTAATCAGCCAATGCCTCACGACCACCTCAGCAACCTTCAGCTCCTCGATGCCATGCAGCCTGGATTCAGACCCAACCACTGTATGGAAACAGCACTCATCGCTGCCACAAATGACATCAGCATGATCTTTGACAGAAGAGACTCAGTGGACTTCAATCTCCTGGACCTCTCTGCAGCATTTGACGCAGTCTTGCACCCATCCTCATCAGGAGCCCGCACAAGATTGGATCCACTCTCCCCTAGATCTACTCCTCCTTCATGGATAGAACACAAGCTGTCAGCCTGGCACCTTAATATTTGAAAGTGCACAACCTCATCTGCAGTGTGCCTCACTGTTCATGACTCAGCCTCATCCTCTTCAATGCAAATACATGATCCCTCTGGCCAAAGCAACGTCAAATGCATACACAATAGCAACATATTCCCCTATGCAGATGACACACAACTCATACTCTCCCTCTCAGACAAGACAATGCACACAAGAAACTAATTCATTGTCAACATGACCAAAGTCGCTAACTGGCTGAAAACCAGCCATCTCAAGCTCAAAGCCCACAAGGCAGAGGTAGTGATCTTCAGCAAGAACACCTCACCATGTGACTCCAACAGGTGACTGGCTGAACTCAGACCCACAGCCAGCACCCATGCCAGGAACGTCTGTAAAATTATCAACAGCAAGCTGGTTGTGAAAACACAAGTCAATGCCATTACTTGTTGCTTCCAGATTCTGATGATGCTGAGGGAGATGGAAACATCCTGAACAACTAGGTCTAAACCACTACTTGCCTGAACCACTACTGCTAAACAACTAAAAAGTCTCTACAACTAAGTACTGAACAACTACTGTCTGAACAACTACTGTGTCTGAATAACAATTGCCTGAACAACTAATTTTAAGGTAAGGTTTTCCTTTTGGTTTTTATGGTTTATTAGTTGTTTAGAATATATATATATATTAGTTGTTCAGGCAATTGTTATTCAGACACAGTAGTTGTTCAGACAGTAGTTGTTCAGTACTTAGTTGTAGAGACTTTTTAGTTGTTTAGCAGTAGTGGTTTAGGCTACAGTTGTTTAGGACCTAGTTGTTCTGTCACATATTCTGAGGGAGATCTTTAAATGACTCTCAAGCAACACTAGAAAAACTGTCACTCATCACCAGCACATTAGACTGCTGGACCATCCTCTACACCTAGAGCAAGCAACTCCCTAGAAGACTTCAAACCATCCAGAACCCATCAGCCACACTCATTCTCAAACTCCCGCACAGCACAAACATCACACATCACCTCAGGGAGCTCCACTGGCTTTCTATACACAAAAGCACTCATTTCAAACTCCTAACACACACATTCAAAGCACTAGACAACTGAGGCCCCACCTACCAAAACAGTCACATCTTCCACTAACCACCCAGTCGCCTCTGCTATGCAGAACTCCTATTCATACACCTCCCACAGATAAGCAGAACCAGATCAGGAGGATGGGCATTTTCTTGCATTGTTCCTAAAGCATAGAACTACCTCCCACTCCATATCAAAGCTTCCTCCTCCATTAACCAACTTACAGTAGCAGGACTAGGCACACACACCTGCTAAGTTCCAGCACCTTATAAATACACTTAACATAACTTGACCCCCACCATCTAAATGTAGCATGGAGAATAATCCACACAGGGGATCACAACTTGTGCGTTGATGACAGGAAGAAGAAACAAGAAGCAGACTTGAACTATTTTAGAAATGGGGTCTCTGGTTGTCAGTCAGTTTGCACTCTGTCCAAGCAGGGACCCTCACTCTAGTCAGTGTAAGGAAGTTACACCCCTAAGATAACCCCTGCTCACCCCCTTGGTAGGTTGGCACATGCAGTCAGGCTAATCGCAAAGGCAATGTGTAAAGTATTTGTACCAAAACTCACAGTAATACAGTGAAACCATTACAAAATAGACACCACACCAGTTTAGAACAATAGCCAATATTTAACTAAATCAAACAAGACCAAAATGACAAACATCCAACATACACAAGTCAAGATATGAATCTTTAAAATAAAAAGAGTCCTACTCCCTAGAAAACAATAGAAACGTCGTTTTTACACAAAGTAACTAGTTTGCGTTTAAAAAAAAGTGACACGGGCGAGTGCGTGTCAGAAAAGTCAGCAATGCTTTCATTCCTTATTCGCAAGTGAGGCCGTGAGTTGTTTCTTCTCTGGTTGGGGAGGTGATGCGTTGTTTTTCTCTCCCACAAGAGAGTGATGTACCGATTTCAGGACGGGGCACCTCAGATCCAAGCAGGTTCAGAATGATTTTGACACCCAGCGATGATGTGTGGGAAATCTAGGCCACCTGGTGATGGAAAACCCGCTCTATGAGGGGTTGTGTTGTTTTTACTGCCGCGGTGCAGGTGGTGCATCAAAACTTTCCCTGCATAGTGTCCTGTGCGTGGATTTCTGCCTTTTTCTACCAGTTTAATCTTTCAAGGGCCCAGGGATTACATAGGGCACCACTTGGCAGGGCAGGAGTCTCACAGAGAGTCTAAGTGCTGGCAGAGGAAGTATTTGATGGCCCTGAGACTTCAAAGCAGGAGGCAAGCTCAGTCCAAGCCCTTGGAGACAGTTCACAAACAGGAATATACCACACAGTCCAGACTATGTCCTCTTTCAGGTAAAAGCTGCAACCTCATGCCAACCCAGCAAAGCTCAGTTACAGGTAAAGGACCGGTAAGCCTCCTCCAGCATTTCAGCTATTCTCCTTGGCAGAAGTTCCTCTTGAATCCAGAAGTAATCTGAAAATCTGGGGTTTTGGGTCCACTACTTATACCCCTTTCTGCCTTTGAAGTAGGGAAACGTCAGAGGAAAGTCTCTGTTGTTCAAAAGATCCTGCCTTGCCCAGGCCTGGCTCCAGACACACACCAGGGGGGTGGAGACTGCATTGTGTGAGAGCAGGCACAACCCATTCGGATGCAAGTGACCACTCCTCCCTCCACTCTAGCCCAGGTTGCCCATCAAGATATGCAGGCTACACCCAGCTCCCTTTGTGCCATTGTCTAGTGGAGATTAAAAAACAGCCCAACTGGACGGTGTAAATCATACTTTAACCACACTGATTGTAAATAAATGCAAAAGTCACCCAATATCTAACTAAAGTCTGGACTTGATGACAAAACAACTGTAAAAATAAGTTAAGATCCTCAACTTTCTCATGCCATTTGAGCATGTTTCAAGAATTTATGAAAAACAGAATTATTTTCAAGGGGGATATGAGAAGATGTCACTGCTATGGATACAGATGAGTGCACCTCCCTATCCTATTTTACCTGTCCACTATGAAAGACATCTTCACCTATGAGGAGCAACTATGTAACTGGAACAGAAACGCAAACAATAGATTCCATCCTCTCAGACCAAAGTCTGGCCTACAGAATTTTCTCTGGCCTTTTTAACACCTTAACCAATCCTGTTGCTTTCAGGCTCAGGTCAAAAATTCACAGTGCTTACAGATCTAAACCTAGGCCGATGACATCTGAATGGCTCCCAGAGTGAAACAGGCAAGGGGAGATCTCAGCAACATCTCTTCACATCTAAAAATCTTGCGCTGTTGTAATGGGTGAGGAAGGGTTACTTTTGTCATAATGAGGTTAGGACTGAGGTGATATTGGTCAGGAAACGGTTACATCAATACCAGTGAACTCTTTCCGGTGAGAAAGGATGTAAATGTGGTGACAGTGTAAAAGAAAGAGTTATCCAGCGGTGATCAGGGTGTAAACAAGCACCTGAGCATGTTAAGGAAAGTACTCATACTACTGAATATTAACCTTAATTCTGTTGAGAATTGGCTTCTATAACGTGTATTCGCGCATCTTGGATACTGAAAACACAAAGGCTGCGGAACAAGCAAGCAGGTTCTAAGCACGCCAAAGGTTACTGTAAGAATCAAGAATACAATTCAAGGTTCTTTTCGAGTTCCACAAAGCTGTAAACACTGGAAGCGCACTAACAATCCCCCAGAAATGTGCTTTCCAGACAAGCCTATCTGTTATTCCGTAGATATTTCAGAGAAACTCTCAATGGAAAGGGAACAAAGCATGCTTGGGGCCTGCACTGTGTACATAATGGAATTGCTGGTGACCTCTCAGCAGAATCATTATCTTTGTATTCTTAAAATACCTTCTGCTGAAACAAACATTTAATTAATACCAAGTTTTGTCAGAGTCCCCCACCCAAGACTGTATTACGCGTTATCACTTATACCTTGTGTGCTGAGATGCTGTCGACATTTAATCTAACTGCAGGGAGCCCTTCACTGGGATGAATGGCTCACTCAGCAAATAACCACAGAAGTGACGTGCAGAAAAGACCTGTACAATTACGCTGTAGTGCTTAAGTATTTCCATGCCTGTGATATCTGCAGTAACATGCTAACTACATACTAAACATATGTCAATGCTCTCCCAAAGTACCTGTCTGTTTCACCAAATTACGGTGCATGTGAGCACCGAACGTGTTAGTGATATACAGAGACACCAGTCACAAGGTAAAATCTGGTATTGATTACCAGCTGCATTAAACACTGAGGAAAGATGAAGAAGGTGAGGGGTGCTGTGAACGCTTACGTTTTACTAATACATAGTTTTATGTATTCTGTATTTTGAATATGCATAGAAAATTAATTAATATTGAAAATAGCATGTAACTTGAAAATGTACCCACTTGAATGGCCACCACCTAATATGAAAATGTTTTATTAAAAATATATTAATGTTTATTTGAACTCTATATAAGTTATAAAATGCAGTAATAGGCTATACTTACGATTAGATGCTATGTATTTGCTAAAATTAACCGTAGGCCTCAAAGTCACCAAGGTCCAGGCTTTAGTATTGCACAGCCGTTTATATGAAAAATGCAATGTCAGAATAAAATATGATCTTGTGCTTTCTGAACAATAAAGAATGTAATTGTTTTTCGAAGAGCGGGGTACTGCACCATGCCTTTGATTGAAGCATTGGTGCAAAGCGACGGAGAAAGATGGGAGTTTAGCAGTTCCTACCTTTGGGACATTTAATTTGAGGATTTTAGAAAATCTAAGGAGGGTACTATATGATTGGAAACCCCTCCCAAGTCAAGCACAGTTTGAAGCATTAGCAAGCTGGGAATTAGTAGCTACACTGCAACAACAGTTACAATTCCAGAGAAGGATAAAAAAGGCATAAAAGACACTAGCAGAGGCTAGATGGGACAGTGATCAGAAATTTTCGAGATCTGAGACTTTACAGGGAATAAAATAGTTTCCTTCAATTACACAAGAAAAGGAAAGGGAAGAGAGAAAAGCTACCAGAAAGAAGGATACAGGTCCTTCTGAGGGCAAAGAGTAGAGATTGACAGAGGCTAGGAAGTCTTTGACTCTCATTGAAGACTCATATGATGATGAGTACATTTTGCAGTTATTGAGAAATCGTCCACCACCATATATAGCACATGAGAAAGGCTTAAATGTTAATATAGATCCTACAGCACTGGCACAGGCTGAACCGAGACAGAGTTAGATACAGATTAGTCCTAGTAGACCTTCTACTTCATTTGCTCAAGGTCCAATGCCACAGTTGAGTATTCACAGAATCTACCCTGATGTGCTCATCATAGATGCGGCAGCAAATCTAATAGTGCAGACAGGACAAGTTTACCAGAAACCAGCATTGGTTCAGATGGAGTCCACTCCACATTTAATGCCTTCAATGCAATCACAGACGATTCCAAGGTACACACTTCTGATGGGATCACAGACGGAAATGTCTTCCCTGATGAATCTGAGTGCGGTAATAATGCACTCGCAAGACGCAAATATCAGACCAAGTCCAGATGCAGTGTCAGTACCAGTTACCATTGGTCCAGTCATACCATTGTTTACACAGGTTAATAGCGAGACTAACGGACAGAGAGCCATGAGTCAGAAATTATCCAGAGGGAGACTTGAGGAAAGTGCCAGATTGATATCCCCCATGAGACCAACACCTAATGAAACAGGACCGTTAATAGAGTTAAGACCTTATAAAGCTCCTATGAATACTGAGGCGAAGTTATGCATAAGCTCTAATCTGAGCTTAGTGACACCAGAGGTTCCAAACCTAACCTTATAGCAGTTGTCAAATGCCCAGCCCAACAACATTTCACTGCAGGGCTTGACAGCCCAACAATTAACTGAATGGGTGGAAAAACTGAGTAGCTCTTGAAGTGATTCTAGTGGTGGGAGTAAACAGATTTGAGTCAGACACAGAAGATGAACTGAGATACTTGTATCCAATAGTCACCAAAAGAGCAGGAATTGTACATCATAAATTGACAGATATAGCAGACAATTATGACATAGACCTTTAGAAAACTAAACATTTGAAGAGGAGTCACAGGTTAGAATTTGACACAAAAGATTTTGAACACACAAGAACTGCAAGAATGAAAACGTACCTTAGAGAATTACTTCAAAGCATTCAAACATGGCGAGCATTAGACAAATGGGAAGGCAGATGGGTGAAGAAACGAGAAAAAAGAAAGAGGGATTCTGAAACTCTACTTGCAAATATGCAGCAGGCTGAGGACGCAGTAAAATTATTAGAGAGAAATTCCGTGAGGGAACTTTGCTCACATCCCTTGGAGCCAAAGTGACATTTTGTCATTCACAAACGACTACCCCAGATTGAGGGAAAAGCCAGTAGAATGGTACCAGCAAACAGATAGGTTTGTGAAACTTGCAAAATGCCTACGGGGAGAGTTAAACACCTTGTTAGAAATAGTAGTTCCGGTGGGCTTGTGGGTGGAATGCAAGAGGAGTGTAGATCGGCCGACAAGTGAACCAGAGAGAGATCCAGCAACAGATGCACCATCTCCTGACGTATTGAAATATTACTATAAGGTGATTGAATTTTTAAAAACAAGGATTTCGCCCCAAAACACGGATTGGTAGCGCATAGACAGGACAGCCCAAGGCTTCCAACGCATGCAGTATGTGCAGTTGCCATAATGACGGATATCACCAGGCACAACAGCTGCAACCTCAAGTGCAAATGGTGCCTAGAGAACTAATCCAAATACCTCAAGCCCCAATGTAACAACAGCAAGTAGTGCTTTCTCAGCCAGTCACAGGCCAAGGGTTTCACCAGAGTAGTAACACTGTACACCAATTCCCCCTACACAGTAAGAATTGAATAAACAATGACTGGTTGAGTGAGAGTTCGGATGAGGAAGAATCCGTGTTGGCCGCATTATTAGTGGTAGATCAGAAAGCTCCCTAGGTTAAAGGAAAGGTGAATGGTCACAAAGTCACATTTTTAGTTGATACTGGAGCTGCATGCTTTACTGTAAGAACCGCTGAAGTTCCAAACTTGCCTCTTTCAGGGAAAACAGTTCAGATTGCAGGAGTTGCAAACCAATTTTCGACAAATCCAATTACAGAACCGGTACCAGTCAAAATTGGCAATTTTAGGGGACTACACAAATTCGTAGTTTGCGACTCGAGTCCTGTGTCCCTACTGGGAAGAGATTTACTGTCAAAAAAGAAATGCTCAATTACTTGCTCAAATGATGGCACTGAAATTCAGACTAACAGTGGTGATGAAGATGACTTAATCACAGAGACACGCTGTGAATGAGGAATACCCTCTGATTAGTTTATTTCCAGTTTTTACTGTGAGAGATCTACAGGAAACTGTTAAGATGAGAGTGTGGGATTTGTCAGGGAAATAGATCAGGCTGATAAAAGGAATTGAGCCAGTTAAAGTCACAATCAAACCAAATGAAGTGTTTCCTCAGATTCCTCAGTACTACATGCCAAAAGAGGTGATTAAAGGTTTAGCACCAATAATCGCAGAATTTCTAGTCCAGGGAGTGTTGAAAGAGGTGCTGAGCAGTCCATGTAACTCACCAATAATGGGACTGTGGAAACCATGTGGGAAATTTTGAATTGTTCAAGATTTGAGAAAAATAAAATACATTGGCCCGTATTTATACTTTTTTTAGCGCCGCATTTGCCCCGCTTTTTGACGCAAAACGGCGCAAACCTACAAAATACAATGGTCGCAAAAAAAGTATAAATACGGGCCATTGTGGTTAAATGCTTCCCGGCGGTCGCCAATCCTGCAGTAACTACGTTCCAAATCCCATGCAATGCTGAATGCTTCACCATAGTGGATCTGTCACAAGCATTCTTCTCTGTTCCTCTTCATGGGGATAGACAGTTTCTCTTCTGTTTCAAATTCTTAAATCAAGTCTACTGTTGGTGCTGTTGGTGTGGAATCCCACAAGGATTCTCAGAGTCACCATTTTCCACTAGATCTTGAAGAAGAATTTAGAGTCACTGTAGATGCCTTGCCAGTGGACATTGGTGCAGTGCATTGATGATTTGTTGATTGCATCCAAATCGAAGGAAGAATGTAAACACAATACAATTGTCTTATTGAATCACTTAAGGAAAATTAGACATAAAATGTCTCCAGCTAAATTACAGTACTGTCAGGAGGTGAAATATTTAGGTCACCTAATTGAAAAGGAAATTCAGGAAATATTCAGAGAAAGGGTTGCAGCTATATTGCAAATGGTAGGCTGCTACCGCCATTAGATTCCAACTTTTTTTAGTCATTTCAAAGCCTTTGCAAAAGCTGACTCACAAGGAGATCACTGATCCTCTAGTGTTGGACCAAGCCTGTATGAAAGCCTTCACGGAGTTGAGAGAGAATCTGTGTCAAGCGCCAGCTTTGGTTATGCCTCATTACACAAAACCCTTTATGTTGTTCTGTCATGAGCGTGAAGCATATTCTTTGTCTGTCTTGACACAAACACATGGCGGTGTAATTCGCCCAGTAGCATATTCTTCAGCTACTTTGAACCCAGTTGCAACAGCATTACCAGGCTGTCTAAGTCCGTTGCAGCAGTTGAACAGAGCCTCACTCAGAGTGAGAGCATTGTGATCGGACACCCCCTTACGGTTTTGGTCCCTCACTCAATTGAAGTTTTGCTCACAAGATCAAAGACCCAGCACTTGACAAGTGCGAAATTTACTAAATCTGAGACCATAATCCTGGGATCCCCTAATATATAGATAAAAAGATGTACAGTGCTTAACCCGGCAACTTTGCTTCTAAACAAAAAAATTTAAATTGACAAAATGGATGACATTGAACATGACTGTCTAGAAGTAACTGAATTATGCATAAAACTAAGACCTGATATTAGAGAATACTTGTTTGGAAAAGAATGACCAAATTGTCTTTGTTGGTTCCTGCTTGAGGGATAACACGGGCATATTGGGAGCAGGATATGCCAAATGCTCTATCTCTGGTATACTAGAACCATCCTGGCTTCAAGGTGTACATTCTGCACAAGTTGCAGAGTTGGTAGCTCTTACTAGAGCGTGTCATGTGTCTCCATAGGTTAAGGTCACCATTTTACAGACAGTCATTATGGATTCGAAATAGTCCACAACTTTGGTCAATTGTGGTCACAGAGAGGTTTCCTGACCTGTTCTGGCTCACCAGTGAGAAATGGTAAATGAATACACAAACTGTTGCAAGCTATTCAGTTGCCTGAAAAGATTGCCGTGATGAAATGCAGTGCACATCTCAAATCACAGGCGTTTGTGTCAATAGGAAATGGATATGCAGATCAAGTCGCAATGTTTTGTGCATTGAACTGTATAGTGTTCAAAGAGAAATGAGACTTGTTAACTGAGGACAACAAAATGTATCCTAGTTATGCTTTACATGTTGTAGATAACATGGAGGAATTGAAAACCTTGCAGGACAATGTACCTAAAGATGAGAAAAAAGAGTGGGTCAAACTGAAATGTGTTGAAAGGAAGGACGATATCTGGGTATCAGCGGAAGATAGGGTAGTCTTGTCGTATATTCTGCTAATTCAAATGGTAAGATATTATCATCGTCAAGCACATTTCGGGAAGGATGCCATGATCCAGAACTTTAAACAGTTCTGGTTCAACCTGAAAGTTAGACTGGTTGCCGAAGCACTTTGCCATAGGTGTATCGTCTGCCAGCAGATGAATGTGGGAAAAGGTACAGTGTTCAATATGAGCCACATTGGAAAAGCTGGAGGCCCATTTAGCAGAATGCAGATTGATTTTATTGAGACACCTGTTTGTGGAGGATTGAGATATGTGATGGTGATTGTGTGTATCTTTAGCCACTGGATTGAGGCTTACTGTAATATCCTTTGCGTTGACCGGCTCGCGAGTTCGGCGTGCAGCACTTTTATTTCGGCGCGCTCCGCTCTCGCAAACCGGGTTAATGGGGAGACGCGTGATTAGAACGTTCGGGAGGGGGGCGTAAAACGGTTGTGGTGAAACAGGCTTTCAAGGGAAGCTGCGGATTAGGAGCTTCCAGTTTGTATTTCTTCTGGGTGGTTTCGTACATCCAAATAAACATATTCAAGTTTATTCACGTACCGGATCTTCGTTCATTCTTACATTGTGGCGACGAGGGAAGCCACCCATGCAACGAACCCACGGTTAAGGAACATACAAGAGCTTTCCACACGTCGGTCGGAATTTATACTGCTCAGTGAGTGAAAACCCTTCCTCAACTACTAGAAAGCTAACCTTAGACTCTGGTTCTTGTTTTTTTTTGTCCAAATCCAGTCGTGTCTTGTGTTACCTGCAGCAACAACTAGAACGCTAACCACATTACTGGGATTGTTGTGGATCAATCTTGACGCCATTTTATTTCTCTAAAAGAATACTGATTAATTTATCATACTCTTTGTGTGGTTTTTATAATAAGTCTGAGTTGAGTCAAATTAACAGTTCACCATCTTAGGGCAATTTCTCTGGAATCAGTATGCAGGCTGTTACACCACCACCACCATTCCTGGAGACTCCTGGTAAACCACCAATTCAATGGAAACGTTGGTTTGATGCATTTGAAACATATTTGGGGGCGTTAGGTGCTACAAGATTTAGACCTGAAAGAAAGAAATGTCTCTTACTACACTCACTTGGCTTTGAGGGGAGATCTACGTTCAAACATTTACCAGACTTACAAATTCAACAAGATGAAGAACTTGATGAATTCCAAGAGTCAGTAAAAAAACTAGAAATGAGGTTCAATGAGCCCCCAAGTTTAGTTCTTTTAAGACACAAATTCTTCAAACGAACACAGAAATCTAATGAAGACATTGACACGTACATATCAGCTCTAAGATCATTGATAGCAGAATGCGAATTTGAAAAATTTAGTGATCAGCTAATTAGAGACCAATTTATTTGCCACTGTTTGGACAAAAACATTTGTCAGAAACTCTTGACTTTGGGGAACCCAAGCCTTAACGAATGTATCAGAATTGCTAAAAGTATTGAAACATCTGTACGATCAGTGAAGGAACTTGAAGATAGTCCTCAAGATCATGTCTGTCCTGTGTACAATAAGGAGTCTTCGGTCATTCAAAAAAAAGGGGACTCCTCCTTCAGAAACACCAACTCCAAAACATTTTTTTTCCAGTCCAACATTTGTTTCAAATGTGGAAACAGTTTCCACAAAAAAGGAAGTAAGCCTTGCCCAGCCAAGTTCGTTTCTTGCAGATTGTGCAACAAAGTGGGCCATTTTGCTAAGGTTTGCCGGAGCTCCAATATGAAGAAAACTTATGTTGGTGCTGTCAAAGAAGAAGCTCAGGATGTTCAAGAAAATGATCTTGTCTCAGATATACAAGACATGGTTTTGGTGGTTGATGATGATGTTGTCAAGTGGCGCGATCCTTCCGACTGTGTCGATCCATATGTAGAATTGGGTGTTGGAAACAAACGTTCTTCGTCTGTTAGTTGATTCTGGTGCTCGTATTACAATGATCACAAAATAACTTTTTCAAGCTACGTGGAACAATAGAGTTCTTCAACCTCCATACAGAGCTCCTGTGTCGTATGAAGGACGGAAAATTGAGTTGTTGGGTTATTTTGAAGATGTGTTGAAATTCAAAGGAAGAGTTATCACTGGCAAAATTTATGTTTCTGTCAAGGGCCTAAATATCCTTGGTTGGTTTCACCAGGGACTGTTCAGTATGATATTAAAACCTGGTGCACACGAGCAAGTGCTTGCCGTGAGAGATTCAGATGTAGTTGAAAATTTATTAAACGATTTTCCCAAAGTCTTTTCTGGAGAATTTGGGAAAATTAAAGGTTTTAGGCATAGAATAAAAGTAAAAGAAGGTGTTCTTGCCATTAAACACAAGATGAGGGGTGTGCCATTTAGTGCACGTGAAGATTTGGAGAAGGAATTGATTTCTGTTACTAGGTCAGGTATCATTGAAGAAATAGAGTCTTCACTGTGGCTTTCTCCTTTAGTAGTCGCTAAAAAAAAAAATGGTGAGCTTAGAGTATGCATAGACTTACGTGCTCTGAACAAAGAAATTTGGATTGATTCTCATCCTTTGCTGAAAATCAACGATTTGTTAGCTCTAGTTGCCAGTGCCAAATTTTTTACTAAATTAGATCTAGCATCTGCCTATCACCCTATTGAATTGGAACCTGAATCCCCGCACTTCACAGCTTTTGTTTCGCCATGGGGTACCTATCAATATTGCCGGTTGCCCTTCGGTTTAGCATCAGCTGTGTCAGTTTTCCAGAGAGTAATTGAAAATCTACTAAAAGGCATTGATAGAGTAGCCATTTTCCAAGACGATGTTTTGATTTTTGGGCCAGATCGTCGATCCCTTGATGCCACACTTAGACAAGTTCTGTCTATTTTTCAACAACGAGGTGTTGTGCTAAAAAGGGAAATGTGTGAATATCTCAATGAAAAGGTTGAGTATTTGGGGCATGTGATTTCTTGTTCAGGTGTCAGTCCCAAACCTGGTTTGGTTCAGAACATTCTCGAAGCGCCTCCTCCCTCTGATAAAAGCGTTGTTAAAAGCTTCTTAGGTCTTTGTGAATTCTATTCACGGTTTATAAGGGATTTTGCTTCCAAAGTGAGGCCGATCTCAAACCTACTTAAAGCTAAAGTGGATTTTAACTGGAGTAGTGAGTGTGTTGAAGCGTTTGAGTGGATTAAACTTCAGCTTTCCAAATGTGTGGCTCTTAAGCCGTTTAATCCTGAGCTGAAGTCTGTACTCACCGTTGATGCCAGTAATGTTGGTTTAGGTGCAGGCCTTACGCAACGAACCCCTGAGGGTGAAAACACTGTAGGGTTTGCTTCCAGAGTCTTAAGAGAGTCACAATGCCTTTATTCTGTAATTGAAAAAGAGCTCTTAGCCTGCTGGTCGGTGATAGAGAAATTCCGCACTTACCTCTGGGGTACAAAGTTTTTGCTTCAGACAGATCATAAACCTCTCATTTTTATACTTACTGGGAGGAATGTGAAGAATTGTTCACCCAGGATTGCAAGGTTTTCAGCTCGTCTTCTTCAATTTCAATTTGATATTCAACACATTTCTGGTGGTAAAAATGTGCGAGCTGATTATTTGTCTAGGTTTCCTGCAGTTTCCTGGGAGTATGTTTTAAAAGATGAATGTGACGATGAAAGTTGCAGAATAGCGTCTGTAGAACTAGGTGATGCAGGTCCATTTTCTGTGGCAGAATGGATTTCTGCTACAGACAATGATCCTGTTTTAAAAAACGTTTCTAAGTTTATCAGCGAAGGTTGGCCTAAGGAGAAATCGCTGGAACCAGGTATTCAACCTTTTTACAAAATTAATGAGGAATTATCGTTGGAGGGTGGATTAGTTATGAGATCGGACAAATTGATATCCCCTCACATTTTCAAACATCAAATCATAACGAAAGCCCATGAAGGACACTTAGGTTCCACTTTCACTAAACGAAGGGTACGTTCCTTTTTCTGGTGGCCCCAAATGGATAGAGAAGTGGATGATGTAGTCAAGGGATGTGTTATATGCGCATCTAGCGACAAAGTCCTTAAAACATGTGTGCCACCCTTGATGCCTATTGAACTGTCAGTGAGACCCTGGGTGAAGGTAGGTATTGATTTGATTGGTCCTTTTTACATCTTACCATCAAATTCTAAGTATGCTTTGGTTCTGTTAGATTATTATTCAAAATGGCCAGAAGTTAGATTCATTAATGAACCCAATTCAAAAGCTGTAGTAAAATTCATCAGAGATCTATGCATGAGGGAGGGTTTCCCCGAGTGCATTGTCTCTGATAATGGGGTTCAATTTGTTTCCAATGAAGTGGAACAGTTTTTCAGGAGTAGTGGTATTAAGCATCTAAGACGTTCTTTGTTTCATCCACAAACTAATGGTCTGGTGGAACGCTTTAACCGGATCCTGGGTGATTGTATAAAATGGGCCATACAGAACAAAGTTAATATTTACTCAGCTACTCAATCAATGTTGGGGTTCTAGAGGACTGCACCCCAATCTTCCACGTTGGTTTCTCCATTCGAATTATTACGTGGAAGGAAACCAGCCACTGAGTTTAAGCCTGTGTGGATGTTCAAGTTGTTGAAACAAGAGGTGTGTAATCAGAGTTTAGATCATTTTGTAAGAAAAAATGTAGCCGGAGCTCAAATTTCAGAGAAAGTCCACTATGATGAAAGGAGGAAAGTGTCTGATTTGTCTGTGAATGTTGGAGATTTTGTGAAAATCAAGCTTGGGGGTTTCATCAAGAAAGGTGACTCAAGGTTTTCGTCTCCAGTGTTGGTCAATAAAGTATGCGGAAATGCCATCAGGGTTGAGAATGGTCATTGGTGGAATAAGTCTAGGGTTGTGAAGGTTCGTTCACCAGCCAATACAAGCATTTTTGGCAGCAAAGTTGATAGTCGTAATAATCGTGATATGCATTTTGATGTGTGCAAAGAACGAGAGAGTGCTGGCAAGGTGTGTGATGATTTCTCCATGGTACGCAGAAGTACTCGTGTGAGACGTAAGCCTTACAGATTTAGATGAAAAGGAGCAGTGATGTTTTCACCATTGTATTAGTAGTACACATGTTAAACGTGTACCACACGTAGTTTCTTCACTGCACGCTGAAGTGTTTATGTAAGACGAGAACTTCACAGTTTTTGTTAATTCTGGATATTGTTGTTCTGAATTTAATTGTACTATGCTTCTCATTGCTTTACTTTGTCAATTTGGTTTTATTTGTTTTTTTTTCTCAATGTTTAAAATCCTGAATAAATTCCTAACGGTATTGAATAGTGAAACTATTGTTTGTACTAGTGCAATGTTTCTAGTTGAAAGTTATATAGCATTCCAATGTAATGTACGTATCTAGTCTCTTCATTTTGTTTTTCTGGAAGAGGAAAACCCATGTAATATCCTTCGTGTTGACCAGCTCGCGAGTTCGGCGCGCGGCACTTTTATTTCGGCACACGCTGCTCTCGCGAACCGAGTTGATGGGAAGACGCGTGATTAGAACATTCGGGGGGGCATAAAACGGTTGTGGTGAAATGTGCTTTCGAGGGAAGCTGCGGATTAGGAGCTTCCAGTTTGTGTTTCTTCTGGGTGGTTTGGTACATCCAAATAAACATATTCAAGTTTATTCACGTACCGGATCTTCGTTCATTCTTACACTTACCCTACACAAAATAATGACAGACATACTGTAGCTAAGTTACTACTTAGGGGATGCTATGGGTTTCCGGTCTCTTTAGAATCAGAGAGGAATCCACTTCAGTAATGAATTAATCAAATTGCTATGTTCAGCTTTAAACTTTGAGCAGAAACTGCACTGTAGTTACCGCCCAGAAGCTTCAGGACTCATGGAACAAATGAATGGTACCTTGAAATCAAGAATGTCATAGATGTGTGTGGCCACAAATCTGAAATGGCCTGATGCACTGCTATTAGTTCTGATGTCAATTAGAAGTACATCCGACATGAAAACAGGACTGTTGCCACATGAGATCTTCATGGGCAGAACAATGAGGTTGCCAGCGGTCCCTGCAAATGCTCTTGTAAACATTACAGATGATATGGGGTTGGACTATTGCAAAGGTCTGGCTGATGTAGTCTGCTCTTTCTCTCATCAGGTGGAAACTACCACACTGCACCTGTCTCAAGACCAAGAACAGAACCTGAAAGCAGGGGACTGGGTTGTGATCCGAAAGCATGTGAGGAAGTCGTGCTTGAAGCCTCACTGGAAAGTCCCCTAACAGATAGTGTTGATCACAAAAATTGGATCCACGCCAGCCATGCTTGGAAAGTACCGAATCCTTCGGCTGATGAAGAAGTGTTGTTGAGAGTACCAACAACGTTCAAACACACTCCAGGCTTGGAGAGAGGAGAAAGCAAACTAGAAACTGTAGCTGAACAGACCACATCCAACGTAAACACTCCTATGAGAGACGAAGTGGAAAAGATACAGGAGAGTGACAATGAACCAACTCCAACTGAGGCAGCAGGAGAGTCTGGTCAAAGGAGGGCTCTCCCAGAAGCAGACGGTCTTGAAAGACAAACAGAACAAATGACAGACCCCAGCGGGGAAGGAGTTGAGGCAGATCAAAGCCACATAGGTTTGACTCCTCCGGAACTGGTTGTGGGTTCGTCAAAAGAAGATATCGCAGATCAAAAAAGATCTGTAAGTCCAGTGCTGAAACGAGCAGGAACAGGATGGCCATTGAAAGGAGATAAGTGGCACAAATTACAACCGAAAGGGAAGAAAGCAATCAGAGTAACAACAATTGAGGAAGAAATTGATATCACAAGGAAGGAAAATTTGAGTGATGGAGAACTGAGTGGAGATCGAAGACTCAAAAGAAAGAGAGTCGCAAATCCAAGGTACGCAGGTCCTGAATGAGTATATGTATCTACAAGTGTGTGGCAGAAATAATTTTTGTCTTTTGGTTTTGACTGAGATATTCCAGGCCAATATTTTGGTATGTGAAGTGAACTGATGAACTGGATTGTTATACAACTGCAAACTGAGAAATTACAATGAACTGTTGAAATTAATGGGAAAATACATTTTTGATAATCTGATATGACAAGCTGCTAAACCGATTTTGACTAGTTACCTATTTTTGACAAAGGTCCTGTAAGAAATACTGAAAACTGTAAATAATTGCTGAAGAAGACTGAAGATTTCTTTTGTTTTGTTTTGTTTGAATTTTGCTGCATAACTAGAAAAAAATAATTGCTTCTACTTTTTGATCCTTTATAGACCATGAGTAACCCAATCCAGCAGGGTAGAAAGAATAGGTGCTGTAAACACATGGGTATTGGTTTGGCAATTGTATGTGTGATATTGTGCTTGTTGTTGATTGTAAGTATGACTGTTCTTGATAAGAATGAAGCCAACCACACCTCAGCTGTAGAGACAACTACTACACTCACAGAAATAGAGAAGTTTAGGTTAGAGGAGAAATATCTGCATGTATATAACACATTGGGAGAACTTTCTTCTAATATTTTTTATTGCTTACTGAATGAGTATGTTGACACAATGGATGCGAGAGAATGTTATGTATGCACACACATTCCTGCCTCAGTAGAGGAAGGAGTTAGCTATCATAGCTTGCCTTTAACTTACGGCATAACTTGTAGTCTGTTACTAACAAGATTGTATAACCAGGAGTATATTCAGTACTTCTACTGTAATTATAATTTAGTATTTTCATTTGTACCTGAGTGGAATAGCTATGAAAAATAACCGAGAAATAGTGAGAGGATTCTTTGATTCTACATAGAAATAGTGAGAGGATTCCTTGATTCTACGTTAACCTTTGGTACTGCATACGCCCACCGAAATAATTGAACTTGCTTGATTACACCAGTAGAAAAAAGCTTTTTAGATCACACAGAAGATAGAAGAAGGGCATTGAAAGTGAAAATAGATAAAGGGCTAGTGAAAAGGACACCAGGAAATGATCATGCATTTAGTGACACAACAACACAAGGGAAAGCTTTGTGTATTTAGACCTAAATCTGGAGTAGATTCAGTGTTTGTGTGAACGAGTGTTTTTGTTTCAGAATAAATTGACATTCATGTTAGATGAACAGGATCCAGCATTTCCAGGAGTTTATTACACCTGTGGACAAAATGCATATTACCGTCTTCCTAGAAGATGGTATGGCACATGTTATTTGGGGATTATTTTCCCGAAAATGTATCAACTTAAAGACGTGAGTAAATTACCTAAAATGACTGAATAACATCTTCAAAGACAAAAGAGAGAAACAGTCTCTAGCATAGTTGGAGACATATGTGGAGCAGTAATTCCCTCAGTGGGAGTTGTTCTGAATGTTATCAAAATTTGAAAGTTGTCTACTATTGTGGATAACATGCTGACAGAGTATTCAGGAACCATTATCCTAATGGATACAGAGATGGCTGTGGTAAGAGCTATGACTCTTCAGAACCGCCTTGCGTTAGACATCCTTTTAGCAAAAGAGGGCGGCGTTTGTAAATTGTTTAGTCTGCAACATTGTTGCTAATATATTCCAGAAAAGAAGAGTGATTAGGTATTACCAATCTAACCAAAGATGAAGCTGACTTAAAAGAACCAACAGAACCAAGTTTATGGGAAAAAGTATTAATGTTTATCTGGAGTTTATATTAATAGTAAAATGCAGTAATAGGCTTTACTTACAATTAGATGCTATGTATTTGCTTAAATTAACCGTAGGCCTCAAAGTCAACGAGGTCCAGGCTTTAGTATTGTACAGCCGTTTATATGAAAAATGCAATGTCAGAATAAAATATGATCTCATGCTTGCTGAACAGTAAAGAATGTAATTTGTTTCTAACTGAAGGTTGGCCAAACCATATGAACTAGCAAATGTCTTTCTTTGTCTCATGAGAACTGCTTGTTGGAACATTGTATAGTAAATGTAGTTATTAAGTAAAGTTTAGTGTTTGTGAAGGAAAAGTTCCCAGACACTAACAATGGATGTACTGACGGAAGGACAGAAGGAGGTAAATGTTGCTTCTTGACAAGTTGAACAATGTGCGTAAGGAGAGAGGAGCCTATCATCAATGTGTGAAAGACTGTTTAGTTATATCTCTGATTTAGAACATTCATTTTATTGGAATAATGGCTATTGTATGATTCTCTGAACAATGACAACGTGAGTCAACTTTAACTTAACTGCACTGCACTAAGAACCTTTGACTTTTTGAGCTCATCCGTCTTGGGTTACACTTCGACATTGCTCCACTGTTATATTCCTATGCTCCAGGTATAAATGCTGGTGCTTTCTCTTGCACTCGATGCTTAGAGCTCATTGTGCCTTTTGCTGCCTATCTTAGATACCTCTTTCAAATGGTTTGAAGAGTTTAGAGTCCCTATGCTGAACCATTACCCTTTCTGTGTCCCGTTGCTGATGATGACCGAACTGATGGCCGCCTGACTAAGACTAATCACCTCTTGCTGATACATAAAAGGAAAGGTATACCAATCTGTAAATGTCTTTGCTATTGATTTGTCTTTTGTTTCTAGGTACCAACTGCTGCCTTTTGATAGAGCCATAGTTAGATGTTTTCCAAATTCATGTTGACTAAGGGGGTGATTCTGACCGCGGCGGACGGCGGTCGCCGCCCGCCAAGCGGTTCCCGCCGAAAGACCGCGGCGGTCATTCTGGCTTTCCCACTGGGCTGGCGGGTGACCGCCGAAAGTCCGCCCGCCAGCCCAGCGGGAAACACCCTTCCCACGAGGACGCCGGCTCAGAATGGAGCCGGCGGAGTGGGAAG
This sequence comes from Pleurodeles waltl, assembly GCF_031143425.1. Taxonomy (NCBI): domain Eukaryota; kingdom Metazoa; phylum Chordata; class Amphibia; order Caudata; family Salamandridae; genus Pleurodeles; species Pleurodeles waltl. Next base: position 838,091,233 of record NC_090437.1, read on the forward strand.
GTGCGACGGGTGCAGTTGCACCCGTCGCGAATTTCAGTGTCTGCAAAGCAGACACTGAAATTCTTCGTGGGGCCCTCTTACGGGGGCCCCTGCAGTGCCCATGCCATTGGCATGGGCACTGGAGGGGCCCCCAGGGGCCCCGCGGCACCCCCTACCGCCAACAGGATGGCGGTAGGGGGTGTCAGAATCCCCACTCCGCCGCCATGGAGGATTCTCAAGGGCAGCGGGAAGTCGGCGGTACACCGCCGACTTTCCGTTTCTGGCCGCGGCTGAACCGCCGCGGTCAGAATGCCCAGCGGTGCACCGCCAGCCAGTTGGCGGTGCTACCGCCGACCTCCGCCATGGCGGTAATTACCGCCAGGGTCAGAATGACCCCCTAAATCTTTTGCATGAAGCCCAAACATGCTGATGCTAATCTGATGCTAGAGAGTTTTACTTCCATTTCCCTAAATTATTGATTGATGTTACTCAAGGGCTGAATTTCAAATGTATGTTATTTCTATTGCACAACTAGTCTTATTGTTGATTTGTACTTTGGCTTTAGAAGGACTCATTTTTTACTCTTTAGTTAAGTTGAGGTTCTTTAGAAGATTTTATCAACCAGTGTTGTTCTTGTACTTAAATCATATGGTTTTGAGACTAATTTACGTGATATTAGCATTGTTAATATAGGGAAATACATTTTGTAACTGATACTAAAGGTGTGGTGACTCATGGCCAAATGGGTCATGGTGTGTGAAAATGACTGACTCTAAATATTTTTTTGAATTGTTTTGATGATATATATGGTATGTACAGACTTAAGGATGTGAACATCTTAAACGAGTCCAAAGGTCCATCGAACCTATAAACATGTTCCCTTATCAATTTATAACACTAAACCAATAGGGTCAGATATGCTCACAGTGCTACAGGTAAAGGGGCTTTTGATCTTCCTTTTGAAATGGAAAACACCACTACCACTCACATTATTATGCCTTTACACACCTGGAATTGGTTGCAACAATAAGCATAAGCATTAAACTCTCACCCTTACCCATCTGCTGTAATGTGTGTTGTAACTGTGGCACCACCTCAGAAACGGGAAAGGGTATTGTGAAGAGCATTAGATTGCTGACAGAGTGGACCCTTCTCATTCATTAGTGGCTTATCTCGGTCCATTATTTACATTGGAAGCTTTGAATCTGGACATTTTAATGTAGTATTGATTACACTTCTGAACTGCATAGTCATTGGATAATTCACTGGGGTCTTGTGGCCCACGTCGGTGGCAAAGGTACCCAAATGGAGTGAAGGACAACTCTCACTGGCAATGCTTTCTAAAACATTTGCTAATGTTATTTGTCCTGCTCTTGGGGAGCTGCCGCTGTTTAGACAGCTCATTGTGTAATTAAAATATAAAAATTGCGGTTTACATGCAACCTGGAATGACACTATAATGAATACGTTTACAATATATTTTGCTGCATAAGCTATGAAAAAACGCTCTAAGAGTAGTTACCATTTTCCTGCTAAAGTGTCTTTAGATGCATTGATTAAGAGTAGGTACCCACCGGGGACGCAAGTTAGACCCATTTTCGTACTCCATCCCAACTATACCCCAACATGATTTAATTGGTTATGTTGTTATGAAGATTAATGTAATCAGCTCCAAGGGACTGTAATTCGAAACACTGAATTTCACAACTGAAAATAATATTAGTTATGTTTTCCTTCTTGCATTTTCTAAATGCATTGAGCAGTACTACTAGTTTGCAAGTATCAATTTGGTTGAGTGAATGGTTGACCTACGTATAAGTTATGAAGAGGTTATATTGTGTGTTAATGAGTACATCATTTTATCATTCTGTTATTTTAATTTATTAAAATAGAATGTTCTCCTCTAAACATGTGTATCCTCACTGTAGATTAATATGTACAGATTCCCTGTCTATGACATTAAATCGTCTGTAAGCTTTGGAAGGAATTGTTTTGTAGACCATAGCAAAGGACAAATAAAGGTCGGCGAATAAATTTAAGATCATGGCTATCGGAGGGTATAGTAATTTTGAATGCATATTTTGTACAGTGAAGCACAGCTGGCAAAACAGACTTAGGAATAGAAACACCGCAAGCATCGATTCTAAGCAGAAGTAATACACTGGGTTACTGGAATAAACATAATCACCAGGGAATATGTATATTTGAAGCAGAACGCAACAAAGGTCGCCGTAAAGTATATTGTGGAGAGAAAGAGAGGGAGAGGAAGAGAGAGAGACAGTGAGAGAGAAAGGGAAAGACAGTATGTGTTCTTTCTGGCTCATGGGGGCAGTATTAAGTCTTAAAATTTAACAGATACATTTTTAGACCAACAGAGTGTAAAGAGACCATCAACATAGACAGTATTACTCTTTTTACCGCTAAGAGAATTAATAACGTTCTACGTTTAAAAAGTGCTTAATACTAAAAATATGTGCTGTCTTTACACTTTAGATTCTATGAATATTAACGGAAGATGCCCGAGTCAAGATCAAATTAACCATGAAATCACCAGAAGAGACTTGCTAGAACACCTACTATTTGCCTAAGTATCCATTTTACCGTCTACTTCCAAATACCATCACAACACTTTCCTGTCACCTGTCTGATACTCACTGCTCAACTCATTATGCACCCATATCCAAGAAAATGTTTAATTACTGTTTGGAAACATATCAGTCCCATATGCTATGTCGTTTGCACTCCCGAACATTATAGTAATTTGAGAAAAATGGCCCAATCCTAATCCACAACGCACAAACTTCACCAGTATACACATTGGCAAGCACGATTTCAAATTTATATGTCAAACAATTAAAACATACAATTTTCAATTAACAAAACCACTGGAATTTACCTGTTGTAGTTACCTCAAGAAACTATAACCTGTGCCCTAATTTAACTATAACTCGTGCCCCTGCCATGCTTAGTGTTGTCATCAATGATGTACTTTTAGATGTTGCAGTGATGTTATCAATGATGTCACATAACGTCATGAGTGATGTAATTTGTAAATTAAATAGCAGTGCATGAAGGACTTAGTGAGGAATTACTGTCAAGTCCTGAATGAAAACATTTCACTGCTTTTTCATTCAATAGAATTAATTATTGTAAGGGAGCACAAATGATTAGTTTGTTAACTGGAGAACTATTATAAAGTTGCAAACTACTTCTCCTGGTTGCTTTGAGTGACAATCTCTGTTAAGGAGCAAGTGGCAGGGGCCAAGGAGGCTCAGTTGGATAGTTATCTCACAGTCAAAGCAGTCTCCAGTCCAGTTCCAGGGTCTGCGGGTGAACCGCTTCAGACTTAAAGGGAGTGATCTTGATACAACGGATACATGATTCTGAAGGTGCTGAAAGATGGTGAGGATTCAGAACCAGTGATAGTAGTATTAATGGGGCTACTCCTTCATCCAAGGTCAGGGTGAGATGAATTTGACCATAGTGGTTGATGTCCCTCGAAATTCAGTTGAAATCCAGCCAAAACCAGTTGCCACTGGTCTCTAGTTACAGCTCAATCAGTGGACCCCTTCAACTGGTGGTAACTTCCATCTTGGGTGACAATCCTGCTCTCCGATAACTCTCCCATGTCTAGCATACTTAGATTCAACTTTTGAGAGTCGGGTGTTGGTCTCCAAGGCTGTACACTGGCACTAGTGGTCAGGCAATTAAATTGTAAACTCAAGCCTAAAGACTGCAAATCCCAGAATGCAATGCCAGGTCATTATAAGTTGTGCCTTATTTGGCAACTTTACCTCTACTGTAGTAAAAACAGCCCTGTAAAGCTGGCGGGCATGTGCTTGCTGCTGGATAAACACCAACATTAAATAAAAAATAAATGACTACAGATACCAAAAAAGAGTCAATCAACTGCCAAGTGGCTGAACGTCGTGCAGCATCCCATCAGCCAGTAATGGCTGTCTGCGTTTGCACTAGACAAGCACATAATCAAAAAGGTAAACATGAAACTACTATTTTCCTTACAGGGAAACTACATGATAATATTAGCAAGAGAGAGTTCTGAGCTGCCTGCAGCTAGAGATGCCAATCGTTACCTCGATGTCTATTTTCTCGTTTACCTTCCAGCCATAGCAGCATTGTGTTTTCAAAAACAGGAACCTCTGAAAACAACGGACTGACTGATGCCCTTCCCCTGCTATTTCTGCTTGAGGCTTCATTGTCTGGTTAATGGGAGTGTTTTGTTTATATGTCTCAGACATTCCTGTCGGTGTGAGGAATGGGACAGTTCTGGGAACTCCCTTGGTTACGCTGAAAGAAACGTGCTGCGTTTTGGTTATTTTCTCTACAAAGAATACAAGTTTGTCTATTACTGTTATTGGAAGAATAGTTAAACATGTGTTAAATTTAATTTACTAGCACCTCGACCACAACTGTAAACAAAACCAACATCTGAAGTTATTTTCATAAAGTTTGTATGCAGACAGCTAAAAGTGCAATACATGCAACAATAATGTAAAGTTGCCCATGGACTTTAATTTTGAGTACGTGTGAAACATGAAAAGGCAGGTACAGCTGGACTAAATCACTTCCTGGTCCAATATTTAAGTGCATGTAAATAAGAAAGCAAACAAAGTTTGAAAAAGAAAATAGTATTGGGAGAGAGTTCACAACATACACAAACCACACAGGTGAAAGATTGCAATATGTCTCGGGGACAAGAGTGAGAGAAGAAAACAAAATTACAACATATGTGCGCAAATTCTGTGTGTTCAAAGCCTGTAGCAACATGGCATCAACATCTTGTGATTGTGAGCAAATTACTTAATCTTCCTGTGCCCAAAATTAAAAATAAAAATAAAACCCAACCTTGAGTAATGTAATCTTTGGAATCGCGTTATTAAAACAGTAAAACATTGAGAAAAACTAGCCCAGGTGTGCCCCCCAAAAGAATTTAATGTTCACAGAGTTGCAGTCATACCAGCACCCTCCACACATTCCCAAGTAGAACGAGGAGGTTCTGTTTACAGTTAGGTAATGCTTCCTTCTGGCTCTGGCCTCCTGAAACCAATGGTGTTTTCACCGGGTGAGGAAGGAAGAGGGATTCCCAGACGAGAGATAAAGATGTAGGTTTAGTTCTTGTCTCCTCTAATCCTGGCATTCTCTGTTTACTTGTGAAATGAGAATATGGACTTTCAGAGAATTAAAGTAACTGAGTCAAACACGGTTGTACGTTTCTGGGATCCATTAGTGTTTCAGACCCGAAAGTAATTAAAACAAGCCATTCATAAAAATGAAGTGATTTGCCCACAACTGAAGGATGTTACCAGTTCCAAAGTTGGCAGCTTTTCTGTAAAAAAATCTTCAAAGTGGGAAATTCATAAAGAACAAAGCAAAGCGATTGCACACTAATCACAAAACAGTTTGTAAGACAGAATACAGATTTCAATACCCTCTGATTTAGCATGTGTTGCTAAACAACCCAAAAAAATACAAAGCGGCAACTTCAGAAACACAAAACGAAGCGATTGCACATTAAATAAAGTTATTAAAACAGAATACAATACAGTCTAATTCAGGCCTAGTATTTAAGATTACAAAAACACAACATTCAGGCAAGTCGACTCAAAGCAAAGTGTGAAGAAACTAGCAGAAATGCACACAGGAGAATTAATACATGTGATAGGGACAGTCGCCATGGATGTGGATAGCACACAGAAAGGAGGGACACATTTGAACAACTCATCACAGAAAGGAAAGGTATTTTGAAAGACACACAGATGAACAAATCATAAGCAAAGGGAGTGCTGAAAGCCAACAGAGGAGAGGAGATACAGCACTGCTCGAAGACAGCACAATCGTGCTGCCTAGGCTTGACCTAGAATTGGGGTATAAAGTGAGGCTCAACCTGATTAAAACCATTTCATTACAAATACCTTTAAAATTGTGCCACAATCACAACGTGTAGGAGGCTGGCCTCGTTTGTAGTGGCCTTACACCGGGTCCAGTTATCCCTTATTAGTGAAATGTAGTAGTGTTCTAGCAGCTTAGGCTGATAGAGGTAGCTATTGCAGAGCAGCTTAGGCTGAACTAGGAGACATGCAAAGCTCCTGCAATACCACTTGCAGTTACACAGTACGTATACACAAGTAAAGACAATACTCAGTGTTACCAAAAATAAAGGTAGTTTATTTGGGTGACACAAGGCCAAAAATATCTTAGAGGCAATACTGCTTCTGGAGGTGAGTATCATACACCATATATACACTAGACACCAAAATAAGGCAAGTAATTAGACATAGGATAGTGCAAGCAGTAGTAAATGCTATCGAAAATGGGAGAAAATAGGTCCAGGGGCAACACAAACCATATACTAAGAAAGTGGAATGCGAATTATGAATTCCCCCCTAGACAAGTGTAGTTTGTAGAGAATAGCTGGGAGAGTAAGGATACAGCAAAGGTAAGTAAAATACCCCACCACAGAGCCCAGGAAAGTAGGAGGAAAGTACTGCAAGTTTCCTTAGGACACACTACAAGTTGTGATTAGAGTTATTGCAAGAACAAAGCAAGACTGCAAACAATAAATGGTGGATTCCTGGACCCGAAGACCTGCAAAGAAAGGAGACCAAGTCCAGAAGTCAGAAGAAGTTCCAGGAAGGACAGGAGCCCCTGCCAAACTAGATGAGGGTGCAAAAGAAAAGTCCCTGGTGGGACAAAGACTGCAGAAATGCACCCCAGGAAAATGTCAGCAGGTTCCTGCATGATGCAAGGGATGTCCACAAAGAAATGTTGGATGCAGGTGAGTTTTGGCACTGGATTTTTCCAACAAGCCTTTACTCCAGCAAAGACGCATTTTGCATCAAAGTGGCACTGTTTGGACCCAGGGGAACCTGGGGGCCTCAACTGTTTGTGAGGAGGAAGAGGGGGCTCTCAGCACTTTAGAAAGCCCTCAGTCGACCAGACAGCAGCCACATGAGTCCCAGGACATGGGAACAAAGGAGGTGCAAAATGCAGTTGGTGCAGCACTACAAAGGAAGGTCCCACACCGCCAGAGGTCAACTCAGTGAATTGAGCATCACAGGATAGAGTGCTGGGGACCTGGACCAGGCTGTGCACAAAGGAATTTAGAAAATAGTGCACAGAGGCCTCAGGATGTGAAGAAGACACGGTGCACAGGGATACTGACATACTCGGGGAAGACAAGCCCTCACCTCCTCCAAATTGGGACAGCAGGACCTTAGGATAGTCTGTGTCGAATGGGTCCACTACCTGTGTTCCAAGGAGCACGTTCGTTGCCAGGAGAGGAGTCCAAGAGAACCGGTCATCAACTTAGAAGGTGCCTGCAAGAGCAGGGAAGTGACTGCGTCACTCCACTGGACATTACTTTGGTCCTTCTGGTGCAGGGTGAAGACAGGGAGTCCCTAGAGCGTGCACACTGTAGAAACTGTTGCAGTTGCTGGCTGGAGCTGAAGTTGCAGAGGAAAAGTAGCCCTTCTGGATACTTTGCTGCTGTTACAACGGTTCCTGGAGCAGTCTGCCATCGATCCGAGGTCAGAGGATGAAGTAGTAGTTGCAGAGGATTCCTGCTGGAAACTTGCAAGTAGAATCTGAAGAGAAACCATCAGGAGAGACCCTAAATAGCCCTGGAGGGGGATTGGCTGCCTTTTCAGGTATGGACCTATCAGGAGGGGTCTCTGACGTCACCTTCTGGCACTGGCCACTCAGATGCCTCCAGAGTGTCCTCACACCTTGGAAAACAAGATGGCTGAAGTCTAGAGCACACTGGAGGAGCTCTGTGCACCACCCCTGGGGTGGTGATGGACAGGGGAGTGGTCACTCCCCTTTCCTTTATCCAGTTTTGCGCTAGAGCAGGGACTGGGGGTCCCTGAACCGGTGTAGACTGGCTTATGCAAGGAGGGCACCATCTGTGCCTTTCAAAGCATTTCCAGAGGCTGGGGGAGGCTACCCCTCCCCAGCCCGTAACGCCTATTTCCAAAGGGAGAGGGTGTAACACCCTGCTCCCAAAGGAAATGCTTTGTTCTGCTTTCCTGAGACTGAGCTGCTCAGACCCCAGGAGGGCATAACCCTGTCTGTGAGGTGACAGCAGCTGTAGCTGCATTGCAACCTCAGAGAGCTAGTTTGGCAGTACTGGGGGTTCAAGGTGGAGCCCCCAGGATGCATGGAATTGTCTCCCCGATACCAGATTTGGAATGGGGGGACAATTCCATGATCTTAGACACCTTACATGGCCATATTCGGAGTTACCCTTGTGAAGCTACATTTAGGTTTTGAACTATTTGTAGTGCACGCATGTAATGTTGTCCCCACACTCACAAAGTCACGGGAATTGGCCCTGAACTATGTGGGGCCACCTTTGCTAGTGAAAGGGTACCCTCAAACTTAATAACTTTGCACCTAGCCTTCATTAAATGAAGGTTAGATATGTAGGTGACTTATAAGTTACTTAAGTGCAGTGAAAAAGGCTGTGAAATAATGTGTGCACTATTTCACGCAGGCAGCAGTGGCAGTCTTCTGAAAGGGTTTGTCTGATCTCCTTATGGGTGGCAAAAGAAATGCTGCAGCCCATAAGGATCTCCTGCAACCCCAATGCCCTGGGTACCTAGGTACCATGTACTAGGGACTTATAAGGGGGGGTCCAGTGTGCCATTTGAAATTGGTAAACGAAGTCACTAGCCTATAGTGACAAATTTAAAAGCAGAGATCGCATAAGCACTGAGGTTCTGTTTAGCAGAGCCTCAGTGACACAGTTAAGCACTATTCACAACACACACATTAGGCCACAGACTATGAGCACTGGGGTCCTGACCAGCTGGATCCCAGTGAGACAGGAAATAACATACTGACATACAGGTAAAAATGGGAGTAACATGCCAAGAAAGACAGTACTTTCCTACACAAAGCCAACAGCAGCAGCTTGCCATCTTAAAATATGGATGTATTTTATATTTCTATACTTTCAAGATGTTCAGCATGCTGTGTCCATATGCAACATGGCAGTGATATTGAAAGGCTAGAATTCCGGGATGCCATGTTACATATAGACACAGAATGATGGTCATCTTAAAATGACAGCAAATTAACTGTATTTATATTATTTTCTATACTTTCAAGCTGACCACCATGTTCCATCTCTATGTAACGTGACGACCATCTTAAAATATTGAGAGTTAAACATATTTATGCTTTCAAGGTAACTACCATGGTGCACATTGTTTCTGTGCTTTCAAATTCGAAGATGGCTTGCTGCCACTATCGACTATGCCAGCAACGGGTAAAAGCATCTAGCATTGGCAAAGCCGAAAACGGTGTACTGAGATCACTGACAAAGCAAACCATGTTGCCTTAGTCAGTTTTTTTCCCAACTAATTTTAAGGTACCAAATTGGAAAAAATAAATCCCTCTTTAAAGGAAAGAGGACTGCATTAAAATAAGGTTTTCTTTTTTATAAGGCTTTTAAGTGTCCTAAATGTTACTTTAAATCCTTTCAAAATCAAAAGTATGAAATAAACAATATTTAAAAGCTGCGAATCTGAGAATAGGATTCATGTATATTTATTGATGCACTAACATATAATAATGCAATCTAATTGGATGTGGCTTTACAGTTCCATTATGTAGCACGGTGAGCGATAAAAACATATTAGCAACTCAAAACTCAAACTGTGCGTGTTTATTGATAGTGTTCTGTTTGTAATGTATCTTCTTTACTTATATATTTTAATATAGTGCATACAGTTTACATTAAAATACTAAATAAAATTAAACGTGACTCTGTTGGCAATATCATATGGGCTTGCCTCTACAGATTTTAGTGATAAAACACATGGGAAATACTGTGAACACGATTTTAAAATTTAAACATTTCATTATTAGCACTTTGAGGAAAATATTGTTTTCTCTCAAACCAATCTCTCCCTTCCTGGTGCTATCACTCTATGCTGTTGAGATTCCTGTCAGCAACGTGTTCATTGTATCCTCTGGGAAATATCCCTGCATTTCAATTACAAAATGCAAATGAGGTCACTAGGTTTGCGAAATAAGCTCCCCAAGGAATAGCGGGGTGATCTCAGCTTCATCACTGTGGCGTCTACAGTGGAATTCGGGTAAAGTTTATATGTAGCTGTTTAGGATAATTCTTCTGGTGGATTTCAGCTCCATACATATGTAATCACGTGGGCAATGGAGGGAGGAGAGAAAGGATTGCTAATTGAACATAATTTTAGATGTGTCACACTTAAGCACTCACTTTCAGCTTTCAAGCCCGGAAAGACTGTCCGTATAATCGCTATTCCACTAAAACAAAATATATAATATTTTCTGGTGCTGTTTTCTATGATGTGGTTTATTAGATGATTGAGACACGTTTCTTGGAGGTCATGAACTTTGCGTGGAACCCCGCTGACAGCATGCACAGAAACATGGCCCTTGATCATTAATCTCAGAATTGTTGTACGTTCGAGCTTCAGGGGGCTCCCTGGTGGGTGCGCGTTGAGCAAGAAGAGACTAATCTATATTCTGTATACACGCAGCAACGCTTTCCCAGGGAACGCATGTTGAATTGTTTAGTATTTTGTCGATGCTTTAAACGCTCTTGAGCTCACTGCAACATGCAATTCCTTTGGTTTATGAAACCGGTCGAATGTGAGGGGGTTTGCAATGAAGATAGGTAGACGAGAAGCCGGTTCTGCTGAGCATTAGGTTGAGGCAGGGCTGCTGGAATAATGCGACAGGGGAGCACCAAATTATGTGGCAGGTTTGACTAAATGATGCAAACAAATGAAAATTATGCAGCATAATGCAGTATCGTTTGTGATAGTGTTGCTTCATTATTTTGTAATTTTCACGTTTGAACACTGCCTGGGCAAAGCTTTCACCATGTTAGTATTAGTTCAACACCCAGATACAGCAATAAACGACAGGTGACAAGTCAACCTTTGCAAAAATCCTTCCAGTACCTGGCAACATGTGTTGCTGCATTTTTGTGAACTTTTTTTTATCCTTTCGAGCTAGAAGCAATTTTTTTCCTGCAATCTTCAAATGACTCAGCAGTTGTTGAATTATGTGGTAAATCCATAATAATGCATAAAATATAGTAGCTGCAGAATCTCATAGTTCCAGTGGCCCTGGCTATAGGTGCAGCATGTTTAGATAGCATCAGAGGAGGTAATCACATTCAAACCATGTAAACGAGCACGGCCCACTGATGGAAATGTAACACTAATGAAATGGAATAGTAAGCACATTTCCAATGCAAAGGATATATTGAACGACTCAACCACATTACTATGACAACAACAAAAAAAATTGTTAGTCTAGGAAGACACACTGCAACATTTCACTGTGTCATTCTGCAACTTCACTGTGTCAGAATTCTACAACCTGCTCAGAGCAGGCTTAAAACTGATTATGGGCTTTTTTCAAAGGGGGCCTCCTGACATTTCTGGTGTAGCAATTTTTTTTTTACGCTAGTCCATCAATGAATGAGTTTAGCGCCACAGATGCATCAGAATTTCTGATGCATTTGTGAAAACGTGAGCCATGGAGCTCCATATTGTAAATATAGTGCATCCATGGTCTCGCAAGAGGGTGGTCAGGCAGCACGAGCAATCTGACGCATCAGCTCAGCTACGTCATATTCTTGTAAATGAGGCCCCTCGTGTGGAGAATGACTCATTGACATTCTCCATCCTACCTTAATAGTGCGGAGGAAAGGTTCATCCTCAGTACATAAATATAAAATGCTCCTGGAGAAAACACCAGAAGCATTTCTTTTTTCAAAAACCAAACTCAGGACACGAGGAAAGAGCTACCATCATGTCCTGAGTTTAATTTGTTTATTTTTGCTATTACACCAGTGAACACAATGTGCTGAGGTCACAGCAATACAAAAGGGAAAACCAGACCCACTAATTACTTGGTCTGCTTTCACCTTTTATTTGTGGTAGGGGGCATAAGTCTGCACCCTTAAACACCGATCAGCATTGGACAGGTAGCATTGGAAACAGGACAATATGCCTTTTCCAGCACTATCTCCCCTTAGAGGATTTCTGCTTGGGGATCTCACCGGGCACAGAACCAGCAAACATGGATCCACTCAACTAGGACAGGAAGGATATTTGATTGTGGGGTAGAGAACCCCTATAGGTGGGGGCTGGTGCTTATCCTCACTCTGTAGCAAATTAGAATTTCTGCCCTGCCTGGCGGTGGATAGGGGGTGCTTGCCCCTAGTCTGCACCCATGTAGATGCAGAAATCCCACTGGGCACCAGGGTACGTTTGGAGTGCTCTTTCTTTGAGGGGTACAGCATCCCCAAGCATAGGTCTTTGCCCCTCACTTATCATGGAAACAGTGAAACAGCAGTAGTTCGGCCCCTCTTGTTGGACAGGTTGGGGTGTTTATCTGCAACCTACTAAGTGGGGCGGACAGAAACCAAACTAGGCCCCAGAAAAAAATGTGCATGTGTGCTTTTGTTAGGGAATTGGCTGCCCTGGGCATGGGCATGTGCTCACCTTTACTATGGGCTCCCCAGCTTTCTGCCCATCCAGGAGACAGACAAGGGGTGCTCACTAGACACCAAGAAATATTGTTTTACTGTTTTTGGAGGAGTGAGGCTCTCTCATGGGTATTGGTCTGTGATCCCTCATACACCCCTGGGAAGGACAGAGTTTCTGTGCTCCCAGGGGATAGATTTGGGGTTTTTATTCCCAATATGCTCCCAGCCCCAGGACAGAGAGCCACTTAGGTACCAGGAAAAATAGCTGAAAAAGTAGGGCTAAGTGTGGCCTGCCGGTGCATTGGCCTTTGCTACCACCCCAAAATGGACCCATCAATCTTTCTGCCACCAGAGAGCCAGACAGAGGGAGTGTACCCCAAACTGCACCCAAGATGAACGATACAGTAGACCAGCAGGGAAAATGGTCCACAAAAGAGAAGGTGTGGGGATCGCCTGCCCAAGCATCAGACTGGAGCCCCATCTGAAAGTGAGCCCAACATTTTTTCATCCCCTGTTGTGAGGCTACTTTAGATATCACACAGCCATGTTGTACGAAAATGGCTCACTGTTGCAGTTACCCCCCACTATTTTGCCTGATATTGATGCTGACTTGACTGAGAAGTATGCAGGGACCCTGCAAACCAGGCCCCAGCACCAGTGCTCTTTCACTAAAAATGTACCATTGTTTCCACAATTGGCACACCCCTGGCACACAGATAAGTCCCTTGTAAAAGGTACCAGTTGTACCAAGGGCCCTGCGACAAGGAAAGGTGCCTAAGGGCTGCAGCATGTGTTGTGCCACCCTAAAGGACCCCTTAAATAACACATACACACTGCCATTGCATATTGTGTGTGTTGGTGTGGAGAAAAAGGCAAAGTCGACATGGCATCCCCCTCAGGGTGCCATGCACACAAAACAATGCCATTGGCATAGGTAGGTCACTCCTCTAGCACTCCTTAAAGCCCTAAGGAAATGTGCACTATACCACAGGTGAGGGCATAGCTGCATGAGCAATATGCCCCTACAGTGTCTAAGCTCATTCTTAGACATTGTAAGTTCAGTGTGGCCATATTAAGTATATGGTCTGGGAGTTTGTCAAAAACAAACTCAACAGTTCCATAATGGCTTCAATGAATACTGGGAAGTCTGATACCAAACATTTTAAGTTTATAAAAAAATGCACACAGAGGACATTTTAGAGATGCCCCCTGTATTTTACCCAGTCCTTCAGTGCAGGACTGACTGATCCAAGCCAGCCTGCCACTAAGACGAGTTTCTGACCCCATGGGGTGAGAGCCTTTGTGTTCTCTGAGGCCAGAAACAAAGCATGCACTGGGTGGAGGTGCTTCACACCTCTTCCTTGCAGGAACTGTAACACCAAGAAGTGAGCCTCAAAGGCTCAGGCTTCATGTTACAATGCCCCAGGGCACTCCAGCTAGTGGAGATGCCCACCCCCCGGACACAGCCCCCACTTTTGGCGGCAAGCCCGGGGAGATAATGAGAAAAACAAGGAGTCACCCTCTCAGCCAGGTCCACCCCTAAGGTGACCAGAGCTGAAGTGACCCCCTCCTTGGAAAATCTGCCATCTTGTTTTGGAGGATTTAGCCAATAGGAATAGGGATGTGCTCCCCTCCCCAAAGAGAGAAGGCACAAGGAGGGTGTAGCCACCCTCAGGGACCGTAGCCTATGGCTACTGCCCTCCAGCCTTAGCACACCCCTAAATGTAGTATTACGGGGTGACCCTGAACCCAGTAAATCAGATTCCTGCAACCTGAAACAAGAAGGACTGCTGACCTGAAAGCCTTGCAGAGACAATGGAGATGACAACTGACTTGGCCCCAGCCCTAGCGGCCTGTCTCCAGACTCAGAGAACCTGCACAGCCACACATCTAGCGGGACCAGCGACCTCTGAGGATTCAGAGGACTGACCTGCACATAAAGGACCAAGAAACTCCAGAGCACAGCAACAAAGAAACCATCTTTAAAGAGACTCCAGCCTCACTCCGGAAGTGTGAGTCTTCACACTCTACACCCAACGCCCCAGGCTAGTGTTCAGAGGAACCAACACCACAGAGAGAACCCCCAGGCGACTCCAATAACATGGACACCCTGAGTCGACCTCCCTGCACCCCCACAGCGACGCCTGCAGAGAGAGTATCCAGAGGCTCCCCCTGACCGCGACTGCCCGGAACCCGACGCCTGGAGGAAGCACTGCACCCGCAGCCCCCAGGACCGAGAGGAACCAACTGCCGGTGCAGGAGTGACCAGCAAGTGGCCCTCATCCTAGCCCAGTCGGTGGCTGGCCCGAGAAGCCCCCCTGTGCCCTGCCTGCATCACCAGAGTGACCCCTGGGTCTCTCCATTGATTCCTATCTACAACCCAACACCTACATTGCACACTGCACCCGGCTGCCCCTTTGCCACTGAGGATGTATTTTGTGTGCCTGTTTGGGACCCCCCAGTGCTCTACAAACCCCCCCTGGTATGCTCCCCAAGGACGCAGGTAGCTACCTGCTACCAGACTGGAACCGGAGCACCCCTGTTCTCCTTAGGTGCCAATGTTATTTGGGCCCTATTTTGACCTCTGCACCTGACCGGCCCTGTGTTGCTGGTGCTGGGTGTTCGGGGTTGACTTGAACCCCCATCATTGGCTGCCTATGCCCAGGAGACTGAACTTGTAAGTGCTTTACTTACCCGAGAAACTAACCAATAATTACCTCCCTCAGGAACTGTTGATTTTTTCAGTGTCCACTTTTAAAACAGCTTATTGCCATTTTTGCCAAAACTGTGTACATTACTTTGTTAATTCAAAGTTCCATAGTTACCTGTGTGAAGTACCTTACAATTTATGTACTTACCTAAATTCTGAATCTTGTCGTTCTAAAATAAAATTAAGAAAATAATACTTTTCTATATAAAAACGTATTGGCCGGGAGTTAAGTCTTTGAGTGTGTGTTCCCATTTACTGTCTGTGTGTGTGTACAACAAATGCTTAAAACTACCCTCTTATAAGCCTACTCCTCGACCACACTACCACAAAATAGAGCATTAGTATTATCTAATATTGCCACTATCAACCTCTAAGGGGAACCCGTGGACTCTGTGCACACTATATTTCACTTTGAGATAGTATATACAGAGCCAACTTCCCACACACATTATTTTAGCTTAGGCCTGCAGCTTGTCCCCTTTCACTTAGAGGCATGCATTTGTATTCTTCTTATTTTTTTAGCAAAAGCTTTATTTTAGTGGAGATGTTTTTATTATTTTATCTGCTCCTCTTTTCGCACAGAATTTTCTTATTTTGTTTTCTCTGCATGACATTTTAATTCTGTGCTTCATTCAAGGCTGAACGTGATAAGTTACAAGTTATTGCCAGCACAAAGCGTTCATCATGTCCCCACCTCTCATACACAGAAATATACATGTTACATTAAGGCAGTTTTCTCAGAACACCAGATGTTTTATTATAAAATACCTACCTACCTTCTACACAATGGAGTTGAATTCCAACTAGTTGCTATCACATACTGTATGTCCCTTTTCCAGTTTCTGCTGAGACCTGATGCCTTCTTAACTTCATGTGGGAGGATTCTCAGTAGACCAATAGACCTCTTCTTTACCTACAGTCACAGGTATGGGGGATGGGTTTCTTCCATGAGGCCTGATGGGCAGATTAGGGATTACACTGCCAAGATCTTGTTCAGATTCTTAGTAGTGCAGGTAGGGATTCTAGAACCGTTTGTGTGACAGTATGGTGGGACTTTTCTTATGTTTTACTTTCCTTATCACTGTATTGCTTTTATTATTTTTTATTCTCCTTATAATCGCAATAATTTTTTTTTTTTACATAGAATGCAGTTGGTTCAACATAACGTATTTTACCTAGTCCTGCTTCTGTTTTGCCATTGTTTGTGTGAGACATATGGGGTTGAGAGAAAGGGGTAAGATCTGTTCCAACACAATTTCCCTGAGAAATCATGTGAACGGCTCCAAATATCACTTTTTACTCTTGAGTAGTAGTGAAGTGCTGCTAGCTGGCTGGAAGGGTTAGGCCGACAGCTGCCACACAGCGTAGGATCAGACTCAGTCACCCGTGCTCGGTGGTGCTGCCGCTCAAATCCAGCAGCCTTGTTACTATAACAAGTTTCTGCATGACACTTCCAGGTCATTGATTGTGGGTGTGAGAAATTGGGTTGCGAACCCTGGTAAAGCAGCAACCACAATTGTTGTCAGGATAAGGCACAAGCAAACCACAAATTAACGTGTGCTTACCATCTAGTAGCATAGTACAGAGTAGTCAGGCTTAACTTGAATGCAAAATGTAAAGTATTTGTGTAACACTTTGAACAGTAAAACAGTGCAAACACCACACAAAAAGGATCCCACACCAGGTTAGAAAAATAGAACTTAATTTAATTTAAAAAACAAGACCAAAACTACAGACATCCAATAGGTAATATTTGAGCTATGAATTTTTAAAGACTAAACTGTAAAATAGCTCTTAGAAGAAAAAAGCGCAAACCGGGGATATCTGGTTGCACCAGACTTAGACAAAGTCAAAAGTTCAGACCAACTGCAATGGAGTGCGGGCTGGCTACAGCAACCTATTTGGGCCAACTGAACCAAAGTACCATAAATCTAGGTTGCAGAGCTTTGTGTCAGTTCCGAACCACTCACTATAGGGGATGCTTCAATGTTCTCCACACAACAGTCGTGATGTGTTGGGTCAGAGATGCAGTTACACTTATATGGTGTCATACGGTAACTCCAATGTTATACTAAGGGAGAGATAGCCCTTGCAGTAGTAAAAAATTAATTTAAGACTTTTACAGTGCTAGGGCATGTAAAACTTAAAAGTACATGTTCACACTTGTTAGATACACTGCACCCTGCCATTGAGGCTGTCTAGGGTCTATCTTGGGGGTAACGTACATGTATTAAAAAGGAAGGTTGAGACCTGGCAGAAGGTTGACTTTGCCAGATCAACATGGCAGTTTAAAATGGCGCACACAGGCTCTGCAGTGAAAGGTTTGAGATATATTTAAGGAGCTACTTAAGTGGGTGGCACAATAAGTTCTACAGGCCCACTAGTGGCATTTAATTTACAAGCCCTGGACACATGTGTTGCACTCTAGTATAAAATTATAAGTAAATTAATTATGCCAACTGGGGATAAGCCAATGTTTCCAATTTGGGGAAAAAGCACAAGCACTTTGGCACTGCTTAGCAGTGGTAAAGTGTGCAGAATCCTAAGACCATCAAAAACAAAGTCATCTAAAACAGGTGGACTGAAAACAAAACCATGTCAAGGATGTTAGGTCTAACAGTGGGGTTTATCATAATTCTACTCTCAGGGGATCAAAGAGCCCAGTAAACACCAGGATTTTTTTTTTGCTTTAGAAACAAAAATGAGGTGTGGATGGGCCACCTTGGTGTTGGGCCTATCACCCACCCTTAAAGCCCCAACATGCTTTCTGCCCACCTGGGGCACTGAGCATCCCCATGGCCAGCAAGAGGAAATTTGGATTCTTTTGAGCATACTTTTGACACGTGGATCCAGCAGAGTAAATGCAAATTCACATTTCCTTTCACTTGAAATGCTGGATTATAGCTATATTTGGGCCTGTGTTCTGCTGCCATTCATGGAAACCTGCCAATTACAGACATTTATGAAAACTAGGAATCAATGGGATAGTATTGTGGTGTGTCTTATATGGAGCCTACAACTTACTCATGTAGATGGGTAAGTAAGGTTCCCTGGACCATTGCCTAATCTGTATCAATCATTTTACTTACATTCATAAAGGGGAGGTATCCCAAAAGGATATGTTAGACCTGTCAGCCATAGGGTTGTCTTCCCCCAATTTGTTTGTCTTCATTCCTCTTATTTTTGCTGATCTTGCTTTTGCTGGCCTTAGGACATGGTGCAATTTCCCTCTGCTAACCAGTGCTAAAGTGCATGTGCATACTCCTTAACATGTAATTACATTGGCTTATCCAAAATTGCCATTTTTAATTTACTTGTAAGTCCCTAGAAGAGTGGTAATACATGTGCCATGGCCTATAAATTAAATGCTACTAGTGGGCCTGTAGCACTGATTATGCCACCTATTAAATAGCCACTTAAAACATGTCCCAGGTCTGCCATTACAGCCTGAACGGCAGTTGTAAACTGTGCTCAATGTACAGGCACACTGGTCCTTCTCCCTCATATCACATGTGTATTGGTGATCTGTCCCTTCAATCTTCCTTGTGAGGACAACCCATAGAGGTTGAGCCTTAGTAGTCATCACAATGTCAAATTAATTGCCTATAATATGTATGTTTTGCGCAGCCTTGAACAAGTCTTGATGACGAAACACATGTGGGCTGCCTTTGAAGGATTTATTGCACTCATTTGTGAAGACTGAAGACGGAATAAAGTGTCAAAAATATTAATTTCACGGTGTCCTATTTGAATGTTGTTACATGGTTCTTGTGATAACAGTAGGACTTCTCTCAGTGCTCCAGTACCTTTTTTGCAAAGCATCATCTCTGATGCACAATGCATCCTCACCATGGGACCTTGCAACATTCCATAACCATGATTTAAGGTACTCTTGTTCAGTGGGCCCAACTGGGTCCCTGTAGCCTACCCACATCCCATTGAGGATGTCCCTAGTGCTTTATGCTGTTTTGCACTATTTTCACTGAAATATTTAAAATTGCCCAGAGCTGTTTCAACTGATTGGATTTGGGCTTCTTTGGTCTTGTTTCATTTATTACAAATTTAACTATTTTTCTACACCTTTTGTGGGATTAATTTATGATGTGTTTTCATTCCGTTACTATTAAGATGTTGCACAAATACTTTACACATTGCCGCTAAGTTAAGCCTGATTGCTCTATGCCAAGCTACAAGGGTGTTGAACACATATTAATTTGAGGTTGCTTGTGACTTCACCCGACTAGGATTGTAATTTCTGCTTGAGTGCGGTTTTACCCCCCTCAACTAGCAACCCAATTTCTTACAAGATCCATTCCTTTTTGTAAATTGATTACTACCTCCTGTGAGGTGGGAGGTGTGTTGTGGCCTCTTTCTATCTTATGCATTCTCCACAGTACCTTAATGTTCCCTGCTGCTCAGCCAGTGAGTGAGGTCGTTGTATGGTTGGAATGTTGACAGTGTTTGTGCTTGGATGAGTGGGCAGTTGGAGTGAGAAGAGCTGAGCGGCAGGATGCTGCTCCTGGTGGGGCTTTATATGTAACCCACAACTATGCTAATAAACCTACTTCTTTTATAACCTACAAGAATATATCATTGATTACAACACTGGCAACAATTTGAGGAAGAACCAGGACGTGAATGAAGAAAGAACCTGAACTTACAGAAAATCTAAGGAGGAGCCAGATTATAGAAGAAAACCAAGAGAAGAAAGACTGAAAATCTAGGAGAAAAATGTGAAGTTAAGGAAACTGAAGATTGAAGTGAAGAAGAATGCCCTGGGAGCCCCAACAGTGTATTTTCTATGAGACAGCCTGTACTCAACAGACGTTAGAGGGCATGTGACCTGTTTAACTTCAAGGCAAGCTGTTTAATGTACTAGGTGCACAGCAAATAGGAAGTGCAATTGCCTGCAGATTGAGAAGGTGGCCTGCTCAGCTGTGCACAGAGCCAGACCTGTTGTACCTGGTTGTATGGACTGGATATATAGAGGAAACTGTCTGCTGAACTGCGTGTGTACAGAGTTAAAAATGTATGGCACTGAACATTTGGCAACCTAGTGGAAAGTCAGTTGGAGGAACAACTGGTGTCAGCATTTAAACTCTATCTGAAGAGTGATTAGTGAACCTGCGCAGCAGCCACTTGAAGCGCTGTGCTTAAGGCCACACATTGTGAGTAACAGTTACAATCTTCCTGTTGACTGGGTTGCTGAGTTTCCTCGCCCCCTTATTCTGCAAGAAAAGTCAATGGGTACCTTGTTTGTTTCCAGGACATTTTCTGAGAGCGCCGACCTTAACCACGTTGTAATAAACAGAATTACACCAAATCAACAAAAATCCAAAGAGTAGAATTAGAGAGATGCATTTGTAAAGTTTAAATTAAACAAGTCCCAAACAGCACACAGAGCTGGGCATGCTAAACCAGGTAAAAGTCAAAAGTTATGGTCAACCAAAATGGAATGCATGTCAGATAAAGGAACCAGGTTCATCCCAGTGGATAGTCTACTTTTGGATTTGGAGACTTTAATGGAGAAAAAGTGGCTGTAAATGAGTGGTTGGTGGAGAAGTGGCAAAATGGGTCTGAAGCAAGGTTCAACAACAGAGGTTGCTGAAGAGCGGGGTGCCAGTGTGGTTGGTGATGTAGGATGGAAAGCTCCAAGGAGGTAAAGTTTGAAGTTTGTGCCCAAGAAGGTCCAAATGGGTTGCTGCATGGCTTCCGTCTTGACAAAGTCCACTATGTTCGGACTTAGAAACTTTACTGAAAGCTAGATCTCCTATGGTGTGCCAAAAGAGCAAGCTGAGGCCGACTTGAGGTTTGATACCTACGGCTTTGACTGCGATCCTGGTCTCTATCATTTCTCCAGCCAGAAAGTTGACAAACATTTCTAAGTCCCAGCTTTTGCAGTCTGGACAGGAAATGTATCTCTAACACCAGCCAAGGATCCAGATCATGGGGACACCGTTTTAGGGTTAGGACTCACTCCAACAGAGGCTAGCAGCAGTGTCCAGGACAGTTGCTGTTTATGCTGGTCTGTTGGGCAGCTGTAGGGAAAGGCCTCTGGGAGCATTTTGTGCCCCTGTATCTCAAACAGGATGTCACCCAACTGACCATGGAAACCACCTCTGGGGTCCTTGTAGGAGGCTGGCCTGGTTTGTGGTGGGTACTATGGTACTTACACCTTGTACCAGGTCCAGGTATCCCTTATTAGTGAAATGTAGGCAGTCTATAGAAGTCAGGGTCTCTAGAAGTAGCTGTAGCTGAGCAGCCAAGGCTTATCTAGGCGACATGCAAGCTCATGCAGTACCACTGTAGTCACACAGTACCCCCACACATGAAAGAAATACTCACTGTTACAAAAATAAAGGTACTTCATTTTGGTGACACAATTGTCAAAATACAATAGAGACTATAGTCCCTTAGGAGGTAAGTAATATGCAATTATATGCACTAGTATGCAAAAACAGGTGTAAAAACAGTTAAAAAACAGTGCAAACAGTGAAAACCACAATAGTTAGAAATGGGCCTACGGTGAACTCAAACTGTTAGGCTTGGCATACTTGGTGTGGTCTCTCCTAACTTGTTGCCTCCGTTTCCCAGGTTGTTGATGTGTGCTGGACTCTGTTTTTGCTGTTTTTCTTACTCTGGGCACTTTACAACTACTATCCAATGCTAACGTGCAAGTGCTCCTATGTAAAATGTATGTGTAATATGATTTCTATGATTGGTATATCTGATTTACTGATAAGTCCCTAGTACAGTGCACTAGAGGTGCCCAGGGTCTGTAAATCAAATGCTACTATTGGGCTGCAGCGCTGGTTGTGCCACCCACCTTAGTAGCTCTGCAAGCATTGCTCAGACCTGCCACTGCAGTGTCTGTGTTTGCAGTTTTAAACTGCCAATTCAACTTGGCAAGTGTACCCACTTGTCAGGCCTAAACCTTCCCTTTTCTTACATGTAAGACACCCCTAAGGTAGGCCCTTGGTAGCCCCTTGGGCAGGGTGCAGTGAATGTTTAAGGTGGGACATATATTAATGTGTTTTTTATGTCCTCACAGTGAAATACTGCCAAATTTTGTTTTAACAGTTTCAAGGCCTATCTCTCTCATAGGTTAACATGGGGGCTGCCTTTAAATATTATTAAAGCACAGATTGCCTTTGGGACAGATAGACATATGGAGTTTGGGGTCTCTGAACTCACAATTTAAAAATACATCTTTTAGTAAAGTTGGTTTTGAGATTGTGTGTTTGAAAATGCCACTTTTAGGAAGTAGGCATTTTCTTGCTTAAACCATTCTGTGACTCTGCCTGTTTGTGGATTCCCTGTCTGGGTTAGTTTGACAGTTGGGCTGTTTGCACCTGTCACTGGACAGTGACAAAGGGAGCTGGGTTGTAGCCTCCATATCCTGATGAGCCATCTGTGCTAGGAGGGAGGGGAGGAGTGGTCACTCACACCTGAAAGGGCTGTGCCTGCCCTCACACAATGCAGTCTCCAACCCCCTGGTATGTGTCTGGGGGCTGGCCTGGGTAAGGCAGGATCTCACCAACAAGAGAGACTTTTCTTTGAAGTAGGCCTACTTCAAAGGCAGAACGGGGTATAAGAAGAGCACCCAAACCCCTGAAAATTAGATCACTTCTGGAATCAAGAGGAACCTCTGCCTGGAGAAGAGCTGAAGAGCTGAGGAGAAGTGCTGCCCTGCCTGTGACTGTGCTTTGTGGATCTGTCCTGCAGTTGCTGCTTCTGTCTGTGAAAGGGGACAAAGACTGGACTTTGTTGTGCATTCCTGGTTGTGAAGAATCTCCAATGGCTTGAACTGAGCTTGCCTCCTGTTGTTGAAGTCTCAGGGCCATCAAAGACTTTCCCTGCCAGCACCTGGACTCTCTGCTGAGACTCCTGCCCTGCCAAGTGGTGCCCTATCCAGTTTCTGGGCCCTTGGAAGGTGAAGCTGGCAGACCAAGACTGAAAATCCATGTACAGACAGCCGTGCAAAGAAATTTTCGACGCACCTTCGGAGGCACGGCTAAGAAACGACATGTCGCCGGCTTCGTGGCTGAAATCAACGCCCCACCTGCATGGCAGCTGGAAGATCAATGCAACACAGCTGGAGAAACGATGTGCAACACCCGCTAACAGAGGCTGATAACGACGTAAACCCAACGCAGTGCAGTTTTGTGATACCGTGCAACCAGATTTTCAATGCAATATTGCTGGGCACGGAAAAACAACTCAAAGCCTGCCCGGACCGGAGGTGCCTGTACAGATCGATGCATCGCTGTCTTGCAGGAGAGGAAATCACGATGCATGCCGACCAGGCTGGAGGAAGAACAATGCACGGACTCGCTTGCGAGTGAGAAATCAACGCATCACTGGTCTTTTCTATTTCACACTCTCCCGTGTGGTGTTATTTTGACGCTATCCAGGTAATTTTGCATGCTAACTGTATTCTCACTGTTTCCTAAAGGATTTGAAACTCTTATTCTTTAAAAATTCATAACGTGACTTGTGTATATTGGATTTTTGTTGTTTTGGTCTTGATTTGTTAAGATAAATATTATCTAGTTTTCTAACCTGTGTTGTGTCATTTTGTAGTGCTTTCACTGATACTGTGTGTGTTTGTACAAATACTTTACATCTTGCTTCTGAAGTTCAGACTTCCTGCTTGTGCCAAGCTACCAAGGGGGTGAGCGGGGGTTAACTGACTAGAGTGAAGGTCCCTGCTTGGACAGGGGGTAACCCTGCCAACCATTTATAACGTTGGTGATCAGTGGTTGGGATTGGACTTGTATTTGTACCTGACATACAGTGGTTAAGTGCATACTGCTTTTTTCAGTACAGACAACTATGTGACCACATACTACTTGTCTTGTGATTTTGGATACTTCTCTTTCGGGACTCTTTTTGGTTTTACTTCCATATGTTTCTGATCCCCTGATTGACTTTTTTGTTCTTCATTTGAGAACTCATTGGTCTGCCTTTGGAACTTTGCACTTTTACCTCTTCATCATGTCTCAGTCTGGAGATGCATCAGCTGGAACTGCTTTAGATCTAGAAAAACTGGAGAGCTATACAGTTGCCCAGTTAAGAACGTTCTGCAAAAACCTTGATTATCCCATTAAAGGCTCCACCAGGAAGGAGTAGCTGCAAAAGGCACTGAGGGCCTGGGTAACAGCCAAGGAAGCTGAGGGGCCCCCAGAGGAGGAGGAGGATGAGGGGGAGGAGGCGCAACCCATTCACAATGGTATAGTGGGTGGGCCTGTTATGTCCAGGGATAGAGTCTCCACGGCAGGTAGCAATGTGTCCTCCAAGGGTCTGACCTCTGAAGAGTTACAGGACAGACAAGCAGAGAGGGAATATCAGTTGGAGCTGGATAAGCTCAAGATGGAGAGGCAGAGGGAAGAGAGAAAGATGGCCATTGAGGAAAAGAAGATACTGCTGGCTCATGAGCTTAGCTTGAGGGAGCTAGACCAGAGGAGCCAGTTTAGTAGAGATGGTGGCAGCAATATCACAGTGCAGCCTGAGAGGAGGGTGCACATTGCTAAAGCTCTTGTGAAGGATTGCAAAAGGGAGTATGACATATTCTTTTGGTTCAAGGGGTATCAGTCTGCTCTCAATATGAATCTGGTCCCTGAAGCTCATTGGGGGGGCAGGTCTGTGGAAGCACTTTGAGGCAGAGGGGAGGGATACTCTGACATCCTTAGGGGATCCTTAGGGACTCACCTAGTCTATCATGAAGGATGCCCAACTCACAAGGTATGGTCTCATCCCTGAGCAGTACAAGGAAAAGTTCAGGTCCTATAAGAGGAAGGAATCCTAAACATGGTTGGAATGTGTTGATTCATTCTGCAGGTCACTGGATGGTTGGGTAAAGGGCAGTAAGGTGACAATGTATGAGGGGGTTTATAATTTGATTGCTTGGGAGCACTTGTACTAGTACAGCACTTAAGGTAGGGTAGGTCGCTCCCCCTGCCGCTGCAGCTCCTCCAGCTCCTCCAGGTTCCTGAGACAGCCCAGCTACCTCGCAGTAAGTACCCCCCACCTCCCAGCCCCTCGCCCTGCCCCGCGCTACTCACCCTCTCTCCTGCTTCTTTTCTTCTTCTCTGTTCTTCCTCCTCTTCTGTAATCTTCTTCTGTACTCTTCTTTCGCTCCTGCTCCCCGTCTTCTCTCTTCATCTGTGTGCTTCTCAGCCTCTCCTCTGCACCGCGACCCGCGTGTGCCTCTTCTTCTCTGTCCCTCTTCTGGGCTCCTTCCTCTGCCGCTCGCCGCCCCTCTTCTTCTTCATCTGTATTCTTCTGTCTTCTACGCTCCTCTTCTTCACCTTCATCTGTACTCTTCTGTGCTCCTCTTCTTCATCTTCACCTGTATTTCTCTGTCTTCTGCGCCCCTCTTCTTCTTTATCTTCTTCTGTAGTCTTCTGTCTTCTGCTCTTCGTCTCCTGTACCTTCTTCTGTGGTCTTCTGTCTTCTGTTCTTCGTCCTCTGTACCTTCTTCTGTGGTCTTCTGTTCTTCGTCTTCTGTCTTCTGTTATTCGTCTTCTGTCTTCTGCTCTTCATCTTCTGTCTTCTGTCTTCTGTTCTTCGTCTTCTGTCTTCTGTTCTTCGTCTTTTGTCTTCTGCTCTTCATCTTCTGTCTTCTGTTCTTCTGCTTCTTTCTTCTGCTCTTCATCTTCTGTCTTCTGTTCTTCTGCTTCTTCGTCCTCCGTCTTCTGCTCTTCCCGCGCCTGCCCTCCTGCTCCTGTCTCATCTCTCTCCCTCACTCGCCTCCCCCTCTGTATCACCCCTATCTACCCCGTTCGCTATCTGCCTCCCTCACTCCTCCTATCTACCAATCTACCTATCTCTCTATCTCACTATCTATCTCCCTCACTCACCACCTCCTCCTATCTACCTATTTTCTCTATCTTTCCCCCCCACTCGCCACCCCCTCTGGTACCACCCCTATCTTCCTATCCTTTCACTCTCCCTCTCACCCACCTCTACAACCCCCCTCCCCTATCTTCCCAACCTTACTCCTATCTCTCTCCCTAAACTCCTAAACTTCCTACAACTCACCCCTCGCCACTCTTAAACCCCCCTCCCCCAGCTCTTCTCCCTCTACCTGTCCCCCCCTCCCTTCCGCTTTCCCGCCGCCACCTCCTGCACGCCCTCGCCCCCGCTCCCATTCGCCCCCAGCTGACCCCTCCTCCCTCTTATGGCGGCCGCTGCGTGTCTGCGCAGCAGGCGCGCTGGAGGCGCGCCAGAGGCAAGCCTGTCTGCGCCCGTCCGCGCCTGGCCCGCGCCCAGCACCACGACCCCTGGTCCCCAGCTCTCCCAAACCCCGCTGCTCCGCTACGACCCCACCACCCTCCATGACCTCAACCCAGGGCGCTCCAACACCTGCTTCCAAGCTCACCCCAAACGCACCCATGGACCCTTCACCTGCCACTCCTGCAAACACATCTTCCACCACGCAACTACCACGACCACCAGCCCACGCGCCATCAACCACCTCAAGTGCATCCTGGTCAATGCTCGATCCATCCACAAGCACGCCGTTGAACTCTGGGACCTCCTGGACTCCACAGCACCGGACGTCGCCTTCATCACGGAGACCTGGATGAACGCCTCCTCGGCCCCTGACATCGCCACTGCCATCCCTGAAGGCTACAAGATTTCCAGAAAGGACCGCACCAACCAAGTAGGAGGAGGAATCGCCATCGTCTTCAAAGACTCCATCAGCGTCACCACCTCCACCGAAGACACCCCCCTCGCCGCTGAACACCTGCATTTCCAGATTCGCACCGACCCCAGGACCACCCTCAGAGGATCCCTCGTCTACCGCCCCCCCGGACCGCGCGCCCCTTTCAGCGAGTCCATCGACGACTTCGTCTCCCTGCACGCCCTCGCCTCGCCGGACTACATCCTCCTAGGCAACCTCAACTTCCATCTGGAACAGAACAACGACCCCAACACCACCACTCTGCTCAACAACCTCGCCAACCTCGGCCTCAAGCAACTGGTGAACACCGCCACCCACATCACCGGACACACGCTTGACCCCATCTTCTCCGCCAGCAAACACGTCTCCTTCAGCCACGCCTCTACACTGGACCGACCACAGCTGTGTCCACTTCACATTCCGACGCGAGACCCGCCACCTCCGCACTCAACCCATTCCTCGTCGACAGTGGAACAAAATCCCCGAGGAACAACTCTTCTCCGCAGTCACCGTCAACCAACCTACCCTCACCACCGACCCCAACGACGCAGCCCTCAGCCTCTCGAACTGGATCTCCAACTGCGCAGACAACCTTGCTCCCCTCAGATGCACGCATCAACAGGCCATCACCAAAAAACCTCTCTGGTTCTCTGACACCCTTAAGGAATCGAAGAAAACCTGTCACACCCACGAGAAGGCCTGGCGCAAGGACCACACCGCCGACAACATGACTGCCCTCAAAAACGCAACCCGCGAACACCACCACCTGATCCGCGCAGCCAAAAGGAATTTTTTCACCGACAGGCTGGAGAAAAACAGCCACAACAGCAGAGAACTTTTCAGCATCGTTAAAGAGTTCTCCAACCCCAATGCCAACGCCAACGCCGTCACGCCCTCACAAGACCTGTGCAACTCCCTCACCACCTTCTTCCATCGCAAGATCACCGACCTCCACGACAGCTTCGGACACCAGACCCAACCAAGCATCACCGAACCCACACCCCCGGCCATCACCCTCAACGCCTGGACCCACATCAACACTGAAGAAACCAAAACCACCATGAACTCTATCCACTCCGGCGCCCCATCGGACCCCTGCCCTCACTTCATCTTCAATAAAGCCGACGACATCATCGCCCCGAACCTCCAGGCCATCATCAACTCTTCATTTTCTTCTGCTACCTTCCCCGAAAGCTGGAAACACGCCGAAGTCAACGCCCTACTAAAGAAACCTACGGCTGACCCAAGCGACCTGAAAAACTTCCGCCCCATCTCGCTCCTCCCCTTCCCTGCCAAGGTAATAGAGAAGACCGTCAACAAACAGCTTACCAACTTCCTGGAAGACAACAACCATCTCGACCCTTCACAAACCGGATTCCGAACCAACCACAGCACTGAAACCGCCCTCATCTCAGTCACAGACGACATCAGAACCCTAATGGACAACGGTGAAACAGTCGCCCTCATCCTCCTCGACCTCTCGTCTGCCTTCGACACCGTCTGTCACCGCACCCTAATAACCCGCCTCTGCTCCACCGGGGTCCAAGGCCAGGCCCTGGACTGGATCGCCTCCTTCCTCTCAAACCGCTCTCAAAGAGTTTACCTCCCACCTTTTCGCTCAGACCCCACCGAGATCATCTGTGGCGTACCTCAAGGCTCCTTGCTCAGCCCGACACTCTTCAATGTCTACATGAGCCCCCTCGCCGACATCGTACGCAAGCACAACATCATCATCACCTCCTACGCCGACGACACCCAACTTATACTCTCCCTCACCAAGGACCCCGCCAGCGCTAAGACCAACCTACAAGATGGCATGAAGGACGTCGCAGATTGGATGAGGCTCAGCCGCCTAAAGCTGAACTCTGACAAAACGGAAGTCCTCATCCTCGGCAACACCCCGACCGCATGGGACGACTCCTGGTGGCCCACGGCCCTTGGCACCGCACCGACCCCCTCAGACCACGCCCGCAACCTCGGCTTCATCTTGGACCCTCTTCTCAACATGGCCAAACAAGTCAACTCCGTGTCCTCCGCCTGCTTCCTCACCCTCTGCATGCTCCGCAAGATCTTCCGCTGGATCCCCGCCGACACCAGAAAAACCGTGACCCACGCCCTCGTCACGAGCCGCCTGGACTACGGCAACACCCTCTATGTTGGGACCACCGCTAAACTCCCAAAACGCCTGCAACGTATTCAAAACGCCTCGGCCCGCCTCATCCTCGACGTACCCCGCAACAGCCACATCTCCGCACACCTGAGACACCTGCATTGGCTCCCAGTCAGCAAAAGGATCACCTTCCGACTTCTCACCCACGCACACAATGCCCTCCACAACAAGGGACCGGAATACCTCAACCGTCGCTTCAGCTTCTACGCCCCCACCCGTCTCCTCCGTTCCTCTGGCCTCGCGCTCGCTGCCGTCCCTCGCATCCGCCGCTCCACGGCGGGTGGGAGGTCCTTCTCCTACCTGGCAGCCAAGACCTGGAACACCCTCCCCACCAGCCTCAGGACCACCCAGGACCACTCCGCATTCCGGAGGCTCCTCAAGACCTGGCTTTTCGAGCAGCAGTAAGCCCCCCCCCTCCCCCCTAGCGCCTTGAGACCCGCACGGGTGAGTAGCGCGCTTTATAAATGTTAATGATTTGATTTGACCTAATTGAGAGCAAGCTGACTGACCCCAGAAAGCTTGAGCAGGAAGCGGACCACTGGGAGAGCACCAGGGTCCAGAAGAGGTATGGGTCAGACCACGCCAAGGGTGTGCAAGGTCCCTCTCAGACAAAAGGGGTGGGTAAGGGTAAACAGGGGGAGTTCTCTAAAGGGCCCCAACCTATTTCCCAGGGTAAGGATTCCCAGCCCCCCAGTGAAAAGAAGCCATGGTTCTCCAAAGAGAAACCTGTGGAAGAGATGTTATGCATGTGACCAGGTGGGTCATATGAGGGGGGACCCCAGATACCCCAAGAGTACACCAGCACCCACTGGTGTGCAGTCCCATGGTTTGGCTAGCGTAGCACTTGGGGAGGAGTTGGTTCCAGGTAGGTGGAAACCAGCTGATATGACCCTTGCCTCACTAGGGGACAGTGAGATGATCCAGAGAACCCTTGTGCCTGAGAATGCTAAAAAGTACGGGCAGTGGGTGACCATCAATGGACAGAGGGTGGAGGCTCTGAGAGACACAGGAGCCAGTGTGACTACAGTGAGGAGTCACCTGGTGTCTGAAGAGCAGATAGATCCTCAAGTAGTTGCAGTGGACAACTCAGAGCACCTGTGCAGAGTGGCACAGGTTCCATTTGAATGGGGGTGTAGCAGTCCCAACAGTACAGACACTCAGTAGAGGCAGCTTGGGTTATTCAGGTAAGTATTTATTTGTTATTTCGAATAAATGATGTATAGGATTCTGTACAGTGGTTTAAAGATTATTTCTTCATTGGGTGAACTTCGTCTTCCTAACGTGCTTCTCTCCCTCTTCTCCTTTTAGGTGGCGCTTGGAATCTTCCTCATGTGATCCCGGGTTGCATACAGGGGAAAAAAGGATAAATACCGATGGTGAGTGGAATGAAGGCCGTTACATACGTCCTTTACTTAGCTGTAATACTGGGGAATGGGTTCGGGAAGGGGGTGTGCCAGTGAGGACGGTGGGCTGTGTCTCTGTTTCCTTATTTCCTAAACGTGCTTACTTTTGGTGGTGCTTGTTATGTGCCCCCTTTTGGTGCCCTCTGACTCCCTCCCTGTCCTCCCCTCACCCTGCCTCCCTCCCTTCCCCAGCTTGTTTCCCTTTAAGGTGCCCCTCTGTTTGTCCACAAGGACCGTACCTTCCAGAGCCACGACCCTCCGGGGCCGTGGCTGGCTCTATGGTGGTCCCCTCGTTGGTCTCTGGTCCCGCTGTCGTCTGGTCTGGTCCCCTCGGGCTCCGGTACCACTCCGGTTCCCCTGGCGTCGTCTCCACAAGTTCCCGGACAGCGGGCCGCCCTCCGTCCTCGGGGTTGTCTTCCGGATTGTGTGGTTGTCCTCTCCGACCGTTGCCGCCGCCTTTCTCCTCGCTCGTCGCTCCTCCGTCTTCCCTGGCCGCTCCTCTGTTCTCGATCGCCGCTCCTCCCTCCTCGTTCGCCGCTTCTCCCTCCTCCTGGGGAATCCCTGGTCTTTGACCTCCCGCTGTCCAATCCGCGGTGCCCTCGTCATCGGAGGTTCCCGAGGCAACCTCCGAATGCCGGCCCCGCCGTGAAAGCGTTCCCATGGCAACATGGGAACGCACAAACAACTCTTGTCCTGCAGGTGCCTTGCTTACGATCGGGCTGACCCGGTCACAGGGGGTTTTCTCAGGTTCCTTCAAGGTAGCTGTGAGTCCAACCATGCCTGTGAATTGTTTGCTTGGCAATGACCTGGAGGATTCCCCTTGGAAGGAGGTGGAACACAGGTCACACCAGGAGACTCTGGATCTGCCTGGGTGGGCATGCGTGTCCACCAGGTCAATGGCAGCCCGTCAAGGTGGTCAGGAGCCCCTGGAGGGGCCCACAGAACTCAGAGAGCCCACAGAAGACCAGGCAGTGTGCACAGGAGTCCCACAGCATGGGGACAAAGAAGGTGCAAAAGGAGGCCCATGCAACACTACAACTAGAGTGCTGGGGGGTGGAGCTGCACAGTGCATGAAGAACTTTGTGGAAGGATGCCAAAAAGCCTTGGCAACTGCAAAACATGTGGCGCACGGGGTACTGTCTTGTGTGGGGAGGCAAGCTCTTACCTCCACCGAAGTTTGACAGTAGGACGTCAGGACCGTCAGGACCACTTCACTATACCACCGGTGATACAGTATCCACACAACTCTTCAGGAGAGGGGACCCACGCTGCCGGTCAGCAATGCAGAGAGGTGCCTGCTAAAGCAGGGGAGTGACTCCTTCACTCCATAGGGATATTCCTTCATTCTTCTGGTGCAGGCTGAAGACAGGTTGGCCTCTGAGGATGAGCGACCGGGAAATAGTTGCAGTTGCTGGCAAGAGCAGAAGATACAATGTTGTAGAAGTCGTCTTTCCTTCTTTGTTATAGTATGTGGAGTTCCTGGAGGGTCCAGATACAGTTTCTTCAGTGAGAAGGTGAAGCAAAGGATGCAGAGGATTCCTGCTAGATGTCACCTGCTGGCACTAGCCACTCATATTTTCCTGCCAACTTGGAATCCAAGATGGCAAAACCCAGGGACTTTCTGGAGGAGCTCTGACCATCACCACTGGGGTGGTGATGGACGGGGGAGTGGTCACTCCCCTTTACTTTGTCCAGTTTCGCATCAGATCAAGGACTGGGGTCCCTGAACTGGTGTAGACTGGATTATGCAAGGAGGGCACCAAATGTGCCCTTCAAAGCATTTCCAGTGGCTTGGGGAGGCTACCCCTCCCAAGTCTGTAACACCTATTTCCAAAGAGAGAGGGTGTAACACCCCATTCCCAAAGGAAATCCTTTGTTCTGCCTTCCTGGACTTGAGCTCCTCAAGCAACAGGACTGCAGACACCTGTCTGAGAGGTGGCAGCAGCTGGGGCTGCCTGGAAAACCTCAGAAGGCTGTAATGGCAATACTGGGGGTCCTCAAAGGAGCCCCCAGAGTGCATGGAATCATACAACCGATCCTTACAAAAGCCTTGGGGTATGATTCCAACATGTTTGATACCAAACATGCCTATGTTCGGAGTTATCATTATGTAGCTGGAGATAGGTAGTGATCTATGTCCATTACAAGCATAAAAATGGCGTCCTCACACTCACAAAGTCTGAGAAAATTATCCTGGAGGTCGTTAGGGCTCCCCTGCTAGTGCAGAGGTGCCCTCACATACAGGTACTCTGCACCCTGCCCTCAGGGGTGGAGGGCCTGCTATAGGGGTGGCTTATAAGTGACCTGGTGCAGTGTAAATGGCAGTGAAAGGGTGCATGCACCTTTTCACACAGGCTGCAATGGCAGTCCTGTAGAAGCCTTTCCATGGGCTCCCTATGGGTGGCAAAAGATATGCTGCAGCCCATAAGGATCCCCTGGAACACCAATGCCCTGGTACCTAGGTACCATAAACTAGGGACTTATAAGGGGGCTCCAGTATGCCAATTTTGGGTGAAATACTGACTTAACAGTATGAAACAACCACAATTTAAGGGAGAGAGCATAACTACTGGGGTCCTGATTAGCAGGATCCCAGTAGACACAGTCAAACACACTGACAAATAGGCTAAAGGTGGGGAATATCAAGCTAGAAAGAGACTACTTTCCTACAGTCCTGTGTTAAAGGCCAGAAGGTCAGGTCTTTTTTTAGGTTTCCCACTGCAGAGTAGATCTTCTTCTGCTCTTCACAGGTCCAGGAGTGTTCAGAGGAAGGATCTCTGGGGTCTATGTTTATGCTCAGTATCATGGTATTAACACTAGAGTATCCCTCGGGACAGTCTCAAATGTAATACAAATCAGGGTGATATATTGTACTACATCTATCTTCCACACCTATGGATGTGGAAAAAGGAAGAGTTCCTTTTTCTTACACAGAATCCTCACCCACCATAATAGTGGCATGCTTCATCATCGAGTTTACCCTGAATCCTAAAGGTCAGGGTGGGCTCAACCATATTCCAGGGAGCTCTTGCAAGAACCCTTAAGATACAAATTCCTGATCTGGTCCAAAGGTATCCCTTTATTAGAAGAACCATTGGGAAATATTAAAACTATAGTATGATTGGGGCTTTGCAGGACATAATGGTCTTATGACCCTCAATTTTCCAATTACACATTTGTCAGCCCTACTCGAATGGCTCTGATAGGATCTTACCTTTCATCAGGGTGGGTTTGAATTTATATTGTACTACCCCTGTGACATGATTAATACATTTTTATGTGGAGGGCAAATAAATTCAAAGCATGCATAGGCAGCAAATTACTTGTGCCACAAGCTGGAAAGCCGAGATGAATAGGTGTTGCCATAGGTAGAGACCCTTGACGAAGGTGTGACTACAGGGTCAGCCCTCCTCCTACCTCTGTGGGGCCACCCAGATCCCCCATATTGGTTATGTCTTGAAAAGCACAGGATCTATCAGGTTTTTACAATGCAACTTTAGTTGGTGGCACATTGAGTTATACAGCCCACTATTAGCATTTATTTACCTGTCCTGTGCACAGGTAGCACTATATGCTAAGAACCTATGTCTACATGAATGTGCCTATTAGATGTATTCGAAGTTTAACATGCTTTAAAAGGCTGGGACAAGTACACTGGCCAGCAGGGGTAAGGAGCCACCAAAAAATGGGTTTAGCAACAGAAGGCTAATCTTATGAGAATGCTTTTTCTCCATCATTGATAATACATAAAACCATGGGTAGAGCCTGATGTGCTAAGCGCCTTGATGATTGCAAATCCTCTGATTAGCTGATTTAACAATTGTGACCAGTATAATACATTTCCCTATGTATTCATTCAACTTTGTAAGTCTGAAAATATTTTCATACATCTAAAATGGGACTCTGAATAGATACCAATTTGGCGTGTGGAAGGGATATGTTGTTAGAAAGTACTAAATAAGTAACTTATGTATCAATGGTTTGAGACAACAATCTGGTGTGTGAAATTCTGGAAAACATGCACAAGATTATGTGAAATACAAGTCTGTCATGTCATGTTGCAATATATATTAGAGCAAAAGACATCTCCACTTCAAACTTGATTGTGAGGATACATATAAACAAAAGTACTGTGAACAATAGCCACACATATTCTATTGTTCCCCTGCATTCATGGTACATGTTCATGAAAATTGGGTGTTTTACCATTAATATTACATCATTATGAGAAGTGCCATTATGGCATAATTTCAGGAATGTTGCATGATTAGTGTGATGGGAATTCCCTGAATTTTTACAAATTAGTCCAGCATAACTTAAATTCAACCAGCTCTAAGATATGGTCACAAAATGTTGAAACCTTGTTGCAATCAATGATGGATGCTTGTAGCTTATAAAAGAAGTAGGTTTATTAGCTTAGTTGTAGGTTACAGATAAAGGCACTCCAACTGTCCACTCATCCAAGCACAAACATTGTCAACATTCCAACCATACAATGAACTCACTCACTGGCTGAGCAGCAGGGAACATTAAGGTAGTGGGGAGAATGCATAAGATAGAAAGAGGCCACATCACATCTCCCCTCTTATGAAAACAATGAAATATCCAACAGAGCAGGAAACGGCAAAACATCCCCCACCAACCATACTCCAAAATTGAGTACCACCCCAGCGAAATAAACAGAACAGGTTAACAAACACTCTCTGCAATAAACAGAAATGGTTACAACCAGTTTCTCTGCATAATGGCAATACTGCAGTGGGATGTAAGATGGTAAAACACAGTTAATCAATACGTTACACAAATTTACGATACAAGTGTACAAATAACACAAAACTTCCCTGCTCACCCAACAGAGAACTTCTATAACTCAACACTCAAACAGACTAGAGTTTCTTCCACCTCTACTGCATTGGGATATAACCAGGTACCCCCATCACCATTCACTTAAACAGAACCAGGGTCTCACCAACCCTCTACTGCGTTGAGGTGTAATCACATACTCCGATTACCGTATACTCGAATAGGACTCGGGTTTCACCTACCCTCTACTGCACTGACCCTTAATACATAGGAAGGATTGTCACATATCATTGGGGTGTACCCCCTCTTAACATTGGGCTTAACACACTTCCCCCACATCCTTAACCCCATAGGAAGGATTGACACATCAGCGGGGTGTACCCCCCTTAACATTGGGCTTAACACACTGCCCCCACATCCTTAACCCCATAGGAAGGATTGACACATGTCACTAGGGTGTATCCCCCTTAACATTGGGCTTCACACACTGCCCCCACATCCTTTACCCCATAGGAAAGATTGACACATATCACTGGGATGTATCCCCTTAACATTGGGCTTAACACGCTGCCCCCACAACCTTAACCCCAGAGGAAATATTGACACATATCACTGGGGTGTACTCCCCTTAACGTTGGGCTTAACTCATTGCCCCCACATCCTTAACTCCATAGGAAGGATTGACACATCACTGGGGTATACCCCACTTAACATTAGGCTTAACACACTGCCCCCACATCCTTAATCCCATAGAAAGGATTGACACATCGCTGGGGTGCACTCCCCTTAACACTGGGCTTAAAACACTGTCCCCACATCCTTAACCGCTTAGGGAGGATGATCAAACACACAATCCCAAATAAGGATCAAAATACTAATATCACTACATTAAAATGTTACTCTGCACATGACTCTAGCATCCAACCTCAAATTGTACGTCTCGAAAAACAAGCATGGCTTTAAAACTTCTGGCTAATATACAAATGTAACATATGGTAAGCAACATTTTATGTTAAAATAGCATTAGTGTGCACCTCCAATGCGTTACATACATGCCATGACTCAACAACTTTAAAACATGTCAGTAACGGCATTAAACATTTCTCAATTCAATACAGCATTAAAAATTAATTTCAGCAGCGGGAACCATTCTCAGCATAAACATAACATTACTAAATTCAACCCAATGCATCTTTAAAATCCAGTATAGCAGTATTGAAAAACACACTCAAGCAATAAATGGTATTGAAGAAAATTCACATGACAGTATACCTAAAGTTAAAATATTTTCTGTAATAGTCAAAAATTCCAAGCGGGTGAGCGACTTCTCACTTGAATAAGTTGCCACTGTATATTTTATTCCATTGAAATGCACGAACAGTTCTATATCATCGTATGAAAAATTGGCACACAAGCTGTCCCCATGTTATTTTTCTAAATTGGTTTAAGATATGCCTTGTATTATGTTTTCACTTTATTACTGTTTGTGTACTTCATAAATTCTTTACACACTACCGCTAAGTGAAGCCTGACTGTTTTGTGCCAAGCTACCAAAGGCTTGTGCACAGATTTATTTTGTGACTTTAGTAGTTGACCGTGACAAGGACTGTGATTAGTATCTAAAGTGGGTTCTCCCACCTTCAACTAATTCTACCATTTTTTACAAGAAAGAACTGTATTTTTGAGGCGGTTGAAATTATGGTAGTGCATTGACATCCAGGATGATGAATCGTCAAGAGTTGAAGCAAATAAAGAGATACTTGTAGGAAATGAATTTTTAGCTAGGTGCCATTAGAACATTTGTTATTTGTGATAATGCATGCTTCCTTATTTTAAGATATCACCCAGAGGTTACAGATATAGACTGAAGAGAGCAGGAAATAACAAAGAGCCTTGAGGAACCTTTTGAATTTCAACTAGATCAGATAGTGAGTGGTACAATTTCATCAGTTTTTAGCAGTTAGCTAAATAAGATGTGGGCTAGTCAAGGACTTTCCCTTTCATATCATTAAGGTCTTTTAACCTATGGATAAGGCTCGTGTGGTAATCAAACACTCTTTGACTTGCAGAAGACTAAGAGGCTATATCAGAATGTAAATAGGTTATTGCCCATCTTTTTGTCCAGATTACTGAGCCAATGATAAGGGATGTGAATAGAGGCATTACGCTGGGAGATGATGCCTTGAGGATAGGACTATGGCATATTTCTGGATTTATACCAACTTTTTGTATTTTTTTATGTATAGTTGGACTGCTAGTGCTGGGTGAAGATGATTCACCTTTTTGAAATTAGTATCAAGTATTTTTCTCACATTTCTTGTCTGATTCAGCTATATAAACATAAGTGTAAGATTTGTCATGACTTGGGCCATTTTAAGAGATTTTTAGCTCCGACAGTTGAGATTTGACAGACTAATATTTGTTTTCAAAGATATATGGCGGTATTTCAAATAACTCTGTGTCGGATTTTAGTGCCAAGGACATTCAATAAATCTGAGCATAATTGTGTTCTCTGTATTCCCTTGAAAATAACTTTCAATTTTCTTTTTTTTCTGTTTAAGGTAGGAAAAGTAATTTAGGATTTCAGACATTGTATTATTTAGGGGTATTGGGTGTTTATATTTTGATTCTTTGTTGCATACTAAAGACAGAATGCAAATTAGGTAGTAACATCCCTCTGTTGATACTTTTGGTTTCCCCAAGAACGGTTTTTGGTCTTTTAGCTTGATTATAAATGCAAGTATTTTAGAAATACAGGTTGAAGGGGATTTGGGTATTTTTAGATCAGTCAGGGACAAGGTTATTAATTTAGAGAAGATCATTTTCAGCAATTATCATATCCAGAGTAGGTTTCAGGGAGTTCTTAATCATGTGATTCTTTAGCAAAAAGGAAGAAAGTATATGGTAGAGGTATCCTTAGGATTTCCCCAGCACAAATGGAATTACAGAAATATATGTGTTAGACCTGAGAGCCCTATGGTGGTCATCCCCTAATGCTTTGCCTGCCTCCTTCCACTTTTCCGACACTGTTTTTGCTTGTTTTAGGACTCTGCACACTTTACCACTGCTAGCCAGTGCTAAAGTGCATATGCTCTCTCCCATAAACATGGTAATATTGGTTCATTCCCAGTTGGCATGTTTGATTTACTTATACGTCCTAGTAAAGTGCATTACATGTGCCCAGGGCCTGTAAATCGAATGTTACTAGTGGGCCTTCTGCACTGATTGTGCCACCCACATAAGTAGCCTCTTAACCATGTCTCAGGTCTCCCATTGCAAGGCCTGTGTATGCAGTTTCACTGCCACCCCACCTTGGCATTTAAAAGTACTTGTCAAGCCTTGAACTCTCCTTTTTCTACATATAAGTCACCCCTAAGGTATGCCCTAGGTAACCTATAAGGCAGGGTGCTATGTAGGTAAAAGGCAAGACATGTACATATGTGTTTTACATGTCCTGATAGTGAAAAACACCTGAATTACTGCTCCTTTCACATACTAGCATTAGGACTGCCCTTAAATACTTTTTGAGTGCTAGATTCTGATCTGAAAGGGGTAACCAGGTCATATTTAGAATGGCCAGGGTGGAAATAGAAAATGCTGCTTATTGGTGAGGTTGGATTTTATATTACTATTTTAGAAATGCCACTTTTAGAAAGTGAGCATCTCTCTACCCTAAAATCCATCTGTGCTTTACAGCCTATCTCCAATCAACGTCTGGTCTGTGCTGGTTGACAGCTCCCTTGTGCATTTCAATCAGACAACCACAAACAGAGGACACTCTGCATTCATCTGCATATTGAATGGGTCTTCCTGGGATGGAAGGGTGGAGGGCCTGACACTTACATTTCAAAGGCAAGTGGTCTGCCCTCACATAATGGACTGATAAACCCTCCACTTGGACCCTGGCAGACAGGACTGGGCTGAAAGGGGAATGTGTGCACTTTAAAACCACTCTTTAAAGTCTCCCCCACTTCAAAGGTATTTGTGGGTATATAAGCAACTCAGACACTTCTGGACCTACACCTGTATCCTGTCAGAGGAGCTGCCTGGCTGCCCAAAGAACTCATCTAGACTGCTTTGCTGAGAAGGACTGCTGCCCCGCTGTTGCCTTGCTGCCTTGGAGGCCTCTGACTTTGCTGAGGACGACTCTGGCTTCCTCAAAAGTGCTCTCCATGGGCATGGATTGAGCTTGCCTCCTGTTTTCTAAAGTCTCAGGGTCAACAAAGACTTCATCTCTTCAAGAAACTCCTTATATGTCAAAAAGCGATACCCCACCTGCAGAAATCGATGCAAAGCCTGAATTGCAACTGAAAAATTGCTCCACAGCTGAACGAACGATGCAGCTCGACTTCTCAACTCGAAATTTGAAGCAGCACCTACCTTGCGATGGAAGATTCGATGCATTGCCTACCGGATCGACGCAGTACCTCTGCCTTCTTCTAACCCGTCAAGGATTTCCAAAGCTCTTTCCCTGGGCATCAACATATCATCACAGTGAGGAACAAAGACTGCATGTAGAAAAACAACACAAACCCCTTGCAGTGTGGAAAGAAATGACACATCGTCTGTCCCAGAAAATTCAATACAACACCTTACTTTTCCACGCATCTCCTCCTCTGTGGTCTCAATGTGTCATTATTTTTTAAGCATACCAGGTACTGTGTATAACAAAGAGACAGCTGTTTATTTCTAAGGATTAAAACTCTTTCAAACCTTTTAAAAGTGATATTTCACCTTATGCTTCTTGGATCTTTGTCATTTTTACCTTTTTTATTCACATAAATATTCTCTATTTTTCTAAGCCTGTGTGGTGTATTTTTGTGGTGTTTTCACTGTGCTGCTGTATGATTTATTGCACAACTCCTTTACAGATTGCCTTCTAAGTTAAGCCTGACTGCTCAGTGTCAAGCTACCAGAGGGTGGGCACAGAATAATTTGGATTGTGTGTGACTTACCCTGACTAGGATTGTGGTCCCTACTTGGACAAGGGTGTATATCTCTGCCAACTAGAGACTCCGTTTCCAACAATATGGTTAAGGGGAGCTGAAAAGTGATGTTGACCAAACATTAATTATTTTGTAAGAATCTCAAGACAATAGCTACAGCAAGAGATTAACAAATAATTTGGCTTCTGTGTCTAAAATGATAACAAAGGTATAGTCAGGTAGATTATTGATTATTCCTGTTCTAAATACCAAGACACAAACCCAATCCATGTCTTTAATCTAGAATGATGTAAGAAATTGGGTTGGTTGTTGTCTGGGGTGTGAGCCATTGTTAATCAGCATCCCCAATCCTTGTCGAGGTAAGGCAGAAGAAAACCTCAATTAATGTGTGCTGGTAGTTTAACACAGAGCAGTCGGACTTAATGTAAAGGCAATGTGTAAAGTATTTGTGCAACACTTCAAACAGTAATTCAGTAGAAACACACCACAGATTTGCAATGAATAAAACACGACTAAACTGACAAAAATCCAATTAGCAGATCCAGAGATATTGCATTTTTGGTTTTAGAGAAAATAGCTCCAAAAGGTGTATAGCACCAACTGTGGATCTCTGGTTGTACTGGACCCATTTAGGCCTGTTTATCAGAGTACCTTGAATCTTGGATTAAGAAGTGTTGCTTAGTTCTGCATCAAAAATGCACTGCACAGCTGAAAGGATTGCTACGATCCGAGATGCGGTGAGGCTGCAGTGCAAGGTCCTGTTGTGTTAATGTCAAGGATCCTATCAATTAGGGCTTGCGATGAGAAGTCCAAAGTCAGGGATACATTATGTAGTTGGGGTGTGCTGTGCTCTTTCTAAGAAGCTGCAAGGTTGCGAGTTCAGCATTGTCATCAAGGCTGCCATCAACTAAAAGTATGAGGGCCTGCACTGAGGATGCATCGTGCAGTGGCAGTGCCAAAGGTGAAGCAGGCTACAGCAGCAATGTGAATTTTGTGATGGTCCAATCCATGAAGCAGCAGAGATGTGTTGGTTTTGATCGGAGTTGCACCGTACAGCAAAGGAGATGCCCTGTTTCCACCGAATCTGCAGAGGTTGGTAAAGCACTTTAAGACACTTCTAAGGCTACAGGACTGGAGCGGCACCGATTGGCATGGTAGACTCACAGTTGGGAAAGTTCAGGTACAGATGTAAAGTTGTTGGAAGACTGTTATGCCCCTGAGGCTTTAGATCAGGAGGCCAGCCAACTAGACCTTGGAGTTACTGTGGGTTCTGGGCTCAAGAGATGCAGGTCCAGTCCTTCTCACTCAGGCAAAAGGATAGCAGGCAGCAGGTCAGCACAGCATAGCAGGAGTCCAGCAGCGTTCAGTCCAGCAGGGAGGAAGCCCATCAGCAGCACATCTGTCCTTCTTCCTGGCAGAGTATCAACAGGTTCAAAAGTTTACTGAAGAGTTGGTGCCGGAGGTTCTTTATTCATACTCATTTGTGCTTTTTAAGTGGGAAGAAGCCTCTAGAATGCCATTCGTAGCCTCCAGGCACACCCTTCCTTTCCTGGCCTCAGCTTGTTTGCAGTCACAAAAGACTGGTGACAAGCTCTTTGTAAGAGTGTTCAGGCAGAGCCTTTGTGATGTGCATGTGTGTTAGATGACAGCTCCTCTCCTTCATTAACTCAGAATGGCTTACCCTGCCAACACCTATGTTCTCTGTATTTACTGTCTGAGAGCAGTGCACAAAGATCAGCTGTCAGCTACACCTAGTCATGTGACCCAGATTCTGCTACAGGGATTAAATGACTAAGGCAGAAAAATGCCAACTTTCTAAAAGTGGCATTTTCAGAATTGCAATTTAAATTCTGAAAATGTTGAATTACATTTTTTTAAAGTGTGTAAAATCAGGAAAAGCACGCCGGAGGCAGATCCTTCTCCTAACTTGCAGCCCGGACATGGAGTACTCTCCCACTCACCCTCAGACATGCTGCATCATTGAAGCAATTCAGGAATAAGCTCGAGACCTGGCTATTCAAGTGACCAGCACACCCACAACAGTGCCTTGAGACTCCATGGGTGATAAGCTGCACTCTACAAGTATTGTTGATTTGATTTGATTGATTTGACTTTACCATAAGTAAGTATTTAAATTAGGATTCCTGAGATACCCAGCATGAATTGGCTATCTATTCTTTGGAAATTACAGTTATAAAATGGAAGAAGGCAATGCCAAAGTTATCCTATCTGAGAGATAGGCCTTGCAGTACTGAAATACTAATTTAATAGTGTTTCACTACCAGGGCTTGAGGAAACTTAAACGTATATGCCCTGCTTTTTAAATAAATAGCTAGGGCCTACCCTACGATGACATATGTATTATAAAGGAAGAATTGAGCCTAATAAGAGGTTTATTTTCCCAGGTCTAAATGGCAGTTTATAACTGCATGTACATGCTCTGCAATGGCAGGCCTGAAATATGTTTAGAGGGCTACTTAAGTGGGTGGCTGCAGGCCAAACAGTGGCATTTAAATTAGAGGTCCTGGGTATATGGAGTCCCAATTTACTAGGGGCTTATAAATAAATTACATATGCCAAGTGGTGATAAGCCAATATGACCATGTTTTAGGGAGAGAGCACAAGCATGTTAACATTAGTTAGCAGTAGTAACGTGCACAAAGTCTTAAGGCCAGCAAAAACAAATTCAGCAAAAACAGGAGGATAATGCAAAATGTTTGGGGGTGACACTGCAGAGAGAACCAGGTCCTACATGAAATATAATTGAGGGTCTGAAGAAATAAATACTAAGGATCAGGTTCCTTTTGTAGGGCATCCATTTGCTTCACTGTCTGGACCTCGTACCCCAGATGCATGCACCACTGATATCACATTGGACCACACCTGCTCTTCCGCTATTGCTAGGCTTAGGAAAATCAAATAAGTTGGACCCCTTTCAATCGTATCTTTCCGGAAATAAAGTAAGTGCATGTGTTGGATACACTCTTCAGGCTGGACTGATTCCAACCTGACCATCAACCCTACCCTCGGTAGTACCAATGAGCTTCCAGAATATTTTTATAATTATTATCTTTTTCCATGCTATGAATGTCATAGCACCATCTAAAACAAAAACTTTGCTTCATCACCTATATTTTACAGTTGTACCACTTTTTAGGCACCACGACAATATAAGGAGCCCTATTTTATTTGGATCATTTTAAAACCTTCTCATTACTGTGGTTATTACCCTAGTCATAGTTTTAAATCCAGAGGTATACCAGCAGCTGTACCATCTATTCACTAAAAAAGCACAAGATATGCCTTGAAAAATCCATATATTGCCAACATCAGCTCAAATGTACAAAGCAAAGAAAGGTCACAAAACTACCACCACGCTCGCTGTCAAACGAAAACATTATCATTTGGGGAAGACTTGTTATGTAGTTAAAGTATAAACATAGTTTTTTCTCATAGGTGTCTACCAATACCTCGTCCTGATGATGACCCCGGTGGATTCATCCAGTTAGGGGGTTGAAGCATCGACTTGTTCTTGTTGCCCACCTGCTACATATATTGAAGGATACTGGACTTTAATCTTACAGCTTGACTGGGCCTGAATCCCAGGATCCCTTAATCCTTGTGGCTGTGGCACTCTGCAGATTGCTGTATTTTTTGTACAATATTTTTTAAATAATTTGTGTACATTTTGTATATGTTGTATATAATTGTTCTGTGTCATGACTCACAAGGTATCACTTATTCACTGTCCCAGTATTGGACCACCTCTTTGTCATTTTCTTCTGAGTTGCAATATATGGATTTTTCAATACGATATATGTAATTGTGCTTTTTTGGAAGGTTGTGGTTGACAGGCGATAGATCAACACCATTTCCATGCTTTAGCTTTTCAGAGGCGCTTTAAGCTTGAGTTCCCAGTAGAACATTTTGTTTGAACGGCTGTACTACCCTAGGGACCATAGGGTGCCCCTTGTGTTGTTTGGCATCTATTCACTAAAGAGATGGAGAATTTGAAGCGATAAGTTATCACCTTTGTATCAGTTCCACTTATTTGGCCCATAATGGCACACAAGGATCCTCCCAGTGCGAAAATAGAACATATTTCATCCATATTGACTGACAGACAGAAGGTAGCTATGGCAAAGCAGCTTAGGCTGAACTAGGAGACATGCAAAGCTCCTACTATACCACTTATATCATATGCACAATATCATAAGAAAACACAATACACAGAGTTACTAAAAATAAGGTACTTTATTTTTATGACAATATGCCACAAGTATCTCAGTGAGTACCCTCAGTAAGAAAGTAAGTAATAGACACAAGTTATATGTACACAAACCAAAATCATGTAATTAAGAGTCAGAAAAGTAATGCAAACAGTGTAGAATTACAATAGGTTGCCGATAGGTGAACATAGGTCTGGGGGCAACACAAACCATATACTCCAAAAGTGGAATGCGAATCACGAATGTACTCCAGACATATGGGAGCTTGTAGAGGGTCGCTGGTACTGTAAGAAAACAGTCAGGGTGTCCAAGATACCCCACCCCAAGACCCTGAAAAGTAGAAGTAAAGAACACCTACTACCCCAAGAGAGCACAATAGTCGTGATAGGGGGGGTTCTGCAAGAACAACACCAGCAGTGCACTGGCAACAGATTTCCGGATCTGAGTACCTGCAAGGCAAGGGGACCAAGTCCAATAGTCGCAACAGTGTCCAGGGGGGGCAGGA
Source organism: Pleurodeles waltl (assembly GCF_031143425.1). Taxonomy (NCBI): domain Eukaryota; kingdom Metazoa; phylum Chordata; class Amphibia; order Caudata; family Salamandridae; genus Pleurodeles; species Pleurodeles waltl. The sequence goes on from NC_090437.1 coordinate 838,136,178, forward strand.
GCCCAGGAAACCGCAGATGAAGGTGCAACGAAGCTGCCTCCGGATGGAAGAAGCTTTGAATTCTGCAAGAACGAAGAGAACTAGGAACTTCTCCTTTGGAAGACAGATGTCCCATGTCGCGATGAAGCTTGCAGAGGTGTTCCCACGCCGCAAACAAGCCTTGCTAGCTGCAAGGCTCACGGTAGAGGTTTTTGGGTGCTGCTGAGGACCAGGAAGGACCAGGATGTCGCCTTTTGGAGGAGGAGACAGAGGGGGCACTCAGCAACTCAGAGAGCCCTCACAGAAGCAGGCAGCACCTGCAGAAGTACCCCAACAGGCACTTAGAAGATTAGTGAACCAGTGTCCACGCGAAGTTACAAAAGAGGGTCCCACGACGTCGAAGGCCAACTCAGCGGGTTGTGCACTGCAGGACGGAGTGCTGGGGACCCAGGCTAGGCAGCTGCAAATCACGCAGTACACAGCTTTGCAGTCTAGTGTGGGGAGGCAAGGACTTACCTCCACCAAACTTGGACTGAAGAGTCACTGGACTGTGGGAGTCACTTGGACTGAGTTGCTATGTTCCAGGGACCACGCTTGTCAGGATGAGAGGGGACCCAGAGGACCAGTGATGCAGTCTTTTGGTGCCTGCGTTAGCAGGGGGAAGATTCCGTCGACCCTCAGGAGATTTCTTCTGTGCTTCTGGTGCAGGGTGAAGGCAGGTGACCACCAGAGCATGCACCACCAGGAAACAGTTGAGAAAGCCGCCAGGATTAGGTGCTACAATGTTCCTGGTAGTCGTCTTGCTACTTTGTTGCGGTTTTGCAGGCGTCCTGGAGGAGTCAGCAGTCGATCCTTGGTAGAAGTCAAAGAGGGAGATGCAGAGGAACTCTGGTGAGCTCTTGCATTCGTTATCTGAAGAATTCCCCAAAGCAGAGACCCTAAATAGCCAGAAAAGGAGCTTTGGCTACCAAGAAAGGAGGACTGGCTACCAAGACAGGTAAGAGCCTATTAGAAGGAGTCTCTGACGTCACCTGCTGGCACTGGCCACTCAGAGCAGTCTAGTGTGCCCCCAACACCTCTGTTTCCAAGATGGCAGATGTCTGGGACACACTGGAGGAGCTCTGGGCACCGCCCCTGGGAGGTACTGGTCAGGGGAGTGGTCACTCCCCTTTCCTTTGTCCAGTTTCGCACCAGAGCAGGGCTGGGGGATCCCTGAACCGGCATAGACTGGCTTATGCAGAGATGGGCACCATCTGTGCCCATCAAAGCATTTCCAGAGGCTGGGGGACGCTACTCCTCCCCAGCCCTTCACACCTATTTCCAAAGGGAGAGGGTGTAACACCCTCTCTCAGAGGAAATCCTTTGTTCTGCCTTCCTGGGCCAGGGCTGCCTGGACCCCAGGAGGGCAGAAACCTGTCTGAGGGGTTGGCAGCATCAGCAGCTGCAGTGGAAACCCCGGAAAGGCAGTTTGGCAGTACCCGGGTTCTGTGCTAGAGACCCGGGGGATCATGGAATTGTCACCCCAATACCAGAATGGTATTGGGGTGACAATTCCATGATCTTAGACATGTTACATGGCCATGTTCGGAGTTACTATTGTGAAGCTATACATAGGTAGTGACCTATGTATAGTGCACGCGTGTAATGGTGTCCCGCACTCACAAACTCCAGGGACTTTGCCCTGAACAATGTGGATGCACCTTGGCTAGTGCCAGGGTGCCCACACACTAAGTAACTTGTCACCCAACCTTCACTAAGTGAAGGTTAGACATATAGGTGACTTATAAGTTATTTATGTGCAGTGGTAAATGGCTGTGACATAACGTGGACGGTATTTCACTCAGGCTGCAGTGGCAGGCCTGTGTAAGAATTGTCAGAGCTCCCTATGGGTGGTAAAAGAAATGCTGCAGCCCATAGGGATCTCCTGGAACCCCAATACACTGGGTACCTCAGTACCATATACAAGGGAATTATATGGGTGTACCAGTATGCCAATGTCAATTGGTAAATTTAGTCACTAGCCTGCAGTGACAAATTTGGAAAGCAGAGAGAGCATAAACACTGAGGTTCTGGTTAGCAGAGCCTCAGTGATACAGTTAGGCACCACACAGGGGACACATACAGGGCACATACTATGAGCACTGGGGCCCGGCTTGGCAGGGTCCCAATGACACAAGGGCTAAAACAACATATGTACAGTGAAATATGGGGGTAACATGCCAGGCAAGATGGTACTTTCCTACACAACCCCCCCCCAAACGAAGGACAATAAGACTAGCCATGACCTGATGAATCTTCATTGTCTAAGTGTAAATATCTGGAGAGTCCATCTGCATTGGAGTGGGTACTCCCAGGTCTATGTTCCACTGTATAGTCTATTCCCTGTAGAGATATGGACCACCTCAACAATTTAGGGTTTTCACCTTTCATTTGTTTTAGCCAAAGTAGAGGTTTGTGGTCTGTCTGAACAATAAAGTGAGTGCCAAACAGGTATGGCCTCAACGTTTTCAGTGCCCAGACCACAGCAAAGGCCTCCCTCTCTATGGCAGACCAACGCTTTTCTCTAGGGGTCGACCTACTGCTGAGAAAAGCAACTGGTTGATCCTCGCCCTCAGAATTCAGTTGTGATAAGGCTGCCCCTACCCCTAATTCAGATGCATCAGTTTGAACAATTAATTTCTTGGAGTAACATGGGCTTTTTAGGACAGGTGCAAAGCACATGGTCTGTTTGAGCTCCTCAAAAGCTTTCTGACAGCTAGCTGTCCATAGCACCTTCTTAGGCATTTTCTTACTTGTGAGATCATTAAAAGGGGCTGCTATGGAGCCATAATTTTGAATGAATCTCCTGTAGTACCCTGTGAGGCCTAAAAAGGCTCTCACCTGGGTCTGAGTTGTAGGGGGAACCCAATCCATGATTGTCTCGATTTTCCCCTGTAGGGGTGCAATCTGTTCTCCATCTACCAGATGGCCCAGATAAACCACTTTCCTCTGCCATATCTGGCACTTTGAGGCCTTGATAGTGAGGCTTGCCTTTTGCAGGGCCTCCAAAACTTTTCAAAGGTGAACCAGGTGTCATCCCAGGTTGAGCTAAATACAGCAATATCATCAAGCTATGCTGCACTGAAAGCTTCCAACCCTTGTTCACCAACCTCTGAAAAGTGGCAGGTGCATTTTTCTAACCAAAGGGCATCACTGTGAATTGGAAGTGCTCTCCTATAGTTGAAAATGCAGTCTTTGGTTTAGCATCTTCTGCCAATCTGATCTGCCAATTCCCTGCAGTCAGATCAAAAGTGCTAAGATACTTGGCAGATGCCAGTGTATCAATGAGCTCATCTGCCCTGGGTATATGGTGAGCTTCCGTTTTTGTTACCTGATTGAGACCTCTGTATTCTACACAAAACCTCATCTCCCTCTTTCCATCTTAGATGTGAGGTTTTGGTGCAAGCACCACTGGGCTAGCCCATGGGCTTTCAGAAGGTTCAATCACTCCCAGATCCAACATTTTCTGCACCTTTTGTTTAATGCAGTCTCTGACATGGTCAGGCTGCCTATACATTTTAGTTTTGGCAGACAGGCTGTCTTCAGTATCAATTGTGTGTTCGCACCAGGATGTTGTACCTGGCACAATTGAAATAGGTCAGAAAATTGTCCTAGGAGATTGATGCAGTTGTCTTTCTGTTCTGCAGTCAGACAATCTGCTAAAACTACTCCCTCCACTAAGGCATCTGCTTCAGTGGTGGAAAAGAGATCAGGGAGAGGCTCACTCTCTTCTTCCTGTCCCTCATCTGTTGCCATGAGCAGGGTGAGATCAGCCCTGTCATAGTAGGGTTTTAGGCGGTTGACATGAATCACCCTAAGGGGACTCCTGGCAGTGCCGAGGCCTACCAAATAGGTAACCTAACCCTTCTTCTCAGCAATTAGATGGGGTCCACTCCATTTGTCTTGGAGTGCTCTTGGGGCCACAGGCTCCAATACCCACACCTTCTTTCCTGGTTGGTACTGGATCAGAACAGCCTTCTGGTCATGCCATTGCTTTTGCAGCTCCTGGCTGGCCTGAAGGTTTTTACTGGCCTTTTTCATGTACTCAGCCATTCTGGATCTTAGGCCAAGTACATAATCCACTATGGTGGTCATTACAACCCTGGCAGTCGGTGTTAAAGCATCGGTAAGACCACCAACAGGCCGGTGGGAAAAAAATTGGAATTACGACCATGGCGGAAACCGCCAACAAAGACAGCCACTTTAACACTCCGACCACCAAGGCGGAACAAACAAACAGCGCGGCGGTCACCGCCAACAGACAGGCGGAAGACAATGTACCACCCACACTATTATGACAGGCCAATCCTCCACCTTTTCTGGGGCGGATTCACCGCAGATAAAAACACGGCAGAAACAGGAATCCTGAAGGAAAAACGCTCACCTCTACACACCCCACGAGGAACGAGGACGCCATGGAACCAGAGCTCCACATTTTCCCTGCCTTTATCTTCTTGCTCCTCTACCAGGAGCACGAACGCTGGCGGCGAAGACCACAGTGAGTACTGCACCTACGACACAGGGGAGGGGGGAGGCAAAAAACAGGGAGACACACACGCAACACCCCCACCCTCACCCACAACAACACACAAACAATGCATATCAATACATCACAGTTACACCCCACAAACCCCCCGGAAGAATGCAAAGACAATAGAAAATGAGTGTAACCATTGTAATATATTAAAAGCAAGTAGGCAGAAATATATATATACACCATGTACATAATATATACCAAGCATAGTAGTCCAGGTAGTTTTCTAAGAAAGTCCGTGGAACACTGGGACCACATGGTATGGGCGAGGCCCACACAAGATCCCCGACCATGACGGAGAGAACACTGCAGGGGCATCAGACAGCAACTAAACAGGCACCTCAGGGGGAGGGAAAGGGGGGCACCTCAGCCGGATGAGTGCACAACGCCAAATCCACGAGGGGGCCACATGCTCACTGTTACATCCTGGGGAGTGCAAAGCCACAGTCTCTCAAGTCTCTACAGTGGGTGGTTTGCCCACTGTTCCATCCTGGGGAGTGCAAAGCCACAGTCTCTCAAGTCTCTACAGTGGGTGGGTTGCCCACTGTTCCATCCTGGGGAGTGCAAAGCCACAGTCTCTCAAGTCTCTACAGTGGGTGGGTTGCCCACTGTTCCATCCTGGGGAGTGCAAAGCCACAGTCTCTCAAGTGGATGCCTTCTCCACTGGTTCTGGTGGGGGCTTTGTGCCCAGAGTGCTTCATCCTGCTAAGGACAGAGGGAGTGGATGCCTTTCTCCACTGGTTCTGGAGGGGGCTTTGTGCCCAGAGTGCTTCATCCTGCTAAGGACAGAGGGAGGGGATGCCTTTCTCCACTGGTTCTGGATGGGGCTTTTGTGCCCAGAGTGCTTCATCCTTCTAAGGACAGAGGGAGTGGATGTATCTCTCCACTGGTTCTGGAGGGGGCTTTGTGCCCAGCGTGCTTCATCCTGCTAAGGACAGAGGGAGTGGATGTATCTCTCCACTGGTTCTGGAGGGGGGCTTTGTGCCCAGAGTGCTTCATTCACCCCGTGACGGACTCAGTTGCGTCAGTGCCCTTGCCGCTCATGGGCCAGCGGTGCTTGAGATGGCGGTGCCCTGTGCAGCGGTGCTTGAGATGGCGGTCTCCATTGCAGGGTCTCAGCTGCTGGCAGTCCTTCAGGGCCCAACGGGGCCTTTGCTGGCGGCCCTTCATGCCCCAACGGGGCTTTTGCTTGCGGTCCTTCATGGCCGAACGGGGCTTTTGCTGGTGGTTCTTCATGGCCCAACGGGGCTTTTGCTGGCGTTCCTTCATGGCCCCACAGGGCTTTTGCTGGCGGTCCTTCATGGCAAACGGGGCCTTTGCTGGCGATCCTTCATGACCCAACGGGGCCTTTGCTGGCGGTCCTTCATGGCCCAACGGGGCTTGTGCTGGCGGTCTTGTCCTGGGCAGCTGGGCTTGTGCTGGCGGACTTGTCCTGGCCAGTTGGGCTGGTGCTGGTGGTGGCCTCCTGGGCAGCTGGGCTGGTGCTGGCAGTGGCCTCTTGGGCAGCGGGGATGATGGCGGTCTTCTCCACTGTGCTGCTCTTCCCAGACTTGCCGGGTTTCTTGTGGCCTTTCCCCACCTTGGAAGGTGTCACAGCTGACTCCACACTCCCACCGGGATCCCTGGGAGCGGCTTTGGTGGCTGGAGTCTTCCCCCTCTCCCACCGGGTATTGGCCAACTTCTGATGCTTCACAGGGGGGGACTGTCTGTGCTGTGGCTCCGTGCCACACTGGATGCCCTGGTGACCTGTGCACTCCAGATTCCAGTGACTACAGGCACCACTGGTCCCGGAGAGTTTGTGGCTGAGGTGCTAGTTCGGGACCTAAGAGACGGACGGGGTGGGGGAGGGGAGGGAAAGAGGTCAAGGCTGGCCAGGAAAAGTTTCTTAGGAACACTGGGACGGGTAGCTGGAGGGGGTTTGGGAGTGGAGGAAGATGTGGTGGTTGTAGGAGGTGTACGTTTGGTGACTTTGGGTGAAGGTGCATACGCTGGAGACTGTCGTGAGGTGGATGGCGTTGGGTGGGTGTGTGCCTGCGTTTGTGAATCTTGGGAGGGGGCATCACAGACTGTCAACACCAGAGCAGTACGCGCTCTATTGGCGACAAAAATGCAAAAACCCAGCACTCTCAAAACAACTTAATTTATGCATTGTGCTGATATGTTGTGGTTCAACCTTTTGCATTGCAGAGTTCAATCCTGAAAACGAATTTTTAATATGCTTACAAATACTGTTCCTTTGCAATGTATTGCTGCAGGTTTTCAGAGTGTGTTTACAGATTACTTGCACGCTACCATTTCTTGACATTTATATGGTAGTTTACAAATAGGCAAGACGCGCAATTTGTTTCATAAAGGTCTGACTTTGTTATTCATTGCGTGCTACCATTTCTTGACATTGGCATGGTGGCTTTAAGAATCGGCAAGACGCACAATTCGTTTTATGGTGTTTAAACATTGTTGTCCATTGTGCGCTACTATTTCTTGACATTTACATGATGTTTTACGAATTGGCAAGACGCGCAACTCATTTCATGAGGATTTAACTTTGTTGTTTATTGCGCGCTACCATTTCTTGACATTTACATGGTGGCTTAAGAATCGGCAATAGAAGTGCGATTTGTTTCATTGTACTTTGATCTTGTTATTTATTGTGAGCTGTTATTTCTTGACATTTACATTGTGTTTTACGAATCGGCAAGACGCGCGATTCAATTAATGATGATTTGACTTTGATATTCATTGCGTGCTACCATTTCTTGGTATTTTACATGGTTACACTCGAATCGGCAAGACGCACGATTCTCTCCTCGAGTTTAATTCATTTTGTTTATTGTATGCCACTATTCTAAGATATTTATTATATAATATTCGAGTTGACAAGTTATGTGATTTGTTTCCTGAATCCATATTGTGTTATTCATGGTGCACAATCCTTTTATGGTGTTTAATATATATATATATATATATATATATATATATTTATATATATATATATATATATATATATCTGCAATATGCGCAATTTGTGTTGAAACATTTTAAGAGTACACAGAAGGCCAGAGTTTCTAGATGCAATATTGTATGGTCCTAGTATACATTCTCAAAACAGAATTTATATGACTGGTTTAAAATTTAGTCAGAATGTTTTTCTGATTCTCATGTAAAGGAAAGTACTTGAATAAGAAAGTTTTCATTTAATTCATCTTTATTCCCCTACAGGTATCCGGCCATCTTGAAACTTAGTCATTTTAAACTTAACTCTTAGATTGTTCATGTTTTCAGAGTGACTAGGCTTAGAATCATAGTCTAGTATTGATTTAAGGAGATATAATTTTCTTATTGTGTGTTCTAACCTTTTTCTTACTACAGGTCTCCTTCCCAGCTGTTCCCTTCCTAATCCCCTCTTCCCCTCTTGAACTCTCTCAATTTCTGTGATTTATCTATCAGAGTCTTGGAGCTGTTCAGTGGTGGACATGTTGGGAACGTGCACAGACCCCGAGGATCTGGTGACTCTGACACAGACACACTGGGAGAGGACACAGGGGACGTGTGAATGGTAGTGGGGGTGGTGACTGCACGTGATCTGGGTGTGGTGGTGGGTGTGTTGGAGAGGGACGTAGTGGCTGTAGATGTAGTGCACGCAGGTGTGAGTATAGACGTCACTGGGAGGGAGGAGGGAGACGAGGAGGAGGGGGACACAGTGGAGGCAGTGGATGTTGGTGTGTCTGCATGTGTGTGATGCTTGCGTGAATGCCTGTGGGATGTGTGGTGCTTATGTTTGCCTGAGCTACCCTTGGGTGTTGAGGTGTGTGCATGTTGGTCTGTAGGTGTGCTTGGGATAGGCTGCGGTACAGGGGATTGGGTCGGGGTGGAGGAAGTTGGAGGGGGGAGGCTAGAGACGGGGACAATGGCTGCCATCAGTGCTGAGGCCAGAGTCTGAAAAGCTCGGTGAAGGGCCGCCTGACCAGAATGAATGCCCTCCATGAATGCATTTGTTTGTTGCAACTGCCTCTCTACACCCTGGATGGCATTCAAAATGGTAGACTGCCCAACAGTGAGGGACCTGAGGAGGTCAAGGGCCTCCTCACTGAGGGCAGCAGGGGTGACTGGGGCAGGGGCTGAGGTGCCTGGGACGAAGATGATGCCCACCCTCCTGGGTGAGCGGGTACGGGGCAAAGGCTGAGGGGCTGCTGGGAGGGCGGTGCAGGTGGGGGGGGCGGCTGTACCTGTAGATGCGGGGGGCACAGATGTTGCCGCCACCACAAGGGAGCTCCCATCTGAGGACGAGTCCGTGTCGCTGGTGTCAGCTCCTGTCCCCGCCGTGGAGCTCCCTCACCCTCCGTCCCACTGGTGAATTCAGACTCCGTAGTGTCGCCCTCCAGGGCCATGTGAGATGCAGCTCCCTCATGCTCCGGTGCCACTGCTCCTCCGCCTGATGATGCTAATGCACACAAGAACAGGGAGACCACAAAAAGGGGGGGGAAGACAGAAGAAAGACATGTTGAGTGCATGCATTACCACTACCGTTGGCAGACACAACAGACACAGAAGCCCCTGCACTACGCCACGCTCTTGGGCTCCACTGTTCAATTCCTGGGAAATGGCCGACAAGGCTATGGACGACATCTGCACACATAGATGACACAGGGGCATGACTAGGTGTACTTGGCACTCTACAGAGGTGGGCTGGGGTGCCACATGGCCTGCCTTACAGAGGGGCCTTGCCTATAGAACTCGCCCTGGCCTAGGGAAACCCACAGCCCACCTCCTCCACCCACACACCTTCACTGCACGCAAAGTCAGCAGAATGAGATTGTACTCACCCCCTTGTGTCTGCTGTGATGCCCTCAAGCGCCCATCCAACTCCGGGTAGGCCACCGCCAGGATCCGGAACATCAGGGGGGTCATGGTGCGACGGGCACCCCCCACATGTTGGGAGGCCATCGCCAGCTGAGCCTCCGCCGTCTTCTTGCTCCAGCGGCGAATGTCCTTCCATCTTTTCCGGCAGTGGGTGCTCCATCTGTGGTAGACCCCCAGGGTCCGGACGTCCTTGGCGATGGCACGCCAAATATCTTTTTTCTGGTGGGCACTAACCTACATGAAATGTACAGGGGAAAAAGATAAGTTATTACCAACTGCACCGTCAAAGTGATTGGCCCCCATCCCTACCCTTGCCATGTGGCACATGCATTCACCATCTTTCATGCACGCAGCACTCTCCCCCCTTCCTTCTTACATCCAGCCCTCTCCACACAGTCATAGCCCATACAACATGCTCCCTGTGTACAGACCTGTTTGTCTGGAGGACCATAGAGTAGCGTGTACTGGGGGAGGACCCCATCCACGAGCTTCTTCAACTCCTCTGATGTGAAGGCAGGGGCTCTTTCCCCAGACACTCGAGCTATTGTCTCTTCCAGACTGAAGTCACAGCAGCACTTGCAGTGTAGGTCCTCTCCTGTCGAAGATCAGGTATTGAGTGATTGAACAGATAGAAAATGGCAGTCACATCCACGGCAGTGCGTACCGTCACCGCCGGCGCACATCGTCATTGGCTCCTGGGACCCATAGGGTCCAATGTTAACCAATGCAGCATTGCGCTGCGGTCTTCGTCCGCCTACCGAAACGGTGTACAACGCCAGCGCAGTTGCCTCACATCCCATTGTCCCACTTTACAGGTCAGGCAGCCGCCATTTCAGGGGCCCACATGGCTTCATTTCCAACTGCATCACATATACCTAGACTCAACAGACATACAGGCCACCTTTTGTGTATGATTGGTGTTCTGTGTAAACTGTGGGTACGTCCCTCTGAGTTGTTTGACTCTGTGCTCACTGTTGTCCTTCATAGGCACCGTCCACTGGGACATGTGGGAGATGGCGGCATCCTCCGGTGTACCGACTGTTGGTGGACCTGTCGACAATGGAGAAGCGACATGTCATAATCATACAGGCTTGACCGTGCCACAATCCAGGAACTGTGTACCCAGTTGGAGCCAGACCTGATGTCAGCAATCCGCCATCCCACAGGAATCCCCGTTCAAGTGCAGGTGCTGTCAATGCTCCATTTCCTTGCAAGTGGGTAATTTCAAACAACAGTGGCCATAGCATCAGGGATGTCCCAGCCTATGTTTTCCAACGTATTGTCCAGAGTGTTGTCTGCCCTTCTGAAACACATGCAGAGCTACATCGTTTTCCCTCAGGTGGAGGATTTGCCTACCGTGAAAGGTGATTTCTATGCCCTGGGACATATCCCCAACATCATAGGTGCCATTGATGGGACCCATCTGGCTTTGGTCCCCCCCCGCAGGAGTGAACAGGTGTACAGAAACCGGAAGAGTTATCATTCGATGAATGTACAGATGGTATGTTTGGCAGACCAGTGCATCTCCCATGTGAATGCTAAGTTCCCTGGATCAGTGCATGGCGCCTACATCCTGCGGAATATCAGCATCCCTTATGTGATGGGTCAACTCCAGAGGCACCGTGTGTGGCTATTAGGTGAGCACCTGGAAGCAAGACAGTGGGAATGGTTGTCTGGGTCTGGTGTTACCCTACAGGTTAGTGTGTGTCTAATACTTGTCCCTCGCCATTTGCAGGTGATTCTGGTTACCCCAACCTGTCATGGCTACTGACCCCAGTGAGGAATCGCTGGACAAGGGCAGAGGAACGCTACAATGAGGCACATGGGCGAACTAGGAGGGTGATCGAGCGGACCTTCGGCCTCCTGAAGGCCAGGTTCGGGTGCCTTCAAATGACAGGTGGATCCCTATTCTACTCACCAAAGAAGGTGTGCCAGATCATCGTGGCCTGCTGTATGCTTCACAACTTGGCATTGCGATGACAGGTGCCTTTTCTGCAGGAGGATGGTCCAGATGGCGGTGTTGTTGCAGCTGTGGAGCCTGTGGATAGTGAAGACGAGGAAGCAGAGGAAGAAGACATGAACAACAGGGACTCAGAGATCCAGCAATATTTCCAGTGAGACACAGGTAAGAGTACAGACCTGCCTACTACATGTACTTAAACACTGCTACCTCTCTACTGTCTGTCCTTTTCACCTAGTGTATGGTCACTGAGTTGTCACTTTCCCTTACGATTTCACAGATGTGGGTCCCACTGTGTGACATCTGCTTTGATTCCTCATGGACTTGAGCTGTGTGACATAGGTATGTTGACATTACTATTGAAAGAGCATATTTTGTCACTTTAATTGCTAATACACTATTTCGAAATCACAGACTGCAGATTGTTTTGTGTTTTAAGTGTATTTATTTAAGTGCTCAATATTGGAGGGGGTGGTGAAATGGTGAGGAGTGATGGCGGGGGAATGTCCATGGCAGAGTCCAGTCTATTAGTCCCACAGGTGCATTGCCCAAATCGGCATAGGAAATGGAGCTGGGGCAGTTTTAGTATGGACAGGGTGACAAAGTGCGACAGTAGGATGACAATCAGGGTGGTCTCATTTCTTGGCGGGGATCTTGGCATCGTGCTCTGTCTTTGTCCTAGATTTTAGGGACCGTTTGCAGAGTGGTTCTCCCTCTGCAGGGGGTGGGGTGCTGGTGTGGTGGTCCTGTGGCGGGGTGTCCTGTCCACTAGCGCCGGCGGAGGTGGTGGGCAGTTCATTGTCCATGGTAGTGTCAGGGGCCCCTTGTAATGCCACAGTGTCCCTCCTGGTGTTGAGTACTTCCTTCAGCACCCCTACAATGGTGCCCAGGGTGGAGCTGATGGTTCTGAGTTCCTCCCTGAAGCCCATATACTGTTCCTCCTGCAGGCGCTGGGTCTCCTGAAACTTGGCCAGTACCGTTGCCATCGTCTCCTGGGAGTGGTGGAAGGCTCCCATGATGGAGGAGAGGGCCTCGTGGAGAGTGTGTTCCCTTGGCCGGTCCGCCCCCTGTCGCACAGCAGACCTCCCAGTTCCCCTGTGTTCCTGGGCCTCTGTCCCCTGGACCGTGTGCCCACTGCCACTGCCCCCAGGTCCCTGTTGTTGTTGGGGTGGTGGGTTATCCTGGGTTCCCTGTAGTGGTGGACACACAGCTGATTGACGTGTCCTGGGGACGGAGGTATGGGCCCGCTAGGTGTGGTGCTGTGCTGGTGTTTCCAGAGGGGGGAAGGTCTGTGGTGGCCTGTGACTGGGTGAGGGGAACCGACTGTCCCGAGGTCCCCGATGGGCCAGGCTGGTCATCTAGATCCAGTTGGACAGAGGTGCTGTCATCACTGTGGGCCTCTTCTGTTGGTGGTGTGGACATGTGTGGACCCTCCTGTCCGGTGACATTGGGTAGGGGTCCTGCAGGGGTATAAAAGGATGGTTATTACATCTGTGTGTGTCATGGTGTGCAATGGGTGAGTGAGCGTGTACCCCAGTGCTTGCATTCCTGTGTGGGAGCTTGTGTGATGATGGTTTAGGGGGTTGTATGGATATGTGCAGTGGGCATGCTTTAGTGATGTGTGTCCATGCTCTGTTGTTGCATGCAGGGCTTGGTGTTGGGATGGGTGTTTTGTGATGGTGGTACATATGTGAGGAGTTGGGGTGCTGGGGGTGAGGGTGGGGGGTGTGATAGCATGCAGGTAGGGTGGGGTATGTAATAGTTAAGATTTGACTTACCATAGTCCATCCCTCTGCCTACTCCTACGAGGCCCTCAGGATGCAGAATCGCCAAGACCTGCTCCTCCCATGTTGTTAGTTGTGGGTGAGGAGGTGGGGGTCCGCCGCCAGTCCGCTGAACCGCCAGGTGGTGTCTTGAGACCACGGAACGCACCTTCCCCCGTAGGTCGTTCCACCTCTTCCTGATGTCCTCCCGATTTCTTGGGTGCTGTCCCACTGCGTTGACCCTGTCCACTATTCTTCGCCATAGCTCCATCTTCCTTGCAGTGGAGGTGTGCTGCACCTGTGCTCCGAATAGCTGTGGTTCTACCCGGACGATTTCCTCCACCATGACCCTGAGCTCCTCCTCGGAGAACCTGGGCTGTCTTTGCCGTGCCATGGGGTGGTGTAGGTGATGTGTGGGGTGGATTGCGTGGTGATCAGTGTGCTGCTATGTAGTGGTGTGTTGTGTGAGGTGCGTGGAAGTTGTGTGGGTGATGGTATTGTGTGCCTTTGGATGCTGTTGTTCTTGCTGGTGGTGTCTCTCTCTGGCCTTCTTTCAGATTTTTTTGGTCGTAGGGGTTTGTGGGTGATGTGGGTGTGTGTTTTATATTGTACTGGGTGTGTGGGAGTGGTGTGTGTATGTGTATCAGGTGTGTGTATTTCGAATTGTCCAATGTGGCAGTGTTTTGGAAATGTGTGTGTATTTTGAGCGCGGCGGTGTGTACCGCCAATGGAATACCGCGGTTGAAAGACCGCCGCGTGGATTCGTGTGCTGTGATAGTGTGGGCGTATTTCTGTTGGCGTCACTGTGTCGGTTTTGTTTTCGCCAGTTTATCACTGACCTTTGGTGTGGCGGACTAGTGTAGGTGTCTGAATTTTGGCGGATTCCGAAATGTGGGTCATAATAACTGTGGCGGTTTTCCGCACGGGTTTGTTGGCGGTCTTCTGCACGGCGGTAAGCGGCTTTTACCACCAATGTTGTAATGACCGCCTATGTCCTGTTTAGGAGCTTTTAAAGGTTGTTCCCAACCCTCCTTCACAAGAGTGAGTGGACCTCTTACAAGGTGCCCAAAGAGGAGTTCAAAGTGGCTGAAGCCCACTCCTTTCTGGGTTACCTCCCTGTAAGCAAAAAGGAGGCAAGGTAACAGGACATCCCATCTCCTCCTGAGTTTTTCAGGGAGTCCCATTATCATACCTTTGAGAGTTTTATTAAACCTCTCTACCAGTCCGTTAGTCTGTGGATGGTAAGGGGTGGTGAACTTGTGGGTAACACCACTCCTTCCACATTGCTTTCAAGTATGCAGACATGCAGTTGCTATCCCTGTCTGATACTACCTCTTTAGGAAAACCCACCCTGGAAAAGTTTCCCAGGAGGGCCTTTGCCACTGCAGGAGCTGTAGTGGTCCTTAGAGGAATTGCTTCAGGATATCTTGTGGCATGGTCCACAACCACCAAGATAAGCCCATTGCCTGAAGCAGTAGGAGGGTCTAGGGGGCCAACTATGTCAACCCCTACCCTTTCAAAGGGCACCCCAACCACTGGAAGTAGAATTAGAGGGGCCTTTGGAGTGCCACCAGTCTTGCCACTGGCTTGGCAGGTCACACAAGACTTGTAAAAATCTTTGGTGTCCTCTGACATCCTAGGCCAGTGAAACAAGGGGACCAGTCTTTCCCAAGTTTTAATCTGGCCCAAATGCCCAGCCAAAGGAATGTCATGTGCAAGACTTAGGAGAAACTCTCTGTACTGCAGGGGAATGACCACTCTCCTGGCTGCTCCAGGTTTTGGGTCCCTTGCCTCTGTGTACAAGAGGTTATCCTCCCAGTATACTCTATGGCTGTCACTGACATCCCCATTTTGTTGTTAGACAGCTTGCTGTCTGAGACCCTCTAATGTGGGACAGGTTTGCTGTGCCACACTCAGCTCTTCCCTGGCAGGCCCCCCTCCACCCAAAAACTCAGCAGTGTCTGCTGCCAGCTCATCTGGTGAAGGTTCTGCACAGGGAGGAAATTCCTCTTCCTCAGAAGGGGAATCTTCTGTAGAGGGAGGGATAGTGGGTAGGGATTTACCCTTTCTAGCCCTAGCTTTAGGGAGCACTTGGTCCATTGTTCCAGGATCCAAGTTACCCTGTCCTTTTTGCTTTTTGGCCTGAGCCCTGGTTAAAGCTAAAATATGCCCAGGAATGCCCAGCATTGCTGCATGGGCCTCCAACTCCACTTCTGCCCAACTGATGTCTCTAAATCATTCCCTAATAGAAAGTCTACGGGTAAATCTGAGGCAACCACAACTTTCTTTGGACCAGCAACCCCCTCCAGTTGAGATTCACAACAACCATGGGGTGGCTAAGAGTGTTGTCATGAGCGTCTGTCACTTAGTACTGCTGACCAAGTAGGTGTTGTTCAGGGTGGACCAGTTTCTCTATGACCATATGTCAAACTGGCTCCTATGTCCCTGTAGGCCTGAACCTCAACACCATTCATTAGGGGAAGTTGTTTGTACTTATCCATATTAAGGGGCCAGCAACCAATGTGGCCAAATCAATGGCACCTTCAGAGACTAAAACAGCCTCTGTGGTCTCCCTAACAAGACCAACCCCAACTACATTGCCAGTAGTGAGCCCAGCTACACCCTTGGATTGGCTATTAGTAGATTTCCCACCACCACTGCTATTACTAGGGGCACTAGAATTTGCAGCAGGGGTTGTGGTGGTGGGAGGTTTGGTGTTTTTCTTTGGACTACTGGAATCAGTTGCCCAATGGCCTTTGACTTTACACAAATAACACCAAGGCTTTTTAGGTTGATTATTGGAAGAGGATTTGGACCCACCACCCCCAGAGGATTTTTGTGGGCCTGATGAAGACTCAGTCTGTTTACGTTTGTCCCCACCATTGTCAGAAGACTTACCATCCTTCTTCTTGCCATCCTTGTCACCCCCTGTATGAACTGTTCTGTTCCCCCTTGTTCTGACCCAGTTGTCTGCCTTCTTTCCCAATTCTTGGGGAGAGGTCAGATCCGAGTCCACTAGGTATTGGTGCAACAAGTCAGACACACAGTTGTTCAGAATATGCTCTCTCAGAATAAGATTATACAGGCTTTCATAGTCAGATACCTTACTGCCATGTAACCACCCTTCCAAGGCCTTCACTGAACAGTCTACAAAATCTGTCCAGTCTTGAGAGGACTCTTTTCTGGTGTCTCTGAACTTAATCCTGTATTGTTCAGTGGTTAAGCCAAATCCATCCAGGAGTGCATCCTTCAATACTGTGTAATTGTTAGCTTCACTTTCTCTAACAGTAAGGAGCCTATCCCTACCCTTTCCAGTGAAAGATAGCCACAAAATAGCAGCCAACTGCCTTTGAGAGACCAACTGTACCATAGAGGCCCTGTCGAGTGCAGCAAACCACTTGTTGATGTCATCCCCCTCCTTGTAAGGGGGGACTATCTTGTGCAGATTCCTGGAATCATGCTCTCTAACAGGATTACTATCAGGAATACTGCTGCTGCCACCATGGGGTCCTAACCCCAACCTCTGTCTTTCCTTCTCAATGTCTAGGGATTCCCTATCTAACGTCAGCTGTTGCTGTTTAAGCTTCAGTTTGGTCTCTTCAACCCTCAACTTTTTGAGTTCCCTTTCTAACAAGTTATCCTCAGGTTGGGTGGGTTGGGAATGCTTTGACACAGATGACAAATTGGAAACTTCAGAGGGGGACCTGTCCCTAACTGTCTGGACCCTAGTAATCTGGCCTCTAGGAATAAAGGATCCCCTGCTGTGATGGGAACCTCTATCACTACCAGCATTACTAGGTGCCCTGCTAGGGGGCAGCCCCTTGTCAGAACCCTCCCCAGCTTCGTCAGGGGGTTCCTCTGAATCAGACTGGGAACTTTCTACTAACCTCTCATTGGATGGGCCAGACTGGTTCTGGTCATCCACCATAAGCATGTTAAACAGAAACTCTTTTGTAGGGTTGTTTCCTATAACTAAACTTCTATCTAAGCAGAGACTCCTTAAGCTCTTGTAATTCAAAATGTCTTAAGTAGCATTGACAGTTTTGAGAGTGGAATCTACCACAGACATGATAGTAAAAAGTTTAGAGATAGGGAGAAGAAAGAAATTGTTTTAGAACCTTTGAAAGCACAGAGAAAACAATGTTTTCTAACTTTTAGAAAATATTTAGAAGTTTTTAGAAACTTTGCAGAACTTTGTAAAACGTTTTAGGATAGAAAAGCAAACTTTTTTGGTTAGTGTACATACACTGAACTGTTTGGTATATGATTCTCTTATGAAAAGTACAAAATGACAAAGTGGTAAAGCAGTTGCAAGTACTTATCCTACCGCTGCACCACCAATGTAGGAGGCTGGCCTGGCTTGTAGTGGGTACACCTTGTGCCAGGTCCAGTGATCCCTTATTAGTAGAATAGAGGTGTTTCTAGCAGTTTAGACTGATAGAAGGTAGCTATGGCAAAGCAGCTTAGGCTGAACTAGGAGACATGCAAAGCTCCTACTATACCACTTATATCATATGCACAATATCATAAGAAAACACAATACACAGAGTTACTAAAAATAAAGGTACATTATTTTTATGACAATATGCCACAAGTATCTCAGTGAGTACCCTCAGTAAGAAGGTAAGTAATATACACAAGTTATATGTACACAAACCAAAATCAGGTAAGTAAGAGTCAGAAAAGTAATGCAAAAGTGTAGAATTGCAACAGGTTGCAATAGGTGAACATAGGTCTGGGGGCAACACAAACCATATACTCCAAAAGTGGAATGCGAATCACAAATGGACCCCAGACCTATGGGAGCTTGTAGAGGGTCGCTGGGACTGTAAGAAAACAGTCATGGTGTCCAAGATACCCCACCCCAAGACCCTGAAAAGTAGGAGTAAAGTGCACCTACTACCCTAAGAGAGCACAATAGTCGTGATGGGGGATTCTGCAAGAACAACAAACACCAGGAGTGCACTGGCAATGGATTTCCAGACCTGAAAACCTGCAAGGCAAGGGGAGCAAGTCCAATAGTCGCGACAGTGTCCGGGGGGGCAGGAGCCCAGGAAACCCCCGATGAAGGTGCAAGGAGGCTGCCTCCAGATGGAAGAAGCTTGGAATTCTGCAACAACGAAGAGGACTAGGAACTTCTCCTTTGGAAGACAGATGTCCCACGTTGCGATGAAGCTTGCAGAGGTATTCCCATGCAGAAATACCGCAAACAAGCCTTGCTAGCTGCAAGGCTCATGGTATAGGTTTTTGGGTGCTGCTGAGGACCAGGAAGGACCAGGATGTCGTCTTTTGGAGGAGGAGACAGAGGGGGCACTCAGCAACTCAGAGAGCCCTCACAGAAGCAGGCAGCACCCACAGAAGCACCCTAACAGGCACTTAGAAGATTAGTGAACCAGAGTCCACTCGAAGTTACAAAAGAGGGATCCACGACGTCAGAGGCCAACTCAGCGGGTTGTGCACTGCAGGACTGAGTGCTGGGGACCCAGGCTAGGCTGTGCACGAAGGAAATCATGGAAGAGTGCACAGAAGCCGGAGCAGCTGCAAATAACACAGTACACAGCTTTGCAGTCTAGTGTGGGGAGGCAAGGACTTACCTCCACCAAACTTGGACTGGACAGTCACTGGACTGTGGGAGTCACTTGGACAGAGTTGCTGTGTTCCAGGGACCACGCTCGTCAGGATGAGAGGGGACCCAGAGGACCAGTGATGCAGTCTCTTGGTGCCTGCGTTAGCAGGGGGAAGATTCCGTCGACCCTCTGGAGATTTCTTCCGTGCTTCTGCTGCAGGGTGAAGGCAGGCAACCCCCAGAGCATGCACTACCAGGAAACAGTCGAGAAAGCCGGCAGGATTAGGTGCTACAATGTTGCTGGTAGTCATCTTGCTACTTTGTTGCGGTTTTTCAGGTGTCCTGGAGCAGTCAGCGGTTGATCCTTGGTAGAAGTCGAAGACGGAGATGCAGAGGAACTCTGTTGAGCTCTTGCATTCGTTATCTGAAGAATTCCCCAAAGCAGAGACCCTAAATAGCCAGAAAAGGAGGTCTGGCTACCAAGAAAGGAGGATTGGCTACGACAGGTAAGAGCCTATCAGAAGGAGTCTCTGACGTCACCTGCTGGCACTGGCCACTCAGAGCAGTCCAGTGTGCCCCCAACACCTCTGTTTCCAAGATGGCAGAGGTCTGGGACACACTGGAGGAGCTCTGGGCACCTCCCCTGAGAGGTACTGGTCAGGGGAGTGGTCACTCCCGTTTCCTTTGTCCAGTTTCGTGCCAGAGCAGGGTGGGGGATCCCTGAACCGGTGTAGACTGGCTTATGCAGAAATGGGCACTATCTGTGCCCATCAAAGCATTTCCAGAGGCTGGGGGAGGCTACTTCAGCCCTTCACACCTATTTCCCAGGAGAGCAGAAACCTGTCTGAGGGGTTGGCAGCAGCTGCAGGGGAAACCCTGGAAAGGCAGTTTGGCAGTAACCGGGTTCTGTGCTAGAGACCCGGGGGATCATGGAATTGTCCCCCCAATACCAGAATGGTATTGGGGTGACAATTCCATGATCTTAGACATGTTACATGGCCATGTTCAGAGTTACCATTGTGACTCTATACATAGGTAGTGACCTATGTATAGTGCACTCGTGTAATGGTGTCCCCGCACTCACAAAGTCTGGGGAATTTGCCCTGAACGATGTGGGGGCACCTTGGCTAGTGCCAGGGTGCCCACACACTAAGTAACTTGGCACCCAACCTTCACTAAGTGAAGGCTAGATATATAGGTGACTTATAAGTTACTTATCTGCAGTGGTAAATTGCTGTGAAATAACGTGGACGTTATTTCATTCAGGCTGCAGTGGCAGGCCTGTGTAAGAATTGTCAGAGCTCCCTATGGGTGGCAAAAGAAATGCTGCAGCACATAGGGATCTCCTGGAACCCCAATACCCTGGGTACCTCAGTACCATATACAAGGGAATTATATGGGTGTACCAGTATGCCAATGTGAATTGGTAAATGTAGTCACTAGCCTGCAGTGACAAATGTGGAAAGCAGAGAGAGCATAAACACTGAGGTTCTGGTTAGCAGAGCCTCAGTGATACAGTTAGGCACCACACAGGGAACACATACAGGGCACATACTATGAGCACTGGGGCCCTGCCTGGCAGGGTCCCAGTGACACAAGGGCTAAAACAACATGCATACAGTGAAATATTGGGGTAACATGCCAGGCAAGATGGTACTTTCCTACACCATCTCAAGACAATTATTTTTTGCAGTTGTAATTGACTGTTTTTACAGTCCACTTCTCCTTGCTAAAACACGTCACCTGTTCGGGACAATCGTGCAATATCCAGACATTTCGGCCGTCATAAACGGATGATGAGAGTGCACTTCAGCATTGCCCATCTTCTTCAGTCCTTATCCTAAATCTTTCAATTCATTGTTGAAATTCGCCTCACTAAATCAGTGAAGCTAGATATAGTGTAACATAAATGGCTTCATCCAAAAACATTACTAAATTCCAAGTAAATGGAACATTAACATTTGGATTTGTGGAATAAATTGGTTGAAAAGAATGGCTATTTCTACTATAGTATTATATCAGCACGTGTATCAACTTATACAGTTTCGGAGCGGAACAAAATCAAAAACATATACAGTATCCATGTCCAATGAATAAGAATATGTTTATGAACCCTCACAGAGGAAGATAATATCTCTTTAGTCATTTGTTACATTAGGCTGAGACATTCTAGAAATCTGTCCAGTTTGTTAATTCCAATTACGTCATAGCAGTACTGGATCAACACTGAACACATTTTGAGGCAGAATCATGCCTTCATGTGTAAAAAACGAAATGTAATATTAACAAAATAAGCAATTTGTAATATCGGTTAAGTATAGAAAATAGCATAAAATGACATCATGATGTGAAAGAAAATAGCATAAAAAGATACCATGATATGGAAGAAAACATGTTTTCATAGACTACTTCATAATAATCTCTTAAGGTGATCAACACCAAACATCCAAACATCTATCCACGTGCATTTGGAAAATGCCCCATCCTTAAGTTATTTATTTCCACCTTCATATTTCTTCTTCTAGCTTACTGATACATGTCATTTGCTGGCAAAGTAAATTGCTTAATTGTTGCAGTCCTGAGAATAATAAACGAAAATATTGGAATTATAAAATATAAAAAACATATGATTAACTAATAGAAAACATGACGTCTCATACTCATAATTTATTACATTCAAATGGAATACATGTAATACAACTCATTCCTTCGTACTCTCAAAGTAGTCAGTTCATTTAAATATCATCATTTGATCGATGCTTCAAAAATACTTCTTAAACACATTGGATTTATGTTCTAGTTATTTTTTACAAAATATTTAGCACTACTGGATCTCAAGCCTCTCAACCAAATATTTGATTTATATTCACACAAGTGTATGTATGCTTTTTACAGCATATTGCCAGCCTAATTGGATAATTGATCATGTATAACGTTTCCGAATAATACATCACGTAAATTTAGCTGATGTAGTATTTCTTGGGGGAGTTCTACATTTGTTAAAAAAAAGTTCCTTATGCTCCTTTCATGACAGAATGTAACCAAATTCAGTTGATTGTAAGCGATATTATTTTGAATACGAGCTTAAGTCATTCACTGCTCTGACCTTAGAACAGTGAAAACATGGGGCTCGGAAGAATGTGCTCACGTGGTCCGCACACTGCCCCTTTTCCCTTTTCTTCACAGACTGGATGGGAGATCATAGGTGGCGCTGTTGCATCACTAAATATTATTTACCCTGTCTGCTGCAGGACTACACAGGACTACACAAACGTGTTGAGAGGGAAAGGCAGAATGCCTTTGGAGAAGATCCTATGATGCGCCATCAAAAGCCTCATATAGGAAAGCGATTACCCACTGTCATGGACTCTGTAGGAAGACACGTGCACTGTTCTACTCTGATAAAATTGTTAAGGCTCAAAACTGTCAAAAGACTCTCTTTATTGTGGTAAAGGAGCTCACTGATGTTAGCCAAACATCTCCTGCACCGCCACTGTCACAATTTCAGTGTGAGGAATTGGCTCTGTTTTTTATGAAAAAGGTAGCCAACATCCATGCTCAGCTGATTAATGACTCCAAAGGTGACAAAATGGTGTCAAACTCTGGTAGTCTGGATGAAGAAGCTAAACCCACCCCTTTTCATCTTACAGTGATACTACCATGCCCAATTCCCTATAGAGTAAACTGGGGTCATGGACTTGGGTGTCACCTCCTTTATAGGAATCTTACAGTCGGTCAAAGCCGGCTCTCCATGAGACTTCTTATCTCCTGTTTTGTTTGGTTCTGCAGGTAGTGGTGAACCTCCTTATCTCCTGTCTATATGAGGGTGTTGTTCCAGCAAACTGGAAACACACTATGATGATAGCACTCTTAAAGAAACCTAACTTAGACCCCAACATCTGGTTGAACTGTCGGGCCATCTCTCTGTTGCCCTGCCTCTCATAGGTATTGGAGAAATAATGTACATGCTTTGTTGTGGGGAATCTAAACTTTCTTCAATGCTCACAATTGGGTTGCAGGACAGGGCATAGCATGGAATCTGACCTCCTGGGAGTTACAGAGCAACTCAGAAAGCTCTTGGATGAAGGCAGAAATGCAGCTCTTATTTTACTCGATCTGAGTGCTGCATTTGATACCGTGCCCTACTCTATTTTGACTGAGAGATTGTCAGCATTGGAACCTCAGGGCACTGCGCTGTTCTAGCTTACCTCACACAATAAGTCCTTTCAGGTATTGGTGGCCAATGTTGTGTCTGTCAAGCAGCACCTCACATCAGGTGTCCCACAGGGCTCTGTGCTCAATCCTTTGCTTTTCAATATCTATATTAGCCCACAGGCAGATATGGTGGAGAGCTGAGGCGTGACCCTCTTTTTGTATGCAGATGACACCCAAATTGTTTCCTCGTTATCCTCTGTTCAGGAGAATGATCTTAAGCTTGGCTTGAGGTCAATCGCTATCTGGATGAGTAACAACTCACTCGAATTGAACGGAGATAAGACGGAGGTGAAGATTTTGGGAATGAATTGCCAACTTTGGGGTCCCCAACATTGGGCTGCAATGTTGGGGCCCCCTTCTGCCCTGTCTTCCAAAGTTGAGAATCTGGGCTTTTTACTGGATGCAAATCTGTTGTTGAAACTTCAGAATGTGAAGGTGACCTTCACTTGCTTTGCCATACTCAAGTGGCTTAAGAAAATCATCTGCTTTCTTCTCTTGTCAGCTCAAAAGACATTAATCCAAGCTTTAATTGTGTCCAGAATGGCCCACGGTAATATCCTTTATTTAGGTCTAGACCAAGGTTCTATTTGCCGCTTGCAAATGGTTCAGAATGCTGCGGCGTACCTTCTGTTCTGCCTCCTGAAGCATGTTTCGGTAGTCCTTCTCCTTCATGAGCTTCACTGGCTCATGATCCTGAAGCGTATTCAATTTAAGGTGCTGTGCTATGTCTTTAAAGTCAGAGCCGGGATGGCCCTTGCTATATTCAGCAACTGATATTGCCCTATCTGCCAACCCACTTCATTAGATCTCAGCATCTGGTTATGTGCACGGTTCTGAGGTTTTGCTTGGTCCGATTGGTTGGTTGCTCGTTTTCAGTTTTGGGGACCCAGGCTCTTTAATTCCCTTCCAGTTATTTTAAGGAATTGTTCCACACCCCTTGCTTATCGCAAGAACCTAAAGACGTGGTTATACTGAATTTCGAGACGACTTCCACTGTTTTTTTTGGTTTAGCCCTGATATATCCTATTTGGGTAGCTGTGGGCTCCGCAAAGTTGCAAATAATGATAATAATACTAATAATAATAATATGCACTGATGGCAAGAGCAACACCAGCTCTCTCTTTCACTCTGAGAGCAGCGATTGCAGCTTCTAGTATGGAGGAGGAGGGAAAGTAGACAGGATTGCTAGTAAGCGCTATAGGAGGCATTAATTATCGTATCTGCTAAAAACCTGAAACTGAGCTATTGGAATTTATTGGATGCAATTTTATTTCGCATTCCAGGTTTCTGAGGACCTGAATAGCTAACTAAAGGAAAGGGCAAAAGCTGTTCATGGTAAATGAACTCAATATTCTATTTTTCTTGGAAACTGACTGCAATGAAGAACATTAAATCAATCTTAAATATGATGTGTGCAGTAATTAAAAAGGACTGTATGTACGTCTCAAATTATACTGCTTCACCTGCTTCTGAGGTGACTAGAAAGAGTAACAAACATATCACACTGATAATACAAAGTATAGCGTTTCCTAAAGTACAATGTTGAATGTCAGTGTCAGAGTCTAATAAAAAGTCCATAAACGACAGGCCAATGTTAAATAACATGAACCTATTAAACAAATGTATGACATTGGTTGTGTAATATAGTCTGCACACTTCATCACTGACATGCCAGGACATAGTTCACAACAGCTGGCAACGCTTTTAAGACAAATCAAGACTTTAGCAAAACGTCTTATTCCTTGCAGAGGCACATAACTCCGTAGTTTTACTCTCTTTACGATTCTATCTTTTACAACAACATTAATTTTTGCTTGTAGTTTAGGTCGTTTTTTTGTTAGTGTAACAATGAGCTCAACAATTGCTTCAAATGTATGTTTCTCGTATCAAACATTGTGATTCTATGGAAGGCTTACTACTATCGTTTTAGCATGTATACTCAAAGACAACAGTAGACTTGCTCTTTCTTTTTGTCCTACAAATACATTTGTTAAATTGGTTGCTTCATTTTGGTCTATAGAGACAGCTAGAAGATTAACCTCTTTTTTCACTTGCATGAAACAGTCAAAAGCCTTTTCGTGTTTCAAGAGTATTTTGACTGGTTCCAAGAATGTAATGAAAAAAACACTAGCAAGTTTGCAATTGGATTAGACAATTTGCATTTTTGTTCAAAGTAATGCATGGGGATATATTCATGGGATGAGACCATGTAATTCTAAGATTGTTGATAACAGTTTCTATCTTTTTAAGATTTCCTTTCAAGGATGCCAAACCACTATGGCAGGAGCGTATTCTATATGGCTGACTGATAGAGAGCAAGAGTATGTAGGGATCCCCTCTTAACATTATAGCAGAAATAATAGATATTCTATGTTCCAATGTAAGTATAATAGTCTGTATGGGTTCAGTATGGGGTCTAAACAACAGGTGGTCTGGTACAGTGACAAGTCCAACTCTGTTACGAACATAATGCACATAATATTATATATAATAATATTATTAATAGCTTGTTTGTTACATTAAGAGAAAAGGAACCCATGGACAACTGGCAGCTTTCAGCACTTCTGGGCCTCTTCTTTTACTAGCACAGTAAGGCTGCTATTTTATCTGAAGCTGTAGTCCATTAGACATACTACTTTGTCAATTTTAACTATAGCAATGCAGGCAGAGTGTGCAAAGAACAGCTAGCTCCGCTTCAGCTTCTGGCAAACCTAGATGGTGAACTTCCCAGCTTCTATAGCCCACTTGATGATGAAAGCTTTTCACATACTTGAAAAGGCTGATGCTCCTAAGTTCACTATAACCCCTTAAAAGTAAAAATCTAAAGAAAAAAAACAAAAGTAGAGTGGCTACAACAAAGGCGACAGAGTATGAGAGAGGAACAAATATAAAAATGATGAAAAACATCTAAATTGAGTCCTAATTTGTTTGCACTTATGCTTGAGAAAAGTAAGCAAATAATTAGGTCATTGTTGGGTAGAAGTATACATGAGATTGAGAAGAAACAGTCTGACTCAAAGATGGAGTATTTCATTTTGAACCAGTCTCCTAGAATATCTCATGGCCCTCATTACGACTTTAGCGGTCTGTTTACAAGACCGCTAAAGCCGCGGGTGCAGAAAGACTGCCAGTGCTGGAGGTCTTAAGACGGCTGTAATACGAATGCCGTCAGATTTCTGCACAAAATCAGAGAAAAATCCGACAGCAGTAGAGCTGGTTGTTGGTGGGGAAGAGGCAGTTGCACCGCCGGCACCGCCACACCAAAGGACGATGCACATTGTATTATGGCCCGTAGTACAGCGCGGCAGTGTCCTGCTGGTGGGGGGCTGCCAGCCGTGGAAGCACCAAGTCCGTTCCCTCCTGGAGGACTTCCTCCATGGATGAGGTAAGTGATCATCATACAGAGGAGAGGCGGGAGGGTGTGTGCATGCATGAGTGTGTGTGTGAGTGTCCAGAATGTGGGGGGAGATGGGTGTGTGTATGTTGGTGAATGCAGATGGCTAGGTTGAGTGCATGTGTGTGGTGCGGAAGGGGGGAGTGAATGGGTCTATGCGGTGCAGAGGTGACCAGGGGAACGTGAATGGATGCATGCGGGTGAGGGGAATGAGGGGAGGGGGAGTGAATGCATGCATGTCAGTGGTCTTTGTGTAAGTATGTCACTGTGAATGGGTGTATATGTGGCATTTATGTGAGTGAGTGGGGGCGTTTTTGTGTGTAGAAGTGTGTGAGTGCATGCATGCAGGTATGTGGAAGTGTGTGCGAGTGTATCCTGGTGACAGAAATGCTTATTTCTGTTGCCAGGATGCAAGACAGCCAGCTTTTTCCAGCGGTGTGACCGCCATAAAATTCTGGAGGTCTCCTGTGTTGTACTACCGCTAGCGGTATTACGGCGTCTGCTGTACTGGAGGTGTTCACCTCCATCCCAGCAGAAGGCGGAAAAGTGGCGGGACGGGCAGAGTATCAGCGGTTTGACTGTGGCCAAACTGCCAAACTTGTAATTTGGAGGTCTTCACCCACCGTCCTGGAGGTTGTAATGAGGGCCTATATCTGGTAAGGTCCTTTGATGGCCACTCTCTTTCCCAATACATTTTCTTTGACTGCTAATCAGGGAACAAAATGAAAACCTCAATGCAAACATCAATGTGTAGCATTAGAGGGTCAATTTAAACCATTTAAACAAAACTTGGTGGAAAGTGTATATAACCCCAAGGCATATCCTTCCACCTGAATGTAACCGTTTACAAGTTGAATTAGAGGTAAATACAGCATATCTCAGATGGTGGTATTCTTTCCTCTGACTAAGCCTCTGCAAATGGCATCAAATTATCACTTTGTAAAACTTTTGAGGTAGTTTTCACTGTTCTATTATAATTGCAATTAAGAAAGATAGAGATGGAGAAATGCTGAGGGTTACTAGATCTTACAAGAGAGTAGCCCCATCTAAAACTCTTTAGCAATTCCATAACTGCTAGTGAAAGGAGGTAGAATATTGTCACCATCATGCTCCAAAACACCACTGTATGCCATTAGTGTATATTTCATGTGTTATGTAAGCTTGCTTATGATAATAATAAGAATTACAAAGGTGCCTTTGGTTGCCTTTGGTTGTCTAGACAAAGGGCATTCATGCATGCTTGACACAGTTGGGAATTTCTCAGTGATTTAAAAAATTGCCTTTTTGCACAAAAACTAACAGGCTGCAATAAATGTTTAAAATTTCTGAATTTTAATTTGATCTTCAAGCTGGGGGTACTGTAACTAGTTAGCATGGACATAGCATGGACAAAACAGAACACCTTACCTAACCTGAACATGGAAAGAATTGACAAATTCATAGATCTTTCTTGATTCTGTGGGTGGTGGTGCTTGGCCGTTCCTAGTTGGGGGAGTGATTTGGTTGGTTAGTTCTGATAACAAACAAGACTCCTCCATGCTGACTAGTTACTTGACCCCCAGCGCCTAGAGGCTAGAAGCTTGAAGATTAAATTAAAGAATGCAAATTTGAAACATTTATTGTGGTCTCTTAATTTTGTGTGCTCAAAGGCACTTTTTAATATTTGAGCTTGTGTGATTCTTAAGGGTTGTTTGGTTTCCACCTTTCCTTTTAGAGCACCTGTGGCATAAATAGATTTATAGACAGCATCATTTT
This sequence comes from Pleurodeles waltl, assembly GCF_031143425.1. NCBI lineage: Eukaryota > Metazoa > Chordata > Amphibia > Caudata > Salamandridae > Pleurodeles > Pleurodeles waltl. Next base: position 838,164,243 of record NC_090437.1, read on the forward strand.
TTTTATTGTTTGTCTGCGCTGACATTTATACTCAGCCACCTTGACATCGCAGTAATTTCTCAGCATCAAGGAGTCTTAGATACCAATGGGTTACACCAGAAAGACATCCAATGCCAACACGCAGAACACAGTCCTCAGCATGGTAGTGCAAGTCTGCACCTCTGTTCTCCAACTAAGGGAAAGCCACCCATAATTGAGGGCTAATGATCCTGGCAGCCATGGGGAGATAATGGTCAGACGCTTCCAGGATTTAGGTCTGGCTGCATGTTCTGCTTTGACCCAGGTTTAATGTAGTGCCAGAGGGAGATATGGAAGCTATAAATGAACACTTAATGATCTTATGTGAAGAAAAAAGTCCTGTACCAACTGGTGAATCCCTGGGATTTCCTTTTTGTCTTGAAGTGCTTTCTCGGACTGCTTGCCCACCAAATGGGGGAAGGTAATACAAGAGGGTAAAACATCACCTAGGTGGCAGCTATTTGACCTCAACCTTGCCAATAGCTATCTATTATTTGTCCTTAAACATTGAATCACAGTACAGATCATTCAATTCCCATGTGGTATGGTGGGGCTGAATAAAGTCAATTTCACCAGCTCTAATCTGGTAATAGTACTAATTTCCCCTTCTGTGGAGATTGTCTGGGATTTGCATCCTCTTCTATATGTCTCACCTTTAAATGTAACAGGATATTGAACAATACCTCTCATTTGATTTGCTTCACTGTAAATTATGCTATCACACGCCTATAGAGCTGCACAATCTAGGAACCTAATTTAAAAACATGAAATAAATGGTTGCTATTTCTGACATTCTGAAAGTTTGCACAGTGCATGACAAAAAAGATCATACTAAGGGTTAGAATGGTGCCTTGGGTGTCAAGGCCATGAAATATTACTAGTATCCCTCAAGTACTCCTATTGATGCTTTGACTTGTAAGTGGACTCCACAATGTTTTCCAGCATTTAGGAGTCTCTGACAGGTTTGAGTTCCACTGAGGAGCTCTGTAGTGCCGCAAGATGGACAAGGATATCAGCATGGTAGTGCTAATCCTCCTACATTATCCAATACAAACACAGCTGTCAATGTAATTAAGGGCAATTACTGTCAGTGTCCTTGGCAGGGAAAGTGGTGGGGTCTTGGCATGGTTAAAGTATGCGTGGAACCTGCGCTTCTCCACAAGACTAATCATGACCAAAGTTAATACCTGTCTCGTTCACCTATGAAGAAATGGAAGCCAGATTTAATAGAAGATTTAATATAGTAACTGAAATAATGATTTTGCAACTTTGCAATGGGAATTCTTGGAATTCCTTTTTTGTCAGGTAGTGCTTTTGTGATCTAGGGAAGTTAATCCTAGAAATTACCAATCCAAAATAATGCTAACAACAATCATGCCAGACTCACTACATGTTTGGCAGAGTGTCTTCCACATGCATCTAATAACCACAACATAAATAAAGCAACTAACAGCTTTATCATTATGGTGTTTGAAATAATGAATGACGTTGTCCCAGTTTTAGCATAGAGAACCAGGAGCATTCATTCTGGTAAAGATAAGAAATTGATGGGGAAAAATACTTCTTTGGCTGATTGAATGGCTCTGGTATCAAAAATCCACAAAGAGAAATCTGGACAACTTCCTTTATGAGAAAGGTCCCAGAGTTTCTGAAATTCAGTATCTCTGCGTTCTGCGGAGGACACGGAGTTACCGATGGATAGAGTTTTTTTTTCCATTGGTGCATTCCTGATGTCATTGGCGTGCACAGGAAGTGCGACGAGAGACATGGCGGGTGCTCACAAGTGCAAATTAGATTTTCTAGCCACCCACGAGCTCCAGTGAGATTTTGAGGCTGTGCAAGTGATATCCAGCGTTTCCTTTGTGTGACATTTGTGAGCGCTAGTGACCGCAGCTGCATCCTGGAGAAGTTCAAGCAGCTAAATCTCATCAAACAGACAATTTGGAGTTAAAAATCTACTCTAATGGACCATTCATGTTCGAGTACTTTTTTAATTTACTTTTTTTCAACAACAGGAAGTGCCCAAGAGACTCCAACTCCCTGATCCTGTCCAGCAGGCCCCTCCTAGTGTTGTCCATCTCCTGGTCACTTTTCACTTGGATTTCAAGGTGGAAGGAGCACTCTTTTTGTCTCCTGGATGTGTCATTGGATTTAAGCACTTTAGGGGTCATTCTGACCTTGGCGGTAAAAGGCGTTTACCGCCGGTCAGAAGACCGCCATAACACTGCCGCGGTCGCGGTAAACCGCCACAGTCATTCTGACCCGCAACTGGCAAACCGCCAAAAACCCGACAACAACAAAAGTCCGCCACACCAACGGCCAGCGAAAAACTGGCGATGACCAAACCTCCGCCGTCACGCCAACAGAAATACGCCCATGCTATTCCGACCCACAAATCCCTGCAGCGGTCTTTCAACCGCGATATTCCATTGGCGGTACACACCGCCGCGCTCAAAATACACACACCTTTACAAAACACAGCCACAGTGGACAATTCAAAATACACACACCTGAGACACATACACACACCACTCCCACACACCCATTACAATATAAAACACACACCTACATCACCCACAAACCCTTACGACCACAATTGCGACTGAAGGCCAGAGAGAGACAGCACAGAATAGAGTACACCATCGCACAGAGGCAAATCACAACATCACCCACACAATATCCACGCACAAAACACCATACACCACCACACTCACCACACTCTACAACACATACACTACCCCACACCTCATCCACACCACCCCATGGCACCCCAAAGACACCCCAGGTTTTCTGACGCAGAACTCAGGGTCATGGTGGAGGAAATAGTTTGGGTAGAGCCCCAGCTCTTCGGGACACAGGTGCAGCACACCACCATTGCCAGGAAGATGGAGCTATGGCAAAGAATAGTGGACAGGGTAAACGCTGTGGGACAGCATCCACGAAATCGGGACGATATCAGGAAGCGGTGGAACGACCTACGGGGGGAGGTGCGTTCAATGGTATCAAGGCACAACATTGCGGTGCAGAAGACTGTCGGCGGACCCCCACCTACTCCCCCAGAATTTACAGCATGGGAGGAGCAAGTCTTGCACATCCTGTATCCTGAGGGCCTCGCAGGAGTAGCTGGAGGAATGGACTCTGGTAAGTCAAATCTTCACTACTTCATTCCCCCCATCCCACCTGCATGCCAAATCATACCCCCACCCTCACCCCCACCCCCATCACACCAACTCCTTGCAAATGGCTCGCCATCACAACCCACCCATCCCAACACCTAGCCCTGCATGCGTCCACAAAGCATGGACACCCATCACCAAAGCATGCCCACTGCACATACCCATCTCCCCCACAAGCCACCGTCACAACAGCCCCCACAAGGGAATGCCAGCACTGGGGTACACGGCCACCCACCCATTGCACACTATGGAACACACAGAAGCAATAACCATACTCTTATACCCCTGCAGGACCCGAACGCCACCACACCGCCCAGGAGGGTCCCGAAATGTCCATCCCACCCCCAGAAGAGGCCCCCAGTGATGACAGCAGCTCTGTCTCCCTGGACCCAGATGACCAGCCTGGCCCATCGGGGACCGCGGGACAGTCGGTTCCCCTCACACAGCCACAGGCCACAGCAGACCTACCCCCCTCTGGGAACACCAGCACAGCTCCCACCCAGCGGGCCCATGCCTCTGTCTCCAGGACACGTCAATCAGCGGTGTGTCCACCACTACAGGGCACCCAGGTTGACCCACCACCCCAACAACAGCAGGGACCTGGGGGAAGTGGTAGTGGGCACACGGTCCAGGGGACAGAGGCCCAGGGAAACAGGGGAACTGGGAGGGCTGCTGTGCGACGGGGGGGACAGGCCTAGGGAACCCACTCTCCACGAGGCCCTCTCCACCATCATGGGAGAATACCACCGCTCCCAGGAGACGATGGCTACGGTACTGGCCAGGTTCCAGGAGATCCAGGTACTGCAGGAGGAACAGTACATGGGGTTCAGGGAAGAACTCAGAGCCATTAGTTCCGCAATGGGGACCATCGTCGTGGCTCTTACCCAGATTGTCACCACATTGCGGGACCATGTGGCACCACAAAGGGCCCCTGTCACTAGCATGGACCAGGAACAGCCTACCACCTCCGCCGGCGCTAGTGGACAGGAGGCCCCCACACAACAACAGGCCACCAGAACCCCACCTCCTGCAGAAAAAGAACCACCCCGCAAGTGGTACCTGAGATCTAGGAAGAAGACAGAGTAGGATGCCAAGACCCCCGCCAGCAAAGGATACCCCCTGATGTCATCCCACTGTCCCACATTGTCGCCCTGTCCAACCTTGAACTTCCCCTTCCCCATCCTTCCACAGGCATATGGACGATGCACCTGTGAGACTGAAAATCTGGACTCTGCCATGGACATTACTCCACCATCACCCATCACCGATTTTCAAGCATGTCCCTAAATTTAGCACTTAAATAAAATCACTTATTGCACTAAAATTATCTGGAGTCTGCTTGTATTTTGAACAAATGTATTAGACATAACGGTGCCAAAATGTTCAGTTACATTGTGATGACAACATACCACTGTCACACAGCTGTAGTCCATGGGCAAATAAAGCAGAGGTCACGCAGTGGGGCCCACATCTCTGAAAACGGAAGGGAAAGTCACAACTCAGTTAACATAAACTGGGGGAAAACTCAGACAGTAGAGAGGCAGGAGACTGTAAGTACATGTAAAATGGCGGTGTTGATTCGTACCTGTGTGTTATTGAAAATACTGTTGTATCACTGTGTCCCTGTTGTCTGTGTCGTCCCCGTCGTCTTCCTCCTCTTCACTCTCCACAGGCTCCACAGCTGCCACAACACCACCCTCTGGACCATCCTCCTGTAGGAAAGGCACCTGGCGTCGCAAAGCCAGGTTGTGAAGCATACAGCAGGCCACGATGATCTGGCACACCTTCTTCGGTGAGTACATTAGGGATCCACCTGTCATATGCATGCACCTAAACCTGGCCTTCAGGAGGCCGAAGGTCCGCTCGATCACCCTCCTAGTCCGCCCATGGGCCTCATTGTACCGTTCATCTGCCCTGGTCTGGGGATTCCTCACTGGGGTCAGTAGCCACGACAGGTTGGGGTAACCAGAGTCACCAATTAGCCACACACGGTGTCTCTGTAGCTGTTCCATCACATAAGGGATGCTGCTATTTCGCATGATGTACGCGTCATGCACTGACCCAGGGAACTTGGCATTTACATGGGAGATGTACTGGTCAGCCAAACAGACCACCTGGACATTCATAGAATGATAACTTTTTCTGTTCCTGTACACCTGTTCACTTTCACTGGGGGGAACCAAAGCCACATGGGTCCCATCAATGGCACCAATGATGTTGGGAATATGTCCAAGGGCATAGAAATCACCCTTCACTGTAGCCAAATCGCCCACCTCAGGGAAAACAATGTAGCTCCGCATGTATTTCATCAGGGCAGACAACACTCTGGACAAAACCTTAGAAAACATAGGCTGAGACATCCCTGATGAAATGGCCACTGTTGTTTGAAATGACCCACTTGCCAAAAAATGGAGTACTGACAGAACCTGCACCAGAGGGGGAATCCCTGTGGGTTGGCGAATCGGTGACATCAGGTCTGGCTCCAGCTGGGCACACAGTTCCTGTATAGTGGCTCGGTCAAGTCTGTATGTCAGTATGACATGTCTTTCTTCCATTGTCGACAGGTCCACCAGCTTTCTGTACACAGGAACATTCCTCCATCAACTCGCAAGTTCCAGCGGACGGTGCCTAGGAAGGACAGCATGGAGCACAGAGTCAAGCAAACCCCAGGTACGTTCCCACAGCTTGCACAGTACACGATTCGCTATGCATTGAATGGCTTGTATGAGTGGCAATGCAAGGCCTAGGCCTGTGTGACGCAGTAGAAATTAAGCCATGTGGGCCCTTGAAATGGCGGCTGCCTGACCTGTGAAGTGTGACAATGGGATGTGAGGTCAATGCGCTGGCGTGGCACACCGTGGCGGTCGAAGACCGCGGTGCAAAGCCGCATTGGTTAACATAGAACCCTATGGGTTTCAGGAGCCAATGACGAAGTGCGCCGGCGGGCGCGGTATGCACCGCCGCAGGCGTGACCGCCATTTTCTATCAGCCTAATCACTCGAGACCTGATCATCCACAGGAGAGGACCTATACTGCAAGTGCTGCTGTGACCTTGGTCTGGAAGAGACAATGGCTGCTGCGACTGGGGAAAGGGCCCCTGCCTTCACTTCTGAAGAATTGGAGAAACTCGTGGATGGGTCCTCCCCCAGTATGCGCTACTCTACGGTCCTCCAGACCAACAGGTTAGTACACTGGGACCATGCTTTGTGGGCAATGCCTGGGTTGAGTGGGGTGAATGAACGAAGGTGCGGAGGGGAGCGTATGAGGCATGCATCAAACGACAGATGAGAGCATGTGCCACATGGCAAGGGTGGGGATGGGGGGACACTCACATCGAGCATGCAGAAAATGTTGATATTTTATTTTCTCTCCCTGTACGTGTCGCATAGGTCAGCGCCCATCAGAAAGTCGACATTTGGCGTGCCATCGCCAAGGACGTCCGGACCCTGGGGGACCACAACAGACGGGGCACCCACTGCCGCAAGAGGTGGGAGGACATCCACCGTGGGAGCAGAAAGACCGCGGAGGCTCTGCTGGGGATGGCCTCCCAACGTAGGAGGGGTGCCACTCGTCAATTGACCCCCCTGATGTCTCGGATCCTGGCGGTGGCCTACCCAGATTTGGATGGGCACGTGAGGACATCACAGCAGACACAAGGGGGTGAGTACAAGCACATTCTGCTATCTTCGCTTGCAGTGGAGGTGTCTGGGTGGGGGAGGAGGGATGTGGGTATCCCTAGGCCAGGGCGATTTCTGTAGGCTAGTCCCCTCCGTAAGGCATGGCCCTGTGCCCCCGCCCTCCACCTCTGTAGGGTGCCAAGTACAGCTATCCATGGCCTTGTGTCACCTATGTGTGCAGATGTCGTCCATTGGCTTGTAGGCCAAGTCTCACTGATTGAGTAGTGTACCCCAAGTGCACGGCGTAGTGCAGGGGGCTTCTGTGTCTGTCCTCTCCGCCAACTGTGTTGCCAATGCATGCACTCAACATGTCTTTATTTCTCCCCCCCCTTTTTTTGTCTGCTATTCCTGTGCATGTGTGCATTAGCATCATCTGGCGGAGGAGAAGTGGCATTGGAGCACGAGGGAGCTGCATCTCACATGGCCCCGGAGGGCCATGCAACGGACTCTGATTTCACCAGTGAGACGGAGGGCGAGGGGGGCTCCACAATGGGGACAAGTGGAGACGTCAGCGACACCGACACGTCCTCGGAAGGGAGCTCCCTTGTGGTGGCGGCAACATCCGTGCCCACCGCAACAACAGGTACAGCCGACACCCAGCGCACCAGCTCCGCCCTCCAAGCAGCCCCTCAGCGTTCGCCCCGTGCCCGCTCGCACACCAAGGCGGGCATCTCCTTCGCCCCAGGCACCTCAGGCCCTGCCCCAGTTACCACTGCTGCCCTCAGTGAGGAGGTCATTGACCTCCTCCGGACGCTCATTGTTGGGCAGTCTACCCTTTTGAATGCCATCCAGGGGGTGGAAAGGGAGGTGCATCGGAGCAATGCATACCTGGAGGGCATTCATTCGGGTCAGGCTGCCCATCAGCGATCGTTCAACGCTCTGGCCTCAGCACTGACGGCAGCCATTGTCCCTGTCTCCTGCCTCCCTCCTCCAACTCCCTCCACCCAGTCCCACTCCCCTGTTCCTCTGCCTATCCCAGACACACCTACAGACCAGCCTGCACACACCTCAACACCCAAGGTCAGCTCATCCAAACATAAGCACCACACATCCCACAAGCATTCACACAAGCAACATCCACATGCAGACATGCCAACAGCCACTGCCTCCTCTGTGTCCCCCTCCTCCTCGTCTCCCTCCTCCCTCCCTGTGACGTCTCCACTCACACTTGCATGCACCACTTCATCAGCCACTACGTCCATCACCAGCACACCCACCAGAACACTCCGCACACGTGCAGTCACCACCCCCACTGCCATTTACACGTCCCCTGTGTCCTCTCCCAGTGTGTCTGTCACCCCCTCTTCCAAACCACACACACGCAGGCAGCCACCCACCCAACAGCCATCCACCTCACGACAGCCTCCGTCACAAGCACCTGCACCCAACGACAGCACACTTGACTCTCCTACAACCACATCCTCTTCCTCCACTCCCATACCCACTGCACCTACCCTTCCCATTGCTCCTAAAAAAAATTTCCTTTCCAAACTTAACCTCTTTCCATCACCTGACCCACCCCCTCCATCTCGTAAATGTCCAATCAGCACCTCAGCCACCACAAGCCCTGGACCTACAAGGACCATAGTCCAGGGATAATGGAGTCCACCACCTTCGAGGGCAGCTACATCGGCCAGCAGCAAAGGGACAGCCAGCCCACCCCCTGGGAAAAAATCCAAAAAAGGCAAGGGCCGGCGCGAGAGGACAGAGACGGCAGCCTCCACAGGCACCACCCTGGCACCGTCAGGAAGTGGGGTGCCACCTGGCACATCTCCAAAGGGAGGCAAGGGACACAGAGGATCAGGCAAGGATGGCAAGGGCAGCACGGCCGACAAGTCCGGCAGCAGGCGAGCTGCCCAGGAGGGCCCCACCAGACCCATTCCGGGGGTGAAGGAGTATACCCACGGGCACGGGACACCAGCACAGGAGGGCCCCGCAAGCGAGAAGTCGGATGGCGAGTGAACACCAGATATTGGCCAGATCTGGTGCCCTGGAGACACATGTGAAGAACCGCTGAACAGGGCCCTGCCGTCTCAAGAACCGCTGAACAGGGCCCTTCAAGACAAGCACCGCTGAACAGGGTCCCGCCGTCTCAAGAACCGCTGAACAGGGCCCTTCAAGACAAGCACCGCTGAACAGGGCCCCGCCGTCTCAAGAACCGCTGAACAGGGCCCTTCAAGACAAGCACCGCTGAACAGGGCCCCGCAGTCTCAAGAATCGCTGAACAGGGCCCTTCAAGACAAACACTGCTGAACAGGGCCCTTCAAGACAAGCACCGCTGAACAGGGCCCTTCAAGACAAGCACCGCTGAACAGGGCACTGCCGTCTCAAGAACCGCTGAACAGGGCCCTTCAAGACAAGCAACGCTGAACAGGGCCCCGCCGTCTCAAGAACCGCTGAACAGGGCCCTTCAAGACAAGCACCGCTGAAAAGGGCCCGCCGTCTCAAGAACCACTGAACAGGGCCCTTCAAGACAAGCACCGCTGAACAGGGCACCGCCGTCTCAAGAACCGCTGAACAGGGCCCTTCAAGACAAGCACCGCTGAACAGGGCCCTTCAAGACAAGCACCGCTGAACAGGGCCCCGCCGTCTCAAGAACCGCTGAACAGGGCCCTTCAAGACAAGCACCGCTGAACAAGGCACCGCCGTCTCAAGAACTGCTGAACAGGGCCCTTCAAGACAAGCACCGCTCCGCTGGGTCCTTCAACTCAAGCACCGCTCCGCTGGGCACCGCCGTCTCTGCACCGCTCCGCTGGGCCTTTCAACTCATGCACCGCTCCGCTGGGCACTTCCTCTCAAGCACCGCTCCGCTGGGCACTTCCTCTCAAGCACCGCTCCGCTGGGCCCTTCCTCTCAAGCACCGCTCCGCTGGGCCCTTCAACTCATGCACCGCTCCGCTGGGCACCGCCGTCTCTGCACCGCTCCGCTGGGCCCTTCAACTCAAGCTCCGCTGACACATTGGCAGAAGGGGCAGGCCCGTATCAGTGTCGGACAGGGCTGCACAATACACTCTGGGCACCAAGACTCCTCCGGTACTGCTGGAGTCTGTCATCCACTTGTGAGACTGTGGCTTTGCACTCCACAGGATGGCACAGTGGGCAAACCACCCACTGTAGGGACTTGTGAGACTGTGGCTTTGCACTCCCCAGGATGGCACAGTGGGCAAGCCACCCACTGTAGGGACTTGAGAGACTGTGGCTTTGCACTCCCCAGGATGGCACAGTGGGCAATCCACCCACTGTAGGGACTTGAGAGACTGTGGCTTTGCACTCCCCAGGATTGAACAGTGGGCAAGCCACCCACTGTAGGGACTTGTGAGACTGTGGCTTGGCACTCCCCAGGATGGCACAGTGGGCAAGCCACCCACTGTAGGGACTTGTGAGACTGTGGCTTTGCACTCCCCAGGATGGCACAGTGGTCAAGCCACCCACTGTAGGGACTTGTGAGACTGTGGCTTTGCACTCCCCAGGATTGAACAGTGGGCAAGCCACCCACTGTATTGACTTGAGAGACTTTGGCTTTGCATTCCCCAGGATTGAACGGTGGGCAAGCCACCCACTGTAGGGACTTGAGAGACTGTGGCTTTCCACTCCCCAGGATTGAACAGTGGCCATGGAGGCCCCTCGTGGATCTGGCGTCGTGGACTCATGTGGCTGAGGTGCCCCCCCTTCCCTTCCCCCTGAGGTGCCTGTAGTTTTCCTATCTGATGCCCCTGCAGTGTTCTCTCCAATGGATTCGGGTCTCATGTGTGGGCTTTGCCCATGTGTTGAGGACCATTGGCCCACGTACAATGACAGAAAGCCAATTTTGACGGAACAATTTACATATGTGTATATAGTTATGGGATGTTCGACTTACTTATTTACTTAGCCTTACAATATATTTGAATTCCAATAACATATTATTTTGTCTTTGCATTCTTCCGGGGGGGTTGGGGGGTGTCACTCTGAGTTGTTGCTCTGCATTGGTGTGTAGGTAGTTGGGTGGGGGGGGGTGTCACGTATGTGTGTGCCCGTATTCTTTTCTCCTCCCCCCTCCCCTGTGTCGTAGGTGCAGTACTCACCGTTGTCTTCTGCGCCGGCGTTCGTGCTCCTGGTAGAGGAGCAGGTAGACAATTTCTGGTAGGATGTGTAGTTCTGGTTCCATGCTGTCCAGATTCCTCGTGGAGTGTGTAGGGTGAGCATTTTCCCGTTCGTAGTCTGTTTTCGCCGTGTCTTTATCAGCGGGGCTCCCGCCCCGGAAAAGGTGGCAAATTGGTGAGTTGTGATAGGGTGGGTGGTACATTGTCTGCCGCCTGTCTGTTGGCGGTGACTGCCGTGCTGTTTGTTTGTCCCGCCGTGGCGGTCGGAGTGTTAAAGTGGCGGTCTGTGTTGGCGGTTCCCGCCAGGGTCAGAATTTGATTTTTTTTACCGCCTGCCTGTTGGCGGGTTGGCCGCCGCTTTAACACCGACCGCCAGGGTTGGAATGACCCCCTTTGTGTTTGAGATTTCACTACAAGTAATTTCAAAAACACTTGTATGAGGGTATTGTACAACTTGTTTGTTTGATAGAGCACATGCACCAGGCTTCATTTGTCTTTATTCTATTTTTAAAATGTATTGTGGTGGGTGTCCTGCAGTTTCTGTAGGGGCCTAGTTGTTATTTTACTTGTAATTTTTCTTCCTTACAAGAAAAATATTGCCCAGTTCAGTACATTTTCTCCATGTATTGTAATAACTTTTCAATATTCATTTAATTCACTATTTGGCCTAGTCTACTAATGGGCCTTCCAGCTGTACGCCCAGTACTAGTCATCATCGGTGCATGTTGCAACAACTTTTGCTTTTGTGGTGTCTGTTGAAATGAAACATCATTTAACCCATGGATAACATTGGATTAAATAATTAACCTACAAAATGTTGTTTGGAGGTATTTCACGTTTTCCTTTTCTAGAAACCGTGTGTGGTGGGGTAATATATTGGAAGCCTTTGTAGGATGTGGCTTGTTGCTGTAAAATGTACATTTTTAGCCCATTTAATTTTCATTTTTGGAATTGCTGACAATGCTATTTTATTCTCCTGTGTTCCCATATCAATGCCTCCTTTGTCTGGCCAGTGTGTGAGTGTGTTTGCAATAAGCTGCACTTTGGCTTTGTTCCCCATGCCATGTGGCCAGGGGCCCTTTTTTGCATAGTCAATTATAGCCCTATATGTGTTTTTTTGTTTTCTATTCATCCTGCTTGTTGTTTGGCCATGTGGCTGGCGGGCACTTTCTGTGGGCAGTGCAGCCAGTGTGTTTTGCCATGGGCCTGCATATGTTCTTTGTTGTTGTGGCCATGCCTCCTTGCTCGTTGTTGATGCTGTTTGAGAATGTGGCTGATGGCCATTTTGTGTAGGCAGCCAGTGTGCTTTTAGGCCTGAAAGTGTTATTTGCTGTGGCTTTGCCTTCTTGTTCATTGTTGTTGCTGTCTGACCATATGACTGGTGGACATTTTTTTAGGCAGCCAGTGTGCTTTTAGGTCTGCACTTGTAATTTGTTGTAACCATGCCCCCCTTGCTGGTTGTTGTTGTTGCTGTTTGACCATGTGGCTAGCGGCCATTTTGTGTAGGCAGCCAGTGTGCTTTCAGGCCTTCACATGTTCTTTGTTGTGGTCATGCCTTCTTGCTCATTATTGTTGCTGTTTGACCATGTGACTGGTTGCCATTTTGTGTAGGCAGCCAGTGTGCTCTTAGGCCTGCATGTGTTATTTATTATGGCCATGCCCCCCTTGTTGTTTGTTGTTGTTGCAGTTCGACCATGTGGCTGGCAGCCATTTTCTATAGGCAGCCAGTGTGCTTTTAGGCCTGCACGTGTTTTTTGTTTGTGGCCATGTCTCCTTGCTAGTTGTTGTTGTTGCTGTTTGACCTTGTGGTAGCAGCCATTTTGTGTAGACAGCCAGTGTGCTTTTAGGCCTGCGTGAGTTCTTTGTTGTAGCCATGCCTCCTTGCTGGTTGTTGTCTGACCATGTGGCTGGCGGCCATTTTGTGTTTTATACTTGAGGCCTAGTAGTTCAATGCTCCTTACTAAATGTATTGTATAGACAGCGTTTTATATTATATAATTTTTTACGTTTTTCACCTTCATCACCCCTTGCTTCCCAAATCCCAGTGGTTTCTCATGGTAGTCCCCTTCCTCTAGTACATCATCAATTATATTTTTTAATTTTTATTATTTTTTTATAATCGTTTCACAAATTTTTAATTAATAAAAAAAATATATTAGTTTTATTTATTTTTTAACAATGTTTTTTTCTAATTGTTGATTTTTTTTAAACCATTGTTTTTGTTTTTTTGCACAACATTATTCAAGAATTAGTCCATTGTCACCAGCACATCCCTGAGTGCTTTATGCCAACTTAATGAACATAAAGCTAACAATTACATCTGTATGTTGTAGTTGTTGCTCTTTCTTATCCTTCCTGAGTGTACATAATGATGAAAGTTTATGTTGGTGTATTTTTACGAAAGGATACACTTTATTGTTAATTATTTAAAACTTAAGTAACCTCTAAAATATATTGTTTGTACTACTAATTCAACTGCCACAATGCCACGTATCACTGATGTTCTTCTTGCATGTTTGCTTTTAGGTACACAAGAGCACAGAAAGAGACATCACACAAACTACTTCCAGACAGAAGGCCTGTGTACAACGTGACTCGTAACAACACTCACGGCCACGCAGACATCTCTTTAGCCTGTGAAGCTAAGTGCTACTGTTAACTGACAGCTTTAAGGTGACCCTGAAGCTTTCTTCAGGGTCACCTTAAAGCTGTCAGTCAACCTTTGTGCTACCTAGAAAGCGTCCCACCACTGGTATGTTGCCCCAGACCTTTTTTGGGCAAAAACCTGTGCCTGCCATGCAGGATTCTGAGGAGAAAGCTGGGGGTAGCACTCCTACATCAGTGACCCCACTACAAATTAGGCCCAAGTCCATGTCTGGCACTTAGGCAGCCACTCTAATCATTTCAATGCAGATGACCAGTGAAATTGAATTGGACTTATCTCTTTCTCAAAGTAGTAATCAATCATTGTAGGAAACTCAACTCAGTGGACAACAACAACTGCAGCCAGCAATAGTAGTTCCTCCCAAAGTAGGAGCACATCAGGATATTGAGCTTCATGTTGAGGAAGTCGAAGAAGCCCCTCTTTCACAAGATCCACTGTCTTCCTGATCTCTGACATCTTCTTCTTCAAGCTCCCCTTCTGATGATCAAGAATCCACTTGGACCCCACCTCAGTCTAAGACATGCCAGGAGAGGCAAGGAGTGAAGAGAAAGGTTCCTGAAAGCATTAAGGTTATGGATAAGAAGAGGAGGATGACAATGACAAGCCAGTCATAATGAAAGCTAGTCAAGCTCCAGTGAAGTCTGACAGTACCCCATCTTCTCAACCTGCTCTGAGGGATGTGGCACATATCCCAACACCACCACCACCAGCTTCCATATTTATAACAAGGACCCAGCTGGACCTCCATCTACAGCCACCCAAGTAGAAGTAGGCATTGCAGAGAGGCAAACATCATCAAAACACCCACCTACCACCAATCCTTCCAACATTGGCAATGGCACCAGTGTTAGAAAGTTGATCTCTCCAGTTTGGGAATTCTTTACGGTTAGTGAAAAGGAACTAAACATTGCCATATGCTCCATTTGCCGAGCAGGTTTTAATTAGGTTAAGCTTGGTACAATCTATGGTACTGGAGGCCAAACATCCCATCTTAGAAAATACTGCACAATCCTCTGAGAGGTGCCCCCTAGGAGCCAAACATCTGCAAGTGGTGTTGGCGAAGGTGGTGAGAGCAGGGAATCTGATCTGATCAAGGTAAAAGTGAAGGTGAAGAAGAGGGTGACATTTTCATTACACCAATCAGCTCTGTCCACAGCAGTGTCGTAGTATTGTCGTCCACATCAGAAACATCACAATGGCACAATAAGACTCAGAGTCAGGTAAAGACTCTCAGGCAAGAACATACAGTGGCTACCCCACTGAGATGCACATTGAGCCTACCACCACCTCCTGCTCGCAAGATGTTGCCTGCATCAGTGGCACCAGTAAAGTAAAAAATCCAGGCTACTATTACTGGCCTGTTTAGGTAGGCGAAGCACTATGAACACAACCACCCACCGGCACATTTGTACAATGGAAAGCTGGCTAAAATGTTAGCATTTGACCTCCTCCCATTTTCTTTTGTGGAAAGAGTGAGCTTTGTAGAATTTGTGACAGCCAACTCCCTGAAATTTATAGTTTCCAGCTGGACCTATTTTGCCAGAGTTGCTGTTCCTGTGCTACATCACGATGTGCTGAAATTGGTTGGACAAGCCTTGCAGCAGACTCCTGTCCACACAACCTACCTGACGACAGACATGTGGACCAGTTGTCAGCTCAGCCTCGACCACAGTGGCCTGGTAATAAGCACCTATGTGTGGGCTCTGCCCACTAATCTTTGAGATGTAAGTTAGTTAACCCTTCCCAACCTCCTGCCCAGGAAGACCCATCAATATGCAGATGACTGCAAATGCAGCTGAGTATCCTGTGTTGTGGGTGTCTGAACGGGAGGCACAAGTGTAGCTGTTACCAAGCCCAGGTCATACATGTATTGGAGATAGGTGGTAGGCATAGGGCAGAGAAATGTCCACTTCCTAAAAGGGGCATTTTAAAAATAGCAATGTAAATTATGGGTGGGCGAAGAATTCTGCTCTGCTGGTGGAGTTCGCTGAGTTTGCCCCACGCCGCACAGAGCGCTGAGTTCACAAGACTCTGCAAAGCAACAGAGAGCTGAGTTTTTCCTCCTGGGTGGCTTCACAAAGTTATGTTGGTGAGCATGAGAAATCACTAATTTGGTGAGTGCAAGCACGATTTCTGAACGTGGGCAGTCGCAGCAGATCACTACTGCTCGCTTTGAGAATGCTGGCGCTTGTGTTGAGTAAGCTGCCTCACGAGTAGAAAATCTACTCGAGCAGCAGAAAAAAGTTAGCGTCCTCCGGCGCTCCAAGTGAAACGGTTCATGCTGATTTTAAGATGCAGCAGAAACTCCTGGCGCTGAAAATCAGCGTAAAGAGCATGACTTATCTGTGCTGAGTTTTTCATGCACTTCCCGAAGAAGTTTCAAATAGCAGAGCTATGTGAACTCCGCACAGGCCTATGATAAATCTGACTTTACCAGTAAACAGGATTTATCATGACCATTCCAATGATACTAAACATGATGCAGCTACTCCTCTGACACCAGAAATTACAGCTTAAAAGTATTATAAAGAATGCCCAGTGCTGATCTATGAGAGGGACAGTCCTTGCAGTATTGAAAAAAGATTTTGTGAGTTTTTCATTACCAGGACATGAAAGACTTAAAAGTACAAGGCAACCTGCCCTATGGGGTACCTAGAGCCTACCTTGCAGTGAAATATGCACGAAAAGGGAAGTTTAAGGTTTAGGAGATGTTTTGAATGTCAAGTTGGGGTGGTAGTTAGACTGCACACAAAGGCTTTGCAGTGGCAGGCCTGAGACATGTTTATAGGGCTACCTAAGTGGGTGGCACAACCAGTGCTGTAGGCCCACTAGTAGCATTTAGTTTACAGACCCTGGGTATATGGTATACCATTTTACAAGGTACTTACATGTAAAATAAATATGTCAATTGTGGATACACCAAGCAAATGCAGTCTAGCGCCGGTTAGGAGTTGTAAAGTGCTCAGAGTCCTAAATTCAACAAAAAGGTAAAGTAACAAAATAGAAGGTTTAGGAAAAACATCTGGGGTAAGACCAACCTAAGGATGTCAGGTCTAACAGTAGCACTTCAGTGGAACTTCTCTGGGACTATATATGACCTGCACTCCAATGTGGTCAGCCTAATCTTTTAGATTGAACCCAGTCTGGCACGGTCAGATAGCCCAGGTTGGCGCTTTATACTTTTAAGCACTACATTTCAGTTTTTTCTTTAAAATTGTATCTCTCTACTTCTACTTATTTGATTTTTGTTGCTTTGTCTATAAAAATATAAGGTATTTTTCTCAACTGGTGTGGTGGCGTTTTGTAGTGTTTTGACAGTGTTACTGTTTGAAATGTTGCACAAATACTTTACACATTACCTCTTAAATTGAGCCTGCCTGCTCTGTGACAAGCTAGCAGGGGGTGAGCACAGGCTAATTTATGGTGTGTATCTGACTTAACCTGACTAGGATTACAGTTCCTGCTTTGAGAGGGTACATAAATCTGCCAACCAGAAACCCAATTTCTAAAATTGGTGATCAGCAGTGAGGATAGGACTTGTGTTTGTGCAGTGCCATAAAGTGACTTGGTATACACTAATAGGCAAATATGAGTCAATTCTCCCTTATTGACACTTTTTGATTCGTCCAAATTTTCCCTATTACTATTTTTCCTGTTGTGTTTGTGATCCCACCTGCCAAGATGGAGTTTATAGTGGCCTACCTAGAGAGCTACACAGTGGCCCAGCTCAAGGGATTCTGCCAGGAGAAGAGGGTACGCGCCAAAGGAATCACTAGAAAAGCAGAGTTCCAAAACGCTTTAAGAACAAGGTTGGAGGCCCACCAGACTCACACAGACAATGAGGAGGAAGGGTCAGAATTTGAGGAGGAATCAGAACAAGACCTGTCTGAGGGTCTTGACGTGTGACCTGTTGGGGAGAGGAGAAACATCCTCCTAGGAATGAAAGTCCATCTACATGCAGGAAACAGTATGGCATCTAGGAAGCTGTCCCTAGAGGAGCCAGAGGACTACACAGAAGAGACAAGGTTTAAATTAGAGCCTGCCAGATTGAAGTTGGAGGAGGAACAGGCTCTGGAGGAAAATGGGGTAGCATGCTAGCTGATTTCAGGCATCTGGACCTCAAAGCCATTCAAGTGGAGACCAGCAGCAATGGTGGCAGGGTACCTGCGGTGTCCACTGGAGAAGGGATGGTTCGTATACCAAAATATTTGGTATCCAGTTATGTGGTGGGGGATGACCTCATAGGCTGAGGTGACTTTAATGATGAACAAGGCTTCTGTGGAGGACTGAGAGATAGCTTGTAGAGGTATATGTCCACAGTAGGTAAGGACACACTCCTGACACTAGAGGTAGAGGACCAGACACAATTCACCCCTGGAAAGGCCATACTTATCTATAAACCTAAGCTGTATAAACAGAGATTCAGGAGCAGCCACAAATTTTCCACACAGACCTGGGTGGACTTTCTAGATTATTCCAGCACCACATTGATGGCCTAGGTGAGGGGCAGCAAGGTAGAAGATTATACTTGACTTTACAACTTGATTTTGAGGGAGCACATGCTTGATATTTTTTTTACAGATCTGCGCCAACACTTGATTGAAAGCAAGCTGACTGACCCCAGCAAGCTTGCTGAAGAGGCGGACCTCTGGGGTAGCACCAGAGTCTTCAAAAAGATAGGTAGGTGTGACTCCCAAGAAAGATGGTTCAGGTTTCCCCAAGCAGAGTTATAGGCAGGTCATGGGAGATTCAGACAAGTCTCTGGTTAAGGGAGAAGGAAAGGGTTCCCAGATCTCTTCTGAAAAGATGGAGGCAGATTCCAATGGGCAGCGGTCCTGGTCACCCGATTTCCAACCCCACTGCTTTGATTGTTCCCAGCTATGACACAAGCAGGGGGACTCTGTCCAAAGAAGACACCCACTGGTGGGACCTCTACAGCAGTGGCCAAAGTAGCCACAGAGGCAAGTAGTCCCCAGTGGCTGGTCATAGACCATGCCATGATATCCCTTAGTTGAGAAATAGACTCAGAGACTGAGCTGGTGATCCCTGAGAGTGGGAGTTATCACTTCCACCAGGTGAAAGTCAATGGGGTCCCAGTGACTGCTCTGAGGGACACCAGGGCTAACCACACCATGATAGTGGAAGGGCTAGTTTTCTCTGAGCAGTATACCAGCCGTACTATGAGCAGGATATTTTCCACCCTGTGGCCCTGGTATCCCTGTGGTGGGGTGGGGATAGACACAGAGGAGGGTCAAATTTAGTCCTCAGATGACCATAGATTAAATTACTGGGGAATGAGTTGTCCCCGGTGGCAACAGAACCGAGAGGGGTGGCCCCAAATGGTGCCCTGACACTTCAATTTCCTGGCAGTTCAACTCCCAAATGGAGGGTACAGGAGCCCAGATGGAGGGGTAGGGTGAGCAAGAACACACCCCAAGGTGCAAACACTGGGCTGATTGGCCAGTATCAGAATTCTACCCCTGAAATGGTGAGAGTTAGAGTGGAGAAAGGGTGCAAGCCATTTGCAGCTATTTCCCCCCACTCTGAGAAGCCACAGAGGTCAGAGACCCTTGAATAGCCGGGCTCTTGCAACTGACAGCTGTTAGTAGCCTCTGTTGCTGCTATCCTTATGGGTGGAGTTTTTCCTTGGATTTGGGACGGAAGTCTGATCCAACTGGTGGAATGGGCTACATAACTTTGTAGGCCATGGCTGTACTATCTTCCTACTGGGATGCATCTGTGAGCAAGTTAAAGTTAGGTGCTGCACAGATGGGGTATACAGTAGGAAAAAGTGTTCCCAGTGGGTCAGTTCAGTGGCTCAGGAGAGTTTAGACAGAGGAATCCAACTGAGTTCAGAGAGGTGTAGAACTATCATGTGCCCCTGCAGTAGTGGGCCATTGTCCATGTTCTGTACCCTAAGCAGGGAAGTCAATCAAGGTATTCATTGGTCTTCCTTGGCTTTAGGCTGGAGGGTGGTCATGTTGGAAATGGCCCTTTATGCAGAGTCAACCCCCAAACGTTTTGCGTATTTCCTTCACTTTTTGCTGAATTTGTTTTTGTTGGCCTTAGGACTCTGTGCACTTTACACCTGCTAACCAGTGCTAAAGTGATTGTGCTCTCTCCCTAATACATGCTTTGATTGGTGCATACTAATTGGCAGAATTAGTTTACTTATACGTCTCTAGTAATGCCACTCCATGTGCCCAGGACCTGTAAATTAAGTGCTATTAGTCGGACTACAGCACTGCTTGTGCCATCCACGCAAGTAGTATTTCAACATGTCTCCGTCCTGCCATTGCAGAGCCTATATGTGCAAGTACACTGTCATGTTGACTTGGCTTTAGAAACACCTTGCCAAGCATTAAACTCCCCTTTTATTATAAATAAGGCACCCCTAAGATAGGCCCCAGATAGCCCATAGGACAGGGTCCTGTGTTTACATTTTACATGTCCTGGTAGTGAAAAACTCCCAATTTCATTTTTTACTACTGTGAGTCATACCCCTCTCATAGGATAACATTTGGGATTCCTTAATACATTTAATAAGCTGTAATTCCTGATTGGGAAGGGATAGATCTGTCATGTTTAGTACCTATGGCAGTGGTTCACAACCTGTGGTCCGGGACCACTGAAGGTCCACAAAGCCTCCTCAGGTGGTCCACAACTGCTTAGAAAATTAAATACTATTAATAGATGAAGTAAGTCTATAGAAATAATGTGGCTAAATGTACAATTGAACTTTTTAAAATGTACTGTAAATGTCAAGGACTTTGAAATTGAGGCTAAAAGTTAAATAAGAATCCACAAATTGAATTGTGGGAGCAGTGTGGGTGCATCAAACAATATAGTATGATAGTATGGACAATGTGTGGCTTCAATTGAATTTAGAAAGCCTCCAACCTTCCTATTATTTCTTTTTTTATTTACAGCTGTTTGCAAAATAAATAAAATGTGTTATCCTTTGTGTATGTGTTTGATGAATGCTTGTTTTTGTATTTTATATGTATTGTTTTGCAGCTCAAGTCATCAACAATATTTAGGCCAGGGTCCTCGGCTTGCAGTGATGACTCATTGGGGAGTCCCCGGATTCCAATAATGATTAATTGGGGGTCCTTGGTTTCCAGTAAGGATAGAGTGGGGGTCCAAGGAAGTCAAAAGGTTAAGAACCATTGACCTATGGAACTGAAATGATATACCCTCTTTAGTGGTAAAGTCGGATTTATTGTTACAGTTTTGAAAAGGTAACTATTAGACAGTTTACATTTTCCTGCTTTTAGCTATGTGTGCCTACAGCCTGTATCCAAAACACATCTGTGGTGGGGTGACAAACGGGCTATATGCATTCTTTCTAGACAGCCCCACACAATAGGAGCTTAGGTGTGACTTGATCGGCCCTTATGGGTGATTAACTGGCTTGAAGGGGGGGCAAGTTTGTCTCTTAGCACAGCAAGCATCACTTCTCATGACCGCAAGGCTCCAGTCTGCCCATCCATGATGCCTGGCTGACCTGACCCATGGACCACCCGCAGTGATACTCCTGCTACCTGCAAATATCTTCCCTGTGAATAAGACTCTTGGCTCAACTCTTGAAAAGTTAAAACTTTAGCAGGATTTGTCTGGGACTGCAGCTGACCTGCGATCCTTCTCAGTAAGCCTACAATTTTGGATTTAACCCGGTCAAGCATGACCAGATAGCTTTGGTTGGGCCTTTATGCTTTTAAGCACTACATTACAGGTTATTCTTTAAATAATTCATATCTCAACTTCTACTTATTGGATTTTTATCCCTTTGGTCTTGTTTCGTTTATAAAAAAAAAATATAGGCTATTTGTCTAATCTGCTGTGGAGTCTTTTTGTGGCGTTTTATCTGTGCTAGTGCTTGAAGTGTTGCACAAATACTTTATATATTGCCTCTTAAGCTAAGCATGTCTGTTATGTGCCAAGCTTCCAGTGTGAGCACAAATTAATAGATGGGGTTTATCTGACTTACTCTGACTAGGATTGCAGTTTGCACTGCCGGACAGCGCAGACCACCACTGTAACAAGGCAGGACAAGTAGGCTGATGGAGCCTGTGTTTCCACTGGACACATTATGATGTTGCACACTACCAATGTTACCATAGCAGTCCAACCACCTTATCCCAGCAGGCGGAAATGTAGAGTACAAAGGGATCAACTCACATGCAGGCAGCGTTACATGTCCTGTGCAACCGTGGAGCCCCCTCAAGTACTATCACTGCTGCTGCTCATCCAAGGAGCACAAAACCCATGCTGCCACGGACGCGAGCAATGGAAAGTACACACTCCAACCTGTGGCGGAATCAAAGAGCATAAAGGGAGCAACTCGCGTTACATGTCCTGTGCCACCATGGAACCCATCACACACGTACTGTCACTGCTGCTGCCCATCCAAGGTGCACAAAATCCATGCTGCCATGTGAGCAACGGTAAGTACACACACCTAACTGTGTCATTATGCTCATCAACAGATCATTGAACCTTCATGCACATGAGATGGGGGTCACGGTATGGGCACCAAGTGCACTTGTCATTGTGAACAAAGTTTGAGTCATTCACAAAGAAGGACACATTCACAGCCATTGAATGCCCCCTTTGGGAATGTCACACACACTCAATCAATCAATCAATCAATAATTTATAAAGCGCGCTATGTACCCGTTAGGGTTTCAAGGCGCTAGGGGGGGGGGGGCGCTGCTATCGTTCGAAGAGCCATGTCTTGAGGAGTCTCCTGAAGGTGAGGAGGTCCTGGGTCTGGCGCAGTGAGGTCGGGAGTGAGTTCCAGGTTTTGGCGGCGAGGTAGGAGAAGGATGTGCCGCCAGAGGTCTTGCGCTGGATTCGAGGGACGATGGCGAGGGCAAGGTTGGCAGAGCGTAGTTGACGTGAGGGAACGTAGAAGTTGAGTTTGCTGTTCAGGTAGGCGGGTCCGGTGTCGTGTAGAGCCTTGTGTGCGTGGGTGAGGAGTTTAAAGGTGATCCTCTTGTCCACGGGGAGCCAGTGGAGGTCCTTCAGGTGAGGGGATATGTGACATCGGCGGGGTATTTCGAGGATCAGGCGGGCGGATGCGTTCTGAATGCGTTGGAGTCGTTTGATGTCTTTTGTTGGGATGCCTGTGTAGAGAGCGTTGCCGTAGTCGAGTCTGCTACTGACGAGGGCTTGGGTCACTGTCTTTCTGGTTCCTGTTGG
Source organism: Pleurodeles waltl (assembly GCF_031143425.1). Lineage (NCBI taxonomy): Eukaryota > Metazoa > Chordata > Amphibia > Caudata > Salamandridae > Pleurodeles > Pleurodeles waltl. The sequence continues at coordinate 838,187,064 of NC_090437.1, forward strand.
AATCCACTTGAAGATCCTGTGGAGCATTCGGAGGGTGTTAAAACAGGAGGATGAGACTGCGTTGACCTGTTTGGATATGGTGAGGGTGGAGTCGAGGATGAAGCCGAGATTTCGTGCGTGGCTGGCTGGGGTGGGTGGGGGGCCCAGGGCGATGGGCCACCACGAGTCGTTCTAGGCCGAGGGGGTGCGCCCGAGGATGAGGACTTCCGTCTTGTCGGAGTTGAGTTTCAGGCGGCTGTTGTTCATCCACTCAGCGATGGATTTCAGTCCCTCGTGGAGGTTGGCTTTGGCGGTGAGAGGATCTTTGGTCAGGGAGAGGACGAGTTGGGTGTCGTCGGCGTAGGTGAGGATGCTGAGGTTGTGCTGGCGGGCCAGTTGTGCGAAGGGGGCCATGTAGACGTTGAACAGCGTTGGGCTTAGTGAGGAGCCTTGGGGTACGCCGCAGATGAGCTTGGTGGCATTGGAGCGGAAAGGTGAGAGTCGGACCCTCTGGGTTCTGCCGGAGAGAAAGGAGGAGATCCATTTGAGGGCCTTTTCTTGGATGGCGGCTTCGTGTAAGCGGGTTAGTAGGGTGCGGTGGCAGACTGTATCGAAGGCGGCTGATAGGTCTAGGAGGATCAGGGCTGAGGTTTCGCTGTTGTCCATTTGTAGTCTGATGTCATCTGTGGCGGCGAGGAGTGCAGTCTCTGTGCTGTGGTTTCGTCTGAAGCCAGATTGGGAGGGCTCAAGGATGGAGTTGTCTTCTAGGTAGTGGGCGAGCTGTGCGTTTGCGATCTTCACGATGACTTTCGCTGGGAAAGGGAGGAGAGAGATCGGTCGGAAGTTTTTGAGATCGTTGAGGTCAGCCTTAGGTTTCTTGAGGAGGGGTTGGATTTCTGCGTGCTTCCAGCTGTCCGGGAAGGTAGCGGTGTTGAAGGAGAGGTTGACGATCTTTCGGAGTGCGGGGGCGATGGTGACGTCGGCTTTGTTGAGCACGTGATGTGGGCAGGGGTCAGAGGGAGATCCTGAGTGGATGGAGTTCATGGTCTTTAGGGTTTCGGCGTCGTCTACTTGGGTCCAGGTGGTGATGTGGTCGGCGTGGGAGGAGTTGTTGGGGGTGGGGTCTGGCGGAGGTGAGGTGTTGAAGCTGTCGTGGATGGCTGCAATTTTCTGGTAGAAGAAGGTGGAGAGATCGTCGCAAAGTTTCTGGGATGGAGGGATGTCGTTGACAATGGCGTTGGGGTTGGCGAGTTCCTTCACGATGCCGAAGAGTTCCTTGCAGTCGTGAGCGTTGTTGTTGAGGCGTTCTGTGAAGTGGGAGCGCTTCACGAGTCGGATCCGTTGGTGGTGTTCACGGTTGGCTTCCTTGAGGGTAGCGAGGTTCTCGGGTGTGCGCTCGAGGATCCATTTTTTCTTGAGTTTCTGGCAGGTGCGTTTGGAGGTGGTTAGTTCGTCTGTGAACCAGGCTGTTTTTTTCTTTTCTTGGTTGGCGTGGGTTTCTTGAGCGGGGCTAGGATGTTGGCGCAGTCGAGGATCCACTGTTGGAGGTTGATGGCGGCGGAGTCCGGGTCGGTGGGGTCGGGTGGTGGGTTTTTGGCGAGGGTGTTGGTAAGTTGATCTTCGTTGACTTTTCCCCAGCGGCGGTGCGGCGGTAGAGGAGTACGGTGGTGTTCGATGTTTTTCTTGAAGGAGAAATGGACGCAGTGATGGTCGGTCCAGTGGAGTTGGGAGGTGTGGCTGAAAGAGATGTGGTTGCTTGAAGTGAAGAGTGGGTCAAGGGTGTGGCCGGCGATGTGGGTGGGAGTGTTGACCAGCTGACGGAGTCCGAGGTTGGAGAGGTTGGCGGTCAGCGATGCTGTATTGACATCATTCTTGTTCTCCAGGTGGAAGTTTAGGTCTCCCAGGAGGATGTAGTCTGAAGAGGCGATGGCGTGGGTGCTTGCGAGGTCGGAGACAGCGTCGCTGAAGAGGGCTCTAGGTCCTGGAGGGCGGTATATGAGGGTTCCTCTGAGGGTAGTGTTGGGGTCTGTGTGAATCTGGAAGTGGAGGTGTTCGGCTGTTTTGAGGGTGTCGTCCGTGTGGGTGTGGATCTTAAGGGTAGATTTGTGGGCGATGGCTATTCCTCCGCCGATTCCATTGGTGCGATCTCTTCTGGTGATCTTGTAGCCGTCAGGGATGGCGATGGCGATGTCAGGGGCCGAGGAGTCGTTCCACCAGGTTTCGGTCAGGAAGGCTACGTCTGGGGCGGTGGTGTCGAGCAGGTCCCAGAGTTCGATGGCGTGCTTTCGTGTGGAGCGTGTGTTGAGGAGGATGCAGTGCAGGTGGTTTGTGTTGGTTGTTGCTGGTTTCGTTGTTTTGTTGCAGGTGAAGTTGCAGGTGCGGCAGGAAAAAGGTCCTTTGGTGTGCTTCGGGGTGGCCAGGAAGCACTCTGAAAAGGGGCCAGGGTTGAGGGCGAGGAGTTCGCTGGCCGAGAAGCGAAGGCATGGGGTGCGGGGGGCGTGAGGGCCAGGGGGGGTGGCGCTGGGTGCGGTCCAGGCGCGGACGGGCGCAGATGGGCTTGCCTCTGGCGCGCCCGCTGCACGGACGCGCAGTGCCAGCCATTAAGAAGGGAGGGGGGAGGGAGGAGCAGCTGGGAGGCGGGAGGGAGCGGTGAATGGGGGCGCGAGGGGGGGGCAGCAGGGAGGCAGCGGCAGGGAGAGGACTGCAAGGGGGAGCGCACAAGGGGTGAAAACAAGAAAAACAAGGCAGAAACAAGTCGGGCACAAATTAAAAAAACAGTCACAAAAATACACTAATGGCACAAAATACAGTCGGAGTACAGCAATCAGAGGGGCACAACGGGGGCAGATGCGCAGGAAGCAAGGCGCTTGAAAAAAACAATAGAAAGCACTTACAAGACGGCGAAAAGTGGCACAATCAGAAGGGGCACGACGGGGGCAGAAGCGCAAGGAGGCAAGGCGCTGAAAAAATAGAAACACTTACTGGACGGCGGAAAGCGGCACACGGGTCAAGTGAAGCTTACTAGAGCCCACTAGACACCAGGGATGAGGCACAGGAGGATGCCTGCGGGTGGAGGAGGGCCTCGAACACGCTAGCAGCAGCGTGGGCGGGGGTCAGAGGCAGGAGACAGCAGGTTGGTGCTGCGGACGTGGGGGGCGAGCTCTGGACCAAAAACAGGTCAGAGGTCGCACACTCGCGACGCGCAGCGCCAGCCATTAAGAAGGGAGGGGGGAGGGAGGAGCAGCTGGGAGGCGGGAGGTGGGAGGGAGCGGCGAATGGGGGCGCGAGGGGGGCGGGCCGCAGGGAGGCAGCAGCAGGGAGAGGACTGCAAGGGGGAGCGCACAAGGGGCGAAAACAAGAAAAACAAGGCAGAAACAAGTCGGGCACAATTTGAAAAAACAGTCACAAAAATACACTAATGGCACAAAATACAGTCAGGGTACAGCAATCAGAGGGGCACAACGGGGGCAGATGCGCAGGAAGCAAGGCGCTTGAAAAAAACAATAGAAAGCACTTACAAGACGGCGAAAAGTGGCACAATCAGAAGGGGCACGACGGGGGCAGAAGCGCAAGGAGGCAAGGCGCTGAAAAAATAGAAACACTTACTGGACGGCGGAAAGCGGCACACGGGTCAAGTGAAGCTTACTAGAGCCCACTAGACACCAGGGATGAGGCGCAGGAGGATGCCTGCGGGTGGAGGAGGGCCTCGAACATGCTAGCAGCAGCGTGGGCGGGGGTCAGAGGCAGGAGAGAGCATGTTGGTGCTGCGGACACGGGGGCGAGCTCTGGACCAAAAACAGGTCAGAGGTCGCTCCTGCACTGCCACACTACATAAAACTACATGTCTGCACATCATAGGCACAGGGACAGTGAAGTGTACATAACATTGTGTCAAACAACAGCAACATCACATCTACCAATACAACTGACATCCTCACATTGCCCACATGCCATGGACTGTCGGCAGATTCAACACACATATGTATGGATGTGTCATGGAACACAAACACTCTTTCCATTAAACATGCCTATAATGGACCCACACATCACCAACATTGCAACACAATGGAAGGACAATGGCATGCACAATAGTCAGAGAGACAAATATCCATAGCTCACTATGCAAACAATACCTGCACAATAGGGAAGGGGTTTGGGGGCATCATGAGCACTCGGGAAAGTATGCTGCACTGGGATACATATCACTTTTCACACATCCCCAAAACCACATTTGCACAGGAACTTGCCCTATATGTATCTCAGAAACAATACTAGAGCCAAATGGCATGCCTATCTGCAGCATGTGGAAGGTCAAGTCAAGAAAGCAAATACAACTGCAACAGCATAGGACATACATCCAGAGGAAGTAGCTGCAAGGTACAGACAGCAAAATGGACAATTTAATAGTCAAATGCAAAGGAAGCTATCACAATGAACACCCTCCATGTCTGCACAAAGAAAGCTCAGGCTGCACGCATCACATGGATCTGCAAACCATATCAGGGGGAACGAGTCTAAGACCATACATTCTGACACTGCACCACATTAGATGAAATATTTACCATACCAAACATGACACAATGCAATGCCACCACAATTGCATCAGGAATTACATATCCATATAGTCAACATCTACCCTTCTCCTGGGTGACACCAGCACTGCCAACAAAGTCAGATTTTGCAAACAACAGCAAATAGATCAGCAATCAGGGTGAAACACACACAACTGTTGTCAGACAACAAAAATTACTCAGGGACAACAAAAAGGTAGGAAGGGAATTGCAGGTCAGATGTGTACCCAACAAAACAACTACTTGTGTTTTTTAATGCAAAATGCATACGAACAAAGGACACAGGCCAGTCAAAGTAATGTCCGTGCACTCCAACTTGACTACAATCACTGCCAGGGAACTTCCACAGGAAGGGGCATCAAGTGTACAGGCAGGCACCTCAAGGATCATCTTTGGGGGAGATTTGGCATGGGTGGGTTTGGGAGGGGTGGACTGTTTCTTAGGAGGGGTGGGCTCCTTCTAGGGGGACGTTATGGGTGCTTGCAGGGGGGCAGGTGTGACAGGGGAGGACTTCAATGTGAAAGGAATGGGTTGGGATGTGGGTGGGGGCCTCTTGGGATTGGGGTTGGAGGGAACAGGGGAAAGGGCAAGGTCAAAAAGGAAACTATAATTTTGAACATGGGAGTGGTCATCAGAAAAGGTTGGGGATTTGGAGGTGGAGGGAGTGGTTGTCTGGTGTGTGCGTGTAGATGTCTTGGGTGTGTGAGGTATGCTTCTGTTTGGGTGGTGTCTGTTGCATGTGTGAGTGTGGGTATTTGCATGTCTTGGGGTACTGGGAAGTAGAGGTGCTGGGTGAAGTGGGATGTCTGTGTGTCTTTTGGGGTGGTGTCTGTGGGTATAGTCGATGTGCTGGATGTCTGATTGTCTGTTGGGATGTGTCTGTGTGGTATGGCAGGTATGGATGTGTCTGTTTGGGTGGCATCTGTGGGTATGGTGGGTGTGGTGGATGTGTCACTGGATGTTGTGGTGGTACTTGTGGGTATGCTGGATGTGATTTGTGGGTCAGTGGGGTTTGTGGAGTTTCTGGTGAAGATGTGGTTGATGTGTTTGTGGGTGGGAAGAGCGAGGTGGAGTGAGGGCGTTATGTGGGAGATGAGTGGCTGCTGTCAGTGAGGAACCTAGAACCTAAAAATATCTCTATAGGCCAGACACGTCACTATGAATGCCTTCCAGGAAAGCATTGGTCTGCTGAAGTTGGCTGGCCAATCCCTGGATGGCATTCACAATGGCAGTCTGACCTACAAAGATGTTCTTCAGGAGGTTAATAGCCTCTTCACTCGGAACAACAGCAGTAACAGGGGCTGGGGCGGAGGTGCCTGTAGCAAAGGAGATGTCCACCCTCTTGGGTGAGCAGGCACATCCATTTGGGTGAGGAGCAACAGGGAGGGTGGCGATAGAACTGGGGCTGGCGGACAAAGATGGTACAGGAGTAGGTTCTAATGAGTCCGTCACCACCAGGGAGTGGCCACAGGAGGTTGAATCCAGTGATGAGGATGTAGATCTGATCTCCTCACCCTCTGGGTCACTGGGTCCCTCTGTGTGGATGGTGTCTTGACCGGAGATACTGAGAGCAGATGCATACCCCTTGGTTGTATCCTGTCTTCTTCGCTTGCCTGGAATGATGCTGCAAATACAAAAACTAAAAGGGTCACCATATGTTCCTGAGCACACTTGAAAAATAGCTCTGATTATCAAACATTACCATGATGTCAAGTAGGCCCCAGCAACAAATTCCACCAAAGTAGCTGCTACATATACCATACCATATTCATGCATGCCATTTGAACTGTCAACAGTTGCCCATGGTAAAATCAAGATCTCAGACAACTGCAATTTCATGGCTGAAGTTGTGCAATGAAAGTAACAATTGAACAAGTAGGAGACCACATCACCTTCAATGCTTTGCCTCATGGAGTATACCTCAGTTACCTGTTGTCATACAATAATAGGCCAATGCCAACTTCATTTCAACAGATCCCACAGAGGGTCATGCAGGCATCTAGTTGTCACATACACACAAAAAACAGCAGTGTGAAATTATGCTCCCAGAGCATGCTATGTTGCTGACAACAGTACAGTAGCCTGGAGAAGGTGACATGGCATAACACATGTCACAATGGATACATATCAACAATACACACTTCACTAAGCTAAATCTGTCCCCATGGAGTCATGGAAGTAGTATCAATGTTGCTCAGATATGTCACACATTTGTCATGAAATCATGAAAATGTACACTGTAGACATGGGGCATATTTATGAAAAATGTCGTACAACTGCGCTAGGGCAGTTGTGCGTCAAAATTTTTAATGCTATGTAATAAATGTTCTTAGTACCATGCGTGCACCACATTTATAAAATGGCAAACCATGACGCTAAGAAACGGTGAGCATGAAAAAAATTACGCTAACCTGTGTGACAGGCCATGAAGAAAAAATGGCACTAATGCTGTAAAGGTGGCTCTAGCATGATTTGCGGCACATGTTTTGTGCTAATCGTGCTAATGTCATTTTTGCATTAAAAGGGTAAAGAAGCCACGAGGACCCAAGATGTAGAATGCACGACAAGGAAACCCCTAATCAGCCCAGTAAAAGCCAGAAAGGACTGACAGACTCACAGGAGAAGAGGAAAAGAAGAGGAAGTGTCAGTACAGTGAGGATGAGAATAACATATTGGTCAGAGATGATGGGGCACCATCACAAGCTCTTTGTCACCTCTAAATTGCCAATAGGTAGGAAGGAGACCATATGACAGTCAACAGTGTGGCAGAGGTGAAGAGGACTGTGACCAATTGTAAAAAGTGCTGGCATGATTGCAAGCTTAGAACTAAAGGGAAACTGGCCAGCAACTGAAAGGCAGCACTGCAGACCGGAGCTGTCAGTCCCGCACCCCAGGAGCAGCTGAGTGAGATGGTGTCAGTGGTCATCCTGGAGGAGATGGGCATCGGAGTCCCAGGACAGAGCAGTGTTTCAAGAACTACCACAAATGCAGGGTAAGTTGCAGTGGGGGGCAATCTGGTATCTGACAAATGGCAGAAGGGGGAGGCACATAGGACCCTCTATATGCATGCAACAAGGTTGCATGGGGCACAATAATGGCTAAACTTTTGTAATAGGCACTCACCTCCCCCTATATGCACAGATCATTTCACAATCTTAACATCACTCCCTTCACTGTCTCAACTGTACCATCTGCCCATGTTCTAACTCAACATGTACATGGCCTGTTGCGCCGAGTGGGCCAGCAAGAACTGGGATATGCATCCCAGCACCATTGTGAATGGCCACAATGTGATAGTACACCATATATGGGGCATGTCTGTGATCATCATCTGTGCTGCTGTAAAAGTAGCTGCCATGTCACCATGCTGCAAGGGTGCCTGTGTAGTGGGGATAGTTGATGTTGTGAACTAAAGCACACCGTCCTGCATTACATCAACTACAAGTGGTCTTACTGTCTCACTAGGGCCCATATTTACAAGGCTTTTGCGCAACACTATCATCATTTAGATTGATGCCAATATGGCCTTAAGGTACCCATTCTCCATTTGCCATATGAACAAAGTTGCACAATGCATGTCTAGCTCCACTTTGTAAATCCTTGCACCTCAATATGCCTGTGCCAGATATGATGTATGCAAGGGGGACATTCCTACGCAGGGAAGGCAGAACAAATGGGGCCGTTAATTCCTAAGTATTTCACTGTGCTATTGTTTGATGTCATTTGTAAGGCCTACCAATGGCACACGTTCAAGTGACGCACCCATTGTAATCAACGGATCTCCCTGTGCTTGCCTGCACTAGTGCCATAATTTATGGTGGTAATGTAGTAAAGCACCACAATAGTGCCATGACTCATGAGGCTGCTGTGGAAATGTCAGCCATGGTGCACCGAATTGTAAATATGGTGCTATCATCGTGTTGTTAGGTGGGTAAGGGCGGCACAAGAAAAGTGTTGCATCGGGATCAATGCACCATTGTCTGATACATTGTGCCCTATGTGTGATGCACAATACAACAAACATTAAACAACTAAATTCACAAGACATACAAAGATCTCAGAAAAACTCTTGTCACTCCTACACTAGCCTTGAGTTGTTGGACAAACCTGAAGTAAACCCAGATGTAACAAATTTGGAAGTCATTAGAAGCTGGGTGAGTTAGACATGTGTTGCATGGGAGTACCCCCAGCAATAAACATTGGAATTCCAACAACATGCAGAATCAGTTGTGAGAGGGGCATATAATTACCAGGCCATAATAAGGCATGCAAGATGGGTGCAACGGTCTGGGAAATGGGGACTGGCAGATTGTGCCAATGGAGCTCTGGTGGCACAGTTTGTCACTAGGGGCCCATAAAAGAGGGCCTTGATGTGTGGCTCTGCACCATGTCATTAAGGCACCAGGACCTACAACTTGATGACTTATGTCAACAGCTATTACAGTACAAGATTGACATTTCACTATCCCACTGCAGAGGATGATGCCTTACCTGCTGCTGAGCTGCCTTTGTTGGATTTCTCTGACGAATTTGATGACCAGCTGCAAACCATCAATGCCAACACTCTCCAGGATGTCCTGAGTGCCATCCAGACACCATCTCCAGTTGCAGGGAGGGCAATTAGTGTTGTGGGGTCTCCACATGACCCAACCAACGCACACCACCGGCCAGCTCAGCCTCAGCACTGGACTTTCAGGAACCAGACCAAAAAACAGAAGTCGGAGTCCAGTGGGAGCTGTCACAGCAGGTGAGGGTAGGTAAGGAGACCAAGGCAGGCAGCCTAGAAGAAGTCCATTGGTGCCTCAGTCCGAATAAGGCCAACTCTGCTGCACCCACTCTGTGCTAAGTGGACTCCAGCAGTCCCTGGTTGACATAGCTGGTGTCCTGAGGCAGAGGGTCGAACAAATTCCCTCCCAACGTTGTACCAGTTTGATTGACAACAGGCTGGGGACTATCCAAACTGTCCTGGAGACCATGCAGCCAATGCTGGGCTCCCTCACTGACAACCTGGTTGCCTACCACTGTGATGTTGCTGCTGTATTGCGAAACCAGCAGATCCTCCTTGCTGCAGTGATGCCTTTCACATTTCCACAGATGACAGCTGCCGGGACCTTTGAAACCACATCTCCAGGCCCTAATGTGTGTGTTTCCCCCTCAACTTCAACAACACCACCACCCATAGCACATGAGGCACCGCACACATCAGAGGACGAATGTAGGAAAGTCCTCCTTTTTGCCCTGGTCACCCTCAAACTTTTTTTTGGACAGATACTGACGGTTACTGACTCTTGGCTGTGTCCTGGGTACTGCTTACCAGTCCCAGGGCCAGTGCTCTGTGTAAAGTGGATATGCAAATTAGGCTAATTATAATTGGCAAAATTAACCTACTCAAAAGTGCCATGTATACGGTAGGGCATGTAGGTTTAAGGACCCCAGCATAGGTAGTGCCCCCATAGATGCACTGCTGAGGTGCCCAGTGTGACATCTGAAAGGCAGACCCTCCTTGCTGGCTGCTTTTAAGTTAAAGTTACATGCAAATTCGACTTTAAAATTAAAAGTAGTTCCAAAGTCTTAAACGACCTTATTTATACATGTACGTCACTCCTAAGGTGTGCCCTATGTGCCCATTGGGCTGGGTGCCATTTAACTATAAGCAGGGACCTTATAAAAATAGTTTTATAAGCCCTGGTGAGGTAAAACAGCCAAATTAGTTTTTTCCCTCATTGTACTGGTTGGCCTCCATATGCTAGAATGAGGAGATTCTATTTTAATTGTAAAAGCCCCCTTAAGTAACAGATCCCTCAAGTTTGGTATTAAATTAATTGTTATACTAAATCCCACAACTTCCAGTTGTTGGATTTTATATAACTTGTTCAGGTAAAGAGTTTTAAACTTTATCTGAAAATTTGCCAACTTCAGCCCTGCAGTGTTTTTGCTGCTTTGCTCTGATTGGACAGCCTCTGGCAGCCTCGCCAGGCTGCCTTGATGAGGTGTGAAGTGGCCTGGCTCAACACAAAGAGATGTGCCTGGGGGAGGAGATCTTCCCTCTGCAGATGGAGAGGCAGGAATGGGGAGGGCAGGCAAATTGGTCATCAAAGGCAAGGAAGGACATTTGGAGCAACCCAGAACCTCCCTCACATCCTGCAAACCGAGACAACTAGGTGCCCCCCTTGATTAGATTATGAGAGGGCAGGAGAGGGGTGTGTTTAGGATTTTAGCCTCACCAGTGGGTGGGCTCAGCCAGATGTAACCTCCAAAAATAATTTTCAGCCATGATGGATTTTTGAGGAATGTTGCTCCCTGAGATTGATTTTTGCCACACTTCACAGGGCGAAGGACCCTGCACCTGATTGGAGAACCAGGACCCCCCTGTTTTTCACCCAGGAGCAAGGCTAAAACTGTCAGACCTGCACCCACACCTCAGATCCCTACAAGGAAGAACTACAGGAGAAGAAGGACTGCCCTGCTCTACCCCTGGCCTGCACCTGGACACTGCACTCTGGAGGACTGCACCAGCTGCACACTTGGGATTCACAACAAGAAGGAATTTGCCTGGCTTCAACTGGTTCAAGAAAGGACTTCCTGTTTGCTACAGGTGAAAACTTGCTAACCAGAGTTCCCTGCACCAACTCCTGAAGAAACCAACTAGCTGACCACCGTCCAGTGGCCAAAAAGGAGTTTGCACCAGGTGCATTCTGGGAGTCGTAGTCGATACCCTTATGTAGCATCTCAGAGGTTCTGGAACCTTGGGGTGAGCTATGGATCTAAAAAGAACCTTAAAGGAAAATCTGGAGGAAGATCCAGAAGTTTGGAGAAGTTTGGGAAAAAAGCTCCATTTAGGGACCGAGCTGCCATGGCAACTCTAGCCGGCTTGCCTCAACGTGACCCGGCCCGACTTGAAGGTTCGTCCCAGTGAAGAAAATCTTAGAAAAACTGACTAAGTCTGAACGTAGGAAGTTGACTGAGAACTCCCAGGCAGTGTATCCGAAGAGGGCTCCAGTGATGTCGGATTAAGATTCAGGTTTGCCCCGCTCGAAGGATTTTCATCCCAAAAAAATGACTAAGTCCGAAGGTAAAAATCTCCACTGAGGGCTCCTGCGACGCGTATCCAAGGAAGAGTTCCAGGAGGTAGGATTGGACTGGCGACTTGATCCTGCTGAAGAAAATCTCCAGAAAAACAACTAAGTCCGAAGGTAAACTTTTGACCGTGGCCTCCTGCGAGCTGTAGCCGAGCAGGGCTCCATCGCAGTCAGCCTCAGACTTTGACTTTGCCCCGGTCAAGGTGCGACCAGATGACCAAATTGGCACTATTCATTTCTAAGTGCTAAAAAGCATTCGTTCCTTAAAAATCCATATCTCTGGTTCCCTTTATCCAGTTTCATTTGTTTTTGTGTCATTTTAAAGCTACAATTATTTCCTATTTGTATAATTTGGTTTGGGATTTTTAAACTGTTTCCTGTATTTTATTTAACTTCTCTTTTGTGATATTTGAATGCTTTACTCTTTGTCTCCTAAGTTAAGCCTTGTTGCTCATTGCCAAGCTACCAAGGGTTGAGTTAGGTTTAATTTACTGAGACCTAATTGGACCTAAGTGGAGGTTAGTGGCCTATTGCTAAGTGTAGGTAACCCATTTTCCAACATTTTTGATGCGCAGTGGTAGGATCATTATCACGTTACAGTTTTAAATAAAGCTAATTAAAAATCCTTTAAATTGTCCTAGTGCAAAAATTGTTTTTAATTTTTAATTTGGATTCATTTCAATTATTGCATTTTTGTGATTTTTCTAAATTCTTGTTCCCAATTTTTGCAAAAAGTTGTTGTTGACACAAAACTAGGGAACCACGGAGCTTGATCTGGCTAGCCTCCCACACTGACAGTAGTCCAGCTTAAGGGGTTGCCTGCCCAGAGGAGGAAGAAGCAGGAGAGGATGCTACCTCCAACCACTCAGGGGAGGGCATCTGAGCCTACATGAGGAGGAGGAAGACCGGTCCTCACTGCACCCAGTCAATAGGGTCATACCCACAGCTAGTTGGGGAAAGGGGGGCCCTTCAGGAGGAGAGAACCTGTCCCTTAGGGAAAGAGAGCTGGAGGCCCAGCTAGCATTTATAGCTTTGGAGGCACAGAAGCTGGCCCTAGAAGAGAAAAAGTGGGCAATGGAAGAGAAAAGAGATGGTGGGAGCGACGGAGAAGCTGAAGTGTCCATGGGTGTTTTTTTTTTGCCCCAGGGTACCCAAGGGGGTGTTTCCTGCCTATGTAGAGGGGGATGACATAGATAAGTGTCTGGGGGCCTTTGAGCGGGCCCTCCAGATGAGGAGAGTTAAGCCGCAGTACTGGGGTTCACTTCTTTGGGAGTTGTTCCCCAACTCTGGGAGGGATATGCTTCTGACATTGATGGGGGAGGAGGCAGATTCATACCCCAGTATGTAGAGATACTTAACTAAAACATTTGCTCTGACCTCAGAGTAGTGTAGGCTCAAGTTTGGGGACACCCAAAGGACAAGCACCCAGTCCTGGGTGGACTTTGTAGACATCTCAGTTAAAGCACTAGAGGGCTGGATACAGGGAACCAAGGTAAGTAACTTTGAGAGGCTTTACAATTTGATTATGAGGAAGCACCTTCTAACCAACTGTGCCCAAGAGAATCTCCACCAGTATCTAGTTGACTCTAAGTTGACCAACCCCAGAGAGCTGGGGAGGCAGCAGATGACTGGTTAAGAACTAGGGTTAACCAGAGACCCCTAGGGGTGATCAGAAAAAGGGAGGACATGGTTCTTCTCAGGGGAAGAACCAAGGAAAAGAAGATAAAAAGCCCAAGGAGTCCTCGCAAGAGTCCCCAAAAACTTCTCAGGGTGGGGGAGCCCTGAGCCATTCCCCTTCTAAGGAGAAAGGGCATCAGGGGAAGCATTATGATCCTGTTAAGGCAATAACGTTTCATGAGCTTCCTAAGTCAGGCAAGTGCTTTGAGTGTCATCAACCTGGACACAAGAGGGGAGATGGTATCTGCTCCAAAACAAAAACCACTGGTGGGCAATCCCAGGGGATTGCTAATGTAGGGATGGGGGTGGAACTTGGCCCAGGGCTGGGATAAGGGTACACAGAGGTCACCTTAGTATCCGTCTGTGGGGTGGATATCGCAACTATGGCCTCCTTACCTCCCAGCATGGAGAGGTAGAGGCAGAGGCCTAAAGTCAATGGGACTGAGGTGGAAGCTCTGAGGGATACAGGAGCCAGTGTGACAATGGTCACAGAGAAGCTGGTTTCTCCAGAAAAATGCTTACCTAGTGTCTTCCACCATGTAACTTATGCAGATAGCAGAACCAAACTCCATCCCATGGCCATGGTGAGCCTGGAATGGGGAGGTGTGACTGTCCCTAAGAAGGCAGCTGTAGCTCCTGCCCTCCCAGTAGAGTGTCTGCTGGGAAATGATCTTGAAGCATCTGAATGGTCAGGGGTGGAGAGAAGGGTCCATGCACAGATGCTGGACCTCCCTGAAAGGGTGTGTGCTGTGACGAGGTCACAGGCAGCACAACATAGAAGTGCTGGACACTTGAACCCTGGAACAATGGGCCAAGCCTCCAAGAAGAAGAGAAAGCGCACTTGGTCTGGCTTGACAGCCCCCACAAGTACAGAGGGTCAGGAGGAATCCAAACCTGAGGGGAAGGATCTGACCTCTGAGGGAGGGCCACTTCCGCTGCAAGCTCTGCCTGACTTGGCAGAGCTGCAAGGGGCAGGAGGGCCCACCAGAGAAGAGTTGTGCCAGGGACAAGGAGAGTGTCCCACTCTTGAGGGCCTAAGGCAGACTGCTGCCAGGCAAGAACAAGGGGACACCAGTGGAACCCACAAGGTTTACTGTGAGGATGGAGTTCTCTACACTAAGGCAAGAGACCCCAAACCAGGGGCAACCAGGAGTGTGGTGGTCCCCAGAAGAAAAGAGAATTCCTCCTCACTTTAAGCCATGATATTCCCTTAGCTAGACATTTGGGACAGATACAGACCTGGAGCAGGCTGGTCAACCATTTTTATTGGCCCCAAATGTCAGAAAAAGTCAGGGAGTTTTGCAGCTCCTGTGTCACCTGCCAAGCCAGTGGCAAGTCAGGAGGCAAGCCAAAGGCACCCTTGATACCACTGCCAGTGGTTGGGACTACCTTTGAGAGGGTGGGGATTAACATTGTTGGTCCCCTGGACCCACCAACTGCCTCAGGCAACAGGTACATTTTTGTAGTTGAGGACCATGCCACCAGGTACCCTGAGGCAATACCCCTCAGAACAGTCACTGCTCCCACAGTGGCAAGGGGCCTACTTGGTGTATACACCAGAGTGGGATTCCCAAAGGAGGTGATCTCAGATAGGGGCACAAATGTTATGTATGCCTATCTGAAAACCATGTGGGATGAGTGTGGTGTTACTTATAAGTTCACCACCCTCTATCATTCACAGACCAATGGTCCGGTGGAAAGATTTAACAAGACCCTGAAGGGCATGATCATGGGTTTGTCTGACAAACTCAGGAGGAGATAGGATGTTCTCCTCCTATGCCTACTGTTTGCCTACAGGGAGGTGCCACAGAAACGGGTTGGATTCAGCCCCTTTGAGTTACTGCTTGGGCACCCAGAGGCCCATTGTGCTTGGTTAGAGAGTCTTGGGAGAAGCCTCTCAAAGAATCCAAGGAGAATGTGCTGGATTATGTGCTGGATTATGTGCTGGCCCTGCGGTCACGCATGGCTGAGTACATGAAGAAGGCAAGCAGCAACCTGGAGGCTATCCAAGAGTTCATGAAGCTCTGGCATAGCCAGAAGGCTACCATGCCTGAGTATCACCCAGGTCAGTTGGTGTGGGTTTTGGAGCCTATGGCTCCTAGGGCACTTCAGGCCAAATGGACTGGGCCCTGTCCAATTGGGGAGAAAAAGGGTGAGGTCACCTAGCTGGTAGACCTTGGCACCCCCAGGAATACTCATAGGATCCTGTATGTCAACAGATTGAAACCCCACCAGGACAGGGCAGACATGACCATGCTGATGGTCACAGATAAAGGGAAAGAGGAGGAGAGTGAATCTCAGCCAGACCTCCTGTCCTCAAATGAACAAGATGGGTCAGTGGAGGAAGTGATAGTCTCTCCCAAGCTGACAGACCAGCAACAAAAAGACTGCAGAAAGGTTTTGGAGCTGTTTGCTAGTCTGTTTTCCTTGACCCCTGGACTCACTAATTGGTGTGTCCGTGACATTCACACCGGTTACAGCTTGCTTGTCAAAAACAAGCTGTACAGGCTGTCTGACCAGGTCAAGGCCAACATCAATGCTGAAGTGGATATGATGTTGGAGCTCAAGGTAATTGAGCCCTCTGACAGTCCTTGGTCTGGTCCAGTGGTACTGGTACCAAAACCTAATCCCCAGGGTGGGAAGAAAGAATTGAGATTCTGTGTGAACTACAGAGGTCTAAATGGAGTCACTAGGACTGATGCTTACCCCATACCTAGAGCTGATGAGCTCATTGATAGATTGGGGGCTGCCGAATTCCTGAGCACATTTGATCTGACCTCAGGATACTGGCAGATTGCCTTAAGTCCAAGAGCTAAGGAGATGTCATCAATTTCCACACCAGAGGGCCATTTTCAGTTCAAGGTGATGCCTTTTGGCCTGAACAAGCCCCTGCCACCTTCCAACGTTTGTTGAATAGAGTCCTTTCTGGGTTGGAATCTTTCTGTGCAGCTTATCTGCATGATATAGCTGTATTCAGTTCCACCTGTGAGGAGCATCTGGTCCACTTGAAGGAAGTGCTTCAGGCCCTGCTTAAAGCAGGCCTGACAATCAAGGCAAGCAAGTGCCAGATAGGGCAAAGCTCATTTGTGTACCTGGGCCACGTTGTTGGTGGAGGCCATGCACAACCTCTCCAGCCCAAGATCCAGACTATCCTGGATTGGGAGGCTCTTAAAACCCAGACTCAGGTCAGGGCCGTCCTTGGTCTGACTGGGTACTACAGAAGGTTTGTTCAGAATTATGGAATCATAGTGGCCCCTCTGAATGAGCTTACCTCCAAGAAACAGCCCAAGAAGGTCATTTGGACCCCAGAGTGTCAAAAAGCTTTTGACACTCTAAAGCAGGCTATGTGTTCAGCACCAGTGTTACTGGCCCCTGACTATAGCAAGGAGTTTATAGTGCAAAGAGATGCTTCAGAAGAAGGGATTGGGAAAGTGTTAGCACAAGTTAATGAAGAGGGCAAAGATCAACCAGTTGACTTCATCGGCAGGCGACTACTCCCCAGAGAGAAAAGATGGAGTGCCATTGAGAGGGAGGCCTTTGCTGTGGTCTGGTCCCTAAAGAAGTTGAGGCCATACCTGTTTGGCACTCACTTCCGTGTACAAACTGACCACAGACCTCTCAGATGGTTGATGCAAATGAGGGGGGAGAACCGAAAACTATTGAGGTGGTTGATTTCCCTACAGGGGATGGACTTCACAGTGGAGCACAGACCTGGGACTACCCATGCTAATGCAGATAGCCTTTCCATGTTTTTCCACTTAGCTGATGAGGATTACCAGGGTGTAGGTTAGTACCCATCACCTTTCATCTGGGGGGCAGTGGAGGAAAGTCCTTCTTTTTACCCTGGTCACTGCCAAACTTTTTGGACAGATACTGGTGGTTATTGACTCTTGGCTGTACCCTGGGTACTGCTTACCAGTCCCAGGGCCAGTGCTCTGTGTAAAATGAATATGCAAATTAGGCTCATCATAACTGGCAAAATTAACCTACCTAGAAGTCCCTAGTATATGTTAGGGCATGTAGGTTTAGGGATCCCAGCTTAGGTAGTGCCCCCATAGTTGCACTGCTGAGGTGCCCAGTGTCATTTTGAAGGCAGGCCTGCCTTGCTGGCTGCTTTTAAATTAAAGTTGCGTGCACATTCGACTTTGGAAGTAAAAGTAGTTCCAAAGTCTTAAATTTCCTTATTTTTACATATACATCACCCCTAAGGTGTGGCCTATGTGTCCCTAGGGCTGGGTGCCATGTAACTATAAGCAGGAACCTTATAAAAACAGTTTTATATGCCCTGGTGAGGTAAAACACCCAAATAAATGTTTTCCTCATTGTAGTGAATGGCCTCCATAAGCTAGAATGGGGAGACTTTATTTTAATTTTGAAAGTTCCCTTAAGTAACAGATACCTCATATTTGGTATCAAATTAATTGTTATAATAAATCCCACAGCTTCCAGTTGTTCGATTTTATATACCGTGTTCAGGTAAAGAGTTTTAAACTTTACCTGAAAAGTTGCCAACTTCAGCTCTGCAGTGTTTTTGCTGCTTTGCTCTGATTAGCCAGCCTCTGGCAGCCTGACCAGGCTGCTTGATGAAGGGTGAAGTGGCCTGGCTCAACACAAAGAGATGTGCCTGGGGGAGGAGATCTTCCCTCAGCAGATGGAGAGGAAGGAAGGGGGAGGGCTGCCAAACTGGTCTTCAAAAGTAGAGAAGGACATTTGGAGCGACCCAGCACCTCCCTCACATCCTGAAAACCCAGGCAATTAGGTGCCGCCTTGATTAGATTAGGAGAGGGCAGGAGAGGGGTGTGTCTAGGATTTTTACCCCGCCCATGGGTGGGCTCAGCCAGATGTAACCTCCAAAAATAATTTTCAACCGCGATGGATTTTTGAGGAATGTTGCTCCCTGAGAGTGATTTTTATCACACTTCCCAGGACGTGGTCATGACAAGGGGAGGGACCCTACACCTGATTGGAGAACCAAGACCCCCTTGTTTTACACCCAGGAGCAAGGATAAAACTGGCAGACCTGCACCCATACCTCAGATACCTACAAGGAAGAACTACAGGAGAAGAAGGACTGCCCTGCTGTTCCCCTGGCCTGCACCTGTAACTGCACTCTGGAGGACTGCACCAGCTGCACCCTTGAGCTTCACAACAAGAAGGACTTTGCCTGGCTTCAACTGGTCCAAGAAGGGACTTCCTGTTTGTTACAGGTGAAAACTTGCTAACCAAAGTCCCCTGCACCAATTCCTGAAGAAACCAACCAGCTGACCACTGTCCAGTGGCCAAAAAGGAGTTCGTGCCAGGTGCATTCTCGGAGTTGTAGTCCACACCCTCAAGGAGCATCTCAGAGCTTCTGGACCCTTGGGTTTAGCTGTGGATCTCAAAAGAACCTTAAAGGAACATCTGGAAGAGAATCCAGAAGTTTGAAGAAGTTTGGAGGACTTTTGGAAAAAAGCTCCATAAAGGGACGACCCGCCGTGGCAACTCCAGCCGGCTTGCCTCAACCGCGACCCGGCCTGACTTGCAGGTTCGTCCCGGTGAAGAAAATCTCTGAAAAAGTGACTAAGTCCAACTGTAGGAAGTTGACTGGGAGCTCCCAAGCAGTGTATCTGAAGAGGGATCCAGGGATGTCGGATCAAGATTCAGGTTTGCCCTGGTAGAAGGATTTTTATCTCGAAAAATTGACTAAGTCAGAAGGTAGAAAGCTCCAACAAGGGCTACCGCAACGCGTATCCGAGGAAGAGTTCCAGGAGGTCAGATTGTACTGGAGACTTGGTCCAGCTGAAGAAAATCTCCAGAAAAGCGACTAAGTCCGAAAGTAAACTTTTGACCGAGGCCTCCCATGAGCTGTAGCCGAGCAGAGCTCCATCGCAGTCAGCCTCAAACTTTGACTTTGCTCTGCTCGAGGTGCGACCAGATGATCAGATTGGCGCTATTAGTTTCTAAGTGCTAAAAAGCATGAATTCTTTACAAATTCATGTCTCTGGTTCACTTTATCTGATTTAATTCATTTTGGTGTCATTTTAAAGCTAAAATTATTTCCTATTGTTTCTAAATTGGTTTTGGACTTTTAAACTGTTTCCTGTGTTTTATTTAATTACAGTTTTGTGATATTTAAATGCTTAACGTTTTGTCTCCTAAGTTAAGCCTTGTCACTCGTTGCCAAGCTACCAAGGGTTGAGCTAGGTTTAATTTACTGATACCTAACTGGACCTAAGTGGAGGTTTGTGGCCTATTGCTAAGTTTAGGTACTTACCTGCCCTTACCCGTAACCCATTTTCCAAAAACAAAGATGTGGAAGGAACATTATTCACCTGAAAAACCACCCGCTAGCTACAGTTTGTGGCACATGGACAGTATCTCCCCAGTTCTGTGCTTACGACCATGCCAGTGCCCCCTCTTCACTATCCCACTGTTGAATTATCATGCATGGACTGTCATTGTTCCAAATCCCACCTACTGACAATTTGAACACCTTCTCACTGATGTGCTCCTCTCCTACACATGTCTCATGACATGTCCCCCTCTCTTTGACTCTGACTGGACAACAATGGCTTGGAATCTCTCATTGGGTCAATCTCCTGTTCTATGTATATCATCAGAAGCAAAATCTGCATATGTAAGTACATTTACTAAAGCAACATTTGTGTTGATTTTGTGTCTGATGCTGTATCTGTTTAAAATGTATGCATTGTGTGAAGGCAATACACAGAGGGGGTCATTCTGACCCTGGCAGTCCATGACCGCCATGGTGGAGGGCGGCGGAAGCACCGCCAACAGGCTGGCGGTGCTTCTTGGGCTATTCTGACCGCAGCGGTAAAGCCGCGGTCAGAAAAGGGGAACCGCCGGTTTCCCACCGGTTTTCCCCTGGCCCAGGGAATCCGCCATGACGGCGCTGCTTGCAGCACCGCCATGGGGATTCCGACCCCCTTCCCGCCAGCCTGTTTCTGGCGGTGTCCACCGCCAGAACCAGGATGGTGGGAACGGGTGCCGTGGGGCCCCTGGGGGCCCCTGCACTGCCCATGCAACTGGCATGGGCAGTGCAGGGGCCCCCTAACAGGGCCCCACAAAGCTTTTCACTGTCTGCTCTGCAGACAGTGAAAATCGCAACGGGTGCCACTGCACCCGTCGCACTCCTGCAACTCCGCCGGCTCCATTCCGAGCCAGCTTCCTCGTTGCAGGGGCTTTCCCGCTGGGCCGGCGGACGGCCTTTTGACGGTCGCCCGCCGGCCCAGCGGGAAAGTTGGAATGACCGCCGCGGTCTTTTGACCGCGGTGCGGTCATTCGGCGGTAACCGCATGGCGGGCGGCGACTGCCGCCCGCCGCGGTCAGAATGACCGCCAGAGTACTTAACAAAAGGAAATGCTTGGCTTTGTGTCAGACACCAAACCACACACAATGACTGAAACATGATTAAGCTGATTGATAGCAATGCGGACTGGCAAATAATTTCTGAGACTCCCAAGCATGCCATGCAACAGGTAGCATGCACGTTTTGCGATGGCTTGTATGATATACTACACAAGTGTCTGGGAAAAGCTAGGATGGGCTCACCAGTCCAACATTGATGTGACAACCAAATTAGACGGGGCAGCCACGAGTGCGCCAGTATCAATTTCCAGATTTAGGGGCAGTGCAATGACAACAACTTCTAAACAATGAAAGTCTCTTTACTTACCAACACAACTGAATGGTGTAAGATAACCTGTTTTGGTATGTGTATCCATACACAAGCAGAGTGTCATGTACAGTGCTGAAGAATGTCTTGAGTACCTGATGTAATACTGTTGCCAACATGACAGGTGCCTGGCCTTAGGGGATACACGTAGTCACTCATGTAAATTCCTACTGGATGCAAACCCAAAGGCATTTGTCTAACCTGAACTGTGCAGACATGATACCACCCACATAGTAAATCATAATGGAGACCATATTGTAGTTAACAGCAATATTTAATAATACTAAAATATTTGAACCAAAATATTCTTAAGCTACATACTAACCTATACTAACCTAACCTATACTGTCTTATCATAACTTATCCCTACAGCTAACTTATCTTATCTGAACTTATACTGTTCATGCAACACCGCACGATAAACATCAACCCCTGAATCCACTTAAGAGATCTCAGTTTACAAGGACAATAGTAACTACAGCTAAACCTTGATTAACGAAACATATAACCTAAACAAATATATTGTTTTGTATTTTTCTACATGTAGTATTTTTTTATTTTTTTTATTTAGCACACATACCCAAAACCTAACTCAGCCCTCTAAAAAACCCAAGAATAGTTAACTACCCAAATACCCACCCCCCTAAGAATGAAAACTATGTCCTAAAACTAACCTACCCTTTAGTAACTAAACTAACCCTAACTATCTAAAACTCATACTATCAAGAAACATTTAAAACAAGGGGAGGGGAAAGTAACAGAAGCAAGGAAAGGTCCAAATTCAGCACCTCTATACTTTCCTCATAATGTAGCAAAACATTTTGTACTTTTTTTCAGTTTATTGTGTCCATCCTCAACATGAGGCCCGCTATATCCTGGTGCATTTATTGCTCAAATGATTGAGCCATGAGTGTAGGTCCTGGCTGTGGACTTGATGGTACTAGAGTAGGGCCTCTTGAGGTAGAGGGTACAGAACCTGCAGAGCCAACCCTGTCCATTTTTGTAGACTTTCCTAGTGTGTGGGTACTGGCTGTTTGGGAGATCCTCCATGGGGAAATGCCCACCAGGACCCCAATGCTTTCTCGCTGGTGTAACACAGGCCCATCCTCCATTATCCTTTTTCAACAGCACGGGTGTGCTGCTACCTTTTCGCACGCTTCTCAGAGCACACCTTTGTGCTGAATTCATGGTAGCTGATGAAACATCAAGGAAATATGTCATCAAATTGTGGGTTGGACAGAGGAAGAGAGAGCATGCAATAGAAACAACATCTTCAGATCACACACATTGACCATCACAATTCACAATCCCATCATCAAAGCCAAGGTTAAGACACATCTGCATCACAACCATCTTCTACATATTGTTACTGTCCAAGGTGTCAAAGCTGACTAATGTTGTACACTACCATTGCACAAAATTGTAACATCTCCTAGTTACCAGGTAAACATTCACCATGCTCATCCTATAGACCTTTATTGTGACCATTGTTGGTCACACTCATAATGCTGGATAGCTCATGAATGTCTCTCTGCATAGGTCATTTACCTTAGATCTGTTGACATGTACCATGCTCATCAGAACTATGAGGCTTCTCTTCAAACTCCTTGTGCCATTGGAGCATCACTTGTTTCCATATAGAAAGTGATGCACCAGCGGCGCAAGGTACTTGTAAAGAAGCCTGATGTACCTGATATGGCAAGGACAGATATTTGGACACACTGCTACATTGACTCTACATGTGACATGTATTGTATGTGAAATTTTAGGGAAGATTACTCACTCATGCTATACAGAGATGTATAAATTAACTCCAATATCCACTCAGCTCACTACATGATGGGCAGTGCCATGACAACATGCATTGCCCTAATGCAACTTAATGTGCCACACTATGCTGCCCAATGCCTGTATATGTGTCAGTAAGTTCAGGTCAGTGTGTTGCACAACAATACTCAGCACCACCATCTCTTGTGGGTGAATGCATGCCCCGCATCTTATCTGCACAGTGATCTAGCAGCAGCACTGTCTGATACTGCTCATTGTGTGGAGCTGTTTGCATCACATCATTGGACATTTCCAGGACCTGAACGTTCGGAAAATGTACTGAGTAATGGCATGTCATATGACAATGTTGTATGGACGTCTCTCATGTCATACACACATGTCAAGATCTATGCTATGAGGATGACTTAGATTGTCAATGTTGCCACATACAACACAGAGTATGGGTTATAAACATGTGTGTGCAAATTAAAGTCAGTGTTCACATGTGGTTTGATGAGCTTTGTCCAGACTATCTGAGGTGCTTATTTACGAGCCACTGGCACCACCAGTGTGCCACTTTTCATAGGGGATAAAGTAAAGCATTGGCAGCGCAAAGGACTCAATGATAAGTCCCTTAATGACCTATTCACATGGTCCTTAATCCTATCATGCCCTGAGCTACTGTGTGCTATGTGTGTCACACACAGCAGTGACATGTACTGTGACCAAAATATTGCCACCCTCCATACATGTTTTCAACCCAGCACTTCTGGAACATATCTTGACTGTCATCACTAAGTTTCTCCGTGAATATACCTTTTCCAATAATCACAAGGCCCTTGCAGCACACACTGCCAGCAGTGCATCACTTTGTTGTACTCCACATCCATAACATCTGACATTCTGTCAATATCCAAGGATGGATAACGGTGTCCAAATTGCCACACATGCAATTTTTACATCGCATTGAATACATCATACAACATCACACCCAACCCTTGCACTACACATTAGACTTACAGGATGACACTTACTGGTAGCATCGGGGTCTGCAAACCTTACAATCTCACCAATGGTGTAGAGGGTGGGTCCCCCTGCAAGACATGACATGAGACATAGCACTGTGAATGCTGAACAATGAACATCATGGACAAATTCTTACACATTACACATGCTTTGCAGATGGACATAGAAGAGTTAGTTTAGGGGATATTCAAGTGAGCCCTACAACATGTCTATTTGACAGCCATTGGTAGGCCTGGCTTACATGTAGAGGTTTGTGCTTGAACCACATGTACCTCTCAGCTACATTGGGGATGTTTTGCAGAGGATAGTCTACTGATAATTTTCACAAGCATAGCACATTGTTGTGTCACTTTGAACATACATGACTCATGAAACACTGATCCATGACTACCTATACTCCTGCATCATGTTTGTCATCCAATGTACATGACCATGCAATATACCATAGTGGCCAGGCCCTTGATGGACATGGACAGTTGTGCCTAGTAACCGTGTACCCTTGCACCATGACACAAGTGCGTTGGCTTTGGTGCACTTCAAAATCTTCTGGCCAAACACAGGGAAGAAAGACAGGAATATGCCATTTGTCTGACTGACAGTGCACTGCTGGCTGTTTCCTAGATGCAGGTTGGTGCAGACACGCTACTTGTAACCCTGGCCTTTGTCATGACATGGCAAAGTAACCCCTTTGGTCTACAGTCATGCAAATGCAAACTAGGAATGAGTAACATGTAAAGTATACTTACCAACTGTTTCAGCAACCTCTATTTCCAGGTGATCCAGGAGGTCATGTTCCCAGTAAATTAGATCTGCCCACTGGTGCTTCAGCTGGTAGTCTGTGCACTCTACAGCAAAGATTTGTGACAATTGGGATAGAACCTTGCCCCATCACAGCTTCTGTGCCTCTGTCTTATACCCAGTATAACACGCCCACCCATGGCCACCAAATTGGGGAGGTAGTGACAGACCAGCCAAATGAAGCCTCCCAGCTCATCTGCAGTCATTCTCCTTAGCTTTCCCTTTTCTGACATGTTGCACCCAAACTCCAATGCAAACAAACCAAACCAAACTACCCCCAACTAGCCTAACCAACTTATTTACCCCAGAAACAAACACCCAACAATACACAGTAAATTACAGCACAAAATGACCAAAATCAATACAAAAAGACTTTAGGGACCCAACACAGATAGCAGACAGCACAAAAGTCTCACAAAAGATGACTCCTCACACCAGCACCACACAAGCTCTTCCCAGCAGAGTCAAAAAGACTGTAAAGTGAAAGTGAAAGTAACTTCACTTTTCTATGTGTGCAGCATGGAAGTTCAATTGCATCACTTCTAGGGCATATACATCCTGTTTGATGTTAGGCATTGCTTTTTTAACGCATGACGGCCATGCATGATTTTTTGAAAGATGACTGAATAGGCATCATGTTTTAATTTTGATGTGCTGGTGAGATGCATCATTTTTTGAATACGCAATGGATGAAAATGACGGCATGCATTGTATTTTTTGACGCAAATGGTGAAATGTGTTTCTTTGTTTCCTTATGTATGTTGGTCTATGGCATGCATGGGAAGGATGATATTTAGTGCACATGTGCATGTGTATGATACAACTTCCCACATGCATGTCTTCACATGTGTACAATATGTGTACTGTGAGTGTACTTATGTGAAGAAACTTGCATTGTGGGTCGTACACAACACAGTTTTTACATTTCCACTATTTGTTTCACCACACTGCTTCTGATTGCTGGCCCATGTATAAGAGAAGTTCATGACAATGATATCCTTGACACTCATACCTAGAGATGCTGGCGACTTGGCCTGGTGTATGATCCGCTATCCCAGACTTATGTAAGTGCATGTATGTGACATCCTATGGTATGTAGCAAGGGCCTGACATCATAATGTAATAACATGTGTAAATCACAGTTCCCCATGCATGCAAGTTTTTGGATATGCTGGATTGACATGTGTCATAGTTGGTATTTATGTGAAATGCTAATGAGTAGAATGTGTTCTTTATGTGTAATCAATAATGTCAACTTCAGTGGTGTGGTTAGAGTTGCAACTTCTACAAACTTTGGAATCCTTCATCGGTAATTGCTCACCATTGTAGCAAAATTATTTTCT
Organism: Pleurodeles waltl; assembly: GCF_031143425.1. Taxonomy (NCBI): domain Eukaryota; kingdom Metazoa; phylum Chordata; class Amphibia; order Caudata; family Salamandridae; genus Pleurodeles; species Pleurodeles waltl. The sequence goes on from NC_090437.1 coordinate 838,212,979, forward strand.
CATATCAGTGTTTAACATGTTCTCCTATGTAGATACATATATACTGTTTCTAAAGGTTCAGAGTTGTTTTTTCTCAAACACCTTGCCATATGTTGCATGTTTACATCTGTTCATACGCAAAGTAGCAGACCACACCAAGCCTGTCCCACCTAGGGGGGGCATGTGGGAGTTAACTTAGTGTCAATTTTGTTAGCACACACACTTTGACTGCACAATTACTCATGTAGTAGTTTTGCAGGGACTTCCCTTTTAGCACACAATCTACATGGCAGGGCTGCTGTTTGACAGGGATGACAGACCACTCATCAATTCACCAGTGTCATTTCAAACGAGCCCACAGCCCCATTGGTGCTAGTGTGGGCCCGAGATTAAAGTGGCCCCCTCAGCACAGTTCGCTGCGCATTGGCGGCAGGCCCCTGACTGTGTACAGAGTGGATGGAGCCCTCTCTGTGGATTTTGTGGGGGGGGGGGGCATCCTCAGGTTTAATTTTGGCACTGCAGTGCACAGTCAAGTGCAGAAATCCATCTACACCACTGAAGTCTTCTGCCTGTTTATGTACTAGGGACTTATAGGTTGTTGAGATCAGCCTTGTCCTATTATGCACTAGGGACTTACATGTTGTTGATGGTGGCCTTGCCCTATTATGTACTAGGGACTTACAGTTTGTTGATGTCGGCCTTGCCCTATTATGTTTTAGAGACTTACAGGTTGTTGATGTCGGCCTCACTCTATTATGTTCTAGGGACTTTCAGGTTGTTGATGTTAGCCTTGCCCTATTATGTACTAGGGACTTACACATTGGTTGTGTTGGACTTGTCTTATCATTTTTACTGTCCTTCACAATGTGTGTTGAATATGTGTCTGGACTTACATGGCTACAATGTTGTTTTGTACATTGAGTATTTGCCAATGTGTGATCAGTCACACACATTGAAGCCAGATTGAGTGATGTAGGCTTCTAGGGCAATGTTGCTGGCACAGTTTCTGCAGATTTTCCTTGCTACTCATCTTCCTACTTGTGAACTTTACTGACGGAAATTGGTTCTTCTTCAGGCTAAGCCATATTTTCCATACCATTTCCATTATTTACACATATCTTCACATCAGTCACAGCACTTGTATAGTGTTTGAGTCACCTCTGCATATTGGCTGGCAAAGTTAAGTAGAGGAGTGTCTCAGCTGTCCTTCCACATTCGTTTATTTGACATGAGCACTCACACACAGCTTTATTCACCAGTCTTTTTCACATTACTCATAACAACTACGAGTAGAACATGCATGTTTCAACATACGTACAGTTTGTCAAGGGTTTGTGACTTATTTTGACATTGCTTGACATGCATGCGAGATCCAACTGGATAGAGTCTGACAGATCAAGGAATTCAGATGTTTTTCCTTCTAGATTTAACTCTCTATTAGTCATACATGTGAGTTCCACTAAGGGGTAAGTTGTCACCTCTGATTGTGACATTCAGACACATGGCAGACATTGACTTACTGTTGTTGGTACTGATTACTCTTGTCCTATCTAGGTCATACATCTGAACAGCAGTCTTCGTGTGTTTTTCCTGTGTGACTGCTGTCAAATGTCAACCAGACACACAGTGTGATATGTGTGTTGCAATGTAAAATATTTGTACAACACGCTATGCATACATTTCATCCACACATTAACTTATTAGTGTATTGTGTTCCTCTTTGTCTTCCAACTATTGTGGCCTAGTCATGCTTTCCAAGATGTGGGTGTGTTGATAAGGTATGTGAAGTTGAAAAGAAGTACTCCAAGACAAATCTGTGTTCAAGTGATTTATTTACAAAATTGTGCTCAGTGATGATTAAAGTACAGTCACTAAGTAAAGAAGTTGTGCACAATATTGTTCCTTGTGCGTGCTCCAGCAGCAGAATTTTGTTCTTCCCCATCCTCCAGTCATGCATCATTGTCCTGATCCTTCTCCCTGGGGACCTCGACCTGTTCCTTCCAGGAGACATTGGTGCAAACACAGATGTTGTGCATTACTGCACAAAATAGTATCATTTTGCACACAGGGGGGAAGGCATAAAATAGTCTAACTCCAGATAGATATAGGTACTTGAACCTGGATTTCAGGATGCCAAGTGTCTTCGCTACCACAATTCTGGTCCTTTTGTGTGCATTCTTGTAAGCCTTCTCAGCATCTGTAAGTAGGTTTCCATATGGGGTCACGGTACATAGCTGGATGTCGTAACCTTGGTCCATTACAACAGAAGGGGAGAACCAGTGTCAGACTTGCATTTGTGTTTCTTTCTAACTGGCCTGGCACAGCACTTGTCATTCAGTGGAGAATCTGACTTGCTTATGGCATTGTGTATGTTCCTGTTTGCATGCATGGTTGTATTGGTGTGTAGTGGTACACTTTCCAGTCATGGTTTGAGCCTCAGGGACATGGTGATTGTGTGATTTCTCTGGCACAACAGTTCACCCATGCAGGAAATGTGTGATTTTGAAAACATTGCCTCTTGGTCCCATAACATTTGACCTGCAATAAAGCCAGTTTGTGTATGTTTGTACCTATTTTGTGTGTTGTTTGCCATGATACGGGTGTTGTGATGTGTGTGTTTCATGTAAACCCCCCTTGGACATGGCGCACCTCCCTGGTACACCAAGCAATTTCCTGGCTAGCATGCATGTGTGTATGTAGAGATGCAAAGTGTGGCATAGTAGCTTGAGATCTATTGCAATGTATGTGACAGGTTTACAAAGACCTGTGGCATGGGACAGGGCATTATGTGCTTTTCTGCACTGCCCTGCATCAATGGTAAAGGCCAACAATGTGCCATGTCTCCTTGACATGGTGCATTTCTGACTTCTGCTAGTGCGCTGGCAGTAGTTCAGCTGCTAACGCCCACTGTAGGCACCCTTGTTGCATGGTAGAAAGATGGCAGCTTTGCAGGTTTAATTGTTTCAGTGCAGTAAGGTGTCCTTTCCTAGACATGATCAATCAATGATGGCGATTTCCTATCTCAATGTGTGTTGCACTATGCACCACACAAGGTAAAAGTATGCACAATGAGAATATCAGGTATTTGAATTGAAAGCACGATGATGATGCCACCCTTAGGTGCTGCCTCAGGTTTCAAGGTTATAGTAAATGTGGGGCAGTGCCAATATGCAAGTTGTTTGAACGTGGCATGCCAATGCAAATCCCATTGCTGACCACTTCCACACTAAGTGATAACTGTGAAGGGACCGTATTTTCATTGCAAAGTTAGAGCACATGTAGTGGCTTGACAGCACCTTTTAAATGCAGAGAATGCATTGATCCACTACAGCATCATTAAAAGTGACAGTCCTGTGGTGCAAAGGGTGATGTGCATTGAATGTGTGGAGTGATGCATGTTGCATAGGTGTTGGTCAACGGTCATCTGTGCTTCCCTGTCTATGTGTGCGTAGTGTTGTGTATGTATTGCTTGTCCCATATGTTTAGTATGTTGTATGTGTTATGTTATGTAGGCTTGCTTACCTATGAGTAAGCCATTATTCTATTGTCTATCCTGGAAACATTGGTTTATTATTGAGTGTCAGAAGATGTAGAAATCATGCACGCTGCCCAGATATTTTGCAAGGATGTTGGTGAATATCCCAGGATGATCCACAATGGCCTGCATGTTTCTTGATGGTGTGTGTTTCCTGTTCCGAAAAAGGTGTTCCCTTGCAGCAGGAGGGAAAAGGTGGACATGTGTGTAGTCCATTCCACCCAGCACATGCGGGAACCCAGTTATTTGGTAGAATCCTTGTTTGGTATCCTGCTGCAGTTGCTGGGTGTTGTGGAACTGGATATGATGGGGAGTGAGGCAGACAATGGCATTCACTACCATAGGAAGGAAGGCAGAAAATGATGGTTGGGAGATACCACCCATTTGTGCTGCAGTGGTCTAAAATGAGTCAGATGCCAGTATATGGGGCACAGCCAGAAGCTTGGTCATGGGTGGTATTGTTGTAGGACTTTCTACTCTTACCATGATGTCGGGAGCAATGTGGGGGAGCAGGTGTAAAATGGACTCCCGCTTGTGACAGTAGAGCCTGATGACATCTTGTTCCCTGAGGCCCAGGATGGATGTCCATTGGTGAAATATTTTCTCCCTCCTTCTGTGCTGCCTTTGTGGCTGCTGTTGTGGTGGTTGAGGGTGCTGCGGTGGTGCTAGTGGTACTTGGCGCCGTTGCTGTTGTTGAGATGTGTCAGTAACAGGTCCATGTTGTCCAAATGTTTGCCAGAGTTCGTTCTGTGGGTTTTCCTCATATACTTATGGCTGTGCATCATTTTAAAATTTTGATGCAAATAAGGGTTGGCATAATTTTTTTGCGGCAATCCTAGGTGTGTGTCATTTTTCTGATGGCTTTTAAATATGGCGCTAGCGGAGTAGTGTTATTTTTTAGGAGGGAACACTTATCACGCACATCATTGTCGATAAATGACTCAATGTAAAGCGGCGCTCCCTAAATATGATGCAAACTACAGCAAATTGTCGTTAGATTGCACTAGCACCACTTTATAAATTTGGCGCTTGGTAACGCCGCTTTTGTGTAATAAAAATAGCTCAATGGCGCCGCTAACTTTTCATAAATATGGGCCATAATGTGCAAATTGACAGGAAGATATGTCCCTAACACCATCCACATCCACAACACAATTTGTCATCAAGCCCCAGGGAAATCACCACTAATGTTTGGCACCCTTAGTATGGCGTACCCTGATTGCATCAGTAGACGCCATTAGTCCTTTGTATGTTGGAGAGGCCCAGCAATGTCTGTGGATGAATGGTTGTCCCTAACCACACGTGATTCCAACAGATCTGCAAGTCACTCCATGATGCATGCCAATAGTCAGGTTATAAATCCTCCCCTTTAAACATGTGCAGTGCACTTTGTTACATGATGCCACATCAATGGCATGGAAATGCACATTATGGCTAAACAATCTAGTCATACATATCTTGTCCCTAATTGCTACTGCATTTGTACATGCCAAATGACATACAATGACGGTTGAGGGTATATGTCAGCCATCAATCAATGGTGACACATTCCTGTCTGTGGCACCACATGAAATGTACGCCCACTGCAAATGTCCTATTCCACACACAGGTTGGCATGCATATATGTGAAGGATTACAGGAATCATCCAATTAACACAGGTAGACCATGCATGAAACTGCAGTGTACACATTTTGTCAAAGGAGAAACGGACACATGCTAACATGTAAGCATAAGGAAGTTGGCAACAGTGATGACACACAAATCATGTCAATGGCCATTCCCCCATTACAAAGGGAAAGTATTGACCTGTAGCTGCACCCAAAGAACAATGTATGCTCCGTCACATGTATGATGGTAATTTTCAACTTACAGACAGTAGTGAGACACCAGCACCCTTCACTTGCTGAAGGCAAGTAGTATCTGGGTGCAGATGCCACTATACTCATTTGATCAGACACATGGCTAAGCACAGGGATCCATCCCTTCCTTTCCTTTGGTTTGTAACACTGAGGTGTAGTGGTCTGTTGCCACCCACTACAACAACAAACATCACTTGATAAATAAATATACACAGCCATCTGTTGTCCCTGGAGAGCAAATTGTTTGTGCATTGTACAGAGTTGTCTCCTAGGTCCCTGTGTCAATAGAAAGCCACATCAGTATACACCACATGACATATTTACATAAACAGTCACTCATCTACTGTGTCACACATGGCTCATCCCTGATTGTCAGGGGGAGATGTCAGAACCAAACAAGTTAAGTTGGCAATGCGACAGGCAGGAATACGCCCTGTACTCACCCTCTTGTGGTTGCTGTGCTCTCCTCAAACACCCAACAGTGTCTGGGTAAGCCACCACCTGGTCGCAGCACATTAGGGGGTCATGGTGCACAATGCTCCCCACCCATGTTCGGAGGACAGCCCCAGCTGGTCCTCCACAATGTTCTGGGCCCAGCATCTCAGGTCCTCCCACCTCTTGCAACAGTTGATGCTCTATCCGCTGTGGTCCCCCATCTCTTCTTCTTCTGATGAGCATTTACCTGTATGGATACAAGAAACAAATCAAGAGAATACAATCACACATTTTGGCACAAATGGTTGAGTCAATAAATGTCAGAAACAGCAAGCGAGAAATGTTCAATTTATCAACAGATCACAAATGTAAAGCACACAAGTCAATAAATACAGGGATATGATTACAGGTATTAGTATCCATCTGCAGACTAACCCAAACCCACTACCCTGCTCAGGGCCGATAGTGACTAAGCAAGTCTACTCACATCAGGTAGCCCATGCTCTAGTAACACGTACTGTGATGTAAGCCACAATTAAATACTACACACCAATGTGGCTTCTGAAGAGTAAACTCCTTAAGCCTGAATGGACCAACACATTTACACTCTGCAAGATTGACTCACTGAATAGAGTCCTTACAGGCAACTTCCATGGTACAGACTTCACCATTACTCTTGAGTGACAATGAAGGGTCTGGCATGGTGGGTACAGAAAGTGCATTCCTTATGCATGTGTGGACATGTGGCCTACCAAATGCAGACTCATGCCAATTCAGGGGGTGGGTTCTGCGGTATGTGCCTCTATCAAAGAACACTAATTTGGACATATGTGTCTATCCGGAGAGATGGCATCCAACAGACAAAGGTATGCATTGTACAATTCCTTCTATGTGACCAAGCTACTGACTCACATAGCATAGCCTCCAGGAATCAACAAACTGTCTGCACTTGTGGGACTATCATTAGTGCAATAACCCTGTACAGGACTAATATGACTTATGTGAAGGTCACAACAGAGCCGTAGCAGTAAGGGACTTATCTTGAGTCAAAGACACACATTGACAATGATGCAAGACACACATATGGGCTATTTCTGGGATGTACCTCAGTACCCATTCCTAATCTAGTCAATGGAATAATGCATTCTGGGCAAGTTTTGCCACTAGAGCATCACATTGTTCACATGCCAGTATCTGCTGGTGTACAGGGACTGGGCACAGGGCCAATGTTGAATTGCCACCGTGGCTCTCCCACAGCCTGAGCTAGGTCCCATACTGGGAGATAAAAACCGAAAGGCCCTGGTCTCTGCAGGCTGACCAGACAGAAGCTACATGTCACTCACGTTTCCATCATTTTTATGTATGACAGTAAATCATGAGGCCATCAGCAATTTGGCATGTGGCTTGTGTGGCAACTGGAAGGGCAGAGTGAATCAGGATATGGATTACAGACAAAAGTTTTTCAAGGCCAGGTGTGGGTTGAAAGATCTGTGGAACTTTACACATTGCTCACAAGATCCTCAAATGACTCATGTAATGTGCATACACAGCTCATGCTGTCATCCACATACATGTTGTCCAACATTTACAACAATAATGAAGAAAGAGATGTCATTGAATGGCAGTAAAATCTTCTTACCTAATTTTGTGCATCCATCACAAGGAGGATCTAGAACTCCCAAAACCTCACACAACACAATGTGATTGAACTTTACATATAATACTGCCACCAGTGCCTGCTCAATGTACATCCCATTGTTGCCACACAGACTGCAACAACAGGCACACAAGAAGTCCAACTGGCACACAGGGGCACATTGTAGACTGGACAGGAGGGAAAGAATGGTGTTGAACGGAGTCAATTGTGCTTATGACGTTCTTACCTGCGCCTCATGTAAGTCATAGAGCTGTCCATGCAGGGGAAGGACCGCATTAGCAAGCCTCTCCAGGTCCTCTGGAGAGAAGGCATGGGCTCTATCATTCCTAGATGTGGCATGATTGCTCCCAGAGGTAGCACACAGCAGCACAGGTAGTGGAGGTGTTGCTAGTTGCTAGTAGCAGTGTCAGGAGACAGTTGAGTGAATCTACACAACATGGCAGTCACGTCCGCCATGTACTGGGTCATCACCGTTGGCAGACACAACCAATGGGCCACATCCACCACCGGCAACACTGTTAGCCTTTGGATGTGTCTGCTGCGGTTGGGACTGCCTATCGCCCAGACAATTTCCACCTGTGGTCATGGACGGTTCCTAATGTCCAGTGGAGTAGGTCAGGCATCCGCCATTTTGAGGGCCTGAAATACTGTGAGAGGCTTTGTAAACTGTGTCACACCTACAATATATGTTTTGTAGCATCACAAACATCTTTATTCAGCTTTGTCATGTAGGTCCTTCTCCCCAACCCCCAGTGTAGTGTGTCGCAGGGCACAGATGGAATTTGACAGCAGTGCACGGTCCACCACTGCTGGCCATCTTTTTGGCAGTCGGAAAATACAGTCACATTTCGAGGGGCAATTGTGTAACACATCTTTCAGTTGCATCCAAATCCATGTTGTTGAAATCTGTGTTGACAACCATGGGCGTCATATGTGACCCTTATGTAGTTGTCAGCTGTGATGTGTACTGGGTATCATGTCTATCCAGTCAGAAATGCTTCGTCACATGATAATATTGGTATGCGTCATGTATGTTGCTGTGAAAACACTGACTAATGTTACAAATCATGTCTGGTCACACATAGGTACCATGGGAGAGGGAGGATGTGATAAGTACCTAGCTACCGTCCACTGCCAGATCTTCAGATCATGGAGCAATGGTATGTAATTATGTTATTCCGCCTGGGTATGCAAATATTAGTGCACTTATGCTGTCAGTTGGTGCCAGATTGGATGCCAGATGTTAGTTAATCAACCTGCATACCACCAATTTTACACATCATGTCAGTATTGCACTTCCTAGTCACATGGCGCTTCCAACATGCAGTGGCCCTATCTGCTGGTATGTCCCACCCTATGTTCAGTCCTGTGTTGAAGGATTTCCTCTCAACAATGTTGAAACACATTGAGGACTAAATCAGGTTCCCCGAAGTGAGGATATCGCCAATGTGAAGGCTGACTTGAATGGTTTTGCCCACCACCCACGTATGTTGGGGCCATTGATAGCACACATCTTAGCTTGGTGCCACCACAGGCCACTGAACAAGACTATCACAACAGAGAAAAATTCTGCTCCATCAACGTGCAAGTTGTCTGTTTGACGGATCTCTACCTCTCACACCTCTGTGCCCGTTATGCAGGATCAGCCCACAATTCCTTCATAATATGGAACAGCATCATACCCCAGCTGAGGTCACAACTTCACCCAGCGAGGGTGTGGCTGTTTGGTAAGGCATGACTCTCATGATTGTGTTTGTGCAATGTCAGGTGCTACAATCATGAAGTGAATGACTCATTGTTGCACCTATGTCCCATTGCTTAACAGGAGACTCTACATATCCAATCCATCCTTGGTTGTTGATGCCGCTGAGGAATCGACCTATGCCAGAGGAAGTCTGCTTCAATGAGGCCCATGGAAGAACACGGCGGCCAGTGGACCGGTCTTTTGGGTTCCTGAAGGCCAGAATAAGGTGCCTGGACAGGACCTGTGGAGCCCTCTTCTACTCACCTAGGAAAGTATGTCAGATCATTGTGGCATCCTATATGCTCCACAACATCACCCTGCAGAGGAATATTCCCTACATCCCAGAGGAGTGGGAGCCTGCAATGCCACCAGGTGGGACTCCTGAAATGCCAGAGTCTGACTTGCGTGAAGATCTCATCCACAGCTACTTCTCATGAATGTAAGTATGCCATGTGATATAATGACTGTGCTGTGACTGTACAATGAACTGTAGTTGTGAGAATGTGTGGAGTTGAGTGTTTTGGAACCACTATATTCAGCCAAAGGCTGCTTGATAAGATAGTTTGTGACATACCCCCACCTTGATGATATTGCTTTGTTTGTGTCAGTTTCCTTCAATGTATTTTGTTTCCAGTTGCTTGCTATGTGCCTCGTGTCATAGGTATGGTTTCAAACCTATACTCCTTGTTTTGTTTTGTACAATGTGGGCATGGATTGTTCCAGGTAATATAGGTTGCAGAGTTTGGATGTTTGAGACCTGTACCAAGACAGTTTGCACAGTTTTTTTGTGGAGGTACAGAGGTGCTCATTGCACTTGTTTTGTGTATTGTGGTGGGCCTGATGCATCATGTGTGTCATCATGTGGTCAAAAAATACGTAGTCTTAGCTTTTGCCAAGTCATTATTCCTTTACATTGGCTAAACACTCTTATGTCTGACCTGTATATAGCTGTAGATGTGTTTCATCATTGCAGACCGCAGTGCCTGTGCCACAACACTGACATATCTTTGTGTCATACCACCAGATGCATGGGAATTGGATCATGATATGATGTCCTTGTGATAAGGGACTGTTGTACTGCTATCTGTCTGTATCTTGGATTATGTGAGGTTGAATTACTTTGGTGTGGTATGTGATAAGGCTCAAGCAGCTGACATCAACCACTTTAAATGCTAATAAATAAAATAAATATGAGATCTAAAAAACCAAATATGCAGAGTGAAGAGGTCTGGCACGGTGAATGAAATCATTGGAGTAGATGCAACACCATTGGCAGTTCAAAGACCAGAGTACTCCTCCCAGTGGAACTGATAGGTGGTTCAGGATCAGTCAACAGAGTGAATGTGTGGCACACAAAGTAGGTGCTTAAGGAAGAGTTCACTTGCTGGCAGTAGTGGGTGTCTTGCCATCAAGACCTCCTGGATTCTTTGCTGACGTCCCCACTTGCATGGGAGGCGGTTTGCTGCTAGAGGGGCAGGGAAGTCTGTGGCTCGTTCTTCCTCTGGAAGGGCCTCCCATTCAGTGGCTGGCACTGATGCTGATGTGCCTGTTGTTGATGAGTCAAAGGAAGGGGCAGACTGTTGGCCCCTGCCACAGGGTTCCCTCTCCAACTGGATCCTCATTGTTCAAAGTGTTGTGCTACTCAGGATCAAGTACTGGGGGACACGAGATGGTAGACCCTGTCCTAGGTACATAGGCTGTGATGTTGAGCCAAAAGGGAAAGGGGGTGACGTCTCCACGGTGCGACTCACTGTGTGGCGAATCCATTTTAGTTCTTACTGGGACTCAAGAGTTTAGGTTAGCCTTTGGCTTGCTGGCCTGTGCCCCGTCACCTAGTGACTTTTAACCTACTTATCTTGCTCTGTTTTAGTCCATTTACTTTCTTATTTCTTTTAGGAATGATTGCCTTTGTTTATAGTTATATAGATGTTTTGATTTGCACTATCAGTGGCACTCTGTGAAGGCGTCATTATCAGCGTCATGATCAGTGATATGCATAGGTATTAAAATCATGTCCTTTTCTCACTTACGTGCAATAGGAACATAATGTACACTTGTTTGGGATTGTTCGTATAATTGCCACCACAAGTCTCATGGGGGTTTTGTTTTCACAACTCTCATCTTCACAATAATGCTTCTTTTACTGTTTATTGCCCTAATCATTGCAGCTCATGCATTTCATTGTAGATTGCAGTCTTTTCAATAAATATTCTCCTTCAATGCCTGTGTGTGACTGAGAATTGTTGCTAACATGAGAAAAGGGTAACTTCCGTTCCACCATGGCTTCCCAGAGATGTCACAATCTAGAGTCCATACATAAGGCTGCAACAAATCACCTTTGCTTTCAGAGTTTTGGTGAGGCACTGCTTGTTCAGAGAGTTTTGGGGTCCGAAACTATCGTAGATGTCCTTGATTTTTCAATGGAAGAAGGTAGCTAGTCTGTCGCATAGGTCCTGCGATGGCTTGTTGTTTGCAGCTGCCCAAACCCATCCATTCAGTGCCTTACTGGAGAAATCAAAACAGCCTACCCAAGTTTGTGTGGAGAGTTTGCTGCTGTCGCTGAACCTCTGATGCTATTTCACAGGAGTCAGCCCAAACTTGGCAAGTAAAGCGGCTTTCATGGGTGCATATATGTTTTGATCCCTGGGATCCAGTGTAAGAAGTGTGTCCCTCCCCACAGCTGGTACATACCCCCACAAGGCCGCCCCCCCCCATTGCCCTTCAGGAACCCGTTGAGTCTTTAGTGCAACTTCATAAGCAGCCAACCACTTATCAATGTCATTTCACACCAAATAACTTGGCACCACATTCTTGGGTATACGAACATTTATATCTCGATCAGGTCCTGCATGTATGCTGCCACCATTACTGCTGGACTCACACTGTCTTGCCTTAATATCCAGCTCCTTGAGACTCAGTTCATGAGCCAACAAAAGTTTATTTTCAGACAAGGCTCTCTCAGCCTCTCTCTCTGCTTTTCTCTCATCTGCTTCCAGGTTTAACTTTGCCATTTGTAATTGAAATTCTCTCTCCTCCCTCTAGTCTCTTCGGAGGCGTGGGTTTGAATCCCACCGCTGCCACCAATGTTAGAAATGGGGTCTTTGGTTGGCAGTAAGGTTACTCCCTGTCCAAGCAAGGACCCTCACTCTAGTCAAGGTAAGTCACACACAATCCAAAGTATCCTATGCCCAACCTCAGGTAGCTTGGCACTGAATAGTCAAGCTTAACTTAGAAGGCAATGTGTAAAGTATTTGTGCAATAAATCATGCAATAACACAGCAGAACACCACAAAAATACACCACACAGTGTTTAGAAAAATATATAGACCCTCATTATGACATTGGCGGTAAATCCCACTTACCGCCATGCTGACTGCCACCAACACACCCCCACCTTGGCTGATATCCGCTAACCATATAATGACACACACACACAAATCCACCAGCCCAAAGGTCAGTGATAAACTGGCGGCATCAAAACCCACACCGTTATGCCAGATGAACAACGTCCACCACACTATGACCCACGACTCACCACAGCGTACATTCAATGGCGGTACATACCACCGCGCTCAAAATACACACACACATACAAAACAACACCACAATGGACAATCCAAACTACACACCTGACACCCATACACACACCACATCCACACACCCACACACCCACACCACTATAAAACACACACACACTTCTGATGGATACAACTACCTGTGGATTCCTCACCTAATGAATACTCCCATGGCGCCAGCATTCGACGGAAATCTTCTTACTAGTCTCTGCACATCGACGAGGACGTCACTCTAGCCCACGCGACGCCGTCTGACGTCATACAGGCAATAAGAGGTCCTCGACGACGTGCCGACGTCAGTTCCCTTTTTTCCGTGCATTCGAAACGGTTATCTTCGAGGGAGCAACTGTTACTTTTGTGGTTACAGTGTATTTTTGCTGCGTAGTCTTTCGCTGTGGTAATAATGTCGCAGAGAAAATCTGGATTCAAGCCTTGTCGTGAGTGTGGAGGCAAGATGTCAGTGACGGATCCTCATTCCGATTGCCTTTGGTGTTTGAGCTCCGACCACGACGTCTCGACTTGTGATTCATGCCAGCACATGAATCCAAAGGCCCTCAAGGAACGTGAGGCGAAGCTGTTTATGGCGAAATCGAAGGAGAAGCATCACAAGAAGTCTTCTTCGCCAAGACATCGGCGTCATCGAGACTCCCGGCGCCGTAGAGAATCTCGGCGTCATTCAAAGGAGACTCGTTCCAGGTCTTCGGATCGGCGCCGAAGGACATGGGAGATCAGTCCCACGGTTACGCCGCATCCTTCGACGCCGTTGCCCTCTCCGGCGTCTCCGACTTCACCTGGACAGGCATCGGTGATTGAGGTATTGGAGCCTCAGGTGTTTTCTCCGGCGTTGCAGATGTCGAGGCCGGCGTCGGGGTCGCCTCCGAGACAGGCACCCCAGTATCCGGCTTTTCGCACCCCTGGAGCCGATAGTTCCGCATTCTTGAATGCGATGTATGCCATCTTCCAACAGATGGCTCCAGGGGGTGCTCCGGCTGGGCCTTTGGCCTTTTCATTGGGTGATCCTGCGCCTCTTCGGCCAGCACCCTTTATGCCCTTTCTCCCTTTTGGGAACGTGGGCTCGGCGCCGGTGTCGGCGCCGGTGGCCGCTCCGGTGGCTTCAGAGGGATTGGCCCGGGGATTTCCATCCCGTCGGCGTCGACGTCGGGATTTCGGGCTGTCACTCCGGTGGGTCCATCTGTTTCGACTGCTCTTTTGTCGGCGCCGAAGTTACCTGTGGCGCCGGACGCGGCGTCGGTGGCTTCTGAAGATCGGCGCTGATCTTCGACTTCGGCGGAGGCATTGTCGACTCCACGTATTGAACAACGGCTTCATTCGAGGAGACGTGCTCTCCGTGTATTAGAGGAGCAGGAGTACCAACGAGCCCTGGAGGAAGGAGAGCTAGAGGACTCGGGTGATGGGCTGCGTGGTCTGGAGTCGGCCAGTGGGCTGGACACTTCCCCTGAGTGGGATCTTTCGTCCCCGGGAGAATATACTGAGGAGGCTGCTTCCTTTCACGCAGTGGTACGGAAGGCAGCTAGTTTTTTGGACCTGCCTTTGCCGGTGGTGGAGGCTAAACAAAACCTTCTAACAGAGGTGCTTCATCCGGCCTCAGCTGCGGCGGAGCCTCTTTTGCCATTTAATGACGCTCTGCTGGATCCGGTGTTAGAGGTGTGGAAGAGGCCGGCATCTTCCCCAGCAGTTCACAGAGCCGTGGCCAGGAGGTATCGGGCGGCTCCGACTGACCCTGGTTTTCTGTCTAGGCACCCTACGCCGGAGAGCTTGGTGTTGCAGGCCTCCTGTTCATCCAAGTCAGCGCCTGGTTCTTTCCCGACGGTGCCTGGGGACAGAGATTCAAAGAAACTAGAGGCGCAGTCCAAGAAGATTTTTTCGTCCTGCAGTCTGGGGTTGAAGGCCACCAACGCAACCTGTATCCTGGGGAGGTATATTCATGCTCTGATGGATGACATTTCCGCATCATTTACAGAGCTTCCCCAGGGTCTTTTGGACGTTGTTTCAAATGCCCAGGCTGCTGCGACCCAGATTATCCAGACTGGACTGGATACGACCGACTCGGTGGCCAGAGCAATGGGCACAACTGTGGTGGCAAGGAGGCAGGCCTGGCTCCGTAACTCGGGCTTTTCTGCGGATGTACAGTCCACATTGTTGGATCTCCCGTTTGATGGGGACAAACTGTTTGGAGCCAAGGCTGATTCGGCCTTGGAACGTTTTAAGGAGAGCAGGGCCACGGCTAAGTCGTTAGGGCTCCAAGCTCCTTCTTCCACGGCCTCTTCCAGATTTTTCAGGAGGTTTCGTGGATTTGGGCGTGGCTCTTCCTCCTCTTCCTTTTGGGGAAGATATCAGCAACCTGCCTCTTCCCATCCCTATAGATCTTTTAGAGGGAGAGGTAGGGTCCGCACCAGAGGAGCCTCTCAGCAGCACTCTGCCTCTTCCTCATCCTCTGGCGGGGTGCAGCAGGGGAAGCAGCCTTAGGCTTCCACCATTCCCCACTCACTCCTCTCCTGTAGGGGGAAGATTACAGCATTTTCTCACCAAATGGAAGACTGTTACAACGGACACTTAGGTTCTCAGTATTGTGGGAAAAGGCTACACCCTTCCCTTTCGGGAGTTCCCGCCCCTCATCCCGCCCTGCCCTTCTTATTGTTCAGAAGAACACCTCCTGTTGCTAGAACAGGAGGTACAAGCCCTCCTTTTAAAGGGCACGGTGGAGTTGGTCCCAGAGCAGGAAAGGGGTCGAGGATGTTACTCAAGGTATTTCCTGATTCCCAAGAAGGATGGTCGTTTGAGACCAATCCTGGACCTGAGGGTCTTGAATTGGTTCCTCAAGCAGGAAAAGTTCAAGATGCTGACCCTAGCACAGGTGCGTTTGGCCTTGAACAA
Source organism: Pleurodeles waltl (assembly GCF_031143425.1). Taxonomy (NCBI): domain Eukaryota; kingdom Metazoa; phylum Chordata; class Amphibia; order Caudata; family Salamandridae; genus Pleurodeles; species Pleurodeles waltl. The sequence continues at coordinate 838,228,659 of NC_090437.1, forward strand.
GGAAGACTGGATGGTGTCTGTCGACTTGCAGGATGCTTACTTTCATATCCCGATACTCAAGTCACACAGGAAGTATCTCCGGTTTGTGGTGGGATCGCAGCACTATCAGTTTGCGGTCCTTCCGTTTGGTCTTACTTCAGCACCTCGAGTCTTCACGAAGGTGATGTCGGTGGTTGCGGCAGAACTCAGAAGGAAGGGGATAGCAGTATTCCCTTACTTGGACGACTGGTTGATCAAAGCCAAGTCCCCGGAGCTTGTGTCGCTTCATCTGCAGTCAACAACCCAGTTGTTGTTCGACCTGGGTTTTTCGGTGAACGAGCCCAAATCTCACCTAGAGCCCTCTCAGCGCCTCCTGTTCATAGGGGCAGTACTGGATACAACATTGGGTCGGGCCTTTCCTCCGCCTCAGCGGATTCAAGATATTCAGGATCTGGTTCCAATGTTTCGAAATGGAGCGGTAGTTCAGTCCTCAAGGTCCTTCGTCTGCTCGGTCTGTTTGCCTCCTGCATTCTGTTGGTCACGCATGCTCGCTGGCACATGAGGGCTCTTCAGTGGTGCCTCCGAAGGCAGTGGTCTCAACACAAAGGGGATCTAGAGAGTACTGTCAAGATCTCCAGAGATGCTGCTGTGGATTTGAAGTGGTGGATTGCAAGCAACAATCTTTCACAAGGAAAGCCGTTCCAGCAGTCGCCACCAGTGGCCACAGTCATAACGGATGCTTCCACTCTAGGGTGGGGAGCTCATCTGGGGGATCTGGAGATCAAAGGCCTTTGGTCTCCAGAGGAACAGATGTTTCACATCAATCTGTTAGAGTTACGGGCTGTACGTCTGGCTCTCAAGGCCTTCCTCCCTTCCCTTCGTGGTCAGTCGGTACAGGTCCTGACAGACAATACTACCACGATGTGGTACATAAACAAGCAGGGAGGAGTGGGGTCGTACCTTCTCTGCAGAGAAGCTCTTCGACTATGGTCCTGGGCAAAGGACCATCAGATTTGCTTGATAGCAAACCATCTGGCCGGAGTCTTGAACGTGCGTGCGGACAGTCTCAGTCGCCAATTCTCGGCAGACAACGAGTGGCGTCTCCATCCAGATCAAGTCAGTTTAATCTTCCAGAGGTGGGGGTTTCCTCGGGTAGATCTGTTTGCCACTCGAGAGAACGCGCATTGTCCGTTATTCTGCAGCCTCCAGTATCCGATGCAGGGAGCGTTGGGGGACGCGTTTCAAATAACCTGGAGCGGCCAGTTGCTTTACGCGTTTCCTCCCATACCCTTGATTCCTCGAGTATTGAGGAAGATTCGCCAGGACCGGGCTCTAGTCATCCTAATAGCTCCGGATTGGCCAAGGAGGGTATGGTACTCCGACCTTCTCCAACTCTCAATGTGCCCTCCGCTCCGTCTCCGTTTCAGGGCAGACCTCCTCTCGCAGTCGCAGGGGCAGGTTTTACACCCCAACCTCCAGAGTCTGCACCTACATGCCTGGAGATTGAACGGGGCAACCTGAGTTCCTTCTCTCTCCCGCCTGAGGTAGTGGATGTTATATTAGCGGCCAGGCGACACTCCACTAAATCTATCTACGCTAATAGATGGTCTAAATTTGTTGCGTGGTGTGGAGAGAGGCAGATTGATCCTTTGCATGCTCATCTATCGGACGTTTTGTCTTTTGCTCTGTCTCTAGCGCAGAAAGGTTGTGCAGTGGCTACCATTAAGGGTTATTTATCGGCCTTGTCAGCCTTCATATGTCTTCCAGACCAACCATCTTTATTTAAATCCCCTACTGTTATCAGATTCTTGAAAGGTCTTCTAAATAAATATCCTCCAAAGCCATTCGTTATGCCGCAATGGGATTTGTCCTTGGTCCTGACTTTCCTTATGGGGTCCCCTTTTGAACCTATGCATTCTTGCCCCTTAAGGTATTTGGTTTTAAAAACAGTCTTCCTGATAGCTATAACATCAGCAAGGAGAGTGAGTGAGTTGCAGGCCTTATCAGTAAAGCCCCCTTATACAACTTTTTATGGGGATAAGGTGGTGTTGAGGACCAAGGCTGCTTTCCTCCCGAAGGTTGTTTCACCTTTCCATTTGGCTCAGGCAATTACTTTGTCCACGTTCTATCCTCCGCCTCCTCCTTCCAAAGAGGAAGAAAGACTGCACCGTCTGGACCCAAAGAGGGCGTTGAGCTTCTTTATTGATAGAACAAAGGATCAGCTGTTTATTGGATACGTGGGCAAGAGGAGAGGAAAGGCAGTCCACAAGAGAACACTATCCAGGTGGGTTGTTCTTTGCATTAAAATCTGTTACTCTTTGGCAAAGAAGGATCCTCCTGAGGGCATTAGAGCTCATTCCACCAGAGCTAAGTCGGCCACTTCGGCCTTGGCCAGAGGTGTTCCTGTGGTCGACATCTGCAAGGCCGCAACTTGGTCGTCCCTTCACACTTTTGCAAAACATTACTGTTTGGATTCTGAGGTTAGAAGGGACGGCCATTTTGCACGGTCAGTGCTGCAGGATTTCTTGGTTTGACCATTTAGGCACCCACCGCCGGGCGTGGTACTGCTTTGGGACTCTATTCATTAGGTGAGGAATCCACAGGTAGTTGTATTCATCAGAAGAACGAGTTACTTACCTTCGGTAACGACTTTTCTGGTGGATACATTAGCTACCTGTGGATTCCTCACGGTCCCACCCGCCTCCCCGTTGCCTTTCTGGTCTTACCAAGTAATCCTTGAGTACGCTCCTCTTGGTCTTTGAGGGTGCAATAGATGTTGTATATATTATATTTATATATATGTGTAAATGTATATATCTTTGTGTATATACTTGATGTGTATATATATTTTTAAAAAGAGAGAGTTATATATATATAAAAGATTTACAGTTATTCATGCAATGTTGTGTATTTTTACAATGTAATGGGATGTTGCCTTGCTCTTTCATTGCATTGCCTGGTTGTTCTCATGCATGTAAAAAATGATTGGTATTGACGTCGGCACGTCGTCGAGGACCTCTTATTGCCTGTATGACGTCAGACGGCGTCGCGTGGGCTAGAGTGACGTCCTCGTCGACGTGCAGAGACTAGTAAGAAGATTTCCGTCGAATGCTGGCGCCATGGGAGTATTCATTAGGTGAGGAATCCACAGGTAGCTAATGTATCCACCAGAAAAGTTGTTACCGAAGGTAAGTAACTCGTTCATTACACACAACTCTTTACGACTGCAAACAATTGCCACCAGAGAGAGACAGCAAGAGCACCCACGCAACCAGAGCCACATACCACCATCACCTATACACCACCCACGCACCTTACATCACCCACCCCAACTCATCACCCTACACATCCTCACCCATACCACTCACACTACACCCATTGCACCACAACAACACCCCAGATTCTCTGAGGAGGAGCTAAGGGTCATGGTGGAGGAAATCATCTGGGTAGAGCCACAGCTGTTTGGAGCACAGGTGCAGCAGATATAGGAAGATGGAGCAATAGCGGAGAATCTTGGACAGGGTCAATGCCGTTGGACAGCACCCCAGAACAAGGGATGACATCAGGAAGAGGTAGAACGACCTACGGGGAAAGGTACGTTTCATTGCAGCAAGACACCAGTTTGCAGTACAGAGGACTGGCGGTGGACACCCACCTCCTCCCCCACAACTAACAACAAGGGAGGAGCAAGTCTTGGCAATCTTGCATCCTGAGGGCCTGGCAGGAGTAGGAGGAGGACTGGACTCTGGTAAGTCAATTATCTAATACTATCACCCCCCCACCTGCATGCCATCACATACCCCTATCCTTACCCTCCCTCCCATCACTCCCCTACTTTCCACACACCACACCATCACAACCTACACATCCCAATACCAAGCACTGCATGGTCTACCAATGTATGGAGACCACTCACAGCCCTGCAGGGACACCTATTACTACAGCATGCACACTAGAGAGAATCAGCCAGCCAACCAAATAACAACTCACACAAGGCAAAGCTGCAGGGCAATAACAACCATAAAGTGCAACCCACCGATGCACAATATGTCACACACAGAAACAATAACACTGCATTTACATCCCCACAGGTATCCCAGTCAATGTCACCAGAGAAGAGGTGACAGCAACATCCAGTCCCACCACAGAAGAGGCCCACAGTGATCACAGCAGCCCTGGTCCCGTGGAGCTGGATGACCAACCTGCCCCATCAGGGACCTCCGGACAGTCAGTTACCCAGGCACATTCTCACCACAGAGCCTCCCCCCTCAGGAAACACCACCACAGCACCCACCCAGCAGGCCCATACCTCTGTCCCCAAGACACGTCAATCAGCAGTATGACCACCACTACAGGGACCCCAGGCCACCCACCAAACCCAGGACAATCAGGGACCTGGTGTCAGTGGCAGTGGGCACACAGTTCATGGTACAGAGGCAAAGGAAAAGAGGGAAGCTGGGAGGACTGTTGTGCGCCAGGGGGAGGGCAGGCCCAGGGAACCGCGATCCTGGGAGCATACCAACATTCCCAGGATACGCTGGGCCAGATCATGGACAAGATGCAGGAGAACATGCGGCTGCAGGAGGGACAGTACCAGGGGATCAGGGAGGACTTGAAGTCCATTAACACCACCGTGGTCTCCATTGCAGCGGTGCTGGCAAACATGGCCGCTAGTATGAAGGAGGCAGTGGCACACCAGCGGGCCTCTGACACTAGCCAGACTACTGAACAGCCATCCACCTCCGCTGCCGCTTGTGGGCAGGAGGTCCCGCTGCAGGACCAACAGGCCACCAGCACCCCTCCACCTACAGAAGGAGAACCACCCAGCAAACGTTCCTTGCGATCCAGGCAGAAGCCAGACACTATTGCCAAGACCCCTGCCAGGAAATAAGACTCTCCTGAATGTCACCCTTGTGTCCCACTCTGTCACTCTGTCTATCCTGAACTGCCATTGCTCCTCTTCCTACGCCCCCTTGGACAATGCACCTGTGCTACAAATAGACTGGACTCTACCTTGGACTTTCCTCCATCATCACCCCAGCCTATTGCACTTCCCCCTTTTCATCAGAGCACTGCAATAAACACACTTTGACAAAATACAAGTATGGAGTACGTCAAATGATTTAAGTATGTATTTGTGTAACAAGGTTTAAACATTGCAATTCAACTGTACAGTAATGTTTACATAGGAAAGACCTGTAGTTGTCTGTAGTGAACACACCAAGACCAATAGTGGGGCACCAACATCTGCAGAAAGAGATGCCAATGGGTACAGTGATTAGGCATAGAAGTAGGAATTCACAGCCTGCCAGTGACAATGTCAAACATCAAACTGTCAATGAAATGTGAAATAACACTGTCTTACTTGTGTGTCATTGGAAGTATTGATGAATGACTGCACTTCCGTTGTCCTCATCCTCATCCTCTGCCTCCTCATCTTCACTGTCCACAGGGTCCACTGCTGCAACACAGCCATCTCCAGCCTCCTCCTCCTGCAGAAAAGGCACATGGCATCTCAAGGCAAGGTTGTGCAACATACAGCATGCCACGATGATCTGGCAGACCTTCTTGGGTGAATGGCTCAGGGATCCACCTGTTAGATTGAGGCATCAAAACCTGGCCTTCAGGAGGCCAAAGGTACGTTCAATAATCCTTCTTGTTTGACCATGTGCCTCATTGTAACATTCCTCAGCCCTTGTCCCGGGATTCCTCACAGGGGTCAGTAGCCATGAGAGGTTTGGGTAACCTGAGTCACCTGCAAATATTGAGGCACAACTGTGAGCAACACACTAACCCTTATGTCCCACACCATACCCATACACCAACATCCACTGGGTGGGAACCAGGGCTCACCTATTAGCCACACCCTGTGCCTCTAGAGTTGGGCCATCACATTTGGGATGTTGCTATTCCTCAGGATAAAAGCATCACGCACCAAGCCTGGATACTTAGCATTGACATGGGAGATGTACTGGTCCGCCAAACACACCATCTGCAATTTCTTTCAATTTCTGAAGACCTGTTCATTTTGCCCAAGGGAGACAAATGCAATATATGTCCCATCAATCGCACCAATGACGTTGGGTATATGTCCATTGCATAGAAGTCAGCCTTCACTGTGGCCAACTCATCCACCTGGGGGAAAACAACATAGCTGCTCATGTGTTTAATCAGGGCAGACAACTCTCTGCTCAGCACTATTGAGAACATTTGCTGTGACATTCCTGCTGCCAAGCCCACTGTCACTTGGTAAGAAACTGTTGCCAAACAAGAGGGGGATCCCAGTGGGGTGACGGATAGCAGATATCATGTCAGGCTCCAATTGGGCACACAGCTCTGTGATTGTGGCCCTGTTAAGTCTGCAGGTTAGGATAATGTACTTCTCCTCCAATGTTGCCAAATGCACAAGGGGTCTGTACACTGGGGGATGTCTCCATCTCCTATTCATCTGCAGCACATGCAATCTATGGGGCAAAAGAGTGAGCAGCTGATCATAATCTGTACATTGTAACCACTACAGTTCAATGCATATTGTGATTGTTACAATTTTTTGGTGGCATGTCCAGAATGTCAAATTGTGTACTGTGACACAGTTAGGATCCATGGCCCGCCCCACCCCCCGAAATCGTGTCTGCCTGTCCAGTATGGAGGGACAGGTGGAAATGATGTAAATCCACTGATGTTGTGCGCCGTTGCGGGAGGCGGTCGGGAACCACCGTGCAACTCATCATTGGTTATAGTTGGGCCCTATGGGGTACAGTGGCCAATGGTGATGTACGCCGGCGGTGATGGTATGCACCGCCACGGATGTCACCGCCATTTTGTATCTGTTCACTCACTTGCTATCTGACCTTCAACAGGAGAGGACGTGCACGGCATGTGCTGATGTTACCTGTGTCTGGAACCTACCATGGCTAGTGTGACTAGGGAAAGGGCCCCTGCCTTCACCTCAGCGGAGTTGGAGAGACTAGGGATGGGGTCCGACCCCAGTAATGACTGCTGTATGGGCCTCCAGACCTACAGGTGAGTGCACTGTGAGTACATTGCATGGGGCAAGAATGCATGGAGTGCTGTGTGTGAAGGCCTCTTGTGGGGGGGGGTTGGTGGATGGGTCCTGGTCAGCGTGCAGAATGTATGCTGGGCCATGTCTGTGCTAATGGGAAGGGGCATGATGGGCCATGAGTGTAACAGGCAGGAGGGTCTGACTAATGCCTTTCCCTGTGTCTATTTCCTCTGCAGGTCAGCGCCCATCAAAAGAAGGGTATATGGTGTGCCATCACCAAAGACGTGTGGGTCTACGGCAGGCAGAGCACCCACTGTCGAAAACAGTGGGAGGACATGAGACGCTGGGCACGGAAGATGGCGGAGGCCCAGCTGGGGATGGCCTCCCAATGAGGAAGGGGTGCCCGTCAAACCCTGACCCCCCTGATGGCCCGCATACTGTAGATGGCGTATCCGGAGCTGGATGGGTGCTTGCGGGCATCACAGCAGCAACAGGGGGGTGAGTACAGTGCCCTTCATTACTACACATGCCTGGTGGGGTGGTATCCGGGTTAAGGATGTGTGCTTGTGGGTTCCCCTAGGCCAGGCCTGACATTGCAGAGTAGGTCCCATGTTGGGCAGGGTTCTGATGTGAAATTACTCCAACCTAGTTAGTAGGCATCCACTACTGGGCAGGGGTGTGTGGGTTCCAGGTATGCTGCAGTTGGTGTTATGTGTCCCTCCCCATAGCCTGGTGACTAGCATTGTAACTGGTAGTGCATTGCCTGGTGCGTAGGGTTGTTCCCTGTGTGTGAGTGTGTTGTGTACGCCAATGGTGGTGTTGGTGCCGCCATTGACCAAGTGTATCCTTTGTCTCTCCCCCCCTTTTTGTTTTGTCACCCTATCCTTATGTGCATTAGCATCATCTGGCAGAGGAGCAGAGGCACCGGTGACGGAGGGAGATGTATCCCACAGGACTCAGGAGGCAGAGTCCACCAATGGTGAGGGCACCAGTGGGACGGAGGGTGAGGGGAGCACCACGGCGGAGACTGGACGGGACAGTTCGGACATGGATACCTCCTCAGATGGAAGGACCATGGTGGTGGTGGACACCATTGTGCCCACCCCAGCTACAGGTACAGCCACCAACCCATACCAGCACCGCCCTCCCAGCAGCCCCTCAGTGAGTTTCCCATGCCCGCTCACCCAGGAGGGTGGGCATCTCCTTCGCCACAGGCACCTCAGGCCCTGCCCCAGTTAGCCCTGCTGCCCTGAGTAAGGAGCTGTGATCCATCTCTGTTGCGCAGTCAAGCATTGCGAATGCCATCCAGGGGCTGGCATCCCACATACAACAGTCCAATGCATTTCTGGAGGGAATTCACACTTACTTAGTGGCCCAACAGAGATCAATCCAGACCCTGGCCTCCTCTCTGTCCCTGTTTCCACCCTCCCCCCTCCAAATTCCTCTTCCCAGTCACATTCCCCTCAACCCCAACCTATCCCAAGCACACAGGCAGACCATCATGCACACAGGACAACACACAAGAGTGGGCATGGCAAACACAAGCACCACACTTAATCCCACAGGCACTCACACAAGCACCATCCACATGCAGACATAGCAACATCTACTGCCTCTAATGTGGCCCCCTCCTCCTCATTCTCCACCTCACTCCCAGTTGCGTCTACACTCACACCTGCATGCACTACATCCTCATCCACTACCCCCATCACCAGCACACCTATCAGAACACACACCTCACTGGCAGTCACCACCCCAACAGCCAAGCACACGTCCCCTGTGTCCTTTCCCACTGTGTCTGTGCCCCCTCCTCCCTAAGCACACAAACACAAGCTCTCAGACACTCACCAGCCTTCCACCTCACAACAGCATCCAGCCCATGCGCCTGCACCCAAACACAGCAGACTGACACCTCCTACAACCACTCCCTCTTTCTCCACTCCCGAAACATCTTCCTCTTCCCGCCCCAATGTCCCTAAGAAGCTTTTCCTCTCCACCGTTGACCTCTTCCCTCCCCCTCCTCCCCCTTCCTTCAAGTCAGGCCAGGGTGGTCAAAACCCAGGCAAGCACCTCAGCCACATAGTAGTGTCCCCAGCAATTCCAGGTGGGAAAGGAGCCCGGGCCAGCTAGCAAGACAGAAAGGGTGCCTGCCCCAAGTGCTTCAAGGAAGGGCAAGGAGCCACCCCCAGCTGCTGCAAGGAAGGGCAAGGAGCCACCCTCAGCTTCTGCAAGGAAGGGCAAGGAGACACCCCCAGCTGCTGCCAAAAGGAGCAAGGAGCCATCCCCAGCTGCTGCCAAAAGGAGCAAGGAGCCACCCCCAGCTGCTGGCAGTAAGGACAAGGGGCCTGGGGCTGGGACTCTGTGGGAGGCCACACCATCAACCATGGTGATCCAGCCGTCGGAGGCTGCAGGGGATGGGCAGGAGCTTCCACCCACCACCAGCTCCGCCAACAGCACCACCACCAGCAACAGCAGCACCAGTGGGCAACTGTTCGAGGCTGCAGGGGATGGGCAGGAACTTGCCCCCATCACCACCACCAGCTCTGCCAGCAGCACCGCCACCAGCTGCAGCAGCACCAGTGGGCAGCCGTCCGAGGCTTCATGGGATGGGCTGGGGCCTCCCCTCACAACTACCACCAGCAGCAGCACCAGTGGGCAGCCGTCCGAGGCTGCAGGGGATAGGCTGGAGCTTCCCCCCCACCACCACCAGCTCCTCCAGCAGCACTGCCACCAGCAGCAGCAGCACCAGTGGGCAGCTGTCCGAGGCTGCAGGGGATGGGCAGGCGTTTCCCCCCCACCACCACCAGCTCCGCCAACAGCACCAGCTGCAGCAGCACTAGTGGGCAGTCATCCAAGGCTGCAGGGTCATGGGCTGGGGCCTCCCCCCACAACGACCACCAGCAGCTGCAGCACCAGTGGGCAGCCATCCGAGGCTGCAGGGGATGGGCTGGAGCCTCCCCCCACCACTACCAGCAGCAGCAGCACTGCCACCTCTGAACATCCGTCACCGCCGGTGGACTTTCTGTAGACCTGCATCCATTGGCTGTTGTATGGCCTGCTACCTGCAAATCCTGTAGGTATGACACCCACTTGAGAGACTGTGACCTTGCACTCCCCAAGATCTGTATCACAGGGCACGATGCCCCCTCCAGAACCAGTGAAGAAGACATCCACTCACCCATTCCTCCCCAGGATGAAGATCACTGGGCACAATGCCCCCTCCAGAACCAGTGGAGAAGCCATCCACTCACCCCATCCTCCCCAGGGTGAAGCTCACTGGGCACAATGCCCCCTCTAGAACCAGTGGAAAAGCCATCACCTCACCCCATCCCCCCCGGGTGAAGATCACTGGGCACAATGCCCCCTCCAGAACCAGTGGAGAAGCTATCCACTCACCCCATCTCCCCAGGATGAAGCTCACTGGGCACAATGCCCCCTCCAGAGAAAGTGGACAAGTCACCCACTCAAGAGACTATGGCCTTGCACTCCCCAGGACCAAGTACAGGGCATGTTGACCCCTCCAGAGCATGTGGGCAAGTCACCCACTTGAGACTGTGGCCTTGCACTCCCCAGGACAGAGTAATGGGCATGTTTCCTCCTCAAGAGCATATGGGCAAGTCACCCACTTGAGAGACTGTGGCCTTGCACTCCCCAGGAATGAGTAATGGGTTTGTTGCCCCCTCCAGGACCAGTGGCGTTGTACCATCTGCCGGCTGAGGTGTGTCCCGTTCCTCATCCCCCTGAGGTGCCTGCCTATTTTCGAACTAATGCCCCTCAGTGTTTTCTCTGTGTTGTTGCAGGAGTTAAGTGGGACCTTGGACTTCGTAATGTGGCCCTGTGGCCCACGAACATTGAGGACTGGGCAGTGTCCTTTCATTTGTAAATATGTATATGCTTTTTAATTTAGATGCACTCACTTTTATCTATTGGAGTTGTCCTTGCATTATTCCTGAGGGGTACGGGGTAGATATGTTATGTTGCTGCATCTGATTGTGTGTATGGTGTTGGGGTGGGGGTGTTGCGTGCTGCGTGTGTGTGTCACTCTCTTTTTCCTTCCCCCCTCCCCTGTGTGCTAGGCGGCTGTACTCACTGTGGTCGTCTTCACCGTCGTTGGTGTTCGTGGTGTAGCAGGACGAAAATTAACATTGGGAATATGTGCAGCTCGGGCTCCATGGTGGCGTGGTTCTGCCCTGAGTCTCCACAGGTGAGTCCTTTGACTTCTGAGATCTGTTTCCACCAGGCATTTGATGTCGTTGGTACCGCCCAGGAAAAGGTGGTGGATTGGACTATCATAATATGGTGGGAAGAACATTGGCTTTCGCCTGGCTGTAGGTGGTTACCACCGTGGTGCCTGTTGATTCCGCCATGGCGGTCGGTGTATTAAAGTGCCTGTCTGTCTGAGGTCTTTCTGCCATGGTCATAATTTTGTGTTTTTTACCCCCAGCCTGTTGGCCTTATTACCACCACTTTATTACCAACCGCCAGGGTTGTAAGGAGGCCCATAATATGTATCTGGTAAGATGCAGGTCAAAACAATCAAGATTCAATAAGTATACGTTGAAATATCACTGTAAAAATGATATAAAGTGTCTTTAGTCTTTGAAAAAGCAACAACTGTCTCTTTCAAGCACAAGGTACCTGGTTTGCGTTCAAATTCTCCGTAAGGGACTCCAGAGGAGCAGATGTGTAGAAAACGGGGAAGTGTGCGTCGATTTTTCCGGTGCACACAGACAATGCGTTGTTGAGTTTTCACGCAGGGCAGGCTTTGTGTTGATTTCCAGTGCATAGACTGGGATCCTCTTTGGGTTGCAGGGTTTTCGGAGGCCCGGGGACGATGCGTCAAAATCCTGGCTGTACGGATCAAAATCACAGGGGCTGCATCGATCTGGTGGGCGATACATGGACATTTCAACTGCACAGCAGGCACTGCGTCGATTCCTCTCAGGAAGTCGGGCTGCGTTGTTCCGGTTTGGCTTTGCTTCGATCCAGTGGGCCGTGCGCCAAATTTCCAGTCACAACCCTGGCACTGCGTTGATCTTCTCCTTGCGAAGTCGGGCTGCATTGGTTCAGCGTGCAGTGATTTTCTCACTTCAATGCAGGCTTGTGTCGTTTCGTGCAGGCTGTGCGTTGATTTCCACCGCACAAGGAGTTCTTTAAAAGGAATGAAGTCTTTTTGGTCCTGATATTTCAGGGAACAGTAGGCAAGCTCTATCCAAGCCCTTGGAGAGCACTTCTCAGAACAGCCAGATAGCAGCAAGGCAGCAGGGCAACAGCAAGGCTGCAGTCCTTCTCAGAAAAGCAGTCCAGGTTAGTCCTTTTGGCAGCCAGGCAGTTCTTCTTGGCAAGTTGCAGGTTCTGGATCAGGGTTTCTTCTCCAAGAAGTGTCTGTGAAGTAGAAGTGTCTACTTCAGAAGTATTCTCACAAAGAGGTATAATGTTTGGTATCAAAACCATACTAGTTCAAACAACGATATATTGAAAATACGGCCCTCACCCACAACTTGTGGCATGCTTCATCATAGGGCCCTGCTAACACACTCTAAGATATAAATCACCTTTGGAGTGGAGCAGTAGGGGTGGGGGAACATATAAGCACAATAGACAAGACCAACACTCATGGCACAGAGACCAAAGACGGACAACAGAAAGAAATATAACACTGACTCAGGCTGACCACTTATCCTATTTTATTCTAGTGCAGCCTGGACAGGATTAAAAATGTTATTGGTGGTGTTTTCAGGAATTAGTTACCCGTACACTCCAATCTCTGTAGAGGGTCAACATGTTTCGGACTATTCGCAATGCCAACTTGGGTCATGCGGCCTTCGTCAGGACCTTCGTCCTGTCCCCGTATTTATAAAAAAGTCCCTACCTGTCCTTTAATCAGGAGGTTCACTGATTTGTGCTGCTAGATACACTGTTGTTTGTCAGCACACTCAGTTATCTTTGGGGAGAAATAGGATTGATACCCAAAATTTAGTGAAATATGATATCAAGTGATTCTCCCCATGCCTTCACCTTTATGTGTAGGGAAAGAATATTAAACTTGTGCATAAAGTTCCCCTGATTATTATCTCAATACCTTGTGGAAGAAATCAAACTAATCTTAATCCACCCGTGTTGATTTAATTATCATGAGTAGATATACACACGTATAATATACCAAGGTCATAGACAAGAAATAGAAGGTTTGTGTGTGTGCACTTACCGAGTTTCATTAATGCTCGTTTTCATCAGAGCCGGGTGGGAGCAACACCCTGTAGTCACACACTGTATAAGAACAAATTATCATAAATATAATGATCGGAAGTAGCTGTATTAACATATAGTATGTTTACCCTTCAGGTTTTTTCCAAAAAGTAGTTCTGGACTGTAAACAGTCTTTTTTTGAGATGTGTCTGTTGTGGCCGTGGTTCAATGTTTCCGCCCGCCAGACCGTAGATATTTACTAGTTGACATTACGGATGTCTAATTGTTATGTCATCGCCTGTACCCGTCTTTCCAATAAATACATATTGTGGTTGATAGTCATTCGGCCCGTAGACCCTTACATGCTGAAACTCAAACTGCCCATGTTGTAATGATCGAGTGAAACATGACGCTAAACCCGGATAGATGGGTGATCATAACTATACTACGGGCGGTGAATCAGCATCCCGCTTTTTATGGCCCCAGTCCCCCTCCCCCTCCTTACTTCATCATGGGTCCGGTACTGCTGCTCATTGCCTCTCCCCGGATCCACGTCGATACAAGAACGCGGAGATGGTGTCTCCTAGAAGAATGCTTCCGGGTGTGACGGAATTTTCGTCACACCAGAAGCTGAACCGGCAAGTTTCTGTGAAGTGGTGGCCATCTTGGGTGGGATCATAAATCTCGATCTCACCCAAGGCTCAGGAAATTCCCAAATCGACATGGTATTCAAATGAAAAAGGGAAAGATGGGGTAAAGGGAGGTAGGGGATAGAGCAGAAAGATAATTTGTGAACAAAGAGCCTACTGGTGAATGCTGAGTATTAAAGATCAAGCAAATAGCACTAGTCTTCAATATAAGTAGTCATTGAAAAATCGGTATATTTACAAAGGGTTGGTGGTTTTTAGCATAAATTCGCCCCTTCTGAAAGTAAAGAAAAAGGACGGGGGGTTCATTGGCAGGGGAGACAGGGGGACCTTAAAATTAATTTTGATTGCTTCTATTTTAATGTAGATATACTAAGCCTTCATTAATGCATCTTATCTTGTCAGGTTGTACTTATAATGGAACAACTACTGATTGAGCAGTTGTAACCATTGTACATCATCATTCAGTCCCTGACTGTTGCTCTTAGTGCGGTAGATCCACTGTTGATCGTGATAGAATAAAAAGTCCCCTATATTGATGCCGTTGTTTTGTGGGGTTGGTTTGTCAAGTATAGTCCAGGTCATGTCATGTCATCTGGTCCATGGGCCTTCTCAAAGTAATGTGCTATAATTTTTGTGTTTGTGTTCTTACATCTGATGTTGCTTCTGTGTTCCATGATTCTAGTTTTGGCCTTTCGAGTAATCATTCCTATATAGAGAAGTCCACAGGGACACCATATCCCATATATGACATTCTCCGTATTGTCATTGGTATGTTTCGTCTGAACCCAAGGTTTTTCCAAACCCACATTGATCATCTTTGTGTTTTTTGTGAGGTGACATACACTGCAAGATCCACATTTTGTGTGTCCTACTACAAGTAAAAAATTGCCTTGTGTCCGTGAATTGTTTATTGTTTTTTGTGTTGGTCGAGAATGTATTAAAAGATTTTGGAGATTTGCACTTTTCTTAAAGGAAAACATAGGTCTCTCTATCTTCAGACCATCACTGTTAAGGATCCGCCAGTTCTTATTAATGGTCCCTTTAACTCGGTTAGAGAGTATATTAAAAATAGTGATACAGATAAATCGTTGATTAAGGGGGTCATTCTGACCCTGGCGGCCGGTGACCGCCAGGGTCACCGACCACGGGAGCACCGCCAACAGGCTGGCGGTGCTCCCTCGAGCATTCTGACCGCGGCGGTTCAGCCGCGGTCAGAAACGGAAAGTCGGCGGTCTCCCGCCGACTTTCCGCTGCTCGGGGGAATCCTCCATGGCGGCGGAGCGCGCCATTTGCCAGTAAATAAAGGGCTCAAATAACAAAACGTTCACCACAGATATCCCTCTTAGTGTCCAATAGGCCACTACTATTTGTTTACCAGAACCATTGTGGTCCCTTACAACTTGGTGGTGCATACAAATACTTCTTAGTCACTGTTGATTTTGTTCTAGATTCCTGTAGGTATGGCCACAGTGGTCAATCAATCAATCAATCAGGGAATTTGTAAGGTGCACTACTCACCCGTGAGGGTCTCAAGGCACTGATGGGGGAGGGCTGCTACTGCTCGAACAGCCAAGTCTTGAGATGTCTTCTGAAAGTAAGGAGGTCCTTGGTCTGATGCAAGTGGGTGGGAAGCGTGTTCCATGTCTTGGCAGAAAGATGCAAGTATGATCTGCCATTAGTGGTTGTTTTACGGATACGTCAGACGGTGGCGAGGGCAAGGTCGGCGGAGCGAAGCTGACGGGTAAGGGTTTAGAAGGAGAGCCGCCTGTTGAAGTATTCTTGTCCGGTGTTGTGCAGTACCTTATGAGCGTGGGTGAGGAGTTTGAAGGTGATTCTCTTGTTGACAGGGAGCCAATGCAGGTCTCTGAGGTGGGCTGGGAAGTGCCAGTGGTGGGGGATGTCCAGGATGAGGCGTGCAGAGGCGTTCTGGATGTGTTGCTGTCTTTTCTGAAGTTTGACCATAGTTCCTGCGTAGATGGCATTGCTGTAGTCCAGTTTGCTTCTTACAAGAGCTTGGGTGACTGTTCTTCTGGTTTCAGTGGGGATCCATTTGTAGATCTTCCGAAGCATCCAGAGTGTGTTGAAGCTGGAGGGGGAGATGGCGTTGACTTGCTGGGTCATAGACAGTAAAGAGTCCAGGATGAATCCCAGGTTGCGTGAGTGTGATCGGTGGGTGTCGGTGCGGTTCGTTGTGTGGCAGGCTACCAGGAGTCGTCCCATGCAGAGGGGGTGGGGCCAAAGATGAGTACCTCAGTCTAGTCGGAATTCAGTTTAAGGCAGCTGTTCTTCATCCACTCGGCGATAGTCTTCATTTCTTCGTGGAGGTTGGTCTTGGCGGTGTCCTTGGTAAGGGACACGATGAGCTGGGAGTCATCAGCGTAGGAGATGATGTTGAGGTTGTGAGATTGGGCAATGTTAGCGAGCACAACCATGTAGATGTGGAAGAGGGTCCGGCTGAGGGATGAACCCTGGGGTACGTCGCAGATGATTTTGGTGGCTTCAGAGCTGAATGGAGGGAGGTGGACTCTCTGAGTTCTGCCGGTGAGAAAGGAGGTGATCCAGCCCAAGGCTATGTCATGGATTCCTGCCTCTCTGAGGCATGTGCTTAGGATGTGGTGGCAGATGGTGTCAAACGCGGCTGAGAGGTCCAAGAAGATGACGCGTGGTTTTGCCGTTGTCCAGTATGGTTCTGATGTCGTCGGTGGTGGCGATGAGGGCAGTTTCGGGGCTGTGGTTGCTGCAGATTCCGGATTGGGACGGGTCCAGAGTTCTGTTGTCCTCGAGGAAACGGGTCAGTTGTTTGTTGAGAATTTTCTCTATGACTTTTGCCGGGAAGGGCTGGAAGTTCTTGAGAACCTTTGGTTCCGCCTTAGGTTTCTTGAGGAGGGCGCTGATGCTCGAACTGTTAGAAAAGGCTTGCTGGTCTTTATCGGTACATATGCGGTTGCGGCATTCCATTCGGACCAGGGCCAAAGATGAGGACCTCAGTCTAGTCAAAATTCAGTTTAAGGCAGCTGTTCTTCATCCACTCGGCGATGGTCTTCATTCCCTCATGGAGGTTGGTCTTGGCGGAGTCCTTGGTGAGGGACAGGATGAGCTGGGAGTCATCAGCGTAGGAGATGATGTTGAGGTTGTGAGATTGGGCAATGTTAGCAAGCACAACCATGTAGATGTTGAAGAGGGTCGGGCTGAAGGATGAACCCTGGGGTACGTCGCAGATGATTTTGGTGACTTCAGAGCTGAATGGAGGGAGGTGGACTCTCTGAGTTCTGCCAGTGAGAAAGGAGGTGATCCAGCCCAAGTCTCTGTCATGGATTCCTGAGTCACTGAGGCATGTACGTAGGATGTGGTGGCAAATGGTGTCAAACGCGGCTGAGAGGTCCAAGAAGATGGCGCCGTGGTTTTGCCGTTGTCCAGTATGGTTCTGATGTCGGTGGTGGCGATGAGGGCAGTTTCGGGGCTGTGGTTGCTGCAGAATCTGGATTGGGATGGGTCCAGAGTGCTGTTCTCATCGAGGAAACGGGTCAGTTGTTTGTTGAGAATTTTCTCTATGACTTTTGCCGGGAAGGGCTGGAAGTTCTTGAGATCCTTTGGTTCCGCCTTAGGTTTCTTGAGGAGGGCACTGATGCTCGAACTGTTAGAAAAGGCTTGCTGGTCTTTATCGGTACATGTGCGGTTGCAGCATTCCATTCGGACCAGGGCTCTGCTTTTGCCTCTTGCGCATAGGGACCAGGGACCTCAGGGGAAAGGGGAGAGGGGGTGCCTCAGCTGAAGTGGGGAACTTGCCCACTGGTTCTGGAGGGGGCTCCATGCCCAATTGTCTTTGCTGGGGAGTGCAATGTCACAGTCTCTGAGGTGGGGAACTTGCCCAATGGTTCTGGAGGGGGCTGCATGGCCATTTCACTTTGCTGGGGAGTGCAAGGTCACAGACACTGAAGTGGGGAACTTGCCCACTGGTGGTTCTGGAGGGGGCTCCATGCCCATTTCTCTTTGCTGGGGAGCTGGAGATTCTTAAGGGGGCTCCTTGTACAACAGTCCCTGGGAGTGGCCTACATGCCCTCTGCTGGAGGTGAGGGCTGATGTGTCCCAGCTGGAGGTGAGGGCTCCTTGCCCGCTGTTGTTAGAGGGGAGGCCCTGCAAGCCTCTGCTGGAGGTGAGGGCTGCTGTGTCCCAGCTGGAGGTGAAGGCTCCTTGCCCACTGTTGTTGGAGGGGAGACCATGCCAGCCTCTGCTGGATGTGAGGGCACCTTGACCACTGCTGATGTGGGGGCCTCTTGCCTCTCTTAGTTGGTGGAGCGGGTACCTTCCTTTTCCTGGGTGATGGAGTGGGATCCTTCCCTTTCTTGGGTGGTGAATTTGTATCCTTCCCTCTCTTGGGTGTGGGAGTGGGATCCTTCCCTCTCTTGGGTGGTGGAGTGGGATCCTTTACTCTCTTGCCACCACGACTAGGAGGTGATTCTACTGTCCCCGGTACTGTTTGGCTGAGGTGCTGGGCTGGGTCATTGTGACCCTACTCTTATGGGCAGGACGGGGGAGGGAAGAGGTCAAGTTGGGCAAGGAAAAGCTTTTTAGGGATGGTGGGGCATTTTGAGGGAGGAGGGATGGGAGTGGAGGTTGAGGGAGTGGTTGTTGGAGGTGTATGCCTGATGGACTTACTTGGGTGCAGGTGCATGGGCAGTGTGCTGATGTGAGGTGGATGGCTGTTGGGTGTCTGTGCGTGCAACAGTGAGGGAGGAGGAAGAGGAGCAGGGGGAGACATTGGAGGCAATGGATGTTGTTGTGTGTGCAACTGTCTGTTTGTGTGTGTGCTTGTAGGCTGAAGTGTGCTGCCTGTGTTTACCTATGCCACTCTTGTGTGATGGTTTGTGTGCATGCCTGTGTGTATGTGTGCATGGGATAGGTTGGGGTTGAGGAAATTGGGACTGGGAAGTGGTAGTTGGAGGGGGGACGGTAGGAACAGGGACAATGGCTGCCATCAGAGAGGAGGCCAGAGCCTGGAAAGATCCTGGTTGGGCCGCCAATACACTGCGAATGCCCTCCAGGAATGCATTGCTGCATCTGGGATGCCAGCCCCTGGATGGCATTCACAATGGTTGACTGCCCTACAGAGATGGATCTCAGGAGGTCAATAGCCTCCTCACTGAGGGCAGCAGGGCTCACCGGGGCAGGGCCTGAGGTGCCTGGGACGAAGGAGATGTCCATCCTCCTGGGTGAGCGGGCATGGGCAACTCTGTGAGGGGCTACTGGGAGGGCAGTGCTGGTACGGAGGTCGTGGCTGTACCTGTAGCTGGTAGTTGTGTACGCCAGCACTAGGGATCTTCCATTGGAGGAGGTATCAGAGTCAGTGTTGTCACCTCCTGTCTCCGCCGTGGTGCTCCCCTCGCCCTCTGTCCCACTGGTCCCCTTGGCATCGGTGGACTCTGCCTCCTGGGTCCTGTGGGATACAGCTCCCTCTGTCGCCGGTGCCCCTGCTCCTCCACCAGATTATGCTAATGCACACATGGATAGGATGACAGAAGAAAAAAGGGAGGGGGAGAAAGGGAGCACTGGGTCAATTACAGCACCAACACCACAGATGGCATACACTTTACCGTCACACATAAGAATCAGGATTGAGTACCATGCATCGCACTGGCATTCCATTGGCTAGGTACCACAGCAAGATGAGAGCCAAGCACTGCCAACTGCACCCCTCCTGGGACCCCCTCAGCCCTTTCTGACTTAGAATGCAACCCAGCAGTGTTACCAGATCATGCAAAACACCCATTACCCTTGAGCTGGATCACGCTGCAATGTCTGACCTGGCATTAAGGGAAACCCACTAACTGACACCAACCACCAGGTTCCCATTCCACCTACCAATCATAGTTGTAACGCACACTGTACTCATCCCCTTGTGGCTGCTGTGCTGCCCTCAAGTGTCCATCCAGCACTGGGTAGGCTGGGTATGCAGGCATCATGGGGCTCAGGTTCCAATGGGCACCTCACCCTCATTGGGAGGCTATCCCCAGCTTGGCCTCCGCAGTCTTCCGGGCCCAACATCTCAGGTCCTTCCACCTCTTCCTACAGTGGGTGCTCCGCCTGCTGTAGACCCCCAGGGTCCGCACATCCGTGGTGATGACACGCCACAATCCCTTCTTCCGATGGGTGCTGACCTGCAGAGGAAACACAGACACAAGGACACCATTGCACATAAAATCCAGCCTGTTACACATATGGCCCACAAATCTCATTCCATCCCCATTGGCGCACTCATTACTTAGCACTCACCATGTACACTACAACCAGACATACGACCCCCCCAAATGAAATGATGATTGCACACACATCCCCATGAAACCCTGTCACATGCCTCATGCCCAAGGTGTACTCACCTGTTGGTCTGGAGGCCCCCATCCACCAAATGGTCCAACTCCTCCGAAGTGAAGGCAAGGGCCATGGCAGGATCTAAACACAGGTTACAGCACCACACACAGTGTAGATGTGGTCCTGTGGAAAGTCAGGAATTGAGTGAGGTTATGGACAGAAAATGGCGGTCACGTCCACCGCGGTGTACACTGTACTCCATAGAACCCCATGTCATCCAATGAGGAATAGCAGAGCGCAACGCAGGCGGAGTTACCTCACTTCCACCTATCCCCACATACAGGACAGGCAGTCGCCATTTTATGGTGGTAGACAATATTCAGATAATCGAGAACTGTGTCATTTCCATATTTTGCAAATACATTGCCATTCCCAATATCCCATCACGTTACTGCTCTATGTACACTGAGATGGTGGTTCCATTGTTCAAATTGTGACAACGTACTCACTCTTGTGTCCCTTAGATACCTACCACTGCAGAGGAATCGGGGGACAAGACAAGCCCTTGTGTAAGACACCCTGTGGAGGAGAGGCATATAATACTCACCTATAGACTGAACAGGGCAACAATCACAGAGCTGTGTGCTCAATTGGAGACCATGGTGGTGTTGAGGGACTGCAAATCCTCCCTGATCTCCTGATGGTGTACCTCCTGCAGCCGCTTGTTCTCCTGCATGTTGTTAAGGATCTGGCCCATCTTGTCCTGGGATTGTTGGTAAGCCCCCAGGACATTAGTGAGTGCCTCCTGGAGAGTTGGTTCCCTGGGCCTGTCCTCCCCCGGTGCACAGCAGTCCTCCCAGTGTCCCTGTTCCCCTGTGTCCCTTGAACGGTGTGCCCACTGCCACTGACCCGAGGTCCCTGATTGTCTTGGGGGTAAGGTGTGGACTGAGGTTTCTGTACAGGTGGGCACACTGCTGATTGACGTGTCCTAGGGACAGAGGTGTGGGAGTACAGGTGGGCACACTGCTGATTGACGTGTCCTAGGGACAGAGGTGTGGGGACATTGGGGGGGTGCTGTTGTGTTGGATACTGATGGGGGAGGCTCTGTGGTGGACTGGGAGTGGGCTGGGGTGTCTGACTGACCAGTGGTCCCTGATGGGACCAGGTAGTTCATCCAGATCCATGAGTCCAGAATCACTGTCATTACTGGGGCCATCTTCTGTTGGGGGACTGGTTAGTCGTGTCACCTCCTCGCCGCTGAGATTGGCTGGGGCACCTGTGGGGATGTAAGTGATGTATTATACTTCGTGTCTGTGACATATTGTACATCCCTTGCTTTCCCTCTATTGTTGCTGTTGCCCTGCCACCTTTGTTTGTGTATGGTGATGTATTGTGTGAATGTTAGTTCTCCATGCTGTACATGCTTTGGTGATGGGTGTACATGCAGGGCTGGGAGGGCTGTACATGCATTGGTATGGCATGCATGGCTTGGCATTGGGGTTAGTCACATGTGTAGGTGAACTATGTGGGATGGAGTGGAGTGATGGGAGTCAGAGTGAGGGGGTGAGATGGCATGCAGGTATGGGGGTTGATAAGTAGTAAACATTGACTCACCACTGCCCAGTCCTCCGGCTACTCCATTGAGTCCCTTAGGATGCAGGATTGCTAAGACTTGCTCCTTCCATGCTGTCAGCTGTGGAGGAGGAGGTGGGGGTCCACCGCCAGTCCTCTGGATGGCGAGGTGGTGCCTTGCTGCCACGGAACATACCTTCCCTCGTAGGTCATTCCATCTCTTCCTGATGTTGTCCCTTGTTCTTGGATGCTGTCCTACAGCATTCACCCTGTCCATGATTCTCCGCCATAGCTCCTCTTCCTGGCAATGGATATTTGCTGTACCTGAGCTCCAAACAGCTGTGGCTCTACCCTGACTATTTCCACCACCATGACACGCAACTTCTCATCTGTGAAAAAGGGTGCCTTAGTGGGGACATGGGTGTTGTGTGGAGTGTGTTGTGCAGAGGGTGTTAAGTGATGTGGTGGGGTGTGGGATGTAGGGTGTAGGGTGTGTGACGGATGCATGGGTGTTTGTGGTGTGTGTATGTAATTGTCTCACTGGTCTTTGTGTTGGTCTTGTGGCACTTATTGGTATATGTAAAGGGTGTGTGTGATGTGAGTGTGTGTTTTATTGTGCCATGGGTGGGTGGGTGTGGTGTGTGTATGAGTGGCAGGTGTGTGAGTGTAGTTTTGGCCAATGCTGTGCTCTTTTTTATTTGGGTGGGCATTCTGAGCGCGCCGGTATGTACCACTAGTGGTTTACCCCCATTGATTGTCCGCAGTGGTGATTTGTGCGTCAAAATGTGGTCGGTGTTGTTTTGTTGGCATAACGGTATAGGTGTTCTTACCGCCACTTTAGCACTGACCTTTGGGCCGGCGGATTTGTCTACGTGGCAGTATTTTGTCGGTTTGGCGTGTGTGTGTGTCATAATATGGCAGACGGATATTCGCCACTGCGGCGGTATGTTGGCGGCCGTCACCGCAGCAGTAAGCGGCATTTACCGTTAATGTCATAATGAGGGCCATAGTGTCTTCTGTGATTGATTGATCATTCAGAATGACGCCCCTTTTACAACCTGGACCAATACAGCTGCGTTCCATCATGCAGTTGGGATGGACATTGCAGAATCTGAAAATGGCCTAATGCACTGGAAACACATAAACAGTACTGGCTTGTTTGCTGCTTCTAATTTGTCCGGGGAGCAACAGAAAATGGCTAAAAAGGAAGCAAGTTACACCACGCTTAACATAGAAAAGTTAGAAAAGCTGCCTTTCACTGTAGCAGATTCAAAATCAACACTATGGCTCGTACATGATATTATAAATTTGTCAATTTCCACCTTACTTTGCACAAAATGTTTGAAACATTTTGCTGTGGGCAGATAACAGCTGCTAGTGGATAGCTATATAAAAAAAGAAGAGTGGGAGTTGCCTTTCGAGTTCAAATGTCTGAACAGAGGTCTTCCTTAGTGGAAACGATTGTGCAACTCCTGTTAGTCATTCAATGATTTACAAGAAGGTGTCACCTCACGGTTTCTGCAATGCGGGGGGTCGCAAACTTGGCATGCTTTCTGAAGGTTACTCCCGTCCCTTTGATTTGTCCAGAATTTCATAAATCTTTTAATGGAAGTAATGTGGTCCTGAATCATCAGAGCTGCTGTGGAATGAGACCAGGACTGGCGTACACAATTTTGGTGTCTCAAATGGTAACTTGTTGTGGACATGTTCTATCCCCCCCTCACACAAGAGATAAGAGTAGCAGAAATGTGGCCTCACATTGATATTACTAATGTAAATTATGACAAGCTGAGCAGACTAAAGGCGCTAATGTTCAAAAAAGAAGTGGCTTTGACACTGGCCAAAGAGATGTATGCTCTCCAGAGAGCGAGATCATCAGCTGAGATACAATGCCTATTAAATACCAAATTCCCCAAGCACTTTGGAGAGCTGGTGTTCAGAATTTTCATCACCTCAAGCACTGTGGGGATTGTACAATTCTTTAAGGCTGTTGGGTCTATCCATTCACTCTTTTCAAGTGTGTTTGCCGGATTTCCTGTGACTTTGGCACTGATTGGCGGAATACAGCTGCTGCTATTACCATTATGCAGTGGTTGTGCTTTCCCAGCTAAATGGAGTGATGGAGCTGTGTTGGGATCGCATGGTACAGTTCTATGGTGCTCTGTTGCTGGAAGAATTGGAGCATGATCAGCCCTTGTCAATCTGACCAGTCCCGTTCTGCGTGCATCCAGTCTTTCTTTGCACCTGGTGCCTCTTTGAGTGTCTACCTTCAGTGTGTCTTGCTGTTCAGCCAGTGCCTCCTGTGAACAAGGAAATGCTGATGTTCCCGTTGAGGGTTCATTCATGGTCATGCTCCATGAGACTGAGGTTGATTAGCGAGGCCACTTGTGAGCCACCGCTTGTGAACTATTTGACTCCTACGACATCTGATACTATGGATGGTGCTGCCTAAGCGGGTGATCATGCTTTGACAGCACCTGCACACTTCTGCTCCACGGATCCGTCTGCCAATCCTGTGATGGATCTCACATCTGATGACGTAGAGTCCTTCCTGGACGCACTCTCATTTGATGACTTCAGAGACATTCTTCAAACCATGATTATTATTGAATGATTCGATCATTGGCCTTAGTCAATATTTTTAATTTAACACCAATTTGCCTTATTACTTCAGCTCACACTTGGCCTGCTGTGCTTGTCATGGTTGACGTTATATCTCTTTGTATGATTTTAGCTTAGTTTCTATTTAGATTTTAGACTTTATATCTCAGAGCATTTTCGCTTGGACTCATGCACCCTCGCTAGCAAGTTACCATCCTTGTTTCAGCAATGGGGAGGGTGTGGTGAATCCATTTTAGTTATTATTGGGACTTAGGATTTTAGCTTGGCCTTTGGCTTGCGTGCCAGTGCCCCATCACCTAGTGATTTTTCACCTATATTAGCTTGTTCTGTTTTAGTCCATTTATTTTATTATTTCCTTTAAGATGGCTGCCTTTGTTTTTAGTCATGAATATGTTTTGATTTGCATTGTCAGTGCAACTATGTGAAGATGTCATTATCAGCATCATGATCCGTGATTTACATAGGTATTAACATCATGTCCCTTTCTCACGTACATGTGATAGGAACATAATGTACACTTGTTTGGGACTTTTTATATAATTGCTGTCACAACTCTGTCTCCTTATCAGTTGTTTGTGAACATACTTGCATTAGGGGTTCTACATGATCTGTATGAATACATCTCAAAAGGACAAGGATTCCTTCCAGGTTTCATATATGCTGCACGTCACCTTGCTGTAGAACTCAGCCTTTGTGTCATCACGGAGTCTGACCTAAAGACCTCATTCCAAGGTAATAAGTGTTGGAGGGCACATCTCACGGACATGGTACTGGCAGAGTAGGTTTATCATACCTAGCTCTCATTAGGTTAGAGATTAGGTTCTCTTTGCTAGAATTTTACATCTCATGTTTATTGGAAGATGGTGGGGGTTGTTGTATTCACAACTCTCCTCTTCACAATTACGCTTCTTTTACTGTTCATTATCCTAATCATTGCAGCTCATGCATTTTATCGTTGATTGCAGTCTTTTCAATAAATATATTGAAAATTCTTGTGAATCTCCTTCATTGCCTGTGTGTGACTGAAACTTGTTGCTAATGTGAAAAAAGGATAACCTCCATTCCACCATGCCTTCCCTGAGATGTTACAATCTAGAGTTGATACATAAGGTTGCCAGAAATCACCTTTTCTTTCTGAGTTTTGGAGAGGTTTTGCTTGTGTGCTGGGAGGGTTGGCCCGACAGTTGTGACTTGTAGGAGTGGCTTAGTCGCCTACAAACAAAAGTGCTGTCTCCCCTAAACCAGCAGTCTCACCTAGGAGCGTGAGTACGACAACTGTTGCCATCTGAAGAGATTTCCCAGATGGGATCGAACTGTCCTCCTCATCCATCCGGGAGTGTCTTCTTCACTGAGTGCTTCATCCTGAGGGATAGTGGCACTCAGTTCTGTGGTCTCCGTGTGCCCAGCAGCAGCTCTACCTGTTGATGTAAAACATACAATGTTACTGGTTGTACTGTGACATCTACCTCCAACAGTTAGAGTTACAGTAAGCAGAGACCTTGTACAAAGTTAATTTGCAGTTAATATTATTGTGGCAAGTAACCATGGTATTGGGTGTAATGAAATGACATGTGTGAAACATTCCAATTCATTTTGACTCAAGCAGCTGCTGAAATCTGCAGATCACTTGCACTTGGAGGATGGTCTGAATATGACAGCTTACCACCAGCAGAGACAACAAAGTAAATAGGCAGGATTTGACTTTGACCATTCAGAGTCCTGGTTGAGTGTGATGCAGGCAAACCCAGGAGTTTGTTGAATATGTGACTGGAGTCATCATGTGCACAGTGCTGTGTGAATGTGTGTGCTGCCAGTACCAATCTGGTGAGGCATCTTGAGGCCTAATGAACACTTGCTATGCACACTGAGTCAGGTGTCATTCCTGTTTGCAAACATTTAATCGCGGGTTAGCAATTCAAGATGGAGCTATGTTGACAGATACGTCTCTGATTTGGGGATGATCTGTGTGTGATCACTCCCACGTGAGTATACTTCAGTTAAGAGTTAGCAAACAGTATTTGGACAAGTGGCCACTGATCTGGTGGTGGGTAGTTAGAGGAACAGGGCCTATTGGGCTTTGCAGTCAGGTCAACACTTAGCAAATAGTATCCTCCCAGGTGAGTAGACTCTTTGGACAAGTGAACCCTGGTCTGGTATTTGGAGTTATGGACACAAGGCATCCTGGGAGTTGTAATCATGTCAAACTCTGTACTACACACACTATACAAAGGTGAGTACACTTCATTTGGGAGTTACCAAACAAGGGTATTTGGACAAGAGAATACTGGGCTGGTTGTTGGAGTAACAGTAACAGAGACTGCTGGTCTCATGTCAATTCCTGTACTACACACACTATACAAATGTTATCCCCCAGGTGAGTTCACTTCAATTGAGAATTAAAAAACAGATTTATGGAACATGTGACCACTATGCTGGTGGTTGGAGTTACAGACTCAAGGCCTCCTGGGAGTTGCAGTAAGGTCACTCCCTGCAATACACACACTATACAGATCATATCCCTCAGGTGAGTAAACTTCATTTGTGCTTACCAAACAAGGGTCTTTGGATAAGGGAACACTGGGCTGGTGGTTGAAGTAACAGTAACACAGCCTCCTGGCCTTATCAGTCATGTCAATACCTGTATTACACACAATATACACATATTACCCTCCAGGTTAGTCCACTTCAATTGAGAATCAAGAAACAGATGTGTTGGGGCATGTGACCACTATGCAGGTAGTTGGAGTTAGTAAAATACTGCCTCGTGCGAGTTGTAGTCACCTGTACTACATGCACTATACAAATTGTATCCTCCCAAGCGAGAGCACTTCAATTGAGAGATTACAAAGAGGATGTTTGGACAAGAGAACACTGCTGGTGTTTGGAGTTACAGTAAAAGTGCCTCCTGGGAGTAGCAGTCAGGTCACCCCTGTACTACACACACTATACAAATGTAATCCTCTCAGGTGAGTACACTTTAATTGAGAGAAAACAAACAGGTGTATGTGGGCAAGTTAACAGTGGTCTGGTGTTTGGAGTTAGAGAAACAGTGCCTCCTGGGAGTTGCTGTCAGGTAACTCTCTGCACTACACACACTATACACATGTTGGGTATGTCATATCTGTATGCAGCCTGCATTTAAGTTTGGGCATACATTTATCTGTTGAGACATACCATGAGTCCTGGGATTATTATTGTAGATTGAAAGACTTACACACCCCATTTGGACAAAAGGCATGTGATGAACCTTAGTAGCTGTGCTGTTGGGTCAAACAAAACAGATTGACAGTGCTAACACCCAGATACTCTGGGCGTTGAATGCTGTGGGGTACATGAACAAGACTGTGGGAAAAGCTGAGCTATGAGCATGCATGACATAGCATTTTTGTGACATGGGTTTTGTTGTGAGTCACCCGACTCCACTCCCCCAGGTATTCCTGTAAAGCAGTCAGGATGCAGGATGGCCAACACCTTCTCCTCCTAGGGAAACAGATATAATGGGGCGCTAGGAGGGCCAACATCAGTCTTCTTGGCCTGCAGCTGGTTCCTGAAGCCCAGTGAATTACCCTTGCCCCTCAGGACATTCCACCTCTTCCTGATGTCCTCCTTTGGGAGCAGGGTGCTGTCTACAGCATTCATTCTATCAACAATTCGGTCCCACATTTCAATTTTCCTACTGGGAGAAGTATGCTGGACCTGTGCGCCAAACAATTGTGGATCAACTCTTGTGATTTCATCCACCATGACCCTTAACTCATCTTCTGAAAAACAGGATTTTTAGAACGTGACATGGTGAAAAATAATAAATGGTTGACAGTGACTCACAAAACAGGGGAAGTGTAAAAGGGTGTGACTGGACAAAAGTGTGTGCAGGGTGTTTAATCGGATGGTGAAAAAAAAGGATGCCTAATCTATGAAGTCTACAGAAAAGAAGGTGCTCAGGCTTCTGTGTTTTGTGTTGGAAATGCAAAGGATTGTGGTCTGTGAAGGGATGTGTTTTATAGTGTCCCCTGCAGGTGTGTCCACTTGGCCAATATGTGTCAGCTGTCTTATTTTCAAATTCATCCAGTGTACACTGGTCTGTTGCTTTCCTGACTGTGAACCACTGAGGTTCAGACTACCATTGGCTGAACACCATGAAGGGATCACCACGGCGACTGTGTGATTGTGATATGCCATGGTGCAGGCGGCATTGGAGGTTGAACCACCTACTTCCAGACTGCTATGCTGCTGACGGTCTGCCATTTTTGTTTAGCGGCCAGCGGTCCTGCCTTTGTAACTCACAGTAGGGTGGTCTTTTCAGGACCGCTGAGATGGTGGTATGGCGGTTCGTCCGCCAAACCCATAATGAGGTCATAAGGTCAAAAAGATGGAATCATACCTCCTAACTCACACCAATTCCCCTATTCCAGCACTAAGTAGAAAATCAACAAACAACTATTCTCAATGCAAACAATATCACAGTCTTAACTTCTCACCATTTCCAATTCCACCCCTCAAATCACTTTCTGATCCTTCATTTGTCTCTTTGGATAAAGAGATTCAACATGTTTTAGTTCCATTTTGGCCTGATCTTGTCAATATCGCACTTACAAAAAGGAGCATTTGCAGATTAGCTACAAATCGCATAAGTATTTCTTCTCTTGAAACATCCACAACAGTTCTGGAGAAGTGAAACAAATTCAATCCATTCTCAAGGTTTCCGTTCTTTGCAGAAATATTGTTAAGCAGTATAAACATTCTCTTCAAGAAATTTTTTATGGAAAGTACTTGACAACTTTTAGTCTGACGTTAGAGTTGGTTGCAGTGTTGAGACAGCTATTTTGCAAATCATTAATGATTCTGTTCACATATTGGGTAATGGTGACTCTTCTATTTTGGTTTTATTTGACCTCACAGAGGAACTTGATGCTGTTAACGATGATACCACATACTTGATTTGTAAAAGAATCAATGCCAGTGCCCAAAGCTCTGCTCTGGTGGTCCTATTAAATATTGCTTTGCTGAAAACCAAGGATACATATTCTTGAATTCACATCAGGTCTCTTCAATCTATTACTGGGCATTTCTGCCCCTTTATCTCATTCTTGTCAGTCCCTGCTTTCTCCCTTTCTGTCAGTTTTGCCATCTTTCTCCTTCTCCATCTTTTCACTTTATGTGTTTTTCCCTTTCTTGCTTGCAGTCAACATTTGACAATCCCAATAGCATGGACTTTGAAAGAACAGGTTCTAATCATATCTAACGAATTCCAAGCAAGTTGTTGTACCTCAAAGCCCCTTTAAAGCTCTGAAAAATCATAAATAAATATTGGTAACATGCAATCTGAGTTTTTAATGAGATTGTCTCAAACTTCTAAGGCAGCACAAGGATGGCTAGATTTGCTTAATGTGCTAGTCTGCTCTCCCCTTGTCATAAAAAAAACAAAAAGTCCTAAGCTTTATTTTGGACAACAGATTCAATCTTCCAAAGCTTCCCAATCCCTTGCTAATAAATGCATACCACTAACCTAGGCTCATCAGGGTTATCAGAACAATCTTACTAGAACAAGCCCTAAAAGTAATTATCCAAGCTCTGATTAAACTATTTGAATGCTACACTACATAGTAACACAAATATGCATCTGGCACTCATTAAAGTCTTTTCATATACAAAAGCCTATCTGAATTCAGGAGCTGGTTGCTCTGATTATCTCACCCCTATTTTGCGCTCTCTAAATTAGGTTGCAATTGAGGGTAGATTCGCCTTCAAATGGGCCTGCATATTTCACAAACTCACAAACTTTAAACACTCACAATATCTGGCTAAGAAACTGAAGATCTCTTGCAGTTCCTCGAAGCTTTGTACCTCACACTCTCTTCCTATATTCAAAAAACAAATTTACTCAACCAGTTTTTTTCTCCAGCTCTGTTCCAACAGTTTGGAATTCTATATCACCTAAAGTATGAACCGCTGACTACCCACAGATCTTCAAAAGACAACTAAAAGACTACTTCTTAAGCCACTATGTTCTATGATCTCATCCTAAACATTTTATTTCCAAATAAGAGTCTCCTGAGGGTCTCTTGATTAACTCAATTGTTCAGTTATGATTATACATGCACACTTGCGCATTTAGAAGTACTTTGATGAAAAATAACTCTCATTTAGGCATGATGACGAGTATCAAAGTATATTCTGTGTAATTGTCACTATAAGTATTCCTCAATGAACATAGTTGAATGAAATGACTCCTCAGTTACAGTTTGTACTTTTTTTGGTCAATACTTTGTCAGTAAAGATGACATATGCAAAAGAACCCAGGTGGTTAGTATGTATAACATATGTTTCTACTTTCCGTTTGTGAAACCATATAAAGAAGTGAAATTGGTTATGTGGTGAACTTGTATATTTTCTCTATAGCTACTGATGATATTTTTGCGCATCATAATTAGGCCTGGGCGGAGTTTGTGGATTTCTGCTATGCGGAACTCAGTGAAGTGCTGAAAAAACTGTGACGTGCTATGTCGAGTTCCACAGCGGCAGAGTTTGGATCAGTCGCACTGTTCATGCTGATTTTCAGCAGCAGGAGTTTCTCCAGTGTTGTAAAATCAGCAAGAATGGCATCACAGAGAGCGTCAGTGGGCGCTGACTTCTTTTTGTCACTCAAGTAGATTTTCTACTCGAGCTACAGCTTCCTCAATGCAAGAGGCAGCTTTCTCAAAGTGAGCAGTATTGACCTGCCACCAACATAGAAATTTCTTTATTTAACTTAACGCTGGTGAGCTGTGCAAGCCGCATGCGTGAAAATACTCTGCTCTGTGTGACTTTGCAGAGTATTTTTGGAACACCAGGCATAGCGGAGAGTGGGTGAAACACCACAACCTCCGCTGGCAGACTGGAATTTATCACCCACTGTAGGAGGCTGGACAGGCTTGTAGTGAGTACCAAGGGCTACTTGCACCTTGCACCAGGCCCAGTTATCCCTTATTAGTGTATAGGGTGTCTAGCAGCTTAGGCTGATAGATAATGGTAGCTTAGCAAAGCAGCTTAGGCTGAACTAGGAGACGTGTGAAGCTACCACAGTACCACTTAGTGTCATATGCACAATATCATAAGAAAACACAATACACAGTTATACTAAAAATAAAGGTACTTTATTTTTATGACAATATGCCAAAGTATCTTAGAGTGTACCCTCAGTGAGAGGATAGGAAATATACACAAGATATATATACACAATAGCAAAAATATGCAGTATAGTCTTAGAAAACAGTGCAAACAATGTATAGTTACAATAGGATGCAATGGGGAAACATAGGGATAGGGGCAACACAAACCATATACTCCAGAAGTGGAATGCGAACCACGAATGGACCCCAAACCTATGTGACCTTGTAGAGGGTCGCTGGGACTATCAGAAAACAGTGAGAGTTAGAAAAATAACCCTCCCCAAGACCCTGAAAAGTGAGTGCAAAGTGCACTAAAGTTCCCCTAAGGACAAAATAGTCGTGTTAGAGGGAGAATGCAAGGAAAACACAAATCAGCAATGCAACAACGATGGATTCCTGTCTGAGGGTACCTGTGGAACAAGGGGACCAAGTCCAAAAGTCACAAGCAGCTCGTAGCTGGGCAGATGCCCAAGAAATGCCAGCGGTTGGTGCAAAGAAGCTCTTACTAGGCTGAAGAACTGTGAATACTACAGGAACGACAAGGGCTAGAGACTTCCCCTTTGGAGGATGGATCCCCCACGCCTTGGAGAATCGTGCAGAAGTGTTTTCCCGCCGAATGGACGCCAACAAGCCTTGCTACACGCAAATCATGCGTTTGGCGTTTTTGGACGCTGCTGGGGCCCAGGAGGGACCAGAAGGTCGCAAATTGGACCTGCAGAGAGAGGGGACGTCGAGCAAGACAAAGAGCCCTCACTGAAGCAGGTAGCACCCGGAGAAGTGCCAGAAACAGGCACTACGAGGATGCGTGAAACGGTGCTCGCCGAAGTTGCACAAAGGAGTCCCACGTCGCCGGAGACCAACTTAGAAAGTCGTGCAATGCAGGTTAGAGTGCCGTGGACCCAGGCTTGGCTGTGCACACAGGATTTCCGCCGGAAGTGCACAGGGGCCGGAGAAGCTTGCAAAGTCGCGGTTCCCAGCAATGCAGCCCAGCGAGGTGAGGCAAGGACTTACCTCCACCAAACTTGGGCTGAAGAGTCACTGGACTGTGGGGGTCACTTGGACGGTGTCGCTGGATTCGAGGGACCTCGCTCGTCGTGCTGAGAGGAGACCCAAGGGACCGGAGATGCAGCTTTTTGGTGCCTGCGGTTGCAGGGGGAAGATTCCGTCGACCCACGGGAGATTTCTTCGGAGCTTCTGGTGCAGAGAGGAGGCAGACTACCCCCACAGCATGCACAAGCAGGACAACAGTCGAGAAGGCGGCAGGATCAGCGTTACAGAGTTGCAGTAGTCGTCTTTGCTACTATGTTGCAGGTTTGCAGGCTTTCAGCGCGGTCAGCGGTCGATTCCTTATCAGAAGGTGAAGAGGGAGATGCAGAGGAACTCGGCTGAGCTCATGCATTCGTTATCTAAAGTTTCCCCAGAGACAGAGACCCTAAATAGCCAGAAAAGAGGGTTTGGCTACCTAGGAGAGAGGAAAGGCTACTAACACCTGAAGGAGCCTATCACAAGGAGTCTCTGACGTCACCTGGTGGCACTGGCCACTCAGAGCAGTCCAGTGTGCCAGCAGCACCTCTGTTTCCAAGATGGCAGAGGTCTGGAGCACACTGGAGGAGCTCTGGACACCTCCCAGGGGAGGTGCAGGTCAGGGGAGTGGTCACTCCCCTTTCCTTTGTCCAGTTTCGCGCCAGAGCAGGGGCTAAGGGGTCCCTGAACCGGTGTAGACTGGCTTATGCAGAATTGGGCACACCTGTGCCCAACAAAGCATTTCCAGAGACTGGGGGAGGCTACTCCTCCCCTGCCTTCACACCATTTTCCAAAGGGAGAGGGTGTCACACCCTCTCTCAGAGGAAGTTCTTTGTTCTGCCATCCTGGGCCAGGCCTGGCTGGACCCCAGGAGGGCAGCTGCCTGTCTGAGGGGTTGGCAGCAGCAGCAGCTGCAGAGAAACCCCAGGAAGGGCAGTCTGGCAGTACCAGGGTCTGTGCTACAGACCACTGGGATCATGGAATTGTACCAACAATGCCAGGATGGCATAGAGGGGGCAATTCCATGATCATAGACATGTTACATGGCCATATTCGGAGTTACCATGGTGAAGCTACATATAGGTAGTGACCTATATGTAGTGCACGCGTGTAATGGTGTCCCCGCACTCACAAAGTTCAGTGAATTGGCTCTGAACAATGTGGGGGCACCTTGGCTAGTGCCAGGGTGCCCTCACACTAAGTAACTTTGCACCTAACCTTTACCAGGTAAAGGTTAGACATATAGGTGACTTATAAGTTACTTAAGTGCAGTGTAAAATGGCTGTGAAATAACGTGGACGTTATTTCACTCAGGCTGCAGTGGCAGGCCTGTGTAAGAATTGTCAGAGCTCCCTATGGGTGGCAAAAGAAATGCTGCAGCCCATAGGGATCTCCTGGAACCCCAATACCCTGGGTACCTCAGTACCATATACTAGGGAATTATAAGGGTGTTCCAGTAAGCCAATGTAAATTGGTAAAAATGGTCACTAGCCTGTCAGTGACAATTTGGAAAGAAATGAGAGAGCATAACCACTGAGGTTCTGGTTAGCAGAGCCTCAGTGAGACAGTTAGGCACCACACAGGGAACATACACATGCACACCTATGAGCACTGGGGCCCTGTGTGACAGGGTCCCAGTGACACATACATATAGGCCACAAACCTATGAGCACTGGGGTCCTGACCAGCAGGATCCCAGTGACACATAACAACCATACTGAAAACATGGTGTTTTCACTATGAGCACTGAGGCCTGGCTATCAGGATCCCAGTGAGACAGTGAAAACAGTGACAAACACCCTGACATACACTCACAAACAGGCCAAAAGTGGGGGTAACAAGGCTAGAAAGAGGCTACCTTCTCACACAACCCCCCCCCAAACGAAGGACAATAAGGCTAACCTTGGCCAGTTGAGACTTTATTGTCTAAGTGGTGATAAGTAGAGAGTAGCTCTGCAATAGACTGGTTACTCCCTTTATCATCCACTATATGGTTACTTCCCTGTGGGGATGTAAACCACCCTGTTTGAAGTTTTTTAGCTAAGCAACAATGTGAAGATGTATTTTCAGAGTTTCTATCAGTAAGTTTTAGTTTAGAGCAGTGGGAATTGTCCACTGAACCTATTTGTAGTGATGGAAATGCCAGACAGGGATGCTGTCTCAGAAAAGCCATAGCTGGGCAAAAACTTTGTCCATCTGGCTGGAAGAGAGAACAGGGATGCTGTTTCTCTTGAGTTGGAGCAGGGCAGGGATGCTGTCCTATGAGCTCCACACTAGGGCAGGGATGCTGTCCTAAGTGTTGTGAGGTAGTGCAGGGTTTCTGCACTAAAGTTTCTCTGGAAGGGTTGGAGGGATGCTCCATGTTAACTAAAATGGTGCTGTTTTTCTCACCAATGTTAGTTATCCCACAGAGAGGTACTTCCACCTCAGGGAGTCCAGCTTTGCCAGCTGATGATTCCCTTAGAACAGGTGCCACCCCAGGAGAGGTTTCTCCCACCACAGGAATAGTATCCTGAATGGTAGGGTGGTTAGGGGATACTGTGATACCCTTTTTACCTGTTGATGGAGAGGGATCCTGAGTTTTCAGGCCTTCTCTCCTTTGCTTTTTCATTTCACTTGAAATGAGAGGGAACAATTCCTCAGGGATGCCCAGCATGGCTGCATGGGCATAAAACTCTACATCAGCCCAACCTGAGGCCTCTAGGTCATTACCTAAGAGACAGTCTACAGGTAAGCTAGGTGATACCACCACCTGCTTAGGGCCAGTAACTCCACCCCAACTAAACTGAATTATAGCTAAGGGAAGAAACTTAGTGGAGTTATGGACATCAATAATCTTATACTGTTGTCCAATGATGTGTTGTTCAGGAGGCACTAGGTTTTCAGTCACCAAAGTGAAACTGGCACCTGTGTCCCTGTAGGCCAAGGCCTCAACACCATTTATTGAAACTGTCTGCCTGTACTTATCCATTGTAAGGGGACAAGCAGCCAGTGTGGCAAGGCCAATGCCACTAGGTGTGACAGAAACTGTCTTGGGACTGATTACATCAGTTTCCACTATGGACCCATAAGTGAACCCAACTACACCCTTTGCTTGACTGTTGCCAGCAGTCCCACCACTAGTACCACTACTGCTAGGGGCACTAGAGCTTGATGTATTAGTGGTGGTAGGCTCAGGGGGTTTACCTGGACAGGACTTATCCCCTGGCCTATGGCCTCTGTTTTTACACACAAAGCACCAAGGCTTTTTAATGTGTGCAGGTTGGGAAGAAGAGGAAGAATTTGTTTTATCCCCACCCTCTGAAGAGTGTTTAAGATTTGAAGTGGGATCTTTGGTTTTACCCTTATCCCCATGCTTATCTTGAGATTTTTCACCATCTTTCTTCTTATTGCCATCTTTGTCACCCCCTGTATGAACTTTTCTGTTCACCCTTGTTCTGACCCATTTGTCTGCCTTCTTTCCCAATTCTTGGGGAGAGGTCAGATCAGAGTCTACCAGGTACTGGTGCAACAAATCAGACACACAATTATTAAGTATATGCTCTCTCAGGATTGTGTTATACAGGCTTTCATAATCAGTAACTTTACTGCCATGTAACCACCCCTCCAAGGCCTTCACTGAATGGTCAATGAAATCAACCCAGTCTTGTGAAGACTCCTTTTTGGTCTCTCTGAACTTTATCCTGTACTGTTCAGTGGTTAAGCCATAACCATCCAGGAGTGCATTCTTAAGAACTGTAAAATTATTGGCATCACTTTCTTTCACAGTAAGGAGTCTATCCCTACCCTTTCCACTAAATGATAGCCATAGGATAGCAGCCCACTGCTTTTGAGGGACATCCTGTACAGCACAGGCCCTCTCAAGTGCAGCAAACCACTTGTTAATGTCATCCCCCTCCTTATAAGGGGGAACTATCTTGTGCAGATTCCTGGAATCATGCTCTTTTGCAGGATGACTATGGGGAATACTGCTGCTGCCACCATGGGTATCTAAACCCAACTTCTGTCTTTCCCTCTCTATTTCTAAAGACTGTCTATCCAAATCCAGCTGTTGCTTCTTGAGCTTCAGTCTGGTTTGTTCCACTCTCAATCTATTGAGCTCCCTTTCTAACAATCTGTCATCAGGGTGGGTGGGAGGGACATTTCTAGATACAGAGGTATGATGGGAATGAACAGAAGGAGACCTGTCCCTTACAGAGGGCACCCTAACAGCTTGGCTACCAGCATAATGTGAGAGCACACCATCAGTATGGTGTGATTCAACCTCTGTACCAACTATGCTAGACTGTCTAGTAATGGGCAGGCTGAGAAGTTTCTTTCCTGAACCTTTTCCTGGGGGAGTCCCTGGATCAGATTGAGAACCATTAGCTACTTTTTCTACAGATTGGGCACTTATGGCCTTATCCTGTACTCTAAGCATATTAATTAACAGTTCTAAGGAAGGATTCTTCCCTACACTCAAACCTCTCTCTATGCAGAGACTCCTTGCTCCTTTCCAGCTAAGGTGATCATATGCAAGTTTGGACAGTTCAACTTTTTGGCCTGTGCCAGACATTTTTAGAGAGAGTTAAAGTGATAGACAAAGAGAAAAAAGTTTTCAGAACTTTTTGGAAAGACAGAAAAAACTTTTTAAACTTTTAAGAACTTTTTGTAAGTTTAGAAGTACTTTTCAGCACTTAGAAAAGAGTGAAAAGAGGAAATGCAAAACTTTTTGGCTATGTGTATATACACTGACCTTGTTTTGTATATTTTTCTCTTATGAAAAGTACAATGACAAGAGTGGTAAGTAGTCTCAAGCACTTATCCCACCGCTGCACAACCAATGTAGGAGGCTGGACTGGCTTGTAGTGAGTACCAAGGGGTACTTGCACCTTGCACCAGGCCCAGTTATCCCTTATTAGTGTATAGGGTGTCTAGCAGCTTAGGCTGATAGATAATGGTAGCTTAGCAAAGCAGCTTAGGCTGAACTAGGAGACGTGTGAAGCTACCACAGTACCACTTAGTGTCATATGCACAATATCATAAGAAAACACAATACACAGTTATACTAAAAATAAAGGTACTTTATTTTTATGACAATATGCCAAAGTATCTTAGAGTGTACCCTCAGTGAGAGGATAGGAAATATACACAAGATATATATACACAATAGCAAAAATATGCAGTATAGTCTTAGAAAACAGTGCAAACAATGTATAGTTACAATAGGATGCAATGGGGAAACATAGGGATAGGGGCAACACAAACCATATACTCCAGAAGTGGAATGCGAACCACGAATGGACCCCAAACCTATGTGACCTTGTAGAGGGTCGCTGGGACTATCAGAAAACAGTGAGAGTTAGAAAAATAACCCTCCCCAAGACCCTGAAAAGTGAGTGCAAAGTGCACTAAAGTTCCCCTAAGGACAAAATAGTCGTGTTAGAGGGAGAATGCAAGGAAAACACAAATCAGCAATGCAACAACGATGGATTCCTGTCTGAGGGTACCTGTGGAACAAGGGGACCAAGTCCAAAAGTCACAAGCAGCTCGTAGCTGGGCAGATGCCCAAGAAATGCCAGCGGTTGGTGCAAAGAAGCTCTTACTAGGCTGAAGAACTGTGAATACTACAGGAACGACAAGGGCTAGAGACTTCCCCTTTGGAGGATGGATCCCCCACGCCTCGGAGAATCGTGCAGAAGTGTTTTCCCGCCGAATGGACGCCAACAAGCCTTGCTACACGCAAATCGTGCGTTTGGCGTTTTTGGACGCTGCTGGGGCCCAGGAGGGACCAGAAGGTCGCAAATTGGACCTGCAGAGAGAGGGGACGTCGAGCAAGACAAAGAGCCCTCACTGAAGCAGGTAGCACCCGGAGAAGTGCCAGAAACAGGCACTACGAGGATGCGTGAAACGGTGCTCGCCGAAGTTGCACAAAGGAGTCCCACGTCGCCGGAGACCAACTTAGAAAGTCGTGCAATGCAGGTTAGAGTGCCGTGGACCCAGGCTTGGCTGTGCACACAGGATTTCCGCCGGAAGTGCACAGGGGCCGGAGAAGCTTGCAAAGTCGCGGTTCCCAGCAATGCAGCCCAGCGAGGTGAGGCAAGGACTTACCTCCACCAAACTTGGGCTGAAGAGTCACTGGACTGTGGGGGTCACTTGGACGGTGTCGCTGGATTCGAGGGACCTCGCTCGTCGTGCTGAGAGGAGACCCAAGGGACCGGAGATGCAGCTTTTTGGTGCCTGCGGTTGCAGGGGGAAGATTCCGTCGACCCACGGGAGATTTCTTCGGAGCTTCTGGTGCAGAGAGGAGGCAGACTACCCCCACAGCATGCACAAGCAGGACAACAGTCGAGAAGGCGGTAGGATCAGCGTTACAGAGTTGCAGTAGTCGTCTTTGCTACTATGTTGCAGGTTTGCAGGCTTCCAGCGCGGTCAGCGGTCGATTCCTTATCAGAAGGTGAAGAGGGAGATGCAGAGGAACTCGGCTGAGCTCATGCATTCGTTATCTAAAGTTTCCCCAGAGACAGAGACCCTAAATAGCCAGAAAAGAGGGTTTGGCTACCTAGGAGAGAGGAAAGGCTACTAACACCTGAAGGAGCCTATCACAAGGAGTCTCTGACGTCACCTGGTGGCACTGGCCACTCAGAGCAGTCCAGTGTGCCAGCAGCACCTCTGTTTCCAAGATGGCAGAGGTCTGGAGCACACTGGAGGAGCTCTGGACACCTCCCAGGGGAGGTGCAGGTCAGGGGAGTGGTCACTCCCCTTTCCTTTGTCCAGTTTCGCGCCAGAGCAGGGGCTAAGGGGTCCCTGAACCGGTGTAGACTGGCTTATGCAGAATTGGGCACACCTGTGCCCAACAAAGCATTTCCAGAGGCTGGGGGAGGCTACTCCTCCCCTGCCTTCACACCATTTTCCAAAGGGAGAGGGTGTCACACCCTCTCTCAGAGGAAGTTCTTTGTTCTGCCATCCTGGGCCAGGCCTGGCTGGACCCCAGGAGGGCAGCTGCCTGTCTGAGGGGTTGGCAGCAGCAGCAGCTGCAGAGAAACCCCAGGAAGGGCAGTCTGGCAGTACCAGGGTCTGTGCTACAGACCACTGGGATCATGGAATTGTACCAACAATGCCAGGATGGCATAGAGGGGGCAATTCCATGATCATAGACATGTTACATGGCCATATTCGGAGTTACCATGGTGAAGCTACATATAGGTAGTGACCTATATGTAGTGCACGCGTGTAATGGTGTCCCCGCACTCACAAAGTTCAGTGAATTGGCTCTGAACAATGTGGGGGCACCTTGGCTAGTGCCAGGGTGCCCTCACACTAAGTAACTTTGCACCTAACCTTTACCAGGTAAAGGTTAGACATATAGGTGACTTATAAGTTACTTAAGTGCAGTGTAAAATGGCTGTGAAATAACGTGGACGTTATTTCACTCAGGCTGCAGTGGCAGGCCTGTGTAAGAATTGTCAGAGCTCCCTATGGGTGGCAAAAGAAATGCTGCAGCCCATAGGGATCTCCTGGAACCCCAATACCCTGGGTACCTCAGTACCATATACTAGGGAATTATAAGGGTGTTCCAGTAAGCCAATGTAAATTGGTAAAAATGGTCACTAGCCTGTCAGTGACAATTTGGAAAGAAATGAGAGAGCATAACCACTGAGGTTCTGGTTAGCAGAGCCTCAGTGAGACAGTTAGGCACCACACAGGGAACATACACATGCACACCTATGAGCACTGGGGCCCTGTGTGACAGGGTCCCAGTGACACATACATATAGGCCACAAACCTATGAGCACTGGGGTCCTGACCAGCAGGATCCCAGTGACACATAACAACCATACTGAAAACATGGTGTTTTCACTATGAGCACTGAGGCCTGGCTATCAGGATCCCAGTGAGACAGTGAAAACAGTGACAAACACCCTGACATACACTCACAAACAGGCCAAAAGTGGGGGTAACAAGGCTAGAAAGAGGCTACCTTCTCACACCCACCCCTAATTATAATTTGTTTTCACTGTGGTATTACTTTATTGTCTGTATTTTACTGTATAGAATCTCATGTGAAATGCTCTGATTCTACAGGAACTTGTATGCCTTATCCAAATAATAAATAAATAAGTGGTTTAGACAGAAGACATCTTCCTCACGTCCGGCACGACAGAACCACATAATTGATTTTATCCCCAACTCCACACAACCCTGTAGTTGACAGAATGGTGGTGGTACCCGATGAAGAGGAGGTAACATTCTACCTCTGACAAGTTATGGATTGAGCCCCATATATTCATTATATCAATATCTATATCCATGTATATCTATATCAATATATGCATAAATGTTTATTGCCTAGTGGCGGTTGCCACCAGGTAGTAATAGTAAGGAATATGCTTCCATTAAAAAAAGTGTTTTTTGACTTGATTTTATCTTTGGCACCATTTGGCGAATCTTCATAAAATTTTCCAAAAAAAGCACCCCAGTAATTCTTGTCATGTCTGGTAAGTTTGGGTATGATCCATCAAGTGGGGGCCGAGAAAAATTGGGTGTAAAAAAGTTGAGTTTCACATGTTAATTCCCATTGGACCTTTAGCTACGACTAAGGCTCAAACCACTGGATGCAATTGCACTAAATTTGGCAAAAAGCTAGCTTTAGGTATGCAGATTGTGCTTTTACTTATTTGGTGCAAATCAGTTCAGTAGTTTTTGCGGTATTAAAGGGAAAACAAATTTGTATATGTATGGCAACTGCGACTTAGTAAAGATGAAGAGCCTGTGCATGCCCCCCCAACAGCCCTAAGAACCACCACCTCTCTGAGCCTTCAAACAATCATACCAGGGTGCCACCTTGCCCCCCCCCCACAGCCATGGGGACTAACACCTTCCCAGGGCTTTAAATTAATATAACGAGAGAACAACGAGGCCCCTCGCAGCCCCAGGGACCATCACCTCCCCGGGGCATTGCTCAAATTGTATGCATGGGTCCATGTAGCCCCTTCATCATCCCCAGGGTCCACCACCTCCCCTGGGTGTTCCTCTAACTATGAGCAGGTGGGACGTGTGGCTCCCCTCGCTGCCACAGGGACTACCACCTCCCCCAGGCATTCCTGTAGCTATGAGCGGGGAACTGCACAGCCCCCCTGCAGCTCCAGTGACCATCATCTCCAAAGGGCATCTTAAATTGTATGCAGGGGCTGCACACCCAGCCCCAGGTCCACCGCCTCCCTAGGGCACGTCTGTATCTATGCACTCCTAATTACCACAGATATTACAGAAGTCACAAGAATGTCTACAACGTCCTCAAAAGTATAAATGAAACATTAGCAGCCAAAAACCTGTGCATGGAGGGGGTAAAAGTTATTGTTACCTTAGGACAAATGTAATAGTTACTTGAATGAACTCTGACTATAACTGCTGAATTTCTATGGTTTTGTACGAGTAAAGTCAGAACCTAACTATAACATCCCTGTAACATTTGTTTTTCAGTGAATTGTTAAGTTTTTTTAATTTCTATTTCCTAACTATAACTTAGCTGTAACCTTTGTTTTTTCAGTGAATATATATATATATATATATATATATATATATATATATATATAAAATAACAACTGTGGCACCACTTCTCAGACCGTCACAAAATGTTAAAAACATAACTCAGTGGGATCAGCTGCTGTCTTGAAAGTTTTTGGGTCATCAATCAAGCAGGGGCCGAGAAAAACAGGGGATCCCAAAACACATTTTACCCATGCATTTTCCCATAGGGATTGTGAACATGACTACAGCCTGAACCGCTGGATGGAATTACACCAAATTTGGCAGAAAGCTAGGTCATGGTCCAGAAAGCATGCTTTTTGTGATTTGCTGTAAATCTGTTTGGGAAAATGTCCGGAACAATGAGTCCAGAACAACACTGTTGTTTGGAACACAAGCGTCACCACGCTTTCCAGAACTACTCCCTTTTTCTCTGCCTTAACCACGTTAGCACGTGCTGAACAACGCACATGTTGTGGTTAAGGCAGAGAAAAAGGGAGAGTGCATCGGGAGAGGATACAGTCAGGTAAGTGGGGTTGGGGCAAGGTTGGGGTAGTTTTTATGGGTGGGTGGGGGGAGGTAGAGTCATTTTTTTTAAGAGCAGGGGGTGGGGGTTCGGGGTAGTTATGTTTTTTAGGGCAGGTGGGGGCTTGAGTAGTTATGTTTTTAGGGTGGTGGTAGGGGGTCAGGGTAGTTATTATTTTAGGGTGGTTGTAGGGGGATCAGAGTAGTTATGTTTTTAGGGCGAGTGGTGGGAGGTCGAGGTAGTTATATTTTTTGGGCAGGTGGGGGGACAGGGTATTTAGGGCGGGTGGAGAGAGGTCAGGGTAGTAGTGTTTTTAGGACGGGTGGGGAGTAGTTGGGGTAGTAGTGTTTATAGGGCGGGTGGTGGGGTTTGGGGTAATTGTGTTTTTAGGGTGGGTGAGGGGAAATGGTAGATATGTTTTTAGGGCAGGTGAGGGGGTGGGATGGATATGTTTTTAGGGCAGGTGGGGGCAGGGTGGTTATGTGTTTAGGATGGGTGGGTGGGATAGTAATGTTTTTAGGGGTGGGTGTTGGGTTACCTATGTTTTTAAGGTGGGTGGGGGTCGGGGTACTTTTGTTTTTATGGTGGGTGGGGGGGGCAGGGTAGTTATGTTTTTAGGGTGGGTGGTCAGGGTACTTGTGTTTTTAGGGCACGTGGAGAGGGGTCGGTGTAGTAGTGTTTTTATGGTGGGTGGTGGGAGTCAAGGTACTTGCGTTTTTAGGGCAGTTGGGGGCAGAGTAGTAATGTTTTTAGGGTGGGTGGTAGGGGTCTGGTACTTGTGTTTTCAGGGCAGGTGGGGGCGGGTTAGATTTTGTTTAGGGAATGTGGGAGGGGTCGAATAGTTATGTTTTTAGAGGGGTATAGGGGTGGCATGTTAGAACCACGCAAGCCATTCCCACACGTGCCTTTACTAGGCATGCTTTTACAATGAAAAAATCGCTGCAATGCCATGTGTGGTAAAGGCATGCATAGAAACAGCGGTCATTGTTCCAACCG
Organism: Pleurodeles waltl; assembly: GCF_031143425.1. Classification (NCBI taxonomy): domain Eukaryota; kingdom Metazoa; phylum Chordata; class Amphibia; order Caudata; family Salamandridae; genus Pleurodeles; species Pleurodeles waltl. Next base: position 838,272,180 of record NC_090437.1, read on the forward strand.
CATTATTCAGGCATGCGTGGTTTACGCATGCGTTGTTCCATCATACAACCATCTGTTCAGTATTGTTTAAGGTATTAGAGTTTAAAAATTCTAGATATCTAGGGACACAAATCCTCCATGGATCCAGCTGTCCTCGTGATGATATCAGATTGGTTGGCAGCCATATTGGGACTCAGCTTCAGCTGAGTCCCATAAAAAAGGAAAAAAAAAAAAGGGGTCAAGGTAGTGTCACCCTGAGCCCCTACACTTGGTCTGGATGTCCCGCATATACTCCACAAGGGCTACAAAGCATTTATTTTTATTTCTTAAAACATCTGGGGGAAAAAACTTATCCGGATCCATGGATTTTTCCAAGATTTTGTATTTAAAAAAAGGCGGTGTCCTACCCTTTTCTTTTCTTTTGTCCCTGTGTGGGCCAGGTCCCAGTGGCATTGGGGGATTGAAAAAGGAGGGGGGGTGCATGCCCCCCTCCTAGGGCATATATTAGCCCCAGGGCAAAATGTTTATTCGCAAATGGGGAGTGTAAGAGGCTAGCTCTCTATATAGTTTACACAAATACTGTGCAGAGAGTCCAAGCTACCCCACCTTGGTATCCAGAGGTATTAATTGGACTACCTAATGCTCTCTTTTTAGTGGTAGCTTGGTCGAGCAGTTAGGCTAATCTTGGAGAAGTGTTAAGCATTTGTTGTGCTCACACTATCAATAAACGTGGACACACACTCAAAAGAATAACTCAAAACTAATATACAAAAATACTTCAAATTTGTGTACCATTTTTAAGACCAAGATCATCAAAAGCAGTTAAGTACTTTTTAAGTAAGGATTTTTCAAAGTTTAGCAAAAATAGGCCCTCAATACAACCCTGGCGGTCGGTGTTAAAGCAGTGGTAATACCGTCAACAGGTGGTAAAAAAATGGGATCATGACCACGGCGGAAAGCGCCAACACAGACAGCCACTTTAAGACACAAACCAGCTTCCCTGTTGTCCTGTGCCTCTCTCCCCTGAACCATGTGCCCACTGCCACTGACCCCAGGTCCCTGATCATCCTGGGTTTGTGGGGTTGTCTTGAGTCCCTGAAGTGGTGGACACACTGCTGATTGATGTGTCCTAGGGACAGTGGCGTGGGCCCACTGGGTGGGTGCTGTTTCCTGAGGGGTGAGGCTCTGTGGTGGGTTGGGACTGTGCCTGGGTTACCGACTGTCCAGAGGTCCCTAATGAGACAGGTTGGTCATCCTGATCCAGGCGTGCAGAGCTGCTGTCGTCACTGTGGGCCTCTTCAGGGGGGGACTAGATGTAGCCGGCACCTCCTCTCTGGTGACGGATGAAAATGCAGTGTTATTGTGTCTGAGTGTGCCATCTTGTGCATGGTTGTGTTCTCCTGTATGGTTGTGATTTCCCTGTCAGTTTGGCCTTGTGTGAGTGGTGATTTTGTGGGCTGGGTGAGTTTCTCTACTGGGCATGCTGTGGTGATGGGTGTCCATGCAGGTCTGTGTTGGGGGTCCATGCTTTGGTGTTGCATGCAGGGCTTGGTATTGGGATAGGTAGGTTGTGATAGTGTGGTATATGTGAGGTGATGGAGTGATGGGGTGAGGGTAGGGGTAGGAGTTTGTGATGGCATGCAGGTAGTGGGGGATAAAGTAGTAAAGATGTGACTTACCAAAGTCCAGTCCTCCTGCTACTCCTGCAAGGCCCTCAGGATGCATTATTGCCAAGACTTGCTCATCCTATGTTGTTAGTTGTGGGGGAGGAGGTGAGGGTCCTTTGCCAATCCTCTGTACAGCTACCTGGTGTCTTGCAACCACGGAACACACCTTCCCCCGTAGGTCGTTCCACCTCTTCCTGATGGCATCCCTTGTTCTGGGGTGCTGTCCCACTGCATTGACCCTGTCCAAGATTCTCCGCCATAGCTCCATCTTCCTAGCAGTGGACGTCTGCTGCACCTGTGATCCGAATAGCTGTGGCTCTTCCTGGATGATTTCCTCCACCATGACCCCTTAGCTCCTCCTCAGGAAACCAAGGGTATCTTTGGGGTGCCATGGATGTGGTGTGCGTGATATGTGTGAGGATGTGTGGGGTGGTGTGTGGGGTGATGTGTTGGGGTGAATGCTGTGATGTGCGTGGATGGTGTATGGGTGATCTTTTTCTATGGCTCTGATTGAGTGGGTGCTCCTGGCTTGTGTCTCTCTGTGTAGGCAACCTTTTTGTTAATTGAGAGGGTTGTGGGTAATGTGGGTGTGTGTTTTATAGTGGTGTGAGTGTGTGGGTGTGGTGTGTGTATGTGTGTCAGGTGTGTGTATTTTGAATTATCCAATGTGGTGGTGTTTTGTGAATGTGTATGTATTTTGAGCGTGGCGGTATGTACCACCAATAGTTTACAGCGATTGAAAGACCGCCGTAGTGATTCGTGGGTCATGATACTGTGGGTATATTCCTGTTTGCATAACGGTGTGGGTTTGGCTATCGCCAGTTTATCACTGACCTTTGGTCTGGTGGACTTGTGTGGGTGTCTGTATAGTGGTCGATTTCTCAGTGTGGGTCATAATACCCGTAGCGGAATACTGCTGAGGTCACAGTATGTTTGCGGCCATCAGCACGGCGGTAGGCGGCATTTACCGCCACGGTTGTAATGAGGGCCATAATCTTTTTGTGTGTAATTATGCACCATAGGAACCAATGCGTGAATGCTTTAAAAATGCATTTTATAATATCAGGCAATGCTCGCACAAGTGTCACCTACTGTTTATAGGTCAAGGTCATTGAGATGTCCTGTGAGCCAGCTGGAGAAGTTCGGGTGGTTCCCGTTTCAAGCGAGAGCAGAAGCTGAAAGTCTTGGAGCTGGGGCAGAACAGAAATGGGGACCACTTGGAAACACACTGCATAGGAGGACTTAAAGGTAAGTCTGAAGGGTTCCCAGGGAGCGTAGAGGTCGCAAGGGGTTGGGGACCACTAGAGCCCAGCTGGTTTTCTGAAGCAGGGATCAGGAAGGCCAGGTGCAGTGCAAATAGGTCAGCCAAGGGCTGTGCATAAAGGAGCCTTTTAAGCCAGGTATAAGTCACTTGAAGGGTAGTTTACAGGTCAGCAGGGCCAACTCTGGGGGGGTGGTTCTTGCGTGTCGTAAAGTCCCTTGATTTGTGCTTGCTTCTAGTCCTCGGAGAGTCCAAAGTAGATTTTTCTTTTTGGTGTCCAATGTTGGGGGTCCAGTATCCTGGGCTATGGCACATCTCAGTCACTGGAGGCACAGTGCCACCAAACCTGGCACACTGGCAGGATTTGTCCTCCGAATCCGTAAAGTGGAATTTAGTCCAGCTGCTGTGTTCAGTTCATTGGTCAGCAGCCAGTCAATGAACTGGACTTCACTGACTCTTGCTTACAGGGTGCAGGGAATGATGCCTCCACTCTGGAAAAAAGTTCTTGGCAATTTTTAGAAGGTTGGAGGTTCTCTGGGGTTTCTTAGAGTCCATCTGATGTCCAGTCAACCCCTCAGTCGCAATTGTTGAGTTCTGGTTGCAGGAGGCATGGTTTTGCACCTTTTTCTTCTTGTAGCAGGACTTATGTTCTTGAGCCTTAGGTCTTTTTAGTCACCAGCCTTCTTGTGTCCATCAAATCTGATCTGCATGTCAAGGGAAGCGCACTGAATAGTGGGCATTTAAGGGAGTACCTGGTATTGGCCAATGGGCCACTTACCTTAGGATGGCTACACCCACTATGTGACCACTTCCTGTGGGAAGAGGTCATATCCCTAACCCTGATAGGCTATTTTCTTGTCATTCAAGATGGAGGAAAATTAAACAGAGTGGTCACCTCACCTGCTACACCTGGGGGCTGGTGCATGCTGAGGGGGTCACTCCTCCTACTGTGATTGTGTTTTCCCGCTGGTTTTCCCACTCAAAGTCAGTCAGAGGTCAGATTTAAAAGACGTGAAAGCCATTGCAGCTGACCACTGGGCCTGGGTGCCTGCCTGGGTGGAGGAGGTGTAACACCTCCACCCAGGAAAGGCTTTGTGTTCTGGCTCCTGAGAGCAGAGACTCTCACCCCAGGAGTCCAGATCTGTTTCTGGAGGGGGCAGGCTGGTAAACCACTTCAGCAAGCATGCCAGGCCTGGTGGATGTTGCAGGGGACACCTCTAAGTTGCCCTCAGAGTACATGTTATAATAAATCTAACACTGACATCAGTGTGGGTTTATTATTATTAGTTGTTTGATACCACACAACTCATAATTCAGAAAGTGTATCATGTAGCAGGGGAACTTGTAATGACGAGTGTCCAGCACATGTACTTGCTATGGCCTACCTATACACTTACTATGTGTTAAGGGGTTGTAAAGACACAGTAGGGGCATATCTACTCATTCAAACATATGCCCTCACATGCATTATAGTGTACCCTGTCCTAGGGCTGCAAGGTCTGACAGAGGGGTGACTTACCTATAGTGCATGTATTGTTAGTAAACATGGCACTCTTCGAACTTTTAAATACACCCTGCCATGCACTTTCAATGGCAGTCTGCATGTGATTGGTGTGGGGCCTCTCAGGGTGGCACAATTAGTGCTACAGCTCTGGGGGGGGCCTTGAGTACCCATGCCCTGGGTGCCAGGGGTACAGTTTACTAGGGAATTACAAGGGTAGCTGAAGTGTCAATACATGGTACAGTTTTGAGGAAAGAGATCTTGCCCTGGGAACCTGTAGAGCAGAGGCCCAGGGTACTTGTAATTTTAAAACACATAATTATCCATGCAGCAAGTGGGGGCTAACCTTGAGAAAAGAGGTCCTTTCTCACATGGAGGCTATACGCCTCCCTTGCAGCCCCGGGGACCGCCACCTCCCCAGGGCTAAATATGAAATTTATGTGGGGGGACCTGCGTGGCCTCCCCACAGCACTAAGGCACAGTCACTTCCCTGGTGCTAAAATAATATAATGAATGAGGTCCGTTGCAGACCCCCGGCCCTGGGGACCAACACCCCCAAGGGCTGGCTTCTGCTATTTCTCAGGGTGCCTACCCACTGGATTTAGCTATTTGCTCTGACTTGGCAGGAGTTTTGACAGTTCCTGCCAAGTCAGAGCTAACTATCTGTTTCCAGCAGGTGAGAGCTCTCAAAGTAGTCTCACCGAATGGAAGCAGAGGTTTCATCTCTTTTCCTGCCCACAGAGATGGGGGCAGGGAAAGAAATGAAACTATTGCTCTTGCACACAGTGAGCCAGATGTTTATCAGCTCCCTGTGTGCAAAGGCAATGTCTGCTTGCGCAGGAGGCAGGGAGCCAGCAAGGACCACAGGGGCCTTCAGGATCCCCTTTAGGTCCAGTTGTACACTGGGTGCCCGGCCCCAGGTGATGGGGTCCTAGGGCCAAAAGTGTCTTGGGGAGGGGGGGACATGCCCCCGCCTCCATTTATTTATGGCCAGGCCCCGGGGATGGAGTCCCCAGGCCAAATTGTCCCCAGGATGGGGCCACACAGCCTAACACAGCCCCCCTCCCCCAGAGTCCATGGGTCCCCCTTTAAATTGCTACAAGTATGAAAATGTGCAAAACACCTGAAGGCTTTGCCCACTTTGCTCCGCACTGTCCACCGTAGTAATATGCAAAGATCTTACTGCCTTTAACTAGGATGATGTACAGCTTACCAAGAGGCATCCATGCATTTCCAGATGATTTTGGTGGCACGTTTTGATGACGAGTAATATGAGGAGTTCTCCACAAAACAAAGAAGCATTTACGTCAAATAGATGAGAGGAAGGGCTCCAATTATGGAGAAAGATTCTTGAGGAACAAACACATTGCTAAATGTACACAGAGTCACCTGGAGATATTTCCTTGTGGTCCATTACGTGCTGTAGTGTAGAATACACGCTGGACATTTACCCAACGAGTTAGCATTTACTAACTAACCAATGTAAAGTACTTCAGTTGGGTAGACATTTTGTGCAAAACCAAAGGTTACAGTGGTTTTATAGTTAGGTCCTGAATTTACTTGTACAAAACTTTAGAAATTCAGAAGTTAAAACTATTTCAAGTAACTATATCTCACGCCCTAAGGTAACAACTTGTGCCCTCGCCATACACTGCTAATTACCATAGATATTACAGCACTCATGACAACTTTTATAACATTAATAAATGATCAATGAAACATTAGCAGTTAAATTATTCAAGAAAAAAATGTGCATGGTGGGGGCACGATTTATAGTTAAAAAATGTTCAAAACTGGTGCCCTCTGGTAACCAGAACTCACGCCTTTGCCATACGCAGTTTTTTCAGCAAAGAGTTTACTGCAAATATCACATTGAGATTATCAATAATGTTATCATGAGTGTGGTAATTTGTGGGGCATTTAGCAGCGCATGGTAATATATTTTCCTTAGGGCACGAGTTATAGTTAGTTGAGATTGCTCTAATTAAAGAGGCGCATTTCTATGGCTTTGTACATTTAAAATGTGAGCCTAACTATAATTTCCCTGCAACCTTTGGTTTTTTTAAGTGAATTTCTTTTTTTTTAATTCTATTTCCTCACTGTAACGTCCCTGTAACCTTTGCTTTTTTCATTGAATTCCTATGGTTTTTTTTAACGTAAAGTTATTTTTCATTACAAAACAATAATCCAACCACCAGTGCACACATTCTTTGGCCATGCATGGTGGTGATGGCCTCAGGGCCTGGCTCTGGCCAGATGCTGTGGCAAACCCCCCTAACCACCCAACCCCATGCTGCACATGCCCTTTGTCTGTGTGGGGCAGGAGTTGGCCACGGCCTGTCTTTCTGGGTGTGAGAATAGCTATGACAGGGTGTACCTGGTTGTGAGAGTGGCTGTGAAAGTGTCTGCCTGGGTGTGAGAGTGGGTGCATCAGTGTCTTATTGGGTCTGTGAGTGAATGTGTCAGTGTCTGTGAGTTGGTGTGTGAGGGTTTCAGTGGGTGTATAAGAGTCTGAGTTGGTCTCTGAGTGGGTTGATCAGTGTCTGTGTGCGTATGTGAGCTGGTGCATTATGGTTCCAGTGGTCTGTGAGTAGGTGTGTGAGAGTCTGAGTGGGTCTGTGAGTGGGAGAGGGAGGGCCTGAGTGCAGCTGTGAGTAGGTACATGAAGGTCTGAGTGGTTCTGTGATAGGGTGTGTGAGTGTCTGAGTGGGTCTGTGAGTGGGTACATAAAAGTTTGAGTGGGTGTGTGGTTGGGAGAAAGAGATTTTAGAGAAAGAGAAAGTGAAAAGTGAGTGAGAGGGAGAGAGATAGAAAGTATTTTAGGCTTTGATAAATTATATACATAAAATAAGATATTTCTGGATGAATTGAAAAAGAAAAATGCATTTGTCAGTTAAAAAGAGTGATCACCTTTCAGTATGAAATTTAAATATTTGAAATTGAAAAGAAATTAAAGCAGGTAAATGATCAGCGACACACCTAGGCTGGAACCTTCAAACTTAGGTATCTGGATCTAAGATCTTAACCACTAGGCCACAGGCGACTCAATTTTTATGAGAATCCGGACATTGATATTGAACCCAAATAATTTGAATGCAAAAGGACATAAATGTCCCATCACAAAGAGTGGTTAAAACTCAAAACACTAGCAAATAAACCAAGACAATACCATGTAACACCAGGGCTTGAACCTTCAAACTACTGTGAAGCTGTCCGAGAGCTCTACCAGTATGCCAGAAGAGACACTGTTCTAGAATGGATCAAAACTCACTTATAATCTAGGTATCAAACATCTTGCTAGTGTAGCTCTTTGAAGTCATTGCATGGAGAGACCATACAATGAAAATGTCTCTCTTTCTATCTCTCATCGCATTATGGGATGGAAGCGAGAGAGAGAGTGACAGGACTGAGGGGGATCCCGAAGGCACCCTGGGACATAGCAGGAGACGACAACGGGGGGTGGCGGTCCCCAGGGCCATCTGTGGCTCATCAAGGGGGGAGCAAGGCCCCTCTCCAAATGTGAATTTAGCCCCAGGGAGGTAGCGGTCAACAGGGCTACTGGGGTCCAAAACAGATCCCTTTTCTTTTTTTTTTATGCTTGCCCCGGGATGTGGTGGTCCCCGGGGCTGTGGGAGGGCTGTTTGAACCACCATCCTTAATAAAATCAAGCCTCGGGTCAGTGGCAGGCCCAAATTAAATGCTAAAATAAGCCCCAGGTATGTGGCGATTCCCCAGGGCACTGAAACGTCCAAGAGGGGGTTCCTGTGCATCCCTCTCCTTATTTTTTTACGTTGCGCCTGGGACCTGGCCCACCAGGAGGCTTTAAAAAAAACAACCCCTTTTTTACAAAAAACAATTTTGTGTATTCACAAATTTTGCACGTTTGTGGCAAAACATGTTTCTTTAAATGCTTTTTTTGCCCTGCCAGGTTTCCTCCGGGACTCCAGCACCAGAGCGAAGGGGTCAGGAGGGCTCTACCTGGACCCTTTTCTTTATTTTCTTTTATTTTCAAGCTGAGTCCCAAAATGGCTGCCAACACATCCTGGTTGAAGTATGGGCAGCAATTCAGAGCTGTTCATTTCTCTGCACAAGTTTGTCATTATTCACAAAGTCATCACTGATTTCCATAAATTTCTCAAAAACTGCTGAACAGATTCACACCAAATAAGCGAAAGCACAATCTGTGTACCGGAAGCTAGTTTTCTGCCAAATTTGGTGTAATTCTGGGCTGTTGTCGTGTCTAAAGGTCCAAAGGGAATAAACTTTTTTTACCTCCCCCCTTTTATCTCAGCCCCGTTTGTCACCCCGAACCTTTCTGTGCGCAAGAAGAATCATGGGTACCCTTTTTTTCAGAAAGTTTTGTGACCATTTGTTAAAAAGTGCCAAAGATATAGGCAAGTCAGAAAACGCTTTTTGTATGGAAACTTGGTCCTAACTATAACTACCTACTCGTCCAAAACAATAGAAATTCATGCAGTTACAGTTAGAGTTATTTCAATTAACTATAACGTACACCCTAAGCTAGCTATAAATTGCACCCTTGCTTAGCAATAATTTGCAAATGTTGCAGTGATAATATCAAAGATGCAATAGAAGATGTCATCAATGATAAAATATGTGTAGTAATTAGCTGTGGATGGTGAAGGTGCAAGCTATAGTTACCATAGGGTGCTGGTTATAGTTACTTGAAATAATTCTAACTATATCTGCTAAATTTCTATGGTTTTGTATGAGTAATTTCAGAACCTAACTATACCATCCCTGTAACCTTTGTTTTTTTCTTAAATGTGATTGCTTTTTTTTAACCTACAGTAACTTTAATTACTATATGTTAATCGAACCACATCCTCCGGCGGTACACAGCAGGGTTTGGCCACAGGGCATGTTACTCTTAGTGGATGTGTGAGTGGGTGCGTCAGTGTCTGAGTGGGTCTGAAAGTGGGTGTGTGACTATGTATGTGAGTCTGAGCGGGTGTATGAGGGTCTGAGTGGGTTGTTAATAGTAGCATGAGTCTCTGAGTGCATGTATGAGTGAATTAGTGTATAAATGAGTCTGAGAACGTTTTTTCAAAATGTTTTTGCATATCCTTGAATATTCTCAAATATCCTCGAATATTCAAGGTTATTTGAGGCTATTGGATAATATTTGCTAATATCACGCATGGTGAAGAAAAATAATTTTAAACCTATAATTTGACCCTAAAACACACTTTAATCACACCCCTGGCATTGGGTACCTCCAACCTGACCCCTTAAACCACTTATTTCTATTTTCAGCCCTGGGGACCATTTCCCATAACATAAAAATTTCTATTCAGGTTTTGACCAGCCAATTATAGGCTTCTAATTGGACTTTTCATCATTTCTGGTAAACTACTGAATGGATTTCCACCAAATAACCAAAAGCGTAATCTGCATACGGACAGCTAGCTTTTTGCCAAATTTGGCGTAATTTTAATTCCATCCAGTGGTTTTGGATGTAGTCGTGTCTAAAGGTTATAATGGAATCAACATGGGAAATGCAACTTTTTTGACCCAATCTTTTAGTCAGTCCCCAATTGATGGATCACCCCCGACTTTTCAGTGAGCAACAAGAATCACCAGCACACTTTTTTGGGGAAAATTTCGGGAAGATTTGTCAAACAGTGCTAAGGATATAGGCAAGTCAAAAAACACTTTTTCCATGGTAACATGGTCCTAAGTATAACTACCTAATTATCCATCATTTTGTGAGTAGTACTTGTTATGGTTACACAAATATGTATGTCAATGCTATGCATTCAAAATCATTTTTATTGAATAATTGCTACCACATTTCCTAAAGAATGTTTACCTCTGAAGACACGTAATATTCGTGGGAACCTTTTGTGCCCTTGTACCTCAGCACATAAACGATCTAATATCACATTGAAACACCTTGAAGAGATACCAAATTGTTAAGAGCACAGTAAATAATACTGATGACGTTGTGTTTAACCTTAAAGTTTGAAACGGTAGAGACTAGTCCAAGAATTATGGTAACTTCATAATTAGGTAAAATCGAGAGTTGTTCAAAGACATCCATTGCATTAAAATGCAACTGCATTTGTAATAGGGAAAACATAAATATGTAAATTAAACCTACGGATACGTAGTGAAGCTTCTTGCGTTTTTGTATTGCAAGGAATTCCATAGGACGCTTCAATTTGCAGTGCTTTAGGTATAAAATGGAAAGCAGCTGAAACTTAATTAAAGACAGCAATGCCAATACAGCTCATGAAGCCTATGTTACCAGATGATCACACTCATATTTTAATCTATGAAAGGTGTTTATTTAATAATGGCCTTGGTAAAACATGATAAGGGGAATTCAAATGGGTAATCACTGAATGTATTGATACTATTAGAATGGCTTCACAATTCAACCCATGTTCTTAGTGAGGCTGGTTTGTCTTCTGTTTTCGTGTAGAATTAGACACACTTAAGAAAGTCAAATATATATGGATATGCGCCATTTTTCACTGCCATCGCGTCAAAAAGTGACGCAAACTGAGCGAACAGTGCTAAGGAGCCCCAAAATTGATCCCAGAAGCCAGGAGAGACCCCAGACAACCAGAAACCAGCCAGGAGGACACAGGCAAGACCCATGGGAGAGACAAGAAGAAGAGGAAGTGCCGCTTCAGCGCAGAGAAGCATGAAATTCTGGTGAGAGAGGTGACGGAGCACCAGAATCAACTCTTCATCACCTCTAAATTGCCAATTTAACAACAGATTGTGGACAAGATTAACAGTGTGGCAGAGGTCAAGAGAACTGTCACTGAGTGCAAGAAACGCTGGCATGACTGCAAGCGCAGGACAAAGGAAAAAATGTAAAGTAACAGGAAGGCAGCACTGCAGACCGGAGGTGGGAGTCCAGCACCAAGAGGACTTGGCTGAGATGGAGGAGATGGTTGCAGCCGTCATCCCGGAGGAAATCGTTACTGGTATCGCAGGACAGGACAGTGCATACTACCAGGAAACAATACATATGCAGGGTAAGTTGCATGGGGACAAAAATGCTTAAATGTCAAGTGCGAGAAGGGGGAGGCACATATTACTACACAATGCATGTCAGCCCTGAAAATCAGGCAGTGGAAAGGGAATAGAGGCACAGCACAGGACTCCCTGCACTGCCCATGCCAGGTGCCAAGGCTGCTGGAAATGCTGAAGCAGACCAGGAGGGTAGGGTAGAACGTAAAACTGGTCTGGTGACACAGGACAGCTGGTGTCAGAATGTAAACTAGAGGACAATGCCCATTCTCAGGCCATTGGCTCAAGTGGCATTTGCCATTGACAACAGTTGCCACTACTACCTGTGCTGTGTGTGCTAGTCAATTAGGAAATGGCATTTAGGTGCCCATGGCACAAACACACTCCAAATGAGGGTTAAGTATGGCTTCGTGATCAATCCCCATTAATCCCTATCCAAGTGCAACTCCTGTCAACTGCTCATGTCCATAGACTCAATAACCATCAGGCACTGTCACATACATAATGATGTACACAGCAGTAATCTCATACCTATGCTGCCCATTCCTGGGTTTACCCCTGTGCCTGTGTCACAATAGCTGCAATGCCAGCATGCAACATCTCATGTGTCATAGTGCTAAGACAACTGCATTGAGGGGGAGGACATATGTGTGTAGGAAGGCAAACACACCCGCACAGTCACAAGAGGAAATGGAACTCTGCCAGGCCAATGAGAGCAATGCAATGTAGCACACATACACAAACATCAACATGAGAAACTCCCAATTGTGACACCTGTATTGTCCCATGGAAATGCCATATATGGTATGGTGCTAGGTCTCAGCACTGCATAGGTGTATGTGAAAAATGATAGACTCGGACAGGGCCATATTGTTATGTGTGGTGCTCTGGCATCAGCACACCAACAATCATTGCAAGGCCTCACCATGCTAATGGAAGTAGAGGGAGGGTTGATGAGGGCAAGAAGGTGGCAAGCCACAATTTGGACAGAACCCACACCTAGAAGATGTGACACAGACAATTGCCCAAACTGCCCACACTACATGTGACATGCAGGTGGGGCACAGGGCTGAGAGACAGCACACATTAATTAAATGAACAATGCATGGGAACCAAGATTACAATGTACCACAAATTGGAAGTCAGTGAGGTCACATGGCACAACACAGACACACTCATTGTAGAATATCTCATTGCAGGGGACGATGGTTCTCCTGTGGATCTGTCTGTCCTATACTACAGTGATGACCTGGATGACCAGCTGACAACCATCAGCCAGGAAACCCTCCAAGATATCCTGGGAACCCTACAGACACCACCTCCAGTCGCAAGGAGGAGCATACATGTAGCAGCCATCCCAGAGGACCCATCTACCACCCCAATAGTACGACCTGCCAGCTCAAACACAGCTGAGGACTCTGATGACACAGGGACAACCTTTGAGAGGACAGTAGTGGGAGTACAGCGGAGCTGGCAAAGGAGGTGCTGGTGGGGATGCAAACTATGGCAGCCAGCCTTGAGGGGATGCGCATGTGCGTGATGAAATCTGCAAAACAGTCAGCAGCCATACAAGTCACACAGGGGGTCATTCTAATCTTGGCGGGCCCCACGACACCCGTTCCCGCCAGCCAGGTTCTGGCGGTCAAAACCGCCAGAACCAGGCTGGCGGGAAGGGGGTCGGAATCCCCATGGCAGCGCTGCCTGCAGCGCCGCCATGGAGGATTCTTCAGGCCAGGGGAAAACCGGTGGGAAACCGCCGGTTTCCCTTTTCTGACCGCGGCTTTACCGCCGGGGTCAGAATTGGCCTGGATGCACCGCCAGCCTGTTGGCGATGCATCTGCGGTCCCCGGCCTGGCGGTCTATGACCGCCAGGGTCGGAATGACCCCCACAATCCCTACTGCAAGGAGTCCAACAGTGTGTGAGGGACCTAACCACTGCTATGAGGGAGTTGCCTCAACACCTGCCCTTCCAATCTTGCTGCTGCATGCATGACAACAAGCTGCACTCCATGCACCGGGAATTGGCCTCCCTCAGGCCAGACGTGGCTGTCTACCACAGGGATGTTGCTGCCATACTCAATAATCAGCAGCTCATCCTTGTTGCAGTTATGCCATATGTAGTCCCACAGATGGCAGCTGCTGGGAATTTGATCTCCACTTCTCCAACCACTGAAGTGTATGTTGCCCCCTCAAGCCCACCACCACCACCATCAAGGACAGAGAAGACGACACACACATCAGAGGATGAAGATGTGGAACAGATCATATTCACCCGTAAGAGTACCCGGTAGTGCCAGCCCATGTCACATGGGCACTGATTTTCCTTTGTACTGTGCTTTACAACATGCCAGTGTTGCTACAGTTAGTGACATGCACTCTTCACCGACACACTGTTAAAGTTTCCACTATGGACTGCAATTGTCTGTCACTACTCCATTGGCAATTCTTGTTCTTCTTCACTGAACAACACTTCATCTCAGCATGTCCAATGACATGTTCCTCAGCTTTTGCACTTGTGTTGCGTCACAATAGAATGCTTTACACTAATGGAGTCACAGACCTGGACTATGTAAATATTGCACCACAGCACTTTTAAATAAACAGCACCTACACAACCACTTTGTCTCTGTGTAATGTGACACATCTACTTTGCTGGAGATTTGTGATCCATGTAATATGTCTATGGTCACAAAGTGTCAATACCAGGGTTCAGAAGTAATTTGGGCAGATATCTAGGCACAAAGGCCCTGATTTAAACTTATTTTGCGCAGTGTCATTAGTGTCATTTTTGATGCAAAAGTGGTGCAAACTAACAAAATATCATTGTATTTTGTAAGAATGCGCTGCTTTTGCCTAAAAAATATGACACAAATGAAGTGGTAAATAAGTATAAATCAGGGCCAATGTATCTACAAGATGAAAGTCAATGCTGACCACATCTCCCACAAGCAAGTCATTGTGTATGTGACATTTGCTTTAAAACATACATGCCTCACCCACAACATACAGCAGGAATGTCTGTATAAGAGTGTTTGGCTAATAAAGTCAGCTGGGAGTACAAGTAAAACACATAGGCGTGAAATTTATATACTTGACAGTTTAGCAGTGTTGACATGAACTTCAGAACTACAGGCTGCAGGCAGACGTCCCACAGTACCCAACATCACAACACAGGATCAAAACTATTACAGCTTAATAGGCACACCTACCTGTCTAATACATGGGAACCATAGTCACCTTGAGTGGTGGGTACAATGGATGGCAGATGCATTGAGATTTAGATTTGTTGTAGTTGGCATTGTGACAGCTCAGTTAGAAGTGGGAATTAACGTGTTAAGAGAAGAATGTGGGTGCAGTACGGAATACACAGGCAAATAGACAATTGGCACTGTACACGCATGCAAAGACCCTGAGCCCCAAGCATATGACATATCAAGTAAGGGAGTACCTAAATCTTTAATAACTATGTACGAAACAGAACTTAAAATATGTAACACACCTATACTAACCTAATCTATCCTAACTATACATTACCCAAAACTGGCCCTAACTATCCTATGCTAAGCTTATTTACCACATCTAACAAAACACTCTAAACATTTGCCCCCCACCCCTCTTATATGACGAGACACATGTAGGAAAACATATACTAACCTAAACAAATATATATTTTTTTGTATGTTTTTTTAAATGTTTTTTTTTTAAATACACAAAAGCCCCAACATTAACCCCCACACACCCACAAACTAACATGTAATAATATGAACCTCCAACCTACTTAACCTATCTAAACTACTACCTTACTCTAACCTATCACTAAACTCCCTAAACCCACTACAAAACAGTATGAGGAGTGAGGTGAGAGGGGACTGAATTTGGGGTGAGGGTAGGCAAGAGTTCACAGGTTTGCTCTCCTCGGTGTCTCTTTTATTGCATTGAGTATCCAGATATTTGTGTCCCCATCCCTCTGTATTGTGTCATGCTTTTTCAACACTTCCTCATGTCCATCTGGGGCTCAGCAATTGCGGCCATGTCCATTGCAGAAGATGTGATGGTCTGTGTTGCCGTGGTTGATGGTCCACCAGGTGGGGTGGTTGGTGGTGCTGATGTTGAAGGTGCAGCAGGTGTGGTGGTTGGTGGTGAAGAGGTTGATGGTGCAGCAGGTGGGGCTGATATGACAGTGGCTGCTGTGGTACTGGCTGCAGTTGTGATGTTGGCTACAACCTTTGAGGCCAATGC
The DNA here is from genome assembly GCF_031143425.1 of Pleurodeles waltl. Lineage (NCBI taxonomy): Eukaryota > Metazoa > Chordata > Amphibia > Caudata > Salamandridae > Pleurodeles > Pleurodeles waltl. The sequence continues at coordinate 838,287,835 of NC_090437.1, forward strand.
CGGTCCCCCTTGACTGAAAGCCCACCATTTTCCTGTGAATCCCTCTCTCTGATAGCATCTTGCCATCCTTCGGTACCCAGACTCAACATCCAATAAGTGTCTGTATCTCACTGCCCGCTTCTGGAAAGACCTGATCTCCACTACATCTATGCTGGCAGCTGTAAAAATTAGAAAGGCAACCATCAGTGTCATCATTGTGTGATGCATGTACAGTTGATAATCTAACACTCTGCCTCAATTTGCACATGCAGACCCAAACACAGTCCAGTTGATACAATGTCCCTGATGAATGAAATGGCAACACTGCCTACCCATCATGTCTTTTACTCCACAGCAAAGCACAACAAGAGTTGGACCACATAAAGTTATCTGTGCATTGATGTAGTGCAATGTGTCACAATGCAAAGGCAGCAACTACTTCACATGGGCCAGGCCAACTAATCTTTATCATCTGAGTCAACTTCAAGGCACCCAAGACCAGTGATTTGTAGATGTAATTGGCAGGATGGTATGTAGTTGCTAATAATAAGGGGTCAGTGTTGTTTGGGACACATGCATGCTTGAATGACATGACTGTCATCTACCCTGTGACCATCTCATCTACCTACATATGTTGTTCTCCTACCCCTGTGCCTCAGGGGAAATGGGCATGCAATGTATCATCACAACTGTCAAGGACAACCACGAAGGCATGTCCACTTTGACATGGATTTAGTGAGTGGAACACATGTTAGGAGGGCTGCCACCTAGGAATAAGGTATTCATAGGTCATTCACATCTACATTCATGTGTCCAGTTGTGGACAACCATCAAAACCTGATCTGCCAACACAATTCCCAAAAGACCCATATTGACGCCAGCACACATCTGGCCTTAACATGCATGCACGCTTATTGAATACCACATAAGTGTCGCGCAAATGGAGTACAACTAATGGAGCTAGATGCTGGGGGACAGTTACTCATACAGTCCAACATGTACACTAGAATACAGGGATGCGCAATTTTGTGTGGAAAACTGATGCATCACTGTCTTGTGAGAATGAGGGTATGACTTAGGGACAATATACTGACACTGGAGCACTTCCAAGTCACATGTGGGCCTACATGTGGCTACTAATCACCTTGTTCACACGCTGCTGCCTATTGCACAGCACAAGACTCCCAAAATATGACTCTCTGCCTCTGAATGCCTAACACTTGCACAGAACACTATGTCAACATCCAGTCAAGGAATATATCAGATCACGTGCCAGCTCATCATATCTTGCAATGAGTGCAAAAGACAAGAGGCACTCACACAAGAGCTGAAATCACTACACAGGGTCTGCCATCACACTTACTGGATACGTCTGGGTCCTGCAGTCAAGCCACTTCCCCGATGATATAGAGGGCAGGTCCACCTGTAAGACATGGAAAGGAAATATATGCTCAATGTCAGATCACTGTACAAACGTGTGGACAACATATCACAGTGTGTAACATTTTACATGAGTGAGATGGTGATCCTGCATGTAGACACTCCACCAGACATACCACTGCAAACTCACACTGACACTCCAGTGAGTAATAGCCACACATCTGCACACGTGCACTGGGCCTAAACATCATGTGGTGCTAAATCCGACAACAAACATTTGTGGCTCATCCATTTCAGATGGTACTCCATGTCATGATTTGTAATTGGGTGACAATTTCAATGGCAAGTTTGTGGTGCACTGCAGTATGAGTGACTCAGGTATTGTGGCGTGTGCATCACGGGACACTGACTTACTGTGTGATGGACATGTTGCTCAATTTTCAGTCTGTAATTATCATGCATTCAGTGGTCCACAACAGATGTGGCACAGCTGTATGTAGGTAACAAATGCCACATTGGCAACATAATGGCAGGGATCATGTGTGTGTAATGATGACAATGTAGCGCTAAACATGGATTGGCCACTTTGCTGTCCTGATAAAGTGAAAAGTGGTATGCTGACAGTGTCTTACCTGATCATCATTGACAGAATGCACGGGCACTGGTGTTGTCATTGCACCTGAAATGTGTTACTAAGGGCCAGATGTACGAAGATAAGGTTTTGTGAGAAACACATTGCGAGACTTAGCAACTCACAATTTACAACTAGGATGATCTGAGGTACAACACTGTCAATAGCACTGTTTGCAAATCACAGTTGGGGTAACAAATGACCTACCTCATGAATGTTAATGAGGTAGGTCTCATTTTGCAAACCACTTGGGAATGGCGGCACTCACAGGGATGCTGGTGTGCTGGGCTCAGCAGACCATCATGTCTGTGATTGCTTTCAACTAGAGATGTATCTTTTTTTAACAAGTGCAGCCTTATTTCATCAGAGGTAAACAGAAAGCATTTCAAAAACAAATATTATGACTTTAATATGTTTTTTAAAGCAGCCAGTGGTCCGTGGGACCACTTCCTGCTCTGAATTTTTTTTTGGGCATGCATTCACAAAGGGGAAGGGATCCCATGGGGATCCCTTCATTTTTGCAAATGGGTTAGCACCAACTTGAAACTAGTGGTAAATGCTATTGTTTAGTGCCAGCATTCGCGGTCACCAAACAATCAATCAGCGAATTGTGACTCACTAATAGGAAGGGAACGCCCCTTCCTAAATGCCACTAGCAAACTCTGTTTTGTGATTCGGCAATGTGATTGCAGAATGACAAAATTGGGGATGTGCATTGGAATAAACAATTTTTTTTACTTAAACACGCAAAATCTGAAAAGTAGGCCGTTTGTGACAATTAAAAAGAGCTTGGTACATGTGGACCTGAGTGATAGTCGTACATGACTCAACAAACCTCGGGACTGCATTGTTAACATGTATAGACATGTGGACTACATCCCAGTACTGGGACTCTAACATTTTGTTCTTCTTGCATTCAACATAATCAAATCAAATCAAATCATTAATATTTATAAAGCGCGCTACTCACCCGTGCGGGTCTCAAGGTGCTAGGGGAAAAAAGGGGGTGGGGGGTTACTGCTGCTCGAAGAGCCAGGTTTTTAGGAGTCTCCGGAATGCGGAGTGGTCCTGGGTGGTCCTGAGGCTGGTGGGGAGGGAGTTCCAGGTCTTGGCTGCCAGGAAGGAGAAGGACCACCCACCCGCCGTGGAGCGGCGGATGCAAGGGACGGCAGCGAGCGCGAGGCCCGAGGAACGGAGGAGACGGGTGGGGGCGTAGAAGCTGAGGCGACGGTTGAGGTAATCTGGTCCCTTGTTGTGGAGGGCTTTGTGTGCGTGGGTGAGAATTCGGAAGGTGATCCTTTTGCTGACTGGGAGCCAATGCAGGTGTCTCAGGTGTGTGGAGATGTGGCTGTTGCGGGGTACATCTAGGATGAGGCGGGCCGAGGCGTTTTGAATACGTTGCAGGCGTTTTTGGAGCTTGGCGGTGGTCCCAGCATAGAGGGTGTTGCCGTAGTCCAGGCGGCTCGTGACGAGGGCGTGGGTCACGGTTTTTCTAGTGTCAGCGGGGATCCAGCGGAAGATCTTGCGGAGCATGCGGAGGGTGAGGAAGCAGGCGGAGAACACGGCATTGACTTGCTTGGTCATGGTGAGAAGAGGGTCCAAGATGAAGCCGAGGTTGCGGGCGTGGTTTGTGGGGGTCGGTGCGGTGCCGAGGGCCGTGGGCCATCAGGAGTCGTCCCAAGTGGATGGGGTGTTGCCGAGGATGAGGACTTCCGTTTTGTCAGAGTTCAGCTTTAGGCGGCTGAGCCTCATCCAATCTGCGATGTCCTTCATGCCCTCTTGTAGGTTGGTCTTGGCGCTGGCGGGGTCCTTGGTGAGGGAGAGTATAATTTGGGTGTCGTCGGCGTAGGAGGTGATGATGATGTCGTGCTTGCGTACGATGTCGGCGAGGGGGCTCATGTAGACACTGAAGAGTGTCGGGCTGAGTGATGAGCCTTGAGGTACGCCGCAGATGATCTCGGTGGGGTCTGAGCGAAACGAAGGGAGGTAGACTCTTTGGGATCGGTTTGAGAGGAAGGAGGCGATCCAGTCCAGGGCCTGGCCTTGGATCCCGGTGGAGCGGAAAGTGAAAGTGGGAGTGAAAGAACACCCACTGTACCATGCCTGTAAACAGGATTTCCTATTGCATCACTCTCTGTCCCCTTTACGTTTTCCGTCATGCGTTTATTTTTTGACACATACGATGTTTGTGTGTATATTTTCGACGCATAACCTACATATGAAGCAAAATCCCACGCATTACCTCTAAACTTAAATTTCAATGGATATCTGCATGCGTGTGGTGCGCAGGTGGAATTTACGCTAAGGTCCCATGTATGTTTAGTTAGCGTTTGCGTGATTTTTTGACACATTTGTGTCAACATTTTTTACTCAAACTGTGATTGCATGATTTTCAATTATTTAACATGCATGCACCCTGTATCAAGATGAAGATAGGATGGTATGGCCTGCAGTGTGTGGCATAGTGGTTGGCCACATGTGGTAGAGCATGCAACTGTGTGCTTTGTGTGTGAATTATCTGTAACAACAATATGTGTGTTTCTGAAGGACTTGACTCGTTTGATATGTGTAGTTGGTTGACTTTGGGGACATTACATTTCACACGACAAACAATACTCAGGGATGATTGAGGATGGCTGATGAGTGCTATGTCGGATATGTTATCCCTCATATGTCATTAATAGTTGGTTACGATTTCATGGTGACTTGTGTGTGAACTACCCATATGTCGGCCATGTGTACATGTATGGTACGTACAGTGTTTGAGACACTGTGCCTTAATTCCACCCACAAAAGGTTAGGTACATGTTAGTTTGACTCATAAGAATTACCTATATTACTTATGTTACTGAGGTGGACCTGCTGCCCTGGCTGCATGTGTTCACATATTTTCAGATGTGCATTCCACAGAAGTGTCCAGTTCAAGTGTGTGGGCATGTGTACCCTGTGTCGGGATTGGACTCCATGGTGTTAGGTTTTCGTGCGGGTCTAGTCAGGAGTCTGTTGGGGGCACCCCTTGAATTCAGAGAGTATCTCGCAAGGAAGTAGTGTACCAAAGCAGAAGAGCAGCTGAACACATACAAGGGGAAAGGCCAGCTATGGTAAGGCAGAGAAAACAGAAATGTGAAGGCAGAGCAACCTTAGTGTGAACAAATATGGAACGTCAGTAATGGACAAATACGCAGGGCTTATCACTAATATTGTACACAGGGTAGGGCTCAGAACTTCCCACGGCAACAGGGAACGTCAGTCCCTCTGTGCAGATTAATCTTACAGCTAGTCACCATTCAAGCCCCATAGAAAGGAGGCAGCAGAAGTGATTCTAGTCTGGACCCTTAGGTCACAAACAAGGATTGTACTTACATACACAAGACTAGCCCTTGTGGGTCCGGCTGGAGACACAGTGGCAATTCCTGGAAAACAGCCATAGCACACTGTCACTGTTGACTACATGCAACACTAGACAAAAGATGGGGACTGGATTTGCCTACTGGAAACCAGGTGCCAGACCAAATATAAAGGAAAACACTTCTAGAAATGTGAGGACTGATAAGACACTTACCAGACACGATAACCCAGGAGAAAACAGAAAGCGAGGGAACCAACTAGGAGGCAAAGCCAGGCACAGGGGACAGGCTCAGGTTGAGGCAAAGCATGGAACACGTCTGGGAAACAGAGAGAAAGGCTCTGGCATAAACAAACATGAACAAGGCTGAGAAGCACGGAGCAGACTCTGACTGGAACAAGCAGGAACAGGACTGGGTAAACAGAGAGCAGGTTCCGGTGTAATCAGGACTGTAACACAATCCAACAAGGGGTCTGGAACACAAAGGAATCGTACTCCAATGCATGACAAAGAGCTTCAGGGAATGGTAGCTTCTAAGCAGTTCTAGGCAGCAGCAAGGCCAGGGCAGGGTCACATGACTGGGTTGCACAAGAGAGGTCGCTAATGTGGGCAGCTTTAATCTCTCACAAGTCATGGAGGAGAGAATCCAGTATAAAGGGACAACCGGACTTTTCACATAGGAAGCAGTGGGCAGAAGATTACAGGTCTTACTGACTACCAGGCTTTGCATTATGGGACCTGAAGTCCATGCGAGCTAATGTAGTTCTATAGCATGCCATATGGAAAAGGTAAGCAAACAGGAGTCAGAAAGGGACTCTGGGTGAGTGTTAATGACGATTCTCAGGATACAGATAGTCCATTTACAGCGCCCCTTAGTTATGGGAGGGAAGAGATTTAACACATGGCAGTGGCAGGACTTATTTCCATGGATGGACTATGCAGGGCATGTGTTGTGAACATTGCTCGTCATACCTGGTACACTCATGCTATCCATTTTCAGGAATGATGCCCCCATTGTCACACAAGCTCCTTGCACAGATTGCAAATTTCACACTTACTAATATCAGGGGTCTGTTCATACATTCCTGTTTCCACTGATATTTCACATCCGCTGCCTCATGTATGGGGCGCTTATTTACCTTATGGTTGGAGATGTCATCGTTGTGTGTCATGTGCTACAGTAGACCATGTTGGCAACGTGGATGTGTGTCACATGCTGTGGTCCATTGATTTTCTCCTTCATATGTGAAATTAAAAAGATGAGTATCTTTTATATGTGTGTGATGTTTGCTCTACAATCATACACATCACATGTGATGTTGCATTAGAAGTAGTCAGATTTATCTTTGTAACATGCTCCCTGAGGTGATACTCACATCCCTAAAGAACATGTGATGGAGAAAGAAGAAACCAGAGCAGGATTGTGTGATCAAGTAAGGTGTTTAATTACATATCTTAACAAGGTATGTGGAGTGACTATTGGTTGAAAACATTTTGAGCAATTTGCTGTCTGTTGCGCATTCCTGCAGCTGTGTTTTGATGTTCCTCCTCATTTTCCCTGGCACCATCCTCCTCCTCCCCCTCCTCCTTAGGCAGTTCTTGCTCGGGGTCCTATAGGGGGATGTTCCTCCTCACACAAATGTTGTGCAGGATAGCACATGTCAGTATGATTTTGCAAACAATGTGGGCAGCACATAGGACACTGCCTCCTGTGATGTCCAGGCACCTGAATCTGGCCTTCAGGATGCCAAAGGTCCTTTCTACAGTGGTGTGTGTCCTCCGATGTGCCTCATTATAGGCACAGTCTGCTGCTGTGCTTGGGTTGGGAATGGGGTCATGCTCCATGGCTGGATCCCGTAACCCTGATCCGCTGCAAAAGATAATAGCAGTGAGTATTTTGTTAGTGCTTGAAAGAGGAATGTCATGTAGCATGGCAGTTGATATCTTGTTTCGTCTGTGACTCATATGTGTTTGTGGTATTGTGTGAGATCCTGGGCTTCTATGAGGTTTTTTCTGCAGTGGGTTGTTTGTCTTGACAACTTGTGTTTGGGCCATTGGCCAGGGATCTATGATTTTGTTTCCAAACTGCTGATCATTATGTATGTACCATGAGTTGTGTAGTGTCCAACATGTTTTAGTGTGCTTTCACTGGAGGGGACATGATACTTCCACACACACAATAGATTCCGATGTGGGTGTACCATGGTTGCACTACATGGCCTGGACCTCAAATCCAATTAGACATATGTAATTGCAGATGAAATGAAACAGTGAGGCCCTTTGATTTGGCTTGGTGACAATGTACAACACATCTCCATAAGTTGGTAGCACTGAGGTGTTCAGTATTGACAATGCACAACTGTCCCATGTGTGATTTGGTTGTGGGCAAACCTTTGTTGTTCCCTCAGCCAGAGGCTCATGTGCAACCATGCACCTACACTACCAATTTGATCCAAGTAACCTGGCTAACTGCCTTGTGGAGGTGGATGTATCTGTGCAGGAAAGGCCATCTCCGTGTATATATATGTTATTTTGATGGACAATTGGCTCTTTCAGTGTGTGCAGCAGTGTGCAGTTTGCATTCGTGGCACATTGGCACCCCAGGAGCGATGTATGATGTTGGGACTGCCTCAGTATTTCTGTGTCCCCTACATGTGAGTGAGCATCATTTTGCTATGTGTCTCATAGTGTTAGACCTGGAGCAACACATTTCACACCCCTTCCACACTACATATTGCTTGATAGGGTGTCGGATTGACTATGTGGCCTAATGTAATTGTAAATGGTTCATCTTCCAAATTGTACTTCCAGTGCAAGTCATGTCATTGTCACTGTGTGCTTTGACATTGGTTCCTTGTAGCTCTAGAGTGGCAGCTAATGTTTGTGTCAGCTGTCATTTGTCCATAGGTGTGTATCCCATTGTGTCAGTGTGTACAACATAACTACCGGTGTCACACCTCAGTGTCTTCCTGCCCACGTGCCAATGTAGTGGTGTATGTATTGTGTGTCCTACAGAGTTGCTGTGTATATATTGCTAGGTTTATGGACTTACTGACAAGAAGGCCATTGCCATATTGTCCATCCTGGAAGTGCTGATTGATAGTGCTGTGGCAGAATATGATGGAATAATGTACACTTCCAGGATACTTGGCCAAGATGTTGGTGAACAATCGATGGTGGTCAACTATGGCCTGCACATTGATTGAGTATGTGTGCTTTTTGTTCCGTAATAGATGCTCTGTTGCTGCAGGTGGTACGATCCGGACATGGGTGCAGTCATTTACACCAAAAATATAGGGGAAGCCATGGATTTGATAAAATCCCTGTTTTATCTCCCGCTGCTTCTGCTGGGTGTTGAGGAAGCTGATGTGGCAAGGTGTGAGGGAGATGATGGCATCTAAGTCCTTGGGCGGGAAGGTGGAAAAGAAGGGCTGTGATACCCCAGCGACCAGAGCACCCGTTGTTTGGAAGGAGCCACTTGCCAACATAAGCAGTACAACTAACAGATTGGTCACCGGTTGTATACTGTGTAGTGTCTAAAGGTTGGCTGTTATTTGTGGCTCAATTTGGCGCAGCAGCTGCTGTATGGCTTCCCAGTTGAGTCTATACCTTTAGATTATGGGGGTCATTCTGACCCTGGCGGTCCATGACCGCCATGGCGGAGGGCGGCGGAAGCACCGCCAACAGGCTGGCGGTGCTTCCTGGGCTACTCTGACCGCGGCGGTAAAGGCGCGGTCAGAAAAGGGGAACCGGCGGTTTCCCGCCGGTTTTCCCCTGGCCCAGGGAATCCACCATGGCGGCGCTGCTTGCAGCACCGCCATGGGGATTCCGACCCCCTTCCCGCCAGCCTGTTTCTGGCGGTGTCCACCGCCAGAACCAGGATGGCGGGAACGGGTGCCGTGGGGCCCCTGGGGGCCCCTGCACTGCCCATGCCACTGGCATGGGCAGTGCAGGGGCCCCCTAACAGGGCCCCACAAAGATTTTCACTGTCTGCTCTGCAGACAGTGAAAATCGCGACGGGTGCCACTGCACCCGTCGCACCCCTGCAACTCCGCCGGCTCCATTCGGAGCCGGCTTCATTGTTGAAGGGGCTTTCCCGCTGGGCCGGCCGGCGGTCTTCTGGCGGTCGCCCGCCGGCCCAGCGGGAAAGCCAGAATGGCCGCTGCGGTCTTTTAACCGCGGAGCGGTCTTTCGGCGGGAACCTCTTGGCGGGCGGCGGGCGGCGACCGCCGCGGTCAGACTGACCTCCTATGTCCTGTTCCCTGAGGCAATGGAGAGTTGTCCTGGTCCTGAAGACCCTCTCCTTGCTTATGCATTGCCTTTGGAGACCACATTGGGGTGGTGGCTGCTACTGTTGGTCCTGTGCTCTGCGTCGTCTAGCAAGCTGCATCAGTAGCAGCACAACCATGTTGTCCTGTTGGGCTAAGATGATGCATGTGTGTGTTTTCCTTAAGTAGTGGTCTCATGTCAACGCCTGCCCTGACCCAGGTGTTCAAATTTGATGCAAATTGGGCTTAGAGTCATTTTTCTGGTACGCCTCCCATCTTTGCGTCTTTTTTGCCATGTTGGATAAATATGGCGCTAAGGTGTTTGAGTCATTTTTTAAACGGAACGCCTACCTTGCATCTCATTGACGCAAGGCGGTTTCACATATCCTTAAAATGACGCTGAGTCCATATTTTTTACGCTAGATGGGTCTAACATCCAAATATAAATAAGGAGTTAAGTTTGCCCCGGATTTGCGTTAAAAAAAATGATGCAAATCTGGTGCAAACAGAGTATAAGTATGGGCTTTAGTCTGCCTAATTTAGAGGTTTGGCTAGCACTGGGTTTCCAGCAGAGATTCCTCAAATAGTTGTGCCAGTGAAAACCCTTAATTTAGCTTAATTTACGTTCTGAACTTTAGTAACTACATGAAGTGAATGCCATATTTGGTGCTACTTCGTGCTTGAGGTCAAATAAAAAAAAGATACATCTGTAGAAAAATAAACTGAATCATAACAAGCAAACGGGGACCGTCTCTTACAAGCATCAAATAATTTATGAAAAAAATAATTGGGAACCCTTTATATGTAGCACAGCTCCAGTAACACATACCTGTGACACTTCATTGTCAAGGCATTAAGGGGGTCATTCCGACCCTGGCGGTCCATGACCGCCAGGGCCGGGGACCGCGGAAGCACCGCCAACAGGCTGGCGATGCTTCCTGGGCCATTCTGACCGCGGCGGTAAAGCCGCGGTCAGAAAAGGGCAACTGGCGGTTTCCCACCGGTTTACCCCTGGCCCAAGGAATCCGCCATGGCGGCGCTGCTTGCAGCACCGCCATGGGGATTCCGACCCCCTTCCCGCCATCCTGGTCCTGGCGGTAACTACCGCCAGGAACAGGATGGCGGGAACGGGTGTCGTGGGGCCCCTGGGGGCCCCTGCACTGCCCATGCCACTGGCATGGGCAGTGCAGGGGCCCCCTCACAGGGCCCCGCGACGGGTGCCACTGCACCCGTCGCACCCCTTCAACTCCGCCGGCTCCATTCGGAGCCGGCTTCATTGTTGAAGGGGCTTTACCGCTGGGCCGGTGGGCGGCCTTCTGGCGGTCGCCCGCTGGCCCAGCGGGAAAGTCAGAATGACCACCGCGGTCATTTGACCGCGGTACGGTCTTTTGGCGGTTTCCGCCAGGCGGGCGCCTTCTGCCGCCCGCCGGGGTCGGAATGACCCCCTAAGTCTGTTCATCACCTCCTTTATAGTTGTTCAATTCATACTAGCTGAAAATCATGATTCAAATATTTGTTTACAGTTTTAGTGAATTATTAATAATGCTGGCATCACGTTTTAGTGGTATTTACAAAGACATTCAATTTGTTAACCCTTATTCCATCATTGTTAGAATTTGGGATGTTAATGAATGAGGGGGTGAATGTGCACCTCAAGTAATTTCTACAACCCTTGTCAGGATGAACCCTCAAAGTGACTAAATCAAACTGAGCCCAACGCCCTGGTAGCTATGGCACAGAGCAGGCAGGCTTCATTTAGTGGCAACGTGTAAAGTATGTCAGTAGACCCAACAGTGTAATAAAGTCAATATACAACACAAGACAATTCCCATACCAATTTAGAAAAGTAAAGTAAACTTTAGTAAATAAATCACACCAAACAGCAAACATCCAATAAACATATCCAGACATCCTCATCCAAGGTTGTGGTGAATTTTGGATGGTAAGTGGGTAACTCCCATTTCCTGAATACTCTTTCATTTACAATGCTCAGACAAAGTTCATCCATGAACTGCTGTACTTTCATGGACAGTCTAACTGGATGACCAGACAGGGACAGGGCTAATAATGGTTTCTCAGAAGTTAATGACAACTCAGAGGCTTGCTCTTTCAGCTCATCTGGCTGCCATCAACCAATCAGAACAGGCTTCTGTTGTTAGACCCTTCCTCCTCTCTCATACGTATCACAAATCTTTTTGACTACTTTGAACTCCCAAATATCCTTTTCAGTCTTCTCCCCTCCTTTTAGCCAATTAACACAACTAACATGAGCACATGTCCATTACTCTTGATAACAATGTACACCTTCTTTTTTCTAATCCACGCATCATTCTATCCATATGGAGACATTACCAATCACATGAGATTGCAAGAGAACAAACTTACCACAACTAATTCACAAGGGAAAAGGAAAGAAAGTATGTTTCACTAATGTAATAACAATGTAACTGATAAACTGTAATCTTGGGTTCTGGAGTACCATGCTATTGTCTGCATGCATAAATACAATTTACAATTACAAAATAAACTTACAGATTTTTTAAAGTTTAAATGTGAAAATAGCACCATAAAGTGATAAGGACCAACCACAGTCACCTTAAGTAGTACCCAGACACACTTTAAGGCCGATGTTCAGATACAAAAATCACATTAGACCCATTGGACGTGTGCCTTTAGACTTAGGGGCTAATTTATATTTTGAATGGTGGAGGATAAGGTGGTGGAGTAAATTGCTCTGTTGCCCAGATGGAGTTCCCTCCCACTGAAATTAGAAATGACCACCAAGCTATTAGTAATTTCTAAAGCATTGACAGGAACCGTTCTCTCTTTGGTTCATGTTAACATGTTGTTAGTTTGATGCACAGCTCAATCAACACGATGGAGCCATCCATCAAAGTTATTTTTTTATTTTTATTTTCGAAAGGAAAATCCTAAAGTGGGATTTTCTTTAGAAAAATAAAAATAAAATGCCACCTTGCTGTGGGAAATAACTCTCATAGTGACGGTGGGGATTTTTAGGTTTTACTGCCTCTTACTACCAGTGTTTTCCTGGCAATGACAGACAGTACAAAATGAACTTTATATTTGTGCATCTAAATTTGGTAAGCAGACATGTAGCCATTTCTTCAACTGCCCTTATTCAGATGGGCTGTCAGAGAAGAGTGGCCACAGCAGAAATGGTGTTCTTTGCCATTCCCAAACTATGGTCAAACTGCATATGAATTCAGTAAGTGGACCATTATATTGGTGGCAAAAATAGTCTGTCTCCGTTACTATGGAGTATGTTTACTTCCAATATATGAATCAGCCTGTTAGTCTCTGAAATGGAAGTCAAAAATCCTCAGCGACGCTAGGTGAATCTGGTAACGTTTGTCAGAAAGGCACAGAGCAGGTGAAATTTTAATTTTGTGCCCAAGGAAGGTCTCTCTTCCGAAGGATACTTTTTGATTCTTTGCTTGGTGAAGATTTGTACCTTCGGGTTTTGTGACTTTTTTTGAGCTCGGATTCTTCCAATGGGGCAAGGCTGTAGCCAAAGAGGACTCCATGAGCCCAGACACCTTTTCCACAATATCCTGCTATATCCTGCTGAATCTGATTTCCTGCTGTGTAAGAGCTCCATGCTAGAGCAACTTGAATCTTTAGCCCAGCAGCAACATACCTTGATCGGATCCACTGGGCAGGTTGGTTCATGTCCTCTGGATGTTTTTGTAGCAAGACAGTTTCTCAGTCTGAGGGTTGCAGGAGAAGTTAGGAGGAGTTGTTGGACCTGGCCCTCTGTGCAGGGGGGTGATGCAACCTTCACCTCTCCTATTTTCTGAATATGTTTTTGTTGGATTTTAGAACTCACTGCACTTCAGCACTATTATTCAGGCTAGAGTGCTTGCTCTCTCTCAGTTAAATGAGAGAAAATTGTCTTACAACCAATAAGCACATTTCATTTACTTTTACATCCTTAGTAATGTGGTACTACAGGTGTCCCAAGCCTGTAAATTAAATGACACTGGTGGGCATGCAGCACTTATTGTGAAGTCCACTTAAGTAGCCTTTTTAAAGACACCTCACATCTTCCTATACAGCCTGTTAACAGTTGTAAACCTCCATTTAATAAATGTTTGCTAGGCCTAACCCTTCCTTTTTCATACATATGACACCTCTAAGTTAGCTTCAGAGGGCAGCATGTATATTATTTAAAAAGTGGGACATGTACTTTTGAGTTTTATATGTCCTGTAGTGAAAAACTCCTCCCCATACGATAACATTGGATTACCTCATTACATTTAATAAGGGATAACTTTTGATTGGGAGCAGATTGAAATGTTATATTTACAGTCAAATTAATTGTACTTTCAAACACTTGTCAGTAAGGATTTTAAGTCACAAATCTAAAAATGCCACTTTTAGAAAGTTTCTGTTCCCTTGTCCCAATCATTTGAAGCCTGCAGCCTGTTCCTGTCTCACATGAATAAGTGTAGTTGGCAGTTGGTCTTTTTGTATTACTCCCAGACAGTGAGATAAAGGGAGGACAGGTCTTGGTAGGATGGTCCACTCTGAGTTTACGAGCTGGGAGGAGCTGTCACCTACCACACTTGCACATCACAAAGGCTCTGCCTGAGTACTCTCATAAAGGACTTGATGCTGGTCCATTGAGACCACAGACAACCTGGGGCCAGGATAGGGAGAAGGGGAATGTCTGATACCTCAGGAGGTGGAAATCTCTAGAAGCTTCTTCCACTTCAAAGCGTGCACCAGGTTTAAATTTTGGACCTTAGATACAACTCTTCAGTACACTTCTGGACCGCATCACCAATCATAGCCCATCAGAACCAACACATCACCATGTAAGTACATCTCCTAGCCCAAAACAGTGCATCAGAACTGCTGCTGGTCAGCACATATCCATGCAAGGAAATTGCTTGGCACTTCACATTACTCTGGAACCACCGATGTGTGACGCAGCTCCTCGGCAGGACCTCACATCCCCTTTGCTGTGTGACATATTCTCAACACGGGGCTTTGCATCTCTTTGAAACCAGATTTAAAGTATTCTTGTTCAGCGGGCCTAACTGCATTCCTGTAGCTGGTCCACACTTTATCATGGTCACCCTGAACTTGTGATTTTGCTCCAGTCCAGCGGGACCAGATAATCACAGTTGGCACTATTTTCACAGATTTTTTTTAAATTGCACATCTCGGTTCTACTGATTGGCTTTTTCTCATTTTGGTCTTGTTCAATCATTACAATTTACTCTATTTTTCTAATTTGCTGTGGATTCTTCTTGAGTTGTGTTTCACTTTATTGCTGTTTGAAGCACTACATAAATACTTTGCATTGCCTCTAATGTAAGCTTGACTGTTCTGTGCCAAGCTACTAGAGGGTTGAGTACATGTTAAATTGGACTGTGGTTGCTGCTTGATTAGAGTTTCACCCCTCTCATCCAGTATCCCAATTTCTTACAGAAGTTTAATTACACAATGGGGTATCATTGCATGTTTTCTGAAAGTTTGTGTAACACAATATTTCTGAAAATATGCCTACATAAATACATTTCACAAAGGTGTAGCTACAATGGCAACACTATGGTCTGGGATAGCGGGCCCTTTGTTTCTATTAAGACCTTTTGGAAACATCACAAACAGGTATCCATAGGAAAGGATAGCTACAAAACAAGTGGAGGAATTGACTTAGTTGTAGTCATGCAATCCTGACTTGGTGAGACAGTGAAACTAGTACGTAGTCTGGTGGTCATACAATACTATTCCCATACCACTGTTACTTCTCTTTTATGTTTTTACTACAGACAGCTTTAGCTGCCTTGCAACCCTCTTGCTGAAACTACACAACATAAGGATATCACACAAAAACACACACACAACATAAAAAGGGACTTTGGGCCTGATTTAGATCTTGGTGGAGGGGAATACTCTATCACAAATGTGATGGATATCCTGTCCCTCTTATTACGATCCCACGATACCCTATGGAGACCCCATTATATCCTATGGGAGATCCCTCACGTTTGTGACCAGTATTTCATCCGCAAAGATCTAAATCAAGCCCTTTGTGTCTATCATCTTCAACCATTGAGTCAACTGCACATATTGCTATGCTGGGCTGTTAATGTAATTTTGGACCAAACACATGGCACATCATGGATACCTGTATATTTAGAACATATATTTAAAATATTGCTGCAGAAGGAGGTCTGTTATATTGCCCCCAACATCTCCCTCCTCCACCAAATCCCTGGTCCTGGCTCCTAAGCCCCTTAAACCACCATCAAGGAGCCTTTGGCTGCTGGAACTAGCCCTGCCTCCTCCTCCTCCATTGCCAGCACCTACCATCATAAAGTATCTGGTTACTGGTGACATCACCCATCCTGTTTAGAAATGCACTCACTGTGAATTCATCAATATACTTGCCTGATGGCCATGTTTGAATCAGCTGGCCCATATTGCTCTTCCCATTTGTGAGCTCAAGTTTCGATTTCTCGCATTCCTGTGCATTCCTTTTCATTTCCATTCTTGCCCATTCCATTCTATTCTATTCCATTCCAATCCTTCCTTTCCTGGCCTTTCTATCCATTCGTGGCCTGGCCCTATGTTCTCTCTCACAGTCTCTACCGTATTAAGATGAAGGCTGAATTCCTGCCTCTCCTCTGCCCAGTTAGCAACAGTTTGACTTCTGCATCCATCCAGTTCCTATGCACCTGTACAGGTGCATAATTCTGTGTTCCTTCTCAATGCTGGACTGTCCGTAACTAGTATCAGGTAATCTCCTGGTGGCTGGAGGTATAGTTGTTGGTTTTTAATATATCTGCTGGTGGTTGTTGTTACTCTCTGCAATCCCTTGAATGATGGTCTTCAGGCCAGGGCTATTCTTTTTATGGTTCCCACTGCTCTCTCTAGCAATGGAGTGCATCCCCAACTGTCTCCCTGATCTTCCCTCATAAGTTGGTGCACTAGCCCCCAGAGGCAGGAAGGGGACAGAGTGCATGGCTATTCACAAGGGGGGGCCCAGTCAGCTCTCAGTTCCCCTTGTGCACAGAGAGCACACATCAATTCAGAAGCGCAAAGGGCTGGTACCACTTTCAAATGTTATGTAAACGTCTTGTTTTAAATTTGTGCTGGCCCTGCCTCTGCTCAGAAATGCATCCAGGGTAGCCGAGCCTGGAGAAAAAGCTTCTTTGTGGGGCTACTCTCCATTATACCTCCCATGTACGTCAGTAAGTGTAGAATGTGGTGATTTTTATGCATGTACATTCACTGTAGGAATTGCAAATAGTTTGCAATTTTTTCTTCTAATCATTTAGATGTGGCATTTAGTACCAAATGAAAAATATGCACCATTTCCCAATTTTATGTTTTTTTCCATGGGTGAGTTCCTATCTTTTGTGGTGGTTCCTTCACTCGACACTCCACTCAGAACGGAGGCTGATATGACACATTTTCAAAGGCTGTCTTTAGATTCCATTCCAGTCCTTTGAGAGGGCCATGTGCCATTTCTGAGATATCTTTGAGGCCCACATTTCCACAAAGCAAAAGCATTTAAGGCCAAAGTGTGATCTGTTATGCAGCGGGTGAAGATATGAGTGTGACTATGAGACAGAGGAGACCAGCATTCAATGAATGTTACTGTGAGAAACTGGGGCTGATTGCAGAGGCCCCCTAACTTTTGGCCCCCATTTTCCACTTTATGCTGGTGTTTTCCTGACTCTGATGGTGCCCTGGGTACTGCTAACCAGTCCCAGGGCCTGTGCTCTGTGTAAAATGGATATGCAAATTAGGCTAATTATAATTGGCTAAGTTAACCTACCTATAAGTCCCTAGTATATGGTAGGGCATGTAGGTTTAGGGACCACAGCATAGGTGGTGCACACCTAGGTGCATTGCTGAGGTGCCCAGTGTCATTTTAAAAGCAAGCCTGCCTTGCTGGCTGCTTTTAAATTAAAGTTATATGCAAATTCGACTTTGGAATTAAAGGTACTTCCAAAGTCTTAAACTACCTTATTTTTACATATAAGTCACCCCTAAGGTGTGCCCTATGTGCCCCTAGGGCTGGGTGCCATGTAACTATAAGCAGGGACTTTATAAAAATAGATTTATAAGCCCTGGTGAGGTAAAAACAGCCACATTCGTTTTTCCCCCATTGAAGTAAATGGCCTTCATAGGCTAGAATGGGCAGACTTTATTTTAAATTTTAAAGTCTCCTTAAATGTTACATACCAAGAATTTGGTATCAAATTGATTGTTAAAATAAATCCCACAACTTCCAGTTGTTGGATATAATATAACTAGTGCAGGTAAAAAGTTTAGACTTTACCTAAAAAGTTGCCAATTTCAGCTCTGCATTGTTTTTGCTGCTGTGCTCTGATTGGCCAGCCTGCAGCAGCTTCTGCCAGGCTACTTTAATGAGGTGTGAAGTGGCCTGACTTCACACAAAGGAATGTGCTTGGGGGAGAGAATCTCCCCTCAGCAGATGGTGAGGCAGGAAGGGGGAGGGCTGCCAAACTGGTCTTCAAAGGCAGAGAAGGACATTTGCAGCACCCAGCAACACCCCCACATCCTGCAACCCCAGACAGCTAGGTGCCCCCTTGATTAGATTAGGAGAGGGCAGGAGAGGGGTGTGTTTATGATTTTTAGCCACACCAGTGGGTGGGCTCAGCCAGATCTCTCCTCCAAAAATCAGATTCATCCATTTTGGATTTTTGGAGACTGTTGCCTTCTGGGATGGATTTTTGCCACACTTCCCAGGAAGTGGTCATCACAGGGGGACGACCCTGTCCCTGATTGGAGAACCAGGGCCCCCCTGCTTTTCACCCAGGAGCAAGGATAAAACTGGCAGACCTGCACCCACGCCTCAGATCCCCACCAAATTTCAAGAAGAAAGAACTACAAGAAGAAGAAGGACTGCCCTGCTGGACCCCTGGCCTGCACCTGGACCCTGCACTCAGAAAGACTGCACCAGCTGCACACTTGGGCTTCACCACAAGAAGGACTTTGCCTGGCTTCCACTGGTTCAAGGAGGGACTCCCTGTTTGCTACAGGTGAAAAATTGCTAACCAGAGTCCCCTGCACCAACTCCTGAAAAAGTGACCAGATGACCACTGTCCAGTGGCCAAAAAGGAGTTTGCGCCAGGTGCATTCTGGGAGTTGAAGTCCGCACTTCCCAAGGACCATCACAGAACTTCTGGACCCTTGGGGTGAGCTGTGGACCCCAAAAGAACCTTAAAAGAACATCTGGGTGAAGCCCCAGAAGTTTGGAAAAGATTGGAGAAATTTTGGAAAAAAGCTCCATAAAGTGACCGACCCGACGCGGAAATTCTAGCCGGCTTGCCTCAACCGCGACCCGGCCTGACTTCGTGGTTCGTCCCGGTAAAGAAAAACATCCAAAAAAGAGACTAAGTCCGAACGTAAAAAGTTGACCGGGACCTTCCAGCCATCGTATCCGAGAAGGGCTCCACGGACGTCGGATCAAGATCCAGGTTTACCCCGGTCGAAGGATTTTCATCTCGAAAAAACGACTAAGTCCGAAGGTAAAAATCACCACCGAGGAAACCGACTTCGCGTATCCGGACAAGGGCTCCAGGAGGTCGGATCCAACTGGCAGGTTCGTCCCGGTGAAGAAAAACTTCAAAATAAAGACTAAGTCAGAAGGTAACTTTTTAACCGAGGCTTCCCGCGACCTGTAGCCGAGCAGGGCTCCATCGCGGTCGGCCTGAAAGTTTGACTTTGTCCCGGTCCTGGTGCAACCAGATGACCCGATTGGCGCTTTTTGTTTCTATGCGCTAGAAAATAATAATACTTTAAAAATTCATATCTCCGGTTCCCCTGAACCGATTTTAATCGTTTTTGTGTCATTTTAAAGATAAAAATATAAGCTATTTTTATAAATTGGTTTTGGATTTTTAAACTGTTTCCTGTGTTTTATTTAATTACTGTTGTGTGATATTTGAATGCTTTACACTTTGTCTCCTAAGTTAAGCCTTGACGCTCGATGCCAAGCTACCATGGGTAGAGTTGGGATAAATTTACTAAGACCTAACTGTACTTTTGTGGAGGTTTGTGGCTTGTTGCTAGGTGTAGGTACCTACCTGCCCTACCAGTAACCCATTTTCCAACATAATTGGAAGCAGCGACGGGATCCTGTACTTGTGTTCAATATCACGTTACAGTTTTAGATAAAACAAATTAAAAATCCTTTAAATTGTCCTAGTGCAAAAATTGTTTTTAATTTTTAATTTTAAATTTTTTTTTTAAATTAATTTGGATTAATTTCAATTATTGAATTTTTGTAATTTTTCTAAATTCTTGTTTCCAATTTTTGCAAAAAGTTTTTGTTGACACAAAACTAGGGAACCATGGAGCTTGATCTGGCTAGCCTACCCACACTGACAGTAGTCCAGCTTAGGGGGTTGTGTATTGAGAGGGGGTTGCCTGCAACCCCTGATCTCAGGAAGCAAATCCTGATTAAATCCCTGACAGCATGGGCTGAGGCCCAAGAGGTAGAGACAGAGGAAGCTCCAGAGGGGGAAGAAAAAGAGGAAGATGCTAACTCTAACCACTCAGGGGAGGGAAGGCATCAGACCCCAAGTGAGGAAGAGGAGGAACGGTCCTCACTGGATACAGTCACTAGGGGCAGACCCAAAGCTAGTGGTAGGAAGAGGGTCCTTTCAGGAGGAGAGAACCCATCCATCAGGGAAAGAGAGCTGGAAGCCCAGCTAGCCTACATAGCTTTGGAAGCAGAGAAGCTGGCCCTAGAAAAGAAAAAGTGGGCATACAAAGAGAAAAGAGATGGAAGCAGCGATAAAGAAGCTGAGGTGTCCATGGGTGGGGGAGTTTGCCCCAGATTACCCAAGGGGGTGGTTCCTGCTTATGTAGAGGGGGATGACATAGATAAGTGGCTAGGGGCCTTTGAGAGGGCACTCCAAATGAGAAGGGTTAAGCCTCAATACTGGGGTTCCCTTTTGTGGGAGTTGGTCCCCAACTCAGGGAGGGATAGGCTTCTGACCTTAAGGGGGGAGGAGGCAGATTCATACCCTAGTATGAAGAGGTGCTTAGTCAAGAAGTTTGGTCTGACCCCAGAGCAATATAGAATGAAGTTCAGGGACACCCAGAAGGTCAGTACCCAGTCTTGGGTTGACTTTGTGGACACCTCACTAAAGGCACTAGAGGGCTGGATTATTGGCAACAAAGTAAATACTTATGAGGGGTTATACAATCTGATCATGAGAGAGCACATCTTGACCAATTGTATCCAAGAAAGGTTACGCCAGCATCTAGTGGACTCTAAGCAGACCAACCCTAGAGAGCTAGGGGAGGCAGCTGATGAGTGGTTGAGAACCAGGGTGGTTGTCAAGTCCCAGGGGGGAGACTCCAAGAAGGGGGGGTCAGGTCCCCAAAAACCTAAGGAGGGAGGTGGTAAGCCCACCACAGAGACTCCCTCTGTACCCCAGAACCCTAAAAAGGAGGAGAGTAAATCCCACTCCCACTCTGACCAGCAGAGACAGGGAGACCCAGGGTTAAAAAAACTCTTGGACAGTAGGGCTTGCTTTGACTGTCAGCAGACAGGTCACTTCAGAGGAGATGCAGCCTGTCCAAAGAAGGTGGTTAGCACTGGGCTGTCCAGTGTAGCCATAGAGGAGGATTCCTCAGATGATGAAGTCCTCCTAGCATTGTGCTGGGAGACAGGACCAGATGGTAAGCTGGTGATCCCTGAGGGTGGGAGTAGGCACTTCCACCACATTCAAGTGAATGGGATCCCTACCACTGGCCTGAGAGACACCTGTGCCAGTCACACTGTAGTGAGTGACCGGTTAGTGACCCCAGACATGTATGTCCCAGGAAAGACAAAGAAAGTCAGGATAGCCACAGGGGAGGTCACCTCCAAACCTGTAGCCATAGTGCCCCTAGATAGGGAGGGTATCCTTGACTGGATTAGGGTGGTAGTCAGTGCTGACCTTCCCCTAGATTGTATCCTGGGCAATGACCTCCCAGAGGTGAGTCTGGTCACAGATGGGGTGGTCGCCCAGGGCGCCCCCCCAACCCAAAGTCCTGGGGAGTCAGTCCCTACAGTTAGGAGACAGGGGTCCCCAAGAAAAGGAAAGAAGAAAAGGAAGGGTAGGCCACTCTTAAAGAGAGTTCCAGGGAGCCAAGGGCCCTCTGCCCCAGTAAGGGGGGAGCCCAGAGTTGGCACTGGTGAGGCCTCACCTGACCCCAAGGAAGTCCTGAGTAGTCAGGCAGCTGTCCAGATGCAGGGTGTTGCCCCTGCACTGACAGAAGGGAGAGTGGAAGGAGGGTGTCTGCCACAGGAGGTGGTAGCCCCCCACTCTAGACAGCAAGAGGGGTGCCGGGACCCCAAAGATGCCCCTAAAGCAGCTCAGCCACCTGTCAGTGGAGAGCTTAGGGTGTGGTTCTGGGTACTGACAGCTGTCAGTAGCCTCTGCTGGGTGCTAGCCTTCCTGGCAGCACTGTACTTGGCCTGGGAGGCAGACCCCAAGGCCAATAGCAAAGTAGGCCCCCTGACCCTGTTGGTCATGGTGGGGTTGCTCAAGTGTTGGGTGACCTCTTTGGGTAAGCTAGGTGTTGCCCTAGCAAAGTTAGGAGTAGGGGAGGTGGGCACCTCACTACCCAAGTTGACAGAGAGAGAGGAGGAAGACCCCCCTAGAGGGAAGTTTCAGTTTGAGTTGGGTCCTTTTACTGTTGGGATGGCTTCACTACCCAGAGGGAGTGACCCTGACAGGAGGATATAAGGCAGAGTAGGCCCTGCAAAGGGACAGCCAGTTTTCTTCACTGTCTTCCTCGCCTAACAAGCCAGGAAGACTCTCCCAGGGTTGGGCTGAGTCTCCTGGGCGTGTGGGCTGGGGGGGGGTTGTGTGAGAAACTGGGGCTGATTGCAGAGGCCCCCTAACTTTTTGCCCCCATTTTCCACTTTATGCTGGTGTTTTCCTGACTCTGATGGTGCCCTGGGTACTGCTAACCAGTCCCAGGGCCTGTGCTCTGTGTAAAATGGATATGCAAATTAGGCTAATTATAATTGGCTAAGTTAACCTACCTATAAGTCCCTAGTATATGGTAGGGCATGTAGGTTTAGGGACCACAGCATAGGTGGTGCACACCTAGGTGCATTGCTGAGGTGCCCAGTGTCATTTTAAAAGCAAGCCTGCCTTGCTGGCTGCTTTTAAATTAAAGTTATATGCAAATTCGACTTTGGAATTAAAGGTACTTCCAAAGTCTTAAACTACCTTATTTTTACATATAAGTCACCCCTAAGGTGTGCCCTATGTGCCCCTAGGGCTGGGTGCCATGTAACTATAAGCAGGGACTTTATAAAAATAGATTTATAAGCCCTGGTGAGGTAAAAACAGCCAAATTCGTTTTTCCCTCATTGAAGTAAATGGCCTTCATAGGCTAGAATGGGCAGACTTTATTTTAAATTTTAAAGTCTCCTTAAATGTTACATACCAAGAATTTGGTATCAAATTGATTGTTATAATAAATCCCACAACTTCCAGTTGTTGGATTTAATATAACTAGTGCAGGTAAAAAGTTTAGACTTTACCTAAAAAGTTGCCAATTTCAGCTCTGCATTGTTTTTGCTGCTGTGCTCTGATTGGCCAGCCTGCAGCAGCTTCTGCCAGGCTACTTTAATGAGGTGTGAAGTGGCCTGACTTCACACAAAGGAATGTGCTTGGGGGAGAGAATCTCCCCTCAGCAGATGGTGAGGCAGGAAGGGGGAGGGCTGCCAAACTGGTCTTCAAAGGCAGAGAAGGACATTTGCAGCACCCAGCAACACCCCCACATCCGGCAACCCCAGACAGCTAGGTGCCCCCTTGATTAGATTAGGAGAGGGCAGGAGAGGGGTGTGTTTATGATTTTTAGCCACACCAGTGGGTGGGCTCAGCCAGATCTCTCCTCCAAAAATCAGATTCATCCATTTTGGATTTTTGGAGACTGTTGCCTTCTGGGATGGATTTTTGCCACACTTCCCAGGAAGTGGTCATCACAGGGGGACGACCCTGTCCCTGATTGGAGAACCAGGGCCCCCCTGCTTTTCACCCAGGAGCAAGGATAAAACTGGCAGACCTGCATCCACGCCTCAGATCCCCACCAAATTTCAAGAAGAAAGAACTACAAGAAGAAGAAGGACTGCCCTGCTGGACCCCTGGCCTGCACCTGGACCCTGCACTCAGAAAGACTGCACCAGCTGCACACTTGGGCTTCACCACAAGAAGGACTTTGCCTGGCTTCCACTGGTTCAAGGAGGGACTCCCTGTTTGCTACAGGTGAAAAATTGCTAACCAGAGTCCCCTGCACCAACTCCTGAAAAAGTGACCAGCTGACCACTGTCCAGTGGCCAAAAAGGAGTTTGCGCCAGGTGCATTCTGGGAGTTGAAGTCCGCACTTCCCAAGGACCATCACAGAACTTCTGGACCCTTGGGGTGAGCTGTGGACCCCAAAAGAACCTTAAAAGAACATCTGGGTGAAGCCCCAGAAGTTTGGAAAAGATTGGAGAAATTTTGGAAAAAAGCTCCATAAAGTGACCGACCCGACGCGGAAATTCTAGCCGGCTTGCCTCAACCGCGACCCGGCCTGACTTCGTGGTTCGTCCCGGTAAAGAAAAACATCCAAAAAAGAGACTAAGTCCGAACGTAAAAAGTTGACCGGGACCTTCCAGCCATCGTATCCGAGAAGGGCTCCACGGACGTCGGATCAAGATCCAGGTTTACCCCGGTCGAAGGATTTTCATCTCGAAAAAACGACTAAGTCCGAAGGTAAAAATCACCACCGAGGAAACCGACTTCGCATATCCGGACAAGGGCTCCAGGAGGTCGGATCCAACTGGCAGGTTCGTCCCGGTGAAGAAAAACTTCAAAATAAAGACTAAGTCAGAAGGTAACTTTTTAACCGAGGCTTCCCGCGACCTGTAGCCGAGCAGGCTCCATCGCGGTCGGCCTGAAAGTTTGACTTTGTCCCGGTCCTGGTGCAACCAGATGACCCGATTGGCGCTTTTTGTTTCTATGCGCTAGAAAATAATAATACTTTAAAAATTCATATCTCCGGTTCCCCTGAAACGATTTTAATCGTTTTTGTGTCATTTTAAAGATAAAAATATAAGCTATTTTTATAAATTGGTTTTGGATTTTTAAACTGTTTCCTGTGTTTTATTTAATTACTGTTGTGTGATATTTGAATGCTTTACACTTTGTCTCCTAAGTTAAGCCTTGACGCTCGATGCCAAGCTACCAAGGGTAGAGTTGGGATTAATTTACTGAGACCTAACTGTACTTTTGTGGAGGTTTGTGGCTTGTTGCTAGGTGTAGGTACCTACCTGCCCTACCAGTAACCCATTTTCCAACAGTTACACAACCTGGTAATGGTGCACAGCTGACTACAAGACGTAAACCATCTAGGCTGCCAGCCAATCGAAATGTTCACTAATCCTCCTACCATCCGTCCTTGCACTCCACCTACCAAAACATGTGGCTAAGTAGTCCGATGGAATAAGGGCCTGATTTAGACCTTGGTGGTAATTGTCCCATCATCAATTTTTCAACTGAAAAACCACCTGCCGCTGCTGACGGTCCACCTACCGTATTTAGATGTTGGCAGTCCCATAGATGAAAGTCTGCATTTAAACTGTCGTTTCCAACGAAACACCGCCCTTGTCAACAGCGGGAGATGGAAAAGTGGATGCCGACAGAACCCCAGCTGCCCTCCCTGTGTGCAGATTTAGATGTGCTTTATCACCAAGAAAAAAGTGGTGGTATGACCTCTGTGTCTGAGTTGGCGGATGGCGAGGTTGAAGGAGTTTAAAACTAGCCTCTTTTCCTTCATTCCACCCCTGTCTTCAACTAGACACAACTGGACAACATCTACTGTCACTGCTGCCTCTGACCCACAGAGAAAACCCAATCCCCCCTCACTGGACTCAAACGTAAGGATGCCACACTGCCAGGGTACATCATATAGGCACTGCACAGGAGGGCAGGACCACTGCAGGCATAACATGCCACCGTAATATTTTTTTTATTACTGTGACATGTGTATGTGGGGTACACAATGGTATCACAAATGGCTGGTGACACACTGGCACAACATGCATATCGCACACATACACAACTCTCATTGTGGTGTCATTATTCATTGCAAAATAAATGCTGGCACCACAATGATGGTACACTCGCAATGAACAATTGTGTTCATGTGTGCACATTGCAGGGGAACCTGCTGTTGACGGTCCACCTACCATATTTAGATGTTGGCAGTCCCATAGATGAAAGTCTGCATTAAACCGTCATTTCCAATAAGAAACACCGCCCTTGTCAACAGCGGGTGATGAAAAAGTGGATGCCGACAGAACCCCAGCTGCCCTCCCTGCGTGCAGATTTAGATGTGCTTTATCACCAAGAAAAAAGTGGTGGTATAACCTCTGTGTCTGAGTTGGTGGATGGGAGGGGGAAGGAGTTTAAAACTAGCCTCCTTTCCCTCATTCCACCCCCGTCTTCGACTAGACACAACTGGATAACATCTACTGTCACTGCTGCCTCTGGCCCACAGAGAAAACCCAATCCCCCCTCACTGGACTCAAAGGAAAGGATGGCACATTGCCAGGGTACATCGTATAGGCACTGCACAGGAGGACAGGACCACTGCAGGCACAACATGCCACAGTAATTTGTTTTTAATTACTGTGACATGTGTATGTGGGGTACATAATGGTATCACAAATGGCTGGTGACACACTGGCACGCCATGTATATCGCACACATACACAAATCTCATTGTGGTGTCATTATTCATTGCAAAATAAATGCTGGCACCACAATGATGGTACACTCACAATGAACAATTGTGTTCATGTGTGCACATTGCAGGGGAACCTGTACGGGTAGGTTTGTATATGTGAGTCAGTACATTTATATGTGTGTGTATATTGGATGTTTGAGGTGGAGGGATTTGGAGTGGGTGGTGTGGTTGTGTCTGTCTGTTTGTCAATTGCTTGTGAGACTGATGTTGTTGTGTATGTTGTGTTGCCATGTGACACATTCAGGTGAGAATTGTTATGTGGTGGATGTTGTTATGATGTGTGTAGTTGTCCATGTGTATGAGTGTGTTTCTGTAGCTGAGAGTGTAGTTGCATTGGTTGTTGTGGTTGTGTCATGCGTGGGTGCAGTGTCAATGGTTTGTGTGTGTTGTGTCAGGGATGTATGGCACTGTGTGTTTTCTGTATGTACAGGTTCTGTTGTGTTGGAATTGCAATGGATGATGGTGTGTATGTGTTGTGTAGTGTGTAGTGCAGGGGGACACATATGGCTAAGGTAGAATGTGTCTGTGTCACTTATCTCTGTTACATCGCCCCTGCCATTTTCTGTGGTCCATTGGGTCCTGCCATAGTCTCCCTCTGTCAGCGATCCAGCACCAGTCCTACGCTTGCAAAACTATAACATCTAAACACAGTGGGCGGAACACTGTCAACTTGACTGTCTTCTCGTGTCTGCTGTTGACGCAGCTTGATGCTAACATCACCAAGATCTAAATCAAGCCCTTTATTTTTAAGGTCATAGATACACTGAAATGCTCCAGAGAGAAACGTAAGCAGCACAACACCTGTAGAGATGTTAGTGTCAGGTTGTACCTGATATCGGAAGAGCCCAGGACTGCTTGGGAAATTCAGCACTGTGTAGTTGATGAACTCCCCTCACTAACGACTCACAATAGAGCAGCACTGGTAAATTGGTAACTGGTAAAATGGACCAGCACTGCTAAAATATTAGCCCAGAGGTGATGCAATCTGAACTGGAGTGTACTGTCTCCAATAAATGTCATCTGGCTTAAATGTGATCACAGTGACATTTTGATGCATGCATAGCTGTATGAGGCGCATAACCATTGAAGTTCGCCGCGTACTTGCAGTGCATTTCGGCTTTAAACTATCTTTTTGCTTATATTTGCATTGATCTTTTCTGACATTGAAGTTGAATTCCCTAAAACACCCCAGCTTAGTGTACACAGGTGGATAATAAATCCACTTTTTTCCATTAAGCACTGGTGGGACAATTTCAACGTGTACATTTTCACCTACATGGTGAGCCCTGTTGCCTTGCTTCTGAATTCAAGACAAACCAATGCAATCATCTCTCAAGGCAGTGGAAATGTATGTATTATCTGCATAATAGGGTTGTTTTTATTGTTCAGGTGAGTACGTTTTGAGGCAGAACCTTTCCTTTTGTGCGTCTATTTACTGTCACAGAAAAGGTGAATGACACCCACATGCAAGATCTCACACTTCATTGTGCCTGTGTTGTGGGTGCTTCATACTGAAGACAGCTGAATGCTACCTGCCCTGTGAATCATTACTTTACACAAATTCTCTAGCATAGACTCTGTTATCCTACATCTTACCCTGATCACCAGATAGAGAAGGGAAGAGCACCTCAAGCACAAACATTTCAAATACATCATTCCTGATTCGTATTGTCCTTCCATCTGAGCTATGTGAAAATTAAAGCATACATGTGTAAATCTATTTACCTGCAGGTGATGGTGGTTTATGTGTACTGGTGTTCTCATGACCTTCAATGATATTGTAGTACATCCAAATAATGTTGCTTCATATTACGGCTTTGCGTCCCTTCTCAAGACATCTTCATGGTATTTCTGAAAATCCTGAATGAAAACTGACTTTAACTTAAAACATCCGATTGTCAGCTCTTCTCTTTCTTTCAAATGACTCCTTTCTTATCAGTCTCTACATGCCTCCACTCTCTGAGCACAGTCTATTCTAAATCATATGCATGTTTGTCTAATTCTTAATATTGCATCTACAAATGTTGACCACACCTCATTTCAAAGTTTATAGCCTCTCCTTTAAAATTCATACCCCTACAACTTACCAATAAATAATTGCATGTACCTCATCTCTTCATACCACCAACCAATTCATGAATTTACATAGCCCCCTCTTCCACTGAAGATGACACCTAACTCCTATTAATGTAATCTACCACATAGAAAGTGGTAGAAAATGGATTAAATTATTTCATTAAGAGTGCACGATTAATCCCAATGACCAACGATCAGCCAAAAAAAAACTAAGAACCCTAGGTTTCTAAGCAGTGTGCTGCCTTATTTAAATCACTACAATACCTTTTCAAGGTTAGTAAGTGATATATAAATGCAAGAACAATACAATACAATACAGTACAATATATAACATACACTAAGGCCATAACACTCAGTTGTTGATCTGTCGATTGGAGTTATATAGAATGCATAGTAAATTTCATATTTAGCTTAACACTCTCACTCTCAAAAATGCCTATGGATCCTGTCAATCACCCACTACTGTACAAGTCCATAGCAATAAACCAACCATTAAAAACTGAACAAACACAGAAAAACTGAAGAAATATTTCCCATGTCGTTGTTCAACGGTGGACTTTAAGGGTTGACATTTCACAATGGAAATCAGTTATTGGATAAAAGTAACAAAATCCATCCCAGCAGATCTCTGATCCATATCTTCCTCCAACCTATGTCTGCTTGGGACCATAAACCTTAAACTAATTATCTCAAAATGGACCACACAGTGCAGTAGCCATTTAAGAGGATTATAAAAATAAGGAGTTTCATAAAAGGCCTTCAGAGCTGCACAAAGCAGTAAGCTTACTAAAAAATAAAATAAACTTTGTGCTGTCTCTCATATTTCCTCATCAATCACAGTGCTAAGCACTGTGTCTCATAACACGATAGCCACATCTCGGTGGTCCTCATGCATCAAATGAAAACACTTCTCACATAGAAAAGAAAGACAGCACCCTTCCAACTACAGACCCCACATAGACATGCATTTTGGCACTGTACATAGGGTTAGTAAGTTCAATGTAAATGTTGCAGTAAAGTACAAGACCATACAGACCTTTTGATCCAAAGAACTTAACTAACATTATTCTATGGTGCAGTGTGCAGTGGACTAAAGAACCTATAAACTTATAAAACAATGTAACACTCCATTGGATCTACTGGACAAAGGCAGAGAGAAGAAATATGTGACACTATAGTAGGCTGTTATGATGTCTACATTTTGGAAAGAGAATAAACTGATTCTCCATATGGCAAGAGTAAATATATATGCAAAACAGTTGAGCTCCGTGTTGAAAGTTGCTGACACTGTCACGGGGTGATCATCTCCACTAGAAGGAGACATTATAGGATCCTAAACACAGATCAGACTGGGATATAAACTTCAATAGTAGGGGAGCAACCCGTGCTACTTGGGTTATGCATTTACAGATCAAAATAGTCTTACCTGAAATTTTGGTCCTTTTACTAAGGTGATCTTGCAGGATCTGGTGTAAATGTCAGTTGTAGCCGAGTATATTAACTTGGAGATATTTTAGTGGACAGAGTGTGGATTAGACACTGATGTCCCATTTGCTGGGTTAGGAAAGAACAACTGTGAACACAAAATGCGACGGAGCTGTGAGTGCAAGTATTTTACACTTGGTAAGGAATGTTTGAGAAGTAATTCTTATTTTGCTATGAGTGATAAGCAGAGCTGTTCTGAAAGGCATTTACTCCTATGGGTTACTCTTAACTGTTCACATTCTGCTGTAGCAACAAGAGGATGTAGCACATCTTTCTGATATCATACATCGTGGCGATATGTTGGTTCTGAAAGTGAAACACCGATGCTACAATGATTAGGTTCTGAAGCCGATGTGTCAAATTGCTCCATGCAGTGAAGGGATGCGTCGATCTTCTTTCAGGGGTGTTGGCGATGCAGTGGTTCTGAAGCACCAGGTTTTTCTACATAGTGAAGGATGCTGATCTTCTTTTAGCAGTGGCAGCGATGCATTGGTGATGGTGAAGCGCTGATTCCGAATGCAATACGCAGGTTCTACTCCCTTAACAGGGTCGATGCATCAGTTGCTGCTTCCAGTAATCAGGAAATGCATCACTTTTACTGGTGCAAGTATCTCGGTCTACTTCCAGTGAACCAGGCACAGGAGCAGGGATAGAGCAGGGATAGAGACTTTGAAATCCTTGAGTCTCTAGCAACAGGAGGAAGGCCAACAAGCCCTGGAGATCACTTTGAGGTGCATCATATGGTCCAAGTGTCCTTCAGCAAAGTTGAGAGCAGAAGAGAAAAACACCATAAAAATCAGTCTTTCCAGGTCAGCAGTCCAGCGGAGTGACAGTCCTTAATACCGCACAGCAGTTCTTTTGACAGAGTCAAGTTGTAGGTCCAGAAGTGTCTGATTTTGTGGCATCAGAGACCCAGTGCTTAAACCCAAATGTGCCTTCAAAGGGGGATGACTTCAAAGAAGGGTCTTTAAAGGACACAAGTATACTTTCTTCCGCATCCCTGGCTCCAGATTATCAATAGGGGGTAATCAGCCCTTTGTGTGGGGACAAGCACTGCCTATTTAGGTGTATATGTCGGCCCCTCCCACCCTTCCTGCCAGGAAGAGGCATTAGAGTGCAGATGACCACTCAGACACACCTAACCTTCCTGTGTTTGTGGCTGTCTAGAGTGAATGCACAAGGTGTAGCTGTCACCCACCCCAGACATGTATTGAAGACAGGCTGCAGGCACACAGAGCAGAGAAATACCCACTTTCTAAATGTGGCATTTCTAAAATAGTAAGGTTAAATCTGACTTTACCAGTAAAGTGGATTTATCATTATCATTCAAATTATATGAAACATGACCCAACTACTCCTTTCTAATGGGGAATTACAGCTTAAAAGTGTATTAAGTGATTCCCAATGTTTACTTACGAGAGCAGTAGGCCTCACAGTAGTAAAAAACAAATTTAGGTGTTTTTCACTAGCAGGACATGCAAAACCTAAAATGTCCTACCTTTTGCTAAAGCAGGACTCTGCCCTATGGGCTACCCAGGGTCTACCTTGGGGTGATGTATGCTTAATAAAAGGGGAGTTTAAGGCTTGGTAGGGGGTTTTAAATGGCAAATCATGGTGGCAGTAGAACTGCACACCCAGGCTCCGCAGTAGCAGGCCTGAAACATGTTTAAAAGTCTACATGTGTGGGTGGCACAAGCAGTAGCTCACTAGTAGCATTTCATTTACAGGCCTTAGGCACAGATAGTGCACTTTACTAAGGACTTATTAGTAAATTAGATATGTCAACCGTGGATAAGCAAATGTTACCACAATGTAAGGAGAGAGCACAAGTACTTTAGCACTGGTTAGCAGGGGTAAAGTGCACAGAGGCTTAAAGCCAACAATAACAAAGTAAAAAAAAGAGAAGGATGAAGGTAAATCGTTTGGGGGGCCCTTCAGGGAGGGCTATTTTCCACTATGCAGGTAAGATGCATTGATGGTTATTCTGTGTATTCCATACCAGCTCCTGGAAAGTAGATTATTGGTAAGGACAGGTAGGTAACCACATTTAGCAATAGGTCACAAACCTGCACTAGGTCCAGTCAAGGTCTCAGTAAATTAATCCTTGCTTAACCCTTGGTAGCTTGGCCCAGGAGCAGTTGGGCTTAACTTAGGAGACAGAGATGTAAAGCATTTAATAGCAAAAAAACAGTAAATAAGTAAAATACAATGCACAATAAAAGTTCAACACCAATTTATACAAATAGGAAATATTGTTATCTTTAAAATGACACCAAAATAACATAAATACAATGTACGGTACCGGAGATATAATTTTTTTAAGATTACATGAAAAAAATGCTTTATAGCGCTTAAAAGCCTAAAGCGTCAACTGGGGACATCTGGTAACGCTTGACCAGGGAAAGCCAAAAGTTGAGACTGACTGCAATGGAGCCCTGCTCGGGTACACCAAGTAAGAAGCATTGGTCAAAGTTCAAACTTCACACTTTGAAAATTTTCTGGAGCTTTTTCTCTCATCGTCGGGCTGTGATGCAACCACAGCTGCTTGCTTCAGCATGGGGTCCCAGTCAATTCCGGGAAATTTTTGTCGATGGGGAGAAGCTAAGGAGCTTCAGTGGGACGAACCTGAAATTCGGACGGGGTCACGTTTCGACGTCATGGGCTAGACTATAATCGAAGGGTCGTTCACCTTCTGCAGTTCTTTTCCAGAGTTACTCCAAACTTCTCCAAGCGTCTGGGTCGTCTTCCAGAAGTACCTTTGGGACCTCAAAGTGTCCACAAACTTGAACCAAGGTTCCAGAAGCTCTGAGTTGCTCCTTGGAAATTGAGACTACAGATCCCAGATGCACCTGTTCGGAATGCTCAAATGGCAACTGGCTGGGTACATTAGGGCAGTCCTTCTTCTTCCAGCAGGGATCTGAATTGTGGGGCAGCTCTCCCATATTCATCCTTGCTCCTGGGTGTGGGAAGCAAGGGGATGCTCCTGTCCAATAGAGTACAGGCCACCACTATCTTGGGTGACCACTCCCTGGGAAGTGTGGCAACAACCAATCCCAGGGAGCAACATTCTTCAAAAGTCCAAGATGTTAAAAAATCATTCTTAGAGTTTAGATCTGGCTGAGTCCACCAACGTGTGTGGCTTGCTTTCTCTTAACACACCCCTTCCAGTCCCTCGCCTAATCTCATCAGCAGGGCTGCCATCTGTCTGAGAATGCAGGAAATGGGGAGGTCCAGTTCCTGCCCAAAGTGGCTTTCCTTCCTTTGAAAACCAGTTTGGCTACCCTTCCCCCATCCTGCTCTGCCATCTGCTGTAGCAGCTCTCAATCCCCCAGAGGCTTCCTTTTTGTCAGCCCTGGCCACTTCGCACCTAATTAAGGTAGCCTGACTAAGACTGCCACAATCTGTCCTAACAGCAAAGGGAACTAATGGGCTGAATTTGGTAACTTTCAGAAAGAAGAAAACTTTCCCTGTTGCTAGTTATATTAAATTCAACATTGACAAGTTGTTGGATTTATTTCAACATTATATTGGTACCAAACGAGCCACATTTAGCTAATCTCTAGTGAAAAAAATACTTTATTATTTTAAAATAAAGTTTCTAATGTTAGCCGAAGGGGCCCTTTGACAGCAGAGAGGAAAAACAAATGTGGCTGTTTTTCCCTTGACAGGGCTTATAAAACATATTTTATCTCGTCCCTGATTATATTTACACTGTGCCCAACCCTTATATGAAAAAATAAGGTAGTTACAGACATTGACTGTACGTTTAACTCCAAGGTCTAATTTGGAGTTAACTTTAATGTTAAAGTAGCCAGCATTGCAGGCCTGCCTTTAAAATGACACTGGACACCACAGTAGTACCCTTATGAGGGCACTATCTACCCTGGGGGTCCCTAAACCTACATGCCCTACAATAAACTAGGGGCTTGCAGGTAGGTTGTCATAATTATGCCTAACTTGCATATACCATTTTACATAAAGCACTGGCCCTGGGCCTGGATAGCAATACTCAGGGCACAGTCAGAGCCAGTCGGCGATAAAGTGGTGGTAGTACCGGCAACAGGCTAGCGGTACTTACCGCCACATTATGACATTATGGCTGAAGCCATCCCACCAATGTACCACTCCATCCGCCATGGCGGTAGCAGCAACCGCGCTGGAGATAACCATCTCCAGCCCGGCAGCCGCCATTGTGCCGTCTGCAGGATTATGACGCCGCCTACCGCCATGGTTTTCGTGGCATTCGTAACACCACGAAAAGCATGGTGGTAGGCCCTATCAGTCACAGGGAATTCCTTCCATGTTACTTATAGGAGGCCCACAACTCCCTACCTCTCCAAACTTCCCCCAACCCGCCCTACATCCATGCCCCCCATTCACACACGCAGACACACACTCATTCACACATACATATATGCATGCATACATCCAATCACACACACATCCGCACACAATTCAAAACCTACATGCAGACACGCATTACAATTTCTATACATAAACACACTCA
Source organism: Pleurodeles waltl (assembly GCF_031143425.1). Taxonomy (NCBI): domain Eukaryota; kingdom Metazoa; phylum Chordata; class Amphibia; order Caudata; family Salamandridae; genus Pleurodeles; species Pleurodeles waltl. Next base: position 838,322,313 of record NC_090437.1, read on the forward strand.
CACTTCCATACATTCATGCACGCTATCAACACTCAACACACACCTGCAATCATGCACGCACATACATGCACACACCCCCACACACACACACAACACCCCTCTCCCTTGTCAGAGGCACCACTTACCTGGATCCAGGGGGTCTTCTGGCAGGAGACGGGACGGGGTGCTGTTACCGCCAGCAGCGCCCGCCAGCAGAACACCACCAGGCCGTATTATTTCTCATAATATATCTGGTGGTGGTATACTGGTGTGGCGCTGCTGGTGGTAGCAGTGCCACCTTACCGCCATCTGCCAGTATGGCCACAGACGGATTTCCGCCTTTCTTGTTGGATGTGAGTTCTGTTAGAGGGGCCACAATGGTCCCATAATCCTGGACAAACCTATAATACCCAGTCATGCCCAGAAAGTTCCTAACCTGAGTCTGGGATTTAGAAACCTCCCAATCCATGATGGTCTGGATTTTGAGCTGGAGTGGGTGTGCATGGCCCCCATCTAGAACGTGGCCCAGGTACACCACTGCCCTATTTGGCATTTGCTTGCCTTGATAGTCAGACCTGCCTGAAGCAGGGCCTCAAGCACTTCCCTCAGGCGGCCCAGGTGATCCTCCCAGGTGAAGCTGAATACAACTATATCATCAAGATAAGCTGCACTAAAGGATTCCAACTCAGACAAGACTCTGTTCATTAACCTTTAGGAGGTGACAGGAGCCTTTTTCAAACCATCACTTTGAATTGAAAGTGGCACTCTGGGGAAGAATATGCTGACATCTTCTTAGCTTCTGGACTTAGGGCAATCTGACAGTATCCTGAGGTCAGATCAAATGTGCTCAAGAACTTAGCAGCCCCCAACCTATCAATGAGCTCATCAGCTCTAGGTATGAGATGAGCATCAATCTTAGTGACTGCATTTAATCGCAACTCCTTCTTCCCACCTGGGGGGTTAGGTTTGGGTACCAGCACCAGTGGACTGGCCCAAGGACTATCAAAGGATTCAATCATCCTTAGCTCCAAAATATTAGCTACCTCAGTCTTGATATTGGTTTTGACCTGGTCTGACAACCAGTACAATGTGTTTTTGATAGGTATACTGTCACCAGTATTAATGTCATGGACACACCAAGTGGTGAGTCCAGGAGTCAGGGAGAACGGCCCAGCAAACTGTTCCAAAAATTGCTTGTGATCTTTTTGCTACTGTGCTGTCAGTTTGGGGGAGAGTACTACTCTCTCCACTGACCCGTCCTGCACATTGATAGAGAGGAGGTCTGGCTCAGGTTCACTCTCCTCCTCCTTTCCCTCATCTGTGACCATAAGCATGGTCATGCCTGCCCTGTCTTGTTGGGGTTTAAGTCTGTTGACATGCAGGACTCGGTGGAGATTCCTAGGGGTGCCAAGGTCCCCCAGGTAGCTGACCTCACCCTTTTTCCGTAAAATGGGGTAGAGCCCAGTCCACTTGGTCTAGAGGGCCCTGGTAGCCAGAGACTCCATAACCCACACCAAATGACCTGAATGGTACTCAGGCATAGTAGCCTTCTGGTCATGCCAGAGCTTCATGGGCTCTTGGCTGGCCTCAAGGTTGCAGCTTACCTTCTTCATGTACTCTGTCATGCGGGACCACAGGGCTAGCACATAGTCTAGCACATTCTGCTTAAACTCCTTGAGAGACTTCTCCCAAGACTCTCTCCCCAAGCACAATGGGCTTCTTATAGTGGGCCCAACCAGTAACTCAATGGGGCTGAAGCTAACACCCTTTTTGGGTACCTCTCTGTAAGAAAACAGCAGGCATGGGAGGATAACATGTCATCTCCTCCTGAGCTGTTCAGACAAACCCATAATCAAGCCCTTCAGGTTCTTGTTAAAACTTTCCACCAGATCATTAGTCTGGGGATGATATGGGGTGATTATAAGTAACACCACATTAGTTCCACATAGGCAGACATAAAGTTTGTGCCCCTATCTGAGACAACCTCCTTAGGGAAACCCTCTCTAGTGAACATACCAAGTAGGGTTCTAACTTCTGCGGGATCAGTGACTGTTCTGAGGGTATTGCCTCCGGATACCTGGTGGCATGGTGCACTACCAACAAAATTTATCTTTTGACTGAGGCATTTGGTGGGTCTACAGGACCAACAATAGCAATCCCCACCCTCTCAAACCGAGCCCCAACAACTGGCAGTGGTATTGAGAGAGCCTTTGGCTTGCAGCCTGTCTTGCCATTGGCCCGACAGGTGACCAAAGAGCTACAGAACTCCTTCACTTTTGCAGACATGTTGGGCCAATAGAAATGGTTGACCAGCCTATTCCATGTCTTGGTCTGCCTCAAATGTCCTGCCAAGGAGATGTCATGGCTTTAGATGAGGAGGAATTCCCTGGACGTCTGGGGGACCACCACTATCCTGGCAGCCTCTGATTTGGGGTCCCTTGCCTCAATATAGAGAACTCCATCCTCCCAGTACCATATTGGGTGCACTGGACTGACATTCGCCTCTCCTCTCCCATGGAAGCCTCCTCTGAACCTACCTTCTGGGCTTCTGCCCTGGGCCTAAAGGACTTAACCAGCCCAGCCATCCTACTGTTGGTGGCTACTAGCATCCCCCTTCCCGTACACAACTCCCTAAGCTGGACTACAGTGAGTGTGGGTAGGCTAGCCAGATCAAGCTCCATGGTATCCCTAGGTTTTGTGCAACTTAGAAAAACTGCAAAAATTGAATCAGGAACTTAGAAAAATCACAAAAATTTATTAATTGGAATAAGTCCAAATCAAAAATTAAAAACAATTTTTGCACTAGGACAATTAAGAGTATTTTTAAATTGCTTCACTTAACAATTTTGATGCCAGGCTTTTTCCCCCTCAGATGTCAGGCCATTTTTTGGGGGCTATTTGGGGCAGTTTGTGCTTAGGCCCTCATAACTTTTTGTCCACATAAGCTACTCACACCAAATTTGCGTCCTTTTTTCCAACATCCTAGGGATTCTAAAGGTATCCAGTTTGTGGGTTCCCCTGGAGAAGATTAGCCAAAATATAGTGAAAATGTTATTTTTTTTTTTTAAATGGGAAAAAAGGGCTGCAGAAGAACGTTTGTGTTGTTTTCAGTGAAAATGGCATCAGAAAAGGGTTTGCAGTGCTACAATCACCATCTTCCCAGCTTTCATTAACAGGCAGACTTGAATCAGAAAAACACATTTTTCAACACAATTTTGGCATTTTACTGAGACATACCCCATTTTTACTATATTTTGTGCTTTTTGCCTCCTTCCAGTTAGTGACAGAAATGGGTGTAAAATCAATGCTGGATCCCAGAAAGCTAAACATTTCTGAAATGTAGACAAAATTCTTAATTCACCAAGTGGTCATTTGTGTAGATCCTACAAGGCTTTTCTGCAGAAAATAACAGTTGAAATAAAGAAATATTGATATTGAGGTGAAAAAAACAGCCATTTTTCCCCACGTTTTACTCTGTACCTTTTTTTTGCAATGTCATATTATTTAAGCCAATACATGTTATGTCTGCTGGACTCTTCTGGTTGTGGGGATATATAGGGCTTTTAGGTTCATCAAGAACCCTAGGTACCCAGAGCCAATAAATGTGCTCGCCCTTGCAATGGGTTTTCATTCTATACAAGGTTCACAGCTATTCATTTATTAACACAATGGGAAGAAATTTCAAGGGGAAAGAGAAGCGCTCCCAACAGTCCCCTTATAGTGTAAACATAGGTGCTCCCGGCCCTGGAGGAATCTTCCCTACCCCCAAAATCTGTGAAAACACAGTTACAGAAAACTCTAGGAAAAAGGACCTAGGCACTCTTAAAAATAAAATACCACTATGTCAACGAGAATATACAGTCAATCATTAATTAAGCAGATTATTTATATATATAATTAAACAGTGATCCAGTAGATTTTGTACGTCATGAACATTCCATCTTTAATATGATGAAAGGCAGCATAAGGATTCCACCATTCAAAAAAAAGGGAAAACGAACAACAGCCACGGAGAACAGCCAACACGTGTTTCGTCATGGGGGGTATGTTCCCCTTGACTTTTTCAAGGCTACAATACATAACAAACATCAACAATTATATATTGAAACAAAAAGATTACAAGAAAGAAAATACATATGTCTTACAAAAATAGTATGATTCAATGTCTCACAAGTCTCGAAACTAAGTAACAGTCTCTATCAATTAGCGCATTTAAAATAATATATATGAGCCCTTTATAACTCCTTTACGTTTCATGCATATACAATTTAATTATTAAACCATCACATCCAAGGTGAAGAGTGAAAGTGACCAACCCCAGCGCAAACGTGCGGATGACTCAAAATAGTGACTACCAATATAATCATAATGTTAAAAAAAAGCTATGTGCATCAAACAGAGACCCATGTATTACCCTCAACAGCCACCGCTAGTAACTAACCAAATCAGAAAGAGCATACCTCACTGCAAATTCCAAAACAGCACTAGTGCACCAACCATAATTGATTAATAAGACTACTGTGAAGAAATAATAATACCGAAACAGTAATGAGAAAGACTTCCAAGCGACAAGCATAAGTGTCCACAAACTACACCAAAATGCAATAATATCAATCAAATACAGATCTAAAACTACTGCAAATTATAACACCAAGTAAAATAAACTGGCGCCCTATTGAAGATGGCACCCGTAAGCCGCCAGAACTGTAGCTTGACTGTTGAGATGTTTGCGGTCGCGCCTTGAATGATACGCGCGTACCGGATGTTTTATTTGTTCATTGATGGCGGCTGGTTAGAACGCTTATCGGGGCATTAGCCTTGGAGCCGAAAAGCCGAGCTCCATGCACACAAAGTGATTTTGTAATTTCGGGTGAGTATAGAGGGTGCATTAATCTTTAAATACGTTATTTTGGTGTTATAATTTGCAGTAGTTTTAGATCTGTATTTGATTGTTTTAGGTGCTGAATACACTTGTGGGTTATATATGCTGACTTAAGTAGATCTTTACAAACGGGTAGGTGATTGGATATTATTGCATTTTGGTGTAGTTTGTGGACACTTATGCTTGTCGCTTGGAAGTCTTTCTCGACACAGCTATTCATTTGCTAAAATATAAAGAATGAAAAATAGGTATCAAGGAAACCATTGTTTTTCCAAAATAGGCACAAAGTGATGAGAAGCAGTGATTATTTTCAAATCTCTGAATTCCGGGGACCCCATATTAGCATGTGAATTACAGTGCATTTCTCAAATAGAAGTCTTTTTCACACACTGTCTTCATTTGGAAGGAAACAAATGTTTAAAAAGACAAAGGGGAATAACACTTGCTCTTCTATTCCCATGTTCCCCCAAGTCTCCCAATAAAAATTGTACCTCACTTGTATGGGTAGGCCTAGTGCCTGCGACAGGAAACGCAACATGGGCATATCACATTTTTACATTGAAATCTGACTTGTTTTTTGCAAAGTGCCTAGCTGTGGATTTTGGCCTCTAGCTCAACCGGCACCTAGGGAAACCCACCAATCCTGTGAATTTTTGAAAACTAGACATCTAGGGAAAATAAAGATGGGGTGACTTGTGGGTCTCTCACCAGGTTCAGTTACCCAGAATCCTTTGCAAACCTCAACATTTGGCAAAAAAAAATACCTTTTTCCTCACATTTCAGTGACAAAAAGATCAGAATCAGAGAGGAGACGCAAATTTTCTTTCACCCAGCATTCCCCCAAATGGTACCTCACTTGTGTGGGTAGGCCTAGTGCCTTCAAAAGGAAATGCCTCAAAACACTAAATAGAAATATCAAACAAAAATACCTGTTTTTGCGGGAGGCCTGCGTTTTTGGTCCTGGGCTCAGCAGCCATATAGGAAAACCTACCAAACCCAAACATTTCTGAAAACTAGACACCTGAGGGGGTCCAGGGAGGTGTGACTTGTGTTGATTCCCCAGTGTTTCCTTACTCAGAATCCTCAGCAAAACTCAAATGTAGCTAAAAAATCAAATTGTTCCCAAATTTCTGTGTGGGATCACTGCACCGGGACACATTTCCTACCACCCAACGTTCCCCTCAGTCTCCCGGTAAAAATGATACCTCACTCGTGTAGGTGAGCCAAGTGCCTGTGACAGGGAAGAGCCAAAGATATGTCGAAGTTGAGGGGGAACCAAAGCGGGTCCAAAAGGGCAGTTTGAAAAAAATCATTTTTATGCTGACAAGTGGGGCAGAATTTTTATCGGTATAGATGCAACAATGCTGGGTGGAAGGGATTTTGTTGATTCCTGTAGAGTCCGGAAAGTTCATTCACAAAAATGTGGGAAAAATGTGGGATTTCCAGCAAAGTTGTAGGTTTGAAGGGCATTGTGGGTAAGAAAATGGTGCGGGGTGCATGTGAAGCACACCACGTGGACTCACCCAGATGTTTAGTTTTCAGATGTGTCTAGGTCTTGCGGATTTTTCTACATGGCTGCGTCCCAAAGTCCAAAAAGTGCAGCCCTCACCATTCCAAGTGGGACGATTTTGAGAGTTAGACAAGCTCTCATGCCCCAACTGCAAAACCAATACCCAAAATAATCTAATGTCCTCTTGCTTGCCATGGGATAAGATGTTTTAGTGTGCAAGGGAGAGCTGAAAGAATGTTACCCCCTTCAGTGGGGGCATAACCATGCCCATACTGGTTGGTAGCCACCACCCCACTATTTTTGTTAATTCCCTGGCATCTAGTAGGCTTTTTGCCTCCCTGGGGAGTGGATCGGCAGTAATTGCCCCATCTGCCCACCGGTGGGTAGAACTTTGGCCCCATTTATTTGGGGTAGGGATATGGCCATACCCCCACCCTCTTTTAAAAAAAAAAAACAATCTTCTCTGGTGTCTGGTGGGCTTTCTGCCCCCCTTGGGGGGAGATGGGCCTTCCAAAAATAGGCCAATCTGCCCCCAAGGGGGAAGGATATGGCCAACAGTAATGTGCTCCCATGGGGAGTGACCCTTGCCCAATGACTGCACCCCCAAACAAAACACACACATACATATACACCAATCCCTGGTGCCTAAGGGTCGCTCCCCTTGCGTGAAATTGATGCAAAAAAATAAAAATCCCTCGTGTCTAGTGGTTTCTGCCCCCCGTGGGCGCAGATTGGCCTAATAAAAATAGGCCTATCTGCACCCAAGGGGGATACAAATGACCTAAAATAAAATTGTCCACCAGGGGAGCGACCCTTGCCTAAGAGGTCGCTCAACACATCTAATAAAAGAAACCAAAAAAAAAAAAAAAGATCCCTTGTGCCTAGAGGTTTCTGCCACCCCAGAGGCAGATAGGCATCATTACAATAGGTGAATCTGCCCCCAAGGGGGCAGAAATGTCCTAAAACTAATTCCCCTACCCCAGGGGAGCGATCCTTGCCTACGGGGTGGCTCCCCTAAAGTGAAACTGGCCTAAGAAAACAAAATCCCTGGTGTCTAGAGGATTCTGCCCGCCTTGGGGGCAGATTGGCCTAATAAAAATAGACTGATCTGCCCCCAAGGGGGGCAGAAATGGCATAAAGTTAATTTTGCCCCCAGGCGAGTAACCCTTGCCAAAGGGATCGCTCCCCACACCTAAAAAACGTAATCAAAAAGTAATAATAATCCCTGATGTCTAGTGGTTTCTGCGCCCCCCCCTCCCATGGCAGATCAGATGAATTAGACTAGGCAGATTTGCCCCTTTGGGGGCAGAAATGGCCTTCAATTAATTTGGTCCTGCTAGCGCACCTTGTCCTTATTAAGTAAACTTACAAGGAGACGCATATAGGTCGATGAATCTTTTGGATCGCATCCTAGTTAGGCGGTAACCAGTGAAACATCAATGACCATCATAATCAACATACGATGCCATAAAACCTTATCTAACATTTAAAAACCCTTAACTCTCAAAAAGGTTAATCGTTTGTATTCCCTAGTTGTTACAATTCTAATCAAAAACCTTTATTTTGACTTTATTGTTGATCAAACTTTATTAGCATCATGAGCAACATTTTCACCAAGATTCATTAGAAAGCAATAATAAAACATCAAACCTAGTTCAGCAAATCAAACATTGAATAATTCAGCAATGCAAGTCAGTCAGTCTGTAGTCACCACAAGTTGCCCTTGTCAGCCTACCTATCTCAAATTAGCATCAGCATGTGGGTCTTCATGCGAAAACAATTTAGTCAAAAAATCATTCATTTGGAAAAAATCTATCTAAGAGAGAAAAACTTTTTAAAACAGCGCAGTTGGTACCTAGAAGAAAAAGTACACATTAGTCAGTCAGCATTTTATAGCTACCTATCCAAGATAGATCAGCAACAAGTCAGCCTTCGTCTCCAGGTCATCAATCATCAGCAAGTATCAGGCCCACAAAGAAGAAGCCCAATTATCAGCACTTCAGACAGCGTCTCCCAACGTCCTCAACTTTCGCCTCTCCGCTCTGAATTCCCTTCTTGTGTCATGACTTTTTATTAGAGTCTCTAAGTCCGTCCCACAATTTGCTAATTGGTCCACCTTATCTGGGGTCATGATTCTAACCTATACTTTTTGTTTACCACTTGTTTGCGTAGGTTCAAGCATCAAGTTCCATTAATATGATTGGTCCTTCTGTCGATGAGAACATCATCGGGCTCTTCAGGTAACGGAATTGTTGCCCACAGTCTCTTAGTCAGTGCTTCCATTGTTCGATTCCTGGGAAAGTACATTTAGCCTACTCTACACATAATTGTATAAATTTGTTCTAATCGTCGCCTGTCCGCTGGTACATTGCAGTCAATCCTAGCAGAGCTCGTCTGAACGCTGTACAGTTCAAGGTCCTTTTCTCCAGTTCCAGTCCTCAGCAGCTCATCGCGTCTCCACGTTTAAGCAAGCAAGGCCCAGCGCCGACCAGGCCTCTAGTTTGGCTAAGTTAAGGATAAGAAGCATCATAAAACATAGAATATATCAGCAATTATGACATATTAATACATACATTTTATATTTTCACATTATTTTAGTACTGTTAACACACATGGTGACCACTCCCCGTGGGCACATTTTACGCATTGCACGTTATTTTCAATTATTAGTTTTGTTTGTCATTATTTGTCATTAGTATGTATACGCAAATCATTAGAATATTCTTATATTAGCATATCTGCTCCAACAGCCCCCTGGGGAGCGACCCTTGCCCAAGGGGTCACTCCCTTCTTTACAATTAAGAAAAATACTCCCTGGTGTCTAGTGGGCATTTCTGCTGCCCGATCGCATCGCGATCGGGGATCAGAAATGCTGAGAGAGACATCAAAGGAAAGTAAAGGCCTTTTCTTTCCTTTGGTGGCTCTCTCGCCCCTCCACATGATCGGAGGAGAAATGCAAAAGCTGAGCTTCCAGCGGGGAGAAGGCAGCCTCTGATGAGCTCAGCGTGTGATCGTGCTGATGTCACCAGATGCCACAGGGGGTGGGGGGCGGGGTGGAAGTAGAAGCAATTCCCCTTCCACCTCTGCCCAGAGGGGGGAGGGGGCGCTTGGCCTTTGCTCCCCCGAGGGCCCATAGCTGGACATAAAGGTTACATCCTGGGCACCTGAGCGGTGCTGTCCAGTTGAGTCCTGGGCACCGAGTGGTGCTGCCCAGGACATACCCGTTTGGTCCGGGGCACCAGAGGGGTTAATACTGCAACGTGATATCAAACACAAGTACTGGACCCCACCACATCCTACCAAAATGTTAGAAAGTGGATTATTGATAAGGGCAAGTAGGTACCTACACTTAGTAATAGGACACAAACCCCTACTAAGTCCAGTCAAGGCCTCAGTAAATTAATCCTTGCTCATCCCTTGGTAGTTTGGCCCACGAGCAGTTAGGATTAATTTAGGAGACAAGTGTGTAAAGTATTTAATATCAACAAAACAGTAAATAAGCAAAACACAAAACACAATGAAAATCCATCACCATTTTATAAAAACAGCAATATTGTTATCTTTAAAATTACAAAAATCCAATATAGGGTACCAGAGATATGAATTTTTTAAGATTAAATGAAAAAAAAATGCTTTCTAGCGTCTAAAAACCAAAAGCGAACTCGACCAGGACAAAGTCAAAAGATGAGGCTGTCTGCGATGGAGCCCTGCTCGGATACACTGAATGGGAGGCCTTGATCAAAGTTTTACCTTCACACTTAGAAATCTTTCTGGAACTTTTTCTCTCATTGTCGGGTGAGGCTCCACTTCAGTTCATGCAGGGATGCAACAGTGGTGGCTTGCTTTAGTGCGGGGTCTTGGTCAACTCTTGGAAGTCTTGTTAATGGGGAGAAGCTCCGGAGCTTCAGTGAGATGAACCTGAAATTCAGGGCGTGTTGTGGTATGACATCGCCGACTTCACTCTCGTCGGCGGGTCGGTCACCTTAAGGAGCTTTTTTTCCAGAGTTGCTCCAAATGTCTCCAAACTTCTGGGTCTTCTTCCAGGAGTACTTTTTGTGTCCTCAAAGTGTCCACAAACATGATCCAAGATTCCAAAAGCTCTGAGTTGCTCCTTGGAAGTTGGGACTAGAGTTCCCAAAATGCATCTGGTCAGATTCCTCAAATGGCCACTGGACGCTGCTTAGCTGGGCTATTCTTACTCGACTTGATGCAGGGGAGACTAGTCAGCTCCTTTGTACCTGTTGCTTGCAGGGAGTCCACTCCTGGTGCTGTTGAATCAAAGCAAAGATGTTTTCTTGGTGAAGCCTAGAGTGTTCAACTGGTACATCCTTGTGGTTGCAGTCATTCAGGTGCAGACCACGGGTTGAGCAGGGCAGTCTTTCTTCTCCAGTATTTTCTCCCAGCAGGGATCTGAATTGCTGGGCAGCTCTGCCATATTTATCCTTGCTGCTGGGTTGGCAGCCATGAGACTACCCCTGACCAAAGGGTTGCTGGGTGCGACCCTCTGGGGTGACCACTTCCTGCAATGTGTGGCAAAAATCAATCCCAGAAAGCAACATTCTTTAAAAATCAAAGATGGATAAAATGTATCCTTTGAGGTTACATCTGGCTGAGCCCAGCCACGGGTGTGGCTACGTCTCCCTAACACACCCCTTCCAGCCCCTATCCTAATCTAACTAGTGGGGCACCCATCTGGCTGGGATAGCAGGAAATGTGGAGGTCTAGTTCCTGTCCCATGTTGCTTTCCCTCCTTTGAAAACCAGGTTGGCAACATTACCCCGTTCCTGCTCTGCCATCTGCTGCAACAGTTCTCCTCCCACTACATGCTTCCTTTGGTTAAGCCCAGGCCACTGAAGCTGCCAGAGTCTGACCAATCAGGAATGAGGACTACAGTGCTGATTTTGGTAACTTTCAGAAAATATTCTAAAACTCTTTCTCTGTACTAGCTATAATAAACCCAACATTGGCAAGTTGTTGGATTTATTCTTACATTTAATTTGAATCAAACATGACATATGTAGGTCTTTTCAAGTGGAAATGCGACTTTATTATTTTTAAATAAAGTCTCCCAATGTTAACCTATGGAGCTAAGGCACTAAAATGGGGAAAACTGATCTGGTTGTTTTTCTTCCCCCAAGGCTTCTAAAACATATTTTAAAAGTTCCTGCTTATGTTTACACTGCACCCAAACATTGTGGCACCTAGGGCAGACCTTAGGGGTGACCTATGTGTAAAAATAAGGTAGTTTGAGACCTTGAAGTACTTTTAATTGCAAAGTAAAATTTTGGGTTAATTTTGTTTTAAAAGCAGCCAGCAAGGCAGGCCTGTGTTTAGGATGACCCAAGACACCACAGCAGTGCACCGACGGTGCCCTAACTACACTGGGGTCCTTAAACCTGCATGCCTGACCATATAGTAGAGACTTTCAGATAGGTTATTATAATTATAATTATGCCTAATTTGCATCTACCATTTTAATAAGTGCACAGGCCCTGGGCCTGGTTACCAGGGCCCAGGGTACAATCAAATTCAGAAAACATCAGTATCAGTTAAAAGATGGGGGCAAAAAGCAAGGGGGCTTCTGCAATCAGCTCAGTTTTTCCACAATATTTTGCTACCTTGGTTAGGCCATGTTGTTGTCAAGACAGTACATTGACTTTCAGGTCCAGGCTTGTAATACTTACACTCTGCAGGCTACATCTGTTCCAGCCCTCTTTCATATAGTCTTTACCACCATTGCACACTGGGTGCCACATACCCCGAGAAGCCATTTTAGTTAGAGTGATGTGCTTTATACCATATGGTCCCTTTAACTTTCACCTTTACCTGTCGATATATTTGTTCTACTCCAACTCACACCTCAATTCGATTGTAGTCTTTCTATCATTCTTGGTGAGACCTCTACTTTGCTCTCTCCATGGTGGGAAGTCAGTCCAAATCTCCATCTGTGGTGAGAGGTCACTGCAATTATTTAGTCATGATAAGCCAGTGGCAGGTCATTGTTTCATTTGATACATGATGACACATCATATGTATCCTAATTACTGCTTTTACTGCAGTTGAGGTATGGACATAGGTCATTCCTGCTCTTAGCCTGTGGTTAGATGGCGATTCTGTCCTTCAACCACAAAAGAAGGGTAGTCCAGCAATTAATCCATTGTAAGCAGCCAGATCGTCTCTTGATTCATTGTTAGAGGAAGTCTTGCTTTTAATCATCGGGGAATCAGCAGCTCTGCCCTTCAGCAATTGGCACAAGGTAGTCATATCATCTCCGGTTAAAAGCCACCTATGCACTTCAAGCTGCTTGAGAGCCAGTTCAGTCCTACCCTCCAATAACAGAACAATAGTCAATCACAGAACAGCTTTGCCACAGCCAATAGGTCTGCCTTCCTACTCAAAATGCAAGTCAGAGTTAAGGGAAGTGCCAATGCTTGGTCAAATCTATAGATGATATGCTCAATGGATTTATCTAAAATAGCAAAAAGCCAACACAATTGTTAAACAAATAATACTTAGCAAACATTGGGGTGATGATAAGGTGGGCCTTTTTTATAGTTATCAAGCAGGATTTCTTGCATGATTCAGAGTGTATTGGAATTCACTTAATATGATAGCTTCAACAGCCTTGATCCATTCTATATCAAATGCCCGAGGGCTGCAATGGGCTATTGTGCCTGCTTCTTCCACCCACAGACCACTACGGTATTGTAAAAGGGACCAGAAATGTTCATGCGACATCTGGTATACAGATTGTACTATCACATATTTTACATAAGCGTGATCTCAGGGAGACATTCCTTCATTGTGTTATTGTATAGCCCCATGAATATGAGGACATACATTTTTGTGCACCCATAGCATATTACAGATGTGGGTACAAAGGCAAAGGAGTTGTATGGAAGTGCACTGACTGTGATTGTCATAGAGCAGGTGTTAGAAAATGGGTCTCTAGTTGGCAGAGGTATGCACCCTGTCCAAGTAGGGACCACAATCCTGGTCAGAGTAAGTCATTTACACTCCCCAAACTACCCTGTGCTCACCCTGTGGTAGCTTGGCACTGAGCAGTCAGGTTTTACCTAAGCACCAATGTATAACGAATTTATTCAAAATTTAAGTACAGTAAAACAGTGAAAGACACCACAAAAAGACTCCATGCTAATTTAGAAAGATATAAAATATCTGTCTGTATAAAACAAGATGAAGATGACAACAATTCAATAAGTAGAAGTCAAGAAATAGGTGTTCTAAGTATACAGATAATTACAATTTCAGAATCACCTCCTCGCTTTTTAATCTGGTGTTTATGATCCAGCTAGGGACTTGGTAAGGATCTTAACAATAAAGCGATATGCAAGTAGTGATTTTTAGATATTTTTAGATTTTTGGATAGTTCAACAAAACTGATAGGGCCTGTTCCCAGGCAAGAGTACCTCTGCACAAGGCAGGGGGGCCTGAGCAAGCCCCCGGCATCAGTGATCTCAAAAGACAGAGCTCCCAAGGCAGCGGAGTCCTCAGCCAAGTTGCAGCAAGTTGTGCTGCTTGGGCTGAAAACAGCTGTGGCAGAGATTACTTTATTGCTGTATTTGGCATTTTCCTGACATGTCAGGCTGATGGTGCAGTAAATTCATTTGACACACAGTCCGAGGCAGTTGCCTCTCTCGCCGCAGGACCCCGCTGCATTGATCGATGTCATCTGGGGAGTGCAGGACGGATACCTCAATGTGCTGACTCCCACAGGTTGGAGCACCTGCCTCCTGCAGATGAAGCACTGGTTTTCGGGCGAAACAAAGCACTCAGTCCCGTGTTAGAGGCAGGCAGAATGTTGTCAGTTCCAGTTGCTGGACTAAGAGTCTGAGGGCAGCGTTAGTAAGAGCAAATCCTTTGATGGTTCAGACACATCAAGGACCAAGGTGCAAGCAAACAAGCCTTTGAGTTCCTTTAGGATAAGTGGTTGTACAGCTGGTTCAGTCCTACTTACTGCAAGCGGTAGCAGGCAGCAAGTCAGCTTAGAAGAGCAAGCTGCAAAGTGGTAGTCCCTCCTGATAGTAAAGGAAACAGCAGGCAACATGCCCACACAATAGGGCAGGTCTCAAAGTTGCAGTCCCTCCGGGCAATGTAGCTTCTATTTTTGGGAGAGTCTCTTCAGGAACCCTAACATTTCCTGATTTAGTGGGGGTTGGCATGCAGTACTTATACCCAAATTGGCCCATGAAGTGTGGGGGACTTCAAAGGGACTTCGAAGATTACAAGGTCCATTTCCTTTCTTCCCTGTCTCCAGACACTCCACCGGAAGGTATGCAGCTCTTTGTGTGAGGAGAGGCACATCCCTATTTAGGTGTAAGTGTCAGCCCCTCCCTTCCATCTAGCCCAAGAAGACCCATCAGCCTGGTGATGGGCCATCAAGATGCATATGTCACACCCAAACTTACTTTGTGTGTGACTGTCTAGAGAGAACGCACACAAATCAGGCCATCAGAAACCCCATCCGTGTACTTAGAGACAGGTAGAGGCACAAGATTGTTAAAATAAGTAAATGCCAACTTTATAAAAAGGGCATTTTTAGACCCGCAGGTTAATAAACACTTTTTCTAAAAGATGTATTTTTAAAGAGTCCAGAGACACCAAACTCTAATATTCTATCTGCTCCCAATAGGAGATTACATTTGAAGTGTATTTTAAGGCAGTCCCCATGTTAATCTATGGGAAAGATAGGCCTTGCAGTAGCGAAAAATGCATTTAGTAGTTTTTCAGTAGCTGGACATGTTAAACTTAAAAGTACATGTGCAGCCTTTTAAATGCACCACACCCAGCCCTTGGGGTTAATAATGCCTCTCCTAGGGATGACATGTGTAATTAAAAAAAAATGTTTGTTCCTGCCAAGTGGGTGCACTTGCCAGGTCGAAATAGCAATTTGAAACTGCACACACATGCTTTTCAGTGGCAGGCCTGAGACATGTTTACGGGCTACTGTAGTTGGTGGCATTATCAGTGCTACATGTTGCCTAGTAGCATTTAATGTACAGGCCCGGGCACATATAGTGCACTTCACTAAGGACTTACAAGTAAATTCAATACACCGATTGTGGATAAACCAGTGGTATTACGTTTAGAGTACGGTGCTCCTGCACGTTAGCACTGGTCAGCAGTGATAAAGAAAGAAGAATACTAAAAATAGAAAAAATGAAGTCAGAAAGCAGGGGGCCATAAGGCAAAAAGTTAACGGAAACTATGCCAATGATGCCGGGTCTAACATGTGTCCCCCCCAGCTGAAAGGTGGGAGAGCTACTCAACCCCTTGAGAGTTCTCTTCTCTAGGGAAGAAAAACCTAGAGAGACAACCAACATTGGTGTGCTCTGTTCCAGGATGGTGTTCCACCATAGCATCCGCTCCCTGTAGGGAGATGTACTACTTCAGCAGTTAGGGATTTTCACCCTCCATCTGCATAACCCATCTGAGGGGCCTGTGGTCTGTCTGAACCCGGAAGTGAATGTCAGACAGGTATGGCCTTAGCCACTTCAGTGCCCAGACCAAAGCAAAGGCTTCTCCTTTGTTCCATGGAAAGTAGCCTACTACTGATGAAAGTTATAGGTTGAAATAAGCCCTCTCCATTTTGCTGTGAGAGCTCTGCACCTATACCATGCTATTAGGCATCTGTTTGCACAACAACCTCTTTGGAGAAATTGTGGGCTTGAGCATGGATGCTGTGCACATGGCTTCCTTTAGGGCATCAAAAGCTTACTTGCACACCTCTGTTCGGGTCACCAGACGTGGCTGTTCCTTCAAAGTCAGCTTGGCAAAGGGGGCAACAATGGTGCCATATCCCTTAATGAATCTCCTGTAGGCCTAGCAAGAATATCACCTCTGTCTGGGTCTTAGGGGGATACAAAGCCAGAACGGTGTCAATTTTGGGTTGCCAGGGCTGCACCTTGCCGCCCCCTACTTGATGTTCCAAGTAGACCACACAACCCTGCCCTATCTGGCACTTACTGGCTTTGTTTGTCAGGTCTTTCCTCTGCAGAGCCTGAAGCACTTCCCTCAGGTGGCACAGGTGGCACAGCTGGTCCTCTCAGCTACAACTGAAGACCACAATATCTTCTACGTAGGTGGCACTGAAGCTCCCCAGTCCAGCTAGGACCTGATTAAACAAACCTCTGAAAGTTGGCAGTGGAATTCTTTCGCCCAAAAGGCATGACACGGAACTTGAAGTGCCCTGCTGGTGTAGAGAATGCAGACCTCTCTTTTACCCCATTGGTTAAGGCAATGTGCCAGTACCCGGACTTTAGTTCAAATGTGCTGAGGAACTTATCAACTCCAAACTGATCTATGAGCTCATTAGCTCTGGGGATGGGGTATGCGTCAGTCTTATTGACTACATTGAGACCACAATAGGCCACACAAAACAAGTGTGACATCTGGCGGGCAGCCTTGGGGACCAGCACCACTGGGCTGGGCCAAGGGTTGCTGGAAGGCTCAATAACCACAGGTGTCAACATTTTGGAGACCTCCTCCTTAATGTTAGTCCCCACTTTTTCAGACAACCTGTAACTGTTATTCTACACAGGTGTACTGTGCTCAACATCAATATCATGGGTGCACCATTTAGTGAGCTCTGGGGTAGGTGAGACTAGAGAGGCAAGCTGCCCTAACAATTGGCGGCAGTCTCTCTCCTGATCTAGGGTCAGTGTAAGGTAGAGGGTGACATCCTCCTCTGACCTATCCTGCTCTTTGAAAGATAGGCGGTCAGGGAGAGGTTCACTTTCCTCTTCCACCTCATCATCAGTTACCAAGAGCATGGTAATCACAGACCTCTCAAAGCTGGACTTGAGCCAGTTCACATGTAGAACCCTCAAGGTGTTCCTAGTAGGCCAAGGCAGAATTCACGGAGTTAAGCTATGGGGAACTCTGTGGGGTAAGGAAAACACTCAACAAATTTCACCTTACTTTGCATGAGTGGGGGGAGTTGTGCTTGCTGCCCATTTGTGCTGCCTGGTGGGCATGCTCCTTGTTACAAGCCCAAGTGAGAATGGCACCACACAGCCCTTCACGCATGCAGCCATCTTGTTATTCCCATTCTGTGCATGGTGGTGGGCCTACTTTTAAATCAACTTGATCTTTAAACTCTGTACTTTATCCCACTTATCCTATCCTGTTTTACATTTATTTCATTAGTTTGTGAATTTGTGTTTGTGTATTTCACATTTTTGCCTCTTTTTTATTTAGTGTGACTTTTTGGACCCTCTATTAATTTTCCCCTAACTTCTTCTTCTAAGGTAATGTTTCCCTCTCCATTCTTTCTTTTCCCCTGTCTTTTTTTATATCACCCCCAGCACCATGCCAGAACATGGGGGACATGCCGGTACGGCAAACCGCACACTCTGCAGGCACCCACGCCCCCAAGGGATGTCGCCTTGCACCATCGTTAGTGAGGAGGAGGTGGCCACACTAGTTTTTCTTGTTCAGCACCACGCCTCCTCCATGCTGGCAGCAGGCGGCAGACCTAGCAGTGGGTATGGCCTACATGAGCATTGGCAGCTGTGGGGAAGGGGCCACCATTGCGTCTGCCGACGTAATGGGGTTTGGCACATGCAGGAGCAGCTGATGCACCGCTGGGCTGACAGTATTAACCAGGAGAGGGACCTGCTTAACCTGCTGGGCATCCAGGTTGCGGTGCTTGGTGAGTAATAGTAATTAACTTTGACTTATTTTGTTTTGTCCTGTCCTGTAATGCTATTTTTCTCAAATAGGATGCTGTTCACACTCAGAGGTAAATTAAGTACATGTAATGTAACGTTACAAATATTATGTGATGCAATTTGGGCAAGCCAAGTGTTCACTGCTACCTAGCTCTGCTTGTTGCTGTTGGTGCTTGATTGGGTTCATTATGCTGATTATGCTGGTTATGCTAACTTCTCTGTCCTCCTTTCACTAAGATAGTGGTACTGTCTTAGTGTAGTAGAAGTACGTAATATATATCAGTAAGTTAGCATCCTGTGTCTTTCTTTTTATGTAGCTCATACAGTCCGAAACATTGTTTCAGTGAAGTATGCAGACATCTATGTATTTGAAAAAAGGGTAACTGACTATATTGGCCCATGAATGGGGGTTTGAGAATACGATTTGCCATGCACAGATCATTCATTGCAATGCATTAAAATTTCCAAATGTAGCTTAGGAAGTCTGAAATAGAGCTTAGGTAAGGTGTTGGAAAAGGTCAACTTTATCATATAGGTATTAGACAATCTGATTAGGAAAAGTAGTAAAGTACAATCTCAATATGTTACTGCGTTTGCTTTTGCCTGTCAAAATATATTCTAGGAGATTAACTGTACCACTAATCTATTTTTGTTATCTTCTTTGTTTCTTACATCAGTGCCCAAGGGCAAGAAGGGTGCAGCAGAGGGTCGGGCAGAGGAGGGTGCCACAACCAACGCCACAGTGGGTGGAAATTCCACCACCCGCGCCATGCCCTCTGCAGAGGCCTCTGATGGCCCCAATATGTTCTTTTTAATACGTATTTCCCTATCTTTTAACTCTTCCCAATTAGATTAATGTTTTCCCCTTTCTTTTATGCTGTGAGCCTTTTTTAAAATGCTCTTCATTCTATTCAATGTTTATTCATGTTACTCCCACCCTGCATTATCTGTTTTTCTATATTTTTGTTTCTGTAGATGACTTCCTCCTGTTTCTAAAATCTGTAGCTTAAGCTTTCTTCTGCTTGGTTATGCTCTCTCTCTCCCCTAACCTTTATTATACCCTGTGGACTGGACCTGTAAGACTAAGACAATAGATTAGACAGTCTACTGTGACGATTGCAGAGTTTGTAGACCCAAGCAAGCTCTTCTACGCTTGTTTGTTGAGAAGGCTTTATATTTCTTTCCCATGCTCATGTGATGAGAGAGTGGCGAAGATTATGTTGTACCTCCCCATTGCTGTGTTGTATTATCCCAGTCGTTTCGATGACAGTGCAGTCTGGCAGTAAAGTAGTATGAGGTTGGTCCCATTGCATTTGCCGAAATTGCCAACCAAAACCAAACCATATGTCGTTCATTGACCAATTTATTCTACCTCTCCATTGCTCTTGAAATGACTCACAGACATCATCCTATCTCTGTCCCTCTATTACCGTTGGCTTGATTACTGGGTGTAGTTTTTTCTAACATTGTCAACCAGAAAATTGTCCAAAGTGAGGAGAGAAGATACTGCAAACTCAACCATAGTCATGTTATGGTTATATATCGTTAAAAAAAAGTGGGAGCTGTATGTGGCACCTAAAATGTTATATTTACTTTAGCTGTACAGACCACTGTATCTAGGGCCAGCACCAGTATGCCAGATGCAGCAGCAGCACCTGAAGAGGGAGTCTCTGTGGAGGCAGGGACGGGTAATGGTAAGTCACATTAACTAGTAAACCCACTGTATTTGTTAAGTAAGGCAGATCCCACCCATTCATCCTCATTATCCATGACCTCCCTACCCATGGCACTTCACAGATCATGAGTCTGACCCATGGGCCATGATGTGATGATGACGATGATGACTCACCCTACTACAGAATGGTTTAATCCATCACTGCAGTGTTAGCTGCGCAATGTGCATCAGTTTCTTTTAATGTAGCATTTACAAAGCTTTCAATAGGTTGCAAATAGAAACAAAAACAAGGTGTCACATCTTCTAGCACTAGCCATATAATTTTCTAACTTCTGTCCACATTGAGAAAGAAAATGTTGGCATGTGCCA
Organism: Pleurodeles waltl; assembly: GCF_031143425.1. NCBI lineage: Eukaryota > Metazoa > Chordata > Amphibia > Caudata > Salamandridae > Pleurodeles > Pleurodeles waltl. The sequence goes on from NC_090437.1 coordinate 838,342,421, forward strand.
ACTGTTACGACCGTGAAAGGTGGTTCAAACTTCATGTGGCTTCTATATTGGAATTTTACACCTGTTAAAATTTGACACTTATTAACTTTCAGTTTCAACTACAGTGACTGACTAAACCTAAGGTACATCATCAGTGACCCCCCCCCAAGAATTCTAAGCAAAACCTCTACTGTACCTACCCAGACTTTTCCCTGTACCTTACCCTGCTGCAACTAAGGGCCTGATTGAGAGAGTTTGGCTGAAGGCCTTTCTCTCTCACAAATGTGACGGACATCCTGTCCATCATATTACAAATTGCAAACTAAATCAGTCCCTAACTCAAGTTTCCCTTCTTTTTCCTTCACTTACTGCCAAGTGAATGTATTTGATGTAAATAATGTGTGTTTGATTGAGAGACCAGGAAGTAAAGTGGGATTAGTCCCATATTTATACTGTGCCGCATTTGTGTAATTTTTTTATGCAAATTCGGCACAAACCTAATTCCATATTTATATTTTGACGATAGACACGTCTAACGTCAAAATATAGGAGTTAGCACCATTTGTTGGATGAGAGAACCTACCTTGCGTCAATGAGATACAAGGTAGACGCTCCCATCCCAAAAATTGTGCTATCCCCTTAGCCCCACATTTATCCCCCATGGTAAAATGACGCACGGGTGGGAGGATGGGCTAAATAATGCTGCTAAGCTTGCTTAGCACTATTATTTAACGCCTGAGTCAAACCAGGTGTTAGGGGACCTGTGGACCCATTTCCATGGTTAAACACCATAGAATGGGTCCACAGATGCCCTCCCCGAGCCCCAGGAACAACCACAACCCCACCAGAGGGACACCAGAGGATGGGGGACCCCATCCCAGGCAACTCCAGGTAAGCATTTTTTCTATATTTTTTTGCCAATCGGGGCCCTAACTTGGGGCCCCCTGCATGGTACAGGATACAATGGCCATGCCCAGGGGACACTTGTCCCCTGTTCTGGTCATTGGGTTGGTGGGCATGACTTCTGACTTTCCTAAGACAGGAATCATGCTTTTGGTGGTTGTGCGCCAGGAAATGACGTTAGTCTGGTTAGAGGCATTTTTTTGCACTAACCAGGCTAATGTAATTTTCTGCCGCACAACACCCTCCGTCCCTTCTGACACCCCCTACCTGGCTAGCGTCTTTTTTGAAGAAGCTGCCCAAGTTTATCACCGGCTTGCACCATTCAATAAATATGGCGCCCGATTGGCATTGTGAAATGATGCAAGCCGGAGCTAAACTTTTGGCAGCAAAACTGCGTTAGCGCAGTTTTTCGACAAAATGTATCAATATGGGCCTAGGTGTCTGTGATTTAGACCCTCATTATGACATTGGCAGTAAATCCCACTTACCGCCACGGTGACGGACGCCAATTTATTGCGGAGGCGGCAGATATCCATTCACCGTATTATGACACACATACACCAATCCGACAGAATTCAGCCACACACACAAATCCGCCAGACCAAAAGTCAGTAATAAAGTGGCGGTATCAAAACCCACACCGTTACGCCAACAGAACAATGCCCACCACATTATGACCCACGAATCACCATGGCGGACATTAAACTGTGGTAAACCATTGGCAGTACATACCGCTGCCCTCACAATGGACACCCACAGACAAAACAACAACACATTGAACAATTCAAACAACAAACACCCAACACCCATACACACACCAAACCCACACACCAACACCACTATAAAACACACACCCACATTACCCACAACCCTTTACGATTACAATTCATTGGCACAAGACTGACACCAAGACCACTGACACAACTACATTTACACACCACATACTCCCATACATTCCTCCCCACTACACACACCCCAACACATTACCCAACACACCCTCACCAACACACCTCACATAACACCCATGGCACCACAAAGACACCTTCGTTTCATAGAGGAGGAGCAAAGGGTCATGGTGTAGGAAATTGTCAGGGTAGAGCCACAGCTATTTAGAGCAGAGGTGCAGCAGATATCTATAGCTAGGAAGATGGAGCTATGTCCGAGAATCGTGGACAGAGTAAATGCTGTGGGACAGCACCCAAGAATTAGGATTGACATCAGGAAGAGGTGAAACGACCTACAGAGGAAGGTACATTCCACAGCAGCAAGACACCAGCTCGCTATCCAGAGGACTGGAGGTGGACCCCTACCTCTTCCCCCACAACTCACAGCATGGGAGGAGCAAGTCTTGGCAATACTGCATCCTGAGGGCCTGGCCGGAGTTGGAGGAGGACTGGAATCTGGTAAGTCAACTCTCTACTACTATCACCCCCCTACCTGCATGCCATCACATTCCTTCACCCTCTGTCCCATCACTCCACTATATCCCACACACTCCACCCTCACATCTCACTAATCCCAATGCCACGCCCTGCATGCAGTACCAATACATGGGCACCCCTCACAGCCCTGCATGGACACTCATCACTAAAGCATGCACATCATAGAGAACTAACAATCCCACATTTCACTAACATACACAAGGGAAACCTGTCAGGGCAAATCCAACCATAGAGGGGAAGTCACAGATTTACAATATGCCAGACACAGCAACCATAACACATCATTTACATCCCAAAGGTACCCCAGCCAATGAGAGGAGGTGCCAGCACTATCCAGTCCCCCAACAGAAGAGGCCCACAGTGATGACAGCAACTCTGGTCTTCAGGATCTGGACGACCTACCTGGCCCATCAGGGACAATGGGACAGCCGGTTACCCAAAACCCAGTCACAGACCACCACAGAGCCTCCCCCATCAGGATCCAACACCACAGCACCCACCCAGCGTACCCACACCTCTGTCCCTAGGACAGGTCAATCAGCAGTGTGCCCACCTCTACAGGGACCCCAGGCCACACCTCGCACACAAGACAATCAGGGACCTGGGGTCAGTGGCAGTAGGCACCCGGTTCAGGGGACAGAGGCACAGGCCAACAGGGAAACTGGGAGGAGTGCTGTGTGCCAGCGGGATGACAGGCACAGGAAACTGACTCTCCAGGAGGCACTCTCCGAGATCCTGGAAACCTATCAACATTCCCAGGACACAATGTGACAGATCCTGGACAACGTGCAGGAGAACAGGCGGCTGCAGGACGGGGGAACAGGGAGGACTTGCAGGCCATCAACACCACCCTGATCTCCATAGCAGGGGTGCTGGCAGACATGGCCAACATTATGAGGAAGGCAGTCTCACACCAGCATGCCCCTGCCACTAGTTAGACATCTGAACAGCATTCCACCTCTGCTGCCGCTGGTGGCCAGGACGCCCCACCACAGGTCTCACAAGCCACCAACACCCATTCCCCTGTGGAAGGTGAACCACCCTGCAAACATTGCCTGCGATCCAGACAGAAGCCAGAGACACTTGCCAAGACCCCCGCCAGGAAATGAGGCTCTTCTGATTGTCACCCTGTGTCGCACTCAGTAACCCTGTCCACCTTGAACTGCCATTGTGCCCCTTCCTATGGCACCTTGGACAATGCACCTGTGCTACAAACAGTCTGGAACAATACCCTGGACTTTCCTCCATCATCACACTATCCCATTGCACTATCCCCCTATATGTTAGCACTTTAATAAACACCCCTTCACAAAAATCGATTTCAAGTATGTCATGTATATCAAATATGTATTGTTTGAAACAGGTACAAACATTGCAAATTAAATGTACATAGAATGAGCATAGATCAATGACCTAAAGCTGGCTGTAGTGATCACACTAGGAGTATATGCCAAGTCACCAACATCTGCAAAATGAATTGCCAGGGGGAACAGTAAGTGGGCATAGAGGTGGGAAATATCAGCATGCCATTGTCACACAGATTACAACCAAGGTCATTGAAATGTAAAGTTACACTGTCCTACCAGTGTGTCATTGGATGTATTGTCATATAAGTGATGTTCTGTTGTTCTCATCCTCTGCCTCTTCATCCTCACTGTTCACAGGATCTACTGCTGCCACAGGGACATTTCCAGTCCCCTCCTCCAGCAGAAAACGGACATGTCATCTGAGGGCCATGTTGTGCAACATGCAGCATGCCACTACTATCTGGCAGACCTTCTTGGGTGAGAAGCACCTGTTAGATGGAAGCAGCAGAACCTGGACTTCAGGAGGCCAAAGGTCCTTTTAATGATCCTTCTGGTTCTCCCATGTGCCTTATTATAATGTTCTTCTGGTCTTGTCCTCGCATTCCTCACACGGGTAACCAGAGTCACCTGCAAATATTGAGGGACAACATTAAGCCACACACTATCATATATGACCCACATCATGCCCATACAGCAGCATATTCGTCGTGGGAACCAGGGCTCATGTATTAGCCTTACCCTGTGCCTCTGTAGTGGGCCCATCACATTCAGAATGTTGCTATTCCTTAGGACAAAGGCATCATGCACTGACCCAGGGTACTTACCATTGATGTGGGAGATGTACTGGTCCACAAAGCACACCATCTGAACATTCATGGAGTGGAAACTTTTACGAGTCCTGAACACCTGTTCATTCTGGCATGGGGGCACAAATGCAATATGTGTCCCATCAATCGCCCCAATTATGTTGGGGATATGTCCCATTGCATAAAACTCGGCCTTCATTGGGGCCAAATCCTCAACCTGGGGGAAAACAACACAGCTGCACATGTGTTTAATCAGGGCAGACAACACTCTTGCCAGCATTATTGAAACCATTGGCTGTGACATTCCTGCTGCCAAGCCCACTGTCACTTGGAAAGAACCAGTTGCCAGGAAATGGAGTACAGATAGCACTTGCACAAGAGGGGGGATCATAGTGAGGTGACGGATAGCAGAAATCAGGTCAGGCTCCAATTGGGCATGTGAATGTGGCCCTGTCAAGTCTATAGGTGAGGATAATGTGCCTGTCCTCCAGTGTTGCCAAGTCCACCAGGGGTCTGAACACAGGGGTATGTCTCCATCTCCTATTCATCTGCAGCAGTAGGTGTCTAAGAGACAAAAGAGTGAGGAGCCAGTCACAAACTGAACAATGTAGCTACAACAGTAGTTTGCATTCTGTAAACACTTGTGATGGGTCAGTGTGATTTGTCCAGTATGTGCTAATATCTCTTGTGACGCAGCATTATTCCAGAGGCCTGCCCCCCTTTGAAATGGAGTCCGCCTGTCCTGTGTGAAGGGACAGATGGAAGTGAAGTAATTCCACTGACGTTGTGCGCCGTTGCGTGAGGCGGTCGGGAACCGCTGTACAACTCCTCATTGGTTAATATTGGGCCCTATGGTGTACAGTGGCCAATAGTGATCTACGCCATTGGTGACGGCATGCACCGCCGTGGACGTGACTGCCATTTTCTATCATATTCCTCACTTGCTACCTGACCTTCCATAGGAGAGGACCTGCACTGCATGTGCTGCTATGACCTGTGTCTGTAACCTACCATGGTGCGTTTGACCGGGGAAAGGGCCCCAGCCTTCAGTTTCCTCTCACAAAGGGCTGCATACCCCCTCTGTAGAGATTCTGTAGTCAGGGAAGAAAGGAAAGGGACCTTGTGATCTTTTAAGCTCCTTTTGAAGTCTCTCCACTGTAGGGGCACATTTAGGTACAAGTACTGGACCTCACACCCCAACAAATCAGTTCATTTTGGGGTCCTGAGGAGACTCTGCCAAGAAGAGGAGCTGCACTGCCAGGAGAGACTGTCACTTTAGTCTGTTGTGTTGGCACAACTTGCCGCGTAGGCTCTCATTATTCTAATGAGACTACTGGATTTTGAGCAGCAGAATCGTCCGTGGTGTGGGAGACTGAGTCTAACCCACTGCGGGTGACACCTGTCACTCTAATCCAGGTTTTGCTCCAGCTAACTAGCAGTGCCTCATCTCTACCAAAGGATAGTGATGATTGGGCAGAAGAGCGCATGGCACAGTAGGCTTCTCAGGGAAGCCGTTATCACTCAGGTCGCATCCGGTTCTCTCATTTACAATTCAGTCTCATATATAAACGACAAACAGAGGCAGTATATGTTTCAATAATAAGTTTAATAAAACAACTGCATCTTAGATAGCAAAGCGTGAGCTGCAATAACCAGGATGACACAACATGACAGTATTAAAATTGTGACGAGAAGAGTGAAGCATAAAAACAACGCTATCATATTGTCACTATGATTGATGGACTATTTCCTATCTAAGTTATAATTTGAGCACAGCATGTTAAGCTCTAGTTCTGCCTTTCAGGTTCTCCTGGGAAGACATCAACCCCCATACCTGAGCAAAGGCCTGTGGTCTGCGTTAACATCTGTAGCGAAGCATTCAGCAATCAACATACAGTCGTGGTTCCCTGGCTGGAATCTCCCTCTAACGTGTAAGGGACAAGGAAGGGTTTATATAGTAACACAGCTGATGTTCTGAGAAAATGTCCCTAAGTAAGGATGTGTATTTTCTACAAATGTTGGAGACTAAACTTCTACCACGTTCACCGGCAATGTACCGAACTGCAGCCTTGAATGAAGCACAGAGTGATCAAGAATGTCTTGTTTGAGAACAGAGTGCTGGCGTAGGCAAAAACAGTTAGATAGATGAAAATAAAACAAGACCGTAAAAATGGTTATTGCAATAATAATAATGCAAAGCTGAAAAAAATATATCTAGGTTAAAGTGCACAGCGGCCTAGTGTGTTAAAATAACGTGCATGGAGATATAACTAAAATGGCTACAGAACAAACTGTCATTTACTCCAGACATGGATTCCGAGACAGGTAGAGGCACAGGTTGGTCAAAGAACGAAAATTCAACCTTTTTAAAAGTGGCATTTTCAGACCTGCAATTAACTTTACTAAAATATGTATTTTTTATTTGTGAGTCCAGAGACACCAGACTCCAAATTCAATCTGCTCCCAATGGGAAATTGCACTTAAAGGGTGTTTTAAGGCAATCCCCATGTTACCTATGGGAGAGATAGGCCTTGTAGTAGTGAACAATTGAATTATTAGTTGTTCACTACGTGGACATGTTAAACTTAAAAGTACATGTCCAACCTTTTAAATACACTGCACCATGCCCTTGGGGTTTTCTAGGGCCTACCTTAGGGGTGACATTTGTAATAAAAAGGAATGTTTGGGCCTGACAATTGGGTGCATTTTCCAGATTGAAGTGGCAGGTTAAATCAACGCACATCCTCTGCAGTTGCAGGCCTGAGACATGCTACTGTGAGTTTCATAAACCCTGCTACAGGCCTACTAGCAACATTTAATTTACAGGCCCTGGGCACATAGAGTGCACTTTGCTAGGGACTAACAAGTAAATTAAATATGCCAATTGGGCATAGGCCAATGTTACTATGTTTTGAGTACAGACATCCACACTTTAGCACTGGTTAGCAGTTGTAAAGTGCCCAGAATCCTAAAACCAGCAAAAAAGAAGTCTGAAAACAGGAGGTCAGAGGGCAAAAAGTTAGGTACAACACAACAAGGATGCCAGGTCTAACAGGTGGGACGCCCTTGGACTCCATCAACATCTTCCGCAGCTGTGTGCAGTAACTCACTGGGGTCTCCTATAGGGGGATCTCTGCCCACAGCTTAAATGCAGACCAGGTTGCTGCCTGCACAGTGAAAGACCATAAGGCAGCTTAAAAAAAAAAACACTTTTCACTAATGTGCAACCTCCAGTGCAAGTGCAAATTCACAACTTCACTGGGGATGGCATATTAACTGTAGAATGGTGCATTTTCCTGGTTTGTGCCAGGTGCACTCACTCAAAGGTGCACTGCTGCGCAAACAGGCACAATGTCCTTACATATATTCTGGGTCCTGGTTGCGAGCAGAGAAAGAGGAAATAGTGCGATAAATCTTATACTTTTTATTGCTATCAAAAGCCAGGGCAGTAACTGAGCAAATAGAATTCTCAGAGCGACTTCCCATTACCTGTCACTGATAAATAGGAACCTGATCATGCATATTTTCAATTCCAACATGTCGTATGCATGACTTTTATGTGAAGATCTAGGGAAATCTGGTAAACAGGGGCACATGGGCAAGCTTTATTGAAGACATTGGCCCTCATTTCGACCTCAGGAACCGCCGTGCTGAAGACCGCCAGTGCAGGCGGTTTTCCGCATGGCGTATTATGACTGCTGGCAGCCCTCTGTCCTTTTTCGGACGGAGAGCCGCCAGCAGCCATACTGGCGGTCGGCGGGGAAGTGGAGGTTGCTCCACCTCCACCGCCCCGTCATCAGAACACCGCCCATCGAATCACGTCCCATGATTCAGTGTGGCGGTGTTCTGGTGATGGGGATCTGGGGGTGGAGCAGCCCCCATGGATCCCGTCCCTCCCGGAGGATCAACAGACAAGGTAAGTTGTTTGTCCGTTAGGGGAGTGGGGTGGGGAGGTGTTGTGTGTTGTGTGCATGCATGGGGGTGTGCGTACGAGTATGTAGAGGGGGTGTGTGAGTGCGTGTATGCATGCGGGGGTGTGTTGTGTGTATGGGAAATGTGTGCGGGTCGGTCTGTGTGCATGTCTGTGTGTATGTGTGCGGGTATGTGTTGTTGCAGTGTATGTGTGCGTGTAGGGGTGTGTGTCTGTACATGTTGGGGGTTGGGGTGGGGAGGGTGTCCTGCCACCTTTGGGGGGTGGCAGGGGAGAAAGGGGTGTGGGGGGAGGACTCAGGGTGGGGGAGGGTTGTGGGGGAGACCCCTATTAGTGCCAGGGAAGGAATTACCTGGCACTGATAGTGGCTACCGCCATGGATTTTGTGGCGGTTCCAAACCACCTGGAATCCATGGCGGTATGCAGGGTCGTGATACCGCCGGAAGTCTGGTGACGGCCGCCGGGCTGGAGACAGAAGTCTTCAGCCCAGCGGTCGCAGTGGAGAAGTGGCGGATGACGCATGGTCATAATTCCATTTTTGTTTCCGCCGGCCTGTTGCCGGTATTACCGCCACTTCTCCCCAGTCCGCCAGGGTTATAATGAGGGCCGTAGTGTGGGCAAATACACGTTGTTCTAATTCAAGAAAAAAAAATACAGTATATGGTGTGGATGATAATGAGTTTTACCCTTTTTAATTTTAATTATAAGCGAAAGGCTTTGTAGGCCTGATCCAGGTCTGGTGGAGTGCACGTAGTTTATGAAAAAGAGAATGAAACTACGCCTATGGTGCCCCTCATACATATTGTAAAGTGAATGCTGGCATCATTTTTGGATAATATACACAAATTATCGAAATTAGAATTACAAAGATGTGTTAATAGCTCCCTACATAAAAACAACAGAACTTAACGTTACACAACATATTGTTCTTAACCCCTGGTAGATCACTAGCTACAATGTCCCAACGTGTTCTTTCTTGGTTCAGTGCTGGAATTGTGAACCTGAGAACAGAGACATGAGAAATATTTTCCACTGTCAATAGCTAAGGGCTGGTTACCCCACTCTTTTTTCCCATACTCAGTATCAAGCTAAAGATGGCTGGCTCCTCAGCTAGGTTACACATAATTAAACACTGATCCTATTTCGTTTCTCTATTTCTTTTACTCAAGTAGCTGTGGATTGGTAGATTGTTGACCAATGTGTCATTACTAGTCCAAAGCAGACGATTCAATGTACATTTTACTAGTTTTATATAGGAACATTTGTCTTAAATTTTTATTTCCTTGTCCTATTAATCCAGGCGGCTGTGTCTTTTTTTAAAATACGTTTTGCACCTTAAACTAATTTTACCAATTAACTCCTGCTTAGGATCATTGTTACATTTCAGAGTTTGAGCATTTGCCCATTTATATTTATTTCAAATGCAATGTGTTATTTGAGGTAGCTATAGGTTTAGTGTTAGTATGATGCATGTTACGCTATTCACTCTCACGTACTAATACCCACAATTAATATGTAAATTAAATAATGAACATATAAAACAATTTTCGGATTTGCTGGCGCTGCATTCAGCGTTTCACAAACTGTTACGGGATCCATGGTCTTAAACTCAGATGGAGAATTCTTCAACAGGTCTAATGCAGCAGCCGATCAGACTGTCGAATTGTGCTTGCAGTAATGTAAATTGCTTACTAATGTAAAACCATAGCTCGTGTTCTTAATAAAAAATGAGACTTTCGTTCATATGAGGCAGGTCAATCGTCGCTATAAGCGGCACAATCAACTCGTTCTTTCATCTTCCCAAGCTAGGCAGACTAGAGCCTTTTATTTCGGATATCATCTAAGTGAGGTTTTACAAAAGCCTTTGAGTGCCAGAGTGCTTTTGAAAACCCACTAAATATTTGTTTTCATCCTTGCCACTTTCTGCTACATTGTGAGCGCACAGTGCATTCAATGCAAACACCCACTCTATGAACTCCTCTTCGCTTCCTGCAAGAGAAGGTAGCATTTGTCGGGACAATTTATGTCGATGCTACAGATAGGAAGCTGATACAAATTCACTATTTATAATAAAAAAAAAGGGCTCAAGTAAACCTTTTCAATGAGTATCTAGTTGTGTAGTGGGCCCACATAGAAAATAAAATGTTTATTTTTCAATCAAAAATAATTATTCAATAACCTTTATAAACGACATCTCGAAAAATATATGCCACGGGGGCTGCTATTTTACTTAAAGTGATAAATAGCAAGGTTGTAATTGTCATTATTGAAAGCATAACAAATGCTTTTAATGAAATGTGCATTGTATAAAGATGAATGGAAGTGATGAGCTTCTTGCTATTTTCATTACTAGTAATTATGTGCACAGTAATGACTATGACTATAATAGTCATGGTACCCTTAGAACAGGCAGGGTTTACTTTCAGTAACCCTTTCATACACAATAACTGGTATTATTTAAGGTTAGTATTTTTCTATTGTTAAGCCCTTCTTGTGCAGATTACATTCTTGCAGAAGAACACTCCTCTGCCAGACCTGTCTCCCAGTCATTACAGTAATGAATCCATTTAAAGGCTGATGTGTTTAGAACTAAATTAATTCAATTTCATTGTGAAGGGTAGGAATTCACTGACTTGTAATTGTGACATGTCAATGGGAAAGCAATTTCAAAGTGTTACCAAGGAGTAGTGGCCCATGAATTCCAAGTGGCGTGTGCTTCCCTAGAATCTCCCAACCTAGTGTCACTTAACACATTTATACCCTTTTGACTTACACTAATGTAAAGTAATCTAACAGCAAAATAAAATGTAATTGTCAATTGAGGGTTCAATCTATCTCATGTTGGTAGTGAATACTGACGCAAGATAAGATCAATGGTGATATTATAAAAACACGTTTTACATATTCTTCATGTACTTGGAACCTTAACGTCCTTGATTTGAGATTGATCGATCTTATCAGAAAGAGGCTTAGATGTGCTGTGAAAACCTATTTTGGTGGAATGTTAATTAATGTCTGTTACTTTTCCAAAAAACTTCACTAGCTTTGTCATTTCAAATTATACTCAGGTAAGGTATTGATAGATAGCTTTATAGAATCAGCATTGTCAAGCAGTAATGGAGTGCTGGTATAAACGTCTCTCAATGACTTAATAAAACTGTGCCATGAGCTCGACAGTCTTGTGATTCAATTGAAGACGCTCTGTCCTTTTCTTCTCCATTTTTACATATACGTGGTAGGGTGAACTAACATTTTTGATAATCGGGGGTTTAGGAGATATTACATTTCTTTCGGAATGGTACACAGACAGCATAGTAGAGAGCCGAACCTGGGATCTACTTAGCTCTAAAGGTGCTTTTTATGACCCGGTTTGCATTGCTCTTGCGCCGTGCAACCTGGTGCAAGAGCGACACAAACCTTAAGTCAGATTTCTGAAACCTCGTAAAGCCACTTTGAGTGGCTTTAAAAGGCTTAAAAAATCTGGAGCAATGTAATGCAGTGCAAACTGCTGAGTAGCACTACTCTGCGCCAGGGAGGCTTTACTTGGGCATTGAGTAGGTGTTCTCATGTAATGCCTGTGGTTTTTGACACATTTCTCGTTTCACCAAACCTGTTAAGCCTGGGAATGTGCAAAAAGTATGCCACTCCAGGAGAGGCATAACAATGGGAAATATCTTTATTTCTCCTCATTTTTCCTCTTTCGATGTGTGCTGCATTCTGCAGCACAGAACATATAGCAAGAGAAAAAAGCCTCTCAGGATTATTTGTGCGCAGGAAAACAATCCCGCATATAACACAGTCACCGCTGCACTCTTGTGCAAAGGAGCCTGCATTGGCGCTAGGCCAACAAAATGGTGCCAGACCAAAGGAAAAGGACAGGAATTAAATAAATATGTCTTATTGCTGCCTTATCCTTGTCACATAGTTGCTGTGCTGCACTGCATGAGCTTGTTTATTACATATTTTCCTAAAGCTGCGGGTGTCAAGATACCAGTCCGGGTTAATAGAAAGCCCATTGTGAGGGAAGATAAGAAAGCCTGGAGAAACATTTTATCAAGGACAGAGGTAATATCCTGAATTGGTACCAGTAACTTTTCTGAAATTCCAAAGCACAAGAGTTCACCAAGGTCAAGTACTGAAGACTTCAGAAGTCTAAAGTGTCAATTAAAAATTGTGATTTGCCATTTTGTTTTTGAACTGGAAGTTTTCGGCTGTGATGTCACCTTTGGAAGAATAAAGACTTAAGTGTGGTTTAGCTAGTGGTATTATTGAGATTCCCCTTGTCCTTTGCTGAGGGTAGCCCTTTCTGAGGTATAGATGCAGCACATGTTTTTCCTTATTGTCTTCATCATCGGTATTTATTTGGTGGTATTGTATATGCTGATTAAATTCAATATTGTGCAATGCTTTAATTCTCCTTTGGTGATTCTGTTCATCTATACTATGGTTTAGAGACTCATATGTAAGTTTCACTGTGGGCCTGAAATAAAGACCTTCAAACTTTATTTGGTTTCTGAGATGTAATGTGTGGCCACAGGTTGCACTGTAATTTGTAGAGGGAAATGTGACATATGTCTTCTCACCACTCAGAACAGAGAGAGGAAAGATTCATGAGACCTCAGGTGTGGAATTCAACATGTCAGTGTCTCAATTAAGTGCATACAATTCATACAATTATATTACTGACTTGAGCAACATTTATTGAAAGTACATTTTAAATATTAAACATTTGAGAATAGCCCTATGCCCTGATGACATTGCCATGGGTTATGCAAAATTAATATATAAGTGAGGCTTTTGAAGAGCACAGATGTGCTCTTAAACTGCATGGTTAAGTGATGTAAAGCATTGGGCTATTGTTAACACAATTTGGTCAAATAGTGAAGCCCAGATTTGAATCTGGTATTGCAATATATACACTTCTGACAAATCAAACTGACACTTTATACACATGTACTTTTTAGACTTTTTGTATAGAATGTTTCCCCAGAAACTGATAAACAAACACAAAATTACAGCACATGCGTCTCTGAAAGTATGTGCACTTTGCAAGCATCTCTTTGAAGAGCTGTAACCTAAGGAGAGAAATCTGCATGGTCTCTGGGACCTCTTGGTTTTAGCTAATTATGTAATTGCGGCAGTTGAGGTGTCTCTCCAAAAGTTGTTCTTTTTCTCAAGTGAGGCAAGCCAGCAGGAAAATTGATGTAAAATGGCATATTCTGCTTTTGCTTTACTCTGCTGGCTCACCTGGCAGAAGTTTAGGAAAAGTGCAACACCTCAATGACCCTACTTAACTTATTAACAAACAGATCGCAGAGACTCCAGAGGATGATATAGAGCTTCAACTAGACTTGGGTGATGTGCATCAGGGCTTCAGGGAGACTTGTTCTCTCAGCAACCGTTTATTCTTCAATTTTCACTTCAAAATCCAGGGTGTGGGGTGAATGTTGTTCCTTGGAACCTCCCTCCACTCCAAAGGCTAGAGGAGATAAACCCCACATTTCATAGACCTATATTGATAATCCATGATTTGTATAAGGGTGTAATCCAGTTCCTTCTAGTCTGTACATACCATCAGCAAATACCACTGCCAAAGTTAATAGGTCTTACTATTCAAGGAATGTTCTCAATTTTCTAAACAATTACCAACATTGCAGCAGTAAAATATTGCATCAATTGTACGTAACGTTGTTTCACAAGCCATTAGTAGATTAGGATTTGAAGCAAATCATAATTTAAGTTGAGGTATGTTTACAATCCAGTAGTAATTTAAAATATTATATTCAATTAAATGGAGTGGGGCGTAGAAGAGGATGCTACATTGCTGCATTTGCTAGCAGGAGATCCGGGCACTGCCCTGTGCTTACTCATGTTTTTTGTAACTACAGGACAGATTAAAGGTGTTCATGGGTAGGCAAATGCCTCTGACGAAGGGCATTGAATGTTCATTTAGGTCGTAGGTAAAAAACATGGGGAGATGATGTTGGATGGTATATATGTGTCTGGAGTTAACAGGGCAGAAGTAGAGCTGTCACTATGTTTATTTCAATACTGAAATGACACCAAGAACTTTAAAGAATAATTTGAGCCTGTGTTTGCAGATGGGGCCCACCAGCAGTAATTTCTGTGGACTGGCCTCTTATTTTTGCTCTCCAGACTTTCCAGCAGAGCAAGAGAGGGAAAACACACAAAAGCAAAGGAAGAGAAAATCAAAAACGCTAAGACAAAGGGAGAAAGCAGGGAACTATACGAATAAGATAAAGGGGCAGGCAGTTTCTGGTGGAGGATAAAAGAAGTAGGAGGTGAAATCATGACTACGCAGCCTTGGTATTTCGCTTCCGACATTCAATGGCATCACCTACATCTTCTGGGCTGTTTTCATCACAAGAGTGAGTTATGTTTCCCAAAGCACCTGGATTCTGTGCCAAGTCAAGGTAAAGGATTACTAAAATAATGTATCTACGGGTTAACTGAATGGTGTGAGGATAATTGCCAGCAGTAATGGCAAAAACCTTGGTACCTGAAAACAAATGAAAGGAAGGATTCTGTGAGGAACTCTAGCTTGCAGTGAAAGCAACAATCCCTAACAAAATTGACATTATTCATATAGTGTTCGTATCAATCAAAGTGTAAACAAGTCTGTGGCATTTAGCAGCACAACATGCAAGTTCGAAGACTGCATGCATGCTTAATAGAGCAAATAGAAATGGATTAAAAATAGGTGCATGTGCTAATTAAGACTCTACAATAGCCCTATGCCCACCTCGGAATATAGAGGCAGTTGCAGCTAGTTATCTATCATAAATCCGTTCCACTAACTGTACTGAGTCAGCAAGCACATCTTATTACACAAAGATGTTGGGTTTCTTCCCCACAAAAAAAATAAAAAATGAGTAATATATATATATATATATATATATTTTTTTAAAGATGTTTTTTATTGACTCAAATAGAAGAACATAAACTTAACATTGCCAGGACAGAGATATGCAGTTGTGAATATATATGCATAAAGAATATTGTACTTATAAATGCATATTAAACATGTAAATGAATTAGGCATATACAGCAATATAGTATTAAAGACTCCAAGTTTGAATAAAGAAAGAAGAAAGAGAAAGGGAGAGGGAGAAGAGCTATAT
This sequence comes from Pleurodeles waltl, assembly GCF_031143425.1. Taxonomy (NCBI): domain Eukaryota; kingdom Metazoa; phylum Chordata; class Amphibia; order Caudata; family Salamandridae; genus Pleurodeles; species Pleurodeles waltl. The sequence continues at coordinate 838,357,931 of NC_090437.1, forward strand.
GGACAGAAAAGGGAATCAAGTGATAGCCATGTGGAGAGAGAGGTAATAGACATTAGTTACAGTGAATGTAAGATGAAATAAGTATATATGAGAAGAAAAACAAGAAATATTTTGACATTTTTAAAAAGAAGGAGAAAAATCAATTTCCTAAGAAGTGCTAGAGAGATAGTTACTTAATGGCAACCATAGCTGATGACGTTTGAAGAAAGTTCCTGTTGAATCAAGCTTCTAGCTGTCAAGTCTATGATGATATCATATTCCACCACTGTGTGAGAGTAATGTTCTCTGAAGATTTCCAGTTAGAAGTAGTAATAGAGATTGCAATAGAAAGCAAAAGGTCCACCAAATTTCCAAGAGACCTGAATGAATTTCAGTTATCGTGTATGCCACCCAAAAACAGTAATTCCTATGACATTGGTAAGGAGATCTGAGCTATTGCTGAAATGCGAGACCATATTGAGGACCAAAAAGTAGATAAGGATGGACAAGAAAAAAAAAAGTGAAAGTCAATACCCTGCTGAGTGTGGCAGCGCCAACAATTGACATTTTGTGCAAGTTTGAGTTTGTAAAGGCGTACAGGAATGTAGAAAAGTTTATTATAAAAAAATATATAGGGTCTGAGTGAGGGTTGCAGTGCGTGCAGTGGAATGTATCTTATACCATATTCTGTCCCATAAAAAAGTTGGCCAAACAACACCAAGATCTGATTCCCACAATGTCTCAATAGGTGATTTAAGTCTAGGTGAAAAAGATGTTCTTAAAAGTTTATAAATTCCAGCTGCCCTAGGATAATTAGAAGTTACGATCAGGTATGGAGATGATGCAAGAGAAGAATAAATATGATGTATAAGTTTATTGAGGGCCTCTTGGACCAGAGTAGAAAGAATGATATACTGGGATTTCATGCGAATAGGGAGATTATAAATTGCTGGGAGAGTAGTTAAAGGGATGAGTGAGTCTTTATAATATAATTGGGAAATGAGAAGAATACCTTTAGTCATCCAAGCCTTCCAACCCAAGGTTTTACCTTGTTTCCTAAGAGAACAATTGTGCCAAATAGGACTGTTAAAGAATTGATTAATGGGGATAAGATGTGAAATAAAAAAAGGTTTCAGTAAGTTGACTGAATGTGAGATAGTGCTGGGCAACCAGAATTTTGGGGGGTTAGACATAAACATAATGTGTTTATGGGAAAAGGGAGAAATAAATGTTTCTTCCAAAGAGAACCAAAGTTTTTGAGGGGCATCATTGAGTGTAGATAAATAGGGTGTATTTGCTTAATGCCAAAATATTTGTGATAAGTTAAAAAGTCAGGAATATTAACTCCACCTTGTACTTTAGGAAGTTTTAATTCCGAGAGAGAGATTCGGGATTGTTTACCATTCCATAGGAACTTGGATAGAATTTTATCAATTGAACTAAAAAAATAGTTTAGGTATCTTAATAGGAAGCATCATAAGGAAAAAGTTAATGATAAGGAGAAGCATCATCTTCATGGTGTCCAAGCGGCCCCACCATGTGAGATATAACGGAGATCATTTCTGTGTGAGATCTACAACCTTTGCAGATAAGATTTCTAAATTAGTCTTCAATGTATCCTTGAGAGTAGTGCAGTACCATACCCCCAGGCACTTAATCTTAGAAGAATTCCAAGATAATCCTGCATCAAGGAATACAGAGCCAGTGCAATGAGTATTAAGTGCTAAGACCACTGTTTTGTCTATATTAAGTTTATAGCCAAATACATCAGAATATAAGTTGAGCTCATGCAGGAATGCAGGAAGAGGAGTGTCAGAGTAAGACATGAACAAAAGAATATCATCAGCAAATGCGATACATTTGATGTGTGCATTATTGATTTGAAACCCCGTAAATTGTTCAGATGTTTTTAATTGGTATAGAAAAGGTTTGAGAGCCAAAATAAATAGTAAAGGAGATAATGGGCATGTCTGACGAGTACCTCTTTTAAGAGGGAAAAAAGGAGATCGGATACCATTTGTTATAACCAAGAAACATGGTGAGGAATAAAGAATGGATATAAACTGTCGTAATTTAGTACCTAGTCCATGCCATTCCAATGCCTTTGACAAGAAACCCCAGTAGAGCCTATTGAATGCCTTTTCCGCATCCAATGATAAAGCTGCCAGAGGAATCTTAAGTTTAGATGCCTTGTTAATAATATTTTTAAAAAGTACAGGAATTATCTGCTATATTTCTATTAGGAATAAAACCAGATTGATGAGAATCAATAAGGTCAGGTATATATGGGATTAAATGGAAAGCTAAAACTTTGGCATAGAGTTTGCAATCAGTATTAATTAAAGATATGGTTCTATAATTTTTACATTCACTCGCATCCTGATTTTTTGGGGGAATAAGACAAACCATGGCCTCCGTAAATGAGCCAGATGTAGAACCTGACATTATAAAGTGATTAAGTAATTGAAAGAGTTTGGGGAAGAGAGACTTAGCAAACTGAATAAAGAATTCTACTGTGAAGCCATCTGGGCCTGGAGCCTTACCCTTGGGGAGAGATTGTAAAGCTGTATATAGTTTGGTAAGTTGTAGGGGTTGGTCTAAAGATGAGAGGTCAATCTGCAATGGGTCTCTTGGTCTGAGATTAGAGAAATATTGGTTGAGAGATTCAACTGTTGGTGTGTGTTCTGGAGTGTACAGGTCCTTAGAGTAAGAAGCGAAACACAATGCTATATCTTCATCTCTAAAGTGTTTAACACCATTGTTATCTGTGATAGATTTAATAGTTGTTTTTTCTTTTCTTTGTTTCAAATATCGAGCTAGAAGAGAACCAGCTTTATTGTTACCATCATAATATCTGGCATTTATTTTCAGGAGGGTACCGCATGCTTGTTCAGTGGTATATTGGTTAAACTCCATTTTAGCTGAGACTAGTGCTTCAAGATGTGATTTAATAGTTTTGTGAGTATAGTATTCATGTTCTAGGGACTTTATATTTTTAAGGATGGAAGTCGATTTTTGTTGAGCAGACTTTGTTTTTGAGTGAGCGTAACTTCTGATGAAACCCCTAGAGGCTGCTTTGAATGCATCCCACACAAAATGAAATGATAGTTGACCACTATCATTGATGTGGAAGTATTCTTCTATAAACTGACTGTAGGAAGCGATAAAAGTAGCATCTGAAAGTAGAGAGCTTTTAAACCTCCATGAAGATGTTTTAGAACAATTGAGAAAAAGATCAAGGTCACTATTCACAGGTGCGTGATCTGAGATCAAAATAGCACCGATTTCAGAGTTGACCATATGTTGCAATAAACCTTTACTCAGAAAGATATAATCAAGCCTAGAATGGGAATGGTGGGTAGGAGAATAAAAAGAGTATTCCAAGAGGTCGGGATTGCATATTCTCCAGGAATCAGAGAGAGAATGCTGTAAAATAAAGTTTTAAAAAGCTTTGTGGGAGGCATTTGGAACAAAACTTGACGTGGAAGGTCTGTCCAAAAATGGATTGAGAATTTGGTTGCAGTCACCACCTATTAGTAAATTGTTTGAGGAATGTTCAGAGACAATATGTGAAAGATTATTCCAATAATTTGGATCTGGATGTGTGGGGCCATATATATTTATTTAGGATGGTAAGAGAAATATTGTCAATTGTAAATGTAACAATTACCCAACGACCTTCTGTATCCTGATGTTGTGAAATTATGGTAGGTTTGAGAGATTTATGACAGAATATAATTACCCCATTTTTGTTTGTGGTGGAAGAGGAGTAGAAAATGTCCCCCACCCATTGTTTTTTAAGCTTAATTGCCTCAGAGTCGTTGAGGTGAGTCTCTTGTAACAAAGCAATGTGGCATTTCAAACGAGCTAGGTGAGATAAGACACGCTGACGTTTAATGGGGTGTTTAAGCCCCATAACATTCCAAGAAACAATTCTAAGTTGCATAACAAGAAGTATTAATAAACAACTGCTGTAACAAGGAAAAAAATAGGCATATCAATTTTGCAAAAGCAAAGAAATGGGAAAGAAACAAGATAGTAAAGAAAAAGAAAAGGAGGAAGTTGACCTCCAGAAGTTGTATATACATGGATGTAGCAATACAGGGATGAAAGTCCACGAAAGCTAAAGAAGACAAGATAGAAAGTGAATACCCCAAAAGGTATAGGGACAGCGGAGAACCTGAAAAGACAGGCAAGAGTGGCTTCAGCACAAGAAAAGTGATATTAGATAATAAAACATATGAAGGCGAGTTTCATGGAAGAAAAAAACATACAAACGAAAAATGTACCATTCAGGAGACCAAATAACATAATAACTACAGTAAAGGAGTGTGACATGAAGAATAATAAAAATCAAACCTTACCAGTGGAACGTGTAGGAGAACAATTTGGATGGTGAGAAAGGGATACAGTTGGGAAAGGATCATGAGGAGTGCACAAAGAACACTATCCCAAAAAACAAAAGAAAAGAAAAAGATGCAGAGAAGGAAAACCATGGATATAAATACTAAACATAACCATTACTATTAAACTGTCCAGAAAAAAAAAAGAAAGGACATTAAAGACAAATTAAATTATATCTTCAAGTAATTGCAGATGCTCCTAGTTCCATTGCTTCAGTTTTGTGTTGGTTAATAAAAGTTTGTAATGCCGAAGATTCCTTGAAAGAGTAAGATTTGTCCTTGAATGTAATTTTGAAAAGGCATGGGAGAAGAATACCATATCGAAAATTCAAGGATTTGAGTTGTGGACGTAAGTCCAAAAACTGTTTGCGACGTGCAGCTGTAGCAGGAGAGAAGTCTTGTGTGAAAAACACTTTGGGCCTGATTACAACTTTGGAGGAGGTGTTAATCCATTCCAAATGTGACGGATATACCACCAGCTGTATTACGAGTTCCATAGGATATAATGGACTCATAATACGGCTGGTGGTATATCCGTCACTTTACCGTCACTTTTGGGACAGATTAACACCTCCTCCAAAGTTGTAATCAGGCCCTTTATGACCTGACCATAGCAAAGAGTACATCTTTTTGGCTTCCAAGAGTATTTGCATCAAGTCAGTAAATTGGAGAAAGAGAATAATAATGCCTCTAGGATGTGCACGAGGGCCAGTTGAAGTCTGTGGACCTAAACGATGTGCCCGTTGGATAGAGAGGGGAGAGGTAGAAGGCAAGCGAAAAAATTGAAGGTATTGCTGTTTGAAGGAATGCAATCATGTTAGAGCCTTCCAAACCTTCTGGAATCCCAAAAAGGCGAAGATTATTTCTCCTATTTCTATTTTCTACGTTTTCAGTAAGCCTTTTAAGTTAAGCTATGTCCTTGGAGATCTGAGGATTGACAGTGTTACAATCTTCAAGGTTAATGACTCTCTGTTCCAGAGTACAAATTTGTTGTTCGTGTTGGGACCATTGCTCCTCAATACGTTGCAAAGAGGCATTAGTGTCCATCATAAAGGGCTTTAATGCACGCAATTCCTCCATGACATCATCGAGACTAAGATGTGTAGGTGATTTTGAGGGAGAATCAAGGTCTTTTTTGGGCACTTGATGGAGGAGGAGTTAGATGTTTTTTTCGCAATTGCGCCAACAGCAAGCAAGAGATAAAGAGACGCTATCCTTTAAAAAGCCTGTAGCACTATCCATTGTTAAAGCTGATGGTAGAGAAAATTTAGTTATATGTGTGTGCACCACTCGTAGAGGATTATTAGACTTGGAGGAAGAGGATGACTGGCTGCTCTGAGAATTATGTGGTCTCCCCATAAAAGCCAGCAGCAATTTGGTAATAGGAAGCCAGAAATGTGAGGTGATGATGAAATTATATTACGATGAGAAGCTGCTCCGAGAAGTTTCCAACAACAGAGCAAAATATATAAAAAAATATATGAATAGAAAATCCTAAATTATTCTCTCAGAACAAGCATGGCAGAATACCACAATAGCAACTCACTATACTGCAGATAGTCAAACAATTGATGACTAGCTTTAAGGGAACCTTCTGAAAAGGAAAAATCCCCTCCATCAAAGGAAAGCATTTACCATGTTATGAAGATCAATTTGAAAGAGCTCCTTGACAACAAGAGCTGCCAGTGAATACTGAAAGTTGAAAACCTCAGCTAAATGTGTTTGAAGGGAGAGGTCAAAAGTTCAGCTGGCTGTCAGAAGGTAATAAATATTCCATTGAAGAGGAAATTAGATTTGTAGAATGACATCCAGGCAAGCAGTTAAAAGTCAAATAGAAACATCTCTGTGAAAGTTTAGGTTTGTGCAGAGGCTTATGGAGTGAAATACAAAGGAAGCAGATAAATAATTACCTCAGGCCCTCACATGAAGGCTCTGAAATGACTTCAAAACTCATGTCTCTGTAAGATAAAGGCATATTTATGCAGTGGCAGAGCTCCAGTGCTCAAAAGTGCTGGAGAAATTATTCATTTTGATGTGAAAACATTTCCTTCCTTCCAGGAAGTGCTGAAGCCTCACAGAGCTCTAAAGAGCAGCTGCCATATTGCGTGACCTCCAGCCATGTCCCAATATAATTCATTTAAAGCACACTTTCCACATAAATCTACTACAAAGTCACAGATTTGAAAGGGGGCTCAATCAATATTCCAATGCTTTATCATGCTCCTGATCCTTCCTGGCAGAATTGAGGGCCTGATTCACATATGTAAACTTACACCAATGCTGAAACTGTGCACATAAAAAGACCTATCTTTTTATGTGCAGTTGGAGAGACTTTGCACTCTTAAAGATACTACTTGTAAACCTCTTTGTAAATTGCAAACTATCTGTAAACTTACAAGAAAGCATAAGTTTACCTTCGTGAATCAGACCCTGATTATTCACCCAAGGAGATGTTGAAAACATTGTTAAAAATTGTGCATTTTTCAGTGCACTCTTAATATAACAATTGGAAAAGTTGATATGGGAAGTTCATAAAATGGAGTTTCTAGTGATCTATCTTTTTTCATTGCATCTATCTTCGCTTTCACATTTCACTTCCTTTAATTTTTCTGTTCCTTTCTTTTGAAGTAGATTCTTAGCATTATGGCTGACAATCTCTTTGAAAGGGGTATGATGGAAAAAATATGCAACTCTTGCAATCAGAGGCAATACACAATATAGCTAGACTGATTTCACAGGGTCAAACAGGAGTAAATACATTGAGGTTGCAGAGACATGACAGGCCCAGACAGGAGTCAGTTTACACTAATCTTACAAGCTAAGGCCTCAGCAGAAGTGAGTGCCAATGAGATAACAGATTTATATGCACTGTATTTCAAAACTTGTTAGTGTAGGACAATGTGTACATTTATCAATTTCATGAAAAAAGATGTTTTGTACATGTTTGGTGGCCAATAGTCATTTTGCCATTTTCACCACTTACTTACATGTACTATTATCACATATGGATGGCGTCTGTCTTGAATCCCATGAATCACCATCTCATTCATGAATGACTACAAAACACCAAGAAATATTGTTGTGCCTCAGCCAGCATTTTCATCCATCCCACAATGAATGAGTACCGAAATAGATGCCTACATTACAGGAGGACGCCAACATTTACCATTGCACCACAGTATTATACCAGGGATGGACACTATCATGATGAGGAAAGCTAAGAACATGTCAAAAATTACCACCATTGAGTCAGGACCAACATTAGTATCCGAATGTATGGTTTAAGCTAGAAAACCTCCAAAAGAAGTAATTTTCATGATGCTTTTGTATGTAAAAAATACTCTTGGGGCAGTTTAATTATCAATATTTCCATTAAGCATATGCCTGGAAAGATTTGTATCATTTTGAATATACCACAACCCTCGTTAGTTGATCAATTCAAGCATTTACTTATATATATATATATTTATATATATATATATATTTTTTTTTACCGAAAAACCAAAAAAGAACCAATTGGAATGAGATAGTATTCCAGAAGTCACATTTTCAGGCTTCTACACAAATGGCAATATGAAGAAACATATTTTTTCAGCTCCCATGCCAGCGCACTTAGCCACAGCATTTGAATGCCAGTAAAACATGGCTAATCGCCGTGTAGCTTTCGATCAAAGCTTCAACATCACTTTTTAGATTTAGAAGTGCTCTAATGTCATCAATATTCACACTGTACTCGAATGAATATAATAAGACAGTATAAACACATCTGAGTACAAAGTATACCCTGTGGTACAATGCTGACCAACAAAAAGGACATATCCTCTTTTTAATAGTACCGCATATTATAAAAAATAAAACCTTTTTTTGTAGGTGAACACACACAATTAAAATGCAAGCTGTGGGCACAACAAATTCAGAATACAAGAAAGAAAACAGTTCTGGATGCTAGAACTGTGAACGCACACGAGCAACAGTAAAATAAAGCATCTTTTTCTGTCTCTCTCTTCCTATCTCTCACTTTCTCTCTCTTTCTCGTCGCCTCTCCCCTCTCTTTCTCTCCTTCTCTTTGTCTCACGCACACACACAAAAACATCCAGATACACTGACTCCATAAAGGAATTGATTGACCTTGCATTACAAAAGATCGAAAGAGATGGTCATATGAGAATCATGATGCCACAAACAAACCTGAAACAACATGTTAAGAGAATGTTTTTTGAAGCATGTCTTATTTCGTATTTGTGATTAGCCCAGCATGCTGAATTCATTGGCAACACAGGACTGCAACTTTATAAAGGGACTAGATGGTTCAGAGAATTGATTCTACTTTTCAATGTTATTTAAGTAATACGTTTGACACCTACTTGGTCAACTCGGCACCTATACTGTTAAGCTACAGTAGAAGTTTCTAGGAAATACAATTGAGCCTGGGCTGGAGTGACAAAGACAGAGAAGTAATACGTTCAGTCCTGTAGGAAGGTACCCTCTTGCCTGGCATGTTCCCCCCATTTTTACTTGTGTGTCAGTTTGCTTTTGCCTGTCTCACTGGGATCCTGCTAGCCAAGACCCCAGTGCTCATAGTTTGTGGTCTAAATGTGTTCCCTGTGTGGTGCCTAACTGTGTCACTGAGACTCTGCTAATCAGAACCTCTGCGCTTATGCTCTCTCTGCTTTTAAAATTGTCACTGCAGGCTAGTGACCATTTTTACCAATTCTGATTGGCACACTGGAACACCCTTATAATTTCCTAGTATGTGGTACCTAGGTACCCAGGGTATTGGGGTTCCAGGAGATCCCAATGGGTTGCAGCATTTCTTTTGCCACCCATGGGGAGCTCAGACAATTCTTACACAGGACTGCCACTGCAGCCTGAGTGAAATAATGTCCACGTTATTTCACAGCCAGTTTACACTATATGTCACATATATGTCTAACCCTCACTTAGTGAAGGTTAGGTGCAAAATCACTAAGTGTGAGGGCACCCTGGCACTAGCCAAGGTGCCCCCTCATTTTTCAAGGCAATTTCCCCGGACTTTGTGAGTGCAGGGACACCATTACACGCGTGCACTACATATAGGTCAATATCTATATGTAGCTTCACAATGGTAACTCTGAATATGGCCATGTAACATGTCTAAGATCATGGAATTGTCCCCCATGCCAAATCTGGTATGCCGGGTACTGCTAAACTAGCTCTCTGGTGTTTTCACTGCAGCTACCACTGCTGCCAACCCACAGACAGGCGTCTGCCCTCCTGGGGTCTGGGCAGCCCAGTCACAGGAAGGCAGAACAAAGCATTTCCTCTGAGAGAGGGTGTTACACCCTCTCCCTTTGGAAATAGGTGTTAAGGGCTGGGGAGAAGTAGCCTCCCCGAGCCTTGGGCAATGCTTTGAAGGGCACAGATGGTGCCCTCTTTGCATAAGCAAGTCTATACCGGTTCAGGGATCCCCCAGCCCCTGTTCCGGCGTGAAACTGGACAAATGAAAGGGGAGTGACCACTCCCCTGTCCATCACCACCCCAGGGGTGGTGCTCAGAGCTCCTCCAGTGTGTCCCAGAGCTCTGCCATCTTGAATGCAGAGGTGTGAGGGTCCAGTGGAGGCCTCTGAGTGGCCAGTGCCAGCAGGTGACATCAGAGACCCCTCCTGATAGGTGCTTACCGGGTTAGGTGGCCAACCCTCCTCGGAGGGTTATTTAGGGTCTCCCCTGTGGGTTTTTTCTTCAGATTACGAATGCAAGAGCTCACCAGAGTTCCTCATCATCTCCCTCTTCGACTTCTGCCAAGGATCGACCGCTGACTGCTCCAGGAAGCCTGCAAAACCACAACAAAGTAGCAAGACGACTACCAGCAACATTGTAGCGCCTAACCCTGCCGGCTTTCTCAACTTTTTCCTGGTGGTGCATGCTCTGAGGGCTGTCTGCCTTCACCCTGCACTGAAAGCCAAGAAGAAATCTCCTGTGGGTCAACAGAATCTTCCCCCTGCTAATACAGGCACCAAACTTCTGCATCATTGGTCCTCTGGGTCCCCTCTCATCTTGACGCGCGTGGTCCCTGGAACACAGGAGCTGGATCCAAGTACCCCCGATAGTCCAGTTGTACGTCTGTCCAAATTTGGTGGAGGTAACTCTTTGCCTCCCCACACCAGACAGTAATCCTGTGTACTGTGTGATCTGCAGCTGCTAGGGCTTCTGTGCACTTTTGCAAGGAATCCTTTGTGCACAGCACAGCCCAGGTCCCCAGCACTCCATCCTGCAATGCTCAACTCGCTGAGTTGACCACCGACTTCGCGGGACCCTCCTTTGTAGTGCTGAGATGAACATTGTGCTCATATTTCTTGAATGCCTATTCAAGTGCTTCTGCGGGTGCTGCCTGCTTTTGCATGGGCTCTCTGTGCTGCTGAGAGCCCCCTCTGTTGCCTCCTCCAAGGGGCGACCTCCTGGTCCTTCCTGGGCCCAGGCAGCACCCATTTTCTTCAACCACAACTCTTGCAGCTAGCAAGGCTTCTTTGCAGTCTTTCTGCGTGAAATCCAGGGTTTAGTGGGCTCCTGCCCCCCAGACACTTGTGTGACTCTTGGACTTGGTCCCCTTCATTGGTCCTCAGGTCCAGGAATCCGTCTTCAGTGCTTTACAGTCAGCTGTTGCCTTTGCAGAACCTCCTATCACAACTTTAGTGTGTTTCTAGGAAAGTAGGGTAGCGTTACTCCTCCTTTTCAGGGTCTTGGGGTGGGGTATCTTGGACACCCTTAGTGTTTTCTTACACTCCCAGTGACCCTCTACACACTACACTAGGCCGGGGGTCCATTCCTGGTTCGCATTCTACTTTTAGAGTATATGGTTTATGTTGCCCCTAGGCCTTGTGCATCCTATTGTATTCTACAGTGTGTGTACTACTTTTCTAACTGTTTACCTACCTGATTTTGGTTTGAGTGTATATTTTGTGTATTTTACTTACCTCCTAAGGGAGTATATCCGCTGAGATATTTCTGACAGATTGTCACTAAAATAAAGTACCTTCATTTTTAGTAACTCTGAGTATTGTGTTTGTTATGATATAGTGCTATATGATATAAGTGGTATAGTAGGAGCTTTGCATGTCTCCTAGTTCAGCCTAAGCTGCTCTGCTATAGCTACCTCTATCAGCCTAAGCTGCTAGAACACTACTAATCTACTAATAAGGGATAACTGGACCTGGCACAAGGTGTAAGTACCATCAGGTACCCACTATAAGCCAGGCCAGCCTCCTACAAGCCCCAACACATTTTTTGTGATAAGTTATTTTCCATATTATTGTTCAGGTCTACGATGAGGCTGCAAATGTACCTGACTTTCTTGCCTTTATTGGATACATATATTTAATTTATGTTTGTTCACATTTGTTTAGTACAGCGATAAAACAGCTGCTTACCTGTGCTGTGCCTTCCATCTCAATTATGAGCACTCTAGATGGAATGCTCTATTAAGGCCCTCATCAGAGCTGGCCCGGATAATGGTCCAGATTATCCACCCCTTTAAGCCCGAACAGTGAGAGCCACGGTGTCAGTAATTAAACATTACTGGAGGAATGGGCAATTCAGGGTCCGTTCACCATAGTAATTCCTGATTTCCTCTGAGATTTTCACATGAAAATGAATGGATATTTAAAAACATAATGCTGGTGCCATAATGCTGATGAGGTCGGTAAAGGCAGTAACCGGAATTAGAATTTAGAGCTTACTCACAATGAAAACCATAATATGCTTCTCCTGCAGTGGCCTCAGGAGGAGCTACACCTCGGATGGTTAATTCTGGGTGCCCAGTTTCAAGCTGTAAACTGGGCATTTTAAACCATGGCAGAGCTGGACAGATGGGCATCCATGAACACATATGCCGATTCAACTATATTTCACCCACTGCTGCACTGAAACATCTGCATCCTGAGAATCCTTACCATTTTTAGAACCATTACCAGTCAACAGAGACTCATACAGATAATTCTACAAGTGACTCCATTGACATATTAGACATCCTATATTGTGCCCTGCATACTCTGATAGCATCCATATCTTCACCCATTGGATTAATCTACAAGGCAAACTATTTGGCTTTCTCTTTCCTATAACCTCTAATAAATCAAGTTTCCCTTGAATATTTACTGGTCGGTTTTTACAGCTGGTGCAAGGACAAAGGAAATTCCTCTCCTCTGATGCTGTACTTGGCTTTCATTAAACAACCCATCGACCTTAGTTCCAGACCTCACTGAGCAGTGTTGCAGTTTCCCATTTCAAATAGTCTCTTATATTTATTGCTAAAAGACATAGGTGGTCATTCCAACCCTGGCGGTCGGAGTTAAAGCGGCGGCAAAACCGCCAACAGGCTGGCGGTAAAAAAAATGGTATTCCGACCCTGGCGGAAGCCGCCAACAGAGACCGCCACATCAACACACCGCCCGCCACGGCGGTACAAACAAACAGCGCGGCGGTCACCGCCAACAGACAGGGGGGAGTCAATGTACCGCCCACAGTATCACAACCTATCCAATCTGCCACCTTTTCCGGGGCGGTAGCCCCGCCGATAAAAACACGGCAGAAACAGCCATTTCGAATGGAAAACGCTCACCTCCATACACCCCACGAGGAATACGGACAGCATGGAACCCGAACTCCACATACTCCCAGCGATAGTCTTCCTGCTCCTCTACCAGGAGCACGAACGCTGGCGCAGAAGACAACGGTGAGTACTGCACCTACGACACAGTGGAGGGTGGAGGGAAAAAATTACGGGGACACACATACGCGACACACCCACCCCCACCCTCACCCACTACAACACACACATCAATGCATAGCAATACATCACAGTTACCCCCCCCCCAAACCCCCTGGAAGAATGCAAAGACAAAAGGAAATGATGCTAAACAATTAAGTATATTGCAATACAGCAATAAAAAATTATATACACATCAAAAACTCTTATATACAGAAATGTCCAAGTCCGAGCATTGTAGCAGGCATTGTCCGTGGACTACTGGGCCCAAATCACATGGGCAAAACCCACACAGGATACCTGACTCCAACGGAGAGAACACTGCAGGGGCATCAGATAGCAAAACTACAGGCACCTCAGGGGGAAGGGAAGGGGGGGCACCTCAGCCAGATGAGTGCACGACCCCAGATTCACGAGGGGCCTCCATGGCCACTGTTCAATCCTGGGGAGTGCAAAGCCACAGTCTCACAAGCCTTTACAGTGGGTGGGCTGCCAACTGTACAATCCTGGGGAGTGCAAAGCCACAGTCTCACAAGTTCAGACAGTGGGTGGCCTGCCCACTGCTCAATCCTGCGGAGTGCAAAGCCACAGTCTCACAAGTCCAGACAGTGGGTGGCCTGCCCACTGCTCAAACCTGGGGAGTGCAAAGCCACAGTCTCACAAGTCCAGACAGTGGGTGGGCTGCCCACTGCTCAATCCTGGGGAGGGCAAAGCCACAGTCTCACAAGTGGATAACAGTCTCCACTGGTTCTGGAGGGGGCCTGGTGCCCAGAGTGCCAAGTGCAGCCCTGCCCGACACAGATGCGGGCCAGCCCCTGCCGCTCATGGGCCAGCGGTGCCTGCGATGGAGTGGCCAGTGTAGCGATGCTTGAGACGGCAGTGCCCAGTTCAGCGGTGCTTGAGATGAAGGGCCCAGTGTAGCGGTGCTTGAGACGCCGGTGCCCAGTTCAGCGGTGCTTGAGATGAAGGGCCCAGTTCAGCGGTGCTTGAGACAGCGGTGCCCAGTTCAGCGGTGCTTGAGACAGCGGTGCCCAGTTCAGCGGTGCTTGAGATGAAGGGCCCAGTTCAGCGGTGCTTGAGACGGCGGTGCCCAGTTCAGCGGTGCTTGAGACGGCGGTGCCCAGTTCAGCGGTGCTTGAGATGAAGGGCCCAGTTCAGCGGTGCTTGAGACGGCGGTGCTCAGTTCAGCGGTGCTTGAGACGGCGGTGCACAGTGCAGCGGTGCTTGAGATGAAGGGCCCAGTGTAGCGGTGCTTGAGACGGCGGTGCCCAGTTCAGCGGTGCTTGAGATGAAGGGCCCAGTGTAGCGGTGCTTGAGACGGCGGTGCCCAGTTCAGCGGTGCTTGAGATGAAGGGCCCAGTTCAGCGGTGCTTGAGACTGCGGGGCCCAGTTCAGCGGAGCTTGAGACGACGGTGCCCAGTTTAGCGGTGCTTGAGATGAAGGGCCCAGTTCAGCGGTGCTTGAGACGATGGTGCCCAGTGCAGCGGTGCTTGAGATGAAGGGCCCAGTGTAGCGGTGCTTGAGACGGCGGTGCCCAGTGCAGCAGTGCTTGAGACGGCGGTGCCCAGTGCAGCGGTGCTTGAGATGAAGGGCCCAGTGTAGCGGTGCTTGAGACGGCGGTTCCCAGTTCAGCAGTGCTTGAGATGAAGGGCCCAGTGTAGCGGTGCTTGAGACGGCGGTGCCCAGTTCAGCAGTGCTTGAGATGAAGGGCCCAATTCAGCGGTGCTTGAGACGGCGGTGCCCAGTTCAGCGGTGCTTGAGACGGCGGTGCCCAGTTCAGCGGTGCTTGAGATGAAGGGCCCAGTTCAGCGGTGCTTGAGACGGCGGTGCCCAGTGCAGCGGTGCTTGAGATGAAGGGCCCAGTGTAGCGGTGCTTGAGACGGCGGTGCCCAGTGCAGAGGTGCTTGAGATGAAGGGCCCAGTGTAGCGGTGCTTGAGACGGCGGTGCCCAGTTCAGCGGTGCTTGAGACGGCGGTGCCCAGTGCAGCGGTGCTTGAGATGAAGGGCCCAGTGTAGCGGTGCTTGAGACGGCGGTGCCCAGTTCAGCAGTGCTTGAGATGAAGGGCCCAGTTCAGCGGTGCTTGAGACGGCGATGCCCAGTTCAGCGGTGCTTGAGACGGCGGTGCCCAGTGCAGCGGTGCTTGAGATGAAGGGCCCAGTTCAGCGGTGCTTGAGACAGCGGTGCCCAGTGCAGCGGTGCTTGAGATGAAGGGCCCAGTGTAGCGGTGCTTGAGACGGCGGTGCCCAGTTCAGCGGTGCTTGAGATGAAGGGCCCAGTTCAGCGGTGCTTGAGACGGCGGTGCCCAGTTCAGCGGTGCTTGAGACGGCGGTGCCCAGTGCAGCGGTGCTTGAGATGAAGGGCCCAGTTCAGCGGTGCTTGAGACGGTGGTGCCCAGTGCAGCGGTGCTTGAGATGAAGGGCCCAGTGTAGCGGTGCTTGAGACGGCGGTGCCCAGTGCAGCGGTGCTTGAGATGAAGGGCCCAGTGTAGCGGTGCTTGAGACGGCAGTGCCCAGTTCAGCGGTGCTTGAGATGAAGGGCCCAGTTCAGCGGTGCTTGAGACGGCGGTGCCCAGTGCAGCGGTGCTTGAGATGAAGGGCCCAGTTCAGCGGTGCCTGAGACGGCGGTGCCCAGTTCAGCGGTGCTTGAGATGAAGGGCCCAGTGTAGCGGTGCTTTAGATGAAGGGCCCAGTTCAGCGGTTACGGCCATGGCGGGGAGGTCATTTGCCACCTGTCCTGTGGCTGGCGGGACCCTCCTGCCCATCTGTCCTGTGGCTGGCGGGGCCCTCCTGCCCATCTGTACTGTAGCTGGCGGGGCCCTCCTGTGCAGCTGTGCCGGGGCTGTAGGTGGCCTCCTGCCCACCTGGGATGGGGCTTGCGGGGCCCTCCTGGCCAGCTGGGCTGATGGTGGTCTTGTCGGGCATGCTGCCCTTCCCAGCCTTCCCTGATCGCCTGTGGCCCTTCCCCACCTTGGGCGGTGTGCCAGCTGTCTCCACACTCCCTGCCGGAGTCCTGGTAGGGGTTTTAGTCCCTGGTGTTTTCACCCTCTCGTTCCAGGCGCTGCCTATCTTGGGATGTTTCTCTGGGGGTGGGCTGCCCGTGCCTTGGCTTCGCACCAAACTGGCTGGCCTGGAGTGTGGGGCACTCCACAGTCCATGGCAGACTGTGATGACAGGGGCCGGTTTTGTAGTGGCTGAGGTGCTGACTGTAGCCCTATGACATGGACGGGATGGGGGAGTTGGTGGAAAGAGGTTAAGTTTGGATAGGAAAAGCTTTTTAGGAGCAGTGTGACGGGTAGGTGTAGTGGGTAAGGGAGTGGAGGAAGATGGTTGTGGTTGTAGGAGTTGTAAGTCTGGTGGCTTTGGGTGCAGGTGCTTGGGCTGGAGGCTGTCGTGAGGTGGATGGCTGTTGGGTGGGTGGCTGCCTGCGTTTGTTTATCTTGGAAGAGGGGGTCACAGACACACTGGATTAGGACACAGGGGACGTGTAAATGGCAGTGGGAGTGGTGACTGCACGTGTGCGGGGGTTCTGGTGTGTGTGCTGCTGAGGGACGTAGTGGCTGAAGATGTTGTGCATGCAGGTGTGAGTGGAGACGTGACAGGGAGGGAGGAGGGAGACGAGGAGGAGGGGGACACAGTGGAGGCAGTGGGTGTTGGTATGTCTGTATGTGGATGTTGCTTGTGTAAGTGCCTGTGTGATGTGTGGTGCTTATGTCTGGCTGAGCTTCCCTTGGGTATTGAGGTGTGTGCAGGCTGGTCTGATGGTGTGTCTGGGATAGGCAGAGGTACAGGTGATAGGGTATGGGTGGAGGAAGTTGGAGGGGGAGGCTAGAGACAGGGACAATGGCTGCCATCAGTGCCTGGGCCAGAGTCTGGAACGATCGCTGAAGGGCCGTCTGACCAGAATGAATGCCCTCCAGGTATGCATTACTCTGGTGCACCTCCCTTTCTACACCCTGGATGGCATTCAAAATGGTAGACTGCCCAACAGTGAGAGTCCTCAGGATGTCAATGACCTCCTCACTGAGGGCAGCAGGGGTGACAGGGGTAGGGCCTGAGGTGCCTGGGGCGAAGGAGATGCCCACCTTCCTGGGTGAGCGTGCACGGGCCAAACGCTAAGGGGCTGCTGGGAGGGCGGTGCTGGTGCGGTGGGTGGCGGCTGTACCTGTTTTTGCGGGGGGCATGGATGTTGCCGCCACCACAAGCGAGCTCCCTTCAGAGGACGAGTCGGTGTCACTGATGTCTGCCCGAGTCCCCGCTGTGGAGCTCGTCTCACCCTCCGTCCCACTGGTGAATTCGGAGTCCGTTGCTTGGTCCTCCATGGCCATGTGGGATGCAGCTCCCTTGTGCTCCGATGCCACTTCTCTTCCGCCTGATGATGCTAATGCACACATGAACAGGAAGACCACAAAAAAGGGGGGGGAGAATAAAGACATGTTGAGTGCATGCATTGGCTACACCGTTGGCGGACAGGACAGACACAGAAGCCCCCTGCACTGCACCGCGCACTTGGGGTCGACTACACAATCCGTGGGACATGGACTACAAGCCTATGGACGACATCTGCACACATAGATGACACAGGCCCATGAATAGCTGTACTTGGCACCCTACTGAGGTGGGGGGCGGGGGCACAGGGCCATGCCTTACGGAGGGGCCTAGCCTACAGAAATCGCCCTGGCCTAGGGATACCCACAGCCCTCCTCCCCCACCCAGACACCTCCACTGCGCGCAAAGTCAGCAGTATGAGGTTGTACTCACCCCCTTGTGTCTGCTGTGATGTCCTCACGTGCCGATCCAAATCGGGGTAGGCCACTGCCAGGATCCGGGACATCAGGAGGGTCAAAGTCCAACTGGCACCCCTCCCACGTTGGGAGGCCATCCCCAGCTGAGCCTCCGCCGTCTTCCTGCTCCAGCGGCGGATGTCCTCCCATCTCTTCCGGCAGTGGGTGCCCCTTCTGTGGTGGACCCCCAGGGTCCGGACGTCCTTGGTGATGGCACGCCAAATATCGATCTTCTGGTGGGCGCTGACCTATATGAAATGTACAGGGGGAGAAGAATAGTCATCACCTTCTGCACCCTCAATGTGAGTGGCCCCCTATCCCTACCCTTGCCATGTGGCACATGCTCTCACCGTCGTTTGATGCATGCCTCAATCGCTCCCCTCCCCCCCATCTTTCATCCACCCCACTCAACACAGGCATAGCCCATAAAGCATGCTCCCAGTGCATTTACCTGTTTGTCTGGAGGACCGTAGAGTAGCGCGTACTGGGGAGGACCCCATCCACAAGTTTCTCCAACCCCTGAGCAGTGAAGGCAGGGGCCCTTTCCCCAGTCGCATGAGCCATAGTCTCTTCCAGACCGAGGTCACAGCAGCACTTGCAGTGTAGGTCCTCTCCTGTCGAAGATCAGGTATTGAGTGATTAAGCTGATAGAAAATGGTGGTCATGCCCGCGGCGGTGCGTACCGCGGCAGTGCGTACCGCGACCGCCGGCGCACATGGTCATTGGCTCCTGAGACCCATAGGGTTCAATGTTAACCAATGCTGCTTTGCGCCGCCGTCTTAGACCGCCTACTGCCACGGTGTGCAACGCCAGCACATTTACCTCACATCCCATTGTCGCACTTTACAGGTCAGGCAGCCGCCATTTCAGGGGCCCACATGGCTTACTTTTTACCGTGTCACACATACCTAGGCCTTGCATCAACACTCATACAAACCATTCAATGGATTGAGAATCGTGTTCTGTGCAAGCTGTGGTTATGTACCTGTGGGTTGATTGACTCTGTGCTCGCTGTTGTCCTTCATAGGCACTGTCCGCTGGGACATGCGAGGAGATGGAGGCATCCTCCGGTGTACAGACCGCTGGTGGACCTGTCGACAATGGAGGAACGACATGTCATACTGACATACAGGCTTGACCGTGCCACTATTCATGAACTGTGTGCCCAGCTGGAGCCAGACCTGATGTCAGCAATCCACCAACCCACAGGGATCCCCCCTCAAGTGCAGGTGCTGTCAGTACTCCATTTCCTAGCAAGTGGGTCATTTCAAACAACAGTGGCCATATCATCAGGGATGTCCCAGCCTATGTTTTCCAAGGTGTTGTCCAGAGTGTTGTCTGCCCTGCTGAAACACATGCGGAGCTACATCGTTTTCCCTGAGGTGGGTAATTTGCCTACAGTGAAGGGTGATTTCTATGCCCTTGGACATATCCCCAACATCATAGGTGCCATTGATGGGACCCATGTGGCTTTGGTCCCCCCCCACAGGAGTGAACAGGTGTACAGAAACAGGAAGAGTTATCATTCCATGAATGTGCAGATGGTGTGTTTGGCAGAACAGTACATCTCCCATGTTAATGCCAAGTTCCCAGGCTCAGTGCATGACGCGTACATCATGCGGAATAGCAGCATCCCTTACGTGATGGGTCAACTCCAGAGCCACTGTGTGTGGCTAATTGGTGACTCTGGTTACCCCAACCTGTCATGGCTACTGACCCCAGTGAGGAATCCCAGGACAAGGGCAGAGGAACGCTACAATGAGGCCCATGGGCGAACTAGGAGGGTGATCGAGCGGACCTTCGGCCTCCTGAAGGCCAGGTTTTGGTGCCTCCATATGACAGGTGGATCCCTATTCTACTCACCAAAGAAGGTGTGCCAGATCATCGTGGCCTGCTGTATGCTTCACAACTTGGCTTTGCGACGACAGGTGCCTTTTCTGCAGGAGGATGGTCCAGATGGTGGTGTTGTAGCAGCTGTGGAGCCTGTGGAGAGTGAAGACGAGGAAGCCGAAGAAGACGACATAGACAACAGGAACACAGTAATACAGCAGAATTTCCAATGACACACAGGTAAGAATACACACCGGCATATTTCATATACTTAAAGACTACTACCTCTCTACTGTCTGTCCTTTTCACCCAGTGTATGGTAACTGAGTTGTGACTTTCCCTTCCGATTTCAGAGATGTGGGCGCAACTGTGTGACATCTGCTTTGTTTCTCCATGGACTACAGCTGTGTGACATTGATATGTTGGCATCACAATGTAAATAAGCATTTTGGCACGGTAATGTCTAATACATTTGTTAAAATAAACAGCCAGACTCTTGATTGTTTTGTGCAGTAACTGTGTTTATTACAGTGCTCTATATTGGTGGGTGTTTGCAAATTGTTGAGGGGTGATGGTGGAGGTATGTCCATGTCTAGACTATTAGTATCACAGGTGCATTGTCCAAATGCCTGTGGAAAGTGGAGCAGGGGCAGTTTAAGGATGGACAGGGTGTCAATGTGGGACAGTGGGATGACAATCAGGGAGGTATCCTTTCCTGGCGGGGCTCTTTTCATCTTACTCTGTCTTCTTCCTGGATCTCAGGGACCGCTTGCGGGGTGGTTCTCCTTCTGCAGGGGGTGGGGTGCTGGTGGCCTGTTGGTCCTGTGGCGGGGCCTCCTGTCCACTAGCGCCGGCAGAGGTGGTAGGCAGTTCTTTGTCCATGCTAGTGTGAGGGGCCCTTTGTGGTGCCACAGTGTCCCGCAATGTGGTGACTACCAGATTCAGAGCCCCTACAATGGTGCCCAGGGCGGAACTGATGGTTCGTAGTTCCTCCCTGAACCCCAAATACTGTTCCTCCTGTAGGAGCTGGATCTCCTGAAACCTGGCCAGTGCCATCGCCATTGTCTACTGGGAATGATGGTAGGCTCCCATGATGGAGGAGAGAGCCTCGTGGAGAGTGGGTTCCCTGGGCCTGTCCCCCCCGTCGCACAGCAGCCCTCCCAGTTCCCCTGTGTTCCTGGGCCTCTGTCCCCTGGACCGTGTGCCCACTACCACTGCCCCCAGGTCCCTGTTGTTGTTGGGGTGGTGGGTTAACCTGGGCGCCCTGTAGTGGTGGACACACCGCTGATTGACGTGTCCTGGGGACAGAGGTATCGGCCCGCTGGGTGGGTGCTGTGCTGGTGTTCCCAGAGGGGGGAAGGTCTGCTGTGGCATGTGGCTGTCTGAGGGGAACCGACTGTCCCGAGGTCCCCGATGGGCCGGGCTGGTCATCTAGATCCAGGTCGACAGAGCTGCTGTCATCACTGTGGGCCTCTTCTGGGGATGGAGTGGACATTTGTGGACCGTCCTGCGCGGTGACGTGGCGTTCGGGTCCTGCAGGGGTATAAAGGCATGATTATTGCATTTGTGTGTGGCATGGTGTGCAATGGGTGGGTGCCCGTGTACCCCAGTGCTTGCATTCCTGTGAGGGGGCTTTAGTGACTGTGGTTTTGGGGGGGATGGGTATGTGCAGTGGGCCTGCTTTGGTGATGGGTGTCCATGCTTTGTGGTCGCATGCAGGGCTTGGTGTTGGGATGGGTGGGTTGTGATGGTGAGACATTTGCAAGGAGTAGGAGTGATGTGGGTGAGGGTGAGGGTGGGGGTATGAGTTGGCATGCTGGTGGGGTGGGGGGGATGAAGTAGTGAAGATGAGACTTACCTGAGTCCATTCCTCCAGATACTCCGCCGAGGCCCTCAGGATGCAGGATCGCCAATACCTGCTCCTCCCATGTTGTAAATTCTGGGGGAGGTGGTGGGGGTCCGCCGCCAGTCTGCTGAACCGCGATGTTGTGCCTGGATACCGTTGAACGGACCTTCCCCCGTAGGTCGTTCCACCGCTTCCTGATGTCATCCCTATTTCTTGGGTGCTGTCCCACAGCGTTGACCCTGTCCACTATTCTTTGCCATAGCTCCATCTTCCTGGCAATGGACGTCTGCTGCACCTGTGTACCGAAGAGCTGTGGCTCTACCCGTACGATTTCCTCCACCATGACCCTGAGTTCATCCTCAGAAAACCTGGGGTGTCTTTGCAGTGCCATGGGGTGGTGTAGGTGATGTGTGGGCTGGATTGTGTGGTGCTAAGTGTGGTGATGTGTATTGGTGTGTTGTGTGAAGTGCGTGGAAATATTGCTCGGTGATGGTAATATGCGCGTCTGGGTGCTCGGTTCTCTATTTCTCTGTGGGTGGTCTTGATTCTCTAGGAGTGGAGGTTTGTGGGTGATGTGGGTGTGTGTTTTATGTTGTGTTGGGTGTGTGGGAGTGGTGTTTGTATGTGTATCAGGTGTGTGTATTTTGAATTGTCCAATGTGGCTGTGTTTTGTAGATGTGTGTGTATTGTGAGCGCGGCAGTGTGTACCGCCAATGGAATACCGCATTTGAAAGACCGCCGCGTGGATTCGTGGGTCGTGATAGTGTGGGCGTATTTCTGTTGGCGTGACGGTGTCGGTTTGGTTATCGCCAGTTTCTCGCTGGCCTTTGGTGTGGCGGACTTTTGTGCGTGTCTGTATTTTGGCGGATTGCGTGTTGTGGGTCAGAATGACCGTGGCGATTTACCGCAGCCACAGCGGTGTGTTGGCGGTCTTCTGACAGCGGTATGCGCTTTTTACCGCTAATGTTGGAATGACCCCCATAATCATGATTTCCAAAGGTTGTTGGTTCCTTCCTACTATCAAAACAATGATCATCCACCACAAATGTACACAAATTATAGAATAGTGCATTTACCCTGCTCGCATTACCAAACACTGGGTAATCTGAATGGATTAGCCCATTTACACACTCAAATACTTTGACAATCGCTGATCTGACAAAGTTAAGCCCACCCTACATGCCACTCAGGAGCATATTTATACTCTGTTTGCGTCGGATTTGCGTTGTTTTTTTTTACGCAAATCCGACGCAAAGCTAACTCCATATTTATACTTTGGCGTTAGACCCGTCTAGCGCCAAAGATCTTGGAGTTTGCATCATTTTTTAGCGTGGACACCTACCTTGCGTTAATTATATGCAAGGTAGGCGTTCCATTCTAAAAAATGACTCTAAACACTGAAATATAATTCATTAGAATGTTTACAGCCCCATCATCCATTACTATTAGTTTCTCTAACTTTGGTAACTCTGCATATACTAATGCTTTGGAGTAAAAATGAGTGTTTTGTTCACCTCAGAGTTTGCTTTACAGCGAATACGAAATTGGATATTTCTGCACAAAAAGAATAAAATAGCACTCCGAATCTTTATTTGCCATCAATGAAAGAGAATTTGAATCCTTGCAAAAAGATGAAACACTGTCAAGCACTAATCATTATTAATCAAGTGAGTCTGCAGTTCTAAGAAGCTTCATGTTTTAAGGATTTCTGAACCTGTATCTGTTATATAGTCTGGCTTGCACAATGGTCACATGTTTCTTTTATCTCCAATTATAAAATAAATAAGTATAACTTGTGTAGCTATGGCAAAAATAAATCTAAATAAAAGAAACCTAAGTGAAAGGTTTGTATGAATTTTCAGATTTGCATTGGAACTGAGATTGGGAAGCACCCATTGTTAGAAGAGCATTTTTAACCTATCCTCATGCATTCAATCTGCAAAGCGTAGTGACATTTAAAGGGTAATGGGTAGATCATCTGCTACACTCTAGTTTCCAAGAAGAGACCCACTATTTGCTGTAAATTCTCATTCTTTCTAAGAATCACAAATGCTCCAGTTGTGTACCCAATAAAGGCCATCCCCGAGCATGCTTCAAAATAGGTACCACAAGCAGCCTCAAACAGCTCGCAGTGCCTTTGGTGGGGCAGGGCCACTTCCACCATGTAATATTACCAACAGCTGCTGAATGTGCAGGATGGCAATACTTTACAAAACAAGTAAACGCTCGCACAATGGCAATCTTATCCTTGTGCACAAGTACTGTCAAGTCGTATTCTCACCCTGAAAACTATTTACTCTTTGTAGCCCTGAGAGGAATTGTTTTAGGGTGGGACCACCCACGAAATTGGAGGAGGTCTACTACAACGAGTTTCTCTACAAAGAAAATATTCTACCAGTGAAGAAAAAGAAAGAAAGATTGCATGCTAGTGTTCCTGGAGATTTGAGACAGGCACGGTTTCTAGGGAGTACGTCTGAAATCTTTGAGCATTAGAAACAATATGTCATCTAATACAAGGGTACATGCAAACATATATGAGTAAATTTAACATTTTTTTGTGAACAGTGACAGTAGAATTGTGTTCAGATACATGTAGTATGTCTACAACTTTGCAATAGAAGTGAGAAAACCAAACAGACATGCACGCAATGAACCGTGTTTATCAATTCAGGATAAAACTCACAATTGCACATTTTAAATCCCGTCACCTTGCAAAGTAATCCAGCCCTGAAAAGCTAAATGAAACAAGTTATTATCTTTCAAATCCCCTTAGGACAACCTGCTCCTATTTGGCTACTGTATCACCATTCCACCCCTGTATCAATTATCTAGCTTCTAGGACATTTCCTTTGTTCCTGAACTTCCTAGTCCTCCGACATAGAGACCACCTTCGTGATAATTATCTACCAGTAAGTCCTGGTCCTACTTGCTTCCTGTGGAATCTTCCGGCACCTGGACCAAAACGGTCATATCCCATTTTTCTCCCTTATATTCTAGATTAAAACTGATTAACTTAACATGATACAAGTACTTTTTCTACACATGATTAAGGAGATATAGTTTTCTGATGCATCAAAATGTGCCATAGACATAGATTCCTATACACCTACTTTTCCCTCAAAGTAGACATTGTGGGCACTCAGCATATGAGAGAATGTTCTCTGTTAGGTAAGAAAATGTGGAACACTTACTGGTGGCCCACTGAACTAGGACCATCGCCCACCCGATCGGACCATGCAAGAAATCTTGGTATCATCTTTGACAACAAGCTTACCATGAATTCCTAATCAACCAAGACTCCTCTGCCTGCTTTTTCACCTTCCAGATGCTACATAAGATTTTCAAATGGCTCCCCATGAACATGAAACTCACTGTCACTCAAACCCTCATCACCAGCAGACTGGACTGCAGCAGACATGACTACGGCAATGACGTCTACTCAGGACTCCCCACACACCTCCCCCCAACAGATCCACATCACCCCCACCTCAAGGAACTCCACTGTCTCCACGTTCAGAAGAGGTGCCATTTTAAACTACTGACCTATGCATACAAAAACTAGGGTTTCTGGTTGTCAGAGTAAGCAACCTGCAAAAATCAGGGTAAGCTTGATACACAATTAGAGACAACCTGTGCTCATAGCATGCACAACGCAATCAGGCTTATCTAAAGAGGATATGTGTAAAGTATTTGTGAAGCAAATGCCCACAGTAACACAATGAAAACACCACAAAAACACTCCACACAAGTTTGGAAAAATAAAAAATAAAAATTTATCAGAGTAAAATGAGACCACAATGACAAAAATCCAATTTGTAGAAGTCGAGATATGAATTTCTAAGAGTAAACCAAAAACAGTGTTCAGAAGTCAATAGCTCTAAGAAGTTACTTCAAGTCAAGAAAGACTGGGGCAAATTCAAAGTGCGGGTTGATCGCAAAAGAGGACAGGCCGGCTACAAGACTCATCGAGCCCACTGAGAAAGTATATTTGATGAAGTAAGTGTCGACATCGAGGAGCAACACGAAGGCAATCCCTTCGTCTTGATAACAGCAGTCAGGTCGATGCACCAGTGTCGAGCTTTGCAGTCGGATCATGCAAAGCGTCACCCTCAAGCAGCACGGCGATGTCCTTGGATAGGTGCTGCGCCATCATTTACCCTTCCGGTCAGGTCCTGCTTCATCATCGAATTGGCAATGATTTGCGGGCACTACTTCAGTTCTGAGCAGTGCAACGGCTCAGATGCGTCAATGTTGTGCAGAGAATCAGCTGAGAAACTCAGTGCTAAGGCCCACAATTGAATTGACACCTCAGGTTAAGGGAAGGACTCACAGATGGCAGAGTGCAGCAGCAGGAGCAGATATACAGACAGTCTTTGATATTCCTGAATCTGAAGGGAGAAAAGGGGGAAAACCAGCAAGCCCATGGAGTCACACTGGGTGAGATGAGAGGGTCCAGTCTTTTCTCAGTAGAGAAAAGATCAGCAGGCAGCAGCATGGCTCATCAAGGCAGAGAGCATTGCTTCTCAGAAAGCAGTCCTGCAGCTTGGCATTCCTTGTAGGACAGTAGTCCTTATTCCTGGCAGAGTTCTTCCCCAGTCCAGTAGTGTAGTGATTTGTTGGGGGTCAAAGACCCAGTTCTAACACGCAAATGTCTCTTTGAAGCGGGGGTGACTCCTGCCTAGCCCTGGCTCCAGAGTGTCCGTTTGGGGTAATCAGCCCTTGGTGAGGGGACAGGCACTACCCTATTCAAGAGCATCAGATCCCCTCCATCCTTCCCTCACTGGAAGAGCCATCACAATGCAGATTAATGCAGATAAGTGCTCTGACACACATAATCTTCCTGTGTTTGTATCTGTCTAGAGGAAATGCACAAAGTGTAGTCATCACCCACCCAAGAAGTGTATTGGAAACAGGCTGTAAAGCACACAGAACAGTAGGCGATGAGAAATGCCCACTTTCTAAAAGTGGCATTTCTAAAAAGGTAATATTAAATCTGACCTTACCAATAAGGAGGATTTATCATTTTCCTTCCAAAGATATGAAAGAAGATGTAGCTGCTCCTTTCTAAGCAGAAATTACAGCTTAAAGGTTTATTAAGATTTTTCCAAAGCTGGGATATGAGAGGAGAAGACCTCACAGTAGTGAATAAGGACATTGGGAGATTTACACTACCAGGACATGTAAAACTTAAAAGTACATGTCCTGCCTTTTACTTACACAGCACCCTTCACTATGGGCTACCTAGGGCCTAACTTAAGACCTACATGTAAGAAAATGCCACGTTGTAGGAGGCTGGCCTGGTTTGTAGTGGGTACTTATGATACTTACACCTTATACTGTAGGAGGCTGGCCTGGCTTGTAGTGGGTACCAAGGGGTACTTACACTCTGTACCAGGTCCAGTTATCCCTTATAAGTGTAGAAGAGGTGTTTCTAGCAGCTTAGGCTGATAAAAGGTAGCTATAGCAGAGCAGCTTAGGCTGAACTAGGAGACATGCAAAGATCCTACTATACCACTGGTGTCATATGCACAATATCATAAGAAAACACAATGAACAGATATACTAAAAATAAAGGTACTTTATTTTTATGACAATATGCCAAAAGTATCTCAGTGAGTACCCTCAGTACGAGGATGCCAAATATACACAATATATATGTACACAATACCAAAAATATGCAGTAATATCAAAAGGAAGTAATGCAAGCAATGTAGAATTACAGTAGATTGCAATAGTAGCACATAGGTACAGGGGCAACACAAACCATAAACTCTAGAAGTGGAATGCGAACCACGAATGGACCCCAAACCTATGTGAACTTGTAGAGGGTCGCTGGGACTGAAAGAAAACAGTGAGGGTTATTAAAATAGCCCACCCCAAGACCCTGAAAAGTAGGGGTAAAGTGCACCTATATTCCCCAGAAAGCACATAAGACGTGACAGGGGAATTCTGCAAGGAAGACCAACACCAGCAATGCAACCAAAGTGGATTTCTGGACGAGAGTACCTGTGGAACAAGGGGACCAAGTCCAAGAGTCGCGACAAAGTCGAGATTGGGCAGATGCCCAGTAAATGCCAGCTGAGGGTGCAAAGAAGCTGCCACCGGATGGTAGAAGCTGCGGATTCTGCAAGAACGAAGAGGACTAGGAACTTCCCCTTTGGAGGATGGATGTCCCACGTCTTGAAGAAGCTTGCAGAGGAAAGACCAAAAACAAGCCTTGCTAGCTGCAAGGGTCACGGTTAGGGTTTTTGGATGCTGCTGTGGCCTAGGAGGGACCAGGATGTCGCCACTTGGATGAGGAGACAGAGGGGGTGCCCAGCAAGTCAGGAAGCCCTCACAGAAGCAGGCAGCACCCGCAGAAGTGCCGGAACAGGCACTACAAAGAGGAGTGAACCGGCGCTCACCCGAAGACACAAAAGGGAGTCCCGCGATGCCGGAGGACAACTCAGGAGGTTGTGCACTGCAGGTTAGAGTGTCGGGGACCCAGGCTTGGCTGTGCACGAAGGAAATCCTGGAAGAGTGCACAGGAGCCGGAGCAGCTGCAAATAACGCGGTACACAGCAATGCAGTCTAGCGTGGAGAGGCAAGGACTTACCTCCACCAAACTTGGACTGAAGAGTCACTGGACTGTGGGAGTCACTTGGACAGAGTTGCTGAGTTCCAGGGACCACGCTCGTCGTGCTCAGAGGGAACCCAGAGGACTGGTGATGCAGTCTTTTGTTGCCTGCAGTTGCAGGGGGAAGATTCCGTCGACCCACGGGAGATTACTTCAGAGCTCCTGGTGCAAGAAGGAGGCAGGCTACCCCCAGAGCATGCACCACCAGGAAAACAGTTGAGAAGGCGGCAGGATCAGCGATGCAAGGTTGCAGTAGTCGTCTTTGCTACTTTGTTGCGGTTTTGCAGGCGTCCTGAGCAGTCAGCGGTCGATCCTTTGGCAGAAGGTGAAGAGAGAGATGCAGAGGAACTCTGATGAGCTCTTGCCTTCGTTATCTAAAGAATTCCCCAAAGCAGAGACCCTAAATAGCCAGAAAGGAGGATAGGCTAGCACCACAGGTAAGAGCCTATCAGAAGGAGTCTCTGACGTCACCTGCTGGCACTGGCCACTCAGAGCAGTTCAGTGTGCCAGCAGCACCTCTGTTTCCAAGATGGCAGAGGTCTGGAGCACACTGGAGGAGCTCTGGGCACCTCCCCTGGGATGTGCAGGTCAGGGGAGTGGTCACTCCCCTTTCCTTTGTCCAGTTTCACGCCAGAGCACGGCTGGGGGATCCCTGAACTGGTGTAGACTGGCTTATGCAGAGATGGACACCATCTGTGCCCATCAAAGCATTTCCAGAGGCTGGGGGAGGCTACTCCTCCCCAGCCCTGACACCTTTTTCCAAAGGGAGAGGGTGTAACACCCTCTCTCTGAGGAAGTCCTTTGTTCTGCCTTCCTGGGCCAGGCCTGGCTGGACCCCAGGAGGGCAGAAACCTGTCTGAGGGGTTGGCAGCAGCAGCAGCTGCAGGGAAACCCCGGGAAAGGCAGTTTGGCAGTACCCAGGTTTGTGCTAGAGACTCGGGGGATCATGGAATTGTCTCCACAATTCCATGATCTTAGACATGTTACATGGCCGTGTTCGGAGTTACCATTGTGACGCTATACATAGGTAGTGACCCATGTATAGTGCACGCGTGAAATGGTGTCCCCGCACTCACAAAGTCCGGGGAATTTGCCCTGAACGATGTGGGGGCACCTTGGCTAGTGCAGGGTACCCACACACTAAGTAACTTAGCACCCAACCTTTACCAGGTAAAGGTTAGACATATAGGTGAC
Source organism: Pleurodeles waltl (assembly GCF_031143425.1). Taxonomy (NCBI): domain Eukaryota; kingdom Metazoa; phylum Chordata; class Amphibia; order Caudata; family Salamandridae; genus Pleurodeles; species Pleurodeles waltl. The sequence goes on from NC_090437.1 coordinate 838,387,320, forward strand.
TTATAAGTTACTTAAGTGCAGTGGTAAATGGCTGTGAAATAACGTGGACGTTATTTCACTCAGGCTGCAGTGGCAGGCCTGTGTAAGAATTGTCAGAGCTCCCTATGGGTGGCAAAAGAAATGCTGCAGCCCATAGGGATCTCCTGGAACCCCAATACCCTGGGTACCTCAGTACCATATACTAGGGAATTATAAGGGTGTTCCAGTATGCCAATGTGAATTGGTGAAATTGGTCACTAGCCTGTTAGTGACAATTTGTAATGTAAAGAGAGAGCATAACCACTGATGTTCTGGTTAGCAGAGCCTCAGTGAGACAGTTAGGCATCACACAAGGAACACATACATATAGGCCACAAACGTATGAGCACTGGGGTCCTGGCTAGCAGGGTCCCAGTGACACATAACAAACATACTGAAAACATAGGGTTTTCACTATGAGCACTGGGCCCTGGCTAGCAGGATCCCAGTGAGACAGTGAAAACACCCTGACATATACTCACAAACAGGCCAAAAGTGGGGGTAACAAGGTTAGAAAGAGGCTACTTTCTCACATATACCAGTTCCAGTTATCTCCCATTAGTGAAATGCAGGCAGTGTCAAGAAACCAGGCTCTCTAGGGATAGTTGCAGCTGAGCAGCCAAGGCTTATCTAGGAGACATGCAAAGCTCATGCAATACCACTGTAGTCACACAGTACCCACACATGAAAGAAAACACTCAGTGCTACAAAAAATAAAGGTAGTGTGTAGGGGGTCGCTGGGAGCACTAGAAAACACCAAAGGTCAGTACTGGAACCCACCCCACTGTCCAGGAAAGCAGGAGCAGAACAGAGCAACTTTACCAGAACACACAGAATTACAAGAAAGAAGATTATGCAAGAACCAGAAGAGTCTGCAAGACACCAACAGTGTATTCCTGGACCTGAGGACCTGTGAAAGAAGGGGACCAAGTCCAAGAATCACTGAAAAGTCCGGGGAGAACAGGAGCCCCTGCTAACCCTGATGAAGGTGCAAAGGAAGAACCACTGATGAAGAGGAACAGTCAGTACTGCACCCAAGAAGATGGAGTTGGGTTCCTGGTTGGTGCAGATGATGTCCCACGCCGGATGGAGGATTACAGTCGTGTTTGCATCACTGGAGACTGCCTTAGCACATGCAAAGCTCGTGGTTAGTTGAAAATTGCACTGCCCGGGTCCAGAAGGGACCTGGTGTACTTTACCCAGGAGGGATAGTCAGATGGGGCCCTCAGCAACTCAGAGAGCCCACAGAAGACCAGCAGCATGTACGGGAGCCCTACAGCACAGGGACAAAGGAGGTACAAAAAGAGGCCCAGGTAGCACTATGACAAAGGCTCCCACGCCGCCAGAGAACCACTCAGGAAGATGTGCATCACAGGATAGAATTCTGGGGGCCGGAGCTGCACGGTGCACAAAGTACTGCATGGAAGGATGCTAACAAGCCTTGGCAACTGCAAAACACGCAGTGCACGGGGGTACTGTTTTGCTTGGGGAGGCAAGCTCTTACCTCCACCAAAGCTGGACAGTATGACATCAGGACCATGGGGACCACTTCAGTCTACCACCTGTGATGCCGGGTCCACGCAGCTCAGCAGGAGAAGGGATCCACTCAGCCGGTTGTCATTGCAGTAGGTGCCTGCTGAGGCAGGGAAGTGACTCCTTCACCCCAAGGAAGATTCCTTCGTTCTTCTGGTGCAGGCTGAAGACAGGCTGTCCTCTGAGGATGCATGACTGGGAAACAGTTGCAGTTGCTGGCAACTGCAGTTGCAGTTTGTAGAGTTCCTGGAAGGTCCAGATGCAGTTTCTTCAGTGAGAAGTTGAAATGGAGGATGCAGAAGATTCCTGCTCAAATCTTGTAATCTGAATCTGAAGAACCACCCAAAAGAGAGACCCTATATAGCCCTGAAGGGGGATTGGGTCAGCTAAAGAGGTAAGCACCTATCAGGGGAGGGCTCTGACATCACCTGCTGGTACTGGCCACTTAGATGCTCCCAAAGTTCCCTGCAAACTTGAAATCCACCATGGCAAAACCCAGGGACCCTCTGGAGGAGCTCTGAGCACCACCCCTGTGGTGGCGATGGACAGGGGTGTGGTCACTCCCCTTTCCTTTGTTCAGTGCACCAGAGCAGGGACTGGGGTTCCCTGAACTGGTGTAGGCTGAAGTATGCAAGGAGGGCACCAAATGTGCCCTTCAAAGCATTTCCAGTGGCTTTGGGAGGCTACCGCTCCCAAGCCTGTAACACCTATTTCAAAAAGGAGAGGGTGTAACACCCCTCTCCCAAAGGAAATCCTTTGTTCTGTCTTCTTGTCCCTGAGCTGATCAAGCAACAGGAGGACAGAAACCTGTCTGAGAGGTGGCAGCAGCTGGGGCTGCCTGGAAAGCCTCAGAAGGCTGGAATGGCAATACTGGGGGTCCGCCAAGAGCCCCCAGAGTGCATGGAATAATTCAACCAATGCTTGCAAGAGCCGCGGGTTATGATTCACACATGTTTGAAACCAAACATGCCTATGTTTGGAGTTACCATTATGTAGCTGGACATAGTTAGTGACCTATGTCCAGTACACGTGTAAAATATCCCCGCACTCAAGAAGTCCAGGAAAATGGTCCTAGAGGCTTTGGGGATACCTCTGCTAGTGTAGGGGTGCCCTCACACACAGGTACTTTGCACCCTGCCCTCAGGGCAGGAGGGCCTGCCATAGGGATGACTTATAAGTGACCTGGTGCAATGGCAGTGAAAGGGTGTATGCACCTTTTCATGCAGGCTGCAATAGCAGTCCTGCAGAAGCCTTTACATGGGCTCCCTATGGGTGGCAAAAGATATTCTGCAGCCCACCGGGATCCAATGGAACCCCAATTCTCTGGGTGCCTAAGTACCATATGCTAGGGACTTATAAGGGAGCACCAGTATGCCAATTGTGGGTGAAATACTGGGTTAACAGTATGCAACCACCACATTTAGAAGAGAGAGAACATAATCACTGGGGTCCTGGCTAGCAGGGTCCCATTGAACACAGACCAGCACACTGACATCAGGCAGAAAATGGGGGTAACCATGGCCAAAAGAGGGTACTTTCCTACACAAGTTGATGTGGCAGTGAAACTGCACACACAGGCTCTGCAGTAGCAGGCTTGATACATGTTTAAAGGGCTACTTAAGTGTGTGGCTCAATCTGTGCTGCTGGCCCCCTAGTAGCATTTAATATACAGGTCCTGCATATATGGTTACCATTTTACAAGGGAGTTACCTAAATTAAATAAGCCAATTGTGTATACACTAATGTTACCATGTTTAGGGGAGAAACACATGCACTTTATCATTGGTCAGCAGTGGTAAAGTGCTCAGAGCCCTAAAACCAACAAAAAGATACAGCAAAAAGATATTGTAAAAATGTGAGCCACACAGGCAAAAAGTATGGTGGAAGACCACCATAAGGCTGACAGGTATAACAGCTCTACAGTACATTCATGTGTGAAAGGTGAATGTACTAAGACCTTTCATTCGTTACGATGCTACAAGGGTGAATTATGGTAAATTTTTTGTTTTCCCTTCATATAAATGATTAAAAGAATATATTATAGGGGTTTCTTCTGTTTCTTCTAGAATCACCAATGAAGGCTGTCCCATCATGCCCTCTGCAGGCAACAAAGTCCTGATTTCGAGGACACACATTGACCTAAAAGGATTAATTTTCAATTGTGTATTTTTCTGTAGACAATCCGGGTCTGAAAATTAAAACATAAAAAATTAAGGTGGTCATTACAACCCTGGCGGACGGTGTTAAAGCTGCGGTAATACCGCAAACAGGCCGGCGGAAAAAAAAAGGCAATTATGACCGTGGTGGAAACCGCCAACATAGACAGGCACTTTAACACTCCGACCGCCACAATGGTACAGACAAGCAGCGCGGCGGTCACCGCCAACAGACAGGCGGAGGACAATGTACCGCCCACACGATTACAACCCACCAATACGCCACCTTTTCCGGGGCGGAATCACCGTGGATAAAAACACGGTGGAAACAGCTTTTGCAATGGGAAAACGCTCACCTTAACACACTCCACGAGGAAGGAGGCCACCATGGAGCCTGAACTCCAAATACTCCCTGTACTTGTCTTCCTGCTCCTCTACGAACACCAGCAATGGCGAAGCCGAAGACAACGGTGAGTACTGCACCTACGACATAGGGGAGGCAAAAGTCATGGACACACACACGCAACACCCCCACCCTCAACCCGACCCTCGCACACTACAACACACACACCAATGCATTTCCAAACATCACAGTAACAACCCCCAACCCCCCCGGAACAATGCAAAGACAAAACCAAATTAGTTGAACCATTGTAATTTATCCAAATACAGTAAGCTCATATATACAGAAATATATACACATTCCAAATATATACATCACGATTAGTAGTGCAGGTATGCACAATTCAATGTCCGTGGACCACTGGGCCCACAATGCATGGGCGAGGCCCACACTAGATACCTGTCCACAAACGGAGAGGACACTGCAGGGGCATCAGATAGAAATACAACAGGCACCTCAGGGGGAAGGGAAGGGGGGGCACCTCAGCCGGATTACAGCACCACTCCAGATCCACGACGGGGCTCCATGCCCATTGATGTATCCTGGGGAGTGCAAAGCCACAGTCTCTCAAGTCTCTACAGTGGGTGGGTTGCCCACTGTACCATCCTGGGGAGTGCAAAGCCACAGTCTCTCAAGTCTCTACAGTGGGTGGCTTGCCCATTGTTCAATCCTGGGGAGTGCAAAGCCACAGTCTCTCAAGTGGATAACAGTCTCCACTGGCTCTGGAGGGGGACTGGTGCCCAGAGTGCTTCATCCTGTGAAGGATTCAGGTAGTGGATGCAGTTCTCCACTGGTTCTGGAGGGGGACTGGTGCCCAGAGTGCTTCATCCTGTGAAGGATTCAGGTAGTGGATGCAGTTCTCCACTGGTTCTGGAGGGGGACTGGTGCCCAGAGTGCTTCATCCTGTGAAGGATTCAGGTAGTGGATGCAGTTCTCCACTGGTTCTGGAGGGAGACTGGTGCCCAGAGTGCTTCATCCTGTGAAGGACTCAGGTAGTGGATGCAGTTCTCCACTGGTTCTGGAGGGAAACTGGTGCCCAGAGTGCTTCATCCTGTGAAGGATTCAGGTAGTGGATGCAGTTCTCCACTGGTTCTGGAGGGAGACTGGTGCTCAGAGTGCTTCATCCTGTGAAGGACTCAGGTAGTGGATGCAGTTCTCCACTGGTTCTGGAGGGGGACTGGTGCCCAGAGTGCTTCATCCTGTGAAGGATTCAGGTAGTGGATGCAGTTCTCCACTGGTTCCGGAGGGGGACTGGTGCCCAGAGTGCATCACGCTCCCCGTGACGGTCCCAGTTCCGTCACTGTCCCAGCTGCACATGGGCTAACAATGCTTGAGTTGGCGGTGCTTGCCCTGTTCAGCGGTGCTTGCCATGGCGGTCTTTGCCCTGTTCAGTGGTGCTTGACTTTGCAGTTTCTGACCTGTTCAGAGGTGCTTGCCATGGCGGTCTTTGCCCTGTTCAGCGGTGCTTTGCCATGGCGGTCTTTGCCCTGTTCAGCGGTGCTTGCCCGGTTCAGCGGGGCTTGACTTTGCTGCCTCTGACCTGTGCAGCGGTGTTTGGCATGACGGTCCCTCAGTGCCCAGCGGGGCTGTGGCTGTCGGGGCCCTCCAGGGCACTGATGCTGGAGGTGGTCTCCTGACCAGTGACAATAGTGCTGCCCTCCAGGGCACTGACTCTGACGGTGGTCTCCTGACCAGTGACGATAGTGCTGCCCTCCTGGGCACTGACTCTGACGGTGGTCTTCGGACCAGTGACGATAGTGCTGCCCTCCAGGGCACTGACTCTGGCGTTGGTCTCCGGACCAGTTACGATAGTGCTGCCCTCCTGTGCACTGACTCTGGCCGTGGTCTCCGGACCAGTGATGATAGTGCTGCCCTCCAGGGCACTGACTCTGGAGGTGGTCTCCTGACCAGTGACAATAGTGCTGCCCTCCAGGGCACTGACTCTGACGGTGGTCTCCTGACCAGTGACGATAGTGCTGCCCTCCTGGGCACTGACTCTGACGGTGGTCTTCGGACCAGTGACGATAGTGCTGCCCTCCAGGGCACTGACTCTGGCGTTGGTCTCCGGACCAGTTACGATAGTGCTGCCCTCCTGTGCACTGACTCTGGCCGTGGTCTCCGGACCAGTGATGATAGTGCTGCCCTCCAGGGCACTGACTCTGGCCTCCCGACCAGTGACGATAGTGCTGCCCTCCAGGGCACTGACTCTGGCGGTGGTCTCCGGACCAGTGACGATAGTGCTGCCCTCCTGGGCACTGACTCTGGCGGTGGTCTCCGGACCAGTGACGATACTGCTGCCCTCCAGGGCACTGACTCTGGCGGTGGTCTCCGGACCAGTGACGATACTGCTGCCCTCCAGGGCACTGACTCTGGAGGTGGTCTCCGGACCAGTGACGATAGTGCTGCCCTCCTGGGCACTGACTCTGGTGGTGGTCTCCGGACCAGTGACGATGGGGCTGGCGGTGGTGTCCTGGCCAGCGGGGAGGATGGTGGCCTTCTCCGCCATGCTGCTCTTACCAGACTTTGGAGACTTCTTCTGCCCCTTCACCACTTTGGGAGGAGTCACAGCTGACTCGGCACTCCCCCCGGGACCCTTGTGAGCGGCTTTGCCGGCAGGAGTCTTCCCCCTCTCCCGTTGGGCACTATCCAACTTCTGGTGCTTTACAGGGGGTGGACTGGCAGTGCTTTGGCTCCGTGTCACACTGGCTGCCCTGGTGCCCGGTGCACTCCACATACCTCTAACACGCACCACTGGAACCAGACTTTTTTTGGCTGAGGTGCTACGACGGGACCTATGAATTGGAGGGGGGGTGGTGGGACAGAGGTCAAGGTTGCTCAGGAAAAGTTTCTGATGAACACTGGGACGGGTAGCTGGAGGGGGTCTGGGAGTGGAGGAAGAGGAGGTGGTTGTAGGAGGTGTAACTTTAGATGATTTGGGTGCAGGTGCATGTTCTGGAGGCTGTCGTGAGGTGGATGGATGTTGGGTGTGGGGGTGCCCGCGTTTGTGTACTTTGGGAGGGGGTGTCACAGACACACTGGGAGAGGACACAGGGGACGTGTAAATGGTAGTGGGGGTGGTAAGTGCAGGTGAGCGGGGTGTGGTGCTGGGTGTTCTGGTGCGAGTCCTAGTGGCTGTGAATGTAGTGCATGCAGGTGAGAGTGTAGACAACACTAGGAGGGAGGAGGGAGACGACGAGGAGGGGGACACAGTGGAGGCAGTGGATGTTGCTGTGTCTGTATGTGGGTGATGCTTGTGTGAGTGCCTGTGGGATGTGTGGTGCCTATGTTTGCCAGAGTCAGTTTTGTGTGTTGAGGTGTGTGCATGCTGGTCTGATGGTGTGCTTCGGATAGGCTGGGGTACTGGGGATTGGGTCTGGGTGGAGGTAGTTGGAGGGGGGAGGCTAGACACAGGGACAATGGGTGCCATCAGTGCTGAGGCCAGAGATTGCAGGGTTCGATGATGGGCAGCCTGACCAGAATGAATGCCCTCCAGGAATGCATTAGTGTGTTGCAACTCCCTTTCTACACCCTGGATGGCATTCACAATGCTAGACTGCCCAACAGTGAGTGACCTGAGGAGGTCAATGGCCTCCTCACTGAGGGCAGCAGGGGTGACAGGGGCAGGAGCTAAGGTGCCTGGGGCGAAGGTGATGCCCACCCTCCCGGATGAGCAGGCACAGAGCGAAGGCTGAGGGGCTGCTGGGAGGGCGGTGCTGGTAGGGGGGCTGGTGCTGTACCTGTAGAAGTGGGGGGCACAGATGGTGCTGCCACCACAAGGGAGCTCCCATCGGAGGACAAGTCCGTGTCACTGTTTGCTGATCGGTGACCGATGTGAAGCTCCCCTCGCCCTCCATCCCACAGGTGTATTCTGAGTCCGTGGTGTGGCCCTCCATGGCCATGTGGGATGCAGCTCCCTCATGCTCCGGTGCCACTGTACCTCCGCCTGATGATGCTGATGCACAAAAGAACAGGGAGAGCACAAAAAGGGGTGGGGAAACAGAAGAAAGACAGGTTGAGTGCATGGCTTACTGCTACCGTTGGCGGACAATACGGACACAGCAGCCCCCTGCACTACGCCGTGCTCTTGGCCTCTACAGATGCAGTTCCTGGGATATGGCCTACATGGCTATGAGTGTCATCTGTCCACATAGATGACACAGGGGCATGTATACCTGTACCTGGCACTCTACAGAGGTGGGGTGGAGTGGCACATGGCCTGCATTCTGGAGGGGCCTAGCCTACAGAACTCGCACTGGCCTAGGGAAACCCACAGCCCTCCTCACCCACCCAGACTACTCCACTGCGCGCAAAGTCATCAGAATGTGAGTGTACTCACCCCCTTGTGTCTGCTGTGATGCCCTCATGCTCCCATCCAACTCAGGGTAGGCCACTGCCAGGATCCGGAACATCAGGGAGGTCATGATGCGACGGGCACCCCTCCCACGTTGGGAGGCCATCCCCAGCTGAGCCTCCGCCGTCTTCTTGCTCCAGCGGCGAATGTCCTCCATCATTTATGGCAGTGGGTGCTCCGTCTCTGGTGGACCCCCAGGGTCCGGACGTCCTTGGCAATGGCACGCCAAATATCCTTCTTCTGGTGGGCGCTGACCTACATGACATGTACAGGGGAAGAAGAGAAGTCATTAGCAACAGCACCGTTGAAGTGAGTGGCCCACATCCCTACACTTGCTATGTGGCACATTCATTCACAGTCCTTCATGCTCGCAGAACTCTGCCCCCTTCCTACTGACATCCAGCCCTCTCCACCCAGGCATAGCCCATACAGTGTGCTCCCTGTGTACTTACCTGTTGGTCTGGAGGACCGTAGAGTAGCGTGTACTGGGGAAGGACCCCGTCCACGAGCTTCTCCAACTCCTCCAATGTGAAGGCAGGGGCCCTTTCCCCAGACGCACGAGCCATTGTCTCTTCCAGACCGAGGTCACAGCAGCACTTGCAGTGTAGGTCCCCTCCTGTCGAAGATCAGGTATTGAGTGATTGAACAGATAGAAAATGGCGGTCACGTCCGCGGCTGTGACGTCTGCGGCGGTGCGTATCATCACCAACGGCGCACTTCATCATTGGCTCCTGGAACCCATAGGGTCCGATGTTAACCAATGCAGCATTGCGCCGCGGTCTACGACCGCCTACCGCAACGGTGTACAATGCCAGCGCAGTTACCTCACATCCCATTGTCCCAGTTTAGAGGTCAGGCAGCCGCCATTTCAGGGTCCCACATGGCTTCATTTACAACTGTGTCACACATACCTAGGCCTAGACTCAACACACATACAGGAAGAATTTTGTATTTAGTGTCGTGTTCTGTGTAGCTGTGGGTACATACCTGAGAATTTGTTGACTCTGTGGTCGCTGTTGTCCTTCTTAGGTACCGTCAGCTGGGACATTTGAGGAGATGGCGGAATCCTCCGGTGTACCGACCGCTGGTGGACCTGTTAACAATGGAGGAGAGACATTTAATCATCACCTACAGGTTTGACCATGCCACAATCCAGGAACTGTGTACCCAGTTGGAGCCAGACCTGATGTCACCATTCTGCCATTCCACAGGAATCGCCCCTCAAGTGCAGGTGCTATCAGTGCTCCATTTCATAGCAAGTGGGTCATTTCAAACAACAGTGGCCATGGCATCAGGGATGTCCCAGCCTATGTTTTCCAACGTGTTGTCCAGAGTGTTGTCTGCCCTGCTGAATCACGTGAGGAGCTACATCGTTTTCCCAAAGGTGGAGGATTTGGCTACAGTTAAATGTGACTTCTATGCCCTGGGACATATCCCTAACATCAGAGGTGCCATTGATGGGACCCATGTAGCTCTGCCCCCCCCGCAGGAGTGAACAGGTGTACAGGAACCGGAAGAGTTATCATTCGATGAATGTACAGATGGTATGTTTGGCAGACCAGTACATCTCACAGGTAAATGCTATGTTCCCTGGCTCAGTGCATGACGCCTACATCCTGCGGAATAGCAGCATCCTGTATGTGATGGGCAACTCCAGAGGCACCGTGTGTGGCTATTAGGGGACTCTGGTTACCCCAACCTGTCATGGCTACTGACCCCAGTGAGGAATCCCAGGTCCAGGGCAGAGGAACGCTACAATGAGGCCCATGGGCAGACTAGGAGGGTGATCGAACGCACCTTCGGCCTCCTGAAGGCCAGGTTCAGGTGCCTCCATATGACAGGTGGTTCCCTATTCTACTCACCAAAGAAGGTGTACCAGATCATCATCGCCTGCTCTATGCTCCACAACTTGTGTTGGAAAATGGGTTATTGGTAGGGCAGGTAGGTACCTACATCTAGCAACAAGCCACAAACCTCCACATAAGTACAGTTAGGTCTCAGTAAATTAATCCCAGCTCTACCCTTGGTAGCTTGGCATCGAGCGTCAAGGCTTAACTTAGGAGACAAAGTGTAAAGCATTCAAATATCACAAAACAGTAATTAAATAAAACACAGGAAACAGTTTAAAAATCCAAAACCAATTTATAAAAATAGCTTATATTGTTATCTTTAAAATGACACAAAAACGATTAAAATCGGTTCAGGGGAACAGGAGATATGAATTTTTAAAGTATTATTATTTTCTAGCGCTTAGAAACAAAAAGCGCCTATCGGGTCATCTGGTTGCACCAGGACCGGGGCAAAGTCAAACTTTCAGGCCGACCGCGATGGAGCCCTGCTCGGCTACAAGTCGCGGGAGGCCTCGGTTAAAAAGTTACCTTCTGACTTAGTCTCTTTTTTGATGTTTTTCTTCCCCGGGACGAACCTGCCAATTGGATCCGACCTCCTGGAGCCCTTGTCCGGATACGCGAAGTCGGTTTCCTCGGTGGTGATTTTTACCTTCGGACTTAGTCGTTTTTTCGAGATGAAAATCCTTCGACCGGGGTAAACCTGGATCTTGATCCGACGTCCGTGGAGCCCTTCTCGGATACGGTGGCTGGAAGGTCCCGGTCAACTTTTTACGTTCGGACTTAGTCTCTTTTTTGGATGTTTTTCTTTACCGGGACGAACCACGAAGTCAGGCCGGGTCGCGGTTGAGGCAAGCCGGCTAGAATTTCCCCGTCGGGTCGGTCACTTTATGGAGCTTTTTTTCAAAAATTCTCCAATCTTTTCCAAACTTCTGGGGCTTCACCCAGATGTTCTTTTAAGGTTCTTTTGGGGTCCACAGCTCACCCCAAGGGTCCAGAAGTTCTGTGATGGTCCTTGGGAAGTGCGGACTTCAACTCCCAGAATACACCTGGCGCAAACTCCTTTTTGGCCACTGGACAGTGGTCAGCTGGTCACTTTTTCAGGAGTTGGTGCAGGGGACTCTGGATAGCAATTTTTCACCTGTAGCAAACAGGGAGTCCCTCCTTGAACCAGTGGAAGCCAGGCAAAGTCCTTCTTGTGGTGAAGCCCAAGTGTGCAGCTGGTGCAGTCTTTCTGAGTGCAGGGTCCAGGTGCAGGCCAGGGGTCCAGCAGGGCAGTCCTTCTTCTCCTTGTAGTTCCTTCTTCTTGAAATTTGGTGGGGATCTGAGGCGTGGGCGCAGGTCTGCCAGTTTTATCCTTGCTCCTGGGTGAAAAGCAGGGGGGCCCTGGTTCTCCAATCAGGGACAGGGTCGTCCCCCTGTGATGACCACTTCCTGGGAAGTGTGGCAAAAATCCATCCCAGAAGGCAACAGTCTCTAAAAATCCAAAATGGATGAATCTGATTTTTGGAGGAGAGATCTGGCTGAGCCCACCCACTGGTGTGGCTAAAAATCATAAACACACCCCTCTCCTGCCCTCTCCTAATCTAATCAAGGGGGCACCTAGCTGTCTGGGGTTGCAGGATGTGGGGGTGTTGCTGGGTGCTCCAGATGTCCTTCTCTGCCTTTGAAGACCAGTTTGGCAGCCCTCCCCCTTCCTGCCTCACCATCTGCTGAGGGGAGATTCTCTCCACCAAGAATATTCCTTTGTGTGAAGCCAGGCCACTTCACACCTCATTAAAGTAGCCTGGCAGAAGCTGCTGCAGGCTGGCCAATCAGAGCACAGCAGCAAAAACAATGCAGAGCTGAAATTGGCAACTTTTTAGGTAAAGTCTAAACTTTTTACCTGGACTGGTTATATTAAATCCAACAACTGGAAGTTGTGGGATTTATTATAACAATCAATTTGATACCAAATTCTTGGTATGTAACATTTAAGGAGACTTTAAAATTTAAAGTAAAGTCTGCCCATTCTAGCCTATGAAGGCCATTTACTTCAATGAGGGAAAAACGAATTTGGCTGTTTTTACCTCACCAGGGCTTATAAATCAATTTTTATAAAGTCCCTGCTTATAGTTACATGGCACCCAGCCCTAGGGGCACATAGGGCACACCTTAGGGGTGACTTATATGTAAAAATAAGGTAGTTTAAGACTTTGGAAGTACCTTTAATTCCAAAGTCGAATTTGCATATAACTTTAATTTAAAAGCAGCCAGCAAGGCAGGCTTGCTTTTAAAATGACACTGGGCACCTCAGCAATGCACCTAGGTGTGCACCACCTATGCTGTGGTCCCTAAACCTACATGCCCTACCATATACTAGGGACTTATAGGTAGGTTAACTTAGCCAATTATAATTAGCCTAATTTGCATATCCATTTTACACAGAGCACTGGCCCTGGGACTGGTAAGCAGTACCCAGGGCACAGCCAAGAGTCAGTAACCACCAGTACCTATCCAGAAAGAGTGGGGGTGATCAGGCAAAAAAAAAAGGACTTTCCTACACTGCCCCCCCCAGATGAAAGGTGATGGGTACTAACCTACACCTTGGTAGTCCTCATCAGCTAAGTGGAAAAACCTGGAAAGGCCATCTGCATTGGCATGAGCAGTCCCAGGTCTGTGCTCCACTGTGAAGTCCATCCCCTGTAGGGAAATGGACCACCTTAACAGTTTTGGGTTCTCCCCCCTCATCTGCATCAACCATCTGAGAGGTCTGTGGTCAGTTTGTACACGGAAGTGAGTGCCAAACAAGTAAGGCCTCAACTTCTTAAGGAACAAACCACAGCAAAGGCCTCCCTCTCAATGGCACTCCATTTTTTCTCTCTGGGGAGTAGTCGCCTGCTGATGAAGGCAACTGGGTGATCATGGCCATCTTCATTAACTTGTGCTAACACTGCCCCAATCCCTTCCTCTGAAGCATCTGTTTGCACTACAAATTCCTTGCTATAGTCAGGGGCCAGTAACACTGGTGCTGAACACATAGCCTGTTTTAGGGTGTCAAAAGCTTTTTGACACTCTGGGGTCCAAATGACCTTCTTGGGCTGTTTCTTGGAGGTAAGCTCAGTTAGAGGGGCCACTATGGTCCCAAAATTTTGAACAAACCTCCTGTAATACCCAGTCAGGCCAAGAAAGGCCCTGACCTGAGTCTGGGTTTTTGGAGCCTCCCAATCCAGGATAGTCTGGATCTTGGGCTGGAGAGGTTGTACATGGCCTCCACCAACAAGGTGGCCCAGGTACACAACAGAACTTTGCCCTATCTGGCACTTGCTTGCCTTGATAGTCAGGCCTGCTTGAAGCAGGGCCTGAAGCACTTCCTTCAGGTGGACCAGGTGGTCCCTCCAGGTGGAACTAAATACAGCTATATCATCCAGATAAGCTGCACTAAAAGATTCCAACCCAGACAGGACTCTATTCACCAACCGTTGGAAGGTGGCAGGAGCATTTTTCATCCCGAAGGGCATCACCTTGAACTGAAAGTGGCCTTCTGGTGTGGAAAATGCTGACCTCTCCTTAGCTCTTGGACTTAAGGCAATCTGCCAATATCCTGAGGTCAGATCAAATGTGCTCAGGAATTTGGCAGCCCCCAACCTGTCAATGAGCTCATCAGCTCTAGGTATGGGGTGAGCATCAGTCCTAGTGACTGCATTTAGACCTCTGTAGTCCACACAGAATCTTAATTCTTTCTTCCCACCTTGGGGATTAGCTTTGGGCACCAGTACCACTGGACTGGACCAAGGACTATCAGAGGGCTCAATTACCTTCAGGTCCAACATCTTAGCCACTTCAGCTTTGATGTTGGCCTTGACCTGGTCAGACAGCCTGTACAGCTTGTTCTTGACAGGCAAGCTGTCACCAGTGTCAACATCATGGACACACCAATTGGTGAGTCCAGGGGTCAGGGAGAACAGACTAGCAAACTGTCCCAAGGCTTGCTTACAGTCTTGTTGTTGCTGATCTGTCAATTTGGGAGAGAGTACTACTCCCTCCACTGACCCATCTTTTGCCTTTGAGGACAGGAGGTCTGGCAGAGGTTCACCCTCCTCCTCCTTTCCTTCATCAGTGACCATCAGCATGGTCATGTCTGCCCTGTCCTGGTGGGGTTTCATCCTGTTTATATGTAGGATCCTGTGAGGATTCCTGGGGGTGCCAAGGTCCACCAAGTAGGTGACCTCACCTTTTTTCTCTAGGATTGGATAGGGCCCAGTCCATTTGGCCTGTAGTGCCCTAGGAGCCATGGGCTCCAAAACCCACACCAGCTGTCCTGGGTGATACTCAGGCATGGTAGCCTTTTGATCATGCCAGAGCTTCATGAGCTCCTGACTGGCCTCCAGGTTTCTGCTTGCCTTCTTCATATACTCAGCCATGCGAGACCGCAGGCCTAGTACATAATCCAGCACATTCTCCTTGGATTCCTTGAGAGGCTTTTCCCAAGACTCTCTCACCAAGCACAATGGGCCTCTTACAGGGTGCCCAAACAGTAACTCAAAGGGGCTGAATCCAACCCCCTTCTGTGGCACCTCCCAGTAGGCAAACAGCAGGCATGGGAGGAGGACATCCCATCTCCTCCTGAGTTTGTCAGACAAACCCATGATCATGCCCTTCAGGGTCTTATTGAATCTTTCCACCAGACCATTGGTCTGTGGATGGTAGGGTGTGCTGAACTTATAAGTAACACCACACTCCTCCCACATGGCTTTCAGATAGGCTGACACAAAGTTTGTGCCCCTATCTGAGACCACCTCCTTTGGGAATCCCACTCTGGTGAACACACCAAGTAGGGCCCTAGCCACTGTGGGAGCAGTGACTGTCCGGAGGGGTATTGCCTCAGGGTACCTGGTGGCATGGTCCACTACCACCACAATGTACCTGTTACCTGAAGCAGTTGGTGGGTCTAGGGGACCAACAATGTCAATCCCCACCCTCTCAAAGGGAGTCCCAACCACTGGCAGTGCAATCAAGGGAGCCTTTGGCTTGCCCCCTGTCTTGCCACTGGCTTGACAGGTGACACAGGAGCTGCAAAACTCCCTGACTTTTTCTGACATTTCGGGCCAATAAAAATGGTTGACCAGCCTGCTCCAGGTCTTGGTCTGTCCCAAATGACCAGCTAAGGGGATATCATGGCTTAAGGTAAGGAGGAATTCTCTATACTTTTGGGGGACCACTACTCTCCTAGTAGCCCCTTCTTTAAGGGCCCTTGCCTCAGTGTAGAGAACTCCATCCTCCCAGTAAACCTTGTGGGTACCACTGGTATCCCCTTGTTCTTGCCTGGCAGCAGTCTGCCTCAGGCCCTCAAGAGTGGGACACTCTCTTTGTCCCTGGCACAAATCTTCTCTGGTGGGCCCACCTGCCCCTTGCAGTTCTGCCAAGTCAGGCAGAGTTTGCAGGGAAGGTGTCCCTCCCTCAGAGTTCAGATCCTTCCCCTCAGGGTTGGATTCTTCCTGACCCTCTGTACTTGTTGGGGCTGGCAAGCCAGACCCAGTGCCCTTTCTCTTTTTCTTGGAGGCTTGGCCCATTGTTCCAGGGTCCAAGTGTCCAGCATTTCCCTGTTGTGCTGCCTGTGACCTGGTCACAGCACACACCCATTCAGGGAGGTCCAGCATCTGTGCATGGACCCTTCTCTCCACTTCTGACCACTCAGATGCTTCAAGATCATTTCCCAGCAGACACTCTACTGGGAGGGCAGGAGCTACAGCTACTTTTTTAGGGCCAGTCACACCTCCCCATTCCAGACTCACCATAGCCATGGGATGGAGTTTGGTTCTGGTATCTGCATAAGTCACCTGGTGGAAAACACCAGGTAAGACCTGCTCTGGAGAAACCAGCTTTTCTGTGACCATTGTCACACTGGCTCCTGTATCTCTCAGAGCTTCTACTTCAGTCCCATTGACTTTAGGCCTCTGCCTATACCTCTCCATGATGGGAGGTAAGGTGGCCATAGTTGCAATGTCCACCCCACCCACGGATACTAAGGTGACCTCAGTGTACCCTGATTCCACCCCTGGGCCAACTTCCACCCCCAACCCTACACTAGCAATCCCCTGGGATTGCCCACCAGTGGGGGCTTCTTGGAGCAGATAGCATCTCCTCTTTTATGTCCTGGCTGATGACAGTCAAAACACTTGCCGGCCTTAGCAAGCTCCTGAAACTTTCCTGCTTTAGCAGGATCATAATTCTTTCCCTGATACCCTTTCCCTTTAAAAGTGAATTGGCTCGGGGTTCCCCCTCCCTGAGAAGTTTTTGGGGACTCTTGTGAGGACTCTTTGGGTTTTTTGTCATCTTTCCCCTGGTTCTTCCCCTGAGAAGAACCATGTCCTCCCTTTTTCTGATCACCCCCTGGGGGTTTCTGGTTAACCCTAGTTCTTAACCAGTCATCTGCTGCCTCCCCCAGCTCTCTGGGGTTGGTCAACCTAGAGTCTACTAGATACTGGCGGAGCCTCTCTTGGACACAATTAGTGAGAAGGTGCTCCCTCATAATCAAATTGTACAGCCCCTCAAAGGTACTTACCCTGTTGCCCTGTATCCAGCCCTCCAGTGCTTTTACTGAAATGTCCACAAAGTCCACCCAGGACTGGGTGCTTGTCTTTTGGGTGTCCCTAAACTTAAGCCTATACTGCTCTGGGGTTAGACCAAACATTTTAGTCAAGCAACTCTTCATACTGGGGTATGAGTCTGCATCCTCCCCACTCATGGTTAGGAGCCTATCCCTCCCAGAGTTGGGAACTAACTCCCAAAGGAGTGAACCCCAGTACTGAGGCTTGACTTTCCTCATCTGGAGGGCCCTCTCAAAGGCCCCCAGCCACTTATCTATGTCATCCCCCTCTACATAGGCAGGAACCACCCCTTTGGGTAATCTGGGGGCAAAACCCCCACCCAGGGACACCTCAGTTTCTTTCTCGCTGCCTCCATCTTTTTTTTCTTTGCTTGCCCACTTTTTATTTTCTAGGGCAAGCTTATCTGCTTCCAAAGCTATGTAGGCTAGCTGGGCTTCCAGCTCTCTTTCTCTGATGGATGGGTTCTCTCCTCCTGAAAGGACCCCCTTCCTACCACTAGCTTTGGGTCTGGCCCTAGTGACTGTATCCACTGAGGACCGTTCTTCCTCTTCCTCACTTAGGCTCGGATGCCTTCCCTCCCCTGAGTGGTTAGAGTTAGCATCTTCCCCTTTTTCTTCCTCCTCTGGAGCTTCCTCTGTCTCTACCTCTTGGGCCTCAGCCCATGCTGTCAGGGATTTAATCAGGATTTGCTTCCTGAGATCAGTGGTTGCAGGCAACCCTCTCTCAATACACAACCCCCTAAGCTGGACTACTGTCAGTGTGGGTAGGCTAGCCAGATCAAGCTCCATGGTTCCCTTGTTTTGTGTCCCAAAAAACTTTTTGCAAAAATTGGAAACAAGAATTTAGAAAAATAAAAAAAAATCAATAATTGAAATTAATCCAAATTAAAAATTAAAAACAATTTTTGCACTAGGACAATTTAAAGGATTTTTAATTTGTTTTACCTAAAACTGTAACGTGATATTGAACACAAGTACAGGATCCCGTCGCTGCTTCCAATTATGTTGGAAAATGGGTTATTGGTAGGGCAGGTAGGTACCTACACCTAGCAACAAGCCACAAACCTCCACATAAGTACAGTTAGGTCTCAGTAAATTAATCCCAGCTCTACCCTTGGTAGCTTGGCATCGAGCGTCAAGGCTTAACTTAGGAGACAAAGTGTAAAGCATTCAAATATCACAAAACAGTAATTAAATAAAACACAGGAAACAGTTTAAAAATCCAAAACCAATTTATAAAAATAGCTTATATTGTTATCTTTAAAATGACACAAAAACGATTAAAATCGGTTCAGGGGAACAGGAGATATGAATTTTTAAAGTATTATTATTTTCTAGCGCTTAGAAACAAAAAGCGCCTATCGGGTCATCTGGTTGCACCAGGACCGGGGCAAAGTCAAACTTTCAGGCCGACCGCGATGGAGCCCTGCTCGGCTACAAGTCGCGGGAGGCCTCGGTTAAAAAGTTACCTTCTGACTTAGTCTCTTTTTTGATGTTTTTCTTCCCCGGGACGAACCTGCCAATTGGATCCGACCTCCTGGAGCCCTTGTCCGGATACGCGAAGTCGGTTTCCTCAGTGGTGATTTTTACCTTCGGACTTAGTCGTTTTTTCGAGATGAAAATCCTTCGACCGGGGTAAACCTGGATCTTGATCCGACGTCCGTGGAGCCCTTCTCGGATACGATGGCTGGAAGGTCCCGGTCAACTTTTTACGTTCGGACTTAGTCTCTTTTTTGGATGTTTTTCTTTACCGGGACGAACCACGAAGTCAGGCCGGGTCGCGGTTGAGGCAAGCCGGCTAGAATTTCCGCGTCGGGTCGGTCACTTTATGGAGCTTTTTTTCAAAAATTCTCCAATCTTTTCCAAACTTCTGGGGCTTCACCCAGATGTTCTTTTAAGGTTCTTTTGGGGTCCACAGCTCACCCCAAGGGTCCAGAAGTTCTGTGATGGTCCTTGGGAAGTGCGGACTTCAACTCCCAGAATACACCTGGCGCAAACTCCTTTTTGGCCACTGGACAGTGGTCAGCTGGTCACTTTTTCAGGAGTTGGTGCAGGGGACTCTGGATAGCAATTTTTCACCTGTAGCAAACAGGGAGTCCCTCCTTGAACCAGTGGAAGCCAGGCAAAGTCCTTCTTGTGGTGAAGCCCAAGTGTGCAGCTGGTGCAGTCTTTCTGAGTGCAGGGTCCAGGTGCAGGCCAGGGGTCCAGCAGGGCAGTCCTTCTTCTCCTTGTAGTTCCTTCTTCTTGAAATTTGGTGGGGATCTGAGGCGTGGGCGCAGGTCTGCCAGTTTTATCCTTGCTCCTGGGTGAAAAGCAGGGGGGCCCTGGTTCTCCAATCAGGGACAGGGTCGTCCCCCTGTGATGACCACTTCCTGGGAAGTGTGGCAAAAATCCATCCCAGAAGGCAACAGTCTCTAAAAATCCAAAATGGATGAATCTGATTTTTGGAGGAGAGATCTGGCTGAGCCCACCCACTGGTGTGGCTAAAAATCATAAACACACCCCTCTCCTGCCCTCTCCTAATCTAATCAAGGGGGCACCTAGCTGTCTGGGGTTGCAAGATGTGGGGGTGTTGCTGGGTGCTCCAGATGTCCTTCTCTGCCTTTGAAGACCAGTTTGGCAGCCCTCCCCCTTCCTGCCTCACCATCTGCTGAGGGGAGATTCTCTCCCCCAAGCACATTCCTTTGTGTGAAGCCAGGCCACTTCACACCTCATTAAAGTAGCCTGGCAGAAGCTGCTGCAGGCTGGCCAATCAGAGCACAGCAGCAAAAACAATACAGAGCTGAAATTGGCAACTTTTTAGGTAAAGTCTAAACTTTTTACCTGGACTGGTTATATTAAATCCAACAACTGGAAGTTGTGGGATTTATTATAACAATCAATTTGATACCAAATTCTTGGTATGTAACATTTAAGGAGACTTTAAAATTTAAAGTAAAGTCTGCCCATTCTAGCCTATGAAGGCCATTTACTTCAATGAGGGAAAAACGAATTTGGCTGTTTTTACCTCACCAGGGCTTATAAATCTATTTTTATAAAGTCCCTGCTTATAGTTAAATGGCACCCAGCCCTAGGGGCACATAGGGCACACCTTAGGGGTGACTTATATGTAAAAATAAGGTAGTTTAAGACTTTGGAAGTACCTTTAATTCCAAAGTCGAATTTGCATATAACTTTAATTTAAAAGCAGCCAGCAAGGCAGGCTTGCTTTTAAAATGACACTGGGCACCTCAGCAATGCACCTAGGTGTGCACCACCTATGCTGTGGTCCCTAAACCTACATGCCCTACCATATACTAGGGACTTATAGGTAGGTTAACTTAGCCAATTATAATTAGCCTAATTTGCATATCCATTTTACACAGAGCACTGGCCCTGGGACTGGTAAGCAGTACCCAGGGCACAGCCAAGAGTCAGTAACCACCAGTACCTATCCAGAAAGAGTGGGGGTGATCAGGCAAAAAAAAAAGGACTTTCCTACACTGCCCCCCCCCAGATGAAAGGTGATGGGTACTAACCTACACCCTGGTAGTCCTCATCAGCTAAGTGGAAAAACCTGGAAAGGCCATCTGCATTGGCATGAGCAGTCCCAGGTCTGTGCTCCACTGTGAAGTCCATCCCCTGTAGGGAAATGGACCACCTTAACAGTTTTGGGTTCTCCCCCCTCATCTGCATCAACCATCTGAGAGGTCTGTGGTCAGTTTGTACACGGAAGTGAGTGCCAAACAAGTAAGGCCTCAACTTCTTCAGGGACCAAACCACAGCAAAGGCCTCCCTCTCAATGGCACTCCATTTTTTCTCTCTGGGGAGTAGTCGCCTGCTGATGAAGGCAACTGGGTGATCATGGCCATCTTCATTAACTTGTGCTAACACTGCCCCAATCCCTTCCTCTGAAGCATCTGTTTGCACTACAAATTCCTTGCTATAGTCAGGGGCCAGTAACACTGGTGCTGAACACATAGCCTGTTTTAGGGTGTCAAAAGCTTTTTGACACTCTGGGGTCCAAATGACCTTCTTGGGCTGTTTCTTGGAGGTAAGCTCAGTTAGAGGGGCCACTATGGTCCCAAAATTTTGAACAAACCTCCTGTAATACCCAGTCAGGCCAAGAAAGGCCCTGACCTGAGTCTGGGTTTTTGGAGCCTCCCAATCCAGGATAGTCTGGATCTTGGGCTGGAGAGGTTGTACATGGCCTCCACCAACAAGGTGGCCCAGGTACACAACAGAACTTTGCCCTATCTGGCACTTGCTTGCCTTGATAGTCAGGCCTGCTTGAAACAGGGCCTGAAGCACTTCCTTCAGGTGGACCAGGTGGTCCCTCCAGGTGGAACTAAATACAGCTATATCATCCAGATAAGCTGCACTAAAAGATTCCAACCCAGACAGGACTCTATTCACCAACCGTTGGAAGGTGGCAGGAGCATTTTTCATCCCGAAGGGCATCACCTTGAACTGAAAGTGGCCCTCTGGTGTGGAAAATGCTGACCTCTCCTTAGCTCTTGGACTTAAGGCAATCTGCCAATATCCTGAGGTCAGATCAAATGTGCTCAGGAATTTGGCAGCCCCCAACCTGTCAATGAGCTCATCAGCTCTAGGTATGGGGTGAGCATCAGTCCTAGTGACTGCATTTAGACCTCTGTAGTCCACACAGAATCTTAATTCTTTCTTCCCACCTTGGGGATTAGCTTTGGGCACCAGTACCACTGGACTGGACCAAGGACTATCAGAGGGCTCAATTACCTTCAGGTCCAACATCTTAGCCACTTCAGCTTTGATGTTGGCCTTGACCTGGTCAGACAGCCTGTACAGCTTGTTCTTGACAGGCAAGCTGTCACCAGTGTCAACATCATGGACACACCAATTGGTGAGTCCAGGGGTCAGGGAGAACAGACTAGCAAACTGTCCCAAGGCTTGCTTACAGTCTTGTTGTTGCTGATCTGTCAATTTGGGAGAGTACCACTCCCTCCACTGACCCATCTTTTGCCTTTGAGGACAGGAGGTCTGGCAGAGGTTCACCCTCCTCCTCCTTTCCTTCATCAGTGACCATCAGCATGGTCATGTCTGCCCTGTCCTGGTGGGGTTTCATCCTGTTTATATGTAGGATCCTGTGAGGATTCCTGGGGGTGCCAAGGTCCACCAAGTAGGTGACCTCACCTTTTTTCTCTAGGATTGGATAGGGCCCAGTCCATTTGGCCTGTAGTGCCCTAGGTGCCATGGGCTCCAAAACCCACACCAGCTGTCCTGGGTGATACTCAGGCATGGTAGCCTTTTGATCATGCCAGAGCTTCATGAGCTCCTGACTGGCCTCCAGGTTTCTGCTTGCCTTCTTCATATACTCAGCCATGCGAGACCGCAGGCCTAGTACATAATCCAGCACATTCTCCTTGGATTCCTTGAGAGGCTTTTCCCAAGACTCTCTCACCAAGCACAATGGGCCTCTTACAGGGTGCCCAAACAGTAACTCAAAGGGGCTGAATCCAACCCCCTTCTGTGGCACCTCCCTGTAGGCAAACAGCAGGCATGGGAGGAGGACATCCCATCTCCTCCTGAGTTTGTCAGACAAACCCATGATCATGCCCTTCAGGGTCTTATTGAATCTTTCCACCAGACCATTGGTCTGTGGATGGTAGGGTGTGCTGAACTTATAAGTAACACCACACTCCTCCCACATGGCTTTCAGATAGGCTGACACAAAGTTTGTGCCCCTATCTGAGACCACCTCCTTTGGGAATCCCACTCTGGTGAACACACCAAGTAGGGCCCTAGCCACTGTGGGAGCAGTGACTGTCCGGAGGGGTATTGCCTCAGGGTACCTGGTGGCATGGTCCACTACCACCACAATGTACCTGTTACCTGAAGCAGTTGGTGGGTCTAGGGGACCAACAATGTCAATCCCCACCCTCTCAAAGGGAGTCCCAACCACTGGCAGTGCAATCAAGGGAGCCTTTGGCTTGCCCCCTGTCTTGCCACTGGCTTGACAGGTGACACAGGAGCTGCAAAACTCCCTGACTTTTTCTGACATTTCGGGCCAATAAAAATGGTTGACCAGCCTGCTCCAGGTCTTGGTCTGTCCCAAATGACCAGCTAAGGGGATATCATGGCTTAAGGTAAGGAGGAATTCTCTATACTTTTGGGGGACCACTACTCTCCTAGTAGCCCCTTCTTTAAGGGCCCTTGCCTCAGTGTAGAGAACTCCATCCTCCCAGTAAACCTTGTGGGTACCACTGGTATCCCCTTGTTCTTGCCTGGCAGCAGTCTGCCTCAGGCCCTCAAGAGTGGGACACTCTCTTTGTCCCTGGCACAAATCTTCTCTGGTGGGCCCACCTGCCCCTTGCAGTTCTGCCAAGTCAGGCAGAGTTTGCAGGGAAGGTGTCCCTCCCTCAGAGTTCAGATCCTCCCCCTCAGGGTTGGATTCTTCCTGACCCTCTGTACTTGTTGGGGCTGGCAAGCCAGACCCAGTGCCCTTTCTCTTTTTCTTGGAGGCTTGGCCCATTGTTCCAGGGTCCAAGTGTCCAGCATTTCCCTGTTGTGCTGCCTGTGACCTGGTCACAGCACACACCCATTCAGGGAGGTCCAGCATCTGTGCATGGACCCTTCTCTCCACTTCTGACCACTCAGATGCTTCAAGATCATTTCCCAGCAGACACTCTACTGGGAGGGCAGGAGCTACAGCTACTTTTTTAGGGCCAGTCACACCTCCCCATTCCAGACTCACCATAGCCATGGGATGGAGTTTGGTTCTGGTATCTGCATAAGTCACCTGGTGGAAAACACCAGGTAAGACCTGCTCTGGAGAAACCAGCTTTTCTGTGACCATTGTCACACTGGCTCCTGTATATCTCAGAGCTTCTACTTCAGTCCCATTGACTTTAGGCCTCTGCCTATACCTCTCCATGATGGGAGGTAAGGTGGCCATAGTTGCAATGTCCACCCCACCCACGGATACTAAGGTGACCTCAGTGTACCCTGATTCCACCCCTGGGCCAACTTCCACCCCCAACCCTACACTAGCAATCCCCTGGGATTGCCCACCAGTGGGGGCTTCTTGGAGCAGATAGCATCTCCTCTTTTATGTCCTGGCTGATGACAGTCAAAACACTTGCCGGCCTTAGCAAGCTCCTGAAACTTTCCTGCTTTAGCAGGATCATAATTCTTTCCCTGATACCCTTTCCCTTTAAAAGTGAATTGGCTCGGGGTTCCCCCTCCCTGAGAAGTTTTTGGGGACTCTTGTGAGGACTCTTTGGGTTTTTTGTCATCTTTCCCCTGGTTCTTCCCCTGAGAAGAACCATGTCCTCCCTTTTTCTGATCACCCCCTGGGGGTTTCTGGTTAACCCTAGTTCTTAACCAGTCATCTGCTGCCTCCCCCAGCTCTCTGGGGTTGGTCAACCTAGAGTCTACTAGATACTGGCGGAGCCTCTCTTGGACACAATTAGTGAGAAGGTGCTCCCTCATAATCAAATTGTACAGCCCCTCAAAGGTACTTACCCTGTTGCCCTGTATCCAGCCCTCCAGTGCTTTTACTGAAATGTCCACAAAGTCCACCCAGGACTGGGTGCTTGTCTTTTGGGTGTCCCTAAACTTAAGCCTATACTGCTCTGGGGTTAGACCAAACATTTTAGTCAAGCAACTCTTCATACTGGGGTATGAGTCTGCATCCTCCCCACTCATGGTTAGGAGCCTATCCCTCCCAGAGTTGGGAACTAACTCCCAAAGGAGTGAACCCCAGTACTGAGGCTTGACTTTCCTCATCTGGAGGGCCCTCTCAAAGGCCCCCAGCCACTTATCTATGTCATCCCCCTCTACATAGGCAGGAACCACCCCTTTGGGTAATCTGGGGGCAAAACCCCCACCCAGGGACACCTCAGTTTCTTTCTCGCTGCCTCCATCTTTTTTTTCTTTGCTTGCCCACTTTTTATTTTCTAGGGCAAGCTTATCTGCTTCCAAAGCTATGTAGGCTAGCTGGGCTTCCAGCTCTCTTTCTCTGATGGATGGGTTCTCTCCTCCTGAAAGGACCCCCTTCCTACCACTAGCTTTGGGTCTGGCCCTAGTGACTGTATCCACTGAGGACCGTTCTTCCTCTTCCTCACTTAGGCTCGGATGCCTTCCCTCCCCTGAGTGGTTAGAGTTAGCATCTTCCCCTTTTTCTTCCTCCTCTGGAGCTTCCTCTGTCTCTACCTCTTGGGCCTCAGCCCATGCTGTCAGGGATTTAATCAGGATTTGCTTCCTGAGATCAGTGGTTGCAGGCAACCCTCTCTCAATACACAACCCCCTAAGCTGGACTACTGTCAGTGTGGGTAGGCTAGCCAGATCAAGCTCCATGGTTCCCTTGTTTTGTGTCCCAAAAAACTTTTTGCAAAAATTGGAAACAAGAATTTAGAAAAATAAAAAAAAATCAATAATTGAAATTAATCCAAATTAAAAATTAAAAACAATTTTTGCACTAGGACAATTTAAAGGATTTTTAATTTGTTTTACCTAAAACTGTAACGTGATATTGAACACAAGTACAGGATCCCGTCGCTGCTTCCAATTATGTTGGAAAATGGGTTATTGGTAGGGCAGGTAGGTACCTACACCTAGCAACAAGCCACAAACCTCCACATAAGTACAGTTAGGTCTCAGTAAATTAATCCCAGCTCTACCCTTGGTAGCTTGGCATCGAGCGTCAAGGCTTAACTTAGGAGACAAAGTGTAAAGCATTCAAATATCACAAAACAGTAATTAAATAAAACACAGGAAACAGTTTAAAAATCCAAAACCAATTTATAAAAATAGCTTATATTGTTATCTTTAAAATGACACAAAAACGATTAAAATCGGTTCAGGGGAACAGGAGATATGAATTTTTAAAGTATTATTATTTTCTAGCGCTTAGAAACAAAAAGCGCCTATCGGGTCATCTGGTTGCACCAGGACCGGGGCAAAGTCAAACTTTCAGGCCGACCGCGATGGAGCCCTGCTCGGCTACAAGTCGCGGGAGGCCTCGGTTAAAAAGTTACCTTCTGACTTAGTCTCTTTTTTGATGTTTTTCTTCCCCGGGACGAACCTGCCAATTGGATCCGACCTCCTGGAGCCCTTGTCCGGATACGCGAAGTCGGTTTCCTCAGTGGTGATTTTTACCTTCGGACTTAGTCGTTTTTTCGAGATGAAAATCCTTCGACCGGGGTAAACCTGGATCTTGATCCGACGTCCGTGGAGCCCTTCTCGGATACGATGGCTGGAAGGTCCCGGTCAACTTTTTACGTTCGGACTTAGTCTCTTTTTTGGATGTTTTTCTTTACCGGGACGAACCACGAAGTCAGGCCGGGTCGCGGTTGAGGCAAGCCGGCTAGAATTTCCGCGTCGGGTCGGTCACTTTATGGAGCTTTTTTTCAAAAATTCTCCAATCTTTTCCAAACTTCTGGGGCTTCACCCAGATGTTCTTTTAAGGTTCTTTTGGGGTCCACAGCTCACCCCAAGGGTCCAGAAGTTCTGTGATGGTCCTTGGGAAGTGCGGACTTCAACTCCCAGAATACACCTGGCGCAAACTCCTTTTTGGCCACTGGACAGTGGTCAGCTGGTCACTTTTTCAGGAGTTGGTGCAGGGGACTCTGGATAGCAATTTTTCACCTGTAGCAAACAGGGAGTCCCTCCTTGAACCAGTGGAAGCCAGGCAAAGTCCTTCTTGTGGTGAAGCCCAAGTGTGCAGCTGGTGCAGTCTTTCTGAGTGCAGGGTCCAGGTGCAGGCCAGGGGTCCAGCAGGGCAGTCCTTCTTCTCCTTGTAGTTCCTTCTTCTTGAAATTTGGTGGGGATCTGAGGCGTGGGCGCAGGTCTGCCAGTTTTATCCTTGCTCCTGGGTGAAAAGCAGGGGGGCCCTGGTTCTCCAATCAGGGACAGGGTCGTCCCCCTGTGATGACCACTTCCTGGGAAGTGTGGCAAAAATCCATCCCAGAAGGCAACAGTCTCTAAAAATCCAAAATGGATGAATCTGATTTTTGGAGGAGAGATCTGGCTGAGCCCACCCACTGGTGTGGCTAAAAATCATAAACACACCCCTCTCCTGCCCTCTCCTAATCTAATCAAGGGGGCACCTAGCTGTCTGGGGTTGCAAGATGTGGGGGTGTTGCTGGGTGCTCCAGATGTCCTTCTCTGCCTTTGAAGACCAGTTTGGCAGCCCTCCCCCTTCCTGCCTCACCATCTGCTGAGGGGAGATTCTCTCCCCCAAGCACATTCCTTTGTGTGAAGCCAGGCCACTTCACACCTCATTAAAGTAGCCTGGCAGAAGCTGCTGCAGGCTGGCCAATCAGAGCACAGCAGCAAAAACAATACAGAGCTGAAATTGGCAACTTTTTAGGTAAAGTCTAAACTTTTTACCTGGACTGGTTATATTAAATCCAACAACTGGAAGTTGTGGGATTTATTATAACAATCAATTTGATACCAAATTCTTGGTATGTAACATTTAAGGAGACTTTAAAATTTAAAGTAAAGTCTGCCCATTCTAGCCTATGAAGGCCATTTACTTCAATGAGGGAAAAACGAATTTGGCTGTTTTTACCTCACCAGGGCTTATAAATCTATTTTTATAAAGTCCCTGCTTATAGTTAAATGGCACCCAGCCCTAGGGGCACATAGGGCACACCTTAGGGGTGACTTATATGTAAAAATAAGGTAGTTTAAGACTTTGGAAGTACCTTTAATTCCAAAGTCGAATTTGCATATAACTTTAATTTAAAAGCAGCCAGCAAGGCAGGCTTGCTTTTAAAATGACACTGGGCACCTCAGCAATGCACCTAGGTGTGCACCACCTATGCTGTGGTCCCTAAACCTACATGCCCTACCATATACTAGGGACTTATAGGTAGGTTAACTTAGCCAATTATAATTAGCCTAATTTGCATATCCATTTTACACAGAGCACTGGCCCTGGGACTGGTAAGCAGTACCCAGGGCACAGCCAAGAGTCAGTAACCACCAGTACCTATCCAGAAAGAGTGGGGGTGATCAGGCAAAAAAAAAAGGACTTTCCTACACTGCCCCCCCCCAGATGAAAGGTGATGGGTACTAACCTACACCCTGGTAGTCCTCATCAGCTAAGTGGAAAAACCTGGAAAGGCCATCTGCATTGGCATGAGCAGTCCCAGGTCTGTGCTCCACTGTGAAGTCCATCCCCTGTAGGGAAATGGACCACCTTAACAGTTTTGGGTTCTCCCCCCTCATCTGCATCAACCATCTGAGAGGTCTGTGGTCAGTTTGTACACGGAAGTGAGTGCCAAACAAGTAAGGCCTCAACTTCTTCAGGGACCAAACCACAGCAAAGGCCTCCCTCTCAATGGCACTCCATTTTTTCTCTCTGGGGAGTAGTCGCCTGCTGATGAAGGCAACTGGGTGATCATGGCCATCTTCATTAACTTGTGCTAACACTGCCCCAATCCCTTCCTCTGAAGCATCTGTTTGCACTACAAATTCCTTGCTATAGTCAGGGGCCAGTAACACTGGTGCTGAACACATAGCCTGTTTTAGGGTGTCAAAAGCTTTTTGACACTCTGGGGTCCAAATGACCTTCTTGGGCTGTTTCTTGGAGGTAAGCTCAGTTAGAGGGGCCACTATGGTCCCAAAATTTTGAACAAACCTCCTGTAATACCCAGTCAGGCCAAGAAAGGCCCTGACCTGAGTCTGGGTTTTTGGAGCCTCCCAATCCAGGATAGTCTGGATCTTGGGCTGGAGAGGTTGTACATGGCCTCCACCAACAAGGTGGCCCAGGTACACAACAGAACTTTGCCCTATCTGGCACTTGCTTGCCTTGATAGTCAGGCCTGCTTGAAACAGGGCCTGAAGCACTTCCTTCAGGTGGACCAGGTGGTCCCTCCAGGTGGAACTAAATACAGCTATATCATCCAGATAAGCTGCACTAAAAGATTCCAACCCAGACAGGACTCTATTCACCAACCGTTGGAAGGTGGCAGGAGCATTTTTCATCCCGAAGGGCATCACCTTGAACTGAAAGTGGCCCTCTGGTGTGGAAAATGCTGACCTCTCCTTAGCTCTTGGACTTAAGGCAATCTGCCAATATCCTGAGGTCAGATCAAATGTGCTCAGGAATTTGGCAGCCCCCAACCTGTCAATGAGCTCATCAGCTCTAGGTATGGGGTGAGCATCAGTCCTAGTGACTGCATTTAGACCTCTGTAGTCCACACAGAATCTTAATTCTTTCTTCCCACCTTGGGGATTAGCTTTGGGCACCAGTACCACTGGACTGGACCAAGGACTATCAGAGGGCTCAATTACCTTCAGGTCCAACATCTTAGCCACTTCAGCTTTGATGTTGGCCTTGACCTGGTCAGACAGCCTGTACAGCTTGTTCTTGACAGGCAAGCTGTCACCAGTGTCAACATCATGGACACACCAATTGGTGAGTCCAGGGGTCAGGGAGAACAGACTAGCAAACTGTCCCAAGGCTTGCTTACAGTCTTGTTGTTGCTGATCTGTCAATTTGGGAGAGTACCACTCCCTCCACTGACCCATCTTTTGCCTTTGAGGACAGGAGGTCTGGCAGAGGTTCACCCTCCTCCTCCTTTCCTTCATCAGTGACCATCAGCATGGTCATGTCTGCCCTGTCCTGGTGGGGTTTCATCCTGTTTATATGTAGGATCCTGTGAGGATTCCTGGGGGTGCCAAGGTCCACCAAGTAGGTGACCTCACCTTTTTTCTCTAGGATTGGATAGGGCCCAGTCCATTTGGCCTGTAGTGCCCTAGGTGCCATGGGCTCCAAAACCCACACCAGCTGTCCTGGGTGATACTCAGGCATGGTAGCCTTTTGATCATGCCAGAGCTTCATGAGCTCCTGACTGGCCTCCAGGTTTCTGCTTGCCTTCTTCATATACTCAGCCATGCGAGACCGCAGGCCTAGTACATAATCCAGCACATTCTCCTTGGATTCCTTGAGAGGCTTTTCCCAAGACTCTCTCACCAAGCACAATGGGCCTCTTACAGGGTGCCCAAACAGTAACTCAAAGGGGCTGAATCCAACCCCCTTCTGTGGCACCTCCCTGTAGGCAAACAGCAGGCATGGGAGGAGGACATCCCATCTCCTCCTGAGTTTGTCAGACAAACCCATGATCATGCCCTTCAGGGTCTTATTGAATCTTTCCACCAGACCATTGGTCTGTGGATGGTAGGGTGTGCTGAACTTATAAGTAACACCACACTCCTCCCACATGGCTTTCAGATAGGCTGACACAAAGTTTGTGCCCCTATCTGAGACCACCTCCTTTGGGAATCCCACTCTGGTGAACACACCAAGTAGGGCCCTAGCCACTGTGGGAGCAGTGACTGTCCGGAGGGGTATTGCCTCAGGGTACCTGGTGGCATGGTCCACTACCACCACAATGTACCTGTTACCTGAAGCAGTTGGTGGGTCTAGGGGACCAACAATGTCAATCCCCACCCTCTCAAAGGGAGTCCCAACCACTGGCAGTGCAATCAAGGGAGCCTTTGGCTTGCCCCCTGTCTTGCCACTGGCTTGACAGGTGACACAGGAGCTGCAAAACTCCCTGACTTTTTCTGACATTTCGGGCCAATAAAAATGGTTGACCAGCCTGCTCCAGGTCTTGGTCTGTCCCAAATGACCAGCTAAGGGGATATCATGGCTTAAGGTAAGGAGGAATTCTCTATACTTTTGGGGGACCACTACTCTCCTAGTAGCCCCTTCTTTAAGGGCCCTTGCCTCAGTGTAGAGAACTCCATCCTCCCAGTAAACCTTGTGGGTACCACTGGTATCCCCTTGTTCTTGCCTGGCAGCAGTCTGCCTCAGGCCCTCAAGAGTGGGACACTCTCTTTGTCCCTGGCACAAATCTTCTCTGGTGGGCCCACCTGCCCCTTGCAGTTCTGCCAAGTCAGGCAGAGTTTGCAGGGAAGGTGTCCCTCCCTCAGAGTTCAGATCCTCCCCCTCAGGGTTGGATTCTTCCTGACCCTCTGTACTTGTTGGGGCTGGCAAGCCAGACCCAGTGCCCTTTCTCTTTTTCTTGGAGGCTTGGCCCATTGTTCCAGGGTCCAAGTGTCCAGCATTTCCCTGTTGTGCTGCCTGTGACCTGGTCACAGCACACACCCATTCAGGGAGGTCCAGCATCTGTGCATGGACCCTTCTCTCCACTTCTGACCACTCAGATGCTTCAAGATCATTTCCCAGCAGACACTCTACTGGGAGGGCAGGAGCTACAGCTACTTTTTTAGGGCCAGTCACACCTCCCCATTCCAGACTCACCATAGCCATGGGATGGAGTTTGGTTCTGGTATCTGCATAAGTCACCTGGTGGAAAACACCAGGTAAGACCTGCTCTGGAGAAACCAGCTTTTCTGTGACCATTGTCACACTGGCTCCTGTATATCTCAGAGCTTCTACTTCAGTCCCATTGACTTTAGGCCTCTGCCTATACCTCTCCATGATGGGAGGTAAGGTGGCCATAGTTGCAATGTCCACCCCACCCACGGATACTAAGGTGACCTCAGTGTACCCTGATTCCACCCCTGGGCCAACTTCCACCCCCAACCCTACACTAGCAATCCCCTGGGATTGCCCACCAGTGGGGGCTTCTTGGAGCAGATAGCATCTCCTCTTTTATGTCCTGGCTGATGACAGTCAAAACACTTGCCGGCCTTAGCAAGCTCCTGAAACTTTCCTGCTTTAGCAGGATCATAATTCTTTCCCTGATACCCTTTCCCTTTAAAAGTGAATTGGCTCGGGGTTCCCCCTCCCTGAGAAGTTTTTGGGGACTCTTGTGAGGACTCTTTGGGTTTTTTGTCATCTTTCCCCTGGTTCTTCCCCTGAGAAGAACCATGTCCTCCCTTTTTCTGATCACCCCCTGGGGGTTTCTGGTTAACCCTAGTTCTTAACCAGTCATCTGCTGCCTCCCCCAGCTCTCTGGGGTTGGTCAACCTAGAGTCTACTAGATACTGGCGGAGCCTCTCTTGGACACAATTAGTGAGAAGGTGCTCCCTCATAATCAAATTGTACAGCCCCTCAAAGGTACTTACCCTGTTGCCCTGTATCCAGCCCTCCAGTGCTTTTACTGAAATGTCCACAAAGTCCACCCAGGACTGGGTGCTTGTCTTTTGGGTGTCCCTAAACTTAAGCCTATACTGCTCTGGGGTTAGACCAAACTTTTTAGTCAAGCAACTCTTCATACTGGGGTATGAGTCTGCATCCTCCCCACTCATGGTTAGGAGCCTATCCCTCCCAGAGTTGGGAACTAACTCCCAAAGGAGTGAACCCCAGTACTGAGGCTTGACTTTCCTCATCTGGAGGGCCCTCTCAAAGGCCCCCAGCCACTTATCTATGTCATCCCCCTCTACATAGGCAGGAACCACCCCTTTGGGTAATCTGGGGGCAAAACCCCCACCCAGGGACACCTCAGTTTCTTTCTCGCTGCCTCCATCTTTTTTTTCTTTGCTTGCCCACTTTTTATTTTCTAGGGCAAGCTTATCTGCTTCCAAAGCTATGTAGGCTAGCTGGGCTTCCAGCTCTCTTTCTCTGATGGATGGGTTCTCTCCTCCTGAAAGGACCCCCTTCCTACCACTAGCTTTGGGTCTGGCCCTAGTGACTGTATCCACTGAGGACCGTTCTTCCTCTTCCTCACTTAGACTCGGATGCCTTCCCTCCCCTTAGTGGTTAGAGTTAGCATCTTCCCCTTTTTCTTCCTCCTCTGGAGCTTCCTCTGTCTCTACCTCTTGGGCCTCAGCCCATGCTGTCAGGGATTTAATCAGGATTTGCTTCCTGAGATCAGTGGTTGCAGGCAACCCTCTCTCAATACACAACCCCCTAAGCTGGACTACTGTCAGTGTGGGTAGGCTAGCCAGATCAAGCTCCATGGTTCCCTTGTTTTGTGTCAAAAAAAACTTTTTGCAAAAATTGGAAACAAGAATTTAGAAAAATTAAAAAAAATCAATTATTGAAATTAATCCAAATTAAAAATTAAAAACAATTTTTGCACTAGGACAATTTAAAGGATTTTTAATTTGTTTTACCTAAAACTGTAACGTGATATTGAACACAAGTACAGGATCCCGTCGCTGCTTCCAATTATGTTGGAAAATGGGTTATTGGTAGGGCAGGTAGGTACCTACACCTAGCAACAAGCCACAAACCTCCACATAAGTACAGTTAGGTCTCAGTAAATTAATCCCAGCTCTACCCTTGGTAGCTTGGCATCGAGCGTCAAGGCTTAACTTAGGAGACAAAGTGTAAAGCATTCAAATATCACAAAACAGTAATTAAATAAAACACAGGAAACAGTTTAAAAATCCAAAACCAATTTATAAAAATAGCTTATATTTTTATCTTTAAAATGACACAAAAACGATTAAAATCGGTTCAGGGGAACCGGAAATATGAATTTTTAAAGTATTATTATTTTCTAGCGCTTAGAAACAAAAAGCGCCTATCGGGTCATCTGGTTGCACCAGGACCGGGGCAAAGTCAAACTTTCAGGCCGACCGCGATGGAGCCCTGCTCGGCTACAAGTCGCAGGAGGCCTCGGTTAAAAAGTTACCTTCTGACTTAGTCTCTTTTTTGATGTTTTTCTTCCCCGGGACGAACCTGCCAGTTGGATCCGACCTCCT
This sequence comes from Pleurodeles waltl, assembly GCF_031143425.1. Taxonomy (NCBI): domain Eukaryota; kingdom Metazoa; phylum Chordata; class Amphibia; order Caudata; family Salamandridae; genus Pleurodeles; species Pleurodeles waltl. The sequence continues at coordinate 838,420,810 of NC_090437.1, forward strand.
GGAGCCCTTGTCCGGATACGCGAAGTCGGTTTCCTCGGTGGTGATTTTTACCTTCGGACTTAGTCGTTTTTTCGAGATGAAAATCCTTCGACCGGGGTAAACCTGGATCTTGATCCGACGTCCGTGGAGCCCTTCTCGGATACGATGGCTGGAAGGTCCCGGTCAACTTTTTACGTTCGGACTTAGTCTCTTTTTTGGATGTTTTTCTTTACCGGGACGAACCACGAAGTCAGGCCGGGTCGCGATTGAGGCAAGCCGGCTAGAATTTCCGCGTCGGGTCGGTCACTTTATGGAGCTTTTTTTCAAAAATTCTCCAATCTTTTCCAAACTTCTGGGGCTTCACCCAGATGTTCTTTTAAGGTTCTTTTGGGGTCCACAGCTCACCCCAAGGGTCCAGAAGTTCTGTGATGGTCCTTGGGAAGTGCGGACTTCAACTCCCAGAATACACCTGGCGCAAACTCCTTTTTGGCCACTGGACAGTGGTCAGCTGGTCACTTTTTCAGGAGTTGGTGCAGGGGACTCTGGATAGCAATTTTTCACCTGTAGCAAACAGGGAGTCCCTCCTTGAACCAGTGGAAGCCAGGCAAAGTCCTTCTTGTGGTGAAGCCCAAGTGTGCAGCTGGTGCAGTCTTTCTGAGTGCAGGGTCCAGGTGCAGGCCAGGGGTCCAGCAGGGCAGTCCTTCTTCTCCTTGTAGTTCCTTCTTCTTGAAATTTGGTGGGGATCTGAGGCGTGGGCGCAGGTCTGCCAGTTTTATCCTTGCTCCTGGGTGAAAAGCAGGGGGGCCCTGGTTCTCCAATCAGGGACAGGGTCGTCCCCCTGTGATGACCACTTCCTGGGAAGTGTGGCAAAAATCCATCCCAGAAGGCAACAGTCTCTAAAAATCCAAAATGGATGAATCTGATTTTTGGAGGAGAGATCTGGCTGAGCCCACCCACTGGTGTGGCTAAAAATCATAAACACACCCCTCTCCTGCCCTCTCCTAATCTAATCAAGGGGGCACCTAGCTGTCTGGGGTTGCAGGATGTGGGGGTGTTGCTGGGTGCTCCAGATGTCCTTCTCTGCCTTTGAAGACCAGTTTGGCAGCCCTCCCCCTTCCTGCCTCACCATCTGCTGAGGGGAGATTCTCTCCCCCAAGCACATTCCTTTGTGTGAAGCCAGGCCACTTCACACCTCATTAAAGTAGCCTGGCAGAAGCTGCTGCAGGCTGGCCAATCAGAGCACAGCAGCAAAAACAATGTAGAGCTGAAATTGGCAACTTTTTAGGTAAAGTCTAAACTTTTTACCTGGACTGGTTATATTAAATCCAACAACTGGAAGTTGTGGGATTTATTATAACAATCAATTTGATACCAAATTCTTGGTATGTAACATTTAAGGAGACTTTAAAATTTAAAGTAAAGTCTGCCCATTCTAGCCTATGAAGGCCATTTACTTCAATGATGGAAAAACGAATTTGGCTGTTTTTACCTCACCAGGGCTTATAAATCTATTTTTATAAAGTCCCTGCTTATAGTTACATGGCACCCAGCCCTAGGGGCACATAGGGCACACCTTAGGGGTGACTTATATGTAAAAATAAGGTAGTTTAAGACTTTGGAAGTACCTTTAATTCCAAAGTCGAATTTGCATATAACTTTAATTTAAAAGCAGCCAGCAAGGCAGGCTTGCTTTTAAAATGACACTGGGCACCTCAGCAATGCACCTAGGTGTGCACCACCTATGCTGTGGTCCCTAAACCTACATGCCCTACCATATACTAGGGACTTATAGGTAGGTTAACTTAGCCAATTATAATTAGCCTAATTTGCATATCCATTTTACACAGAGCACTGGCCCTGGGACTGGTAAGCAGTACCCAGGGCACAGCCAAGAGTCAGTAACCACCAGTACCTATCCAGAAAGAGTGGGGGTGATCAGGCAAAAAAAAAGGACTTTCCTACAACTTGGCTCTGCGACGCCAGGTGCCTTTTCTGCAGGAGGATGGTCCAGATGACGGTGTTGTGGCAGCTGTGGAGCCTGTGGACAGTGATGAGGAGGAAGCAAAGGAAGAAGACATTGACAACAGGGACTCTGTCATACAGCAATATTTCCAGTGACACACAGGTGAAAACACATTCCTACCTACTACAAGTACTCTCACACTTCTACCTCTATCCTGTCTGTCAATTTGAAGTAGTATTTGCTAACTGAGTGATACATTTCCATTACGGTTTCACAGGTGTGGTGACCAACGTGTGTCATCTGCTTGCATCCTTCATGGGCTTGTGATGTGTAACATAGGTATGTTGACATTACATTTTCGAACAGTTTTAGTCATTGTCATAGATATTACAAATTTTGAAAATCACAGACTGACTCCAGATTGTTTTGTGGTTCAAGGGTGTTTATTGAAGTGCTAATTATTGGAGTGGGTGGCAAAATGGTGATGGGTGATGGTGGAGGAATGTCCATGGCAGAGTCCAGTCTATTAGTCTCACAGGTGCTTTGCCCATATGGGCATAGGAAGTGGAGCTGGGGCAGTTCCAATCTGGACAGGGTTACAAAGTGGGACAGTGGGAGGACAATCAGGGTGGTCTCATTTCCTGGCGGGGGTCTTGCCATCTTGCTCTGTCCTGTTCCTAGATCTCAGGGACTGCTTGCGGGGTGGTTCACCGTCAGCAGGGGGTGGGGTGCTGGTGTGGTGGTCCTGTGGCGGGGCATCCTGTCCACTAGAGCCGGCATAGGTGGTGGGAAGTTCATCATCCAGGCTAGTGTCAGGGGCCCCTTGGAGTGCCACGGTGTCCCTCATGGTCTTTTGTATGTCCTTTAGCACCCCTACGATGGTGCCCAGGGCGGAGCTGATGGTTCTGAGCTCCTCCCTGAGCCCCAAATACTGTTCCTCCTGCATGCGCTGGGTCTCCTGAAACTTGGCCAGGACCGTTGCCATCGTCTCCTGGGAGTTGTGGTATGTTCCCATGATGGAGGAGAGGGCCTCGTGGAGAGTGGGTTCCCTTGGCCTGTCCCCCCCTGTCGCACAGCAGCCCTCCCAGTTCCCCTGTGTTCCTGTGCCTCCGTCCCCTGGACCGTGTGCCCACTACCACTGCCCCCAGGTCCCTGTTGTTGTTGGGGTGGTGGGTTATCATGGATTCCCTGTAGTGGTGGACACACAGCTGATTGATGAGTCCTGGGGACAGAGGTATGGGCCCGCTGGGTGGGTGCTGTGCTGTTGTTACCAGAGGGTGGAAAGTCAGTGTTGGGCTGTGCCTGTGCAAGGGGAACCGACTGTCCCAAGGCCGACGATGGTCCGGGCTGGTCATCTGGATCCAGTTGGCCAGAGCTGCTGTCATCACTGTGGGCCTCTTCTGTGGGTGGAGTGGAGATGTCTGGACCCTCCTGCCTGGTGACGTTACGTAGTGGTCCTGCAGGGGTATAAAAGCATGATTATTGCATCTGTGTGTGTCATGGTGTGCAATGGGTGGGTGTGCGTGTACCCCAGTGCAAGCATTCCTGTGTGGGGGCTTGTGTGATGATGGTTGGGGGGTGTTATGGGTATGTGCAGTGGGCATGCTTTACTGATGGGTGTCCATGCTTTGTTGTGTCATGCAGGACTTGGTGTAGGGATGGGTGGTTTGTGTTCTTAGTACATTGGTGAGGAGTTGGAGTGATAGGGGAGGGGGTGAGGGTGAGGGGGTGTGATAGCATGCAGGTAGGGTGGGGGATATGATAGTTAAGATTTGACTTACCAGTGTCCATTCCTCCACTGAGTCCTTCGAGGCCCTCTGGATGCATGATGGTCAAGACCTGCTCCTCCCATGTTGTTAGTTGTGGGGGAGGAGGTGGGGGTTCGCCGCCAGTCCGCTGAATCGCGATGTTGTGCCTGGAGACCACGGAACACAACTTCCCCCGTAGGTCGTTCCACCTCTTCCTGATGTCCTCCCAATTTATTGGGTGCTGTCCCACTGCGTTGACCCTGTCCCCGATTCTTCGCCATAGCTCCAGCTTCCTAGCTATAGAGGTGTGCTGCACCTGTGATCCAAATAGCTGTGGCTCTACCCGGACGATTTCCTCCACCATAACCCTGAGCTCCTCCTCCGAAAACCTGGGGTGTCTTTGGCGTGCCATGGGGTGGTGTAGGTGATGTGTGGGGTGGTGTATGTGTTGATGAGTGTGGTGATGTGTAGTGGTGTGGGGTGTTTTGTGCGTGGATGTTGTAAGGGTGATGGTGTTGTGTGCCTTTGTGTGATGGGGTTGTCTATTGCTGTGCTCTCTGTCTGTCGCCTTCGAATTCTAATTTTTGGTAGTAGGGGTTTGTGGGTGATGGGGGTGTGTGTTTTATATTGTGATGGGTGTGTGGGAGTGGTGTTTGTATGTGTATCAGGTGTGTGTATTTGGAATTGTCCAATGTGGCGGTGTTTTGGAGATGTGTGTGTATTTTGAACGCAGCGGTGTGTACCGCCAATGGAATACCGCGGTTGAAAGACCGCCGCGTGGATTCCTGGGTTGTAATAGCATGGGCGTGTTTCTGTTGGCGTGACGGTGTCGGTTTTGTTTTCGCCAGTTTATCACTGACCTTTGGTGTGGCGGACTTGTGTGGGTGTCTGAATTTTGGCGGATTCCGAACAGTGGGTCGTAGTAGCTGTGGCAGTATTCCGCGGCCGCGGCGGTGTGTTGGCGGTCTTCTGCACGGCGGTAAGCGGCTTTTACCGCTGATGTTGTAATGACCCCCTAAATGTCATTGTGCCCATAGAGTATGAAAAATAGATGTGTACGGATCAATGACTCCTGATAGAAATGGTGTACTCTTTATTTATTTGGGGTATTATTCAATGATAAATTGATAGCCATTGTTATATCACCAGAGAAACAATTTCACTAAATTATGGCATATTCATCTTTTCAAGAACAAGTGTGGGTATGAACATCCAATTCATTTTCAAAGCCTACTAAGCCAGAAAAATGGCAATTGCCCTTTCAGGTCCAGGTTTTCATGGTTTTCCAAGGACAAATTAGCTCCTGAGAGAAAAGAACAGAGGGCCTGATTTAAGGATCGGTTGACAGGTTACTCCATCACAAATCTGATAAATATCCTGTCTGCTGCATTATAAGTACTATTGGAATTAATTCACTTATAAAAAGGTAAATTGAATATCTGTCACAGATGTGATGGTGTAGTCCATTTGTTGAACTCTAAATCAAGCCTAGAATATTTCGGAGGACCTTAGGATTGCCTCCATTGACAACACACATTTTGTTCAGATGTTGGATACCAAGGAGCATATTTGCAAGCCCCTAGCACCACTTGAACATCACTTTCTGTGAAGCTGTGGTGGAGTTGTGCCCTGCGCGATATTTACAAGGCAGCGCTGAGCTACTTTTTGTACCTTAATGCCACCTTGTAAATATGGGCCCCCGATGCAGTTTTCTGCGGCAGAGGGGCATTCAATGAGTGTTTCTGTAGGCATACCCACACAACACTCATTGCTTATTGACACTTCCCCAGATTTACAAGGAAATGTAAATCTGAAGCAGTGCCAATAACTAGTTCCACCCCAGGGCTGGCGTTAGCATGGCACAACAAGGAGAAATACTTCTATTTCTCCTCATTTTTGCTTTTTCTATGTGTGCTGTAGAATGCAGCACGCAAACAGAGATCAAAAGGCCATTGTGATTGTTTAAACGCAGGACGGTGTCCCACCATCTCATAAACAATTATTAAATAGTGATTATTTGCTACAAATCGCCATGATTGATTGTTTATGTACAGAAAGGGAACTTTCCTGCACATAAGCAATAATTCTCAGCAATGCAGGCCCCCTTGCACTATGGTTCAAGGGTGCCTGCATTGATGCTAGGCAGCTAAATTTAGCACCAGCGCTAGGAAAAACACAGGGGTGTGCCATATTTTTGAAAATGCAGTGCATCCCTGATTTTCTGAAGTGACGCAGTGCAGCACTGCAAATATTGGTGCTGCACCGTACTGCACCACTTTCTTGGAAATATGCACCCAAGTACCTTGAGGACAGGATTAGGTGGGCCTCCATTAATTATGAAATTCTGTGTGGTCCAATAAGAATAGCCCTTTGACCAGATCCATTCTTGGAGATATAGAGACACTGGATTCCTAAAAAAAGATATAATGGCTTCGGTGTAATAACCATGTACTAGAGGCAATTGGATATAACAAAACCTATAAATTATCAATCATTGAGGGTATCCAGGCACTTGAGTGTCATGCTGCTTCAGCTGACTCAGTTGAACAACTAAATCTTGAGTGCTGCCCGGAATTTAGTAGAGAGGTGGAGACCCGTAGCAGCAGAGGGAGGTCATTCACGGATCCAAAAAGGTAGGAGCATCCTCTGCTGTTGCTTTGGTGCTTAGAGGGGGTTCGGCAAATGAGAGGGAGGCAGAGTGTAGTTGTCTGGCAGGGTGGTGAAAGTTCAGGTGATGGTTGATGTAGGATGGTCCTTGGTTGTGCAGTGCTTTGTAGCCATGGATCATCAGCTTGAATTAACATCTCTTCTTTACAGGTAGCCAGTGACATTTTCCGAGGTGGGGGTGATGTAGGTCCATCTTGGGAGGTCATGGATGAGTCTGGCAGCAGAGTTTTGTATGGTCTGGAGTCTCTGCAGAAGAAGTGTGGTGATCCCAGCATAGAGTGCATTGCCGTAGCCTAATCGGCTGGTGATTAATTAGGTCCTCAGTGACGGTACGTCTGGTTTTCAGGGGGAGCCACTTAAAGTGTTTTTGTAACATGCTACGTGCAAAAGCAGGCAGAGGTGACATTGTTGATCTGGGACATCATGGTCAGTTTGCTTTCCACGATTGTGCTGAGGTTTCTGGCATTGTATGTTGGTTTGGGTGACCACACCAGAAACCTCAGCATAACCCTGGAAACCAGCAGAATGTGTGTGGTGAGCAAGCATGCATAAAATGGAAGTACATGTAAAACTTTTGTGACACAGAATTAGGAATCAATAGAATTAATGTAGCAATATGCGAGGATATTTATTGTGTAAAGGTCCTGTGCCAGACCTGAGTAATATCTGGACTGGGTAGATATGGTGTGCTTTCAAAGTTGCCCTCTTTTTCACTAGGCATAAGTGAAGAAAGTCTAAAGTGAAGAAAGTGAACATGAAGAATGTCTATTATCTTTTTTGCCCTAGTGATGGGGAAGCATTGTACTTTCAACTTACTACTGTTTTGTCTTTAAATAGGCATAAAACCAGGGGGTGAACCTAGAGAACTATACATTTCCTAATGCTAGACAACATTTAGAGTTATGCAAGGGGAAATTTGTGTTAATTGCTAATGTTTTTTTTAAAAACTGACTGCTGAAATGAAAATAAATATGAAAAGGTAGCAATTGGTGACAGTGATACTTTTTAAGTGTAATTTGTCGCATCTAATCCAGATTCACAAAAGTAACATACCATTATGTTCAACAGTCTCCTCTGGTGACAGGGCTATTGTTGGGCCTGGTTCACAACAGTAAACTTAGAATTTTGGTCTAAACTTAGACCAAAATTCTAAGTTTATGAATTTTGGTATTCACAAAGTGCATTTATCAGTAGTATCTTTATGTCCGCACTCACTCTCCGCACCTACAGTGTACTCTCCGCACCCGAGTGTACACTCAGCACCCGGCGTGCTTTAATTGCAGTGCAGAGAGTGCATGCGGGGTGCAGAGACTACACTGCAAATGCAGATAGTACACTCCGCACCCAGAGTGGAAAATCCGCCTCAGTGCGGACATAAGGATACTACTCGTAAAGCCCTTCTATGAATTCTGAAAGTCATAAACTTAGAATTTTGGTCTAAGTTTAGACCAAGGGTTGAAGTTTACCTTTGTGAATCTGGGCCAATGTGTTTGTTGGGTGTCCGTAAAAATGGGACACCCAGACATAACAACCGAGATGTACCTTGTAATGATGTTTATTGTGTGATGAACATTTAGCCATTTTTATAGTAAAATCTAATCAATGAAAAATGAGTATGAAGGAAACATATGTATGTTTGAAATGTGAACAAGGTACAGTACATATTACAGTGGGTATTTGTACACCTCTGAATTCGTGGTTACCAATATTCTCATGTGACTCAAAGGACAATTTGCAAAATGTGATCTTTCTTGCACATTGATTTACACTTGGAAGCCAATAATTGAGAGAAATTAAATTCATGAAGACAAATGGTATGCTACTCTCTGTTCCCCCATTCACCCAATTAAAACACTACCCCACTTATGTGGCTCAGCCTAGTGCCCATGACACAAAAGGTCCTAAAAAACCTCATGGAGACATCAGCATTTCCTGTGAAATTACCTGTTTTGGTAAGACAGGTAGCTTTGGTATTTGAGCCCAGGTTGGCCATCATTCAAAGAAACCATCCAAACCTAGTCATTTTTTGAAAATTAAATGCCTGGAGAAGTCCAAAGTGGTGTGCAGTGTTGGAATCACAGTGTTCTTTTCTTACCCAAAATACTCCACAAACATCCAACTTTGGCGGGAAAGGTAAAAAAAATTCACAGTTCTGTAAAAGAAAGGTCCTGAATCCTCGGGGATCCACAAATTGATTACAATCCAGCATTGCAACACTTGTCCCAATAAAAATGGAACCCCACTTGTGTGGGTGGATGAACCTGGACAAATCAACTATTTTCATTCAAATCTGACCTATTTTAGCAATGTGGGTAGCTGTGGAATTAGCACTCAGGATGTCTGGTCATAACAGATGGGAACAAAGTTACAAGCCCAGGCCATCCAAGATGGAGCGTGGATGGCTAACAAGATTAGTTTTGGGCTGCTCAGGGAAACCTACTCAACGCCCAGGAAAGGGGAGTGACGCCAGGCTTTCGAGGTGTCCATGATGCCCTTCAAACCTCAAACTTTAGCAAAAAGATGCATTTTCTGCACATTTCTCTGAGAAAATGGCCCTGAATCCGAGAGGAGTCACACATTTCCTACTATATAATGTTATTACACTAGTCTCAATAAAAACAGTACCCACTTGAGCAGTTGGGCCTTGACTCAGTGACAGAAAAGGCCTAGAAAATAAATGTTTCCACTCATTTTTAACAAAGAGGATAGCTGTGAATTTGAGACCTGGGCTTTGACGCCACCAAGGAAAACCTCAAAATCCTGACATATCTGAAAACCAAAAACCCATGGGGGTTCTACATGGTCTGCTTTACACTGATACATCCACTTTTCTCTACTGTGATGCATTTTAATCCTCAAGCTTTGACAAAAAGAATCTGCTGGGATCCAATATTTTTCTACAACCCACACTCCCACCCTTGCCCAAATAAAAAATATGCTTAACTTATGTGTGTGGGCCAGAGTTGCAAATGGAAGAACAGACCATGGAACCAACGCCCAGGGGGCTAAGAAAATGAGGAGAAAGTGCTTTAGGTGGGGACCAGGAGGACCCTATCTCAGGGAGTACAAAAACATCCACCAATAATCAACAAATACCTTTTTTCAACCTGTCACTGCACTCATTATCCTCCTCAGAGATTTCTCTTCTTGGTAAGGGTTTATATGTTGTAATTACAGAAAGAACTGACTCTTTAACCTTAAAACTGAACTGTTGCAATGTTTCCACAAAATACATCTAAATATATATTTTTCTTAGGAGAAGACAATTCAATTAATGATTTTGGGACAGGTCTGAGACCACTCTCGACTTTTCCTCCCAATATGTTGATGCCTTCTGAGTTATTGAATTCTGAAAAACTAGTACTGAAAGATATTTCTGTCTTACAAGAAAACAAAAACATTAATCATTATAATAATCTCCTTGGCAGAGTGGAACCAGTAGACAAAGGGGGAGGAATAGAATTACATGATTTTACTGACTATAAAATTGACATATTGAGACAGATTCCCAACACTGTACACTACCTAAAATTGGTTCAGAACCCCCTTGAAAATCCCTTATTCATCCTCTGTCTAAAAGTAGTGGTAATATCATCTTCTATTAGATCAGCATCTATACTCTTTCTCGTAGCGTCACTTCTCTCACTCCTATCCCCCATACCTCTCTTTACCTCTTTCTTACCCTTCTTTTCCTTGGGGCAACCTCTCATCCTCCTCTTCTCTCCCTTTTTCCCATCTAGAGGTTTTCAGCCATTATCCTGTCTAATCCATATCTACGTCATGGACCTGATCCCATTTATGTAGAATGTACTCTACACATTAATGTGCACATTGACTATATGTATTCTCTTGACACGAATATTTAGCACTCATCATGGTTACCTCTCTTCTTCCTCTTTTATTCTTGTTTTTCTGTTTTCCCATAAAATCCAATAAACTAGTTTGAAATAAAAAAAAATATTGACTGTTACTGCACAAGCTGGAGGAATGAGTTTCTTATCAGACAGATAATTCAAATTCCTGAAAAGAGACAATCCCCATACAACAGTCCTATATACCATTCCTAAATTACATAAAGTTCTGGATTACCCTCACAGGAGATCTATCACATCAGCATGTGGCTCCATCAGAAAACGCTTAGAGAATATATCAACAATTTTATCAAGGACTGAGGGCCTGATTTAGAACTTGGCAGACTGATTACTCGTTCACAATGTTGATGGATGTCCTGTTGCTGAAATCTAAATCCCAGTGGATATGATAGGATATAGATTTCAACGGACAGGACATCCGTCACAGTTGTGATGTGATCGAGTAACTGGTCCGCTAGATTCTAAATCAGGCTTATGTCACATACTTGAAAAATACAAACAAGATAGCACCTATATGGTGAACCTTGTTGAAGTCATGCCCTTTCATGCTACCAAAGAAATGTTTGTTACTCTTGCCATTGCTTTGCTCTAGTCTAATATACCTCAATATGAATGCATTTTCATAATTGAAAAACTGTTAAATACTCAACCTCGCCCAATGAGAGTGCCAACAGACTTTGCCTTATTGAGGATTGCCTTACATTGCAACTATTCAATATGGCAATCAATATTACCAACAGTGCATGGGAATTTCTGTGGGTGCTATTTTTTCATCAAAGTTGGCAAATATTTTTTTTTATGATTTTGAACACCATTGTGTGTTGACCTAAACCAATGTATACCACTCAAACATGAAGTTTTGGAAAAAATACATTAATGGCTGAGATTATTTGAATGGTGTGCAGATGAATCTTGCATTCACAAGCATTCAGGATACAGTTGACATTATTTCTCTAGATTTGACCATTAGACACAAGAATGAGAAGCTTTAAACCAGTCTCTTAAGGAAACCTTCAGAACAGAACTCTTTACTTTCTGAAGGAAGCTTTCAACCAACAGCATTGAGAGATAGACTTCTCTTTGGGCAATTTCTCCACCTCTAGAGAAATTGCACTTGCAACAATGATTACTTTGGGGAATCCTGTGTTTTGTGGGACAGGCTACTGAGCAGAAGCTACCCATAGAAAGTAGTGGAATCTGCCAATGAAAGTGTCTGGTATTGTCGCTTTGAAGAATTACTTCAAGTCAAAAACAGAGTCAAATGATAACTGTGTGTGTGTTACAACCTAGTGTCCTCCAACTAATAACATTAGGGATCTAATTAAAAAGCATTGTCACATCATTCAAAGTATAGATTCTTCACTGGAACATCCCCTAATTGCTTTTAAAAGAGGGAATAATATTAAAGATCACATCTTATACTCAGCAATCAGGAAAACAAGCACTACCAACAAATTGGATAATATATGGGGCCTACAATCATTAAAGGGGCCCTACCACTGTGGCAACTGAGGTGCAGGCCAGTCCCAGAAGAATACTAAAATATTTGAGTATGGTACTAACAAAATTGAGCTGAAGTATATTTCCAATTGTAATTAAGAAATGTGGTTTATTGTATATGGTGTCCATGTAAATTAATGTATATAGGACAAACGACACTGCCAGTGAAGACAAGAATATGTCAATACCTCAGCAAGATTGCATGTAACATGATTAATGCACCACTAGTGATGCATTTCTTGGAGCAGAATTAATCAGTGAAGGATGTCATATGGCAGTTGATTGATATGTCACACACTCCAGAGAGAGGTAGCAACCTCACTCATATACTCTAAAAGTACTGAATACCATTGAGGAATGGCATATTTATGCAGCTGGGATCAGTACAGTTTGATTCCTGATATGATTGTTTCACTATGATAAATGTTATGGAGGAACATGCAAACTATGGACTATAGTAGAACAAGTACATGAATATTCTGTACTAATCTGATGCTTGTTTTGATTTTTTCTAATATCCAACCCTATTTGTTGTAATTAGCACCCAAATTATTGAAGTTTGTCCCTTGTATATGTAAGAAAATATTTAATATTCTTCTAAACAAGTACACACATCTAATGTTGTTTTGTCCTTTGTGCCTAACAGTAGATACATAGGGCCTGATTCAGATAGGGCCTCCGCAACAGCTGTTGCATGGAAGTGTTCACACTCATGGCTGAATCTCTGCAATGAGAATTCTCACTGCAGAGATTCCACTGAGTATGGGGACTTCACCACAACTGCAAGACCTCTGCCAGGAGTGCGGAGGTCATTTGTGATTTAGGCCCTCAATGTCTTTTTAACAACACCTGCACACATGTATCATCTATTTTGTTGTCCCTTCGTGATGCCTCCTATTATGGAAAGCATGTGTTCCAAGCCTCTTTCTGATTCTTGTCAGTGTCGGGAGGGAGTATGCTTCTGTGTCTTCCTTCTTGACTTTGACTTTTGGTTAAAAGATGGACACCAACATATATGGTCTCCAATGAGAGTTCCAGGATGAGCGCTGCATCCATTGTGACTCCTGTTTCTTGGGAACAAGTGGTAGGTTCCCATTATTCAGAAAGGATTCTTGGGCCTTCTTGCCAATTGTGCTCATTCTATCAAATCACATCAAATTAGGGTTTGTAAAATGCAACTACTCATCTGTAGGGTCTCAAGGCGCTAAAGGGGTTTGCCCTTAGCTTCAGTTGAAGAGCCAGGTTTTAAGGTTCTTCCTGCATTGAGGTAGTGATGGTGATTGTCTGAGGTGCGGTGGCAGGAAGTTCTAGCTCTTTGCTGCAAGATAGGCCGAGGAACTTCCCCCAGCCAAGGTCTTCCATATGCGGGGTACGGAGGCTAATTCTTGTTGAGCGGAGTGGAGAGGTCTGGTCATTGTATAATCAGGGGTGACACTGTAATTATAGTGCATGTTTTTGTGTGATTCTTTTTACCTTGCCACAAAACATAAACTCTTCTGTTTTATTTAATTTTCAAGAGGTCAAGACAGGATTCCTGATTGAGCATTTTAATTTTGCATCACACTAAGGCCCTCATTACAACCCTGGCGGTTGGTGTTAAAGCGGCTGTAATACTGCCAACAGGCCGGCGGTAAGAGAAATGGAATTATGACCATGGCGGAAACCGCTAACACATACAGCCACTTTAACACTCCGACTGCCACGGCAGTAGCAACACACACCGCAGTGGTAACAGCCAATAGCCAGGCGGAAGACATTGTACCACCTACCCCATTACAACACGCCCATCCGCCAGCTTTTCTGGGGCGGTACCACCGCCACCAAAAGCACGGCGGAAACAATACTTTGAAGTGAGAACCACTCACCTCTCAACAGTCAAGGAAGAACCAGGACGCCATGGAGCCCAAGCTGCACGTCTTCCCCATGCTGGTGTTTCTGCTGATATACTAGAAGTAACAACTGTGGCAGCGACGACCACGGTGAGTACTGCACATAGTGGAGGGGTGGCGGAAAAAGAGAGTGACACACACATGCAACACGCAACACCCCCTCCCCACCCTCACCCCCAACACCATACACACAAACACATGCAACAACATTACATATATACCCTGTAACCCTCTAGAATAAAGCAAGGACAAAAGTAATTGAGTCAAATGAGTATTATATTAGAAATAGTCAGAAATACATTAATAATTCAAAAACAGTATTTACAGAATATACAATGTGCACAAAAGGCGGGACAATGTCCACTCAAACTGTCCGTGGCCCTCAGGGCTAAAACACATAGGCCAAGCCCACACTTGACTTCTGCCTCAATATGGAGAGAACACTGCAGGAACATCAGGTCGAAAACACACAGGCACCTCAGGGAGATTTGAAAGGGGGGCACCTGAGCCGGAAGATGGTACTATGCCACTGTTCCTGGAGTGGGCTACATGCCCACAGCGATATCCTGGGGAGTGCAAAGCCACAGTCTTTCAAGTGGGTGGTCTGCCCACTGCTTGGTCCTGGGGAGTGAAAGGCCACAGTCTCTCAAGTGGGTGGTCTGCCCACTGCTTGGTCCTGGAGAGTTCAAGGCCACAGTCTCTCAAGTGGGTGGTCTGCCCACTGCTTGGTCCTGGGGAGTGCACATCCACAGTCTCTCAAGTGGGTGGTTTGCCCACTGCTTGGTCCTGGGGAGTGCAAAGCCACTCTCAAGTGGATGCCGGTTTTCCACTGGTTCTGGAGGGGGCTTGGTGCCCAGTGTGCTACATCCTGCCAAGGATAGGGTGAGTGAATGTCTTCTTTCACTGGTTCTGGAGGGGGCTTGGTGCCCAGTGTGCTTCATCCTGCCAAGGAGAGGGTGAGTGAATGTCTTCTTCCACTGGTTCTGGAGCGGTTTGGTGCCCAGTGTGCTTCATCCTGCCAAGGATAGGGTGAGTGGATGCCTTCTTCCACTGGTCCTTGAGGGGGCTTAGTGCCCAGTGATGCAGCACATGGGGTGTGCAAGGTCACAGTCACTCACCTGGGTGTCAGATCCACACGATTTTCTGTGGGCAGGATGCATGACACACCATGAATGCATGACTACAGTCCATCTGCTGACGGGGATGGCTGTACAGTGGTTGCAGTGCCGGTGCAGGTGGCGGTGTTGCCAGTGGTGGGGGGAGGCTCCAGCCCTTCCCCTGCAGTCTCAGAGGGCTGCCCACTGGGGCTGCTGCTGCTGGTGGCGGTGCTGTCTGCGGCAGTGCTTGCGACGGTGCAGGTGACGGTGCTGGCCGCGGTGCAGCTGGCGGTGCTGCGGGTGGAGATGGTAGGCTCCAGCCCTTCCCCTGCAGCCTCAGATGGCTGCCCACTGAGACTGCTGCTTCTGGTGACAGTGCTGCTTGTGGCAGTGCAGGTGGCGGTGCTGGCCGCGGGGCAGCTGGCGGTGGTAGACGCGGTGCAGGTGGCGGTGCTGGCCACGGTGCTGGTGGCGGCACTGCCAGTGGTGGGGGAAGGCTCCAGCCCTTCCCCTGCTGCCTCGGATGGCTGAAGTGCCTGGCTGGTGTTTTGTGCCCTTTGCAGATGGTGGTGCCTCCTTGCTTCTGCCAGCTGGAGTCTTTGACTTGGTCTTGCTGGCTGGTTGTGCCTCCTTCTCCTTGCTGGATGCTCTCCCCTTTTTTGCCCTTTCCTGGTGGCAGAACCTTCTTGTCCTTGGCAGGTGTTGGTGGCACAACCTTCTTGTCCTTGGCAGGTGTTGGTGGCACACTGGCTGGGCTGACGCGTGCCTCCTTAGAGCCTCTCAGAGCTCCAGAAACCACAGCGGACTTGGACTTGTTGGCTGAGGTGCTGGGCTGGGTTCTGGCCACCCTGGCCTGAGGTGAAGGATGTGGGGGGAGGGGTAGGGAATAGGTCAATGTTAGAAAAGCTTCTTAGGGAAACGGGGGTGGGAAGAGGGTGAAGGTTTGGGAATGGAGGAAGGCGGAGTGGTTGTAGGAGGTGTCAGTCTGCTGTGTTTGGGTGCAGGTGCATGAGCTGGATGCTGTTGTGAGGTGGATGGCTGTTGGGTGTGTGTGTTTGCGTTTGTGTACTTTGAGAGGAGGGGTCATGGACACAGTGGGAGAGGACACAGGGGGCATGGGTGGGGGTGGTGACTGCCAGTGAGGGGCATGTAGTGATAGGCGTGCTGGTGATGGAGGTAGTGGATGAGGATGTAGTGCATGCAGGTGTGAGTGGAGATGCTACTGGGAGGCAGGTGGACGATGAGGAGGAGGAGGAGGGGGACACAGTGGAGGCAGTGGATGTTGGAGTGTCTGCTTCTGGATGGTGCTTGTGTGAGTGCCTGTGGGATGATGTGTGGTGCTTGTGTTTGCCTGAGCTTTGTGTTGATTTGGGTGAATGCTGGTCTGATGGTGTGCTTGGGATAGGTTGGGGCTGAGGGCATTGGGACTGGGTAGAGGAAATTGGAGGGGGGAGGCTGGAGACAGGGACAATGGCTGCCATCAGTGCAGAGGCCAGAGCCTGAAATGCTCTATGTTGGGCCAACACGCCAGAGTGAATGTCCTCCAGGTATGCATTTGTTTGTTGCAAATGCCTCTCAACACCCTGGATGGCATTCAGAATGGTTGACTGCCCAACAGTGAGGGATCTCAGGAGGTCAATAGCCTCCTCACTCAGGGCAACAGGGCTGACTGAGGCAGGGCCAGAGGTGCCTGGGGGGAAGGAGATGCCCACCCTCCTGGGTAAGCAGGCACGGGAAACACACTGAGGGGCTGCTGGGAGGATGGGGCTGGTAGGGGGGGTGGCGGCCGTATCTGTTGTTGCAGTGGGCCCAGAGGTGTCTGCCAGGGAGCTTCCATCGGAGGAGGAGTCGCTGTCTGTAGTGTCCCCTCCTGTCTCCGTCGTGGTGCTCCCCTCGCCCTCTGTCCCACTGGTTCCCTCACCGTCGATGAATTTGGCCTCCAGGCCCATGTGGGATGCATCTCCCTACGTTGCCGGTGCCTCTGCTCCTCCGCCAGATGATGCTAATGCACACAAGGACAGAGTGACAAAACAAAAAGTGGGGGAGACAGAGGATACACTTGGTCAATGCCAGCAACACACTACCGTTGGCGTACACAACACAAAGAGAGCTGCCCTATGCACTAGGCCATGCACTACCAGTTACACAGCTAGTCACCAGCCCATGGCGTACAATGCCTAACGCCATGAGCTGCACATCTGAAACCCATTGCCCAGTAGTAGATGCCCACTAACACTATTGGGGTTGGAGTGCTTCAGAGCCTGCCCAACAAGGGACCTTCCCTGCCAGTTCGTCCTGGCCTAGGGGCACCCACAGTCCACATTCCCCACCCAGGTAAACCTTAACGCGTGCAAAGTCATGATTCAGAACCTGTACTCACCCCCTTGTGGCTGCTGTGATGCCTTCAAGCACCCACCCAACTCCGGATAGGCCACTGCCAGGATGCGGAACATCAGGGGGGCAGGGTACGATGGGCACCCCTTCCTCGTTGGGAGGCCAGCCCCAGCGGCATAGGTCCTCCCACCGTTTGCGGCAGTGGGTGCTCCACCTGTCATGGACCCCCAGGGTCCACACCTCCTTGGTGATGGCACGCCAAATACCCTTTTTCTGATGGGCGCTGACCTGCAGGGAAATATGCATAGAAAAAGGGATTAGTAATACCGTCCGGACTGTTACACTCAAGTCCCACAATATCCCTCCCATCCCCTTACGCACAGACATTGACCACCAGACATGCAACAATCTACCCAGGACCCCTAAGCCCCCCCTACACAAGGCATACACACACAGCACTCCATCCATTGGCCCACACATCATACTCACAGTGTACTCATCTGTTTGTCTGGAGGACCATAGAGTGAAGTATACTGGGGTAGGACCACATCCACCAGTCTCTCCAACTCCTCCGAAGTGAAGGCGGGGGCCCTTTCCCCAGACACATGATCCATTGTTGCTTCCAGACACAGATCACAGCAGCACTTGCAGTATAGGTCCTCTCCTGTTGAAGGTCAGGTAGCAAGTGATTGAACAGTTAGAAAATGGCGGTCACATCCTCAACGTTGCGTACCGTCACACCCGGTGTACATCACCATTGGCTCCTGGAACCCATAGGGCTCAATGATAAACAATGAGAAGTTGTGGAATTACCTCATTTCCACTTGTCTCTCCTCCGAGGTCAGACAGCCTCCATTTCAGTGGGGCGCAGGCGATGGCACCTAACTGCGCCACAGCAGACATTGGCACATCAACTGATTTTCAAATTCACATACCGTTTCTGTAAAGGAAGAAATGCATTTTAATTTCAACATATGTTTGAATATGACCCTCTGCTCACCATGTTCCACCCTAGAGTTCCACCGCTGAGGATGAATAGGAGATGGAGACATCCCCCCATGTACAGACCCCTTATGGACCTGGCAACTATGGAGGACAGGCACATAATCCTTACCTACAGACTTGATTGGGCCACAATCCTAGTACTGTGTGCTCAATTGGAGACAGACTGATTTCAGCTATCCGCCACTCCACAGGTATCCCCCATCCAGTGCAGGTCCTGTATGTGCTCCATTTCCTGGCAAGTGGTTCCTTCCAAACTACAGTGGTCATGGCATCTGGGATGTCTCAGCCAATGTTCTCCAACGTGTTGACCAGAGTGTTGTCTGCCCTGCTGAAACACATGAGCAGCTACATCGTATTCTCCCAGGCGGAGGATTTGGCCACAGTGAAAGCTTACTTGTATGCCCTGGGACATATCCCCAACATCATTGGTGCCATTAATGGTAAATATGTAGCATTTGTCCTCCCCCGGAGATATGAACAAGTGTTCAGGAACAGAACAAGTTATCACTCTCTGAATGTGCAGATGGTGTGTTTGGCGGACCAGTACATCTCCCATGTGAATGACAAGTATCCTGGCGCTGTGCATGACGCCTTTATCTTGAGGAATAGCAGCATCCCATATGTGATGGCTCAACTCCAGAGGCACCGGGTGTGGCTAATAGGTGAGCCCAAGGTCCCTACACTGTATATGTTGGTGTATGGTTAAGGGGTTGTCCCTAAGGGTTAGTGTTTATCTAACAGTTGTCCCCCGATATTTGCAGGTGACTCTGGTTACCTCAACCTCTCATGGCTACTGACCCCAGTGAGGAATGCCAGGACAATGGCAGAGCAACATTACAATGAGGCACATGGGCGAACAAGGAGGATAATTGAGGGAACCTTCGGCCTCCTGAAGGCCATGTTCAGGTGCCTCCATCTGACTAGTGGATCCCTGCACTACTCACACACGAAGATGTGCCAGTTCATCATTGCATGTTGCATGTTGCATGTTGCACAACCTGGCCTTAAGACGGCAGGTGCCTTTTCTGCAGGAGGATGAGCCTGGAGATGGTCTTGTGGCAGCAGTGGACCCTGTGGACAGTGAGGAAGAGGAGGCAGAGGATGAAGATGTGGACAACAGAAGTTCTCTCATACAGCAGTACTTCCAGTGACACACAGGTAAGACACTGTAACTTCACTTTACATTGCAGTTTTGTGTTGGACATTGGATATGGCAGCATGATTTCCCTGTGCCCATGGACGCTTACTGTACACTTTGGCATCTCCATTTTCAGATCTCTGTGCCCCACTCTGGTTCCTTGTGTGTTTACTGCTGCCCACTACAGGGCATACCAATGTATATATAACTGTACATATGAATTGCAATGTTTACAGATTGTTGAACTAATACATATTTAAGTCAATTGACAGACTCCAGACTTGTATTTGTTCCAAGGGTGTTTATTTAAGTGCTAAGAGGTTGAGGGGAATGTGCAATGGGCTGGGGTTATGGTGGAGAAAGGTCCAGTTAGAGTCCAGTCTCTTTGTATCACAGGTGCATTGTCCAATGGGGCATATGAAGGGGAACAATGGCAGTTCAAGGTGGACATGGTAACAGAGTGGGACAGAAGAGTGACAATCAGGAGAGTCTTATTTCCTGGCGGGGTCTTGGCAATGTTCTCTTGCTTCTGCCTGGATCACAGGGACCGTTTGCGCGGTGGTTCTCCTTCTGCAGGAGGTAGGATGCTGGTGGCCTGTTGGTCCTGTGGCGGGCCTCCTGTCCACTAGCACCGGTGGAGGGCTGTTCTTCGGTGTGGCTAGTGTCAGGGGGCCGTTGGTGTGCTACTGCCTCCCTCATGCTGTTGGCCATGTCAGCCAGCACCCCTGCAATGGTGACCAGGATGGTGTGGATGTGTTGGTCCTCCCTGATCCCCAGGTACTGTCCCTCCTGCAGCTACTGGGTCTCCTGCAACTTGGCCAGTATGTTGCCCAAGGTCTCATGGGAATGGTGGTATGCACCTAGGATCCCTGCAAGTGCCTCGTAGAGAGTGGGTTCCCTGGGCCTGTCCTCTCCCTGTCACACAGCTGTCCTCCCAGCTTCCCTGTTGTCCTATGCCTCTGTCCCCTGACCAGTGTGCCCACTGCCACTGACCCCAGGTCCCTGATTGTCTTGGGTTTGTGGGGTTGCCTGAGGTCCCTGTAGTAGTGGACATACTGCTAATTGACGTGTACTGGGGTCAGTGTTATGGGCCCGCTGGGTGGGTGCTGTGCTGGTGTTTCCTGAGGGGGGAGGCTCGGTGGTGGTATGGAACTGTGGCAGGGTAACCGACTGTCCAGAGGTCCCTGATGGGCCAGGTTGTTCATCGTGATCTATGTGTGCAGAGCTGCTGTCATCACTGTGGGCCTCTTCTGTGGGGGACTGGATGTTGGTGGCGCCTCCTCTCCAGTGACGTTGAGTGGAGTTCCTATGGGGATGTAAATGCAGTGTTATTGTTTCTGCGTGTGCCATCTTGTGCATGGGTGTTTTTCCCTGTATGGTTGTGATTACCCTGTCAGCTTTGACTTGTGTGTGGAGTGATTTTGAGGGCTAGGTGATTCTCTCTAATGGGCATGCTTTAGTGATGGGTGTCCATGCAGGTCTGTGATGTGTGTCCATGCATTGGTGTTGCATTCAGGCTTGGTATTGGGATGGGTGGGTTGTTATAGTGGGGTATATGTGAGGTGGTGGAGTGATGGCGGTGAGGGTAGGGGTGGGAGTTTGTGATGGCATGAAGGTAGGGTGGTGGATATAATAGTAAAGATTTGATTTACCAGAGTCCAGTCCTCCTGCTACTCCTGCGAGGCCCACAGGATGCATGATCGCCAAGACTTGTTCCACCTATGTTATTAGTTGTGGGGGAGGAGGTGGGGATACATCGCCTGTCCTCTGTATGGCTACCTGGTGTCTTGCAACCACAAAACACACCTTCCCCCGTAGGTTGTTCCACCTCTTCCTGATGTCATCCCTTGTTCTGGGGTGCTGTCCAACGGCGTTGACCCTGTCCACGACTCTCCGCTTTTGCTCCATCTTCCTTGCAATGGACATCTGCTACACCTGTGATCCAAAAAGCTGTGGCTCTACCCGGACAATTTCCTCCACCATGACCCTGAGCTCCTCCTCAGAGAACCTGGGGTGTCTTTGCCGTGCCATGGGGTGGTGTGGGTGATGTGTGGGGTGGTCTGTGTGGTGATAAGTGTGGTGATATTTAGTGGTGTGCTGTGTAAGGTGCGTGGAAGTTCTGTGGGTGATGGTGTTGTGATGGTGTTGTGTGCCTGTGGATGCTTGGTAGTAGTTTGTAGTGTCTCTCTGGCCTCTCGGTAATTGTGGTCGTAGGGGTTTGTGGGTGATGTGGGTGTGTGTTTTATATTGTATTGGGTGTGTGGGAGTGGTGTGTGTATGTGTATCAGGTGTGTGTATTTAGAATTGTCTAATGTGGCTGTATTTTGTAAGAGTGTGTGTATTTTGAGCGCGGCGGTGTATACCACCAATGGAATACCGCAGTTGAAAGACCGCCGCGTGGATTTGTGTGTCGTGATAGTGTGGACGTATTTCTGTTGGCATGACGGTGGAGGATTTGTTTTTGCCAGTTTGTCACTGATCTTTGATGTGACGGACTTGTGTAGGTGTCTGAATTTTGCCGGATTCCGTGCTGTGGGTCATAATAGCTGTGGCGGAATTCCACGGCCGCGGCGGTGTGTTGGCGGTCTTCTGCACGGCGGTAAGCGTTTTTTACCGCCAATGTTGTAATGACCACCATAGTAAGTTTTAACTCACAAACAGGCTTAGTTTCATTTATATCCCTGGACTGATTTTTTTTTTTTTTGGGTTGTTAGTGGATCATGCTTTCTTTGTTTGGTATTTTTGACATTTCTTATCACTCTTGCTATAGAGTGGTTCACTTTTTACAAGGGACAGAGTGCACATATTTGTTTTTGTTGCCATGTTTGCTATACATATTGCAGAAAATGCTAAAAAATATCATTAAACCTCAGATTTTGAGTGATGGCCCCATCGTTATATAAAGTACATTAACTGTTTGCAGCTATTGCTGCTGTTTAAATTAATGATCGTGTAATAAAATGAAGCCAATGTGAAATTTCTAAAAGCTACATTTTTAAAATTGTAATTAAAAATGTGAATTTACTATAAGTTAGGATTTTTTATTACAATTCAAAAAACACCAAACAAGAACTATTCACCTGCTCCCATGTGGAAATTCCATCTTAATAAATAAATTAACTCTGTAGGATTGTATATCAGCATCAGGGTATAGCAACTCAGTTTGCCTATACCATATTGACACAATTTCTTGATAGCTTACAATGTCCCATCCAAAACTCTAAACATACCAGGGCTCCAGATGGTATCTGCAACCTCAAACATGACAACTAAGATCTCCAAGGAAATCATGGAAACAGATCTATCCTTTCGCTGCCAACTTGCTTCCCCAAGATGATACTCATAAAAATGTTGTTTGAAACAGTTATTGCAATAACTGTATTCTTGTGTTAACAAAACAATGAGTGTCGATATTTAGGCAAGTGACAATGTGTCACGTCTGCTGTGATCCACTTAGTGGGTTCAGAAGGGCTGGGGCATTGTAGAATTAAAGCTGCTCTCGCTTGGCAGGAAACTGCTTAGCATTCTGGCTACACATCTGCAGTTCTTGCCATCTGGAACTTTCCTTCCATTTGCGGGGCACAGCATGCCATTTTGGCGTTGTCAGCGTTCCTCTGTTCGGTTTTCTCTTGTTTCGGGATCCTGGGATTCTCGGCTACGGCAGCTCCTGCTTTTTCTCCCAAAGTATACCTGTGAAGCAAACAAAAGGACAAGAAGATTCGCGCATCCTACAGTTCTATTAATAGGCCATAACTTGTTATAGCCCTGCATGATTTATTTTGTTATGTACTTATCAGATATTGGCATCCTGTATCTGGGAACTTCGTTGTATTGACTTTGAAGTAAACTTCCCTGTGGATTCTAACTGGATACATTAGTGTTGGTTCTGCACCTAGAGGACATATTACTATGTACTTTGAAATAGAATTTTCCTTTTTACTTTTTGTTTTCACATTTATTTTTGCCAAGTATTGACATTTTGTAAGGTATAGAATACTCTTGTGAGTTTAGGGGGAGGTCTTATCATATATTACTTACACTATATTGTATTATTTCCCATTTTACCTTATGCAACCATTTGTCTATTATACAATGGAGGAGGGGTTTCACTCAGGTATTATAAATGGACATATCTGTTGTAGCAATATTATACGTTATACTACATCTCTCTAGTGGACATTTACTTACCTTTTCTGTCCTTTCTATCTTACTTAGGAAGGCGTACAGGACTCAGATGAGCACACACACTTATCTGCATCACCTTTGAGGGACCTGTGTTTTCTTTCCCTTCCATCCCCTCCTCCACCACTCATGCTTGATTGGTTTTGATAGCTGTTGGACTGACTGTGGTGTGGAAAGTTGGGAGCTCACATCAAGAATTCCACATCCCTCCGGCGGAAAGTAAGGTGAGCTATACTAAAGGAAGGGACTTAAAACCTGGGGCAACTAGGAGGGTGGTGATCTCACAGAACATACAGGAATAGCTCCTCACCTTAAGCCATGACAACCCCTTGGCAGGACATTTGGGGCAGATCAAGACCTGGAATAGGCTGGGCAGCCATTTTGATTGGCCCAACATGTCAGCAAAAGTGAAGGTGTTCTGAAACCCCTGTGTCACCTGTCAGGCTGTTGGCAGGATATGGGGGCTAGTCAAAGGCTCCCTTAATAGTGGTTGCGACTCCCTTTGAGAGTGTGGGGATTGATATTGTTGGCCCCCTAGACCCACCAACTGCCTCAGGCAATACATACATTTTGCTGGTAATGGACCATTCTACCATGTATCCCAAGGCAATAACCCTCATAACAGTCACTGCTCCCACAGTGACTAGTGCACTAATTAATATGCTCACCAGAACGGGTATCCTCAAGGAGGTGTTCTAAGATGGAGGCAGCAATTTTATTTCTGCCTATCTAAGGAGATGAGAGACAAATGTGGTGTCACCTACATATTCACCACCCCATATCACCCCCAGGCTAATCCTCTGGTGGAAAGATTTAACAAGACCCTAAAGGACATGATTATGGGTTTGCCTGACAAACTCAGAAGGAGATGGGATGTTCTCCTCCCATGCCTGCTGTTTGCTTACAGAGAGGTACCCCAAAAGGGGGTTGACTTTAGCCCCCTTGAGTTACTGTTTGGACACCCTATAAAAGGTCCATTGTGCAAGGAGCCTAAGCAGAATGCACCTGACTATGTGCTAAGCCTGTGGTCTTGCATGGTAGAGTGTACGAAGAAGGGAAGCAGCAACCTGGAGGCCAGCCAAGAACTCATGAAGCTAAGGCATGACCAGAAGGCTACTATGCCTGAGTACCATCCAGGTCAGTTGGTGTGGGTTTTGGAGCCTCTGGTTCCCACTGCCCTCTAGGCCAAGTGGACTGGGACCTATCCATTCTACAGAATAAGGGTGAGGTCACCTACCTGGTGGATCATGGCACCCCAGGAATACTCACTGGATCCTGTATGTAACAGATTTAAATCTCACCAAGACAGAGCAGACATGACCATGATTATGGTCACAGATCAGGGAAAGGAGGAGTGTGAAACCCTGCCAGATCTCTTCTCTATCAATGTGCAAGATGGGTCAGTGGAGGGAGTGGTACTCTCCCCCAAGCTAACAGCAAAGCAGCAAAGCAGCAAAGCAGCAAAAAGACTGCAAATAAGTGTTAGATCAGTTTGCTGGGCTGCTCTCTCTGACCCAAGGACTCACCACTTGGTGTGTCCATGACATTAATACTAGTTACAGCTGACCTGTCAAAAACAGGGTCTCGGACTTGGGCAGAGCCAACATCAAGGCTAAGATACCTAAGATGTTGGAGCTAAGGGTAATTGATCCCAATAATAGTCCTGGTAATCAAATCTAACCCTCAAGGTAGGAAGAAGGAGTTAAGATTTTGTGTGTATTATAGAAGTTTAACTACAGTCACCAGGACTGATGCTCACCTCATTCCTAGAGCTGATCACCCTAATGATAGGTTGGGGGCTGCTATGTTCCTGGGCACATTTGAACTGACCTTCGGATTCTAGTAGAGAGACATAATTCTAGGACCTAAGGAGGGGTCAGTGTTTTCCACCCCATAAGATTACTTTCAATTCAAAGTGATGCCCTTTGGTTTGGAAAAAGCTCCTGCTGTGTGTGGGAAAAGGACAATGTTTGACATTGTTAGCCCGCACTTTTTGCCTGATGTTTGATGTAGCCTAGAAGTTGTAGTGCCTATGGCCCCTGCTAGCCAGGTTCCCTGGGCCGGAACTCTTTCTCTAAAACTGTTGTAATGCATTGGCACAATTAGATACACCCTTAACTACCACTATAGGTCCCTAGTAAATAGGTACCAAGGTACACAGGGCACAGGGTACTGTGGGTAGACCCCTGATGGCAGCAGCACTGATTATGCCACCATCTAGGGCCATGCATCCAGAGGCACCCAGCACTACAATTGCAGGCTGACTGTCCTGGTGCAAACCTAAAACACAAACTCAACATGGCACACTGCCTATGTAGCCTATCCACCATTCACTGCATTTACTGTGGGTAAGACACCCCTCTGGCAGGCCTTAAAGCCCTAAGTTAGGGTGCCTCATATTTTATGTGAGGGCATAGCTGTATGAGAAATATGCCCCCATTGTGTCCTTGCCAAACCTTGGACACAGAGAGTGAACAGAGCAGCCATTTTAATACATGTGCTGGACACAGGTCAACACGAGTTTCCCAGCTACATGATGGCCACTCTGAGCCCTGGATTGTTTAGTATCAAACAACTCAGAATGATAAATCCAAACTGGTACCAGTATTGGATTCTCTCTAAATGTATTCAGGGGTCACCTTAGAGATGCCCCCTGCAAAGGCTAACTACCCTGGTATGGTTGCTGACTGGTTCTATTCAGCCTGCCACCTCCTGACAACCAACATGCAAACCTTGGGGAAGAGATTTGTAAAACAATGCCCTACCTGGATGGAGGAGCTAACATCCCCTCCCCCAGTAATGTGCACTGCCCTGACGGTGAGCTTCAAAGGGCTTACTGTCTTTTAAACTAAACCCCCAGGCCTGCTGCTAGCAGCAGATGGTTAGCCCCCATGAAAACCCCCACTTTTGGCGGGAGTAAAGGTAG
The DNA here is from genome assembly GCF_031143425.1 of Pleurodeles waltl. Classification (NCBI taxonomy): domain Eukaryota; kingdom Metazoa; phylum Chordata; class Amphibia; order Caudata; family Salamandridae; genus Pleurodeles; species Pleurodeles waltl. The sequence continues at coordinate 838,447,110 of NC_090437.1, forward strand.
GAAACCACACAATAAATAGGAGTAGTGTCCCCACTAGGCACCCATAAGGTGTTTCCTGCAAGGTGGACACTCCATTTCATTTTCCTCCATCTTAGATGGAAGGAAAATAGCCAATCAGGCTAAGGGAAGTGTTCCTTTCCATAGGACATGGTCACTATAGTGGGTGTAGCCATTGAGCACTACCAGGTGCCCACTTAAAAACCCAGTAAATTCTATATTTAGTGGGCATCCATAGACCAAGAAATCAGATTCGAAGGTCACACAGAAGACCAGCACAAAGATGGTCCAAGGCAAGAGAACTATGGACCCTCTGCACAAAGAAAAGGTGCCAAACCCTGTCTGCCGCACCCAGGACCAGACGATCACCACTGAGGAGCTGCTGGACAACTGGACTGACCTCAAGAAACACAGAGGACCTCCAGGTTTCGCCCATCACCCAAGAACCCCTTCCAGAGTGGAGGTATCACTCTGCAACCAAAGAACCAGCAACCCAGTGAGGGTAATTTCACTGACTGGCTACTAACTCCCAAACCAGATGTAGCAGCCAGATTTCACAAAACACCAACAATCAAAGGACAAACCCTGTAAGTGTGTCAAATTTGGTGGCACTGTGCTTTCCAGTGGCCTTACCATACCAATACCCTGGGCACTCCTCAGGTGAAGTTGGACACCAGGAAATCCAGCTCACCCGGAGCTGAAAAAGGAATAGGAGGAAACCCCAGTCAAGAGACTTCAAGAACACCCCAGACCTACCACCAGAGTGCCCCCATTGTCTTACAAGCAACCCTTAAAGAGACTTACTTCCAGGTTCAAAGGGGATCTTTGCGCAAAGCTCCTGGATCACCAATTCACTCTGCACCCGACTGCCCTGTGCCCTTCAAAGAAGAACCTGATGTGTCCAAGAGTCCCTCACCCCTTGTGACCTTGACACTCTAAGGGGACCCCAAGAAACCAGCTCTAAACGTACCTTTGCAGTATTTTTCCAAGTGGTCTCCCGCAGTGGCCGTGCACCAGCTACAGAGATTTTTCCCTGCTGCTCCTGCAGTAATCGGGAGCCGACCAAACTTCTAAACCTCAACCAACCAGCAAAAGGAGAATTTGGTAACTCATCTGTATAATTTTATATGTATTTTTAAAGGTGACTTTCCGTTGATTCCTATGGTGCGTAATTATGCACAGAAAGGCTATTTTCTTTAAACTTCAAAAATCCATATCTCCAAAAGTACTTAACCAATACAAATCTGAAGTATTTGTATAAATTGGTCTTGAGATATTCCTTTGAATGTGTGATTTGCATGATTGATACTGTGGGTACAACAAATGCTTTGCACTTCTCCAAATTTGGTCTATCTGCTAGACCAAGCTACCATAAAAATTAGATGATTACGTGATCTAGTTTTTACCTCTGTAAAGCAACGTGTGGTTGCCTGGACTCCCTACGCAGTGTGCCTAGTTTTGCACACTATATCAAGGCCTCCTACACCTGCACCTTCCAAAGGTTTGTCTGGGTTGGAATCCTTTAGTGAAGCATATCTGGATGATATAGCTGTAATAATTTCTACCTGGGAGGATCACCTGGTCCACCTGAGGGAATTGCTTCAGTCTCTACTACAGGCAGGCCTGACTATCAAGAGAAGCGAATGCCAGGTAGGGCAGAGCTCAGTGGAGAGCTTGGGCCACCTTGTAGTTGGAGGCCATGTACAGTCATGTACAGCCTCTCCAGCCCAAAATCCAGACCATCCTGGATTGGGAGGATCCTAAAACCCAGACTCAGGTCAGGGCCTTTCTAGGCCTCACTGGGTAATGCAGGAGGTTTGTCCAGAATTATGGGGGCAGTGTGACCCCTCTGATAGAACACACTTCCAAGAAACAACCCAGAAAGGTAATTTGGACTCCAGAGTGTTAGAAAGCCTTTGAAATTCTGAAGGAGGCTATGTGTTCAGCACCAGTCTACTGCTCTCTGACTACAATAAAGAATTTATTGTGTAAACAGATGCTTCAGCGAGAGGGACTGGGGCAGTGTTGGCACTAGTGAATGAGGAGGAGCAGGATCAACCATTTGTTGTAATCAGCAGGCGACTACTCCTCAGAGAGCAAAAATGGAGTGCCATTGAAAGGGAGGCTTTTGCTGTGGTCTGGTCCCTAAAGAAGCTGAAGCCATACGTGTTTAGCATTCACTTCCATGTTCAAACTGACCACAGACCTCTCAGACGGCTCATGCAAATGAGGGGATAGAACCCAAAACTGTTGAGGTGGTCTATTTCCTTACGGGGACATATTTTACAGTGTAACATAGACCTGGGGCTGCCAATGCCAATGCAGATGAACTTTCCAGGTTTTTCCGCTTATCTGATAAGGACTACCAGGGTATAGGTTAGTACTCATCACCTTTTTCTGGGAGGGGGGCATGTGAGAAAGTTATCTTTTTATCCTGATTACCCCCAAACATATTGACTGACACTGGAGGTCATTGATTCTGATTGCACCCTTGGCACTGCTAACCAATCTCAGGGCCAGAGCTCTGTGTAAAATGGTATATGCAAATTAGACCTAATTAAAATTGGATCTGACAACCTACCTATAACTCCCAAATACATAGTAGGGCATGTAGTTTTAGGGACCCCTGGGTGCACTGGTGTGATCCCATGTGTCACTGTAAAGGCAGGCCTGCTTTGCTGGCTGCTTTGAGGTTAAGACTAATCTCAAATTTGACCTTGGAATTAAAAATACTTTAAAATTCTCAAGCTACCTCATATCTGTATATGTGCCCCCACTGTTGGGTGATGTGGAAATATAAGGAGGGACTTTGTAAAATATGTTTTATTAGCCCTGGTGGAGGAAAAACTGCCAAATTTGTTTTTCTCCTTTGTAGTCAATAGGCTCAATAGGCTAACATTGGGAGGCTTTATTGTAAACTAATAAAGTCTTGTTTACAATAGAGATGAGCTAAATATAGAAAGTTTGATACAAATTAAATGTTATAATAACTCCAACAACTTGCCAATGTTGAAGTTAATATAACTAGCACAAGAAAAAAGCTTTAGAAGTCTTTCAAAAATTTACCAAGTTCAGCCCTGTAGTGCCCTTTCCTGATTGGTCAGCCTCTGGCAGTCTGGGCCAGGCTCCCTTAATGAGGTGTGAAGTGGCCTGGGCTGAGACAAAGGACGCTTCAGGTGGGTGGAGAACTGCTGCAGCAGATGTCAGAGCAGGATGGGGGAAGAGTAGCCAAACTGGTCTTCAAAGGAGGGTAAGCCAACTGGACATAAACTGGGCTCCCCCCACCCCCTTTCATGCTCCCCCAGATAGATGGGAGCCCCAATGATTAGATTAGGAGAGGGGCTGGAAGGGGTGTGTTAAGAGAGACGTAGCCAAACCTGTGAGCGGACTCTGCCAGATCTAATCTTCATGGATTAATTTTCTCCATCTTGGATTTTTAGAGAATGCTGCTTTCGGGGATTGATTTTTGCCATAATTCACATGAAATAGTCACCCCAAAGGGCGGTGTCCTGCATCCAATTGGAAAGTAGCACCCCCTGCTTTCCACTACAGGAGCAATGATAAATATGGCAGAGCTTCACCACAATTCAAATTCCTGCTGGAGGGAAATATTGGAGAAGAAGGACTGTCCTGTTGGACCCCTGGCCTGCACCTGAAGACTCCTCTCACAGGGACTCCACCAGCTGTACACTTTCGGCTTCACCATGAAAAGGACTTTGTTTTGCTTCTGCAACTCCAGGAGCGTACTTCCTGTAAGCTACAGATACAGAGGAGCTGACCAGAGTCCCCTGCATCAAGTCCTGCAAGAAGAGCCCATCTGATGAGAGTCAAGTGGCAATTTGAGGATTCTGACTAGGTGCATTGAGGGAACTGTAGTCCCAACTTTCAAGGTGCAACTTAGAGTTCCTAGAACCTTGGATGAAGATTGTGGACACTTCAAGGACCCAAAAGTACTTCTGGAAGAAAATTCAGAAGTTTGGAGAAGTTTGGAGCAACTATAAAAATAAGGCCCATAAGTTGACCGATCCAACGTCGAGAGTCAAGCTGGCTACCTTCAACTGCAACCAGTCCCAAATTCCAGGTTCACCCTGCTGAAAGGTCCAGGGATCCAGAATTCTAGGATTTGACCGGGGACTCCCAGAAAGACAATCTGATGGCGTCACATCGAAATCGGCTTGCTAAAGAGGACCGCATGGTGTCAAGGAAGAAAAGCTCCAGAAAAGTGTGAGGTAAAACTTTGACCGAGGCCTGCCACTCAGTTTATCTGAGCAGGGATGCATTACGGTCAGCCTCAACTTTAGACTTTGTCCAGGTTGAGTGCAACCAGATGTCCCTGGTTGGCACTTTTGGTTTTCAGGCTCTAGAAAACATTTTTTTTCATCTAATCTTTAAAAATTCATGTCTCCAGTTTCCTACATTGAATTTTTGTTGTTTTGGCGTCATTTTAAAGATTAAAATATTTACTATTTGTATAAATTGGTATTTTGATTATTGTGTGTTGTGTTTCCTTTATTTACTGTTTTGTGGATATTATGCTTTACACACCTGTCTCCTACGTTAAGCCTAACTGCTCCTGGGCCAAGCTACCAAGGGTTGAGAAGGATTACATTACCGAGTCCTTGATTGGACTTGGTGGGGGTTTGTGGTCTACAGTATTTCTAAGTATAGGTACCTACCTGCCCTTACTAATAATCCACTTGCCAACACTCAGTATTGTCTGTCTGAATAATTCAAACAGAAAAAAGGCCATGTTTCACTGCATGTTGTTCTTGTTTGCTTGCTTAGATGGACAATAGACTTCACCTACAGCACTGCTAGCCAGAAGGCCACCACAAAATGACACCACATCACACCACCTGAGACCTTCTCTGGCTGCTTCCACTTCTGCAGCTATGTGCCAATTGATAGAGCTGAAGATGGTACCAAAGAAAAGTATTCCTGTTAAGAAAGCAGTCAGTGAGGAGGAGAAGAAACAGCAGATTTCCACCACTGGAGTGCCACTCACCAATGTTTTCAGGAAATGTGGTATGGCTGCTGCACAGTCCTATGGGCAGCAAGCTGGCACTACCCCCAACCTAAGCCCAAGGCCATGTTTCTCAGTGAGGTAGTCACTGCAATCATGGTGACAAGCAGTGAGTCTGACTTGGATTTGTCTGAGACGCAAAGTACCCACTAATCACTTGAAGCATTGCAAAGTGGGCAACAGGAGCCGCAGACAGTTCTTCCTAGAGCAGGAGCAGCACAGAAGGTTGAACTTCCTTGCAAAAAAGATGGAGCTCTTCAACCATTGACTTCCCAATGCCCAGCAAGAAAAAGAAAGGGTACTCTACCATATACTCCAAGCCCTCCTTATGACCTGGACATGAACTAGGCCCTGACTGAATCTGAGACCTGCCACAAGACACAAGGCAAAACAAAAGTTCTTGAAAGCCTGAGAATTTTGGAAAGGGACAGTTGTAAGGATGAGCCAGTGATTTTCAGTATGGAAGCCAGCTCAGAGGATTCCAGTATTACCCCTATTCAACCTGTTCATAGGTCTGTGGCACTGTTCCACCATCACTAGCTTACATAAGGCCTTCACTGAGACCACATCCACCACTACGTCAGTTGAAATACACACTGTAGAGATGCAATCTACACACCACCTACTTCCAGATCTTCAGGCATTGACAGTGGCATACCAAATAAGTTCTGTTCTCCAATTTTGGACTTCCTTAAATAAGCAAGCAGGTGGATAACATTGCTCCATTTGCAACACTAGTGTTTGTTGAAGTAAGCCTGGTTCACAGTATGGTCCTGGAGGAGAGATGCCCCATATGATGAAACATCCCGCAATCTGGTGTATGGAACACCTTAAAGAAATAGCTAGTGCTGGTGGGGATGAGAGAGGGGAATCAGCTCTGATCATGATGATAGGAGGTGATGAGGAAGAAGAGGGTGACAGCTTTACACAAAGCAGCACTGTCCCCAGCAATGTGCATCATCATTCACATCAGCAAACTACAAATAGCACAAGTCTCAGATGTAGACCAACCCAAACACTGATGATTCCTCCAAGACCCACATTCATGTATACACTTCCTGGTTATCGCTGGGAGTCACTAGTATTAATGGACCACAAAAGAAAACAATCCAAGCTACTATCATGGGCATGTTTAGGCAGGAGGTGTCATATTAACACAACCACCCATTGGCACATGTGTACAATCAGAAGCTGGCTAAAATGTTAGTGCTGGAACTCCTCCATGTGTCTTCTGTGGAAGGAGTGGGATTTTAAAAATTTGTAGTAGCCATCTGCCTAAACTGGGAGGTTCCCAGTTGGACCCATTTTGCCAGAGTTGCTGTTACAGGGTTCCATCAAAATCTGTTGCAATTGGTTTGGCAAGCTTTGTAGCTGAGTGCTGTTGACACTATCCACAGGACGACAGACATGTGGGCCAGCTGTCAAGCAACTGATTACATGTGTATCACTGCACACTGGATATTTTTGGTGGGTGCTATCTGCAGGTCTCACCACTCAAGAAAACTTTAAGGATATTCAACGGCATGCATCAGCAGTGATATTCGCTATTAAGACACATACTGGAAGACTTTAAAAGAAAGGTATTTGAGCGGCTATGATAGAGATGTCTCAGAACTGGTTTGATGCCATGGACAATGGTAGTTATATAGTCAAGGTCCCGACAGATGGTAGATATTTCAGATCCCTGTGTTTGGCACATTGCATCAACCTGATTGTGCAGGATTTTCTCAAAAAGAAGACATAGTCAGCAACACACTTGTCACATGCAGAAGAATCTGCACTTATTTCAGTCAGTCTTTTAAAGCGCGGAATCAGTTACGGATCATTCAGCATGCTAATAGGGTAGAGGGTAAAGCCCTCATACAGGGGGTGCCAACACACTGGAACTCAACCTACATGTTGCAATGTCTATTTGAGCAGCACAAACTGATCAATGACTATGTTCTTCAAAGAGGAGGGGATACAATCGGGAAAAGTCTGACCATGGAGATGGACAAACAGGGCCGAGTCAAATAACTGACACAAATACTACTTCCTTTTGAGGTTTTTAGAGGAGAAGTCAACAAGGTGGACAGTACAATGAGCAAAGCAATGTGATTGTTGCATCTGCTACACAACCAGTTAAAAAGGTGTCACAATGGTTTGCAAATTGAACAAAGAAGCATATGAGTTGGTTCAGGGCTTAATCGTTCACTTGGCTGTTAATCTAGGGCTGCAAAAAGAGATTGTGTCCTCCAAAGAGTACATATCTGTTGAACAAATGCTGTCTTCTTTCATTCCTTTTTCAGAAAAGGATTTTTCACTATACAAGATGTGGATTGTTGACCAATTAAGAGGGATGTTAGAAACCCAGACAGAAGTTCTAGCCTACAGCCTTCAACCTTGAAAGAGGGCAGTGTTGTTGCCTCATAGCAGCCACCACCAGCAACAACAGTAACAACACCATCAGCAGAAGAATCATACCCAACCTCTATGATGACTTGGTTTCAAGTGGTAGGGCTTAAGTGAAGTGCAGAGGTGAGGCAACATAAGTTGAGCAAATGGCATCACCAATGACCTCTCAGGGGATGGCCCAAGACTATCTGAATGATGCAAAATAGGTCTAACTGGACCAAAACGCAATGGTCTCTTAGTATGGGAAGATGTGCCAGTGGCCACGTTTCAGCATGCTGTAAATAAAGAATCTGTTTTTTTCACTAGGTAGTGTGTCTGCTGAGCACGTGTTCAGTGCAGCTGGCACAGTTGTCACACTTAGAAGGACCAGTCTCTCTCCTCAAAACATGGAGAGATTGACCAGAATTGAAATTAACCAACACTTTATAGCACTGTTCCTGAAACACCACAGGAGGATAAGATCACTTGACCCGACTCAAGTGCATTAGCTGACCAACATTTGGATAAACTCCCTGAGTTTGAGGACAAACTCTACTTTCTGGACAGAGTAGGCCACAATAGAACTTTCACATTATTGTCAAACTACTTTGAAAACAATGGGCATAGTTAGAGGAACATTTATAAATTTGGTGTGCAACTTTTGCAGCCTCACTATTTATTCACAGGTATGGATTCGACTGGAGTTGGACAAGTGTACACTGAATAAACCTTACTATTTGCTTAAAAGACAGAAAGATAATGCCCCTCATCCCTATCCTTCTCTTTCCATTTGTTAGCTGGGCTGCCATAGTAAAGAGCATTATTTTATAAGACTACCTTTGTTTGTTGCATCCATGGTAAAAGAGGAGATACAATAGACACATATGTACCACCATGCTTGGCACAGGTAACTATTGCACCAATGAGTGGTATATATTGAGTGAGTTTGAGTCATAAGGATCCAGTGGCAGACAATGAGGGTGTTGTTCAACTAATTGGTAAACTTGATTCCAATAATTTGCAATATTTGGGAGTTGATGGGTGATTCTGCCTGTATCTGATTTCCTAGTTACTTGCATGGTCCACTCCTTGCTGAACGTTTTTCAGTTTTTTTAGAGACCAAAACAGTCAGTTTTATGAGAAAATCTATACAAATGCTCATAGCTGTGATGGTATCCAGGCTCTTGTTCAGCAATGGCAGTGCACTCAGGTCTATCTCGCTCAATCAATTTGGGTCAGGAATCAGGCAGAAGCAAGTCTAAGAGTCAGGACTCAGAGTGGGACTACATCAACAGCCAGAAAAAGGAAGTAATGACCAATGCTTATCTACTTCAAAGGGAAACCACACAGCTCAAAGAGGCCTACTCAACATGATGCATTGATTTGGGAAATGTTGACTAGAGTGATAGCTCAAATGTGAAACTCCTCTAATTAGGTGGTTGTGGTTGGGAGGGATTGTAACTGGAGACAGGCATGTCACATGATGGAAGTACTCAGCTAACTGTTATGACAGCTTTAAGATTGATCAGCCAGGTACATGCAGCTACTTTTTTCAGATTGGTTGTAAAATTGTTCTTATATCTCAGTTGATCACTCATGAGTTAATCATGATTTCAGCAGCCTCTGCTTTTACTCTGCCTCCTGGTCCACTCTTCGTGAAGCTTACCTTCTCCCTGACTTTACAATATCAACATTTACAATCACCTGTCCTCTTCTGCATGAAAGCGCCATAGCAATCCTGCTTACCTTACTAGACAGGTTCACCCATGCACCCAAGACAGAGATTCTAAGAAGAATGCCGCCACATCACCCAATTTGGGATTTACATACTGTATCATTTTTCTTTTAATAATCATCATTTTTAAAACTGTATAGGTACAATCCTTCCTAATTTTAATTTTTCAAACATTGATGAAAGACCAATTAGATATAATATACATCCCCGGGAATAGGGGTATGCTTGCAATACATTTAACTGAACTGTGTTATTCCTTCATTTCCTTCACAATAGATTTCATGATGTTGATGTGCTGCTCATCGATCTGTAGTGTTGTCTTTGTCAAACTTTTCTCCAACTCCCTAGCTCCCTAGTCCCCTCCATTCATCAAACCACTAACCTTTGTCCCCCAGGCAGTGTCATATATTGAGGTCTGACTTTTTAACTCATAAATAGATCACATGCTTTTTAGCCAGTGCTAAAGTGCTAAATTGCATATGCTCACTGTGTAAATTGCATTGTTGATTAGTTTATCTGTGATTTACATATTTGATTTACTAGTAAGTCCCTAGTAAAGTGCACTAGAGGTGCCCAGGGCCTGTAAATAAAATGATACTAGTGGGCCTGCAGCACTGATTGTGTCATCCACATGGGTAGCCCTGTAAACATGTCTCAGACATGCCACTGAAGTTTCTGTGTGTGCAGTCTTGCACTGCCATTTCAACTTGGCCAGCGTACCCACTTGACAAACCTAAATCTTCCCTTTTTGTACATGTAAGGCACCCCTACGGTAGCTCCATGAAGCACCATGGGCAGGGTGCAGTGTATGTTAAAGGTGGAAAATGTACTGATGTGTTTGACATGTCCTAACAGTGAAATACTGCTAAATTTGTTTTTCACTGTTGCAAGGCCTATCTCTGTCAAAGCGTAATATGGGGGTGCCTTTAATTAACTTTAAAGTACAGATTTCCTTTGAGGGCAGAAAGGAATATGTGGTTTGGTGTCTCTGAACTCACAATTTAAAACTACATCTTTTAGTGATGTTGGTTTTTAGATTGTTAGTTTGTAACTTTGAGAAAGTGGGAATTTTCTTGCTTTAACCATTCTGTGACTCTGCCTGTTTGTGGATTCCCTTTTTGGGTCAGTTTGACAGTTGGGCTTATTGTGAGTCCCCTCTAGACAGTGAGACAAAGGGTACTGGGGTGTACCCTGCATATCCTGATGAGCCATCTGTGCTCGAGTGGATGGAGGAGTGGTCCCTTACTCCTGAATGGGCTGTGCCTGCCCTCTCACTATGTAGTCTCCAATCCCCTGGTGTGCATCTGGAGCCCGGTCTTGATAAGGCAGGATCCTGTGAACAACAGAGACTTTTCTTTGAAGTTGGGCAAATTCAAAGGCAGAGAGGGGTATAAGTAGTGGAACCAAAACCTCAGAACTTTAGATTTCTTCAAGATCACTTCTGGAACCAAGAGGGAGCTCTACCAGGGATACGTGCTGAACAGCTGAGGAGAAGTGCTGCCCCTGCCTGTGACTGTGCTTTGTTGGGCTATCCTGCAGTTGCTGCTTCTGCCTGGGAAAGGGGACAAAAACTGGACTTTGTTGTATATTCCTGCTTGTGAAGAATCTCCAAGGGCTTGAACTGAGCTTGCCTCCTGTTTCGTAGACCCAGAGCAATCAAAGACTTCCTCTGCCAGCACCTGGACTCTCTGTGAGACTCCTGCACTGCCAAGTAGTGCCCTTTCCTGTCCCTGGGCCTTTGAAGTTGTCAGACCAGGAGCTGAAAATTCATGCACCGAACGCTGTGAAGTGAAATTTTTGACACACCATCTGCAACGCGTCTGATAAACGACGCGCCGACAGATTTGCGGCTAAAATTGACACTGCACCTGCATCACGACTGGGAGATCGACGCATCACAGCTGGAGAATCAACGCGCAACACCTGCTTGTGGCTGCTGATAATGACGCAAACCCCACGCAGCATGTTTTTCTATCACTGTGCAACCGGATTTTCCACACATCGTCCCTGGGCATCAAAGTCAGCCCTACTCTCCTCGGATCCGAGGTTCCCCGTCCAGAAATTGATGCATTACTCTCTTGTGAGGGAGAAAAGTGACACATCGCTGACCTGACTGGAAACGAAACAACACACGCCCTCCTGGCGAGGAAGGAATTGACGCATCACTGCCTTTTTCAATGCACACTCACCTGTATAGCTTTATTTTTACACTAACCAGGTACTTTGTGCAAAATCAACGTCTCCATTGTTTTCTATGGAGTAAGACACTTAGGCCCTCATCATGACATTGGCGGTAACTGCCGCCTACTGCCACGGCGATGGCTGCAAAAAGGCCGTTGCCGCGGCTACCAGCCACCCACCCGCATTATGACCCTCAACGGTATTCCGCCAGAAGGCTGGTGGAATACTGCCGATGGTCATGGCGGCAGACGTTGGTAAGGTGGCGCTGCTGTCAGCAGCAGCGCCACGCCAGCAAAACAACACCTGCCGTATTATGAGCAATGGTACAGCCTGGCTGTCTTTGGTAGGCGGACGCTGCTGCTGACAGCAGCGCCGTGTCCAGTCTCCAGCCAGAGGACCCTCTGCAAGCAGGTAAGTCGGGTTCTCTGACAGGAGAGGGGGTTCTGGGATGGTGTGTGCATGTGTGGGGGTGCTGTGTGTGTGTGGGGGTGTCTATTTATGACTGCGTGCATGCGGGTGTGAGTTGCATTGAATGGTTGCGTGAATGCCTGCATGTGAGTGTACGTGTATGTTGTGTGTTGTAAATGCGTGTGTGCTATAATGTATGTTAGTGTGTGTTGCGGTGTGTGAGTATGTGTGTGTGTGCATGCGTGCGTGTATTTCTGTGCACTTGTGGGTGTGTAAATGTGCAGGGGGGTTAGGGGAGTGACGGGAAGGGCGAGAGGGATGGAAGAGACCCCTCTCAGTGCCAGATAAGGAATTCTCTGGCACTGATAGTGCCTACCAACATGGTTTTCGTGGCAGTACGCTTGCCACAAAAACCATGGCAGCAGGCGAGGTCGTAATCCCGAGGATGGGATTGTGATGGCCACCGGGCTGGAGACCGAAGTAATTTGGGAAAACGTACCACCAGCCTGTTGGTAGTACCTTTCCCCAAATTACCGCCAGGGTCGTAATGAGGGCCTTATTCTTTGTATATCTTGACTTGTGTATGCTGGATTTTGGTAGTTTTGGTCTTGTTTGATTTAGATAAATATTGCCTATTTTTCTAAACTGGTGTGGTGTCCATTTTGTAGCGTTTTCACTGTATTACTGTGTGTGTTGGTACAAATACTGTACATATTGCTTCAGAGCTAAGCCTGTATGCTCATACCAAGCTACAAAGGGAGTGAGTAGGGATCAACAAGTGTGTTTTTCCTTTGCCCTGGATGGAGTGAGGGTCCTTGCTTGGACAGAGGGTAACCTGAATGCCAACCAAAGACCCCATTTCTAACATTGGTGGCAGCAGTGGGATTTGACTTGTATCTGTGCTTGACATACAGGGGGTCATTCCGACTCCCGCCGGCGGCGGTAACAGCATGCCCGGCGGGAGCCGCCAGAAGACCGTACCACGGTCAAAAGACCGCGGCGGTCATTCTGAGTTTCCCGCTGGGCTGGCGGGCGACCGCCAGAAGGCCGCCCGCCCGCCCAGCGGGAAACCCCCTTCCATGAGGATGCCGGCTCCGAATGGAGCCGGCGGAGTGGAAGGGGTGCGACGGGTGCAGTTGCACCCGTCGCGATTTTCAGTGTCTGCTTGGCAGACACTGAAAATCATAGTGGGGCCCTGTTAGGGGGCGGATGGCGGTAAGGGGGTCGGAATCCCCATGGCGGCGCTGCAAGCAGCGCCGCCGTGGAGGATTCCCTGGGGCAGCGGGAAACCGGCGGGACACCGCCAGTTTCCCGTTTCTGACCACGGCGGTACCGCCGCGGTCAGAATGCCCATGGAAGCACCGCCAGCCTGTTGGCGGTGCTTCCGCGGTCGTTGGCCCTGGCAGTCGGTGACCGCCAGGGTCAGAATGACCCCCACAGTGATTAAGTGTACTATACTGATTTCATTGCAGACCGTTATGTGACCACATACTACTTGTTTTTGCTTTTTCTGTTTATGGTATTTTTCCTGCTTCCCTATTATTGTGATCTTTTTATTGAATCTTGAACTCCTCATTGGGAACTCTTTTTTCTGCCTTGGAACTTTGCACTTTTTGATTTCCCATCATGCCTCAATCTGGAGATGCACCAGCTGGAGCTGTTTTTGAGTTAGGGAAACTGGAAAGCTAAACAGTTGCTCAATTGAAACAGTTCTGTAAGGATCTTGCCTGTCCCATTAGGAGCTCACCAGGAAGGAGAAGCTGCAAAAGCCACTGAGGACCTGGGTGACAGCCAAGGAGGCTGGAGGGGCACACAGAGGAGGAGGATGAGGATTGGGAAGTATAGAGTATATACAATGGTGTAGTGGATGTACCTGTTACACCTGGAGGAAGGGTCTCCAGGATTGGTAGCAGCATGTCCTCTGAGGGTCTGACTACTGAGGAGTTGCAGGACAGACAGACAGACAGAGAGGGCTCACTAGGTGGAGTGAGAGCAGTTTAGGATAGAAATGGAGATGGAGCAGAGAAGACTCGATTTAGAGGAGAAAAGGATAGTCTTGGCTTATGAGCTAAGACTGAGGAAGCTGCAAGTCAGCTTAAATGGTGGCAGCAAAGGTTTTATGTTCAGTACTTATGAAGAAGTGCACATGCCCAGAGACTTGGTGCCCAACTTGTAGGAGGGGGTTAACATATACCAGGATGTTCAGGGGTATGAGGTAGCTCTAGTAGTACAGAGGATCCCTGTGGTAGATTGGCGAACTGGCATGGGGAGTCATATTTCTTATAGTGGGAGGGACACTCTACTGGCTGTAGGTGAGAGTGACAGGGAGAGGGGTTCCTCCCAGGTAGAGGTCCTGGTTGTGGAGTGTGGAGACACCCCAAAAGAGTTTGGGTTGAGTGTCAGAAAAGATCAGGTACTGCCTCACTAGTCTCAGGAGGGTGATGTTGAGCATTTTTTCTATGCTGAGTCACTGGATGGTTGAGTGAAGGGTAGCTTGGTTAACTCATGTGAGGGGCTGTGTGGTGTGATTGCTGGAGAGCATATGTCCAGTCTTTGTTTTCCAGAGCTATGCCAACACCAGGTGGAGTGTGAGTTCTCTGACCCCAGGGAACTTGCACTGGAGGCAGACCTCTGGGTGAGTGCCAGATGGTCTGAAGAGGAATTTGGGGGTGCTCCCGAAGGAAGTGGCTTAGGTATTTCCTAACCAGGTGAGGTGGAAAAGGCTTACAGTGACCCAGGTAGGTCCCAGTGTAGTGGGATGGGTGAGGGATCCTGTGTCCAGTCTCAGAGGAGAGGGAATGGGGTGGGCTGAGTCCCAGAGTGCCTGAGATCCAGTTCCAGGTCCTGGAGGGTTTCATGAGTGAACACCAGGACGGGAGCCTAGCCAGTGCTGTAGGGTTATCTTCTGAGGGAGACCTCATAGTGTCAGGAGAACCTGGGGGACCACTGTAGCCAGCATCCCACCAGTTCTGGTGTCTGGCAGTACCACTCCTATTTAGGGGGTGCAGAAGTCCACACACAGGAGTCCAGACAGGCCCACAAGGGGACAAAAATAAAAGCAAGTGCAGGAGAACACATTTGCTTTTTCTCTAAGGAAATTGCAGTGAAATTCATGAATAGTAAAATTTTTCAATCCGTTTTTTAAAAATGAAGAACTTTAGTCCTGGGGAGCACAAAGGCAACTGAATGAGGATAAAAGGAAAATTGCCTTTACAAGTAAAACAGTTCCCGTACAGTTCAAAGATGTATCCAGATCTATGGATGTTAAACATTGAGGTGCACCATGGGACGTGTACCCATGATGGGAGAAAAAAAATCATGAAGACATAATTAGCCCACAGGCACTGTGCCCAATTACAATCAAGAATGAACTGATGAAAGGAGTTGCAAACGTAAAACGTTTGAGAAAGGTGCTCTATGCACTGGCATTGATAAAGGCATCCTTCATCAAAACACGTCTGCTTAGATCTGTTTAAGAGAGTAAATATTGCTCCATGAAACCACAGGGTGCTCTTTGTTGTCCCTTTTGAAGCATATTGTTGGAAAATTAATATGTGCAGCCACCACCACAAGATGTGAGCACCAATTCTGAAAAGAGTTCAATAGACCTTGGGTGGCATTTGTTTACCAACATGTATATTTGTTAGACCTGACAGCCTTAGGGTGGTCCTTCCCCAACTTTTTGCCTGCCTGCTTCCCTCTACCTTTCTGACACAGTTGTTGCTGGTTTTAGGACTCTGCACACCTTACCACTGACATCCAGTACTGAAGTGCATATGCTCTCTCCCTTAAACATGGTAACATTGGTTCATTCCCAGTTGACATGTTTGACTTACTTATAAGTGCACCACATGTGCCCAGGGCCTATAAATCAAACGCTATTAGTGGACCTGCAGCACTGATTATGCCACCCATATACGTAGCCCGTTAACTATGTCTCTGACCAGCCAAAGTACTTGATAAGCCTTACACTCCACTTTTTCTATATATAAGTGACCCTGAAGGTAGGGCCTAGGTAACCCATAGGGCATGGTGCTATGTACGTAAATACATATGTGTTTTATATGTCCTGGTAGCGAAAAACTCCTAAATTCATTTTCCACTACTGTTAGCCATGCTTCTTTCACAGGCTAGCATTAGGACTGCCTCATGGGCTTTTTGAATGGTAGATTCTGATATGAAAGGGGTGACCAGGTCATATTAAGTATGGCCAAAATGGTAATAGAAAATCCTGTTCCTTTTAGTAAGTGAGCATTTCTCTGCACTTAGAACCATCTGTGCCTTACAGCCTGTCTCCAATCAATGTCTGGTCTGCGCTGGTTGAGAGTTCCCCTGTGCATTTCACTCAGACAACCAAAAACACAGGACACCCAGTCACATCTGCATCCATCTACATATTAAGTGGTTCTTCCTGGGCTGGAAGGGTGGTGGGCCTGACACATTTCAAAGGCAAGTGGCCTGCCCTCACACAATGGACTGATAAACCACCTCTAGGACCATTGCAGACAGGACTGGGCTGAAAGGGGAACTGGTGCACTTCAAACCACTCTTTGAAGTCTCCCTCACTTCAAATAAATTTTTGGGGATATAAACTGGGTCTCTTCTGGACCTATACCTGCACCCTGTCAGAGGAGCTGCCTGGCTGCCCAAAGAACTCATCTGGACTGCTTTTCTCAGAAGGACTGCTGCCCTGCTGTTGCCCTGCTGACTTGATGGCCTCTGACTTTGCTGGAAGGACTTTGCCTTCCCCAAAAGTGCTCTCCAAGGGCTTGGGGACTGAGCTTGCCTCCTGTTTTTGAAGTCTCAGGGCTAACAAAAACTTCACCTCTTCAAGACATTCCTTGTGCATTGAAAATCAATGCAATACCTGCAGAAATTGGCACAAAGCCTGCATTGCTACCGAGAAATTACCGCACAGCCAACCGGAACAACACAGCCCTGACTTCTCGACTTGAAATTCAACGCAGCGTCTACATTGTGACAGAAAATTAGACGCATCACCTACAGGATTGACGCAACGTTTGTTCCTTCTTCAACTGCGTCAAGGATTTTCAGAGCATCGTCCCTGGGTGTCAACATATTCCCGCATTACATGAGGAACCAAGACTGTGTGCCAAAAAATTATACAAAACCCTTGCAGCGTGGAAGAAAATGATGCATTGTCTGTGTAGAGTCAGAAAATTAGACGCAACACCTTATTTTTCATGCATCTCCTCCACTGCGGTCTCCGTGCGTCGTTATTTTTGACGCATACAAGATACTGTATGTAACAAATAGACAACCATTAATTTCTAAGGATTGAGACTCTTTTAAACCTTCTAAAAGTGATATTTGAACTTGTGGTTATTGGATCTTTGGCATTTTTACTTTATTTTATTCCGATAAATATTGTAGGAGGCAGGCTTGGTTTGTAGTGGGTACCTAAGGTACTTACACCGTATACCAGGTCCAGTTATCTCTTATTAATGAAATGTGGACAGTGTCTAGAAGCCAGGCTTCTATGGGAAAGGTGGATGAGCAGCCAAGGCCTAACTAGGAGATATGCAAAGCTCATGCAATACCACTGTAGTCACACAGTACTCACACACATGAAACAAAATACTCAGTGTTACAAAAATAAAGGTACTTTATTTTGGTGACACAAATGCCAAAAATACCATAGAGACTATACTCACTTAGGAGGTAAGTAATACACAAGTTACGTACATTAGTATTCAGCAATAGCTGTAAAAACAGTTAGAAAACTGTGCAAATAGTGAAAATCACAAAGTTAGAAATGGACCAGGGGGAACACAAAGCATACACCAAGAAAGTGGAATGCGTAAGTTGGTTTCCCACATAGGCAAGTGTAATGTATAGAGAGGCGCTGGGAGTATGAGAAAACACCAAAGGTAAGTAATAGAACTCACCCCAGAGCCCAGGAAAATAGGAGTAAATCACAGTAACTTTCCTAGAACACACAAGAACATGAGAAAGAAGATTATGCAAGAACCAGAAGAGACTGCAAGACACCAACAATGGATTCCTGGCCCTGAAGACCTGTGGAAGAAGGGGACCAAGTCCAAGAAGCACAGAAGAGTCCAGGGAGAATAGAAGCCCCTACTAACCAGGATGAAGGTGCAAAAGAAGAACCACTGGTGAAGAACAACAGTCACTATTGCATCCAAGAAGATGGATGTGGGTTCCTGGTTGGTGCAGATAATGTCCCACGTAGGATGGATGATTGCAGTCTGGTTTGCATTGCTTGATTCTGCCAATAAGCCTTGGCACACACAAAGCTCTTGGCTAGTGGAAAATGGTGCTGCCCGGGACCAGGAGGACCTGGTGGCCACTACCCAGGAGGGGGAGACAGAGGGGTATCTCAGCAACTCAGAGAACCCTCAGAAGACCAGGCAGCATGTGCAGGAGTCCCACTGCACAGGGACAAAGAAGATGCAAAAGGAGGCCCATGCAGCACTACACAAAGGTATCCCACACCGTCAGAGAACCACTCAGGAAGCTGTGCATCACTGGATAGAGGGCTGGAGGCTAGAGCTGCATGGTGTATGAAGAGCTTCATGGAAGGTTGCCAACAAGCCTTGGCAACTGCAAAACATCTGGTGCCCAGGGGTACTGTCTTGCGTGGACAGACAAGCTCCTACTTCAACCAAAGTTGGGCAGTTGGCCGTCGGCCACTTCGGAAGGGAAGTGACTCCTTCACTTCAAGGGAGATTCCTTCATTCTTCTGGTACAGGCTGAAGACAAGCAGTTCTCAGAGGATGCACGACCTGGAAACAGTTGCAGTTATTTGCAGGAGCTGAAGATACAATGTTGCAGAAGTCATCTTTGCTTCTTTGTTGCAGTTTGTAGAGTTCCTAGAGGGTCCAGATGCAGTTTCTTCTGTAAGAAGGTGAAGTAAAGGATGCAGAGGATTCCTGCTGAAGTCTTGCCATCAAATCTGAAGAACCACCCAAGAGTGAGACCCTAAATAGCCCTGAAAGGGGGATTGGTAAGCTAAACAGGTAAGCACCTATCAGGGGAGGGCTCCGATGTCACCTGCTGGCACTGGCCACTCAGATGCTCCCAGAGTACCCTGCTAACTTGGAATCCAAGATGCACAACCAATGGACCCCTGGGGTTGTGATGGACAGGGGAGTGGTCACTCCCCTTTCCTTTGTCCAGTTTTGTGCCAGAGCAGGGACTTGGGATCCCTGAACCAGTGTAGACTGGATTATGCAAGTAGGTCACCTACTGTGCCCTTCAAAGCATTTCCAGAGCCTCTGAGAGGCTACCACTGCCATTCCTATGATGCCTATTTACAAAGGGAGAGGGTGTAACACCCCTCTCCCAAAGGAAATGCTTTGTTCTGCCTTCCTGGGCTTGAGCTGCTTGAGCAACAGGAGGGCAGAAACCTGTCTGTGAGGTGGCAGCAGCTGGGGCTGCCTGGAAAACCTCAGTAGGCTATAATGGCAGTACATGGGGGTCCTCTGAGGAGCCCCTAGAGTGCATGGAATCATACAAACAATGCTTGCAAAAGCCTTGGGGTATGATTCCAACATGTTTGATACCAAACATGGCCATATTCAGAGTTTCCATTGTGAAGCTGTACATAGGTAGTAACCTATGTCCAGTGCACACATAAAACGGCATCCCCGCACTCATGAAGTCTGGAAAAATGGTCCTGGATGACGTGGAGGCACCTCTGCTAGTGCAGGGGTGCCCTCACACACAGATACTCTGCACCTAGCCTTCAGGGTTAGAATGTCTGACATATAGGTGACTTATAAGTGACCGGGTGCAGTGTAAATGGCAGTGAAAGTGTGCATGTACCATTTCACACAGGCTGCAATGGCAGTCCTGTAGAAGCCATTGCATTGGCTCCCTATGGGTGGCAAAAGAAATGCTGCAGCCCATAGGGATCCCCTTGAACCCCAATGCCCTGGGTACCTAGGTACCACATACAAAGGATGACCAGTATACCAATTTTGGATGAAATACTGGGTTATCAGTATGCAGTGACACACTTTAGAGGAGAGAGAGCATAAGCACTGGGGTCCTGGTTAGCAGGATCCCAGTGACACAGTCAAACACACAGATATCAGGCCGAAAAGGGGGGGGAACATGCCAAAATGAGGGTACTTTCCTACATTATCTATTTTTATATACCTGTGTGGTGTTTTCACTGTGTTACTGTATGATTTTTTGCACAAACACTTTACACATTGCCTTCAAAGTTAAGGCTGACAGCTCATTGACAAGCTACCAGAGGGAATGCACATGATAATTTGGATTGTGTTGTGACTTACTCTGACTAGGATTGTGGACTCTACTTGGACAAGGGTGTATATCTCTGCCAACTAGAGACTCAATTTTTATCAATATATATATATATATATGTATATATATATATATATACTTCTAACTTTGGATGTTACAAGCCTCTACACCAGTATCCAAAAAGAGCTGTTAGACACTACATGAGAGCTAGATCGATATTATATTTGTTACATACAGAAATGATCTGCAATATGATCAATTACTGTCTGAAAAATAACTTTTTCCTGTTTGATAATCAGGTGTATAGACAGATCCAGGAGACAGCAATGGGTACTTACTTTGCACCGAGTTATGCAAATCTGGTGCTGGGTTGGTGGGAGGAGCAGGTATCTACTGATTTATCTGAATATGAGGACAAAGTAATATTATGGTGTCGGCTTATTGATTACATTTTTGTAATCTGGAAGGGTGATGAAGAATCTGCACTGAGATTTGTGGCATCTTTGAATTCGAATGAGTACAATTTACAACTAAGTGAGCAACACAGCAGAAGACAGATCTAATTTCTGGATGTGGAAGTTATAGTTCAAGATGACTGTTTAAGCACAATGCTATTCAGAAAAGCTACTGCTGGAAATAGCCTATTGAATGCAAAGAGTGCACACCCACCAAGGTTGATTGAAAGTATTCCATATGGAGAACTCTTAAGAGCTCGGTGTGTATGTAGTACATGGGATGAGTATCAGAGAGAAAGATTAACTGTGTAGGAGGTTCTAGGAAAGGGGATATAGTAATAAGATCATATAACAAGTGAAGAACAAGGTGGATGACATTAAGAGAGAGGCGTTACTATATGGCAGAGATGAGGTGCAGGAGCCAGATGAATGTCTGAGATTTATTACGACATTTTCTAATCGGGCGTTCATATTAAGACAGATTCTCATCAAAAGTTGGCATATCTTCCAAACGGACTCTACCTTAAATATGCATATCTCTAATGTGCCACTGGTTACCTTTCACAAGGGTCGGACATTAAGAGACAATTTGAGCAGAAATATGGTGATGAGCAGTCAGGATGAGGGAGTGGGATTCGGTAATCCAGCTGGGTTTTATTGCTGTAAGAGATGCAAAGCATGCAAATATAGTGATAACTGTATGGAGTTGACTAGTGACAATGTAAAGTGGGTTCATCAAATCAGGGGTCACTATAATTGTAACACAGATTTTTGTGTATACTGGTTAAAATGCCTGTGTAACAAGTGGTATGTGGGCAGTACTATACACAAGAGAGTCCTGGAACATATTAGAGCCATTCACAATTATAATCATAATAACACTGTGGCCAGACACTTCCAGACAACACATAAGGGAGATGAAAGATTGCTTAGTTTTGTGGTCATTGATCAGATAAAACCAAATTTACGTGGGGGTACTAGAGAAAAAAATTTGCAGATTCTGGAATCCACACTGATTATTAGACTAAACACTTTAAGTCTGGTGGGCCTTTACTCCAGTGAAGAAATGAGTGTGCATCTGGGGTAACATAAGTACTACTAGGAGAGTTTATTGAAATTTTGAACTTCTAGTGGGAAATTTTTGTAATATAGGCCCTCATTACAACATTGGCGGTAAAAGCCACTTACCGCCGTGCAGAAGACCGCCAACACACCGCTGCGGCCGCGGAATTCCACCACATCTATTATGACCCACATCTAGGAATCCGCCAAAAGTCAGACACCCACACAAGTCCGCCACACCAAAGGTCAGTGCTAAACTGGTGAAAACAAAACCGACACCGTCATGCCAACAGAAATACGCCCACACTATCACGACACACGAATCCACGCGGCGGTCTTTCATCCGCGGTATTGCATTGGCGGTACACACCGCCGCGCTCAAAATATACACTCTTACAAAACATCCCCACATTGGACAAATCAAAATACACACACCTGAGACACATACACACACCACTCCCACACACCCATTACAATATAAAACACACACCCACATCACCCACAAACCCCCACGACAAAAAATCAGAAAGAAGGCCAGAGAGAGACACCACCAGCAACAACAAGAGCATCCACAGGCACACAACACCATCACCCATACAACTTCCACGCACCTCACACAACACACCACTACATTTCAGCACACTTATCACCACACACTCAGCCCCACACATCACCTATACCACCCCATGGCACGGAAAAAGACACCCCAGGTTCTCGGAGGAGGAGCTCAGGGTCATGGTGGAGGAAATCGTCCGGGTAGAGCCACAGCTATTCGGATCACAGGTGCAGCACACCTCCATTACAAGGAAGATGGAGCTATGGCAAAGAATTGTGGACAGGGTAAACGCAGTGGGACAACACCCAAGAAATCGGGAGGACATCAGGAAGAGGTTGAACGACCTACGGGGGAAGGTGCATTCCGTGGTCTCAAGACACCACCTGGCAGTTCAGCGGACTGGCGGCAGACCCCCTCCTCCTCCCCCACTACTAACAACATGGGAGGAGCAGGTCTTGGCGATTCTGCATCTTGAGGGCCTCGCAGGAGTAGGTGGAGGAATGGACTCTGGTAAGTCAAAGCTTTACTATTACATCCCCCACCCTTCCTGCATGCTATCTCATACCCCCACCCTCACCCCCAGCACCCCAACTCCTCACAAATGTCCCAACATCACAAACCACACATCCCAACACCAAGCCCTACATGCAACTACAAAGCATGGACACCCATCACCAAAGCATGGCCACTGCACATACTCATACACCCCCCTAAACCATCATCACATAAGCTCCCACAGGAATGCTATCACTGGGGTAAACGGTCACCCACCCATTGCACACCATTACACAAACAGATTTAACAAACATCCTTTTATACCTCTGCAGGTCCCCTACCCAATGTCACCGGACAGGAGGGTCCACACATGTCCACACCACCAACCGAAGAGACCCACAGTGATGACAGCACCTCTGTCCAACTGGATCTAGATGACCAGCCCCGACCATCGGGACCTCTGGACAGTCGGTTCCCCTCACACATGCACAGGCCACCACATACCTTCCCCCCTCTGGAAACACCAGCACAGCACCCACCCAGTGGGCCCATACCTCAGTCCCCAGGACACGTCAATCAGCTGTGTGTCCACCACTACAGGGAACCCAGGATAACCCACCACCCCAACAACAGCAGGGACCTGGGGGCAGTGGTAGTGGGCACACGGTCCAGGGGACGGAGGCACTGGAACACAGGGGAACTGGGAGGGCTGCTGTGCGACAGGGGGCAGACAGGCCAAGGGAACCCACTCTTCACAAGGCCCTCTCCTCCATCACGGGAGCATACCACCACTCCCTAGAGACGATGGCAACGGTACTGGCCAAGTTTCAGGAGACCCAGCGCATGCAGGAGGAACAGTATATGGGCTTCAGGGAGGAACTCAGAACCATCAGCTCCACCCTGGGCACCATCGTAGGGGTGCTGAAGGAAGTACTCAAAACCAGGAGGGACACTGTGGCACAAGGGGCCCCTGACACTAGCATGGACGATGAACTGCCCACCACCTCCGCCGGCGCTAGTGGACAGGACGCCCCGCCACAGGACCACCACACCAGCACCCCACCCCCTGCAGAGGGAGAACCACCCCGCAAATGGTCCCTGAGATCCAGGAACAAGACAGAGAACAATGCCAAGACACCTGCCAAGAAATGAGACCACCCTGATTGTCATCCTACTGTCCCACTTTGTCACCCTGCCCATAATTAAACTGGCCCAGCTCCACTTCCTATGCCCAAATGGCAATGCACCTGTGAGACTAATAGACTGGACTCTGCCATGGACACTCCTCCACCATCACCCCTCACCATTTCACTACCCCCTCCAATTTTGAGCATTTAAATAAACACACCTAAAGCACAAAATGATCTGGAGTCTATCTGTGATTTCAAAATAGTGTATTAGCAATTACAGTGACAAAATGTTTTTGAAATAGTAATGTCAACATACCTATGTCACACAGCTCTAGTCCATGAGGGATCTAAGCAGATGTCACACAGTGGGGCCCACATCTGTGAAACCGTAAGGGAAAGTGACAACTCAGTGACCATACACTGGGTAAAAACGACAGACAGGAGAGACATAGTGGTTTTAAAGTACATGTAGTAGGCAGGATTGTATTCTTCCCTGTGTCTCACTGGAAATATTGCTGGATCACTGAGTCCCTGTTGTGCATATCTTCTTCCTCTGCTTCCTCCTCATCTTCACTGTCCACAGGCCCCACAGCTGCAACAACACCGCCATCTGGACCATCCTCCTGCAGAAAAGGCACCCGGCGTCGTAAAGCCAAGTTGTGAAGCATACAGCAGGCCACAATGATATGGCACACTTTCTTTGGTGAGTAGAATAGGGATCCACCTGTCATATGGTGGCACCTGAACCTTCAGGAGCCCAAAGGTCCGCTCGATCACCCTCCTAGTTCGCCCATGGACCTTATTGTAGCATTCCTCTGCCCTGGTCCTGGGATTCCTCACTGGGGTCAGTAGTCATGACAGGTTGGGGTAACCAGAGTCACCTGCAAATGGTGAGGGGCAACTGTTAGACACACACTAACCTGGAGGGATAACCCCAGACCCAGACAACCATTCCCACTGACTTGCTTCCAGGTGCTCACCTAATAGCCACACACGGTGCCTCTGGAGTTGACCCATCACATAAGGGATGCTGCTATTCCGCAGGATGTAGGCATCATGCACTGAGCCAGGGAACATGGCATTCACACGGGAGATGTATTGGTCTGCCAAACATACCATCTGTACATTCATAGAATGAGAATTCTTCCGGTTTCTGTACACCTGTTCACTCCTGTGGGGGGGGGACCAAAGCCACATGGGTCCCATCAATGGCACCTATGATGTTGGGAGTATGTCCCTGGGCATAGAAATCACCTTTCACTGTCAGCAAATCCTCCACCTGAGGGAAAACGATGTAGCTCCGCATGTGTTTCAGAAGGGCAGACAACACTCTGGACAATATGCTGTAAAACATAGGCTGGGACATCCCTGATGCCATGGCCACAGTTGTTTGAAAAGAGCTACTTGCAAGGAAATGGAGCACTGACAGCACCAGCACTTGAGGGGGGATTACTGTGGGATGGCGGATTGCTGACATCAGGTCTGGCTCCAATTTGGTGCACAGTTCCTGAATTGTGGCACGGTCAAGCCTGTAGGTGATTATCAAATGTCGCTCCTCCATTGTCAACAGGTCCACCAACGGTCGGTACAACGGAGGATGCCACCATCTCCTCACATGTCCCAGTGGACAGTGCCTATGAAGGACAACAGCAAGCACAGAGTCAAAGAACTCAGAGGTACTTACCCACAGTTTACCCAGAACACAAATCATACACAAAAGGTGGCCTGTATGTGTGTTGAGACTAGGCCTAGGTATGTGTGACGCAGTTAAAAATGAAGCCATGTGGGCCCCTGAAATGGAGGCTTCCTGACCTGTAAAGTGGGACAATGGGATGTGAGGTAACTGCGCTGGCGCTGTACACCGTCGCAGTAGGCAGTCGAAGACCGCGGCGCAATGCTGCATTGGTTAACATTGGACCCTATGGGTCCCAGGAGCCAATGACGATGTACGCCGGCAGTGACTGTACGCACCGCCGCAGACGTGACCGCCATTTTCTATCTGTTCAATCACTCGATACCTGATCTTCGACAGGAGAGGAATTACACTGCAAGTGCTGCTGTGACCTCGGTCTGGAAGAGACAATGGCTTGTGCGTCTGGGGATAGGGCCCCTGCCTTCACATCGGAGGAGTTGGAGAAGCTCGTGGATGGGGTCCTCCCCCAGTACACGCTACTCTACAGTCCTCCAGACAAACAGGTAAGTACACAGGGAGCATGTTGTATGGGCTATGCCTGTGTGGAGAGGGCTGTATGTAAGAAGGAAGGGGGCAGAGTGCTGCATGCATGAAAGACGGTGAATGCATGTGCCACATGGCAAGGGTAGGGATGGGGGCCAATCACTTTGACGATGCAGCTGGTAATAACTTCTCTTTTTCCCCTGTACATTTCATGTAGGTCAGCACCCACCAGAAAAAAGATATTTGGCGGGCCATCGCCAAGGACGTCCGGACCCTGGGGTCCACCACAGATGGAGCACCCACTGCTGGAAAAGATGAGAGGACATTTGCCGCTGGAGCAAGAAGACGGCGGAGGCTCAGCTGGGGATGGCATCCCAACGTGGGAGGGGTGCCCGTCGCACCATGTCCCCCTTGATTTTCAGGATCCTGGCAGTGGCCTACCCGGAGTTGGATGGGTGCTTGAGGGCTTCACAGCAGACACAAGGGGGTGAGTACACTCTCATTCTGCTGACTTTGCATGCAGTGGAGTAGTCTGGGTGGGGGAGGAGGGCTGTGGGTTTCCCTAGGCCAGGGCGAGTTCCGTAGGCAAGGCCCCTCCGAAAGGCAGGCCATGTGGCACCCCAGCCCACCTCTGTTGACTGCCAAGTACAGCTATTCATGCCCCTGTGTCATCTATGTGTGCAGATGTCGTCCACAGCCTTGTTGGCCATTTCCCAGGAATTGAACAGTGGAGACCAAGAGCGCGTTGTAGTGCAGGGGGCTTCTGTGTCTGTCTTGTCCGCCAACGGTAGCGGTAATCCATGCACTCAACATGTCTTTCTTCTGTCGTCCACCCCCATTTTTGTGGTCTCCCTTTTCTTGTGTGCATTAGCATCATCAGGCGGAGGAGTAGTGTCAACGGTGCACAAGGGAGCTGCATCCCACATGGCCCTGGAGGACGAGACTACGGACTCGGAATTCACCAGTGGGACGGAGGGTGAGGGGAGCTTCACGGCGGGGACAGGAGCTGAGACCAGCGACACAGACACATGCTCTGATGGGAGCTCCCTTGTGGTGGCAGCAACATCTGTGCCCCCCGCATCTACAGGTACAGCCGCCACCCCCCCTACCAGCACCACTCTCCCAGCAGCCCCTCAGCCTTCGCCCTGTGCATGCTCACCCAAGAGGGTGGGCATCACCTTCGCCCCAGGCACCTCAGGCTCTGTCCCAGTCACCCCTGCTGCCCTCAGTGAGGAGGCCATTGTCCTCCTCAGGTCCCTCACTGTTGGGCAGTCTACCATTTTGAATGCAATCCAGGGTGTAGAAATGCATTACTGGAGGGCATTCATTCTGGTCAGGCGGCCCTTCACCGATCTTTTCAAACTCTGGCCTCAGCACTGATGGCAGCCATTGTCCCAGTCTCTAGCCTCCCCCTCCAATTTCCTCCACCCAGACCCAATCCCCTGTACCTCTGCCTATCCCAAGCACACCATCAGACCAGCATGCGCACACATCACCACACAAGGAAAGCTCAGGCAAACAGAAGCACCACACATCCCACAGGCACTCACGTAAGCAACACACACATGCAGACACACCAACATCCACTGCCTCCACTGTGTCCCCCTCCTCCTCGTCTCCCTCCTCCCTCCCAGTCTCGTCTACACTCACACCTGCATGCACTACCTCTACAGCCACTACGTCCCTCACCAGCACACCCACCAGCACACCCCGCTCACGTGCAGTAACCACCCCCACTACCATTCACCTGTCCCTGTGTCCTCTCCTAGTGTGTCTGTGACGCCCCCTCCCAGATACACAAACGCAGGCACACACCCACCCAACAGCCATCGACCTCATGACAGCCTCCAGCGCATGCACCTGCACCCAAAGTCACCAAACGTACACCTCCTACTACCACCACCTCTTCCTCCACTCCCAAACCCCCTCCAGCTACCCGTCCCAGTGTGTCCAAAAAACTTTTCCTGTTCAGCCTTGACCTTTTTCCCACACCTCCCAACCCCATCCATCTCATAGGTCCCGAACTAGCACCTCAGCCACAACATCTTCGAGACCAGTGGTGCCTGTAGTCACTGGTATGTGGAGTGCAAATTAGGGTATTGTGTTATGGGTTGTATGGTTGTGCTAATAGTTACACATGAGACTATGTCCACTAGAACATGGATGTGAATAGGGGCATTTTTCCTCCATTCACTTGAATATAGATGAGAAAATATATGTGAGAACATACATATATGTATTTGCACAACTTGTGGTAATAATGTGCACACTGATTAGTTAGATGGCAGACTGCTACATAACTGAACAATTTGGGTTACTGCATCTGAATGTGTATGGAACACATAATGTGTGATATCACTGAGATTGAGTATTTAACCAACTCTGTTACTGTAAAATAATAATATACTTTATTATATTTTGAATTTCCTATATCTTTAACATTCTGGATGATAGTACCCCCTTGTTCATTTGTACATTTACTTATATTTGTGTACTATTTTAAAAGTTGATAATAATATACAAATTGGTCAGTTAGCAGGTCTGTCCTAACACTGAAACTAGGAGAGGTATGGACTATAGTATCTGTACACGTACATGTAACCCACTGACATATCAGTATGTAGATGAGGCATATGTAGTAGCTCAATTATTTTAGAGCAATACAGCACATTCACATTGATTAATTGTGTTAAGCTTTCAACATTTCATTATGGCGCTCCGCTTCCCTGTGTATTGTCTTATTATTTGTTTTGTTAGTCCGTTATTGATGTCTGCAGTGTGTAGGGTATGTAATACTCAAATCAAACAGCCGTCCCACACGTGAGCAAGGCTACGGCTGAAACGCGTTGAGAGGAGGCATCTGTCTATTAAATATATACGACCACGAATTGCTGTCCGAGCACATCCTTGTTATTTTGGAGGAGGTTGTGTGCTATATATACATATATATATATATATATATATATATATATATATATATATATATCAGTGAGCAAACCAAAGGTTACAGGGACATTATAGTTAGGTTGTGAATTTACTTGCACAAAGCCATTGAAATTCAGCACTCATAGTTAGAGTTATTTGAATTAACTAAAACCTGTGCCATAAGGTATCTATAACTCGCACTCTCCCCATGCACAGTTTTCTCATCAATTTTATTGCAAATGTTGTAGTGATAATATCAAAGATGCCATAGAAGGTGTCATCTATGATATAATATGTGGAGTAACTAGCTGTACATGGCGAAGGCAAGAGTTATAGTTACCTTAGGGAACGGGTTATAGTTAGTTGAAATATCTTTAAGTATAACTGCTGAATTTCTATCGCTTTGGTACGAAGGTAGCTTTTGGTCCAGAAAGAGCTTTTTTTTTATTTTTGGTGTAAATCTGTTCAGTCGTTTTTGAAAAAGTAAAGTAAATTAAAATTTCTATACATAGCAACACAGATCCTTTGTGATCCAACACAAAGTGTTGCAGCTCCACAAGACAGAAGGAAGCAATGTGATTGGCTGGTTGCAACCTCTTGAGAAAGGTGTGGCCACCATCTTATCAACTGGTGCACAGCCCGAGGGGTGGAAATAGAGGCTGCAAATAATAAAAGGGCTCAGGGTAGAGGTACTCTGACCTCATGAGGTTCACCAGTGAGTGTCTGAGGGACACCTTATGAGTTGGAAATAGTTCAAAACTCTTTTTTCCGTGATCTTGGAGTTGTAAATCCATCACATCCTCCTGAGTGCCCCCTCCCTTGTAACATCAGGACGGAGTTGCAAGTCCTGTTGAAGATACAAAATACACATTCATACACATGCACTCGCTGACAGACCCACAAAGAACATAGAAATTCACTGAAAGAAATAAAGGTTACAGGGACGTTATAGTTAGGTTCACATTTTAAATGTACAAAACCATGGAAATGTGCATGTTATAGTTAGAGTTATCTTAAAGAACTACAACTTGTGCCCTAGGGTAACTATAACTCACACCCTCACCATGCACTGCTAATTACCCCACAAATTATGGCACTCATTACATCTTTGCTCACATCATTGATATTATCAATGTAGTATTCACAGTTAAATTTTTTATGGGAAAACTGCACGGCAGGGGCGCAATTTATAGTCCATAGTCTTGCAAGAGTCCTTTGCTCTCCATGCATCCTTGTTCACAGTTGTTGTTTGATTATGTAGCTGGCAGCCATTTTCTGCATCCAGACAGTTTCTCTTTGCCATAGGCTTGCATGTGTTCTTCTTTATTCTCCTTGCTCCTAGTTTGATTATGTGTCTGGTGGCCATTTTGTCCAAACAGCCACTGTTCCTTTGCCATGGGCTTGCATGCGTTCTTTGTTCCCATGCCTCCTTGCTCTTTGTTGTTGTTGTTTGACTATGTGCAGGCAGCTATTTTGGGCATGCAGCTATTTTGTGCATGCAGCCTGGGCCTATAAGTCTTAGACTAGCATATGTTTTTTTTATTTGCTCCCCTTGCCTTCTTGCTCCTTGTTCTTGTTGTTTGACCATGTGGCTGATGACAATTTTGTCCATCCAGTCAGTGTCCCTCCCTTTACCTTGGGCTTGCATGTGTTGTTTGCTTGCCATGCCTCCTTACTCCTTGTTGTTTTACCATGTGGCCATTTTCTGCATCCAGCCAGTGTGTCTTTGCTTTAGGCTTCCAAACAAACATTGTTAATTATTGATCTTTTGTTTATTTTAATTTTATGTTTTAATGTTTTATTTTTAATTTCTATTTTAAGGTTTTAATTAATTATTGTATTTTTTTATTAAATTTTTTACGCTAGTTTTTTATTTCCTTTTTTAATTTTAATTCTTTATTTACATTTTTAATTTAGTTTTAACTTTTTTTTTAATTGTTTTAATTTTAATTGTAATTTTTTTAAACATTTTTTAGATGTGTTTCATTCTTTATTTAATTTTATTTAATTCTACATTTTGTCTTGATCCATCCAACCATCCACATCAATAACCATTCCTCCATTCATCTATCAACCAAAGGCACATAGCCGGTCTATAGCATATGGTTTCTTTGGGTTATAATAAATCCATTTCCTGCTGCATACCCTGACAGCGGCACACTACAGATAAATCACTGCAGCATAATTAATTTTGTAATGATTATTCCATTTCCTCTGGACTACCTTGTTGCCATAGGTTTTTTTAAGGATTATTCCATTTTCCAATGCACCTCTCTCCGACTACCACAGGTGTCTCCTTTAAAACATATGCAGATAAAGCAAAGGGCCAAATCTGCATGTTGTGCTGCCTGATTAAAATGAACTTTTATCTTGTGGTGGTGGGGTGTGACTTTAAAATGTTTGATTAAATTGGTATTTATTACATGAGTAACCAACTACACTAAGATTGCATTTGTCTTTACTATTTCAACCTGCAACAATGCCACATTTCTCTAACTACATGTTTTTCTTGCTTATTTGCTTTTAGGTGCACAAGAACCACATCACCTGCAGTACTGCCAAAAAGAAGCCCTATACAGTTAAGTCTCCAATCTCTTTTGTTTGTGCAGTTTAGTACCACTGCAACTGAGAGCTTTAAGATGGCCCCAAAGAAAGTTGTTTCCAAGAAAGTGGTCAGTGAGAAGAAGCAGCTTTCCACCAGTGGTGTGCCAACTGCAACCTTTTTCGGGAGACTTGAGGCTGCCACACTAGCCTCCGGGGAGGAACCTGGGAGCAGCACTCTCATATCTACAGCACCACCCCAACCTAAGCCCAAGACCTTGTTTGTCAGCGTGACAGCCACTGCAATCATGGCAACGCTAGCAAGCAGTGATGTTGGAATGGATTTGTCCATTTTGCAAAGTAGTACCCAATGATTTCAGGAAACAGAGCAAAGTGGACAGCAGCCACAGCCAGCGATAGTAGATCTTACTGAAATTGGAGCAGAACAGGAGGTAGAGCTTCCTGCTGCGCAAGAACCTCCTCTTTTAGAATCAATGGCTCCCAGTTCTCTAGCAAGAAAAATGAAGGGTACTACTCCAACATCTTCTCCAAGAACCACTTCTGATGATGATGAAAGGGACATAGAGTGGACCCCGGCATAGTCTGCAAGACGCCGGGAAAGGCAAGACAAAAAAAAGTCCTTCTAATCCTTAGAATTATGGAAGGGGATGATGGGGTGGAGGACGATGATGAGCCAGTCATATGGAAGCTGGCAGAGGGGAGTCGGACATTACTATCCAACCTGCTCCAAGGGATGTGGCACAAGCAGCACCACAGGCTCCCATATTTGTAAGGCCCAGCAGAGACCTGCACCAACCCATACCTTAGTAGAAATATGCACTGCAGAAAGGCAATCAATACACCCACCTACCTTCAGTTCTTCTTCGAGCATTGGCAGTGGCCCAATAGGAAAGTACTTCTTCCCATTTTGCTACTTTGTTATGATTAGCAAACAGAAGAAGAACATTGCGATATGCTCCATTTGCCATGCAAGTGTTCATTGAGGTAAGCCTGGGTCAGATTATAATACTGGAGGCTAGACAAACTGTTTGAAAGATCATCTCGCAATCCGATGGGAGGAACACCTAAAAACAATTACTGAACGTAGATGTGGTGTTAAAGGTTAGGAGAGCTGGGAAACATCAGCTATAACTGGTCAAATAACAATGGAAGGTGAGCAAGAAGAAGGTGACATCCTCATGCAAAGCAACTCTGCACCCAGCAGCGCACCAGAATCACCCACCTGAGTGACCTCACAATGGCACAGAATGATTCGGAGTCAGATGGAGGCACCACGGCATGTAGTGACTTCATCGTGACGCACATTGAGCCTACCACCACCTACATCTCAAAAGTCACCTGCATCAGTGACTGCAACTACCCAATGGCACATTTGTACAATGGGAAGCTGGCAAAAATGTTAGCATTGGACCTCCTCCCTCTTTTTTCTTTTGTGGAAGGTGTGGGATTCTTAGAGTTTGAGAGCTTAATCCTATACTTGGATTGTAATGCAAGGCTGCAAAATCACATTATAGTGTCCTAAGAGTACATCTGTACCACATTTTCATTGTTATTTCTGACAGGGATGCTTCAAAATACAAGAGGTGAATTGTTGAGCAAGCCGGAGAACTGAAAGAAGAATGGCTGAAACTTAGAGTCCTACTTTGCAATTCCTGGGTGCTGCCTTCAACTTCCTGAGAAGGCAGTCTTGTCTCACAACTGCCATAACCAGCAACAGCAGCACCTGCAACAACAGCATCAGAAGAATTGGACCCAAAGTCTGCATAGGCTTGTTTTTAAGTGGCAGGTCTTAAGTCCAGTGCAGAGGCCAAGACAAAAGAGGTTGAGAAAGTGGCAGCAGCAGTGGCACTCAATAGGCTGTCCAGGAGTATCTGGATGACCCACAAGAGGCATAGGTGGAGCAAAACCCATTGGTTTATTGGTATAGGAAGATGTGCCAATGGTCAGAGCTCAGTAGGCTGACAATACAGTATCTGGCTTGTCCTGTAGCCAGGATGTTAGCTGAATGTGTGTTCAGTGAAGCTGGTGCTATTGTAACAGTGAGAAGGACCAGTCTTTCACCTCAAAATGTGAAGAGATTACCCATGATCAAAATGAACCAACATTTTTTCCCACCTGATTACACCGTTCCCGAAACACCATGTATGAGAAGAAAGAGGACGATTTATCAGAATCAAGGCCCTCATTATGACATTGGCAGTAAGTCCCACTTACCACCATGTCGACTGCCGCCAACATACTGCAACCGCAGTGATATAGTGCTACCCATAATATGACCCACACATAGCAATTCGTCACTATACAGATACACACACAGGTCCGTCAGACCAAAGGTCAGTGATAAACTGACGATACCAAAACCCACACCGTTATACCAACAGAACTACGCCCACAGCATTATGACCCACGAACCACTGTGGCGGACATTTAACCACTGTAAACCATTGGTGGTACACTCCGTTGCGCTCAAAATACACACACACATACAAAACAACACCACATTGGACAATTTAAACTACACACACCTGACACTCATACACACATCCACACACCCACACCACCATAAAACACACACACATTACCCACATTCCTTTACGACTAACAAAAATTGCCACTAGAGAGCGATATAGCAAGAGCACCCACACAACCAGCGCCCAGAACACTATTGCCCATACACGATCCACGCACCTCACAGCACACACCCCAATACATCACCCCACACACCCTCACACACACCACACACAGTACACCAATGGCACCACAAAGACACCCCAGGTTCTCAGAGGAGGAGCTAAGGGTCATGGTGGAGGAAATTATCCGGGTAGAGCCACAGCTATTTGGATCACAGGTGCAGCAGACATCCATCGCTAGGAAGATGGAGCTATGAAGAGAGAACCACCTAGCCCACAAAATCACTACTCACACAAGGCAAAGCTGACAGGGCAATCACAACCATACAGGGCAACACACCCATGCACAACATGTCACACGCAGAAACAAAAACACTGCATTTACATCCCCACAGGTCACACACCCAAGGTCACCGGAGAGACTGTGGCTTTTCACTCCCCAGGACCAAGCAGCGGGCAAACCACCCACTAGAGAGACTGTAGCTTTGCACTCCTCAGGACCAAGCAGTGGGCAAACCACCCATTTGAGAGAAGGTGGCTTTGCACTCCCCAGGACCAAGCAGTGGGCATGTTGCCCCCTTTAGGACAGGTGGCATTGTACCATCTTCTGGCTGAGGTGCCCCCACATTCCCCGTCCACCTGAGGTGCCTGTGTATTTTTGACCTGATGCCCCAGTGGTGTTCTCTAAGATGGGGCCTTACCCTATATGATGTGGCCCTGTGGCCCACTGACATTATGGTCTGGACAGTGTACCCTCCATTTGTATATCTGTAAATACTGTTTTGAATTTTGAGAATGTTTTCCTGGATTATTATCTTATTACACTCACTTTAATCACTTCCTTGTGTCCTTGCATTCTTCCTGAGGGGTACGGGGTGAAAATGTAATGTTACTGCATCTGTTTGTGTGCATGGTGTTGGGGGTGGGGGTGTTGCGTGTGGGTGTCACTCTCTTTTTCCTCCCCCCTCCCCTGTGCACTAGGCTGCAGTACTCACCGTGGTCATCATCGCCGGCGTTGGTATTCCTGGTGTAGGAGGAGTTAGACCAGCATGGGGAAGATCTGCAGTTTGGGCTCCATGGCGTTGTGGTTGTTTCCTGAGTCTCCAGAGGTGAGTCCTTTGACTTCTGTGTTCTGTTTCCGCCGTGCTTTTGTTGTCGTTGGTACCGCCCCGGAAAAGGTGGTGGATAGGCCTGTTGTAATATAGTGGGCGGAACCTTGTCTTCCGCCTGGCTGTTGGCGGTTACCGCCACTGTGCTTGTTGCTACCGCCGTGGCGTTCAGTGTGTTAAAGTGTATGTCTGTGTTGGTGGTTTCCGCTGTGGTCACAAATCAATTCTTTTTACCGCCGGCTTGTTGGCGGTATTACCGCCGCTTTATCACCGACCACCAGAGTTGTAATGAGGGCCCAAGTTTGTTTTCTAAACCACTTCTGGGTGAACTACCTGGGTCTGAGGATGAACTCTACTTCCCAGAATTAGTAGGCTAGTGCAACCATAGAACAATTTAATTATTTCTTGTTGAATTTCTTGCCTTCTTTCTATGCAAAAAAATGAAACATTTCTAGTGGAACATTATGTATGTGTCGGATTTATGCTGCCCCACCTTTATTAGTCACATATTAAATGGCCAGATTGGAGTTAGACCTGTGTGTAGTGAAGAAGCTCCCACATTTCCTTCAGAACATTGGAGACAATGCATTCTTCCCTCACATGCAATTACCCATCCTTTCTTTTTACATCACCTAGCAGCACTGCCCCAGAAGATCATTGAATAAAAGACTGCCATTGCCAATGCTAAATTCCAATGTGTTGCTACTTGCTACCATCAAAGAGTAGATAATATTTTGTTCAATCACCGTGCTTGGATTGGAAGAGGTAACTACTGACTATTGCACAAATAAATGGTGATATATGAGTGATGACTGATGATTTATGTGATGGCTGACAGTGAGGGAGGAAATTCAATAAATTTGTAAACTTGATTCTGATGATTTGCAGTGTATGGGGGCTTTTTCCTCATGTTCTGTTTCTCCATTTCTTCTTCAACATCAGTGTGCTACACAGGTCTACCTTGCTTGGTTTGGGACTGGTGCGGAGTTATTTAGAGTTTGGAGGAGGAGGATGGAAGGACTCAGGGTGGGACTACCTCAACAGCTAGAAGGAGAACGTTATCAACTTCGAAGAGAAACCATGATGATGGCAAGGACTCTGAGGCCTAGTACTCACTCAGCTTTGTGGACTGGAGAGAGGTGCTTTGATTTGGGAAATGCTGCTGAGTAGTTGTTTGCTGCATTTCATCAAAACTTCTTAAGTTCTTGTTCTGCCTCTGAGCCATCTTGGCATACTCCTGACTCCTCTTGAAGCCTATCTTGCTTCCTTCTGTCCTTCTCCTTTACTTTACAGTACAGTTACTGTTTTTTTCAATATGCAGGCCTTGTCCTAGTCCTCTCCTGCATGAACAAAACTTGGTGCAACCTCCAGACCCAGCTTACCCATAGGGCAGGTTCAGCCAGGCACACAAGAGTGGCAGGCATTCCAAGAAGAATGGAGATGCACCTCCCAATTTGGCAATACAGTATCATTTTACTTTTAACAATCATAGGCCCTCATTCTGACCCTGGCGGTCGGCGGAGAGACGGCGGTCGGACCGCGAACAGACCGGCGGTATTAAAAATGGCATTCTGACCGCGGCGGTCCCCGCCGCGACCGACCGCTACTTCTCCACTCCGACCGCCGCGGCGGTCATGACCGCGGGGCTGGAGTTTGCGCACTCCGGCCCGGCGGTCGTCCCAAGACCGCCAAGGGTATTATGACCCTGCCTACCGCCGCGGTTTCTTGCGGGCGGGAACCGCCGTGCGAACCATGGCGGTAAGCACTATCGGGGCCAGGGAATTCCTTCCCTGGCACTGATAGGGGTCTCCCCCACCCCCCACTACCCACCCGAGTCCTCCCCCCACACCCTCCACCCCCCTGCCACCCCCCAGAGGTGGTACGAACCCCCTCCCCACCCCCACCCCGACATGCACATACATGTACCCCGACATGCACACACCCCCAACATGCACATATACACGCCCCCTACACACACATACACAACGGGGACACATACCCGCACACATACATGCCGACATGCGCACCTGCCGAACAGCACACATTACCCATAGACACAGCAGCACCCCCCGCCCGCATACACGCACTCACACACCCACTCTACACACTCACACGCACACCCCCATGCACGCCCACATCACACAACACCCCCCCACCCCCTCCCCTCACGGACGATCAACTTACCTTGTGCGTTGGTCCTCCGGGAGGCGACGGGAGCCATAGGGACGTGACCGCCAACAGAAGACCGCCAACAGAAGACCGCCACACAGAAATGTGGGTCGTAATTCTGTGGGCGGTGTTCTGCTGGCGTGGCGGTGGAGGTTGACCAGTCTCCACTTTCCCGCCGACCGCCAGTGTGGCTGCTGGCGGTTTTCCGGCGGAACGCTCCCAGCGGTCAGAATGCGCACAGCGGCACACCGCCGCGGTCGGCGGTCTTCACCGCGGCGGTAACTCAGCGGTCTTGCGAAAAGACCGCCAAGGTCAGAATGAGGGCCATAATTTTTAGAACTGGGTGGGTTAACCTCAATTCTCCATCATTTGTATTTTTGAAACCTAGAAGACATAACATTTAAAGATATACTATCTTGGCTCTGTCTTAGGCAGAATGACTATTTGCAATGCAATGTGTCATACTTATCCCTTCATTGTTGATGATGATGGCGTGTTTCTCAACTCCCCAATTAATATTGTTGTGGTTTCGTTTGTTACACCTTTCCCCAAATGCCTTTTATCATTAATTCATCAAGCCCCTTCTAATCCTCCCCAGGGCTGTGTTATTTATTGAGGTATGACTTAATTTTAAACCCTAAACAGATCACACACTTGCTAGGGCGGATGTGGTGAAAGGGACATCAAATCACTGCATGACCTTCTATTACCTGAGCAATAATCCACACTGGCTCCATCAACATAAACATTCATACCCTGCATTAAGGGTTGCATAAATGCTTAACCTTGTCCAACCACTCTTGACTCTGAGTCCACTTCTCCTGACTCCACAATTTCATTTCCTAAGTTTAGTTGTTTGAAATACTAGCTCCCCCCATTGCTAAGATGCAGTTACTGTACTAGTTGTTATTATCATATCCGGTATTCTTTATTGTGTGCCAAATACTGTCAGTGTGGTAGTCTTGTCTCAGTCTTCCTAAATATGATATAATTTGACCCACTTACTCCCTGTTTTCTTTCAATCTATTTGACAGTGATGGATAACCCTTTGATTAATCCTGCAGTTGGAGTTCACATAGGTGGGAGTGGCACCTTCCCTGTAAGTGTGCTAGTCTGCTAATACTACTATATACCACACTCTTTAGATACCACCTTGGGAAAATCCCTGCAATAAGAAGCCTTCCTCAATTCATCTTTTCAGGTAAGACAAGAACTATGGAAAGAAGAGAACATGTTTAGTTAGTAATTAACTCCTACTGATGAAGATGCTGTCTGTGTGTATCTAGGTTTTTGTATGCAAAATAGGCAAAGGGAATCATCCTCCAGTGGTCAATATAGTTGCGGAGGGCAACAGAGCAAGGGTATAAGTAAATGATACACAATTTTTTAGCAGCTTTAAAAAAAGAACAGGCTAGTCTAAAAACAGCAGTGCAAGCTAAAACACCAAAATAAACACTTGTTCCACCAACAACAGGTCCATCCCTCTCCCAAACTAATAGCCCCATTACCAAAAACGAAAAGTAAAATATGAAAACCCTGTCCCAACTCCCTCCTCACCTTATCCACCCACAGAAAGTCCCTCCCACCAAAACAAAAAAATTAAAAAAGGGTTCAGAAGAGGGCACTGTCTATATGGGTCCAGAACTGATCCAGGATCTGATCGATCCTGATGAGCTGGATCTCCATCCATCCATC
Organism: Pleurodeles waltl; assembly: GCF_031143425.1. Classification (NCBI taxonomy): domain Eukaryota; kingdom Metazoa; phylum Chordata; class Amphibia; order Caudata; family Salamandridae; genus Pleurodeles; species Pleurodeles waltl. The sequence goes on from NC_090437.1 coordinate 838,486,047, forward strand.
TGCTGCTGGATACAGTGGAGCAATGCCTGTCATAGTGGGAGGGGGTACCAGCAGGTGCAGTCAGGAACCCTGATAGCTGGCGGTGGCACCGGCGATGTAGAGACCGGGAGGCTCGAGGCAGAGGCTGATGGTGGAAGGCAGTCTTGCACCGCTGTGCAATTCCTCATTGGCTAATATGGGGCTCTGTGGAGTACAGTGGCCAATGGGGATCTGCGACGGCAGTGATGGTGTACACTGTTGCGGACGTGACCACCATATACTACAAAATTAATCCATTTCAAGTTGGAAAAATAGAAATTCATTTAATAAATAAAACAAGACCATAAAACAATAATCCAAGAAGTTGAGAAAAGTTAAAAGAATACATGTAAAATAGCATTCAGAAGCAATAAGCACTTAAATGAGAGATCTAGGCATGCTAGAATAGAACAAAGCCAAAAGTCCAGGCTGACCATGATGGAGCATGGGTCAGATACAGATAACCACTTGCTATACTGAACAACAGTAGCTTGATCCGGGAGGAACTGCTGTCAAGGTCAATGTGAGGTGCAGCTGAAGTGATGTGTCGGTGTGGAATGGCACAGTAGAGAAATGCACCTACTTTCTCCACGCAACTGCAGTGATGTAGAGGTTACGAGTATGACACATTGGTTCGCAATGCAATGCATGGCTGCTGCTCCCGCAGTAGACGATACATTGATTCCGGAGATAAAGCATCGGTTCTGAGTGTGATGTGCCTGGTCTCCTTCACGTAACAATGAAGATGTGCTAGTTAAAAATCATGCAAAGGCTAAGATGCGCTGGTTCCAAGGGGAAGGTGTGGCCTCTGTTTGAAGCAGCACTTTATACCCACTTCCAAGAGCCCAGGACTTGGCAAGGTGGGAGTTCCAGCCAGCAAATTCCAGGCACTGTATTAGGGTGAGTTGAAGTCTTGTGTGTCCCTGAGACTTCAGAAAACAAAAGACCAGTCAGCTTGCTCTTGGAGTCACTCTGGGTTCAGTGCTGTAGAGATATAGGACCAGTCCGTATCACTCCCAGGAAAGAAAGCAGCATGCAGCAGGTCAGCTCAGAGAAGCAGTACAGCAGATTGTCAGTCCTTGTAGCAGCACAGCAGTCCTTCCTCCTGGCAGAGCATCCACAGGACCAGAGGTGTACTGAACTGGTGGTGTCAGAGGTCCAGTATTCATACCCAGTTGTGCTTTAAAGACCTCAAAGAAAAGTCTTTGAACTGCACAAAGGGCTTCCCTTGCTGCCCTGGCATCATACTCATTTCAGGAGGGCATGCAGCCCCTTGTGCGTAGCAGGATACTTCTCATTCAGGTATGTCTGCCCCTCCCTCCCATCTCACCCAGGATGGCCCATCAGGCTGTGCATGTCGTATCAGTCACACATAAGCTCACTATCAGAGTGGTTGTTTAGAGCTGATGCACAAGCCCAGCTGTCACCCCACCTCAGACACGTACTGGAGAAAGGCAGTAGGCCCCAAATGGCTAAAATACGAAAATGCCAGCTTTCTAAAAGTTGCATTTTTAGAACTGCAATGTGAAATCCAATATCACCATAAGTTGTGATTTTAAATTGTTAGTCCAGAGGCACCAAACTTGACAAAATGATCTATTCCAGATTATAAATTACATTTATAAGATGTAATAAGGTAATCCCAATGTTATCCTTTGGGAGACCTAGGCTTTGCACCAGCGAAGAACAAATCTGGGAGTTTTTTTTACTACCAGAGCTTTTAAAACTAAAAAGTACATGTCCTGCCTTTTTCATAAATTGTACCCTGACGTGTGGGTCATGTAGGGCCTCCGTTAGGGGTGACATATTTATAAAAAGGTAAGGTTCAGGCCTGGAAGGAGGTTTATATTGCCAGTCGAAGTGGTAGTGTAAACTGCACAGAAAGGCCACAATGCTACTCCTGCGGTGGCAGGCCTAAGCCATGGTTGGAGGGCTACATATGTGGGTGGCACAATGAGTGCTGCAGGTCTACAGCAGCATTTAATTTATAGGTCCTAGGCACATGTAGCACATTTGATCAGGGACCCAGTAAATTAAATATGCCAGTTGGGTTTAGGCCAATGTTACCATGATTTAGGGAGAGAGAGCACAAACACTTTTGCCCTGGTTAGTAGTGGTAATGTACACAGTCCTAAATCATGCAAAAACAAAGTCAGAAAAGGATGGGAGGCAGGCAAAAGTTTGGAAGAAAGACCACCCTAAGGCTATCAAATCTAACAAATGTTATCAGTTTTGAAGTAGGAGAAAGATCCAGAGGATTTTACCTGCAGAATTTGTTTGGAATGTCCTGCCTCCCTCCTCTGCACCCAGCTTGTCTGAGAACATAAAGGAATAGTGTCAAACACTTGTGAGTGTGCTCAGGCAGAGGATTCGTGATGTGCAAGATTAATAGGTGACAGCTCCACTCCCCCATCAAGTCAGAGATGGCCCAGCCTGTCAACACATATTCCCCTTTGTCTTACTGTCTGGGAGCAATACACAGAGACCAAATGCCTGTGACACTTGGTCATGTGATCCAGTATACATACTGCAGGCACCAAATGGTTAGGACAGGAAAGTGACAACTTTCTAAAGGTGGCATTCTCAGAACTGTGACTTAAAATCAGACCTCTTGGATCTATAGGACATTATAGCTGCCTTCGACCCAGTTGATCATGATACTCTAATCCAAAGACTGTATGAAGCTGGCATAGAGGGGACTGTTATTGACTGGATCACATTCTACACTCAAAACAGAACAAATGTCATGTCTACTCCCACTTCCACATTCAAACCATACTTCTCAAGCAGAGATCCCTCAGGGATCTCATCTCACCAATGCTTTTCAACACATACACAAAGTCATTACCATCACTGATCAATTAATTTCTCTATAGTGTATGTTAGACTTGTTATCCTGGGTGTGGTCTCCCCTAACTTTTTGCCTCTGATTCCCAGGTTATTAATATGTGCTGGACTTTGTTTTTGCTGTTTATGATACTCTGGGCACTTTACCACTGCTAGCCAGTGCTAAGGTGTAAGTGCTCCTATGTAAAATGTATTTGTAAATTGGCTTATCCATGATAGTCATATCTTATTTACTAGTAAGTCCCTAGTAAAGTGCACTAGAAGTGCCCAGGGCCTGTAAATCAAATTCTACTAGTGGGCCTGCAGCACTGGTTGTGCCACCCACATAAGCAGCCCTGTAAACATGGCTCAGACCTGCCATTGCAGTGTCTGTGTGGGAGCAGTTTTCAACTGCCAATTTGACTTGGCAAGTGTACCCACTTGCCAGGCCTAAACCTTCCCTTTTCTTACATGAAAGGCGCCCCTAAAGTAGGCCCTCAATAGTCCCATGGGCAGGGTGCAGAGTATGTTTAAGGTAGACCATGTACTAATGTGTTTTATGTGTCCTAACAGTGAAATACTGCCAAATTCAGTATTCACTGTTGCAAGGCCTATCTCTCTCATAGGTGAACAAGGGGACTGCCTTTAGATATTTTTAAAAGACCGATTCTCTTTGGTAGCAGATAGAAATATGGAGTTTGGGGTCTCTGAACTTACAATTTAAAAATGAAACTTTTGACAAAGGTTGTTTTTAGATTGTGTGTTTGAAAATGCCACTTTTAGAAAGAAGGCATTTACTTGCTTAAACCATTCTGTGACTCTGACTGTTTATGGATTCCCTGCCTGGGTCAATTTGACAGTTGGGCTATTTGCAATTCTCCCCTAGACAGTGACACAAAGGGAGCAGGGATCTAGCCTGCATATCCTGATGAGCCATCTCTGCTGGGAGGGAGAGGAGGAGTGGTCACTCATACCTGAAAGGGCTGTGCCTGCCCTCACACAATGCAGTCTCCATCCCACTAGTGTGTGTCTGTGGCCCGGCCTGGGCAAGGCAGGATCTTATAAACAAAAGAGACTTTCCTTTGAAGTTTGCCTACTTCAAAGGCAAAAAGAGGTTTTAGTAGTGGACCCAAATCCCCTGAAACTTAGATCACTTCTTGAATCAAGAGGGACCTCTGCCAAGGAGAAGACCTGAAGAGCTTAGGAAAAGTGCTGCCCCTGCCTGTGACTGCACTTTGTTGGGCTATCCTGCAGTTGCTGCTTCTGCCTGTGAAAGGGAACAAAGACTGAACTTTGTTGTGCATTCCTGCTTGTGAAGAATCTCCAAGGGCTTAAACTGAGCTTGCCTCCTGTTGTTGAAGTCTCAGGGCCATCAAATAGTTCCCCCAGCCATCACTTGGACTCTCTGCTGAGACTCTTGCCCTCCTAAGTGGTGCCCTATCCAGTCCCTGGGCCCTTGAAAGGTGAAGCTGGCAGACGACAAGAACTGAAACTCCACGCACATAACACTGTGTGGGGAAATTTACAAAGCACCTTCTGCAATGCGGCAGATAAACAATGTGCTGCCGGCTTTGCGACTGAAATCGATGCTCAACCGGCATCACAGCTGGGAGATCAACGCAATGTGGCTGGAGAAATGACACACAGCACCCATTTTATGGAGGCTGATAAAGATGTAAACCCCATGCAGCGCAACTTTCTAACACCGTGCAAGTGAATTTTCACCCATTGTCCCTGGGCGTCCAAATCAACCTGGCTCTATGCGGATCCGAGGTGCCCTGTCTGGAGATTGATGGATTGCTCTCTTGTGAGGGAGAAAAACAACACATCCCCGACCAGAGAAGGGAACGATGCACGGCCTCACTTGCGAGTAAGGAATCGATGCAAAGCTGACTTGTCCGATGCACGCTCGCCCGTGCAGCTTTATTTTTTTACACTAACCAGGTACTTTGTATAACAACAGCATTCTCACTGTTTTCTGAGGTTTCAGACTCTTATTATTTTTTTTATTTTGACTTGGATTTTTGTTGTTTTGGTTTTGTTTTGTTTAGCTAAATATTACCTATTTTTCTGAACCTGTGTTGTGTCTTTTTCTAGTGTTTCACTGTAGTACTGTGTGTTGAGATAAATACTTTACACATTGCATCTGAAGTTAAGCGTGCCTGCTCGTGCCAAGGTACCAAGGTGGTGAGTGTGATTTTCCTTTATCCTGACTAAAGTGTGGGTCCTAGTTTGGACAGAGGGTAACCTGACTGCCAAACAAAGACGCCATTTCTAACAGTATAACTATGCAGATAACACACAAATACTTCTTAAAGCCCCTAAAGAAATAAGAAACATAAAGATCTTCAGTTGCCTCACAGCCATTGACCAGTAGATGACAGGAAGCCATCTCATTTTGAATGCATTCAAATCTGAAATACTCTTTAGACATGACTGAAAACATTATGATCCACTCTGCACCTTTCAACCTGGGACCATCCTCCTAATTTATCCAAGGAAGTAAGTGATTTTAAGCTTCATTACTATGAAATCTCTGTAACACATCTTTCCCCACCTAGGATCTCAATAAAAGGTCCAAGCTACACTCTCTATTGTCCTGTTTAAACCTGATTATGCCAATGGCCTCTACCACAGATCATCTTTATCAACTATGAAAAGACTACAACTAGTTCAGAACTTTGCTGACAGAGACTACTTCTACAGTAAAGTTACCAGCCCACATCTCCTCTGCTTCGAGGGTTCTAGACTGGCTATCGGCTGTCAGATGATCCATCTTCAAGCTGCTGTGTACCACCCACAAAGTAATACATGGAACAAGACCATTTTTCAGAAATAACATCACCCAATATATACAACAAAGGAACCTCTGCTCCAAATGGTACCTTGCCTCAAAATCCCAGCAAACAGGAAAAAAACATGGGAGATACATCTTTCTTTGTTCAGTCAGCCAAACTATGGAATTCATTACCTCCCAAACATAAGAACCACAGATAACTATTGTATCTTCAGAAGACTACTCAAGAGTACACTAGATGACCACCATACTCAAAACAGAAATGTACAGCACATGTCTGTGTATGTAAACATTTACAATGTGATCGTAGGTATGTATTTATAATTGTGCTTTGTTTATACAACTTACATATACACTACTTACGGTTTATTTGTAAACATTCTTATAGGCCTGCTTAACAAAAGTATATTTCACACAGTTAAAATACACACACACATATATACATTTATTTATTTATATATATATATATATGTATATATATATATATATATATATATATATACACATATGCTTATAAATATGCATAGATAGATAGATAGATAGATAGATAGATAGATAGATAGATAGATAGATAGATAGATAGATAGATAGATAGATAGATAGATAAATAGATAGATATGTTCCAAGCTGCCTAAAGAGTGCTATTCTCTGCCTAATGATGCCAGTGTTAGCTTGAGCTCTGTCAATAATCCAAGAAAAAGTCACCAATTTCTATTTGGAAGGGAGACGTGGCACACTAAATTCTCGCACAACAGTTTATTCCTTCATCAGAACACAACACTATCCTGTAGCATTTGTCAAGTTAAAGTTATACACTCCACAGCCTTTCACATAAGTGCTTAAATTAATAAACATAGAAGACATACTCATGTCATAATGTAAATATATCAAAAGACATTAACAACATCAAATAATTACTTCATTATTAGATTGTAATTTCAAATGGCAATGCACAAAATTGTAAATCATAAAATGAATTAATGTTTGTTTAGAATCAGTGGTAAAGTTGTGCCTGAATGCATGGAGACACATAGGCCCTCATTACAACATTGGCGGTAAAAGGCGCTTACCCCCGTGCAGAAGACTGCCAACACACCGGTGCGGCTGAAGAATTCCGGCACAGCTATTATGACCCACAGTTCGGAATCCGCCAAAATTCAGACACCCACACAAGTCCGCCACACCAAAGGTCAGTGATAAACTGACGATAACAAAACCGACACCGTCATGCCAACAGAAATACACCCACACTATCACGACCCACGAGTCCACGCGGCGGTCTTTCAACCGTGGTATTCAATTGACGGTACACACCGCTGCACTCATAATACACACACATTTATAAAACACAGCCACATTGGACAATTCGAAATACACACACCTGATACACATACACACACCACTCCCACACACCCAATAGAATATAAGACACACACCCACATCACCCACAAACCCCTACTACCCAAAATTCCGAAAGAAGGCCAGAGAGAGACAGCACCAGCAAGAACAACAGCATCCACAGCCACACAACACCATCACCCACAGAACTTCCATGCACCTCACACAACACACCACTGCATATCAGCACACTTATCACCACACATTCCACCCCACACATCACCTACACCACCCCATGGCACAGCAAAGACACCCCAGGTTCTCGGAGGAGGAGCTCAGGGTCATGGTGGAGGAAATCGTCCGGGTAGAGCCACAGCTATTCGGATCACAGGTGCAGCACACCTCCATTACAAGGAAGATGGAGCTATGGCGAAGAATCGTGGACAGGGTAAACGCAGTGGGACAGCACACAAGAAATCGGGAGGAAGTCAGGAAGAGGTGGAACGACCTATGGGGGAAGGTGCATTCCGTGGTCTCAGGACACCACCTGGCGGTTCAGCGGACTGGCAGCGGACTCCCACTTCCTCCCCCACAACTAACAACATGGGAGGAGCAGGTCTTGGCGATTCTGCATCCTGAGGGCCTCGCAGGAGTAGGTGGAGGAATGGACTCTGGTAAGTCAAATCTTAACTATTACATCCCCCACCCTACCTGCATGCCAGCACATACCCCCACCCTCACCCTCACCCCATCACTCTAACTCCTCACAAATGTCTTAACATCACAAACCACACATCCTAACACCATGCCCTGCATGCAACAACAAAGCATGGACACCCATCACCAAAGCATGCCCACTGCACGTACCCATACAACCCCCTAAACCATCATCACACAAGGTCCCACACAGGAATGCAAGCACTGGGGTACACGATCACCCACCCATTGCACACCATGGCACACACATATGTAATAACCATCCTTTTATACCCCTGCAGGACCCCTACCCAACGTCACCGGACAGGAGGGTCCACACATGTCCACACCACCAACAGAAGAGGCCCACAGTGATGACAGCACCTCTGTCCAACTGGATCTAGATGACCAGCCCGGCCCATCGGGGACCTCGGGACAGTCGGTTCCCCTGACACAGTCACAGGCCACTACAGACCTTCCCCCCTCTGGAAACACCAACACAGCACCCACCCAGCGGGCCCATACCTCCGTCCCCAGGACACGTCAATCAGCAGTGTGTCCACCACTACAGGGAACCCAGGCTAACCCACCACCCCAACAACAACAGGGACCTGGAGGCAGTGGCAGTGGGCACACGGTCCAGGGGACGGAGGCACAGGAATACAGGGGAACTTGGAGGGCTGCTGTGTGACAGGGGGCAGACAGGCCAAGGGAACCCACTCTCCACGAGGCCGTCTCCTCCATCATGGGAGCCTACCACCACTCCCTGGAGAAGATGTCAACGGTACTGGCCAAGTTTCAGGAGACCCAGCGCCTGCAGGAGGAACAGTATATGGGCTTCAGGGAGGAACTCAGAACCATGAGCTCCACCCTGGGCACCATCATAGGGGTGCTGAAGGAACTTGTGAACACCAGGAGGGACACTGTGGCACTACAAGGGGCCCCTGACACTAGCATGGACGATGAACTGCCCACCACCTCCACTGGCGCTAGTGGGCAGGACACCCAGCCACAGGACCACCACACCAGCACCCCACCCACTGCAGAGGGAGAACCACCCCGCAAACGGTCCCTGAGATCCAGGACAAAGACAGAGCACGATGCCAAGACCCCCGCCAAGAAATGAGACCACCCTGATTGTCATCCTACTGCCTCACTTTGTCACCCTGTCCATATTTAAACTGCCCCAGCTCCACTTCCTATGCCCATATGGGCAATGCACCTGTGAGACGAATAGACTGGACTTTGCCATGGACATTCCTCCGCCATCACCCCTCACCATTTTACTACCCCCTCCAATATTGAGCACTTAAATAAACACACTTAAAGCACAAAACAATCTGGAGTCTGTCTGTGATTTCGAAATAGTGTATTAACAATTACAATGACAAAATGCTCTTACAATTGTAATGTCAACATACCTATGTCACACAGCTCTAGTCCATGAGGAATATAAGCAGATGTCACACAGTGGGACCCACATCTGTGAAATCGTAAGGGAAAGTGACAACTCAGTGCCAACACACTGGGTGAAAAGGACAGACAGTAGAGAGGTAGTAGTGTTAAAGTACATGTAGTAGGCAGGTCTGTACTCTTACCTGTGTCTCACTGGAAATATTGCTGGATCACTGAGTCCCTGTTATTCATGTCTTCTTCCTCTGCTTCCTCGTCTTCACTGTCCTCAGGCTCCACAGCTGCCACAACACTGCCACCTGGGCCATCCTCCTGCAGAAAAGGCACCTGTCGTTGCTAAGCCAAGTTGTGAAGCATACAGCAGGCCACGATGATCTGGCACACCTTCTTTGGTGAGTAGAATAGGGATCCACCTGTCATATGCAGGCACAAGAACCTGGCCTTCAGGAGGCCGAAGGTCCGCTCGATCACCCTCCTTGTTCGCCCATGGGCCTCATTGTAGCGTTCCTCTGCCCTTGTCCTCGGATTCCTCACTGGGGTCAGTAGCCATGACAGGTTGGGGTAACCAGAGTCACCTGCAAATGGCGAGGGACAACTGTTAGACACGCGCTAACCTGTAGGGATATCCCCAGACCCAGACAACCATTCCCACTGTCTTGCTCCCAGGTGCTCACCTAATAGCCACACACGGTGCCTCTGGAGTTGCCCCATCACATAAGGGATGCTGCTATTCCGCAGGATGTAGGTGTCTTGCACTGAGCCAGGGAACATGGCATTCACATGGGAGATGTACTGGTCAGCCAAACATACCATCTGTACATTCATTGAATGATAACTCTTCCTGTTTCTGTATACCTGTTCACTCCTGTGGGGTGGACCAAAGCCACATGGGTCCCATCAATGGCACCTATGATGTTGGGAATATGTCCCAGGGCATAGAAATCACCTTTCACTGTCGGCAAATCCTCCACCTGAGGGAAAACGATGTAGCTCCGCTTGTGTTTCAGAAGGGCAGACAACACTCTGGACAACACGTTGGAAAACATAGGCTGGGACATCCCTGATGCTATGGCCACTGTTGTTTGAAATTACCCACTTGCAAGGAAATGGAGCACTGACAGCACCTGCACTTGAGGGGGGATTCCTGTGGGATGGCGGATTGCTGACTACGGTACTTGCTGAATATACAAAACAAGTTCAGTGTATGTACACCTAACCAAAAAGTTATGCTTTTCTCCTTTTACACTTTCTACTAAGTGCTGAAAAGTACTCCAAAACTTCTAAAAAGTTTCTAAAAGTTTGAAAAAGTTTTTTTTTCTCTCTTCTTTAAAAAGTTCTGAAACTTTTTCTTTCTTCTCACTGTCTTTAAACCATCTTTTATCATGTCTGCTGTAGAGTCTGCTCTTGAAATGGTCAATACTACCTATGACAATTTAAATTTCAAGAGCCTAAGGAGTCTCTGCTTAGATAAAGGTTTAGTGATACAAGAGAATTTCTGTATACCATGCTCATTTTGAATGATGAGTCCCTAGCTGGCACTTCAAATGAGAAGTTAATAGATAGCTCCCATTCTGACTCAGGGGAACTCCTTGAGGGAGGTGGGGAGGGTTCTGTTCCAAATCTGCCCCTTAGCAGACCACATAGCAATGCTGGTAGTAATAGGAGCTCCCATCATAGTAGGGATGTTTTTATTCCTGCAGGCTAGGTTGTTAGAGTCCAAGCTGTTAGGGACAGATCTCCCTCTGTTGTTTCCAATTTGTCCTCAGTGTCCACTCATTCCCAACCCACCCACCCTGAAGACAACATGTTAGAAAGGGAACTCAAAAAGTTGAGAGTGGAAGAGACCAGATTGAAGCTTAAACAGCAACAGCTGGCTCTAGACAGGGAATCCCTAGACCTGGAGAAGTAGAGACAGAGATTGGGGTTAGGACCCCATGGTGGCAGCAGCAGTATCCTGTTAAAGAGCATGATTCCAGCAATCTGCACAAGATAGATCCCCCTTACAAGGAGGGGGATGACATCAACAAGTGGTTTGCTGCACTTGAGAGGGCCTGTATGGTACAGGGGGTCCCTCAAAGGCAGTGGGCTGCTATATTGTGGCTATCTTTCAATGGAAAGGGTAGGGATAGGCTCCTTACTGTTAGAGAAAGTGATGCTAACAATTTTGCAGTTTTGAAGGATGCACTCTTGGATGGATTTGGCTTAACCACTGAACAATACAGGATTAAGTTCAGAGACACCAGAAAAGAGTCCTCACAAGACTGGATAGACTTTGTTGACTGTTCAGTGAAGGCCTTGGAGGGGTGGTTACATGGCAGTAAAGTTTCTGACTATGAAAGCCTGTATAATCTTATTCTGAGAGAGCATATTCTGAATAACTGTGTGTCTGACTTGTTACACCAATATCTAGTGGACTCAGATCTGACCTCTCCCCAAGAATTGGGAAAGAAGGCAGAGAAATGGGTCAGCGAACAGAAAATTTCATACAGGGGGTGACAAGGATGGCAAGACAAAGGATGGTAAGTCTTCTGACAAGGGTGGGGACAAAAGTAAAAATGAGTCTTCATCAGGCCCACAACAATCCTCTGGTGGGGGTGGTGGGTCCAAATCCTCTTCAAATCAAGTTAAAAAGCCTTGGTGTTATTTGTGTAAAGTCAAAGGCCATTGGACAACTGATGCCAGTGGTCCAAAGAAAAACACCAAACCTCCCACTACCACAACCCCTACTGCAAACTCTAGTGCCCCTAGTAATAGCAGTGGTGGTGGAAGCAAACCTACTAATAGCCAATCGAAGGGAGTAGCTGGGCTCACTTTTGGTAAATTAGTTGGGGTTGGTCTTGTTAGGGAGACCACAGAGGCTGTGTTAGTCTCTGAAGGCGCCATTGATTTGGCCACCTTGGTTGCTTGTCCCCTTAATATGGATAAGTACAAGCAACTTCCCCTAATAAATGGTGTTGAGGTTCAGGCCTACAGGGACACAGGTGCCAGTGTTACCATGGTAATAGAGAAACTGGTACACACTGAACAACACCTACTTGGTCACCAGTACCAAGTGAAAGACACTCATAACAACACCCTTAACCACCCCATGGCTGTTGTGAATCTCAACTGGGGGGGGGGGGTGTGGTTACTGGTCCAAAGAAAGTTGTGGATGCTTCAGATTTACCTGTAGACTGTCTACTAGGAAATGATTTAGAGACATCAGCTTGGGCAGAAGTGGAGTTGGTGGCTCATGCAGCAATGCTGGGCATTACTGGGCATATTTTTGCTTTGACAAGGGCTCAGGCCAAAAAGCGAAAAAGGACAGGGTAATTTGGATCCTGGAACAATGGACCAAGTGCTCCCTAAAGCTAGGGGTAGCAAGGGTGAATCCCTACCCACTATCCCTCCCTCTACAGATGATTCTCCTTCTGAGGAAAAATAATTTCTTCCCTGTGCAGAACCTTCACCAGATGAGCTGGCAGCAGACACTGCTGAGCTTTTGGGTGGAGGGGGGCCTGCCAGGGAAGAGCTGAGTGTGGCACAGCAATCCTGTCCCACATTAGAGGGTCTCAGACAGCAAGCTGTCAAACAGCAAAATGGGGATGCCAGTGACTCACATAGAGTTTACTGGGAGGACAACCTCTTGTACACAGAGGCAAGGGACCCAAAACCTGGAGCAGCCAGGAGATTGGTCATTCCCCTGCAGTACAGAGAGTTCCTCCTAACTCTGGCACATGACTTTCCTTTGGCTGGGCATTTGGGCCAGATCAAACCCAACATGGGAAAGGCTTGTCCCCCTGTTTCACTGGCATAGGATGTCAGAGGAAACAAAAGATTTTTGTAAGTCTTGTGTGACCTGCCAAGCCAGTGGCAAGACTGGTGGCACACCAAAGGCTCCTCTTATTCTACTACCTGTGGTTGGGGTTCCCTTTGAAAGGGTAGGGGTTGACATAGTTGGCCCCCTTGACCCTCCTACTGCTTCAGGCAATAGGTTTATCTTGGTGGTTGTGTACCATGCCACAAGATATCCTAAAGCAATTCCTCTAAGGGCCACTACAGCACCTTCAGTGGCAAAAGCCCACCTGGGAATCTTTTCCAGGGTGGGTTTCCCCAAAAGAGGTTGTATCAGACAGGGGTAGCAACTTTATGTCTGCATACTTGAAGGCTATGTGGAAGGAATGTGGTGTAACATACAAATTCACCACTCCTTATCAATCACAGACTAATGGACTGGTAGAGAGGTTTAATAAAACTCTCAAAGGAATGATAATGGGACTCACTGAAAAACTCAGGAGGAGATGGGATGTCCCGTTACCTTGCCTCCTTTTTGCTTACAGGGAGGTACCCCAGAAAGGAGTGGGCTTCAGCCCCTTTGAACTCCTCTTTGGGCACCCTGTAAGAGGTCCACTAACACTTGTGAAGGAGGGTTGGGAACAACCTTTAAAAGCTCCCAAACAGGATAGAGTGGGCTATGTACTTGGCCTAAGATCCAGAATGGCTGAGTACATGAAAAAGGCCAGTAAAAACCTTCAGGCCAGCCAAGAGCACTCCAAGACAAATGGATTGGACTCCATCTCATTGTTGAGAAAAAGGGCAAGGTCACCTACTTGGTTGACCTGGGCACTGCCAGGAGTCCCCTTAGGGTGATTCATGTCAACTGCCTAAAACCCTACTATGACAGGGATGATCTCACCCTGCTCATGGCAACAGATGAAGGACAGGAAGAAGAGAGTGACCCTCTCCCTGATCTCTTCTCCTCCACTGAAGAGGATGCTCTAGTGGAGGGAGTAGTTTTAGCAGATTGTCTGACTGCAGAACAGAAAGACAACTGCATAAATCTCCTTGGACAGTTTTCTGAACTCTTTTCAACTGTGCCAGGCACCACATCTTGGTGTGAACACACAATTGATACTGGAGACAGCATGCCTGTCAAAAGTAAAATCTATAGGCAGCCTGACCATGTCAGGGACTGCATAAAACAAAAGGTTCAGAAAATGCTTGATCTAGTAGTGGTTGAACCTTCTGAAAGCCCATGGGCGAGTCCTGTAGTGCTTGTACCAAAGCCTCACTCAAAAGATGGAAAAAAGGAGATGAGGTTTTGTGTTGCTTACAGAGGTCTCAACCAGGTAACAAAAACTGATGCTCACCCTATACCCAGGGCAGATGAGCTCATAGATACACTGGCATCTGCCAAGTATCTAAGCACCTTTGATTTGACTGCAGGGTATTGGCAGATCAAATTGGCTGAGGATGCTAAACCTAAAACTGCATTTTCAACTATAGGAGGGCACTACCAATTCACAGTAATGCTCTTTGGGTTGAAAATGCACCTGACACTTTTCAGAGGTTGGTAAACACAGTCCTGCAAGGGTTGGAGGCTTTTTGTGCAGCACATCTAGATGATATAGCTGTCTTTAGCTCCACCTGGGATGAGCACCTGGTCCACCTTTGGAAAGTTTTGGAGGCCCTGCAAAAGGCAGGCCTCACTATCAAGGCCTCAAAGTGCCAGATAGGGCAGGGAAAGGTGGTTTATCTGGGACACCTGGTAGGTGGAGAACAGATTGCACCACTTCAGGGGAAAATCCAGACAATCATGGATTGGGTTCCCCCTACAACACAGACCCAGGTTAGAGCCTTCCTAGGCCTCACTGGGTATTACAGGAGATTCATTAAAAACTATGGCTCCATTGCAACCCCACTTAATGATCTCACTAGCAAGAAGATGCCTAAAAAGGTATTGTGGACAGCTAGCTGTCAGAAAGCTTTTGAGGAGCTCAAACAGGCCATGTGCACTGCACCTGTCCTAAAAAGCCCATTTTACTCCAAGAAATTCATTGTTCAAACTGATGCATCTGAATTAGGGGTAGGGACAGTCTTATCACTACTGAATTCTGAGGGCCAGGATCAACCAGTTGCTTTTATCAGCAGAAGGTTGACCCCTAGAGAAAAGCGTTGGTCTGCCATAGAGAGGGAGGCCTTTGCTGTGGTCTGGGCACTGTAAAAGTTGAGGCCATACCTGTTTGGCACTCACTTTATTGTTCAGACCAAAAACCTCTACTTTGGCTAAAACAAATGAAAGGTGAAAATCCTAAATTGTTGAGGTGGTCCATATCTCTACAGGGAATGGACTATACAGTGGAACATAGACCTGGGAGTACCCACTCCAATGCAGATGGACTCTCCAGATATTTCCACTTAGACAATGAAGACTCATCAGGTCATGGCTAGTCTTATTGTCCTTCGTTTGGGGGGGGGGGGTTGTGTAGGAAAGTACCATCTTGCCTGGCATGTTACCCCCATATTTCACTGTACATATGTTGTTTTAGTCTATGTGTCACTGGGACCCTGCCAGGCAGGGCCCCAGTGCTCATAAGTATGTGCCCTGTATGTGTTCCCTGTGTGATGACTTACTGTCTCACTGAGGCTCTGCTAACCAGAACCTCAGTGGTTATGCTCTCTCTGCTTTCCAAATGTGTCACTAACAGGCTAGTGACCAATTTCACCAATTCACATTGGCATACTGGTACACCCATATAATTCCCTAGTATATGGTACTGAGGTACCGAAGGTATTGGGGTTCCAGGAGATCCCTATGGGCTGCAGCATTTCTTTTGCCACCCATAGGGAGCTCTGACAATTCATACACAGGTCTGCCACTGAAGCCTGCGTGAAATAACATCCACGTTATTTCACAGCCATTTACCACTGCACTTAAGTAACTTATAAGTCACCTATATGTCTAACCTTCACCTGGTGAAGGTTGGGCGCAAAGTTACTTAGTGTGTGGGCACCCTGGCACTAGCCAAGGTGCCCCCACATCGTTCAGGGCAAATTCCCCGGACTTTGTGAGTGCGGGGGCACCATTACACGTGTGCACTGTACATAGGTCAGTACCTATGTACAGAGTCACAATGGTACCTCCGAACATGGCCATGTAACATGTCTAAGATCATGGAATTGTCCCCCCAATGCCATTCTGGCATTGGGTGGACAATTTCATGACCCCCTTGGGTCTCTAGCACAGAACCCGGGTACTGCCAAACTGCCTTTCCAGGGTCTCCACTGCAGCTGCTGCTGCTCCCAACCCCTCAGACAGGTTCCTGTCCTCCTGGGGTCCAGGCAGCCCTGGCCCAGGAAGGCAGAACAAAGGATTTCCTCTGAGAGAGGGTGTAACACCCTCTCCCTTTGGAAATAGGAGTGAAGGCTGGGGAGGAGTAGAGTCCCCCAGCCTCTGGAAATGCTTTGATGGGCACAGATGGTGCCCATCTCTGCATAAGCCAGTCTACACCGGTTCAGGGATCCCCCAGCCCTGCTCTGGCACGAAACTGGACAAAGGAAAGGGGAGTGACCACTCCCCTGACCTGCACCTCCCTGGTGAGGTGCCCAGAGCTCCTCCAGTGTGTCCCAGACCTCTGCCATCTTGGAAACAGAGGTGTCTGTGGCACACTGGACTGCTCTGAGTGGCCAGTGCCAGCAGGTGACGTCAGAGGCTCCTTCTGATAGGCTCTTACCTCTCTTGGTAGCCAATCATCCTTCCTTGGTAGCCAAACCTCCTTTTCTGGCTATTTAGGGTCTCTGCTTTGGGGATCTCACCAGATAACGAATGCAAGAGCTCACCAGAGTTCCGCTGCATCTCCCTCTTCACCTTCTGCCAAAGGATCGACCGCGGATGCCTGCAAAACCGCTACAAAGTAGCAAGACGACTACTAGCAACCTTGTATCACTTCATCCTGCTGGCTTTCTCGACTGTTTCCAGGTGGTGCATGCTCTGGGGGTAGCCTGCCTCCTCACTGCACCAGGAGCTCTGAAGAAATCTCCCATGGGTCGACGGAATCTTCCCCCTGCAACCACAGGCAACAAAAGACTGCATCACCAGTCCTATGGGTCCCCTCTCAGCATGACGAGAAGGTCCATGGAACTCAGCAACTCTGTCCAAGTGACTCCCACAGTCCAGTGACTCTTCAGTCCAAGTTTGGTGGAGGTAAGTCCTTGCCTCTCCACGCTAGACTGCATTGCTGTGTACCGCGTTATTTGCAGCTGCTCCGGCTCCTGTGCACTCTTCCAGGATTTTCTTCATGCACAGCCAAGCCTGGGTCCCTGACACTCTAACCTGCAGTGCACAACCTTCTGAGTTGTCCTCCGGCGTCGTGGGACTCCCTTTTGTGACTTTGGGTGGACTCTGGTTCACTTTTCTTCTAAGTGCCTGTTCAGGTACTTCTGCGGGTGCTGCCTGCTTTTGTGAGGGCTCCCTGACTTGCTGGGTACCCCCTCTGTCTCCTCATCCAAGTGGCGACATCCTGGTCCCTCCTGGGCCACAGCAGCATCCAAAAACCCTAACTGCAACCTTTGCAACTAGCAAGGCTTGTTTATGGTCTTTCTGGCTTAAGGCAAGCTTCTTCACAACGTGGGACATCCATCCTCCAAAGGGGAAGTTCCTAGTCCTCTTCGTTCTTGCAGAACATCAAGCTTCTTCCACCCAGTGACAGCTTCCTTGCACCCTCAGCTGGCATTTCCTGGGCTCCTGCCCACTCTCGACACTGTCGCAACTCTTGGACTTGGTCCACTTGTCTCACAGGTACTCAGGTCTGGAAATCCACTGCTGTTGCATTGCTGATGTTTGTTTTCCTTGCAGAATCCCCCTATCACGACTGCTGTGCTCTCTGGGGGCTGTAGGTGCACTTTACACCTACCTTTCAGGGTCTTGGGGTGGGCTATTTTTCTAACCCTCACTGTTTTCTTACAGTCCAAGCGACCCTCTACAAGCTCACATAGGTTTGGGGTCAATTTGTGGTTCGCATTCCACTTTTGGAGTATATGGTTTGTGTTGCCCCTATACCTATGTGCTCCTATTGCAATCTACTGTAACTTTACATTGCTTGCATTACTTCCTTTTGCTATTACTTGCATAATTTGGGTTGTGCAGTGGTGGGATAAGTACTTGTAACTACTTACCACTTTGTCATTGTGTACTTTTCATAAGAGAATAATATATCTTGTGTATATTACTCATCCTCATACTGAGGGTACTCACTGAGATACTTTTGGCATATTGTCATAAAAATAAAGTACCTTTATTTTTAGTATATCTGTGAATTGTGTTTTCTTATGATATTGTGCATATGACACCAGTGGTATAGTAGGAGCTTTACATGTCTCCTAGTTCAGCTTAAGCTGCTTTGCCATAGCTACCTTCTATCAGTGTAAGCTGCTAGAAACACCTCTTCTACACTATTAAGGGATAACTGGACCTTGCACAAGGTGTAAGTACCTCTGGTACCCACTACAAACCAGGCCAGCCTCCTACATCAGGTCTGGCTCCAACTGGGTACACAGTTCCTGGATTGTGGCACGGTCAAGCCTGTATGTGATAATAACATGTCGCTCCTCCATTGTCGACAGGTCCACCAACGGTCGGTACACCGGAGGATGCCGCCATCTCCACACATGTCCCAGCGGACGGTGCCTATGAAGGACAACAGCGAGCACAGAGTCAAACAACTCAGAGGTATGTACCCACAGTTTACACAGAACACCATTCATACACAAAAGGTGGCGTGTATGTGTGTTGAGTCTAGGCCTATGTATGTGTGATGCAGTTGAAAATTAATCCATGTGGGCCCCTGAAATGGCGGCTGCCTGTCCACTAAAGTGGGACAATGGGATGTGAGGTAACTGCGCTGGCGTTGTACACCATTGCGGTAGGCCAGTGGTTCCCAAACATTTTCGACCCACGGCTCCCTTGATCTATTGGCCACTGGCTGCGGCTCCCCATTATGTTACTTTTTGTTGGCGGGTGGGGGATGTAAGCCTGGCCTAGGGAGTACATCCATTTTTCTCCCTGAAAAGAATTGGGATGACGCCAATGAAGGTATTGTAATTCTATATATAACTGTAAAAAATAAAAATGTAACAGTTGTTTAATTACAGCATGCATAGGGTTTTTTAGTAAGGGGAAAATATTGGTTGACGGTAACCCTAGTAAAATGGGCAGGTCTCATTTTTATGTAGTTATAACATAACTGTTTAAATATTGTGAAATGTAGAATCCCTTTAGTTGTGTTTAACCACCAGAGGGCGCTCAAGGACAAAATTAAAAAAGAGCTGCTACAACTGAGTAGTTTTATTTTGTACGAACTGGCCCAATGGCTATAAATAGCTCAGTGGTTCCCAAACTGTGTGCGGCGCCCCTGGCTAGTTTTGATGGCGCACCAGCGAGCCGCGGCGCACAGATTGGGAACCACTGCGGTAGGCGGTCGAAGACCGCAGCGCAATGCTGCATTGGTTAACATTGGACCCTATGGGTCCCAGGAGCCAATGACGATGTACGCCGGTGGTGACGGTACGCACTGCTGTGGACGTGACCGCCATTTTCTATCTGTTCAATCACTCGATACCTGATCTTCGACAGGAGAGGACCTACACTGCAAGTGCTGCAGTAACCTCGTCTGGAAGAGACAATGGCTCGAGTGTCTAGGGGAAAGGGCCCCTGCCTTCACATCGGAGGAATTGGAGAAACTCGTGATGGGGTCCTCCCCCAGTACACGCTACTCTACGGTCCTCCAGACAAACAGGTAAGTGCACTGGGAGCATGCTGTATGGGCTATGCCTGTGTGGAGAGGGCTGGATGTCAGAAGGAAGGGGGGAGAGTGCAGCGTGCATGAAACAACGGTGAATACATGTGCCACATGGCAAGGGTAGGGATGGGGGGCAATCACTTTGACGGTGCAGTTTGTAATAACTTTCTCTTTCCCCTGTACAAATCATGTAGGTCAGCGCCCACCACAAAAACAGATTTGGCGTGCCATCGCCAAGGACGTCTGGACCCTGGGGGTCTACCACAGACAGAGTACCCACTGCCGAAAAAGATGGGAGAACATTCGCCGCTGGAGCAAGAAGACGGCGGCGGCTCAGCTGGGGATGGCCTCCCAACGTGGAAGGGGTGCCCATCGCACTATGACCCCCCAGATGTTCAGGATCCTGGCGGTGGCCTACTCGGAGTTGGATGCGCGATTGAGGGCATCACAGCAGACACAAGGGGGTGAGTACACTCTCATTCTACTGACTTTGCATGCAGGGGAGGGGTCTGGTTGGAGGAGGTGGGCTGTGGGTTTCCCTAGGCAAGGGCGAGTTCCGTAGGCAAGGTCGCTCCGTAAGGCAGGCCATGTGGCACCCCACCCCACCTCTGTACAGTGCCAAGTATACCTAGTCATGCCCCTGTGTCATCTATGTCTGCAGATGTCGTCCACAGCCTTGTAGGGCATTTCCCAGGAATTGAACAGTGGAGCCCAAGAGCGCGGCGTAGTGCAGGGGGCTTCTGTGCCTGTCGTGTCCACCAATGGTAGCGGTAATGCATGCACTCAACATGTCTTTCTTCTGTCGTCCCCCCCCCCTTTATGTGGTCTCCCTGTTCTTGTCTGCATCAGCATCATCAGGCAGAGGAGCAGTGGCACCGGAGCTCCAGGGGGCTGCATCCCACATGGCCATGGAGGGCCACACTATGGACTTGGACTTCACCAGTGGAACAGAGGGTGGAGGGAGCTCCACGCCGGGGACAGGAGCTGAGACCAGTGACACAGACTCGTCCTCTGATGGGAGCTCCCTTGTGGTGGCGGCAACATCTGTGCCACCCCCATCTACAGGTACGGCTGCCACCCCCTTCCAGCACCGCCCACCCAGCAGCCCCTCAGCCTTCACCCCGTGCCCGCTCACCCGGGAGGGTGGGCATCACCTTCGCCCCAGGCACCTCAGACCCTGCCCCAGTCACCCCTGCTGCCCTCAGTGAGGAGGCAATTGACCTCCTCAGGTCCCTCACTGTTGGGTAGTCTACCATTTTAAATGCCATCCAGGGTGTAGAAAGGCAGTTGCAACAAACAAATGCATTCATTCTGGTCAGGCGGCCCTTCAGCCAGCTTTTCAGAATCTGGCCACAGCACTGATGGCAGCCATTGTCCCTGTGTCTAGCTTCCCCCCTCCAACTTCCTCCACCGACCCAATCCCCTGTACCTCAGACTATCCCAAGCACACCATCAGACCAGCATGCACACACCTCAACACACATCCCCCATGCACTCAGACAAGCATCACACACATGCAGACACACCAACATCCACTGCCTCCACTGTGTCCCCCTCCTCCTCGTCTCCCTCCTCCCTCCCAGTCTCGTCTACACTCACACCTGCATGCACTACCTCACAGCCACTACGTCCCTCTCCAGCACACCCACCAACACACCCCGCTCACTTGCAGTCACCACCCCCACTACCATTCACACGTCCCCTGTGTCCTCTCCCAGTGTGTCTGTGATACCCCCTCCCAAGATCGCCATCATCCCCGCTGCCCAGGAGGCCCTCAACTGTGAAGCATCAGAAGTTGACCAGTGCCCGGCGGGAGAGGGGAAAGACTCCAGCCCCCAAAGCCGCTCCCAGGGGTCCTGGTGGGAGTGTGGACTCAGCTGTGACACCCTACAAGGTGGGGAAGGGCCACAAGAAACCAGGAAAGTCTGGGAAGAGCGGCACGGCGGAGAAGACCGCCATCATCCCCGCTGCCCAGGAGGCCACCTCCAGCACCAGCCCATCTGCCCAGGACAGGACTGCCAGCACAAGCCCAGCTGCCCAGGACAGGACCTCCAGCACAAGCCCAGCTGCCCAGGATAGGACCGCCAGCACAAGCCCAGCTGCCCAGGAGAGGACCGCTAGCACAAGCCCCGCTGGGCCATGAAGGACCACCAGCAGCTGAGTCCCTGCAATGGAGACCGCCCCCTCAAGCACCTCTGCACAAGGCACCACCATCTCAAGCACTGCTTAACAGGGCACCTCCGTCTCAAGCACCGCTGAACAGGGCACCGCCGTCTCAAGCACCGCTGAACAGGGCACCGCCGTCTCAAGCACTGCTGAACACGGCAATGCCGTCTCAAGCACCGCTGAACGGGGCACCGCTGTCTCAAGCACTGCTGAGCAGGGCACCGCCGTCTCAAGCACTGCTGAACAGGGCACCGCCGTCTCAAGCACCGCTGCACAGGGCACCGCCGTCTCAAGCACCGCTGGCCCATGAGCGGCAAGGGCACTGACGCAACTGAGTCCATCACAGGGTGAATGATGCACTCTGGGGCACCATGCCCCCTCCAGTACCAGTGGAGACTGTCATCCACTACCTCTGTCCTTAGCAGGATGAAGCACTCTGGGCACAAAGCCCCCTCCAGAACTAGTGGAGTATCACATCCACTACCTCTGTCCTTGGCAGGATGAAGCACTCTGGTCACTAAGCCCCCTCCAGAACCAGTGAAGTATCACATCCACTACCTCTGTCCTTGGCAGGATGAAGCACTCTGGGCACAAGGCCCCCTCCAGAACCAGTGGAGTATCACATCCACTACCTCTGTCCTTGGCAGGATGAAGCACTCTGGGCACAAAGCCCCCTCCAGAACCAGTGAGCCTGTCATCCACTTGAGATACTTTGGCTTTGCACTCCCCAGGATTGAACAGTGGGCAAACTACCCTCTGTAGAGACTTGTGAGACTATGGCGTTGCACTCCCCAGGATTGAACAGTGGGCAAACCACCCACTGGAGAGACTTGTGAGACTGTGGCTTTGCACTCCCCAGGATTGAACAGTGGGCAAACCACTCAATGGAGAGACTTGTGAGACTGTGGCTTTGCACTCCCCAGGATTGAACAGTGGGCAACCCACCCACTGTAGAGACTTGTGAGACTGTGGCTTTGCACTCCCCAGGATTGAACAGTGGGCAAACCACCCACTGTAGAGACTTGAGAGACTGTGGCTTTGCACTCCCCTGGATTGAACAGTGGGCATGTGGCCCCCTCGTGGATTTGGCATCGTGCACTCAAGCGGCTGAGGTGCCCCCACCTTTCCCTCCCCCTGAGGTGCCTGTTTAGTTGCTCTCTGATGCCCCTGCAGTGTTCTCTCCGTCATGGTCAGGGATCTTGTGTGGGCCTCGCCCATACCGTGTGGTCTCAGTGTTCCACTGACTTTATTAGAGCACTACCTGGACTACTATGCTTGGTATATATTTTGTGCATGGTGTGTATATATATATATATATGTTTCTGCCTACTTGCTTTTAATATATTACAATGGTTACACTCATTTTCTATTGTCTTTGCATTCTTCCGGGGGTTTGGGGGGTGTAACTGTGATGTATTGATATGCATTAGTGTGTGTGTTGTGGTGGGTGAGGGTGGGGGTGTTGCATGTCCCTGTTTTTTCACTCCCCCCTCCCCTGTGTCGTAGGTGCAGTACTCACCGTGGTCTTTGCCGCCGGTGTTTGTGCTCCTTGTAGAGGAGCAGGAAGACTATTGCAGGTAGAATTTGGAGTTCCGGATCCATGGCGTCCTCGTTCCTCGTGGGGTGTGTAGAGGTGAGCGTTTTTCCTTCGGGATTACTGTTTCCACTGTGCTTATCTGCGGTGAATCCACCCCGGAAAAGGTGGCGGATTGGCCTGTCCTAATAGTGTGGGTGGTACATTGTCTCCCGTCTGTCTGTTGGCGGTGACCGCCGCGCTGTTTGCTTGTACCGCCGTGGCGGTCGGAGTGTTAAAGTGGCTGTCTTTGTTGGCGGTTTCCGCCACGGTCGCAATTGCAAAAAATGTTACCGCCATCCTGTTGGTGGTCTTACCGCCGCTTTAACACCGACCGCCAGGGTTGTAATGACCACCATAGTCATGAAAGAAATACTGACAACCATAACTGCTATACCTCGCAATAAATCAAAACATCTCAGAGTGACCAAATGGAACTTCTGTATATCAGTCGCATGGAAGTCATTCATTTTGCAAGCAAATCAATAGACATAGATTTTCATGAGCAATACAACTAATGCAATTAGTTAGGGATTTTAAATAACAAAAACCTCATTTTAATGTATTATTTTCCATAGACATGTATGCCTTTCCATGTAGTTTTGTATCTATATATTTATTTCTTTACTCTTACTGTAGAAATATAAAAGGCCTTCAAGTCTCTCCTACACTCTACTTTATATCTTATCCTATATCCGTTTCAATATATCAATATATCCTCTACTTCTACTTTAACTTATCTCAAACATCATTGTACTACTCTGATCTCCCTAAAACCCCTTTCAAGACTCTTTCCTACTTTATCCCTCCTTTGACTCATCCCACATCTCCCTTTACTAGTATGATCTCCCAAATGAACACTTTTTAGACTCTTCTCTCATCTATTCCTCGCTTCACTAATCTCAAACCTCGTTTTACTAAATTTATCTCCCTAACAACCATTTCTACGCTCTTTCCTCCTCTACCCCTTCGTTGACTCACCCCAAACCTCATTTTACTACTATGATCTCTCTGAATAACACTTTATAAAATCTTCATCCCATGAAATCTAACCAACAAACACACATGTACACAGCTTGAATTAACAATTTATATTTCCCTATATTAATCCATTCTGGATTTCGAAGTAGGGTATGACTTATTGAAAAGTGCTTCAAAGCCTTGTCAGTGGTAGTAGGTGGTATATAAATACAATCAAAATTACAATTACTATGAACCAGGTGCTGGCACAGATTTATAAAAAAGATATTGAACATGTGCCCTCTCAGTATCAGACTAAACAATCCAGTAAAATCATCACATTTTGGCTATTTTGTAATCAAATTCTGTACTTCTCTTGGGTGAGTCCAAACCTGGAAACAAGGATGGATTTCAATAGAATGTACTACATCTGTACATTCATCTGTCTTCATTGTATGCAAGATAACCATCCCCAATACAGGCATGTGTTTCTAGAGTGATACCCCCAAAAACCATTCTAGAACCCCTGTAGGAAGAAAAAAATGTGTCAATATCATCCCCTACAATGCAACTGGACACCAGAACATTGGGTATGTGCACCTTTTTGTGCCTTTCAGACACTGTGGATATGCTGTCACTGTTATCGCTGGATTCTGCCTGCCTGGCTTCGATGCCCAGCTCTTTGAGACAACACTCACACACCACTTTCTTCTCCTCTGCCTCCATTTTGAGCCTGAAACACACAAAAGGTGATGTGAGGTTTCCTGCCCTGGCAATCGCTCAGGGTAGTTTTCCATACAATTGTTAATATGCCTACCATGCAACCTCAGATTAGAACTAGCTATGTGCAAGTCATTCTTGACCATGCTCCAATAGGGCTAGCCCAGCCCAAACTTCCAAGCAATGCCCTCTCTCAACTGAAACACAAGCAACCCATTAGTGGTTTTGCTCTGATTTGGGCTCTTCAGTTGGGTATATCTTAGTTCCAGTGGCAGACTGAGCAAGGTACCCAAGTCTGGGCATACCTTTGGCCACATAGGGCTATACATAAAACATAAAAAATTTGATGGGAGGATACTTGGAATAAGTCTAACCACTGGTAATCACTTGCGGCAGCATTCCAGCTCATTGTTCTTTTACCTGCCATGCCACTTCAGTGTGGACCCAGCTATATGCAAATTAATCTTGACCCTTTTTCAATTGGACCAATCCAGCCTGAACCGCCAAGCCAGGCCCTCTCTGAACCAGAACACATGCAAACCAAGACAGGTTTCGCCCTGACTGGGGCTCTTCGATTGGGTATAGCTTAGTTTCAGCATAATGAGCAAGCGACCCATGCCCGGGCAGACTCCCCATGATGTTGTAAAGATGCCTACAATAAATCCAACCACTGGAAATTGCTGGGGATAGCATTCCAACCAATGGCTGTTTTGTCCACCATACCTCCTCAGATTAGATCCAGCTACTTGCAAATCAGTATTGACCCTGCTCCAAAAGAAAAATCCAAGTTTGAACTCCATTTTGAGCATGGCCATCTTTAGCCTGAACATTCTTTCAGCCTTCCTGTCCCCCAGCTCTTCTGGGGACAGGCCATGTGAAGATACAATGGTTCCCAATTGAGTGCAAATTCCGAGGTAGGGGTTGAGTCCTTCCTCTCCCCTGAGTTCTGCATTGTAGGACTGTAGAAAGTACAATTTTCCTTGGCATGTTACCCCGATTTTTACCTGTATGTCAGTATGTTGTTGCCTGTCTCACTGGGATCCTGCTGGTGAGGACCCCAGTGCTCATAGTTTATGGCCTAATGTGTGTGTTTGTATAATGCTTGACTGTGTCACTGAGGCTCTGATACTCAGAACCTCAGGGTTTATGCTCTCTCTGCTTTTAAATTTGTCACTATAGGCTAGTGACTTCATTTACCAATTTCAATTGGCACACTGAACCCCCTTATGAGTCCCTAGTTTATGGTACCCATGTACCCAGAGCACTGGAGTTCCAGGAGATCCCTATGGGCTGCAGCATTTCTTTTGCCACCAAAGGAGCTCAGACAAACCCTTTCACAGGACTGCCACATAGCCTGCGTGAAATAACACACATGTTATTTCACAGCCATTTCCACTGCACTTAAGTAACTTATAAGTCACCCATATGTCTAACCTTCACCTTGTACTAACAAAGGTGCCCCCACCCCATTCAGGGGCATTTCCCCGTACTTTGTGAGTGTGGGAATGCCATTACACGTGTGCACTACATATAGGTCAATACCTATATGTAGCTTCACAAAGAGAACTCCGAACATGGCCATGTAAGGTGTCTAAGATCATGGAATTGTCCCCCTATTCTAAATCTGCTATTGGGGAGCCAATTCCATGCATCCTAGGGGCTCCACTATGGACCCCCAGTACTGTCAAACCAGCTCTCTGAGGCTTGCACTGCAGCTATGGCTGCTGCCACCTCACAGACAGGGTTCTGCCCTCCTGGGGTCTGAGAAGCTCAGTCCCAGGAAGGCATAACAAAGTATTTCCTCTGAGAGAACGGTGTTACACCCTCTCCTTTTGGAAATAGGTGTTACAGGCTAGGGAGGGGTAGTCTCCCCCAGCCTCTGGAAATGTTTGAAGAGCGCAGATGGTACCCTCCTTGCATAAGCCAGTATACACTGGTTCAGGGACCCTTTATCCTCATCTCTGGTGCGAAACTGGACAAAGGAAAGGGGAGTGACCACTCCCCTGTCCATCACTACCCTAGGGGTGGTGCCCAGAGCTCCTCCAGTGTGTCCCAGACTTCAGTCATCTTGCTTTGAAAGGTGTGGGGGTACTCTGGAGGGCTCTGAGTGGCCAGTGCCAGCAGGTGATGTCAGAGACCCCTCCTGATTGGTCCTTACCTGATAAGGTAGCCAATCCCCCTCTCAGGGCTATTTAGGGTCTCTCCTGTGGGTTCTCTTCAGATTCTACTTGCAAGTTTCCAGCAGGAATCCTCTGCAACTACTACTTCATCCTCTGATCTCGGATCAACCGCAGCCTGCTCCAGGAACTACTGTAACACCAACAAAGTATCCACAAGGGATACTTTTCTTCTGCAACTTCAGCTCCAGCCAGCAACTGCAACAGTTTCCACGGTGTGCATGCTTTGAGGACTCCCTGTCTTCACCCTGCACCAGAAGGACCGAAGAAATCGCCTGTGTGGTGACGGAGTCACTCCCCTGCTCACGCAGGCACCATCTAAGTCAACGTCCGGTTCTCTTGGACTCCTCTCACAGCGACGAGCGTGCTCCTTGGAACACACAGGGTGGACCCCATCGACACAGACTGTCCTGAGGTCCATCTGTTGCAATTTGGAGACCTTGCCTTCCCCAGAACAAAAATGTGCCCCGCATCTTCTTCACCTCTTGAGGCCTCTGTACACTATTTGCTAAATTCCTTCATGCACAGCCTGGCCCAGGTCCCCAGCACTCTATCCTGTGACGTTCAACTCACTGAGTTGTTCTCCGGCAGTGTGGGACCTTTCTTTGTAGTGCTGCACCAACCACATTTTGCACCTCCTTTGTCCCCGTGTCCTTGGACTCCCCTGGGTGCTATGTGGTGCTCTGAGGACTCTCTGAAGTGCTGAGAGCCTCCTCTTCCTCCTCACACAGAGTTGAGGCCCCCAGGTCCCGGCTGGGTCCAGATAGCACCTAGTTGAGCAAAACTCAACTTTGCCAGAAACCAAGGCTTGCTGGAGGACTCCAGCTCCAAGACTCACCTGCATTCAACTTTACGATGTGGGACATCCTTTGCATGATGCAGGAGCCCGCTGGCATCTCCCTAGGGTGCATTTCTGCAGTCTTCCTCCAACTGGGAATCTTCTTTTGCACCCTCTTCTGATTTGGCAGGGACTCCTGCCCTTCCTGGAACTTCTTTTGACTTCTGGACTTGGTCTCCTTTTGTTTGCAGGTCTTCAGGTCCAGGAATCCACTGTGTGTTGTTTGCAGACTTGGTTGGTTGTAGCAATAATTCCAATCATGAGGTGTAGTGTGCCCTAAGGAAACTTGCAGTATTTTACTCCTGCTTTTCTAGGCTCTGGGGTGGGGTAATTTACTTACCTTTACTGTATTCTTACTCACCCAGCGATTCTGCACACACTACACTTGTCTAGGAGGGAATTTGTGATTTGCATTCCAGTTTCTTAGTATATGGTTTGTGATGACCCTAGACCTATTTTCTCTCATTGCATTCTATAGCATGTCCTATTGTTTGCACTGTCCTATGACTAATTACTTGCCTTATTTTGGTGTCTAGTGTATATATTGTGTAAAATACTTACCTCCAGAAGGACTATTGTCTCTAAGATATTTTTGGTACTGTGTCACCCAATTAACCTACGTACTTATTTTTGGTAACATTGAATATTGTCTTTACTTGCATATAAGTACTGTGTAACTATAAGTGTCATTGCATGAGCTTTGCTACAGCTACCTCTATCAGTCTAAGCTGCTAGAACACTACTACATTTTACTAATAAGGGATAACTGGACCTAGTATAAAGTAAGTACCTAAGGTACCCACTACAAACCAGGCCAGCCTCCTACATTGGTGGTGCAGCGGTTTGGATAAGTACTTGCAATTGCTTTACCACTTTGTTACTGGTGCTTTTCACAAGAAAAGCTTGCTCCAATACTTAGAGCATCTATAATATATACCTAGAAGTAATTTTCTAACTTTCTAAAAAGTTCTTTTAACTTTGCAAACATTTTTACAAAGTTCTGAAAAGTTTTCTTCTTTTCTCTAAAAAGTTAGCTCTGTTATTCTACTAACTTTTTACTCACTTTCCTAAACTTTTTCTCTTTCAATATGTCTTCTGTAGAATCTACCCCTAGAGTTGTCAAGACTACCTATGAGCATCTAAACTTTGAAAGCTTGAGGGGTCTCTGTATTGAAAGAAGTTTAGGGGTTTTGAAAACCCCCAATAAGGAGTTCCTCTTAAATCTTCTCCTCCAAGATGACCAGGGACTCAGTAGTGGCCCAGATCAGAGAGGGTGAGAGGTAGAGGATGATTCCAACCAGGAAGGCTCAGAGGAGCACAATGACAATCCTGGGGAGGTTACTTCTACAGATTTATCTGTTAACAACCCTCTTAGTACAACTGGGAGTGGGAGGGGTTCACACGCTAGTAGGGCTCCCTTCTCCCCTAGAGGCCAGGTCACTAGGGTAGCCCCTGTTAGAGATAGATCTGCCTCTGCACATTCTAATGCTACCTCTGTTTCACAGGTATCCCACACATCTAACCCTGAGGACCAGTCCCTAGATAGGGAGCTCAGAAAGCTGAGGTTAGAGGAGGCCAGATTGAGGCTAATGCAGGAACAGTTTACCTTAGACAGGGAATCCCTGGCTGTGGAAAAGGAAAGGCAGGGTTTGGGGTTAGTTCCCCACGGTGGCAGCAGCAGTTTCAGAAATGTAAATGTTATGGAACCTTCATTTGACTCTAGGAATCTGCACAAAGTTGTTCCTTCTTACAAGGATGGTGATGGCATTTACAAGTGGTTCGCTGCACTTGAGAGGCCTGTAAGGTTCAGAGGGTCCCTCATGTACAGTGGGCTTCTATCCTGTGGCTATCCTTCTCTGGTAAAGGAAGAGACAGACTCCTTATTGTCAGAGAGGATGATGCAGATAATTACCAAATTCTTAAAAGTGCACTCTTGGATGGTCTGGGCTTAACCACTGAGCAATACAGGATAAAGTTCAGAGAGACCAGAAAGGAGTCATCGCAGGACTGGAGAGACTTTGTAGACTGTTCTGTGAAGGCCCTAGAAGGTTGGTTAAATGGCAGTAAGGTGACTGACTATGAAAGCCTATATAACTTGATTCTGAGAGAGCATATTTTAAATAAGTATGTGCCTGACTTGTTGCATCAGTATCTTGTGGACTCTGATCTGACCTCTCCCCAAGAACTGGTGAAGGAGGCAGACAAATGGGTCAGAACAAGGGTGAGCAGAAAAGCTCATACAGGGGGTTACAAGGACAGCAAGAAGAAGGATGGTAAGTCTAATGACAAGGGTGGGGACAAAGATAAAAATCATTAGAGTCTTCATCAGGCCCACAAAAATCCTCTAGGGGTGGGGGGTCCAAATCCTCTTCTCACAAAGATAGGAAACCTTGATGTTATATGTGTAAAGCCAAAGACCACTGGGCAACTGATACTCATTGTCCAAAAAGAAACATCAAGCCTCCCACCATCACAACCCCAACTGCAACCACTAGTGTCCCTGGCAATAGCAGTGGTGGGGGAAGAGCACTACTAATAGCCAATCAAAGGGTGTAGCTGGGCTCACCATTGGTAATTTAGTTGGGGTTGGTCTAGTAAGGGTGATCACTGAGGCTGTTTTAGTCTCTGATGGTGGCATTGACCTAGACACTTTAGTTGCTTGTCCCCTTAATATGGATAAGTACAAGCAGCTACCCCTGGTTAATGGTATTCAGGTTGAGGCCTACAGGGACACAGGTGCCAGTGTCACAATGGTGAGAGACAAACTGGTTGCCCCTGAGCAGCACCTACTTGGTCACCAGTACCAAGTGACAGACACCCATAACAACACTGTTAGCTACCCCATGGCTGTTGTGAATCTCAACTGGGGTGGGGTACTGGTCCAAAGAAAGTTGTAGTAGCAAATGATTTAACTGTAGAATGTCTGCTAAGCAATGATTTGGAGACTTCAGCTTGGGCTGAAGTGGAGTTAGAGGCCCAGGCAGCAATGCTGGACATTCCTGGGCACATCTTTGCTCTTACCAGGGCTCAGGCCAAGAAGCAAAGAGGACAGGGAAACTTGGATCCTGGAATAATGGACCAAGTGCTCTCAAAAACTAGGGGTAAGAATGGAAAACCCTTGTCCACTATCCCTCCCTCCACAGATGATTCCCTTTTTAAGGAAGAGGAATTCTCTCCCTGTGCAGAACCTACACCAGAGGAACTGGACGCTGATACAGCTGAGCTTTTGGGTGCAGGGGGTTGCCAGGGAAGAGCTGAGTGTGGCACAGCAAACCTGTCTCACATTGGAGGGTCTCAAATAGCAAGCAGCCAGGCAGCAAAATGGGGATGTCAATGACAGCGACAGAGTTTACTAGGAGAATAATCTCCTCTACACTGAAGCAAGGGACCCTAAACCTGGTGCCACCAGGAGACTGATCATCCCCCTTCAGTACAGAGAATTCCTCCTAACTCTTGCTCATGACATTCCTTTGGCTGGGCATTTAGGCCATAGTAAAACATGGGACAGACCTGTTCCACATTTTCACTGACCCCATATGTCAGAAGACACAAACGAGTTTTGTCGCTTGTGTGTCACCTGCCAAGCCAATTGCAAGACTGGTGGTACCCCAAAGGCCCCCTTAATCCCACTGCCAGTGGTTGGGATACCCTTTGAAAGAGCAGGGGTTGATATTGTTGGCCCCCTTTACCCTCAAACAGCTTCTGGCAATAGATTCATCCTTGTGGTGGTGGACCATGCCACAAGGTACCCAGAAGCTATCCCCTTAAGGACCACTACAGCTCCAGCAGTGGCAAAGGCCCTTCTGGGAATCTTTTCCAGAATGGGTTTCCCTAAGGAAGTGGTGATAGGCAGCGGTAATACATTCATGTCTGCATACTTCAAGGTAATGTGGAAGGAGTGTGGAGTTACCTACAAGTTCACCACCCCTTGAAAAACTCATAAGGCGATGGGATATCCTCTTTCAATGCATCCTATTCGCCTACAGGGAGGTACCCCAGAAAGTAGTGGGCTGCAACCCCTTTGAACTCCTATTTGGTCACCCTGTTAGGGGTCCCCTGGCTCTTGTTAAGGAGGGTTGGGAACAACCTTTAAAACCTCCAAAGCAAGACATTGTGGACTATGTACTTGGCCTGAGAAGTAGAATGGCTGAGTACAAGAATAAGGCCACTAAAAACCTTCAGGCCAACAAAGAGCTCCAAAAGCAATGGCATGACCTGAAGGCTGCCCTGACAGAGTACCACCCAGGACAAAAGGTGTGGGTATTGGAGCCTGTGGCTCCAAGAGCACTCCAGGACAAATGGAGTGGACCCCATCTAATTGTAGAAAAGAAAGGTGAAGTCACCTATCTGGAAGACATGAGCACTGCCAGAAGTCCCCTTAGGGTGATTCATGTCAACCGCCTAAAGCCTTACTATGATAGGGCTGACGGAATGCATCCCGACCAACGAGTCCTGAACATCGAAGTCGTGGAAAACGAAAGCGGAACAATGCTTTCGTTTTCCACGTCTTCCTTGTTCAGGGCCTTAACCACGCATGTGCTGAACCACGTACACGCATGGTTAAGGGACAGAAGAAGGGAGTCGAAGCGATCAAGGAGGAGGTAAGTTGGACTAGGACTGGGGCTGTTTTTTTGGGGGGTTGGGGCTCGGGGTGATTAAGGTTTAGGGGTGGGGAGGGGAGGGTCAGGGATTAGGTTTTAGGGGGGGGTGGGGGTTGGGGTGTTTTAAGTTTTAGGGGAGTGGGTTGGGGTTGCAGTAATTTTGGGGCTGGGGGTTGTGGTGGTTGTGGGGGTGGGGGCCGCGGTAATCTTTAGGGGTGGTGGGACAGAGGGGACGCATGCTGGAACCATGCATGCTGTTCACTAATGCCTTTACCAGGAATGCCTTTACAACGAAAAATCGTTGTTAAGGTATTCGTGGTAAAAGCATTAGTGGTAACAACAAGGTTGTTGTTCTGACCTCATTTTTGAGGCATGGGAGGTTCAAGTACTCGTTGTTCCGAGATATAACCAGGGCTGACTTAACCCTGCTCATGGCTACAGATGAAGGACAGGAAGAGTGACCCTCTCCCTGATCTCTTCTCCAACACTTGCACTGATGGCTTAGTGGAAAGAGTGGTTCTTGTAGACTGCCATACTGCTGAGCGGAAGGAAGACTGTAAAAATCTCCCTGGTCATTTTCTGAACTCTTCTCACTCACACCTGGTACAACTAGTTGGTGTGAACATACAATTGACACTGGAGACAGTTTACCTGTCAAAAGTAAAATTTACAGGTAACCTGACCATGTCAGAGATTGCATAAAATCAGAAGTTCAGAAAAAGTGAGACCTTGTAGTTATTGAGGCTTCTGATAGCCCCTTGGCCAGCCCGCCCAGTGGTGCTTATCCCCAAACTGCATAGCAAAGATGGAAAGAGAGAAATGTGTCTTTGTGTGGACTATAGGGGTCTTAATGCAATAACCAAAACAGATGCTCACCCTATACCCAGGGCAGATGAGCTAATAGATACACTGACATCTGCCAAGTATCTAAGCACCTTTGATTTGACTGCAGGGTATTGGCAGATCAAAAGTCATAGGATGCTAAAGCAAAAACTTCATTTTCTACCATTGGAGGGCATTATCAATTCACTGTTATGCCCTTTGGTTTGAAGAATGCACCTGTCACTTTTCAGATGCTGGTGAATACAGTCCTCCAAGGTTTGGAAGCTTTCAGTGCTGTATACTTAGATGATATTGCTGTATTTAGCTCCACCTAGGATGACCATCTGGTCCACTTCTGGAGAGTTTTGGAGGCCCTGCAAAAGGCAGGCCTAACTATCAAGGCTTCAAAGTGCCATATGGGGCAGAGGAAAGTGGTTTATCTGGGCCACCTGGTAGGTGGAGAACAGATTGAACCACTACAGGGGAAAATTCAGACCATTATGAACTGGGGTCCCCCTACTACACAGACCCAGGTGAGAGCCTTCTTAGGTCTCACTGGGTATTACAGGAGGTTCATTAGCAACTGTGCCTATTTTGCAGCCCCTCTTAATGACCTCACCAGTAAGAAAATGTCTCAAAAGGTATTGTGGACAGCTAGCTGTCAGAAAGCTTTTGAGGAGCTTATGCAGGCAATGTGCTCCCCACCTGTCTTGAAGAGCCCAAACTTCTCCCAAAAATGAATTGGTCAAACAGATGCTTCTGAATTAGGGTGTCACGGGGTCCTTTCCTCGGGATCTGCACATTGCTGAACAAAAGGTCTACCTCCCGATGTCACCAACTCAAAAAGCTATTATAGCACAGAGTTATGGTGAAGCCAGTCGGGGGGAGAGAATTTAGGGAAGGGAACAGTAGGGGGAGAGATCTGAAAAGGAAAGTTTAGAACAGTATGTATTTACTCATTCATAGAAAACGTAAATTGTTTATAGACTCTTGACTAAATGTGTCTCCGAGATATCAGGTGGAGACCTTTTCTGAAATGCGGGCGAAGCCCCTTATAAAAACACGACCTCAGATTCAAGAGATGGCAAGAACGTTGAACTATGATTTTACAAAGAATATCAATCCTGTAACATTTATGTATTCACATCATAAACCTTTGATCATGTCTTAGAAAATTCCAAAGACTTAAATGTTTTTTTATATCTTAAGTTATTCTAAGAACAATGAAAACTTTGATTAGTTTATCTACAAAATACTTTCACATTCATAATAGTAAATGTCAAAAACGTTTTACTAATTAAAACCTAAAGCACCTTACCTAATAACACCAGGAAGCGCTTTTACTAAATTAATATAAATCACTTAGCTGATTGTGCCAAGAACCTTTTCCTTCTGTGAATTGAAGCGCTTTATGTCTGGGAACTGAAACACCTTGAATTACTTGTGTACATAAGACGTTATCTCTGTGAACTGAAACGCTTTGAATTACTAAGCCAAAAGAGCGCTTTACATCTGTGAACGGAAACACCTTGAATTACGTGTGCACAAAGCACGTTATCTCTGGGAACTGAAACGCTTTGAATCACTGAGCCAAAAGGGTGCTTTACATCTGTGAACGGAAACACCATGAATTACATGTGCACTAAGCGCGATATCTCTGTAAACTGAAATGCTTTGAATCACTTGAGCCAAAAGACGCTTTACATCTGTGAATGGAAACACCATGAATTACATGTGCACTAAGCAAGTTATCTCTGTGAACTGAAATGCTTTGAATCACTGAGCCAAAAGAGCGCTTTACATCTGTGAACGGAAACACCATGAATCACCTGTGCACTAAGCGCGTTATCTCTGTGAACTGAAACGCTTTGAATCACTGAGCCAAAAGAGCGCTTTACATCTGTGAACGGAAACACCATGAATCACATGCGCACAAAGCGTGTTACCTCTTGGAAGAATTAACTTCCTCCAAACTTGGATTCAGCAAGGCCTTACCGCTACGAGTACGACCTACTCATTTTTGGATGCAACATGGACTTTGATTAGATGATACTCTGCCATTCAGAAACTCTGGACTTTTCCAGAGAAACCTCCATGAGGTCTGGCTGTATCGATGTCTTCCAAAATAGTGACCAACGTGCTTGGGTGTGGCTGGGCTTTATAGGCCTGCCACACCCCAAGATGGCTGCTGCCTCTAAAAACACGGGAAATGTAGTCCCTTCATAGGATAACACTGATAAGTGCATATTGTCCACCAATGCCCTGAACCTGCAGCTCCGTGAGCTTTACCACAGGGCAGACAACGCTGATGGCCATTCTTGGAACAAGCAGGGATGACCAGTGGTGTGCATAAAGTGACGCACCGTTGCACAGCGGAATTTCGGGCGAGACCTTGACCGCGCCTGGCCTTATTCCTGACATAGGGGTAGGGAATGTACTGTCACAACTTAACTCAGAGGGCCAGGATCAACCTGTTGCTTTCATTAGCAGGAGGTTGACCCCTAGAGAAAAGCGTTGGCCTGTGATAGAGAGGGAGGCCTTTGCTGTGGTCTGGGCACTGAAGAAGCTGAGACCCTACTTATTTGGGACTCACTTCATTGTTCAGACAGACCACAAACCTCTATTATGGCTTAAACAAATGAAATGTGAAAACCCTAAATTGTTGATGTGGGCCATTTCTCTACAGGGGATGGACTTTACAGTGGAACATAGACCTGGGGGTACCCACTCCAATGCAGATGGACTCTCCAGATATTTCCACTTAGACAATGAAGACTCATTTGGGCAAGGTTAGTCTTATTGTTCTTCGTTTGGGGGGTTGTCTAGGAAAGTACCATCTTTCTTGGCATGTTACCCCCATTTTTACCTGTATGTCAGTATGTTTTTGCCTGTCTCACTGTGATCCTGCTGGATAGGACCCCAGTGCTCATAGTTTATGACCTACTGTGTGTGTCTGTATAGTGCTTGACTGTGTCCCTGAGGCTCTGCTAATCAGAACCTCAGTGCTTATGCTCTGTCTGCTTTTAAATTTGTCACTATAGGCTAGTGACTTCATTTACCAATTTCAATTGGCACACTGGACCCCCCTTATAAGTCCCTGGCATTGGGGTTCCTGGACATCCTTATGGTCTGCAGCATTTCTTTTGCCACCCATAAGGAGCTCAGACAAACCCTTTCACATGAGTGCCCCTGCAGCCTGCATGAAATAATGCACACGTTATTTCACAGCCACTTTCACTATACTTAAGTAACTTATAAGTCACTCATATGTCTAACCGTCATGTGCTGAAGGTTAGGTGCAAAGTTACTAAGTGTGAGGGCACCCTTGCACTAGCAAAGGTGCCCCCACCTAGTTCAGGACCATTTCCCCAGACTTTGTGAGTGCGGGGACGCCATTACACGTGTGCACTACATATAGGTCAATACCTATATGTAGCTTCACAATGGTAACTCCGAATAAGGCCATGCAAGGTGTCTAAGATCATGGAATTGTCCCCCCATTCCAAATATGGTATTGGGGAGCCAATTCCATGCATCCTGTGTGCTCCACTATGGACCCAGTACAGCTCTCTGAGGCTTGCACTGTAGCTACAGATGTTGCCACATCACAGACAGGATTCTGCCGTCCTGGGGTCTGAGCAGGTCAGTCCCAGGAAGGCAGAAGAAAGCATTTCCTCTGAAAGCACGGTGTTACACCCTCTCCCATTGGAAATAGGTGTTACAGGCTGGGGAAGGGTAGCCTCCCCCAGCCTCTGGAAATGCTTTGAAGGGCACAGATGGTGCCCTCCTTGCATAAGCCAGTTTACACTGGTTCAGGGACCCTTTGTCCCCTGCTCTGGTGCAAAACTGACAAAGGAAAGGAGAGTGGCCTCTCCCCTGTCCATCACCACCCTAGGGGTGGTGCCCAGAGCTCCTCCAGTGTGTCCCAGACAACAGCCATCTTGCTTTGCAAGGTGTGGAGTACTCTGGAGGTCTCTGAGTGACGAGTGCCAGCAGGTGACGTCAGAGATCCCTCCTGATAGGTCCTTACCTGATAAGGTAGCCAATCCACCTCTATTTAGGGTCTCTTCTGTGGGTTTCCTTCAGATCCTACTTCCAGGTTTCCAGCAGGAATCTTCTGCAACTACGACTTCATCCTCTGACCTCGGATCAACCACATCCTGCTCCAGGAACTGCTGTAACAGCAACAAAGTATCCACAAGGGAAACTTTTCTTCTGCAACTTCAGCTCCAGCCAGCAACTGCAACAGTTTCCACAGTGTGCACGCTCTGAGGATCCCCTGTCTTCACCCTGCGCCGGAAGGACCAAAGAAATCTCCTGTGGGGTGACGGAGTCACTCCCCTGCTCATGCATGCACCTTCTAATTTGAAGACCGGTTCTCTTGGACTCCTCTTACAGTGACAAGCTTCATCCTTGGAACACAGAGGGTGGACCCCAGTGACACAGACTGTCCTGAGGTCCTGCTGTCGCAATTTGGAGGGGGTAAGACCTTGCCTTCCCCCAGAATGACAGTGGCCCTGTGCACCGCGTCTTCTTCACCTCCTGAGGCCTCTGTGCACTATTTGCAAAATTCCTTCATGCACAGCCTGGTACAGGTCCTCAGCACTCTATCCTGTGACGCTCGACTTGCTGAGTTGTTCTCCAGCGGCGTGGGACCTTGCTTTGTAGTGCTGCACCAACCACATTTTGCACCTCCTTTCTCCCATGACCTGGGACTCCCGTGGGTGCTATCTGGTGCTCTTAGGGCTCTCTGAAGTGCTGAGAGCCCCCTGTTCCTCCTCACACAGAGTTGAGGCCCCCAGGTCCCCGTTGGGTCCAGATTGTGCCTAGTTGATACAAAACACGACTTGCCGGAACCAAGACTTGTTGGAGGAATCCAGCACCAAAACTCGTCTGCATCAAACTTCACGATGTGGGACATCCTTTTCATCATGCAGGAACCCGCTGGCATCTTCCTAGGGTGCATTCCTGCAATCTTTGTCCAACTTGGGACTCTTCTTTTGCACCCTCTTGTGGGTTGGCAGGGGCTCTGTCCTTCCTGGAACTTCTTTTGACTTCTAGAATTGGTCTCCTTCTTTTGCAGGTCTTCAGGACCAGGAATCCACTGTTTGTCGTTTGCAGACTTGGTTGGTTCTTGCAATAATTTCAATCACAAGGTGTAGTGTATCCTAAGGAAACTTACAGTACTTCACGCCTGCT
Organism: Pleurodeles waltl; assembly: GCF_031143425.1. Taxonomy (NCBI): domain Eukaryota; kingdom Metazoa; phylum Chordata; class Amphibia; order Caudata; family Salamandridae; genus Pleurodeles; species Pleurodeles waltl. The sequence continues at coordinate 838,524,747 of NC_090437.1, forward strand.
TTTATGGGCTCTGGGGTGGGGTAATTTACTTACCTTTACTGTATTCTTACTCGCCCAGCGATTCTGCACACACTACACTTGTCTAGGGGGGAATTTGTGATTCACAATCCACTTTCTTAGTATATGGTTTGTGTTGCCCCTAGACCTATTTTCTCCCATTGCATTCTTTGGCATTTTCTATTGTTTGCACTGTCCTATGACTAATTACTTGCCTTATGTTGGTGTCTATTGTATATATTGTGTATAATACTTACCTCCATAAGGACTATTGTCTCTAACATATTTTTGGTACTGTGTCACCCAACTAAACTACCTTTATTTTTGGTAACACTGAGTATTGTATTTACTTGTGTATAAGTACTGTGTAACTATAAGTGGTATTGCATGAGCTTTGCATGTCTCCTAGTTCAGCCTAAGCTGCTCTGCTATAGCTACCTCTATCAGCCTAAGCTGCTAGAACACTACTACATTTCACTATAAGGGATACCTGGACCTGGTATAAGGTGTTAGTACCCAAGGTACCCACTGCAAACCAGACCAGCCTCCTACAAGGACTTGCACCTAGATCTTCATCTTGCCCTGCCATATGATCCATCTCATCCACTGTAACTGGTGATTGGTGGACTTCTGCCCAGACATTCAACACCTTTGGGAGCTCTAGCCTTCTGGTGTTCTTGTATGCTGAAAATCCTCTCTCCCTACAGATGTTCTTGATCTCAGCCATAGTGTAGACATCCATTTCCAGAAGCTCAAACGCCATCCTTACAGGGATGGCCACAGGCATAGACAGTCAGGTAGAATGAGGATAAATCGGCGAAAAGCAAATGAGTCATTCAAGGAGAATTTGAAAGAAACTCAAATTGGAATACAATTATCTATCTGGGACTCGCAGTGTAACACAAAAGCACTGTATGGCACAGCCCAAACTCAGGTCCTGATCTCACTGCTGAACACTATTGTTAGAAATCTGGTTTACTGGTTAAGAGGTAAGAAATCCTACTTAACCAGCGACCACAAATTGTGTCATGGTGAAAAACAAGCAAACCTCAAATACTTTCATTCCTCCCCGAAAGTATTATGCCAGCAAACAGTCATCCTGGCATCTAGAAATTGATGCCACATATCCATACATTTGATTCTCCTGTCTACACCTATGTCATTTAGCCTTGCCACTCCATTCTAAGCTAACAACATTTCAGTGCTCTGCTAGACAGTGCTGTTTTGCAATTATGATTTAATTGTTGCAACCACTGATGCCCTAACTTCAGTTCACATCTCATCTTTCGCTTGTTAAGCCTCAGCCAGCTTGAAAGAGTTAAACAGTGATAACGTGCATTCCATCGCCATTGAGTGCATCTTATTGCCTCAAAATTTAAATATTATTGCCAGTCCTTCCAACATCTCAGGTGCCAGTTGCACCCTAAATTCGGAGTCAGTGCTTCTCTGAAATAAGCTACACTTATTGTCTGTTTCTGCTCTTCAGACAAACATGAATTTTCCAGAGTAACACAGATCATGCTTTAACTAGGGTATGTCCAAACTATGCTCTTCTTAAGTATAATCAGTATCTCAAAGTCTATACACACCATAACTGTCAATTATTATCTGACTTTCAGCTTGTATGCCTTGCAGAGAGAAGCCTTTAGGATTTACTAGGAGTAATCCAATTTTATTTTCAGTTTGAATTTTGCCACCTCTGCCCGTTTTACAAATTACCTCACAGAGCTAATTGGCTAATTGATGTTCTCATGTATGTAGGAAATTGGGTTAATGTTTGAGGGGGTAATACCCTACTGAAGCAGCAGACACAATTCTTTGTCAGGGTGAAACAAAATCAAACACTAAGTTAACCTATGCTTAACCCTCTGTCACAAAGCAGTCAGGCTTAACTTAACTGTATTGCGTAAAGGATTTCTGGAGCACTTCAAACTATAATAAAGTGAAAACACAAGATAAATTACACACTAATTTAGAAACATATAGTGAAATGTAATAAATTGTTGTAGGCCACCATGAAAAATATCAGTCAGTAGAAATGGACATATGTAATTTTAAAGATTTGTGCGAAAAAGTGCTTAGAAGCACAAAGCGTAAACTGTGGTTATCGGGTTGTGTCGGACTGGGACAAAGTCACATGCTCAGGCTGACCACGATGGAGCACAGGCTGCATCCAGGGACCAAGTTATGCAAACTGAACAAGATACTTAAATTCCGGATTGCAGAGCATTGTGTGATCCTGCATTGTACATGTTCAACTTTTTAAATACTCTGCATCCTGCCCTATGTACTGCTTAGAGCCCAACCAAGGGGTGACTTGTATTGATTAAAAAGGACGGTGTAGGCCTGGCAAAAGGTTTAGTTTGTCACGTAAATATTGAACACTCAGGCTGCAATGGCAGGCCTGAGACATGCTATTCAAGGGCTTCTTAAGTGAGTTGCACAATAAGCGCGGTAGGCCCACTAGTACCATCTTACTTTTTAATTTATAGGCCCTGGGCACATGTAGTACCACTCTATTGTTGACCTATAAGTAAATTGTAGGTGCCAATTGTGTGCAAGCCATAATTCACATATTTAAAGGCAGTAGCACAAGCACTTTAGCACTGGTTAACAATGGTAAAGGGTGCAGAGCCTTAAAAACAAAAATGGGCACAGAAGGAGGGGAAGGCAAAATGTTTGGGCATTACCTGCAAGAAGGGCTAATTCCAACAGTCATCAACAGTATGCCTGATAGGTGAAGGTATTCTCTTACCCTGCACAATCATGTAGGGCTGTGCTTTCTTGGGTGTGAAGCAACGTTGGGAAGGTACTTGGTCATACCAAGCTATGTGCTTAAAGCATCCTGTCATTCTTTGTTTCACCATTTATTTAGTCCTTTGACATCTCCAGGTGCCCTTATAAAGATGTAAAATTCTCCATGCATGTCTACACACCATACTCTGGATTCATGACTATTACTTACATATTTTTACTTTATGGCATCTACTGGACAAATAATATAATTAACACATTTTGTGAACCCTCTTACCTTTGATTTAAATTCTCCTTTAACCCCTTCGCTGCCAGGCCTTTTCCCCCTCCTGTGCCAGGCCTTTTTTTGCCTATTTGGGCCAGTTCGTGCTTAGGCCCTCATAACTTTTTGTCCACATAAGCTAACCAAGCCAAATTTTCGTCCTTTTTTTCCAACATCCTAGGGATTCTAGAGGTACCCAGACTTTGTGGGTTCCCCTGAAGGAGACCAAGAAATTAGCCAAAATACAGTGAAAATTTCGTTTTTTTCAAAAAAATTGGAAAAAGTGGATGCAGAAGAAGGCTTGTGGTTTTTCCCCTGAAAATGGCATCAACAAAGGGTTTACGGTGCTAAGCTCAGCAGCTTCCCATATTTCAGGAACAGGCAGACTTGAATCAGAAAACCCAATTTTTCAACACAATTTTGGCATTTTACTGGGACATACCCCATTTTTGCAATTTTTTGTGCTTTCAGACTCCTTCCAGTCAGTGACAGAAATGGACATGAAACCAATGCTGGATCCCAGAAACCTAAACATTTCTGAAAAGTAGACAAAATTCTGAATTCAGCAAGGGGTAACTTGTGTAAATCTTACAAGGGTTTCCTACAGAAAATAACAACTGAAAAAGAAAAATATTGAAATTGAGGTGAAAAAAACATCAATTTTTCTCTACGTTTTACTCTGTAACTTTTCCCTGCAATGTCAGATTATCGAAAGCAATATACCGTTACGTTTGCTGGACTCCTCGGGTTGCGGGAATATATAGGGCTTGTAGGTTCATCAAGAACCCTAGGTCCCCAGAGCCAATAAATGAGCTGCACCCTGCAGTGCGTTTTCATTCTATACCAGGCATACAGCAATTCATTTGCTGAAATATAAAGAGTAAAAAATAGCTATCAAGAAAACCTTTGTATTTCCAAAAAGTGCACAAGATAAGGTGTTGAGGAGCAGTGGTTATTTGAACATCTCTGAATTCCGGGGTGACCATGCTAGCATGTGACTTACAGGGCATTTCTCAAATAGATGTATTTTTTACACACTCTCCTATATTTGGAAGGAAAAATGTAGAGAAAGACAAGGGGCAATAACACTTGTTTTGCCGATCTATGTTCCCCCAAGTCTCCCGATAAAAATGATACCTCACTTGTGTGGGTAGGCCTAGCGCCCGCGACAGGAAACGTCCCAAAACACAACGTGGACACATCCCATTTTTTTGAAAGAAAACAGAGGTGTTTTTTGCAAAGTGCCTACCTGTAGATTTTGGCCTCTAGCTCAACCGGCACCTAGGGAAACCTACCAAACCTGTGCATTTTTGAAAACTAGAGACCTAGTGGAATCCAAGATGGGGTGACTTGTGGGGATCTGACCAGGTTCTGTTACCCAGAATCCTTTGCAAACCTCAAAATCTGGCTAAAAACACACATGATCCTCAAATTTCTGTGGCAGAAAGTTCTGGAAACAGAGAGGAGCCACAAATGTCCTTCCACCCAGCGTTCCCCCAAGTCTCCCGATAAAAATGATACCTCACTTGTGTGGGTAGGCCTAGCGCCCGCGACAGGAAATGCCCCAAAGCACAACGTGGACACATCCCATTTTTTTAAAAAGAAAACAGAGGTGTTTTTTGCAAAGTGCCTACCTGTAGATTTCGGCATCTAGCTCAGCCGGCACCTAGGGAAACCTACCAAACCTGTGCATTTCTGAAAACTAGAGACCTAGGGGAATCCAATATGGGGTGAATTGTGGGGCTCTGACCAGGTTCTGTTACCCAGAATCCTTTGCAAACCTCAAAATGTGGCTAAAAAAACACATGTTCCTCACATTTCTGTGGTAGAAAGTTCTGTAATCTGAGAGGAGCCACAAATTTCCTTCCACCCAGCGTTCCCCCAAGTCTCCTGCTAAAAATGATACCTCACTTGTGTAGGTAGGCCTAGCGCCCGTGACAGGAAATGCCCCAAAGCGCAACATGGACACATCCAATTTTTTGAAAGAAAACAGAGGTGTTTTTTGCAAAGTGCCTACCTGTAGATTTTGGCCTCTAGCTCAGCCGGCAACTAGGGAAACCTACCAAACCTGTGCATTTCTGAAAACTAGAGTCCTAGGGGAATCCAAGATGGGGTGACTTGTAGGGCTCTGACCAGGTTCTGTTACCCAGAATCCTTTGCAAACCTCAAAATTTGGCTAAAAAAACACATGTTCCCCACATTTCTGTGGTAGAAAGTACTGGAATCTGAGAGGAGCCACGAATTTCCTTCCACCCAGCGTTCCCCCAAGTCTCCCGATAAAAATGATACCTCACTTGTGTAGGTAGGCCTAGCGCCCGCGACAGGAAAAGCCCCAAAGCGCAACGTGGACACATCCAATTTTTTGAAAGAAAAAAAGTGCCTACCTGTAGATTTTGGCCTCTAGCTCAGCCGGCACCTAGGGAAACCTACCAAACCTGTGCATATCTGAAAACTAGAGACCTAGGGGAATCCAAGATGGGGTGACTTGTGGGGCTCGGACCAGGTTCTGTTACCCAGAATCCTTTGCAAACCTCAAAATTTGGCTAAAAAAACACATGTTCCTCACATTTCTGTGGTAGAAAGTTCTGGAATCTGAGAGGAGCCACAAATTTCCTTCCACCCAGCGTTCCCCCAAGTCTCCCGATAAAAATGATACCTCACTTGTGTGGGTAGGCCTAGCGCCCGCGACAGGAAATGCCCCAAAGCACAACGTGGACACATCCAATTTTTTTAAAGAAAACAGAGGTGTTTTTGCAAAGTGCCTACCTGTAGATTTTGGCCTCTAGCTCAGCCGGCACCTAGGGAAACCTACCAAACCTGTGCATATCTGAAAACTAGAGACCTAGGGGAATCCAAGATGGGGAGACTTGTGGGGCTCTGACCAGGTTCTGTTACCCAGAATCCTTTGCAAACCTCAAAATTTGGCTAAAAAAACACATGTTCCTCACATTTCTGTGGTAGAAAGTTCTGTAATCTGAGAGGAGCCACAAATTTCCTTCCACCCAGCGTTCCCCCAAGTCTCCTGCTAAAAATGATACCTCACTTGTGTAGGTAGGCCTAGCGCCCGTGACAGGAAATGCCCCAAAGCGCAACATGGACACATCCAATTTTTTGAAAGAAAACAGAGGTGTTTTTTGCAAAGTGCCTACCTGTAGATTTTGGCGTCTAGCTCAGCCGGCAACTAGGGAAACCTACCAAACCTGTGCATTTCTGAAAACTACAGTCCTAGGGGAATCCAAGATGGGGTGACTTGTAGGGCTCTGACCAGGTTCTGTTACCCAGAATCCTTTGCAAACCTCAAAATCTGGCTAAAAAAACACATGTTCCCCACATTTCTGTGGTAGAAAGTACTGGAATCTGAGAGGAGCCACAAATTTCCTTCCACCCAGCGTTCCCCCAAGTCTCCCGATAAAAATGATACCTCACTTGTGTGGGTAGGCCTAGCGCCCGCGACAGGAAATGCCCCAAAGCACAACGTGGACACATCCCATTTTTTTAAAAAGAAAACAGAGGTGTTTTTTGCAAAGTGCCTACCTGTAGATTTCGGCATCTAGCTCAGCCGGCACCTAGGGAAACCTACCAAACCTGTGCATTTCTGAAAACTAGAGACCTAGGGGAATCCAATATGGGGTGAATTGTGGGGCTCTGACCAGGTTCTGTTACCCAGAATCCTTTGCAAACCTCAAAATGTGGCTAAAAAAACACATGTTCCTCACATTTCTGTGGTAGAAAGTTCTGTAATCTGAGAGGAGCCACAAATTTCCTTCCACCCAGCGTTCCCCCAAGTCTCCTGCTAAAAATGATACCTCACTTGTGTACGTAGGCCTAGCGCCCGTGACAGGAAATGCCCCAAAGCGCAACATGGACACATCCAATTTTTTGAAAGAAAACAGAGGTGTTTTTTGCAAAGTGCCTACCTGTAGATTTTGGCCTCTAGCTCAGCCGGCAACTAGGGAAACCTACCAAACCTGTGCATTTCTGAAAACTAGAGTCCTAGGGGAATCCAAGATGGGGTGACTTGTAGGGCTCTGACCAGGTTCTGTTACCCAGAATCCTTTGCAAACCTCAAAATTTGGCTAAAAAAACACATGTTCCCCACATTTCTGTGGTAGAAAGTACTGGAATCTGAGAGGAGCCACGAATTTCCTTCCACCCAGCGTTCCCCCAAGTCTCCCGATAAAAATGATACCTCACTTGTGTGGGTAGGCCTAGCGCCCGCGACAGGAAAAGCCCCAAAGCGCAACGTGGACACATCCAATTTTTTGAAAGAAAAAAAGTGCCTACCTGTAGATTTTGGCCTCTAGCTCAGCCGGCACCTAGGGAAACCTACCAAACCTGTGCATATCTGAAAACTAGAGACCTAGGGGAATCCAAGATGGGGTGACTTGTGGGGCTCGGACCAGGTTCTGTTACCCAGAATCCTTTGCAAACCTCAAAATTTGGCTAAAAAAACACATGTTCCTCACATTTCTGTGGTAGAAAGTTCTGGAATCTGAGAGGAGCCACAAATTTCCTTCCACCCAGCGTTCCCCCAAGTCTCCCGATAAAAATGATACCTCACTTGTGTGGGTAGGCCTAGCGCCCGCGACAGGAAATGCCCCAAAGCACAACGTGGACACATCCAATTTTTTTAAAGAAAACAGAGGTGTTTTTTGCAAAGTGCCTACCTGTAGATTTTGGCCTCTAGCTCAGCCGGCACCTAGGGAAACCTACCAAACCTGTGCATATCTGAAAACTAGAGACCTAGGGGAATCCAAGATGGGGAGACTTGTGGGGCTCTGACCAGGTTCTGTTACCCAGAATCCTTTGCAAACCTCAAAATTTGGCTAAAAAAACACATGTTCCTCACATTTCTGTGGTAGAAAGTTCTGTAATCTGAGAGGAGCCACAAATTTCCTTCCACCCAGCGTTCCCCCAAGTCTCCTGCTAAAAATGATACCTCACTTGTGTAGGTAGGCCTAGCGCCCGTGACAGGAAATGCCCCAAAGCGCAACATGGACACATCCAATTTTTTGAAAGAAAACAGAGGTGTTTTTTGCAAAGTGCCTACCTGTAGATTTTGGCCTCTAGCTCAGCCGGCAACTAGGGAAACCTACCAAACCTGTGCATTTCTGAAAACTACAGTCCTAGGGGAATCCAAGATGGGGTGACTTGTAGGGCTCTGACCAGGTTCTGTTACCCAGAATCCTTTGCAAACCTCAAAATTTGGCTAAAAAAACACATGTTCCCCACATTTCTGTGGTAGAAAGTACTGGAATCTGAGAGGAGCCACAAATTTCCTTCCACCCAGCGTTCCCCCAAGTCTCCCGATAAAAATGATACCTCACTTGTGTGGGTAGGCCTAGCGCCCGCGACAGGAAATGCCCCAAAGCACAACGTGGACACATCCCATTTTTTTAAAAAGAAAACAGAGGTGTTTTTTGCAAAGTGCCTACCTGTAGATTTCGGCATCTAGCTCAGCCGGCACCTAGGGAAACCTACCAAACCTGTGCATTTCTGAAAACTAGAGACCTAGGGGAATCCAATATGGGGTGAATTGTGGGGCTCTGACCAGGTTCTGTTACCCAGAATCCTTTGCAAACCTCAAAATGTGGCTAAAAAAACACATGTTCCTCACATTTCTGTGGTCGAAAGTTCTGTAATCTGAGAGGAGCCACAAATTTCCTTCCACCCAGCGTTCCCCCAAGTCTCCTGCTAAAAATGATACCTCACTTGTGTAGGTAGGCCTAGCGCCCGTGACAGGAAATGCCCCAAAGCGCAACATGGACACATCCAATTTTTTGAAAGAAAACAGAGGTGTTTTTTGCAAAGTGCCTACCTGTAGATTTTGGCCTCTAGCTCAGCCGGCAACTAGGGAAACCTACCAAACCTGTGCATTTCTGAAAACTAGAGTCCTAGGGGAATCCAAGATGGGGTGACTTGTAGGGCTCTGACCAGGTTCTGTTACCCAGAATCCTTTGCAAACCTCAAAATGTGGCTAAAAAAACACATGTTCCCCACATTTCTGTGGTAGAAAGTACTGGAATCTGAGAGGAGCCACGAATTTCCTTCCACCCAGCGTTCCCCCAAGTCTCCCGATAAAAATGATACCTCACTTGTGTAGGTAGGCCTAGCGCCCGCGACAGGAAAAGCCCCAAAGCGCAACGTGGACACATCCAATTTTTTGAAAGAAACAAAGTGCCTACCTGTAGATTTTGGCCTCTAGCTCAGCCGGCACCTAGGGAAACCTACCAAACCTGTGCATATCTGAAAACTAGAGACCTAGGGGAATCCAAGATGGGGTGACTTGTGCGGCTCGGACCAGGTTCTGTTACCCAGAATCCTTTGCAAACCTCAAAATTTGGCTAAAAAAACACATGTTCCTCACATTTCTGTGGTAGAAAGTTCTGGAATCTGAGAGGAGCCACAAATTTCCTTCCACCCAGCGTTCCCCCAAGTCTCCCGATAAAAATGATACCTCACTTGTGTGGGTAGGCCTAGCGCCCGCGACAGGAAATGCCCCAAAGCACAACGTGGACACATCCAATTTTTTTAAAGAAAACAGAGGTGTTTTTTGCAAAGTGCCTACCTGTAGATTTTGGCCTCTAGCTCAGCCGGCACCTAGGGAAACCTACCAAACCTGTGCATATCTGAAAACTAGAGACCTAGGGGAATCCAAGATGGGGAGACTTGTGGGGCTCTGACCAGGTTCTGTTACCCAGAATCCTTTTCAAACCTCAAAATTTGGCTAAAAAAACACATGTTCCTCACATTTCTGTGGTAGAAAGTTCTGTAATCTGAGAGGAGCCACAAATTTCCTTCCACCCAGCGTTCCCCCAAGTCTCCTGCTAAAAATGATACCTCACTTGTGTAGGTAGGCCTAGCGCCCGTGACAGGAAATGCCCCAAAGCGCAACATGGACACATCCAATTTTTTGAAAGAAAACAGAGGTGTTTTTTGCAAAGTGCCTACCTGTAGATTTTGGCCTCTAGCTCAGCCGGCAACTAGGGAAACCTACCAAACCTGTGCATTTCTGAAAACTACAGTCCTAGGGGAATCCAAGATGGGGTGACTTGTAGGGCTCTGACCAGGTTCTGTTACCCAGAATCCTTTGCAAACCTCAAAATTTGGCTAAAAAAACACATGTTCCCCACATTTCTGTGGTAGAAAGTACTGGAATCTGAGAGGAGCCACAAATTTCCTTCCACCCAGCGTTCCCCCAAGTCTCCCGATAAAAATGATACCTCACTTGTATAGGTAGGCCTAGCGCCCGCGACAGGAAAAGCCCCAAAGCGCAACGTGGACACATCCAATTTTTTGAAAGAAACAAAGTGCCTACCTGTAGATTTTGGCCTCTAGCTCAGCCGGCACCTAGGGAAACCTACCAAACCTGTGCATATCTGAAAACTAGAGACCTAGGGGAATCCAAGATGGGGTGACTTGTGGGGCTCGGACCAGGTTCTGTTACCCAGAATCCTTTGCAAACCTCAAAATTTGGCTAAAAAAACACATGTTCCTCACATTTCTGTGGTAGAAAGTTCTGGAATCTGAGAGGAGCCACAAATTTCCTTCCACCCAGCGTTCCCCCAAATCTCCCGATAAAAATGATACCTCACTTGTGTGGGTAGGCCTAGCGCCCGCGACAGGAAATGCCCCAAAGCACAACGTGGACACATCCAATTTTTTGTAAGAAAACAGAGGTGTTTTTTGCAAAGTGCCTACATGTAGTTTTTGGCCTCTAGCTCAGCTGACACCTGGGGAAACATACCAAAACATGTGCATATCTGAAAACTAGAGACCTAGGGGAATCCAAGATGGGGTGACTTGTGGGGCTCGGACCAGGTTCTGTTACCCAGAATCCTTTGCAAACCTCAAAATTTGGCTAAAAAAACACATGTTCCTCACATTTCTGTGGTAGAAAGTTCTGTAATCTGAGAGGAGCCACAAATTTCCTTCCACCCAGCGTTCCCCCAAGTCTCCTGCTAAAAATGATACCTCACTTGTGTGGGTAGGCCTAGCGCCCGCGACAGGAAATGCCCCAAAGCACAACGTGGACACATCCCATTTTTTTAAAAAGGAAACAGAGGTGTTTTTTGCAAAGTGCCTACCTGTAGATATCGGCATCTAGCTCAGCCGGCACCTAGGGAAACCTACCAAACCTGTGCATTTCTGAAAACTAGAGACCTAGGGGAATCCAATATGGGGTGAATTGTGGGGCTCGGACCAGGTTCTATTACCCAGAATCCTTTGCAAACCTCAAAATGTGGCTAAAAAAACACATGTTCCTCACATTTCTGTGGCAGAAAGTTCTGGAATCTGAGAGGAGCCACAAATTTCCTTCCACCCAGCATTCCCCCAAGTCTGCCGATAAAAATGATACCTCACTTGTGTGGGTAGGCCTAGCGCCCGTGACAGGAAATGCCCCAAAGATCAACGTGGACACATCCAATTTTTTGAAAGAAAACAGAGGTGTTTTTTGCAAAGTGCCTACCTGTAGATTTTGGCCTCTAGCTCAGCCGGCACCTAGGGAAACCTACCAAACCTGTGCATTTCTGAAAACTAGAGACCTAGGGGAATCAAAGATGGGGTGACTTGTGGGGCTCTGACCAGGTTCTGTTACCCAGAATCCTTTGCAAACCTCAAAATTTGGCTAAAAAAACACATGTTCCTCACATTTCTGTGGTAGAAAGTTCTGTAATCTGAGAGGAGCCACAAATTTCCTTCCACCCAGCGTTCCCCCAAGTCTCCTGCTAAAAATGATACCTCACTTGTGTAGGTAGGCCTAGCGCCCGTGACAGGAAATGCCCCAAAGCGCAACATGGACTCATCCAATTTTTTTAAAGAAAACAGAGGTGTTTTTTGCAAACTGCCTACCTGTAGATTTTGGCCTCTAGCTCAGCCGGCAACTAGGGAAACCTACCAAACCTGTGCATTTCTGAAAACTAGAGTCCTAGGGGAATCCAAGATGGGGTGACTTGTAGGGCTCTGACCAGGTTCTGTTACCCAGAATCCTTTGCAAACCTCAAAATTTGGCTAAAAAACACATGTTCCCCACATTTCTGTGGTAGAAAGTACTGGAATCTGAGAGGAGCCACAAATTTCCTTCCATCCAGCGTTCCCCCAAGTCTCCCGATAAAAATGATACCTCACTTGTGTAGGTAGGCCTAGCGCCCGCGACAGGAAAAGCCCCAAAGCGCAACGTGGACACATCCAATTTTTTTAAAGAAACAAAGTGCCTAACTGTAGATTTTGGCCTCTAGCTCAGCCGGCACCTAGGGAAACCTACCAAACCTGTGCATATCAGAAAACTAGAGACCTAGGGGAATCCAAGATGGGGTGACTTGTGGGGCTCGGACCAGGTTCTGTTACCCAGAATCCTTTGCAAACCTCAAAATTTGGCTAAAAAAACACATGTTCCTCACATTTCTGTGGTAGAAAGTTCTGGAATCTGAGAGGAGCCACAAATTTCCTTCCACCCAGCGTTCCCCCAAATCTCCCGATAAAAATGATACCTCACTTGTGTGGGTAGGCCTAGCGCCCGCGACAGGAAATGCCCCAAAGCACAACGTGGACACATCCAATTTTTTGTAAGAAAACAGAGGTGTTTTTTGCAAAGTGCCTACATGTAGTTTTTGGCCTCTAGCTCAGCTGACACCTGGGGAAACATACCAAAACATGTGCATATCTGAAAACTAGAGACCTAGGGGAATCCAAGATGGGGTGACTTGTGGGGCTCGGACCAGGTTCTGTTACCCAGAATCCTTTGCAAACCTCAAAATTTGGCTAAAAAAACACATGTTCCTCACATTTCTGTGGTAGAAAGTTCTGTAATCTGAGAGGAGCCACAAATTTCCTTCCACCCAGTGTTCCCCCAAGTCTCCCGATAAAAATGATACCTCACTTGTGTGGGTAGGCCTAGCGCCCGCGACTGGAAATGCCCCAAAGCACAACGTGGACACATCCAATTTTTTGAAAGAAAACAGAGGTGTTTTTTGCAAAGTACCTACCTGTAGATTTTGGCCTCTAGCTCAGCCGGCACCTAGGGAAACCTACCAAACCTGTGCATATCTGAAAACTAGAGACCTAGGGGAATCCAAGATGGGGTGACTTGTGGGGCTCGGACCAGGTTCTGTTACCCAGAATCCTTTGCAAACCTCAAAATTTGGCTAAAAAACACATGTTCCTCACATTTCTGTGGTAGAAAGTTCTGGAATCTGAGAAGAGCCACAAATCTCCTTCCACCCAGCATTCCCCCAAGTCTCCCGATAAAAATGATACCTCACTTGTGTGGGTAGGCCTAGCGCCCGCGACTGGAAATGCCCCAAAGCACAACGTGGACACATCCAATTTTTTGAAAGAAAACAGAGGTGTTTTTTGCAAAGTGCCTACCTGTAGATTTTGGCCTCTAGCTCAGCTGGCACCTAGGGAAACCTACCAAACCTGTGCATATCTGAAAACTAGAGACCTAGGGGAATCCAAGATGGGGTGACTTGTGGGGCTCAGACCAGGTTCTGTTACCCAGAATCCTTTGCAAACCTCAAAATGTGGCTATAAAAACACATGTTCCTCACATTTTTGTGGTAGAAAGTTCTGGAATCTGAGAGGAGCCACAAATTTCCTTCCACTCAGCGTTCCCCCAAGTCTCCCAATAAAAATGATACCTCACTTGTGTAGGTAGGCCTAGCGCCCGCGACAGGGAAATGCCCCAAAGCGCAAGGTGGACACATCCCATTTTTTGAAAGAAAACAGAGGTGTTTTTTGCAAAGTGCCTACCTGTAGATTTCGGCATCTAGCTCAGCTGGCATCTAGGGAAACCTACCAAACCTATGCATTTCTGAAAACTAGAGTCCTAGGGGAATCCAAGATGGGGTGACTTGTAGGGCTCTGACCAGGTTCTGCTACCCGGAATCCTTTGCAAACCTCAAAATTTGGCTAAAAAAACACATGTTCCCCACATTTCTGTGGTAGAAAGTACTGGAATCTGAGAGGAGCCACAAATTTCCTTCCACCCAGCGTTCCCCCAAGTCTCCCGATAAAAATGATACCTCACTTGTGTAGGTAGGCCTAGCGCCCGCGACAGGAAAAGCCCCAAAGCGCAACGTGGACACATCCAATTTTTTGAAAGAAACAAAGTGCCTACCTGTAGATTTTGGCCTCTAGCTCAGCCGGCACCTAGGGAAACCTACCAAACCTGTGCATATCTGAAAACTAGAGACCTAGGGGAATCCAAGATGGGGTGACTTGTGGGGCTCGGACCAGGTTCTGTTACCCAGAATCCTTTGCAAACCTCAAAATTTGGCTAAAAAAACACATGTTCCTCACATTTCTGTGGTAGAAAGTTCTGGAATCTGAGAGGAGCCACAAATTTCCTTCCACCCAGCGTTCCCCCAAGTCTCCCGATAAAAATGATACCTCACTTGTGTGGGTAGGCCTAGCGCCCGCGACAGGAAATGCCCCAAAGCACAACGTGGACACATCCAATTTTTTTAAAGAAAACAGAGGTGTTTTTTGCAAAGTGCCTACCTGTAGATTTTGGCCTCTAGCTCAGCCGGCACCTAGGGAAACCTACCAAACCTGTGCATATCTGAAAACTAGAGACCTAGGGGAATCCAAGATGGGGAGACTTGTGGGGCTCTGACCAGGTTCTGTTACCCAGAATCCTTTGCAAACCTCAAAATTTGGCTAAAAAAACACATGTTCCTCACATTTCTGTGGTAGAAAGTTCTGTAATCTGAGAGGAGCCACAAATTTCCTTCCACCCAGCGTTCCCCCAAGTCTCCTGCTAAAAATGATACCTCACTTGTGTAGGTAGGCCTAGCGCCCGTGACAGGAAATGCCCCAAAGCGCAACATGGACACATCCAATTTTTTGAAAGAAAACAGAGGTGTTTTTTGCAAAGTGCCTACCTGTAGATTTTGGCCTCTAGCTCAGCCGGCAACTAGGGAAACCTACAAAACCTGTGCATTTCTGAAAACTACAGTCCTAGGGGAATCCAAGATGGGGTGACTTGTAGGGCTCTGACCAGGTTCTGTTACCCAGAATCCTTTGCAAACCTCAAAATTTGGCTAAAAAAACACATGTTCCCCACATTTCTGTGGTAGAAAGTACTGGAATCTGAGAGGAGCCACAAATTTCCTTCCACCCAGCGTTCCCCCAAGTCTCCCGATAAAAATGATACCTCACTTGTGTGGGTAGGCCTAGCGCCCGCGACAGGAAATGCCCCAAAGCACAACGTGGACACATCCCATTTTTTTAAAAAGAAAACAGAGGTGTTTTTTGCAAAGTGCCTACCTGTAGATTTCGGCATCTAGCTCAGCCGGCACCTAGGGAAACCTACCAAACCTGTGCATTTCTGAAAACTAGAGACCTAGGGGAATCCAATATGGGGTGAATTGTGGGGCTCTGACTAGGTTCTGTTACCCAGAATCCTTTGCAAACCTCAAAATGTGGCTAAAAAAACACATGTTCCTCACATTTCTGTGGTAGAAAGTTCTGTAATCTGAGAGGAGCCACAAATTTCCTTCCACCCAGCGTTCCCCCAAGTCTCCTGCTAAAAATGATACCTCACTTGTGTAGGTAGGCCTAGCGCCCGTGACAGGAAATGCCCCAAAGTGCAACATGGACACATCCAATTTTTTGAAAGAAAACAGAGGTGTTTTTTGCAAAGTGCCTACCTGTAGATTTTGGCCTCTAGCTCAGCCGGCAACTAGGGAAACCTACCAAACCTGTGCATTTCTGAAAACTAGAGTCCTAGGGGAATCCAAGATGGGGTGACTTGTAGGGCTCTGACCAGGTTCTGTTACCCAGAATCCTTTGCAAACCTCAAAATTTGGCTAAAAAAACACATGTTCCCCACATTTCTGTGGTAGAAAGTACTGGAATCTGAGAGGAGCCACGAATTTCCTTCCACCCAGCGTTCCCCCAAGTCTCCCGATAAAAATGATACCTCACTTGTGTAGGTAGGCCTAGCGCCCGCGACAGGAAAAGCCCCAAAGCGCAACGTGGACACATCCAATTTTTTGAAAGAAACAAAGTGCCTACCTGTAGATTTTGGCCTCTAGCTCAGCCGGCACCTAGGGAAACCTACCAAACCTGTGCATATCTGAAAACTAGAGACCTAGGGGAATCCAAGATGGGGTGACTTGTGCGGCTCGGACCAGGTTCTGTTACCCAGAATCCTTTGCAAACCTCAAAATTTGGCTAAAAAAACACATGTTCCTCACATTTCTGTGGTAGAAAGTTCTGGAATCTGAGAGGAGCCACAAATTTCCTTCCACCCAGCGTTCCCCCAAGTCTCCCGATAAAAATGATACCTCACTTGTGTGGGTAGGCCTAGCGCCCGCGACAGGAAATGCCCCAAAGCACAACGTGGACACATCCAATTTTTTTAAAGAAAACAGAGGTGTTTTTTGCAAAGTGCCTACCTGTAGATTTTGGCCTCTAGCTCAGCCGGCACCTAGGGAAACCTACCAAACCTGTGCATATCTGAAAACTAGAGACCTAGGGGAATCCAAGATGGGGAGACTTGTGGGGCTCTGACCAGGTTCTGTTACCCAGAATCCTTTTCAAACCTCAAAATTTGGCTAAAAAAACACATGTTCCTCACATTTCTGTGGTAGAAAGTTCTGTAATCTGAGAGGAGCCACAAATTTCCTTCCACCCAGCGTTCCCCCAAGTCTCCTGCTAAAAATGATACCTCACTTGTGTAGGTAGGCCTAGCGCCCGTGACAGGAAATGCCCCAAAGCGCAACATGGACACATCCAATTTTTTGAAAGAAAACAGAGGTGTTTTTTGCAAAGTGCCTACCTGTAGATTTTGGCCTCTAGCTCAGCCGGCAACTAGGGAAACCTACCAACCCTGTGCATTTTTGAAAACTAGAGACCTAGGGGAATCCACGATAGGGTGACTTGTGGGGCTCTGACCAGGTTCTGTTACCCAGAATCCTTTGCAAACCTCAAAATGTGGCTAAAAAAACACATGTTCCTCACATTTCTGTGGTAGAAAGTTCTGGAATCTGAGAGGAGCCACAAATTTCCTTCCACCCAGCGTTCCCCCAAATCTCCCGATAAAAATGATACCTCACTTGTGTGGGTAGGCCTAGCGCCCGCGACAGGAAATGCCCCAAAGCACAACGTGGACACATCCAATTTTTTGTAAGAAAACAGAGGTGTTTTTTGCAAAGTGCCTACATGTAGTTTTTGGCCTCTAGCTCAGCTGACACCTGGGGAAACATACCAAAACATGTGCATATCTGAAAACTAGAGACCTAGGGGAATCCAAGATGGGGTGACTTGTGGGGCTCGGACCAGGTTCTGTTACCCAGAATCCTTTGCAAACCTCAAAATTTGGCTAAAAAAACACATGTTCCTCACATTTCTGTGGTAGAAAGTTCTGTAATCTGAGAGGAGCCACAAATTTCCTTCCACCCAGCGTTCCCCCAAGTCTCCTGCTAAAAATGATACCTCACTTGTGTGGGTAGGCCTAGCGCCCGCGACAGGAAATGCCCCAAAGCACAACGTGGACACATCCCATTTTTTTAAAAAGGAAACAGAGGTGTTTTTTGCAAAGTGCCTACCTGTAGATATCGGCATCTAGCTCAGCCGGCACCTAGGGAAACCTACCAAACCTGTGCATTTCTGAAAACTAGAGACCTAGGGGAATCCAATATGGGGTGAATTGTGGGGCTCGGACCAGGTTCTATTACCCAGAATCCTTTGCAAACCTCAAAATGTGGCTAAAAAAACACATGTTCCTCACATTTCTGTGGCAGAAAGTTCTGGAATCTGAGAGGAGCCACAAATTTCCTTCCACCCAGCATTCCCCCAAGTCTGCCGATAAAAATGATACCTCACTTGTGTGGGTAGGCCTAGCGCCCGTGACAGGAAATGCCCCAAAGATCAACGTGGACACATCCAATTTTTTGAAAGAAAACAGAGGTGTTTTTTGCAAAGTGCCTACCTGTAGATTTTGGCCTCTAGCTCAGCCGGCACCTAGGGAAACCTACCAAACCTGTGCATTTCTGAAAACTAGAGACCTAGGGGAATCAAAGATGGGGTGACTTGTGGGGCTCTGACCAGGTTCTGTTACCCAGAATCCTTTGCAAACCTCAAAATTTGGCTAAAAAAACACATGTTCCTCACATTTCTGTGGTAGAAAGTTCTGTAATCTGAGAGGAGCCACAAATTTCCTTCCACCCAGCGTTCCCCCAAGTCTCCTGCTAAAAATGATACCTCACTTGTGTGGGTAGGCCTAGCGCCCGCGACAGGAAATGCCCCAAAGCACAACGTGGACACATCCCATTTTTTTAAAAAGGAAACAGAGGTGTTTTTTGCAAAGTGCCTACCTGTAGATATCGGCATCTAGCTCAGCCGGCACCTAGGGAAACCTACCAAACCTGTGCATTTCTGAAAACTAGAGACCTAGGGGAATCCAATATGGGGTGAATTGTGGGGCTCGGACCAGGTTCTATTACCCAGAATCCTTTGCAAACCTCAAAATGTGGCTAAAAAAACACATGTTCCTCACATTTCTGTGGCAGAAAGTTCTGGAATCTGAGAGGAGCCACAAATTTCCTTCCACCCAGCATTCCCCCAAGTCTGCCGATAAAAATGATACCTCACTTGTGTGGGTAGGCCTAGCGCCCGTGACAGGAAATGCCCCAAAGATCAACGTGGACACATCCAATTTTTTGAAAGAAAACAGAGGTGTTTTTTGCAAAGTGCCTACCTGTAGATTTTGGCCTCTAGCTCAGCCGGCACCTAGGGAAACCTACCAAACCTGTGCATTTCTGAAAACTAGAGACCTAGGGGAATCAAAGATGGGGTGACTTGTGGGGCTCTGACCAGGTTCTGTTACCCAGAATCCTTTGCAAACCTCAAAATTTGGCTAAAAAAACACATGTTCCTCACATTTCTGTGGTAGAAAGTTCTGTAATCTGAGAGGAGCCACAAATTTCCTTCCACCCAGCGTTCCCCCAAGTCTCCTGCTAAAAATGATACCTCACTTGTGTAGGTAGGCCTAGCGCCCGTGACAGGAAATGCCCCAAAGCGCAACATGGACTCATCCAATTTTTTTAAAGAAAACAGAGGTGTTTTTTGCAAACTGCCTACCTGTAGATTTTGGCCTCTAGCTCAGCCGGCAACTAGGGAAACCTACCAAACCTGTGCATTTCTGAAAACTAGAGTCCTAGGGGAATCCAAGATGGGGTGACTTGTAGGGCTCTGACCAGGTTCTGTTACCCAGAATCCTTTGCAAACCTCAAAATTTGGCTAAAAAACACATGTTCCCCACATTTCTGTGGTAGAAAGTACTGGAATCTGAGAGGAGCCACAAATTTCCTTCCACCCAGCGTTCCCCCAAGTCTCCCGATAAAAATGATACCTCACTTGTGTAGGTAGGCCTAGCGCCCGCGACAGGAAAAGCCCCAAAGCGCAACGTGGACACATCCAATTTTTTTAAAGAAACAAAGTGCCTAACTGTAGATTTTGGCCTCTAGCTCAGCCGGCACCTAGGGAAACCTACCAAACCTGTGCATATCAGAAAACTAGAGACCTAGGGGAATCCAAGATGGGGTGACTTGTGGGGCTCGGACCAGGTTCTGTTACCCAGAATCCTTTGCAAACCTCAAAATTTGGCTAAAAAAACACATGTTCCTCACATTTCTGTGGTAGAAAGTTCTGGAATCTGAGAGGAGCCACAAATTTCCTTCTACCCAGCGTTCCCCCAAATCTCCCGATAAAAATGATACCTCACTTGTGTGGGTAGGCCTAGCGCCCGCGACAGGAAATGCCCCAAAGCACAACGTGGACACATCCAATTTTTTGTAAGAAAACAGAGGTGTTTTTTGCAAAGTGCCTACATGTAGTTTTTGGCCTCTAGCTCAGCTGACACCTGGGGAAACATACCAAAACATGTGCATATCTGAAAACTAGAGACCTAGGGGAATCCAAGATGGGGTGACTTGTGGGGCTCGGACCAGGTTCTGTTACCCAGAATCCTTTGCAAACCTCAAAATTTGGCTAAAAAAACACATGTTCCTCACATTTCTGTGGTAGAAAGTTCTGTAATCTGAGAGGAGCCACAAATTTCCTTCCACCCAGCGTTCCCCCAAGTCTCCCGATAAAAATGATACCTCACTTGTGTGGGTAGGCCTAGCGCCCGCGACTGGAAATGCCCCAAAGCACAACGTGGACACATCCAATTTTTTGAAAGAAAACAGAGGTGTTTTTTGCAAAGTACCTACCTGTAGATTTTGGCCTCTAGCTCAGCCGGCACCTAGGGAAACCTACCAAACCTGTGCATATCTGAAAACTAGAGACCTAGGGGAATCCAAGATGGGGTGACTTGTGGGGCTCGGACCAGGTTCTGTTACCCAGAATCCTTTGCAAACCTCAAAATTTGGCTAAAAAACACATGTTCCTCACATTTCTGTGGTAGAAAGTTCTGGAATCTGAGAAGAGCCACAAATCTCCTTCCACCCAGCATTCCCCCAAGTCTCCCGATAAAAATGATACCTCACTTGTGTGGGTAGGCCTAGCGCCCGCGACTGGAAATGCCCCAAAGCACAACGTGGACACATCCAATTTTTTGAAAGAAAACAGAGGTGTTTTTTGCAAAGTGCCTACCTGTAGATTTTGGCCTCTAGCTCAGCTGGCACCTAGGGAAACCTACCAAACCTGTGCATATCTGAAAACTAGAGACCTAGGGGAATCCAAGATGGGGTGACTTGTGGGGCTCAGACCAGGTTCTGTTACCCAGAATCCTTTGCAAACCTCAAAATGTGGCTATAAAAACACATGTTCCTCACATTTTTGTGGTAGAAAGTTCTGGAATCTGAGAGGAGCCACAAATTTCCTTCCACTCAGCGTTCCCCCAAGTCTCCCAATAAAAATGATACCTCACTTGTGTAGGTAGGCCTAGCGCCCGCGACAGGGAAATGCCCCAAAGCGCAAGGTGGACACATCCCATTTTTTGAAAGAAAACAGAGGTGTTTTTTGCAAAGTGCCTACCTGTAGATTTCGGCATCTAGCTCAGCTGGCATCTAGGGAAACCTACCAAACCTATGCATTTCTGAAAACTAGAGTCCTAGGGGAATCCAAGATGGGGTGACTTGTAGGGCTCTGACCAGGTTCTGCTACCCGGAATCCTTTGCAAACCTCAAAATTTGGCTAAAAAAACACATGTTCCCCACATTTCTGTGGTAGAAAGTACTGGAATCTGAGAG
This sequence comes from Pleurodeles waltl, assembly GCF_031143425.1. Taxonomy (NCBI): domain Eukaryota; kingdom Metazoa; phylum Chordata; class Amphibia; order Caudata; family Salamandridae; genus Pleurodeles; species Pleurodeles waltl. Next base: position 838,545,963 of record NC_090437.1, read on the forward strand.
GAGCCACAAATTTCCTTCCACCCAGCGTTCCCCCAAGTCTCCTGATAAAAATGATACCTCACTTGTGTAGGTAGGCCTAGCGCCCGCGACAGGAAAAGCCCCAAAGCGCAACGTGGACACATCCAATTTTTTGAAAGAAACAAAGTGCCTACCTGTAGATTTTGGCCTCTAGCTCAGCCGGCACCTAGGGAAACCTACCAAACCTGTGCATATCTGAAAACTAGAGACCTAGGGGAATCCAAGATGGGGTGACTTGTGGGGCTCGGACCAGGTTCTGTTACCCAGAATCCTTTGCAAACCTCAAAATTTGGCTAAAAAAACACATGTTCCTCACATTTCTGTGGTAGAAAGTTCTGGAATCTGAGAGGAGCCACAAATTTCCTTCCACCCAGCGTTCCCCCAAGTCTCCCGATAAAAATGATACCTCACTTGTGTGGGTAGGCCTAGCGCCCGCGACAGGAAATGCCCCAAAGCACAACGTGGACACATCCAATTTTTTGAAAGAAAACAGAGGTGTTTTTTGCAAAGTGCCTACATGTAGTTTTTGGCCTCTAGCTCAGCCGGCACCTAGGGAAACCTACCAAACCTGTGCATATCTGAAAACTAGAGACCTAGGGGAATCCAAGATGGGGTGACTTGTGGGGCTCGGACCAGGTTCTGTTACCCAGAATCCTTTGCAAACCTCATAAATTTGGCTAAAAAAACACATGTTCCTCACATTTCTGTGGTAGAAAGTTCTGTAATCTGAGAAGAGCCACAAATTTCCTTCCACCCAGCATTCCCCCAAGTCTCCCGATAAAAATGATACCTCACTTGTGTGGGTAGGCCTAGCGCCCGCGACTGGAAATGCCCCAAAGCACAACGTGGACACATCCAATTTTTTGAAAGAAAACAGAGGTGTTTTTTGCAAAGTGCCTACCTGTAGATTTTGGCCTCTAGCTCAGCTGGCACCTAGGGAAACCTACCAAACCTGTGCATATCTGAAAACTAGAGACCTAGGGGAATCCAAGATGGGGTGACTTGTGGGGCTCAGACCAGGTTCTGTTACCCAGAATCCTTTGCAAACCTCAAAATGTGGCTATAAAAACACATGTTCCTCACATTTTTGTGGTAGAAAGTTCTGGAATCTGAGAGGAGCCACAAATTTCCTTCCACTCAGCGTTCCCCCAAGTCTCCCAATAAAAATGATACCTCACTTGTGTAGGTAGGCCTAGCGCCCGCGACAGGGAAATGCCCCAAAGCGCAAGGTGGACACATCCCATTTTTTGAAAGAAAACAGAGGTGTTTTTTGCAAAGTGCCTACCTGTAGATTTCGGCATCTAGCTCAGCTGGCATCTAGGGAAACCTACCAAACCTATGCATTTCTGAAAACTAGAGTCCTAGGGGAATCCAAGATGGGGTGACTTGTAGGGCTCTGACCAGGTTCTGCTACCCGGAATCCTTTGCAAACCTCAAAATTTGGCTAAAAAAACACATGTTCCCCACATTTCTGTGGTAGAAAGTACTGGAATCTGAGAGGAGCCACAAATTTCCTTCCACCCAGCGTTCCCCCAAGTCTCCTGATAAAAATGATACCTCACTTGTGTAGGTAGGCCTAGCGCCCGCGACAGGAAAAGCCCCAAAGCGCAACGTGGACACATCCAATTTTTTGAAAGAAACAAAGTGCCTACCTGTAGATTTTGGCCTCTAGCTCAGCCGGCACCTAGGGAAACCTACCAAACCTGTGCATATCTGAAAACTAGAGACCTAGGGGAATCCAAGATGGGGTGACTTGTGGGGCTCGGACCAGGTTCTGTTACCCAGAATCCTTTGCAAACCTCAAAATTTGGCTAAAAAAACACATGTTCCTCACATTTCTGTGGTAGAAAGTTCTGGAATCTGAGAGGAGCCACAAATTTCCTTCCACCCAGCGTTCCCCCAAATCTCCCGATAAAAATGATACCTCACTTGTGTGGGTAGGCCTAGCGCCCGCGACAGGAAATGCCCCAAAGCACAACGTGGACACATCCAATTTTTTGTAAGAAAACAGAGGTGTTTTTTGCAAAGTGCCTACATGTAGTTTTTGGCCTCTAGCTCAGCTGGCACCTGGGGAAACATACCAAAACATGTGCATATCTGAAAACTAGAGACCTAGGGGAATCCAAGATGGGGTGACTTGTGGGGCTCGGACCAGGTTCTGTTACCCAGAATCCTTTGCAAACCTCATAAATTTGGCTAAAAAAACACATGTTCCTCACATTTCTGTGGTAGAAAGTTCTGTAATCTGAGAGGAGCAACAAATTTCCTTCCACCCAGCGTTCCCCCAAGTCTCCTGCTAAAAATGATACCTCACTTGTGTAGGTAGGCCTAGCGCCCGCGACAGGAAATGCCCCAAAGCACAAGGTGGACACATCCCATTTTTTTAAAAGAAAACAGAGGTGTTTTTTGCAAAGTGCCTACCTGTAGATTTCGGCATCTAGCTCAGCTGGCATCTAGGGAAACCTACCAAACCTGTGCATTTCTGAAAACTAGAGACCTAGGGGAATTCAAGATGGGGTGACTTGTAGGGCTCTGACCAGGTTCTGTTACCCAGAATCCTTTGCAAACCTCACAATTTGGCTAAAAAAACACATGTTCCTCACATTTCTGTGGTAGAAAGTACTGGAATCTGAGAGGACCCACAAATTTCCTTCCACCCAGCGTTCCCCCAAGTCTCCCGATAAAAATGATACCTCACTTGTGTAGGTAGGCCTAGCGCCCGCGACAGGAAATGCCCCAAAGCGCAACGTGGACACATCCAATTTTTTGAAAGAAAACAGAGGTGTTTTTTGCAAAGTGCCTACCTGTAGATTTTGGCCTCTAGCTCAGCCGGCACCTAGAGAAACCTACCAAACCTGTGCATATCTGAAAACTAGAGACCTAGGGGAATCCAAGATGGGGTGACTTGTGGGGCTCGGACCAGGTTCTGTTACCCAGAATCCTTTGCAAACCTCAAAATTTGGCTAAAAAAACACATGTTCCTCACATTTCTGTGGTAGATAGTACTGGAATCTGAGAGGAGCCACAAATTTCCTTCCACCCAGCGTTCCCCCAAGTCTCCCGATAAAAATTAAACCTCACTTGTGTGGGTAGGCCTAGCGCCCGTGACTGGAAATGCCCCAAAGCACAACGTGGACGCATCCAATTTTTTGAAAGAAAACAGAGGTGTTTTTTGCAAAGTGCCTACCTGTAGATTTTGGCCTCTAGCTCAGCCGGCACCTAGGGAAACCTACCAAACCTGTGCATATCTGAAAACTAGAGACCTAGGGGAATCCAAGATGGGGTGACTTGTGGGGCTCGGACCAGGCTCTGTTACCCAGAATCCTTTGCAAACCTCAAAATTTGGCTAAAAAACACATGTTCCTCACATTTCTGTGGTAGAAAGTTCTGGAATCTGAGAGGAGCCACAAATTTCCTTCCACCCAGCGTTCCCCCAAGTCTCCCGATAAAAATTATGCCTCACTTGTGTGGGTAGGCCTAGCGCCCGCGACTGGAAATGCCACAAAGCACAACGTGGACACATCCAATTTTTTGAAAGAAAACAGAGGTGTTTTTTGCAAAGTGCCTACCAGTAGATTTTGGCCTTTAGCTCAGCTGGCACCTAGGGAAACCTACCAAACCTGTGCATATCTGAAAACTAGAGACCTAGGGGAATCCAAGATGGGGTGAATTGTGGGGCCCTGACCAAGTTCTGTTACCCAGAATCCTTTGCAAACCTCAAGATGTGGCTAAAAAAACACATGTTCCTCACATTTCTGTGGCAGAAAGTTCTGGAATCTGAGAGGAGCCACAAATTTCCTTCCACACAGCGTTCCCCCAAGTCTGCCGATAAAAATGATACCTCACTTATGTGGGTAGGCCTAGCGCCCGCGACAGGAAATGCCCCAAAGCGCAACGTGGACACATCCAATTTTTTTAAAGAAAACAGAGGTGTTTTTTTATAAAGTGCCTACCTGTAGATTTTGGCCTCTAGCTCAGCCGGCACCTAGGGAAACCTACCAAACCTGTGCATTTTTGAAAACTAGAGACCTAGGGGAATCCAAGATGGGGTGACTTGTGGGGCTCTGACCAGGTTCTGTTACCCAGAATCCTTTGCAAACCTCAAAATATGTCTAAAAAAAACATGTTCCTCACATTTCTGTGGCAGAAAATTCTGGAATCTGAGAGGAGCCACAAATTCCCTTCCACCCAGCGTTCCCCCAAGTCTCCCGATGAAAATGATACCTCACTTGTGTGGGTAGGTCTAGCGCCCACGAAAGGAAATGGTCCAAAACACAACGTGGACACATCACATTTTTTCATAGAAAACAGTGCCTACCTGTGGATTTTGGCCTGTAGCTCAGCGGGCACCTGGGGAAACCCAGCAAACCAGGACATTTTTGAAAACTAGAAACCCAGGGGAATCCAAGATGGGGTGACTTGCGGGGCTCTGACCAGGTTATGTTACCCAGAATCCTTTGCAAACATCCAAATTTGGACAAAAAAAATACTTTTTCCTCTCATTTCTGTGGCAGAAAGGTCTGGAATCTGAGAGGAGCCACAAATTTCCTTCCACCCAGCGTTTCCCCAAGTCTTCCGATAAAAATGATACCTCACTTGTGTGGGTAGGCCTAGCGCCCGCGACAGGAAATGCCCCAAAGCGCAACGTGGACACATCCAATTTTTTGAAAGAAAACAGAGGTGTTTTTTGCAAAGTGCCTACCTGTAGATTTCGGCCTCTAGCTCAGCCGGCACCTAGGGAAACCTACCAAACCTGTGCATTTCTGAAAACTAGAGACCTAGGGGAATCCAAGATGGGGTGACTTGTGGGGCTCTGACCAGGTTCTGTTACCCAGAATCCTTTGCAAACCTCAAAATGTGGCTAAAAAACACATTCCTCACATTTCTGTGGCAGAAAGTTCTGGAATCTGAGAGGAGCCACAAATTTCCTTCCACCCAGCGTTCCCCCAAGTCTGCCGATACAAATAATACCTCACTTGTGTGGTTAGGCCTAGCGCCCGCGACAGGAAATGCCCCAAAGCGCAACGTGGACACATCCAATTTTTTGAAAGAAAACAGAGGTGTTTTTTGCAAAGTGCCTACCTGTAGATTTTGGCCTCTAGCTCAGCCGGCACCTAGGGAAACCTACCAAACCTGTGCATTTTTGAAAACTAGAGACCTAGGGGAATCCACGATAGGGTGACTTGTGGGGCTCTGACCAGGTTCTGTTACCCAGAATCCTTTGCAAACCTCAAAATGTGGCTAAAAAAACACATGTTCCTCACATTTCTGTGGCAGAAAGTTCTGGAATCTGAGAGGAGCCACAAATTTCCTTCCACCCAGCTTTCCCCCAAGTCTGCCGATAAAAATGACACCTCACTTGTGTGGGTAGGCCTAGCGCCTCCGACATGAAATGCCCCAAAATGCAACGTGGACACATCCAATTTTTTGAAAGAAAACAGAAGTGTTTTTTGCAAAGTGCCTACCTGTAGATTTTGGCCTCTAGCTCAGCCGGCACCTAGGGAAACCTACCAAACCTGTGCATTTTTTAAAACTAGAGACCTAGGGGAATCCAAGATGGGGTGACTTGTGGGGCTCTGACCAGGTTCTGTTACCCAGAATCCTTTGCAAACCTCAAAATTTGGCTAAAAAAACACAAGTTCCTCACAATTCTGTGGCAGAAAATTCTGGAATCTGAGAGGAGCCACAAATTCCCTTCCACCCAGCGTTCCCCCAAGTCTCCCGATAAAAATGATACCTCACTTGTGTGGGTAGGACTAGCGCCCGCGAAAGGAAATGGTCCAAAACACAACGTGGACACATCAAATTTTTTCATAGAAAACAGTGCCTACCTGTGGATTTTGGCCTGTAGCTCAGCCGGCACCTGGGGAAACCTAGCAATCCAGCACATTTTTTAAAACTAGAAACCCAGGGGAATCCAAGATGGGGTGACTTGCGGGGCTCTGACCAGGTTATGTTACCCAGAATCCTTTGCAAACATCAAAATTTCGCCAAAAAAACACTTTTTCCTCTCATTTCGGTGACAGAAAGTTCTGGAATCTGAGAGGAGCCACACATTTCCTTCCACCAAGCGTTCCCCTAAGTCTCTCGATAAAAATGGTACCTCACTTCTGTGGGTAGGCCTAGCGCCTGCGACAGGAAATGCCCCAAAGCGCAACGTGGACACATCCAATTTTTTGAAAGAAAACAGAGGTGTTTTTTGCAAAGTGCCTACCTGTAGATTTTGGCCTCTAGCTCAGCCGGCACCTAGGGAAACCTACCAAACCTGTGCATTTTTGAAAACTAGAGACCTAGGGGAATCCACGATGGGGTGACTTGTGGGGCTCTGACCAGGTTCTGTTACCCAGAATCCTTTGCAAACCTCAAAATGTGGCTAAAAAAACACATGTTCCTCACATTTCTGTGGCAGAAAGTTCTGGAATCTGAGAGGAGCCACAAATTTCCTTCCACCCAGCGTTCCCCCAAGTCTGCTGATACAAATAATACCTCACTTGTGTGGTTAGGCCTAGCGCCCGCGACAGGAAATGCCCCAAAGCGCAACGTGGACACATCCAATTTTTTGAAAGAAAACAGAGGTGTTTTTTGCAAAGTGCCTACCTGTAGATTTTGGCCTCTAGCTCAGCCGGCACCTAGGGAAACCTACCAAACCTGTGCATTTTTGAAAACTAGAGACCTAGGGGAATCCACGATGGGGTGACTTGTGGGGCTCTGACCAGGTTCTGTTACCCAGAATCCTTTGCAAACCTCAAAATGTGGCTAAAAAAACACATGTTCCTCACATTTCTGTGGCAGAAAGTTCTGGAATCTGAGAGGAGCCACAAATTTCCTTCCACCCAGCTTTCCCCCAAGTCTGCCGATAAAAATGACACCTCACTTGTGTGGGTAGGCCTAGCGCCTCCGACATGAAATGCCCCAAAATGCAACGTGGACACATCCAATTTTTTGAAAGAAAACAGAAGTGTTTTTTGCAAAGTGCCTACCTGTAGATTTTGGCCTCTAGCTCAGCCGGCACCTAGGGAAACCTACCAAACATGTGCATTTTTTAAAACTAGAGACCTAGGGGAATCCAAGATGGGGTGACTTGTGGGGCTCTGACTAGGTTCTGTTACCCAGAATCCTTTGCAAACCTCAAAATTTGGCTAAAAAAACACAAGTTCCTCACAATTCTGTGGCAGAAAGTTCTGGAATCTGAGAGGAGCCACAAATTCCCTTCCACCCAGCGTTCCCCCAAGTCTCCCGATAAAAATGATACCTCACTTGTGTTGGTAGGACTAGCGCCCGCAAAAGGAAATGGCCCAAAACACAACGTGGACACATCAAATTTTTTCATAGAAAACAGTGCCTACCTGTGGATTTTGGCCTGTAGCTCAGCCGGCACCTGGGGAAACCTAGCAATCCAGCACATTTTTTAAAACTAGAAACCCAGGGGAATCCAAGATGGGGTGACTTGCGGGGCTCTGACCAGGTTATGTTACCCAAAATCCTTTGCAAACATCAAAATTTCGCCAAAAAAACACTTTTTCCTCTCATTTCGGTGACAGAAAGTTCTGGAATCTGAGAGGAGCCACACATTTCCTTCCACCAAGCGTTCCCCTAAGTCTCTCGATAAAAATGGTACCTCACTTCTGTGGGTAGGCCTAGCGCCTGCGACAGGAAATGCCCCAAAGCGCAACGTGGACACATCCAATTTTTTGAAAGAAAACAGAGGTGTTTTTTGCAAAGTGCCTACCTGTAGATTTTGGCCTCTAGCTCAGCCGGCACCTAGGGAAACCTACCAAACCTGTGCATTTTTTAAAACTAGAGACCTAGGGGAATCCAAGATGGGGTGACTTTTGGGGCTCTGACCAGGTTCTGTTACCCAGAATCCTTTGCAAACCTCAAAATATGGCTAAAAAAACACATGTTCCTCACATTTCTGTGGCAGAAAGTTCTGGAATCTGAGAGGAGCCACAAATTCCCTTCCACCCAGCGTTCCCCCAAGTCTCCCGATAAAAATGATACCTCACTTGTGTGGGTAGGACTAGCGCCCGCGAAAGGAAATGGCCCAAAACACAACGTGGACACATCACATTTTTTCATAGAAAACAGTGCCTACCTGTGGATTTTGGCCTGTAGCTCAGCCGGCACCTGGGGAAACCTAGCAATCCAGCGCATTTTTGAAAACTAGAAACCCAGGGGAATCCAGGATGGGGTGACTTGCGGGGCTCTGACCAGGTTATGTTACCCAGAATCCTTTGCAAACATCAAAATTTGGCCAAAAAAACACTTTTTCCTCTCATTTCGGTGACAGAAAGTTCTGGAATCTGAGAGGAGCCACACATTTCCTTCCACCAAGCGTTCCCCTAAGTCTCTCGATAAAAATGGTACCTCACTTCTGTGGGTAGGCCTAGCGCCCACGAAAGGAAATGGCCCAAAACACAACGTGGACACAACATATTTTTTCACAGAAAACAGAGGTGTTTTTTGCAAAGTGGCTACCTTTGGATTTTGGCCTCTAGCTCAGCCGGCCCGGGGGGGCAGAAATGCCCTAAAATAAATTTGAACCCCCCTGCCCGGGAGCGACCCTTGCCTACGGGGTCGCTCGCCCTGCGTGACATTGGCGCCAAAAAACAAATCCCCGGTGCCTAGTGGTTTCTGCCCCCTTGGGGGCAGATTGACCTAAAATCGACCAATCTGCCCCCAAGGGGGGCAGAAATGGTCTAAATACAATTTGCCCCCCCATGGGAGCGACCCTTGCCTGATGGGTCGCTCCCCATCTCTAAAAAATCAAACAAACAAAAAAACACAAAAAAGTTGCCCTGGCGCCTAGGGGGGGCAGAAATGCCCTAAAATAAATTTGCCCTCCCAAATCCCCCCCCACCCGGAGCGACCCTTGCCTACGGGGTAGCTCCCCCTGCGTGACATTGGCGCCAAATAAACAAATCCCCGGTGCTGAGTGGTTTCTGCCCTCTTGGGGGCAGATTGACCTAAAATCGACCAATCTGCCCCCAAGGGGGGCAGAAATGGCCTAAATACATTTTCCCCCCCAGAGGAGCGACCCTTACCTGATGGGTCGCTCCCCATCTCTAAAAAAACAAACAAACAAACAAAAAAAAACACAAAAAAAATGTTCCCTAGCGCCTAGAGGTTTCTGCCCCCAGGGGGGTCAGAAATGGCCTAAAATAATCCCCCCCGCCCCAGGGAGCAACCCTTGCCTAAGTGGTCGCTCCCCTTGCGTGAAATTCACGCAAAGAAAAAACTCCCTGGTGTCTAGTGGTTTCTGCCCCCCTTGGGGGCATATTGGCCTCATCAAAATAGGCCAATCTGCACCCAAGGGGGCAGAAATGGCCTAATTGTAATTTGCCCCCCTAGGGGAGCGACCCTTGCCTAAGGGGTCGCTCCCCACCTAAAAAAAAAAAAAAAAAAAAAAAAATGATCCCTGGTGCCTAGAGGTTTCTGTCCCCCCCCCCCCCCAGGGGCAGAAAAGGCCTTCCTGAAAAATGCCCCCCCCCCGGGAGCGACCCTTGTCCAAGGGGTCGCTCCCTTATGTCACTTTCTAGAAGAAAAAAAAAAATCCTGGTGTCTAGTGGGGTTTCAAAAGCCGGATTGCAAGCAATCCGGCTTTTGAAACCCTGAGAGAGACTTCAAATACATTTCCTTCCCTTTGAAGCCCCTCCGGGCCTCCCCCAGTGATTGAAAGAGAAATGCTTTGCATTTCTCTTTCAATCGCGCTGGAAGCTCTGCTTCCAGCGCGATGGGGGAGGCCCCTGTGACAAATCAGCGCGTGCTCGCGCGCTGACGTCACAGGGGGGTGGGGGGTCGGGTGTGGAAGGGGAAGGTCTTCCCCTTCCATCCCCACCTTGGGGGGTGCACAGGGGGGCGCCCTAGTGCTCCCCCAAGTTCCCGTGTGCCTTGGATGAGGTGACCTCATCCAAGGCACACGGGAACTGTAGCCCTGGACGAGGTCACCTCGTCCAGGGCACAGAACCGGTTAAGGTATGAAATGTTTTCTCCCCCTATACTTTTGTAGTTATTGCTGGCATTTGTTTTAAAGTTTTTATTTATTGTTTTGTAGTAAGACAAACTTTATGTGGATTAGCCATCTTTGCAACATATCACATTGTTACTACTTTACTGTCTAAACATGCCAGCCGTATCAGAGGCTGCAAACAAGAGTATAATCGGGTGAGTTTCACAGTAGTAAAATAGACGAAAATTAAGAATAGAAAAAAATAACTAAATTTTAAAATCACCCTCACCTCACATAGCCAATGTACACTGGCATGTGAGAATATGAATAATGGTTATTGGTCCTACCCTTCGTGGGCAATGATTTAGAACATCAACATTTGCACCCACACCATACGTAGGTTTAAGACACATAGGAGGTCATTACAACACTGGCGGTTGGTGATAAACTGGCAGTAATACCGCCCAATTATGACCATGGCGGAAACAGCTCAGACAGACAGCCACTTTAACACACCGACCGCCAGGGCGGAAACAACAGGCAGCACGGCGGTAACTGCCTACAGCCAGACGGAAGACAATGTTCCGCCCACTGTATTAAGACAGTCCATTCAGCCACCTTTTCTGGGGCGATACCAATGACATCAAAACCCTAGTGGAAACAGAGCCCAGAAGTGAAAGGACACACCTGTGGAGACTCAGGGAAGAATCACGCCGCCATGGAGCCCGAGCTGCATGTCTTCCCCACGCCCTTCTACGTGCTGCTCCAATACGAACACCAATGACAGTGAAGACGACCAAGGTGAGTACAGCCGCCTAGCACACAGGGGAGGGGGGAGAAAAAGAGAGTGACACACATATGCAACACCACCACCCCCCAACACCATCCACACAAGCAGATGCAGTAACATCACATATTTACCCCGTACCCCCCAGGAATAATTCAAGGACAACTCCAATAGATTAAAAAGAGTGTAATAAGATAAAATAGTAGCAATACGTGCATCCAAATCAAGTATATACATATTTTAAAATGTAGGGACACTGCCCAGTCCTCTATGTTCGTGGGCCACAGGGCCACATTACAAAGTCCAAAGCCGCACTTCACTCCTGCAACAACACTGAGAGAACACTGCAGGGGCATCACGTCGAAAATAAGCAGGCCCCTCAGGGGGACATGGAACGGGGGCACCTCAGCCGGAAGATGGTAGAATGCCACTGGTCCTGGAGGGGGCAACATGGCCTGTGCTTGGTCCTGAGGAGTGCAAGGCCACAGTCTCCCAAGTCGGTGTCTTTACCACTGGTTCTGGAGGGGGCATTGTGCACTGTGATCTTCATCCTGGGGAGGATGGGTTGAGTGGATGTTATCTCCACTGGTTCTGGAGGGGGCATCCTGCCCAGTGATCTTCATCCTGGGGAGGATGGGGTGAGTAGATCTCAGCTCCACTGGTTCTGTAGGGGGCATCGTGCCCAGTGTGCTTCATCCTGGGGAGGATGGGATGAGTGGATGTCATTTCCACTGGTTCTGGAGGGGGCATCGTGCCCAGTGATCTTCATCCTGGGGAGGATGGGTTGAGTGGATGCCATCTCCACTGGTTCTGGAGGGGGCATCGTGCCCTGTGTTGTAAATCTTGGGGAGAGCAAGGTCACTGTCTCTCAGCTAGGTGTCATACCCAGTGGATTTGCAGGATGCAGGCTGCACAACAGCCCATGGATGCAGGTCTACAGAATGTCTTCCAGGGGTGATAGCTGTTCAATGGTGGCAGTGATGCTGCTGCTGCTGGTGGGGGGAGGCTGCAGCCCATCCCCTGCAGCTTCGGACGGCTGCCCACTGCTGCTGGTGGTGATGCTGGTGGTGGTGGGGGGAGGCTCCAGCCCATCCCCTGCAGCCTCGGATGGCTGCCCACTGGTGCTGGTGGTGGTGGGAGGAAGCTACAGCCCATCCCCTGTAGCCTCGAACGGCTGCGCACTAGTGCTGCTGCTGGTGCTGGGGGAAGCTCCAGCCCATCCCCTACAGCCTCGGATGTCTGCCCACTGCTGCTGGTGGCAGTGCTGGTGGTGGTGGGGGGGATCCAGCCCATCCCCTGCAGCCTCTGACGGCTGCATCAACATGGTTGGTGGAGGGGTCTCTGACTGAGTCCCAGCACCAGGCCCCTTGTCCTTACTGCCTGTTGGTGCAGGCCCCTTGCCCGTCCTTCCGGCAGTTGGGGGCTGGCTCCTTGCCCTTCCTTCCTGCAACTGGGGCTGGCTCCTTGGCCTTTCTTCCTGAAGCTGGGGCTCGCTCCTTGCACTTCCTTCCTGCAGCACCTGGGGCTGGCTCCTTGGCCTTCCTTCCTGCTGCACCTGGGGCTGACTCCTTGCCCTTCCTTCCTGAAGCATCTGGGGCAGGCGCCCTTCCCATCTGGCTGGCTGGTGGCCGGGATCCTTTCACCACCTGGAGTTGCTGGTGACACTACTGTGCCCGTGGACTGGGTGGCTGAGGTGCTTGCCTGGGTTTTGACCACCCTATCCTGACGTGAAGGATGAGGGGGAGGGGTAGGGAAGAGGTCAATGGTAGAGAGGAAAAGTGTCTTTGGGACATTGTGGCGGGAAGAGGGAGACGGTTTGGGAGTGGAGGAAGAGGGAGTCGTTTTAGGAAGTGTCAGTCTGCTGTGTTTGGGTGCAGGTGCATGGTCTGGATGTTGTTGTGCGGTGGATGGCCGTTGGGTGTACTTTGGGAGTTTGTGTACTTTGGGAGGAGGGGGCACAGTCACAATGGGAGAGGACACAGTGGACGTGTGCATGGATGTGGGGGTGGTGACTGCCAGTGACGAGTGTGTTCTGATAGGTGTGCTGTGATGGGGGTAGTGGATGAGGATGTAATGCATACAGGTGTAAGTGTAGACACAAATGGGAGGAAGGTGGACAATGAGGAGGAGGGTGACACAGTGGAGGCAGTGGATGTTGGTATGTCTGCCTCTGGATGTTGTTTGTGTGAGTGCCTGTGGGATGAAGTGTGGTGCTTGTGTTTGCCTTATCCACTCTTGTGTGTTGTCCCATGTGCATGCTCATCTGCCTGTGTGCTTGGGATAGGTTGGAGTTGAGGAGAATGGGATTGGGTACAGGAAGTTGGAGGGGGGAGGGTGGAAACAGGGGCAATGGCTGCCATCAGAGAGGAGGCCAGAGCCTGGATTCATCTCTGTTGGCCTGCCAAGCGAGTGTGAATGCCCTCCAGAAATGCATTGGACTGTTGCATTTGGGCTGCCAGACCCTGGATGGCATTCACAATGGTTGACTGCCCAACACAGATGGATCTCAGGAGGTCAAAAGCCTCCTCACTCAAGGCAGCAGGGCTAAATGGGGAAAGGCCTGAGGTGCCTGGGGCGAAGGAAATGCCCACCCTCCTGGATAAGTTGGCATGGGAAAATCGCTGAGGGGCTGCTGGGAGGGCAGTGCTGGTATGGGGGGGTGGAGGCTGTACTTGTAGGTGCAGTGGGCACAGAGGTGTCTGCCACCACCAGGGAGCTTCATCGGAGGAGGTATCCATGTCCGAACTGCCCCCTCCAGTCTCCGCTGTGGTGCTCCTCTCACCCTCTGTCCCACTGGTGCCTTCACAGTCAGTGGACTCGGCCTCCTGAGTCCTGTGGGATGCAGCTCCCTCCATCGCTGGTGCCTTTGCTCTTCCGCCAGATGATGCTAATGCATGTAAGGTCCGGGTGACAAAACTAAAAGGGGGAACAGACAAAGGATACACTTGGTCAATTGCACAACCCTCATCATCGTTGGCATACACAACACACTCACACACAGGGAACAGCCCTATACACTAGGCAATGCACTACCAGTTACAATGCTATTCACCAGTCCATGGGCAGGGACACATACCGCCAAATGCAGCATACCTGAGACCCACACACCCCTGCCCAGTAGTGGAAGCATTCTAGCTAGGTTGGAGGAATTTCACATTGGAACCCTGCCCAACATGGGACCTACTCTGCAATGTCAGGCCTGGCCTAGGGGCACCCACAGGCCCACATCCCCCACACAGATACCACCCCACCAGGTGAAAGTAGAAATGAAGGGCACTGTATTCATCCCCTTGTTGATGCTGTGATGCCCCCTAGTGCCCATCCAGCTCCGGATAGGCCGCCACCATTATGCGGGCCATCAGGGGGGTCAGGGTTCAACAGGCACCCCTTCCTCGTTGGGAGGCCATCCCCAGCTGGGCCTCCATGGTCTTCCGTGCCCAGCGTCTCAGGTCCTCCTATCATTTTCGACAGTGGGTGCTCCGGCTGCCGTAGACCCCCAGGGTCCGCACGTCCTTGGCAATGCACGCCATATACCCTTCTTTTGATGGCCGCTGACCTGCAGAGAAAATGCACACAGGTAAAGGTATGAGTCAGACCGTCCTGCCTGTTACACTCATGGCCCACCATGCTCCTTCCCATCCCTATTAGCACGGACATGGCCCAGCATATATGTTACACGCTGCCCAGGGCCCATCCACCAACACCCCCTACACGAGGCCTTCACACACAGCACTCCATGCATTCATGCCCCATGCATCGTGCTCACAGTGTACTCACCTATTGGTCTGGAGGCCCATACAGCAGTCGGTACTTGGGTAGGACCCCATCCACTAATCGCTCCATCTCTGCCGAGGTGAAGGCAGGGGCCCTTTCTAGAGTCACATGCGCCATGATAGATTCCAGACACAGGCCACAGCAGCACATGCAGTGTAGGTCCTCTCCTGTTGAAGGTCAGGTAGCAAGTGAGTGAACAGATAGAAAATGGCAGTCACGTCTGCGGCGGTGCGTACCGTCACCGGCGGCGTAGATCACCATTGGCCACTGTACCCCAAGGGCCCAATGATAACCAGTTGGGATTTGCACAGCGTTTCACGACCGCCTCCCTCAACGGTGCACAATGTCAGCGAAATTACCTCATTTCCACCTGCCCCTCCATACTGGACAGGCGGACGCCATTTCAGGGGGGGGTGGAGGCCATGGATCCTAACTGCGTCACAGTTCACAATTTCACATTCTGGACATATGTCATCCAAAATATTGTAACAATCACAATATGGATTGAACTGAAGTGGTTAGAATGTACCGATAATGACCAGCTGCTCGCTATTTTACCCCATAGATTGCAACCGCTGTGGATGAATAGGAGATGGAGACATCCCCTGTGTACAGAACCCTTGTGGACTTAGCAACAATGGAGGACAGGCATATTATCCTCACCTATAGACTTGACGGCCATAATCACAGATCTGTGTGCCGAATTGGAGCCTGACCTGATATCTGCTATCCGTCACCCCACTGGGATCCCCCCTCTTGTGCAAGTTCTATCAGTGCTCTATATTTTGGCAACAGGTTCTTTCCAAGTGACAGTGGGCTTGGCAGAAGGAATGTCACAGCCAATGTTCTCAATAGTGCTGACCAGAGTGTTGTTTGCCCTGATTAAAGACATGTGCATCTACATTGCTTTCCCCCAAGTGGAGGATTTGGCCACAGTGAAGACTGACTTCTATGCAATGGGACATATCCCCAACATCATTGGAGCGATTGATGGGACACATATTGCATTTGTCTCCCCCCCCCCGGCAAAATGAACAGGTCTTCAGAAATCATAAAAACTATCACTCTATAAATGTGCAGATGGTGTGTTTGGCGGACCAGTACATCTCCCATGTCAATACTAAGTATCCAGACTCGGTGCATGATGCTTTTATCCTGAGAAACAGCAGCATCCCAAATGTGATGGCCCAACTCCAGATTCACAGGGTGTGTTTAATAGGTGAGCCCTGGTTCCCACACAGTGGATGTTGGTGTATCTGTATGGTGTGGGTCATATCGCATAGTGTGTGACTAACAGTTGTCACTCGATATTTGCAGGTGACTCTGGTTACACCAACCCATCATGGCTACTGAGCCCTGTGAGGAATCCCAGGACAAGGACAGAGGAACGTTATAATGAGGCACATGGGCGAACAAGAAGGATTATTGCACATACATTCAGCCCCCTGAAGGCCAGGTTTCGGTGCCTCCATCTAACAGGTGGATCCCTGTGCTACTTACCGAAGAAGGTCTGCCAGATCATCATGGCATGCTGTATGTTGCACAACCTTGCCTTGAGACACCATGTGCCTTTTCTGAAGAAGGAGGAGGCTGGAGATGGCAGTGTGGCAGCAGTTGACCCTGTGGACAGTGAAGATGAGGAGGCAGAGGATGAGGATGAGGACAACAGAAGCTCAGTCTTTGGTCAATACCTTCAAAGGCACACAGGTAAGACAGTGTTATTTCACTGTTCATTGACAGTTTGATGTGTGACATTGTCACTGTCAGGCTGTGAATTCCTACTTCTATGGCAACTCATTGTACCCATTGGCATCTCTTTTTGCGGATGTTGGTGCACCACTATTGCTCCTGGGGTGTTCACTGCAGTTAAGTACAGGACTTTCCTATGTAAACATTACTGTACAGTTGAATTGCAATTTATGAACCTTGTTAAACAAATACATTTTGAAATTATTTGACATACTCCATACTTGTATTTTTTCTAAGTGTGTGTGTTGCAGTGCTCTGACAAAAAGGGGGAAGTGCAATGGGCTGGGGTGATGATGGAGGAAAGTCAAGGTTAGAGTCCAGTCTATTTGTAGCACAGATGCATTGTCCAAGGGGGCATAGGAAGGGGAGCAATGGCAGCTCAAGGTGGATGGGGTGACAGAGTGGGACACAAGGGTGACATTCAGGAGTCATATTTCCTGGCGGGGGTCTTGGGAATAGTCTCTGGCTTCTGCCTGGATCGCAGGGAACGTTTGCAGGGTGAGAGGGGTGCTGGTGGCCTGTTGGTCCTGTGGCAGGGCCTCCTGTCCACTTGCAGCAGCGGAGGTGGAGGGCTGTTCAGTAGTCTGGCTAGTGTCAGAGGACCGCTGGTGTGCCACTGCCTCCCCTTAAACTGTTGGCCATGTCTGCCAATACACCTGCAATGGAGACCAGGGTGGTGTTAATGGACTTCATGTCCTCCCTGATCCCCAGGTACTGTCCCTCCTGCAGCCGCATGTCCTCCTGCATCTTGTCCAGGATCTGGCCCATTGTGTCCTGGGAATGTTGGTATGATATCAGGATCGCGGTGAGTGCCTCCTGGAGAGTCGGTTCCCTGGGCCTGTCCTCCCCCTGGCACACAGAAGTCCTCCCAGCTTCAATGTTGTCCTGTGCCTCTGTCCCCCTGAACCGTGTGCCCATTGCCACTGACCCCAGGTCCCTGATTGTCCTGTGCTTGTGGTGTGCCCTGGGGCCCCTGTAGTGGTGGACACACTGCTGATTGACGTGTCCTGGGGACAGAAGTATGGGCCCGCTGGGTGGGTGCTGTGGTGTTTCCTGAGGGGGGAGGCTCTGTGGTGGTGTGAGACTATGCTTGGGCAATTGACTGTCCAGAGGTCCCTGATGGGCCAGGTTGGTCATCCAGATACAGGCGACCAGAGCTGCTGTTATCACTGTGGGCCTCTTCTGCTGGGGGAATGGATGTTGCTGGCAGCTCTTCTCCGGTGACATTGGCTGGGGTACCTGTGAAGAAGTAAATGCAGTGTTATTGTTTCTGTGTATGACATATTGTGCATGGGTGGGTTGCCCTCTATGCTTGTTATTGTCCTGGCAGCTTTGCCTTGTATTAGTTGTTATTTGGTGGGCTAGCTGATTGTCTCTGGTGTGCATGTTGTAGTGATAGGTTTTCATGCAGGTCTGTGAGTGGTGTCCATGCATTGGTATGGCATGCAGGGCTTGGCATTGGGATGAGTGGGTTGTGATGGTGGGTTGTGTGGGAGGTGGTAGAGTGATGGGATTGAGTGTAAGGGTGGGGGTATGTGATGGTGACAGTAATAAGGAGTTGACTTACAAGAGTCCAGTCCTCCGGCTACTCTGGCCAGGCCCTCAGGATGCATGATTGCCAAGACTTGCTCCTCCCATGTTGTTAGTTGTGGGGGAGGAGGTGGGGGTTCACCGCTAGTCCTCTGTACAGCTAGCTGGTGTCTTACTGCAATGGAACGCACCTTCCCCTGTAGGTTGTGCAACCTATTCCTGATGTCATCCCTTGATTCTCCGCCATAGCTCCATCTTCCTAGCAATGGATATCTGCTGCGCCTGTGATCTAAATAGCTATGGCTCTACCCAGATGATTTCCTCCACCATGACCCTAAGCTTCTCCTCAGAGAATCTGGGGTGTCGTTATGGTGCCACAAGTGTAGTGTGAGTGATGTGGGTGAGGGCATGTAGGGTGATGTGTTGGGGTGTGTGATGAAAGGTGCGTGGGTGGTGTATAGGTGATGTGGTATGTGGCTCTGGTTGTGTGACTGCTCTTGCTCTCTCTCTTTGCTAGTAAGTATTGGTATTGGTAAAGGTTTGTGGAGAATGTGGGTGGGTGTTTTATAGTAGTGTGGGCAAGTGGGTGTGGTTTGTGTATGGGTGTCAGGTGGAACAAAAGAAGACAACACCAAACAACCTGACAGGATGAGAACAGAGGACCTGGTGCACCAGAAGAGGCCCCAAGACCCATGCTTGCTGCATCAGAGTCCTGACAATCGCCGCTGCGGAGGAGCTGACCACTGGACTGACCTCAAAAGACCCAGAGGACTACCAGGCTTTGCATATAGCCCAAGATCTCCCTCCTGAGTGGTGGCACCACTCAAGAAACCACAGAAACCTAAAAGGAACCTGCAAACCGGTGAGGAACACATCACCGACCAGAAGATATTGCTGCAACCAGAAGTTGTAGCTGGACCTGACAACATGCCAACGGCAGCACAGATGAGGCCTGCAAGTCCACCGACTTTGGTGGCACAGCATCCTCCTGTGGCTGTGCGAATACCCCAGGTATTGGTCACTGCACATCAGACAACCCCAAAAATAGCTCACCCACAGCTGCAACTAGACCAGGAGGAAGCCCCAGTCAAGAGACGTCAGTGACATCCTGGACCTTCCATCAGATTGCCCATTGCATCCTGCAAGGCCTATGGAAAAATACTTACCTCCAGCTACAAAGGGTCCCTTTGCACACAGAATCCAAGACCTTCAAATTGGCCTGTTCCTGGCCACCCTGAGCCTTACATCCTGGGATCTGTTGTGTGCCCCGGGTCACCCACCACTTGTGACCTTAACAGCCCAAGTGGACCCCCAGGCACCATCTTTAAGTCTGCAAACCAGCTCCTTTTCCAAGTGGCCTCTCCAGGTGGCCCTGTGCCAAGAGACTTTCCAATGCTACTCCCACTGGAACCAGGAGCCTCTCGAGGCACTGCAGCTTGCACAGTGTGGCCACTGACTACTCTGGCCACCCTGCAAGAGAAGAGACCGGTAACTCAAATGTTCAGTTTTTTATGCATTTTTAAAAGTGACTGCCTATGGATTTCCTTGGTGCGTAATCATGCACAGAAAGACTAACTTTATTAAAACTTTGAAAAGTCATATCTCAAAAAGTACTTAGCATATCTTAAAGATCTTGGTCTTAAAATGTACATGAAAGTATGAAGTATTTTTATAAAATCTGGTCTTGAGTTCTTCATTGAGTGGTGTGGTATATAATTGGATTTGTAAGTACAGCAAATACTTAGCACATCTCTTGGATTAGCCTAACTGCTCGACCAGCTACCTTAAAAATTGAAGCATTTAGGTGGCCTCATTTCTACCTCTGGAAAACAATGAGTAGTTGCCTGAACCCCCTGCACAGTATGCCTACCTTTGCACTCTACATAGAGGTCCAGCCTCCTACAGCATCCACTTCCATATGTCTGCCATGTAGACTGAATAGGTAGATGCCGCATGTGACTTCCATCCCATTGCTAAATCTCTTTTAGCTACTATCAGAGCCAGATCAGCGAAATGGGAACTGCACTTTAGATTCATGGGTTGTTTCTTCAGGTCAAGGATACTTGTTGCATACTGTCATGTTGTATACTGTCATGTGTAGTGGAATGTACAACATGAGTCATCAGAACTACAAGTCCCACAAAAGAAAGTAAACACCATGGGGCTCAACTACAAGGTAAGTGGCAGAGGGCAGTGCTGCAAGTCACCTTGTTGTGCTGCCCTCTGCCACATGGAAAGAAAATGAATGGGCCGTACCTACATGATAAAGTGCATTACTGTCCTCTTTGCCGGCACTGGCAAACACTGGGGTGCCTACAACCAAAGCAAGCAACCTAGCACCATGTTGCAATGAGGTCTGCATCACAGACAGGATTTTCCCTGTGCAGGAAGGAAAACCTTCCTGCACAAAAACAATCATGTCAGGATTTGTCTTCTTCCTATGTGTACTGCAAAGTGCAGCACACATAGAAAAGAAAGCAAAGAGTAAACATAATTACTTCTTATTATGGCTCCTCTGGTGAGGTGTAAGAGTTTATCACAGTACCTGGTTCACAGATCCTTGTAAATCAAGAAATGCAATAAAACCCATGCATTTTGCATTTGGAAACTAATGGCAGCTTCCATGGTATGCCCTCTGATGTAGAGTAAGGTGATGTTGTGGATCCATCTGAGTTCCCTGCATGGGCACAGGAGAAAGCATAGCTTTTAGCTTGCGGACCTATTGCCCATTTTACTTGATCCCCTATGACCTATTTTCATGCTCTGTTTTATTCTATGTAATTATTTATTTCCTTTTAGCACTGTTTACAGAGGCATGCATTTCTGAGAAATATTTTCCTTTTTCTAATCAGTGTTATTCTGAGACAGCTTCATTATCATTGATGTAAGTGGCTAGTCTTGTTATGCTCCTTTTGTTTTACGTTGACAAGAACAGAATGCAAATGTCAGGTTTTTGTTATGTAATTGCTGAGACAAGTTTCTGTACACAATCTGATGTTTAGGCAAATACTTGCTTCAGGATTCTTGCACAAACAATAACGTGCCCTATGAAAACACCTCACTAAACCAAGGTCATTAGATGGGGTTCCACCATGATAAACCATCTAGACTCCATGGTGCTTTGTGGCAAATCATAGCCTTGTGTCTCTATGATTCCCGATCCAGAGACTAAGGGGCCAAGCTCATCCTAAGGTAACAGGGTTGGGGGCATTTGTCATGGACACTGTACTGATAGATTAGGCTTATAATGCCCAGCTTTCACTTTAGGGAAGGGTTTAGGAATTATTATTAGGAATTGCATATTTCATGTTATGAAATATGTTGGGGTTTTTCATATTTACCACTTTTATCCTCACCATTCTGCTTCTGTTATTTCTCATTGTCATAATCATTGTAGCACATGCATTTTATCTTAGATTGCAGGCTTTTCAATAAAGATATTGAAAACCATCCTGCATTTTCATCATTGCCTATGTGTGTGTAAGAGACCTCTTTCTAACCAGAGATGGGGGCAGGATTTGTTACACAACGACTTCCCTGAGAGTTCTCCAGAGTCCATGCTCTAGACTGCCAGAAAAGACTCTTACCACTTAGGGTTTGGATGAGGTACTGCTAGAGAACCAAGAGGTTTGGGCCGACAGCTTCTAATTGGCATAGGAGTGACTCAGTAACTCACAAACAAAAGAGTTGCCTCCCCTAATCCAGCAGTCTCACTGAGAGGCGAAAGCCATTCACAACAGCCACAACTTGTGCTGCCTAGCCTCACTAGATATTGCTAAGGTCAGTAAAAGCCATGCAAGCTGGCTTTGTGTGAACTTGTAGATATGAATCTGCAGCCTGCTCTACTCTTGTGTCAGAAAAAGTGACATACTGGTGGTGGAAGCTGCATTAAAATATGCACCCCATGGACTGGAACAGCACATCCTTCATGGACACCTGAACCTTATACAACCTGATGGTAACAATGCAGGCCACCTTGCACCATGAGGCCACTGTGTCTTAGATGGGGCCTAAACACAAATGTGCACTGTAAAGAAAGCCAAGGTCACGTGTTTGTCAGAGGAGAAACAGCTCATCTGAGAGGGGGTTCAATTGTGGGGTATGTGACGTATCAACATAAAGGAACATGACAAGAGTCACATGTATATTAATTAGCATGACAAAACATAGCACATAGCTGTCCTGAAGTGTGATGAGACCACGCAGGAGTTAGTTGCCATGGTATTGGACCACCGGAACTCAAGCCATGTAGTAAATCTGACTGGGTCTGGGTTATTGCAAGTGATGCACACCAGAGGACCATGTGTGTTGAAAATCAAAGCTGAGTTGTGACCCTAGTGGACTCATGGTTGTGCAGTGCATTGCAAGTGCTGGCTGAGTAGCTTGAACTGCCACACATAGCAAGTAGGTCAGAATGGATTTGTGTAATGCAAGGTAGCAAGACCAATGCACATGCACTGCTGTGTCTGACAGTGTCACTGGGAGCTGCAGCTGGGAAGGGATGAAAGAGAAGATCCCATTGGGGTACAACATCCTACATGTAATGCAGCCCTGGGTGAAGATGTAGCATGTGTCAGGAGGGAGTCTGAAGGGAAATTGTCTCACCATACTACTTATGTCTTAGTAGGAGGATGTGAAATAGGGATCTGTCAAGGCACAGGAACATCTAGTATGCCAGCACAAAGGGCAGGAGTCAGTGATGGTTGGAGACTGAGGTGGATGTGCCCAGTCATGTTGCAAACCTTGTCACCAATTCCAGCACTACTACCATGTGGGATACGGCTTGACACATAGCCCTCAATTACAACCATTCACGTCAGTACTTCGGATATGCTCACACATATTATTGGTGTTATAGGCACATTAAAGTTAATGTATGATCTGGGTTCCATCACTGTGTGGCAGTAGTTTGAGTCACTGGCACAAAATCAGGAGCGGCAGAGGAGGCATACACATGTGAGTGGGCCTGAGTCAAAGGATGTTTTATACTATGCAGATACCCAACTCTGTCAATTATCAACTGGGGTGACTGTCAGTGCTAGCAACCTGCCTAGTGTGACAGTGCCCATACCCTCCGATTTTGTACACAGTGCCCATTGCCACAATGATTACACCAAAAGGGTATCCAATCAAATTAAATAAGGAAGCATAACTAGGAAATACATGGTAAGTACATGTCCTCACACATTCCTGGAGTGTGGCAAGGTTGTTTGGTGTGTACAGTTGTGCAGGAAAAGTGTTACAAAATCAATCCTTGACCACATGAATGCAAAATGTGGATGCAGGAAAGCACAACAAGGGAGAGTGCCATAATGCACTGTGCAAAATCCAGGTGGCAGGCTACATTTACAGCCTAACACACATAATCAACACAGGAGCAGTGGGCTGAATACTGGCCACATGGAACACAGCCACCCTGGAGATTATGTGCAGTCTGAACAGGAATGCTGTGAATATTTTAAAACACAATCACTATGGACATCATGAAAAACAATGCAAATCACCTTGGTAGATGTGGACTTGACCTCTAACCCACTTCCAAGAATGGTAGGCCCAGTGGCCTGTGTAGCTATGTTGCAATATGTTCCATGAGTCAAAATGTCTGCCTTGTTAAACAGTATAATAAGAATGCAGTGATACTGCCATAAGAAAGGCAACTACAGTGCAACTGAGACTCCATACCTCCATGTACCTAACATCCTACCCGTCAATGTTGTAATGACATCTCTGGATGCAAGAATGGCTGTTAGCATTGTGGGGTCTTAAGAGGATCCACCCATCACCCAACAGGCACCACCTGCCAGCCCACACCCAGCTCTAGACTATGGGTATCCCCAAGTAGAATTGTAACCTTGTGTGGTAGGAGTCCAGTGGGAGATACTAGATGTGGGTATGGATGGAGACCATAGCAGGCACCCTAATGGCAGCCCGTAGTTGCCTCAAGCACAATAAAGACATCTAATCCGCTCTACAAGGCACCTACCCTTGGATTTGTGGACTCCAACAATCCCTGGCAGACATCGCTGGTGTCTTGAGACGGAGACATAAACAACTAGGCTGCCAAAGAGGCACTAGTGAGGTTTCCAAACAGCTGGGGGCAATCCACAACATCCCAGAGTCCAGGGAGCAGATGCAGGACACAAACATGGCCGCAATTGGTGCCTACCACCGTGACCTTCGGGCTGTGCTGACAAACCTGCAAGTCCTTCTCAGTACATGGCTGCCACAGTTTGGCACAGAGAAATACTGCTTTGTACTAGGCATCCACATCTTCAGCTCTTGAAGTGTGTGTGCCTCTGTCACCTCCAGCACCTATATTACCCCACTCATGGGAAGCACCATACACATGTCAGAGGAGGAAGATGTGAAATTCACCTTTTTCAAATGTATAACTGCCCAATATAATTTCCCTGTGCCAAATTGCCAGTTTCTTCTTTACCCAGTGCTGATGATCAAGACATTGTTCTTCCCAACTGGTACTGTCATGAATTTGCTGTCCCACCTTTTAAACTCACCCATTTGTGGACTGTCAATGTTGCCCATCATTCCTATTGACAATGTATTAATTATCTTCCTCGCTGAAATACTCCTCTCCTCCACTTGTCAAATGCAGTGTATCACCTATGAACTCTGTCTGGACATTCAATGGCTCAAACAAAGGTTTGGGGTTGTTGCCCTCTTTACTGTGCCTGTGAACCTACACATTGATGCACATGAAAACATATATGCACTCAGTTCTCTATAGCTGTGTGTTGTATGTCTGTTGGAGTCTGGACTAAGTAGAACATGGTGGATTGTGTGAGGCAAAGACGGACACCAACTACTCCCCAAAGGGACATGTGGTTAATAGAGCCATGGCCAAAACTACACAGGCCAAGGGAAGTATATTTCATGTAACCTAAGTGTATGTAGACTACCAAGTAGTTACTCAAGGTCACTAGTAGGAAGTGCAACAGATAGCATGCATTCAATGTTAATGGTAAATGAAGTCACAGCACTGGTGGGAAGTCTATTCATGGATACTATCCAGCAAACAATACATCTGTGACAAGCAAATGATGCAAGGGTAAGTGTGTAAGGGGCTGGCATTAGTGTGTGACCCTGAATCTCCTTGATTAGTGATCATCACTCCAATGCATGCCACATGTCTTAAACACACAGAGCAACAGAATGTAAATACCTGTTTTGGCCTGTCTAGTCATTCAAATCAAGAGTGCACAACTATGTTTGTAGATCCCGTATGTGATTCCATACCCATCCTGATAGATTCCCCTCCATCGGTCTTTCATATAGTCATATATGTCAACAAAAACTGCTAACAAAGCCAACTGCTTGCACTTTTACGTAACCTTTATGGTTAACAGATATTCTAACTCCTACACAGTAAATCATGAGGTAGACATGAATATTGAAAAGACCGCTATTTAACGTAATAATAAAACGTACTCAACCTAAAACTACCTGAGCTACACTAACTTACATATCTAACATAAATTATACCTAAACTAAATTAAGCTACCTAAACTACACTACCTTAGCCTAAAAAAAAAAACCTGCCTTATCTTAATTTATCTTACTCTACACATATAACGCATTAAACATCAACCCCTGACCCCTTAATACATATCTTCATTCAAAAACAACATAAACTACACCTATACCCAAACTACCTAAACATATAAACCTAAACAAAAATATATTTTTTGAATTTTTTGATATTTTTGGTTTTTATTCTTTTATTAAAACACACATTCAAAACATCAACCCCCCCCAAAAACATCCTACACACCTACACCCAAATAATCAAACCACCCCACCTAAAATATTAAAACCACTATACCTAAACTAACCTATGTCTACACTAACTATGCCTCAACTAAAACAGTAGTATAAAAACCGAAATGTAAAACATGGGAAGGATAGAAAGGGTCCCTGTGGCCTACCTTTTCTCCCTAATTCTCTTCACAGCCTGCTGCAGAGTTTTCAGCAAAAGTATTGCTGTGTCCTCTTTTTGTTCCAGGGTAGCCACCTGGAGCTTCAGGTCTGACGTCCTTCATCATGAGCTGTTTGAATGTGGGACCATGTCCATTGGGTTGCAACTGGGGCACTGCTGGTCCTGTAGGCTGCCTGGTGGATGCGCTCTGTGTAGGGTCTGAGGCCCCTCCCTGGTTTGCTGCAACATCATGGATTGGTCCTGGCTGGGCATGTGTGGCTGGGCCCTGAGGTGTAATGCGCTGAGTGCTGGGTGCCCTCTCCTCTGCAAATTGTCTGGCCATCCTGCAATAGACATGAGCCACAAGGCACATGTGCCTGTAATGTTGTACATAAGTGAGGTGGGGTTTTTCTGCTCCAGGTTCATGTTGTCTGTTGGAGTAGAATAAAAATCTATCAGATAATGCGTAACTAGGAACTGTGTCAATCATCATATTGCGTCATTTAGTATAAAACATGACACATGGCATTGCTAGAGCCCAAAAATCATCTGGGAGGATGAAGTTACCATCCATCTAAAAATACATTTTCTTCTTCCAAATTTAATAAGGCCAAAGTGCATAGGTGTTGCAAATGTTGGTTATTGCAATTGCATTTTCAGGCAAAATCTAGGCATAACCATGTGAATACAGAGCATGCTTATGAGCAATGCTGTTGTGTACACGTTTCCATTAATTGATAATTTGTGCCCCTTCTCCATCCTGCAGTGGGCTTGATCCCATAGGCATAAACCAACATAAGATTAGCAATGTCTGGCAAGTATATGTATTGGGTCTCAATATTGTGGCCCTGATTTGACATGGACACAACTCCAGACACATTGCTACATATACTTACTATGTCCCTGGTTTTGGACACATGAATGGATGCTGACTAGCTAACTCACATCAAACATAGATGTTGGATACATCTCCTAAACTGAGAAAAGTAAATACCTGGTGGACCATGCCATAGATCATCACTTGCAGGCAAAGTAATAGCATGTGTCCGTCTACATAGCTTAGTGTCTGTCCCTACATGTCAGCTAATAATTTCAGCTTGGTGCATATCATCTCTCATCATATCCATGTGATGGTTATGTGTGTGCATGTATACTGCACATCTCATATGCACAGATATCTTGTGATATAACTAGCAAGTGTTAGTCAAAGTGTAAGCCTGTGTAAAAATCTTTGGGCAGGCCGTTCTGTGTAACACCACCCCCGAAGAAGGGTTGTATAATGGACTGTCAGATGACAACATTGTGCAGACATGCCTCTGTTGAAACACACCTTGGCATTTCTGGTAAGCACAAAGGTATGACTATGCATCCAATATTGAAAAAGGGACCTTAATAGACATGAGTGAGGCCTTCAGTTGCATTACCATGTGTGGAATGCTGACATCTGGTCTAGCTACACTTACTCAATCTGTCTTCACTGACGTGTGAATGATCATATCCTGTGTATACTAGCTATACAAAATGTACGTAGAATGCAATATCGATAACTACATTAGCAATGTGCATCTGACTTGGTCATGGCTCCTCTGCCATATATATCATAAGGGCCTGCATACATTTGCAAAACATTTACCTTGACATTAGTAAGAAGCTAACGCACCTGCCACTTTGATATACTTTATTTATGATGTACCATGTCTGGAACAAATTATTGCATTGGAATTGGATGTCCATTGAACATGTAAGTTCAAACATTATCCAACATCACACACATTCCTTGCATAACACAGAAATCATTTGTGTGATACTCACTGGTGGCATCTGGATCCTTGAAGCTGTCTACCTCATCTGCTGTGTAGGTTTCTGGTCCACCTACAAGACATAACATGGCACATTGCACTGTGAATGTAGAACATATACAATGTGGACATGGGACGCACAGTACATTGAATTAGCAATTGTCTATGTGACTCTACACGTTGAATATGAAGCATATGGCATAGTTTACATGGCTTTATGATATACATAGGTAATACAGGTTGAAGTGTACACAGATATAGTGTGCCTAATCTTGAACCTGGTTCCCAGATTGTGGACCAAGTACAAATACATCAGTACTTACAAACAAAAATGGTGCAAGGGTGCATGGGTCTATGATCGGAATGATTTGACATTGCACACTCTGCAAATTATTAGATTAGCTGTACTGAGCTCAGTACTTATCAATGATGCACAGTAAATAGACATTGTCCATTCAGGCATGGTACAGAAACAATGAGGAATTGGTAACATCTGCACACTAAAATGTATGAGAAATGTTCAGATGTGTCTCAAATAGCCTCTCAGACATTTGACGATAATTACATATGAGTGGCCACATATATTAGGCCTCATTTGTAAAAGGCCAGTGCTGCTGAAACATCATTTTTCTCAAATGATCCAGTGGCTCAGTCCTTTTAATCATATCTATGAGGCACTGTACAGCCACCCTGTGTGGCTTGGCATGTCTTCATAGATATAGAGGAAGGCAAAGCAGCGCAAAGTAGTGCATAGCCTTAGTCTACATCACGAAACATACCATGTGCATTGTGGTGTCTTTTCCAAAGCAACACCTATGGGTCTTGACACATTCCCAGATTTACAAGAAGCTGTAAACTTGGGAAGGTGTCCTAACTACTTGCCTTCCCAAGGGAGCCATAATAAAGAAAAACATATTTATTTATCATTGTTCACCACATGTCATCCATACAGGCCAGTCCTGCCCTTTCCTTTAGACACAGGGCAGCACAGCAAGAAGCTGTGCTGAACTGTCCTGTGCCAAAAATTAGGAAATGAGGACCAGAGATTTTGGCACACACAGTTGTGTGTCAGTAATGACATTAAATGCCTGGTGCCAACACTACCTGCACAGTTCTGGTGGGGTTGAAATACACCAAATTGTCAGTGTGGGCTAATACACGCCCAGTGTAATGCATCTGTGGCATGCTTTTTCTTATCATCATAGTTCAACCGAGCCATGGAAATTTGACCCTAGAGCTAAAGTGACACACAGATTCATAGGATAAAAGTCATATATTAGCAAAGTAGACAAAGCTGTGAACTCACAAGCATCTATGTACTTACCAGCAGTTCCACCCACTTCAACTCCAAGATCACAAAGGAGGTCAGCCTCCCAGCTGACCACATCAGCCCAGCAATACCTAAGTTGAAGCATCATGGAGTCAACCTTGAAGACTGGTCGCATGTGATGCTGCACTTTCTCCCACCCTGCCTTCCTGTCCTGGATTAGGTATCCCTGGATGACCCGGATGCCACTGGCAATCATTATTGGGCCCCCAAACTCCTGCTTGGACATCTTACACACCCTGCCCTTCCCAGACATGTCCCTCCCCAAAAAGAAAATTACTGAAAATAACAATAAACTACCTAAGAACCCCAAACTACCCCTAAAAATACAGAACCCCAAAAAGACAGACACTCGAAATACACTGGACTAAACAATACAAATAATTATTACAACATACAAAAAAAACTTTAGCGACACAACAGGGATAGAACAGTCTCTAAAACCATAATATAGCTACACATTCACTAACTATCATAAGACACAACCTCCAGCAAGCACAGACAAAAAGAGTGTAAGGGAAAGTTAAAATAACGCCACAGTTCCTGGTTTCCAGCATGGCAGAGCCATTGTACCATTTGCGAGGTGGGTGTGTCACATTTTCGCCAAATGTGTCATTTTTTCATACTTTCATAGAAAAATAGGCAATGCATGATGTTCAAACAATGCATGACACTGCACAATTCTATACTTTTGAGTCATCTACTCAGATGGCTGATGCGACAAGTGGAAAAACGTACTCATTCCTTTAATACATCCTTTTTAAATGATACAGTGGGCCAAATGTATGTTATATAAAGTAGTGTGGTGTTCAATGCATGTAAACAATACCAGGTATCACTGTACTGCCTGTTAATATTTGAGGTAAGATGATTTAGTGTTTGAATGTGTTGCATTTATATGTTGGCAGTGCAAATATATGTGATGTCCTACATTACAGTGGATCTATTACACACCCAGACTGGATTTGGCAACACTTGACAGGACAGGGCTCTCAGCAGAGGAGCCCGGGTGCTGGCAGATGAAGTGATTGATGTCCCTGAGACTTCTTCACAGGAGACAAGATTAAATTCAAACACTTGGAGACCATTGTAAAGCAGAATGTAGAAAGTAAAGTCCAGTCCTTTCACTCCCAGGAAAGAAGCAGCAAGCAACAGACCAGCACAACAAGGCAACAGGCAGAGTAGCATCCATCTCTTCTTCCTGGCAAAATGTTTTAGGTCCAGAAGTTTTCTAACTTTGTGGGGTCAGAGGTCCAGTACTTATACCCATTTCTGCATTTGAAGCAGGCAAACTTAAAAAAGAAGTCTTTGTAGCGCACAAGACCCTATCTGTCTTTCCCTAGCCCCAAAATGTTGCAGGGGTTTGGAGACTGCTTTGTGTAAGGACAGACACAGCCCTATTCAGGTTCAAGTGTCCCCTCCTGCTACCTCTCTAGCTCAGGAAGACCCATCAGGATATGTAGGACACACTTCAGCTTCCTTTGTGTGACTGTCTAGAGTGAATTCACAACCAGCCCAACTGTCATCCTGACCCAGATGTATATTCCACAGCCAGGCAGAGGGACAGAATGGTTAAGGAAGAAAGTGTACATTGTCTAAAATTGGCATTTTCAAACTTACAATTCAAAAACCAACTTCACCAAAAGAAGTATTTTTGAATTGTGATTTCAGAGACCTCAAACTTCATATCTCTATCTGCGTCCAAAGGGAAAATATAGTTATATGGTAAGTCAAGGTTTGCCCTACTTTTTAAATACACTGCACCCTGCCCATGGGGCTGCCTTGGGCCTACCTTAGGGGTCACATACATGTAGTAAAATGGAAGGGTTGGGCTTGGAAAGTAGTTGCACTTGCCAGGTCGAAATTGCAGTTTAAAACTGTACACACAGACACTACAGCTCTGGGACATGTTTACAGGGCTACCAGGTGGGTGGCATAATCAGTGCTGCAGGCCCACTAGAAGAACTTGATTTACAGGCCCTGGGCACCCATAGTGCACTACACTGGGGACTTAATAGTAAATCAAAAATTTAAATCATAGATAAATCAATCACCCATGCAATTTAGACACAGAGCACTTCTACTTTAGCAGTGACTAGCAGTGGTAAAGTGTCCAGAGTCCTAAATCCAGCAAAAATGAAATTCAGCACAGGATCAAAAACAGGAAGTCAGAAGCAAAAATACAAGGGAAACCACACCAAGAGCTGACATGTCTATCACGTGTCCCCACCCCCCTAGCTGAAAGTGGGGGGAACTACGCAATCTCTTGAAAGTTTACATCATTAAGGCGGAGGAACCTGGAAAGACCATCAGCATTGGCGTGTTCTGTTCCAGAGCTGTGTTCCATTGTAAAGTCCATTACCTGTAGGGGGATGGACAACCTCAACAGTTTGGGATTCTCACCACTCATCTGTGTTAAACATTTGAAGTGAGTCCCAAATAAGTAGGGTCCTAGCTTCTTCAACACCCAGAGCACAGCAAAAGCTTCCCTTCCTATTTGGGCTCAACCTCTGCTTCTTGGGAAGTAACCTCCTACTAATGAAGGCTACAGGTTGATCTAGGCCCTCTTTGTTTAGCTGTGAGACCAAGGCTCCCACACCATGCTCTGAGGCATTTGTCTGCACCACAAATTCCTTGGAAAGGTCAGGAACCTTGAGAGCGGGCGCTGTGCACATGGTCTCCTTCAGGGTGTCAAATGCGGTCTGGCACGCCTTTACCCAGATCACCTGACATGGCTGCTTCCTTGAAGTCAACTCTGTCAAGGGGGCAACAAAGGTGTCATACTCCCTGAAGAATCCCCTGCAGTATGCCGTGGGAAAAAAATAGGCCATCACATCCACCTGGGTCTTGGGGGGATGCCTAAGTCAGAATGGTGTTAATCTTGGCTTGCAGGGGTGCCACCTAACTGCTCCCTACCTGGTGGCCCAAGTACACCACAGACCCCTGCCCTATCTGGCACTTACTGCCCTTGATAGTGAGGACTGCACTCTGCAGGGACTTCCTGGAGGTGGTGCAAGTGGTCATTCCAGCTAGAATTGAAGACAACAATGTTGTCTAGGTAGGCAGCACTGAAGTTCTTCAATCCAGCCAGGACAAAGTTGACCAGCCTCTGGAATTTGGCATGGGTGTTCTTCAACCCAAAGAGCATAACATGGAACTGATAATGACCCTCTGACATTGAGAATGGCGACTTCTTCTTGGCTCCCTCGGTCAAAGCAATCTGCCAATACCCAGAGGTTAGATGAAACTTGGTGAGGAACTGGCAGCTCCTAACTGGTCGATAAACTCATCAGCTTGGGGGATGGGGTGTGCATTAGTCTTGGTGATGGCATTGAACCCCCGGTAGTCAATACAGAACCTCTGTTCAGGTGTGACACTGGGTGGAGCAGCCATGGGGACCAGGGCCACTAGGCTGGACCAAGGACTGTTGGAGTGCTCAATCAACCCTAACTCCAGCATCTTAGAGACTTTTACTTTGATGCTGTTCCTCACTCTATCAGTCAACCTGTAAGACTTGGGCTTAACAGGCAGGCTGTCTCCAGTGTCAATGTTGTGGGTATACCATTGGGTGACTCCAGGAAGGAGTGAGAACATAGAGTCAAACTGTCTCAGGAACTGGTGACTGTCCCTACGCTGTTTGAGGGTCAGAGTAGAGGAGAGGTTCACACCCTCCATTGAACCATCCTTCTCTTTGGAAGATAGGAGGTCGGGTGAGGTTCACTCTCCTCTTCCACCCTATCATCCGTGAGCAAGAGCATGGTCAACTCAGACCTCTTGAAGTGCAGTTTGAGAAGGTTCATGAGCAGGGCCATCATAGGGTTCCTAGGAATCTGCATGCCCACAAGGAAGGTGATATTAGTCTTGCCATCCTTCACCTCAAATGGCCCAGAGCAACAGTCTCGGAGACCACAGGGTTCTGCCGGGGCTATGAGCCATGCTTTCTGGCCAGGCTGAAACTCAACCAGAGTGGTATTCTGGTCATACCAGCATTTAATGTCATCTTGGCTAGCTTCCAGATTTTTCTGGGTGAGTTTTCAAAAGCAGGCTGTCTGGTTCCTGAAGACCATCATAAAAATGAACACATCCTGGAGTGGCTTCTTGGGTGCATGCTCCCAGCCCTCCTTCACCAAACTGAGAGGCCCTCTCGCAGGGTGCCTATCAAAAGATTGGCCATGCCTTACGTTATGAGCACGTCAGGGAATAGCATGGACAACGTCTCTTAGGGCCTCATTGACTTTGGGGAGCAAATGTTTGCATGTGTCAGACCTCCTTAGGTAGGGCAATATTAGAGGTCTGGTTCACAAAGGGCCTCTCCCCTCAGGGTAAAGGTGCCACAGCAGAAGGTGTGATGTTGTACAACAGGGGAAATTGTTGCTATGAGTGTTCACAGTATAATGATGCTGCCCCAAGTTCAGTGACTCACTCACAACTGTGTGGCCTCTGCCACAAGTGCAGAGGCCCTATGTGACCCAGACCCCTTGAATGTGTCTGTGTGGCAAATCATGCGGCAGTGTGACCATATGTCTGACAATTATACACCATGGAACAAGTTGACCCGTGTAGAGCCATGGATGGTCCATCTTCATGGCTGACATGCTTGGCGGCTCTTCAAGGGATATGCCACTCCAAGCCTGTGGTTAATCATAATGAAGACTGGGAATTTTGTTCCTGTTTCACAATGGAATGACAGAGACTGCAAGACCCAGAATCATGATCCTCTGGCCTGGATCAGCATATCAAGAATGGATCTGGGAAATTTAGAAGGGCTCTGGGATCACAAATGGTTTTACTCATGAATCATACTAACATCTACTAGTCACATTCATAATATGAAGCCATTTAGTATTGTGTGTAATGGAGAATGCATGACTCATGCAGGTCTGATGTACCCCCTTTTGTCAACCCTACAGGTACCTTGCAAGACATAGGACATGGAGTGGCTGTCACTATCTGGGCAGGTAATGTTATCCTGACACACACACCCTGCTCCAAAGGTACATCTAAGCCTATTGCAGGTACAAAGTCACTCTACCCTGCAGCACGCAGTGAATTAACTCAGTTGGCCGTATTCTGCAAAAAGCCCACGGTACACACCATGAATGTACACCCTTTCTATGCACTCCCTAGGCACGCCTGTAGTCCAGAAAGTGCAGCATACACTCATCCTTCCCTTTCTGCAATACGGATATTGCTGGTGTACATATAGGGGGTCATTATGACCTTGGCGGGCGGCTACTGCCGCCCGCCAGGCGGTAACCGCCGTGCGGCCGCACTCACGCGGCCCCCATTATGACATTCCCGCTGGGCCGGCGGGAATGAGGACGCAACATAGGAGCCGGCTCCTAATGGAGCCGGCGGTGTTGCAGCCGTATGACGGGTGCAGTTGCACCCGTCACGCTTATCACTGTCTGCTATGCAGACAGTGAAAAGCTGGCCGGGGCCCTGTTAGGGGGCCCCTGCACTGCCCATGCTAGTGGCATGGGCAGTGCAGGGGCCCCCAGGGGCCCCAGGACACCCCGTACCGCCAGCCTCTTCCTGGCGGTGCAAACCACCAGAAACAGGCTGGCGGTAGGGGGGTCATAATCCCCAGGGCAGCGCTGCTTGCAGCGCTGCCCTGACGGATTATCACCGCCGGGGCTAAAATGGCGGTAAACCGTAAGGGCCAGCCTGTTGGTGGTACGGACGCCACATTACCCCTGGGGGTCTCTGACCGCCAGGGTCATAATGACCACCATAGTGCCTCCACTAGCACCAGCGGGTGTCTACTCAGTAGCATGGGGGCATAGCCCCATATAAATGATAGAATCCCTGCAGGTGGAACGACCTACGGGGGAAGGTGCGTTCTGTGGTCTCCAGCCATGCCACAGATTAGATCTGTATGTAGAAGTAAAGAAGATGTCAGGAGATGCACTTACAGTTTGTCACCTAAAAGGTGGGGCACTGTCACTGCATACCCTGATGGGAGCCCGCTGTACGGGATGCAGGTGGTCGTACATAGCCCACAGACATACTTTTGCAGGTGGGTATAGTCACTTACTGCACTTGCCAGCAAGGGCATCACTAATCCCCCTCAAATGTGTAAGCGGGTTGACGTCTGCACAGTACTATTTGGGGGCAGTTCAAGTGTGTGTCTGCCCTGGTGGCACTGTATTCAATCTTTTTGGCACACTTTACCGCTCTGTATCTTTCTTAAGCTCTGTTGTGGTGCAAACAGAGAAAGTGTGTCTCATTTGTAATGAGCCCCCAGTTACCAATGTGGACAGCAGCATGCATCTGTTTCTCTGGGCCTGCATAATGCTGGGACTACCTATCAATCACCCCATCAGTGAGTATGTCCGTATCAGTATCACTGACTGTGTGGGTGCCCTGTCCACAAGTCATTCAACCATGTTGAATGAGGTGGGTTCAACAGTACAGGAGGATGGTAGACAATCCTGCTTGGATGCGAGGCTGACTCTGAATGACCTTTAAATGGATGTCAGCCCCTCCGAATGTTGAAGGGGGTTTGAAGTGCTGCTCACTGCTGTTCTAAGAAATTCCAGACTACATATCCGAGACTGAGTCACAATAGACACCCATTCTTAGAAGTATCATTCTGGACATCTTGTCCAAGTGCAATTACTGATGGGCCTCTGCCACTAGTGCGCAAGCTGTATGCAGGGCCAGACTGGGCAAGTGGGGAATTCAGTGTTTCCGCAGGAGCCTGGAGGGGCGGGCCTGGATTTGTCAGTGTGTTTTGGGTCTAAACTGGTGCCGAAATATGTGTCCCCTACAAGGCAGCAGTCCTGCATGATCCACTCACTTGCGTTTCCTGTCTCTGTGTGGGGCCTGGTATGATATACTTGATCATGCTGCTATGGGTTCCCAGTCCTGCTCCGGCCCTCTGGCCCTGTGTGAATCTGACCCTCTGTCTCCAGGGATGAACACCACTAACTTCGCCTTCTTTGGTGATACACTACAATCTATTCTGATGTAAGTGCCATATGTTGATCACAAGTACCATAATGCAAAGAATACAAACTGTGCTGGCCATTAATGTAGTGTAGCGTTTATCTATATACTCTTCCATTCCTCCATTTAAGTTTTTATTCCTGTTTGCATATGTTACACATGTTTGATCCTGTCTAACAGTATGGAATCAACACTCTGAATGCGGAGTCTACGAGTGCATAGAGTAAGCTCTGGATGCAGATAATCCGCAATTGCAGTGTAGAATCTGAAACGGGCCAGAACCCAATGAATTTTACAAGAAATGACACAGAGAAAATGCAAGGCAAGAAGTTCATGACAGAAAGTTGCAGGCAGCCATTTTATTGCTATTCTGAACCATCCCCACCTACAGATAGCATCCTCTGCCATCATGCTGTTCTGTGCATCCTAACTGCCCCCAACATGGCTGAGGGATTTGATGAGTGGGCACCCCTCTTCAGTGAATGAGAATTGAACATTTAGCTAGGGGAGTTCTGGACAATTACCCTCAGCTTTATGGGGGCCCCAAGGACCAGCTGAGCAATCCAGTACGTGCCCGACTCTGGGCCGACATTGAACAGTGCTGCAGTGCAGCTGGCGTGTACCATCTGCAGGCCAGGACATGACGCAAGTGCTGGGAGGACCTGGAATGCTGGGCCCAACTGAAGGCCCAGGAACTATTGGACTAGTCCTCCCAGTCCTGTGTTCACCAGTCCCTCTTTACACCACTGTAAACGAGGGTCCTAAGGACAGCCTGGACGACCCTCCTTCCTTAGCTTGAGGAGATGGAGCAGCAGAGACATAGTAAGTGCATTGACTGCATCACATGTCTGTGAGTATCATGTGAGTGTTGACTGAGCTTTGCCATCATGTGTCTCATGTCATCCTGTGCACAATCTGAGGAATTGATGCAGTAGTCATAAGGCGAATGTCTCATTGAAGCCCATTGGATGCACAAACCAGAGTGCACCCTGGGACTTGTAGTGTTTTAAACACTACTGAGGAAATGGGGGTTCACTTGTACATTTGGAGGAAGAAATGTAATGCCAACACCATGACTGGTGATCCAAGGATGTTATCAGTGCTGGGTGCAAGGGCAAAGGAATGGTCTAGACAAGATCCATTGTGAGGTCAAGATGTTTTTGGGTGTTGGATGAGATATTATGCATGCTATTTGCGTGTGTCTCCTGTCTCCTTTCACGTAATCTCAGCAACTGCTGCATTAGTCATAAAGCCAATGTCTCCTTGGAGCCCATTGAATGCACATACCAGGGTGCAGCCTGGGGCTTGTAGTGTTCTGAACAGTACTAGCTAAATGGGTCTCAATTGTGCATTCTGAAAAAGAAATGCAATGCTAACACCATGACTGGTGATCCAAGGGCCTTATCACTGCTGGGTGAAAGGGCAAAGAGATGGGCCAGGCAGTGTCCAGTGTAAGGTCTTGATGTTATCTTGGGTGTTGGTTGTGGTATCATGCATGCTTTTTGTGTGTTTTTGTCAGCGTAAAGTATAATTTCATGTATCTTGGAGTCAAGGCTGACTTTAGGATACTTGTCTCACACAAAATGGTACGAGCAATTTCCAAATGAAACAAAATGCACACTTCTCCACAACAGGGCTCTCAGTCACATGTAACGTCTAGCTAGCTGTACCAACTATGAACACAAGTCTACTGGTTTACAGTACCAACAGGCAGTCTTTCCATGCCAAATGTGGCTCCTGCCATGTAGACTGGCTGACGTTGTCAGCGATCCTCCAATACATAAACCCACAGTTTAACAAAGGTCATAGCAGAGGCAAGGTGTGTATATGTATACCCATTCAAGCATTTGTGTGGAATCAGACCATGCCATACATCAGTTGACATGCAATAGTCAGTGTAAGACTATCCAGTCTGCACATTATAGCATAAACATAGATACATGCTTAGGTATGGACAGAATCATCAAGACTGAGTCCCATCTCTACTTGTAGACTGACTTTGGAAGATGACTAAGTAGCACGGACACTGGGTCCAATTTACAAAGATAAACTCAGACATTTCTGCTAAGTTTACATCAACTGTCTTTGTTAACCTTTGTGAATTGGGCCTCATTATTGCAATAATGCTGAAAGTGAGGCTTTGTCACTACATGAGTGTTTAAATCCCCCAAATCGTGTCAGATGTCAATGTGTGAGTAATGTCAGGTCATTACAGTGATAGTACAAACACATTTAGGATACAAGTCACCTATAAAGGGTTCATGAGATCAAAGGAGAACAAAGTCAGCAGTTGCTTCATGTACTTATGTGCTGTGCACTGATTTGCACACGAGCTTCATAATGTTCTCAATTCTATTTCAGTGGACCTGGCTGGCCAGGACGACCAGGGAGAGGACCATGGACAAGGAAGGGCATCCTTGGAACGTCTGTGGGCATGGCTTCTATCATCGACAGAAGAGAAAGATGAGGAGGAGAGACCCAAAACATCTTAAGACAGAGGGAATGCACCCACCCTGACAGACACATCAGCCACAGACCAGGTAGAGGCTGCGGTCACTGTAGTGGGGGGGCAATGATATGAATACCTTCGGCTGGGGGGGAGGATTTGTATCCTCCCCTGAAACAGAAGCCCTTGACCTGCTGGAGGTGTCTCCAGGGTAGGCTGTGCCTACACCTGGGCCTGCCCTTGACCCCTCCCTATATCTTGAGGCCCCCAGATCATGTGGGGGCCACAGCTGCACCCCCTGCCACTTGTCCCCGTCCAAGTGCCTACCCCAGTGCACTGAGGAGCATCCTTGTCCCCGACACCCCACATTCCTAGTGTTCAACCCAAACCCCTCCATGGTATGTCACCCCTGTGGCTAAATCCCAGGAAGCGATTGTGTCATCTGAGGGGGAGCATTGTATTTCCTCTCCGCTCCTACACCTGATCATTGAGGAACTGCATAGGTCCTGAGAGGAAAATGCTTGTGTCATGGCCACCCTCAATGTCATCCTCACTTCCTTGGATGCAGTCATGATGTCTGCCCTGTTCCAATGTCCCTCTAATACCTCCTTCCATGTGTCTCCCTGTTTGTCCTCCCACTCGATTTCCCCAGTACCTGTCGTTTGCCCCATTACACATGGGGTGTCAAGTTCTCCACTGGCCAGCCAGGAAGAGGGCATAGAGGCAGAGGGATCGAAAAGGAGGATGACCAGGGTGACATGTGACTGGGCAATTTATGGTGACTGGACATTTGTTTTTTCCCTTGTACACAGACTGATTCCCTTGATGTTTCCCTGACATGTTTTATTTATTTTGCCAACCCCCTCCAAGTCCCCTGCCCATTCTGGATGAAAAGCATTTAATTTTGTTTCTCCCTTCTCAATGGGCAGTATTATTTTATTTTCATTATATTCACATTCCTATAAAAAAAAAGAAAAAGAAAAAGAACTGGGTCATGTGGTTTATTGTATTTGCTGGAATCAAAGTATGGGAGTATGTGTCAATTGACCATCATCAACTATTTCTCAACTCCATTTAAATGTGGAATATGTATTTTATTTACATTGTTCTTCACAAACATATTTACACTGTTCTAGAAGGATTGCGTTTTAGTCAACTCAATTTTGGTGGTGAGGAACGTTGTGAGGCTGGACGTTTTTTGGGGTTCAGAAGTGCAGGTGATATCATTTTCAGTATCCTCTCCAACATCTTCATAGCCAATGCATGGTGCCTTGTACTCTCTTCAAATTCTATAGCCATGATGTCAGTTAGCTTCTTCCCCATGTCTTTTCAGGATGTATCCATCCTCTCCACCACCTGGCCATTCTGTGCACCAACTGTGGGAGTTGGTGCATGTCTTG
Organism: Pleurodeles waltl; assembly: GCF_031143425.1. NCBI lineage: Eukaryota > Metazoa > Chordata > Amphibia > Caudata > Salamandridae > Pleurodeles > Pleurodeles waltl. The sequence goes on from NC_090437.1 coordinate 838,585,626, forward strand.
TAGCAAGGCATGACATGTCAGACAGTATTAGCCACCATGTCACAAATGTCATGCCTCATATCTGACTGCTTTAAGAATAAATCATCTTCCCACTCTCCATAATTAATATCTGCCAGCCCTCTCTTCCATTGACGGCCTCGGATGCGACCGGCAGATCCACCAGCAGGGGTGGTGGCAGGTGGGAGGCTGTGAGAAAGAGATTTCTTCCTAGGGGCTACCTGCTTCTCACCAGGTCTGGCATCTACCTCAGATGTTGGAGAAAAGGTCTGGGAAACACTGTCAGAGTAGGAGTGTTGAAAGGAACCAACACATCTTACCTGGATGTGAGGGCTGTCAGAAGGTGATTTTTTTGTGGTGTGTGAGGAATGGGCAATCATTGGGGATGTAGGAGAATACACCATGCTGACCAGATCAGCTGTAGGCTTTGATGGTATGCCGCATTGGCCAACATCAGTTCTCAGGGGATTACCCTCTACATCTGCTGGAATCAGGTTCTGATCTTCACCTTCCTGTACTCACTCCTCTTCTGCCTCCTGCTGTGCAATTCTGGCAGATGACAAGGAGACTTGGAAGACAAGTGTGACCTCCCCTTTGATTTTCCATCACCTGTCACTGGTAGATGGTCCTTCCTCCAGTCTTAAATCATCGTCCTTCCCACCTGTAAGGCACAGGTTGCAACAGGCTAAGTGTTTGCCTTACAACATCATGCAGTGCAACACAGGGATTGAGTCAAATGATCTTCACTTCAACAGATGTTCCACATATGACCTGTTTTGTGTGCACTTACATATGATAGCTCACACTGGGCCTTTGAGGTGTTCAATTCAAATGTGAAATGCAAAAGCAAACTCACCAGTTCCAACCACAGCTATGTGTGGCATTGAGGTCCCCCTTGATGTAAGCTGCTCGATCTCGATCCTTGAGTGTGTTGCAGAAGATATGGTCCATGATCCAGCAGCTTGTAAAAGAAGTGACGCCATAGTCAATGTCCTGCATGATTGATATGTGAAAATGCACACTTGACACATACATCACTGATTATGTTGGGTACATTTTACACACCAGCTTCAGATGTAATTCTGAAGTGGCAATATCTGCTCATCCCCATCCACAAGGATTTGATTATTGTAAAAGGGTAGGGTATTAATAGTTTACAACACTATATGGCACACTTACCTGATGGACAGATGACAGTGGTGTTGACTGCTGCAGCCAAGATGCCTCCTAACCCCCTGGATGGTGTCATCCACATCACTGAAGTAGTCCTGGCAGCAGCTGTAATGTAACATGTAAGTGCAAAGGATGATGGTGATGATTCTACATGTACATGTCAGAGGTATGGACTAGTGATCTACATGTTACAGGCAGCCCTCATATCACCCAGGTATCACACAAACAGCCAAACCTGCATTTGAGGTTAAAGGAAGCTACAGTATGGAAACAACTATGGTGTCCTGCACTGCCTAACTTTGGACACACATTCATTTTTTGAGGCATCATGCACGCTACATATGATGTGGGATCTGCTAATTTGTAAAGGAGTCTTCCACAAAATGCAGGGCTTCTTCATCTTTGCACACCAGATTTTGTCAGTGCATCGCAGAGTACATGTATGATATACACAATTATCAACCAAGGTATGGTTAACATTCATTTTACTCACTCCCCAGACAGGTTAACATTGCTCATTGTGGACTGTGAGGTCAACCATTTCTGTTGTGCACTTTTCTTGTGGTCAGTGGCCCCAATGTACGTGAGCAACATCATGGTGTATTTTACCTGACACTGAATATATAGTTATGTACAGCACACATCCTGAAAACCTGGATTCCAAGGTTTAATTGTGTGATTATGGGGATGGGGAGTCAAAGTAAAAACAACATTGGTTGTGGGATCACACAATTTGGTCAAGTGGAGAAGCTGGGCCAGTTCTCACATTTACTAGATGTATAGGCTTTGGCCCCTCTATACTCACCTTGCCTGACACAACCCCACACCCAAATGCAAGCCAGCTGGTATCAGCGTACCCCTTATCCACATTATTACTTTAGCTGTTAGTTCCTGGGAATTTGCCAGCAATTATCCATTTCATGGATTTACAAACAAGTTGTGACTACTTCTCTCTATGAGAGACTTGGGGACATATTTATGAGCCCCTCAAAACACCAGAGCATCACTCTTTGTACGACTCCAGCTGCACACACTAGTACATGATGTCTATGAGGCCACGGCAAGCCACATTTCATGATTTCAAATGGCCTTCTAGCCATGGAGTGTGTCAAGACTGGCCAAATCACTGTGTTGCCTTACATTGCACTTGAGTGGTATTTCATGATGGGGAAGGGAGGGATTCCCACACAACACCTATGGTTTGTGGCATTTCCACAGAGTGACAGAATCATGTACACCTGGGGAAGCCCTAACACCTTACAGCTCCTGAGATGAGTAATAATAACTTGCAACATCTAGACTTGCTGCACTGACCTACACAAAATCAACCTATATAAGGGCCAATATGAGCCCTGAGGTAGGTACTGTACACATACATTTTGAGTCATGCTCACATTGGCCAACATGTTAGGATCTCGTATACTCTTATGAAGCAAATGTGAGCATATGGTGATGAGTGACAACAGTGATATTAGACACACAATACATGCTGCTGACGTTTAAACCAGTTGTGGAGCATGAGCATTTGGTATAGTCATTTTAATGTATCCTTACCAGTGTCTGACATCCTCCCAGTGTGTTGTGCCTGACCAGATGTCACACCCATACATGTTGCAGAGGTCACTGTAGGCTGGGGCTTTCCGGACAACGTTACAGGGCCTACAATGATATGTGTGTTTTCAGTTTATATTCTAGTTGACACGTGATACACAACATTACCTAGTTCATTTGACTGGTTTGGCACAGTTTATAGATTCCATGTAATGTGTCAATGAGTTGACTGATCACAAAGTATGAGTTATAGCCCTCTCCCAGCTATATTTACATACCAGTTTCTGCTGATGGTAATGGTTTATGTGCTCTGTGATGTTGCTTCCCTGATAGTGCAGGAACCTCTGCTCTAGTGTGTGACTGTACTCTGGCTGTATGTGGCAACAAAGCGGAAAGGTCATCAGATACAACCAAGTTATTTGAATATGTGCAATCTGTCACATTTGTAATCCATTGCATCTACATGACAACTGCAGTGGCAAGTGAATGAGGGATATTATCTCTTGGCATTTTCCAGTGTTAAGTGGATGAGGCAGCAGTGATTGGCCACTGTTTGGGACTAGGGAATTGGAAGTTGCAATTGCCATCACAAAGGATTCTGGGACTTGTAGTGCAATGGACCAGCTAGGACACATGAGAGTCTGACTCACAATGCAGACTGTATATACTTGGGACAAAATTCTTGGTCACATTTGGCGAGTATCACTGGCATTGCTTATTTGGAGTCATTGTTAGTATCATCACATATTACCTGGCAACACCATTGAGGTCATCACTCACAGATAGACCATGGAGCAGATAGGGGTTTAAGTTGGAGAGGACATCCCTCTCAAGTGAGGTGAGTTGGAGGTGGGCTCCAGTTGATACACCAAGAAGAGATGGAAGAGATCTGGGCACCTCTATCCTGGTATACATCTCCTTCACCCTCCTCTTCTCATCCTGCCAATTTTTTTTATTGTCAGTCACTGTCCATAAGTCCTCACCCAATGCAGTGACTGCCGTGGCCAACTGCTGCCATTTGGCTGCCTTCTGTGCGGAACTGCTGCTGTAGGGTGGGAGACCAGGCAATGTCTTGTTGTTCCTTCTGATGTATTGGACGATCATGGTGCTCTCCTTCTCTATGTAGTTCTTCTTCCTCCCTGTAGGTGCAGAACAGGCAGGCGCAGTGTTGTTGTGGAGAAACCTGAACGTTGCTTCTGTGCTGCTTTTATCTGTTTTTCGGTGCAGGGTTGAAGATAGCATTAATAATGTCCAGGTGCATGCAAATACAATAATTCTGCGCCAAGATCAGATCTTCCATCCCGAGTGTGGATGATCCTTCCTGAGAGTGGGTGATCCACCATGATTGTGGATGATCCGCCTCGAGTACATATGTAAAGATACAACTCGTAACTTACCTTTGTGAATACCAAAAAGTCGTAAACCTAACCTTTTGGTCTAAACTTAGACCAAAAGTCTACTTTTTCTTTTGTGAATTGGGCCCCTAGAGTCTGCCCCTTGTTGGGTGAGCTGTGCCTATTTGGAAAACTTAGAACTCCCCCTGAAATGCCTTTTCTGATTACAGGCAAAACACTTTAGGGCTCCCTTCCCTGCAGGCGTTCTCAAAGGGAACCACCTCTTTTTCTCAAGTGGAGGTTGGGAATCCTTACTCTGGGAGCTAGTTTGATGCTTTATGAGAACTCCTTACTTTTATATTTGTCCCCCACTCCTTCTTCTGCTCTGGACCCTGCCCTCCCCCTTGGCTGAGTCTCCCACATACAACTTCTTGTGGACCTTGGTACTCATTCAAGTGTCTTCCTCTTGAGTAAGCTTCCTGGGGTCAGTAAGCCTGCTGACAATCAAGTGCTGGCGCAGCTCTGGAAAACATTGACGAGACAGGTGCTCCCTTACAACAAAATTGTGCAGCCCCTGATAATCTGTTACCTACTACCCTTCACTAAACCATCTAGTGTCCTGCAGAAGAAATCCACACACTCAAGTCAAGTCTGGGAATCAAGTTTCCTACTCTCCCTAAACTTCCTTCTGTAGATCTCTGGTGTCAGGACATACCTAGTGATACAGATATCCTTCATGGTAGTGTAGGTGAGCTCGCTTGATGCCCCTAGTGCCAACAAGGTGTCCCTACCTTCCAATGTGAAGTATTTCCACAGACCTGCCCCCCAATCTTTCTCAGGGATCCAGCGCATGTGGAGAGCTAACCAGCCTCCCAGGCTGCCAACTAGGCCATCATCACCTTTACCAGCTCCTCCTTTCCAGTGAGGCCTCTAAAAGGACACCTGAACTCCTTGCAGAACTTTTTTAGCTGAAGCACCATAAATGTATCCAGCCTCTTCTGCTCAAACACCAAATCTGCAATAACAGCTGATGTCTCATCAGACTGAGATATGATTGTGGTTACCCGAGAACTCCAGAAGGCAAAAAGAAAAAGGCCAAAAGGAAAAAAATAGTATGTGGTTGTATAATGGTCTGCGATATGGAAGTAGTGTATCACTGCATGTCAAGTACAAATACAATTCTTATCCTCACCGGTGATCACCAATGTTGGAAATTACGTCTCTATTTGGCAGTGGTTTTTACCCTGTCTAAGTAGGAACCCTCACTCTAGCCAGGGTAAGGGAGTCACACAGCTAAGAAAACCCCTGTTCACGCCCTTGGTAGCTTGGCACAAGCAGTTAGGCTTATCTCAGAGGCAATGTGTCAAGTGTTTGTATACAAACACACACACACACATTAACACAGTCAAAACACTATAAACGTACTCCACAACTGTTTAGAAAAGTAGCCAATATTTATCAGAGTAAAGCAAGACGAAAATGACAAAAATTGAACATACATAAGGAAAAATATCACTTTTAAAAGATTAATGCATCAAAAACAAAGTTGATGCGGACCGCAGGGGATTTGATGCATTAAAAGAGCAGGTGGTTCATCAGATCCTCACTGTTGTGGGGAAGTGGTCCATTGGATACTTACTGCTAGGCAGGGGAGGTGATGCGTCAGTTCCTTACTACCACAGGGGAGGTGATGCATCATTTGTGGAACAAAGTGTCGGTTCTCTACTGCGATGCGGTGTTGATGAAAAAACGGACCCCCAGGGACGATGCAGTGATGATGCGTCAGAAGTCAAGTCACGATGTGTTGATCTCACAGCAATGAAGCAGGCACTGCTTCGGAGTCAGGGCAGTGTGTCATGGGCTTTGGTGATGTGGTGCTAGAAACTAACACAGCTGTGGTTCTTCTGATGCGCTGTGACGGAAAGCAAGGGCCTGTGTGGAAAACCGTAGTCGCTGCATCAAGTGGGGATCACACTCCAGTGTGGGCAGTAACAATGTGGCAAATCTTTACATCAGTGTATCAGTTCGGAATAACCCAGTGAGTCAATGCATTAATTTTCTTCTTGTAGCACCAGAAACCTCCTTCGAGGGCCCAGAATGGCTTTGGCACCACGTGAGAGGACAGGGCTCTCAGCAGAGGAGCTCAGGTGCTGGCAGATGAAGTTTTTGATGTCCCTGAGAATTCTTAACAGGAAACAAGCTCAACTGAAGCTCTTGAGAACCTTGGAATGCAGGATGTAGAAAGCATAGTCCAGTTCTTTCACTGCCAGAACAGAAGCAGCAAGCAGCAGGTCAGCACATCAAAGCAACAGGCAGAGTGGCAGTCTCTCTTCTAGCATGTAGCCCTTCCTCCAGGCAGAATGTCCTCAGTCCAGCGGTGGTTCAACTTTGTGGGGTCAGATGTCCAGTACTTATACCCATTTCTGTATTTCATATAGGCAACTTCAAAGAGAAGTCTTTGTAGTGCACAAGACCTTGCTTCCCTGCTCTGGTCCTAGACACACTTCAGGGGGTTGGGAACTGCTTTGTGTAAGGACAAATAGAGCCCTATTCAGGTGCAAGTGATCCTTACCACTCTAGCTCAGGAACATCCATTAGGATACGCAGGTCACACCTCATCTCCCTTTGTGTGACTGTCTAGAGTGAATTCACATGTAGCCCAACTGTCATCCTGACCCAGACATGTATTCCACAGCTAGGCAGAGGCACAGAACGATTAAGCAAGAAAATACCAACTTTCGATAGTGGCATCATTCTCAAATATACAATTAAAAACTGACAACACCAAAAGATGTATTTTTGAATTGTGAGTTCTGAGACCCCCAAACCTCATATCTTTATCTGCTCCCAATGGGAAATTACACTTACAAGATTGTTTAAGGTAGTCCCCATGTTACCCGATGGGAGAGCTAGTCCTTGCAATAGTGAAAAACACATTTAGCAGTATTTCACTATCAGGACATGTACGACACACCAGTACTTGCTTTACCTTTTAAATAAACATCACCATGCCCCCCGGCTGCCTTGGGCCTACCTTAGGAGTGACTTATTTGTAGTAAAACAGAAAGGCTTAAAACTCTACACACAGACACTGCAGTGGCAGGTCTGAGACATGTGCACAGGCCTGCTCAAGTGGGTGGCACAATCAGTGCTTCAGGCCCACTAGTAGCATTTGATTTAAAGGCCATGGGCACACATGGTGCACTACACTAGGGGCTCACTAGTAAATCAAAGAAACCAATCATGGATAAACCAACCACCCATACAATTTAGACAGAGAGCACTTGCACTTTAGCACTGCTCAGCAGCGCCCAGAGTCCTAAAGCCAGAAAAAACAAAATTCAGCACAGGATCAAAAACAGGAGGTCAGAAGCAAAAAGGGAAACCAAGCCAACAGCTGACAGGTCTAATACTTTAATTTTGTGAATCAGGCCCACAGTCTTTTTAGCACTTTTTTTCCTATGGGACAACGTTCCCCTGTCCCATTCTCCCTACTTAAAGCTGTCTTTCTGGGACCTATTTTGGATTCTGCACCAGTCTCTTCGAAACTCTTCAGCACCTATTTCTTCAAATGCATTTGTCCCCATATACACAGTCATATTCTTCTCCTCCTGCCATCCATTTGGCTCTAGTCTTACTCGCACACTTTTGCTGAAGCCACTGGATTCAATCTAGCCTGGCTGATGAGGAGTGATACCCTGAAACCAGTCCGAAAGTGGTTGTTTCTTGTCCAGGGAGGACCTGGCCTGGCAGTTCGGGCTGGAATGCTCCAATGGCGAGCAGTGTCAAGACTGATTTGTATATAGCTCGGTCCAAACTGGAATGGCATTGCAAGCAAAAAAAAATAGATTTAGGCTGAGATCCGTGACTGGGTGTTAATGATTGATTTGTTCAGAAGTCTGTCCATCATATGTTCTTTTTGCAATTGCTGCCCTAAGTGGGAAGGGTTTGCCCAGACATGCTAGAAGGTTCCCATGGGGATAAGGGTCAAGACTGATTTGCAAATGGCATGGTCCAAACTTGAAAGCTATGACGAGCAAACAAAACAATGGATTAAGGGCCCAGATCCATGACTGGAGATCATAAATAAGGATGTTGTAGGCGTGGGATTTATTTCACAACCATCTCTTACATGTGGATCTTCAACATAATCTTTATGGACACCACATGGCTCCTTGAATTAAGGAGAGGATTGTTGGATTTATTATTGTTGTCTTTTGTTTATTGTTTAGTTGTTTAGATTTTAAGTGATCTCTGTATGTGAGACACTGACCAGAAGGTTTTGAAATGTTTACGTTGGTCGATGTATATATAAAAATGACTGCTGCAATTTGAACAGATGTCCTAGTTGGAGGGATGGGGTAAGATGCTTTGATTAAAAAGCAATTAAATTGCATGCTCAATGATTGATTTATTGCATCATTGATGGAATTTATGTGTGTATTTTTTCCTACAATTTGACCACTCCTTTCTAAGACATTGTTGTACATTACCCAGGTCTTGTAGGGTTAAGTGGGTAAACCCTTTCTCTTACAGTATTTTGAAGACCAGTTTGGAAGCCCTCCCCCTTCCTGCTCCCCCATATGCTGAGGGGTGATCTCCTCCCCCAGGCACATCTGTTTGTGTGGAGCCAGGCCACTTCACACCTCATCAAGGCAGCCTGGCCAGGCTGCTAGAGGCTGGCCAATCATAGCACAGTGGCAAAAACACCGCAGGGCTGAAGTTGGCAACTTTTCAGGTAAAGATTAAACCTCTTTACCTGAACAAGTTATATTAAATCCCACAACTGGAAGTTGTGGGATTTATTATAACAATTAATTTGATACCAAACTTCTGGTATCTGTTACTTAAGGGGATTTTAAAAATTAAAATAAAGTCTCCCCATTCTAGCCTATGGAGGCCATTCACTACAATGAGGGGAAAACAAATGTGGCTGTTTTACCTCACCAGGGCTTATAAAACTATTTTTATAAGGTCCCTGCTTACAGTTACATGGTACCCAGCCCTAGGGGCACATAGGGCACACCTTAGGGGTGACTTATATGTAAACATAAGGTAGTTTAAGGCTTTGGAACTTCTTTTAATTCCAAAGTCGAATTTGCATGTAACTTTAATTTAAAAGCAGCCAGCAAGGCAGGCCTGCCTTTAAAATGACACTGGGCACCTCAGCAGTGCAACTATGGGTACACTACCTATGTTGGGGTCCCTAAACCTACATGCCCTATCATATACTAGGGACTTATAGGTAGGTTGAATTAGCCAATTATAATTAGCCTGATTTGCATACTGATTTTACACAGAGCACAGGCCCTGGGACTGGTTAGCAGTACCCAGGGCACCATCAGAGTCAGTAAAACACCAGCAAAAAGTGGAAATGGGGGCAAAAAGTTAGGGGGCCTCTGCAACCAGCCCTGTTTCCTCACATTAGAATACAGCTTTTTTTTGGTCCCGCTTCATGCTTTATTCTGTAATTTACTTTGGAATGTTATGAGTTGCTAATAAAGAACTTAACTGCTAAAAGGATTTGAATAAAGAATTCTAACTATATCAACAATCTCATTATTGACTCCTACCGAACAGAATGTTAATTAAAATGTTGATAACCTATTGAGTGAATTGCAGTTCTCATCTCTTGAACCTAATGGGATGCGAGAACTTCATGTTTTCGGATAATCAATTCTTAAAATGATGAGGCCCCTATGGTCCCCATCCACCAAGTGCAAATTGTGTTTTTGTCAGGGTTCGTCAATGAGCAAGGAAGATCACAGGAAAACATTTCGGGAACAATAGAAAATGCCCAGAGAAACTGGCATATCAAATATCCTGACCTCTGCTCGAAATTTAAGCTGCCTCTTCTGCTCTTCTGAAAAGGTAATAAAATAGTTGACAACTTTCCGAATAATTTGCTGTTCTGGCTGAAATCTACAAGAAAAAAGAAATCTTTATAAAAATAAATCAGTCATTGACAACTGCTAAAACAAGAAGAACAAATAACAAGTGCGGGTTCTCAACTATTCTTGCGGTGCATATTTTTCTTTTATGGCATTTTAATGCAGTAGTAAGAACTGAGGATTGATAGTTGCTACTTGTGCAGTGTTTGCTCTTTGAATAAATACACATTACTTCCTCATTGCTTCTTCTACCAGGTAGCTGGGAGACAAGGAAAACAAATAAATTATGATATTCTTTCTGAGAAATCGTATCACTCATAACCATCTGGATAACTCCTGCATTCAAGTAAGTATAGATTTAAATATTTATATAAAATCTAAAGTTTTTGGAACTTTAGCTTACTTTATGTTATTTAAACAAAAAATAACCTCTTAAATAATATGTATGACTGGAAAATAGCAAAAATATTGCCATACTAAAATCTTTAGGAAAAAATGCTCGTAGGAGTTGTACATATGTTAAGTGGAACGTAGCAAGCATGTAAAAAAGAGAATAATGCACCCAAGGAAGAATGGGTGCAATGTTCCCTCTTTCCAAAATCATAAAAACATACACGGCATGGCCCCACCAAATGGAAATGTCCATATTCCTTATTCGTGAACTATTTTTAAAACATTCAAAATCAAAATCTAAAACTATTTTTCCCGTTCCAGTGGTTTACTTTATTAATTCAAAGTGCCTCTATAAATACACTAATGCACTTATGCAAGACTGCAAACTACTTTTACGTTTAAGACATTATCAGTGAAAGTCAACTAATAATACCAGAAAGCGGAAGAAATGAATGAATAAGTAAATGTGTGTGTGCATGAGAGAGAGCAAGTATGTGCGTGTGTACGTGTCCGTATGTCACTCGAGGGACTCCAATACCTATAAGAATAAGGACCTCAACCTGCTCATGCACTCAAGGGATAGCGCCTAGGTTTTTGAGTCCCATGACGATGGTCAGGATGCTTCTTCCACTCCCTCCTTCGATGTAATTCCATTTAACGCTATAAACAGCTTTCGACTTGGTTGCCTAGGAAACTGCATTTACTTACACCAAGCATTGTTGCCTAGGTAACGGACTGTAAGAGCAGCATAATGGCTTATGATCCACAAGATTGGGTGATTGCTTCCCATAGTCCATGACCACTTCATAAAGGTTAGGAATGAAAGTTTCTCTATCTGACTCACTTAACACATTTGAACAACGACGTCTTCATAAGTAGGTAAAGCTGTCAGAAATGCATGCAGCTTCTAAATTGCATGTTATGTCCTAAAAGCGATTAGAATAAATTTGTCCTTTGATTCTGCTTTTAATAATTGCATTATGTGACGCCGTCATCAGGATTGACACTCAAACAGTTGTTAAAAGGTGTCCCTTATGACAATCTGTAAATAAAATTAGAAAAATGTTAACAGAGGATGTGTGTCTGGGGTAAGTTGACATTCAGCCACTACAGATGTTGAAATACAGATGTCCAAAAAAATCAACAAAATGTGATAACACTAGAAATATGGAAATGCTACAGAGAACAAGATTACAGCATACTAATTCTGATTAAACCTAATAATGCCTAACCAGATATTCATATGCTGAATGGTGCATATTGGCGGTTGTAGGAGAGAACCGTGCATGCCTTTAGAACGAGGTCTAAACAAAGAATGCATCGTTACCACGCATTCCTTTACCACGCAAGTCGTTTCAAGATGTGCCTTAGGGGAGTGCTGAACTATGGAATAATATCATTTACTATTCCAACTCGATAGATAAATAGGGAATGTGTTGGGCTTAAAATCCACCACCAGTCCAACAAAGCGTTACCTAAAGCAAGTCGTTGTAAAGGCTTGCCATGTTCAGGAATGTGTGGTAAAGATGCATTTGTGGTTGAAACTGCATTCTAAAGGCACTTTGTGATTCCCTCTGCGTAGTAAAGGCTGTTTCCCATCCTGAATACAACGTGATTCAACAGCCTATGGACATCCCTTCTAACTTAACCTAGTACTATCTCTTCACAAAGACTTATTGCATGAGGCAATTTTGTGTTTCAAGAAAAGACACACAATTACATAATTATTCTAAGCCCTTGTGGGTCTGGGGAAATATTTGAAAATATATATTTACTGTATGCTTACAATTTTCCCTTTCACATATAGTGATGAATAATGATTTTTTAAATTTTATATTTTCTATTTTATATATTTGTTATTTTATATATATATTAAATATCAGGAGTATGGTAAATTATGGTATATAAAACTGTTACTAATAGGTACAGTTCACTGTTTGGAAAGAGTTATAAGAACAAACTGTGCCATCTTTGGCCATCTCACCCTCACCCACACCTTGAAGTACCTAATGGGATTTACTGACAACATCCTTCACCAGTTCTCCTTCTGCATATTCAACTGACACGATTTTCATTACATGGGTACCTCCAGATGTTAGAAGACCCACATCTCCTATGGAGTCCCCCAGTGTTCCATTTTGCTCCTATTACCCTTAACCTCTACATGGAGTTCCTTATTTCACTATTCACTGACAACAGGATCAGAACTTGCACAGACAACACGGAATGCCTCTGCTCAGGATAGTCTGTGCCTTAAATGTTTCTTGCACCTCATCCAGACCTGGATGTCCACTCTCTACCTGAGGCTTAACACGACCAAAACAGATTTTCTGTTATTCTCCAAATACAAAAAGTAATAACTAGTCCAAACAAGACTCAATGACAAGAAACCAGAGAGATGTGAATCCCAGTTTTATCCCAACTCCAAGTCAGTCAAATTCACCCTGGACATTGACATTGTCCTCAAAGAACACATTATCATATGCATATCAAGTCAGCCTGGTACTAGCTCCCTCTACTAAAAATGTGAAACCATACCTTCCAAAAAAATAGTTCAGAATTATTGTGCAACCCCTCTTTCATCTGGATGATGGCAGTGCCCTGTCCGGGGCCTCTCAGTTTTCAAACTGTCCTGTGTAAAGGCATGTTGGCATGGTGGCATGTCTCATCAAGTGCCTGAAGCCATTTGAGCTCATCACCACCATCCCTTGAAGTTACTACACTCGCTCTCCCTGCTGTTCTGCATCAATATGGTGCCAGAATAGAGAAAGTTAAATGTCTTGGTGCATAAATATTATCGCTAGAATATCAATGGAGTAGGTTGTTAATTTTTAAGGAACTCAATAGTTAAAATTACCTTAATGTTTCTCTATCTCACAAAGTATTTTTCAATATTGGGAACCTTTGGCAAGATGAAAAACCAGAATTGATGTGAGTGAGAGTATTATGGTCTACCCAATCTATAGTCTACATGTTTCAGCCAAAGTCTCTTCTGCCCATACAGGTTAAATGGCTTTCTTCAGGACTGGATGGTCCCTAATCTTGTGGACATTTCCTATTGGTGTGCACATGCACACCACTGCTCATGAAGTTATGCCACACTCATAACTTAAAATTTCTGCTATGCTTCAGTACAGGAAAGTCTCCTGTGAAAGTATATTAAATGAGCTTATTCTTAGTTTTATACATACTTAGAGATATGCGGACTCTGTAGTCACACATTTGTCAATTTGCCTTGCCTACATTTCACCTTGTTAGCATCCTCTAAGACCTGCATGATAGTGATATTTTGTTCTGATATTCTGACAAACAACTGCATAAACCATAATCAAAATCAGCTGAATCATCTACAAAGCCATCTCAGATGGAGCACGTGTCTGGTTAGCTGGCAAGCTCACCATCATTGGTGGCTTTCAGCATACCCACAGATGAAGACGTAAAAAAAAAACCAAGGAAACCAGGGCCCATATTTGTGAAGCAATGGTGCATCAGAGCTGATACGCCACTTTTTCTGCGCTCCCCTACCAGCACCTAAGGACACCATGGTTGCTCCGTATTCATAATATGACGCACCATGGCAATGCTTAGCACAATAGCGTCAACATTTTTGATGCTATTGTGACGCTTTGCTACACTAGCAACAAAAATGTTGACACCGGTGTAGCAAAGTGCAAGGAGGCTCACAGGTTTCTATTCGTGGGTCATTGTAACGCATTTTAATGCATGCTCTGAGCAGGTATTAAAAATGACACAAAAATAGCGCAGTGAAATCTGTTAAATTTCACTTTGCCATTTTTGCGGGCCTCCTAGCGCTGGAATGCCTCACTTGCATACATTATGCCTAACACAGGCACAACACGGCACAAGGGGTTACAAACTGGCACAATGCATGCATGCAGTATTACAGTACCGGTGGCACCACAGATTATTCAGAAACCAATGATGGTCCAGGTGGAGTCTGCACCTAATTCAATGACTCCTGTGTAAGGTGTTAGTCAAACTCTGTCAATGCCAAGATATACTCCAGTAACAATATCACAATTGAGTTCCTCAGTATATTCACATCAGAGTTCTGGAATGATTTACTCATGGAATCAGAATACTTCATCAAGTTTAGAAGCATTACCAGTACCAGTCACAATTGGTCCAGTTGTTCCATGGTATACTCAGGGAATTAATGAGAGCAATACGCAGAATCCTAATTTAGTTAATGCTGCAATGTTTTCACCTTTTACTTCAAATGCAGAAATAGAGAAACTCAATGCTACTGCAGAAGTTGTCTCCAACAAATCAGACTTTTGACAAAACAGATCACCTTATAGACTTAACTTCTTCTAGGATTTCACAAACTTTGGAGACACCAAATCCAAATCCAAATCCAAATCCAAATTCAATTCTAATGTCACCTGAGAGAGTAGTGTGTCTGCCATGTAACACTCCACAATATGTGCCTAATGTGAATAATAATGTTTCTTTACAAAGTTTGACAACTCAGCAATTAGAATTAAATGGAATGATTGAGGGAACACCTGAATCAAATAGAATAGACTCATATAGGAAGAGTTATGTTTTATGTGTAATGATGGCACATCAGAAATTATCAGACCTTGCAGAAAAATATGAAGTGTATATTGAGAAATTCAAAGCAATTAAGAGGAGTTACAGATTAGATTTTGAATCAAAAGACATTACAACCATGAGATCATCCGGAATGAAACATCACACTAGAGAATTAATTCAAAGTATTCAAACATGGGGAGCATTAGATACATGGGTAAAGAAAATAGAACAGAAGAAAAGAGAGACTGTGACTTCAAACTCTACTGATACTCAGCAGATTGATAGTCCCGTAAAAATATTATCAACATGTTCGTTGGAGCAGGAGTGATATTTTATCATTCACAAATGATTGCCTGAAATAGAAAGAGAAGCCAGTGGAATGGTATCAATCAACAGACAGGTTTGTGAAACTTGCAAAATGCCTGTGGGAGGATTTAGGAAAGGTATAACCTATGTAAGATCCAGCTACAGCTGCACCATCTCTTGAAGTAATGAAAAGCTATTACAAAGTGATTTAATTTTTTAAAACAAGAAGTTCCTCCAAACCTATTGATTGGCAGAGTATTGACAGGACAGCTCAGAAAGCAAAGGAGTCAATGCATGCATATTATGAAAGGTTGTTGCAGGGATTCACATATGACTGTGGTACAGAAACAATTGAGCCCAAATATATGATTTATTTTGTGTTCAGGTTTGTGCAGGGATTGAGATCTGAAATTAGTAACATGATGAACAGTCATTTGCTTTGCTGGCAAGCAAAAACTGTTGATGAAGTATTACAGTTTGCTAAATATTACAGTGACGAAATTGACATGAGGCAGAAAAGATTGAAAGAAAAGGCAATGGTGATGCAGATTCGAGCAGAACAGTCAGAGATGCAGGGAATACGACAACAGCAGGAAAATATGCAAGTGATTCCGAGTCAGGGACAACTGAGAGGAAGAGGATGTGGTGGTGGTGGAAATGGAAATCGTGATGGTGGTGATTTGAATACTGATGTTAAACCAGGTGGTATGCAGGCAATGAAGAAGATGCTACCTTGTCAAGCGTGCAGGGGTCTTTGACACTGAAAGCCGGAATGTCCTTTGATAGGGCAGGAAGGTGTTGTGCAGATGAATGAACATAATCTTCTTCCAAATTTGAGAGGATAGAGAAATTGGAATCTTAATGTAAATGTCCAGAATATGAATAATCAAATGACGATTCCACACATGCAGTATTCCCTTTAGCAAGTGCCATGTTTTCAGGTGAAACAGCAACAAATGCAAATACCTCAAGCTCCAATGGCACAGCAGTGAGTAGTGGTTCCTCAGCAGAACATGGACCAAGGTTAAATCCAAACAGTCAACCACTGATTATGCAGTGCCCCTTACATAGTGAGGAATTGAGTGATGAAATTATGAGTGAGAGTTCGGATGAAGAAAATGTATGCTAGCAGCTTCATGGATTAGAGTGGTCCCTATATAAATGGAACAGTTATGGGTCATGGAGTTCCGTTTTTGGTTGACACAGGAGCGACAGGCTCTACTGTCAGACCTGCCGAAGTTCCCAATGTGCCACTTTTTTGGGAGAACAGTACAGGGTGTAGGAGCTGTGACTCAACACCGGACAAATCCGAATATACAGAACCAATTCCTGTAAAAATTGGTCCTTTTGAAGACATGCACAAATTCATAGTGTGTGACTCAAGTCCATATGTTTGCTGGGAAGAGCTTTGTTGTGCAAATTAACATATTTGATTACTTGCACAAATGATGGAATTGCAATCCAAACAAATAGTGATGATGAGGAATCATGCATACCAATCGACTGCAATCTAATTAATGAAGAATTCCCATTGATTACTCTTTTTCCTACATTTACAGTACTGGACTTGCCAAGTGACCTACACTATACAGTTATTTTGAAAGTTTGATTTCTTTCTGGAAAATATGTTGGTCTAATTAAAGGAGTGGAAGCAGTCAAAGTCACAGTTAAACTTAATGCAGTTTTCCCAAAAACTTCCCAATATCACAAGGCACCAAATGCAACTGAAGGAGTTACTCCTGTAATTGCAGATTTTGTTGAGCAAGGGATTTTGGAAGAAGTGCTGAGCAGCCCATGTAATTCATCTAGTTATGAGTCAGCGAAAACCTAAGAGGAAATTTCGCATAGTTCAGGATTTGAGAAAAATTAATGACAAAGTCATCAAACTTTGTCCAGTGGTACCAAATCTGGCAGTGATTTTGTTTCAAATTCCATGTGACGCACAATGGTTCATAGTAGTGGACTTGTCATAAGCATTTGTCTCAGTGCCTCTACACAAGGATAGCCAGTTTCTCTTTTGTTTTAAATTCTGCAATTATGTGTATTCCTGGTGAAGAATTCCACAAGGCGTTTCAAAATCCCCAATAATATTTAATCAAGTGTTGAAAAATAATTTAAAATCATTGAGAATGCCTTTCCAATCTACATTGGTTCAGTGCATTGATGACTTAATAGTTGCTTCGAAGACACGAGAAACATGCATGCAAGATACTATTGCCTTATTGAATCATCTGGATGAAAATGGACATAAAGGGATCCATTATGACTTCAGCGGAAAGAAAAGCATGCCCGCTGAAGTACAGATGGGCAGGTTGCCACCAGTGTGGCTGTATTCCTGTGGACCCCATTACAAGTTTCTCTTTGGGTCAACTGGCTCAGTGGGAAATGGCCTACAGTATTGTCTCAAGCTCATAATAGATTATATTCAGCTCTTCTGTCCAGCTACATAGGATTTTTACAGTTTAGTTACATTAGGCCCAACATTACCGAACTGTTTTCCCTTTTAATGTTCCAGAAGACCTCCTATTCCTGTGCTCAGCTGATGAAGACTTTGCAAGCTGATGTCTCATTTAGGAGAGGTATAACCAATGTGCATTTATTTTTCATTTGCAGGGTTTTCCCTTTAGAAATCCAAATGCATAGTTTTTGTTAGTGACATAGTTAGATGTTTTTCCAAATTAATTTTTGCCTTATTTTAAATTTTTGCATGTGTCAAAGCCCAGCCCCTCACATGCTTCTCGAATTAGAGTTTGGAAGTTAGAATGTCTAAACCAATATTTCATCTGAAAGTTATTACTTGATTGTGATTGATTCAACTGCACAACTAATTAATTCTGTTGCTATTTTCCAAATAATGTTCTTGTTTTTAAGTATAATTCTTTTAGAGTGTATAAAGGTGATTGCACTCATAAGATTGAGACTCTTCAGGCGCTTTGGACAGCCTGTGTTGTTTCTGTATTGCTGTCATTTGGTTTTGCGCATAATTTATGTGACCTTAGCATTGTTAATATAAGGACAATACATGTTGAAACTTTCCTAAATTGGTGTGGTGATTCATGGCCACAAAGGTCATGGTGTGTATAAATTACTGGCTCATTATTGTATATTTTGATTGTATTGGTTCTCATTGTCTCATTTGATGATCTCATTACTCCTGTCTAAGTCAAAAGAATTGAGTTGACCTCTGAGAGTAGTAGATGTTACTGCCCTATTACATATCACGCCCACAAGATGATGAAAACATAAGAGGGCATTGTGTCACCAGGTACTTTATTCACTGTGTTTTATGTGTGTACATGGGTACATAGAAAAAATTAGTTGACTCTAATTAGAGTCCAAGTTACAGGACTATAGCTGTATTTGAGGAGTATTATTTTGATATTGTTGGGTTCAGTCTAACATGTTTGTGTGTTTGCTTACTCATAGAATTTCATCCTTTGTAGTTCATTATTTTTAGCAGCTCTTTTCCAAATGAATTTTAGAATTTAGGTATACCCGTGCCTGACTCATTTTGAATGTAGGTTTTGTTCACTAATGTAACCCATTTTGTCAGTGCATCATAGATCCATAATTGTTGGTGCTTTTCTTTTACACTTGGATCACCGATTGTTCTACTGGTGATCTTTACCATCCTGTTTTTTTCTTCATGAGAGGCATTCCAACTTTCTATTTGTCAATGAACAACTTTGCATTTGCCAGTTAATCTCAAATACCTATTTTCAGTTGGATTGGCTGTGTCTCGTATAAAGATATTTTCCTCCCCTTACGCAGCAATTTATTTGCATTCCTTAGAAAAGGGACCTCAGTGATACTTGCTCTTGTTGAAGATTCCGCTGATAGTTTTTATTGCGTTATATATGTAAATTATGAAGAGAAATGTGGGCAAAAGGAGACTTCCGAGGATTTAATATAATTCAAAGAATGACAGCTTAGAAAATAGAAAAGGTGGGAAGACATGATAGATGACAAGCACTTGCAATGCCAATAGGCTGCTGTGCTGCTGCAAGAGAGATGCAGCATAAATTCTCTAGTTATCTAAGACACTTTAATAGCATTACAACGCCATATGTTTAACCTGAAAGTTCAAGCTTAGGCAGCTGGATAAAAAAAATTAAAGTGATAAGTGATCACAGTTGTGTGGAGGGCAGGCACTTTTTGTGGAAGCACACAACTTCTGTCCATTCTACACATATACTCCTGATTCCATACATGTGAGCGGAGTCAAAGTCCCTCTCTTGTGATGCTTACAGAATTGTCTGAGGACAGTTGCAATGTCAAGCTAGATCATAAACATAAAAACTGCCGGCCATGCGAAAGGCACCAAGAGCACACACGAACACGTACCCCAGGACCGTTAGAGAGGAAAAGATAGGAAGAAATAATAGATTAAAACAGCAGAGCAATAAAAAGCGAGAAACTGACCTGACACAATCACTATGAATGTGTAACCAAGGAGCGTTAACGAGGAAAGAGAGGACATGAAAATTAACGAACATACAAAAAGACGTTTGCAGCGCATATCGATTGGGGGAATGACAAATGAAGCTACATTAATGAGCGATAACGAACAATAATAGTAGAGAGTGAATGCAAAAGATAAACTGAGAATGCGTGCAGCCTCTGAAGCAATGATAGAATACCGAGTGGCATTTTTATGGAGAGGAAAATCAATGAACGAGTCATTAGTATAGGTACTGCGTAAATACATTAGAATGATATAATATGGGTCGTGAGAAAAACATGATTACAATATTTGGCAGCATGAGCGTTTCTAAAGAGAATGTCTTAAGGGGAAAGAAGAAAGTAAGAAGGCTGGTATTCACGAAGAAATTAGCAAAACGCCAGATGTTAACAGGGTTCGAGGTTTTTTATGTTCAGATATATTTAATTTCTAGTTAAACACAATCTTGATATATGAGTGGGTCTGTGCTCTACATGTTTGCCTTCTAAGCTGAAAAACATTAACAACGCTCTAAAGAAAACATTGATACAACTGGATGAAAAATGTGTGAGTATGTGCGTGTGCATGCATGTCTGCATGGCGTTGTGCATATTTGGTGTGTGTCTCATGTAGCCGGTCTTTAATAATCATCATGTTGAGTTTCATTTTTGAACAACAGTTTGCTCAGATTTTCTATAGTGAGCAAACAGGGGAGTGCATTCTAAGCGTTTGATTTTTCTAAATGTTCACCTTTCAAAAATGCTTGTGTTGGTCTCAACTGAATGTTAATGTTTGGCACCTGTGTGCCCTACATGTTTTGCGCTCAGTAGGTGTTTGAATTAGTGGTTGCTTTAACAATGAGTTATTTATTTATTTACCTTTTTTCATTTTTAAGCAGAGGCGTTTTTATCAGAAATTATTGCACACGAGCAAGAAGATTGGAAAGGGTCGCAGTAATTTAGATAAAAATAACAGCTTTACATATGGGTTAAGAGTGGCAGACCTGCGGTTGACTGACGATCACAAACATTATCCATTAATGTTAACACACAGCTCTGGCTAGATAATCCTACTGGTGTGACCTAACAATTACAATAAGGTGAGGGGGTGGATATAAACACTTCTAAACATACTTACAGGAAGGTGGCGGAATAAACCGCTTTTATCTTTTCTCTCAAGTTGCTACAGGTGACTTTCTAGTGCAGTTTTGAAATCTTGCAAAGAGGACAGGCTTAAATGTCTGGAGCAACTGACCTCCAGTGCAGCGGACATAGGCGATGGAAAGATTGGAGTTTGAAGGCAGCGTACTTTGGTTCAGATGTAGCTAGGAGGTGAAGATTGCTGAATTGTAGATTCAGATTGGACGTGTATCAGACTAGGAGGTCAACGAGATTGGCACTGGTCCAACTACAAGCTGGAAAGCAAGTGCTGAGTATTTTGGCATAACCCAGTGTTTGGTGGAGTACCACATTGCTGGATGGTTGTAAACTGAGAGAGTGGTATGGTTGGGGTTGTGGTCTGGCTGACTAACCTCTGGACTGAGACTTCAGCGTAGGCTGTGGGCAAGTACGTAGGTCCTAAATTCTCAGCTGGTAAAGAACTCACATAATACTATCTGGTGCAGTGGTTAAGAGATACAACACAAAAGAAGGGCAGGGAGGTACTTCTCCATTTCTGTCCTCCCTTGTCTATATAAACCATGTGCACACAACATATGAAAAGGAGGAATAGATGATTCTCCTGTAAATTCCAGAACCGCACGGAGATGCAGCACCTGACCCTTGACGATGTGAGTAGCGAGGCCTCCATTATGGAGATATGTTTGAATAACAAGTGTTCCACCAATTAATTAGCAAGTAAGAGGGCCGAGAGATGCATGAGAAGAAAAGGCATTTTGTTATCAGGGTTAGAGGGTAAACATGTGCTGTGCTGATGAAGGGTACGGGCGAGATTTTATAATATTAGGAGGCAGGATCAACCATGTCAGTTGGGATCCTAAACAAAGGTTGTATCCTTTTTTGGGGGGCTATTCCCTAATTAGAACATTGGGGACAAACACAGGATGGAATCTGGCACAGATGAGACAACTGAGAAAGGTAGGAGCGGCACACGAAGATGCGGGCAGTGGAGTATCCATATGTGGGATCCTCCCCTAAGTTATTACATTGGGATCGTATATCAGAGAGGGGTCTGCATCCATGAGACAGATGAAGTATTTAAGCAACAAAGCTGGAGGCTTCGGTGTATTGATATGGAGAGACACATTCTAATTAAATGTGCTGCTGGAGTGTATGTCTTTTTCGTTTGTAATAGTGTGTGACTACACGAAGATGCTCCCTCTGGCACTCCAATTTAGGAGAAATCACTAGAGAAACTCAGTAAGCTATATTTTACAGAGTACACCAATTAACCTCACAAAACCTGTGGGTGATGTGTATCTGTGGTGGTGGGATGCCCACGAGAGGGATGATAAGGATCTGGAGTTAGGAGATTCCAGACTATGAATCCTATGTATAATGCATGGTGAAAGAGAGTAAATTAGACTCAACCATTGCATGCCTGTTTACCAAGTGTATGTATGGAAACACACTGGGTTCTTGTTTTATTTAGATGCGTGTGTTGTATTGTCTTCCCCTTTACCTTGTACTCCATCCCTGATGCTGGCTAGTCCAGGGATGTTGCAGCAAACCCAATGATGAAGCATGCCACGACTAGTTGGTGATGGCAATTTTTAAGAACCTAGAGTTTTTTTCTAACAGATATTACACTGAATGCAGAGGACACTAGTTGAAGACGTTCCACCATGTTGCAGTTGAGCAGCAGTCGAGAGACCCCTTTCATGACAAAGACTTTGGCTCGTGTGGTACGGGCCCCATGGGTGACATCTAGAGTAAGCACACAAGCGGCTGGGAGGGGTGACAATGAGCAAAAAGCATACATCTGTGTCAGTGTGGAGTGGAGTACAGGTTGCTGTGGAAGCATCTGAAGGACTGTCTCTGCCAGGATGTTTGTGGAAGCCCCTGTATCTATCAGAGCTGGAATTTGGTGATCAGTGATAGTATCCATGCAGCGTATTGTGAATCGTCTGTAGGGCTCCTCTGGTTGCATTGCATGTATGATTTTCGGTGCACCTTCCATGTCCATGTCCATGACAATTACTGATTTGGACTGTTACCCTTTTTGTAGAGTGTGGTGGAATGGCGAACTTATGAAATATGATTGAGTTTATTGCAGGCACAGCACCTCTTCTCTTGGACTGGACAATCACATTGGGGATGATAGGGGCCACCACACTAGTGGCACAACTTGAGAGTGCCAGCTTTTACAACCATGTTGAGTTCAGTTTTGACAGGTCAGTGGAGAGCCACTTCTATATGCGCAGCACAGGTTTTTGAGAATTCTTTGGAGTGGCCCTCGTGAGCATGTTGGCCATGGTCATTTCTGGGACTTGGATATGTTCCCAGAGTTTGGAGGAGGAACAGTCCTGAATGAATTGAGCCCTGATCAAGTGCATCAGGCAGGGTGAACATGCAGGCCAAGTCCTTTAACCAAGTGTAAAACGAGTTCACCGTCTCACCCGGTTGTTGCCGAGCCTGGCTTAGGAGAAACCGCTCATAGTCAGGATTTGCGAGCTGTTCAAAGTGGTCAGTTAGGGCTTGTTTCAAGGTGTTGTACTTGAAAAGTAGGCCAGTTTGCACAGTTGTCTTCACAATCTAATGAATGTCAGCACCCACCAAATGCCAAAGCATGGGGTGCTTTCTGTTATTGTCCAGACCTATTATAGCAAAGTAAGTGTCCAGACAATCAATCCACGCCTTCCACTTCACCGTCTGTGAGGATGGAGATCCCTTGTTACACAAACGGTTCAAAGGCCGGTACTGACACCATGGGGGCCCCTTGTGCCACTCACAGCCACCACTGGAGATGGAAGAAACAGACAGGAGGAGAGGGGCCTTACAGAGGCAGACCCCCTAAGCAGTGCTGTCACCAATTTGTGGATGAGTCCAAACTACCAATTCAGTCCATGGCAGAAGCAGCAAACCAGAATCTGCACTGTCCAGAGGTAGGTGGGACAGTGGAAGCGTGGTAGGATAAAGAAAAGTATTGTCCAGTGAAAAGGACAGCAAGCATATCTTGAACCAGGTAGGCCTCACTTCGGGAGCAGTAGAGGCTGGAAGCAGTCAAGTCACAGAGGGAACTGTCCCAGTCTTTTCAGCCTCACCTGCCACAGAAGGAGAAAAGTCTCCAAACATCGTAGCGTATTGAGGCTGCCAAGATACCCCAGGGCCGGCTGTGGCAGGCGTGAACACCAGTTGATGTGGATGGGGCCAGGCACTGTGCAATCCACTTTGGGAATGGGTGGACATGGCCAAATGCCACTCGGAATAGGCCACATAGTACAGCATCCTGATGTACACCGCCAACACACGGCTGAAAGGACAGGGCTGCCCACAAGCACTAGTGAGTACACATCACCAGGAGTCTCCAGAGAAGGCCTGTAGAGGGCAGGGTCGAGCTCCAATGTATCAGAGAAACCACTGGAGTTGTTGTGCCCAGAGGCTTTATGGCACTGGCAGCAGAGAAAAGTGCTGTGACTTGCAGAATGCTGCCATCATGGCTGGGAGACAGTGCCTGCGGCCATGACCTACCAAGCGAGTGAGCCCATGGGCAAAGTGTCCACAGGGGTTCACATGCTCCCCTTGTTGTCATCTGGTGGACCTCTGGTCTGTGACCTCAGTGTAGGCCAATGGCTGCTACACAGGCCCCACATTGTTGGCTGCTAAGGAACTCACACAGCAGAGGCTGGGTCAGTCGTTATGAGATCATGAGGTGTGGCCACACCTCTAGTTACTTACTGACCCCAGCACATGACGGTCAGAACCACAATCCTGTCCCTACTGAGGGGTTCCTGTGCAAACAACTCTTCCCGAAGATCATGATGGAGCCACCCATGTCCTAAGGTAACAATTTGGTCAGTTATATAGAATACATGTAGCAAAGTGTATGATTTTGTCTTGAGGAGTGAAGAAAGAATTAGAAAACGGTGTCAAAGTTCAGTTTGCTGAAAATGAATGAATTGGTAATTGTAAGAGTGCTGAAGTAACTTTATTGGCAAAAATAGGCTGTATTTTTCCTAGTTCCAGGAGTAATTGTTTGGAATCTTCATGTTGAGAAGGACATACAATTGAGAGTTCCAACTAAATAAAATGAATGGTTGCAAATAATCAGCCATACAGTACTCTTAATGATAATGTCCATGGTAGCTCAGAGCAGATCAATCAAGCAGCACAAACACAGTCAGTCCTATTAAGTGGCAAAGATGCCTGTTATTTGCATCAGTTAAAATCTCAGTGTGGTACTGTTCAGTTACCATCTAAAGTCAAAGCTTATATCTCATCAAAGATTGGCATTAGGAGTGTGAGATTTATGAAGGATATAAACTGCAGGATCTGTAAAATGCACACTCTTCTCCTTCACAGCAGATTTTTCATCAGTTCTAATTGAAAATCATGCTGAATATCATCTATTGCCTCTCATATCACCAGAGGCAAATGTATATGGAAACATGCCAGGTTATTTTAAGGTGCCTGTTTGCAAGAAATGGTATGATCCGAGCATAAGCTGTCAATAACCAAACTTAAGATGTAGTATCCAAGTGGTTTTGGGTGAATGTCACACAAGGCAGTAGTTGAGTGTCACTTTGGGCTTTTAGACTCCGTAATAAATTGTAGTGACCTGTTAGAAAATAGAGTTGTTGGTATTAGAGAGGTACTGAGCCAGAATGCCCTTCAAAACCAAAGTCTAATAATTTCACACAACTATGGTGGTGAGGGTTTCTTCATTGTAGTGGCTTTCTTCACCATGAGAGGAACCACAAGCTTAAGTGGAAATCATTGGTGGTAATTCAGATGATGGAATTTATTCCTGCCTGGGTGTGTCCACCATAGGGGGCATAGCGGACCCGAGAAGAAAAATGCAGAAATAGCTCCTATAAATAGGCGAGAAAACACTCAGCACATTTCAGAAACAAACTACTGCTTTTTTGGGAAGTCTTGTTTCTGTTAAACAAAAAGATGCTGCCTTAACAGAAGTAAATTTGTCAAAAATGAGCTCCCAAAGTGAAAGGGAACTTGAAGTTTAGTGAGTGGCCACCTCCCGGGATAGTTCATGTGGAAACTCCATTCTCCAGGCAGTTTGGAAATCTGCCTAACACACCTAAAATGGTACTGCTTGAAGTTTAAAAAGAGGTGAGCTGATTTTGAAAGAGGCCTCTGTGATTCACGGTCTCTATTACCGAAGCACTAGTTCTCTCAGATTACTACTTTAAATTTTTCTTCAAAATTATGATTCAGACTGATTATTACTGTTACTTAAATCATAGTTTATTTCCTATTGTCAAATAACTGCTCAAATATAAACATGTTCATGTTAAAGCACACTTGTTAAACTTTGTGGGTGGCCAAAACCTTTGCCCACAATTGTATCTGACTTTTCTAAGGTGTCCAATATTGCAATCAAATAATATGTTTTTATGTGTTTCTGCACTTGGATACAGACATGAAGGCTCCCCAACTTCAGCGTTCAAATGGCAGATACACATGGCATTAATATGAGAGAAACTTTGCAAAAAAGTGTGATTTCTTTGGTGGTATGTAGCTTAATTAAATGTCACAAAACATGCCAGCTGTAACTGCTAACCCAAATTGTTGGCTCACTGAATAAACTAGCATTCTATGCCTGAAGAAATGAAATGATGACTTCTGTGATTGTAAGATGGCAGATCCCCATTAAGTCATCTAAATATTTCCTTAATGTATACTAGGATATACAAAATGATATATTATGGTTGCCAGATCTGTGGAGTGCACTATTACCCTCGATGGTATCCTGGCACTGAGCAGGTGTGAGTCTAGCAAAATCTATGGCCAATTTGGACTCAAAAAGCCAGGTCAGAGGAGGAAGCTCCTATTCATAGCAGTAGGTCATTCCACACTTAAGGATTAATGTAGGAGAAAGTTCAATCTCTGAATCTGGATTTGGATGTGCATGAAATGTGTGCCAGTAGGAGTCCCGATGAGTGGAAAAGTCTGGAAGGTTTGTGAAAAGTAGATGTGATAGCTGAGGTATGCTGAACAAGTGTTCTGTTGTGCCTTGAAAGTGGGGGTGAAGAGTCTGAATTGTGCTAATTTGTGTTTGGGGAGGCAGTGGAGGTCCTTCAGCTGTGGTGTGATGTTAGTGTGGCATGGGAGGTTGAGAGTAATTCTGGCTGCAGCCTTTGGGTGAGTTTTGTTTTGATCCCGCCAGAGAGGGTGTTGCTATAGTCCAGCTTGCTTGTGACAAGGGTGTGGTTGATGGATTTCAGGGTGAAGATTGAAAGCCCTTTGAAAATCTTCCACAGCATCTTAAGGGTATGGAAGCATGAGACAGTGATGTTGTGGACTTGATTGGTCATGTTGAGTTTGCTATTGATGATGATCCTGCAGTTCTTGGTGTGGGCGGTCAAGGAAAGTGTTGATCTCTTCTGTATTGTCCACCAGGTGGAGCTCCACGGTAAAGTGCTCTTCTCGAAGATCATGATTTCGATCTTGTCAGTCTTCAGATTCAGACAGTCCATCTTCTTCCAGTGGGCAATATTAGTCATGCAGCCATCAAACTTGATCTGGGTACTGGGCGTCACGTCTCTGAGAGAAAAAATGAGCTGTGTGCTGTCAGAGTATGAGAGGATGTTGATGTCATGAGAGCAGATGATACTGGCTAAAGGGGTCATGTATGTGCTTCAGAGGGTCAGACCTAGGGAGGATCCTTGTTGAACTCCGCAGATGAATTAACAGGCGTCTGAGATGTATGGCACCAGGCTAACTGACTGGTTCCTTTCAGTCAGAAAGGAGAAGATCCATCAGAGTGTGTGTCCTTCGATTCCAATGTTGTGCAGGCATTGGATGAGAATGGGGTGGGAAGTCATTTCAAATGTTGTGGAGAGGTCCATGAGGATGAGAACACCATATCTCCTCAATCCAGAGTCATGCAGATGTCATCCGTGGCAGCGATGAAGACATTTTCCATGCTGTAGTTGGGTCTGAAAACAGACTGAGTGGTGTCACTTAAGGTCACCTAACTTGTCCTAGATGGGCATGGCATTAGCTTTATGAATTATGTGTGTTCACTTCCAACTAGAAATTTGCAAAAGAAATTCAAAAGGCTATAATTGTTCTGGGCAATAACATTTACATAGTTAAATAAATAACAACTGGCAAAACCCCTTATTCATCAGAAAAATTATAGACAGTAAACGTTCCTGGATTGAGCGAGGAAGCCAGATCAAAACATAAACATGCACTATAGAAAACATGGCAACACTACACTCTATATATTCCAACAGTATGACCCAAAGCCTAATTTGATAGCAAACAAGGGCGGCATATAACACTTAACCTAACCAAGACACTAATTAATTATTAATGTTCAGCAGTGACAAAAACGTGCTTAAAACATTTTGACTAATGATTTACTGAAACAATAGTTTATAAATAAATTACATAGAATGGTGAAAGTTGAACCACCTAGCTGAGTTACATATTCCATAATAAAATATGTTAAGACCAGCATTTCAATTCTGTCTCTGGTTAATTTCCTCTCTGGTATTCTAAAAATATCTCACAGCACATCTCAATAATTCATACTGTACATGTAATGTTTTGCCAAAACATAGAACACTGGTGTTGTTGACCGAAATTGGTGACCTTTAAATTCAAAATGGGCCATATATTCTCAAGCGGACAGGAGGCTTACAAGGCAACTCAATTAAACATAACTACTTGGCTAGAGCTGTGAAAAGGGTTGTAATTATTTTTTTCGGAGATTTCATCAAAATGCATTAGAATTGTGCAAATTTATGTTAGAAAAATGTTTTTTCGGTACCTTGCATAATGGAAGAGACAATGGCTTCCTGCCAAAGCTGTGCAAAGTTACACAAGAAGGTGGGGGAAGGCGGTTGCAGGCTGACACTGTCCAGTAGTGAGACATTTTCAATGAAAACCAGTCTCCTGCAGGTACAATTTACGTAAGATCAGGTAATCCAATATTCGACAGAGAATGCACATTTTGTGAAACACAAACATGTGAATTTCTCAGGAAAATTTAATTTCTCCTAAACCAGCTGCCCACCACTACGACCAGTCAGGAGTGCCATAATTTTTATTTGGAATATTTTTAGTTTTCCTTTTCTACTGTAAATTATGAAAAATCAAGGAACCACTTCTCAAAATTATAAAAATGTGGTTCGTACATTTCCACTTTTACATGTCCATTTAGCTAATTCGCCTCACAAAAGTAGCCTCTGTGCTTTAAGCTTCATCGCAAGCAAAAAAGGAGCAGTCATTTAACTGTCTTGATCGTCTTGAATCATAGTTGTTGAATTAGCTAAATTCATGGTGCTTCTTTGTATTGACCTCAGAAGAATGGTAGAATGAGTGCACTATACTCAGGTTCAAAGCTCAGACCTTTAGATCCCTAGCAGTAGAAATAAAAACAGCAGAGCTGTCATAACACTCTAACTCGCAATTGGTTTTAGGAGGATAGAAATGTGCAACAATGACCTGTGGAGAAAGGGTTTTCTTCCACTTCCACTCACAGTTGTCCACCAAGATGGTGGATGAGGAGGGAGACCTGTAAGGAGATCTCTGGGCCTGAGCTCATCTTCGGTATAAATCACTGCTTGGCCCGTGAATCCACAAACTACTGTAGTTCACTCCCAGCGAGGGCCCCAGAGAGTAAACCTAGGGCAAAGAAGACTTTCTCTACTTGCCAGCTCCACCAGCATTGGCCATTTGTCCACAGGAAGACACAAGTGAAAAGGACTAGATCAGCTGCCAGCAACCCCTACTTGGGAAAGTCAAGGCCCCTATACACGAGTGCAGCCTCCCCCAGTTGGCTGCTGACTCTTGCTCCCCCTCTGCAGCTACTGGCTCTCTCTCCCTCTGCCAGTCCTGGGAGACTCTCTGTCACCATGGACTCCGATGTGTCTGGCACAGGACCTCCACAGGCCACCTCCCAAGGTTCCAGTGCCACTACAGCACCCTCCATGCCATCCGTGCAGCACTGGGTAACATTCTGTCCAAGACTACAGTCCACACATCACTGCACTGCAGCACAGTGAAGCAGATAAAGCCCTATCCAATTCGGGCAATGTTGGGGAATCCTGCTAGAAGTGCAAAGAACCCAGTGTAGGAGCACAGTTACCCTACTTATTTCAACACCCCCCACCAAAAATGGCTTCTATTTTATATCTCTCTACCATTTTTAAGTGCTAACAAGAACATCTTAGGGACACCAAAACAGGAAGACATACTAATGGAAAGGACAGCTAACAGCTTCATAGAAAGGTAAGATGGACCAGTAAAAGAGAACCCACACTAGTACCGAAAAACAGAAGGACTTGTGGAAAGCCCACATCAGAGGTCCACAACCATGGAAGAAAAACTAATGTTTCTGTCCTTGTAAGGTCAAGAGGACCCAAAGATCTAACCCAAAATACAGACACCTGTTTGAAGACAATAACACTCTATAAGATGAGTCCAAAGAATATAGAAGGGATAAAGAACTACGTCCACTAATATTCCTCCTAATCATGATGATGACACCCTAAGCACCCATATCTCCTTCATATTGTTTTTTTCAAATCAGGTGTCAATGCTTTCAGGATCTCTTATCCTCCAAATCATTTTAAATATTATAGGAAAAACTTTAAATACAAAGGGCCTGATTCAGAGTTTGGCGGAAGGGGTTACTCTGTCACACAAATGCGGATATCCCATTTGTTGTATTACAATCCCATTATAGTCTATGGAGATTGTAATATGGTGGACGGGATATCTGTCAGATTTGTGACGGATAACCCATCCACTAAACTTTAAATCAGGCCCAAAATCTTGAGAGACTTCTTGAAAACCCTCTTTATCAACCATTACCACTGCATGTGGAAAGCAATCCTCATAACCGGCCTCCTCCTCGTCACACATGACACCTAACTATGGTCTGGCTTCCTACAAAATAAGTTCTGCATCTCCTCACTATCAATCATTTCTTTTGGATGAAAACTCGAAAGTACATCACACTCCTACCTTCCCAGTAACATCTTAATTTCAACAACAGGAAAATAATCTGAGCGGCATGATTGTAGCCTTGTTTGACAATCTCTTTCCCACCCTCAAACCTGTACCAGTTGATTCATAGTCAGTGACAATGAGTATTTCACTGTGAACTCTAGGCCATCCTTTTCGACCTCCCACCATTCCATGCCTCTCTCCCGTGGGTACTCTACCCCTAACGCACCCTTCACAAATATTAACATCCTTACTCAGTCATGATTATACCCATTCACTCCCATGCCCACACCCAAACCCTACTTCCTCCCCCTTTATCCAGCCACTCTTGCAAAAACATACCCACCTCTCCTCAGCCCACTTCTCCCCTAATATCTTATAACTACTAAACCTCTGCATGTGCTCTCCCCAAAGCCCCACACCTCCACTCCCTTCTGTAACTATATCCTCAACAACCTCCAAGATTTACAAAACCATCAGCTGAACATTCAAACACTATCTAAACAACCACCCCTCCTCTTTGGGCCACCACAAATCCACCCTCCCACCTACTCATTACATAGAAACCAGTCTTCAACCCTCAACACTCCATCCACCTTACCCACAACTCAGTCTGCTACAACCCTCATCCCAATAACATCTCTCGGCCCGCCCTAACCACCCTCAGCCTGCCCCAGCTAAACGGATTGTCTGATATGCAGTATAATTTGTACAAACTCTCTACATTCTCACCTATTAGCTGCCCCTCCATCGACTTCTCTGAAACACCAAGCAGATTCTGAAACATCCTGTGATGGAACAACATAAGTACCTACCTTCCCCTGTACAGCAATGTCTCTTCTTCATGGAACTCCTGTTCTCTTTATCACATCTCACAGAAAAAATAGACATCCCTACCCAAGCTTTTTCTCAGTTCAGTAATCAGTTACGTCTCATAAATACTTTACACAACATGTAACCCAGAACAATAGTCCACTTCCGACCAGTATCCCCAGGAACAGCTTTCACCTAGATCCAAGCAAGCATATTCTCCATTGAATGATAGTGATCTGCACAAACTCATATAAAGCTATGATAACACTGAATCCTCAGGCATTCAGACCTTAAGCCCCAGACAAAATGGTTTGCATATCCCCACCAACATCTCTAACTGCAGTCTCTCTAACCCATATCACAATTCCATATAAAATCGCAATTTATCCCCTGATCGGATCCAAATTCTCACTCTACACCAGGGCAGCTGATGCATGAGCTTACCTATCTGTTCCTCATTTGCATGCTGTATATCTCCAGCTTGTCAAACAAACACTGCCTTGGAAACTCAGAAACGATCAAGAAGCTCAACATAGAGATAATGATCCTCATTAAATTTTGGCTCAACCATACCACAAGCAATCTCCTGCCCCTCCTCCTACCTATTCTGTACTCTATTTTGAGATGCAATTGAGAATAAAGATAAGAAGGGGGAGGAGATCTACAGGACGCTCACAAAAAGTCACTAAGTTGCAGGTTGCTCCCCCATATCCGCTTTCAATCCTTAAATTGTTTATCACTGGAAATATCCTCATATGCTGCCCCCAATTGAGAATGAATGTGAATTATCACCCCCCACACCCAGGACAAAGCAAATTTTTTTTGAAGAATGCATTGAATTCTTCCCAATAAATCAGTTTGGACAATGTTATCTTTCTTGGAGACTTGAACCTTCACTAGGGCTCTGAAGACAACTTGTAGTATTTCTCAGCAACAATTTCCTCTGCCAACACTGCCAGAAACCCATAAACTTAAAGGGCTCAACTATGGATCTAATCATTTTCATAAGGACCCATATAGTGATCAGTGGCGCTCACCCTAGTAGATTAATCAAACCACCTGCAGATTCCCTTCACAGTGTCCGTTTCACACCCACACATTTTTGGACAATCCAAAAAGAGCAAAGTTTGGTTCAGGGACACTACTAACATCGACAATGAAGCCCTTACTAACTTACTCTCAAGCCTCACTGCAACATCAACAATGCCACAGACATATTCAACTCCTGCATGGAATCCTTGTAAAGGAATGTGCACCCCTTAAGACCAAATGCAGCAGACCCAAATCGTCTTGACCTTGGTAACTGAATATCCTTGATGAAGAAAGGAAGCTTATCAGAGCTTATGAAGGAATGGAGACAAACACCCTCATCACTCAGTCGAACTAAACTATGGGGCATATTTATACTTGTTTTGCGACAAATTTGCATTATTTTTTTTACGCAAATTCGGTGCAAAACAAACTCCACATTTATACTTCGGCGCTAGACCCATCTAGTGCCAAATTTATGGAGTTAAAGTCATTTTTTGACCGTGGAAACCTACTTTGCGTCAATGAGATGCAAAGTAGGCGTTCCCGTGCAAAAAATGACACTATGGCCTTAGCACCATATTTATCCCCTGTGCTGAAATCACGAATGGGGGAGGAGGGGTCACATAATGATGCAAAGCTTGCTTTGCACCATTATTTATCTTCTGGGTCAGGGCAGACGTTAGGGGATCTGTGGGCCTATTTCCATGGTGGAACCCCATGGAATAAGTCCACAGGTGCCCGCCCCAGGGACACCCCCACCCTCACCACAGGGACAGCGGAGGATGGGGACCCCATCCAAGGTAATTATAGGTAAGTATCTTTTTTTTAAAGTACCATTTGGGGCCCTGAAGTTGGCCCCCCTACATGGCACTGGGTGCAATGGTCATGACCAGGGGATCCTGGTCCCCTGTGCTGGCCATTGGTGTGGTGGGCATGACTCCTGTCTTTTCTAAGACATGAGTCATGTGGTATGGATGGTTTTGCATCAGAAAATGACTCTAGGATGGTTAGAGTCATTTTTGTTTTACTCTAACCTGCCTAATGGGATTTTTTGGTGCAAACCCCCTTCTTCCATACTGCCAGCCCCACCCGGCTAGCAGCATGTTTTTTTACACTAGCCTAAACTTTGCACCGGTTTGCACCATTCCATAAATATGGTGCCCAGCTGGTGTTCAGAAATGGTGCAAGCCGGTGCTAACCTTTTTGGTACAAAACTGTGTTGGTGCAGTTTTGCACCAAAAAGGATAAATCAGGGCCTATGTTCGGTGAGGAAAGAACACAAAGACCACATGTTTAAATCAAAGGCATCACATATTAGATCCCTCCTGTACATTGCCAAGAACAAACTGAATTGGCTCTTTGAGCTAATCAAATAAGCCAACAATCACTCCCCCATCCCACACTAATGTCCTCAGATGCACTTTGCAACAACTTTGTGGAGTTCTTTGACACAAAAGGAAAAAATATGTAAACGTCTTCCTTCCAGACACCCTTGACAACATAGCTGAGGAGAAGCTGCCCTGCAAGGCACTGCATCCACAGTCCTCTCAGTGCCAGATCTATTACTAACTTTATCAAGTCTCAAATTCTAAAACCAGCTTGTGCCATTTCTGGCTTCATCAGTAAATTCCTAGGCAAACTGCTACTCCTCATATGGACTACTGAGGTCAACTTCTAAGCTGATAGAGCTTATTTCCAGACCATCTAAAAGTGGGGCAAATCTATCCACATCTAAAATCAGGACCTTGGGGCCAGATGTAGCAAAGGATTTTACCCATTTTGTGTCTATGGGAAAATGTGTTTGTACATATAGCCATTGCAACAAAGCCAAGTGGCCACCACAAGATCGTTCTTTTCCCCAACACCTTTTGATCTCTATCTTGAACCCATACGTACGATTCTCAGGAACTCTGAAGTCCTCTTCAAACTGTACACCAAGGACACCCAAATGTACCTGAAGGTCTCATTTCTGGATGACTTCACCCTCTGATCCAACACCCTGAGGAGAAATCAATCATGGAGGGCAAATAACCCAGCAAAAACTTCTTCTTGTATCTCCAAAGATAGCTAACCATTTGATTCAACACTAGATGGAACTCCTCCCACTATGGAGGGTTATCTCATCATTGTTCAGAATGTCAGGTTTCTTGATTTCACCCTCAACAGGCATGTCAATCTTCAGGGTCACACCAAAGCAATGTCTAAGAGTGCCGAGTTCCAGTTGAAGCTGCTATTGGGTATCAGGTTTCCTATTCCAGAACTGGACCTAAAATCAGTTTCTATCCAGACTGGACTATAGAATACCACGTCTCTCAGGGATTCCTAAATTCCATCTATGACCATTCAGAGCAGTCCCAGATGCTTCAGACCTTTTTGTGACCAAAGGTGACAGGCAGTGGCCCAATTCAAACCTGCCTGTAACACTGACAAAGCACTTCACTACTCTTCATCCTCATCACTTAGTCATTGAACAAAACAGGAAAGCTGATTCATAGTACAAAGATTTTTACCCTACATCCCTCCTTCCATAACCAGCATTGCAGGTTGTTGCAGCCATAACCCAGAAACAGCTAACGATAGACGACCTCAGCTCTCCTGTAGATGAACCATGTCCAGTCCCTTCAGACAGTGACAGTTTGGTAAGATTTTCTGCACCCTAAACATTTTTCTGTTGGGATTCACTGCATCCATTTCTCCAACTCCACAACTACAGCGCAGACTTACACAATGCAATCACCCCACAGGAAATGGAACCAGACCACAGAGGAGAAATTCGTTAGCACCCTCAGCAACTCGTTGCCCCAGACACAACAGATGCCAACACCTCAGCACACAACCTCCACAAATGGATCACCGGCGACTCCAACAACCTAGCTCGTCCTTGAATGACCACAGGGAAAGACTCCTCCAAGAAAGCCAGCTGGTTCACCCCTGCACTCCAGGAATCAAAGCGCATCTCAAGGAGACTGGAGAAGAAGTGGAGGAACAGCAAATCCCCAGAAGACCTTGCAACCTTCAAATCCGCCACAAGATCCCTCCACGGCTTCATCAGATTGACCAGGAAAACTGCCCTGCAGGACCACTTCAACACCACCACACACAACACTAAAGAACTCTTCCACCTTCTTCCATAAGAAATTCAAAGACATCTATGACAGCTTCGGACCCCCAGAATCTCTGGACTCACCAACAATGCCCCTACCAGATCTACCGTACCACACAACTCCTGCACACCTGGACCCCCCCACAATGGACAAGACTCACTCCATCATGAGCAGCATCCACACTGGAGCCCCTACCGATGCGTGCCCCCACTATATCTTCAACAAGACCTGCGGCTCGATCACACTCAAACTCTGCAAGACCATCATCTACTCCGTAGAGTCTGCAACCTTCCCGAGGACTGGAAGCACACTGAGATCTGCCCACTTCTGAAGAAACCCACAGCCAACCCAACAGATCTCAAGAACTAATGCCCATCTTGCTGCTACCCTTCCCAGCTACGGTCGGCGAGAAAGCAATCATTATTCTGCTCCGCCAACATATGAAGGACAACAACATCCTGGACATCTGCCAATCAGGATTCATAATTAACTACCGCACCGATTCCACTGTGCTGGTCGCAAACAGATGATAACCGCACCCTTTGTGGCAGACTCCACACAGCAGGCGTGCGCGGCAAGGCCCTTCGATGGATACACTCCTTCCTGACAGGCAGAAGACAAAAAGTCAGGCTCCTGTCAGAACCTACAGATATCAGCTGTGGAGTACCCCAAGGATCCTCGTTGAGCCCCATACTGTTTAACATCTACAGGACTCCGCTCAACCCTATCATCAGGAACTATGGCATGAACATTGTCTCCTGTGCTGATGACACCTAGTTGATCATCTCACTGACTGAAAACCCCTCAACAGCCAAGGAGAATTAAGAGACAGGATGGAAGCAGTTGCCACCTGGATAAAGGAGAGCTGCCTTAAGCTGAACTCCGACAAGACCAACCTTCCTCCTCAGCCTGGGATGACTTCTGGTGACTCTCAACTCTCTGCGGGCCTCCCACCCCCACAGACCACCTGCAAAACCTCAGCATCATCCTCGGCTCAGTGCTCATCATGACCAGACAGGTCAACTCCGTCGCATCCACCTGCTTCCACACCCTCCGACTCTTACAGAAGATTTTCAAATGGATACCAATCGAATGCCAAAAAAACCCACAAAACATGCCCTAATCATGAGCAGACTTCACTATCGCAACACCCTCTATGCTGGAAAATCCTAGAACAACCTGAGCAAGCTGCAACAAATTCAGAACACCGCCGGTGGACTCGTCCTGAACATCCCCTGCTGAGAACACATCACAGAACGCCTGAAAGACCCCCACTGGCTCACCGTCAGGAAGAGGATCAACTTCAAACTTCTCGTACATGCATACAGAGCCCTCCACAACATCAGAATGAGCTACCTCAACCACCGCATCTCCTGGCATTCCCCTTCCACACGTTTCCACTCCTCCCAGCAGTCGCTCGCCAACGTGCCCCGCATAAAGATGTCTTTTGCTGGAGGAAGATCTTTCACCTACCTTGCACCAAAAGGTTGGAACTCCTTCCCTCTTCACCTCAGACAGTCGTCATTGCTACCCCAATTCAGGAAGGACCTCAAGACTTGGCATTTTAACTGAACTCTGAGGACCTATCCCTCAGATCCTTGAGACCCTATGGGTGAGTAGCATGCTCTAAAAGTGTTTGTTTGATGGATTGATTGATTCCAGCTTTATATCTCTGGGATTTTTATTCTTCATATTGGTAAAACATACTACTTCTTCTACATTCTGTTAGAATGCTTAACCACAACTATGAGCTTGGATTAGAGTTTGTCAATACACAGTGTGTTTTCTTTACAATATGAATGCACCATGTTTAAATTGAGCACATAGGTATGTGCTCAAAAAAGTCTTATGTCATTTCTGTGTCACAGAATCATGATTTTAACTTGGTCAATTTTCAGGATGCCCTTTAAGGCAATCAACACATGCAGCTCTACTTCATGTAAATAGTAAAAGCATTTGGTCCTAATCAACAGTGGATTACATTCTTGTTGGAATAAAACACTTCCTCATTTTAACTTAATGCCTGTCTCGACTTGGCTTCTGTTTTATTATACATTTCCAGTAGGGATTGTAATAAGTTAGAGATATAAATGCTTAAATGATTCCTCTTTTCTTAAAGACACAGTCGAGCCATGAGAATGAATGCAGAAGAAAACTTGCTTAAAATGATAAACATCCATTTTTTCTATTTGTGCTACAATTTGATATGTAAGAAAATTAAAATGTGATTATATCTAACTAAAGTGTAATATGTTCTGCTTCCTTGTAGTTTACTGTGATGATTCTTCAAGACCGCTTTCTATAAAAGACACAATAAATTATATTTCCAACATACAAACAGGGTTTTTCAATGACATTGCCGACCCACATTGAACAAACCATTGTTTTATTAAAAAATGGTCAATGAGGAACGGTATATCCCCCTTACAAAATGCGCATTTTCAATCCGAGTGTCCATTTGTTATTTCATAAAAAAATGCATACAGATGAATGAAGTTTTCACTAGGTGCTATTAGAAAGGATGCATCAATGTTTCGGTCTCTCAAAACAAAGCAGTCCAAGGTGGTCATTATGACATTGGCAGCAAATCCAGTTTATGGCCGCCAACATACCATCGCGGAGGCGAACATCTGTCCGCCATATTAAGACACAAACACACTAAACTGACAGAATACTGCTACAAACACATATCCACCAGATCGAAGGTAAGTATTAAACTGTCGGTACAAACACCCACACCATCACTCCAACAAAACAATGCCCTCCAAATAATGACCCACCAATCACCAATGCAGACATTCAATGGCAGTAAACCATAGGCGGTACTCACTGGCGCGGTCAGAATGGCCACCCAAATACAAAACAACACAACATTGGCCAATACCAAAAACACACACCTGACACCAATACACTCACCACACCCACCCACCAACAGCACTATAAAACACACACCACATTACCCAAAACCCTTTACGAACATGAAAAATAGCCAAGAGACAGACACACAAATCACAGACACAACTACACACACCACTAACACCCAGCCATCTGTCACACACCCCACACCCCACCACATTATTCAACACACACTGCACAACACACACCACACACAACACCCATGTTCCCACAAAGGCACCCCTGTTTTACAGATGAGGAGTTGCGGGTCATGGTGGAGGAAATAGCAGGGTAGAGCCACAGCTCTTTGAGGCACAGGCACAGCAAATTTCCATTGCAAGAAAGATAGAGCTATGGTGAAGAATTGTGGACCGGGTGAACTCTGTGGGACAGCATTGAAGAACAAGGGACGACATCAGGAAGAGGTAAAATGACCTACGGAGGAAGGTGCGTTCATGGCAGCAAGGTATCAGCTTGCCATCCAGAAAACTGGCGGTGGACCCCCACCTCCTCCTCCACAGCTGACAGCATGGGAGGAGCAAGTCTTGGCAATACTGCATCCTGAGGGACTCTCTGGAGTAGCTGGAGGACTGGACACTGGTGAGTCAAAATCTATGACCATTCACCCCCCCATACCTACATGCCTTCTCACTCCCTCACCCTGACTCCCATCACTCCACTCCATCCCACACAGTGCACCTACACATTTGACTAACCCCAATGCCAAGCCCTGCATGCCATACCCACTGCATGTACAGCCCTCCCAGCCCTGCATGTACACCCACCACTTATGCATCCACAGCATGGAGAACTAACAATCCAACAATACATGACCATATACAAGCAAAGGTGGCAGGGCAACAGCAACGATATAGGGGAAGCTAGGGATGTACAATATGTCACAGACATGAAGCATAATACATCACGTACATCTTCGCAGGTGCCCCACCCAATCCCAGCAGTGAAGAGGTGCCATGGCTATCCAGTCCCCCAACTGGAGATGCCCCCAGTGATGACAGTAACTCTGGACATCTGGATCTAGATGAACTACCTGCCCCATCAGGAACCACTGGTCAGTCGGCCACCCCAGCCCACTCCCAGTCCACCGCAAAGCCTCCCCCCTCAGTATCCAACACCACAGCACCCACCCCATGTCCCCACACCTCTGTCCCCAGGACATGTCAATAAGCAGTGTGTCCACCTGTACAGGGACCCCAGTCCACACCTCACAGTCAAGACAATCAGGGTCCTGGGGTCAATGGCAGTGGGCACATTGTTCAGAGGACACAGGCCCAGGGGGACAGGGACACTGGGAGGACAGCTAGGAGCCAGAGGGAGGACAGGCTCAAGGTACCGACTCTCCTGGAGGCACTCACTAATGTCCTGGGGGCTTACCGACAATCTCAGGACAAGGTGGGCCCGATTCTTGACATCATGTAGGAGAACCAGAGGCTGCAGGAGGTACACCATCAGGAGATCAGGAAAGATTTACAGGCCATCAACGCCACCATGGTATCCATAGCAAGGGTGCTGGCTGACATGTACAACATAATGAGGGAATATACAGAAAACCAGTGGGCCCCTTACACTAGCCAGACAACAGAAACAGCCCACCACATCTGCTGTAGCTAGTGGACAGGAGGCCCTGCCACAGGACCCACAGGCCACCAGCACCCTTCCCCCTGCAGAAGGTGAACTACCCCGCAAATTGTCCCTGCAACCCAGACAGATGCTAGAGACTCTTGCCAAGACCAAGCCCACTGCCAGAAAATTAGACCATCCTGAGTGTCCCCCTTGCTTTCCACTCTGTCACCTAGTCCACTTTGAACTGCCTATGCTCTCCTTCCTATGGCCATTGGACACTGGACCTGTGCTACAAACAGACTGGACCAATACCCTGGACTTACCTCTACCACCACCCCATTCCATTGTACTATTCCGTCTATTAATTTCACTACAATAAGCACCCTTGAACACATCTAGAAGGATAGTGCTTTATGTCAGGAAAATGTGCAGTTATGGAAACAGTTACATCTTGTGCAAATGACCTGAACTCTGTGATAGCATCCAAAAAATGACCTGTAGCTGTCTGTAGTCATCACATCAGTAAACAGTAGTAATAATACCAACATCTGCAAAATGAGAAGGTATAGATGACAGTCAGTTGAGATGCAAAGGAATTGACTGCCATCATGCTACATCCACACTGAAAGGATAAATAATCAGAGGAATGGTCAGTTCCATTGTCTCACCTGTGTGCCACTGGAAGTATAGTCGTATAGCTGATGTTCTGTTGACCACATCCTCATCCTTTGCCTCCTCATCCTTACTGTCCTCAGGGTCCACTGCTGCCACAGGGGCATTTCCAATCTCCTCCTCCTGCAGATAAGGCAGTCTGAAGGTCACGGTATGCAACATGCAACATGCAACATGCAACAACTATCTGGCAAACCTTCTCAGGGGAGTAGTTTCCAATTTATGAATGTTGCAAAGCAATTCTCTTCCGATTGCGCTGGAAGCTGAGCTTCCAGCGTGATGGGGGAGGCTCTGTGACAATCAGCGCACGCTCGCGCGCTGACATCACAGGTTGTGTGGGGGGGTCATGGGTGGAAGGGGAAGGGCTTCCCCTTCCATCTCTGACTTGGGGGGGTGGGAGGGAACCCCACAGAGGGAGCGCTAGCGCTCCCTCTGGGCTGTGTGCCCACGACGTAATGGTTACGTCCGCGGCACAGCAGCTCTGTGCCGCAGGACGTAACCATTACGTCCGCGGCACAGAAGAGGTTAACCTAGATATATTTAATCTAGTGGGTTAAGACGCAGTCTCCCACAAAGCAGGTGATTCTGCCGCTCAAATCCAGTAGTCTCAGTAGAATAATGAGAGCCTATGTGACATGACAGAATGACCACCTTAGAGACTGTCATCAGAAAGTGTTGAAAAACAAAGCCAGAATAGAGAGTCCCCTGAAAGTTATAATAAGACCTAAAATAACAGAATCG
Organism: Pleurodeles waltl; assembly: GCF_031143425.1. Classification (NCBI taxonomy): domain Eukaryota; kingdom Metazoa; phylum Chordata; class Amphibia; order Caudata; family Salamandridae; genus Pleurodeles; species Pleurodeles waltl. The sequence continues at coordinate 838,627,215 of NC_090437.1, forward strand.
TCATAAGAATGCTACTTCAAATGAGACAATACACCAATGTGGGTCACTCACCCACAATGTGCCAGCACAATTCATGTCCGGGTGTCATTTAAAGTCTCTTCAACTCCACCAAAAATATGTCCCATGCTTCCAAAAAGTAAAAAATCAATAGACTGCAAAGTGCCATAATCGAGTTAGTCGCTCCACCAAGTGCCAGTAAAAACTGCCACAACACTAAGAAATATTAATTTACCACCAGCTAATTTTCCAGTCTATCTCTCAATATGAATAAATAAAAATAGAATTAAAAAGGATCAAACTCAAGATCATTCCCAGTATAGCCAAACCTTGCAACTAATTACTGCTTACCCTATATTAGACCTGATAGCCATAGGATGGTTTTCCCCCAATATTTGTCTACCTCCCTCTATTTTTCTGATCTCATTTTCACTGGTTTTAGGACTCTGCACACTTAACCATTGTTGACCAGTGCTAAAGTGCTTGTGCTCTATCCCCTAAACATGGTAACATTGGCTCATACAAAATTGACATATTGAATGTATTCATAAGTCCCTAGTAAAGGGTACTGCATGTGCCCAGGGCCTGTAAATTGAATGCTACTAATGGGCTTGCAGCACTGATTATGCTACCCACATATGTAGCCCATCAACTATGTCTCAGGCCTGCCATTACATGGCCTGTGTGTGCAGTTTCACTGCCACTTCAGCTTGTCATTTAAAACTACTTGCCAAGCCTTAACTCTGATTTTCTTACATATTAGTCACCCCTAAGGTAGGCTAGAGGTAAGCCATAAGGCCGGATGTAATGTAGATACAAGGCAGGACATGTACATATAGGTTTTAAATGTCCTGGTAGTGAAAAACTCACAAAGTCATTTTCACTACTGTGAAGTCTGCCCCTCTCAGAGCGCAACAGTGGAAATTCCCTTATATACTTTTAAGTGATAAATCATGATCTGAGAGGAATAGAATTTTCATATTTGGTATGTTTTGAATGGAAGTAAGAAATCCTACTTACTAGTGAAGTTGGAGTTTACATTGGTATTTCAGAAATGCCACTATTAGAAAGTAAGCATTTCCCTGCACTCATTGCCCTTTGTGCCTTACAGGCTGTCTCCAATACACGTCTGGTCTGTGCTGGTTGACAGCTCCCCTTCTGCATTCCACCCAGACAGCCATAAACACAGGACGCTGCATCTGCATTCATTTGCACACAGATGGGTTTCCCTGGGTTGGAAGGGTGGAGGGGTTATGTGTTACACTTCAAAGGCCAGTGGCCTGCCCTAACACAAAGGCCTGATAACCCTCACAGGGCTCCAGTCAGTCAGGGCTGGAAAGAAAGGGGAACTTGTGCACTTCAAAACCACTCTTTTCAGTTTCCTCCCTTTTAAGGGCACACTTAGGTATTTATACTGGGTCTCTGACCCCACCAAATTTAACACTTCTGGATATACAACTGGACTCTGTCAGAGGGACTGTTTACCCAAAGGACTCATATGGACTGCTTTGCTGGAAAGATGGCTGCCCTGCTTGTTGCCCTGCTGCCTGCTGGCCATGACTCTGCCTTCCGCACAAGTGCTTTCCAAGGGCTTTGATTGAGCTTGCCACAGGGCCACAAATACTTCATCAAAGAGAAGAAAATACTTGTTTGTTGGAAAATTGACGCAACGCCTGCAGTTATCGAGGAAGCACCTGCCTCATGGCTGAAAATACGCCACATCACCTATCTGATTGACTCAGCGCCTGCTCCATCTTACTAGCGCATCAAGGATTTTCAACGCATCGTCCCTGGTTGTCAAAATATTTCAACATCGCGGTGAGGAACCAAGGCTGCCCTCTTGGAAATTGACGCATCACCTTGCAGCGTGGAAAGAAATAAACCATCATCTGGTCAACACCAGAAAATCCAACCCAGACTTATTTGTCAATGCATCTCCTCCTCTGCGGCCCCTGTGTGTCATTATTTCTGACGCATCCCAGATAATGTGTGTTACAAGGATACAACCAGTGATTCTTAAGGATTGAGACTCATTTAAACATTTAAAAGGTAATATATTGACTTGTGCATATTGGATTTTTGTTGTCTTGGTCCTATTTTATTCAGATAAATATTATCTGTTTATCTAAACTGGTGTGGAGTACATTTTGTGGTGTTTTCACTGTTACTGTATGAGTCATTGCACAAATTCTTTACACCTTGCCTTGTCAGTTAAGCCTGCCTGCTCTGTGCTAAGTTACCAGAGGGTGAGCACAGGATAATTTAGGCTGTGTAGTGACTTACCTTGACTAGGATTGTGGTCCCTACTTGGACAAGGGTGTATACCTCTGCCAACTAGAGACCCAATTAATAACATTAGTGGCAGTGGTGACATAGATCTTGTGTTTGTGCAGTGCCATACAATAGTTATGTGTACACTACCTAGCCACATCTAAAGACCTTTTCAATTTGTATTCTTTTTCTGAAGTTTCTCTGCTTTGCATTTTTTAATACATTCATGTCTCTGGCTGGTTCTAGAAGTGGAGACATGAAGTTTGAGATGCCTAAGCTGGAAGAGTATTCAGTTAACTAGTTGAAAATTGATGGGGGTACCTGCCCAAGGAGCCACCAAGAAGGTGGAGTTTCAAAAGGCACAGAGGCCCACCCACAAGACAATGATGAGTTGGAGGAGCATGTGAATGGCTCGTCTGAGGAGCTACTTGTAGCAGTTGAGGGGGACAACCTAGATTTGTGCTACCTGTGAGACCAGGGAGCACCATCTCAAGTCATGACCTGACCACAGAGGAAAGGAGAGAGGAGAGAGAATTGTAGCTGCAGTTGGCAAAATTAAAAATGGGGGCAGAGGACAGGAAGCCTGAGAGAAAAGCTAAGAGAGTCTTAGCAGAAAATAAATTACTTCTGGCTCCTGAACTGAATCTGAAAGAGCTGGACCTCACGGTAGGCAGTGTGAATTCAACAGTGATGGTGGCAGCATACGTACAATACCTGATGGAGACAAGAAGGTTTGTATACCCAAGGATTTGGTGCACAGTTATGTGGTGGGTGATGACACTGACAAGTGTTATTCTGGTTATGAAGTTGCATTGAGGGCATATGGGGTTCCTGTAGAGCACTGGGTGACGGGTCTGTGGAAACACATGCCAAAACATAGGAGGGACACACTTCTGACATTAGAGGTTGGGGGCCAGACTGAGTAGACTTCCATGAAAGCCATTTTGATTGACAATTTTGGACTGCTTTCTAAGAAGTATTGCCAAAGATTCAGGGACAATTACAAGCTCCCAAAACAATCCTGGGTAGATTTCATTGATTTCTCCAGTCAGGCACTGCAAAGTCAGTGATTATGTTGGGTTGTACAATTTCTTCCTGAGAGAGAACATGCTCAGTATTTGTTTTACAGAGTTGCGCCAGCACATAGTTGACATTAACCTGATTAATCCCAGGAAGTTTGCTGAGGAGGGAGACCTCTGAGCTAGCACCAGAGTGTCCAAAAGGGTATCTGGGGGGACACCCACAAAGGTGGTCAGGGTTCACAAAAGAAGAAAGAGAGGGGAGAAAAACTTAAAAGTAATAAGTTCTCTAAAGACCTCCAAAATAATTTCCAAGAGAGTAATAGGTGGAAATCGTATCTCTGCAGGTCACCCCCAAACTTTTTGCCTTCCTCCTTTTCTTTTTTTGACCTCATTTGTGCTGGCTTTAGGACTCTGGGCACTTTACCACTGCTAACCAGTGCTAAAGTGCATGTGCTCTCTCCTTCAAAACATGGTAATATTGGCTCATACCCAACTGACATATTTAATTTACTTGTAAACCCCCAGTAAAGTGCACTACATGTGCCCAGGGCCTGTAAATTGAATGCTACTGGTGGGCCTGCAGCACTGATAGTGCCACCCACATAAGTAGTCCCTTAACCATGTCTTAGGCCTGCCAGCACAAGGCCTGTGTGTGCAGTTTCACTGCCACTTCAACTTGGACTTTACAAATGCTTGCCAAGCCTTAAACCCCTCTTTTTCTACATATAGGTCACCCCGAAGGTAGGCCCTGGGTAACCCATAGGCCAGGATGCTATATTATTAAAAGGCCGAACATGTAAATGTGTGTCTTATATGTCCTGGTAGTGGAACACTCCTAAATTTGTTTTCCACTACTGTGTTGCTTGCTCTTTTTAGGTCTACGCTGCTGTACTGTTTGAGTGGTAGATTCTGATCAAACAGAAAGGGGTAAGCAGGTCATATTTAGTATGGCCTGAATGGTAGTAGAACATCCTGCTTATTGGTGAGGCTGGATTTTATATGACTATTTTAAGAAATGCAATTTTTAGAAAGTGAGCATTTCTCTGCATTCAAAATCCATCTGTGCCTTACAGCGTGTCTCCAACCAACGTCTGGGCTGGGCTGGTTGACAGCTTCCTTGTGCATTTCACTCAGACAACCACAAACACAGGATACTCAGTCTCGCCTGCACTCATCTGCATATTGAATGAGTCTTCCTGGGCTGGAAGGGTGGAGGGCCTTTCACATTTCAAAGGCTAGTTGCCTGCCCTCACACATTGGACTGCCAAACCCCGTAGTGGGACGCTGGCAGACAGACCTGTACTGAAAGGGGACCTTGTGCACTTCAAAACCACTCTTTGAAGTCTCTTCCACTTCAAAGGCATTTTGGGGTATATAAACTGGGGCCCTGGCCCCACCAGATCAAACACTTCTGTACCTGAACCTGCAACCTGTCAAGAGGAACTGCCTGGCTGCCCAAAAGACTCATCTGGACTCCTTTACTGAGAAGGACTGCTGCCCTGTTGCTGCCCTCTGGCTTTGCTGAGAATTGCTGTCCAATGGCTTGGCATGAGCTTGCCACCTGTTTTCTGAAGACTCAGGGCCAAAAAGACTTCATCTCTTCAAGGAACTCCTTGTGCGATGAAAATCGACGCACAGCTTGCCGCAAACAACGCACAGCCTACCTTGCAACAAGAAAATTGCCACACAGCTGAACCAGAATGATACAGCCTGACTTCCCGAGTGAGGAGTCAACACAGTGCCTGCTTTGGGGCCGGAAATTCAACACACAGCCCCACCAGATAAAAGCAGAGCTGAACCGGAATGATGCAGCCCGCCTTCCAGAGTGAAGAATCGATGCAGTGCCTGCCTTAAGACAGAAAATTCTATGCATCGCCATACCTGATCGGCGCAATGCCTGTGATTTTGTCCCACACGCCCAGGATTTCCATGCATAGTCCCTGGGAGTCAAAAAAATCCCTGCATCGCAGTGAGGAACCAGGACTGCACACTGGAAATCAACGCAAAGCCCCTTACAGCGTGGAAAGAAACTATGTATTTTCTGTGCCGCGCCGGAAATTCTGACACAACCAGGTACTTTGTGCAAACAAGAGATAACTGTTGATTTCTAAGATTTAAGACTCTTTGTGATCTTTCAAAAGTGATATCTCAACCTGTGTGGTGTATTTTTGTGTTTTTTTAACTGTGTTACTGTATGATTTATTGCACAAATACTTTACACGTGGGCTTCAAACTTAAGCCTGACTGCTCAGTTCCAAGCTACCAGAGGTTGGGCACAGGATCATTTGGATTGGGTGCGACTTACCCTGACTAGGATTGTGTTCCCTATTCAGACAAAGGTGTATACCTCTGCCAGCTAGAGACCCCATTTCTAACAGTAATGGTAACCAGTCCCAGTCTGCTCCTAAGAAGAAAGGGTTCTATGATCACAAGACAGAGAGTTTTGTACCCCAAGCGCTCCAAATATGGTCACTCTAAGGGTGACTCAAAATGTCCAAAGAGGGCACAGGTCCCACTGGTGGGTAGACACCTGGTTTGGCTAGTGTAGCGTTTTGGCAGGAGATTGTCCCTGATAGTTTTAGGGAGCAGACAGATGTATCCCTAGTGCCCCTGGGGGATGCAGATGTGGTGCCAAAAGCCCACATGCCTGCCAATACTTCCATCTATAGACAATGGGTCACCATTAATGGGCAATGGGTGGAGGCTCTGCGTGACACAGGGTCAGCATGACAACTGTCAAGTGTCAGCTGGTGCTAGCAGAGCAGGACCTACCAAACACATTCCACCAAGTTGTGGTCGCTGACAATCTTGAGAGCCACCTACAGGTGGCTCTGGTTCCCTTTGAGTGGGGGGGGGTCTCTGGTACTCTGAAAGTAGCTGTGAGTCCTACTATGCCTGTAAACTGTCTGTTAGGCAATGAATTGGAGCACATTACCTGAATGGAGGTAGACCTCAGGTTTCCTTTGGAGAAGATGGGATTGCCTGAGTAGGTCTGTATGACCACATGGTACATGGCTGCCTGGGAGGAGAGTCAAGGGCATCTGGAGACTGGAAAAATGGCCAAGACTTCTGCCAAGGAGAGGGGCAAGGGTGCAGGAAACGGTCCCATTGTAGGTTGACAGAGTCCCTAAGGAGAAGGTCGTTGAGCCAACTGGGGTTGAACTTCTCGACCTAGGCGACCTACCTGAGCTTGCTGGCTGGCAAGTTGAGGGTGGGCCTACCAAGGAGGAATTCTGCAAATTACAGAAAGAGTATCCCACTCTTGGGGTCGTGGGTGACATGCCTCAGCCTATTCAGCAGGTGAAGCCTCTGGGTATCAGCTAATTTACTGGGAGAATGATCTTCTCCATAGTGAGCCTAAGGCTCTGGGTACTGGGGAAACATGTGTGCTGGTGGTCTCCCAGTGTTACCGGGCCTTCCTCCTGGGTTTGATTTATGGCATACCCGCAACACATTTAGGGCAAGAAACACAAAGACTTTCACCAGGCTTGCCACCCAATTCTCTTTGCCTCAAATAAAGACAGCTTCTGATAAATTATGTAGGTCCTGTCCTACCTGACAGGCCAGTGGGAAGTTGGGGAAAAAGCTGAAGGCTCCCCTGATCCTACTTCTCATATTGGCACCCCGTTTGAAAGGGTGGGCATCATTGTCATTGGTTCATTGTACACCAAGACAGCCCTAGGCAACAGGTTTATCCTGTTCTTAGTGGACCATGACACACACAATCCAGAGGCAATCCCTCTGAGAATAGTGACTGCACCTGTTGTAACTAGGACTTTGATGGGGATTTTTAAACATGTGGGCTTCCCTCATGAGATAGTGTCTGACAGAGACACTAACTTTATGTCTGCATGCATGAAGTCCATGTGTGATGCATGTAGGCTAACGTACAAGTTCCCAACACCTTATCACCCTCAATCTAATGGTCTAGTTGTAAGGTTCAACAAGACCTTGAAAAGCATGATTGCAGAACTACCCGAGGTCAGGAGTCGTAAGTGAGACATCCTCTTGCCATGCCTTCTCTTTGCCTGCAAAGGGGTGCCACAGAAAGGAACAGGGTTCAGACCCTTTGAAATCCTCTATGGATAAACTGATAGGGACCTCTAAGTATTGTGAAGGAGGGGTGGGAGAAAGCTCCCCAAAACCCCCTCAGAATGTGGTCAGCTACATGTTGGCCCTCTAAGACCAGATGCACTGCTTCTGTCAAAAGGCCAAGAGCTACCTTGAGGCAAGTCAAGAGGTAATGAAATGCTAGTATGACCAGACCGTCACTCTGGTGAAGTTTCAACGTGGTAACAAAGTATGTGTCATTGATCCAGTAGAGCCCAGGACTGCTGGGTAGGCCCATACGAGATCAAGGACCATAAGGTGGAGGCCACATACCTAGTGGACCTCCAGACCTCTATGAACCCCCTTAGGGTGCTCAACATAAACAGACTGAAGCCTCACTTTGAGGGGTTAGAAGTGAGCATGCTCCTTCAGACAGATGAGGGTGTGGCGGAGGAGAGCGAGCTTCTCCCTGACCTCCTCTCACCACAGGAAAATGATGAGTCAGTGGAGGGTGTCAACCTCTCAGACACCGTGACCCTAGATCAGCAAGGTGACTGGAACAGTTTGCCTCACTGTTCTTCCTCACCCCTGGGCTCAAACACCTGTGTATCCATGACATTGACAAAGGAGACGATCCCCCTGTAAAGAACAAAATGTATAGGTTTTCAGATAGAGGGAGAGCCAGTATCAATGAGGAAGTCTCCAAGATGCTAGCTTTAGGGGTGATTGAAAACTCTACAAGTCCTTGGTCCAGCCCTGTGGTATTGATACTCAAGGCTGCCCCACCGGGGGCCAGACTAGAGCTTCGCTTCTGAGTAGACTACAGAGATCTCAATTTTAATACCAAGTCTGACGCCCACCCCATTCCCAGAGCTGATGAGCTTATTGACAGGCTAGGCACTGCCAAATTCCTCAGTACTTTTGATTTAACATCAGGGTTTGAGCAGATGACCTTGATTGAGGGAGTACAAGAGAGGTTAGCATTCTCCACCCCTGAAGGTGATTACCAATTCCTGGTGATGTCATTTAACATGAAGAATACCCATTCTTCCGTCCAACAATTGGTTAGCAGGGTCCTTGTTGGCAAGGAGGCTTTCTGAGCCAACTACATAGATGACATTGCTGTCTAAAGTGCCAGCTGGAAGGAACACCTGCATCACCTCCAAGAGGTGCTTCAGTCCCTGCAACAGGCCAGAAGGTGCCAGATTGAGCAGGGTTCCCTGGTGTATTTGGGATGCCTGGTAGGTGGTGGCACGGTGCAACCCCTGCAGGACAAGATTGAAGCCATCATGGCCTGGCAACCACCTAACACCCAAATAGAAGTGAGAGCCTTCCTAGGCCTCACTGGTTATTACAGAAGATGTGTTAAGGGGTGGCACCACTGTTGCCCACTTAATTGAGCTGACTTCTAAGAAGCAGCCCAGGTTAGTGAACTGGACAGGTGCTTGTCAAAAGACCTTTGACTCTCTCAAGGATCCCATGTGCACAGCACCTGTGCTCAAGGCCCCCAATTAATCCAAATAATTCATTGTGAAGATGGATGCGTCAGAGCATGGCATAAGGGCAGTCTTAGCACAGTAGAATGAGGAGGGCCTAGACCAACCATTAGCCTTCATTAGCAGGAGGTTACTTCCACGGGAACAGAGGCAAAGTGTCATTGAAAGAGAAGCATTTGCTGTGGTCTGGGCACTGAAGAAGACCATACCTGATTGAGTCTCACTTCCAGGTTCAGACAGACCACAGACCCCTCAGATGGCTCATGCTGATGAGGGGTGAAAATCATAAACTCTTGAGGTGATCCATCTCCCTCCAGGGAATCGACTTTACGGTGGAGCATCATCTGGGGACTGACCACCTCAAAGCTGATGGTCCCTCCAGATTCTTCTGCCTTAGTGAAGAAAGCTCCCAAGGGGATCAGTAGCTCTCCCCACTTTCAGCTGGGGGGACATGTGTTAGACCTGACAGCCTTAGGGTGGTCTTCCCTCAAACTTTTTGCCAGTGCTTAAGTGCTTGTGCTCTCTCCTCTAAACATGGTAACAATAGCTCATACCCAATTGACATATTTAATTTACTTAGAAGTCAATTGGCCTGTAATTTGATGGCTATTAGTGGGCCCACAGCACTGATCGTGCCACCCACATAAGTAGCCCCTTAACCATGTCTCAGGACTGCCACTGCAAGGCCTGTGTGTGCAGTTTTACGGTCACCTTGACTACTTGCCAAGCCTTAAATTTCCCTTTTCTTACACATATATTACCCCTAAGGTAGGCCTCAGGTAACCCATAGGGCAAGGCACTATATAGGTAAGGGCAGGACATTTACATATTAGTTTTATATACCCTGTCAGTGAAAAACACCCAAAGTTGTTTTTCACAACTGTGAAGTCTGCTCCTCTCATAGGCCGGCATCAGAAATTTCCTTATATACTTTTAAATGGTAAATTCTGATTTGAAAGGAATAGACTTGTCATATTTTGGATGGTTGGAATGGTAGTAAGAAATTCTTCTTACTAGTGAAATCGGATTTTACATTACTATTTCAGAAATGGCACTTTTAAAAATGGAGGCATCTCCCTGCACTTAATGCCATATGTGCCTTACAGCCTGTCTCCAATCCATGTCTGGTCTGTCCTGGTTGACAGCTCCCCTTGCGCATTTCACCCAGATAGCCATAAACACAGGACACTCAGCTGCATCTGCATTCTTTTGCATAGAGATGGGTTTCCCTGGGCAGGAAGGGTGATGGGGCTCTCTCTCACACTTCAAAGGCCAGTGGCCTGCCCTCACACAAAGGTCTGATAACCCTCCAAAGGGCTCCTGCCAGACAAGGCTGGGTTGAAAGTGGGCTTTTTGAACTTCAAAACCACTCTTCGAAGTTTCCCTCACTTCAAAGACACTTTTAGGTATATATGTCTCTGACCCCACCCAATCAGATACTTCCGGATATACAAATGGACTCTGTCAGAGGGACTGCCTGGCTGCCCAAAGGACTCATATGGACTGCTTTGCTGTAAGGACTGCTGCCCTGCTTGTTGCCCTGCTCCCTGCTGGACACTGACTCTGCTGGAAGGACTCTGCCTTCCCCACAAGCTCTCTCCAAGTGCTTTGATTAAGCTTTCCTCCTGTTCAGAAGTCTTAAAGCCACAAAGACTTCACCAAAGAGAAGAAAATCCCAGTACATTGGAAATCGGGACAATGCCTGCAGAAATCAACACAGCGGCAGTCTCTCAGTTGAAAAATCTCTGCATCACCTACTGGATCAAAGCAGAGCCTGCTCTGCCTTAACAGTGTGTCAAGGGTTTTCAACTCATCATCTCTGGTTGTTAAATATCCCTGCATCACAGTGAGGAACCAAGGCTGTTCTCCTGGAAATTAACGCAGCACGGAAAGAAATGAAGCATCGTCTGTGCCGCGCCAGAAAATCTTGCACTACATCTCCTCCTTTGTGGCACCCCTGCATCATTATTTTTGACACATCCTAGGTACTGTGTGTTGCAAGGATACAACTACTAATTCTTAAGGCTTGAGACTCATTTGAACATTTAAAAAATAATATCTTGACTTGTGCATATTAGATTGTTGTTGTTCTGGTCCTATGGGCTTCCCTATGGGCTTTCCTAGTGCTTTGCTGTACTAGCACCATAATTTATGGCCCTAATCCAGCAAAGCGCCAGAATTGTGGAAACGACTGCCATGGTGCGCCATATTGTAAATACGGTGCAACAATGGTGTTGGTAGTTGGGGCAAGGGTGGCGTTAGAAGCATTGGGACTGATGTGCCACTTTCTTGTAGATCTGGCCCTATGTGTCCTCCATTCTCCATGGGACCCGGGGCTCGGCCCGAGGGTATAAAGAGCAGGAGGTAGCTTGTGGCCTTTGCTCAAACACAACCAGTGTGTCTGTGTGTTTATTCAGGGTTGCTGTGGAAGGGTCATCATTTAGGCCTAGTCAGCGGCCTATACTCACGAGGCGGTCCCCTCGCCACAGAGTGTAAACACAAACAAACATGCACCCGACATGAACCAGTGAGCTTTAATGGTCACATGTTAGGCTAGAAAACTACCTGCGCTACCTTAGAATGGTGGCTTAATCCATGGATAACACTAGCTACTGAACAAAATCAATCAAAAGGGCTACAACACACAGAATAAATTGAGAAAATGAAACGAAAAATATATGAACCAATTTAACTGGTATAAATGACCTAAAATTATACAGCGTGGATCATCATCAAAAAAGGCATGCCGCAGGCCGCCATCTTAAGAGGACAGAAATGTTTTCTGCTTAACTACTCATGCCTACAAATATCATGTCTGTCTGCTCAAGTGAAATATTAATAATGTTCAGGGAGACATTGTAAAAATGTCATTACAAAACCTGGATTTCTTACCCCCAACACATATTTATTAAGAAACACATCAAATGTAACCAAAAGGCTATAAAATCACCACAACTCAGTCTAAATAGATATAAAGCCTCCCATAGGGCACATATCAAACTGCGTATCGTTAAGAAATACAGAAAAATCTTATTCAGAAAATACCTACATGACAAGATAAGGAAATAGACAACGCAGAGATAGCCCAATTACTATGCTCATAGTGTAGTTAAAATATACCACTAAACCTTCTGATTTTGTCCTTTCCTGACTGTATTGACTTCTTCTATCCATCTATTTTTCTTTTCTTTATTGTGAGCAAGCGATCCACATCTTGGTGGTCATTACAACCCTGGCGGTCGGTGTTAAAGTGGTGGTGAAACCACCAACAGGCCGGCGGGAAAAAAAAATTGAATTAGGACCGTGGCGGAAACCGGCAACATAGACAGCCACTTTAACACTCCGACTGCCACGGCGGTACAAACAAACACCGCGGCGGTAACGGCCAACAGACAGGCGGTGGACAATGTACCGCCCACAGTATCACAACCCACCAATCCATCACCTTTTCAGGGGCGGATTCACCGTGAACAAAAACACGGCGGAAACAGGACTTGGAAGGGAAAACGCTCACCTCTACACACCCCACGAGGAACCAGGATGCCATGGAACCGGAGCTCCAAATTCTGCCAGCCTTTATCTTCCTGCTCCTCTACCAGGAGCACGAACGTCGGCGGCGAAGACAACGGTGAGTACTGCACCTATGACACAGGGTAGGGGGGAGGGAAAAAACTGTGACACACACACACAACATGCAACATCCCCACCCCCTCTCACTACAACACACACACAAGTACATGTTGATACATCACATTTACCCCCCCTAGCCCCCCAGGAAGAATGCAAGGACAAAAGGAAATGAGTCGAATAATTGTGATATATTCAAAGACATGAATCAAAAATATATACAAATATATACATTTAAACTATATACAATTATAAACACCAAGAACACAAGTCCAAGGGATTCCACCATCATAGTCCATGGATCACTGGGCCCAAAAGGCATGGGCGAGGCCCACACAAGATACCTGAACAAGACGGAGAGAACACTGCAGGGGCATCAGTTGGAAATAAAACAGGCACCTCGGGGGAAGGGAAGGGGGGGCACCTCAGCCGGTTGAGTTCACGATGCCAGATCCACGAGGGGGTTCCATGCCCACAGTGCAATCCTGGGGAGTGCAAAGCCACAGTCTCTGAAGTCTCTACAGTGGGTGGTTTGCTCACTGTTCAATCCTGGGGAGTGCAAAACCACAGTCTCTCAAGTCTCTACAGTGGGTGGTTTGCCCACTGTTCAATCCTGGGGAGTGCAAAGCCACAGTCTCTCAAGTCTCACAAGTGGGTGGTTTGCCCACTGTTCAATCCTGGGGAGTGCAAAGCCACAGTCTCTCAAGTCTCTACATTGGGTGGTTTGCCCACTGTTCAATCCTGGGGAGTGCAAAGCCACAGTCTCTTAATTGGATAACATTCTCCACTGGTTCTGGAGGGGGCTTTGTGCCCAGAGTGCTTCATCCTGCCAAGGACTGAGGTAGTGGATGTAAATCTCCACTTGGTGCCCACAGTGCTTCATCCTGCCAAGGACTGAGGTAGTGGATGCCTTTCTCTACTGGTTCTGGAGGGGGCTTGGTGCCCAGAGTGCTTCATCCTGCCAAGGACAGAGGTAGTGGATGCCTTACTCCACTGGTTCTGGAGAGTGCTTCATCCTGCGCGTGGAGGTCTCAGTTGCATCAGAGGTTTTGGTGCTCATTCAGCGGTGCTTGTGGCGGTCTTGTCCTGTTCAGCGGTGTTGGTGGCGGCTGTGCCCTTGGCAGCGGTGCTTGTGGCGGCGGTGTCCTTGGCAGCAGTTCAGCTGGTGGCGGTCTTGTCCTGTTCAGCGGTGCTAGTGGCGGCGGTGTCCTTGGCAGTGGTGCTTGTGGCGACGGTGTCCTTGGCAGCCGTTCAGCTGGTGGCGGCGTTGTCCTGTTCAGCGGTGCTTGTGGTGGTCTTGTCCTGATCAGCGGTGCTGGTGGCGGCGGTGCTTGTGGCGGCGGTGTCCTTGGCAGCGGTTCAACTGGTGGCGGTCTTGTCCTGTTAAGCGGTGCTGGTGGTGGCGTTGTCCTGTTCAGCGGTGCTTGTGGTGGTCTTGTCCTGATCAGCGGTGCTGGTGGCGGCGGTGTCCTTGGCAGCGGTTCAGCTGGTGTCGGTCTTGTCCTGTTCAGCGGTGCTGGTGGCGGCGATGTCCTTGGCAGTGGTGCTTGTGGCGGCGGTTTCCATGGCAGCGGTTCAGCTGGTGGTGGTCTTGTCCTGTTCAGCGGTGCTGGTGGCGGCGGTGTCCTGTTCAGCGGTGCTTGTGGCGGTCTTGTCCTGCTCAGCGGTGCTGGTGGCGGCGGTGTTCTTGGCAGCGGTGCCTGTGGCGGCGATGTCCTTGGCAGCGGTTCAGCTGGTGGCAGTCTTGTCCTGTTCAGCGGAGCTGGTGGCGGAGGTGTCCTGTTCGGCGGTGCTTGTGGCGGTCTTGTCCTGTTCAGCAGTGCTGGTGGCGGCGATGTCATTGGCAGCAGTGCTTGTGGCGGCGGTGTCCTTGGCAGCAGTTCAGCTGGTGGCGGTCTTGTCCTGGCCTGCAGGGCTGCTGGCAGTAGACTCCTGGGCAGCGGGGCTGCTGCTGGCTGTCCTGTCTGTGGCAGTGGGGCTGCTGGCGGTCTTCTCCTAGGCAGCGGGGCTGCTGCTAGCAGTCCTGTCTGTGGCAGCGGGGTTGCTGGCGGTCTTCTCCTGGGCAGCGGGGCTGCTGCTGGCTGTCCTGTCTGTGGCAGCGGGGCTGCTGGCGGTCTGCTCCTGGGCAGTTGGGCTGCTGCTGGCAGTCCTCTATGTTGCAGCAGGGTTGCTGGCGGTCTTCTCCTGGGCAGTGTGGCTGCTGCTGGTGGTCGCCTCGTGGGCAGCAGGGCTGCTGGCGGTCTTCTCCGCCATGCTGATCGTCCCAGACTTGCCGGTTTTACTGTGTCCCTTCCCCACCTTGGATGGTGTCGCAGCTGTCTCCACACTCCCAACTGGACCCCTGGAAGCAGCTTTGGTGGAAGATTTCTTTCCCCTCTCCCGCTGGGCACTGGACAACTTTTGATGCTTCACAGGTGGGGGACTGTCCATGCTCTGGGTCCTTGCCACACTGGCTGCCCTGCTGCCTGGTGCACTCCATAATCCGGTGACTACTGGCGCCACTGGTCCCGCCGATGTTGTGGCTGAGGTGCTAGGTTGGGACCTGGAGAGTCAGGCCCTAGGAGACTGAAGGGGTGGGGGAGGTGAAGGAAAGAGGTCAAGGTTGGACAGGAAAAGTTTTTGGACACACTGGGACGGGTAGCTGGAGGGGGTTTGGGAGTGGAGGAAGAGGTAGTGGTTGTAGGAGGTGTTCGTTTGGTGATTTTGGGTGAAGGTGCATGGGTTGGAGGCGGTTGTGAGGTGGATGGCGGTTGGGTGGGTGTGTGGCTGCGTTTGTGTACCTTGGGAGGTGGCTTCACAGACACACTGGGAGAGGACACAGGGGATGTGTGAATGGTAGTGGGGGTGGTGACTGCATGTGAGCGGGGTGTGGTGGTCTGTGTGCTGGTGATGGACGTAGTGGCTGAGGATGTAGTGCATGCAGGTGTGAGTGGAGACGAGAAAGGGAGGGAGGAGGGAGATGAGGCGGAGGGTGACACATTGGAAGCAGTGGATGTTTGTGTGTCTGCATGTGTGTGATGCTTGCATGAGTGCCTGTCGGATGTGTGGTGCTTATGTTTGCCAGAGCTTCCCTTGTGTGTTGAGGTGTGTGCATGCTGGTCTGATGGTGTGCTTGGGATAGGCTGAGGTACAGGGGTGTGAGTCTGGGTGGAGGAAGTTGGAGGGGGGAGGCTAGAGACAGGGACAATGGCTGCCATCAGTGCTGATGCCAGAGTCTGAAAAGCTTGCTAAAGGGCTACCTGACCAGAGTGAATGCCCTCCAGGAATGGAATGCATTGGTTAGTTGCAACTGCCTCTCTACACCCTGGATGGCATTCAAAATGGTAGACTGCCCAACAGTGAGGGATCTGAGGAGGTCAATGGCCTCCTCACTGAGGGCAGCAGGGGTGACTGGGGCAGGGCCTGAGGTGCCTGGGGCGAAGGTGATGCCCACCCTCCTGAGTGAGTGGGCATAGGGCAAAAGCTGAGGGACTGATGGAAGGGCGGTGCTGGTGGGGGGGGTGGTGGCTGTACCTTTAGATGCAGGGGCACAGATGGGGCTGCCACCGCAAGGGAGCTCCCATCAGAGGAGGAGTCTGTTTCGCTGGTGTCACCTCCTGTCCCCGCCGTGGAGCTCCCCTCGCCCTCCGTCCCACTGGTGAATTCAGAGTCCATAGTCTCGCCCTCCAGGGCCATGTGGGATGCAGCTCCCTCCTGCTCAGGTGCGACTGCTCCTCCGCCTGATGGTGCTAATGCACACAAGAACAGGGAGACCACAAAAAGGAGGGGGAGACAGAAGAAAGACATGTTCAGTGCATGCAATACCGCTACTGTTGGCGGACACGCCAGACACAGAAGCCCCCTGCACTATGCCGCGCACTTGGGGGCCACTATTCAATCCCTGGGACATGGCTTACAAGGCTATAGCTGATTTCTTCACACATGGATGTCACAGGAGCCTGACTAGGTGTAGTTGGCACTGTCCACAGGTGGGGTGGGGTGCCACAGGGCCTGGCTGAAGAAGGGAACTTAACTACCAAACTCGCCCTGGCCTAAGGGAACCCACAGCCCATCTCCCCACCCAGACACCTCCAATGCACGCTGAATCAGCAGATTGAGAGTGTACTCACCCCCTTGTGGCTGCTGTGGTGCCCTCCAGTGCCCATCCAACTCCGGGTACACCACCGCCAGGATCCTGAACATCATGGGGGTCATGCTGCAACGGGCACCCCTCCCACGTTGGGCGGCCATCCCCAGCTGGGCCTCCGCCGTCTTCTTGCTCCAACGGCGAATGTCCTCCCATCTTTTCCGGCAGTGTGTGCTCCGTCTGTGGTAGACCCCCAGGATCCGGACTTCCTTGGGGATGGCACACCAGATGTCCTTCTTCTGGTGGGTGCTGACCTACAGGAATTGTACAGGTGAAAAAGAGTATTAATTACCAACTGCACCATCACAGTCATTGGCCCGCATCCCTACCCTTCCCATGACGCACATTCACTCACCCTCGTTTCATGCATGCCTCATTCTCACCCCCCCTATCTTTCATTCACACCACCCCACACAGGCATTGCCCATACAGCATGCTCACAGTGTACTTACCTGTTTGTCTGGAGGACCGTAGAGTAGCGTGTACTGGGGGAGGACCCCATCCACTAGTTTCTCCAACTCCTCTGTGCTGAAAGCAGGGGCCCTTTCCCCAGACACACGAGCCATTGTCTCTTCCAGACTGAGGTCACAACAGCATTTGTAGTGTAGGTGCTCTCCTGTCGAAGATCAGGTATCGAGTGATTGAACAGAGAGAAAATGGCGGTCAAGTCCGCGGCGGTGCGTACCGTCACCGCCTGCGTACATCGTCATTGGCTCCTGGGACCCATAGGGTCCAATGTTAACCAACGCAGGATTGGGCTGCGGTCTTCGAACGCCTACCGCGACGGTGTACAATGCCAGCGCAGTTACCTCATATCCCCTTGTCCCACCTTACAGGTCAGGCAGCCGCTATTTCAGGGGCCCACATGGCTTTATTTTTGACTGCATCACATATACCTAGGCCTTGCCTTACCACTCATACAGGCAAATTACAATTTATGAATATGTTCAAAGTAAGCTGTGTTTCCGTACCTCTGATTTGGTTGACTCTGTGCCCGCTGTTCTCCTCCATAGGCACCGTCCGCTGGGACATATGAGGAGATGGCGGCTTCCTCCGGTGTACAGACCGCTGGTGGACCTATCGACAATGGAGGAAAGACATGTGATCATCACCTACAGGCTTGATCGTACCACAATGCAGGAACTGTGTGCCCAATTGGAGCCAGACCTGATGTCAGCTATCCGCAATCCCACAGGAATCCCCCCTGTAGTGCAGGTGTTGTCAATACTCCATTTCCTAGCAAGTGGGTCTTTTCGAACAACAGTTGCCATAG
The DNA here is from genome assembly GCF_031143425.1 of Pleurodeles waltl. NCBI lineage: Eukaryota > Metazoa > Chordata > Amphibia > Caudata > Salamandridae > Pleurodeles > Pleurodeles waltl. Next base: position 838,645,077 of record NC_090437.1, read on the forward strand.
CATCAGGGATGTCCCAGCCTATGTTCTCAAACTTGTTGTCCAGAGTGTTGTCTGCCCTGCTAAAACACATGCGGAGCTACATCGTTTTCCCTCAGGTGGAGGAATTGCCTGCAGTGAAAGGTGACTTTTATGCCCTGGGACATATCCCCAACATCATAGGTGCAATTGATGGGACACATGTGGCCTTGGTACCCCCCTCAGGAGTGAACAGGTGTACAGAAACCGGAAGAGTTACTATTCGATGAATGTCCAAATGGTGTGTTTGGCAGACCAGTACATCTCCCATGTGAATGCCAAATTCCCTGGCTCAGTACATGACGCTTACATCCTGCGGAATAGCAGAATCTCTTATGTGATGGGGCAACTACAGAGGAACTGGGTGTGGCTATTAGGTGAGCACCTGGACCCAAATCAGTGGGAATAGTTGTCTGGGTCTGTGGATGTCCCTATGAGTTAGTGTGTGTTTAACAGTTGTCCCTCACCATTTGCAGGTGACTCTGGTTACCCCAACCTGTCATGTCTACTGACCCCAGTGAGGAATCCCAGGACAAGGGCAGAGGAACACTACAAGGAGGCCCATGGACAAACTAGGAGGATTATAGAGCGGACCTTCGACCTCCTGAAGGCCAGGTTCAGGTGCCTCCATATGACAGGTGGTTCCCTATTCTACTCACCAAAGAAGGTGTGCCAGATCACCGTGGCCTGCTGTATGCTTCACAACTTGGCTTTGCGACGACAGGTGTCTTTTCTGCAGGAGGATGGTCCAGATGGAGGTGTTGTGGCAGCTGTGGAGCCTGTGGACAGTGAAGATGAGGAAGCAGAAGAAGAGGACATCAACAACAGGAACACAGTGATCGTGCAATACTTCCAGTGAGACACAGGTAAAAAGACAAACCTACCTGCTACATCTAATTTAAATCTACTACCTCTCTACTGTCTGTCATTTTCACCCAATGTATGGTCACTGAGTTGTCACTTTCCCATACGATTTCACATATGTGGGTCCCACTGTGTGAAATCTGCTTTGTTTCCTCATGGACTGGAGCTGTGTGACATAGGTATGTTGACATTACATTTGAAAGAGCATTTTGACACTGTAATTGCTAATACAATATTTTAAAATCACAGACAGACTCCAGATTGTTTTGTGCTGTAAGGGTGTTTATTTAAGTGCTCAATATTGGAGCGGGTTGTAAAATGGTGAGGGGTGATGGTGGAGGAATGTCCATGGCAGAGTCCAGACTATTAGTCTCACAGGTGCATTGTCCAAAGGGGCATAGGAAGTGGAGCTGGGGCAGTTTAAGTATGGACAGGGTGACAAGGTGGGACAGAAGGATGACAATCAGGGTGGTCTCATTTATTGGCAGGGGTCTTGGCATCGTTCTCTGTCTTTGTCCTGGATCTCAGGGTCCGCTTGCGGGGTGGTTCTCCCTCTTCAGGGGGTGGGGTGCTGGTGTGGTGGTCCTGTGGTGGTGCCTCCTGTCCACTAGCGCCGTAAGAGGTGGTGGGCCGTTCATCGTCCAGGCTAGAGTCAGGGGCCCCTTGTAGTGCCACAGTGTCCCTCCTGGTGTTGAGGAGTTCCTTCAGCGCCCCTACCATGGTGCCCAGGGTGGAACTGATGGATTTGAGTTCCTCCCTGAAGCCCAAATACTGTTCCTGACTGCAGCCGCTGGGACTCCTGAAACTTGGCCAGTACTGTTGCCATCGTCTCCTGGGAATGGTGATAGGATTCCATGATGTTGGAGAGGGCCTGGTGGAGAGTGGGTTCCCTGGGCATGTCCTCCCCCTATCGCACAGCAGCCCTCCCAGTTCCCCTGTGTTCCTGGGCCTCTGTCTCCTGAACAGTGCCCACTACCACTGTCCCCAGGTCCCTGGTGTTGTTGGGGTGGTGGGTTAGCCTGGGTTCCCTATAGTGGTGGACACACTGCTGCTTGACGTGTCCTGGGCACAGAGGTATGGGCCCGCTGGGTTGGTGCTGTGCTGGTGTTTCAATGGGGGGGAAGCTCTGTAGTGGCCTGTGGCTGTGTGAGGGGAACCAACTGTTCCGAGGTCCCAGATGGGCTGGGCTGGTCGTCTAGATCCAGATGGACAGAGCTGCTGTCATCACTGTGGGCCTCTTCTGTGGGTGGAGTGGACATGTCTGGACCCTCCTGTGCGGTGACGTTGGGTAGGGGTCCTACAGGGGTGTAAAAGCATGATTATTGCATCTGTGTGTGCCATAGTGTGCAATGGGTGGGTGACCGTGTACCCCACTGCTTGCATTCCTGTGTAGGACCTTGTGTGATGATGGTTTATTGGGGTGTATGGGTATGTGCAGTGGCCATGCTTTGGTGATGGGTGTCCATTCTTTGGTGTTACATGCAGGGCTTGATTTTGGGATGGGTGATTTGTGACATTGGGGCATGTGTGAGGAGTAGGAGTGATGGAGGTGAGGGCGAGGGTGGGGGTATGTGATGGCATGCTGGTAGGGTGGGGGATGTAATAGTAAAGATTTGACTTACCAGAGTCCATTCCTCCAGCTACTCCTGTGAGGCCCTCAAGATGCAGAATAGCCAAGACCTGCTCCTCCCATGTTGTTAGTTGTGGGGGAGGAGGTGGGGGTCCGCCGACAGTCCTCTGTACCGCGATGTGGTGTCTTGAGACCACGGAACACACCTTCCCCTGTAGGTCATTCCACCTCTTCCTGATGTCATCCCTATTTCTTGGGTGCTGTCCACTGCGTTGACCCTGTCCACGATTCTTCGTCATAGCTCCATCTTCCTAGCTATGGAGGTGTGCTGCACCAAATAGCTGTGGCTCTACCCGGATGATTTCCTCCACCATGACCCTGAGCTCCTCCTCAGAGAACCTGGGGTGTCTTTGCCGTGCCATGGGGTGGTGTGGGTGATGTGTGGGGTGGTGTTTGTTGTGATGTGTGGGGTGATATTTAGTGGTGTGTTGTGTGAGGTGCGTGGATGTTGTGTGAGTGATGGTGTTGAGTGCCTGTGGATGCTGATTTGTAGATGGTGGTGTCTCTCTGTGGCCTTCAATCGCAATTGTTGTCGTAAGGGTTTGTGGGTGATGTGGGTGTATGTTTTATATTGTATTGGGTGTGTGGGAGTGGTGTGTGTATGTGTATCAGGTGTGTGTATTTTGAATTGTCCAATGTGGTAGTGTTTTGATATGTGTGTGTATTTTGAGCACGGCGGTTCTGTACCGCCAACGGAATACCGCGGTTGAAAGACTGCCGCGTGGATTCGTAGGTTGTGATAGTGTGGGCGTATTCCTGTTGGCGTGACGGTGGAGGTTTTGTTATCGCCAGTTTATTACTGACCTTTGGTGTGGCGTACTTGTGAGGGTGTCTAGATTTTGGCGGATTCCGGCCTTTGGGTCATAATGACCGTGGTGGAATTCAGCGGTCGCAGCGCTGTGTTGGCGGTCTTCTGCACGGCGGTATGCGGCTTTTACTGCCAATGTTGTAATGACCCCCCATGTGTTCTTATGGAGTGCCTGACAGCCATTTCAGTTGATTAGGAGCATGTGACAATGTTTTATAATGATCAACAAGGGGGGCATTGACAACATTTCCCAGATTCTAGGTTGGTGTTGCAGAATCCACTTGCAAACTTCTTCAGTGTTTTTCCAACTTATTGAAGAGTACAAGGACGTTCAATACAGTAAATATCATTCTTAGTACCATAGTTTGTGATTGTTTCTGTTCCTATGTCCTTCCATTAAACATACTTGATGTAACCCTTTCTCTGCTAGGCCTTCTTTCCACCATGAGGGCTGAGCCCTTTTTGAGGTAGTTTGTGCTTAGGCCTAAATAATGTTTGTTGCACATAAGCTATCCACGTCAAATATGTGTCCTTTTATTCCACCATCTTGGGGATTCTAAAGGTGCCCAAGGTTTGTGGATTTCCCTGGAGAGGACTGAGAAAATAGGAAAAATATAGCAAACTTTAGATAAAAAGTGGGGAAAAGTGCTCCAGATAGAAGCTGTGGACACACTGACTCAACCCTCCGTGCCCGTCAGCTTCCGAATGAGGCTGGTCAGCCCCCTCCCTTCAATCCCCACCCCACTCTTTGCCTCTGAATTGTAGGCAGTGATTTGGTGATTACAATGCGCAAAGAAAATAGTAACACTGCCTCTTCAATTGGTGACCATTCACTGTTCAAAGAACTAGGGAGATGGAGATGATCATCTACGTTAAATTGATGTGGCAGGGTACAGAACCCAAGGACCCATTGTTCAAGGAGAGCCTCCTTGCAGGAGGTTTTCAGCTCTGAAGAAGTCCTCTGTTGGAGGATGAAATGCATTTAGATTTCACATGGTCGGAAGAGCTCACGTTTGTTACAATGGATGTTTATAGTCTATGCACTTGTATACAGAAGCAGTTTGGAATTCAAGCCATTGAGTCTTTTTTAAACACAAGAACAGCTCACCATTATGAACATAACAATATGATAATAGAAATGACTGATATCATCTTGTCCAAAAACTATTTTTTACATAATGGCAGATGGTTCCAACAAGTACAAGGTACTGCAATGGGTTCAAAATTCGTTCCTTCGTATGTTTTCCTTTTCATGGGTTGGTATGAAAAACAACATGCATAGGGCAGATATACCTCCCCCAGATTGTTTTCTGGGGGAGGTATATTGATGACCTTATTATGTTATGGAATGGGATGGTAGAGCAACTGATAATGTATCATACCTTTCTTAATGACAATCCCTACAATGTAAAATTGAGTATGCAACATAGCAAGGAAAGAATAGATTTTTTGGATATTCAATTCTTTGTGGAAAATAATAAGATACAGAGTGCAATGTTTAGAAAATCGCCTGCCTGTAACAGTATCTTACATGCGACAAGTGCCCATCCTAAGTCAGTTATTCATTTAAAAAAAAAATCTGTTTATTGCTTTCAATCACCGAGAAAAAACAGATGTGTATCCAAATACGATCAGGTACATACTTATTGTGTGTTCCGAATCGGTATACACTTACATATCTTTTTACACTTACGGCAATATAAATTGCTACATATACAAACAACTAAAATATTAATTAAGAACAAGGAAGTGAAGGAAAAAGATAAAAGAGAGGGGGGAATTGCTCGGGGTGTACGCGCTCCGAAGTATAGGTGCCTCTCTCTTGGTAGGAGGAGGCGTGCCGTGTTTGCCATACAGAAGTCCGAGCACTGAAGGTGAACAGGCGCGGCGATGGAGAGCAGGGGCAGGGGAGGCTCTCCAAGCAATCACTCTTTATATTACATCAATGTTGGGCTAAGTGTGTCTGCGCCTGATTTCCAGCTATGTCCCCCAAACCTCATGCCGCTCTTGCTTGTCTTATTCAGTTTGGGTATTCGCGCTGTGCTGTGCCTCCTGAGATGTGTGACCGGTACTCCCGCGTGTGTGCGCTCCTTGACAACCCTGTCACAGTGCTTGGACATGCCTGCTGGCCTCTCAGGGAGGTCGTGTGTCGTCTTTGTTCTCCAAATTGACAATGAAAGAGTTTCATGTGTCTATTCCCTTGATCTGGACCCCTCTGTCTTGGTGGGACTGCAGCGTATGTGGTTCGGCTTGTGCCCAGCGTAACAGGTCCCTCTCCCACTGGTGTTTATTCGTGCACTAGGTGCCTTCCAGTGCATTGCTAGGAGGCGTTTGTATAGCACGAACGCTAAGTCTATGCATCTGTACCTGTTTCCGTCCTCTGAGTCTTCTCCTGATCACTAGCAGGCAGGACTCATGTGTGGGGGACAAAGGTACGTCTAGCCATTCAGCAACCAGTGATGTTATGTTGCGCCATGTGGTCATAACTGGGGTGCATTCCCAGGTCATGTGGAAAAAGGTGGCTTCAGCAACGCCACATCTTGGGCATTCCTGCGATGCCTGAGGGAACATGCGTGCAAGCCGGTATGGTGATAAATATGTTTGGTGTAGGTCGTTGAACTGTGTATATCTGAGTCGAAGATTGAGGGATACTGCGGGTGTCATTGTCAGTGCCTCGCGCCAAGCCTGCTGTGAAAGTGGTGTTGCTTGGACCTCGTCCCATCTACTTCTTGCTTGTTCTTTCTCGTGCTCTGAGTGAGCGGTCAGAGTCCCATATATCCCAGATGTGCTGGCTGTGGTGTCTAGGTTATCGATTAAATCATGTAGGATAGGGGCTGTCTTAGGTTCGACATCCCTGCAATTCCATGCGGATCGCACTAGTTGTCGCAATGCGCCGTATGCTATGAAGCAACCCTGTCCCAGGTCGTGGGCGTTAGCCAGTGCCGCGTAAGAAAAGAGGCGTCCCTCCCCATATATGTCCCCTACTGTTTGTATACCTTTTTCCAGCCATGTTGTCAGGCCAAGTTTCACTGCTACCGTTTCTACTTTTGGGATAGCCATCAGTGGAATCCTAGGGAGTACTGCGGAATCTTATTCCCAGCTAATACAAACCGGTGCCAAACCCAGCGGGCTACTTTTAATAAAATGTTGTTTGTGTGCCGTGGACCATCGAAAGCCAGTAGCCAGCGCAGTACATCAGTATGGCCTAAGTCAATATGTACCATCTGTGTTTCCGCACTCGTGGGGCTCCGCAGCCATTTGATCACCAACTGTAATTGTGCGGCAGCATAATACAGCTCGAATGGCGGCGCCCCCAGCCCTCCCAGCTTGAGTGGTAGGTGTATTTTCACTAGTGCAACCCGCCTACAGCCGTTGCCCCACACCAGGTCGATCAATAGACTGGTCAGAATCTTAAAGAAAGAGCTAGGGAGTATTAGTGGGAGTGCCATAAAATAATATAATAGCCGCGGTAATACTATCATCTTCGCTATGGCCACTCTACCCATTGGCAAAAGTGGGAGCGAGCACCAGAAGGGCAAGGATCCCCTGACGGACCTGATCACACGTCCTAAGTTGCCCTCCCTGAGGTCTGTGAGGTCATGGTACACATTTAGCCCTAAATATTTAAAAGTGGTGTAACACCATGTCAGGTCGCAGGATGAGGGGTCAAGACGGAGGATTTCCAGTACCGCTCGCAGCGGGAATAGGCAGGACTTTGACCAGTTCACCTTTAATTCAGAGAGGCCTCCGAACTGATCTAACAGTCTGAGTAGGTCGGTAAGAGAGTCAGGGGGTGATTCTAACCCTGGCGGTCGGTGATAAAGCGGCGGCCAACCCGCCAACAGGCCGGCGGTCCAAAAAATTGAATTCTGACCCTGGCGGGAACCGCCAACACAGCCCGCCACATTAACACTCCGACCGCCACGGCGGGACCGACAAACAGCGCGGCGGTCACCGCCAACAGCCAGGCGGCAGACAATGTACCGCCCACACTATCATGACCGGCCAATCCGCCACCTTTTCTGGGGCGGGAGCACCGCCGATAAAAACACGGCGGAAACAGACTACGAACGGGAAAACGCGCACCTCTACGCACTCCACGAGGAAGGAGGACAGCATGGAACCCGAATTAAACATCCTACCTGCTCTCGTCTACCTGCTCATCTACCACGAGTACGAACTCCGGCGCATACGACAATGGTGAGTACTGCACCTACGACACAGGGGAGGGGGGAGGACGAAAGGTCACGGGCACACACATACGCGATACACCCACCCCCCCAAACCATGTACACACCAATGCAGAGCAACAAGTCACAGTGAAACCACCCAAACCCCCGTAAAGAAAACAACTACATAATTAAAGAGTGACTCGAAATTTATGGGAAATAAAAACCACTGATAAGTCACGGTCAAATAGCAATAACAAATCAAAAATCCAAAATCAATATCCAGTGCATACGAAAAACCGAGGCAATAAGTCCTGCACATCTAACGAGATTCAAAGTGTCCGTGGGCCAAAGTGTAGCAACACAAGGGCAAAGCCCACACAGGAGACCTGAGTCCTTTGGAGAGAACACAGCAGGGGCATCTGATGAAAAAACCACAGGCACCTCAGGGGGAAGGGAAGGGGGGGCACCACAGCCACATGATTCCACGACGCCAGATCCACGAAGGGGCCACCATGCCCACTCAGCCATCCTGGGGAGTGCAAAGCCACAGTCTCTCAAGTCTCTACAGTGGGTGGCTTGGCCACTCGGCCATCCTGGGGAGTGCAAAGCCACAGTCTCTCAAGTCTCTACAGTGGTTGGGTTGCCCACTCGGCCATCCTGGGGAGTGCAAAGCCACAGTCTCTCAAGTCTCTACAGTGGGTGGCTTGGCCACTCGGCCATCCTGGGGAGTGCAAAGCCACAGTCTCTCAAGTCTCTACAGTGGGTGGCTTGGCCACTCTGCCATCCTGGGGAGTGCAAAGCCACAGTCCATCAGGTGGATAACAGTCTCCACCGGTCAAGGAGGAGGCATGGTGGGCACAGTGAACCGTGAACAGTAGCTCGAGACAGAGCCGGCCCTGTCATTGTGCCAGTGGTGCTTGAGATGGTGGTGCCCAGCGGAGCGGTGCTTGAGATGGCGGGGCCCAGCGGAGCGGTGCTTGAGACGGCGGGGCCCAGCGGAGTGGTGCTTGAGATGGCGGTGCCCAGCGGAGCGGTGCTTGGGATGAAGGGCCCAGCGGAGCGGTGCTTGAGATGGCGGGGCCCAGCGGAGCGGTGCTTGAGACGGCGGGGCCCAGCGGAGCGTTGCTTGAGATGAAGGGCCCAGCGGAGCGGTGCTTGGGTTGAAGGGCCCAGTGGAGCGGTGCTTGAGATTGCGGGGCCCAGCGGAGCGGTGCTTGAGACGGCGGGGCCCAGCGGAGCGGTGCTTGAGATGGTGGGGCCCAGCGGAGCGGTGCTTGAGACGGCGGGGCAAAGCGGAGCGGTGCTTGAGATGAAGGGCCCAGCGGAGCGGTGCTTGAGATGGCGGTGCCCAGCGGAGCGGTGCTTGGGATGAAGGGTCCAGCGGAGCGGTGCTTGAGATGGCAGGGCCCAGCAGAGCGGTGCTTGAGACGGCGGGGCCCAGCGGAGCGGTGCTTGAGATGAAGGGCCCAGCGGAGCAGTGCTTGAGATGGCGGGGCCCAGCGGAGCGGTGCTTGAGACGGCGGGGCCCAGCGGAGCGGTGCTTGAGATGAAGGGCCCAGCGGAGCGGTGCTTGAGATGGCGGTGCCCAGCGGAGCGGTGCTTGGGATGAAGGGCCCAGCGGAGCGGTGCTTGAGATGGCGGGGCCCAGCGGAGCGGTGCTTGAGACGGCGGGGCCCAGCGGAGCGGTGCTTGAGATGGCGGTGCCCAGCGGAGCGGTGCTTGGGATGAAGGGCCCAGCGGAGCGGTGCTTGAGATGAAGGGCCCAGCGGAGCGGTGCTTGAGACGGCGGTGCCCAGCGGAGCGGTGCTTGAGATGGCGGTGCCCAGCGGAGCGGTGCTTGGGATGAAGGGCCCAGCGGAGCGGTGCTTGAGATGGCGGGGCCCAGCGGAGCAGTGCTTGAGACGGCGGGGCCCAGCGGAGCGGTGCTTGAGATGGCGGTGCCCAGCGGAGCGGTGCTTGGGATGAAGGGCCCAGCGGAGCGGTGCTTGAGATGAAGGGCCCAGCGGAGCGGTGCTTGAGATGGCGGTGCCCAGCGGAGCGGTGCTTGAGATGAAGGGCCCAGTGGAGCGGTGCTTGAGATGGCGGTGCCCAGCGGAGCGGTGCTTGGGATGAAGGGCCCAGCGGAGCGGTGCTTGAGATGGCAGGGCCCAGCGGAGCTGTGCTTGAGACGGCGGGGCCCAGCGGAGCGGTGCTTGAGATGAAGGGCCCAGCGGAGCGGTGCTTGAGATGAAGGGCCCAGCGGAGCGGTGCTTGAGACGGCGGGGCCCAGCGGAGCGGTGCTTGAGATGGCGGGGCCCAGCGGAGCGGTGCTTGAGATGAAGGGCCCAGCGGAGTGGTGCTTGAGATGAAGGGCCCAGCGGAGCGGTGCTTGAGATGGCGGGGCCCAGCGGAGCGGTGCTTGAGATGGCGTGGGCCAGCGGAGCGGTGCTTGAGACGGCGGGGCCCAGCGGAGCGGTGCTTGAGATGAAGGGCCCAGCGGAGCGGTGCTTGAGATGGCGGTGCCCAGCAGGGCGGTGCTTGGGATGAAGGGCCCAGCGGAGCGGTGCTTGAGATGGCGGGGCCCAGCGGAGCGGTGCTTGAGACGGCGGGGCCCAGCGGAGCGGTGCTTGAGATGGCGGTGCCCAGCGGAGCGGTGCTTGGGATGAAGGGCCCAGCGGAGCGGTGCTTGAGATGGCGGGGCCCAGCGGAGCGGTGCTTGAGACGGCGGGGCCCAGAGGAGCGGTGCTTGAGATGAAGGGCCCAGCGGAGCGGTGCTTGAGATGGCGGGGCCCAGCGGAGCGGTGCTTGAGACGGCGGGGCCCAGCGGAGCGGTGCTTGAGATGAAGGGCCCAGCGGAGCGGTGCTTGAGATGGCGGTGGCCAGCGGAGCGGTGCTTGGGATGAAGGGCCCAGCGGAGCGGTGCTTGAGATGGCGGTGCCCAGCGGAGCGGTGCTTGAGACGGCGGGGCCCAGCGGAGCGGTGCTTGAGATGGCGGTGCCCAGCGGAGCGGTGCTTGGGATGAAGGGCCCAGTGGAGCGGTGCTTGAGATGGCGGTGCCCAGCGGAGCGGTGCTTGGGATGAAGGGCCCAGCGGAGCGGTGCTTGAGATGGCGGTGCCCAGCGGAGCGGTGCTTGAGACGGCGGGGCCCAGCGGAGCGGTGCTTGAGATGAAGGGCCCAGCGGAGCGGTGCTTGAGACGGCGGGGCCCAGCGGAGCGGTGCTTGGGATGAAGGGCCCAGCGGAGCGGTGCTTGAGATGGCGGGGCCCAGCGGAGCGGTGCTTGGGATGAAGGGCCCAGCGGAGCGGTGCTTGAGATGAATGGCCCAGCGGAGCGGTGCTTGAGATGGCAGTGCCCAGCGGAGCGGTGCTTGAGCTGAAGGGCCCAGCGGAGCGGTGCTTGAGATGGCGGTGCCCAGCGGAGCGGTGCTTGGGATGAAGGGCCCAGCGGAGCGGTGCTTGAGATGGCGGGGCCCAGCGGAGCGGTGCTTGAGACGGCGGGGCCCAGCGGAGCGGTGCTTGAGATGAAGGGCCCAGCGGAGCGGTGCTTGAGATGAAGGGCCCAGCGGAGCGGTGCTTGAGACGGCGGGGCCCAGCGGAGCAGTGCTTGAGACGGCGGGGTCCAGCGGAGCGGTGCTTGAGATGAAGGGCCCAGTGGAGCGGTGCTTGAGATGGCGGTGCCCAGCGGAGCGGTGCTTGAGACGGCGGGGCCCAGCGGAGCGGTGCTTGAGATGGCGGTGCCCAGCGGAGCGGTGCTTGGGATGAAGGGCCCAGTGGAGCGGTGCTTGAGATGAAGGGCCCAGCGGAGCGGTGCTTGGGATGGCGGTGCCCAGCGGAGCGGTGCTTGGGATGAAGGGCCCAGCGGAGCGGTGCTTGAGATGGCGGGCCCAGCGGAGCGGTGCTTGAGACGGCGGGGCCCAGCGGAGCGGTGCTTGAGATGGCGGTGCCTAGCGGTGCGGTGCTTGGGATGAAGGGCCCAGCGGAGCGGTGCTTGAGATGAAGGGCCCAGCGGAGCGGTGCTTGAGATGGCGGTGCCCAGCGGAGCGGTGCTTGGGATGAAGGGCCCAGCGGAGCGGTGCTTGAGATGGCGGTGCCCAGCGGAGCGGTGCTTGAGACGGCGGGGCCCAGCGGAGCGGTGCTTGAGATGAAGGGCCCAGCGGAGCGGTGCTTGAGACGGCGGGGCCCAGCGGAGCGGTGCTTGGGATGAAGGGCCCAGCGGAGCGGTGCTTGAGACGGCGGGGCCCAGCGGAGCGGTGCTTGGGATGAAGGGCCCAGCGGAGCTTGAGATGAAGGGCCCAGCGGAGCGGTGCTTGAGATGGCAGTGCCCAGCGGAGCGGTGCTTGAGATGAAGGGCCCAGCGGAGCGGTGCTTGAGATGGCGGTGCCCAGCGGAGCGGTGCTTGGGATGAAGGGCCCAGCGGAGCGGTGCTTGAGATGGCGGGGCCCAGCGGAGCGGTGCTTGAGACGGCGGGGCCCAGCAGAGCGGTGCTTGAGATGAAGGGCCCAGCGGAGCGGTGCTTGAGATGAAGGGCCCAGCGGAGCGGTGCTTGAGACGGTGGGGCCCAGCGGAGCGGTGCTTGAGATGGCAGGGCCCAGCGGAGCGGTGCTTGAGACGGCGGGTTCCAGCGGAGCGGTGCTTAAGATGAAGGGCCCAGTGGAGCGGTGCTTGAGATGGCGGTGCCCAGCGGAGCGGTGCTTGGGATGAAGGGCCCAGCGGAGCGGTGCTTGAGACGAAGGGCCCAGGGGAGCGGTGCTTGAGATGGCGGTGCCCAGCGGAGCGGTGCTTGGGATGAAGGGCCCAGCGGAGCGGTGCTTGAGATGAAGGGCCCAGCGGAGCGGTGCTTGAGATGAAGGGCCCAGCGGAGCGGTGCTTGAGACGGTGGGGCCCAGCGGAGCGGTGCTTAAGATGAAGGGCCCAGTGGAGCGGTGCTTGAGATGGCGGTGCCCAGCGGAGCGGTGCTTGAGACGGCGGGGCCCAGCGGAGCGGTGCTTGAGATGGCGGTGCCCAGCGGAGCGGTGCTTGGGATGAAGGGCCCAGCGGAGCGGTGCTTGAGACGAAGGGCCCAGGGGAGCGGTGCTTGAGATGAAGGGCCCAGCGGAGCGGTGCTTGAGATGAAGGGCCCAGCGGAGCGGTGCTTGAGACGGTGGGGCCCAGCGGAGCGGTGCTTGAGATGGCGGGGCCCAGCGGAGCGGTGCTTGAGACGGCGGGTTCCAGCGGAGCGGTGCTTAAGATGAAGGGCCCAGTGGAGCGGTGCTTGAGATGGCGGTGCCCAGCGGAGCGGTGCTTGAGACGGCGGGGCCCAGCGGAGCGGTGCTTGAGATGGCGGTGCCCAGCGGAGCGGTGCTTGGGATGAAGGGCCCAGCGGAGCGGTGCTTGAGACGAAGGGCCCAGGGGAGCGGTGCTTGAGATGGCGGTGCCCAGCGGAGCGGTGCTTGGGATGAAGGGCCCAGCGGAGCGGTGCTTGAGATGGCGGTGCCCAGCGGAGCGGTGCTTGGGATGAAGGGCCCAGCGGAGCGGTGCTTGAGATGGCGGGGCCCAGCGGAGCGGTGCTTGAGACGGCGGGGCCCAGCGGAGTGGTGCTTGAGATGGCGGTGCCCAGCGGAGCGGTGCTTGGGATGAAGGGCCCAGCAGAGCGGTGCTTGAGATGGCGGTGCCCAGCGGAGCGGTGCTTGAGATGAAGGGCCCATCGGAGCGGTGCTTGAGATGGCGGTGCCCAGTGGAGCGGTGCTTGGGATGAAGGGCCCAGCGGAGCGGTGCTTGAGATAGCAGGGCCCAGCGGAGCGGTGCTTGAGACGGCGGGGCCCAGCAGAGCGGTGCTTGAGATGAAGGGCCCAGCGGAGCGGTGCTTGAGATGAAGGGCCCAGCGGAGCGGTGCTTGAGACGGCGGGCCCAGCGGAGCGGTGCTTGAGATGGCGGGGCCCAGCGGAGCGGTGCTTGAGACGGCGGGGTCCAGCGGAGCGGTGCTTGAGATGAAGGGCCCAGCGGAGCGGTGCATGAGACGGCGGGGCCCTCTTCAGCGGCGCTCTTCTGCACGGCGGGGCCCTGTTCAGCGGTGCTCTTCTGCATGGCGGGGCCCTCTTCAGCGGTGCTCTTCTGCACGGCGGGGCCCTCTTCAGAGGTGCTCTTCTGCACGGCGGGGCCCTCTTCAGCGGTGCTCTTCTGCACGGCGGGGCCCTCTTCAGCGGTGCTCTTCTGCACGGCGGGGCCCTGTTCAGCGGTGCTCTTCTGCACGGCGGGGCCCTGTTCAGCGGTGCTCTTCTGCACGGCGGGGCCCTGTTCAGCGGTGCTCTTCTGCACGGCGGGCCCTGTTCAGCGGTGCTCTTCTGCACGCCGGGGCCCTCTTCAGCGGTGCTCCTCGCCACGGCGGGGCCCTGTTCAGCGGTGCTCATCCAGTAGGTCAAGGGAGCAAGACCTGGCCTGGACTCCCTGCTCAGTCGCCCTCCGACCGTGCTGTTGCTGGACCCTTCGGTGACGGAGTCCTGGGCCCTTTGGTGTCCTTCCTAACACCCGGGATGGGGCTTGTGGGCCCCTCCAGCTCCGCGCTCCTGCTGGCTGACTTTTCCACCCTGCTGCCCTTTCGCTCCTTAGATGGGGCTCTCAGGCCCTTGCCTCCCCTAGATGTTGTGGCTGGTGAAGTGGGCGAACTTTGCTCCTTGGGGGCAGCCGTGTCAGTCCGCTCACGGCGGCCCTTTAGCTTCCTGGTCTTCTTGCCTGGTGGGGGGCTGGCTGTCCCCTTGCTGCTGATTGAAGTGTCACTGCTGGCAAAGGGTGGGCTCCAGAACCCATGCACCACAGTGACACTCGAAGCTGGGCTGGTGGTGGCTGAGGTGCTCTTGGGACTCTTTGCAGATGGAGGGGGTGGGTCAGTGGAGGGAAAGAGGTCAAGATTAGCAAGGAAAACTTTCTTAGGACCAAGGTAAAAGGTAGGAGAAGTGGAGATGGAAGTGGAGGAAGAGGATGTGGTTGTAGGAGAGTCAGGTGTGCTGTCTTTGGGTGCAGGTGCATGTGCTGGAGGCTGTCGTGAGGTGGATGGCTGTTGGGTGGGTGTCTGCCTGCGTTTGTGTGTCTTGGAAGAGGGGGTGACAGACACAGTGGGAGAGGACACAGGGGACGTGTAAATGGTAGTGGGGTGGTGACTGCACGTGTGCGGACTGGACTGGAGGGTGTGCTGGTGATGGAAGAACTGGCTGATGGTGGTGTGCATGCAGGTGTGAGTGTAGACGTCACAGGGAGGGAGGAGGGAGACGAGGAGGAGGGGGACACAGAGGTGGTAGTGACTGTTGGAATGTCTGCATCTGGGTGTTGCTTGCGTGAATGCTTGTGGGTTCTGTGATGCTTGTGTCTGGATGAGCTGCCCTTGGGTGTTGAGGTGTGTGCAGGCTGGTCTGATGGTGTGGATGGGATAGGCTGAGGAACAGGAGACAGAGACAGGCTGGAGGCAGTCAGAAGAGGGAGGCTGGAGACAGGGACAATGGCTGCCGTCAGTGCTGAGGCCAGAGCATTGAACGATCGATGATGGGCAGCCTGACCCGAATGAATGCCCTCCAGGTAGGCATTGCTCCGATGCACCTCCCTTTCTACCCCCTGGATGGCATTCAAAAGGGTAGTCTGCCCAACAATGATGGTCCGCAGGAGGTCAATGACCTCCTCACTGAGGGCAGCAGGGGTAACAGGGGCAGGGGCTGAGGTGCCTGGGGCGAAGGAGACGCCCGCCTTCCTGGGCGAGCGGGCACAGAGCGTAGGCTGAGGGGCTGCTGGGAGGGCGGGGCTGGTGCGCTGGGTGGCGGCTGTACCTGTAGAAGCGGGGGGCCCGGATGTTGCCGCCACCGCTAGGGAGCTCCCATCCGAGGACGTGTCGCTGTCGCTGGTGTCACCACCGGTCCCCGTTGTGGTGCTCCCCTCGCCCTCCGGATCACTGGTGCCCTCGGTGTCTGTTCCTGGTCCCACCGGGGCCTTGTGACTTGCAGCTCCCTCGTGCTCCGATGCCAATTCTCCTCCGCGTGATGATGCTAATGCACAGATGCACAAGAAGACGAAGAAGAAGGGTGGGGGGAGAAAAACGAAGACCAGGTTGAGTGCATGCAATGTCAACACCGTTGGGGGAGGGGACAGACACAGGAGCCTCATGCACTAAGCCGCGCATTCGGGGTACACTACTCAGTACTTCTGACTAGGACAACAGGTCTAGAGACGACAAAGGCGCACATGTGTGATGCTGGACCATCAATAGCTGTACTTGTCACCCTACAGAGGTGGGGGCCGGGAGCACAGGGCCTTGCCTAAAGGAGAGGACTACACTACAGAAAGCGCCCTGGCCTAATGTCACCCCCAACCCTCCTCCCCCACCCAGACGCCTCCACTGCGCAGAGAGATAGCAGAATGTGCTGATACTCACCCCCTTGTGTCTGCTGTGATGTCCTCAAGCGCCCATCCAAATCAGGGTAGGCCACCGCCAGGATCCGGGACATCAGGGGGGTCAGGGTACGACTGGCACCCCTCCTAGGTTGGGAGGCCATCCCCAGCAGTGACTCGGCGGTCTTCCTGGTCCCGCGGCGGATGTCCTCCCACCTCTTGCGGCAGTGGGTGCCCCGTCTGACGTGGATCCCCAGGGCCCGGACTTCCTTGGCGATGGCACACCATATGTCCACTTTCTGATGGGTGCTGACCTATTTGACATGTACAGGGTGGGAAGGAGAAATCATCATATTTCTGCATGTTAGATGCGATTGGCCCCCCCTCCCCAACCTTGCCATATGGCACATGCTCTCATCTGTCGTGCGTTGCACTCCTCATTCGCCCCCCACCCCACCAACTTAGCATCCACCCCACTCCACACAGGCATAGCCCATTCAATGTGCACCCAGTGTACTTACCTGTTGGTCTGGAGGACCGTAGAGTAACGCATACTGGGGGAGGACCCCATCCACGAGCTTCTCCAACTCTTCGGAACTGAAGGCGGGGGCCCTTTCCCCAGTCGCAGCAGCCATTGTCACTTCCAGACCGAGGTCACAGCAGCACTTGCAGTATAGGTCCTCTCCTGTGGAAGATCAGGTCTCGAGTGATTAAGCAGATAGAAAATGGTGGTCACGCCCGCAGCGGTGCGTACCGCAGCGGTGCGTACCGTGACCGCCGGCGCACCTCATTATTGGCTCCTGAAACCCATAGGCTTCAATGTTAGCCAATGCGGCTTCGTATAGCGGTCTTCGACCGCCTACCGCCACGGTGTGCCACGCCAGCGCATTGACCTCACATCCCATTGTCCCACTTCACAGGTCAGGCAGCCGCCATTTCAAGGGCCCACATGGCATTATTTGTACTGCGTCACACAGGCCTAGGCCTTGTATTGCCACACATACACGCTTTTCAATACATAGATAATCGTGTGCTATGCATGCAGTGGTGAACGTACCTGTGACTTGCTTGACTCTGTGCTCCATGTTGTCCTTCCTAGGCACCGTCCGCTGGGACTTGCGAGGAGAAGGATGAATCCTCGCGTGTACCGACCGCTGGTGGACCTGTCGACAATGGAAGAACGCCACATCATACTACGATACCGACTTGACCGAGCCACTATACATGAACTGTGTGCCCACCTGGAGCCAGCCCTGATGTCCCCCATCCTTCCAACCCACAGGAATTCCCCCTCTAGTGCAGGTTCTGTCAGTCCTCCATTTTCTGGCAAGTGGCTCATTCCAGACAACAGTGGCCATGTCATCTGGAATGTCTCAGCCTATGTTTTCAAAAATCTTGTCTAGAGTGTTGTCTGCCCTGACGAAACACATGCGGCGCTACATTGTTTTCCCTGAGGAGGTTGATTTGGCCACTGTGAAGGGTGATTTTTATGCCCTTGGACATATCCCCAACATAATTGGTGCCATTGATGGGACCCATGTGGCTTTAGTACCCCCAAAAGACGATGAGCAGGTGTACAGAAACAGGAAAAGTTACCATTCGATGAACGTTCAGGTGGTCTGCTTGGCTGACCAGTACATCTCCCATGTGAATGCCATGTTCCCTGGGTCAGTGCATGACGCGTATGTGATGCGAAATAGCAGCATCCCTTATGTGATGGAACAGCTACAGAGACAACGTGTGTGGCTAATTGGTGACTCTGGTTACCCCAACCTGCCTTGGCTATTGACCCCAGTGAGGAATCCCCGGACCAGGGCAGAGGAACGGTACAATGAGGCCCATGGGCGAACTAGGAGGATCATTGAAAGAACCTTTGGCCTCCTGAAGGCCAGGTTTAGGTGCCTACATATGACAGGGGGATCCCTGATGTACTCACCAAAGAAGGTGTGCCAGATCATCGTGGCCTGCTGTATGCTTCACAATCTGGCATTGCGACGTCAGGTGCCCTTCCTGCAGGATGATGGTCCAGATGGTGGGGTTGAAGCAGCTGTGGAGCCTGCGGAGAGTGAAGAGGAGGAAGACGAAGAGGACGACCCAGACAACAGGGACAGAGTTATCCAACAGTATTTTCAGTAGCACACAGGTAGGAATCACCCACGCCATTTAACATTTACTGAATGCCCCCTGCATCTTTACTTTGTGTATTTCCCCCCAGTTCTTTTAAACTGAAGTTTACTTTTCCCTTCCCTTTTCAGTGCTGTATGACCCACTACGTGACTTCTGCTTGGTTAGCCCATGGACTAATGCTTATTGACATCGGTATGTTGTCCACACATAAATAACAGAACATTATTGATAAGTAATGTGTTATACATTTGTAATTAATACAGGCTGACTCCAGAATGATTTATGTGCAATGAGTGATTTATTTTTAGTGCTATATATTGGTACATGATATTAAAACGGGGATGGGTGAGGGTGGAGTTATGTCCATGGCAGAGTCCAGTTCTCGGTCGCACAGGTGCATTGTTCAGATGGCTGTGGAAGGATGGAGCAGGGGCAGTTCAAGGTTGGACAGGGTGACACTGTGGGACAGTGGAATGACATCCGGGGGGATATTAGGCTGGCGGGGGTCTTGGCATCCTTCCTTTGAGATCTCAGGTTCCTCTTGCGGGGTGGTTGTTCTTCAGCAGGAGGTGGGGTTCTGGTGGCCCGTCGTTCTGTGGGGGCCTCCTGAGGTGGTAGGCTGTTCCTGGCTAGTGACAGGGGCCCTTTGCGGTGCCACATGGTCCCGCAATGTGGTTTCTATCCGGTTGAGGGCCTGGACTATGGTCCCCATAGCGGTAGCGATGTCCCGGAGTTCATTGTTGAACCCCATGTACCGTTCCTCCTGCTGTGCCTGGATCTCGGTGAACCTGGCCAGTACCGTTGCCATCGTCTCCTGGGAGTGATGGTATGCTCCCATGATGGTGGTGAGGGCCTCTTGGAGAGTCGGTTCCCTGGGCCTGTCCTCCCCCCCCTGTCGCACAGCAGCCCTCCCAGTTGCCCTGTTTCCCGGGCCTCTGTCCCCTGGACGGTGTGCCCACTACCACTGCCCCCAGGTCTCTGTTGTTGTTGGGGTGTTGGGTCAGCCTGGGTGCCCTGTAGTGGCGGACACACCGCTGATTGACGCGTCCGCGAGACAGAGGCATGGGCCCGCTGGGTGGGAGCTGTGCTGGTGTTCCCAGAGGGGTTTGGGTCTGCTGTGGCCTGTGTCTGTGTGTGGGGGACCGACTGTCCAGAGGTCCCCGATGGTCCGGGCTGGTCGTCAGGTTCTAGGTCGACAGAGCTGCTGTCCTCGCTGGGGGCCTGTTCTGGGGGTGGGATGGACATCTCTGGACCCTCTGTGGCGGTGTGTTGGCGTTCGGGCCCTGCAGGGGTAAAGGAGTATGGTTATTTTTTCTGTGTGTGCCATGGCGTGCATTTTGAGTGCCCTTGTCCCCCAGTGCTGGCATTCCCTTGTGGGAGGTGTTGTGAGGGTTTGGGGGGGGTGTATGGGTATGTGCAATGGTCATGCTTTGGTGGTGGCTGTCTATGGTTTGTGTTGGCATTCAGGGGTTGGTGTTGTTTAGGGTGGGTTGTGCTGGTGAGACATTGGCAGGGAGGTTATGTGCTGGGGGGTGATATTGGGGGTGAGGGAGGGGGGGTGGCATGCTGGTGGTTGGGGGGGGTGAAGTAGTTGAGATTCGACTTACCAGAGTCCATTCCTCCGTGTACTCCAGCGAGGCCATCAGGATGCAGGATGGTTACCACCTCTTGCTCCCATGCTGTGAATTGGGGTGGGGTGGGTGGGGGTTCGCCGCCAGTCTTCTGCACAGCGATGTTGTGCCTGGAGATCATCGAGCGCACCTTCCCCCGTAGGTCGTTCCATCGCTTTCTGATATCTTCCCGATTTCTGGGATGCTGTCCCACAGCGTTGACCCTGTCTACGATCCTTTGCCATAGCTCAGCCTTCCTTGCTATGGTGGTGTGCTGCACCTGTGTGCCGAAGAGCTGGGGCTCAACCCTCATGATTTCCTCCACCATGTCCCGGAGTTCTTGGTCCGAAAACCTTGGGTGTCTTTGGGGTGCCATGGGGTGGTGTGGATGAGGTGTGGGGTGGTGTTTGTGGTGATGTGCGTGGTGATATGTGGTGATGTGTGCGTAGATGTGGTGTGGGTGATGAAGTTGGGTTCCTGTGTGTGTTGGGGTTTTCTATTGCTGTGCTCGCTATCTCTATCTCTCTCGCTCTCGCCTTCGCTCCGATTTCCAACTAGTGGGGGTTTGTGGGTGATGTGGGTGTGTGTTTTATAGTTGATTGGATGTGTGGGAGTGTTGTTTGTATGTGTCTCAGGTGTGCGTATTTCAAAATGTCCAATGTGGCAGTGTTTTGGAGCTGGGTGTGTATTTTGACCGCGGCGGTGTGTACCGCCAATGGAATACCGCGGTTGAAAGACCGCCACGTGGATTCGTGGGTAAGAATGGCATGGGCGTGTTTGTGTTGGCATGACGGTGGAGGTTTGGTCATCTCCAGTTTTCCGCGGCCCGCTGATGTGGCGGCCTTCCTTGGATGTCGGATTTTTGGCGGTTTCACAGTTGGTGGTCAGAATGACCGTGGCGGTTTACCGCGGCCGCGGCGGTAGAATGGCGGACTTCTGACCGGCGGTAAGGGCCTTTTACCGCCGAGGTCAGAATGACTCCCTCAGTGTGGTTTCGCAGGAATATTAGTGCGTCGTCCACATATAATGATACAATGCAGTGTACTCGCTCGTCCAGTATGCCCCAATCTGCCGCTAAATTTCGTAACCGAGCAGCTAGTGGTTCAATCGCCAAAGCGAACAGTATTGGTGACAGTGGGCAACCCTGTCTCGTGCCCCTTTCAATATTGAACCTCTCAGAGATGGTTTCACCTGTCTTGACCCTCGCTGACGGTGCAGAATATAGGACCTTGATCCATCTGATGTATGTCCTTCCAAACCCCATTTGATTCAGTTTCTCCATCAAGAAGGGCCATCCTAGAGTGTTGAATGCTTTTTCACACTGCTACCCTCATGTGTTCTCCTTCTGGGGTGTCTGCCATCAGCCGCAGGAGACTCAGTATATTAATAAAGGTGTTGCGCCCAGGTATGAAACCTGACTGATCTGGGTGCACTAGACCCTGCATCAAGGGGAGCAGGCGATTAGCCAGCACTTTACCCAGCAGTTTGCAATCCGAGTTCAATAGTGATAGTGGTCGAGATGATCGGACATCAAGTGGATCGCGGCACGGTTTGGGTAGCACCGCTATTATTGCCTCCTGTTGGGATTCTGGCAGTCCGCCAGTCGTAAGGGCCTCCTTCAGCATGTCCAAATATGGCGCTAGGATTTGCGCCAAGAAAGTGCTGTAGTACTCTGTTGGCAGACCGTCATTGCCAGGTGCTTTATTGTGGGCTAGTTGCAGGAAGTCCAGTTGTATCTTCTCAAGATCGATCAGATTCTCCAGAGCTCGCGCCTGTGTGTCAGTGAGGGGTGTCAATTGGAGCTCCGTGAAGAAATTCCTTAACTGTTCTGGTGAGGGGGCAGGCTGGGCCCTGTATAGAGTGGTGCAATAGTCTTTAAAGATGCTGTTTATCTCCGTCTGAGTATTGACTATGACCCCCGTGTCCAGGCGGATAGTGCCTATGGGAGTATGCCGCTGTTCGCCCCTTAATAGCCATGACAGTAATCTCCTTGGCCAATCCCCCTCTGCATGCATGCAAGCCATATAGTGGCAGTAGTGATATTGCCTCATGCAGTGATCTGCCTTATTCCACTGTGCTCGCAACCGCCTGAGCTCCTCTCCTGTCACCGTGCCCTCCGTGAACTTGCACTCCGCCGCACGCAAATCGCACTCATGTTTTTGGAGATCTTGCGTCAGTGTTCGCCGCACTCCCCCTGCCACTGAGATACACACGCCTCTTATCACCACCTTATGTGCATCCCACTCAGTAGCACAAGAGTTTGTTGTCCCATCGTTGAGTGTGAAATAAGATCTGATATGGGCAGCTAGTTCTTTAATGAACGGAGGATCTAGCAGCAAGCTTGGTTGGAGGCGCCAGGTTGGGATGCATGCGCGCGGTCTACCCCATCGAATGTTTGCTATCAGTGGTCAGTGAGCCAATATAAGCCTTGCCATGTATGCAGCACCAGTGAACCTGTGTGTCAATCCCTGGGAGCTAAGTAATAAGTCTATATGGGTATAAAGGCAGTGTACCAGGGAATAATAGGAGTACTCCCTATCTAGTGGGTGTAGGTGCCTCCACACTTCCTTCAGTCGGCGTTCTGACATCCAGGATTGTAAAATTTGAGAGTTTTTCCTAACGGGAGCAGCTATTAACGGGGGGTTCGATCTGTCCACGTCCACCTGTGGCACGCAGTTCAGGTCTCCCCCCCCATATCCTAGGCAGAGAAGGGTCCTTCGTCAGGCGTGAAATAGTAGTTAACAGGAAGTCCCCCTGCCAGACATTTGGGGCATATAGCCCCACTATCACCAGCGGTTCCCCATCCAGCGAGCCCTCTAACTGAACAAATCTTCCCGCCTCGTCAGTTGTGCTGCGCATCGCCGTGTAAGGGACCCCTCGGGAAATCCAAACCATGACTCCTCTAGCATAGGTTGATGTCCCGGTGCCGTGCACTAGTCGTGCCCATCTCTTTTCAATTGTTTTAAGATCCACTGGGGTAAGATGCATCTCCTGCAATATGGCTGTGTATGTGATGGCGTTTTAAATATGTGTGTATCCCACCTCGTTTAGCCATTCCCGCCATGCCCTTCACGTTCCAAGTTAGTATGTTATAAGTAGTCTTTGTGTGTTACATGATCTGATGTATCGCCTTTCATACGCCAATCTGCCAGAAGAGTAAAGACCCTGCCCTCCCCAGCCCCCTAGGTCAGGAGCTCCTCCCCCCACACCTCCCCACCCCCCGCCGAGCAATAAGGAATAATAAAGAAAAGGGAAAAACAAAATATACACTTCCTACGAAGGGGAAGAAAGAGATAGAATGTCTATAACAAAAGAAAGAACTTACTGGGCGGAGCCCAACTTGAAACAATTTGGCACATCCGGTGCCTAAGTGAACATCAATACAAGTCTGTTCCATTTGGGGACCGTACAGGTATTGGGGGGGGTGTAGATTGACAGGGTATGCAGGCTTTTGACTATGGCCCACCTCAGGCGTATTGTGGTCCTGCACAGACTCAGGAGAGTTAATATCAGCCTTGACTAGTATACCTCTGGGTTTCCAGCGCCACCACCGGGCTAGGCCCATGTGATCGTCAACCGTGTCCAACTGTTTCTGCGGTTGGACCGTCTGCCCCTGGGCAACCTCCACCGGGCAGGTGTTCATTGTAGCCCCATCGTTTCCTACCCTTTTCCTTCCTTCCCTTCCTTTCTTCTTCCTTCCTTCCCTTCTCCTATGATAAGTGTTTCGAGCCAAGGACACCGTTGGGCGATCTCAAATGTCGTCAGCCATGCGTGGAGTGAAATCCGGATTGCCCAGTAGTGGGGAGGGGGGTGTACTGGAACCGCTGTGTGGTGGGCTGTATTCGATGGGTCCCGCTTCACTCCTGGTGTCTGATTGCGAGCGTGCAAATGAGCTGGCTTCCTTTAAGGCCTGCGCCTGATCGACCGTCACTTGCGATTTTGATGGGCGCTTCATCGGTACTTTCTTTTTCTTCCTGCAGGAGCCAGGTGTGATCCACTCCTCCTGTGCTGTATCTTCTTTAGAAGGATCAGCTAGGCTCTTGGCGTATATCCATGTCCATGCGTCTTCCGGAATTGGGAAGATAAGGATCTTTTCTCCGTTTACCACTCAAAAATGAGCCTGGAACATGAGCGAATAAGTAATATTGTGTTCGCAGAGCAACTGCTTAACTTTGGCGAACGATGTTCGCTTATGCTGTACCTCCCCTGGGTAGTCTGGGTAGGCCACAATTTTACAGTTCTCCAGACTAATTGGGCCTGACGATCTAAAATATTGGAGGACCTGATCCCTGTCTCGGTAATTTAGGAATCGTGTGATCAGTGGTCGAGGTGGGGCTCCGGGTTGCGGTGGTCTGCCCAGTATTCTGTATGCTCTTTCTACCACCAAAGCTGTAGAGATGTAGTGCTCCTTCATGTGTCTTTCAGCCAACGTTCTAGGAAAACCTCAGCTTTAGGTGCCTCTGCTCTCTCTGGGATACCTAGGAATCTAACATTATTGCGCCTGGAGTGGCCCTCTGCATCCTCGGCCTACGCTGCAGTTGCATTATTTCGTCTTCCATCTGCTGAATTCTTTTTTTCATATTTGCGACATCTGGTTGAACGGTTTTCATTACCAGCTTTGTATTGTCGACCCTGTCCACTAATTTGTGATGGTCCACCTGGAGCAAGGTAACCTCTAGGACAACAGAGTCTATTTTCCCTTCGAGCGATGTCTTGGTATCCATCACTGCTTGCAAAAGTTTTTCAAACTGCTGGGAGTGAGCGTGCAGTGTTTCACCTGATTGTCACCTGGGACTGAAAATGAGTACTATTTTGAGATGACTTATTTTGAATGATATCAATATATTGGAGCTTGAGGTCATTAAGCTCGCAAGTTCTATGTGGTGCTCATGGATTAATTTGATTTGCATAAAGGTCACTATTTAATATTGGCAGCAGTCTCTTATTGTGACTGGGATTAGATGCTGGGTACACTTAAGGATTTGTTACAAACGGGCTTGATATTTTATGTTACTAGTGCTTAATATGTCAAATAATAAAAATGTAGGATTTTTTGTTGGTTTGAAAATATTACGAAATGATACAGTTTAATATGGCTGCCACGAATAGTGTTGTTTTGGACGAACAATGCTTTAGGAAATAGGCACTTCCTGTTCCTATGTTGAGTGTATAAAGTTATAAATACTTAGTGGGCGCACATATAGGGCCTCATTCCAACCGAGGCGGGCCGCGGTCGCCGCCCGCCTGGCTGGAACCGCCATATGGCCGCTCCGTGGTCGGAAGACCGCTGGGGCCATTCTGACTTTCCCGCTGGGCCGGCGGGCGCTAGCCAAAATAGCGCCCGCCGGCCCAGCGGGAAAGCGGCCTGCAACACTGAAGCCGGCTCCGAATGGAGCCCGCCGTGTTGCAGGTGTGCAACGGGTGCAGTTGCACCCGTCGTGCTTTTCACTGTCTGCTAGGCAGACAGTGAAAAGCATACTGGGGCCCTGTTAGGGGGCCCCTGCACTGCCCATGCTAGTGGCATGGGCAGTGCAGGGGCCCCTATGGGCCCCAGGACACCCGTTCCCGCCAGCCTGTTCCTGGCGGTAAAAACCGCCAGGAACAGGCTGGCGGGAAGGGGGTCAGAATCCCCATGGCGGCGCTGCTTGCAGCGCCGCCATGGAGGATTCGGCCAGCCAGGGTTAATCCGGCGGGGAAACCGCCGGACCCGGTTTTCCGACCGCGGCTTTACAGCCGCGGTCGAAATGGCCCAGGAAGCACCGCCAGCCTGTTGGCGGTGCTTTCCGTCGTTCGCGGCCCTGGCGGTTTTTAACGCCAGGGTCGGAATGACCCCCATCATTTTTTGTAAAGTATAGGTGGTGTATTAGGAACCGTCACAATGCACGACCTTGGTGACAAATTAATTTCAATTTGTCCGCTTAATGAGGGACACTCACGTTTCCACATAGTCCAAGATGGCCGCCGCGATTTCAATAGATGTCGATGCGGTACATCTTTTGACTTACGGGAGTTTGGTTCCGGGTCAAATGGTTTGCATATTGATTGCCCACACCTAAGAATGATGAGTTGGCGGTCTATTTAAATTCTAATTGCCACTGTTGGAATTGGTTTGTTGGATCACTTTGTAGATTTACGAATGGGGGCAACTACAAAATATCGCCAAAAATGTGAGTTGCTAATTCAGCTGTACGTCTTTGGGTAATCACAGTAGGTACTTTTGTAATCCATGTGTGAGTGCCATGTAGCGAGTGGACTTAAGATTTCTTTTGGAATAGGGTTTGAAGTTGGTACAAGTTGAGTTTGACGATCATTCTAGCTTTGCACAATTAAGATCAAATAGTAACATGGAGAGCGAGATCGTAATCCTGATCCTGTGCTTTTAAATTGGATCAAATCAAAGAGTTCAAACCATAGATATATATTTTTTCTCATGGATGCATTGATAAATCAGGTGATTTTGTGATTCCATTGTGGGATACTGCCCACTGTTGAGAAAAAATAAAAACAACCAAAGTAAATGCTTTAAAACATGTGAAGTGGTGCTGTTTTCTTCTCATACTAGATGCACAACGGGTGACTCCAAGGGTACGAGGGAAACACAAGATATGACAAACCAGTCATAAATGGATTAGGTATGTCAAAAATGACATATTTAAAACAATTGGTTAGACATGTTAGTTTATGTACAGATAGTTACACACATGTATATATAAAAAACTTCAATTCAGGTGTTAGAAAATTTGTGCTGGCTTTTGTTAACATTTGTGGATGTATAATGTTGTAGTGACCTATTAGGGATTTACACAAATTGCTTTTATATATGTCACCCTCTATGTAGATGAGGCAAATCATAAGTTGGTTATGACAGGCATGTCTTTGTTACTTTTTTGATACCTATTGACATTGGTAATTATTCTGGAGACAAATTGATAAATTCCCTTGCCATTTTATCTTGATGTTATGTTTTACTTGTTAGTTTGTATAAATGTGTAGATACTTATATTTATGTCTGTCTATATGTATAGATAATTTATAATCTTTGAATATGTAATGTGCTGGTATTTGTCCCTTTGTTGTTTGTGTATTCAATGTGTATTATATGTGTTATGTTACAGCCCTGAAGAAGTCCTATGTTGGAGGATGAAACGCGTTGGCTGTTGCTGTTATAATTTTGTATACTATTGAGAAAAAGAGGAAGAAAATAAGGAGAACACTTTTCATAATCTCACTTAAAAGGACTGGACTTCTTAAAACAAAAATTGTCTATTTGAATGGTGGTGCACTACCATTATTCTTTATGAATGTGCTCCAGATAGAAGTACCTGTTTTTTCCATAAAAATAGCATCCACAAACACTTTGCTGTAGTAAAGCCACCTTCTTCCCAGCTTTCAGGAACATGCAGAGCCAAATTATAAAAACAGATTTTGTACCATAGTTTTAGCATTTTTCTAAGAGGTAGACTACTTTGCTATTCCCATTTTTTATGCTCTCAACACCTACTTCCAGTTTGTGGTGGATACCAGTGTGAAACTCATGGGTTATCCAGGAAAGCTATATATTTCTGGAAAGTAGACCGAATTCTAAATTCAGAAAGGGGTTATATGTGTAAATCCCTCAAGCTTTTCCTAAGGAAAATAACTGTTGAAAAAAAGAAACACTGAAAATGATTAGGAAAAAATGGGTATCGATGACAATATTTTTATCCGTAACGTTTAGTGATGATGGAAGGATTGGTAAAAAAACATATACCAGTATATCTGCTAAACCCTTTTGATTGTTGGGGTACATAGGGTTTTGTAGGTTCTTCAAGCACTCAAGGTACCCAGAGCTAACAACTGAGTTGCACCCTACAATGGGTTTTTATTGAGTACCAAGTATAGAGCAATTCCTACAGCGAAATAGGCAGAGTGAAAAATGGGAATCAAGGAAACATATGTATTTCTGAAATGGGCACAAGATGTAGTGTTTAGGAGTAGTGGTTATTACTACATCTCTATTGTGGCTGCTCATTCTTGTGTTTGATTTGGAGGGTATATTTCAAAATGTCATCTTTCATATGCACTGGCTTACATTTGAAATACACAAATGCAGTGAAATCCAATTTGTAGTAAACATGTTCTACTATTATGTGCTCCTACAGGCCTCTTGATAAAAATGGTACCTCACTTGTGTGAGTAGGCCTAGTACCCACAACAAGGAATGGCACAAAACACAAGATGAATGCATCACATATTTTCCCTGAAAACTAACCCTCTTCCAAATGTGAGTAGTTTGAGATTTTGGACCCTAGCTCAGTCAGCATCTGGGGAAACCCCGTCAAACTGTACATTTTTGAAAACTATACATCTCAGGGTCTCCAGGATGGGCTGACTTGAGTTGCTCTCACTACTTTTTTTTTACCCAGAAACCCCTGCAAACCTCAAACATTGACTTAAAAAACACTGGGCCAGATCCACAAGAAAGTGGCGCATTGGTTCTGATGTGCCACTTATCATGTGCTGCCTTTGCCCCTCCTAACAACACTATGGTTGCGCCATATAACAATATGGTGCACCATGGTGCTCATTGCCACAATAAAGACATAATTTATGATGCCTTTGTGGTGCTTTGCTGGATTAGTGCCATAAATTACAAGTGAGGCAGAGTTATTGCCAGCACAGGTGGAGCAATACTGGGTGGTAGGTATTTTGTGGATTCCTGCAGATTCTAGAAGTTTCCATCATAGAAATATAAGGAAAATGCTTGACTTCAGACAAAGTTGAAGGTTTACTATGCATTGTGAGTAAGAAAATGGTGTTGGGTGCATGTGAAGCACACCACCTTGGACTCTCTTAGGTGTCTACTTTTCAGAAGTGTCTAGGTCAAGTAGGTTTTTCCAGGTGGTAGCCTACCCAAGCCCAAAAAGTGCAGCCATTCACCATTGTAAGTTGGACAATATTGGGACCTAGCCAACCTCTCCTGACCAATATATAAAATCAACATCCAAAACTGTCAAATGACCTCTTGCTTGCCACTGGGATGAGATGCTTTAGTCTGCAGGAGAAGCAGAAAGATTGTTGCCCCCCTCCATTGGGGTGGGGGCAAAACCATGCCCATGGTGGTAGGTTCCTCCACCCCTTTATTGTTTTTTTCAAGTCCCTGGCACCTAGTGGGCTGGCTGCCTCCCTGGAGGTTGATCAGGGCCAATTACCCCATCTGCACCAAAGTTGGGCAGAAAGACTGTCCCCATTTATTTGAGGGGGGCATGGCCATGCCCACGCCCCTCTTTGTTTTTAAATAAAACTTCTTCCCTGGTGTCTAAAGGGCTTTCTGCCCCCATCTGAGAGGCAGATCGGAGGTAATAACCCCATCTGCCCCCGAGGAGCAGAAAGACTGTGTCCATTTTAGGTTGGAGGGGACATTGCTATGCCCGTTCTGGGCAGTCCCCACCCATAAACTTTTCTAAAAAACATAATGCCTGGTGCATAGTAGGCTTTCAGCACCCCCGGGGTACAGATCAGGGGCTATTGTCATCATCTTGGGGCAGAAAGACAATACACATTTTTTGGGGGTGGGGGCATTGACATGCCCATAGTTGGCGGCTCCCACTCCTATGCTAGTAAAAAAATAATCTCTGGTGCCTAGTATGCTTTCTGCCCTCCCAGGGGGGAAAAGGGGCAGAAAGTATGTTTTGGGGGTAAAAAATAAATGGAGAGCAAAAGCCCTTGCCCAAGGACCCACTCCGCCTGGTGCTTAGTGGGTGGATCCCTGCTTTGGGATCCCCCTCCTGTAGCGATCCCCATGCAAGTATCCAGTAGGAAAGAATGCCTTTGGAAAGGGGAGATTCACCCCTTTCAATCATACCTCTCCTCTCTTCCTAGGTGCTCTGTGCGCTGAAATAGCCCCACAAGCACCTAGGGAGTGAGAGTGAAATAAGCCAATCAACTCATTTCTTTTTTGTTTTCAGTGAAATAACATCAGTGTGGCATGCACAATTATTGCCATTTCACTGAAAAGAAAGAAACAGCTTTAGGACCTGGGAAGCTTTTCCCTAGCTCCTGAGAATGTTTCTTTCAGCAGGAAATCCTGCACTAGAGGGATTTCCTATGTTATTATACATGGATAGCCAGAAGCCATCTGACTCACACAACCACTGTGGCGTTGGACGGCTCCCAGCCGCCCGATGTAGCTTAGTGTTTAATGATACTTATGGTGTAACATGCTGTACACTTACCACATGGATGATGCTCAGTAACACGTTCAAGGTCCCATAGTTGAATCAATTAAGTTACTACAGGTTCAATATATGCTGTGACCTGTCTATCGCTTTGATTTCCTGCTCTTTTAAAAGAGAACAATGTTTTCCCATTCATAGTTTTCTGAGTCAAAAAGATGCCAGTTTTTCAGAATTATCTTTTTAATTTTGCTGGATTCTGTCCCAAAAATGGTAACACATGTCAAACACGACTGATTATTTCTTGCTCTCATTTTCAGAAGTGAGTCTCTATTGTAGTACCATGCCTGTTTCAAAGGTCATTTTACAAGATGATAAGGGTACTCTCTAAGAACAAACTTTGATGTGAATATTTTGGATTCAGTGAAATAGTCCTGCAGTGGAATGCCCATTGACCTTGGTTTGATTTGTTCCTGTTGAGGGCACTAGACCCAGCCAAATAAGTGGGGCAGCATTTTTATCAAGACAAGCAGTGGAATGCTGAGCGTTGGGAATTTTGTGGATTTCTCCTAGAATTTTATGTCACAATTATAGGAAAGTGATTTTGATCAAAGTTTTAGGTTTGCAGGGTACTGTATGAATGAACACCTCATGGTATTCATGTAAGACACACCACTGTCAAATTCTGAGTGTCTACTTTTAAAAAATGCCTGTAGTTGATTGGTTTCCATGGGTGCCAGTCCAGCATGGACCCAAATGCCACAACGACCCCTATCGCTGACCTCTTCACGTAGAGCTTTAGGGTCATTTGTGTGGTGGTCTCTTGGTCCACCCACAGAAATGGGTGCCATTGTTACTGGGAGAAATGTGGAATCTCTGGGTGGCGCAACATTTGTAGATGTCCACAGGTTCTGGAACCTTCTTGCATAGAAATATGAGGAAAATGTCTATTTTTAGACAAAGTTTACGATTTGTAAAGGCTTCTAGGTAAGAAAAGCTCAGAAGAGCCATGTAAGTCTCCCAAACCTGAAATTCCCTATGTGTTGAGTTTAAAAAAATAAAATTAAACTTTATTAGGTTTCCGGCTGAGTTAGGGCCCCAAGTCCACAGCTACCCACAATACAAAAAAGATCAATTTTCAGTAGAAAAATGTGGTGTGCCCGTGTAGCGTTTTGGCCCATTTATGGCATATTGGTTTTGTAAATCGACCATTGTGACAAAAAGCATCAAACGAAAATTTTATCACAAATGCACATTTTGTCCTACTCATTTTCAATATTTCTTTATTTCAACAGTTAGCTTATGTGGGGAAACCACAAGGGATCTACAAATATGACCCTTCAGAAAGATATCTACTTTTTAGAAATCTATAGCTTTCCTGGATTACCCATGGATTTCACACTGGCTTCCATCACAAACTGGAAGTAGATTGAAAGCACATAAATGGGAAAAATTGAATACTTCTTTAAAAAATGCTAAAACTGTGGTTAGAAAATATGGTATTTGATTTAGCTCTACATGCTCCTGAATTGTGGGAAGATGGTGACTTTCGCACAGAAAACCTTTTATTGATGACATTTTTAGGAAACAAAAAACAGGCACATTTTTACAAAACACATTTTTCTACATTTCTAGCTATATTTTGACTATTGTATCTATAGCACCTGAGCACCTTTAGAATCCCCAGTACGTTGAAAAAAATAATACAAAACGGTATGAAGGCCTAGGCGCACACTACCACAGATACCCAAAAACAGCTCTACGCAGGAGATGGGGAGGGCTGAGCAATTAAGGGGTCCCCAACTATGGAGTGTCCTGAAGGCACCCCCACCTACTGGTTAGTGAATCTTAAAACAGTGGCACATCACTTACAGCTCAACACAAGACTGTAGGGTGAATGAGTCATTACATTCTGGAAGTAGAAAATGGGAGAACAATATTCACATTGCCTAGGTCTACTGTACTAAATGTTTCAGGGGCATTTCCTGTTCAGCTTTTGAAAAGTGCCAAAAACTCATAAACCACAAAAAAGCCAAAAAATTATAAATTCACTAAGCACAACGAGAATTAAAGTTAAGTTATGGTTAGGATTGTTTATAACACATTTTTGAATGTTTAGAAAAACTTATAAAATTCATTAAAACACAGGTACTGTAGATTTATGGTAATGAATTACAACTAAATGAACACTGACTGACATTTTCCAGAATTCTCAGACCTGCAATCCAGAACTCACAAAACAGCCATGCAATCCAGAATTCACACAGCAAATACAATGCTTATAACCTCTTACTATTCATACAAATAATTTACAACAATTAATAGTAGATCATCACAAACTACAATAATACTCAATCCAATAAATAATAAAACCATCATAATGATAGTCATATCATTGATAGTGTAAAGGGTAATTTTATATTTAATCTGACCAGTAAGATTACTTATGACATCTGTAATTTCAAGTGTTACATCAAGGGTTTCATTTGAGATGTCATCATTAATGCCATCAATGATGACATTGTACATGTTGTGAGTGAGGCAATATGCATGGAGGAGGCCCAGGTCATAGTTAGCTCCATCTTGTTAGTTCAAAATGGTATTCTGAACTGACATTTTCACCTAATTATAACAGTCTAATTGATTTTCTAGAGTTCTTTTAATGTTAAGGAAGAAATTGTTACAGGGGTGTGGCTTAGATGGGAAAGATGGTGGCCACGACTTTGAGTGCTCCGTTGGGCCACTACTCTTATTTGCCAACATTCTGCTCTGACCTGGGTCCCTGCAGATCTGCACTGCTGTCCCGTAAACAGGGGATAATTAGCTGTCCTTCCAAGTGAAATGCAGACAGTGGGAGGCAGTGCATGTGGGCAGTGGTGAGCTTGCTGGTGCAGCCTGCCTCAGAAGATAAGGGAGCCACGCTTGGCCTCATGGTGGGGGTTGAATGGTAGGCTGCCTTGACCTCCCCTGCTGGGCACAAACATTCCCCATGAGGCTGGGTAATGAGATGAGAGCACCTGGGAGATCCAGAGGCAGAGTGAGGATGGTAGGCCTGTAACTTCCACAAGTTGTGGCCAGGCTATGTGCCACAGCCAGCCTGTGAGAGACAATTCCAGGGGAAGCAGCTCACCCTTTTCTATTGGGACACTGGGCGGGGGGGTGTTCTCCTGAGGACACATGCAACCCACAGTGCATTTGCACCCTTTCTTCTGTGCTCCTTCTGATGCCCCATGCGGGCAGGCCTTGCTAACAGAAATTGGAGATTGGAGACCCTGTAAGCTCCTCAGCCCTCGCCATCATTCGACAAAAGTGGTCCACACAGCTGGCAAACAAGGGACAGCGTGGCTCCTCACCCCAAGGACGATGGAGGTGATGCATAGGTGATATCAGGAAAGGAGGATACACCAGTGGGCACCTCAAGGGGGTGGGTAGCTGCTTATGCTGCTGGAGAGCAACCAGGCCACCCACACACCAGAGTCTGCACCATGCAGAATTGGGGCTCCGCTGGTGGACAATTGAGCATTGGCCTGGGACAGGAGGGCAATCATGACCCAGGGTGCTCTGCTGTGTGACACGTCACATTGCCACCCAATGTCGTCTGGTAGCTGTGTGGCTGCTCATGTTGCCACACTGCAAATAGAGGGCAAACAAACTGACAGCAAGAGGACTAACCAGGGTAGTGATGCGCCCCAACAGTGGGGGCAACTTGTCAAGCACCAGGGGAGGTAGGATGATAGACTGGGCCGAGAGTAGACTATGGGCAAGACACGTGTGGTGTGGATGGCACCACCAGTGCTGCTTGACCCATAAGTGGGGGAGTCAAGAGCACTTGAGGTTGGAGAGGAAGTGGGAGACATACTGCAGTGCCGATGGACAACACAGCTCGTCAGCCCGGTCAGAAACCCATAAATTGTAGTGGCTGTAAACTATTCCCACACATCCATGGAAGCCAAGATAGATCTGGTAGCCCTGGAGGTGGGCCTCCTCTGTGAGGACCAAAAGGAGCTATGAGAATGGGTGACCCATTACAGCCCCAAACATTGGACCTCCTATGGCAAGTGCATGACTTGTTGGATCAACTTCGACATCTCAAAGACAGGGCTGAGGATGCTGAAGGCCATGCCCACTGCAACATTACCTGAGTGATGGGCCTGCCGGAAGGTGTGGGACAACAGGATATGGTCATATATTTGGAGGGCTACCTGAAAATCATGGTGGCACCCAAAGGACTGTCGCCTTTTTTTCTCCAGAGAGGGCACATCAGGTCCCAGCCTGGGCACTGCTGGGAGCCCCATCACGGCTGGTAGTGGCCACATTTTTGCACTCTCAGGACAGACATGTTGTTTCACAAGCAGCGAGGCAGGTGTTAGATAATAGCAAGGTCTTCTTCTTCCCAGATTTCATGCTGGCTGTGTAGCGGCACAGGACATCCTTTTTAACTGTGAAGCAGAGACAGCAAGGCATGGGGACATACTTTTCCTGGGGCATCTTTGTGCAACAATTGGGATGATTCACCATTAAACAGGTAGAGAAAGGGGGGTGGAGAGTCGAGAAGTTGGTATATGCCCCTTGTTAATAATTGACTCAATGCTGGCTAGGTAGGTATGTGATATTTATCCTGAATATGATTAACTAAAATGGAAAACCAATTGGGACCTTCAACTTCCCCTTTGATCATTTGCACTGCGATTCACCATAAAACAGGTAGAGAAAGGGGGTGGAGAGTCACGTTGATGGCATGTGCCTATAACTAATCGTGGACCCAAGTATCGTCAGTCAGATTGTCAAGGAACTGGCAGTCAAGACTAGTGACAAGGGATCAAATGGGTTGGGTTCGCTAATAATCAATCGCGCAGCCCTTCCAGGTCGTGTGAAAAAAAAGCCTGTCAGACATTGCAGTGCCAGTCTGATGAGGAGCAACCCGATGATGAAGCTTGACATCCTAATTAGGATGTGTGAGGGCTCTTGCTCCTGAACATTGATGTTTCCCTAGATTTACTGGAACAGTGTACTAATTTAGTGTGTGATTAGTCTATTTGGGAGACCGTACACTGGACCATCAACCTCCCTATCCCTCTTATTGATGACAATTTTCCCTGTAGAAATTGCATGGGGGAAAAGAGTTTTTGGACCCTGCTTTTTCTCGGCCCACATGTGAAGAATCACCCTAGTGGCACCGTGGACTCAGTGCAAGCAAGGGCCCTTATTACTTATTCATATAAACACCAGCGAAGAGTGCAAAACTTTGGCTGATGCATATTTTTTTCAGGCTGAAACACTCAGAATCAATGATATTTGCTAATTATGGTTATGGTCCTAAACAACACACACCATACATAAAGTCACCCCCAAATTGTTTGTTTGATATCTCATTTCTTCGTGTCTTTTCTTTATTTTTGTATCAATTGCAAATTGCTGGGAATGCAGGACAAGATGGTGCTCGCGTAGTTGAGGACTGCTGGTCCGACGCCCTGCAGACGAACGCCTCGTGGCAAAGGAAGCGAGGACGCAAAGCTACTGAGGCGCTGATCGTGCTGGGGCCTGAAGTCATTTTGCCCCCCCCACCCGGGCCTGTCGAGGGAGTGGAGATACAGGACAGGCTCCAGGGGGCCCTGGAATCTCTGAGCTGTCTTGGCGGGAGGAGATGTGCTTGACGTGGCCCACTATCTGAGAACAGGTCGTGACTGGGAGAGAAGACAAAAATCCTTCAGGTACTCCGTGGTAGCGACGTGAGAGGGATTGTGGGCCGACAAATGCTTTATTGAGTTTGCTGGATGATAGAACATAAATGTGGATTGGGCTGAGCCAAAAAGGGGTGCCTGAGAGGGCAGGGATTGGCCCCTTAGGCAGCATTGTGTAGACACTGACTGGACCATTGAGGAGCACCCTCATTTGCGTAGTAAGAGAAGCAGATCACTGGCACAAGGTAATAAGAAGGATTGGAGAGTTAATTGGAGTCTGGTCCTGGTTTGGGAAGGTGGAAATGGCACATAAAAACATATGAAATGCTGGAGACAAAATGGAGGGGACTC
Source organism: Pleurodeles waltl (assembly GCF_031143425.1). Lineage (NCBI taxonomy): Eukaryota > Metazoa > Chordata > Amphibia > Caudata > Salamandridae > Pleurodeles > Pleurodeles waltl. The sequence goes on from NC_090437.1 coordinate 838,680,816, forward strand.
GGCAGACACGCACAGCGAAGAATGGTAGTGAGGGAGGTCTGGCAGGTAGGTGCTCTGCTATAGGGGTGACTAAATTGAGCAGTAAAATTGGTGGTGGGACTGTCAAAGATGTGTCTAGCACGAGCAGGACGGCTCAGTTGGATCACAAGGCAAAGGGCAGAATACAGCCTGAAATCACTAACCTTTTGACCATCGGACCATCGGAGGGCAAGAGAGTGGCAGTGTGAACCCTATACTCCCGTCTAAGGGGATGCCAATGTGTATAAGGGAGGATCCAGAGGTAATAGCTCATAGAGAGGAGTTTCCACAAGCTAATAATGGGTCCCCGGAGAGTAACCTGGACTGTGACATGCTACATGCTTGTGAGGGGAGTCAATTAAAGGAGTCTAGGAGCCTGAAGGGGCAGATCGAGCAGACTGAGGTAATTACCAGGGTACCCATGAATGTAAGCATACAAATGCAAATGGAGTGCTATAAAAAGGATACTCAAGATATTCATGATATTAACACTGTGCCCCCAGAATCTCACATTAGAAAAGGGAAAGAATTAAATCTAGCAGGCAACAAAGCTGTGAAACGATTGGGAGTGGAGAATAGAAAATTTGAAAGAGGCCAAAAAAATACAGATTGGTCTAAGGATGGTGGAGAAAAATTGTAGTCATTAACTGAGGATTCAGATGCCATTAGCGGTGACTGTAATCAGAATGAGGATGAAGAGAGTATATCATCAAGATCCGAAAGCTTATCATCCGCAGGATACCCCACAGTGAAGTTCCAGCAGCAACATCGTGGGCGTATAAAGTCAAGAACCGGTTCAACAGATTGAACAGATGTCCCAGGACGCAGTGCTGCAACTCTTAAATGGAACTATTCGGGAATCAGATTTTCGAACCCGGAGAATGATTCTAAGGATGCCCCACCCACAAACTCTGACGCAGGAGAAAATGGTCTGAGCAAGCCTATCAATAATATTGCCAGTACAGACGCAAACATGCTGCAATTGATATATGGCACAATAAGGAAACCACAAACAGAGACACAGACTGAGAGTCGAAGAGCCCGGATGGCCATCAAACAACTGCAGGTTACTGTGCGAAAGGTAACTAAGACCTGCGTGGAAATAGAAGAAAAGCTAAACACAATGAACTTCTGCGGTGGAGGCGGGGATCGAGGTCTTGAAAGAGCAGGTTGATACTCAAGAAGGACAATTAAGTGATATCATGTGGCAAATGGAGGGCTATGAAAATCGGCAGAGAAGAAATAATTTGCACTTTTTAGGTATAGAAGAAGGGGTGGAGGGTAATGATATCAGAACATTTATGATCAAGCTCCTGCACAATACTTTTTCACAGTTTAGGAAATGGGACTGGGAGCTGGAAATCCGAAGGGCTCATACTGTAGATTCCTCCTGGTTAGGCATGTGGGAGAGCACATCTCTGAAGTTAAATATCCTAGAGCTATATTTTTTTTATGATAATTATCTGTTAGGACAAGCTATTTTTTAAAAGGGTCACCCGGCGCCCCACGCTGTACTGACAATGAAATTTTTTTTCACTCGACCGGATTACTGCCATATTACAGTGGAGCGAAGATGGAGGTTGAGACAATTAATTAAGCCTTATCCGGCCATAGGAGGGGAGGCCTTTTTGCTGGCCCCAGCCCGGCTGAAGACAGTGATTAAAGGGAAAACTAGAATCTTCAGGTCTAAGATACAGGCAAAGGAAGACTTGATGGAACTGAAATTACAGACCTCGGAAAAAACTAAATAGAGACAAAAAAAGACAAAGAGGCAAAAAGAATTCTAATTTGCAATGAGGGTGGGGATAAACATACATGGTGGAAGCACGGTTGTTCGGAGGGGGACCTGTGGTCGCCACTCAGGGACACCATCATTCAGACCAGTGGTGGTCTGATTGCCCATATGGTTGGGGGGGTTGGGGAGGAGCGGGTAGTTGTGGGAAAGGAAGCAGGAAGGAAGGGGGACAGAAAGGAGGAGGAGCAGGATAAGGGGGTTGGGAGGGAAGACGGGAAGGGGCAGGGGGAGGCATGGAAAAAGAAAAACAAAAGGAGGATTGGAAGATCAAGGTTTTAGGACTGAACGGAGGGGAGGCGAGTGTAAAGATTGAAATAGGGAGAAACAAGAGAGAAAGAATGTGAAAGCACGACATTTGGCATATAAAGATCGTAGCCAGAAATGGTAAAATGGGTATAATTGCGGTAAACTGTATGTGCCTAAGGGAATCAGAAGAGATTCAAGGGGTAAATGGCTAGATTGCGAATTGCTTCTATAAATATATGTGGGTTAAATAGTCCCCAGAAAAGGCAAAAGATTGCTGAAGATTTAAAAACACTACGGGCAGATATATCCTGCCTGCAAGAGACGCACATAGAGCATTTTAATAGATCTATTTTAGACTCCTTAGGAATGAAGGTAGTGATCTGCACTGAACAGAATGTTATGACTAAGGGGGTAGTGATATTAGATGGTAGTAGTAAAATTAAGTTTACAAAATGGATTGCAGATAAAAATGGAAGATGTGTGGTGGCTGAGGGACATCCCAACAAAGACTGTTTCACCCTTTGTTCCTTATATGGCGCGGTGATGGATGATCCCGCGGTGTTAGATTTTATATCGGTGGAATTAGTGGAGTGGCCCGCCCCATATACTATGTGGAGATTTGAACTGTAACAGCTCTTGGTATGGATTAATAGATCTGATAGGTAACAACCCCATTAGATATTATGGACGTAAACTACGAGTATATAAAGCTCTTTGCAGTCTGCAAAAAGAATTTGGACTGGTGGATGCTTGGTTAAAACTTTGTGAACCTGACCCTGGATATACGCATTACTCAGCCCCTCATGTGAAATTTGCGTGATTAGACTATTTCTTTATTTCCCCTGAATTGTTAGTAGTGGCAGGGAAGGAAATAGATCCACGGTTTAAGTCAGACCATAATCCACTAATATTAGAAGTAAACATGGAAGGCTTTAAAGTTAATAAGAGAGGGTGGATGTTTGAGAGAGGGCTCCTTAATGATTCAGAATACCATCACCATATGAATATATGGATGAAGGAATTTCTTGAAATTAATAGGAGGACTGCTACGGTGGAGATTGTCTGGGATACTTTAAAGGCAGGGATACGAGGAGAAACCCTGAGTTACAGCCTTAGAAGGCAGAAGTATACCCAAACCTTGGTCAAAGAGGCATATCTAAAGCTCAAAGAGGCAGAAAACAATCTAATTCTGGTTATTGAGGGGGTGGAGATATGAAAACTGCCTTAGAGAAGATTGCTATAGCTAAAGCAGCAATTAATGAGGGTTCAGCAAAAAAAGTGGCAGAAAAATACCTTTCAAAGCGCTCTGAAAATTAGGAATACAGCGAGATAACGGGCCGCCTCCTGTCGGTGCAGGCACGATATAAGGTGTCGGCTGGGGTTATTAGAGAAACTAAAGATCAACAGGGACGGATTATTTCAGACCCTGAAGGCATCAGCGAAGTTTTCTCAGTTATTATGCTGAGCTATATAAGCCTGCCCCACCCATAGATGAGCAAGCAAAGTATAGGTTTGAGATCGGCAAGCTCTCGAAAGAGGAGCAGGAGGTGTTAGGAGATAGAATCAGGATGGGCAAACTTGAGGAGGCAATTCAGGGTCTTCCTACTAGAAAAGCTGCAGGGACAGATGCAATCTCTTTATAATTTTATAAATGCGTTAAGACTTTATTGCTGCCTGTATTGGTAGAATTGCCAATCCAAGTGTAAAGAGGCAGTAAAGCTCTTCCTTCTTGGTCCTCTTCTAATATAGCACTATTTCTGAAAAAGGGGAAACGCTGCATAATCCAAGCTCATATAGGCCAATTACATTAATAAATAGTGATGTTAAGATCTACTCAAAAATGTTTGCAATGCGGTTGTCTTCCGTTATTGAGAAACTAGTTCCATTAAACCAACATGGGTTTACTCACGGTAGAGACACTACTGATCATATCAGAAGGCTCATCACGCTATGTGATGCAACTGGTATGGCAGAATAACCTATGGCAGTGGTATTATTGGATGCAGAGAGGTCCTTTTACAGGGTCAACTGGGATTATCTGTGGCAAATTCTGGAGTTGTATGGCTTGCTGGTAATAAAAGCTATATATATGCACCTAAGCACACAGATACAGCTAATGGGAGGTCAATCTGATAGTATACAAATAGGGCGAGGCACCAGACAGGGGTGTCCATGTTTCCCATTGCTGTTTGCAATATAAATTGACCCATTGCTCAGACAGTTAGAAAAGAACTCAGCCATCCTGCCAGTTCAAAGGTATGGATGGAATACCAAGGTACTGACATACGTGGATGATACTGCTGTTATAACAGCCAACCTGGATGTAGCTTTAGGAGAAATAGAGACGGAGACAAGTACGTTTGGAGAGTTTTCCGGGTATTTATTAAATAGAGAAAAAACTCAGTTGTTGGTGAATAAGTATATGATTACCCAAGATGTTCGGAAGGTGGATCATGCAGTATATCTAGGTATAGATATTACCCCCATGGTGGAGAAGATACTTAGCTTGAACCTGAAGCCGGTCCTACTAAGTAGTAAATGCACATGTGAGGAGCTCCCTATAGAAAAGACAAGAGAAAAGATGATGAGGATTTGCCCTTTTTGCTTTATAAGTAGCATTTTGTTGTACATAACTTGTACTGCTATAATGCTACTTTACATACTACAAAATGCAGTTTGTGAATTGGACCCAGAAATTCATGCTGTTTATGAATTTGATGCTTCCTTTTGGAATGCTGAAGCTTCTCTCTTAGTAAGAAGCTCTCGATTTGAGGTTATACACTCTTTCTCAACATTATTACGAAACAAGTCTTGTGATTTGTGATGTAAGGAGTGAAAAATAACAGGACTTATCTTGCTTATCTGTCTTAGACTATTGTGTGTATTTCTTTTTATCATTGGTATATATGGTCCCTAAAGCAAGCAGAAATTATTTTGCTGACATGTTTAAGGGATGTGTCAATTTGTTGACAAAACTGGTCAGACCATTTCCATTCTGCCTTTAAATTATGTTTGAAAATAGAAAAGCCATATGGGCGAAAATATGAATCAAACTTCCTTGGGTTTCTCATATTTCAATCAATAAAGTAACTTCATTAATTGTGACTGAATTATTGCTTCCGCAGTGCACAACCATTATCCGAGGTTCGTCACATGTCAACCTTTTCTCCACTAAAGTTAAAAAGTGATGCCACTTTATTCCATTGATGTAAAATCCATGTAATTTGCACTTCAGGCAATCCTGTATCCCTACCAACATTGTAAATATATTCATATAGTGCTTACTATGCCTAATGAGGCGTCAAAGCAGTTTTTGATGAGTAGCACGCTACTCCGGAATCCAAAAGGATTAGTGGTAGATTAGTTTGGGGAAATATGAGTACAGTATTAGTATAGGGAGGTATGAGTTAATTTGAGGAGAGGTCGTGTGAGTCTGTTAATTGATTGAATAGAATAATAGAGGAATAGAGGGGGGAAGAATTCAGAAGTGTTAATTGGAAGATTGTAGTGGTAAGATGAGGTTTGGGATGAGTAAATGGAGGAGGAGGATGTAAGAGTCTGTAGAAAGGTATTAGGGAGATCATAGTAGTTACATGGTGTTTGGGACAAAGGAGAGATAAATGAAGGAGAATTTAGTAGGGTTGTTTGGGAATTCATAGTCGTAGACTGATGTTTGCGGTGAGCCAGGAGGGGTAGAGGAGAGAAGAGTCTGGGAAGGGTTATTTTGGAGATCACAGTAGTAGAATGGGCTTGGGATGAGTCAAAGAGCTGAGATAGAGGCTAGATTGATAGAGGTATAGGGGTATAGGGTATAGTCATCTCAAAGTTTTTGAGAGAGTACAATTCTTTTTGTGCTTTTTGTCTCTGGTACAGTAGGATTAGAGTAGTAGATACATGATTACATAATCAAGAGAATAAATGTGTAAGGAATATAATATATTGAGATTTAAAGCTGTATCACATAAACATAGGCTTTCAAGAGTATTTGAAGCTAATAATTTATTTGTGTACTTCTAAAACAGTATGTTATCTTTCTTCAGTATTTCAATAGTGAAATGCTTGTAGATGAATCGTTAAGATACTATATACCTATTGTGACAGATAAACATGTTGTGTAGAATAATATGCATCTACATATATATATATATATATATATATATATATATATATATAAATATATACACACACACATAGAAACATGCACACATACATAATATAAATACACATATCTAGATATATGCACATAATCACATTTTAGCATGTTTAGGTACACGGGTATATGCAGTCCATTGCTGTATGAGTATGGTGGTAATGTAGGAAAGGAGTTCTCTGAAGATAAGATAATTATCCGGGGATCTTCTATTTGGGGATAATGAATTACGTAGTTTGGCCACTTGATCAGAGAAAGATGTACCACCTATTGTCTTTTTCTTGTATGGTGGTGTTTTGAGGCTGGGTGCCAATCTTGAGCAGAGGTTTCTTTGCTGAATGTATTTGGTGATTTTATTCCTGATGAAAAGCGGTCCTGTTCCATGTAGTGCTTTGTGCTTGATACAGAGCAGCTTGAAGGTGGATCTTCTGGCAACCAGGAACCATTGTAGGGTCCCCAAAGCAGGGGAGATGTGGGCTAGTGGCTTTACATGTAGTAGTAGTCTGGCTGCCGAGTTGAATGCATTGTAGTTTTTTCATAATAGAGATGATCCATGGTAGAGGCCATTGGCCTAATTCAATTTAGATAATACAAGAGAGATAGTATCCTGCACCTTGGGTGGAAATGCAAGGGAGGAAGATGTGTCACAGATTTTCCATGCTGATGAAGCTTGATCTTGCTAATTTGTCCACTTGAGCATTCATAGTTAACTTGGAGTCCATGGTAATTTCAAGATTTCTTACTTCCTTAGATAGTTTAGGAGGTAGCCCTAGATCATCAGACCAGGCGCAGAGTTGGTCATACATTTTCCATTTGCCACATGTGAGTATTTCTGATTTGGAAGCATTTAGTTTGAGAGGGCAACAGAAGATTTGTGAGTTTGCAATGTTTTTGGGGCATTACAGATCAACGGCTCTGAGGCAACTGAAGTTTTGTGCATTTGCGATGTCTTTTGGGCATTACAGTTGAAAGAGTAGTTGTAGCATGTGAGTTAAAATTCATTGATCATTGTTGGTAATGGCATCCTGTAGATGTTAAAAAGCATGGGTAAGATGATTGAGCTTTGAGGGACCCCTTCTTTTGTGAAGTAAGGTTAGGATGAGAAAGAGGGAGTATGGATGACATTAGCTCTTTTTTGAAGGTAGAATGTGATCCAGTCGAGAGCAGAGTCTTTGTAATAGAGTGCCATGGTCAACTGTGTCGAAAGCAGCTGAGAGGTGCAGAAAAAGTAGTGAAGCAACTCCATTGCAGTCTATTGTGTGTTTAAAATCATCCCAGATGTCGATGAGGGCAGGTTTAGTGCCTCTTTCTTGGCAGAATCCAGTTTGATAGTCTGAAAGTAAGGAGTTATCTTCAATTAATTGTGGCATCTTGGCAAAAGCTGCACTTTCTATCAGTTTGCCAAGGAAGGGACCATTTGTAATCGGTCTGTAGTTGTTAGGGTCCTGCCGGTCCAGGTTTGTTTTCTTCAATAAAGGGCGTCTGCATGTATTTTTTTAGATCTCCAGGAAAGACTCCTGTAGTTAAAAAAGTATTGATGATTCTTCTTACTGGTGTGGCAGCAGCAGTAGATAAAAGAATATTCCTGAAGATGTGTGGTGGACAAGGGTCAGAAGGGCTTCGGGAACAGTGCAAATTCTGGACTGCAGGATAAGACGTCTTAAACATGAAGCAGTGATTTGAATATAGAAGAAATCTGATTGGCTAAATTAATGTTGATGAGATTGCTTGCCTACTGTCAAGAACAACAAATAGGGCGTTGCTGTTAGAAAGTGGAGTATTAATCAGTGCTGGTAGATACCTACAGCTAGTAATAAGGCCACAGTCACACATGAGGTCCAGTCATGGTCTCAATAAACCCTTGCTCATCCCCTGGTAGCTTGGCTCATGAGCAGTCAGGCATAACATAGGAGAAAGGTGTGTAAAGCATTTAATATCACTAGAATAATAAATAAGTATTGCATAAAACACAATAAAAATCACGTACCAATGTAGAAACATGGGAAATATTTTTATGAATAAAATATCACCAAATCAACAAAAATCCAATGTAGGGAACGAGAGAGATGATTGATTAAAGATTAAAACAAAATTAGTGCTTAGAAGCAAATAGCGCTCTAAGGGTTAAAAAAGGTCGAGCCTGGACAGGACAAAGTCAAGAGTTCTGTCCGCCTGTGCTGTAACACTTTTACGCTTTCTTCCAGAAGTGTTTCTTGATACAGGAACTTGGTTCACAGCACTGGCCAAGGATTCAGAAGCTCTCATTTGCCTCCTGTCATCTGGGACTCCAATTCCCACAATGCAGCTGGTTAATCCAAGTAAAATCCAGGTGAAGCTTGTCTGATGGAGTTGTCCTTGATGTTGTATATAGCCCTTCCAGCAATTTTCTACCTGTTGCTGATCAGGGAGTCCACTCCTTATCCTTTAAGACAGAAAACATCATTGTGTTGTGGAGCCTTGTGAGTGCAGCAAGTGCAGGCCTTGTGGGTGCAGACCTCTCTTGTGTAGTCCAAGGGTCCAGCAGGGAAGTCCTTCTTCTCCAGTCATTTCTCTTGGGGTATTTGGGGGTCCACATCACCAATCCAAGTTTCTAGACTCTTTGATGGGATGTTTGGACTAACATACCCACAGTGCACCAGGAAAATCCTTAAAGGTCGACTGAACTTTGTCCAGTTGGGATCTTTTGGAAGGGGTTGATGCAGTTGACTCTTGGTATCTCTTTTCAGTCTGTTGCTTTCGAGGAGCCCGCTCCTTAATCTTTTGAAGCAAGGTAAAGTACTCTTTTGTGAAGCCCAAAGTGTACAGCAGGTACAGTCCTTGTGAGTGCAGTCCTCTTGTGGTTGCAGACCAGGGGTTCAGTAGGACAGTCATTCTTACTTTGATGTTTCCAGGCAGTGATCTGAGATGCTGTGTAGCTCTCCTGTATTTATTGCCGTTTTCCAAGCTAATCAGAGCAGGACATCACTAACCAATGGGGATTTAAGTTGCCAAAGTCTGTAATGACCCCTTCCTGGGAAATGTGGCAAAATATTTGTCCCAGAATGCACATGTCTACACAAATCAAAATTGAGAAAATCTCTCCTGGAAGTGTGGCTAACTTTTCTCTACGCTCCCTTTCCAGCCCCTCTCCTAAGTTAATTAGAGAGGCTCCCATCTGGTTGGGGGTGCAGGAAGTGGGGGTGGGCTGGGTTACTGTACTATCTGTCTTTCTCCTTTTAAAGACTAGTTTGGCTTCCCTGGTCCCCTTCCTGTTCTGGCATCTGCAGCATCAGATTTCACACCAGAGGGTCTCTTTGTTTCAACCCAGGCCTCGTCATACCTCATCATAGCAGCTTGGTCAAGCCTGTCAACAGCTGTCTAACCTGAAGAGGCTGATACAGGGCTGTATTAGGTAACTTTCCTTCGCAAGTTAGTGGATTTATTGTAACTATTATTTTGAGACTCTTAATTAAGTTGCTTGCACATTCCAATCAAACGTTAGACACAAGGAAGTTTAATGAAGCCTTCCTATGTTAGCCCATGATGATAGCACACCACAACGGGGAAAACTAATTTGGCAGTTTTTCCCTCACCAGGGCATATAAACATATTTTATATTGTCCCTGCCTTTAACTACAAAGCACCCTCCCTTTGAGGCTGCTAGGGAAGACTTTAGAGATGATGTATGTAATAAAATGTAGTTTAAAACTTTGGAAGTACTTTTACTTTAAATCGAGTTTGGACACAGTTTGATTTCAAAAGCAGTCTGCAAAGAAGGGCTGGCTTTAAAATGACAGCAGACACCACAGCATTACATACTTAAGTGTATTAAGTCCACTTGAGTCTCTAAACCTACATGCCCTATCACATACTAGGAGCTTATATGTTTGATGTCAGAGCTAATAGTAACTACACCTAATTACTAGGTACATTTTTAAACAGAGCACTGGCCTTAGGCCTGGTTAGCAGATCTCAGGAAGCAATCAAAAGTTTCAGACACAAAATGGGGATGATAATGGTAAAAAGGAAGACTTTCTCAAAGACAGCAATGTAAGTGTGATGTTTCTTGTGTTCAATAACTACGCAAGCTACAGCATGTAGAACTGCTATGAGTGGAGCTAAGTGTCCTTTGGAGCGGCCTGAGAGGAGAGTGTTTTCGTAGTCCACTCTGGAGAGAACCAGTGCCTGAACAGCTGATTTTAAGTCGTAATCTGGAAGGAGGTGCCTTAGCTGAAACAGGGAACTTTTGACAATGGCCATGATCTGGCTCTGGAGGTTGAGCCAGTCATCGATAATGATGCTAAGTGACTTGCTTTTCAGCACGATGATGGGATAGCACTCCAGAGCAGAAAGGGAATCTCTCCATTCTTGTTCAGGCAGGTTGGATTTATTCAGAGATATTAAAAGGATTTCTGTTTTTGCAGGGTTAGTTGAAAGTGGTGATGACACCAATTTTACAAAATCAAACCAAATCAGGGTTTATAAAGCTCAACTACTCACCCGTAAGGGACTCAAGGAACTAAGGGGGTTTGTCCTCTAGGCTTCAGTCGAAGAGCAAGGTTTTAAGGACCTTCCTGAATTGGGGAAGCAATGATGACTTCCTGAGGTGCAGGTTCAAGGTGTTCCAGCTCTTTGCCCCAAGGTAGGCTAAGGATCTCCAACCAGCCTAGGTCTTCCGTATGCGGGGTACGGTGGCTAGTGCTTGCAAAGTCGGCCGCTCTGGCGGTAACACCATATCCTCTCCTCTAATTGCAAAATCTAATCAAGTGATCAACTGATTAAAAAACACAAAGATATCAAATAATTTGAAAGTGCTTTGTTGCTATTTGAGAACTCAGTAAATATAACAAGTTGATCACATTTGGGGGAGGTGGGAGGGGCTGTGACAGCACAATGGACCATGGAGGGCAGGGGGAAGGGGATAGGGGCAGCAAACTAACAATGCAGGACAGGCAAAGGAGGCTGTGTCAATATAACAGACTATTGAGGGTAGAAGGATGAGGCAGCATCAGTACAACCATACATGTCAATGGACCTGATTCAGGCAGAAGACTCACAATGTTTTTAAGCCCAAAGGATTTTATTTTATCTGTCTCAAGCCTAAATTCTCCTCATTTTAAGTGTAGGTCAATAGGGAAAATCAATTATGCAGGTTTTGTTTCAAAATCTCTCTCTTACCAAGTTCAAAATTATGGCACATATGGTACATTGGATCACAGAGGGCAGGAAGAATGGGGTAGGGGCAGGGGCTCAGATAACAGAGAGCAGGAGGGAGTTGGGCAGGGGCACCAAACTGATTCTACAGGGCAGCCATAAGGGGTTGCAGCAGTACAATACACCACACATGGCAAGCAGATAATAGTACAGCACAATGGACCATGGAAAAAATAGGAATTGGATAGGGCCATGCACATGGACAACAGAGAGCAGAGTGGAACGAGGCAATGGCAGCAAGCTGACTATACTGGACAGACAAGAGGGACAGTTGCAACACAATGGACCATGAAAGGCAGGAAGCAGGGGCAGGGGCTCCACAATGGACCAAACAAGGCAGGAGAAAGGGTATGAAGGCCTGCAGATGGAAAATGGCGGGCAGGGGTCAAGGAGGCAGGTCAGGAGCAGCAAAATGACCATGGAAGGCAGGCAGGATGGGCACTGAAACCAAAACACACCATGTAGGGCAACAGTGAGATTATGAATGCATACACACAGACAAAAGAGGGACGGTTGGCATGGAACTCTGACAAGCATGGTGGAGGTGGAACAGGACAGGGACAGCAAGCTGACCACACTGGGCAGGAGGGGCAGCACAGAAGACCATGCATGGCAAGTTGGAGGTTTAGTGACAGCACAATGGCCAGGATTAGCAAGAGAGTGGGCATGCACAAATGACTAGAGAGGACATAAGGGATCTGTAGGGGATAGACACAGACAAGAGAAGGCACGGTAAGGGGCTTTACAACACAACATGCAGGGCAGGTGGAAGGCACAACAGAGTATGAAGGGCAGAAGAGCAGAAGGGAGTGGCAGCAAAATGGACCATGGAGGACAGGAGGGATATGATAAAGACATGGGGAAGCGTGTTTTGCTGCCAGAGGAGGAGGCGGCCACCCATCAAAGGGCAGGAGCCCTTTAAAAACAAGTTGGCGCTCCCGCTACCGCAGGAAGCGCGTTTTGCTGCCAGAGGAGGAGGCGGCCACCCATCCCAGGGCAGGAGCCCTTTAAAAACAAGTTTGCGCACCCGCTACCGCGGGACTTGCGTTTTGCTGCCAGAGGAGGAGGCGGCCACCCATCCAAGGGCAGGAGCCCTTTAAAAACAAGTTTGCGCTCCCGCTACCGCGGGACACGCGTTTTGCTGCCAGAGGAGGAGGCGGCCACCCATCCAAGGGCAGGAGCCCTTTAAAAACAAGTTTGCGCTCCCGCTACCGCAGGACGCGTGCGGGCGGCACCGGGCAAAGCCCGGGCCAAGGGCGGGCCCGTCCTGCGCCCGTCAGCGCCTGACAGAGGCTGGGCTTGGCCACCCCCTTGACATCCTTTTTCCGGCTCCTACTGATATTGGTTCCTTCAGGGCTGTAAAGAGACGTTTGGACTCAGACTTGTAGCCGGATTCACCTCTGTGGTCAGAGCAGAAGCCCTAAATAACTCTCTTGTACCCCTGCTTTGTACCCCTGCTTTGTTCCTACCAGAGCAGGAGAAGGCTGGGTTGGGCACACTTTGTTGTCATTTGTTTTAGAAATCGTATATAGCCTGTCTGTGACTAGCTAAGAGTGCTTAACATAGTTAACCCTTTATACATAATGGGGAAAAGAAAGCAAAACCAAATAGGGAATGGTATGAATACCACAACCCAGAGAAGCACTAATACAATTACCAATTACCTTACAGATGCCATGGGAAAAATAAACAAAGAAATCATTAATGCTGAAGCACGTTTAGTGGCAACAAAACTTTTTCTACACGAGGCTATCACTGAAGTGAGCTTTGAGGCTGTAGGCTTAACTTCGGAATTAAAAGCCCCAGAAGGAAAATTTACTGGGCCAGATTCTAGATTCTCTCCAGGCCCCTTACTTCCTACAGATATAATAGAGGAAACTGACTCACTAAACAGTACAGACGACCAAATCCTTTCACCACCCAAGAAAAAAAGAAGTAGTCAGATTACCAAATCCAAGTCCATGCTAGTACACTCACAGCTTCCTAAGAGTAACAAAAAAATTACACAAATGCATGGGGGTCATTCAGTAGTACTATCATCAGATAACGATGGTTCCCTACAAAGACATGTGGAAACCCTTTTTAAGAAACTGCATGGCAAGTTAGATCATATAGAGACAAAAATATTGTCAGAATTTAAGGAGATAAAAGAACGCATAACCAAGATAGAAGTAAGTGTTAACTCAATGACTAAACCGAAAACTCTACCTCTTGGCAGTGACCTTATATCAAACGAGAATCAAGAGGCTGCAGTCTTAAGGAATAGAGCAATGATAGGGTTTGCAGATTCCAACAAAAGGAGTATGAAATGCCGGCATCCCAACAGGAAGAAATCCCTCAGCACAAGGCACCTATGATTAATGAAATGGAGCCTATGGATAGAAATCACAGACGCCAGTAATAAGGTAATACACTGGATGTCAGGGAATATATGTACACCAGATATACTATTTCGTGAGATCTTATATGCAAGGAGAGTTGACTGGGTGGGAAATTTGGAGGAAGAAGAGGGAGATTGTATCGTGGTCAACTTTCGTAATCCTCGTTTTGTGGGCCAACTGCTAGCAGATTTGGATATAAGACATCGAAATTGTAAAAACCTGAGGAGGGAGATTATGGCTGTTCCCCTAGGATACTTTTACAGACTGATGAACAACATAGGCATAACAGACACAGGGGTGGCAGGGAATACATCCATATCTTGGACAGGCATAATAAATGAGAGTATTCCAACCGTTTTGCCCCCCTGAGTAACATGGAGGATCTAGATTGACTGCAGGAGAACTTGAGTAGGAAAACGACTTCGCTGCACAGTAAAACACAACCTACCACTATAGTGCCCATATCAAAATCTCCAAGTGGTAATGGCGACACTGAGTCAGATGGGAGACCTCTAGTAGGAGACCTAATTACACTCATGTCAAGGAATATAGCTGGAGTAAAAACGAAAATGGCTGAGAAGGAATGGCAGACTATAATAAGTTCATCACATATAATCTGCCTACAAGAGACATGGCACACGGGATCCTTCTCTATGGAAGGTTATGCCACATTCTCCTCACCAGCCTCGGCCTCAGCCAGGGGAAGGGCAAAGGGAGGTCTAGAAATTTTTATTTCAACATTGGTACCCTACTCATTGGTGAAATCCTCCCTCGATTCCCCCTACTACCAGTTTTTATACTTTCGGATAGATGGGATCTTAGGAATTGTACTAATAAACTATTACAACAACAAATTTGATGGTACTAATAGAGTAGTGGGATCGACTCTCCACGATGACTTACAGGCCTTTGTAAACAATATAACTTTAAGTTACATAATAATATGGGCTGGAGATTTTAATATCGGGATATGCAAGAATACTATAGGGGAGACATGTGGATTCATCGACGATGGGGGAAGTACTCAATTGCACTTTTTACATAATAACTATGGAACTGTATTGAATGAAATACTATTTAGATATGACCTAGAGCTGATGGAGCAAGATGGGCATAAAGGAGAGAAGCTTCCATCGTTTGTAGGAAGAGGACATTTCTCGTTAATTGATCACATACTAATGTCAAAGGGCCATATGGATACAGTCGCTTCATTGAAGATTGAGCCCACTATTTCTAGTGATCATTACCCCCGATACTGACTATGAGATTAGCTAAACCCTTCAATATAGGTGAACGATTAGCAATGGATATAGGAATAAGAAGTGAAAACGGATTTGCGATTAAATGGACTGGGATAAATGAAACAGATGTGATGAATAAATTTGTGACACAACACCTTCAAGAAATTATCATATGTACAGAATATAATCAAAATCCACATATGATCCTAGGATCCTTTAACCAACTTAGAATCGCCATTGCAGGAAGTTTCGTGAGAGCATCGGGGAAAAACGAGCGGGAAAGTGGGGTGGTTTGATCACAATTGCTCATCAGCCAGTCAGGAACTAAAACAAGCCCTGCAGGCCCGACCAAGAAACAGAGAAGAAGTAATTATTAAGCGTTTTAACTACAAACATGCATTAGAAACCAGGAAGGCACAATTGAGAGCTAGGGCATGGGCTATTCTTGAGCAAGCAACGACACTAAGAGATAGTACTTTATTTTGGAAAACAATCAACTAACCTTTCCTAAAAAATAGTGATGTACCCGAGATAACAGTACATGTTCCTTTATTGGAATGGCTTTCTCATTTTGGTTCAATTTTTAACCCAGAGAACCTGACTATTCACCCGTCAAATAATGGGATAATTGAGATCAATCCACCCTTCTTGAAACCAGTTAGTCTAGAGGAAGTGAAATTTGCCATGGGAAGATGCCCGAAAGGGAAGGCGCCGGGGCCCTGACGGGGTGCCAGTAGATGCTTATTTGACACACGTTGATTTATGGTGCCCTATCCTGACCCAAGTCTTTCTGAGTGTGACAAAGGGATATATTTTAACATCATGGAGTGAAAGTATAATTGTCCCTATTTTTAAAAAGGGGCATAGAGGCGACCCCAAATGTTATCAGCCAATTTCACTTTTGGATACCTCTGTCAAATTGCTGGGAAGAGTACTTGTAGAAAGATTAGAAACATGGGCAACTAACAATCATATACTTACAGAGGCTCAATTGGGATTTAGGCCTGGGATTGGTACCCTGGAACAATGTATAAACCTTAATTTAATAATGAGCAAATATACAATGGCAAAGAAGGGTCATGTATTCCTCTGTTTTGCAGATCTTAGTAGTGCCTTTGATTTGGTGAATCATGCTAAGTTATGGAAAGTTTTAACAGATATGGGTGCGCCCTCAGATATAATAAGCTTCTTGGCACAACTATACAACCATCTAACAGCACGGGTGAGATATGGAAGAAATGGAGAATGTACGCCAGGTTTTAGGATAGGGAGAGGAATACGCCAAGGTTTTGTTTTGGCGCCGCTCCTATTTTCTCTTTATATAAATGGTGTAGATGCCCACCTAAAAAATTTAAAAATTGACAGCCCTAAAATAGGAGAATGTTCTATCCCAATCCTTTTATACGCAGATGATGCAGTTTTGCTGTCACAAACTGCAAATGGGTTGCAGCAACTAATGGAGGGCTTCATGGAATTTATGGAGGAAAGAGATATGATGTTGAATATGAGTAAAACAGTGGTAATGACTTGTGGACAGGGAAAGGCCAGGAAGAAAACTTATTTTATTAAGGGCCACAAATGTGAAGAGGTGAATGGATTTACATACCTGGGTATACAATTTTCTAATATGGGACACTGGAAACAACACCTAGAAATTACCAAAATGAAGTATATTAGGACAACTGAGGCAGTCTTTAGATTCTCCCAAAAATTGGTAATAATCCGCCAAGGGAAATGCTGCAAATCTACAAAAGTAAATCAATCAGCAGCATCACATATGGTTCTGCCCTTTGGGGTTTGATGCCCGAGATCCATTCATTACAAGTGCTAGAGAATAATTTTTTTAACAGATTACTTGCAGTCCCAAATACCACTCCCACATACACGGTAGACAAGGAACTGGGCAGCCCCTACGTGGTGGATCTAAGATATATAAATGCGTTGTCGGATTGGCATGGTATTTGGTCAAAAGAAGGGACGCATCTTACCCGAAAGATTATTAAAGATTGTCTTACATTAGAACATCGGGATAGAATCCCATGGTTCATGCACTTAAAAGATCTGTTGAGAGGTATAAATCTAACACCAAATTTAGACAACCCAGGCATGGTTCTCCAATTTAGTAAGAAAGAACTGACAAATCATTTAATGGCTTGGATGGCTAGTGATAGAGAAAATAGAGAATGCATGAAATCAACGGTAGCACTTTATATGATCGAAAACAATGAGGTAATACCAAATTATTTACTGACAGTTGTGAATACTCAGCATAGATTTTATTTGACCCGATTACGTTTTAGAATGTTGCACTTTTTGGTAGCCTTCCCAAAGGTGAGGATTTGGAGTAAAAGCCTACCGAAGTGCCCCTGCGTGGGACGATTTGCACAATCCACAATGCACTTTATTATATCTTGTAAATTTTATCATGACATTAGGAAACAATTTTTAAAACCACTATTTATTACTAATAAGTTATTTTATTGTAGAGAAGCTTTTAACTATTTATTTAAATTGGATACTAATGAGAAATGTGAAGCAGTGATAAAATTTATCCTACATGCAATTGAACAGAGGAAAAAGTTGTCCTATTTAGAAAAACTCCGATATGAGAATGAATAACCGCATAATTTGTCGCAACAAAGATTTTTATCCTTTTATTTATTAGTAATGTATCTGGAAAAATTTTATTGTATAACTTTTTCATCCTAAAGAGACTGTTTTTCTTTTATGGAGTAAAATCCGAATAAAGATTGTTTTGAATTGAATTTAATTGAATTGATAAAGACATGGAACTCGGACAGGCAGGGTAGAGGTGGAAGGGAAGACACCACAGCCATCTGACCATGCTAAGCAGGTGGAAGGGGCAGTGGCAGCTCAACAGAACACTCAGTGTAGATAGGAGGGGGAGTGGTAGGTTCACTGATCATGGTGGGCAATAAGGAGGGAGTAGGGGCATGCACACAAACATTGGAAGGCAGGAGGAAGAAGGTTAGAGGCAGGAAGCTAAGCACAGAGGCCAAGCAGGAGGACCATGATGGGGCACAGTATTGGGCAATGGAGGGAAGGAGGAGTGAGCAGAGATATCAAGCTAAATGGAGGGCACTGGCAGCACATCGGACCATGCAGGGGAGGAGGTAGGGGCTGGAGCATGGACTCAGACAACAGAGGATAGGTCGGAGGTGGATGGGGCAGCAATCTACCTGTTAAGGGCAAGCAGGAAGGGCAGTGGCAGAATAACACCCACAAAGGACTGTAATGAGGGAGCAAGGGAATGGACTTGGACAATGGATGGCAAGGAGGAGGGGAAAGAAGCAGCAAGCTTGGTTGGGGTCAGCACAATGCCAGGCCTGTCACTGCGCCCAACCCCCCACCATGCATTGTGATGGGCATCTTACTTAACATTAAGAAATCCCTAGAAATTCACTGAAAAAACAAAGGTTACAGGGACGTTATAATTAGGTCCAGACTTTACGCAGCCAAAACCATAGAAATTCAGGTTTTATAGTTAGTTATTTCAAGTAACTGTAACTTGTGTCCTAAGGTAACTGTAACTCGTGCCTTAACCTTGCATTGCTACTTACCCCAGATATTACATCACTCATGACAGCTTTTATGACATCATTGATAATATCAGTCAAGTCCCAAAACTACACCTAAAAATATGAAAATACCCTGACCTCCCAAGCCTAGCACTGGGGTCTCCCAAGGACCCTGTCAGGGCCCAAAAACATTTTTTACAGTGAAACCTTGGGTCCCAGGAAAAATGTGAAAAAATGCACAGATTCCTGCTCTTGTTTTTCTCTTAGCCTCCAGGTCCTTAGGGCATACTTAAGCATAACAAAAAGGTAAGGGGAATGCATATCACCTCCCCAAGGTCAGTTTGAGCCTCAGGGACCACCACCTCCTTAGGACTTTATGTAATCCAACAAACTGAGGGGGGCTGTGCTGTCCCCCTCCGTAGGCCTTTAATGGCTTCAGGGAATGCCACCTCCCTGGGGCTTGTCTAAAAAATAAGTGGGGGATGCATGGACCCACTCTCCTTTATCTCAAATTGCCTTATGGACGGCTACCTGCCTGTGGCACAGAACTTCTAAATAGGGGGAGCCCCCCCCGGCCATAGTTGGCACTGGTGATCACCACCTTCCCAGTTCATGGACAACTTAAAAGTGAGAGGGCAACCACCTGGTCCCCCTCCTTGAGCCACTAATGGCTCTGGGGACCACCACACCCCTGAGCCTGCTCCCTATGTCCTGTGGTGCTCGCCTTGGGACATAGTAGTTAACTGTCACTTGGCAGCAGCTGTCACAGCTCCCACTGAGAGAGAGCAAACTGTAAGTCCACTTCCAGTGGACGGGAGCAGGAAAACATCTCCATCTTGTGGGGAGTGGACTTTTCATCTGTTTTCCTGCCCGCTGTTGGGCAGAAAACAGATGAAAGGATTACTCCTGCACACAGGGAGCAGCATTTTTAGCTGGTCCCCGCGTGCAGGAGCAATGCCGGCTCCCACTGAAGACGCGGAGCTGGCTAGGACTGCAGGGGCACTGTGGCACCTCGTGATCTCCAGAAGACAGAGAAAGAGATGGGTTCTTGATGCATCTCCACCAAACAAAGACTTACTTACTACATATAATTGAGAGGAAGTACCCTTGTTTGCTGGAGAATGAACTCTTTGTAGTCATGTTTACTTCTTTACACGAGGATTCATGTAATTGCAGATTTCTGTATGAAGACTCACGAGGAGCAATCACATTGCCAAAATTACAGACACACAAGGTCATTGGAGACATTACCTCAGGATCCTTTACACAGCTGCAGTGTGGAATACACACTATACATGTAGCACTTACTAATTAGGCAGTGGAAAGTACTCCAGTTAGGTGGACGTTTTGCACAAAACTGTGGCCTTTCATTGGCATGTCAGGATGCATTCTGAATCTGATGCTTATTTCACAGAAATTAAACCTCAACGGGAAGCACTTACAAATGTAGACAAAGCTGGTGCCCCAGTTGAAGCTCCGCTTCTATAAAGTACAAATCATCCTAAATTCTTGCTCTTTCTTGCTCTTGGCCAAGCAAACCAAGTGTATTTTCTCTGCAGTTCCACCTTGAAAAATTATCTGAAATCATTGGTGGTGGTGAATGAGTGTTTTTTTACTTGTCATCTCTGGTTGAGAAAAGAGCATGTCAGTCTCTCTTTTAACTACTACAAGTATGGAAATGCACAAAATGACCTTAAAACCCCATTTGTTTTACTAAATGCCCTGTATGCCATGGGGCTGGATGCCTTGGGTTTGGCTGTAGGCCACAGCAGCTGTTCAGAACAAAGCAGAGCAAAAGGGCTCACTGTGGAATCAAACATTATATGCAATGTGTATACCTTGAGAGTTTATACAGGGAAGGACTCCACGTGAAATCATGTAGGTTAGCCTCCCATACTAGGGACACCGGAAAGCTTGTCCAGCTACTCTTTACCAAAGGTTATGACATTTATTTCAACAGTTATGTTCCTTGGCAAAACCATGAGGCACCTACACATTCAAACCCTTGCTGAATTCAAAATTTTGTGTAATTTTCTGAAATATATAGCTTTTCTGGATCACCCATTTGTTTCACAGTGGTTACCACCACAAACTAGCAGTAGGTTTGGAGCATAAAAAATAGAGAAAATAGGCTACTTCCCAGAAAAAAGCCAAACTGTGGTATAAAATTAGGTTTTTGAATTCAGCTCTGCATTTTTCTGAACCCGGGGAGATGGTGACTTTAGTACAGCAAACTGTTCGTGGACGCCATTTTTAGGGACAAAACCAGGCACTTTTATCTGGAGCACTTTTCCCCTGTTTTTCTAAAAAAAAAAAAAATGTTGCTATATTTTGCCAATTTTTTCATCCCTTCCAGGGTAATACACAAATCTTAGATACTGTTAAAATACCCAACAACTTAGAAAAAAAGGATGCAAATTCAGCATGGATACCGTATGTGGAAAATAAGTTATGGCCTCCAAGCGAGAACCACCCAAATAGCCAAAAAAGGGCTCCGCACTAGGGGGTGGAAGGGTCCAGCAGCTAAACGGGTAGGATATTTTCTGTTTCTCTACATTGAAGTTTGATTTTCATTGTGTTGTGTTTTGGACTTTTTAACTATTTTGTTACTTGTGTATGCTTGCACATTTTCCAAGTTAAGCCTGTCTGCTCTGTGCCATAGCTACCATAGATGGAGCTTAGGTTTGTATTACTGAAACCTCTACTGGACCTCACAATGACAGTGACTTTATTACTTGTGTGGACAATTATCCACCCCAGCTAACTATCCACTTTCTCACAAATAATTATTTATCACATCTAACAAGTACAGTACTAGGGGGAGGGATGGAATGAGATGGAATGGGCCACCAAGGATTAAAACATCCTAGTCATGTGTATAATATAGGGGTGTGAGTTACAGTTACCTTAGGGCACAAGTTATAGTTACTTGATATAACCCTAACTATAACAGCTAAATGTTTATGGTTTTGTATTTTCAAAATTTGAGCCTAACTATATCGTCTATCTATCGTCCCTGTAACCTTTGGTTTTTAAAGTGAATATATATATGTATATAAATATACAGCATACATATCTATCTATGTATGCATAGATATAACGCTCTCTCTCTATCTCTCAATTACCTAGTGGGGGTCACCAGTAGGTAATTATATTTAGTACCATTTTCTCCATACATTGAGTTTTTCCAATAACTTTGGCACCCAAGCTCCATGAAATGTTCAAAGCATATACTTTGGTCAGTTCAGCCACGGTCTTGAAAGTTTTGAGGTGATCCATGAAGCAGGGACCAAAATAAAAGTGGAATCCCAAAACACTTTTTCTCCATTCTGTGTCTATTGGGATTTTGTGTTCTTTAGACATGCCTACAGCCGAAACCGCTGAGCGGAATTACACCAAATTTGGCACAAAGCTAGATTCTGTTCCGCAGATTACACATTTGGTGTAAATCTGTTCAGTAGTTTTTCAGATATTGGAGTTTAAAAAATATAGATGTCTAGTGCTGCAGATTCAGATTTGAATATACGGATTCAGATTTGCGGATTCAGGGAAAAAGCAAGGCCATGATTGGCTGGCTGCAACCTGACTGGAAAGTTGCGGCCACCATTTTGTTTGTCGCATCAGCTCAGGGGTTGGAGAAGATGAGTGAAAAACACATATGGGGTCAGGATACAAGTAACCTGGCCCAACAGGAAACACAGAGGGTGCACAAAATCACGGGTGGATCCCCGGATCCGGATCCGGATCCGCGGATCCAGAGAAAAGTTGGAAAAAAATCCCACCCACTGCAGCCAAAGGCCATGCGCAGCTGGTGTTTAAGTGCATGCTTGAGGGTTGGCTGCTGGGCCTGGCCATAGGCACTACTTAAATTTCCATTTGTGTGTGCTAAAAAATCATCGAAATTCACTTAAAAAAACAAAGGTTACAGAGACGTTTTAGTTGCTCACACAAAACCTTAGAAATTCAGCAGTTAGAGTTTCAAGTATCTCTAACTCGCACACTAAGGTAAGTCGCAACCTCGCCATGCACTGCTAATTACCCCAGATATTATAGCACTCATGACAACTTCTATAACATCATTATAAATATAAATTAAACATTAGCAGTCAAATTATTGAAGAAAAACTAACTGTGCATGGTGGGGCTCAAGTTACAGTTACTTCAAATACCTCTAACCATCACTGCTGAATTTCTATGGTTTTGTACGAGTAAATTCAGAACCTAACTAATTTCAGTGACAAAAATAAATAAATATATATATATATATTTATAGCAGAAATTTATGGAGCACCCGCTGGTGGCCATCAGTGTGTGGAGATCTTCCGGTTCCGATTGATTCTACTAAGAATCTGGGGATCATCTTCAACACTGCTTTATCCTTCAAACCACAGGTTAACTCTATCAGTAAAGCCTGTTTTTGGATAGTGAAAACTTTGAGAAAAATATTTCCCTATCTACGGGAGAAGCTTCTAATAATGGTATCTCTTGCTCTAGTCATCTCAAAAACAGATTATTGCAATGCCCTTTTTCTTAATTGTGACAAGCTGTCACTTAGCAAACTTCAATTGATCCAGAATTCAGAAGCTCGTTTAACACTCAATCTCTCTTGTTCCACTTCGGCCAGTGCCACTTTGAGGCAACTACATTGGTTGCCTGTGAAGAAATGTATTGCCTTCAAGACAATGGCCCTCATTGCAACATTGACGGCAAAAGCCATTTACCGCTGTGCAGAAGACCGCCACCACACTGCAGCGGCATTGGAATTCCACCACGGTCATTATGACCCGCTGCTCGGAATCCGCCAAAATTCAGACACCCACACAAGTCCGCCACATCAAACGTCAGTGATAAACTGGTGAAAACAAAACCTCCACCGTCACGCCAACAGAAATACGCCCACACTATCACGACACACAAATCCACGTGGCGGTCATTTAACCGCGGTATTCCATTGGCGGTACACACTGCTGAGTTCAAAATACCCACACATTTACAAAACACTACCACATTGGACAATTTGAAATACACACACCTGATACACATACACACACCACTCCTTCACACCCATTACAATATAAAACACACACCCACATCACCCACAAACCCCTATGACAAAACTACAGAGAGAAGGCCAGAGAGAGACACTACAAACAACTACCAAGCATCCACAGGCACACAATACCATCACCACATAACTTCCACGCACCTCACACAACACACCACTAAATATCACCCCACTTATCACTACACACACCACCCACACATCACCCACACCACCCCATGGCACGGCAAAGGCACCCCAGGTTCTCTGAGGAGGAGCTCAGGGTCATGGTGGAGGAAATTGTCCGGGTAGAGCCACAGCTATTCGGATCACAGGTGCAGCACACCTCCATAGCTAGGAAGATGGAGCTATGGCGAAGAATAGTGGACAGGGTCAACGCAGTGGGATAGCACCCAAGAAACAGGGATGACATCAGGAAGAGGTGGAATGACCTACGGGAGAAGGTGCGTTCCGTGGTCTCAAGACACCACATCGCGGTACAGAGGACTAGCGGCAGACCCCCAACTCCTCCCCCACAACTAACAACATGGGAGGAGCAGGTCTTGGCTATTCTGCATCCTGAGGGCCTCGCAGGAGTAGCTGGAGGAATGGACTCTGGTAAGTCAAATCTTTACTAATACATCCCCCACCCTACTTGCATGCTATCACATACACTCTTAAAGCACAAAACAATCTGGAGTCTGTCTGTGATTTCGAAATAGTGTATTAGCAATTACAGTGACAAAATGCTCTTTCAATTGTAATGTCAACATACCTATGTCACACAGCTCTAGTCCATGAGGAAACAAAGCAGATGTCACACAGTGGGACCCACATCTCTGAAATTGTAAGGGAAAGTGACAACTCAGTGACCATACACTGGGTGAAAACGACAGACAGTAGAGAGGTAGTAGTGTTAAATGCATGTAGTAGGCAGGTTTGTATTCTTACCTGTGTCTCACTGGAAGTATTACAGGATAACCGAGTTCCTGTTGTCGATGTCCTGTTCTTCTGCTTCCTCGTCTTCACTGTCCACAGGCTCCACAGCTGCCACAACACCGCCATCTGGACCATCCTCCTGCAGAAAAGGCACATGTCATCGCAAAGCTAAGTTGCGAAGCATACAGCAGGCCACGATGATCTGGAACACCTTCTTTGGTGAGTAGAATAGGGATCCACCCCTGTCATATGGAGGCACCTGAACCTCACCTTCAGGAGGCCGAAGGTCCGCTCTATAATCCTCCGAGTCTGCCCATGTGCCTCATTGTAGCGTTCCTCTGCCCTTGTCCTGGGATTCCTCACTGGGGTCAGTAGCCATGACAGGTTGGGGTAACCAGAGTGACTTGCAAATGGCGAGGGCAAATGTTAGACACACACTAACCTGTAGGGATATCCCCAGATCCAGACAACCATTCCCATTGACTTGCTTCCAGGTGCTCACCTAATAGCCACACACGGTGTCTCTGGAGTTGACCCATCACATAAGGGATGCTGCTATTCCGCAGGATGTAAGTGTCATGCACTGAGCCAGGGAATTTGGCGTTCACATGGGAGCTGTACTGGTCTGCCAAACACACCATCTGCACATTCATGGAATGATAACTCTTCCGGTTTCTGTACACCTGTTCACTCCTGCGGGGGGTACCAAAGCCACATGTGTCCCATCAATGGCACCTATGATGTTGGGGTTATGTCCCAGGGCATAGAAGTCACCTTTCACTGTAGGCAAATCCTCCACCTGGGGGAAAATGATGTAGCTCTGCATGTGTTTCAGCAGGGCAGACAACACTCTGGACAACACGTTGGAAACCATAGGCTGAGACATCCCTGATGCTATGGCCACTGTTGTTTGAAATGACCCACTTGCAAGGAAATGGAGTACTGATAGCACCTGCACTAGAGGGGGGATTCCTGTGGGATGGCGGATAGCTGACATCAGGTCTGGCTCCAGCTGGGCACACAGTTCCAGGATTGTGTCACGATCAAGCCTGTAGGTGATGATCACATGTCTTTCCTCCATTGTCGACAGTTCCACTAGCGGTCTGTACAGCGGAGGATGCCGCCATCTCCTCACATGTCCCAGCGGACAGTGCCTATGAAGGAAAATAGCGAGCACAGAGTCAACCAACTCAGAGGTACGTACTCACAACTTACACAGAACACAAATCATAATCCGAAATTTGGCCTGTATGAGTGTTGAGGCAAGGCCTATGTGTGATGCAGTTCAAAATTAAACCATGTGGGCCCCTGAAATGGCGGCTGCCTGACCTGTAAAGTGGGACAATGGGATGTAAGGTAACTGCGCTGGCGTTGTACACCGTCGCGGTCGAAGACCGCGGCGCAATTCTGCATTGGTTAACATTGGACCCTATGGGTCCCAGGAGCCAATGACGATGTACGCCGGCGGTGACGATACGCACCGCCGTGGACATGACCGCCATTTTCTATCTGTTCAATCACTCAATACCTGATCTTCGACAGGAGAGGACCTTCACTGCAAGTGCTGCTGTGACCGCGTTCTGGAAGAAACAATGGCTTGTGCGTCTGGGGAAAGGGCCCCTGCCTTCAGATCGGAGAAGTTGGAGAAACTTGTGGATGGGGTCCTCCCCCAGTACACGCTACTCTACGGTCCTCCAGACAAACAGGTAAGTACACTGGGAGCATGCTGTATGGGCTATGCCTGTGTGGAGTGGCTTGGATGAAAGATGGGGGGAGATTGAGGCGTGCATGAAACGACTGTGAGTGCATGTGCCACATGGCAAGGTTAGGGATGTGAGCTAATGACTGTGACGGTGCAGTTGGTAATAACTTTTCTTTTTCCCCTGTACAATTCATGTAGGTCAGCGCCCACCAGAAGAAGGATATTTGGCGTGCCATCGCCAAGGATATCCACACCCTGGGGGTCTACCACAGACGGAGCACCCACTGCCGTAAGAGATGGGAGGACATTCGCCGCTGGAGAAAGAAGACGGTGGAGGCCCAGCTGGGGATGGCCTCCCAACGTGGGAGGGGTGCCCGTCGCACCATGACCCCCCTGATGTTCAGGATCCTGGCGGTGGCGTACCCGGAGTTGGATGAGCGCTTGAGGGCATCACAGCAGCCACAAGGGGGTGAGTACACTCTCATTCTGCTGATTTTGCGCGCAGTGGAGGTGTCTGGGTGGGGGAGGTTGGCTGTGGGTTTCCCGAGGCAGGGCGAGTGTGCTAGTTAGGTCCCCTTCTTCTGGCAGACCCTGTGGCACCCCACACCACCTGTGTACAGTGCCAAGCACACCTAGTCAGGCTCCTGTGACATCCATGTGGGCAGATGTCGGCCATAGCCTTGTAGGCCATGTCCCAGGGATTGAACAGTGGACCCCAAGTGCACTGTGTCTGTTGTGTCCGTCAACGTTAGTGGTATTGCATGCACTGAACATATCTTGCTTCTGTCCCCCCCCCCTTTTGTGGTGTCCCTGTTCTTGTGTGCATTAGCATCATCAGGTGGAGGAGCAGTGGCACCGGAGCAGGAGGGAGCTGCATCCCACATGGCCCTGGAGGGCAACACTACGGACTCGGAATTCACCAGTGGGACGGAGGGCGAGGGGAGCTCCACGGCGGGGACAGGAGCTGACCAGTGATACGGACTCATCCTCTGATGGGAGCTCCCTTGTGGTGGCAGCCACATCTGTGCCCCCGCATCTACAGGTACAGCCGCCACCCCCCCAAGAGCACCGCCCTCCCAGCTGCCCCTCAGCCTTTGCCCCGTGCCCGCTCACCCAGGAGGGTGGGCATCACCTTCGCCCCAGGCACCTCAGGCCCTGCCCCAGTCACCCCTGCTGCCCTTAGTGAGGAGGCCATTGACCTCCTCAGGTCCCTCACTGTTGGGCAGTCTACCATTTTGAATGCCATCCATGGTGTAGAATGGCAGTTGCAACAAAAAATGCATTCCTGGAGGGCATTCATTCTGGTCAGGCAGCCCTTCAGCGAGCTTTTCAGACTCTGGCCTCACACTGATGGCAGCTATTGTCCCTGTCTCTAGCCTCCCCACTCCAACTTCCTCCACCCAGACCCAATCCCCTCGACCTCAGCCTATCCCAAGCATACCTTCAGACCAGCATGCACACACGTCAACACACAAGGGAAGCTCAGGCAAACATAAGCACCACACATTCCACAGGCACTCACGCAAGCATCACACACATGCAGACACACCAACATCTACTGCCTCCACTGTGTCCCCCTCCTCCTCGTCTCCCTACTCCCTCCCAGTCTCGTCTCCACTCACACCTGCATGCACTACATCTACGGCCACTACTTCCATCACCAGCACACACACCAGCACACCCCGCTCACGTGCAGTCACCACCCCCACTACCATTCACACGTTTAGCTACCCGTCCCAGTGTTCCCAAGAAACTTTTCCTGTCCACCCTTGACCTCTTTCCCTCACCTCCCCCACCCCATCAGTCTCCTGGTGCCCGACTCTCCAGGTCCCAACCTAGCACCTCAGCCACAACATCACCGGGACCAGTGGTGCCTGTAGTCACCGGAATCTGGAGTGCACCGGGCAGCAGGGAAGCCAGTGTGGCACGGGCCCACATTACGGACAGTTCCCCACCTGTCAAGCATCAAAAGTTAACCAGTGCCCGGCGGGAGAGGGGGAAGACTTCAGCCACCAAAGCCGCTCCCATGGGTACAGGTGGGAGTGTGGAGTCAGCTGCAACACCTTCCAAGGTGGGGAAGGGGGGGAAGAAACCCAGCAAGTCTGGGAAGAGCAGCTCAGCGGAGAAGACCTCCATCATCCCGCCTGCCCAGGAGGCCACCGCCATCATCCCCGCTGCTCATGAGGCCACCGCCATCATCCCCGCTGCCCAGGAGGCCACCGCCAGCACCAGCCCTGCTGCCCAGGAGGCCACCGCCATCATCCCTGCTGCCCAGGAGGTCAGAGCCAGCATCGGCCCTGCTGCCCTGGAGGCCACCGCCAGCACCATCCCAGCTGCCCAGGACAGGACAGCCAGCACCAGCCCAGCTGCCCAGGACAGGACCTCCAGCACCAGCCCAGCTGCCCATGACAGGACCGCCAGCACCAGCCCAACTGCCCAGGACAGAACCGCCAGCAGCAGCCCCGCTGGACCATAAAGGACCACCAGCAGCAGCCACGCTGGACCATAAGGGACCGCCAGCACCAGCCCTGCTGGGCCATAAAGGACCACCAGCACCAGCCCCGCTGGGCCAGAAAGGACCGCTAGCAGCTGAGTCACTGCCAAAGACCCCGTCGCCACAAGCACCGCTGAACAGGACACTGCCACCACAAGCACTGCTGCCAAGGACACCGCCGCCACAAGCACCGCTGAACAGGACACTGCCACCACAAGCACCACTGCCAAGGACACCGCCTCAACACGCACCGCTGGCCCATGTGCGCCAAGGGCACTGTCGCTACTGAGTCTGTCACGAGAAGGGTGAAGCACTCTCGACACAAGGCCCCCTCCAGAACCAGTGGAGATTCACATCCACTACCTCAGTCCTTGGCAGGATGAAGCACTCTGACCACAAGGCCCCCTCTAGAACCAGCGGAGATTCACATCCACTATCTCAGTCCTTGGCAGGATGAAGCACTCTGGGCACAAGGCCCCCTCCAGAACCAGTGGAGTAAGGCAGCCACTACCTCAGTCCTTGGCAGGATGAAGCACTCTGGGCACAAGGCCCCCTCCAGAACCAGTGGAGACTGTTATCCTCTTGAAAAACTGTGGCTTTGCACTCCCCAGGATGGAACAGAGGGACACCCACCCACTGTAGAGACTTGAGAGACTGTGGCTTTGCACTCCCCAGGATGGAAGAGTGGGCAACCCACCCACTGTAGAGACTTGAGAGACTGTGGCTTTGCACTCCCCAGGATTGAACAGTGGGCATGTGGCCCCCTCATGGATTTGGCATCGTGCACTCAACCGGCTGAGGTGCCCCCCCCTTTCCCTTCCCCCTGAGGTGCCTGTTTTATTGCTATCTGATGCCCCTGCAGTGTTCTCTCCATCATGTTCGGGGATTGAGTGTGGGCCTCGCCCATGCCGTGTGGGCCCAGTGTTCCACGGACTTCAATGGAGCACTACCTGGACTACTATTCTTGGTGCATATATTTGTTTATAGTGTATATATATTTTTGCGTACTGGATTTTAATATATTACAATGGTTACACTCATTTCCTTTTGTCTTTGCATTCTTCCGGGGGGATTTAGGGGGTGTAACTGTAATATATCATGCTGTATTAGTGTGTGTGTTGTAGTGGGTGAGGGTGGGGGTGGGGGTGTTGCGTGTGTGTGTCCCTGTTTGTTCCCTCCCCCTCCCCTGTGTCGTAGGTGCAGTACTCACCGTGGTCTTCGCCGTGGGCATTCGTGCTCCTGGTAGAGGAGCAAGAAGATAAGTGCTGGCAGGATCTGGAGCTCGGGTTCCATGGCGTCCGGATTCCTCGTGGGGTGTGTAGAGGTGAGTTTTTTCCCTTCGAAGTCCTGTTTCCGCTGTGTTTTTGTTTGCGGTGAATCTGCCCCGGAAAAGGTGGCGGATTGGTAGGTTGTGATACTGTGGGCGGTACATTGTGCTCCGCCTGTCTGTTGCCGGTGACCACCATGCTGTTTGTTTGTACCGCCGTGGTGGTCGGAGTGTTAAAGTGGCTGTCTATGTTGGCGGTTTCCGCCACGGTCGTGATTCCATTTCTTTTTCCGCCGGCCTGTTGGTGGTCTTACCGCTGCTTTAACACCGACCGCCAGGGTTGTAATGACCACCAATGTGTTTAACACATAAAGCTCTATATACCAGCAGCCCAGATCTTGTGAATTCGGGGCTTTGCTAGTATATCCTTAGCCGCCAGTTCAGATCTGCTGACTCCAGTTTGGCCTTCATACCACATACTCGAAAGGCCAGATGGGGTGATAAGGCATTTACAGTGGCTGCAGCTAAATATTGGAATATGCTCCCTCCTATGTTGAGGAAAGAACACGATCTCCTGGCCTTCAGAAAGAAGCTAAAGACATGGCTTTTTCCACAGTAGTTTTGGTCTCATCTCTTCTTTTGCCTTGTCCATTTGGCCCACTTACTGTTGTTCCTAGCGCTTCAATGCTTATGCCAGAATGCGCTTTATAAATGCTAAATACATACATAAATACATACATACCCCACACTCACATATATGCATATATATATATACATATTTGTGTCTGTGTGTATATGTATACTTTATATATATATATATATATATATATATATATATATATATATATATATATATAATTTATATATATAATTTTCCAATTGGTGCTGCACAATATTATGTCAATTTTCTCTGTCCAACATGTGAGGAAACTCAAAAAATTGTAAAGAAGCCCTGCCACATCTACCCAGATGTCATATTTGATCCACTGGCCTCCTCATTTGGCAAAAATTATTGTACTGATGAATGGGCTTCCTACTTAGGCCCTGATTATGAGTTAGGCATAGTGGTAATCAAACTTAAGCAAGGGTAAATACTTTAACCCCTTCGGTGCCTGGGACGTAACGTATACGTCCTGGGCAGCACCACTCGGGTGCCCAGGACATAACCGTTACGTCCTGCACCAGGCCCATGAGGGGAGCACTAGCACTCTCCACATGGGCCTAGGGGCAGGGATGGAAGGGGAATTGCTTCCCCTTCCACCCCTGACCCCCCAGTGACGTCTGATGCCGTCAGGGTGCGATTGCATGCTGACCTCATCAGAGGTCGCCTCCAATTGCTCTGGAAGCTCAGCTTCCAGTGCGACTGAAGAGAAACAGATTAGTTTCTCCTCTGTATGGGGGTAGGGGTGGTCAGAGAAGCATGAAAAGGAAAGGCTTTTCCTTTTTATGTCTCTCGGAGCATTCCTGCAGCTCAATCGCATAGCGATCGGGTTGCAGGAAGGGCACTAGACACCAGGGATTGTTGTTTTGTTTGTTTACTTGATGCAAGGGTCGCTCCCCAGGGGACAGTTTATTATTAGGCCTTTTCTGCCCCCTGCTGGAGCAGATCGGCCTAATTTAATTAGGTCTATATGCCCCCGGGGGGACAGAAGCCACTACATGCCAGGGATAATTGTATCTTTTTTTTTTTTTTACATGGGGCGCGACCCCTTAGGCAAGGGTCGCTGACCTGGTGGGGGCAAATAGATTTTAGGCCATTTCAGCCCCCTTGGCAGATAGGCCTATTTTTATTAGGCCAATCTGCCCCTTGGGGGCCTAAACCACTAGACACAAGGGATTATTTTTTTGCAACAATTTCATAAAAAGGAGAGTGACCCCTTAGGCAAGTGTTCCTCCCCTGGGGGAAATTTTGTATTAGGCCATTTCTGCCTACCTTTGGGGAAGCCCAGCCTATTTTATCTTAGGCGTAGACACCAGGGATTTTTTTTTGCACCAATTGCATGCAAGGGGAGTGACCCCCTTAGGCAAGGGTCGCGTTCCTGGGGGCAAATTTATTATTGGCCATTTCTGCCATTTCTGGGAGCAGATCTGTCTATTTTAATTAGGCCGATCTGCCCCCAAGGGGAGCAGACACTCCTAGGCACCAGGGATTTTTTTTAAACACATTTTTACAGATGGGGGGGGGGGGGCTTTGGCAAGGGTCGCTCCCCAGGGGTCAATTTTATTTTAGGCCATTTCTGCCCACCTTGGGGGCAGATCAACCTATTTTTCTTAGGATAATCTGCCGCCAAGGGGGGCAGAAACCACAAGACATCAGGGATTTGGTTTTTGCGCCAATTTCAAGCAAGGGGAGCAACCCTTTAGGCAAGGGTCCCTCCCCTGGGAGCAAATTTATTTTAGGCCATTCTCCCCCTTATTTTAATGGGCAGAAATCCCATCAGGAACCAG
This sequence comes from Pleurodeles waltl, assembly GCF_031143425.1. NCBI lineage: Eukaryota > Metazoa > Chordata > Amphibia > Caudata > Salamandridae > Pleurodeles > Pleurodeles waltl. Next base: position 838,713,270 of record NC_090437.1, read on the forward strand.
GGACTATTTTTTCCCCCCTCAATTTCGACATGGTTTTGGCTTTTCCCTGTCACAGGCACTTGGCCCACCTACACAAATGAGGAATTACTTTTTTTTCGGGAGACTGAGGGAAACAGTTGGGTGGTAGGAAATTTGTGCCGATGCGGTGATCCCACACAGAAATGTGGGAAAAATTAGATTTTTTAGCTACACAAGTCACACCTCCCTGGACTCCCTCAGGTGTCTAGTTTTCAGAAATGTCAGGGTTTGGTAGGTTTCCCTAGATGGCTGCTAAGCCCAGGACCAAAAATGTATAATTTTGATGTGTCCGTGCAGTGTTTTGAGGCATTTCCTGTCGCAGGCACTAGGCCTACCCATACCATTGAGCATTTTTATTGGGAGACAAGGAGGAATGCTGGGTGATAGGAAGTATGTGGCTCCCCTCAGATTCCAGAACTTTACAGCACCAAAATATAAGGAAAAAGTGTGTGTTTTTGTCAAATTTGAGGTTTGCTAAGGATTCTGGGTACCAAAACCTGGTGAGAGTGCCACAAGTTTCCCCATCCTGGGTTTCCCTAGGTGTCTAGTTTTCAGAAATATCCAGGTTTGCTAGGTTTTACTAGGTGCCGGATGAGCTAGAGGCTAAAATCCACAGCTAGGCACTTTACAAAAAACAGGTCAGTTTTCTTGGGGAAAATGTGATGTGTCCATGTTGTGTTTTGGGGCGTTTCCTGTGCGGGCACTAGGCCTACCCACACAAGTGAGGTACCATTTTTATTGGGAGACTTGGGGGAATGCTGGGTGGAAGGAAATTTGGAGCTAAGCTGAGATTCCAGAACTTTCTCTCACCAAAATGTGATGAAAAAGAGTTTTTTTGCCAACTTTTGAGGTTTGTAAAGAATTCAGGTAACAGCACCTGGTGGGAGCCCCACAAGTTACCCCATCCTAGATTCCAATAGGTGTTTAATTTTCAAAAATGCACAGGTTTCATAGGTTTCCCTAGTTGCCAGCTCAGCTAGAGACCAAAATCCACAGCTAGACACTTTCTAAAAAACATTTCAGTTGTCAATGTAAAAATGTGATGTGTCCACGTTGCGTTTTGGGGTGTTTCCAGTCACGGGCACTAGGCCTACCCACACCAATGAGGTACCATTTTTATTGGGAGACTTATGGAAATGCTGGGTGGAGGGAAATTTTCCACTCCTCTCAGATTCCAGAACTTTCTATCACCAAAATGTGAGGAAAAGGTGTTTTTTTGCCACATTTTGAGGTTTGCAAAGGATTCTGGGCAACATAACTTGGGGAGAGCCCCACAAGTTTCCCCATTCTGGATTCCCCTAAGTGTCTAGTTTTTAAAAATGCACAGGCTTTGTAGGTTTCCCTAGGTGCTGGCTGATACAAATATTATACAAATATGAATACAAATATTCATAGTGAAGGTCATTATAGGGAATGCTAAGTTGGGAGGTATTTGGGAAAAGGGTATCCGGCGCAAAGAAATACAAATCATCTAGGTGTCTCATGTGCTTTTCCTATGGGAGTACCTGGGAGATGGATAATATGAAATGGTTGATGTCTAGGATTTTGATCACTCTGGTCAACATGATTCTGCCTAGTGGCCACAGGGGAGGTTCATGTCATTTGTGTGGACCAGGATCCCTGTATTAAGCAACATTGTATGCCATACATTCAAAACGACAACTCACATTCACAGATTGTGCGTATTGGAGTTATTCAAATATACTTGTGATTTGCAATTGTTGTATGGAACCCTGCTAAGCATCTGAGCAAGATTGCATAGAGAGACTCATGGGGAGACATGCAGATGACTATAAAGAAAACACGTTTATGATTAGGTGCGGAGCTGAGCTCTCCCTTTGAGAAATGTTTCACTACAAGGGATCCCTAACCGTGTACCCAACTCCTCTGCCATCCCCCCTCCCGAAAGCCTCCCCAGCCCTCTAGGCAGCAACAAACTGTATATCATATAGTGTATCACCAACAGGGACACTTCCTTGGGACACTATACTTTTTTCAAACTGGGATAGTTTTTTCTTTAAGTACATTATTACATACCATCTGAGAGCAATGTGCTGCTGTCTTTGAGAACCTGGCTGTTTCGTTTGCTTTTACTCGTCTTATGTTTTTCAAAAATAAAGAACTGTTAATGAATAGGAACGATATTTTATACATTGATGCTTTGAGTTAAAATCATTCCATCAACATGTGGTACGTGAGTAAAGACCAGTTTATGTGCCAATGTAACATGTCAATCGCCACGGAACACAAACTGACCTAGACGAGATGAATAATCAAAGCTGTGAGACCAAGGGGCATATTTAAGAGCCCCTAATGCAACCGGAGTGTCACCTTTAGTGACGCTTAGGTGGTGCTATGCACTGCACCGTTTTTACAAGGTGGCGTTAAGCGGTCCCTTCACACTTTGCGTGAAAGAGGCGTCCAATGGATGTTGCTGTGAGCGTGCCACAGCAACACCCATTGCATTTTGACGCTGCCCCAGATTTACGGGTGTTCGTAAACCTGAGGCAGTGCCAAAATCTAATGCCACTGCAGGGGTGGCATTAGTATGGTGCAACGAGGAGAAATGCTTTCATTACTAATTTTTTGCTCTTTCAATTTGTGTGCTCAAAGAGCAAATCTTCATTCAAGATTGTTTTTGTGCAGGAAAGTGTTCCTTCCTGCACAGAAACAATCTCCCCCTCAACACAGCCATCCTTGCACTAAGGTGCAAGGGTAGTTGCGTTGGCACACAGGAGCATATTTAGCGCTGGCGCAGGGAGAAATACAGGGGTGCGCCTTATACTAGTAGGTACGGCACATCCAAGCTTTTTGAAAATGACGATACGCGACGCTGTCAAATTTGGCGCAGTGATATGCACCTTCTTTTTCTCTTAAATCTAGCCCCAAGAACCCTAGAGAAGAATAGTTAAGGCGCTGTTAAAGGTTTGGGGACCTTATTGCAAAACCTATTTCATTAGCTCTCCTCCTAAAACTACTCCGCTTATGAAATGTAAATTTCATCAGTCCCTCCCTTGTTTCTTTCACCATCAGTCATAACTATATTCGCTCCTAGTGGTCGTGCAATATAGTTAATTATTACATAGAAAGATAGCTGCATTGTGAAGTCGACTTAAGGATAAGGTTGGATCATTTTATTACCAGAAAGTGCTTACAATATACCCTACAGAGCATACCATTCTCAAACTGTACAGGCATACTTCTGCTTACAATCTGTTCTGAAAACTGCAAAACTCTGTAGCTAAACTCCACAGTTGTAAAATGACAGTAACCTACTCCCTCTTACTTCAGGTAATTGAACCAGTTATCACAGTGAACTAAAATTGTACTTTTGTAATTTTCACACCTTTAGAAAGAATTTCGTCCTTAAAGCTCCTCTAATGATTTCTAATGTAGAGCCTGACTCTTAATGCCTTTGTCTTAATACATTGAAAGAACGTATGTAATTAATATTCTATTCCGACATCTAATTTGTCTTCTTTAAATTGCGCTCTGATAAGATCAACGAACTGAAGAGACATTGACAGCATGTACCTATTTGTAATGAGAACCAGCTCTACCTTTGTTCATGTTATTATGTACTGTTCTACGAAATAACTGAAATGCATCACAGAGGTTGGAGTAGCTCTTGAACTAGCATTACACTAAATTCTGACCAGATTATTTTGTGAGCCATGAGCAGCTTTCTACAATGAAAATGTTATTCATTAAATCATAATCATTCCTCTACATTAAAGTACTTTAATGTTTTTTTGGTTTGTTTAACTTTCCTGTAGCTTTGCTAACTTGATTCAGAGGTGGTCTTCCTCCATAAAACTTTATGGAGTGATGAATATAGGCAACCATTTATCCTTTTGCTTCTTGTTACAGTGCCTGAGTTTTCCCATCTTTTGTTTACTGATTTAGTGGATGGGTCTCAACATTGTTTGAACCGTACAGGCCTACTGAAAACATCGTTAATTCAAATAGTTCCTATAAAAGATCACTGACTTACAAGCAGCCCCAGGAATTGTGCATTCACCGATCCTCTTATACCACACACAATAATTTTCTGAAGAATCACAAAGGCTTACTTGACTCTGTGCATGTTAAAACTCCAGAATATATACCTAGAAATGCTCAACTATGTAACACTAACACGAAAAACGAAAGTCCGCAAGGATCCTTTTTCCATTGCCATACACCAGAGGATTGGATTGTATAACACCTGATGCGCAGAACAATTCTCGAGACTCACCTCTACAGAACCAATTAAAGCACTCACACCCGTTCAATAACAAGCATAAAAATACATATACAAATGAAAACACCTTTTAATAAGTTGGTGATAAAAGTAGTATAAGGGGATACCTTCCATCAAACTTTTGACAGGTGCCCCTCCCCGTGATGACGTAGGCAATGACGTAGGTAATGACGTGGGTGCCCCCGCCCCGCACTGACATAGGTGTAGGTGAGGCACGTGGTTTGTGACATCAGGGGGTCACGTGTTAGTCATGTGCCAGGGTTCTAGCCCCTACGTCTAGGTCTATGGGCTGTGTAAAATGAGGCCCTGCTGGTGTGCAACCTGTTTCATGGCCTAAGAGGAGAGGTCTGGACAGGTCAGACTTTCAGGACCAAGTGGCTTTTGGGGGGCCTCCTCACAGGGCGGAGCATTGGGATTGTAAGGCCAAACCTCCACACTGCTGGCTAATCCATAAAGAGGGGCTGGGCAAATGCTGCAAGGATCGTGACATGTGGTTAGAGTTACGTTTTACCCCATCAAGGTTTCTGAGCCGTCTAGGAGAGCATGTGACCGCCATGTGTTGTGGAGAAGTACGCCCTTTTGAACCATTGAATAAATATAAGAATTCGGCTAGAGCAGCATGCCAAACCGTGAACCATTGTTGAAATAGGTTGGCAAGGCAATATGAAAAGATACAATCCGCTCACCAGAAAAGCCGCCTCCTCAGGGGCCCAGAACACTATCAACAGATACTATTGGACCCTAACACCTCTGGTGTTGGATGAGAATGCACAGCAGGCTGCCCCTAAAGATGGCGGTTCCGACGTTACCGGTTTTCAAGAGGAACTTTGCCAGCAGCTTGAAAAGCTCAGCTTCAAGGATTTGCTGCAACTGATGTCCCCTATTAAGGTTGACACCAGCTGCAGCGAAGCCTCGAAAGACGAATTGAATGATGCAATCTTCATCGACACTGAAGATGATGAAGAAGGTATAGCACCCCCAAATTCACCGGTCTATGAAGACATGGGCTTTCAGGAGCACCCTGATCCAGAGGCAGTCGTCATACAGCCGGCAGGTGTAAACACCGAAGCCACTCATATACCAATGGACCTATGCGACTCGCAAGATTTCAGAGCGGCCGCTGAGTGTAGCAAAAATGCTGAGGTTAGTAAAAACTAAATAGAAAAATATTGGGTACACACTGACATCATACTTTTAACTAACAGTTTGTCTTTTGTTTTCTGTTTGAACCGTAGAAAACAACTGCAAAAAGAGATGCTCTTGAGGGTCTACGCCAAAGGTTAACAACGTAACTTTTTACTGCTTATGCTGTACCAGACAATCTGAAAGTATTACAAGCCAGAACAAAGAGCATCGTAACAAATGTGTTCGCACCTACAATAGCATCGATTTTGAAAAGGAAACTCCAGGCGTACCCTGTGATGCCAAAGGGCCTGTTAAAGGTTTTGCCGCAGCAGTTATGAACACATGTGTTAATCAATCAATCAATCAATCAATCAATCACATTTATAAAGCGCGCTACTCACCCGTAAGGGTCTCAAGGCGCTGGGGGGGGAGGGAGGGGTCAGTGCTCGAAGAGCCAGGTCTTGAGCTGCCTTCTGAAGGAGAGGTGGTCCTCTATGGCGTGAAGATGGCTGGGAAGAGAGTTCCAGGTCTTCGCTGCCAGGAAAGAAAAGGATCTTCCTCCGGCGGTGGCTTTGCGGATGCGGGGTACGGCTGCCAGGGCTTGTCCGGTCGAGCGTAGGGTGCGCGGAGGAGTGTAGAAGGAGACGCAGTGGTTGATGAGTTTTGGTCCGAGGTTGTGCAGGGCTTTGTGTGTGTGGGTGAGGAGTCTGAAGGTGATCCTCTTGTTGACTGGTAGCCAGTGAAGTTTCTTCAGGTGTCCGGAGATGTGGTGGTGGCGGGGTATGTTCAGGATGAGTCGTGCGGCAGCGTTCTGGATTCGTTGAAGTTTCCTCTGCAGCTTGATGGTGATGCCGGCGTACAGAGCGTTCCCATAGTCCAAGCAACTGGTGACGAGGGCGTGGGTGACGGTCTTCCTGGTGTCGGTGGGGATCCAGCGGAAGATCTTGCGGAGCATGCGGAGGGTGTTGAAGCATGCCGAGGTCACCGAGTTGACCTGTCTGGTCATGGAGAGGGAAGAGTCCAGGATGAAGCCGAGGTTGCGTGCGTGGTCGGTGGGTTGGGGAGTGCTGCCTAGGGTGGGAGGCCACCAGGAGTCGTCCCAGGCGGTTGGTGTAGGGCCGAGGATGAGGACCTCCGTCTTCTCTGTATTCAGTTTAAGCCGGCTGTCTGTCATCCAGTTCGCTACTTCCTTCATGCCTTCGTGTAGTCTGGCTCTTGCTGAGGTGGGGTTGTTGGTGAGGGATAAGATGAGCTGGGTGTCGTCGGCGTAGGATATGAGGTTGAGTCCGTGTTTTCGTCCGTTGTTCGCCGGGGGGTCATGTAGATGTTGAAGAGGGTGGGGCTGAGGGAGGATCCTTGGGGGACGCCGCAGATGATCTCCGTGGCTGTGGATCTGAAGGGGGGGAGGCGGACTCTCTGAGTTCTTCCGGAGAGGAAAGAGATGATCCATTCCAGGGCCTTGCCTCTGATGCCGGCGTTGCTGAGGCGGCGTATCAGGGTACGGTGGCATACCGTGTCGAAGGCTGCAGAGAGGTCCAGGAGGATGAGGGCCACAGTTTCTCCTTTGTCGGTCAGGGATCTGATGTCGTCCGTGGCTGCAATGAGGGCGGTCTCGGTGCTGTGATTAGCTCTGAAGCCGAACTGTGAGGGTTCGAGAGAGTCGTTGGTTTCCAGGGCGGTGGTGAGTTGAGCGTTGACGATTTTCTCAATCACTTTGGCGGGGAACGGTAGGAGCGAGATGGGCCGGAAGTTTTTGAGTTCGGTGGGGTCTGCTGTTGTTTTTTTTAGGACGGCGTGGATTTCGGCGTGTTTCCAGTTCTCCGGGAAGGTGGCGGTGGTAAAGGACGCGTTGATGACGTCTCTGAGGTGGGGTGCGATGATGTTGTCGGCTTTGTTGAAGATGTGGTGCGGGCAGGGGTCGGATGGTGATCCTGAGTGGATGGAGTTCATGATGCGGGTGGTTTCCTCGTGGTGGTTGGGTTCCAGGTGAGGATGGTGGTGTTGTCGGTGGCGGGTTCCAGTGGTGGGTTCGTGTTGGTAGTGGTGAAGCTGTTGTAGATGTCGGTGATCTTGTGGTGGAAGAAGGCTGCGAGGGAGTCGCAGAGGTCCTGTGAGGGAGGGATGGAGTTGTTTTCTGCGTCGGGGTTGGAGAGTTCTTTGACGATGCCAAATAGTTACTTGCTGTTGTGGGCGTTGTTGTCTAGTCTGTTCTGGAAGGCTGATTTTCGTGCGGCGCGGAGGCGTTGGTGGTGTTGGCGGGTGGCGTTCTTGAGAGCAGACATGTTCTCTTCGGTCTGGTTGAGGCGCCAAGTCTTCTCGAGGGTGCGGCATTCTTTTTTGGAGTCCTTGAGTTCGGGGGTAAACCAGGAGTTTTTCTTGTGGTTGTTGGTGTTTGCTTGGGTCTTCAGGGGGGCCCGGAGGATGGCGCAGTCGGAGATCCAGCTCGTGAGGTTGTTGGCGGCTTTGTTGGGGTCTGTGGTGCTGGTGGGTTGGTTCTGGGAGAGGGTCGATGTGAGTTGTTCCGTGGTGATTCGATTCCATTGTCTTCTTGGTGGTTGCTGGTGTGGTGGCGCATGGTGGTCTTCTTGAAGCTGAAGTGGACACAGCTGTGGTCCGACCAGGCGAGGACGTTGGTGTGGCTGAAAGAGATGTGTTTGCTGGAGGAGAAGATGGGGTCGAGCGTGTGTCCGGCGTAGTGTGTGGGGGTGTTGACTAGCTGTTTCAGTCCCAGGTTAGCGAGGTTGTCCAGTAAGGCGGTGGTGTTGTTGTCGGTGTGGTTCTCCAGGTGGAAGTTGAGGTCCCCTAGGAGGACGTAGTCGGTGGACGGGAGTGCGTGTGGGCTGACAAAGTCTGCGATGTCTTCGCTGAACTTAGTGCGTGGTCCTGGTGGTCTGTACATGAGGGTGCCTCTGAGGGTGGTCTTGGGGTCGCTGTGGATTGCGAAGTGGAGGTGTTCGGCGTCGGGGAGTGAGTCGTCGACGTGGGTCGAGATGCCGATGGAGTTTTTGTGTGCGATGGTGATGCCTCCTCCGGTGCGGTTGGTGCGGTCTTTCCGGATGATTTTGTAGCCGTCGGGGATGGCTATGGCGATGTCGGGTGCCGAGGAGGGGTTCATCCAGGTCTCGGTGAGGAAGGCGATGTCCGGGTTTGTTGAGCCGATGAGGTTCCACAGTTCGGTGGCGTGCCTGTGGACGGATCGGGTGTTGATCAGGATGCAGTCGAGGTTGTTTCCATGGGAGTCGTTCTTGATGGGTGCGATGTGTGTTCGTGGGCAGGTGAAGCGGCAGTTGCGGCAGGTGAAGGATCCGTGGGTCTGCTTCGGGGTGGCGCGGTAGCAGCCCGGCGTGCGGCCGGGGTTGAGGGCGGTGAGGGTGGTGGTGTCGTAGGTCAGGCGGTGGTGGAGGGTGGGGTGGGGGTCGTGGGGACCAGGGGTTCGGGCGCTGGTCGCGGTCCAGACGCAGACAGGTGCAGACGGGCTTGCCTTAGGCACGCCTTCGGCACGCCAGTGGCGCGGCCGCCATTTAAGGGGTAGCCGGGGAGGCGGGGTCAGCTGGGAGGCGGGAGGCGGGCGGGTAGGGAAAAAAAGCGGGAAAAAAAGCGGCGGGAGGTCTTGAGAACGATGAGGAGGCCTGAAAAACGAAAAGTACCTCAAAAAGGTACGAAAAAGAGGAGAAAAACTGCGGAAGGACGAGGGGGACGGCGGGGGCACTCAGGCGAGCAGACACTCGGGAGACACGGAGTAAAGGGGAGCGCGATCACACACAGGCAGCAATCGGGGACAGACACTCGGGAAACAAGGAGAGAAGGGGAGCGCGATCACACACAGACAGGCACTCGGGAAGCAAGGATCACACACAGGCAGACAGCGAGGGGGAAGGCACGCAGGATCTGGTGGCGCTGTGAGGACAGGGGAGCGACCTACCCTGGGGTCAGGGGTCGCTACCACTGCCTCGCAGCGGCCACCATTTAAGGGGTAGCCGGGGAGGCGGGGTCAGCTGGGAGGCGGGAGGCGGGCGGGTAGGGAAAAAAAGCGGGAAAAGAAGCGGCGGGAGGTCTTGAGAACGGCGAGGAGGCCTGAAAAACGAAAAGTACCTAAAAAAGGTACGAAAAAGAGGAGAAAAACGGCGGAAGGACGAGGGGGACGGCGGGGGCACTCAGGCGAGCAGACACTCGGGAGACACGGAGTAAAGGGGAGGGCGATCACACACAGGCAGCAATCGGGGACAGACACTCGGGAAACAAGGAGAGAAGGGGAGCACGATCACACACAGACAGGCACTCGGGAAGCAAGGATCACACACAGGCAGACAGCGAGGGGGAAGTCACGCAGGATCTGGTGGCGCTGTGAGGACAGGGGAGCGACCTACCCTGGGGTTAACTGTCAGGAATCCCCAAGGTGCCTCCTGCGTTATCTGTCAGCATCCCCAGGGATTGGGGGTTAAATCAGAACTCTGTTCTTGGTTAAATCTTCATGTTTCTAAGTAAACATAATGTACTGTGTTACACAATTGGTTTTATCAATGCTTGTTTTACCAATGCTTGTTTGCTAATGTGAGTAGGTGTAGACTTGTGCTTCTAAGTGGGCGTGGTGATGTTATTTTCATCCACACGTGGAAACTCAACTGCTTTCTTGATGGGCTATAAATAGCAGAAACGTGCTTCCCTGCTTGGCTTTGTTTTGCTTCCTGATCTCAGCATCTGACTTTGCAGTCCAGCCCCTGCTGTCATCCTTGTATTCAGGAATTTTGAGGCAATTATTTTCTTCGTTCCTATACCAGCTGACACTATGCTGGAGCATCCCGGTGTTCTTCTACCCCTCCTGTGCCCATATCAGAAAGAGAGATTCAGTTTCAAGGAAGTTGAGTGCACTAACTCTACTATCACTCTGTCAACAACGAACTGCCCACCCTCCCCAAAGATACAGGGTGCCTGGCTGGACCGGCAAGATGTGGCAGTGTTTTGTCTCTTTCTCTTCCACTTCCCCTTTCCTTTTGAGACACCTGCCAGGGCCTCTGTGTCCACCAGGAAGTGCTGAGAGGTGTTCCAGGAGGTCGGGGCATACCATCGCCCCTGTAGACATCCTGCTTTTCAGGTGATTGGCCCCGTCTCGACATTAACCATGACTATTATAACCTGTGTTACAGGCATAAAATTAATGAGCCACAGCAGGAGGCTCACAACTATCTATACGAGTCCCACACCGCAAGAAGAATTCGACACTAGTAACCGGGTTAGACCCGCACAGGGTATATAAGTTGTTAAGGGTGGTGTACGGGTTGTCAGCTCTGAAGAAATGTGTCCACGCTGATACGATTAAGGTCCTGGCAGCCACAGTCAATTAGATCTGATATGCTGTTGAGCCCTGCTCAAAACTCAAATATATGCAGGGGTTGTGTACCTATTTTGACAAAAGCTTGATAGAAAGGGTCATAGAGAGACAAATGTGTGATATTTATTCTAAAAATAGAAGAATGAGGTCTTAAGCCCCACGAAAGTTGTTTAAAAAAAAAAACAAAGGTCATGGATAGTAGACCATAACTGTGTTATTTAACGTTGCATACTTACTCACTTTTAGGATGAGAATCGGAGTGTCGCAGTGCAAGATATCCTTGAATTACACCCGGGATACATCTGTATCGGGAGATTGATATATGTGCTTGTTCAAGAAAGAATAGCTGAAATACACCCTGTGACTCTGCGGTATCTGAACATTTTGGAACCTTCGCCTACATTGCAGTGCGACAACCCTGTGTGTATCGCCAACTGGTGTATCAACGAGTGGCTACCCGCAACAGATAAATACTGGAGCACGTACAAACACTTTCACCATTGACTGGGCTACACCGTGCCTTGGAACTTATGACTGAAGATTATTTCACAAATAAATGTTCTGTTTTGTCCGACCTAGAACTGTATGAACTATTGAATGCTGTCAGTATCCTGAGTGCCCAGAGTTATAGGCGACGTGGAAATACACACACACATTGTGTTCTGTGTCCTCTGCCCTGTATCCCCCATTTTTTTGTTTTTTATTATTTTATTAATTTATTTTTTTATTATTCATTTTTTTATTTCTATTTATTTTAAATAAAAAAATAAAAAAAACAATGCTGTCATGTGGGCCCCTGGGGACCTGGAGCCTCGTGCTCAGGTCCCAAGGGCCCCAATCTTATTTTATATTGTAAGGGCCTGAGGGCCTAAGCGCACGAGGCTCGGGCACTCAGGCCCGCACCTTGCGCCATCCGCTTCTTCTCATCCACCATATGGTAGCAGGAGGTCTTGCACCACACGCTAGACCCCCCTCTAACCTCAAGGGGGCTGGAGGGGGTCTAACCTAACACGTGGTGAGAGACCTCCTGCCAACAACCGAGCAGGCCTGCTCTCAGAGGCCGATGGGGACACCAAGCGGCTTCTGAGAGCAAGTCGGACGGGTTAATAACAGAGACTGCCGAGCTGCAACACGCTCAGTGGTCTCTGTTATTTCTGTTATTAACCCGTCCGACTTGCTCTCAGAAGCCGCTCTGTGTCCCCTTCAGCCTCTGAGAGCAGGCCTGCTCTGTTAGTGGTAGGAGGTCTCACACCACGTGTTAGGACCCTCATTATTAACTTAACAGATCTGCTCTCAGAGACCGCATGGGCTCTGAGAGCAGGGCTGTTACGTTAATAATGGGGGTCCCGAACAGCATAGCGCTCGGGGGCCCCTCGTTATTAACTTAACAGACATGCTCTCAGAGGCCAAGGGGTCTCTGAGAGCAGGGTTGTTAAGTTAATAACCGGGGTCCCCCGAACACTATGTGGCTTGGGGACCCTCATTATTAAATTACCAGATCTGCTCTCAGAGACCCTATGGTCTCTGAGAACAGGACTGATAAGTTAATAACGGGGGTCGCCGCGCCACAGGCGCTCTGCGACTCCCACCATTAACTATGAACACCTGCTCTCAGGGACAGTAGGCTAGAAGGCTACAGTCCCTGAGAGCAAGTATTCATAGTTAATAACTAAGGGCGGCGAGCCTCACGTGCTCGTCACCCAGTGCTTCATTTATGAATAAAAACATGCGGGTGCCAAAAGCCCTCCTCTTAAACATTCAAAATACTGAGGCAGCGTAATCCTGAACCTATCTCAGGACTCTCAAATACATTTAAAGCCACTCCCTGACCCTTCAAATCACTCTGCAGCTTTCTACTTTCATTCAGTGTGATGCTTTTTCATTTTTACCCAAATGTGTCTTCCTAGCAGCAAATGCTTAAGGCATAACAATAAATGCCGACCCTCAAAAATACATGCAAATGCTCTGCATCAGAACCAACAATCATTAATTAAGCATTGCCTCCACCCAACAGAATAAGTGCATACCCTCAAAAATAAATAGGTGAAAATGCTCAGCACCTGAACCAACAAGCACAAATTAAGCATTGCCTATACCCGCCAGAATAAGCGCTGGCCTTCAAAAAAAAAAATAGGGGCAAATGCTCAGTACCAGAACCAACAATCACAAATTAAGCATTGTACCCGCACATCTCACCACGGGCCCCCTCCAACATACGTTTATATAATTTTTTCAGTAGGCACATTAATTATAAGTGGTATCTTGACAATTTTTGCTAACAGCAATTTGGAATTACATTACAAAATATACAAACAGCCCATAGTTATTTACCTTCAGTAGAAGCAGGTTTGCACTACCAGTTTGCGCTCTGCCCTTCATATTTTTCTCCTTAACAGTCTGGGGTAGCAATGCTCCCTGCAAGCCTCAATTCACAGCTCACAAAAAAAGTTGTGTCAGATGCTTGTGTGTGTGTGTATGTGTGGTCCCTATGGGGGCTTTTTATACTAGCTGTGCCAAGCTAATTATGCATAGGTATTGTTGAGGGGTGGGCTTAAAAATATTATTACTATGGGTGGTGGGCAGCAACCACTCTAGAAAGCTACATATTGTCTGAAGACAGCCATGGGTCATTCTGACTTGAGAAAAACCTAGATTGAAAGCTTGCTGTTTGACGTAAGCAGTAACAACTGGGCCAGATAAGATACTAGGGGTGGTGGTCAGCAACTCCTCTCCTAACTACATATTGGCCTCAAGACCCACATGTGGCAGGTTAGGCCTCACTTACCTTCCCCTTACACACTGCTAACCCCACCTTACGTAACTGTGACTTGTGTTTTTAAAGGTCATGCTCTATGTCCATATACACCCTGCTTGGCCCTTTCTGTATCTATGGGCTTCAAGATTATTTGTTTTAAAAAAGGTCACCTTTGGACACTCCCTCTAGGTTATGCTTCCACCGCTCCTTCCACCGCTCCTCGCTCTGAGGAGGCACATTGCAGCCCAGCACCTCTTTCTGGATTAGTCAGCAGTGTGGAGGTTTGGCCTTACACTCCCAATGCTCCGCCCTGTGAGGTGGCCCCCAAACAGCCACTTGGTCCTGAATGTCTGACCTGTCTAGACCTGTCCAGACCTGTCCTCTTAGGCCATGAAACCGGGGGTACACCAGCAGGGCCCTCATTTCACACAGCCCATAGACCTAGACGCAGGGGCTAGGACCCTGGCACATGACTAACACGTGACCCCCTGATGTCACGACCCACGCGACTCACCTACATCTACGTCAGTGCTTACATCAGCACGGGGTGGGGTCACCCACGTCATTACCTTCGTCATAGCCTACGTCATCACGGGGAGGGGCACCTGTCAAAAGTTTAATGGAAGGTATCCCCTTATACTACTGATAAAAGTCTTCAAAAAGAGCTTAACCTCAATGACATTCAATGTCAATACTCAAGCAGGACCTTAGACGCAGCAGTCAAGACCTTCAGACACAAAACACTACGCATAACTCTATAGCACCACTCATGGAATCTCTTTAGAATTAAGACTTACCAAGGATATCATTTATAACTTGTTGTGACTGGTCATAATTCTTCACAACAAGCATCCCATGTCAGTAGTGATATCGCTGTTATGTCCACTGAATTGTCAACCATTGATGACCTTGATGACAATTGTAATCTTACAACAATGTGCCTAAAAGGCAATGTGGCAAGCCTCAGACGTATTCGAACATGCACAATGCACATACAACAAGAAAAAAAGATCGTCTTGAAGTGCTAATCTACCCCCTTCCCAGAGAAGTCTATGATTGAAAAGCCTTGCATAGATACTTTCTCATCGACTGCAACCTGAAATAAATACACCAAGCTCCATACCCAGCTGGTACGTGATTCAGGGCTCTGCTTTCACATACATTCCGAATGTTCCAGTTTTCATGGGAGCCCCAACTCAGTAGCATTTTTCCATCAATGGGAAATAAAATACTGAAACTGTGTCATATTGGATTAATTGTGCTGTACGTCTATGAATGTTTGTCTGTAAGCAATGGACACATATGGCATGAAGGTGAATATTTCTATCTAAAACCAGGCAATGTCAGTGGTATGGTAGGGTGCAATACTAAAAAAATATCAATCTCACTTAGGTCACTCAAAAACCCAAACCTATTGTATTGCAGTTAGGGAATCACATTGTGGCCACAATGGCTTCGTAAATTAAACCAAAGCACATTTGCTAGTATGCAGTTCAAAAATTCAAATCTTAGCAAGACTGATTCCGCTTTCTGTGCCTCAGGCAATGTTCTGTGCCTCGGTCAAAGCAAAGGAACATTTCCTGCTGCCACAATCAGAAACCAGTTCAAGGAAAGGAAGGGTGAGGGGATAGGGAAGGGCTGTGACTGGTAAAGATGGTGAAGAAGCAGTACAACCAGATATTCTAGTGAAAGTCGTCAGTGTCATCCATGCCAGCTGCCTGGGCCATGGCCAATGCAGAAGGGAAAGGTGGAGAGAAAGATACAAGTGCTCATGGATGTACAGTAGGAAATGGAGAGGATTAAGCAGTGCAACTTTCCGATCCCAAAGAGTGCACAGCTCTGCCTGAATGCATGAGCAGATTGGGAAGAGAGCATGACTGAATCAGTGCACCTGAACAGCACAAACCTTTCTCTCCAAAGCTCAAAAAGTAAAACTTTTCTGTGTCACAGTTGTAGCCATTGACCTAACTTTGTCTGTTTATTCATACGATTTAGTATACTTTCCAAACTGAAAGATGGGAAAGAACGTACTATCTGATAGTAGTAGAAAAGATCATTTTAATGAATGCAATTCATTTGTAACATAACAATATTGCAGTAGAAACCTTACAGTCGAGACACTTCACACGAGAGGTCTGGTTGCAGTTAAACAACTTAGGCCACCAGATGTTAAAAACAGAGTCCCTGTTGTAAACCACAAGTCCCACTGGTAAGGAAGGAGTCAGTCAGATATTCAGTTCCACGTTTCAGGGCAAATAAAAGTGAAGAATAAAAAAATGTCAGGGCAGGTTTCAGTGGATCAATTCTAATCAAGTTCCACCTTCTTCAGAATAAACGGTTGATAAATGATGCATGTTTTGAACCATCTAGAATTGCAAGACAGGGTTCATCTATCTAACAATGTATATTATCCGATGGGGCTATAGAGAGGGTTCAACGGCACAGTGCCAGTCAGAGTCCCATGAGAATAATAAAGATCAAAGTCTTGTAATAAGTCCAACATGCATCTCCAATAAACATTCCCATAAAATGGATAATACAGCTGTGATTGGAATTGAACAGCATGGGACCAGGTTGGGCTATCATCTATGGATAGAAGCACAACAAGGAAAATACATGCCAAAATAGTAATAGGTTTGAGGCTGTAACACAGGGTATGGTCATCTCGGGTGGGCAATACAAGGAGATCAAAAAATAACAGATAATCCAAAAGATGTAAAGAAGGATGCAACATGATTTAAAATTGCAGACTGATACATAATGCTAGCCACGCTAGATTACAAAAAGTGCCAGGTGCCAACCTGCAGACACAGTGTTGTGATATTTCCTATGCCGGGGAAATAAGTACAGAAGCCTAATGGTACCAATCCAGCTTCTTCTTTATTAATGATCGGACCATACAGGAAACATGTCCATCTGGCTCCACTCTTGCAAACAATCTTTTGAATGTCACGGTGGAACCAAACAATGCAATACATTGGAACCCGGAACCAACCCATGTAATACTCTAAGTGTTCCAACTTATGCAAACCTCAACACAAACCCCTTCTTACGATAAAAATATAAAGGAAAGGAAACCTCAAACCTAAATAATAATTGATACTAATAATGTATACTAAAATCATACAAACAACATCATCACCTCCCCATAAAATATGAAAAAAAGAAATCATGGAAAAAGAACACAACACAGAATCAACTAGCCTTATCCTATGACATAGGCCCTCATTACAACCCTGGCATTCGGTGTTAAAGCGGCGGTAACACCGCCAAGAGGCCTGCGAAAAAAAAAAAGGAATTATGACCACGGCGGAAACCGCCAACATAGACAGCCACTTTAACACTCCGACCGCCACGGTGGTACAAACAAACAGCGTGGCGGTAACCACCAACAGACAGGCGGAAGACAATGTACGGCCCCCCCCATGACAAGATGCCAATCCGCCACCATTTCCGGGGTGGACCCAACGCCATCAAAAACACGGCGGAAACAGTACACAGAAGGGGAAATCACTCACCTCTCCACACCCCATGAGGAACCAGGACGCCATGGAGCCAGAACTGCAGATCCTTCCAGCAATCGTCTTCCTGCTCCTCTATCAGGAGCTCCAGAGACGGCGGCGATGACCACGGTGAGTACTGCACCTACAACACAGGGGAGAGGGGAGGGAAAAGAGAGTGACACATACAGCATGCAACACCCCCACCCTCACCCACAACACCCCACACACAAATTCATGCTGCAACATTATATGTACACCCCCCACACTCCCTTCAATAACACAAGGGCAAAAGGAATTGAGTTGAACGATTGTAATCAATAAAATTCCAGTAGTCAAAACTATAAATACAGTATAAACAATTATGTACACCAACTTCACAAGTCCAGATAGTGCTCAAATCATTGTCCGTGGACCACTGGGCCCAAAATACATGGGTGAGGCCCACACTCGATACCTGACTCCAAAGGGAGAGAACACTGGAGGGGCATCAGATGGAAAATAAACAGGCACCTCAGGGAGAGGAGGAGGGAGGGCACCTCAGCCTGATGAACGCACGACGCCACTGCTCCACGAGGAGGCTCCTTGCCCAATGATGTATCCTGGGGAGTGCAAAGCCATAGTCTCTCATGTCTTTTCAGTGGGTGGTTTGCCCACTGCATTATCCTGGGGAGTGCAAAGCCACAGTCTCTCAAGTCTCTCAAGTCTCTCAAGTCTCTCCAGTGGGTGGTTTGCCCACTGCATTATCCTGGGGAGTGCAAAGCCACAGTCTCTCAAGTCTTTCCAGTGGGTGGTTTGCCCACTGCATTATCCGGGGGAGTGCAAAGCCACAGTCTCTCAACTCTCTCCAGTGGGTGGTTTGCCCACTGCATTATCCTGGGGAGTGCAAAGCCACAGTCTCTCAAATCTCTCCAGTGGGTGGTTTGCCCACTGCATTATCCTGGGGAGTGCAAAGCCACAGTCTCTCAAATCTCTCCAGTGGGTGGTTTGCCCACTGCTGCATCCTGGTTAGTGCCAAGCCATAGTGGATGCCTTTCTCCACTGGTTCTGGAGGGGGCTTTGTGTCCAGAGTGCTTCATCCTGCCAAGGACTGAGGTAGTGGATGCCTTTCTCCACTGGTTCTGGACGGGGGTTGGTGCCCAGAGTGCTTCAGCGGATGAATGACCACTGCGGATGGCAGCCATGTCTGCGTTGGTGCCACTGGCTCAGGATGTCGCGGGGCTGCTGGAGGTGCTTGCGGCGGTGTCAGAGGCAGCAGTGCTGGCGGCAGGCTCTGTGGCAGCGGTGCTGGCAGTGGGCTCTGTGGCAGCGGTGCTGGCGGTGGGTTCTGTGGCAGCGGTGCTGGCGGTGGGCTCTGTGGCAAGCAGTGCTGGCGGTGGGCTCTGTGGCAGCAGTGCTGGCTGCGGGCTCTGTGGCGGTGGTGCTGGCTGCGTGCTCTCTGGCGGTGGTGCTGGCTGCGGGCTCTGTGGCAGCGGTGCTGGCGGTGGGCTCTGTGGCGGCGGTGCTGGCGGCGGGCTCAGTGGCAGCAGTGCTGGCGGCGGGCTCAGTGGCAGCGGTGCTGCCTGCGGGCTCTGTGGTGGTGGTGCTGGCTGCGGGCTCTGTGGCAGCGGTGCTGGCTGCGGGCTCTGTGGCGGTGGTGCTGGCGGCGGGCTCTGTGACAGCAGTGCAGGTGGCAGTGCAGATGGCGGTGTAGGTGGCGGTCTTCTCCGCCGTACAGGTTGGCGTCGGCATGGACAGAAGGTGTGACACTGGTCCCTCAGTTGGTGCCACCATGCCCTCTCCTGACCTGCCCTTGAGTTTCTGGCCCTTCACCACCCTGGATGGTGGCGCAGCTGTCTTGCCACTATCACCTTTAGTTTTCCCTGAGCCCTTGGTGGCAGGTGTTTTCTGCTTCTCCCTCCGGGATCTGGGCAACTTTTTTAGTTTTGCAGGTGGCAGAATGTCCTTGCCCTCGCTCCGTGGCCCACTGGCAACACTGATGGTTGGCACACTCCAGTAGCCTGCAGTTGCTGGCACCACTGTGCCTGGGGATATGGTTGCTGAGATGCTGGTTTGGGACCTTGAAAGCCTGGCCCTAGGAGACGGACGGGGGGAGTGCAGGGAAGAGGTCAATATTAGCCAGGAAAAGTTTTTTAGACACAATGGGACGAGCAGATGGAAGGGGTTTGGGAGTGGAGGAAGAGTTAGTTGTTGTAGGAGGTGTATTTCTTCTGGATTTGGGTGAAGGTGCATGGGCTGGAGGCTGTTGTGATGTGGATGACTGTTGAGTGGGTGTGTGCCTGCGTTTGAGTACTTTGGGAGGAGGGCTCACTGACACACTAGGAGAGGACACTGGGGATGTGTGAATGGTAGTGGGGCTGGTGAGTGCACATGAGCAGTGTGTGGTGATGGCTGTACTGGTAATAGAGGTAGTGGCTGAAGATGTAGTGCATGCAGGTGTGAGTGTAGACGAGACTGTGAGGGAGGAGGGAGACATGGAGGAGGGGGACACAGTGGAGGAAGTGGATGTTGGTATGTGTGCATGGGTATGATGCTTGTGTGAGTACCTGTGGGATGTGTGGTGCTTATGTTTGCCTGAGCCACCCTTGTGTGTTCATGTGTGTGCATGCTGGTCTGATTGTGTGCTTGGGATGGGATGAGGTACAGGGAAATGGGTCTGGGTGGAGGAAGTTGGAGGGGGGAGGCTAGACACAGGGACAATGGCTGCCATCAGTGCTGAGGCCAGAGCCTGAAATGCTCTCTGTTGGGCTGCATGGCCAGAATGAATGCCCTCCAGGTATGCATTTGTTTGTTGCAAAGGCCTCTCAAAACCCTTGATGGCATTCGGAATGGTAGACTGCCCAACAGTGAGGAATCTCAGGAGGTCAATAGCCTCCTCACTGAGGGCAGCAGGGCTGACTGTGGCAGGGCCTGAGGTGCCTGTGGCGAAGGACATGCCCACCCTCCTGGGTGAGCAGGCACGGGACACGCGCTGAGGGGCTGCTGGGAAGGCGGTGCTGGTGGGGGGGTGGCGGCTGTACCTGTTGATGCGGGGGGCACAGAGGGGCCCGCCACCGCAAGGGAGCTCCCATCAGAGGAGGAGTCACTGTCGCTGGTCTCTGCTCCTGTCCCCGCTGTGGAGTTCCCCTCGCCCTCCGTCCCACTGGTGGCTTCAGACTCCGTTGTTTCACCATCCAGGGCCAAGTGGGATGCAGCTCCCTCCTGCTCCGGTGCCACTGCTCCTCCGCCTGATGATGCTATTGCACACAAGAACGGGGAGACCACAAAAGGGGCGGAAGACAGAAGAAAGACATGTTCAGTGCATGCAACATCATTACCGTTGGCGGACAATACAGACAGCAGACCTCTGTACTACGCCATGCACTTATAGTACGTAGATTATTCACAGGGCCATGGGGTACAAGGCCTATGCACGATTGCTGCATACATGGAAGTCACAGAGGCCTGACTAGGTGTAGATGGCACTAACACTAGTGGGGTTGGGGTGCTGCTGAGCCTGCCTCACAGGGGACCGTGCCTACCAAGCTCGCCCTGGCCTATGGGAACCCACTGCTTACCTCCCCTACCCAGTCACCTCGTACTGCAAGCAGAGTCAGATGATTGTGACTGTACTCACCCCCTTGTGGCTGCTATGATGCCCTCAAGCGCCCATCCAAGTCCAGATACGCCACCGCCAGGATTTGGAACATCAGGGGGGTCATGCTGCGACGGGCACCCCTACCATGTTGGGAAGCCATACCCAGCTGGGCCTCCGCCGTCTTCTTGCTCCAGCGGCGAATGTTCTCCTATCTTTTCCTGCAGGGAGTGCTCCGTCTGTAGTGGACCCCCAGGGTCCGGACATCCTTGGCGATGGCACACCAAATATCCTTCTTCTGGTTGGTGCTGACCTACAGGAATAGTACAGGGGAAAAGGATAGTCTTTACCCGTCCGGACCCTCATACTCATTGGCTCACGTTCCCACTCTTGCCCTGACGCACATGCACTCAGCATCCGCACAAAGCAGGCCTCAGTCCCCCACCATGTATCTTCCAGCCACAACACTCCAAACAGGCATTGCCCATGCAGCATGCTCACAGTGTACTCACCTGTTTGTCTGGGGACCGTAGAGTACCGTGTACTGGGGGAGGACCCCATCCACTAACTTCTCCAACTCCTCTGAAGTGAAGGCAGGGGCCCTTTCCCCAGACACATGAGCCATCGTCGCTTCCTGACGCAGGTCACAGCAGCACTTGCAGTGTAGGTCATCTCCTGTCGAAGGTCAAGTGAGTGAACAGAGAGAAAATGGCAGTCACGTCCGCGGCGGTGCGTACCGTCACCGCCGGCGTACATCGTCATTGACTCCTGGGACCCATAGGGCCCAATGTTAACCAATGCAGGATAGCACCACGGTCTTTGACCGCCTACTGCGACGGTGTTGAATGCCAGCGCAGTTACATCATATCCCCTTGTCCCACCTTACAGGTCAGGCAGCTGCCATTTCAGGGGGCCACATGGCATTAATTATAACTGCGTCACACCTATCTAGGCCTTGCATACACACAGTAAAAGGCACATTGGGAATTAATAAATGTGTGCAAATGACATTTTGTAAAACCTCAGTGTTGACTGACTCTCTGCTCGCTGTTCTCGTCCATAGGGCACGTCCGCTGGGGCAGGTGAGGAGATGGCGGCATCCGCCGGTGTACAGACCACTGGTGGACCTGTCGACAATGGAAGAGAGACACGTAATAGTCACCTACAGACGTGATCGTGCAACAATCCATGAACTTTGTGCCCAGTTGGAGCCAGACCTGATGTCAGCTATCCACCATCCCACAGGAATCCCCCCTCTAGTGCAGGTCCTGTCAGTACTCCATTTCCTGGCAAGTGGGTCTTTTCAAACCACAGTGGCCATTGCTTCAGGGATGTCCCAGCCAATGTTCTCTAACGTGTTGTCCAGAGTGTTGTCTGCCCTGCTGAAACACATGCGCAGCTACATTGTTTTCCCTCAGGTGGAGGATTTGCCTACAGTGAAAGGTGTCTTCTATGCCCTGGGACATATCCCCAACATCATAGGTGTTAATAATGGGACACATGTGGCCTTGGTATCCCCCCCGCAGGAGTGAACAGGTGTACAGAAACCGGAAGAGCTACCATTCTATGAATGTGCAGATGGTGTGTTTGGCCGACCAGTACATCTCCCATGTGAATGGCAAGTTTCCAGGCTCAGTGCATGACGCTTACATTCTGAGGAATAGCAGCATCCCTTATGTGATGGGCCAACTCCAGAGGCACCGTGTGTGGCTAATAGGTGAGGACAAGGACCCTATACCCTGTGAATAGTTGTCTGGGTCTGGGGTTGTCCCTACGGGTTAGTGTGTGTCTAACAGTTGTCCCTCAATATTTTCAGGTGACTCTGGTTACCCCAACCTGTCATGGCTACTGACCACAGTGAGAAATCCCAGGACAAGGGCAGAGGGACGCTACAATGAGGCACATGGGCAAACTAGGAGGATTATAGAAAGATCCTTCGGCCTCCTGAAGGCCAGGTTCCGGTGCCTACATATGACAGGTGGTTCTCTCTACTACTCACCAAAGAAGGTGTGCCAGATGATCGTGGCCTGCTGTATGCTGCACAACCTGGCTTTGCGACGACAAGTGCCTTTTCTGCAGGAGGATGGTCCAGCTGGAGGTCTTGTGTTAGCTGCGGAGCCTGTGGACAGTGAAGAAGAGGAGGCTGAAGAAGTGGATGTCGACAACAGAAACAACGTTATCCAGCAATACTTCCAGTGAGACACAGGTAAGAGAATATCACTGCCTCCCACATCTCATACTATTGTTTGACCTATCATAAGTCAGTCATTTTCACCCAGTGTATGGACCCTGACTTGTCATTTTGCCTTTCCATTTCACAGATGTGGGTCACACTTTTTGACCTCTGCTATATTACCTCATGGACGAGAGCTGTGTTGCATCGGTATGTTGACATTTATATTGACATTGCTATATACCATGGTTATTGCAATTACAGATTTGTGAAAACAGAGACTGACTTCAGATTGTTTTGTGATTGATGTGTGTTTATTTTTGTGCAAATCAGTGGAGGGGGTTGTTAAATGATCAGGGGTGGTGGTGGAGGAATGTCAATGGCAGAGTCCAGTCTATTTGTTTCACAGGTGCATTGCCCAAAGGGGTATAGGAAGTGGAGCAAGGGCAGTTGAAGGATGGACAGAGTGAAAAAGTGAGACAAAAGGATGACATTCAGGGGGGTCTCATTTCCTGGTGGGGGTATTGGCAATGTTCTCTGCCTTGTTCCTGGATCTCAGTGACCGTTTGAGGGGTGGCTCTCCATTTGCAGGGGGTGGGGTGCTGGTGTTGTGGTCCTGTGGCGGTGCCTCCTGTCCACTAGCGCCGGCGGAGGTGGTGGGCTGTTCATCATCCAGGCTAGTGTCAGGGGCCCCTTGTTGTGCCACAGTGTCCCTCCTGGTGTTGACAAGGTCCTGCAGCACCCCTACAATGGCAACCAGGGTGGTGTTGATGGACTTGAGTTCCTCCCTGATTCCCAGATAGTGTTCCTCCTGCAGCCTGTTGCCATTGTCTCCTGGGAATGATGGTACGCTCCCATGATGTTGGAGAGGGCCTCGTGGAGACTGGGTTCCCTGGGCCTGTCCTCCCCCCGTCACACAGCAGTCCCCCCAGTTCCCCTGTTTTCCTGTTCCTCTGTCCCCTGAACCGTGTGTCCACTGCCACTGCCCCCAGGTCCCTGATTTTCTTGGGTTGGTGGGTTTGCCTGGGTTCCCTGTAGTGGTGGACACACTGCTGCTTAACGTGTCCTGGGGACAGAGGGATGGGCCCGCTGGGTGGGTGCTGTGCTGGTGTTTCCTGAGGGGGGAGGCTCTGTGGTGGCTTGTGCCAGTGTCAGGGGAACCGACTGTCCGAGGTCCCAGATGGGCCGGGCTGGTCATCTTGATCCAGTTGTGCAGAGCTGCTGTCATCACTGTGGCCTCTTCTGTGGGGGGACTGGACATGTCTGGAACCTCCTGTCCGGTGACATTGGGTAGGGGTCCTGCAGGGGTGTAAAGGCATAATTATTGCATCTGTGTGTGCCACTGTGTGCAATGGGTGAGTGACCCTGTACTCCAGTGCTTGCATTCTTGTCTAGGTCCTTGTATGCATTTGGTTTGGGGACTGTGTGGGTATCTGTAGAGGACATTCTTTGGTGATGGGTGTCCATGCTTTGGTGTTGCATGCAGGGCTTGGTGTTGGGATGTGTGGGTTGTTATAGGGGGACATATGTGAGGTCTTAGAGTGATGGGGGTGAGAGCGGGGGTATGTGATGGCATGCAGGTAGGGTGGGGGATATAATAGTTAAGAGTTGACTTACCAGAGTCCATTCCTCCTGCTACGCCTGCGAGGCCCTCAGAATGCAGTACTGCCAAGACCTGCTCCTCCCATGTTGTTTGTTGTGGGGGAGGAGGTGGGGGTCCACCGCCAGTCCTCTGTACAGCAATCTGGTGTCTGGAGACCACGGAACGCACCTTCCCCCGTAGGTCGTTCCACCTCTTCCTAATGTCATCCCGTGTTCTTGGATGCTGTCCCAGTGCGTTGACCCTGTTGACAATTCTGCTCCATGGCTCCATCTTCCTTGCAATGCAGGGTGTGCTGCACCTGTGATCCGAAAAGCTGTGGCTCTACCCGGATAATTCCCTCCACCATGACCCTGAGCTCCTCCTCAGAGAACCTGGGGTATCATTGAGCTGCCATGGTGTGGGTGATGTGTGAGGTGGTGTCAGTTGTGATGTGTGAGGGGATGTGTTTGTGTGTGTTGTCTGAGGTGCGTGGATGTTGTGTGAGTGATGATGATGTGTACCTGTTAATGCTAGTGTTGTTTGCGGCGGTGTCTCTCTCTGGCCTTCTGTCGCAAATCTGGTTGTAAGGGTTTGTGGGTGATGTGGGTTTGTGTTTTATATTGGATTGGGTGTGTGGGAGTGGTGTGTGTATGTGTATCAGGTGTGTGTATTTATATTTGTCCAATGTGGATGTGTTTTGTAAATGTGTGTGTATTTTGAGAGCGGCGGTGTGTACCGCCAATGGATTACCGTGGTTGAAAGACCGCCGCATGGATTCATGGGTCGTGATAGTGTGGGCGTATTCCTGTTGGCGTGACGGTGTCGGTTTTGTTATCGCCAGTTTATCACTGACCTTTGGTGTGGCGGACTTGTGTGGGTGTCTGGATTTTGGCGGATTCTGAGCTGTGGGTCGTAGTAGCTGTAGCGGAATTCTGCTGCCGCAAAGGTGTGTTGGCGGTCTTCTGCACAGCGTTAAGCAGGATTTACTGCCAGGGTTGTAATGAGGGCCATAATCTTTTAACAACCCAGGTAACACTGTTTTCCTTTTCTCATTATCAGAATATTGTTCCTGTGCACTTTCCTTGGAACCATCATCAACAGTGCTCATACATTCTTCTGTTGCACTACCAGCCCATTCCTCCAACACCATCTGTAACAACACCCTGTGGCAATGTCGACTGATCACCTTCAAACATGTCCTCTAACCAAAAAGAATCAACTCCTCCACCATAACATCTCTGACATCTCTTGAGCATTAGAACTTAAAGCCACACACTTCAGATTCCACACTTTACCATTCTTAAGTTTAACAGCATTCCTTAAGATTTCCATCACTTGTTCCGGTGGAAAACATTGATGTCACTTGTGTGTGGAACGGTTTGACCCAATGGGCGGCATCATAGTACTCTTTACTCTTACTATGTGCCTCTTTCAATCTCTGTTTTACCAATGCCAGAGAACATTGAGCAACCACACTACCAGACATCCATTCTGGAGTGAACCTACACATAGGGTTTCTTCCTATCATCATCACAAACTCAGACATAGCTGTAAAATCAGGATTAGTTATCCTACAAACCCACATGGCTTTTGTGACTGCTATTCTCCAATCACATGTTTTACCAACCACACTCTGAATAATCCCTTTGATAAAGTGGTTAAAACTGTCCATGGTACCATTACCACTGGGATTATAAAGGGCAGTATTCTTATGCATCGCACCCACCCTCTCGAAACACATTTTAGATGCATTGGAAACAAATTGAACTCCATTTTCACTCAGAACCGGAGCAGGGATACCCTTTGACACAAAGGTTTGATCCAGGAACTCTAACACTGTAGTAGTATCCCATTTCTCCTCTATATCCACCACAGGCCATTTGGTGAAAAATTCTATTAAGCATAATCACATACTCCTGTGACTTCCCAATAGGACCCAATAAATCCACTACAACACCTTCCTAAGGCTGTTTAGGAATCAAAGGTTCACTCATGGGTGGTCCTAAAGTACTGAAGATTTTGTCAGATGATGAACAAATTCCACACCTGCGGATAAACCTTTCCACTGCTTTGTCTACTCCTGGCCGCCAAACCATATTTTTTTACATCTGATTTGGGCCTCGCTATACCAAAATGACCCTCATGGCAAAGATCCAAAATTGTGTGCTACTCTCCTTGTGGATGAATAATCTTGCAACCTCAAAAAATGTATTCCTGTCTACAGACAACTCTGGTCTGATCTCCAGAAACAGTCTACACTCTTCAGATAAATGTCCTTTTTTTGGTCAACCATCAAATAAAATCAAATAAAATCAGGATTTATAGAGTGCAACTACTCACCTGCAAGCGTTTCAAGGTGCTGAGGGTGTTTATCCTTTGTGATTTAGTTGATCCTTCCGGAATTGAGATAACAATGGTGACTGCCTGAAGTGCAGGGTTTTCAAGCTCATTTCTGCGAGGTATGGGAAGGATCTTCCTCCAGCTGAAGTCTTCCGTATGTCGGGTACGGTGGCTAGTGCTTGGTAAGCAGAGTGGAGAGGTCTGGTGGGGGAGTAGAAGGTGATGCGGTGGTTGTGGTAGGCGGGTCCTAGGTCATGGAGGGCATTGTATGAGGGGACGAGGAAGCCAGAGGAGGTGTCTTACATGAATGGTTATGTGTTCATGGCAGGGAATTTCCAGGATGAGTCTGGCGGAGGCGTTTTGGATTTCCTGTAGTTTCTTCAGGTTCTTTTGGGTAGTGTCAGCATAGATGGTATTGCCATAGTGTCAGAGTCACCAGATCCTCGGGGTCTGTGCACGTTCCCAACACGTCCACCACTGAACAGCTCCAAGACTCTGATAGATAAATCACAGAGACTGAGAGAGTTCAAGAGGGTAAGAGGGGATTAGGAAGGGAACAGCTGGGAAGGAGACCTGTAGTAAGAAAAAGGTTAGAACACACAATATGAAAATTATATCTCCTGAAATCAATACTAGACTATGATTCTAAGCCTGGTCACTCTGAAAACATGAACAATCTAAGAGTTAAGTTTAAAATGACTAAGTTTCAAGATGGTCGGATATCTGTAGAGGAATCAAGATGAATTAAATGAAAACTTTCTTATTCAAGTACTTTCCTTTACATGAGAATCAGAAAAAAAACATTCTGACTAAATTTTAAACCAGTCATATAAATCCTGTTTTGAGAATGTATGCTAGGACCATACAATATTGCATCTAGAAACTCTGGCCTTCTACGTACTCTTAAAATGTTTCAACACAAATTGCACATATTGCAGATATATATATATATATATATATATATATATATATATATATATATAGTAAACACCATAAAAGGATTGTGCACCATGAATAACACAATATGGATTCAGGAAACAAATCACATAACTTGTCAACTCGAATATTACATAATAAATATCTTAGAATAGTAGCATACAATAAACAACATGAATTAAACTTGAGGAGAGAATCGTGCGTCTTGCCAATTCGAGTGTTACCATGTAAAATATCAAGAAATAGTAGCACGCAATGAATATCAAAGTCAAATCATCATTAATCGAATTGCGTGTCTCGCCGATTCGTAAAACACGATGTAAATGTCAAGTAATAACAGCTCACAATAAATAAAAAGATCAAAGTACAATGAAACGAATCACGCTTCTTTTGCCGATTGTTAAGCCACCATGTAAAATGTCAAGAAATGGTAACGCGCAATGAACAACAAAGTTAAATGCTCATGAAACGAGTTATGCGTCTTGCCAATTCGTAAAACATCATGTAAATGTCAAGAAATAGTAGCGCGCAATGGACAACAATGTTTAAACACCATAAAACGAATCGCGCGTTTTGCCGATTCTTAAGCCACCATGGAAATATCAAGAAATGGTAGCGCGCAATGAATAACAAAGTCAAACCTTTATGAAATAAATCGCACGTCTTGCCTATTTGTAAACTACCATATAAATGTCAAGAAATGGTAGCACGCAAGTAATATGTTACTCATTTAAGAATTTAAACCAAGAAAATGAAAATTCTAAATAACGGTGTCGGGACAGTCCAACCACCGTCTTACCGCCTGGAACAATGATCACCAATGAAGGATTAGGGCAGAAGACTGGAAGATCCAAATAGGCCGCCAGGACAGGAGCTCAGGAAGAAGCTGCTGCTCTGCACCGGGACCTCTGAATAGTGAGCACTGGGAGTTGGGCTGGCTCTCTTTTATAGAGTCTTGCCCCAGCCCAGAACCACGCCCAGGCATGTTGCAGGGAAAGTCTCTGGAAGGCCCTGGAAATGGGCCACACCCTAACACACACTGAAAACTTGCAGCAATACATTGCAAAGGAACAGTATTTGTAAGCATATTAAAAATAAGTTTTCAGGATTGAACTCTGCAATGCAAAAGGTTAAACCACAACATATCAGCACAATGCATAAATTACTTTGTTGTGAGAGTGCTGGGTTTTTGCATTTTTGTCGCCAATAGAGCGCGTATTGCTCTGGTGTTGACACATAGTCAAGTCTGATGGTAATCAAGGCATGGGTTACGGTTCTGTGGCAGTCCTTTGGGATCCATTTGTAGATCTTCTAGAGAAGTCTGAGAGTATGAAAACAGGAGGATGCAACTGAGTTGACTTGGCGGGTCATGATGAGTGATGAATCCAGGGTGAAACCAAGGTTGCATGCGCGATTTGTTGGGTGGGGCTGGGAAAATTCTCCTTGGCAATTGTGGGGGTTTCAGTCAGTGAGATAATCAGCTGTGTGTGGTTGACATAGGAGACGATGTTCAGACTGTGGTTCCTGACAATGGTTGTGAGCTGGCCATGTAGATGTTGAAGAGTGTAGGGCTCAGTCAGGAACCCGGTGGAACTCTGCAGCTGATCTCTATAAGTTCTGACAGACAAGGCGGGTGTCTTATCCAGGTGACTGGTTGACACCTTTTCGGTATAAGTCAATAAGGACGCTCAATGAAGGACCACACGCCAATTATAAATACAATTTAGCTTTACTAGAATTGCAGGTAAATGTAGGCATTTAGCACATTAACAATAGTAGAATAAGAATATCACAGAAAAACATCTATTTATATATAAGTACACTACAAAGAGCATCTATGCATATATATAAGCAAAGAGTTCATTGACAGATATAAGTTTTGATTAACTGTATACCAAAATGCATCACACTACGATGTTCAGGAAGCAGAATATAAATGAGTTGAATACTTCAGATAAGCTTTGATTCACTGCACACCAAAATGCATGTTTCAATTACTGCAGCAGGCTCTCACTACGATGTTCAGGAAGCAAAATATAAACAAACTGAATACTTCAGATAAGCTTTGATTTACTGCACACCAAAAAGCATGTTTCAGTTACTGTAGCAGGTTCACACTACGAGGTTTAGAAAGCAAAATATAAACGAGCTGAATACTTCAGGTTATAAACACAGTGCAAGCATAAATAATCAGTCATAATAATAGAGCAGAGAAACAAAGGCCTTTCATCCCTGTGTGGAACTTAACTTAGTCCACAAAATGCTGGGAAGCCCTCTACCTCCTGCCTGGACCTCTCTCCCCCTCAAGCATCTCGGTCAGCAAAACAGGGAGGCAGCGCTGGGCCATGGCAGCTTTCACAACTCCATCTGCAAGCTTCAAATCCCTCACCCACACTTCAGTGCTTAAATAACTCGAAGCTTGGATTCTATCTCATTCTGGCATTTTCTAGCTATGTTATCAGTACTTGGCTGCTCTGCCCTTCTCCAGCCTTTGTTTTCATTCCATCTTCTCCCTGTACTCTCGTTCTCAAGGTTGAGACGGAGTCTTCTACACAAACAAGCTTGAAAATAATATCATGAACTTTTCCACTTTGTTTGGGGGGGGGTTTGAGCAGGCATCACACTCATCTACACTGCTCAAGCTAATTAACCCTTCGCGTCACAATGTCTTCCGCACCTTTCCCTATACTGATCAGCGGGAGTCTGACTTTCACTGTTTTGCCAGACGGGAAGGAGCGTACCCATTGAAGGGCCTTTCTGTGGATGCTAGCTGTGTGAAGTCTGGAGCAGAGGGTGAGGTGTGAATTGTGTTGAAGGCAGCCGATAGGTCCAATAGGACGAGGGCTGCAGTATGGTCACGGATGAGCAAATGTCATCTGTGGCAGCAAGGATGGTGGTCTCTGTGCTGTGCTTGCTCCTGAAACCTGATTGGGAGAGGTCCAGGATGTTGTTGTTCTCGATGTGCTTACCGAGCTGTGTGTTGATGACGTTTTCAATTACCTTGGCTGGGAAAGGCAGCAGAGAGATGGGGCTGTAGTTCTTGAGGTCCAGGGGCTCAGCAGTAGGTTTCTTCAAGAGCGGGAAGATCTCAGCGTGTTTCCAGTCCTCGGTTAAGGTAGCTGTATTTGTGGAACAGTTGAGGGTGTGGTGGAGCTCGGCTGCTATGGAGGTGTTGGCATTGTTGAAAATGTGGTGAGGACAGGGGTCCGTAGGTGCTCTGGAGTAGATGCTGCTCATGATGGAGCAGGTCTCGTCCATGGTGAGGGTGGTCCAGCTGTGCAGGATCTGTGAAATTCGGAGGGACGGAGCCTGGGGGTTGTTGGCGGGCTCGGAGGGTTTGGGGTCCAAAGCTGTTGTATATGTCTTTGATTTGTTGGTAGAAGAAGTTGGCTTGTCAGTCACAGAGGTCTTGCGATGGAGGGGTGTTTGCTGTTTCCGATTGGGGTTTGGCAAACCTTTTGACCATGGAGAAGAGCTCTTTGGTGTTGTGATCGGTGGCACAGATACGGTTCTGCAGGGCAGCTTTCCTGGTGGCTCTGATGAGATGGTGGTGGGATTTGATGGCAGCTTTGAAGGCCTCAAAGTCTTCCGAGGACTTGCTGTTTCTCCATCTTACATTTGCTTCAAAATCATCTGCAAAATTGTATCCTCTGTCTGTTGTTTCTCCCAATCTTCCTTTTAAATAGCAGGTGACCCTGAATTAAGTACTAAGGCAACTTTAAAATCATTCCAATGGTCACCCTGAAACACTTCTAAAGTACACAGCATTCTGGACAAGTAATATGCTATATTGTACTTTCCTGGAAAGTAAATAATGTTATAAATGTAATTCTTCATCCTCATCAATAATCTTGCAATCCTAGCAGATGCTGTAACACTCCCATCTGTATTAAGTAACTTAACCAAGGGTTTCTGATCACACTGAATGGTAATCTACCTACAGCACACAAAATCATGAAATTGATCCAATGCCCATGCACATGCTAGTGCCTCCTTTTCTATTATAGTACATCTCTCTTTTGCTGGAGACAAAGACCAGAATGCAAAAAGAATGATGCTTTCCTTTCCCTCAGGATCCTTCTTTGTCAACACTGCCCCCAAGTCTTTATTGCTGGCATCGATCATCAAACAGTAGTCCAATTTTGGTCACAACTGCTAAAACCTAGGCACTTTCCCCAGATAGCCCTTGATATTAAAAAACTCTTCTTCACACAACAGAGCCGATGAAAATTTCACATGTTTCTTAAGCAACTGCCTAATGTTCTACACCTTTTCTGCAAAATTGGGAATACATTTTGCACAATATTCAGCCATTCCCAGAAACCACCTAACCTGATTCAAGTTAGTAGGTGCCTGGAGCCTCAATGATAGCATTTATCAAAGAAGGCTAAAGCTTTACTCCCCCTTCTCCAGTCACATGCCCCAAATATGTCACACTCTTCTCTGCAAACTTGCACTTACTCAGTTCTTCAGACAAATCAATGTTTTCCAGTATACCCAGCAATTTCTGCAATCTCTCATTGTATTTTTGTTCTACCCTCCCCAAAGACTAAAATGTCATTTTGGTAGTACATCACTCCGCTCTCCTTCCCAAACGATTTGTGCATGAGGTGTTGCAAATGGCTACCACTGATGCCAGACTGAACAGCATAAGCTTAAACTTAAAAGTAAGCTTCCTTCATGCCGGCGTGAGATTGGTCTGATAATATGTGTAGGAGAGATTGATGGTTGAAAACCATGTTGTTCCCTTTAAACTTGACACCATCTCTTTGATCTTGGGTTGAAAAAAAATACCAGTGAGAACGTTATTGTTTACATCCCGCAGATCTACACAGAGACAGATCGTTCCATTGCTATGGCGTGCAATTACCAAAGAGGAAATCCTGCTCTATAATATCCATTTCCACCAATTTGTTCAACTGCTTTGAAATTTCTTCCTGTACCATCATTGGCACCATTCTTACCTTGTAAACGTTAGGGTTGTCATCGCTACTGAGCACAATATTGTTTTAAAAACCCTCTAACAATCCTAATTGTTTGCTAAACACTTTCAGAAAATCCCTCACTATGTGACTTTCAACAGAGCTCCCATTGCCCACCGCCAACACCTTCTCCACATCCTTGGGGTCTAGTACAATATACAGGTAGCCTTAATCCTGCTGTCTCAGGACTGATGGTCTTTTCTCAGGTACATATAACTTACCCTTTGAATGTGTACCCTTAAAAGAAAAGGATTACCACCTAAAAACCAACATGTCAGTTCATCAGTAAAGCTTTCAGGATTTATGTCAGGTGCTGAGAGATGCATACCAACTTTCTCTACAAAATATTCCTCCATACTTCCTTGTTAACGATTGTGAAAGGAGATCCCGAATCTGCACATATTTTGATATAAACTCCTACTATAGACATATTGCACTTAGGTTTCCCATTGATGCTCTTCTCCTTGATGTTCAGAACAAATTTATCTTGTGAATTTATAAAATTGTCTGAATTCCGAGACACTTCATCTCACTCACCTGGGCTCTTCCATTTATATATGCATTTAACCTTGTACTTTTTCCTGCATATTTTAACATAATGCCCCATTGTGCCATAACTACTGCACTTCTGCTTCAGTGTTGGACACATTTTGCTATACGCAAGGTGTTCTTTACTGTCACAACGAAAACATCTCCTGTCATTACCTTCACATTTTTCTTTAGGACTAGATTGTTTTCATACTCCCCCTTATGAGGCATTACTTTACAGATACAATGCAGATCCTTCTCCAGTTGTTTTAACTCTGTGGCACATCTCTCTGAGATTTCAGACTTGCGCACAATTTCCAATAGTGAATCTCCATTAACCCGTAAATTTTCTTGAAGAACTGGATTGTTGGCGTGCATAACCAGCTGATGCCTTATTAAGTCGTCATGGATAACACCAAACTTACAGTAAATGGCTAATTTCATGAGCTCTGCTACATAGACATTAATTGACTCCCCTTTATTATGCTACCATTGAAAAAACCTAAATCTAGTTATACCTATGCATAATTTTGGTGCAAAATATCTATCCAAATCCTTTAATGCTGCTGTAAACGAATCAGTGACACCGTTAACTGTAATCTTCGGCATGCGCCTAAATCAACCCCACAGGACCTAAAGAATGCAAGAGCATCCTTTTCTTCTGTTCTGCCAACATTTTCTTAGATTTAGCAATTGCAGTAATATAATTTTCAAAATACTCCTACCATTCTGCCACTTCATGATAGGCTCTGTCCTGAAACCCAAAAAGCATCTAAGGGACTGATTTTAAAGTTTTGCTGTGCCATGTTTAAAATGCCACCAGAAAATAAAAATAAAAATTGTATTCAGGGAATATTCACTGAATATGAGGTTAACCTGTTTCCTGTATATAATTGTAATAATGCCTCTTCAGTATGCTCGAACTTGCAATGTGAGGCGTGAAACTTCTGAATGGTCCGCTGTGCACACACAGTACACAGTACATGTAAATTCTATGTCAGGACCGGAGGCTCTGATTATGCTTTCTCTTTCTTTACTGACTTAAAACAGCAGCCAATCACAAAAAAAAAAAACTAAACATCCCATGATGCTCTACTCAATGTCACATGGTCCAATCACCTATCGCAACCTCTGCCCATATATCACGTGACCCTCGATGTCACTTCCTCTTTCTTTGCTGCTTCGCAGCAGATAAGTGCATTTAAATATTACTACTCTGATTGTGTGTATTTATGTATATTGTACTTGCATGTCAGTAAAAATTTAGCATCGCGATTTAGCGCGCTTTACTTTTTGTGCAAGCACGCTCTTGCGCTATTGATTTTCGGCCTTTTTTTGCTGATTTCTTACTGCCCAAATCTTGTGGAGTGGGAGCGGTCTGCGTGTGCTCCACGCAGTCTTTCCTCCATTTTAATAGCCCCGTGCACGCGCACGCACGCACTAGTTCTCGAGCCGATCCTCCGTTTCGTTTTAGGAAGGATCGGCTCGTCGAGTGCTGCGCGCGTGTGTCTGGGTTTTCCTAATCCCAGATCTTCAGTGCTCCCTGATGCCCTGTTCATAGAATTAGAACGTGGGTTGTAAAATTATTATTAGGCTTCTGCCTAGAGTGCCTTCAGGCAGCTCCCTCCACGTTCTATAGTGGGCACATTCAGTGGTTTGCCGGTTTGGGGTTTTTGCACTCCCCCTGTTATCTGAAAGATATTATTTGAATTTTACAACAATATTATATACATTCAAACAGATACTTATACTATTGTCTAAATAATTTTCCCTTCTAATTTCAAAATGGCTCAGTGGAATGATCAGGACACTGAATATTATACAGAGGAATTGGGGAACCAATTAAAAGTTAATTTAGTGGAAGCCCTTGATACTAGGGTCCAACAATCTGTTAATGATGCTCTTGTGAGAGCTTTAGGTCCCTTCTCTGGGCAACTTTTTGATTATGCATGCTCTCAATGCTGGGTACAAGGCCAGCCTCCTCAACCGGAAGGTAAAAAGGCAAAAGCAAAAGCAAAGAATTTGGAAGAGCCTAACACTGATTTTAGTGGTCTACATGCAGACACCTTTGATAAACTTCGTAAGAAGCATAACGGTGAACATAATTACAGTTTGAAAAAGGATGTTTCTTTTTCCCCTTCATCCTCAGATAAAGATTCCTCTTCCGAGGATTCGGACGACTCGGAAACTCCAGTTCCTAGTAAAAAAGCTAAGAAAGTTGTTCCGCCTTCTCTTGTATTAGACTTCGACCCCACAGAAATTATGCACCCCAGAGCTTCCAATTGGGTTCCTCCT
Source organism: Pleurodeles waltl (assembly GCF_031143425.1). Lineage (NCBI taxonomy): Eukaryota > Metazoa > Chordata > Amphibia > Caudata > Salamandridae > Pleurodeles > Pleurodeles waltl. The sequence continues at coordinate 838,748,650 of NC_090437.1, forward strand.
CCTGAGGTGGCCCAATATGTGCAGACTAACATCAGAAAACGTTTTGATAAAGAGGTTCATTCTTGTTTAAAAGCTGAGTGTCCCAGACCGGATTTAGAGGGTAGGGTCTCTGATACCCCTGAAATAGACCCAACAATGGTCACATTTATGAAGAAGTTTGCTAAAGATCCCAAAAAAGGATTGGATAGATCTTGGCGTAATTGTCAAGATAAACTGTTGGACCTTTCCGGTCCCCTGACTAAGATTCTTGAGATGGTTTACTTGGCTAAAGAGTCAGGATCTCCTATGGACACAGATGTCCTTATTGGTTGGGCTCAAAGAGCTGTTTGTCAGCTAGGGAACACTAATTGTGCCATATCTTCTGAACGCAGGAAATCTATATTGATGCGCATTGACCCTAAATTATCTGATTTTGCATCTTCTGAAGCGGGTCCTTCGGCCAAAGGTCTTCTATTTGGCTTGTCATTTATTAAAGATCTAGCCAAGTTTTGTTCCACCTTTTCATCACTAGACAAGGCTCAGATGTCTCTTAAAAAAGTCTTTTTATCAGGGCCGGTCGTTACGGAGGACGCATGCCCGGCCGAGGAACATTCAACAGTCCCCAAAACTATTACCCCAGAGGCAGAGGTGGTTGGTATGGTGAACAGGACTCCACTTTCTACCCCACTCACCCTAGAGGAGGGTGCCCCCGCTTCCGAAGAGGCCCTTGCAGAGGGCAGCAAGGTGCCATACAGGACACTAGTTTCACAGGTGAGCATTATTAATTTTTCTCAAGTCACTCTTGGGGGCAGAGTGGCATTGTTCTTAAAAAATTGGAGAAAGATCACCGGAGATCCTTGGATTCTCCAAACGGACATGGGTTTTCATTTAGAGTTTATCAGTACACCGAAACAGCTCAACCATCCGCTTCAGATGTGTTTTTCCCTAGAAAATCAAGCTTTTATAGACAAAGAGGTCCAAGCCTTATTAGAAAAAGGCGCTGTACAGTTTTCCAGCCCTCATCCTTACGGTTTTATCAGCCCTATTTTTGTAGTAGACAAAAAAGGGGGAGGACACCGTCTAGTTTTGAACTTAAAGGATTTCAATCATTGGATCCTATACCAGCATTTCAAGATGGAGGGCATACACATTTTAAGAGATCTTCTATTGGAAGGGGATTGGATGGTCCGACTGGACCTAAAAGATGCTTATCTGTCAATCCCAGTTTTTCCTCCCCACAGGAGGTTCCTTCAGTTTCAGTGGAAAGGTCAGTGTCTAGAGATTGTTGCTCTCCCATTCGGTCTGTCATCAGCCCCTTGGTGCTTCATGAAGCTAATGAGACCTGTGATGGAATGGTTAAGAACCAAGAGTGTCCGGTTGATCATTTATCTGGACGATATTCTACTGATGGCTCAAGCTCCCCAGGTCCTTCTGTCTCATTTGAACTGGACCATCAGTCTTCTGCAAGATTTAGGTTTCCTTATCAATGTGCAGAAGTCATTGTTGAATCCGACCCAAGTGATAGACTTCCTGGGTTTTCGGATAGACTCAGTCTTATGTCACCTTCTTCTGCCCTCTCAGAAACTTTGCAACATCAAGAGGGAATTGAGGTCTCTTCTGACCAAGCCGACGGTTTCTTTACTTTAAGAAACATAGCCAGGGTAGTGGGGTTGTTAGCCTCATCCATTCAGACGATCTTCCCAGCTCCCTTACATTACAGAGCTCTACAGAGACTCAAGATCATACATCTACAACAGGGTCTGAGTTACTCAGAACAGATCTCATTGACTGTTGAGGTAAGATCAGAGATTCAATGGTGGCTCCAGCATATGGAAGCCTGGAATGGCAGAGCGATTTTCGGGTCTCACCCAGAGGTGGTGATCGAATCCGATGCCAGCTGTTGGGGTTGGGGAGCACGTTGCAACTCTCTAGTGACAGGAAGCAGATGGTCAGAATGGGAACAAACCTTACACATCAATTGCCTGGAACTTCTGGCGGGCTCCTTCGCCATAATGAGTCTCTCCCCTCAGAAGACAGATTGTTGCATACTTTTATGGATGCACAATGTCTCAGCAGTGAGGTATGTCAACAAATTGGGGGGATGAAATCCAGAATTTTGGCAGAGATTACCAAGAATATTTTTCCATTATTGTCTGACACAACGATTAGTGGTTATTGCGGAGTATCTGCCGGGGGACCAGAACATTGTAGCGGACTGGAATTCCAGGTACCTGACAGATTCCAGCGACTGGAAACTAGATCCAATGATTTTCTCTCAGATAACCAAAGAATGGGGCAGTTGCGATGTGGACCTGTTTGCATCCTGCCTCAATTTTCAGATTTAAAAATTCTTCAGTTGGCGCCCAGACCCTTGTGCAATGAAGACGGATGCATTTCTCCAAGACTGATCTCAGTTTCGAGGTTATGCTTTTCCGCCATTTCTGATGATTGCCAGGGTGTTGTCTCAGGTCCAGAGACAGAAGACAGAGCTTGTTTTGGTGACACCCTTCAGGAGAGCACAGCCTTGGTTCCCTGTAGTTCTGCGTTTAGCTTGTGCCTCTCCTCTTCTCATTCCCCCTCGTCTGAATCTTCTTCTGAATCCGGAGGGCCTTCAACATCCAATGATCTCGTCAGGAAAACTGACTCTGTTGGCTTGGTTGATTTCAGATCAAGATGGAGTTCCCAGGCCTTTCGCAACAAGCTGAGGACTTCATTAAACAGGCCTGGGCCGGTAGTACCCATAAAAGGTATGGCTCAGCCTGGCGCAGATGGAATAGTTGGTGTGATGGAAGAGGTGCCAATCCGGTGGAAGCACATATTGAGTTGATCATTAACTTCCTAGCGGAATTAGCTAGTTCTAGTTTAGCATATCAGACGATTAATAATTTTAGATCAGCCATTTCAGCGGGACATATACCTTTTGAAGGTAAACCTGTGGGAGAACATCCTCTAATTTGTAAATTACTGAGGGGCATTTGTATGTCTAAACCACCTCAGGCAAAAAATTCAGTTTTATGGGATGTTAATGTTATTTTAAAATTCCTAGATTCTTGGCCTGCCAATAAGGATTTATCTCGCAAACAACTTTCAGCAAAATTGACCATGCTTTTGTGTCTCATTTGTTGTAAAAGAGTATCGGATGTCAGAGCGTTAGACTTATCTGGTAGGGTATATTCTCCAGATGGGGTTACCTTTACGATAACAAGAAGGACTAAAACGAATTACAGGTCGGTATCATATCCAATGTACCCTGTAAATTCTTAGCTAAGTGTAGTTCATTGTTTAAAGGAATATGAAGCTGTTACAGAATGGTTTAGACAGGATGTTAATGGTCAAGTGTTAATTTCCTTGCAAAAACCTTTTAAACCAGTTACAACAGCTACCTTAGCTAGATAGATGAGATGGTTAATGAATGAAGCTGGTATAGATACCAATATTTTTGGAGCTCATTCTGCAAGAGGAGCTATGGCCTCCAAATCTTATTCCCTGGGTTCCCGTATGGAAGACATTATGAGGGCTGCAGATTGGTCTTCAGAAAATACATTTCGTAAATGTTATCACAAGCCTGTGTTGGGTGTAGCATCTGTAGTAATGGAGCAGCTTTAAACTAGCATAATCGGAGCCTTCGGTCCTGACATAGAATAAAAAAAAATCTATCTTACGCGGCAAGAAATTTCAATTCTATTAAGGACATGGAGGCGAGGATTATCCCACCCATAAGGACTGTTATTATTGAAGATAGGGCACATTTCTGTCCTTTCCCCCTGCTCTGGTGCACAATGGGCTGCCATGCACCAACGCAGGCACCCTTGCACCATGGTGCAAGGGCTTTTGCATTGTAGGGGTGATTGTTTTTGTGCAAAAGGGACACCTTCCTGCAAAAAAAAACAATCAATGGAGGTGTTTTCCTCTATGTGTGCTGCAGAATGCAGCACACAAATACAGAGGAAAAAAAAGGAGAAATAATGTTATTTCTCTTTGTTACACCTCCCTGATACCTCCCCTGAGGATGTCTAGGCTTTTGACTCATTCCCAGGTTTACAACATCTTGTAAATCTGGGAATGTGTCAAATGCCATGGGTGATATGTGGGAACACCCACAGTAATGCCCATGGCATGCCTTCCTATTACAGTGTGAGGCAATGCAGAGACTTGTGCTGCGTTGTCTCACTCCATATCTACAAGACCATAAAAAGCAACGGGGCTTGTAGATATGGATCTGCAGTGTACGGAAACAGACCATCACAAAAGTGATGTTCTGGAAGCACCCAGAGGCTTGTAAATAAATTTGCATTCAAAATCGCTCATTCGATTTCCTTGTGGTCAGGCAGTCAATATTAATTTCCCATTTTCAATCCTGATACATCCCCTTTGCTTTCTGTTAGAACCTATTGCCCCACAATATTTTTACCTTATACTCTACCACTGCTGACCCTTCAAATTTTCAGAGGTTGAAATGTTGGAACTATTGGATTACTAAAATGAATGGTTGATAATATGGGATTACATTGTGTTATAGATGATTGTCTCTGTACTCAAACTTTCCTTGAGTGATCCAATTTTATGCTTTGTAAACACACATTGTTTGTCTAATTTTCATGTTTTATCTTGCACTGTGTGATCACCCTAGCATTGAGCACTTTATTGAAAAATATCACATTATGAGTTAATTGAACTCAAATACAAATGAAATCATGACTGTGAACATTGCTCTTTTACATCCTGTATTGAAATAAATTGTTAGTGATTTCTGTACTTGACACTACTGGATTGCAAAACTGTGTGTTGTGACAGATTGATTAAAATGAAAATCAAAATATAACCTACCCAAATTGTAGATCAGATGTTTGTCTACATTGTATCTACAAAGAACTGGAAAATACCTTATACGAATACTACCATGATGCACAGCAGATAGATCTAAACTTGAAACCAAAATTACAAAGTTTAAAGCTGGGCAAATTTCAGTTTCTGATAAAACTTATACAACTGTAGCTATTATTTTTCATGAAGGAGTTAATATTACACCTGGACACTACACTGTGTATTTAAAGACTCAAAGTAGATGGATGGAATGCAATGACAAAAAACATATATTCAAACCAATACCATATTTCAAACTACCAAATTCTTCCCTGCTCTTTCTTCAACCAAAATTCTAACATGTATTTGTGGAAAAACAACAAATACATGATATCTCTTCTACGAGATTCTCAATGTTTGAAACATCATTCGGACTACCGGGTATGATGAATTTAAAAAAGTTCTGAAAGATGTAAGAACCCTTTTATCTTCACAAAGCAGTAAATATAACATCTGGACAATACTTTCATTCACGCATAGATTACCTCATAAACTACTAAATTCTTACTCTCTTTTTGTTGAACTAAAAAAAAGAACACTTCACCTCTGAGACTAATAATGCAGTAAGTTAAAACATCATATGGCCTACCAAGGGTAATGTCTTCAAAACGGTTGCTGGATATTAAAATGATCTTACTCCTGGAACAAACCAACAGACATACCACTAATCTGGAAAAACAGATCAGAAACTAAAAACCAGTACAAACAACTATTTTATATAGAAACAAAAACGACTACAGTTATGAAAGTAAAAATGATATTGGATATTAAAAAGAAAGTATTAGAAAGTAAAACTGGATGGACAGAATATCATAAGAAGACTATCACAATCAAACAGATATTTCAAGAACATCTGCACAATTATGAAAAATAATTAGAATTATAACATACTCAACTCCTTATTAATGGATTACCAGATTCCACAACATCATGCAGCCTACCAACGGTGATGTTATTATAAGGTTTTTCATCTGCTATCTTCCTTAGTACATATTAATTGTAATGTAAAACTCTTAGTATAGAAAAATACTTATATCAAGCTTACATATATTACACTGCTTAATAAGTATAGGTAAAATAGATAATTATTTGTAGGGAGTCCCACACATAGTAATGTTAATTTGAATTCACATACTATGCACTTATGTTTTTTTTTTTTTTACTGTGCATATGATTGCTTTTCCCCCACTGTTCATGATGAGTATCTAAACAACACTTAATTTATGGTGTAAAATTATGGAAGCTGAGAACATTGAAAATGGGAAAATGAGATGCTTAAATAATGTGTATACTTGCTATACAATTATATACATTTGTTGTGTTTTATTATTAACAATAGCTTTTTTATTAGACACATTTATAATATGAAACTTCAACTTTTATTTATGTTTTCTTTCATTTCACACAGATCTAACTGACCGATTCATTGCAGAAATGTATCTTCCTCCAGTCATCGACCATTCATAGACATTAGTCCATACACTGTCACAGCCAGGTATATACCAATTCATACACTGAACTGCCCAGGTACACACTCACCTATATGCTGATAAATCCAGGCCCACACTGATGCGTACACTAACACACTCAGCCACACACTGATGGATACACTAACATAACCAGTCCCACACTGATGTATATGCTGAGACACCCAGGCACACACTGATGCATATGCTGTGACACCCAGACACATGCTAATACATACAGTACCACAACCAGGCACACACTCTAACGAACACACCCATACACTAACACATCCAGGCAGACACTGATATGTACACTAACACAACCAGGCAGACTCTGATGCATACACACTGACACCCAGACTTACACTCATCCATACCCAGGCATAGGCCAATCTGTATGCTGACACCCCCATGTACACTTTCATTCATACACTGATACATCCAAGAACACACTGATGCATATGCCGACACACCTAGGCACACACTAATGCACATGCTAGCACAATCTCCTACACACTGACGCATACATTAATACATCCAGGCACACACTGACGCACCCAGGCACACACTATTGCATACATTACCACACCCAGCCACACACACATGCATACACTGACACACTTATCCATACAGGGATACACCCAAGCTCACATTAATGCCTGCACTAACACACCCAGACAGACACTGACACATATGCTGACACACCCAGGGACAAACTGATGCATACACAGAGACTGCCAGACACACACTCATGCATACACTGACATACTCAGGCACCCACTCGTGCATATATTAACACACCCAGGCACAAAATGATAGATACACTGACACACCCAGGCACATGATAACGCATACTCTGACACACTCAGGTCCACACTAATCCATACACTGATACATTCAGGCACACACTGATGCATACACTCAAACATCCAGACACACACATGAATACACTAACACATTCATACATATAATGATAGATCCAAGCACACACTGATGCATACAGTAACACACCCAGGCACACACTGATACATATACTGACACACCCAGGCAAGCACTGATGCATAGACTAATGCACCCAGGATCACATTGACACATATGCTGACACACCCAGGCACACACTACTGCTAACACTAATACACTCAGACAACCACTGATAAATATACTAACACACACAGGAACACAATGATGTATACATTAACACAGCCAGACAAACACTGATACATACACTCATATACACGAGGACACACACTAATGCATACACTAACAGACCTATGTGCACACTTATACATAGACTGATATTCCCAAGCACACACTATCTCATATGCTCACACACCCAAGTACGCAATCATCCATACATGCACATACCCACTCAATCCGACATCCCAATCATTACAGATGCTTTTGCTCACACATGATCTCCTATTGTAACATTCATTCATCAAAAATATGTAAACACACATACAAACTAGTGCAATCAAAGATATATAAACAAAACATCCATATTTAATTTTTCCTTTAACCAGATAAAGCGGTTCTAAAAATAACTTTTGTTTTTTTGGGGGGGGTTCTTAAACTTTTTTTTTGATTTTCCAACTCTTTTTTTTTTTAAATGGAAAACCTGTAACACAAGACTAGAAAAACAAGCTGCACAGAATTAGTGCATACATATTAAACTGCAAAAACTGAAAAATGAGCACTCATATTAGTGCTTATAGCAACGCTTGGCTGCCACGATAGAGAAAGATTGCTCCCCAACAGAACTAACCTTGTTGCACCTTTGACAAAAAGTGTCCATGTCCTTTAAATATGGAAAAACAGCTGAAAAAACTTCTGTTTGAGGCACCGCAATAGTGCCCCCCACCTGTAGCTCTCCAGCTTTTAGGTGTTTTTTCACGCTACTTCTCAGCATGAACTAAATGTCTTGGATGCATCACCTGGAGATGCTTCAACATAGAGCTGGTCCCGGGACTGTATTTCTTTGCAGTCCCCCTAGACAAAATTTTGTCGCACAGCTTACACTGCACTTGACGTGCCACACCCGTCTTCACTTCTGGAGGAACAGAAAACAAATTCTAGGCAATGCTTCAATTCCATCTTGGCTGTTCTTCTTCAGAAGAAGAGAATGAATGTTCTTCTGGATCTGGAGCCTGAGAAGATGTGGAGGCAGCCATTTTAGTAAATGAAAGCACCCAAAAGAAAAAATGTCTGAAAGCCTTTCCAACCTAACAGCTAAAGGTGAATGGGAAAAAACTCACAGATGAATACTGTTTTAACCAATCAGATCTCTGAATTCCTGTGTCATATGGTAATCGCGAAGATGTTGCAATGACATTGCAAAGTCATTGTGAATTCTCAAATATGTATTAAAACATGCTTACAACCTTAAATCATTCATGGGTACCTATCTAAAAACATTAAATTAATAAAATTCCCCCACCAAAGTAATTTTAACAATGTCTACATATCATTTTAGCACTCTGTAAAAATCACAGCAAGTTCTGCAAATATTCCATTAAATCAAATCTTTCTGATGGGGCACATTAAGAAAGATTTGTGGAAAATGTAAAAAAAATGAAAATACATAAACATAGCTAATACATTTTCAGAGCCAGGCTAAGAATCCAAACCAGGTGTGCGAATTTTGGCAGGCCAGCCCCTTAGGGTGCATACCGAGTGAGCTTCACCACTACAATGGGGCTTGGGAGGTCCCTCCCAACAAAATTTATGAAAAATTGAAAAAACTGAGCATTTTAGAATATGTTTTTCACTATACACTGAATAATATGTGTGGTTAACCTATAGTAAACATTAACCTTATAGTGCACCAGGGTACAGTAATTCTAGTGGTTTCCACCATCACGCTCCAACAGTGCCTCTTATGTCACCATGTCTCCTTTCTCACATGTATTTAATTTGTTTCAGAGCAACTCCCTTACCAGCTTAAGATGTTGGAGCATTTTATATCACACAGACATTCAGAGACAATAAATCATACATTTGTAAATTACTGTATAGAAAATTTTGACAAGGGGAATACCAGGTGTACTATGAATGTCATCAATACTGGTAAGCTTTTTCTAAGAGTACTTGGTCTGTGGAAGAATAAACTCAAGATTCAGAATGTGAGACAGTGATTAGGGCTAACTTTAATAATCAATTTATTTCTACCCAAAGAAATTATTTTTTAGTAAAATTAGGATAATAAAAGATTGTGAAAAATAACTTTCTGGATTGTACCATGCAGTTTGCATGCAGGTGTTTCATTGCAGTTTATAGGACATTCTTCTACAGTATGATTGTAACTAATGAACTGCACAGTATCAAACTGAGCTCTGTGACAAAAGCAATATCCCACTGATGTATACACATAGACTACTGATCTGTGATAGGCATATTACACATTCTTTGCTGGGGCAGGGCAGGAGCAGTTAGCTTGGGAGTGGGCAGCACAATGCCAGGTCAGGCCCTGCATCCAATTCCCACCTAACCGTGCATTTGATGGGCATTCGACTTAACGTTAAAAAAAAACTAGAAATTCACTGAAATAACCAAAGGTTACAGGGACGTTATAGTCAGGAAATAGCTTTTAAAAAAAACTTTTGAAATTCACTTGAAAAACAAAAGGTTACAGGTAAGTTATAGTTAGGAAATAGAATCTAAAAAAAACCTTAGAAATTCACTGACAAAAAACAAAGGTTACATGGATGTTATAGTTAGGTACTGAATTTACTCACACAAACCATAGAAATTCAGCAGTTATAGTTACCAGGCATAACTGTAACTTACGTCCCCCATAATGCACTGCTTATGTCCTCACATATTACATCACTCATGACATGGTGAGCTACATCACTGATGACCACTGACAACATCTCAAATGACGTCACTGATGACATAATCCTGTCTGTGTGTGAAAAAAGGTTCACATAAGTTAAAGATAAGTACTAAGGTATCGCATAAGTTAAATGAGTTCTCTTCCAGGGCTACTGATCAGTCATAGAACATGAAGAAGAAAACTCTTGATGAGAGCTGCTAACTATTAACCAATCTCAAATGGGCGAATCTCAGCAAAACTGACAGAAATAACAACATCTTCTCTTGGATCGAAGACTTAGAAAACACTGTCAGATCATGAAACAGGTATCTATCATAGGAGAGACACCAAACCCTCACCTTTCTATCTCAAGAGATCTATGGTAAACAGAAAATGAGTTGTCACACTTCTACACTTAGACCTGCATAACAGCAGTGACATAGTCCACCAGTATACCCTCTTGGTGAGACTAAACTTGGCACCAATCAAATCATCATGGACTTGACTGCCCCCTCTTCATTTCAGCATTGCCTCTGGTGTATGTTACTGCTTGATTATCTGACTTCTCTGATTTCATATCTACCTATTTAATGCCAGTATAGCCCGGATACAGAGGGCTATAAGGCTATTAGAACATTGTGCCACTAGAGGGCAGAATGTTCCAATAAATAAAACAAAGGCTTCATAGAGCCCGAGGAGATTGAAATCCCCTTTGGCTCTGTGAGGCCTTTGTTCACAGCAGCAGCTGTGAAGAAAAACATTGGAATGCTAGAGCTTCGGGCTCTACCGGCAATGGGATGCCTGGAGCATTCCATTTTTTTCAGTGGAGCACCCAACATTCCAATGCTTTAATCATGGTTAGACCATTCCTTATGAAGACCCTCATTATGAATGTTGCAGCATTACCACCTCCACACTCGCGGTGGTGGTCTGGACCACCGCCAATGCGGAGGTCCGACTGCCACATTAAAACCCTGGCAGTCGGACTGCCAGGGAACCGCCAGCTCCGCCAGCATCTTGGATCCTGGTGGTCTGGTGGTGGCAGAGATCCTAATCCACCAGGGCAGCACTGCAAGCAGCGCTGTCCTGGGGATTACCACCTTGTTCTCTGCCAGCCATTTTATGGCAGTAACACCGCCATGAAAAGACTGGTGGATAACAGGGGAAGGGGAGCACAGGGGGCCCCTGCACTGCCCATGCACTTGGCATGGGCAGTGTTGGGTCCCCCCTGTCCAGCACCATTGAGGTGTTCACTGTCTGATTTGCAGACAGTGAACATTGTGAGGGTGCTGGTGCACCCTGCTGTCTACAGCATTGTCGCCAGCTCAATTTCGAACCAGAGACAATGCTGTAGCCTGTTTCCCACTAGGCTGGCAGGCAGAAACTGAGGTTTCCACCCTCCTGCCTAGCAGAAAACTCTTAATGGGTCTGGCTGGGAGGTAGCCTGTGTGGTGGCCACCTCCCTGTCTGAAGTTCAGCGGGCAGTAAAAAACGTCCACCAAACTCTTACCAAAGCCTGAAATCCCTACCAAATAAACACTGAAATTAAACTCATCCAATACTAAGATCATAACCTGTAGAGAATGGAAAAATAAGCAGTCTATCACCATCTGGCCCCAACATTTTGGTGAACTCCCAGCGAATTGACAAAAATGTCAAAACTGCTGTATGTAGTCACAGGACCTATCATCCATACCATGCAAACGTACTCACAATATCACACATCTATGTTTCCCTTAGATTCTCCTCACGTCTGGCTAGTTCTGCCCTGTTCATGTTTAACTTTGACTATGCAAACAGATTCTACATAAATCTACATAATTCTGCTGCTCTTACTACCACAAAGCCTGCAAAGAATTCAAAGAAAAATATTTAAAAGTACCCTGAAGTACGAAAAACAAATAAAACATTTCTGTCTCGAACATAGTGAGGAATTATTACACAAATGGTAGACAGAAAGCTTGCTGTTACTAAGAGGCAATGGATTATAAACCCAGAGACACCTAAAGCTTGAACAGATCACCTCAGCAATGGTAAACAAATGTCAAATGCACAGCTAACTCTCACTCTCCTTTGTACCAATACAAGCATGAGTTTAGTCACATGTTGGCGGTGACACAAAACAACCAGTCTCTCTGCCTCACATACACAACACCAAAACACTTCTCTCCTAATTAAGACTGGAGTCATCCACCTAACTTTCATCCACACACTGATATATCATACGTGTATGTGTCCCAGATCTCAATCATTTTACTTCATTACCGGTTATTGTGATGTGGTACCAGAATATAATCAGAATATTGTTTTACATAAATATTGTGTTCTAAATATTTTCAATAAAATGAATGTCCCCTTGAAGTTAATCACATAAAATCTATGCACAAATGGGCAATATTTTACTAATGTTATTTAGAACACAATAGTTATGTCAGACGATATTTCTGTCCAAGAACGAAATAACGCTGTTCACGTCACAGTAACAGAAGCATGATGTGAGCATGTCTCCTACAGTCTATCACTACACTGAAACTCTGTAGATGGAGAAAACATCATAAAATTACATTTCACCATTCAAGGGCGCCCACATAATTGCACCCTAAGAACCACAAATTAGCTGTGCAATCACGCCAGGGGTATAAAACGCTTTATAAATTCAACTACAAGAAACTGTATTAAAGAAACTGTTAAGTTGTAACACATACAATCTGCTAACTTGCATTTTCACAACAACAATGAAGGTATTTTTTTAAGTGTATATTATTTTGTTGAAGCAAATCTGGAAGAAGCAATCAATACTCTTGTTTCAGGGCTAATTATACTTACGATCTGGTGCTTACGAAATTGTTATTTTGTATTCTAATACAAATGAATTATTTGAGTAACTTCTACAGACACTTTTTTCAGGTCAATAGAGCCATAATATCCTTCACAAAGTGAGTCATTTTTTTAGTTTTACTACATGCTTTCGGATATGTGTCCTCTTTAACAAGGTGAAACCAATAAGACGCCATAACCAGCATGTGTCACGGTATCCATGTTTCTGCTTTTTTACAAGAACTGCCTAATTAAACACGTATATCCTATATTGTTTGAAAAGGTCATAATGAGTATGGTAAATGCATGGGCTCTCAATGCATTTCTTAGTTAATTCAAAGCAAACGACCTGGGTCAGCAGACTTCAGGTTGGCGTTTCCTCACTGCTAATAAAAACTATAGTCGTGTGCTAATGGTTCCTAGATAGATATTTGAACACGCAGCAAAACATATTTGACATTGGAGGTGGTCACGTTGAATCATTAGGGGACCATAAATGAATTTTTGCACATCACGACGACTGCACAACGAAGCACTCAATTGGCCCAATTATACAAGCTTCTTGAAATTGTATTGACTCTAATTTGATGGAGGAGGTCAATGTTATCTTTACAGGAACCTCTGGTAAACAAAGCGATTTAGAGGTGATTTACCTCGCCGTGAACCTAATCGAATTGCGCTGTTTGCAATTTAATAGGTTATTAACTATAACACAGCAGAAACCCACGCAGTGAACATTGATATTCTGGGGTTGGAGTGCTTACTGCTCTTCAATTTTCTGTCACTTAACTGATCAATTCAGTAGAAATGTGACATTCCTAACCACCAAACCAGTTCTTCGCAGTACTATGATGGTATTTATTCAGAGGAGTATGATTATGTGAGAATTCATTATGCTTAAAACAAAATAGTCTTAAATGCATCAATAAATGTAAGAAACACGTCAGATAATGTATTATGTTTAACATTTAGTGAGCGTTTTAGCAAACTTTCGTTGCCATAAAAACAAATTACTATTCTGTTCACAAAAATATACGCAAACATTGCTGTAATTTAAAATCCAAAAATAATCATCACTATCAAGAGAATGAGAACGAGTGACTAAGCTCATCTCCATCAATGAATTACAAACAGCTCTAAAGGAAGCTCCAAATCGGCTTCGACCATATTCAGTGGACATGCTTACCTACATAGTGTTGTGAAACACAAATCGCCATTTGGAATACACAGTCCAAAATGAAAGTAAAAAACAGAGCAACATGATTGCCTTCCTAAACATAATAACAAAACCGCCGTGCACAAAGACACACATCAACAAATAAAACACTGACGCCCATATTTATAGGGAAATGGCGGAGCACGACGCTGCGCCAAAATTGGCAGCTCAGCAATCTGCCATTTTCACAATGCAGTAATGCACCGTATTTAACTGAATAAGTGGCACTCCTGTGTTGACCCCTGCGCTGGCGCTAAATTTAGCTGCCAACGCAGGCATCCTTGCACCATCGTGCCAGGATGTCTGCGTTGAGGGGTGTGATTGTTTATTTGCAGGAAGGTGCCACTTCCTACACATAAGGAATCACTAATGGCGAAGAAGTCCCGAAGCATCATTTTCAAGTGATTGTTTATGTGCAGGAACGGACACCTTCCTGCACATAAACAATCATTTCTGGTATTTTCCTCTTTCTATGCATGCTGCAGAATGCAGCACACATAGAAAAAGAAAATAATGAGGAGGAATAAAAGTATTACTCCTCGTTGTGCCTTGCTAATGCCACCCATGGGATGGCGTTAGATTTTGGCACTGCCTCGTGTTTAAAAAAACTGGGGCAGCATCAACATGCAATGGGTGTTGCTGTGGCATGCCTACAGCAACACCCAATGCACGCCCCTTCTTAGCAAAGGGCTGCGTCTGAAGGGGTTGTATTTAGGCCACCACCCAACAGAATCCTCCCTACTTTTTCTCGGAAGGGGCCTAAGAACCCATTCCTACCACTGTACCTGGGACTTGTCTATGTCATTTTTAACCTTCCCCTCACTATGATGGGGGGAACCTGAAACACCCTTCTCCGAGTCACTCCCAGGTACCTTTTTGGATATCCTGGTTGTTATAAAATGGGATATTTAGTTGGCAGTCAGGCAACCCACTGTCCAAGCAAGGACCCTTACTCTAATCAGGGTAAGTCACACACAATCCAAATTATCCTGTGCCCACCCTCTGGTAGCTTGGCACTGAGCAGTCAGGCTTAACTTAGAAGGCAATGTGTAAAGTATTTGTGCAATACATCATACAATAACACAGTATGAACACCACAAAAATGCATCATACAAGTTTAGAAAAATGTAGAATATTTATCTGAGGTGAATAAGGTCAAAACGATCAAGATATGATAAGTACAAGTTGGAATATCACTTTGATAATGATAGAGTCTTTAGCTCTTAAAAAGCAATAAATGTTTCTTGCAAGCACATAGTACCT
Organism: Pleurodeles waltl; assembly: GCF_031143425.1. Classification (NCBI taxonomy): domain Eukaryota; kingdom Metazoa; phylum Chordata; class Amphibia; order Caudata; family Salamandridae; genus Pleurodeles; species Pleurodeles waltl. The sequence continues at coordinate 838,764,068 of NC_090437.1, forward strand.
GGTTTACGTTGAAATTATCCGCAAGGGACCGCAGAGGAGGAGATGCATGGAAAACTGGGAGGTGTGCATCAGTTTCTCCGGGTGCACAAAGACGATATGTCGATATTTTGCACGCAGCAAGGGCCTTGCATCGATTTCCAATGCACAGACTTGGATCCTCTTTGGGTTCCGGGGTATTTGGATGCCTCGGGACGATGCAGAGAAATCCTGGGCGTGCAGGACGAAGTCGTAGGTGCTGCATTGATCCGGTGGGTGATGCAGGGAAATGTCTGTCGCACGGCAGGCGCTGTGTCGAGTCTTTTCGCAGGAAGTCAGGCTGTGTCGTTCCAGCTCGGCTATGCGTCAATCCAGTGGGCCGTGCACTGAAGTTTTGGTTGCAACGCTGGTGCTGCGTTGATCTCCACTCGGGGAGCCAGGCTGCATCGCTCTAGTTCGGCATGCAGTGATTTTCTCACTGCGATACAGGCTCTGCGTCGTTACCAGCAGGCTGTGTATCGAAATTTCACCACACAAGGAGTTCTTTGAGGAGATGAAGTCTTTTTGGCCCTGAGACTTCAGAAAACAGGAGGTAAGCTCAATCCAAGCCCTTGGAGAGCAGTTCTCAGCAGAGCCAGAGGGCAGCAAGGCAGCAGACCAACAGCAAGGCAGCGGTCTTTTTCAGCAAAGCAGTCAGGTGAGTCCTTTGGGCAGCCAGGCAGCTTCTTTTGGCAGGTTGCAGGTTCTGGTTCAGAGTTTCTTCCCCGGTAGGTATCTTGCCCATAAGTGTCTGAGTTAGTAGGGTTAGATGCCCTGTGTAAATACCCAAATGTGCTTTTGAAGTGGGGGAGACTTCAAAGAGTGGTTTAGAAGTGCACTAAGTCCCATTTCAGTTCCATTTTGTCTGCTAGGGTCACCAGTAGGGGGTTTGGCAGTCCATTGTGTGAGTACAGGCCACTGTCCTTTGACATGTAAGTGTCAGGCCCTTCACCCTCCCAGCCCAGGAAGACCCATTCAGTTCTGATGTGTGCAGGTGTGACTGAGCATCCTGTGTTTGGGGTTGTCTAAATGCAACAGGGAGCTGTCAACGAACCCAGACAGAAGTGGATTGTAAGGCACAGAAGGATTAAAGTACAGAGAAAGGCTCACTTTCTAATAGTGGCATTTCTAAAATAGTAATATTAATTCCAATTCTACCAGTCAGCCGGATTTTGTATTACCATTCTGGCCATACTAAATATGACCTTGTTACTCCTTTCAGCTCAGAATCTACCACTCAAACAGTATGTGAGGGTAGCCCTAATGTTAGCCTATGAAAGGAGCAGGTCTCATAGCAGTGTAAAACAAATTTAGGAGTTTTACACTACCAGGACATATAAACTACACAGGTACATGTCAAGCCTTTTCCCTACATAGCACCCTCCCCTATAGGTTACCTAGGGCCTCCCTTAGGGGTGATTATATGTAGAAAAAGAGGAGGTTAAGGCTCGGCAAGTACTTTTAAATGGCAAATCAAATTTGCAGTGAAACTGCACACAGGCTTTGCAATGGCAGGCCTGAGACATGGTTAGGGGGCTACTCATGCAGGTGGCACAATCAGTGCTGCAGGCCCACTAGTAGCATTTAATCTACAGGCCCTGGGCACATGCAGTGCACTTTTACTAGGGACTTATCAGTACATTAAATAAGCCAATTGGGTATGAGCCAATGTCACCATGTTTTAAGGAAGAGAGCATATGCACTTTATCCCTGGTTAGAAGTGGCAAAGTGTGCAGAGTCCTAAAACCAGCAAAAACTGTGTCAATAAGTGGAGGGAGGCAGGCAAAAAGTTGAGTGTGACCACCCTAAGGCTATGAGGTCTAACACTGGTCCTGATCCTAATGCCTGCCCCCTTTTCATGCTCTCTGGTGTCAGTGAGCTTGCTGTCACCAAGGTGCTGGAGCAGCTCCACAAAACATGTAATGAGGATGTGCTCCCTTAATGTCAGATTAAACAAGCCAGTTATATCATCAATTTTGCAGCTCTCAGCAATCCGTTGAGTGCCTTGCTAGTACAAACAAGATAATCCAACCAAGACTGTTTCTGCATATTTTGGCTATTCCTAAACCTAATGAGGTATGTTTCTGGATTGAGTTCAAACTTATTGACAAGATTATTTTTCCTGGAGTGTACTTCCTCTGGTCTCCCACCTCCAGTTTAATCAAGGTAGCACTCCCCACTATAGGCATGTGCTTCCAGATTGATGCCCCCAAAACCTTTCTTGCCACCCCATAAGTAGAAAAACATTTGCCAATGTCATCCTCTACCACATAACTGGGCACCAGATCTTAAGGTATGTGGACATTTCTACCCCCAGACCCCCCTAAACACTGTGGGTATGCTGCCACCATTGGCTAACTGTGACATCTGGCTAAAGTCTATTAAAGCTAAAATTGATAATAATTCATTTTTAGAATTAAAATTGACGTGAATACATTTTTAACTTTCACTCCACCATTTAAAAAAACTCCCAGTAGCTGTGGTTGCGAGTGGGACCACTGAACACACATGATAAGGAAAGACTCTTTCATTAAAGAGAGTATACTAGTTCTGGCTGTGTTTAGTGCCACACCGGATATTCACTCGCGCTGGGCACCATTTTGGTCAGCTATATAGTTGCTGATCTACACGCAGAGATAGACATGTACACCGGGGTGCGGACGCCTAGCAGGCGCATGCAGTGATCCCTGTTCGTGAGTGCCAAGATAGGATCAGCTATCCAGCTGAAGAACTGAGCTTGTTTAATCTCACTGAACGTGGGGTTTATAAGTACACCATTAATATGTGTAATGGGGGCATAACCTGTGGGAAATGTAAAATTAACATAGCCGACTCCAATTATAAGGCTGACATCCACAAACCAGAGAGAGAAGATGGTAAAAGTCAACAGAGGTAGCAGTACCTGCTCAACTGTAGATCAATGCTCAAACACTATCTTGAAATATTCACCTTTCTAGAAGACAATATCCATTAGCTATGTTCCTCGCTGAAACCTGGCTTAAAGAGGACTCCTAGTCAGATATTGGAATGATCGTACCCTTGGCTATAAAATTGCCAGAGGTGACAAGGAAGGAAGTAAAAGGTGAGAGGGAATAGTTATTATACCCAAAGAGGAGCTAAAATTGAAATTTGACTACATGTCCTTACCAAGGTGTGAAAGTCTGCTGTTTGCATTAGAACTGTCCGTGACCTTTATCTTCTCTGGTTTATTAAGATCACCTCCCAGACCTAGATGCAGTCCAATGAACCCTATGGGTCATAACCCAGAAGCATGGCCACTTACTAGACCCAATCTTCTCCAACATACCAGAGATTACCTCAGGTGATGCAATAGCAATGGTTAGACCTGTCAGCCTTAGGGTGGTCCTCCCCTAACCTTTTTGCCTGCTTGCCTCCATTTTGTCTGGATTTTTGCTCTATTGGCCTTAGGACTCTGTGCCGTTCATCATTGCTGACCAGAGTGAAAGTGCAATTTACATGAAAGTCCCTTGAAGAGTGGTATAACATATACCCAGCACCTGTAAATTAAATTCTACCAGTGGGCCTGCAGCACTTATTGTGCCACCCACTTAAGTGCACCTTAAAGCACCCAAGGCCTGCCATTTTAGCCTGAAGGCAGTGTCCCACTACCATGTCGATTTGCCATTTAAAACCACTTGTCAAGCATTAAACTCCCCTTTTATGACACCCCTAAGGTAGGCTCTAACCACCCCATAGGGCAGGGTGCTGTGTAAATAAAAGGTAGGTCGTGTACTTTTTAGTTTTACATGTCCTAGTAGTGAAAAACCCCCAAATTTGTTGTCTCACTACTGAGAGGCCTACCCCTCTCATAGGGTAACATTGTGGATTCCTTATTAAAATTAATATGTTGTAATTCCTAAACCAGAGGTGTTAGATATATTATGTTTGGTACCTATGCTATGAACTTGTAAAGATAAACCCTCTTTAATGGTAAAGTGGCATTTATCATCAAAAGTTTGAAAATGCCACTTTTATAAATCTGGGATTTTTCTGCCTTTAGCCCCCTGGCAGTCACACAATATGTGGATGAGAATGGGCCATTAACTGACTTGATGGGGCTGGGAAAAGCACAGCCCCAATTGCAACTGAATAGGCTGAACTCTGCCACACACAATAGGCCTAATGACCCTGTATTGTCAGTGCAGCCAGCTAAGAGCCAGGGCGGGAGAGGAAGGAAATTCCTGGAACTTCAGAGAACCCTTCTAGAAACGTCTAGGAGCAGGGCACCAGGGTATAAAAAGAATGTTCTCAGACCTGCTCCTCAGTTCACTACTGGACCAGTGGAAGGACTCTCATAGGACTGCCTGATGCTGTGACCTTCTGTGCACTCAGACTTCTGCTGTACTTGGAAGGACTGCTTTGCTGCATGAAGCCTACTTGGGACCTTCAGAGACCAGCCCTGCTATAGAGCTCTGCATCACCACCTATACCGAGGACTCCAAAAGTGACCCCAAGGGCTACCTCAGCTGGTCCCAATTTTTGAGCCACAAGGACATAGCAGGCTCCCACCATCTTAATCGTGCACCTGGACCTAGCCTGAGTAAGTCTTGAAACCCCAAGAGATCTCCCTCTACTCCGTGACCCTCGGTTGCTGTGCTAAATGTGCCCAGGTGGCCATTTTCTAAAACTGAGCACTTGCTACTTTGAACCTTAAACTTTAGACATTCAGAACTCTGGTTCTACTAACTGGATTTGCCTGGTTATGGTGTGGAATAATTTACTAAAATGTTATCTGATTTTTTTTGCATTGTCTTTTCAGTTTGTTGCTGTTTGTATACTACATAAATACTTAACACATTGCCTCCAAGTTTAGCCTGAGCTGTTTTGTCATGTGGTGCATACTAATGTGGCTTGCCTATTGGCCCAGGGACCTAGGACACAACTGGGTACAATCCACAAAAAATTCTCTCTCCAGGGACAACACATGGTTGTGTACATTGACCAACCTAGTAATGTTTGTTGTTGTTGTGGGTGTAAAATCTACACTACAGACCACTACTTCTCAGTGTTATAGGCCAAAGGAAAGGATGTGATGGATCACTGTCCTCAGCCATGTGTCTGGTCAAATGAGTATACTGGCATCTGCCACCCGAAAGGGTATTTGTCTTCAGCATGTGACGGGTGTTGGTGCCTCACCACTGTCCGCAAGATGGCCATCATAGACGTGACAGGGCATACATTGTTCTTTGGGTCAGCTACAGATCAATACTTTCCTTGTGGACAACTGTTAACAGTTTAGATGGCATCCATGCATATGGAATGGTACATGTAGGAGTCACTTGGTTGTAGTTTGTTGCTGGGGCCTATTTGGTGTCATGGTAATGTCTACTAATCACAGCTTGGTAAGTGGGAAATGTCCATTGACATGATTTGTGTGTCATTACTATTGCCAACATTTCTTGTGCCTACATGTTAGCATGTGTCACTTTCTCTTTTGACATAATGTGTACACTGCTGTTTCATGCATTGTCTGCCTGTGTTAATGGGATGAGTTCTGTATTCCTTCACATATATGTGCATGCCAACCTGTGTTTAGAATAGGACATTTACAATGGGGGTATATTTCATGTGGTGCCACAGACAGGAGTATGTCACCATTGATTGTTGGTTGACACATACCCTCAACCATCATTGCATGTAATTTGGCATGTGAAGGACATGACGTGTATGACTACATTTTTTAGCCATAATGTGCATTTCCATGCCTTTGATTTGACATCATGTGCGAAAGTGCACTGTACATGTGTAATGGGGGAGGTTTGTAAGCTGACTGTTGGCAGGCATCAAGGAGTGCCTTGCAGTTATGTTGGAATCATATGTGTTTGGGTACACTCTTTCATCAGCAGAAATCAGGGTTTTCAAGATCAAAATGGAGACAGTGATATTGGTTCCCACTAGCAAAACATGTTGAGGGCTTTCTATAAGTAACTGCAAATCTCTGTGCCTCTAGAACATATAAAGGATTAACGGTGTCTACTGATGCAATCAGAGTATTTCTTTGTAAGGGGTGCCAGACATTAGTGGTGATTTCCGTGGGGCTTGCTGATTCATTGTATTTTAGATTTTAGGGACATATATCCCTGCACATTTTGTCTACAGTGGACATTTCCATGCCAAATGTATGGCATACCTGAGCAACGTTGGTACTACCTCCATGATTCCATTGGATACATTTCACTTTGTGAAGTGTGCATTGTTGATATGTTTCCAGTCTGATATGAGTATTTCCATCTCACCTTCTCCAGGCTACTGTACTGTTGTCAGCAACATAGCATGTCCTGGGAGCATCATTTCTTATTGTTGTGTTTTTGTGTGTGTGACAAATAGATGTCTGCATGACAGTGTGTGGGATCTGTGGGAATTAACTTGGCATTGGGCTACTGTTGTATGACAACAGGTAACTGAGATATGCTCCATGAGGCAAAGCATTAAAGGGGATGTGGTCTCCTTCTTGTTCAATGGTTACTGTGATTGCACAACTTCAGCCATGTAATTGTAGTTGTCTGAGATCCTGATTTTCCTGTGGGTAACTGTTGACAGTTCAGATGCATATGGAATGGTACATGTAGGAGGCACTTTATGTAGTTTGTTGCTGGGGCCTACTTGACATCATTGTAATGTTTGCTAATTGCAGATGTTGTTCCAGTGTGTTTATAAACATGTGGTGAAGCTATTTCTCTTTGTATTTGTAGCATCATCCCATTCAAGTGAAGGAGACAAGGTACAACCAAGTGGAGAAGTATCTGGTCATGGAACCTCCGGTCACGACATCACCAACACAGGGGGCTCAGTGGCCTGGAGGGTGAGGGGAGTGCCACAGAAGAGACCAGATCTACATCCTCACCATTGTATTTAACCTCCAGTGGCCACTCACTAGTGGTGATGGACCCATCAGAATCTAGTCCTGTACCATCTTTGTCCAGCATCCCAGGTTCTATTGCGACCCTCCCTATTGCCCCCCCCCCAGTTGGCTGTGCCTGCTCACCCAAGAAGGTAGGCGTCTCCTTTGCCACAGGCACCTCTGCCCCTGCCCCTCTTGTCCTTGCTGCCCTGAGTGAGGAGGCTATTGACTTCCTGGAAGCATCACTGTGGGTCAGACTGCCATTGTGAATGCCATCCAGGAGATGGTCAGTCAACTTCAGCAGACCAATGCTTTCCTAGAAGCCATGCATAGTGTCATGTATGGCCTACAGAGATCTTTTCAAGCTGTGGCCTCCTCATTGACGGCAGCCAGTCAGCCCATACATTCCTCACCACCTCCACCTCCCTCTAAATTCCTTATTCCCTACCCATCCCAAGCACACAGATTCATCCGCACCCACCTCAACACACACAAGAAGCACACACAAACACCACAAGACACACCCACACACAGGCACAAACATACAACCACAAACACAACATCAGCCGCCACTTCTTCAGACACCCACACCACCCCCACACCCCACATACCACATCCAGCATACCCACAGGCACCACCACAACAGATCGTGACACATCCATCACACCCACCATACCACAGACACCACCCCATCAGACAAACATCTACAACATACAGCATACCCAAAGACACTACCCCAACAGACACACACACATCCACCACTCTCAAATCACCCAACACCTCCCACTTCCAGGCCTCCAAGACATACAAATGCCCGCACTCACACACACCCAGCAGACACCACCCCAATGAAAACATAATTCACACACACACACACCCAAGACATCTACACCCACACACAAGACAGCCACTCCCTCAACCTCTAAATCCCCAACCCTTTCTGATGACCGTCCCTGTGTTCCAAAAGAGAGTTTCCTTTTCGACCTTGCCCTTTTCCCGGTTACCTCCAAATCCCCTCCCAATCCCAAGAGCCCCACCCACATCCCATCCCTTCCACATTCAAGTCCTCCCCTGTCATACATACCCCCTGCAAGCACCGATACCCCTGCCTCCAAGAAGCCCACCCCTCCTAAGAAATAGTCCACTGCTCCCAAACCCAAACCCACCCATCCCAAATCCACCCCTAAAGGATAAACCCTGCGGTGCCTGCCTATATGCTGCCTTTATGGTGTTAGACATGGAGGGTGTTCAAGTGTGCTAGCTTCCTTTGCATTTGGCTGTGCATGTGTTCAATTAGCTGTGTGTACCTGGCAGCTACTTTATCTACATGTATGGCCCATGGTGTTGCTGTTGTTTGTACTTTCTTGACTTGCTTCAGATTATGCAGATAGACATGTCACTTGGCTTTAGTAGTGTTTGTCCCTGAGATACCTGAAGGACCAGATCCAGTGCAAATGTTGTGTTAGGGGGTGTGCGCACAGTGTAATGTGTCCCAGGACAGCATCCTTCCCTGAGTGCTACTGATGCCCCCATCTATCGTGCAGGTGTTATTTGCATAGTGAGCTTTGGATATTTGTTGCTTTGACTATTGTGCATCCCATTGTCCTTCCATTGTATTGCAATGTGCGTTATGTGTGGGTTTGTTACAGGGATGTTTAATGGGAGCGATGTTTGTATTCTATAACACATCCATACATATGTGTGTTGAATCTGACAACAGTCACTGGCATGTTTGAGGGTGTCAGTTGTATTGGTAAATGTGATGTTGCTTTAGTGTTGCTGTTGTGTGACACAATGTTGTATACACTTCACAGTCCCTGTGCTTAGGACGTGCAGGTGTGTTGTTTTGTGTAGTGTGGCAGTGCAATCTGAGTGGCCTGCCCAAAGGGGGCATTTACTAACAATCTGTTGTTAAGGTTGATGGCACATGTAGGTGTGCGTACTTACCATCAGTTGCGTTCACTGTAGCGTGGATTCTGTGCTCTATTGATGAGTAGCAGCAGCGGCAGGACATGTGTGACTGGCTCCATGGTGGCACAAGATGTGTATCACTGCCTGTAGGTGAAATCTTTCCTTTATACTCTCCATTTCCAGCTGCTGGGGCATGGTGGCTGGACTGCCACAGTCACATTGTGTCTGACAGAAACATTGGCTCCGCTGGCTTGTTTGTCTTGCCTCATCAATGAGGTGGTCTGTGCTGTCTGGCGGTGCCCGAGGGACCGCAGCAGTCTTTGCTCCATAGGCCCCCCAGGATCGTAATACAGTGGTCCGACCACCAAGCCAGTGGTGGTCGGACTGCCACCATGGCAATGACAGTGCACAGAGTGCCAAATTCGTAATGAGGCCCATAGTGCTTTGATTGATCTCCTTGCTATTGCTCATAACTGCAGTGCTAGCCTGGCCATGCAACTCTTAAAGCTATTTGAGCTTTGTTCAGCTCTCTTCACATTTAGGCATACACACCTCCATGGGCTGGGAGCACTGGGCCCATGAAGACACATTTTTTTCTAGATATACACACACAAACACTGAGACACCCATCTCTATGCCAGACAACAAATAACTGTTTCTTCACTGAACCCATGACCTCTCAGTATATTTCTTTTTGCAACACTGCATTTAAGGAATTAACACTGGCTGAAAACAAAACCAAAAACTAACGTTATAAAAGTGTCAGTAGCTGTAGCTATGTTCAGTGCTTTCAAGACAAGCAAACCGCATTATAGTGAAATTCTTGTTTTTCTTTTTCCTAAATTAAATATCACACAGCGAGCCCTGTAAGTCAGGGATCCAAGGGAAATGCCAGGGGTAGCAAAGGACAAGCCAGGGATCACAGTTGCGACCCCTAATTGACATCCATGCACAGATGGTATCTAAGCTCAGCAGAGATCAGAGATGTGAAACCAGCCAACATCCATCCACTTCTCTTCTCGAGCAAAGAGGGAAGAAACTGAATGACCCAATCATTTTTATAATGGATATGTCATCAGTAGTTGAACAGATGCATTTGGAACACGGACTCTGCTCTGATGCTTCCTTTTTATTTATTTGCCTAGGAGATGCGCTGGGATCAGGTCTGTTTCCTGGTACTTCCTGATTCTTCTTGCTTGTTTTTGCAGGGTACAAATGCTATCCATAGGCTAGGACCACTGAATATATACATCCAGCTACTACAGGGGCAGGGACAACCGGACATCTTTGATAGTCCCTGTGCTAAAGAAGAGACTCAAATAGAGAAATGCATAAGCAGCAATAATGTGCTCCCATTCTAGCGGTCAAACAGCAGTCTTTATGAAGTAATAAAGCACGAGATATTAACAGCAATTGATCACGTTCTGACACATTTTAATGTCAAGCAAGAACAAAATATCGTTGCACTAAGTAAACAATTGGCACACATCATCTGTCATTTTCCAACAACTTCTCATTGTTTTTGTTACATTTATTACAAAAACGTATATTTCTGTGTACATTCGTGCAAAGATCTCTGCACAGAAGTGATAGGACAGGTATGGGCAGCGCGCACAGTCTTACCATTGTTTCAAAAATATTGTGGGACACTAAAATTATGTCAAAAAGTTTGTGCTGTCAACAATATCATGGAACAGAATAATGCAGGTAAAAATGACTCTTTTTAAGTGTTTACTATCATTTTTTATGTAGTTGCGTATAATACTGTTTTTTATTATTTTGATATTTGTATTATTGTTTGTGTTATTCCTTATTATTTTAATCTTAAATATTTGTGATGTGTTTTTATTAGCGTTGATTTGCTTTTTGTTTTGGTAATATCTTTAAAGAATTTAAATTTCCTTTATTCATTGATGGGTAGTTTTGTAGAGGAACAGGTAAATTCCTAAAATGTTATAATTAGTTGATTAAAATAATTCAGTTTTTATGATTTCGTTTTTTAAGTATTTTTAATTTGTATTTTTTTATTTATTTCATATTATGTATAGTTTTCAAGCAGTATTTGATCTTTTTTGTGGGCTGTTGGGTTTGTAGCGGATTAGGGTTTTAAGTATTTTATTTTATAGATATTGTAGTTATGTTTTAAAACGGTATTAATTTTATACATTTTAAGTATTTTCAATACATAAATTATGTTATATTTACATTATTCAATAGATATGTTTTAAATAATAGTTAATAATTATAACTGGTAATTGGTTAATTGTGTTTAATTGTTATATTCTTTAAATACATTAGCTATAACAAATTTTATATATCAATTAATTTTATAGAAGTACATTTTTTTTAGTTTTTAGGATAATAAAGTGGGCAGGACTTAAGTAGATTTAAGGATATATGTATATAATTGTGATGCTTACTGCCTTTGCTCGTTCCCAAGCTGGCAGCACCTCTCACTCTATGCTCAATAATGAGTCATACACTCTGAATTTAACCATGAGCGGTTCACTTTTCTTTTATTTATCTCCTTGGCCATGCCCAACCTGGTTATTGTGATCTACGTTAGGGTTTGTTGGTAGTGGCCAGGTGGTCCACTACATCCCTTCCCATGTTGGTCGATGACTCCAATGGCTCACTCCCTTCAGGACCTCCACCCCATTGATGGCACAGACAGAGTTGTGATGGGGCATATTCCAAGCCAGGTTGGATCGCAGGTGATATACATTACTTCAATGTTGAAAGGCCCAGCAATTATCTCCAGCTGCTGTCTGTCCATGTGTTTTCCCTGCCATTCCTCCTGATAGTGGAGTTGGCTCATGACATGGGGAGCCATCCTGTGTTAGGATGGGTTGTCTGGTGTTGCCAGGCGCCAAAGGCTCAGGGTCCATTTCTTAACTCTCCCTGCTGGCTTAGCACTCAGCCAGGAGGGCCCCTTGACATTCTTGAACTAGGACACATTTCACGTGACCACTTCTGCTCCTTCTCTCCTTGCAATGACCATGGCACTCTTGATTCTCGTTACAGTCTTTGGTTACTTGTCAAACAGTGCTCTGAATTTCCATCCCAGGTGTCTGTAAATAATTACTACATGATTGCCCAACCAATCAATCAAGTAATTTCTTAAGTGCACTACTCACCCGGAAGGGTCTCAAGGCACTGGGGGGGGGGGGGGGGGGTAGTGGCCGGTTACTGCTCGAAAAGCCATGTTTTTAGGTGCTGTCGAAATGTTAGTAGGTCTTGGGTCTTGCGTAGGTTTGTGGGGAGGGAGTTCCTGGTCTTGGCGGCAAGGTGGGAGAAGGATCTGCCACCGAAGGTGGTGCGTTAGATGCGGGGGACTGTGGCGAGGGCGAGGTTGGCGGAGCGGAGCTGGCACGTAGGTATGTGGAAATTTACTTGTTCTTTCAGGTAGGCCGGTCTGGTGTCATGAGGGCCTTGTGAGCGTGGACGAGGACTTTGATAATGATCCTTTTGTTGATGGGCAACCAGTGTAGGGATCTGAGGTGGATGGATATGTGTTCGTGGCGAGGGAGGTTGAGGATGAGTCATGCGTCTGCGTTCTGGATTCTCTGGAGTTTTCTTTAAAGTTTGGCTGTGGTCCCAGCGTAGAGGGCGTTGCCGTAGTCCAGTCTGCTGATGATGAGGGCATGGGTAACTGTTCTTCTTGTTTCTAGGGGTATCCATTTGAAAGTCTTGTGAAGGTTGTTGAAACAGGAGGATGATATGGCGTTGATTTGCTGGGTCATGGGGAGGGATGAGTCCAGTATGATGCCAAGGTTGTGTGCGTGGGTGGTGGGTGCTGGGGGTGGTCCGAAGGTGGTGGCCACCAGGAGTCATTCCATGCTGTTTTGTTGGGGCCGAAGATGATGATCTCTGTTTTGTTTGAGTTCAATTCAAGGTGGCTTGTTGTCATCCAATTAGCGGTGTCGAGGAGTCTAGCGTGCAGGTTAATCTTGGCGGTGGCTGAGTTCTTGGCGAGGGAGATGATGAGCTGGGTGTCGTCATCGTAAGAAATTATGGTGATGCCATGGGGCCGGAGGATGTTGGTGAGAGGAGCCATGTAGATGTTGAAGAGGGTGGGGCTGAGGGAGGATCCTTGGGGGACCCCATAGATGATCTTGGTGGTTGTAGACCGGAAAGGAGGGAGGCAAACACTTTGGGTTCTTTCGGAGAGGAAGGAGGTGAGCCAGTCCAGGGCCTTGTGGCGAATTCCGGCGTTGAACAGGCATGCAAGAAGGATTTGGTGTCAAAAGCTGCAGAGAGGTCTAGGAGGATGAGGGTGACGGTCTCGCCCTTGTCCACTCTGGTCCTGATGTCATCTGTGCAGGCCATGAGGGTGGTGTCAGTACTGTGGTTCTTGCGGAATCCAGATTGGGAGGTGTTGAGTATGTTGTTTTCTTCAAGGAAGTGAGATAGTTGTGCGTTGACTATCTTCTCGGCAACCTTTGCGGGAAAGGGGAAAAGAGAAATGGGACGGTAGTTTGTGAGGTCTTCCAGGTCTCCTTTGGGTTTTTTGAGAAGAGCGTTAACATTGGCGTGCTTCCAAATGTCTGGGAAGGTTGCGGTGTCGAAGGAGCTGTTGATGGCGGAATGGAGCTGGGAGCGATGATTTGGCTGGCCTTGTTGAAAATGTGTTGGGGCATGGGTCTGTTTGGGAGCCCAAGTGTATGGAGTTCATGGTTTTGATGATTTCTTCATCGTTGGTGGGGGTCCAGGTGTTTAGTCAGTTGGTGCGGTAGGGTGTTGTGGTGTTGGTTGTGTCGGTGGTGGTGGTGGTGGGTGTTGATGATGAGGGCGTTGTGAAGCTGTAGTGTATGTCTGCAATTTTGTGGTGCAAGTAGTTGGAGAGGGAGTTGCAGAGGTCTTGGGAGTGTGGGGGGTCGATGGTGCAAGATTTGGGTTTGTTGAGTTCATTGATGATGGCAAAGAGTTACTTGCTGTTGTGTGTGTTGTTGTCTATGCGTTCTTTGTAGAATGATTGTTTGGTGGTCCGGATAAGTTGGTGGTGTTTGCGCATGGCTGTTTTGAGAGCTGAGAAGTTGCTCTTTGAGGGTTCTTGGCGCCAGGCTTTCTCAGTTTTTTGGCATTCTTGTTTAGAGGATTGAAGTTCTGTGGTGAACCAGGGGGCGGTCTTGGTGGTGCGGGTGTTGTTGTTTGTTTTCAATGGGGTGAGGGAGTCTGCGCAGGTTTCTAGCCATCATGTGAGGTTGTGGGCGGCGGTGTTGGGGTCGTTGGTGATGGGCGGTAGAGTTTGTGAGAGGTTGGAGATCAGGTGTTCCTTGGAGATCTTGTTCCACTTGCGGAAGGGTGTGGTAAGTTGTTGGTGGTGGGTGTTGGGTTTCATGAAAGAGAAGTGGACGCAGTGGTGGTCAGTCCAGTGGAGTTCGGTGGTGTGAGTGAAGATGATGTGGTTGCTGGAGGTGAAGATGGCATCTAGCGTGTGTCCTGCAGAGTGGGTGGGTGATGTGACCAGTTGCTTGAGGCCGAGGTTTGTGAGGTTGTCCAGCAGGGCTGTGGTGTTGCAGTTGTGGGTACTTTCCAGGTGAAAGTTGAGGTCACCAAGGAGTATGTAGTCTGTGGAGGAGAAGGCGTTGGAGCTGATGGTATCGGCGATGGTGTCACAGAATGAGGGGCGGGGTCCTGGTGGTCTGTAGATGAGGGTTCCTCTAAGGGTGGTGTTAGCGTTTATGTGTATTTGAAAGTGTAGGTGTTCTGCATTGTCTAGGGAGTCCTTGGTGTTGGTGGAGATTTTGATGGAGTTTTTGTGTATTATGGCGATGCCTCCTCTTGGTTTGGTGGTGCGGTCTCTACGGGGATTTTGTAACTCTCTGGCATGGCTATGGCGATGTTGGGTTCTGATGAGTGGTTCATCCATGTTTCAGTGAGGAAGGCGATGTCAGGGGAGTTTGTGGTGAGTAGGTCCAAAGTTCGATGGCGTGTTTGTGGATGGAGCGGGTGTTAAGGAGGATGCAGTTGAGGTGGTTGCGTGCTTGTTGGTGTTGCTGGTGTTAGTGTGAGTGCAGGAGATGTGGCAAGAGTGGCATGAGAAAGGTCCATGTGTGTGTATGGGGTTGGCCTGGGTGCAGGCCTGGGTTGAGAGCAAGGAGTTCACTGGAGGAGTAGTGGTACTTCGGGGGGTCAGAGGAGCGAGGACCAGGGGTACGGGCACTGGGCACGGTCCAAGCGTGGACGGCGCAGACGGGCTTGCCTCTGGCGTGGCCGCACAGCGTCCGCCATTAAGAAGGGAGGTGGGAGGGAGGAGCAGGTGTGAGGCGGGAGGGAGTGTCCAATGGGGGCGCGAAGGTGGCAGGGCCCCAGGGGACGCAGCAGCTGGGTTAACAGGAACCGGCGAGAGCCGGAAAGAAAACGGGCACAATAGGAGCGCAAAAGCAAAGCGGGGCACAAAAAGGGCACAGTCCAGATAAAAAACTATTTTAAAAATGAATACTAAAATACAGAAAACGAAATACAAACTGCTGAATGAAATATGAAATATCAGACACGCCTACCACTAGGCACCAGGGATGAGGCGCAGGCAGGTGCCTGAGGGTAGTGGAGGGCCTAGAACTTCTTTAAATACAGCAACGGCGGGGTCAGGGGCACGGAGGCAGGCTGGTGGAGCTGAAGTGTACTCCTGGCCCAAGCAGGTGATATGATATAGATGGTGACTTATCTCGGCAAGCTTGACTACCCTTGCTGCTTGTAACTTTTCATTTGAGCTGGGTTTGAGCCAAGTACATCTCTGTGGGTTCCCACTAAGGCTTGACTGGGATGTTGTCTCACAACAGCTGCTGAAACAGCAGCTCAATATAGGAGAATGACATTGTGATGTGTGAGTTGTGGCGGGAAACCCTCAAGAATTGATCTAGGCTCCATTCAAATGTGTTGCTTTGGGCTACTGCTATCCAAATGCCTTGCTAAGCATGCACATGAAGCATTCGACCTTACAGTTGGCCTGGGGCTATTGAGGGGTGACCCTCCTTTGGCAGACTCCCAGGGTACTGTGATAATCAGCAAATTCTGATCCTTAGAAGAGGTGCCAAGTGTAGGTCTTGAATTTCAAGGGCAGCCCAAACATGGGGAACGCTTTCTCGAGGTTGGGTTGTACCCTCTGGAGTGTGGAGGAGGATGCGAGTTTCACCACAGGCTTTTTGGAATAGCTATCCATGATCAGTACTGTTATTTGGCCATCAGAAAACTCCTTAAATTCATGATCAAGTGTGTTTAGGAGTACAAGCAGAGCCCTTTCATCATGACTGGGGCTGTGTTTCTGCTCCCTATGTGACTTGGCATTGTTTGCACAGAATCACCTTCTCCTCTACCAGGTCATCCATTCATGGGAAACATACCTTAGCTCTTAGTCTTGCTTTGATCTTCACCCCCTGATGTCCTTGTTGTACCAATTTCACTATGTGAAACAACAGCATCTGCTTTATTACTACTCGCAGCACCAAACACTTGGTATGCTGTTGAGTTTTTATCAGAATTTCCCAGTCTGGGTCATTAAAAGCTTCTCTCTCTGATTCTATGTCTTTGCTGTATCATGGAACCATTCCCACTGTCTATTTCCTTGCCCTGGTGCCTTCTGGAGGCTGTTATCTCCCATCATGGCTTTGTGTCATTGTTTTAGAATATGCTCACTGAGAAAGGCTTCTGCTTAATGCATCACAAACTGCCACCTCCAAAATTTTATTGTCTTCTTCTGGCATGGGGTACTGAGACAGGTAATAGGCGAGGTTGATAGGCCACCTCAAAATGGTAAAACTGCAGCTATACTGCCCGTCTTTCTATCTTTGGCAGCAGGTACCTGGAGACTCCTGTGAACAGCAAGAACAGCAGGTTGTGATCAGTGATCACACAAAATTGCCTCCCATACAGACAGAGATTGAAGTGGTGAAAACTTGAACGGATGGCCAATGCCTCCCACTATCTCTACTCATAGCTGAAATCCATTCCTGATAGGTCCTTGCTTGCATGCATGATGGGCATCCATTCTCCATGTCCCTTTCCTGCATCGGCACTGTTTTCAAGTCCACTGGCCTGGAATGCATGATCAGTGTTATCCGCTGTTGCAGGTAAAAGTACACCATGTTGGCATCTTGGAGTACTGTTGTTTTGATGTCTTGGAACAAAGCCTTGGCATGCTCTTACCTGTTCCATGGCACGTCTGTCTAAGTGAGGGCCTCAGAAGCCTCTGAGAAGGTGGCAAGTCCTAGTTTGAACCATCCAAAATAGTTGGCCATGCCCATGATGCTCCTGAACTATGGTTCATTCTAAGCCATTGTGGGGTTAGGATTGCTTTGATTTTCTTCGGATCTAAATACATATAAAAAGCTCCAGGTTTTTAAAAAAAAGATTTCCTTTCCATTTTCTTCAGACAGAGTTGTCCATGGGAATCACAAGGCCCTCACCCAAATACCCATGTGGCATGCTTCATCATTGGCCATCCTACACAGTGGTCCCCATGGAGTCCAAGGTGGGCTATAATGCTGTAAGTGGAAGCATGGGTGTGGAAAAAGTTAACCTTTTGGCTCTGTTTACCCCCACTTTTTGACTGATCCAATATTTACTGACTTTGACTGTGCCCTGGACTCTGCTAACCAGGTCCAGTGCTAATGCTCTGTTCAAAAGGCATATGCTAATTATGCATAATTATATGTGGCTCTGACAACCTACCTGTAAGTCCCTATTATATGGTAGGGCATGTAGGTTTAGAGACCTCGGTGTGGTTAGGACATCCATGAGTGCACTGCTGTGGTGTCATGTCTGCCTTGCTCGCTGCTTTTGAAATAGAATTGTCAAAATTCAGCTTTGGAATCAAAAGTACTTCCAAAGTCTTAAACAACCATATTTTTACACATAAGTCACAGCTAAAGTCTGCCTTATGTGCTCCAAGGGTAGGGTGCATTGTAAATATAAGTAGGGACATTGTGAAAGTTTTTTTAAAAGCACTGTTAAGGGGAAATCAGCAATTTCATTGTTCCCCATTTGCAGTGCATTAGCTCAATAGGCTCACTTTTGAAGGCTTCATTTTGAATTATTAAAGTCTTATTTTTGATCAGAGCGAACTAAGTATGTCATTCAAGACATCAAATTAATAGTTAGAATAAATCCAACAATTTGCCAATGTTAGATTTATTACAACTATTACAGATAAAGAGTTTTAAAACTCTTTTTGAAAGTTAACAAAATGAGCCCTGTGGTAGCCTTTTCTAATTGGTCAGCCACTGTTAGACTGAGCCAAACTACCTTAATGAGATGTGAAGTGGCCTGGGCTGAGACAAAGGAAGCATCTGGTGGGTGGAGATCTGCAACAGCAGATGGCAGAGCAGGAAGGGGCTGGGTGCAAAACTGGTCCTCAAAGGAGAGAAAGGCATTTGAGACAGAAATCAGACCCCCCCCCCACCTCCATTTCCTGGACCCCAGCCCGAGGGGAGCCCCAGTAATTAGATTAGGAGAGTGGGCTGGAAGGAGAGTGTGAAGGAAAGTTAGCCACACCAATGGGTGGGCTTAGACAGACCTGCACATCCAGGTGAAATGTTCTCCATCTTTAATTTTTAGGGAACAGTGCTGTTGAAGTAAGCCTCAGCAAGGCCCACTAGTGCAAGGGGTTCACCCTTCTCTGCACAAAGTCCTCAGACCATGTAGGAAGAAGTTGGCACAGAAACTGAAATAAAAGACAAAGGGGGTCATTCTGACCCTGGCGGTCGGCGGTGAAGCGGCGGTAAGACCGCCAACAGGCTGGCAGTCTTTTTTCATGTATTCTGACCATGGCGGTTACCGCCATGGTCAGCCGCCGCTTCACCGTTCCGACCGCCACGGCGGTAACGACCGCCGGGCTGGAGACCTGGGTCTCCAGCCCGGCGGTCGTCACATACCGCCGGCGGTATTCCAACCCGCCTGACCCCGGCTAACCGCCATGGATTTCATGCAGTTGGGGACCGCCATGCAATCCATGGCGGTAAGCACTATCAGTGCCAGGGAATCCTTCCCTGGCACTGATAGGGGTCACCCCTACCCCCAACCCCCACCCCGACTCCCTCCCCTACCCCCCCCACCACCCCTGCCACCCCCAAAAGGTTGCAGGACCCCCGTCCCCCACCCCGATCCCCAACATATACACATACACACATACAGGCACGCATTCATGCACATACACACACCCCCCCGCATTCATGCACGCATTCATGCACATACACACACCCCCTGCATTCATGCACGCATTCATGCACATACACACACCCCCCCGCATTCTTGCACGCATTCATGCACATACACACACCCCCCGCATTCATGCACGCATTCACACGCCCCCTCAATATACACACACGCACACCCCCATGCACGCACACAACTCACAACACCCCCGCACCCCCCTTCCCTAGCAGACGATCACCTTACCTGTTCCTGGTGATCCTCCGGGAGGGAACGGGCAGCTCCGCCGACCCCGCCACGCCAACAGAACACCGCCACAGCGAATCACAGGTCGTGATTCGCTGGGGGGTGTTCTGTTGGCGTGGCGGTGGAGGTGGAGCTACCTCCACTTCCCCGCCTGCCGCCAGTATGGCTGTTGGCGGCTCTTCGTCCGGAAACGGGTGGAGCGCTGCCAACAGTCATAATGGCCCATGCGGAAGACTGCCAGCACTGGCGGTCTTCCGTACGGCGGTCCCTCGGCGGTCTATTGAAAAGACCGCCGAGGTCGGAATGACCCCCAAAGTTTATTAACCTCATGAGGTGGTACTACAGTTCAAACAGCACCCTTTGGTAATGTTTGAAGTAGCACACTGAACTGAGAGAGCGTGGTCCTTTTATACCCACGCAGGGGCTAAAAGGAGGTGGTACAATTATAAAAGCAAGACTTCTATACATATAAGGTCATGTGGAAATGCACAGTCGACAGGTAGGAGGAGCTAACAATTTTCAAGGACTAACAGCTGCAGACCTTTCTGAGCATGTGCGAAAGTGGGAGATGCTAAATATAACTTGTCACTAGGCAGATTTTCAAGAGTAGTTAACAGAAAGGTAGGACAGAGCACATGGTGAGCACATGGCAGCATGTGGCAGAGAAAATGGCTGCCATGAATACAAAATGGATTCCGTGAAATGTTCACAATAGTTACTAAATACAAGATGTCTTCTGCTACTGCTTAATCTAATCGCTGCTAAACTACAACAGTGCTTTCTGGGATTGAAAAATGTCACACTCATAGGAAGTGGTCATCACAGAAGGAGGCACCCTGCACCCCATTAGACATGGGTTCCTGTCTTCTTGCCAATTCAGAGACATGCATAAATGTGTAAGACCTGCCTTGCACCTCAGATCCCTAGGTGAAGAAAATCAGAAGAAGGAGGACTGAACCTCTGGTCTACACTTGAAGGACTGCACCCACAAAGACTGCACACTCTGGGCTTCACCACAAAAAAGACTTTGCCTTGCTTACAAAGGTCCTGGGGTGGACTTCCTATAAGCAACAGGTACAAAGGAGCTACCCAAAATCCCCTGCATCAAGCTCTAAAAGAAGAGCCCAGCTGACCTGCATCCAGTGGCGTTTTGGGAATTGTAGTCCCACCTCATATGGAGCAACTCAGAGCTTCTGGAACCTTGGGCCAGGTGTGTGGTCACTGCAAGACCCCAAAAAAGAACATCTGGAAGAAGATCCAGAAGTTTGGAGATGTTTGGAGAAACTTTGCAAAAAAAAGCTCTATAAGGTGTCCGACCCATCAAGGAGAATCAAGCCAGTAACATTGAACCGCGCCCCAGCCTGAATTTTAGGTTTACCCAGCTGAAGCTCGGGAGATTTTCCCTGTTGACCAGACCTCCAGATGTTGACTGCAACCTCGCACTGAGGCAAGCCGACGATGTTGCATCGCAATCTGACCTGGAAAGGAGCCTTGCTTGACAATGAAAGTAAACCAAAATCTAAATCCCATAGGAAGTTATGTTGTGGAGAAACCCATCTGACAATATCTAAATCAGGCCCTAAGTCTGAAGGCAACATTTTAACTGAGGACTCTTGCTCAATGTATCCAACTTGGGCTCCATCACGGTCGGCCTCAAACTTTGACTTTCCCTCAGTAAAGCGTGACCAGGTGTCCGCGATGGGTGTTTTTGTTACATTTAATCTTTAAAAATTCATATCGCTCATTCCCAACATAGGACTTTTGTTGTTGCGGTGTCATTTAAAAGATAAAAATACTTCCTATTTTTATGAATTGGTGTTGGATTTTTAATGTGTGTTGTGTTTACTGTTTTTACAAGTATGGTGATTATACTATGGTGAGTATGGTGATGATACTATGTTCCTAGTTCCTATTGGTGTTTTGCACAATACGTTTTTTATTCCCATTGGCTTTCTGTTACCCATAGCCTCATGGGAATTGTAGTTTTTTGACTGCTGCTATTGTGAATAAAGCAAGTTAGAGAAGCATAATATGAGCCTCCGGTCTTGCCATAAAATTCAATAATACATTGGTACTTCCAGGGGCATAGAACTGAGTGCAATAAAACCTTAAACTCACCTTTAAATTCAAATGCGTTCTACACCCTAATACCACAAATGGTTCTCATGCTAGGATTTCTGCTCAGGCCATTTCTACAGCCTTGCCATATTTTCATTCTTTTACTCATATTAGTACATAAGCATTATAAAATGCACTCATATCGTAACCAAATACTTTTCACAGTTGCCTTAATTCACATTAGCATTCTAATCCATTCTGGTTAACATTCTGTAGGCCACCATGATTTACTGAGGGAGGAAATTAAGATAGGCACAGTTTGTCTGCCATCCATGCCCTCTGTTTTTTGGGACATGGAACCTTTAAAAGGTTTGAGCTAGCTAGAATTCCTGTTTCCCTCTTCTATTCATTGTCTTATTAAGGCCCTGAAAAATAGTCATTTTGAGCCTTTGTAAGGTGCTTCTTTTAAGGTTATGTCTGATAAGATTGTGTGTTTGGTGTCTTCCAGACTAAGATGTGCATAGAGATATTTTTTCTTTGGATTCATTTCTTTCATTTCTTTCAAAGTTTCTGGTTGTGTGAATCTCTACCTATCATAATCTCTCCTGAGGTCTGTCTGAAAATTCTATTTGACTTACTCTTTAACAGGGCATAGTTTTTGCGTATAGGTTTTCTTTACTCACATTGGCCAATGAGTTGGCAACTACATTCTCTAGATGTGGGCGAGAAGTCTGGTTCTATTTTCAGTGTGCTACTCAATGTTGGCATTCTGATGCACTCTTTGTTCCTTTTGGACAGGGACACAAGAGCCATAAGCTCCCAGTCACTACTCTGAGCTATTAGGTTTGAATTGCAATTTATCTGGCCTAGGAGCAGCCTGGGTTCCCTCTTTTTGTTTTAGTCCTATGTGATTCAACTAGGGATATATGTGCCTCTTCCGTGGTGATTTGGGACTTCTCAATTACTGATGCTTGTGTAATGAATCACTGGACTACTATATGATGTTTATTTCCAAACACATTCTCCAGGTTCTTAGTTCTCGGATTTGAGTACTCTGGGCTAGGCTCTGTTGCTATCTAACACGTTTGTCTTAAAACACTGACCTCCTTACTTCTTGGCATGTCTGCTATGTTCTGTTGTTTATGAAACAAACAGGCAGCCAGTTCCTGGGGTCACATGAATCTAGAATAGTGGGTAGATGGGAATAGGAGAAGAGAGGAAAAGAAAGGAGTATGAACTTTTACTGCCAAGGGGCTGTATGTAAACTTTTACTGAAGAAATAAACCTTTATTTTATTCACATCCATTCTGAACTCATTTCTTTACGATGTCCACAAAGTATAGTAGTGGAGCGAGGAAAATAAATGCAACGGTAATGCCTTTAATACCTATACATTACATTGACTTTTAGGACATTATTAGAAGTAGCCTCTTAACTCTAATGGGTCTGGTAACATTGTAATTTTATATTTTTTACATACATGCAGAGATTTTGACTGTTCAAAAGAGTGAAAATCTCTTTGTGAAAGTGTGGGGAAAAATAAGGAATTACCAGGGGTAACCAGCTGTGGAGTTACCAATAAACCTGATAATTCCTCAATTCTTTGTCGACCCTGATTATCCATTTAATAATAGTCTGTGTTTTCCACCCCGTAAAGTTACCAGTACCCATATTATCAGAATCTATAAAGATGGGGAGAATCCAGAGAATGTTCACTTATGATGAGGGCTTTACTCTTCCCAGTGCCATTCTTACATCCCTTCCTCCCTCTTTGGAAGAGGTGGGCATTTATTGGCATATAGGCCCTCATTATGACATTGGCGGTAAGTCCCGCTTACCGCCATGATGACTGCCGCCAACATACCACTGCTGCAGCGGATTACCGCTACCCATATTATGACACACACATAGTAATCCGTCACTATACAGCCACACGCACAAGTCCGCAAGCCACAGGTCAGTGATAAATTGGCGGTAGCAATACCCACACCGTTACGCCAACAGAACTAGGCCCACAGCATTATGACCCACGAATCACCGCAGCGGACATTCAATGGCGCTAAACCATTGGCAGTACTTACCGCTGCGCTCAAAATACACACACACACATACAAAACAACACTACATTGGACAATTTAAACTACACACACCTGACACCCATACACACACCACACCACTATACAACACACACCCATACTACCCACAACCCTTTTCTAATACAAACAAGTGCCACAAAAGAGATAGCAAGTCCACAGACAAGACCACAGCTACACACCACTTCACCTATACACCATCCACGCACCTTACATCACACACCCCAACACATCACCCACACACCCTCACCCACACCACTCACGCTACACCCATGGCACCACAAAGGCACCCCAGGTTCTCTAAAGGAGGAGCTAAGGGTCATGGTGGAGGAAATAATCCGGGTAGAGTAACACTATTCAGATCACACGTGCAGCAGACATCCATTGCAAGGAAGATGGAGCTATGGCGGAGAATCGTGGACAGGGTCAAAGCTGTGGGACAGCACCCCAGAAGAAGGGATGACATCAGGAAGAGGTGGAATGACCTACGGGGAAAGTGTGTTATGTGGCAGCAAGACACCAAATAGCTGTACAGAGCACTGATGGTGGACCCCCACATCCTCCCCCACAACTAACAACATGGGAAGAGCAAGTCTTGGCAATCATGCATCCTGAGGGCCTGGCCGGAGTAGCAGGTGGACTGGACTCTGGTAAGTTAACTCTTTACTACTATCAACCCCCTACCTGCATGCCATGACATACCCTACCCTCACTCCCACACACCCACCCATCACATATTCACTCATCCCAATGCCACGCCCTGCATGCCATACCATTGCATGGACACCACTCACAGCCCTACATGGACACCTATCACTAAAGCATGCACACTAGAGAGAATCATCTGGCCCACCACATACCAACTTACACAAGTGAAAGCTGCCAGGGCAAATACAACCAAACACGGCAACCCACCGATGCACAATATGTCACACACAGAAACAATAACACTGTATTTACATCCCCACAGGTACCCCAGCCAATGCCAGCAGCAAAGAGGTGCCAGCACTATCCAGTCCCCTAACAGAAGAGACCCACAGTGATGACAGCATCTCTGGTCACCTGGATCTGCATGATCAACCAGGCCAATCAGGGACCTCTGGACCCAGGCATACTCACACACCACCACAGAGCCTCCCCCATCAGGAAACACCACCACAGCACCCACCCAGCATACCCACACCTCTGTCCCCAGGACACATCAATCAGAGGTGCGTCCACCTCTACAGGGACCCCAGGGCAACCCTCATACCCAAGACAATCAGGGACCCGGGGTCAGTGGCAGTGGGCACACAGTTCAGGGGACAGAGGCACAGGCCACCAGGGACACTGGGAGGACTGATCTGTGCCAGGGGGAGGACAGCCCCTGGGAATTGACTCTCCAGGAGGCACTCTTTAAGATCCTGGGAGCATACCAACATTCCCAGGATATGATGGGCCAGATCCTGGCCAACGTGCAAGAGAACAGGCAGCTGCAGGAGGGACAGTACCAGGGGATCATGGAGGACTTGCAGGCCATTAACACCACCCTGGTCTCTAATGCAAGGGTGCTGGCAGACATGGCCAACATCATGAGGGAGGCAGTCTTACAACAGCGGGCCCCTACCACTCGCCAGACATCTGAACTGCCTTCCACCTCCGCTGCCACTAGTGGACAGGAGGCCCTGCCACAGGACCAACAGTTCACTAGCAACCCTCCCCCTGCAGAAGGAGAACCACCCCGCAAATGTTCCCTACAATCCAGGCAGAAGCCAGAGACTATTGCCAAGACCCCCGCCGGGAAATGAGACTGCCATTGCTCCCCTTCCTATGTCCCCTTGGACAATGCACCTGTGCTACCATTAGACTGGAACAATACCCTGGACATTTCTTCATCATCACCCCATCCCCTTGCACTTGCCTCTCTACTTCTTAGCACTTAAATAAACACACTTTGAAAAAATTACAAGAATTTAGTATGTTAAACTTATTTTAGTATGCATTCGCTTAACCAGGTTCAAACATTTCAATTCAACTGTACAGTAATGTTCAAATAGGAAAGACCTGTAGTTGGCTGGAGTGATCACACCAGGAGCGATAGTGGGGCACCAACATCTGCAAAATGAGTTGCCAAAGGCTACAGTGAGTGGGCATAGACGTGGGAAATAACAGCATGCCAGTGACAAAGATAAACCATAAATTGACAATGAAATATGAAGTAACACTTTCCTACCTGTGTGTCATTAGGAGTATTGTCTAATCACTGCAGTTCCGTTGTCCTCCTCCTCATCCTCTGCCTCCTCATCCCCACTGTCCACAGGGTCCACTGCTGACAAATTACCATCTCCAGCCTCCTCCTGCAGAAAAGGCGCATGGCATCTGAGGGCCAGGTTGTGCAACATGCAGCATGCTACGATTATCTGGCAGACCTTCTTGGGTGAGTAGCACAGGGAACCCTCAGTTAGATGGAGGTACCTGAACCTAGCCTTCAGGAGGCCATAGGTACGTTCGATAATCCTTCTTGTTCGCACGTGTGCCTCATTGTAACATTTTTCTGCCCTTGTCCTGGGATTCCTCACAGGGGTCAGTAGCCATGACAGGCTTGGGTAACCAGAGTCACCTGAAAATATCAAGGGACAACATTTAGCCACACACTATCCCATATGGCCAACATCATAACCATAACCCAACATACACTTGGTGGGAACCGGGGCTCACCTATTAGCCACACCCTGTGCCTCTGTAGTTGGGCCATCACTTTTGGGATGCTGCTATTCCTCAGGATAAAGGCATCATGCACTGACCCAGGATACTTATCATTGACATGGGAGATGCATTGGTCCACCAAGCACACCATCTGGACATTCATTGAGTGAAAACTCTTTCGATTTCTGAACACCGGTTCATTTTGACGGGGTGCAAATGCAATATGTGTACCATCAATTGCCCCAATGATGTTGGGGATATGTCCTATTGCATAGAAGTCAGCTTCCATTGTGGCTAAATCCTCCACCTGGGGTATAACAATGTAGCTGCACATGTGTTTAATCAGGGCAGACAACACTCTGGTGGGCACTATTGAAAACATTGGCTGTGACATTCCTGGTGCCAAGCCCACTGTCACTTGGAAAGAACCAGTTGCCAGGAAATGGAGCACAGATAGGACTTGCACAAGAGGAGGGATCCCAGTGGGGTGACGGATAGCAGATATTAGGTCTGGCTCCAATTGTGCACAGAACTCTGTGATTGTGGCCCTGTCAAGTCTATAGCTGAGGATGATGTGTCTGTCCTCCATTGTTGCCAAGTCCACCAGGGGTCTGTACACGGGGATATGTCTCCATCTCCTATTCATCTGCAGCGGTAGCAATCTATGGGGCAAAAAAGTGAGGAGCCGGTAACAAACTGTACATCGTAGCCACAACAGTAAAATGCATGATGTTAAATTTTTACGTATAAGTGGTATTTGTCCTGCATGTCCAATTTTGAACTGTAACGCAGTCATTACCCAAGGCCAGCCCCCCACCCCTGAAATGGCATCCGCCTATCCTATGTGGTGAGACAGGTGGAAGTGAGGTAATTCCGCTGACGTTGTGCGCCATTGCGGTAGGTGGTCCGGAACCGCTGTGCAACTCCTCATTGGTTATTATTGCACCCTAAGGGGTACAGTGGCCAATGGTGATGTACGCTGGCGATGATGGTATGCACCACCGCAGACGTGACTTCCATTTTCTATCTGATCACTCACTTGCTACCTGATCTTCAACAGGAGAGGTTCTACAGTGCATGTGCTGCTGTGACCTGTGTCTGGAACCTACCATGGCTCGGGTGACTGGGGAAAGAGCCCCTGCCTTCACCTCAGTGGAAGTGGAGCGACTGGGGGATGTGGTCCTACCCCAGTACGGACTGCTGCATGGGCCTCCAGACCAACAGGTGAGTACACTGTGAGCATGATGCCTGGGGCATGAATGCATGAAGTGATGTGTGTGAAGGCCTTGTGTATGGGGGGTTGGGGATGTCCCCTGTGTGGCATGCAGCTTCTGTGATGGGCCCTGTGTGTGCAAATGGCAATGTGAAGGGGTATGGTAGGCCATAATTGTAACAGGCAGGACGGTCTGACTGATATCTTTACCTGTGTGTATTTCTCTGCAGGTCAGTGCCCATCAAAAGAAGGGTATATGCCATGCCATCGCCAAGGACGTGCAGACCCTGGGGGTCTACGGCAGGCGGAGCACCCACTGTCGGAAATGGTGGGAGGACCTGAGACGCTGGGCACCGAAGACGGCGGAGGCCCAGCTGGGGATGGCCTCCCAACGAGGAAGAGGTGCACGTTGAACCCTGATGCCCCTGATGGCCCGTATACAGGAGGTGGCCTATCCGGAGCTGTATGGGCGCTTGAGGGTATCACAGAAGCCACAAGCGGTGAGTACAGTTCCCATCATTACAACTTACGCATGGTAGGGGGGTACCCGAGTGGGGGATGAGTGTCAGTGGGTACCCGTAGGCCAGGCCTGACTTTGCAGTCGGTCCCATGTTGGGGAGGGTTCTGAAGTGATAATCCTGCTACCTAGCTTGTAGGCATCCACTAGTGGTGAGGGCTGTGTGGGTCCCAGGTGTGCTTTAGTTGGCGGTATGTGCCCCTCCCCATGCACTGGTGGCTAACAATATCACTAGTAGTGCAATACATAGTGCGTAGGGCTGTTCCCTGTGTGTGAGGGTGCTGTGTACGCCAACGGTGGTGTTGGTGCAGGCATTGACCAAGTGTATCTTTTGTCTCTCCCCCCCTTTTTGTTTTGTCACCCTGTCCTTAGGTGCATTAGCACCATCTGGCGGAGGAGCAGAGGCACCAGCGACGGAGGGAGCTGCATCCCACAGGACCCAGGAGGCACAGTGCACCGACAGTGAGGGCCCTGGTGGGACGGAGGGCAAGGGGAGCATCACGGCGGAGACAGGAGGGGACAGTTCAGACACAGATACCTCCTCCCTCCGATGGAAGCTCCCTGGTGGTGGCGGACACTTCTGTGCCCACCCCAGCTACAGGTACAGCCACCATCCCCCTTACCAGCAACAGCCTCCCAGCAGCCTCTCATCGAGTTTCCCGTGCCCGCTCACCCAGGAGGGTGGGCATTTCCTTCGTCCCAGGCACCTCAGGCCCTGCCCCAGTTAGCCCTGCTGCCCTGAGTGAGGATGCTATTGACCTCCTGCGATCCATTTCTGTGGGGCAGTCAACCATTGTGAATGCCATCCAGGGGCTGGCAGCCCAAATGCAACAGAGTAATGCATTCCTGGAGGGCATTCACACTGGCTTGGCGGCCCAACAGAAATCAATCCACTCTCTGGCCTCCTCTCTGATGGCAGCCATTGTCCCTGTTTCCACCCTCCCCCCTCCAACTTCGTCTTCCCAATCCCATTCCCCACAACCCCATCCTATCCCAAGCACACAGGCAGACGAGCATGCACACAAGACAACACACAAGAGTGTCACAGGCAAACACAAGTACCACACAGCATCCCACAGGCACTCACACAAACACCATCCAGATGCAGACATAACAACATCCACTGCCTCCACTGTGTCCCCCTCCTCCTCCTCCTCCACCTCCCTCCCAGTTGCATCTACACTCACACCTGCATGCACTACACCATCATCTACTACCAGCATCACCACCACACCTAGCAGAACACACACCTCACTTGCAAACACAACTACAAAGGTCATGCACACGTCTCCTGTGTCCTTTCCCACTGTGTCTGTCCCCCTCCCAAAGTACACAAATGCAAGCACTCAGTCTTCCAACAGCCATCCACCTCACAACAGCATCCAGCCCATGCACCTGCACCCAAACACAGCAGACAGACACCTCCTACAACCACTCCCTCTTCCTCCACTCCCAAACCTTCTCCCTCTCCCCACCCCAATGTCCCTAAGAAACTTTTCCTTTCCACCATTGACTTCTTCCCTGCCCCCCATCCTGCATGTATGGCCAGGGTATCATGAACCCAGCCAAGCACCTCAGCGACCCAGTCCACGGGACCACTCGTGCTGGGACAGGATCCAGGGCACCAGCCAGCCTCAGAGAAAGTGTGCCTGCCCCAGTTGCTGCATGGAAGGGCAAGGAGCCTGTCCCAGCTGCTTTCCAGAAGGGCAAGGAGCCTTCACCAAGAGCTGCCAGGAAGGGCAAGGAGCCTGCCCCAAGTGCTGCCGGGAAGGGCAAAGTGCCATTCGCAGCTGCTGCCAGGAAGGGCGAGTATCCATACACAGCTGCTGCCAGGAAGGGCAAGGGGCCTGCACCAGCAGGCAGGAAGGACAAGGGGCCTGGTGCAGGGACTCAGCCGGAGGCCCCACCACCAACCTTGGTTGTGCAGCTGTCCGAGGCTGCAGGGGACGGGCTGGAGCCTCCCCCCAACAGCAGCAGCACCACCACCAATGAGCAGCCATCTGAGGCTGCAGAGGATGGAGCTTCCCCCCCCACCAGCAGCAGCAGCATCGCCACCACCGCCAGTGGGCAGCCGTCCGAGCCTGCACGGGATGGGCTGGAGCTTCCCCCCACCAGCAGCAGCAGCAACAGCACTGCCACCACCACCAGTGAGCTGCCGTCCGAGACTGCAGGGGATGGGCTGGAGCCTCCCCCCGGCAACACCAGCAGCAGCAGCACCGCCACCACCACCAGTGGGTGTCTGTTCAAGGCTGCAAGGGATGGGCTGGAGCCTCCCCCACCACCACCAGCAGCAGCACTACCACCAGTGAGCCGCCATCCAAGGCTGCAGGGGGTGGACTGGAGCCTCCCCCCCAGCAGCAGCACCACCACCAGTGAGCAGCCATCCAAGGCTTTAGGGGATGGGCTGGATCCTCCCCCCAGAGGCTGCAACAGCACCACTGCACCCACTGAGCAGCCGTCACTGCTAATGGATGGTCTGTAGTCCAGCCTCCATGGGCTGCTGTGCGGGCTGCCACCTACAAATCCTGTGGGAATGACACCCAGCTGAGAGACTGTGACCTTGCACTTCCCAAGACCAAGCACAGTGCATGTTGCCCCCCCAGAACCAGTGGGTAAGCCACCCACTCACCCCATCCTCCCCAGGTTAAGAAGTACAGGGCACGATGTCCCCTCCAGAACCAGTGGGTAAGCCACCCAGTCATCCCAGCCTCCCCAGGATCAGAAGCACACAACTCAATGCCCCCTCCAGAACCAGTGTGGGAGACTGCCACTCGGGAGACTGTGGCCTTGCACTCCCCAGGATCAGAAGCACAGGGCACGATGCCCCCTCCAGAACCAGTGGGTAAGCTACCCACTCACCCCATCCTCCCCAGGATAAAGAGCACAGGGCACGATGCCCCCTCCAGAACCAGTGTGGGAGACACCTAATCGAGAGGCTGTGGCCTTGCAGTCCCCAGGATCAGAAGCACAGGGCACAGTGCCCCCTCCAGAACCAGTGGTGTTGTTCCATCTGCCAGCTGAGGTGCCCCCCCGTTCCCCTTCCCCCTGAGGTGCCTGCCTATTTTCTAGCTGATACCCCTGCAGTGTTCTCTCCGTATTGGTGCAGGTGACAAGTGGGGCCTTGGACTTTGGCCTGTGGCTCTGTGGCCCACGCACAATATGGACTGGGCAGTGTCGCTTAAACTGCACATATGTATATACCATTAAATTGATTTTTCGTATGTCTACTGTATTTATATTATAACACTCACTTTCATCAATTCCTGTAGTCCTTGTATTATACCTGAAGGGTATGGGGTAATTATGCTTTATTATTACATCTGATTGTGTGTATGGTGTTGGGGGTGTGTGTTGTGTGTTTGTGTGTGTCACTTTCTTTTTCCTCCCTCCCTCCCCTGTGTGCTAGATGTCTTCACCGTCATTGGTGTTCGTGGTGGAGCAGGACGTAGATGAGCATGGGGAAGATCTGAAGTTCAGGCTCCAGGGTAGCGTGGTTCTTCCCTGTGTCTCCAAAGGTGCGTCCTTTCCCTTCTGTGAAGTGTTTCCGACAGGCTTTTGATGTCATTGGTACCGCCCCAGAAAAGGGGGCAGATTCGTGTCGCTTAATATGGTGGGCGGGTCATTGAGTTCTGCCTGGCTGTAGGTGGCTACCGCAGTGGTGGCTGTTGTTTCCAACCTGGAGGTTGGTGTGGTAAAATGGCTGTCAATCTGGGTTCACACCACCATAGTCATAATTTGGTGATAGTTACCACCAGCCTGTTAGAGGTATTATCGCCACTTTATCACTGACCGCCAGGGTTGTAATGAGGGCCTTTATTCTTTAAAAATTCATACCTCCGTCTCTACTGAATCGATTTTTGTCATGTTGGTCCTTTTTTATTTATTAGATTTTGCTCTACTTTTTAACTTGGAATAGGAACTTTTTGTGCGATGGTTTCAGTGTTTTACCTTGGAAGTATGTACAAATATTTTACACGTTGTGTCTAAGTTAAGCCTGACTGCTTTTTGCCAACCTACCAGAGGGTTGAGCACACGCTAATTTGGGGTTTGCTTGTGCCTCACCCTGACAAGGAGTGTGGTTGCTACTTGACCAGGGCTCACACTCCAATCAGCTAGTATCCCAAAATCTTCAATTGGTGATCAATGATAAGGATCAGGACCTGTGTTTGTGCAGTGCCATACAGTGATTTTGTGTAAGATACCACCCCATATCTTAGAACCATTCAAGTAAATTATTTATGAATGGTTTCCTTTTGATTTCTCCAAATTGTTCCCCTTAATTTTGTGAGTGAAACCACACCTGCAAGGTTGGAATTCGAGCTGGCCAACATGGATGCATATACTGTGGCCCAGCTCAATGAATTCTGCAAGGAGTGTTGACTTCCTGCAAAGAGGATCACCAGGAAGGTGGATTTTCAGAAGACCCTGAGGGCCTGTGCAGGAGCCCATCAGTGAGTGGCTGAAACCACCGAAGGACAATGTGATGGAAGGACAAGGAGAGGGCCTCCCTGAGATCCAGCCTTCAATTGAGAGGGATGACTTGACTCTTTGAGTGGAGGCCCCTGCCAGGGCAGGACGCGGTGTCTTTTCCTGTAGCCTGTCCCCATAGGAGCTGTTGGAGAGGAGGGAAGAGAGGGAATTTAGGCTGGAGATGGCCAGACTCACACTGGAAGAAATTAAACTGGCCAGAGAGGCAGCAAAGTAGAAGGCTGAGAGAGCCTTGGAGCAGTAGTGACCAGCCAGGAGCAAAAGGAGAATGAGCCATGAGCTAAGTCTCAGAGACCTGGACATCAGAGCAAAGCACGTGGAGTCCAACAGTAATGGTGGCAGGAGTACTTACAGTGTCCTCTGGGGACATACCTAAAGGTCCAGTACCACTCTGTTGTGGGGAATGACATTGACAAATGGTTTAAAGCTCATGAGGTGGCTTTACAGAATCACAGGATCCCTGAGGAGGATTGGGGGCTAGTCTGTAGAAGCACATCCCTAGTGAAGTGAGGGATACCCTACTGACCCAAGAGAAGGGGGACAGGATGAGGTACCCTTCCCATGAAGGAAGCCATGGTCAGAGTATATGGCCTTACTCTAGCAAAGTACAGGTAGACAATCAGGGACAGCCAGAAGCTGCCCAAGCAGTATGAGATGAATTTCCTTGATTTCTTTCAAAATTAACTTGATGATTCAGTGATTTGCAGTGAGGTGAATGATTACAAAGGGTTGTATGATCTGTTTGCAAGAGAGCACATGTTCAGTAATTGTTTTCCAGAGCTGCACACTTAATTGATAGATTCATGTTTGGTGTTTCTGGAATCACAATTTAAACTCATAACTTCTGGTGAAGTCAGATTTTAAATTGAAATTTGGGAAATGGAAAACTGGCATTTTCTTTCCCTAGTCATTTGATGCCTGCCACCTGTCTCTGGGTCACATCACAAGTTGTAGCTGGCAGTTGGGGTTTGTGTATTCATCTTAGACAGTTGCATACAGTGGGGAGCTTAGGTGTGAATGGATGTGCCATCACTGGCAGGATGGGATTGAGGAGCTGGGACCAGCCCTCCTTTTACTTGAATAGGGGATACCAGCCTTCACACAAAGGTCTGCATAACCCTGTGGTTAGTCTAGAGTTACGATTAAGAAGGCTGGAAATCTATGCACTTTAAAGGACTTGCCACTTCAGAGATACAACTGTGTATAAATACTGGACCTCAGACCCCACCATTTAGAACACTTCTGGAGCTATAGCTACTGTGCCAGGAACAAAGACTGCTGTGCTGCTACAGGGTCTGCCACTCGGTTGGACTACTGCTCTAAATGAGCTGCTGCTCTGCTGATCTGCTGCCAGGTGGCCTCTTGCCTGGGGAGGAAGAACTGGTCCTGCAACTTCATCTTGAACCCAAGACCCAAAGTGACTCCAAGGGCAAGTCTACTTGCCTTTTGATCTGAGCCTCAGGGACAAAAAAGTCTCCTCAACCGGCTTCTGGACAAGCTACAGTGAGTTCCTGATCCCTAAATGGGGCCTCTCATGTCCAAACCCTTGGGGTGTCCCAGTGGTACTTACATCAAGATGTTGGGCTCTTCACAACTGTAGGAAAGTAGCCTGTTTCTAGCATGGGTACCCCCATTTTTGGTCTGTTTGGCAGTGTGTTTGACTGTGTCTACTGCGATCCTGCTAACCAGGACCACAGTAGTTATGCTGTTTTCCTCTAAATGTGGTTGTTAGATACTGTTAACCCAGTATTTCTCCCACAGTTGGCATACTGGCCACCCCTTAGAAGTCCCTAGTATATGGTTCCTAGGTACCCAGGGCATTGGGATTCCAGGGGATCCCCCTGGGTTGCAGAATTTCTTTTGCCACCCATATGGAGCCTATGCAAAGGCTTCTACAGGACTGACATTGCAGCCTGTGTGAAATGGTGCATGCACCCTTTCACTGCCATTTACACTGCACCAGGTCACGTATAAGTCACCTATTTGTCAGGCCTTCTAACTCTGAAGGCTAGGTGCAGAGTACCTGTGTGTGAGGGCTCCCCTGCACTAGCAGAGGTGCCCCCATGTCATCTAGGACCATTTTCCTGGACTTCGTGAGTGCGGGGACGCCATTTTACGTGTGCACTGGATATAGGTCACTACCTATGTACAGCTTCACAATGGTAACTCCAAATATGGCCATGTTTGATATTAAACATGTTGGAATAATTCTCCAAGGCTTTTGCAAGCATTGGTTGTATGATTCCATGCACTCTGAGGGCTCCTTAGAGGACCCTCAGAACTGCCATTACAGCCTTCTGAGGTTTTCCAGGCAGTCCCAGCTGCTGCTACCTCACAGACAGGTTTCTGCCCTCCTGTTGTTCAGGCAGCTTGAGCCCAGGAAGACTGAACAAAGAATGTCCTTTGGGAGAGGGGTGTTACACCCTCTCCCTTTGGAAATAGGCAGTTACGGGCTTGGGAAGGGTAGCCTCCCAGAGCCTCTGGAAATGCTTTGAAGAGAACAGATGGTGCACTCCTTGCATAATCTAGTCTCCACCAGCTCAGGAACCCCATTCCCTGCTCTGGCATGAGACTGGACAAAGGAAAGGGGAGTGACCACTCCCCTGTCCATCACCACCCCAGGGGTGGTGCCCAGTGCTCCTCCAGTGTGTCCCAGACTTCAGCCATCTTGTTTTCCAATGTGTGGGGACACTCTGGAGGCCTCTGAGTGGCCATTGCCAGCAGGTGATGTCAGAGACTCCTCCCAATAGGTCCATACCTGATAAGGTAGCCAATCCCCCTCTCAGTGCTATTTAGGGTCTCTCCTGTGGGTTTCTCTTTAGATTCTACGTGCAAGTTTCCATCAGGAATCCTCTGTAACTACTACTTCATCCTCTGACCTCGGATCCAAATTACCAGAACCATTTAAATTATGCCCAGTATGGAGACACTGTCAGAGCATCCTGGTCTGAAAAACTGGTTAACTTGTTGTCTTCTAGACTTTGGAGCTGCACTTTTGCCAAGTGGCTTCTAACAGGTCCTCCCATGCTTTTGTCCTAATTTCTCCTCTGATCTCCCCTAAAATGGCCTTATAATGAGGTCTTGCATTTTGCACCTCTACAATAAAGTGAGGTAAGCATTTATGTGTTGCTGTGCAAGCTACTTACATTGGTGTTCAGTGCTAAGATCCAGTGCATGTGTTGGTGCAGTGTCACTCAGAGATTTGTGTAAACCCCAAGAACCTCATATAAATC
Source organism: Pleurodeles waltl (assembly GCF_031143425.1). Taxonomy (NCBI): domain Eukaryota; kingdom Metazoa; phylum Chordata; class Amphibia; order Caudata; family Salamandridae; genus Pleurodeles; species Pleurodeles waltl. The sequence goes on from NC_090437.1 coordinate 838,799,541, forward strand.
ATCTGACATCAGATTCACTTATTTTAAATTCTCCTTGATTGACTTTTTTCGTTTTTGCTCCAAATTTAAATCCTGCCTCATATTTTGTTTACCTCTGACTCTTACTTGCAAAGATGTAGTTGGATCTCATACAACATTGAAATCTACAGTATGTCAGAGTTGAAAACTGAAAAAGTTAGGTAGGGTTCTGGGGCTGAAGCCAGACTAGGGATCTCCAAAGTTGGAGTATGGGATAGCCCACAGAGCCTGGGAGGATGTCCGCATAATGCAAGCTGCAGCACAGGAGGTAAAGGATTATGGCAGGAAGGAGCATACAATGGAGGAGGAGGAGGAAGAGGAAAAGGAAGAGAACTTTGCAACATGTCCAGAGCTAGAAGGAAAGGAGAACCTCCTGCCTCTGGCCAAAGAACCAGAGGTGGTGATGTTCTCTACTGGTTCAGCACAGGAAGCAGTGTGTCTCCCCATCACTGGTCTCTTGGGGAACTGGAAAAAAGGAAAGCTGCAGTTTGTCCATTCAGAACTGAGAGCAAAAGAGGAGATGGCTGAGGCATAGAGTGCCTTAGACCAGGAGATGACAAAGCTAGCTCTGGTGGCCAGGCCTAAAACTTCCTTTTTTATACATATAAGTCACTCCTAAGGTAGACCCTTTATGACCCACCGGGTAGGGTGTAGTGTATTTAAAAGGCATTCCCTGGTAATTAAAAACTCCCAAATGCATTTTTCACTTCTGATGGCCTACCTCTCCCATAGGATAGCATTGGGATTACCTTATTACATCTTATAAGTATAATTCCCAATCTGTAAGAGGTAAGTTTTTCAGGTTTGGTATTCCTAGACTCACAAAATAAAATCACAACTTATGGGTAAGCTGTTTCTTTAATTACCTACATTCATCCATTGATTAATGCTGCTTGATTACAAAACAGTTTTGTATTACAGTACATCTTTACAGACTTGTGGCTTCAGTTTTGAGAATTTGAGTTTTGAACCAATGTGATGTAATATGATGAAATACATGTGAATATTTTCTGTAGAAACATTTGTATTTTTGACGAATGTTTTTACCCAGTTTTCTAGGGCATTAATGGGTAGCCCTGTTGACTTGTAGTACTTTTAGAAAGTGGGCATTTTCCTTACCCAAAGCATTGTGCCTGCTTCCAGTACATATCTGCGGTGGGTGACAGTGGACTTTGTGCATTCCCTTCAGACAGCCACACACAATGAAACTTAGATTTGCCTAATGGGTCATTCACATCCTGATAGGTCTTCCTAGGCTAGATGGGAGGAAGGAGCTGACACTTGCACCTGAAGGGCTGGGCCGGTCCCAATACACAAAGCTGCATACTCCCCTGTTGTGAGTCTGGAGCCATGGAAGAAAGGGTGGGGACCTTATGTTCTTCAAAGCCTTTCTTTGAAATATCCCCCACTTCAAAGGTACAAATGAGTAGAAGTACTGGACCCCTGACACCACCTTCTCAGTATGCTTCTGGACCTGTGGATACTCTGCCAGGAAAGACTGCTGTGCTGCTACTAGGACTGCCACTCTGCTGAACCGCTACTCTGCTAGACTCCTTCTTTGCTGAGCTGACCTGTTGACCTGCTGCCCTCCTACCTGGGAGTGAGGAGGACTGAACCTGCATCTCTCCATCCCAGAACCAAAGTGACTCCAATGGATTGCTGGCTTGCCTCTGTTTTCTGAGGTCTCAGGGACACAAAAGACTTTCAACACTCCTGTTACAGACTTCTAACACTCCTGTTACAACTGCTAGACCCATCTTCACCAGGTTCTGGCTCCCAAGTTTTGCCACTTCAGTCATTTGACCTTAATAGTGGTTTTGAGGCTCCTGAAATGAAGCTTTTAGGCTCTTCGCAACCGTGAACGTCCCTGCTCTCATTGGAACCGTGCCATTTGCACAAAGACTCAGAGGGAGCCCCTGAAGTTTGTCTTTTCACACAGCCAGCATTGCCGCTCACTACTGCAACACTCCACATGTCTGTGACACCCACCTGGCCCACTCCTCATGCCCACAGACCACTGCCAGCAACACTTTCCTTGCATCCAGCTAACTTATTTCCCACAAGCTTGACTCTTGGCTCAAATTTGTGAATGTAAAACTTCAGTGTGACACACCTGGAACTGTATCCAACCCACATTCCATCGTGGTCAGCCTGAACTTTTGGAGTTCACCCAGTCTACCGCGACCGGATATTCCCGGTTAGTGCTTTATGCTTCAAGGCATTATATTGCATTTCAATCTTCAAAAATTCCTATCTCGAATTCTACTTATTGGATTTTACTCATAAAAGTAAGCTCTATTTTTCTAACCAGGTGTGGTGTCTTTTCATGTGATGTTTTCACCATTGTATTGTTTGGAGTGTTGCAACTGTGCTTCACATTGCCTCTTAAATTAAGCCTGACTGTTCTGTGCCAAGCTACCAGAGGGTGTGCACAGGTTACCTTTTAGTGTGTTTCTGACTTATCCTGACTAGGATTGCGGTTCCTGCTTGGACAGGGTGCACACCTCTGCCTGCCAGAAACCCAAGGTTAAACAGTAGGTTTGTAATTCCTAAGGATGGGAGTTGCCACTTCTACCATATCACATTAAATGGATCCCTGTCACTGATCTACAGGATACCAGTGCCAGGCAGACCGTCCAGGTGGAAGGTTTGGTTTTCCTATATCAGTAAAACAGACAGGTGTGTATGGTTACCCAGTCCTATGGGCTGGGCTTTGTTTTGGCTTGCCAAGTACCTAGTTGGCCACAGGGTATAGACTCTGGGCTATGTAATGAATACTACAATATCACCCTTGGAATGGTGGGAAAGAGAGACACCTGGAGCTGTTTCTCCCAACTGTAAACAACCTAGGCGGTAAGTGAAATCTCAGGAGCATACAGAGAGCTTCTTACCAGCTTCAAAGCTGGAAGTGAGGCCTGCCTAAGGTCCCCACTTGGACTCTCCACCTGGCAGTGGATGGTTCAGGGCCTGGCTCTTGACATTGACAGCTGTCAGTGGAGTCTGTTTGTTGTTCTCTTTATAGGTAGAGTTTTCCCTGGGTTGGAGACAGAAGGCTGACCCAAGGGTGGAATGGGCAACATCATCTTGTTGGCCATGGTGGTACTATCTGGCTATTGGGAGGCAACTGTGAGTAAGTCAGGAGCTTCACAGATGAGGCCCAAGATGAGGTGACGCATTCCCCATGGGCTAGTTTAGTGACCCCAGAGGATAATTCCATGGGATACAGTTATGCTTGGATGGGCATAGAAATGACAAATCTCCCTTCAAAGGATGGCCATTGCCCACGTTGTATTCACTAAGCCAGGAAGTCCATCAAGTTATTTAGTAGCCTACCCTGGCTTATGAATGGAGAGGTGGCATGTAGGACCTTGAGCTTCTTGCAGGATCTCACCCAGATATTTGCCTTTTGATGCTGAACCAATGTTTTTGGCATTAAAACCTGTTAAACAGTGGTAATGCACACATGCTCTCACCTTAAAACATGGCAAATTTGTTTACAACTGATTGGCATGTGTAATTTACTTTTAAGACCCTAGTAAATGCAACTACCAGTACCCAGGGCATGCAAATTAAATGCTACTGCAGCACATATTGTGCCACCTGCTAAAGTAGAATTGTAACATAGCTAAGACCGGACGCTGTAGCGTCTAGTCCAGTTTTAACATTTACAGTGGACATAGTGTAAAAGGTTGCAGAATGGGGGGTATTAATCTCTATACTTTTGTATCACAGAACCAATTGATGTATAAGAGTACACATTCAGACTGCATATAAAAGCAACAGTGCACTTTTCAATTTAGTGTGTCTTGTGAACTGGACAGCCACAATGACACAGATGTTTAGAACAGAGGACTGATTAGTTGTGGATTAGGCTAAATTCTGCCATGCTTAAGGAAGCATGTGTATTTAGTAATGCATATTACAGTGATTAGTATTCCATTTATTTATACATTCCATAGCACTGCATTTCTTAAAGGTTAGCAAAACGAAGTCCAACTGAATTTTCTAGGGGTGTTACACCTCTCAAATACAATATCCAGGCTCCTCTCCAGCCATTGTCTTTGTCTGATGCTCCTTCAGCAGGTTAGTCTTCATCATGCAACAGCCACACCCAAGGCACAAGGAGGTCTTAGGCAGGACCCAAAATTTAGAGCATTATTACCACTCAGGGGTATGGGTTCTAACATGATTTTTTTTAAAGGTATGGATGCCTAGCGATAGCAAATATATGATAGCAAGTCATCACTCTTTGCCTTTTGTCTGATATTATTGGATTAGCAATAGCTGATAAAAGTTATGGTTTTTGTATTTTTGACAAATAGCATACAAATTAATTATTATATGTGGAAAAAAAATCTAATTCCACCTGATTGGTTAAATTCAATATATTTTAAAATAATGATGATTATTAATTGTAATAATAACAATATAGTCCTTAAAATAATAACAATAAAACATCATTGTATTGCTCATATATTGATATGGATGATATGTATAATTTTCACTGTTTCACTGTTCACCAATTTCATGCACCTTCATTATGTTGTATGCTCTGGCCCTCATTATGAACCTGGAGGTCCATGGACTGCCAAGGCCGCTTTGACGGTCTCACTGCCGCAGGACTGCAGTGCAGACTACCATATTACAACTGCAGTGGTTTGGCCACTGCCAAACTGCCCTGTCCCCGCCCGTCCCTCCGCTTTACCACAGCCTGCCGGGAGGGAGGTTTCCAGCTGCAGCCCAGCAGGAGTTGAATAACCACTGAGGTTATTTCGACCTTGGGACACCGCCAGCATGTTCCTGTTGGTCTCACTGCCATGAAAATGCTGGCGGAAAGGTATCCCGATGATAGGAACTTGCATGCCTGTCAATGGGATTTCCCCCAAACACCTCCACAAACACACATGCATGCTTCCACACCCACACAATCACGCACAGACACACGCCCTCTCACACATACATTCACAGCATTCACCCCATAGATATGCATACACACCCATACACATCACACATGCACTCATTCACTCTCCATCCCCCTCCTCTCACTTCATCTACATACATACACAACCCCCACCCCCACATTCATCTTCACACAACCAAAACCCCTACACCCCAGACGTAGCTCACCACACGCACACACCATATGCACATACAAACATACACGCACCTGCACGCATGCACTCACTGACACCCCCACCCCTTACTCATTCACTCATGCACACACCCCCACCCCGTCCACATGCATACACATACGCATCACCACATTTACACACAGACACACATGAACATATGTACAATCACTTCCCCTCTCTCCCCCCACATTCATGACAGGCATACACACACCCACCGCTACAAATGAAAAAGACCACTACACAGAATTACTGGTTGTAATTCTGTGCGCTGTCTTTTTCTGGTGTGGCTTTGATGGCAGTGGAACCTCCTAAGTGCCGCCGACTGCCATAGTGAATACCACCAGATATCTGACCGCCGGTGTAGGAGGCTGGCCTGGCTTATAGTGGGTACCTGATGGTCCTTACACCTTGTGGCAGGTCCAGTTATCCCTTATTAGTAGATTAGTAGTGTTCTAGCAGCTTAGGCTGATAGAGGTAGCTATAGCAGAGCAGCTTAGGCTGAACTAGGAGGCATGCAAAGCTCATACTGTACCACTTATATCATATAGCACTATATCACAAGAAACACAATACTCAGAGTTACTAAAAATAAAGGTACTTTATTTTAGTGACAATATGCCAAAAGTATCTCAGAGGATATACTCCCTTAGGAGGTAAGTAAAATACACACAATATACACACAAACCAACATCAGGTAAGTAAACAGTTAGAAAAGTAGTGCAAACACTGTAGAATACAATAGGATGCAATCGGCCTAGGGGCAACACAAACCATATACTCCAAAAGTGGAATGCCAACCAAGAATGGACCCCAGGCCTAGTGTAGTGTGTAGAGGGTCACTGGGAGTGTAAGAAAACACTAAGGGTGTCCAAAATACCCCATCCCAAGACCCTGAAAAGTAGGAGTAAAGTTACCCTACTACCCCAGAAAGACAGTAAAGTCGGATGAAGGTGCAAAAGGGCTGCCTCCGGGTGGAAGAAGCCAAAGATTCTGAAACAATGGAAGGTGCCAGGAACTTCTCCTTTGGTCAGAAGTGTCCCACGGTGTGCTGCAGAGTTGTTTTCACGTAGAAAGACCGCAAACAAGCCTTGCTAGCTGCAAGAGTCGAGGTTGAAGGTTTTGGGTGCTGCCAGGGCCCAGGAAGGGCCAGGAGGTCGCCCCTTGGAGGAGGAGACAGAGGGGGTACTCAGCAACAGAGAGAGCCCACTCAGAAGCAGACAACACCCGCAGAAGCACCTGAACAGGTGTTCAGAAGATCTGAGCACAGCAGTCGTCTCAGCACAACAAAAGAGGGTCCCACGAAGTTGGAGTCCAACTCAGCGAGTTGGGCAATGCAGGACAGAGTGCTGGGGACCTGGACTGTGCTGTGCATGAAGGAAGTCTTTCAAAAGTGCACAGAAGCCCTAGCAGCTGCCATTCACGCAGTACACAGGATTACTGTCTGGCGTGGGGACGCAAGGACTTACCCCCACCAAATTTGGACAGAAGGGCCACTCGACTGTTGGGGACACTTGGATCCAGCTCCTGTGTTTCAGGGACCATGCTCGTCAAGATGAGAGGAGACCCAGAGGACTGGTGATACAGAAGTTTGGTGCCTGCGTTAGCAGGAGGAAGATTCCGTCAACCCACAGGAGATTTCTTCTTGGCTTCCAGTGCAGGGTGAAGGCAGACAGCCCACAGAGCATGCACCACCAGGAAACAGTCAAGAAAGCCGGCAGGATGAGGCGCTACAATGTTGCTCGTAGTCTTCTTGCTACTTTGTTGCGGTTATGCAGGCGTCCTATAGCAGTCAGCGGTCGATCCTTAGTAGAAGTCGAAGAGAGAAGTGCAGAGGAACTGTGGCTCTTGCATTCGTTATCTGATGAGAAACCCACAGGAGAGACCCTATATAGCCCTCAGAGGAGAATTGGCTACAGGGAGAGGTAAGCACCTATCAGGAGGGGTCTCTGATGTCACCTGCTGGCACTGGCCACTCCGAGGTCTCCATGGTGCCCTCACGCCTCTGCATCCAAGATGGCAGAGGTCTGGGACACACTGGAGGAGCTCTGGGCACCTCCCCTTGGGAGGTGCTGGTCAAGGGGGTGGTCACTCTCCTTTCCTTTGTCCAGTTTCGTGCCAGAGCAGGGCTGGGGGATCCCTGAACCGGTGTAGACTGGCTTATACAAGGAGGGCACCATCTGTGCCCTTCAAAGCCTTTCCAGAGGCCAGGAGAAGCTACTCCTCTCAGGCCCTTAACACCTATTTCCAAAGGGACAGGGTGTAACACCCTCTCTGAGAGGAAATCCTTTGTTCTGCCTTCCTGGGACTGGGCTTCCCAGGCCCCAGGGGGGCAGAAACCTGTATGAGGGTTGGCAGCAGTGGTAGCTGCAGAGAAAACCCCAGAGAGTTAGTTTGGCAGTACCCGGGCTCTGTGCTGGAGCCCCGGGGATGCATGGAATTGTCCCCCGAATACCAGAATGGTATTGGGGTGACAATTCCATGATCCTAGCCATGTTACATGGCCATGTTTGGAGTTACCATTGTGACACTACCGATGTATTGACCTATATGTAGTTCACGCGTGTAATGGTGTCCCCACACTCACAAAGTCCGGGGAAATTGCCCTGACCAATGTAGGGGCACCTTGGCTACTGCCAGGGTGCCCTCACATTAATTAACTTTGCACCTAACCTTCACTAAGTGAGGGTTAGACATATAGGTGACTTATAAGTTACTTAAGTGCAGTGTAAAATGGCTGTGAAATAACGTGGACGCGGTGGCAGTCCTGTGTAAGATTTGTCTGAGCTCCCTATGGGTGGCAAAAGAAATGCTGCAGCTAATAGGGATCTCTTGGAACCCCAATGCCATGGGTACCTAGGTACCATATGCTAGGGAATTATAAGGGTGTTCCAGTATGCCAATCAGAATTGGTAAAATTAGTCACTAGCCTGCAGTGACAATTTTAAATGCAGAGAAAGCATAAACACTGAGGTTCTGGTTAGCAGAGCCTCAGTGATACAGTTAGGCACCACACAGGGAACACATATAGGCCACAAACTTATCAGCACTGGGGTCCTGGCTAGCAGGATGCCTGTGACACATATCAAACATACTGACAACAAAGGGTTTTCACTATGAGCACTGGGCCCTGGCTAGCAGGATCCCAGTGAGACAGTAAACACATCCTGACATATACTCACAAACAGGCCAAAAGTGGGGGTAACAAGGCTAGAAAGAGGCTGCCTTCCTACAGCCGGTGGTAGCAGTCATAATACGGTGGTAGGAAGACCGCCAGCACTGGTGGTCTTCCAGCAGTCACGGCTGCAGCAGTCTTTGGAAAAGACTGCCACAGTCATAATGAGGGCCTATGTCTTGAAGCCTTTTTAGCCATGGAGAGACTAATGAGATCATGTGGCCCAACAAATGGGTTTAACCAGCTTTAAACCAAACTAACAGCTTTTGGAACAGTATCTTTGTCTTTTTAAATTTCTTAATTATGTAGGTCCGCATGAGTAAGATCTGATCTGTTGTTATGAACCATTTCCCTTATCTGACCCAAAAAGGCGCTTCTGTGTTCAGCAGTCATACAATATCTTTTCACAGCACCCACCCTGATTTTGAACCTTATTTCGCCACCCAGAGTCTGTATGTCTTTTTTAACTGTTACCTCTAATGCATGAACGACCCGAATTTGTCCAAATGGATTAACATCTGACATTTGAACTGAAAGGGATCCATTGATGAAGTTGTGGTATATCTCTGAATGTTTCACCACAAGTAATGTCATTTTGGCATAGTATATAGGAAGATATCTAGCGTGGTTCATGCTGTCATACGCAAAACACCATGGGATCATAGAGCTTATAGTGGTAAGATGTAAATGCCAATTTCCTTCTCAAGCAGCATGCAGCAGAGTCAGCAAGACATTTTCCACAATATCCACATACGTCAGCCAAAATGCATAGAGATCTCCAATGTCATGATGAAGATGTTCTAGGAATAAATACTAGAGCTATTTTACTTCCGCAAAAGCAGCATTCTGCAAGAGGTTGTCTAATCTCGGTTGGCATAAGTCTTTTGCAAAGTCATTAACATCTTCATAGAAGGAGTAGATTACCTAAATGTTCTCTTAGTAATTATTCTTTACCGAGGGGATAAATTCCAACCAGGCCAGTCTCAACATAGCTTCTTACATGCACTTGTGTACTCGAACTTCATGATTGTACATTCAACCTTCTAGTTCTGATGATATTGATCCATCTGCTCTCATGTCTGCTTCAATGCAAAGGTCGCTAAGGCCAGCGTCTTGAAAGAATTTTCCAATAATGGACATGACATTGCAAATTGTGTGAAAGGTTCCCATTCAATGAATGATTCAGCTGTATGTTGCTTCATGCTTCCACACAATCTCTATTGCTTTTGGGTAGAGAGCTTGATCCATGACCACTACAATTTTCACCAAAATGCAATAATTCCCTTATCAGCTCTGACTGAAAATTTCAGAAACAGTTGTCAACTCAGTTGCAGGGGCAATAATGGTGGGCAAGTAACCAATGGAATTATGTGATACACTAACTAGGTCTCAAGTCTCCAACTTGATATTATCTTTGAAAGGCTCACTTCTAAGTCTTGTAACAAACCCAGATTATGTTCCTATTTTGTGCAAGCTTTCATTGGGCAACACAATCCGGCATGACTTTGGTACTTGTTATCAATGGCTGATGCTCAACCCGTTCACCACAAATATACATGAACAGTTCTTCAGTATTTGTGGTGGTCAATGTTCTTTGCTTTTGTTTCTCAATGTTTGGGAGAGGAGCTTTAAAAGGTTGTGGTTCAAACAACTTTATCGTTGCACATCTTTATCGTTGACTTTATGAGCTGTCCCATTACCAGTAAGAGTCTCTTCCAACCTACCAATGTTATCCCATGCTAAGTTAGGGAAGACATGAAGCTGAATGTCATCTGGAAGAACACTTTGCTCATTTAAGGTAGCAGCAGGTTTCTGAACACACAAGGCGGTTTTGTTTTATTCCAGTTGTGAGTATAGAATCTGTTATGTTTTGGTTCCGCGCTGTGTTCGATAGAATGTTGGCGTCTAGTGATTCTGGAGATGACAGTTACTGAAGCCTCTCCAGAGTGGCTGGACGCTAGGTCGCATTGAGAAATAAACCTACTATTTGAACTTACTTCTGTGACAGATTCGAGCTTCTTTCACATCAGTTTTGGCGACGAGGTCAAGAACTTTACAACGCGACCTAGGTCGGCCCTATTTATCGTTCCATTTGGATCTTCTTTGTGCCGTTGCTGAGTGCTCTTCACGCTGGAGCACAGGTGCGCTCTCTCAGGCGAGAGTGGCGCTGATCCCCGGCCGGAACCGGCAGCAGGCGTTCATTTGACATTTGGGGGCGGCTTGATCACTTTGACGCCCACCTCCTCTCGACTTTCGATCTTGCCTGTTGGCACCTGTTCGGCAATAACGGGCGCCCCCGTTCTGATGGGTGTTCTGACTGGTGTTTCCCCTTCGTGCCGACGGCGTTGACGAGCAGCCGGTGGTTTTAATATTTGACTACTGGATTCAGGAAGGAAACCACTAGTTCTTCCGGGGGAGCAGGCTGGTTCACGTCACATCAGCGCTCTTATTGGAGGAGGCAGACACTCACAACTTCAAACTTGGAGCACATAGAAAAAAAAAAAAAGAAGGAAAATAAAAACGGGGCATTGTAGGAGCCCCGCCGTGACACAGTGTTGTTATTGGTGCATCGAGGCACGAGACATTAGAAAAGAGCTGGCACCTTTGGAGTAAGGAATTACTGTACTCTAACATTGCATTGTATTGTGTTGTATACAAATTCTTTCATTTTTACTTGTCTGTGCACAGTTATAATGGCTACCCAGACCAATATTTCCCCACCACCATTATTTCTATCTCTTCCAGGTATTCCAACTCTTCCTTGGGAAGATTGGATAGAAATTCTTGATAATTATATTGTTGCTTTGGATGGACAAAGTTTTTCGCCAAAAAGAAAAAAAGCTATTCTTCTAAGTTCCTTGGGGTGCGAAGGTCAAAGGATTTTTAAATATCTTCCTCCTTCCATGGGGCCCAATGGCCAGCCTATGGATGATGTTTTTAAAGAAGCCATTAAAAGATTGGAGAACAGGTTCCCTAAACAAACTAATCTAGTGCTAGCTAGATATAAATTTTATACCCAACCCCAGGACCATCATGAATCCATTGACGATTTTGTGTCACGGTTGAGAGAGTTGTCTGTCAAGTGCAGGTTTGGAACTATGACTGATGAACTAATAAGGGATCAACTCATTGTTCAGTGCCGCAATAAAAAGATTCAGGACAGGTTGTGGGCGGCAAAGGATCCCACATTGCAAGAAGCAATTGACCTTGCAAAAGTCATGGAGGAATCGAGACGCTGTATAAAAGAATTAGAAAGGAAAGAGAAAACTATGGATGTTATGGCTTTGTCAAGCAATTCTACAGGGCTTCAACAGGAAACTGGAATGGTACCAAAGAAAGGGGGGAATAACAGGAGCAAGGGGAAAGAGTGCTTTCGGTGTGGCAGTACTTTTCACTTAGGGGACTCCAAGAAATGTTTTGCTGTCAACAAGGAGTGTCGCAAGTGTGGTCGTAGGGGGCATTATGCTCGGGTGTGTAGGGAAAGTAACCTATTTGCTAAAGAATCTAAACCAAGTATAAATATAGTGGAAGAATGCTGTGAATCTGCTTGTGAGGACCGGATACTCGTAGTTGAGAACGATGTGACCATGAGAGTGAATGGGAGTGACCGCAGATGCTCTAGACCATCGGCTCTTTTCTCTATTGGGGAAGTTCAAATTAATCTCATGGTGGACTCTGGTTCATTGTACACCATAATTCCTGAGAGCCTTTTTAGAAGTCATTGGCGGAAGGAAAAATTGTTACCAAAGGACATATCCCCGGGTGGGTATCAAGGGGTGGAAATTCAATTGCTTGGTTATATGTTGAAGGAAATTCAGTTTGGAAAGAAGAAAGTTCTTGGAAAAATTTATGTGGCTGTTGAAGGTCCACCCATCCTGGGATGGATGCATCAATTTGATCTCAACATTGTCATCAGTCCTAGAGACGCCTGTCAAGTTTTGTCGGTAGATAATGTACAATTGGAAGATATTTTGGAGGGGGCCAGGGATGTTTTTAAGAAAGAGTTAGGATGCTTGAAAGGTTACGTACATAAGATAATGTTGAGAGATGATGCTCACCCTAGTCAACACAAGGTTCGCAAGATACCATTTGCGGTCAGGGATGAAGTCAAAAAAGTAATAAGCAACATGTTAATAGAGGGTACCATTGAACCTATTGAGGTTTCTCCATGGATTTCCCCAGTTGTTATTACACGGAAATCGGATGGAAATGTGAGATTATGTGTGGACTTGAGGTCTGTGAATCAGAATATTGTAGTGGATACTTATCCCTTGCCAAATATAAATGAGTTGTTAACAGCGGTTAAAAATGGTAGGTTTTTCTCGAAATTAGATTTGAGAAATGCCTATCATCAGATTAGACTTCATCCTGAATCCAAACATATTACAGCGTTTGTCACTCCGGAAGGTACATTTCAATTTACCCGTATGCCTTTTGGTCTGGCTTCCGCTGCGAGTGTGTTTCAACGTATGATGGCCAAGATTTTTGGAGATGTTAAAGGAGTGTTATTTTTTCAGGATGATATACTTGTGATGGGTGAAACAGTTGATGAACATAATATCACACTCAGGAAAGTTCTCAAGATCATTGGTGAAGCTGGTTTAAGTTTGAACAAAGAGAAGTGCACTTTTCTGGTGGAGGAAATTGACTACTTAGGGTACTCTATTTCTAAAGGGAGTATTAAACCAAAAAAAAGTCTATTAGAGGCCATTAGGTTGGCACCGGCACCAACTAATAAAGAACAATTAAGGTCCTTTTTAGGACTTGTGGAATACTACTCCAAGTTTGTGGATAAGTTTGCAAGCAAGACTGAGGATTTACGGAAGTTGCTGAGGAATGGGAGTAAGTTTTGTTGGTCTGGTGAGCAGATGAGTTGCTTTGATAAAATCAAAGGGGAAATTTGTGGTGCAGGTATCCTTACAGCCTTTGACATTAATTTGCGTTCTATCCTGACTGTAGATGCCAGCGGTACTGGTTTAGGAGCTGTGTTGTCACAAAAGCATGGGAGTCAAGAGAAGACGGTTGCTTTTGCGTCTCGAACTTTGACCCAGACGGAACGGAACTATTCTGTTATTGAACGGGAGGCCTTGGCGGCTGTATGGGGTACAGAATACTTCAGAACGTATGTGTGGGGGTTGGAGTTTACTTTGAGGAGTGATCACAAACCATTGCTAAGGATATTGTCTGCTGGTGGTGCGGGGAAGGGATCAGCGAGGTTGGCCAGACTTTCTGCAAGGTTGCAAGAGTATTTGTATCGAGTTGAGTATGTCCAAGGTTGGAAAAATGTCCAGGCCGATTGTCTGTCCAGATTGTCTCTTGACTGGGAAAAAGTTGATGCTCAATCGATAAAGTGTTGCGATACGGATGATGCTGTAGCCTCTATTTGTGATGTGGTTGAGTGGGGTTTGGGTACATTTACGCTGGAGGAATGGAAGAGTGAGATGGCTGCAGATGATTGTCTTAAGTGTGTTTGCAAACTAGTTTCTTTAGGGGCTAGAAGAGAGAGTTCTCTTCCATTGTCGGTAAGACCATTTCTGGATGTGTTAGATGAATTGTCGTGTTGTGGAGACAGTGTATTGATGCGGGGAGAACGTTTTGTTCCACCAGCTGGGTTAAGGTTTAAACTATTTTCCCTAGCTCATGAAGGTCACTTGGGTCAGGGGATGACAAGCAGGAGGTTGAAAGAGTTTTTTTGGTGGCCTGGTTTAGATGGTCAGGTTAAGTGTTGGGTGGAGCAGTGTAGACTGTGCAAGGAGAGTGAGAAGTGGTTGAAAGTCGGAGTGGGCAAGATGGAAGGACACATTGAAGATCCTGGGAAACCCTGGCACACGATTTGTTTAGATTTTATTGGTCCACTTTTTGAACTTCCTCTTCAGATGCGTTTTGCAGTAGTGGTGGTGGATGTACATTCAAGATGGTTAGTGGTTAGATTTGTACGTGATGTGACCACAACCACGACCATAAAGGTATTGGAGGACATTTTTATGGAAGAAGGTATTCCTATGGTCCTGATTACGGACAATGGCACTCAATTAACTTCGAATGAGATGTGTTTGTTTCTGAAAAATTGTGGTGTGCGTCACGTTAGAACGTCCCTATATTATCCTCAGGGTAATGGAATTGTAGAAAGAATTAATAGATTAATCAAGGGGACAGTACAGCTAGCTCTTGCTAATCGTTGTTGTGTGTGGAAAATGATGGTTGATGTGGTACGTGCCTATCGTTCCACAATTCACAGTGTTACTGGTAAGTCTCCTTTTCGAGTGATGAGGGGGCGATCGATAGGGTCGAAATTGATTCCCCCCTGGCTTCAAGAGTGGGTTGCTTCAGGAGGAGTCAAGATCTTGGGTGGTGAGAAGGTTGTTATCCCTCATCACAACCATAAGTTGAAGGTTGGGGATTGGGTTAAGGTCAAGTCAGGAAGAATCAAAGGGTTTGTTTCGAGATTTAGAGGCCCTTTTCGTGTGAAGAAGGTGGGAAAGTTTCAAGTTGAGATTGAAGGAGGGGAGAAGTGGAATCTGAGAAATGTGGCTTTGTATCAGAGAAGTGAAGCATGTGCCCGTAGTCAAGAGGTGGAAGAGTGCTCAAGTTCATTTTTCTTGGGAAATGAGAGTAAGATGGAAGTTGATTCAGAAGCTGCTGCCTTTGGTGTGAGTGATGGAACCCGTGAAGAGGCTGGAGAGGTTGAGATACAAAGCACGAGTTCAGCTCAAGGAGGTGGGATGCAAGGTGCAAGTGCAATTCAAGAGGGTGAAAAACAAGGTGCAAGTACACCTCAAGTGGAGACATCCATTCGTAAACAACCGATGAGGATTCATAAGTGTCCTAGTTATTTGAAGGACTATGTAGTGTCCTAGATATCTGTAGGACTGTGTTATGAAGTAACATTTGTAACTTTTGTTCTAAATTAGTGCTTTATTGTTTTTTATTAATGTATTACTTATTTGAAGAACTATGGGCCAGATGTAGGAAAGGAATTGCAACTCGCAAACGGCAAAAACTGCCGTTTGCGAGTTGCAAATCACATTTTCCTATGCAGAAATGCATTCTGCGAGTCGGACCGACTCGCAAAATGCATTTCAGAATCGCAAATAGGAAGGGGTGTTCCCTTCCTATTTGCGATTCCTAGTGGTATGCAATACCATTTGCGACCGCATATGCTTAAAAAAAAAACTGCTTTATTTAAAGCAGTCACGAACACGGAGGTCTGCTGACTACAGCAGGCCTCCATGTTTGCGAGTGCCCATAGTCGGTATGGGGCCGCAATTTGCGACCCACCTCATGAATATTCATGAGGTGGGTCATTGCGACCCCATACCGACTTGCAGACGGTGTCTGAGACACTGTTCTGCATAACATTTTGCGACTTGCAAACAGCGAGTCGCAATGACTCGCTATTTGCAAGTCGCAAAATGTTATTTTGCTACATCTGGCCCTATGTTATTTGTAACATGTATTCTTAAGTACGACTTGTTTTCCATTTCTCTTGTTGTTTTTGTTTATCATTTTTAATTAGTTACTTAGTGTGAAGATAGGAGGATATGTTATGTTTTGGTTCTGCGCTGTGTTCGATAGAATGTTGGCGTCTAGCGATTCTGGAGATGACAGTTACTGAAGCCTCTCCAGAGTGGCTGGACGCTAGGTCGCATTGAGAAATAAACCTACTATTTGAACTTACTTCTGTGACAGATTCGAGCTTCTTTCACATCAGAATCCCATGACCAAGTCTGTTTAGAGTGTGAGTGATTTTAACATTTCCCGTTAGCGATTTATGGCGTATGGGGGCAACAATTGCTTGGGGGGGGATTCTGCTGGCCATTTGTGACTGTATATATCATGTCCTGACTGAATGATTGCGTAAGTAAGAGACCCTTTTAGATGGCTTTGTGTTTTCTGGATCTCCAGTCAGAAGTCCTAATAAGAGCCACTTAAGGTAAACAGGCACTGCAAATGAATCGTTATCAATGTCTGATGAATGATATGGTCATGGTGTTGATGTCAACTTTGTTTTAATCATCGTTCTTATGTGCAATGATGTTTGATTAATGATCTTTGTCGTGTCTGTTTACTTACCCTTTAAAACTGATAATTCTCTTTTCAAACTCTGGTTTTCTCTTACCACATCCTGTAGCATAACATTATCAGGTTGGACCAATAATTTTCCTTGGTTGTCTCAGAATATGTGGAGGCTCTCACCGAACTCGAAGTCCAATTTTCTTCTAATATGCTTCATAGTTGATTTGTCTATTCCCTGTATTCCTCTGCATGTCTTGAGGGTTTCAAGCCTTTCAGTGAGCATTGTCAAAAATATTACCTCTTTGTTAGAAATAATCAGAGTTCTAACGTACTGAAATAGTTCATGATATACTTCATCTCTCATATTTTTGTAGTGATCATAGGTCTGAATGCTAGATGCCTCGTCTTTCTCCTTGGCTTTAACCTTTGTATAGTTCTTATTATAAGATGCATGACAATGGGCTTCTGCAGCCACTGTGCCCTTACTACAAACTGATAGGATATTTGAATCACATTTAATGGTTACACACCCTCAAAGCCTTTTGTCAACTCTAAGCTCTGTGGTCTTGATTCATTTCTCATGCGTTGATGTTCGCTTGTTGCATTTTTTCTTTCCACAAAATATACATTCTTCAGCATACATGTTTGATTTTAATGATGTTCTTCTGTTTCAGTGCTTCCTCATGCACTCAATCGTTCCAGCATCATCGCTGATACTTGCTTCAGCTTTTCATTTAATAATCTGCAAATCTCTTTTCATAGTAAACAAGCTCCTACACTTCCTGTGGTAAAATACTTGGGGAACTGTGTTGCTTTCCACATTTTTCACAATGTCTAACATTGGAATGGAATTTCTTACTTGAGTTGCCTCTAACAATGTTTTCCATGATGTGTAGTCCTGTGGGTTTGTCAGCGTAACTCCATGTTGGCCATTTGACCATAAATGAATTAAACAATGGGTATCGGAGGGACATGATGTGCTTGTTTCAGTCTTCTTCATGATGTTGCTCGGTCATTCCCCACTAGCTCCGGAAAAATAAATGAATTCAAAAATGTATACATTTTACATGGTGTTTTTAATATAATCATAATTACTGTTATCATTATTATCAATTTAAATAATAACTGTATTTGTAATTATTAATAATACAATTCACACTAATAAAAATTATGGACAAATTTCTATTTACATCTAGGTACCTTGGAAGTGGAGCAGTAGCTCACAAAAGGCAAAGAGTTATGACTTTCTATCACATATTTTCCATTTCTAGGTGTCCATATCTTGCAAATGAATCATATTAGGACCCATCCCCCCCAAGTGACACCAATAACATGGTTGTCTCAAGGCCTATGTGAGGTTTCTGTACTTGCCTGTCATGAGTCCAACTAAAAGTGTTATCAAGGTACACAAAAGGCTGGGGCTCACCTAGTATGTCCCTGTCACTTAGCACAACAGAATGTGTAGTCCTACCCTTACCCATATCATCTACCACAGAACAGTGGTCCACAAAGTATTGTCCATTGCTAGCAAAGTCGTCACTGAATTTCTGCAGAGTTCTATCAGCATTCTCCTTACCTCAATGTCTAGATCTCCACCCTGTAGCCACCCTGTAGCCACAGAAAGGCAAAGCATTCATCTCAGCTGCTTGGAGAAGCTCTCCTGACCTTCCATCTTGTCACATGTCAAAGCAGAGAGCACAAATGGTGCTCATGTTTTGTAATTACTACTGTGACTTAACTTGAGGATGAATGTCAGAAGCCATCATCCCCTGCATTCACAAAATGTTTGCATTATTTACCCATATATTTTCTCACATTGCTATGATCCTGAGGTTACTGATTCCTTTGAGTGGGGTGACCACTAATGCCAGCATAGTGGATGCTTTCTAACATGGCTCTCAGGCTGCCACCCATTGGTCTGGTGATCCTTGAGCACTACCCTACCCCCATACAGCTCCAATGGTTGGGGTCCATTCAAGGCCATAGTAATTCCACCAGTGGGCCACTGGCTGAGTCCAGGGACCTGCTTTAAGGCAGTGACTGGAGTTGTCAGACCTTGTCCTCTGGCCAGCATCTGCCTGATTATTCTCAGCCTGAGGTTTCTGTGACATCTAACCCTCACTCTGGACCATTGGGCCCTGGGGTATCCCCCTTCACCAGGGTCGCATGCTGGAATGACAGGGGCTTGATCCACCCTACAGCAGGGTCTCCTGATCTTGTCTGGGATCGAGCCAATAACCTGGCTGTGCCCTTCCGGGGCCTCTGTTGATGGCTACTGGTGGGCATTATTTATTTCTGCAGTAGGCCCGATTTTTGATGAGAGACCAAGCCAGGGATGCAGATCAGCCAAAGCCCCTGAGACTTAGATATATACCAGCAATAACCACCAATTGTATTGGTGGATAGCACCCCTGGTGGTGGGCTTCCTCCCCGGCAGTTATGATGTCCTCTACAGGAGAAAGAGGAAAGCTTGACCTGCCCAGCTACAGGACCTTGGCCAACCTGGCCATGGGCTATGGAAAACATGGCCTGGGGCTCCGCTGCTGGCTCTGGAGGACTGTCCTACGCTCCTGCTGGGCCTCCCTGTTTGAGGAGTGCTGTCATCACTCAGTAGCCTAGATTGAGTAGGGGGAAGCTCCAGGGTCACTTCTTTTTTGCCTGTACTATCAGCATGGTTTTGCATCTTATTTCATAGATTGGAGGCACTTTCCTCCTCCTGTGACTCTGCTGAGTGCCCCTGTGCCATGCATGTGACAGGGACCCTAGCCCCTAGACACACTCCACAAACTGACTCTGATATCTGACGCCTCCTGGCTGCATCTAGTTTTCATCACCTCACCAGCACCAGCGCAGTGTCAGCTGCCCTATAAGTATAGATCTGACTTCTATCTTGGTGCTGTCACCCTCCACCAATGGTGGGACCTCTGAAAGCAAGGCTTTGCAAGCAAGTCCAGGGCAGCCCCTCATTGGGGGTATTCCTGCAGATGGTCTCTGACCTCAAACCAGATGGTGGCTCCAACAATGGGCCTCACCAAGTCAGCTCATTTTTTGGCACCAGCTCTCTGAAGACTCTCTCCGAGCCTCTAGTGAGGCGTCAGCACAACCACCCACAGACAAATTGAACACTTGGTTGCAGACCATTTATTCTTCCACAGCAGGCCTGGAAGCCAATGTAATTGCATTGCCATTGATGTTAGCTTTCATTGAGCACATCAAAGAAAGTTATCCAAGAGGATATCTCAGGCAGGTGCAGTGGCAGAACTATCGCCAATCATGATAACACAATGTACAACTGCTGGATTTGACTGACTGAGTGAGACTCCTTGCATTCCAGGTACCGAGGTACAGATACAGAGGGCTGCTCCAAGTGGAACATTCTGCTTGTGGTTGGCCTATAGGAGAGAGCAGAAGAGCCCGACCTAGTCCACATCATAGAACAATGTATCAAGCACCTTACTCCTGTTCAGAACCTCAGTCCTTTCTTCTCTGTTGAGCATGCTCACCATGTCCTATCCAGCTACTACACTGGATGCTTCTCTTTGGCTCTTTCTTGCTCACCTACTTAACTATCGCGACAAAATGAGGTTCTCTGAGTGGCTCGACAAGCAGGTACTTAGATTTAAAAAACTGCCTGGTGTTAAAATTACCTGACTACACTCTTGCAGTCCAATAACAATGTGTCTCTTCCTTAGGTGTCAAGAGGAAGCTCAGAGAGAAGGAGGGCTGGACTGGGAACCCAAACCAGCCCTGGCAATTTTGTCAGACCAGCCCCCAGGTTGTGGGGAGAGGAAGGAGGACGAAGCACTGCTGCTTTTATACTTTTGTTACTGGGAGCAAATATTGCAGCACTGCTCCAAAACTGGCCACCAGTAACAACATTGGTCCCCCACAGCTAAAAAAAACTGGCCTCCACCCTTCCAGACCACAGAAAAAATGCCTGATGCCCACTAAGGCCAGTCTGACCTTGGAGAGAAGGGCATCAAATACTATCTCCTCTTTTCAGCAAAATGTAAAATCAGTCCAAAGAAAATACATTGCTTTACAGAACTGTAGGCAACTAGGTGAAGAGTGATGGTCCGTCTTCCCAGCATTCAGAACGTGCAGTCTACCACAGCCGAGAGTGTGAAATCCTTCGACACCGTCCAAGGGTGAGATCACAAAGACAGGGAGTTACTTCTGCCGTGCCCTCACCTGAGCAGCTGAGAGGTAGCCCTAGTGACAGAAACCACCACAGGAAACCTGCAAGACAAGCTACTGACACTTCCTCATCAGATGAAAGCAGACTTTCCTTATTGTTGGACGTGCTGGTGGTCCGTCCTTGCCATCACTGGTTACCCCTCAGATTGCAGATAATTTATTGTGAGCTCAGGAATTTATTTTACTGGTTGGAGGCTGTCAGACTACTTCAGAGGCAATTGTAGTTTTCAGTGACATTAAGGTGACCCTCTGCTGGCCACCTCCTATGGGATGTTTCTGTCTTGAACACTTCCTTCCTAGGGAATTAATGTTTGATGTTCTGGGTGGAGGTTACTGCAACCATGACCTTGGTCCAGGGTCCCTGGATGCTGGGTTTTGCCACAGCCTCCTCCAGTTGACAAATAGTGGCTGGTGCTAACTCCTGAGTTTCCACTCTGTTTTCTAGCCTTGCTCCTACACCTGAAGTCATGCATTTGAGGCAGTTCATCTCCAGGGTTGTGTGTTTTTGCTTGCCACCTGCTATTGTTCTGACCCTCTTACTCCATCTGTGTTTCCTTATACCTATTGTTATTCAGCCTGGCACTATTCTTTCTATAAAGTCACAATCAACAACATTGCCATTTGACTCATGTTTTGCCCTCAGGGGACTGCCACTGACAGCTACAGGTAACACCCGACGTATAACCGATTTGCAATAAGACTGACCACCTACTACTTAATCCTTACCCTGGAATGTTAGTGGAATGCACACTCCAATCCGTGGACACAAGAAACATTCACTCCATAACTGAAGAGGGGCTCACATCTCTTATATGAAGAAGGCGCATTCAACTCCCTTTGAGGCTTCCCAGCTACAGACAGTTTGGCAAGGACAATTATTTGCCATAGAGTTCTCCACCTTAACTAGAGGGGCAGCAATTTAGATTGATACCGGAGTTCCTTTTTCTGCTTAAACAACTATCATTGATTCAGTGGATAGTTATGTTCTTATATAGGGGTATTTAGACAGCTTTCCTGTATTTGTGTGTAGACTTTATGCCTCTAACTCAAAACAACCTACCTTTCTTGATAGGCTATCAGGGCTACTGACTCCATGGGCCCATCTGACCTGAAACCTGAGTGGGGACTTTAACACAGTCTTTGACACAAACCTAGATATGCCACACACCTCCACCACTGCCAATGCCAATGCTCACTCTATTGCCAAATTGCTCAGACATTAGGTTCCAGTGGATGTGTGGAGACATCATAATCCTGATATCCACCTATATTCCCTCTACTCACCCCCAACGACCTTCACATATGCCTAGACTATGTAGTTTCCTTACCACCCTTATGCTAATCTCTCTTGCACACATATTATTTAGGTAGATATATATTGGCTCATAGCCCTCTGGTGACACAGTTATATTGGGGACAACTGCTCCCCCCTAGCCTCACATGGTGTCTCAATAGCATTACCCTTGAAGACCCTGGATGCAGGACTATGTTGGCCTCCTGTATTAGTGACTATATTGAGACAAATGTAAAATGAACTGATTACTAACTGGTTGAATGGGATGCACTTAAAGTGATCGTTCGCAGTCATTGTCTACATGAACCCACAAGCACCAGCACGCAGACAGAGAATGAACTCACCCGGTGAAAGATGCTACTAGAGACCAGACATGCCTGTTTTCCACAGATCAGAGAGACATTTGGTTGCAGCTCAAGAGTATGACACAGCCTAGTGGAAAAGTTGCAGTCACTTGGACTACATGCAATACATTGCCCAAGTATATACTGAACATGATAAAGCAGCGAGCTTGATGGCTTGGCTCGCTATGAATGACTCAATCCAGACTCCAGTTACCGAACACGTGGCTCCTAAGGTACACCGGTTCACTCCCAACAAAAGGTCCTTCATGGATTCTGAGACTTTTATACCACCCTTTATACTGAGGTGGCTGGGGACTTGACTTTGCATATGACAGCTTTTTATCCAGAGGATCGCTTCTCCAAAATACTCCTCCAGATCGAAAGGACTTAGATCAGCCAATATCTCCCCAGGACATCATGACAGCAATCTGAGAACTAGCCATTAGTAAGATACCAGAGATAGATGGCCTTCCCCTTGAACTCCGTAGAATCTATATAGACCTCCTTGCTCCCAAATTAGTAGAATTATATGAAAGGCATTCTCTCACAATCACTATGAGAAGCCATCCTGGTTCCTTTATTACAACCAGGGTATCTCCAGAAGACCCATCCTTCTATAGGCCATTGCCACACTCAATTCAGACGATACAATCCTAGGTAAAGTTTTTGCATATTACATCCTGACACTGCTCCAACAAATAGGCCATCCAGATTAAAATGGATGTAGTCCCCAGTTCCTCCTTGAAGCTCTGAAGGTTATATTGCACAATGGAGGAGGGCTATCTGACTTGGCCCAGAGCCTCAGAGCTGAGTCTAGTGATAGACAATGTTTTCAATACTATCTGATGTGAATACCTCTTAGAGGTGTTGAGACAGTTTGGTTTTGGCCCACATATTTTTGGGCTGATTAGAATGCTCTAAATCCAACCCACAGCATGTATTTGAATCAGTAAATTAATCTCTTCTTTCAAGATCAACTGACGGACTAGGCAGGGCTGCCTCACATCCCCTTTACTTTTCTTGATTGCCATTGATCTGCTTGCTCAACCTCTGCAAATGGGAAGGAGTGGGGAATTCCACTATTAAATGGGACCCAGACAGTCTCTATATAAGCAGATGATTTCCTCCTCTAGTTAAAAGATTTCCAGGCCCCTATGATAAAACTAACATGGATTCTGGAAATGTTTGCTGCCATTTCAAATCTCTGAGTCAATTGGATAAAATATTGCATATTCCTCCTAATCCAGAGAATGCCCAAAGCTCCTTTGGTCTTAGCAAGGTGGCCCTAAAGTCAGAGGTGTCCATATTCTGATATCTAGGTATAAGGATCTAACATGAATACTCGGAGTTCATGGAGCGTAATTTTACAAGGTCTGTGGCGTTCATCTCATGACAAGTGTTGTTTTGGGAATCACTTTCCCCATCCATGATTGGGTGAATCATTCTTTCTAAAATTATAATTCTCCCATGCTTGTTGTATTATTTCTCCAAATTACCCTTGGTCCTTACTCTCACTTTCTCCCATAGCCTGGACATACTACTAGGGGAGCTCATCTGGCACTAGACAGACTTTGTCACCCAGTCACAGTGAGCAGGCCTGAGGCCTCTCACTCCAAACTGCATTATTTGGCTGCCCAGCTTCAGTGGCTGAGCTGGTGGTGGTCAGGACTCTCTTTAGTGAAAAGTTCCTCTGCAACGCCCCAACTGGGCCCACAAAACTTAAATATACTCCTGCTAGTAAAAACACAATGTTTACAGTCCTGCTCTAAATTGCTATAAGTGGTCCATTGTTGTAATGCCCATTTACAATCTGAGTAATCTTATATAGCCTGACTATCTCCCTATTGGTCCTTTCGACCACTACAGGTCCACATACCATCAGAGCTCTACTTGCTCTGAATGAAGCACATATTGCAACACTGGGTGACTTGTATAAAGGGGAACACTCACTTTTGAAGAACTCATGGATCAGTATATGCCTCATAGAAGCCAATTTCTCCCTACAACACTATACACCTAGCAAGGTGGAATTTCTGGCCCGCTGAGTCAACCCTTGGTGGTGAACCTGTTTATTTAAGCAATATTCACCATGGGCCATGGATGTCATCACATATTTTGGTTTTATAAGGCCTTTCTACCCTTACCCCCCCCCCAGTATTGACTCCTTTGCTAGATAGATGGAAGGCAGAGGCAGGCAAGGCCTTTAATGACAAGCAGTAGGCCTGGGCACTTGAGCTCCCTTGCGCAGTCACAAGCAATGCAAGGCTTTAACTAAATTAAAATTACATATTGCAGAGCCTACCTGTACCTAGGAGGGTCAATCAAGTTTTTCCTAAACTGTCTCCCTTCTGTCCCTGTTGTCATGCTACCCCTACTGATCTCACACATTTGCTTTAGTCCTGCCACCTTGTGAGGCCTTTCTGAAAATATTTAATCATTGTTTTATCCTCTTTCATGGACAAACCAATATCAAACGACTGGGCCTTGGTTGCAATGGGAAGTTTAAAATGTCCAATAAAGATAGAGCAGCTATGTGGTTATCTAACCTGGGATGAGATGTACAAAACTATTTTGCAGTCTCAAAATTCGATAATCCCCTTTTGTGACCACAAAATAGCCTTGTAGGATGTGCTAACCCTATTTTGCGAGTCAGTATCCAGTTACCGACTCATAAACTCGCAAAATAGTGATTGCGACTTGCAATTAGGCATCATAAGGGCGTCCCTTCCTAATTCTGAGTCGCAGGATGATGAATGATTGTTTTATGACCATGAATGCAGTTGCAAAACAAATGCAGTTACCACCAATTTCAAATTGGTGGTAACCTATTCATGGCGTAAAGTAATCAATGGCCCTTCTGATATAGTAGTCAGTGCTATATAAATGCAATGGCAATACAGTACAAGCAGCTCGCCTATCAATTGTTTTGGGGTGAAATTATGTTTCCTGCCATAACCATCCAGGGAGTATGGTCAATCTACACATTTTAGTTGGAATGTGAAAGGTTTGAATAGTTATGTTTAACATTGGCTGATTATAGAGGAAATTTGTGAGAATAAATCAGATTTAATATGTTTAAAGGAGATGTGCATTGTGTATAAAGATAGTGGGTGGCTAGAATAACTTAGCTGCAAAGTGGTAGATTGTTCAATAAGAATGATCTCGTTGACGGGGGGCAATCCTCTTCAGTCCTGGGAGATGCCTTAATCAAAACTGCTGAAGTCTCACATGGCTGATGGGTAATGGCACAAATATGAGATAGTATTCAATTGTGGACTATTATTTATATTCATGGACCTAATTCAAGTGATGCTACTATATTTGAGGTAATTGCTCTTGATGTATTAACATGGGGAGAGTAATTCCAACTCCTGCTTCTATAATTGTATGGTGAGTGATCGCAAGGTACCTTTCAAGCTTATAAAGGTTTCGGGTTTAGCTGACGTTTGGAGGGCATGAAGGGGCAGGGATTTAGGATTTACTTTTTACCTTTTCTGCACACTCATATGAAAAATAGCAACTAATTGATATGTTTTTAGCATTGATGAGGATTATATTTAATATTGCAAGAGAAATGCTGTGAAAGGTCTCCTCTGACCATAATTCACTGTTGGACGAAGCCCTTTCTGCAGGGTCAATCCCGATTTTTGCCTTCCTTTGCTGAACCCATTTTAGAACGTCGCTCCTTGTAACCAGTGGTAATGTCCTTGTTCCTCCTTTTCCAAACAATGTAAAATTGGCCTACACCTGATTGGTACATTTTTTTTTTATAAGTCCCTAGTAAATGGTACTACATGTCCCTAGGGACCGCATATTAAATGCTTCTAGTGGGCTACAGCACTCATTGTGCCAGTCACTGAAGTAGCACTGTAAAACATGTCCATGCCTGTCACTGTAGTCTGTAGTGCAGATTTGAACTGCAAATTTGACCAGGCAAAACAAAACTTTTGCCAGTCCTGAACCTTCATTTTAAATACCTATAAGTTACCTGAGGAGGTCCCAAAGGCTCATAGGGCGGAGTGCATGGTATGACATTTGTACTTAGGTTTCACATGCCCTAACAGTGAAAAACACCTAAAGTCATTTTTCACTGGAGAAAGGCTACCTCTCCCATCAACCTACACTAGATTACCTTATTTTATTTAATACGTGAAAACTTCAGCTTGGTAGCAGCTAGGCAAATACTTATTCCACTCATTTGAACTGTAATTTAAAATCAAATTTAAAGGTAATTTAAAGGTAAATTTGAATTTTAAGTTATTATTCTTAAAATGCCACTTTTACAAAGTTGGCATTTTTATGCCTAAACCAAATGTGCCTCTCTGTAAGTGCCCAGGGTCACACAACTGTAATGGCTCTCCTGTGTTGTGATGTGTATTCTTTCTAGATGGGGAAAAAAGGAGCCTGGGTATAGGGAAGGGTGTTCCTTTCCTGAGCAGGATGGCCTGGGGTTGTACTCAGCCCTTCCTAAGCTTCACAGGGTAGCTTGAAGGCAGTACCTACCCCCTTCCTGACTGCTAAAGCTGCCTTCTCTGTCACTAGCAAACACAGCTTGCACCTGGGCTTTCTTGTCCATTTTTATCATAGACAGTTTGGGGACAAACCCTTGAAAAGGTGTAGACCTGGCCAGATTTAGTTTAGGGGTACAAAAAGAAAGGACTCCCCACAAATACAAGCTGGCATTGGTCTTAAGGTGGCAACCCCAGAACCTCCCATGAGAACACTCCTGAACCTGTGGAAGATTCAAACGGGCAACTGCCCTGTTTCTGACGAAGGAAGACTGGACCTGCTTGCCTTGAACCTAAGACTCCCAGAAGTGACTTAAGGGTCAGTTAGCTGACCTATTGTTTGAGCTACATGGACATAACAAGCTTCCAGAGGCCTTCCCCGTGACTGAGCAGCTTAACGGTACAAATTGGACCTGCCTTAAACCTGCTGCTGGCTTCTGCTGGAGTGAGTGCCCCACCAGGTCCCGGACCTTTGCCTCACATTAGATTGCAATCCTCCTACTCCAAAACTGCAAAGACTGAGCTACATGTGACAATACAGATGTTTTTGGCTCTTCAAGACCATGAGTGGAGGCCTCATGAAGTTCTGACAGTGACCTTCTCTTCTCACCAACTGTGACCACTCATGTGTACTGCTAAAGCAAATTTCCAGTGGTGACCTGCTCTTCATGCTGACAATTATGTCCTCACAGCTCCTGTCAACACAAGCCTTTGTCTGAGGCTCCTCACGTGGACTTGGACTGTGAGGAGGTAAGCTCTTCCCTGAGATGGATTTGGTCCCCGTATCCGTTCTGCACTCCATTGTTGTCAGCCTGAAGTTGTAATTTTTGCCTGTTCCAGTGCAACCAGATAATCATGAGTGGTGCTTTGTTCCTCCATCTGAAACTTTAAATTCATATCTCTAGTTCTACTGGTTGTATTTCTGTTGTTTTAGCATCATTTTATTTATAAACATTTACTTTTAGATGTTTCTTGAGTTGTGTTTTCACTTTATTACTGTTGAGTGCTGTATAAACACTTTAAGCACCGACTCTAAGTTAAGCCTGGCTGCTTTTGTGTCAAGGTACCAGAAGGGTAAGCACAGGTTTATTTAGTGACTTTTTGTTTCACCCTCACAAGGATTGTGATTAGCACTTCAGTGGAGCTTTTACCCTTTTCAAGAAATAATCCAATTTCTTACATCCACTACCTATTTGTCTTCGGTCTTTTAATAATCACAAGAGCCTGCCTCGATCGAAATTTAAGAGGGGATTGCTGACAGTTTTTTAATATGAAACAGTACCTTAAAGAATTTTTAGATGTTAAAATTGATCTGCGGTTTAATTTGAGATACATTGTCTACTTCTATAAGAGGGTCAATCTCTTGTATAGGAACAAAAAACAATGAGTCATAAGTTGTTTCTATGCTGGGAAGTAGAACATGCCAATACTATGCAAATGTGCTTGAATATAGAACATGACATACACCATAAATGTGAAGTCTGGAAGACTCATGAGTGAAAGAGTTTCTGCTGCTTATTTCACCCACTGGCAACAGTTATGCAAATACAGTGAGTCATCGGGAGGGGCACTTGCCTACAAAATTAGAGATCATTCAGGTCTGGAAGATTTTCTTCAATCAGAGATGGTGATAGACAATTGTTTTCAACCCCAGTATGCATATTGATGCAAGTGTTCCCAAGTGGTAAGGCCGCAACTGACAACTCTATCTTTATGGGTTCCTATAAAACATCACACCTACTCTGATCTCAATACTTTTCGAGGTTATAGAAATTATTTCAGCTGAGGCTAAAGCACCACAGTCATGAACTTGAACTAAAGGTGTATTTCCCCCACACTCTAACTGTCCATATTACTCATTCCTGCGAACCCACCACCCTCCATCATATTGTTGTAGGTCCATTTTAGCACAAAGCTTGGGCACACTAATTTTAGCTTCAGGCTTGTGGCCTGTGCCCTTTTACCTAGTTCATTTTCATTTCTTCCTTTTGTTATTTTAGCATGGCATCATTTTAGTGGTGATGTTTTATTATTTTTCTCAGCTGTATTTCCACGCAGGGATTGTTATTAGTTTCTTCTGCACAACATTCTCAACTTGTGCTCTGCTCAAGGTTGTATGTGATAATCTACCAAGTAATGCCTGTCCAAGAGCATGTAGTGCACCTTATACAGAAAAGATGCATTATCACGCCAGGCCAGTTCTTAGAAAACAACACGTTTTATTATAAAAACACCACACAGGCAAACATAAGGTCAGAAGGGACATTTCAGCCATCCATTTTATGCGGTACCATTTCATCACAGCTGTGCTGAACTTGGCCTCATCACGACAACTACTTGAGAGGACTGCCAGCAGACAACAGGCTAACAACCCCTGCTTGATATTCAGGAATGGGGCTGGGATTTCCTTCTAGAGAATAGTATGGGCAGACAAGGGCTAACACTGCTATTCTATCCTGTAGAAGCCAGAAGCGTGGGTAGAGATTTAGGTACACTAGTATGAAAGGATGCTGGAACTTTTTATTTGTTTCACACTCTTGGTCACAATGATAGTTGTATTGTGTTTCATTTTCCTAATAGTCACAGCTCATGCTTTATTACATAGAATGCAGTTGCTTCAATAAAATATATTGAAACGTGTCCTGCATTTCTCTGTTTGTTTTGCATGTACGAGATCGTATATAAATGAGAGAAAGAGGTAAGATCTGTTCCACTGGGACTTCCCTGAGGAGTCAGAGTTTCATGCGTTACGCTGCCACAAATCTCCTTTACTTTCTAGGTTTAGGTGAGGTGCTGTTAGCTAGCCAAAAGGGTTAGGCTGACAGCTACCAAATGGTGTAGAGTGGACTTAGTACCCCACACACGGTGGTGCAGCTGCCCAACTCAATTGTCTCATCTCTGTGGTGAGATTCCTACGAGAGTACATGTTGCTCATTCCCTTTCATCCTGCTGTTGTCAGTGTTGCTTACTCCCTCCCAGCGCCCACTCTCCCATTGTCTGTGTTGCTCATTTCATTATCCCCCACCCTCCAGTAGTCTGTGTTTTCCCCCACCCCACCCACCATAAGAAAAAAAAGCAATGACACACCTAGCACTGGCAGCACTGCTTTTTGCCTGGTCTCATTGCTGATTCCCTCAAAGCATCCCTCCTGTTGTTGTTGTGCCCTTTATGTCCCACTGTCCCTCCTGTTGGCTGTGTTACTAACACCCCTCACCCGAAGGGCATTATAATGTGACCAGTGTCACAGCATTTTTATTCTTACATTTAGCCATGCTGCACAGCTGCTAAGCTAAAAGACATTGGCAAAGCCAATAGCTGTTGCATAGGTGAGACATCTTTACTTTGCCAATGCATGTTGAGTTCAATAGTTTAAAAAAAATTGCCCCAACAATGCATTTGCACTCTGATCACTTCCTGATTTGGCACTGTTGAAGTATTCACAAACTGACAAATGTCCATTTTTTTCCATTAAATGTCCCCTTGCGTCCTTCCATCAGCATCATTGACCCACTTTGGTACCCTTACAAATTATATTGACAGCACACACTTCCATTGTGCTCTTTGAATTATACACAAAAGCAGCTGAAGTGGCTACTGCTTTCAACCTCATTGTCTTACACTTTTTAGGTCTACTAAAATATGTATTATATACTTATACATAGGGACTTTCAGGTCCTCTCCTCATCTTTAGGCCATTACAGCATACAGCATTGGGCAGCGGGTCAGCCTACTTAAGCTACTGGTTAACTTCACTTTGAGTAACTGCATTTTACTTTCTCACAAAGAGCTCATCCACACACAAACTAGTTCCCTTTAGTGCCAGTGTTTTGTTTAACTTTAGTGTCACCTTTGTGTTTAGAGCCTGATGTGATAGCAGTGTGCTTCTTATGCACCTTCCATCTTTATAAAACCTAACCTCCTGCTGATGTTGTTGTAAATTCCTTGTGGAGTGTTTTCCTTTTCTGATTGCTTCTATTTCAGAGCATGCCAGATCAGAGTGTGTCCAGGTGAGACTGTTCTGCATTGTTTTCCTCATTTTCCCTTTTTATTTCCATCCTTCCTTTTTCCATTTCCTGCCTTCCTTTTTCTCTTCTTACTTTTCCCCTTCCTTTCTTCCCTTTACCCCTTCCTTCTTTTTTCCGCTTCCTTACATCTTTCTTTCTTTCTTGCTCAAAAGCAAGAGGCTTGCAGTCAGTGCCAGACTGATTGACTTTTGTTGGTTTGTGTTTGCCAAGACCTTTTGATTTTACTAAAATTACTCGTACTTAGTTACTAATAGGGACTTCTACCAGACATCATCCATTAGTCCGTGATTGGTGTTATTCACATTTTTCGTCTACTCTCTACACTACAGCATTGAGAGGGAATGCATCAGCCCACTTCAGTCCTTAGTTGACTTCACTGCAAGTTAAGGCATGCTGAAGAAACACATTCACACACAAAGTATGTTTCTTCACTTCCATACCATAATACAGCAATGTGTTTTTTTTTCTTTAAGATCCAAGAAATGTTTTTGTCAGTGGCATTTTTTTATGAGGGGCCAGCATATACCATGACAAATCAAAACAAGAATTGCCAGAAGCCTGGAGGCCAACACCAGAAATATTGGCTTTGCCAATTCTTGTTTTGGTTGTGGTTATTTTTTCCAAACTTTAGTCACTGAAGAATTTAAACTTCCAAAAAGGTAAATGGCCTCCAGGGCATTAAACATGATGTTTTTTGATTTGCTGTGCATAACAGTTAACTGAAGCTCCAAGGGCTAGAGGCAAGCTTTTTATTTTTCCAGCAAGCTAATTTAATGTTGTTTTATGTACTGCTTTTGGAATAACAGAAGGATGTGCAGTACTTCCTTTAATGTTTTTTACAATATTTATGATAATAACAACTTGCTATCTTACTTTGCGTATGTTTCATTCGAACATTGTCAGAATATGACACCCAAAAATTCCCAGCAGAAATTACCTGGATAGCTCATAGCAAAAACAAAAAGCCCTTTGGGTGGTTATGAGGACTCTAATAAACAAGCATTGGTAAATGCATTAAGTTCCACCTATGGGACTGATATACTTTTTGTTGTTGTAAGATTTAGCTTGGTGAGAACTTGTGCAAAATAAGTTACTGAAACTCATAAAAGTGTTATGGCTTGTTTATTGAGCTAACCAATATATTGTGCAGTAGCTGGTGGTAATAAAACTAAAACATTTCCCTGTGCTGTTGTTAGCAGTAATGATATAGATATGTATTGCACTGGTGATCGTCAGATCACTTAGATGGCTGTATATGCCTACCTCACTGAGCTAGCTTAACAGCACTTTATTAGACCATGAAGCCTGCGCATGTTGGTGAGCTATATCCAGCTGTTTTAAGCTGGTTTCTTTGCAGCATTCTTATGGTGATACTTAGCCCTGGTCGATTTTGTTTTTTTAAAGTCACCCAACAACAATATACACATCGAACAAGTGTTCATTTATTATGTCAAATGGTATTTAAGTAGCATCTCATGTCCTTACACTGGTGTGGGTGCTCTCATAAGTGTGGCAACAGAACAAATGAAGAAGGAAGCCTCCCATTGGCTGGGAGTGGGGGGCACAGCATGGGTTTGATATTTGTGGGGGGAAAGGAGGGATAAGAGAGGTGGCATCCGAACAGTTGTTGCCACCATCCACCACCAGTCTTCAAGTCTGGATGTAAGCCCCTTTTAAGATATATATTAACAATAGATTTCACAAGCACAGTGCAAGCACTGTGCAGGTGAAACCTAAAAACTTGCTCAAGCCAGATAAGCTTATGCACAAATGCAGTTTAAGAAGTAACAAATAGAGGGTACCTGAACAGTTTTATTTCATTGAGAGATTTGCAGCCAGGCCACTGCACATAATTTTTTCTGGGGGTACGTACTTTAGGGTAATGTTTGCACTTTACGCAGCAAGAATGCTTTTCGGGGTAGTAAAGACTTTGGCAGAGAGTCTAGGGTCTGGTTTTACTTGAACATGGTATGTTCTCTCACAACATGTGTTGCACCTTTAAACAGCTGCTTGACAGACCAGCTCCCCCTTCCATGCATTATTAGCAACAACAATTTAATGCGTCATTTTGCTTTCTCCCACTGACAGCAGTACTGCCGTAGTTGCGATAGGTGCTAAGAAACAACAACCATAAAACATAAAGGGTCTAAAGTCCTGAGTCTGCACGCGGTGCTGCAAAGAGCCAGCTGCTCAGGATCACACCGCACAGCAAGCCTGATGGTGAGCTTCATGCTCGCCATATCACACTTTGTTGATCAGCGTGGGAAGTAGCTGCCACTTCTGGTGTTGAACTCTGCAGAGGTGGCAGCACTAATTCTACTCTGCACCCCCAAACCACCTCTGTTTTCTGTCCTCTGCTATTGCATATAGCTTCTCTCCCCTCACAGTGCGGAGGCACATAAAATGGAGACTCATGCTATCTCCCAGGTTGATTTCTTCAGAATGAATACAGTAATGCCTTGTTCTAAGCCCCAGCGTTAACATAATGCACACATCAGCAGACACTAACATGCCATTCCCCAGCCTCCATCTTGCATCCAGAGACTGCCTTCAGGGTCGGGAATAGCCACCACTATCAGACGGTTGTGAGCCACGCCCTGCGTGTCATGCTTCTCTCACTCCTGCAGGTAGAACATGTTCTAAGTAGAACACGCGTCCACCGGATCAATCAGAACCGCGATCAGGATAAAGTATGTTGGGGAAAGTGAGACGTTTAAACACACATCAGAGAGCTACACGACTCTGGCAAAGTCTGCAGCACTCCTTCAATGTTCTTTCTTTCCTGCTTCTCTCCAAGGCGATAGATAAATGGGATAAACAAGATGTCAGGCGCTGCTTTGGAAAGCATAATTGAAATGCTTTTCAATTGTGCGTTCTAAAGGAGTATCAGCCATCTTATATTGGGAGCTCAATGTCCACAGAGAGGAGAGACAATGTGGCGTAAGGACTAGAGAAACTGATGTTGAAGCTGGGGAACCAGGTCTGAGTCTCTGAGGGAGGCTCAAAATCCTGTAACAAATTTTAAAAAAGAAAGTACAAATAAGGCAAGCATTATGTAGGCAAGGACTTAAAAAAAGAGCTCCACCCAATCAGATGAAAACAGCACTTTGGCTTCGGGACGCTGAGAAGAGCAAACACAAGTGGAACAAGCATTGGTAAATGCCGGAAATATGCTGCAGCCAATAGAAACGGAGGAGAATTAAGTGCCAAGCAGAGGAACTAATG
The DNA here is from genome assembly GCF_031143425.1 of Pleurodeles waltl. NCBI lineage: Eukaryota > Metazoa > Chordata > Amphibia > Caudata > Salamandridae > Pleurodeles > Pleurodeles waltl. The sequence goes on from NC_090437.1 coordinate 838,833,472, forward strand.
AAAATCAAGGGGGCGGGATGTAACCCCTTTTAAGATACATATTAACAATAGATTTCACAGCTGTGCAGGCAAAACCTAAAATAAAAATAAAATAAAAAATAAAAAAAACAGATCTGAGAATATGGTAAGAAGGCCGTTTGTTCTGAAATGTGAAAAAGTATTCTCTTACAGCATGCATTTAATTTACCCCCTAGTGGCGATGGAATCAAAGTGGAAGGCTTTGATGATCTCGTTATGAATGGAAATAGACGAACTACAAGTCCCATCCTGGATAGTTATGTTCATTAAAAGCCAGGATTAGAAGACGGCAGACAGTAAGAAATGGGGCTCTTTGGCAGTCATGCAGATTTTTGGTGAATTTTGGGAGAAACATTGTTTCAACGTCGTCCTCAGGTCATGTATGACTGATTACGCTAATTCTGGCTTTCTCAACAGAAATGCAGTAATGTTTCAATGCCAGGTTGCCCTGCGCTAGTAAAGAATGAATCAGACAGCCGTGGCTTTTGTGACTCACATCATTGTGCATTGTTACTTCAGAGTTTGTTTTTTTCATGAGCGCGTTCAGTATTGCCGTACCAGAGTCATAAATTCAAAATCCAGGCAGAAGCAGCACTACAAAATGTCAAGGCTGCACTCTGTACCCTAATAGTTACAGGCATATAGTAATATGACGAATTAAACTACATCGCGCAAACTGCTAAGTGCTGATAGGCTAAAAACTAGCTTTAGTGTCACATATGACATGGAACCACCTATCAGAAAATCAGTAATCGCTGTGTAACTCTCATAAAAACAATATGTGACTTACAATTCAAAACCATAACTATAAGCGCGGAATGCACCAGCGCATCATTTGGAAAGTCCGTGCTGGATAAACGTCTGCCCCTTAACTAATCCCATATAACCAGCATGACTTCCAAGCTTTTATTCGGTCAACGGTACTATGCGGGCTGGGACGTGTTCCAGTCCTGGCCAATATAAATATAGTTGTACAAACACCAGCAGCGGGCATCTCTGTGCAATGTGTTACACCTCCACCCATTCCTGGCTTTTAAATTAACTCCACTTTTTATACCGGGAATCTTGATTTCTCTTTTACAATTTTCAAAGTGAAACTACGTGTTCCAGAATGCAATGACCTGTTGTTTAAGACATCAGCAATTACTGGAAACGCTACATGGCACAGGACCAAATGGCAGCAACGGACTAGTACATTTATTAATCTGGTGCTCTACCAATCAGAAACTTCACTCGCTTTCCCTATTCCGTAAAGCGCGCGCTTCAAATGTGGTTGACGAATCAAAACACTTAGGCCCGTATTTATACTTTTTTTGCGCCGCATTTGCGTCGTTTTTTTACGCAAAAACGGCGCAAACTTGCAAAATACAATTGTATTTTGTAGGTTTGCGCCGTTTTGCCTCAAAAAGCGGCGCAAATGCGGCGCTAAAAAAAGTATAAATACGGGCCTTAGCCTCTCTCTGCCCCGTTTCATTGACCCTACAGATAACAATAAATCTCTCGCCCTAGTTGGGATACGGTTTGCATTAGTTAGTAACAAGGTGGGTGATTTCTGTATTCAGCATACATGACCCAAACGGATACAACTATGTTTGTTAACGTTTTCGTTATTTTAATGGTATTTTAATTTTCCCCTCAAGGGCAGGAAGCCATATTTGGGTGTATCGACAGGCAACAAGCCTTTGTTTTTGGGAGAAATGTTTGAAATCTGTTTTGCTTTATAGCGTTATATGAGAATTTGTGATTTCCTTTTGTCCGTGCGTCCCAAATTTATTTGAGCTTGGTAATGTTGAGTCACATAGAGTTAGGTTTACATATTAAGTATTCCGTTTGAGAATTTTTAAGGGTGCGTGGAGTGTTAGCATCTGAAAGTATGGGGGGACTGTAAACACTGTGACCGAAGGGCGAGGGTGCAGAGTAAATGTGTATATAATATTTATTGACTGTATGTTAAAAATGCTATTTCGAAATGTTCTTTCAATCAATCAATCAATCAATCACAAGATTTATAGAGCGCACTACGTACCCGTTAGGGTTTCAAGGCGCTGAGGGGGGGGGGGGGGGTTGCTGCTACTGGTCGATTAGCCAGGTCTTGAGGAGTCTCCTGAAGGTGAGAAGGTCCTGGGTCTGTCGCAGGGGGGTCGGGAGGGTGTTCCAGGTCTTGGCGGCGAGGTAGGAGAAGGATCTGCCGCCGGAGGTCTTGCGTTGGAAGCGGGGAACAATGGCGAGGGCGAGGTTGGCGGAGCGGAGTTGGCGGGAGGGGGTGTAGAAGTTGAGTCTGTTGTTCAAGTAGGCTGGTCCGGCTTTGTGGAGTGCCTTGTGAGCGTGGGTGAGGAGCTTGAAGGTGATCCTCTTGTCCACGGGGAGCCAGTGGAGGTCTTTCAGGTGGTGGGAGATGTGGCATTGGCGGGGTGCATTGAGGACCAGTCGGGCGGAGATGTTTTGGATGCGTTGGAGGCGTCGGATGTCTTTCGCTGGGATGCCTGTGTAGAGTGCGTTGCCGTAGTCTAGTCTACTGCTGACGAGGGCCTGGGTCACTGTTTTCTGGTTTCCGTCAGGATCCATTTGTAGATTCTACGGAGCATGCGGAGGGTGTTGTAGCAGGAGGAGGAAACTGCATTGACCTGCCTGGACATGGTGAGGGCGGAGTCGAGGACGAAACCCAGGTTGCGTGCGTGGTTGGTTGTCGTGGGGGGGTCCCAGCGCGGTGAGCCACCAGGAGTCGTCCCAGGCTGAAGGGGTGCGTCCGAGGATGAGGACCTCCGTCTTGTCGGAGTTCAACTTCAGGCGGCTGTTTCTCATCCACTCGGCAATGGACTTCAATACCTCGTGGAGGTTGGCTTTGGCGGTGTGTGGGTCTTTGGTGAGGGAGAGGATGAGCTGGGTGTCGTCCGCGTAGGAGAGAAGGTTGAGGTTGTGCTGACGGGTCAGTTGTGCGAGGGGGGCCATGTAGACGTTGAACAGTGTCGGGCTTAGAGAGGAGCCTTGGGGTACGCCACAGATGATGTTGGTGGCTTCGGAGCGGAAGGGTGGGAATCAGACTCTCTGGGTTCTACCGGAGTGAAAGGAGGAGATCCAGTTGAGGGCTTTTTCTTGTATTCCGGCTTCGTGGAGGCGTTTTAGTAGGGTGCGGTGGCAAACCGTGTCGAAGGCTGCGGAAAGGTCCAGGAGGATGAGGGCTGATGTTTTGCCGTTGTCCATTTGCTGTCTGATGTCATCTGTGGCGGCGAGGAGAGCAGTCTCGGTGCTGTGGTTGCGTCTGAAACCGGACTGGGAGGGGTCTAGGATGGAGTTGTCCTCGAGGTGGTGGGTGAGCTGAGCGTTGACGATCTTCTCGATGACCTTCGCCGGGAAGGGGAGGAGGGAGCTCGGGCGGAAGTTTTTGAGGTCGTTGGGGTCTGCCTTGGGTTTCTTGAGGAGGGCGTGGATTTCGGCGTGCTTCAAGCTGTCCGGGAAAGTCGCGGTTTCGAAGGATAAGTTGATGACCTTTCGAAGTTGGGGGGCGATGGTAGAGTCGGCTTTGTTGTAGACGTGGTGGGGGCATGGGTCTGAAGGGGATCCTGAGTGGATGGAGTTCATGATCTTGCAAGTTTCAGGGTCATCTACGTGGGTCCAGGCGGTGTAGCGGTTGGTGCAGGTGGAGTTGCCAGGGGTGGGGTCTGACGGAGGCGTGGTGTTGAGGCTGTCGTGGATGTCGGTGATCTTCTGATAGAAGAAGATGGACAGGGCGTCGCATAGTTCTTGGGATGGTGGGATGTCGTGGACGTTGGCGCTGGGGTTGGAGAGCTCTTTCACGATGCAGAAGAGTTCTTTGCTGTCGTGTGCTTTGTTGTTCAGGCGTTCTGTGAAGTGGGAACGTTTGGCAAGTCGGATTAGCTGGTGGTTCTTGCGGGTGGCCTCCTTGTGGGCTGCCAGGCTGTCGGGTGTGTGTTCGAGGAGCCATTTCTTCTTTAGTTTCTGGCAGGTGCGTTTGGAGGTGAGGAGTTCGTCGGTGAACCAGGCGGCTTTTTTCTTTCCTTGGTTGTCGGTGGACCTCTTGAGTGGTGCTAGGGTGTTGTGGCTAAAGGTGACGTGGTTGCTTGCGGAGAAGATCGGATCGAGCGTTTGGCCGGCAATGTGGGTGGGTGTGTTGACCAGTTGTCTGAGGCTGAGGTTGGAGAGGTTGTCGATCAGGGATGTGGTGTTGGCGTCGTTGTTCAGTTTACCGATTCACAAATTAATTTGATTGAAAATGAAGTTAAATAAATGGATGGTGATTACGATTTTGTTTTGGGGGGACATGGTGTTTCTGATGCAAAGAACGTGGTATGTTTAACTCTTAGGAGACGACTCAAACAGCAGGTGTGCGATTTTGAGTGATTGTAACATAAAATTATTCCTTCTCACCCGTTCAGTATAAAAGAAATATGGTGTTTTAAATTGAGTTACTCCTGAAACTGTTCATAAAACTAGACTAGATTGCTGGTTTATAAAGACACGGCCTAATCAAAGTAAAGCAACATGTCTGTGACCCACATGAAACCGTCTAACTGGTCGACCCGCCCCTGCTTCACAGCGCCTCCATGTCACTACATCGAACACCCTGGAACAGTGCCTCAACTCGCTTGTCTTTGAGCAGATGTTATGCGTCTGGATTTTCCAAATACATGGGCTAAAAATAACAGCTATTCCAGCCATTTTGTACGGGTAACTAAACCAATAATTCGACCGCCTCCTGGATTTAATGACACAGTCAAGCCATTTTCTGCAATGTCCATTGTGTAGAACAGATTCATGATTTTGTTGTATAGGAAATGCACTTGCCACATCGGTTTCCCTATGCACCAGTATTCAATGTGCCAATTACGGATCGAATTAAAGAGTGTTAGGTTCCCAGTATGTTTTAATCAGGCCTAACGTCGTGGATATATTACTAATAACGGGCACAGAATACGCAGACATTTGTAACTAGTTACTGGCCACGAGGGAAGCTCCCTTGGCCCTTTTATTACTGCCGGTCACGTCACCGGACAGACCATCTGGTTGCAAAACAAAGGGGAGATTATAATCATCTCCCTACACTAGTGGGCGTCATGGGCTGACCCACGACAAACATAACAAAAGAGTAAGTCATTTTGTAAAGTACCTTAGTGAGGCCATAATTAACATTCTACAGATATAAGAAATACCACAGCTGTGTCAGTATTCACAATGTTCCATTACGGAAAGTATTGTAGACAAACCAGTATTCACATTTCCCAATTGTTTAAAACCCAATAGTTAGGGTGGTTCCTTCAAATAAACAGGGATGTTAAACTCAGTTGTGAGTCCAGCCTATAAAACACTACAATCAACCATTATCCTAATTGGCCCACTAAATACAACTCAATAGCCAGGTCCGTTTCTGCCTCGACCCAGTACACAAAGCACACAAGCCTGTGCTATTTCTGCCATGTCAGGGCATTGAAAACACATAGCACAATACCCAAGAAACTTACAATGTATCAATATGTAATACACAGTAGTAATGCACCAAAGCCTGGTGGCCTACCAGTATCACTTTACCTTTCCCATTAGGTAAAGTGCCATAGTTAAGCCATGTTCCACATTGCTCCTGAAAAAGGCCAGTGTATCATGCTTCCCCCCACCAGTGAAAGCCCCGACCTTTGTTCTGCCTAGCTGTTGGATACAACACAGCAAATCAGTGACGCTTATACTTCACCAAAATGTGTGTGGCAGTTTATAATACTAGAATTTATGCTATTATTAGCACTTTGTTGTCATCTTATGCCGGGACACATCCCTGTATTGCTCAAATATCCAAGGAAAGGATAACTATATAATGGTGCTGTTCAATATCTCTCTTTGCCTGGTGAAAAACTCAGCTATTCCAGATCACTACTCTATTTGCCAGTTTTGCAAACGTTTGCTGCTCAAATATACCGTGAGAAAGAGTCTCTTTTTGCATGGTTACCCACACTTTTTTGTGGACTAATGCTTGTGGTTTTTGAACTATGCAGATTGGGGTACTACTCTCCAGTACCCAGTTTATGCGCTCTAACCTCTACAACTTGGTAACATTGGTTAATTCCTAATTCTATCACAGGACCGGAGGCGAGGATTATGCAAATCTTTCTTCACTCTTTATTCAACAGCAAGTTCAAAGTTAAACAAAACATGAACAGAAAAACTACAAGTTCCATGAGCCCGCCGCCATGGTAACGAGTATCCAATGAGGTGCCCTCCTTCACGTCAGTATAAATGGCCCGAGACACGTCACACTTCCTCTTTCTTCACTGCTCAGATAAGTGCCTTTTCTGCCTCCGTTGGGAGTTTGTTTTCCTTAACTTGGCGCGCTGCCGCTCAATTGTTTTACGGGGCTTTCTGTAGCAGCTTTCTCGCCACGAGCGGTCCGGAACGGACGGGCCGCTCGAGCGCTTAGTTTCCTTTCGGCCCTCGGCGTGTTAATACACGTCGGGCCCACCAGAGGGAGCGCGCGCTGTGTTCTTCGTACTCGAAGAGCGCGTTTCTGTCAGCGCGTGGCTCGCGCTTCGCGTTTGCTTTTTTGGGGAAACCTGTTGTGTCCAGGGAGTTAGGTTCCTGCCTTTCACCCAGACAAGCAGGGTTCGATTTCCAGGCCTGCCAGATGACACACTCAGTCTCTTAGCAGGCATATCTGCATTAACCACTTTGCTTTTCTTCCCAGGTTTGAGGGTTTCTCCTCTATTGCATGTTTGCCACCCTGGTGCATTTTTTCATCTTCCCTACCCTGACACCCGTTTGGGTAAGAATTACCCCATTAGGGAAGGCATTATTTTTCTTGACTTACTATCAGTGACAGAGAGGGTAGGGATTTTACCCTATATATTGTATATTTTTTGTTGGGTGTACACTCTGTCATAGTCCTCATTATGCATTCCTCCCAAGAGAATGAACCTTTTCCCAACATGTCCCCAGGTGAGGGTCCCTCTCACCGTACCCTTCCCCCCGGAGTGGACACTTTGTTTTCCCAGGCTATTTCTCACGCTTTGGCCCCTCTTAGGGATACTGTAGCTAAGCTTACTGAACAGGTGTCCAGAGGTACGGGCATGTTTGGTGTGACGGGAGCAGAGGGTGATTCCTCTACCCTTTCAGCCCCCAGGAAAATGCGCAAGCGCGACGCGGGGCACCTGGGGGATGGGGTATTTTCACCCAATCCCAAGAGTGCGCGCGTGCATAAGCGCGTACCCTCCCGGGAGGACCGTTTGCCCGGAGTACTGGGTGACAAGCTTCACCACCTATGGAACCCTGATCGGGGATCCCCCAAAGGCTTCATGGGAGGTTCAGATGAGGACTCATCATCTCTAGATGACGACTCGGGTCGCCCTTGGCGTCCGGGTGCTACCCTACCAGATCCTTCGGATCACGCCGATTCTGACTCCGATATGTTTGAGCCGGAGGGTATCTACCATCCGCGTTCCTCGGAGTGGCGTCCAGACCACAAGGTGGCTGAATATGTCGCCGGTAAAATTAGGCAACCTCTGGACAAAGAGGTGCGCGCTCGTCTACGGGCGGAGTGCCCACGCCCGTCTTTATCAGATAAGGTCGCTCTCACGCCAGTTATTGACCCAAAAATGTGTACGTTTTTCTCCAAGTACACCAAGGATCCCAAAAAAGGGATTGATCGCTCCTGGAGGGCATGCCAGGATAAACTTCTTGATGTGTTAGGTCCCCTCACACAAATTATTCAATTGGCGGAGCGGGCCAAGCAAGCAAACACTCCCCTTCAGACGGACATCATTGCGGGATGGGCTCAGAGAGCTGTTTGTCTTCTGGGCAACGCGAACTGTGCCATCTCTGCAGAAAGACGCAGATCTTTATTGATCAAAATCGACCCCAAGTTAGGGGAACTGTCTAACTCGGAGGCAGGGGCTGTTGCCCAAGGCAATTTATTTGGCGATCCCTTTGTGGAAGAGTTGGGAAAATTTGTGGCTACGTTTTCAGCTTTGGATAAAGCGCAATCTTCGATTAAGAAGGTTTTCCCCAACAAGGTTTTTGGCGGGGCCGGGCGAGGCAGGGGTCGCTCTTCCGGCCGTCCTTTCCAGCAAGGCCCCAGCTCCTTCCGCAACAACGGTTGGAGGGACGGCAGACAAGGAACCTTCTTCCCCAACAGAGGCAGGGGAAGAGGCAGAGGTTCCAGAAATGCACGAGGAGCATATAATGCCCCAGGAGGTCCCTCGGGTGAGGCTTATCCCTTTTTTCCCAACAAATTTTGGCGGGAGATTGAGGTTTTTCAGGGACAATTGGAGGCGCATTACCTCCGACGCATGGGTTCTGCAAACTGTCTCGGGTTTTCAAATAGAATTCTGGGGTACCCCATTTCAGGAGAAACTGCCTCAGCCCATCGCGTTCTCGGCAGACGACTCAGAACTCGTAGATTTAGAGGTTCAGGCCCTTCTTCACAAAGGTGCCATTTCCTTTACTACCCTTCACCCCACAGGCTTCGTAAGCAACATCTTCTTGGTGGACAAGAAGGACAAAGGGTTTCGTCCCGTTATCAATCTTCGTGCTTTCAACGAGTGGGTGGTTTACAGACATTTCAAAATGGAGGGTATTCACTTGCTCCGCGACCTCCTCTTACAGGAGGACTGGATGGTTCGTCTAGATCTCAAGGACGCGTACCTCACGGTCCCTATTTTTCCACCCCATCGCAGATTCCTGCAATTCTTATGGAACAACCAGGTGTTCGAATTCACCGCACTCCCCTTCGGCCTGTCGTCGGCGCCGTGGTGCTTCACAAAACTTCTCAAACCAGTAGTGGAAACTCTGAGGTTACAAGGCATTCGCCTCATAATTTATTTGGACGACATCCTTTTGATGGATCAGTCCAGGTCTCGGTTGATGTTCAATCTGAACACAACTATTGCGCTTTTCCAGGACCTTGGTTTTGTGATCAACCAACAGAAGTCGCAACTTACCCCGACTCAATCGTTAGTCTTCCTAGGGTTTCTAGTGGATTCCCGCTCAGCGTCTCTCAGTCTCCCGGCGACAAAGATTTCCAAAATAAAGAAGGAACTGAGAAAGGTCCTGCAACGGGACCAGATCTCTCTACGCCAGTTAGCCAGAGTAGTAGGCCTGCTTTCGTCTTCGATTCAAGCCATTTTTCCGGGTCCCCTACACTACAGAGCCCTGCAACGCTTGAAAGCGTTTCACCTTCGCCGAGGGGTGACGTACTCCGAGTTGATCTCCCTGTCTCAAGAGGCCAGGACGGAGTTGTGCTGGTGGCTGGACCACATGGAGGCATGGAATGGCAGGGCCATCTTTGGAGCGATGGCAGTAGATGCGTTTCTCCAACATTGGGGCACGCTTCAGGGTTATGCTTTTCCCCCGTTTCTTCTTATCCCGCGGGTTGCTGCTCAAGTTCGCCGCCAAGAGGCGACGGTGATTCTAATAACCCCCTGGTGGAGATCACAGGCATGGTTCCCGACTCTGCTGGAACTCTCGTGCGAGTGTCCTCTTCGCCTCCCGGATTTTCCCTCGATACTCCTGGATCCGTCGGGGTGCTGCCACCCTCTAATCCTTCAAGGTCATCTTCCCCTCATAGCTTGGAAGATTTCCGGCATCATTGGCAAAACAACCGGCTTTCGCAGGAAGCTAATAACTTCATCGCACAGGCCTGGGCCCCTGGTACATGCAAACGATATAGATCAGCATGGAATAGGTGGTCTAGTTGGTGTGTGGGCAAACACTGCGATCCCATGGGGGCCAGCATTGCCGACATCATCAATTTCCTGGCGGAATTAGCTGCATCCGGCTTAGCGTATCGCACCATCAATTCTTTTCGCTCGGCCATCTCTGCGGGCCGTCCTCCCCTGAATAATCTCCCGATTGGGGGGCATCCCTGGGTTTGTAAACTTCTTAGGGGTATTAGACTCTCCAGACCTCCACAACCTAGATATTCGGAGCTCTGGGATGTGAACTTGGTTCTTAATCTCTTATCCTCTTGGCGGGACAACCAATATTTGTCGATGAAGGAATTGTCGGCAAAATTAGCCATGCTTCTCTGCCTCATTTCCTGTAAGCGTGTGTCAGATATCAGAGCACTGGATGTTTCCGCTCGAGTCTTTACTCCAGAAGGAGTCACGTTTACTATTGCAAGGAGGACAAAGAATAATACCAGGTCGGTGTCCTATCCCGTTTTTCCTGATTCCCCGAGGCTATGTGTGGTTAGATGTCTCAAAGTCTATGAGGAAGTAACCAGTTCTTGTAGACCCCCAGGTGAGACTCAATTGTTGATTTCTATTAAGAAGCCGTTTAGGGCGGTTTCTTCTCCCTCCATTGCCAGATGGATCCGGTGGATTCTCTCTGAGGCAGGTATAGATATTCGAGTTTTTGGGGCTCATTCTACTCGGGGAGCTATGGCTTCCAAAGCCATACAGGTGGGGGGCAGATTGGAGGACATCATGCATGCTGCTGATTGGTCTTCAGAGTCTACTTTTAAGACGTTTTACTTTAAACCAATTCACGACGCAGCCGCACTGGTGGTAAGTAAGCTTTGAACTTGCATAATCCTCGCCTCCGGTCCTGTGATAGAATACGAAATTTCCTAGCTATCGTGAAGGAAAGTTTCAATTCTATTAAGGACACGGAGGCGAGGATTATCCCACCCACATACATTTCGCGGATATGTTCCCTCCCGATTACATCTATCTGCGTAGCAAGGTGGTATACTTGCGTTTATGCCTTTGTTTATTGGTTATTCTGCTCATATTTTAGTTTTTCAGGAAAACACTTGATTCAGATATATTTTTCATTTATATGTGTTTTGGAGTTCATAACTTTGTTGCCTTTGGTAGGTTTCCTGTGTTCTATCGGACTTGCATCTAATTACACCTATTTTTTAGGTTCCGAAACTACGACCAATTGACTCTACCAGGATTCCTTCCGCAGTGAAGTCGAGGAAGTGTGACGTGTCTCGGGCCATTTATACTGACGTGAAGGAGGGCACCTCATTGGATACTCGTTACCATGGCGGCGGGCTCATGGAACTTGTAGTTTTTCTGTTCATGTTTTGTTTAACTTTGAACTTGCTGTTGAATAAAGAGTGAAGAAAGATTTGCATAATCCTCGCCTCCGTGTCCTTAATAGAATTGAAACTTTCCTTCACGATAGCTAGGAAATTTCGTATTGTCGTTTTAACTTCTCAGCAAGGTAATAGTAAATGGTGTAGGAAATACATATTAACAGAAGAGGGAAGGGCCATCTATGGACTACAACACATGTCGTGCCATCCACTATGGTGACAAAGAAATCATGTCTTCAGGCCTACCTGTGTAGTTTTAATCTTGCAGCTTTAAAACCTGCAGACAAACCTGTCAAAATTAACCTTTTTGACAGGGCAGAATTCTACTTTATGTATAAAATAAGCCACCTCTAAGTAGGCTTTGTAGTCCACAAGATAGGGTATCTAGTATTTAAAAGTAATATCTGCGATAATTTCTTGTAAGCAGGTACCTACCGAGCTTTACCCCCCAAAAATATGTTTACTGTAAAAGGGCAATAACTAACCTATAAGGACAACCTAGGTTCAGAATAAAATCCTAACTCTGCCAGGTTTGAAACAAACTACAGGAATGGTTCAGAATCATGCACAATTTTAATGGTTAATAAAAATACAATTCTGTGTCAAAACCTGATTTTTAATACATAATTAGGATAAGCAACTTTGAAAAAGTTAGACTTTGTCTCAACCTCCAGTGGACTACTTAGGAATACCATACAACCAGCTGTCCCTTGTCAGTGTTTCCCATTAATGAGTGTTGTGAGAAAGTGGATTATTAGTTGGGGGGTAAAGCTTTTGTGCTTGGATTAGGCACAACAATAGATGTTAATACCTTTATTACTTGATGTAATGTCCTCTGAAGCATTGGGTAATGACTATGATCCCCAGGAAAAGGCATTTGACAGGTTGTTTATGCATGCACCCAAGAATTACTTTATTCTTCCATCCCTTCAGATGATTAGCTGACCTTGCCAGATTGGTTATCAAGGCGTGGCCCAGTGGACAGATTGGTTAACAGATTCTAGTGCCTAACATAGCACCATCACACAAGTATTTCTAGAATTGGATGCAGTATATTGATATTGGTCAAACTTTTATTAAGAGGATGCAAGCATTGTATGTGGATCCTTGACTGAGCAGGATCCCACAGCTGACAGTGGACTATGAAGTCATAGCTCTGCACTCCCCATCCTGAGTGGCTCAAGTTAAGGCCCATTCTTGACTATTGGAGGTGGAGACAACAGTGGATACATATTCAGTTCTGGGAACACTTGTTGTTCTCTTGTTACATTTTTTTCTTTATCGTTATTCTTTTGCATTACGCACTTTTTCTCAATTATTGGCTAAGTAACAACAACATATGATCCTGATGAATGCCACAAACCTTCTTGTTAGATTATTGATAAGACAGTAACAAGTTGGCTACTGACCAACAATTGGGTTGACAGGTTTTTTCCCCTCTTAAGATCAAAACTATTCCTTGGGGTCACAGAATAAATTTACCCTTTGCCTTTAAGAGAGAGTTTTACTCATAGCAGCTTCGCATCAGTGTTCTACATTACTCTCCAACATCTACAGTTCATATAGGGACCCTTCTTAGACCATTTGTGAAGATCTCCTTCTCCAGAGGTGGAAGGTTTTGCCCACGCCATGAGCTTCTGCAAGTGGTGTGAGGAGAAATCCTATAATTAAACATGCCACCTGAAGATTTTTGTCCTAAATATAAAAATCGCACATATACGAACAGAGATAAACATTACTGGCATTGTGTGATTGGCTATTGTGCTCACAATTGACATGTATTTTTTGTGTTTTCTGTTTAAGAAGGGAGATGTGCACATTGGTCACTAAATGCTCTCTTTTGACATTTGTGTGTATTGTCGAGCCCACACTGTGGCACACTAATGAAAAGGAAGGTGACCTTTGTGTTTATTAATGAGTCCACACTGTGGAACACCAATGAAAGGGAAGGTGCTACATGTAGAAGATTTATTTTTGCAATTCATGGATATATGGAATAGACATTTGGTCACAGTAACCTTTGCCCCTTAATTTTAATTTCAAGTATGGTCTTATGCTTCTGATTTTGTTTGTCTGTTTTAGACTTACAACATTGTAGTGTTATTAATGTATTTTAGATAACTAGATAATTTATTTTGTTTTTATCTGGCAGGAGCACAAATGGGAGGAGGATAGTGATTAACCTGCATGGATTTTTTTGGTCTTGCTTGACAGTGCAACGGTCATCTAATCTTTTAACCTACACCAATAGTATTCTGCAGTTCTTTCTTTCCACACAAATGCATATCCAATCCCATGCCAACTATGTATAATGTTTCACATAACCATAGAACATTTTCTTAAAGCCAGATTTATTGGCTTTGGCAATGCTTGTTGTAGCTTTTGTCTGTAGCTTTCTGACTCAGTGACAATTGAAATTTTCACATTGTTCCTCAGTTGACATAAGACAAGCTAATCTCATACTCTTTCATTAGCTGTTTTATTGATTGATAAGGGGAGTAGTACTTGTCCAAATATGTTTTTATCAAGCAACCATTTAGAGCTGTTTTGATGCATCACTCAGAAGGCAATGCAGTTGTCTTTCAGCAAGTGAGTATATTTAAAATCTGCAGCTTATTGCATTTTGTTAGATTTGACACCCTTGGGAGGTAGTCTCCCAACATTTGTGCTTTTACTTTTCCTATTTCCTAAACTGGTCTTTGTTGGATTTTAGGACTATGTGCACTTAACCACTGGTAGCCAGTTATAAAGTGCTTGTGGTCTCTCATCTAAACATGGTAAAACTGTTGTACCCAATAGGCACATTTAATTTACTTATACCAGTAAAGTGGTATTACAGGTACCCATGATCTGTAAATTAAATGCTATCAGTAAACCTGCAGCATTTATTGTGTCATCCACTTAAGTAGGCCTTCAAAACCTGTCTCAGGCTTGTCATTGCAAACCGTGTGTGCTATTTTGACTGCAAAGTAAACCTCTTGCGGGCAATCATGTGGAATTTATATTTTAACGGTTGGGATATCCGGCGCCGTTGTGACAGGGTAACCTGTCAGCCGAAATATATATCAGGCCCTTTCTCTCTGAAACTCTCTAATTTGCTATTTCTCCTTCTCTCCCTCTCTCTTTATCGCACTGTGTTTATATACTTATTTGAAGTGTGTCTTAGGCACATGGGTTCACAGCGGAGGTTGGGCAGCGGAGGTGTCTGATGCACTTTATTAACGTGAAAGAAATGTATATACCAATATAGCAGACAAGCTCTTCAAATCAATTGGAGTAATTGTTTATTATACCAGGTAAATGTAGTCGGATATTTTAGTAACCGTTTTTTGGAGAGGCTGCATTTCCATTGTCATAATAAGATTTTTTCACTAATGGAGATGGAAAACGTTTGTCTGGAGCAAAGAGCACCAGGAAAGAGGAACACTTTACAATCACATGTTATTGTGCTGTACAGATGCTACTAAAGTTGGGTATGAAAAAAGTGAGTCACAGATGACTTTCAGTGGAAATCATGTGACATGCATCATCTTCACAGAAATGGAAAACAAGAGAAAGTGAAATTGTGTTGAATTTTAAAGGGCACATTTGCAAAGTATTGTCAGTGAGGCTACATCGTGAAAAGCAAATGCTCATTTGGAATTCCTTGTCATGTTTGATCAAAAGAAAAGATAAACTGCTGTTTCTGTCCGACACAGAGAGACCTAAAAGTCTCCAAACCTGCACATAACCTTTCAAACGTCAAAGATTATAAATTAATTAAATAATATTATCCAATTTCCTAACTATATGGAATGCTGCTTGGATGCTCATTTTGTAGCAGACCACTCTACTGGGGTAACACTGTATGTTCAGTCAGTATAACTAAGTCAACGAAGAATGAAATTAATGATTTATGAGATGACACTTTAGTAGAGAGAACTCTTGTTGCAGATTTCTAACACTTTTGCAACCTGATGAGGAAGGTGGCCAGTTTGTTATGGTGGATTGTGAAGTGCGCTTGGTAAAATATAACAAATCACGCTTGGCCTTCAATTGCGCTGAATATACTTGAGTGCAGAGTGCTTCTGCTTATCTTTGCTCCAGCGCTTTTAACATGAATACACGATGATTAACTACAAGGACATCATGTGTCGGGACCCAATTTACAAAGAGAGACCGGTTGATACCCAGCTTTTAAGAAACATTTGAAAAGTTATGAAGGAGCCAGCAAACATGAGCAAATATTGCAGCTGATATTGCAAACTACATGGTAGCAGGCAATCAGAGTCCAAGGACAGCAAAGGGAGATCCACAGAGTGAGACAGTCATTCAAATGAAGCCAAGGTAGCCGTGACTGTGGTACAGGCTGCTGTGGAACAACCACAGAAGAAGTAATTGACTAGTAAGCAATTATGTTGAATTAAATCCAGAACAAATGGAACATGACTGAGCAATGCAAGGGCACAAACTACAAAATAATTTAGAAAAAGCTTTGCGAGCCAAGCATTTACTGTTATGCACAACAAAAAATGAGTTGCAACCTGTCAATCAGCCCGTTCTCCAACAGGGCTGGTTGCCCACAGTATCAAAGGGGTGGCAACACACCATTACTTGATGTTGCCAGTAGAACATGACATGTTGGAACATCACAATTTGCCTGGAGATGCTTCCCATGAAATGCACCATGTGCTCAATATGAAAAATGAAGGCATAGTTTTAAGCTTAATGCTTTTTTGTGTCCACCTTTGTAGGCAGAGAGTTCTCAAACAAGTATGTGGTTTGGAATTAAACATCTATATTTTGGAGACCTACTAAAAACTGAGGTGCAAAAGAAGAACCAGGATTCACCAAATTGCAACATGAAGAATCATTAAACTGCAATATGACTGCTGAAAAGTCAGTATACGTCTGAACTTCCAATTCACAAAGTTAACAAAATGTGTGAGGAATTGGGTTGTTGGTTGAGGAGGGTGTAACCCCTTCTAAAGCAACAGTCACAATCGTTGTCAGGGTGAACCACAAACCGATCACTACCATCTGTTAGCTTGGCACAAAGGCAGCCAGGCTTAACTTACAAGCCATGTGCAAAGTATATATGCAGCAGACAAATAGATAGAAACTGAAGAAAAATAAGGAAATGTTTTATTTTTGTACACCAAAAAGACAAAAATCTAATCAGTAGAACCAGAGATATGCACTTTTAAAGGTTTCAGGTAAGAATAGTGCCTAAAACTGCAAAACGCCACTCAAGATTATCTAGTCAAGCAAGACCAGGTGTGTGTGCAGGCTGGATACAGGGACCAGGTAAAACTGAAAAAGTTACCCTCTAAAGTCCAGTGTGAAGAATTCACAATGGAGGAAGCTGCTATGAACAAGGAGAGAGTTTCTGATGACCGTCTCTATCGCGGGTTGAGCATCATAGACGGTCATTTCTGTGGTGTGAAGATTATGTTGGATGCTGCAAACAGTCGTTGCTGGAGATTTGCGTTGGTGGTCACCCTGGGCTGTCGATGATGTAGAGTGAAGTGCAGATCTGTTGGTCACTGAAGCGTGAAAAGACTGCTTTACTAGAGCTTCATGTTGGCAGTCAGCGCAGGTGGCAAGATCTTGACACAAACCGACCTGTTAGAAGACACATAGGGGGTCATTCCAACCTCGGCGGTAAAAGGCGCTTACCGCCGTTCAGAAGACTGCCATAACACCGCCGCGGCCGCGGTAAACTGCCACGGTCATTCTGACCCACAACAGGCAAACCGCCAAAATACAGACATCCACAAAAGTCCGCCACACCAAAGGCCAGCGAGAAACTGGCGATGACCAAACCTCCACCGTCACGCCAACAGAAATACGCCCACACTATCACGACACACGAATCCACGCGGCGGTCTTTCAACCGCGGTATTCCATTGGCGGTACACACCGCCGCCCTCAAAATACACACACTTGTACAAAACACTACCACATTGGACAATTCAAAATACACACACTTGATACACATACACACACCACTCCCACACACCCAATACAATATAAAATACACACCCACATCACCCACAAACCTCCACTCCTAGAGATTCGTGAACACGCACCAAGAAAAGACATCCGAGCACCCAGACGCCCAATTCACTGTCACCCAGCAATATTTGCACGCACTTCACACAACACAACAATACACATCACCACACTTATCACCACACAATCCACCCTACACATCACCCACACCACCCTATGGCACCGCAAAGACACCCCAGGTTCTCTGATGATGAACTCAGGGTCATGGTGGAGGAAATTGTACGAGTAGAGCCACAGCTGTTCGGGACACAGGTGCAGCACACCACCATTGCCAGGAAGATGGAGCTATGGAGCAGAATAGTGGACAGGGTCAACGCTGTGGGACAGCACCCAATAAATAGGGAGGACATCAGGAAGAGGTGGAACGACCTACGGGGGAAGGTGCGTTCCATGGTATCCAGGCACAACATTGCGGTGCAGCGGACTGGCGGCGGACCCCCACCTCCTCCCCCAGAATTTACAACATGGGAGGAGCAGGTCTTGAACATCCTGCATCCTGAGGGCCTCCCAGGAGTAGCTGGAGGAATGGACTCTCGTAAGTCTCATCTTCACTACTTCATCCCCCCCACCCCACCTGCATGCCAACTCATACCCCCACCCTCACCCCCACCCCCATCACACCTACTCCTTGCAAATGTCTCACCATCACAGCCCACCCATCCCAACACCTAGCCCTGCATGCGTCCACAAAGCATGGACACCCATCACCAAAGCATGCCCACAGCACATACACATACAACCCCGCCCCCAACCACTGTCACAACAGCCCCCTTAAAGGAATGCCAGCACTGGGGTACACGGGCACCCACCCATTGCACGCTATGGCACACACAGAAGCAATAACCATACTTTTATACCCCTACAGGACCCGAATGCCAGGTCACCATGCAGGAGGGTCCACAAATGTCCACTCCACCCCCAGAAGAGGCCCACAGTGAGGACAGCAGCTCTGTCTCCCTGGATCTAGATGACCAGCCCGGTCCATCGGGGACCTCGGGACAGTCGGTTCCCCTCACACAGCCACAGGCCACAGCAGACCTTCCCCCCTCTGGGAACACCAGCACAGCACCCACCCAGCGGGCCCATACCTCTGTCCCCAGGACACGTCAATCAGCGGTGTGTCCACCACTACAGGGAACCCAGGCTAACCCACCACCCCAACAACAACAGGGACCTGGGGGCAGTGGTAGTGGGCACACGGTCCAGGGGACAGAGGCCCATGGAAACAGGGGAACTGGGAGGGCTGCTGTGCGACGGGGGGGGACAGGCCCAGGGTACCCACTCTCCACGAGGCCCTCTCCTCCATCATGGGAGCATACCACCACTCCCAGGAGACGATGGCAACGGTCCTGGCCAGGTTTCAGGAGATCCAGCTTCTGCAGGAGCAACAGTATATGGGGTTCAGGGAGAAACTAAGAAACATCTGTTCCGCCATGGGTACCATCGTAGTGGCCCTGAATCAGGTAGTCACCACATTGCGGGACACTGTGGCACCTCAAAGGGCCCCTGACACTAGCATGGACCAAGAACTGCCTACCACCTACGCCGGCGCTAGTGGACAGGAGGCCCCGACACAAGACCAACAGGCCCCCAGAACCCCACCCCCTGCAGAAGGAGAACCACCCCGCAAGCGGGCCCTGAGATCCAGGAAGAAGACAGAGTAAGATGTCTAGACCCCCGCCAGCAAAGGATACCGCCATGATTGTCATCCCACTGTCCCACATTGTCACCCTGTCCAACCTTAAACTGCCCCTGCTCCACTTTCCACAGGCATTTGGACAATGCACCTGTGATACTGATAGTCTGGACTCTGCCATGGACAATCCTCTACCATCACCCCTCACCGATTTGCAACCACCCATCCAATTCAGAGCACTTGAATAAACACACTTATTGCACAAAACAATCTGGAGTCTGGCTGTGATTTAGAACAAATGTATTAGACATGACCGTGCCAAAATGTTCATTCACATTGTGATGGCAACAAACCGCTGTCACACAGCTGTAGTCCATGGGGAAACAAAGCAGATGTCACGCAGTGGGGCCCACATCTCTGAAAACGGAAGGGAAAGTCACAACACAGTTACCATACACTGGGGGAAAAAGTCAGACAGTAGAGAGGTAGGAGTCTTTAAGTAAATGTAATATGCCGGTGTGTACTCTTACCTGTGTGTCATTGAAAATACTGCTGTATTACTGTGTTCCTGTTCTCTATGTCGTCCTCTTCGGCTTCCTCCTCTTCACTCTCCACAGGCTCCACAGCTGCTACAACACCACCATCTGGACCATCCTCCTGCAGAAAAGGCACCTGGTGTCGCAAAGCCAGGTTGTGAAGCATACAGCAGGCCACGATGATCTGGCACAGCTTCTTTGGTGAGTACATTAGGGATCCACCTGTCATATGCAGGCACCTGAACCTGGCCTTCAGGAGGCCAAAGGTTTGCTCGATCACCCTCCTAGTCCTCCCATGGGCCTCATTGTACCGTTCCTCTGCCCTTGTCCTGGGATTCCTCACTGGGGTCAGTAGCCATGACAGGTTGGGGTAACCAGAGTCCCCAAATAGCCACACCCGGTGCCTCTGGAGTTGACCCATCACATACGGGATGCTGCTATTCCGCAGGATGTAGGCGTCATGCACTGACCCAGGGAACTTGGCATTAACATGGGAGATGTACTGGTCAGCCAAACACACCATCTGTACATTCATGGAATGATAACTCTTCCGGTTCCTGTACACCTGTTCACTCCTGCTGGGGGGGACCAAAGCAACATGTGTCCCATCAATGGCACCAATGATGTTGGAAATATGTCCAAGGGCATAGAAATCACCCTTCACTGTAACCAAATTCCCCCACCTCAGGGAAAATGATGTATCTCCGCATGTGTTTGAGCAGGGCAGACAACACTCTGGACAACACCCTGGAAAACATGGGCTGGGACATCCCTGATGATATGGCCACTGTTGTTTGAAATGACCCACTTGCTCAGAAATGGAGTACTGACAGCACCTGCACTAGAGGGGGGATCCCTGTGGGTTTGCGGATGGGTGACATCAGGTCTGGCTCCAGCTGGGCACACAGTTCCTGTATAGTGGCTCGGTCAAGCCTGTATGTCAGTATGACATGTCGTTCCTCCATTGTTGACAGGTCCACCAGCGGTCTGTATACGGGAAGATTCCTCCATCTCCCCGCATGTCCCAGCGGACGGTGCCTATGAAGGACAACAGCGAGCACAGAGTCAATCAACCCACAGGTACGTAACCACAGCTTGCACATAACACGATTCCCAATGCATTGAAAGGTTTGTATGAGTGTTGATGCAAGGCCTAGGTATGTGTGACGCAGTAGAAATTAAGCCATGTGGGTCCTTGAAATGGCACTGCCTGACCTGTGAAGTGCGACAGTGGGATGTGAGGTCAATGCGCTGGCGTGGCATACCGTGGCGGTAGGCGGTCGAAGACCGCAGCGCAAAGCCGCATTGGTTAACATTGAACCCTATGGGTTTCAGGAGCCAATGACGATGTGCGCCGGCGGTCGCGGTACGCACCGCCGCGGGCGTGACCGCCATTTTCTATCTGCTTAATCACTCGATACCTGATCTTCCACAGGAGAGGACCTACACTGCAAGTGCTGCTGTGACCTCGGTCTGGAAGAGACAATGGCTCATGCGACTGGGGAAAGGGCCCCTGCCTTCACTGCGGAGGAGTTGGAGAAACTTGTGGATGGGGTCCTCCCCCAGTATGCGCTACTCTACGGTCCTCCAGACCAACAGGTAAGTACACAGGGACCATGCTTAGTGGGCAATGCCTGGGTTGAGTGGGGTGGATGAAAGATGGTGGGGAGGGGAGCGATTGAGGCATGCATCAAATGACAGATGAGAGCATGTGCCACATGGCAAGGGTGGGGATGGGTGGCCAGTCACATCGAGCATGCAGAAGGTGATGACTATTTTTCTCTCCCTGTACATGTCACATAGGTCAGCGCCCACCAGAAAGTCGCTATTTGGCGTGCCATCCCCAAGGACGTCCGGACCCTGGGGGTCCACAACAGACGGGGCACCCACTGCCGGAAGAGGTGGGAGGACGTCCGACGCTGGAGCAGGAAGACGGCGGAGGCTCAGCTGGGGATGGTCTCCCAACGTAGGAGGGCTGCCAGTTGTACTTTGACCCCCCTGATGTCCCGGATCCTGGTGGTGGCCTACCCCGATTTGGATTGGCGCGTGAGGACATCACAGCAGACTCAAGGGGGTGAGTACAAACACATTCTGCTGACTTTGCGCGCAGTGGAGGTGTCTGGGTGGGGGAGGAGGGCTGTGGGTATCCCTATGCCAGGGCGATTTCTGTAGGCTAGGCCCCTCCGTAAGGCATGGCCCTCTGCCCCCGCCCCCCACCTCTGTAGGGTGCCAAGTACAGGTATCCATGGCCCTGTGTCATCTATGTGTGCAGTTGTCGTCCACAGGCTTGTAGGCCATGTTCCACGGATTGCGTAGTGGACCCAAAGTGCGCGGCGTAGTGCAGGGGGCTTCTGTGTCTGTCCTCTCCGCCAACGGTGTCACCAATGCATGCACTCAACATGTCTTTATTTCTCCCCCCCACCCTTTTTTGTGCTCTTCCTGTTCATGTGTGCATTAGCATCATCAGGCGGAGGAGAAGTGGCATCGGAGCACGAGGGAGCTGCATCCCACATGGCCCTGGAGGGCCATGCAACGGAGTCCGAATACACCAGTGGGACGGAGGGCGAGGGGAGCTCCACAGCGGGGACTCGTGCTGATGTCAGTGACAGCGACTCGTCCTCTGAAGGGAGCTCCCTTGTGGTGGCGGCAACATCCGTACCCCCCTCAACAACAGGTACAGCCGCCACCCAGCGCACCAGCACCGCCCTCCCAGCAGCCCCTCAGCGTTTGCCCCTTGCCCGCTCACCCAGGAAGGTGGGCATCTCCTTCGCCCCAGGCACCTCAGGCCCTGCCCCTGTCACCCCTGCTGCCCTCAGTGAGGAGGTTATTGACCTCCTGAGGACCATCATTGTTGGGCAGTCTACCCTTTTGAATGCTATCCAGGGTGTAGAAAGGGAGGTGCACCAGAGTAATGCATACCTGGAGGGCATTCATTCTGGTCAGGCTGCCCATCAGCGATCGTTCAACGCTCTGGCCTCAGCACTGACAGCAGCCATTGTCCCTGTCTCTAGCCTCCCCCCTCCAACTTCCTCCACCCAGACCCAATCCCCTGTACCTCTGCCTATCCCAGACACACCATCAGACCAGCCTGCACACACCTCAACACCCAAGGGAAGCTCATCCAGACATAAGCACCACACATCACACAAGCATTCACACAAGCAGCATCCACATACAGACATACCAACACCCACTGCCTCCACTGTGTCCCCCTCCTCCTCGTCTCCCTCCTCCCTCCCTGTGACGTCTCCACTCACACTTGCATGCACAACATCTTCAGCCACTACGTCCATCACCAGCACACCCACCAGAACACTCCACACACGTGCAGTCACCACCCCCACTACCATTTGCACGTCCCCTGTGTCCTCTCCCAGTATGTCTGTCACCCCCTCTTCCAAACTACACAAACGCAGGCAGCCACCCACCCAACAGCCATCCACCTCACGACAGCCTCCAGCCCAAGCACCTGCACCCAAAGACACCAGACTTCACACTCCTACAACCACATCCTCTTCCTCCACTCCCATACCCACTACACCTACCCGTCCCTCTCTTTCGAAATTGCTTATCCTTTCCAAACTTGACCTCTTTCCAACAACTCCCCCACCCCGTCCATCTCATAAGACTCAAATCAGCACCTCAGCCACCACAAAACCGGGACCTGTAAAGACTGTTTGCCATGGACTGTGGAGTCCCCCACCCTCAAGGGCAGCCAGTTCAGCTAGGAGCCAAGGCACGGCCAGCCCACCCCCGGAAAAGCATCCGAAGATTGCCAGTGCCTGGCGCGAGAGTCCAAAGACACCAGGGACCAAAATCCCTACCATGGCTTCGGCAGGACACACCGCCAAAGGCGGGAAAGGGCCACAGGCGAACAGGGAAGGGTGGGAAGGGCAGCACGCCCGACAAGTCCGGCAGCAGGCCAGCTGGTCAGGAGGTCCCCACCAGCCCCATCCCAGGTGTGCAGGAGGACACCCACAGGCCCGGTACTGCAGCCCAGGAGGGCCCCGCAAGCCACGTCCCAGGTGGGCAGGAGGACACCCACAGGCCCGGTACTGCAGCCCAGGAGGGCCCCGCAAGCCACCAGACAGATGGGCAGGAAGGCCCCGCCAGCCACATGTCAGGTGGCGAGTGACATCCATGCCATGGCCGGATCCGCTGACCTGGACACTCATCTCAAGCACCGCTGAACAGGGCACCGCCGTCTCAAGCACCGCTGAACTGGGCCCTTCATCTCAAGAACCGCTGAAATGGGCCCTTCATCTCAAGCACCGCTGAACTGGGCACCGCCGTTTCAAGTACCGCTGAACTGGGCACCGCCGTTTCAAGCACCGCTGAACTGGGCACCGCCGTCTCATGCACCGCTGAACAGGGCACCGCTGAACAGGGCACCGCCGTCTCAAGCACCGCTGAACTGGGCCCTTGATCTCAAGCACCGCTGAACAGGGCACCGCCGTCTCAAGCACCGCTGAACAGGGCACCGCCGTCGCCGTCTCAAGCACCGCTGAACTGGGCACCGCCATCTCAAGCACCGCTGAACTGGGCACCGCCATCTCAAGCACCGCTGAACAGGGCACCACCGCCTCAAGCACCGCTGAACTGGGCACCGCCGCCTCAAGCACCGCTGAACTGGGCACCGCCGTCTCAAGCACCGCTGAACAGGGCACCGCCGTCTCAAGCACCGCTGAACAGGGCACCGCCGTCTCAAGCACCGCTGAACAGGGCACCGCCATCTCAAGCACCGCTGAACAGGGCACCGCCGTCTCAAGCACCGCTGAACAGGGCACCGCCGTCTCAAGCACCGCTGAACAGGGCACCGCCGTCTCAAGCACCGCTGAACAGGGCACCGCCGTCTCAAGCACCGCTGAACAGGGCACCGCCGTCTCAAGCACCGCTGAACTGGGCACCGCCATCTCAAGCACCGCTGAACTGGGCCCTTGATCTCCAGCACCGCTGAACAGGGCACCGCCGTCTCCAGCACCGCTGAACAGGGCACCGCCGTCTCAAGCACCGCTGAACAGGGCACTGCCGTCTCAAGCACCGCTGGCCCATTGGCAGAAGGGGCAGGCCCTCATCTGTGTCGGGCAGGGCTGCACGAAGCACTCTGGGCATCAAGCACCCTCCAGAACCAGTGGAGACTGTTATCCACTTGTGAGACTGTGGCTTTGCACTCCCCAGGATGGCACAGTGGGCAACCCACCCACTGTAGAGACTTGAGAGACTGTGGCTTTGCACTCCCCAGGAGGGAACAGTGGGCAAACCACCCACTGTAGAGACTTGAGAGACTGTGGCTTTGCACTCCCCAGGATGGTAAAGTGGGCAAACCACCCACTGTAGAGACTTGAGAGACTGTGGCTTTGCACTCCCCAGGATGGAACAGTGGCCATGGAGGCCCCTTGTGGATCTGGCGTCGTGGACTAATCTGGCTGAGGTGCCCCCTCTTCCCTTCCCCCTGAGGTGCCTGTAGTTTTGCTATCTGATGCCCCTGCAGTGTTCTCTCCATTGGTGTCAGGTATCCTGTGTGGGCTTAGCCCATGTAATTTGGGCCCATGTGGTCCACGGACAATACCTGCAAAAATTATCGGACTTTTAATATTTATGTATATAATAGTTTTAGATGTGTGATATATTTATAAACCAGTGATACAATATATTCGACTGTTTATGATCATTTCCTTTTGTCTTTGCATTCTTCCGGGGGGTTTGGGGGGTGTAACTCTGATGTATTGCTATGCATTGATGTGTGTGTTGTAGTGGGTGGGGGTGGGTGTGTCGCGTATGTGTGTCCCCGTAATTTTTTGGCTCCCCTGTGTCGTAGGTGCAGTACTCACCGTTGTCTTCTGCGCCGGCGTTCGTGCTCCTGGTAGAGGAGCAGGAAGACAATAGCTGGGAGGATGTGGAGTTCAGGTTCCATGCTTTCCAGATTCCTCGTGGGGTGTATGGAGGTGAGCGTTTCCCGTTCGAAATGGCTGTTTCCGCCGTGTTTTTATCGGCGGGGCTACCGCCCCGAAAAAGGTGGCGGATTGGTGGGTTGTGATAGGGTGGGCGGTACATTGTCTCCCGCCTGTCTGTTGGCGGTGACCGCCGCGCTGTTTGTTTGTCCCGCCGTGGCGGTCGGAGTGTTGAAGTGGCGGTCTCTGTTGGCGGTTTCCGCCAGGGTCGGAATAAATTTTTTTTAACCGCCAGCCTGTTGGCGGGTTAGCCGCCGCTTTAACACCGACCGCCAGGGTTGGAATGACCCCCATAGAGCCCAAAACTTCAGGATTTACCCTTTTTTTCTAGAAGGAGCTCAACTAAGGCTACAGCAAGGGTCGTGGACCTAAGAGGGTCTTCTTGGGGATCAGGAACCCACTCCAGCAGATGCCAGCAGGGTTCAACAAATCTAGTTGCAGCAGGTCAACTAGGCAGTTGCAAGAGGCCTCTGGAGCATCCCTGCAGCTCAGAACAGGAGCTTTGTCTGCTGACTCTTGTAGTCACTTCAGCCTGAGATGAAGGGTGCAAGTGCAGTTTTCCTTCTCAGACAGCAGGACAGGCCTCAGGAGGCAAGGTAGTTCTTTAGCAGCAGGACAGTTCTTTTTCTGTAGCATCCACTGGTCGTGAAGTGTACTGAAGAGTGGGTATGAGGATTTAATTGTTAAGCTAGTACACTATTTGAATTATGGGAAGCTTCAGGAGGTTTACCCCACAGAGGTGGCTGTAATTTCCTGCCCCCCTTCTCTGGTCCAGTCTGTTTGGTGGCACAATAGGCTATTGTGAAGTATTTTGTATGTGAACTAGGCTAGTGCCTTTGTAGTGCAAGTGTGGTAGATGACAGCTCCGCAACACCATCAAGTTAGATATGGCCCATCCTGCTGACACCCGGACCTTCTATTGTGTTAGTGTTTCAGAGGAATACTTGAAGGCCAATCACACCTAGTCATGTGACACAGGGTACAAGCTGCAGGTACTAAAAGGTTAGGACAAGAAAATGCCAACTTTCCAAAAGTGCATTTTAGGAATTGTGACTGAAAAATCCAACTTTACCATTAAAGTCTGGTTTAAATTAGAATTCATCAGACACCAAGTCCACCTTATCCAAAACAAACATTATCAAGTATTAAATGTAATAAGGTAACCCAATGTTATCACATGGAGTAGTTTTTATGTATATATGTTTTATTGATTCTATGTATTTTGATTCTGTGTATTTCTACGATTTAGGAGGCATCTGGCTTGTCTGTGGCCCTCCCAGAGACTGTTTCAGATGACAGTGTTTACCATCCACAGCAGCCAAGTGGAGAATGAAACATACTTCAGCTTTGAGAAAGTGTTGTTGGCTCAAAAGCAGCAAACAAGAATGCCAAGCGTTTGAAAGTGTGGGCAAGATGTACAGTCTAGGTCCCAAGCTGTAATCTGCAACATTAAAAAAGAAATGTGAAAAGTCGGGAAGCAGACAACAATTCACTTCGGTATTTCTCAGGGCTTGTGGAAACCCTGAGAATGTACACAGAAGTACTTCCATTCATGGATGATACATTTGACTGCTACACAGTTGTCTTTGGCATCCTGAACATAACACAAAATGGAATTCTAAGGAAACGCCTCTTTTTACATCTTCACTCCTACACTTGTTCACTGATGCTGTTGGGTTTTCGACTCTGGGAGTGCACTGAAGCCTGTTAACGAGACCTCATGCCAGTGTTTATCTCCATACATATTACATGTCAAATTGGCAAGGGCTGACTTACTTTTAAGTACCTAGTATATGGTACCCAGGATACCCAGGCCTTGCAAGACAGTGTCCACTAGGGGCTGCAGCACTGTTTGTGCAACCCTTTGAGTGACAGGGTCCACAATGGCTCCCAGACTGCCACTGCAGACTGGAAGGGCAGTGTTTTACTGCCAGTTCCACTTTGTCATTGAAACCAATGGCAAAGTCACCCTATCCCTTAACAGTAAATATAGGTTTCCCCTAAAGAAGACCTATGAAGTCCTATAGCAGGGAGATGTATATTGTTAAATTATGTTTTTCAATATGTATTAACAGCAACAGTTCCAAATTGTCACTTTGCTATGGGTGGAGTTCGTAGCTCCATCAGCTAACACAGGGTTACCTGGTTGCATCCTAACCTGGCTAACTTTTGACTGTGAATAACAAACTGGGTCATGTAAAGGAGCAAATTAATTGTGACATTCAATGATACTTGATGGTCAGGTCAAAGTTAATGTCACTATTAAAAGTGGGCACTTTTTAGAGACTTGCCACTTTGTGTTTGTCTAGTAGTCTCACAAAGGCACAGACACACAGGCAGACATCTTTTTGACCACCTGGGGCGACATGTAACCGATTTCAAAGCTCAGGAACAAAAGCAGTGCTGCAGCAGTGAGGTGTCATCTCCTCTGCTAGGATGGTCACTATGTGGGGTTAGCCCAGAGGCAGACTTCAAAGGGTAAGCTGTCTTTGACGGGCCGCCTGGCCCAACACCCATGAGCAGGATGCCATTTTGTTCCTGTAGACAGCATGGAGACAGGGCCAGAGAGAAGAAACTAATCCTCAAAATGGTTTTATGGTGGGTGTGAAGCCCTCAGGTAGCCACACCACTAGGCTGCGCCACCAAGCTACCTGTGACTGAGGAAGAGTATGCCATCTTGAAGGGGGCAAGAATGTAGCATTCTGGGATAGCCAGATGCCACACATCACAAGAACTATGTCACTAGGTGAGAGGGAGCCCAGTAGCCCATTAGCTAGTGACTGCAAGGTCCCATCAGGGCATTATCCTGGGATAAATATGGTACCCATGTCACCCTGACCCTTAGATCATACTAGAATTGGAGAGAGAAACGAAGAAGTTCTGCCCAGCTGCCCTTGGATCCGCAGAAAGAGAGACTGCATGCTGAGAAAGACTGCACCTGCTGCACTTTGGGCTAGCAAAGATTGGACTGTGGGTCCTGGCTCTGGGGAAAAGTTTATTCCTGACATCCAACAGCAGCAGTGACTCCAAGGATCAGTCTGCTGATCTCCTGGAACCAGCTCCGTGGACACAAGAGCTGAAATTGCCCAAGTTGCAAAGTTGGTAGCCACTGCAGATGTTTCTGTCACTAGCAGTTGTGGTACACCCAGAATGGACAACTCTGAGATAGCCAAAACCTGCATCTGTGTCTGCTGACCCCGGTAGTGCTATCCAGGACTAGATTCATTATACCCAAAGGACACCAGCCCCCACCAACGGATTTAGCTCCAACCACAGTACACACTGACCAGTAGCCCAGCATCATCTGGCTGGCTACTGCAAGCTAGAGGACTTCGAGGGACCCTGAGCTCTGTGGCCAAGTTTGCAGCACTTCACCTGTGGACCAAGGAAACACTACAAAGTTACCCATGTCAACCACACAACAACCAGAGCATCATTTGAGCATCTTTTTGACTAAGTTCCTCAGCATCTGGAGGTCTCTATTGATATCTATGGCAATCATCCTGTAATGTATAGATATTGCCTTAAAATCGCTCTGGTGGGAAGGTAACTGTCCAAAGTATCCTTTCTAGCTGCCTACACCTCTGTCCTGTCGGAATTGATCACCCAACTCGGGCCATAGTTGCTGAACTAAATTTTACAAACTTTTCAAAAGTTTCCAAAATGTTTGGTGGCCAATGCTTGTGTGTGGTTGATATAAAAGTTATTTATTACTTCTAACATCTGTATCTCTGGAACCCTCTGGTGGACTTTGAGGTTTAAGATCTCTAGATAGTCATAAGAATATAATCTATTGTAATAAATTAGTGTCTTGTTTCTTTTGTGTCATGTGACTTTCTTATTCTGTTGTTCGGTGCTGTTAAATGCTTTGCATGTTGTTCCTTTGCTAAGCCTTACTGCTCACAGCTATATCTATCCAGGGTTGAGCTTAAGGTTAAGTAAACATACCTGACTAGATCCAAGACAGTATTCTATGCTTTAAAACACTTTGTGTGCCTTTTAATTTGACTCTATGCTACACTGGAGGATGGGGGAGCAAACCTGTGCATTACCCATCAACAACTATAAACCTTGGCCCTGCAACTGGAATGACAGACCTCTGCCATTTGAGGGTGAGGCTAGATAGATTGAAGGGGGAGGTTTTGACACTTGGCCTCTGTGAGCCAGATCGTGGTCCCACTAAAGATTAAGATCTGCATTCCACTGCTCCCTGGCCGATGGGACTGAAATTTAGGGGAGACATCTGTGGTTCAAAGGGGAACCCTCTAAACCACCCCAACTTCAAAGGTACACTACAGTATAACTACTGGTGCCATACTTCAGCAAAGTAGAGATACACTTGTGGGGACGCATAACCGGAGATACTGGACTACGTTGTGCACACTGCCAGTGAAATCTATTGTGCATGAGGAGGATTACTGCCATTGGTAGGGCCCACACACCCTACCTGAATGGCAGCTGGCCAGGTTAACTGCTGGCTGCTGCGTGGCACCCTGAAGTGTGCTCTCCAAGGGCTTGTTGGCTTGCACCCTGTTCTCTGGTGGAGGTCTCAGGGACATCACAGACCTCCGACGACAGACCCACACCTTCTACCTTCTACCTGTGACACCTGAATAGTGGTGCCTGGTTGAGTGCCCACATCATCTGCTGTAGCAGATCCCACCTGGTAGCAGCAGTGTGAGCGTGGAACCAAGTATTGTGCCTAGATACCATATTGGATGGTGTGGAGCCTGAAAGGAACTGGCCACATTCAAGGAGTGTGGCTCTGCATCGTGGGGCCTCAAACTGTATAAGGATCTTGTTGGTGGTGAGTGAATTCACCGGTTGCAGGACCCCGGGTGGCCCACTTCATTGATTGTGCCGCATTTCTCTTGTGCGACACACCAACTGCATGTTCATTGAGTGGGGTGTCTAATTCACAGGTTGCGATCCTCGGAAGTTCGGGTGTGCCTCTAACAGTGCTGCATTCTACCTCATATGGCACTACTGAACTTGCACCTGTGTGACCAGAATTGTCTGGTGCGACCCAAATAACCGCAAATGGGACATTGTGCCTCATTTCCAGGGAGGTATGGAATTGGTAACTCTTAGTTTGTGTGACTGGAATTTCTGGTGTGACTCAACTCGCCGTGCACCAGACGTTGTGCCTCATTTCCAAGGAGGTGCCGAATTTGATGCTCTACACTGTGTGATCAGACTTGTCTTGTGTGACTCCTACCATTGCGCACCCAGTGTTGTGCTTCAGTTCCAGAGAAACGCAGAGAAGAGAATTAGTGTTCTAGAGTGTGACTTTGTTCAACGTGTTTTCTACAGGGTGCCTCCTCCTTCTGAGAGGATCCCCTGCTTCACCTCTCACTCATTGATTGGTCCTTTTCATTCTCTCAGAGCGGTGTACCAACTGCTATCTCCTCACCCAGCCCGATAACTCCTTGTATTGACAGAATGGGCCTAGATAGTGAAAGTAAGTGAGTGGGCTACAGATTGCTTCAGAGATCGATTGGAAGAAGATCCCAAGACGTGGTGACCCTCCCCTTGTGGTCACAGAGCTAGGCAAGTGCCTGAAGGCATGGTGGGGTGACCTGTGATTGAACTTCCCAAGGGGTGGCCAAACGCCCATTTATCAGCTGCTGCCAGAAACTGTGTGTTAGCTACCCCCCACACTTTTTCCACGGGACCCTGAATAAGTGGGACTCCGGTTGGGATCAACGTAGTGTCCAGGGGGAAAGGTTTCCTTCACTTCTAGTCCTTTGGGGGGGGCAGGGTAGTCAGGGTTGGCAGAAGGGTGGAGAAGAGCTTTGGGCCACGGGGTCTGTAAGTACAATAGCTACTGACCTGCTTGATATCAGTGCACCACATTAGTGTGCTGTGTGTGTGGCGTGCGTGCAAGGGCAAGCAACATCACTGCTGAGTATTGTTTTTTTTCAAAAATAATACAAGAACCCTAAATTTTGTTTTGTTTATGTAAACAAATGTTTAATCAAAAATATCATCTCACACAATATTGACTACAATACTATTGCCAAAATAAATACACTATTATTAATAAACATAAAAATAACTACTTTTAAATATACATTAAATGACATATACAAATTTTTACAAAAAATCTTACGTTCCCTAAATTAGTTAGATGTATAAATTACCCCAAATAAAAATGACTAAATACATAACACAAGTTAATGTATTTATTAGCTGCAATCATTTATACAACAATCAGAATAATATATATAGATGTCTTTTACAACTCAAGTTCTGAAATACATATAAAAAAATGTAAATAAAACATTAGCATTTACCATAGAATGACATAAATAAAAAACTTTGATCCAAAGAAAACCTAACCAATAAAATTAGATTTTAAGCAACCTCAGCCAATAAAATCACACAAACAATTAAATCAACAATTAAAAAGGGAACACCAATTTTATCAACGAAATACTCCAAAATGGCAAAAGCTGCAAGAAGATCAAACTCAGCTGGTTTCTCTGACTAGAACCTGAAAACAGAAATAACAATAGCTACCTTGCAAACTAAGTAAAACTTACATATTTAAATTGAAACTTACGTCTAAAAATTAACAAAGCACTCTACGACCTCTATTGCTTGAAATGTACTTAAAAAAAAAAAACTATAACATTGAAAACGTGATAACTTAATGAAATACAACACCGATCACAAAACAGGAAAAATACATTAAAAAACATACAAATGTAAGTATATGGAAATTATTATAAAACATAAATTCACCATAAAAATAAAAAATAAAAGCGAACCTCAACCTCTACAAACTCTCAATAACTAAGAGCCTGATTACAAGTTTGGTAGTCTTGTCACCAATGTCATCGCAGAGTCGGCTGCCGACTAAGTGATTCGCTGGCCGAATTATGATGTTTGTGGTGTGCTGAACTAGAGACCGCCAGAGTCTCTCCTACACCACCAGCCATTCGCCATTCGCTGACTGCCTTCACGGTGGCATGGGGAAAAGCAGCTGTCGGAGGGGGGTATAGACAAGGGTACCACAGTTCACATTATGATGTACTTTTCCGTCGAGCTGACGGTGACATGGAGACCGCCTCCTTTCCCTTCAGTCTCTTATGTGGATCCCTTCATCCAAGCCCCCCCTTCACAGCAACAACTTCACCATAAAAAAAATACAGGTAAATACCTTTTGCATTTTTCTACCATTCTACCATTTCTAGCATTGACTGGACTGAGCACATATAGCCCAGTCTCCAGCAATGGAATGGTACATGTACAAAGTATTTTTACACATGTGTCATGCATATGGGTACATTTTCGACTCAAATGTAAAAATATACTTTGTACTACATCTCCTGCTGGTCCACCGCAATCAGGAATACCACCATTGGGCCAGCGGTAACATTGTAATACGGCAGGCAGGGGACTGTCGACTTGGCTGTCTTTTTGTTGCTGCCACCTTGGCGGTATGGCAGTTCGACCACCAAACTCGTAATCAGGCCCAAAATATTTAAAAATAAATTGATGCTCTCTCTTTCTACCAACAGAAAAGCAAGCACCAACTCCCCATCAAACATCACTAGCAGAAAAGCTGCAAAAAAGTGTAAAACATCTAAGAAGAACACACATGTAGGTATAAATGAGAAAACTAGTTGCACCATCTTATATGTAAATATCAAACATATAAACTTTTTGAAATTGTAATTCTTTCAACAACTGCACTATTTGAAGACATCATTACAGAGCAAAATATAAAACATCACAGAAAGGAAAGCAATTATTAAGTCATATGGGCTACACCTACAACCAAGAAAGAACATTGATGGAAACTGTGAATTGGGAATAGACTAAGTAATATTCTAATGCATGCTATGAGAGGGCCACTACAAAAGATGATGTTGTGATTAATGTAATGAAGTGTGACAGAAATAGAGGTATGGAAGGTATTGCAGGATATAAGGAAGGTACTAGCTCCAAGGAGTCCACAACCAAAATCCTGATAGGTATACTCCCTAAAGTTCCTGAATACATCACAGGCCACCTACCACCTTTACCCACTTTAACACATTTAATTGCATGAATGTAAAAATTCACCCACAATACCCCTCTTGCACCTAGAATATACCAAGATATAGAATTACCTGAACATTTGAAAAGCACATATAATGAGGAACCCTTTCTGTTGTATGACAATCTAAACACTGACAGATTAATCTTAATATTTTCTATAGTAGATAACTTATTAAAACTAAGCCTCTGCCAACCCTTGATGAAGGACAGTGTTAGAAATGGCATTCCTGATTGGCAGATGTATGCACCCTATACAAGCAGGAATCACAGTCCTATTCAGGGTAAGTTACAAACACACCCTCAATTCACCTGTGCTTGTCCTCCCCCCCCGTATCATGGCACAGAGCAGGCAGGCTCAACTTAAAAGGTAATTGTGTTTGTGCAGCATTTCAAACAGTAAAACAGTTAAAATACAATGCTAAAAGATACCACACTTGGTTAGAAAAATAGAACTTAATTTAATGAACAAAACATTTCACAAACAACAAAAATCCAATAATTAGAACCACAGTTATGAATTTTTAAAGAATAAACTGAAAAGTAGTGCTTAAAAGCATAAAGCACCAACCAGGGCAAGCTGGTTGTACTAGACCAGGTCAAATAGGAAGTTTCAGGCTGACTGCAATAGAGCGAGAGTCAGATACAGTGAACTGTCTTGGCCCACTGCAAAGTACCTTGTTTGCGTCAAGGTCGAGGGAGATGGAAAGATGCTTAGGATGGAGGTGATGC
Source organism: Pleurodeles waltl (assembly GCF_031143425.1). Taxonomy (NCBI): domain Eukaryota; kingdom Metazoa; phylum Chordata; class Amphibia; order Caudata; family Salamandridae; genus Pleurodeles; species Pleurodeles waltl. Next base: position 838,867,486 of record NC_090437.1, read on the forward strand.
AATGGATCCAAGCCGTGAAAAGTTGGGGTAGCATTAGAGATTTAGGCGATGCACCACATTTTTGTTGATGCTACAAACTCAAACTCCTTGCAGCAGTGTTGATCCATCAGCAGTGATGATGATGCACGGGTTCTGAGTGGTGCAACAGTTTTGATGCATGGATTCTTGCAGGAGCTGCAGTTTATACCCAGTTCCAAGGACCCAGAACTGGGTCAGTAGCACTTGGCAGGGCAATACTCACAGATGGCAGAATCTTGGGGCTATAAAAGGTGGGTTGGAAGTCTTTTATGTCCATGAGACTTCAGAAAACAGGAGGCTATTCAGCTGGCCCTTGATCTCACTCTGGGTGTTGGGCTCAAGTGATGTGGGTCCAGTCCTTTTCACCCGGGCAAGGATGGCAGCAAGCAGCAGGTCAGCACAGTAAGAAAGCAGACATCCAGAACAGCAGTCCAGCAGAGTGGCAGTCCTTCAGCGGTCTTTCAGGAGCACAGCAGTCATTTGGCAGCACAGCAGTCCTTCTTCATGACAGAGTATCCACAGGGCCAGACGTATACTGAGTTGGTAGGGTCCAAAGTCCATTTCTTATATCCAGTATTGCCTTTGTAGTGTGGAGACTTCCAGTGAGGGCTTTGAAGAGCAAAGATATACTCCCTTCCTGCCCTGGCTCAAGACTCACTGCAGGGGGTTAAGCAGTCCTTTGTATGCACACAGAACACAGCCGAGTCAGGCGTAAGTGTAAGGCTGTGGCCAGCTCCTCCCTCCCATCCTGCTGAGGATGCCCATCCTGCTGAGGATGCCCATCAGGATATAGATGGGCCATCTAGTCACATCTAAGCTGCCTTTGGATGTTTCTGTCTACAGGAAATGCACAAATCCCAGGGGTCACCTACCTCAGATGTGCATTACAGACAGGCTGCAGGCAGACAGGGCTAAGAGCAAGAAAAAGGCAGCTTTTGTAAAAGTGGCATTTTGAATATTGTAACAATACATCCAACTTTACCATTAAAGTGGATTTATCATTACAATTCCATAGGTATGAAACATGGCACATCTTCCCTCCTCTCTGTCATGAATTACACTTTATTAGATGTAATAAGGAATCCCCAATGCTATACGATCAGAGGGGTAGGCCTCAGAATAGTTAAAAACAAATTTGGGAGATCTTCACTACCGGAACATGTAAAACTTAAAAGTACACGTCCTTTCTTTGAATTGCTCAGCAACCTCCCCTACGGGCTTCCTATGGTCTGCCATAGGGGGCAATGGCAGGCCTGTGACATTTGTTTAAGTGCTACTTAAGTGGGATACACAAGCAGCGCTGCAGGCCCACTAGTAGCATTTAATTTATAGGCTCTGGACCCATGTAGTGCACTTTACAAGAGACTTATAAGTAAATTAAATATATGCCAATTATGTATAAACCAATTAGACCATGTTTTGTGGATAGAGCACAAGCACTTTAGCACTAGTTAGCTATGGTTAAGTGCAAAGAGTCCTATGGCCAACAAAAACAAATTCAGCACAATTAGAGGCAAACAGGCAAAATGTTTTGGGGAAGACCACTCTAAGACTGTCAAATATCGCTTTTATATGAGCAGTACTATCAAATAAGCAAAATAGCACTTACTACAAACTTTTGACCCACATCAAACTTAAAACAAATAACTACTACCCACAAAAAATATTCAGATTTTGAATAAGCCATGATTCAAACCATTTGAAAAGTTTACCTACACGCACCCATACAAGGCTGATACTACCACTTCAGTCAAAACATCTAGAGGCATCTCCAACAATCTGCACTAAAGGAACTATTATGAGTCTGGCAGTCTCAAGACTGCCAGTCTCCCGATGTCGGTCAGACCGCTTCGGCTGTGGCAGTCCAACCGCCACATTATGATCCTGACTGTCAGACCACCAAAATAAAGCGGTCTCCACCAGGATCTTTGATCACGACGGGATGACGGCGTTTGTGATTGGAATCAGCCATGGCGGGCTGAAGTGATAGCCACCATGCTGATTACAACCATATTCTCTGCCAGCCTTTTCATGGACGTTCAACCGCTTAGCAGATAGTACACATTCTGAGGAGGCTAGGGGGGACCCATGTGTGATGGCATTGGACTCAGTTCCATGTAAAATCTTGGTTTCTGCTGGTCAACCTAGTGCAAAACTCGTAATGGGGCCGGTGAGGAGCCCGCCAGCATTGTGGTGGTTTCTTCATCGGAAATTTGTCAGTCAACTTTTTCCAGCTGCCAAAATCATAATCAGCCCCTAAGTGTGTAATATGTTACAGTCAATTTGCCATTAAAATTTGCAAAATGATAGCACTAGCCTATGTCCATTTGGGTTGGCAGATTACATCGTTCCGGACACAGACAGCAACCTAAATTCCAAATACCACATTGGAATGTTTATGATAGTGTCCTTGCACAGGAAGCCAAAGCAAACAATGTAGTGGGAAGATGACACAATGCCTTCCAATCCACATAAGGCAGAACCCAACCTACCCTCTATAAATGTATAAAAGCGCTACAAAAAATGCAGAGCTCCCAACAACTACAAATGGAGCGATCTGTCACCCAAACTACACCTTAGCATACAAAGCAAAAGAATGTACAACATGCTACAATTTAAATTCAAACACTTCATAAATACCAATCGAGTAGATTACTTAGAAATAATATCCAGAGGCATATTATTAACTAAATAGTAACCTACAGAATTCCAAAAAAGTTACAGCATAATATTGACCAATATTACAAATAATTTGGATATAAATAATAAACATTTTATTACATTAGTCAAAACAATTTTAAATGAGCCTGTTATAAGAAAATATTGTATATATTATTTATATTTAAAAAATCTAAACCTCACCAACAAAAAAGCTTTAAACAAACTCAATCCTATGTGTGAAATAATCACAACACATAAAATACATAATACCTAATAACAAACATATAAAAGTTGCATAAATAAAAAAAAAAAAAACATTTCCACCCAAAACAAATAAATTTAATTTGATTTACTGTTGTGCAGCTGCAGATCATCCTCAGTACCTATATAGTCAAAAAGTATAATCAACCAAGTACTAGAACAATATTTTCCAAAAAGCCCAAAAAACAAATAAAAAACAAAACAAATTCAATAGAGATCCATTAAAGCAATCCAAATTATCTAGGAATCATAAAAACTCTGAAAAAGTGTTAAAAAAGAAGGACTCCTGGAAACTCAAATAAGGAAATGAAAGTAAAAAGTACTGGTGTATTAGAAACCAAATGCCCATAGGGTACATTCATAAAAGAAAAACTGCAAAGTAAAACAGAAAACCCACCCACAAAAAAACAATACAATAAAAAAATATATATATACATTACACTTAGGGCCTGATAACGAGTACGGCATCCCGACAGCCGCATCCTTGTCGGTCCGGCCACTAGATTACGATGCTGGCGGTCAGACCGCCACAACACTGCCAGGATCATAGATCCTGTAGTGCCGGTGGTGCAGAAAGCCGTGATCAAGCATGGCGGTGCACATGGCAGCACTGCCATGCTAGTCACGACTTTTCTTTCCGCCTGCCTTTTCATGGCGGTGACACCACCATTACATGGGCAGTGTAGTGGCCCTCTTGTAAGTACACTCAGAATGCGTACTATCTGCAATGGTAAACAGTGCACATTCCAAGGGTGCTGTGTGCAGCGTCATTAGTCTCGGTTTTCTCTGAGAGCCAAAGCCAATGCCATTGCACTGTTTCAACAGGCCAACCTGGCGGAAACATTGTAATACAGCGAAGGGGAGGCCACCGGCTTGGTGGCCCTCTCCCCGCCATCGTATTTGTTGTCTGGCTGTCGGACCGCCAAAATCTTAATCAGGCTCTTAGTCATCAAAAAGCAAAAAACATAACACAATATAACAAAACATATTGATATATTACTAAAACACTGTATGAGAATCTAAACCAATACACTAGTGAAGAACCCTATAATTACTACACTTAAATGTGCTAAAAACCCCAAAACAACGCTTTAATCTCTAGAACCTCCCCTTGCACTCTCCCAACCCTCAAAACCCTAACAATAAAACGCTTATAAAGGACTTACCTTTTCAGAAAAACTAGGCACCTTTCTGCTACCTGAAAACTGGAAAATAGACTAACGATGACACAAATAGACTAAAAAATAAAAGGTAGTGATAAAAAACAATGGGCACTAAATGGAACTAAAAAGAGTTTACCTCCCCATACAAATGAATTGCAAAATAAGTTAAAAATATTAAAAAGTGTTTTCAGAGGTCAAAAAAAATTAAAGTTACTAAAACTGTTGTTAAAAATGTAAAAAAGTAAAGTATAAATTACATGATAGTGTACAAATATACAATTATTCAATATGTACTGAAAAACTTTGTTTATATTATGCTAAGAATATGTGTACGAGACAATTGAATTAATGTTAAAGTTAAAGAGAATACCCTGAAAAATGGACAAACTACAAAAATATTTAAATACGATTTTCATTGTTTATTTACTAATACAAAAAAATTGAAAATGTTATATTTATCAATATATAAATGTTTTATTACTAGGACTACATATGTCAAAATAATAAAACATATACATTAGATAAACGTTTGAAAAATTCCAAGAAAAATTGACAATGTGTTGCGTATATTTATTCTATGAAAATATGCAAATATTGTTATTTATTCCAAATATACAGCTAAGTACTATGTTAATTATCTTTCTAAACATCAATAATCCTAATTAAATGGCATAAACTACTCCTATGACATACAATTTCATTTTAACAAAGGAATTTAATACTAAAATGGTTAAATTAAATAGTCCGACTCCAATTTAAACCAATTTGGGGAAGTGTTTGGACACTATATGGGTGGCATTTACTATTCTCACTACAATCTTAGTTATTTTTGGGAAGGTATTGGACATTAAAGGGGCATCATTTACTATCCCACTCCAGTCTAAACTAATTTGGGAAGGCATTGGGCACTTTGGGGGTGGCAATTTCTAATCCTACTCCAAACCACATCTATATAGGGAACGTATAGGGCACTAAAAGGGGAACATATGCTATTCCAACTACAATCTAAACCAATCTGAGAAATGTGTTGAACACTAAAGGGATGGTATTTACTATTGCCACTCTAATGTAAATAAATTTGGGGAAGGTGTTGGACGTTAAAAGGTTTATATCCACAAGCGGTACCCGATTTTCACACATAGGGTCCGATTACAAGTCTGACAGTCACAAGACTGCCAGACTCACGGTAGCAGTCAGACTGCCATAGCTGTGATGGTCCTACTGCCACATTATGAGATTGGGTGCAGATGCACCAACCTACCACCATCAGGATCCAAGATCCTGACAGGCTGACGGTGGTCCTCATTGTAATCAGGCAGAGCAGTGCTGAACTCAGCTCCATCCTGCAGTTTACAACCTTGCTCTCCACCAGCCTTTTCCTGACGGTATCACTACCATGAAAAGGCTGGCGGAGAACAAATGTAGGGGGCAGCAGAGGGGGCTAATTCTGAGAATGCCACTTTTAGATAATTGGAATTTTCTTGCCACAATTACTGTGCCTTCTGCCAATGAATGTGAATGGCTTTGTCATTGGGGTTTTTGAATTACTTCCAGAGAGTGATATAAACTAGGATATAGGTGTGGACAGGATGGGCCACCTGGCAGGAAGACTAAGGAAGGGCTGTACCCAGCCCCACATACACTTCGAAGGGCTTTGCCTACAGCAAACACAGAGGCACCTGACACCAGGTCTGGCCTGCCTTTTGTCACTCTAGACAGTTTGGAGCCCTCACCAGCAGAAGGGTAAGAACTTTCCAGAACCAACTGTAAGGGTAGGTCAGGAAGTCTAAAAAACAGAGGCACCTTTGTGCTACCTGACTTCTGAAACATAGACCACAAAATAGAAGGTAGTGGTAAAAAAACAATAGACACTAAATGGAACTAAAAAAAGTTATCTCCCCATATAAATGAATTGCAAAATAAGTTAAAAATGTTAAACCTTGTTTTCAGAATTATGCAAAAATTATTAATCGTAAAACATGTTAAAGCTGTTGTTAAAAATGTAAAAAAGTAAAGTATACATTTCAAAATAGTATAAAAATATACAATTATTTAATATGTACTGAAAAAACTATGTTTAAATTAACAGAATAACCTGAAACACAGACAAACTACAATAATATTTAAATAGGATTTTCATTGTTTATTTACTAATAAAAATGTATTCAAAATGTTCTAGTTATCAAAATACATATCATTATAAATACTATATATATTACAAATCTACAAATAGGTACTAAGTTAACTATCTTTCTAAACATCAATAATCCTAATTAAATGGCATAAACTGCTCCTATCACATGGGATTGCATTTTAATGAAGGAACTTAATACTAAAATGGTTAAATTAAATATTCCCACTCCAATTTAAACCAATTAAGGGAAGGTTTTGTACAATACATGGGTGGCATTTACTGTTCCTGCTACAATCTTCGAATTTTTTTTTGGGAAGGTATTGACCACTAATGGGGCAACATTTACTATCCCCACTCCAATCCAAACCAATTTGGAAAGGTGTTGGACACTTTCGGGGTGGCACTTACTAATCCTACTCCAATCTAAACCTATTTAAGGAACGTACAGGGCACGAAAGGGGCAATATATGCTATTCCAACTACAATCTAAACCAATTTGAGGAAGGTGTTGAACACTAAAGGGATGGTATTTACTATTCCCACTCCAATGTAAACCCTGCATGCAGTAGCATTGCCGCCGGCTTAATTATGAGCTTGGAACAATGGTTTCACAACTTTCCCACTGGGCTGACAATAGTCAGTCCAGTGGGAAAGTTGTAATGTGGCTGGTAGGGAGACCGCCAGCACAGCAGTGGTCTTCTTGTCACGGGTTTGGCAGACATATGTTTCCATATGGCAAAATTTTAATGATCCCATAAATCTTTTATATTTAAAATAATGTAAAAGTAGTTAGAAGACACAATTTCCCAAAATAATATCTTTATATTGAAAATAAAACATTGACATATAAAATATTAGTCACTATTTATAAATGTAGTTTTAGTAAGACTTTTAAATTTTGCAACATGAAATGAAAGCATAATCCACATTTGAGATAATTGAATATATAAAAATATAATTATGTACTAAATATAAACTAATAGACAATTAAATTAATACAATTTAGAATATATATTCTCAACAACAGAGATCATTTTAATAATAGAAATAATATAAATGTCATTATATTTTTAAAGACAATTTAAATAAACATACAGCATATAGGTGTACAAAAATCTTAATGTAAACATAAATAATTCATATTTATTATATTTTCACAATTTTATTACATATCATTTCGAATATTTTTAAATTAATTCAAAGTACAAAATTGTATCCCAACAATTTATCTTAAATTACGTTTTCAAAATAAAAGAAAACATAAAAATTAGTACATTTCCATGATTAATGTAATAAACAGAAATTATTTAAACTAAAAATATGTAAGAAAAATACATTTCAAATATTTCTGTATTTAAATTAGTTATTTTAATATTTGCAATAAAATATGTTTTTAAATGTTATATAATTTATCAATAGATTAAAATAGCTAACACATTAATTACAAACAATTTAACAAAATGCATGTATTATTATTTCACATTAATTTCTATATAATTAGAAAAAATAACTTTTTAAAAATGTTCCCACCTTTGTCCCCTAAAAATCCAACATCCCACTAGCAAAAAATGTTTCTACACATTATTTTTACATAATAATACAAATAAAAATACAAAGTTCAAATATTTCATAATTGATAAATTATCTTACTAAACACAGACATTGAAACAAAATAAACACATAAAATCAAATACAATAAAATAAACCTCATTTAATAGAACACTTTTAAATGATATTGTACAGCGATATTTTTTTAAACAAATATTGTTCACAAAGATAATAAAAATTACACTTAAAACAATATTTTTACCTTCATATTACTGTCCACCTTATTTTTGACAACTTGATATTCCTGACACAATATTTTTGTACCACAATATTTTTTATTCAATATTTTGTCCAAACATCCATAATCCTCATCAGGGTGAACCACACATGTCATTAAATTCTCCTGTGCTTAATCCTCTAGTAGCCTGGTACAAAAGCAGTAAGGCTTAACTTAGAGTTAATTTGTGAAGTATTTATGTAACACACACATCAATAGAAACCATAACCCCAAAACAATTCCAAACCAATTTAGAAAAATATAGTACATTTTGAAAAAATTAAATAGTACCAGAACAAGAAAAATCGAATCTCTAGAACTAGAGAGATGTTACATTTAAAAGTTTTAAGTGAAAAAAGTGCCTAAAAGTACAAAGAGCTGCTTGTACTCATCTTTATGTGCTAAATTCAGACCTACCACAATGTAGTGCGGGTTGAATACAATGACTAGGTTAGTTTTGCTGAAAAGTCACCTTCAAAGTCTGGCACAAAGACTTCTTCTTGCATTGGAGAAGGCCACAATGAGGAGGCTTTTGGACCATAGAGCAGGTCTAGTTTTGTGGATGACTGTTGCTGAAGACGAAGATCCAGTTGTCGCTGGAGCTTCTGTTGGCAGTTGTTGCAGCCTTTTGTAGTTGTAGTGCCAAGTCAGGTTTATCGTGGATGGTTGTTGTTGGATCACAGAGCAAGTCTCACTGGAGCTTCGCTTTAGCAGTCGTGAGGACAGCAGAGTTTCAGCGTGGACTGGTGAGGAGACTACACTTTGGTATTTTTACCGTTTCTTGTGGGAGGAGCTTCGACTGATGCCAGCCAGGGGCCTATTGGGGATTAGGATTTAGTTCAGCAGGGGCCCTAGCAGGGCTCCAGCAGGTCTAGTTTCAGTTGGTCAGCTGGACACTTTCAGGGAGGCCTTTGAAGCTAGTTGTGTCCCTGTAGCTAACCTTGGAGTCACTCTGGATAGTCTGGGACAAAGCAAGCAGATCCAGTCTTCTAATTCAGACAGCAAAGAAGTAATTCAAGCAACAGGGTAGTCCTCTGACAGCAGGGAAGTCCTTCTTCTGAATCTTACACAGGTGCAGGAGTGTTCCGATGAGTGGCTTTGGAGCTTCAATAATTATTCTTGGTGCCAGCCTTTATGTGGGGAGACACCCTGACCTACCTTCGCAGTTAGTTCTGGAAAGTTCCTACCCTTTTTTTGGTGAGGGCTCCAAACTGTCTAGGGTGACAAAAGGCAGGGCAGGCCTAGCATCAGGTGCCTTTGTGTTTGCTGTAGACAAAACCCTTCGATGTATATGTGGGGCACATCCTGTCTAAATATATGCTCTAGTTTGTGTCACTCTCTGAAAGTAATAAACAAACCCCAATGACAGAGCCATGTGACCTGAACACTGGCAGAAGGCACAGTAATTGGGACAAGAAAATTCCAACTTTCTAAAAGTGGCATTCTCAGAATTGTAACTCAAAATCTGATTGCACCATTAAGGAGAGGTTTTAAAATCATATCTTGATCTGCTGCCTATCTGAAGGTAACACTTATCTAATGTAATAAAGTAACTCAATGTTAGTCAATGGGAGGGATGGGCCTCACAACATTTTCACTAACAGGACATGTGAAACTTAAGTACACATGTTCTACTTTTGAAATGTAAAGCTCTGTGCCCTATGATCCTCCAGAGCCTGACTTAAGTGTGACTGTGAGAAAACAGGGCTGATTGCAGAGGCCCCCTAACTGTTTCCCCCCATTTTCCACTTTTTGCTGGTGTTTTCCTGACTCTGATGGTGCCCTGGGTACTGCTAACCAGTCCCGTGGCCTGTGCTCTGAGTAAAACTAAGTCAACCTACCTATAAGTCCCTAGTATATGGTAGGGCATGTAGGTTTAGGGACCACAGCATAGGTAGTGCACCCATTGGTGCACGGCTGAGGCGCCTAGTGTCATTTTAAAGGCAGGCCTGCCTTGCTGGCTGCTTTTAAATTAAAGTTATATGCAAATTCGACTTTAGAATTAAAAGTAGTCCAAAGTCTTAAACTACCTTGTTTTTACATAGAAGCCACCCCTACGGTGTGCCCTATGTACCCCTAGGGCTGGGTGCCATGTAACTATAAGCAGGGACCTTATAAAAATAGTTTTATAATCCCCGGTGAGGTATAAACAGCCAAATTAGTTTTTCCCTCATTGTAGTGAATGGCCTTCATAGGCTAAAATGGGGAGACGTTATTTTAATTTTAAAAGACCCCTTAAGTGACAGATACAAAGAGTTTGGTATCAAATTAATTGTTATAATACATCCCACAACCTCCAGTTGTTGGATTTAATATAACTTGCTAAGGTAAAAAGTTTTAAACTTTACCTGAAAAGTTACCAACTTCAGCCCTGTATTGTTATTGCTGCTGTGCTCTGATTGGCCAGCCTCTGGCAGCCTGGCCAGGCTGCCTTGATGAGGTGTGAAGTGGCCTGGCTTCACACAAAGAGACGTGCCTGTGGGAGGAGATCTCCCCTCAGCAGATGGTGAGGCAGGAAGGGGGAGGGCTGCCAAACTGGTCTTCAAAGGCAGAGAAGGACATTTGGAGCAACCCAGCAACACCCCCACATCCTGCAACCCCAGACAACTAGGTGCCCCCTTGATTAGATTAGGAGAGGGCAGGAGAGGGGTGTGTTTATGATTTTTAGCCACACTAGTGGGTGGGCTCAGCCAGATGTAACCTCCAAAAATTACTTTCAGCCATGATGGATTTTTTAGGAATTTTGCCTCCTGGGATTGATTTTTGCCACACTTCCCAGGAAGTGGTCATCACAGGGGGAAGGACCCTGCACCTTATTGGAGAACCAGGACCCCCCTGCTTTTCACCCAGGAGCAAGGATAAAACTGGCAGACCTGCACCCACACCTCAGTTCCCTACCAGATCCCGACCAGGAAGAACTACAGAATAAGAAGGACTGCCCTGCTGGACCCTGCACTCTGAAGGACTGCACCAGCTGCACACTTGGGCTTCACCACAATAAGGACTTTGCCTGGCTTCAACTGGTTGAAGGAGGGACTCCCTGTTTGCTACAGGTGAAAAATTGCTAACCAGAGTCCCCTGTAACAACTCCTGAAGAAATCAACCAGCTGACCACTGTCCAGTGGCCAAAAAGGAGTTTGTGCCAGGTGCATTCTGGGAGTTGTAGTCCACACCCCCAAGGATCATCTCAGAGCTTCTGGAGCCTTGGGGTGAGCTGTGGACCCCAAAAGAAACTTAAAGGAACATCTGGGAGAAGATCCAGAAGTTTGGAGAAGTTTGGAGAACTTTTGGAAAAAAGCTCCATAGAGGGACCGACCCGCCGCAGCAACTCTAGCCGGCTTGCCTCAACCGCGACCCGGCCTGATTTGCAGGTTCATCCCCGTGAAGAAAATCTCCAAAAAAGAGACTAAGTCCGAACATAGAAAGGTGACAGGGACCTCTCAGCCAGCGTATCCGAGGAGGGCTCCAAGGACGTCGGATCAAGATCCAGGTTTAGCCCGGTTGAAGGATTTTCACCTCGAACAAACAACTAAGTCTGAAGGTAAAAATCTCCACCGAGGGCTCCCGCAATGCGTATCCGGAGAAGAGTTCCAGGAGGTCGGACTGGACTGGCAGGTTCGTCCCGCTGAAGAAAATCTTCGGAAAAACGACCAAATGCAAAGGTAAACTTTTGACCGAGGCCTGCCGCAGCCTGTAGCCGAGCCGGGCTCCATTGTGGTCGGCCTTAAACTTTGACTTTGCCCTGTTCGAGGTGTGACCAGATGACCAGATTGGCGCTTTTTGTTTCTAGGCGCTAGAAAACAATAATTCTTTAAAAATTCATATCTCTGGTTCCCCTTATCCGATTTTATTTGTTTACATTTATAATTTATATAAATTGGTTTTGGATTTTTAAACTGTTTCCTGTGTTTTCTTTAATTACTGTTTTGTGATATTTGAATGCTTTACACTCTGTCTCCTAAGTTAAGCCTTGTTGCTCATTGCCAATCTACCAAGGGATGAGCTGGGTTTTATTTACTGAGACCTAACTGGACCTAAGTGGAGGGTAGTGGCCTATTGTTAAGTGTAGGTACTTACCTGCCCTTACCAATAACCCATTTTCCAACAGTGACTTATTAATATTAAAATAGAAGGTTTAGGCTTGGCAAAATGTTTATTTTTACAGGTTGAAATGGAAGTTTGACTCTGCCCACACAGGCTGCAATAACAGTACTGAGGCATGCATTTCAGGGCTACTTTAGTGGGTGGTACAACGAGTGCTGCTGCCCACCAGTAGCATTTAAACTACAGACCGTGGTACTGGTAGCATCATTTATTGGGGACTTACAAGTAAATTAATGTGCCAATTAGGTGTAGTTCAATTTACTATGCACAAGCACTTTAACACTGATTAACAGTGGTAAAGAGCACATACTCCTAACACCAACAAAAATACCAATCTAAGGATTTTGAGTAGAACTCAGACATTTTGATATATGTTTAGTAGCAGAGTTTGTGGCGTGGGTGCCTCAAAGCTTCAATCTCCATGATCATTTGTCTTTTTCACTGAAAGGATGGTTATGTTTGTATTTTTATTGACCTGTGTTTTAAATGCTGACCATGAGCTTTATGATAGTAGATTTGTACTGGTGTCTGTTTGATGATGCTGTCAAGGAAGCTTGTTTTTGTTTTAGGAGTTTCACCTCGTGGGACGGTTACATAATATGAAATCACTCAGGTCTCTAGGGCACTGCATATGAAGTTCAGTACAATGCAGAAGCGCATGGGTACTCCACTATGTTTCATCGCATGCACTTCTCCATAGTAACTATTCTGTGTTGGCTGAAGTCTAGAAAAAACAAAACGTTTGCTCTGGGGCTGCATCACTTTTTTGGTGCAGTCCAAACGCAATGTCATTTTTGGCATTTGCTAATTCTACCAAAGCCACTTTAGTAACTACAAAGTGAGAGAAATTGGTTTGATTGAGGTAGGTGAAATCGTACTCAAGCCTTATAATCCTTATTAGGCTGAGCCACAAAAGCTCAATAAATTTTACCTGTGTTTAACTCTCTGGCAGCTTTACACAGAAAAACTTTGCAAAACAAGTCAGACTTAACTTGGAAGCAAAGAGTAAAGTGTTTAAGTAGCACTTAAATAATACATAAGTAAAAACACAACCCATGAAAATAAACACGTATATTTAAAAAAATAGTGACTTTTAATAATTTGACACCAAAATGATGAAATTCCAATTATTAGACCCAGAGTTATGATTTTTTTAAAAGTTTAAATGGTAAAATAGCATCTACAAAATCAAAGGGCCAACTGTCAGCATTTAGTCTCGCAAGACCGGGGCAAAGTAAAAAATTATGGATGACCACAATGGAACATGGTTCAGATAAATAAAGTAGACTGGGCAGAGTCTCTGCTTATCTTTGGACTTAGATTAAACTTTGAAGAGAAATGTCTGTGAAAGTAAAGTGCAGCAGGCAAAGACAGCCAGCAATGTCTGAGGGGAAGGTGTCAATGTTGGAAAGTCACTGAATGAAGTTGCAGTGAAGTGCAGTGAAGATTTCTATGTTCAGACTTAGAGCCTGATTTAGATCTTGGTGGAGGGAATACTCTGTTACAAACATGATGCTTTTCCCGTCTGCCATATTTACGATCTCCATAGAATTTAATGGGATCGTAATACGGCAGACAGGATATATGTCACGTTTGTGATGAAGTATTTCCCTCCACCAAGATCTAAATCAGGACCTTAGTCTCACTTATGGAAGTCAAAAATCTCCAGCAGCACAAAGCTGCAAGCTGTAGCCAAAGAGGACTCCATGATGCTGGATAACCCTTATGTGAGGAGCTGCTATACTGTATTTCTACTTTGGAGAAGAATGTAGAGAAAATTGCCGTAAAGTCAGTCTGACCAATGGTGCATCTTGGGTTGATCACTGAAGAGGTAGGTCCCAGTCTCACCTAGCTTCTCAGGGCACAGTTTGGCAGAATATTTACCAAGGCCCCTGTTTTTGATGTGGGATGTCTGTGCCCCTTTAGCAGCACTTCCCAGGCACAGGAATGGAGGGGCATCACTTGGGGGGGTCAGGCTCACCCATGATGGGTACGTGTAAGGGCTCAAGATGGTTGGAGCCTTTTTTCCCTAAAGGCTCTGATCAGGCAGCCAGTCAAGTAGCACAGGAGTCACTCTTGAAGTTTGGGATTCAAGCAGAAAATCAGGTGTCAAGCATCATGGCAAAGCACAGACAGCATAGACAGGCTTCAGGCAGCAAGGCAGTCCTCTTGGTGCAGCACAGCAGCCCTCTGAAGTACACAGTTGGCCACAGATAGGAGAGCAGTCCTCAGAGTCCTTTGGCAGGTCCAGAAGGGAACTGAAGAGTGGGTCTGAGGGTCTTAATGTTATACCTTGTGTCAGCTTTAAAGTGAAAGAAACCTTTGGAGTCTCTCCCCCACCCCCCACCCCCACAGAAGTATATGGAATGTCCTGTCTCCCTGACCTAGTCCAAGTCTGTCTGCAGTCACAATAGGCTGCTGTGAAGTTTTTTTCTGTTTCAACGGAGGCAGTGTCTCTGAAGAGCAAGTGGTGCTGTGTACAGCTCCATCCCCCATTCTGCCTGAAAGGTCTTTCCTGCCAATACCTGGTCCCTCCATGTGGGTCTGTTGGAGGCCAACTACACCTGGTCATGTGAATCAGAAAAAAGGCTGCAGGCACCAAATGATAAGGACAAGAAATTGCCAACTTTCTTAAAGTGTTACCCAAAGGAACATAGGGACCATGGGTATGAGCTATTTTGATGGAACTCTGGTCCTGCTAAAAACATACCTAATGAAAAATAAACACAAATGCTTATCACAAATATCAACATGTCAGTTACAGAATTGATATTTATGACCAATTGAAGAAAAGGTACAGGTTTGTCCTTTTCCTGAAACACCTCAGGCACTTACAAGCATGTGACGAAAACAAAATTATCCAGAAGTGTCACAATACATAAAAACCACAGATCCACTATATATATATATATATATATATATATATATATATATATATATATATATATATATGTATTCACTGAAAAAACATAGGTTACAGGGACATTATAGTTAGGCTCACATTTTAAACATATGAAACCATAGAAATGTGCCTGTTATAGTTGGAGTTATCTCACATAACAATGACTCATGCCCTAAGGTAACTATTACTTGATTACTTGTGCCCCTGCCATTCACAGTTTTTTCATCAAACATTTTGCTGCAAGTATTATATTGATTTTATCAATGATTTTACCAAAGATGTCATGAATGCCATTATTTGTGGGGTAATTAGCAGTGCATGGCGAGGGCGCGAGTTATAGCAAACAGCTATGTCCTGGTGGTGGGCACCCTGGGACATTGCAGGAGCAGGCCCGTGAGGAGTGGTGGTCCCCAGGGTCATCATTGGCTCCTTGAGGGGGCCAAGTGGCCCCCATCCAACATTACACAGCCCCAGGGAGCTTGGGGTCCCCTAGGCTTGGGGGTCCGACACAGACCCCTTCATTCTTTTCATGTTAGCCCTGGGGAAATGGTGGTCCCCTGGGCTGTGGGGAAGGACCACGCACCCCTGCATTGTTTGTCTCAGTGCCCCGCATCATAGTTTCGTAAAGTGCTGGAGAGGTGATGTTCCCTATGGCTGAGGGGTGCGACGCGGCCCCCCGCACCAATATTTAGTAGAGGTCCGGGTAGGTGGTGGTCCCCAGGGCTGCAGGGGGGGCTAGCAGCCCCGCATTAAATTAACAATGCCCCCAGGACTTGGCCCACATAGGGGCTTCAGAATAAGGAAGCGTGTGAGCTTGATCTTAATTTTTTTTTCCATTTTTGCCAGATCCACTGCTAATAGTGGTGGAAAGTTTAAAAAAAGCTTTTTAGTTCTAAGGGGTTCCTCTTGGACTCCAGCACGAGAGCTAAGAGGTCAGGATGACTCTACCACTGCCCCTTATTTATTTATTTTTTTTACTTTTTTTTTTGTGGGACCCTGACTAGGATTCCTTCAAACGAGGAAGTGTTGGCAGCCAATCAGAGTTGTTCAATTCCCTGCACGAGCTCAGCTTTATTCATGAAGTCGTCAAGGCCAGAAATATACAATCTTATTTTCCCTTTAATATCTCAAAAACTACTGAGCGGATTTACACCAAATGAGTAGAAGCACGATCTGTGTACCGAAAGCTAGCATTCAGCCAAATGTGGTGTAATTCTGTCCAGTGGTTCGGGCTGTAGTCGTGTCTAAAGGTCAAATGGGAATTAAGATGGGAAACACAACTTTTTTGACTCCCACTTTCTCTCAGTGCCCACTTGATGGATCACCCTGGAACTTTCCGTTCACAACAAGAATCACCAGCACAATTGTTTTTGGAAAATTTCATGAAGATTCATCAACGGTGCCAAAGATATAGGCAAGTACACGCACACACACTTTATGGTCGGCCTCTGTAGTCAACAACACTTAGATCCTGTATCACTTCAAGGATCATCATCCGGAATATCCAATGAAATGCCTGTGTCAAATCTATGAAAAAAAGAAATAGAAAGAAAAGTGGAAAGACAAAAAAAAGGGATGGGAAAGGGTAAGGAGATATATGTGGTTACTTACAAAGTATAGATTGCTAAATCATACCCTAAATGTTAATAGACAAAGAAACTGCAGTGTGAGAGAGATCCTCCAACTATCAAAAAAAAGAATGAAGAAGATTCAAATTGTGACCGTCAACAAGGAACCACTTGTGCATTTGAAAGGTTCATCATAGTGCCTCTTACCCATCATGTCATAGATACACATGCATGTGAGAACTTCAAGATACAGATAAAACATATAAATAAGGGGTAGTTGGTATACCGGTCAATAGTCGCTTTAGTCATCTGAGTGAGCATCCAGGCATCTTCCTCTTATATAAAATCACTGTGGAAGGACTTATACTATTACCACCTGTAGTAAATCAGAATTACAAAGGTCAACCATGTAAGAAAGTGACCCTAGCATGCAAATAGCAAGTGTGGGTGTGAGGTGGTATATACTTGCAAATGTTTTCACTTTATCCACACAATTGCCTCCATCACATGCCCCATGTTCTGTAATCATAGTTCATTGCAAGGCGTTTCAAATCAGTGCACTTAACCCTAAGCAGACCAAACATGGGTGAATCTAATATTATTCTGCCAACCTCTTCTATAACAGAATTACCTGGCAATTAAGGTATGAATACTTGCCAGTGCAAGGAGTCTCAAACTCTAAAACAAAATGCACAGATTCAATCATCTGACACATTAAGAGGACGCACAGCCAGCAACAATGGTCATGGCCTGCAAAAAGGAAAGTGCCAGTTAAAAATACATAAACAGTGGGCATACAAGGAAGATAACCATAGAGGAAGGGAGAAGGTGAAATCTAGCCAATGAATTTGAAGAAAGTGAAGAGGAAATTAGAGAAAAAAGGGAGGAAAAAGGTAATTGATGTATTGTTTATTGAACACGGAAACACATTACAGTTCATTAAGGATAAAACACTCACATGCCAACATAGAGAGTAGTAAACCAGCTCCAATAAAAGAGCATCCATCTCAAGTGTGTACAGTCATTAACCAGGAGGATAAATAAAAGGGTGCCAAACCTGAAGCAAGTATCAAAGGAAGAAAAAGGGGAATTAAGGAGCAAACAATAGATGCATAATCTGGGCAGAAAAATAAAAACTAACAAAAGGTGCCCCTTGGTAACCCTTGTTGGAACCTCAATAATTATAACCATCAGACCAAGCGCAACCAAATGCCATACTCAGTCTTCAGATAGACAGTGGTTATCATGTCCATGTAAAGTAGAGAGAACAAATTAATAAACAGTCCCTTATTCTGGAGGAGATAAAGCTAAATGGTAACACATTCATCAAATGAGTCTGTAGTACCATAGTGCTGTCTGATCCTCCAGTCTTTTCAATCTTGTGTGTAAGCGGTACATCCATAGGATCCATTTCAATTCTTCTTTATCCAGGATGGAAGAAAGAACCCCACCCCTCAATGGTAGATTCACAGCAGTAATCATGTGCCTCCTCAGTTCACCCTCAGTATGGTCATGCTGCAGTAAATGTACTATTAGCGGTGCAGGCAAACCCAAACTTTTGAGGTGGCTCCTGTGTTGACATATTGTAACCTGTACATTTGGCATGGTCTGTCCAATAAATATAAGGCTACATGGCAAGTAGTAACACAAATTACATTGTTGGTGTTACAGTCTGGGAATTGTTTCAAGGTCATTTTCCCATTTTTGAAAAATAATTATTTTGTTTCAGTAGTCAGTGCACACACACTACAGTGACCCTAGCACCCAGCTTAGACCACAGCTAGCATTTAGTGTACAAATACTCTTAGTAGGTGGAAGTGTCGCTCTAAACAAATGATCTTCTATACTCTTATTTTTGTGGAATACCAAAATAGGTCTCTTTGATTTTAACTCACTAGCATTCAAAACAATCCAGTGCTTAGGGACACATTTCTTTAAAACGTTTGTAGCAGGGAAGTATGTTGTTATACATACCAGGCTGTCTAAATACTTCTTCTCTTTAGGTAGGAGTAGTGATTACCTTGGACAATACCAGGCTCTCTTCATTGATATTTTGACCAATAGCTGTGAATATCCCCTAACTAGTAATTTATGAGACAGTGCCTTTGCCTCTCTAAAAAACATTCTTAAGTTTGCCAATTACTTCTAATTCTTAAAAATTAGGATTAAGGAGGAGAACCATTTAAGGCTTTGGATGGTGGCTAAAGTATTCAAGGAGGGTACTACTCTCTGCGGGCTTTCGATACAGGATTGTGTATAGCACCCAGTTTTCAGATTTAATCAATAGATCTACAAATGTCATTTAATTTTTGCCATACTGAAGAGTAAACCTTAAGCCCTTACTTAGCCAGTTCAAAATTTAGTTTTTTTCATCCCCCTAGCAAATGTGAAAAAATTGGCAATATAGAGCATCCACATCCTGTTGTAACTATGAAATGGATTGTGGTTAGCTAAAATGACTGGAGTTTCCAAATCATCTATAAACAGAATGGCAAAATTGGCTCCCATGGGTGTGCCTTTGATTTGTTGATAGAAATAATTTCAAAACAAATCCTTTCTTAAAGTGACATTTTCAGAATCGTGACTTAAAATAAGACCATACGATTAAAGATGATTTTAAATTACATTTCCTTAAACACCAAACATTTCTACCTGTTCCGGAACACAAGTCCTCATTTATTATATGTTATAAAATAACCTAATGTTCTTCTATTGGAAAGGTAGGCCTCACAGTAGTGAAAATCAAATTTTAGTTATTCACTGTCAGGATATGTAAAAACTAATAGTAGATTCCTAACTTTTTAAATGTAAAGCAAGCTGCTCTATTGGCTGGGGTGATTTATATATATTAAAAATTGAGTTTTAGACTTGGCAAAAGGTTTATTTGGGCACTTTGAATTGGCAATTTGAAACTGCAAACAGGCTCCAATGTCAGGTCTGAGACATGTTTAAAAGGCTACTTAAGTAGGTGGCACAATAAGTGATTGTAAGAAAATGGGTGTACTATATGGCAAGGCTGGGGCCCTGCCATGCAATACACTTGCATTTATTTGCTTGGGTCCAATCAGAGTTATTTGTTCAACCCTTCAACTCAACTCCTTGGGAGCTATGGCACAGAGCAGCAAGTCTTAGCAAAGGAACAATGGGTAAAGCATTTAACAAGACTAAACAACAAAATAAGAAAGTTACAAAACAAGTAAGAGACACAACAACAATTTATGAAAATACATCATATTTTTATGAATTCTTCAAATTCTTGATGACTAAAATCCACCAGAGGGTTCTTATGATATACATTTTTAAAGCAAGTCTAAACTTTGCGAACTTTTGAAAACTTTGTAAAAGTTCGATACACTGAGTGCGACTCAGACCAGGGTTGGGAGACCAAATCTGGCAGGGCAGAGCTCTAGAAGTCTAGAAAGGAAACTGTGGACAGTTACCTGGCAACCTGAGCATCTTTGAAGTGAGTTCCAAACTTTACAGGACAACCACCATTGACATCTATGGAGTGGTCCTGATACTGAGGGATGCAGGCTTAAAGATGCTCAGTGGATACCCCAGATGCTGTGCAGTCCATGAGATTAAGTTCAGTTGAGTCCTCGGTTCACAGGTGAATGGAGGTGCTCCAACCATGGATCTAAGGGTCCCAGGAAGCCCTATATGCAAGGGTCAAAGAGCTGCTGATGCAGACCTCTTGTTCTTGCAACACAGCAGTTCTGGTGCAAACCTTTGGTGGGGCTAGTGTTCCTTAGGGTGGATGAATCCAGTCACAACCACCACCCATGGGTCTAGCAGACTCTGGTGCAACTTCTGGCTATTCCCAAATTGTCTGTCGAAGTGCCCAGCGTCTGGTAGCAGCAAAACAGCTGCAGTGGCTATCAAGAATGCGGTTTGGGATCTTAGAGCTTCAATGTCCCCAGTGCTGTTCTGGGCAGACAGCCAACTGACCCTCGGAATCTCTGCTTCGGATTGGGGCCAGGAACCAACTTTTTCCTGAGCCAGGCACACAGAACAGAGTCCATGCTCCACTAGCCAATAGTGCAGCAGATGCAGTCACTCCTGTATTGTAGCCTCTCTTTGTTTTCTTCCAACAGGTGCATAGTGGTTTTCTTCTTGTCCTTGGTCCAAATTCAGTAAGTACTGAAGTCTCGGTGTCAGGGGTACCTTTTATATCCCAGTAAGGAGCCCGATTAGACAATGTGGTCACTAACTAATGAACTAGTAGGCCCCCTCCTTCCTTGTGACACAGTTCCAGTGATATGTGGCACCTGGATACCCAAGAGTGCACTTTGCATGCTACACCCAACATGTCTGAAGTCTTACTTGAGTGTGAGGAGCTTGGTAGCCCACTCCGGGGGGGGTGTGGCTACCATGGGCAACACACCCATTGAAAAATGGTTCTAAAACTGTTTTTCCCTTCTTCAGTCCTGGCTGTACCATGTCTAGCAGAAACAAAGGTTTTTCTGCGTGGGAGTGTTGTCACAGCAGCCCCCCTTTGCAGCCCATCCTGTGAGAGGTGAGCACCTCCAGTACAGCAACAGCCCATGTTCTCAGCGTGGAAGTCATTCACACTTCTCCCCAGGTGGGCACGATTCTGCCTCAGTCACTGTGCCTCTCTGAAGCCACTGGACTAGCTGTGTTGAAATATGGCAACGTTTGCATTGTATTAAAGTGGATATAAATATTGACTGCATAGTTAAGTCACATTTGATGTCCTTTTTTAATTTGATACCTTACATGACATAGTTAGGTAGCCTCTATCAGAAGTTAGACACATTGGTGTGCCAGCTGTTTACTCTGCTATTACCCTATAAGGCTACTTAACCATCCTCAGCAAATACAGACACGTTAGAGCTTTGCTGCATAGACATGCAGAAAATATGTTTTACTTGACAATATACAGCTCCTTGTCATAGGGCTTCATAGGCCTGCCTTCGTGGAGACTTACCTATATGGTTTAGGGGCTAATAGAATTAGGCCCTCATTATGATCCTGGCGGTCGGCGGTAATTTGGGGAAAGGTACTGCCAACAGGCTGGCGGTACCTTTTCCCAAATTATGACATTGGCAGTTTGACTCTATCCAAACCGCCAATGTACCACTCCGTCCGCCAAGGTGGTAACGGCCGCTGGGCTGGAGACTTCGGTCTTATGAACCCGTCTACCGCCATGGTTTTCATGGCAAGTGTACCGCCACGAGAACCATGTCGGTAGGCACTATCAGTGCCAGGGAATTCCTTCCCTGGCACTGATAGGGGTCTCCCCTGCCCCTCCCCCTCCTCAGAGTCTTCCCCCACCCTCCCCCCCCCCTCTCCTGCCCCGCACATTTACACACCCGCACGCACACACACATACACACACGCTTTCCCACATCCACCCATGCATGCACACATACATACCCACACACCGCAACACACAATAACATACATTGTCGCACACACGCATTCTCAACACACAACATACACGTACACTCACATTCAGGCATTCACCCACTCATTCAACACAACTCACACCTGCATGCACACATTCATAAACAGACACCCCCACACACACAACACCCCCCACCCCTTGTCCTGTCAGCGAACCCGACTTACCTGCTTGCAGGGGGTCCTCCGGCTGGAGACAGGATGCTGTGCTGCTGTCAGCAGCAACGTCCGCCAGCAAAACACCGCAGGCCATATCATTGCTCATGATATGGTTGGCAGTGTTTTCGTGGTGTGGTGCTGCTGCTGACAGCAGCGCCACCTTACCGCCGTCCGCCGCCATGACTGTCGGCAGTGTTCCACCAGCCTTCTGGCGGAATTCCGTCGAGGGTCATGATGCGGGTGGGTGGCTGGTAGCCACAGTGACGGTATGTTGCCAGCCATCGCCGTGGAGGTAGGTGCCAGTTACCGCCAATGTTGTTATGAGAGCCTTAGTCATGAGTGGTAGAGGCAAATTTGGGTATGCAGTGCATGCACAGCCTCTTACGTCTGCAATGGCAACTGAAAGTCGTGTTTTCACTTTGTCACACACAGATTGGCACAACCAGTGCTGCAGCTCTTTGGTGGATAGCCAGTCTTACATGCCCTTGGTACCTGGGTACCTTATACTAGGGACTGAGAAGTAAGTCTGCACCTGACAATGGGGGGTATCCAGTTCAACATATCACTTCAGAAAGGGAAAGAACACTGGCACTACCCTCAAAGTAAAAAACCAGCACCTAGTAGTCCGAAATGCATCAAAACATAGAGGGGAAAACCTGCAAAAAGCCTGTTTTCTTGAAGTGCTGCAACCCCACTAATTGCAATGAAGTTACAGGTCCTGGTACACTTTACTAGGGACTGATAAGTACACTAATGTGCCAATTGGGTGTAAAGCCATATTTTGCCAAAACAGACTGCGTGGCTCAGGGCACAGGCAGCTCACAATGAAGCACATAGCAGCCTGATAGCAAGTTACTGCTACATACTGTGTAACTCAGCAAATGAATGCACACTTCTTTTGAGTCAGAGAGGTGATAAGCCGCTGCACGACAATTGGTGGGCCCCCTGGCTGCAAGCATAGCAATCACTTGTGCTGTGGACCGGCGTTGCCTACTAACTCCATCTCCTGCGGCGATTCTGCTCAGCCCTGATGATCATGAGCTGCACACACGCTGGCCGTAGCAACGGTGGGGTCAGGTCTGGTCTAGCTCTGTCAAGCATGGTACATATGGGATTAGAGTAATGCAAATCAGTAATTGTCCCTCCATTACCACATTGACACCTTCTTATTCATGGTCATTTGGGGTCAGCAGCACATTCACTTGGAAGGTGTGAAGCGCCTCTACATTTGAACTGGTTATAAAATGAAACAAGCTGGAAAAGTTAGCTGCTGGCAGCGTGCTCTTCACCCAGGGTAGAGGAGAGTTTCCATGCCGAGTCATACTCCTCATGAGATGGAGTAGCTTCCTCCAGCCTGCAGAGTCAGAACACTCTGGAAGTCAATGACACTGCATCAAACTGATAGGGCTAGATTGATGAGACGTTAGTGAAGCGAGGAGGCTGAACTTGCATACACGCTTAAAGAGCATTGCAGCTGTTTTCAGGTTGTCTCTGATCAATTATATGCATAAAGCAGAATCATTTCTGAAATCTACCTCAGTACATGGATATAACAGTGTTGATCTTTTCATAGTAAGGTGTTACGAAAAGTGTTAAAACATAACATTTGAAATGTCACACGTAAACATACTGAAAACATGGACATGTGGCACATAAACAAGATTAAAACTTGACAGCTATTTCCACCTTGTGTCTGCGTCACCCAGCACTGACTGTAAAATGCTGGGAGCACCTGGAAATCTGCTGTGATGACGAATTGTTCTCTAGCCCAACATACTATCATTTTTAAAGCCCAAAGGCTCTGGGGTTGATTCAGCTGTGTAAACGAAATTTGTAGAACTTCCCAGGGAGCAGTTTAGATATTTTTTTGACATTTATCTCATTTCATGGATTTCGTTACTTGGTTTTGCTTGTAATAAAGCGCCTCTTGAAGTGTCATACATGCGGAATATCACACGTAAGCAGGATGAGACTATGGTTGTGCCACACATAAGCAAGCTGAAAATTTGACTGCTATGCAAAGCTGCTATTATTGTTTGCTTTGAAGTATTTGGCAAATGTGGCAGACTGAAATATCCTGTAGGAATCAGGAAAGTATAGCGAACCTCAGTATAGTGGGTCTCACTCCGGTGTTACTTCCTAAGTCATAACGCTTGACATTTTAGACTCAGGAAAAACGTCATGAGTTGATCAATAGAAAACGCCACAAATGGCGATCTACTCATCCATTCATGCCAGACGGTGTTGTTTTGCCTGACTCTGATTTGGAACTACTCGGATGGAGACTTAGAGCGTGTCCCTTACCTTCTCTTCCCCATCGTAGATCTGCACACGGCGCTGCACCAGTGTCTCAAAGCAATACACTGGGAAACTGGGAATGTTTTCAAAGGTCGCAGCCTCCAGTGGGGTCGGGTCCATCGCAGGATGCCGGGCAGCAGCCCCCTGTGCAAGCAGCAAGCCATAATTATCCAGCATTGCCCAGCACAGTCAGTGCAGCCCAGAACTGAGCGGAGGCAGCCCTCTCGCGCTGCAGGAAGCAGGAGCCAGCCCCACCTATAATTAATTTGCACGATGTGCACCTGATATTACACGGGGTATCAGGTGGGGTAGTGTGACATTGTGGTAGCAAGAACCACTATGCAGCTCAGCTCTAGCAGCTGAGCTAGAGAGCCCCCAAGCATCCAGCGGGAAGCAGGGCGTTTGGAGTGCTGCCGCTCAGCTTGCGTGATCCTCCAGGCATGACAGCTGAGGAGGTGCTTTAATGCATGACATTGCATTTCAGTGCAGTGATGCGGACCACCACACTGAAATGTGTTAGTCTAACGCCTGATGCATGGTACCTGGCAGGGCTGTCAAACACTGAGTACAGATCGGGCTATGAGAGGGCAGAGGGGTGGGGCTGTGTGGAAAAAGCTGTGCACTTGCCAACTTCTGGTGACCTCACTTCTGCTGAAAGCACATAGGTCACAGGTCACGCCTAACTACTCAACTCCCGTGTACTCAAATCAAGCTCCTTGGAAAAACGTGGAATTTCAGAGCAAAACATACGGTGACAATAACAATGGGAGTTTTACCTCTGAATAAGTCTAGCCAGGACAAAATACGCGTCAGGTGTTGTTTTGACAAGGAAACGTAACTAGCTGACTTGAGTAGACGTTATGCCGAGGCGTGATAGATTCAATTAGATTTTTCTACACGATGTATAGACAAGTATTTGTTTTTTTACTTAACAGTGAAGGCATGATTGAAGCCTTGTATGATGGTGACACTGGGAATTATCTGTTGTCTTTCTTAAGAGAGTGTCATGATACTGTTGGTTTAAAACCGTATAGTATGCAGTGACTGTCGTTGGGGATATGCCGTTTAAATTCTGTTTTGGATGAAGAAAATCATAGTCAAAATCAAATCAAGTCAACCATAAACCATAGTCATTCAAGTCACGCCTGTCGTCTTAGACCTTCTAATCCATATTCATTTGCCTCTGTATGAGGTCGTCACAATTGCTTAGTCAAATGATGGCAATGTTTTCAAATCCTTCTGAAAACATGACAAGAAAGACATATCTTCATTTGTTTCACGTTTATGCCGGCAAGACCGTGCGCGAGAGCTGAGCATCAGACAATGTGGCCGTGCTCAGGAGATTGCATTGCTAAAATCTGGCATATAAAAAGCAATCGCAGGAGAGCTCATTAACATTGAAAAGGATAAAATGAAAACCCGTTTTCTTCTCAAACAGAATTCATATAGGTCAGTTTATCTCTCGTGGATAGAGCTTTCATAAAGGACTGACAATTTCAATAAAAATGCCCATAACTTGTGAGAAATAAAACTTCATCTCTAAATTACAGGCCACCTCCTGTGTAAAATGTGGCAAAAGAAAATGTGACTTCTTCATCAAATGTGTCTTCAATGTAAACTTTGGTTTTCATGAATAGTCTGTTTTACAGCTAACTTAACAGACAATTCTTTTTGTAGAATCACAGCAGTCAATATTCAGACAATGCGATTGCACAAATATGTAAGAAATAATGTTTTCTTTTTGAAAAATAAAGCAAAGGAAGGATATAACATAAGATTGGCAATTTAATTTTGCATGATGTGAAAATTTGAATGTGAAGTATAAACGTCTAAGTAATGTCTGTGTTGTGTTTTTCGACAATGATAGATTATAGTTTGGTTATTACAAAACAGCTTATTCATTCATCTAAGGGCGTGGGAAGAAGTCCCTGATTACTTACAGATAACTGATTTTTCAAAATTTCTATGGTACGTCCTTGACTAAATACGGGTGCCCCTCACCTAGATACAGACAACTCAAATGTCCCCTGAAAAAACGAATAAAGAAAAGATATGCATTTGTTTCAAAATCCTACTGAATTTCTTTCATAGCCTCTTCCCCTTCCAGCTTCTGCATGAACCCTTTGGTCTAACAAGAGCTTGTCCAATTTACAGTCTTTACGTATTGAAGATGTGCCAATAGTAATCTAGTTAATGAGAGAAAAGAAGACAATATGTGGACTGGACCATCACATAGTTGAGACCAAAGCAACCACAGGAATTCAATCTTCCCTTCTGCTGTCTCTGGTTTGTTGGTCCTGTAGTGTCTTGCATGTTTTAGAACAGAACCTTTCTGGTTTCCCACGGACTCTGAATAAGTGTTATGTAATTTAATTGCTAGAATAGAATATGATAAAAGGTTAGTTTAGAATGTTGAAGTTCACAGGTATACGCCAAGGAATAAAGACGTATGATTTACTGCTCTGTATGTGGCCTAGTTAGTCAGTGGGTACTAGGCTGGGAAAGATGCTACAACTGGAGACAGC
The DNA here is from genome assembly GCF_031143425.1 of Pleurodeles waltl. Taxonomy (NCBI): domain Eukaryota; kingdom Metazoa; phylum Chordata; class Amphibia; order Caudata; family Salamandridae; genus Pleurodeles; species Pleurodeles waltl. Next base: position 838,894,528 of record NC_090437.1, read on the forward strand.
ATAGGTGATGCTTAAACCAAAAAAGAGAGTGACCTACTGGAGAGTTTGCCTTGGTCCAGGCAAACTGCTAGAGCGTGCCACGTATGCCTTCACTGAAGTGTCAATTCGACAAGCTCATTGAACCCCCAATCTATGTACGTTAAGTGACAGAGGGAAAGAGGATGGAAAACTCACATGTGTGCTGTATCCATTTCATCCATCCTGTTTCTAGACAGCTAAATTGATTGTGATGATCTGTCTCCCTTTTTATTGTAATCCAGAAAGGCAGACTGCATGACCACTTTACAGACCATAAGATGCCAACTTAAGAGTCATTATCGTCTGGAAACCTTCCATGGGAGCCATCCACAGACCATATCTCACTCTTTCCGCCCTTCTTCATCTATCCCTGTAGACCTGGCTGGTCCACGCTTGCACCTTGGGGAGAGGTTTCAGTTCTGGATGCCATTCTGGGTTTCCTACCGGGGTCTGGCCATCCATTTCTGTCCACCTCCCTCTGCCGCCTGCCTCTCTCTCATCCTGGCTCCGATGACCACTTTCAAGCACCCCCTCCACCAGGTTGCCATGGCTCTTCTGCTGTCCTCTCTGGCTTCTTCCATTTCCCCCAGGCCCTCATGCGCTGAGTGTGCTCTTAGGCCTGGACCTGCAGTAGAAGGTTTCCAGACTTCTCCGAGGTGCTGGACTGAGGTTCCTGGTCGGTTATCCTCCGATCACTTCCTCTCCTTCCCTCTTTCCTGACTTCTTCTTATGCTGTGTTCTCCTGCCTTCCGCCATAAGCTTCACCTCTGACCTCCCCACCCCCACCCTTCCACCTCATTTGCCCTACCCTCTCTACCAAGAAGTTCCTCCTTGTCTTCTCTCTGTCTTCTCTCCCTTGTAGCCCCACTTCTTCCCTTGCCCCCATCTTTCCATCCTCTTCTCCCCTCCAGCCTTAGTGCCTGCACTCATAGCCCCCCAAACCTCTGACTGCCACCTTCTGGACCATGAATGGCCTCACCCACTTTATCAAATAAAAGAAGATACTGGCGTACCTCCAATCCAAACAAATCAATCTGGCCCACCTTCAAGAAGCTCACCTCTCCACAGTGGAGTCAGAGAAGCTATGCCGCCCTCCTTCTATAGCTGACAGGTTTAGACATCCCTGGAAACATGGTGTGGGAATCCTCATGTGTAAGTCCTTGGTTTTTACTGTCCTCGGGATATGGACAAACCCAGACCTCGGTGGGAGGACATTATGTGCAGGGTCAGTATATTCACAGATGGGGTCTAAATGCCTTTTTTTCTTGCAGCTTAACTGCCTTGTCATGGAAATTGATGCCATCCACTATTTCCTTGGGGGGATTGGAACTTGGTCCTCGACGCAGTCATGGACCGAAACGGTCTGCTCCATGTGGACAACAATAAGGACTTGGCTATACTGGGTGACATTGTTGCAGATCATGGCAACTCTCACACCTCACCTATCGGGAGTTGACCTTCCTCTCACCACTGCATGGCACCCAATCTCATTAGGATTCGTTTTTGATCTCCTAACCAGTGACTGCCCGTTTGCAGGATCTTTGAGGGTGCAATCACAGACCACTTCCCGATAGTCCTCTCCCTTGACCTTGGAGTGTCCTCCTTTTGCCCCAAAACATGGCACCTCAATGTTTCACACTATTGTTCCCTCCCGGGCAAATCCCACCTTTGACCCCATGTTTCTTCTTGCTGGAGCACATCAAGGTGTCTTTCGCCTCCCTGAGCACCTTGTTGGCGGCCACAACGCGGCCATCCGCGGCCAACTAATGAGAGATACCACCCTCACCAACAAGCAGAGGGCGACGAACCTTCAAGGGTGACATTGCGTCACTCTTCGGCCGCTTTACTGCAGACCCCTAGGCCCACGTGGACCTTAATGCACTTTATACCTTCAAGGGTGAGTATGCCCTACAACAGATGTAGGGCAGACACTACAAACAAGGTGAGAAAGTGGAAGACTGCTAACAGCCCAGTTACATCAACAGGAGGCAGCATTGACTGTCCCAGCCATCAGGCCTGTTAGAGGTGCCATCTTTAGCCGGCTGCAGGATATCATTAATGATTTTGCAGCCTTCTACCAGGACCTGTTCACTTCAGATGTGGCAGAGGATCCTCCGTGCCTTTTTTGATGGCTCATGCCTTTCCTCTCTCCATGAGTCGGGCAGGGACCTCCTTTGAGGGGAGAATACCATGGCAGAGATAGTGCAGACCATCTGGAGACTCTCGTACCATGTAGCCCCAGGGAGGACAGCTTCCCAGTGTAATTTTACAAGTGGGTGAGTGTGGAGGTAGTGGATTCATTCTATGAGGTCTTTTGAGAGGAGGAACATGTGAGATCTCTTAGCTGTATCTCAAAAAATGCTCTGAATGCAGCCAACCACAAGCTTGTGAGGGACCCCCTTCTTTTTGGCAGCTACCTGTCCATATCACTTCTCATCGGGGTCATTATGCTTCTGGCTGTGGTCCTGGCAGCTCGCCTCCAGGTAGTCATCTTGGTGCTAATCCACCACTTTCAGGGGGAGTTTGTCCCTGGGCCCTCGTCCCGAAACCACTTCTGCACTATAGCCCACACATTATGGTCTGCTAAGGACATGCCTGAGGATGCCCTGGCCCTCTTCCTGGGTGCTGAGAAAGCATTTAACAGGATAGAATGTGGGCAACTCTTCACAACACTTCAGAGGTTTGTCCTTGGTGAGGATTTCATAGCTAAATTCTGGTGGCTTTATGAGCTGCCACTGCTCATTTCACTTGTGAGGGTTTCCTATCGGACCCCTTTCTGGTCTGCTGAGGGATGCGGCAGGGGTGCCCGCTTTCACCCCTCCTCTTCCTTTTCACCCTGGAACCTCCAGATGTGTTTCTTAATCAAACACTGTGGAAAACTGGTAGCCAAACTCCTGGGGGGTATCTCTATGCGGATGACATCCTGCTTATTGTCTCTGACCTCCCTCACTTGATCCTGGCCCAGTTGGACATCATTTCTGACTTTGTAGCACTCTCGGAATACCGCATCAACTGGGATAATAGCATGGCCTTGCCGATGTCTCAGATAACCACCTGTGCAGCCGTGTCTGCCTACCCCTTCCATTGGAATCCCTCCTATCTGAAGGACCTGAGAATCTTCATCAACCAAGGCCTTGAGTGTATGGTGGCAAGCAACCTTGAGACCACAGATGGCATGCACTATCTTGGACTGCAAGACTACGATAAGGGGTTCCATTTCAGGCTCTCAGTATGGGGCAGAAAGCAGGTAGTCAGGATGGTGACCCTGCCAAGATTCATCTAAGTTCTGGGCATGCGGTCCATTCTCGTACTTCTTTCACTGTTACGTTCAGTGGACAGGGCCATTAGATCCTTCATCTGGGGCCATTGCAGCCGCTGGTGGCCAGCAGCAGGCTGATGGCTCACCATTCATGTGGGGGGCTTGGTCTCCACTCAGTCAAGCACTGTGCCCTTGAGCTGCATTTGGTGCCCTTTGTCTAAATTCTCTCCTAGACTCCAGTTCCACTGATGTGGTTCATGATTGAGTGCATCATCCTGAAGTGCCCTCGGGGCATCCCCCCTCTATCAGTATGAGGCATCAGCCCCTGGCTCGACAAGCTTGATGCTCCAGGTGATGGATAAATTATGGTTGACAGCCCAGGGCCTCTTCTCAGTGTACGCTTGCTTGCATGAGTATGCACCCCTATGGGGCAATACCGACCTTTGTATTGGTGGCAAGGTGCTGGAGCATGTGGTGTGCTGTGGGAATCCACACCCTACACCATGTACCTGCCCAGGGCATCTTTAAAGCCTTTGCTGTGCTCCGAGGGGAGTATGGCCTTCTCCCTCAACATTCAAGGCATTACCTTCAGCTGAAACACTTCCTCGCCTGCTGCCTGAGCCCAATACCCTGGTCACGCCAACCTTCCCCAGTGGTCTCCTACCTCAGGATGTGGGGAAGCTTTCGAGGTGTGATGTCAGGCTTCTACAGTCTCCTGACGTCTCACCTGTATTAATTACCCCTGATGGAAAGTGTAGCCACCAAGTAGCAAACCCGCCTACAAATGAAGTATGAGCCAGAGGACTGGACAGGACTGCTGGAAGCACTAGACTGCAGGGCCAGTGAAGCATGGCTGAAATTTTGTCTTTTCAAATCACTGCATAAATGGCAATGGAAGCGGAAATAACTGCAGGCAGTGGGACTACTGAACCATGTTAACTGCACTGGTGATCTCTGAAACCTGGTCCACATCCTCTGTGATTGCCCCACTGTGCAACCCTTCTGGGGGTCTTTCGGTGCCATTCTGAGTGCTACTCTGCCAGTCTCTACCCCTGGTCTTGCCACATGACCTCGCAGATTCTCCTGCTCCATTTGGGGCTTACAAAAGGCAAAGAACTGCAACCCCCCCGTCCCCTCACGCATGAAGAACGGCGCATGGCCATTTATTAGACAGCCTTATACATATGTGCCATTTAAAACCTACAGGACAAAGCAGAGACCTTCCTCTTGATCTGGGCACCCTTTTTTCAGTGAAATGGGCGTTGAGAGCTCTGCATCGGATGAAGGGTATTTGACTCAATGGGGCTAATGTGGCTCTCCTGGTCTTAACCAGCCCCCGCGGACCGATTCTCCTTGGCCCCTTGCCCCACATCTGCAGCCCAGAATCACCTCTGGATCCTGTCACTCTCCCTCGTATTCCTTACCAACTCCCGGAGCCCTCCCTCCTTTGAAAAGTAGATTAAATGTGAAAGGACTACATCTACCACAGTACTATGAATCTTTACTGAAAGAGGCTCGTAGATCTGAAAAGCTCTAGGCAGCAACTTGTGCTTGTCATTGAAACGTGCCTCATGTCGGACGTGCAGCAATGAAAATAAATGGTTGTTGAGCAAGTACATCACAGCATGCAGCAGGCATGGAAGCGGCAGAGTAAAAGCCCAGGATTGTCGTGAGCTGCATTGAAATGCTTAAAAGAGTGTAGGGCAGACCCAGGGTCCATCATGAGCCACCGGAGAAGGGACAGTCGAGTAGATCTGGAGCCAGCATCTCACAAAGCATTGAGATGGATATTTTTGTTCAGGCCACTCTGATGTGTAAACGCAAAAGCAATTAAGTGATCATCCTAAGATCCTACTCACACTTGAATCTGGACTAAAAGTCATACAAATCCGTTTGTACTGAAAAGCATTACAGTAGTTCCTTCTTATATAATGTATGAGGTAAAGATTTGTATGTCTCATAATTGTGTGCACTGTTCAGTCCTTGTACTGAAACAGAGCTACTCCCTAGAACGTATAATTATACACACAGTTGGATATTTCATGACAGTGAGAGAGTGGTTCTGTTTTTCGTCTGGGGGTTCACCGAAAGATGAAAATTACTGAACGAGGCAGACCCAGAGCACTTTCTCTTCCAACAGGAAACAGTAGGTCTGACACACACCTGCACTGTCAAACCAATTCTATACAGCGTTTTCAGTGAAAGAAATACCAAAAGGCATTTATTTCTTGATACAATGCATGTGAGATATAAAGAATTGAATGCCTGATGAGTGAGTGAATTTTCCGTATATAAAATGCTCCCTCATGTATTGCAATGGTGCCATTTCCAAGGAGAAAAGATGATACACCAGCAGACAATGCCAGAAGGTGAGAGAGGTATACTCTTCACTGTCGAAGCAAGATAATGCGATTGACAAACTCGCAAAGCAACAGTTGAAAAGGCTACCCCAAACAAACCAGTGGCTGAAGGGGCTGACGCACAGTTGGCTCTCTGTATATGGAAAGAAATGAACCTTGCAGACAGTTATGATGTCAAGCCAGACCTAAAGCGTGATAAAACAACTGTTGCTTAGAAATCACTTTGGACTAATGTTAGAAAATAAATATAATTACTGAGCTTGAACCAGGCGCCTTACTCGTAACACTTACATCTAATTTCCTGATCCTGCCAGCATCTGTTATGTCTCGATAATAAAATAAAATCGACCAGATGTTTGACTGCATCCTTTGCTTTCTTAACAAAAACACGTGGGAACATGTTACGCGGTGGAAAACATATACTGGTTGGCCAGTATGATATACACCAGGTAAATGTGTAAAGCACTCTGATGTCTAAAATGATGGTTTGGGAAATATAAGACAAGAAAATAAATAAAGCTTTTTAAATGAGTAGTTGTTTATCAACTCTTCACTATTTTCTGACTACCACACTAACCCCAAAACCCTTAAGTAATCCATGAGAAATTGTTATTAAAGTGATCTTACCTCCTAAACAAAATGGAGCTCAAAGTGTCAATAGGTATAGAATTTCATAAGGAAAATCTATTTTCTTGATCATGAAGATATTTTTTTCGCTGCATAGCTCTGTAAGATTGTGTGTTTGGAAATTGGTAGTGCATTTGGTATGAGAGCGGAAAAAAAGGAGCGCGGCACATTTTCTGAGTATTGTTAATCCTGTGCTTATCAGGTGGGAGTCGTGAATTGCAAATTACTTCAAGGAGCCTGTCCAATGGAATAATTATATCAATGCATTCATTGACGGGGTCTGCTCAATAAGTAATTTCTCGTTCTCCTCCGCCTAGGTTTATCATGTGTAATGTTCTCCTTTGTGTCTGGTGCTTGTGATAAATTCCATCTACATTTGTCTGTTTGTCCATTTCTACTAGATTGTAAACGTATTCTAGATTGAGGTAGGGCGAACAGACTCCTGGCCATCTGCTTTGTAAAATTTTTTTTTTTTTGTTTCTTCATATTTTTTGTCTTTGGACCTTAGAGGTGAGGTATGTTAGCACATAGTTAATTACGTTTGTAAATTAGCCATATTTTTGTTACAGCAGGAGTCATTAAAGGTGCATTCTACCCTATCTCTCATTTATTAGCCATCACAGACCTTATTGTTGTCTAAGAGCTGCTTAATTGCAAACCCATGTTTCAGCAACAAAAATGTAAACACATGAGCACTGCATAATATCTGTCACACTCACCTGGTTCCAACAGCAGAGAAGACAAAGGAGCTGATGCTGGACCTCCATTCCTTCTTAGGAAGGCACAGGATCCAGGGATGGTACACCTAGATCCAGTCGGCTTCCAGAGTGGGAAGGGACAAAATAATAAATGAAAACTTATGTACAGGTTATGCTCAACGACGGTACTGCTCTGCCTAACATGATGCAGCACTTCTGGGACCTTCTGGGTATGCAAAGGCAGACGTTTATGGGACCAGCATCTCCTGTTTCTTTAAGACAAAATAAACTGGGAAGAAGAGGCAATTACCATCAATACGTCAGCAAGCCTCTATACAATTTAAAATGCACTTACATGTTTATTCATAAGCACAGTATAAGAGGAGAACAATCAGATTCTTGGATGATAATCTTCTGGGACTCTTGAGGAAAAACCTGAAATGCTGATGGGAGCCTATGACACTCCCAGGATAAACTCAGAACAGAGATTGGCATTACTGGCACTCCCAAGGTTTTACTTTGTACATGGATTGGAGTTGGGGACACTCCCAAGGCATACTAGAAACGAGGTTGCTCTCGATACATAGGTCGGAGCTTAAACAAACTGTCAAGTAATGCTAGAGACAAAGTCAAACTCAGAACTAGGTTACAATCAGTACATAGGCTACACTTGGAACAATGTTATATTTAGACCAAGGTTATACTCAGAACAAAGCTATACTCAGAACAAGGTTATACTCAGAAGAAAGGTTATATTTGGAGCAAGGTTACACTCAGAACAAGGTTACACTTGGAGTAAGGTTACACTCAGAACAAGGCTACATTCGGAAAAAAGGTTATGCATGGAACAAGGTTATACCCACAACAAGGTTATATTTTCCACAAGGTTAGAGTTACTAGACATTTCAAGGTTGTACTCGAAACATGGTTTGGAGTTGCTGACACTCCCAAGATTACACTAGGCATAAGGTTGGAGTTACTGACCCTCCCAGGGCATGCTAGAAACAAGGTTGTGCTTGGTACATAGGTTGAAGTTAAAAGGTTCATTCAGAATTCAGTCTTTTGTCTATGAGCCTCACAGTTCAAGTACCAAGAGTCAGAGAGAAAGTCTGGAGCAAGAACAAGCAAGGAGCGCTGAATGAAAATTATGGAGAAGGAACTGGAGCAATGTCTAGACTCTTGAAAATTTGGACTGACAGGCCTGCTGCTACTATAAAGGATTAGTAACATACTTAGCCTTATCTAATACTTTAACTGGAATCCAAAGATTGCAGAAACCTTGTTGCAAGAAGCTGAAGAGGAGGTGGAATCGTAGGTCATGTTGGGAGACACTGAAAGCATCGCAGGAGTCAGCACCACGAAATCATCAAGAAGGCCTGGAATACTAGAGCACTGGCAGTTTCCAGGCAACTCATGCCCTTGCCATGCACAGTTCTCTTATCAATAATGTTATTGCAAATGTTGCAAAGATATCAAAGATGCCATACAAGATCTCATCAATGACATAATATGTGGAGTAATTAGCTGTGCATGGCGAAGGGGCAAATTATAGTTACCTTAGGGCGCAAGTTATAATTACTTGAAAGAACTCTAACTATAGCATCTGAATTTCTATGGCTTTGTATGAGTAAATACAGAACCTAACTATAACATCCCTGTAACCTTTGTTTTTTTGATGAGTTTGTTTGTTTTTTAACATAAAGTAATTTTCATTACTTCATGTTATTCCAACCCCCGCCGTGCAGGACCTTCGACCATGCGTGGTTGGGGTTGGTCACAATGCCTGGCCATGCAGTTAGGCCTTGCAGACAAGCCCTTATAACCACCCAACCCCGCACCACACATGGCCTTTGGCCGTGTGCAGCACAGGTTGGCCACAAGACCTGTCTCTGTCAATGGATGTGCGAGTGGATGATTGAGCGGCTGAGTGGGTCTGAAAGGGTGTGTGTGAGTCTCTGAGTGGGTCTCAGTGTGTGTATGAGTGTCTGAGTGGGTGTGTGAGTAGGCGCCAGAGCTTCTAAGTACATGTATGAGTGAATGAATCAGTGTATGAATGAGTATCACATGCCATGATGCAAAATAATATTAAACCTATAATTTGCCCCTGAGACACACCTACATCACACCCCTGGGTTCAGGGTACCTTCAAACTGACCCACTATGCCACATTCAACTTGAATGTTCACCCCCAGAGACTATGGGGGTCATTACAACCCTGGCGGTCGGTGTTAAAGCGGCGGCCAAACCGCCAACAGGCTGGCGGTAAAAAAAATGCAATTCCGACCCTGGCGGAAACCGCCAACAGAGACCGCCACTTTAACACACCGCCCGCCACGGCAGACAAACAAACAGCGCGGCGTTCACCGCCAACAGACAGGCGGGAGACAATGTACCGCCCACCCTATCACAACCCACCAATCTGCCACCTTTTCCGGGCAATCTGGACAGCATGGAACCCGAACTACACATCCTACCAGCCATTGTCTTCCTGCTCCTCTACCAGGAGCACGAACGCCGGCGCAGAAGACAACGGTGAGTACTGCACCTACGACACAGGGGAGGGGGAGGCAAAAAATTACGGGGACACACATATGCAACACACCCACCTTCACCCTCAACCACTACAACACACACATCAATGCATAGCAACACATCACAGTTACACCCCCAAACCCCCCGGAAGAATGCAAAGGCAAAAGGAAATGATTATAAATATAGAATTATATTGTAAGACTGAGTATAAAATATATCACACATCTATAACTTTATATACATAAATTGTCCAGTCTGGGGAGGCAGCTTCACGAGATAACTCACGAGTTATTTGCTGCAATTGATTTGGCGGTTCACGAGAAGGCGCCTCTGGCGATCTTGTCTTTTGATGCGGCCAAGGCCTTTGACCGTGTTAATTGGTTGTTTCTAAAGGTGGTTCTGGAAAAAGCGGGCTTGGGAATCCCTTTTATCAGGGCAATAGGAGAACTGTATAGATGTCCTCTAGCGAGAATTCTGGTAAATGGCCATTTAACACAAGAATTTAGGATTTGGCGAGGTACGAGACAGGGATGCCCCCTATCTCCTTTGCTTTTTAATTTATACATTGAACCCTTGGCAACTTTACTCCGGTCTTCTAAAGAGATTATCCCATTTAGAACTGGGGGATGGGAAAAAAAACTGGCTTTATACGCAGATGATTTGATGATATATACGAGTGATGTTAGCTCTACTCTACCTAAGGTCACTGCTTTGATGGAACAATTTGGAAGACTTTCTGGGTACAGCATAAATGCAGAAAAGACAGAAATAATGTGTTGGAATTTGATGTATGCTTCCCCGTTAGTTAAACAAGAGATCAGATATTTGGGTATTCGGTTAACAGCTGCTTTTAACAAGGTAGCTAAATTGAACTTTGATATAGTATATAGGGAAACCAAAAAACTGTTAAAAGCGTGGGTTGCTCTTCCTCTTACGATAATTGGGAGATCTAATATTTTGAAGATGTGTATCCTTCCAAAATTTACTTTTTTGTTCAACACTATCCCATTAGAGTTTGAGAAGAGTTGGTTTAAAAAACTACAAGGGGAGTTATCCTCATTTGTATGGGCTTCCAAGGGAGTTAGGATTGCTTGGAAGAAGTTGAGTAGAAAAAGGGAATGGGGAGGTATTGCGTCTCCAGACCTTTTTAAGTACTATTTGGCTTTTCACCTAAAAAATATTAGAGTTTTATTGAATAAAAGGGCTGAGCACGATTCAGTCTGGGGAGCATTAACGGCTCACCTTGAAGAAGGAGCAGATCACTTTTTATATAAATTTGGACACCCCAGTTACTTCAAGAAAGTTCGCTTGAAACTCCCCAGACATGCATGTAAAGTTTGGATGCATTTTCGGAGGGCGTTAGAGATACCTTATTTTTGTAGCTCAGCTCCCATTTGGGATTCGCCTGGCACTCCGGAATGCCTCATAGACAAACTATCAACTCCTTTGAGAACAAGTGGGGTGGAAAGATGGGGCCAATTGATGGAAGGAGACGAAGTGTTAAGCTGGGGCGCATTCCAGGAAGGTACTGGCAGGACAGTTTCTAGATTTAAGTATCTTCAAATATCTAGTTGGGTAAAGTCTCGTCGAATTGGGGAAATAGGGAGGAGTATATGGGAAGGGAAGCTAAATCAGGGAGCTATCAACAAAGAGGTTGCATTGTGGTACCACGCTCTGTTAGAATCATCAGATGATAGCGCTTCCCTCCCCTTGTCGAAGTGGGGAGCAACTTTCCCAACTTTAGATGTTAAAACACTGTGGCAAAAGTCTTGTTCAATACTGTGGCTTACTACTAGTCCTGCAGGGCTGAAGAAAAATCATTTGTTCACACTCCATAGGGTTTACTGGACACCGGCCAAATTAACAGCTATTGGGAAATCTCAGAAAAATTGTCCAAGGTGCGGGGATGATAAGGCGGATGATATTCATATGTTTTGGCATTGCACTAAGTTGTTGAATTATTGGGGGGACATAGAGAGTATTTTTAAAGTAATTTTTAATGTAAACTTAGTTGTAAATCCAGCATTGGTGGTGTTTGGGGTGTGGGACCAGGATACAAATTATCAGAAACTGTCAGTTCAGCAAGAGCATTTGCTGTTCATATTAATTCTTCTAGCTAGGCGAGAAATTTGTCGTAAATGGATTGATCCTCTGCCTCCTCGGGTGTTGGATTGGCAGACAGCTGTAAATCGAATCTGTACATTGGAACAATGGGGCCCCTTGTCTAGAAAAGATAATTTTTGGTTATATTGGGAAAATGTGTATCAATAACATATTATTATTTTTTTTTTTGTGTCATATAAACTTCGTATACTTTAAAAAAAAAAAAAAAAAAAAAAAAATTATAATAATTTAAAGTCCAATGATTAAGATCTCCCCCTCGTTCTCTGGAGGTGCTGCTTTGGCTACGATTGAAAGTGATAACTTTTGATCAATGACTCCCGTACGAGAAAGTACAATCAGTAGATTAGAGGGGATGATCTACTGAGGTTTGGTGGCACGTTGTCGTTTGTTGTGTCATTGCCTTTTTTTACTTAATCAAAGCACGGGGGATGAATATGAGGACAAAAAAAAAAAAAAAAAATTGTCCAGTCTGATATGGCTATCAGCCATTGTTCGTGGGCCACTGGGCCAAAACACATGGGCAAAGCCCACACAGGATACCTGCCTCCAACGGAGAGAAAACTGCAGGGGCATCAGATAGGAAAACTACAGGCACCTCAGGGGGAAGGGGGGGCACCTCAGCCAGATGAGTCCACGACGCCAGATCCACAAGGGGCCTCCATGGCCACTGTGCCATCCTGGGGAGTGCAAAGCCACAGTCTCACAAGTCTCTACAGTGGGTGGGTTGCCCACTGTGCCATCCTGGGGAGTGCAAAGCCACAGTCTCTCAAGTCTCTACAGTGGGTGGGGTGCCCACTGTGCCATCCTTGGGAGTGCAAAGCCACAGTCTCTCAAGTCTCTACAGTGGGTGGCTTGCCCACTGCCATATCCTGGGGAGTGCAAAGCCACAGTCTCTCAAGTCTCTTCAGTGGGTGGGTTGCCCACTGTGCCATCCTGGGGAGTGCAAAGCCACAGTCTCTCAAGTGGATAACAGTCTCCACTGGTACTGTAGGGGGACTAGTGCCCAGAGTGCTTCGTGCAGCCCTGCCCGACACAGATGCGGGCCTGCCCCTTCCGCCAATGGGCCAGCGGTGCTTGAGATGAAGGGCCCAGTTCAGCGGTGCTTGAGACGGCGGTGCCCAGCGGAGCAGTGCTTGAGATGAAGGGCCCAGCGGAGCGGTGCTTGAGATGAAGGGCCCTGTTCAGCGGTGCTTGAGACGGCGGTGCCCTGTTCAGCGGTGCTTGAGATGAAAGGCCCAGTTCAGCGGTGCTTGAGACGGCGGTGCCCAGCGGAGCAGTGCTTGAGATGAAGGGCCCAGTTCAGCGGTGCTTGAGATGAAGGGCCCAGTTCAGCGATGCTTGAGACGGCGGTGCCCTGTTCAGCGGTGCTTGAGATGAAGGGCCCAGTTCAGCGGTTCCTGAGACGGCGGTGCCCTGTTCAGCGGTGCTTGAGATGAAGGGCCCAGTTCAGCGGTGCTTGAGATGAAGGGCCCAGTTCAGCGGTTCCTGAGACGGCGGTGCCCTGTTCAGCGGTGCTTGAGATGAAGGGCCCAGTTCAGCGGTGCTTGAGATGAAGGGCCCTGTTCAGCGGTGCTTGAGAGGCGGGGCCCTGTTCAGCGGTGCTTGAGACGGCGGTGCCCAGCGGAGCAGTGCTTGAGATGAAGGGCCCAGCGGAGCGGTGCTTGAGATGAAGGGCCCTGTTCAGCGGTGCTTGAGACGGCGGTGCCCTGTTCAGCGGTGCTTGAGATGAAGGGCCCAGTTCAGCAGTGCTTGAGATGGCGGTGCCCAGCGGAGAAGTGCTTGAGATGAAGGGCCCTGTTCAGCGGTGCTTGAGATGAAGGGCCCAGTTCAGCGGTTCCTGAGACGGCGGTGCCCTGTTCAGCGGTGCTTGAGATGAAGGGCCCAGTTCAGCAGTGCTTGAGATGAAGGGCCCTGTTCAGCGGTGCTTGAGACGGCGGTGTCCTGTTCAGCGGTGCTTGAGACGGCGGTGCCCAGTTCAGCGGTGCTTGAGACGGCTTGCCCAGCGGAGCAGTGCTTGTGATGAGTGTCCTGGTCAGCGGATCCGGCCCAGGCATGGATGTCACTCGCCACTTGACATGTTCTCGGCTTGTGGGTGTCCTCCTGCCCACCTGGGACGTAGTTTGCGGGCCCTCCTGGGCTGCAGTACCGGGCCTGTGTGTGTCCTCCTGCACACCTGGGATGGGGCTGGTGGGGCCCTCCTGGACAGCTGGCCTGCTGCCGGACTTGTCGGACGTGCTGCCCTTCCCACCCTTCCCTGCACGCTTGTGGCCCTTTCCCACCTTTGGCGGTGTGCCAGGTGGCACCTGACTTCCTGCCGGAGTCAATGTAGGGATTTTTGTCCCTTGGGTCTTTGGTCGCTCGCGCCGGGCACTGGCAATCTTAGGATGCTTTTCCGGTGGTGGGCTGGCCGTGCCTTGGCTCCTAGCTGAACTGGATGCCCTTGAGGGTGGGGGACTCCACAGTCCATGGACAACAGTCTTCACAGGTCCCGGTTTTGTGGTGGCTGAGGTGCTGATTGGAGTCTTATGAGATGGACGGGGTGGGGGAGTTGTAGGAAAGAGGTCAAGTTTGGAAAAGAAAAGCAATTTGGAAAGAGAGGGACGGGTAGGTGTAGTGGGTATGGGAGTGGAGGAAGAGGATGTGGTTGTAGGAGTGTGAAGTCTGGTGTCTTTGGGTGCAGGTGCTTGGGCTGGAGGCGGTTGTGAGGTGGATGGCTGTTGGGTGGGTGGCTGCCTGCGTTTGTGTAGTTTGGAGGAGGGGGTGACAGACACACTTGGAGAGGACACAGGGGACGTGTAAATGGTAGTGGGGGTGGTGACTGCACATGTGCGGAGTGTTCTGGTGGGTGTGCTGGTGATGGACGTAGTGGCTGAAGATGTTGTGCATGCAAGTGTGAATGGAGACGTCACAGGGAGGGAGGAGGGAGACGAGGAGGAGGGGGACACAGTGGAGGCAGTGGCTGTTGGTATGTCTGCATGTGGATGTTGCTTGTGTGAATGCTTGTGTGATGTGTGATGCTTATGTCAGGATGAGCTTCCCTTGGGTGTTGAGGTGTGTGCAGGCTGGTCTGTAGGTGTGTCTGGGATAGGCAGATGTACAGGGGATTGGGTCTGGGTGGAGGAAGTTGGAGGGGGGAGGCTAGAGACAGGGACAATTGCTGCCGTCAGTGCTGAGGCCAGAGCGTTGAACGATCGCTGATGGGCAGCCTGACCCGAATGAATGCCCTCCAGGTATGCATTACTCTGGTGCACCTCTCTTTGTACACCCTGGATGGCATTCAAAAGGGTAGACTGCCCAACAATGATGGTCCTTAGGAGGTCAATGACCTCCTCACTGAGGGCAGCAGGGGTGACAGGGGCAGGGCCTGAGGTGCCTGGGGCGAAGGAGATGCCCACATTCCTGGGTGAGTGGGCACGGGGCAAACGCTGAGGGGCTGCTGGGAGGGCGGTGCTGGTGCACTGGGTGGCGGCTGTACCTGTTGTTGCGGGGGCACGGATGTTGCCGCCACCACAAGGGAGATCCCTTCAGAGGACGAGTCGCTGTCACTGACATCAGCACGAGTACCCGCTGTGGAGCTCCCCCCGCCCTCCGTCTCACTGGTGAAATCCGAGTCAGTTGCATGGCCCGCCATGGCCATGTGAGATGCAGCTCCCTCGTGCTCCGATGCCACTTCTCCTCCGCCTGATGATGCTAATGCACACATGAACAGGAAGACCACAAAAAAGGGGGGAGGAGAAATAAAGACATGTTGAGTGCATGGATTACCGCTACCGTTGGCGGACAAGACAGACACAGAAGCCTCCTGCACTACGCCGCGCACTTGGGGTCCACTACGCAATCCGTGGGACATGGCCTACAAGCCTATGGACGACAACTGCACACATAGATGACACAGGGCCATGGATACCTGTACTTGGCACCCTACAGAGGTGGGGGGCGGGGGCACAGGGCCATGCCTTACGGAGGGGCCTAGCCTACAGAAATCGCCCTGGCCTAGGGATACCCACAGCCCTCCTCCCCCACCCAGACACCTCCACTGCGCGCAAAGTCAGCAGAATGTATTTGTACTCACCCCCTTGTGTCTGCTGTGATGTCCTCACGCGCCCATCCAAATCGGGGTAGGCCACCGCCAGGATCCGGGACATCAGGGGGGTCAAATGACGACTTGCACCCCTCCTACGTTGGGAGACCATCCCCAGCTGAGCCTCTGCCGTCTTTCTGCTCCAGCGTTGGATGTCCTCCCACCTCTTCCGGCAGTGGGTGCCCCGTCCGGACGTCCTTGGCGATGGCACGCCAAATCGCGACTTTCTGGTGGGCGCTGACCTATGTGACATGTACAGGGAGAGAAAAATTGTCATCACCTTCTGCATGCTCAATGTGGGTGGGGGATCCCCACCCTTGCCATGTGGCACATGCTCTCATCTGTCATTTGATGCATGCCTCAATCGCTCCCCTCCCCACCATCTTTCATCCACCCCACTCAACCCATGCATTGCTCACTAAGCATGGTCCCAGTGTCCTTACCTGTTGGTCTGGAGGACCGTAGAGTAGCGCATACTGGGGGAGGACCCCATCCACAAGTTTCTCCAACTCCTCCGCAGTGAAGGCAGGGGCCCTTTCCCCAGTCGCATGAGCCATTGTCTCTTCCAGACCGAGGTCACAGCAGCACTTGCAGTGTAGGTCCTCTCCTGTCGAAGATCAGGTATCGAGTGATTAAGCAGATAGAAAATGGCGGTCACGTCCGCGGCGGTGCGTACCGCGGCGGTGCGTACCGCGACCGCCGGCGCACATCGTCATTGGCTCCTGAAACCCATAGGGTTCAATGTTAACCAATGCGGCTTAGCGCCGCGGTCTTCGACCGCCTACCGCCGCGGTGTGCCACCCCAGCGCATTGACCTCACATCCCACTGTCGCACTTCACAGGTCAGGCAGCCGCCATTTCAAGGGCCCACATGGCCTAATTACCAACTGCGCCACACATACCTAGGCCATGCACCAACACTCATACAAGCCATTCAATGCATTGGGAATCGTGTTATGTGCAAGCTGTGGTTACGTACCTGTGGGTTGCTTGACTCTGTGCTCGCTGTTGTCCTTCATAGGCACTGTCCGCTGGGACATGCGAGGAGATGGAGGAATCTTTCCGTGTACAGACCGCTGGTGGACCTGTCGACAATGGAGGAACGACATGTCATACTGACATACAGGCTTGACCGAGCCACTATACAGGAACTGTGTGCCCAGCTGGAGCCAGACCTGATGTCACCCATCCGCCAACCCACAGGGATCCCCCCTCTAGTGCAGGTGCTGTCAGTACTCCATTTCTTAGCAAGTGGGTCATTTCAAACAACAGTGGCCATATCATCAGGGATGTCCCAGCCTATGTTTTCCAAGGTGTTGTCCAGAGTGTTGTCTGCCCTGCTGAAACACATGCAGAGCTACATCGTTTTCCCTGAGGTGGGGGATTTGCCTACAGTGAAGGGTGATTTCTATGCCCTTGGACATATCCCCAACATCATAGGTGCCATTGATGGGACACATGTTGCTTTGGTCCCCCCCAGCAGGAGTGAACAGGTGTACAGGAACCGGAAGAGTTATCATTCCATGAATGTACAGATGGTGTGTTTGGCTGACCAGTACATCTCCCATGTTAATGCCAAGTTCCCTGGGTCAGTTATTGACGCCTACATCCTGCGGAATAGCAGCATCCCGTATGTGATGGGTCAACTCCAGAGGCACCGGGTGTGGCTATTAGGGGACTCTGGTTACCCCAACCTGTCCTGGCTACTGACCCCAGTGAGGAATCCCAGGACAAGGGCAGAGGAACGGTACAATGAGGCCCATGGGCGGACTAGGAGGGTGATCGAGCGAACCTTTGGCCTCCTGAAGGCCAGGTTCAGGTGCCTCCATATGACAGGTGGATCCCTAATGTACTCACCAAAGAAGGTGTGCCAGATCATCGTGGCCTGCTGTATGCTTCACAACCTGGCTTTGCGCCGCCAGGTGCCTTTTCTGCAGGAGGATGGTCCAGATGGTGGAGTTGTAACAGCTGTGGAGCCTGTGGAGAGTGAAGAGGAGGAAGCCGAAGAGGACGACATAGAGAACAGGAACACAGTAATACAGCAGTATTTTCAGTGACACACAGGTAAGAGTAGACACCGGCATATTACATTTACTTAATGACTCCTACCTCTCTACTGTCTGACTTTTTCCCCCAGTGTATGGTAACTGTGTTGTGACTTTCCCTTCCGTTTTCAGAGATGTGGGCCCCACTGCGTGACATCTGCTTAGTTTCCCCATGGACTACAGCTGTGTGACAGCGGTTTGTTAGCATCACAATGTGAATGAAAATTTTGGCACGGTCATGTCTAATACATTTGTTCTAAATCACAACCAGACACCAGATTGTTTTGTACAATAAGTGTTTTTATTCAAGTGCTCTAAATTGGATGGGTGGTTGCAAATCGGTGAGGGGTGATGGTGGAGGATTATCCATGGCAGAGTCCAGACTATCAGTTTCACAGGTGCACTGTCCAAATGCCTGTGGGAAGTGGAGCAGGGGCAGTTTAAGGTTGGACAGGGTGACAATGTGGGACAGTGGGATGACAATCAGGGCGGTATCCTTTGCTGGCGGGGGTCTTGACATCTTACTCTGTCTTCTTCCTGGATCTCAGGGCCCGCTTGCGGGGTGGTTCTCCTTCTGCAGGGGGTGGGGTTCTGGTGGCCTGTTGGTCTTGTGTCGGGGCCTCCTGTCCACTAGCGCCGGCAGAGGTGGTAGGCAGTTCTTGGTGCATGCTAGTGTCAGGGGCCCTTTGAGGTGCCACAGTGTCCCGCAATGTCGTGACTACCTCATTCAGGGCCACTACGATGGTACCCATGGCGGAACTGATGTTTCTTAGTTCCTCCCTGAACCCCATATACTGTTGCTCCTGCAGAAGCTGGATCTCCTGAAACCTGGCCAGGACCGTCGCCATCGTCTCCTGGGAGCGGTGGTATGCTCCCATGATGGTGGAGAGGGCCTCGTGGAGAGTGGGTTCCCTGGGCCTGTCCCCCCCCTGTCGCACAGCAGCCCTCCCAGTTCCCCTGTTTCCCTGGGCCTCTGTCCCCTGGACTGTGTACTCACTACCACTGCCCCCAGGTCCCTGTTGTTGTTGGGGTGGTGGGTTAGCCTGGGTTCCCTGTAGTGGTGGACACACCGCTGATTGACGTGTCCTGGGGACAGAGGTATGGGCCCGCTGGGTGGGTGCTGTGCTGGTGTTCCCAAAGGGGGGAAGGTCTACTGTGGCCTGTGGCTGTGTGAGGGGAACCGACTGTCCTGAGGTCCCCGATGGACCGGGCTGGCCATCTAGATCCAGGGAGACAGAGCTGCTGTCCTCACTGTGGGCCTCTTCTGGGGGTGGAGTGGACAGTTGTGGACCCTCCTGCGCGGTGACGTGGCGTTCGGGTCCTGCAGAAGTATAAAAGTATGGTTATTGCTTCTGTGTGTGTCATAGCGTGCAATTGGTGGGTGCCCGTGTACCCCAGTGCTGGCATTCCTTTGTGGGGGCTGTTGTGACGGTGGTTGGGGGGGGTTGTATGTGTATGTGCAGTGGGCATGCTTAGGTGATGGGTGTCCATGCTTTGTGGACGCATGCAGGGCTAGGTGTTGGGATGGGTGGGTTGTGATGGTGAGACAGTTGCAAGGAGTAGGATGTGAGGGGGGTGAGGGTGAGGGTGGGGGTATGAGTTGGCATGCAGGTGGGGTGGGGGGAAGAAGTAGTTAAGATTTGCCTTACCAGAGTCCATTCCTCCGCCTACTCCAGCGAGGCCCTCAGGATGCAGGATGTTCAAGACTTGCTCCTCCCATGTTGTAAATTCTGGGGGAGCTGCACCGCGATGTTGTGCCTGGATACCATGGAACGCACCTTCCCCCGTAGGTCGTTCCACCTCTTCCTGATGTCGTCCAGATTTCTTGGGTGCTGTCAAACAGCATTGACCCTGTCCACTATTCTTTGCCATAGCTCCATCTTCCTGGCAATGGTGGTGTGCTGCACCTGTGCCCCGAACAGCTGTGGCTCTACTCGTACAATTTCCTCCACCATGACCCTGAGTTCATCCTCAGAGAACCTGGGGTGTCTTTGCGGTGCCATGGGGTGGTGTGGGTGATGTGTAGTGTGGATTGTGTGGTGCTAAGTGTGGTGATGTGTATTGTTGTGTTGTGTGAAGTGCGTGCAAATATTGCTGGGTGACAGTGAATTGGGCGTCTGGGTGCTCGGATGTCTTTTCTCGGTGCGTGTTCATGAATCTCTAGGAGTGGAGGTTTGTGGGTGATGTGGGTGTGTATTTTATATTTAATTGGGTGTGTGGGAGTGGTGTGTGTATGTGTCTCAGATGTGTGTTTTTTGAATTGTCCAATGTGGTTGTATTTTGTAAGTGTGTGTGTATTTTGAGCGTGTGTCGTGATAGTGTGGGCGTATTTCTGTTGGCGTGACGGTGGAGGTTTGATCATCGACAGTTTCTCGCTGCCCTTTGGTGTGGCGGACTTTTGTGGATGTCTGTATTTTGGCAGTTTGCCTGTTGTGGGTCGGAATGACCGTGGCGGTTTACCGCGGCCGCGGCGGTGTTATGGTGGTCTTCTGAACGGCGGTAGGCGCCTTTTACTGCAGAGGTTGGAATGACCACCTATGTTCCTTGAAATAAAATGGTGGTCGCAACTTTCTAGTCAGGTTAAAGTCATCCAATTACAACGCTTCTTTTCCCATGTGTATTCATTAAAATTTGCGAATGTATTAACAGCCAGAGATATACAAATGTATTTGCCATTTAAATATCTCCTAAACTACTGAATGGACACCAAAAACAAAAAGAATAATCTGCAGAGCGGCAGCTAGCTTTCTGCCAAATTTGGTGTAATTCCGTCTAGTGGTTCGACCGCTAGACGCGTTGACAGGTCCTATGGGAATGAACATGGGAAACGCAAAACATTTTTAGTCCCCTTTTTTGCAGTCCCAACTTGATGGATAACCCCGAAAGTTCTTGTGTGCAACAAAATAACCGGGTCACTTTTTTTATTTATTTTTTTACTTTGGTAAAGATTCGTCAAAAGGTGCAAAAGATGTCGGCAGGTGTAAAAACACTTTTTCTATGGAAACATGGTCCTAAATATAACTATCTACTGGTGATCACCTGTAGGTATATTTAGCTATATATACAGATATATATATATAGCTAGCTAGCTAGCTAGATAGATAGATCGAAATAGAAAAATATAGATAGATCTAGATGGAGATAAATGTAGATAGACACAGATGGATCTATATAGAGATATAAAAATAGATAGATACATATATATATATATATATATATATTCCAAAACAAAGAGTTGATAACTGCAGTACAGCACTCCAGGAGAAAAAATTACTCTTTTCTTTATTTGCGGTCAAAAAAGTCACCAACCATCACCACCGACGCGTTTTGACCTACTGGTCTTGTTCACAGTATCTCAGTCTCATTTCAATGTCTATTATTTATAATCTCTCTTCACTACTACCCATACTAATGCAATATGGGAAATGTGGTCTATTCAAAAACTAAAATTAAAAACAAAGGATATACAAAAATAGATTACCATGTGTACAAAAAACATCAGAATTCAAAGTATTAATCACATCCATCTCTAAATCAATCCAAACTGGAAAATCTTTGGTATAATATGAAATTGTCTCTCTAATTGCTATGGTCCTGCAGATTGATACAGCAGGACACTGTCGCACAGACTGCAAGTCGAAATCCAAATTTTGTCCGGTGCTATCACCAGTGAATAGGATGGATGCATTCAATGACCTGCTGATTGATGAACTTGACAAGATGAGAAAGATCAAAAATATCAAAAGTGAGAACGTTATTCTACAGGAATGTCAGGCACTTAAGGAACTCATGGGAAATAACAATTTGGAAATAAAAACAGCTGATAAGGGAGGTAACATAGTGATTATGGAGAAGCAACAGTACATGCAGGAGGCTTATCGGCAACTAAATGAGATTGCAATTGGAAAAGAATCCTATAAATAAATTGATCATAGAGCTTAACAAACAATTGGACTTATGGTATGAGGAGGGCCTGGGGGCGTGGCCTGCAGCCGATGGAGCCGCACGCTTAGAGCGGAGTTCCGCGACGGCAAACAGGGCCCGGCCAGCTTCACATCCCTGAACGGCACCCAAAACCGACACCAATCAGCAGCAACTTCGACGGAGAGCAGTTGGCCTGAAAAGAAACCCTCGCCGATACAAAATCATCAGAGAAACTAGCAAAAAACAACATTTTCCATCTGCGGCCCCCTGAGGTAAAATGGCGACCGCTATCGGGTGTTTCCCCAACAGGGACATGGCATAGTGACGAGTGGATAGAACATCCGCGACGGGGTTCGAGTGGCCCCCACTGATCGGGGAGGCCCCCAGACTTGAGCGAACCCCCAGTGTAACACAGGAGAAGCCGGTGAGTGGGGGAGTAGATGGGCGGGAGGAGCCTGGGTCCTCCGTCCAACCACAAGCTGAAACCTGTGCCCGATCACCCGGGGGGCTTTCATTGGACCGGGGGACTCCCAATAAGGGGTGAGACACTGGGGGGAGCGCGGAAGTCCCATTTACTGCTGCCGAATGAGGGCACCCCTCAGTAGGAGATACTCCAGGATCGGCCAGATTGAAGAGCGCCGCGCGGGGGAGACATGCTAACTGCGGGCTGGCACCTCTGAGCGAAATGGAGAATTGGGGGCAACTGGGACACTAAACCCCCCCCATCCGATTTGATCAACGAGGCCCCCACCCACAATTTCAAAACCAAGAGAGAAGAGGGATAAAGGACGAAGAACTTCCGCTTACCCCCCATATTTACACCCCGAGGGTGAATGAAGGTGAAACAGAGAAACTGGGGCACAGAGGCCCCCACAATAACAACCGAACGACCTCCTTTGCAGGAGAAGGTCCTCCTGCACTGACAGACCCCCTGCCAGACTTGGGGAGAGCAGGTGAACAAGAGAGCGAATGTAGATTCTCCATCAGAATTCATTGAAGAATAGAGGATAACACGGGGGCTCCCAATTACAAAAAAACCAATACAGGGAACACATGCAAACCACTGGAGAGACATTGACTGGGCAGGCTCCCCAGCTCAGAACCAAACAGACTAGGAAGCTCCATAATCAAGAGAGGAGTAGGGCCCTCACATCCCTCCAGCTTTGAACGGGACAAGCAATTGAAAGCACCCCTGACCCTGACTCCCTCCCCACTTTTACTTAGGACAACGGGGCCCCACCAACAACCTAATTGCTGAAGGTGTAAGAAAACAGAGAGCGGGGGGCCTCGGCTCCCCCCCAGTGCGCACCCTCCAGAGAAGAGCGACGGGCCCCTGAGACGCCGAGAGGACTCTCCGGATGAGCAACACGAGACGGAGGACCCTCCGTCGCTACAAGTGAAGCACCCTTTCATCTAATCAAGCAACTGTTTCAATCATGGGGAAACCCAAAAAACTAGAAGAACAGAACCAAGACGAGGCTACAATCGCAAAACCCCCCAACCACCCCACAAAGTCAACCCCCTCAGATGACCTGACACAACGGGAAACAACACTGGACACGGTCCTCCTAGCCATTAGAGAATCCTGCAAAGCACTGTAGGCAGAAAATAGACAATTTAGCAACGGACTTCACATTATTACGGGATGGCCACCGCAAACTAAAGGATAGATTGGGAACGAATGAAAAATCTCTCGAAATAGTGACTCTAACACAAAAGTCGACATCTACAAAGCTCGCAGAGCTCACCACCCGAATTAAAACCTTAGAAACCAGAGCGGAAGACACTGAAAATCGCGCACGCAGAAGTAACCTTAGACTGGTCGGAGTGCCAGAAAGATCAGAATCCTCAGCAGACAACATGGAATCCTTTCTGGAAAACTGGATCAAGACTACAGTGGCTGCGGAGGGCCACTCGTCTTTCTTTGCGATAGAGAGAGCCCATAGGGTACCCAACAGAATGCCGCCCCCAGGAACTAGACCGCCACCAATAGTAGCAAAATTGTTGCATTATAAAGACAGAGACTATGGGGCTCATTCTGAGCTCGTCGGGCGGCGGGCAGCGCCCGCCGGGCGGAAACCGCCGAAAGACCGCACAGCGGTCAATAGACCGCGGGGGTTATTTTGACTTTCCCGCTGGGCCGGTGGGCGATCGCCAGTGCAGGGGCCCCCAGTGGCCCCACGACACCTGTTCCCGCATCCTGTTCGTGGCGGGTTTTACCGCCAGGTACAGGATGGCGGGAAGGGGGTCGGAATCCCCATGGCGGCCCTGCAAGCAGCGCCGCCATGGAGGATTCTCTGGCCCAGGGGAAATCCGGCGGGAAACAGCCGGATCCCATTTCTGACCGCGGCTTTACCGCCGCGGTCAGAATGGGCACTGAAGCACCGCCAGCCTGTTGGCGGTGCTTCCGTTGCCCGTGGCCCTGGCGGTTTAGGACCGCCAGGGTCAGAATGAGGGCCTATATACTCTCACAATCATGACAACTTGGTGAAATCATGTGCAACAATCAATGGGTCATGATCTTCCCAGATTTCACCAGAGAAATGCAAGCACAAAGGGCCTCTTTTAACGAGTCTAAGAGTACACTACGCGAGAACGGCATAAAATATGCGATGCTCTTCCCAGCCAAGCTCAGAGTGGAATATGATGACAAAACACATTTCTTTCTATCGCCTCAGCTAGTGAGGGAATGGCTGGAATCTCTGAACATAACCAACCTGAACCTTCCTCCTAGAACCCCCCACAAACCTGGTAGGAAACGCAGCAGGTCCTCCAAACGGATCACGGAAGCAGCCCCCCCAAGGCACCAATCCCTTCAAGCGATGCGGAAGGCTGTAGACGTGGCAGCAGCGCTGAGCGGGGGAACCAGCTCGCGACCTTGAACTCCAGGCAGCTTCTCAGACCTCGGCTCGGACTGCGGGGGCTCCTCGATATCCTCCCGAGACACCATCATTAGTCTGCCCAAAATAACACCAGGAACTGCAGAGGAAATTATCTGACCCTTATCTGTGAAGACCTAACTTTCTGTGAGTACTAACACGAACTTAATTGACGCACACAGAATAATAAGTAGAGATCCCTTAAAACTAGCCGACAGAATAGCAACTTAAGTATATCCGACTGGGACCTAAACACAATGCAGCCGGTCCCCGGGAGCAGCTCGGAGCGGGGGCTCTCGGCCTTGGACACGCCACCCACCTATAGGACTCTAAATTAAGAATGTTAAAGGTTTGGACGGGGAAAGTTCTGGTCACCGGTCCTGGGGATTGGGAGTTGGGAATTCAGCTTGTTCACATAGTTATAGGGGTAAAAAACGCACTAGTCCTCAATGAAACAGACAATTCTCGACCTAGATCCTCATCAATTAAACACAATAGCAGACTCAACCATTGGTCCGCACCCACCAACAATCAACAATTAAAAAACCACAGACCATGACTACACAATACAAAATGATAACATGTAACGTTAGAGGTCTAAATAATATGTCCAAACAGTATAAAGTATACAACTGCCTTAAACGCAGAGGGATACATATAGCCCTATTGCAGGAAACACATCTACTAGAACAGGAAGTTGCAGCACTCAAGAAAAGATGGAGAGGCCAAATATTTGCCACTAATTACTCAGCATTTGCAAGGGGAGTACTAATGTGGGTCCAACCGGGGGTTCCACTCCAGGCACTACACACAACCATAGATAAAGAGGGGAGGTACGTTGTGGTCAAGGCAAGGCTGGATGGGAAGGAAGTGACAATTGGCGGCCTATACGCACTGAACTTAGATCCAAAAAATAATTTCAACAAACTATCGCGGGAACTAGGTCCGACCCTCACAGGCCCGAAAATACTTGGCGGGGACTTTAACTGCATAGCTAATATCAATTTAGATAGGTCACACCCACCCCTATTGCAATCACAAACTCCAAAAACTGCCAAATCTTTCACAGAATGGCAACAACACTGGCAATTGGGAGATTGCTGCAGACAGCTTAACCCGCACTGCAGAGATTACTCTTATTATTCGATAGCACATGACCTATACGTTAGGCTAGATACCTTCCTAATATCCCCTGAACTACAAAATGTCGTAGTAAAAGCCGAATACCTGAGCCTCACCATACCAGATCACAACCCCCTGTTGGTTTCTCTAGCGTGGAGTGGGGAGAGACCACTGATCCCCACTTGGCGCCTGAGAACAGATGCACTAGAAGACGAAGCATTAAAACACTTCCTACACAAAGGCATTGAGGAATTTTTCACACAAAACACAGGGACAACATCCTCCAGATCCCTCGAATGGTAAACCTTCAAAATAGTAACCAGGGGCAACTGTATCGGTGAGAGTATCGGAGTTCGAAAATCAATTGAAGCTGAATTAAAAAGTCTTGAAGACTCCCTCAGAGACATTGAGCGTAGGCACCCAACACACCCTGAATTGACCCCCTCTTGATTGAAACTAAAGCTAAAATAACCGAGGCAAACACTAGATTATCTTGCTTTGACTACAAGCAGTATTTAAACAAACAACACGCAGAAGGCGATAAGGCAGGCGCCCTATAAGCATGGCTTGCTAAACCCTCTAAACAACAAACTACCATAATTGAGATTGAGAAACACTCAGGTGGTAGAGCACATGGTCAACGGGAGATCAATACTTGTTTCTTCTAATACTACTCAACCCTCTATGCACCACCCATTGATACTATTCGTAACATTCAGATCTTGGAATTAGAAGCTCTCACCCTCCCTAAAATAGGAGCCGAGGAAAGTCTGTCCCTAGCTGCTCCTATATCAATTGCAGAAATTAAAATAGCAAAACAGGGCATGGCAAGAGGTAAGGTCCCGGGAGCAGACGGACTCCCAATGGAATTGTATCTACTATTTCAGGACATATTAGCTCCAAAACTCTGCACAATATACACAGAAGCATGGCACAACAATAGACTGCCTCAATCAACCAACGAGGCCATAATGATCCCTCCACTAAAACCCGATAAACCACCCACAGAAGTCCGCTCCTATCGCCCACTATCCATGTTAAACCTAGATTACAAAATATTAAGTCGAGTACTGGCAAACAGACTCCTACCTCCCATGACCTCACTGATTCACCAAGACCAGTCGGGATTTATTCCACAACACAGTACAGTGCAAAATATCAGACGCTTAGTCTCAATACTACATTCCATGCCCCCAACAATGCCTCAAGCAGCGATAATCTCAGTAGACATAGAAAAAGCCTTTGATAGCCTAAATTGGGACTACCTAGAACAGGTCGTGCTAAAACTTGGGTTAGGAGAAGGATTCACACGCTGGACAAAGCTACTTTACACCAATCCCACAGCGAGAGTTCGCACAGGCAGTACGATCTCCGACTCCTTCCTGAGTAGAGGGACCAGACAAGGCTGTCCATTGTCTCCCTTTTTGTTTGCTATGGCAGTAGAGCCCCTAGCCCAGACAGCAAGATCTAGAAAGTGCTTTGAGGGTATCCGAATCAACAGCTGGACACACTACATCGCCCTTTACGCAGACGACATGTTACTATTTCTCAAGAATCTTGATGCAGACTTACCAGGGGCAATAGATATGTTAGAAAATTATGGAAAAGCCTCTGGACTCCGAATCAACTGGAGAAAATCCTCAATTTTTCCATCAACCAGTGGCACTTCGGAACCCACAGATGCCAAATGTCTACACTGGTCCCCGAACACATTTAAATACTTGGGGGTCAACATATACCACAAAGTAGAAGACCTACTAGAGGGGAATATACAGAGAGCAATTAGGGGAATCAAAGCTAATATGCTCTTCTGGAGCACACTACCCCTAACAGTCTTTGGGAGAGTCGCCCTACTCAAAATGATAGCATTACCCAGGCTGCTATACTACTTCACCACTATCCCACTTACAATCCCGAAAAGAGTGTTCAAAAACATAGATTCCTTGATCACGAATTTTATATGGGGGCCGAATAGACACAGAATCGTGCTCCACAGTCTTCGCAGGCCCACCTCGGATGACCTGATAACACACAATATTACAAAATTAGGAGACTTATTCAGCAATGGAAAACTTTGCGCTTTCGCGGAACTGCATGAGCGGTTCAATCTCCCCTCTGGCTTGTTCCTTACCCACAATGCCTGAATCAAAACTATCCAAAAATTATGGGGCACAAAATCATGTGAACCAGCTATACATGAAGGCAGTAACCTCCTCTGTTCAATGGTGGGCCAGAAGGGGGTGGTCTGAGGAATATACAGATTCCTACAGAACAGCACGTGCTTACCAATGAATAAACTCAGATCCAAATGGAAGACTGATCTAGATACTATAATAGAGCAATGGTCTAGAATCACCTCCCACATTTATTCAGTATCCAGAAATGCAAGGTTCAAACTGATAAATCTATATATCTATCATAGAGCCTATTTAAACCCACAATTGATAACCAAACTCTACAACACAAACAACTCTAAGTGCCCCCGATGCGCTGAACTAGCAGCGGACCTAATGCACATGCTGTGGAACTGCCCGAAAATTAGTCCGTATTGGGCAGAAGTATTGAGGAAAATATCCTCTAGCACAGAAAGTTCACTCTCACCTACCCCAGTAGTAGCAATCCTGGGGGACTTCCCTCGCCCCTCAGCTCAAAAAATAGCCAACAGGTACATCGACCTGGAGCTGATACTAGCAAAGAGAGAAATAACCTCACATTGGAAGGACACAGGAGGTCCCCAAGTGGATAGATGGCAAGATGCACTAGAGAAATGGGATGAAGCTGAGAGCGCGGTGTTGCTAAAAGAAGCTCTACAGGGACAAAGGCCCAGAGGCAACGCCACACAATGGGACTCATTGCTGGAAAACCTAAAGACAATGGATGCTCCTATTGCAGAGGATAACGCCTCCGCCACTGACTCAGAATCCGAGCAGATAACCACAAATACCATATAAAAATACCATGGAACTCTGATTGGCCTCCTGATAGCAGAGAATTGTCATAATAAGATTATTAGATGATGTACTAAGTGCAAGTTGGGGGGAGGGGGGTTAGAACACACCATTGGGAACTAGTTTAGTAATTACATTTGTTAAATGCTGTAATCCTTTGATAAATGCAGTAAAAGATATTAAAAAAAAAAAGAAAAGAGGACGGCCTTATAAACAATGGTGAAAGAGCGTTCCTAGGAAATCAAAACCCCACCCTGCCGATGATATATTTTCTCACAAATATACATAAAAGTTTGGAAAACCCACCAGGACGTCCAATTATCTCTAGTTGTGGAGCACTGTAGGAAAATGTTTCAACCTACGTGGATTACGTTTTGGCACCATTAGTACAAAATCTAAGCTCTTATATCAAGGACACAGGTGATTTTGTGAGGATTCTTGCAGGTGTTGGATGGGAAGAGGGTTACAAATTAGTAACCATTGATGTGGTATACCTACATACATCCATTAACCATGAAATAGGATTGAAAGCAGTGCACTATTTTTTACAACAACATGACATGAATCAATTGAAACACTCACAAATGCAACTGAAAATGATAGATTTATGCCTGAACAACAATATATTTGTATTCAATCACCAAATATATGCTCAGATCCGCGGGACAGCGATGGGTGTATCCTTCTCACTTAGCCATGCTAACCTTACCATGGGTTGGTGGGAAAAACATGTAGCATGAGGAGAAAATAATGAAGAACTAGCGGAAAAAGCTGTAATCTGGTTAAGATATATAGACGACCTTCTCGCCGTTTTTTGCCGCCGTTCTTTTGCCGCCTTTTTCGCTGCTTTTTTCTTTTTCCCGCCTCCAGATTCCCCCGCCCGCCCGCCTCCCGCCTCCCAGCTGACCCCTCCTCCCCGGCTACCCTTAAATGGCGGCCGCTGCGAGGCAGAGGTAGCGACCACTGACCCTCGGGTAGGTCGCTCCCCTGCTCACGCAGCGCCACCAGTCCCTGACTGCCCTCCTCACCGTTCTCATCCTGTGAGTGTGTGCGAGTGTGCCCCCTCTTTACCCGTGTACCCCGAGTGCTTGTGCTGACTGACTGACCGGAATCCTCCTTTCTTCCCGTGTATCCCGTGCGTGTCCCCCTGAGTGCCGTGTGCCCCCTCCTGCCGTTCTTCCTCATTCTCAGCCCCTCCCTTTAGAGTTTTACCTGGCCTTCTCGCCGTTTTTTGCCGCCGTTCTTTTGCCGCCTTTTTCGCTGCTTTTTTCTTTTTCCCGCCTCCAGATTCCCCCGCCCGCCCGCCTCCCGCCTCCCAGCTGACCCCTCCTCCCCGGCTACCCTTAAATGGCGGCCGCTGCGAGGCAGAGGTAGCGACCACTGACCCTCGGGTAGGTCGCTCCCCTGCTCACGCAGCGCCACCAGTCCCTGACTGCCCTCCTCACCGTTCTCATCCTGTGAGTGTGTGCGAGTGTGCCCCCTCTTTACCCGTGTACCCGAGTGCTTGTGCTGACTGACTGACCGGAATCCTCCTTTCTTCCCGTGTATCCCGTGCGTGTCCCCCTGAGTGCCGTGTGCCCCCTCCTGCCGTTCTTCCTCATTCTCAGCCCCTCCCTTTAGAGTTTTACCTGGCCTTCTCGCCGTTTTTTGCCGCCGTTCTTTTGCCGCCTTTTTCGCTGCTTTTTTCTTTTTCCCGCCTCCAGATTCCCCCGCCCGCCCGCCTCCCGCCTCCCAGCTGACCCCTCCTCCCCGGCTACCCTTAAATGGCGGCCGCTGCGAGGCCGCGCAGCGGACGCGCGCAGCGGGCGCGCCGCTGGCGCGCCGAAGGTGCGCCTAAGGCAAGCCCGTCTGCGCCCGTCCGCGCCTGGACCGCGCCTAGCGCCACAACCCCTGGCCCCCGCGACCCCCACCTCCCCCGCCTGACCCACAACTCCGCCTTCCTCACTGCTCTCAACCCCGGCCGCACGCCGGCCTGCTGCCGCGCCACCCCGAAGCGTACCCACGGACCCTTCACCTGCCGCAACTGCCATTTCACCTGCCTACGAACTCACACTACACCCAACAGGAACGACTCGCCCAGAAACAACCTCAACTGCATCCTGGTCAACACCAGATCCGTCCACAGGCACGCCATCGAACTGTGGAACCTCATCGACTCTACAAACCCGGACATCGCCTTCCTCTCCGAGACCTGGATGAACCCCTCCTCGGCACCCGACATCGCCATAGCCATCCCCGACGGCTACAAAATCATCAGGAAAGACCGCACCAACCGCACGGAGGAGGCATCGCCATCGCCCACAAGAGCTCCATCCGCATCTCAACCTACACCGACAACTCACTGCCCGACGCCGAGCACCTCCACTTCTCAATCAACAGCGACCCCAAGACCACCCTCAGAGGCACCCTGATATACAGACCACCAGGACCACGCACAAAGTTCAGCGAAGACATCGCAGACTTCATCAGCCCACACGCACTCCTGTCCACCAACTACATCCTCCTAGGGGACCTCAACTTCCACCTGGAGAATCGCACCGACAACAACACCACCGCCTTATTGGACAACCTCGCCAACCTGGGACTGAAACAACTAGTCAACACCCCCACCTACTACGCCGGACACACGCTGGACCCCATCTTCTCCTCCAGCAAACACATCTCTTTCAGCCACACCACTGTACTCTCCTGGACAGACCACAGCTGTGTCCACTTCAGCTTCAAGAAAACCAACGTACACCACCACGCCCAACAACCACCAAGAAGACAGTGGAACCGAATCTCCTCGGAACAACTCATATCGACCCTCTCTCAGAACCCACCCACCAGCACTACAGACCCCAACGAAGCCGCCAACAATCTCACGAGCTGGATCTCAGACTGCGCCAACCTCCTGGCCCCCCTGAAGACCCAAGCAAACAGAAACAGCCACAAGAAAAATTCCTGGTTTACCCCCGACCTCAAGGACTCCAAAAAAGAATGCCGCACCCTCGAGAAGACTTGGCGCCTCAACCAGACCGACGAAAACATGTCTGCTCTCAAAAACGCCACCCGCAAACACCACCAACTCCTCCGCGCAGCACGAAAATCAGCCTTCCAGAACAGACTAGACAGCAACGCCCACAACAGCAAGGAACTATTTGGCATCGTCAAAGAGCTCTCCAACCCCGACGCCGAAAACAACTCCATCCCTCCCTCACAGGACCTCTGCGACTCCCTCGCAGCTTTCTTCCACCACAAGATCACCGACATCTACAACAGCTTCACCACAACCAACTCGAACCCTCCACCGGAACCCGCCACCGACAACACCACCATCCACACCTGGAACTCAACCTCCACTGAGGAAACCACCCGCGTCATGAACTCCATCCACTCAGGATCACCATCCGACCCCTGTCCGCACCACATCTTCAACAAAGCCGACAACATCATCGCACCCCACCTCCGAGACGTTATCAACACATCTTTTTCCACCGCCACCTTCCCGGAGAACTGGAAGCACGCTGAACTGAACGCCCTCCTAAAGAAACCAACAGCAGACCCCACCGAACTCAAAAACTTCCGGCCCATCTCGCTCCTACCGTTCCCCGCCAAAGTGATCGAGAAAATCGTCAACGCTCAACTCACCACCGCCCTGGAAACCAACGACTCACTTGACCCCTCACAGTTCGGCTTCAGAGCTAACCACAGCACCGAGACCGCCCTCATCGCAGCCACGGACGACATCAGATCCCTGACCGACAAAGGAGAAACCGTGGCCCTCATACTCCTGGACCTCTCTGCAGCATTCGACACGGTCTGCCACCGCACCCTGATACGTCGCCTAAGCAACGCCGGCATCAGAGGCAAGGCCCTGGAATGGATCACCTCCTTCCTCTCCGGAAGAACTCAGAGAGTCCGCCTCCCCCCCTTCAGATCCACGGCTACGGAGATCATCTGCGGCGTCCCCCAGGGATCCTCCCTCAGCCCCACCCTCTTCAACATCTACATGACCCCCCTGGCGAACATCGCACGCAAACACGGACTCAACCTCATATCCTACGCAGACGACACCCAGCTCATCCTATCCCTCACCAACGACCCCACCTCAGCAAGAACCAGACTACACGAAGGCATGAAGGAAGTAGCGAACTGGATGACAGACAGCCGGCTTAAACTGAATACAGAGAAAACGGAGGTCCTCATCCTCGGCCCTACACCTACCGCCTGGGACGACTCCTGGTGGCCTCCCGCCCTAGGCAGCACTCCCCAACCCACCGACCACGCACGCAACCTCGGTTTCATCCTGGACTCTTCCCTCTCCATGACCAGACAGGTCAACTCGGTGACCTCAGCATGCTTCAACACCCTCCGCATGCTCTGCAAGATCTTCCGCTGGATCCCCACCGACACCAGGAAGACCGTCACCCACGCCCTCGTCACCAGTCGCTTGGACTATGGGAACGCTCTGTACGCCGGCATCACCATCAAGCTACAGAGGAAACTTCAACGAATCCAGAACGCTGCTGCACGACTTATCCTGAACATACCCCGCCACAACCACATCTCCGGACACCTGAGGAAACTCCACTGGCTCCCAGTCAACAAGAGGATAACCTTCAGACTCCTCACCCACGCACACAAAGCCCTGCACAACCGCGGACCAGAACTCATCAACCACCGCATCTCTTCTACACTCCTCCTCGCACCCTACGCTCGACCGGACAAGCCCTGGCAGCCGTACCACGCATTCGCAAAGCCACTGCCGGAGGCAGGTCCTTCTCTTACCTAGCAGCGAAGACCTGGAACTCCCTTCCCAGCCACCTTCGCGCCATACAAGACCACCTTCACTTCAGACGGCAGCTCAAGACCTGGCTCTTCGAGCATTGACCCCCCCCCCCACAGCGCCTTGAGACCCTTACGGGTGAGTAGCGCGCTTTATAAATGTGACTGATTGATTGATTGAGACGATCTCTTTATCATCTGAAATGGCACAGAAAAAGAATTCATGCAATATTTTGAAAAACTCAATCAAAACGATATGGATCTACAATTTATGTACAATATGAGTGATAATTGTGTCCAATTTTTGGACGTGATGGTATATGTAGAGAACAATCGAATTGAGACAACCCCATTTCGGAAAGAAACATCCACTAACAGTATATTGCATGGAGACAGCTTCCATCCAATACCACTCAAAAGGAGCATACTGTAAGGGGAATTCATCAGGATGAAACAGAATTGCTCTACTGAGCAAGAAATTGAACTAAAGTTCATTGAAACCAGGCATAGGTTTCTTCAGAGGAAGTATAAAAACAAATATATTAGATCTGAAGAATTGAAAGCAAGAGCTCGGACAAGAGAAGAATTATTGAACAAACCTACGAAAATTAAACCACAGGAGGATTCAAACATAAAACTTATAATGACATACAGCAAGGAGAGGCATCTAATTTTGAAAATCTTAAAGAAATACTGGGATCTCATAAGAAAGGTCACAGATGTGGGCAAATTTGTGGGTGACAGACCAATGATAACTTATAAAAACGTCCCGTCTCTACAAGATTTGTTGGTGAATAATCATTTTCAGTTTAAAAAACAACGAAACTGGTTTGTAGTCCAAACAACTGGCTTTGTTTGTTGTGATAAATGCAAAGCATACCGCATAGGAATAAATATGAAGGAGTTTGTGGATTTTGATGGTAATAAGGTGAGAATCAACAAAAGAATTGCGTGCAATTCTACTTATGTGGTTTATATCATTCAATGCATCTGTGGATTATGCTTTGTGGGTAGTACAATCTGTCCCCTTAAAAAACGCATCCTAGAACATATCAGAGCTGTTCAAAATAAGGATCAAACTTATGCCATGGCCAAACACTTGATGACTCACGATAGAGCCATTGGACAGATATGAAATTCTTTGGAATTGCAAGTGTTGATAGTAACAAGAGAGGTGGAAACAGAGAGCTGAAACTGAGATGTTTGGAGTCATGTTTTATAATACAGCTAAGAACTAAGAGTCTGAGGGGTCTCAATGGGGATGAGGAATTACATTATCATCTATAAATTGAGGAGGAATAATATGCATAATAATGGCCATTATGTAGAGATATCAATGAATGTGATAGTCCACTGACCACTGACCACTGACCCTCGGGTAGGTGGCTCCCCTGCTCATGCAGCGCCTCCAGTCCCTGACTGCCTTCCTCTCCTGTGAGTGTGCTCCCCCCTTCTTGCCCGTGTACCCCGAGTGCTTGAGCTTGTGCTGGTGCTGACTGAAATCCCTTTTCTCTCCTTGTATCCCATGCGTGTGCCCCCGAGTGACTGAAATTCCCCTTTTCTCTCCTTGTATCCCGTGCGTGTGCCCCCGAGTGCCGTGCGCCGTCCTCCCCTTTCAGCCCCTCCTTTTTAGTAGATTGTAGTAGGCTCTTGTTCCCTTTTCGCCGTCTTGCCGCTTTTCCCGCCGCTCCTACCGCGCTTTTCCCGCCGTTTTTTGCCGCTCTTTTTTGCCGCTCTTTTTTGCCGCTTCCAGCTCCCCTGCCCGCCCACCTCCCGCCTCCCAGCTGACCCCGCCTCCCCACCTACCCCTTAAATGGCGGCAGCTGCGAGGCAGAGGTAGCGACCACTGACCCTCGGGTAGGTCGCTCCCCTGCTCACGCAGCGCCTCCAGTCCCTGACTGCCTTCCTCTCCTGTGAGTGTGCTCCCCCCTTCTTGCCTGTGTACCCCGAGTGCTTGAGCTTGTGCTGGTGCTGACTGAAATCCCTTTTCTCTCCTTGTATCCCATGCGTGTGCCCCCGAGTGACTGAAATTCCCCTTTTCTCTCCTTGTATCCCGTGCGTGTGCCCCCGAGTGCCGTGCGCCGTCCTCCCCTCTCAGCCCCTCCTTTTTAGTAGATTGTAGTAGGCTCTTGTTCCCTTTTCGCCGTCTTGCCGCTTTTCCCGCCGCTCCTACCGCGCTTTTCCCGCCGTTTTTTGCCACTCTTTTTTGCCGCTCTTTTTTGCCGCTTCCAGCTCCCCTGCCCGCCCACCTCCCGCCTCCCAGCTGACCCCGCCTCCCCACCTACCCCTTAAATGGCGGCCGCTGCGAGGCAGAGGTAGCGACCACTGACCCTCGGGTAGGTCGCTCCCCTGCTCACGCAGCGCCTCCAGTCCCTGACTGCCTTCCTCTCCTGTGAGTGTGCTCCCCCCTTCTTGCCCGTGTACCCCGAGTGCTTGAGCTTGTGCTGGTGCTGACTGAAATCCCTTTTCTCTCCTTGTATCCCATGCGTGTGCCCCCGAGTGACTGAAATTCCCCTTTTCTCTCCTTGTATCCCATGCGTGTGCCCCCGAGTGCCGTGCGCCGTCCTCCCCTCTCAGCCCCTCCTTTTTAGTAGATTGTAGTAGGCTCTTGTTCCCTTTTCGCCGTCTTGCCGCTTTTCCCGCCGCTCCTACCGCGCTTTTCCCGCCGTTTTTTGCCGCTCTTTTTTGCCGCTCTTTTTTGCCGCTTCCAGCTCCCCTGCCCGCCCACCTCCCGCCTCCCAGCTGACCCCGCCTCCCCACCTACCCCTTAAATGGCGGCCGCTGCGAGGCAGAGGTAGTGACCACTGACCCTCGGGTAGGTCGCTCCCCTGCTCACGCAGCGCCTCCAGTCCCTGACTGCCTTCCTCTCCTGTGAGTGTGCTCCCCCCTTCTTGCCCGTGTACCCTGAGTGCTTGAGCTTGTGCTGGTGCTGACTGAAATCCCTTTTCTCTCCTTGTATCCCATGCGTGTGCCCCCGAGTGACTGAAATTCCCCTTTTCTCTCCTTGTATCCCGTGCGTGTGCCCCCGAGTGCCGTGCGCCGTCCTCCCCTCTCAGCCCCTCCTTTTTAGTAGATTGTAGTAGGCTCTTGTTCCCTTTTCGCCGTCTTGCCGCTTTTCCCGCCGCTCCTACCGCGCGTTTCCCGCCGTTTTTTGCCGCTCTTTTTTGCCGCTCTTTTTTGCCGCTTCCAGCTCCCCTGCCCGCCCACCTCCCGCCTCCCAGCTGACCCCGCCTCCCCACCTACCCCTTAAATGGCGGCCGCTGCGAGGCAGAGGTAGCGACCACTGACCCTCGGGTAGGTCGCTCCCCTGCTCATGCAGCGCCTCCAGTCCCTGACTGCCTTCCTCTCCTGTGAGTGTGCTCCCCCCTTCTTGCCCGTGTACCCCGAGTGCTTGAGCTTGTGCTAGTGCTGACTGAAATCCCTTTTCTCTCCTTGTATCCCATGCGTGTGCCTCCGAGTGACTGAAATTCCCCTTTTCTCTCCTTGTATCCCGTGCGTGTGCCCCCGAGTGCCGTGCGCCGTCCTCCCCTCTCAGCCCCTCCTTTTTAGTAGATTGTAGTAGGCTCTTGTTCCCTTTTCGCCGTCTTGCCGCTTTTCCCGCCGCTCCTACCGCGCTTTTCCCGCCGTTTTTTGCCGCTCTTTTTTGCCGCTCTTTTTTGCCGCTTCCAGCTCCCCTGCCCGCCCACCTCCCGCCTCCCAGCTGACCCCGCCTCCCCACCTACCCCTTAAATGGCGGCCGCTGCGAGGCAGAGGTAGCGACCACTGACCCTCGGGTAGGTCGCTCCCCTGCTCACGCAGCGCCTCCAGTCCCTGACTGCCTTCCTCTCCTGTGAGTGTGCTCCCCCCTTCTTGCCCGTGTACCCCGAGTGCTTGAGCTTGTGCTGGTGCTGACTGAAATCCCTTTTCTCTCCTTGTATCCCATGCGTGTGCCCCCGAGTGACTGAAATTCCCCTTTTCTCTCCTTGTATCCCGTGCGTGTGCCCCCGAGTGCCGTGCGCCGTCCTCCCCTCTCAGCCCCTCCTTTTTAGTAGATTGTAGTAGGCTCTTGTTCCCTTTTCGCCGTCTTGCCGCTTTTCCCGCCGCTCCTACCGCGCTTTTCCTGCCGTTTTTTGCCGCTCTTTTTTGCCACTCTTTTTTGCCGCTTCCAGCTCCCCTGCCCGCCCACCTCCCGCCTCCCAGCTGACCCCGCCTCCCCACCTACCCCTTAAATGGCGGCCGCTGCGAGGCAGAGGTAGCGACCACTGACCCTCGGGTAGGTCGCTCCCCTGCTCACGCAGCGCCTCCAGTCCCTGACTGCCTTCCTCTCCTGTGAGTGTGCTCCCCCCTTCTTGCCCGTGTACCCCGAGTGCTTGAGCTTGTGCTGGTGCTGACTGAAATCCCTTTTCTCTCCTTGTATCCCATGCGTGTGCCCCCGAGTGACTGAAATTCCCCTTTTCTCTCCTTGTATCCCGTGCGTGTGCCCCCGAGTGCCGTGCGCCGTCCTCCCCTCTCAGCCCCTCCTTTTTAGTAGATTGTAGTAGGCTCTTGTTCCCTTTTCGCCGTCTTGCCGCTTTTCCCGCCGCTCCTACCGCGCTTTTCCCGCCGTTTTTTGCCGCTCTTTTTTGCCGCTTCCAGCTCCCCTGCCCGCCCACCTCCCGCCTCCCAGCTGACCCCGCCTCCCCACCTACCCCTTAAATGGCGGCCGCTGCGAGGCCGCGCAGCGGACGCGCGCAGCGGGCGCGCCGCTTGCGCGCCAAAGGCGCGCCTAAGGCAAGCCCGGCTGCGCCCGTCCGCGCCTGGACCGCGCCCAGCGCCCGAACCCCTGGCCCCCGCGCCCCCGCTTGACCTATGACTCCGCCACCCTCGCCAACCTCAACCCCGGCCGCGTGCCGGGCTGCTACCGCGCCACCCCCAAACGAACCCACGGACCCTTCACCTGCAGCAACTGCCGCTTCACCTGCCTACGGACCCACACCACCACCACCAAGAACGACGCCCCCGGAAGCAACCTCGAATGCATCCTGGTCAACACCCGCTCCGTCCACAGGCACGCCATCGAACTGTGGAACCTCATCAACTCAACGAACCCAGACATCGCCTTCCTCACCGAGACCTGGATGAGCCCCTCCTCGGCACCCGACATCGCCATAGCCATCCCCGACGGCTACAAAATCATCCGGAGAGACCGCTTCAACCGCACCGGAGGAGGCATCGCCATCGCACACAAAAGCTCCATCAGCATCTCGACCCACACCGACAACTCACTTCCCGACGCCGAACACCTCCACTTCGCGATCCACATCGACCCCAAGACAACCCTAAGAGGCACCCTCATGTACAGACCACCAGGACCCCGCACCAAGTTCAGCGAAGACATCGCAGACTTCGTCAACCCCCACGCACTCTCATCCACCGACTACATCCTCCTAGGAGACCTCAACTTTCACCTGGAGAACCACACCGACAACAACACCACCACCGTTCTAGACAACCTCGCCAACCTGGGACTGAAACAACTGGTCAACACCCCCACCCACTACGCCGGACACACGCTCGACCCCATCTTCTCCTCAAGCAAACACATCACCTTCAGCCACACCACCTAACTCACATGGTCGGACCACAGCTGCGTCCACTTCAGCTTCAAGAAAACCACCGTGCATCACCACACCCGGCAACCACCAAAAAGATACTGGAACCGAATCACCACAGAACAACTCGCAGCAACGCTCTCCCTGAACCAACCCACCAGCACCAGCAACCCCAACGAGGCCGCCAACAACCTCACCAACTGGATCCCCGACTGCGCCAACCTCCTGGCCCCTCTGAAGACCCAAACCAACACCAACAACCACAAGAAAAACTCCTGGTTCACCACCGAACTCAAAAACTCCAAGAAAGAATGCCGCCTCCGCGAGAAGACATGGCGCCTCAACCCGACAGAGGAAAACCTGACAGCTCTCAAGGACACCACCCGCCAACACCACCAACGCCTCCGCACCGCACGAAAAACAGCCTACCAGAACAGACTTGACAACAACGCCCACAACAGCAAGGAACTATTTGGCATCGTCAAAGAGCTCTCCAACCCGGACGCAGAAACCAACCCCATCCCTCCCTCACAGGACCTCTGCGACTCCCTCGCGACCTTCTTCCACCGTAAGAT
This sequence comes from Pleurodeles waltl, assembly GCF_031143425.1. Taxonomy (NCBI): domain Eukaryota; kingdom Metazoa; phylum Chordata; class Amphibia; order Caudata; family Salamandridae; genus Pleurodeles; species Pleurodeles waltl. Next base: position 838,934,057 of record NC_090437.1, read on the forward strand.
TGCCGACATCTACAACAGCTTCACGACCACCAACATGAACCCGCCCCCGGAAGCCGCAAACGACATCTCCACCATCCTCGCCTGGAACCCTACCACCACCGAGAAAACCACCCGCGTCATGAACTCGATCCACTCGGGATCACCCTCCGACCCCTGTCCTCACCACATTTACAACAAGGCCGACAACATCATCGCACCCCACCTCCGAGACGTCATCAACGCCTCCCTCACCACTGCTACCTTCCCTGAAAGCTGGAAACACACAGAACTCAACGCCCTCTTAAAGAAACCTACAGCAGACCCCACCGAACTCAAAAACTTCCGGCCTATCTCCCTCCTACCGTTCCCCGCCAAAGTGATTGAGAAAATCGTCAACGCTCAACTCACCGCCGCCCTGGAAACCTCCGACTCCCTCGACTCCACTCAGTTCGGATTCAGGGCCAACCACAGCACCGAAACCGCCCTCATCGCAGCCACGGATGACATCCGAGCCCTGACCGACAAGGGTGAAACCGTGGCCCTCATTCTCCAGGATCTCTCTGCAGCCTTCGACACGGTCTGCCACCGCACCCTGATAGACCGCCTTTGCAGCGCCGGCATCAGAGGCAAGGCCCTGGAATGGGTCATCTCCTTCCTCTCCGGAAGGACCCAGAGAGTCCGCCTCCCCCCCTTCAGATCCGCAGCCACGGAGATCATCTGCGGCGTACCCCAAGGATCCTACCTCAGCCCCACCCTATTCAACGTCTACATGACCCCCCTGGCAAACATCGCACGCAAACACGGACTCGACATCATATCCTACGCCGACGACACCCAGCTCATCTTATCCCTCACCAACAACCCCACATCAGCAAGGACCAGACTGCACGACGGCATGAAGGAAGTAGCGACCTGGATGACAGACAGCCGACTGAAACTGAACACAGATAAAACGGAGGTCCTCATCCTCGGCCCTACCCCCTCCGCATGGGACGACTCCTGGTGGCCCCCCGCCCTAGGCAGCACTCCCCAACCGACCAACCACGCACGCAACCTCGGCTTCATCCTGGACTCCTCCCTCTCGATGACCAGACAGGTCAACTCGGTGACCTCAGCGTGCTTCAACACCCTCCGCATGCTCCGCAAGATCTTCCGCTGGATCCCCATCGACACCAGGAAGACCGTCACCCACGCCCTCGTCACCAGCCGCCTGGACTACGGGAACACTCTGTACGCCGGCATCACCACCAAGCTGCAGAGGAAACTTCAACGGATCCAGAACGCCGCAGCACGACTCATCCTGGACATACCTCGCCACCACCACATCTCCGGACACCTGAGAAAACTCCATTGGCTCCCGGTCAACAAGAGGATCACCTTCAGACTCCTCACCCACGCACACAAAGCCCTCTACAACCTCGGACCCAAACTCATCAACTCCCGCGTCTCCTTCTACACCCCTCCGCGCACTCTGCGCTCCACCGGTCAGGCCTTGGCAGCCGTTCCCCGCATCCGCAAAACCACCGCCGGAGGAAAATCCTTCTCTTTTCTGGCAGCGAAGACCTGGAACTCCCTGCCCAGTCACCTTCGCGCCATACCCGAACACCTCCCCTTCAGAAGGCAGCTCAAGACCTGGCTCTTCGAGCACTGACCCCCTCCCCCCCAGCGCCTTGAGACCCTTATGGGTGAGTAGCGCGCTTTATAAATGTGATTGATTGATTGATTAGTGTACTTACAGTCATATATTAATGTGAAGTTTGTATACTAATAATAAGATGTATGTTGAAACGTAATAATATGCGACAAGTGGAAAGTAAGAAAAGATGAATGAACACCCTTAAGCAGGACCATAGCAATTAGAGAGATAATTTCATATTATACCAAAGATTTCCCAATTTGGATTGATTTAGATATAGATGTGATTAATACTTTGAATTCCGATGTTTTTTGCACACATGGTAATCTTTTTTTGTATATCTGTGGTGGGCGGAATCCTTTGTTTTTAATTTAATTTTTTGAATAGACTACATTTCCCATAATGCATTAGTGTGGGTATTAGTGAAGAGATTATAAATAATAGACATTGAAATGAGACTTAGATACTGTGAACAAGACAAGTAGGTTGAAACGCGTCGGTGGTGATGGTTGGTGACTTTTTTTTACTGCAAATAAAGAAAAGAGTAAATTCTTCTCCTGGAGTGCAGTGCTGTATTTGTTATCAACTGTTTGTTTTGGAATTATTAGGAGGAAAGGTCCATCCCTCAAAACTGCACCAGCATGAAATAGCGCGCCATAAGGAGGATCATTTTGTTTGTGCATATATATATATATATATATATATATATATATATACGGGCCCGTAGAATTTGTTCCGATGATGAATGCTTCAACACTGAAATTGCTACCATGATACAGAGATTTCTAGAAAGAGGTTACCCTCGGAATATCTTATATGATGCCCATTTGAGAGTATTAAATATGTCCAGAGAAAAATTGCTCTTTAAATCAGGAGGCACAGATGATAATTCTCAAGGTAATAGATCCCCTCCAAGGCTGTTTTTCGAATTCAATTCACAACATTCTGAATTGAATAACATCATACAAAAAAATTGCATGTTTTGCAACATGATTCCTACATTAAAGAGAGTGTAGGTTTGCATCCCCAGATTACATATTGCAAAACCCAGTCATTAGGTGATCATCTGAGAAGGAGTCTATTTTGTTCTAAAGCAAATCGATCGTGGTTATCTAAGAAAAGTCTGGGCTTCTGGAAATGTGTCCACTGTAAATCTTGTAAATATGCGCATAATACCCATTCAATTACAACATTTGAGGGCAGAGTCTGTGAAATAACTGATCGTATTACCTGCGATACTGAGTATGTTGTATATGTGATTGAATGTGGCTGTCTTAAAAATTATGTAGGCAGCACTATTCACAAATTAAAAGTGAGGTTTTTGCAACATCTCAGAGCAATCAAAAATCAGGATTGATCATATCCCTTAGCTAAGCACTTCTGGGATGTTCATGAAGGCAATTGCAGCTCTTTGACATTCTATGGGAGAAAAACCATTGTTGTTAACCCTCGGGTGGGAATAGAACTGCACTGTTAAGACAAACTGAATCGAAAATGATTTTATCATTAGGTTCTGAAAATCCGTGGGGACATAATTTGGATGCAGAACTTTATGTACATCTGTGAAAATCTGAACCTCTTGCAGTTTCGATTTATAAGCAATGAAATCCTTGCACACATTAAGTGACAATAGACATTATAAATTAGATTTTCTATTTATGACTGTGAATACTAGTACCGGACTATGAAACAGGTGTTTTTAATTTGCTTTTTTGCACACCTAGATTAATATTTTGTAAAATAATAGAAACAAACTTTAATTAGTATTTTGGGGTGATTGTTAGGCTGTCTGTTTTCTGTCCTAGTCTTTATATTGAATTGGTCCTTTTTTCTATACATAGGGACCTCCTGTTTGATCTATATGACCTATAGTACAATATGATTCTCTCTATTGGCGCATGATCAACATTGAGTAAGGTTATAGTTCCTTTTGGGAATTATTTGAATTATAGTCTATATATGAATTTGATATCACTGTTGAGATGAATTGGGACATTTAATTTTTGGCACCAATTTTGAGGTTATTTATATTTATTGATGAATATTATCATTTTTATATATATGTTGGAACTATTTATTCTATTTGTATAACATATATATTTATTTCATTGATGAATTGATTGATGTTTATATCATACTTTATACATCTATTTATATATAAATTATCCTCAGAAGTGATGCTGAAAATTATTTATAATATTTATTTTTATATTTATATCGTTCCCATGTATTGGAAGAATAGATGCTTAAAAGTGATTGTTTTTATAATGGGATGATATATGGGGTCATAGGAGATATATAACAGTGTGATGTTTGTGATCTTGATTCAAGTATATGGATGTTATCTGGTATCTTGGACTGAAGACTACTACATTATAATATGGCCGCCTCGTTTCACAACTCTTCAGCTATCTTGCTGAAATTAAAGAAGGACTAGAAGATTTAAATAGATGGGTTCAAAAATGTCTGCCAATGTCCAATTGAAGGCTTTTGCCAAAATGCGTCGACATTTGACCGGGACAGCGTGTTTCTGTTGTTCTTTTTGGGCACCAATTTGATTATTATTATATATGTATTTTTGAAGTGACCTTTTTTTAAGTTTATTTTTTTGTCTATATGAACTTTTCTAATAAATGGAGCTGACGATTTTTTATATGAATTATTTTTGAATTGTGCTCATTTTCTACCTTCCACGATCTCTTGGATATTGTGCAGCCTTTTGGTGCTAAAATATGTTGCACCGTTCTTCGAAAAATATATATAGATATATATATATAGATATATTTATATATTCAAATATCTGTATATATATATATATATATATATATATATATATATATATATAAATATAAATATATATATATATATATTTATATATATATTTATATATATATCTATATATCTATATACGTATATATATATAATAATTTAGATGATACACAGAGCTTTGAAACTTCTTTGAGTGAGGTATGCATTGTACAAACAAGTATAATAAACAAATAACAAATATCTGTTTTAAATAATAATGAAACCTTAGTAATAATCTTGGATTTAGAAAATATCTTACTCACCAAAAGAATAATCCAAGTACATTCTGACTTAATAAACCGAGCTACATACTCAGATTTGAGCTTTTGGAACAATCTGTGCCTCCTCCTCCTCCTCCATCTGCCATGGCCTATCAAAGTAAACCTTTTAATGGATGCCACTCTCAGTTCTGCCAGAGTGCTACTGTCCCTCCAGGACTATGGTAATTTCATTCTCTCCTTCAAAGCAGTGCTTAATTTGTGCTTATTGTTTACGGTGCTGAGCCCCAGTACTTATTTTTGAGAGCTGGCGCTCATTCTTCTACTTCAAGCATTTGCTGTGAGCAAAAGACACATATGGGAAAGACGGTTGAAGGGAAAAATGAAAAGCGTCACAAAGGGAGAAAGTATAAAGCTGCAAGAGTGAGCTGAAGGAGCAGGGAGTGGCTGTAAATGGAATGAAGAGGCCTGAGATGGCTTCAGGATCACGCCGCCTCAGTATTCCATGTTCACACATTTAATTGCAGCAGCCGCATGTTTAAGAGGAGGTCCTTGGGCACCAGCAGCTTTTCATTTACAAATTAAGCACTGCTTCAAAGCAAACACTTAAATTAAACTTGTTGTGGCTATCTAGCCTCATCATGCTGTTGAATGTTTCTCTAGCCTGTGGAAGTTAGTGAGATGTCCCAACAATGAACCACATATAGAAAATGTTGCTGCACACAATATTTCCACTTAATGACTGATAATCGCTTCCACACCAGACAAAAAGACTGCACCAATCCATTCAACTTCTTAATTTAAATAATCTGGTTGATGCTTCTTAGGTTACATTTGGTCGACCAGCTAGAGCAATAAAGGCTTCACCACCTTGTCAAAAAATGAATAACAAATACCTCCATCAATGCTCACGCACATATCTATAGCATGTTCTGTGATCCCTGCATGACAACGGTTCACTGAATGACACCGATGAATGAAATCAGAGATACATCTTTGAAAATTTATAATAGTTAATATAATGCAGAAATATATCAATCCTATTAAAGTCCATCTTGTTTAAAATACAAAGAAATATAAGAGGCTAAGATGGCAAAATGCTAAATGTGCTAAATGGATTATGTTGGATCTGGCCCTTGTGGCAGGTTCATCCCCTGACTTTTTGCCTAATTCCTCCTATTTTTCCTGACCTCTCGCTGTTGGCTCCAGGACTCTGAGCACTTTATTACTGCTGTCCAGTGCTAAAATGCAGGTGCTCTCCCATCTAAAGTTGTTATGATTGGCTTATACCTAATTGGCATATTTAATTTACTTATAAGTCCCTTGTACAGTGGTATCCCTATACCCAGGGCATGTAAATTAAATGCTACTAGTGGGCCTGCAGCGCTGCTTGCACCACCCACTGAAATAGCCTTTCAAACCTGCCTCAGGACTGCTAGCGCAGGACCTGTGTACGCAGTTTTTTTGTCATAGGGACCAGGCATCCATATTTAATTGCCAGGCCCAGAACTCCCCTTTTACTACATGTACGTCACCACTAAGGTAGGCCCTAGCTAGTCCTATAGGCCGGGTGCCATGTATGTAGAAGGCAGGAAATGTGCCAGGTTGCGTGGCCTGTCCTGGTAGTGACAAACAGCCTAACTTGGTGTTTCATTGCTGTGAGTGCTGCCTTCTTATAGGATTGCATTAGAAATGCCCTGCTTTATATGTAGGGGTATTGTCTGATTTATGATGGGTAGCGTAGGCATGTTTGGTATGGTTGTATTGATGGTAAGAAATGCTGCTTACTGGTGTAGGTGTAATTTTTATTATTGTTACAGAAATGGCACTTCTAGAAAGTGAGCATTTCCTTGTTTTGCAGCTTGACTCCAATCCACGTCTGGACAGAGTAAGAGTTGGGCTTTGTGCATACTTTTCAGACAGTCGGTACACAGGGAGGGTGGAGGTGTCACAGAGGTACATCTGCATACTGAATAGTCTTCCTGGGCTGAGAGAAGGGAGAGGCAGGTCACACCTGGATTTGTAAGGGCTGTGCTCTGGCCTTGCACAATAGGGTCGTTTACCCCCAACTGATGTTTGGAGCCTGTACTGGAGGAGAGAGGGGGCACTCCCAGAACCAGTTGTAATGGTTGGAACCTCCTCTCCCCTTCCTTTGTAACACACTGTAAAAACTGAGTATAAGTACAGGGGAGTTTTCCCCACAATTTGGAGACATTTTGGAACTGGCCACAGAATGCTGGAAGGACTCACCAGGAACCGCCATGGATTGCTGCTGCTGTGCTGATCTGTGACCTGCTTGGTCACTGTAAGGACCTGCCTGCATTCCCCTTATGCTGGCCTGCTGCTGGGCACTACCCCCTGTGCTCCTCTTTCATTAACTTTGTTCCCCAGGGGCAGGGTGCTGGGGCCCCTGACCCGTACACTTGCATAAAGCACGAGGAGTGCTTCATCTTATTATATAGCACCTGGAGGGTGCTTCGTTGTGCTTATTTTGAGTGCTTGGAGAGCGCACTGTGTAATTACCCCCAGCGCCTTGGGAGCGTTTTCCTCACTTATTTCTGGTGCTTTCCTAGCGTCCTGCTGCCGTGGGAATCACCGCCGCGACCCAGGCACTACAAATTTCAATTGCACCGAAGACGCGATGCATTTGGTGCCCCAAGGGCATGAGGAGAAGAAGGAGGAAAGGAGCGCAGTGGTAAGGTGCACCCGGGGGACTGGGGCTATGTAAGAAGTGCCCCCGGGGCACAAGCAGGCCACCATTCTTAGTGCCTGGTGCTCTTGCGGCTCAAAGAGGAAAAGTGCAGCCGAGGACCACGGCAACCCAGAGGATTGGGCCGGATTGAAAGTAGGAGCCGCCTCCAGTGCTGTGCAGGCAGCGGCCCCTGGAAGGTGCAACAGCACCCATTTGGCTGGCAGACTGGGAGGGGAACCTCATCAAGGGGTTCCCCAGCCGCTGAGCCTCTCTCCCTTTGCCTTCCCCCCTTGTTGGAAGGCCGGTTGAGGCCCAGGGGGGCCCAATAGAACACGGGCCCCAGGAGGGGCCTGATTTTTTATATCGTCACGAAGGGCGGGCGGAGTGGAAGCCTCACCAGAGGCTCCCCGCGCGGCCGGTCCCCTGGTTGGTTGGGCATAGTTGTGGCCCCCTCCTTGTGGAAGGGCCAGTAGAGGCCAGGGGTGCCCCCAGAGATCGCGGGCCCCAGGAGGGTCCTGTTATAAAGTCAGAGGGGGTGCTTGTCACCCCTCTCATCCCCCAAATCATCAAAGTGGCCCCCAGGGGAGTGCACGGAGTGCCAGGGGCCCCATTTGGACCTTCCTGACACTGGAGTGCTATTTTCCTCAAGGCAAACAGGTACTTTAAAAGGCATCCCCACTTCTTAGGTTCCTAATATAGACTTAATGGATTTACATGCTAACCTGTTTGCCTTATGATGTATTTCATATATGTATGCTAATGTTCCTTTTATGGGCATAACATGCTAATGTGTTTTTCTGACTTGACATACGTTTTACAATGTTCCTGCTGTGGGCGTTTGTGATTTTTCTATGACAAGTGCTTTTATTTATTAATGTGATTCCTGACTACTGCTTACGTTACAGAATACTAAGTAACCTGTGTGTTATATGTGACTACTGTTAGTTTTGCAGAGTGTTGGACCTGGCTTTTTTGACAGGGTCATCCCCAAACTTTTTGCCTCCTTCCTCCTATTTTTTCTGACCTGTTGTTGTTGGCTTTTGAACTCTGGGCACTTTACCACTGCTAACCAGTGCTAAAGTGCATATGCTCTCTGTGTAAATTGTACTGTTGATTGGTTTATCCATGATTGGCTATTTGATTTACTTGTAAGACCCTAGTAGAGTGCACTATATGTGCCTAGGGCCTGCAGATTAAATGCTACTAGTGGGCCTGCAGCACTGGTTGAGCCACCCACTTAAGTAGCCCTTCACCTTGTCTCAGGCCTGCCATTGCAACGCCTGTGTGTGCAGTTTTCACTGCAACTTCGACTTGGCATTTAAAAGTACTTGCCAAGCCTAAAACTCCCCTTTTTCTACATATAAGTTACCCCTAATGTGTGCCCTAGGTAACCCCTAGAGCAGGGTCCTGTGTGGGTAAAAGGCAGGACATGTACCTGTGTAGTTTATATGTCCTGGTAGTGTAAAACTCCTAAATTCGTTTTTACACTACTGTGAGGCCTGCTCCCTTCATAGGCTAACATTGGGGCTGCCCTCATACATTGTTGAAGTGGTAGCTGCTGATCTGAAAGGAGTAGGAAGGTCATATTTAGTATGGCCAGAATATTAATACAAAATCCTGCTGACTGGCGAAGTTGGATTTAATATTACTATTTTAGAAATGCCACTTTTAGAAAGTGAGCATTTCTCTCCACTTAAATCTTTCTGTGCCTTTCAATCTATGTCTGGCTAGGTTTAGTTGACAGCTCCTTGTGCATTCACTCAGACACACCCCAAACACAGGGTACTCAGCCTCACTTGCATACATCTGCATTTTGAATGGGTCTTCCTGGGCTGGGAGGGTGGAGGGCCTGCCCTCACACAAAGGACTGCCACACCCCCTACTGGGACCCTGGCAGACAGGATTGAACTGAAATGGGACCTGGAGCATTTCTTAGCCACTCTTTGAAGTCTCCCCCCACTTCAAAGGCACATTTTAGTATAAAATAGGGCCTCTGCCCTACCACCTCAGACACTTGTTGGAGAAGAAACCTGAACCAGAACCTGCATCCTGCCAAGAAGAACTGCCTGGCTGCTCAAAGGACTCACCTGTCTGCTTTCTACAAAGGACTGCTGCCTTGCTGTTGGCTTGCTGCCTTGCTGAACTCTTGTCAGGCTGAAAAAAGTGCTCTCTAAGGGCTTGGATAGAGCTTGCCTCCTGTTCCCTGAAGTCTCAGGACCAAAAATACTTCTCTTTTTCATTTGGACTCCTCGTGCGCTGAAAAATTCGACGCACAGCTTGCTCCGCGGTGAGAAATTCACTGCACGCTGATCCAGAAAGACGCCGCTCGATGCGACGCCTGCGGTGCGACCGTAACTTCGACGCACAGCCTCGCATGGACAACACCACCCAACTTCCAGAGAGGAAATCGACGCGACGTCTGCTGTGGGAAAGAAAATTCCACGCACAGCCTCCCGGAACGACGCGCAGCCGGATAACAAGCCGAGGAATCGACGCACAGACCCTGGGACATCTGGTAATCCCGCGATCCATAGAAGGAGACGGTCTGCGTGCCAGAAAATGACGCACGTCTTCCCCGAGTGAAAAATAACGACGCAAGTCCATGTGTGAAGGGGCGAAACCGACGCACACACCATTTTTCCTCCCGTAGAATGAAGCACGTCTCCCCGCATGAAAAATAACGACGCAAGTCTGTGTGTGAAGGGGCGTAACCGACGCACACACCATTTTTCCACGCATCTCCTCTTCTGCGGCCCTCTGCAGAGATTTTCCACTCCAGACCAGGTACTTTGTGCTTGAAAGAGACTTTGTTTGCTTTTTAAAGACTTAAGCCACTTTATATCACTTTTTATTGATATCTTTACAAATTCATATTGCATCTTTGATCGTTTTGACCTGCAAATACCCAGATAAATAAATAGTTTTCTAAACATTGTGTGGTGTATTTTTGTGGTGCTATATTTTGTTATTGTATGATTTATTGCACAAACGCTTTACACATTGCCTTCTAAGTTAAACCTGACTGCTCGTGCCAAGCTACCAGAGGGTGGGCACAGGATAATTTGGAATGTGTGTGACTTACCCTGACTAGAGTGAGGGTTCTTGCTTGGACAGAGGGTAACCTGACTGCCAACCAAAAACCCAATTTCTAACACAGAGTAACTTATGTGTAACATTCTGACAACTGCTAAGGTAGCAGGATATTACTGATATGTGGTGTTTGATCTAATAATTGTGTTGTGTACAATACAGTATATTTTCATATAACTGGGTGTTGTGTTTCCTTTGTGGTGGGGATATTGCATTATGTGTGTTGTGTGTGTTGTGCAAACGCTTTACACATTGCCTCTGGGATAGGCCTGACTGCTCGTGCCAAGCTACCAAGGGGGTGAGCAGGGGTTATCTTAGACGTGTAACTCCCTTGCCCTGAAGAGTGGGTGGGTTTTGCCTGGCTTAGGTGTATACCCTAGCCAAAAAGAAACCCCATTTTTAACAGATTACATAAGTGCAAAGTAGTGTAACATTACATCTTAGGATCAACAATGCAAATAGCCTTCACACCCTGACCACACAGCCCAATGAGAGCCCATACTGGATGACACAAATAAAGCTAAAACTTAAGCCACAAAAACTGAATTCCTTCTCTCTTCTCCATGTCATAAACCAAACTCGCCAACAAGGCTCTCAAGCATGTGGCCGTAAAATCTGATGGAGTTGGTATCAGGAGTTGCGAAAAGCTATGAGCTCCCAGAATCTCTGTTTTACAGATAATGGGAAATTGCAGAGCGCAGCACTAAGCACTGATTACTGTATGGTACAAAACATAGGGGGTGATTCTAAGCTTGGCGGGCTGCGGAAGCCGCCCGCCAAGCGGGAACCGCCAGAAGACCGTACCGCGGTCAAAAGACCGCGGCGGTCATTCTGGGTTTCCCACTGGGCTGGCGGGCGACCGCCGAAAGTCCGCCCGCCAGCCCAGCGGGAAACACCCTTCCCGAGGGTGCAGTTGCACCCGTCGCGAATTTCAGTGTCTGCAAAGCAGACACTGAAATTCTTTGTGGGGCCCTCTTACGGGGGCCCCACAGCACCCCACACCGCCATCCTGTTCCTGGCGGGCGAACCGCCAGGAACAGGATGGCGGTATGCGGTGTCAGAATCCCCATGGCGGCGCAGCAAGCTGCGCCGCCATGGCGGATTCCCATGGGCAGCGGAAAGTCGGCGGTACACCGCCGGCTTTCCGCTTCTGGCCGCGGCTGTACCGCCGCGGTCAGAATGCCCGGCGGTGCACCGCCAGCCTGTTGGCGGTGCTACCGCCAACCTCCGCCAGGGTCAGAATGACCCCCTTAGTCCTTTAATTCTTGTTACTCCCCTAGCCCATATATATGAGGACCTTTGATAATTGTAATTCAGAGGCAGCAAAATAACAGGACGTTTCTTGGAGCTCTTGTAATCTAGGCCCAAATTGTTGGATTTTGCGCTCGAGTCTACACTTCAGCTAGAATGGCATGGCAAGACAGTCAACAAGAACACTGGGAATTAAGTACAATTATTAGATAACATCTGTCCATTCCTCCATAAGGCATGCCTAAAACTAGCAATACATTCTTAGATTACCTGCTGTATACAGGATGAACACATCCTACTATTTGATCTGCCAAACATTTGCCTCATGTATCTTGAATCCGTGTTATTCGCAGTTGCCTGGCTTTCCTTTGGCATCAGGAAGCTAGACTCACATCTTCTATTCTTGATCAGATGGATTCCTCTTGAACCATGAAGCACCTACAAAAACCCACAAGGAGCTGTAATTGAGCACCCAAAATATCTACACTGGAAGCTGAAAATCTTTGCAGAAATTGAAATAATTTCAGGGGGAGACAAAGCAAATCTACCAACTCACAAAAAAATGTCACACAATATCGTCTCATCTCTCTACAAAGGGTTACCTGGTGAAGAGCAGATATCACAGTGAGCACCAGATGAGCAGGAAACCCCTACTCAAAGCAGATTTCCAGCTCGTGGGCGGAGGCTCTGCACTTTTGAAATTTTTTAAGGACTTCAGAACCTCCCGCGGGCACAAACCCAAGGCGATTTTGGAAGCTTGTTATGCTATTGGTGAGGGTAGGAAGGAGCCACACCCTCTCTAGACCCCAATCCCTCCATTGTCTCCCCCATAGCAGATAGCTTGTAAGCCCCACCCCATCTACATGTCACACGGTCTTTGATGTAGCAGGCCTACAAAAAGCATCTGATCCTTCACATGCAGTGCCTCCAAAATATTGAATCCCCTAATAGGTCATATCAACTTTCCAAAAAATTCTCAATGATCATCTACTCAGAGGTCCCACGATTCACAGATCTCTGATCGTTTACATTGTCTACACGGTACTTTTCTCATTTATTACTTTTTAACAGATCCCCTTTACTTTCCTCTCCCTTATCAATCATAACAAGGCACCTCACACTTTATCTCATTGCTCTTATCACAGAATATAATGACGAGCCTACATCCACCTTATATGTAGGCTGGTATTGATTGCGTTCTAGTTGTTATCGCTGAAACGAGTCAAAGAGTAAAACAGAGCTTTATCACACCTATTCCTGGTGGTTTAGTTTGCTTATATAAAATGTAATAAACTGAAAAACCTCCTGTATTGAAAATGATCACAGAAGTTTATTCTGGCAGACTACTCGGGTACTGCAGTTTGTAACAGCTCTGAGTACAAGGAATTTGAATGTGTTTATGTTTTTAGGTCTCGTGAAAGCGAAGACTTTTTGTTTCTCAAATGTTATATGTGAAGTTCTTATTTATAGGGGCTTTCAGCCAGTCCCCTTCTCCTATTGGTCTGTTTTTTGCATCATAAATATTTCTTCAGTACACTACAGCATAGGATGTGAGGCAAATGGTCAGCCCACTTCAGTCGTTGGCTAACTTTAGTGCATACTGCTCTTTCACGCTCATACAGAACCACGCATTGCATAGTTCCCTTCAGTACCTGGGTCTATTATGTCAATATGTGTTTTTTTGGACCAAACATATATTTTTGCTGTTAGTCAATATTTTTTTATATTGTCAAGGACCCAGCAGCTCCCCCAGCAATAACGTTTTATAAACATTTTGAAAATGTAAAACAAGCACTGGGAAAGCCAAGAGCCTGACAGCAAACTAGGCCTTTTGGGTTTGCCAATGCTTATTTTTGGTAGACTATATACAATGTATGTGAATTGAATTTGTAGACATGTGGTTGTCATCGCTGGGATGAAAATCTACATGAAATAAGAATTGTATACATTTAAAAAGAGCATTGCCATTTTGTAGATTTTGTTAATCGTGTGTGTGTCCTTTAGCAGGCAGGGGCTCTTTTGTAGTTCATTTCAGTACAACGATATGAAACCTACTTGCGTTTGAGATGGATGTTACCGCAAAAAAGACTTTATATCAAGTAGTTTTTTACTGGTGCCCATGAATAATAGTTGCTATGCAACCACTAATGAAATCTCTGAAAAGTGGAGTCTTTCCCGCATGCCATACGTGCATCCATTTTTAATGTGTCTGTGCAATGAGCCCAACGAGGCTGCATGGTGTGTGAAGGAGAACAGCTCTTGAGCGGCGTGAACAATCAGGCAAAACTAAGATGCTATCTCATCAACTGAGTGACTGAAACATGCCATTAAGAAAACGTAAGACGACACTGGTGGATGCAATAGTTTAGATTGCTGCAGATATCGACGTTTGTACATATAGAATAAAAATGTACTCCTCATGGACATTAATTGAAACAAAGCGTTGCCAAACCAAACTTGCTGTTCCTCTAGTGGCAATACAAATGAATTCCTCCATGTCCTTCTGAAGGAAATAAAATAATTTTAAAGTAGGCCGATGACCTCTTACTACAAAAATGAAACCCACTGAAGCACGCTTTATTATTGCATGTATCCTGTTGTGCCCTTCGCCTAAACCGTGGAGACCGTCCTAAAATGTGAAGACCCCATTCTGCTTAATTTTTTGGATTCAGTTGGTTCTTTAATACCCTGTAGTGCACATGGCAAATTATTTAGGGCCTGATTATAACTTTGGTGGTCTGACCGTCAGATCGCCAAAGCCGCGGAGGTGAGGCTGTCGCCAAGCCAGCGGCCTCACCCAATTGCATTACGATGTTTCCACCAGGCAGACAGGCGAAACTTCATATTACAAAATTTCTGCCAATCAGCCCGGTGGAAACAGTCTTGCGGCATTGGCCTCGGCTCCCTTAGGGAGTCAAGGCCCATGTGTCACACACCAGCACTTTCGAAATGTGCACTGTCTACATTCTAACTTACTGCATAGCAGAAAGAGAATGTTCCGAGAGTGCTGGCAGGGAGGCCCCTGCATTGCCCACGACATGGTTGTCAGCATTGCAGGGGTCCCCCTGTGGCCCCAAGCACGGGCTTTCCACCAGCCTTTTCAATGCAATGCAACCGCCTTGGCAAGGAAAATGAAGTCATGATCAGCATTTAGGAGGATAAATATAATAGTATTGTATTACAATGTAGCTGAAGAAGTACAATGTAAAATCCAGCTTATTCTTTTATTATGTGAGACTAGCATTTGCTCTGCAGGATGTGCCTTAAAGCCCTTCTCCTGTGCTATGAAAACAGGCGTGATGTCACACTGGGTGCTACTTATGTATGGGGGCATTAGGCACCGTAATACCACCAGAGGTCTTGTTACATGCCTACCATTGTTGAGCAGCGGTTCAACTCATATTGTAGGCATTCCCACCACTGTATGAAGCACCTCCTCTTCAAGTCTCCAAGATTGTATACTCCTTTATTTCATAAAGGTGGGCTATGGAGCCTTGCAAAGGTGGGGCTGTGCCACCTCTATGCAGACAGTGTGGTTCACCACTTCTGGATACAGAGCTTGTGCCACTTACCATCTGGATGCTGCTCTGATTGACACTTTCTAGTCTATATCATGTTTGTGGGGCTTTCAGCAGTCAAGCTGGAACAGAATGCGTTAAGGATTATGTTGCATTGTGGTACACAGTATGCCAGATTCACTAAAATCTTCACAGACACCTCGGGAAAAGTGGTTGAGGACCTTCTTCAGTGTTTGTTTAATCCAGGTCCTGTATCTTACCTCTAGATTACATACATAAAAATGAAGTAGGTGCAATGAATTACCAAGTTCAGCATGCACATTATAAGAATACCACCCAACATATTTACATGTCTCCACTGCTGAGAACCTCCTCCTTTCTCTGTCTTTTAAGTTGTACAACCAAAACAAAGTTGGACTGTAGCTTTCAAAATCTTGTCATCTTGTGCCCTATGTCCTGAGTTATTCAGTTTGTGAACCCCCTCCTAACATATGCTAACTATAGATGTGATTTCCTCTTGTTTTGGGTGTCATGACTATTTGAATTTGAAGCATGGAGGTTAGTTCTGGTGCACCTTTAACAACTGCGTACTACTTAAGGTCATTGTTCCTGTTCCTGTTTTTGACAGATCCAGTATAATCTTAACATGCTCCTGCCTTTTTTTTTTTAACTAGGGCGCATCAATCCTATGTGTACTATTTATCTTGCTATCTAACTTACTGTAATTTAGTTAATTGGATTCCGAGACCTTTGTCACAATGCACTAGCAGTGGGCAGTTTTACAAATATTTCGTGTGGTTACTTGGATACACACCTGCGCTGTCAAAACACCACTGTGTGTTTGTCCATGTGCACCGATGATCTGTAATTGTAATTTATGTTCTCTTATGATTAGTCTACTTCTGTAATGTTAATGAATACTTTAAAATGTTAATATTTATGGATTGCTTTTCTGTGTACATGATGCATTTGCATTATGGAACGAATGGTGGTTCAGGAGTTCTAAAAACCCATATAAATAAATCTAAAAGGAACCACTGCATAGGTCCATGAAAAACACTATTTGGGGATAAACCAAATACATAACATCCTGTTTTGTTTTATGGTTGGGAACAATCATTTAGTTAATCCTTAATTAGAGATGTTCTTTGTCCTGAGACCACTGAACGAAACAAAGTAGTGTCTGTTTAGTTTAGGTTCAACAAAGTGGAGGAGGCAGCATGGGGTGCCATTATAAATTGAACCAATTTACAATTCAATGCTATGCTATGTTATGTTATGCAGATTTGTAGAGCGTACTATCACCCGAGGGGGTAACCATAGAGTAGGCCTCATGGGACTACTAGAAAAGCCAGGTCTTTGATTTCTGGTGGAATTCAAGAAGTGAAAAGAAGGCTCCTATGTGTAGCTGCAGGTCCCATGCTTTAGGAGCGATGTAGGAGAAGGCTTGATCACCAGATCTGTATTTTGAATGCCTGAGATGTTTGCAAGTAGGAGTCCAGCCACGTAAAGGTATCTGACGATTTGTGAAAGCAGATACAATTGTTGTGGTATGCTGGACCAGTGTTATGTAGTGCCTTAACAGTATGGGTGAGCAGTCTGAATTGTGCTTCTTTGTATCTGGGGAGCCAGTGAAGCTCCTACAGGTGTGGTGTGATGTGATGCAAGTGTGGCATGGGAGGTTGAGAGTAATTCTGTTTGGGGAGTTCTCAGTGCTCTGCAGCCTACTGGTGAGTTTTGTGTTGATTCTGGAATGGTCACTGTTCCCATAGTTCAGCTTGCTATTACAAGGGCAAGAATGATGGTTTTTCAGGTGCTGATTGAGAGCCAAATCAAAACATTTTGTAACATCTTTAGGGTCTAGAAGCATTAGGCAGTGATGGCATTGACTTGAGTGGTCATGTAGAATTGGCTGTTGATGATAATCCTTAGTTTCATAGTGTGGGTAGAGGGGCTGGGTGTAGGTCTTAGCTCTGTTGACCACCAGGTAGCTTCCCACAGTGAAGTGCTCTTGCTGAAGATCATGAGTTTGGCCTTACTGGTGTTCATCTTCCGAAAGATGGTCTTCATCCAATGTGCTTTTTCAATCAGGCAGGGACTGAACTTGACCTGTCCTTGACCATGAGGGAAAGAATGAATTGAGTGTCATCTGCATAAGAGAGGACATTGATAAGAAGAGGGGATGATTGTGTCTGGAGGGATCATGTAAGCACTGAAGAGGGTCGAGCTCAGGAGGGATCCATGTGGAACTTGCACATGCCCAAAATGTACGATGCCAGACTGACGGACTGGGTCCTTCCAGTCAGGAAGGAGCAGATCCATCAGAGTGTGTCCTTGGATTCCGATATATTGAAGGGGTTGGATGAAGATGGGGTGGAAGACCATGTCAAAAGCTGTGGAGAGGTCCAGGACGATGAGGGTTGCCATGACTCCTCCATCCAGAGTCATGCAAATGTCATCTGTGGCAGCAATGAGAGCAGCTTCTGTCTCGTGGTTGGGTCTAAGTTAAGTGAGTGGGTGAGTGGTGGTGAGGAGTTGATGGTCATTAAGGTATTTGGTGAGGTGTCTGTTGATGACGTCCTCTAAGATCTTGGCAGGGAATGATAGCAGAAAGATTGGTCTGTAGTTGGCAAGCGTTGAATGATCCACGGATGATTTTGTCAACAATAGAACAAAGCTGCATGTTTCCAGGTATCTGGGAAGGTCACGAAAGAGGTGGAGGCATCAGAATGGGAGTAAGCATGATGCTGAAGGGTTGCAGTCCTCTTGAGTAGGCTTGGTGAAGGCAGGGGTCCAGTGGGGTCCCTGAGTGGATGTTTTTTATGATGGCAGCAGTTTTTTGTGGAGTGATGATGGGCCATGTAGTGGATAAGAGCTGGAGGTGTTTTGTGAGGTCTGTTGGGTAAGGTTGTGGGTTGAAGTTGATGACTGAAGATGGTGATGAATTTGATGCTGAAGAATTGAGAGGGGTGGTAAAGATTTCTTTACTTCTGATGGTGCTTGCATGAATGTGATCCATAAGAATTGTGCATTTGGTGGTAGAATCTAGGGACATATTTGAATGTGCTCCTGTCTGTATAGTCCTGGTTCATTCTTAATTTGAACTCCAGTTATTTGTAGTGCTGTTTCATTAGTCTGAGTTCCTCAGCGTACCAAATGGCTGGTGATCTAGATCTTGTTGCACTGCAATGTTTGAGGGTAGCAGGGAGTCGGTGGTGGAGGAGGTGATCCAATTGTTAAAATTCTTACTAGCTTTTGGGAGGCTGTTGCTGTGTTTAGTGGGTATTGTGAGTGGTCTTCCAGTCTTTGTCAGTGATGTTGTTCCAGTTTTGGCAGGGTGTCCTATTGGAGATGCATCTGCGTTGGACCAACTTGCTCAACTTGATGGTTGATGCGCAACTTTATCTTCTGCCCAGGAGACTGGTGTGGGCTCATTGACTTGGATGCTGGTGAGGGTGATGAAAATAGGGTCTACAAGGTGTCTGGTGTTGCAGGTAGGTCCTTTTACTCGATGGGTGAGGCCCACACTTCCAAGGTCTTGGATGAGTGCTTTTGATTTGGGGTCAGCGTGGTCTTCCAGGTGGGAGTTCAGGCCTACGAGTGGAATTCCATTGCTAGCTATGCCAGTTGGTGGGACAAAGTCTATGATGATGTTGGTGAAGTCAGTGTGTGGTCCTAGTGGTCTGTAGATAAGAGTGATGCTTAGGGTGAAATCGGCTGAGGCACAGAACTTGAATAATAGGTGTCCATTTAGTAGGAGAACGTATGCATAGAGGTGGTGCTGCTTATGGTGTTCCTGTGGATGATGGCAATTCAGCCTGCAAGTGGCTGTGGTAATGCCAGGTGCTGATGCAGGATACAGCCAGATTTCAAAAAGGAAATGTAGGCCTGGAGCGATGTGGTGCAGTAGGTGTTCCAGACCACTATTGCGTGCTTGGTGAGTGAGTGAGTGGGTGTTAAGGAGCATACATGCTAGGGTGGAGCGTTGTGAGGGTGGTTGCAGGACTGTATGAGTGTGAGAGAGTTGTGTGGTGAGGGCCGCGGGTGCAGGTACAGTGAGTGTTAGATGTGAGTAAGTGCATGAAAACTTGCAGAAAGCAAAGGAGAACACTACCTTGGTGTTATGTGGTGCAGTGAGGCAGCAGCATGGAAAGCACTGGGGGGTGCGGGCATGAAAATCCTATGGGGTAGAGGCAGGAGGAAGGAGGACCAGGGTTCTTGGAGCTTGTTTTCAGTGCACTTTTGTACGTGTCCACTGCATATTTGGGCTGCAACTGCCATTAAGTTAGGTTAGGGCAGAGGAGTGATGTCACTTCCCCTCCAGATGGATAATGGGAAATCTAGTAATGTAATTTCCTGTGAAAATGGATGATGTGAAATCCAGTGGATTCACTTCTTCTGCAGATGGATATTAGGACGTGAATGCCCATATGTGAGAAACTGGGTTGATGGTTGAGGGGGTGAAACCCTACTCTAGCAACAGCCACAATCTTCGGTAGGGTGAACCACAAAAGACCACTTAATTCACAAGTGCTTAGCTTAGCTTGGCACAAAAGCAGTCAGGCTTATCTTAGAGGTATTTAGTAAGAGATATCCGCAGTACATAAACACTAACAAAGTGAAAACAAAACACAAGAAAAATCCCACAATACTGAGGTAAAATAGAGTAAATTGTAAACTATTCAACACCAAAATGACAAAAATCCAGTCAGTAGAATCGGAGTTCTGAATTTTTAAAGTGTAAAGTGAAAAATAACACCTAAAGGATTAAAGCACGAACTGCAGGCATCTCGTCACTTGAGACCAAGGCAAAGTAAAAATTTATGGCAGACCACAATAGAGCACATGATGGATACACAAAGTGGATTGGGTGCCGTCTCCGCTTACCTTTCGACTGCTAAGATATTAAATATATCTGAGCAGGTAAAGTTCAGCAGGCCAAGGAAGACATTGGTGTCTGAGGAGGAGCCAGGGATCTACTGTAGTAAGAATCCTAAATGTGGATGCAGTCTCTTTTAGGAAGCTGAAAATCTCCAGCGGTACAAAACTGTAGGCTATAAACAAGGAGGGTTTCACAAGGCAGGATACTCCTTCTGTGAGGAGCTGCTGAACAGGATTTGCTGCTGTAGAGGTGAACGTAGTTGGAGCTGCTTTGAAGTCAGACTGACTGCTGATGCACCTTGGATGGATCAGCAAGCAGGTAGGTCACGGTCCCCTTTCAGTTCTCAAAGGACTTTTTGGTTTAAAATTTCCTATGTTGCACATTTTGGATTTTAGCTATCTGAGTACCGTTTGTGCCACTTCCAAAGGGTTGAGGCCTGAATGGGCACTACTTTCAGGATGAAGACTCACTCAGGATGGCCTAGGTGTGAGTTGAAGATAGTTGATGCGTTTCATGTCCCTGATGCTCTGTTCAGGGAGCAAGCCAATTAGTCCTTGAAGTCACTCTGGAAGTCCTGGTTTTAAGTAGAAAAACAGGGCAGGTGTCTGAGAGCACAGAGCAGCTTTCAGGCAACAAAGCAGTCTTTCTTGGTGCTGGAAGGCAGCCCTCTGGCATATACAGCAAGCACCAGTAGGAGCCCGGTTTCTGAGAACCCTTTAACAGGTTCAGGAGTGAACTGAAGTGTGGGTCTGATGGTCCTATTTTTATTTCTGGTACCCCCTTCGAAGTGGGAGAATCGTTTCTAGGGTTACCCCCAGAGAAGTGCCTGGAATGTTCTGTGTGCTTGCCCTGGCTCCAGTCTGTCTGCAGTGGCACAATAGGCTGGTGTGAAGTTATTTGTGTGAGAGCAGGGCACAGTCTTTTGACATGCAAGTGGGCTGTGCACAGCTTTGCCTCCCCTTCCAGCCTGAGAAGGCCCATCCGGGCACACTAGGTCCCTCTATTGTGTGGCTATCTGGGAGGAATACAAAAAGGCCAACTGCTAACTATACACTGTCATGTGACCCAAGAACATGCTGCAGGCACAAAATGGTTAGGACAGGAAAATGCCAACTTTCTAAAAGTGCCATTTTCTAAATTTTAACTTCCAACTTTATCGTTAAAAAGGATTTTAAATTAAAAATCCTCAGACAACAAACAGGAATTTCCCACCTGCTCCCAATCAAAAGTTAGCACTAAGTACATCTAATAAGGTAACTCATTGTTATCCCCTAGGAGAGGTAGTCCCCACAATATTGAGCAATGAATTTGTGAGTTTTTCACTCTCAGGACATGTAAAACTCAAAAGTATGTGCCCGTTTTTTTGATTACAGTGAACACTGCCCTATGGGCTACCCCAAGGACTGTCTAGGGCGTACTTTTGTGGTGACCTCTTTGTAATAAAAAGGTTTGGCAAGGGGATATTTTGCCAAGTCAAACTGGCAATTTAAAACTGCCACAAGGGTGCAGAGGCAGACATGGGTTAAGGGCTAGTTAAGTGGATGGCACAGTAAGTGTTGCAGGCCCAGCAGTAGCATTTATTTTACCAAAATGGGGGAAATATGGCCTATCACTCTACTAAGGATTATACATAAGTTAAGCATGCCATTCAGGTGCAAGCCAATTTTAACATGTTTTAGGGAGTGAGGACCAGTGCTACAGCACTGCTTACCAGTGGTAAAGTGTCTAGAGTCCTAAGGCCAACAGAAACAAAGTCAGAAAAATAGGAGGGATTAAGGCAAAATGTTTGGGACAGGACCACCATAAGATTGACAGGTCTAACACCCTGCATAATATGCAATTGTGTTCCTCTGCCATGAATGCCTGGATGAGTGTTTCTGGAATCGTGGTTTTTTACTTTGGCCATGGTGGCACTACAATCTAGCATGTGAACAGATTTCTAGGCTTTTCCTTTGATGTGAGTAAGAACCTGTGTTTATCCATGGATCTGCAGGGATGCACCAAGAGTGTTGTGATTGACTGAGATTGGACTGTCCCTGTCATGGTGTTAGCACACAGAAAATTGTTGGCTCTGTACAATGTTTTGTGAATCCAAAATTGAGACCAGAACAATTCTATCTGTGTTACTGGAGTGGAGTACTACTTGTCCACTTATTTAAGTGGCACTCCTATGTTCTTTCCTAGTACATAGCTCTGACTTCCTGTGTGTCTATTGTCCATGTGTGGTGTGTGTGTAGTTTGTGTGGTACAAACATAAGATGTGTGTGAGTGAGCCAGAGCAATGGCCTATTGTGAGACTCATTTAGATACCTCAGAAATGGTCTTTGCAGAAGAGAACTGTTAAACCTGCAGGAGGAGTATCTGTCCAGAATGAACATGTTCAAGGTGATCTGTGAACCCAGTGTCAATGGGCCTTCAGTATCTCCACATTGTTTCCTGGTGAGAACTTCAAGGATCACAACCGCTATTGCCAAACCCCAATCATGGCTATAATCAAGTGTCAGAAGTAATTAGATGTTGTGTGTCCGCATTTTCCCAGAATAAACAGACTGTGTGGTTCCATATGCCTGTCCCTTCAGTACTACATCTACCTATGTCATGCATATTTGGAAGCGGCTACAACTGCAGGCATCACAGAGGTCCCTGAATTAAGCTACATCCATCAGAGATCTGATTGAACTGTAATGACCCAGGACCACACACTTCACACCTACTAGGTGCACTGGTAGAGTGTGGGATCAGAAGAAGTAGCAGGTCACATTAATTAATTAGCTAGCTGGTGTGCTACCTCTCAGAAGGTGTGAATGCACAGGAGAGAGAGATGGAAGGCTGCACCAATTGACAAAAGGATTGACTCACCATGAGTGGTACGGCTCGAAACTCAGACTGAGCAGTATAGACTGAGCACATTAAGTTCAGGAGTGATAACTATCCCTGAAAGATAATCATGCTAGTTCCTCTTATCCCAAAAAGAGAAGATCACCTAGAACCAGGTGTGTGGGGGGGACTGGGTCTCACTGAAGTAAGTGAATCATGGAAGATGGTAGATAGAGGCATAACAGTTCCTTATAGCACCTAAGGGGACAAAATTGTATTTTGACATAATACTGTGTAGTGTGCATTAAACTAGTTATATTTCTTAAAAGAGAAGTACTATGCTGGACATTCATTTATTGCGTTGTGTGAATATTGATCTCTGATCTTGAGCACCTCCCACACTACTTCTCTGGGAAGTGCCTCTTAGCAAAGTCTGAGGTAGTTATTAAAAACACAATACATTGCTGGTTTATATATATTTGAGGTACTCATTGTTTAGTTTTCACATCAAAATACAGAGAGTTGGTTACATATATTTTTGAGGTATATCTATTCACTGTTGTAGTAAGGCATAGAAACATTAATGATGAGATACCCCTTGGTTTTATACATATCAAATAAACCCTGCAGACACCCTTGAGACATAGAAGTGACAAATCAGACTGAGTGGCTTTTGTCTCTTTTCTCTCTTATCCTACTTCTACCACTGGCTTTCATATTTCTGGGTGTGTGAACATTGGTGGGAGTGGCAGGAAATTGAAAGTGCATTGTTCTCTTTGGATTCCAAGCAAAAAGCTAGCTGATTCCAGAAACCTTCTTGAGCTTGAGGCAGCTGAGGTGCCTTGTCTTACACAGGTAGAAAAATGACAAAGGGCATGATTACGAGTTTGGCCATCCAAACACCTACATGGCGGCAGTCTGACAGCCATTGCCTTGGCAGTCAGACCCCCTGTATTATGATGTTGGCGGTTCCCTAAAGGAAAGACCGACATGGTTCCACTGGCACTACCAGGCAGTGCAGACCGACGCGGAGGCAATGCAGGCCAAACAGGTCGACGCAGCCAATGTTTCTCCTGGCCACATTAGGATGTTGCTCATTGCCAACGTGACCATGGTGGTCCAACCACCAAATCCCAGCAGGTGGAAACTGAGAGTATAAAGGAAACAACTCACCCACAGGGAGTGTTGCATGTCCTGTGCTGCCATGGAGCCCATCACACACATCCTGCCACTGCTGCTGCTCATCGATGGAGCCCAAAATCCATGCCGCTGTGGATGCAACCAATAGTAAGGCAAACCACCTACCTGTGGCATGAAGCTCAACAACAGATTGTCTTGCCGCCTTCTACATGATATGGAGTGTATGCTGCGAGCACCAAGTATACTTGACATTGTGCTCACACTTGGAGTCATTCACAATGAATGACACACACACAGCCATCAAACACCCTTTTTGGGCAGGTCACTTACTCTGCACTGCCACATTTCACAAAAACACACTTGTGCTCATCTTAGGCACAGGGACAGTGAAGTGTACAGAACATTGGGTCACACAACAGCAACACCACAGCAACATTACATCTACCAATTCAACTGACACATCACTCACATGTCTTGGACTGAGGTCAGATTGAAGACACATATTTATAGATGTGTCGTGTAACACAAATACCCATTAAACATCCCTGTAATGGACCCACGCATCACTCACATTGCAACACAATGGAAGGTAAGTTGGACACACAATATTTGTGAAACAAATATCCAGAGCTCACAATGCAAACAACACCTGCACAGTAGGGATGGGGGCACCATGAGCACTCCTGGAAGGATGCTGCCCTAGAACACATTACACTTTGATCATGCCCCTAACAAAATTTGTACAGGGACTGGCCCTTCAGATATTTCAGGGGCAAACAATAGTAGAGCCAGTGACATATCTATCTGCAAAATATGTAAGCGCAAGTCAAGAAAGAAAGAACTGCAGCAACAGCATGGGCAATACATCTAGATAAAGTCACTGCAAGGTACACACATCAAAATGGACACACACTCAGTCAAATGCAAAGGAAGGTAGCACAATTGAACACCCTCTATGTGTGGACAAAAAATATTCAAGCTTCCACACATGAGATAGATGTATAATCCATATCAGGGGGACAAGTCTAACACTATACATGCTGGTATTGTCCAACACAGGATTAAATACTTACCATAGCAAACAGAACACAATGCAATGAAACCCCAATTGGATTACCACCCACATATCCATACAGTGAACATATACCCTTGTCCTGGGTGAGACAAGCACTGAAGATTTTGCAAACAACAGCCAATGGCTCAGCAATCAGGATGAAACACACTGTTGAGCCTGCAAACCCGGATATGCCCTATTAAAAAATACGTCTGAGTTCATCATTTGCCTTTGCAGGGACCAATGCTTGTTTACAGAGACCAATGCCTGTTTGCAGAGACCAATGCTTGCTGGAACTAATGCTTGTTAGTACCAATGATTATTTGGGAACATGTGTTGCACAAGCTTCCAGCATCCCTACGACTCAGACTGGGAGTGGCTCCCAATTGACTCAGACTGGATGTGCCTGGATATAGCAGGTATTTAAACCACACCCTGTCTGAGTAAATTGCTTCCTGTAAAGGTCACCGGCTGCAAAAAAAGGAATGTCTGCTCCTCAACTTTTGATCTTCATGTTCTGTTCTGTCCAGCATCTTGGAGGCCGCTTCTGGAAGAAGAAGAAGAAGAAGAATGAGGGAATTAACCTGTGAGAGCGTAGCTTATATAATCAAGATTAACATGAAATGATTATGAACTAATGTGCAATAATGCCGCATAGAAAATGTATTAATATGTTTTGCTAAAACGTGTGTTGAAAATGTGCCCACGGGGAGTGGCCACCAATTTGTACGGGGACTAATGAAAATGACTAATGTTGATGAATTATTACATTAAAGGATGTTTTTACACTAATTATTAATGATTATGTTACTAAAGTTTTGCTAATAAATCTTTTAGGCCTTAGCATGATTTGAGGCCTAGCTGCCTGACTCTCATATTAAATGTGTTTTTCTAACGTGCAATGTGCTGGCTTGCTAAAGGACATGAACTCTTGTTTTCTTCAAATGAGAAGCTGAATGTAACTGTAGTAGATCCGTTCTCATGAAGTTCATCCTGCTTGTAGAAACAATTTAGCTGAATGCAACAGTGTAGATTAATGTTAGGTACAAGGTCACCTAAAGCGGTACGGACAATGGAGCCACTGACTGAAGATGCGCAAAGAATAGCAGAAGGATGAAATCATACTGGACATTCTACCTCTAAAGACGTCAATCATAAGGACCAATAAAATGCGTGAGAACTGTTATGGGGTGACAAATTAGACGAGCTAATGTAAAGTTAATTGGTTAAAGATAGTGGGGTGCCACCCCTTGTCCAATCACATTTTAGGGGAATGTACAACAAAAACGGGATAAAAACCCTTGACACCAGGAAGTAAATCAGAACAGAGGGGAGAACTAGAGAGACCAGAGACTAGGACAGACTAGGGAAGATGCTGATGCGATTTGCTATGATCCAGACACTTTGTCACTTTGCATAGTGAATTGCTAGTTTAGTTAGAACCATCCTTGTCCTTAGATTGCCCATTTACACTTTACCTCCTTAAGAGGGAAGTGCCCCTTTACCGGAGCTGAGTTCTTGACTGAATGGCGAACCAACTGATGTCCTGAAGACGAAGACCGAACCTGAGTGCTGACCCAAACCTGGAGGGTAACTATATGACAATGAAATTCTGATTGTCTGTTTGCTTTTCCTTTCTAGGTACCAACTGCTACTTTTGACAGAGACCATAGCTAGATGTTTTCTTAACTGGTGTTACCAAATTGTTTTGCATGAAGCCCAACATGCTAATGCTAATTCAAGGTAAGGAAAGGGGTTCACTAAACTGACGCAAATAGACAATGACTGAATCTATGCTTTGTTGAACTGACGCATTAATGATACTCTGCTGAAGTTAACTTATGTTGATGCCGTGTTATGGTCTAATAATTGTGCTTCTTGCTTTGATGAAGTCTTATTCGAGTTGCCAAATTATGACAATGTTGATGAGCTTTCTGCTATTGAGATTAATAAATCTGCTATTAGAATTGTAATTAATAGGGAATAAATATCACTAAATCCTACTAAATTGGTGTGGTTATTCATGACTGAAAGGTCATGGTGGTCCTTGAATTTTAATAATGTCATTGACTAACGTGAATTGTATTGTTATAGTAAATATTGATGACATTATTGACGTATTGATTGACATGTTGATTAGTTATCTCGTCCTAAGGTGTCTTCAATCAGGGTCAAAAGATTCATCGGCCTAAAACGAGTCCCAATGTGTATAAATTAGTCATAAAGGGACAGTTCTGGTAGCAGAGCGACGGTTTGGCCCTTTGGGGCCCTAGGACGGAGAATCATTGTTTAATTTTGTTTTTTCGAGATAATGCAAATCGGAGGTATGATGTGTTTCTAAATTCCCCATGACTTTCCCAGAATCTCGGAGCCTGCCTAAGTGAGTTGGTTATGTTCTCGGCATTTTAGCATGTGTGGTGTAGAATTTGCGCTTGCTCAGCTTATGCATATTGCAGGTGATTTGTGAAGGTTATGTGTGTTTTGGCCAGGTAATGTTTTTTTAGTAGGAGTCGGCGTACTCCACAGTATGAGAGTAGGGAAGTCGGCGTACTTCATGTGAGTGTGGCGCTTTGTGCTAAAAAATTATCCACGTGGTTGGTTGGTGATGTACTGACCCGTCATGGTCTAAAACTCCAGAGTATATTGACAAGTGTAGGAGACACTTGGGTTTATGTTGTAATTTGTGTGGTTTAATAGGTCAATCGGGCGTGGTTGACAAGTCGAGTTTGAGTCAATTGTGTGAGTGAAACCTTCGATGGAGATTTGTCAAGTTCTAAAGTGCACTAGAACAAACCATTGACACATCGAGAGTAGGATTAATGGGTAAAATTATGCTTGCGTATGCGGGAGCTGAGAAGGAGAGAGTAACGGCCGAGGCTTCAAGTGAAATCTCTGTAAAGTTCTGAAGCGATTGTGTTACCCTTCCTGTAGTAAACCGCCAAATTTAAGTTTTTGTTGGTAAAGGTGCTTGCAATATATTGCGTTAGTTTGGTGTGAATCCAGAGTGAGGAGGACAAGCCGCAAGACTTTGTCAGCTGCAGAGTGTGTGAGTGTGACATCAGTGGTGCCGCGCTGGGATAGGTCAGTTGTCGAGAGGTGTCGCGCACGTATTGGCAGCAGTCCGTGAGAGGCAATTGGTGGAGAAAGGTGGGAATTAAAGTCACTTCCTGATTAGATTCAAAACAAAAAAAAAGACGCAAAAATGAAGTTCTTCAAGGTGCTAAAGAGTGCTCTGAAGGGAGACACATATATTAGGGTGAGTGAAGGGGAACCTACACCGCCTGAGAGTACTCCAGCTTATATTGTAATGGAGGAAAAGGGAGTCATGCCATGTCTTTGGATGAAGAGCAGTGGCACAAATTAACAGAGAAAGAGGGATGTTTAGCGTTTCCAGAGCATGGAGCGTTCAATACAAGAATCTTAGAGAACTTGAGGTGGATGTTAAGTGTGCAAAAGCCGCCTCCGAGACCAGCTCAGTATGAGGCATTAGCAGTCTGGGATTTAATGGCCATACGACAAAGACAGCAAAGACTTGAAAGGAGAATGAAAAGGGCAGAAAATATGCTAGCAGAGGCTAGATAGGACAATGAGAGCAAAATGTGGAGAAGGGGAATAGTTGACGGGCTTAAATTGTTTCCGGCAATAACCCAGGAAGATGAGATACAGAGAAAGAAAGCCACCGGTAAGACAGACAAGGCCTTTAGCAAGCAAAAGGAGACTCAGAGATCTTGGGGAGATGAAGATGATTCAGATGATGAAGAGTTTCTTAATCAGGTATTACATGATCGCCCGCCACCATATGCTATAAGTGACACTGTTCCAAGCACTAGTGCGGGTCCTGAGAATCCGGCACCAAGTAAGGGAATTACAAATACAGTGCAGACAAGTGAAGCAGTTTTGATACAAAATGGTGTCAGTGTACCCACTGCACCAGACACAGATACAGTTGCAACCTCCGCCGATACAGAGGTTCTATCCAGACGTCCTAGTACTAGAGACAAATACGAGTCTGATGGTGCCGCCTGATCCGATATCACGAGATCAAAGCTAGTGCAGATTGAGCCAACTCCGCAATTGCTGCCTCAGCCGCAGCAACAGCTGATTCCGGGTTACAATCCAGTTTCAGGACCGCAGTCAGTACCTGTAGCAACCACGATGAGTCAAGCTTTGGGAGTTAATGCTCCACGGGGTTTGGGACCAGGTCAGACACCAGCTGCGATATCATTACCAATTACTGTTGGTCCACCAGTACCGCTGTATGTACAAGGTATGCCTGGACAATGCGATCAGGGAGTGAGGACCCAAGAGATAATAAGAGGAGGGTTCACAGGAACTCCCCAACCAATGACACCAAAAGAACAGGCAGTTGAAGGGCTCAGATCTCTGTTAGACCTTAGTCCGATTGGGGCTCCTTTAGAAGCAATGAGACAAGCAGGGCTAAGTGTGCTAGCCCCACAGACACTGAGTACAGCTACAACACAGTCACCATTGATGCAGTCGGGAAACATTTCGTTGCAAGGCTTTTCCGTGCAGCAATTAAATGAGTGGTTTTAAAAGACCAATGCTTCACAAACTACTGCAGCGACCGCAGAGAGGTCAGAGAGGGATGAATACTTCAACTTTGTAAGACTGGGTATGGAAGCTGCAGAACTAGTGGAAGGAACAATGGGGGTGAACAGATTAGAGTCATACACAGAAGCAGAATTGAGTTATTTGTGCCCCAAAATCACTAAAGAAGTGGGCAAAGTGCACCAGAGGTTGGTGAACCTGGCTGACAAATACGACATAGACATTGAGAATGCTAAACATTTGAAAAGAAGCTACAGATTAGACTTCGACTCTAAAGATTTTGATCACATGAGGTCAAACGGAATGAAAGAGCATCTTAAAGAAATACTGCAAAGTGCGCAAATCTGGGGAGCCTTAGAGAAATGGGAAGGCAGATGGGCAAAGAAGAGAGATAAAGAGAAAGGTGACAGTCCGGAACGAAAGCAGGCTAAAGCTGCACCGGACACAGGGACAGTAAATATTTTGCCAATGAGAGAAACAGCCGGAGGGGTACTGGTCCATGTACCATGGTCTAGAGGTGACATCCTATCATTCACAAATGATTATCCCAGGTTGAGGGGGAAGCCAATAAAGTGGTACCAGCAGACGGACAGGTTTGTAAAACTTGCGAAATGTCTCTGGGAAGACGTGAATACCCTGTTTGAGATTATTGTGCCACCTGACTTATGGCTTGAGTGTAAGAGGGGTGTGGATTGGACGACACAGGAACCGGCAAGGGATAAGGTGACTGGGGCACCATCTGAGGAGGTGATGAAGTACTATAATAAAGTGATTGAGTTTTTGAAGCAGAAAGTGTCGCCGAAAGTGACTGATTGGCAGAAAATTGATCGAACCTCACAGGAGGCTAAAGAGTCGATTCATGCTTACTATGAGAGATTGTTGAAAGCTTTCAAACAGTATAGTGGCACTGAGACCATAGAACCCAAAAGACATGAATCATCTTGTGTTCAGATTTGATGAAGGACTGAGACCAGAGATTAGTCAGATGATTAAGAATTATTTGATCTGTTGGCAAGCAAAGCCGATTGATGAGGTGTTGCAGTATGCGAAATACTGCAGTGAGGAGATTGAGCGGAAGCAGAGAAAGTTGAAGGAGAAAGGGATGGTGATGCAGATTAAGGCAGCGCAGGCAGGGATGCAGGGAAAAGGAATCCAGCAGATGGTACAGCAGCAACCGCAAGGGAATGGCATGTTTCAGACACAGCCGAGGGGCCAAGGTTGAGGTTTTGTGAACCGTGGTCCGGACCTAAATACTGTTGTGGTTCAAAATGATGTGCAGGGGATGAAGAAGGTGTCGCCATGTCACACGTGCGGGGGCGTGGGGCATTGGAAGCAGGAATGCCCAATGGTGGTGCAGGATGGTGTTGCTCAACAAGGCAATGATGTCAGTACATTTCAAAATGTGAGGGGTCCAAAAATGAGGGGCCAAAATCAAAAGTTTCAGAATAACATGGTTCAGATGCAGGGGTTACAGCCCATGCAGCAAATTCAAATGCAGTGTGTCCAACCAGCACAAATACAGCAAGTACAACAGCAGGTTCCCATGGTACCTAGACAGCAAATGCAAATGCCATTGGCTCCAATGGGACAGCAACAGGTGATGCTTCCTCAACAGGTCACAGGCCAAATGATGAGTCAAAATAACACAGTACAGCAGTTCCCATTGCGTGGTGAGGATGGAATAAACGATGAATGGTCGGATGATTGTTCAGACAGTGAGGAGTGCAGGCTTTCAGCGTCCCTAGAAGTAGATCAGAGGGGTCCCTATGTAGAGGAAAAGGTGATGGGTCACAAAGTCTCATTCCTGGTTGATACGGGAGCTACACGCTCTACAGTCAGAAGTGCAAAGGTTCCGAAATTACCACTTTCAGGACGTACCATAAGGGTGGTAGGAGTAGCAAATCAGTATTTGACAAATCCAATTACAGACCCGGTCCAAGTTGAGACTGGCAACTTCCAGGGACTGCATAAGTTTGTGGTCTGTGATTCTAGTCCAGTGTCCCTATTGGGAAGAGACTTACTGTGCAAAACGAGGTGTTCAATTACCTGTTCCAATGAAGGAATTGGGGTGCAGACAAACAGTGATGATGAAGGGGACGATGGTTAGTTTCTAGAGTTAGAAACAGAGACTGCAAATGAGGAATACCCTTTGATAACCTTATTCCCAATGCTTACAGTAACTGACTTGCCAACTGAGTTGCAGGGAACAGTGACAGAGAAAGTGTGGGACCTGACAGGAACTGGTAAAAGGAGTAGAACCAGTTAAGGTACAGGTTAAGCTGAATGCAGTGTTTTCCCAGGTACCGCAGTACCACAAGGCACAAGATGTCCTCATTCAGGTATCGTAGATAATTGCGGACTTTGTGAAGCAAGGGGTTATGAAAGAGGTATTGAGCAGCCCGTGTAATTCACCAATAATGCGTCTGAAAAAGCCTTGTGGGAAGGTTTGAATTGTGCAGGATTTGAGGAAAATAAATGAGATTGTGGTAAAATGCTGCCCCATAGTGCCAAATCCAGCAGTGATCATGTTTCAGGATCCATGTGATGCAGAGTGGTTCACAGTTGTGGACCTGTCTCAAGCATTCTTTTCGGTGCCTCTTCATGAGGACAGCCAATTTCTTTTCAGTTTCTAATTTCTGGATAAGGTGTACAGTTGGTGCAGAATTCCTCAAGGGTTTTCTGAGTGGGCTTCCATCTTCAATGAGATATTGAAGAAGGACTTGGAGTCATTTGAATTGCCTTTCAGTTCGACTCTAGTGCAGTACATTGATGATTTGTTGATTGCGTCCAGAACAGGCGACTGTAGGTGTGACGCAATTGCCTTACTGAACAATTTGGGGAAGAACGGACATAAAGGGCCTCATTCCGACCCTGGCGGTCATGGACCGCCAGGGCCGGGGACGGAGGAAGCACCGCCAACAGGCTGGCGGTGCTTCAGGGGCAATTCTGACCGCGGCGGTAAAGCCGCGGTCAGAAAAGGGAAACCGGCGGATTCCCGCCGGTTTTCCCCTGCCCCAGGGAATCCTCCACGGCGGCGCTGCAAGCAGGGCCGCCATGGGGATTCTGACCCCCTTCCCGCCAGCCTGTTCCTGGTGGTTTACACCGCCAGGAAGAGGCTGGCGGGAACGGGTGTCGTGGGGCCCCTGGGGGCCCCTGCAGTGCCCATGCCACTGGCATGGGCACTGCAGGAGCCCCCTAACAGGGCCCCATTAGGATTTTCAGTGTCTGCCACTGCACCCGTCGCACACCAGCAACTCCGCCAGCTCCATTCGGAGCCGGCTTCATCGTTGCTGGGGCTTTCCCGCTGGGCGGGCGGGCGGCCTTTTGGCGGTCGCCCGCCTGCCCAGCTGGAAAGTCAAAATGACCGCGGTACGGACTTTTGGCGGTCTCCGCCCAGCGGGCAACGCCCGCCAACCGCCGGGGTCGGAATGACCCCCAAAGTGTCCCCAAAGAAGCTGCAATACTGTCAGAAAGAGGTGAAGTACTTAGGTCACTTGATTGAAAAGGGCTCCAGGAGAATATCCAAAGAAAGGGTGACAGCCATACTGCAGATGAATCCCCCGACAACCAAGAGAGATGTCAGGATGTTTTTGGGGATGGTGGGGTACTGTCGTCAGTGTATTCCCAACTTCTCAATTATCTCTAAACCACTAGTGAAACTGACAGATAAAGAGGTTCAGGATGACCCTGGTACCATAACCATGTCCGAGAAAGAGATGGAGGCATCGATGGAGTTGAGAGAGTGTATGTGCAGGGCACCAGCTTCAGGTATGCCTGATTACACAAAGCCTTTTCTATTGTTTTGCCATAAAGGTGATGCTTGTTCTTTGTCTGTCTTAACACAGGTCCATGGAGGTACAAACCGCCCAGTAGCATATTTTTCAGCTACTTTGGACCCAGTCGCAGCAGCCTTACCAGGTTGTTTGCGCGCAGTTGCAGCAGTTGGTCAAAGCCTCACATAGTATGAAGGCATAGTGATGGGACATTCCTTAACAGTAATGGTGTCACATTCAGTTGAAATTTTGCTAACCCGAACTAAGACTCAGCACATGACAAATGCTAGGCTGACAAAATACGAAACAATCATACTGGGGTCGCCAAACGTTTCTCTCAAGAGATGTACTGTATTGAACCTGGCAAATGTACTTCCTGTTGAAAACGCTGAGATTAATAATGCTGAGGAAGTAGAACATGATTGTCTTGGGGTAACAGAATTATGCACCAAACCAAGGCCTGAGATCAAAGATACCCAATTAGAAGAAAATGACTACATTATGGCCCATATTTATACTTTTTGACGCTAAACTGCGCTAACGCAGTTTAGCGTCAAAAAGTTTTGCGCCGTCTAACGCCATTCTGAAGCGCCATGCGGGCGCCGTATTTATGGAATTGCGTTAGACGGCGCAATCAGACCGGCGCTGCCTGGTTTGCGTGGGAAAAAACCACGTAGACCAGACAGCGCCGGCGTAGGGGGAAAATGGCGCATGGGCGTCTTAAAATGGGGCAAGTCAGGTTACGTCGAAAAAATCGTCTTAACCCGACTTGCGCCATTTTTTAACGACGCCCATCCCCCATCAACATGACTCCTATCATTGTAAAGATAGGAGTCATGCCCCCTTGCCCAATGGCCATGCCCAGGGGACTTCTGTCCCCTGGGCATGGTCATTGGGCATAGTGGCATGTAGGGGGGCACAAATAAGGCCCCCCTATGCCACCAAAAAAAAATATAAAAAATAAAAAATTATACTTACCTGAACTTACCTGAATGTCCCTGGGGTGGGTCCCTCCATCCTTGGGGGTCCTCCTGGGGTGGGCAAGGGTGGCAGGGGGGGTCCCTGGGGGCATGGGAGGGCACCTGTGGGCTCATTTTGAGCCCACAGGCCCCTTAACGCCTGCCCTGAGCAGGCGTTAAAAAGTGGCGCAAATGCGCCGTTTTTTGCCACGCCAACTCCCGGGCGTCTCTTTTGCCCGGGAGTATAAATACCACGTAAAGGCCTGGGAGTCATTTTTTAGACGGGAACGCCTCCCTTGCATATCATTAACGCAAGGAAGGGGTTCACGCTAAAAAATGACGCACATTCCGGGAACTTTGGCGCTATTCGCCTCTAACGCCATAGTATAAATATGGCGTTAGTTGGCGTTAGTTTTGCGTCGAAATTGCGTCAAAAAAAACGACGCAATTTCGGCGCAAACGGAGTATAAATATGGCCCTATGTTTGTTGATGGTTCATGCTTGAGAGACTCATTAGGAGTACTGAGAGCTGGTTATGCCGTCTGTACAATCACCGGTATTCTAGAAGCTTCTTGACTCGAGAGAGTGTACTCTGCACAAGTGGCTGAATTAATTGCTCTTACAGAGGCATGCCACGCAGCTGAATATCTGAAAGTCAATATCTATACTGACAGCAGATACGGATTTGGAATTGTACATGATTTTGGCCAATTGTGGTCACAGACTTGTTGCATGCGATTCAGTTACCTCTTGAAATTGCTGTGGTGAAATGCAATGCTCATGTTAAGTCACAAGACTTTGGGGGTCATTACGACCCTGGCGGACGGTGTAAAAGGTGCGGTAATACCACAAACAGTCCCACGGACAAAAAAAGGGAATTATGACCCTGGCGGAAACCGCCAACAAAGACAGCCACTTTAACACACCGCCCGCCACGGCGGTACAGACAAGCAGCGCGGCAGTCACCGCCAACAGACAGGCGGGAGACAATGTACCGCCCACACTATTACAACCCGGCAATCCGCCACCTTTTCCGGGGCGGATTCACTGTGGATAAAAACACGGCGGAAACAGCTTGTGCTATGGGAAAACGCTCACCTTAACATATCCCACGAGGAACGACGACTCCATAGACCCCGAACTCCAAATACTACCAGCCCTTGTCTTTCTGCTCCTTTACGACCAACAACGAAGTAGGCGCAGAAGATACCGGTGAGTACTGCACCTATGACACGGAGAGGCAAAAGTTAGGGCGACACCCACCAAACACCCCCACCCCAACCCTCGCATATTACAACATACACACCAATGCAGTCAAAAATTTCACATTAACAACCCACAATCCCCCCGGAAGAATCCAAAGACAAAGCGAATTTTGGTCAAACATTGTAATGTGCCAATATACATGTCATACAAAAATATACAGATATATATGTCTAAATCACTCATAATTATATATACAATACAAGAAGTAGTGCAGATATGTACACAACAATGTCCGTGCACCAACAGTCCAAAAATGCATGGGCGAGGCCCACAATAGATACCTGACCAAAATCGGAGAGAACACTGCCGGGGCATCAGATAGAAATAAAACAGGCACCTCAGGTGGAAGGGAAGGGGGGGCACCTCAGCCAGATGAATGTGAAGCCAGATCCACGACGGGGCTCCATGCCCATTGATGTATCCTGGGGAGTGCAAAGCCACAGTCTCTCAAGTCTCTACAGTGGGTGGCTTGCCCACTGTGCCATCCTGGGGAGTGCAAAGCCACAGTCTCTCAAGTCTCTACAGTGGGTGGGTTGCCCACTGTGCCCACTGTGCCATCCTGGGGAGTGCAAAGCCACAGTCTCTCAAGTCGCTACAGTGGGTGGGTTGCCCACTCTGCCATCCTGGGGAGTGCAAAGCCACAGTCTCTCAAGTCTCTACAGTGGGTGGGTTGCCCACTGTGCCATCTTGGGGAGTGCAAAGCCACAGTCTCTCAAGTCTCTACAGTGGGTGGGTTGCCCACTCTGCCATCCTGGGGAGTGCAAAGCCACAGTCTCTCAAGTCTCTACAGTGGGTGGGTTGCCCACTCGGCCATCCTGGGGAGTGCAAAGCCACAGTCTCTCAAGTCTCTACAGTTGGTGGGTTGCCCACTCGGCCATCCTGGGGAGTGCAAAGCCACAGTCTCTCAAGTAGATGCAGGTCTCCACTTGTTCTGGAGGGGGACTGGTGCCCAGACTGGATGCGTCGCCCCGTAAAAGTTCCAGTCCTGTCACTGTCCCAGCTGCACATGGGATAAGGATGCCTGATGTGGCGGTCCATTCATTCCTACACGGTCCATGCCGTGTTCAGCGGTGCTTTACCATGGCGGTCTTTGCCCTGTTCAGCGGTGCTTTGCCATTGAGGTTAATGACTGTTCAGCGGTGCTTTACCATGGCGGTCTTTGCCCTGTTCAGCGGTGCTTTGCCATTGAGGTTCATGACTGTTCAGCGGTGCTTTGCCATTGAGGTTCATGACTGTTCAGCGGTGCTTTGCCATTGAGGTTCATGACTGTTCAGCGGTGCCTTGCCATGGCAGTCTTTGCCCTGTTCAGCGGTGCTTTACCATGGCGGTCTTTGCCCTGTTCAGCGGTGCTTTGCCATTGAGGTTCATGACTGTTCAGCGGTGTTTTGCCATGGCGGTCCTGATACTGACATTGGTGTGTGGCATGACGATCTCTACACTGGGCATTGGTGTGTGGCATGACGATCTTCACACTAGACATTGGTGTGTGGCATGACGTTCCATCATTGGCCAGCGGGGCTATGGCATCCTGTCCCCTCCTGTGCTGTGACTCTGGCGGTGGTCTCTGGACCAATGACGATAGTGGTGCCCTCCTGTGCTGTGACTCTGGCGGTGGTCTCTGGACCAGTGACGATAGTGGTGCTCTCCTGGGCTGTGACTCTGGCGGTGGTCTCTGGACCAGTGACGATGGTGGTGCCCTCCTGGGCTGTGACTCTGGCGGTGGTCTCTGGACCAGTGACAATACGTGTGCCCTCCTGGGCTGTGACTCTGGCGGTGGTCTCTGGACCAGTGACGATACTTGTGCCCTCCTGGGCTGAGACTCTGGCGGTGGTCTCTGGACCAGTGACGATACTTGTGCCCTCCTGGGCTGTGACTCTGGCGGTGGTCTCTGGACCAGTGACGATACTTGTGCCCTCCTGGACTGTGACTCTGGCGGTGGTCTCTGGACCAGTGACGATAGTGGTGCCCTCCTGGGCTGTGACTCTGGCGGTGGTCTCTGGACCAGTGATGATACTTGGGCCCTCCTGGGCTGTGACTCTGGCGGTGGTCTCTGGACCAGTGACAATACGTGTGCCCTCCTGGGCTGTGACTCTGGTGGTGGTCTCTGGACCAGTGACGATACTTGTGCCCTCCTGGACTGTGACTCTGGCGGTGGTCTCTGGACCTACTTCCTCTGGACCTTCCCCACCTTTTTGGGAGTTACAGCTGACTCACCAATCGCCTTCGATCCCATTTCACTTGTTGGCCCACCAGGAGTCTTGACACGGTCCCGTCGTACACTCTCCAATTTTGGAGCCTTTACAGGGGGTGGGCTGCCAGTGCCTTGGCTCCGGGTCCTACTGCCTACCCTGGTGGACGGTGCACTCCAAAAACCTGGAACACGCACCACTGCTACTGGAGGCTTTTTGGCTGAGGCGCTACGACGGGACTGATGAATTGGAGGGGGGGTGGGAGCAAAAAGGTCAATTTGACAGAGGGACAGTTTCTGACGAACACTGGGATGGGTAGCTGGAGGGGGTCTGGGAGTGGAGGAAGAGGAGGTGGTTGTAGGAGGTGTCACTTTGGCTGTTTTGGGTGCAGGTGCAGGTACTGGAGGCTGTAGTGAGGTGGATGGATGTTGGGTGAGTGATTGCCGGTGTTTGGGTACTTTGGGAGGGGGCATTACAGACACACTGGGAGAGGACACAGGGGACGTGTAAATGGCAGTGGAGGTGGTGAGTGCAGGTGAGCGGCTTGTGGTGCTGGGTGTCCTGGTGCGAGTCCTAGTGCCTATAGATGTGGTGCATGCAGGTGTGTGTGTAGGTGAGACTGGGAGGGAGGAGGGAGAAGAAGAGGAGGGGGACACAGTGGAGACAGTGGATGTTGCTGTATCCGTATGTGTGTGATGCTTGTGTGAGTGCCTGTGGTGTGTGTGGTGCCTATGTTTGCTTGAGCTACTTGTGTGTGTTGACTTGTGTGCATGCTGGTCTGTAGGTGTGCTTGAGATGGGCTGGGGTACAGGGGATTGTGTCTGGGTGGAGGAAGTTGGAGGGGGGAGGCTAGACACAGGGACAATGGCTGCCATCAGTGCTGAGGCCAGAGATTGCAGGGTTCGCTGAAGGACAGCCTGACCAAAATGAATGCCCTCCAGGAATGCATTACCGTGTTGCAACTCTCGTTCTACACCCTGGATGGCATTCACAATGGTAGACTGCCCAACAGTGAGTGACCTGAGGAGGTCAATGGACTCCTCACTGAGGGCAGCAGGGGTGACTGGGGCAGGGCCTGAGGTGCCTGGGGCGAAGGTGATGCCCACCCTCCTGGGTGAGCGGGCACGGGGCGAACGCTGAGGGGCTGCTGGGAGGGCGGTGCTGGTAGGGGAGGTGGCAGCTGTACCTGTAGAAGTGGGGGGCACAGATGGTGCCGCCACCACAAGGGAGCTCCCATCGTCGGACGAGTCCGTGTCGCTGGTTGCTGATCTGGTGGCCGACGTGAAGCTCCCCTCGCCCTCCGTCCCACTGGTGCATTCAGAGTCTGTGGTGTGGCCCTCCATGGCCATGTGGGATGCAGCTCCCTCATGCTCCGGTGCCACTGTACCTCCGCCTGATGATGCTGATGTACAAAAGGACAGGGAGAGCAGAAAAAGGGGGAGAGACAGAAGTAAGAGAGTTTTAGTGCATGGCATACCGCTACCGTTGGCGGACAAGACAGACGCAGCAACCCCATGCATTACGCCGTGCTCCTGGCCTCTGCACATGCAATTTCTGGGATATGGCCTACATGGCAATGGTGGACATCTGCGCACATGGATGCCACAGGGGCAACTATACCTCAACTTGGCACTCTTCTGAGGTGAGGTAGAGTGCCACATGGCCTACATTACGGAGGGGCTTTGCCTACCGATTTCGCCCTGGCCTAGGGACACCCACAGCCCACCTCCCCCACCCAGACACCTCCACTGCATGCAAAGTCCGCAGAATGAGGTTGTACTCACCCCCTTGTGTCTGCTGTGATGTCCTCAAGCGCCCATCCAACTCCGGGTAGGCCACCGCCAGGATCCGGAACATCAGGGGGGTCATGTTGCAACGGGCACCCCTCCCACGTTGGGAGGCCATCCCCAGCTGAGCCTCCGCCGTCTTCTTGCTGCAGCGGCGAATGTCCTCCCATCTCTTCCGGCAGTGGGTGCCCCTTCTCTGGTGTGCCCCCAGGGTCCGGACATCCTTGGCGATGGCACGCCAAATGTCCCTCTTCTGGTGGTTGCTGACCTACATGACATGCACAAGGGAAGAGGAACAGTCATTACCAACTGCACCATCAATGTGAGGGGCCCCCTTCCTACTCTGACCATGTGGCACATTTATTCCCATTCTTTACTGTAGTATGAACTCTGCCCCCTTCACTCTTCCCCCCCAGCCCTGTCCACCCAGGCCTAGCCCATACAACGTGCTCCCTGTGTATTACCCTGTTGGTCTGGAGGACCGTAGAGTAGCATGTACTGGGGGAGGACCCCATCCACAAGTTTCTCCAACTCCTGTGCAGTGAAGGCAGGGGCCCTTTCCCCAGACGCAGCAGCCATCGTCGCTTCCAGACCGAGGTCACAGCAGCACTAGCAGTGTAGGTCCTCTCCTGTCGAAGGTCAGGTATTTTCTAGTGATTTAACAGATAGAAAATGGCGGTGACGTCCGCGGCGGTGCGCATCATCACCGCCAGCGCACCTGTTCATTGGCTCCTGGGACCCATTGAGTCCAATGTTAACCAATGCAGCATTGCACCGCGGTCTACGACCGCCTACTGCGACGGTGTGCAACGCCAGCGCTGTTACCCCACAATCCCATTGTCCCAGTTTAGAGGTCAGGCAGCCGCCATTTCAGGGGCCCACATGGATTCATTTTCAACTGCGTCACACATACCGAGGCCTACACTCAACACACATACAGGAAGGGTTCATCGTCTGGTGTAGTCTTGTGTGTGACTGTGGGTACATACCTGAGGACTATTGACTGGTTATTGGCTGTTGTCCTTCGTAGGCACCGTCAGCTGGGACATGTGAGAAGATGGCGGAATCCTCCGGTATACCGACCGCTGGTGGACCTGTTGACAATGGAAGAGAGACATTTAATCGTCACCTACAGGTTTGACCGTGCCACAATCCAGGAACTATGTATCCAGTTGGAGCCAGACCTGATGTCACCAATCCGCCATCCTACTGGAATCCCCCCTGACATGCAGGTGCTGTCAGTGCTCCATTTCCTTGCAAGTGGGTCTTTTCAGACAACAGTTGCCATGGCATCAGGGATGTCCCAGCCTATGTTTTCCAACGTGCTGTCCAGAGTGTTGTCTGCCCTGCTGAAACACGTAAGGAGATACATCATTTTTCCTGAGGTGGAGGATTTGCCTACAGTGAAAGGTGACTTCTATGCCCTTGGACATATCCCGAACATCATTGGTGCCATTGATGGGACCCATGTAGCTCTGGTCCCCCCCGCAGGAGTGAACAGGTGTACAGGAACCAGAAGAGTTATCATTCGATGAATGTCCAGATGGTCTGTTTGGCAAACCAGTACATCTCGCAGGTAAATGCTATGTTCCCTTGCTCTGTGCATGACGCCTATATCCTGCGCAATAACAGCATCCCTGATATGATGGGTCAACTCCAGAGGCACTGTGTA
This sequence comes from Pleurodeles waltl, assembly GCF_031143425.1. Taxonomy (NCBI): domain Eukaryota; kingdom Metazoa; phylum Chordata; class Amphibia; order Caudata; family Salamandridae; genus Pleurodeles; species Pleurodeles waltl. The sequence goes on from NC_090437.1 coordinate 838,975,357, forward strand.
TGGCTATTGGGGGACTCTGGTTACCCCAACCTTTCGTGGCTATTGACCCCAGTGAGGAATCCCAGGACCAGGGCAGAGGAACGCTACAATGATGCCCATGGGCGGACTAGGAGGGTTATCAAACGCACCTTCGGCCTTCTTAAGGCCAGGTTCAGGTGCCTCCATATGACAGGTGGGTCCCTATTCTACTCACCGAAGAAGGTGTGCGACATCATCATCGCCTGCTCCATGCTCCATAATTTAGCATTGCGACGCCAGGTGCCTTTTCTGCAGGAGGATGATCCAGATGACGGTGTTGTTGCAGCTGTGGAGTCTGTGGAGCCTGTGGACAGTGATGAGGATGAAGCTGAGGAAGAAGAAAACGACAACAGGGAGTCAGTCATACAGCAATATTTCCAGTGAAACTCAGGTGAGTACATTTTCCGGTGTAACATTACATTAACTTTCACACGTCTACCTCTATCCTGTACCTACATTTCACTCACTATTTGTTAACTGAGTTGTCCCCTTCCATTTCAGTTTCACAAATGTGGTAACCTTTGTGTCAACTGCTTGCATCCTTGAATGGCTTGTGATGTGTGACATTGGTATGTTAGCCTTCCAATGGGTAACCCATTATGACACTGTCATTTATAATAGAAAAATACAAATCATAGACTGACTCCAGTCTTTTTAGTGTTTCAAGGGTGTTTATTTAAGAGCTAAAAATGAAGGGTGGTTGTAAAATGGTGACGGGTGATGGTGGAGGAATGTCCATGGCAGAGTCCAGTCTATTAGTCTCACAGGTACATTGCACATCTGCCCATTGGAAGTGGAGCTGGGGCAGTTCCGAATTGGACAGGGTAACAAAGTGGGACAGTGGGGGAACAATCAGGGTGGTCTTATTTCCTGGCGGGGGTCTTGCCATCTTGCTCTGTCCTGTTCCTGGATCTCAGGGACCGCTTGCGGGGTGGTTGTCCGTCTGCAGTGTATGGGGTGCTGGTATGGTGGTCCTGTGGCGGGCGTCCTGTCCACTAGCGCCAGCAGAGGTGGTAGGCAGTTCATCGTCGTTGCTAGTGTCAGGGGCCCCTTGTAGGGCCACAGTGTCCCTCAAGGTCTTTTGAATGTCCGTCAGCACCCCTACGATGGTGCCCAGGGCGGAGCCGATGGTCCTGAGCTCCTCCCTGAACCCCAAATACAGCTCCTCCTGCTGACGCAGGGACTCCTGCAACTTGTCCAGGACCGTGGCCATCGTCTGCTGGGAGTGGTGGTATGCTCCCATGATGGAGGATAGGGCCTTGTGGAGAGTTGGTTCCCTTGGCCTGTCCTCCCTCTGTCGCACAGCAGCCCTCCCAGTTCCCCTGTGTTCCTGTGCCTCCGTCCCCTGGACCGTGTGCCCACTACCACTGCCCCCAGGTCCCTGTTGTTGTTGGGGTGGTGGGTTAGCCTGGGTACCCTGTAGTGGTGGACACACCGCTGATTGACCTGTCCTGGGTAGGGAGGTTTGGGCCCGCTGGGTGGGTGCTGTGCTGGTGTTACCAGAGGGTGGAAGGTCAGTGTTGGGCTGTGCCTGTGCAAGGGGAACCGACTGCCCTGAGACCCACGATGGTCCGGGCTGGTCATCAAGATCCAGTAGGGCAGAGCTTCTGTCGTCACTGTGGGCCTCTTCTGGGGGTGGAGTGGTGCTGTCTGGACCCTCTGGTGTGGTGACGTTCCTTCGGGTTCCTGCGGGGGTATAAGTACATGATTATTGCATGTGTGTGTGTAATGGTGTGCAATGGTTGGGTGTGCGTGAACCCCAGTGCAGGCATTCCTGTGTGTGGCGTTGTGTGCTGATGGTTGGGGGGTGTTCTGGGTATGTGCAGTGGGCATGCTTTAGTGATGAGTGTCCATGGTTAGTTGTGTCATGCAGGTCTTGGGATGTGTAGTTGGTGTTCTTAGTACATTAGTTAGGAGTTTGGGTGATAGGGGAGGGTGTGAGGGTGGGGGTGTGTGATAGCATGCTGGTAGGGTGGGGGATATGATAGTTAAGATTTGACTCACCAGTGTCCGTTCCTCCGACGACTCCTCCGAGGCCCTCAGGATGCAAGATGGTCAAGACTTGCTCCTCCCATGTTGTTAGTTGAGGGGGAGGAGGTGGGGGTCCGCCGCCAGTCCGCTGTACCGCGATGTGGTGCATGGATACCGTTGAACGCACCTTCCCCCGTAGGTCGTTCCACCTCTTCCTGATGTCCTCCTTATTTCTTGGGTGCTGTCCCACTGCGTTGACCCTGTCCACTATTCTTTGCCATAGCTCCATCTTCCTTGCAATTGATGTGTGCTGTACCTTTGAGCCAAATAGCTGTGGCTCTACCCGTAGGATTTCCTCCACCATGACCCTGAGCTCCTCCTCGGAGAAGAGGGGGTGTCTTTGGCGTGACATGGGGTGTTGTGTGTGATGTGTGGGTTGGTGTATGTGTTGATGAGTGTGGTGAGTGTAGTGGTATGTGGTGTTTTGTGCTTGGATGTTGTGTGGGTGATGGTGTTGTGTGCCTCTGTGTGATGGGTTTGTCTATTCTGTGCTCTCTCTCTCGCCTTCTCTCAGAATTTCTGGTTGTAGGGGTTTGTGGGTGATGTGGGTGTGTGTTTTATATTGTGTTGGGTGTGTGTGAGTGGTGTGTGTGTCTCAGGTGTGTGTATTTCGAAATGTCCAATGTGGCGGTGTTTTGGAGATGTGTGTGTATTTTGAGCGTGTGGATTCGTGGGTCGTGATAGCATGGGCGTGTTTCTGTTGGCGTGGAGGTGGAGGATGTGTTTCCGCCAGTTTATTGCTGACCTTTGGTGTGGCGGTATTGTGTGGGTGTCTGAATTTCGGCGGATTCTGTGATGTGTGTCATAATAGCTGTGGCGGTCTACCGCCGCCGCGGCGGTGTATTGGCGGTCTTCTGCACGGCGGTAAGCGCCTTATACCGCCAGGGTCGTAATGACCCCCTTTGTGTCAATGGGAAACGGCTATGTAGATCAAGGCGCAAGATTTTGTGCATTGAACTGTATATAGTTCAAGGATCAGTGGGAATTGTTACCTGAAACTGAAAATGAAACATGTTTAAACTTTGCATTGAGGGTAGTTGACACATTAGATGAGCTGAAATCACTGCAAGGACGTACTAGCAGAGAGGAGAAACGCTCCTGGCAAAGAATGCAATGTATACAGAGGTCTGACGACTTATGGGTGTCAGAGAAGGGGAAAATGGTTTTGTCAATCAGTCTTTTGTCACAATTTGCAAGGCGTTACCATGGTCAAGCACATCTTGGGAGAGACGCAATGATCAGGTTGTTTAAAATTGACTGGTTCAATCCGAAATTCAGACAAGCTGCAGAGGTTATCTGTCACAGGTGCATCATCTGTCAACAGATGAATGCAGGAAAAGGGACTGTGGTGACTTTGAACCACATAGGGAGAGCTGGAGGTCCATTTAGCAAGATGCAGATGGATTTCACTGAGATGCCTGTGTGTGGAGGCTTGAGGTATATGTTGGTGATTGTGTGTGTTTTCAGTCATTGGATTGAAGCTTACCCTACATGTAGAAATGACAGCCTCACAGTAGCAAAACTGTTGCTTAGGGAGTTAATACCACGTTTCAGATTCCCGGTCTCTTTAGAATCAGATAGGGGCAGACACTTCGACAATGAGGTGATAAAGCTCTTGTGTGCTGCATTAGACATTGAGCAGAAGCTGCATTGTAGCTATCGCCCTGAAGCATCAGGACTAGTGGAACAAATGAATGGTACCTTAAAGTCGAGAATGGCAAAAATGTGTGCAGCTACCAATTTGAAGTGGCCAGATGCATTGCCCTTAGTACTGATGTCAATGAGAAACACACCTGCCAAGAAAACAGGACTATCTCCCCATGAGCTTCTGATGGGTCGAGCTATGAGATTGCCCGCAGTGCCTGCAAATGCTCTTGTGAATATCACGGATGATATGGTGTTGGAATATTGCAAGGGTCTGGCTGATGTGGTCCGCTCTTTTTCTAACCAGGTGGAGGCTAACACAGTGCCACCGATAAGTGATCCAGGTCATACCCTGAAAGCTGGTGACTGGGTTGTTGTCAAGAAACACGTGAGGAAGTCGTGTTTGGAGCCACGTTGGAAGGGGCCATATCAAGTAATACTGACAACAACCACTGCTGTGAAATGTGCAGGAGTTCCAAACTGGATACATGCCAGTCACACAAAGAAGGTGACGTGTCCAACTGATGAGGAACTTGAAGTGTCCAAAACAACAACTGCAGAGAAGGAAGTCTCAGGGCCGGAGAGTATTCAAAGGGGAACTGAGACTGAAGGAGAGCCCACTGAGGATGGCTTAGTCCCTCAAACAGTAAACGAGTTCGAGAGAGGTGACAGTGAGCCTATCTCAGCGGAGGCAGCAGGGGAACCGAGGCAAAGAGAGGTTCTCCCAGAAGTAGACGGATACAGGTTTGAAGTTGAGCTAGTATCAGACCCTGAAGGTGAGGGGGAAGAAGTTCAGGGAAGCCAAAGTGCACCGACTCCTCCTGAGCCGCTTGCAGGTCCGTCAAGAGAAAACACTATGGCACAAGAGGAGGGCGCTGTTCAATGTTCTGAAATGCCAAGCAGGAAGAAAACGCATAAAGGAGATAACTGGCCGGAGCCACAAGCTGCAATAGAGAATGTGGTCCCTGGAGACACCATAGAGGAAGAAGTTGATACAACCAGAAAAGAGGATCTCAGTGAAGGAGAGTTGCAGAGCGAACACGACTAAAAAGAAAGAGAGTCACAAACAGAAGGTACGCAGGTCCTGAATGGGCGTACGCAACATCAGCTGAATGGCAACAAGAATTCTTGGCGTTCTGTTTTGATCGAGAGGTACCAGGTCAATACTGCGGCACCTGAATTCAACATTAGAAAGAGACTGTGTAAAATTAAATTTCAAATTGAAAGCTGAAAAACTGAGAAAAGAAACTGAGAAATTACCGGATGTGACACTGAAAACCTGAATTGACTTTGAAAACCGATTATGACAAACTGCTAAACCTGACTTGACAAAAGGGGTCCTGGAGTGAGTGAAATGCTGTAAATACTTGCTGAAAGAAAACGATTTTGCATTGAAGAAAAAAAAAAAAACGAGTTTTTATAACGTCCTTAAGTTGATTGTTTGCTTTATATTTTCTGCTATCTCATTCTTTACAGATCATGGGTTACACTAAAAGTAGAAAGGGTAGGATGTGTGGTTGGTTGAGTGCCATTCTAGGTATTGTGTGTGCAATAATAATTATAGGCGTGATTGTGGGAATGCCATAGTTGGATAAGACGGTGACTAACAATGCTTCAAATTCTGAAAATGCTACATTAACACCATGGGAGAAATTTGAGCAGGATGCAAAATACTTACATGCAGGAACTAATTCAAAAGGGGAACTATCTACTAATGTCTTCTATCGCTTGCTGAATTAGTATGTTGATACAATGGATGCGAGAAATTGTTATGTGTGCACAAAGATTCCTTCGTCAGTACAAGAAGGGGTTACTTACCATAGTCTTCCACTAACATACGGGATAAGCTGTAGTCTGTTACTAACAAGGTTCTACAATCAAGAACATGTGCAATATTTTTATTCTAATTTGGATGTAGTGTTTTCTTTCGTGCCTGTAATTGAGTTTCAAAACAAATTAGCTAAAGAACAGAGTATAAAATTAGTTAGAGGTTTCTTTGAGCCGACACTGACATTTGGGACAGCTTATGCGCACCGCAATAACCTAACCTGCTTACTAACGCCTGTAGAGAAGAGCTTCTTAGATCACACTGATGATAGACGCAAAGCACTGAAAGAAAGGCTGGAAAAGGGTTTAGAAAAACGCACAATTGCAAATGATTATGCTTACACCGCAATAAAAACACATGGCAAATTAGCTGTAGATGCATTACATGTAGGTAGGCTTTGTATATATAGGCCAAAATCTGAGCATGACACTTTATTTGTGGGAACGAGTGAATGCAGGCATATGTTTTTGTTTCAGAGTAAATGGACATTCATGTTCAATGAACAGGATCCAGAGATCCCTGGAATCTACTATATTTGTGGGCTTAATGTTTATTACCGTCTCCCTAAGGGATGATATGGGACATGTTATTTGGGAATAGTTTTCCCAAAGATCTACCAGATTGATGACTTAAAGCAAATTCCTAAAATGTCTGAATTACAACATACTAGACAAAAGAGAGAGACAGCGGCTGCTGTCGTTGGTGACATATTTTGAGCCATAATTCCTTCACTAGGGGTTATTTTAAACTCCATAAAGATTCGAAAGTTGTCTACTATTGTGGATAACATGCTGACAAATTTCACAGGGGCTATACTCCTGATGGATACTGAACTTGCTGCGGAAAGAGCTATGATTCTTCAAAACCGGCTTGCTTTAAATATTCTTTTAGGGAAGAGTGGCGGAGTCTGTAAGATGCTTAACGAGCGCCATTGTTGTGCGTTCATACCTGACAATAGCAACAAGATTAGAAGTATGCTTACTAACCTAACAAGAGATAGTGCAGATTTGAAGGACTTAAAGGAACCTGGAGTTTGGGAGAAAATTGGGAAAGGAATTACCAGAGGAGGGAATTGGTTTAGTAATATTTGGAATGGGGTTCTTGCAAAAATATTAGGGGGTCTATTGATTGTCCTGATTTGTTTATTGGGTTTATGGTTATCATGCAAAATTAATGAAAGAATAAAGAGAAATTTGACAAAACGAAGCAAAAGAAATGAAGAAAATGAAAGGGAGAAAATGTTCAATGAAATTTGGGAAAGCTCACACAAAAGGGATGATGTCGAAATGCGAATCATGAGGAAAGTGAAAGGTTGAAAGGGAAAGGTTTGTGTGATGACAAGGGTCATCAGAGGAGGGACTGAGAGAGCGTAGCTTATATAATCAATATTAACATGAAATGATTATGAACTAATGTGCAATAATGCCGCATACAAAAAGTATTAATATGTTTTGCTAAAACGTGTGTTGAAAATGTGCCCACGGGGAGTGGCCATCAGTGTATACGGGGACTAATGAAAATGACTAATGTTGATGAATTATTACATTAAAGGATGTTTTTACACTAATTATTAATGGTCATGTTACTAAAGTTTTGCTAATAAATCTTTTAGGCCTCAATTAGCATGAGTCGAGGCCTAGCTGCCTGACTCTCATATTAAATATGTTTTTCTAACGTGCAGTGTGCTGACTTGCTAAAGGACATGAACTCTTGTTTTCTTCAAATTAGAAGCTGAATGTAACTGTAGTACATCCGTTTTCTCATGAAGTTCATCCTGCTTGTAGAAACATATTGCCTGAATGCAACAGTGTAGATTAATGTTAGGTACAAGGTCACCTAAACCGGTACGAAAAATGGAGCCACTGACTGAAGATGCGCAAAGAATCGCAGAAGGATGAAATCATACCAGACATTCTACCTCTAAAGACGTCAATCACAAGGACCAATAAAATGCGTGAGAACTGTTATGGGGTGACAAATTTGACGAGCTAATGTAAATTTAATTGGTTAAAGATAGTAGTGTGAAACCCCTTGTCCAATCAAATTTTAGGGGAATGTACAACTAAAAGGGGATAAAAACCCTTGACACCAGGAAGTAAATCAGAACAGAGGGGAGAACTAAAGAGACCAGAGACTAGGAGAGACTAGGGAAGATGCTGGATGTGATTTGCTATGATCCAGACACTTTGTCACTTTGCTTAGTGACTTGCTAGTTTGGTTAGAACCATCCTTGTCTTTAGATTGCCCATTTACACTTTACCTCCTTAAGAGGGAAGTGCCCCTTTACCGGATCTGAGTTCCTGACTGAATGGCGAACCAACTGATGTCCTGAAGACGAAGACCGAACTTGAGTGCTGACCCAAACTTTGAGGGTAGCTGTATGACAATGAAATTGTGATTGTCTGTTTGCTTTTCCTTTCTAGGCACCAACTGCTACTTTTGACAGAGACCATAGCTAGATGTTTTCTAAATTGGTGTTACCAAATTGTTTTGCATGAAGCCCAACAAGCTAATGCTAATTCAAGGTAAGGAAAGGGGTTCACTAAACTGACGCAAATAGACAATGACTGAATCTATGCTTTGTTGAACTGACGCATTAATGATACTCTGCTGAAGTTAACTTATGTTGATGCCGTGTTATGGTCTAATAATTGTGCTTCTTGCTTTGATGAAGTCTTATTCGAGTTGCCAAATTATGACAATGTTGATGAGCTTTCTGCTATTGAGATTAATAAATCTGCTATTAGAATTGTAATTAATAGGGAATAAATATCACTAAATTCTACTAAACTGGTGTGGTTATTCATGACTGAAAGGTCATGGTGGTCCTTGAATTTTATTAATGTCATTGACTAAAGTGAATTGCATTGTTATAGTAAATATTGATGACATTATTGACGTATTGATTGACATGTTGATTAGTTATCTCGTCCTAAGGTGTCTTCAATCAGGGTCTAAAGATTAATTGGCCTAAAACGAGTCCCGATGTGTATAAGTTAGTCATAAAGGGACGCGTTATCAAACCCATAAAAAGGCATTAACGCGCTGGGTGTGATTTAAGAACATTAATTGCTACAACTTGATATTGCTGACTTGAAGCTTGATAAGCGAATGTTCCAGGATGGGATGTGTCCAAAATGGCACATTTTTGGTTTTTGAAGTAATTGGGATGTTTGGTGCTTGTCATGCTATATCGCTCATTGTAGTTGCTTGCATTACACCACAGAAAGGAGTTTCTATTGAACAATTATTATGAAAACGATATACTGTTAATACGTTTATTATCGCTGAGTTTAATGTGGCACTACTATTGTTGTTAGCGATACGATGTACTGTGAATATGTTTATTATCACTAAGCTGAAAGGGGCATCTTCATTACTTCAAATTGTTGCAGGTGATGTGGAACATTCTGTGTTTGGTCCTTAAATTAAGTTGAAGCTTATTTTTGCCATTACTCAAAATTTCGCTGTGATGTAACAGTGACAGGCCAGTTATTCATTAAGCTGAACGCTATTGATTAATCCTACGTTTTCATAGTAATACACCATGAACCGTAATCCTTGAAATTAACCCTATGTTTTCAGTGTGATTTAAACACTGAATTGCGTTCCTCACAATACTAGCACAGTACATTGATACACCCATGAATATCTGGAGAATCTAATTCCCTGAAAATGTGTTGTTATTATTGTTGCCTATTTAACTGTCTATGAGTTGAGTGAGTCAGTATCTTCGGAAATCTCATTAAGGTGAAACATGCAATATCCAATGAATGGTTAAGGAACATGTAGGTAGGCTTAATTGAGGTGATGAGGGACTAATCTGGGATCACAGTGGGAGCAGCTATAGACAGCGTAGGAGGTTCAAGGCTCTCATTTAATTTGTTTCCGAAAAATCCTAGAGAGAGGGAGAGCCATCAAAAGTGGGAAAGAGGACCTCAACAGGTGCATCTAGCTTGCACATCCTAGTTTAACAGTAGAGTCTGTATGGGTTATGAGATATTAGTTATTTGACTGATGTGTAATTTATCATAGGAAAGAAAAGACCGCCTTTTCAAGAAGCAACACTAGGCATCCTGATCCAGCCCTGCGACTCCAGTGTCTGTCTCCTTCTATCATCCATCCCCTTTCCCCCGGGATATTGTGGTGCTGATCATGTGCATTTAAGTGGGAGGCAGGCAACGTTTAGGTGAAATTGGGACAAGCAGGGTGGTCAACATTGTGTCTCAGTGGAATGAAAAGGTTAGAGCTTGACACAAACAGCTGTACGCCTACAACACAAGTTACTCAGGAACAACAAAAAGGTAGAAAAGTAATGGAAGGACAAATTTTACCCAACAAAACAACTTGGGTTTATTGGAACCAAAACAATTATGATGAAAGGCCATTGGCCAGCCCATAACAAAGTCCAATCACAGTACTGTGCCCAAACTTGACTCCAATCACTGCCAGGGAACCTCCACAGGAAAGGGCAAAAAGTGGGCAGGCAGGCGTCTCAGGGATCATTCTTGGATGGTGTTAGACTTGGCATCCTTGGAGTGGTCTCCCCTAACCTTTTGCCTCTGTTTCCAAGGTTGTTGATGTGTGTTGGACTTTGTGTTTGCTGCTGATAGTCTGGGCACTTTACCACTGCTATCCAGTGCTAAAATGCTAGTGCTCCTATGTAAAATGTATGTGTAATTGGCTTTCCTTGATTGGCATATTTGATTTACTAGTACATCCCTAGTACAGGGCACTAGAGGTGCCCAGGGCCTGTAAATCAAATGCTACTAGTGGGCCTGCAGCACTGGTTGTGCCAACCACATGAGTAGCCCTGTAAATATGGCTCAGACTTAACACTTCAGTGTCTGTGTGTGTAGTTTTAAACTACCAATTAGACTTGGCAATTGTACCTACTTTGCCAGACCTAAACCTTCCCTTTTTGTACATGTAAGGCACCCCTATGGTAGGCCCTAGGTAGCCCCATGGGCAGGGTGCTGTGTATCTTCAAGGTAGAACATATACTAATGTGTTTTATATGTCCTGACAGTGAAATACTTCCAAATTCGGTTTTCACTGTGCAAGTCCTATCTCTTTCATAGGTTAACATGGGGGCTGCCTTTAAATATTAAAGTGCAGATTCCCTTTGGGAGCAGATAGAGATTGGGAGGTTAGGGTCTCTGAACTCACCATTTAAAAATACATCTTTTAGTAAAGTTTGTTTTTAGATTGTGTGCTTGAAAATGCCACTTTTAGAAAGTGGGCATTTGCTTGCATAAACCGTTTTGTAACTCTGCCTGTTTGTAGTTTCCCTGTCTGGGCCAGTGTGACAGTTGAGCTGTTTGCACCTCTCTCTAGACAGTAACACAAAGGGAGCTGGGGTGTAGCCTGGATATCCTAATGAGCCATCTGTGCTGGGAGAGAGGGGAGGAGTGGTAACTCACACCTGAAAGGGTTGTGTCTGCCCTTGCACAATGCAGTCTCCAACTCCCTGGTGTGTGTCCGAGGCCTGGCCTGGGCAATGCAGGATCTTAAAAACAAGAGAGACTTTCCTTTGAAATTTGCCTACTTCAAAGGCGGAAAGAGTATAAGTAGTGGACCCCAAACCCCTGAAAATTAGATCACTTCTGGAATCAAGAGGAACCTCTGCCAAGGAGAAAAGCTGAAGAGCTGAAGATAAGTGCTGCCCCTGCCTGTGACTGTGATTTGTTGGGCTGCCTGCAGTTGCTGCTTCTGCCTGTAAAAGGGGACAAAGACTGGACTTTGTTGTGCATTCCTGCTTGAGAAGAATCCCCAAGGGCTTGAACTGAGCTTGCCTCCGGTTGTTGAAGTCTCAGGGCATTCAAAGACTTCCCCTGCCAGCACCTCCACTCTCTGCTGAGACTCCTGCCCTGCCACTTGGTGCCCTCTGCAGTCCCTGGGCCCTTGAAAGGTGAAGTTGGCAGACAAGAACTGAAAATCCATGCACAGACCGCTGTGTGGGGAAATTTTTGATGCATCTTCTGCAACGTGGCTGATAAACAACGCACCACTGGCTTTAGAAATGAAATCGACGCTCCACCTGCATCGTGGCTGGGAGAACGATGCTTCATGGCTTGAGAAACAATGCGCAGCACCTGCTTACAGAAGCTGATAATGGCACAAACCCCACGCAGCACAGCTTTCTGTTATTGTGCGATTGGATTTTCCGCACATTGTCCCTGGGTGTCTGAGTGAATCCGACTCGGCATGGATCTGAGGTGCCACGTCAGGAAATCAACACATCGCTCTCTTGTGAGGGAGAAAAACAACACATCGCTGACCCGACCAGAGATGGAAACGATGCACAGCCTCACTTGCGAGTAAGGAATCAACACATTGCTACCCTTTTCCGACGCACGCTCGCCCGTGCGGCTTTATGTCTGTCACTAGCCAGGTACTTTACGTAACAACAGCATTCTCACTGTTTTCTAAGGATTCAGACTCTTATTCTTTTGAAAATTCATATCTTGACTTGGGTATGTTGGATTCTTGTTGTTTTCTGTATTACTGTGTGTGTTGGTACAAAGCATTAGCACATTGCTTTTGAAGTTGAGGCTGCCTGCTCGTGCCGAGCTACCAAGGGGATGAGCGGGGGTTAACTGAGCGTGTTTCTCCTTTACCTTGACTAAAGTGAGGGTCCCTGCTTAGACAGGGGGTAACCTGACTGCCAACCAAAGACCCCATTTCTAACAGGTGGGGAGGGGTCAGATTTGCAATGGGTAGGTTTGGCAGGGGGGCTTCTACTCTGGGGAGGGTATTTGTACTTGCATGGGGGTAGGGATGACAGGGAAGGGCTTGAATGTGGAAGGAATGGGTTGGGATGTGGGTGGAGGCCTCTTGAGTTTGGGCAGGAGTGGAAGGAACAGGGGAAAGGGCAAGCTCATAAAGGGAACTCTTGTTGGGAAAATGGGTAGGGGCATCAGAAGGGGTTGGGGATTTGGAGGATGAGGGAGTGGTTGTCTTGTCGGTGGGTGTAGATGCCTTGGGTGTGTGCATGTGTGTGTTGGGGGTGTCTTTTGTGTGTGTCAGTGAGAGGAGTTGTGTGTCTTGGAGGCTGTGAGGAGGAGGTGCTGGGTAATGTGGGAGTGGTGGATGTGTGTGTGTCTGTTGGGGTGATATTATAAATGTATGTGTGTGTCTGCTGGGGTAGTACCTGTGGGTTTGGTTGATCCTGTGGATGAATCTCTGTGTGTTGGGGTGGTGTCTTGGTGTATGGTGGATGTGTCTGTGGGTGTTGTGGTGGTTGTTGGTGTGGATCTGTGGGATGTGAGTATGGTGTTTGTGGTGAGGTTGTAAATGGGGGTGGTGGGGGTGTCTGTTGAAATGATGACTGAGGTGGTGTCTGTGGCTGACTGTTGAGTGCCTGTGTGTCAGTGTGTCTTGTGGTATTTGTGTCTATGTGTGCTGCTTGTGTGTGTTGAGGTGGATGCATGTGGATGTGACTGTGTGCGGGGGACAGTTAGGGGAATAGGGAATTTGGATTGGGAAGAGGGAGATGGTAGAGAGGATGAATGTGTGGGGGGGTCTAGCTGCCGTCAGTGAGCATGCCAGAGACTGAGAAGATCTCTGTAGGCAAGACATGTCACTATGAATGCCATCCAGGAATGCATTTTTCTGCTGAAGCTTGCATGCCAACCCCTGTATGGCATTAAAAATGGCAGTCTGCTCCACAGAGATATTCCTCAGGAGGTCAATAACCTCGTCACTCAGGGCAGTAAGGTAACAGCGGCTGGGGTGAGGTGCCTGGGGTGAAGGAGATGCCCACCCTCTTGGGTGAGTGGGCACAGCCAAATGAGTGGGGAGTAACAGGGAGGGTGGCTATAGAACTGGCAGACAAGGAGGGTACAAGAGCAGGTCCTGACGGGTCTGCCACCACTAGGCAGTTACCAATAGACGAAGAATCTGAAGATGAAGATGTTGATCCTGTGTCTTCCGTGACACTGCCCTCACCGCCAATGGGTCTCTCCGAGGTGGTGGGGTCATGACTGGAGGTACCGAGGCCAGATGCTTCCCCGCTTGGTTCTACCCTGTCGCCTTCCCTTGCCTGGGCGATGCTGCAAATACACAGAGAAAAAGGGTCCCCTCATGTTCTTGATCACACTGGTGCAACAGTTGTGTTTAGCAAGCATTATAAATATGTCAAGTAGGCCCTCAACAAACTACATCACAAAGTGTCTCATACTTATTCCTCACCATGTGCATGCATGCCACAATAACTGCCAACAATTGCCCACAGGAAAATCTGAATCTCAAACAACTCCAATTGCATGGGTGAAGTTGTGTAATCAAAGTAACTATTGAACAAGTAGGAGCCCTGATCACCTTCATTGCTTTGGCTGATGAAGGATGCCTCAGTCACATGTTGTCATGCAATAGTAGGACAATACCAAGTTCATTCCTACAGATCCCACACAAGGTCACACATACATCTATCTGCCATAACACAGTACCATAACCATAAGAAAGGATGATCCAAAATCCTGATATTTTGCTGACAGCAGTACAGTAGCTTGACAAAGGTGACATAGAAATATGCATGCCACACTGGAAACATATCAACAATGCACACTTCACCATGTATAACTTGTCCTAATGGAGTCATGGAGGTCGTACTAATGTTGCTCAGATATACAACACATTTGGCATGGAAATGTATACTGCAGACACAATGGGCAACTTGGGAGGGAGATATGTTTCAAAATCCACAACACAAGGAATCAGCTAGCCCAATGGAAATCACCTCTACTATATGGTACCTCTTACAATGATGTACTTTGATTGCATCAGTAGAACCATTAGCCCTTTGTTTATTGGAGAGGTCCAGGGATTCTCAAGTACATGTAGAAGGCCCTCACAAGTTGCACAATGGGGAGCTACATCACTGTCTCCATTTTGTTCATGCAAACTCAGATGTCCTTGGATGAATGGTTATATCCAACCACATATGATTTCCACATAACTCAAAGTCACTCCATGATGCATGTCAACAGTCAAGTAACATACCTTCCCTATTTCACATGTACAGAGCAGCAAACTGTAGTCCTACCTGTCATGTCCCTTATTGCTACTGCATTTGTACATGCCAAATGACATGCTATGATGGCTGAAGATGTGTCAGCCACCAATCAATGGTGACAAACTCCTTTCTGTGGCAACACATGGAATCTAGCCCCTTTACATATGTCCAAGTCAAAACACATATGTGGCATGCACATATATTTGAGGGAATACAAAAATTATCCATTGAACACAGGTAGACCATGCATGAAACATTAGTGTACACATTTTGTCAGAAGAGAAAGGGACACATTTTAACATCTACCCAAAAGAATGTTGGAAACAGTGTTGGCACAGAAATCATGTCAATGGAAATTCCCCACTTACTGAGGGAAAGTATTGATCTGTAGCTGCACCCAAAGAACAATGTATGCTCTGTCGCATGCTTGATGGCCACCTTCACATGGCAGACAGTAGTAAGGCAGCAGCACTCATCACACACTGAGAACAAGTAGCTTCTGGAAGCCAGATGCCAAATTACTCACTTGACCAGTGTTGGACTTTTTGCCTTACGCAGGGTCACCCCCAGTCTTTTTGCCTCCTTCATCCTGGTTTTTCTGACCTCTCGCTGTTGGCTCTAGGACTCTGAGCACTTTATCACTGCTGACCAGTGCTAAAGTGCAGGTGCTCTCTCATCTAAAGTTGGTATGATTGGCTTATACCTAATTGGCATTTTTAATTTACCTATAAGTCCCTTGTACATTGGTATCTCTATACCCAGGGCTTGTAAATGAAATACTACTAGTGGGCCTGCAGCGCTGTTTGCGCCACCCACTGAAGTAGACTTTCAAACCTGTCTCAGGCCTGCTAGCGCAGGTCCTGTGTGCGCAGTTTTCTGCCACAGGGACCTGGCATCTAAACTTACTTGCCAGGCCCAGGACTCACCTTTTACTACATGTAAGTCACCCCTAAGGTACGCCCTAGCTAGCCTTATGGGCAGGGTGCCATTTATGTAGAAAGGCAGGACATGTGCCATATTGCATGGCCTGTCCTGGTAGTGACAAACAGCCTAACTTGGTGTCTCACTGCTGCGAGTGCTGCCTTCTCATAGGATTGCATTAGAAAAGCCCTGCCTTATGTGTAAGGGGTATTGTCTGATTTATGAGGGGTAGCGTAGGCGTGTTTGGCATGGTTGTGATAATAAA
Source organism: Pleurodeles waltl (assembly GCF_031143425.1). NCBI lineage: Eukaryota > Metazoa > Chordata > Amphibia > Caudata > Salamandridae > Pleurodeles > Pleurodeles waltl. The sequence continues at coordinate 838,991,080 of NC_090437.1, forward strand.
TACTGCTCACTGGTGTGGGTGTATTTTTTATTACTATCACAGAAATGCCACTTCTAGAAAGTGTGCATTTATCTGTACTTATGACTCTGGTGTTTTGCAGCTTGACTCCAATCCACGTCTGGGCAGAGTGACAGTTGGGGCTTTGTGCATACTTTTCAGACAGCCTGTACACAGGGAGGGTGGAGGTGTAACAGAGGTGCATCTGCATACTGAATAGTCTTCCTGGGTTGAGAGAAGGGAGAGGCGGGGCACACCTGCATTTGTAAAGACTGTGCCCTGGCCTCACACAATAGGGTCGTTAACCCCCCACTGATGTTTGGTGCCTGTGCTGAAAGGAGAGAGGGGGCACTCCCAGAACCAGTTGTAACTGGCTGGAACCTCCTCTCCCTACCATTGTAAAACACTGCAAGAACTGACTATAAGTACAGGGGAATTTTCCCCACAATTTCGAGACTCTTGGAATCATCTTGGAATTGGACACCAAAGGCTGAAAGGACTCACCAGGAACCGCCATGGACTGCTGCTGCTGTGCTGACCTGTGACCTGCCTGGTCACTGTGAATGATTTGCCACTTGCTGCCTTTCCCTTGTGCTGGCCTGTAGCTGGGCCCTCCAGCTGAGGACCTTGTCTTAAGATTCTGCTCCCCAGGGGCAGGGTGCTATGGCCCGCTGACCCCTGCATCCATTTCTTCACGAGGGGTGCTTCTCCGTGGTTGCGCTGCCATGCGCTGATTGCAGCGCGCTTATGGAGCCTTGGGAGCTCGTAGGCTCCCTGCTGCATTGTGCCCCTTTAAATAAGAGCACCGCATCGGGTGCAGACGAGTGTCTGCTCGGGCCCCAGGAGGGGTCCGATCTTCTTGTGGCTTCACGGCAGGACCAGGGGAAGGCACGGGGAGTGCCCCCATCCCCTGGCCTCTGCGTTAGGAGCAGGACTCTCCTTTTCTGCTGTTAGGTAAAACGGGCATTATTGTGGCCCCCCCCCCTTGGTGGAAGGGCCACTGGAGGCCCGGGGGGGGGGGCCCAGAGATCGCAGGTCCCGGGAGGGGCCTGTCATTAAACCGAAGGGGGTGCGTGGTGCCCCCCTCCTGCCCTAAGTTGTTTTTGCTGGCTTTGGCCCCCCTCGTGAGGGCTGGTTGAGGCCCTGGAGGGCCCCTAGTAATCACGGTCCCCAGAGGGGCCTGTCTATAAAAGAGAGGAGGTGCATGTCGCCCTCCTCTGACCCCAGAGTATAAGGGAGGCCCCCGTTTTGCACATAGGAGCGCCAAGGATCCCATTGTTTGCCTTCTAGGCACTGGAGGTGCCTTCATCCAACCAGGTACTGTTTAAAGGACCAATATAGTTGCAATCCAAAGTTCTTTCTACAGACTTTTGCTTGATTCATATATTACCTACCTGCGTTTGATGTTTTTACATATATGGCAAATGTTCCTTTTAGGGCATGCCTTGCTAATATGTTTCTCTAGCTTGCCATATGTTTTCTAATGTTCCTACTATGGGCGTTTTATGATATTCTTATGACAAGTGTTCTAATGTGATAACGTGTTTCCTGACTACTGCTTATGTTGCAGAATACTGAGTAACCTGTGTGTTATGTGTGACTACTGCTAATTTGCAGAGTAACTAAGGTGTAATGTTCTGACAACTGCTAAGGTAGCAGGATAGTACTGATATGTGATGTTTGGTCTGATAATTGCCTTGTGTACAATACAGTATATTTTCATATAATCTGGTGTTGTGTTTCCTTTGTGGTGGGGATATTGCGTCAAGTGTGTTGTGTGTGTTGTGCAAACGCTTTACACATTGCCTCTGGGTTAAGCCTGACTGCTCGTGCCAAGCTACCAAGGGGGTGAGCAGGGGTTATCTTGGACATGTAACTCCCTTGCCCTGACTAGAGTGGAGAAAGTTCTGCCTGGTTGAGGTGCATAGCCTAGCCAACCAGAAACCCCATTTCTAACAATCAGATACATGGATGAGAATAGTGAACCATTACTTCTTTTTGTAACACTGAGGAGTAGTGGTCTGTTTCGTAGAATTTAAACCCACTACAGCAACAAACATTAGTTGATTGATCAATATACACAGCCATGTGTTGTCCCTGGAGAGCAATTTCATGGTGGAGTGTACTTGTTTGTGTTCCAGGTCTCTGGGCTTGTAGTCAAGGCACATCAGTGCACACTAAATACCATACCTACTCAAACAGTTACTCATTTTGTGTGTCAAACATGACCCATCCCCAATTGCCAGGGGGCGATGGCAGACCCTAACACATCAACTTGGCTTTATAAGCAGAAGGAATATGCCATGTACTCTCCTCCTTGTGGCTGCTGTGCTCCCCTCAAACACCCATCAAGCTCTGGGTAGGCCACCGCCAGAATGCCGGCCATTAGGGGGGATCAGGCTCAAACATGCACCCAATGCCGCGTTGGGAGGACAGCCCTGGGACCAGCGTCTTCTGACAGTGAGTGCTCCACTGGCTATGGACCCCGAGGGTCCACACCTCCTAGATGGCTCTCCAAATCCCCTTCTTCTGGTGGGTGTTGACCTGTATGGATGCAAGAGACAAATCAAATGATTACAAAGACAAGTTTTTGCACAAATGCTTGTGTCACACCCATCAGAAACACCAAGCACAAAATGGCCAATTTATCAACACACCACAAGTGTAAAGCACACATGCCAATAAGTACAGGGACATGACTACACTTTTGGAGTCATTTGCAGGCTTACGCACTACCCTACTCATGGCTTACAATAACTAATCAAGTCTAAGGACATCAGATAGCCCATGCTCCAGCCACATGTACTGTGATGTGAGCCACAATGAAACAATACACACCAATGTGCTTCTGAAGAGTAAACTCCTTAGGCCTGACTGGACAAACACATTTACACTCTGCAACATTGACTCAATTCATATAGTCCGTACAGGAAAGTACCATAGTACAGACTACTTTACTCTCACACTTGAGTTATAATGAAAGGGCTGGCATGATGGGTCTGAAAGTGTCTTCCCTGTGCATGTGTGGACATGTGACCTACCAAATGCAGACTCATGCCACTTCAGGGTGGGTTTCTGTGGTATGTAGCTCAACCTCAGAACACACCTTTGAAAATATGTTGCTAACCTACAGAGATGGCATACAACATACAAAGTTATATTTTGTTCAAGTTCAGCTATTTTACCAAGCTACTGAGTCACATGTGATAGTCTTCCAGGACTCCACACAGTGTCTGCACTGTGGGTTTGTAATTTCTGCAATACGCCTGTACAGAACAAATATTACTTATGTGAAGGTGACAACAAAGCTGTGGTAGTAAGGGACCTGACATCAGTAAAAAACACATATTGACAATGATGTAAATATGCACGTATGGACTAGTTAAGAGATCTATCTCAGTACCCGTTCCCGATCTAGTCAATGAACCAGTGCATTCAGGGCAGGTTTTGCCACTAGAACCTCATATTGGCCACATGACAGGATTTGCAGGTCTACAGGGAGTAGGCACAGTGCCACAGTTGCATACCCACTGTGATTTTCCAAGAGCCTGGAGTATGTCCCTTACTGGGAGATACATTTGACAGGCCCTGGTCTCTGCAGGCTGAGAGTACAGAACCCACATGACACTTACATTTCCATCTTTACCAATCATGACAGTACATCACGTGGCCATCAGCAATGTGGCTTGTGTGGCAAAATGAAGGGCATAGTGAGTGATGATAAACCTTCCAGGCAAACGTTTGGCAAGACCAAATGTGGGGTGAAAGATCTGTGGCACAATACACATTGTTTACAAGATCCACAAGTGACTCAGATGAGATGCATACACAGCTCATGCTGTCATGCACACACATGTTGTTTAACATTTACAACCATCAGAAACAAAGAAATGTCATTGTATGGCAGTAAATTCTCATTGCCTAGTAATGTGCATCCAACACAAGGAGGATGTAGGGCTTCAAACAAACATCACACAACACAATGTGAATAAACACAACATATAGTACTGGTCTCCAAAACCTGTGCCATGTACATCCCAGTGATGCTTCACAAACTGCAACAACAGGCGGACAAGACATCCAACTAGCATACAGGGGCACATTGTAGCCTGTGGAGAGGGAAAGGGTGGTGTTAAATAGAGTCAATTTTGCATCTGAGGTACTTATGTGCTCCTCTGTTGAGCCATGGAGTTGACCATACAAGGGAAGTACCTCACTCACAAGCCTTTCCAGCTCCTCTGGAAAGAAGGCAGGGGCCCTTTCACCTGCTGGATATGGCATGATTGCTCCCAGGGGTGACACACAGCAGATGAAGTGATGGAAGTATTGCTGGCAGCAGTGTCTGGAGTCAAGTGACTGATTTTGCACAGCATATTGTACACATACACCATGCACACTGTCAGCACCGCAGACAGAGACAGCCATTGGGCTGCGGCCACCCTGGGCAACAACGTAAGCCTATGCCTGTGTCCCCCGTGATTGGTATCGCCCACTGCGTGGATGGCTTCTGCCGGCGGATGCAAGTGGTTTCTAATGTCTAGTGTAGTAGGTCAGGCATCTTCCAGTTTGTAGTTAGAAATACTGTCTATGGCCCTGTTAAATGCGTCACAACACCAATATATGTTTAGGATCACCACAAACATCCTCAATCTGTCTTGTGTAGGTATGACTACACAGCCACCAGTGTAGTGTGTTGTGGGGCACAGAAGGCATATGATGGTGGTGCACAGTCCACCTTCACTGACAGTATTTTTGGCGGTTGAAAAAAAAGTCACAATGCAATTGAGTAGCAGATAGTTGGGTGTCACCTGAATCCATGTTGTTGATACATGTGTGTAGAACCATAGGGGTTATGTTTGACTCCTGTGTAGTTGACAGCTGTGATGTCTTCTGGATGTAATGTATTCCCAGTCAGAAAAGCTTTGTCATATGATTTTGTTTGCATCTTGTATGTTGCTGTGGACACAGTGCCTAATGTTCCAAATGATGTATTTCCACACATAGGCACCCTGGGAGAGGGAGGATGCGACAACCTCCTGTCTACTGTCCATTGCCAGACCTTCAGATCATGGAGGAACACCATATTATCCAGCTCTACCATTTGAATAGGCAAGAAATAGAGGATGTTTGCCATAAGTTGGGGCCAGATCTAATGCCAGCTTTCAGGAATCTATACTGCATGCCACTCATTATTCAAGTCACGTCAGTATTGCACTTCCTGGCCACAGGTTCCTTCCAACACACAGTGGCCCTATCTGGTGGTATGTCCGAATTTATGTTCAGTCTGGTGTTGAGAGATTTCCTCTCAGCAATGTTGAAACACATTGATAGCTATATCAGTTTCCCCCATGAAGACTTCGCCAATGTGAAGGCTGACTTCTCTGGTTTTGCTCACCTCCTACATGTGGTAGGGGCCATATATAGCCACATGTTGGCTTGGTGCCACTGCAGGCCACTGAAGAAGTCCATCGCAACAGAAAGAACCTCCCTTCCATTGATGTGCAAGTTGTCTGTTTGGCGGATCTCTACATCTCAAACATATGTGCCCGTTTACCTGGATCAGCCTATGATTCCTTCATTGTGCAGAGCAGCACCATACCCCAGCTGATGTAACAACTGCAACCAGAGAGGGCCCAGCTGGTTGGTAAGTCACGCCTGTCTTGATTGTGTGTGAGCAATGGCAGGTACTACAATCAGGAAGTCTGTGAATCATTGTTGCACTTATGTGCCATTCCTTAGCAGGAGACTCTGAATATCCAAACCATTTTTGGTTATTGATGCCACTGAGGAATCCAACTGCGCCATGGAAAGTCTGCTTCAGTGAGGCTCGTGGAAGAACATGGCGAGCAGGGGAGCCGGCTTTTGGGCTTCTGAAGGCCATATTTTGCTGTCTGGATAGGATTGGTGGAGCCTTCCTCTACTCACCTGGGAAAGTGTGTCAGATTGCTGTGGCATGCTGTATGCTCCACAACATCGCCCTGAGGAGAAATATCCCATACATCCCAGAGGAGGTGGGGCCTGCAGTGCCAACGGGTAAGGATCCTGAAATGACGACTGAAGATGATAGTAGTGAGGAGGAAGGATTTGATTCACAATAATATCTCATCCACAGCTACTTCTCATGGGTGTAAGTATGTCATGTGATGTCATGACTGTGACTGTACAATACACTATAGTTGTGAGAATGTGTGGAGTTTAGACTTTTTTGCACAGTTAGGGAGCTGATACTCTGCAAAAATCAGTCAAAGACTGATTGATGAGCCAGCTTTTGACACATGCCAACCTTGATAATGTTGCTTTGTTTGTGTCAGTTTCCTTGCAATGTACTTTGTTTTCCAGATGGTTGCTATGTGACTTGTGTCATATGCATTGTTAGAAGTCTATACTCCTTGTTCTGTCCTTTGTACAGGTATCTTTACCATGACTTCTTCATGTGAGCATTTCAGAGTTGTGACATTGGCAGGTATGTGATGCTGTTCTGACATATGAAGTGGACATGGATTGTCCAGGTAATGTAGGTCACAGATTTTGGGTGTAGGAGGCCTGTGCCAGGACAGCTTGCACAGTGTTTAGATGGAAGTTTAGAAGTGCCCATTGGACTTTGTGAGAGAACAGGGCTGATTGCAGAGGCCCCCTAACCTTTTGCCCCCATTTTCCACTCTTTGCTGGTGTTTTCCTGACTCTGATGTTGCCCTGGGTACTGCTAACCAGTCCCAGGGCCTGTGCTCTGTGTAAAATCAGTATGCAAATTAGGCTAATTATAATTGGCTAAGTCAACCTACCTATAAGTCCCTAGTAGATGGTAGGGCATGTAGGTTTAGGGACCCCAACATAGGTATTGCACCCATAGGTGCACTGCTGAGGTGCCCAGTGTCATTTTAAAGGCAGGCCTGCCTTGCTGGCTGCTTTTAAATTAAAGTTATATGCAAATTCAACTTTGGAATTAAAAGTAGTTCCAAAGTCTTAAACTACCTTATTTTTACATATAAGTCACCCCTAAGGTGTGCCCTATGTGCTCCTAGGGCTGGGAGCCATGTAACTATAAGCAGGGACCATATAAAAATAGTTTTATAAGCCCTGGTGAGGTAAAAACAGCCAAATTTGTTTTTCCCTCATTGTAGTGAATGGTCTTCATAGGCTAGAATGGGGAGACTTTATTTTATTTTTTAAGGTCCCTTTAAGTAACAGATACAAAGAGTTTGGTATCAGATTAATTGTTATATTAAATCCCACAACTTCAAGTTGTTGGATTTAATATAACTTGTTCAGGTAAAGAGTTTTAAACTTTACCTGAAAAGTTGCCAACTTCAGGCCTGCAGTGTTTTTGCTGCTGTGCTCTGATTAGCCAGCCTATGGCAGCCTGGCCAGGCTGCCTTGATGAGGTGTGAAGTGGCCTGGCGTCACACAAAGAGATGTGCCTGTGGGAGGAGATCTCCCCTCAGCAGATGGTGAGGCAGGAAGGGGGAGGGATGCCAAACTGGTCTTCAAAGGCAGAGAAGGACATTTGGAGCAACCCAGCAACACCCCCATATCCTGCAAACCCAGACAATTAGGTGCCCCCTTGATTAGATTAGGAGAGGACAGGAGAGGGGTGTGTTTAGGATTCTTAGCCATACCAGTGGGTGGGCTCAGCCAGATGTAACCTCCAAAAATCACTTTCAGCCATGATGGATATTTGAAGAATGTTGCTCCCTGGGATTGATTTTTGCCACACTTCCCAGGAAGTGGTCATCACAGGGGGAAGGACCCTGCACCTGATTGGAGAACCAGGACCCCCCTGTTTTTCACCCAGGAGCAGGGATACAACTTGCAGACCTGCACCCACACCTCAGTTCCCTACCAGATCCCTACCGGGAAGAACTGCAGAAGAAGAAGGACTGCCCTGCTGGACCCCTGGCCTGCACCTGGACCCTGCACTCTGAAGGACTGCACCAGCTGCACACTTGGGCTTCACCACAAGAAGGACTTTGCCTGGCTTCAACTGGTTCAAGGAGGGGCTCCCTGTTTTCTACAGGTGAAAAATTGCTAACCAGAGTCCCCTGCACCAACTCCCGAAGAAACCAACCAGCTGACCACTGTCCAGTGGCCAAAAAGGAGTTTGCGCCAGGTGCATTCTGGGAGTTGTAGTCCACAGCCCAAGGAGCATCTCAGAGATTCTGGAACCTTGGTGTGAGCTGTGGACCCCAAAAGAAACTTAAAGGAACATCTAGAAGAAGATCCAGAAGATTGGAGAAGTTTGGAGAACTTTTGAAAAAAAAGCTCCATAGAGGGACCGACCCGCCGCAGCAACTCTAGCTGGCTTGCCTCAACCGCGACCCGGCCTGACTTGCAGGTTCGTCCCGGTGAAGAAAATCTCCAAAAAAGAGACTAAGGGGGTCATTCTGACCCTGGTGGCAAAAACCGCCAGGGCCAACGACCGCGGGAGCACCTCCAACAGGCTGGCGGTGCTCCCTTTGGCATTCTGACCGCGGCGGTACAGCCGCAGTCAGAAACGGAAAACCGGCGGTGTACCGCCGGTTCTCCGCTGCCCTGGGGAATCCTCCATGGCGGCGCAGCCAATGGCATGGGCACTGCAGGGGCCCCCGTAACAGGGCCCCACAAAGATTTTCAGTGTCTGCCATGCAGACACTGAAAATCGCGACGGGTGCAACTGCACCCGTCGCACCCCTTCCACTCCGCCGGCTCCATTCGGAGCCGGCATCCTCATGGAAGGGTGTTTCCCGCTGGGCTGGCGGGCGGCCTTCTGGCAGTCGCCCGCCAGCCCAGCGGGAAACTCAGAATAACCGCTGTGGTCTTTTGCCCGCGCAGCGGTATTCTGCCGGCGAGACTTTGGCGGGCAGCCTCCGCCGCCCGCCAAGGTCAGAATGAGGGCCTAAGTCCAAACGTAGGAAGTTGACCGGGAACTCCCAGCCAGCATATCTGAGGAGGGCTCCGAGGACATCGGATCAAGATCCAGGTTTGCCCCGGTCGAAGGATTTTCACTTCGAAAAAATTACTACGTCCGAAGGTAAAAATCTCCACTGATGGCTCCCGCGACGCGTATCCGAGGAAGAGTTCCAGGAGGTCGGATTGGACTGGCAGGTTCGTCCCGCTGAAGAAAATCTTTAGAAAAACGACTAAGTCCTAAGGTAAACTTTTGACCGAGGCCTCCCATGGGCTGTAGCCGAGCTGGGCTCCATCGCGGTCAGCCTTAAACTTTGACTTTGCCCCGGTCGAGGTGCGACCAGATGACCAGATTGGCACTTTTGTTTCTATGCGCTAGAAAGCAATAATTATTTAAAAATTCAGATCTCCGGTTTCCCTTATCCGATTGTATTCATTTTCGTGTCATTTGAAAGATAAAAATATAGTCTATGTTTATAAATTGATTTCGGATTTTTAAACTGTTTCCTGTGTTTTATTTAATTACTGTTTTGTGATATTTGAATGCTTTACACTCTGGGGGTCATTCTGACCCTGGCGGTAATTACCGCCATGGCGGAGGTCGGCGGTAGCACCGCCAACAGGCTGGCGGTGCACCGCTGGGCATTCTGACCGCGGTGGTTCAGCCGCGGCCAGAAACGGAAAGTCGGCGGTGTACCGCCGACTTCCCGCTGCCCTTGAGAATCCTCCATGGCGGCGGAGCGCGCTCCGCCGCCATGGGGATTCTGACACCCCCTACCGCCATCCGGTTCCTGGCGGGTCTCCCGCCAGGAACAGGATGGCGGTAGGGGATGCCGCGGGGCCCCCGTAAGAGGGCCCCACGAAGAATTTCAGTGTCTGCTTTGCAGACACTGAAATTCGCGACGGGTGCAACTGCACCCGTCGCACCTTCCCACTCCGCCGGCTCCATTCTGAGCCGGCGTCCTCGTGGGAAGGGTGTTTCCCGCTGGCTGGCGGGCGGACTTTCGGCGGTCGCCCGCCAGCCCAGTGGGAAAGCCAGAATGACCGCCGCGGTCTTTTGACCGCGGAGCGGTCTTTCGGCGGGAACCGCTTGGCGGGCGGCGACCGCTGTCCGCCGCGGTCAGAATCACCCCCTCTGTCTCCTAAGTTAAGCCTTGTCACTCGTTGCCAAGCTACCACGGGTTGAGCTGGGTTTAATTTACTGAGACCTAACTGGACCTAAGTGGAGGTTAGTGGCCTATTGCTAAGTGTAGGTACTTACCTGCCCTTAGCTATAACCCATTTTCCAACAGACTTGTTTTTTGTCCTGTGGTGAGCCTAATACATCATGTGTGTCATCATGTGGCCAGAATGTATTTATTTCTAGATTACAACCAAGTTAGTTCCCCTTCACATTGGCTAAACACTCTTTTTGTATGCCCTGTATATACCTGTAGATGTGTTTCATCATTGTGGACCACAGTAACTGTGCCAAAACCCTGACATTTGAATGTATCACACCACCAGATGTATTAACATTGGATTATGATGACCCTGTGATCAGAAACTGTTGTACTGCCATGTGTCTGAATCTTGGATTATTGGATGTTGGATAACTGGAGTGGTATGTGACAAGACTCAAGCTGGTGATATCAACCACCTCAATGTTTGCCTATTTTACAGGACAATACCTGGCAAATCCCATCTCTATGGCCTGGAGGTCCGTACCTGTAAATATGTTAATTTACTCAGTATGGCTCAAAACATTCTGATTTCCAAAAGTTCAGACAGTTTAACAGTCTATGTGCTGGACACTGTAATAGAATATTTAGTTTGACCTTGTTTTTGTGGGATGGTTGTGATCCTGAGCTGGGCACTGTGTACATACAACATATCCCATCTTGAACAACTACCCTGAATCATCATTGTATGGTTCACTTGGTCAGACATCTTTACTTGGTTAAAATTTGAAAACAAAATCAGCAGACAATGAGTCAGTAATTGGTGATTGTATTGTGACATTACGACTAACAGAAGATATACGTGACAAGAATCAACAAAAATATAAGTAATGTGAATGGGTGATTGGAAATAAAATGTGTTTCAGAATCAATCCACAGAGCGAATGTGTAACACAAAAAGCAGGACCTTAAGAAAGAGGGCTATTGGTGGCAGTGGTGGGTGTCTTGCCATCCGTACCTCCTGGGTTCTTTGCTGGATGTCTCCGCTTCCAGGAGGGATCAGCTGCTACAAAGGCAGGGGTGTATGCAGAAGGTTGTTTCTCTGGCAGGGCCTCCCTTCCTGTGGCTGGTGCCGATGTTTATGAGCCTGTTGTTGATGAGCCAAAGAAAGGGGAAGATTGGCTTTGGAAAGGCCTGCTCAGGGTTGTGTATATGTCCTTCAGCACCATTGTTATGAAGGTCATGCTGGAATTGTGGGCACCCATCTGTTCATGCATGCCCCTATGCATGTCCCTTTGTAGTTGCTTGATTTCCTGGGGTTCGGTCAACACCTGGCCAATCACAGCTTGGGACTGAAGACGTGGCTGATGGTGTCCTGGCTCACTGCAGCCCCAGTGGCCTCACTCTGCTGGCCTACAGCATCCCTCCCACGCACCCTACACCCATGAGCCTGTGACCGTGCCACAAGGTGCCCTCTCCAGGAACCACAGTGCACGTAGTGTGGAACTGCACCTCAGGATCCAGGACTAGTAGAAACAGTGGTAGGTACACAGGGTGGGGGGGCAAATGGTTTCCTGTGATGTTGATGCAACAGGGCTGGGAGTTGATGCTGTCCAGATGGAGCAGAACCTTCCTTTACGTCCACAAGCCCAGGAGTGTTGTCATCACTGAGAGCTTCATCCAGGGAGTAGTAGTAGTAGTAGTTGGTTCTGCGGCCTCCGTGTGCCCAGTGGCAGATCTACCTGTTGATGAGAGACGTATATTGTTACTGGTTTGCTTGAGACATCTACCTCCAAAGGTTTTGTATTACAGTAAGCAGAGACCTTGCATCAAGTTAATTTGTAGGTAATCCAATTATTCCAAGTAATCAAGGTACTGGGTGATTTGTTATGACATGTGTGAAGCTTGCCTACACTATTTGACTCACGCATGAGATGTGCAGATCAGTTGCACTTTTGATGATGGAATGAAAATGCAGCCAACACATTGGAGAGGCAACATATGTCTTTGACCATTTTGAGGCCTAGTTGAGTGGGATGCAAACCAACCTAGGACATTGTTGTATACGTGACTGGAGTCATCATGTGCAAAATGTTGGTTCAATGTGTCTGCTAACAATACCAATCTGGAAATGCAGCTGGAGGGAATACTTGTTGAACACATTGGGATAGGTGTCATTCCTGTCCTCAATAGTTTCATCTTGGGTTAGTCAAGATGGGGCTAGGTAGACAGACACGTCTCTAAGTTCAGCATGATCTGTATCTAGATCACTCCCAGGTGAGTAAACTTCAAAAGATACTTGGCGAACAAGGGAATTTGGACAAGTAACCACTGGGCTGGTGTTTGTAGATACAACAACAGGGCCTATTGGGCTTGGTAGTCGGGTATCACTCACTACTCCCCAATACTAGACAAATGATATTCTCCAAGGCGAGTACACTTCACTACTGAGTTGTCAAACAAGGGAATTTGGTCATGTGACCGCTGGGCTGGTGTTTGGAGTCACAACGACAGGGACTCCTGGGAGTTGTGGTTAGGTCATTCCCTCTAATTCCAAACACCTGACAAACGGTGTCATCCCAGATGTGTAAACTTAATTTGAGAGTTGAAAAACAAGGGTATAAGTGAACACTGGGCCGGTGGTTAGAACTACAGACACAAGGCCCCCTGGAAGTTGTAATCAGGTTACTCTCTCTACTCCGCAGCTCTTGAGAACTGTTAAGAATTACATGTCTGTATGCGGGCTGCATGTAGGTTTGAGCATACATTTACATTTTGGGGCATACCATGGATCCTGGAATGTGTTTTTGGTATTGTGAGATTTACAGGCACCCTTTGGACATATGGCTTGTGATGGGCCTTCGTAACTGTGATTTTGGGTCTAATGATACACATTGACAATGTTATATCTCAGATACTCACGGTATTGAATCTTGGAGAAATACAGGAACACAACTGTGGGAAAAGGTGAGCATGCATGACATTGCATTTTTTTTTTCTGTTTTTTTTCCTCATTTTTATACCATCCTTCCTCACCGCGAGAGGATATAAGGCGCACTATACAATAAAACAGAGTCAGAGTGTGCTATGATCAAACGCTGCCCAAGTCCGCCAGACATTTACCTGCCCGGGAGTATGGCCTCGCTATACCCACTGCACTTACCAATGACGGCCGGTGGTAGTACGTTGGGGGCATGTTTAAAAATTGGACCGTGCCAAATCAAAATGTGCTCCCTTATCCTCACCCATCCTCTCCCAAACCCCACCACTGCTTCAATTGATTCCAGAATCAATTTGTTTTTACAAATCTTACTCGTGTCCAGCTTTAAATTATACATCAAAGCATCTTTCCAGTCCATAAGCGTTGGGGGTGAGGCATCAATCCATTTTGTACAAATCGCTCTCCTTGCCACAAGCATCATATAAAACAACAGCTTAGAGCCATCCCTACTTATCCGCTGAGGTCCTATCAAACATCCAAAAAACACAAGAGAGGTACTTACCTTGAGTCTTATAGAGAGTATTTCACTAATAGCATCACCAACCTCTACCCAGAATTTGCTGAGCTTGGGACATTCCAGGGACATATGGACGTCGTCTACCGCCAGGGTCCACCACTTCATGCATCCGACCATATTGTCCTGATCCATTCTAGAAAGCTTTGCTGGTGTCCAGAAAATTCTGTGAATTGAGAAAAATGATTCCTCCTTAACGGAGCAGGCTTGACAATATTATATAAAAGTGTATTAGATACTTGCCATAAATCTTTGTGCTGGTGCTCTGGCAAGCACTCTCCCCACAGCTCCTCTGGTAAGGTGAAATCACCGTCCGCGATATCCATAAATAGCCAGTACCATCTGGCCACCTCCTTCTTCAACAGGATTTCCAGGTGCCACTGATCTTCCAACTCATTTGGGCCTCCCAACTCCACTTTTAAATTCTTCACCCAGCTGATAATCTGATGGTACTTGAATTTAGACAAGTTACCCCCTACCTCCCCATTCAGGTTTTCAAATGATCTATCCTCTCCATTATAGCAAAATTGTCCCCTATATAAAAAACCTGCAGCCCTTAAGGTGGTTGCCAATGCATCCTTGTTCCACTCCGGTGACCCTGGGGAGTCCCAAATAGGGGCCTTATTACTATAATACGACAGTTTTGTGGCTCTCCTGATCGCATACCACATCCTCGCTAAATCTTGTAACACCTTAAATCTAATTTTCTTGAAGTACTTAGGGTCACCAAACTTATACATAAAACTTGTCTGTAACTCATTATCCTCTGCCATTGTGATCAGAGCCTGCCCCAGCTCAGACTGACGTGGGTGATTAAAGGTCTCCCTCGCATTCTTCAAAAAGAAGGCCCACGCATAGTATTGCATATGTGGCACAACCAACCCTCCTTTTTCTTTCCTCCTTCTCAGTTTTTTCCAAGAAATACGTACACCTTTAGATATCCAAATGAAGCTGATATTTTTTCCTTGAAGTTTCCTTAAAGAATCCTTGCTAAACATGAATGGTATCGAATTGAAGATAAATGTAAACTTGGAGACAATCACCATCTTAATTAAATTAACTTGACCAATAAAAGTTGAAGGTAGATTTAACCATCTCTTCTATAGGATATCCACCTCCCTCATTACCTTCCTAAAATTTGTTTCTGCAAGTTTATTTATATCCTGTGTTATGGTAATCCATAAGTATTTAACCTCCTCCTTCTTAATTACAGGACTACCTACTTCCATATTCCAAACCATCACCTCCGTCTTTCGATTATTAACTGATTACCCCGAAATACTCCCAAAATCTCTCATCAGTTCTTCCAATACCAAATTAGTCTGGGTTAGATTAGAAGTATAAATCATCAGGTCATCTGCATACAAGGACACTTTCATAGAAAAATTCCCACTCACAAAGGGGAGAATTTGCTGATCATTCCTAATTCTAGTAGCAAGTGGCTCAATATACAAGTCAAACAGTAGCGGGGATAACGGACACCCCTGCCGCGTACCCCTTCCTATCTTAAAAGAGGAAGTGAGATCACCATTAACCACAATTCTTGCACAGGGATCAAGATAACTTTTTTGTAACGTCCTAATAAAGTGTCCTCCAAGATTATAACCTTCACATACCATCTTTAAATATTCCCAGTTAACTCTATCAAAAGCTTTGGTTGCATTAACCATCACAACTGCTAGAGGGGAGTGACATGTGGTAGCCAAATCGACCGAGGCTACCAACCCATGTGTCAAATCCTGCATATGTCGTCCTTTCAAGAACCCTTTCTGATCAGTGTGTATCAGCTTCCCCAAAACACCCCCTAATCTGTCTGCCAAAATGTTTGCAAAAATCTTATAGTCACAGTTTAGGAGGGATATTGGACGATAAGATTCACAACACCTGGGATCCTTTCCTGGTTTTAAAAATATTGTGATAATAGCTTCCCTCCAAGAGGGGGGTCTCCCATCAGTCACAAGAATGTTATTAAAAAATTATCTAAAAAAAAACATAATACTACTGCCCAAAACTCTATAAACTTCGGCGGGCAACCCATCAGGCCCTGCCGCTTTACCTGATTTACCCAAGTTTATCGCATGCTCAAGCTCTACCATATCAATTGGCTAATTTATCGCCTTATTCTCCTCCTCACTTAGAGATGCCTATTCCAATCTCTCTAACCAAATCCTCAGTGTATAATTCCTTAAAAAAGTGTCTTCCACCTCTTTCTTTCTCTTCCTAACCTCCCCCAAAATTCCGTCCCGGATTTCTCTCACCCGGTTCCTAACTATACCAGTTTTTATCTCCCAGGCCAACAGTTTGCCGTTGTTCTCACCGTATTCAAAATGAGACACCCTGTTGGCCTCACATCTCATTCTGATTCGATTATCTATAACTGCTGCTAAATCCAAACGAGCCTCTTGATCTTATTTATATAGCTGATTAACTTCTTCCTCCTCCAAATCCATAGCTGCCAATCTCTGCTCAACCTGCCGAATCACATTTTCTAGCCTACTTAATTCTTCATAGTACTTTTTCCTTCTATATGCAGCTGCACTTATCAACTTCCCCCTCAAAAAGGCTTTGAACGCATCCCATACTACTGCAAGCGAGGCTGACCCTTTATTAAGATAGAAAAATTCTTCAGTCCCTCTCTGTAGTTCTGCTACAACCTCATCTTCCAATAATAACGTTCTATCCAGAGTCCACCTTCTCTCTCTTTTATCCCCAATCCAATTGAGCTTCAAGGTCACTGCCGAATAATCCGAAAGATGAGCCCAATATGTAAAACTTCTTCCACAGCCTCTTTTAAACTTTCATCAATTAGAAAATAATCAATCCTAGATTGATGTCTATATTTTTTGTTGTTATAAGTATAGCCTCTTTAACGCCCGTTATTTTCTCTCCATACATCATATAAGCCAAATTGTGACATCATTAATCGAACCTGAGCATGCATTTTCTCGTTAGTTCTTGACCTTCTCCGTGAAGACCTATCCAACTCATAATTCAGCACTACATTGAAGTCCCCCACCCATATAGTAGGGTTCCAATATTGGAGCAAAAAGAGTGAGAGTTCTCTCAACTGAGCTGCATCAACCCGATTAGGACCGTAATACCCCACTAGAGTAAATACAAAATCATACACCGTTAATCTCCTCACCACCCATCTCCCAGACTTATCCACCGGACCCTCAACAAAACATTGCTTATTTAAAGTATTAGATGCAAGGTCCGACCTAACCTCAAATGGAACACCATTCACCGAGGGTGACTTCTTCTTCAATGCCATCTCCAAAATGCGTTCTTTAAGCCCATAAGTAAGAAAGTAAACCAAGATTTTCCTTGGCCTGTCTCTGTTGGGGTGCATTTTTGTGGGGACCCTATGTACCCTTTGAATATCTTTTGCAATATCGCCACAGCATCATCAAATTTTATTTCCTGGGTTATTAATTTTACCACAAATCCCTTCAGGTCTTCTCCCTCCAATCCCTCGGGGACTCTGAGGAACCTCAAGTTATTTCTCCTTTGATTGTTTTCCAAGGATTCCAGCTTAGCCAGCACCCCTGCTTCTCCTGATTTCAAAACTCTTATCTGCTCTTTATTTTCCTCCACAACAGCCCTCAGATCGCCAACCTCTTCCTCCGAAGCTGCTGTCCGACCTGCCAAATCATCAATTTTTTTGCCAAGATCTTCACACAAATTCCTGATCTCCTCCTGATTAGATTTAGACATTTTAAAACCCTCCTTCAATTCCATGGCTAGGGCCTTCAACATATCTGTAACAGAGTCACTGGGTAGATTTACCTTCCCCACCCACATTCAAGGGGTCAAGTTCCCCTCCAGCCTGTATGTCAGCTAGACTGACCCCCTGTCCTCCTCCAGTAAATCTGTCTTCCCCAAAGCAGGTTCCAGGGGTATTTTGTTTCGTCGAGTCCCCATTAACTGTTGAGATAGATATTTCCCCCCTTCCTAGCAAGGGCTGTCCTGCCTCTGTCCCTTGCGCACTTGACATTTTCGGGGTTCCGGGTAACACCCTAAAATAAGTCCTTAATGAGGGGATGACCTTTATTTTCCTATTTGAAGCGGAACCTAAGTTACTGAGAATACCTTTCCTCTTACCTAAATTATTAATATGTTCTTCCTTACTCCTCCCCGTAATCTGCTTCCGAAAATTCTCACCGGTTTCCACTTCTATCCGCTTATTCGTCGCCTTCTCGCTTTGTAGGGAATAGGCTACCCCACTTCTGCCACCCCTAACTCCTATCTTCCCTCTCCTCTTCTGGCCCGGCTCAGAGCCACCCCCTCTGCCTTATCCACCATGGGACCATGAAATGCCAGAGAAATAACGTTATTCCTTACTTGCAGTCTCATATTTATAGAACAAACAGTACCTCCCACACTCCTTTGGCATTCTTGCTCACTTCTTGCAGCCCCAAATGTAGAAAACGCCTTCTCACCTTCTCCTAAGTCTGTTCCTTTGCCTTTGCAAATGCAGCTGGTGCTGACTCTGCCACACCTCCCCTGGAATGGAATCCTTGCTACTGCCTCCCTTCCTCTGAACACCTCCGAGCCAGCTCTCAGCAGGGGGACCACCCGCTTCTGGTTGTAAATGCTCTGTGCCCCCGCCACCTTCAAAAGAAAGAAAAAACCATCCCTCTGTCGAAATTACAGTCACGCCGCCTCCTCCGACCCCCCGGTAAGTGGCTATTTTTCAAATCGCAATCAATCGCGTTACGCGCTCCGAGCCCTGTTGTGCCCTCCGCCCCCGGCCACTCAGCCGGCCGCCATGTCCTCTTCTCTCTAGCGGTCCCTAACATTGCATTTTTGTGACATTTTTGTGTTGTAACTTACCAGACTCCACTCCCCCAGGATGCAGGAAGGCCAGCACCTTCTCCTACCAGAGAAACAGTTGTAATGGGGCACTGGGAGGGCCATCGCCAGTCTTCTTGGCCTGCAGCTGGTTCCTGGAGACCAGGTAATGGACCTTGCCCCTGCGTTCATTCCACCTCTTCCTAATGTCCTCCTTTGTTCACAGGGTGGTGCCTACAACATTCACTCTATCGATGATCATGTCACACCTTTCCATTGAGAGAAGTGTTCTGTCATTTTCCCCTGCAACTTTCCCAACTCCTCTTTTTTGGAAACATAAGGGGAATACAATAGAAAAGATAGTCCAATTTAGGTAAAATTGACATTTTAATCAGATTCACCCGACCATAGTTTGACATGGCAGGTTTCCCCTCTTTATCAGAAGCAAGTCAATTTCTTTAGCCACCCACCTAAGTTATGCACTGGGACCATCCTCAACGAATGTACCATTAGGATGCCCAGATACTTAAACTCAGTCACCTCCTGATCCAAGTTAGTAATATTTTAGCACTTAATCTCCAACTCGGATGCTTTCACAGAGTATCCTGACAGTGCCCCAAACTCTTCTGCTAATGTTTCCACCCTGGGGATAGTTTGAGAGGGGTCTGCTGTGTATATGATGAGTGTTGGAAAAGGGCCCCCTCTGAAGGGGCATCCACAAACTTTTTGCCTTTCTCCTCCTGTTTTTCTGACCTCAATTTTGTTGGATTTAGGACTCTGGACACTTTATCACTGCTAACCAGTGTTTGAGTGCATTTGTTCTCTCCTTAAAACATGGTAACTTTGGCTCATACCCAATTAGCATATTTAATTACCTTGTAAGTCCCTAGTAAAGTGCACTATAGGTGCCCAGGGCCTGTAAATTAAATGCTACTAGTGGACCTGCAGCAATGATTGTGCCACCAACATAAGTAGCCTCTTAACCATGTCCCAGGCCTGCCACTGCAAGGCCTGTGTGTGCAGTTTCATGGCCAATTCGACTTGGCATTTAAAACTACTGCCAAGCCTTAAACTCCCCTTTTTTCTACATATAATTCACCTCTAAGGTAGGCCCTAGGTAACCCAAATGGCATGGTGCTATATAAGTAAAAGGCAGGACGTGTACATGTGTGTTTTACATGTCCTGGTAGTGAAAAACTCACACATTTGTTTCTCACTACTGTGAGGCCTGCTCCTCTCATAGACTAGCATTAGAACTGCCCTCATATACTTTTTAGTGATAGATTCTGATCTGGAAGGAGTAGTCCTGTCATATTTAGTATGCCCATAATGGTAATAGAAAATCCTGCTAACTGGTGAAGTTGGATTTAATATCACTATTTTAGAAATTCCACTTTTAGAAAGTAGGCATTTCTCTGCACTGCCTGCCATCTGTGCCTTACAGCCTGTGCCCAATCCATGTCAGGTCTGTGCTGGTTGACAGCTTCCCTCTGACATATAACCTAGACAGCCATAAACACAGGACACTTAGGCCCTCCTTAAGACATTGGCGGTAATGACTGCCTACCGCCACGGCAATGGCTGCCAAAACACCATCGCCGAGGCTACCTACCGTTTGCCATATATTGACCGTAGCTGGAATTCTGCCAGTAGGATGGTGGAATTCCAGCTACGGTCATGGCGGCAGATGGCGGTAAGCTGGCCATGTGCCATGATACGGCCTGGCGGTGTTCTGCTGGGGGATGCTGCTGCTGGCAGCAACGCTGCGTCCCGTCTCCTGCCGGAGGACCCCATGCAAGCAGGTTAGTTGGGTGCTCCAACAGGGGATGGGGTGGGGGGTGTTGCAGGTGTGTGGGTGGGGGTGTGTGCATGTGATTGTGTGCATGCATGCAGGTGTGTGGCATGTGGAATGCCTGTGTGCATGAATTGGTGTGAGTGCGTGTGTATGTTGTGTGGTGTGAATGCGTCTGTGCTAGAATGTATTTCAGTGTGTGTTGATGTGTGTGTGAATGAATGTATGCATGCGTGGGTGAATGTATGTATGAGTGTGTGCATGCGTGTGTATGTTGATGCGTGAATGTGCATGTATGTCGGGGGGTCGAGATGGGAGGAGGGGAATGGGGGAGTACTCGGGGGAGGGGGCAAAGGGTGGGGGAGACCCCTATCAGTGTCAGGGAAGGAATTCCCTGGCACTGATAGTGCCGGTAAGATTGCTACGAAAACCATGGCGGTAGGCGGCGTCATAATGCCGCGTGTGGGACAGTGATGGCCGTCTGGCTGAAGACCGAAGTCTCCAACCCAGCAGCTGTTACCGCGCTGGAAGACGGAGTGGTACATTGGCGGTTTGGCTTGAGCCAAACCGCCAATGTCATATTTTGGGGAAAGTACCGCCAGCCTGTTGGCAGTACCTTTCTCCAAAATACCGCCGTCCGCCAGGGACGTAATGAGGGCCTTAGTCACATCTGCATTCATCTGCATACTGAATGGGTCCCCCTTATCAGGAAGGGTGGAGGGGCTCTCGCTTACACTTTAAAGGCCAGTGGTCTGTCCCCACAGAAAGGACTGATAACCCCGTACAATAATCCTGGTAGGCAGGACTGGGCTGGAAGGGGAACTTGTGCACTTCAAAACCACTCTTTGAAGTTGTGCTCACTTCAAATGCATTTTGGGTATATATACTGGGTCTCTGTCTCCACCAAATCAGACACTTCTGGATCTACACCTGCACTCAGTCAGATGGACTGCCTGGCTGCCCAAAGGACTCATCTGGACTGCTTTTCTGAGAAGGACTTCTGCCCTGCTTGTTGCCCTGGTGCCTGCTGGCCTCTGCCCCTGCTGGAAGGACTCTGCGTCCCCACAAGTGAACTCCAAGGGCTTGGATTGACCTTGTCTCCTGTTCTGAAGTCTCAGGCCCACAAAGACTTCACCAACAAGAAGAAAATCCCTGTGTGTCCGAAAATCAACACAACGCCTGCAGAAATCGATGCAGCTCCTGCCTCGTAGCTCAAATTGTGCCGCATTACCTACTGGATAGACGCAGCGCCTCCTCCTTCTACCAGCATGTCAGGATTTTCAACGCATCAACCCTGGGTGTCAAAATATCCCTGCATTACAGTGAGGAACCAAGACTGTGCTCCTGGAAATTGATACGTCACCTTGCAGTGTGGAAGTAAATGATGCATCGTTTGTGCAGTGCCAGAAAATCCAATGCAACACCTTATTTTTCAATCCATCTCTTCCTCTGCGGCCCCAATGCGTCATTATTCTGACACACCCCAGGTACTGTGTGTTACAAGGATATAACCACTGATTCTTCAGTATTGAGACTCTTTTGAACCTTTAGAAAGTGATATCTCACCTTGTGTACATTGGATTTTTGTTGTTTTATCTTATTTTATTCTGATAAATATTATCTATTTTTCTAAACCTGTGCGGTGTATTTTGTGGTGTTTTAACTGTGTTACTGTATGAGTTATTGCATAAATACTTTACATCTTGCCTTCTTAGTTAAGCCTTCCTGCTCTGTGCAAAGTTACCAGAGGGTGAGCACAGGATAACTTGGATTGTGTTGTGACTTACCCTGACTGGGACTCTGGTCCCTACTTGGACAAGCGTGTATACCTCTGCCAACTAGAGACGCCATTTCTAACAATGAGGTCATCTGCATATAGCGCTATCTTGTTCCTGAATTGTTGCGAAGAGAAAGGAACAATATGGGGATCTCCTCTGAGCAGCCGAGCAAATGGTTTGATATACATATCAAACAGGAGAAAGCGGGCAACCCTGCCCAGAGTAATCCCAAACCTCTATGTCAAAACTCCATTAAACAAGATACGGGCAGACAAGTTTACATACATTCTCTGAAGAGTCAAGATGAAACATGGGCTAAAGCCTTTTACTGCCAAGACCTCCCACAAGAACATCCAACAGACCCTGTCAAATGCCTTGGTCGCATCTATTGTGTCAACAGCCAATTTAGCCAAATCAATTCATCCAATTAATTGCAGTGTAAGATCATGTATCTGATGCTTAGGGCACATTTTTTCTGATCAGGGTGAACTACCTGGAGAGCCAACCTAGCAAGCCTTCCTGCCAAAATGCTGGCAAAGTTCTTATAGTTGGCATTTAAGAGAGAAATTGGCCGATATGAGTCTGCCTGCTTAGGATCTTTAGCAAGTTTCAGAATCAGCACAAGTGTGGGATCTAGGCATTCTCAAGATTGAGGGAATCAAAAATATTCACCCAAAATGGTACCACCACCTATTTTAGCTTTTTATACAGCTCAGAGGGAATGACATTGGGCCCCCTAGCCTTCCCATTCTTGGCCTAGCTCAAGTGCTCCCAGAATTCAACCTCTGTGACTTGTACTTCAAGAGACTCCTTTCCTGTTTCCGAAAGCCTTGGAATATCTTTCTTCAGCAGTCACCCTCTGAGACCATCAAAGTCTGGAGTAACCTCTTCGGTATATAGTGCAGAGAAAAGGTATACCAAATGAAGTTGCATCTCCCCTGCATTTCTAGAGGTAAGTCCCTGCAAATTAATTATTAACTCCTTAATATTATTCCTTGATCTCTCTGATCTTGCTTTCCAAGCTAGGAGTGCTCCTGATCATTTCCCATACTCAAAGAGGTTCATACTCTTGGCCTACCACCCATACCTACACTTCTTTATTAGCTTTAGCGTGACGTTGAACTCAATGTCTTCTAGTTTCTTTTGCACTTGGCCCTTACCTCGAGGAGAACTTTGTGCCTGCAGGGTAGCCTCCAACACACCTAATTCCTGTTCTAGTGCATTCCACTCCGCTTTCTCTTCTCTACTTTTACCATACGCCAAGTTTCATACAACTCCTTGGATGAAAGTTTTAAATGTGTCCCACACTATGGTGGGGGAGGCAGAACCTCTGATATCAGCACACATATCACTATTAGCTTTTTTTTCCAGAGCCCAGATTACTTTTTCTTTAAAGAGAAGGGTGCGGTTGACCACCAACCTAGGAACCTGCCTACAGGAAGGGCACTGGAGCACCACAGTGACAGCAGAATGGTCTGAGATATGCCCCTGGCAATTGGTTAACTCCTTTGACCTTATCTAATATTGTGTTGTCAACAAAGAAATAGTCGAGCCTAGAGAAATGGCTGTATTTCTTACAATAAAATGTGTATCCGCTTGTTAGGCCCATTCGATGATGCCACATGTCCGCCAATCCCAGGCCTTGGAGCATGCTCCTCAATGCCTGTCTGGTTTTAGGTGTAGAGTTATGATCCTCCTAGTAGATCTATTGGGGGTAGGACCAAGATGAGTGTTAACATCACCCCCCAAGACAATTGGTGATGTAGCCTCCATCAAGTTCCACATCTAAGTAGAAAGGTGGGAGGAGTCATCAGCATTAGGGCCATAAAATCCCTCTCAGATAAGCTCGTAGTTGGAACTTCTCACACCTGCCAGGTCCCATCTACCTGTAATGTCTGTTTTGGATGCCAACATCTCCACACCTACTTCCTACATAACATTCTACCTGATAAGTGATTGTATAACTCTCAATCCACCTAAATTTGGAGAAAAGTGCTCTACTCACTACTGCTGTAAGGTGGGTCTCCTCCAGGATCAGTACATGGGCCATACTCTGTTTGAGATACCAGAGAATCAATCTCTGCCACTCCTGTGATCTAAGGCCATTGACGTACCAGGTTAGGAAACAAATCTCTTTACCTACCCCCATTTGTTGTTTTAAGGCGTTCCACCACCTCCTTCTGAAATGTGAGATGAGTATATACATATATATGTGAACCATTAAAACAACAGTCTGGTGGTCTTGAGGACTTATTTTTAAATTTGTTCCCAAACTGCTACCAACCCAGTGCCCCTCCACAAAACCACCCATGATGAACCCTCCCTCTACTCTGTGGCATTTTGAATGCCTATTGGCTCACAAAGACCCAATGGGCTAATTCACCAAGTGCCCCCCCCACACACACTCATTCTACCTCACCTCCCCAGCAAGTGCCTCATGGGTTCATGTATTTAAATGATTTTGTATCAATCAGACCATCTACATCTTAGGTACTGCAGTAGTTGTACATTTGATTATTCCACAGAATACGCATTGTGGTTGGAAACTTTAGCTGTGCTTTAGCTCCCAGTTTATGAAGCTCTTCCAGCCTTCTGCCAAGTTCCTACTGTCGCTGGTCAGTTGCTCTGCAAATATCTGACCTAATAGTGAAAGAATAGCCTTTAGCTGTGCATGTTTGACTTTTCAAAGCAATGACCGCAATGGCCTCCTTTACTGTGTTGGTAACAAATTTACCAGGATATTACCAGGCTTTTGATGATTCTGATTCCTTTTAAATAGTTCTCTATGCACTCTCTTAATCTCAAAATCTAGGTTGATGTCCAGTCTGTCTTTAAGTACTGTATCCTGAAATAAGATAAAAACGAAGGATTTGATGTCGGCCCCCTCCTCCATCTCTGGAATGCTATCTAGATCCTCCCTCAAACCTTGTTTTTGTTTAATCAAAAGAGAGATTTCACTTACATTTTTCCACACATCCTGTTTAACCAATACAAGTTCTTCTTGCAACACTTTGGTCCTTACAGACACTCCATCGAGTTTCCTATTCAGGGCAAGGCAGGAGGCTTAAACCCCAGATTGAATGGCCTCAGTACCCACAAAATTGTCCTTAATCTCAGCCCTGAGACTCAATAATATGGTTGCTATTGAATCATCCTCACAAGCTTCCTCCTGTACTTCTATTGCCTTAGCTCTTACTAGTTTTTTTGGGGCTTCAGGGAGAGCCAGGCTTTCTAGGTAAAAACTCAGGAGGAGGCTGATGAAAGGGGGACTGGCATTGCCAGATTTAAATCTCTACTGTATGGCTTTCCAATTTAAGAACTGCAGGATGTTGCTTGGGGTGCCTGATAGCTCAACCTAGGGTCATATTTGATCAGAAATGGTTATAGGGCTGGGACTCACAGGCTTCCTATATAAATTTGGGGCCCTTACGTTTTCCACAAAGGTCTGCTTGAAGGTGTAAAGGGCTGTTCTAAACCTTTGGTACATGGTCAGAAAGATCTTGGGTATCTCGTATTATTCCAATTTTGCCCTAGTGTGGGATTCTTTGGACACCGCAACGTGTCTGTTGGATAGGCAGTGTATTCCTTTGAGAAAGGCTGGGATAACATGCTTGGGCGATCTCTTTACAGTGCAAGACCTCTTACCTTGGGAGGTACTTAAAGCAAAGACTGGGGGTTCCTCGGCTAGATTTAAATATGTACAGCTTTCCTTTTGGGATGGGATTGCTAATTCAGAGTTTTGTGGTGCCTGGGAGGTTGAAGCACTTTTACAAGCTTTGCAGACCACAACTAAGGAGGTTTCCATATGGTATTGAAAGCTCTGGGAGGATGAAATCTTGGTGGCACCTTATGGGGCGTGGAAGGGAATGATCCCAGACTCTTTGCACCCTCAGCTGTGGCAACTTTCTCTGAAACTGATGTATTCTACTGTCAAGCCAGCCAATCTTAAACAAGAGCCATTTTTTCACTATCAATACACTATACTGGACATCTCAGAGGATAGCAAGAAAGATGTAAAAGGTGTGGTTATCCTGAAGCGAATGATGAACATATATTTAATACCTGTCCCACGATCAGCGGGTTCTGAAATAATGTGAGCAATCTTATAGTCAATATCTTCAGACTTAGGGACCGATTACAACGACGGCGGTCCCAGGACCGCCAATGCCGCAGTGGTGGTCGAACCTCTGCATTTTCGGCAGTCCAACTGCCACATTACGAGGTTGGCTAGCAGACCTGCCAAACTACCGCTGTCCTCACCAGAACTGGAGATCCCAACGGGCTGAAGGCGGGTGCAGGTTGTTATGAGCCAGGGCAGCACTGAATGCAGCGCTGCCCTGCTGACCACAACCTTGTTCTCCGCCAGCCTTTTCATAGCAGTCTCACTGCCATGAAAAGGCTGGCAGAGAACAGGTCCAGGGGGTTTCGGGGGGGCAGTGCAGGGGTCAACCTGCCCAGCACATTCAAAATGCATACTGTCTGCTGTGCAGACAGTGAGCATTTCGAGGGTGCTGGTGCCCCCTGCATGCGGCAGCATTTCCACTGGCTCAAATTATGAGCTGTGACAATGTTCCCGCCATTTTCCCACTAGACTGACTGGCAGAAACCGAGCACCACATTATGTCTGCGGCAGTTGCACCAGGATTAGTAGTCCCGTTGGTCTGACTGTCATGGCAGTCCTAATCTGCCAGAGCAGCACTGCAAGCAGAGCTGCCCTGGGGATTATGACCCCCTTTTCAGCCAGAGATTTCATGGGGGTGGAGACGGGGTGCAGGGGACCCATGGGGGGCCCCTGCACTACCCATGCACCTGGCATGGGCAGTGCAGGGGACCACCTGGCCAGCACTGTAGCAATGTTTACTGTGTGCTTAGCAGACAGTGAACATTGCGGCGGGTGCTGGTGCACCCTCCGCACTACAGCACTGCCACTGGCTCTATTACTAGCTGAAGACAATGCTGTAAGCCATTTCCCACTGGTCCAGCGGGTGGAAACTGAGGTTCTGCCCGCTGGCCCAGCGGGAAACTCATAATGGGCCCAGCAGGGAGGATGCCACACTGGCAGCAACCTACCCATCGGAACTTCAGCAGACGCACTTTTCCGTCCTTCGAAGTCATAATGAGGCCCTGATTGTCTTCCAAGATTCAATACTGAAAAAATCTGAAAAAGCAATTCAAACAACAATTGAGCATGTAGTTTATAACTTGGTCAAAAAATGTTTGTTTGCAAAAGTTGGTATAATAAACCACTTTACATTTTCAAGGTTAGAATGTTATGTTATTTCCAATTAATGAAGCACAATGAATCACACCTGAAAGTGTATCTTGGCCTGCACATAACTAACATCCAGCACCTAAAACAACCAGGTCTTCAACGCTTTCTTAAACTTGGCAAAATGTGTTCAGAGGGGACAGTAATTAATAGCTTTTTTTGTTTTATCACACTGAGAGTACCAATGCAAACTGTACACTGGCATACTCTGTAGCTAAATCATTGGTGCTTGGACACGCTGTCCCCGAAGATCCATTCTTTTCCCTACCCTTTCGAACTATTACCTGGTCTCAGACATTGCTAACCCCTCTTACACATGTATAACTCAACTTTATTGAATATATTCTCCCCCAAAAATCTCAGCCTGTAGCCCAATTTCTAGCTGACATCGAAACCTGAATAATAATACATCATCTCAATATTAACTCAATGAGTGTATCTCAATTCCCATGCAAACTGTCACCCCAATCCATTTTTGGCTTAGTACATGCTCAGTGCGGGACTGTAACCCTACCATTGATGAATGTGCCAAACCACTTTGCTTCTTTTTGGACACATTTCTAAACATGCAAGATCACATCAATAGTGTGGCCAAAAACACATATCATTCTATGAGACTTTTTCAAGATAATAACACTTTCATTTCAATCAAGTATTTTTGAACTTGTGAGTCAAGCTTTGGTGCTACTACTGAAGCTTGACTACTTGAGACTCTGTATGAGCAGGAATTTCCTAGCTTCTCATTACACATAGCAGCCATGTTGAGTCCTGGTACAAGAAACTTTGGCCAAATCAGTCTAGTCCTAGTGAACTGAACTGGCTCTTACTGAGGCAAAACGTGTTCATAAGCCAGCCCACATTTCTCACTCCTTTTTGGCTTTCTATCTTATATAAGACCAGAACTTGGTTCTCAAAATGGGTTAGTGGATCACAGAATATCTATTTTAGAAAAATCAGGTTTTTAAAGGCAAAGGCCTACTTTAATACTTGACAGATGGCTTGCCAGTCAGTCTGGCCAACAGTCTCTGGCATAGGACTGCCCAACATATTTACATACCACCACCCCACATGACAGTGATCTGTTCCTTCCTTACAATTGCATAAAAACAAAACTACCATGGCCCTAATGCGTCAGTAGTTTTGGTTGTGTGCTCGGCCACTGTTCTCACTCAATGAGGCAATGCTTCACTCAGGCTGCCACTATGATCTGGTGAAAGGGTCGTGCAATGAGTCAGAGGTTTCCAATTAGAAGTAAGGTGGACTGTGAGACTGTTTACAGTAGGGCAATCAGAGACTGGTGGAAAAATTACCCATGGGAACTTTTACCCCATTGGTTAGGGAAGAGCCAGGAATCACCCCATCCATCAACTAGGTAAATCCATAAACATGATTTATCAAGGAACACCCCCCAGAAAACCTTTTAGACCTGCAGTGGGTCAGAAAAGGACTGGATACTGCTTCCTGTTATCAGAGAGGAGTCCCAAAGGAATGGATCTGCTCACTATTGTACCCGGACAAAAAAGTGGGCTCCAAGCGTCAGTGGGTTGAACTGCTGTGTGGCTGCAGGGACACAAAAAGCTGAAAAATAGTTCCCTGGATTCCCAATTCTCCAATCACAACTGGACCTGCTTAAGGCCTTTGCCTGTTCAGGCCATAGAGTCCTAAGAGTCTCCCCCAAAGTCTGGGAGGCTTAGGAAAAGAGTAGAGAACAAAGAAACTTACCCCTGCAAAGTTTAGGTGAAATTTCTGGCTTTCAGTTGACCAACCACCAGAGGCAATCAGACAAAGGTGCGACTATGCTGGACTGAAGAAATATGTTTGTCCTACTTGGAGCTCCTCTACAGAGACACATCTGTTTTACTGGATGCTTAGCAAGAAGTTTTCCAACCTCATCAGATACTGCCTCTAGTCATGCCCCACAGGAAGAAAATGAATTAGATTTCAAAGATTAGGCACCAGCCAGAAACTCCTGGCTAGCTCGAAGTGAGAAAATTATCCAAACAAGAGTTGGACCTCCATGGTCCGAAAATTCAGATTTCTCACAGCCTGAGCTTTTCCTGCCTAAACCAACAGCTTCAGTGGGTCCTCGCACAATGGGTATCCAACTCTGCATTGCCTTTGCTGTATACAACCTGCATCCTTGCCCTACTAGAACTCTTTTTCCTCCATTTTGTAGTCTAAGTCCAAAGGAAAAATTATTGACTAAGCCATCCCTCTCGGTGTATGTGAACTCAGGATCCATCACGGTTGGCCTCAAAGTGCACCTATTCCCCAGTCTATAAGCAACAATAGACTATCATTGTGCTTAGTGCTTTTTGGTGCTTCCACCAATGCTTCCATTGTTTCCACCCGCCGGCGCAGCAGTATGCATGGCCGGGATATTGCTCCACATGGAGCCGCCATCAATGGCTCTGTGCGGCAGGTGCAGTGAACCGGTCGTGCAGATCACTGCCCGATGGGGCACTGCACTGGGGCCCCTGCACTGCCTATGCCCAGTGCATGGGCAGTGCAGGGGCCCCCAGGGGGGGCTCTGGAGAAACCTTCCGCCAGCCTTTCCCTGGCGGGGAAACCCGCCAAGGAAAGGCTGGTGGCAGTAGGGATCATTATCCGAGGGGCAGCAGCCCTGTCGGATAATTATTCCCTCTACCCTCAGGCTGCCTGTTGGAGGCAGCCTGGCAGTGGAGGAGGGCCGCACCTGTGTTCTTTATACGGCGGTTCAGACTGCCATGCCGGTGGCGGTCTTTTCACCCGCCGCCGGCATGGCTGTCTGAACCACCGGGGATCATAATGACCCCCAAAATCTTAAAGATTTTAACATATAACGTTAATATCTTATAAATTAAATGTTTAAATAATATTTTAAAATGGATATTAATATATACTTACTTAAACAAGCATATGTATATATGTATGTGTGTATGTTTTTATACATGTAACATAGTAATTTTGAGATTATAATTTTTTCATTTTGTTTAAACACACTGATAGAAGAATTACATATATAAATGTGTGTATATATATATATATATATATATATATATATATATATATATTTTTTTTTACATGCAAACTTCAATTGAAAAATTGAGACGCTCACTCAAGGCTGTAGTGCAAGCAGTTTTACTGCAATATGAACATGAAGTGTTTTGCCTGATATGCAGGCTTGATCACATAAATTCCACCATGTTGTATTGTCATTTTAAACTTCAAACAGCGTGAAACATAAACAAAGGACTTTCCCCACTACCCTCAGTATGGCGGTCATCTTTAACTGTCTAGTATATCTGTCCCCATAGACAATGCATAATGTTTCAAGCATGCATAATGCTTAGCAAAAACTTTATGTAAGATCACAAATTATATCCTGTTAGCTTCAATCTGCGACGCAGTAGGTACATGTAATCCAGACTAAAAACAGACAAAATTCCTGCATCTCTTTTGGGTAAATAGATCAGAAATATCTGCGTAGTGTGATACAAAATATGAATGAAAAAAAGATAGAACATAACTCTTGGGGACAGAAAAATAATTAAACTTATCTGACTTCTCCGATATATCACTAACTGTGGAGGGGTGTGCTGAATTCAGCACCGCCATGGCTGATTACAAAAAACGATCGCTGTCATCCCATCAGGATCAGTGATCACACTCAGAGCCAAAGACGCAGCCCATAATGTTAAGGCATTCATGTCTGTCTCCCTGTATTGATACTTGACAGAAAATTAGATCTGAAACAGTCTTTGCAACCTGCCTTGAAATTGCAAGTATAGCAATAAATGCTTGTTTTTTTTCTTTCCCTGTCCACGTTTTGCAAGGTAAACATAGAACATGCTTGAGGAGAAAAGATCCAGAAAAAACCCTATGAGAATCAGTGTGTGAGTACCTGTTTCTCCTGCTGTTATTCTCCATTGCAACTCCATTGCAGTTACAACTCATAGTCTCTTGGGCCTTTCAGCCACTGGAAATACTGAACCTCTGTGATGCAATCAATCTTCATGGTAAAGGAATCTTACCATGATCCCAGGAGTTGAGAACAAACATGCATAAACAGTAAGTTTACATCACTTATTAGAACGCATGAGAACCATGGGTGTAAGGCACAGGGGCTGATTACTGCAATGTTGTTGGCCGCAGCTACACTATTTATACAATACACACTCACTGACACACAGCAAAACAGACACATACACACTCACACTACATGGCACCACCACACAAATACACATGGCCACTCAGCTCAGACACAGGGACACTGAAAGCTACACAACATTGTCACACACAGCAACAACTACACACCTACAGCAGATATACAAATACAACTCACACACTCACATCCAACACTGGCCAAGGACTGTCCCCATACATCTTAATCTCAGTCACACAGAACGCAAACAATACTACCAGTAAACAACCCTGCAATGGACACACACAACAAACACATCACACTACAATGGAAGCACAATGCCATGCACAAGACACAGAGAGACAAATACACCAGTAACAACTTCACAACTATACCTACATATTTGGGATGGGGCAACTGGGACGCCCAGGGAAGTAGACTGCACTGGTGCATATCACACTTCCAAAAGAACCCTCAATCAACATGTCCGCAAGAAATTGCCCTACATGGGTCACAGAAACAAACAATACTAAAAACAATTGTCATGCGCATCTAAACAATAGGGAAGGGCAATTCAACAAAGTGCCAAAACTCCTAAGGCATGGGACAGACCTTCACATGACCCAGCTGCAGGGGACACACACCTAAATGGACACATGCACAGGCAAATCCAAACACAGCTACCACAACTGAACACACCCCATGTCTGCACATACAAAACTCAAGATGATACACATCAGATCAGCACGGAAGCCATCTCATGGGGACCAACACCATACATGTCCACATTGCTCAAGTCAATAAGCTATACATATCAAAACAAACACTACACAATGCCCAATACCAACATTGTATTTACACACACAATATGTACACACACAACACATAATCTCCTCTTGGGGGACACCAGCACTGCACACAATCGCACATACTGCAAACAACACCACATGGAGCAGGAAGCAGGCTAAAACGCACACAGCTGCAGGCACAATACAAAAGTCACTCAGGACAAGAACTACATAAAGCTCGAAAAGGAAGTGCAGGATGCAGGTGTACCCCCCCAAAAAAACAAGTGTGGTCCCGGTCTCCCAGTATCACTCCCCTCGCCCTACAGGCCACTGGGTCCAAATGTGTCAGTTGTATCTTGACCCGAGGTCCAGTGGCCAGATGCTTACCTTCTTGGCTCTGCCCCGTTTTCTTCTTCGCCTACCTGTGCTGATGGTGTAAATACAAAGAGAAATAGGGTTAGAACAAGTACATGACTACCCTTCAACCACAAACAATACCATCATGTCAACTAGCCTCCAACTAAACCTTCAACTAAGTGGTACATTCATGTGCCATCACCTATGCATGCATGCCACCTGGACTTACCACGGTTACCCACCAGAACCGTGGATCTCAGACAACTACAACTGAATGGATGAAGTCTAGCAACTACAAAAACATAATTACAACTAGGTGACATCTCCATCCTCCAAGATGTGCCACATGCAGCAGACCCCAGTCAACTTGTAGTCAACAATGGTATCCCACTGTAAACTACTCTGCCATATTTTGCACTCAAGCAATTGCACAAATCTATCTTGCACTTACATGATGTACCAACAATTAGAGATGATGCCAATGAAAACCAGCTAACTCAGATTCCTATCTACAATATCCTAGAGTAGGTGACACAGAAATACCCATGTCACAATAGACACATTCTAACAATGTACAGCTCAATAAGTTACACCTGTCCCAACTGAGTCAAGGAGGTAGTAGCAAGGTCATCCAGATAGGCCTTACATGTGGGATTAAAAGGAGCAACATTAGCAACAGGTCCAATATGTCAGGGAGAGAAGTCGCGAGAAAACACACAACAATAAATCAGCAGGCCACAGAATAGCCACCACTAATGTCTGAAAACAATCACAATGGCAACTTCTGAGTGTGTCTTATCTGCAGTGAACATCTGTTCCTTGCACGCTGGAGATTCACAGAACCTGCAATGACCAATAGAAGGAACCTAACCCATTGTCCAATTTGAAGCCATATCACTACCCACATCTCAGAAATGGCAAGCCTGCCATCTGTCTGTGGATGAATGCCTCAACCCCAACATATGTGATGTCAATATCACTGCAAGTCACTTCATGATGCATGCCTACAGTCAGCCAATCACTACGCAGGTGCAGTGGCCTAATCAACATGATGCCACGTCAAGGGCATGGGAAACACAGAGTTATTGCATAATCTTGGTCTACCTGCCATGTCCCTCAGTATAAACTGCAGTCCTACATGTCATATGACATACTTTGACACAAGATGGTATCAGTCAGACGATAAACAAAGGTGGCACACTCCTGTCTGTGGCACAACATGAAATGGATCATCTTTGTAACTGTACCAATCCCTTAACTGTTTTCCATGCACATATAAATGTGACTACATACATTATCGCATCAACACCAGTAGAACATGTATGGCATTGCAGAAAGGAGTGCATCCCCAAGAGAAAGGGACACGTGCTGACAAGTAGGCACAATGGTATGTTGGCTACAATCATGGGACAAAATTCTTGTCAATGGACATTCCCCATTTACTAAGAGAAAGTAGTTTGCTACGTCTGCGGGCCTTTAGCCATATAAGCAATGTCACATCTATTCTGGGCATAAGCTTATCACATACTGCAGTGATACACGGGTATCAATCATACACTAAAGATCACTTGCTTCTGGGTGCAGAGTTTTGCATAAACATATGCCCAGACACATAGCAAAGGACAGTGGTCCCTCACCCACTTACCTATTGTTTGTGACATTCAAGGGAAGTGATCCTTGGGTCAGAAATCACACTAATCCCAACTACAAATAGTAAATGATGGTTTGCTGCACACAACCATTTGCTGTCCCTGTAGAGGAAGTGACTTGGGGATTTGCAACAGGTTGGTACTAGGTTCAAGGTTCAGCCTGCACAGGACATATTTGACCTGTGTAATGATGACAACAAGGCTGTGGGAGTAAGGGACCTGCCAGGGGTCAGAGACACACATTTACAATAATGCCTAGTGCATATTGATCACAGAGCTTTGACTCTCCTTCCATTACCATCTACATACTCCTTAGTGAAAGAACCTCAGTAAGCTGCATCGTAGCACAGATACTAGAGTGGTCCACATGACAGGATGTCCTGTAAAACTGGTAGTGGACACAGTGTCACAGTTGCATAGTCAAAATGACTCAACTCAAGCCTAGACTTAGGGGGTGATTCTGACCCCGGCGGTCTTAGACCGGCGGGGCCAGGGTCCCGCCGACAGGCCGGCGGTGCCCCGCAGGGCATTCTGACCGCGGCGCTTTGGCCGCGGTCAGTGCAGGAAAACCGGCGGTCTCCCGCCGGTTTTCCGCTGCCCGTCAGAATCCTCCAAGGCGGCGCAGCATGCTGCGCCGCCTTGGGGATTCTGACACCCCCTACCGCCATCCTGTTCCTGGCGGTTCGCCCGCCAGGAACAGGATGGCGGTAGGGGGTGTCGCGGGGCCCCTGGGGGCCCCTGCAGTGCCCATGCCCATGGCATGGGCACTGCAGGGGCCCCCGTAAGAGGGCCCTGCAAAGTATTTCAGTTTCTGCAAAGCAGACACTGAAATACGCGACGGGTGCAACTGCACCCGTCGCACCTTCCCACTACGCCGGCTCCATTCGGAGCCGGCGTCCTCGTGGGAAGGTCGATTTGCCCTGGGCTGGCGGGCGGCCTTTTGGCGGCCGCCCGCCAGCCCAGGGCAAATCCCAAAATACCCTCAGCGGTCTTTTGACCGCGGAGCGGTATTTTGGAGGGGGAACATTGGCGGGCGGCCTCCGCCGCCCGCCAATGTTAGAATCACCCCCTTAGACTCATACAGTGAGATACAGTTGACAGACACTGGTCTATGCAGGCTGTGCAGACAGAACTTGCATGAAAATTGATTCTGATCAATGCCATGCATGACAGAACGTCATGTAGCCAATGGCAATTTACCATGTGATGTGTATTTGGCAACCAATAGGGCAGAGTGAGTCTGTATATGACTAAAAAATGACAGATTAGCACAGCCTAGAGGGCATCCGAAGCTCAGTGGCAACATACACATGGCTCAGTTTACACACACCTCACACATACAACATGCCCACGCAGTCCATGCTGTCATGGATGTACATGTGCTCTCACATTGTTGACATCATTGTATCAAGTGTTGTATGGGCATGGCTGAGGAGTGCCCTCACCTGGTTTACTGCATCCCATATAAGGAACAACATGGTACACTAAAAACACACACATACAAGTCAGATGCCTCAACATCTGGCACTGACCCAAGTTACCTGCACAATACATCTCCCATTGATGCCACTCGAACGGCACCCTCATGGCCCTAACTTTACATACTGGTCACCATGGCTCAATCTAGCCTGTTAGGAGTAGAAATATGGTGAAGTACAGGGTAAAATAGTGTACATAAGGCACTTACCTGCTCCTCTTGTGTAACATAAAGCTGTTCACAAAGGAGTAGGACCTACTTCACTGGCTTCGCCATCTTCTCTGGGAAAAAGGCTGGGGCCCTATTACCTGGTGGACATGTGATGATTGCCCCCACAGGCAGTACACAGCAGCTCAGGTTGTGGAGGTCTTGCTGGCAGCAGTGTCAGGAGTCAAGTGAAAGATTTTGCAGAAAATGCAGTCACGACCACCACATTCGCGGCCATCACCGCTGGCAGACAGCCATAGGCCCAAGACCACCACTAGCAACAATTATAGCCTATGGCAGTGTCCAGCGCAGTAGTATTCGCCTACCGCTATGATGACTTGTGCCGGCATTCAAGGGTGGTTCACAATGTCCAATGGTGTAGGTCAGGCAACTGCCATTTTAGAGGCATAACATGTGGTTTATGGCCAAACAAAATATGTCACAAGTACAAAAATATTGTTAATGCAAGTGGTGAGTGTTGGTCTTGTCCTGGCATGTAGGTCCTTCAACTTTTATACCCTTTTGGGCTTATGCTATGCACAGATGGCTACTTGCTCAGGGACACAGCCCCCCTCCCCTTCATACATTAAGTTATGTGACATCAACTCACAGGCCAAGTGTCAAGTCTCATGCACAAATAGCTGCTGTCCAGGTAGATGATGTGTACACAGTTGTGGGAATGCTTGAAGAAACATGTTACTTCTGCGTGATTGACAGTGGTGATGTGTATTGTGTATCATGTCGTCAAACCTCTGACATGCCTTGTCACAGTTTGTGAATGGCTTGCATATATACATGTTGCAAGGGACACTTTGAAAGATGCTTATACTCATTATTGTCCCACATAGGTACCCAGGGAAGGGAATGATCAGACATCTTGTGTACTGACCACTGGCAGACCTTCAGTCCATTGAAGACAGACATATCATCCAAATCTACCGCCTGAATAGGTAAACAATCCTAAATATCTGTCATCAATTGGAGCCAGACCTGATGCTTGCCATTAGTCATCCAAATAGCATTCCACCCATCACATGTCATGGCAGTGTTGCGTTTCTATAGGGTCAATCAAGAACACAGTGGAACAATCTGCTGTGATGTCCTAGCCTATGATTAGTCAAGTATTGAAGGATGTACTCTCAGCCATGTTGAAACAACTGGACAGGTACATCTGATTTCCTCAACGTGAGATTTTGCCCATGTGAAGGCTGACTTCTGTGAAATTGGCAGATATCCTGGATGTAGTGGGAGCCATTGATGGCACACATATAGCCTTGTTTCACTGCATGGCAATGAACAAGTCCATCGGAACAGGTGGAATTTCCATTCCAAACCATGTCCAGGTTATTTGTTTGGCGGACCTCTACTTTTCACAGGTCTGTGCCCATTACCCGGGTTCAGTCCATGATGCCTTCATCATGTACGACAGTGCAATTCCACAGCTGATGTCACAACTGTATTCAGAGAGGGCCTGGCTGGTGGGTAAGTTACATATGCCATGCATTTTTTTAAAGCAATGTATTTTGCATCGAAAATGATGAGAGCAACTCATAGTTGCACATAAGTTGCATTCGCTTACAGGTGCTTTGCATACCCAAACCATCCATGGCTATTGACACCGGTGAGGAACCCAACTGTGCCATGGGAAGTTAGCTTCAACGATGCCCATGGAAGAATACAGTGTGTCGTGGAGTGGGCTTTTGTGTTCCTGAAAGCCAGATTTAGGTGTCTGGACAAGACATGTGGAGCTCTCCTCTACTCACAAGAAAATGTTTGTAGGATCATTGTGGCCTGCTGCATGCTCCACAACAATGCCCTGTAGAGGAGTACCCCTATTATACCAGATGAGGGGGAGCTAGCAGTGCCACCGGGTGAGCCCCCTGAAGTGCCAAGAGAGGATGACAGTGATGAAGAGGAAGGTGAGGACTTGCGGGCAGATCTCATCAATCACTACTTCACTTGTGTGTAAGTATGTCATGTGTTGTGATTTCTGTGACTGTCTGGGGAAGTGTAGGGGTCAGAACGTGTTGAGTGGGGTAATTTCCCACTAAAGACAGGGCATCTCATGCTATGCAGTATACACCTAAGCTTTGCTGCCTAAGTCAGAATAGGGCATGCAACTACCTTTACAATCTGCCTTGTTTGTGTCAGTATCATTGCAATGTGAGTGGATCTACAGTACTTTATGATCTGGTGTGGGCCATATGCATGACTTTTCATGCCTTAACTACCCGTATTCAAATATTTCACCCAGGTCTCTTCATCATTCCATCCTCATGTGGGCATTTCAGAGTTGTGACATTGACAGGTAGCTGTAGCTGTTCTGGTATGTGAAGTGGACATGGATTGATCCAGGTAATGTTGGTCACAGATTTGGGGTGTATGGGTCCTGTGTCAAAGAAGCCTAGAAAGTGGGGGGGGAGATCTGAAGTGCACAATACACTTGTGAGTTTTGGTGTGATGGGCCACTTGTTGCATGTGTGTGAAGATTTGGCCTTGCTACATGTCATCCAGTGCAATCCATGCATTCTCCCTTCACAATGTATGTACAGTGATCCTGTATGACCTTTACATGGTTGTCAATGTGTTACCACATAGCAGGTCAGAGTGCCTGTGCCACAACACTGACACAGGTTAGCATCATACCACCAGATGCTTGGTCATTGTAATAGGATAGACCTAGGATCAGGAAATGTTGTACTGCACTCTGGCTGTGCCCTGGTGCATGTAGAGCTGGCAGACCTGGTTTGGTATGTGATAGGGCTCAGGCTGGTGACAACATCCACTAATCTGTTGGCTTATTCTATGGGACAAGGTCTGATAAGGCCCAATCTACTGTGGTCTGGGGACAGTCCTTTTGGGATATCTGGCCAGACTCAATGTGGTTCAGATGTTCTTGGCTATGGCAGTCCAGACCTTTTAACAGCCTAAGTGCAATACTGTGCAATAAGATGTTTGGTGTGACCAGCCCATTGTGACATTGTGTTGCTAGTCATTCTCAGCATGACACTACCTGACACCTTTCCCTCCTTCTAGTGCCACCTTATGTCTTCCTCCTGTGCATTACATGGGTTTAACATTTGACATTTCAAATTTGTTTAAAAAAAAGGGGTAGCAGGCAGTATTTTTGTGATAGGTGTATTTATTTACAAATGTACGTGGAATAGTTGTGAAACTGAAAGAAAGTAAGGTGAAGTGATCAGTACTAGTGGTTGTAATCAATAGAGTAGATGTCACAACATTTGATGTCCAAAGTCCAGTGTCCTACTACCAAGGCAAATGGAAAGTGGTAAAAGACCAGTCAACAGAGTGACTCGGTGGCACACAAAGGAGTTCCATCAGGAAGAGGTCACTTCCTGGCAGTGGTTGGTGTCTTGCCATCCGTACCTCCTGAAGTCTTGGGTGGATGTCCCCGCATGTGGGGGTGTTCAGTAGCTACAGAGGCAGGAGTGTCTAAGGAGGGTGCTTTACCTGACAGAGCCTCCCTTCCAGTGGCTGCCACAGATGTTGAAGGGGCTGGTGTTGCTGGGACACAGGAAGGGGTATGTTGTTGTTCATGGTCCCTGATCTGATCTCCTTGAACACCCCTGTTAGGAAGGCCAAGATGGCATTGGAGGCCTCCCACTTTTCCATGGCTTCCCAATGGAAGTCCATCTGCAGCTGCTTCATCTCCCTGAGTTCGGTAAGTACCTAGCCCATCATGCCTTGGGATTGTTGGTAGGCTTCCAAGACCTGGTTGATGGTGTCCTGGGCACGGGCATCAAAAGCAGCCTCTTGCCGCTGGGCCAAACCTTCCCTCCCACGCATCCTACACCCATGTGCCTGTGCCCTTGTCACAGCCTACTCCCTTCCACTGGTTCCTGGTCCTTCATTGTCAGAGTTGGCTTGCTGTGACTCAGAAACCTGGACTGGGGGCATAAGATGTTAGTGACTGTCCTTGGGACACAGGTTTGGAGGTGACCGGCTGCTTGAAATGTTGAGGCCACAGGGCTGGGAGGATTCGATGTGATCAGGGAGAGGCTCACTGGTGTCTTGTGACCTATTTGCCCAGATGTGGCAGAACCATCCAAACATCCAAGAGTGATGTCCTCACTGAGGGCTTAATCCATGGGAGTTGTGGCAGTCTCTTTAGTGGTGTCAGTAGTCTCAGTGGCTGCTCGACCTGTTGATGTGAGAAATACATTGTTATAGGTTGTATTGTGACATCTATCTCCAATAGATGACAGTGACATTTGGCTAGGCCATGTACACATTGAGGTTAGTAGCTTTCCTTTATGTGACATGTTTACATGCTATCCTTCATAATGACCTGAGATTTGAGTAACATACCTATTCCATTTCAGTCAACTGGCTTCAGAATGTCTGAGTACCTTAGCACTTGGAGAGATGGTCATAGACTTACATCTTGCCTGCAGAGCAGGCAAAACAGTGGCTTGGCAGGAAGTGGCTTAGGTCACCTTACGACCTAGTTGGCTGTTATGCAGGCAAACACAACACCTTGCAGTATATGTGATAATTGTCACCATGCGGTCAGTGCATTGTGGATATATCTGCTGCCAATACCATTCACATGATGCATATTTGGGCCTTTAATCTGTCATAAAGTTGTATAGCCCACATTTTCAGAAAGTAGCATAGCTGCTCAAGATGGTTCTGGGTGTGTAGCCACATCACAAGGTGTACCATGACCTTTATCTTGGTCCCTCCCTGGTGGGCAAATTTCATTAGTGAGTTCACAGACAGATGCATAATGTCACATGTCCACTAGCCTGGTGATAGGAGCCACAAGGATATTCGAGCATACGCAGAGTGGGATGGTGCTTTGAAATGGTTAGATGTAGTCCCCGACTTAGCAAACATGGCACTCCCTGTTCCTCATGCACTTGTCATGTGTCACCTCCCCAGGTGAGTGCACTTCATGTGTGAATCCCAGGAAAATTGTATTTTGGCAGATGTTCACTGGGCTGGTACTTGGAGTGGCAGTTAGGGAACCTCCTATGTATTGTAGCTATTTGACTCCATGTATTGTACACACTATACGGGTGTGATACTTTCAAGGTGAGTACTGTTCAAAGGCAGAGTAGAGGTAGTAGGCTCATTATAGCAGAGGACACTGTGGGGGTCAGTCTGACCCCGGCGGGCGGCGGGAGCCGCCCGCCTGGAGGGAGCCGCCATATGGCCGCTCCGCGGTCGAAAGACCGCGGAGGCCATTCTGGCTTTCCCGCTGGGCTGGCGGGCAACCGCCAGAAGGCTGCCCGCCAGCCCAGTGGGAAACCCCTCCCCACAAGGAAACCGGCTCCGAATGGAGGCGGCGGAGTGGGAAGGTGCGACGGGTGCAGACACTGAAATTCTTTGTGGGGCCCTCTTACGGGGGCCCCTGCAGTGCCCATGCCATTGGCATGGGCACTGCAGGGGCCCCCAGGGGCCCCACGACACCCATACCGCCATCCTGTTCCTGGCGGGCGAACCGGCAGGAACAGGATGGCGGTATGGGGTGTCGGAATCCCCTTGGCGGCGCAGCAAGCTGCGCCGCCATGGAGGATTCCTCAGGGCATCGGGAAACCGGTGGGAGACCGCCGGTTTTCCTGTTCTGACCGCGGCCAAACCGCCGCGGTCAGAATGCCCTGCTGGGCACCGCCAGGCTGTTGGCGGTGCTCCCGCATCCCCGGCCCCGGCGGTCCTTGACCGCCGGGGTCGGAATGACACCCTGTGTTTGTTGATTGGGGTAACACTACTATTGCCTCCTGGCCTTACAGTTCTGTCAGTGCTACACACGCAAACTGTACAGTTGAGCTCCTTTCTAATTTGGGCTTTGCAATAGACAGTCATTTTGTATGTAATACAAAGTTCTGGTTTTGCCAATTATAGGACAGTACCTCCTGGGAATTGTAGTACTCTCAGTCCCTGTCCTACACCCAGTATACACAGATGAGGTGCCCCCAGGTGAGTATAGTTCACATGTGAGATGACAGGAAGTGATCTCTGGACAGCTGGAGACTGGGATGGTGTTTGGGGTGCGAGTGAAGGTATCCAAAGGTGAGCAGTGAGTATGCATGCCAATACATTTAGGTGCAATATTTTTGTGTTGTGACTTGCCCGACTCCACTCCTATCAGGTATTCCTGTCAAGCTCTCAGGATGCAAGATGGCCAAGATCTTCTCCTCCCATGATGTGAGTTGTAAGGGAGGAAGTGGGGGACCAGCCCCAGTCTTCTAGAGCCGCAGCTGGTGCCTGGATGCTATGGAACAGACCTTCCCCCTCTTCCACCTCTTCCTGATGTTGTCCCTTGTGTGCTCTGTGGGGCCTACAGCATTCACTCTGTCAACGATCCTTTATCACAATTCTATTTTCTGTGTGATAGTAGGGTGCTGGACTTGGGCTCCAAATAAACGTGGCTCTTCTCTAATGATTTAATCCACCATGACTCTTAACTCATCTTCAGTGAAACAAAGAATTTTCTTTTGTGGCATGGTGGTGTTAAAAATACATTGGTGAGTGCTGAGAAAATGAACAGGTAATGGGAACTAAATGGTGTAGGGAGGTGCAGATGGATGTGATTGGGGTGTGTTGGTGGTGTGAGGTGTGTGCTTGGTGTAAATTGGAGGGGTACCTATTCTAGTAGATTTTAAGTGTTAGGAATTGTGTGCTGTCTTGCAGGGTCTTGCTGTGAGAATGCAAAGGATTGTGGTGTGTGAAGGGTTGTGGAGACCTCAAACCACTGGGGTTCGGTCTGCCATTGGTGGACTGCCATGGTTGAACCATCATTGTGACTTTTGACTTGTAATAGGTTCGGTGGTTGCTTGATGGGCTGGTGGTGCTGGTGGCCGGACTGCCTG
Source organism: Pleurodeles waltl (assembly GCF_031143425.1). NCBI lineage: Eukaryota > Metazoa > Chordata > Amphibia > Caudata > Salamandridae > Pleurodeles > Pleurodeles waltl. The sequence goes on from NC_090437.1 coordinate 839,033,705, forward strand.
TTTCCCACCCTCATGAGTCCCGGCGGTGTCATTTTTTGGCTGGCTTTTGGCAGTCCTGACTGTGTGACTCATAATATGGTGGTCTGTATGACTGCCAACATGGCGGTCTGTTGGGAGCCACCGCCATGGAAGTCTGGCAGTCCGACCGCCAAACTCGTAATGAGGGCCATAATCTACTTCTCCTAGAATAGTGCGGAAGCATGGAAACCAAATTCACCATAGATGTATTTTTTACCTACTTTGTGTCCGATAGTTCAATTCCTCCCCAGAGAACGTGACCTGATAGCTTTAGCCTTCTTCTCAAACCTATAAGTTCAGACAATTGAGTCTTTGGTGTTGGAAGTGGTTAAAAATTGGTGTCATGACCCTCTTCTTCATCTATGAATGGCAGTGGTTTTGTTACTTTTCTTCTAGCTGTCTTGAAAAAGTAGTTAAAAGGTGCTCAGCTGCTGCTTAGTGAGCATGATATCCTAAGGGTGTTTTATAGTGTAAGCTACTAATTTAACTCCTACTTGTGGTTAGTTTGAGCAATTTGTGCTCATTTTCGACAACATTTTCATAATTTTCTATATCCATTTTTCCTGTTCCTTGAAGCACCTGTTAATATCAGTTTCAGTATAACTGAACATCAAAAATACTTATCAGATCTGTACTCATTAATTAAACCCCGAAAAGCATAAATCAACATTTGCTGTACTTTTTCAGAATGCTACCATTCTGAAAATGTGCCATTTTTCCCACTTTTACACAGGATGGGTTAAACTTTATTGGCCCCTTGAGACATTTTTAAATGATAGGCCCTATTACAGTTTGACGGATAGGATTCTCCATCACAAATAAAAAGGATGTCACACCCACCTTACTGCAAGTGCATTCAAGCATATGGAACGTTTGCACACCAGCAAAGCTATTCACTATGGGCCTCATTTACTAGAGACTATTCCACTGGAAATTCACCCTTCATGGCCGCATAGATATGGAGTAACGTAAGGCAGTTCAAAGCTCTGTGTTGCCTTACTGTACATCAAGGAGGCATTTCATGGGTATCGAAGTGGGGTTTCCCATGCAGCACCCATGGGTTTTGTCACATTTCTAGATTTACAAGAATCTGTAAACCTAGGACTGCATCAACACTGTGCACCTCCCCAGGGGAGGCATAACAGGGAGAACTAACTTTATTTCTCCTTGTTTTTCTTCTTTCTATGTGTGCTGAACCATGTAGCACACACAGTCTTTGGGAGTGGAGGGAGAGGGAATCGTCATAAGATGTGTCTTTGTGGTTGTGTTGGGTGCTAGTGCATGTGTGGAATTCCTGTATGTGCTGGGTGTCTGTTGGGTGGGTGAGTGCAGGTGTTAGGTGTCTTGAGAGGGGGGAGGTGCTGGGAGATGCCATGTTGGATGGGTGACTGTTGGTGTGGTATCTGCAGGTATGGTACATGTGCTGCATGTTGGGGTGTCGGTGGTTTTGGTGAGTGCGGATGTGGTGACTGGGGTGGATGTCTGAGGGTCTGATATTGTGGTGACTGTGGGTAAGATGGGGCTGGTGGCTGGATCTGCAAATGATGATGTGCTGCCTGCAGGAGTATCAGGTGAGTGTCTGTGAAGGAGGGGTTGTTGGGGGAGTCCGTGGCGGGAGTGGATGTTGTTGTGTCTGCATGTGTGTGTTGCCTGTGTGCATACTGGTGGTGGGTCTTGTGGTGCTTGTGTTTGTCAGTGCCAACCGTGTCTGTTGAGGTGGATGCATGTCTGTGTGAATGTGTGCTCGGGATGGGTGTGGGGAGAGGGGAATGGGATTGAGAAGATGTAGGTGGAGTAGGGACGGTAGCAAAGGAACACTGGCTGCCATCAGTGAGATGGCCAGAGCCTGAAAGGAACTCTGGAGGGCAGCCATGGCACCGTGAATGCCTTCCAGGAACACATTGCTCTGTTATACTTGAGTTGCCAGTCCATGGATGGCATTCACAATGGTTGACTGACCTACAGAGATGGACCTCAGGAAATCAATAGCCTCCTCACTGAGGGCAGCAGGGCTGACTGGGGCAGGGGCAGAAGTGCCTACAGTGAAGGAGATGCTCAGACTCTTGGGAGAGTGAGTACGGGCAACTGGGTGGGAGCAACTGGGAGGGTGGTGCTAGTAAAGGGGTGGTGGACAAAGATGGTGTTGGGGTGGTCACCCGATGTGTCCACTTGTGGAGAATTCCACAAATGATATGTTGGGTCTGCTCTCCCCCGTGACACTCCCCTTACCCTCTGTCCCACTGGGTCCCTCGGTGTTGGTGGTCCCACCTTTCTGGGTCCTGTGGGCTGCTGCTTCCCAACTCGCCTGTGCCCCTTCTCCTCCACCAGATGATGTTGATGCACACAATGAGACAGATAGAGGGAGGGAGGGACGGAGGGAGAGAGAGATAGGGGGCAAAATGGTTAACATACACCTCCCATTGACACAGCTAATCATGTACATCTGTCACTATACATATCATGGCTAGGCAATCTAATTTGGAAGGACACATTACCTACATCATGTCGTGACATGGCACTACTTCCCCCACCTGCCTGGCAACCTTCACACCTACAGCAAGACCTAAGTAGGACAGCACTACATGTGTCATCCCTGTGATGCTAACCAATGCCCTCTTAAGCTGGCATAGCATGCCCTGGATGCACTATCAATACCATGCCTGATTACATATCTTACCTCACCCTACCCCTATCATCCATTGGATGTGCAGATTACACAACAATACACTGCAGTCCCCTACAGTGACAACACTAGAATAGTCCATGTCCACTGTCAAATGTCCATCACAGTGAAGACAACTCCAGACACTGAGCACACAACACTTACCTGTCCTTATACATGGCTGCCCACTCAGCATAGTGAGGTCATCATGGAGGACAACATAGATTTGGACAATACCAGTTATACTCCTGGACACTTTACATCAGATGTGTCATGCAATCCCCAAACCAACCCCAATCTGCCACAACCTAAGTAGACAAGCTAAGCTGTAAGAGTCACATGCCATCAGAAGTGCCCCCAACTATCCATGTCAACATGATGTAGGCAGGCAGTCAGAAATTCAGCAGAGGACAAGCTAGGGTTAGGGCTAGGGCTTGATGATACATGCCATATATACATGCCATGTACACACCATATACATACCATATAGACACTTCTGGGATCTCCCAGGGCACTTAGCACCACCAGTACTATTGCATACTTTGGAAGGACACATCCTCACAAGTATAGCCCCCAGGAATGTTAGTACTGTGCAATCAGACCTCATCAAATCAACATGTATCAGTGTACCAGGTTGCCTATGTACACATACCCTACAGTCAGCACATCACCTATATATGCCTAGTCAGCTCTCAGGCCAGTACTCATGTCCCATGTAGGGCAGCGCGGTGCTAGAACTGTAATGTCAGCCCCACAATCTATCTATACCAGTTACAATACATAATCTACATAGTACCAGGGATGGAAGGAGAGTCGCACAGTTGCATATACAGCTTGGCTACACAAACGGGAGTGGACTGACACCTCAGAGCCACTGATGCAGATGGCTGGAGCTGGTCATACACAATGCTTAGGGTACTACTGACACTTCCATCTATCGTAGGGCCAGTATGGAGTCACACATGTGCCCATGTCATTTGTGCATCTACACATAACAGACTTTCCGAGGTGTGGGACAGGGAGATGAAAATCCACTGACAGTAGAGCATGGGGACACAACTACAAATTACACTCAGCAAGGGTGCCTATTGCTAATTTCTCAATAGTTGATGACATGTCACATTGACTGCAATGCCACGTTGGCAGCACTTAGGCATCCAATCCCAAGAATGGCCAGCAAAGTCCCAGGATACAGTCAGTACTCACCCCACTTGTGGCTGCTGTGCTGCCCACAAACACCCATCCACCTCAGGGTAGGCCACTGCCAAAAAGCGGGCCTTTGGGGGGGTCAGGGTCCAACAGGCACCCCTCCCTCATTGGGAGGAGATCTCCAGCTGGGCCTCTGCTGTCTTCCAGGCCCAGCCTCTCATGTCCTACCACCACTTGTGACAATGGGTGCTCCGCCAGGCATGGACCCCCAGGGTCTGCACTTCTTTTGATGGGTGTTGACCTGCATGGATGACACAGACAGAAGGAGAAAGTTATGTGAACAGGCACCATACCAATAGCAGTGGACTAAAAAACATCAGACCCACATATACCCATCTTCATGGTTCACTCACCTATAGTCCATGCCCCCTGCATGCATGTATTCCCTGACTGGCACACATACACTATTCACCCTCACACACACCCCTATCACACATGACTATGGCATCAGGCTCACCTGCTCCTCTGATGCTCCATAAAGCTGTCCATACAGTAGTAGGACCTCATCCACCAGCCTCTCTAGTTCTTCGGGGATGAAGGAGGGGACCCTATTATCTGCAGGATGTGGCATGATGGCTACACAGCAGCTCAGGTAGTGGAGATCTTGCTTGCTAGAGTGTCAGGAGTCAAGTAAGCTAAGCTGCAGAAAATGGCAGTCACGGGCGCTGCATACAAGACCGTCGCCACCGGCAGTGATCACCATTGGCCCCAGTCTCCCACTGGCAGCAATGTTACACAATGAGACTTGCAAGTTGGTTGCGGCCGCCTATCGCCATGACGACATATGCCAGCAGAATTAGGTCACTAGCAAGGATGTCACAGCCCATGATCAGTCTTGTGTTGAAGGATGTACTGTGTGCTTTTTTGAAACACCTGGACAGCTACATCAGGTACCCCCAGCAAGGAGATCTGGCCCATGTGAAGGCAGACTTCTATGATGTGGGACACATCACTCACGTGATAGGTGCTATAGATGGCACCCACATACCCTTGGTCCCTCCCAGTGCCCATAAACAGGTGTATAGGAGCAGGAAAAACTAATACTCCATCAATGTGCAGGTGGTGTGTCTGGCAAACCAATACATCTCTCAAGTGACAGCCAACTTTCCTGGATCTGTGCATGACTATAACATTCTGAGGAACAGCCATGTCCCACAAATGATGACATGTCTAACGTAGGAGAGGGTTTGGCTCATAGGTATGTAAGGATTTGTTTGTATGCCCCTGTTATGGTACCTGTCATCCCAATGTTCCCTGTGACTGTGCCACTCCTGTAAAAGATCCTACCTCTCTGCACACAGGTGACTCTAGCTATCCTGACCTTCCCTGGCTGTTGACACCAGTGAGGTACCCTGCCACTGAAGGGGAAAATCGTCTCACTGAGTCACACAGCAAGACAAGGTGTGTAATAGAAAGGACATTTGGCCTCCTGAAGGTTAGATTCAAGTACCTGCACGTCTCTGGAGGTGCCCTCCTCTACACTCCCTGAAAGATATGCCAAATCATAGTAGCCTGCTGCATGCTCCACAATCTATCCCTGAGTCGTCAGATACCCTTACTAGCTGATGAGGATAAGGCAGCTGGACCAGTGGCTGGTGATACTGAAATGGAAAGTGATGAGGATGCAGATGAGGAAGGTGGAGCTGAGTCAAAGGCTAAGCTCATCAATCAGTACCAGTAACATACAGATATGTTGTCTGTGTATTTGCATGTATGGTATTTCAACATAGGTTTTTCATCTATGGTCCTCCTGATTTGGTATTTTAGTGGTGGTGTAATGTGTTCGTTTCTACATGTGTGTGTTGTGGGAGGTGACTGACTGCATGTAAGGTGCAGAGTTATAATGTGTTCTCTCTCACATTAGTACTTTCTTCAGTATGAATGCATCACATCTCTCATGGACAGGCTTGTATTGTGCAATTTGTCCTACATAATCATGTTCTCATGTCATTCCAGCTACTGACTGTGCACTGTTTATCTTTGACACTCATACCTATTTCTTGAGGCATGCATGTTTTGTATACTTTGATTACTGTGCACATTGTGGATTTTAGCACATGAGAGGTACCATGTACATTGTTTGGTGATGTATTTCCTGTGACTGGTGCTGTAGAGGTGTTAATCTGTCGTGCCCTATTTAGTTGTCTGCTACAGTGGGTACATCCACTGTGGACTACATATGTGCTTTAGCTTTCACCATGCCTACTATCCTCATGGTGATCTCTGTATTTGTCTTTTTGCAGGGTGGATGTATAGATTTACTCTGGTGTGTGGCAACACTAGTGACTCCCTTACATCAGCCCTGGCACATATCTGTTGTACTGAATCTGCTGAAGGGGATACCTCCCTCTGCAGTCCTTTACACTGCCTGTTGGATTGTTGGATTGTGGCCCATTCCACTTTGACAAATAGGTAAACATACTTTTGTTAATGTACAAATAAATATACATATGCAGTGACTGTGATCAATGGTGCTTTTTGTGACTTGAGTGACAAACAGCTAATGAGTGGGGTTACGGTGGAAGAAATCCTGAGAGTAGGCCGCACACCTGTAGGTAGCACAGTTCCTGTGTCCATGGGCCATGGGAAAACAATGTTTAGGCATTGAACGGTGAACAGGGTGGCACACAAAAGAGAGCTATGAGGTGACAGTCACTTCCTGGCAGTGGTTTGGTCTCGGCATCTGCTCCAACCGGATGTCTGGATGAACAGCCACATTTGCGGGGGGTGTTCTCCAGCTACAGACTGACGGGTGCCTGAGGCCTGTGCAGTCTCTGGCAGGGCCTCCATTCCACTAGCAGCTGCAGATGTAGAAGGTTCAGGTGTGATGTGGCTAGTGGTAGGGGCATGCTGGTGGGTGGAGGAAGCACTCATGATGGCGGTGAGGTCTCTGACCGCCCCTGCAATGGAGGCCATGGTAGCATTGTGGGCCTGCCACTGCTGCATTACCTCCTGGTTGTATTCCCTCTGCAGCCTCTGATTTTCCCCCATCATGTTTATGATCTGGCACATCCTGTCCTGGGATAGTTGATATGCTTGCAGAACTTGGGAGATGGGTTCCTGGTCAGATTCCACCCTTGAGTGCCCCGTCTTCTGTCCCCTAGGTCCCCTCCTTGGATGCAAGGTTGTTTGTCCTGTCTGTGCCTGTTGTGCATGGAGTATACCCCCTTACTGTCATGGCCAGGATTGGTCCATTTCAGGGTAGTGTGTCTGGAATATTGGCCATTTGGATTGATGACAGTGTTGTGTCTGTGTTTTTGGGTTAGTTTTCCATTGTGTAGTGCCATAGCATTGCTGTCATTGCCATGTAGTGGTCCTCAGTTGAAGCATCCAGTTGCTGTGCTTGTGCAATTATCATACATGCATGAGGTGTGATGTGACATGCACAATGAGGTTTTGTGGTGGATGAGCTAGTGCATTGTGGGAGTCATAGTGATTGTTGTTGGCAGTACTATCCGTACACTTGGTAGGGAGTGTGTAGGCATTTGGGGTGGTTGGTGGTGTGGCATGCAAGAGAGGGGCATTATGTGACTAGGTGGGAGGTGTAGTGGGGCTAGGAGTGACTTGGGGAGTGATTGGGTGGTGAGGAATCATGCTGGACAGGACGACTTACTGGCAGGGTCGTCTTACTTACTCATCAGAGTCCAGTCCTCCAGGTATTCCAGTCAGGCCCTCAGGATGTAGGATGTCCAAGACCCTCTCCTCCCACAATATGAACTCTGTGGGAGCAGGTTGGGGCCCTCCACCAGTCTTCATTACTGCCAGGTGGTGCCTGGACGCCATTGAACACACCTTCACCTGTAGATCGTTCCACCTCTTCCTGATGTCCTTCCTTGTACATGGATGGGTGCCCACTGAGTTGAACCTGTCGACTATTCTCTGCCATAACACCATTTCCCTTGCTATGGAGGTCTGCTGAACTTGTGTTCCAAAGAGATGTGGCTGTACCTTGAGGATTTAATCAACCATGACCCACAACTCCTCATCGGTGAAACGTGGGTGCTTTTGGTGTGACATGGTGGTTGTGTTGGGTGGGTGTTGTGTGTATGGGGTGCAGTGTAAGCTGCTTAGTGGGGTGGGGGTGTTTGGCAGTGAGTGGTGGTAGGTGGTGGTTTTTGTCTTTAGCTGTGCTGTGTGTATGGTGTTAGTGGTGCTTTGGTGCTGTTTGTTGTGAGTGTGAAGTGAATGAGTGCCTATGGCGTATATGTGCTATATGTTCGAATTGTGGCTTCTCGGGGTCTGTGTAAATTGTTAGTTGCGCAAAGGATTGTGGGTTGTGTGGAGGTGCGTTAGATAGTGCTGTGAGAAGGTGTGTGTGGATGTGTGTCCAGTTTGGGGTATTCGAACTGTCCAATGTGGTGTTGTGTTCTGACAGGAGTGTGTTCTGAGCACGGCGGTTCAGACCACCAATGGTTTTCTGCCATGGAAGGACTGCTGTGCTAATTTGTGGGTCGTAATGTGGTGGGTGTTGTGGGCATGGCGGTGCAGATGGTGCAACCACCTCTTTCCCACCCACCTATGTCCTGGCGGTGTCAGATTTCTGGCTGTTTTTGGGTGGAATACTTTGTGGATTCTTATCACGGCAGGTGGGATACCGCCGACACTGGCTATCTTTTGGCGACCGCCACCGCGGTGGTCTTGCCAAAAGACCGCCAAAGTCGTAATGAGGCCCTGTTTCTCTGATTGCTCCTAGTGGTTAAGTATGCTTTTGTCTTCATCACTGAACAAATCAACAAACATTGGCAAAGTCAATAGGTCTAGTGTTTTCCACCAGCCTTTGTTCAGTTTTTGTATTGTTTTGTCATGGTATCTGCAAAACTATATTGTTCAGGAAGCTGCCGTACTTCGTCAACCTAAACAAAACATTTGCTAAAGGTAAAAATGTGTTTTCGTCTCAAGAAAGCAAACATTGCCATAGTACTGTTCGGCAGTAAAGGGAACTACTTTGTGTGTTTATATGCTCCTGGAAAAATAGAAGAAAGCTGTAACTCATAGTGAAGTAATGGAATGATTGAAGTGGAATGACACATTGCATGATGCATGCTGAAGTGTGTGGAAGAAAAATGTGACTGACAGAACCACAGACTAATGAACAAAGTCTGTCTGAAAACCCCTATAGGTAATGATGTTGTGCACATAATATTAGTAAAATCAATACATCTTTGATAAAAACAGATCTAAAAAAGCTAATCAGTCTGGCATTGTCTACTAGCCCAGTGCATTTGTGTAAGAAAGAAGGAAAGAAGAAAGAAAGAAAGAAAGAAAGAAAGAAAGAAAGAAAGAAAGAAAGAAAGAAAGAAAGAAAGAAAGAAAGAAAGAAAGAAGGAAAACCATAAAACAGGAAATGAGGTAGGAAAAATGGGACAAAAAAGAAAGGACAAAAAAAGGAAAAAAGAAGGACAAAAGCAAGAAGTAAAAAAGGAAGGAAGGAGATAAGGAATGATAGACATGTAGACTTTCAAAGATAGAGCAGCCAACTAAGCTTATATTCAGAGTTCATGTGAGCTGTAGTCAGATAAATAAAGGCAACTTAAAAAATAAATTACATCAGGCTCTACGGCAAAGGCTATACTAAATGAATTGAGCAAAAACATAATACATTGGCAATAAAGAGAGCTACTTTGTGTGTGGATGTCCTCCTGGTGAAAGGGCTAAATGAAGTCACTTAAAGTGAAGTTAGCCAGTGGCTGACATAGGCTGACCAATTGCCCCATACTGTATGCTGTAAAGAATGGACGGATTGATGAAGAGAGGTACATATAATTTTAGTAGAACCAAAACGTGTTGGATAATGCCAGACCTAAAAGGGTCTGGACCAAAAGCTTTGGTATATTTAAAACCCTCAAAAAAGCTGAGTAGTTGTGTCATGTGCCGTGTTACATGTAGATTACTGGAAAAGTTATCTATATTGGACTTTTCAGCTATGCTTTAGGCAAGCTACAGTGACTACAAAATAAGGCTGTTAGAGCTGGGACTGGTTTTAAAGAAAAAGACCATGTCTTAGCTGTCAGTGAAACATTAGAATGGCTGAAGGCAGGTAAAAGAATCACTGTGCAATTAGCATGTCTGGGGCACTGGTTCTGTAACAAAATTGGTCCCTCTCCAAATCACAGAATTGGTTTCCCCCTATTGCAAAGAAAGTTCTCTTACTGTAGCACAGCTCTTTTGCGCAAGACCCCCGGTGCAAGAAACTACAGGCTGTAAGAGTACTTTTTAAGTAATTGGGCCAAAAACCTGGAACAAATTGTTCTTCATTTTATAAGCTCAAGCTCAGATTTACTAAACTTTCAAGCAACATAGTAAGGGACTTGCTGCACAGTGTTGCATAAAAGGGAGAGAGCAGAAGAGCATCATGTTTACTAAGATATGGCAAACTTCCACTCTTTCGTAGCACTGGTGCAATTGTCAGTCTAGCGCAAATGCAGGCACCCTTGCGCTGTGTTGTGGTCAGAATAGTTTTTATGCAGGAAGTGTACCGGCCTGTACAAAAACTATTCTTAGAGGCTTATTCCTCTTTGTGTGTGTGCTGTTGAATGCTACACCATTCTCAGGTAGGGGCACCATTTTGGCATAAACCTAGGTTTTCAGAAATTGTAGATCTGGGTTTGCGTCAAAGTACCTGGATGAATGCACAGGAACCCCCATGCTGCACCAATGCATCGCCTCCCTGACGCAAAGTAATGCATGTAGCCCTATGTGCCTTACAGTTACTTTTTTTTTGCCAAGCTAAATGAATCAGACTTTTTGACTTTGTAAACCCCATTTTTCCTTTTGGCAGCAACAACAAATAGCACACCCACATAGCAAAATGTTAATAAATGCGGGTCAGAATCTATTGTAATTTTGGTGCCTTATGAAGCTGTAAGAGCCATCATTCAGGCCTAATTCCTTTTTCTTTACCACCTCAACATGTTGTTGACAACTTGCTGTGTTGTGCTTCAAGACAGGGGGAGAGACAGTGCTTAATTTGTAAATAAAAACATGCGGTGTGTAAAGCTCTTCTCTGATACACACAGCTGCTGTAATTAAATGTGAGAGCATGGGATACTGAGGCAGCATAATCCTGAAGCCATCTCTGGCCTATTTAATCCATTTACAGGCACCTACTGCCCACTTTAGCTCATTGTTGCAGTTTATTGCTTTTTCCCTTTGTGACGCTTTTTAGTTTTTCTCTTCCTCCGTCTTTATCAAGTGCCTTTTGCTCACAGTAAATGCTTGAGGCAGAAAAAGAAGTGCCTGCCCTCAAAAATAAGTGCCAGTGCCCCGCACCGGAAAAAACAAGCACAAATTAAGAACTGGGGAGAGAGCAGGAATGTTCCTAATCTACTCAAATATGGCACATTTCCACACTCCCCTGCGTACAGGCAGGATTGTTTTGTGCAGAAATATAATCCCTAGAAGCATTTCCCTCTTGCAGCATACATAGAAAGAGGAACTAACAAGGAGGAAGGGACACCTTCCTGCACAAAAACAATCCTTAGAAGCATTGTCCTCTTACAGCATACATAGAAAAAGGAAGTAAAAAGGAGAAATTAAGGGATACCATTTGGAAGCAATCCCTGCTTTACAACCCTTAGTAAATCATGCATTGCTGTCAAAATTAGTGGGTGTATGCATAGGAAGATCCTTGCTCCATCCCTTGAACATCTTCCCAAGGCAGGGAAACACAAGGCTGCAATTTGCACTACCGTACATCACACACACAAATCTCGGTTAAGACCCTGCATAGCATTGTGTCACCTTGCGTGATGCAAGGACAACACAAGGGCTTAACCGCTTAAGTGTAGGCATCGGCCACTGGCTGACGCCCACACTACCTCCCTGGTGCGGGTCACGACCAGTGGCCGACACCAGGGAGGGGGTTAATAAATCCTCGGGTGCGTTGCACCCGAGGATTTATTTATTTATTTTTTATCCCTGGGAGACACGGAAGCTCTTCCGTGTCTCCCCCCACCCCTTTGTGACATCAGCGCGTTACAGTGTTGATTTCCCCATCGGAGCAGGAAGCAGCTTTGCGGCCGCTTCCTGCTCCAATGGGGAAAACGGCCACAAACAGCCTTCCCCACGTTCGGGAAGGCCTCCTAAGAAAGGGGAGAGTCTCCCCTTTCTTACGAGGCTTTCCTGAAAGTGTTTCCTGGCCCCCGATCGCAGCATCGGGGGCCAGGAAACACCACTAGACACCAGGGATTTCACTTGGGGGTGTCGGCCCCCTCGTAAAATGGGCCGCCCCCCCCCCGGAGGCATATATATATATTTTTTTTAAAGGTAGGTGCCCCCGGGGCTAAATTTATTATTATTATTTTTTAAATAAAAAATAAAAATAAATGGACAGGGGGTCGCCCGTGGGCAGGGCGACCCTCTGTGGGGGCAATATTTTTTTTAGTTGTTGGCGAGTTTCCCTGGGGCCGTTTTGCCCAAGGAAACCATACAACATCTAAAAAAAATGGATCTATATATATATATATATATATATATATATATATATATATATATATAGATAGATAGATCTATATATAAATAGATATATCTATGCAGATATATCTATGTACATGGATATATCTATAGATAAATCTATAGATATACATAGATATATATAGATATGTATATATATATATATATATATAGATCTATCTATAGATATATCTATGTAGATAGATATATATAGAGATAGATCTCTCTCTCTCTCTCTCTCTCTCTCTATATATATATATATATATATATATATATATCACTTTTGTCAATATGTGTGTGGTTTCCCTGGGGGCTGCGATCGGCCCCCAGGAAAAACCAGACCCACATATAAAAGTGATTATATATATATATATATATATATATATATATATATATAGATTTGCCACCAGTTGTCTTGCAGTTGCAGCTTGCGTCTTCAAAGCAATGCACATACTTCAACTGATGCTTTTCAACTGTAGTTTTTAGGCAGCAATAAAAAAGTCAAGTAAGTATTGTGATCATGTTTCTGCTACAAAAGGGTCAGACTTGTCTAGTGGCAGTTTTTAGTGCCATAAAGAAGCGCAGAAGGTTTATATGCCTACTGCAAAGAGCAAATCTGTATTTTATGTAAATAGCTGAGTACATTAGTAAAGTCAGCCATTACCTGCGCTATAATACAAATGAAATGTATGTGCGGGTGGAGGGCGGCTATGGAGAGATGAAGGGCACTTTTGCTGGGTGGTAATGAGGGAATCGGAGGAGGAGGGAGTGAGAGCACCAATAATGATTGTTGGACTGGGCACAGGAGGTGCTAAAGACTGTGATGAATGGTATGTGACAAGGTGTTTTTTGAGTGTCTTGAAAGAACGTGCTGATTGAGGGAAGAAGCGCAGGTAAGGTGGCCTCTACTGTTGCACGTATCTCACACACACCATTGATTTTGTGACTGTCTACGTAGGCTAGTGTTTTAGAGCAACAGTTTAGCCAATAGCAGAGATGGCATCTTGATGGATGACTGGTGCCGTCACTCGGGTTATAGAGGACAGCTCTGACATAGGATCAGAGACAGAGACATCAGATACTGAGACAGCATCTGAGGGATAGGACAATGGCGCAGGCTCTGGGAGTGATTTTTCAGTCGGAGGAGTCCCATTCGATAACTCCTCTTCCAGTACATTTTGAGGGAGGTGATGAGAACAGTCCTTCTGTCCCTTCGCAAGCAGTCTGTGCAACTGGATAATAGTGGGTTAGCCCAACCCAGAGAGCATGTGAATGCGGCGGCAAGCAGAGAGAGAGAGAGAGTGCTCTCTTGGGAGCTCCCCAATTTAGTTCAGCCCCAAATTCCACCGCCCAAATCGTATTGTGGAGACATCAAAATTATAAATCGCAAAACAAACTGGTTTTGTAAGGCAGGCACCTGTGTTTTTGGTCCTGGGTTCGGCGGCCATATCGAGAAACACACTAAACCCAAACATTTCTGGAAACTAGACATTCGGGGGAGTCCACAGAGGTGTGACTTGTGTGGATTCCCCAAAGTTTTCTTACCCAGAATACCCTGCAAAGCTGAAATGTTGAATAAAAACTCTATTTTTCTCGCATTTCTGTCACACAAACTACAGGAATATGCTGGGATCCACAAAATTCCTACCACCCAGTGATTCCTCACCTGTCCTGACAAAAACACTACCCCACTTGAGTGCCTACACCTAGTGCCTGCGTCAGGAATGGATCACCCCAGGGTCAACAGCTGTGTCATGTAAGGACCAACATTGACCGTTGTGTGATCTATTCCTGTCGCGGGCACCAGGCCTACCCACACAAGTGAGGTACCATTTTTATCGGGAGACTTGGGGGAATGCTTGGTGGAAGGAAATTTGTGGTAGCTCCTCTCATATTCCAGAACTTTCTGTCACCGAAATGAGAGGAAAAAGTGTTTTTTTGGCCAACTTTTGATGTTTGCAAAGGATTCTGGGTAACAGAACCTGGTCAGAGCCCCACAAGTCACCCCCTCTTGGATTCCCCTGGGTCTCTAGTTTTCAAAAATGTGCTAGTTTGCTAGGTTTCCCCAGGTGCCGGCTGAGCTAGAGGCCAAAATCCACAGGTAGGCACTGTTTTCTATGAAAAAATGTGATGTGTCCACGTTGTGTTTTGGGGCATTTCCTGTTGCGGGCGCTAGGCCTACCCACACAAGTGAGGTATCATTTTTATCGGGAGATTTGGGGGAACGCTGGGTGGAAGGAAATTTGTGGCTCCTCTCAGATTCCAGAACTTTCTGTCACCGAAATGTGAGGAAAACTTGTTTTTTTAGCCACATTTTGAGGTTTGCAAAGGATTATGGGTAACAGAACCTGGTCAGAGCCCCACAAGTCACCCCATCTTGGATTCCCCTAGGTCTCTAGTTTTCATAAATGCACAGGGTTGGTAGGTTTCCCTAGGTGCCGGCTGAGCTAGAGGTCAAAATCTACAGGTAGGCACTTTGCAACAAACAGCTCTGTTTTCTGTCAAAAAATGGGATGTGTCCACGTTGTGTTTTGGGGCATTTCCTGTCTCAGGCACTAGGCCTACCCACACAAGTGAGGTATCATTTTTATCGGGAGACTTGGGGGGACATAGAATAGCAAAACAAGTGTTATTGCCCCTTATCTTTCTTTACATTTTTCCCTTCCAAATATAAGAGAGTGTGTAAAAAAGACGTCTATTTGAGAAATGCCCCGCAATTCACATGCTAGAATGGGCACCCTGGAATTCAGAGATGTGAAAATAACCACTGCTCCTCAAAACCTTATCTTGAGCCCATTTTGGAAATGCAAAGGTTTTCTCGATACCTTTTTTTCACTATTCATATTTCAGCAAATGAATTGATGTATACCCAGTATAGAATGAAAACCAACTGCATGGTGCAGCTCATTTATTGGCTCGGGGTACCTAGGGTTCTTGATGAACCTACAAGCCCTTTATATCCCCACAACCAGAAGAGTCCAGCAGACATAACAGTATATTGCTTTCAAAAATCTGACTTCGCAGGAAAAAGTTACAGAGTAAAACATAATGAAAAATGGCTGTTGTTTTCAGCTCAATTTCAATATTTTTTTATTTCATCTGTTATTTTCTGTAGGAAAACCTTGTAGGATCTACACAAATGACCCCTTGCTGAATTCAGAATGTTGTCTAGGTTTCAGAAATGTTTAGCTTTCCGGGATCCAGCATTGGTTTCACACCCATTCCTGTCACTAACTGGAAGGAGGCTGAAAGCACCAAAAATAGTAAAAATGGGGTATGTCCCAGTAAAATGCCCAATTTGTGTTGAAAAATGTGGTTTTCTGATTCAAGTCTGCCCGTTCCTGAAAGGTGTGAAGATGGTGATTTTAGCACCAGAAACCCTTTGTTGATGCCATTTTCAGGGAAAAAAACACAAGCCTTCTTCAGCAGCCCTTTTTCCCATTTTTTTGCAAAAAACGAAATTTTCACTGTATTTTGGCTAATTTCTTGGTCTCCTCCAGGGGAAAACACAAACTCTGGGTACCATTAGAATCCCTAGGATGTTGGAAAAAAAAGACACAAATTTGGCGTGGATAGCTTATGTGGACAAAAAGTTATGAAGGCCTAAGCGCGAACAACCCCAAATAAGAGCTCAGTCCTCAGGGGGGTCGGGGGGGGGATGGGACGGCCCAGCAGCTAAGGGGTTAACAAATATTGCCCTAGTTTCTTGACTGCATTTTGATTGGTTATCAAGGTCTTTTTGTCTTGATTGTTTTGCTCTTTGTCCCTCATTTCCTAAATCCTAGAGACCCTCTTCTAAGTTTAAAAATGTTGTTTCAGAATTGTTACGAGAGCCGAGATCTATTTCCTAGAATAACATGTTTAGCCAAATGAATGACTGCTTTAAAAACATGAATAAACACATAAGTGACAAAAACAGAACAATTGCTATTTTTGCAGGGAATCTCAGCAGATGTCAGTATCAAATGAAACCATTAGACATTCCCTGGGGCAAACACTTCATTTTTTATAAGCCCTATTTTACTGTTAGGTATCATGTACCAGATGTCTGAAGCAATAGCCAGGGGAGAAGCATGCTTTTGTAATTTAACCTGTTACATGGCATGATTACACAGCAAGCAGAATTTTCCCTGGACAAAATTGTGAGTGTATTTAAATATTCCGCTTTAATCATGTTAAACAAATGCGACGCAAATCAAACGTGTTTTCTGAATCTGAAATCTGTATGATTTAGTTACCAAGGAGTATTTTGGCAAGGTACATTATTAGAACGTGAACCTGAACCTGTTTTGTGTACCTTCTGTTAACGGAGGGATGAAACAATAATGGCAGTTATTCTGTTTTAAGCAGAAGATGGGATGTAGTTATTGCTCTGTCAGTGATTTGTACAGAGCCTGCTCCAATGTGTGCTCAACAGTATGCATTCCGCCTTGCACTGCAACATATACTAATTGGAGAGAAGTGAACCTCGCAGCACTGTATGAAAATAACAGACTGGCAGCACTTTAATCAACAGCAAAACAGATTACGAGGCCGAGCTAGCTTTCCAGTACGAGTTAATGAAACCTGAACCCATTACCCCATGGAGCGGAAGGGTGAGGGCTGTACAATGCACTGCAACTGGAGTCCTGCGGTGAAAAACAGCGCATCGGTTATTTTGCAGAAACCTAAGATTATGCGATCCTAGCCCGGGCACACTCGGCCCTTTGCCTGTCAGCTAGGCTCATTAGAAACCATGTTTTATTATTTCTGACAGCTGAACTCAATTTGACCCCTTCAGCATACATTACAGTCACAAAATGCTTTATTTCACGTGACCTTGGTGGGGAAATGAAACAATTGGTAGCCTTTTTTGCTCGGAAGTCTGCTAGCAAATGGTAATGTAATCACATGTATATGTGCATGATGTAGCCAGTGATGGGTGTGCATGGAATACGAACGGTATCAATATTCTGTGTCCTAGGAGCCCTTCACAGTTCCAGGAAATACGCTGATCAACTCTGTTCATTGATGGATGTTCCTCTGATGAGGACAACACACTGCCTTGCGTTTCATACTTTTTTCAGTTTTCGAGACCAGCTCGGAAATGTCTCTCCAGGCCTTAGTTTTTTTATTCTGCACTGCCACATGGCTTTCAAAGAAAAAACAGGAGATGATGTGGTACTGTTGCGACATAGCAAGATTCAGAATGCGGCGTGCAACAATGCTGTAAATCTTCGAAGACCTGCGTAAACATAGTGGCGGTCATTCTGACCGCGGTGGTCGGCGGTCGCCGCCCGCCAAGCGGTTCCCGCCAAAAGACCGCACCGCGGTCAAAAGACGCGGCGGTCATTCCGGCTTTCCCGCTGGGCCGGCGGGCGACCGTCAGAAGACTGCCGGCCGGGCCAGCGGGACAGCCCCTTCAACAATGAAGCCGGCTCGGAATGGAGCCGGCGGAGTTGAAGGGGTGCGACGGGTGCAGTGGCACCCGTCGCGATTTTCACTGTCTGCTAAGCAGACAGTGAAAATCTTTGTGGGGCCCTGTTAGGGGGCCCCTGCACTGCTCATGCCAGTGGCATGGGCAGTGCAGGGGCCCCCAAGGGCCCCACGTCACCCGTTCCCGCCATCCTGGTTCAGGCGGTGGACACCGCCAGAAACAGGCTGGCGGTAAGGGGGTCGGAATCCCCATGGCGGTGCTGCAAGCAGCGCCGCCATGGCGGGTTCCCTGGGCCAGCGGGAAACCGGCGGGAAACCGCCGGCTCCCCTTTTCCGACCGCGGCTTTGCCGCCGCGGTCAGAATCGCCCAGGAAGCACCGCCAGCCTGTTGGCGGTGCTTCCGCCGCACTCCGCCATGGCGGTCATGGACCGCCAAGGTCAGAATGACCCCCCATTGATCTTTGTAGGCAAGAAAACGAGCTCATCGAGATTGTTCCCACTGAGTTTAAATAAGATAAAATTCTCAGTGGCAGGTTGCTTATACTGATACTCTTCATCAGGAGTGGAATTACTTGGAGGTCTGTCATATGTTATGCACCGATTACACGTTTTGCAGATTTTGAGCAAGTTTAATGAATCTCTTATTAAAAATCATGATTTGCTGGAGTTTAGCAATGCTAGTACTTTAATCATAATTTTGCTGCCCTTTTTCTCTCAAATATGTAGCATTCCTGCAGGGGACCTGAACAAGAGGCTTACTGTCAGATTTAATAGTTTTTCATGCAGCGCACCAGCCAAATTTGCTGCGCTGCTTTGTGCAAGAGGGCAAACCCAGGGCACAGCAACTTCTATTAAGATTGACCTGCTGCTGGTGTCATCCAAGGTGCTGGCGCACAAAATTGGCTGAATTATGCAACACACAACCTCACACGCTCGTGCAGAGGTGAAAGTGTATAGTTTGGTTTTGGATTTGTACCGAAAGCATACCCTTTTTGAATAAATTCCCATACCTGGACATCCTCACAAGGTTCCTGCGCATTGGATATGTGCTGTTCTGTTGTACCAAAATATTGATTTGGAAATATCGCCTTACCATAGTATTGTTACATTTAAAGCTTGACATCCAAAATTTCCTTGTGTGGAACAATGAATGTAAGAATGTCGTTTCGCGTGTTGCATTTAATATCACTGATAAGTAACACTGTATTATTATGAATGTTGTATGTTTTTATTAACTTTTTCATTAAACTGTTTAAATATTTTAGAAGCAGTATGTTTTTGTAGTGTATGTGGTTGGTAGTTCGTCCTAAAAATATTTTTTAAATTGAAAATTAAGAATTCGTTTTAATTTAAATTAAACTATTGTTTTTTTATTTTTTCATAATATTTTGGCATGATTGTGATGTATTGTTTTAGTATTGTAATGTCATCTAAATATATATATATATATTTAAATTTAGTTTGGAATGTAGGGAATATAGGGGAAATGGAAAGGAAGTCTTTTAAAACTTGTTTTTCAGATTTTTACAAAATACTAACTTGGCAATCTAATTTTCTTTTCTTTATTTGTTTCCCATTCACATTTTTTAAACATTTTCCAACAAATATATTGACAATAATTGATATTACATATTTACATTTGGGTTATGAAATGTTATTCTACTACTTATATATTTTCTATGATTTAAATTTGATGTTGTTTAAAAAAAAAAAATATGAGTTTAAAAAATGTAAAAGTTTAGAAAGATTTGTTTGGTTTTTCTGTTTTTCGAGGAAAATATTGTTGAGTTTTAGTATTGATGTGTTTTAAAACCATTTAGTGAAGTCTGTTTAGATTATTTTCAAATTGTATTATTTCAAAGGTACAGAAATAAAAGGAACATGAGAAAATATGTGTAGTTATAAACTAATAATATAGGGTAATAAAATTAAACAATATAATTTATTTATTAAACCTTTGGAATAACTATATATTTTCCTATATTTGTATTGATGTTAACATTTGAACAAATATTATTTTTGGCGCATATTAAAATACATGCACACTGTTTTAAAAAATATGGAGTTATTTGAGTCTGAATAAAAAATATATTCCTATTAAAGTCCAACACTTTTGCTAGTGCAGAATAGATTGGAGTGGGAACAGTAAATCTAAACCGTTTACTTTTCCCAATGTAGCTTAAATTGGAGTGCGAATAGTAAATCTAACTCCTTTAATGTCCACCATTTTCCTAAATGTAGCTTAGCTTGGAGTGGGAAACGCAAACCTACTCACCTTTAGTGTCCAACATTTTCCCTATTGTGTCATAGAATGGAGTGGGAATAGTAAAGCTAATCCCTTCAATACCTTTCCCAATATAGCTTAGAGTGGAGTTGAGCTAATTTCAATTTCAAATCTATCTTTATTTACTTTCAAATAGAGTAAAACCATAACATACCTCAAGTTTTAAAAGAACAATACACCAATCATTTTTCAAAAGCTTCCACAATCTAATAGCACCAGATAAAAAATGAATTGCAAAAAAACAAGTGTGTGCATTCAGATGTAACAGGCCAGGTATCATCTGGTTAAGTGCTTGTTGGCCAACAATGTAAGAATAAAATATTTCTATACAGTTTTATAAAAAGGACAAAGTCACACAAATATTCACATTTACATGGTACAAAATTAGGATCAGTCATTTCTCCCCATGAAGATAGCAAATAAGAAATGAATTATGCCCAGCGTAAAATGACTCAATATGAAACAATGATGATTAGGCATATCCAACAATAAACATGGTTCTATAAAACAGTAGCATTTTAACAAAACATAGGGCCTTCCCACGAGGATGGCGGGCAGAAAACCGCCAGCCTTACAGTGGCGGTTGGACCACCATGACTGTGGCGGTTTGACCGCCACATTACGAGGATGATAGTCAGACCCACCAACCTACCGCCATCCTCTCCAGGATCAGTGCCCCAACGGGCTGACGGTGGTCCTGGTTGCAATCAGCCAGGGTTTGCCTGAATTCAGCACCGCCCTGCTGATTACAACTAATGTTCTATGCCAGCCTTTTCATGGCAGTTACACCACCATGAAAAGGTTGATGGAGAACAAGTGCAGGGGGCCACAGGAGAGGCCCTGCACTGCCCATGTCATGGGCAGTGCAGGGCAAGGGTCCCCATGCTCAGCACCCTTAAAGTTCACACTGTGCTGTGCATTTCAAGGTTGATAGTGCACCCTGCACGTGGCAGCATTGCTACTGGCTCAATTATAAGCCATGGTTTCCGCCCGTCAACCCAGTTGGAAAGTCTTAATAGGGCCGGTGGGGAGATCACCATCTTGACAGCGGTCTCTTCACCAAAGATCTGGCAGTTGGTTTTTCCAATTGTTAAACTAGTAATTAGGCTCTTACAGACCTCTTGGTTAGTACACATGATTCTCACTCCTCTGATTTCCAAGCAGTAATAACCTCTTTAGTCCAAGGAACATCACCTTTGTTAATGGTCTCAGGGTGTTCAAAAATCTCAGGGCACCCCAACTTATTAAAACCTGGTTATATATAGTTCAACCACAGGATATTTTGTACAAAGTCAAGGAGCAAACTATTGTTATTAACCAAGTGGGATGAGCCCTGTTTCAGCCAGACAGTAAGCAATAAGATCAATGATTGCTGATGCCATATGCCTGTCTAATATCCCTGACCCAGTTTCTTGTACATCATAAGTGAAGTAGAGAATAGAAGAAGAGATAAAAGTATTCTCAGAAACATATTTCAATTGATTGTATTGTGTAGGAGTATGAATAACTGCAAATCTAGCTGCTATAAGCAGCGATGGGGACGCATTTAGCCTTATAGATGTTCAGCATTACATCTAGTGGTTTATGATCTGAATGCAAAGTCAAAAACAGATGCTATCCTCAAAGCAAAACATTTCACTTGAGGTTTATCAAAGGAGCCAAAGAGATTGAAGAATCAAAAATCATTCATAGGTAAGGAAAAATCACTATACACTGATAGAATTTCCATGTGCAAAAAGGGTTCTAGATTAAGTTGCCCTAGGACTGACCACCATCACATGTGATTTCTTAAAAAATAGTACTCAAATATACACTACCCCTGAAACTCATAGAATAATCAGGAAAGTGCTTGAGACCTAACTCTGTCTTAGATATAAGAACAGCACCATCAGCGTTAAAGTAATGGAAGTGTAAGTGATGTGCAAATCATGGGCATATCCCCCCTCTGTCAACCAGAACCTGTTTGAGATGATCAATCTATAAAGTGAACAGAAAAGGGGCCATGATGCAGCCTTGATGCATGCCACCTTTTAGGTTAAAGTGGTCTGTGTATTCACCATTTTCCCCATGCTTGACAATAGCAGTCAGGCTAAAGTGCAGCTCTTACAATAAATAAACAAATTATCATGACCTTATTACCCATCTGCAGAATTCAGCTCCAGAGTGTGTCCCTATTGAACGCTGAACTCAGGTACTTAGAGACCATTTGTATAGAATCTTACTTATTAACTGTGTATTTAATCACAATAAGATAGAGGTTAAGACAGTGGTCAACGGTTCCCAGACCCGGTCTAAAACATACTGTGTACCTGACAAAATATTGCACTCTTTGGCTCAGACCATCAACCTGTTGAGTAGCATCCACTGAATAATTTTCACAACAGCACATATCGGGGAAATAGAATGATAACAACCAGAGGCATATTTACTCCCATTCTTGACTACAGGCATGATCATCAATGA
Organism: Pleurodeles waltl; assembly: GCF_031143425.1. Classification (NCBI taxonomy): domain Eukaryota; kingdom Metazoa; phylum Chordata; class Amphibia; order Caudata; family Salamandridae; genus Pleurodeles; species Pleurodeles waltl. The sequence continues at coordinate 839,056,207 of NC_090437.1, forward strand.
AGAACAAGACATAGGTAGAGACTGTCTAACTGCAGCAGTAATATAGAAGAGATCAATGTCACCCAAAGCAATACTATAGATTTAAATAGGTCCAAAGGGACCCCATCAGGGCCTGGGGCTTTATTCTTTGGCAACTCAATAATTGTGTCTCTGCCCTCTTCTCATTGAAAGGAAATTGATGAAGAACGTGTGGGCAGAGAGAAAGCATAAGGCTCAGGCTTTGAAGTAGATACATTGTAAATTGCTTCAAAATGTTTCATCCGTGAATCAGGCACAATTTTAAAAGTTAGGGAAGGCGGCCCTTTGTGCTGTGTAAATAAAGGGCAAATAATTATCTCCCAAAACGTAGACCTATCCCTTGTACGACTAGCAAAAATGAGTTGGTCCCATGTCTCAAATAATAACAAGGATTTGTTTAAGGACTTTTTTGTAACATAGTAGTGAGCCCTAGAACACAGGATATTGAATCATCTGAAATGATTGACTCTTGGAGAGTTTCCATTTACAGGTTGTTGGAAATTGGGTCTCTAGTTGGCAGATGGTTGCACTCTGTCCAAGTAGGAACCACAAGTAAGAAAGTAAGACACACACTAAAGGTTTACCTGTGCTCAACCTCTGGTAGCTTGGCACAGAGCAGTCAGGCTAAACTAAAGAGGCAATGTGTAAAGTATTTATGCACAGTGAAGACACCACGAAAGGATTCCACATGAGTTTAGAAACAATAGCCAATATTTATCTAGTCAAACAAGACAAAAACGACAAAAATCCAACATACACATTCCATATTATGAATTCTGAAAGATTAAGTCAAATGCAGTGCTAAGAAGACAATAGCTCCCACCAGGGGTTATTTGATCTCGCTGGACCAGGGCAACTCCAAAAGCTCAGTCCCACCGTGATGGAGCACAGGCCGCATACAGGTTGTTGGAAATTGGGACTCTACTTGGTAGATGTTTGCACTCTTTCCAAGTAGAGACCACAATCCTAGTCAGGGCAAGTAAGAAAGTAAGACACACACTAAAAGTTTACCTATGCTCACCTTCTGGTAGCTTGGCCCAGAGCAGTCAGGCTAAACTAAAGAGACAGTGTGTAAAGTATTTGTGCACAGTGAATACACCACAAAAGGGCTCCGCATGAGTTTAGAAAAAATAGCCAATATTTGACTTCGTCAAATAAGACCAAAATGACAAAAATCCAAATACATGTTATGAATTCTGAAAGATTAAGTCAAATGCAGTGTTTCAAAGACAATAGCTCCCACCAGGGTCTATTTGGTTGTGCAGGACCAGGGCAACACCAAAAGCTCAGTCACACAGCAATGGAGCAGGGGCCGTGTACAGGAGTCATGCAGACCCACTGACAGTACTTTGGTTGCATCAAGGCTCAGTGACGATGCGTTGATCCCAGGAGAGGATGTGTCACCCTTGCCAACAGTGCGTCGTTTCCTGATCGTGCAACGTTAGTGATGTGTCAAAGTCCAGAAGAGATGAGTACTGGTTCTGATACGTTGGTGTTGCATCGGCCAAGCTGGAGCTACGTTGTAAGCCGGGGTCATTGTGTCACTTAGCAGTGTCCGCGGCTTTGGTACAGGCAGTTGCAAAAGCAGCATTTCTTCAATGGGATGTATTTATTCCAAGTGACCCACCAGTGTTGTTACGTCAGTTCTTGTGTTGCAGCACCACACTCACCTCCAAGGGCCCAGGAATGGATTTGGCACCACTTGGCAGAGCAGGACGTACAACAGAGGAGCACAGGTGCTGGTAGCAAGATGCAGGTGAATTTGTTTCTATCCCCAAGACTTCTTAAACAGAAAGCAAGCTCAGTCAGGCCAGTGGAGAATCTCTAGGTGCAGGATGTAGAGTTCGATTAGTCCTCTCACTCCAGGGCAAGAAATAACAGACAGCAGGCCAACACAGCAGAGCAAACAGCAAATTGGCAGAGTCTCCTGACAGCCCAGTGATCCTTCTTCCTGGTATAATGTATTTAGTCTAGTAGTGTACTGAGACTATGGTGTCAACGGCTCGGTACTCATACCCAAAAGTGCCTTTTAAGTGGGGGAGACTTCAAAGAGTGATATTGACATGCCCCAGTTCCCTTTCAGCCCAGTCCTGTCTGCCAGGAGGTCTTTGGGGGGTTATCAATTCTTTGTGTGGGGTCAGGCCACTACCCTTTGAAGTATAAGTGAGAGCCCCTCCACCCTTCCTGCCCAGGAAGACCCATCAGTATGCAGCTGGAAGGCAGGGGCAGTTGAATTTCCTGTATTTATGGATGTCTGGATGGAATACACAAAGGTAGCTGTCACCTAACTTTACACAGACCAGACATGGATTGGAGGCAGGCTAAGGCACATGATGGTTTAAGTAAGAGAACGCCAACTTTCTAAAAAGTGGCATTTTCAGACCTACAATTTACAAACCACTTTCACTAAAAGATGTGTTTTTAAATTGTGAGTCCAGGAACACCAAACTTCATTTTTCTTTTTTTTCCCAATTGGAAATTACACTTAAAAAATGTTTTAAAGCAATCACCATAGTGAACTGTGGGAGATATACCCCTTGCGGAACCAGGGCCTACTTTAGGGATGCCTTACGTGTAATAAAAAGGAAGGTTAAGGCCTTGACAGGTAGAAATGGCAGTTCAAACTGCACACACAGGCTCTGCAATGGCAGCTCTGAGGCATGTGTGAAAGGTTACTCTAGCAGGTGGCACAACTACTGCTGCAGGCCCACTAGTACCATTTGACTTACAGGCCTTGGGCACACATAGTGCACTTTACTAGGGACTTAATTAAATATGCCAATCATGGAGAAACCAATGTTACCACGTTTTTGACACAGAGCACATGCACTTTAGTATTGGATAGCAGTGGTAAAGTGTGCATAGTCATAAAGCCAGCGAAACAATGTCAGAAAAAGAGGAGGAGGAAGGCAAAAAATCTGGGGATGACCCTTCAGAAAGGGACATTTCAAATACAGGTCAACAGTGACTTGACTATAGTACAAATTAGAAAAAACTAATTAACAATCAATTCATTAGAGGAGGTATCATCCAGACAAATTACATAAAATGGTGAATAATCAACAAAAAGTTCATGATGAAAAACATCTCGCAAGACCTTGGCCCATTTAAGTCAATGGGCTTAGGCTTCGGTTTCCACTCTAGATAGAGAAATAAAACATGGGCAGTGGTTTGTGGTGCCTCCATGTGTCCCATGATAACTCAAATTTTTTCAGTAACTGCAAGTTGGATGAGAAAAATATAGTTTTTTGCCATAGAACAACCTCTTCCTGTGAAAGTAGGGATGTCCAGAGTGGGCACGACCATGAGACATAGGTTGTGTATATGAAAAAGATGAAAATGAAGCATAATTGAATTATTGGATTCACACAATGGCATGTGAAAAAAGTGCCATTCATAATGTAAAATATCAGCTGTGCCACAGTCAAGAAACGTGGTGCAAATATGCAAATTAAAATCACCCACTAGTATAACTTAAGTGTAAACACTTTTAGAGACTTAGGCCCTCATTATGACATTGGTGGTAAGTTCTGCTTACCGCCATCCTGACTGCTGCCAACATACCACGGCTGTGTACTGCTACGCGTATTATGACACACACATAGAAATCCGCCACTATACAGACACATACACAAGTCCGCCACATCAAAGGTCAGTGATAAAATGGCAGTACCAAAACCCCATACCGTTACGCCGACAGAAATACGCCCACTGCATTATGACCCACGAATCACCGCGGCAGACATTCAACCGCGGTAACCCATTGGCGGTACATACCGCTGTGCTCAAAATACACACCCACTAACAAAACAACATCACATTAGATAATTCAAACTACACACACCTGACACACATACACACACCACACACCCACACCACTATAAAACACACACACACTACCCACAACCCTTTACGACTAAAAATAATTGACAACTGAGAGAGAGAGAGACACCAAGAGAACCCACAGACCCAGAGCCACATAACACCATCACCCATACACCATCCGCACACCTTACAGCACACACCTCAACACATCACCCCACACACCCTCACACACACCACACACCACTCACACTACACCCATGGCACCACAAAGACACCCCAGGTTGGAGGAGCTAAGCGTCATGGTGGAAGAAATCATCCGGGTAGAGCCACAGCTATTCAGATCACAGGTGCAGCAGACGTCCATTGCTAGGAAGATGGAGCTATGGAGTCGTGGACAGGGTCAACGCCGTGGGACAGCACCCCAGAACAATGGGTGACATCAGGAAGAGACGGAACGACCTACGGGGGAAGGTGCGTTCCGTGGTTGACACCAGCTGTACAGAGGACTGGCGGTGGACCCCCACAACTAACAACATGGGAAGAGTCTTGGCAATACTGCATCCTGAAGGCCTGGCAGGAGTAGTTGGAGGACTGGACTCTGCTAAGTCAAATCTTTAATACTTTCACCACCCCACTACCTGCATGCCATCAAAAACTCCCACCTCTACCCTCACCCCCAACACTCTACCACCTCACATATACCCCACCATCACAACCTATCCATCCCAATACCAAGCCCTGCAAGCAACACCAATGCATGGATACCACTCACAGAACTGCATGGACACCCATCACCAAAGCATGCACACTAGTGATGGGGGTGAGGGTAGCCAACCAAATCACAACTCACACAAGTCAAAGCTGCCTTGGTAATAACAACCATAGACAGGAACATACCCATGCACAAGATGTCACACGCAGTAACAATAACACTGCATTTACATCCACACAGGACCTCCACTCAACGTCACTGGGGAGGAGGTGCCACCAACATCCAGCCCCCCCGAAGAGGAACACAGTGATGACAGCAGCTCTGCATGCCTGGATCAGGATGACCAACCTGGCCCATCAGGGGCCTCTGGACAGTCAGTGACCCAGCCACAGTCCCATACCACCACAGAGCCTCCCCCTCAGGAAACACCACCACAGCACCCACCCAGCGGGCCCATACCTCTGTCCCCAGGACATGTCAATCAGCAGTGTGTCCACCACTACAGGGACCCCAGGCAACCCCACAAACACAGGACGATCAGGGACCTGGGGTCAGTGGCAGTGGGCACACGGTTCAGGGGACAGAGGCACTGGGCAACAGGGAAGCTGGGAGGACTGCTATGCAACAGGGGGAGGATAGGCCCAGGGAACCGACTCTCTACAAGGCACTCACCAACATCCTGGGGGCATACCACCATTCCCAGAAGACCATGGGCCAGATACTGGCCAAGTTGCAGGAGACCCAACGGCTGCAGAATGGACAATACCTGGGGATCAGGGAGGACCTGAGGAACATCTACACCACCCTGGTCACCATTGCAGGGGTGCTGCAGACATGGCCAACACCATGAGGGAGGCAATGGCACACCACCGGGCCCCTGACATTAGCCACACCAATGAACAGCCCTCCACCTCTGCTGCCGCTACCGGACAGGAGGCCCTGCCACAGGAACAACATGCCACCAGCACCGTCCCCCTGCAAAAGGAGAACCACCCTGCAAAGAGTCCCTGCGATCCAGGCAGAAGCCAGAGACTATTGCCAAGAGCCCGCCAGGAAATAAGACTCTTCTGATTGTCACCCTTGTGTCCCACTCTGTCACTCTGTCCACTTTAAACTGCCATTGCTCCCCTTCCTATGCCCCCTTGGATAATGCACCTGTGATACAAATAGACTGGACTCTATACTGGACTTTTCTCCACCATTAACCCCAGCCCATGCCACTACCCCCTCCACTGCTTAGCACTTAAATAAACACCCTTGGAACTAATACAAGTATGGAGTCTGTCAAGTGATTGAAATATGTATTTGTTGAACAAGCTGTTAACATTGCAATTCAAATGTACAGTTATAGATACATTGGTATGAGCTGTAGTGGGCAGCAGTAAACACACCAGGAGCCAGAGTGGGGCACAGATATCTGAAAATAGAGATTCCAAAGGGTATAGTAAGTGGCCATAGAAATAGGAAAATCAGGCTGCCATGTACAATGTCCAACACAAAACTGCAATGGAAGGTGAAGTTACAGTGTCTTACCTGTGTGTCACTGGAAGTACTGCTGAATTATGATTGATCTGTTGTCCACATCCTCTTCCTCTGCCTCCTCTTCTTCACTGTCCACAGGCTCCATCGTTGCCACACATGCATCTCCAGCCCCATCCCCCTGCAGAAAAGGCACCTGGCGTCTCAAGGCCAGGTTGTGCAACATGCAACATGCAGCGATAATCTGGCATACCTTCTTGGGTGAGTAGCACAGGGATCCACCTGTCAGATTGAGGCACTGGAATCTGGCCTTCAGGAAGCCAAAGGTGCGCTCAATGATCCACCTTGTTCACCCATGTGCCTCATTGTAACGTTCCTCAGCCCTTGTCCTGGCATTCCTCACTGGGGTCAGTATCCATGAGAGGTTGGGTTAAGTAGAGTGACCTGTAAATATTGAGGGATACCTGTTAGCCCGGGGGGAGGGGACAAGGCAATATGTGTACCATCAATAGCACCAATGATGATGGGGATTTGTCCCATTGCATAGAAATCAGCCTTCACTGTGGCCAAGTCCTCCACCTGGGGGAAAACGATGTAGCTGCGCATGTGTTTCATCTGGGCAGACAACACTCTGGGCAGCAAGTTTGAGAACATAGGCTGTGACATCCCTGCTGCCATGGCCACTGTCGCTTGGAAGGACACACTTGCCCAGAAATGGAGCACTGGCAGGACCTGCACAAGAGGGGGGATACAAGTGGGGTGGCGGATAGCTTATATCAGGACTGGTTCCAATTGGGCACACAGCTCATGGATTGTGGCACTATCAAGTCTGTAGGTTAGGATAATGTGCCTGTCCTCCATTGTCACCAGGTCCACCAGGGGTCTATACGGGGGGGGGTTGTCTCCATCTCCTATTCTTCCTCAGCGGTTGAACTCTAGGGGGAAAAACAGTGAGCAGATATTCATAGTCAAACATATCCTCAGATTAATATGCCTTGCATTTACTTTACAGAAACAGTATGTGAACGTGTAGATCCGTTGATGTGCACATGTCTGCGGTGATTCAGTTAGGTGCCATGGCCTGTTCCCCCCCTGAAATGGCAGCCACCTGACCTGTGAGGAGGGACAAGTGGAAATTAGGTAATTCCACTGACTTTGTCCGCCGTTGCGGGAGGCGGTCGATGACCACCGTGCAACACATTATTGGTTATCATTCGGGCCTAAGGTTTCCAGTAGCCAATTGAGATGTACACCGGCGGTGACGGTATGCACCGCCACAGGCGTGACTGCCATTTTCTATCTGTTCACTCACTTGCTACCTGACCTTCAACAGGAGAGGACTTACACCTCAAGTGCTGCTGTGACCTGTGTCTGGAAGCGACCATGGCTCAAGCGTCTGGAAAAAGGGCCCCTGCCTTCACTTCCGAGGAGTTGGAGAGACTAGTGGCTGGGGTCCTACCCCATTACCCTTTACTTTATGGTCCTCCAGACAAACAGGTGAGTGCACTGTGAGCACGATGCATGGTTTATGAATGTATGGAGTGCTGTGTGTTTAAGCCTTGTGTAGGGGGGCTGAGGGATCCTGGCCAGAGTGCTGCATGTTTGTTGGGCAATGTCTGTGCGTGAGGGGTTGGGAGGTATATGGTGGGCCATGAGTTTAACAGTCCAGACCGTATGACTAATACCTTTTCTTATGTAACTTTCTTCTGCAGGTCAACGCCCATCAGAAAAAGGGTATTTGGCGTGCCATCCCCAAGGAGGTGCCGACCCTTGGGGTCTTTGACAGGTAGAGCAGCCACTGTGGAAACGGTGGGAGGACCTGCGCCGCTGGGCAAGGAAGACAGCGGAGGCCCAGCTGGGGATGGCCTCCAACAAGGAAGGGGTGCCCGTCGTACCCTGACCCCCCTGATGTTCCGCATCCTGGCGGTGGCCTATCCAGAGTTGGATGGGCACTTGAAGGCATCACAGCAGCCACAAGGGGGTAAGTACGGATTCAGAATCATGAAGGTGCGCGCGTTGAGGTGTAACCTGGGTGGGGGATGTGAGTCTGTGGGTGCCCCTAGGACAGGACGAACATGGCAGGGTAGGTTCCATGACGGGCAGGCTCAGATGCACTCCAACCCCATTAATGCTAGTGGGCATCTACTACTGGGCGGGGTCCTGTGGGTTTCAGGTGTGCAGCTAATGGCATTAGGCATTGTAACCCATGGCCTGGTGACTAACATTGTAACTGGTATTGCATTGCCTAGTGCATAGGGCTGTTACCTGTGAGTTGTGTACGCCAACGGTGGTGTTGTTGCTGGCATTGACCAAGTGTATCCTCTGTCTCTCCCCCACCCTTTATGTTTTGTCGCCCTGTCCTTGTGTACATTAGCATCATCTGACGGAGGAGCTGAGGCACTGGCGACGGAGGGAGCAGCATCCTACATGGGCCTGGAGGCCAAATCCACCAACGGTGAGAGTACCAGTGGGACGGAGGGTGAGGGAAGCACCACGACGGAGACAGGAGGGGACAGTTCTGACAGCGACACCTCCTCCGATGGAAGCTCCATGGCGGTGGCGGGCACCTCTGTGGTCACCCCAACTATAGGTACAGCCTCCACCCCCAGTACCAGCACAGTCCTCCCAGCAGCCCCTCAGCGAATTTCCTGTACCCGCTCACCCAGGAGGGTGGGCATCTCCTTCTCCCAAGGCACCTCAGGCCCTGCCCCAGTCAGCCCTGCTGCCCTCAGTGAGGAGGCTATTGACCTCCTGAGATCCCTCTCTGTTGGGCAGTCAACCATACTGAATGCCACCCAGGGTCTAGCAGGGCATTTGCCACAAACAAATGCATTCCTGGAGGGCATTCACTCTGGCGTGGCGGCCCAACAGAGAGGCTCTGGCCACCTCACTGATGGCAGCCATTGTCCCTGTCTCTAGCCTCCCTCCTCCAACTCCCTTTACCCAGTCCCATTCCCCTCAACCCCAGCCTATCCCAAGCACACCTTCAGACCAACATGCACCCAAATCAACACACAGAAGTGGCTCAGGAAAACACAAGCACCACACACCATCCCACAGGCACAAACACCATCCAGATGCAGACACACCAACATCCAGTGCCTCCACTGTGTCCCCCTTCTCCTTCTCGTCTATCTCCCTCCCAGTAGCATCTTCACTCACACCTGCATGCACTACATCCTCATCCACTACCTCCATCACCATCCCGCCTATCAGTACACGCCCCTCACTGGCAGTCACCACCCCCACTTCCATGCACACGTCCCCTGTGCTCTCTCCCACTGTGTCCATCCCCCCTCCTCCCAAAGTACACAAACGCAAGCACTCAGACACCCAACAGCCATCCACCTCACAACAGCATCCAGCCCATGCACCTGCACCCAAACATAGCAGACAGACACCTCCTACAACCACTCCCTCTTCCTCCACTCCCAAACCTTCACCCTCTTCCTGCCCCAGTGTTCCTAAAAGGCTATTCCTCTCCACCCTTGACCTATTCCCTGCCCCTCCATCCCCCCGTCCTTCACTTCGGGCCAGGGTGGGCAGAACCCAGGCCAGCACTTCAGCCACCCAGTCCACGGCCACTGTAGTTTCTGCAGCTACTACCTGTGTGAGAGGCTCCATGGAGGCACCCATCAGCACTGCCAGTGTGCCTGCACCACCTGCCAAGGGCAAGAAGGGACCGACAGCTAGCAAGGGCAGGAAGGAAACACCAGCCAGCAAGGGGAAGGAGGCACCACCAGCCAGCAAGGGCAGGAAGGGAACACCAGTTGGCAGAAGGAAGGGGGCACCACCATCTGCCAAGTGCTGGAAGGGGAGAACAGCTGCCAAGGCCAATGTAAAAGGACCAGATGCGGCAGGCAGGATGGATCTGGTGCCTGGGGCTGGAGCAGCATCTGGGCAAACAACACCAGCCATGGCACTTCAGCCATCTGAGTCTGCAGAGGAAGGGCTGGAGCCTCCCCCCACCACTGATAGCACCACCACCTGCACCGCCGCCAGCACCATCGCCTGCACCACCAGCAGCACCACTGCCAGCAGCAGCAGCCCCAGTGGGCAGCTGTCAGAAGCTGCAGGGGAGGTGCTGGAGCCTCCCCCACCACTGACAGCACCACCACCTGCACCGCCACCAGCACCGCCACCTGCACCACCAGCATCACCACTGCCAGCAGCAGCAGCCTCAGTGGGCAGCCATCCAAGGCTGCAGCGGAAGGACTCGAGCCTCCCCCACCACTGTCAACACCGCTGCCAGCCGTGCAGCTGCCATCCACTGAGCAGCCATCACAGCCGGCGAGCAGTGTGCAGTTGTGACTACATGGGCTGTAGTGCGTCCTGGCCCTTGCAACACCTGCAGGTGTGACACCCAGGTGAGAGACTGTGACTTTGCACCATCCAAGATCAGCATCACAGGACGCAAAGCCCCCTCCAGAACCAGTGGAAGAACCACTCACCCCCTCCTTGCCAGGATGAAGCACACTGGGCACAAAGCCCCCTCCAGAACCAGTGGAAGAAGGCATCCACTCACCCGCTCCTTGCAAGGATGAAGCACACTGGGCACAAGGCCCCCTCCAGAACCAGTGGGCAAACCACCCACTAGAGAGACTGTGGCCTTGCACTCCCCTGGACCAAGCAGTGGGTAAACCACCCACTAGAGATACTCTGGCTTTGCACTCCCCAGGACCAAGCAGTGGGCAAACCACCCACTTGAGAGACTGTGGCTTTGCACTCCCTAGGATCAAGCAGTGGGCAAATCACCCACTAGAGAGACTGTGGCTTTGCACTCCCTAGGACCAAGCAGTGGGAAACCACCCACTATAGAGACTGTGGCTTTGCACTCCCCAGGACCAAGCAGTGGACAAACTACCCACTAGAGAGACTGTGGCCTTGCATTCCCCAGGACCAAGCAGTGGGTAAACCACCCACTAGAGAGAGTGTGGCTTTGCGCTTCCCAGGACAACGCAGAGGGCATGTAGCCCCTCCTGGAGCAGTGGTGTTGTACCATCTTCTGGCTGAGGTGCCCCCCCATTTCCCGTCCCCCTTAGGAGCCTGTGTGTTTTTGACCTGATGCCCCTACAGTGTTCTCTCGGTATTGAGGCAGGAGTCAAGTGTGGCCTTGGCCTATGTGTTATGGCCCTGTGGACCACGGAAATTTTGGAGTGGGCATTGTCCCTCCATCCTTCCATTTGTATATATTGTACATACTGTTTAGTTCTTTAAGGACGTATGTATCTACATTTTTAATATTACACTCACTTTAATCAATTCTTTTTGTCCTTGCATTATTCCTGAGGGTTACAGGGTGTATATGTGATGTTTTTGCATCTGTTTGTGTGTATAGTGTTGGGGGTGGAGGTGGGGGTGTTGCATCTTGCGAGTGTGTGTCACTCTCTTTTTCCTACCCCCCTCCCTTGTGTGCCAGGTGCGGTACTCACCGTGGTCGTCTTCGCTGCCATTCAGGTTCTTGGTGTAGGAAGAGGTAGACCAGCATTGGAAATATGTGCAGTTCAGGCTCCATGGCGTTGTGGTTCTTCCTTGAGTGTCGAGAGGTGAGTCTTTTCCCTTCTGTGTACTGTTTCCGCCATGCTTTTGATGGCGTTGGTACCGCCCTGGAAAAGGTGGCGGATTGGTGTGTCATAATACAGTGGGCATTACATTGTCTTCCGCCTGGCTGTTGGCGGTTACCGCTGCAGTTCTTGTTGCTACCACCGTGGTGGTCGGAATGTTAAAGTGGCTGTATGTGTTGGCGGTTTCTGCTGTGGTCAAAATTCAATTTTTCTTACTGCCGGCCTGTTGGCGCTCTTACCGCTGCTTTATCACCGACCGCCAAGGTTGTAATGAGGACCTTAGTACTTAATTTTGAGTCTGGCAGTCTCATGATGGCAAGGCTAGTGGTGACAGTCAGACTGCTGCACGCCAGGTGATCCAACCACCTAATTAGGACCCTAGTGGTCGGACTGCTGTCACAACTTGGAACATATTTCCTGACAGTGTAAATACTGTTGGAGTTGTGCTCAGCCACGGCGATGCTTAAAGCAGCACAACTCCACTTTCTGCCAGCCTTTTCATGGCAGGGACCTTGGCCTCGGCTCCATGAAGAACCAAGCCCAGTGCTGCTGCATGGTTTCCACTGAGCTGCCTGGAGGTTTCCCCCGGTCAGCCCAATGGAAACCTCATAATGGGTGAGTGGGGGGAATGCCAACTACGTGTCGGTCTCCTCTTCATGGGGCTAGCAGGCCGGCAGTCAGCCTCCCAGCCTTGTAATGAGGCCCTAAATATTTCTCCAATATTTCTCTAAGCAAGCATAGGTGGTGTGGTTTGTGTTTCTGAGAAATCAGCATTATAAAAATTAACAATAAACAATCTGTATAAATAAACAAATAATAATAATAAGACTGTAGCCACATTTGATGAGCTGGCATTAATCACCACAAGCTTGCAATTCAAACTCAAGGCATTCAAAATGAAAAGACCAAGTTTAGCCCTCTTGAAATAGAGAGAGTGGCAGGGACAAAGGAAAAAGAATAACCACCCAGACAAAACTTGCTGCCTACATCCCAAGTTTCCTATAAAAAAATCATATCAAATTTATTTAAAAAACACATAAACTGTCACTTGTAATTTTGCCCGCGAGACTAGCTACATTCCAACTCAGTAGTGTTAGTGTGTTAGCAACAACTACATTCTTCATGACAAACTATTGGCTAGGACCAAAATTCATGATTCGGTTAGGAGGGAGTCAGTTGTTACTGGGTAGGTTGCTTAAAGGTGTAAATCTATTAGCATTTGGCACTCCAGGGACTGGCCCATTGGTTGGAATGGTGGCAGCAGAGCTTGCATGTACAGGATGCTGTTCAGGGCCACTAAGCAGATGGGGTTCATAGAAATAGCCTAAAGGAAACGCTGTAGCATAGGAAAATACCCCTTGTAGGGGCAATATTTCAGATAACAAATAACTAAGCAAAAAAACATTATTAAGAGTGACTACAATGTAATCATCGTCTAGATTTTTGAGGTTGACTAACAACGCATGACACTCTCTCACCATAGTAATGTAATTAAACAGCCTTGAGTTACAAACCAGGTGCCTGTCAACCCAGTGGAAGACATTGGTCCTGATTTAGATTGCGGCAGATGAAATACTCTGTCACAAGCATGACGGATATCCCATCCGCCGTATTATGGACTCCATAGGCTATAATGGGATCATAATACAGTGGATGGGATATCTGCCACGTTTGTGACAGAGTACCCCCTCCACCAGGATCTGAATCAGGCCCCTTATTTCTTTGCTTCCAAAATGCTCAACAGATTTTGCATTCAGGGAATGGACCTCAGCCAGAAAAAGAACATAAGGTGTAGCTGGGTGTAAAATAAAACACAAAGGCACAGGTCAGGACATAAAATGTGCAGTATTAATAGGCTCCCTGCCATTAGGACCAGCATCAACTCAGGAAACTTTGATGTGCTCCAAAACATTAGACAATTGAATAGTGTCATGGAATACATCTTGGTTCCAGACAAAACTTGGTCAAACATATCCGTGATCTCCTCCGCACATTGAATCCCAAGATCATTGGTGTTACTAAAATGTCTAAAATGATCTGAAAGCTTGGCAATTGCAGTTTCAATCCTGGTCAGTTTTTGAGTGCACTACACAGATTAGTTGACCATTAGGGATTCAGATTTATTGTCAACTTGTCTAATAGTGCATCCAAACATTTATTTGGGACCGCTAGATTTTCTGAACAGCCTTCAGAAGAAACTGCATGCTACTTGTTAAAAGGTCCCTTAGCCTTTCTCTTCCTTTTCCTCTTTATAATGGATGGGGAAACAACAGGACCAGCAAGACCATTGCAGCACGTCTTGTGTGTAGCTATAAGATCCTGAAGCATTCAGCGAGAGGAACTGTGAAGCAGATGGTGCTGGATGTGTTGGATCTGATGCCATCAATATAAGAAATATCAGGTGCCACAATATTGTCCTCTATGCATGCAGCTGTGCCTTTGGTCTGCAGGTCCAACCCGGACTCATCCTCTATCGTGCAAATTTCCTCTGTTATGGCCTCAATGTATGAGGTGTCATACTTGGACCATTATGGGAGTGATTAATGTCACCATGAATAGAGATGGTTTGAAGCTTGTCATATTGTTAGCATCCAAAACACACAGCTAAAAGAGAGGGCCCTGTTCGGTCTCGATCATGCTTGGACAGGCACAGATGGGCCAGTTTCTGGTTTGGGATTAGTGAATCTAACCACTTCAATGCCCAATGTCTGTTTTAAACTAGTTTAGATTGCAGCAGGAATAGTAAATGTAACCCAGTCAAAGTCCAACACTTTCCTCAATGTAGCTTAAATTGCAGTATGAATAGGAAATTAGCCCTCCTTTTACTTTTACTTTTAGCCCCATATACGTTAGGTTACAGTGTTATCAAAAATAATTGTGATCCATTTATTTTTAAGTTACTTTTATTTTTATAGTAGCAGTATTATTTAATGACATTATTACAATTTTCATATTTTTTTAATATTTTATTCTATATTAGATTTTATAACAAATATTTAAACATTTATTGTTACAAATAAACATTTTAACATTTCTATTTATATTGTTGCTACAGATTCATATTTCTACTTTTGAAACAAAATATTTTACATACATATTTTAAACTTTCACAGTACTTATGAAACAAGATTAATTTTTCACCCAAAAAATGTTTATAACAATTTTACATACATGTGCTAAAATGTTACATAATATTTAGTATTGTAAATTATTAAATATAATTAAGCCAGTACTTTTTAATATATTTTGTTTTTTAACTTTGGCACATGTTTCACAATTTTGTTTAACATTTTAAACATTTTCATAGAATTTTCCCCAATGAGAAAAGTTATTTTTAAAGCTTATTGTTTAGTTTGTGTTTTTTTCTACAGCTACGTAGTCTTTTTAATGTTCATATATCAGCCATTGTTTAATCTATACTTTTATTTTAAGTCTATTAAATTTATTTTAGGTTGTCCCAGCTTCTCTGTGGTAGCAGTTTCCTGTTGCTGCTCTATGTATCAGGTAAGAGTAACTGTAAGTTAAGTTTTAGTGATTTCGGAGGTGGGGAAATGTGTTTAGAGTTAGAATAGGTTTGCTCTTGTTGCTATTTAGTGGTTTGGCGTTAGGCTGCAGTTTTAGCTTTGGTTGTGTACTATAGTAGGCCTTAATACATTATTGTTAGAAACTGGGTTGCTGGTTGACTGAGGTTTTAGCCCTGCCCAAGCAGCAACCACAATCCTAGTCAAGGTAAATGCCAGGCGAACCATACAGCTTAATTTTAGAGGCAGTGTGTGAAGTATTTGTGCAACACTTCAAACAGTAAAACAGTGAAAACGCCACACAAAATGAACCCACACCAGTTTAGAAAAGTAGAGTAGGTATATGAAATAAATCAAGACCAAGAAGACAAAAATCCAATAAGTAGAACTTGAGTTACACATTTTTAAAGATTAAACTGTAAAATAGAGTTTATAAGCAAGAAGCACCAATCAAGATATCTGGTTGACTGGGACAAAGTCAAAAGTTCAGGCCGACCACAATGAAGCATGGGCGGCCAGGTACGGGGACCCTGTCAGGGCTGTTGAAGAAAAGTATGTTTATCCTGATTGCAAAATACTGTGTTGGTTCCGAACCACGCCGTAGAGGTGATTTATTAATTTGCATTAGTTCTGAGCTGCAGCAGAGTTAAGGTGCAAGTTCCTTCTGCGTAGTCATTGAGGATCCAGGTGCTGGAGCTTGCAATGAGAAGACCGGTGCTCAGGATGCTTTGGGCAGTTGAGATGATATATTGGATCTTATGAGCGCAGAGGCAGCAATGCAAAGATTCAGCATCATTGAGCTTACTGTCAATGGGGATGCAAGGACCTTGCTCCGGGAAAAGCGTTGCAGTGGTGGTTCCAAAAGTGATGGGCCAGTTCTGTTCCATGCAATAACGATGATGCATTGATTCTGCTTCTGCAGCAGAGGATGTGTTGGTTGCAGTGGAGCAAAGACCTAGGGTCTAGGACTGGAGTAGAACCACTTGGCGTGGGAGACCCTCAATTGCAGAGTCCAAGTGCAGGAGCAGGATGGTTGGAAGTCTTTTATGTCTGAAACTTCAGATCAGGAGGCCAGCCATTTAGCCCTTGGAGTCACTCTGGGTTCAAGTGATGCAGGTCCAGTACTTCTCTTCCAGGTAGGGCAACAGTAGGCAACAGGGTAGCTCAGCAAGGCAAGAGTCCAGCAAATCAGCAGTCAACGGAGTGGCAGTCCCTCAGCAGCACACCAGTCCCTCTTCTTGGCAGAGTAGTCATATGTCTATAAATGTACTGGTCTGGTGGTGTCAGAGGTCCAGTACCTATACCCAGTTGGACCTTTGCAATGAAGGAGACTTCAAAAACAGTCCTTTGATGTACATATAGAGCCTGACTCTGCTACCCTGGCTCCAGACTAGCTAGAAGGGGTTATGCAGCTCTTTGTGTGGGACAGGAAACAGCCTATTCAGGTGTTAGTGAGGCTGGGTCCAACTCCTGCCTCCCATTCTTCCAGGATGCCCCATCAAGTCACACCTAAGCTCCCATTGTATGTGGCTGTTTAGAGGGAATACACAAAGCCCAACTGCCACCCACATAGACAAGTGATCAGAGACAGGTAGCAGGCACCAAATAGCTAAAGTCCGACAATGACAACTTTCTAAAAGTAGCATTTTCAGAATTAGGATTTAAAATCCAACTTCACCATAAGTTGTGGTTTTAAATTGTTACTCCAGAGACACCAAACTCAAAAAGTTTATCTCTTCCAGATTTCGAAATACACTTATAATATGTAATAAGAAAATCCAATGTTATGCTATGGGAAATATAGACCTTGCTGTAGTGAAAAACGACTTTGGTAGTTTTCCTCTACAAGGGCATGTAAAACTTAAAAGTACATGGCCTGCCTTTTAAATACATTGTACCCTGCCCTCTGGGTTGTCCAGGGCATTTCTTAGGGGTGGCTTATTTGTATAAAAAAGAGGAGGTTTGGGCCTGGTAATGGGGCTCCTTTACTAGGTCGACATGGCAGTGTAAAACTGCACACCCATACCCTGCACTGGATGGCCTGAGACGTGGTTAGAGAGCTACATAGGTGGGTGGCACAATCAGTACTGCAGGCACACAAGTAGCATTTAATTTACAGGCCCTGGACACTTCACTCCAAGGCCTCTGCCCCCACCAACCAACCACACTAAGCCTTTTTTCTGGCACTTTGGGGTAGTTCACCCTTAGGATCCCATAACCTTTTTGTCCACTTAAGCTATCCGTGCCAAATTTGTGTCCCTTTTTTCCAACATCCTGGGAATTCTAAAGGTATCCAGGGTTTTGGTGGTTCAGAGAAATACAATTGGTAATAACACTTGTTCTAGTATTCTGTGTTCTCTTAAATCTCCCAGTACAATTAGTACCTCACTTGTGTGGGTAGGCCTGGTACCAGCAACAGGAAATGGCCTTAAACGCAAAATGGAAACATCAAATATTTCCACGTAAAACTGACCTGTTTTTTGCACAGTCGGTAGCTGTGGTTTTTAGGCCCAATCTCAGCTGGCACCTATGGAAACCTGGCAAACATATCCATTTTTGAAAAACAGACACCTAGGGGAATCCAGGGTGGGGAAACTTGTGTGGTTCTCACCAGGTTGTTTTACCCAGAATCCCTTGCAAACCTCAAGCTTTGACTAAAAACACATTTTCCTCACATTTCTGTGATGCAAAGTTCTGGATTCTGCAAAGAGGCACTAATGTCCTTCCACTCAGCATTCTCCTATGTCTTTTGATGAAAACGGCACCTCAGTTGTGTGGGTAGGCCTAGTGCCAGCGACAGGAAACGGCCCAAAACACATGTATACATCAACTTTTTCTATGCAAAACTGACTAATTTTTTTAAAGTGCTAGCTGTGGTTTTTGGGCCCTTTCTCAGCTGGCACTTAGGGAAAACTTGCAAACCTGTACATTTTTAAAAACTAGGGGAATCCAGGATGGTGTGACTTGGGTTTTACACAGAATCCCTTGCAAACCTCAAGCTTTGACTAAAAAAGCACATTTTCCTCACATTTCTTTAATGGAAAGTTCTGGAATCTGCACAGAGCCATACACTTCCTTCCACCTAGCATTCTCCTCTGTCTTCTAATGAAAATGCTGCCTCACTTGTGTGGATAGGCCTTGTGCCGGCAACAAGAAACAGGCCAAAATGCAACATGGCTACATCCATTTTTTCCACACAAAACTCACTTGTTTATCGCAAAGTGGATAGCTGTGTTTTTTAAATCCTAGCTCAGCCGGCGCCTAGGGAAACCTCGCAAATCTGTACATTTTTTTAAACTATACACATAGGGTAATCCAGTGAGGGGTGACATGTAACTACAACCACACTTTTTTACCCAGAATCCCTTGCAAACCTCAACATTTGTCCCAAACAAAATGCTGCTAACTTTTCTGTGATGGAAAGTTCTGGAATCTGAGGGGAGCCACCAATTTCCTACCACTCGCTGTTCCCCTCAGTCTCCTGATAAAAATGAACCTCACTTGTGTGGGTAGACCAAGTGCCGGCATCAGGAAAGGGCCCTGTAGCCAGTGGGCTTTCTACCCCCTGCAGGGCAGAAAGACTGTTTCCCTATTTCAAGGGGTAGCGGGGCATGGCCATGCCCATGCTGGGCATCCCCCACCGATACAAATAAAAAAAAAGTAATCCCTGGTGTTCAGTGGGCTTTCTACCTCCTCCCACAGGGGAAGACGGGGGTAATTGCCTCCATCTGCCCCACCCGGGTGGAGCAAAGAGACTGCTCCCTTTTGTGTCTGGGGTTGTGGCATTGGCATGCCCATTGTGGGTAGCCTCCTACCCCTCTTGTATTTAACAAAAAAAAAAACTTTTGTCTAACGAGCTTTGTGGCAGATCAGTGCTAATAACCCCAATATGCCCCCTGGGGGGCAGAAAGGCTATTTCATTGGGCTCAAGGTTTTTCATTGAACTCAAGGATATTTTACAGATTTGGATAAAGTTTTATGAATGAAATAAGATTGGCTATGTGTTACCCAATATTAGTTTTAATTTTCTTTATTTTCTGGCTTTACTGAAGTGGTTTTTAAACTTTATTTTTCAGGTTTTGGATGATTCCTGAGGACCACAGTTTTTTCCCTGATAATATTGTTTTTATACTTAAAGCATTTGCATTTTTAAGGACAAGTTCTTCTAGCTATTTTTGTGGATGCATGTTATGGTGGATTACTTCATTTTGATGGACATGAATAGATATACTGAAATTATATTTTATTTTTGGTCAGAAATGTTTATATCTTTTAAAGTTCTTTCTTTTACCAAAAATGGCTTTGAAAACGGTTAAAATAATAAAGGTAAATACATGTGTTTTGTATGTATTTGTTATTTATAGTTGTATTTTTTTGTTTTAGTTTATATATTGAATTTTTAGGAATAGTGTTCTTTCTGTTGCTCAAATGTGAATTTACCTTTAAAAACAGAAGAAAAGAGGCGTTTGGCAAGACAGGAATGGTTTGTTTAATTAAACAATATGGCCAGGAGCGCCGTTATAGAACTGGGGTCTGAGGACTGTTTCTCAATGTACATCAGTTTGAAGTGGAGTTTTATATATTTCTCTGAGTGCCATAAAATAATTAAAACATTCCTTTCTTGGTTAAGAAGGTGAACAGTGGTCATGGAGTCATAAAAAAGGTCCTGATAACAAATGCAGGTGGGCCTCTACCTAGCAAGGACACAATGTAGGCCAGCAAGCATGTGTCAGGATATCTGGCCTGAGGGAATGCGTGGCCTCTGTATGTTGCTGTGTCTGCTGTGTTCTGATTGGTTAAGTGTTGAATTTTCAACTTCACCATCTAACCCATACGTCATGACAGTCACATTGTTGTGGGGTTGTTGTTCTACTTTCCTAGCTATTCGAATTCTACCCAATGTGAGGACTGCATTTTTACAGCAGGAAACTCCCACTTGTAGGAACCACATAAAAAAAGTATTATGTTGAAAACTGACAGCAATGAAGTGCACACATCAGTAAGCCACCGGGAGAGCCAGGAGAATCAGTTCATGCTCTGGGGCACTTTCCTCTTCATGTGTGGATTTTTGTAATTAGTGCAATGCTTGGATGGCAAGACTCAGCTTTCCATTGTCCATGTCATTGCCAGATATAAATGTACAGCAAGATGCACTGATCGTTCTACATACCCCACCCTCCATTGCAGTCATCAACTCCACCTCATACTGATGTTGCATCACCACAAGGCTTGTGGCTCTCACTTCTTACTTGATTGCATTAAGGTTGAGCTCAGTGCTGTTCATCATTTTGAGCATTTCCCACCTGGGTTGGGTATGGACCATCGCACTGATACTTGTGCATCAGTGACCAGTCCGAATTCCCCTAGAATGTCCTTGTACGGAGCCCAGCAAAAAGAATCAGCAGTTCCTTTCATTCATACCCATTGGAATGGTTCCTTTGCCTCTGAAACATAAGCAATATAATGTGAATTTCTGTACAATTAGGGTTTGCACCTTCCTTTTTATCCAAGTGTACCTACCTATCTCAGTGTCCCAGATTTCCTGAAATGGGGTATCTATGCTGTTATTTAACAGTCCCCTATGAGACCCATTTCCCTTTGTACAATGGAGGTGGATGGCCTTGCACTGAAACTCTATGTCTGGGTTCCACTTGTTAACAAAGACAGCCCCAGATACACTAAGGGCCACACTGGGACCACAGATGGAATCAGGAGCAGATGTGTTTGTGTACTAGCTAGGAGGTTTTGCTACCTTGAAGAATCATTTATCCAGAAAGTCTTGGGCCAACCAGTATCCTCCTCTATGTGTCCTTCCTGCACACCCTATCTAGCTCAGTTGGATATTGCTAGGCTCAGAGAGAAGATACAATGCTGTGGGATTGGTATCGTAGGGGGTCAGATTCACTACTACCCTGTGGGGCTCTACTCTATTAGGTTGTATTTTGGCACTAATCCTACATAGGTATAGCTAGACAAGGTGTTTTGCTTTTTCAGGGGCTACCATATGGGATAAGCAAAGCCTATCTGTTCCTACTACATGTGGTATCAGCGACCAGACAGAGCATGACCCACCTGATGTCTTGGAACCCATGGTGGTCATGTGCTGGTACCACATGTTGTGTAAAAGCAACGTAGTTTGTGTGTAATGCTAGTATTGGGTGCAATGTAATTATAGGTGATGTGGGAGAGGTCCCTATCAAGTGCTATAGTAATTTCTGAATAGACTCCATTAGGCAAGGCCGTTCTTTGGAAATGCATCAATGTGGTAACACCCCTAGAAAACAGAGGATCTATACATGTATAAAAACACGTAGGCCCTCATTATGACACTGGTGGTAAATCCCACTTACCACCATGCCGACTGCCACCAACATACCGCCGCCACAGCGGATATTCGCTGCCCATATTATGGCACACACACCCCAATCCGTCACTATTCAGCCACACACCAAAGTCCGCCAGTCCAAAGGTCAGTGATAAACTGGCACTATCAAAACCCACACCGCTACGCCAACAGAACTACGCCCACAACATTATGACCCACGAATCACCACGGCGGACATTCAATAGCGGTAAACCATTGGCGGTACATATCATCTCGCTCAAAATACACACACACTAACAAAACAACACAACATTGGACGATTCAAACTACACACACCTGACACCCATACACACACCACATCCACACACACACACCACTATAAAACACACACACACATTACCTACAACCCCTTATGGCTACAAACAATTGGCACAAGACTGACACCACGACCACAGACAAGACCACAGCCACATACCACTATCACCTATACACCACCCACACACCCCACATCACACACCCCAACACACCACCCTACACACCCTCACCCACACCACTCACACTACACTCATGGCACCACAATGACACATCCAGGTTTTCTGAGGAGGAGCCAAGGGTCATGGTGGAGGAAATCATCCGGGTAGAGCCACAGCTATTTGGATCACAGGTGCAGCAGATATCCATTGCTAGTAAGATGGAGCTATGGAGGAGGATCGAGGATCATGGACTGGGTCAATGCCGTGGAACAACACCCCAGAACAAGGGATGACATCAGGAAGAGGTGGAATGACCTACGGGAGAAGGTGCGTTCCATTGCAGCAAGACACCAACTCGCTGTACAGAGGACTGGCACTGGACCCTCACCTTCTCCCCCACAACTAACAACATGGGAGGAGCAAGTCTTGGCAATCATGCATCCTGAGGGCCTGGCACGAGTTGGAGGAGGACTGGACTCAGGTAAGTCAACTCTTTACTATCTTCACCCCCCTACCTGCATGCCATCACATACCCCCATTCCATCACTCCACCATTTCCCACACACCCTACCATCACAACCCACTCATCCCAATGCCAAGCCCTGCATGCACAGACCTGCATGGACACCTATCACTAAAGCATGCACACTAGAGGGAAACAGCTAGCCCACCAAATAACAACTCACACAAGGCAAAGCTGGCAGGGCAATAATAACCATAAAGGGCAACCCACTCATGCACAGGATGTCACACGCAGAAACAATAACACTGCATCTACATCCCCACAGGTAACCCAGCCAATGTCACCAGCGAAGAGGTTCCACTGACATACAGTTCCCTCCCCCAGAAGAGGCCCACAGTGATGACAGCAGCTCTGGTCGCCTGGCTCTGGATGACCAACCTGGCCCATGAGGGACCTCTGGACAGTCGGTTACCCAAGCACTCTCTCACACCACCACAGAGCCTCCCCCCTCAGGAAACACCAGCGCAGCATCCACCCATACTTCTGTTCCTAGGACACGTCAATCAGCAGTGTGTCCACCACTATAGGGACCCCAGGGCACACCACAAACCCAAGACTATCAGGGACCTGGGGTCAGTGGCAGTGGGCACCTGGTTCAGGGGACAGAGGCACAGGACAACAGGGAAGCTGGGAGGACTGCTGTGCGACAGGGGGAGGACAGGACCAGGGAACCGACTCACCAGGAGGCACTCACCACGATCCTGGGACCATATCAACATTCCCAGGATACGCTAGACCAGATCATAGACAAGATGCAGGAGAACATGCTGCTAAAGGAGGGAAAGTACCTGGGGATCAGGGAGGACCTGAAGGGCATTAACACCACCCTGGTCTCCATTGCAGGGGTGCTGGCAGACAGGGCCAACAGTATGAGAGAGGCAGTGGCTATTTTTGTTGTTGTTCATTTTGAAATTTTGGCAATAACAATTTATAGTGATGGAGTTATTTTAAGACCTAGTTTTAAACATTTTCAACATGTCCTGGCAATATATAGATATGATTTATGATCTATTGGTATACATATACATTCCCTGGATGAAACATATGATCACATTCAATGTACAATATGAAAATGTGTGAAAGTAGCAGGATGTACATATATTTCAGCAATTATTTTTTTATCAGCAAAAAAATATAAAATGAGGGTGCGCTTCGGGATAACCTCAAATATTGTGTGGTGAGAAAATCAAACATCAACCAAAGAAGATTAGTTAGGTATTTTAAAGAGTGCCAAATTATGAATGACACCATGTAGGACAATGTATCAAAATATCTATTTTTTTGTGAGATGTTATTGTTAATTAAATATGTTACAGTGCCTCTACCTAAAACTTACTTCAACAAATTTAAAACAATAGTCAATACATTTCTGTAGAACAGTGAAACTGCACAACATGCATACTCCAAATTGTACAGGAGGAGGAGAGAGGCTGGGTTTTGAATGTTATTATGTGGTATCTAACATTAATATGATAAAAACTCTCATTACTTGAGTGAATGTCCAACCCTAACAAGTGGCTTCAATTTTGAATCCAGGGGCTTTATATGTAAGGTTGCACATATGGTGTTTTTAATGCAGTCAAATTCAATGGACTTATAAGGTTTTTAAAGTTTAATAACTATTTGCAAGCCATCAAAATCAATAGTACTTTTGCAATATAGCCCAGCATGGAACAGTACAGTAATACATATGGGATACCTGAATCTGTGTGAATGGGATAATGCTTTGAGGGCAGGACTTATTGAAGTAAGGCATCTACGTGTCGATAATGAGCAATGTGTTTATAACTTTAGAGGTGACACATTTGAATATATAAAGTTGCATGCATATTTTCTTTTTAGGATTGGGCACATTATGAAACATATGAAAAAGTAGAGAAAGTTATTGAGAAACTACATGTCACAAAAAATATGTCCCAGCACTAAAATAGCTGTTGTATGGGTAGTGATATCAGGGAAGAACTGGAATCTAAACAAGAATAAAGTAATCACTATTTCAGCCAAGAAGTATAGCCAATCCTTTACAATGTACTGTACATTTAAAACACTACTGAAATGTTATACATTGAGATTAAAGGATTTATAAACTGAAATGTAAGGATGATAGTCTTTGTCAATGATGCAAATCGCATAAGGAAGCATTAAGCCCATGACTGCAGAAGGTTCCCAGTTGAGAATGCTTTGGAAAAAAGTAGTAGAATCACTTGCCCTGAAGATAATTTACCTAAGGCAGAAGAGAATCCTATATTTTGATCAGTTAGACCCTGATGACCTCACCATCTTCTGGTCCATCACTCACCTCCCATTGATCAGCAAGTTCATTTAAAAATCAGTTTGTCTTTAACTTCCAGATTTCAACAATGCTGGCCATCTATTGTTTGATTCTCAGTCTGGCTCTAGGTCATACTGCAGTATGGAAACCTCTACCTTACACATCATAGATGATGTGCTCTTCACCACAGATGAAGATGAGCCCTGCCTCCTGGTATTGCTTGACCTTTCAGCTTCTTCCACTCCTGTCAGACATCCCACACACATGTACGCCCTAGAGTCTCAAATGGGATTAACCTGGTTCCCCTCATACCTTTCCAGGTGACAAGTGTTCACATGGGTACCCCAGGTCACAAAAGATCCCTATGACTTATGTAGTACCCCAGAGCTCCATGCAGTCTCCTGTCATCTTCCGCCTTCATACGGAGCTGGTTGACGCTGTACTCAAATAACAGTATCAAGATTCACCAATATGCCATTGATACAGAGCTCTACTTTAAAGTCTCCTCTGCTTCAAACATCCACTGCTTCAAACACTGCTTGCAAATCACCTAGACCTGCATGTGCAGCACCTATCTGCATCTTAACCAAGACAGAATTAATGTTAATTGCTAAGAACAACAAGTATGATACAGTATAATCCTGGCTCGATGACTTAAACCTTGATGACTTCAGACCTTAACTTTCACAGAATGCAATATCACTTTGATTTATCCAGATAACCAACCTCACCCTCAAGGAACGCAATGCCAAAAACAACGAGGAACTGATACAATCTCTGTCTTTAAAGAAATACAAACTGTTTCTTCCTAAAAGTAACTTTAGACCTGCTCTTCAAGCCCTCAGACTTTCGCACCTTGATGATTGTAATACAACTCTTTGGTCTTCTAGATGCAAAGCTGGCACCCCTAATGGGGTTCCTACAAATTCCAACACAGCTGCTCATCTAGAGCTTGAAAAATATGATCACAATACCCTCATCCTGATGGCTTTTCATTGGTTTCTTTTGATGGCCTGCCCCATCACCAAAACCAGATGCATCATTTGAAAAGCTACCACAAAAGGCACCCTTGCTTATCTTGCAGACAATTGTACATCTTTGTTGTCTCTTGGCATACCACAGACAGTACATTATCAGATTGCCATCTAACAGGTGTAAAAAATTAAAAAAGACAGCAGGACAATGCATTAACTGCCCATAACCCTCCTCCCCCTCTTACTATTTGTTGGTTTTATAATTGTCTTTGACCATTTACAACACTTGGCTGCCTTTTGGATAGGTTTGTGCTACAGAAATACCATAAAAGTATGATTATTTTGACCAGGCTTGTCTTTGTAAAGCATAGAAAAATCCCTCAAACGTCCAAGCTAAATGAATGTGGCAACAAGTTCAGAGGTCTAAACAAACATTGGTCAGGGTACTCCATTAAATGTAATTCATCAAGGCAGGAAAAATGGTCCTTAATGAGAGAAACAATTCAAGAATAATGTATCCTAATTAATATCATATGCATGATATACTGCATTCTATAGCACTCCATTTGAATATTCACTATTTTTATATCATACATTTTAAGCAGAGAACATTAGCAAATACAAAAAAGAGCTGATAAATAATGAAAGTTAGTTATGCTAACTTATACAAATTTGAATTGTAAGTTAATTTGTAGAGATTCAAACTAGCACGCAATTGAAGACATTCATAGGCTCGATATGCTCATGATCCCCAACCAAAGGGTGTTTTAAATCAATGTTTCCTGGTTGCATGTCGGAATATGGTGGTGAAAAATATTCAATTGCAAAAATATCTTCTCGACAATTCGACTACCGGTAGATATTGTCAACCCTGGCAGATCCCGTAGACGTTTGAATCAGTCTGATTGCTTACGCGTACGCAGAGAGAGAGGTCGCGTCATTCAGGAGGCAGTGCCTCTGAGTTGCCGCGCGGCTGCCGGCCGGAGACGCAGGTGTTTTGGCGAGTGCTTGACCACGAGAACGAGGGGGACTGCGAGGCGGCACAAAGCCCGCACTCGCAGAGGATCCTAGGTTGTGGGTCTTCCGTCCTCTGAGCTGCCCACCGGAGACGCTGGGCGACAGGTGTTGCAGCTGGAGCTTAACTGGGGGTCGACCGCGAGGACTAAGGGGACCGAGTGGCAGTAAGGAGCTCACATCTGCATGAGAGAGCGATTGTACCTCTGTCACCGCACTTGGGGAAAGCTGTTCAGCGGCTCTCTGCTGGTTCCGGCCACCTGTCTCCTCCATCTCCCCCTCCACCACTTGGCTGATTTTGACTTTCTGGGCAGTCGCTGCCGGTCTCTGGACCTCCGACCTGGGCCTGCCTACGTAGGGAGCCTCCTACCCAGGGGGGGGTTGTGCCAGGGCTCTGCTGGCTCTGCTGGGTCAGCCACTGTTCTTCACCTTGTGACGGGTGGCCCAGGGTGGCTGTTTGAGTGATCTCTGGGCCAATTCTGACCTCCCTGGAACTTTCAGGACTGCCTGGTCTGCCAGTTGGAGCAGCATAGGAGCTTCACAGGAGCCTTATTGGAGCACATAAGTGCATTATAGGAACATCATAGGAGCAACATAAGAACTCCGCAAGAGACGGTGGCTCCAGGCAAGTGTTCAATATCTCACAAGCTGTCCTAAGTTGCCCCAAGTGAAGGGGTTTGGCAGCACTCAATCCACTTAGGCTCTAGGCATCCGGTTCTGACGGAGGCGGCTGGCGCTGCTAGTGCGGCTTGTCCGGACCATGCTGCCTGTGCCTCTTGCTTCCTGCCTCCTATTTCAATCAGGACTCCCTCATTTTCTTCACCTTTAGTCTGTTAATCCCTAAATGGTGCACTCTCATCAGAATCAAGCGCTGCTTAAACACTTCCTCTAGACTTGTCCACCTACGCAGAGCGTCACTTCCCTCCCTTGGAGTTTTCTTTGCTTCAAGGTAAGGGCCAGGATCGTGCCTTAGTATGAGGTCTGGCAAAATAAGAAAGGAGTACCTAAACCCTCAAAAGCGCAAGAAATGCCGCTGCGCCATCTTTGCGGGCAACACCACTCTGCCTTTCCCGTCAGCCTCACCATCAGCCTCTGCAATTTCAGCAGCACCCCTTTCACCGGCTGCTGATCTATCCAGCGCTGAGATCCCCAAGACTTACCACTCTGCTGCTCCTACGCCACATCAACGCTCCTTGATTCTTCGCAAGTCCTCTCTACTGTCATATTTTAAGAAAAAACCTAAATTAGAGCTCGTGACCAATGGTGGGGAGATTAAGCCGGAGTTAGGCCAGTGCACTATTACGGAGCCTGCAGTCATGGATTCTGCACCTACTGCTGGCGGATATTTTACAACTGTGGCACAAGTTTACTGTCCAGCTTCACCCACCACACCTGTTTTTACTCAGTTAGCATCTCAGAGTGAAGTGAGCCAGCCACCACCCCCTGAGGATCAGCAGGCTTCACTTTCGCTAAAACACGAACCCTCTCCAACTATTACCTTCAGCGATCATTCTTTAAATCCAGGGGAGGGGGCCTCTTTCTTAGTGGCATCTCCAGCAGCTTTCCATCAGTTGGCTGGGCCGGACGGGCTGACTGTAGACTGCCACCATTCCCTGCAGGACCACGGCATCTTTCTGCAATCTAGCCCCCCGGCAGCCCAATGGATCCGGAACTCAACAGGCAGTATCCATCCAATATTACTATTATGGCCCTCTAGTGGGGCCGCTCACAGTTCCCAAACTGAGTTCAAAGGCGAACTCAATGACCAATCACTCCTTGATCTCTCCTGTCTTCTATCTGATTCCTTGAGTGGTGCTGTCAAGGATCCTAATCTTGTGCCCCCCCTACGCTCATGGAAACCAGCTCTGCCTGACCCAGCTTCTGCAAACCCTTCAATCCACTGTGCTGGCTCTGAACTACCACTCTGATAAACTGGACGTCCAACTTGATCTGCCGAACACACTGGCTTCTTATGTAGCTGGCATTGATCACAAAATTGAGAACCTCAATCAGCTTATTACCAGAGCACAGACAAGCTCCAATTATGTACAACCAACATGTTGCTGTTCTCCAATCATTGAAGTCTGTCATCTCTCCCTACCTTTTTAAGTTCAGTTGTGTGTGAAATTAAAAGACTATCTTCAGCGCCTGTGCCCTCGGAACTCCTGTTGAATCTAAGCGCTCCTACTGATTTGGTTTGGGGCCCACCAAACCAAAAATATTGGACTAATTTTGTCCAGTCAAGAGCGCAACTTTGATCAATTCTCCTCGGTCAGCTGTCACCGGAGCTTTGGAGTTGGTCACCGAGGCTAGGGGCGCTTCAACGTCTCCTCCTTCCCCCGAACCTGAGCCTGCGGAGCCTGACTCTTCTCACCCACCCGCACCTCTGTACAACCTGCTTTAGTTCAACCAATGTCCTCAGGAGTCGACTCTGTGGCTCAACCTCCGTTGAGCAAGAGGGAAAAAAAAAGACTCTGCAAACAACGGAAGAGCAAGCGGAGCCAACCATCTCAAAGACCCTCGACTGACGTCCGATTGTCGGCGCGTCCTGAGGTGCATCTGCCTTTGCAGTTTCAAGGTGCACCTAGGGCGGCTTCACCTCTTAATCCCTTCCAGCCTGTGCCTACTAATGTCCCCCCGGTGGGAACAACTGTGCAGGGAACTGACTCTCCCCTCAAGGACTACTTGATTTTGCATGGGAAAGGCAATCTTGCAGTGTGTTGGTTTCAGCAGCCCCACATTGGGGTAGTGGAGGTTCTTCTCACCCTGCTAGCACACCGTCTGTATCCAAAATCACCCATGGGAATATGAACGGCGATGTTCTGGACCCTGATTCTTCCAATTTTGTGGGGTATTATAATATCTCCCTTTAAGGAGCCTGGATACCCGGTGTTGCTATCAGAATCTCAATGTTTGACGACCCCCACAGTTTTGAAACCATTTTCAATCTTGAAAAGTGCCCTAGATGGCTCCTCTACTTTTAATGGTATTCTCCCTACTGGCTCTGGTTTCAAGGGGTCTTCTAACTGGGACTGGCTGCCATTCACTCTCTTGCACGGTTGCCCCCTTTGACCCTTACGGGTGGGCGGATCTGTACCAACTTCTGGACATCTGTCCCTATGTTCATGGAACATTAATGGGGTTGCGCATAAGTTTGCCTTGGCCGACCTCTTAACATTTTTTAACAGTCACAATGTAATTGCCCTTCAGGAAACCTGGGCTGAGCACAGCTGTCCACTGCCAGAATACTTAGAAATATGGAAATCTGCTTGCAGAGCAAGCAAGAATGGCCGAGCCAAGGGTGGTCTGGCCATTTATGTGACCGTTAAATTAGATGGGAGTATACTACCTCTGGCTTGGGAGGATAACTGGATCCAGGGGATTGTCATAAGGAATGGGATTGCGCAGCAGTCCCTCATAATAATTAATGTTAATACTGCCCCCGGAACCAAGGAAAAAAGGGGTAGGTTGTCGCGACTAGTGCAGATTGTAGCCAACCTAGTTGGGGTCTACCCACGTGCTAGTTATCTCATAACTGGTGATTTTAACACAAACCTGTTTCAGGATACAATGCAGGCTCTTGAGGGTCCACACTGTGGTAACTGCCAGTTGATTCCCGAACAATTAAGGCCCCAGGGTTGTCTGCACTGCCCGTTGGGAGAGTACTTAGTCATGCATCCTAATAGTATGGGCTTTAAAGTTTTGAATGGTCGTCTGTGTAACGATGCCCCCCCCCCACAGTGGACAAGGTCCAATGGTCAAACTTGCTCCTATTTAGATTATACCATCTGTAATATTGAACTGTTTCCTCTCATTGAAAGGATTCAGATTTCCCCTCTGAGTGAGAGTGACCATTGTCCACAAATTGTAGCTATCAAATCACGATTTCCTGTTCATGATGTCATGTTGGCTGTGGGCAGTGGCGTTTGTTACGAATGACTAAAGTGCATAAATGGAATGCTTCTATTGGCGGCACAATATTGATTGAATGTATTCATTTTTTTTAACTCTGAGAGTTTGGGTTGTGTGTTCCCAATTAAGTCATGGGTTAAACTTTCCTGCTGTTATGGTCAAAGTTTCACCAACCTGCGCGCAATTGTGCTCCACCCCGGTCTTTTGTTGTGTCCAGGGAAAACAAGAATCTAAAGAAAGCACGGAATAGGCTAGCAAGGGCAATCAGGAATTATTAATTGAATATAAACAATTAAGGAAAGATTATAGGAAGGCTGTTTATGGCGACCATCAGACCTATCTCAGTCAGTTTTGGGTTAAACTTTTAAGCGCAAGCAAAGATCCAAACTCAACGAAATTTTGGTCCCTTATTAATAACCTAAATAGTAATCAAAGGGGCACAGGCATTGTTGACATCTCGGAAGGAGCATGGGCGTCTTATCTGACCAACAATTTTTCTGATAGCGAGCAGGATGGGGAACTGTTGGATGAGGGGGCCCACAGATCTACTCCTGCTTCGCTTAAAACATGTCCCTCATCTACAAGGTCTCTAATCCCCGCGCAGGGAGTAAGGAAGTCCTTCCAATTACGCCTCCCCCACATCATCTCGTGGGCTAAGCAATTTGTAGCCCCCGGTCCCAATGGTCTTCCACAGGCATTATTTAATCAGGATCCTCTCCTTTGGGCTAATAATCTTGCACATTTGTTCGAACACTGCCTCCTAACCTCAACTATACCTGAGTCCTGGCATGGTGCCATCATCCATCCTTTATATAAAAATGGTTCAAGGTCAGATCCTGCTAATTTTAGGATGATAACCCTGATGGACAATGAGGCTAAGTTCTATGCCAGCCTTTTGCTGCAGGATCTCCGTGCTTGGGCTGAATCGAAGGCCTTAATCCCCGTAGTCCAAACGGGGTTCTCTGCTGGCTCAGGTACCTCAACCAATTTATTAGCTCTTTCTATTTTGATTGACAGGGCAATCTCGTCAGGCTAGACGCTGAATTGCTGTTTTGTGAACTTCAAGGCAGCATTCGATCGGATCCCTGGAGTGCCCTATGGGCCAAATTACAAAGCTGGGGCATCCCACCAGTACTCTTGGGTTCTATTAGAGAACTCCATACCAACACCTGGGTCCGTATTAAGCTTGGTGATGGGTGCTCCCTTTCCAGGAAAATTCGACTACCCGTGGTGTGAAACAGGGTTGTGTACTCGCTCCTCTTCTTTTCAATCTGTTTATTGCTGATATGTCAACATCTCTTGACGACGTCAATTCTCATCCCCCTAAGATTGCTAGCTTTAGGCTTAGTCACCTGCTTTATGCCGATGATCTTGCTTTGTTTAGTTGTACTAAGATCGGCCTTCAACGGTTGCTTAACCAACTTGCAATGTACACTTCCGCAAATCAACTAGAAGTCAACTTGTTTAAAACAAAAGTGGTGCCCTTTGGGAGGAAAAACAATTGGGCTTTAGCTGGTACTAAAAGAACCGCAAACTAGTTTCCGATCAGTCCTACAAATACCTAGGGGTACATTTTGATTTGAGGGGCAGTTTTGTTAAACATGAGAAGGAAATTGAACTTAAAGCTGTGGCTCTGCAGGTGGCCTTTTCCAAATTAGCGAAAGTTTTAAAGGGGCCGACCCTCCTTCCCCTAATGGAAGTTATGAGAGCAAAGATCACCCCTTCGTTGGCCTATTGTCAAGAAATTCTGTTGGGCAAAGGCTCTTGCCTGTTAAATAGGTTGGTTAATAAAATCTATAAGAGTTTTTCATGTTCCGCACCTGGCTTCACCGGCGCAGGTACGGTTGGAGTTTTGGCTTCCAGATTTGGTGGCAGTTGACGCTGGTGCTTTCTTGAAGTTGAGTTATAAACTGCATCAGGCCTCAGACCTTTGGACTCCAGGGTGTCAAAAAGCCTTTGACACTTTGAAACAGGCTATGTGTTCAGCACTAGTGTTACTGGCCCCTGACTATAGCAAAGAGTTTATAGTGCAAACAGATCCTTCAGAAGAAGGGATTGGGGCAGTGTCAACACAAGTTAGTGAAGAGGGCCAAGATCAGCCAGTTGCCTTCATCAGCAGGTGACTACTCCCCAGAGAGAAAAGATGGAGTGCCATTGAGAGGGAGGCCTTTGATGTCGTCTGGTCCCTGTAGAAGTTGAGGCAATACCTGTTTGGCACTCACTTCTGTGTACAAACTGACCATAGACCTCTCAGATGGTTGATGTAAATGAAGGGGGAGAACCCAAAACTGTTAAGGTGGCCCATTACCCTACAGGGGATGGACTTCACAGTAGACCATAGACCTGGGAGTGCCCATGCCAATACAGATGGCTTTTCCAGATTTTTCCACTTAGCTGATGAGGACTACCAGGGTGTAGGTTCATCTTTCATCTCGGGGGGCAGTATAAGAAAGTCCTCCTTTTTGCCCCGGTCTCCCCCAAACCTTTTGGACAGATACTGGTGATTATTGACTCTTGGCTGTGCCCTGGGTACTGCTTAGCAGTCCCAGGGCCAGTACTCTGTGTAAAGTGTATATGCAAATTAGGCTAATTATAATTGGCAATATTAACATACCTACAAGACCTTACTATATGATAGGTTTAGGGACCCTGGCATAGGTAGTGCACTCATAGGTGCACTGCTGTGGCCCCCAGTGTCATTTTAAAGGCAGGGCTGCTTTTAAACTAAAGTTATATGCAAATTCGACTTTGGAATTAAAAGTGCGTCCAAAGTCTTTTTTTTTTGTCCTCTTACACCTCTGGCCTGCAAACAACTCCATATCACCCTAGTAATGTTTACCATACATGGAGATAGCTGACACCAGGGAAAACAGAGCTCTCTCATTCAGACTTTGACCGCAGTCAATGTCAATAGCAAAAGAGTAACTGAGTTTGTAATCATGGGACAAGAGTTATTGATACATATACATAGTACATTATAATAAAGTGTCCTTCCACTCCCATAAGCGTGACCACATCTTTATTTCCTTCTCCTTATTCAATTTACTCGCTCCCACATCCAATTTTGAGGTTGCCATCAAGGCATTAAGCCAGTCTATATACGAAGAGGGGGAGGCAGCCATCCATTTACTACAAATTTCCGCCCTAGCAAAAAGTATTGCATAGAAAAGTATTGTTCTAATATCTCTGTTGATTATTTCGTCTTCTTCCTGTACCATAAAAATAACTAAGGATAGAGTTGAATAGATATTTTGCCGAAAGATACCCGAAAGAGATATACATACTTTACGCCAGAAGCAAAACACCCCTGGACAATCCAAAAACACGTGGATATCGGAAGCACTTGACAGGCGACATTTTGCACAAAGCACTTCTTCACCTCCCCTCACCTTGGAAAGCCTGTTAGGGGAGAAAAAAGCCCTATGCAACGTATAAAGATGGTTCCTCCTCAATGAAACCAGTTTAACAATTTTAATCACCCTTCGCATTGATAATTCCCACCATTTCTGCACCTCCCCGAGAGGGAACTCTTCCGCCCAAAGGGCAACTGGTAATCTAAAATTGCCCTCTAGGACATTCAACATTCCCCAATACCATTTTGAAATGTTTTGTAAATGTGCATGATTCCTTATCAAGCTGTATTCTAATTTATTCGCAAGCCCAAAAGTAATTGTAGGCTCACAGGTCCAATTCCTTAATTTAACATATTTTAGTCTTGAAACGGATCCCTCTGTTATTTCCATAAGCTCGTCCCAAGATAACAAGGCCCCTCCATTAATCAGATCCTCCCAAACTTCAATTCCTGCCCTCTTAAGAGGCCGAGCCAGTACATCTGTTAAACATTCAGGGGTACCTGGAGAGTCCCAAACCGGAGCCCCCAAACAGTAGTATTCTATTTTTGCACCTTGATGCACCTCAAACCACACCTTAGCAGCATCTTGTAGTATTTTCAATGTCACTTTCTTGAAAAACTTGGGATCACCAAACTTATATAAGAAATACTTTGTGCCACCTTTCTCTGTGGCTACCATAGAGCTAAACATTGTGCCCACTACTGACAGATCTGATGTGGAAAACAACAGCCGGAGAGGAAAATACTTCCAAAGTCTTAAACTACCTTATTTTTACATACTGTATAGGTCACCCCTAAGGTATGCCCTATGTGCCCCTAGAGTTGGGTGCCATGTAACTATAAGCAGGGGGCATATAAGAATTGTTTTATAAGCCCTGGTGAGGTAAAATAGCCAAATTTGTTTTTCCCTCACTGTAGTGAATGGACTCCAAGGGTTAGAATGGGGAGACTTTATTTTAATTTACAAAGTCCCCCTAAGTGTCAGATACCTCAAGTTTGATATCAAAGTAATTGTTATAATAAATCCCACAACTTACAATTGTTGGATTTAATATAACTTGATCGGGTAAAGAGTTTTAAACTCTACCTAAAAAGTTGCCACCTTTAGCCCTGTAGTGCCCTTCTCTGAATGGCCAGCCTCTGGCAGCCTGGCCAGGCTGCCTTGATGAGGTGTGAAGTGGTCTGGGCTGAACACAAAATGATGTGCCAGGGGGAGGAGAACTCCCTTCAGCAGATGGGGAAGCAGGAGTGGGGGAGGGCTGCCAAACTGGTCTTCAAAGGCAGGGAAGGACATTTTGAGAAACCCAGCACCTCCCTCACATCCTGTAACCCCAGACAATTAGGTGCCCCTTGACTGGATTTGGAGAGGGCTGGAGAGGGGTGTGTTTAAGATTTTTAGCCACACCAGTGGGTGGGCTCAACCAGATGTAACCTCCAAAAATCAGTTTCTGCCATGATGGATTTTTGAGGAATGTTGCTCCCTGGGACAGATTTTTGCCACACTTCCCAGGAAGTGGTCATCAAATGGGGAAGGACCCTCCATCTGAATGGAGAACCAGGACCCCCCTGTTTTTTAACCAATAGCAAGGATAAAACTGGCAGAGCTGCACCCATACCTCATATCCCTACAAGGAAGAACATCAGAAGAAGAAGGACTGCCTTGCTGGGCCCCTGATCTGAACCTGACACTGCACTTAAAAAGACTGCTCCAGCTGCACACTTGGGCTTCACCACAAGAAGGACTGTGCCTGGCTTGCACTGGTTCCAGGAGGGACTCCTTGTTTGCTACAGGTGAAAAATTACTAAACAGAGTCCCCTGCACCAACTCCTGAAGAAACTGACCATCTGACCAATGTCCAGTGGCCAGTTTGGAGTTTGCACCAGGTGCATTCTGGGAGTTGTAGTCTGCACTGTCAAGGAGCAACTCAGAGCTTCTGGAACCTTGGGATGAGCTGTGGACTCCTAAACAACCTTAAAAGACCTACTGGAAGAAAATCCAGAAGTCTGGAGAAGTTTTTGAAAAAAGCTGCATAAAGAGACTGACTCTCTGCGGCAACTCTAGCTGGCTTGCCACAACCGTGACCCGGCCTGACTCGCAGGTGAAGAAAATCTCTGAAAAAGTGACTAAGTCCAAATGTAGAAAGTTGACCAGGACCTCCCTTTCAGAGTATCCGAAGAGGGCTCCAGGGACGTCGGATTAAGATTCAGGTTTGCCCCGATCGAAGGATTTTCATCTCGAAAAATCATTTAAGTCCAAACGTAGAAATCTTCAAAAGGGCTTCCGCGATGTCTATCCGAGGAAGGGCTCCAGGAGGTCAGATCAGACTGGCGACTTTGTCCTGCTGAAGAAAATCTTCAAGACAACGACTAAGTCCGAAAGTGAACTTTTGACCGAGGCCAGCTACTTGCTGTAGCCAAGCAGGGCTCCATCGTGGTCGGCCTTAAACTTTGACTTTGCCCCGGTCGAGGTGCAACCAGATTGGTGCTATTTGTTTCCATGCGCTAAAAAACACAAAGGGCCAGATGTATGAAACATTTTTGCACTAGCAAACGGTGCGAATCGCAAAAATCGGCCATTTGCGAGTGCAAAAACGTGGTCTGCGATGCATGAAGGGCATTCGCAGACCAAAAATAAGAAATTGCAATTATTGTGATTTTTTGCGTTGCGACCTGGTTTTGCGAGTCGCATTTTGCGATTCGGTATTTCCAGTAGGAAATTGCAAGGCGCAAATTGCGATTCGCAAAATCCAAGTCGCAAAGAGATGCATCAAAAAATCGCAAATTGCGATTTTTCGCAGAATGCCATTTTGCACATGCAAAATACCATGAACTGAAACCAGGTGGTAACCAGGTGCAACCTATATAATGAGGCCCAGAATGCCTCAGACTCTTTTCCACAATGGCTGCACTCTACGTCATGGCCAGGAGGATGAGGATCTTGGCAGGTTTGAGGAGAGGGAGGAGACAGGAGCGCATTTTCAGAGTGTGCATTACACTTTTTGACCTGACAGAGGAGAAAATATATGAGAGGTATAGGTTGAACTCAGCCATGATACTTGATCTGATAGCTGAGCTACAACCCATACTGCAGCGCACAACACTAAGGACTCACAGCATACCCACCCATGTGCAGGTATTATGCTCCCTACACCTACTCGCCTCAGGGAGCTATCAAGGGGTCATATCAGCAGCTGGAGGGGTCTCACAGAGTACCCTCTCCAGATTTTTTAATTCTTTCATCAACGCCATGCTGAGCAAACTACAACAGTACATCAGATTCCCCCACACCCCACAGGAAATACAGCAGACCAAAACAGAATGCACAGTTCCCCCACGTCCTAGGTGCCATAGATGGCACACATGTGGCAATCTGTCCACCATCAGCCACAGAGTATGTCTACCGAAACCGTAAATACCAACATTCCATGAATATTCAGGTGATATGCAATGCCTCCTATTACATAACTGATCTTGTGGCCAGGTACCCAGGGAGCACACATGATTCGTACATCTTTCGCCACAGTGGCATTCACACAAGACTGCTAGCTGGGGAGTTTGGTGAAGGATATCTACTAGGTAATGTCACTCTGTACACTGGTGCATAGATGGCAAATCCATGTCAGATGGCTCAGTTACTCATCACACCCTCTATCCCTTCCAGGAGACAGTGCGTACGCAGTGCGCACCTACATGATGACGCCCTACCAAAATCCTACAACACTAGCTGAACGGAGATACAATACAGCACACAGGGCAACCCGCAACGTGGTGGAGTGCACATTTGGACTGCTGAAGAGTCGCTTCCGGTGCCACCACAAAAGTGGAGGGGCACTACAGTACAGTCCAGAGACAACATGTAGAATAGTGGCTACTTGTGCAATCCTACACAATATAGCTACAACCAGGGGCATACCTGTAGAAATATGTGAATCTGAATCAGATGAGGATGACAATCCCATACTACCTCTACAGCCAGCAGACAGGACCAGTGCAGCAGAGGGAAGGCAAAGGCGTGCCAACATCACACACAACCATTTCAGAC
The DNA here is from genome assembly GCF_031143425.1 of Pleurodeles waltl. Taxonomy (NCBI): domain Eukaryota; kingdom Metazoa; phylum Chordata; class Amphibia; order Caudata; family Salamandridae; genus Pleurodeles; species Pleurodeles waltl. The sequence goes on from NC_090437.1 coordinate 839,094,213, forward strand.
GTGAGTATAAATGACACAAATCCTCTGACAACTGTGCCTGTAGTGAAAGAAATGTATTACCTTACGTCAGGTAATGTACGAGTGAGTAATAAATGAAAGAGGTGATGTGACAAACAAATAACCAGAGTTATGCACTATTTCTTCATAGTGGCAACAGCAGTCTAATGGCAGCAAGAGTACATTTTTTCTACCACGCACACCACTCAGGTGCCCAGTTACGTCACTGGCACCTCTATTGTCACCTTCAGTGGCAGTGCTGTGCCTGGCACTGCGCCGTCTGGTGTCTGCTGCTGGTACAGCAACACTGCTGAGGCTGGAACTGTCCTCAGTGTCCCCCAGTGCTAGCTCACTTGGAGTGGCTGATCATGGTCCCATGATGTTTTCAATCACATTTGTGATCTGAACAAGTCCATGGACAACGTCCCTGCTGCTATGTGCAGCCTCCACTTGCGCAGCCACTGCCCGAAGGGCAGTCAATGCAGTCGAATTTGCCATCCTGTTAGAGGACCAGCAGTAGCTGCCAAACATTGTACGGAATCTGCGCTCCTGTCTGCGCTGGCTCACCCTCTCATGGCGCAGCTCCTGGCACAGTTCACAGACAGCACTTGTAAGGTCCCTGGTGTCCTGTGAAGCCTGCATCTGTCCCTCACTCAGCTGTACAATATTGCTATTGAGTGAGTCAAGTTGGAGATGCAGGCCCATTATGTTGCGGTTGTGTTTGCGCAAGTCTCAGTCTAATGCAAGGATCCGCATGTTTTGCAGACACTGCTGCTGCAACATAGCAGCTTCAAGGCCCCCGAATAAGGAGGGACCCTCACCTGCCTCATGCTGTTGTGCCCGGGACTCCGTCGCAATCCTGCGTAGTGCTGGGGTTGGCTGACACCTGCCCTCCGGAATCTGGCTGCTCCTGTCTGGTGCTGATAGTGTGCTTGGCCCTTCCTGCTGCTCATCAGAGTCATTGCTGAGCTCTGGCAGTGGCAGTTCCCTGGGCCTGCGTCGGACAGTCGACATGTGGAGGGACCCACTGGTGTTGGAATCTGAGGGCAGAGGGGTGTCTGTCTCTCCTACACATGCAGATGGTGTGGCTGCTGGGCCTGGCCCACCTGCAACAACAATATGCAGCATGTCAGTTCTGTATGTTACATTATCTGTCAGACAATGCAATAAAGGTACAGGTACTGCTCTACACGGTGTTGTGTGTGTTGTGTTACTTTGGGTGTCACTAAACTTAATTACATTGTTGTGCTACTTTCAGTTCTAGGTTGTTGACTGACACTCCCATAATGCATTGTAGTGCTGCTTCTAAGATGTGGACTGGACTACTTCACACACTGTTTCACATTACATGCTAATTCCTAAGGGGCTTTTGTGCATATACATATACAATATTGCACCTACCTTGGCTGGTACTCGGTGTGCCGGAGGTGTCGATGTCTGTGACCCCAGTCACAGCTTCAGGGAGTAGTGTGGACTCCACTAGGTCATCCAATGGTGTTGATGGTGCCTCTGTTGGTGGACCGCCACCTGTACCCCTGGCCTCCGCAAGTCTCTTTGGCACCCTCTCCTTTGCACGGGACCGCAGGTCATACCACCTTTTTTTGATCTCTTCGATGGAGCGCTGTGCCACTCCAATGGCGCAGATTTTGGACTGTATGTCCAGCCATAGTCTCCTCTTTTCACTCTCAGGCACCTGGAGTGAGCTTTTTCCAAACAGGAGGTGATGGCTCCTCACCACCTCCTCAGTTAGTACCTCCAGCTCCTGTTCACTGAATTTCAGCTTGCGCTTCCTTTCAGCCTTCTCCTGTGCTTGGCCTGGGGTGTCCATCCTGGCTCAGGTGTTCTTGCTCCTTCTGAGTGCTGCTCTGTGTGGCTGGGCTGCTCTCTCTCAGGGTGCTGGTTTGGGTGTGGCACCTGAAACTGCCTGGGATGACTCATTTCCTGCTGGTGATGTCATCAGGCTCCTCCAGGTGTGCATTCTCGAACTTTCTCGCAATTTGCGATTTTTTACCGAATCGCAAAAAAAATCGCAATTTGCAATAATGCAAATTGTGATTCGGTAAATGGGCCTCGCAAACCACAAATTGCGATTTTTAAGAAATCGCTATTTCTGAATCTCAATTTTGTTACATGGCCAATTGCGACGCGGAAATAGCGATTTCTTCAAAATCGCTATTTGCGATTCGCAAGCTCCATTTTTCATACATATGGCCCAAATTATTTAAAAATTCATATCTTCAGATCCCTACATCCGATTTGATTCATTTTGGTGTCATTTTAAAGCTAAAAATATGTGCTTTTTTCATAAATTGTTATTGGATTTTTAAACTAACTGTTTCCTGTGTTTTATTTAATTACTGTTTTGTGATACTTGAATGCTTTACGCTTTGTCTCCTAAGTTAAGCCTTGTCGCTCCTTGCCAATCTACCAAGGATTGAGCTGGGGTTAATTTATTGAGTCCTAACTGAACCTAGTGGGAGTTAGTGGCCTGTTGGTAAGTGTAGATACTTACCTGCCCTTGCAAATAATCCATTTTCCAGCAGGTTCGATTACTAGTTTAGGTGTTGAATAACACACCTGAGAAATGACGATACCACGGGGTATGTTTTTTATGGGATTCGATACATTGCTACAGTAATTACCATATGTTTTTTGTTCTTAAATATAGGCATGTTTTACCTGCTGAAATGTAACAAACGTTGAGTTGTTAAACACATTTGATAATTATCGAATGCCTTAGATACCTTCAAACTTGTAATTCTGCCTCATGCATAAACAGGGGTGTACCTATGGGTCGGAATATAAAGAGCAACTGATAATCAGGGCCGTAGGGTCCTATTCACAAAAGCATTTTAAAGTATGTAAAATAGTCTTTAAGGGACTCTTACATGCCTTTGTGAATTGACCCTAAAACATACAAAATGCGAAAACAATTGTAATATTCACCGAGTTTTTATGTACAAGTAGTACAAATAGAATGGCCTGTGCAAGCTTTGCACTACACTTTCACTAACAGAGTGTTGGCTATTTCGGGGCCGATTCACAATGGCACATAGAGAAGTAGTACTACTTCTGTAGTACTACCTCCTGTAGTCACACATATTTTTCTGAATCGGCCCCAAAATATTCACATAAGTACTATTTCCTGAATAAGATTGTCAGGCTCCAGGATGCTTGGAGTGTTCAGGGCTGAAAAAGTTTCTACACACCCGTTTCTGTGCACTTAACAAATAATAACTGTTCACTGATGAGCTGCACTGTCAAGGACCTAAAGCAGTATAGTCACAAGTTCAAAGCTACCCATAGGATTTCAGCAGTGTTCAGTATTTAAATAAATCAAATCCTTTTTTGCTTCTCCAAGAGCTTCAATCAATCGTTCCGGAAAACTAGTTATAAAATATTCAAATTGCAATAATCGACTTAGAGTTGTCGCTGCTTATGTTTTCCTTATGAATTTTACACTACTGAACAAGTGAGCTAGTTTGTGGCCATCTTGCTCTTACAATGTCATAAATGTCACAATATCTTCAGTTCATTATCTAAGCACCTCTTTGCAAATACAAGTGCTAAGATCTAATACATCTATGCTCTACCTCAGCCCAGATGTGTTCTATTGGTTTCTAACTGGACCCTTTGCAGAAGCTCTTCACAATTTGGGGTTTTTGGTCCTGGCTGTCTTATTTTGTCGTGTGAACAGGCACTCTTATTTAGGAAAAACTGCATTGAAAATCATGTAAGAATCCTGGAAGCCATAGTTTAGAGCAAATTGAAGGCCACCTTGCAGAATGTGATGAGGGCCCCTGGCTCTCATATGTCTTCCAGATTCATTGGCCTTTGGCTGAAGAGGGGTCCCCTGAAGAGTCGGGGTCCTGCTGCGCCGCATACACAAAGCTCTAAAAAACCCTTAAGTGTCTTCCTGACACGTTTCTTGCCGTTTCGGATGCATTTCATAGGCCAAGAAGCAAAAGTGCAGTTCTTGCTTGAATAAAAGCGCATGCTAGACAAATATGCTCATAAGATTTGGGAAACCATATACCTTGTTTTGCCTATTTAAACCGTGTGGTATTTCTACATTTTGCTGCAGTATTTTATCCTTGCTGTTGAAAGCTCCAGCTACCAAGTATGCTGGTAGGATAATTTATTTACTGTTTTTCCATGGGTGCATCTTCTTCGTACACTGTACTCCTTTCTACACATATACGCTGTGCTCAATAGACTTCGCATCCAACAATAATGTCTATATGTCTAACTGTACTATAAATCCACTTACTGTGTGAACACATCCTTAGGACAATCACGGAAATTATAATTTTCTAAAATCCTCACAATTGCTTATGTTTTGAGATAAAACAAATGTCAACTGTGCCTACTCCCTGTTTGTTTTACTACGTACACTACAAATATTTTTGAAAGCGTTAACAATAGAGACGTTGAATACCAGTTAATGGAATCGTGTTTATTTTTGTAGAAAACATAGGTGCCCACTTAGTGAAATCACTCCAATTTAGAAAAATAGAGAAAAAAGTATTAAATACGACACCAAAACGAATTAAATCCAGTCAGTAGAAGCAGAGTTTCTAATTTTTTAGTGAAATCTAGCGCCTAAACAAAGCACCAACTTGATACATCTGTTTGGGGGAAACAGGGGCAAGGTGAAAAATTAAGGGCGACCGCAATGGAGCCGAGGTCAGATACACAAGGTGGTTTTGCCAGATTGGTCTCTGTCTTTGTGTACTCGGACTTGGAAGATATTTTGAGGAAAAGACCTAGAGAAGGTAGAGTTCTGCAGGGCAAGATAGCAGGTTGTATCCGTGGATGTGTTGTTGTGGTTGAGAAGCCACTGGACAAGGTATGCGGGAAGCAGATGACAATGATGCAGAAAAACTTTGAGTGGGAGAAGCTAGATTTCAAGGCCAAGGAGGTCACAATTGTCATTGGGGAGCCTGTTGTCATCAAGCCCAGTGATTCTTTTAAACTTTTTGACTAAGGCAACTTTTTGAAAGTTAAAAACTTCGAGCATTATGAAGCTGCAAGCCATTCAGACTACTCATTGGTAAGAGTAATTGTTCATCTATTGTTTTTTAATGTAGATGTGAAATAAAATTGTTAACAGCCAAATATTTGATCAATAAAGTGTTCTATTTAGAGACAGTGGATGTCATAAAATGAAAGAGATAACCTATTGCATACCATTGGAGGCCTTATGAAATATTCTCTCAGCCAATGCACGGCACCGAGCAAGGTTGATTCACTGTATTGTGTGAAAGAGGGAGTGCAAAACTGCTCTATAGGTACAAAATATGAGGCGTTTCTATTTTCTAATTACAGGACTGATTGTTTTTGTGCAGGAAAGGACAGCTTCCTGCATAAAAATAATCCTCATAAACTTAATTCTTTTTATATGTGTGGTGCAAAATACAGTACATTTTGACAGAGGAAATGACGAGCCAAAATACATATGTCTGAATTTGTTATGGCTAGCTCTGTGAGTCACACTATTTTGATGCATGTCCAGGTTAACTAGCTGTGCTAAATCAGCGATGCACAATAAAACAAGGGTGTATGCTTGGGAACAGCCATGACCCACATTTTGAATGCCGCCCACTCTGAAATGTTGTGTAACTCAGAGCAAGCAGCTTCTCTGCCTTACATCCGTGCACAAAGTCATGCAAGGCCAAGCAAGATAGGCCTTACATTGTGTTATATTTATCACTGAATCCTTGATGCAAGGGGAATACAAAGTCTTCATAAGCCGAGCCCTCTGTGTAAAGTATATGCTAACTAGCCAGAAAAAAATACTGTGCAACATTACAAAATTGAATGGAGTTATTAAATGTGTGTCCATCCCCAGTGCAATGAGACACCAAAACAAACACCAGCCATGAATTTAACCCCTTAGCTGCTGAGCATCACCCCCCCCTCCCCCGACTCTCCCCCCCCCAGTGCTGAGCCCTTTTTCAGCTATTTGGGGTAGTTTGCGCTTAGGTCTTCATAACTTTTTGTCCACATGAGATATCCACGCCAAATTTGCATTGATGTTTTCCAAAGTCCTAAGGATTCTAAAGGTACCCTGAGTTTGCGGGTTCCCCTGGAGGAGACAAGAAAGTAGCTAAAATACAGCTAAAATTTAGTTTTTTTCCGAAATTTTTAAAAAAGGGCTGCAGAAGAAAGCATTTGGTTTTTCCCTGAAAATGGCATCAACAAAGGGTTTACAGTACTAAAATCACCATCTTCCCAGCTTTCAGGAACAGGCAGACTTGAATCAGAAAATCACATGTTTTGACACAATTTTGGCATTTTACTGGGACATAGCCCATTTTACTATTTTGTGTGCTTTCAGCCTCCTTCCAGTTAGTGACAGAAATGGGTGTACAACCAATGCTGGATCCTGGACAGCTAAACATTTCTGAAAAGTAGACAAAATTCTGAAATCAGCAAGGGGTCATTTGTGTAGATGCTTCAAGGTTTTTCTACAGAAAGTAACAGCTAAAATAAAGAAATATTGAAATTGAGGTGAAAAAAGAGTAATTTCTGTCCATGTTTTCTTCTATAACTTTTTCCATCTATAGCAGATTTTTTAAAGCAATATATCGTTACATCTGCTGGACTTGTGTGGTTGTAGGGATGTATAGGGCTTGTAGGTTCATCAAAAATCCTAGGTAACAAGAGCCAATAAATGAGCTGCACCTTGCAATGGGCTTTCAGATATACAGCAATTCATTTGGTGGAAAATAAATAGCCGAAAATAGGTATCAAGGAAACCTTTATATTTCCAAAATGAGCACAAGATAAGGTGTTGAGAAGCAGTTGTGATTAGCACATCTCTGAATTCCGGTGACAGGGCATTTCTCAAGTAGACTTCTTTTTTACACATTGTCTTACATTTGGAAGGAAAAAATGTAGAGAAAGACAGGGTAAATAACACTTGTTCTTCTATTCTGTGTTCCCCCAAGTCTCCCGATAAAAATGTAACCTCAATTGTGTGGGTAGGCCAACATCACGCGACAGGAAACGCAACATGGACACATCCCATTTTTACATTAAAATCTGACGTATTTTTGGAAAGTGCCTAGATGTGGATTTTGGCCTCTAGCTCAGCTGGCACCTAGGGAAACCTACCAAACCTGTACATTTTTGAAAACTATACACCTAGGGAAATCTAGAATGAGGTGACTTGTAAGGCTATCACCAGGTTCTGTTACCCAGAATCCTTTGCAAACCTAAACATTTGGCAAAAAAAACTCCTTTCTTTCCGATTTCGGTGCTGCAAAGTTCTGGAATCTGAGAGGAGCCACAAACTTTCCACCCAGCATTCCCCAAAGTCTCTCAATAAAAATGGTACCTCACTTTGTGTGGGTAGGCCTAGTGCCTGAGACAGGAAATGCTCCAAAACACAACGTGGACACATCACAATTTCCCAAAGAACACTGACCTCTTTTTTGTAAAGTGCCTAGCTGTGGATTTTGGCCTCTAGCTCAGCCGGCACCTAGGGAAACCTAGCAAACCTATATATTTTTGGAAACTAGACCCTTAGGGGAATTCAGAATGGGATGAATGAGGGGCTCTCAGCAGGTTAGGTTACCCAGAGTCCTTTGCAAACCTAAACATTTAGCAAAAAAAACACATTTCCCTTAGATTTTGGGGCTGCAAAAGTTCTGGAATCTGAGAGGAGCCACAAACTTTCAGCCACCCAGAATGCCCCCAAGTCTACTGATAAAAATGGTACCTCACTTCTGTGGCGAGGCCTACTGCCAGCGACAGGTAATGCCCCAGAACACAATGTGGACACATCACATTTTCCCAAAGAAAACTGACGTGTTTTTTGCAGTGCCTAGCTGTGGTCTTTGGCCTCTAGCTCAGACGGCACCTAGGAAAACCTAGCAAAACCATACATTTTTTAAAACTAGACGTATAGGGAAATTCAGAACGGGGTGACTTGTGGAGCTCTCACCAGGTTCTCTTACCCAGAATCCTTTGCAAACCTCCCAATTTGGCAAAAAACACTTTTTCCTCACATTTCGGTGATGGAAAGTCCTGGGATCTGAGAGTCTGAGAGGAGCCACAAATGTCCTTCCACCCAGCATTTCCCCAAGTCTCCTGATAAAAATGGTACCTCACTTGTGTTGTTAGGCCTAGTGCCTGCGACAGGAAACGCCCCAAAATGCAACATGGACACATCAAATTTTTACATTGAAAACTGACGTGTTTTATGGAAAGTGTCTAGCTGTAGATATTGGACTCTAGCTCAGCCTGTACCTTGGAAAACCTACCAAAAATGTACATTTTTTAAAACTAGACATCCAGGGGAACCCAGGATAGGGTAACTTGTGGCTCTCTCACCAGGTTCTGTTACCCAGAATTCTTAGCAAACCTCAACATTTGGCAAAACAAACACTTTTTCCTCACACTTCGGGGATAGAAAGCTCTGGAATCTGAGCGGAGCCACACATTTCCTTCCACCCAGCATTCCCCCAAGTCTACTGATAAAAATGGTAACTCACTTGTGTAGGCAGGCCTCATGCCAGTGTCAGGAATGGATCACACAACAGTCAATGTTAGTCGTTACATGAGAGCAACTGTATTCCTGTAGTTTGTGTGGCAAAAATGCAAGAGAAAATAGAGATTTATTCAACATTTCACCTTTGCATGGTTTTCTGAGTAAGAACACGTTGGGGAATCCACACAACTAACACATCAGTAGACTCTCCTGGGTGTCTTGTTTCTGGAAATGTCTGGGTGTGGTAGGTTTCCCTATATGGCCACTGAGATTGGGATCAAAAACGCAGGTGCCTGCCTCACAAAACCAGGTTGTTTTGAGATATATAATTTTGATGTCTCCACAATATGATTTGGGGGTGGAATTTGGGGCTGAACTAAATTGGGGAGCTCCAAAGAGAGCACTCTGTCTGTGCTTGCCGCCACATGCACCTGCTCTCTGGGTTGGGCTAACCCGCTACTGTCCCACTGCACAGACTGTGCTTTTGAAGGGAGAGCAAGACTATCCTCATCACCTCCCTCATAATCACTGAAAGAGGAGTTATTGAATGGGACTCCTCCGACTGAAAAATCACTCTGAGAGTTTGAGCCATTGTCCTATCCCTCAGATGCTCTCTCAGTATCTGCTGTCTCAGTCTCTGATCCTACGTCAGATTGTCCTCTATAACCCGAGTTAGGGCTTGAGCAGCTGTCATCCAACGAGACGCCATCTGTGCTACAGGCTAAAATCTCACTCTAAAACAGTAGCTTATGTAGACAGTCACAAAATTGCTGGTGGGTGTGTGTGTGATGCGTGAAGCAGTAAAGGTCAGTCACCTTACCTTTGCTTCTTCCCTCAATCAGCACGTTCTCTCAAGATACTCAAAAAACAAAAAAGATACACTACTACTTCACCTTGTCACATACCAATCTTCAGAGTCTTTAGCGCCTCTGGCGCCCAGTCCAACAATCATTATTGGTGCTCCCACTCCCATGACCTCCTCCTCAGATTCCCTCACTACCACCCAGCAAAAGTGCCCTTTATCTCACCATAGCCCCCCTCACACATACATTTCATTTGTATTATCGGGCAGGTAATGGCAGGCTTTACTAATCCACTCAGCAATTTACATAAAATATAGATTTGATCTTTGCAGTAGCTATATAAACCTTCTGCACTACTTTATGGCACCAAAACTGCCACTAGACAAAAGTCAGATCCATTTGTAGCAGAAACATAATCACAAGAGTTACTTGACTTTTTTATTGCTTCCTAAAAGCTACAGTTGAAACGCATCAGTTGATTTATGTGCATTGCTTTGAAGACGGAAGCTGAAACTGCAAGAGAACTGGTGGCAAATATATATATATATATATATACATATATATATATATATGTAAAGAGATTACTTTTATATGTGGGTGTGGTTTTCGTAGTGGGGCGATAGCAGCCCCAAGGAAAACCACACACGCATTGACAAAAGTGATATCTCTCTCTCTCTCTCTCTATATATATATATATATATATATATATACATGCATATATATATATTTGTATATATTAACCACTGGGGGGGCACGATCGCCATGTCTCCTGATGGGGAATTACATTTAAAAAAATGACACACCTGAGGATTATTCAACCCACGATGCCCACACTCAAAAGGTTAACAGTTGTGTACAATGTTACCACTATCATTCATGAGCATACATGTATAGTTTGTAAACTACTCCTAAAATGAGTTTCTATCTATTTCATCAGGTTATCAAGGCTATGGGCTGCACACGTGGCTAATGACTCAATTTACCCAATGTTGGACTTGACCCTTTCTGCAGGGTCATCCCCAAACGTTTTCCCTCCTTCCTCTGATTTTTCTGACCTCTTGCTGTTGGCTCTAGAACTCGGTGTACTTTATCACTGCTGACCTGTGCTAAAGTGCAGGTGCTCTCCCTTCTAAAGTTTGCATGATTGGCTTACTGCTAATTTAGCCCCTCCTCCCACCCTTGCATCGTTTTAGCACAGGGGGGATAAATATGAGGCTATGGGATAGCATTATTTTTTAGATGGGAACACCTACCTTGCATCTCATTGACACAAGGTAGGTGCACGCATCCAAAAAGTGGTGAAAACTCCTATATTTTGTCATTAGACATGTCTAATGTCAAACTATAAATGTAGAGTTAGGTTTGCACTGAATTTAAGTTTAACAAAATGATGCAAATCCAGAGCAAATAGAGTATAAATATGCCCGTTAGTTTACTTGTAAGTCCCTTGTACAGTGGTATCCCTATACCGAGGGCCTGTAAAATAAATGCTACTAATGGGCCTACAGTGCTGCTTGCACCACCTAGTCTTGTCTCCACCCGGCTTGTCTCAGGCCTGCATGTGTAGTTTACTGCCACAGGAACCTGCCATCTAATTTAGTTGCCAGGCCCAGAGCTCCCCTTTTACTACATGTAAGTCACCCCTAAGGTAGGCCCTAGCTAGCCCTATGGGAAAGGTGCTACGTATGTAGAAGGCAGGAGATGTGCCTGGTTGTGGGGCCTGTCCTGGTAGTGACAAACATCCTATTTGGTTTCTCACTGCTGTGAGTGCTGCCTTTCTCACAGGATTGCATTGGAAATGCCCTGCCTTGTGACTAGGTGGTATTGTCTGATTTATGAGGGGTTGCATAGGCATGTTTTGGTATGGTTGTCATGTAGTTAGAAATGCTGCTCACTGGTGTAGGTGGATTTTTAATTGCCATTATAGAAATGCCACTTCTAGAATGTGCATACAGAACAAATGAGAGACTGAATGCAGAACAATGTCAAATATTCACCCCCAGTACAGAGATCTGGGCCTAAATCCATCGTTTTTTTGCTACTCATGCCATTCCAGTTTCGACCCAGCCAAATGCAAATCAGTCTTGACACTGTTCTCCATGGGAACAGTCCAGCCCAAACTTCCAAGTCAGATCCTCCCTGAACTGTAAGCAAGCATCCTGGGACCAGATTCAGAGTATCACCCTTCATCAGCCAGGCTAGATTGACTCCAGTGGTATGGGGAGCAAGGGACCCATGTCTGGGCATACTCTTCCCACTTAGGGCGACAAATGCAAAAAGAACAAGTGATCAACAAAATGCTGAAAAATGTCAAACATTCACCCCCAGTACAGACATCTGGGCCTAAATACATTGACGAGTGGAGAAGAGGCCAAATCGGAGGCTTCCCGCTCCACCGAGCCCCAGTAAAAGAGACCCCTTTAATTTGGCTCGCGAACGGCTGGAAAACCTCAACAGAGGTCCCCATTATTGCCGGGCCACAGTGACACTTTGGCGGCTCGCAGTCAGTGTGGCGACCTCACTGGTGGGCCACCTCCCCGCTAGGCACAGCAAGGGTTACCCCCGCAGCACAGGAGCTCCAGTGTTGGAGTCGGGATGTCCCTGTGTTGTCTGAAGGGCTGCAGGTTGGTGGCACCCCTCAGACTATTGCCAGAAAATGTATATATACAGCTCTGCTGTTGTGCTAAGGATACTCATGGAATTGGGTATTTTTATAACAATGGTCACATGTCCTCTGATGACTTGCTTCTGATATGTTTCTTTTTGTTCATGACTTGCCACATGTTTCCAGATGTTGCTCTTATGGACATTTATGATGATTTCATGACATATGCATTGTTTTAGTATTGTTCTCATGACTTCTGCTTACGTTGCAGAATAATCAGTAACCTATGTGTTTTATGTGACTACTGCTGGTTTTCACATAGTGATGGTACTGTGAAATGTTCTGACAACTGCTTGGGTAGCTGGATATTACTCACATGTTGTGTTGTGTGTGCTCTAATGATGTTGTGTACAATACAGTTTATTTTTATATAACTTGGTGTTGTGTTTCCTGGGTGTTGTGGGGATAATGCACCACATGTGTTGTGTGTGTTATGCGCACACTTTGCACATTGCCTTTGGGATAGGCCTGATTGCTCTTGCCAAGCTACCTAGGGGGTGAGCAGGGGTTATCTTGGGTGTGTTACTCCCTTGCCCTGCCTAGAGTGGGTGGGTTCTGTCTGGCTTAGGTGCATACGCCTAGCCATCCAGAAAACCAATTTCTAACACCCATGCACAGACTACACCTCATGCAAATTTAGTGCAGCATTGATCAAATCACGAAATGTTGTTGAAAGGACATTTGGAGTATTCAAATCATTTTTTCTTTGCTTGGATCCATCTGGTGGGTAATGCCTCTACTCATGGGGTGCAAAATGATGCTTGTTTGTGCCATCCTGCATTGTATATGTTTATGAACATATGTGTAATAGGAGTTACCATGTCCAGTAGCAAGTGAGGAGGAACAAGAGGTGAACTATGATTGGATTGTCGACTCAGTGGAAGGCCCCAAATGCCAAAGTGTGGTGTAATTTTTTTGTTCATAATATTTTTTCAGGCTGGAATATGTGTATGTAGATCTACACATGTCCTGTAAAAAAATGTATAGTTAAAAAAAAATAGCAAAGTACTGTTGCGTTTTGTTAACTCAAATAAAGAAATGTGCACATGTTGGTGATCAACTATTAGAGCTATACATATGTTACTGCAATCACACATCTGTATAAGTAATGTTTGGGTTGCAGTACATTGCACTGTTACTAATCAGCAGGTCAGGCCAACATATATGTGCAATGAGTGGATTTGTCATGGTTGATAAGTCATGTAAGATGCATTAGTGTAGTTGTAGATAACTGTAATCACATATTCAAATCCTAGCGGATTAGTATTGCAGATGTTGTCTGAAAGTGTAAAGCTCAACAATGGCATTTTATGTGAAACTACCAAGACTTCATGTTTCATTTGGATTGTCTATAACACAAAGAAAACTGAGGTGTTTTATGCAAAAGAGTGGTGGGCGGTGAAGCATGGCAGCCAGCTAGTTTGCTGGTTGGGAGCTCTCACCAGGTTCTTGCATACGCTGCAGACAGAGAATGTGTGGGAGTAAAATTACATTTGCCACATGTGGCTCCGGCACAGTAATATTAGAGAAAGTAATTTTTGGAGCCGACTTTGGAAGTGACCTCCAGAAGGATCTAGCATGAGACCATGGTGGTTTAGCTATCTGGAAGGAGGCAGCTGGGAGCAGAAAGGAATGGCAGGCATCAACTTAAATCTTGCTCTGAGGTGGCACAGGTACTGTGAGCATCTGCTGGTGGATGTCTACAATATCAGCACAGGAGGTTTTGTCTATGAGCAAAATGATATGAGGCAGCTATCATATGTCATCAACTACAATTAGGGCATATGCAGGAGGCAGACGTGAAAGAGCCCTGCTGCCATCCTCAATGGAAACAGGAAAAGACAAAGCTATAAGGTTAGTACAGTTCACATTAGGTAAGTGTGGGGCAATAGCCGAAAAGGAAGATATTCCTTAAGGAGTGTCTGGGAAAGTGAGCTGCAAGCAGTGAGGGACAGTGTCAAGTTGGGAGGAGGAGACTCTGGTATTACTCCAGTTCAATGCTTTTAGAAATAGAGTCTTTGGTTGGCAGTCAGGTTACCCTCTGTCCAAGCAAGGATCCTCACTCTAGTCAGGGTAAAAGAGAATCACCCTCAGCTAACTCCTGCTTACCCTCTTAGTAGCTTGGCACGAGCAGTAGGCTTAACTTCAGAGTGCTAGGTGTAAAGTATTTGTACCAACACACACAGTAACTTAATTAAAACACTACAAAATGACACAACACAGGTTTAGAAAAATAGAAAATATTTATCTAAACAAAACAACACCAAAAGGACCAAAATCACTATAAATGCAAAAAAGAGTCTTCATGTAATTTTAAATACAACGCCAATGCTGTTAGCGTGAAAGTGTACCTTGGGTGTGTCAAAAATAACCCTGCATGGGTGATTATGCGTCAAAAAGGGCTTGAGATGCGTCGATTTCACTCACGAGCGACACCTTGAGTCATTTCTCCTTTAGTCAGGGCGCCGTGCGGCATTTCTTCTCTCCGCAGGAGAGCGATGCATCGATCCTGTCAAGACTCTCGGTCCGGGCAGGCTTTGCATCGTTTTTACATGCCCAGCATTTCTTGCATTAGAAATTCAGCCGCACGATGGTCTGAAAACCACGCAGCGCGGGTTGCGATCTAACCACCCTCTTTCAACGATTCTACGCGTCGTTTCTCCAGTCGTGGGCGCCAATCTTCCGGTCGCATTGCAGGCGAGTGGCGACTTTCAGCCGCAGATCGGAGTTGATCTTTTCCTGGCATGGCAGTTTGTGCGTGGATTTCTCACTCTTGGGCTGCCAGCTTCTCTTCTCAGGGCCCCAGGAACTGGATGGGTACCACTTGGCTGAGTAAGAGTCTCTTCAGAGGCTCCTGGTGCTGGCAGAGAAGTCTTTGCTGTCCCTGAGACTTGAAACAACAGGAGAAAAGCTCTAAATCAAGCCCTTGGAGAGTTCTTCACAAGAAGGAAGGCAACACAAAGTCCAGTCTTTGTCCTCTAGCACAGTCAGAAACAGCAACTGCAGGATAGCTCCACTAAGCACAGTGACAGGCAGGACAGCTCTTCTTCCTCAGCTCTTCAGCTCTTCTCCAGGCAGAGGTTCCTCTTGGTTTCCAGAAGTGTTCTAAAGTCCGTGGTTTTTGGTGCCCATCTTATACCCATTTTGCCCTTTGAAGTAGGCTTACTTCAAAGGAAAGTCTCTCTTGATTGTGAAATCCTGCTTTGCCCAGGCTAGGCCACAGACACACACCACGGGGTTTGGAGACTGCATTGTGTGGGGGCAGGCATAGCCCTTTCAGGTGTGAGTGACCACTCCGCCCCTACCTCCTAGCACAGATGGCTCATCCGAAAATGCAGACTACACCCCAGCTCCCTTTGTACCATTGTCTAGTGATAGGTGCAACCAGCCCAACTGTCAAACTGACCCAGACAGGGAGTCCACAAACAGGCAGAGTCACAGAAATGGTTTAAGCAAGAAAATGCTCACTTTCTAAAAGTGGCATTTTCAAACACAAAATCTTAAAATCAACTTTACTAAAAGATGTATTTTTAAATTGTGAGCTCAGAGACCCCAAACTCCACATATCTATCCACTCCCAAAGGGAATCTACACTTTAACCATATTTAAATGTTGCCCCCATGTTAACCTATGAGAGGGACAGACCTTGCGACAGTGAAAAAAGAATTTAGCAGTATTTCACTGTCAGGACATATAAAACATATTACTATCTGTCCTACCTTAACCATACACTGCACCATGCCCCTGGGGCAACCTAGGGCCTACCTAAGGGGTGCCTTACATGTAAGAAAAGGGGAGGTTTAGGTTTGGCAAGTGGGTACACTTACCAAGTCAAATTTACAGTTTAAAACTGCACACACAGACACTGCAGTGGCAGGTCTGAGACATGATTCGAGAGCTACTTAGGTGGGTGGCACAACCAGTGCTGCAGGCCCAATAGTAGCATTTGATTTACAGGCCCTCGGTACCTCTAGTACAATGTACTAGGGACTTACTAGTAAATCAAATATGAACCAATTACATACACATTTTATATAGGATCACTTGCATTTTAGCACTGGTTAGCAGTGGTAAAGTGCCCAGAGTAACAAAAACAGCAAAAAACAGAGTCCAGCACACATCAACAACCTGGAAAACAGAGGCAGAAAAGTTAGGGGAGACCACGCCAAGGATGAAAAGTCTAACACATGTGCTCTACCACAAGGTGGTAATAGGGCAAACAGAAGTGGCTGATATTTGGGGCAAATGAACAGTGGACTCCACTAAATAAACTCAGAATTACTCCATGACTTAGGTCATACTTCAGAGTTCAGTCTGTGAGAAGGGTTGAAAAGTGAGTAGGGGGCCCTAGCAAGATCAAGAGGAGTCATCAAGAGAAGAAGAAAAGTTAATAGGCAATTTAGCACAAGCACAGCAGTTATGGAGGCAGCAGAATTCTGCAGCCAGGAGAAAAGTGTGATGACATCTGTGGGTGAGACCCCAGTGGGGAGCAGATTTCAAGTGTTAGTGGAGAGAGATGCCACGTTGGCCCAAGAGGGGGTCATGGAGCATGTGATGGCTGCTGGTCTTACTAAAGTACAAAGCAACATGGAGATACTGATGAATACAATAATGGAGGAGATGAGATCAAAGTTTGACATCTCCAAGAACAATGTAAGGTACATTCAGAGTACCTGTGACTTGATAGAAGGGAAGATAGATGAATTAATGCAGGGACAAAAACCCTAGAGGATTTCAGGAGTAAAGTGGAAGTAAATTATAAATGCGTTGGTGGGTTAACGACAAGGGGCAGAGAGATCAGGGAGACATTGGAGAGTTTAGAAACTATTGCCAACATAACATCTTAAGGATCTTGAATATTCCTGAAGGGAGAGAAGGAAAGAATTTGAAAGACTTTGTGATGGATCTTATTAAGAAAGCTGTCCCTCTCCAAGTTTCTACCCTAGACCTCTCTTAGTTTACAGAGGGTACCTCAAGATTCTTTTAGAAGGAACCCAAATAGAAAGAACACAAGGTGAACTTTAAGACATTCTCGATTAAAGAGCAGATGCTGGTAGTTGCCCTTAAAGAGGGGAGCTTGAAGGTCAATTACTTATTCAGCATTAGGTCCAATCTTTCAAAGTTGGCTGAGGGCCAACAGTGGGAATTGGGGAAGTTCCTAAAATATTTAAGGGGTCTGACTGCCTCTGCATAAAACAAAAACTGTGAATCTCAAAGTAATGTGGAATAATACCATGGCAAATTTAGGGGAGACAGAGGGGGTGGAGAGTTTAGTTAAGGAGATAAAGTCCTAAAAAGTTTAGAAATTGCACCTGAGATCAAGCTCATACAGGTATTTGTTTGGTGCCCATTAAGATAATAGGAAGAGCTCCCTGTGGTTGGGGATGTGGTTGTGAATTGGTTTTGGGCCATAGTGTAGGAAGCATGAAGGAAACATTGAAATAAAATATCCTCAGAAGCATCAGATATTGTTCAAGGAGCAAGGGCAAGAGAGTATAGGGCGTTTGGAATATTGGGTGAGAAATCCATGTGTTAAGGAGTATAGAGAATAAGGAATTCTCCCTTGGGGTGTAGTTGGTGAGTGTGAATAGGCTGAGGACTAAGGGTAGGTAGATGAAGATCCCAGAGTATTTAAAAGAATCAGACCCTCTGATTATTACATTGCAAGAGACCCATCTTCTCATACAGGAGTGCCAGGATTTCCTTAAAAAACAAAGGTGAGTTAAGGAGTTAATTTTTATGGATCAGATAGAGTGCTCTAAGGGGGTAGCAATGGTAGCAATTATTAATAACTCCAATGCGCTGACAACTATAGGAGAATATGTGTTAGATAGAGGGGGCATGTGGAAGTAGTTAAGCTTCAGGTACACAGCTCAGGGTACATTCTTGAAAGTTTCTATTGGTCTAAATATAGATGATCCAGTCCCCGTAGAGGAGTTATATCATCAGTTATTGGAGCTCAGAATACTTATAATATTGATGGGAGCTTTTAATGTTTTACTATATAGCACTCTAGCTAAGGCCACTGTGAGGAAAACAGTGAGTTCAGCGAGGATGCAGGTACAGTTGTGGCTGATGATTGAAGATCTGGCCTCACCATAATGAGAAGTATGGGCACTTCTCAAGGACTGATATTTTTCTTAGTGGATTTGAGAGTTGCAAGACAGGTTAAGTGACCCATCGTCCAGAGCACCTACCCGACCATTTGACCATCATGTTAGAGATCTTGTTGATGCAGAGGTCTGCTCCCAAGATGGACTGTGAATAGAAAGTTATTATTGGACCAGGTGGTGGTAGAACATTTAAGAACAGAGACACAGTGACACTATGGTCTTTATAAGGGGCAGGAGCATGAATATTGCAGCTTTTAACAACAAAGAGTGTGGAAATAACATTTGTGTTCTGGAAGAGAGCATTCAGAATCTATAATGGGCAGCTCAAAACTGTGGGAGGCTAAAGATGAGTTAGAATGGACCCTGTAAGAGAAGTTACATAAAAGGTGGGTGGCTAGCTAATTAGCACACTTTGAATATAGAAAGGGTTGTAGCAAGATCATGACTTAGAAAACTAAAGTCAATCAGCAAAGAATATGATTTGAGATATAAAGGCCAACTCCTTGGGGAAGGCAGTGATTGAAAGTACAGATTTAGAAAATTCCTTTGTTACCTTCTTCCAGAACTTAAAGGTGACAGATACGATTATAGAAAAGTGGTTGCGAGCCCTCACTTAACCAACTCCAAGCAGAACAAAAGGTTTTTTTGAATCTGGAGATTCAGCTAGAAGAGGTTAAAGAAGTGTTGAGAGAGTAGGAGGGGTAAGGTGGCAGGCACAGATGATTCTCCCATAGAGCTGTATATGGTCTTGGAAGATAAGATTGTTCCAGTTTTAGCTAGGCTGCTGTAAGACTTTTAATCTGGTGGTAACCCTCTCCCGAACACTCCTAAAACCAAATAAGGATCCAAAGCAGTGTGAATGTCACAGGCCAATTTTATTGTTGAATTGCAACTGTGGGATTTTATGTGTATACTGACCAAAAGGCTTAACTAAGTAGTTGGGACCTTGGTTCACAAAGATGAGAAAGGCTTCACTAGTGGCTGTCAGTTATGAGTTGACTCACTGGCTTATTGGGGTAACTGATTTAGCACCAGCAGAGAAACAACTATTTACAGTATTCACATTTGATGCTGCAAAGGCGTTTTATAGAGATAGTTGGTCTTTTTTATATTATGCACTTCAGCATAATGATTTGGGTGAGAGATCCTGTAGGGCAGTCCAGTTGATATATAGGGAGCCAATGGCAAGACTAGCTATCAATGTTAGGGTCATAACTCTACTCAAAATTAGAAAGGCTTGCAGCAAGAATGCTGGCACTCTCCCCAACTATTTAAGGCATATATTGAGCTATATAGGCTGGAAGGTTGAGAGAAAATCCTGATCTCACACCATTTTCTTGTTGTGGATGAGAAGCAGTGGTTGTGTTATATGCAAATGGTTTGTTGATTTATACCTCCAGTTTGGAGACCTCTTTTCCCAATGTACAATGTATAATAACAGGTTTGGGGAGGCTTCGGGATTTCTTGTGAATGTTTTTAAGACAGAAATGTTGGCTTACAATACTCCCTGTTACACTTTTTTTTACTGAAGAATGAGCTATGATATCTGGAGATGCAGATAGTGCAAAACCATGACAAGGTAGAACAGATTAACTTTAGTAAGGTTAGGTCGAAGGCAAATGAGCTTCTAAGGGCTTGGATGAATTTCCCCACAGTGGTATTTGTCAGGTTGAATATGGTGAAGATGTAAATTCTTCCTAAGTTTATTTTCCTTTTAAGTTCCATCCCACTGAAAAGGGAATGGGTTATTAGCCTACATGGTAAGCTTAGTAATTTTGTCTGAGCCTCCAGATGGGTGAAATGGCCTGGAAGAAACTGCAAAGGAAACAAGAGATTAGGGGTAGCAGTGCTAGACTTTGAATTGTATTGTTAAGTGTTCCAGTGGAAACATTGAAGGATGTTGTTGATGATCCCCTTCAAATTGCAGATAGGTCTTTTATTATTAAACAATCAAAGTATTCCATCCGGTGGTTGATGTTAAAGCGTCGCACATCCGATATAGGTAAGTCTGAGTATCAGATACAGAGAAATGTAGTCATGTGGAGGGTGCCGGCCTGGTAGGTAAACCCAACCACCACGGGTTTCAGGGTGCACAGGGACACAGGTGGTACTGCAAGAGAGCCACCTATGTCCTGCGCTGTACTAGACAAAATGTAAAGGAAAAAGGCGACCAGGGCACTCCAAAATCATATTGGTGTGCAGTTTCCCGGAATCTGGGGAAACACTGCTCGATTTATACAGACTGTTTTCACTAAGGCCGCAGGCAGAGTGTTCTTCCCACTACGGACACACTCTACATTTCTACTTACTACTCGCGTATTACAATACTCGTCTCTGGATTATAAAGGGACTTTGTTACTATGACGGAGAACCCCTCGGTCTCCCTGAATTCTCACTTGGAACTCCAACGGAAACATTGTGATTCCCAATTACAATTTAGTTCATGAGCCTTGAAGAAGTCCATTGAGGACGAAACACGTGTTGGCTGTTACCGAATTTTCATGTATTGGTCACAACATATGGACACTATTATCACTGTATAAACAGGCTGTTACCGAATTTTTATGTATTGATCACAAGATATGGAAGGTATCATCATGGAGGTTTACCAATAAATCTCTCTGTTATTCTACTTATCTCGGTTCCATGATTTTGGAGTGCCCTGGTCGTCTTTTTCCTTTACACAGGTCTTTTATTATGTCTTTGTTAACAAATAGTCATCAGGGCATATCATATTTCTTATATAAGCCTGGTGATACTAAATTCTTTAAGAATGTGAAATTAAAAACTTTTCAAGCAGCAGCTAGGCTTTGGGTGCAAATTATGAAAGTGTCCCCTATACCATATTACAGTGAATTGTCCCCTATATGAGATTGGCCAGGGATGCCAGAATGCTTGAAGCATTACCCTTGACAAATGCAGGTATAGAGAAGTGGGGCAAGTTAATTCAAGAGGGTAGTCTATTGCATTGGTAAGTGATCTTGAGGGTGACGGAGGATAAGTTGTCTCCAATCAAGAATTATCAGCTGGCAGGTTCACACTCCAAGATAAGGAGACTATGACAACTCAGACTAGGAGCCCCTGCTACAAGAGGATGTTCACAAGAAGAACGAGGTCTGTCTGTACTATTGAAGGTTAACTCAGGTGGTGGATGGAGACTTCACATTGCCTGAGGAGCTTTGAAGGAAGGGCATGTCATCACTAGAGTTACTTAACCAATGGCAAATATATATGCACATTCTATATGTAACCATAAAATGAAACCTCTGAGGAAAGGTTATTTGGTTACCCTGCACAGACCATATTGAACACTGCTGAGGTTGTCAAAATTGGGGAATCACGTGTTGAGGAAGTGCCAGAAATGCATGCTTGAGAATTTGGATGCTGTCCATATGTATGTACATTGTCCCAGTGTTCAACTCTTCTGGTTGAGAGTGAGTAGTGCTGTATCTGAGATATTGAGTCAAGAAATCAAGATAAACCTATTGCTGTTTTTTATGGTATCACTGATTGGTGTGAATTGTCCTACCCGCAACCAAGGAAGCATCTTTTCCTGTTTTTCTATCTGGCGTTGCCTGCCAGGAGGGACATATTTAAAAAGTGCCTTTTTCTGGATCCCTCAGGCTCATTCAGTTTTGAAGGTTTGAAGAACTGTATGCAAGATGAGCAGATGGCAATGTAGACCCATGTGGATGAATGGTCTAAATAGAGGTTGCCTATGAGAGGGGTGCAATAGGAAAGGGGTACATTTATATGATTTTACCTTCAAACCAAATCACTTGGACAGTATTGTACAAGACAGGGACCCTGAAGAGTGTTCTTCACTAGTCGGCATGAGCTAGTCGGTGTGTCCTGTGTGGGGTATTAAGGTGCAATGTACACAATCTGGTAGCTTACTTCCTGAGGAGATGCTTTTTTTCAGAAAGAAAGGCAGCTGATGGTTTGTGGTGTATATGTTGAGTATCATTACCATGTCTTAACTCACCGCTTGCTGTTCACAGAATATGATAGGCATACAGAATCAAAGTACTCTTACCAAAAGGTTTTAACATGTAAAGAATGTAGCAGTAGGCATGGACTCATACGGGTATGTAATCATGTAATACATAGCATTTTTGAGCTCCTTACGTGTTTAAATTCTAAAGCTACATAAATGTTGATATGTAATAAACCATGCTGTGGCATTTTGTGCACCAATGCATGGTGTTTCTGTGAGTGGCATTGTGTTGTGTAGGCCTTCCTTTGTAGAATCATAGGTATATCCATTCTTCGCCACATCTATGTGTCCACATTCATAGAGTCAGTTGCCCTTACCTTTACATAATGTTAATAATAAAAAGCAGAACTGCTATGTGTCAGTATCTGAAAATATGTTTAACAGGAGTTAGTACAAAAGCACGTTCCTCGCTCAGTGTGTCATTCTGCTAGGTCACAACATCTGTACCTAATTATATGTCATAAGGGTATACAACACATTTGTACTCAACTTGTACAAAACGTACTGGCAAACAGAACTTACAAAATTTTTGTATGACTGAATGCGCCACATGTTGTTATGATCTGCACACACTACGTAGATCACAGTTGATGTTTAGTCTGGTGAGGTAGATAATGAACAATTGTCAGCCACCTACACTGTGGAGGAAAATGGATTTCACAGCATACCATCACCATCTTCACATGGGTTATGATATACATACCTATGGGTGTGAATCAAATGCAAATTATCTCACTTCAGTAAATTACTCTAAGGTGTTTTATTTGTTGCATCAGAAAGTGCATTAGTCACATGATTTCACTAAAAATAACGCTTGGGGAAGAATGTGTAGTGTATGACATTCATAACAGAGGTAAGTATCTCTCCTCATTCCACGTGAATGACAGTTGTGGTAGCAACAATGTCTACACTGTCAACATACACAATGCTAAAACTCAAGGTGGCTGGATTACTGATATGTCGCACAATACTGGGTAGCTACACAACTTGCTGCAATGTGTTGACATTGCTAGCAGGATGTTGAAATGTACATCAGATGTCATAGATTATACTTGAACAATATTCAAGATCAAATCGTTTACAAATATGTGTGATTGATGAAAACAATCCAGTAATATGACATAGGTTACATAGGGGGTGATTCTGACCGCGGCGGACAGCGGTCGCCGCCCGCCACGCGGTTCCCGCCGAAAGACCGCTCCGCGGTCAAAAGACCGCGGCGGTCATTCTGGCTTTCCCACTGGGCTGGCGGGCGACCGCCGAAAGTCCGCCCGCCAGCCCAGCGGGAAACACCCTTCCCACGAGGACGCCGGCTCAGAATTGAGCCGGCGGTGTGGGAAGGTGCGACGGGTGCAGTTGCACCCGTCGCGAATTTCAGTGTCTGCTAGGCAGACACTGAAATTCTTTTTGGGGCCCTCTTACGGGGGCCCCGCGGCACCCCCTACCGCCATCCTGTTCCCGGCGGGAGAACCGCCAGGAACTGGATGGCGGTAGGGGGTGTCAGAATCCCCATGGCGGCGGAGCACGCTCCGCCGCCATGGAGGATTCTCAAGGGCAGCGGAATGTCGGCGGGACACCGGCGACTTTCCGTTTCTGGCCGCGGCTGAACCGCCGCGGTCAGAATGCCCAGCGGTGCACCACCAGCCTGTTGGCGGTGCTACCGCCGACCTCCGCCATGGCGGTAATTACCGCCAGGGTCAGAATGACCCCCATAATGTCTATACATCACCTACCCAAGGTAAACGTCTGTTGACCCTGTGTTTAAATCCTCAATCTTCACATTTAACACAGACAAAACATACATTGTAACAGTTCCTGCTCCCTCCAGTTCTAGCTGCACAGAGAAGTCTGGTACAAGCGAAACTGTATCAAACCAGTAGAGCAGCTGTTGGTGGCCGGAGTGTTCCACCATGTTCACTAGCAGGAGGTGCTTGCGTATTGTGTCAGACAGAACTTGCTGCCACAGTTCATAGGCCTCAGTGAAAGAGCCACCCTCACAAAGTGTTTGAGGGCTGTTGTGCACTAGTAACTAGTGTTTGGGCAAAATATCAAGTTGAAAATATCAAAACACATAAATGTCTGAAAAATATATTGTGTTGCAGAGGTATTGTGGTATAGATTATAGTTGTCAAGAATATCAGTCATTTTTGTAAATAATATTGTTGTGAGATTATAATTGGTTTCAATATCTTTTTCAGTATTATAGTTGATAAATTATTAATTATTTTATTTAATGTATTAATATACATTTTAGTTGGTAGTATTGTTGGGATAATTGTTACTAGTTTTTCAAAACACAGTTTGTAATTGTAAGTGATTTTCCTTTTTTAATGTTACTAGTGATTTATAGTGTCGTAGTAGGTTGTTTGGGTTTGTAGGGGGTAGGTTTAGAAGTTACTTAACCAGGAATATGTTTACTTTATTGCTAATTTATGTTTTGTTAATTAATTTTTAATTGGTGAATAATTATGCACATATTTGAGTGTTATATCATATTTTGAATGTAAAATTGTAATTTGTAATTTAGTTTTATTATTAGTTATTGTAAATTATATTTTAGTGGCTTCTTTGGGGTTTGTAGGAACATAGATGGAAAGTCAATTCAATTATAAAAAATAAAATGTATTGTTAATTGTTTTTTATTTTGTTAATTTTCTTAATTGATTCTTAATTATGGAAATAGTTTAGTACTGAGCTACTTAAGTTTATAATAGTTGGAAGTTGCTGGGTTTTGTAAGGGAATATGATGAGTAGTTGAACTAAATTAAATGTACTTTTATTTAATGCTATTTGGCTGCCAACACTTCCCAGTTTGAAGTGTTGGCAGCCAATCAGAGGTGTGCATTTTCCTGCATGAGCTCGTCATTGATCACCTAGGCTAATTTGAATTGCCTTTTATCTCTCTAAAACTACTGAACGGATGTATACCAAATAAGCAAAAGCGTAATCTGCTTACTGAAAGCTGGCTTTCTTCCAAATTTGGTATAATTCCATCCAGCGGTTGGGGCTGTAGACGTGTCAAAAGGTCATGTGGAAATTAACATGGGAAATGCTCGGCCCCAGCTTGACAGATCTCCCCGAAACTCTCCATGCATAACAAGAATCATCAGGCACTTTTTTGTACAACTTTGTGAAGATTTGTCGAACAGTGCAGTGCCAAAGATACAGGCAAGTCAAAAATGCTTTTTCTATAGAAACATGGTCCTAACTATCTACCTAAGTGTTGGCAGCCATTTTGGGACTTGGATTAAATCAAATCCCAAACAAAAAGAGTAAAAATAAAAAAAATGGCGCAGTCTATAAATATCCTACCCCCTACCCCTCTACCCTGTGTCCTGGATTCCCCTTAGTGCCCCGCCAAGGCAAAGAAGCATTTTTTTTTGTTTTTGCTGTGAATTCACAGCAAAAGCGTTAAAAAAAAAGACAAAAACAAATGTGATCCCAGGGACATGCCTAACTAAATATATATATATATATATATATACAAATATATATTATAGACTTAAAAAAATCAAAGGTTACAGGGATGTTATAGTTAGGCTCACATTTAAAACATACAAAACCATAGAAATGCTCCTGTTATAGTTAAAGTTATTTCAAGTAACTATAACTTGTACTCTAAGAGAACTATAACTCCACTCCTACCATCCACAGTTTTTTAAGAATAATTCTGCAGCGAATGTTGGACTGATAGTATCAATTATGTTATAAAAGATTTCATGAGTGCTGAATTATTTTTGGTAATTAGCAATGCATGGTGAGCTCACAAGTTATAGTTACCTTAGGGCACAAATTATAGTTGCTTGAAATAACCTTACCTATAACAGGTGATTTTCTATGGTTTTGTACACTTACAATTGGAGCCTCTCTAACCTTTGTTTTTTTAAGTGAATTTCTCTGTTTTTTCATTCTATTTCCTAACTATAATGTTACAGTAACCTTTGATTTTTTTCCTTGTTTTTTTTTTTTTTTAAAGTACAGCAATTTTAATTACTACATAATAATCTAACCAGTTTCCCACAGGCCCTGGACTGAGGCCAGGCCCCGTGGCCAACTCTCTATAACCACCCAACTGCGAACCATGCACTACTTTTGGCTGTGTGTGGCAGGAGTTGGACACAGGGCCTGGCTGAGCCCAAACCCCTATAACCACCCGACTATGCCACGCACAGCCTTCGGCCATGCATGATGGGGGTTGGCTGCAGGACCAAGCCTGTGGCCACACCCTTCAGCCAATCCCCTATAACCACTGAACCCCATGCCACTTACAAGGTTCTGACAACTAGAACAAAAATGTAAAAAAGAGTGAGATCACCTTTATGTATATACCCCAAATATTTGAAGTTGAACAAATTTGAAGGTGAGAAATCACAACTAACACACCTAGACTGTAACCGTCAACCTTCTGTGTGGGGGTCTGAGACCTTAACAACTAGGCCACAGGAGATTCCTTACTATGTCATATCCAGACATCTCTATGACATTCAATCGAAAGATGGTGATGGGGAAAAGACATAAATGTTCCATAACAATGAATGTTTAACATTCAAAACACAAGTAAATAAACAGACACACTGCCATGAGACACCAGGATTTGAACCTTCAACCTACTGAGTGACAGTTCAAGAGCTTCTCCAGTAGGCAGGTGGTGACTCTGTTCTGCTGTGCTTCGAAAGGTAAGTATAATATTCAACCAAACATCTTGCTAGTGTAAATCTTTGAAGTCATCGTTTGGAGAGACCATTGCAATAACTATCAGAGAGAGAGAGAGAGCGAGAGAGAGAGGACTGCTCGGGGAGCCTGAAGGTCCCTGTGGTCCTAGCCTGCTCCCTGCGTTCTGCGGGAGCAGGCATAGAACCTACAAGTAGGGAGCTGCTTTGAATAGCAGCTTTCTGTTTGTGGGAGCAATGTTTTCATCTCTTTCCCTGCACAAATATCAGTGTGCAGGGAAAGAGATGAAAACTCCACTTCACTGTTTTACAGCTCCTGCTCACTGAAAGCTGAGTTATGTTTGCTTTTGCTTGGTGGAAGCTGTCAGCTCCTGCCAAGCAAAAGCAGTTACCTCCAGAGGGTGGGCACCTCTGGAGGTAGCGGGAGCCAGCCCTAGAGTGTGGCGGTCCCCAGAGCCATATTTGTCCTCCCTCCTTCATTCAATTTTGCCCCAGGCTGGTGGTAGCACCTACAACTGGGGGTCTGTGACAGACCTGCTCCTTTAAGTTATTTGAGCCACAGGGAGGTGCTGATCTCTAGGGTATGGGGTGGTCATGCAGTTCTCCCTCCTATTATAAAACTATTGCCCTGGGGAGGTAGTGGTCCCTGGGGCTTTGACAAGCCTGTGCTCCCCTCCTATATTTAATGAATTCCCCTGAAACCTGGCCCACCCAGGGGCTAAATTAAAAGCAAGCACGGGAGGCCATGTGTGCTTTTCATTTTAATACAAAGCAAAATTTGTCACTATTTGCAAATTTTGCACTGAATTAAAAAAAGTTTTTTTTTGCCTTGGGGTAGTACTAGGGGTACCCTTGCACCAAGGCTAAGGGGTTAGGGTAAACACATTCTGCTGCTTTTTTTTGCTTTTTTTTAGACTCAGCTGAAGCTGAATCTCAAAATGTCTGCCAACACTTTCTCGTTGAAGTGCTGGCAGGCAATCATATCTCTGCATGAGATTGGGAGAATTTGCGAAGCCTTTGCACCTCTACATAAACCAATTTGATTTTCCCTTAATTCCTCCTAAACTACTGAATGGATTTAGAAATCGGCGACAGTGGTTGAATTAACCCATAGTAATGAAAATTACTATATGTTAAAAAAAATCATAGCAATTCACTGAAAGCAAACAAAGGTTACAGGGACATTATAGTTAGAAAATAGAATTATAAAAAAGCATAGAAATTCATGACATCTTTGATAACATTGTTGATAATATCAATGCCATATTTGCAGTAAAAAAAGTATGAAAAAAATGTGCCAATCAGCCCCCTAGGGGGCGTGAAACCCATTAGAAGCCAGGGATAAATATTATTGATTACGAGGAGCGACCCCTTGAGCAAGGGTCGATCTCCTAGGAGGGCATTTTATTATGTATTTTGACTCTCCCAGAGGGCAGATCAACAACTTTTATGCCGATCTGCTATCTGGGGGGGGTGGTTAGAAGGCCACTAGACACCAGGCCACTGTTGTATGCTGGGGAGTGGCTCCTTGGGCAAGGGCTGCTCCCATTTAGTGGGGAAATGATTTGGCCAATTTCTGCCCCCACCCATATTTTTTTCAGACACATCTGACCCCCGTGGGGAGGGCACAAGGCCACTAGACACCAGGGACTTCAATTTTGTATGTTGGGGAGTGGCCCCATGGAGAGGAGTCAGTCCTCTTTTTTGGGATAATGCTTTGCCCATTTTCTGCCCCAGGGCAAATTGGGCATATGTTTTAAGCCCATCTGCCCCTGGGGGGACAGAAAGACAGTAGGCACCTGGGAGTTTATTTATTTATATGTCGTGGAGCGGCCCCTTTGGCAAAGGTTGCTCCCCTTGTTTGGGACGTGTATTTTGACTGTTTCTGTCCCCCTTGGGGGAAGATTGGCAATTTGTTAGGGGGTCAGAAAACCACTAGATTAAGAAAAGTTTCTGTGTGTATGAGAACAGAAATTTGGCTGATGGTCTGTAAACATGGGCTAGCACTTAACTGGCAGGGTGCATGGACTGGCTGATGATGTGTGTGACTGACATTTAAATGGTGATGGGCAGACTTCATATTGTTTTATTTTGTTAACTGTTTTATTTCTTGTCTTCATTTTGATTGTAATGTTCTATTTCTCTTTTATTTCTAGTGCAAAACTTTTGTTTTCCTTTGCTGTGACTTCTGTTTGCATTTTTCGGCACTGGTTGATCTGCATTTGCATGTGCTTGGTAAGAAAAGGGTTTTTTATACTGTTTACTTTAAAGAGTATCATTGGCTTGCATGAATGCGTTTTTTTGTAAATGGTGTAATAATATCAGCATATTTAATTTCTGCTTGATTGTGTGTGAAATTATCTTTGGCTTTGTGCTTAATGTGTATGTGTTGTCCTTCTCTTTTGTTTTTCCTTTCTAATGGTATTACGTTGGTGCTTGCTGTTTCTGGGAAGATTAGGGGCTGGTGGGTCTAGCTGTCTTTTTTTTTTACTATATAGGTCTTTGTGATAAAGCCATACTTTGTTTATTACTTATTTATTACTTATTTTACACAGTGTTGGTTATTTGACAAGTTACTTTTATTAGTAAGGATTATGGCAAGCCTCCAGATGACTGCTCAGCAGGCTGTTGGTATGCTTTTGAATCTTCCTCTGACCATGATTATGTGATTGATTCTGCATCTGAGGGAGATGAGGAAGTGCAAGATTCTGACAGTGAATTTCCTGTCCAAGAGGAATCATCTGATGATGAAGCCACTCTAAGGGCAGATGAAGTGCCTGATTTAGAGTAGGACACAGATGTGCCGATAATGCAGGAAGAGGTATCTGGAATGCAGCCTGGGGCTAAAAGGCTTCCCATTGGAGAGCTGAACTCTGGGTTGCCCCAAACCTGGTGCAGCCAATGTTGCCTGCCTTTACTGGTGTCACAGGGTGTAGAGTGAATACTGAAAATGTTTTGCCCATACATTTCTCTCAGTTGTTTATGTATTTTTGGATGAGATTTTTAAACAGACTAATTTGTATGCAGTATCTGAGGGACAACAGTGCCAGATTTTGGCCCCACTCTAGAGCTACCCCGTGGACTCCCACAAATCTGGAAGAAATTTAGAAGTTTTGGGGTTTAACTTTTTTGATGGGCTTGATAAGGAAGCCGTCACTGTCTTCATATTGGTGTACTAGTCCCTTGATGGCAATGGCTGCAACCATGAGTTATGATCGGTATTTGCTTCGTTGATAATGCTTTAGCGCTGCCACAAGATTACCCTGAATGTGACCGTCTTTTTAAGATTTGGCCCATCCTTGATCACTTTGTGGATCATTTTTCAGAGATCTATGTTCCAGGGCAAGAAATAGCTGTAGATGAGTCTTTGGTCCTGTTCAAGGCCTGTTTGGTTTTTAGCCAGTACATTCCTAGCAAGAGGGCACGTTATGAAATTAAGATGTATATGCTGCCTGAGAGTAGGACTGGATATTTCTATAATTTCAGGGTATACACTGGTAGGGATTTCAGTTTTGCCCCCCTCCCCCAGTTTGTTCATGCACTTTTGGAGTTAGTGAGAAGATTGTGTGGGAACTTGGTAGAGGACTTTTTAACAAAGGTCACTATTTATATGTAGATAACTTCTACACTGATGTGTAATAGTTCAGGGAATTGGTCAAAGTGGAAACTGTTGATTGTGGCAGGATCTGCTCTAACAGTAAAGGTTACCCAAGGGAGCTTGGGAGAGGGGACAGTGCAGTGCTTTGCATAGTGATGAACTTCTAGCTGTGAAATGTGCAGACAGGAGAATTGTATTCATGTTTACTATCATCCATGATAAAAGCACTTCACCTGTGACTGTTTGGGGTCAGGTTGCTGAAGTGTTCAAACCTATGTGCATTTTAGACTATAATAGGCACATACAAGTT
Organism: Pleurodeles waltl; assembly: GCF_031143425.1. NCBI lineage: Eukaryota > Metazoa > Chordata > Amphibia > Caudata > Salamandridae > Pleurodeles > Pleurodeles waltl. The sequence continues at coordinate 839,124,863 of NC_090437.1, forward strand.
GTTGATAGAGTAGATCAGAGGTTGGAACCTTACACTGCTGTTTGTAAGGCTTACAATTGGTATAAGAAGTTGGCTATCCATTTATTCCGCTTAGCAACCTTTAATGCTTTTGTTGTATTCAAGAATTGTTCTCCAAAATCAAATTTGTTCCATTTCAGCAGTCTGTGATAGGCATCCTTGTTGCAGTGGAAGAGGCAAGTGTTCCTAGAGTTGGAGTGGTGGAGGATGTGGCTAGATGCAAAGATTGCCATTTTGCTGATCACATTCCTCCTACGCCCACAAAAGACTTTCCCAGTAGGAAATCTAGAGTCTGTATGCAAAGAAGCATGTGCTGCCCGACTGTCCTTCTAAATCTGGGCTGTGTCTGCATGCCCGTTTCAGAAAGTACAACACTCAAAAACATTTTTGTGAACTACTGTGAGCGCAAAACTCAACTGCCTGTTCTATATTGTTTTATATTTTTTGTTCAGGTTCATGGTTGGGATTAGTGTCACCTATTTAGTTAGAGCTTTTGTGTTTGTTGTTTTGTATTTACTTACAATTAGTTTGTGTTTTCTGTTTTGTTAAAAAAAAATTATGGTGGTGTGCATGGACTGGTGGTGGCTATGGAGCTGTGCTTGGCTGGAGGTGTGAGTGGACTGGCGCTTGGCTGGCGGTGTACGTGTACTGATATTTGGCTGGTGGTGTGTGTGAGCTGGCGCTTGGCTGACAGTGTGTGAGTAGTGACTTGCTGCTGGTCACAACACGCACTACTAGCCAAACCCCAGTCCACACGCTCCGTCAGCCAGTTTGATTACTGTGTCAGGCATGTGAGAGTATGAAAGTGATGGGCCCTTGAAAGGCGCTGTTTGTTGATGTGAGTTTTGTAATGTGCTGGGCTTGGGTGCGGTCCAGGGAGAGGACGGTACACGCGCACAGCGAGCTCCCTCTTTGATGCATGCCTGACTATAAGGGGACACTCCCTCTCCTGGATACCAGAGGCCATTAGCCTCTAGGGATAGGGCCCACTCCAGGTAGTTCCTTGGTAAGGTAGGCCCCCCCCTTTTGTTTCCTTTTCTTAAACTGTTAACTACCGGACAGTGTTTTCTTATACTCCTAGCGTGAGTCTTAGGGATCCTTTGCCCTGATGAATGCCCGAGACCTTTCTAGGCTCACTACTGAGGGCTGAAACATGTCAGCTTTCACTCTTTAGATAGGTGACCCTGTGAGTCCTTGCTCTCACAGAGGTGTCCCAATCTTCATTTTTAATCACACCAAACAGACCCTACTATTAAAATACTCACACAGGTATCTGTTTAGGTGTTTTTATTCCCTAGATTAGCTGGATCCCGATCTTTCCAGACCTAGAACTGATTTACGCACTCCCTCCTGTTCTTTTAACAGTGAGGTTGAGTCCGCCCAGGTGGCACTGTCCTACCTGGGTGGGGCTAGGTGGTCATATGATGAAGCATGACACTATATAGTGTGAGACCACCTAATCCGTAAAGGAAATTCCCCCCTGTTCTCCAGACCCACTGCTGTCCCACCTCACACTGATTCCCCTCCTCCATTAGAGGACCACGAGGAACCTGGGGCACAACTGGTGCACCAGAGGTCTGCCCCTCGTCGCAATAAAAGAATCCCGTACTCCTTTTTGTGTGTTTTCAATTCTCATGTTCATACATTTTTATGGATTGAACCATCACTCACCCTCATGCCAAATCCTACCAGTATGTGTGTGTACTTGATGAATATATGGTTGTGCAGTAATAATTGCATTTCTTGTCTTTCTCTGGCAGGGTGTACATTGTCTCTACATTGTCTCTTGTTGTGAATGTTGTAATTTGCTGTGCCCGCGGCTGGTTGTGTGAATGGTCTTGTGTGTGTCACATATGAAAGGAGTGTGACTGGCGTGTAAAGCGGTTGGTGTCTTGTAGCAGCTTTACATCTCACATGCAGTGAGTCATTTGTTCAGTTTTTTTTACATTTTAGTTAACTGTGTATTTCATTTTTGTGAAATCTCTTGTTAATAACATCACTCACCCTTGGCCAGGTCTAACCAGTATGTGTGTAACAATAATGCTGGATAGCCACAAGACATATTTATTGCACTTCTCCTCTCAGTTGGGAAATCACCTCATGAAACAAAACCTGTTCTGTTTGTGGGAGCAATGTTTTCATCTCTTTCCCTGCACAAATATCAGTGTGCAGGGAAAGAGATGAAAACTCCACTCCACTGTTTTACAGCTCCTGCTCACTGAAAGCTGAGTTATGTTTGCTTTTGCTTGGTGGAAGCTGTCAGCTCCTGCCAAGCAAAAGCAGTTACCTCCAGAGGGTGGGCACCTCTGGAGGTAGCGGGAGCCAGCCCTAGAGTGTGGCGGTCCCCAGAGCCATATTTGTCCTCCCTCCTTCATTCAATTTTGCCCCAGGCTGGTGGTAGCCCCTACAACTGGGGGTCTGTGACAGACCTGCTCCTTTAAGTTATTTGAGCCACAGGGAGGTGCTGATCTCTAGGGTATGGGGTGGTCATGCAGTTCTCCCTCCTATTATAAAACTATTGCCCTGGGGAGGTAGTGGTCCCTGGGGCTTTGACAAGCCTGTGCTCCCCTCCTATATTTAATGAATTCCCCTGAAACCTGGCCCACCCAGGGGCTAAATTAAAAGCAAGCACGGGAGGCCATGTGTGCTTTTCATTTTAATACAAAGCAAAATTTGTCACTATTTGCAAATTTTGCACTGAATTAAAAAACGTTTTTTTTGCCTTGGGGTAGTACTAGGGGTACCCTTGCACCAAGGCTAAGGGGTTAGGGTAAACACATTCTGCTGCTTTTTTTTGCTTTTTTTGAGACTCAGCTGAAGCTGAATCTCAAAATGTCTGCCAACACTTTCTCGTTGAAGTGCTGGCAGGCAATCATATCTCTGCATGAGATTGGGAGAATTTGCGAAGCCTTTGCACCTCTACATAAACCAATTTGATTTTCCCTTAATTCCTCCTAAACTACTGAATGGATTTAGAAATCGGCGACAGTGGTTGAATTAACCTATAGTAATGAAAATTACTATATGTTAAAAAAAATCATAGCAATTCACTGAAAGCAAACAAAGGTTACAGGGACATTATAGTTAGAAAATAGAATTATAAAAAAGCATAGAAATTCATGACATCTTTGATAACATTGTTGATAATATCAATGCCATATTTGCAGTAAAAAAAGTATTAAAAAAAATGTGCCAATCAGCCCCCTAGGGGGCGTGAAACCCATTAGAAGCCAGGGATAAATATTATTGATTACGAGGAGCGACATCTTGAGCAAGGGTCGATCTCCTAGGAGGGCATTTTATTATGTATTTTGACTCTCCCAGAGGGCAGATCAACAACTTTTATGCCGATCTGCTATCTGGGGGGGGTGGGTAGAAGGCCACTAGACACCAGGCCACTGTTGTATGCTGGGGAGTGGCTCCTTGGGCAAGGGCTGCTCCCATTTAGTGGGGAAATGATTTGGCCAATTTCTGCCCCCACCCATATTTTTTTCAGGCACATCTGACCCCCGTGGGGAGGGCACAAGGCCACTAGACACCAGGGACTTCAATTTTGTATGTTGGGGAGTGGCCCCATGGAGAGGAGTCAGTCCTCTTTTTTGGGATAATGCTTTGCCCATTTTCTGCCCCTGGGCAAATTGGGCATATGTTTTAAGCCCATCTGCCCCTGGGGGGACAGAAAGACAGTAGGCACCAGGGAGTTTATTTATTTATATGTCGTGGAGCGGCCCCTTTGGCAAAGGTTGCTCCCCTTGTTTGGGACGTGTATTTTGACTGTTTCTGTCCCCCTTGAAATCAGACGTCAAGGCACTCTAGGTGTCTTGGGTTGGACCCCAATGGTGAAGAATGCCACCAACTATGTTGGTTGGTGAGGGGTCATTTAAAAAAAAAAAACTAATGGCATTTTTGTTTACAATTTGATTGTTTGGGACATCACAGAAGTAAGAAACTTGGTAGCGTGCTCGCTTCTTATATAGGGAAAATCTACCAACACTATACATGCTCAAAAAGTAGACACCCATGGGCATACAGGGTAGTGTGCTTCTTATGGATCTCAACAAGTTTTCTTACCCAAAATTCCCTTCGGTTCTCAAAATGTGACTAAAATTACAGTAAAAGTTAACTTTGATTTCTATGCTATATTCTTCCAGGAACAGACATAAACCACAAATTTCCTACTACCCACTGTACCCTTTGGTCCCCCTGAAAAAATTATACCTCACTTGTGTGGGTGCCCAAAGCACAGTCAGCCTAAAAATGTATTTAAAAAACTGCGCTTATGAACACGCTTTGGCGCCCTCTGAATCTCCACACGTTTTTGGCCCTTCACTGTAACAGCCACTTAGCTGACCCACACACAGGTATAATTTTTATTAAGAGACCAAGAGGAAAGCTGAGTGGTAGGAAATTCGTGGCTCCTCTCAGACTGCAGAACTTTTAATCACAAAAATGTGGGGGAAATGTGTTTTTTATACAAATTCTGATGTTTTCAAGGGATTCTGGGTAGAAACATGTGTTAAGAGCCACACTAATCGCCCAAGGTTTTCCAAATGTACAGCTTTTGTAGGTTTCCCTAAGTGCCAGCTGAGCTAGGGTCCAAAATACACAGCTAGGCACATTGCAAAAAAACAGTCAGTTTTCAGTGGAAAAATGTGATTTATCCATGTTGCATTATGGTGTATTTCCTGTCACAGTCACTAAGCCTACCCACATAAGTGAGGTACTATTTTTATCAGGAGACTTGAGGAACTGCTGAGTGGAAGGTTGTTTTTGGCTCCCCTCAGATTGCAGAACCTTGCATCACAAAAATGTGAGAAAAATGTGAGAAAAATATGTTTTTATACAAATTATAAGGTTTACAAGGGATTCTGGCTAGAAAAATGTGGTAAGAAACACACAATTCACCCCATCCTGGATTCCCCTAAGTGTCTAGCTTTAAAAATGTGCAGGTTTTCTAGGTTTCTCTGGTTGCTGGCTGAGCTGAACCCCAAAATCCACAGCTAGGCACATTGCAAAAAAACTGTCTGTTTTCAGTGGAAAAATGTGAGGTGTCTATGTTGTGTTTTGGGGTGTCTCCTGACATGGGCACTAGGCATACCCACACAAGTGAGGTGCCATTTTTATTGGTAGACTTGGGGGAACACAGAATAGCAGAACAAGTGTTATAACCAATTGTTTTTCTCTGTATTTGCGCCTTCCAAATGTAGGACAGTGTGTGAGAAAGAAGTCATTTTGAGAATTGTTCTCTGATTCGCATGCTATTATGGGTACCCCCAAACTCAGTGGTGTACTAATAACCGCTGCTTCTAAACTTCATATCTTGTGCTCATTTTGGAAATACAGAGATTTCCTTAATACCTATTTTTCACTCTTTATATTTTACCAAATTAATTGCTGTATACCAGGCACACAATGAAAACCTATTGCACACTGCAGCTCATTTATTGGCTCTGGGTAACTCAGATGCTTGGTAAACCTACATGTCCTAAATATCCCTGCAACCAGACGGGTCCAGCGTTTGGAATTCTGCCATAGCTGGAAAAAGTTACTGATGAAAACATACCCAGAAATGGGTGTTTTTTGCAAATCAAATTCAATATTTTTTATTTCAACTGTTACATTCCATAGGACAACTTTGAAGGATCTACTTAAATGACCCCTTGCTGAATTCAGAATGTTATCTACCTTTCAGAAATGTATAACTTTCTGGGATCCACCAATGGTTTCATATCCTTTTCTGTCACTTACTGGAAGGAGGTTGAAAGCACAAAAAATAGGAGAAATTTGGTATGTCCCAGTAAAATGCCGAAACTGTGTTGAAGATTTTGTTTTTCTGATTCTAGTATGCCTGTTCCTTAGAGCTGTGAAGATGGTGATTTTAGCACCACAAGCCCTTCATTGATGCCACTTTCAGGGAACAAAACAGATGCTTTCTTTTGCAGCATTTTTCCCATTTTAACCCAAATAACAAAATGTTGCTGTATTTTGGCTAACGCCTCAGTTCCCTCCATGGAAATCCACAAAGCCTGGGCACCTTTTGAATCACCAGGATGTAGGAAAAAAAAAGACACAAATTTGGCATGGCTAGCTATTGTGGATAAAAAGTTATATGGGCCTAAATGTGAACTTCCCCAAATAGCCAAAAAAGACTTAGCACAGAGGTGGAAAAGGCATAGCAGCGAAGGGGATAAGTCTACTAAAGTTGGTAAACTTATTTTACAATATGTTTACAGAGTGAAAAGCAGTTTGGAGAGGTGTAGATGTGTTGCTGCAGCTTTTGAGAGGTACACATTATAATGTATAGAGATGTGAGCAAGGTTTGCAGATTGTGTTACAAAATGAAGTGTTTCAACAGTAGATACTTGTCAGTAAAGGAAGTACTGTTTCTTAAATTATAAAGTGAATATAATCATACAAGCTGTACTGTTGGTTTGGACCTCATTGTATACATATGTTAGCCCTATGATATGTTTGAGTGATGATATTACTATTTCTAGAGTGAAACACTTTGGTGAGTATCAGCAAAGTTGTGTTAAGAGGATTCTGTTACTTAAGAAACTGTTATGGGAGCAGAGCTCATGGCATGTTATAATTTAATTGCAAAACTATGAAAACAAACTGGTTGAGGGTGTAGTATTTCTCAGGAAAAATGTATAAAAATGAATAGTGTACTAGATATAAATGTGATTGTTGGTGAAAAATGTAGTACATCTTAGACAATATAAAGATGCATCAGTGTTATGAATTATTGATCAGCATGTAATTTTATCTTTTTTTTTTCCTTTTTTAGGCATTATGTGGAAACTTGTGTCTGAGGAAATAATTATTTGCTTACACAAGCACCAAAAAAGAGTCTAGTTAACATAAACAGGATTATCATGCTGTTAAAGAATACCTATTTATTGAAACACAGTGTTTAGAAGGATGTGGCAGTGAATGGACAGTTATGCAGTTCAGCAGCATGCACTAACTCTGCCTGAGATAGGCTTTTTGAACTGTAACTTATAGAAAAAATAATTTGCTGAAACGTTTTTGCCATGTAGCCTGCCTGCTAATATATACCACCAAACCGAACACTCTTTGTCAGGCTAAGGTGGATAAAAGACTAGAAAAGAAATGCTATTTGAATCAAAATCCAGTAGGCAAATAGAGCAAGAAGGGGGGAAACATTGGCGTCTGCTGAGTATCCAAATTAGTAAATGTTATGCAGTTGTTTCTTTCATTTGTTTAATAGTTGTTGATATAGTTTGTTAATATATACTTTTTATAAGTGTGAAATTCATTATATTATTGCAATATCCACAAAAAGTGTCAGTTCCATCTCATGGAACTGTAGATATGCTGCACCATGCATATGTATCTCTATGGTAGCACGCTCATCTTTTATTTTAGAAAAACATGGTAATGGGGAAGCCAATTATTTTGTTATGAAGGTGTGGTGACTTGCCATGCAACCGATAGGTGTTAGTAGACTGATTAGTTCTTGTCCACGCTGTAGTATAGGGACCTCTGATACAAGAGGGAGATATTGGGACAGAAAGTAGTGCATCTTTGTACTCTAATATGCACTCCTTTCACCTGCTGTGCACGCAGTATTATGTATGACTGTCACCATTCAGTGATGTCTGAAAGTGAGGTGAGTATATTCCCACAATCAACTATGGAGACCAGTTGTGCAAGATACAATTTTCAACAGAAAGGACACTCCATTTAATACTCTACTCTGGACATTCACCACAATGGAGAGAGGTATGGGCAGAGAGAACAGTCTCTACCTATAGTCTCCTTTGAACATATGTTAGTCTGGAGAGTTGTCTCAGCTGACAAGGTAGTGTTTTTCTATACCATACTGTCTAAAGCTATTATGCAAAACAGAGGTAATTACATTTCTACACCTCACTTGTACATCTGTCACGCTAGAGTGAGCTGTGACTAGAGAAGTAATGTCCTTTTCACAGTCTAATTTGGAAATCCATCATCTAAGAGGCAGGTCACAGGAGAGGGGGCCAATCTCTTCCCAAACTGTACTGGGGAGTCGTATAATGCATGAGAGATCTGTCAGCTAACAGAGCAGTTCATCCTCGCAGCCTACTACTTATGCCTGTCAGCATGGGAAGAGGCTCCATGGGGAGGGAGCAGACAGATACATAGTACACATACTAGTGAAACTGCGGAAAGGTGTGACTGGAGAGGCAGTGTTTCTTTACACCCTACTCTATACACTGGTTACATTCATTCAAAGTGCCAGTAAAAAGGCCAGTTTCCCCCAATACTCTACTATACACAGTTGTTAGACTGTGGAGGGATGTTAGTGAGACCACACTGTCTCTTTACACCCTACTATGCACTTCTGTCCTACTGTGAAAAGGTCTCATTTGAAAGTCTACTTTCTCCTCTGACCCTACTAATGAGGACTTTAAGGCATACGTTCTGTAATCGAGGAAAGTATAAATTGTTCCTATACACAAAGTTTATGATCTTGCAAGACTGTCACAGGATTGTAAAAAAAAAGTTGTGGGGTACACAAAATCTTCATGCAAGGTGTTACTGGAAAGAATGTCTTTCCCCACTTCCTTTTATATACAACTGCAGGATTGGGTGTTAGTAAAGAACTCACTCTCTCCTCATATCCTACCATGCACTGCTGTTATAGTGTGTGAAGTATCAGTGGACAGGCCCCTTTCTCCCCACACCCTACTAGTGGGGACAAAAAGGCATAAGTACTTTAATGAAGGAAAGTATTACTTTTTCCCAAAAACAATATTACAATCTCGTGAGACTCTCACAGGATTGTATAAAAAAGAAAAAAGAGGTAGTGGGGTATAGAAAATATTTCTCAAGAGAAAGGTTAGAGTATGGAGGCTTGAGTGCTTACACAGTCTAATACTCACACCCTACAACACAGAGCTATTATGCAATAAATACAGTTTGAATGTTTGAGCTCACAAGAGCTAGACAAATGTACTTTTGAGAGCAGGCCTTTGTGTGCTTCCCATCTTGTAGGACTCTCACAGGTATTAGTATTCCAAAAAAATATTAGAGATTTATACTATGAAATAACCTCATAATGCTCCCATAGGGTGGCTCTGACAAAAGCCTTTGGTCCTAATTACAACCCTGGCAGTTGGTGCAAAAGTGGTAGTAATACCGCCAACAGGCTGGAGGTAATTATCGCCAAATTATGACCATGGTGGAAAGATCTCAGATAGACAGCCACTTTACCACACCGACCGCCAGGTTAGAAACAACAGGCACCTTGGAGGTAGCCGCCTACAGCCAGGCGGAGGTCAATGTTCCGCACTCCGTATTAAGACATGCCAATCCGCCACCTTTTCCGGGGCGGTACCAAAGACATAAAAAGCCTGGTGGAAACAGACCTTAGAAGTGAAAGGACTCACCATTGGAGACACAGGGAACAACCACGCCGCCATGGAGCCCAAGCTGCATGTCTTCCCCATGCTCTTCTACATGCTACTTCATCACAAACACCAACGGCTGCAAAGATGATGACGGTGAGTACAGCCACCTAGCACACAAGGGTGGGGGGAGGAAAAAGAGAGTGACACACAGACGCAATACCCCCACCACCATAGACACATACAGGTGCAGTACTAAAACATATTTCCCCGTACCTCGGATAAATAATGGAAGGACAACAGGAATTTACTAAAGTGAGTGTAATAAGATCAACACAGTAGAAATAATAAACATGCAATGCAACGCATATATACAATTGTACAGTTCAAGGGACACTGCCCAGTCCTCATTTTGCATTGGGCCACATGACCACAGGCCAAAGTCCAAGGCCCCACTTGTCACCTGCATCAACAGGGAGAGAAAACACTGCAGGGACATCAGTTGGTAAATAGGCAGGTACCTCAGTGGGACAGGGGATGGGGGGCACCTCAACCAGGAGATGGAACAACACCACTGGTTCTGGAGGGGGCAACATACCCCGTGCTTGATCCTGGGGAGTGCAAAGCCACAGTATCTCAAGTGGGTGACTTGCCCACATGTCCTGGAGGGGGCAACATGCCCTGTGCTTGATCCTGGGGAGTTCAAGGCCACAGTCTCTCAAGTGAGTGACTTGTCCACATGCTCTGGAGGGGGCAACATGTAATTTGCTTGATCCTTTGGAGTGCAAGGCCACAGTCTCTCAAGTGGGTGACTTGCCCACATGCTCTGGAGGGGGCAACATGCCCAGTGCTTGGTCCTGGGGAGTGCAAGGCCACAGTCTCCCAATTGGGTGACTTGCCCACATGCTCTGTAGGGGACAGCGTGCCCTGTGCTCTTGGTCCTGGGGAGGCTGGGGTTGGTGAGTGTCTAACCCACTGGTTCTGGAGGGGGCATCGTGCCCTGTGCTCTTGATTCTGGGGAGGCTGGGGTTGGTGGTGTCTAACCCACTGGTTCTGGAGGGGGCATCGTGCCCTGTGCTCTTGATCCTGGGGTGTCTGGGGTTGGTGGGTGTCTTACCCACTGGTTCTGGAGAGGGAATTGTGCCCTGTGCTCTTGATCCTGGGGAGTGCAAGGTCACAGTCTCTCAGGATGGGTGTCATACCCACAGGATTAGCAGGGGCAGGCCGCACATCAGCCCATGGTGGCAGGACTACTTACCGCCCACCGGTGGTGACACCTGCTCAGTGGTGGAAGTGGTGCTGCTGCAGCTGCTGGTGAGGGGAGGCTCCAGCCCATCCCCTGCAGCCTCAGATAGCTGCCGACTGGTGGTGTTGCTGCTGCTGGTGGGGGGAGGCCCCAGCCCATCCCCTGCAGCCTCAGATGGCAGCCCACTGGTGGTGGTGGTGCTGAGGCTGCTGGTGGGGGGAGGCCTCAACCCATCCACTCAGATTGCTGCCCACTGGTGGTGGTGGTGCTGCTGCTGTTGGCGGGGGGAAGCTCCAGCCCATCCCCTGTAGCCTCGGATGGCTGCACAACCATGGTCGGAGGTGGGGGCTCCATCAAAGTTCCTGCCCCAGGCCCCTTTCCCTTCCTGCGTGCTGGTGCTGGTTCCTTGGTTTTCCTGGCAGCAGCTGGGGCAGGCTCCTTACCCTTGAGGCTGCCTGGGGCAGGCTCCTTCACCCTCAGGACATGTGCCCTGGATCCTTTCCCACCACAAGTAGGTGTGGTGACTGCTGGGCCCGTGGACTGGGTGGCTGAGGTGCTTGGCTGGGTTTTTGTCACCCTGGCCAGACGTGTAGGACGGGTGAGGGGTTGGGAAGAGGTCAATGGTGGACAGGAAAAGCTTTTTAGGGCCATTGGGGTGGGAAGGGTGAGTGGAGGAAGAAGAAGTGGTTGTAGGAGGTTTCTGTCTGCTGATTTTGGGTGCAAGTGCATGGGCTGGATGCTGCTGTGAGGTGGACGGCTTTTGGGTGTCTGAGTGCTTACGTTTGTGTACTTTAAGAGGGGGAGCAGACACAGTGGTAGAGGCCACAGGGGATGTGTGCATGGCTGGTGTGGAGTTGTCTGCCAATGAGGTGTGTGTTCTGCTAGGTGTGGTGGTGATGGTGGTAGTGGATGAGGATGTAGTGCATGCAGGTGTGAGAGTAGATAGAACTGGGAGGGAGGTGGAGGGGGAGGAGGAGGAGGGGGAGACAGTGGACATTGTGGATGTTGGTATGTCTGCATCTGGATGGTGTTTGTGTGAGTGCCTGTGGGATGATGTGTGGTGCTTGTGTTTGCCTGTGGCACTCTTGTGTGTTGTCTTGTGTGCATGCTCGTCTGCCTGTGTGCTTGGGATAGGTTGCAGTTGAGGGGAATGGGACTGGGAAGTGGAAGTTTGAGGGTGGAGGGTAGAAACAGGGATAATGGCTGCCATCAGAGAGGAGGCCAGAGCATGGATAGATCTCTGTTGGGCCGCCAAGCCAGTGTGAATGCCCTCCAGGAATGAATTAGTCTGTTGCATCTAGGCTGCCGGCCCCTGGATGGCATTCACAATGGTTGACTGCCCTACAGAGATGGATCTCAGGAGGTCAATAGCCTCCTCACTCAGAGCAGCAGGGCTCACTGAGGCAGGGTCTGAGGTGCCTGGGGCGAAGGAGATGCCCACCATCCTGGGTGACCGGGCAAGGGCAACTCAATGAGGGGCTGCATACCGTCACTGCCGGTGTACATGACCATCGGCCACTGTATCCCATAGGGCTCCATTATAACTAATGATAGTTGCACGGCGGTTCCCGCCTGCCTCCCGCAATGGCGCACAACGTCAGCGGATTTACCTCACTTTCACCTGTCCCTCCACACAGGACAGATGGATGCCATTTCGGGGGGGCAGGCCCTGGATAACTACTGCATCACTGTTTAATTTTGGACAAACAGGATAATTCTCAATGACCCATTACAATTTGACAGCATGTGTCCTACTGTTGTAGTGCCATTGTTCAGTTTGTGACCGGCTCCTCACTCTTTTGTCCCTTAGATTGCTTCTGCTGTGGATGAACAGGAGATAGACACATACCCCTGTCTACAGACCCCTGGTGGACTTGGCAACAATAGAGGACAGGCACATCATCCTCATCTATAGACTTGAACGGGCCACAATCACAGAGCTGTGTGCTCAATTGGAGCCTGACTTTATATCTGCTATCCGTCACCCCACTGGGATCCCCCCTCTTGTGCAAGTTGTATCAGTTCTCCATTTCCTGGCAACTGGTTCTTTCCAAGTGACATTGGGCTTGGCAGCAGAAATGTCACAGCCAATGTTCTCAATTGTGCTGACCAGAGTGCTGTCTGCCCTGATTAAACACATGTGCAGCTACATTGTATTTCCCCAGGTTGAAGATTTGCCCACAGTGAAAGCTGACTTCTATGCAATGGGACATATCCCAAACATAATTGGTGCGATTGATGGAACACATATTCCATTTGTCCCCCCCGTCAAAATGAACAGGTGTACAGAAATCGCAAGAGTTTACACTCAATGAATGTACAGATGGTGTGCTCGGCGGACCAGTACATCTCCCATGTCAATGCTAAGTATCCTGGGTTGGTGCATGATGCCTTTGTCCTGAGGGATAGCAGCATCCCAAATGTGATGGCCCAACTACAGAGGCACAGGGTGTGGCTAATAGGTGAGCGCTGGTTCCCACCCAGTAGATTTTGGGGTATGGGTATGGTGTGGTATATATGGGATAGTGTGTGGCTAAATGTTGTCCCTCAATATTTGTAGGTGACTCCGGTTACCCCAACCTATCATAGCTACTGACCCCTGTGAGGAATCCCAGGACAAGGGCAGAAGAACATTATAATGAGGCACATGGGCGAACCAGAAGGATCATAGAAAGAACTGTTGGCCTCCTGAAGACCAGGTTTCAGTGTCTCCATCTGACAGGTGGATCCCTGTGATCTCACCCAAGAAGGTCAGGCAGATAATAGTGGCATGCTGCATGTTGCACAACCTTGTGTTGAGACGCCATGTACCTTTTCTGCAGGAGGGAGCTGTAGATGCCTGTGTGGCAGCAGTGGACCCTGTGGACAGTGAGGATGAGGAGGCAGAGGATGAGGATGAGGACAACAGAACAGCAGTGATCAGACAGTACTTCCAATGACATTTCATTGTCATTAATTTGAAAAATTTTCGCACTGGCATGCTGTTATTTCCCACTTCTATGCCCACTTACTGTTCCATTTTGCAGACATCGGTGCCTCGCAGTAGCTTCTGGTGTGATCACTGCAGCCAACTACAGGTCTTTCATATGTGCTCATTTACTGTACAGTTGCACATGGTTAAACGTATATATATTTAAACAATGTGAAATTCTCCATAATTCTATTTGTTTCAAGGGTGTTAATTTAAGTGCTAAGATATTGAGGGGCAAGTGAAATGGGATGGGGTGATGATGGAGGAAAGTCCAGGGTAGAGTTCCAGTCTGTAGCACAGGTGCATTGTCCATTGGGACATAGGAAGGGGAGCAATGGCAGTTCAAGATGGTCAGGGTGACAGAGTGGGACACAAGGGTGACAGGAGAGTCTCATTTCCTGGCGGGGGTCTTGTCAATCGTCTCTGGCTTCTGCCTGAATTTCAGGGAACGTTTGCAGGATGGTTCTCCTGCTGCAGAGGGAGGGGTGCTGTTGGCCTGTTGGTCCTGTGGCGGGGCCTCCTGTCCACTAGCGGCAGCGGAGGTGGAATACAGTTCAGATATCTGGCTAGTGGCAGGGACCCGCTTTTGTGAGACTGCCTCCCTCATGATATTGGCCATGTCTGCCAGCACCCCTGCTATGGAGGTGTTGATGGCCTGCAAGTCCTCCCTGATCCCCTGGGACTGTCCCTCCTGCAGCCGCCTGTTCTCCTGCACATTGTCCAGGATCTGGCCCATCGTGTCCTGGGAATGTTGGTATGCTCCCAAGATCTCTGCAAGTGCTTCCTAGACAGTGGGTTCCCTGGGCCTGTCCTCCCCCTGGTGCACAGCACTCCTCCTAGTTTCCCTGCTGGCCTGTGCCTCTGTCCCCTGAACACTGAACTGAACACTGACCCAAGGTCCCTGATTGTCTTGGGTATGAGGTGTGTCCTGGGGTCCAGGTGGACACACTGCTGATTTATGTGTCCTGGGAACAGTGGTGTGGGTACGCTGGGTGGGTGCTGTGGTGGTGTTTCCAGATGGGGAGGCTCTGTGATTGTCTGTGACTGGGCTTGGATAACCAACTGTCCAGAGGTCCCTGATGGGCCAGGTTGGTCATCCAGATCCAGGCGACCAGAGTTGCTGTCATCACTGTGGGCCTTTTCTGTGGGGGGGACTGGATATTGCTGGCAACTCCTCTCCGTGGACATTGGCTGAGATACCTGTGGGGATGTAAATGCTGTGTTATTGTTTCTGTGTGTGACATATTGTGCATCAGTGGCTTGCCCTCTTTGGTTGTATTTGCACTGGCAGCTTTCACTTGTGTACGTTGGTATGTGGTGGGCTAGCTGATTCTCTCTAGTGTGCATGCTTTAGTGATAGGTGTCCATGTAGGTCTGTGAGTGGTGTTCATGCATTGGTAGAGCATGCAGGGCTTGGCATTGGGATGAGTGAGATGTGATGGTGGGGTGTGTGGGAAGTGGCGGAGTGATGGGAGTGAGTGTGAGGGTGGGGGGTATGTGTTGGCATGCAGGTAGGGGGGTAGTAGTAGTATAGAGTTGACTTAACAGAGTCCAGTCCTCCTCCTACTCCAGACAGGCTTTCAGGATGCTTGATTGCCAAGACTTGCTCCTCCCATGGTGTTAGTTGTGGGGGACGAGGGGGGTCCACCGCCAGTCCTCTGTACAGCGAGTTGGTGTCTTTCTGCAGTGGAACATACCTTCCCCCGTAGGTCGTTCCACCTCTTCCTGATGTCATCCCTGGTTCTTGGGTGCTATCCCACGGCGTTGACCCTGTCCACGATTCTCCACCATAGCTCCTTCTTCCTAGCTATTGGTATCTGCTGCACCTGTGCTCCAAATAGCTGTGGCTCTACCCTGATGATTTCCTCCACCATGACCCTTAGCTCCTCCTTTGAGAATCTGGGGTGTCTTTGTGGTGGTGCCATGGGTGTTGTGTGAGTTGTGCAGGTGAGTGTGTGTAAGGTGATGTTTTTTGGTGTGTGATGTGGGGTGCGTGGGTGGTGTATGGGTGTTGGTATTGTGTGGCACTGTTTTTGTCTGTGGTCGTGGTGTCTGTCTCGTGCCAATGGTTTGTAATGGTAAAGGGTTGTGGATAATGTGGGTGTGTGTTTTATAGTGGTATGAGTGGGTGGATGACGTGTGGGTGTCAGGTGTGAGTTGTTTGAATTGTCCAATGTTTGAGTGTGTGTATTTTGAGCGCGGTGGTATGTACCGCCAATGGTTTACCGCCATTGAATGTCCACAGTGGTGAATCGTGGTTCATAATGTGGTGGGCGTTGTTCTGTTGGCGCAACGGTGTGGGTTTTGATACTCCCAGTTTATCACTGAGCTTTGGACTGGCGGATTTGTGTGTGTGGCTGAATAGTGACAGACTGGTGTGTGTGTGTCATAATATGGTGAACGGATATCTGCTGCGGCAGCTGTATGTTGGGGCAGTCAGCGTGGCAGTAAGTGGGATTTACCGCCAATGTCATAATGATGGCCTTTATGTTTAGAGTGTGTAATGTTGAATTACACATAGAACTGGATGCATTCCTTGATGCTATAACCGAAGATCCTCTTGACCTCAGCAGTGAAGTGCTCTCCATCTCACCTATAGAGACCTGGCATATCAAACTAGGTGTTGTTTTGATATATAGAGCTCATGCCATGGTCATGAAGAAATGCAGGAACTGTTTTATTGACATGTTTCCATGATTTCTCAATCTTAGAGCAAAACAATTTTGACCATTGCCATTTCTGCTTTTGATACACATTTGTATATAGAAAGGCAGTTTGAGGAAAGAGAGACATTGATTGTGAAAAAGTCTCCTTCATTTGGATTTCAAGCGCAACAACTGTGATTGTGCCTAGCTCATCCACCATAATGCACTATCATCAGACCTGGATGCTCAGAATCTAAAATTCTCTCAATTATTGGTAGAAATTGACCCAATTCATCCCTCTATGGCCAATTCAAGTTATGTCTAAGTTATGTAATCCAAGATTCTTGTCAATACCACAATTAATTGCATGTTCTCTAACCAAGTGGATGAAGATGTGTCTTGAAATCCAGAGGCAAACCATAGGTCTGTATGGAGATCTCTGCAAGATGCTTGCAAGAGCAAACCAGGAAGCACCGCCCCCTCAAACTGAATGCAAGGGATTGTCTTCCTGGCCATTGTGAGAATTTTTCAGAATGGGAAATTAGAAAAATATTTGAACCAACATAGATAATAAAACTAGAAACTTGCTTTAACCATACCCTGTGTACCCTACTTATGAAGGAGACAGTCCTGGGGATATTTAGAATGTGTTTTACATTTAGAATATCTATACTTCTCTGTTGACCAGAACCACCTTATACTGAGCTCCCTTGTCTCCTTTTGGGTTAAGATTGAAACCACTAGGTTGGGAGTGTTCTAACTTTGTTGGCTAACTGGTCAATGATTATGCTTGCCACAATTCTGTGGGTATGGCCATTCTGTCCATAAACACCCAGGTATTTCAGAAAGACCAGTAGAACTGGCTCTCATAGCCAGGAATAGGGGAATTTCCCTGGATGTACACATGAGTTTCTTTGAACTGCACTACCTTTATGTGAAGTGGAGCTTGATCGTTCTGATGCACCTACCCATGGTTTTTTAGTCAAGTCCAGATTTAATAAGGTTATTAAATCTTAAAGTGGTTGAAATCTTATGCCTTCCCAAATTAGTTGCAATGAGGAGGACTACCTTTATTTCTTCTTTCAATAAGCTCTTTCTACATCTAATTAATTCTGCAGCACACATAGAAAGAGGAACAGCCTCTGAGAATTGTTTAATGAAGGAAGGTGTCCCTTCCTGAACAAAAACAATCCTGCCTGCAACATAGCCACTCTTGCTCCAAGGGGCAAGAGGGCTTGTGTTGGTACTAGGTTGCACTTAGTGTACCAGCACAAGGAGGGAGCAGGAATGTGTACTATTTTAGTAGATATGGCACATTACTGCTCCATCCACGTCATGCAACACTGCACAGTAAATGGCCTTGGTGTGTTGCATGGCTTCTTTGTAAATCTGCCACTGAGTATGTTTGCATTGGTGGCTGCATAGGAGCACCCATACTCCAGCCATGTGTTGCTGTGTCTCATCTGTGGCATACAAGGCTTTGATATGTCCAGACTAACATAACTCTGAGTGTACTCAACCACCTTGAACCAATAAAGGTGACTTTATGTGTAATAGTAATCATTAGTTAAGTAATGAAATTGCCTTGCATGATGCAATCAGTACTTGATTCATTAGTGTACATGGTGACCTTTTCATCTAGATATAATATTGAAGGAATCAAGTGTATGTGTGCCACACTGCTTTCCTGATAATGGCAGTGAATGTGCCAACAGTTGATCTACCATCAGGAAAGGGTATGTGGGCTAGGTGCTGTACAGCACATACAGGCACACAACATTTCTTGGCCAGAGCTATATTGTGATCATTGTTATTACTGATAAAGACTGTTATGTTCGTAGAATATAGTGAATGAAAGTGTTAATTATTCATTTTCACATATGGAATGTCATTACCAATAATTAATATTTAATGATCATGACCTACACAAGTACGGAATGTATGTGTGAACATAAGAGGGTGAATAGTACTAATAAGTATGTTTTTGTTATGACTAATATAGATTTTTTGTATTCTTATGTCGTAGCCAATATGATTAAGAATCAGAGAAAGCAGAATGCAGTTTGCAAGGCAAGATTTCTGAAAATTCAGAAGGTAGCTCAGGGTTTGTCACATGATGGGGAGGATCCATGAGCAGGAGAAACTACAGGGCACACAGTCCCAAGCAACTGCTCCAAGTCTTCCACCACACCTTTAAAGGTTCTACCACATCTCATGGGCACAAAAGAGTACTGTCACAAAACCCAAGGCAAAAATAACAAAGTCATCACTAAGGAAAGCCAGGATCAAGGTGGGCACCAAGGGACTGACATGGTTCTGCATAATGACAGTTCAACAAAAGAATCTCAACACCCTCACTGCCCAAAATGAGGAAACTAAATAAACTTATGCTGGACACTAATAAACTAATTCATACTTTCCAGCAAGCTCTGAGCATAATTGCTAAGAAGTGAGCATATCTTCACGCTCCTTCATTTCCACCTCTCTGATTTGTACATAGTTTTATATAATAACATATAGTTAGATATGTAGGCTTAGTAATTTGATAATAGATGTAGATTAAGTGTAGTCTTAGATAGTGGTAAGTAGTAATACGTTGTTATGTATAGTTAGATAATTAAGATATTATTTGGGGGGATATTGTTATACGTGTAAGATATGTGTTTAATAATGAATGTGTAGTTAGTTGATATGTAGGCTATAATATGTTTGATTGCTGTGTATGTTGAATTATGTTAAAGGGGTGAAGGCGTTGAGGCTTGGGCTGTGTTGTACTAGGTATAGATACACAGCTGTAAATTATATTGTAATTACAGCAATGTCATATTGCAGTCCTGAAGAGATGGATTCATGCCCAGACACACATTTATAATTGTTTTGGAATGCTATAATGTGTGTTGGATAACACTACACACATGGCACTAGAGAGCAGACTAAAGACAGCAGATATGCTTCCTTAGAGGGTCACACTGTTACTAACATGATCCATTGTTATTAAAAATTCACTACGCTAACACAATATGACTATAGTTTTAAATGTACTTAGGCCATATTTTTTGATGGTCCATGCGAAACTCAGGGAATGGCTCCAAAGTTGCAATGTTACACTATGATACACAACTTGGCTAATGCCTTTGTTAAAAATTGAGTCCAGTTGGCACAGGTATGCACCTCTGGAAGCTTAGCACAGAACAGACAGGCTTCACTTAAGAGGCAATGTGTAAAGTATTTGCGCAACACTTAAATTACAGTGACACAGTGAAAACACCACAAAAAGAATCCACACAAGTTTAGAAAATTGTTATCAGTAAAACAAGACAGAAACCAAAAAAATCCAATACGTAGAACTCAAAAAATGAATTTTTAAAGAATGAACTGCAGTAGAGTGCTTAGAAATCAATAGTGCTAAAAGGTTACTTGAAGTTGTGCTAGACCGTGGTAAATCCAAAGTTCAGGATGTCCGCGATAGGAGGCAGGCTGGCTACAGGACCCACAAAGGACTTGCTGAAAAGTACCTTGGATGGAAGGTCGAGTTGATGTTGAGGAGGCGATGCTAAAGTGATGTTTCGGTTCCTATCTATGCAGGCCAGGGGATGTGTCTCTATTGAGCTGCGCAACCAGTGATGCAATGTCCTTGTGGTGTGGCATCCATCCTTTGTGATGAAGGCAATGCATCACCGATGAGCTGCACAGCTCAGGGCTGGTAGTGATGCATGGATCAGCTATGCAAAATCCTCATTCACAGCAGAGATGCATCAGTATCAAGGGAGGAGGCTGCAGTTTCGATCGGCTCAACTGTACTGATGCATTGGTTTTAGCAAAACAACAGCTGCACAGTCCCCTTTCACAGCCCAGGACTGGATTGGCACCTCTTGACGGGAACATGACTCACAGTTGGCAGAGTACAGCAGCTAAAGCAGAGTTTGAGGAAGTCTTTGATGGCCCTGAGACAGGGTGGCAAGCCAGCAAGCCCTTGGAATCACTTGGTTCTTCAGAGTATGTAGAGAGCCACATTTAGGCCCATATTTATACTTTTTGACGCAAAACTGCGCCAACGCAGTTTTGCGTCAAAAAAATTAGTGCTGGCTAACGCCATTCTGAAGCACCATGCGGGCGCCGTATTTATCGAATGACGTAAGCCGGCGTTAGCCGCCGGCGCTGTCTGGTGTGCGTTAAAAAAAACGACGTACACCAGGCAGCGCCGGCATAGGGGGAAAATGGCGTATGGGCGTCCAGAAATGGTGCAAGTCAGGCTGAGGCAAAAAATTAGCCACAACCCGATTTGCGCCATTTTTTTACGACGCCCATTACCCATTGAAATGACTCCTGTCTTAGCAAAGACAGGAGTCATGCCCCCTTGCCCAATGGCCATGCCCAGGGGACTTCTGTCCCCCGGGCATGGTCATTGGGCATAGTGGCATGTAGGGGGGCACAAATCAGGCCCCCCTATGCCACAAAAAAAATAAAAATATATACTTACCTGGACTTACCTTAATGTCCCTGGGGTGGGTCCCTCCATCCTTGGGTGTCCTCCTGGGGTGGGCAAGGGTGGCAGGGGGTGTCCCTGGGGGCTTGGGAGGGCACCTCTGGGCTCATTCTGAGCCCACAGGGCCCTTAACGCCTGCCCTGACCCAGGCACAAAAATCCGGCGCAAATGCAGGTTTTTTAGTCCCGCCCACTCCCGGGCGTCATTTTTGCCCGGGAGTATAAATACGACGCATATGCATCGCAGTCATTTTTTAAGACGGGAACGCCTACCTTGCATATCATTAACGCAAGGAAGGTGTTCACGCAAAAAAATGACGCTAACTCCATGAACTTTGGCGCTAGACGCGTCTAACGCCAAAGTATAAATATGGAGTTAGTTTTGCGTCGAATTTGCGTCGAAAAAAACTACGCAAATTCGGCGCAAACGGAGTATAAATATGCCCCTTAGTCCTTCTCAATCCCAGGCAAGGGCAAGATGCAGCAGACCAACAAAGCAAAGCAGGTCAGCAAAGTAGCAGTCCCTCCTGGCAGAACAGCAGTCCTTCTTCCTGGCAGAATATCTTCAGAACTAGAAGGGCACTGATTTGGTAGGGTTTGAAGTCCATAACTTTTCCCCAGTTGAGCCTTTAAAGCAGGGGAGATGTCAAAGAGGGTTCTTTGAAGTGCATAAGGTCCCTGCACTTTCTGGCTCCAGACACTTTACATAGGGTTATGCAGCTCTCTGTGTAGGGACAGGCACAGCCCTATTTAGGTGTGTCAACTCCACCCTCCCATCTAGCCCAAAAAGGCCCATCAACCTGGTGATGGGCCATCGGGATGTAAAGGTTACACCCCAACTCCCTTTGTGTGTGAATGTCTAGAGGGAATGCACAAAGCCCAGTGCTAAAGTGCATATGCTCTCTGTGTAAATTGTATGGTTGATTGGTTTATCCATGATTGGCATATTTGATTTACTGGTAAGTCCCTAGTACAGTGCACTAGAGGTGCCCACAGCCTGTAAATCAAATGCCACTAGTGGGCCTGCCCACTGGTTATGCCACCCACATTAGTAGCTCTGTAATCATATCTCAGATCTGCCACTGCAGTGTCTGCAGTTTTAAACTGCCAATTCGACTTGGCAAGTGTATCCCCTTGCCAGGCCTAAGCCTTCCCTTTTCTTACCTGTAAGACATCCCCAAGGTAGGCCCTAGGTAGCCCCATGGGCAGGTGGAATTGTATGTTTAAGGTAGAGAATATACTAATCTGTGTTATATGTCCTAACAGTGAAATATTGCTAAGTTTGGTTTTCACTGTTGCAAGGCCTATCCCCTTCATAGGTTAACATGGGAGCTGCCTCTAAATACGATTAAAGCGTAGGTTCCCTTTGGGAGCGGATAAACATGTGGAGTGTGGGGTCTCTGAGCTCACAATTAAAAGATACATATTTTAGTAAAGTTGATTATAATATTGTGTGTTTGAAAATGCCACTATTGGAAAGTGAGCATGTTCTTGCTTAAACCATTCTGTGACTCTGCCTGTTTGTGGATTCCCTGTCTGGGTCAGTTTGACAGTTGGACTATTTGCACTTCTCTCTAGACAGTGACACAAAGGGAGCTGGGGTGTAGCCTGCATATCCTGATGAGCCTTCTGTGCTAGGAGGGAGGGGAGAAGTGGTCACTTACACCTGAAAGGGATGCACCTGCCCTCACACAATGCAATCTCCAACCCCCTGGTGTGTGCCTGGGGCCTAGCCTGGGCAAGGCAGGATTTCACAAACAAGAGAGACTTTCCTTTGAAGTAAGCCTACTTCAAAGGGCAAAATGGGTACAAGAAGGGCTCCCAAAACCACAAACTTTAGATCACTTCTGAACATCAAGAGGAACCTCTGCCTTGAGAAGAGCTGAAGAGCTGAGGAGAAGTGCTGCCCTGCCTGTGACTCTGCTTTGTGGAGCTATCCTGCAGTTGCTGCTTCTGCCTGGTGAAAGGGGACAAAGACTGGACTTTGTTGTTCATTCCTGCTTGTGAAGAAATCTCCAAGGGCTTGTCCTGAGCTTGCCTCCTGTTGTTGAAGTCTCAGGGCCATCAAAGACTTCCCCTGCCAGCACCTGGACTCTCTTCTGAGACTCCTGCCCTGCCAAGTTGTGCCTTATCCAGTTCCTGGGGTCTTGACAGGTGAGGCTGGCAGACCAAGCTTGAAAATCCACACACAGACCCCGGCACGGGGAAATTTTCGACGCAACCTCCTGAGCCCAGCTGAGAAAAGTTACGCTGCCGGCTTTGTGAATAAAAACGACGCTCCGCTTCCAGTGAAGCTGGAAGATCGAGGCACGCAGCTGGAGAAACGACGCACAACACCGCTGACAGTGGCTGACAGGTCGCAACACAAACTGTGCGGTTTTTCGGATACCTTGCTGTTGGATTTATGACGCAAACCTTGGTGGGCGCAAAAAAAAGACGCAATGCCTGCCCAGACCGAGTGCTGTCCGGATCGACGCATCGCTCTCCTGCAGAGAGGAAAACTGACGCACGCCGACCCGACCGGACAAGGAGAAACAGCTTGCGGGTGAAAAATCGACGCTCCGCTTACCTTTTTCGATGCACACTCGCCTGTGCATGTCATTTTGACGCTACCCAGGTACTTTTCAACACTAACAGTGTTTTAACTGTTTACAAAAGGATTTAAGACTCTATTGCTTTTAAAATTAATAACTTGACTTGTGTATGTTGGATTTTTGTTGTTTTGGTCTTGTTTTGTTTAGATAAATATTTCCCATTTTTCTAAACCTGTGTTGTGTCATTTTGTAGTGTTTTCATTAAGTTACTGTGTGTGTTTGTACAAATACTTTGCACCTAGATCTCTGAAGTTAAGCATGCCTGCTCGTGCCAAGCTAGCAAGGCGGTGAGTGCTGGTTAGCTGAAGGTGATTCTCCTTTACTCTGACTAGAGTGAGGGTCCTTGATTGGACGGGGGTAACCTGACTGCCAACTAAAGACCCCATTTCTAACATGTAGTAAAAGGAAGGTTTGGACCTGGCAGATGGGTACACTTGCCATATCAAAAAGGCATTTTAAAACTGAACAAACAAGCTCTGCAGTGGCAAGACTGAGACATGTTTGAAGGGCTAATGTAGTGGGTATCACACTCAGTGGTGCAGGCCCACTAGTGGCATTTTATTTACAGGCCCTGAGTACATAGAGTGCACTTTATAGGGACTTACAAGTAAAATAAATATACCAATTGTGACTAAGCCAGTGTCACAATTTTTTAAAGTACAAAAGATATGTACTTTGGCACTGGTTAGCAGTGGTAAAGTGCATCAAATTCTAAAACCAGCATAAATGAAGTCAGAAAAACAGGAGGTCAGAAAGAAAAGAAAAGTCAGGGGAAACCACGCCAAGGATGCCAGGTCTATCAGCCTGTAAATTATTCTAATGCTGTCACCAAAGGCCAACCTGCACAGGTCATAAGCCTCTTGAAAAATGGCCCTTATGGACACATGGTGTGCTTCCTTTCATTTGTGTGAAACAAAGGTATCACTGAAACTTCATATATGTCACACCATATCGATATGTGTTTCCCTTAATTGAGTTAGTTAAGATTTGTCCTTACTCCAGACTAGTTGCTGCAGAGCAGACACATATGTATATACAGTCAGTACGTGGGCTAATTAAGGAGAACTTGAAGTGTTCTTGAACAAGTGATTTGCTGCTTCTTACTAAACCTAAACTTATGTAAGTTGTGATTGGTATGATACTTTATAATGTAGAACATGATGCCACAGTGACACTTACATCTGACATATGTCATTATTCATGTGGCTCCAAAATATGTACCATGCTATTGTGCAGAGTCTCAATGTTGATAAGGCTTGACAGTGTCATATGATGGAATATGACGTTGCACAATACTGAACTTTAATTATAAGCAAACACTATTTCCATGTTGAAAACACTATTTTTGTATTTTGACATTACTTTTGGCCACAATATTGAACACACATCTTTGTTAACTAGACTTATTATCATGTATAGGTAAGTTTACACATTGACATCAACAAAAGCTTATTTTTTGAGGAGGAAAGTCAATTAACTAAAATAATTACAATGGGGACACAATATTGTAAAAATGTGATACATAAATGTAGAGTGACCTACTTAACATTACCAATAGCAAACAAGGTTGCTGTATGACAATAAAGGATGACCAAAGTAACCTACATTACACCAATAGAAGACTGCAGTTCTTTATAAAGATGGTGGCATGTTGACAAACTCATGAAAGCGTGATAAACTGCCAAAAAGGTACTCACTATGGTTCAACGAGAAACTCAAGATCTAAAACTGATGAGCTGTTTGTCTTCATCCTCTGCTGAATGTGCTGTCCCCTGCTATTTTTGTTGTGATACAATTGTAGGCTGCGGAGTAAGGGTGGGTGTCTCTGATGTCCAAACATCAGTGGTTGAAGATGAATGCCCCATTTTTGTCAGAACATTAGTGAGTACCATGAAAGCTGCATGGTATTCTGTGGCAAGGGTCTGCAGTGTCTGTAACACAGCATTTATGTTGTTGAGGGCACTAGTTGTTGCCATGAAGTAGTCTATTTTTGCCTCAAATTGGTTGCCTAATTTATCCAGCCCTTGATGCAAGGACTGGATGGAGGAATTGATGGCTCCTAGTTGTGGGACAAAATCACTGGACCTTGATGTGGAAGTGTCTTGGTACTTACTCTGCAACGTCATCACACCAGGAATATAAGCTAAGAAGCCATCAGTCCCTTGGTGCCAAGAATGGGTATCTCATACTGCCTCTGCCAACCACTTATTGAGGCTGAGACACCTCCAGACTTCTCCTAGTGTGCCTAGGAAAGTCTCCATGCCCAACCTGATCTCTTTCAACATACGCTGCTGGACCTCTACCACTTCCAGCTGGAAGGTATCTTGTGTGCCAAAAGGATCCTTTATCAGGATATGGTGAGCAGCAGTATGTGAAACAGGCTGGGTTGGTTCGCTTGAAGATCCACCGACATCTTTTCCCTTTGCCAACATTGGAAAAGAACAACTAATAGAGTCCAGGCATTGGTTGAAGTTGTCATTATCCATGGTAGTCAGGTCGGAGTCAGGATCAAGTTCGACATGTTAGACAGGCTGTTGTAAAGGAAAGTAGGTCTTATCTCTACAGAATATGAACATGATATTAGCATTCTACAGATTTTGTATTTAATATTGATTTAGTTAGGTAGAATGTGACAAAAAATTTGCTCACATCCTCATGCACTCAATTTCTCTAACTAAATTCAAGAACATGGAACTATAGGCAGATATTAAGCTAGCACAATGTCATCACTATGTGCAGGATCAGTACTTTAATAGCCTCATATGGTAATATTATATTAGGTGTATGTGAGTGGAGTAACATACCATGTTGACACTTGCATATGTTGTGCTCTGATATCAATACATAATTATAATCTCTGACATGAAAATCTTGGCCAAAAAGTCATTAGATAAGCCAATGTATCTTCAAATTTAACATCACTTTACTTTCTTGCCTCATGATTTGGATACACACAACTGTGTAATCCCAGCAGCTTCTAGAGTATTTAATAGTCAAGAGATAAATTGTCCTTATTCTAACCATGTTCACCAGATGTGAAGCTAACCTAACATTAGTTATTACTTTAAGATTGTGCCTTCACTTATGAATTACGTTGTGTAAAATTCAGATATTAATCTCACAAAGTTTACACTATTATTGATAAACAAACATTGACCCTTAATGGGCACACACATTTCTGAACATTACACACACAGCCTTACTGATCTACTGTGTCCTAGTTTTGCCATTGTTCACAACACTGTTAAGCATCATAACGGATAATGAACAATATGATATGTAATTGTGATCAAAATTGTTCTGCACTCTTTCCTGCACCTGCAGATCATTAAATCCCTTTGATGCTGAGATTTTCTTATAAGATATTATCAGATGGGGTATTTTACACAACATAGAGAATAGCTGTAAGTTAAGATACATAGGGATTCACCTTCAAGGATTTTTTAGGGGTGTTTTGAGAGGGCAGCTTACTAACATCTGCCTGTATGAACATGGCATCACATTATAGCCCTAGGCCAGGCAACTTGTTTGTTATTTGCAACACTGCCGTTACTATCCTCATTGTGGAAGTCTGACAAGTGTGTATTGTATCATAAGTACAGATGAGCAAAGATATATCGCAAATGTTGTTATCATACCCTCTGTTAGGAATCATATGTGTGCCATTTGTGATGGTATAATGCATTCCTGCACACATACAAACAAGCCTGTCCAGCAGAAACTTTCACTATTATGTATGGGTGGCTGCTGTGGGCCAAGACTACAAATAGTGCCCTAGAGCTAGCTGAGATATGCATATTGAACCTATATCATTAATTGTGAAAACAATTGTTAAAACATTTCCTTTGAAACTACACTCCACAAGACGTTAGCTGGCAAGCCTGCATTACATCCCAGTGTAGTACCTAGGTCATGTGTTTGAGTGAAAACAGAATTGTGTGGTTCAAAGGTGACTTGGTGCTATGATGACTTGTAACTAAGGCACATACATACCTGTCCTATTACCCAAAGGTATGTAGATGACTGACTTGTACATTTTAATGCAGCAGTTTCAGAAACATATTATAATACACATATTATTGAGGCTTCTGTTATTTGTGTATGTGACACTATAACTAACCATACTCACATCTTGAGTTATGATTGTGATTCTTTAGGTACTTCTTTTATGCAGTACTTATCTCCCCTGGGCCTGATAAAATGGAGGTCCTCATCCTCGGCCCTACCCCCTCCGCATGGGACGACTCCTGGTGGCCCCCCGCCCTAGGCAGCACTCCCCAACCGACCAACCACGCACGCAACCTCGGCTTCATCCTGGACTCCTCCCTCTCGATGACCAGACAGGTCAACTCGGTGACCTCAGCGTGCTTCAACACCCTCCGCATGCTCCGCAAGATCTTCCGCTGGATCCCCATCGACACCAGGAAGACCGTCACCCACGCCCTCGTCACCAGCCGCCTGGACTACGGGAACACTCTGTACGCCGGCATCACCACCAAGCTGCAGAGGAAACTTCAACGGATCCAGAACGCCGCAGCACGACTCATCCTGGACATACCTCGCCACCACCACATCTCCGGACACCTGAGAAAACTCCATTGGCTCCCGGTCAACAAGAGGATCACCTTCAGACTCCTCACCCACGCACACAAAGCCCTCTACAACCTCGGACCCAAACTCATCAACTCCCGCGTCTCCTTCTACACCCCTCCGCGCACTCTGCGCTCCACCGGTCAGGCCTTGGCAGACGTTCCCCGCATCCGCAAAACCACCGCCGGAGGAAAATCCTTCTCTTTTCTGGCAGCGAAGACCTGGAACTCCCTGCCCAGTCACCTTCGCGCCATACCCGAACACCTCCCCTTCAGAAGGCAGCTCAAGACCTGGCTCTTCGAGCACTGACCCCCTCCCCCCCAGCGCCTTGAGACCCTTATGGGTGACTAGCGCGCTTTATAAATGTGATTGATTGATTGATTGATTGATTGAAAAGTTTGATTGACAACTTTGAACAGCCTAGACCTTGAGACAAACTTCACTAAAACACATTACTTAGCTTGCAGTGCTAGGCTGCCCAAGATTAGACAGATTTATATTAAAGGGCAAAAAAATTGAAAGTAGATTGCTTTCCATATCTGGGGATCACCTTTCATTCATTCACACTTGGACTCCCTGTCTGTCTAAGAAGTCAATCAGATTCAATCATTCTATTGGGGTGTTTACTAACTTTGCTAGGAGTTTGAAATAAATTATAATGAAAATATAATTACATTGCATTGTAATGTTCCTCTATGTAAGTTACATTTAAATTGCAAACATTTACATCACGTTTGATGTACATTGTTGAAAACATTATAAGTGTACACTCTGTCGCTATGTTTGCACTAAATAAACAGTGCATTTTACGGACATATTAAAGAAACAAGACTGCCATCTACTGTTAGAAATTGGGTTACTTGTTGACTTGGGTATGAACCACGGTCACGCAGCAACCACAATCTTAGTCAGGGTAGGGCACAGCAAACCCAAAAATAACCCGAGCTCAATGCCCTGATAGCTTGGCACAGAACAGTCAGCCTTAACTTGGAGGCAATGTGTAAAGTATTTGGGTAACACTTCAAACAGTAACACAGTGGAAACACTACAAAAGAAGATCCATAGGCCGGGTTAGAATAACAGTATTTAATGTAATCAATAAAACAAGACTAAGCCGACAAAGTTCCATTCCTTAGAACTGGAGTTATGGATTTTTAAAGAATAGGTCTAGTTCTTCTTCCCCATGCAAGAGGGCAGCATGTTAGCACAACATAGCAGGAGCTCCTTCGGGTAGCAGTTCAGCAGAGTGGCAGTCCTTGTAGCAGCACAGAAGTCCTTCTTCCTGGCAAAGTATCCACAGGTCCAGAAATATACTGAAGAGCTGATGTCTGAGGTCCTTATTTTATTTTCTGGTAACCTGGTTCTGGAAGGTAGGAGAAGCTTCTAGACAGTGACTTTAAAGGGCATTGAGTTTCCTGCTGCCTCCTCTGACCTGGCTACAAGCGGGCTGAATTGCCAATGTAGGTCATTAGGCCCTTTAAGTGAAGAGAGAGCATAGCCTATTCAGGTGTAAGTGAGGCTGGGCCCAGCTTGTTCCCCCATTCCTGCAAGTGATGGAGGAATATACAAAGACAGACTGCCAACTACACCCAATCATGTGACCAGATGCAGGCTTCAGGCATCAAATGGCTAAGGCTAGAAAATGCCAGCTTTCTAAAAGTGGCATTTACATAATGTTTCTGTAAAATCGGATTTCACCATAAGTTAGTATTTCAAATTAGGACTCCAGACACAGCAAACACGAACTGGTTATCTCTTCCAATTTGGCATTTACACTCATACAGTGTAATAAGGCACCGCCAATGTTATCCTATAGGGGAGGTAGTCCCCGAAGAAGTGAAAACCAAATTTAAGAATTTTTCACTACCAGGACATGTCCTACTTTTTCAATACATTGCACCCTGCCCTCAGGACTGTCCAGGGCCTACCCTAGGGGTGACTATTATGTTTTAAAAAGGAGGGCTTTGGCCTGGCAAAAGGTTTATGTGACAGATTGAAATGGAAGTTTAAAACTGCACACAGTGATTCTACAATGGCAGGACTGAGACATGTTTAAAGGGCTACTTAAGTGGGTGGCACAATCAATGCTACAGGCCCACTAGTAGCAGCTAATATACAGGACCGGGGTACACATAGTACCACCTTATTAGGGACTTATAAGTAAATTAAAAATGCCTGTAGGGGATAAGCCAATATTACCATGTTTTAGGGAGTGAGCACATGCACTTTAATACTGGGTAGCAGTAATGCTAGGAAAAGCGAGATCCGAAAAAATGGAGGAGGAAGGCAAAAATGTCTAAGGCGGACAGGTATAACACCTACCCTGCAAATAATAGAGATCCCTCTCCCCCCAAGAGCACACCAGCTAGAGCCATATTATGGTGGGAGGCGGTCGCATTAGTAATTCTGGTCCCCTCTACTATTTGAAAGGGATCCAGTGGTGCAGTCCCCCTGTACTCACAGGGCACAATCTGTAATATGGTCTCCAGTGTTTTCCCCAGATTGCCTCTGCTGTTAACTACTGGGCTAATTAGGACTGTTCATTCTTTTCTTTCAAATGCTGTAGCTGATACAAATTCGTAGGCCTATTGAAAATGAAAGATTCTAGGGGTCCACTGGTTGAAACTGTCGTTGAATCCTCTAGCTCGTTGGACCACAGAAGGTTTTCTGCAGTAATCACAAAAACAGAACTAATTGAAGGAAACAGTTAAATACCGGCCAACCTCAGGCTTGGTTCACACACATTCAGATTGCCCTTGCCCTGAGACTGACCACGTATGGTTTTCAAAGATGTTTTCGCTGCTTTGCCACGTTTTCCTAAACTTCTATTGAAGTAACCGAGCTGTTTAAGGCTGCATAACTACTGCTGGCAAGCACACGTTCTTATTTAAGTAAAGTCACCTTGAGTGCTAGGTTGCTCCATTAGCTTAACTTCCTGCTGTTTTTAAGTGCCAGTGCTAAAGTAACACTAACGCTCACAGAGCATATTATGTTGTTGATAATGGTGTCCCGAGCAAAGTGCAGGTAAGGCTTTGGAATTGTATGGTTAGTTGCAAATTACGCTGCAAAACGGGGTGAAAACGGGATGAATGGAATCTGTTATTGAGTGGAACATGAGAAACATCTATTTATGTATGCCCATGGAGTGAGCAATAGCCTGCTTTATGGAGGCTGATCTGAGCAATGTATTTTGAGTGCGCCTTGATATGGGACAGTGTGATGAGCTTGTTTCATCACTTCTCTGAAGAATAGTACCTGACGCTAGAGAAAGGATATGGAGAATAGAAATTGATAATACAAAGTGAGGAGGGAGATGGAACTTTCATGAACAGTCTAAATAGGGATTATAGATATACAAACGAATATTTTACCGAGGCGGCAATGCCTCCTTAGTTATGGTTAAACAAGACTTTCCAATCAAAAGGCATTTTCTGTTTTTGTAATAACCGTGGCACAATCTGAATAATCTTCCTATATCTTCTTCGAAAGTTGGCACCCACTTTAAATTCTTCATGGGAAGTTTATGCAGATCTGACAAGGTCAGCTGAAAATAGTAAGCTTTCTATTTGCCTCTCAGAGGATTCCATTCTCTATGATACAGGAAAAAAGGCTGAACACAACGTTTCTCTTCTGTTTCTAGATTATCATGATATACAAAGACCACTTACGTATTTTTAAGAGTTAGTGTTTCATACACCTGGTAAATAAATAAATAATGTAATTGGGTTACTAAGCATACTGGTCAGACGGGTGACTCAGTGGTACAGGAATATATTAAGCCAACAGAGTTTTGAGACAATGATCCCCCTTTATGCTCATTACTAGTCTGTCATCATTCGAGGTGCCCATCAAGGCTTGTGTAGGCCCATTAGCACTTTGCCCAAAAATCCCAACTGTTGCCTTACTTGGTAGATGTTAGAAATGGGGTCTTTGGTTGGCAGTCAGATTACCCCCTGTTCAAGCAAGGACCCTCACTCTAGTAAGGGTAAGTCACACACAATCCACATTATCCTGTGCCCACCCTATGGTAGCTTGGCACTGAGCAGTCTGGCTTAACTTGGAAGGTAATGTGTAAAGTATTTGTGCGATAAATCATGCAATAACAGAGTATAGTACCACAAACATACACCACACAGTGTTTAGAAAAACATATAATATTTATCCTATAAGATGCAGGTCAAAAACGATTAAAATGCAATAAGTGTATGTTGAGATATCACTGTAAAAGTGATATAAAGTGTCTTTAGTCTTTAAAAGCAATAAATGTCTCTTTCAAGCACAAAGTATCTGGTTTGCGTTTGAAATCTCTGCAAAGAACCGCAGAGGAAGAGATGTGTGGAAACCAATGAGGTGTGCGTCGATTTCCCGGGGCTCACACGGTGATGCATCGTTAAATTTTCATGCAGGGACGGCTGTGCGTCGATTTCGGCACTCAGCCATAGATCCTCTTTGGGTTGTGGGGATTTCGTGACTCACCGAGGACGATGCGTGGATTTCTGACGCTGACAGGACAAAGTCACAGGGGCTGCATCAATCAGGTGGGTGTTGCGTGGAAATTTCTAAAGCACGGCAGGCACTGTGTCGATTCCTCTCTGGAAGTCGGGCTGCGTTGTTCCGACACGGCTGTGCGTCGATCCAGTGGACAGTGCATTGAATTTTCGGTCGCTACGCTGGTGCTGCATCAATCTTCTAGTTGCGAAGTTGGGCTGCGTCGTTCCGGTTCAGCGTGAAGTGAATTTATCACCGCATTACAGGTTGTGCGTCGTTTCTGGCAGGCTGTGCATCGATTTTCACCGCATAAGGAGTTCTTCTTGTAGAGATGAAGTCTTTTTGGTCTGGAGACTTCAGGGAGCAAGAGGCTAGCTCTATCCAATCCCTTGGAGAGCACTGCTCAGCACAGCCAGAGAGCAGCAAGGCAGCAGGGCAACAGCAAGGCAGCAGTCCTTCACAGAAAGCAGTCAGGTGAGCCCTTTGGGCAGCCAGGCACTTATTCTGGGCAGGTTGTAGATTCTGGTTCAGGTTCTCTTCTCCAGGAAGTGTCTTGTCAGGTAGTGTGTCTACCTCAGAAGTGTTTGAGTTGGTAGGGGCAAAGACCCTGTTTAAATACCCAAATGTGCCTTTGAAGTGGGGGAGACTTCAAAAAGTGGCTTAGAAGTGCACAAGGTCCCCTTTCAGTTCAATCCTGTCTGCCAGGGTCTCTACAGGGGGTGTGGCAGTCCTTTGTGTGAGGGCAGGCTACTGTCCTTTGACATGCAAGTGCCAGGCCCTCCACCCCCCAGCCCAGGAGGACCCATTCAAAATGCAAATGTATGCAAGTGAGGCTGAGTATCATGTGTTTGGGGTGTGTCTGAGTGAATGTGCAAGGGAGCTGTCAACTGAACCCAGCCAGATGAGGATTGTAAGGCACACAAGGATTTAGGTGCAGAGAAATGCTCACTTTCTGAAAGTGGCATTTCTAAAATAGTAATATTAAATCCAACTTCACCAGTCAGCAGGATTTTGTGTCACCATTCTGGCCATACTGAATATGACCTTCCTACTCCTTTCAGATCAGCAGCTACCACTCAAACAATATATGAGGGTAGCTCCAATGTTAGCCTATGGAGGGAGCAGGCCTCACAGCAGTGTAAAAACAAATTTAGGAGTTTTACACTACCAGGACATGTAACTATGCAGGTGCATGTCCTTCCTTTTGCCTACACAGCATCCTGCCCCATGTGTTTCTTGGTGCACACCTTAGGGGTGACTTATATGTAGAAAAAGGGTTTTTTAGGCTTGGCAAGTACTTTTAAATGCCAAGTCAAATTGGCAGTGAAACTGCACACACAGGCCTTGCAATGGCAGGCCTGAGACAAGTGGAAAGAGCTACTTAAGTGGGTGGCACAATCAGTGCTGCAGACCCACTAGTAGCATTTAATCTACAGGCCTTGGGGACACATAATGCACTTTCCTAGGGACTTATAAGTAAATTAAATAATCCAATTGGGTATGATCCAATGTTATCATGTTTAAAGTGAGAGAGAATATGCACTTTAGCACTGCTTAGCAGTGGTAAAGTGTGCAGAGTCTTAAAACCAGCTAAAACAGTATCTAAAAAGTGAAGGGAGACAGGCATAATGTTAGGGGTGACCACCCTAAGGCTGTCAGGTCTAACAGTAGTCATCTTGAAGTTCATTATTATGCACTCTGCAGGCTTCAATTTACTGGAGGCTATTGAAGGGGTCCTCTCCTTATTTAAAGGATTGCTGAAGAGCTTGAGGTATCAGAGGTTTCA
This sequence comes from Pleurodeles waltl, assembly GCF_031143425.1. NCBI lineage: Eukaryota > Metazoa > Chordata > Amphibia > Caudata > Salamandridae > Pleurodeles > Pleurodeles waltl. The sequence goes on from NC_090437.1 coordinate 839,159,042, forward strand.
GAAAATATGTGTGTTTTAGCACCAACTGAGGACAGGAGCACTATTCAAAGCAAAATTATATCTTCTGGACACACAGGAGATACAATGCAATCCATGCATGGGCTGCATGAGCTCCCCAATGACTTGTCTGCGAATCTAAAAAGAGACATACTACAGAATAAAAACTCTTGGAAAGTCACATGGAGATATAAGTCTTTATTTTCTGCCTCTCATGTCCATAGTGTGCAGTAAATTTCAAGATTGAGATGAGGTGACTGTAGGTACCAAAGTTACCAAAACTGTTGCAGCAGCTCCAATGATTTCAAATGTTTAAACAATCATGCTTCTTTGAGTGTTAGTTACATAGTTAACAAAACTACAGTTTCGCTGTTGATTGATTGTGCTTTTATCGTTATGGTCCCATGTCTTTAAAGAAAACAAGCTGTTATGAATGGTAGAATGCACTTAATGAAGCACTTTGTGTGTGTGTTTTATTTTTTACAGTTCTAGGTTAGTGACGGACCCGTTATCATATCTGTCACTTTTATCTGCTTTAGGAACTGCCATACAAATGGTAGCAGGGTGCGGTATTGGGGTGCAGATTCCATCTATACATAGTCATTGGAATGGTGTGCACATATCTCTCAACTGATGCTGCCAGACGAGGTTGATGGATCACAATTGAGTATCTTTTAGGGGACCGTGGAATATTCCAGAATGGACTTAACCTTCGGGGAGTCATAACTCAAAAGTGTGATAGCGAGCAGAAGTGGGATATTTGACGAAAGACTTAACAAAACACAGAATGTGGTTTAGTCATTTTGAACTGTGATAACTGCAATATATAGAGTGTAATTATTTCAGCTGTATGTGCATTTTTAGGCTAAGGCCCAGATTTAAAGTCTGGGACTTAGTCCACTCAATTGTCTGTGTAGTCATAGGAACAACTTCAGGAACCAATGGAAGATAGAGGGCTACATTTCGATTGTGTTTATGTTTCAGCAGGGCTGTTGCCCCACAGGCAACTATCATTTACAGGACAGGAACCACACGGGGGGAAGTGTGTATGACTGCACTTCATCCATGTCTCTGCACCATGGTGGAACTGTTTTCACAAATGTGGGCTATTGATTGACATTCATTTGAATGGTGGAAGCACATTTAAACTCTATCCACATTATTAATATCTCTGACATGTTAAGAATTAAGCTTGCAGTACATCAGGGTATAAACTAGCCTCCTGGGCAAAACCGCAATTGTTTATATAGTGGTCTATCACACATGTGATACCACAGGACATTATTGAACAACAGTCCAAATTGGCTCCGACTCTGGGCAGAGGACGAACGTCAGCACCCATCCTCCTACACCTCGCCACAGCATTTGACATGGTTTTCCAATCCATCCTCATCCAAAGCTGCACAACATCAGAATCCAAGGACACACTCCTATGATTCTGCTCCTTCCTGACTGGAAGGAATGAGTCACTTAGCCTGGCACTATACACCTCAGTAGCCTGCAACCTCATCTGCTGAGTCCTGCAAGGATCCCCACTGAGCCTGACCCTCTTAGGTATATACATAATCCCTCTAGCCAGCATTTTCAACTCTCATGGCATCAGTGTACTCTTGTATGCCGACAACACACAGCACATTCTATCCCTCATGGACAAGACACCAGTACCCAGTTTAAGTTCAATGACTGCTTGATTGAACTTGTCTAGTGAAGACCAACTTTTTGAATGTGAACTCTGACAAGACCAAAATTTGATTTTCGGGAACAGCATTTCACTATGGGATTGCACCTGGAGGCCAACAGAGCTAGGACCAACACCCATGCCCACCACACATACCAAGAACCTCAGGATCATCATTAACAGCAAACTCAACATGACTGCCAAATGAACGTTGTCTCCCTTGAAGTACCTAAGCACCCAGAAGATGCTGAGGAACATTTCTAATGGCTCTCAACAAGCACACACAAAACATTCACACAACCCTCCTTGTCATAAGCAACCTCAGCTATGGGTTCATCCTCTATGCTGGGGTCAACAAAAAACTCATCCAGAGGCTACAGATCATTCAGCCAGATTCACTCTCAACCTTCCATGCTGCACTTACATCACACCACATCTAAAGGAGCTACACTGGCTCCCCATAAGCAAACAAACACAATTCAAACTCCTCACTCACATTTTCAAGGCCCTACCCAAAATTGGTCCAGCATGCCTCAATTATCACATCTGGTTTCACAAACCTTCCACTCATCTGAACACCTACTTGTACACACACCAGGCATATGGAAAACAAGATCCGTCAGTTGGATCTTCTCCTACATTGCTACTAAAGCATGGAACGACCTGCCCCTACACATAGGAGCCTCCTCCTAACTTCTTGAACTCCACAGGAAGCCAAAGACCTGGATTTTTTAGTAGTCCCACTACGCCCTAGGTATGTTTAGACTCACACCTGCTTAGTGCCAAGATACGCTCCTGTGTGATAGTACACTCGAAAAATCTGCATAGCATAACACATACCATTTCTGGTGGCACCACAACTGCCCAATGTAGTTCCTTAAGATAGTAAAAATTGCCATCTCAAGAACAACCTTCCACCCTCTTGCAATAGAGAGGGGTACAGAGATGTGCATGTGGCTCATCTGGCGTATTTTCATAGGATATACATTACAACGAAGAGGCCCCAAATATTTGTTATAAGCAATTCTTATATTTATTATTGTTTTGCAATCTTTGTTCAATAAAGGAGAAACTCCACTATCAACAAGCATAGCTGTGTTATCCCTCTCTACCCATCTGCCAGCCTCCCTTCTTCTCCCACCTTCCTATTAGGCTGCATGATGCAGTATCAGGTAAAGAGCAGCATCAGCTCTTATCAATCTGTGTATAATAATAGCAACAGTGTAATATCTCAATTTGGGATGGGGTTTGCCGGGATTTGACCTCATGATATACTGATCAACCCTAAGTTATAAGTAGGAATTTCCAAATCCTGAAGCTGTTAATCTAGTATGATGATCATACTTCACAGGCTGTAGAAGAGTAAAGCAAGGTAATGCCCATGATACTTTATTAAATATTGCATGTTGTATCAATTTCTAACCTATGGGGCCTGTTTACAAACTTCATTTTGTAGTACCTTTTGTAGTGTTAGAACTACAAAATGCCATTACCAAACCTATGTGTGGAGTTTATGCTGCCACCTATCTGATATTTTTCTGTGTGGAGATATCCACCCGTGTGTGGAGTTGACAAATTGGAAAAACCTACTATTAAAGAGAAGGGGAATAGAAAGAATTAAGGTTAAGAATGGGTTAAAGGAAGGTCACTGGGGTTTAGTTTGGGCCCTCCATCCATTCACAAATGAATGAGCCCATTCCTATACACAAACTGCACTTTTAAAGGTACTACAGCCAAAAAGGGACCCAAAACCCAGAGCTGGAGTAAGTCCAACAACACACATGGCCAGCCAAAGTGGTACTGCAACACCTTCCCACAGAATATAATGGAGTTAGGAACCTTAAATAAAACTTCATGGCCTATAATGTTAATGTTAAATTAAGTTTATTTAAATAGTTAAACATGCAACAAATATATTTTAATGTTAAAATAAATCAAAATGGATTTTTGTTTGTTAATTTAATTATAATATTTTGAAAAACTTTTTTATTGAAAAAATGCCCAGCATACACTTAAGTGTCAGCCATAAAATATTTTGACTGGCAATGAAAGGAGAGAAGCTTTATATTTACGGTGCCATTTAATACAGAATTGTCATTTATATCATTCAGTTGTGCCACATTCATTTCTTCTTGGAGCCCAAACCCATTCCCTCCATGGCACCCCTTCATAATTCCCTGTATGCCTCCCATTGGCTCAATACTTTCCCCCATTTTCTCTGGCATTCTCAACTCTGATAAATGACCTTTTCAGCTCATTTATGCCAGTCCAAGTCCACGTCCTAGTCTTCCACCCTTGGGGGATCATTTACTCCCCAGTCTCTCACTATATTCCTTTTGGCCACTTCAGCCGCCAGTATCAACCAAATCTTTTGATTTTTGGGCCAAGTTTCTTTTTCCGATACACATAGGATATGGCACTCCAAAGGCATAACCAAACCTGTGACTCTAGCCTTGACCTGGACCATCCCTTCCAATATTGTTGCTTTTTAGGGTAGGCCCAAAATATGTGAAATAAGGACCCCAGTGTTCTGCATTTCCTGGCACATGAGTACGATGGGCATCTCCCAAGCCAGTGCATATGAGTTCGAGAGTAATAGGAACTGTGCAAAATCGTTAGCTGTATACAAGAGAAGGGGGCCCTAATAGCTATTTTCCAGGACTCTGGAGTGCCTCCACCCAATCATCATCATCTCCTAGGAGTCCCAAATCAGTTTCCCATGCCTACGTCAGGGAACTGAAGGGGTCTGATGAGTTGCTCATTAGCTTCCTATAGGTTATGGAGGCAGCTTTTTCTATTGTGGGATCTAGCAGTAGCTGGTCCTCTAATGGCATGTACTCTAGCAGCTGCTTCCCTTCCAGAATATGCTGCCGCAATGCATGCCCCAACTTTAGATATCAAAACCTTTCAGACTCCACCATCTGATACTCTTCCTGCATGCCCTGGAATGTAATCATGGCCTGCCCAGTCCAAATGTCTCCAAGATAGTCTATAACCAGAAGCCCCCATCTGTGGAACCTCTTCCAGCTCCCGACCTCCTGCAGAAAATTGTTGTCCCACAATGGTGTTTTTCAGTAAGTCTACCATCCAACCTCAAATATCTGGTGGCTTCTTGCCATGCCCAGACAGCCGTCTCTGTGTGTGTTGGAAGCATTCTTACCTGCCCCTTTCTGCACAATACTTAGAGTTATCCATGGTCTCCCATTGCCTGGCGACCAACCCGATATGCAGGTTCATCTTTATCCGAGAATACCCAATCATTGATTGTAATTGCCCAGTAATATTTCTGTATGCCCGGGACTGCGAGTCCTCCTCCAAATACCCCGCTGTAGTTTATGTAATGCTATTCTTGAACTTCCTCTATTCCATATTAGTTTACGCAGTTCACTGTCGACTTTCTGGAAGAAGTCTAAAGATCCTGCATGAGGATTGTTCTGCAGGGTATATAGCAAACGTGGGAGGGCCCTCATCTTAAGGAGCACAACTTTACCCATCAGGGACACTTCAAGCCTTCTACAGTGAATTTGTTGATGTTTCACACTATATGGATACTCAGATGCATGAAACCGGCCCTGACTGCCAGGGCCGTGCACCTGGATGACAGGATAGGGACATCCCCATTAAGGGGAGAGATTAGGGATTTATACTAGTTGATGTGATATCCAGAATAATTGCCAATAATCTGGAATATGTGTTACAATCTGTCAATCGTAAGGTGGGGTTACGTGGTGTACAGCAGTTTATCATCTGCATATTGGGATATTCATTCTTCCCAGTGTCCTGTATGAGTGGATCTTGGTAGATCCAAGCTGCCAGTGGCAATATCTCCAAAGCAAACATCTTTGGGGACAGTTGACAGCCATGCCTTGTGCCCTTGCTCAGGGTAAATTGGTGAGACAATTGCCATTAACCCACACTCTTGCCATCGGACTTTGATAAAGGAGTTTTATCCAAGCACAGAACTTTGGACCAAAAGTTAGTTTAGTCAGGGCAGCGAATAGATAGGTCCACTCAATGCTGTCAAACATCATTTGAGCGTCCTACGAGAGGAGTAGGGCGTATTCCTTCCACTGGGCAGCGGTCATATGGAGCACTCCATACAGGTGCCTCAGATTTTGTAGAGTACTTCTGTAGGACATAAATCCTGATTAGTCAGGATGGATCACCAAGGCTATCACTTTCTTTAGTCTATTTGCCAAGGCTTTCGCCAGCACCTTGGCTTCTAGATTCAGAAGCAATGTTGGCCTGTACGAGCTACAATCATCTGGAGATTTGTCCTTTCTTGGAAGAATCTCAGTGGGCACCAGCCATTGATCTACCGGCAGGCAACCCTCCTTCCTGGCCACCTGAAACATATTTAACATTGGCTTCCTAACCCTGCCTGCTATGGCTTTGTACAGTTCAACTGGCAGGTCATTTGGGCTTACTGCCTTAAAGACTTCCCAGAGGGTGCAGTCAGAGTTGACCGTTCCCCCGTTCTCCTGGAAGTATTGGTCTGTCCATGTCCTTATCTTGTCCATGAACGTTTTGTGTTACAGGCGCAGAGGGTCTATTCTGGGAGGCAATGTTGTGTCTTTGGTTGGACCCTGTAGAAGCACCTCCACTGGGGAGTGATCCGATATGCTGCGTGCCCCAGGTTCTGCGCTGCGGACTAGACCTGTGTGTATACGGTGGGTGAAGATGTGATCCAAGCGGGAATAACTGCCATTTGCTGCAGAAAATTACGTGAGTTGTTGTACCTTCGAGTTATGTTCACGTCACAAGTCTACCAGCCCCATCACATCCACAAAGGCCTTCAGTAGACCAGGATCAGCACTCTGGAGAGATCGGGACATCCTGTCCATTGTGGGATCCATTGTGGCATTCATGTCACCCACTCCCCCCCCTTAATTTAAGAGTGGCAGGTGGCATCTCAAGTAATAGGGTACTAAGTACCAGTATTGTGTTGGCATGAAGCTTCTGCTGCACATGCACCAAGCATATATTGAGTATGTGGCCCTCCCATTTGCCTGTTTGTGCAACATAGTGACCATACAGGTTGATTTGGGTGCAATCCCAAGTGTGGGATACCATTGTTATGATAAGTATGCCCACTGCTCTCGAGCCAGTAGTAAAACCAGCATGGGTTAGGAGAGCATAGCCAAACCTATTAGGTGCCTTATATTGGTTTCCTTTTAAGTGGGTCTCCTGTAGGAGGACCAAGTCTGGGGCATGTCTCCAAAGATATTGTAGTATAATAGTGTGTTTAATTTTGTTGCTAAGACCATTGAAGTTCCACTTCATGATCTTCAAGGCTGAACTTGTATGACCCTCCATGTAGTTTCTAATTGTGGTGTGACCCCTTCCCAGGGTAAGTGGCAAGCCCCATTCCCTCATCCTCTACTGGCCACATTGTCCCCTATTACTTGATGCCGCTGAGCGAATAACAAATAAATCCTTTAATCTCAACCTTGTAATACAACAAAGTGGTCTATCCCTTAAGAACACTCCTCACCCTGCGACCCTGCACTGTAGGCCTAAAACTGCCCACTTCCTCAATTTTCAGAGCACCTGTCACCCAATAAAAAGCATTCAAACAATCTAGGGTAGGCCAGCACCTCCACCCAAATCAGTCACATTGGATGCCTATCTTCGCTTGACCACACTTGGATTGCTTGAGTCCCATATGGAGCCATCAGTGGCCCTCAACAGCTGTCCATTTGCCCCAGTCTTTGTGGTCAGATAACTGTAGTTTGTTATTGTTCCGTGTGTGTCTTCACTCAACTTTTTTGTGCGGTTCTCGCTCCCAGGCGGTCATCACTGTGCCACAGGTGGTCGTTCTGTTGCCGCTCATCTGGGCCGCCCTTCCTCTTTTCTCAATGTGCCCACCTGCAGGGCGTGCGTCAGAATTCAAGCCAAATCCCAAGCCTTCTCCAGCATGGTAAAGTGCCACGATTTCCCCTCCGCCATCACTCGCAGTTTTGCAGGGTACAACATCACTTATTTGAGTTATTTACCCTGAAGTACCTTTTTGACTTCATTGAAGCTTCAAGGTTGGCGTTGTACCTGCAGTGTAAAGTCTGGAAAGAAGCCAATTATTGTATTTTCATAGGCTAGGTCCCCATGTGAGTGAGTGGTCTGGAGGATCACATCACAGTCATGATGCCTAAATGTCTGGGCTATAATCGTCCGTGGTGGGGCACCAGGTTTCGGTGGCATTATTGGTGCCCTATGAGCCCATTCAACCGAGATAAAGTTTGGGAGACACTTGGGTTGCAGGGTCTTGACAATGAGGTCCTCAAGGAAGAGATCCATGCTGAGCATCTCTGTCCCCTCGGGGACCCCAACCACCTTGATATTGTTTCTACGAGCTCTGTCTTCTTGGTATTAAAGCTTTCCAGCCATGGCTGCATGTTGTTTCATCAAGTGCTAGACTTGTTCTTCTAATTCTTTGGATGTGGATTGGATCTGGTTGATACATGCTTCAGCTGCAGTGATAATTTCCATGATCGTTTTCTTTATTATGGCGGAGGGAGGGTCCTGTCATCTCTGGGGGTTCGGCATCTTGTCCGGTCATTTCAGCAGATGGTCTGGGTACCGCATATTTCTCATCTTGTTAGATTGCTTGTGCGGTGTCCCCTTGGATCGTACCATAACCCTGGGAAATAAGTGGTCTGGTCTGGGGGGACCGATCTACCACTCAGCATGATCTTCTACTCCATGGGGGATGCACTGCTTCCAATAGTCTGTTTGGGTGAGCAGAAACTAACTGAGTGATTGTGCCCCTCGTTGGTGGGTTTAACTGAGTTATAGACTGCAGGCCTCAAACCGCTTGGCTAGTATTTGCACAGAATCACTGGCAGATGTTCATGTTGCACTCCAGGTGGCCCCACTTCCCCAACAAAGATAGCAATGCTGTCTCAGCTGTGAGCCTTGCCTCGATTACCTCTGAAATATTACAGATTGTGCTTATGGTTCCTTATAGTCTGTCCCCTCCACAGTAGGTACAAATCTCTCAATGCCAAGTTTGTTTTCTGAATTTCTGGGCCTTCAGCTGTTACACTCAGGCCACAACCAGATCAGTCTTGTCTTTCATTTGGTGAGGGGTGCTGTGATTTATTCATTCCTCACAAAGGGAGCCATGACAGGCCCAGAGGGATGTCAACATTAGTTTCTCAGCCTCTGGAGCTACCCCCGGTGTGATGGTGCAAGTGTTAGTGCGTGAGCACCTCAGCTGTGTGGCCCTTGCACTCCAGCTGCCCCCCCAACATGTCACTCACTGTTGCACAGGGATTTCTTCTGTGTTACATGGGGGAGGGTGCCAACTGCTGGGGACCTCTGGGCCCACCGGCCCATGATCACACTTGAAGCTTACGGGCCTCACGTGCTGCACCTTGAGGGCTTTCTTCCCCAGTTTTCTCCTCTCACCTCCAGTTGGCTTCACTGCTTTGTGTGCGTCTCCCTCGCTGATTAAGCCCAGTTCTCCTGCTCCCATGTTAGGCCTGCACCACCTCCGCAGGCTCTGTGCTGACTTCTATACCCAGAGTGACAGAACAAGATCAGACAAGGTCAGCCCGCAGCGGAGGCAAGGTTATCTTCCATGGCGCTGGCCGGCTAATCCACTCCAGCACTATTTGCCTCCTGCGAAGACAGCCACTACTGTTCTGTGCATCATGAGGCCCTCGGCTCAAGGTAATTGCCCAGTTCTCCAGTTGTCCACAAATCTCTAATAGCAGTCGAGGATAGCAGCAAGAATCTTTCCCCCGATAGCCAGTCATCCGCCGTCACTTCATTTTACATTTTTGTGCAGTTCAGATCGGATATAGTCCAAATGATGGGGGTTGAATTAGCGGGCACCGTTGAGTTCTTTTACCATGCAGCCATCTTGGCTGGTGCCAAGTCACACCCCCTAATTATAACATTTTAATCACTTTTTCACATGTAATTACTAATGTAACAATACATGTCATATTAATATAATTCAAGTACTTTAAATTAATTCTATACATTACTTTTAGTATATGTTAATGAATAATACAAAATATTCAAAAAAATTATTTCGGTGGATTTTTTAAAATTTAACCTTTAGAAAAATAACTTTCATTTAATTTATAATATTTTAAATAATGTTTTTCAGTTCAAAATGTAGTTTATAGAGCTGTAGCATGTTTTCTTTAGTTCTAATTAAACAATTTTAATTTAATTTACAATATTTTAAATAATGTGTTTTTAGTTCAAAAAGTAGTTTATAGTACTGTAGCATGTTTTCTTAAGTTCTATAACTAAAATAAGTAAACATAATTTACATAAATATTGTGCATACAAATATTTTACAAAAACTCAAGTTGAATAAACCTTTCAAATTTTCCCCATAGTTTACCATGAGGAGACTCTGCTGTCGGGGTGGTGCTCTCAATAAGATAAAGTATAGGGAAAAGTTTCCAATACCATGCCTTAGGGAGATCTCTGCATCTCTACTGTAGGGGCAGACATCTCCACAAAGTACAGTATAGAGAAACGATTTCCCTCTACTTTACCAAAGGAAGATGTTCACCCCAGTGGTGATTTATGCATGGTAAATTATAAGGAAAACTTAAAAAGTTTATTCAACTAGGAAAATGTTAGTTAACATTTTTTCAGTGTGAAATAATAGAGTAAAATATGTGTATATTTGTTTTGAAAGTAGTACTGAATCATAAAATGCTTTTGTGTGGTGCTAGAATTTTTTTTAAAGTACATTGCAATTGTAAATTAGGCTCAACCCAGTTTTACAGGAGAAGGAGACGTGCAAGTCTACACTTTTGAGTAACTTCATATTCGGATTTTGTAACTAGCCAAAAGAGGAAGAGGAAATTTAAAGTTGTGAATTGCTCACAAGTGTGAATAGTTACACTTTTTGAATAGTCTCTGTAGATTCAAACATATGATTGGCAGGTAAATAAAATGTCATACTTTGCTAAGTAAAGGAAGTCTCCCGTTAAAATTGACAGAAATGTTTGACAGGTGTTGAGAAATGGAGATAAATTAATTAAAATAATTGTACGATGTTTCTGCACAAAAGCAGGAATATGATACTGAAACTCCAGTGCAGGATTTATTTTGAAAGGGAGGATCCTGCCCTGCAATCAGTGTGTTAAATAGTTTACATTTCAGATCAAGTGTTCCATTATCTTTCCAGTCTGCGAGCAAGAAATTGCGAAAGTAAAGGATATCAGCAGGGAATTGATAGGATTTTCCTTAAGCAATGGATGCAATTTACATTATGAAAAGCACTCTGCCAACCTATGACTTTGCACTTTTGACATATTGTGGCCATCCTCTTTTTTTACAAATTCAAATGATTTGAATAAAGGAGAAGATAAAAAAGAAAATCCGATATGCAGTCTTTCTCCAGCTTTTACTGTAGGGTTTCTTGCTGTGCCAGTTTTACTTTTCCAATAAAAACGAGAGAACCTCAAGTGCCTCAAAGCTAACAGATAAAAAGTAATTTATCCACAATGAATCATTTTGAATTCAGAACAGGACTTGCCCAGGGCTTTCGAAGCCGCACAAAACAGTGGGATTTCATTTATAACTGGGTTGCAGGTTGCACGAGTCTGATGTTCTTATTAGCCTCTGCCAAGAAACTAGATTGTGCTGCATTTGTGACACAATCATTGCTGAATGAATGAGTGACAAATGCCCGTGGCCTTGTTCCATCCATTACAAGCAGATTGCCTTTCTGTACCAGTATTTAGTTATTTGAAAGCAGAATTTCTATTTTTCTGCCTTTCAGCAATTTCCAGAGTAGCTATAAATTATGATAGCTTTACCTTTGTGTATGGTAGACTCTTTTTTATTATTTAACCCGTGGAGTGTGTTTGTTTGGTTCTATAATATGATATGTTAAATATCTTGTAATATTTTCCCTGACTATTGTTCACCATTTGTTTGGGCGGTTGTGCGGTACAACAAAAGAGTTTTGATAAAATAGCAAAGATACAGATAAACAGTGAAGGTCACAAAATAGATATTGATGTCCCGAACCGTGAACGGCCTCCGTTTTAAATAGAGTGTCCCATGTATAATGTAGTTGGTAAACTAGTTTACACCTTTAACTCGTTTTGTTCTAGTGGTTTTGCCCAGTGCCAACTGCTCCAGAAAGTAACGATGGTTATATAAATATTATTTATTAACTAATTATAATATACATCATCATCATCAATAATATCACAATTATCACCCAGTTTGAGAGTGTGACTGGTTGAGGGCACAGGGCCAACAGAAAAAAGCATTCTATTTCACCAACAAATGTAGGGCATTCAGGGACATGGGTGACGATTGGAGCTATCATACATGCTCTCGTCTCTATATATACTGGATTGCTGTGATCAGAACAGGAAGCTTGTACGTCAATTCACCACAAAATGTTCATGTTCCTCACTTTGCAGCAAACTGTTTTAAAATAGTATAAGATCAAGTACAATATCTTGAAGCCAAACTGCTCAGAATAGGATTCCTTATAAATTGTGATGAATCTCACAGTTCATTTCGTAATTCCATTTTTAGCACCACACAGCAGAAACATTAAATCAGAGTAATATTATATACACGAAGCCATCATATTCAGGGTTGTGTAATTGTTTCGTTAATACTGCCAAGTCCCCAATATTTATAGGCAGTCCTTGGCGTGCACTGCTACTTAGCTAAAATCAGTTGGTGATTCAATAAAAAATATAGTCAAGCTATTCCTAATCCTTATCTCATCTATCAAAATTAGATGTTGCCTTCATTTTCCACTGTACTTTGGAACAATAGAGTTTCAATTGCTAGCTTCCCTTCTCTAATCTTTTGCTCATATAATAATACAAATTATTCCAAAGTCATCAAGCCCTCTGACAAAACAAGCACTAGCAAATTGAATAGATCTTTCTTTTATGTGCTAAGCAAACAAAGGCTGTACAATAAAATACAATTTGGCCCATGGCACAATAAACTTGCAGACACAAAACAGGGCACAGACATAGGAGGTACAGAAAGATACAAGTTGCATTGAATCTCACTGGCACCGTGGTAATAATAAAGATAACAACACAAGCACAAGAGAGGACAAACAGGAATACAGCAAGTAGCACTGATAGAAGAATCTGGGCTCAGGGAAAAACAGTAGAGAGAAAAGCAACCAGGGCACTCCTTAAATCATGAAAACAAAATAGGTAAATTCTCAGAGGAATTTATTAGTAAAACCTCCATGGTGATAACTTGATATTTATAAGTGATAGTACTGTCCATAGATTATAATACATGCAAAAAAGTTCGGTAACAGCCAACACGTGTTTCGTCCTCAGCGGACTTCTTCAAGGCTGGAAACAAGAACAGATTGAAGCTCTTAAACAAGAAACATTCGCTACCAAGCGGTAGATACATGTATAGATTAAGACCTTAATTGTAAATTGAAATAGTGGGAAACGGACATTTTTTATAAATCAAGTTAAAAGACCCATTATAAGTAATGTACAATCAAAAATAGAGATAACCCATTCGTACGTGGTGAGTTGTGTCCAAAGAATAATCCTTAAATGGCAAAGGTGGTATGTGACAGTAAGAAAAGCCCAGACATTGATAATTTGTGAATAATGAAAATAATAGCAACCAGCACCAGAAAACAAAGTATGCTGCATGGGGTGTGAATTATTTCCAAGAGGAAGGGTCGTGCTAGAATTGAAATAGCATATACGTAAGTGATATGGCATGGTAACCGTAGAAAGATAATAAAAATTACCTCATGAACTATACTGTAAATAAGAATCAGACAATGTTTTCATTAAGGCTCCACGTCAGAGGTCTAGAAAGGTAAAAAGGGCCCAAAAGAAAAGATAATTACTGATGTAAAGGACTCGAACGGATAAGAGTAAAAAATAGGGAAAGAAAAAAAGAGAAAATATATCAAGGTCAAAAATACGACCTACCAGGGAGACCGATGGGTTCTCCATCATAGTGGAAGTACCTTAATATTCCAACACGAGTATTATTTAAAGAAGTTAGCAAGCTACCATGTAGAGTGTATCCATGGTAGGAAGAACACTCAAGATACGGCCTTGGTGTAACCAGTCTGTACGCGTGGAGCTAGGGAAATAAGGGAGAATGAATTCCGATTAAGATAATCGCATAGAGCCAAGAGCAACAACTAAAATGACTGTCAGGGAATTACAGTTGACTAAAGTAAAGGTGGGAAAAAATAAATATATATAAACAAATTTATTTATATTTAATACGGGTCTTTATTAATGTAGCTTAAGGTAAGACCAGAGGTGGCGGGCTACATCCCAGAAATAGCAGAAATTGGTCTCATGTCAAATAGCCGAAAAAGCCTTCGATTTCTGCGCACCGGAGCATGTAGTCAATAAAGTAAAAACCCATTACTTTAATTAGATTATATTGCGGAGCAAAATACATACAGCTAACAAAATATGCGGTCGAAGCACTTACCCGTGTTTCCCCAGGTTCCGGGAAACTACACACCAGTGTGTGTGCGCGATCGACAGCGCGTGGTAACGCTGCCATGTGCAATCCGACAACAGAGCATTTGAGGAGTAGCGGCGTGTGTATACGCATACTCCAAAAACAAAAAAAGGACTAACATCTAGTCCGCATTGCCGGATGGGAATGGGCACTACATGATAGGAGCACTTCATAGAAGCCATATTGAAAGTGTTGGAGCAGATACTAAATATCAATGTGAAACAGTGATGGTGCGCAAGACCAAGGTCATATTATATTAAATTGAACAGCAGGCGAGTAGATGCCACCATTAATTATGTAAGATGTAAAAAGTGATATTGCGTGGAGACCAAATTCACCAGACTAACTACATGCTATTAGAATTTGTTTGATAGAAGAATATTAGTTAAATGGAAAAGGAAAGGAAAAAAAGTGCGAGTGCATGCATAGTAAGCACACATTAAAAACAAGAGTATCATATTACAAGTCTATATACATACAATGTACAGTTTGTTGAATATTTCACATGATGTTTTAGCAAAAACTACTGTATTAACATTCTCATATGGGTATATAATGGATGACATAGACAAAATACAACTCCAAAAGTTTATGAGGAAAGACCACAAAATGGGAGATGTAATATAGGTTCTTACAACAGAAAGTAACAAGTTGATTATTATTAATAGCAGGTATTTATAATGCATTTGCAGTAAAGACCAAATATAATATAAAAATTACATTAAACATTGCAAAATTGCAATAAGTATGGAACATCTTTACAGCACGTATATAGTTTATATAGCCTAAAAGGACAGCTGGACAGAGCTGCATAGACACCATAATCTGGATCCTATTAATAAACAGGTGATTAATAATAGTAAGGAGGTGGAGTAATGCACCTTTTTTAGAGAAAAACATGCAGGTCCTTATTTATATTAAGGCCCTGTTCTACTGCTCGTAGCTTGATGATCCACCTACTCTCAAGGCGTCTTAGGGCCAGAATTCGATTATCTCCTCGGGGCATCTTTTTTACAAAGTCAACCCCGTGTATGTGAATGTCCAGGACTTCTCTAAGTCCATGTGTCTCATTGTAGTGGGTCGCAAAAGGATAATTAATGTTTGAAGATCGAATGGCTCTCAAGTGTTCTTGGATCCTCTCTTTCAATGGTCGAATGGTGCTCCCCACATAGATGAGTCCACACGTACAAACAATACAATAGACTACAAAGCTCGTGTTACAATTAATAAAATGTTTAAGTTTATGGGTGATCTGTGTATTGTATTGAAAATTCACTGTCTTATCTTTGATGTATCCACAGATGTTACAGTGTCCACATCTGTACGTACCAGGTGGTGGTTTGGGCAACCAGGTATCCCTGTTTTCTGATGGTATAAAACTGTGACATAGCTTATCCCGTAAGGTAATGCCTCTCATGTAAGTGATGCTAGGATTAGTAGTAAGTCCATTTTTTAAAATGTTGTCTGTTAGTAATGTAGACCAATGTTTACGTACAGTCTTGTAGATTTGGGAGCTCAGTGCACTGTGTTTTATAACCAAGGAGATGTGTTTTTGTAACCCATTCTTTTTAGTATTAGTAAGTAAAGTGGGACGTTTTGTTTTCATGATCTTATTGACGGCTTTGTTAAGCATATAGGGATGATAACCTCTATGCCTAAAGCGTTGTTCCATATTGTGTAATTCCTCACGGAATGTCAGTTCTTCGCTACAGTTGCGTCGAATCCTGGTAGCTTCCCCATACGGAATGGCATCAATTTGGGATTTAGGATGTGAACTAGAAGCATGCAGAACCGCATTGCATGCTGTCGGAGTTCTGAATAGTCTGGTACATATTTTGCCATTTTTTATGTAGATGGTGAGGTCAAGAAAATTGATGGAAGATTGACTGGCCTCATGTGTGAACTTGATGTTGAACATGTTATTGTTAAGATGTTCCGTGAACAAAAGGAGTGAGGGTACATCGCCTGACCAAAAAACCAGGATATCGTCGATGTATCTGCCCCAATATAGAATGTGTTGTGTAAGGGGTGGGGGACAGGAACGCCACACATGTATTTTCTCTAAGTAACCCATATATAGGTTAGCATATGAGGGGGAGAATTTAGCTCCCATTGCTACTCCCTGTATCTGGCGATACCAGCATCCATTATGTAGGAAAACGTTATTGTCTAGGACTAAACTTATCATATCCATGAGCATGTTTGTATGATCTAGCAAGGCAGCATCCCTAGTGTCTAGGTAGTGTAGGATGGCAGTAAGCCCCTCTGTTCTTGGGATACTCGTGTACAAAGAGGTGACGTCCAAAGTGACTAGATAATGACCATCCGTCCAGTCGTAGTCAGTGATTTTGCATAGTAAGTCTTTAGTGTCCCTAATGTAAGAGGGTAAATTCCGCACAAGGGGCTGTAAAAAGATGTCTATGTATTCCGATAGTTTCTCCGTAGGAGAGCCAATGCCGGAAAAAATCGGTCTACCTGGGGGAAACGTGCCTGGTTTGTGTATTTTTGGTAGGATATAGATGCACGGTGAGGTAGGTGTGTTATTGTGTAGGTATTTGAACTCCATATCAGATATCAAATCCTGATCGAGGTACGACTGGAGTTTATGTAGGATGCATCTATTAACTTCTGGCATAGGGTTGGAAGTGAGTTTAAGATATGCAGAGTGATCTGATACCTGTCGATCTAATTCTGATATGTAGTCCGCCCTGTCCATGATTACGATGTTCCCAACTTTGTCAGCTTCCTTAATTATTATGTCATTGCAGGTACCAAGTGCAGTTAAGGCTTGCTTTTCAGCCAAGGTAATGTTATGCACAGGAATAGATTTATGTCCTGACAAATATTGTTCCTCCATATGGTATAGCTCACTGGTGACCTTATTGCAAAAAGAATCAATTGCAAAGTCCCTGGGTATTATGGGTGTGAATTTAGAACTTATCTTTAGATCACTGTAAGTCCTGGAATTAGTATCTATGTTCAAATCAGTGAGGATCTCTGTAAGAGTAGGTATATGTCCCTCCTGATGTTCAATTGAGAGCAGCGTTTGAATGTCTTTAGCGTCCTTGATGGTCATTATGCTAGGAGTGTGGTGTAGGGTAGTAGTAGCCCGAGCCCGGGTGTTGACATCGTAAAAATACTTATAAAGTTTACATTTACGAACAAATTTGAACAAACTGATATGGAGTTCTGTAAAGTCTGGAAGTGTAGTAGGTACAAATCCTAAGCCTTTTTTGAGCATGTTCGTTTGGTTAGGTGTCAGAACTCTAGAGGATAAATTGACAATAGAAATGGTACTGGAAGTATCATTATTGGGGTCAGGGGTATTTATCACTGTTGGGCACTGCGAGTTGTTGAACGCGTGGCCACTCCCTCTTGACGTCTGTTTGGGTTTGTACTTATGCTTCCCTCGTCTAATGGCCTTGTAGTTGTGTCTTCCCTTCTTTGTAGTTGTTTTTGGCCCCTCACTATCACTTATAAATATCAAGTTATCACCATGGAGGTTTTACTAATAAATTCCTCTGAGAATTTACCTATTTTGTTTTCATGATTTAAGGAGTGCCCTGGTTGCTTTTCTCTCTACATTTTGTCTATTACAGCGCGGGACATAGGTGGCTCCCTTACAGTGCCACCAATCTCTCTGTGCATTCTGAAACCCGTGGTGGTTGGGTTTATTTACCAGGTTGGCACCCTCCACAGAATTATACTTGTGTGTATTTTAACATTTTGACTTACCTATTTCGGATGTGCGACGTTGTAACATCAACCACCGGAGGGAATACTTTGATTATTTACAATTGGATGTTTTGTCTGCACTCTGTTTCATTATTACTGTTTATACATAAGTTTAACTATATATTAGTTCGTGTTTTTCCATTTATATTTTCTTCATTTATTTGTTCTCTTAAACCAGTTGTTTATGTTTAAACAATGGACAACTTCGATGATAATAGGGATACCCTACTCAAAGAATTATTTCAAACCAACGCCCAGACCTTTGTACCTAGTACATCTCGCCCAACACAGGAGGGTCTTAGAAACAAATTCATTAAATTAGAACGTTTAAGAAAACAGGAACTCTCACGATGGTGGGACTATACGATCTTAGAAAAATACATGGAAAATAACCAAATCCCTAGGGGTCTGAGGGTTATCCTTTTTCCATCTTTCGATGACCTTAGTCCTGACCTACTGAAAGAGTGGGAACAACTGCTGATTACTTCATCATATGGCATGATGGATATACTTATCCGTGATGCCAAGAAGAAGCGGGAGAAACTCCTACAGGACATTGCACAACTAGAGAAAGAAATCAATGACATAGACTCTCCCGACACTAAAACAAGGAACTTTAATATACTTAAGGATGTCCTACAAAAACACCAACTATATATCAAGGACAAAAAAGTACGCAAACTTAGGAGGGATGACAATGACTACAACAAGGGGAGGGTGTTTACTTTCGCACGCAAGTTTGACAATTCCAAACTAGACATTGAGAAGGAATCCCCCACTAGGGAAAAAAATCCCCCTCTATCAAATCTCACGACTAGTGACACAGATATATCCAGTATCTCCAGTGGAACCAGTGAAGAGACTAGGGATAAAATACCTCTGCCTTCCACCTCTTATAGATCCCCTTTTTTATTGGAACTGGAGCGATTCCGGAGGGGCCAAAAACAACTACAAAGAAGGGAAGACACAACTACAAGGCCATTAGACGAGGGAAGCATAAGTACAAACCCAAACAGACGTCAAGAGGGAGTGGCCACGCGTTCAACAACTCGCAGTGCCCAACAGTGATAAATACCCCTGACCCCAATAATGATACTTCCAGTACCATTTCTATTGTCAATTTATCCTCTAGAGTTCTGACACCTAACCAAACGAACATGCTCAAAAAAGGCTTAGGATTTGTACCTACTACACTTCCAGACTTTACAGAACTCCATATCAGTTTGTTCAAATTTGTTCGTAAATGTAAACTTTATAAGTATTTTTACGATGTCAACACCCGGGCTCGGGCTACTACTACCCTACACCACACTCCTAGCATAATGACCATCAAGGACGCTAAAGACATTCAAACGCTGCTCTCAATTGAACATCAGGAGGGACATATACCTACTCTTACAGAGATCCTCACTGATTTGAACATAGATACTAATTCCAGGACTTACAGTGATCTAAAGATAAGTTCTAAATTCACACCCATAATACCCAGGGACTTTGCAATTGATTCTTTTTGCAATAAGGTCACCAGTGAGCTATACCATATGGAGGAACAATATTTGTCAGGACATAAATCTATTCCTGTGCATAACATTACCTTGGCTGAAAAGCAAGCCTTAACTGCACTTGGTACCTGCAATGACATAATAATTAAGGAAGCTGACAAAGGTGGGAACATCGTAATCATGGACAGGGCGGACTACATATCAGAATTAGATCGACAGGTATCAGATCACTCTGCATATCTTAAACTCACTTCCAACCCTATGCCAGAAGTTAATAGATGCATCCTACATAAACTCCAGTCGTACCTCGATCAGGATTTGATATCTGATATGGAGTTCAAATACCTACACAATAACACACCTACCTCACCGTGCATCTATATCCTACCAAAAATACACAAACCGGGCACGTTTCCCCCAGGTAGACCTATTATTTCCGGCATTGGCTCTCCTACGGAGAAACTATCGGAATACATAGTCATCTTTTTACAGCCCCTTGTGCGGAATTTACCCTCTTACATTAGGGACACTAAAGACTTACTATGCAAAATCACTGACTACGACTGGACGGATGGTCATTATCTAGTCACTTTGGACGTCACCTCTTTGTACACGAGTATCCCAAGAACAGAGGGGCTTACTGCCATCCTACACTACCTAGACACTAGGGATGCTGCCTTGCTAGATCATACAAACATGCTCATGGATATGATAAGTTTAGTCCTAGACAATAACGTTTTCCTACATAATGGATGCTGGTATCGCCAGATACAGGGAGTAGCAATGGGAGCTAAATTCTCCCCCTCATATGCTAACCTATATATGGGTTACCTAGAGAAAATACATGTGTGGCGTTCCTGTCCCCCACCCCTTACACAACACATTCTATATTGGGGCAGATACATGGACGATATCCTGTTTTTTTGGTCAGGCGATGTACCCTCACTCCTTTTGTTCACAGAACATCTTAACAATAACATGTTCAACATCAAGTTCACACATGAGGCCAGTCAATCTTCCATCAATTTTCTTGACCTCACCATCTACATAAAAAATGGCAAAATATGTACCAGACTATTCAGAACGCCGACAGCATGCAATGCGGTTCTGCATGCTTCTAGTTCACATCCTAAATCCCAAATTGATGCCATTCCTTATGGGGAAGCTACCAGGATTCGACGCAACTGTAGCGAAGAACTGACATTCCGTGAGGAATTACACAATATGGAACAACGCTTTAGGCATAGAGGTTATCATCCCTATATGCTTAACAAAGCCGTCAATAAGATCATGAAAACAAAACGTCCCACTTTACTTACTAATACTAAAAAGAATGGGTTACAGAAACACATCTCCTTGGTTATAAAAGACAGTGCACTGAGCTCCCAAATCTACAAGACTGTACGTAAACATTGGTCTACATTACTAACAGACGACATTTTAAAAAATGGACTTACTACTAATCCTAGCATCACTTACATGAAAGGCATTACCTTACGGGATAAGCTATTGCACAGTTTTATACCATCAGAAAACAGGGATACCTGGTTGCCCAAACCACCACCTGGTACGTACAGATGTGGACACTGTAACATCTGTGGATACATCAAAGATAAGACAGTGAATTTTCAATACAATACACAGATCACCCATAAACGTAAACATTTTATTAATTGTAACACGAGCTTTGTAGTCTATTGTATTGTTTGTACGTGTGGACTCATCTATGTGGGGAGCACCATTCGACCATTGAAAGAGAGGATCCAAGAACACTTGAGAGCCATTCGATCTTCAAACATTAATTATCCTTTTGCGACCCACTACAATGAGACACATGGACTTAGAGAAGTCCTGGACATTCACATACACGGGGTTGACTTTGTAAAAAAGATGCCCCGAGGAGGTAATCGAATTCTGGCCCTAAGACGCCTTGAGAGTAGGTGGATCATCAAGCTACGAGCAGTAGAACAGGGCCTTAATATAAATAAGGACCTGCATGTTTTTCTCTAAAAAAGGTGCATTACTCCACCTCCTTACTATTATTAATCACCTGTTTATTAATAGGATCCAGATTATGGTGTCTATGCAGCTCTGTCCAGCTGTCCTTTTAGGCTATATAAACTATATACGTGCTGTAAAGATGTTCCATACTTATTGCAATTTTGCAATGTTTAATGTAATTTTTATATTATATTTGGTCTTTACTGCAAATGCATTATAAATACCTGCTATTAATAATAATCAACTTGTTACTTTCTGTTGTAAGAACCTATATTACATCTCCCATTTTGTGGTCTTTCCTCATAAACTTTTGGAGTTGTATTTTGTCTATGTCATCCATTATATACCCATATGAGAATGTTAATACAGTAGTTTTTGCTAAAACATCATGTGAAATATTCAACAAACTGTACATTGTATGTATATAGACTTGTAATATGATACTCTTGTTTTTAATGTGTGCTTACTATGCATGCACTCGCACTTTTTTTCCTTTCCTTTTCCATTTAACTAATATTCTTCTATCAAACAAATTCTAATAGCATGTAGTTAGTCTGGTGAATTTGGTCTCCACGCAATATCACTTTTTACATCTTACATAATTAATGGTGGCATCTACTCGCCTGCTGTTCAATTTAATATAATATGACCTTGGTCTTGTGCACCATCATTGTTTCACATTGATATTTAGTATCTGCTCCAACACTTTCAATATGGCTTCTATGAAGTGCTCCTATCATGTAGTGCCCATTCCCATCCGGCAATGCGGACTAGATGTTAGTCCTTTTTTTGTTTTTGGAGTATGCGTATACACACGCCGCTACTCCTCAAACGCCCTGTTGTCGGATTGCACACGGCAGCGTTACCACGCGCTGTCAATCGCGCACACACACTGGTGTGTAGTTTCCCGAAACCTGGGGAAACACGGGTAAGTGCTTCGACCGCATATTTTGTTAGCTGTATGTATTTTGCTCCGCAATATAATCTAATTAAAGTAATGGGTTTTTACTTTATTGACTACATGCTCCGGTGCGCAGAAATCAAAGGCTTTTTCGGCTATTTGACATGAGACCAATTTCTGCTATTTCTGGGATGTAGCCCGCCACCTCTGGTCTTACCTTAAGCTACATTAATAAAGACCCGTATTAAATATAAATAAATTTGTTTATATATATTTAGTTTTTCCCACCTTTACTTTAGTCAACAGTAATTCCCTGACAGTCATTTTAGTTGTTGCTCTTGGCTCTATGCGATTATCTTAATCGGAATTCATTCTCCCTTATTTCCCTAGCTCCACGCGTACAGACTGGTTACACCAAGGCCGTATCTTGAGTGTTCTTCCTACCATGGATACACTCTACATGGTAGCTTGCTAACTTCTTTAAATAATACTCGTGTTGGAATATTAAGGTACTTCCACTATGAGGGAGAACCCATCGGTCTCCCTGGTAGGTCGTATTTTTGACCTTGATATATTTTCTCTTTTTTTCTTTCCCTATTTTTTACTCTTATCCGTTCGAGTCCTTTACATCAGTAATTATCTTTTCTTTTGGGCCCTTTTTACCTTTTTATACTTCTCACGTGGAGCCTTAATGAAAACATTGTCTGATTCTTATTTACAGTATAGTTCATGAGGTTATTTTTATTATCTTTCTACGGTTACCATGCCATATCACTTACGTATATGCTATTTCAATTCTAGCACGACCCTTCCTCTTGGAAATAATTCACACCCCATGCAGCATACTTTGTTTTCTGGTGATGGTTGCTATTATTTTCATTATTCACAAATTATCAATGTCTGGGCTTTTCTTACTGTCACATACCACCTTTGCCATTTAAGGATTATTCTTTGGACACAACTCACCACGTACGAATGGGTTATCTCTATTTTTGATTGTACATTACTTATAATGGGTCTTTTAACTTGATTTATAAAAAATGTCCGTTTCCCACTATTTCAATTTACAATTAAGGTCTTAATCTATACATGTACCTACCGCTTGGTAGCGAATGTTTCTTGTTTAAGAGCTTCAATCTGTTCTTGTTTCCAGCCTTGAAGAAGTCCGCTGAGGACGAAACACGTGTTGGCTGTTACCGAACTTTTTTGCATGTATTATAATCTATGGACAGTACTATCACTTATAAATATCAAGTTATCACCATGGAGGTTTTACTAATAAATTCCTCTGAGAATGTACCTATTTTGTTTTCATGATTTAAGGAGTGCCCTGGTTGCTTTTCTCTCTACATTTTGTCTATTACTGCACGGGACATAGGTGGCTCCCTTACAGTGCCACCAATCTCTCTGTGCATTCTGAAACCCGTGGTGGTTGGGTTTATTTGCCAGGTTGGCACCCTCCACAGAATTATACTTGTGTGTATTTTAACATTTTGACGTACCTATTTCGGATGTGCGACGTTGTAACATCAACCACCGGAGGGAATTCAGGGAAAAACAGGACCGGATTCTAAGAACAGGGATAGGACTGAACAAAAAATCTGAAGAAATGGGAACACAGAAATCTAAAAAAAAGGGACGCAACGAACAAACATGGTCTGTTTGGAACATAGTACACAAGGTAAGGAACAAGAATCCAGCACTAAGAATCAGCAAGAAAGGGAGAACTATCAACAGTGATGTATGGGAGGAAAAGAGAAATATCAACAATAAGGAACAGGGATAGGAGAGTCAAAGTAACAAAGAAGAAAGTAGGGAGCAAGGAATAAAGAGAAACCAGGGTAAAAATAATCAAGAAACAAGCCTAGAATCAGCATAGCAAGGCAAAACTAAAACAAGTGGGACCTTAGCAAAAAAAGACTTTTGCGAGCTGCTGCACACTGAGCTTCCAGAACAGAAATAGCTAGAGGCACAGGGACAGAAGAACAAGTGCAGAAAGAGAGCCAGGTGTGAGTCATTAACCATGTGCATGGTATCAGGGAACGACCATTGAAGGTAAGGCCACATAGGATGTTGAAAAAAGCAAGACTATGGAAGCTAGCAGCCATAAGAAGGGAAATAGTATAAACAGAAACAAGATGAGGAATGAAGTTGAGAGTGTGACAAGTGAAGAAAGCAAGTGTATTTGTAGGAGTGAGGAACCATGATGCTAAACTGCGTACCACCATGAAGACATGATCGGCGCAAGTTTTGGCAACAGAAGAGACTACAAGTAAAACAAAGCACAAGGACGGTAAAGTGGAAATCAAGACTGGAATGTTATGTGCAGCAAGGTGTGTATCATGCTGTGGAGTGTACTTGCATTGCAAGGTCTAAAGGCATAACTTCACACAGCCTACATGAGAGTCAACTAGCGCCCAAATAGACATAATCCTGACTTTGCTCTTGCCATAGAAGCAGCTCTGCTTACTACGGTTGGCCCTGCTGTGCTTATAGCTGAAGTGAAAGCTGTACTCACTGATGTTGCCCCTCCTGAGCTTGCAACTCATGTTGCTCCTGTCATAGCAGTTGTGCTTAAATTACTTTGAACAGTGAGAAAAATGAGTGTATGGAGGAAGTAACACATTCTCCTTAGTTTTATGTTTGGACATAATTGCAAGCGTCAGTTACTCAAAGTTTCACCATGAGGAGGGTCCTTCCTGACATCCTGTTTATAATTTGTAAAGAATTATATGCGCATATGCCATGAAATGAAATGTACAAGGATGTTGAATTCAAAGACGTATTATTGGAATGCTTTTCAGTGAGTGAACTTCCTAGTGAGGAGTTGGCATTCACTTGTGTTGGAATGTGTTCTATAATGTTTTATTCTGCCTACACTTTATCATCTTAGAAAAACCCCAATAGCTACAATTGTGTGAGGCTGGGTACTAAATCCATTATTGGAATCTCCCAATCGTAAATCTTAAACCAACTAGGCATAAGTTGCCAGTCCAATGCACTCAAGGTTGATGATGATGGATAGTCAATTTAATATTGATGAAAGGAGACAACTGGATTCCAGTGCCCAGATATACTTTTATAAACATGGGACATTGGGTTTTTGCTTTTGGAAATAAACCTTTTCACATCTGTCTACTACTGAAAGTATAAAAGTCTCTCAGTGTGCAAATTAATACCTAGTTAAATTACATCTTTATTGTAAATTAGGTTATTTTTCAGATTTGTTTGTGAGAATAATGGTGATATTACGGTCATTTAGTTACAGCCAAAATGTCTTCAGAACTGTGTATCATTCCAGAGGAATGCAGGTAAATGTAATCCCTTTGATGGTCTGTCTATCTAGCCTGATTAGGAAGACCAGATTAATCGCAATAGCGATATCAATAAGGAAAAATCTTGATAAAGAGGGACTAGGTGAGATAACACCCCTCCATGTTGTTCAGTATGTTTTAATGGCTGTCACCAAACT
Source organism: Pleurodeles waltl (assembly GCF_031143425.1). Classification (NCBI taxonomy): domain Eukaryota; kingdom Metazoa; phylum Chordata; class Amphibia; order Caudata; family Salamandridae; genus Pleurodeles; species Pleurodeles waltl. Next base: position 839,184,808 of record NC_090437.1, read on the forward strand.
GCACATCCATTCTTCCTTTTTCCTATGTAACATATGTAAGTTTGAGGATGTGCATCTGCTGATGATGAGTTTTTTCCAAAGTGTTCAAAGAGAAGTTTCTTGAATTCTGAGATTAACTGTGGATTCAGGCAAGTAAAACAAGTGCTGCTTTCGTGCCCAAACATCTATGTTTTTACAGGCCTGGGGGGAATTGACCAAATAGGTTCTTAATCTGTTTCTGGCCCCAAGGTGTATATAACTCCAAATCAATGGTTTTAAATGTTGTGTGTGTTTGCACATGATGTAACAAACAAACAGGAAGTGTTCCTAAGGTATTGGGATACAATACATGATAGTTTAAGTGCCTTGCTCTGCCACCCTTGGCTGAGTGTGTAGTATTATTTCCTAAAGTTTGCTACTCCGTTTCAGAAGTAATAGAGATTCTTTGTACTTTTTGCTTCCACAGTTCAGAATTTCCCAGTTGTTTAAGTCTGTTAGTTGTTAAGTCTGTTAAGGACTTGTATCTGGTAACAAAGATCACAAATTGGAATTTTTCTTTAATGACAGCAACCATAATGGATCTCCGTTGTTTTGTGAATCAGTTCTAGGTGTGCCTTAAGATTCAAGAAGATAAGGATGTGGCTTTCTATTTGGTTTTGTGTTATTCAGCTTAGTTTTCAAACATTTATTTATATATCAGTAGTTTCTCCTGATTCACATAGTTGAAACTGTTAGATCACATGTACATTAACTGTTGAGGCCCAAACAGGCCTAATGCACATCTCTATGACATGAAGGCTCTATACTTTAGTCTTGTATTCACAAAACCTGAGAGATGTGCCTTATTAGCTATATATAGTATTGTTGGTTTAACTATGTTGAAGACCCTTAAAATCTTGTGGAGAAATGCCAGAGTAGGTATAGCAAAGAAAACCAAAACATTCATAACACATACCTTAGTGATTATATGCTAATATTATTCACTATATACTATCCAGTAGCTTCAGAAGGAACTATAACCAAGAGAAGCAATGGAGCTAGTGAGTTATAAAACTGACTTGGGTAATGCCATAGCACATCTAAAGCAACTCATTCTTCCTCATATTCTGAACCTGTATTAGCTGTTTTAAAAATGTAGAGCTTGATTTAAAGTTCAGCGGATGGGTTACTCCTTCAAAAATCTGATGAATATCCTGGCCACCGTATTACAAGTGCCCTTGAATATAATTCACTTCTAATAGTGCGGAAAGGATATCTTTCTTATTTGTGAGAGAGTAACTCATACCTCTGTCTCTAAATCAGGCTTTTAGTTAGAGAACAAGATTTTTCCAGTTTCCCACAAATCAGAACCATACTTGCAAGCTGTCAAGACTTCAGACTAGTATTCTCTCCATATGGGGTATAGCACTCTTCCTACAGACTACCTATTGTAGTCACAAGTAAACCCCAAATTAACCTGTGCTTAACCCTCTGGTAGTTTGGCACAAAGTAGTCAGGCTTAGCTTTGAGCAATGAGTGAAGCATTTATGCAGCACTTCAAACAGTAGTCAACAAAAAGCACAAATCCCACACCAATCTAGAAAAATAGAGTATATTTTAAGAACATATTTGACACCAAAATGACAAAAATCAAATCAGTAGAAGAGGAATTATGAATGTACTTTTTTTGTAAAATTTAGCAGCTAAAAATTAAAGGGGCAACCATGGACATCTAGTCATGTGAGACCGGGTCAAAGTAGAAAAAACATGGCCGACGGCGATGGAGCACGAGTCAGAACTAAAAAGTGGATTGTGCCCAGTCAGAGCTAACATTCAGACTAAAATAAATTTTGGAGAATTATTTCCAAGAAGAAAAAGTTCAACTGGGCAAGGCTGCATGAAGTGTCGGAGAAGGGAGTGTCATCACAGAGGAGCCGCTGGACAAAGTCACTGTGAATATTTCTACATTCAGATATAGGGCCTGATTTAGATGTCAGTGGAGTGGATATCCTGTCTGCCGTATTATGATCCTATTAAATCCTATGGGGATCGTAATACAGCAGATGAGATATCTGTCACATTCCTGACACAGTATTCCCTCCATAGACATCTAATTCGGGCCCCTAGTCTCTTTTTTGGAAGGCGGATATCTCCAGTGGGACAAAGCAGGAGGCTGTAGAACACAAGAGCTCCAGGAGGCTGGATATCCCCTCCCTTTGGGCTAGGACCACTGAACAGGATTTGCACCTGCGGAGAAGAACATCACTGGAGCTACTGCAAAGTCAGGCCGACTGGCGATGCACCTTGGACAGGTAGATTAGCAGGCTGGCCCCAGTCTTCTCTTAGTAATCAGAGCAGTTCTTAACCAAAGATATTCCAAGTTTTGGATTTTGGCTATCTGGACAGCTTTAACACCACAACCAAGGGTCCAGGACTATAGGGGGATAACTGGTGGGTTAAGGACTCACTCAGCCTGCAGGTTCAAGATGGTGGGAGCCTGTTATGTCCTAGTGGCTCTGAGCAGGAGGCCAGAAAAGTAGCCCTTAAAGTTACTTTGGGAGTCCTGGGTTGAAGTGATAAAGCAGGGCTCAAGTAGCAGGGAAACCCTGTGGGAGATCAAAGCAGGCTCTAGGCAGCAAAGCAGTCCTTCCAGGTGCAGCAAAGCAGTCTTGTGGGTACACAGCAGGCCATGGCAACAGGTAGTCCTATGGGAGTCCTTCTGCAGGAACAAAAAGTGAACTGAAGAGGGGCTTGAAGGGTTCCCTTTCTATACATAATGCCTTTTTTAAAGTAGGAGAAGTTTCTCAAGGTTTCTCTTTGTAGTGTGTGGTATTTCCTGGCTCTCCTTCCCAGTTTGAGGCTAGTTGCAGGAACAATGCATTGGTGCAAGCCTTTTGTGAGGGAAGAGCACAGCCTATTCAGTTGCCAGTGGGGCTGTGTCTAGCTCTGCCCTCCCATCCTGCCAGCAGTTGGCCCATTCAGGCGCACCTAATCCCCCTACTGTCTGGAAAGAATTCACAAAGTGTAACTGCCAACTACACTCCTTCCTGTGACCTAGGACAAGCTCCAGGCACCAAATGTCAAAAAGCCAACTTTGTAATCTGAAATCCAATTTTACCATTAAAGAGGTTTTTTAATTACAATTTCTCAGACACCAAAAATAAAATGTTCACCTGTTCCCAATCCACTATTAGTATTTATTAAATGTATTAGGGTAACCCAATGATACCCTCAGGTCAGGTAGGCCTCTCAGTAGTGAAACACTAAGGGCCAGATGTATCAAACGGATTTGCATTTGCAAACAGTGCGAATGGCTAAATTTGGCCGTTTGCGAATGCAAAAACGTGGTCTGCGATGCATGAAAGGCATTCGCAGACCAAAAATAAGAAATTGCAAAAATAGCAATTTTTTGCGTTGCGACCTGGTTTTGCGTGTCGCATTTTGCGTCCCAATTTGTGACACGAAATACCGAATCGTAATTAGCGATTCGGTATTTCAAGTCAGAAATTGCGAGATGCAAAATGTGACACGCAAATCCAAGTCGCAATTCGATGCACCAAAAAATCGCAAATTGCGATTTTTCACAGAATGGCATTTTGCACATGCAAAATACCACTAAGTGAAACCAGGTGGTAACCAGGTGCAACCTATATAAAGAGTCCCAGAATGCCTCAGACTCTTTTCCACAATGGCTGCACTCTACGTGATGGCGGGGAGAATGAGGATCTTGGCAGGTTTGAGGAGAGGGAGGAGGAGACAGGAGCACATTTTCAGAGTGCGCATTACCCTTTTTGACCAGACTGAGGAGAAAATATTTGAGAAGCACAGGTTGAACTCAGTTATGATACTTGACCTGATAGCTGAGCTACAACCCATACTGCAGCGCACAACACACAGGACAAATAGCATACCCACCCATGTGCAGGTATTATGCTCCCTCCACCTACTTGCCTCATGGAGCTATCAAGGGGTAATAGCAGCAGCTGGAGGGGATCACAGAGTGCCCTCTCTGGATTTTTCAATGCATTTATCAACGCCATGCTGAGCAGAATACATCTGTATATCCGATTCCCCCACACCCACAGGAAATACAGCAGACAAAAATCGATTTCTACCAGATAGCACAGTTCCCCCACGTCCTAGGTGCTATAGATGGGACACATGTTGCAATCTGTCCACCATCAGCCACAGAGTATGTGTACCTCAACCATAAATACCAACATTCCATGAATATACAGGTGATATGCAATGCCTCTTATATCATAACTGATCTCGTGGCCAGGTACCCAGGGAGCACACATAATTCATACATCTTTCGACACAGCGGCATTCACACAAGACTGCTAGCTGGGGAGTTTTTTTGAAGGATATCTACTAGGTATTGACCCTCTGTACAGTGGCGCATTGATGGCGTGGTGACGTCAGATGGCTCACTTACTCATCATACCCTCTGTTCCTTCCAGGAGACAGTGCCTACGCAGTGCGCACCTACATGATGACACCCTACCTCAATCCTACAACATCTGCTGAACGGAGATACAATGCAGCACACAGGACAACCCGCAATGTGGTGGAGCGCACCTTTGGCCCATAAAAGTGGAGGTGCACTACAGTACAGCCCGGACACAACATGTAGAATAGTGGCTACTTGTGCAATCTTGCACAATATAGCTACCACCAGGGGCATACCTATGGAAATATCTGATTCTGAATCTGATGAGGATGATGATTCCAAACCACCCCTACAGCCAGCAGACAGGACCAGTGCAGCAGAGGGCAGGCAAAGGCGTGCTGACATCACGCACAACTATTTCAGATGTAAGTAAGAACAACACAACTCCACTGACATTTGTACTTGTAGTTAGTCAATTTATTACCTTAATGTCAGGTAACATCAGTGTCACTAGCAGCCAAAGTCAGATTATGTAAATAAAAACAAAAGCAGATAACAGTATCTAACTATTCAATCATAGTTTACTGTATGACACAAAGATAAACAGTCCCCTGTGGCCATTACTCTCACTTTCTACGGCCACGCAAGCCACTTGAGTGTGCAGTGGCCTCACTGGCACCTCTGTTTTCTGCCTCAGTGGCAGTGCTGTGCCTGGCACTGCGACACCTAGCATCAGTTGTGGGCACTGCTATGCTGCTGAGGCTAGATGTGTCCTCAGTGTCCCCTAGACCCAGTTCACTGGGTGTGGAGGAGCGGTTACCCAGCATATTGTCAAGCACATTTGTGATCTGCAGCAGTCCCTGTGCCACATCCCTACTGCTGTGTGCTGCCTCCACCTGTGCGGCCACAGCACGCCGTGATATGAAGGCTGTTGAATTTGCAAGGCGATTGACTGAGCGACAAAAACCATCAAACATCCCCATAAAACGTCTCTCCTGCCTGCGGTGGCTAACTCTGTTGTGGCGCAGCTCAGAACGCAGTTCCCTCACTGCACTTATCAGCTCCCTGGTGTTTTCAGATGCTTGGATCTGTCCCTCATGCAGTTTAGTGAGGTTCGAATTGAGGCACTCCAACTGCCGATGCAGCCCCCCCCATGTTTGAATTGTGTGCCTGCATCTGCCTCTGTAAAGCAGAGATTTTATTGTTTTGCAGGTGCTACTGCTTCAGATTCCAGGCCACCGAACACTGATAGTCCCTATCCTGCCTCAAACTGCTGTGCGCCTGCATACTGCCTCCTCCTGCGGGGTGTTGTGCTACGCTGGGGCTGGGACTCCTGCATACCAGTGCATCTGGTGTGTGGGCATCATCCTGCAGGTCATCAGAGTCCTGGCTCAGTTCAGGTAGCGGTACAGCCCTAGCCCTCCATCTGATGGGCGCTATATTCTGTGACTCACTGGTGTTTGAGTCAGATGCAGGGTGGGTTTCTGTATCCCCCACAACAGCACTTGCAGGAGCTGCTGGGCCTGGGCCACCCGCAACGACAATGTGCAGCATGTCAGTTATGTATGTATCACCAAAGGTCACACAATGGTAATAAATGTACAGTTACTTCTCATCTCAATGTTGTGGGTGTTATGTTCTTCTGGGTGTCGCTCGGCATATTTACATTCTATGTGCTACTTTCGGCTCTGGGTTATGGACTAACACTCCCATAAGGCATTGTTGTGCCACTTCTAAGATGTGGAATGGACTACTTCTCACAATGCTTTGCCCTACTTGCTAATTCCTAAGGGGCATTTGTACATACACATATGGGGTTACATTTCAATATTGCACTTACCTTTACTGGTGCTCGGAGTGCTGGATGTGTCGATGTCAGTTACCCCACTGACTGCTTCTGGGAGGAGTGTTGACTCCACCAGGTCTTCCATCGGGGTGGAGGGGGTCTCTGTGGGTGGGCCGCCTCCTGTGCTCCTTGCCTCCTGCAGTCGTCTTGCCACCCTCTCCTTGGCACGGGAACGCAGGTCATACCACCTCTTCTTTATCTCCTCCATAGAGCGCTGCGCAACTCCCACAACGCAGATTTTTGTCTGAATGTCTGGCCAGAGTCTGTGGTTTTCACTCCCAGGCACCTGGAGTGAGGTTTTACCAAACAAGCCTCTCACAACCTCCTCTGAGAGCACCTCCAGTTCTTGCTCACTAAACTTTAGTTTCCTTTTCCTTTCTCCCTTCTCCTTTCCCTGTGCAGAGGTGTCCATGGTGGTTCTGCAGTCCTGCCTTCTTCACAGACTTGGTCACTGTGGCTGGGCTGTCTCTCTCTGAGTGCTCCTTTGGGTGTGGCACCTGCAAACTGCCAGGGACGACTCACGTCCTGCTTGTGATGTCATCAAGCTCCTCCAGGTGTGCGTTCTCAGAATTTGCGATTTTCAATTACCGAATCACAATTACATTCTCGCAAATTGCGATTCTGTATTTGCGCCTCGCAAACCACAAATAGCGTTTTTTTGTCAAGACATAGCTAATTCCGAATCGCAATAGTGATACATGGCATATTGCGACTCGGAAATAGCGATTTCTTAAAAATCGCTATTTGCGATTCGCAAAGCCCTTTCTTGATACATCTGGCCCTAATTTAGGAGTTTTTCATTACCAGATCATGTAAAACTTAAAAGTACATTTCCAAAATTCTAATGACAATACACCCTGCTTCATGGGCTACCTAGGGCCTGCATTAGGAGCGACATATGCAATGAAAGAGGGCTTAATGTTTGGCATGAAGGGTATATTGCCAAATTGAATTGCAGTTAAAAACTGCATTCTGTCTTCATTGTCTGACCTGGAAGATGTTTTAGGGGGCTACTTAAGTGGGGGCACAATTAGTGCTGCAGGCCTACTAGTACCATTCAATTTATGGCCCCAATTTATATGGTATACCACTCTACTCCTGTCTCATAGGCTCTCATTATTCTAATGAGACTACTGGATTTGAGCAGCAGAATCACTTCCACTGTGGGGGACTGAGTCTAACCCACTACAGGTGACACCTGACGGCCTAATTTAGGTTTTGCTCCGGCTAACTAGCAGTGCCTCATCTCCACCCAAGAGAAGAGATGATTGGGCAGCCAAGCGCATGACACAATTGATTCCTCAGGGACATTGTGATCACTTAGATCACATCCATTTCTCTCAGTTACAGTAGTCTCACATACACAAGGACAATCAGAGGCAGTATATGTTTCAATAAGGTTTTAATGAAGCAACTGCATCTTAGATAATAAAGCATGTACTGCAATAACCAGGACGATAAAGCATGACAGGATTACAATTGTGATGAGGAGGGTAAAGCATAAAAATAATGCCGCCATATTGTCACTAGAGTCATTAAAATAATTCCTACCTAGGCTATGTTAGAGTACAGAATGTTAAGCTCTAGTTCTGCCCTTCAAATTCCCCTGGGAAAACATAATCCCTCATACATGAGCAAGAGGCCTGTAGTCTACAAAAGCAGCTGTAGCAAAGTGTTCAACAATCAGCATACAGTCGTGGTCATCTGGCTGGAATCTCCCTCTAATGTGTATGGGACAGAGAAGTGTTTTTTTAATAAAACAGCTGATGTTCCAAAAAATAATCCCTACATAAGAGTGTGTATGTTTCTATGAACACTAGAGACAAAGCGTTACCACATTCACCGGCTTAATGCTACCTTGAGAAAAGCACAGAGTGAAAGAAATGTCTTGTTTAAGAATGCAGTGCTGATCTAGGCAAAGAACAGCTAGAAAGAGAGAAATAAAATGAGACTGCAAAGGTGGCTATTGTTAAAATATCAAACAAAGCTGAATAAAATATGCCTAGGTTAAAGGGCACAGCTCCAGGCCTAGTTGGATAAAATAGCATGTATGGAGCTATAACTAAAATGGCCATTCAGGTGTAAGCCAATTTTACCATGTTTGAAGGAGAGATCACAAGCAATTTGGCACTGTTTAGCAGTGTTAAAGTGCATAGAATCCTAGAGCCAGCAATAATGAATTTCAGCAAAAAAGGAGGGAAACAGGCAAACATTTTGATGGAAGACTACCTAAGGCTGTAAGGTCTAACAGCAGTACACATTGATTTTGTTTCCAAATCACTGCTGAATATTGGTTGGGCTCATGAAAGTGAGCTGTAAGGGAAATGTACAATTTTAGTTTTTTTCTACCTTCATAGAATTAGATTTAGCACCTCACTCTAGGTGAGAAAGAACACTCTGTCGAGTCTTCAACTCATTGTTTTCAGGTGTGTTAGTCTCATTAGTCCAATCAATAAAAAGCAAAACTACAACACTTAGAATGCAACTGTTTAGAAAATAACATAGTATGAACAAATTATTAAAGTGTATTTAATTAAAGAAGAACAATTTAAAATTGAAGATTTTAAAACATTCTGTAAATCAATTTTAAATTGGAGGATAAAATGTAAATTGATATCCTCCGTTTGAATCGTGGGAGCAGTGCAAGTATATCAAACAGAATATAGTGTGGACAATGGGTGGGCGCAATTGAATTTAGAAAAACTTTAACCTTCCATTTAAAAAGTACAAGTATGATTATTTTTTTATTTGTTTGTGAATTAAATACATTTTTGCATAATTTGTGCATTTGTCTGATAATTACCTATTTCTTTGATTTCTTGTATTATTCTGCTCTTCAGATTATCAAAATGGCCTAGGTGGGATCCCCAGATTGCAATAATAACTCAGTGGGATCCTGAATGCCAATGATGATTCAACCGAGGTCCCTGGATTTCAGTAATGATTAAGGGGAGGTCCACAGATCTCAAAAGGTTAAAAACCACTGCATTAGGCGATTACATGAAAGTTCAGGACTGGAAACGGTTTCTGTAATGACCTGAAATGAGGAAGACATCGCATATACAAGGGCATTTCACACACTATGTAAGCCCCATGCTGTGTACTCAAAAGTAAAGTGTCTTCTCATATTCAGAATGCTGAAAGAATAAAGGGAATTATTATTCCATTTTAGCCAATAAAATATCAACAGTAAACATATCACTGACAAAAAAATACATTGATTTTAAGATTTAGTAGAATTCACACTATAAAATGGAGGTTAAAAATGAGGGATGTCAAGGCAACACTTTGGCGTACCTAATTTGCCACCTCAAACTAATCAATGAAACAGTTAGCCACACCACACCTAGCTCTACTGCACTGGCCAATTGCTTGTTTGGGCTTTCCACCAGTAGTAAATTGCTAACTGCCTAAATTTTGTTGTAGTTAGTATTAAATGTTTTTGAAGGTTTATGTAGCCCATAAATAATCACTCTTTGATCACGAATGTCGAATTAGCAACCAGACAACAGAAATTTTAAAATTATTGATAACTAGCAAATTAATGAGTCCATCACTGGCTTGCTATTTTATTTCTATGCACCCTCGGGCCACATCATGGTGGCCAGGGCTCTTTTTTGCATGCTATGCGTCTAAAGTCTAAAAATATAACTAGGAATTTCTTTGAGTTAGTGCATGAACTTCAGACAGAACAATTTGGCAAGAGACAAGCACTGCTCTTCCAAATAGTTCAGGAAACAAACCAAGCGCCTAGTCCATCATGATATCATACCACTCCTGGTTAAGGAGTTATTGAACTAGTATTCCGAAAGTGTATACATGTAAAAACAAAATACAAACAATTTGCAAAAGCGGGCCCCGCTCCTTGATTTTTCAAATGAAAGTGATTGCATTTTAAAATATAACTGTATTACATTAATTAGGGCTGAATCAAAGCCTGAAGGCTGATCTACAATACGTTTTAGGAAAAGTATAGACTTAGATGTTGGGCAGTTTCCTAAAACTTAGCAGTAGCATATCAGTCCTTATTATGTGTAGGACCAAGAAATGCTCCTAGTTAAACTCATTTCCTATTAAAGACTTCTTTAGAATGTATGTCGGAACAACGCATGCTGGAACAACGCATGCCTGAACAACGAGGTCTGAACAATGACCACGTTGTTACCACTGATACCTTTACCATGAATGCCTTAACAATGATTTTTCATTGTAAAGGCATTCCTATTGAAGGCATTAATGATAGGCATGCATGGTTCCAGCATGCGTCCCCTCTGGCCCCCCACCCCTAAAAATTACTGCGACCCCCTCACCTCCTCCCCTAAAACCACACCAACCCCCCACCCTTGCCCCTAAAACTACCCCACCCCCCACCTTGCCCCTAAAAATTACTGCATTCCCCACCCTACCCCAAAACCTAAAACAACCCCAACCCCCACCCCATCCCTGAAACCTAAAGTACCCCCACCCCTAAAACCTAAATCCACTCCGCCCCTAAAACTACCCCAAGCCCCCCACCCTGCCCCTAAAACCTAAACCCTACAAACCCCCCACCCCGCCCATAAAATTACCTGTCCCCCAACCAACCCCTAAAACGTAAAATCACCCCAACCGCCACCCCTAAAACAACCCCAACCCCCACCCCATCCCTAAAACCTAAACTACCCCAACCCCCACCCCTAAAACCTAAAACCACCCCAACACCCCAGCCCCTAAAACTACCCGAGCCCCCCACTCCACCCGTAGGACCTAAAATCACCCCAACCCCCTCACCCGCCCCTAAAATTACCCAACCTCACCAACCCACCCCTAAAATCTAAAACCACCCCAACCCCCACCCCTAAAATTACTGCAACCCCTCACCCCCCCAAAACCTAAAACCATCCCAACCCCCACCCCTAAAACCTAAACCACCCCAATCCCCCACCCCACCCCTAAAAACCTAAACCACCCGACCCCCACCCCCAAATACCAAAAATATCCGACCCCCACCCTGCCCCTAAAACTAAAAATACCCCTCCTCCAAACCTAACCTGCCCGACCCCCACCCCTAAAACAAAAAATGCCCCAACCCTCCACCCTCGCCCCTAAGACTAAAAATACCCATCCCCTCCCTCCCACGCCCTAAACCTAAACCACCCTAAACCACTCCTAAAGCTATAACCCCAACCCTCACCCCTAAAACAAAAAATACCCCAAACCCCCCACCCCAGCCCTAAAACTAAAACCCCCTGATCCCCCACCCTGCCCCTAAAACTAAAATCCCCCGATCCCCCACCCGCCCCTAAAACTAAAACCCTGACCCCCCACCCATGCCCCTAAAACTAAAAATGAAAGCGTTGTTCCACTTTCGTTGCCCACGACTTCATTGTTCCGGAGTCGGCATTCAGGGCATTTCCCACAAAAATAAGATTTTCCAAACATTGAATAAAGTGTGTCCTAAATCAGTAAGAGTGATTTATTTTAATCAGAATATGGCAAAAAGTAACAAGCGTCTGGAAAACTGAATGAGTCAGTGAAGCTATCAGTACTCATAGAGAATACTGTATGAGACTCTGATAGAGAATAGTCTAGGCAGAGAGCAAACTCTGTCTTACAGTCTCGCAGTCATGGGCTCTGAATTCTTGAGTGAGAGTGAGTGGTCATTATCTGTTCTTTCCCTGCTACAATTGATATAGTCAAATTACAATGAGAACAATTTATTACAAAAGTTCAGATAAGTTATTCAGCCAACAATTCAGCAGGTGAGAAAACTGTGAGACGGGAACAGTTTCTGTGGAGATGGAAACTTGTATGAAAGACAGTTCTAATATCTGATACAAATAGTAAACACTTTGCCCGGAATGTTACAGTAAGGAATTTTCACATCGATTTTGCTCTCCTAAAGAAAGGACACTCGTAAGATTTAAAGTATGTTTCTGTGATATCATCTTTTCTCTCACACATCTTTCATAAAGAAGTATGCTTCAGATTTCTTTTGGATGTTTCAAGATTCCAGTGCAGGTCAAGCTGTTAAAATGATAAAAGAATATAGCTTTCTTTTGGTAGCATAGGAAGTTTGGGTCATGCAAAGGCCATGCAATAGTCACTAGAGAAATATTTCTGTTGAGCTAAAGCTGTTCGGAATTTGTTAATATTAGCTAACTGAAAAACACAAGTAAATGCGGGTCATGCAGAGTTTAGATTAGGCCTATATTTCACTCATACGGGTTAATAATTAAATGGGTTTTACTTTTAATGAAATCGCTAGCAACTTCCCCTATCTGATGGTTTGGAACCATCACATAATTAGATTCACAATTCTATTATCAGAGTTTGCTTTCACCTTCTTCTTTATTATTTCATTTCTTCATTTTAAATGTTTCTCTTCTGTCAATGTCTTCTATTCTTCATTCACTGTCACTCAATTCTAAATCTTTCTTCATTAATCTATTCAAGTCTCTTGTCCCTTTCTTTATTAGTATAATTTTAATTGCTTTATACATTGCTAACGTAGAAAGGAAGCAAACTATCATTGTTAATACATGAAACAAGATAGCTTTGAGAATTCCTCCTCCTACTGCTTTGAACCAACTACCTACTGAGGAAAACCCTTTTGTAAAGCTTTGGACTATACTCATAGTTCAATATGACATGTTCTTTGTATACTCCATTATCTTTCTATTCTCGTCAGGTATGTGGGTTCAAAAATTCTCAATTTTCAGCATCTTTCAGACACCACCTTTTTCTGCAAGTAGGATATCTAAGGCATAGCAGTTTTGTAACTGCTACAAGTTCAGTATTTCCAATCAACAAACCACCAGAAGTACTAGTTACTAATCTATCAACTACGGTTGAAGGTTTTTTGATTTTCTCACCATTCAAGACTACTCCTACAGCAGGTGTGATTGTCCCAAATATGTCTCCCACCAATTGTGTTCCTTCATTTGCACCTCATGCATATTGTCTATGTGCATGTATCATAGTTAGATAGCTCTGTTGTCTACATGAGCCCGCTCGCCAACATCGTTCACAAGCACGACATCATCATCACCTCCTACGCCGACGACACCCAACTTATACTCTCCCTCACCAAGGACCCCGCCAGCACCAAGACCAACCTACAAGAGGGTATGAAGGAAGTCGCAGATTGGATGAGGCTCAGCCGTCTAAAGCTGAACTCTGAAAAAACGGAAGTCCTCATCCTCGGCAACACCCCGTCCGCCTGGGACGACTCCTGGTGGCACCGCACCGACCCCCACAGACCACGCCCGCAACCTCGGCTTCATCTTGGACCCTCTTCTCACCATGACCAAGCAAGTCAACGCCGTGTCCTCCGCCTGCTTCCTCACCCTCTGCATGCTCCGCAAGATCTTCCGCTGGATCCCCGCCGACACTAGAAAAACCGTGACCCACGCCCTCGTCACGAGCCGCCTGGACTACGGCAACACCCTCTACGCCGGGACCACAGCCAAACTCCAAAATCGCCTGCAACGCATTCAAAACGCATCGGCACGCCTCATCCTCGACGTACCCCGCAACAGCCACATCTCCGCACACCTGAGACACCTGCATTGGCTCCCAGTCAGCAAAAGGATTACCTTTCGAGTTCTCACCCACGCACACAAAGCCCTCCACAACAAGGGACCGGAATACCTCAACCGACGCCTCAGCTTCTACGTCCCCACCCGCCTCCTCCGTTCCTCTGGTCTCTCACTCGCTGCCGTCCCTCGCATCCGCCGCTCCACGGCGGGTGGGAGATCTTTTTCCTTCCTGGTGGCCAAGACCTGGAACTCCCTCCCCACCAGCATCAGGACCACCCAGGACCACCCCGCTTTCCGGAGACTCCTAAAAACCTGGCTATTCGAGCAGCAGTAACCCCCCCTTTCCCCTAGCGCCTTGAGACCCGCACGGGTGAGTAGCGCGCTTTATAAATGTTAATGATTTGATTTGATTTGATTTGTATGTCAGACATCTTTGGAAAAAGTAAGCTTAAATAGAAAATAGCCTCCCAGTAAGCAGGCACCTTAAAACATACATTCCCTCCACATATAAAGTACACCCCAGCTATCGTGAGATTATCTTCTTTCAAAATTTCCCATGATTCTCCAGACAATTCAAACACATAATCACAATTACTATTTCTCACTGGCATCTTACTCTCACTGATTCTTCTCTTAAAGACACATGCTTTCCCTTTGCACTTTTATCTAATTTAAGCTTAGGTAAAGACATATTTCTTCTAAATTCATCCACTTATTTTCTTCATACATTCTCTTGAACATCCTCTTTCTTATATGCACTTATCACAAATTGCTCATTTATCTTTTCTAACATTAAAATAAAAGCCTTTTATTGTGAATTCATTAAATATGTCCAGTTTCATTCATGTGGTTTAACAGTGTTTAAAGGAGAGAACTGTATAAAGTAATGCCCTGCAGTCTCCAGTTGTCTACCTTGTGGGTGTGAATTCATTCTCTTCATTAGTGGAATTTTAGAAAGTTAAAGTTTGAGTAATAGTATTCAAAATGTCATTGTCTATACGCTTGGCTAAGAAATCCACTACATGAAATAGGAAAGTGGAATATTGTGATATGAAACCTGTTCATCCATTCAGAATGGCATGTGTCCACAAATATAACAGTTCTTAACATCAAAAGCTTTAGGGTAATCTTGCATTAGTCTAGAGCATGGGTACTCACTAACATTTTCCCAGGAGCCACAAAGTTTGGTCTGTTGTGTAACCGAGGGCTGCACTGATTAAAGGGGGGTAGGCCTTTGTATGGTTATGGCACTGGGGTGGGTGTAGAAGTCAGCAAAGTATATTGTGGCTGAATTGCACAATGTGCACCCAGAAAACCTGGGACTAACCAAGCACCCCCACTTTGCCAAATTATGTGATCTAGGCAATTGTTCTATTTCATTTTTTTTAGTATCCTATGCAAGAGGACCTTACAATTGATGACGTTGGGATGTGAGCAGTGGAAATGCTTCTCCCGTGTTTTATTTAATAAACTCTATTGGTCATGTATAATAAGAATCCAGGTCACCCAAAGAGTGCACATAACAACTGACTTTCCTCTATTATCAGAAGAGGAAAAGAAAAAAAAAATCTGAATTTGTGTTTGAAGACTATCACTTAAAAGAAATACTTCTCAATGCCTTGATATAATCTTATGTACAAAGAAGAAATGATTCTGTGTGTTAATGAAGTACACTTTTTGACTTTGTAGGAGACATTACCAAATTTCCACACTTTTGCTGCAAGATTTCTTGAAGAATGAAGGTGTTCCTACAGTTAAGCAGTACAGGATAATCTAGTTACTTCCTTTCTTTATTTTCAGTTAACGTATGAATAAAGGAGTGCCTGTTTATTTAACTTTTTTTTAATTTTAGTGCTGAATCGAGTAAACAGCAGCCCAGTGCTGCTGCTGCTCTGGGGGCCTCATGTATAGGTCAGAAGGGCCGTACTTTGAGTATCACAGGTCTAGAGCAAACATTCATTAAGTCATCTTCATTCATGGAATCTATAAATGATGTCTTCAGCTCATCTTCATCTATAGCTGGTTTAGAAGGTGTCTTTGCAAATTCTATTACAGCCTTTTCTGTTCAAGGTGTGCATAACTAATACTATTGATATTCTTAGTAAAAACATATGTGTAAATAATATCCCTAAAGAGATTGTGCACTTAGTTCTTTTGGCATTATACATGTTTCTATAATCATTTGTAAAAGCAAAATATGTCTTGTTAAAGTTGAAAAGTACCAATATACTCTTCAGGTTAGTTTCTTCTTGAGTTAGTCTTTTCTTTTTAATTCATTTTTTAAGTCTTTTGGTCTTTAATAATGTTAATATCTTCATATAGACAATCCTTAGGCCTACTCCGTGTTCTTCTAAAATGTTATCCCTACTCTTCAGCTGCTCTCTCAGACCTGGGTACTCTTCTTATCTTATTTTTGATATCATTTTTATTAGTCTTATTATTTCACAAATAGCTTATAGGATCCATAGCCTTTAATTTTTAACTCTCACAACTGCATGTCAACAAGTTCTTCTGTAATAAAGCGCCTCCTCTTTTTAACTTTTTTAAGGACATTCTGGCAGTTCTTTCCTCCAAAGAAGCAAATCAGAAATTTTAATGTTGAAAATTTTATCCCCATAATATGTCCATTCAAGTGACAAACATCTTCAACAAGGTACTCTAGATCATCTGAGTGAGTTTTGTTCTTCTTCTGCATCACTAATTCCACTTGACTCTGTTTCTTCTTTGATTGTCTGTGGTATTTCTGTGGTATTGATTCACCTGGCACACTCAATCTTAATTTCTTCCTACTGTAAGCTTTTGGCCATCGGGCATCATGTGGATCATTTCTTGACCCCATTCCAGAACTAGTTCTTTCTCCTGGATCCTCAAGACTTTCTGCTTGTCATGACTCATCCAGAAGTTACTTCTTCAACATGATTTATTTGTTCTTCTCCATTGCCAAGAGATCTTATGCCACTCTTAGAGATGTCCATCAATTGGACCTCCCCACCTGTCAGAGTCTCTTCACCACTTACTCCTTCTTGCTGTCTCTGATCACAGTCTTTCCTCGCTTGAGTCTGTTCTCATACAATGTGCGGTGGTATGTACACCAGTGTTCTCAGTTCTGGCTAATAGAACAATATTTCTTTATAAGGATCCCTTGCTCTCTGTGTATGTGGAGTATGTGCCCAACGTGGGTTTCCATCACACTTAATTGCTGTATTTGTCATCAGAATTACTTGATAGGGGCCTTTCCAATGTGACACTAGGCATGACCTCCTCACATGCATCCTGACTAATCCTCAGTCAACAGGACTAAGGTTGTGACAATGCTACTGGTGTAGATTTGTGGTAACAACTTGAACCTGCAGAAAGACAGAATGTACCACATCAGCCAATCTCTTACAGTAGTCGTATACGATGTCATCTGTAATATTCACAAGTGCATTTGTTGGAAATGCAGGTAATCTCATTGCTCTATGAAGAGTCTTCGTTCTTGTAAGTACTCGTTTTATTCATAATAATACAGAACAGCAAATAAACACCTCCGCCACAGCCGCCATCCCAACCGTTCTCCTGTCTTATGTCGAGTCTCGAGCAAAGGTTCCAGAATCCCCGCAAGACTTGACATAAGAACTACGAGAGAACCCAACATATCCTTCCCTTTAACACATACAAAATTACACCCAAACATATACAAAAACATGTAACACATTTGTTAAACTAAAAGTACAAAATCACGAAACTTCCTAGGAAGCATCCTATTCCTAGTTGAGGATCTTCTCCTCATGTCCATCGTCACACACTCCTTCTTGTCAGGTCCTTCCAAATTCTTGTCCTTCCGTGGGTCGTTCCTTGCCTCTTGATTTACTTTGGTGGATTCCTTCAAAGACTTGTTCAAAAGTTCCACATCACGATCCAAATTCTTGTCCTTCCGTGGGTCGTTCCTTGCCTCTTGATTTACTTTGGTGGATTCCTTCAAAGACTTGTTCAAAAGTTCCACATCACGAGCCAAGGACAACCTCTCCTTATTCCACCAATTGCCATCTTCCAATTTAACAGCATTTTTACAAATTTTTATGACTTTCTTAGGACAAGAAAATTTAGATTCACCTTTCTGAACAATGCGGGCACTCTTGATTTTGACATAATCACCCACATTTACACAAATTGTTTTACTAGGATCATCTTTGTATTTATTCTGAGCAGAAATCCTTTTTTCATTCACTTTCTCAATCAATCCCTCATCAACTCCATTTTCACCCATCCACTTCCTTTTCAACTTAGTTCCAGGAGCTCTTCCCTTCAATAATATAAAAGGAGACACACCGGTATCTGCATTGGGTGTGGTCCGCACTGCCCACAACAACTTTCTTTGCTCATCCTTACAATTTAAACCTCCAGCTTTGGCCAGCTGCATATTCTCTTTGATCACTCTGTTAAAGCGCTCAACAAGACCATTACTGCTAGGATGATAAAGTGAAGTCCTAACTTGTTTAATGCCCATGAGCACCAAAAAATCAGAAAATTTAGAAGATGTGAATTGACTGCCGGTGTCAGTAAGTATCTCATCAGGAATACCCTCTCTGAGAAAAACAGATTCCAAAAATTCAATGACCTTATGAGAATTAGGTACCTTCACCAACTTAAACTCGGGCCAACGACTATAAAAGTCAATTAACACTATACCATACTCCACTTGCCCATTGAGCATATTGACAGGTCCAATCATATCCACTGCAATCTTACTCCAGGCTTTCCCAGGCACTTCAATAGCTTCAACAGGAGATGGCAGGATAACTTGAGACTTGTCACTAATAGCACAGGCCAAACAATCTCTCACGAAGTGTTCCACATCTCTGTCCAGCCCAGGCCCCCAGAAATACTCTCTTATTCTCCTTTTCATGGCTCGCATTCCTATGTGTCCTTCATGTCCCAAGGACAATACTTTGTACCTTAAATCTTTTGGTACAACCATTACATCCGCATGCATCAACATGTTATTTACAATAGACAGCTCCTCAAAAACATGTTCGTACACTTCACACTGTTCATATTTGCACACAGACCATCCCTGCGCTATGCCCTTCATGACCTCCTTCAATTGTTCATCACTTCCACACGCTTGCCTCCACTCATCTTCCGTCACAGCACCTCCCAATTGATACACTATAGAGCATACAAGGACATCATCCTCTTCTGGCTCCTCCTCATCTGACTCATTCTTGCAAGGAAGACGGGAAAGGGAATCAGCAAGTGAATTCCTTGCACCTGGGACATATTCTACATGAAAGTTATACATTTGTAATCTGTACTGCCACTTGGCTATTCTGGGAGTGGCTCGATGCGCACCAGAGGTAGAAAACAATTGTACTAAGGGTTTGTGATCCATCCTGACTGTAAAGTGCACACCCCACAGATACGATTTGAAATGCACAATGCCCCACCAACATGCAAGGGCTTCCCTTTCAATAGTTGAGTAAGTTTCTTCGGCACCTCTCAGACTACGTGAGGCAAAGGCTACCACTTCATCCATAACGTTTTTCCTCTGCATCAAAACAGCTCCCAATCCAAGTTGACTGGCATCCGTCATTATTACTATTTCGTCCTTTGTGTTAAAAGACTTCAACGGAATTGCCAATGCTACTTCCTTTTAAATGGCTGCAAACTCCTGTTCACACTCCAGGCACCAGTCAAATTTAACATTTTTCCTTGAAAGAGATCTGATTTTATGTGTTTTACTTGCACAATTAGGAATGAACCTCGAATAAAACTCGATCAGGCCTATGAATGATCTGATCTGATTTCTATTACTAGGTGACCTAAAATCTTCAATAGCCCCAACCAGCTTTTTCTTTGGTTCCACACCTCGTTTGGAAATTTTATACCCTAGATAATCAATGCTAGATACACCAAATTTACATTTGTTTGCCCCTAGAACAATCCCTTTTTTATTCAACAAAGACAATACTTGTTCCATTCTTTCATCATGCTGTGCTTGATCCTTGCCAAAGACTAGAATGTCGTCCTGGAAAGCAATTACACCTTCCATACCTCCAAATAAACTGTCCACCACCCTTTGGAATACCGCAGAAGCTGAAGCTAAGCCAAATGGCATGCGTCTAAATTGGAACAAACCTTCCGGAGTAACAAAAGCTGTCAAATGCCTTGAATCAGGATGCAGATTAATTTGATGATAAGCCGATGTTATGTCCAACAAACTGAACACGCTGGCATCATCTAGAATAGATAGCATTTCGACAATGTTGGGCAACGGATGGCAATCCACCCAAATTTGTGCATTAAGGTCATGCAAATCCACACACATGCAAATAGAGTTATTGGCCTTACGGGCAATCACTATGGGGGGCCACCCAATCTGATGCATCCACCCTCTCAATTATGCGTTGATCACACAATCTATCTAGCTCCTTTTTCAACTCTGTTCTCAGCGCTAAAGGTACTCTACGTACTTTATGGACCTTGGGAACTGCATTCTCCTTAAACTTTATCTTGTGTGCAAATCCCCTGAACATACCAATTCCTTCTTTAAAAACTCCTGGAAAGGCATCGACCCACACAGAACTAACAGATAACACCTGGTTGTAATTCTTGCTCAGTATTACTTGTTCGGGGTTATTGGGATCCAACAAAATACCCAACTTTCTTTGGTCTTCCCAACCTAAAAGACATGTATCATCATTAGCTACATACACAACTCCCTTAGCCACATTACCTTGGAAATTCAACTCAACTTCATACTCCCCCAAAACTTCCACTGGTTTGCCACCATATCCCACAGTCTTGATGCAAGACTTCCTGAGCTCAACATGGTTGAAATTTTCCTTCCACACATTTTGACTCACACGTGTATAGGGTGAACCTGAATCGGCCACAACAATTATTTCACACCCATTAATTGACAATTTACAGGTAGGCCTCTTAGTGTTGTTAAGAAAAACAACATCGCTCTTATTAGAACAACATACAACAGTAAGAATTTCGTCATCCTCACTAGAGGAAGGATCAAAACCATATAAATTGTCATTGTGTAACTTAAGAACTTTATCCCTTGAACTGGAACTTGATGTGTTAACGGCCCTACACACTCTAGCAAAATGCCCAACTTTTGAGCATTTTGAACATCTTTTTCCTACAGCAGGACAATTACTTGCATTACCTAAATGGGTGGGACTACCACACCTAAAACATTCCCTTTTCTTGTGATTTTCCTTCCTAACTGATGTTTCAGCTTTGACATTTGCTTGGGATTTGTTCAATTTCTGTTTGATTATAGCAACTTTCTGATGAGAATCCTTCTGAATAGTTATACTCATCTGTTGCATGAACATTGTTGTATTCTCGATTCTAGTGGCTATCTCCACAGCCTTTTCTAATGTTAAATTCGGTGTAGACAATAATGTTTCTTGAACTTTCTTATTATTAGTTTTCTCGACAAGTTGATCTCTAATCATTTCATCCTCACATGCCTTGTAATCACAGGAAACCGCTAACATTCTCAAAGCCCCCACAAAGTTAGCCACTGGTTCTCCAGGAACTTGTAACCTTTTATAAAATTTGTGTCTTTCCATAATAACATTTTTACACGCTCTAAATCTATCATCAAGGGACTTAATGGCAGAAGCATATTCATCAATACCGCCATCACCTTCACCCACATCTAATGAAACAGACACCTGGGGAATGTGTTTTAAAATTTGGCGGCCTACTCTGGGCCTAAACAATGACATAAAACAGCAAACTTTTTCCTATGAGTAAAGGAGTCACCGTCTATGGCATCTAAATATGCTTCGAAACCTTCTTTCCACGAATCCCAATCCGCTTCTGATGAAATAGGATCCGGAGAGAATACTGGAGGAGGGAGAATGGATTGCTGCATATTAAATGTAACCACAATAAAAATGTTGATGAAAGTTGAGCTCCAGATGACGAATTGTGTAGAACACAAAGGTGTGCGTATCCCGTTATTTTGCAAGACATGCTGCGCAAGGTGTGCATGTCACTGCTGAAAACAGGTTGAAGGAGAACAAGTTAACTCTTCTATGCTGCTTCCAATGCTTGGAAACAAGTAGCTTGTGGAAATGAAGGCACGTTTCACTTAGGAAATGTGTCAATGAATGAAATAGTTAGCACCTTCAAGTGTTTCCTGGCGTCTCCGTTGCCAGGAAACAAACTAGTACGTTAGAAACAAGTTAAGAAGCCAATGTGTGAGCTAGCAGGTTCACGCGTTTCCTGGTGTCTCCGTTGCCAGGAAACGAACTAGCCCATAAGACGCGTATCCAGCGTCTTCGTTGCGGAGCAACAAAGTTCCAAGGTGCTGACGCGTGACGGAACACGTGAGTAACGACTGAAGAAGGCGCGCGCTATGACTCAACACGCGCCGAAGACTGTGTCAATTAGCCCCCAAAACCACCGGAAATTGAGAAAACCGGCTTGCAGGATCGCCGAGGAAACGGAGGCGGGAAAGATTGCGCTCACCGGGACAGAAGCACTGAAGGCCGGTTAAAGGCGACGGAGGCAGCCGCGCCTAGAATTCTTCAAAGGAGTTCACACGTGGGTCCAGCTGTCCTGCAGTCCCTCGTCGCCAATGAAGAGTCTTCGTTCTTGTAAGTACTCATTTTATTCATAATAATACAGAACAGCAAATAAACACCTCCACCACAGCCGCCATCCCAACCGTTCTCCGGTCTTATGTCGAGTCTCGAGCAAAGGTTCCAGAATCCCCGCAAGACTCGACATAAGAACTACGAGAGAACCCAACACTCTACCCCAGTGGTTCTCAGCCTGTGGTCTGGGTACCCTCCTCAGGGGGTCCGCTACTGCTTAGAAAAGCAAATAATATTAACAGATTTTATCCCCAGCTTTCAGTAATGACTCAGTGAGTGGGTCTCCGGATTCTAATAAAGATTCAGTGGGGGTCCTCTGTCTGCAGTAATGATAAAGAGGGGGTCCATAAAAGTCAAAAGTTTAGGAACCACTGATCTAACCATTAAACTTTCATGCAGTGATGAACCAGTTTTTCTGTCAGGTGTACTCCATAGACTCATCAGCACCAGAGGCAAGGCATCAGATCATTTCAGTGAAGTGGAAGCACAAACTTTTTGTCAATTTTGATTTAATCTTACCATTAAGCTGCTCTACTATGCCAGAAGCTTATGGTAAAGAGCTGCAATGTAAGCTCTGTTCAGATTGCAATGCTGCACATAACATTTTTATAATATCACTGTTAAAGTGAGTAACTCAGTCTGATTCTAGAGAAACCAGGATTCCGTACCTGGGTACTAATTCCCTCAATGGTAACTTTAGTTGGATAAGCTTCCACACATCTGGTGAAGATGCAATCACCAGGACATTTCCCAATCTATTACACATGGGCATTTCAATAGGTAGGTTGTAGAGCTTTCAGTACATTTTTAGCATGTTCTAATGGGTGAACAAGATGAAGTCTTGAAACCTACCTGTGATCACAATTACCCAATCAAAATCATGGTCAACACCAAATCCATACTGACTATCTGTAAATATAGTTACTCTCATTTGTGCTGTCAAGCTTCAAGCTCTGGTAAGGGCAATTCATTTTGCAATTTGTGCTGAAGAAATTCCTTAAAGCCATGAAGCTTCTACTATTTCTTGGATTGTGCAGACTGCATAAGCTGCTCTCAGTGATCTGAAATTTGGTTTCAAGAATGAGCCATTTAGAAATAGGGTATAATATGGATTTACTAATGGCTTATCTTTTATAGCTGGTCTTGGATTGGTGCATAAGTCTGTGACATCAAGGCAATCATGTTTAAAACAATCATATTCCTCTCTCTCGGGGATGGGTAACTGTTAGTCCTGTCAGTCCTTGGTTTGGTTCCCCCTGTCTTTTGGCTTCTCACCTCCTGTTTTTGATCCTATGCTGAATTTTGTTTTTGCTGGCTTTAGAACTTTGGGAACTGTATCACTGCTCATCAGTGCTGAATTGCAAGTGCTCTCTGTCTAAATGGTATTGGTGATTTGCTTATCGATGATTGGCATATTTTATTTACTAGTAAGTCCCTAGTAAAATGCACTTTGTGTGCCAAGGGTCTGTAAATCAAATGTTACTAGTGGGCCTGCAGCACTGATTGTGCCACCCATGAGTAGCCCTGTAAACATGCCTCAGACCTTCCCTTTTGCTATATGTAAGTCACCCCTAAAGTAGACCCAAGGTAGCCCGATGACCAGAGTGCAGTGTACTGAAAAAGGTAGGGCATGTACTGGTGTGTTTTTCATGTCCTGCTAAAATAATTTTTCACTATTGCAAGGACTATCTCTCCCAGAGGGTAACATGGGGATTGCCTAGAAATATCTTTTAAGTGTAAATGAGATATTACAAATACATATTTTTGTGAAGTTGGTTTTTAAATTGTAATTTTGAAAATGCTACTTTTAGAAAGTGGGCATTTTCTTGCTTAGCCAATCTGTGTCTTGCTGTGGAATACATGTCTGGGTCAGGATGGCAGTTGGTCTGTCTGTGATTTCACTCTAGACATTCATACAAAGGGAGCTGAGGTGTGCCCTGCATATCCTGATGGGTCTTTCTGAGCTAGAGTGGTGGTAGGAGCTGACACTTGTACCTGGATAGGGCTGCCTGTCCTTACACAAAGTAGTCTCCAACTCCCTGGAGTGTTTATGGGGCCAGAGCAGGAAAGGCAGGGTCTTGTGCACTACAAAGACTTTCCTTTGAAGTTTGCCTATTTCCAAGGCAGAAATAAGTATAAGTACTGGAACTCTGACCCCACAAAGTTAGAATCCTTCTGGACTGGCGGCATTCTGCCAGGAAGAAGAGATTCTGTAAGAGGGACTGCCAATCTGCCTATTGCTTTGCTGTGCTGGCCTGCTGCTTGCTTCTTCTGTCCTGGGAGGGAAAGGACTGAACTTTGCTTTTTACATCCTGCTTCCAAAGGTACTCCAAGGGATTGGACTGAGCTTGCCTCCTGTTAAGAAGTCTCAGGGACATCAAAGACTTTGGGGGTCATTCTGACCCTGGCGGTCCGAGACCGCCAGGGCTATAATGACTGAAAGCACCGCCAACAGGCTGGCGGTGCTTTCTTCCCTATTCTGACCCCGGCGGTAAAGCTGCGGTCGCATTGCCGGGGCCGGCGGTTTTCCGCCGTTTCTGCCCCGGCGGTGATAATCCACTAGGGCAGCGCTGCAAGCAGCGCTGCCCTGGGGATTATGACCCCCTTACCGCCAGCCTGTTTCTGGCGGTTTTCACCGCCAGGAAGAGGCTGGCGGTAAGGGGTGTCCTGGGGCCCCTGGGGGCCCCTGCACTGCCCATGCCATTGGCATGGGCAGTGCAGGGGCCCCCTAACAGGGCAGACAGTGAAAAGCGCGACGGGTGCAACTGCACCCGTCGCACGGCCGCAACACCGCCGGCTCCATTCGGAGCCGGCTCCTGTGTTGCGGCCTCATTCCCGCCGGCCCAGAGGGAATGGCGGAATGGGGGCCGGCTGCATTGGCGCCCGGCGGTAGCCGCCCGCCAAGGTCAGAATGACCCCCTTTATCTGCTAGCACCTGGATTCTATTGCTGAGAGTACTGACTTGCCAAGTGGTGCCTAATCCCGTTCCTGAGCTGTTGAGAGTGAGTTCTGTTGTAAACAAGAAGAAACAAGCACATCAACTCCAGAGCAACTTCAGAACAGGCACCACCCTCCGACTCAATGCCTCTGCCTGCACCAGAGCTGTGGTCCCTGCTGAGTGCAACGACAGTGACCAACGGCGGAGGCCTGATGCTGTCACAGTACTTCTGATGTCCTACCCTAGTTTGAGTCGTTAGTGCCGTGTCACCAACGTCTGTGACACCCAATTCCAATTCCACCACAGCACCTGTGGCCCCATGGTGTGAACGCTACACCACGAAATTGACTCCTCCTGTCTAAACCTGCTGGGTTCATCACCTTGTTGCAAGGAACTGACACCTCGCCATTGATGCAGCATCACCTCCCCTGCAACCATAAGGAATGGATGCCTCACCTCCCCTTCCTACCAGTAAGGAACCAACGCTTCACCTCCCCACTAGCAGAAAGGACCCAAGGCCGCACTGGATCCAGTGACATCTCACCTCCCTGACTCCGTGCAATGTACTTATTTCCTCATTTTCCAAGGTACTGTACCTGGGGTCCTTGCAACTCCGTGACCGGCCCGCACTCCCTTGCGAGTGGCATCAGACTGGTGGAAATGGCATAACCACGATGTTGTGATAGCCCCAGTTGGAGCTATTGTGTTTCTAAGTGCTTTACTAAGATTTCATCTTTGAAAATGTGTGCCTTTGCTTGTGTATGTTGGATTTTTTGTCATTTTGATCTTATTTTACTTAGATAAATATTGGCTATTTTTCTAAACTGGTGTGGAGACCCTTTGTAGTGTTTTTACTATGTTACTGTGTGTGTGTGTGTACCAAAACTTTAGATGTTGTCTCTGTTATAAGACTGACTGCTCAGGCCAAGCTACCAAGGAGGTAAGCAAGGGTTATGTTAGCTGTGAGGCTCCCTTACTCAGACTGGAGTGAGGGTCCCTACTTGAACAGGGTTCAAACAACTGCAAACTAGAGACCCCATTTCTAACAGTAACAATGTACTACAATTCAATACTTGACATCTTCTCAGGACAACATTATTTCCCACCAAGATCTGCTGCTCATAATGAGGTAGTCTAGAGTTACTAAGATGCTCAGTCTTTGTTCTTGTAAGCAATACTTCTACAGAGTGAGGGACCATAACTGTTAAAGGATGCTTCATCATAATGTTTTCATATTTCTCGAGACTAGTACTCTGTGCAGCTACTGCTTTTGGCAGCCAGGCAAAGGAGCAGCTATGGATTCAAGGGACACCGAACAATAAGCCGCAGACTTTTTGGCATCTCCATGTAAATGAGTTACAAAACAGTATGAAATCTTTTGAATAATCGGGTATTCCCAGTGCCTGGTCATGACAGAGACTTTTTCTCAGTTCTAAGACTGTTCTCATGCAATTTTTGTCCCATGTAATTGAATCTGGTAAATTTTTGTGTGTCAACCTCAGTAAAGGTTCTGCCACCAAGGAAAAGTTGGGTATCCACTGTCTAGCTTAGCCATCCATTTCCAAAAACATCCTGAGTCCTCTCTGGGTTCTAGGACGACTCATTTACAGAATAGCTTCAACTGTTTCTCTTGACACTTTTCTTGTTTTCTTCTCAATAATATGTCCTAAATATTGGACCTCTTTTTGACAATATTGCAATTTATGTGGAGATAATTTCTTTCCAGTTTCGGTGAAATGATTTACCAATGCAATGGTGTCAACTTTGCAAGATTCTTTTGTTTCTGATGCAACAAGCAAATCATCAATGTATTGCATCAAAATTGAAATTCAGGGCATGATCACATTTTTAAGCTCTGGTTCAAAATTGATTGGCTGTCAGTGTAGCTCGTGGGACATGACACCATTCTAATACTTTCTCGTGAAACATGAAGGAGAACAAGTACTGCAGTGAGTTTGTGTGTTGGAATTGAGAGGAAAGCCTGGCAGAGATCAATCACGGTAAACCATTTAGTGGTACATGTAATCTGATAAAGTATGGTGACTGGATTCGGTACCACAGGATAACATGGGATTACAATATCATTCACCATTCTCAAATCTTGGATAATCCTAAATTGTCCACTTGGTTTTCTCAATCCCAAAACTGGTGAGTTGCATGGACACCCAAATATTTCTCTCAATATGTCCTTCTCTAGGATATCATTGATTGATGGGGTTATTTCCTTTGTCACGTTAGGTGTCGTGGTAAGGTGGTGTCCTACGAAAAACTGCATTCGGCTTTATGTTTATTCTTACCGGTTCTACTCCTTTGATTATTCCGATATCCTTTCCTGTGAATTTCCAACCCTTTAAATTGCCCTTTTAAGTCTGCAGGCAAATCTTTTGACATTATTATTGGATAGATTCCTATTGTCTCTTGCTGGGCAATTTTAAAATCTACATCCTCATCATGTGTCTGAATTTTGACTCCTTGGGGTGTGCAATGCATACTGCAATTTAACTTGCACAGTAGAGTGTATGTTTATGAGCCCAATTGCTTCACTTATGCACAATGGAATGTGGTGCTCTGTGGTGAAAAAGTGATGCAAGCCTTAAGTCAGATTTATGAAGCCCTGAAAGGCTACTTTGCATGGCTTCATAAATCTGGAGTAACACAGCGCAGCACAAATCACTATATTGCATTACTCTGCCCTGGGAAGGTGTTGCATGTGTGTTCCCATGCAATTTCTATTCTCAGATTTAATCAAACATGGCAAACCTGGGAATGCGCCAAACTCCTACACCTGTCCAGGAGAGGCATAACAAGGAGAAACATCACTATTTCTCCTTGTTTTCCTCTTTCTGTGTGAGCGGCATTCTGCAGCACACAAAGAAAGAGGAAAAGGCCTTGAAGCATTTTTGTGTGCAGAAAGGTGCCCCTTCCTGCACAAAACAGTCCTGCATGCAACACAGGCACCCTTGCACCATGGTGCAAGTGTGCCTGGATTGGCACTAGATAGCCCATTATGCACCAGCGCAGTGGGAGAGGACAGGAATGAACTGCATTCTGTAAATATGGTGCATTTCTGCCCTTTCCCTGTGATGCAGGTCAGTGCAGCAAGGTAACTAGCTGCATTGCCCTGCACCACATTTCTCATGATTCTGCCTCTAAACCTCTCCTAGAAGGTTAACAGGACTTAAACCACACACCACAAACTGAAAATGGTGCTATGTTTACAGGAACTTCTTTTGAAATCGGGTTAGTAATCTATTTGCAATTCTCACAGTGGATCGCGTAGCTCCGGTGTCAATAAAAAATGACACTTGGTGGGCATTCACCTTACCTTCCACAAATGGTCCACTCTGGTTTACCTGTAAGACTGAGCCAAGTACACAATCTGTCTCCCCACTCAGGCACTATCAGTGAGACTTGCATGTATCGAACACCTCAAGGTTATCAAATACGGGACATTTCTGGACTGCATTTTGATTTTGAACCTGCATCACATTTCGACTCATTTTTTGCAACGGATTTTGATTTAATCTTGCATTGTTTACAATGGACTTAACCACATGAGCTTGTGGCTTGGGTACCATTTAAATCTGATTTTGCATGGGTACTTGCATCTGTTACATAGGAACATTAGGTATCTATCTAGTTTAATCCCTGCACTTGATTATTGATAATTCTATCTGGATTGATCCTACACTCACACTTCCTATATCCCACCCTGTTACACAAGTGACAAGGAGAAACAGGGCCTGGGATGATCTTATAGAAGCTTAAAAACCTAGCCATTTAAAATTGTATATCGGGAAAACCTCCAGGCCTGGATGGAATGCCAGCTGACATATTCAAGACTAACCCAAATCTCTGTGCCCCTCTACTTATGAATGTTTTAGCTCTGTAAAGGATGGTCCTAATCCGGATTTTTTGAGGTTAGCCATTATCGTCCTCATTTTTTAAAAAGGGAATAGATCCTAACCCTTTTGTTATAGGCCAATTTAATTATAAGATTCTAGTGTAAAGATTTTGGGCTGTGTTTTTTTGTCCCGCTTGGAAGACTAGGCAGGGGAAACAAGGTCCTGACAATAAGGTTTCAGACACAGCATTGGCACCGTTGAACAATGTCTAAACCTTTATCTAATTGTGGGGAAATATATGAAGGCTAAAAAGGGCTCATTGCACTTGGCATTTATCAATTTATCAAGTGCCTTTGACTATGTGAAATGCACTAATGTATGGGACCTGATGTGCTTGATGTGCAAGGAACTATTGCTCATCAAGCACTTACACCAGGACCTTTCTGTAAAGGTCTGGTACAATCCTTCTGGTGAATACTCTCCCCACATCAGCTCAACTGGAGGCATCAGACAAGGATGCATTTTGGCCCCTTTCCTTTTCCTGCTTTACATAAACAGGATTCACACATTCCTAGTGGAAAATGGCAAGGACATTCCACGAATGGGGCACAAATATATTCCTATTCTGCTCACTGTCAACAACGCAGCACTTGTCGCTCTCGCTGCAAATGGGTTACAGCATCTTTTCAACCTATTTTTATCTTTTATGAATGATCTAGACTTACAAATTGAGTTCACAAAATCAAAAGCACAAAATCTAAATGCTTTATTATGGGGGGCTCCTTTATATGAAAGATAAAGGTGGTCATTACAACCCTGGCGGTTGGTGTTAAAGCGGTGGTAAAACCGCCAACATGCCGGCAGTAAAAAACATGGAATCACAACCGTGGCAGAAACCGCCAACATAGACAGCCACTTTAAAACTCCGACCGCCACGGAGGTACAAACAAACACTGCAGTGGTCACTGCCAACAGACAGGCGGAAGACAAGGTTCACCGCGAACAAAAACACGGCGGAAACAGGACTTGGAAGGGAAAACGCTCACCTCTACACACCCCATGAGGAATCAGGACGCCATGGAACCCGAGCTCCAGATACTGCCAGCCTTTATCTTCCTGCTTCTCTACCAGGAACAACAAAGACAGCGGCAAAGACTACGGTGAGTGCTGCACCTACGACACAGGGGAGGGAGGAGGGAAAAAAGAGTGACACACACACACAACACGCAACACTCCCACCCCCACCCTCACCCACTACAACACACACACAAGTACATGTTGATACATTACATTAACAACCCCCAACTCCCCCTGGAAGAATGCAAGGACTAAAGGAAATGAGTTGAACGTTTCTGATCTATTCAAAAACAATAATAAAAAATATATACATTCATATACATATATTTACACTAGAAACAAATATATACACCAAGAATACAAGTCCAAGGTATTCCACCATCATAGTCCGTGGACCACTGGGCCCAAAATGCATGGGCGAGGCCCACACTCAATACCCGATCAAAACGGAGAGAATACTGCTGGGGCATCAGATAGAAATACAACAGGCACCTCAGGGGGAAGGGAAGTGGGGGCACCTCAGCTGGATGAGTGCACAACGCCAGATCCACGAGGGGGCTCCATGTCCATTGATGTATCCTGGGGACTGCAAAGCCACAGTCTCACAAGTCTCTCCAGTGGGTGGTTTGCCCACTGCTTTATCCTGGGGAGTGCAAAGCCACAGTCTCTCAAGTCTCTCCAGTGGGTGGTTTGCCCACTGCTGCATCCTGGGGAGTGCAAAGCCACAGTCTCTCAAGTCTCTCCAGTGGGTGGTTTGCCCACTGCTGCATCCTGGGGAGTGCAATGCCACAGTCTCTCAAGTGGATGTCTTTCTCCACTGGTTCTGGAGGGGGATTTGTGCCCAGAGTGCTTCATCCTGCCAAGGACAGAGATAGTGGATGCCTTTCTCCACTGGTTCTGGAGGGGGCTTTGTGCCCAGAGTGCTTCATCCTGCCAAGGACAGAGGTAGTTGATGCCTTTCTCCACTGGTTCTGGAGGGGGCTTAGTGCCCAGAGTGCTTCATCTTGCCAAGGACTGAGGTAGTGGATGTGGATCTCCACTGGTTCTTGAGGGGGCTTTGTGCCCTGAGTGCTTCATCCTGCCAAGGACTGAGGTAGTGGATGTGAATCTCCACTGGTTCTGGAGTGGGCTTTGTGCCCAGAGTGCTTCATCCTGCCAAGGACAGAGGTAGTGGATGTGAATCTCCACTGGTTCTGGAGGGTGCTTTGTGCCCAGAGTGCTTCATCCTGCTCGTGGCGGCCTCAGTAGCATTGGAATCTTTGGCGTTCACTGGCCTGTGGTGCTTGTTGCGGCGGTGTCCTGTTCAGTGGTGTTGGTGGCGGCAGTGTCCTGTTCAGTGGTGCTGGCGGCAATGGGGTCCTGATCAGCGGTGCTGGTGGCGGCGGGGTCCTGTTCAGCATTGCTTGTGACGGCGGTCTCCTTGGCAGCGGTGCTTGTGGCGGCGGTGTCCTTGGCAGCGGTGCTTGGGCGGTCTTGTCCGCCGTGCAGGTTTTCCCAGACTTGCCTGTTTTACTGTGCCCCCTCCCCACCTTGGATGGTGGCGCAGCTGTCTCCACACTCCCAACTGTACCTCTGGGAGAGGCTTTGGTGGAAGATTTTTTTCCTCTCTCCCGCCGGGCTCTGGCCAACTTTTTGTGCTTTTGAGGTGGGGGACTGTCTGTGCTCTGGCTCCTTGGCACACTGGCTGCCCTGCTGCTTGGTGTACTCCAGAAGCTGGTTACTACTGGCACCACTGTTCCCGCAGATGTTGTGGCTGAGGCGCTGGGTTGGGACCTGGAGAGGTGGGCCTTAGGACACTGAAGGGGTGGGGGAGGTGAGGGGAAGAGGTCAAGGTTGGACAGGAAAAGTTTTTTGGGCACACTGGGACGGGTAGATGGAGGGAGTTTGGGAGTGGAGGAAGAGGTAGTGGTTGTAGGAGGTGTACATTTGGTGACTTTGGGTGACGGTTTATGGGCTGGAGGCTGTCGTGAGGTGGATGGCTGTTGGGTGGGTGTGTGGCTGCGTTTGTGTACCTTGGGAGGTGGCCTCACAGACACACTGGGAGAGGACACAGGGGATGTGTGAATGGTAGTGGGGGTGGTGACTGCACGTGAGCGGGGTGTGGTGGTGATGGAGGTAGTGGCTGACGATAGAGTGCATGCAGGTGTGAGTGGAGACGAGACTGGGAGGGAGGAGGGAGAGGAGGAGGGGGTGACACAGTGGAGGCAGTGGCTGTTGGTATGTCTGCATGTGTATGATGCTTGCGTGAGTGCCTGTGGGATGTGTGGTGCTTATGTTTGCCTGAGCTTCCCTTGTGTGTTGACGTGTGTGCATGCTGGTCTGATGGTGTGCTTGGGATAGGCTAAGGTACAGAGGTTTGGGTCTGGGTGGAGGAAGTTGGAGGGGGGAGGCTAGAGACAGGGGAAATTGCTGCCATCAGTGCTGAAGCCAGAGTCTGAAAAGCTCGCTGATGGGCTGCCTGACCAGAATGAATGCCCTCCAGGTATGCACTGGTCTGTTGCAACTGCCTCTCTACACCCTGGATGGCATTCAAAATGGTAGACTGCCCAACAGTGAGGGACCTGAGGAGGTCAATGGCCTCCTCACTGAGGGCAGCAGGGCTGACTGGGGCAGGGCCTAAGGTGCCTGGGGCGAAGGAGATGCCCACCCTCCTGGGTGAGCGGCCACGGGGCAAACGCTGAGGGGCTGCTGGGAGGGCAGTGCTGGTAGGGGGGGTGGCGGCTGTACCTGTAGATGCGGGGGGCACAGAGTGGCCCGCCACCGCAAGGGAGCTCCCATCAGAGGAGGAGTCTGTGTCGCTGGTGTCAGCTCCTGTCCCCGCCGTGGAGCTCCCCTCACCCTCTGTCCCATTGGTGGCTTCTGACTCCGTTGTGTCGCCCTCCAGGGCCATGTGGGATGCATCTCCCTCCTGCTCCAGTGCCACTGCTCCTCCGCCTGATGATGCTAATGCACACAAGCACAGGGAGACCACAAAAAGGGGGGGAAGACAGAAGAAAGACATGTTGAGTGCATCCAGTAATGCTACCGTTGGTGGACACTACAGCACAGAAGCCCCCTGCACTACGCCGTGAACTTGGAGATCCCTAATCAATCACAGGGATATGGGTTACAAGGCTATGCCCTATTGCTGCACACATGGAAGTCACAGGAGCCTGACTGGGTGTAGTTGGCTCTGTACACAGGTGGGGTGCCACAGGGCCTGCCTTAAGAAGGGACCTTGCCTACTAAACTCGCCCTGGCCTAGGGGAACCAACAGCCAACCTCCCCCACCCAGACACCTACAATGCACGCTGAATCAGCTGAATGAGAGTGTACTCACACCTTTGTGGCTGCTGTGATGCCCTCAAGCGCCCATCCAACTCCGGGTACACCACCACCAGGATCCGGAACATCAGGGGGGTCATGGTGTGACGGGCACCCCTCCCACGTTGGGAGGCCATCCCCAGCTGGGCCTCCGCCGTCTTCTTGCTCCAGTGGCGAATGTCCTCCCATCTTTTCTGGCAGTGGGTGCTCCATCTGTGGTAGACCCCCAGGGTCCGGACTTCCTTGGCAATGGCACGTCAAATATCCTTCTTCTGGTGGGCGCTGATCTACAGGAATAGTACAGGGGAAAAGGAGAAGTATAACCGTCCACACCGTCACAGTCATTGGCCCGCATCCCTACCCTTGCCATGACGCACATGCACTCACCGTCGTTTCATGCACGCCTCATTCTCCTCCCCCCCTTTCATCCACACCACTCCAAACAGGCATTGCCCATACAGCATGCTCACAGTGTACTCACCTGTTTGTCTGGAGGACCGTAGAGTAGCGTGTACTGGGGAGGACCCCATCCACTAGTTTCTCCAACTCCTCCGTGCTGAAGGCAGGGGCCCTTTCCCAAGACACACAAGACATTGGCAGTCATTCAGACCGCGGCGGGCGGCAGTCGCCGCCCGCCATGCGGTCACCGACGAAGGGCCGCTCCGCGGTCAGGAGGCCGCGGATGCTATTCTGGCTTTCCCACTGGGCCGGCGGGCGACCGCCAAAAGGCCGCCCGCTGGCCCAGCGGGAAAGCCCCTGCAACATAGAAGCCGGCTCCGAATGGAGCCGGCGGTGTTGCAGGGGTGCGACGGGTGCAGTAGCACCCGTCGTGATTTTCACTGTCTGCAAAGCAGACAGTGAAAATCTTCATGGGGCCCTGTTAGGGGGCCCCACGACATCCATTTCCGCCATCCTGGTTACAGGCTGGCGGGAAGGGGGTCGGAATCCCCATGGTGGCGCTGCAAGCAGCGCCGCCATGGAGGATTCCCTGGGCCAGGGGAAAACCGTCGGGAAACCGCCAGGGGAAAACCGGCAGGAAACCGCCAGGGAAAAACCGGCGGGAAACCACCGGTTCCCCTTTTCTGACCGCGGCTTTACCGCCGCGGTCAGAATGGCCCTGGAAGCACCGCCAGCCTGTTGGCGGTGCTTCCGTTGTTGGAATGAGGGCCATTGTCTCTTCTAGACTGAGGTCACAGCAGCACTTGCAGTGTAGGTCCTCTCCTGTCGAAGATCAGGTATCAAGTGATTGAACAGAGAGAAAATGGCGGTGAAGTACGCTGCGGTGCGTACCGTCACCACCGGCGTACATCGTCATTGGCTCCTGAGACCCATAGGGTCCAATGTTAACCAATGAAGGATTGCGCCGCGGTTTTCGACCGCCTACCGCAACGTTGTACAACACCAGCACAGTTACCTCATATCTCCATGTCCCACATTACAGATCAGGCAGCCGCCATTTCAGGGGGCCACATGGCATTATTTTTGACTGCGTCACACATATCTAGGCCTTGCTTAAACACTAACGCAGCTATATGTCGATTTTAAAACATTTTCCAATTAAGTTGTGTTTACATACCTCAGTGTTGGTTGACTCTCTGCTCGCTTTGAGCACGTCTGCTGGGGCAGGTGAGGAGATGGAGGCATCCTCTGGTGTACAGTTCGCTGCTGGACCTGTCGACAATGGAGGAGCGAAATGTAATTATCACCTACAGATTTGATCGTACCACAATCCTGGAACTGTGTGCCCAGTTGGAGCCAGACCTGATTTCAGCTATCCGCCATCCCACAGGAATCTCCCCTCTAGTGCAGGTGCTGTCAGTACTCCATTTCCTGCCAAGTGGGTCTTTTCAGACGACAGTGGCCATAGCATCAGGGATGTCCCAGCCTATGTTCTCCAACGTGTTGTCTAGAGTGTTGTCTGCCCTGCTGAAACACATGCGCAGATACATCGTTTTCCCTCAGGTGAATGATTTGCCTACAGTGAAAGGTGACTTCTATACCCTGGGACATATCCCCAACATCATAGGTGCCATTGATGAGACACATGTGGCCTTGGTACCCCCCCACAGGAGTGAACAGGTGTACCGAAACTGGAAGAGTTACCATTCTATGAATGAGCAGATGTTGTGTTTGGCCGACCAGTACATCTCCCATGTGAATGCCAAATTTCCTGGCTCGGTGCATGACGCTTACATCCTGCAGGATAGCAGCATCCCTTATGTGATGGGGCAACTCCAGAGGCACTGTGTGTGGCTATTAGGTGAGGGCATGGACCCAATACAGTGTGACTAGGTAGAAGTAAGAACCACGGCACATCCAGCTGTTCACAGTTGTATTCTTTATTCTTCTTAGTTGGATCACACAGCAATTCGTAGTAAATATGGCGTCATCACGGTCAAAGGCCACCAAATATAGTGCCAAATATAGTGTCAAATCCAAACACTTGTATATTGTTCAATGCAAACGACAGCCTGTTCAATCCAAACGACAGCCAACACGTGTTTCGTCAAACACGACTTTCTCAAGGCTGTGAAGTAATATTACAGATAATAAATAAACCAGCTGTTAGTTCCCTAGTCCAGTATGCCATATCATTTAGCCCAAATGGTGACAACCCACCTATGATGCCTGTGTGCCAAATGAAGAAAGAGTTTTGGAAACACCACAAGTTGAACACCACGGTGTCTAGTAAGTGAGGTCCATAGTGATTTTGTGCTCTATATATAAAAGTACATCCTATATAGGCAACTGATGGTCAGAAGATAAAGTGGACGACAGAAAGTGCTATGTGTATCAGAAAGGTGCAGGACTATAGTCAGAGTAAAGTAATTAGAGATTAATAAAACAAATAAGAAGTTATAATAATTAACATACTTTTAGTATTAAGGTAAAGAGACCATAAATTAAATGTTGAAGCCTTAGTATACAAATTGCAACAATAAAATCTTCATGAATGTGAACAAAATCTGATTGGGTAAGTCCAAGAATATGTTTTGATGTGTCTCAAAACCACACAGGGACCATGGTAAGTCTAACCGAAAAAGAAAGAGGGGGTTGTTGACAGTGGGAGTAGCCTGGCCACGGTGCAGTTACGCAATGTGTAGACTAAGTGCTTACTAATGGCCATAAGGGCTCCTGCCAAACATAACCAATATTACTAAATACACAACATTGGTGCAACAAAACGCAGAAGAAAGGTTCTATCCAAGCAAAATTAGTGGTATCCTCACGTTGAATGTACGCTCCAAAACTGCACAATTCAAGTATATTCCATATAAATTCAGCGTTCATGTAAGTTAGAAATCAAATGAAAGTCAGTACCTACATATTGTATAGCAAAGTAATATACAAAATGTATTTCGGAAAAAACGTATGCCGGATATAACAGACAAAGACCTCGAAGAGGTGAATATGCCACAAGCACATCAGTAGATGTGTTTGGGCTACATTTCCTGTCTTCTAAAGCAGAGTCAAATACGCCAGGAATGGCAAACCGGGTAACTATAGAAGCAATTTAAGCTAGGAAAGAAAAAGCTACTCACTAATGTAAACTTTAAATGGGGTGGCATCTTACCCGATAAGGTGCACAACAATTATTTCCTAGTCCAACGGCGTGTAAAGTAGCAGCTCATGCTCGACGCTGTGTCGTTTATACTTGTTACAAGTGTAAACATATTAAAAGGACAATGCTGTGCTTGAACATTGCAAACGGCAGCCATATTGGAAAGGAGGAAGCGTGAGTAGAATAAATTAGGGAATAGTGAGTGGTGCACAATGAACAAAATTGTACTTGGTGCTCTTGATGAAGAGAAGAGATAGACTTAAGTGAAGCATAGATCCCCAACATCAATAACAAGTCTGCATCAAATGTAAATAGCATTATGACTGAATGAAGTAATACATGAAAATTCAGCTATATCCATAGAACAAAGTATCCGAAAAGTGTTGCCCATCAGAATACATAGTGTAGTTTACCACTGAATATTGTGGAAAAACATATGGATACTCACACTATATGTAAGTAAACAAGTAATATCATAGTCATACGATTGACACTGTGTATATAAATGTTAACATGTAACCATGTCATCCATACGTATCTAATCACATATATCTACTGCAAGTACTCAACATGAGTTGCTAATATGTCCATACATATACTGATAAGATGTGTAACTTGCATAAATTTTGACTAAAGGTCATGTGACATGTTATAAATACAGAATATTTACATGAAAGATGCAGTTATAAAAAGACATGCAGATCCTTATCTAAATGTAGACCTTACTCTTCCGCACGCAATTTGATAATCCACCTGCTTTCCAGGCGTCTAAGCAAAAGAGTCCTGTTGCCTCCCCTGGGAAAACCGTCCAGGGTGGCAATACCATGTGTTTTTATACCCAGAACTTCCCGCTGGGCATGTACGGAATTAAAATGTACAGCAAATGGGTAATCTTTGTTGTTATTTTTGATTGCTCGAATGTGTTCCTGTAGTCGCTCTTTGTAAGGTCTGATGGTACTCCCTACATATATTAATTTACATGTGCAGATTAAGCAGCATATCACAAATCTGGTATTGCAATTAATGAATTGTTTAATACGTTGGTCATACTTTGTTTATCCTTAAAATGTTTGTAAAGCTTGCATTTGCGTGTGAATTTAAACAGGTTAATATGTGTCTCCGTGTAGTCAGGTGAAGACTAGGTATCTGGGTCTGGGGATGTCCCTAAGAGTTAGTGTGTGTCTCACAGTTGTCCCTCGCCATTTGAAGGTGACTCTGGTTACCCCAACCTGTCATGACTACTGACCCCAGTGAGGATTCCCAGGACAAGGGCAGAGGAACTCTACAATGAGGCCCATGGCCGGATTAGGAGGATTATAGAGAGGACCTTCGGCCTCCTGAAGGCCAGGTTCAGGTGCCTCCATATGACAGGTGGTTCCCTATTATACTCACCAAAGAAGGTGTGCCAGATCATCGTGCAACGCTGTATGCTTCACAACTTGGCTTTGCGACGATAGGTGCCTTTTCTGCAGGAGGATGGTCCAGATGGAGGTGTTGTGGCAGCTGTGGAGCCTGTGGACAGTGAGGACGAGGAAGCAGAAGAAGAGGACATAGACAACAGGAACATGGTGATCCAGCAATACTTCCAGTGAGACACAGGTAAGAAGACAACACTGCCTGCTACATCTGATTTAATTCATCTGTCTGTCATTTTCACCCAGTGTATGGACACTGAGTTGTCACTTTCCCTTTCGATTTCACAGATGTGGGACCCACTGTGTGACCTCTGCTTTGTTTCCGCATGGACTAGAGCTGTGTGACATAGGTATGTTGACATTACTTTGGATATAGCATTTTGCCACTGTTATTGCTAATACGCATTTTCGAAAGCACATACTGACTCCAGATTGTTTTGTGATTTGAGGGTGTTTATTTAAGTGCTAAATAGTGGAGGGGGTTGTAAAATGGTCAGGGGTGATGGTGGAGGAATGTCCATGGCAGAGTCCAGTCTATTAGTCTCACAGGTGCATTGTCCAAAGGGGCATAGGAAGTGGAGCGGGGGCAGTTGATGGATGGACAGGGTGACAAAGTGGGACAGAAGGATGACAATCAGGGTGGTCTCATTTCTTGGCTGGGGTCTTGGCAGTGTTCTCTGTCTTTGTCCTGGATCTCAGGGACCACTTGCGGGGTGGTTCTCCATCTGCAGGGGGTGGGGTGCTGGTGTTGTGGTCCTGTGGTGGTGCCTCCTGTCCACTAGTGGTGGGCAGCTCATCGCCCAGGCTAGTGTCAGGGGCCCCTTGTTGTGCCACAGTGTCCATCCTGGTGTTGATGAGTTCCTTCAGCACCCCTACAATGGTGCCCAGGGTGGAATTGATGGATTTGAGTTCCTCCTTGATCCCCAAATACTGTTCCTCCTGCAGCCGCTGGGTCTCCTGAAACTTGGCCAGTACCGTTGCCATCATCTCCTGGGAATGGTGGTAGGCTCCCATGATGTTGGAGAGGGCCTCGTGGAGAGTGGGTTCCCTGGGCCTGTCCTCCCCCTGTCGCACAGCAGCCCTCCCAGTTCCCCTGTTTCCCTGGGCCTCTGTACCCTGAACCGTGTGCCAACTACCTCTGCCCCCAGGTCCTTGGTGTTGTTGGGGTGGTGGGTTAGCCTGGGTTCCCTGTAGTGGTGGACACACTGCTGCTTGACGTGTCCTGGGGACAGAGGCATGGGCCCGCTGGGTGGGTGCTGTGCTGGTGTTTCCAGAGGGGGGAGGCTCTGTTGTGGCTTATGCCAGTGTGAGGAAAATCGACTGTCCCGAGGTCCCAGATGGGCCGGGCTGGTCATCTAGATCCAGTTGGACAGAGCTGCTCTCATCACTGTGGGCCTCTTCTGTGGGTGGAGTGGACATGTCTGGACCCTCCTGTCCGGTGACGTTGGGTAGGGGTCCTGCAGGGGTGTAAAATCATGATTATTGCTTCTGTGTGTGTGCCATGGTGTGCAATGGGTGGGTGACCCTGTAGCCCAGTGCTTCCATTCTTGTGTGGGACCTTGTGTGAAAATGGTTTAGCGGGTGTATGGGTATGTGCAGTGGACATGCTTTGGTGATAGGCGTCCATGCTTTGGTGTTACATGCAGGGCTTGGGTTTGGGATGTGTGGTTTGTGATATTGGGACATATGTGAGGAGATGGAGTGATGGGGGTGAGGGCGAGGGTGGGGGTATGTGATAGCATGCAGGTGGGTGGGGGATGAAGTAGTTATAGGTTTGACTTACCAGAGTCCGTTCCTCCAGCTACTCCTGCGAGGCCCTCAGGATGCAGAATAGCCAAGACTTGCTCCTCCCATGTAGTGAGTTCTGGGGGAGGAGGTGGGGGTCTGCCGCCAGTCCTCTGAACCGCAATCTGGTGTCTTGAGACCACGGAACGCACCTTCTCCCATAGGTCATTCCACCTCTTCCTGATGTCATCCCTAGTTCTTGGCTGCTGTCCCACTGCGTTGACCCTGTCCACGATTCTTCGCCATAGCTCCATCTTCCTAGCTATGGTGGTGTGCTGCACCTGTGATCCGAATAGCTGTGGCTCTACCCGGATGATTTCCTCCACCATGACCCTGAGCTACTCCTCAGAAAACCTGGTGTGTCTTTGCGGTGCCATAGGGTGGTGTGGGTGATGTGAGGGGTGGTGTGTGTTGTGATGTGTGGGGTGATATTTAGAGGTATGTTGTGTGACGTGCGTGGATGTTGTGTGAGTGATGGTGTTGAGTGCCTGTGGATGCTATTGTTCTTTCTGGTGGTGTCTCTCTCTGGCCTTCTGTCGCAATTGTATTCGTAAGGGTTTGTGGGTGATGTGGGTGTGTGTTTTATAGTGTATTGGGTGTGTGGTGTGTGTATGTGTATCAGGTGTGTGTATTTTGAATTATCCAATGTGGTTGTGTTTTGTAGATGTGTGTGTATTTTGAGCGCGGCGGTGTGTACCGCCAATGGAATACCGCGGTTGAACGACCGCCGCGGGTATTCGTGGGTCGTGATAGTGTGGGCTTATTCCTGTTGGCGTGACAGTGTTGGTTTTGTTATCGCCAGTTTATCACTGACCTTTGGTGTGGCGGACTTGTGTGGGTGTCTAGATTTTGGCGGATTCCGAGCTGTGGGTCATAATGGCAGTGGTGGTATTCCGCAGCTGTGTGTTGGCGGTCTTCTGCACGGCGGTAAGCGGCTTTTACTGCCAATGTTGTAATGACCCCCAAAATCTTTTAATTATTTAGGCTTTCTTTCTAGTGCATTTCTGATTTGGACTCCTTTATTGACTTTTAGAAAAAAGCATTTTTAATAAAACCATTGAGTACATTTATAGATTTACGGGCAGGTTGAAACATAAACCAGTTTCTGAGTTCCTGATCTTATATACATTTCCACTAATACTGCATGCACTGTAGGCAAGTCACCATCTGGCAGGCCTCACAGCCTTAAGGCAGGGTGCACTATATAAGCATGTGAGAGCATATGTGTGCATGAGCAAATATGCACCTACTGTGACTTTATAAAATCTTAAGACATAGTAAGTGTACAGGAAAGCCATAGCAAATGCATGTGTTGGACACCGGTCATTATGAGTTCCCCAGCTACACAATTGGCTCTCTGAATCCTGGGTTGTTTAGTATCAAACAACGCAGAATAATAAATCCACTCTGATGCCAGTGTGGGATTTATTATAGCATGTACTCAGAGGGCACTTTAGAGGTGCCCCCTGCAAAACCAAAACAGCCCTGGCATGGTTGCTGACTGGTCTTAGCCAGCCTGCCACCTCCAGACAGAAGTCTGGACTCCTGGGGTGAGAGCCTCTGCTCTTAGGAGCCAGAACACAAGGCCTGTTCTTGGTGCAGGTGCTACACCTCCTCCACCAGGCAGGCTTCCTGCACTAGCAGTCAGGTCCAAAGGCCTTGCTGCATTAGAAATCAGACCCACGCCTCTGCTCCTAGCAGCATATGGCCACCCCATGGTTTTCCCCCCACTTTAAGTAGGAAAACAAGTGGGAAAACATCGGCAGACTAGGAGAAGTGCCCCCCTCAGCCTGCACCACCCCTCAGGTGTGACAGGAGGGGTAACTACTCCATTTCATTTTCCTCCATCTTGGATGGCAGGACAATAGCTAATCATTGTTACTGATGTGACTCCTTCCCACAGGAAGTGGTCACATTCTGGGGTTAGCCACTCTAAGGTAGGTTACCCATTGGCCACTACCAGGTACTCCCCCTAACACCCATTAATGCAGTATTTAGTAGGCATCCCTAGACCTGCAGATCAGATTTGGTGGACACAAGAAGACAAGAACCAAAGAAGAACTGAGTCACAAGAACAGAAGTCCTGCTGCAAGAATAAAATGGTGCCACACTCTGCTAGTTTATCTTAGGACTCGACAATCGCTGCTGAGTTGTCGCCTGGAAACCTGAAGGACTCTGAAAACCCCCAGAGCACCGGCAGCCTTCTTCAAAGAACCTCCCTCAGAGTGAAAGTTTCACTCACCTGCAAGCAAGGAACCAGTGAAGTTCAGTTCCCTGACTGGCCACTGACCAACAAACCAGAACCAGATGCTTGATTAAAAAAATCGACACGACAGACTGGAAGGACAAAACCTACCAGTCTGCCAAGTTTGGTGGCACTGCGACTTTCTGGGCCTGAGATGTCCCATTGCCCGAGATACTGGCCCCCCTACATCGGAAACCTAGAACCAAAGTCCACTCTGGACTCTCTGAGGACCAGAAGAAAGCACCAGTTGAGGGACTTCAGGATATTCTTCCAAGTGTGTGTCCGTATTTATTGATACTGTAAGTAAACAAATGATTAACACATCTCCAAGATAAGCTTAACTGCTCACCTACACTACCACAAAAGGACAGCATTAGGTGCCCTGCTTGACAAATCTATTAACTTGTGTATAACATTGCATTAGACTTTCTCTAAATTTTGGAATTGTTCGCAAATGATGAAAGGTCTCCCCTACTCCACGGGACATGTACATACCCTCCACCTTGTATTATTCTTTAAGAATAGCCAGTAGTTGCCTCTTTCTTTCTTGAATATGCAGTTTGTTTTCTTTTCCCCTCAGCCTCTACTGATTGTTTTTCTTTCTTTTTATGTTTTTGTGACCATTTACTTACAAATTTGTCAAATTCACTCCATTTCATAAACATTTTAAAAGTGAAATGAGATGAATTCACATTTTTAAAGAATGCATGTTTTCAGTGGATTCATCAAATAACACCAATCTGAAACTTCTCTGTAATAGTACGCTCTTAGAAATATCAACCTCGTATTTGCCTGCCAAATTAAGTAATTTGCATTGGACAGTTGAAGCTTTCCTTGTAATTTCTTTACACAAGTAGACTAAGGGCCTCATTACGAGTTTGGCGGTCGGACGAGCTGACCGCCAAACTCCCAGGGAGGATGCCACCGTCATGGTAGTGGTATCCCCTTCAAAGGAATTATAATG
Source organism: Pleurodeles waltl (assembly GCF_031143425.1). Taxonomy (NCBI): domain Eukaryota; kingdom Metazoa; phylum Chordata; class Amphibia; order Caudata; family Salamandridae; genus Pleurodeles; species Pleurodeles waltl. Next base: position 839,228,268 of record NC_090437.1, read on the forward strand.
TTCCCGCAGGGCTGACTGGTAGGAAGATTGCATTGTGCTGTTCAAGTCGGGCTGACCAGCGGGCTGACAGGCGTTATTGATCTCTGCTTCATCAAGGGAGCCACAACCAATATCCTAACACACCAGCACCATCAGAATGCGCACTGTCTGCAAAGCAGACAGCTCGCATTCTAATAGTGCTGGGCAGGGGGGGCCCTGCAGTGGTATGGGCAGTGCAAGAACCCCTTTGTGCCCCTGGCACTGGCTTTCTGCCAGCCTTTCCGTGGTGGTGTGACCACCATAGAAAGGCTGGCAGAAAGCATAGTTGTAATGAGCACGGCAGCACCTGAGTACAACTCAGACCCCTGTCAGCCCATTGGGAACGATGTTTCTGACAGTGATGGCGGTGCTCTGGCACGTCCACTCACCACGGTTGTAATGTGGTGCTCAGTCTGCCTGGAGTGTAGCGGTCCAACCATCACTGCCTCATAATAAGACCCTAATTATTTTTCTTGACATTGATTTATGTGATCAAGATCCAAACATCCCTCGAAAAGTCCTTCTAATTTAGGCACATTTAATGGTCTATCCTTTTCAGGAGTTGGACTGCTATTTGAACAAGAACTAGTACGAAGGCATTCTGCATCTTAAGCTTTCACACAATTTCTAGCAGCCTCTTCAAATGAATGAGAACATAAACCACCTTCCATATTACATTCACCTGGTACAGTTTGTGTTGTCAAGCCAAATTGTCTTCCTTCTTCTAATGCTTGAATGGTCTGTGGAGTTGTGTGTACTACAATCTGTGAATTTTGCAATGTTAGCATGAACCCATTTACTGGTGTTCCTCCTGTCATTTCTTGAACACTGTAGTTGGCATATGAGCAACCTGTACAGGCACTGTATGTATTGTAATTAAGTCAGTAATCTGTGCTGGAGTGGTAACCACAGAAACTGAAGCATCTGTTTGTCTCATCATTTGAGCTGTACTGGAGAACTTGCAATTGCTGCTGCTGGAGCACTTGCAACTGCTTGCTGAGCTATAGGCTGTTTAGTAACAGTCTGTGCAACAATTGGCTGAGTCAATAGGGGTTGTATGTTTGCAGGCTGTACTGCTTGCATTGGACTAGTAATTTAGGGAATACCTATATCTAAAGGAGCTGTGGCTTTACTCATATCATATATCAACTGAGCTCCATTGTTTGGCATAGGACCCACATATGGTGATGGATGTGTAGCGAAAGGTTTATCTAAAATATCATCACTGAATCAAAAGTTGTTTTATCTTTCTCTTATTTGTCCCCTTCAATCTATTTTCTTTTTGGTTTTTCAGATTATTTAGTCTTTGTGCTCCCTTCTTTTGTAGGTATGAGATGTAATCTAGCACCTTCCACTACACTCTTTCTCCATCTCTGTGCTTGATCATCAAATAATGCATCTACATAATTTCTCATAACCCTCTTAATTTGTTTTTTAAATTTCTCTCTGTCCTGGATTTGCGCCATCTTCTTTCTTGAAATAATCCCTTCAAATTGTGTAGGTCTAGGAGACGTCTTCAATACATGCTGTTTTTCTCTTAATCTGCCTATGGTCCATAAATTGAATGTTCCCCATCTAGGAAACCTCAGTATCCCTTCTTTTTCAGTGATCTTGCACCATTGACAAAGCCAAACATGCATATATAATCCTTCTTTAATCATCATATGATATGCTGGCATGCCCTAAGGTGGTGCTTCCTCAGCCTCCCTAACTAGAACCTTTACATCACCTCTCACTAGACTTCTCAAAGCTTTGAAAAACAATGTAATGATTTCAGAATTATTTCAATGAATTCCGTAATTGAAATTACAGTGTCTTCATTTGTTTTGAAATTGTTCTGTATACACATGACAATACAGTTCCGTAATTCAACCAACTAATGATTTCACAACCCTTGCCAAGATCAAACCGATCACAGCATGGTGTTACACCAACCAACCAACACCAGCTCTGCACAATATGATGCAAGAACTCGCTGCTTGCAGCAGCTCACCGTCCTTTTAAATTTTCTCTGTTCAAAACAAAAAGTCAAAACAAACAACTAAACAATATTAAAATGACGTAAATCTGTGTCTGTTTTTTTCTGAAGAAAACCAATAGTGCAATCAACAATTGGAACTAGATCTGACACTTTCTCATTTTCAATCAAAAAAGCCTTCCATTCACAATAATGAGTTCTCGACCTGCAGGAATATCATTTAAGTAATGTGTCACCTTTGCGCATCAGGCTTCACGAACAATGATCAAATTTGTATAATCACAACAAATTATTATGTCCCTGTCTAGTTGTACAGTCAACAATGTCTCACAGCTTGCACATTTCTTGGCAGACAGGAAATCTCTTATATCTTTATATACTTTTAATTCCATACTGGGACCTTAGACAACTTCTCTTATTTTCTTCTACAAGGCACATACAACATGTAGACATTTAGCAAACTGCACTTCAAAATAACATCAAAACATTTTCAATACAATTCACGAATCACAATGTGTACACTTTTGACACATCACCCTATTGATATTCACACTCATTGATTTCACCAGCTCTCCAACCTCAATCTGCAACCAATTCAAAAACTGCACCTCATCAGTCTTGAGGCCAGGTTCTGGACACTTGTGCTTTATATAAGGTTGTGATTTAGATGTTAGCATATGGGTTATTCCGCCATAAGGGTGGTGGATGCCCCATCCGCCAAAATCTAAGTCCCATTGCGTCCTATGGGATTTAGATTTTGGTGGATGGGATATCTGTCACCATTGTAACAGAGGAACCCATCCACCAATATCTTAATTAGGCCCTAAATTTGGCCACCTTTATCTTATTGCAGCTTCTTTCCCCTCGTCATTTCAACCATGCCCTACTACCAAATTTCTGAGAGCGTGGGGAATCACAAATTTATAAAACACTCTGCAACTCTTGCACACCTAGTAGGGTACCTTTGCAAAGAGCTGGAAAAGGAAACTTCAGTTTCAACTTCAATACATAGAATTGATAAATGTTATATTTCTCAGGAGGCAATCATGAGAGTTGTGGTTAGAATTTTAAGTTTTATTTATCATACTTTTTTTAAAATCTTTTATTTATTGGTCAAATAAGATTTACAGAGCACTGCATAGAGAATGTCCCATAATCGAGTCCATATTATAGTATCTTAACTCAGGAGGAGTAAATCATTTTAGTCAGAAAATAGAAAAATGGAAGGAGCATCTGAGAAGCGGTTTAGTCAGTGAAGCCATAAGTACTCATAATGAATGTTGTATCAGACTCTGATAGAGAATACTCTAGGGAGAGAGCAAAGTCTGTCTCACAGCCCCGCAGTCATAAACTCTGAATGCTAAAGTGACAGTGAGTGGATATTAATCTGTTCTGGTCCTGGAACACTTTACTCAGAATGCTACACTAAGGAATTTTCACATCTATCATGACCATCTCTTCTCTCACACTTCTTTACACTTCAAGCCTATTCACGAAGATGCATGTTTCGGATTAGTTTTGCAGTTTTTTAGATTCAAATGCAGATCAAGTAGTTAAAAGAGAAGAATATAGCTTTGTTTTGTTTGCATAGGACATTTGTGTATTGCGAAAGCCGCGCAAAAATCACTATAGAAACATTTCTCCTGAGGTGAAGCTGTTTGAAATTTGTTATTGTTAGCAAATCAAAAAAGTCAAGTAAATGCAGGCCATGCATTGTTTAAAAAAGAAAGGCACGTTTAAAATGCATCATTTGGTTGGGCCTAAATTTCACTCATACGAGTTATTATTTAAATAGATGTTATCATTATTAAAATCTCTAACATCCCCATCACTCCCCGATCCACCACTCATTCTTGTTCATCAACCCCACTCCTTCCTTCCCTCTGTCCTTCACTTGTGTGCTCCTCGTCACTTACCTCCCACCAACCTTTGCGTTCCTCCTCCCTTTGGCCCATATACTTGAAAACCACCCTCCCCCACTAGGCACACTTTCGCTTTCTTCCATACTTGCTCCTCTCTTAGCATGTGCACTCTTCTTCACAGTGGATTCTAATTAGTGCCAGTGGAATATGACACATTTTTCCTTTTTTCCTAGAAGCAAAGGTAACCTATAATGAAGGTTCCCTTGCCTTTAAAACGGTTCTCCTTCTGCTTCAATGCTTAAAGAAGGTGGAAAAGCAAGGACATTTTCATTACACTCCTTCCCTTCTTTTTACGCTGTACAACTAAGGAAGAACAACTAAAGTAACAGAACATTATCAAAGTATAGAGAGCCTTCGGCACAGTTTGCCTCTTGTTTCCCTCGTCTAGCTTTAACATGCGTATGCAGCATGCGTTTGCAAATTAAAGCCATACTTACTGTTTTGCCAACACGTATTGATCAGGTGTCTCAGGCTTAAGTGAGTTGGCACCATAGATAAATATGAAGTCAATAGATTCAAGAAATCTTGTACTGCCAAAGACTTGTAATTCTGGATGCATTAAAGGATGATTACAATGTAAAGAATGCCTCGTTTGGTTTGAGGTGTACAAGGTCGCTTATTTTTAGTATGCCGGCAATTTTTCAAATGGTTGTAAAACGTGGAGGACATTTTAAAAATGAAGATGTCTTGGTGAATTGTGTTTACCACAAGTTAAAGAGATTGAACTTTGGTGCTGCATACAGGCATCACAAGTTTCCACTAGCCGTTCAACAAGACGTATCTTTCAGAGCGCAAATGAAATCTGATTTTTCATCATATATTGAGGAGTCCAAGCAGTGGCTGGCAGCAGTGGCTGTGAACAGAAAGACACTGCCAATCTCGTGCTTCCTATGAAGGACCGCTAAAAATGTTCGGTTTTATATAAGACAATGCCTGTGGACACATTAACACCATCAAGGACAAGTAGTATTCTCTGAAGAATTTGTACTCATTTAAAATTATTGGAGTAGAAAATTTCAAGTGCTTAAACATTCATGAAAAAAGATGCAAGGCCTGTGATTTCATACAGTATGCATGGCGCCGTTCTGTGCTTATTCCGCTTAATTGTTGAACCCCTTTAAAGTGCCAACCATTATTTCTTGGTTTGGAAGACACAGACATAGTTTACGTTTTTCACAGAACAACTGTTTATTCATTTTTGGCTTGATTAAAGTGTTTTGTCTTTAGTGATTTATTTAAAAATAGCTTCATTTGGGTAAAAATATAAAAACGTTTAGTAAATCGTGTTTTAAGCTGAAAATCTGTTTCTTGAACACCAGTGATGGTGTCAGACTTTTGTACATGTTTACAGTGACATACAAGCATCACCATCTAAGTGCATGGCACTAAACGTTAACATTGATGCCCTTTGAAGGGCAGGTTTTGTCTCAGACCATTTCAGGAATAAACCGTCTGACTACAACTTGAAAAAGAGGAAACACAAAAAAGCCATCAAAGTTTAGTCCTTTCTTGTGGTTCTCATTTCTAAGATGAATATTGCACCAAGTAATTTTTATATGTTATAATGCATCCCATGGTCATGGTCATTAATGTTTACCAAACAAAAATGTTGAAGGTTTTTTATTTTTTAAACATTTTCCCCCACTAAGTTCTCTTTGATACAGAACTGAAGAATTTTTTTTAAGTGAATACCATTAAATCGGTTACAAGTAACATGCTATTGTCAGTGCTTATAGGTAGCTATGTGTCATAAAGTGCTATATAATCAATGTCTTATTAATTATAGGACCACTATTATTATTGTTGAAATCTTATTATATGATTATTATTTTATTATTATTATTAACATTTGTATTAGTGTTACAAGTACCAGTGGAATGACCAACGCTATTAGTATTATCATTATAATTACTTGTGTTGCTGTGTTATTGTTGTTTTTGCTTTTATGGGTAGAGCGCGCTAACTGTCTGATCGAAATCAAAAGGGAACCTGAAATGACACGACGAATCCTTTGACTGTCACCTCATGTTAGAAATGGGGCCTTTCTTGGGCGGGGGTCAGGTTACCCCCGCCCAAGCAAGGACCCTCACTCTAATCAGGGCAAAGGTGAAACACACCTGGTTTACCCCCACTCACCCCCTTGGTAGCTTGGCACGAGCAGGCAAGTTAAACTTCAGAAGCAAGGTGTAAAGGGGTTGTACCAACACACACTGTAACTCAGTGAAAACACTACAAAATAACACAAAACAGGTTTAGAAAAGTAGATAATATTTATCTAGACACAACAAGAACAAAGGGATAAAAATCCAACATACACAAGTCAAGTTATGAATTTAAAAGGCAAAAGAGTCTTAAATCCATTAGAAAACAGTGAGAACATTATTAGCATACAAAAGTACCTGAGTCAAAATAAAGCTGCACAGGCGTGTGTGCATCGGAAAAGGCCAGCGATACATTGATTTCTCACTCGCAAGTGAGAACGTGCATCGGTCCTTCTCCGTTCGAGTCAGCGTGCGTCATTTCTTCTCGCCCGCAACAGATCGATCCAGGTGGGCACCACGGGTCCGGGCAGGTTTTGCGTTGATTTTCCTTGCCCAGCGATGTTGAGTAAAAATCCGGTCACATGGTATCAAGAAACCGCACTGCGTGGCGGCTTGCGGCGTTAACAGCAGATGCTGTTTCTCTGGATGCGTTGCATCAATCTTCCAGCTGCGATGCAGGTGGAGCGTGTGTGTTAGCCGCAGTGGATTTCTGTCCTTTTCCACCAGCTGCATCTTTCAAGGGTCTAGAGACAGGTTAGGGCACCACTTAGCAGGCAGGACTCTCAGCAGAAAGCACAAGTGCTGGCAGAGAGAAGTCTTTGATGTCCCTAAGATTTCAACAACAGGAGGCACGCTCAGTTCAAGCCCTTGAAGATTCTTCACCAGTGGGAAGTCACACAAAAGTCAGTCTTTTTCCTCTCTCTGGCAGAAGCAGCTACTGAAGGCCAACCTAGCAAAGCACAGTCACAGGCAAAGGGGCAGTGCTCCTCCTCCAGCTTCCAGCTCTTCTCCTTGGCAGAGGTTCCTCTTGGTTCCAGAAGTAATCGGATTTTCAGGGGTTTTGGGTGCTCTTCTCATACCCCTTTCTGCCTTTGAAGTAGACCTACTTCAAAGAAAAGTCTCTGCTGTTTTCAAGATCCTGCCTTGCCCAGGCCAGGCCCCAGACACACACCAGGAGGTTGGAGACTGCATTGTGTGAGGTTAGGCACAGACCTTTCAGGTGTAAGTGACCACTCCTCCCCTCCCATCAGCCCAGATGGCCCATCTGGATATGCAGGCTACACCCCAGCTCCCTTTGTGTCACTGTCAAGAGGAGAGGTGCAAACAGCCCAACTGTCAAACTGACACAGACAGGTAATCCACAAACAAGCAGAGTCACAGAATAGTTTCAGCAAGAAAATACCTACTTTCTAAAAGTGGCATTTTCAAACACACAATCTAAAAACCATCTTCACTAAAAGATGTATTTTTAAACTGGGAGTTCAGAGACCCCAAACTCCACATTTATATCTGCTCACAAAGGGAATCTGTGCTTTAATCATATTTAAAGGCAGCCCCCATGGTAACCTATGAGAGAGATAGGCCTTGAAACAGTGAAAACCGAATTTGGCAGTATTTCACTGTCAGCACATGTAAAACACATAAGTATGTCCCACCTTTAACATACACTGCACCCTACCCATGGGGTTACTTGCGCCTATCTTAGGGGTGCCTTACATGTATAAAAAGGGAATGTTTAGGCCTAGCAATTGGGTACACTTGCTAGGTTGAATTGGCAGTTCAAAACTGCACACACAGACACTGCAGTGGCAGGTCTGGGTCATGTTTACAGGGCTACTAATGTGGGTGGCACAACCAGTGCTGCAGACCCATTAGTAGCATTTGATTTACAGGCCTTGGGCAACCCTAGTGCACTTTACTAGGGACTTACTAGTAAATCAAATATGGCAATCATGGATAAGCCAATATACACATACAATTTATACAGGGAGCACTTACACTTTAGCACTAGTCAGCAGTGGTAAAGTGTCCAGAGCAAACAAAACAACAAAAACAGAGTCCAGCACACAAACAACCTGTGAAGTAGAGGCAAAAAGTTAGAGGAGACCATGCCAATGATGCTAAGTGTAACACCTCATGGCACAGCAGTGAGTGACCCAGAGTTAAATTAGAGGCAACAATATCTCACAGTGTTTAACCTTGTTAAAATCAGGAAAGTGGCTTGAAAATCGTAACATTGGTGGGGAGCAGATACAATTATTTAAAAAAATCATAAAACATATTGGCCCTCATTACAACCCTGGCGGTCGGTGGTAAAGTGGTGGTAATACTGCCAACAGGCCGGCGGTAACTACTGCCAAATTATGACCATGGCGGTGCGAACTCAGATAGACAGCCACTTTACCACACCGACCGCCAAGGCGGAAACAACAGGCACCATGGCGGTAGCCACCCACAGCCAGGCGGAAGTCAATGTTCCGCCCATCATATTAAGTCCCTTCAATCCGCCACCTTTTCCGGGGCGATACCAATGACATCAAAAGCCTGGCGGAAACAGACCTCAGAAGGGAAAGAACTCACCTTCGGAGACACAGGCAACAACCACGCAGCCATGGAGCCCGAACTCAGATCTTCCCAATGATTCTCTACGTCCTGCTCCTCTACGAACAGCAACGACAACGAAGACCACCATGGTGTGTACAGCCGCCTAGCACACAAGGGAGGGAGGGAGGAAAAAGAGAGTGACACACACAAGCACAACACACACCCCCACTCCCAACACCATACAAACAATGAGATGCAGTAATAAAACATATTTACCCCGTATCCCTCAGGAATAATGCAAGGACAACAGGAATGTGAGAAAGTGAGTGTAATAAGATAAATACAGTAGAAATACGAAAATTCAACCTAATGGTATATACATATGTACTGTTCAAGGGACACTGCCCATGTCCTCAATGTGCGTGGGCCACAGGGCCAGAGGCCAAAGTCCATGACCCCACTTGTCACCTGCAGCAACACGGAGAGAACACTGCAGGGGCACCAGCTGGAAAATAGGTAGGCACCTCAGGGGGAAGGGGGATGGGGGCACCTCAGCCGGCAGATGGACCAACACCACTGGTCCTGGAGGGGGCAACATGCCCTGTGCCTGGTCCTGGGGAGTGCAAGGCCACAGTCTCTCAAGTGAGTGACTTGCCCACTGGCTCTGGAGGGGGCAACATGCCCTGTGCTTGGTCCTGGGGAGTGCAAGGCCACAGTCTCTCAGGTGGATGACTTGCCCACATGCTCTGGAGGGGGCAACATGCACTGTGCTTGGTCCTGCGGAGTGCAAGGCCACAGTCTCTCAGGTGGGTGACTTGCCCACATGCTCTGGAGGGAGCAACATGCACTGTGCTTGGTCCTGGGGAGTGCAAGGCCACAGTCTCTCAAGTGGGTGACTTGTCCACTGACTCTGGAGGGGGCAACATGCCCTGTGCTCGGTCCTGGGGAGTGATAGGCCACAGTCTCTCAAGTGGGTGTCATACCCACTGGTTCTGGAGGGGGCATTGTGCCCTGTGCTTCTGATCCTGGGGAGGAGGGGGTGAGTGGGTGTCTTATCCCCTGGTTCTGGAGGGGGCATCGTGCCCTGTGCTTCTGATCCTGGGGAGTGTAAGGTCACAGTCTCTCAGCTGGGTGTCATTCCCACAGGATTTGAAGGGGGCAGGCCGCACCGCAGCCCATGGAGACAGGGCTACAGACCGTCCGCCATCAGTGACGGCTGCTCAGTGGTGGTGCTGCTGATGCTGATGCTGCTGCTGGTGGTGGGGGGAGGCTCCAACCCATCCCCTGCAGCCTCCAACAGCTGCCCACTGCTGGTGGTGGTGTTGCTGCTGCTGTTGGTGGGTGGAGGCTTCAGCCCATCCCCTGCAACCTCTGACTGCTGCCTACTGCTTGTGGTGGTGGTGCTGTAGCTGCTGGTGGGGGGAGGCTCCAGCCCATCCCCTGTAGCCTCAGATGGCTGCAAAACCATGGTTGGTGGTGGGGTCTCCAACTGAGTCCCTGCAACAGGCCCCTTCTCCTTCCTGCCTGCTGGTGCAGGCCCCTTGCCCTTCGGGGGATGGCTCCTTGCTCTTCCTGGCAGCAGTAGAGGCTGGCTCCTTGCCCTTCCTGGCAGTAGCTGGGGCTGGCTCCTTACCCTTCCTGGCAGCAGTGAAGGACGGGGAAGGGGTAGGGAAGAGGTCAAAGGTGGAGAGGAAAAGCTTCTTAGGGACATTGGGGTGTGAAGAGTGAGAAGATTTGGGAGTGGAGGAAGAGGGAGTTGTTGTGGGAGGTGTCTGTCTGCTGTGTTTGAGTTCCTGGTGCATGGGCTGGATACTGTTGTGTGGTGGATGGCTGTTGGGTGTATGAGTGCTTGCGTTTATGTACCTTTGATGGGGGACAGACACATTCGGAGAGGACACAGGGGACGTGTGCATGGCTGTTGTGGTGGTGTCTGCCAGTGAGGTGTGTGTTCTGCTAGGTCTGGTAGTGATGGCGGTAGTGGATAAGGATGTAGTGTATGCAGGTGTGAGTGTAGACGCAACTGGGAGGGAGGTGGAGGAGAAGCAGGAGGGGAACACAGTGGAGGCAGTGGATGTTGGTATGTCTGCATCTGGATGGTGTTTGTGTGAGTGCCTATGGGATGATGTGTAGTGCTTGTGTTTGCCTGTGCCACTCTTGTGTGTTGTCCTGTGTGCGTGCTCGTCTGCCTGTGAACTTGGGATAGGTTGAGGTGTAGGGGAATGGGATTGGGAAGAGGAAGTTGGAGGGGAGAGGGTGAAAACAGGGACAATGGTTGCCATCAGAGAGGAGGCCAGAGCCTGGATTGATCTCTGTTGGGCCGCCAAGCCAGTGCGAATGCCCTCCAGGAGTGCATTTGTCTGTTGCATTTGGGCTGCCAGCCCTTGGATGCCATTCACAATGGTTGACTGCCCTATAGAGATGGATCGCAGGAGGTCAATAGCCTCCTCACTCAGGGCAGCAGGGCTCATTGGGGCAAGGCCAGAGGTGCCTGGGGCGAAGGAGATGCCCACCCTCCTGGGTGAGCGGGCACAGGCAACTCACTGAGAGGCTGCTGTGAGGGCAGTGCAGGTATGAGGGGTGGCGGCTGTACCTGTAGCTGGGGTGGTCACAGAAGTGTCCGCCACAATCAGGGAGCTTCTATCAGAGGAGGTATCTGTGTACAAACTGTCCCCTCCAGTCTCCGCTGTGGTGCTCCCCTCACCCTCCGTTTCACTGGTGCCCTCACCGTCGGTGGGCTCTGCCTCCTGGGTCCTGTGGGATGCAGCTCCCTCTGTCACCAGTGCCTCTGCTCCTCCGCCCGATGATGCTAATGCACATAAGGACAGGGTGACAAAACAAAAAGGGGGGGAAGAGACAAAGGATACACTGGGTCAATGGCAGTACCAACACCACCGTTGGCGTACACACCACAGTTGGCGTACACACCACTGTCACACACAGGGAACAGCCCTACATACTATGCAATGTACTACCAGTAATGATGCTGGCCACCAGGGTATGGGGAGGGGCACATACTGCCAACAGCAGCACACCTGGGACCCACACAGCCCTGACCAATAGTGAATACCTTCAAGCTAGGTAGCAGGATTATCACTTCAGAACCCTGGCCAACATGGGACCTACTCTGCAATGTCAGGCCTGGCCTAGGGGCACCTACTGACACACATCCCCCACCGAGAACCCCCTTACCATGTGTAAGTTGTAATGATGGGAATTGCACTCATCCCCTTGTGGCTGCTGTGATGCCCTCAAGCACCCATTCAGCTCCAGATAGGCCACCATCAGTATGCAGGCCATCAGGAGGGTCAGGGTACGACGGGCACCCCTTCCTCGTTGGAAGGCCATCCCCAGCTGGGCCTCCACTGTCTTCCATGCCCAGCATCTCAGGTCCTCCCACCGTTTCCGACAGTGGGTGCTCCGCTTGATGTAGACCCCTAGGGTCTGCATATCCTAGGCGATGGCACGCCATATACCATTCTTTTGATGGGCGCTAACCTGCAGAGAAATAAAAACAGGAAAGGTTTTCAGTCAGACCGTCCTGCCTGTTACACTTATGACCCACTATACCCCTTCACATCGCCATTTGCACACACAGGGCCCAGCACACAAGCTGCATGCCGCCCAGAGGACATCCACCAACCCCTCTACACGAGGCCTTCACACACACCACTCCATGCATTCATGCCCCATGCATCGTGCTCACAGTGTACTCACCTGTTGGTCTGGAGGCCCATACAGTAGTCAGTACTGGGGTAGGACCCCATCCAACAGTCGCTCCAACTCTGCCAAGGTGAAAGCAGGGGCCCTTTCCCCAGTCACAAGAGCCATGGTAGGTTCCAGACACAGGTCACAGCAGCACATGCAGTTTAGGTCCTCTACTGTTGAAGGTCAGGTAGCAAGTGAGTGATCAGAATGAAAATGGCAGTCATGTCCACGGCGATGAATACTGTCACCGCCGGCGTACTTCACCATTGGCCACTGTACCCCATAGGGCCCAATGTTAACCAATGAGGAGTTGTACAGCAGTTTCCGAACTCCTCCCGCAACGGTGCACAATGTCAGCGGAATTACCTCACTTCCTCATCTCCCTCCACACAGGACAGGCGGATGCCATTTCGGGGGGGGCAGGCCCTAGATATTAACTGTGTCACTGTTAAAATTGGACATGCAGGACAAATGCCATTTATACATTAAAAATTAACATCATGCATTGTACTGTTGTAGCTATGATGTGCATTTTGTGACCGGCTCCTCAGTCTTTTGCCACATAGATAGCAACCTCTGCCGATGAATAAGAGATGGAGACATACCCCCGTGTACAGACCCCTAGTGGACTTGGCAACAATGGAGGACAGGCACATTATCCTCACCTATAGACTTGACAGGGCCACACGGAGCTGTGTGCCCAATTGGAGCCTGACCTAATATCTGCTATCCGTAACCCCACTGGGATCCCCCCTCTTGTGCAAGTCCTATCTGTGCTCCATTTCTTGGCAACTGGTTCTTTCCAAGTGAGAGTGGGCTTGGCAGCAGGAATGTCACAGCCAATGTTCACCATTGTGTTGCTAACCAGAGTGTTGTCTGCCCTGATTAAACACATGTGCAGCTACATTGTTTTCCCCCAGGTGAAGGATTTATCCACAGTGAAAGCTGACTTCTATGCAATGGGACATATCCCAAACATCATTGGCGCCATTGATAGTACACATATTGCATTTGCCCCCATTGGCAAAATGAACAGGTGTTCAGAAATCAAAAGAATTTTCACTCCATGAATGTCCAGATGGTGTACTTGGCGACCAGAACATCTCCCACGTCAATGCTAAGCATCCTGGGTCGGTGCATGATGCCTTTGTCCTGAGGAATAGCAGCATCCCAAATGTGATGGGCCAACTACAGAGGCACAAGGTGTGGCTAATAGGTGAGCCCTGATTCCCATCCAGTATATATTGGTGTATGGGTATGGTGTGGGCCATATAGGATAGTGTGTGGCTAAGTGTTTTCCCTCAATATTTGCAGGTGACTTTGGTTACCCAAACCTATCATGGCTGCTGACCCCTGTGAGGAATGCCAGGACAAGGGCAGACAAACGTTATAATGAGGCACATGGGTGCCTGGGGGGCACATGGCTTCCTGAAGGCAGGTTCCGGTGCCTCGATCTAAAAGGTGAAGCCATGTGCTACTCACCCAAGGTCTACCAGATAGTAGTGACATGCTGCATGTTGCACAACCTGGCCCTCAGATGACATGCCCCTTTTCTGCAGGAGGAGTAGACTGGAGATGCCCGTGTGGCAGCAGTAGACCCTGTGGACAGTGAGGGTGAGGAGGCAGAGGATGAGGATGAGGACAACAGAACATCAGTTATTTGACAATACTTCCAATGACACACAGGTTGGACACTGTAACTTTACATTTCAATGACTTGGTTGTAATCTGTGTGGCAACGGCATGCTGACATTTCTCACTTCTATGCAAACTTTCTGTTCCCTCTGGCAATTCATTTTGCAGATGTTGGTGACTTGACATATACTCCTGTATGATCACTACAGCCAGCTACAGGCCATTAATCTATGCTCATTCTATGTACAGTTCATTCGCAATGTTTGTACCTGTTTCAAAGAATACATATTTGATATACATGACATACTCCAAATTGATTTTTTTAAAGGGTGTTTATTGAAGTGCTAACTTAGAAGGGAAAGTGCAATGGAATGGGCTGATGATGGAGGAAAGTCCAGGGTACTGTTCCAGTCTGTTTGTAGCACAGGTGCATAGTCCAAGGGCACATAGGAAGGGGAGCAATGGCAGTTCAAGGTGGACAGGGTGACTGAGTGGGACACAAGGGTGACAATCAGGAGAGTCTCATTTCCTGGCGGGGGTCTTGGCAGGTGTCTTTGGCTTCTGTCTGGATCGCAGGAAACGTTTGCAGGAGGTTCACCTTCTGCAGGTGGAAGGGTGCTGGTGGCCTGTGAGTCCTGTGGTGGGGCCTCCTGGCCACTAGCGGCGGCAGATGTGAAAGGCTGTTCAGATGTCTGGCTAGTGGCAGGCGCCCACTGGTGTGAGACTGCCTCTCTCATAATGTTGTCCATGTCTGCCAGCACCCCTGCTATGGAGATCAGGGTGTTGTTGGTGGCCTGCAAGTCCTCCCTGATCCCCTGGTGCTGCCCCTCCTGCAGCCACCTGTTCTCCTGCACATTGTCCAGGATCTGGCCCATCGTGTCCTAAGAATGTTGATAGGCTCCCAGGATCTCGGCGAGTGCCTCCTGGAGAGTCTGTTCCCTGGTCCTGTCCTCCCCTGGTGCACAGCAGTCCTCCCAATTTCCCTGTTGGCCTGTGCCCCTGTCCCCTGACCGTGTGCCCACTACCACTGACCCCAGGTCCCTGATTGTCTTGGGGGCGAGGTGTGGCCTGGGGTCCCTGTAGAGGTGGACACAATGCTGATTGATGTCTCCTGGGGAAAGAGGTGTGGGTACGCTGGGTGGGTGCTGTGGTGGTGTTTCCAGATGGGGGAGGCTCTATGGTGGTGTGTGACTGGGCTTGGATAACCGGCTGTCCAGTGGTCCCTGATGGGCCAGGTAGGTTGTCCAGATCCTGAAGTCCAGAGTTGCTGCCATTACTGTGGGGCTCTTCAGTTGGGGGACTAGATAGTGCTGGCACCTCCTCTCCACTGACATTTCCAGGGGTACCTGTGGGGATGTAAATGAAGTGTTATGGTTTATGTGTATGACATATTATACACCCGTGGATTCTCCTCTATGGTTGGATTTGCCCTGCCAGCTATCACTTGTGTATGTTAGTGAATGGTGGGATTGTTAGTTCTCTAATAGGTGCATGCTTTAATGATGAGTGTCAATGCAGGGCTGTGAGGGGTGTCCATGCATTGGTACAGCATGGAGGGCTTGGCATTGGGATTGGAGAGATGTGATGGTGGAGTGTGTGGGATGTAGTGGAGTGGTGGCAGTGAGGGGGAGGGTATGTGATGGCATGCAGGTAGGGGGGTGATAATAGTAGAGATTTGACTTACCAGAGTCCAGTCCTCCTCTGACTCCGGCCAGGCCCTCAGGATGCAGTATTGCCAATACTTGCTCCTCCAATACTGTGAGTTGTGGGGGAGGAGGTGGCGGTCCACCGCCAGTCCTCTGGATAGTGAGATGGTGTCTTGCTGCTATGGAACGTACCTTCCCCCGTAGGTCGTTCCACCTCTTCCTGATGTCATCCCCAGTTCTGGGGGGCTCTCCCACGGTGTTGACCCTGTCTACGATTCTCCGCCATAGCTCCATCATCCTGGCTATTGACATCTGCTGCACCTGTGCTCCAAATAGCTGTGGCTGTACCCTGACAATGTCCTCCACCATGACCCTTAGCGCCTCCTCTGTGAAACAGGGGTGTCTTTGTGGTGCCATGGGTGTTATGTGAGGTGTGTTGGGTAATGTGTTGGGGTGTGTGATGTGGAATGTGTGAGTGGTATATAGGTGTGAGTAGTGCGTTTCTTTGTATTCGTAAAGGCTTGTGGGTAATGTGGGTGTGTGTTTTATAGTGGTGTGGGTGTGTGGGTGTGGTGTGTGTATGGGAGGACCTCAAACACATCTACACCAGCCTGGTCACCATTGCAGGGGTGCTGGCTGACATAGCCAACACTATGAGGGAGGCAGTGGCACACCAACGGGCTCCTGACACTAGCCAGACCGAAGAACAGCCCTCCACCTCCGCCGGTGCTGGTGTACAGGAGGCTCCAACACAGGAATAACAGGCCATCAGCACCCCACCCCCTGCAGAAGGAGAACCACCCTGCAAACGTTCCTGCGATCCAGGCAGAAGCCAGAGAACATTGCCAAGACCCCCACCAGGAAATAAGACTCTCCTGATTGTCACCCTTCTATCCCACTCTGTCACCCTTTCCACCTTGAACTGCCATTACTCCCCTTCCTATGCCCCATTGGTCAATGCACCTGTGATACCAAGACACTGAACTATAACTGGACATTCCTCCACCATCACCCCAGCCCATTGCACATCCCCCTCTACTTATGAGCACTTAAATAAACACCATTGGAACAAATACAAATCTGGAGTCTGTCAAATGATTCAAATATGTATTAGTACAACATTATGAAAACATGGCAAGTCATATGTACAGTTATATTTACATTGGAATGACCTTTAGTGGGCAGCAGTAAACATACCAGGAGCCAGAGTGGGCCACAGAGGTCTGCAGATAGAGATACCAAAGGGTACAGTAAGTGGCCAAAACTGAAAAGTTGAGTGAAGTTACAATGTCTTACCTGTGTGTCACTGGAAGTACTGCTGTATAATATTACTTCTGTTGTCCACGTCTTCTTCCTCTGTCTCCTCTTTCTCACTGTCCACAGGCTCCACCGCTGCCACAAAACCACCTCCAGGCTCATCCTCCTGCAGAAAAGGCACCTGGTGTCTCAAGGCCAGGTTGTGCAACATGCAACATGCAACGATGATCTGGCACACCTTCTTGGGTGAGTAGTACAGGGATCCGCCTGTCAGATGGAGGCACCTGAACCTGGCCTTCAGGAGGCCAAAGGTTCTTTTAATTATCCTCCTTGTTCGCCCATGTGCCTCATTGTAATGTTCCTCTGCCCTTGTCCTGGCATTCCTCACTGGGGTCAGTAGCTATGAGAGGTTGGGGTAACCAGAGTCACCTGAAAACATTGAGGGACAACTGTTAGACACACACTAACCCTTAGAGACAACCCCATACCCAGACACCAACTTATACCAGGTGGGGACCTTGGGCTCACCTATTAGCCAGACCCAGTGCCTCTAGAGTTGGCCCATCACATATGAGATGCTGTTATTCCTCAGGATAAATGCGTCATGCACAGAGCCAGGATACTTGGCATTCACATGGGAGATGTACTGGCCCACCAAACACACCATCTGAACATTCAGAGAGTGATAGCTTTCTCTATTCCTGAACACTTGTTCATTTCTCCGGGGGGGGGCACACATGCTACATGTGTACCATCAATGTCACCAATGATGTTGGGGATATGTCCCAGGGCATAAAAGTAAACTTTCACTGTGGCCAAATCCGCTACTATGTAGCTGCGCATTTGTTTCAGCAGGGTAGACAACACTCTAGTCAACGCGTTGGAGAACATTGGCTGAGACATCCCTGATGCCATGGCCACTGTTGTTTGTAAGGAACCACTTGCCAGGAAATGGAGCACTGATAGGACCTGCACTAGACGGGTGATACCTGTGGACTGGCGGATAGCTGACATCAGGTCTGGCTCCAAATGAGCACACAGTTCTTGGATTGTGGCCCGATCAAGTCTGTATGTTAGGATAATGTGTCTGTCCTCTATTGTAGCAAGGTCCACCAGGGGTCTGTGCACTGGAGGATGTCTCCATCTCATGTTAATCCTCAGCGGCTGAAGCCTATGGAGGAAAACGGTGAGCAGAGGGTCATATTCACACATCAATTGAAATAATGATGCATCTTTTCCTTTACAGAACCAGTATGTGAATCCGAGAGTCAGTTGCTGTGCCAATGTCTGCTGTGACGCAGTTAGGTGCCATGGCCTGTGCCTCCCTGAAATAGCAGCTGCCTGACCTATAAGGAGGGACAAGTGGAAATGAGGTAATTCCGCTGGCGTTGTGCATCGTTGCGGTAGGCTGTCAACGACCGCGGCGCAACTTCGCATTGGTTATCATTTTGCCCTATGGGTCCAGGAGCCAATGGCGATGTACACCGGCAGTGACGGTTTCTATCTATTCACTCACATGCTACCTGACCTTTAACAGGAAAGGACCTACACTGCAAGTGCTGCTGTGACCTGTGCCTGGAAGCGACAATGTCTCGAGTGTCTGGGGAAAGGACCCCTGCCTTCACTGCGAGGAGTTGGTGAGACTGGTGGATGAGGTCCTACCCCAGTACACGTTACTCTACGGTCCTCCAGACAAACAGGTGAGTACACTGTGAGCATGATGCATGGTCCATGAATGTATGGAGTGCTTTGTGTGTAAGCCACATGTGGGGGGGCTGAGGCATCCTGACCAGAGTGCTGCAGGTATGGTGGTCAATGTATGTGCATCAGGGGATATGGTGGGCCATAGGTGTGACGGTCCAGACCATTAACTAATTCCCTTTTCTGCTGTTTTTTCCTGCAGGTCAGCGCCCATCAGAAAAAGGGTATTTGGTGTGCCATTGCCAAGGTGGTGCGGACCCTGGGGGTCTTTGACAGGCGGAGCACCCATTGCCGCAAATGGTAGGAGGACCTGCACCGCTGGGCAAGGAAGACGGCGGAGGCCCAGCTGGGGCTGGCCTCCCAACGAGGAAGGGGTTCCCATCGTACCCTGACCCCCCTGATGTTCCGCATCCTGGCAGAGGCCTATCCAGAGTTGGATGGGTGCTTGAGGGCATCACAGCAGCCACAAGGGGGTGAGAACAAATTCAGATTCATTGTTATGCACCGTTAAGGGTTGATCTGGGTGGGGATGTGGACTGTGGGTGCCCCTAGGCCAGGGCGAACATGGCAGGGTAAGTCCCTTGTTGGGCAGGATGTGAAGCACTCCAACCACAATAATGTTAGTGGGCATCTACTACTGGTCAGGGCCCTGTTTATTTCAGGTGTGCAGCTGATGGCATTAGGCACTGTACCCCATGGGCTGGTGACTAGCATTCTAACTGGTAGTGCAAGGCCTAGTGCACAGGGCTGTGAGTTGTGTACACCGACGGTAGTGTTGTTGTTGGCATTAACCAAGTGTATCTTCTGTCTCTCCCCCCCTTTTTGTTTTGTAACCCTGTCCTTGTGTGCAATAGCATCATCTGGCAGAGGAGCAGAGGCACCGGCGACGGAGGGAGCTGCATCCCACATGGCCCTGGAGGTCGAAGCCACTGACGGTGAGGGCATCAGTGGGATGGAGGGTGAGGGGAGCACCACAACAGGGACAGGAGGGGACACCAACGACAGCGACTCCTCCTCGAATGGAAGCTAACTGGCAGTGGTGGACACCTCTGTGCCCACCCCAACAACAGGTATAGCCGCCACCCCCCCTACCAGCACCGCCCTCCCAGCAGCCCCTCAGCATGTTCCCCATGCCCACTCACCCAGGAGGGTAGGCATCTCCTTCGCTCCATGCACCTCAAGCCCTGCCCCAGTCAGCCCTGCTGCCCTCAGTGAGGAGGCTATTGACCTCCTGAGATCCTTCACTGATGGGCAGTCAACCATTCTAAATGCCATCCAGGGTGTCAAGAGGCATTTGCAACAAACAAATGCATACCTGGAGGGCATTCACTCTGGTGTGGTGGCCCAACAGAGAGCATTTCAGGCTCTGGCCTCCACACTGATGACAGCCATTGTCCCTGTCTCTAGCTTCCCCCCTCCAACTTACTCTACCCAGTCCCAATACCCTCAACCCCAGTCTATCCCAAGCACACCTTCAGACTAGCATTCACCCAAATCAACATACAGAAGTGGCTCAGGCAAACACAAGCACCACACTTCATCTCACAGGCATTCACACAAGCACCATCCCCATGCAGACACACCAACATCCACTGCCTCCACTGTGTCCCCCTCCTCCTCCTCATCCACCTCCCTCTCAGTAGTGTCTCCACTCACACCTGCATGCACTACATCCTCATCCACTACGTCTATCACCAGCAGGCCCATCACTACACACTCCTCACTGGCAGTCACCACCCCCACATCCATGCACACGTCCCCTGTGTCCTCTCCCACTGTGTCTGTGACCCCTCCTCCCAAAGTACACAAACGCAAGCACCCACCCACCCAACAGCCATCCACCTCACAACACCATCCAGCCCATGCACCTGCACCCAAACTCAGCAGACAGACACCTCCTACAACCACTCCCAAACCTTCTCCAGCTTCCCGCCCCAATGTCCCTAAGAAGATTTTCCTGGCAAACATTGACCTCTTCCCTATCCCCCGTCCTTCCCCTCGGGCCAGGGTGGCCAAAACCCAGCCCAGCACCTCAGCCACCAAGTCCACGTTCGCTGTGGTTCCTGCAGCTATCAGAGGTTCAAAGGGGGCACCCGTCAGCCCAGCCAATGTGCCACCAACCCCTGCTAAAGCCAAAACCATCCCGCCACCTGGCAAGGTGAAGAAGGGGACAACATCCAGCAAGGGAAAGGAGCCACAGCCACCCAGCAAGGCCACATCAAAGACTCCAGCTGCCAGACCCAAGGTCACACCACCATCTGTCAAGGTAAGGAAGGGGCACAAAACACCATGCAAGGCACTTCAACCATCCGAGGCTGCAGATGAAGGCCTGTTGCTACCAGCACAACCGCCAGCACCGCCACCTGCACCGCAGCCAGCACCGCCAGCAGCCTCGCCGCTAGCACCGCCACAAGCACCACCACCTGCACCGCCGCAAGCACCACTACTGTCAGTAGCAGCAGCCCCAGTGGGCACCCGTCCGAGCCTGCAGGAGAAGGGCTGGAGCCACCGCCCACTGCCGCAGGCACCGCCGCAAGCACCGCCACCTGCACCGCTGACAGTAGCACCACTACCAGCAGCAGCAGCCCAGTGGGCAGCCGTCTGAGGCTGCAGGAGAGGGGCTGGAGCCTCCCTCCACCACTGGCAGCACCCCCACCAGAACCCGCACTACCACCAGTTTGCAGCTGCAGCAGCCGCCAGATGGACTCAAGCCCTGCCTCCATAGACTATCATGCATCCTGGTCCCTGCAAATCTCGTGCCACTGACACCCAGGTGAGGGATTGTGAACTGCCACACCCCAAGTGTTGCATCACTGGGCACAAAGCCCCCTCCAGAACCATTGGAGATAAACATACACTCACCCTATCCTTGGAAGGATGAAGCACACTGGGCACAAATCCCCCCCAGACCCAATGGAGATGTGCATCCACTCACCCTATCCTTGGCAGGATGAAGCACACTGGGCACAAAGCCCCCTCCAGAACCAGTTGAGATATGCCTCCACTCACCCTATCCTTGCCAGGATAAAGCACACTGGGCACAAGGCCCCCTCCAAAACCAGTGAAAGAAGGCATCCACTAGAGAGACTGTGGCTTTACACTTCCCAGGACCAAGCAGTGGGCAACCCACCCACTTGAGAGACTTGAGAGACTGTGGCTTTGCACTCCCCAGGACCAAGCAGTGGACAACCCACCCACTTGAGAGACTTAAGAGACTGTGGCTTTGCACTCCCCAGGACCTCCGTGGACTATCATGAATACTGGTCCCTGCAAATCCCGTGCCTCAGACACCCAGGTGAGGGACTGTGAACTGCCACACCTCAAGTGTTGCATCACTGGGCACAAAGCCCCCTACAGAACCAGTGGAGATATGCATCCATTCACCCTATCATTGGAACGATGAAGCACACTGGGCACAAGGCCCCCTCCAGAACCGGTGGAGATATGCATCCACTCACCCTATCCTTGCCAGGATGAGGCACACTGGGCACAAGGCCCCCTCCAAAACCAGTGGAAGAAGGCATCCACTAGAGAGACTGTGGCTTTGCACTCCCCAGGACCAAGCAGTCGGCAACCAACCCACTTGAGAGACTTGAGAGGCTGTGGCTTTGCACTCCCCAGGACCAAGCAGTGGGCAACCCACCCACTTGAGAGACTTGAGAGACTGTGGCTTTGCACTCCCCAGGACCAAGCAGTGGGCAACCCACCCACTAGACAGACTTGAGAGACTGTGGCTTTGCACTCCCCAGGACAAAGCAGTGGGCAACCCACCCACTTGAGAGACTTGAGAGACTGTTGCCTTGCACTCCCCAGGATATCGCTGTGGGCAAGGAGCCCCCTCCAGGAGCAGTGGCATTATTCCATCTTCCGGCTGAGGTGCCCCCCCTTCCCCGTCCCCCTGAGGTGCATGTGTGTTTTTGACCTGATGCCCCCTGCGATTTTCTCTCCATATTCAGGCAGGAGTCAAGTGTGGGCTTGGCCTATGAGGTTTGGCCCAGTGGCCCACACACATTTTGAGTGGACAATGTACTGCCTTATGTACATATTGTATATTTTTGTAAATACTGTTTTTCAAGTTATTACGTATATCTGACTATTTCTAATATATCACTAATTTGGCTCAATTCCTTTTGTCCTTGTGTTCTTCCAGAGGGTTACGGGATGTAAATGTAATGTTGATGCATGTGTTTGTGTGTATGGTGTTGTGGGTGAGGGTGGGGGCGTTGCGTGTGTGTCACTCTCTTTTTCCTCCCCCCTCTCCTGTGTGCTAGGTGCAGTACTCACCGTGGTCGTCGCCACCACCGTTCGTACTCCTGGTAGATGAGAAGGTAGACCAGCATGGGCAGGACCTGCAGCTAAGGCTCCATGGTGTCCTGGTTCTTCCTTGAGTGTCGAGAGGTGAGTGGTTCCCCTTCCAAGTACTGTTTCCACCGTGCTTTTGATGGTGTTGGTACTGCCCCGGAAAAGCTGGCGGATGGGCGGGTTGTAATGTGGTGGGTGGTACATTGACTTCCGCCTATCTGTTGGCGGTTACCGTTGCGGTGTTTGTTGCTACCACCATGGTGGTTGAAGTATTACAGTGGCTGTATGTGTTGGCGGTTTCCGCCGTGGTCGTGATTCAATTTTTTTTATTGCGGGCCTGTTGGCAGTATTACCGCCGCTATAACACCGACCGCCAGGGTTGTAATGAGGGCTTACTCTTTTGAAAATTCATATCTTGACTTGTGTGTGTTGGAATGTTGTTGTTTTGTTCTTGTTTGACTTAGATAAATATTGCCTATTTTTCTAAACTGGTGTTGTGTCCATTTTGTAGTGTTTTCTCTGTATTACTGTATGTGTTGCTACAAATACTTTACACATTGCTTCTGGGTTAAGCCTTTCTGCCTGTGCCAAGCTACCAATGGGGTGGATGGGGGTTAACCAGGTGTGTTTCTCCTTTGTCCAGACTAGAGTGAGGGTCCTTGCTTGGACAGGGGGGTAACCTGACTGCCAACCAAAGACCCCATTTCTAACAATCTGCATACATGCACATAAACTACTGCTTTTGCCCAGAGAAGGTCATGATATTCCTATGGTACTTCAAATATCCAAGTGATGTCTGTTTTAAGGTACATTATTTCAGTCGCAATGAAATGGAAGATTACTAATAAATGTAAATCATTGAAAAAGATAGAATAGCACAAGGACATACATGTTAACATTTGGGAACTCCACCAAGCTGAAGCAGCAGAGGAGTACTGTTTCAGAATGTTCATTAGCGAAACTCAACTTGCACCCCTCGCTTGCCAATCAGCATACAGGCCTGTATTTTTCTTCTGAACTAGTCTAAGAGCTGAGCTTACAGATCCCAAGGTTTCATGAGTCAGCCAGTACATTTTTGGAAGAGCCTGAAAACAAGTTCTTGTGCAGCTGGCTGCTGACCTGATTTTGTTGCTTCTTCCAGCCTGCAAGTAATAGTTGACTAACAATTGTATCTTTCTTATTGGCACATGTCAGGTGGGAATTTAGTATAGGATACAGAATCTAATGCATAGCAGCCCCTCCCCATGACCACCCCTCTGAAACATGCTCATCCTGACCGGTGATCCCAATATCTGAGTACTGACCCTGCTTTGCTTCAGGGAATCCGCTTCCATTCATGCATCTAAACACATCAGTACATACTGGGACCTGTAATCCTGACATAGTTCATTTCATCTAACTGAACCATCACACTTAGACCAATATTTTGTAAATGCAAAGTTATTTCCTCTTGATGTGCAGTAATAAACCTGGTCGGGGAAGAAGGAAAGTGCATTAGTGGCCTGGGCTGACAGTGGGGGAGAGGTAATGCTCAAACATAGGTGATAATTCACAGCACAGTATTTATGTTTGTGTATATTTTTGATTTGGTGTTTCTGTAGCATGGCCATAGCTGGCTGGTATTAAA
The DNA here is from genome assembly GCF_031143425.1 of Pleurodeles waltl. Taxonomy (NCBI): domain Eukaryota; kingdom Metazoa; phylum Chordata; class Amphibia; order Caudata; family Salamandridae; genus Pleurodeles; species Pleurodeles waltl. The sequence goes on from NC_090437.1 coordinate 839,252,645, forward strand.
TGAGCACTATCCACAACAAATAGAGAATGTAAGGCAAGGAGTTAATTAGCATATATAACACGCCTACAAAATGAATGCTACAAAAATGGTGAAAACTAAAACCAATTGAATGTCATGTTGGAGAGTGTTTGGTGGAAAGATTGCTTGTCCTGGGTTTCTTCTACACTTTTTTGTAATGGACGATGTACAGTATTCGTACACCACAACATGTTTTTAACTGTGTTACTGCATGGAAATAAGAATCTTCCTGGCATTTCTACAAAATAAATGGCACACCCAGGCATGCCTATCACACTGTATCACTGCAAGAAAAAAAGAGAATCCCCAAGCATCTGTCAGTGCATGACAGCAATGAATATTGAGCAACCCAAGATCTATCACACTGCCTGACTTTTAGCATACTATGAGTTTGTTGAAAGCACGTGCTTATATCTCATGATTCTGAATGGCTGATCAAGCTCTTAGAGTGAAGATTTCACTTCTACATTTTCATTGTGTAAAGTCTTACTTAAATGATGTACCCTGCTGCCTTGCTTTTGAAATCCAGACAAACAAAGGCAACCACCTTCCTGGACAATGGAAGTGTATTGTCTGCATTCTCATGGCTAGAAGGCTAAGATCACACAGTGAACTGAAAGAGTGGGGACATGGTTCCTCTTTAGAAATTCAGTGAGTGCCTTGTTATGAATGGGCTGCTGATTACTTGCTTTTCCGGAGTACTGTTGGTTGGTAGATGGTAAGTGTGAGGGCAGAGGGGAACACTGAATTTTCTATTGTTCAGGGGAAGAGTTTTTTAAGCAGGACCCTTCCTTTTGTGTGTCTGATTACTGCTACAGGAATGCTGAATGACATTCAGATGCAAAACACATCACTTCATTGTTCTTATGTTGTTGGTGCTTCAGACTGGAAAAAAAAACAGTTTTCCTATCCCTGCTTCCTGCCGCATTAAAGCATTACACAATTTCAGTAAAACATACTCCCATCCTGAGCACCAGATGGAAAGGGAAGAGCATCTCAAGCACAAACATTTAAAGTACCACATTCCTCTTTTGTGTTTTCCTTCCATTACATTTATGAGAAAATGAAACCATATTTATTTAAAATCTACTTACCCACTGGTGATGGTGGTATGTGCATGCACTGGTATTCTTATGTCCTACGATAATGTTGCAGCACATACACATGACTGTGCTGCTTTCTACGGGTTTGCATGCAATCTCAAGAAGCTTCCACAATAGTCTTAGAAACCCTGTTCAAAGACTGCCTTTGTGTTAAAACTTTGATTTTCCACTCTCCTTCCTCTTTCGACTGATTCTCTCCTTCCTTTCTATCCTCTGCATGTCACCACTCTGCAAGCACAGCCTACTCTACATCACACACTCATTTGCCTTAATCCCTATTCTTGTAGCTCTACACCTTTCTAACACTTCATTTCAAAGACCACACTTTCCTTTAAAAGTCATATCTCTGCAAACTGACAATACCTAATCTCCTATAGCTCACTTAATATTACCGCCAATGAATGCATGAATTCTCATATTACCCCTCTTCCAATAAGGATTCACACCTAATTCTTATTAATTTATCCTGACGCAAAGGTATACAATACTTTCTCTGGGGTTATAAGTGCTATTTAAATACAATTACAATATAATACAAAATATATAACACACACTAACTGCATAAATAGCATAACACCCAGTGGTTGGACAGTCGATTGTAGCTTATAAAGACTGCATAATAATTTTCTTATGTTGTATGAGTCTAGTCCATCAGCCTGTATTTTACCAAGCCACAGCAATAAACCACAAATACCAAACTGAACAGGCATGGAATAACTGAAGATATCTGTCATATGATCTAGCTCAATTGGGGACTTTAATTTAGTTCACTAAACTAGTTACATGGTATAACAGCCTTTTAACATCTCACAGTGGCTATCAGATATGGGATATCTTTCTCCAACCTACACCTGCTTAAAACAAAGAACATTGAACAAAATATTTCAGACTGGACAACCCAGTGCAGTAACCAGCTGAGTGGACTTAGAAAATAAGAAATACCATAACGAGATGTGCAGAGATGCTCAAGTCTGCCAGATTTACTAAACGCTATAAACTGCGCGCCTGTCTCTCGCACTTCTTCATCACACTGTTAAGGTCTTCAGATTGTAGCATCTATTCGTCTTCGCCGCATGTACCTGTACAGACGTAGCCAGGCGAACTATTTAAATGTTGTAATACAGTGAAATGCAAATAAATGCGCGATGCCCTTCCCTTGAAAAAATATCTCAAACTCTGAGATTGGATCGAAAAATCATGAATCAACAGTTGTTTTCAGTACTATAATTTAAGAAAGGGGAAACAGATTAGTGCCCTTCTGTTCGCACTTGCGGGGTGTGCTACCCGTTTGAAGGTCACTTCCCAGTGCAAAAGAGGATAGATACTTCCTGGGATTGTTCTAGCTATATGAATTTCACCGCTTGCTTTTACTAGTGATACAGACTCAAAGTGTTCCAAATTGGCCAATAGAGTGGCATCCATACGCAAAATAAAACAATGGAAATGACACACACAAGCTATATCAAAAACTGCCAGCTATGCATTTCGTTATGACTTTTATTAAAACCAATGCTTTCTGACCAATATTTGGAAAATGCATAATTAGGAATTGTCATTTCACACGCACTTTTACTTACTCATTTTTTTCTCATTTCATAAATCTCGAATTATGGCTGGTGGCCTCAAAAATGAAAGTTTCTGAAACCCCTCTGTATCTGTTTCATGAATTCGAGGTTTCGTTTTTTTATTTATTTTTAATTAACACGCTTGATGTTAGTTGTGTCACAATAGACTGTGACGTCTATTTAAAAAACAGCCTGTGATAGTGCCTCTCACTGCTCCTGTGTGATGTGGGAAAATATGCTTAAATTATGATTGCACTGCTTCTTAAAATTGGAAATTCCAAACATTTTAATATCTTAATATCTATTATGTCTATCAGCAAACAAAGACTTTTCTTTGTTTAAGTAATTCGGGAAGGAAACACTTTTTTGCATTTTTCATTGAAGAATCTGCTACAGAGGATGGAATCTGTTCTTCACCTATTTCATATAAAAATGAAAATAGTTTTATATTTTGCTATAGAGAGAATGGAAGCAGTTCTTTGCTTAAGTAGTACGAATTCATACTCTCTAATAATTGTGTCAGAAATGAACAGAAACAGCTCTTCGATTGTAAAATCAACCATTATTCTACATGAAGCAAAATTTGTAAAACAAGCATTTGAAAAGAATTTGCAATGCAAAAGGGTCTCGTGTTTGCTCGAGTTAGAGCTTTTAGCATTGTAAATTTCCTAACTGGACTTTGCTTGCCACACAAATTGAAAATGTAAAGTAAAACAGTTGACATAAGCAAGTCACTTCAAAGTGCCATGGCCACCGTATGCGGGAAGGAGAGACACAAAGGAAAAATAAGTTCTCTCTCAGTCAAACATATCGTCAAACATGCAATTATCTATGTAACAGGGTTGGTCCCCAAAGAGGTAAGAAAACCACCCCCGGGCAGGACAAACGTAAAGCATTACCAATGTCATCAAAGGATTTTTGAAAGGCATGCCCACAAATGAGTGAAAGTGATGGGCATGAGGTGGCCGTGTTTAAAAGCTCACATAGATACCAACATGTTGGAAAAGCAGTGCTTGCGCTGCTATGCTCGACCAAAAAATGAATACATTTACAATGTGATGTTTGCATCCTTTCTTCTGATTGTGTTAATAAGACATCAGCCGAACTCCCTAATACCTGTCCTCAGCCTTGACCCTGGCCTACCTGCATGTGCATTGGCAGCGCTGCGAGGACCTCCGTGGCTTGGTAACGAGAATTCACAGCCATGCAGTGACACTTGTCACCAACATGCCATGTTCGGTGGTACAGCTCCCTGGGAACAGTGGCAATTCAACTTTGCAAGTCTAAGACATCAGCTGCAGCAAGTTTCCTGTTGGCTGACTTATGTGCAGTGTCTCGCCTGGCTACGCCCGTACAGACACATGCAGCGAAGATGAATGCATGCCACAAATATGTACCACAATACCACCAGCGCTTTGTCTACATTACAGTGCAGTGCAAACAGTATATATAACGGCAGCCTCACACAGTGTGGTAGCATCACAGAGGGCTAGAACTGTAAGAAAAACTTTCCAAATATGATACAAAAATGGCCAAACGGCTGAACTGATGTGTCTGGACAAACATTAATAGGAGCCAGTGGTCACAACTAAAGTGGCAGGGGTCACAAAAGGTGGCAGAGGGGTTGTGATTGCACTCTCTGGTGACCTTAATTGATGTCTGTACCTAGAGGACATGCTAAAGAATGCTGTTAAAACATTTCTATCCAGAATGCAGTGTTAGGAGGTATCTTCGAAGTAGTTGTCTACTGCGACTGTTAATTAGGGGGCACAGGGGAGGAGAGGTTCTGGGGTGGGTCGCCCTAATGTTTTAGGAGAGTGCTTGCTGATTACCAGGTCTGGTTCAGTTGATGAGGACAGTTCTAACAAGGTTTCCTCATCCACAACAGTAGCTGATAAAGCAAGCCAGCGGACTGAGCTGGATTGTGACCTGGACTCAGAAACAAGGAAGAGTAGGTAGGGAGGATATATTTTTGCACTTACTACCAGAATGCATAAAAGTGACGAAAAGGATTGTTTTGTTGTAAATTTTAATTTCTGCATTTTTTGCTGAGAAGCCCTGATAGCTTTAACAAAATACCAGTGACAGCGCTGCAAATATCGTGGGGAGAGGACAGAGTTTGGGGGGATAAATAAATAATAATGTACCGCTCGTTGTCACCGCTGCCGTTCTCTCCTGCTGCCTCACTTATCCTCCTTGCTTGTTCTGCCAGAACAGACTCCCCAACAACCTGGCGCTACTTACATGCTAAACATAGCATGTAGGCAGCATCAGGATTGGTCTGAGCAGCAGTGACTGGTGCTTAGACACATCCCTGGGGCCTGTGCAGTTTCTCCAGCCCGGCTGTTCAATACAGCTGTGCTGGAGAAACCTAAGTGCACATGTGTGTTTGGACGACCGTCTTAGGTCATCCAAACACACATGCACACTTAATTCACTCTCTTCTCACCCTCTCTCACCTCCCGAGTCCCAGCCCGCCTCTGCCTTCACACGCTGGCTGAGCCAGCAGCAGAAAAATAAAACTATATTCAAGTATCGTTTTATTTGTATGCTGCTGGCTCTCAGTAAGTGGGATGACACTCCTCCACCATTGTGGACGAGCCACCCCTGCAAAATACCCTTGGAAGAATATTAAGATGTCAGTGGTCTCTCTAGGGTACTTTTAACAATCAGTCGCCCTGAGTTTTACACTGCCCCGGGTTCATTGTTCACCTTCCACTTCAAATAGCTCCCAAGAGGCGGTGTTTTGTGTTAACCTGAATACCACAAGTTGGCTATTTATTAATAATAGTTTTTTGCCTTTAAGTAAACTGGAGGACCAGGATTGACTGTCTCAGTTGCAAGAGGGATTAGGCTTCCCTAAAAGGGATGCTCTCAAAACTACTGGAAGAAGCAATAGGGATGTGCTATGTGACATGGGGGCTGTTGAAGTTGAGAAGCGCTGGTTGAACTCTAATGAAAGGAATTTGAGGGTCTTAAGCTGAAATGCAGCAGGGGTCAGAAGTTAAATAAAGATTAACAAATGGTCTGCCTTCATCCAACACTTCCCATTGCATCTTTGAAAGAAATATGGATGATGTCTGCTCTTATGTGGATGGTTTTAGTACTTTTTTATCCCCTCTATACGGTCTAATAAAGGAAGGGCAAGGAGGATTTGGCAATTAACAATATAAAGGGCAGTGCATGTTTTAAAACCTGAAATCCCCTACCTTCCATATGGTTTGTTACATGTGTAAGGAAGGGCGCAAATGTTTAGTAATACATTTTTATAACCATATATTTAGCAATCTTGTATATAAACTGGATAGGAGATTTTAACATACAATGCTGTACTTTAAATGCAAGTGGGATCTGCTGCATGATGGATAAGGCAGAGGAGATTAAATTAATTGTTTTGCACTCAGGGTATGGGGAGATCCTGAAGAACGGCTGTATATTTGGTTCAGATTTTTTCAGTCCATCCAATAATATTTGGCCCTCTTTTGTGTAACATGGTAAATCAAGCACCATCAATTTTATACTGTGGCCCAGCAATATAAATACTCTTGTTAGGGACTATCTTGTACCTTCCCAAAGTATTAGTGACCACAATCCTCTGATTACGTTTTATTTGCATTACGTTTGAGAAGTATGAGAAGTCCTCATTGGAAGAGGACTTAGCAGTTAGCAGAAGGAATGGGGGGCCCTGAAATGTGAAAAAATTAGAAATAACTTTTTAAGAGAGGTGGTTGTTTTGCACAGAACAGATTGAGTTATGCTTAGATGAGACTACTTCTGAGAATAATATCCCTGCCCCTAAACAGAAAGACTTAGCTAATGCATCACAGTATAATGTATAAAAATATGAGATGGTTTGATATAGCCTGTAGGGATGCACTTTCCTTAAGTCTGCCCCAAGAGATATAGGGGTGATTAAAGATTACACAATAAGGAAATGCTAAAATGTAGGAAGTGTATGCTCAGGGATGAGGTTTGGAAAGATTAATGAAAGCAAGCAGTTGAGGGGACAATATTGTATGCTAGAGAATTGTTAACTCCCTTTTTATGGGAGGATCAACGCCCCACAAAAGAATCTAATGCTCCTCCTGCCATGTGGGTTGCCCATTTTTCTGTCATATTTGAGGCAATTAATTACAATCTTTTTTAGACAGATCTGCAATTTTTTAGAGGCTGGGCCTGAAAATTAACATGGAAAACATTTGTCATGCTAATAGGACCTGGTAGGAAAAAGGCCAGGCCATATTGTTATACAAGGGGGAAACATATGGAGACAGTTAGGTTCTCACACTTGGGGGTTACCTTTATCTCCACAGACCTGAGGTCATTCACTCCACCCTGGAGCAGAGATGTCTTTCTTGGTGTCCAGTGGTATAGAACCCTCAGTACTGGTTGAAGGAAAAATTTGACAGTCTGACTAGAATTTCTGCTACATACCTATGGCAAGTGTGCAGACAAAAATTGTATATTCAACAGGTCCAGCTTGGGTCCAGTTTCAGCAGTTTGTGACTTTTGGGATTTACTCCCATATTGGTCAAGCCATTATCTTTTCTTTTGTTGTCTACAGAAAGCAGGGGTGAGTCTGGTAGCAGCCTGTCAGGAGGACCAAAAACAAGGGAATAAATGAGGAAAAGGCTTTCCCAGTGAGCTACCTCCCAACCTCTTCAGGGTGACACTTCTGGAAAAGAAAAGAGCAGGAAGTTGACAAGAGCTGTCCCTACACTTCCACCAGTTGTACGGGATTTTCATGTGTTGTACTTTCGAAGTAAGTCTCAGCAAGGCCTACTAGTGCAAGGGGTTCGCCCTTCTCTGCACAAAGTCCTCAGACCATATAGGAAGAAGTTGGCACAGAAACTGAAAGAAAATACAAAGTTTATTAAACCTCATGAGGTGGTACTACAGTTCAAACAGCACCCTTCGGTAATGTTTGAAGTAGCACACTGAACTAAGAGAGCATGGTCCTTTTATACCCATGCAGGGGCTAAAAGAAGGTGGTACAATTATAGAAGCAAGACTTACATACATGTAAGGTCATATGGAAATGCACAGTCGACAGGTAGGAGGGGCTAACAGTTTCAAGGACTAGTTGACACATTACTGTCTGTTACTGATTACTAACAGCTGCAGATCTTACTGGGCATGTGCGAAAGTGGGAGATGCTAAATATAACTTGTCACTAGACAGATTTTCAATAGTAGTTAACAGAAAGGTAGGACAGAGCACATGGCGAGCACATGGCAGAAAAAATGGCTGCCATGAATACAAAATGGATTCCACAAAATGTTCACAATAGTTGCTAAATACAAGATGTCTTCTGCTAATGCTTAATCTAATCGCTATTAAATTACAACAGACGACCCTTTCAGCATTAGCTGAAGATATTCGTCTTTCTGGGATAATCTAAATATTCATCTTGTATATTTATGCTAATCATTTCATCTACTTCCTTATCTAACATGTGTTGTGCTTTCATTTCTGTAATATTTCTTTTGGTAGGCACACAAGCCATAATACACATGGAGCAGACATTGGACCACACTGAATACAGATACAGCATGTGAAAAATATTGCAATCATTACACACAGGATAGTCAGTAGTTTCCAGCCCCAAGCGGAAACAAGAGCCCAAAACAATCCAGAAAAAGTCCAAGTACCAGTCTCTGTGTATATTTCTGCAGCAATTTTATGCAATTTAGATATTGCATCATATACTGAAGGTGAGTGATCTGGAATAAAAACACAGCAACTAGTACCGATGATGCGACATGAACCACCTCGATCAGCTAATATCACATCTAGTACCATACGATTTTGGAGCGCTACAATCCTCACAATTTGGAGCTCCTCAGTAATATTCCCAAGTGCCAGAGCTGCCTGATTGGTAACAGCTTCCACAACCCTAGTCAATCGTCTCACTTTCCTACTGTTTAATGCAGCACCCACAAAGGAGAACAACCCTAAATTAAAATCAACATATTGTTGCAGGCTAGTGTCCGTTTGGTCTACCTCATTTGTACTTATTGTCCTTTTATATCTATTTTTAATGATGTCATTGAACAGTTTAAAATCTCGGTGATATGATGCAGGTGCCAAAAACACAGGGGGTAATAGAAAAGATACATAACACACACCTGACCACCCAACAGGTAGTTGGTAATATCCATAGTTACCACAAACAAAATATGTATTATGTGAAGCTGTAAAACTACTATTATTTACACCCTCAATAGTTAAAATCAAAGTACAATCGCTTATCCCTACTGGAATTCGCCCAATGCTATGTATACATAAATCTGCTTTAGTTTTTGTAACAGAAATCACAAATTGTTCTTTTTTGTCAGAGTCTCTTCTATTTGTGAAGACATATGGTATTGAAACATTGTCCGGTTGATACTCTTCCCATTCCCATTTAGTTCCTTTGGCTTGGGGATACCCATCTTGGTCTTGGTAGCATACTTTTTTAAGGCGAAAAAGAAGTCCGCCCTCTGTACGTTTTCCAGATGCAAACAAAAGCGTAAACCAAACCATTGTGTGAAAAAGAAGAGGAATGAAAGGTGTTCCTCCTTTCTTTTGATGCACAGGTATCATTACACATACCCAACAGTTAGTAGTATTTGTAGCATTATGAGTATGATGCAACATCTGAATGAGAGTATTATTGAAGTGCGATTGACGGTGCTTCTGCTCCTGATAGGGAAGCGTAAAGTAATAGTGATCCTCTGGTACTGGAGTAGTGGCAACAAAAAACTCACGAGCAGGAGCCTTCTTTTCAACAAACCAGGTGATTATTGCTATAACCACCAAAACAACAACAAACCCCATAGTACTAATGATCAGTTTGGTATTCATTTTAGCAACAGTGATAATCGACCCTTTCAGAAATTAATTAAAAACAATCGTTGGAGCTCTTATCCCTGGGCAGCCGCTAATTTCTTCACCACGGGCCAAGATGGGTGTCACTACTCTAATGCATGGCTGATCCCCCCCCCCTTTCCACATTGGCTCTCCGTTTCACTAACCCAGGGCTGTAACTCAACCAGTTTTCTCGAGCACTATGGGGTCTTTCCTCGGTCTCAAATTATATCGCAACACTCCAGAAATCGTATGGTCCGGGAAGGACTCCGCAGATTCGTCAGGTGATATAGCACGGTCTTTCTCCATAGTCAAAATATCTAGATGATCGGTCAGCACAACAGGTTCCACCAAGGTAGGTAGCACTCTTTTGCAGTGAGTACTATGGACCCGATTCTTTCGGTTCGTCATTTGAACTACCGTCCTTGTCGCAAGGAGCACCTGCTCTGGGCCTCGCCACCTTGGTTCCAAGCTGCTTGATCTTTCAAAGGACTTGATCATCACCTGCTCACCAGGTCGGAGTTCATGGCCTTCACCTGTAGATCTGTCAGGAAGTGCTTCTCGAACCTGTTGATGAATAGAAACCAAATTGTCGGTTAACTGTGCCAAATAATCATTCATCAGGACACAAGGGACATCATATACAGAATTTGGCTTAGGAACTCTCCAAATGTTCATTGGCCTTCCAAACACTATTTCGTAAGGAGTAAGGCCGATTCGAGAGTGTGGCACTGACCTAATAGATAATAATGCCAATGGTAATGCATCCGGCCAAGTTAAGGATGTGGAAGCCTGTATCTTCGCTAACTTCAACTTCAAAGTAGCATTATACCTTTCCACCAACCCTGCTGATTGTGGGTAGAAAACCGCATGGAACTTCTGTTTTATCCCTAATCCTTTTAGGACATACTTAATAACTTCCCCAACAAAATGAGGTCTGTTATCATTCCACAAAAGTCTGTAAACACCAAATCTAGGGAAAAATTCTTTCAAAAGCACCTTCGCTATGGTAATGGCAGTATTATCCTTTGTGGGGAACACCTCTATCCATTTACTGAAGGCACATACCACCACTAAGACATACTTTAAATTGTTGCAGCGTTCAAGCTGAATATAATCCAATTGTAGAACTTCGAAAGGTGCAGTTGGTGTAGCAAACCCTCCCGCAGGAGTTTGTGTCCCTTTTCCAGGATTGTATTGTAAACAGATCAAACAAGACTGTACTACTCTCTTAGCTGTACTGGAAATTTCGGGATGCTCCCAAACTTGTATAAGCAACTTCGTTATTGTTGAAGCTCCAACATGTGCATGCCCATGTGCCATCTGAACCATAGGTTGTACAAAAGCTATAGGCAATTTCCATTTATCCATCTGCTTATTCCGCCAACAGCCCTCTTCATCCAATTCTCCTTCTTCAGACCATTGCTCACGTTCTTTCACAGAAGCAGATTTCTGTATATCTAATACGTCTTGTCTAGCCAACGTTCAGCTTGTGACTTCACTACATACATAGAAGTAGTACTTCACTGCATCGCAGTCTCACGTGCTACACGGTCCGCAAGGGCATTACATTGCCCTATCTTATCGGTCACTTTCTTGTGTGCACTACATTTCACAATAGCTAGGTTCTTTGGATATGTCAATGCAGTCAAGAGGTTATGCACTAATTCTCCGTGCATTATCTGCATCCCGTGGGATCTGAGAAAGCCTCCCTCCTTCCAAAGCAAACCAAAATCATAAGCCACTCCAAAAGCATAGCGGCTGTCTGTATAAATGTTCACACATAAGTCAGTACTAAGGTCACATGCTCGTGTCAAAGCTATTAGTTCAGCTGCTTGAGCTGACTTCTGTGGTAAACGAGCTGTCTCCACTACAGTGTGTATCGTGGTGATTGTGTATGCAGCTGAGGTCGTACCGTCTGGCAACTTCAAACAAGACCCATCAACCCACAATTCCTCGTCTACATCTAGCATTGGCGTATCTTGTAAATCAATACAACCCTTTGTCTGTTCTTGGGTAATGAATATACAATCATGTGTTTCTTGTGACTGAGGCTGAGTCACCGGATATGGCAACAAAGTGGCTAGATTTAGTGTTGCACATCTCTTCAGTGTAATGTGAGGAGCCAGCAATGTCAATTCATATCCTTTCAGGCGAGCGCTATTTAAATGTTGTGTCTTTGTTTGATTTAAAAGAGCATCAACTGCATGTGGTACTAACACCAACAGCTTATGTGACAAAACTATCCCTTCACTCTGACGTATTGACACAGCTGTTGCGGCAACTGAACGAAAACACCCAGGTAACGCTCGAGCGACAGGATCAAGTACTCCTGAAGAATATGCACAGGGACGCTGCTTATCGCCACGTGTCTGTACTAAAACTGACAAAGCACACCCATCTTTCTCATGTACGTAGGGTGCAAAAGGCTTCGTGAAATCTGGAGTACCTAACACTGGTGCTGAACAAAGGGCTTGTCGTAGCTGCCGGAAAGCAGTCTCACATTCATCTGTCCATGGGAGGGGCATTGGAGTACCTTTAGTCAAAAGTGTTAGCAAAGGTTTGACAATGTGTGAAAACCCTAATATCCATTGCCTACAAAAATAAGTAAGACCAAGGAATGCACGAACATCTTTCTGAGTAGAGGGTACTGGTGTGTCTAAAATTGCTTGTATACGATCTGATGTAAGTGCACGGACCTCCTTAGACAAAAGGTGACCTAAATAGGTTACCTTTGGTCTACAATATTGCAATTTTTTTGTGACACTTTATGATGGTGTGAAGCAAGAAAAGAAAGTAAGGACAAAGTGCAATTTTCACATTGCTCATGGGTATCAGCTGCCAACAAAATATCATCAACATATTGTATGAGAGCCACACCTTCAGGCAAAACAAAAGAATCAAGTTGTCGTTTTAACACTTGACTATAAATGCTAGGACTCTCAGTATAGCCTTGAGGAACTCTGCAAAATCTATAGATCGTTTATTCAAAGTAAAACCAAACAAATATCGGCTGTCAGGATGAATTGGGATCGAAAAGAAAGCATTCTTCAAGTCTATCACAGAGAACGTAGTTGCTGTCGGGGGAACCAAAGTAAGAAGTGTCATTATGTCAGATACCACAGGATATTGTGGTACCACAATCTTATTGACTTCTCATAAATCAATAATCAATCAGTAAATCCTAGTATCAGTATCCTTTTTCAGAATAGGAAGAATCGGACTGTTACAAACATTATACAGAACTTCCTCAACAACTCCAACTGCAATAAGATCATGAACAATTTGTGTGAGTGCTTCTTCGCCCTCCTGTGAAATTTTGTATTGAGGCAAACGTGGCAATACAGCTCCCTCCTTGACACTAATATGTACCGGTGGAATAATCATTTGTCCCACATCAGTATCTGAAACAGCCCAGAAAGTACTAGGGAGTGAAGCTAAAGCAATATCCGCTTTAACAAGACAAACTCTTTCTATCACAGGATGATTATCATTCAAAATAACACGCACCCCTTCAGGAGAGCATCGTACTGTGGCCCTGAAATACTTGAGCATATCAAGACCCACAATATTGTCTGGTGTATTTGGAGAAAGCAAAAATGGACATGGAGCAGTAAATTTATCAACATGGAATGCAAGTGGTTGTGGCAATGGGCTACGGGAAGGTGTTCCATCGAAACCTATCGATGTAATGGTTAAGCCAGTCAGGGGAGCCCTTGGAATCAATTGTTTAGGCAAGGTGCTACGAGTAGCTCCTGTATCAACCTGAAACTGATCAGTAGAACCCAAAACATGTGCTGTAACATAGGGACGCCTCTGATCTACTGGAACTTCAACTGATTCCTTACCCCATCCTAGGCAATCCTATGCATAAGCAGAATCATGGAATTCAGGCTGCACATAGTTAGACATCTGGTATTGGTTCCGTCTATCAAAAGTGCAAAACCCATCCTGCCCTCGTACATAAGCATCAACCCTAGCATGATCATTTGTGCTTCTTCTAGGCCCTGAATATCCTGAGCGATTTCTCATTTGTCCCCGACCACGTGGACACTGCTGAACATGTAGTGCTGGACAATCGGCAGCCCAATGCCCACATTTCTTACAATACGCACACTGATCAACAGACAAATTTGAACAAGTGTAAGAAGAACCATAAGATCCACATCCACCTCTATCACTACCTCTAAAAGGCAGACCATAAGCTTGAGCCAACATAACCTTCGTCTTTAATTCTTTAATCTTTTTATCCTCGCTACCTTTTGCTTCTAATTCCTGACGTTCATAATACTGAGTCATAGTAAAAAAAGAAACCGGAGTAGAGGTAGTCCATGAACTTTCACTAGCTTTTAGACAACTAGCTATTCCTGGTAACAGATTTGCAACATATTTATCGACAAACAAATATCTGCCCGTATCATCTGACAATAACTGGCCGCTAAAATCATGAAATGCTTCTTCAAAGCGTGTAAAGAAATCAGAGACCGATTCGTCTGCCGTTTGCTTACAAGACGCTAAAACAGTCCAATCTATCTTTTTAGGGGGAATAATTGTTTTTAACTTAACTAATATGGCTGCGGGAAGATCTAGAATCAACTGATATGGCTTTTTCGCAGGTTCCCTATCCCCGTCCATCTGTTATAATTCTTTCCATGACACCCCAAAAACCACACTATCATCAACTTTACAAACAGTTCTCCACATATCTGGCGGTAATATCAATCCAAAAAATAAATCAATGTCAGCCATAGTCATAGTACAAGAACTAATTGCTCCCTCAACTTCCTCATAAAAGGCGGCTGGATTTTTCTGCGGGTCAGGTAATACTGTTTTAAGTGCCATCACATCTGCCCTATTCCAAGGAGCATACACCCAATTATAAATAAAATAACCCTTAGCATCAACAGAAGTTTATCATCACTTGTACCCAATCCTTTAGGAGGAACATACAAATGCGCGGCCTCCCGCATTGGTTTCGCGTGAACTATCATAGTCTTATCTGTTCCGAAGATGGAAGCTTGCACCCCGCCGGTCTGAGATGTCCGTGCAACTACGTCCACAGCCCTTTTCTCCTCTTGCAAACGGACTGCCACAACACATAATTTCATCAAACGCCTGATTGCATCAGCCACCTGGGAGAAAACAAAAAGACCATCACACATTTGCTTATGATCAGCTGCTACATCATCGGGCTCTAACTCATCAGAATATTTCGGAAATAGTTCAATAACTTCTGTGCCAAATGCCTCAGTAAAATATAGCTGCTCCTTTTCCGTCCACCCTTTCATGTTGTCTAAAAGTTCAGAAGCAGAGACAACGCTACAAATTGTTTTATGAGCAATAGATCTAAGCTCAGACGCACGGTCAGCAGGCAACATAGAGCGACTGTCTCGTATCTTCTGTTGCTCCGAACCGGAGACCTCAGCTAAGTCATGAGGGGCAGAAGGAACGACATACGGAGGTGGAGGGCGATCTAGTAACAAAAAATCATCGCGTGGTTTATTAAGGATAGGATAGAGAGGTTGCCTAACAGTGTATTGGCCAGTTAGCTGTAATTTACGTTCTTTCTCTTCTAGCTCCTTTAAGTCATTTATTTCTTTCTTTCTCATTTCCAATGCTTTCACATATACATTCTTCTGCTGCTCTTTCTCAAGCAAGGCTTGCTCACGCTTCACTCATCCACGCACTTCTTTCTCCCACATTCGTACACAGTCAAACATATCTTGCCTAGACCTTCGCTTACACATACATTGTTCCACATACTCAATCTTTCACAAATCAAATGACCCATGCATAGGTCATCGTAACTCAGGATCCGCACGAGTGTATTTATTCCATAATGTGCTGTACATTATAGAAGAAAGACCATGTTTAACATACATATCTCTATTGGGCGTCCCCTCTGGGGGTGCCGGTTGCGGTTCTTCCAGTCTCAAATTGGTACCATTACAAAAGCAACACATCCTACGAAGTGCGCTAAAAACGTGGCAATACAGCTCCCTCCTTGACGCTAATATGTACCAGTGGAATAATCATTTGTCCCACATCAGTATCTGAAATAGCCCACAAAGTACTAGGGAGTGAAGCTAATGCAATATCCTCTTTAACAAGACAAACTCTTTCCATCACAGGATGATTATCATTCAAAATAACACGCTCCCCTTCAGGAGAGCATCGTACTGTAGCCCTGAAATACTTGAGCATATCAAGACCCACAATATTGTCTGGTGTATTTGGAGAAAGCAAAAATGTACATGGAGCAGTAAATTTATCAACATGGAATGCAAGTGGTTGTGACAATGGGCTAGGGGAAGGTGTTCCATCGAAACCTATTGATGTAATGGTTATGCCAGACAGGGGAGCCCTTGGAATCAATTGTTTAGACAAGGTGCTACGAGTAGCTCCTGTATCAACCAGAAACTGAACAGTAGAACCCAAAACATGTGCTGTAACATAGGGACCCCTCTGATCTACTGGAACTTCAACTGATTCCTTACCCCATCCTAGGCAATCCTATGCATAAGCAGAATCATGGAATTCAGGCTGCACATAGTTAGACATCTGGTATTGGTTCCGTCTATCAAAAGTGCTAAACCCATCCTGCCCGCGTACATAAGCATCAACCCTAGCATGATCATTCGTGCTTCTTCTAGGCCCTGAATATCCTGAGCGATTTCTCATTTGTCCCCGACCACGTGGACACTGCTGAACATGTAGTGCTGGACAATCGGCAGCCCAATGCCCACATTTCTTACAATACGCACACTGATCAACAGAAAAATCTGAACAAGTGTAAGAAGAACCATAAGATCCACATCCACCTCTATCACTACCTCTAAAAGGCAGACCATAAGCTTGAGCCAACATAACCTTCGTCTTTAATTCTTTAATCTTTTTATCCTCGCTACCTTTTGCTTCTAATTCCTGACGTTCATAATACTGAGTCATAGTCAAAAGAGAAACCGGAGTAGAGGTAGTCCATGAACTTTCACTAGCTTTTAGACAACTAGCTATTCCAGGTAACAGATTTGCAACATATTTATCGACAAACAAATGTCTGCCCGTATCATCTGACAATAACTGGCCGCTAAAATCATGAAATGCTTCTTCAAAGCGTGTAAAGAAATCAGAGACCGATTCATCTGCCTTTTGCTTACAAGACGCTAAAACAGTCCAATCTATCTTTTTAGGGGGAATAATTGTTTTTAACTTAACTAATATGGCTGCGGGAAGATCTAGAATCAACTGATATGGCTTTTTCGCAGGTTCCCTATCCCCGTCCATCTGTTCTAATTCTTTCCATGACACCCCAAAAACTACACGATCATCAACTTTACAAACAGTTCTCCACATATCTGGCGGTAATATCAATCCGAAAAATAAATCAATGTCAGCCATAGTCATAGTACAAGAACTAATTGCTCCCTCAACTTCCTCATAAAAGGCGTCTGGATTTTTCTGCGGGTCAGGTAATACTGTT
Organism: Pleurodeles waltl; assembly: GCF_031143425.1. Classification (NCBI taxonomy): domain Eukaryota; kingdom Metazoa; phylum Chordata; class Amphibia; order Caudata; family Salamandridae; genus Pleurodeles; species Pleurodeles waltl. The sequence continues at coordinate 839,269,660 of NC_090437.1, forward strand.
TTAAGTTCCATCACATCTGCCCTATTCCAAGGAGCATACACCCAATTATAAATAAAATAACCCTTAGCATCAACAGAAGTTTTATCATCACTTGTACCCAATCCTTTAGGAGGAACATACAAAGGCGCGGCCTCCCGCATTGGTTTCGCGTGAACTATCATAGTCTTATCTGTTCCGAAGATGGAAACTTGCACCCCGCCGGTCTGAGATGTCCGTGCAACTACGTCCACGGCCCTTTTCTCCTCTTGCAAACGGACTGCCACAACACATAATTTCATCAAACGCCTGATTGCATCAGCCACCTGGGAGAAAACAAAAAGACCATCACGCATTTGCTTATGATCAGCTGCTACATCATTGGGCTCTAACTCATCAGAATATTTCCGAAATAGTTCAATAACTTCTGTGCCAAATGCCTCAGTAAAATATAGCTGCTCCTTTTCCGTCCACCCTTTCATGTAGTCTAAAAGTTCAGAAGCAGAGACAACGCTACGAATTGTTTTATGAGCAATAGATCTAAGCTCAGACGCACGGTCAGCAGGCAACATAGACCAACTGTCTCGTATCTTCTGTTGCTCCGAACCAGAGACCTCAGCTAAGTCATGAGGGGCAGAAGGAACGACATACGGAGGTGGAGGGCGATCTAGTAACAAAAAATCATTGTGTGGTTTATTAAGGATATGATAGAGAGGTTGCCTAACAGTGTATTGGCCAGTTACCTGTAATTTACGTTCTTTCTCTTCTAGCTCCTTTAAGTCATTTATTTCTTTCTTTCTCATTTCCAATGCTTTCACATATACATTCTTCCGCTGCTCTTTCTCAAGCAAGGCTTGCTTACGCTTCACTCGTCCACGCACTTCTTTCTTCCACATTCATACACAGTCAAACATATCTTGCCTAGACCTTCGCTTACACATACATTGCTCCACATACTCAATCTTTTGCAAATCAAATGACCCATGCATAGGCCATCGTAACTCAGGATCCGCACGAGTGTATTTATTCCATAATGTGCTGTACATTATAGAAGAAAGACCATGTTTAACATACATATCTCTATTGGGTGTCCCCTCTGGGGGTGCTGGTTGCGATTCTTCCAGTCTCAAATTGGTACCATTACAAAAGCAACACATCCTACGAAGTGCGCTAAAAACAGGCATGCCAAAAATAGTGCAGAATATGCAATATTATAATAAAAGTAGCACTTAAGGTGCTGTTCAAATCAAAATTAAATTGGAGAAAATTCTCCTCATTACCTGCCTATATAAATTGCAATTTATATGTCAATTCAAAGGACATAAATTGATTAGTCACCCAAAACACTAGAGCCACAGAAAGTGGCGCTAAACTTCATTACCAAAGAAAGGCATCAAAACCCACAGCAAGTGCTGTAAAACGTCTCTTGCCAATCACAGGGCGTCCAGGTTCCAACTGCCAAGTTCTAAAATCGACCAAATGGTCACTGCATGACGAATGAACAAAAAGGATCTCAGTCGAGGACCGGCGCCACCTGGATGGTCAAATCAGAAAGAAGGGAAAAATGCAGTGGTTGCCAAGACTCGGGTCTTCTCAGGCATTGATCGTCCGCAGCGAGATCCCAATCCTTCATCGCGACCAATCCGTTGGGCGTCCTAGTCGCCGATGAGTCCCTGTTCGGGCGCCACTTTGTCAAAGTAAGCCTCAGCAAGGCCTACTAGTGCAAGGGGTTCGCCCTTCTCTGCACAAAGTCCTCAGACCATATAGGAAGAAGTTGGCACAGAAACTGAAATAAAAGACAAAGTTTATTAAACCTCATGAGGTGGTACTACAGTTCAAACAGCACCCTTCGGTAATGTTTGAAGTTCACACTGAACTAAGAGAGCATGGTCCTTTTATACCCACGCAGAGGCTAAAAGAAGGTGGTACAATTATAGAAGCAAGACTTACATACATCTAAGGTCATATGGAAATGCAAAGTTGACAGGTAGGAGGGGCTAACAGTTTCAAGGACTAGTTGACACATTACTGTCTGTTACTGATTACTAACAGCTGCAGATCTTACTGGGCATGTGCGAAAGTGGGAGATGCTAAATGTAACTTGTCACTAGACAGATTTTCAAGAGTAGTTAACAGAAAGGTAGGACAGAGACGTTGCCTAACAGTGTATGGGCCAGTTACCTGTGGCGAGCACATGGCAGAGAAAATGACTGCCATGAATACAAAATGGATTCCGCGAAATGTTCACAATAGTTGCTATATAAATGATGTCTTCTGCTAATGCTTAATCTAATCGCTATTAAATTACAGCAGTACGCATTATGAAACAGGACCGTTCAGTGGCTCCTATCTGTTGTTTCCTTGCACAACACAAGCAGCTATCATGAGTGATTGATTCACATGGAATAATGAATAGGAGTCAGTTCCCAGTCCTGTTCAGTAGTGCATATGATAAATAAGAATCCCGTCTAACCAGTGGAGTTTACTGTATACTGGCAATGTGACTAGACTTGTTTTGTACGAAAACAAGCGAATAAGGAAGCCATATGAACTCATACATGACGAGCTTGGTTGACAAGATAGCCTAAAGTAAGAATGGGCGTAGTACCTTGAGGTTATTTAGAATATTAGGTTCACTCTAATGTTCTTGTTTGGAGGAGATCACAAAACATAAAGCTGAAACACATCAAACTTACAAGCAAGGACTCCAACAGTTAAAAAGGAAAAGTCAAAATAACAAACATGATTTAAATTAGCTGACGCATCTAATTCATTGAGACTGTCTACTCTTGGAGCTGATCTATGGACTACCTTGAGGCTTATCTAGAGATAAATAGGATGTACTAGGCAGCCCGAAGTGATATGAGTTGTTTGGAGGAGTTTGCACCATATAAATAGATTACATTTGTCTGTTAGGGAAACTGAGTTTGTGCTTTTCGTATTCTGTTATTATTTGAGATAATCTGTCTTTGAGAAATGTTTAGGGAACAGAAGTATACTGTACATTTTGTATATAACTACTACAAGAATCTTAGCTATTGAAAAGACGTGTTTCCATTGTCTGGAAGATGGTTGTGCTGAGAATACTAATGAGAAATATAAATAAATAATACATTTGCGAGTCCAATATTAATTAAGGTACTATTGTAGAATGATTTAGTTTGTTTACATCCTGTCCAGGTTGGGACCCTCACGCTATTCAGGGTAAGGGAGTAACACAGGTCAGATAACCACTGCTACCCCCCTGATAGCTTTGCAGGAGCAGTGTGGCTTGTCTCAGAGGCAAAGTGTCAAGTATTTGTACACAGTGAAAACACGACAAAAGAACTCCACACCACTTTAGAAAACTAACCAATATTTATGTCAGTAAAACAAGACCAAAATGAAAAAAATCCAAAATACTCAAGTCAAAAAATATCTTTTTAAAGGTCTAAGCAAATCTTAATCTATCAAAATCAATTGATGTACCTTTTTAGCACAAAATACTTAGGATGCATCAAAATCAAAGAAAAACAAAGACGATGCAGGTCACAAGTGAGGTGAGGTCCCGGAAAAGCAAAGCAATGTTTCAGTTCCTTACTGGCAGGAGAGGTGATGCTTCAATTCTTTCCTCGCAGGAAAGGTGATGCATCAATTTTCAGGACACGTGGCCTCGGTTCCTTACTGCGGTGCGAAGTTGATGAAAAATTGATGCCCAGGGACGATGCGTGGAAAATCCAGACACACTGTGTTGATGGGACTGTGGTGAAACAGGCAATGTATCAAATCTGCAGCCACGAGACAGGCCTCCATCGATTCTCCAGCCGTGGGGCAGGTGTTGCTTCGATTCTTCAGCTGCATGGATTTTTCTGGAGCAGCCTGTTGATGCATGGATTTACTTCTTTCGATCACCAGCTTGCACTTTCAAGTAGGCCAGTGATTGGAGTTGGCACCACTTGGCAAGTTAGGACTCTCAGCAGAAGAGCTCAAGCACTGGCAGATGAAGTCTCTTTGACTTCCCTGAGACTTCTTAACAGGAAGCCAGCTTAGTTCAAGCTCTTGGAGAATCTTTGGAAGCAGGATGTAGAATCCTTTGACTCCCAGAACAGGAGCAGGGAAGCATAACAACAAAGCAACAGGCAGAGTGGTAGTCCCTCCTACAGCATCCAGCTCTTCTTCCTGGCAGACTTTCATTAGTCCAGAAGGATTCAAACTATGTGGTGTAAGAGGTCCAGTACTCATATCCATTTTGTCTTCAAAGTAGACAAACTTCAAAAAGAAGTCTTTGTAGTGCACAAGACACTGACTTCCCCTGCCCAAGCCCCAGCCCCAGGCACACTCCAGAGGATTGTGTTAGGACAGGCACAGCCCTATTCAGATTCAATTGTCAGCTCCTCCCACCACTCTAGCTCAGGAAGCCCCATCAGCCTGGTGATGTGCCATCAGGATATACAAGGCACACCTCAGCTCCCTTTCCGCAACTGTCTTGAGTGAATGCACAAACAGCCCAACAGTCATCCTGACCCAGACTTGTATTCAAGAGAGCCAACTTTCTAAAAGTAGCAGTTTCAAACTTACAATTCAGAAACCAACTTCACCAAAAGGTGCATTTTAAAATTGTGAGTTCAAAGACCCTAAACTCTCTCTATCTACTTCCAATGGGAAATTACACTTAAAAGATATTTCAAGGCAATCCCCACGTTACCCTATGGGAGAGTTAGGCCTTGCAATAGTGAAACTGAGTTTAGCAGTATTTCACTATCAGGACACGCTTAGCACACTAGTACTTGCCGTACATTTTAAATACACTGCACCTTGCCCATGATGCTGCCTTGGGCCTACCTTAGGGGTGAATTACAATTAGAAAAGGGATGGTTTGGGTTTGGTGCACTTGCCAGTTTGACATGACAGTTTAATCTGCACACACATACACTAAAATGGCAGGCCTGAGCCATATTTATGGGGCTACTAATGTGGGTGGCACAATCAGTGCTGCAGGCCCACCAATATCATTTGATTTACAGGCCCTGGGCATACACTGTGTACTCTACTAAGGACTCAAATATGCCCATCATGGAGAAACCAATCACCAATCCAATTTACACAGGGAGCACTTGCACTTTAGCACTAGTTAGCAGTGGTAAAGTGCCCAGAATCCTAAAACCAGCAAAAACTAAATGAAGCACACAGTCAATACAGGAAGTCAGAGACAAAAATGTTTAGAGATAACCTTGCAACAAGGGAAATTTCCAAATAGGCTGTGTTATAAATTGTGGCTCTAGTTGGCAGAGGTATGCACCTTGTCCAAGTAGGGACCACAATCCTAGTCATGAAAATTATGTTACACAACCTAAATTAATGTGTGCTTACCCTCTTGTAGCTTGGTGCAGAGCAGCAGGCTTAACTTAAAAGCAATGTGTAAAGTATTTTTGCAGCACACATGCACACAGCAACATAGTGAAAACACCACAAAAGGACTCTACACAAGTTTAGAAAAACAGTGAATATTTATCTGAGCAAAATGAGATCAAAACAATAAAATTCTTATGAGTATTTTTGTAACTTACTACATTAAAAAGCCTAAAGGTAAAACACAGTGAGGGAAACACATTAACTTCTATTAGGTTCTTATGGTAATAGGAGAAAGAGGCAAATGGGCTTTCTTAAGCATTAAAGTGCACAAGCAGTTCTCCAAGAATATGTGGGAAGTACGTTTATGGCAGGTCCTCCAAGACTGGTATTTTAGAATAGAACCAGCCACCCGTGAGGTCGCAAGGGTCTGCTGCAGAAACTGCAACGGTCTTGTTGTTTCCAGTACTTTCCTCTGATGCAGTGAGGCCGCTTTGGTGCGCAGCGTTGGTACCAAACACATGAGTGGATGGAACATCTTCTTGTTAGCGCAACATGGCGGGCTGCACTGGAAATGACTTCCTCAGCCCTGTGGCAACTGGAAACAGGGTGCTTGGCTCCCAATCATGCAAAGGGCTCGATCTTGGTCAAATGAGGCTGAGAGAGCCAAACTAGATGGGGCTTCCTCAGCACTGCGGCGTCTGTTATAGAAATAAGGCACTCAGTCTTTTTCCAGTGCACCTGAGCAATTCAGCACACACTGGTCTTTGGCAACGGTACTGCTGCCCGAATCATGAGTGGCAGGTGAAGTCTTTGATGGCCTTGAGACTTCTGGAACAGGAGACAAGCCAACAAAACTTTAGCCATCACTTTGGCAGAAGGCAGCGTCCAGCTCTCCTCCAACATTGAAGTGCTGGCAGCAGGGCTAAAAGCAGAAAAGCAGTCCTTCCAGACAAGCAGTCCAGTTGAGTCCTTTAGGCAGCACTGCAGCTCCTCTGGCAGAGCTGAGTTACAAGTCCAATGGTGTCCGATTTCAGGGAGTCAGAGTCCCAATACTTATACCAAAAAGTGCCTTTGAAGTGGGGGTGACTTCAAAGCAGCTCCTTGAAGTGCACAGGTCCTCCTTCCACCCCAGCCCTGACTCCAGACTATCAGTGAGGGTTAATCAGTCTCAGGCCACTACCCCTTGAAGTGTTATTATGAGCACTTCACATCCTCCCTGCCCAGGAAGACCCCCAGTATGCAGATGAATGCAGATACAGCTGAGTGTCCTGCATTGTGGCTGTCAGAGAGGGCAGATAAAAACCCACTTTCTAAAAGTGGCATTTCTAAAAAAGTAATAATAAATCCAACTTCACCAGTAAAGAGATTTATCATTACTATTCCAATGATATTCAACATAATGTATCTACTCCTTTCTGATGAGGAATTACATCTTAAAAGTATATTAAGGAATTTCCAATGCTGGATTATGAGAGGAGTAGGCCTCACAGTATTGAAAAACGACTTTGGGAGTCTTCATTAGCAATACATGTAAAATGTAAAAGTACATGTCTTACCTTTTACTTCCATAGCACCCTGCCCAATGGGCTACCTAGGTCCTACCTTAAGGGGGACTTATATGTAATAAAGGGGAGATTAAGGCTTGGCAAGAGGTTCTAAATGGAGTGTTGAATTGGCAGTGAAACTGCACAGATAGACTCTGCAATGGGAGGCCTGAGACATTTTACAGGGCTACTTGAGTGGGTGAGTGCTGCAGGCCCACTAGTAGAAGTTATTTTACAGGCCTGGGTAAATGGTATACCAATTTACAAGGGACTTACAAGTAAATTATAAATTTCAGTTGTGCATACACCAATGTTACCTTGTTTATGGGAGAAGCACATGCACTTTAACACTAGCTAGCAGTGGTAAATTGCTCAGAGTCCTAAGGCCAACAAAAAAGATACAGCAGAAAACAGGAGGCTAAAGGCAACGAGTCTGGGGTAGGACAGCCCTAAGGATGACAGGTCTAACAGTGTGAATGAAGAATGAAGAAGAATTATGTTGCAAGAGCTTAAGATGGCACTGTCTATAATAATGTATGTTCCTAGTGTAGAGTGGATCAGTCATTTTTCAACTTTCCCTGGCCAAGGCTGTGCAGCACGGAGTGAGACTTGATTTACTTTTTAGAATCTCTCTTATGGCAAGTTCTCCTTTGATTGATGCTGATATTTGAATTTTAAGCTTTATGCTTTGATCTCTGGAATGGGTACTCTTTATGAGTTCTGACTGACAACTTTTTCGTTAATAAAGCTTTTAAACGTACACTAAACTCTCATTATTGACTGAGAATAAGATTAAGAACAGTGATGTTCATTTAAATTATATATAACTTCTTGCTAATGTCATCAAACATCAAAGATCAATCGGCCTAGCAGCTGGGTAGTCACCTTGATGAGTTGGTAAGACTTTCTCATCAACTGTTATTTGTAAAACGATTTCCCAGTGCTTCAGCAGTATCAATACATTTACACTAATCCAAAAATGTGCCTGCTTTTTCTTGCTACTGTTAAGTGGACACTAAAAAAGGTCTGATGGCTGCTTCTGTCACAAGACTGTCACATTTGGTTCTACAAGGAAAATGTAGCTGATAACGTTTAAAAACAACATACACTGACCTAGGCCAACCTATTTTCTTAGCTCTTGTCACAATGTACTATAGTTAGTGGCACTCTGAAAGATTAAATCGAGTAACTTATTACAAATCATGAATGATATTTTTGGCACTAAACAGAGATACTCAAGTAGAAAACACTGGCGTCCACCATGTCCAACTGAGTATTGAGGATGGAGGAAAGGCAACAAGATTGACTTGATAATTAGCTAATGGGTGCAGCAGGGCAGTCAGACGCTAACCACATTAACCCCTTCGCTGCCAGGCCTTTCCCCCCTCCTGTGCCAAGTCTTTTTTTGGCTATTTTGAGTAGTTTGAGCTTAGGCCCTCATAACTTTTTGTCCACATAAGCTATCCACGCCAAATTTGTGTCCTTTTTTCCAATATCCTAGGGATACTAAAGGTACCAGAGTTTGTGGCTTCCCCTGGAGGAGACCAAAAAATTAGCAAAAATACAGCAAGCATTTCATTTTTTTTAGAAAAATTTGAAAAACGTGCTGCAGAAGAAAGCATGTGCTTTGTTTTTCCCTGAAAAGGCATCAACAAAGGGTTTGCAGTGCTAAAATCACCATCCTCCTAGCTTTCAGGAACAGGCAAACTTGATTCAGAAAACCACACTTTCAACACAATTTTTGGCAGTTTACTGGGGCATACCCCATTTTTTACTATTTTTTGTGCTTTATGCCTTCCAGTTAGTGACAGAAATGGGTGTAAAACCAATGGTAGATCCCAGACAGCTAAACATTTCTTAAAATTATACAAAGTTCTGAATTCAGCAAGGGGTCATTTGTGTTGCTCCTTCAAGGTTTTCACACAAGTAACAGCTGAAATAAAAAAATATTGAAACTGAGTTGAAAAAACAGCCATTTCTCTCCTTGTTTATTCTGTAACTTTTTCCACCTATGACAGATTTTTGAAAGCAATATACCCTTACATCTGCTGGAAACTTCTGGGTGTGGGGATAATTAGGGCTTGTAGGCTTATCAAGAACCCTAGGTACCCAGAGCCAATAAATGAGCTGCGCCTTGAAAATGGGTTTTCATTGTATACCGGGTATACAGCAATTCATTTGGTGAAATATAAAGAGTGAAAAATAGGTATCAAGGAAACCTTTGTATTTCCAAAATGGGCACAAGATAAGGTGCTGAGAAGCAGTGGTTATTTGCACACCTCTGAATTCTGGGACCCCCATACAAGCATGTGAATAACCAGGCATTTATCAAATAGACTTCTATTTTACACACTGTCTTACATTTGGAAGGTAAAAATGTAGAGAAAGACAAGGGGTAATACCACTTGTTCTTCTATTCTGTGTTCCCCAAGTCTCCCGATAAAAACGGTACCTCACTTGTGGGTAGGCCCAGTGCCCGCGACAAGAAAGGTCCCATAACACAACGTGGACACATCACATTTTCCCAAAGAAAGCTGACATGTTTTTTTGCAAAGTGCCTAGCTGTGGATTTTGGCCTCTAGCCCATCCGGCACCTAGGGAACCCTAGCAAACCTCTCCATTTTTTAAAACTAGATACTTAGGGAAATTCAGAATAGGGTGACTTGTGGGGCTCTCACTGATTTCTGTTCCGAGAATCCTTTGCAAACCTCACATTTCGGTGCTGCAAACTTCTGGAATCTGAGAGGTGCCACAAACGTCCTTCTAACCAGCATTTCCCGAAGTCTCCTGATAAAAATGGCTCCTCACTTGTTTTGGTAGGCCTAGTGTCCGTGACAGGAAACACCCCAAAACCCAACATGGACACATCAAATGTTTACATTCAAAACTGACATGTTAACTGTGGATTTTGGCTGCTAGCTCAGCCAGCACTTAGGGAAACGTATGAAAACCCAGACATTTTTCAAAATTAGGCATCTATGGCAATTTAGAATGGGTTGACATGAGGGGCTCTCACCAGGTTTTATTTCCCAGAATCCTTTGCAAACCAAAAAATTTGGCAAAAATCACTTTTTCCTCACATTCCGGTGATGGAAAGTTCTTGAATCTGAGGGGAGCGACAAACTTCCTTCTACCCAGCATTCCCAAAGGTATCCCAACAAAAATGGTACACATCACATTTTTCAAATGAAAACTGACCTGTTTTTTGCAAACTGCCTTGCTCTGGAATTTGGTCTCTAGCTCATCCGGCACCTATGGAAACCTTGCAAACCTCTCAATTTTTTAAAACTAGACACCATGGGGAATTTAGGATGGGGTGACTTGAGGGGCTCTCACCAGGTTCTATTTCCCAGAATCCTTTGCAAACCTCAAAATGTGGTAAAAAATAATACTTTTTCCTCACATTTCAGTGCTGCAAATTTCTGGAATCTGAGGGGAACCACAAACTTCCTTCCACCCAGCATTCTCCCACATCTCCCGATAAACATGGTACCTCACTTGTGTGGGTAGACCCAGTGCCAGTGACAGGAGATGCCCCAAAACACAACATGGACACATCACATTTTCCCAAAGAAAACGGAAATGTTTTTTTGCAAAGTGCCTAGCTGTGGATTTTGGCCTCAAGCTCATCTGGCACCTAGGGAAAGCTAGAAAACCTCTCCATGTTTGAAAATAGACACCTAGGGGAATGCAGGATCAGGTGACTTGTGGGCATCTCACCAGGTTCTATTACCCAGAATTCTTTGCAAACCTCAGAATTTTGCAAAAAACATTTTGTTTACATTTCAGGGATGGAAAGTTCTGGAATCTGAGGGGAGCCACAAACTTCCTTCTCCCCAGCGAAAGAAAAGTGAAGAAAATTTGCTTTTTTAAGCAGATTTTGAGGTTTGCATAGGAGTCTGGGTTAGAATCTATTGGGCAATCCACTCAAGCCACAACTCCCTGGACTCCACTGGGTGTCTAGTTTTCAAATATGTCTGGATTTGGTAGGTTTCCCTAGATGACCACCGCACCTGGGACCTAAAACTCAGGTGACCCCCCTGAAAAAACAGGTAGTTCTGTAATTGATCATTTTGATGTGTCCACAACCTTCTGTGATGTTCCAAACATTTAAATTGTGAAAAAAAAACACCCGTAGGTTATGCTAAAAAGATCCCTCACCTACCAACCTAGTTGGTGGCATGCTTCATCTTCAGGGTCCCACTCGAGACACCTAGCATGTCACGGGTGTGCTCGATGCCTAATTACAGCAGAGCGGGTTTTTTTCATTTTTAATTTTACCGCACATACTGCTAGGATTTGGCACGAGGGTGAAAATGAAATGCACTGTTAATAACTGAAAGGCCAAAAAACTGAACTAATGACTCATAGCTTGTGAGCTGTAAAGCCACGACAAGGTACCAACCACTTTAAAGACCATTCACACACCTTTCATACATGACATGCACAAGACCATTCATGCCACAGCCCCCAGCACATTACAACACTTGCATCAACAGACAGCGTCATTCAAGGGCCCATCACTTTCATACACCCACCTGCCTGACACAACAATCAGACCAGCTGACGGAGTCTTTGGCCTGGCATTTGGCTAGCAGTGTGTTGTAGTGGCCAACAGCAGGTCACTATTTACACCGCCAGCCAAGCGCCGCTCAATGCACACCACCATCACTTTCTTTTTTAACAAAAAAGAAAACACTAACTAATTATAAGTGAGTACAAAACTACAAACACAAAAGCTCTAACTAAATACATGTAAGTAATACCAACCGTGAAACTGAACAAAAAATATTAAACAAAATAGAACATGCAGTTTATGCTCACTGTAGTTCCCAATAATTCTTTCCAGTGTGGTAACTTCTGAAACAGCCAGCCACACACAGCCCAGGCTTAGAAGGGCACTTGGGGCAATACATACGAGTCTCCCTCTGGATACCTCTTTGGGCACAGACTCTACATTTCTTACCAGGAAAGTCTTTTTTGGGCATGGGAGGAATGTGATCAGGAAAGTGGCGATCTTTCAATTTAGCTACTTCCTCCACCACTGCTTCTCTAGGAACTCTAGCCTGTTCCACCACAACAAGGCTCTCTATTAGAGACTGCTGAAATTTAACAAATGTCACCCTTAAATCTAGAGAACTATTCTTGAACACAACAAAAGCATTAAACGTTACCAAGTGAAAAAGATGAATAGATAACTTCTTATACCAAATGTAAGACTTACGAACAGCAACCTCTGATCTACTCTATCTACACCAGCCATGTGCTTATTGTAGTCCAAAATGCACACAGGCTTGTGCACTTCAGCAACCTGACCCCAAAGAGTCACAGGGGAAGTATGCTCATCATGGATGGTAGTCAGCATGTAGACATCTCTTCTGTCTACAAATTTCAAAGCTAGCAGTTCATCATTACGAAAGGCACTGCACTGTCCCCTCTCAAGTTATTTACACACAAGCTCACTTGGATAGCCTTTATGGTTAGAACAGATTGTGCCACAAGCACTAGTGTCCCCTCTGAACAATTCCTTGAACAATTGCACTCCAGTGCAGAAGTTATCCAGGTACAAATGGTGACCTTTGTTAAACAGTTGCTACCAGGTTCCCACACAATTTTGTCACTAACTCCAGAAGTGGGCAGACAACCAGAGGGGTCCCCACCAGTGTAGACCCAGAAATTATAAACATATCCTATATTACTTTCAGAGAGCATATACATTTTAATTCCATACCGAGCACTCTTGCTAGGACACCAAATGATGCTTGAACAGGACCAAAGACTCGTTCACAGCTATTTCTTTCCCTGTAACATAGACCTCTGAAAACCGATCTATAGAATGATCAAAGACAGGCCTTATCTCAAAACTGAAGGTCAGAGTCAGGGTGAGCTCATGGCAAGGCTAAAGCATTATCAACAAAATGCGGCATCCGAAGAAGAAGCAAATACCGATTATGACTCATGCTTGTAGGAAATATAGCCATTGCCATCAAGAGCTAGTAGACCAATAAGAAGACAGTGATGGTTTCCTTAACAACCCATCAAAAAAGTTAAACTCAAGATTGTTTTCAATTCTTCCAGATTTGTGGGAATCCACAGGGTAGCTCTAGAGTGTGGCCTAAGTCTGGCACTGTTGACCCTCAAATACTGCTCAGCATACAAATTAGTCTCCTCAACAATCTCTTCTTAAAATACATCATCCATAAACAACTGAAAGAAATTGATAGGCAAAAAACTTTCCGTATTGACTCTACACTCTGGGAGACCAGTAAAGGCAGGCAACTCTGACTGTTCCTTGTTTGGGGCAACCCAGAGTTCAGGTCTTCCAATGGGATCCTTTCAGCCCCAGACTGCTGCACTATTGGCACATCACTGTCCTCCTCCAAAACAGGCAGTTCATCCGCACAGAGAGTGGCTTCTTCATCAGATGATTCCTCTCGGACGGAAAATTCACTGCCAGAATCTTGCACTTCTCCTCTGCCTCAGATGCAGAGTCAGTCTCATAATCATGGTCAGAAGATGACTCAAAAAGCATACCAAAAACCTGCTGAGCATTCACTCCGCGGCTAGCCATGATCCTTTCCAAGAAGTGTAACTTGACAAATGCGCCAACAAAAACCAACACTGTGTAAAATAAGTCATAAACAAAGTGTGGCTTTATCACAAAGAGTTATGCTCTCAAAAACTATACCACTCACTTGCCTGAAAAAGCTAGACTCACCAGCAGCTACTCTGCACAGACATAGCAATCCCTAATGATATCCCACTAAAAAGAAAAAAGAAAATTACACATAAGACAACACAAATATCATCACGCACAAATATTAGGACTATTCCACACAAAATCCTGCATTTACACCACTTACAAAAATGTTATTCATGCATAGCAACAATACTCATTTGGAGTAAATAGTTTTTTCTTACCTAAATCATGCACCTACGCAAACTGCAGGGCAGCCACTGCCAAAACCACAAGGAGTCACAGCAAAGGAAACAAAAGCTTTAAACTAGAACAAAAAGGATAAATAAACAATTATAATCACAATGCAAATACTTCCCCAGTTGTCAAACAACCCGCCATCAAACATTTGGACATTCTCTCTGGTGACTAGTGGTTTCTGCCCCCTCTGGGACAGATGTCCTATAAAAACTAGGCCAATCTGCCCAGAAGAGGGGCAGAAATGGCCAAACGTTATGTGCCTCCTTTGGGGGGGCGACCCTTGCTTAAGGGCTGCCCCCCACAGTAAAAAAATCCCTGCCGCCTTAGTGGAATCTGCACCCCTTGGAGACAGATGGGCCAAAAATAAATAGGCCAATCTGCCCCCAAGGTGGGCAGAAATGGCCAACAGTTGTGGGCCTCCATTGGAGGGTGTCCCTTTCCCAAGGGGCCACCCTGCTCCCACACAAAAAACAAAACCCCTAAAAATCCCTGGTCCCTTAGTGGCTTCTGCCCCACTTTGGGGCAGATCAGCCTAAAAACAATAGGCTGATCTGCCGTCAAGGGGGGCAGAAATGGCCATCTGTAATATGCCCCCATGGGGAGCGACCCTTGCCGAAGGGGCTGCTCTCCCCAAATGAAATCGACACAAAAACAAATCCCTGATGTCTAGTATGCATTCCTGCTGCCTAATCGTGGTGTGATCGGGCAGCAGGAATGCTGAAAGAGACATCCTTTCCCCGATGCCTCTTTCAGAGTTAATTCCCCCTGGCTGAAGGAGAAACTACCTGTTTCTCCTGGATTTGCTTCTAGCAAGTCGGCAGACTCAAATGATGTCAGCGCGTGTGTTGCACACTGACGTCATAAGATGCAGGGAGTCGGGGTGGCAGGGGAAGCGTTTCCCCTGCCATCCCTGCCCAGGGGAGGAGGGTGGGAAGCCTACGGCTAGCGCTCGCCCCATGTGCTGGTGCAAGGCATAAGGAATAGGTCCATGGCACAGCAGCGCTGTGCCACAGGACATAGCTATTACGTCCTCAGCACTGAAGAGGTCAAGCACACTTCCTAAAATACAAACAGAAAACCTCAAGAATAATAGTCATTAGTTTAATCAGAAAAAGTTTTGGATTCCAGTAGGGAGTAACATTTCCTACGCTCTTGCAGTCATGACACACATGCTGGAGGATGTATTTCATCGGCTTAGTACTAGGTGACATTAATCTTTGTTAGTAGGCATGAATGCCCCCCTGGGGGCAGAAACCTCTAGGCGCCAGGGCAAATTTATTTTTTTGGTGTTTTTTTTGTTTGTTTGTTTTTCTAGAGATAGGGAGCGACCCATTAGGCAAGAGTCGCTCCCCTGGGGGGCAAATTGTATTTAGACCATTTCTGCCCCCCTTGGGGGCAGATCGGCCGATTTTAGGTCAATCTGCCCCCAAGGGGGGCAGAAACATCTAGGCACCGGGGATTTTTTTTTGCGCCAATGTCACGCAAGGGGAGCAACCCCGTAGGCAAGGGTAGCTCCTGGGGGGGTTCGCGGGGTTGGGGGCAAATTTATTTTAGGCCGCTTCTGCCCCCAGGGGGGGCAGAACCCTCTAGGCGGCAGGGCAATTTTTTTTTTTTTTTTTTTTTTTTTTGTTTGTTTTTTTAGAGATAGGGAGCAACCCATTAGGCAAGGGTCGCTCCCCAGGGGGGGAAATTGTATTTAGATCATTTCTGCCCCCCTTGGGGGCAGATCGGCTGATTTTAGGTCAATCTGGGGCAGAAACAACTAGGCACTGGGGATTTTTTTTTTGGTGCTAGTGTCACGCAAGGGGAGCAACCCCGTAGGCAAGGGTCGCTCCTGAGGGGGCTTGGGGGGTGTTGGGGGGCAAATTTATTTCAGGCCATTTCTGCCCCCCTGGGGGCAGAGCGGCCTATTGTTATTAGGCCGATCTGCCCCCCTCTATGTGCCAGGGCAAATTTTTTTGTTTGTGTTTTTTTTTTTTTTTTTTTTTTTTTTTTTAGAGATGGGGAGCGACCCATTAGGCAAGGGTTGCTCCCCTGGGGGGCAAATTGTATTTAGACCATTTCTGCCCCAGATCGGCCAATTTTTGTTAGGCCAATCTGCCCCCATGGGGTCAGAAACCACTTAGGCACCAGGGATTGGTGTGTGTGTGTATGCATGTGTTTTCTTTAGGGAGGCAGCCCCTTGGGTAAGGGTCGCTCCCCATGGGAGCACATTACGGTTGGCCATATCTGCCCCCCATTGGGGGCAGATGGGACTATGTTTGGAAGGCCCATCTGCCCCAAGGGGGGGCAGAAAGCCCACCAGAGGACAGGGACGTTTTTTCCCAAAAACAAGAGGGTGGGGGTATGGCCATACCCCCACCCCAAATAAATGGGGCCAAAGTTGTTCTGCCCACTAGTGGGCAGATAGGGCAATTACCCCTGATCCACACCCCGGGGGGCAGAAAGTCTACTAGATGCCAGGAATTTAAAAAAACAAAAAATATTGGGGTGGTGGCTACCAACCAGTATGGGCTTGGTTACGCCCCCACCTCAACTGAAGGGGGTAACAGTCTTTCAGCTCTCCCCCGCACTCTAAAACATCTTATCCCACAGCAAGCAAGAAGGCATTTGATTATTTTGGGTTTTAGTTTTACATTTGGGCCATGAGAACTTGGTTTACTCTCAAAATCGTCCCACTTGGAATGGTGAGGGCTGCACTTTATTTACTTTGGGACGCTGTCATGTAGAAAAATCCACAAGACCGAGACACATCTGAAAACTAAACATCTGGGTGATTCCAGACTGGTGTGTTTTACATGCACCTCGCACCATTTTTGTACCCACAATCCCCTGCAAAACTCCAACTTTGTTGGAAATCACACATTTTTCCGTTGTTTTTGTGATAGAACCTTCCAGAATCTGCAGAAATCCACAAAATTCATACCACCCAGCATTGTCTCATCTATACCGATAAAAATTCTGCTGCACTTGTCAGCCTAAAAATGTTTTTTTTGCAAACTGCCCTTTTGGACCCCCTTTGTTCCCCCTCAATATCGACCTGTTATTGGCTCTTCCCTTTCACAAGCACTTGGCCCACCTACACAAATGAGGTATCATTTTTACCGGGAGACTGAGGGAAACATTGGGTGGTATGAAATGTGTCCCAGTGTGGTGATCCCACACAGAAATGTGGGGAAAATGTGATTTTTTAGCTAAATTTAATTTAAGGTTTGCTGAGGATTCTGGGTAAGAAAACATTGGGGTATCCACGCAAGTCACACCTCACTGGACTCCCTCGGGTGTCTAGTTTTCAGAAATATCTGGGTTTGGTAGGTTTCCCTAGAAGGCTGCTGAGCCCAGGACCAAAAACGCAGGTGCCCCCCTGCAAAAACAGGTAGTTTTGTATTTGATAATTTTGATGTGTCCATGTTGTGTTTTGAGCCATTTCCTTTCGTGGGCACTAGGCCTACCCACACAAGTGAGGTACCATTTTTTATTGGGAGACTTGGGGAAACGCTGGGTGGAAGGAAATTTGTGGCTCCTCTCTGATTCCAGAACTTTCTGTGACCGAAATGTGAGGAAAACTTGTATTTTTGGCAAAATTTTGAGGTTTGCAAAGGATTCTGGGTAACAGAACCTGGTGAGAGTCCCACAAGTTACCCCATCTTGGATTCCCCTAGGTCTCTAGTTTTCAAAAATGCACAGGTTTGGTAAGTTTCCCTAGGTGCCGGCTGAGCTAGAGGCCAAAATCTACAGGTAGGCACTTTGCAAAAAACACCTCTGTTTTCTGTCAAAAAATTTGATGTGTCCACGTTGTGTTTTGGGGCATATCCTGTCGGGGGCGCTAGGCCTACCCACACAAGTGAGGTATCATTTGTATCGGAAGACTTGTGGGAACAGAGAATAGCAAAACAAGTGTTATTGCCCCTTGTCTTTTTCTACATTTTTTCCTTCCAAATATAAGAGAGTGTGTAAAAAAGACATCTATTTGAGAAATGCCCTGTAATTCACATGCTAGTATGGGCACCCCGGAATTCAGAGATGTGCAAATAACCACTGCTCCTCAACACCTTATCTTGTGCCCATTTTGGAAATACAAAGGTTTTCTTGATAGCTAATTTTCACTGTTTATATTTCAGCAAATGAATTGCTGTATACCCGGTAGAGAATGAAAACCCACTGCAGGGTGCAGCTCATTTATTGGCTCTGGGTACCTAGGGTTCTTGATGAACCTACAAGCCCTATATATCCCCCCAACCAGAAGAGTCCAGCAGACGTAATGGTATATTGCTTTCAATAATCTCACATTGCAGGAAAAAGTTACAGAGTAAAACGTGGAGAATAATTGCATTTTTTTTACCTCAATTTAATTTTTTTTTTTTTCAGTTGTTATTTTCTGTAGGAAACCCTTGTAGGATCCACACAAATTATCCCTTGCTGAATTCAGAATTTTGTCTACTTTTCAGAAATGTTTAGGTTTCTGGGATCCAGCATTGGTTTCACGCCCATTTCTGTCACTGACTGGAAGGAGGCTGAAAGCACAAAAAATCATAAAAATGGGGTATGTCCCAGTAAAATGCCAAAATTGTGTTGAAAAATTGGGTTTTCTGATTCAAGTCTGCCTGTTCGTGAAAGCTGGGAAGCTGGTGATTTTAGCACCGCAAACCCTTTGTTGATGCCATTTTCAGGGGAATAACCAAAAGCCTTCTTCTGCAGCCACTTTTTCCCATTTTTTTAAAAAAAACGAAATTTTCACTGTATTTTGGCTAATTTCTTGGCCTCCTTCAGGGAAAACCACAAAGTCTGGGTGTCTGTAGAATCCCTAGGATGTCAGAAAAAAAGGACGCAAATTTGGCGTGGGTAGCTTATGTGGACAAAAAGTTATGAGGGGCTAAGCGAGAACTATTCCAAATAGGCAAAAAAGGCCTGGCACAGGAGGGGGGAAAGGCCTGGCAGCGAAGGGGTTAAAGAGGTTTACAAACAAACAAGGTACAGAATGAGTGTTTCTGAATAATGGTGTTAGTGTTGCTTCATTTTGCACAATCATTATTCTCTTATAAAAATATTTTCTGGGCACTAAAAGTGTAATATGATATGCAAGTTATTAACATGCAAATGATGCGGAGTTGGCATTGCAAGACCTGGTTAACCTAGAATGTTTGTCAATATCAAAAACATATGGGTTGTGAATATTTACAATCTACTCTCTGACTCGTTTCCCCCTTGGAAATGGTCAGAGATTTACTCCTGTCAATAAAAAGGAGTACATTTATCAGAATTCTTCCAAACTTTGTCAACTGTAGTGTAAGAGGCGTCTCTACTGGGAAACATATTTGCCTTTGGAGATAAAATATTCCATCCCAGTAAATACAATTATGCATTGGAGAAATGCCAACCAATTTTTTTGAAAATTGAGCCAAAACAGTTCATTCTTTTAACTTTATAAAGTAAAGGAATTTGGCCAAATAGGGGTAACGGGAAAGCGTCAATACAAGAGACTGGTTTCTAAATGCTATTTTCACATTTTTCAACATTTTGCAAGGGGCAAAATGCTATGTGTCCTCGATTCGGACTGCTAAAAGTTTGCACTGTGTGCTACGTAGAGAGAATCATTAAGAGTAATCCATGTTTAATGAGGTAGCAGGCAGAAGACAGCAGTGCATGCACATACAGGAAGTAATGAACTTATAAAATATTATATAAGTGTCTGATCACATCTTCTTGTAAAACATTTAGCTAATTTCTTCTAGCTAATTTATCCCACCCCATGTGCCATGTGAGAAGCTATTTCTCAGATGCCCCATGCTCCTTTACTCTCCTTGGAACTAGGTCAATCCCTGATTGTTGCTCCTTTTGTGTGGGGAGCCCTTTGTTTCCTCTGCTGGGGAGCAGAGTGATTATCTTGGCCCATGAGGGTGTAGGGGAGGCAAAGAACTGGAATCTGATTTGGAGCTGAGCCAGAGAAAAATGACAATGCATGGAGCCCCAGGACAATTGGATGTAGTGTGTTGGGATTCAAACTTGGGCCCATATTTATACTTTTTGACGCAAAACTGCGCCATCGCAGTTTTGCGTCAAAAAAATTTGCGCCGTCTAACGCCATTTGGATGCGCCATTCGGGCGTCAAATTTATACTTTGACGTACGGCGGCGCAACCAACAGGTGGGAGTCATTATTTCGTGACGCAAACAGCGTCGGTCTGTCGTAAGGCAAACCCACGTAAAAGTGACGCAAATCACTGTGGGTCGATTTACGACAGCGCTATCGTGAATACGCCGTTTTTTTTCACGCTATTGTGTGACATTTTTTCGCGAAAACTGCACTTACAGGAGAGGAGACCCAAAATGGATCCCAGATGCCCCAACAGACCCCAGGAGGATGAGAGCAGACCAGGACCCAGCCAGGAGGAAGCACACAGGAACCAGGACATGTTAAAGAAAAAAAGAAAGTGTCGCTTCAGTGCAGAGGAGCAGGAAATCCTGGTGAAAGAGGTGACGGAACACCAGCACCAACTTTTCATATCCTCAAAATTGCCACTCAGTAGGAGAGAGGCCATCTGGAAAGAAATTGTGGACAAGATAAACAGTGTGGCTGAAGAACGCCGGACAGTCACCGAGTGTAAGAAACGCTGGCATGACTGTAAACGTAGGACCAAAGAGAAAATGGCCAGGAACAGGAAGGCAGCAATGCAGACTGGAGGGGGGAGTCCAGCACAACAGGAGGCTCTGGACCACATGGAGGAGATGGTCGCAGCCGTCATCCCAGAGGAGATCGTCACAGGGATACAAGGACTGGACAGCGCAGACTACCACGACACTACGCACATGCAGGGTAAGTCGCATGGGGAATTACAATGCAATAATGGGGACTGTAAGCAGGGGGGGGATACCTACTACACAATGCATGTAACTTAGCACATATATGAAGTGGCATGGGGAAAGGGGCACGGCAGGGGGGAATGCCCAGTACTGACCATAGCCGGGGCACGACAAAATACTGCCACCACTACAGTCCCATGGGGACATCCTGTAATTACAACAAGAGACCCAAGGGAAACCAGTGACAGGTGGGAAGGACACTACCCTGAATCCACATCCAGGCACTTGTTTTGCACAAACTATTCCCCATCAACTAGGTCCCTACCTGTAATGCAGTAGCAAATACAACAACTGCAACTTAACTGCCACCACAGTTGACAATAACACCTCTCATCTCTGGGCAGCTATAGTACCAAATGGCAGGAACCCCACCCTGGAACATACATTCCTAAATTAGGGGGTGAGGATGACATCTGCAACTACTCCTAGAAATAAGACAAAGCTACCAGTACACTTAAATGCCGAATGTCCATAACTGACATATACATAAGCCTAAGTAAACAGCAATAGGAGCCACACAGCACTAACGACACACACATGCTGCATACGTCAGGGTCCCTCACGTGCCTGCCTAACAATGCTACATCACAAATGTCATACTGCTCAGACAACAACATTGACGAGGGGACACAGGCAACTGGTCAATGAAACACATCTGCACAGTCTAACCAAAAAATAGGACATTCATACGATAAACAGGCCAATCCAGTAAGACACACATGAGACCCCATCAGATACAAACATCAACAATGTTTACATCCATACCACATCCTAACATTGACATACATAGGTCATGCCACCTAACATGTACAGATCATGCAATGTGAATAAAAAGTGTATGGTGCAGGGCCTGTGAGGCAAGTGTGCTGGCAGGGCAGTCACAACACCCACAGTCAGTCAAAGTGTAGCGTGGCAAGTGAAACGTATACTTTGCGCAATAGCCTCAGGCTGGAGGCCTTTGTGCATCTTACCCTGAATGTACTTATACTCATTTGCTCACATCTAAGTGCCTCAGAGCACTTTGCACTAAATGAATCTTATTGCCCTTCCTATCAGTTAATGTAGCAAATAGTCAGTCCTAAGGTGTTGGCAATTAGTCAAATCACCCTGTTTTGCCTACTTCTGCACTGGAGTTTGCCAGAACATATTCACTCTGTGGCCCAGTCAAGGATACCGTCTGGTTCGTTGATGATAGATGTGGTAGGGGTTAAGGTTTGCCATTCCTGCGTAGGGAAACTTTGTCATCACAATGACATATGTCTTTTAAATTCACTTCCTCGTCCCAAGACACGCATGGGGGAGTTTACAAACAGAAAATCACATCTAGATGCTGCCTGCCTTGCTGCTGATGCACAACCAGATCCCAGCCCATTCCTCTGATATGAGGGATGATGTCTCCCCTGTGATTCAGACAGCCAAGCTCCAAACTTAACATGCAGTGCTATATATAGAACAAGCAGAGGGAGAGTAGAAACTGTTAGGCACCATGATAGCTGTGTACCAATGTATTACTCTCCTGCGGACTATTTCAGTTCTAACTGTGTGTATTGTTTTGGTTATTGGGGCTCACACCGAAATTCCTACAAGTCAGTTGTACAATGAAACTTCATATCCAACAAATACTGTCTGTGTCATTTGTGTATGGGAACATACCGGAAAAGATAGAAATGTGTAGGACCTGAGTGACCACCACTTCCCTGAGAAGTCCCAAAGATGTCATGGGCTTGGACTTCTAAACATTCCTCTGTTGTGGGAGACCAGAGGCACTGCTAGTCTGTCTGAGCTAAATACAATATCTGGGTGACAGAGTTATTTACAAGTGGGTCAAACTTAGTCCCCCACACCATTAGCTATCCTGCTGCCTAGAAAGCCAAGAATCACATGTAGGATAATGAGAGCCCACCCAAACAAATGTCCCTCCATAACAATAGTGAAACACCGAGGGAGGAGTAGGACAAAAAAATGCATATTCCAAAATAATTACAAATCAACACCTAGAGATGACCTGGCAGGCATGTCTGATAGCTCCATATCATATATGTGACACACAGGTGGGCCATAGGCCTACAACAATGCCCTATGACAGACAGCAGATACCAAGACAAAATCAGAGTACAAAGTAAAGGCATCCAAAGGCTTGTATCTTAGTGCTAAATGATCTCAACACAGACACACTAATTGTACCCTGTTTCTTTGCAGAGGAACACGGATCTCCTGCCGATATGCCTGTCCATGAGTTCCCTGATGACATGGATGACGAGAACATCAACCTCACACAAGAGACCATTGACATGGTCCTCGAAAGCCTCCAAACCCCCCCTTCAGTAACAAGGAGGAGCCAAGATGAAGCAGCCACCACAGTAGAACCACCCGCCACCCCAATTGTAAGACCTGCCCGCTCCAACACAGCTGAGGACTCTGACGACACTGGCACCAGCTTCGAAAGAACAGTCGTTGGGGTCCAGCGGGAGCTGGCCAAGGAGGTGCGGGTGGGGATGCAAACTATGGCAGCCAGCCTTGAGGGGGTGCGTTCGTGCATGCTGTCAACTGCTGATCAGGCAGCTGCAATGCAAGCCAGAACATCGCTGTTGGAGGAACTTTTAGTAACACAGAAGGCAATCTGCACAGCTGTCATCCAGTTGACCAAACAACTCCAACAGCAAGCCAGTCAGCGTGTGCACGAATGCAACATCGAACCCCTCAGGGCAGACCTGGCTGCCTACCATCGGGATGTGGCTGCCATTCTGAAAAACCAGCACGCTCTCCTTGCTGCAGTACTGCCCTTCATAACTGGACAGGGATCAGCCCCCGGGATGTCTGCCTCCATGTCTTCTGACACTGAGGTGTGTGTTGCCCCTTCGAAACCAACAACAACAAGGACACACCAGGCAACACACACATCAGAAGAAGAAGACATGGAACAGATAACATTCACACGCAAGAGTACCTGGAAGCCCTAGTCCCTGCACCATGCCCCACTCTGACCAAGGTCCTACGTTTTGACACATGCCAGCCTCACTCCAACTACCCTCAATGACTGTTCGGCAATCTACTGTTTAACTTGTCCACATTGGCTGTAAATGTTTCTCTCCTACCATTTGGCAATTCCTGTTCCTCTGCACCGTCTGTGACATCACCCCAGCATGTCAGGAGCATCATCCACACCCTGTAAATAGGATCACCATTTAAGAATGCACCAGAACGGACTCACCTAACATTGTTAATGGACTTTTTGCACTACTCCACCTAAAAATAAATATCACTTGCACACCAATTGTGTCTCTGTGTCATTTCACACTTCAACTGTGCAGTACATAACTCCAAAGTGGCTGTGTGGCAACCATGTTGATTCTCTAGACTACTGTCCTGATTTCATGTATACTGAAACATCTGTGCAGTGGCCAGGATTGCATCATAGCTTTACTAGACTGAGGAAAATAACTGATGTAGGGACTAAGCACACACAATCATGCTGTGTTGGACAGAATGAGGCCCCATCCATAGCTATTCTAGACAACTAATGGTGGATGAGAAATGTAGGCACCTTGCGATACTAACACAATACATTATGCTGTAAAATGAAAGGAATGATAACCAAATTACACTGCATCAATCACCCTTACAGCGTATACTACCATGAAGGAAAGTCATGCTCAAGCAGTACACACATGATGTAGGTCAGCAATGACAGCAACAAGACAAGAGTGTGAACAAATACTCATCTACAAAGCTCTCCCTGAACTTCACAATGCTGTCCGACCTATCTATTTACCTACAAAATCAACTCTGGAAGCACTCTTTGTGAAGTAGGATACATACCAACCCCAAATCTTGATGATCTATGCACACTACCAATGGTGGCTCTCCCACACGGTGGATACTTACCAAGTTAGCACACGGGTAGCTGGCATGTTAAACCTCAATAGCCTGGGGATAGCGAGCATAGGACACAAATGTCATACTAAAACTTTCTGCTACACTGATGTCAAGGCCATGAAAAGGTAGCACCTAACGCATCTGGTAAAGGGTTAACACATTTTTTATTTCCAATAAGTAAGAAAAGAGGCAACTAAGGGAAAGATAAACCTACACTAATCTAACCTGACTACTACTAACCCACAACTGTCCCTAACTAACCTAAGCTAAACTTACTCTACACATGTAACGAAACGATCTAAACATCAACCCCCCACCCACCATTATGAGACAAGACACATGCAGGACAACACTTACTAACCTACACACATACTATACTATCCTAAACAAACATCTATTTTTTTGTATTTTTTTTTTTTGTATATTTTTTTTTTTTTTTTATCAAACAGGAATCCCAACATTGCCAAACACAAAAATATTAGATAGAAAGTATAAGGACCCCCCACCCTCTTACCTAACACTAACTAAGCTAATTACCTATACTTATCCTACAACTAACCCCCCAAACCCAACTAACAGTATGAAAAGAGGAAAGAGGGGAGAGGGGAGGGGTAAAAGTTCAGGAGGGCAAAATAACTAAGGATTTGCCCTCTGAAGTGTGCGCCGGATGGAGCGCACCTTCTTTTTAACCTCCGCCATGTCCTCCGTCAGGTTGTCAACCTTTTGAATTAACCTGTCCAGTTTCCTATACAATGCCTGGAAGGCTGCAGGGTCAATTGGAGGGTCACTGCTGGTCTGCGTGCCGGTGGAGGTGGAGATTGTCGCTGGAGTGGAGTGGCCACGGGACAGCCCTGCTCCCAACACACGGCTGGGTCCAGGTCTTGAGGAAAATGGCTGGTCCGTCGCTGGGTCCCCTTGGGCAGACCTGGTGGTTGTAGGTGGCACCGTTGGTGGAGCCTGTGGTGTGGCATACCACGCCCCGGAGGCCCGTTCCGAATTGTATCTGCGGGCCATCCTCCGATACCCACACTGCACCTGCAGGATGTGCCTGTACCTCATTGCACGGCGCTCAAACTGGTTGCGAACTGCGGCACTCAGGTTTGCAGCTGTGAAGGGAAAAGGCAAATATTGAGCATAGAATTTACAGTGGGTTGAATACCACAATGGGTAATTTGACCATTACTAGCAATGTATTGGTTGCAGCAATTGTTACAACATATTTCACGGGAAGGCTCAGAGGAAGTACATGTGAATCATGCATACTGAAGGGCATATCACATATAGCATATCCATGTCTCTACATGATGGATGACATCACCCTAAACTACTCCTACAATTCATACCTAAGCCATTATACATTATGGCACCAGCTCGTCCGCATACTGACTTCACTACATATGTCATTCTATGTGATAAGAATCACACTCCTCACTCAATGGCATTTCGAAATAGTTGTGTGCTAAGATTGAACCCCTGGCCATGAATCATATGTCGACACTATGGGCCAGATGTAGGAATTGATGGGAAATCAACTAGCAAATTGCAAAGCTGAACGGTGTCTCTGACACCGTCTGCGAGTCACTATGGGGTCCCTAAATCCCACCTCATGAACATCAATGATGTGGGTTCCAACTTGCACCACCTTAGCAACTATGGGCACTCACAGGGATGGAGGCCTGCTGGGAACAGCAGAACTCCATAGACATGACTGCTTTTAAATGAAGCAAGTTATTTTTCACCAAGTGTAGGCCCTTTATCTGAAAGGAAAATGAGCTGCGATTTGTTTAAATTCACAACAATTGATTGTTCGTAATTTACACAATAATTATTGCTCCCCTAGACCACTGGCTGTTTTGTGCAGGAGTATTTTGGTCCACTCACAAAGGTGAAGGTTCACAATGAGGACCCCTTCCAGTCAGCAAGTTGGTTAGCAGCCACTTCAAGTGGATGATAACAGCTACTCACTTTGCAACCACGTACTCGTTAGCAAATGGGATTGCCTAACACTGTGATTTGCAAGTAGGGCTGGTAAACTCCTTTATTTTTTTACTTTAGAAAAGCATTTTGCGAATATGTACATGACCACCAAAAACATTTCGGATTAGGAAACAGACGTTTGCAACTCACTAACATCAAATTATGCTTTTTGCAATGTGGAGACATTTTGCTACATCTGGACCTAGGTACAAACTCAAGTCACAAAAGGTGTTAAGTACGTGTAACATACTGGTTGCTACAGTCCTAGGTACCCTGTTTCACAGTAACATCCCAGTCTTTGTGGGTGGTGTGGGAAGAACAAACAACAATCCCATGATCAATGCACAACCAGGAGTGTACAGAAAGTGCAACAAGCATGTGCCTTCACACACAACACCTATGAAGGGCTAGCAACACGTTGGAGTCAGCCCAACCTTGTCACATCCCAGGTCCAAACATGTCAAAATGATATGACTTAGCCAAACATAACATACTATTAGTGAGGCATGTTTTACAACACACACAGAGGAGGTAGAACACCCATTCACATGATTCAACAGAACACCTAGGCCATTGCACTCAAGTCACACACACTTCGAGGTCACCTTGTGGAAGTACATGCCCCCGGAAGATCCGACCTACAGTGTACACAGTTCATCCTCAACTAGGAAGAAGCACTTGTCATCGAAGCCATGTGCCTAAGCTATCTGGGAGACTGTCAGTCTGATATGCTGACTCAGTTAATGGCAAGTTCCTGACCAAGTCTAACATTGACCAGTGTGTTCAAAATGAGTCATGCTATTCCCAATAGTCGCACTAATTGAATGACCTACTGCCCCTCAATCTGAGAGATGACTAGGGATTGCTTTACCGAAACATTATTCCAATTTGATATCACACCAAAACAACAAAGCCAATGAACGGCCAGCACATCATATCATGAATTGTCCTGAACACACAGTAATCCATCATGCTTCATTTCCAAACAATGTAAATAGCACTTAGGCAACACTCACTGTAGGTATCGGGGTCGTCAAAATGGGCTACCTCACCAACGGTGTACGGGGCTGGTCCACCTGTAAAGCATGAAAGGAAGATTATACTCAGACTGGGTGAACAGACAAATAATTTCTGTTACAATGACAGTGTGTGAATATTACATGGTAATGATACACTTTCACACATGCTCATCCTGCCTGGCTGACTTTGTATTCTAGATTATCATTGGATGAGTCTCCTGCTCCAGTGACACACCCTACTACACTCATGCAGTGGCCAGGACAGTCATGTGTCGTCCAAGTTACTCCTCCATTAGTAGGCCCGAACAATCATGTGATCCATACATCTCAGCATGTGCATCCCAGAGAGAAACATTTCACAACTGGTTCCATGAGGACTGCATGACCACTCACAATCAAACAGGCTATGGGGACAGGTTCAACACACAGCAACCAGACACACATGTGACATATGTGTGGACAACATGACTAACTTCATGTGACGTGAAGGCAACACACAGGTGTTGCATCATCATGTGTTTGCAATTTTCGGTCTAGCTATGGCGTCTACATATGTAGGTATGTTGTTTCTACATGACGTACTCACTGGCCATTATGACCAGTAGAGTACAAATAGAGCAGTTCACGTGTTGCTTTTCAGACACAAATGCAACACTACATTCCATGCAGCTACACCCATCTGGTATGTGTTGCAAAGATAAGGCATCGGCCTGGTAGCATAGGTCTTCATACACACCCGGCAACAAATACACATTTGGACACATATGTATACCTTTGTAGCGCAGCATTTGCATCATTTTGTGACGCAGAGAGGGGGCTACTTAGCAAAATACAAATAGATGTTGCATTTTACTGCTGTTATTGGGTGTACATGTGTAGCAAAAATGGGGATTTATGTGTATGCCCATGGGCCTAGGTTTCCCTAGTATAACACGCAGTCAGCTACTTATTTTGCAGATTGGCTACCAATCATCACATGTTCACGCACACATTCCTATTATTCCCATGTAATTGATTATTACTCACCAACATAGCCACCAATCCGGAGTCCCAGGTGGTCCAGCAGGTCCTGTTCCCTGCTGATCAGATCTGCCCAGCGGTGCTTGAGTTGATGGACATTCCTCATACTCCCGTAGACCCCGACCAGGTGATGGCGCACCTTCTCCCAACGTATTTTCCTCGCCTCCGTGTGATACCCCTGTATCACACGGCCCCCAGCCTCCAGCATCAGTGGGAGGAAATGGCTTACGAGCCATATGAAGCCCCCCAATTGGTCCTCACCCATACTGGACAGGCGAGGCCTACCTGACATGATGCGAGGTGTAAAAAAGTATTAAAGAAAAATGAAAGAAAAAGTGGGAAATGGGGAAAGGTAGAGGTGTGAAAGAAAAAGAAGAAGGAGAAAAATAGCCCAACTAACACCCCAAACTATGCTACCCACAACAGACTCCCACAGACAATACAAACTATCACAGGTATAGACAAAACAACACTAAACAGACTGAGACAATGTTTGACAACAATAAAAGATTGACACAAAGACAAAATACAAGGCACACAGGACACTAAAGCAGTAAAACACAGGACAACACCTTTCACACAACCACACAGTCTATATAACTCTGAGACTGCAAAGTGAAAGTGAAAGTCAACTCCCAGTACAGATTTGGTAAACAGGATATCCTATTACATCACTTCCTGCATAAAATGGCCGCCGTTTTTATTTTCGCGTAATGCGTCATATTTTCACGCATACACAGATGTGCGTCATATTTTTTTGACGCATTACAGTGCACATGATGCGGAGTGTAAAAATATGCTATGAATATTAAAATTTCAAATTGTACATGAGATGACCAACATATTGTGCATGTAGCGTCAATTACACCACGCATACATCATGGGCGTCGTTTTTATTACACGTACAGTGGTGCACATGATGCGGAGTCAAAAAATATGATATGAATATTAATAATTGATAATGTACATGAGATGACCAACATATTGTCCATGTAGCGTCATTTTGACCACGCATACATCATGTGCGTGGTTTTTATTACACGTACAGTGGTGCACATGATGCGGAGTCAAAAAAAATGGTATGAATATTAATAATTAATACTGTACATGAAATGAGCAATATATTGTGCATATAGCGTCATTTTGACCATGCATACATCATGTGCGTGGTTTTTATTACACGTACAGTGGTGCACATGATGCGGGGTCAAAAAAAATGGTATGAATATTAATAATTAATACTGTACATGAAATTAGCAATATATTGTGCATATAGCGTCATTTTGACCACGCATACATCATGTGCGTGGTTTTTATTACACGTACAGTGGTGCACATGATGCGGAGTCAAAAAAAATGCTATTAATATTAATAATTAATACTGTACATGAAATGAGCAATATATTGTGCATATAGCGTCATTTTGACCACGCATACATCATGTGCGTGGTTTTTATTACACGTACAGTAGTGCACATGATGCAGAGTCAAAAATATTGTGGATGTAAATAATAATTTGAAGGTGAAATATCAAGACACTTTTGGATACATTTGTATCTGACTCTGCATTGTGTGCACTCATGTACATGAACAAATTATGACGGCCATGCTGTATGCGTAGAATATGGAGCAAATTGATCCAAATGTCTTCATGTGTTTAGCTTTGGAAAGGTGATTTGTCATGGTAAAACGGTGCGATGTGAGACACATTTGTGTTTGTATCTGACAAATGTCCGTACTTTTATGTATAGACGGCCTTCACACTGTGATGTTTGGGATACGTTAACTAATGTATTGACCATATTTGACAACATATTTGGTGTAATTGCTGATGGCTATTTTGAAATGAGGTTTTTGATACCATTATGTATTCCGTCTCCAAAATGTCCCCACCTTTATGATGGGGATGCTTTTATCTGTAGTCCTAACAGGGAGTGGGAGAGTCACTTTCAGTTTTTAGGGGGCTGACCATGTCCCATTATGATTTTGTGTTTCATATTTGTGTAGGACTTGTGACATTGAGGCCACATATGTGCCTTATGCATGTGTTTAGTTCACAAGTACATGATTCCTGTATGTTTTGGGGGTGGTAGAGGTGGAGTTAGTCCCCCAGCACCCTAGGATTTGACCATCCAGAATAGCTACTGTATCCATGGAGTATTTTTATCATATCCTGGCAAACCTGCAGCAGCGGGCGAATGTAAGGCCATATGGTATGAATGACTGTTGACCATTCATTCATCTCATTAGCCCATTTGACGTTTGCAGTATTGATGATTTGGAGCTAAGTTGCATACCATTTTCATATGACTAAGGGGGTCATTCTGACCGCGGCGGGCGGCGGTAGCCGCCCGCCAAGCGGTTCCCGCCGAAAGACCGCGGCGGTCATTCTGGCTTTCCCACTGGGCTGGCGGGCAACCGCCAAAAGTCCGCCCGCCAGCCCAGCGGGAAACACCCTTCCCACGAGGACGCCGGCTCAGAATGGAGCCGGCGGAGTGGGAAGGTGCGACGGGTGCAGTTGCACCCGTGGCGAATTTCTGTGTCTGCAAAGCAGACACTGAAATTCTTTGTGGGTCCCTCTTACGGGGGCCCCTGCAGTGCCCATGCCATTGGCATGGGCACTGCAGGGGCCCCCAGGGGCCCCGCGGCCCCCCCTACCGCCATCCTGTTCCTGGCGGAAGACCCGCCAGGAACAGGATGGCGGTAGGGGGTGTCAGAATCCCCATGGCGGCGGAGCGCGCTCCGCCGCCATGGCGGATTCTCAAGGGCAGCGGGAAGTCCGTTTCTGGCCGCGGCTGAACCGCTGCGGTCAGAATGCCCATCGGTGCACCGCCAGCCTGTTGGCGGTGCTACCGCCGACCTCCGCCAGGGCGGTAATTACCGCCAGGGTCCGAATGACCCCCTAAGTTTGCAAGACTCTCAGCGTTCACGATGTGATAATGCGAAGATTGTTTTGCTTGTCTGTGTCCCTTTCTGCATAAACTGGTTTAGTGTCATGTTACAATCTTCCTGCTAGGTTCAAACTGGGACACAACTGTGATGGTCTACTTTCAAATATTAGGTTGGTTGTATGACATATGTGTACATGTGTGTGGGAATGTGGATCCAGTATGACCTGTCTGTGTGTATGTTGTCACTGTAACTTCAAGGTCTCCTCCTGAGTTAGTGGCAGCTGATGTTGTTGCAATTGTGTATTGCTCACATCATACACTTGAGAGAAGCCATTGATGACATGTTCACGTACACATGGATGGTCCCACCCTGTCTCTGAACCCGTGTGATGTGACTTTCAAATGATCTCCAATTTTGGGCTGGATGAGAGACTGTTTCAGTTGTTTGGATCCGGCATGTCTAATTGTCACATTTGTACTCTTGTTGGGCTCTGTGTATGGTAATGTAACATGTCACATCCTACCCTCTGTGCATACAGTTGTGATGTTTATTTTTGGTGTGATGATTTTTAATAGCATTCTTGATCAATGAGAAGACATTCATCTTCAGCTATTTCAAACTAAAGGTGGTCAGAAATGAATAGGCCAAAGCATGATGTGGTGTTTGTGATCTGTGTTTATTTACAAGTGTGGAATACAAGTGATTATAATGACTTAAGTAAAAAAATTGTTCACAAGCTGTTGGCGCCTACGCACTCCTGCTGCGGTGTTAGGTTGTTCCCCCTCCTGTTGCAGGCCAGCATCCTCCTCATCATCATCCTCAGGCATGTCTGGGTCCGGTTCAAGGAGGGGAATGTTCCTTTGTACACAAATATTGTGTAATATGGCACAAGTGAGTATAATTTTGCATACCATCTCTGGGGAGTATAGTAGGCTTCCGCCAGTGATGTCAAGGCAGCGGAACCTTGACTTTAGGATCCCAAAGGTCCTCTCCACAATGCTGCGTGTCCTCTTGTGGGCGTCATTGTATGCCCGCTCAGCAGCAGTATTTGGGTTCCCATATGGTGTCATTATCCAAGGCTGGATGCCATACCCCTGATCAGCTGAAAGAGAAACACAGAATGGTATCAATTAGATGTAGGAGGCACTGTTGTACGTATCTTTGATGGCAGTAGTTGTGTTGTGTTGTCTGTGACTATTTTGTGTACTAATGTGACAACCTATGGTTGTTGGTGGAAACTTTGGCATTGTTTTTTTTCCTTGGCTGAGCAAGTGTTTGTTGTCTAACTGTTTGTCAGCAGGATGTATTGGTTTCTCAAGTACAGTGTGCCCTCCCTTGCATTGTGACTTGTGACACAGGTGTCCGTGTGTCCTCACTGGGGGTGTGATGATAGTTCCATGCAGAGTTGAAACATGAAAGGGTATTAGAAACGTCCATATGAACATAGCCAGGCCATCCCATCCCTTAAAAGTTATGCATTGTATTAGTGTACAGGTTATTGTGAGACTTCCAATTTGCAAGCTGACATTTAGGCAACCACAGTCATGAATGTCTTCACACTAAGCTGTGGAGTAAATTCAAATGTGTGAGAGGTTCAATGGTGACTTGTGACACATGGCTAGTGATGTGAGTACCTCAGTGTGTTCCTGTCTAGGTGTTGCTATTGTGGTGTATGTGTTGTTTATCCTAGAGGGTTTCTGTGCAGTGAGTATATAAGTAGATTTTTGTCCTTACCAACAAGTAGTCCATTGCCATACCGTCCATCCTGGAAGTGTTGGTTGATGGTGCAGTGACGGAAGATGAATGCATCATGTACACTCCCAGGATATTTAGCCACGATGTTGCTGATCAGTCCTTGGTGATCGACTATGGCCTGCACGTTGATGGAATGTGTGTGCTTCCTGTTGCGGTAGAGGTGTTCACTCGCAGCAGGTGGCACAAGGCGTACGTGTGTGCAGTCGATTGCACCAAGGACGTGCGGAAATCCACTGATGGCGTAGAACCCCTGTTTTGTTTCCTGCTGCTTCTGCAGTGTGTTAGGGAAGCAGATGTGGCGGGGTGTCAGTCCAATGATGGCATCCAGTACTTTAGGCAGGAATGCGGAGAAAGATGGTTGTGAGATTCCACCAACCAGGGCACCAGTTGTCTGAAAGGAGCCACTTGCCAGCAGGTGAAGTACGGCAAGCAGCTTTGTTTCTGTTGGGATAGTGCGTGGAGTCACTAAAGTGGGGGCCAATTGCTGTTCAATATTTGTCAGCAGCTGCTGAATGGCCTGCCAGTTCAACAGGTACCTCTGGATGATGTCTCGTTCCCTGAGGCCATGCAGGGTTGCTCTTGGGCAGAATATCCTCTCCTGCCTTCTGCGCTGTCTTTGGGGTCCCTGCTGTTGTTGTTGTGGCTGCTGTTGTTGCTGCAGGGCTCTGCGTCTACGTGCACGTTGAAGAAAAAGCACCTCCATGTCTCCCTGTTGCTGCTCTGCTGCTCTGTTGTTTGTTCTGTGTGTTCTGATTAAGTACAGGTGTGTTTGCCCCATTTTAACGCCTGCCCTGACCCAGGCGTTAAAATTTCACGCTATTCATGCTTTGCGCCATTTTTTTGCGCCGCCTGCCGCACGGGAGTGATTTTTGCCCTGGAGCATAAATACCACGCACCGCTATGTGCGTCTGTTTTTAGACGGGAACGCCTTCCTTGCATCTCATTAACGCAAGGAAGGCGTTCACGCCAAAAAATGACGCTATTTGCCCATACTTTGGCGCTAGACGCGTCTAACGCCAAAGTATAAATATGGCGTTGGTTTTGCGCCGATTTTGCGTCGAAAAAAACGACGCAAATTCGGCGCAAACGAAGTATAAATACGGGCCTTGGTGTGCATGATTTATCCCAGTGTAGTACCTTGCTGGACCCTGTACGCCTAAGTGGAGCACAACAGAACTTTATGGCAGATTTAGACAATGCGTATAATATGGTGAAAACATCATAGAATTTCCACTAAGCCATACAGACTTACACTGTAAATGGTCACTTATATTAAAATGCCTACCCTAGGTCAGCATTAATCCTTGCAGAGTCCCTTCCGTGCCAGGCTACCTGTGCATAAATACAAGGCTGCACAGAATGGTAGTCTCACACTCATAGCCCGCAGACACATGGGCACGTGTTCATGTGTAACCAGCTCAATGGAAATTCATTTTAGCATGCTCAGTCCAATTATCAGGAATTTACTATGAGTGAGACTGAGGTAGTGAGTCTCACTTACTGTAAAAAGTAAAAATAAAAAGGGAAGTCAATTGAGAAGAATCATTTTGGACTAAATGGGCTAGACAATTTGTTACAATAATGCATTGTTTATGGTTGTCTTTACACGTTTTTATTTGCATTATGTTGAGTAGTTGCAACCCATCTTATGAATATATATCATATCCAGTGAATGTTATGAATTTGATTGGTGGGTTCAAGAAAATTAGCCTTCTCTAGCTCGGTAAGGCAGATGAGTTTACTCCGGTCAAGCTCTGTTTACAATATGTCAGAGGCATCGCATAGTATGGTCCCATGCAAATGAGTTTATCCCATTATCCCCATGTACATGCCTCAACTATGGAAGACTGCAAAGGCGGGGCAAACCCAATGTATGCACTGATGGATCGCCTTTCCCATAGAAGTCTGATATTTTCACAGTACATTCCTCAGTAATTTGCTGTATTTTCTTCTGCTAATCTTGATTAGTTCACCACTTTAGTTGTGTCACATTCGGAAAACTGAAATTGCATAGTCAGTTCAAGGAATCATAATTATACTGCAGTTCTATACTAAAGTAGAAACTTTAGTGAGAACCCCATTGCATTATTGTTGAAAGAAAATATTTTCTCGGAATCCTTACGTTGTCATAACTAATATCCTGGCTAAAAAACTAGCAAGGTATGATAAATACACTTCTGTGGCAAAGCGATACTTGTGTTCACTTAATCATAAATTAAAATTGCATTCTTCATCAAAAGGCTTTTTGTGCGTATGATTAATAATTTATCAACGACAGGCCATGAATCATCGACTTTTAATGTCATTCCATTTCTTAGAAGCTATTCTTGCAAAAGACAAAAATCCAATTTTATGAATTTTCACTGCATAATGATGCGTGGTGTGTAAGAATATTGAATGTTCAGGGGCAGTTTGTTGCTATACTTTCTGAAACCTCAATTAAGCCGTGTTCAGCTCAATGGAGAACAACAATAGATCAAACAAACGTACTCGTTCAGTTCTGCGGCCTGGTGTCTTCATTCTCTAATATAATTAGAGTGACAAGTTGAAAAATTGAGCCATATCCATATTTAACATTTTCACTCACGCTATACTCTGGCATGTTAGTATTTGGCATTGATTTTTAAACTCGCCATATTTCGTCTACAAAATATAGGTCCAGATGTATCAAACATTTTTGCATTTTTGTCTAATTTGCGATTCGGTAACTTTCGACCGAATCGCAAATTGGATTTGCGACTATATACCGATTTGGCATTAGGAAGGGGCGTGTCAAGGGCGTCCCTTCCTAATACCGAACCGCAGAGGTATGTGTGATTGTTTTTTTACCATGAATACGGTCACAAAACAATCACAGTTATCACCTACTTCAAGTAGGTGGTAACCCATTTGCAAAGGGGAAGGGGGACCCTTTCCCCCTTATGAATGCATGTGAAAATGTTTTTTAAGAGCAGGCAGCGGTCTCAGGGCCCACTGCCTACTCTTAAAATATGAAAAGAAAACTTTTAATTTTTAATTTTTAAATGCATCCTGTTTTCCATTAAGGAAAATGCGCTGAATTAAAAAAAATAAAAAAAGATTGCTTTATTGAAAAGCAATCACAGACATGGTGGTCTGCTGAGCCCAGCAGGCCACCATCCCTGTGATTGTAGCCATTCACAATGGCTCTCAAATTGTGACCTACCTCATAAATATTAATGATGTAGGTCGATTTGCAAGCCCTTGTGAATCGCAGTATGAAACTCTTGGAGTTTCATACATTCCAGTAACGATTACTTAATTGTGGTTCGCTCAAAATCGCAATTAGGGAATCGCTATCGTAAAAAATGATACATTTGGCCCATGGCTACAGTTATCTGAGAATTATTTAATGTTAAACTACTCTCCCAAAAAAGAAACACTGACCCCATTCACAAATGGTTTTGCACGTCAAATCACGTTTTTTGTGACCCTCTGTTAGTAAAATTATTTCAAATATTCTGTATTAATGAAATACTATCCTCAGAAGGTGAATTTGTTAAAGTGCAAAATGTGCAAGTGTGGCATTGTTTCAATCATCCTAAA
This sequence comes from Pleurodeles waltl, assembly GCF_031143425.1. Classification (NCBI taxonomy): domain Eukaryota; kingdom Metazoa; phylum Chordata; class Amphibia; order Caudata; family Salamandridae; genus Pleurodeles; species Pleurodeles waltl. The sequence continues at coordinate 839,306,411 of NC_090437.1, forward strand.
TTCAGGGTAAGATGCTGTACCGAAGGCATTCAGGGATGATGGTTATGTGGAGGCCTCAAGAGAACATTGACAAATTTGTAGATATTACACTGCGTTTTCTGCCTGGGAGACTCCTAAATTTGTATTATTCCAGTGAAAACAGTGGGGAAGGGTGAAGGAACAGGTCTCTAATTTTGAAGTAAGTGTGGAAAAGGATATCTCCTCTGAGAAATACTTTTAAAATGCAAATGCACTTTTTAGAATCATTTGCTAATACAATCCTATTTGAGTACATTTTGCAAATTTGAGGATATGTTTTTTTTAAGTCATAATAGAACTAAAAATGCACTGAGCTCCAATGATAGTCAATGGAAGCAGTAGATTGGAACCTGGGTGCCGTTTCAGGGTGATCACAATGCAGTGTGGGTCAAATACACCAAGCATTGCACCAACCAATTAAACAACTTTATTGTGAGGTCCCTCTGATGGCCCCAGGGATTTTTGAAGTCAAAAAATGTTAAGATGTCTGGAGCAGCCCCTCTGGGTTAACTATAAGGCTCCCAGAACCTCAAGGGCAGGGCTTAGGGGCCAGGATTCACTCCAGTCGAGGCCACCAGCAAGGTTCAGTCCAGGTCAAGTTGGTACTAGTCATCTGGTCTCTTCAGGATATAGGTCTCTTGCAGCTTGTTGTGTCCCTGTAGCCACACAGGAGTTCAACTGACTAACCGTAGCAATCAACTCATTTTGTCATGGTTAAAAGAGGGAGCATGTCCAGTCCTTTAGGTTACAGCAAGCAAGGTCCAATCCTCTTCAGATCTTTTGTGGGTCCAGAAAGTGTTCTGAGGTAGATGTCTTGTGGCACACCTTTTATTTTATGGTTCGCATCAGATAATAGGCGGCTCCATGCTCAATGGGCTAAAAGTTCCCAGAGGCAACCCTACCCACTTTTGCAGCAGTTCTTGATATTCTTGTTTAGCCTACTGCAAACAATTCCACAGTGCACCTTACTCCTAAAATTCAAGATGTATCTACCCGACTGGTCTTCCTCCAAGAGCAAGAAATATATCCCCTCTCCCAGACCATTGTTCCTGCTCTTGGATCAGATTTCACATCGCATTAATGTCGAGCACTAGTAGATCAGTTGTCAGTGGGCTAATGCTAATTAGCCAACTGGAGACTCAGGCTGGTAAAAGGTAACCTTTCTAAAAGGTACTTTTCCTAAATGTTTACTAAAAATTAAACCTTATCATCATAGTGGATTTTTATTAAATATTAGAAATAATCTTCAAAGGGAGTTTGTAGCAGTTTCCATTCACAAATTACAGATTGAAGTTTATAATTTCTGATTTGATTTTTTGTAGCATTTAGCTACAGCACTGTCAGCGAAAACAGCTTTTGGAGTCTTGTGAAAGGGCAGGGAGCTCCATTGTTAACTTACCTGAGGAAATGTCTGGTGTTCCTTAGTCAGACCATTCCAACCACCAAAGGAGAAAGAAGGGAAAAGAATTATATAAAAACAAAAGGAAAGGGAGGTCACAGAAAAAGAGGACACACTAACGAAGGGCTACAACCAAGAGGAGGAGGAAGCGGAGATGAAAGGCAATGGAGAGACACTAAGCAGGATGAAGGAGAAGACTGGAAGGAGCGGAGTGATGGGGAGCGGAGAAAGAGAACAGTGAGGAGAGATGCAGAGAGGAGGAGGTGATGTGAGACAGCAGGGAGACGTGGAGCAGAGGGGAGGAGGAGATGCGAGGCAGAAGGGATATGCAGACTGGAGAGGAGGAAGAGGAAAGAGATGATGACCCCTGGTCGGAGGACTGGTGGGTGCCACCAACCAAGGCTTAAAATCCCGCAACAGCTTAGGAGAGCTGTGGCTGCCAAGGTGAATAACCAGGGGCCAAATAAGGGGAAACTTACTAACCTGTGTAAACATAATTGTTACAAGTTTGCTCTAGGCCCTCCGCTGGTATTAACCTGGGAATATTTCTGAATCTTTTGTGTTACTTCACCTTTGGTGATCTGCAAACTCATGTGCACCAGGAAGAAGGTCAGAAGGGGGAATAAGATCTAGGGGCCGGATACAGGAGACCCACAGTAACTGAGCACATCACAACCACTCTTTAGTGGAGGAATCCTGCTCAGGAGCCATAAGTGTGACTAACATTCACTGAACAAGACATCTCCAGCCCCTAAGAAAACAGTTAAACAGATGTATGGTGATACATTGTTATCCATTGTTTATGTTCCTTGTACTTACCTGGCATTTCTTCATTTTGAGGGTTGTTGGTGGAACCAACCTGTATCAGCTAGAGAAAGAAGAAAAGAGAATGCAGAAACATTCACTGTTTACAGGATCCTGATCCCTCATCCAACACTGAAGCTGGATTATGTTTTCATGGTTTGTTTTGGTTCATTACTCACTGTATACAATTTGACTTTGTTTACCTGTTTGAGAAGAAGCTTACCTTGATATTAAAATTAGTATATCCAATAAACCACCACCATTCATTAACAAGAACCACCTCCTGAGCCTTATTACTGTCAGTCCCTCAAGCTGAATCACTGAATGAACAAACCTATTACAATTTCGCACGCATTCAGTTTTTAAATACAAGGCACCCTACCTTGTTGGCAACTAGATGTACTCAGTGACGAATTATTCATATTGAGAAGTGGGGTTTTCTGTCTGTCAAAAAAGGCTATTTTGACAGGTTTGTACAACAGGTATTAGGCTGCTATAGTCAGGTTACACTGAAGCCATGTTTCTTCTGTCACTATAGAGGATGTTACAATCAGTACTGCAGTCCACAAGTTACATTTAACTTTCCATGTCCTGGGTGTATTTCTGCACCATATACTATGACTTTATAGGAAAGTTAAATAGTCCCGATAGGGTTAAGCCAGTTTGATATGTTTAATGGGGAACCATAGGCACCTGGCTAGCAAGGCTAAAGTGCACAAAACTTTTAAATGCAGAAAAATGAATAGGGCAAAACGTGTTGGGGGGGGGGCATGAAAAAGATGGCCATTTCCTACAGAAATTGAACCACATTGCACAATGAAGGGCAGTTTTCAAACAAAGTTTCACCTGCTGCTTTGCAAACAGCCCTTAAACAACAGACCCTAGTTTCCTATTTATAGTAACCCGAGCTTTTGAATCAGGCTTCTAATGTGGAGAACACCAGAAGCTCCATCCCCTGAACCATTACTGAAGAGCTTTGTAACAGTCACAAATACCTATGGATATCAGGTCACATTTTTTACCAGCACCGAGTGACATTTTACAATTAATATTGCGATGTTATATTAATATCAGGTTCTTCTGTAGATTATGAATGAAAATCACTTATGAAAAACCATAGACATGGGTTTATAACCGGCAAGTGCTGGTTGAATTCCCTCTAGTCACACTTAAGATTAAAGAATGTGCTATTAGGAAAGAGGAAAACTAATTTCAAAATCGTGACCGAGATTCAGAGATTGTCTACTGAAAATTATACTTCGCCGGTCATAATGTACTAAAATAACAACTCTGTTTGTGCAAATGAGACTATGCGCATTATATGCCAATGAGGGTTTAATATTTTGTAGTTCTGCCTACCCATGATGAGCTACACCGCTACAAGTGTCCAGATTCACAAAAGTGTGCATAAAGGCACAAATTATTCCACCGACTGTAATCGCACGCTTTGGCGGACCTGTAGCACTAAAGGCACCTTCAATTTGGCACACAAGACTTGTACATCTCCACTTGAACATCTCCTAATACCTGTGGGAAGTCATCTTCAAAGTGATGCTGCGTTTTTTTCTAGCATGATTGCATTTCCAATGGATATATTTATATTTCCTAAAAATGACAAATATATATTCTTTCAAATTACAACGATAGTCTCACTAAAAACACTGTTAGACCCTCTGTTTACAGCGTGCCATTGCACCTACACAGGGTGGGCCCATAGCTGACTCCTGCATAGCAGGGAGAAGGATGAATGAGCAGATTGTGGTTCACAGCCACCGGGTATACAGTGCTAATTCTGCTTTAAAAATCATTACATTCTCATTGTGCCCATCAACCAAATTAGTTTGAACCAATGTGTGGAGTATAATTTGCAAACTTTGTCAATTTTGCAAATGGTGTCAGCTTGCAAGCACACAATTCATTGATTTACTTAGATCAGTCGTGTGAGAAGCTCAAAATCTAAATGTGTGTTGATGGGCATTTTAGTACATCATGCATAACGTAGGCCATATCTACAAATCTTACATCTTTTGGATCATATTAGGTGCGTGACAACTCACGTATGAGGTATGCAGGCCAAAGCATAGGAGCATTCGCAGGCCTATTATGCACTTAAAATTATCCCACAGGCTAGTCGAGCATGTAATAATGGAAGACGCCTATTTCAAATTCATGGCACCTTGGATCCAGGGAGATAGCCTACACAACAGAGCATTCTTGTAGTATGTTTGCAAACAAAATTCTGCTTAATGCAGACTTTATCAGAATAAGGCAATTTCGTATTTCTCTGATACTGAGTTAAACCTAATAGAAAGCAGCTTTAGTCATTACTGTAAAGTTACTTTTACAACTTGATATCGCATGCAGTTCGCTGGAGTTGCTACGGATTATCAGAGTCAACCGAAGCAGAATAAAAAAAAAAAACGACTAGCCTCGATCCAGTCATTTTATTGTAGGCATACATAATAACAATAACTGAAGTAAAACTCTTTGTTTTACTTGTTCTATGCTTTATACTTGCAGCACATCCACTTTAACACTAACTATTCATATCTTTGTGCCTCTAAAAGTAATGAAGAAAAATATTTCTAAGGAAACAGAAAGAACACACACAGGACTTGAGGTCAAGTTATTTTCATGTAAATATCACGAGGTCAGTAACACTTCACCTCTAACCATTTAAAGATACATATAAACAGATCAAAAATACCTATTTGAATTTTTGGATCACAGTGGTAATCTGAAAATAGTTCTCAATAATGATAGAACCAGCACCTTCACTTTAAAGAAATATCATTAGAGATACAACTCTACTAAACAGTCCACTCTCAAACAAAGAATTGATACACATATTAAATTCAAAATATTAATATAGGGGTAAAACTGTGAGAGAGCGTAGTTTAAATATTACATATTATAGACGTGAAATGTTTATGTCTAACAATGCTGTATTAATAAAATATTCATTGAAGCGTATTCATAAATATGGAGAATTGTTCATATGTATAAACTAATGTCGACTGTAAGAAATAATCGTTTATAGTTTGCCTAACTGAGCACATTAACACGTATAAAACTGCATTCATTAGAACTCGTATATCTTAAGTTAGCATGAGCCAAGCAAAGCTGTGTAGCTCTCATATTAAAAGCGTATTTTTCTGTTTCTCCAGTGTGCTGACTTGCAAACGACCATGACCCAGCTATTGTTCTTTCTGTATTTGTTAGTAACATGAAGGAATTTTCTCATCTGCATGCTAGCAGCTTTTAGTATAAAATGATGTGCTTCGAAACATTATTGGACACTTCCAAGGACGATGGAGCGAGGGAAAGAGAACTTTTAACCTGAGACGTGTGCCAAGGAGATGAAGTAACCCCGGATATGCCACCTACGAAATACGTCAATTATGATGACCAATTAGAACATAATAAAGTATCAAGAAATGACAAATGCATTACTTAATGTATAATTTGATAGGTTAACAATGGTGGGGTGTATTGACTGACCAATAGAATTTTGGGGGAACGAATCACGAGAAAGAGATAAAAACCCATGACACAGGGAACAGACAGCTCATTAGGTAGGGAATGATATTGATTGCATCTCGAAACTCTGTCACTCTATTTGGTGACCTGAGACTTAGAGAAAACCATCTTTGCCCATTAGACTGCCCCTACACTTTTCTCCTTATGAGAAGAGTGTCTTTGTCTTTTAAACTTAGATAGACTGACGGCGATCTAGCTGATGTCCTGAAGACGAAGACTAATCCTGAATGCTGACCTAATCAGAGGAGGGTAATTATATGTTGCTAATGAAAAATTATTTATTTGCCTTTCTTTCTAGGTACCAACTGCTGTATGTTTTTGATTAGAGACCTTAGTTAGATGTTTCCAAATTGGTGTTCAAAATTGTTTTGCATGACGCCTAACATGCTAATGCTAATTAGAGGTTAGATGAGGTATTCAATTTAACTGACAAACTGACGTGACTGACATGATGCTATGCTGAACTTGTATCTTAGAACATTCAATGTATTGTGATCTGGTTATACTCATCTGATTATCTATGCTTCTTATTTCTGCACTATCGAAAGCTTACTGTGGCTGTCATCTTGTAATTGTGCTTATATGCTTCTTGACTTTGAGATTGATGCCTTTGCTACTAGATTGTAATCAATAGGGAATAAAACTCATAACACTTCATTAAGGTGTGGTTATTCATGACTGAAAGGTCATGGTTGCGCCGAATGTTTATTAATGCCTAAAACAAGATATATCTTGGTGTTAAATATTGACAATGTTATTGACATATTGATTGGTGTTTTGATCAGTTATCTCGTCCTACGGTGTCTCAACACTGGGTCCAAAGATTCATTGGCCTAAAACGAGTCCTGATGTGTATAGATTAACATAGACGGACGCGTTAACAACTGCTCCAGGACCTTAGCATCCAACTTAACATCAAAACAGAAGCCCTCAGAAATAGCAACAGAAGTAAGGGGATTAGATAATTTCTATAGATTTGTAAAATTATGTAAGTATCCATGAATCACAAATAAGTATGAAGCAAGTGCTAGAAAAAAACAAAAAAAACTAAAGAAATTCCCGAAAAGATTTTCGAACTGAGAAGTGTAGGGGGAACGAAAGTTATAGAAATGACCTGTGTGGTGTTATTTAATCATGATGTGGTAGCTCTGTAAATGTTTATACTGCCTGATTATGAAGTTATAAAACACTAATTATGTTAGCTACTGCTCTGCTGGTGGTACAGTTGAAATGCCACTACTGTTCGAGGAATGGGGCTGCGTCCGTGCGGGACTGGGGTGTGCAGTTGTGGGTGCCAGGTGTGGTAGCTGGGAAATGGCTTTGGAGTACTGTGACCCACCCCCCATTTCCAACCTGTGCTCCCCAACAAATCTCCTCTGAGAGCTATTAACATCCACTCGGCCACCTACCCGCCCGCTCACACATCCGCTTGTGGGCTGGGCTGCCTGCACTCCCCGCTTGAACACCAATGCACACACAAAGGCATGTGTGATCTCACCTGCTGCAGAAGGTGTCAGAGGTCAGTGCGGTGCTTCCATCCACTGAGCGAACCACCAGGAGCAATCTGGACAGCATTGTGCAGGAGCTCAGACGGCAGTCCAGCGCACAAGCTTGCCAGGTGAGCGTGGCGGCTGTACCTGGCTGCTGCAGATAGGAGCTCACGGGGCCCTCACAGAGACGGCTGAACAAGGACAGGGTGCGACTGGTGGTGGCCTTGGCATAGCTTTCACTTGGACCCCCCCCCACCCCGCTCCCTTCCTGCCCCACCGCATCACCCTGCACTAAAGTAACTATCAAGTTGCACGCAGGGAAAAGCCTGTAAATTGCTTTTCTGGAGTGGGGGGGGCAGAGCTGGTACTTGGGACTGCCTAGCGATGACTGGCATCCGCCGGCAACCACAGGGAACTGCATGGGCTCTAACAGCCGTTGGTGTCTTGAGACGTCCTGGCCCTGGGGCAGTACCAAAAAGAAGGGACAAAAACCAGCATTCCTCCGGTAAACCAGTACACAGAAGTACATAGGAGCACAAAGCTTAAAGGAGCCGAGGGGAGCAGAGGGGCGGACGGGGGCATAGGAATTTTAGCACTGCTCTAGCTTTACTATGTGTCAAATCCTCTAAGGAATTGGACCAGGAAAACTAACTAGGAACTGCGCAGGACAGCTCAAGAGCAGACAAGGCTCACTGCACATTGGAACGCCGGGATGGGGAGGGATTGTAACCCCATCAAAGTACACCTCCCTAAAGCACCTGCAAGCACTTGTAAGCCCATTCGGTTCTTACAACTCCAAAATGAGGTCAGGCAAGTTCAGGCGGTCCATCCTCAACAGAACAGCCAGGAAAGAAATGTGCACTGTGTACCCTTCACTACAGCAACCCTCTTGACTTTCACAGACTGTCCACACATCAGAAATAAGTCCAATGAGCACTCCGAGGCAAGCTCAGCTACTGAGGCCTATAGCCCCTCCATCTCAACTGCAGCAACCATAATTTTCAGCCAAACATCTGCCCGAATTTCATTTTTTTAAAAGATACAGGAGCTGTACATTATTCTAGCAATGAGGGGCGTAATGGGCTGCTGACTCCGCCACACCTGGAAGTTATCACCTACCCTCTTGGGGGGAATTCTTCTCAGCCAGGTATCCCAAGCCTAGCTGGACCCCTAATGCATGGTAGAGAAGGAGCGGAAAGCATCAATCTTCACTTTTCTAACTACACAGGCCAGATAATTCCTGGCACAAGGGCTGAAGAAAGCACAGACCTGTCTTGCCCTCTGAACCCAAGTCATGCAAGCTCTCCAAGGGTCATTCCTAATGGCACAATTGCCCTGCTGTCCTCACCACCAGCGTTAAGTCATAAATCTAACTTTTCCAATAATCTCACAGGGGTGAAGTAAGGGAAACGGGAAACACTCGGAAGGACTCCGAAGCCACAAAGTCGTGAAAAACAAAAGCGAAACAACGCTTTAGTTTTCCACAAATTCCTGGTTTTCGTACCTTAACCAAGCATGTCTGAACCACGTACATGCGTGGTTAAGGTACAGAAGAAGGGAGTCGGAGTCGACGTGGTGAAGGAGGAGGTAAGTTGGGCTGGGACTGGGGCTGTTTTTTTGGGGGGGTGGGGTGGAGGGCTCGGGTGATTGGGGTTTTGGGGGGAGGAGGGGTCAGGGTTTAGGTTTAAGGGGTGGGTTGGGGGTTGGGGTGTTTAGGTTTTAGGGGCGGGGTGGGGGTGGGGACTCATGGTATTTTTAGTTTTTGGGGTGTGGGGGCTGGGGGTGATTATGGTTTGGGGAGGGGGGTCAGGGTTTAGGTTTAAGGGGTGGGTTGGGGGTTGGGGTGGTTTAGGTTTTAGGGGAAGGGGTTGGGTTGTGGCAATTTTGGGGGTGGGGGTTGGGGTAGTTGTGGGGATGGGGGTCACGGTAATTTTTGGGGGTGGGGGGCTAGGGGGGAAGCATGCTGGAACCGTGCATGCTGATCACTAATGCCTTTACCAGGAATGCGTTTACAACGAAAAATCATTGTAAACGCATTCCTGGTAAAGGAATTAGTGATAAGAACGAGGTCGTTGTTCCGACCTCGTTGAGCCATGGGTGCTTGAAGCACTCGTGGTTTCTACATATAACCCTAGCTGAGGGAGTAAAATAAGACCACCCTGTGGGCCATATCAGCCCATCAGAATATGGAAGGCTATGCTAAGGACAACATCAGCTCCAACTGATGGGGTAGCACAAGTAATGGAAGTATCCAACTCGGGAGAAATTGAGTTGTCCAACACCACATCACTGATAATGGCCACTGATCACATGTGTCCTGCCTTGCTGAGGACAGGCAAGAGAAGTTGGCTGCCACCTCCACTCCAGCCAGCAAAACATGAAGGAGGCACAGGCAGCACATAATGACATCTCTAACCTTACCACCCAAGAATGGGAGATGTTAGCATTTTACTTCCAGGGAACTTCCCCACAAGTAGTGTACAATGTATTAAAACTAAACCAGGCATAGAGGTGCTGTCGTACTCAGACAGTGTCTGGTCATCTCTATTAAACACCATATAAGTGGATGCTCTACAGTACCAGTCTAATAAAATGGATATACAAATGTCACTACTTTACACACTTGTAGTCTTTGACACTGGTATCTGTGGAAAACTGAGTGATAAAAAAAAATCTTAGCAAAAATGCGCAGTCTGATTTGCAATTGCCACAAGCAAACTGTATCACTTCCCCGGTCTTTGATAAACTATCTTCCTTCCCAATTTTTTTAAGCAAGTTATTTACAGATCTAAAGTAAACCATCTAACCCTCACTAGGAATTCAATCACCACCCTCCGATCCAACTAACCAAAAAATCAATATGTCCAGTGCTTCAAGTGAGAGGGGTCCAGACCAAAGAATTACAGTTGCCAACACATAAAATGCCTGAAACACCATAGGGGCCCAACACTCTCCCTCAAACAAGCAGCAGAATGCATCGGTCAAAACCCAACCCAACCCTCTAATCAGCTCAAATGTTCCAGGGCAGTGGAACAAGGGTCATGCCTGATGAAAGCAAAGGAGAAAGGCCAAAATAAAAAAACATGACATTAACAAAGAGCTTGCAGAATATACCATCTTCAGTACAGTGGCAAGGACCCGTAAGCCGGAACCTGAATCAATATACAGATCACACAGCACACCAACTGAGGTTAAGCTGCGCAGAATGGGGACTGAAGATCGAAGCCCTGAATGACTTTTCTCATGATCAAAGACACAGAGAAACTGAGGAGATGCATGTAGGAACCCCTAAAAGCATGAACCGGGCTTCCTTGAGGTCAGCAGACAAGAGCATCTTATTAACAAGAGCAGACACACAACAGCCAGGTACCAGCCAATATATCATGGCAAGGATCGAACCTGCAACCAAGGGTCCTCCCAGTGGCCTATCAACAGTAGAACTTGTTAAGAACACCCCCTATCTAGTGAGTGCAAATACAAGGCAAGCAGGGTATAACATAGATCAGGAAGCAATTCAGACGGTTGAATCACAGACCAAGGAACCAACCCAAGATCATTCTGCCTTGAGGACCTGCAGGCCCAACTCATAGGGCGCTCCTCAGCCCAGCGTGCAAGAGACTATTACAAACCAACATGAACTCTATAAAAGACTTAGGCCCTCATTATGACTTTGGTGGTGAATTCCGAGTACCGCTGTGATAATGGGCACCAACAAACAGCCACGGAGGCAAACATCCATTCGGCAGATTATGACATTCATACACAAAACCGACAGAAACCAGCCACAGCCACAAATCCTCCAAACCCAACCAATGCGATAAACTGTCAGAAATAGCACCCATCCCATTACGTCACCAAAACAATGCCCTCCAAATAATGACCCATGAATCACCACAGCGGACATTCAACAGTGGTAAACTATTGGCGGCGCACACCGCCGCAGCTGAAATGGCTGCCCAAAAACAAAGCAAGACAACATTGGGCAGAACATAAAACCCACACCTGACACAAAAACACCCACCCCACACACCCACCAACAGCGCCATAAAACACACACCCACATCACCCACAAACCTTTGCAAACATGAGAAACCACTACACCTTGCCACGTGAATTACAGAGACAACTGCACACACACACACACCACAACTACCCATTCATCCGTCACGCACCACACACTACACACCCCACCACATTACTCAACACCTTGTGCACACACCACGCAACACCCATGTCCCAACAAAGGCACCCCCATTTCACTGATGGGGAGTTGTGGGTGATAGTGGAGGAAATAGTCAGGATTGAGCCACAGCTGTTTGGAGCACAGGTACAGCAGATCTCCATTGCCAGGAAGATGGAGCTATGGTAGAGGATCGTGGACAGGGGGAACGCTTTGGAACAACATACACGCACAAGGGATGACATTTGGAAGAGGTGTAATGACCTACGGGGGAAGGTGCGTTCCATTGCAGCAAGGCACCAGCTCGCCATAAGGAGGACTAGCGGTGGACCCCCACCTCCACCCTCACAGCTGACAACATGGGAGGATCAAGTCTTGGCAATAATGCATCCTGAGGGCTTCACTGGAGTAGCCAGAGGACTGGACACTGGTGAGTCAACATTACCAACCTACCACCACCCCATACCTGCATGTCATCTCACCCCCTCACCCTGACTCCCTTCACCTCACTCCATCCCACACAATGCACAACCCCAATTATCACACCTAAATGTCTATCCCTGCATGCCATACGCACTGCAAGCACATCCCTCCCAGTTCAGCACCCAGCAATGCATGGACAACATGGAGAACTACCAATCCCACAGCCCATCACCATACACTACCAATGGTATGGGAGGACAACACCAATATCATAGGGAAAGGTAGAAATGGGCAATATGTGACAGACAATTACCCTAACTAATCACTCACATCCTGACAGGTGCCCAACCAATGTCCGCAGTGAGGAGGTGCCACGGCAACCCAGTCCCGCCCCAGAAGATCCCCTCAGTGATGACAGGAGGTCTTGATCTGGATGAACTCCCTGAACCATCTGGGACCACAGGTCAGTCGGCTAACACATCTCACAGCCAGTCCACCACAGGGTCCCCCTTCATACTCAAATACCACAGTAGCAAACCAATGCCACCAAACCTCTGTCTCCAGGACACGTCAATCAGTAGTGTGTTCTCCTGTTCAGAGACCCAAGTCAACACCACACAGGCAAGACAATGACGGTCCTGGTATCGGTGGGAGTGGGCACACTGGTCAGGGGACACAGGTACAGGGGGAAAGGGACAGTCGGAGGACATCTGTGCACCAGGGGGAGGACAGGCTCAGGGAACCGACTGCCCAGGAGGCACTCACAAATGTCTTGGGGGCATACCAACAATCCCAGGACAGAATGGGTCAGGTGTTAAACATCATGCAGGAGAACCAGTGGCTGCAGGGGGAACTCCACCAGGAAGTCATGCAATAATTTCAGGCCTTGAATACCACCATGGCCTCCATTGCAGGGGTGCTGAGTGACATGGCGAACATCATGCAGGAGTACATAGCACACCAGCAGGCCCCTACCACTAGCCAGTGTACTGACCAGTCCTCTACATCTGCTGAAGCTAGGAGGCCCTGCCACCTGATCCACAGGCCACCAGCACCCCTCCCCCTACAGAAGGTGAACCACCCAGTAAGCATTCCCTCCAACCCAGACAGACAACAGAGACAGTTGCCAAGACCACCTCCAGGAAATGAGCCCCTCACAAATGTCCCCCTTGAGTTCCACTGAGTGACCTTGTTCACTTTGGACTGCCATTGCTTTTCTTCCTATGGCCCCTTGGACACTGGGCCTGTGCTACAAACAGACTGGCCCACTACACTAGACTGTTCCCAAACATAACCCACTCAATTGCACTTCCCATTGTTTTTATTATTATTCAAACAAACACCCTTGAACACAACTTGAGTCATAGTGCTTTATCAGATAGAAATGTGCAATGTATTGAACTGTACTGAACTGCATTATCCTGTGCAAATGTCCTTTAAATTGTTAATCCATCCAACAAATGTGTCTCAGCAGTCTGTAGTCATGACATCAGTACACTGTTGTACCATTGAGTTTGATATCTATAGAAGAGGTTCAGGACACAGCACTGTTATTATCTTTTGTTGAACGTGAGGTTGTTCCTGACATCATGTCACGTTTATTACAGGATTTAGAGGTAGTTCCTAATATCAGCATATCTAGTGGTTTTAAAAGCAAATCACGTTGGACGCCCAGAACGATGGGCATCAACTCTTTGGATAGATTTTTTGACTTGGTTTGCAAGGACTTTGACAACTATCTATTGAAGAAAAGCAAATTCTTATGTTTTTCTAAAAATTTAAATTCTGATGAATTGGGGGCACTGAAATCACTCCAACAGGAAAAGGAGGTAATTATCAGACAAGCTGATAAGGGTGGCAATGTAGTCATTATGAATAAACAGGACTATGATAACGAGATCTTGTCTCTGTTGAATGACTTGATGTGTTACGAACGTGTGAAGGATAATCCCATTCCAACTCTTACTCACAAGATTAACATCAGGTTACTCGCCTGGCAAAAACAGGGGCTTCTGAACAAGGACGAGAGTCTCTATCTTAAGGTGGACCATCCTAGATATTCTTGCCTCTACACATTACCCAAAGTACACAAAAAACTACCTTTTCCACCTGGCAGACCTATTGTGTCTGGCATACTTGGCCCGATGGAAAGACTCTCCGAGTATGTGGATTGTTTCCTACAACCACTGGTCTGTAATCTTCCATCTTTCATTAAGAACACCACACATATCCTCAGTATTTTGAGTGATATAGATTGGGAAAGTGGTATGTTATTGGTTACTTTGGATGTCACCTCTCTCTATACCTGTATTAACCATGACCTGGGACGTAGGGCTGTTCGATACTTTTTGAATAAGAGATCGGCTAGCTTATGGGAGCACACCGCCATGTTAGTGGAAATGATGGATTTGATTCTTACCAACAACTTCTTTCTGTTCAATGGGAACTTGTTTCGTCAAAAACAAGGTGTAGCGATGGGCTCCAAATTCTCCCCCTCATATGCTAACCTATTTATGGGGTGGTTTGAGGACAAGTGGGTACGGGGCTCTGGATCTACTCAGTGGAAAACATATATCTTGTACTGGGGTCGCTACATAGACAATTGTTTTTTAATTTGGACGGGTGGTACGGATAAATTGATTGAATTTTGTGATTATCTGAATTCTAACATCATGAATGTGAAATTTACATATCAATTTAGCTCGGAGAGTATCGAGTTTTTGGATGTGGAACTTTTTGTTGAGAATAACCGTATACAGAGTAGGCTTTTCCGTAAGGCAACGGCGTGTAACTCAATTTTACACGCCAATAGTGCTCACCCTGAACATCAGATTGTTTCTATTCCATGTGGTGAATTGGTAAGAGCACGACGGAACTGCAGTCTGGACTATGAATTTCTATGTCACATAGATGATATGGGGAAGAGGTTTGCCAAACGGGGCTACTCTAACCGTGTGATCAAGAAAGCACAACAACGGGCTAGACAACTCAAGAGAGTTGACACTTTGAAAATGAAGGACGTTAATGGTGACGATAGAGATTCTAACAAGGTTAGATTTGTTACAGACTTTAACAATGCTTCATTTATTTTGAGGAAATTCATGTTCAAACACTGGGATATATTACTCCAGGATGAATCGCTGAAAGATGTGGTTCCTACAAAAATACCTACGTCCTATCGCAGGGGTAGAACTCTGAGGGACATTCTGAGCCCCAGTTTCACAGTCACCAGGACCATGAAAACATGGCTTTCACCACGGGAGTGGGTTTGTTTAAATGTGGTCATTGTGGTATTTGCCGCTGGGCCTGCCATCATACTCATGAGTTTTCTACATTCAATCAACGAACTTACAAGATTACTTCAATGATTGATTGTAGTACTTCTTTTGTTATCTATATGATACGTTGCCGATGTCTTCATATATATGTAGGTAGTACTATTCGTCCATTGAAGGTCAGAATTGGTGAACATATCAGAGCTCTTAAAAACTGTGATGTAAGATAGCCTGTTGTGGCACACATTATGACTTGCGATTCACAGGTTGCTCACAAAAGCTTTGATTTCTTTGGATTTGAGCAGGTTCCCGTAAATCCGAGAGGAGGTAATAGGGAACTGGTCCTGCGCAGAAAAGAAGCTTTATGGATCATGAAATTGAGAGCAGTGGAATTTGGACTCAAATCTGATAGGGAGCTAGAATATTTCTTGGGGGATTAACAAAGGATCTAAGTACTTATCATAATATGGTTTGACGTTTTGTTTAACTGCATGTTGGGTCTACAATTGTTCCTTCCTTTTTATTTATCTAGGATGGCAATCATGATTTTCTGTTCTGTATTTAATCAATGTCATGTGTATGCTATTGTTGTAAATACACAATGTTTATTTCCTTTTATTTACAACATTTGAGATGATAACCTTAAATCTCTTGTATTGTTACATATGTTTGATATTCCTCTATGTAGGCGCTTTGGTTATGCATATCTAGACCCCATTTGTAATTTAAATATCTTTTATGATTAGTCTTTGTTCTCTTTCACCTTACTCGTTCTAGATCTCGTATTTTCTTTGTACTTCCTTTTGTTTTTCTTTTTCCATTTTTATATGTAAAGTCCTTTTTCTATTTTTACTACTTGCATGAATCTTATTTAACCTCCGTTTAGTAGCTAACGCGTTTCGCACACTCACAGTCGCATTTGGAATACACACCAGTACACCAGTAGAATTTGTCTACGATATTTGGTGAGTCAGGATTGCTTTATGTGCACTGGATATGCCGCTTTTTTGCCTCGCGGTGATTATCATAAGTTTAATGGGTATTTTGCTTAATGTCGTGTTGGGTTAATTCTCTTTCTTTGCAGATTGTTTGGGGATCGAATTCATGCGATATATATATGACGTTTGGAGTTTTTAATACAGATACAGTGGTTTTTGCTTGAGAAATCTCTTGCAGGTATTTGGTGTTTAAATTATTCTCATGTTCCCTTTTTTGACGGGTTTGGTGTTGGGCTTAGTATTCTACAGGGTGTTAGTTGCTATTCTAATATGTGTGGCTACACCCCTTTTTTTCTAGTTGGACTCGGACGTTTACGTGGTGACTCCATTGATTTTGAGGGATTATTGTCGAATTAAGATATTTCTACTTTTTGAGGTAAATGCGTACATGAATTCAAATCTTTCTGATGATTTTCACAGTAGACACCATGCATGACCTGGTGGGTGTGTACTATTTCTCTGCATGCCTCACCAGCTAGTCACTTTGAGACCTTGTTTGGTGTGCTCTATTGTAGGCTTAACTCTTAGGACTACAATATGCCTTGCACATTCTTTACTTTTGTTTAGAACTTTCTCCTGTATTAGTGGTCTCGTGTATTCTATTGGATTCTTTTTGCTATGTACTTTTGGAACTCTCAGTTCTTTATTTTGGGGATTCTCTGGTGTTTTTGTTGCTTTCAGTTAATTTTCTTCTTGAGATTTTCCTCCTTCTGTCTGTCTCTATGCTATAGTGGGTGTTTTCACCCTTTGCATAAAACTCGACATTTTTGTTCTTTGTTCAAATGTTATGTTCATGCTATTTTCAGCCCTGAAGAAGTCTTTTGTGATTATGGTCCCGTGATGAAACACGTGCTGGCTTGATCGCTTTCAAGACCTATGTTGCATCTCAAATCAATTTTGTGAAGCTTCAGTGATCAAATACTGTGGTGATTTCATCTTCAGGAGGACCTTTTTTCCCTTTAATAAACATCGAGTAACTCGATCTGATATACATGGACTGTCTGTACGATCCAATTGTACTTGTGAAATAATTCTATTACATCATTTGTTTGTATATGCACATGCTTTTGTTGTAACTGTTGTTGAGTGCCTCACACATGTCATTTCACTGTTGTAACCACACCAATATCTGCAATAAGGGAAGGCATAGGTGACAGTCAATTGTGATGCATAGGTGGTGACTGAAACAACACTACAGCCACACAGCAGTTTACTAAAACGGAGACATATTTAGATCAACAGTCTTACCTAAATGTCATTGAAAGTATGGCTGAATTATATGTGTCCTGTTGTCCACATCCTCCTCCTCTTCCTCCTCACTGTCCTCAGTGTCCACTGCTGCCACAGGTGAATTGTCACCCTCCTCCTCCTGCAGATAGAGCACATGGCCTCTGAGAGCCAAATTGTGCAGCATGCAGCAGACCACCACAATCTTGCAGACTTTCTCAGGGGAATAGCATAGGGATTCACCAGTCAAATGGAGGTACCTGAACCTGGCTTTCGGGAGACCAAAAGTGTGTTCCACAATCCTCCTGGTTTGCCCATGAGCATCATTGTACTGATTTTCAGCCCCTGTTCTCAGATTCCTAACAGGGGTCAAGAGCCAGGAGAGGTTTGGGTAGCTGGAGTCACCTGGAAGAAGTGAGGGACACACATTAGCCTTGCACAATGGCATGGGGTATGACTCCAGTAGGCATACACTGACATACATTAGATGGGGACTCAAGCTCACTTATAAGCCACACTCTGTGCCTCTGTAGTCCCATCACCTGCGGGATGCTGCTATTCCTCAAGACATAGGCATCATGCACTGATCCAGGATACTTGGCAGTGATGTGGGAGATGTACTGGTCAGCAAGGCACACCATCTGGACATTGAGAGAGTAGAAACTCGTCCTACTCCTGTACACCTGCTTATTTGCTCTGGGAGGGACTAAGGCACTATGGGTCCCATCAATGGCCCCAATAACATGTGGTATGTGTCCCATTGCGTACAATCCAGCCTTTACAGTGGGCAAATCTTCACTCTGGGGGAATGAGATGTAGCTGCACATGTGTTTGAGCATGGCAGCCAAAACCTTTCCAAGCACAATTGAGAACATTGGCTGTGACATTCCTGCAGCCAAGCCCACAGTCACCTGGCAAGAACCAGTTGCCAGGAAATGGAGCACTGACAGTAACTGCACGAGGGGGAATTAATGTGGTGCAATGGATAGCAGGTAGCGAATCAGGCTCCAATTGTGCACACAGCTCTGTGATTGTGCGCCTGTCCAGACGATAGATGGGTATGATGTGCCAGTCCTCCAGTGTAGCCAAGTCCACAAGGAGTCTGTACATGGATGCTTGCCTCCTCCTTCAATTCCTCTGCAGTGGTTGGTATTTAACTGAGACAAAAGTGAAATGGGTGTGACTACAGGACCTATGGACACACAACATCATGGTACACAGAGCATGTATATATATATAGGACACTAGAATTGTCTAGGTCTGTACAGTTGACACCAATGACGTACATAAAAATTCCAAACATGAGTACTTGCAGTAAGAAATGGCAACCGCCTGTTCTGTATGGAGGGACAGGCTCTGTGGCGTACAGGAACCAATGATGATCAATGCCGGCGGTGACAGTGTTCACTGCCGCGGACGTGACCGCCATTTTCTTTCTACCACTTCACTTGATTTCTGACTTTCCACTGAACGAAAACTCCACTACGTGTGCTGCTGTGACCTGCGCCTGGAGCCTGCCATGCCCGTGCTACAGGGGAAAGGGCCCTAGCCTTCATGTCGGATGAGGTGGAGAGGCTCATGGATAGGGTCCTACCCCTGTATGGGCAGTGGTATGGGCCTCGAGGCCAACAGGTGAGTATATCATGGTTACGTTGCATGCAAGATGGCTGCTTGTAGATGTATGTGTGGGCTAGCAGTTTGTAATTTGGGGGTATGGCTGCAAGCTATGTGAATGCAGAGGTAAAAGTCTTGTGTGTGCTTGATTAGGGGCAAATGCAGTATGTGAGCCACTTGTTTGACAGGCTGGATTGTCTGGTTCATGGTGTCCCTCTGTCTGTGTTTCCTCTGCAGGTCAGCACCCATCAGAAGAAGAGGTTGCGGTGTGCCATCGCTAAGGACGTGCGGACCCTGATGGTCCATAGCCAGTGGAGCACCCACTGCAGGAAACGGTGGGAGGACCCGAGGTGCTGGGCCCGGAAGACCACGAAGGCCCAGCTGGGGACGGCCTCCCAACACAGGAGGGGTGCCTGTCGGAGCCTGACCCTCCCAATGGCCCGCATGCTGGCAGTGGCCAATCCTAAGTGAATGGGCGCTTGAGGGCAGCACAGCAACCACAAGGGGTAAGTAAAGTGTGTTTGGTATTCACTTTTTTGTTGCCTGCCATGGGATTTGGATGCAAAGTTCTAGTCAGTGGATGCCCCAATATGCCAGTTTGGCCATTCCTGCATGGTCCTGCTTAGCTATGTAGGGTGGTATCCATTTTTAGTATTGCTAGGTAGCTAGAATGCCATTTTTGGTGGGTCGATTAGTCTACAAGAATGTATGATGGAACAACTAATGCGAGAACCACACATGCCAGAACAACGACTGCATTGTTACCATGAATGCCTGTACCACGCATATCTTTACAATCATTTTGTAAAGGCATGCCTAGTAAAGGCGTGTGTTGGAACAGCATGCGTGGTTCTAGCATGCCACCCCTCACCCGTCCTAAGGCCGAAAAGTACATCCACGCTAATACTAAAACTAGCCCGCCCCTAAAAACAAAAGTACCCCAACACCCACCACCCACCCTGAGCCCTAAAACCTTCCAGACCCCACACCTGCCCTAAAAACAACTGACCCCCACCTGCCCCTAAAAATCAAAAGTACCCCGATCCCTCACCCCTGCCCGTAAAAACAAAACCAACCCCTACCCCTGCTCCTAAAACTAAACTACCCCTACCACCTTCCCCACCCCTAAAAAACTAAACTATACCAAACCCCCACCCACCCTGAGCCCCAAAACCTTCCTTCACTCCCACCCCTAAAAGCAAAACTACCCGATCCCCCAACCCTGCCCATAAAACAAAACTACCCCGAGCCCCCCACCCGCCCCTAAAAACCAAACTGCCCCGATCGCCCACCCTTAAAAACCAAACTACGCCAACCCCCCACCCCGCCCATTAAAAACAAAACTAGCCTGATACCCTCACACACCCTGAGCCCTAAAACCTTCCCCAATGCCCCACCCACCCTAAAACAACCAACCCCCCACCTCACCCCTAAAAACAAAACTACCCTGACCCACCCACCCCCACCCCAAGCCCTTAATCCACCCCACCCCTAAAAACTACCCCAACCCTGTTCCGACCCTACTTACCTGACCAAACTACCCCGATCCCCACACCTCCTGCCCCTAAAAACCAAACTACCCCGATCTCCGCACCCTGCCCCTCAAAACCAAACTACCTAGGCCCCACCCACCCCCACCCCAAGCCCTTAATCCACCCCACCCGTAAAAACTATCCCTAACCCCACTTACCTGACCCTACCCTATCCCCATCCACTCTGCCTTTTTCTCCACCTTAACCACCCATGTGTGTTTTTCCGCACATGCGTGGTTAAGGCAGAGAAAAAGGCAGTCGTTGTTCCAGCAAGTGCGGTTACGCTTGCAGTGTATACAACTTTGTTGTTCCGGAGTTGTGGTTCAGGACATTTCCTGTCTTACAGAGACGGAAAATTATTCCTCAGAGCAACCCTTCTGCCATTTTCCAAAATGGCGGCTGTATAATGATGTGTTTCAGCCATCATAATGGTAATTTCTTTTAATATTGCTTTAGTTTCAGGTTTTCTGTTGATTCAACCTCGTGAATATGAGCAAAGCAGGTGGTAGCAGAGGATCTTTACTTCCTGACAGAGTGATGTTAACTACAAAATCTGAGGACCCTTCAACATAGAAAAATTTGTCATATGCCAAACTAATCAGAAAGAAAGAAAAGCTAACATCAACTGCAACTGGACAGAAGAGAGTTTGAGATCCTACAGAAATATAGCAAGACGAAGTTCACAAAAGACTGCAACTGTTGCGTGAAGACGATCAAGTATTTTTGTCATTTTAAAATTAAGTGCTACAAGTCATATACAATGAAAAAAGCCTTAAAAGATTGTCAAAAAATAGCAGAATCCAGTGAATCACATCAAGCATCTGAGTCTTCTGAGAAAGCAACGATAACCAAAAACTCAATGCTCATCCACTTAGAATATCGATGGCTACCCCTCGTCCACCTCCAACAACTGATCAGAAAGCAGAGATTCTTCATTGTGGTTCTCTGTGGTTTAACCAGAACAAGGGCCCAAGGGTTTGATGAAAGAACAAAGTACAAAGTATGTGAGTCTCAACTTTGATGAAACTGTATTGATCCATAATAATGACATGAAGATTTTTCTGGTCAGAATGTGCAAATGACAGAATTCATTTTTGTCAGTCTAACAAAAGGAATGAGTCACTTATGGTGTTCCCAGCTGATTTGACTCCTGGAGTTCTTGCTGCCAAAATAGGATTACAGGATGCAGTAAAATCAGCAGAGACCATTTTCAGAAATGTCCTGAAAGATTTAGATTTTGGACTTAATGACACATTTTATGATACTCCAGAGCTCTGCAAATCATGGGAGTTAACAAGAATGCCTGAAATTTTCTTAACTTTTTTACATCATTGTTTAATATCAGTCTTCGACCTGGCACTTTATGCATGGTCCATTCGAGCTCCTGGGAAATGGACCATAGGTGCTCACACCGGGTAATCCCTTTGGAGTGAGTGTGACGATAAGGGGTACCCCCCGTCCGTTACCTTCCAGACCAGAGGCAATCTGCCATGTCTCGCAGGGCCTCCCCCCTTAGAACAAAATGTTCAGGCAGGCCTGTCATTTATTCACTTTATCTTTCAAGCATGCTCCCATGCTCTTTTTCCTAAAGGGATCCCCGACCCTTACGAATGCCCCAGACTTTCCAGCTCTCAGTGTGGGCAGAAACATGTTGGTCCCTCATTTTTAGACTCCGTGAGTCATCATTCTCAACAGAGTCCTTACCACAGTTTTTACTCTTACCCCTAAACACCTATATGAAATCATTTCCAATCGAAACAGGTGATTTGTAAGGTAATTTTATTTACCATTTCCTTATCTGGATTCCTGTAATATCCAGTCAGATTTAATTTCAGCGCTCCCTCTGCAGTTCTTTTAACAACGAGGTTGAGTACACCCAGATAGTATCATCTTACCTGGGTGGGACTAGGTGGTCAAATGATGAAGCATGACACTATAATGTGTGTGAGACCACCTAGTCCATGCAGGGACTCCCTCAAAAGACACAGCCACTCCTTACACCTATTTCTACCTGGAAAATATGCGCCTAACTAGCGCCTCTTGAACAGGGCTGTCAGAGTCACCAGATCCTCGGGGTCTGTGCACGTTCCCAACACGTCCACCACTGAACAGCTCCAAGACTCTGTTAGATAAATCACATAGACTGAGAGAGTCCAAGAGGGGAAGAGGGGATTAGGAAGGGAACAGCTGGGAAGGAGACCTGTAGTAAGAAAAAGGTTAGAACACACAACATGAAAATTATATCTCCTGAAATCAATACTCTACTAAGATTCTAAGCCTAGTCACTCTGAAAACATGAACAATCTAAGAGTTAAGTTTAAAATGACTAAGTTTCAAGATGGCCAGATACCTGTAGGGGAATCAAGATGAATTAAATAAAAACTTTCTTATTCAAGTACTTTCCTTTACATGAGAATCAGAAAAAACATTCTGACTAAATTTTAAACCAGTCATATAAATCCTGTTTTGAGAATGTATACTAGGACCATACAATATTGCATCTAGAAACTTTGGCCTTCTGTGTACTCTTAAAATGTTTCAACACAAATTGCGCATATCGCAGATATATATATATATGTATATATAGTAAACACCATAAAAGGATTGTGCACCATGAATAACACAATATGGATTCAGGAAAAAAATCACATAACTTGTCAACTCGAATATTACATAATAAATATCTTAGAATAGTAGCATACAATAAACAACATGAATTAAACTCGAGGAGAGAATTGTGCATCTTGCCAATTCGAGTGTTACCATGTAAAATACCAAGAAATGGTAGCATGCAATGAATATCAAAGTCAAATCATCATTAATCGAATCGTGCGTCTTGCCGATTCATAAAATACGATGTAAATGTCAAGGAATAACAGCTCACAATAAATAACAAGATCAAAGTACAATGAAACGAATCGCGCTTCTTTTGCCGATTCTTAAGCCACCATGTAAAATGTCAAGAAATGTTAGCGCGCAATGAACAACAAAGTTAAATGCTCATGAAACGAGGTGCACATCTTGCCAATTCATAAAACATCATGTAAATGTCAAGAAATAGTAGCGCGCAATGGACAACAATGTTTAAACACCATAATACGAATCGCGCGTTTTGCTGATTCTTAAGCCACCATGTAAAAGTCAAGAAATGGTAGCGCACAATGAATAACAAAGTCAAACCTTTATGAAATAAATCGCGCGTCTCGCCTATTTGTAAACTACCATATAAATGTCAAGAAATGGTAGTGCGCAAGTAATCTGTTACTCATTTAAGAATTTAAACCAAGAATATGAAAATTCTAAATAACGGTGTCGGGACAGTCCAACCACCGTCTTACCTCCTGGAACAATGATCACCAATGAAGGATTAGGGCAGAAGACTGGAAGATCAAAATAGGCCGCCGGGACAGGAGCTCAGGAAGACGCTGCTGCTCTGCATCCGGACCTCTGATAGAGAGCACTGGGAGTTGGGCTGGCTCCCTTTTATAGAGTCTTGGCCCAGCCCAGAACCACGCCCAGGCATGTTGCAGGGAAAGTCTCTGGAAGGCCCTGGAAAGGGACCACACACTAACACACTCTGAAAACCTGCAGCAATACATTGCAAAGAAACAGTATTTGTAAGCATATTAAAAATACGTTTTCAGGATTGAACTCTGCAATGCAAAAGGTTAAACCACAACATATCAGAACAATGCATAAATTACTTTGTTTTGAGAGTGCTGGGTTTTTGTATTTTTGTCGCCAATAGAGCGCGTATTGCTCTGGTGTTGACAAGGGCCTAATAGTCCAGTTCCTTCCAGTTACACCACACACCGTTAGTGTATTGATGATTCTTTACCCTAATTGGGAGCAAGTGCGGGGTTGAACCACTCCTGACACTCTCTTTTTGTGTTGCAAGAGTTAACAAGAATGCCTGATGTTTTCATAACTTTTTTTACATCATTGTTTAAAATAAGTCTTGGACCTGGCACTTTATGCAGGTCATCCCTATTGTTTTGCCTTCTTCCTCCTATTTCTTCTGACCCATTTTGCTGGCTTTAGGACTCTGGGCGCTTTACCACTGCCAACCAGTGCTAAAGTGCATATGCTTTCTGACTAAATCGTATTGGTGATTGGTTTATCCATGATTGACATATTTGATTTACTAATAAGACCCTAATAAAGTGCACCAGAGGTGCCCAGGGCCTGTAAATAAAATGCTACTAGTGAGCCTGCAGCACTGATTGTGCCTCCCACATAAGTAGTCCTGTAAACATTTCTCAGTCCTGTCACTGCAGTGTCTGTGTGTGCAGTTTCAAACTGCCATGTCAACCTGGCAAGTGCACGCACTTGCCAGCCCCAAACCTTCCCTTTTAGTACCTACATGGCACCCTTAAGGTAGGCCCAAGGTAGACCCATGGGCAGGGTGCAGTGAATTTAAACAGTAGGATATATACTGGTGTGTTTTACATGTCCTGAAAATGAATTACTGCTAAATTCACTTTTCACTATTTCAAGGACTATCTCTCCCATAGGATAACATGGGGATTGCCTTGAATTATATTTTAAGTGAAGTTTCCCACTGGCAGCAGATAGAGATATGGAGTTTGGGATCTCTGAACTCACAATTTAAATATACATCTTTCTGTGAAATTGGTTTTTAGATCGTAAATTTGAAAATGCCACTTTTAGAAAGCATTTTCTTGCTTAACCATTCTGTGCCTTTGCCTGGCTGTCGAATGCATACAATGGGAGCTGAGGTGTGTCCTGCATATCCTGATGTGTCTTCCGGGGCTAATGTGGAGGGAGGAGCTGAGGCATGCACCTGATTTGGACTATGCCTGTCCTTACACAATACAGTCTCCAACCCCCTGGAGTGTGCTTGGGGCACAGACAGGGAGTGGCAGGGTCTTGTGCGCTACAAAGACTTTCCTTTGAAGTTTGTCTTCTTTAAAGGCACAAATGAGTATAAGTATTTGACTGCTGACCCCACAATTTTAGAATACTTCTGGACTGAGAACATTCTGCCAGGGAGAAGAGCTGGATGTTTGAGGGGGACCTGCTACTCTGCCTATTGCTTTGCTGTGTTGGCCTGCTGTTGCTACATTTGCCCTGGGAGTGAAAGACTGGACTTTGCTTTCTACATCCTGGTTGTGAAGTTCCTCCAAGAGCTTGAACTAAGCTTGTCTTCTGTTGAGAAGTCTCAGGGACATCAAATACTTCATCTGATAGTGCCTGGTCTCTTCTGCTGAGAGTCCTGACTTGAGAAGTAGTGCCAAATCCAGTCACTGGGCCCTTAGGTATAGAAGTTGGTAACCTGTGGGGGATATTCCACGCATCGCTCTGTGCAACAGAAAAATCAATGCAGTGCCTGTCCTGCAACTAAAACTTTGATACAGCACCTGCCTCTGAGGTGGAGAATCGAAGCAGCACCTGCTCTCAAAGCTAACACTCCACACAGTGTGTCAGAATTTTTCACACATCGACCATGGGCGTCAAATCTGCAAAATCGTAGCAGGGACCTGAGGCTGTATGTCTGGAAATTGATGCATCGTTGTCCTGCGGGGAGAGAGTTGATGCATTGCCTACCTGGTGGGGAAAGAATCGATGCACGGGCCTCAGTTGTGAGTAAGGAATCAACGTATAGCTTGCTTTTTTGATGCATCACCTCTCATGCAGCTTTATTTGTGATGCATACCAGGTACTTTGAGCTAAAACAATGTATCCATTGATTCCTATGGATTAAGACTCTTTTAATCTTAAAAATTGATATCTTTTCTTGTGTGTGTTGGATTTCTGTTGTTTTGGTCTTGTTTTACTTAGATACATATTGACTATTTTTTAAGCTGGTGTGGAGTCCTTTTGTGGTGTTTTCACTGTGTTACTGTGTGTGTCTATGTACAAATACTTTACGCATTGCCTCTGAGATAAGCCTGATTGCTTGTGCCAAGCTACCAAGGGATCGAGCAAGTGTTACCTTAGGTGTGTGACTCCGGACTAGAGAGTTGGTCCCTACTTGGACAAGGTGTAAACTGAATGCCAAATGGAGACACCATTTCTAACGATCAGGAAAGCAAAACTGTTATAAACTAAAAGTTCTTTATCTCAGAACAGAAGCCAACACCATTGATTTGAAGAAATAAGAAGAATTGGAAGACAATCCCATGAACAGACAGGCTTATGCTGTGCAAATGTACTGTCCATTCCAAATCATGTTTTATGAATTACGTCACGGCATCAAAAAAAACTCTGCTGCACCTGATGAATGCCCACTACTGTATGACAAGTGCAAAGGTAGAGAGCTAATAACTTCAATGATATCAACAAGTTATAATGACATAGTAAGGAGCAGGAACTTGTTTGCAGCTCATGCCATAAGATCTTGTGAATCCAACAGCACACCACTTCCAAGTCCCTTTACCAGAAAAGGATTTACAATTGCCGCTCTTGATAATTTTTATTTTGAAGACAGCTCTTCTTTGTCTGGAACATCCACCACACATGATACTTCCATGGTGCTTTTTCAAGACTGTACCAATCAAGTAGCTGCTGGACAACAATCTGTATCTGCTGAGGGAATAAACAAACAAAGCTACAAACTTATGACTCAACTCAAGGTATGCCCATCATATCTGAGACTATAGAAACATTGTGTTCAAATGCTTTCTGGAACAAGAATGACAAATTAGGTTTTGCATATCTTATCTTAAAAATGAACAAGGCACGGGGTGTACTTCATTCAAAAGACATAATGCAAAGCCAGGCAATGTTCCATACATATCAGAAAACCTGAAAACCAAGGCCCATATTTATACTTTTCAGTGCCACTTTTGCGTAATTTTTTTACTCAAAAGTGGCGCAAACTTCCAAAACGTCATTGTATCTTGTAAGTTTGCGCCACTTTTGCGTCAACAAATGATGGAAATGCAGCGCTAAAAAATTATAAATATGAGCCCAAGTGTGTAAAGTTTGTCAAAGAATGTAAAGAAAAATCAGAACTTTGCAAGTACTGAGGAAATATTTTACACGATAGCACTAGTGAAAAACTTGGTACATGCTGATCAGGAAGGTGATTAAAATCTGCACGTGAAGACTGTGGAGACACTGATTACTGTGTTTCACAAATTTGATTGCATGAACTACCTGAGATATTTGTCCTGGCATTTGAAAAGAGTGAAGAAGCTAAAGTGGAAAAAACATACCTCTACAGAAAATTCATCCAAAGACATTTTGTGGTGAAAGACGGTGACTTCAAATATGAAACTGGAACAGACGATCTAGATATCACAGAAAAGCTCCAAGGGAATTGTTGGTCAGACACATCAAAGTGAATATGTTGCTCAATGGCAGCTGTTTTACCACAAAGTCTTTTCTATTGGCAATGTTTTCAGAGAGATGACAAATTCAAAATTAATGGAGCATCGTGAAACTGTTCCTCACCACGAACTTGGGGGAAAGAGAGAGGAACATTTTAATAAAGATGTTGACAGCCTTCTTCGTTTAATGCAACAGCAAGGAAACCCCTTTGAAATGACTGAGCCTGTGCAACTACACAAATTTGAGACCAAACAATATGTGGATAACAATATAAAGACACATCTACTAGATGTCCAGAAACATGGATCAAAACTATAGGCAGAACTGAATCAGGAGAGATTTGTATTGAAAGAGAATAAGCTGTTGACAAAATCACTAAAGCTAAACTTCCATGATTTATTTACCATAGTTAGATTTTCATCTAACCAGTCACTACAATACAGGTTACAAAGAAAGAACGTTCGAGGGCACATCAAGAGACGGAGGTAGCAAAAGAAAGGGGTGAATTTATGAGGCATGATCTCCCTCCAACGAAAGCATTATTTGATGGAGGTGCTGCAACCAAACCAGTGAAGCACAAACTCATACAATAGCTAAACAAATGTACACCTGAAGAATTTCCATGCAAAAAGGTGTCCTCATTGAATACTGCTGTTGTTGTGGACTATATGTCACAATTGCAAATTGCCAAGTTTTCATCCAGGTCGTTCAGAATGTTCTACAGATATCAAAGTCAGTGTGCACATTGTAAGAACTGCACATTGTCTTTCATAGTTATCTTGAACTATCTATCAAAGAATGTGAGAGAACCATACAAATGTCTACAAGTGGAAAACTTGCCTGCATCAAACATTCGACAGCTGTTCCTATGCAACTTGATACATTCTGCTCCCAAACTGCCCTTGTGACAATCTCTCAAAGCAAAGCACGTGCCACTTTTTCTTATTCTGTCCGCTTTACTCTGCACCTACACAAATGTTTTTCTTGCCAATTTTACATAAATTGCAAACTACATCATATCAGGAGGCATTGATTAATATTCAAAAACTCTCCTCAATACAATTATGCCATCCTGTTTCAAGCTTTATTAAATCAGCTATGGCCATTAGGAAACAATATGAATTGATTGAATACACACATACTAGTATAATCCGGCATCGTATGATTTTACTTTGATACTGGGCTCTTATCTTTGTATTGCACACGTTTGTATTTTATAGGGTTGTCGAGTTGACTGACAATGACAATGTATAGAATTTTATGATACTGTCGATTGAAGATGTTTGTGTGTATCTCTGTTTTTTATATTTGCACTGTATTTTAATTATTTAAATCTTTAGTTTGAAATGCATTGTACTTTTATGGAATTTGCCGAATAAAGATTCTTTGACTGACTGATACATTCTAGTCATCAACATCGAACAAGATTAATTTGAAGATGTTAACTCACCAAAACATTGCTGATGCTTCAGTAAACACTTAGGGGCTCATTACAACCCATTATGACGTCCCCGCTGGGCCGGCGGGGATGTCGGGCGCACCATGGGAGCCGGCGGTGTTGCGGCCGTGTGACGGGTGCAGCTGTACCCGTCGCGCTTTTCATTGTCTGCTGTGCAGACAGTGAAAAGCAGTGTGAGGATGTGCCTGGGGGCCCCTGCACTGCCCATGCCAAGTGCATGGGCAGTGCAGGGGTCCCCAGGGGCTCCGCGACTCCCCTTCCCGCCAGCCTTTCGGACAGGCTCGCGGGAAGGGGACTCGTAATCCCCTGGGCAGCGCTGCAAGCAGCCCTGCCCTGGCGGAATACAATCGCCGGGAAGATCATGGCGGGAAACCGCCGGGCCGGGCTGTGCGACCGCAGCGCTTCTGCCGTGGTCGTAATTGGCAAAATTGTACCCCAAGCCTGTTGGCGGTACAATCGCCGAAACAGCCCTGGCGGTCTTTGACTGCCAGGGTTGTAATGAGGCCCTAAATCTCCTATTATTGCAAGCAAGATGATTGTCAATGAGGAGTTGATGCCTGCAGAGATACATTTGAAAGGTACAGGCCATATTGTTCAAGAACTTAACAGCAAATTGGAGGAAACTGACCTTCATGTTGCGCCACATGTTGAGTGAGCTGTTCCAAATGGCTGCAATTGTGTCATTGTACTGTCAAAAGACGCAGATGTTATTATTGTGCTACTTAGGTTTGTTGCAATGTTCATAAGTCAAGGATTGTCAGTGTTATGGATACGTTATAGAACAGGCAAGAAAAGACACTTAGGCGATCATTACAACTCTGACGGTCGGTGTTAAAGCAGAGCCAACAGGCCGGTGAAAAAAAAAAATGGAATTACGACCGTGGTGGAAACCGCCAACAAAGACAGCCACTTTAACACTCCGACCACCACGGCGGTACAAACAAACAGCGCGGCGGTCACCGCCAACAGACAGGCGGAAGACAATGTACCGCCCACAGTATCACAACCTACCAATCCGCCACCTTTTCCGGGGCGGATTCACCGCGAACAAAAACACGGCGGAAACAGGACTTTGAAGGGAAAACGCTCACCTCTACACACCCCATGAGGAACCAGGACACCATGGAACCAGAGCTCCACATTTTACCAGCTTTTATCTTCTTGCTCCTCTACCAGGAGCATGAACGCCGGCAGCGAAGACCACGGTGAGTACTGCACCTACGACACAGGGGAGGGCGGAGGGAAAAAACAGTGACACACACACGCAACACGCAACACCCCTACCCCCACCCTCACCCACGACAACACACACACTAATACAGCATGATACATTACAGTTACACCCCCAACCCCCCTCCCCCCGGAAGAATGCAAAGACAAAAGGAAATGAGGTGAACGATTGTAATATATTAAAATTCAGTAGTCAAATAATATACATACACTGTTTACAAATAAATACACAAAGATTTTTATTCCAAGGGATTCCACTCTTAAAGTCCGTGGACCACTGGGCCCACACTGCATGGGTGAGGCCCACACAAGATACCCGAACATGACGGAGAGAACACTGCAGGGGCATCAGATAGAAATAAAACAGGCACCTCAGGGGGAAGGGAAAGGGTAGGCACCTCAGCCGGTTGAGTGCACAACGCCAAATCCACGAGGGGGCCCCATGCCCACTGTTCAATCCTGGGGAGTGCAAAGCCACAGTCTCTCAAGTCTCTACAGTGGGTGGTTTGCCCACTGTTCAATCCTGGGGAGTGCAAAGCCACAGTCTCACAAGTCTCTACAGTGGGTGAGTTGCCCACTGCTATATCTTGGGGAGTGCAAAACCACAGTCTCTCAAGTCTCTACAGTGGGTGGGTTGCCCACTGCTATAAACTGGGGAGTGCAAAGCCACAGTCTCTCAAGTCTCTACAGTGGGTGGTTTGCCCACTGTTCAATCCTGGGGAGTGCAAAGCTACAGTCTCTCAAGTGGATAGCAGTCTCCACTGGTTCTGGAGGGGGCTTGGTGCCCAGAGTGCTTCATCCTGCCAAGGACAGAGGTAGTGGATGTCATTCTCCACTGGTTCTGGAGGGGGCTTTGTGCCCAGAGTGCTTCATCCTGCCAAGGACTGAGGTAGTGGATGTCATTCTCCACTGGTTCTGGAGGGGGCTTTGTGCCCAGAGTGCTTCATCCTGCCAAGGACTGAGGTAGTGGATGTATCTCTCCACTGGTTCTAGAGGGGGCTTTGTGCCCAGAGTGCTTCATCCTGCCAAGGACTGAGGTAGTGGATGTAAATCTCCACTGGTTCTGGAGGGGGCTTTGTGCCCAGAGTGCTTCATTCTGTCAAGGACAGGGGTAGTGGATGCCTTCCTCCACTGGTTCTGGAGGGGATTTTGTGCCTAGAGTGCTTCATCCTGCCAATGACAGAGGTAGTGGATGTAAATCTCCACTGGTTCTGGAGGGGGCTTTGTGCCCAGAGTGCTTCATCCTGCTCGTGGGGGCCTCAGTAGCGTCAGTGCTTTTGGCGCTCATGGGCCTGCGGTGCTAGTGGCGGCGGTGTCTTTGGCAGCGGTGCATGTGGCGGCGGTGTCTTTGGCAGCGGTGCTTGTGTCGGCGGTGTCTTTGGCAGTGGTGCATGTGGCGGCGGTGTCTTTGGCAGCGGTGCTTGTGGTGGCAGTGTCCTCGGCAGCTGTGCTTGTGGTGGCGGTGTCTTTGGCAGCGGTGTCTTTGGCAGTAGTGCTTGTGGCGGCGGTGTCCTTGGCAGCGGTGCTTGTGGCGGCGGTGTCCTTGGCAGCGGTGCTTGTGGCGGCGGTGCTTGTGGCGGCGGTGTCTTTGGCAGCACTTCAGCTGCTGGCGGTCCTGTCTGGGCCAGCGGGGCTGCTGGCGGTCACCTCCTGGGCAGCAGGGATGCTGCTGGTGGTCCTGTCTGGGCCAGCAGGGCTGCTGGTGGTCGCCTCCTGGGCGGCGGGGCTGATGCTGGCGGTCCTATCTGGGCCAGCGGGGCTGCTGGTGGTCACCTCCTGGGCAGTGGGGCTGCTGCTGGCCGGCTCCTGGGCAGCAGGGCTGATGGCGGTCTTCTCCGCCGTGCTGATCTTCCCAGACTTGCCAGGTTTCTTGTGCCCCTTCCCCACCTTGGATGGTGTCGCAGCTGACTCTACACTCCCACCTGTACTCCTGGGAGCGGCTTTGGTGGCTGTTGTCTTCCCCCGCTCCCCCCAGGCACTGGGCAACTTTTGATGCTTGACAGGTGGGGGACTGTCTGTGCTGTGGCTCCTGACAACACTGGCTGCTCTGCTGCCTGGTGCACTCTAGAATCCGGTGACTACTGGCACCACTGGCCCCGCCGATGTTGTGGCTGAGGTGCTAAGTTGGGACCTGGAGAGTCGGGCCCTAGGAGACTGACGGGGTGGGGGAGGTGAGGGAAAGAGGTCAAGGGTGGACAGGAAAAGTTTCTTGGGAACACTGGGACGGGTAGCTGGAGGGGGTTTGGGAGTGGAGGAAGAGGTGGTTGTAGGAGGTGTACGTTTGGTGACTTTGGGTGAAGGTGCATGCGCTGGAGGCTGTTGTGAGGTGGATGGCTGTTGGGTGGGTGTGTGCCTGAGTTTGTGTACCTTGGGAGGTGGCATCACAGACACACTGGGAGAGGACACAGGGGATGTGTGAATGGTAGTGGGGGTGGTGACTGCACGTGAGCGGGGTGTGGTGGTGGGTGTGCTGGTGATGGAAGTAGTGGCTGTAGATGTAGTGCATGCAGGTGTGAGTGGAGACGAGACTGGGAGGGAGGAGGGAGACGAGGAGGAGGGGGACACAGTGGAGGCAGTGGATGTTGCTATGTCTGCATGTGTGTGATGCTTGCGTTAGTGCCTGTGGGATTTGTGGTGCTTATGTTTGCATGAGCTTCCTTTGTGTGTTGAGGTGTGTGCATGCTGGTCTGATGGTGTGCTTGGGGTAGGCTGAGGTACAGGGGATTGGGTCTGGGTGGAGGAAGTTGGAGGGGGGAGGCTAGAGACAGGGACAATAGCTGCCATCACTGCTGAGGCCAGAGTCTGAAAAGCTCGCTGAAGGGCTGCCTGACCAGAATGAATGCCTTCCAGGAATGCATTGGTTTGTTGCAACTGCCTCTCTACACCCTGGATGGCATTCAAAATGGTAGACTGCCCAACAGTGAGGGACCTGAGGAGGTCAATGGCCTCCTCACTGAGGGCAGCAGGGGTGACTGGGGCAGGGCCTGAGGTGCCTGGGGCGAAGGAGATGCCCACCCTCCTGGGTGAGCGGGCACGGGGCAAACGCTGAGAACTGCTGGGAGGGTGGTGCTGGAGGGGGGTTGCGTCTGTACCTGTAGATGCGGGGGGCACAGATGGGGCCGCCACCACAAGGGAGCTCCCATCAGAGGACGAGTCCGTATCACTGGTGTCAGCTCCTGTCCCTGCCGTGGAACTCCCCTCGCCCTCCGTCCCACTGTTGAAATCAGACTCCGTAGTATCGCCCTCCAGGGCCATTTGGGATGCAGCTCCTTCCTGCTCCGGTGCCACTTCTCCTCCGCCTGATGATGCTAAAGCACACATGTACAGAGAGACCACAAAAAGGGGGGAGGACAGAAGAAAGACATGTTGAGTGCATGCATTACTGCTACCGTTGGCGGACAAGACAGACACAGATGCACTACACCGCGCTCTTGGGCTCCACTGTTCAATCCCTGGGACATGGCCTTCTAGGCTATGGACAACATCTGCACACATGGATGACACAGGGGCATGACTAGGTGTACTTGGCACTCTACAGAGGTGGGGTGGGATGCCAAAGGGGAAAAAGAGAAGTTCTTACCAACTGCACCGTCACAGTCATTGGCCTGCATCCCTATCCTTGCCATGTGGCACATGCACTCACCATCGTTTCATGCACGCCTCATTCTCCCCCGCCTATCTTTCATCCACACCACTCCACACAGGCATTGCCCATACAGAATGCTCCCAGTGTACTTACCTGTTTGTCTGGAGGACCGTAGAGTAGCGTGTACTGGGGGAGGACCCCATCCACGAGTTTCTCCAACTCCTCCGTGCTGAAGGCACATGTATGGGTATGTGCAGTGGCCATGCATTGGTGATGGGTGTCCATGCTTTGTTGTTGCATGCAGGGCTTGGTGTTGGGATGTGTGGTTTGTGATATTGGGACATTTGTGAGGAGTAGGAGTGATGGGGATGAGGGCGAGGGTGGGGGTATGTGATGGCATGCAGGTAGGGTGGGGGATAAGGTAGTTAAGGTTTGACTTACCAGAGTCCATTCCTCCAGCAACTCCTTCGAGGCGCTCAGGATGCAGAATAGCCAAGACTTGCTCCTCCCATGTTGTTAGTTGTGGCGGAGGAGGTGGGGGTCCGCCGCCAGTCCTCTGAACCGCAAGGTGGTGTCTGGAGACCACGGAATGCACCTTTCCCCGTAGGTCGTTCCATCTCTTCCTGATGTTATCCCTATTTCTTGGGTGCTGTCCCACTGCGTTGATCCTGTCCACTATTCTTCGCCACAGCTCCATCTTCCTAGATATGGAGGTGTGCTGCACCTGTGATCCGAATAGCTGTGGCTCTACCCGGACGATTTCCTCCACCACGACCCAGAGCTCCTCCTCAGAGAAGCTGGGGTGTCTTTGCCGTGGCATGGGGTGGTGTGGGTGATGTGTGGGGTGGTGTGTTTTGTGATATGCGGGTGATATTTACTGGTGTGTTGTGTGAAGTGCGTGGATGTTATGTGGGTGATGGTATTGTGTGCCTGTGGATGCTTGGTTGTAGATTGTAGTGTCTCTCTCTGGCCTTCTGTCGCAATTGTTGTCGTAGGGGTTTGTGGGTGATGTGGGTGTGTGTTTTATATTGTATTGGGTGTGTGGGAGTGGTGTGTGTATGTGTATCAGGTGTGTTTATTTGCAATAGTCCAATGTGGTTGTGTTTTATAAGTGTGTGTGTATTTTGAGCGCGGGTGTGTACCGCCAATGGAATACTGCGGTTGAAAGACTGCCGCGTGGATTCGTGGGTCGTGATAGTGTGGGCGTATTCTTGTTGGCGTGACGGTGGAGGTTTTGTTATCGCCAGTTTATCACTGACCTTTGGTGTGGCGGACTTGTGTGGGTGTCTCAATTTTGGCGGATTCCGAGCTTTGGGTCATAATGACCGTGGCGGAATTCCACAGCCGCGGCGGTGTGTTGGCGGTCTTCTGCACGGCGGTAAGCGGCTTTTACCGCCAATGTTGTAATGACCCCTTTAATCCTGCTCCATATAATGCACAAAAAACGTGACCCAGAGATGCCTAGTGTTCTTATCAATGCACATATTCTTAGGGGTGATGACACTATTAGCAAAATTGGAACAAAGCTTGGCGCTTTAACTGTTGAACCTTGATGTTTCTAAAAGGATTTGCTGAGACAGAAGAATAATGTGACTTTAAAAATGTAGAAAAGTTCCTCGTGCATGTGTGGAAACCGAGTTTTGACTGTCACACATTTGATGATGTTCGGTACAGTGAGTTCAAGAGATTAGTTCAGCTAAGTGGGTCTCCACTGACATCATATTCTTTGTGTGAACACATTAAAAGAACATTCTACTTGATCAGAAGATGTGTATATGTTTACAATCATGCATGTATAGAGAAAAATGCATGTGAATTTGGTTGGGAAGATATTGATGGGGTGCTAAAGCCTACAAAATTTCTAAAGCCTCTACCAACAAAACATTAACAAACATGTACTTGCAAAACCTGTGCTACAAACATATGTCCCTGCCGATTTGCTCTTCTCAAATGTGCAACATTCTGCAAATGTAGCACAAGTGATTGCTGAAACAAATAAATAAAGTGAGCTATGTAAATGTGCCTACAACAGGAGTGATAAACATTTGTTTATATTCAAATCATAAACATTGTTTTGTGTATACATAAAAGGATTAGAAACCATTATTTGTTTCATTTCTATATATGCCTCTTCTTCCTCTAATATAGCTGCCATTTTGAAAAATGGCAGAAGGGTTGCTCTGCAGAGTTATTTTCTGGTCTCATTAAGACTACTTGGCCCCCAAAACCTGTTTTGCCACCAAAATGAAGTATATAGGTTTCTTGGTTACTGAAATATTGCATCATCACTGCAACACATCCACAATTTTTAAAAATGTTGTCCGGAAATATTTGGACCAGATCAGCATTGTCTATCCAAGCTAAATTACTTCTCTAAGGATCCAAAAACACAAATCAGAAATGAAAATCCCTAGACAACAGTTTTTTACAGAGGTATATCGGGGGCGGGGGCCGGGGTGGGAT
This sequence comes from Pleurodeles waltl, assembly GCF_031143425.1. NCBI lineage: Eukaryota > Metazoa > Chordata > Amphibia > Caudata > Salamandridae > Pleurodeles > Pleurodeles waltl. The sequence goes on from NC_090437.1 coordinate 839,342,945, forward strand.
TAAACTTACTATTTACAGATCATGCTAAAGCAACAAGAGACAGACTTCACAGCAGCCCCATCCAAGATGAGCTAGCTTAAGAATGTTATTTATTAATGTGCAATCCTGATTATGACAGCAGAGAAGTATGCAAAATAAGGAAAGCAACATCAGAATGTGAGAGAAAGAACCCTCAGCCACATTGAGCCAAATTAAGGCCACTAGACTAGGCTTTCTGGAAGGTTACTGTTAAAGAGGGAATCCTACCGTTAAAAGCACAATTCTGCACTTCTCAGTTCACAACACTTGTTATATTCCATATGAAACTGAAGGTTGATATACCCTTGAATAGCTTTATTTAAATAGAAAACCTTGACAATGTCCTGTGGTACCTAATCATTGCAGGGTGATTTGACGTTATTTTCTTTTCTTTTGTCAGTATCACACAGTATAAAACATATATTTTTATGGAAGCAACCATTTCTGCTTATGTTCATTGTATTGAAGTGCAGTCGTTTATGCCAATTTGATCTTCAACCCGTCTTTAGGAATTTCGTCCAGTTGGCAAAGTGAAAGTTTGGCTAAGATTATAAGCAACATAACATTGATGCCACAAACTCAAATGTAATAATTTTTCTTGAGATAAATAGACCAGATAACTAATAAAATGCTTATCTCTATGTGTATCAATGCTTCACCAGTGGGTGGCACTATACTGAAATCCCACATGAAATGTAACAACATTTCGGCAGTTTTAAGACTAATAGGTAAACAATTAAAAGCAAGAGGGTGAATGGAGGTGGCAAGGTTCTGGTGAAATAACGTCTGTGCTACAGTTTTATCCAGCAACATAGACTGATAACACTACCCACCAGCTTTCAAAATATGGTTTAAACTTTTATCTCTTTCGCTGTACCTCCCTGGTCTTCTACTTTATATCGGTTTGCACCCACCTGCCTTCATTGATTTTTACAAATCTAGTAGCCAGCTACTTCCCATCCAGCCTGTGATCAAAAACATTTACGTGGCCTACAGAAAGCTCTAGTGTCAAACACAATTTGTTTAATCTATATAAGACTGAATATCAAAATTGAATCTGAAAATCACATCAATATCCATAGTATTATGGATGACAGGCATGAAGAAAAAGGAGCATTTGTGGACCTAGTCATATACTGCACATGAATAGTGTCTGAAATAGCCAAGTCCCACCCATAATCCACATTGTATTACCAGAGCTGCAGCCAATTGATTCCTTGTGCCCGCTCTTTGCCAATGAAGGAGACTGTATTGAGGAAAATGTAATGGTATATACTATCAAATACAGAAGAAATGTTTGTCTGAAAACTTTGGCCTGAGCCTGCCTGCTTCTCTCAGTAAGAGCAGCCTAATTTCCTTGATGTGACTTAAACTTGATAGTGGTGATTGCAAAATATTCATATTTCCCAAGCAGGCTTGGATTTGTTGACAAGACAGTCACTTTGGGATTTTTTCAATGGTTTGAATATCCAAATCAGGCTTTAGCTTTAAATTGCTGAAGTCCAAAGAAATTTTTCAGAACATGAATGATGTTTAAACTTTCATTTCACTTGACACCATGCTTCCCTGCAAAGAAATTATAGCGGTGCTGCATATGCTGTAATTCAATGCACATGATAAAATTGGCTCATTTAAGGGACAATAGTAATTAGAGACTTAACGAAAGGTGTCTAACTTGATAAATGTTCTCTAAGGATGTAGGGAGTTACTTGAAATGTAAACAGGTGTCTCCTCTAGTTTAAGATTCATTCTTAGTTTTGTATCTTACTACAGCGAAACAAGGCCACTTAGTACATGGTGAAACTACTTAGATGGGTCTATTTATGAGCTGGATCATAGAACGCCTAATCATTGACCTTTTTCAGAAGTGCATTATTGGATTTTATTTTGTCTTCATTTAAATCTTATAGGGAGTAGAGCTTGCCTCCTGATAACTTTGTCTGGCTGTGTCATTTTGCATGCATAGCATGTTGTATTGACAATTGCTTTGCTTCAAGATGCCTTTCTGTGCTTACCGTCTGCAGGCCCTTAATTAGCTCAATATGATTTAATTGGCTCTCAGTTCTTCCTGCTAGAACTCACTGCAGTCCTGCAAGAGCTTATTTTGCATGGTTGCTTCATTGTAAATGTGGCCAGCGTGACAGGGCCTGATTTAGAACTCGGCGGATGATTTACTCTGTCACAACAGTGACGGGTATTCCGTCCGCCGGAATTTCATTCCGTGCTATCCTATGGGATTTAGATTTTGGTAGATGGATATCAGTCACCTCAGTGATGGAGTAATCCATCCACGAGTTCTAAATCAGGCCCTTCGTCTTTTAATTTTACATGGTCTACTCATACCTCACTGCAGAGCATGACGGGAAACACAGCCAGATGGAACATACGAGTAGTGAAAGCAGGTGTATAAATTGATAGGCAGACCAATTTTATCATGGAGTTTGTGGCCATGGCTGAGAATCCTTTTAAAATAAATTAGTCTTGAGGATTTTGCAAGAACGAGTTCGGTCAACTTGAACCCTCATTGCCCTACAGGGGAGTAGCTACGATTTTTTTCAGAGCAATGAAATTGACGACTGGGCTGGCTGCTCTTGATGATTTATTTCAAAGTGGATACATTGTTGGCACAGAGCTGCAGCAGAAAATAATACTTCTCTAGGATTGTTTTCAAAAGACAACTCACATAAACAAAGCACAAACTTAGCAGTTTTCAGTGAATGGATTTTACAAAACAAAATGTCACCTAAGCATCCTTCCCAACAAACTAAGGTATGCCATGTGTGGTGAGACGACCTACCATTTCAAACTGTGCATGAAATGTACAGATTGATTCTGCAACTATTGCAGTTGCTTTAACTCGTATACATGCTATCGTGTTTAGAAGGTACCACGCGACCCATCTATCGAAGCACAAAGGGGTTAATCAGAGACTCTCTGGACTGGATTTATGAAAATGACAGACCATGAGTTTAAATGCAGTTGAAAATGAATTATTATTACAAACAACTGATGTACTTGTTCCTTTGGAGTTGATGTTCCAATCCAATTCCAAGGGCTTCAGGCAAGTAACAATGATGAAGGTCAATCATCCTGCTGGTAAGGCTTCTGTTTGTACCTCATTTAGAACCTTGGTACTGTACCACAGAGAAGCCAAATTATTTATTATCGAAGCAAGCAAAGGCCAGGATGAAACTGCAGTTCTGGTCATCTTTGATAACTACGTATTAAAAAGGTTAATTGTAAGGTTCGAGGACAACATTTCTAGCAATTGCAGCGGTTCAGTTCTTTGTTCGAGCAAACAAAGACATGTAATATTAGCACAAACACCCCTGTTAATAGAGAGATGCAGCACATTGCTCCCACTCAGGCGCCACACCTTGTCTTCTACAAACATCACCCAGCAGCACGAGAACCGAACTATGAAGTCCTCATTAACATCCCCTTGGGTCATTATTTGATTCCTATTTTCAATTTAAGTCAATTTTGATTAGAAAATCCAAAAGTGTGGTCTGTTTTATTTTGTACACTTTTTTGTCTGGTTTGTCTTAGGGTTGATGGATGTAAGACCTGTGCTTAAACTTGCAACATATTGCATGAGATGTTGAATATCCACAAGCGTCTTCACAGACTATCCTCCATCCACCCGTCCAAAGAGACAGCTACAAAAACAAATGATTAGCTTGCTGCATACCTTTTTGAGTTACAAAGTGGCACAACATTGCCAAGACTTGTGAAAGCGTTATATATCTGCGAGGTACAGTACTGCACAGTACTGCACAGTACAGTATTTGGCCCCTCGGCCATTTCTCCACTCCTCCTTATGATGTGATGGTCTTTCTCAAAATGAGCTCTGATTATGGTTTGCAGCGAGTATGCTGGCCTATGGGGCTGTCCAAAAATATTGGTTGGGATATTATAAAATGAAGCAGTGTCAGTTTGTGACATTTATTTCAGAGGCTACAGGTATTTAGCTTTATGCGTCCCCGTGTGGGGTGTTTGCTAGGTCATATGCACAGATCTAGGGAGTCTAAACAACTGTGCAGATTTATAGATTTGCCACTGATAGATACCAAGAGGAACATTGCACTGCAGTGGAAGGCAAAAAGAACCTGCGCAATGATAAATGAAAGTAAATGTGCTCAAATGGGTGAGAGCCAAGGTGACAGGTTCAGAGGGCAAACAGATACGAATTGATAAATTCTTTTCACACAATGAATTGGATACACTATTGTTTGATCTTACATCCAAATCAGATAATAGACCACCGTAAATCTTCACAAATATTTGATAAATTAAAATGCTATGACAGTTTCTACACTAAGGGTTCTAGTGGGCAACAAGAGCTCATCCGTGGCCCCTCGTTGAGTCAACCCTCCTGGCTGTACTTCCACCAAAGGACTGGCACAGCCAAATTATAAACCATTTTTAGACTGAAGCAACCCTAAAAGGGGATTATTTTTGGCCTTGACTGTCAGCACTTCGGTCCCTAAAACAGTGTTAATCACTGGGAGCACAATTTAAATCAGTTGCTAAGCTTTTCTTTCGGAAGGCAATGTTACACTGCGTGTCAATTGAAGGTAGACTCTGCTACAGTCTGAGTACGAGTTTCTTTTGGAAAGGTGTCCTCATGCACCTTCTAGTGCTATAAAGTGCGAACTGTTATCCTCTGGCTTCACTGAAGAAGTTTGCACTTTAAGCTAGCAAGGTGCTGGAGCAACCGCAGAGGTCTTCTTTCCGTCATGGGTTCAGAAACCACAAGCACTCTGGTGAGACACCATTCCTTATCCCACCTTCTAGAAGTCAACTGGATCTTTGGACTCAGTGAGGAGTGTGGTAATCAGATTCATTCAACACAAATCAATTAAAAAAATAAAATAAATTCTAGACACCATGACCAATTTAAACACACCATCAAACTCCAAACTGAATACAGTTTCAAAGCTTTATTCCAATCCCAAAATCAATGTAACATATGTGGTGTGCAAAACGATGTAATAAACATAAATTAAAATCATTGGCTGACCAAAACATCTAAAGAGATTAAGTTGACCTAACATCAATACTGTTAAACACTCGAAAAGAATAAAACATATCAGTAAAACTATAATATGCACATTAAATTCAGATTTCAAAGCAGATCGTGGTGACATCTGTAAATCACCAAAATTCAAATAAACAATCAGTTTTCAGGTCTGGGCCATCCTTATCACTAATATGACTTTGGATTTGCATGTGTGAGGACTGGCTAACAAATGCAGACAAAACAAAGAGGAGACAAAAATTATATGGAAAAATCATCTAACTAGCGTAACTTGCTATAAAAATACACTGGTGTAATCATCTAAGCTGAAAAAGAAACAAAAAACACATTTAGGTGGTCGTTACAACCCTGGCGGATGGTGTTAAAGTGGCGGTAAGACCGCCATTAGGCCGGCGGTAAAAAAAATTGGAATTACGACCGTGGCGGAAACCGCCAACAAAGACAGCCACTGTAACACTCCGACCGCCACGGCGGTACTGACAAACAGCTTGGCGGTCACCGCCAACAGACAGGCGGAAGTCAATGTACCGCCCATAGTATCACAACCTACCAATCCGCCACCTTTTCCGGGGCGGATTCACCGCGGACAAAAACACGGCGGAAACAGGACTTCGAAGGGAAAACGCTCACCTCTACACACCCCTCGAGGAATCCGGACGCCATGGAACCAGAGCTGCACATTTTTCCAGCCCTCATTTTCTTGCTCCTCTACCAGGAGCACGAACGCCGGCGGCGAAGACAACAGTGAGTATTGCACCTACGACACAGGGGAGGGGGGAGGGAAAAAACAAGGACAACCACACGCAACACCCCCACCCCCACCCTCACACACTACAACACCCACACAAATACATATTTATACATTATAGTTACACCCCCCAACCCCCCCCCGGAAGAATGCGAAGACAAAAGGAAATGAGTGTAACCATTGTAATATATTAAAATCAAGTACGCAAAAATATAAATATACACCATAAACAAAATATAAACCAATCTTAGTAGTCCAGGTAGTGCTCCAATGAAGTCCGTGGAACACTGGGCCCACACGGTATGGGCAAGGCCCACACAAGATCCCCAACCATGACGGAGAGAACACTGCAGGGGCATCAGAGAGCAAGAAAACAGGCACCTCAGGGGGAGGGAAAGGGGGGGCACCTCAGCCGGTTGAGTGCACGACGCCAAATCCACGAGGGGGCTACATGCCCACTGTTCAATCCTGGGGAGTGCAAAGCCACAGTCTCTCAAGTATCTACAGTGGGTGGTTTGCCCACTGTTCCATCCTGGGGTGTGCAAATCCACAGTCTCTCAAGTCTCTACAGTGGGTGGGTTGCCCACTGTTCCATCCTGGGGAGTGCAAAGCCACAGTCTCTCAAGTGGATGACAGTCTCCACTGGTTCTGGAGGGGGCCTGGTGCCCAGAGTGCTTCATCCTGCTAAGGACAGAGGTAGTGGATGTGATACTCCACTGGTTCGGGAGGGGGTCTGGTGCCCAGAGTGCTTCATCCTGCTAAGGACAGAGGTAGTGGATGACAGTCTCCACTGGTTCTGGAGGGGGCCTGGTGCCCAGAGTGCTTCATCCTGCTCGTGACTGACTCAGTAGCGTCAGTGCACTTGGCGCTCATGGGCCAGTGGTGCTTGGAGCGGCGGTCCCCTGTTCAGCGGTGCTTGGGGCAGTGGTGCCCCATTCAGCGGTGCTTGAGGCAGCGGTGCCCTGTTCAGTGGTGCTTGGAGTGGCGGAGCCCTGTTCAGCGGTGTTTGAGGCGCCGGTCCCCTGTTCAGCGGTGCTTGGGGCGGCGGTGCCCTGTTCATCAGTGCTTGAGGCGGCGGTGCCCTGTTCTGCGGTGCTTGAGGCGGCGGTCCCCTGTTCAGTGGTGCTTGGGGCGGCGGTGCCCTGTTCATCAGTGCTTGGAGCGGCGGTGCCCTGTTCAGCGGTGCTTGAGGTGGCGGGCTCCTTTGCAGCGACTCAGCTGCTGGCGGTCCTCTCTGTCCCAGCGGGGCTTGTGCTGGCGGTCCTCTCTGTCCCAGCGGGGCTTGTGCTGGCAGTCCTCTCTGTCCCAGCGGGGCTTGTGCTGGCGGTCCTCTCTGTCTTAGCGGGGCTTGTGCTAGCAGTCCTCTCTGTCCCTGCGGGGCTTGTGCTGGCGGTCCTCTCTGTCCTAGCGGGGCTCTAGCCCAGCAAGGCTTGTGCTGGCGGTCCTCTCTAGCCCAGCGGGGATGATGGCGGTGGCCTCCTGGGCAGCGGGGATGATGGTGGTGGCCTCCTGGGCAGCGGGGATGATGGCAGTGGCCTCCTGGGCAGCGGGGATGATGGCGGTGGCCTCCTGGGCAGCGGGGCTGATAGCGGTCTCCTCCGCCGTGCTGCTCTTCCCAGACTTGCTGGGTTTCTTGTGGCCCTTCCCCACCTTTGAAGGTGTCGCAGCTGACTCCACACTCCCACCGGGACCCCTGGGAGCGGCTTTGGTGGCTGGAGTCTTCCCACTCTCCAGCCGGGCACTGGCCAACTTGTGATGCTTGACATGTGGGGGACTGTCCGTGTTGTGGCTCCGTGCCACACTGGCTGCCCTGGTGGCCGGTGCACTCCATATTCCGGTGACTACAGGCACCACTGGTCCCGGAGATGTTGTGGCTGAGGTGCTAGGTTGGGACCTGGAGAGTCGGGACCTAGGAGATGGATGGGGTGGGGGAGGTGTGGGAAAAAGGTCAAGGTTGGACAGGAAAAGTTTTTGGGATGGGTAGCTGGAGGGGGTTTGGGAGTGGAGGAAGAGGTTGTGGTTGTAGGAGGTGTTCGTTTGGTGACTTTGGGTGAAGGTGCATGCGCTGGAGGCTGTCATGAGGTGGATGGCTGTTGGGTGGGTGTGTGCCTGCGTTTGTGTATCTTGGGAGGCGGCATCACAGACACACTGGGAGAGGACACAGGGGACGTGTGAATGGTAGTGGGGGTAGTGACTGCACGTGAGCGGGGTGTGGTGGTGTGTGTGCTGGTGATGGCAGTAGTGGCTGTAGATGTAGTGCCTGCAGGTGTGAGTGGAGACGAGACTGGGAGGGAGGAGGGAGACATAGAGGAGGGGGACACAGTGGAGGCAGTGGATTTTGGTGTGTCTGCATGTGTGTGATGCTTGTGTGAGTGCCTGTGGGATGTGTGGTGCTTATGTTTGCCAGAGCTACCCTTGTGTGTTGAGGTGTGTGCAGGCTGGTCTGAAGGTGTGCATGGGATAAGCTGGAGTACAGGGGATTGGGTCTGGGTGGAGGAAGTTGGAGGGGGGAGGCTAGAGACGGGGACAATGGCTGCCATCAGTGCTGAGGCCAGAGTCTGAAAAGCTCACTGAAGGGCCGCCTGACCAGAATGAATGCCCTCCAGGAATGCATTTGTTTGTTGCAACTGCCTTTCCACTCCCTGGATGGCATTCAAAATGGTAGACTGCCCAACAGTGAGGGACCTGAGGAGGTCAATGGCCTCCTTACTGAGGGCAGCAGGGGTGACTGGGGCAAGGCCTGATGTGCCCGTGTCGAAGGTGATGCCCACCCTCCTGGGTGAGCGGGCACGGGGCAAAGGCTGAGGGGCTGCTGGGAGGGCGGTGCTGGTAGGGGGGGTGGCGGCTGTACCTGTAGAAGCGGGGGGCACAGATGTTGCCGCCACCACAAGGGAGCGCCCATCAGAGGATGAGTCCGTGTCGCTGGTGTCAGCTCCTGTCCCTGCCGTGGAGCTCCCCTCGCCCTCCGTTCCACTGGTGAACTCTGAGTCCATAGTTTCGCCTTCCATGGACATGTGGGATGCAGCTCCCTCGTGCTCCGGTGCCACTGCTCCTCCGACTGATGATGCTAATCCACACAAGAACAGGGAGACCACAAAAAGGGGGAGGATGACAGAAGAAAGACATGTTGAGTGCATGCATTACCGCTACCGTTGGCGGACACGACACAGAAGCCCCCTGCACTACACCGCGCTCTTGGGCTCCACTGTTCAATTCCTGGGACAGGGCCTACTAGGGTATGGACGACATCTGCACACATGGATGACACAGGGGCATGACTAGGTGTACTTGGCACTCTACAGAGGTGGGGTGGGGTGCCACATGGCCTGCCTTACGGAGGGACCCTGCCTACTAAACTCGCCCTGGCCTAAGAAAACCCACAGCCCACCTCTCCCACCCGGACACCTCCACTGCACGCTAAATCAGCAGGATGAGAGTGTACTCTCCCCCTTGTGGCTGCTGTGATGCCCTCAAGCGCGAATCCAACTCCGGGTACGCCACCACCAGGATCCTGAACATCAGGGGGGTCATGGTGCGACGGGCACCCCTGCCACATTGGGAGGCCATCCCCAGCTGAGCCTCGGCCGTCTTCTTGCTCCAGCGGCGAATGTCCTCCCATCTTTTCCAGCAGTGGGTGCTCCGTCTGTGGTAGACCCCAGGGTCCGGACGTCCTTGGCGATGGCACGCCAAATATCTTTTTTCTGGTGGGTGTTTACCTACATGATTTGTACAGGGGGAAGATAAACTTATTACCAACTGCACCATCACAGTCATTGGCCCCCATCCCTACCCTTGGCATGTGGCACATGCAATCACCGTCGTTTCATGCACGCAGCACTCTCCCCACTTCCTTCTTACATTCACCCCTCTCCACACAGGCATAGCCCATACAGCATGCTCCCAGTGTACTTACCTGTTTGTCTGGAGGACCGTAGAGTAGCGTGTACTGGGGGAGGATCCCATCCACGAGTTTCTCCAACTCCTCCGATGTGAAGGCAGGGGCCACTGTCCCCAGGCACTCGAGCCATTGTCTCTTCCAGACCGAGGTCACAGCAGCACTTGCAGTGTATGTCCTCTCCTGTTGAAGATCAGGTATCGAGTGATTGAACAGATAGACAATGGCGGTCACGTCTGCGGCGGTGTGTACCGTCACCGCCGGCGTACATCCTCATTGGCTCCTGGGACCCATAGTGTCCAATGTTAACCAATGCAGCATTGCGCAGCGGTCTTCCACCCCCTACTGCAATGGTGTACAACGTCAGCACAGTTACCTCACATCCCATTGTCCCACTTTAGAGGTCAGACAGCCGCCATTTCTGGGGCCCACATGGCTTAATTTGTAACTGCGTCACACATACCTAGGCCTAAACTCAACGCACATACAGGCCACTTTTAGGATTATGATTCGTGTTCTATGTAAGCTGTGGGTACGTACCTCTGAATTGTTTGACTCTGTGCTCGCTGTTGTCCTTCATAGGCACCATCCGCTGGGACATGTGAGGAGATGGCGGCATCCTCCGGTGTACAGACCGCTGGTGGACCCATCGACAATGGAGGAAAGACATGTGATCATCACATACAGGCTTGACCGTGCCACAATCCTGGAACTGTGTGCCCAGCTGGAGCCAGACCTGATGTCAGCTATCCGCCATCCCACAGGAATCCCCCCTCAAGTGCAGGTGCTGTCAGTACTTCATTTCCTTGCAAGTGGGTAATTTCAAACAACAGTGACCATAGCATCAGGGATGTCCCATCCTATGTTTTCCAACGTGTTGTCCAGAGTGTTGTCTGCCCTGCTGAAACACATGCGGAGCTACATCGTTTTCCCTCAGGTAGAGGATTTGCCTACAGTGAAAGGTGATTTCTGTGCCCTGGGACATATCCCCAACATCATAGGTGCCATTGATGGGACACATGTGGCTTTGGTCCCCCCCCCGCAGGAGTGAACAGGTGTACAGAAACCGAAAGAGTTATCATTCCATGAATGTGCAGATGGTATGTTTGGCTGACCAGTACATCTCCCATGTGAATGCCAAGTTCCCTGGCTCAGTGCATGACGCCTACATCCTGCAGAATAGCAGCATCCCTTATGTGATGGGTCAACTCCAGAGGCACCGTGTGTGGCTATTAGGTGAGCACCTGGAAGCAAGTCAGTGGGAATGGTTGTCTGGGTCTGGGGATATCCCTACAGGTTAGTGTGTGTCTAACAGTTGTCCCTCGCCATTTGCAGGTGAATCTGGTTACCCCAACCTGTCATGGCTACTGACCGCAGTGAGGAATCCCAGGACAAGGGCAGAGGAATGCTACAATGAGGCCCATGGGCGAACACAGCGGATAATCGAGCGGACCTTCGGCCTCCTGAAGGCCAGGTTCCGGTGCCTCCATATGACAGGTAGATCCCTATTCTACTCACCAAAGAAGGTGTGCCAGGTCATCGTGGCCTGCTGTATGCTTCACAACTTGGCTTTGCGACGACAGGTGCCTTTTCTGCAGGAGGATGGTCCAGATGGCGGTTTTGTTGCAGCTGTGGAGCCTGTGGACAGTGAAGAAGAGGACATCGTCAACAGGGACTTGGTTATCCTGCAATATTTCCAGTGAGACACAGGTAAGAATACAAACCTGCCTACTACATGTACTTTATCATTACTACCTCTCTACTGTCTGTCGTTTTCACCCAGTGTATGGTCACTGAGATGTGGGTCCCACTGTGTGACATCTGCTTTGATTCCTCATGGACTAGAGCTGTGTGACATAGGTATGTTGACATTACAATTGTAAGAGCTTTTTGCCACAGTAATTGATAATACACTAATTTGAAATCACAGACTGACTCCAGATTGTTTTGTGCTTCAAGGGTGTTTATTTAAGTGCTCAATATTGGAGGGGGTTGCAAAATGGGGAGGGGTGATGGTGGAGGTATGTCCATGGCAAAGTCCAGTCTATTGGTCTCACAGGTGCATTGCCCAAATGGGCATAGGAAGTGGAGCTGGTGCAATTTGAGGATGGACAGGGTGACAAAGTGGGACAGAAAGATGACAGTCAGGGTGGTCTCATTTCTTGGCGGGGGTCTTGGCATCGTTCTCTGTCTTTGTCCTGGATCTCAGGGACCGTTTGCCGGGTGGTTCTCCATCTGCAGGGGGTGGGGTGCTGGTGTGGTGGTCCTGTGGCGGTGCCTCCTGTCCACTAGCGCCGGCGGAGGTGGTGGGCAGTTCATCGTCGAGGCTAGTGTCAGGGGCCCCTTGTTGTTCCACAGTGTCCCTTCTGGTGTTGAGTACTTCCTTCAGTACCCGTACGATGGTGCCCAGGGTGGAATTGATGGCTCTGAGTTCCTCCCTGAAGCCCAGATACTGTTCCTCCTGCAGCCGCTGGGTCTTCTGAAACTTGGCCAGTACCGTTGCCATCGTCTCCTGGGAGTGGTGGTAGGCTCCCATGATGTTGGAGAGGGCCTTGTGGAGAGTGGGTTCCCTTGGCCTGTCCTCCCCCTGTCGCACAGCAGCCCTCCCAGTTCCCCTGTGTTCCTGTGCCTCTGTCCCCTCAATGGTGTGCCCACTGCCACTGCCCCAGGTCCCTGTTCTTGTTGGGGTGGTGGGTCAGCCTGGGTTCCCTGTAGTGGTGGACACACTGCTGATTGACGTGTCCTGGGGACAGAGGTATGGGCCCGTTGGGTGGGTGCTGTGCTGGTGTTTCCAGAGGGGGGAAGCTCTGTAGTGGCCTGTGACTGTGTGATGGGAACCGACTGTCCCGAGGTCCCCGATGGGCCGGGCTGGTCATCTAGATCCAGTTGGACAGAGCTGCTGTCATCACTGTGGTCCTCTTCTGTTGGTGGTGTGGACATGTCTGGACCCTCCTGTGCGGTGATGTTGGGTAGGGGTCCTGCAGGGGTGTAAAAGCATTATTATTGTCTGTGTGTGCCATGGTGTGCAATGGGTGGTTGACCGTGTACCCCAGTGCTTGCATTCCGGTGTGGGACCTTGTGTGAGGATGGTTTAGGGGGGTGTATGGGTTTGTGCAGTGGGCATGCTTTGGTGTTGGCTGTCCATGCTTTTTTGTTGCATGCAGGGCTTGGTGTAGGGATGTGTGGTTTGTGATATTGTGACATTTGTGAGGAGTTGGGGTGATGGGGGTGAGGGTGGGGGTATGTGATGACATGCAGGTTGGGTGGGGGATGAAATAGCGAGAGATTTGACTTACCAGAGTCCATTCCTTCTGCTACTCCTGCGAGGCCCTCAGGATGCAGAATCGGCAAGAACTGCTCCTCCCATGTTGTTAGTTGTGGGGGAGGAGGTGGGGGTCTGCCGCCAGTCCGCTGAACCGCAAGATGGTGTCTTGAGACCACGGAACGCACCTTCCCCCGTAGGTCGTGCCACCTCTTCCTGATGTCATCCCTATTTCTTGGGTGCTGTCCCACTGCTTTGACCCTGTCCACTATTCTTCGCCATGGATCCATCTTCCTAGCAATGGATGTGTGCTGCACCTGTGATCCGAATAGCTGTGGCTCTACCCGGACGATTTCCTCCACCATGACCCTGTGCTCGTCCTCCGAGAACCTGGTGTGTCTTTGGCGTGCCATGGGGTGGTGTGGGTGATGTGTGGGGTGGTGTGTGTGGTGATAAGTGTACTGATATGTAGTGGTGTGTAGTGTGAGGTGCATGGAAGTTATGTGGGTGATGGTGTTGTGTGCCTGTGGATGCTAGTTTGTTGATGGTGGTGTCTCTCTCTGGCCTTCTCTCGGTGATTCTGGTCGTAGGAGTTTGAGGTGATGTGGGTGTGTGTTTTACATTGTATTGGGTGTGTGGGAGTGGTGTGTGTATGTGTGTCAGGTGTGTGTATTTCGATTTGTCCAATGTGGCTGTGTTTTGTAAATGTGTGTGTATTTTGAGAGCGACGGTGTGTACCGCCAATGGAATACCGCGGTTGAAAGACCGTCACGTGGATTCGTGGGTCTTGATAGTGTGGGCGTATTTCTGTTGGCGTGACGGTGGAGGTTTTGTTTTCACCAGTTTATCACTGACCTTTGGTGTGGCGGACTTGTGTGGGTGTGTGCATTTTGGCGGATTCCGTTCTGTGGGTCATAATAGCTGTGGCGGATTTCCGCAGGCGCTGCGGTGTGTTGGTGGTGTTCTGCACGGCGATAAGCAGCTTTTACCGCCAATGTTGTAATGACCGCCTTAGATTATACCTCTTCTCATGGACAGAAGATAGGAAAGTTTCATCAAGCAGAGCGTTCACAGTTGCGCAGTATCAGTAGACAGCAACATCACGACAGTGCAGAACATAGGCTGCACAGAAGACAAGTCAGCAGTTTAGAAGTATTGGGAATATTAGGACCGAACAGCCTTAATAACGGGACATATAAGACTAAAGGAAATTCATAACATAAACACTAGGGCCAGATATAATGGAAAATGACGGTGCGCGATGCTGTGCCAAATTTAACAGTGGCGTGCACTATCATTTTCAAATGCACATTTTACATTTCATGTTAATTTCTATGTTAGGCTTTTAAATGAAGGTTTGTAAGTTTGTATGTTGCCACATGCTAATTTCTATGCCACTAATGTATTATTAAAATTTGATCTCTATCAATCCTCCTCTGACGGCAATTTATGCTGTCACAAAAGGACATTTTCATTTGCAATGAGACAAATCAAAATCTTGTAGTCTGATGAGGCATAAGTTTAGGTCTGCAGTAATTTTCAATTCTCTTCTTGGCCTTATAATATCTGTTTCTCATATTCTCCATTTCAATCTCTTCCCTCCTCTGTTTATTCTTTACTCTTTGCATTTTCCAGAAATTGTAAGTCTTGTAAAATCCAAGTGCACAAATTATGCACACTGTCACAATCATTCTCACAAATACTTTCCCCAAATCTCCAACCCTGGATCATACCTTTGAGATTCCCTCTTTTACTCTTTCCCAAATATTATTCTGTTTCAGGTCATTCAAATCATTTTTCAGACTCGCCAAATTAGAAAGGTATTTCTTTATCTCTTTACTGGTGTTGGGTGTGTACGTGCAACAATGTTGCATCTTTAAAACTCGACAGACTCGGCCTCCTTTTGCTAAAAGGATGTCTAATGCAAGGCGATTCTGCAAAACCATTTATCTTCCCGCAAGCATTTCCATGTCCATTAGGAGCACTGGACCTGCAAAATCAGTCGACATCCTATCTGCAATGGTTGATAACATCCTTATTTTTATGTCAGTCAAGATCACACCCACTGATAGAATGACAGCTCCAAAAATATCTCCTATAATCTCTGAACTACTTGCTCCTCTTTTAAACCTAATTTAAAGGTCTCTATTCCTGCTGGGATGTCAATGTTGTCTACTTGGTATAGATTCAGAAAAAGCACTCCTAAATAGCATGTGCTATACCAAACCTTCGGTAACTTGTAGTAAGGATTCTTCCCACAAATGTAATACACATCAGATACACCGGGATCTTATTCTTTTAGCATAAAATCCCTACATTCTTAAACAAAAACACATGTCTGAATTCAATCATTCCTCCAAACTTATGGTCAGTTTTCAATTGTGGCCCACATATACATGCTGCTGATGTAAAGCTAAATGTCCCTGTGTATTAGGCGTAATCGTGTGAAACTATGCGCTTATCTATCTTTTCTTTCATTGATTTTCTTCTGTCATCAACTTGATTAATAAACTCTTTTTCTACTTGTGTGAGAAGACATGTTAAATTATTCCAGTGTGCATATGCTGTGGCAAAAGCTAGTGTAGGTTCAAAGAACCCATCTACTATATCTATGTTCTTAGCCTTTGCAATGCTGCTCAAATGCTAATTAATGGGAACAAAAGAGAAAGCTAAATGAAAGTTTGAGTAAAAATAGTGAGTGTATTTTTGATTGTACAAATATGTTAACAATAAGCTGCAACTAATGCCAGAAGTCAGTGGTAAGCTGTGATAGGTGATCCCTTTTTGTAATGACAAAGGAATTTGTGTACACACGTAACATGCACATTCATTGTATCCACATACTCATACAGCAAACTATAATAAACGTTCGAAGACGAATCTTCCTTTGTGCTATCTAAATTAATCATCCCTCATCCTTATGCAACTTTTCCTGCTTAGATGATATTATTCACTGCACTGGGGGAGCATATGCTTGTCATATCTCCTTACATTGAAACACTCATTCTTGTAATCAATAAAATGCATCCAATCATACATATTATAACTAAACCAATGTACACATATTTACCTTTACCGTGTTTACTCTGCCCTGGTTTCATGACTTTTGTAGAATCAGTGAAAAAAAAATCAAAAGCAGAAGGCAAGCAAAGATCAACTCCAAGGCAGCTTTTTAAAAGTGTTTCGGCACTTACTTACAACAGTTCTCGATCTTCAAGAAAGTTCAAGTTTCAATTAAAAAAACGTTCTAAAACAATAGTTCAAAATGTTCATTTTTAATGAAAACATATTGTTACTTGCAGTATGTAATGTTTTTGTTGATCAATTGGCAAGGTTATTTCAAAACTCAGTTCAAATGTGATTTCAAGTTCCAGAATGTTTAATTTAATTCTGACGGTCAGAACAAAAGGCCATAAACCAGTTCTCCTGTTCATTTGCAACAAGATAGATCCATTCAGGTGAAGAGTATTTGTGTTTTGGCACTCTTCTCCTTTTTGTTCTTCTCACAGCACAAATTTAATCTTCACTTTGATTCGACTCTTCAACTGCTTCCAATTATAGTTGGGAGTTTATCAGCAGCCAAGTCAAATGTGGCTGCAGGCCAGTGATCTCCTTTTACAGTTCTAGTTTTGGGTGCAATTAGATTCACAACTTTTGCTGTGTTGACAGGAGTCAGTTGGCTTTGACGTTGCTCTCCTTTATCTGTATTTGGAATGCTTTCATTTTCGAGATCTTGCACAAGTTAGCCACTTGTTCGGTCCTTACAGCTTGATCAATCTGAACCCCTTCACTTTCTGCATTCACTCTTAGGAGATCAGACTCTGGGCCTCATTCTGAGGCCGGCGGGCGGCAGTCGCCGCCCGCCTGGCGGGAAACGCCATATGGCCGCTCCGCGGTCGAAAGACCGCGGAGGCCAATCTGGCTTTCCCGCTCGGCTGGCGGGCGACCGTCAGAAGGCCGCCCGCCAGCCCAGCGGGAAACCCCTTCCCACGAGGAAGCCGGCTCCGAATGGAGCCGGCGGAGTGGGAAGGTGCGACGGGTGCAGTTGCACCTGTCGCGAATTTCAGTGTCTGCTAAGCAGACACTGAAATTCTTAGTGGGGCCCTCTTATGGGGGCCCCTGCAGTGCCCATGCCATTAGCATGCACTGCAGGGGCCCCCAGGGGCCCCACGACACCCCATACCGCCATCCTGTTCCTGGCGGGCGAACCGCCAGGAACAGGATGGCGGTATGGGGTGTCGGAATCCCCATGGCGATTCCTGAGGGCAGCGGAAAACCGGCGGGAGACCGCCGGTTTTCCCTTTCTGACTGCGGCCAAACCGCCGCGGTCAGAATGCCCTTGAGAGCACCGCCAGCCTGTTGGCGGTGCTCTCGTGGTCGTTGACCCTGGCGGTCAATGACCGCCAGGGTCAGAATGACCCCCTCTGTGTTTTCAAGAGGACATGGAACTTTACGTGTGGCTTGCATGAATCCAGTTCAGAAGACCAACACACTTCACAGCTGTTGTTGTCACCAACTTAATATGGTTCTTTCCTCCTTGGTTCTAGGCATGTCTTCCTCAAATGTTTTTTGATTAGCACACACTCAGGAGCCTTGAAGCTGTCACAGCTGTTCAACCATTGCTGCTTGAACCTGATGAGACAAAGAGCGAACCACATCAGCCAGACCTTTGCAATAATCAGCACTAAGGCGGTCATTACAACATTGGTGGTAAAAGCCGCTTACCGCCGTGCAAAAGACCGCCAACACACCGCCGGCCACAGCTATTATGACCCACATTTCGGAATCCGCCAAAAGTCAGACACCCACACAAGTCTGCGACACCAAAGGTCAGTGATAAACCGGCGAAAACAAAACCTCCACCGTCACGCAACAGAAATACGCCCACACTATCACGACACACGAATCCACGCGGCGGTCTTTCAACTGCGGTATTCCATTGGCGGTACACACCGCCGTGCTCAAAATACACACACATCTACAAAACACATCCACATTGGACAATTCCAAATACACACACCTGATACACATACACACACCACTCCCACACACCCAATACAATATAAAACACACACCCACATCACCCACAAACCCCCACAACAAAAAATTCCAAAAGAAGGCCAGAGAGAGACACCACCAGCAAGAACAACAGCATCCACAGGCACACAACACCATCACCCACACAACTTCCACGCACCTCACACAACACACCACTACATATCAGCACACTTATCACCACACACTCCACCCCACACATCACCTACACCACCCCATGGCACGGCAAAGACACCCCAGGTTATCGGAGGAGGAGCTCAGGGTCATGGTGGAGGAAATCGTCCGGATAGAGCCACAGCTATTGGGAGCACAGGTGCAGCACACCTCAATTGCAAGGAAGATGGAGCTATGGCGAAGAATAGTGGACATGGTCAACGCAGTGGTACAGCACCCAAGAAATCGTGAGGACATCAGGAAGAGGTGGAATGACATACGGGGGAAGGTGTGTTCCGTGGTCTCAAGACACCACCTGGTGGTTCAGCAGACTGGTGGTGGACCCCCACCTCCTCCCCCACAACTAACAACATGGGAGGAGCAGGTCTTGGCGATTCTGCATCCTGAGGGCATCGCAGGAGTAGGTGGAGGAATGCACTCTGGTAAGTCAAAGCTTTACTATTACATCCCCCACCCTACCTGTATGCTATCACATGTCCCCACCCTCACCCCCAGCACCCCAACTCCTCACATAAGTCCCAACATCACAAACACCAATCCCAACACCAAGCCCTACATGCAACAACAAAGCATAGACACCCATCACCAAAGCATGCCCACTGCACATACCCATACACCCCCCTAAACCATCATCACACAAGCTCCCACACAGGAATGCTAGCACTGGGATACACGGTCACCCACCCATTGCACACCATTACACACACAGATTTAATAAACATCCTTTTATACCCCTGCAGGACCCCTACCCAACATCACCGGACAGGAGGGTCCACACACGTCCACACCACCAACAGAAGAGGCCCACAGTGATGACAGCACATCTGTCCAACTGGATCTAGATGGCCAGCCCGGACCATCGGGGACCTCTGGACAGTCGGTTCCCCTCACACAGGCACAGGCCACCACAGACCTTCCCCCCTCTGGAAAAACCAGCACAGCACCCACCCAGCGGGCCCGTACATCCGTACCCAGGACACGTCAATCAGCAGTGTGTCCATCACTACAGGGAACCCAGGTTAACCCACCACCCCAACAACAGGGACCTGGGGGCAGTGGTAGTGGGCACACCGTTCAGGGGACGGAGGCCCAAGAACACAGGGGAACTGGGAGGGCTGCTGTGCGACAGGAGGCAGACAGGCCAAGGGAACCCACTCTCTAAGAGGCCCTCTCCTCCATCATGGGAGCCTACCACCACTCCCAGGAGACGATGACAACGGTACTGGCCAAGTTTCAGGAGACCCAGCTAATGCAGGAGGAACAGTATATGGGCTTCAGGGAGGAACTCAGAACCATCAGCTCCACCCTGGGCACCATCGTAGAGGTGCTGAAGGAACTACTCAACACCAGGAGGGACACTGTGGCACTACAAGGGGCCCCTGACACTAGCATGGACGATGAACTGCCCACCACCTCCGCCGGCGCTAGTGGACAGGACGCCCCGCCACAGGACCACCACACCAGAACCCCACCCCCTGCAGAGGGAGAACCACCCTGCAAACGGTCCCTGAGATCCAGGACAAAGACAGAGCACGATGCCAAAACCCCGCCAAGAAATGAGACCACCCTGATTGTCATCCTACTGTCCCTTTTTGTCACCCTGTCCATAATTAAACTGCCCCAGCTCCACTTCCTATGCGCTTATGGGCAATGCACCTGTGAGACTAATAGACTGGACTCTGCCATGGACACTCCTCCACCACCACCCCTCACCATTTCACTACCCCCTCCAATATTGAGCATTTAAATAAACACACCTAAAGCACAAAACGATCTGGAGTCTGTCTGTGATTTCGAAATAGTGTATTAGCATTTACAGTGCTAAAATGTTTTTAAAATAGTAATGTCAACATACCTATGTCACACAGCTCTAGTCCATGAGGAATCTAAGCAGATGTCACACAGTGGGACCCACATCTGTGAAATTGTAAGGGAAAGTGACAACTCAGTGACCATACACTGGGTGAAAACGACAGACAGGAGAGAGGTAGTATTAAAGTACATGTAGTAGGCAGGTTTGTATTCCGACCTGTGTCTCACTGGAAATATTGCAGGATCACTGAGTCCCTGTTGTGCATGTCTTCTTCCTCTGCTTCCTCCTCATCACTGTCCACAGGCTCCACAGCTGCCACAACACCGCCATCTGTACCATCCTCCTGCAGAAAAGGCACCTATCGTCGCAAAGCCAAGTTGTGTAGCATACAGCAGGCCACGATGATCTGGCACACCTTCTTTGGTGAGTAGAATAGGGATCCACCTGTCATGTGGAGGCACCGGAACCTTGCCTTCAGGAGGCCGAAGGTCCGCTCGATCACCCTCCTAGTTCGCCCATGGGCCTCATTGTAGCGTTCCTCTGCCCTTGTCCTGGGATTCCTCACTGGGGTTAGTAGCCATGACAGGTTGAGGTAACCAGAGTCACCTGCAAATGGCGAGGGACAACTGTTAGACACACACTAACCTGTAGGGATAACCCCAGACCCAGACAACCATTCCCAATGACTTGGTTCCAGGTGCTCACCTAATAGCCTCTGGAGTTGACCCATCACATAAGGGATGCTGCTATTCCGCAGGATGTAGGCGTCATGCACTGTGCCAGGGAACATGGCATTCACATGGGAGATGTACTGGTCTGCCAAACATACCATCTGTACATTCATAGAATGATAACTCTTCCGGTTTCTGTACACCTGTTCACTCCTGTGGGGGGGGACCAAAGCCACATGGGTCCCATTAATGGCACCTACGATGTTGGGGATATGTCCCAGGGCATATAAATCACCTTTCACTGTAGGCAAATCCTCCACCTGAGGGAAAACGATGTAGCTCTGCATGTGTTTCAGAAGGGCAGACAACACTCTGGACAATAAGTTGGAAAACATAGGCTGGGACATCCCTGATGCCATGGCCACAGTTGCCACAGTTGTTTGAAATGAGCCACTTGCAAGGAAATGGAGCACTGACAGCACCTGCACTTGAGGGGGGATTCCTGTGGGATGGCGGATTGCTGACATCAGGTCTGGCTCCAACTGGGTACACAGTTCCTGGATTGTGGCACGGTCAAGCCTGTAGGTGATAATCAAATGTCGCTCCTCCATTGTCGACAGGTTCACCAACGGTCGGTACACCGGAGGATGCCGCCATCTCCTCACATGTCCCAGCGGACAGTGCCTATGAAGGACAACAGCGAGCACAGAATCACCCAACTCAGAGGTACGTTCCGACAGTTTACACAGAACACCATCCATACACAAAAGGTGGCCTGTATGTGTGTTGAGTGTAGGCCTAGGTCTGTGTGACGCAGTTGAAAATGAAGCCATGTGGGCCCCTGAAATGGCGGCTGCCTGACCTCTAAAGTGGGACAATGGGTTGTGAGGTCACTGCGCTGGCGTTGTACACCGTCACGGTAGGCGGTCGAAGACCGCGGCGCAATGCTGCATTGGTTAACATCGGACCCTATGGGTCCCAGGAGCCAATGACGATGTACGCCGGCGGTGACGGTACGCACCGCCGCGGACGTGACCGCCATTTTCTATCTGTTCAATCACTCGATTCCCGATCTTCGACAGGAGAGGACCTACACTGCAAGTGCTGCTGTGACCTCGGTCTGCAAGAGACAATGGCTCGTGCGTCTGGGGAAAGGGCCCCTGCCTTCACATCGGAGGAGTTGGACGTGGTACTCCCCCAGTACCAGCTACTCTACAGTCCTCCTGACAAACAGGTAAGTACACAGGGAGCATGTTGTATGGGCTATGCCTGTGTGGAGAGGGCTGGATGTAAGAAGAAAGGGGGCAGAGTGCTGCGTGCATGAAAGACAGTGAATGCATGTGCCACATGGCAAGGGTAGGGATGGCGGCCAATCACTTTGACGGTGCAGTTGGTAATGACTTCTCTTTTTCCCCTGTACATTTCATGTAGGTTAGCGCCCACCAGAACAAAGATATTTGGCGTGCCATCGCCAAGGACGTCCGGACCCTGGGGGTCTACCACAGACGGAGCACCCACTGCCGGAAAAGATGGGAGGACATTCGCCGCTGGAGCAAGAAGACAGCGGAGGCCCAGCTGGGAATGGCCTCCCAACGTGGGAGGGGTGCCCGTCGCCCCATGACCCTTCAGATGTTTAGGATTCTGGCGGTGGCCTACCCGGAGTTGGATGGGCGCTTGAGGGCATCACAGCAGACACAAGGGGGTGAGTACACTCTCATTCTGCTGACTTTGCGCGCAGTGGAGGTGTCTGGGTGGGGGAGAAGGGGTGTGGGTTTCCCTAGGTCAAGCGAGTTCCGTAGGCAAGGCCCCTCCGTAAGGCAGGCCATGTGGCACCCCACCCCACCTCTGTAGAGTGCCAAGTACAGCTATTCATGCCCCTGTGTCATCTATGTGTGCAGATGTCGTCCATAGCCTTGTAGGCCATTTCCCAGGAATTGAACAGTGGAGCCCAAGAGCGCGGCGTAGTGCAGGGGGCTTCTGTGTCTGTCGTGTCCGCCAATGGTAGCGGTAATCCATGCACTCAACATGTCTTTCTTCTGTTCCCCCCGCCATTTTGCGGTCTCCCTGTTCTTGTGTGCATTAGCATCATCAGGCGGAGGAGCAGTGGCACCGGAGCACGAGGGAGCTGCATCCCACATGGCCATGGAGGGTGACAATACGGAGTCTAAATTCACCAGTGGGACGGAGGGCGAGGGGAGCTCCACGGAGGGGACAGGATCTGAGACCAGCGACACAGACTCGTCCTCTGATGGGAGCTCCCTTGTGGTGGCGGCAACATCTATGCCCTCGCATCTACAGGTACAGCCGCCACCCCCCCTACCAGCACCGCCCTCACATCAGCCCCTCAGGCTTTGCCCCGTGCCCGCTCACACAGGAGGGTGGGCATCACCTTCTCCCCAGGCACCTCAGGCCCTGCCCCAGTCACCCCTGCTGCCCACAGTGAGGAGGCTATTGACCATCCAGGGTGTAGAAAGGCAGTTGCAACAAACAAATGCATTCCTGGAGGGCATTAATTCTGGTCAGGCGGCCCTTCACCGAGCTTTTCGGACTATGGCCTCAGCACTAATGGCAGCATTGTCCCCGTCTCTAGCCTCCCCCCTCCAACTTCCTCCACCCCATCCCAATCCCCTGTACCTCTGCCTATCCCAAGCACACCTTCAGACCAGCCTGCACACACCTCAACACACAAGGGAAGCTCAGGCAAACATAAGCACCACACATCCCACAGGCACTCACGCAAGCAACACACACATGCAGACACACCAACATCCACTGCCTCCACTGTGTCCCCCTCCTCGTCGTCTCCCTCCTCCCTCCCAGTCTCGTCTACACTCACACCTGCATGCACTAACTCTACAGCCACTACGTCCCTCACCAGCACACCCACCAGCACACCCACCAGGACACCCAGCTCACGTGCAGTCACCACCCCCACTACCATTCACACGTCCCCTGTGTCCTCTCCCAGTGTGTCTGTGACGCCCCCTCCCAAGATACACAAAAGCAGGCACACACCCACCCAACAGCCATCCACATCACGACAGCCCCCAGCGCATGCACCTTCACCCAAAGTCACCAAACGTACACCTCCTACTACCACCACCTCTTCCTCCACTCCCAAACCCCCTCCAGCTACCCGTCCCAGTGTGTCCAAAAAACTTTTCCTGTCCACCCTTGACCTTTTTCCCCCACCCCCCCACCCCGTCCATCTCATAGGTCCCGAAGTAGAACCTCAGCCACAACATCTCCGGGACCAGTGGTGCCTGTAGTCACTGGTATGTGGAGTGCCCCGGCCACCAGGACAGCCAGTGTGGCACGGAACCACAGCACAGACAGTCCCCCACCTGTGAAGCATCAGAGGTTGGCCAGTGCCCTGCGGGAGAGGGGGAAGACTCCAGCCACCAAAGCCGCTCCTAGGGGTCCCGGTGGGAGTGTGGAGTCAGCTGTGACACCTTCCAAGGTGGGGAAGGGCCACAAGAAACCCGGCAAGTCTGGGAAGAGCAGCACGGCGGAGAAGACCACCATCATCCCCGCTGCCCAGGAGGCCACCGCCAGCCCCAGCCCAGCTGCCCAGGACGCCACCGTCAGCCCCAGCCCAGCTGCCCAGGATGCCACCGCCAGCACAAGCCCCGCTGGGCTATGAAGGACCGCCAGCACAAGCCCCGCTGGGCCATGAAGGACCGGCAGCACAAGCCCCGCTGGGCCATGAAGGACAGCCAGCAAAAGGCCCGCTGGGCCATGAAGGACCGCCAGCACAAGCCCCACTGGGCCATAAAGGACCGCCAGCACAAACCCCGCTGGGCCATGAAGGACCGCCAGCACAAGCCCCACTGGGCCATGACGGACCGCCAGCACAAGCCCCACTGGGCCATGAAGGACCACCAGAACAAGCCCCACTGGGCCATGAAGGACCGCCAGCAAAAGGCCCGCTTGGCCATGAAGGACCGCCAGCACAAGCCCTACTGGGCCATAAAGGACCGCCAGCACAAACCCCGCTGGGCCATGAAGGACCAGCAGCACAAGCCCCACTGGGCCATGAAGGACCGCCAGCACAAGCCCCGCTGGGCCATGAAGGACCGCCAGCAAAAGGCCCGCTGGGCCATGAAGGACCACCAGCACAAGCCCCGCTGGGCCATGAAGGACCGCCAGCAGCTGAGACCCTGAAATGTAGACCGCCATCTGAAGCACCGCTGAACAGGGCACTGCCATCTGAAGCACCGCTGAACAGGGCACCGCCATCTGAAGCACCGCTGAACAGGGCACCGCCATCTCAAGCACCGCTGAACAGGGCACCGCCATCTCAAGCACCGCTGAACAGGGCACCGCCATCGCAAGCACCGCTGCACAGGGAACCGCCATCTGAAGCACCGCTGAACAGGGCACCGCCATCTGAAGCTCCGCTGAACAGGGCACCGCCATCTCAAGCACCGCTGAACAGGGCACCGCCATCTCAAGCACCGCTGCACAGGGCACCGCCATCTCAAGCACCGCTGCACAGGGCACCGCCATCTCAAGCACCGCTAGCCCATGAGCACAAGGGGCACTGAAGCAACTGGGTCCATCACAGGGTGATTGATGCACTCTGGGCACCAGTCCCCCTCCAGAACCAGGGTAGAGATCCATCCACTACCTCTGTCCTTCACAGGATGAAGCACTCTGGGCACCAGTCCCCCTCTAGAACCAGTGGAGAGATCTATCCACTACCTCTGTCCTTCACAGGATGAAGCACTCTGGGCACCAGTCCCCCTCCAGAACCAGTGGAGACTGTCATCCACTACCTCTGCCCTTAACAGGACGAAGCACTCTGGGCACCAGTCCCCCTCCAGAACCAGTGGAGACTGTCATCCACCTGAGAGACTGTGGCTTTGCACTCCCCAGGATTGAACAGTGGGCAAGCCACCCACTGTAGAGTCTTGAGAGACTGTGGCTTTGCACTCCCCAGGATATGGCAGTGGGCAAGCCACCCACTGTAGAGACTTGTGAGACTGTGGCGTTGTACTCCCCAGGATATGGCAGTGGGCAAGCCACCCACTGTAGAGACTTGAGAGACTGTGGCTTTGCACTCCCCAGGATATGGCAATGAGCAAGCCACCCACTGTAGAGACTTGTGAGACTGTGGCTTTGCACTCCCCAGGATATGGCAGTGGGCAAGCCACCCACTGTAGAGACTTGAGAGACTGTGGCTTTGCACTCCCCAGTATTGAACAGTGGGCATGTGGCCCCCTCGTGGATTTGGCGTCGTGCACTCAAGCGACTGGGGTGCCCCTCCTTTCCCTCCCCCTGAGGTGCCTGTTTTCTTGCTGTCTGATGCCCCTGCAGTGTTCTCTCCGTCATGGTCGGGGATCTTGTGTGGGCCTCGCCCATACCGTGTGGTCCCAGTGTTCCAAGGACTTTCTTTGTGCAGTACCTGGACTACTAGGCCAGGTATTTATTTTGTACATTGTGTATATATATATTTCTGCCTACTTGTTTTTAATATATTCTGATGGTTACACTCATTTTCTTTGGTCTTTGCATTCTTCCGGGGGAGTTTGGGGGGTGTAACTGTGATGTATTGATATGCATTAGTGTGTGTGTTGTGGTGGGTGAGGGTGGGGGTGTTGCGTGTGTGTGTCCCTGTTTTTTACCTCCCCCTCCCTGTGTCGTAGGTGCTGTACTCACCGTGGTTTTCGCCGCCGGCGTTCCTGCTCCTGGTAGAGGAGCAGGAAGACTATCGCAGGGAGAATTTGGAGTTCTGGTTCCATGGTGTCCTCGTTCCCCGTGGAGTGTGTAGAGGTGAGCGTTTTCCCTTCGAAATTCCTGTTTCCGCCATGTTTTTATCCACGGTGAATCCGCCCCGGAAAAGGTGGCGGATTGGTAGGTTGTGATACTGTGGGCGGTACATTGTCTCCCGCCTGTGTGAGCGCGGTGACCGCCGCGCTGTTTGTTTGTACCGCCATGGCTGTCTGAGTGTTTAAGTGGCAGTCTTTGTTGGCAGTTTCCGCCACGGTCGTAATTGCAATTTTTTTACCGCCGGCCTGTTGGCGGTTTTACCGCCACTTTAACACCGTCCGCCAGGTTTGTAATGACCACCTAAGTCTTCTCTTATGTTCGCGAGTGCATTTAAAGGTACTGCTGGTAACCTCGTTGCATCCCCCATAAGTATTTCATGTAGTGACTGTCCTGTCTTCCTGTCAGGGGTGCTATGCATGCTCAGCAGGACAAGTGGCAATGCATTAGGCCATTTCAACACTGTAGAAGCACAAACCTTTGCCAATCAAGCTTTCAGTGTTCCATTCATTTGTTCCACAAATCCAGATGCCTCTAGTCTGTAACTGCAGTGCAATTTTTGCTCAATGTTCAGTGCTGCACACAACAATTTTATGATCTTGTTATTAAAATAAGTTCCTCGATCTGATTCCAGAGTAGTCTGGAAGCCAAACCTTGGTATTAGTTCCCTAAGCAGCAGCTTAACTACAGTAAGATAGTCATTCCTACGTGTTGGATAGGCTTCTATCCAGTGGAAAAACACACACTATAACAGCACATATTTCAATCCATTACAAGCAGCAACAAAATCAATCTGAATTCTGCTAAATGGACTTCCCGATCTGCCTATGTGCCTCAAAATAACCACTGTGTATTTTCCTACATTCATTTGTTGACATGTAACACATCTGGAACATACTGGTTCAGCAATTAACCTAAATCTGGGGTTGTACCATGTCTGTTTGAAACTTCAAATCATTGTGTCTCTGCTGAGATGAACTTGACCATAGTAATATCCAGCTATCAATGTCAACAAACAATCTGGCAACCCAAGTTTTCCTTCATTTGAAGTCCAGACATAATCTTCCTCTCTTTAGACACAACCTGCTCTACTCCAACCTCTCAGTTCTTTCTCTGTTGCCTCTTACTACAATCTCCTAATTTGATCCCAAGTATCAGGAAGCTTTTATTTGTCTCACTGGTGTCACTTCCACCCCCCCCCCACTTTACATTGAAGTTGACGCACAATGTCTGGCAATTTGGTGAGCATAGGCATTGCCCAACGAGACATAATCATATGATCTTTGTTGTGTGCAATTTACAACTGAAATTTTGTCAGGTAACTGCAAGGCATTTAATAAACTGTGTATCCTTTCACCATTTTGAATGAGTGATCCTGTAGAGGTCATAAAACCTTGCTGGTGCCATAACTGCCCCAGTCATGGACAACACCAATTTCACATTGTCTGTCTGTGAATATTGTCCCTTTGAGCTGCTCAGATATGCAGCATGCTCTTGTAAGGGCAACCAATTCAGCTAGTTGGGCAGAAATGACTCCTTGAAGCCTTGAAGCTTCAACTACTGCTGAGATAGTGCAAACTGCAGAACCAGCTCTCAGAGTACCTTCACTGTCTCTTTAACAGGAGCCATCAACAAATACAACTTGATCATTCTCCTCTAAAGGAGTATCCTGAATATCAGGTCTTGGGTTGATACATAGTTCAGTGACATCGAGGCAGTCATGTTCCACTTCATTAGCATCATTTGGTTCATCAACATTAACAGGTAACAAAGTAGCAGGGTTCAAAGCTGAACACCTTTTGATTTGATTGTCACATTGGAAGAACCAAGAATCAATAACTCATAATGGGTAAGACAGACACTAGTGAAATATTGGGTTCCGGTTCAGGTCAAAAGGACCTCAAACAAATGTGGGACATAAACAGTTAAAAGGAGTCCCATCGTAATGCTTTTGCATTGACCGAGACATACATTGGTGGAAGCAACGTTTTCTAATGAGCCGAACAAAGATGCCGCAACAGGATCCAATTTGGCAGAAAAATATGCCAGAGGTCTGTTCGTTCCTCCATGCAAATGTGTCAAAACAGAAAGGACACAATCATCACCTTCATGAAAAAACTGTGAAAAACATTTCATATACATTCAGGCATTCCCAAGGCTAGAGCTCTACACAAACTCTCTCCCAACTCAGTGAAAGCTTTTGTGCATTCATCATCAAACGGAACAGGATCCATAACTTCCTTGTGAGTTAGCTTCTGCAGGGGTTTAAAAATTACTGAAATTGTGGGTTCTATTGTCAATAGTAGCTCACAATGCCCAAAAAAATTCTGACATCTTTCTGTGTAACCGAGGGATTTATCTGTATAATAGTTTCAACTCTCCCTCGGGACACTTTCCGTGCAGCTTTCTCAGTTTGGTGACCCAAATACTTAACATCCTTACGGCGATTCATGTAATTTGGTAGGGAAAACATTTTGTCCGTTTTTGCCCAAATGATTCAACAATGCAATGGTATCTTGTCTGCAAGCTTCACTTGAAATGGATGCACCCATCAAATCATCAATGTATTGTACCAAAACAGACTTAATTGGCATAGTTAAGGACTCTAAGCTCTTCTTCAAGATCTGATTAAAAATGTAGGGAGATTCTGAAAATCCCTGTGGAGTATGCCACCAGAAATACTCATGGTTTCCTCGTGCGAAGGCTCTGAGAGAAATGCTTTAGACAAATCAATAACAGAAAAAAATTCTGCTTCGCAGGGGATCTGAAATAAAGATACTGCTGGATTTGGCACCACCGGACAACAGAATGCCACACTTTTGTTCACATTTCTCAAATTCTGAACTATGCAGTATTTCCCATTTGGCTTTTGCAATCCCATATTAGGATAAATACATGCTCTACCCATCACTTCTTTTAGAACTCCCTGCTCGACAAAGTCTGTAATTATTAGAGTAATTGCTTTAATTACTTCTGGGGTCCTGTCATACTGTGGTGTTTTGAGAAAGACTACATTTCGCTTTACAGTCACTTTGAGTGGTTCGACACCTCATATGAGTCCACTATATTTTCAGGAGAGACCCTGTCTTATCCAGGTGGCAGGTTGACACCTGTTCGGTATAAGTCAAAAAGGACGCTCAATGAAGGACCACACGCCAATTATTATGAATACAATTTAGCTAATCTAATCTGGTTGCATATGGGGCCCTCATTTACTGCTTGTTGAACTTGTTCTTTAGTAACTGGACTTTGTCGTTGCTGTGCCCATGCATAAGTGCTATTCTCTCCTAAATGTCCGGATGTTGCATGGGCCCTGTTTGCTAAAGCAGCATCAGCTTCCTCCTTGATGACCACCGTTCGCGTTTTGGCCATTTGATCTGCGGTGTTGTTGAATTGAGATGCAAGTGAGGTATCCAATGGGCATCCACATGTCCCACATAGATTTGACATTTTTGCCCTTTCTCCCACATCTCTTCCCATAGCTGCTCGTCCCCCCAAATGGGGGTGCCTTTGATTTTCAATCCATCCTTGTGCCAAGTCGGGGCCCAGCTTACTAGTCCTTGGTAAGTGGCCCGACTGTCAGTGTACACAAATGTTTTCTCTCTGATGGGGGCCTGTTCGATCACTGCTGCTACCCCTTGCAGTTCTGCAAGCTGGCTTGATTCATTATCCCCTTCTCGCAGCAACATCGTTTCTGTAGCAGGCTGAAATGCAACTGTTTGCCATTGTCTTTTTCCTTGATAGTACCGGGCGATACCATCTGTGAACCATGCATTTTGCTGTTCTTCTTCGATGAGTCGTTCAAAAGGCGGGGCTGTCTTAAATGGTGAGGGTTCCATTTCAGAGGGCTCTGGCGCAGGGGCCATTGCCTGCAAGTCCACTGACCCTAGCTTATCTTCTTGTAAATTCGACACTCCTGCTGGTCCCGGTTTTGCCCTCTGCTGCAGATACCATTTCCACTTCACGATGGCACTCTGCCTATTTTATTGCCAACCCCTCCTTCTCTTGTCCAACCTAGTAAGGGGACCCATGTTTTTAAGGTGACCGGCCGATCATCAGTTATGTGTTCTATTTCCACTAAGGCCCAATCTTGTGGCACCCTCTTTTTTCCCTGCCTCTGCCATAGGCTCCACATCACTACATCATCTACATCATCCTGTACTATAATTTCCAGCTCAAACGGGTCTCCTTCTGTGATGGGACCTAACGTAAAAGGATTCTGTAGTGCATCTTTTGCTCCAGTGTCCCACGATCTCACCAACCATTTAAACAAAGGCTCTGCAGGCATCTGCCTAAACATACGGGTTCCCTCCAACAACTCACTCTGCGTATAATCTCTTACCAAAGGAGAATTCTGTATTTGCCCACCATTAACTCCATTTTCACCTTCAATTTCACCTACACGTCCTTCTCCACTTTCAACTCCACCTAGTTCTGTTACTGGTACTTCCACCTCATCCTCCCAAGTATGTGGATCCCAATTTTCTTTGCGTACCAATGTCCTCACTTGCACAGTTGAGGGTATTTTAGGCTTCTGCCTACTCTTCTGTTTGCATACTAGTGCCATCACTTGCACAGCTAAGGGCATTTTAGGCTTCTGCCTACTCTTCTGTTTGCGTACCAGTGCCCTCACTTGCACAGTTGAGGGCATTTTAGGCTTCTGCCTACTCTTCTGTTTTGCTACTCGTACTGCTAATGCAGTGCACCTTGCCTCCATTTGATCACCCAGAGTCACTGCACTTTCTATGGTCTCTTTCATAAGTAACTGCCTTTCCTGCAAGGCTACAACCTCATCCCACAGTTTTCTTATCTCTGCATCTTGTGTTAATGTTTTCCTGTATACCGTACGGAGCGCAGACAGGAAAAGTCATCCCACTTGCCCTGCTGCTTTCAGCTCCAGCTTCGCCCCTCTTAGCTTCACCGTCTCAACCGCATCTTCCACTAAGAGAGGAGTCACTTTCTCATCTAATGCCTCACATAACACCGGCGCTGCTCACCGGTTCAGGAGTCCTGCCACACCAGAGAACGGGTCAGTTGCTAAACACCCGGGAATGGATCTGGCTTCTGCCCCATGCTGCCTTCCGCTCTCTGCCTCACTTTTCTTACGTCCCCAAAGAGGCATTATTGACTTATACCCCACTCCTGGTACCAAATGTCTTCTCCAGGTGGCTGGTTGACACCTGTTCGGTATAAGTCAATAAGGACGCTCAATGAAGGACCACACGCCAATTCTGAATACAATTTAGCTTTACTAGAATTGCAGGTAAATGTAGGCATTTAGCACATTAACAGTAGTAGAAGAATAGTAATAAGAATAGCAATGAAAAGCATCTATTTATATATAAGTACACTACAAAGAGCATCTATGCATATATATATATAAGCAAAGAGTTCATTGACATATATAAGTTTTGATTAACTGTATACCAAAATGCATCACACTACAATGTTCAGGAAGCAGAATATAAATGAGTTGAATACTTCAGATAAGCTTTGATTTACTGCACACCAAAATGCATGTTTCAATTACTGCAGCAGGCTCTCACTACGAAGTTTAGAAAGCAAAATATAAACAAACTGAATACTTCAGATAAGCTTTGGTTTACTGCACACCAAAATGCATGTTTCAGTTACTGTAGGAGGTTCATACTATGAGGTTTAGAAAGCAAAATATAAAAGAGCTGAATACTTCAGGTTATAAACACAGTGCAAGCATAAATAATCAGTCATAATAATAGAGCAGAGAAACAAAGGCCTTTCATCCCTGTGTGGAACTTAACTTAGTCCACGAAATGCTGAGAAGCCCTCTACCGCCTGCTTGGACCTCTCTCCCCCTCAAGCATCACGGTCAGCACAACAGGGAGGCATCGCTGGGCCATGGCAGCTTTCACAACTCCATCTGCGAGCTTCAATTTCCTCACCCACCTTTCATTGTTTAAGTAACCTGAAGCTTGGATTCTATCCCCTTCCAGTATTTTCTAGCTATGTTATCAGTACATGTCTCTTGGCTGCCTTGTCATTCCCTGGCCATTGTTTTCATTTCATCTTTTACTGTGGTCTCGTTCTCAAGGTTGAGACTGAATCTCCTTCACAGCCTGTTTCTCACACATGCAGCTGCGAATAAGTTTATCTACGGAATGTCAAAAGAAAACAAGCTTGAAAGTGAACATCGTGAATTTCTTCCATGTTGCTCTGGCTTCGGCAGGCATCACGCTCATCTACACTGTTCAAACTAATTAATCCTTCGCGTCACAATGTCTTCTGCATCTTTCCCTATACTGATCAGAGCCCAAACTCTAAACATTACTGTGTCTTGTAATTCATCAGGCAGATCTCCGACTGTCATGGCAGGACACAATTAAATGAGAGGATACTTCTCATCAGTTTAACTGGAAGCTTTATCATCACTATTTTTTTGAATTGCTATCCCTTCATGAGTACAAAGGATGGAGCATTTTAATTTGCACAGTACATCTTTTCCTAACAGAATCACAGGGCTTGAATCAGACTACAAATTGGTGCAAATCCTCAAATGTTTCTATTTTTTCTGGAATGAACTGTAATGGGGTTTACCAAATGCTGATATGCTACTCCTAATACCTGAACTCTCCTTCCTGAAAGGGGCACATTAGGGACTTCAGCAGATACGACAGTGGAACTGGTTGCTCCAGTGTCAACCAGAAAGAAAACATTGTGAACCATGACACTTGACTTCACATAAGGACCACGCTGATCAACCTCCATTGAGGCAGCCAACACACATTCTTCCTCCTCTGAACACTCACTCATATACTACTCACTCACTTCATCATTACTGAAACCCATCAATGAATATTGTGTGATTAACTGATTTGCATTTGCTCTTTGGTTTATGTTCTGCTGAGGAGCTTTTACCTGTTGCTGTGCCATTGGAGCTTGTGGAATCGTCATTTGCTGTGGGCCTGAATTTGCTGTTGGGGAAATTATACCTGTTGATAGGAAATTTTCATTTGTACTATTCCAGAAGAACACTCATGTTTTGATTTTGGGGTTTTTGAACTCTTTGATTTTGAAATTGACTGTTGGTAACCATCTGCACAACAATACCACCTTGCACTAAATTATTTACACTATTATAAGAACACTCCCATTTTCAGTGTTCGTTGTTGCTGTACGCATGACAAAGAAGCACTCTTTTCATGTTTTGAACATCAGCCACACTGACAATCGGATCTATTCAAATTCCTTGACCTCTATCACTGAACTGAGGCACCATATTGCCCTGCTGTTGTGCTCCCTGCATTCCTCCTGCGTTCACCATTCCTTGAATTCCTGCATAACTGCTGCTTGGGCAGATTTGATTTGCATCACCATTGCCTTCTCCTTCAGTCCTTTCTGCTTCAATTCAATAAAATTCAAATGCTGTCACTACAGTATTTTGCATACTGCCATACTTATTGGTTTTCCTTGGCAGCATATCAAATAATTAAGAATCATATTGCTAATTTCAGACTTCAATCCTTGAACAAATCTGAATTCAAATCGAATCATATCACTTGGTTCAATAATCTCTGTGCCACTGTATTGTAAATGCTTGGAACAGTCTCTTATAGTAAGCATGAACAGATGCATTTGTCTCCTGAGCTGTCCTGTCAATTCTCTGCCAATCAACATCTTTGGGGGAGGCTCTAGTTTTCAAAAATGTAATGACCTTATGGTATGTTTTCATCACCTCTTCAAATGGTGCATCTGTCACTGAATCCCTTGGTGGCTCACACGTTTGCCAATCAACACTCAGGTTACATTCAACCCACAAGTCTGCTGGAACCACAGTTTCAAATAAAGTGTTTAAATCTTCCCATAGGCGCGTTGCAAACCTTACAAACCTCTCCCTTTTCTGCACCATTTCACTGGCTTCTCCCTCAACTTCGGGTAATCATTAGTAATTTACATTATGTCACGTCTGCTCTATGCGACATGAACAAAATTCTGTCCTGGAATTTCTCTCATTGCATCATTTTTACAGCTCCCTTAGCCTGATGTACACCTTTTGAAGGTACATTTGGCTTTTTCTTCTGTTCTCTTTTCTTTGGCCATCTCCCTTCTCATTTAACGAATACTCCCCATGTTTGAATGTTCTGAATCAATTCCTTAATATGATTTTTTGTTCAAGGTGGTCTCATGTTTGCAATATTTCTCGTATCGAATTCTAATCTGTAACTTCTCTTTAACTGTTTAGATTTGTTCTTCTCAATTTCATATTTTTCGGCTAAATCAGCTAATTTCTCATAGATATGTCCTCCACAAAGTGTAACGCCCTTGCACATAAAATGCACTCATTTTCATTGTAAGAATCTGATTTGTCCAATTTAAGTGTTCCCTCAATCATTTCATTCAATTCCAATTTTAGTCTAGCTTTATTCAATGTATTTTTCCCTCTGGGATGTTTTTCAGAACTGACCCTTCACTTAGACTATATAACCAGTCAGTGTTATTGTTTCGCGATATGGGCTGTGGATGAGTACAAGATGCTCTCATAGCTTGCACTGGAGATAGTACAGATGAGCCTGTAGAGCCTTCTATCAATCAGTAGACCTACCCTATCTCATGTCTGGTTAAAACCAAGAGAATTCATAGGGGTCGTGGCTGGAATATTAGTGCTCAGTCCCTCCATTTCTGCATTGGTTCCAAAAGGAGAATTCATTGCTGATACCGGATTTGGAATATGTGGACCACTTGTTATTACCCCTGGCATACAACAGGACAACTGGACCTATTGTCATGGAAACAGTCAATGCATCTGGTCCTGACAAATTCATTTGACTTGGTGGGAACATTAGGCCTTTACCATGACTAGTTAGTACAGTACAAAATGTTGACTGATTTGGGGCACAATTCTGTGGTGTTGTTACTGGAGAATACTTAGGCATTGTCTGTCTCACAACTTGTGCATGTGTCTTTACAATGGGAGTTCACTCAAATTGAGTTGTTCCTGAAATTTGAATTGGCTGTGTCATAACTGAAACTATGACATTCTGGGCTGTATTAACAAATGGAACTGTCGGATGAACCACTGGTACTTGTGCTACAGTAGCAGTAGGTACAATTGGAGCTATCTGAAGCTTGCTTTGCACAACAGGAGCTGTGGCAACAGTCGGGACTACATTCTGATTAACTGATTCAACTGCATAATACTGTTGGGGATGATTCTGCAACAGCTGATTTATAAATCCATGCTCGGAATCACTTTCTGTGGCTGCCTAACCTTTTGTGTTCACCTAACTTCTGTTATGGTTCTTCTGCAGGTTTCTTTTTGGCTTTAGATCTAATACTTCTATCACCTTCCTGTGTCATCGCTGGGAATAATTTCACTGCATGTAATGTATCTGCTCTCCACATTCTCTTCTCCTTATATCATCTAGCTTCTGCCAGCGTTGCTTCTGCTTTCCCCATTCTCGTTTCTAATGTCTGAGCCTCCTTCTTCCTCACAATTAATTTCCAAATAGCTAGTGCTTCAAACTGTGCAGGTCTAGGAAGGGGTTTCAACTCATATAACACCCTCCTCAGATTCTCTAATATCCCTAAATTGAAAGTTCCATAATGGGGAAAACTAAGATACCTTCCTTTTCGGGTATTTTGCATGCTGATGTAATGTCAGGCGGAGTAAGCTCACCGCTTTCACTGGAATAACAACATCCCCTCTCAGCACACTCCTTAAAGCTTTGAAAAACATAATTTTTACACAATTCTAATTCACAAACACAAATTCTATGAAACCAGGAAGTAATTTTTAATCCCACAATCCTGTTCACAAGCGGATCTCAACCTGTAGCAGCGCAGTCTTTTCCACCAATCCATGCGTGGCTTTTCTCACTAATTGACCAATCCCAGCATGGATCAAATGACATCACACTCTCTTCACTCAGCAGCTGTGACTTGCTTCAGAGCCATCTCATATACTTCTCATGCATACACCTAAATGCAAACCTGTCTGCTCACTAAAAAGCTTTGAAAGCTGTATGGCTACACTTCCAACTGTGGCTTTCGCACATGCCCAATTAAGATTTGACCCACAAATCTCAATCCTGTTGATATGGATTATCCCTGTGCACTCAGGATTCACCTAATACCAACCAACAACTCACACACTCAAGAAATTTACTCGTATTCTCGACAGTGCTCAATCAACCAACACCTCACTGCAGAAAATATATTTACCAAGTATCTCTATACACGTGTGCAGTACTCCGGAGTAATAGGCCATGCAGGACCTGTAAACATCATCAACCATGTGGGGATTTTTTTAGCACAAAGCACAACATTCACTTGGAGTTTGATACTCCCGACTCTCTTACTTGGAGTATGCAAACTGTGCCATGTATATTCCTGCAGTGGTCCCGACCTCACGTATAGTGCCTACCTAATGTACACTGGTAGTACGGGTTCCCTACCTTTGTGTCTGGTGACGGGTGGGGCTGGATTTTCTATATGGGTCGGTAGCAGCAGCGACAGTAGGTCTTGTTCACTTGTGCCCAGTCAAAAATGGAAGAGTATTTGGGGGAAAAGGTACGTTTTTACCTCACCCCCAATCCACCAACTCAAGTGTGGTGGTCGGACCGACACATTTCGCTCGGTTGTAAGGCACATCCAAATCTGCATGGTGGTAAACGTGGCTGGAATCCCGCTGGCAGACACTATTTCCAGTGGCGCCTTCAACGCAGGCGGAGTTTCTTGGTGGAGATGGTGGGACTCATGCATGCTATCGCCTATAGGATCTTGAACATCTAAATACAGCGGGTGGTCTGTCATGGTGGCGGATGGGTTTTCAGTCAGAAAATTAATTGGGGGACCGTTACCATCAAGATCTAAATCTGACCCCTAGACTCAAGGACAACAAATGATCTTTGTGATTGGCTGAGTTGCTTCTAACCTTGCATCTGGAGGGGGCATGTAAGAAAGTGCCTCTTCGTACGTGGTCACCCCCATTTTTTTGTGGACTGATACTCTTATTTTTTTTAACTCTGTGCACTGGGACACCTCTAGCCAGACATCATTGCATGTTTCTGATCCCTCAAACATATTGAAATTATCATACTTAACTTTCCTGTAAGGCCATAGTATTTGATGGCCAAAATACACCAATGGCATGGAAAATTAAACGTCACCTATGGATTATAGCACTACTGTGCCGTCCACTAGTGTGAGCAGGCAAGCATGACTCCAGGCCTGCCCCTGCAGCCTAGCAGCTGCAGGTTAAACCTGCATCCTGGCTTGACAAAACAAACCTTCTTTGAGAGGAGAAAACCTTATTTTAAATAAATAATGTCACCTCTACGTAGATCTTGAAGCCGACAAGGCAGGGTGTATAGTATTTAAAAGTAGGGCTGGTAGAAATTTAAAGTTAGCATGTCAATACAGTGACTAGCACCTAAAAGCTATGTTCACTGTAGCAAGCCAGGATGACCCATAGAGAATCACCAGCAAGCACTATTAAATATTAATTCTGCTATCTTTGGATAGGGACCAGCTATAAATGTGATTAAACCACTATATGTAACATTTAGTAATATTTTTTGTCTCTGTATTCCCTTTAGGAATAATGAAAATAACGGAATCCTTCAAAAATGCAAACTCAGAGTTAGATAAGTATTTCTCCTCCGCTAAAAAAGTCTCTACTTTTCATGCATAGGGCACTAGCGCAATACCCAAATGAGGCGGTTGCAACTTGATTCTTGTCTTTGTCTTCTTCTCTTTCCAGGAAAGCCAAAGACTACCCCCGAGATTGAACACGAGGCCGGAGAACCACCATGAGGCCACCACAATGGAATTCAGCACGACAAGACAATCAGAGAGAGGGCATCATGAACTACAAGGAAAACCTGGAAATAGCAGGTAGAGTCTAACGACAGGTCACTGCAGGCCGAGCACAACTAGAATGCCAAGCAGCTTCCTCCATTTCAGCACTGTCTTTATGGGGCATGTGCTCTGCCCTGTCGCACTCAGAGCCGGACCGAAGCACTCAGCAGGCATGCTCAGCCCCCATTGTACTACGATCAGCAAGTGTGACAGTCTCCCTGTGGGAGTAAATACCATACTATAATGTATGAAACAGGCCCACAGTCTCTTTTTCAGAGGTCAGAACAACAGGGTAAATCAAGGGTTGTGGCTCATGAGGGCTCTACAGAAATAGATACTTTCTCATGGAGGTTCCACTGATGCAACTTTGCTGATACAAAAAAGCTCACACTGGGGAAAAACCTGTTTCTTCAGTCCATCAAAGTTGTGCTTTTGGTGGCTTAGCAGGTTTGTCCCAGCTTTCTGAAGGTCTTGAAGTCCCACGTTTTCGGAGGTGTTGGGAGAACTTCAGCTAGAAACCAGCAAGGGTCCTAAAACCAGAAGAGCATTTGGGGGATCAAGTTTCCAGTAGAGACCAGTAACAGGATCCAGAGCAGGTCCAACTGTATTGGTCAGCTGGGAGTTATAGGAAAAGCCCTCTTGTAACTTTTGGTATCCCTCTAACCAAACAAGAGGTCTAAACGCAAGAAGACGCTGGTTCAGTTCCTCATAACTCCTCTCAGGGAACAGACAGTATGCCCAGTCCTCTGCTATTCTTTTTCAGGTATAGCAGTGTTCTGATGATAGTGTCCTGGGATGTCACATTTATGCCTGACACTAGCATGTGGATGAGTGTGACCCATAGCTACTCCCTAACCAATAGGGCAAAAGTTCCCATTATTACAGCAGTTCCTGTGTGCCCTACTGCAAACAATCCCACAGTGCCCCTCTCTCACTAAATCAAAGATGGAGAAACCTTTCTTCCCTTGTGAGGAGCCTATGTGCCTACACAGAGGTGTGCCCAGGTTAATGAGCAGCCCCTTCTCTGAAGCCACTCCAAACCAGTGTAGTGCAGTGGGGGTCATCTCTCCTCCACTGGGTTTGATGCCCGTTTTACTGGGAGGAAAAAGAAGGAGGAGAAGGAGACCTGTTCATGTGTTATCTAACATCTCGTTTAGACAGGGGAGGCCCCTTTGAAGCAAAGTAAGGTCCAGAGCATAGCCCAACTGGTCTTCCTGCCAGTGGAACAAAAACACCTCTGTACCCTCAAATCATTGTATTTGCTGTGGGAACAGTTTTCACACCTCACGAGGGATGAGCAGTCACTAGGCTACATCTGGAGAGTTAATGCAAAATAGCCTTCACTAGCTTCAGGCAGGAAATTGGTAACTTTGTAAAAGTTACTTTTCAATAATATTTATTAAAATTTTTAAGATGGCTGCCATGGAATGCGTTCAGTAAGTGTATACATCTTGACGGAGGACGCAGCCAACGGTTTTGCCCCTTCCTCCTTGGCAAGTGTAAAGAGATTGCCAGTGCGTGAATAGATACGAGCAGTGGCTGCACACGACCGCACTAGTATGCGGGAGGTTAGGCACACTTTTTACCTACTTCCTCCTACTTCGCCGAAGCACTTGGTTCCCCAGCAGCGATATATACATATAATCCCAGAAGCTGTACCACTCGATTGTGGCACAATTTCACCTTATCAAGTGCTTCTAATTGAATCTCATCCATAAATTTTTGGCTTTTTTCTCTAAAGTACTTCGCTCTCCTATAGTCTTGAAGAGGCCAACAATTAGAATGGCCCGTAACGCGTCAACCTTGTTGTTTAGGGAGAGGTTGTGAGCAATTATGAAGTTAAACCTAAAAGGAGTGTTTATGAGACACATCTTTCTTTAAATACAGACATAGTAGTCGTTTTTGAGAGATGTGAATATGATACATTCATCTCCGATGTGGATTAACAGTTAAAGTATTGTTAAGAACCACATTCCCTGAAAATGAAAGGATGACTGGAGTACAACCTTTGTTGAAGAGTATTGTCATTATATATTTTTGTTGGTTTATGCACACACTACATTTTTGTATGATATGTAAATTTTGTTTGTAGTATTGTGATATGTTTAATTTAGGCTATTTCATCACTTCAGTAAAATAATATGAAAAGTAATGTGCAACTGTATTGTTTTCACAGTGATTGATTCATAGTTTCACTGCTGTAGTAATGACTTCATTTTTTCTTACTATTGTACCATTTTTTCTATTTTTGACCTACACTACGGACATTAAGAATCGCCTGCATCCATCAGCGGAAGTCCTTTGCGTGGTTGGCTGTTCCAATCGTGGTGGACACAGCCACAGGCTAATGTTGTGCCTGTGGGGGTTGCGGCCCAATAGCTGTGTCCGTCTGTTGTGATGACCACCTACGTGGCATACATGTCGGTCGCATAGTGCAAAATCAGTCACTTGACTCCTGACATTTCAGCTGGTGTGTGCCACCTCTGGGAACAATCATGCCACCTCCAGCAGATGAAAGGGCTCCTGCCTTCTCTCCAGAGGAGCTGGAGAGGCTTGTGAGCGAGGGCCTTCCCCTGTATGGTCAGCTCTATGGCTCACCAGAAGTAGAGATAAGTACCTCATGTGCACAATTGACTCTGCTCAACATTAACCTTTCCCTCCTCATAGACTACAATGTCCCCCTATGTGCCTGTTGCACTTGTGTCGCTGTTGTTGCAGTCTGTGTGGCATCAATGGGATGTACAAGGTGCAGGTATTAGTGACAGAACTATGTGGCAGATTTAAGAGACCTTAGCGCCACCTTAGCACTGCCGTTGCATCAATTCTTTTATGCTAAAGCACAGCTTAAGTGGCATTCTTCCTGTGCCATATTTACAAAGTGGCACAATGCAAGCATTGCGCAACTTTCTTAACCTTTGTGCCACATTGCGCCTGCGCCAGGCATCATGTATGCAAGGGGAGTGTTCCCGCATTAGGAATGTAAAAAAAATGGTGCAAGGAAATCTAAGAGATTTCATTGCGCCATTTGTTTTCACAGTTTTAACACTTGCTCAGAGCAGGCATTAAAAGGGAGCATACCATTATTTATAATGGGCCCCTATGTCGTCTGCAGGAGCAGCTCCAAAATTTAAGCTCTAC
Source organism: Pleurodeles waltl (assembly GCF_031143425.1). Lineage (NCBI taxonomy): Eukaryota > Metazoa > Chordata > Amphibia > Caudata > Salamandridae > Pleurodeles > Pleurodeles waltl. The sequence goes on from NC_090437.1 coordinate 839,384,364, forward strand.
TCCTGCAGAGTACATCAATAACGTCAAGAAAAATGACAGTATTTCCCACTACCCTACGCCATGGTGCGGTGTATTTTAAATATAGCGCACACATGGTGGGCGTAGGGGTGCGCTAAGGAGTGCACGAAATGTGGCGCTGCAATAGGTGCATTATATTCATTTACATTATGTTGTGTGATGTTTTTTGGGGTCCATGGATGTGATGCACATAACTAGGCAAAGAGACTTTACTGCCATCCAATAACATTTATTTGTTTATGGTGGTTGTAAATGTTAGACAACATGTCTGTACATGACAGCATGAGCTGTGTATGCATCTCGTCTGAGTCATTTGAGGATCTTGTAATCAATGTATATAGTGACACAGATCTTTCACACACATCTGGCATTTGCCAAACTGTCATCTTCAAGGGATATCATGACTCACTGTGGCCTTCAGGTTGCCACACAAGCCACAAGCAGCATTGCCGATGGCCACATAAGGTACTGTCATGCATTGAAGTGATGGAAATGTGAGTGTCATGTAGGTTCTATATGCTCAGCCTTTCAAATCTACCTCCCATTATGGGACATAGACCAGGCTGTGGGAGAGTCACTGTGGTTATCCAACTGTGGCACTGTGCCCACTCCTTGTAGACCTGCAGATCCTGTCATGGCAAAACATGCCCTGAATGCTTCAGTTCATTGACTAGATTTGGAATGGGTACTGAGGGAAATCCCTGAGCTAGTCCATATGTATATTTTACATTATTGTCAATGTGTGTCTTTGACTCATGACAGGTCACTTACTCCCACCGCTCTGTTGTCACCTTCACAGAAGTCATAATGTCCAGTACAGGCTTAGTGCTCAAATTACAGACCCACAGTACAGGTAGTGTGTAGATTCCTGGGAGACGTGACATGTGACTCAGTAGCTTGGTTACATAGTAGAAATGGTACAAGACATAACTTTGTATGTTGTATGCTATCTCTGTAGGTTAGAAACATGTGTCCAAAGGAGTGTTCTGTGGTACAGGTACATATCAGAGAAACCCCCCTGAAGTAGCCTGAGTGTGTATTTGGTAGGCCACATGTCCAGACATGCACAGGGAAGATACGTTCCGTACCCACCATGCCAGCCCTTTTATTGTCACTTGAGCGTAAGGGTGAAGTTTGTACTATGGAAGTTGCATGTAGGGACTGTATGAAGTGAGTCATTTTTGCAGAGTGTAAATGTGTTTGTCCAGACAGGCCTAAGGAGTTTATCCTTCAGATGCCACATTGGTGTGTAGTGTTTCATTGTGGCTCACATCACAGTACATGTTGCTGGGGCGTGGGCTTCCTGGTGTCAGTAGGCTTGCTTAGTCATTGTAGGCCATGAGCAGGGTAGTGGGTAGTCTGAAGTTAAATCCAAAAGTGTGTAGTCATGTCACTCCACTTATTACCATGTGTGCTTTATGCTTGTGGGGTGTTGACAAATTACCCATTTTGTACTTGTTTCTGATGTGTGTGACACAACCATTTGTGCCAAAAGTTGTGTTTGTCATCTTTTGATTTGTCTCTTGCATCCATACAGGTAAAGGTCCATTAGAAGAAGATTTGGAGAGCCATTGCCCAGAAGGTTCAGATCCTGGGGGTCCATGGCTTGTGGAGCGCACACTGTTGCAAGAGGTGGGAGGATCTGACATGCTGGGCCCGGAAGATTGCAGCGATCCAGCTGGGGCTGTTCTCTCAACATGTGCGGTGTGCACGTCACAGCATGAACCCCCTAATGACCCGCATTCTGGCAGTGGCATACCCAGACCTTGATGGGCAATTGAGGGGAGCACAGCAGTCCCAAGGGGGTGAGTACAGGGTATATTCCTGCCTGTCACATGGCCAAGTTGATGTGTTAGGTTCAGACATCTCCCCAATGATTAGGGATGGGACACGTGTGGCACACAAGATGATGAACTGCTTTTGTAGATATGTAATGTGATGCATACTGATGTGACCTGCCTATTAGCCTAGGGACCTATTAAACAACTGAGTACACTCCTCAAAAATAATTGCTCTCCGGGGACAACACATCGCTGTGTGTATTAATCAATCAAGTACTGCTTGTTGTTGTAGTGGGTGTAAATTCTACACAACAGACCACTTCTCCCCAGTATTACAGGCAGAAGAAATGATGGATCACTGTCCTCAGTCATGTGTCTGCTCAAGTGAGTAAATTGGCATCTGCCCCACAGAGGCCACTTGTCTTCAGTTTGTGATAAGTACTGGTGCCGCACTACTGTCTGTCAGGGTAAGGTGGCGATCATACATGTGACAGAGCATACATTGTTCTTTGGGTGCAGCTACAGATCAATACTTTCCCTTGGTAAGGGGGAAATGTTCATTGACATGATTTATGTGCCATCACTGTTGCCAACATTCCTTGTGCCTACGTGTTAGCATGTGTACCTTTCTCTGTTGACAAAATGTGTACCCTGCAGCTTCATGCTTGGTCTATCTGTGTTCATAGGATGATTTCTGCATTTCCTCACATATATGTACATGCCAACATGTGCAATGGGGCTACATTTCATATGCTGGTATGGACAGGAGTGTGTCGCCATTGATTGTTGGCTCACGCATACCCTCAACCATCATTGCATGTCATTTGGCATGTACAACTGCAGTAGCAATGAGGGACATGACATGTAGGACCAGTTGTTACACACAATGTGCATTTCATGCCACTGATGTGGCATCACGTGGAAAAGTGCACTGTAGATGTGTAATGGGGAAGGTTTGTTACCTGACTGTTGGCAGGCATCATGGTAGTTATGTTGGAATCACATGTGGTTGGGGACAACCACTCATCCACAGAAATCTGAGTTTGCAGGACCAAAATGGAGAAAGCTAAGTAGCTTCCCACTGGACAACATGTTGATGGCCTTCTACGAGTAGTTATAAATCTCTGGGCCTCTCCATTATACAATGGACTAATGGCTTCTACTGATGCAATCAGAAGATGTTATTGTAAGTATGTCATACAGTACTGGTGATTTCCCTGGGGCTAGCTAATTCATTGTGTTGTGGATTTTAAAGACATACCTCCCTGGCCATTTGCACATTTTGTCTACAGTGTATATTTTCATGCCAAATGTGCGGTATATCTGAGCAACATTATTACTACCTCCATGACTCCATTACGACAAATTACACATGGGGAAGCGTGCTTTGTTGATATGTTTCCACTGTGACATGAGTATTTCCATGTCACCTTCTTTAGGCTACTGTACTGCTGTCAGCAAAATTGCAGGATTTTGGAGCATCATTTCTTATTAATGTGTTATTGTGTATGTGACAAACAGATGTATGCATGACCTTGTGTGGGATCTGTGTGAATGAAGTTGGCATTGGCTTACTATTGTATGGCAACAGGTAACTGAGGTGTGCTCCTTCAATCAAAGCATTGAAGGTGATGTGTTCTCCTACTTGTTCAATGGTTACTGTGATTGCAGAACTTCACCCATGCACTTGTAGTTGTCTGAGATCCTGATTTTCTTGTGAGCAACCGTTGACAGTTCATGTGGCATGCATGCATATGGTATGGTACATGTAGGTGCCACTTTGATGTAGTTTGTTGCTGGGGCCTACTTGACGTCATGGCAATGTTTGCCAGCTGCTGTTCAAGTGTGATTAGGAACATATGGTGAACCTTTCCCCTTTGTCTTTGCAGCATCATCCCAGGCAAGTGAAGGAGACAGAGCACAACTAAGTGGGGAAGCATCTGGCCATGGTACCTCCAGTCATGACATCAGTGTAAAGGAGGGACTCAGTGGCCCAGTGGATGAGGAGTGTGCCAAGGAGGACACAGGATCAACTTTGTCATCATTGGATTCTATCTCCAGTGGCCACTCCCTAGTGTTGGACCCACCAATGACTTGCTTCTGTGCCATGCTTGTCCACCACCCCAAATTCTGTGCCACCCTCCCTGTTGCTCCCCGCCCAGTTGGCTGCGCTCTCTCACCCAAGAGGATGGGCATCTCCTTTATCCCAGGATCCTCAGCCCCAGCCCCTGTTACCCCTGATGCCCTGAGTGAGGAAGCTATTGATCTTCTGAGGAGTATCTCTGTGGGGCAGACTGCCATTGTGAATAACATCCACGGTGGCAAGATATCTTCAGTGGACAAATGTTTTCCTGGAAGGCATTCATAGTGATATATCTGGTCTACAGAGATCTTTTTAGGCTCTGGCTTCCTCACTGATGGCAGCCACCCACCCTCACAATTCTCTCCCACCACCTCTCTCTTCCCAATCCAAATGGCCCTATCCCCCTAACTATCCCAAGCACACCAACACACCTGCATGCACCCACCTCAACACACACAAGCAGCACACTTTGACACAAGACGCACTGGCATGCAGGCACTCAACAGTCACCCACAGCCACAAAATCAAACACCATTTCTACAGACACGACCACCGACCTACACACTACATCCACGATACCCACAGACACCACCACAACAGCCAGGGACACAGCCACCACACCCACCATACAAACAAACAACAGCTCACAACCCACATACTCACACACCTCGGACACCATTCCCCATACACCACCCCAACACACACAGACACATTCACCACATCCACCATACACGCAGACACCACCCCAACACACACAGACATATCCACAACATTAAGCATCCCACAGACACCACCCCAACAGACACACACACATTCACCACTTACACATCACCCAGCACCTCTCCCTCCCAGCCCGCCAAGACACACAAACGCCCACACACACACACACACAAAACACACCAACCAAACACAAGCATAACATCATATATGCACGCACCCAAGAAATCTACACCCACACACAAGATGACCATTCTCTCAACCTCAAAATCCCCAACCCTTCGGATGACCATACCCATTCTCCCAAACAGAGTTTCCTTTTTGAGCTTGCCCTTTTCCATATTCCCTTCACTCCTTCCAAAATTCAAGAGGCCCTACCCACATCCCGACCCCTAGTCTTCTACTGTCACACCTGCCCCATCTACAACCACCCATTCCTCCTCCTCCAGGAAGAAGCCCACCCCTTCAAAGAAACCCCCCCTCACAAACACAAAAATCAAACCCACCCATTCCAAATCCGACCCCACCCAATCCAAGGGCGATCACTGAGGTGCCTGCCCACCCACTTGATATACCTTCCTGTGGAGGTTCCCTGGTAGTGATTGGAGTCAAGGTTGGGCACAGTACTGTACATGAACTCATGTGGACTGCTCAGTGGCCTTTGCTCCTAAGCATTTGGATCCAATAAACCCAAATTGTTATTTTGTTGGGTACACATTTGTCCTGCAATTACTTTTCTGCCTTTATGTTGTTCCTGTGTAATTTGTGTTGCATGCCTACAGGTGTGTGTGTTTCCCCCTAATTGCTGATCCATTTGCTGTTGTTTGCAAGATCTGACTTAGTGGGCAGTGCTGGTGTCACCCAGGACAAAGGTAGGTGTCTTTGTAACTCATTTGGGGTGTCATTGAATTGTGTTATGTTTGCTATAGTAAGTATTTCATCTTGTGTTGTCCAATCTCAGCATGTATGGTGTTAGATTTGTTCCCCTAATATTGATTGTACATTTGTCCCGTATGTGGAATGTAGAATTTTGTTTGCCCTTACATGGAGGGTGTTCAATTGTGCTAGCTTCCGTTGCATGTGACTGACCATGTGTTCATTGTGATGTGTGTACTTTGGAACTTCTTCATCTAGATGTATGGCCATGCTGTTGCTGTTGTATGTGCTTTCCTGACTTGCACTTACACAGTATGCACCTAGCATGGCACTTGGCTTTACTATTGTTTGTCCCTGAGAGATATGAAGCACCAATTCTAGTGCAAATGTTGTTTAGGGGCATGTGAAAGTGAGCTGTATCCCAGTGCAGCACCCTTCCATGAGTTCTACTAATGCCCCATCCCTATTGTGCAGGTCTTTTTTGCATTGTGAGCTTGGGATATTTGTCTCTCATCCCATTGGATATTTGTCTGTGCTTCCCATTAAGCTTCTATTGTGTTTCAATGTGGGTGATATGTGTGGGTTAATTACAAGGATGTTTCATGGAAGAGGTATTTGTGTTCCGTGTCTTCAATCTAGCAATAGTCCACGGCATGTGAGGAATGTGAGGGTGTCAGTTGAATTGGTAGATGTGATGTAACTGTGGTGTTGCTGTTGTGTGACACAATGTTCTGTATACTTCGCTGTCCCTGTGTCTAACATGGGCAAACATGTGTTATTGTGGAGAGTGGCAGTGCAGTGTCAGCAACCTTCCCAAATGAGGCGTTTGATGTTATGAATATGTAATTTGTTGTAAATGTCTCTAACCAGGGACACATTGACATGTGTACTTGGTGCCCGCAGTGTGAGCCCCATATCATGTGGACAATGGCTCAACAGTCTGTAGAAATTAATGATACAGGTAGATGTGTGTACTTACTGTTGGTTGTGTACTCAGTAGCGTGGTTTTTTAACTCCATCGATGAGCAGCAGCAGCGGCGGGATGTGTGTGATGGGCTCCAAGGCGGCACAAGAGGTATAACACTGCGTGCAGGTGAGCAGTTGGCTTTATGCTGTCTGTTTTCGCCAGTTGGGACGTGGCGGTTGGACTACCACTGTCACGTTGGCGGAGTGTAACATCATAATCTGTCAGGTGGAAATACTGGCTCCACGGGCCTCTTTGTCCTGCCTCGCCACCTCTGTGGTCTGAGCTGCCTTGCAGTGCCGGTGGGACTGCTTTGATGTTCCCTCGATGGGCCTGCCGGCATCGTACTACAGTGGTTGGACCGCCGCTGCCGCCATGGTGGGGCATGGACTGCCAAACTCAGGCCCTTAGTCCCAAAGTTAAAACCTCTGAGCTGGTCAAACTTGGTTGGTCTATCTGACCGACGCTCCATTTCAGTCTGCTTCAAATCAGGTCCTGGTCTTTTCGCGATAATTGACTTCCACTGGGGTACTGCACTTTTTAGCACTATTTTTACAACTTTAAACATTATGGGGGTCATTACGACCTTGGCGGGCGGCTACCGCCGCCCGCCAAGCGGTAACCGCCGTGTGGCCACCAATGCGGCCACACTCCAGCGGCCCCCATTACGACATCCCCGCTGGGCCGGCGGGCGCAAACGGATGAGGCCGCAACATAGGAGCCGGCTCCTAATGGAGCCGGCAGTGTTGCTGCCGTGCGACGGGTGCAGTTGCACCCGTCGCGCTTTTCACTGTCTGCTATGCAGACAGTGAAAAGCTGTCCGGGGACCTGTTAGGGGGCCCCTGCACTGCCCATGCCAGTGGCATGGGCAGTGCAGGGGCCCCCAGGGGCCCCAGGACACCCCTTACCGCCAGCCTCTTCCTGGCGGTGCAAACCGCCAGAAACAGGCTGGCGGTAGGGGTGTCATAATCCCCAGGGCAGCGCTGCTTGCAGCGCTGCCCTGGCGGATTATCACCGCCGGGGCTAAAACGGCGGGAAACCGCCGGCCCCGGCGGTGCGACCGCGGCGGAAGTATGGCAGGAAGCACCGCCAGCCTGTTGGCGGTGATTCTTTCATTTTAGCCCTGGCGGTCTCGGACCGCCAGGGTCAAAATGACCCCCTATATCCCCATGTCACTTTATTGGATGTTTGCTATTGTGGTGTCTTTTTACTCATTAAACAATTTTCTATTCTTATAAATAGGAGTGAGAATATTATTGTGTTGTGGTTTTGGCTTTTTTACTGTTTCTCTAAGTTAAGCCTTTCTGCTCTGTGCCATAGCTATCAGGGCTTGCAAAATATTGCACACAAGCTAACACGATTGAACACTGCAAAGCAAATGTGAGTCAGCTGTAAATGGCATTTGGAAATGCAGTATCTGTGCACACATGTGAACCTCTGCCTTGGCACACACTAAACGGCTCATTTACATTTTCTAAAACATTGCCACTGCATGACAGTTATAGGATATGTAGACGGTAGGCCTAGTGAAATGAATTAGGTACTGTAGTGAAATCCAAAACTACGATCTATATCTACACTTTTTCCCAAATATACTTCTTTATTCTGGTGGTAATTTACGGATTTCCTTCTCAGGCTCTGCTACTTTTATTAAAATATGGTATTGAACATTTGAGTAAACCGTCTTGATCACGAATGAAAGCCTATGTAGAACCCGTTAAGAACCTACATTCATAAAACCCTCATCCGCTATTGTGACATCTGCAAAGTGAGTAGATCAGTGCAGACAGAGAATACATATCCGATGTAACTTGTAATATTAGTTAGCTGTTGATTTAAATATCTATTGTATTTCACTATTTATTTCGCTTTCTCCATCTCGATTTTGGATCAAAGTAAAATGTAATCCTTCGCACTAAGTCACTGAACACAGCACATAAAATCGTATGTAATTTGACAGATTCGGACTGGATTCCCAGGGATAAGAGCTACTAATTTGATGAAAACTGCTTTGATGGAACCAGGGTGTGTGCAAAAAAATTGGGCTATTTCCACAGTGTCATTCTGTATTACACTGATATGCACACTGTAGAAGCAAACACGAAATTTTGAAGAGAACTTGCCAAACATGAATCACTGTAGATTAATGCTGAATTTCAACACAATGGTGGACGTGACATTTAAATATAACGAAGGCATATGAAGGAGATGAAGTATGCAGACCAGGCAAAACATTTCAGGTTAATTTTGAAAGGCTTCCAGAACTGTGACAGTATGAGCTTACTTTTCCCAGTATGGGGGTCTCTTAATCTTCACTAGTGAACTATGATGCCTGTTTCTACCACATTTCCCTTCTAAACCACTTCCTTGCTTCAGCAACTGTGGACATGGTATTGTCTTTACTATTTAGCATTTTTGTACAATTCCGATAGAGGACAAACATTTTGAGGAGCTTGGTGAAAGGTGATGACACATTGGGGGGTATTGCAGCACTAACGCACTGCAAGTGGTCAGTGAGATGGATTATAAACAAACTGAGCGTTGAGAGTATCGTTCAATCAAGCTTGACACGAGCCTGCTTTGTAAAATATTATTATTATTATTATTAATAATAATAATAATAATAATAATAATATTAAATCACCCATGGTGTGGAAGTTAAATGTAAAATAATGTGTGCAGCAATGGGTATGTACAGCACCCATATATATGGCAAAAATATATGTCTGCCAGGAGTGCCTCTGTTCTCTTACGAGGCTGCATTGTAAATGCAACATATGTGACATATGGCAGGGAAAATTGCCTTTGCAATGTAGGAAAAGCCAGCATGTATATATTACTGTTTGAGCCCCAAAGTGTGCCCTGTAAACCCAAAGGGCAAGGTGCTAATATACAAGAAAATGCAACATTACATTTTGGAGTTAGTGTGCTCTCAAAGTGAAATAAAAACAAAAAGCTATTTCGCTCTGCAAGCTTTGGCAGCCTCTTCCCTGTACAGTCTAATGAAAAGTACTTTGATGGAACTATGGTGTGTTCAAACACTGGGATACTACCACAGTGTCATTCTGTAATACGTTGATATGCACTCTGTAGAAGCAAACACAAAGTTCAGAGCAGAAATTGCAAACATGGATCCCTCTTAATTAATGCTGATCTTTAGCATTTGCAATTGAAACCCCACAATGGTTGATGTGAGATTAAATATAACAAAGTAATATACAGAAGATGAAGTATGAAGACCAGGCAAACCAAACAGGTTCTTTTTAATAGGCTTCCAGAAGTGTGTAACAGTCTGAGCTTACTTTTTCCCATATGGGGTCTCTTAATCCTGACTACTGAACTATGTTGCCTTTTTCTAGTAGATTTTATGTCAAGACAGGTGTCTCGCATTATGCATAACCTTTTATTCACCATTTCTGAGCAGCTTTTAAAGGTTCCAAATAGAAATACATTGACATTGTTAGAAAGGGGGTCTCTGGTTGTCAGTCAGTTTTCACTCTGTCTATGCAGGAACCCTCACTCTAGTCAGGGCAATGGAGCTACACACTTAGATAACCCCTGCTTACTCCCTTCGTAGCTTGGCACAAGCAGTCAGGCTTATCTCGAAGGCAATATCAACACACACAGTAAGACATAGAAAACAATTCAAAATGAACACCACACGAGTTTAGAAAAATAGGCAATATTTATCTAAATCAAACAAGACCAAAATGACAAAAATCCAATTCAAAATAATAAGAGTCTTACTTTAGAGAAAACAATGGAAAAATGTATTTTACACAAAGTACCTGGTTTGCGTAAAAAATAAAGCCACACGGGTGAGTGTGCGTCGGAAAAGTCAGCGATGCTTCAATTCCTTACTCACAAGTGATCCAACTGCGATGCATCGATCTCCCAGCCCCGATGCAGGTGAGCATCGATTTTAGCCACAAAGCGGGTGGCGTGACATTTTTCAGCCGTGTGACAGGTGGTGTTTCAAAAATTTCCCCCCACGGTGTTCTGTGCGGTGAATTCAGTTTCAACATCAGGGCAGTGCACGCTCTGCGGGCGACTGGAATGCAAAATCCAACACTTATGAAATAACGTAATCAATGCATTATGTTGCTATTCTGTTGTTTAACCTTTTGCATTGCAGAGTTTAATCCTGAAGAGTTATATTTAAGGTGCTTGTAAATACTGTTCATTTGCAATGTATTGCTGCAGGCTTTCAGAGTGTGTCAGGGTGCGGTCCCTTTCCAGGGCCTTCTAGAAGCTTTCTCTGCAGCATGACTGGGTGTGGTTTGTGGGCTGGGCCAAACTCTATATAAGGGAGCCAGCCCAGCTCCATGTGCTCACTATTTCAGAGGTCCCGGTGCAGAGCAGCAGCAATTTCCTGAGCTCCTGTTCTGCAGGCCTACCTTTGATCTTCCAGGCCTTGTCCTTCATTGTATTGGTGATCCTTGATCAGGGCGGTAAGACGGAGGTCGGGCTTTGCCCCCGATCCCGTTTTCAAAGGCATTCGAGTTCTTGGGCCTAATTTTCATATTGGGAGATTTTTCCTTGTGCGTGTGAATGTGCTCTTGGTTTCTGGCATTTACATGTTGATATTCGAATCGGCAAGACGTGTGATTCATTCCTCGTGTTTAACTCTTGATACTCATTTCTTGGCATTTACATGGTGGCATTCGAATCAGCAAGACGCACGATTCATTCCTGCATTTAAAACTTGATTTTTCAGATCGCTTGCAGTGTGCGCGATCAGTTCATGGCATTTGCATATTCTTGTTGAAATCAGCAGTGTGCGCGATTCATTTTTCTGCATTTAAAACTAAGGGGGTCATTCCAACTTCGGCGGGCGGCGGAGGCCGCCCGCCAAAGTTCCCCCGCCAGAAGACCGCACCGCATTCTGACTTTCCCGCTGGGCGGGCGGGCGACCGCCAAAAGGCCGCCCACCCGCCCAGCGGGAAAGACCCAGCAACGATGAAGCCGGCTCCGAATGGAGCCGGCGGAGTTGCTGGGGTGCGACGGGTGCAGTGGCACCCGTCGCGATTTTCAGTGTCTGCTAAGCAGACACTGAAAATCATTATGGGGCCCTGTGAGGGGGCCCCTGCACTGCCCATGCCAGTGGCATGGGCAGTGCAGGGGCCCCCAGGTAAGAACCGCCAGGAACAGGATGGCGGGAAGGGGGTCGGAATCCCCATGGCGGCGCTGCTTGCAGCGCCGCCATGGAGGATTCCTATGGCCAGGGGAAAACCGGCGGGAAACTGCCGGTTTCCCTTTTCTGACCGCGGCTTTACCGCTGCGGTCAGAATTGGCCAGGAAGCACCGCCAGCATGTGCAACATGTCAAGAAAATTCTTGCAGCCCTTCAAAAGCACCATTTATATTGCAAGCTAACCAAGTGTGAGTTTCATGTTACCACAGTTGAGTTTTTAGGGGTTATCATTACCCCTCAAGGTATGTTCATGGCAGAAAAGAAAGTACAAGCTGTATCTGATTGGCCCACTCCAAAGACTGTTCAAGATGTACAATGTTTCCTGGGGTTTGCAAACTTTTACCGCAGTTTTATAAACCATTTCTCTCAAACAGTGGCCCCAATCACTAAGTTATTGAGAAAGAAATAAAAATTAGTATGGTCCCCAGAAGCTGATCAAGCCTTTTCAACTTTGAAAGAAGCTTTTTCCACTGCCCCAGTTTTGACTCACCCTGATGTGGATCGTCCATTCATAGTGGAAGCCGATGCCTTGGATGTGGCAATTGGTGCAGTCTTGTCACAACGAAACAAAGACACTGGTCAACTTCATCCTGTAGCTTACATGTCTAAAAAGCTGAACGAAGCCGAACAGAACTATGTCATTGCTGAAAAAGAGCTTCTGGCGATTTGTGACGCCTTTAAAGAATGGAGACATCATTTGTTGGGTGCCAAGTACACTGTCACAGTATATACTGATCATCGCGTTCTCCAGTTCATGAGTTCAGCCAGACTTTTGACTCCTTGGCAATTACGCTGGATGTTGTTTTTTGCCAAATTTGATTTTGTGGTAACTTTCCGTCCTGGTAAAGACAATCGCAAAGCAGATGCCTTGTCCCACCAAGAGTCTACCACGTTGCCTACAGTCCAACCTTCCAGAGCTATCATTGATCCAGATAAAGTCCTATGCATCATAAAAACTGAAGATTTCTTTGAAGACATCTGTAATTCCTTCATCATTGAGAAATGGCAGACATGGGCTCAAGAAGATCCCAAAAGGTCAATCAAGCAAGGACTACCTTTCCATTACGCTCGCTTGTTCGTGCCCACTATCAAGCTTCGCAAGTTAGTATTTCATTGGTTGCGTGTTATACCTACGGCAGGTCATCCAGGTAGTCCTAAAGCTCTTGAATTAATCCAACGCTACTTTTGGTGGCCTACTGTGACGAAAGAAGTCAAAACAATGATAAACAACTGCGAAGTCTGTGTTCGCATCAAGACAAGTCATTCAAAATCGAAAGGGTTGTTGCATCTGCTCCCAACTCCATGTCGACCTTGGGAACTCATCTCTTTAGACTTAATTACAGGACTATCAGTGGTTCAACAACATTCAGTAACCCTTGTGGTAGTAGATAGTCTCACAAAATATGGACATTTTATTGCCTGTAAGAAATTGCCCACCTCCAGCGAACTATCAACCATCTTACTGAATAGAGTGGTCCGTTATCACGAGCTGCCAAAAAGGATTCTTTCCGATCGAGGGTCGCAATTTGCCTCCAATTTCAGGAAAACATGGTGCAGAACACTTCAAGTCACGTCCACACTATCTACTAGCCATCATGCTCAAAGAGATGGTCAAACTGAGAGACAAAATCAGACATTGAAGCAATACCTGCGTGCTTACGCTGAGAAAGCACTTCATTCTTGGACATCAATGCTCTGGTTAGCTAAGTTAGCCTAAAATAACTCATTTCACACCTCCACTGGTGTTACACCCTTTTTTGGCTTGTTTGGCTATCATCCTAACACCTTGCCCATCACGATCCCTCAAGAAAGCTCTCTTACACCAGCTGTGTCGGAAACCATTCAACACCTTCACCAAACCCAGAAATTGATTCAACATCATTTAGAAAAAGCCAAACAAAAATACAAAAAGCAATACGACAAGAAACATTGTGAGGGACCTCAGTATCAACCAGGTGATAAAGTGTGGCTTTCTACAAGGCATATAGGGGATCATTACAACCCTGGCGGACAGTGTTAAAGGTGCGGTAATACCGCAAACAGGCCGGCGGACAAAAAAAGGGAATTATGACCATGGCGGAAACCGCCAACATAGACAGCCACTTTAACACTCAACCTGCCGCGGCGGTACAGACAAGCAGCGCGGCGGTCACCACCAACAGACAGGCGGAAGACAATGTACCGCCCACAGTATCACAACCCGCCAATCTGCCACTTTTTCCGGGGCGGATAAAAACACGGCGGAAACAGCTTTTGCAATGGGAAAACGGTCAACTTAACACACTCCACGAGGAAGGAGGACACCATGAAGCAGGAACTACAAATACTCCCTACCCTTGTGTTCCTGCTCGTCTACGAACACCAGCAACGGCGGTGCCGAAGACAACGGTGAGTACTGCACCTACGACATAGGGGAGGGGGAAGGCAAAAGTCAGGGGGACACAAACGCAACACCCCCACCCCCACCCTCGCACATTACAACACACACACCAATGCATTTCCAAACATCACAGTAACAACCCACAACCCCCCCGGAAGAATGCAAAGACAAAAGGATCAGTTCAAACATTGTAATGTATCAAAAAACAGTTACCAAATATACAGATATATATACACATTCCAGATTTTATACATTACGAGAAGTAGTGGAGGTATGCACATATCAATGTCCATGCACCACTGGGCCCAAAATGCATGGGCGAGGCACACACTACATACCTGTCCACAAACGGAGAGAACACTGCAGGGGCATCAGATAGAAATACAACAGGCACCTCAGGGGGAAGGGAAGGGGGGGGGCACCTCAGCCAGATTACAGCACCACGCCAGATCCACGACGGGGCTCCATGCCCATTGATGTATCCTGGGAGTGCAAAGCCACAGTCTCTCAAGTCTCTACAGTGGGTGGCTTGCCCACTGTACCATCCTGGGGAGTGCAAAGCCACAGTCTCTCAAGTCTCTACAGTGGGTGGCTTGCCCACTGTACCATCCTGGGGAGTGCAAAGCCACAGTCTCTCAAGTGGATAACAGTCTCCACTGGTTCTGGCCGGGGACTGGTGCCCAGACTGCATCAGGCTCCCCGTGACCGTTCCTCATCCGTCACTGTCCCAGCTGCACATGGGATAACGATGCTTGATGTGGCGGTTTTTTTCCTATCCAGATGTGCTTTGGCATGTCGGTCTCTGCCCTGTTGAGCAGTGCTTTGCCCTGTTCAGTGGTGCTTTGCCCTATTCAGCGGCCTTCACCATGGCGGTGTTTTCCCTGTTCAGCGGTGCTTTGCCATGGCGGTCTCTGCCCTGTTGAGCGGTGCTTTGCCCTGTTCAGTGGTGCTTTGCCCTGTTCAGTGGTCTTCACCATGGCGGTGTATTCCCTGTTCAGCGGTGCTTTGCCATGGCGGTCTCTGCCCTGTTGAGCGGTGCTTTGCCCTGTTGAGCGGTGCTTTGCCCTGTTCAGCGGCCTTCACCATGGCGGTGTTTTCCCTGTTCAGCGGTGCTTTGCCATGGTGGTCTCTGCCCTGTTGAGCGGTGCTTTGCCCTGTTCAGTGGTGCTTTGCCCTGTTCAGCGGTCTTCACCATGGCGGTGTTTTCCCTGTTCAGCGGTGCTTTGCCATGGCAGTCTCTGCCCTGTTCAGCGGTGCTTGCCATGGCGGTCTCTGACCTGTGCATTGGTGTGTGGCATGACGGTCCCTCATTGCCCAGCGGGGCTGTGGCTGCCGGAGTCCTCCAGGGAAATGACTCTGGCGGTGGTCTCAGGACCAGTGACGATTGTGATGCCCTCCTGGGCACTGACGCTGGCGGTGGTCTCAGGACCAGTGACGATTGTGCTGCCCTCCTGGGCACTGACTCTGGCGGTGGTCTCAGGACCAGTGACGATTGTGCTGCCCTCCTGGGCAATGACTCTGGCGGTGGTCTCAGGACCAGTGACGACAGTGCTGGCGGTGGCGTCCCGGACGCCGGGGAGGATGGCGCCCTTCTCCGCCGTGCTGCTCTTCCCAGACTGTGCAGACTTCTTCTGGCCCTTCACCACCTTTGGAGGAGTCACAGCTGACTCTGCAATCCCCCTGGGACATTTGTGAGCAGTTTTGCAGCCAGGAGTCTTCACCCTGTCCCGTCTGCCACTTTCCAACTTAAGGTGCTTTACAGGGGGTGGACTGGCAGTGCTTTGGCTCCGTGTCACACTGGCTGCCCTGGTGGCTGGTGCACTCCACACACCTTTAACACGCACCACTGGTACAGGACTTTTTTTGGCTGAGGTGCTACTACGGGACCTATCAATTGGAGGGGTAGGGGCAAAGAGGTCAACGTTGCTGAGGAAGAGTTGCTGACGAAGACTGGGATGGGTAGCTGGAGGGGGTCTGGGAGTGGAGGAAGAGGAGGTGGCTGTAGGAGGTGTAACTTTAGGTGATTTGGGTGCAGGTACTGGAAGTTGTCGTGAGGTGGATGGATGTTGGGTGTGTGGGTGCCCTCGTTTGTGTACTTTGGGAGGGGGCGTCACAGACACACTGGGAGTGGACACAGGGGACATGTAAATTGTAGTGGGGGTGGTGAGTGCAGGTGAGCGGGGTGTGGTTCTGGTTGTTCTGGTGCAAGTCCTAGTGCCTGTAGATGTAGTGCATGCAGGTGAGAGTGTAGACGACACTGGGAGGGAGGAGGGAGACGACGAGGAGGGGGACACAGTGGAGGCAGTGGATGTTGCTGTGTCTGTATATGGGTGATGCTTGCGTGAGTGCCTGTGGGTTGTGTGGTGCTTATGTTTGCCTGAGCTACTTGTGTGTGTTGAGATGTGCTGATGTTGTGCTTGGGATAGGCTGGGGTACAGGGGATTGGGTCTGGGTGAAGGAAGTTGGAGGAGGGAGGCTAGACACAGGGACAATGGCTGCCATCAGTGCTGAGGCCAGAGATTGCAGGGTTCGATGAAGGGCAGCCTGACCAGAATGAATGCCCTCGAGGAATGCATTACCGTGTTGCAACTCCCTTTCTACACCCTGGATGGCATTCAGAATGGTAGACTGCCCAACAGTGAGTGACCTGAGGAGGTCAATGGCATCCTCACTGAGGGCAGCAGTGGTGACAGGGGCAGGGCCTGAGGTCCCTGGGGCGAAGGTGATGCCCACCCTCCTGGGTGAGCGGGCACGGGGCGAACGCTGAGGGGCTGCTGGGAGGGCGGTGCTGGTAGGGGAGGTGGCGGCTGTACCTGTAGAAGTGGGGGGCACAGATGGTGCCGCCACCACAAGGGAGCTCCCATCGGAGGACGAGTCCGTATCACTGGTGTCAGCTCCTGTCCCTGCCGTGGAACTCCCCTCGCCCTCCGTCCCACTGGTGTATTCGGAGTCTGTGGTGTGGCCCTCCATGGCCATGTGGGATGCAGCTCCCTTGTGCTCCGGTGCCACTGAACCTCCACCTGATGATGCTGATGAACAAAAGAACAGGGAGAGCAGAAAAAGGGGGGGGGGGCGATAGAAGAAAGACAGGTTGAGTGCATGGCTTACCGCTACCGTTGGCGGACAATACAGACACAGCAGCCCCCTGCACTACGCCGTGCTCTTGGCCTCTACAGATGCAATTCCTGGGATCTGGCCTACATGGCTATGCTGGACATCTGCACACATAGATGCCACAGGGGCATTAATACCTGTACATGGCACTCTACTGAGGTGGGGTGGATTGCCACATGGCCTGCATTATGGAGGGGCCTAGCCTACGGAACCCGCCCTGGCCTAGGGAAACCCACAGCCCTCCTCCCCCACCCAGACCCCTCCACTGCGCGCAAAGTCCCCAGAATGAGAGTGTACTCACCCCCTTGTGTCTGCTGTGATGCCCTCAAGCGCCCATCCAACTCGGGGTAGGCCACCGCCAGAATCCTAAACATCTGAAGGGTCATGGTGCGACGGGCACCCCTCCCACGTTGGGAGGCCATCCCCAGCTGAGCCTACGCCGTCTTCTTGCTCCAGCAGCAAATGTCCTCCCATCTTTTCCGGCAGTGGGTGCCCCGTCTCTGGTGGACCCCCAGGGTCCGGACGTCATTGGCGATGGCACGCCAAATGTCCTTCTTCTGGTGGGCGTTGACCTACATGACATGCACAGGGGAAGAAGAGAAGTCATTACCAACTGCACTGTCAATGTGAGTGGCCCCCATCCCTACCCTTGCCATGTGGCACATGCATTCACAGTCCTTCATGTTCCCTGAACTCTGCCCCCTTCCAACTAACATCCAGCCCTCTCCACCCAGGCATAGCCCATACAACGTGCTCCCTGTGTACTTACCTGTTGGTCTGGAGGAATGTAGAGTAGCGTGTACTGGTGGAGGACCCCGTCCACGAGCTTTTCCAACTCCTGAGCAGTGAAGGCAGGGGCCCTTTCCCCAGAGGCAGCAGCCATTGTCTCTTCCAGACCGAGGTCACAGCAGCACTTGCAGTGTAGGTCCTCTCCTGTCGAAGATCAGGTATCGAGTGATTGAACAGATAGAAAATGGCGGTCACGTCCGCAGCGGTGACGTCCGCGGGGGTGCGTATCATCACCGCCGGCGCACTTCATCATTGGCTCCTGGGACCCATAGGGTCCTATGTTAACCAATGCGGCATTGTGCCGCGGTCTACGACCGCCTACCGCGACAGTGTACAACACCAGCGCAGATTCCTCACATCCCATTGTCCCAGTTTAGAGGTCAGGCAGACGTCATTTCAGGGGCCCACATGGCTTCATTTACTACTGCGTCACACATACCTAGGCCTACACTCAACACACATACAGGAAGAGTTTTGTGTTTGGTGTCGTGTTCTGTGTATCTGTGGGTACATACCCGGAAATTGGTTGACTCTGTGGTGGCTGTTGTCCTTCCTAGGCGCCGTCAGCTGGGACATTTGAGAAGATGGCGGAATCCTCCGGTGTACCGACCGCTGGTGGACCTGTTGACAATGGAGGAGCGACATTTAATCATCACCTACAGGTTTGACCGTGCCACTATCCAGGAACTATGTACCCAGTTGGAGCCAGACCTGATGTCACCAATCCGCCATCCCACTGGAATCCCCCCTGACGTGCAGGTGCTGTCAGTGCTCCATTTCCTTGCAAGTGGGTCTTTTCAGACAACAGTGGCCATGGCATCAGGGATGTCCCAGCCTATGTTTTCCACTGTGTTGTCCAGAGTGTTGTCTGCCCTGCTGAAACACGTAAGGAGCTACATCGTTTTCCCTCAGGTGGAGGATTTGGCTACAGTTAAAGGTGACTTCTATGCCCTTGGACATATACCCAACATCATAGGTGCTATTGATGGCACCCATGTAGCTCTGGTCTCCCCCCCACAGGAGTGAACAGGTGTACAGGAACCGAAAGAGTTATCATTCGATGAATGTACAGATGGTATGTTTGGCAGACCAGTACATCTCCCAGGTAAATACTATGTTCCCTGGCTCTGTGCATGACGCCTACATCCTATGGAATAGCAGTATCCTGTATGTGATGGGTCAACTCCAGAGGCACCGTGTGTGGCTATTAGGGGACTCTGGTTACGCTAACCTGTCCTGGCTATTGACCCTAGTGAGGAATCCCAGTGCAGAGGAACGCTACAATGAGGCCCATGGGTGGACTAGGAGGATGATCGAACGCACCTTCGGCCTCCTGAAAGCCAGGTTCAGGTGCCTCCATATGACAGGTGGTTCCCTATTCTACTCACCGAAGAAGGTGTGCCAAATCATCATCGCCTGCTCGATGCTTCACAATCTTGCTTTGCGACGCCAGGTGCCTTTTCTGTAGGAGGATGGTCCCGATGGCGGTGTTGTGGCAGCTGTGGAGCTTGTGGAGCCTGTGGACAGTGATGAGGAGGAAGCTGAGGAAGAAGACAAAGACAACAGGGAGTCAGTCATACAGCAATATTTCCAGTGACACATAGGTGAGAACATTTTATTTTACTATTACATTCACTTTCACACTTCTACCTCTATCCTTTCTGTCATTTAGTAGCAGTATTTGGTAACTGAGTTGTACCTTTCCATTACGGTTTCACAGGTGTGGTTACCAACGTGTGTCATCTGCTTGCATCCTTCATGGACTTGTGATGTGTGACATAGGTATGTTGGCTTTACAATTGAACATGCATTTTGACACTGTCATTGATAATACAATTTTACCAAATCACAGACTGACTCCAGATTGTTTTGTGCTTCAAGGGTGTTTATTTACGTGCTCAAAAATGGAGGGGGGTTGTAAAATGGTGATGGGGGACGGTGGAGAAATGTCCATGGCAGAGTCCAGTCTATTGGTCACACAAGTGCACTGCCCATATGGGCATAGGAAGTGGAGCTGGGGCAGTTTAAGTATGGACAGGGTAACAAAGTGGGACAGTGGGAGGACAATCAGGGTGGTCTCATTTCCTGGAGGGGGTCTTGCCATCTTGCTCTGTCCTGTTCCTGGATCTCAGGGACTGCTTGCGGGGCGGTTGTCCGTCTGCAGGGGGTGGGGTGCTGGTGTGGTGGTCGTGTGGCGGGGCTTCCTGTCCACTAGCGCCGGCGGAGGTGGTGGGCATTTCATCATCCTGGCTAGTGTCAGGGGCCCCTTGGAGTGCCACGGTGTCCCTCATGGTCTTCTGTATGTCCTTCAGCACCCCTACGATGGTCCCCAGGGCGGAGCTGATGGTTCTGAGCTCCTCCCTGAACCCCAAATACTGCTCCTCCTGCAGGCGCTGGGTCTCCTGAAACTTGTCCAGGACCGTCGCCATTGTCTCCTGGGAGTGGTGGTATGCTCCCATGATGGAGGAGAGGGCCTCGTGGAGAGTGGGTTCCCTTGGCCTATCAGCCCCCTGTCGCACAGCAGCCATCCCAGTTCCCCTGTGTTCCTGTGCCTCCGTCCCCTGGACCGTGTGCCCACTACCACTGCCCCCAGGTCCCTGTTGTTGTTGGGGTGGTGGGTTATCCATAGGACCACTGCCTGCTCTGAAAAAATATTTTTATTGGCATTCACAAAGGGGAAGGGGTCCCATGGGGACCCCTTCCCTTTTGCGAATGAGTTACCATCCACTTCAAGTGGATGGTAACTGCGAGTTGGTTTGTGACCACATTCGCGATCCCAAAGCAACTCTGCATGGTGATGCGTTCGCAAATAGGAAGGGCACACCCCTTCCTATTTGCGAGTCGCAGCCTCAAATTGCGAGTCAGTACCGATTCGCAATTTGCGGTTGTGCATCGCGTTTGCCCTTTTGCGCCTCGCAAACTGTGTTTTTCACAGTTTGCGAGGCGCAAAAGGCTTGCTACATCTGGCCCTTAATCCTTTCTTAAGTTATCCATGGTTACAGTATGACAATGCTTAGAATCATAGTCTAGTAAATGTCAATGTGATATAATCTTGATGTTGCGTGTGTTTTAACCTTTTGTTTCCTACAGGTCTCCTTCCCAGTTGTTCCCATCCTAATCCCCTTTTTCCCCCACTTGTACTCTCTCAGTCTCTGTGATTTATCTATCAGAGTCTTGGAGCTGTCTTGTGGTGGACATGTTGGGAACGTGCGCAGACCCCAAGGATCTGGTCTCCCTGACATTCAGTCTGTGTTCTGGCAACTTCACCTTTCAAGGGCCCAGAGACTTGATGGGCACCACTTGGCAGGGCAGGAGTCACAGCAGAGAGTCCAGGTGCTGTCAGAGGAAGTCTTTGATGGCCCTGAGACTTCCAAACAAGAGGCAAGCTCAGTCCAAGCCCTTGGGGGTTCTTCTCAGGCAGGAATGCACAACAAAGTCCAGTCTTTATCCCCTTTCACAGGCAAATGCAGCAACTGCAGCATAGCCCAACAAAGCACAGTCACAGGCAGGGGCAGCACTTCTCCTCAGCTCTTCAGCTCTTCTACTTGGCAGATGGTCCTCTTGGCTCCAAAAGCAAATCTTCAAGAAATCTAAAGTCTGGGGTTATGGGTCCACTATTTATACCACTTTCTGCCTTTGAAGTTGTCCAACTTCAAAGAAAAGCCTCTGTTGTTTACAGGATCCTTCCTTGCCCAGGCCTGGCTCCAGACTCACACCCGGGGGTTGGAAACTGCATTGTGTGAGGGCAGGCATAGCCCATTCAGGTGTAAGTGACCACTCCTCACTCCACTCTAGCCCAGATGGCTCATCAGGATATGCAATCTACACCTCAGCTCGCTATGCATCATTGTCTAGAGGAGATTCACAAACAGCCCAACTGTCAGTCTGACCCAGACAGGGAATTCACAAACAGGTAGAGTCACAGAATGGTTATAGCAAGAAAATGCCTACTTTCTAAAAGTGGCATTTTCAAACTAACAATCTAAATACCAAATTTAGTAAAAGATGTATTTTAAATTGTGAGTTCAGAGACCCCAAACTCTACCTTTCTATCTGCTCTCAAAGGGAAACTACACTTTAAGAATATTTAAAGGCAGCCCCCATGTTAACCTATGAGAGAGAGAGGCAATGCAACAGTGGAAACCGAATTTTGGAGTATTTCACTGTTATAATATGTAAAACACATAAGTATATGTCCCACCTTTCACATACACTTCACCCTGCCCATGGGGCTACGTAGTGCCATTCCCTAGGGGTGACTTACATGTATAAAAATGAAAGGTTTAGGCCTGGCAAGTGGGTACACTTGCCAAGGTGAATTGGCAGTTTAAAGCTGCACACACAGACACTGCAGTGGCAAGTCTGAGCCATGTTTACAGGGCTACTCATGTGAGTGACAGAATCAGTGCTGCAGGTCCACTAGTAGTATTTGATTTACAGACCCTGGGCACGTCTATTGCACTTTACTAGGAACTTACTAGTAAATCAAATATGGCAATCATGGAAAAGCCAATTACACATGCAATTTCACATAGGGAGCACTTGCACTTTAGCACTGGTCAGCAGTGGTAATGTGTCCAGAGTAACAAAAACCGCAAAAACAGAGTCCAGCACATAACAACAACCTGGGAAGTAGAGGCAAAACGTTAGGGGAGACCACGCCAAGGATGCCAGGTCTAACAGTCATATAAGAATGGAACCTTCACACAATATATATAACTCAGGCACTGTATTCTCTTCCTCTTTTGTTTGCTGCTTTTGAACAGACGAGTAGGAGCTTGTAGTGGACTTTCACAATTTTATAAATAATCAATCTGTCATTAGTGAATTGGAATGTCACATTTGGGCTATAGCAGTACTAACACAATGCAATTGATCACTGAGATAATTTATAAACAAACTGAAGAGGGTTGAGAGCATCATTTATTCAAGCTTGACACAAGCATTGAGTGCAAAATAATGGTAATGCCACTACTACTACTACTACTACTACTAATAATAATAATAATAATAATAATAACTAAAATAATGAAAATTCAACTATGGTGTGCAAGTTAAATGTCACTGTGGTCTGTATTC
This sequence comes from Pleurodeles waltl, assembly GCF_031143425.1. Classification (NCBI taxonomy): domain Eukaryota; kingdom Metazoa; phylum Chordata; class Amphibia; order Caudata; family Salamandridae; genus Pleurodeles; species Pleurodeles waltl. Next base: position 839,407,358 of record NC_090437.1, read on the forward strand.
ACAACACACACATATTTCACAAAAATAAATGTCTGCCAGGAGCCCACTGTTGTCTGGCTGTGCTGCAGTTCTAAATGCAACATATGTGACATATGACAGGAAAAAGTTCATTTGCAATGTAGGAAAAAACAGTTTGCATATATTCCTGAGTCAACCCAAAATAGTGCTGGGAAACCCGTGGGGAATAGTGCTAATATATAAAATAAATGCACATTACATATTGGGTTTAGTGTACTTTAACTATGAAATAAAAACCAAAATATTTTTTCACGGTGAAAGCTTTGGTAGTCTTTTCGCTGAGCAACCTGATATTGGATTACATTGTTTTATTATTCCCTTCAGTGTTTGGGATAGTTTTATAAAAATATTTCAAAGCCATTTCTTAATTTGTGAACTCTGATTTAAGTGCCAAAGCAGATTTTTGAAGTTGAAAATTAAATTTGTAAAAATGTACTGTGTTCCTTGATTCGAAACTGTCAATCAGCCCCTCCATAGCTGAAATACACATCCTTGGCTGGAAGAGTTAACATCTCTGGCTCAGGAGACAGTTGCCTGCCTCTGAACAAAAGAAAAGCAGATAAATGTTAATTTATCACCATTTAAAAAGGATTAGCTATCTGAAAATTGGCAGCAGCAGTTGGCAGAAGCTTTCAAACTACTTCTCTTGGCTTGTTAATGTGAAGGAGAGTGTGTGAAACTGGAGTATTAGTTGAGGAGGTGAGAATCGACCTCAATAATAATCACAATCCTTGTTAAGTTGAATCACAAAAGTCAATAAATAAACCAATCAATCAATCAATCAGAACATTTGTAGAGCGCGCTACTCACCCATGAGGGTCTCAAGGTGCTTTGGGAGGGGTGGGGGGTACTGCTCGAACAGCCAGGTTTTGAGGTGTCTCCTGAAGGTCAGTAGGTCCTTGGTCTGACATAGGTGGATGGGAAGGGTGTACCAGGTCTTGGCAGCGAGGTAGGAGAATGATCTGCTTCCGGGTGTTGTCCTGTGGATGCGTGGAAAGGTGGTGAGGGCGAGGTCGACGGACCGGAGCTGACGGTTCAGGGTGAGTCGATCATTGAGGTGTGCTGGTCCGGTGTTGTGGAGTGCTTTGAGCATGTGGGTGATAAGTTTGAATGTGATCCTTTTGTTGATGGGGAGCCAGTGTAGCTCTCTCAGGTGGGCTGTGATGTGGCTTTGGCGGGGGATGTCGAGGATGAGGCATGCAGAGGCGTTCTGTATCTGTTGCAGTCTTTTCTGGAGAACGCCCGTGGTTCCCGCGTAGAGAGCGTTGCCGTAGTCTAGTTTGCTGCTGACGAGGGCCTGGGTGACTGTCCTTCTGGATCCGGTGGGGATCCACCTGTAGATTTTGCAGAGCATGCGGAGGGTGTGAAGCAGAAGGATGAGACAGCATTGACTTGTTGGGTCATGGAGAGCGATGAGTCAAGGATGAAACCCAGGTTGCGTGCGTGGTTAGTGGGCATTGGTGCGGCTCCCAGCATGGTCGGCCACCAGGAGGCGTCCCAGGTAGAGGGGGTGGGGCTGAGGATGAGGACCTCTGTCTTGTCTGAGTTCAGCTTTAGGCGACTTTGCTCCATCCAGTTGGCGACAGCCTTCATACCTTCATGGAGGTTGGTTTTGGTGGTGGCGGGGTCCTTGGTGAGGGAGAGGATCAGCTGGGTGTCGGTGTATGAGACGATGTTGAGGTTGTGAGATCGGACGATGTTGGCGAGGGGTGCCATGTAGACGTTGAAAAGTGTTGGGCTGAGGGAGGAGCCCTGTGGTACGCCGCAGATGGTCTTGGTGGCTTCAGATTGGAATGGAGGGAGGCAGACTCTCTGGGTTCTGCCGGAGAGGAAGGAGGTGATCCATTCCAGGGCTTTGTCACGGATCCCTGCGTCATGGAGGTGAGTGCGCAGGGTGTGGTGGCAGACGGTGTCAAAGGCGGCCGAGAGGTCAAGGAGGATGAGGGCTGCGGTTTCCCCTTTTTGGTCAAGAAGGTCCTGTTGTCGTCAGTGGCAGAGATGAGGGCGGTCTCAATGCTGTGGTTGCTGCGAAAACCAGATTGGGACAGGTCCAAGATGTTGTTTTCCTTAAGGTGGTAAGTCAGTTGCCTGTTGTCGATCTTCTCAATGACCTTCACCGGGAGCAGAAGCAGGGAGATGGGCCAGTAGTTTTTGAGGTCCTTAGGGTCTGCCTTGGGTTTCTTGAGAAAGGCGTTCATCTCGGTGTGCTTCCAGCTTTCCAGGAAGGTGGCAGTCTCAAATAAGCTGTTGATGATCATATGTAGTTTGGGGGCGATGATGGAGCTCGCTTTGTTATAGATGTGGTGTGGTGTGGCAGGGGTCAGATGGTGACCCGGAAAGGATGGTGTTCATTACTTTGGTGGTGTCAATGTTGCTGACGTGTGTCAGGGAGAGCAGGAGGTTGGTGTGGCTGGGGGGCAGTGAGTCGGAGGTGTTGGTGACTGCCGGTGGGGTCTTGGTGTTGAAGCTGTCGTGGATGTCTGCGATCTTGCAGTGAAAGAAGGTGGCGAGGGAGTCGCAGAGGTCTTGCGAAGGTGGGATGTCATTAGTGCTGGAGCTGGGGTTAGAGAGTTCCTTCACAATGTTGAAGAGCTCTTTGCTGTTGTGTGCATTGTTGTCGATTCGTTCCTTGAAGGAGGATCTCTTTGTAGTCCGGATGAGATGGTGGTGCTTGCGGATGGTGTTCTTGAGGGCCGTGTTGGTGGTTGGTATTTGTTCTTGGCGGCACTTCTTCTCAAGTTTTTGGCAAGTCTGTTTGAAGGTCCGGAGATTGGTGGTGAACCATGTGGCCTTTCTGATGGAGCGGTTGTAGGAGGGTTTCTTGATCGGGGCGAGAGCGTTGGCGCAGTCGTCGATCCATTGCCTGAGGTTGCGGGCGGCTTTGTCGGTGGTGTTAGCTGGTGGGGCGAGGGCGGAGATCAGCTGGTCATTGGTGACCTTGTTCCAGCTGCGGCGGGGGATCGGTTGTGGGTGGTGGTGAGTTTATCGAATATGAAGTGGATGCAGCGGTGGTCGGTCTAGTGGAGTTCGGTGGTGTGGCTGAAGGCGATGTGGCTTCTGGTGGAGAAGATCGGGTCAAGCGTGTGTCCGGCGGAGTGGGTGGGTGACGTGACGAGCTGTTTGAGTCCGAGGTTGTCGAGGTTGTCAAGCAGGGTGGTGGAGTTGCTGTCTTTGATGTTTTCGAGGTGGAAGTTCAGGTCTCCGAGGAGGATGTAGTCTGTAGATCAAGGACTTGAGTGCTGATGACGTCGGCGATGGAGTCACTGAACTGAGATCTGTAGATGAGGGTACCTCTGAGGGTGATCTTGGGATCGATGTGGATTTGGAAGTGCATGTGTTTGACGGTGCTGAGGTGTCTTCGTGTTGGTTGAGATTTTGATGGTGTTCCTGTGGACAATGGCGATCCCTCCTCCCGGTCTGTTGGTGCGGTCTCTGCGGGTGATCTTGTAGCTGTTCGGGATGGCTATGGTGATGTCCAGTGCTGAGCATAGATTAATCCAGGTGTCCGTCAGGAAGGCAATGTCCGTGGAGGAGGAGTTGAGAAGGTCCCAGAGATCGATGGCGTGCTTGTGGACTGAGCGGGTGTTGAGAAGGATGCATCTGAGGTGGTTGTGTCCGGTTCTGGTGGGTGAGGCGGTGGCTCAGGGGGTGGTGAAGCTGCAGCTCAGGCAGGAGAATGTCCGTGAGTGAGCTTTGGTGAGGCCTGGAAGCAGGTGGTAGATCGGGCGGTGTTGAGGGCGTTGAGGACGTTGACGTGGTAGTGGCGTCAGGTGACGGTGGGGACACGGGCACAACAGGTGGAGCTATGCGGCGTGGGGAGCTTCTCGTGACCTCAATATCAGGTAAATGGTTGCTCTCCTCACTGCGCAGCGGCCGCCATTAAGAGGGGGAGGTGGGAGGGAGTAGCAGCAGGGAAGCGGGAGGGAAGCGCGAACGGGAGCGTGAGAGGGGTGGGGCCACAGGGGACACAGCGGCAGGAACCACGGGGGAAAAGCCGAAAAATACAATAATAAGCAGAGAAAACAGAAGAAACAGAGAAAAAGCAAAAAAAAGCAAAAATAAACAGAGAGATCAGTAAAACAGAGAAAAACTGAGAAACTGAGAAAGGAAACAGGAAAGGAAACAGACACAAAGGCAAACAGACAGTACTTACGGCTCACCACTGACCACTGACCACCAGGGATGGAGTGCAGACGGGAGCCTGCAGTTGGAGGAGGGACTCTAACGTGCAACAGCAGCAGTGAGGGCGGGGAAAAGGACACAGGTAAAACAGGTGAAGCTGTGCGCCGTGGGGAGCTTCTCCTGACTTCAATAGCAGGTAAAGGGTTGCTCTCCTCACCGCGTAGTAGCCGCCATTAAGAGGGGGAGGTGGGAGGTAGGAGGGAGGAGCAGCTGGGAGGCAGGAGGGAATCTCAAATGGGTGCGCGAGGGGGCGGGCCGCAGAGGACGCAGCGGCAGAAACCACGGGGGATAAGAAAGAGGGAAGGAAACAGACACAAAGGCAAACAGACAGTGCTTACGGCTCACCACTGACCACCAGGGATGAGGCGGAGGTGAAGGCGGCAGCCTGCGGGTGGCGGAGGTCCTCAATCTCACAGCAGCGAGGGCAGGGAAAAGGACATGGGCACAACAGGTGGAGCTGTGTGGCGTGGGGAGATTCTCCTGACCTCAATAGCAGGTCAAGGGTTGCATTCCTCACTGCGCAGCGGCCGACATTAAGAGGGGGAGGTGGGAGGGAAGAGCAGCTGGGAGGCGGGAGGGAAATGCGAATGGGCGCATGAGGGGTGCGGGCCCCAGGGGACACAGCAGCGGGAACCACGGTGGAAAAGCCAAAAAATGCAAGAATAAGCAGAGAAAACAGAAGAAACAGAGAAAAAGTTGAAAAAAAGACAATAATAAACAGAGAGAACAGTAAAACAGAGAAAAACAGAGAAACAGAGAAAAGAAATAGGGAAGGAAACAGACACAGGGGCAAACAGACAGTACCTACGGCTCACCAATGACCACCAGGGATGAGGCACAGGCAGGAGCCTGCTGGCCGAGGAGGGCCTTGAACACACAGCAGCGAGGGAGGGGAAAAGGACAAGGGCAGGTGGAGCTGTGCAGCATCGGGAGCTTCTCCTGACCTCAATAGCAGGTCAAGGGTCGCTCCCTTGGTAACCCTCTGGTATCTTGGCACAAAAACAGTCAGGCTTAATTGAGAGGCAATGTGTAAGGTATTTATGTAGCACTCAAACAGTATTACAGTGAAAGCACAAGAACATTCTCAAGCCAATGTAGAAAAATAGAAAGTATTGTTATAAATAAAATGATAGCAACTTAAAATTCAATACATTCAATCATGGATATGAATTGTTAAGGTTTTCAGCAGAAATAATGCCTAAAAGCACAAAGCCCCAGTCATGGTTTTTTGGTGGCGTTGGACTGGGTCAAAGGCAAAGGCCAGCTGTGATTGAGTGTGGGTCGGGTACCAGACTTGTCCCATTAGAAAGTTAACTTTCTGTGTCCAGTTTCACATGAAAAGCTCTCACTGATGAGGTCATTTCTGGTTCAGGCTGCAGGGTGGATTTAGAAATGTGGTCTTTGAAGGTGGGTTCTGAGGTCAGCGGCTTCAGTTAAAACATCAGGGCAGCAGGGTGATTAGGGGGTTGTTGGTGGTGCAAAGAGCTCATTGAAGCTTGAAATTTTACATTGGTGGGAAACATTTGCCCTTCATTCTCAATTTGAAGAGCTCTTTGCAGGAAAGTCCAGGTCTGTATCCAGGAAGGTCTTAACAGCAGTCAGATGCAGTTTCTGTGTTGGGCTCAGTGAAGTCTATTTGCATTCACAGGGTGACTAGACATAGCTCAGAGCCTCTGGTTCTTCACCTTGTGTCGAGTTATTGCAGCTTTAAGGTTGGAGGGGTACACTCTTAAAACAGCCAAGGGTTAAGGACGTGGGAGCACCACTTGGGGTTAAGGACCTCCTCCAGCAGAGCCTAACGGCAGAGTCCAGACAGGTCCGGTTTGTACTGATCTGCTAGGCAGTTGAGGGGAAAGGCCTCTGTCATCTTGTAGTATCCCTGTAGCTCAAACAGTCCTGCTCTGGGACTCTATGTATACGCAGGGCTATCTCATACACTGCAAAGCACTTATTAACGTTATTCCCCAACTCAGAGGTAGGCACCAGCTCTTTAGGGATGGGGACCCTTTTACCTCTCTAGTCATCTTTGAGTTGAGTTCCTGCTACCATCTTCAATGCACTTTACAGTTCTCTCAGACTCACTTTGAGGCCTATGTTTCGTCAATGGCCAGCTTTCCCACTTTAGTAACTAATGTCAGTTTGGCTATCTGCAGTTTCAGCTCTTGCTAAGCCCTCCTGTCCTCTAACTCTTGGAGGGGCCAGGTCGCGAGGGAAGACACTGCTCCCTGTTCTTGATCCAGCTGGGGATATTCTCTCCCTCCTCCTCCATTTCTTCCTTGCCTTCTACATCCTCATCATTCTCCTGAAATGTAGCTTGCAATAGGCGGACCACTTCCCTAGTTCTAAGAGCTATGTACTACTCCAGCTTCTTATATCCTTTTGCTAGCTTCATCCTCATCTCTTCAAACAAATTCTACAGCTCTGGCACAGTGAATTCTGTGGTACTGCTGAACGTTTCTTCCATTCCATTAAAATCACAGGTGCAAAGTATGAGGCAGGTACTGAATTTTGAAAAAGGAAAACAAGCCCAATTAAAAATAAGGAGAATTTAAAAATCAAAAATGTTGATGTTGGATTATAACTAGGGCTCCCTGTTTTCTGTTTTTACTGATTTTTACAGATAAATACAGACAGAAAAATGTTGGCCCTCATTACAACCCTGGTGGTAAATCCTGCCTACCGCCGTGCAGAAGACCGCCAACACACCACTGCGGCGGCGGAATTCCGCTACAGCTATTACGACCCACATCTCGGAATCCACCAAAATCTAGACAACCACACAAGTCCACCACACCAAAGGTCAGTGATAAACTGGTGATAACAAAACCTCCACCGTCATGCAAACAGGAATACGCCCACACTATCACGACACACTAATCCACGTGGCGGTATTTCAACTGCGGTATTCCATTGGCGGTACACACCGCTGCGCTCAAAATACACACACATTTACAAAACACAACCACATTGGACAAATCAAAATACACACACCTGATACACATACACACACGACTCCCACACACCCAATCCAATATAAAACACACACCCACATCACCCACAAACCCTTACTACCAAAAATTCAGAAAGAAGGCCAGAGAGAGACACCACCATCAACAAACTAGCGTCCACAGGCACACAACACCATCACTCACACAACATCCACGCACCTCACACAACACACACAAACACATCCCCTCACACATCACAACACACACCACCTCATTTATCACCCACACCACCCCATGGCACTGCAAAGACACCCCAGGTTCTCTGAGGAGGAGCTCAGGGCCATGGTGGAGGAAATCATCCAGGTAGAGCCACAGCTATTGGGATCACAGGTGCACCACACCTCCATAGCTAGGATGATGGAGCTATGGCGCAGAATCGTGGACAGGGTCAACGCAGTGGGACAGCATCCAAGAACACGGGATGGCATCAGGACGAGGTGGAACGACCTACGGGGGAAGGTGCATTCTGTGGTCTCAATATACCAGATTGAAGTTCAGAGGACTGGTGGCCGACCCCCACCTCCTCCCCCACAACTAACAACATGGGAAGAGCATGTCTTGGCTGTACTGCATCCTGAGGGCCTCGCTGGAGTAGCAGGAGGAATGGACTCTAGTAAGTCAACTCTTTACTACCATATCACCCACACTACCTGCATGCTATCACATACTCCCACCCTCACCCTCACCCCTATCACTCCAACACCTCACATATGTCCCACTATCACAAACCGCCCATCCCAACACCAAGCACTGCATGCAACAACAAAGCATGGACACCCATCACCAAAGCATGTCCACTACAGATACCCACACAGACCCCAAAACAATTATCACACAAGGTCCTACACAAGAATGTAAGCACTGGGGTACAGGGTCACCCACCCATTGCACACAATGGCACACACAGATGCAATAATCATGCCTTTACACCCCTGCAGGACCCCTACCCAATGTCACCGGACAGGAAGTTCCAGACATGTCCACCCCCCGCCACAGAAGAGGCCCACAGTGATGACAGCAGCTCTGTCCAACTGGATCAAGATGACCAGCCCGGCCCATCTGGGACCTCGGGACAGTCGGTTCCCCACACACTGGCACATGCCACCACAGAGCCTCCCCCCTCAGGAAACACCAGCACAGCACCCACCCAGCGGGCCCATCCCTCTGTCCCCAGGACACGTCAAGCAGCAGTGTGTCCACCACTACAGGGAACCCAGGCAAACCCAAGAACAGCAAGGACCTGGGGGCAGTGGCGGTGGGCACATGGTTCAGGGGACAGAGGAACAGGAAATCAGGGGAACTGGGAGGACTGCTGTGCAAAAGGGGGATGACAGGCCCAGGGAAATCACTCTCCACGAAGCCCTCTCCAACATCATTGGAGTGTACCATCATTCCCAGGAAACAATGGCAACAGTACTGGACAAGTTTCAGGAGACCCAGCGGCTGATCCAGTGTTCTTTCCCTAAACTGTACCTTTGTCTCCACAATTGGCACACCCTGGCATCCAGGTAAGTCCCTTGTAACTGGTACCCCTGGTACCAAGGGCCCTGAAGCCAGGGAAAGTCTCTAAGGGCTGCAGCATGTCTTATGCCACCCTGGGGACCCCTCACTCAGCACATGCACACTGCTTGCCAGCTTGTGTGTGCTGGTGGGGAGAAAATGACTAAGTCGACATGGCACTCCCCTCAGGGTGCCATGCCAACCTCACACTGCCTATGGCATAGATAAGTCACCCCTCTAGCAGGCCTTACAGCCCTAAGGCAGGGTGCACTATACCACAGGTGAGGGCATAGGTGCATGAGCACTATGCCCCTACAGTGTCTAAGAAAAACCTTAAACATTGTAAGTGCAGGGTAGCCATAAGAGTATATGTTCTGGCAGTCTGTCATACACGAACTCCACAGCACCATAATGGCTACACTGAAAACTGAGAAGTTTGGTATCAAACTTCTCAGCACAATAAATGCACACTGATGCCAGTGTACATTTTATTGTGAAATACACCTAGAGGGCATCTTAGAGATGCCCCCTGAAAACATACCCTACTTCCAGTGTGGGCTGACTAGTTTTGCCAGCCTGCCACACACCAGACATGTTGCTGGCCACATGGGGAGAGTGCCTTTGTCACTCTGTGGCCAGGAACAAAGCCTGTACTGGGTGGAGGTGCTTCTCACCTCCCCCTGCAGGAACTGTAACACCTGGTGGTGAGCCTCAAAGGCTCACCCTCTTTGTTACAGTGCCACAGGGCATCCCAGCTAGTGGAGATTCCCGCCCCTTTCGGCCACGGCCCCACTTTTGGTGGCAAAGCCGGAGGAGATAATGAAAAAAAACAAGGAGGAGCCACTGGCCAGTCAGGACATCCCCTAAGTTGTCCTGAGCTGAGGTGACTCTGACTTTTAGAAATCCTCCATCTTGCAGATGGAGGATTCCCCCAATAGGATTAGGAATGTGCCCCCCTCCCCTCAGGGAGGAGGCACAAAGAGGGTGTAGCCACCCTCAGGGCTAGCAGCCATTGGATACTAATCCCCAGACCTAAACACACCCCTAAATTGAGCATTTAGGGGCCCCCAGAACCAAGCAAGATAGATTCCTGCAACCTGAAGACGAAGAAGGACTGCTGACCTGAAGCCCTGCAGAGAAGACGGAGACACCAACTGCTTTGGCCCCAGCCCTACCGGCCTGTCTCCCCACTTCAAGAAAAACTGCAACAGCGACGCGTCCCCCAGGGTCCAGCGATCTTTGAAGCCTCAGAGGACTACCCTGCATCTAAAAGGACCAAGAACTCCAGAGGACAGCGGCCCTGTTCCAAAGAAACTGCAACTTTGCAACAAAGAAGCAACTTTTAAAGACCACACGTTTCCCGCCGGAAGCGTGAGACTTTCCACTCTGCACCCGACACCCCCGGCTCGACCTGCGGAGAACCAACACTACAGGGAGGACTCCCCAGTGACTGCGACCCTGTGAGTAGCCAGAGTTGACCCCCCTGAGCCTCCACAGCGACGCCTGCAGAGGGAATCCAGAGGCTCCCCCTGACCGCGACTGCCTGCTTCAAAGAACCCGACGCATGGTAAACCCACTGCACCCGCAGCCCCCAGGACCTGAAAGATCCGACCTCCAGTGCAGGAGTGACCCCCAGGTGGCCCTTTCCCTAGCACAGGTGGTGGCTACCCCGAGGAGCCCCCCCCTTGCCTGCCTGCATCGGTGAAGAAACCCCTGGGTCTCCCATTGAAACCTATTGCAAACCCGACGCCTGTTTGCACTCTGCACCCGGCCGCCCCTGAGCCGCTGAGGGTGTACTTTTTGTGCTGACTTGTGTCCCCCTCGGTGCCCTACAAAACCCCCCTGGTCTGCCCTCCGAAGTCGCGGGTACTTACCTGCTGGCAGACTGGAACCGGGGCACCCCCTTCTCCATTGAAGCCTATGCGTTTTGGGCACCACTTTGACCTCTGCACCTGACCAGCCCTGAGCTGCTGGTGTGGTAACTTTGGGGTTGCCCTGAACCCCCAACGGTGGGCTACCTTGGACCCAACTTTGAACCCTGTAAGTGTTGTACTTACCTATGAACTTAACATTTACTTACCTCCCCCAGGAACTGTTGAATTTTGCAGTGTCCATTTTTAAAATAGCTTATTGCCATTTTTGCCAAAACTGTACATGCTATTGTGATGATTCAAAGTTCCTAAGATAACAGAGTGAAATACCTTTCATTTAAAGTATTGTTTGTAAATCTTGAACCTGTGGTTCTTAAAATAAACTAAGAAAATATATTTTTCTATATAAAAACCTATTGGACTGGAATTGTCTTTGAGTGTGTGTTCCTCATTTATTGCCTGTGTGTGTACAACAAATGCTTAACACTACCCTCTGATAAGCCTACTGCTCGACCACACTGCCACAAAATAGAGCATTAGAATGCTCTCTTTTTGCCACTATCTTACCTCTACGGGAAACCCTTGGACTCTGTGCATGCTATTTCTTACTTTGAAATAGTACATACAGAGCCAACTTCCTACATTGGTGGATCAGCGGTGGGGTACAAGACTTTGCATTTGCTGGACTACTCAGCCAATACCTGATCACACGACTAACTTCCCAAAATTGTCATTAGAAACAGATTTTTGAAATTTGAACTATTTTTCTAAATTGTTAAAAGTCCTGCTAGGGCCTTGTGTTAGTCCCTGTTAGCATTTCTTTTAGAGTTTAAAAGTTTTGTAAAAGTTTGAATTAAGTTCTAGAGATAGTCTTAGATTCTTAAAAAGTATTCCAACTTTTAGAAACAAAGGGGGTCATTACGACCTTGGCGGGCGGCATCAGCCGCCCGCCAAGATCTGACCGCCATGCGGCCGCCAATTCGGCCGCACCCCCGCCGCGGCCATTTGGAGATCCAAGCTGGGTCGGCGGGCGGAAACCTGGTTTCCGCCCGCTGGCCCAGCGGGGATCACGGACACAACATAGGAGCTGGCTCCAAATGGAGCCGGCGGTGTTGCGGCCGTGCGACGGGTGGCATGGGCAGTGCAGGGGCCCCCAGGGTCCCACGACTCCCCGTTCCGCCAGCCTTTTCCTGGTGGTGCAAACCGCCAGAAAAGGCTGGCGGTCGGGGACTCGTAATCCCCTGGGCAGCGCTCCAAGCAGCGCTGCCCAGGCGGATTATCACCGCTGGGGCAAAAGTGGCGGAATACCGCCGGCCCCGGCTGTGCGACCGCGGCGCTTCCACTGTGGTCGTAATACGTCTGGAAGCACCGCCAGCCTGTTTGCGGTGCTTCCGTCATTTTAGCCCTGGCGGTCCCATACCGCCAGGGTCAAAATGACCCCCTACATGTCTACTACAGAAGAGATAGTGATGGAACTGAACCTCACCCATTACCTGCATCTTAGGATGTCAGAGTTAAGGTCTCTCTGTAAAATCAAAAAGATGAAAACTGGTTCAAACCCTACCAAAGTACAGATCCAGGAGCTCTTGGCAGAGTTTGTTAAAAACTACCCCTCTGATGATGGCATCACAGAGGGGAACACTAGTGACTTGGAGGAACTCCCACCTCCAGTCCTAGATAGGGAGACTAGGGTTTCTCCAACCCTGACTCTACAAGTGATAGTCAGAGATGCTGCTTCTTTCACAAGAGAGTCCAGCAACTCTGGAAGCATTGAGAGCAGTCTCAATGAAGATGACCTCCTGCTAGCCAGGAGGCCAAAAGATTGGCTTTGGAAAGACAGATCCTAGCCATAGAAAGGGAAAGACAAGAGATGGGCTTAGGTCCCATCAATGGTAGCAGCAATTTTAATAGGGTCAGAGATTCTCCTGACATGCTAAAAATCCCCAAAGGGATTGTAACTAAATATGAAGATGGTGATGACATCACCAAATGGTTCACAACTTTTGAGAGGGCTTGTGCAACCAGAAAAGTAAACAGATCTCACTGGGGTGGTCTCCTTTGGGAAATGTTCACTGGAAAGTGTAGGGATAGACTCCTCACACTCTCTGGAAAAGCTACAGAATCCTATGACCTCATGAAGGCTACCCTGATTGAGGGCTTTGGATTCTCAACTGAGGAGTACAGGATTAGGTTCAGGGCGGCTCAAAAGTCCTCGAGCCAGACCTGGGTTGATTTTGTTGACTTCTCAGTCAAAACACTGGATGGTTGGATTAATGGCAGTGGTGTAAATGATTATGATGGGCTGTACAATCTGTTTATGAAAGAACACCTTTTAAGTAATTGTTTCAATGATAAACTGCATCAGCATCTGTTAGACCTAGGACCAATTTCTCCCCAAGAATTGGGAAAGAAGTCGGATCATTGGGTCAAGACTAGGGTGACCAAGACTTCCACAGGGGGTGACCAAAAGAAAGGGGTCACAAAAACTCCCCAGGGGAAGAGTGTTGAGACATCCAAGGGTAAAAGAGTCTTCTACAGGGCCCCAAAAACCTGCTCAGGAGGGAGGGTCCAAAGCCTCTTCACAATCCAATTTTGGGTACAAGGGTAAAAACTTTGATCCCAAGATGGCCTGGTGTCGTAGCTGTAATCAGCAGAGACACCAAACTGGAGACAAGGCCTGTCCCAAGAAAGGTTCCACTTCAAACTCTACTCCAGTTAGCACTGGAATAGCCAGTCTCCAGGTGGGATCAACAGTGTGCCCAGAGCAAATCAGGGTTCACACTGAAGCTACATTAGTTTCTGAGGGTGGGGTGGACTTAGCCACACTGGCTGCCTGGCCCCCTAATATGCAAAAATACAGGCAGCAGCTCTTAATTAATGGGACTAGTGTAGAAGGCCTGATGGATACAGGTGCCAGTGTCACCATGGTGACAGAGAAACTGGTTTCCCCAGGACAATACCTGATTGGACAAACTTATCCAGTCACCAACGCTGACAATCAGACTAAAGTACATCCCATGGCGATGGTAACTTTAGAATGGGGAGGGGTCAATGGCCTGAAACAGGTAGTAGTCTCCTCAAATATCCCTGTAGACTGTTTGCTTGGAAATGACCTGGAGTCCTCAGCATGGGCTGAGGTAGAACTCAAAACCCATGCAGCCATGCTGGGTATCCTTGAACTGGTGTGTGTCAAGACAAGGGCACAGTGCAAGGCTCAGGGTGAAAAAGTGGTGTTGGAGACTGGAATAATGGCCCAACCTTCCAAGAGGAAAGGAAAGACGACTGGGGAACTAGCTCAACACAACAAAAGAAAAAGAACCTCTCTTTCCAAGAAGAAGTTCTGCCCTCTGAGGGAACTGAGCCCATGGAGTTGGAACCTTATCAGGTTGAACTCTTAGGCCCAGGGGGACCCACAAGGGAACAGTTGTGTAAGGGGCAAGAAACATGTCCCTCTCTTGAAGGCCTTAGGCAGCAAGCTGCTGAAGAGACCAAAGGAAAAATCAGTGGAACACATAGAGTCTATTGGGAAGATGGACTCCTCTACACTGAGGCACGAGATCCCAAACCGGGTGCCACTAGGAGAGTGGTAGTGCCTCAGGAGTTTAGGAAGTTCATTCTGACCTTAGCTCATGATATTCCACTTGCTGGGCATTTGGGACAAACCAAGACAGGGGAGAATTTAGGCAACCATTTCTATTGGCCCAACATGTCCCAGAAAGTAAAGGAGTTTTGTGTCTCCTGTGCCACCTGTCAAGCCAGTGGTAAGACAGGTGGCCACTAAAAGGCCCCCCTCATTCCACTTCCAGTGGTGGGGGTCCCCTTTGAAAGAGTGGGTGTGTACATAGTGGGTCCACTTGAACCTCCCACAGCCTCAGGGAACCAGTATATCCTAGTGGTAGTGGATCATGCCACTAGGCACCCTGAAGCAATTCCCCTTAGGTCCACTACTGCCTCTGCAGTAGCTAAAGCACTCATAGGTATCTTTACCAGAGTGGGATTTCCTAAGGAGGTGGTGTCTGACAGGGGTACCAACTTCATGTCAGCATACCTGAAACACATGTGGAATGAGTGTGGGGTGACTTACAAATTCACCACACCATACCATCCATAAACCAATGGTCTTGTAGAAAGATTTAACAAGACATTGAAAGGCATGATCATGGGGCTCCCTGAAAAACTCAAAAGGAATGGGATGTCCTCTTGCCATGTCTGCTTTTCGCCTACAGAGAGGTGCCTCAGAAGGGAGTAGAGTTTTCCCCCTTTGAACTTCTTTTTGGCCATCCTGTCAGGGGACCACTAGCTCTTGTAAAAGAAGGCTGGGAGAGACCTCTTCTTGAGCCTAAACAAGATATAGTGGACTATGTACTAGGCCTACGTTCCAGGATGGCAGAGTACATGGAAAAGGCAAGTAAAAACCTTGAGGCCAGCCAACAACTCCAGAAGATGTGGTATGACCAAAAGGCTGCTATGGTTGAATTTCAGCCAGTGCAGAAAGTCTGGGTTCTGGAGCCTGTGGCTCCCAGGGCACTTCAGGACAGATGGAGTGGTCCTTACCCAGAGCTAGAGAGAAAGAGTCAGATCACCTACCTGGTAGACCTAGGCACTAGCAGGACCCCCAAAAGGGTGATCCATGTGAACCACCTCAAACTCTTTCATGACAGGGCAGATGTGAATCTGTTGATGGTAACAGATGAGGACCAGGAAGCTGAGAGTGAACCTCTCCCTGATCTCCTCTCCACAGACCCTAAAGATGGCTCAGTAGATGAAGTGATCTATTCAGACACCCTCTCTGGCCAACAGCAATCTGTCTGTAGGAAAGTCTTACAACAGATTGCAGAGCTCTTTTCCCTAACCCCTGGTCAGACACACCTGTGTAGCCATGATGTGGACACCGGAGACAGCATGCCTGTCAAAAACAACATTTTCAGACTGGCTGACCAAGTTAAGGAAAGCATCAAAGTGGAAGTCCACAAGATGCTGGAATTGGGAGTCATTGAGCACTGTGACAGCCCCTTGGCTAGCCCGGTGGTCTTAGTCCCCAAAACTCACACCAAGGATGCTAAGAGAGAGATGAGGTTTTGTGTGGACTACAGAGGACTTAATTCTGTCACCAAGACAGATGCCCATCCCATTCCAAGGGCAGATGAGTTAATTGACAAATTAGGTGCTGCCAGATACTTAAGTACTTTTGACTTGACAGCAGGGTACTGGTAAATCAAAATGGCACCAGGAGCAAAAGAAAAGACAGCATTCTCCACACCTGATGGGCATTATGAGTTTACTGTTATTCTCTTTGGCTTAAAGAATGCCCCTGCCACCTTCCAAAGGTTGGTGAATCAAGTCCTTGCTGGCTTGGAGTCCTTTAGTGCAGCTTATCTTGACGATATTGCTGTCTTCAGCTCCAGCTGGCAGGATCACCTGGTCCACCTGAAGAAGGTTTTACAGGCCCTGCAAGCAGCAGGCCTCTCTATCAAGGCATCCAAATGTCAGATAGGGCAGGGAACTCTGGTTTACTTGGGACACCTTGTAGGTGGAGGCCAAGTTCAGCCACTCCAACCCAAGATCCGGACTATTCTGGACTGGGTAGCTACAAAAACCCAGACTCAAGGCAGGGCATTCCTTGGCTTACCTCCAAGAAAATGCCTAAGAAGGTAAACTGGACTATAGAATGCCAACAGGCCTTTGACACCCTGAAACAAGCTATGTGCACCAGTTCTAAAAGCTCCAGATTACTCCAAGCAGTTCATTGTGCAGACTGATGCCTCTGAACATGGGATAGGGGAAGTTTTGTCCCAAACAAATGATGATGGCCTTGACCAGCCTGTTGCTTTCTTTAGCAGGAGGTTACTCCCCAGGGAGCAGCGTTGGAGTGCCATTGAGAGGGAGGCCTTTGCTGTGGTTTGGTCCCTAAAGAAGCTGAGACCATACCTCTTCAGTACTCACTTTGTAGTTCAAACTGACCACAGATGTCTCAGATGGCTAATGCAAATGAAAGGTGAAAATCCAAAACTGTTGAGGTGGTCCATCTCCCTACAGGGAATGGACTTTATGGTGAAACACAGACCTGGGACTGCCCATGCCAATGCAGATGGCCTTTCCAGGTTCTTCCACTTAGAAAATGAAGACTCTCTTGGAAAAGGTTAGTCTCATGCTCTTTTATTTGGGGGGGGTGTGTGTGTAAGGAAATGCCTCCTTGGCATGGTTACCCCTCACTTTTTGCCTTTGCTGATGCCAAGTTATGATTTGAAAGTGTGCTGAGGCCTGCTAACCAGGCCCCAGCACCAGTGTTCTTTCCCTAAACTGTACCTTTGTCTCCACAATTGGCACACCCTGGCATCCAGGTAAGTCCCTTGTAACTGGTACCCCTGGTACCAAGGGCCCTGATGCCAGGGAAGGTCTCTAAGGGATGCAGCATGTCTTATGCCACCCTGGGGACCCCTCACTCAGCACAGGCACACTTTTTGCCAGCTTGTGTGTGCTGGTGGGGAGAAAATGACTAAGTCAACATGGCACTCCCCTCAGGGTACCATGCCAACCTCACACTGCCTATGGCTTAGATAAGTCACCCCTCTAGCAGGCCTTACAGCCCTAAGGCAGGGTGCACTATACCACAGGTGAGGGCATAGGTGCATGAGCACTATGCCCCTACAGTGTCTAAGCAAAACCTTAGACATTGTAAGTGCAGGGTAGCCATAAGAGTATATGGTCTGGGAGTCTGTCATACACGAACTCCACAGCACCATAATGGCTACACTGAAAACTGAGAAGTTTGGTGTCAAACTTCTCAGCACAATAAATGCATACTGATGCCAGTGTACATTTTATTGTGAAATGCACCCAGAGGGCATTTGAGAGATGCCCCCTGAAAACATATCCGACTTCCAGTGTGGGCTGACTAGTTTTGCCAGCCTGCCACACACCAGACATGTTGTTGGCCACATGGGGAGAGTGCCTCTGTCACTCTGTGGCCAGGAACAAAGCCTGTACTGGGTGGAGGTGCTTCTCACCTCCCCCTGCACGAATTGTAACACTTGGCGGTGAGCCTGAAAGGCTCACCCCCTTTGTTACAGTGCCACAGGGCATCCCAGCTAGTGGAGATGCCTGCCCCCTCCGGCCACGGCCCCACTTTAGGCGGCAAGGCCGGAGGAGATAATGAGAAAAACAAGGAGGAGCCACTGGCCAGTCAGGACAACCCCTAAGGTGTCCTGAGCTGAGGTGACTCTGACTTTTAGAAATCCTCCATCTTGCAGATGGAGGATTCCCCCAATAGGATTAGGGATGTGCCCCTCCCCTCAGGGAGGAGGAACAAAGAGGGTGTAGCCACCCTCAGGGCTACTAGCCATTGGCTACTAACCCCCCAGACCTAAATACCTCCCTAAATTGAGTATTTAGGGGCCCCCAGAACCAAGCAAGATAGATTCCTGCAACTTGAAGACGAGGAAGGACTGCTGACCTGAAGCCCTGCAGAGAAGACGGAGACACCAACTGCTTTGGCCCCAGCCCTACCGGCCTGTCTCCCCACTTCAAGAAAAACTGCAACAGTGACGCGTCCCCCAGGGTCCAGAGACCTCTGAAGCCTCAGAGGACTAACCTGCATCTAAAAGGACCAAGAACTCCCGAGGACAGCGGCCCTGTTCCAAAGAAACTGCAACTTTGCAACAAAGAAGCAACTTTTAAAGACCACACGTTTCCCGCCGGAAGCGTGAGACTTTCCACTCTGCACCCAACGCCCCCGGCTCGAACTGCGGAGAACCAACACTACAGGGAGGACTCCCCGGTGACTGCGACCCTGTGAGTAGCCAGAGTTGACCCCCCTGAGCTCCCACAGCGATGCCTGCAGAGGGAATCCAGAGGCTCCCCCTGACCGCGACTGTCTGCTTCAAAGAACCCGACACCTGGGAAACCCACTGCACCCGCAGGCCCCAGGACCTGAAGGTTCCGACCTCCAGTGCAGGAGCAACCCCCAGGTGGCCCTCTCCCTAGTCCAGGTGGTGGCTACCCCGAGGAGCCCCACCCCCCTTGCCTGCCTGCATCGCTGAAGAGACCCCTGGGTCTCCCATTGAAACCTATTGCAAACCTGATGCCTGTTTGCACTCTGCACCCGGCCGCCCCTGAGCTGCTGAGGGTGTACTTTTTGTGCTGACTTGTGTCCCCCCCCGGTGCCCTACAAAACCCCCCTGGTCTGCCCTCCGAAGTCGCGGATACTTACCTGCTGGCAGACTGGAACCAGGGCACCCCCTTCTCCATTGAAGCCTATGCGTTTTGGGCACCAATTTGACCTCTGCACCTGACCGGCCCTGAGCTGCTGGTGTGGTAACTTTGGGGTTGCCCTGAACCCCTAACAGTGGGCTACCTTGGATCCAACTTTGAACCCTGTAAGTGTTGTACTTACCTGTGAACTTAACATTTACTTACCTCCCCCAGGAACTGTTGAATTTTGCAGTGTCCAATTTTAAAGTAGTTTATTGACATTTTGTGATGATTCAAAGTTCCTAAGATACCTGAGTGAAATACCTTTCATTTAAAGTATTGTTTGTAAATCTTGAACCTGTGGTTCTTAAAATAAACTAAGAAAATATATTTTTCTGTATATAAACCTATTGGCCTGGAATTGTCTTTGAGTGTGTGTTCCTCATTTATTACCTGTGTGTGTACAACAAATGCTTAACACTACCCTCTGATAAGCCTACTGCTTGACCACACTACCACAAAATAGAGCATTAGAATTATCTATTTTTGCCACTATCTTACCTCTAAGGGGAACCCTTGGACTCTGTGCATGTTATTTCTTACTTTTAAATAGTACATACAGAGCCAACTTCCTCCACCCGCCAAGAAATGAGACCACCCTGAATGTCATCCTTCTGTCCCACTTCGTCACCCTGTCCATCCTTAAACTGCCCTAGCTCCACTTCCTATGCCCCTTTGGACAATGCATCTGTGAGACAAATAACTGGACTCTGCCATGGACATTCCTCCACCATCACCCCTGACCATTTTCCAAACCCCTCCACTATTTTGCACTTAAATAAATACCCTTGAATCACAAAACAATCTGGAGTCAGTCTGTGCTTTCACAAATGTGTATTTGCAATAACTGAGGAAAATAGCAATGTCCATTGTATTGTCAACATAACTATGGGGGTCATTCCAACCCTGGCGGTCGGTGTTAAAGCGGAGGCTAACCCGCCAACAGGCTGACGGTTAAAAAAATTGAATTCTGACCCTGGCGGAAACCGCCAACAGAGACCGCCACTTTAACACTCCGACCGCCACGGCGGGACAAACAAACAGCGCGGCGGTCACCGCCAACAGACAGGCGGAAGACAATATACCGCCCACCCTATCACAACCCACCAATCCGCCACCTCTTCCGGGGCGGTAGCCCCGCCGATAAAAACACGGTGGAAACAGACATTTCAAACCGAAAACGCTCACCTCCATACTCCCCACGAGGAATCTGGACAGCATGGAACTCGAATTACACATCCTACCACCTATTGTATTCCTGCTCCTCTACCAGGAGCACGAACGCCGGCGCAGAAGACAACGGTGAGTACTGCACCTACCACACAGGGGAGGGGGGAGGAGAAAATATTACGGGGACACACATACGCTACAAACCCACCCCCACCCCTACCCACAACAACACACGCATCAATGCATAGCAATACATCACTGTTACAACCCCCAAACCCCGCCGAAAGAATGCAAAGACAAAAGGAATAGATCATAAACAGTCGAATATATTGTATTATTGCCTTATAAAAATATCACACATTTAAAACTAATATATACATAAATATTAAGGCGGTCATTCTGACCGCGGTAGCCGGCCGCCATGCGGTCACCGCCATCTGGCCGCTCCGCGGTCAAAAGACCGCAGAGGCCATTCTGGCTTTCCCGCTGGGCCGGCGGGCGCCCGGCCAGCGGGAAAGGCCCTGCAACATAGAAGCCGGCTCCGAATGGAGCCGGCGGTGTTGCAGGGGTGCGACGGGTGCAGTTGCACCCGTCGCGATTTTCACTGTCTGCTAAGCAGACAGTGAAAATCATGCTGGGGCCCTGTTAGGGGGCATGGGCAGTGCAGGGGCCCCCCGGGGCCCCACGACACCCGTTCCCGCCATCCTGTTCCTGGCGGTAAAAAACGCCAGAAACAGGGTGGCGGGAAGGGGGTCGGAATCATGGAGATTCAGCCCAGACAGGGGAAATCCGGCGGGAAACCGCCGGATCCCCTTTTCTGACCGCGGCTTTACCGCCGCTGTCAGAATGGGCAGGGAAGCACCACCAGCCTGTTGGCGGTGCTTCCGTGGTCATCCACCCTGGCGGTCGATGACCGCCAGGGTTGGAATGACCCCCTAAAAGTCCGATAATTCTAGCTGTCATTGTCCGTGGACCACTGGGACCAAATCACATGGGCAAGGCCCACACAAGATACCTGACACCGACGGAGATAACACTGCAGGGGCATCAGATAGAAAAACTACAGGCACCTCAGGGGGAAGGGAAGGGGGGGCACCTCAGCCACATGAGTACACGCCGCCAGATCCACGAGGGGCCTCCATGGCCACTGTCCCATCCTGGGGAGTGCAAAGCCACAGTCTCACAAGTCCAGACAGTGGGTGGGTTGCCCACTGTCCCATCCTGGGGAGTGCAAAGCCACAGTCTCACAAGTCTCTACAGTGGGTGGGTTGCCCACTGCCATATCCTGGGGAGTGCAAAGCCACAGTCTCTCAAGTCTCTACAGTGGGTGGCTTGCCCACTGCCATATCCTGGGGAGTGCAAAGCCACAGTCTCTCAAGTCTCTACAGTGGGTGGCTTGCCCACTGCCATATCCTGGGGAGTGCAAAGCCACAGTCTCTCAAGTTTCTACAGTGGGTGGGTTGCCCACTGTTCAATCCTGGGGAGTGCAAAGCCACAGTCTCTCAAGTGGATAACAGTCTCCACTGGTACTGGAGGGGGACTAGTGCCCAGAGTGCTTTGTGCAGCCCTGCCCGACACAGATGCGGGCCTGCCCCTTCCGCCAATGGGCCAGCGGTGCTTGAAATGAAGGGCCCAGTTCAGCAGTTGGTGCTTGAGACGGTGGTGCCCAGTTCAGCGGTGCTTGAGACGGCGGTGCCCAGTTCAGCGGTGCTTGAGACGGCGGTGCCCTGTTCAGCGGTGCTTGAGATGGCGGTGCCCAGTTCAGCGGTGCTTGAGACGGCGGTGCCCAGTTCAGCGGTGCTTGAGACGGTGGTGCCCTGTTCAGCGGTGCTTGAGACGGCGGTGCCCCGTTCAGCGGTGCTTGAGACGGCAGTGCCCAGCAGAGCGGTGCTTGAGATGAAGGGCCCAGCGGAGCGGTGCTTGAAATGAAGGGCCCAGTTCAGCGGTGCTTGAGACGGCGGTGCCCAGTTCAGCGGTGCTTGAGATGGCGGTGCCCAGTTCAGCGGTGCTTGAGACGGCGGTGCCCAGTTCAGCGGTGCTTGAGACGGCGGTGCCCTGTTCAGCGGTGCTTGAGACGGCGGTGCCCAGCGGAGCGGTGCTTGAGATGAAGGGCCCAGCGGAGCGGTGCTTGAGACGGCGGTGCCCTGTTCAGCGGTGCTTGAGACGGCGGTGCCCTGTTCAGCGGTGCTTGAGACGGCGGTGCCCAGCGGAGCGGTGCTTGAGATGAAGGGCCCAGCGGAGCGGTGCTTGAGATGAAGGGCCCAGTTCAGCAGTGCTTGAGATGAAGGGCCCAGCGGAGAGGTGCTTGAGATGAAGGGCTCAGCGGAGCGGTGCTTGAGATGAAGGGCCCTGTTCAGCGGTGCTTGAGACGGCAGTGCCCTGTTCAGCGGTGCTTGAGACGGCGGTACCCTGTTCAGCGGTGCTTGAGACGGCGGTGCCCTGTTCAGCGGTGCTTGAGACGGCGGTGCCCAGTTCAGCGGTGCTTGAGACGGCGATGCCCTGTTCGGCGGTGCTTGAGACGGCGGTGCCCTGTTCGGCGGTGCTTGAGACGGCGGTGCCCTGTTCGGCGGTGCTTGAGACGGCGGTGCCCAGTTCGGCGGTGCTTGAGACGGCGGTGCCCAGTTCAGCGGTGCTTGAGACGGCGGTGCCCAGTTCAGCGGTGCTTGAGACGGCGGTGCCCTGTTCAGTGGTGCTTGAGACGGCGGTGCCCAGCGGAGCGGTGCTTGAGATGAAGGGCCCAGCGGAGCGGTGCTTGAGATGAAGGGCCCAGTTCAGCGGTGCTTGAGACGGCGGTGCCCTGTTCAGCGGTGCTTGAGACGGCGGTGCCCAGTTAAGCGGTGCTTGATCGAAAGGGCCCAGTTCAGCGGTGCTTGTTTGAAAGGGCCCAGTTCAGCAGTTCCGGCCCAGGCATGGGTGTCACTCGCCACCTGGCATGTGGCTGGCAGGGCCTTCCTGCCCATCTGTCCGTTGGCTTGCGGGGCCCTCCTGGGCTGCCGTACTGGGCCTCTGGGTGTCCTCCTGCACACCTGGGAGGGGGCTGGTGGGGCACTCCTGGGCAGCTGGCCTGCTGCCGGACTTGTCGGGCGTGCTGCCCTTCCCACCCTTCCCTGGTCGTCTGTGGCCCTTTGACACCGTTGGCGGTGTGCCAGGTGGCACCCCACTTCCAGACGGAGCCAGGGTATGGATTTTGGTCCCTGGTGTCCGTGGCCTCTCGCGCCGGGCACTGCTAACTTTTGGGTGCTTCTCTGGGGGTGGGCTGGCCGTGCCTTGGCTCCTCGCCAGAGTTGTTGCCCTTGAGGGTGGGGGACTCCACAGTCCTTGGACAACAGTCCTGATAGGTCCTGGTTTGGTGGTGGCTGAGGTGCTGATTGCAGTCTTATGAGATGGAAGGGGTGGGGGAGTTGTTGGAAAGAGGTTAAGGTTGGCAAGGAAAAGCAATTTGGAAAGAGAGTGACGGGTAGGTGTAGTGGGTATGGGAGTGGAGGAAGAGGATGTGATTGTAGGAGTGTGAAGTCTGGTGTCTTTGGGTGCAGGTGCTTGGGCTGGAGGCTGTCTTGGGTGGGTGGCAGACACACTGGGAGAGGACACAGGGGACGTGTAAATGGTAGTGGGGGTGGTGACTGCACATGTGCGGAGTGTTCTGGTGGGTGTGCTGGTGATGGACGTAGTGGCTGAAGATGTTGTGCATGCAAGTGTGAGTGGAGACGTCACAGGGAGGGAGGAGGGAGACGAGGAGGAGGGGGATACAGTGGAGGCAGTGGCTGTTGGTATGTCTGCATGTGAATGTTGCTTGTGTGAATGCTTGTGTGATGTGTGGTGCTTATGTCTGGATGAGCTTCCCTTGGGTGTTGAGGTGTGTGCAGGCTGGTCTGATGGTGTGTCTGGGATAGGCAGAGGTACTGGGGATTGGGTCTGGGTGGAGGAAGTTGGAGGGGGGAGGCTAGAGACAGGGACAATTGCTGCCGTCAGTGCTGAGGCCAGAGCGTTGAACGATCGCTGATGGGCAGCCTGACCCGAATGAATGCCCTTCAGGTATGCATTACTCCGGTGCACCTCCCTTTCTACACCCTGGATGGCAGACTGCCCAACAATGATGGTCCTCAGGAGGTCAATGACCTCCTCACTGAGGGCAGCAGGGGTTACTGGGGCAGGGCCTGAGGTGCCTGGGGCGAAGGAGATGCCCACCTTCCTGGGTGAGCGGGCACGGGGCGAAGGCTGAGGGGCTGCTGGGAGGGCGGTGCTGGTGCGCTGGGTTGCGGCTGTACCTGTTGTTGCGGGGGGCACGGATGTTGCCGCCACCATAAGGGAGCTCCCTTCAGAGGACGAGTCGCTGCCACTGACATCAGCATGAGTCCCCGCTGTGGAGCTCCCCTCGCCCTCCGTCTCACTGGTGAAATCCGAGTCAGTTGCATGGCCCGCCATGGCCATGTGAGATGCACCTCCCTCGTGCTCCGATGCCACTTCTCCTCCGCCTGATGATGCTGATGCACACATGAACAGGAAGACCACAAAAAAGGGGGGGGAGAAATAAAGACATGTTGAGTGCATGGATTACCGCTACCGTTGGCGGACAAGACAGACACAGAAGCCCCCTGCACTACGCCGCGCACTTGGGGTCCACTACGCAATCCGTGGGACATGGCCTACAAGTATATCTACGACAACTGCACACATAGATGACACAGGGCCATGGATACCTGAACTTGGCACCCTACAGAGGTGGGGGGTGGGGGCACAGGGCCATGCCTTACGGAGGGGCCTAGCCTACAGAATTCGCCCTGGCCTAGGGAGACCCACAGCCCTCCTCCCCACCCAGACACCTCCACTGCACGCAAAGTCACCAGAATGAGAGTGTACTCACCCCCTTGTGTCTGCTGTGATGTCCTCACGCGCCCATCCAAATCGGGGTAGGCCACCGCCAGGATCCGGGATATCAGGGGGGTCAATTGACGACTGGCACCCCTCCTACGTTGGGAGGCCATCCCCAGCAGAGCCTCCGCCGTCTTCCTGCTCCCGTGGCGGATGTCCTCCCACCTCTTCCGGCAGTGGGTGCCCCGTCTGTTGTGGACCCCCAGGGTCCGGATGTCCTTGGCGATGGCACGCCAAATCGCGATTTTCTGGTGGGTGCTGACCTATGTGACATGTACAGGGAGAGAAAAATTGTCATCACCTTCTGCATGCTCGATGTGAGTGGCCCCCCACCCCCACCCTTGCCATGTGGCACATGCACTCATCTGTCGTCTGATGCATGACTCAATCGCTCCCCTCCCCACCATCTTTCATCCACCCGATTCAACCCAGGCATTGCCCACAAAGCATGCTCCCAGTGTACTTACCTGTTGGTCTGGAGGACCGTAGAGTAGCGCATACTGGGGGAGGACCCCATCCACGAGTTTCTCCAATTCTTCAGAAGTGAAGGCAGGGGCCCCTTCCCCAGTCGCAGCAGCCATTATCTCTTCCAGACCGAGGTCACAGCAGCACTTGCAGTGTAGGTCCTCTCCTGTGGAAGATCAGGTATCGAGTGATTAAGCTGATAGAAAATGGCGGTCACGCCCGCGGCGGTGCGTACCGTGGCGGTGCGTACCGCGACCGCCGGCGCACATCGTCATTGGCTCCTGAAACCCATAGGTTTCAATGTTAACCAATGCGGCTTTGCGCCGCGGTCTTCGACCGCCTACTGCCACGGTGTGCCACGCCAGCGCATTGACCTCACATCGCATTGTCACACTTCACAGGTCAGGCAGCCGCCATTTCAAGGGCCCACATGGCTTAATTTCTACTGCGTCACACATACCTAGGCCTTTCCTCAACACTCATACACACCATTCAATGCATAGTGAATCGTGTTGTGTGCAAGCTGTGGGAACGTACCTGTGGGTTGATTGACTCTGTGCTCGCTGTTGTCCTTCCTAGGCACCGTCCGCTTGGCAATGCGAGGAGATGGAGGAATCTTCCCGTGTACAGACCGCTGGTGGACCTGTCGACAATGGAGGAACGACATGTCATTCTGACATACAGGCTTGACCGAGCCACTATACATGAACTGTGTGCCCAGCTGGAGGCAGACCTGATGTCACCCATCCGCCAACCCACAGGGATCCCCCCTCTAGTGCAGGTGCTGTCAGTACTCCATTTCTTAGCAAGTGGGTAATTTCAAACAACAGTGGCCATATCATCAGGGATGTCTCAACCTATGTTTTCCAAGGTGTTGTCCAGAGTGTTGTCTGCCCTGCTCAAACACATGCAGAGCTACATCATTTTCCCTGAGGTGGGGGATTTGCCTACAGTGAAGGGTGACTTCTATGCCCTTGGACATATCCCCAACATCATAGGTGCCATTGATGGGACCCATGTGGCTTTGGTACCCCCCAGAGAAAGTGAACAGGTGTACAGGAACAGGAAAAGTTATCATTCGATGAATGTACAGATGGTCTGTTTGGCAGACTAGTACATCTCCCATGTTAATGCCAAGTTCCCTGGCTCTGTGCATGACGCCTACATCCTGTGGAGTAGCAGCATCCCGTGTGTGATGGGTCAACTCCAGAGGCACTGTGTGTGGCTATTAGGGGACTCTGGTTACCCCAACCTTTCCTGGCTATTGACCCCAGTGAGGAATCCCAGGACCAGGGCAGAGGAACGCTACAATGAGGCCCATGGGCGGACTAGGAGGGTGATCGAACGCACCTTTGGCCTCCTGAAGGCCAGGTTCAGGTGCCTCCATATGACAGGTGGATCCCTAATGTACTCACAAAAGAAGGTGTGCCAGATCATCGTGGCCTGCTGTATGCTTCACAACCTGGCTTTGCGCCGCCAGGTGCCTTTTCTGCAGGAGGATGGTCCAGATGGTAGTGTTGTAGCAGCTGTGGAGCCTGTGGAGAGTGAAGAAGAGGAAGCCGAAGAGGACAACATAGACAACAGGAACACAGTAATAGAGCAATACTTTCAGTGACACACAGGTAAGAGTAGACACCGGCATATTACATTTACTTAAAGACTCCTACCTCTCTACTGTCTGACTTTTTCCCCCAGTGTATGGTAACTGTGTTGTGACTTTCCCTTCCGTTTTCAGAGCTGTGGGCCCCACTGCGTGACATCTGCTTAGTTTCCCCATGGACTACAGCTGTGTGACAGTGGTTTTTTGGCATCACAATGTGAATAACAATTTTGACACTGTAATGTCTAATACATTTGTTAAAATCACAGACAGACTCCAGATTGTTTATGTGCAATAAGTGTGTTTATTCAAGTGCTCTAATATGGATAAGTGGTTGCAAATCGGTGAGGGGTGATGGTGGAGGATTGTCCATGGCAGAGTCCGGACTATCAGGTTCACAGGTGCATTGTCCAAATGCCTGTGGGAAGTGGAGCAGGGGCAGTTTAAGGTTGGACAGGGTGACAATGTGGGACAGTGGGATGACAATCAGGGCGGTATCCTTTGCTGGCGGGGGTCTTGACATGTTACTCTGTCTTCTTCCTGGATCTAAGGGCCCGCTTGCAGGGTGGTTCTCCTTCTGCAGGGGGTGGGGTTCTGGTGGCCTGTTGGTCTTCTGTCGGGGCCTCCTGTCCACTAGCGCCGGCAGAGGTGGTAGCCAGTTCTTGGTCCATGCTAGTGTCAGGGGCCCTTTGAGGTGCCAGAGTGGTCCGCAATGTGGAGATTAACTCATTCAGGGCCACTACGATGGTACCCATGGCGGTACTGATGTTTCTCAGTTCCTCCCTGAACCCCATATACTGTTGTTCCTGCAGAAGCTGGATTTCCTGAAACCTGGCCAGGACCGTCGCCATCGTCTCCTGGGAGTGGTGGTATGCTCCCATGATGGAGGAGAGGGCCTCGTGGAGAGTGGGTTCCCTTGGCCTGTCCCCCCTGTCACACAGCTGCCCTCCCAGTTCCCCTGTTTCCTTGGATCTCCGTCCCCTGGACCGTGTGCCCACTACCACTGCCCCCAGGTCCCTGTTGTTGTTGGGGTGGTGGGTTAGCCTGGGTTCCCTGTAGTGGTGGACACACCGCTGATTGACGTGTCCTGGGGACAGAGGTATGGGCCCGCTGGGTGGGTGCTGTGCTGGTGTTCCCAGAGGGGGGTAGGTCTGCTGTGGCCTGTGCCTGTCTGAGGGGAACCGACTGTCCAGAGGTCTCCGATGGACCGGGCTGGTCATCTAGATCCAGGGAGACAGAGCTGCTGTCACCACTGTGGGCCTCTTCTGGGGGTGGAGGGGACATTTGTGGACCCTCCTGCGCGGTGAACTGGCGTTCGGGTCCTGCAGGGGTATAAAAGTATGGTTATTGCTTCTGTGTGTGCCAATGGTGTGCAATGGGTGGGTGCCCGTGTACCCCAGTGCTGGCATTCCTTTGTGGGGGCTGTTGTGACTGTGTTTTGGGGGGGGGTGATGGGTATGTGCATTGGGCATGCTTTGGTGATGGGTGTCCATGGTTTGGGGCCGCATGCAGGGCTAAGTTTTGGGATGGGTGGGTTGTGATGGTGAGACATTTGCAAGGGGTAGTTGTGAAGGGGGTGAGGGATGGTGGTATGAGTTGGCATGCAGGTGGGGTGGGGGGGATGAAGTAGTGAACATGAGACTTACCAGAGTCCATTCCTCCAGATACTCCAGTGAGGCCCTAAGGATGCAGGATGTTCAAGACTTGCTCCTCCCATGTTGTCAATTCGGGGGGAGGAGGTGGGTGTCCGCCGCCAGTCCGCTGTACCGCGATGTTGTGCCTTGATACCATGGAACGCACCTTCCCCCGTAGGTCGTTCCACCTCTTCCTGATGTCATCCCGATTTCTTGGGTGCTGTCCCACAGCGTTGACCCTGTCCACTATTCTGCTCCATAGCTCCATCTTCCTGGCAATGGTGGTGTGCTGCACCTGTGTCCCGAACAGCTGGGGCTCTACTCGTAGGATTTCCTCCACCATGACCCTGAGTTCAGCATCTGAGAACCTGGGGTGTCTTTGAGGTGCCATGGGGTGGTGTGGATGATGTGTGGGGTGGAGTGTGTAGTGATAGGTGGGGTGCTATTTAGTGGTGTGTTGTGCGAGGTGCGTGGAAGTTCTGTGGGTATTGGTATTGTGTGCCTGTGGATGCTTGGTAGTTGACTGTGGTGTCTCTCTCTGGTCTTCGTTTGAAATTTTTGGCCGTAGGGGTTTGTGGGTGATGTGGGTGTGTGTTTTATATTGTATTGGGTGTGTGGGAGTGGTGTGTGTATGTGTATCAGGTGTGTGTATTTCGAATTGTCCAATGTGGTACTGTTTTGTAGGTGTAGGTGTATTTCGACCGCAGCGGTGTGTACCGCCAATAGAATACCGCGGTTGAAAGACCGCCGCGTGGATTCGTGGGTCGTAATGGCATGGGCGTATTTTTGTTGGCGTGACGGTGGAGGTTTGGTCATCGCCAGTTTATCGCTGACCTTTGGTGTGGCGGACTTTTGTGGATGGCGGTATTTTGGCGGTTTGCCTAGTGTGGGTCAGAATGACCGTGGCGGTTTACCGCCACCGCGGCGGTGTTATGGCAGTCTTCTGTCTGGCGGTAAGCGCCTTTTACCGCCGAGGTTGGAATGACCACCTATGTCACACAGCTCTAGTCCATGAGGTAACAAAGCAGAGGTCACACAGTGGGACCAACATCTGTGAAATGGAAAGGAAAAGTGACAGGTCAGGGTCCATACACTGGGTGAAAGTGACAGACATATGATAGGTCTAACAACTGTATGAGATGTAGGAGGCAGTGATGTCTTCTTACCTGAGTCTCACTGTAAGTATTGCTGGATCACGTTGTTTCTGTTGTCGATAGCCTCTTCTTCTGCCTCCTCTTCTTCACTGTCCACAGGCTCCACAGCTGCCATAAGACCTCCTTCTGGACCATCCTCCTGCAGAAAAGGCACCTGTCGTCACAAAGCCAAATTGTGCAGCATACTGCAGGCCACGATGATCTGGCACACCTTCTTTGGTGAGTAGTAGAGAGAACCACCTGTCATATGGAGTCACCGGAACCTGGCCTTCAGGAGGCCGAAGGTTCTTTCTATAATCCTCCTAGTTCACCCATGTGCCTCATTGTATCGTTCCTCTGCCCTTGTCCTGGGATTTCTCACTGGGGTTAGTAGCCATGACAGGTTGGGGTACCCAGAGTCAACTGCAAATGTCAAGGGACAACTGTTAGACACACACTAACCCTTAGGAACAACCCCATACCCAGACACCTATTCACAGGGTATGGGTCCTTATCCTCACCTATTAGCCACACACGGTGCCTCTGGAGTTGCCCCATCACATAAGGGATGCTGCTATTCCTCAGAATGTAAGCGTCATGCACTGAGCCAGGAAACTTGGCGTTCACATGGGGTACCAAGACCACATGTGTCCCATCAATGGCACCAATGATGTCAGGGATATGTCCCAGGGCATAGAAGTCACCTTTCACTATAGGCAAATCCTCCACCTGAGGGAACACGATGTAGCTGCGCATGTGTTTCAGCAGGGCAGACAACACTCTGGACAACACTTTTGAGAACATAGGCTGGGACATCCCTGATGCTATGGCCACTGTAGTTTGAAAAGACCCACTTGCCAGGAAATGGAGTACTGACAGGATCTGCACTAGAGGGGGGATTCCTGTGCGATGGTGGATAGCTGACATCAGGTCTGGCTCCAACTGGGCACACAGTTCCAGGATTGTGGCACAAACAAGTCTGTAGGTGACTATTACATGTCTCTCTTCCATTGTCGACAGGTCCACCAGCGGTCTGTACACCGGAGGATGCCGCCATCTCCTCATCTGCCCCAGTGGATGTGCCCTATGGATGAAAACAGCGAGCACAGGGTCAGCCAACACTGAGGTAGTGAAAAAATAATTCATTGCACACATTTGTCAATCCGCTATGTGCCTGTCTCTGTGTGTATGCAAGGCCAAGATATGTGTGACGCATGTAAAAATAAGGCCTTGTGACCCCCTGAAATGGCGGCTGCCTGACCTGTAATGTGGCGCAAGAGGATATGAGGTCACTGCGCTGGCGTTGTACACCGTCGCGGTAGGCGGTCGAATACTGCGGCGCAATCCTGCATTGGTTAACATTGGGCCCTATGGGTCCCAGGAGCCAATGAGGATGTACGGCAGCGGTGATGGTATGCACCGCCGCGTACGTGACAGCCATTTTGTGTCTGTTCACTTACTTGACACCTGACCTTCGACAGGAGAGGACCTACACTGCAAGTGCTGCTGTGACCTTAGTCTGGAAGCGACGATAGCTCATGTGTCTGGGGAAAGGGCCCATGCCTTGACATCGGAGGAGTTGGAGAAACTAGTGGATGGTGTCCTCCCCAGTACACACTACTCTACGGTCCTCTAGACAAACAGGTGAGTACACTGTGAGCATCGCGGATGGGCAATGCCTGTTTGGAGTGGTGTGGATGGAAGAAACGGGGGTGTGGATGAGGCCTTTGTTAGAAATGGGGTCTTTGGTTGACAGTCAGGTTACCCCCTGTTCAAGCAAGGACCCTCACTCTAGTTAGGATAAAAGAGAATCACCCTCAGCTAACCCCTGCTTACCCCCTTGGTAGCTTGGCAGAGCAGTAGGCTTAACCTCAGAGTGCTGGGCGTAAAGTATTTGTACCAACACACACAGTAACTTAATGAAAACACTACAAAATGACACAACACCAGTTTAGAAAAATAGGAAATATTTATCTAGACAAAACAAGACCAAAACGACAAAAATCCAACATACACAAGTCAAGTTATGATTTTTAAAAGGTTTAAAATAAAAAGAGTCTTTAGGTAGTTGTAACAACACACTAGCGCTGCTAGCGTGTAAATGTACCTGGTTTGCGGCAAAAATAACCCCGCACGGGCGGTGTGCGTCGAAAATAACCCGGCACGGGTATATGCGTCGAAAACAGCTCGGCTCGGCGAGGCGCGTCGAAAAAGCCAGCCACGCGACGGTCCGAAGTCCCGCGGCGCTGGTTGCGATCTCTCAGCCTTCGTCAGCGATGCTGCGCGTCGTTTCTCCTGCTCCGGGCGTCGATTCTCCGGTCGCTTTTCCAGCGGCGTCGTTTCTCAGCTGCGGAGCCGGCGTCGCGTCGTTTCTTCAGCCGCGATCGGATTCGCGTCGATCTTTTCTCCGCACGGTGCGCGGTGCGTGTATTTTTGTCCTTAGGCTGCCAGCCTCTCCTTTCAGGGTCCCAGGAACTGGAAGGGCACCACAGAGCAGAGTAGGGGTCTCTCCAGAGACTCCAGGTGCTGGCAGGAAGAAGTCTTTGCTATCCCTGAGACTTCAATAACAGGAGGCAAGCTCTACATCAAGCCCTTGGAGATTTCTTCTTCAAGATGGAAGGCACACAAAGTCCAGTCTTTGCCCTCTTACTCTGGCAGAAGCAGCACTGCAGGAAAGCTCCACAAAGCACAGTCACAGGCAGGGCAGCACTTGTTCCTCAGCGATCAGCTTTTCTCCAGGCAGAGGTTCCCCTTGATTCCAGAAGTGTTTCTAAAGTTTGTAAGTTTGGATGCCCTTCTTATACCCATTTTAGTCTTTGAAGTCACCTTCCTTCAAAGGGGACTCACACCTTCTTGTGAAATCCTGCCTTGCCCAGGCAAGGCATCAGACACACACCAGGGGGCTGGAGACAGCATTGTCAGAGGCAGGCACAGTCCTTTCAGATGAGAGTGACCACTCCACCCCTCCCTCCTAGCAGAGATGGCTAATCAGGAAATGCAGATCACACCCCAGCTCCCTTTGTGTCACTGTCTGGTGTGAGGTGAAAAACAACCCAACTGTCAAACTGACCCAGACAGGGAATCCACAAACAAGGCAGAGTCACAGAATGGTTTAAGCAAGAAAATGCTCACTTTCTAAAAGTGGCATTTCCAAACTCACAATCTCAAAATCAACTTTACTAAAAGATGTATTTTTAAATTGTGAGTTCAGGGATCCCAAACTCCACCTGTCCATCTACTCTCTAGGGGAATCTACACTTTAATCATATTTAAAGGTAGCCCCCATATTATCCTATGAGAGAGACAGACCTTGCAACAGTGAAAACGAAATTGGCAGTATTTCACTGTCAGGACATATAAACCACATTACTATATGTCCTACCTTATCCATACACTGCACCCTGCCCTTGGGGCTACCTAGGGCCTACCTTAGGGGTGCCTTACATGTAAGGAAAGGGAAGGTTTAGGCCTGGCAAGTGGGTACACTTGCCAAGTCGAATTTACAGTGTAAGAATACACATACAGACACTGCAGTGGCAGGTCTGAGACATGATTACAGAGCTACTTATGTGGGTGGCACAACCAGTGCTGCAGGCCCACTAGTAGCATTTGATTTACAGGCCCTGGCACCTCTAGTGCACCTTACTAGGGACTTACTAGTAAATCAAATATGCCAATCATGGATAAACCACTTACATACAATTTAAACAGGAGAGCATATGCACTTTAGCACTGGTTAGCAGTGGTAAAGTGCTCAGAGTTGAAAAGCCAACAGCAACATGTCAGAAAAAAATAGGAGGCAGGAGGCAAAAAAGTCTGGGGATGACCCTGCATAAGCAAAAGTCCAACACGACCCCCTACCAGCCTAAAGCCAGGGGAGAACAATCAATACCTTGATGTACTTCCCTGATTGGGGCGATAGAACAGGGACCCAGGCCCACAACAGCAGGGGCATGTTCCAGTTCTACGCCTTCCTGACTCCAGTTGGATCCCTCTGACCATACTCTCAGGGCCCACTAAGCTAACCCATGGGGAACCCTTCTCCACATCTACAGACACCATCTGTGCAACACCTAACTTTACTTTGCTCACAGATGTATTGCAATGGGCAGATAGTACCACCAGGGCCAACACTGTGGTGTTGCCCACTCCACCCCCGGGGTGTGACTCTCGTCCTTCCCCCCCCAGGGGCAACGCTGTCCACCAGGACAGCAAGCCACAGTGGCCCCAGACAACTGTCAGGGATGAGAGCCCGACCTCAGGCCTCTCTAACCACTGTGACTGTGGGGAGTGGGGGGTGGTAGCCCCAGGTGCCTGGCACCCTTTGACCACTCTCTCTTCCACCAGGTCAGGGATGACAACCTGACCCTGGTCCTCCCCTCTGGGGCTCTGTACCCTCCCTGCAGAAGCGGCACCCCCAGAGTCAAAAACTGTCAGGGTGCTTGTAGAAGCAGTCCTGCACAATTCTTCCATCAGTGCAGGGATGTTAACCTGCAACTGATCCTCCAACCTGGGGTCTGTACCTTCAGGTTGGACCAGGGCCAGGGGTGAGGCTTCCCTCCCCCTGCCCTCTCTTCTGGGGTCCTGAACCACCCAACTAGGAGCGGCCCCCCCAGAAGACAACATGGTAGGGGTACTGTTAGCAGTAGCCCCTTCCTCCAGGTCAGGGGGGACACCCTTAACCTGGCCTCCCAATCCAGGGTCTGTACCCACAGACTGGATCACTGCCTGGCAAACCAGGACTTCCTGGGGGACATACCTACCCCCTACCAGGTCAGAGTTTACCCTCTGAACCTGGTCATCCAACCCAGGGTCACCACCCTGCGGTTGAACCACTGCCTGGCACACCAGGACTTCCTTGGGAGCACACTTACCCCCCATCAGGTCAGAGTTTACCCCCTGAACCTGATCATTCAACCCAGAGTCACCACCCTGCGGTTGAACCATTGCCTGGCACACCAGGACTTCCTGGGGGGCGCACCTACCCCCCACAAGGGAAACACTTTCCCCAAGGGCCATACAAGAGTCTGGCTGGCGCAGGTCTCCTGACCTCTGCCCATCTGACAGAGTCTGGATTCCCCCCAGCCCAGAAATGGTCTCACCAAGGTCATTCCTGGGGGGCTCTGCACTCAGAGCTGACCCCTGACCCTCCAGGTTCTCCACTGGGGTCCGCAACCCCCTCT
Source organism: Pleurodeles waltl (assembly GCF_031143425.1). Classification (NCBI taxonomy): domain Eukaryota; kingdom Metazoa; phylum Chordata; class Amphibia; order Caudata; family Salamandridae; genus Pleurodeles; species Pleurodeles waltl. The sequence goes on from NC_090437.1 coordinate 839,442,241, forward strand.
CAACCCTCTGTCTGGACTTCTGCAACCCCTCACTAGGAGTGGTACTGCCAGACACCAGAACTGGTGGGACGCTGGCTACAGCCGCCCCCCCAAGTTCTCCTGACACTGTGGGGTCTCCCTCAACAGATGGCCCTATGGTACAGGCTAGGCTCCCCTCCTGGGGTTCCCGCAGGGAACCCTCCAGGACCTGGGACCGGATCTCGGGCACCTTGGGCCTCAACCCATCCCCATTCCCTCTCCTCTGAGACTGGACATGGGGTCCCTCACCCATCCCACTACACTGGGACCTACCTGGGACACTACAATCCTTCCCTACCTCACCTGGTTGGGAACTACCTAAACCACTCCTCTCAGGAGCACCCCCAAATGCCTCTTCAGACTCTCTGGTACTCACCCAGAAGTCTGCCTCCATTGTAAGCTCCCTGGGGTCAGAGAACTCACACTCCACCTGGTGTTGGCATAGCTCTGGAAAATAAGGACTAGACATATGCTCTCCAGCAATTACATCACTCAGCCCCTCACATGAATTAACCAAAGTACCCTTCACCCAACCATCCAGTGACTCTGCTTTGAAAAAGCACCCCACATCACCCTCCTGAGACTGGTGAGACAGTACCTGACTGTCCCTGACACTCAACCCACACTCTTCTGGGATGTTTTCACACTCCATAACCAGGATTTCTACCTGGGGGGAACCCCTCTCCCTGTCACTCTCACCTAGAGTCAGTAGAGTGTCCCTCCCACCAGTAGGAATATGACTCCCCATGCCAGTTCCCCAATCCACCTCAGGGACCCTGTGCATCACTGGAGCTACCTCATACCCCTGAACCTCCTGGCGTGTGTTAACTCCCTCCTTCAAGTAGGGCACCACCTCTCTGGGCATGTGCACTTCTGCAGCATCACTGGATATACAATTGTTGCTGCCACCATTCCAGCTGGACTCAGCCCTCATGACTTCCAGCTCTTTCAATTTAAGCTCGTAAGCATAAATCATTTTTTTTATCTCTAAGTTCCTCCTCCTTTCTTCCAACTCCCAATTGAGCTTTTTCATCTCCCATTGGAACTCCCTCTCTGCCTGTCTGTCCTGTAACTCTTCAGGAGTCAGACCCTTGGGTGACACCCTGCCATCCCTCCTGGGGACCCTCCCCCCAGGCGTAACAGGTTCCTCCACTACACCACTGTGTATCCTCTGCACTTCCCCCCCCATATTCTCCTCCTCTGTGTGCCTTCCAGCCTTCTTGATTGTCACCCAGGCCCTCTGTGCCTGTTGCAGCTCCCCCTCCCTGGTGGAGCTCTCAGTGGGACAGTCAAGATCTTTAAGGAACTGTTTCAATTGAGCAACTGAGTACTCCTTCAGTTTCTCCATTTCAAACACAGCTCCAGCTGTTGCATCTCCAGATTGAGACATGATGGTCACAAGTGCAAAGTTCCAAAAGGCAGAAAAAAATAATTTCCCAATGAAGTAAAAAGAATCAGTCAAGGGATCAGCAAAATCATGGAAGTAGAATAAAAAGAGTCCTTAAGAGAAAAATCAAAAGATCACCAAACAAGTAGTATGTGGTCACGTAGTGGTCTGAGATCAAAACAGTAGTGTACACTTAATTACTGTATGTCAAGCACAAATACAAGTCCAATCCCGACCGCTGGTCACCAATGTTAGAAATGGGGTCTTTGGTTGACAGTCAGGTTACCCCCTGTTCAAGCAAGGACCCTCACTCTAGTTAGGATAAAAGAGAATCACCCTCAGCTAACCCCTGCTTACCCCCTTGGTAGCTTGGCAGAGCAGTAGGCTTAACCTCAGAGTGCTGGGCGTAAAGTATTTGTACCAACACACACAGTAACTTAATGAAAACACTACAAAATGACACAACACCAGTTTAGAAAAATAGGAAATATTTATCTAGACAAAACAAGACCAAAACGACAAAAATCCAACATACACAAGTCAAGTTATGATTTTTAAAAGGTTTAAAATAAAAAGAGTCTTTAGGTAGTTGTAACAACACACTAGCGCTGCTAGCGTGTAAATGTACCTGGTTTGCGGCAAAAATAACCCCGCACGGGCGGTGTGCGTCGAAAATAACCCGGCACGGGTATATGCGCCGAAAACAGCTCGGCTCGGCGAGGCGCGTCGAAAAAGCCAGCCACGCGACGGTCCGAAGTCCCGCGGCGCTGGTTGCGATCTCTCAGCCTTCGTCAGCGATGCTGCGCGTCGTTTCTCCTGCTCCGGGCGTCGATTCTCCGGTCGCTTTTCCAGCGGCGTCGTTTCTCAGCTGCGGAGCCGGCGTCGCGTCGTTTCTTCAGCCGCGATCGGATTCGCGTCGATCTTTTCTCCGCACGGTGCGCGGTGCGTGTATTTTTGTCCTTAGGCTGCCAGCCTCTCCTTTCAGGGTCCCAGGAACTGGAAGGGCACCACAGAGCAGAGTAGGGGTCTCTCCAGAGACTCCAGGTGCTGGCAGGAAGAAGTCTTTGCTATCCCTGAGACTTCAATAACAGGAGGCAAGCTCTACATCAAGCCCTTGGAGATTTCTTCTTCAAGATGGAAGGCACACAAAGTCCAGTCTTTGCCCTCTTACTCTGGCAGAAGCAGCACTGCAGGAAAGCTCCACAAAGCACAGTCACAGGCAGGGCAGCACTTGTTCCTCAGCGATCAGCTCTTCTCCAGGCAGAGGTTCCCCTTGATTCCAGAAGTGTTTCTAAAGTTTGTAAGTTTGGATGCCCTTCTTATACCCATTTTAGTCTTTGAAGTCACCTTCCTTCAAAGGGGACTCACACCTTCTTGTGAAATCCTGCCTTGCCCAGGCAAGGCATCAGACACACACCAGGGGGCTGGAGACAGCATTGTCAGAGGCAGGCACAGTCCTTTCAGATGAGAGTGACCACTCCACCCCTCCCTCCTAGCAGAGATGGCTAATCAGGAAATGCAGATCACACCCCAGCTCCCTTTGTGTCACTGTCTGGTGTGAGGTGAAAAACAACCCAACTGTCAAACTGACCCAGACAGGGAATCCACAAACAAGGCAGAGTCACAGAATGGTTTAAGCAAGAAAATGCTCACTTTCTAAAAGTGGCATTTCCAAACTCACAATCTCAAAATCAACTTTACTAAAAGATGTATTTTTAAATTGTGAGTTCAGGGATCCCAAACTCCACCTGTCCATCTACTCTCTAGGGGAATCTACACTTTAATCATATTTAAAGGTAGCCCCCATATTATCCTATGAGAGAGACAGACCTTGCAACAGTGAAAACGAAATTGGCAGTATTTCACTGTCAGGACATATAAACCACATTACTATATGTCCTACCTTATCCATACACTGCACCCTGCCCTTGGGGCTACCTAGGGCCTACCTTAGGGGTGCCTTACATGTAAGGAAAGGGAAGGTTTAGGCCTGGCAAGTGGGTACACTTGCCAAGTCGAATTTACAGTGTAAGAATACACATACAGACACTGCAGTGGCAGGTCTGAGACATGATTACAGAGCTACTTATGTGGGTGGCACAACCAGTGCTGCAGGCCCACTAGTAGCATTTGATTTACAGGCCCTGGCACCTCTAGTGCACCTTACTAGGGACTTACTAGTAAATCAAATATGCCAATCATGGATAAACCACTTACATACAATTTAAACAGGAGAGCATATGCACTTTAGCACTGGTTAGCAGTGGTAAAGTGCTCAGAGTTGAAAAGCCAACAGCAACATGTCAGAAAAAAAATAGGAGGCAGGAGGCAAAAAAGTCTGGGGATGACCCTGCATAAGCAAAAGTCCAACAGCCTTCATGAGCGGACGGTGAGTGTATGTGCGTCAGGGCAAGGGTGGGAATGTGGGACAATGACTGTGACGGTCCGGACGGTTAAAGTTTTTCCTTTTCCCCTGTACTATTCCTCTAGGTCAGCACCCACCTGAAGAAGGATATTTGGCGTGCCATTGCCAAGGACATCCGGACCCTGGGGGTCCACCACAGACGGAGCACCCACTGCCGTAAAAGATGGGAGGACATTCACCGCTGGAGCAAGAAGACGGCAGAGGCCCAGCTTGGGATGGCCTCCCAAAATGGGAGGGGTGCCCGTCGCACCATGACCCCCCTGATGTTCCGGATCCTGGCAGTGGCCTATCTGGAGCTGGATGGGCGCTTGAGGGCATCACAGCAGCCACAAGGGGGGTGAGTACCGTCACATCCATCTGACTCTGCGCGCATTAGGAGGTGTCTGGTTGGGGGAGGTGGGCAGTGGGTTCCCCTAGGCTAGGGAGAGCTTTGTAGGCAAGGACCCTTTGTGAGGCAGGCTAAGTGGCACCCCAACCCCACCAGTGGTAAGAGCCATCTACACCTAGTCAGACTCCTGTGACTTCCATGTGTGCAGCAATCAGGCATAGGCCATGTACCCCATGTCCCTGTTATTAATTAAGGAACTCTAAGTGCATGGCGTAGTGCAGAGGGCTGCTGTGTCTGTAGTGTCTGCCAACGGTAGCGGTATTGCATGCACTGAACATGTCTTTCTTCTTTCTTCCCCCCCCTTTTTGTGGTCTCCCTGTTCTTGTGTGCATTGGCATCATCAGGCGGAGGAGCATTGCCACCGGAGCAGGAGGGAGCTGCATCCCACATGGCCCTGGAGGGCGAGACAACAGAGTCTGAAGACACCAGTGGGACGGAGCGTGAGAGGAGCTCCACGGCGGGGACAGGAGCAGAGACCAGCGACACTGACTCCTCCTCTGATGGGAGCTCCCTTGCGGTGGCGGGACCCTGTGTGCCCACCGCATCTACAGGTACAGCCGCCACCCCCTCTACCAGCACCGCCCTCCCAGCAGCCCCTCAGCGTGTGTCCTGTGCCCGCTCACCCAGGAGGGTGGGCATCTCCTTGGCCCCAAGCACCTCAGGCCCTGCCCCAGTCAGCCCTGCTGCCCTCAGTGAGGAGGCCATTGACCTCCTGAGATCCCTCACTGTTGGGCAGTCTACCATTCTGAATGACATCCAGGGTGTAGAGAGGCAGTTGCAACAAACAAATGCATACCTGGAGGGCATTCATTCTGGCCAGGCAGCCAAACAGCGAGCATTTCAGGCTCTGGCCTCAGCACTGATGGCAGCCATTGTCCCTGTGTCCAGCCTCCCCCCTCCAACTTCCTCCACCCAGACTCAATCCCCTGTACCTCAGGCTATCCCAAGCACACCATCAGACCAGCATGCACACACCTCAACACACAAGGGTGGCTCTGGCAAACATAAGCACCACACATCCCACAGGCACTCACACAAGCATTATACCCATGCACACATACCAACATCCACTGCCTCCACTGTGTCCCCCTCCTCCACGTCTCTCTCCTCCCTCCCTGTCATGTCTCCACTCACACCTGCATGCACTACATCCTCAGCCACTACCCTCATCACCAACACGCCCATCACCGCACACCGCTCACGTGCACTCACCACCCCCACTACCATTCACCCCCACTACCATTCAGTGTGTCTGTGAGCCCTCCTCCCAAAGTACACAAACGCAGTCACACACCCACCCAACAGCCATCCACCTCACAACAGCCTACAGCACGTGCACCTACACCCAAAGTCACCAAATGAACACCTGCTACAACCACTACCTCTTCTTCCACTCCCAAACACCCTCCATCTACCCATCCCAGTGTGTCTAAAAAGCTTTTCCTATCAAATTTTGACCTCTTCCCTACACCCCCCCCGTCCTTCCCCTAGGGCCCGCTTTTCCAGGTCCCAACCCAGCACCTCAGCTACCACATCACTGGGCACAGTGGTGCCAGCAATAGCGGGATTTTGGAGTGCGACAGGGCTGCCAGTGTCCCAAGGAGCGAGGGCAAGGACATTCCGCCACCTTCAAAACAGAAAAAGTTGCCCACATCTTGGAAGGAGAAGGCAAAAACACCTGCCACCAAGGGCTCAGGCAAGACAAAAGTTGAAAGTGGCAAGACAACTGCACCACCATCCAAGGTGGGGAAGAGCCTGAAAATGAAAGGCAAGTCCACGTCGACGCCAACCTGCACGGCGGACAAGACTGCCACCGCCACCACCACCTGCACTGCCGCCAGCACCCCAGACACTGGGCCCTTCACCAGCAACGCAGTCAGAGATGGTCGTGATTCCATTATTTTTACCGCCGGCCTGTTGGCGGTCTTACCGTCGCTTTAACAGTGATCGCCAAGGTTATAATGAGGGCCTATGTTTCCTGTCTGTATTTATTTTTAAAACCAGCAAAATACATATAATTTAGCTTCTTTTGAGTGACTCTCCATGCTGAGAATAATGACTTTCAGACAAAAAACTGTACACATAGTCAGCATGGAGAGTTACAAAACTCAATGAGATACGCTTAAATTACTGCATATTGCAAAAAGTACTTGTGATAGTTTTCTAATTCATGGGGTTATTATTTTATTATTTTTGGGGGTGTAATGTACTAAAACCTGAAAGGCATCAAAGTATGGGTGCACATTTATCCGTTGAATAAATGTGAAAATATACGAGTTATCACCTCATCTGTTCACAAGACACAAAATAAATATGGATAACTACAAATAAAACAGACAAAAAAAAATATCGATAAATACAGATGGAGATGCTCAAAAATAAATACCATAAAACCGTGAGCCCTAATTAGAACAAGGGATTTTTGGTTTTGCACACATTACTGAGCGGCACTGCCCAAACACACAAGTACTGGATCTCACCAGTGAACACCAGTTTAGAAAATTGGAGTATTATTTAATAGGGGTGAGAACCCACCTCAAAAAATAATCATAATTCCTTGTCAGGATGAACCGAGGAAGTTGGGGAGATGGGCATGGCTCCTGTCTGTACTGAGACAGGAGCCAAGTCCATGGGGCTTGTGCGGCAGAAAATGGTGCTACACTGCTTAGAGGCAATTTTGTTCCCCCCCCTATGCCTCCCAGAACCTTTACAAGGACGCTAACAGGGCCTTAGCGCCATTCCATAAATCTGGCACCCGGCCGGCATCATGGAATGGAGCTAGCCGGCGCTATACTTTTTGCCGCAAACCTGCGCTAACCAGTCAGGTTTAGTTGATACTGGTCAGGTGGGCTTGTTGTGTAGCCATTTTTAGTTATAGCTCCATGCACGTTATTTTAACATACTAGGCCTGCCACTGTGCACTTTAACCTAGCTATATTTTATTTGGCTTTGCTTTATTATTGTTACAATAGCAACTTGTACGGTCATGTTTTATTTCTCTTTAACTAACTGTTTTTGCCTGGACCAGCACTCTGTTCTAAAACAAACATTCTTGCTCGCTCTGTGCTTCTTCCAAGGCTGCAGTAAGATAGGTTGCCGGTGAACGTGGTATAAGTTTTGTCTCTGACATTCATAGAAAAACACACATCCTTACGTAGGGACATTTTCTCAGATTATCAGCTGTTTTATTATAAAAACACTTCCCTGTCCCTTACACATTAGAGGGAGATTCCAGCCAGAGAACCACGACTGTATGCTGCTTGTTGAACGCTTCGTTACAGCTGCTTATGCAGACTTCAGGCCTTTGCTCAGGTATCGGGGATGATGTCTTCCCAGGGGAGCCTGAAGGGCAGAATTAGAGCTTAACACACTGTGCTCTATTATAGCCTAGGTAGGATTTAGGGGGTCATTCCGACGGGGACCGCGGATGCACTGCCAACAGGCTGGCGGTGCATCCAGGCCAATTCTGACCGTGGCGGTAAAGCCGCGGTCAGAAAAGGGAAACCGGCGGTTTCCCGCCGGTTTTCCCCTGGCCTGAGGAATCCTCCATGGCGGCGCTGCAGGCAGCGCCGCCATGGGGATTTCGACCCCCTTCCCGCCTGCCTGGTTCTGGCGGTTTTGACCGCCAGAACCTTGCTGGCGGGAACGGGTGTCGTGGGGCCCCTGGGGGCCCCTGCAGTGCCCATGCCAATGGCATGGGCACTGCAGGGGGCCCCTAACAGGGCCCCACAAAGATTTTCAGTGTCTGCATAGCAGACACTGAAAATCGCGACGGGTGCAACTGCACCCGTCGCACCCTTTCCACTCTGCCGGCTCCATTCGGAGCCGGCATCCTTGTGGAAGGGGGTTTCCCGCTGGGCGGGCGGGCGGCCTTCTGGCGGTCGCCCGCCGGCCCAGCGGGAAACTCAGAATTACCGCGGCGGTCTTTTGACCGTGCTGCGGTATTCTGTCGGGGGAACTTTGGCGGGCGGCCTCCGCCGCCCGCCGAAGTCAGAATGACCCCCTTAGTCTATTGACTCTAGTGACAATATGGTAGAATTATTTCTATGCTTTACTCGCCTGATAGGGTGTATAAAGTTACAGAAGACATTGAACGCACAATAGACGCAATCTTTTGGGATCGCGTGGTAAATATATATGATGTTTTGTTAGCCGAACAAGATTGGCCACCTGAATTTGTCCGTACCTGCCCATATGGGGAAGATGTTATTAAACATTCTTTCTCACCCCTTGTTCCGGAGGAACTCGCTGAATCCTACGCCATTGATTGGGCATTAGCGCAGGCACCCGCGTTATATCGCAACCATGTAGGATGGGATAAAGAATCCTCCTACCATGTAATTCCTATTAAAAATCAACCACAACCTCAACCTCAGTATCCATGATGCAAAAAGTACCAGGGCATAATTGAACCCTGTGTCTCCCCAATGAATAATCCTTTATTCCCAGTAGCCAAACCAGATCATTCATACAGAATAGTCTTAGACTACAGACACTTAAAGAGTCATACACGTGCATATGCTAAACAGAACCCACATAGCACAGCACTGATGAACAACATAGTGCGTAACAAATACAAAACAACACTGGATATTTCCAGTGGTTTCTTCTGCCAAAATATAGCGCCTGAGAGTAGAAACTTAACAAGTTTCAGTGCACTAGGCTCACAGAAACATTTCTGTCATTTACCCAAGGGGTACAAGAACAATCCAGGACTGTTCGCAGCTCGTGTGACTGCAATTTTGCACGACATTGACCCTAAGCATTGTCCTATGTGGATAATATCTATCTCACTGATGATGAATTGCTACAACATTTAAGACAGGTAGCCCGCATTGTTGTGGGATTTGCTGAATTTGGCAACAAATTCAACTTAATAAAAACAAAAAAATAGCCTTCCTCAGCGTCCTGTTTCTGGGATATGAACTAACGAGTGAAGGAAAGAGCCTAGCGCCACAATTCTTAGAAAAATGAGCACAATTACAACCTCCAAATACAATTGAAAAACTCTAATCTTTATTGGGTTTCCTAAATTTTGGCAGAACTTACATTCCAGATTATGCCACATGCATAAAACCTTTATATTACTTAATACGTCCTGACTTTTCAAGTACATTTTGGACAGTCAAACACACACGCATTCTCAGAGATCTGCAAACAGACATGCTTGCAGCACAACATTTACCCACAAGGGACAATAAAACACATTTGGTCAAATAATTGCTGGGGCCATTGGTTCCACCTATGTGACTTTTAATGAGGGTGCGACTGTCCCAATTGCATACAAATCACATTTGTATTCAGCAGCAGAACAACGATTTGCTCCCACTGAGAAAATTCTCACTGCTGTTCAGAAGGCTGTCATTAAAGAAAGACCTCTAGCCCAGGGCAAACGCATTATTGTCATTTCCCCCATTACAGCCCTTGAGGCTGTCACAAAAGCCAGCGTTCCTAACGCTAAAGTATTACATCCACGTTGGATACAATGGGCCACATCTTTGACAGCCACTGATGTAGACTACATCTTTGACCCAAAATTACAAACTCAAGAATTTTTGCAATATGAGCTAGAATACCCAGTTCCTGCAAATACGTTGCCTATTGATCAATATCAAAGAGTCATGTACACTGATGGCTCAGCACAACCTGCAACTGGCACAAAGCATCAATACTCCGATGCTTGCGCAGTCGTAAATGGCTACATGGAGGATAATACATTTTGTCCCCAACATACATACACGCAAACCCTAGGGGATTGCACAGCACAACTAGCAGAGCTAAAGACTCTAGTGATGGCACTGGAACATACGGATCCTGCATAACTGATGTTGATTGTTTCTGATTGATACTACTGTGTCCAGACCTTCAATGAATACCTGCATTACTGGCGCCAGAATGGGTTCAGAGATTCTAAAGGTAACACCATTAAACACAGACTTCCGTGGGGGAAAGTAGCAGATCTAAAGGAAACACTACCCAAATGTCCATGTTGTACATACACTTGGACACCAGTGCGTTGGAATACATGTTGCTGGGAATACTCTGGCTGATGAAGCCACAAAGTCAGCAGTTACTACGGCCACTGTTGCTGCAGTAACACACCTAGGTGCGAAACCGGACGAAGACATATGGGTTGCCATGAAAGCTATGGCTGATGGTATGCCCTAGCCAAACGCATTTCCTGCTAAATATTCCTACTGAATGGGAGGCTGCCTAAAAGCTGAGGTTAAGATACCAGGCGAAGGGGTTCAAGATATTCCTAAAAAAGATGTAAGACCAGAGTTGATTAGAGCAGCACATGAGGTGGTAGCATCTGCCCATACTGGTGTGGCGGCCACCATATCTTTGCTACAAGCCCATTATTGGTGACCAGGCCTATACAAAGAGGCTAAGCAGTATGTCCTTTGTTGTGACATCTGCCAACAAATTAAAGTTTCAATTCCTAAGCGCCCACCACAGACACCCCTCCTCATTTGCAACAAATCTGTACAATGTGTGTACTTGGACCATTGTGGTCCCCTAACACCGGACAGTGCATACAAATACATCTTAGTTGCTGTTGACTCCTGCTCCAGATTCCTGTGGGTGTGGCCACAACACTCGGCTGACGCTTGGACTGTTATTAAAGATTTGCGAGTCTTTATCAGTACACATGCAGTTGCGGCTTTCCATACGGACCAGGGCGCAGCTGTCGCCTCAAGGGCATTCAGGGACACCATGGCTTTTTTGGGGGTCCAACTCCAGTATTCGTCTCCATTTCATCCCAAGGGAAATAGTGTGGAGCAATTAAACCGTGATTTAAAGAAATCCTTAAGAGCCAGAGTCCTAGGTACGGGTCGTGACCTGTATGGAGTCCAGAGAGTAATGAACAATCTGCCTAGAAGGTCCTTGGGGGGTCATACTTCATATGAGTGCCTGTTCGGAACTCAAATGTATGTTCCAGATGTAGATGGTCCTGGCGTGGAGGCGGCCGAAACACCCTTTGACATAAATGAACGTGTCACTGTCTTACAGGACTTGCAACAGTTCTGTGACGACAACGTTTCTGCCAGAGCTGCCTCCACAGGAATTAAGGATGTACCTGTAATGTCTACAGGCTGGATTCCTAAAGTTGGGGATCTAGTACGTGAAAAGGTTGCTGTGAAAAAGGAATTTGGTCCTTCTTATCGTGCACTAGTCCCAGTCTTGGGAATACACAGTACTAGAACTGTCATTATACCACCGTTGACAGGTGCCAAAAAAATCGCTTTGTCTCCATCGACAATATCAAACTACACCATGTGGCCGATCCTGCAAAGCCGACCAAAAAAAAAAGCCAGTACTCCCCGGATCCCTATAACTATTGGTCAAGAAGTTCCTCTACATGTTGTAAGCAGCAACACTGACACCTCTTCGAGCTTGGTGAGGGTGGAAAATTATCTTGAATTGGTTCTACTGACATCAAATAATACAGAAATAACTGATCAACTTGAAACAACATCAACACAGATGGATGGTGCTATTTATTCTGTACCACCACGGGAAACACCAACTCCACCTATAAGCACAACTCCAGTTTTTGCACAAACTGTTTCTGGTTATTTTGCCGACATCAACAATGACATTTCAGACTCATTCGCCTCTTCGACACCTGAACTGTCAAAAAGACATAAGCTGATAAATTGGCTTAAAATAACTTATTTTAATCCTCCATGGAACTATCTGTGGCTTTCCTTGACTGTACTGGTTTTCCTGCTTTGGTTTGGGTTCGTTAAAACATTCTTTTTGTTAATACATGGTCATTTTCTTCCAGAAAAATCAACATTTGAACTGGTGGATAAGGTCCTAAAACCACATTTTTCTTCTCACAACGTCAGCAGAGACTTGTCTTTTGTGAACATTTCCATCATACCAATTCCTGATGGGATTGTTTGGGCTAAAGTAGCATCCAATATATATGGCCGTACTGAAGTCATTCAAATATCATATGTGTTTAAACTTTCAATGAACAATATAATACCCAGAGTTGTTTCTGATGATTGGGATGTTAAAACAGTTGATTCTAGGATGACTGAATTGCAGTATTATACTGTATTTGAAAACAAAGATGTTTATCAATCTAAAGAGAATTATGGTGATATGTTTTCCTATAATTATTATGGGCACCATTTCATCCACAGAGCAAGTACCCCAAAGACTGTTTACAATTACACACAATGGGAACATTGTCCGACTCCATCGCAAGGGAGTTCTAAAACATATTCTGAAAAGTTTACATATTTTTCTGGGCATGATGTTAAAAATGCTGAGTCATATTATTTTAAATTGCCACCTACAGCTAATTTACGCATACTGTTGACAAATACAAAATGTATTTATTCAGATTCCTTTGTTTCCCAGTTGACTATAGAAGGCTATGAATATTGGCTGAAGTCGATTGACTTAAAAAGTGTGTGGGGAACTAGACATTGGCAAATACGGGGGAAGGAAGCTTTATTTAGTGCATGCCTGACACCTGTTCAAATTATGTTTTGAAATGAAACTGTACAACAAATGAGTTGTTTAGGCTTAGCAAAGACTAAGGAATTAAACATGCCCAGAATTCCTGCCCCTGCTAAATTTTACAAATGCCAAAAATATATTAATGCAACTGAACCCCAGCTCGATGAATGGATCCAGAATGGCATGTTTAATGTTTCACTGTCACATCCTGGCGGGTGGTTGTTGTGGCCAATAGATACCAGTGGGTGTCATAAACATTTTATAAACTCCTCTGGGGTTTTAGAACTAGTAGGCCGGACACTCGCTAGATATCATCCGAACATGTGGGTATAGTACCAACATAGAGTGTAGGGAAACTATGCCAGCAATGGTTGAAGAGTTCCTCACTAGGCGCTGTTAGCAAGCACCTCAGTCTCCTTTCTAATAACACTCCCTTACAGGACTTTCTGTTAGGCCCTAGAAAACAACGCAGAAAACGCTTCCTATATGAAGTATATAATGAAATCTGGAAGCTTTCACAACAAGAAGCTGCTGCCCGGTTAAGGCAAATAGACCAGGAAAATGTACAGAAGGCATTAGCTGTTGTAGATAATGGGATTAATACCCTGTCCGACTGGATATACACCTTAAATAACATTGGGGGTCATTACAACCCTGGCGGACAGTGTTAAAGTTGCGGTAATACCGCAAACAGGCCGGCGGTAAAAAAAAGGGAATTATGACCATGGCGGAAACCGCCAACATAGACAGCCACTTTAACACACCGACCGCCACGGCGGTACAGACAAGCAGCGCGGCGGTCACCGCCAACAGACAGGCGGAAGACAAAGTACCGCCCACAGTATTACAACACACCAATCTGCCACCTTTTCCGGGGCGGATTCACCGTGGATAAAAACATGACGGAAACAGCTTTTGCAATGGGAAAACGCTCACCTGAACACACTCCACGAGGAAGGAGGCCACCATGGAGCCCGAACTCCAAATACTCCTTGCGCTTGTCTTCCTGCTCCTCTACGAGCACCAGCAACGGCGGTGCCGAAGACAACGGTGAGTACTGCACCTACGACATAGGGGAGGCAAAAGTCAGGGACACACACACGCAACACCCCCACCCTCAACCCGACCCTCGCACACTACAACACACACACCAATGCATTTCCAAACATCACAGGAACAACCCACAACCCCCCCGGAAGAATGCAAAGACAAAACCAAATTACTTGAACCATTGTAATGTATCCAAATACAGTAAGCTCATATATACAGAAATATATACACATTCCAAATATATACATCACGATTAGTAGTGCAGGTATGCACATTTCAATGTCCGTTGACCACTGGGCCCACATTGCATGGGCGAGGCCCACACTAGATACCTATCCACAAACGGAGAGAACACTGCAGGGGCATCAGATAGAAATACAACAGGCACCTCAGGGGGAAGGGAAGGCGGGCACCTCAGCCGGATGAGTGCACCACGCCAGATCCACGACGGGGCTCCATGCCCATTGATGTATCCTGGGGAGTGCAAAGCCACAGTCTCTCAAGTCTCCACAGTGGGTGGTTTGCCCACTGCTTTATCCTGGGGAGTGCAAAGCCACAGTCTCTCAAGTCTCTCAAGTGGGTGGTTTGCCCACTGCTTGATCCTGGGGAGTGCAAAGCCACAGTCTCTCAAGTCTCTCAAGTGGGTGGTTTGCCCACTGCTTTATCCTGGGGAGTGCAAAGCCACAGTCTCTCAAGTCTCTCAAGTGGGTGGTTTGCCCACTGCTTTATCCTGGGGAGTGCAAAGCCACAGTCTCTCAAGTCTCTCAAGTGGGTGGTTTGCCCACTGCTTTATCCTGGGGAGTGCAAAGCCACAGTCTCTCAAGTCTCTACAGTGAGTGGTTTGCCCACTGCTTTATCCTGGGGAGTACAAAGCCACAGTCTCTCAAGTCTCTCAAGTGGGTGGTTTGCCCACTGCTTTATCCTGGGGAGTGCAAAGCCACAGTCTCTCAAGTCTCTACAGTGGGTGGTTTGCCCACTACTTTATCCTGGGGAGTGCAAAGCCACAGTCTCTCAAGTCTCTCAAGTGGGTGGTTTGCCCACTGCCTTATCCTGGGGAGTGCAAAGCCACAGTCTCTCAAGTCTCTACAGTGGTTGGTTTGCCCACTGTACCATCCTGGGGAGTGCAAAGCCACAGTCTCTCAAGTCGATGCATGTCTCCACTGGTTCTGGAGGGGGACTGGTGCCCAGAGTGCTTCATCCTGTGAAGGATCCAGGTAGTGGATGCAGTTCTCCACTGGACGCTCCCCGTGACGGTCCCAGCTGCACATGGGCTAACGATGCTTCAGTTGGCAGTCTTTGCCCTTTTCAGCGGTGCTTTGCCATGGCGGTCTTTGCCCTGTCTTTGCCATGTTCAGCGGTGCTTGCCATGGCGGTCTTTGCCCTGTTAAGCGGTGCTTGACTTTGCTGTCTCTGACCTGTTCAGCGGTGCTTGCCATGGCGGTCTTTGCCCTGTTCAGCGGTGCTTGACTTTGCTGTCTCTGACCTGTTCAGCGGTGTGTGGCATGACGGTCCCTCAGTGCCCAGCGGGGCTGTGGCTGCCGGGGCCCTCCTGGGCACTGACTCTGGCAGCGGTCTCCTGACCAGTGACGATTGTGCTGCCCTCCTGGGCACTGACTCTGGCGGTGGTCTCCGGACCAGTGACGATTGTGCTGGCGGTGGCGTCCTGGCCAGCGGGGAGGATGGCGGCCTTCTCCGCCGTGCTGCTCTTCCCAGACTTTGGAGACTTCTTCTGCCCCTTCACCACCTTGTGAGGAGTCACAGCTGACTCGGCACTCTCCCCGGGACCCTTGTGAGCGGCTTTGCCGGCAGGAGTCTTCACCCTCTCCTGTCGGGCACTGTCCAACTTCTGGTGCTTTACAGGGGATGGACTGGCAGTGCTTTGGCTCCGTGTCACACTGGCTGCCCTGGTGCCCGGTGCACTCCATATACCTCTAACACGCACCACTGGAACCGGACTTTTTTGGGCTGAGGTGCTAGTACAGGACCTATGAATTGGAGGGGGGGGGGTGGGAAAGAGGTCAACATAGCAGCTCAGGAAAAGTTTCTGACGAACACTGGGATGGGTAGCTGGAGGGAGTCTGGGAGTGGAGGAAGAGGAGGTGGTTGTAGAAGGTGTAACTTAAGATGATATGGGTGCAGGTGCATGTTCTGGAGGCTGTCGTGAGGTGGATGGATGTTGGGTGTGTGGGTACCTACGTTTGTGTACTTTGGGAGGGAGCGTCACAGACACACTGGCAGAGGACACAGGGGACGTGTAAATGGTAGTGGGGGTGGTGAGTGCAGGTGAGCGGGGTGTGGTGCTGGGTGTTCTGGTGCAAGTCCTAGTGGCTGTAGATGTAGTGCATCCAGGTGAGAGTGTAGACGACACTGGGAGGGAGGAGGGAGACGACGAGGAGGGGGACACAGTGGAGGCAGTGGATGTTGCTGTGTCTGTATGTGGGTGATGCATGTGTGTGTGCCTGTGGGATGTGTGGTGCCTATGTTTGCCTGAGCTTCCCTTGTGTGTTGATGTGTGTGCAGGCTGGTCTGATGGTGTGCTTGGGATAGGCTGGGGTACAGGTGATTGGCTCTGGGTGAAGGAAGTTGGAGGGGGGAGGCTAGAGACAGGGACAATGGCTGCCATTAGTGCTGAGGCCAGAGATTGCTGGGTTCGATGAAGGGCAGCCTGACCAGAATGAATGCCCTCCAGGAATGCATTACTGTGTTGCAACTCCCTTTCTACACCCTGGATGGCATTCACAATGGTAGACTGCCCAACAGTGAGTGACCTGAGGAGGTCAATGGCCTCCTCACTGAGGGCAGCAGGGGTGACAGGGGCAGGGGTTGAGGTGCCTGGGGCAAAGGTGATGCCCACCCTCCTGGGTGAGCGGGCACGGAGCAAAGGCTGAGGGGCTGCTGGGAGGGCAGTGCTGGTAGGGGGGGGTGGTGGCTGTACCTGTAGAAGTGGGGGGCACAGATGGTGCCACCACCACAAGGGAGCTCCCATCGGAGGACGAGTCCGTGTCGCTGTCTGCTGATCCGGTGACCGACGTGAAGCTCCCCTCGCCCTCCGTCCCACTGGTGTATTCGGAGTCTGTGGTGTGGCCCTCCATGGCCATGTGGGATGCAGCTCCCTCGTGCTCCGGTGCCACTGTACCTCCACCTGATGATGCTGATGCACAAAAGAACAGGGAGAGCACAAAAAGGGGTGGGGAAACAGAAGAAAGACAGGTTGAGTGCATGGCTTACCGCTACCGTTGGCGGACAATACAGACACAGCAGCCCCCTGCACTACGCCTTGCTCTTGGCCTCTACAGATGCAGTTCCTCGGATATGGCCTACATGGCTATGAGTGTCATCTGTCCACATAGATGACACAGGGGCATGTATACCTGTACTAGGCACTCTACAGAGGGAGGGTGGAGTGGCAAATGGCCTGCATTCTGGAGGGGCCTAGCCTACGGAACTCGCCCTGGCCTAGGGAAACCCACAGCCCTCCTCCCCCACCCAGACCCCTCCACTGCGCGCAAAGTCATCAGAATGTGAGTGTACTCACCCCCTTGTGTCTGCTGTGATACCCTCATGCGCCCATCCAACTCAGGGTAGGCCACCGCCAGGATATGGAACATCAGGGGGGTCATGGTGCGACGGGCACCCCTCCCACGTAGGGAGGCCATCCCCAGCCGAGCCTCCGCCGTCTTCTTGCTCCAGCGGCGAATGTCCTCCCATCTTTTACAGCAGAGGGTGCTCCGTCTCTGGTGGACCCCCAGGGTCCGGACTTCCTTGGCGATGGCGCACCAAATATCCTTCTTCTGGTGGGCGCTGACCTACATGACATGTACTGGGGAAGAAGAGAAGTCATTAGCAACATCACTGTCGAAGTGAGTGGCCCACATCCCTGCCCTTGCCATGTGGCGCATGCATTCACACTTCTTCATGCTCGCATAACTCTGCCCCCTTCCTACTTACATCCAGCCCTCTCCACCCAGGCATAGGCCATACAACTGGCACCCTATGTACTCACCTGTTGGTCTGGAGGACCGTAGAGTAGCGTGTACTGGGGGAGGACCCCGTCCACGAGCTTCTCCAACTCCTGTGCAGTGAAGGCAGGGGCCTTTTCCCCAGACGCACGTGCCATTGTCTCTTCCAGACTGAGGTCACTGCAGCACTTGCAGTGTAGGTCCTCTCCTGTCGAAGATCAGGTATCGAGTGATTGAACAGATAGAAAATGGCGGTCACGTCCGTGGCGGTCACGTCCGCGGCGGTGCGTATCATCACCGCCGGCGCACTTCGTCATTGGCTCCTGGGACCCATAGGGTCCAATGTTAACCAATGCAGCATTGCGCCGCGGTCTTCGACCGCCTACCGCAACGGTGTACAACGCCAGCTCAGTTACCTCACATCCAATTGTCGCAGTTTAGAGGTCAGGCAGCCGCCATTTCAGGGGCCCACATGGCTTCATTTACAACTGCGTCACACATACCTAGGCCTGGACTCAACACACTTACAGACAACTTTTTGGATTATGTTTTGTGTACTGTGCAGCTGTGGGTACATACCTCTGAGTTGCTTGATTCTGTGGTCACTGTTGTCCTTCCTAGGCACCATCAGCTGGGACATGTGAGGAGATGGCGGAATCCTCCGGTGTACCGACCGCTGGTGGACCTGTTGACAATGGAGGAGCGACATTTAATCATCACCTACAGGTTTGACCGTGCCACAATCCAGGAACTGTGTACCCAGTTGGAGCCAAATCTGATGTCACCAATCCGCCATCCCACAGGAATCCCCCCTCAAGTGCAGGTGCTGTCAGTACTCCATTTCCTTGCAAGTGGGTCATTTCAAACAACAGTGGCCATAGCATCAGGGATGTCCCAGCCTATGTTTTCCAACGTGTTGTCCAGAGTGTTGTCTGCCCTGCTGAAACACGTGAGGAGCTACATCGTTTTCCCTCAGGTGGAGGATTTGGCTACAGTTAAAGGTGACTTCTATGCCCTGGGACATATCCCTAACATCATAGGTGCCATTGATGGGACCCATGTGGCTTTGGTCCCCCCCCACAGGAGTGAACAGGTGTACAGGAACCAGAAGAGTTATCATTCGATGAATGTACAGATGGTATGTTTGGCAGACCAGTACATCTCGCAGGTAAATGCTATGTTCCCTGGATCAGTGCATGATGCCTACATCCTGCGGAATAGCAGCATCCCGTATGTGATGGGTCAACTCCAGAGGCACCGTGTGTGGCTATTAGGGGACTCTGGTTACCCCAACCTGTCATGGCTATTGACCCCAGTGAGGAATCCCAGGACCAGGGCAGAGAAACGCTACAATGAGGCCCATTGGCGGACTAGGAGGGTGATCGAACGCATCTTCGGCCTCCTGAAGGCCAGGTTCAGGTGCCTCCATATGACAGGTGGTTCCCTATTCTACTCACCAAAGAAGGTGTGCCAGATCATCATCGCCTGCTCTATGCTTCACAATCTTGCTTTGCGACTCCAGGTGCCTTTTCTGCAGGAGGATGGTCCAGATGACTGTGTTGTGGCAGCTGTGGAGCCTGTGGACAGTGATGAGGAGGAAGCAGAGGTAGAAGACATTGATAACAGGGACTCTGTCATACAGCAATATTTCCAGTGACACACAGGTGAGAACAAATGTTTTTACTATTACATTTACTTTCACACTTCTACCTCTATCCTGTCTGTCAATTTGAAGCAGTATATGCTAACTGAGTGGTACATTTCCATTACGGTTTCACAGGTGTGGTTACCAACGTTTGTCATCTGCTTGCATCCTTCATGGGCTTGTGATGTGTGACATAGGTATGTTGACATTACATTTTCGAACGGATGCCGCCCGTCTGGCGGGAACCGCCGAATGACCGCACCGCGGTCAAAAGACCGCGGCGGTCATTCTGGGTTTCCCGCTGGGCCGGCGGGTGACCGCCAAATGGCCGTCCGCCGGCCCAGCGGGAAAGACCCAGCAACGATGAAGCCGGCTCCGAATGGAGCCGGCGGAGTTGCTGGGGTGCGACGGGTGCAGTGAGGCAGACACTGAAAATCATTATGGGGCCCTGTTAGGGGGCCCCTGCACTGCCCATGCCAGTGGCATGGGCAGTGCAGGGGCCCCCATGGGCCCCATGACACCCGTTCCCGCCATCCTGTTCCTGGCGGTAAAAACCGGAACAGGATGGCGGGAAGGGGGTCGGAATCCCCATGGCGGCGCTGGAGGATTCCCTGGGCCAGGGGTAAACCGGCGGGAAACCGCTGGTTCCCCTTTTCTGACCGTGGCTTTACCGCCGCGGTCAGAATGTCCCAGGAAGCACCGCCAGCCTGTTGGCGGTGCTTCCGCGGTTGTTGGACCGCCAGGGTCAGAATGACCCCCTTTGTCATTGTCATAGCTAATACACATTTTATAAATCACAGACTGACTCCAGATTGTTTTGTGGTTCAAGGGTGTTTATTGAAGTGCTAATTATTGGAGGGGGTGGCAAAATGGTGATGGGTGATGGTGGAGGAATGTCCATGGCAGAGTCCAGTCTATTAGTCTCACAGGTGCACTGCCCATATGTGCATAGGAAGTGGAGCTGGAACAGTTCCAATCTGGACAGGGTCACAAAGTGGGACAGTGGGATGACAATCAGGGTGGTCTCATTTCCTGGCAGGGGTCTTGCCATCTTGCTCTGTCCTGTTCCTGGATCTCAGGGACCGCTTGCGGGGTGGTTCTCCGTCTGCAGGGGGTGGGGTGCTGGTGTGGTGGTCCTGTGGTGGGGCGTCCTGTCCACTAGAGCCGGCGGAGGTGGTGGGCAGTTCATCGTCCTGGCTAGTGTCAGGGGCCCCTTGGAGTCAGGGGCCACGGTGTCGCTTATGGTCTTCTGTATATCCTTCAGCACCCCTACTATGGTGCCCAGGGCGGAGCTGATGGTTCTGAGCTCATCCCTGAACCCCAAATACAGTTCGTCCTACATGCGCTGGGTATCCTGGAACTTGGCCAGGACCGTCGCCATCGTCTCCTGGGAGTGGTGGTATGCTCCCATGATGGAGGAGAGGGCCTCGTGGAGAGTGGGTTCCCAGGGCCTGTCCGCCCCCTGTCGCACAGCAGCCCTCCCAGTTCTCCTGTGTTCCAGTGGCTCCATCCCCTGGACCGTGTGCCCACTGCCACTGCCCCCAGGTCCCTGTTGTTGTTGGGGTGGTGGGTTATCCTGGGTTCCCTGTAGTGGTGGACACACAGCTGAGTGACGTGTCCTGGGAACGGAGGTATGGGCCCGCTGGGTGGGTGCTGTGCTGGTGTTACCAGAGGGTGGAAGGTCAGTGTTGGGCTGTGCCTGTGCGAGGGGAACCGACTGTCCTGAGGCCCACGATGGTCCAGGATGGTCATCTTGATACAGTTGGCCAGGGCTGCTGTCATCACTGTGGGCCTCTTATGTGGGTGGGGTAGAGATGTCTGGACCCTCCTGTCTGGTGACGTTAGGTAGTGGTCCTGCAGGGGTATAAAATCATGATTATTGCATGTGTGTGTGTCATGGTGTGCAATGTGTGGGTGACTGTGTACCTCAGTGCTAGCTTTCCTGTGTGGGGGCTTGTGTGATGATGGTTAGGGGTTGTTATGGGTATGTGCAGTGGGCATGCTTTAGTGATGGGTGTCCATGCTTTGTTGTGTCATGCAGGGCTTGGTGTTGGGATGGGTGGTTTGTGTTATTAGTACATTAGTGAGGAGTTGGAGTGATAGGGGAGGGGGTGAGGGTGGGGGTGTGAGATAGCATGCAGGTAGGGTGGGGGATATGATAGTTAAGATTTGACTTACCAGTGTCCATTCCTCCACCGACTCCTCCGAGGCCCTCTGGATGCATAATGGTCAAGACCTGCTCCTCCCATGTTGTTAGTTGTAGGGGAGGAGGTGGGGGTCCGCCACCAGTCCGCTGAATCGCACTGTTGTGCCTGGAGACCACGGAACGCACCTTCCCCCGTAGGTCGTTCCACCTCTTCCTGATGTCCTCCCGATTTCTTGGGTGCTGTCCCACTGCGTTGACCCTGTCGACGATTCTTCGCCATAGCTCCATCTTCCTAGCTATAGAGGTGTGCTGCACCTGTGATCCAAATAGCTGTGGCTCTACCCGTATGATTTCCTCCACCTTAACCCTGAGCTCCTCCTCCGAAAACCTGGGGTGTCTTTGGCGTGCCATGGGGTGGTGTAGGTGATGTGTGGGGTGGTGTATGTGGTGATGAGTGTGGTGATGTGTAGTGGTGTGTGGTGTTTTGTGCGTGGATGTTGTGTGGGTGATGGTGTTGTGTGCCTATGTGTGGTGGGGTTGTCTATTGCTGTGCTCTCTCTGTCGCCTTCGTCACTATTTTTTGGTCGTAGGGGTTTGTGGGTGATGTGGGTGTGTGTTTTATATTGTGTTGGGTGTGTGGGAGTGGTGTTTGTATGTGTATCAGGTGTGTGTATTTTGAATTGTCCAATGTGGCGGTGTTTTGGAGATGTGTGTGTATTTTGAGCACGGCGGTGTGTACTGCCAATGGAATGCCGCGGTTGAAACACCGCCGCGTGGCTTCGTGTGTCATAATAGCATGGGCATGTTTCTGTTGGCGTGACGGTGGAGGATTTGTTTTCGCCAGTTTATCACTGACCTTTGGTGTGGCGGAGTTGTGTGGGTGTTTGACTTTCGGCGGATTCCGAGATGTGGGTCATAATAGCTGTGGCGGAATTCCGCAGCCGCGGTGGTGTATTGGCGGTCTTCTGCACGGAGGTAAGCAGCTTTTACCGCCGATGTTGTAATGACCCCCATTGTCTCTTCTGTAATAGACATTATACAAACAGATATGTCTTCCTTAAATCATGGAGAGAGTCAACTAAGGTCCATTATGAAGTTGGGTTGGACACTTCAGATATTGAAGGCAGGTTGCGTTCCCTGGCAACATGTTAGCACAAGGGAAATGCCTCTGGAAGCTTCTGGTGTCCCTGTAGCTCAAACAGGAGGTCAGCCACCTGACCATTGGAGTCACTTCTGCGGTCCTGGGTTCAAGGCACGCAGGTCTAGCCCACCTTCAGGCTTCAGACAGCAGGGCAGTCCTTCTCCTGAGTCCCCACAGGTCCAAGAGTGCTACGATGAGTGGTTCTGTGGTTTCGACTTTAATGTAAATTTTCAGTCTGTGGGAAAGAGATACCTCTATTGTCTAATCCTAAACTGGATCCAGAAGTTTTTTCCCTTTCCTCTGGGTCTGGCTCTAGCCTGACTAGTCAAACAAAGGGCAGGCAGGCCCAGGTGTGAGCTGAATTAGCGAGTGACAGGGCGTGCATCTTGTGAAGTCAGGAAGCAGCTTGAAACATTCCTCAGGCTACCATTTGAAGCTCAGGAATGAGTCAGTATAACCACATAGGCCATCCTGCTAACATGAGAAACACCCCTCCTACCCTTTTGTTCCCTGTCTGGAAGGAGTACACATTACATCACAGCGGAGTCATTACCAGTCATGTGACCCTACACACTTGCAGAAAGGCACATTTGGTTTAGGCAGAAAAATGTCAACTTTCTAAAAGTGGCATTTTCAGAATAGTAATTTAAAAAACTTTCCCATTAAAGAGAGTTTTACAATGCAATTCAAATGAGTGGAAGAAATTTTTCTCTTGCTGTTTCCAAACTGAAGTTAACACTTGTTAAATGTAATACGTTAACCCAATGGGAAAATTACTTTGGGACTTTTTTAAACACCATGCACTCTGTCCCCTGAGCTGTTAGGATCTACAGCATGAGTGACTTATGAGTATGTAAAAGGAAGGCTTAGGCCTGGCAAAGGTTTAGTCTGCTTGGTGGAAATTGTAGTTTTAAAACTGTCCTATAAGGCTGCAGCAGAAGGCCTGAGACATGTTTTACAGTTTAGTGGATGGCACAATGAGTGCTGCAGCCCACTTGTAGAATTAAATTTACAGACTCTGTATATATGTAGTTCCATTTATTAGGAATGTTTGAGAAAATTAAATGAGTAAGTTAGGTGTATACCAATTTTTCCATTGTTGGAGGAGATAAAACAAACAATTTACCACTGGTTAGTAAGAGTATAGTGCGCAGAGCCCTAACATCAACAAAAAGAGGTTTAGCAAAAAATAGGGCAGTTAAGGCAAAGGTCAGCCGTACAAAAGAAGGTCATTTCAAACAGAGGGCTCTCCTATTCATTCCTAGGACTCTTAGACAGCTAAGCTCCAGTCATAGGAGGAGAGACAACCAGTTAGTGCCTATCAGTTGAAAAGAGAGATATCTCCTTTAACAAGGGTTGTGGCTAAGGAGCTCAAGATAAGCCTAGCTGGTGGCAGAAGGGTTATATATATATATATATATATATATATATATATATATATATATATATGTATATATATATATATTCAAACAAGTAGTTTTGGGTACTTTTAAAATAAGGCAAAACAAAGGTTTTGTAAAAAGAGGTCCCTCGGATAGTCAAATTTCTGCAATACCTGCTTAGTGCACAGGATAAATCTAGCACCTTTAACCACCACCTCCTCAGAGCATTCCAGGATCTGAGAAGACTCCTCCAGAAGCAGAAGGCCCTGCTAAAAGGAATCTTCTCACTCCTAACTCCTGCTGGAAGAAGGAGGCTCACTCAAACTCCTACATCTTGATGGCACATAAGGACTGGAGCTGCTCTCCAAGGGTCAAGTGGTTGGCCTCCTGTTTACCTGCTTCAG
This sequence comes from Pleurodeles waltl, assembly GCF_031143425.1. Taxonomy (NCBI): domain Eukaryota; kingdom Metazoa; phylum Chordata; class Amphibia; order Caudata; family Salamandridae; genus Pleurodeles; species Pleurodeles waltl. Next base: position 839,466,667 of record NC_090437.1, read on the forward strand.
GGGGCTTAAAAAACAGAAGAGCTCCTAACTCCAAAAGAGCCCTGCTGACCACACATGGCTGAACACTGTATGGGATTTTGCTGGAGCAAGACCTGGTATCGACAAACCTACAATGAGAAGCTAGTGGTTGTAGGACTGACAAGATTGAACTTTCCCAGCTCTTGGGGAAAAATGTAACTTAGGGCCTGATGATGATCTTGGTGGATGGGATACTCCGTCACAATATTATGGTTATTCCATCCACAGTATTACAAGTTCCATAGTGTATAATGGAGTTGTAATTTGGTGGACAGGATATCCGTCATGTTTGTGATGGAGCGACGGCCTTTTCCAAGATCGTAATCAGACCCTTAGTCATTTTTTCTGCCCCCTGATGACCATTTAAAAGGTGGTCAAGAGAACAAGGTTTTCCTGGCTCATAATTATATGCTGAACTGAAAATTGGTTTAGCAGGACCTCATGAAGTAGGTATCCAGCTGTGTGGGACACAGTCTGGCTACAACTTCAAGCCATGTCCTCTGTAGCACTTTGACTTCCAAAAATGTGACTAAGTCTGAAGATGAAAGCTTGGACCATGGTGATGTGGTGAGTCTATCTGACCCATGAAGGGACCTCTGTGACTATTCTAAGTTTGTTCCACTCAGACCTCTTTGCGCCAAAACCAACACCTTTAGCAGGAGCTTGATGATAACAGATTTGGCCTTGATGGTCTCCCACCAGCCATTGTATTGGCCTTTGTTCCACTAGATGATTTGACTGCAATTTGAGGGACCTCTGGTCTATCATAATTAGCCCGCAATCATGCCTAGATTTAATTATGCAGCAAATTGTTGTTTCCAATAGTGCTCTGTTTTGTCTATGAGATGTTTGCCTTTCAAGTTTAAAAAATCATATCTTCTTTAACTCGTAACCTATTTTTGTTGCTTTTTGCTCATTAATATTTTCTATCTTTAAGTGATTTCAAATGTTTATTGTGGACTGTTACTTGCTTTGACATTGTTGATACTGTTTGAACTTTTCACACACTTTTCTTGGGATTACCTGCTTCCTGTGTCATATGTACCAGTGGTTTATCAGAGATGCTCTGAGAACTATATTTATAACTAAACAGGTTGTGTTTATTAACTTTTTGGGAGTCACGCCTTACAAATTAAGAAGCTGTTTTTTTCTGATATCTACCTTCCCTCGAGATGAGCAGTTACTACTAGCTTAATAGATTAACTGTTGAGGTTGATAACTAGCAATCGGACTTCTTTACCATTGGGCTATTGCTGATGAATGAGAAAATAAGAAATAATCCAATGCTACAAAACAAACCACTTGCCTGTGGTGGTAAAATTATAAATAAATTGAGGAACTTTAGTTGCTATTTTAACTCTGCACCAACAATCTGTTGGCATATCTCTTATCTTTTTAAAAATAATAATGTCTCTAATGCCTATAAGCTCATAGATAAATCATCATTATGTGAACTAAGTACAAAGCATCAACAGTACATCAATATCATGATGATGAAACCCTAACTTCCCAAGAGTCATTTTATCGTGAGTGTGACTGAAACTACAAATGGTGAAATAATGTAGGTTGCGTGGACGAGTCTGAAATAACCACCAAAGCTGCTTAGGATATTTTGTGATTTGCTCAGTAGTATGTTTCATAGAATATTTGCTGCTCCATTTTATTTTCAAAACTCCACAAATAATCTGGGTCTGAGTTATTTATGGGGAATTCTGTCTGGGTTTGCAATACTGCAAACCTGGTGCACTCAGCAAGACCATAACAATGTGCCAGATTACACAAGAAATAAATGTGCCGCCTTCAGTTCTGATTCTAACAGGTTGCATCTATGTTTGAAAAAATGCATTAGTTAAACAAGGAACTGGTCCTTCTTTCTGTCTGGAGACAGTTCTACCTCATGAGGTGCAGGGATCCCTTTGAAGACCCTGTAAGACTGCATCAGCCTGCAAGGGGGTGCCAGCCTTGTCTCTGGGCTCTCTATCCCGCCTCCCAAGCTGCTCCCTGAGGGAACACACTGACATACTGAGATACAATTACATTTTGCCAAGATATATTGAATGCTTATTCCACAGCCAACATAAAAAGCTTCTTTCTCAAGTCTTATCATGATAATTGTGTTTTGACCATATGTATTTAGAATGACTCATGACTCAGAATGACTGCTTTCCATGGACATTCAAGACAGTGGAGGTCATTATGACCCCGGCGGTCGGAGATAATGTGGCAGTAGTACCGCCAAAAGGCTAGCGGTACTTACCTCTACATTATGACATTGGCGGGTTGACTGAAGCCAATCCGCCAATGTACCACTCTGATAAAAATCTCCAGCCTGACGACCGCTATTGTGCCACAGGCGGTGTCATGACCCTGCCTACTGCCATGGTTTCACCATCGTGGCAGGCCCTATGGAATTCCCTGTCACTGATCCCCCCAACATTCTCCAGACACCCCTGACCCCCCTTCATCCACTCTACCCCTCCCTTCCAACCTCCTCCATACACACACACATGCAGACACGCACTCATGCACACAGACATACATGCATACATACACTCATGCATACATGCATGCATCCATTCATTCACGCACACATCCACACACACATCCGCACTTACACGCAGACAAGCATTCACATTTCCATTCATACACGCACTCACACACATGCACGCACACAACACTAGACACACACTCGCATTCATGCACACACTCACACATACATGCACACACACACCCCCATGTACACAACACCCCCCACCCATCTCCCCTGTCAGAAACCCAACTTACCTGTATCCAGGGGGTCTTCCGGCAGGTGTATTCGGCGTCTGTGGTGTGGCCCTCCATGGCCATGTGGGATGCAGCTCCCTCGTGCTCCGGTGCCACTGTACCTCCACTTGATGATGCTGATGCACAAAAGAACAGGAAGAGCACAAAAAGGGGTGGGGAAACAGAAGAAAGACAGGTTGAGTGCATGGCTTACCGCTACAGTTGGCGGACAATACAGACACAGCAGCCCCCTGCACTACGCCTTGCTCTTGGCCTCTACAGATGCAGTTCCTCAGATATGGCCTACATGGCAATGAGTGTCATCTGTCCACATAGATGACACAGGGGCATGTATACATGTACTAGGCACTCTACAGAGGTAGGATGGAGTGGCACATGGCCTGCATTCTGGAGGGGCCTAGCCTACAGAACTCGCCCTGGCCTAGGGAAACCCACAGCCCTCCTCCCCCACCCAGACCCCGCCACTGCGCGCAAAGTCATCAGAATGTGAGTGTACTCACCCCCTTGTGTCTGCTGTGATACCCTCAAGCACCCATCCAACTCAGGGTAGGCCACCGCCAGGATACAGAACATCTGGGGGGTCATGGTGCGACGGGCACCCCTCCCACGTTGGGAGGCCATCCCCAGCTGAGCCTCTGCCGTCTTCTTGCTCCAGCGGCGAATGTCCTCCCATCTTTTACGGCAGTGGGTGCTCCGTCTCTGGTGGACCCCCAGGGTCCGGACTTCCTTGGCGATGGCGCACCAAATATCCTTCTTCTGGTGGGCGCTGACCTACATGACATGTACTGGGGAAGAAGAGAAGTCATTAGCAACAGCACCGTCGAAGTGAGTGGCCCACATCCCTGCCCTTGCCATGTTGCGCATGCATTCACACTTCTTCATGCTCACATAACTCTGTCCCCTTCCTACTTACATCCAGCCCTCTCCACCCAGGCATAGGCCATACAACTTGCACCCTATGTACTCACCTGTTGGTCTGGAGGACCGTAGAGTAGCGTGTACTGGGGGAGGACCCCGTCCACGAGCTTCTCCAACTCCTGTACAGTGAAGGCAGGGGCCCTTTCCCCAGACGCACGTGCCATTGTCTCTTCCAGACTGAGGTCACATCAGCACTTGCAGTGTAGGTCCTCTCCTGTCGAAGATCAGGTATCGAGTGATTGAACAGATAGAAAATGGCAGTCACGTCCGCGGCAGTGACGTCCGCGGTGGTGCGTATCATCACCGCCGGCGCACTTCGTCATTGGCTCCTGGGACCCATAGGGTCCAATGTTAACCAATGCAGCATTGCGCCGCGGTCTTCGACCGCCTACCGCGACGGTGTACAACGCCAGGGCAGTTATCTCACATCCAATTGTCCCAGTTTAGAGGTCAGGCAGCCGCCATTTCAGGGGCCCACATGGCTTCATTTACAACTGCGTCACACATACCTAGGGGACAGGATGGGGCGCTGCTACCGCCAGCAGTGCCTGCCGGCAGAACAACACCATGCCGTATTATTTGTCATAATACGGCTGGCGGCGGTCTACTGGCGTGGCGATGCTGGTGGTGGCCACCTTACCACCATCCGCCAGTATGGCCACAGCCGGATTTCCTCCCTTCTTGTGGTGGAAATCCGGCTGTGGTCATAATTTGGCAAACGGATGGTAGCCGGAGCGACGGTCTTTTGGGGCCAGTGTTCTCCTTCTGAATACTGTTGATAGTATTTTCAGAATTGAATATTGAGGTTCTACATTTTTAAGTTTCTATTCAGATAATGAGGTTATTTTGTCCAATTTCAGTTATATACATGAGATGAAGTCTTCACTTTAGCAGCCCCACACGTGTGGTGGTTCTTAGGTATCTCTATAAAATGGATGGTATGATTGTATCCAAGCAATAAAGAACAGGAAAAGCACATGCCATTAGTATGCAATCTATATTTAATAAATTAAGAGAGTCTCCTAATGTTTCAGGAGTTGTTCTCATTTCTTCTTTTTATATTCAGTAGTATTAGATAATTTAGTAAACATGCCCATATTGTCCAACACAGGTATCATACGTTATGTGCATAATTTGGGGGGAAGGTTTTGAGCTTGATATCCTCCAAATACTGGGTGAGGAATTTTTTGGCTAATCATGCCTGCATAGTTTTTCATCGTATATAATAGGATTGGTCACTGAAGCAGTATTACTAACTTGAGATTCATTTTCCATAACCAAAACTTAAAGTAAAAATCGAGCAGTTTCAGAGCTCACCATGCACTGCATAATCAAAGACCTTTCAGCCCTGCATATAACACATTGGGCCTGATTACAACTTTGAAGGAGGTGTTAATCCGTCCCAAAAGTGACGGTAAAGTGACGGATATACCACCAGCCGTATTACGAGTTCCATAGGATATAATGGACTCGTAATACGGCTGGTGGTATATCCGTCACTTTACCGTCACTTTTGGGACGGATTAACACCTCCTCCAAAGTTGTAATCAGGCCCATTATGCCTGGAAAACTGAAATAAATGTACTATGGAAATAACAAGAGTAACAGAAAAACATAAAGACAACATGAGAAGATAATCACATTCAACATGCTGAAGTGATCATTTTCTATAAATTATATTTCTGTGTGTCAAGATTTCCCCAACCTGTGACAGTACTTTAAACCATCTATATCCCATGTGATGGTATTTATCAGGAGATTGTTGGGCTTTTGACTGTATCATAGACAAATAGGATTTGTCCTGTTTCCTGGTCATGACAAATGTGCAGCTGCAAAGGTGTTTGTGAATACAACTGGCTCTCTGTGGTGAAAAACATATATAATTCAGAACTGCATTATGAAAATGTTCTACATAAAGAGCAAATAATTTTGAGCACAGGACGAATTCCAACAAGATCAGGTTTAATGCACCAGCTGGCATTTTTAAGAGCCCCTACCACCTCCGTGTGCCAGATTAGCTTAATTTCTTTTACGCTAATGTGGCCCAACGGGGCCAAAATCCCTGTGCCATATTTACAAAGTGGAGCAATGCATGCATCACACACCTTTTTAACCCTTTGTGCTACATAATACCTGCTCCAGGCATAATGTATGCAAATGGGTGTTGCCCCGTTAAGGTGGCTGAAATAATGGCGCAAAGAGATTTCTTTGCATCATTTATTTAAGCACTTTTAACACCTACTCAGAGCAGGAATTAAAAGGAGGTACACCATTGATTACAATGGGCCTCAATGAGCTTTGTAATATTAGCGTCACCATTTTTTATGCTAATCCTGCAAAGCTCTGGACTAGCATAAAAAATTCTGATGCAAGTCTTCTAACTACCGCCATAGTACGCCGTTAGGGGGGCTCTAAGGGGTGCACAAAAAGTGGCGCTGCACTGTGTGCAGCGCCACTTTTCTTAAATATGCCCCCAAGTGTTTAGGCCCCACGCAAAAAGCCATAATGAGAGCTTTTAATTTGTAGCTTTCTGTGGTTCTTGAGAGTGATAATCATGTTAAAATTACTAGCTCTATTTCGCCCAGACACAAATACTTGCAGCTTCAGCACACCAACAGAAACAGTTATTTGCCTATGCAATTTAGTATCTTTGTGAACATTTACCCTCAGATATAAGCAGAGAAATGGATCACAAAAAAGCACACACATGGGATCATTATTATTCCCTGGAGAAAAAGATATACCCACATATAGCGAGGGTGAACGCACAATATAATAATCACTGCAGCCTAATTTATCTGAAGAAAGATAGGCCCTCAATACAACCCTGGCGGTAAATGCCGCCTACCGCCGTGCTGACGGCCGCCAACATACCATGACCGCAGCTGTATTCCACTACGGGTATTATGACCCACACTGAGAAATCTGCCACTATACTGACACCCACACAAGTCCGCCAGAACAAAGGTCAGTGCTAAATTGGCGGTACCAAAACCCACACTGTTACACCAACAGGAATACGCCCACAGTATCAGGACCCATGAATCACTGTGGCGGTCTTTCAACCGTGGTATACCATTGGCGGTAGACACCGCTGTGCTCAAAATACACACACACTTACAAAACTACACCACATTGGACAATTCAAACTACACACATCTGACTCATATACACACACTACACCCACACACCCAGTCCAATATAAAACACACACCCACATTACCCACAACCCTTTCAACAAAAAAAACATTGCCAACAGATAGAGACCCCACTCAATCCGAGCCACAAAACACCATCACCCATACACCATCCATGCACCTCACACCACACACCCCAACACATCACCCTACACACCCTCACACATAACACTCACACCACAACCATGGCACCCCAAAGACACCCCAGGTTTTCAGAGGAGGAGCTAAGGGTCATGGTGGAGGAAATCATCCGGGTAGAGCCACAGCTATTCGGATCACAGGTGCAGCAGACGTCCATTGCAAGGAAGATGGAGCTATGGCAGAGAATCGTGGACAGGGTCAACACCGAGGGACAGCACTCCAGAACAAGGGATGACATCAGGAAGAGGTGGAACGATCTATGGGAGAAGGTACGTTCCGTGGTTGCAAGATACCAAGTAGCAGTACAGAGGACTGGCGGTGGACTACCACCTCCTCCCCCACAACTAACAACGTGGGAGGAGCAAGTCTTGGCGATCATGCTTCCCGAGGACCTCGCAGGAGCAGCAGGAGGACCGGACTCTGGTAAGTCAAATCTTTACTACTATCACCCCCCCAACTTGCATGCCATCACATACCCCCACCCTCACCCTAACTCCCATCACTCCATCACCTCACACATACCCCACTATCACAACCCACCCATCCCAGTACCAATCCCTGCATGCCACAACAATCCATGGACCCCCATCACAGACCTGCATGGGCACACATCTCCACAGCATGCCCAGTAAAGAGAATCACCTAGCCCACAAAATCACCACACACACAAGGCAAAGCTGACAGGGAAATCACAACCATAGAGGGCAACACACCCATGCAGAAGATGGCACACGCAGACACAATAACACTGCATTGCATCCCCACAGGACCCCTACTCAACGTCACCGGAGAGGACTTGCCAGAAACATCCAGTCCCCCCCCCATAAGAGTCCCACAGTGATGACTCTTCATGCCTGGAACACGACGACCAACCTGGCCCATCAGGGACCTCTGGACAGTCAGTTACCCTGCCACAGTCCCAACCCACCACAGAGCCTCGCACCTCAGGAAACACCACCACAGCACCCACCCAGAGGGCCCATACCTCTGTCCCCAGGACACATCAATCAGCAGTGTGACCACCACTACAGGGACCCCAGGCCACCCCACAAACCCAGGACAATCAGGGACCTGGGGTCAGTGGCAGTGGACACACGGTTCAGGGGACAGAGGCACAGGACAACAGGGAAGCTGGGAGGACTGCTGTGCGACAGGGGAGGACAGGCCCAGGGAATCCACTCTCCAGGAGGCACTCACCAACATCCTGGTATCATACCACCATTCCCAGGAGACCATGGGCCAGACACTGGCCAAGTTGCAGGAGACCCAGCGGCTGCATGAGGGACACTACCTGGGGATCAGAGAGGACCACAAACACATCTACACCATCCTGGTCACCATTGCAGGGGTGCTGGTAGACATGTCCAACACCATGAGGGAGGCAGTGGCACACCAATGGGCTCCTGACACTAGCCACACCGCAGAACAGCCCTCCACTTCCGCCGGCACTAGTGGACAGGAGGCCCGCCACAGGAACAACAGCCCCCAGCACCCCACCCCCTGCAGAAGGAGAACCACCCTGCAAACGGTCCCTGCGATCCTTGCAGAACCCAAAGAACATTGCCAAGACCCCTGCCAGGAAATAAGACTCTCCTGATTGTCACCTTTCTGTCCCATTCTGTCACCCTGTACACCTTGAACTGCCATTGCCCCTTCCTATGCCCCCTTGGACAATGCACCTGTGATACCAAAAGACTGGACTCTAACTGGACATTCCTCCACCATCACCCCAGCCCATTGCACATCCCCCTCTACTTATGAGCACTTAAATAAACACCCTTGGAACAAATACAAATCTGGAGTCTGTCAAATGATTCAAATATGTATTAGTACAACTTCATCAAAGCATTGCAAGTCATATGAACAGTTAAATTTACATTGGAATGCCCTTTAGTGGGCAGCAGTAAACATACCAGGAGCCAGAGTGGGCCACAGAGATCTGAAAATAGAGAAGCCTAAGGGTACAGTAAGTGTCCATAGACATAGGGAAATCAGGCTGCCATGTACAATGTCCAACAGAAAACTGAAATGTAAAGTGAAGTTACAGTGTCTTACCTGTGTCACTGGAAGTACTGCTGTATTATATTACTTCTGTTGTCTACATCTTCTTCTTCTGCCTCCTCTTCCTCACTGTCCACAGGCTCCCCTGCTGCCACAAGACCATCTCCAAGCTCATCCTCCTGCAGAAAAGGCACCTGGCGTCTCAAGGGCAGGTTGTGCAACATGCAACATGCAACGATGATCTGGCACACCTTCTTGGGTGAGTAGTACAGGGATCCACCTGTCAGATGGAGCCACAGGAACCTGGCCTTCAGGAGGCCAAAGGTTCTTTCAGTTATCCTCCTTGTTTGCCCATGTACCTCATTGTAACGTTCCTCTGCCCTTGTCCTGGCATTCCTCACTGGGGTCAGTAGCCAAGAGAGGTTGGGGTAACCAGAGTCACCTGCAAATATCAAGGGGTACCTGTTAGACACACACTAACCCTTAGGGACAACCCCATACCCAGACACCAACTTATACTGGTTGGGGACCTTGGCCTCACCTATTAGCCACACCCGGTGCCTCTGGAGTTGACCCATCACAAATGGGATGCTGCTATTCTTCAGGATAAATGCGTCATGCACAGAGCCAGGATACTTGGCATTCACATGGGAGATGTACTGATCCGCCAAAAATACCATCTGCACATTCATAGAGTGATAGCTTTTTCGATTCCTGAACACTTGCTCATTTCTCCAGGGTGGGACAAATGCCACATTTGTATGTTGGGGATACGTCCCAGGGCATAAATTCAGCTTTCACGGTAGCCAAATCCTCCACCTGGGGAAATACGATATAGCTGCGCATGTGTTTCAGCAGGGCTGACAACACTCTGGTCAACACGTTGGAGAACATTGGCTGAGACATTCCTGATTCCATGGCCACTGTTGTTTGAAAGGAGCCACTTGCAAGGAAATGGAGCACTGACAGGACCTGCACTAGAGGGGGGATACCTGTGGGCTGGCGGATAGCTGACATCAGGTCTGGTTCCAATTGGGCACACAGTTCTTGGATTGTGGCCCGATCAAGTCTGTATGTTAGTATAATGTGTCTGTCCTCCATTGTTGCAAGGTCCACCAGGGGTCTGTACACCGGAGGATGTCGCCATCTCATATTCATCCTCAGCGGTTGAAGCCTATGGAGGAAAACGGTGAGCAGAGGGTCATATTCACACAACAATTGAAATAATGATGCATCTTTTCCTTTACAGAACCTGTACATTAATCTGAGAGTCAGTTACTGTGCAATGTCTGCTGTGATGCAGTTAGGTGCCATGCCATGTGCCCCCCTGAAATGGCGGCTGCCTGACCTCTGAGGTGGGACAAGTGGAAATTAGGTAATTCCATTGACGTTGTGCACCGTTCGGGAAGGCGGTCGATGACCGCTGTGCAACTTCGCATTGGTTATCATTGGGCCCTATGGGTTCCAGGAGCCAAAGGCAATGTATGCCGGCAGTGACGGAACGCACCACCGTGGACATGACCACCATTTTCTATTTATTCACTCACTTGCTACTTGACCTTCAACAGGAGAGGACCTACACTGCAAGTGCTGCTGTGACCTGTGTCTGGAAGCGAGAATGGCTCATGTGTCTGGGGAAAGGGCCCCTGCTTTCACTGCGGAGGAGTTGGAGAAACTGGTGAATGGGGTCCTACCCCAGTACACATTATTCTATGGTCCTCCAGACAAACAGGTGAGTACACTGTGAGCATGATGCATGGGCCATGAATGTATGGATTGCTGTGTGTGTAAGCCACATGTAGGGGGGGCTGCATGTGTGGTGGTCAATGTATGTGCGTCAGGGGATGGGAGAGATCTGGTGGGCCATGAGTGTGATGGTCCGGATGGTTAACTAATTCCCTTTTCTGCTGTCCTTCCCATGCAGGTCAGCGCCCATCAGAAAAAGGGTATTTGGCATGCCACGCCAAGGAGGTGCGGACAGGCAGAGCACCCACTGCCGCAAATGGTGGGAGGACCTGCACCACTGGGCAAGGAAGACGGCAGAGACCCAGCTGAGGCTGGGCTCCCAACAAGGAAGGGGTGCCCGTCGTACCCTGACCCCCCTGATGTTCCGCATCCTGGCAGTGGCCTATCCGGAGTTGGATGGGCACTTGAAGGCATCACAGCAGCCACAAGGGGGTGAGTACAGATTCAGAATCATGATTGTGCGCGCGTTAAGGTTTACATGGGTGGGTGATGTGGGCTGTGGGTGCCCCTAGGCCAGGGTGAACATGGCAGGGTAGGTCCCTTGTTGGGCATGCTCTGAAGCACTCCTACCCGAATAGTGTTAGTGGGCATCTACTACTGGGCAGGGTCCTGTTTGTTTCAGGTGTGCAGCTAATGGCATTAGGGCTGGTGACTATCTTAGTAACTGGTAGTGCATGGCCTAGTGCATAGGGCTGATCCCTGTGTGTTGTGTACGCCAACGGTAGTGGTGTTGCTGGCATTAACCAAGTGTATCCTCTGTCCCTCCCCCACTTTGTGTTTTGTCACCCTGTCCTTGTGTGCATTAGTATCATCTGGCGGAGGAGCAGAGGCACCAGCAACGGAGGGAGCTGTATCCCACATGGGCCAGTAGGCCGAATCCACTGACGGTGAGGGCACCAGTGGGATGGAGGGTGAGGCGAGCACCACGACGGGGACAGGAGGGGACACCACAGACAGCGACTCCTCCTCCGATGGAAGCTCCCTGGCGGTGGCGGTCACCTCTGTGCCCACCCCAACAAGAGGTACAGCCGCCACCCACCTACCAGCACTGCCCTTTCAGCAGCCCCTCAGCGTTTTTTCCGTGCCCGCTCACCCAGGAGGGTGGGCATCTCCTTCACCCCAGGCACCTCAGGCCCTGCCTCAGTCAGCCCTGCTGCCCTCAGGGAGGAGGCTATTGACCTCCTGAGATCGCTCACTGTTGGGAAGTCAACCATTCTGAATGCCATCCAGGGTGTCGAGAGGCATTTGCAACAAACAAATGTATGCCTGGAGGAAATTCACTCTGGCGTGTCGGCCCAATAGAGAGCATTTCATGCTCTGGCCTCCTCCCTGATGGCAGTCCTTGTCCCTGTCTCTAGCCTCCCCCCTCCAACTTCCTCTACCCAGTCCCAATCACCTCAACCCCAGCCTCTCCCAAGCACACCTTCAGACCAGCATTCACCCAAATCAACACACAAAAGTGGCTCAGGGAAACACAAGTACCACACTTCATCTCACAGACACTCACACAAGCACCATCCCCATGCAGACACACCAACATCCACTGTCTCCACTGTGTCCCCCTCCTCTTCATCATCCACCTCCCTCCCAGTAGCGTCTCCACTCACACCTGCATGCACTACATCCTCATCCACTACCTCCATCATCAGCACGCCCATCACAACACACCCCTCACTGGCAGTCACCACCCCCACAAGCATGCACACGTCCCCTGTGTCCTCTCCCACTGTGTCTGTGACCCTCCCTCCCAAAGTACACAAATGCAAGCACCCACTCACCCAACAGCCATCCACCTCACAACAGCATCCAGCCCATGCACCTGCACCCAAACTCAGCCGACAGGCACCTCCTACAACCACTCCCTCTCCCTCCACTCCCAAACACTCTCCCTCTTCCCGCCCCAGTGTCCCTAAGAAGCTTTTCCTGGCAAATATTGACCTCTTACCTACCCCTTCCCCCCGTCCTTCCCCTCAGGCCAGGGTGGCCAGAACCCAGCCCAGCACCTCAGCCACCAAGTTGACGTCCGCTGTGGTTCCTGCAGCTATCAGAGGCTCAAAGGGGGCACTCATCAGCCCAGCCAGTGTGCCACCAACACCTGCCAAGGCCAAAACCATTGCGTCACTTGGCAAGGTGAAGAGGGGGACAGCATCCAGCAAGGGGAAGGAGCCACAACCACCCAGCAAGGCCACCTCAAAGACTCCAGCTGCCAGTCCCAAGGTCACACCACCATCTGCCAAGGTGAGGAAGGGGCACAAAACACCAGGCTAGACACTTCAGCCGTCCGAGGCTGCAGATGAAGACCTGGTGGCTACCAGCACAACCACCAGCACCGCCACCTGCACTGTGGCAAGCACCGCCAGCAGCCCCGCCGCTAGCACTGCCGCAAGCACCGCCACAAGCACCGTCACCTGCACCACCACAAGTACCACTACTGTCAGCAGCAGCAGCCCCAGTGGGAAGCAGTCCGAGGCTGCAGGAGAACGGCTGGAGCCTCCCTCCACCACTGGCAGCACTGGCACCTGCACCACGGCCAGCACCGCCACCTGCACCGCCGCTAGCCCCCCGAAGGCACCACCTCAAGCACCACCACCTGCACCGCTGACAGTAGCACTGTAGTGTGGTCAGTTTTACGTATCCTTTGCGCATTAGCTTCAGGCTCTAGGCCTTTGTGCATTTTGCCCTGGATGTATTTTATTTCTTTGCTCGCAGCTCAGAGCCTCTGTGCACTTTGCTCTAAATGCTTTTATTCGGCTTCGTACTGTTATTTTTTCAAATAGCCAGTTCTACGGTCTTGTTTTATTTTTTATATCACACTGTTTAGCCTACTTCAGCACTGGAGTTCTCCATAACACATTCCTGTTCACTCTGTGCTTCAGTCAAGGATACAGTCTGGTACATTGCCGATAGACGTGGTAGGAGTTTAGTCTTTGGCAATCCTGCGTAGGGACATTTTGTGATCACGCTGACATGTTAGTTATAAAAACACTTCCTTGTCCCAATACACGCTTGAGGGAGATTCCGACCAGGGAACCACAACTAGACCCTGACTGCCTCTAGGCAGATGCTGAACCAGATCACAGGCCTTTACTCAGGTATGAGGGCTGATGTCTCCCAAGGGATTCGGAAAGGCAAGTTAGAAGCTTAACATGCTGTGCTCGAAATAGAACTAGCTAAAAGAGTAGAAATTGTTAAACACCATGATAGCGTTGTTCTTATGTTTCACCCTCCTCGTGACTATTTCAATCCTACTGTGTTATATGGTTCTGGTTATTGCGGCTCACGTCTTAATATCTAAAATGCAGTCATTTTATTAAAACATTATATAAAACTTACACTGCCTTTGTCATTTGTATATGAGATCATACTGTAAATGAGAGAGTTGGTTTGGATCTGAGTGACCACGACTTCCCTGAGAAGTTCCAAAGATGTCATGCGCTCGGCTGCCCAATCATCTCTTCCCTTTTGGAGAAATGAGGCACTGCTAGTTAGCCGGAGCAAAACCGGGTTTAGGGTAACAGAGGTCCTTCCAAGTGGGTCCGACTCAGTCCCCCACACCGTGAATGATCCTGCTGCCTAGAAATCCAGTAGTCTCATTTAGGATAATGAGACCCACGCGACAGCACCACTACCAGCAGCAGCGCCCCAGTGGGCAGCCGTCCGAGGCTGCAGGAGAAGGACTGGAGCCTCCCTCCACCACTGGCAGCACCCCCACCAGCACTGGCACTACCACCAGTTTTCAGCCATAGCTGTCGCCGGATGAGTCTAGCCCTGCCTCCATGGACTATCATGCAACCTGGTCCCTGCAAATCTCGTGCCTCAGACACCCAGGTGAGGGAGTGTGAACTGCCACACCCCAAGTGTTGCATCACTGGGCACAAAGCCCCCTCCAGAACCAGTGGAGATATGCATCCACTCACCCTATCCTTGGCAGGACTAAGCACACTGGGCACAAAGCCCCCTCCAAAACCAGTGAAAGAAGGCATCCACTCACCCTATCCTTGGCAGGATGAAGCACACTGGGCACAAAGCCCCCTCCAGAACCAGTGGCAAAATGCATCCACTCACCCTATCCTTGGCAGGACGAAGCACACTGGGCACAAAGCCCCTTCCAGAACAGTGGCAATATGCATCCACTCACCCTATCCTTGGCAGGATGAAGCACACTGGGCTCAAAGCCCCCTCCGGAACCAGTGGAAGAAGGCATCCACTCACCTTATCCTTGGCAGGATGAGGCACACTGGGCAATCCCCCGGACCAAGCAGTGGGCAAACCACCCACTTAAGAGACTGTGGCTTTGCACTCCCAGGACCCAAGCAGTGGGCAAACCACCCACTTGAGAGGCTGTGGCTTTGCACTCCCCAGGATCCAAGCAGTGGGCAAACCACGCACTTGAGAGACTGTGGCCTTGCACCCACCCGGACCAAGCAGTGGGCAAACCACCCACTTGAGAGACTGTGGCCTTGCACTCCCCAAGACATCGCTGTGGGCACAAAGCCCCCTCCAGAACCAGTGGAAGAAGGCATCCACTTGAGAGACTGTGGCCTTGCACTCCCCAGGACCAAGCAGTGGCCAGACCACCCACTTGAGAGACTGTGGCCTTGCACTCCCCCGGACCAAGCAGTGGGCAAACCACCCACTTGAGAGACTGTGGCCTTGCACTCCCCAGGACCCAAGCAGTGGGCAAACCACCTACTAGAGAGACTGTGGCCTTGCACTCCCCAGGACCAAGCAGTGGGCAAACCATCCACTTAAGGGACTGTGGCTTTGCACTCCCCAGGACCCAAGCAGTGGGCAAACAACCCACTTGAGAGGCTGTGGCTTTGCACTTCCCAGGACCCAAGCAGTGGGCAAGCCACCCACTTGAGAGACTGTGGCCTTGCACTCCCCCGGTCCAAGCAGTGGGCAAACCACCCACTTGAGAGACTGTGGCCTTGCACTCCCCCGGACCAAGCAGTGGGCAAACCACCCAATTGAGAGACTGTGGCCTTGCACTCCCCAGGACATTGCTGTGGGCACAAAGCCCACTCCAGAACCAGTGGAAGAAGGCATCCACTTGAGAGACTGTGGCCTTGCACTCCCCAGGACCAAGCAGTGGACAGACCACCCACTTGAGAGACTGTGGCCTTGCACTCCCCTGGACCAAGCAGTGGGCAAACCACCCACTTGAGAGACTGTGGCCTTGCACTCCCCAGGACCCAAGCAGTGGGCAAACCACCTACTAGAGAGACTGTGGCCTTGCACTCCCCAGGACCAAGCAGTGGGCAAACCATCCACTTAAGAGACTGTGGCTTTGCACTCCCCAGGACCCCAGCAGTGGGCAAACCACGCACTTGAGAGGCTGTGGCTTTGCACTCCCCAGGACCCAAGCAGTTGGCAAGCCACCCACTTGAGAGTCTGTGGCCTTGCACTCCCCCGGTCCAAGCAGTGGGCAAACCACCCACTTGAGAGACTGTGGCCTTGCACTCCCCAGGACATCGCTGTGGGCATGGAGCCCCCTCGAGGAGCAGTGGCATTATTCCATCTTCCGGCTGAGGTGCCCCCCCTTTCCCATCCCTCTGAGGTTCCTGTGTGTTTTCGACCTAATGCCCCTGCAGCATTCTCTCCATTTTGAGGCAGGAGTGTGGGCTTGGCCTATGAGTTTTCACCCAGTGGCCCACGGACATTTTGAGTGGACAATGTACCGCCTTATGTACATATTGTATATTTTTGTAAATACTGTTTTTAAAATTATTACGTATATCTGACTGTTTCTAATATATCACTGATTTTACTCTATTCCTTTTGTCCTTGCGTTCTTCCAGAGGGTTACCGGGTGTAAATATAATGTTGTTGCATGTGCTTGTGTGTACGGTGTTGGGGTGAGGGTGGGAGTGGGGGTGTTGCATGTTGCGTGTGGCGTGTGTTTGTCACTCTCTTTTTCCTCGCCCCTCCCCTGTGTACTAGGTGCAGTACTCACTGTGGTCATCGCCGCCGCGGTTCATACTCCTGGTAGATGAGGAGGTAGACCAGCATGGGCAGGACCTGCATCTCGGGCTCCATGGCGTCCTGGTTCTTTGTTGAGTGTCAAGAGGTGAGTGGCTTCCCTTCTGTGTACCGCCCCAGAAAAGCTGGCGGATGGGCGGGTTGTGATAGGGTTGGCGGTACATTGACTTCCACCTGTCTGTTGGCGGTTACTGCCGCGGTGGTTGTTGCTACCGCCGTGGGGGTTGGAGTGTTAAAGTGGCTGTCTGTGTTGCCGGTTTCCGCTGTGGTTGTGATCCCATTTTTTTTACACCGGCCTGTTGGCGGTATTACCGCCGCTTTAACACCGATCACCAGGGTTGTAATGAGGGCCATAGTGTCCAAATGATATCTAAAAGTTAAAACGCAGTATATCAATCAATATGTCAATCCTTCACTGTGTTCTCTTAATGCTAGGGATCTCACATATGGGCCATAAGCTTTCTATACACAGAATATGAACCATCAAGTACCATTAAAATGCATCGACTCAATCTAGAGCTCTCTGTAATGTTCCAAGGAAGCCATCTTAACTTTTGGAGGTCTCTGTATTAGTGTATAAAATTTTCCACATAATTTATCTATGCAAGTTATCATTTTATTCTCTCTGTCTAGTAGTGCTAAGTGTCAAAGTGAAAACAAATTGTCATTCTAGAGCCCAGTGCTGTGAAATTACTTGACCAGAGCACAGATGTATATGTCCCATAACGGTGCTGGAGTGACAAACTTTCCCTCTCAGTCCTGAGCCACCGAAAGAACCACACCTATTCACTTTATAGTACAAGCTTGACCTAAGGGACAGCAGAGATCTTTACATGAGTACCTGATGTTTTTAACAGGAGAGGCAGATGTTACACATTTTAATTTTTATGGCCTGCTGACTTTAAGTGATTTGCTGAGAGAATCATCTAATGTGGATTCAAGACCACAATTTAAATCCAACTCTCCAATTTCTTCGTCAGCTGTTCTAGTCATCAGGCCACATTGCCTCACAAACAAAGCCTTTTGGAGGAACAGCCTACAACATCTTGAATGATATAGAAGAGTGGAATAACAGTACCGGTGTTAATGCCTGGTCAGCCTCAATACATTCCCTGCATGTGGACCATGTACTGCTTTTTGAGCACAGCACAGCATTTCGTTAGTGGTCTGGTAGAGCAGCAGATTCCTCATCAGGATCTATCCAGTAGATTCTTCAAAGCAAAATAACCTGAAACGTAAGAGGCATAAGGTTAGCTACATGAATTTATGGAAGCAAAGCAGCAATGAAAGCAGCAAAACAAGCGAAGAGCGACCAATCGTCATTTTGGATAAATAAAGAATGCAGGATAAACCGTGAAAATAGGGACATTCCAGAAACCCAACTTATGGAGCAAAACAGAAAATAAAGTCAATTGAAATTTGATTTTTACAGAACATAACAGAATAAACTTTCAGCTCAGTTTGAGCTAAAACGTTGCAATACCGTACAGAGCCTGGGCCAGTGAAATTCAGGCTTTTATGTTTGACATTCACTGAGTTCAATAGCCTGGGTTGCGTAGAACAGCCTGTGCTTCAGATTTTTTCCTTCTCCAAAGCTCTTACTTATGTCCTACTAAACTTTTTTCTGTCTCCTTGTCCCATAGACAAAACCGTACAATTAATTATTCAAATTATCACAATCACATAAAGATAAACATTATATTAAAAATAAAGCGAAAGTGTAAATAATCAATATTGAACAGATGTAAATATGGCACGCGGTCGACTAAAAGTTCAACATGGTATCATAATAGATTGCTAGACCCAATGGCCATAAATGAAAAAAAAATCGACTTAGTGAAAATAATGTTGCCAATTATTGACTTCTTGATTCTCTCAGGTCATGGCTGACACACAAAATATGAACATGTCCCCTTCCCGGAGTAGCAGAAGGGACAACCTATTTTCCACACCATATAGTCTATCATAGGAAAAGTGCCAAATTGGGAGTAAGCAGGTTCTTATTATAGTTAGTTTACGCTTTAGTTCAAGTTATAAATATGAATAGTAATGCTAGGTAGTTATAAATAAACATACATGTAGTTATAAATATAAGTTCCTTCATTGGATTCCTAATCATTACAATGTTACCACACCCTCCACTGGCTAAACTATAGCCATTTTTTTAGAAATGGGGTCTCTAGTTGGCAGAAGTATACACCCTTTTCCAAGTAGGGACCACAATCATAGTTGGGGTAAGTCACAACACAATCCAAATTATCCTGTGCCAAACCTCTGGTAGCGTGGCATGGAGCAGTCAGGCTTAACTTAGAAGGCAATGTGTAAAGTATTTGTGCAATAAATCATACAATAACACAATGAAAAACACCACAAAAATAGACCACACAGGTTTAGAAAAATAGACAATATTCATCTGAATAAAATAAGGTCAAAATTACAAAGATCCAATAAGCACAAGTTGAAATATCAATACTTGTTTCTTTGTTACACAGAGTACCTGGGATGCGTCCAAAATACCTACGCATGGAGACCACAAAGGAGGAGATGCATGGAAAAATAAGGTGTTGCTTTCTATTTTCCAGCGTGGCACAGACGATGCATCATTTCTTTCGACGCTGCAAGGGTTTGCGTAATTTTTCCAGCGCTCAGTTTTGGTTCCTCACTGCGATGCATTGAAAATCCTTGATGCAATGGTAGAAGGAGAAGGCACTGCGTCGATCTGGTAGGTGATGCGTCAAATTTTCTATCACAAGTCGAATTTTCAGTTGGGAAGTCGGTGCTGCGTCATTCCAGTCGACAGTGTGGCAATTTCTCAGCCTCAATGAGGGCTTTGCGTTGATTTCTGCAGGCATTGTGTCGATTTTTGACACACAAGGAGTTTTTTTAAGGTAGAGTCCTTCCAGCAGAGCCAGCAGGGCAGCAGGGCAACAAGCAGAGCAGCAGTCGTCCTTAGCAAAGAAATCCAGAGGAGTCCTTTGGGCAGTGAGGCAGTTTCTCTGACAGAGGTCCAGAAGTGTCTGAGTTGGTTGGGGTCAGAGACCTAGTTTATATACCCAAACATGCCTTTGAAGTGGGGGAGACTTCAAGGAGTGGTTTTGAAGTGCACAAGTTCCCCTTTCAGCACAGTCCTGTCTGCCAGTGTACCAATGGGGGTTATCAGTTCTTTGTGTGAGGGCAGGCCATTGGCCTTTGAAATTTGAGTGTCGGACCCTACACCCTTCCAGCCCAGGAAGACCCATTCAGTATGCAGATGAATGCAGATGAGGCTGGGGCCCATATTTATACTTTTTTAGCGCCGCATTTGCGCCACTTTTTGATGCAAAAGTGGCGCACACTTATAAAAATACAATTGTTTTTCGTAGGTTTGCGCCGATTTTGCATCAAAAAATGACGCAAATGCGGCGCTAAAAAAGTATAAATATGGGCCTGAGTGTCTTGTCTTTGTGGTTGTCTGGGGAGCTGTCAACCAGCACAGACCAGACGTTGATTGGAGACAGGCTGTAAGGCACAGATGTTTTTAAATGCAGAGAAATGCTCACTTTCTAAAAGTGGCATTTCTAAAATAGTAATGTAAAATCCAACCTCACCAATAAGCAGGATTTTCTATTACCATTCTGCCCATACTAAATATGATCTGGTTACCCCTTTCAGATGAGAATCTACCACTCGAAAAGTATATGAGGACAGTCCTAATGGTAGTCCATGAAAGGAGCAGGCCTCACAGTAGTGGAAAAAATAGGAGTATTTTACTACCAGGACATATAAAACACATACAACACATATGCACATGTCCTGCCTTTTACCTACATAGCACCCTGCCCTATGGGTTGCCTAAGGCCTTTCTTAGGGGTGACTTATATGTAGAAAAAGGGGAGTTTGAGGCTTGGCAAGTACTTTTAAATGCAAAGTCGAAGTGGCAGTGAAACTGCACACAGAGTCCTTGCAATGGCAGGCTTGAGACATGGAAAAGGGGCTACTTATGTGGGTGGCACAATCAGTGCTGCAGGCCCATTTGTTAGCGTTTAATTTACAGGCCCTGGGCACATGTAGTGCACCTTACTGGGGACTTATAAGTAAATCAAATATGCAAATTGGGTATGAACCAATGTTACCATGTTAAAGGGAGAGAGCATATGCACCTTAGCACTGGTTAGCAGTGGTAAAGTGTGCAGAGTCCTAAAACCAGCAAAAACAGTGTCAGAAAAGTGGAAGGAGACAGACAAAAAGTTGGGGGATGACCACCCTAAGGCTGTCAGGTCTAATACATGTGTATTATTACAGTTAAATAATGAAACCCTATCAAAAAGCAGGGCCTTAGTTAGAGTTTTGCAGATGCGATACTCAATCACAAACGTTGCAGATGCCAAGCCCACTGTATTACAAGAGCATTTTAGTATATGGCACTTATAATACTGCGGATGGGACATTTGTTACATTTTAACAACGTATCCCCTTCGCCAAACTTCAAATAAAGCTCTAAATCTACTGCACAAGCTTGACTCTTGTTGTAATGGATGATGAGCACTAGTATGCAAGTATCCAGGAAACCAGTGAGGTAGGTTTATGAAGAAGGTATATTGTTGAAGATAAGTCTTAGCTACAGGTATTATAAATAAGATGGCAAATAGTAGCATCCCCACCAGGAGCAGCATCATTCCTGCTCAGCCCATTCTCACCAACTGACATTCATTCTCAACAGGCACACATCAGAAGTCCATTATATCACACTCACACTTGCTGAGCAGTTGGGAACTGGAAACTAAGGAGAGAATGCATAGCAGCAATTCAAGTCAATGCACAACTAGGTTTGATGAACCCTTGACTATTTAGTGGTATCCCGTATTCACCATACTTTTGCCATAATTCAGTTTTTATTCAGCGGTAGTGCTAATATTTGAAGAGATGCATTTGATCTCACTAAATGATTTACTACGGGATCAAAGCACACTTTGTGGTTGATTATGAGTTTGGCAGACGGAAAAGCCCATCTCCCAAGGTCCTGACCAGCAGATTGCTGCCAGTGCGGCTGCCTCCCTGCAGGCCGTGTTAAGAGTTTCCCACTGGGTCAGCAAGTGGAAACAGAGTTTCCTCCCACTGGCCCAGCGGAAACAGCCTACAGCATTGACGTTGGCTCATAATAGAGACAGCAGCAATGCTGTGGGGCGTAGGGTGCATCAGCACCTGTTGTAATGTTCACTGTTTGCAAAGCAGACAGAGAACATTGGGGCAGGGCTGGCCGGGGGGCCTCGCACTGCCCATGCCAAGTACATTGACAGTATAGGGCCCCCGTACCTCCTGCTCTCTGTCTCCACCAGCGAGTCTTAGTCCCCAGGGCAGTGCTGCCCTGGCAGATTAGGACCGCCAGTCCATCCTGTGGTGGAAGAGTGGTGGTGCTGCAGCGCTACCTCTGCAGCTGTCGGACCGCCACATTGGCTGTGGTCCGCCCACCACTGCAACCCTGGTGGTCTTAAGACTGCCAGGGTCGTAATGAGGATCTTTATGTTCAGCTCACATTAGAACAGTTCCAATGAAAATTGGAAGATTTAAGGCTAATAATACCCAGTCTATATTTTCACCAATAAGTGTCTCGTAAACGTGCAAAATGCTATGCATGAACCCAAAATTCCACTTCTATGATGACCCTTCATCCTCCATGTTCATTTACAACATTTAGAAACAGTGTCCAGTATAAAAACAAGGACTGAAAACCCTCTAGAAATATATATTTTGTAGATATGAAAAACCTGATCATTTTATACAATTTTAAATGCAAAACCAGTATTTACAAATCATCTCTAGAAGCATGGAAGCTGTTCAATTAAGAGCCTTTACTTTTTCTAATATTACCATTATTTGTTTGTGGCTTAGATGGAGAAAAAATAGCCATACTGCTGTGCTGTAAGTTTGAATGTTTGAAGCCAATCAATGTCTCTCAGACTCATTGTTCTACATATAGGAAACTAAGCATGCTCTTTACTCTGCAAACAGACTATCTTGTGTGACTAATAATATGTAGTGAACTCTATTTTCAGTATGCAAAACCCATTACCTTAAATGGCTCAATCAAAAATGCTAAATTTCTACAACTAAATGAGAAGCGAGACGATGGAGTTCGAAGGCATATTAAAGAACTACGAACTGCCTGAACTCAAAATACAAATTCGAAAAAAATATCAAAAATATCAAAACAATACATTCCAAAATGAGACCGTTCAAAAGAGATCTGAACTTACATTTGCAAGAAAAAATGACAAAACCTTGACAACCAAAATGACCAACGTCGTTTTTTTAACCCTTGACTGGAAAACTCAAATAAGACAGACAGCCATTATGGGAAAATGAAATAAAATGAGAATATGCCCTGGCAGTATTCCATGTAAACTGTTTGGAAGCGCATAGTTATCAGAAAAATATATACATTTTCATGACTTCCCCTACTAATATCATGGAAGTGGCTAACCACTGAGCAAATGACAGAAAATGACATTAATGAAATGTATACCTAGGTTTTCTTTTCAATTCCCATTTGTTGTGCATTTTGGTGGGGGGTTTCCCAGCGTACTTCAGTCTTTTCAAACATTGCAAAAATCTGTAGCGTTCAGTGTTTAATGTTGTGCTCAGAAACACATCAAGGGATAGTGTTTTCCCACTGATAATAAAGTCTTTTGCTTTTTGTTTCCTTCTTTTACTTATTCAGTCCTATTTTCAATTCGACCTTTCCTTTATCCTGCTTTTAATTCAGTTATTTCTACTCCTTCCTTGAGTTTGCTCTTTTAAGTAACAGTTAATTATTTCTCTCACTTTCATGCCTGGCTCACTTTCCAGCACTCAAACCTCTCTTAGCAGTGCATTATCACCCCAAGTGAAAGCCGTATTTGTGGGTAATCACAAACACATAAGGCAATAACCACATCTTACAATGCCAATGTCCCAAACCCTTAAGTGACATGAACGAACACATTTTTAGATATTACCACATAAATTGATGCATAGTTGATACACAATGGAAAAACAATATCAGTTTCAGATGAGTTGATGGCTCTGGGTACTGTGTGTTAATGACAGTAAACAAACACCATGAGATCTATGCATAAAGGTAACTTCACTTGTGAGGAAATCTACACATGTAAAATAACTTTTCTACTTTTGGCTATTCACCATTTAAGAGTGTACATGTATTCAAAAATATAGACACACATGTCCCGTACTCTTAAGTTGGGGTTGGAGTTAGTACAAACATCAGTTATGTCTGAAACATGCTACTAGTAGCTTCTTACAACTGCATTTAACATGTAGAATACTCAGAGGGGACCATCACACTCAGAGCGGAGATCTCTTTATTGCGAACTATAGAAAATTTGCTGAAAGTTCATTAAAAATAAAAAAAGTAAAACTAACTTGCACATTAAATGTTAATGTTGAGTAAATATTTATATATATGCATATATATGTGTTTTAAAATGCAGAATGTTTTGAAATTCTTACTTCACTATTACCTACATTTTAAATTAAGGGGCAGATTTAAGAAAAGTGGTGCTGCACCCAGTGCAGCGCCATTTTTCTTGCTCCCCTTAGCGCCCCCTACAGACAGTTGTGTGCACAGGTTAGGGGGCCACAGCATCAACATTTTTGACGCTATTGATGTACTGTTCAGGGTTAGTGTCAAAATGTTGGTGCTATCCCTGAACACTACATCGGGGATAATTACAAATAATGGTGTGCCCCCTTTTAACGCTTGTTTTGAGGAGGTGTTAAAAATGCCCCAAAAAATGGTGCAAAGAAATCTTTTAGATTTCTTTGTGCAATTTTATCGCCCAATTTATCGGCCCCCTAACGGGGAACACCCCCCTTGCATACATTATGCTTGGCATAGGCATAATGTGGCACAAGGGGTTACATAGTGGCACAATGCATGCATTGCACCACTTTTTTAATCTGCCACGGCGACTTTGGTCTGTTGGGCGACATTAGTATAAAAAGGCACAGTAAGGTGCTAGGCCTTCTAAAAACTGGGCCTAAATGTTTAAAAATGCAAGTATTATTACTTAAATGACAATTATTTGCAAACATTTTTTTTTTTTAAATAAAGCAACCTAAAGTAAAATGTTTTATCTAAATATTGTGTATTACAAGTTCCATCAGAGGATTGCAGAGACAGAGAATATAAATGTTAGCTTTTCACTTAAGATCCTGAACAAACATTGTTAACAACAAAATTTTAAAAATGTGTAAAACATTTTAAGAGTTGTGTTTGGCTACACTGGCCCACTTTAGGTGAACACATCTGAGAGGAGAAAGGTCAGGGCAGCCAAGGAGGCATAGCAGGACAGTTACCCTGGCACCAAAGAAGACACAAGTCCAGTCCAGGCACTATGAGTGAACCGAACATACTACAAAGATGTGCCATCTTGGAAATAGGTAAATCCTAGTCTTACAGGTCAAATGGAAGAATGCATCACTTCTAGGTTACACAAGCCCTCACTCACCAGACTGGCATTGCTTCATCAGAGTACCCTGCTTCTTCCTGGATGGGGCTGCAAAGCCCAGTCAGCCCCAATAAGTGGGCTCTTTGCCAGAGATCTGGGTAATGCCCAATGTGTTTTTAGGAGGGAGATGAGGAATAAAAAGCTTCCTGGGCAAATCAGAATGCTCCGTTTTAACCATCCAAATATCTTTATTTTCTCAACCTTTATGTTTAGACCAAATCACAAAAAGCACAATCTGTGTACTAGGATCTAGCTTCCTGCTAAATGTGGTGTAATTCTTTTCATCAGTTTTAGCTGTATCCCTTCTTGAAGAAGTCTGTGAAAGATGCATGGTGATTTTGAGTTTTTGGGACCCCCTCCTTTTTCTCAGTCTCCGCTTGACAGATCACCTCAAAGCTTTCCATACACCGATTAGTCACAATGTAGCACCTTTTTGGAAAGTTTAGTTGCGACAAAACACATTAAACTTTCTGTTTGCCCTCACATACATCCTGACTATCCCAAGGGAGGAGACTTAATAGTAGAGCAGGAGGCAAGCCTGAAAAGTACCACATAGAGAAGATGCTGCAGGGATGGGCAATCTACTTATCCATTAACAGACTGAGGACTTCCATTCTGATGATCAACTTACATATAAAAGACAGTTAGGTAATCTAGGAATATTCTGAGTAGCCTGGACAAGCTACTGGAACCACGATGTGAGAACACGCTTTAGCATTAAGTTGGAAAGAACATCAATGACAATGGCTGATAATTTACATTGAGACTTGATGAAGGGGCTGTGGCTTCCAGGCGTAGTGCCTCACAACAACATATAAGAAAGAATTTAAGGCTCTGATTTTGAAAAGATAAGCCACCATGGATCAACCTTGAAAATTGCATTTTTCTCCCACGGAATAATGCTATTTGCAAAAAAACTTTGATCTTGTGTTTCGGGGTCTCAAGTGTTTGTTACTTATTACTAATATGTGATGGGTTTTGTAAGTACCACCTTCACATGAATTTTGTTGGGGTGGAAAATTAAATACCTGAGTTAACAAACTTAAGTCCACATTTACTGGAAAATGGCGCAGCACGTCCTGCGCCAAAATTGGCAGCGCCGCACTGTGTCAATTTAGAAACACAGGGATGCAACGCAGTTATTAGAATACGGTGCACCCCTGCATTTCTCCCTGAGCTGACGCTAAATTGTGCTGCCTAGCGCCAACACATGCATCCTTGCACCATCGCTCAAGGATGTCTGCATTGAGGGGTTTCATTGTTATTTTCTAGAAGTTGTCCCTTCCTGCACATAAACAATCACTAATGGTGATTTTGCACTTCTGTGTGTGTGGAACATAGAAGTGCCAAAGTCTCATTTTGAAATGATTGTTTATGTGCAGTAGAAGATAAAATTGATGATAGTTATGTGACTACTTTCCTTCTATCTCTAACAAGATAGGTCCTAAGCAATACCCATAAAAGCAAGAGGCCTCACACATGTGTTGCAATAGCAAGATTACGGTATCCATAAATTTGAAATATTATTATTTTTGGATAAATATTCAAATTGATGTTTACACATCCTTTCTTTTTTTAGTTTGTTTTCCCAATTTGATTGTTGCCAGATCCCCTGCCACTCAGCAATCTGTAAAGGCCTGCACCTTCTTGCCTCCCCACCATCTCGGCTAATAAACAAATAGCACAACCAATGCCCCCCTGCCATGCCCCCATGTAATTCTCCACGTCCAACAGCTTTAACCTTTTAGTTCGATGGCCAAATGTGATTGACGCCACCTGAACAATAAAGCTGTTTTGTCCCCCGGTGAATTGGTGGCCTGGGTTGACAGAAGTGGGGTACATCTTGCAATCCTAAATGGAATATAGAGGATCTTTCATCCAAAAAAACACTGATCTGATCTGGCTTGAGTTTATCAATCGTTTTCATATCATATGTTTCCAGGAGATTGGGGACCCCTCTTTTTTGTTAGATGGTTATAAAGCTTTACAGGTGCTTGCAGTCCCCTCCCATATGGGGCGAGCAAAGGATGGGCTGATTACATTGATTTTGTTATGTATCAAAGCCCAGTAGACAAAGGGCTCCCTTATTTAAGCTGTGCTAATT
Organism: Pleurodeles waltl; assembly: GCF_031143425.1. Classification (NCBI taxonomy): domain Eukaryota; kingdom Metazoa; phylum Chordata; class Amphibia; order Caudata; family Salamandridae; genus Pleurodeles; species Pleurodeles waltl. Next base: position 839,494,044 of record NC_090437.1, read on the forward strand.
GGGTTTTCAAGATTTGTTAATTTCTTGTTGATTCATTTTTAGAATTTATTATGTTGCTATGCAAGATTCAGGTATTGTTTGCTTTTATGGAGTCTTTCTCTGAGATGTAAAGTAAACCTTTTGAGTTTCTTCTGTTAAAGGACTTTAACATTCATTTACACAAAGGGGAACAGCGGGTGCCAAATTCAAGTGCCATCTTCCCTTTGAGTTAGAATTGTATGCATATTGAATACTGGCATCAAGGTGAATTTCTAAATTCAATGATTAATCAATTTTATCTATTTCCTACGGATCAAATCGATACAGGGGCCATGATTATTCCGCCGGCATTTATTGGAAGAGGTTTTCATTCTATTATTGATTGTATTTTTGTTTAAAGTTCAATAGGGAATACTTGGTATATTAGCGCTATTGAAAAACTAGGCTTCAGGCCTGGATGGGATCCCAGCAGACTTATTTGTGAGTGTTCATGATATATGGGCTCCTGTGCTCACCAAGATAATGAATGCTGCTGTTAGGGAGCGGAACCCTTCCTCATGGACTACCTCAATTATAGTTCCAATTTGTAAAAAGGGAAAAAAAGAGGACCCTAAATGTGATCAGCCAATTTCCTTAATAGACTTTTGTTGAAGTTTTGGGGAGGGTAGAGTGAAATGGACTTCTCAGTTGGGCAGAGGACAATCACATAAGCAGTATGGCTTTAGGCTTGGACTAAACACTATTGATCAATTCCTAAATTCAAAACTCTTCTGTAAGAAATGGGGTCTCTACTTAGCAGATTGCACCCTGTGCAAGTAGGGACCCTCACTTTAGTCAGGGTAAGGAGGGAGATACACAGCTCAGACAGCCTCTGCTCACCCCCTTGGTAGCTTGGCACAAGGAGGCAGGCTTATCTCAGAGACAATGTGAAAAGTATTTGCAACAACACGCACAGTAACACTCCACACTAGTTAAAAAAATAGCCATTATTTATCTAAATCAAACAAGACCAAAATGACAAAAATCTAATATACACAAGCAGAGATATGAATATCTAAAGTAAAAAGAGTCTTAATCAATAGAAATCAATGGATGCATTGTTTTAGCACAAAGTACCTGGTATGCGCGATAAATAAAGCCACACGGGCGAGCATGCGTCAGAAAAGCAAGAGATGTGACGATCCCTTACTCTCAAGTGAGGCTGTGCCTCAATTCTTTCTACACTGGGCAAGCGATGTGTCAGTTTCCAGATCAGCAGCCTCAGGTCCATGCGATAATGTTGAAGATTTTGAGACCCGGGGATGATTCATGGAAAATCCGGATGCATGGCAGTGATGAATCCAGGCTGAGCTTACAATGCATCGATTGGACCGGCATTGCGCCATTTTTCAGCCCTGATGAAGACACTGTGTTGATTTTTCTGCCGTTCGTCTTCAGTGCATGGCTTTTCTCTCTGGTTCTGTCAGCTTTTCCTTCAAAGGGCCCAAGGACTGGATGTGGCACCACTTGTCAAGACAGGAGGTCTCAGCAAGAGAGCCCAGGTGTTGGCTGATGAAATCTTTGATGTTCCTGTGACTTCTTAACAGGGGGCAAGCTCAGTCCAAGCCCTTGGAGAATCTTCACAAGCAGGATACACAGAAAAGTCCAGTCTTTGTCCTGTTCAAGGCAGAAACAGCAAATGCAGACCAACCCAGCAAAACACACACAGCAAAGGGGCACTATTCTTCCTCCAGCTCTTCAGCTCTTCTCCTTGGCAGAGGTTCCTCTTGATCCATAAGTGCTCTAAAAATCTGAGGTTTTGGATCCACTACTTATACTCATTTCTGCCTTTTAAGTAGGCAAGCTTCTCAAAGGAAAGTCTATATTGTCCTTGCCCCGGCCTGGCTTCATACAAACATACACACCCCAGTGGGCTGGAGACTGCATTGTGTGAGGACAGGCACAGCCATTTCAGGTGCAGGTGTCAGCTCCTCTCTCCCTTCTCTAGCCCAGGACAACTCGTCAGGATATTCAGGACACACCTCAGCTCCTTTGTGTCACTTTCTAGAGGGAATTCGCAAACAGCCCAACTGTCAGTCTGACCCAGTTGTGGATTCCACAGGCAGGCAGAGGCACAGAATGGCTAAGCAAGAAAATGCCCACTTCCTAAAAGTGGCATTTTCAAACAGACAATCTAAAAACCAACTCTACCAAAATATGTATTTTTAAATTGTGAGTTCAGAGACCCCAAACTCCTCATCTTCATCTGCTCCCAATGGGAAACTTCACTTTAAAGATATCCCAAGGCTGTCCCCATGTTAACGTATGGGAGAGATAGGCCTTTTCCATAGTGAAAACCAAATTTGGCAGTATTTCACTATCAGGACATATAAAACACACCAGTACATTTCCTACCTCTTAAATACGCTGCACCCTGCCCATGGGGCTACCTAGGGCCTCCCTTAGGGGTGACTTACATGTAGTAAAAGAGAAAGTTTGGGTACACTTGCCAGGTCGAATTGGCACTGCAAGACTACACACACAGACACTGCAGGAGCAGGTCTGAGACATGTTTACAGGGCTACTCATGTGGGGGCACAATCAGTGCTGCCAGCCCACTAGTAGCATTTGATTTACAGGCCCTGGGCATCGCTAGTGTACTTTACAAGGGACTTACTAGTAAATCAAATATGCCAATCAGGGATAACCAATCATAACACAATTTACACAGGGAGCACTTGCACTTTAGCACTGGTCAGCAGTGGTAAAGTGCCCAGAGTACCAAAACCAGCAAAAATGAAATCCAGCACACAGACAAAAATACAGGAAGCAGAGGCAAAAAGACAGGGGAATCCACACCAAGGATGCCAGGTCTAACAGTTGGTTAATACTCGATTGCCTAATCAGATACTTTATATAAGGCCTTTATGGACCCAAGGGAAGCTTTTGAGTTAACTGAGTGAAATTACAGGTGATACTATTAGCCATGTGTGTGGACATTAATTTTAAAGCTTTTCTTTGAGTGTCATATACGAATATGTCAGCTGCTGTGTGGTACAATGTGGAGGGAGCATGTTTTTTAAAGCACAGTGTGGGGTGCAACAAGATTGTATTCTAGCCCCGTTCTTGTTCATCACATTAACAAATGGTTTAGAACAGCACCTTATGACTTATGGACAGGACCCCACTATGGCTGAAAATCAGTCCCTACCCATTTTACTTTACTCAGAAGATGCAGTACTCTAATCTAGAATAATAGTTAGCCTGGAAAGGTCAGTAGATTCTTTCATGATCTTTATAAATACTCAGGACCTTACAATAAATCATAATAAGCCTTATTTACAGTGATAGGCCCTGTTCAATCTAGTGCCAAAACAATCTATGCCCAGGGTCCCCTGTTTTGCTATTTAGTGATCCATTTTGATAATGCCTGTTCCTGACATCCCTTATTTTCTACTAAAACAAATATATTTTCTAGAGCTCTAACAGTTGTGTTGAATTTCATGAAGATGCTGTGTAAGAAACCACTTCAGGCTGTTTTGGAGATCTATCAAGGTAAATGTATTTCTGATGTGACTTACAGTGCTACAGAGGAGAGTCATCTCAGCAGCGTGTTGAAAATAGCTACCTTGGATGCCTTTCGTATGTTCCAAAATGTGACCCTGTTTTTATAGTTCACAAGTTGGAAGTTAGGAGCACGGTATCTAGAGATGGATCTCTGTTTAGTCTAGTGGATAACTGAGTAATTTTAAGGGAATGTCTAGCCCTTGGTTATGCCTTGAGAATTCCAAGGATTAACCTCCAGACCTCCTTGTTTTCTAGCTTGGGTCGTCCAGAGCTCTTTGAGAGATTTGATAAAATTTTGTACTGGGGTGGACAAAGAAGTTGTTTATTTCAGCCCACCAGCGTCACAGAGAAGGGTCTGAATTATTAAGATCCTCCAACTGATCTTACAATTTGTGCAAGATAGTCCCACTGAGGGAATATTATCTCTTTCGGGATAGTGTACCTAATCAACGATTTTTGCCTACAAGATTTAGATTGAACCAATTCCATTGGATCTTAGCCTTCCCAAGAGGAACATGTTTCTCCTTCCGCTTTTTTAAGCAAGATCAGCCAGCCCTATTATTTCTGCAAATATTGGAAGATGTTTTTTGTGTTAATTTTTGTTAGTTTTTTTCTCAGAGACACTTAAAATAAGACATTTGTTTTCTGATTGATAATTTGTTTCAATGCTTTTGATTGAGCTATCTGTTGTCTCTTTATGGCATAGAACATTAGGCCTTGTCTGCCTTGTGATGATAGGTATGTATTTGATTGTGATTTGTATGATTTTTTTTTATAATGTATGATATTTGTTTTTCATTTTACAGGTTTTTGAATAATTTTCAAATAAAGTATATAAATGAAATGAACTGATTGGATAATGCTACCATCCTTATTCTTGCACCAAGAAAGCATCAGCCAGGGTAGGCAGAGGAGCCCCTCAGATCACAGAGAATTTTCTACCAATAACGATGGACAAAATTGTGAGGGTACACCCACAGTTGTTTGAAGAACAAGTGCAAGCTGCAGCCATGAGAAGAATGAAATTGTCAGGGTATACCCACAGTTGTTTGAAGAACAAGTGCTAACTGCAGCCATGAGTCAAAATAGGGAACTGTGGTTTAAAACTGTAGAGAGGTTGAATGCTGCGTCCAAAGTCCTCCACCTCCAGGACAATATCCACAACAGGTGAAATGACCTGCAGAGCAAAGTCTGTTCCCTTTGCCTAGTCCCATCAGGTTGTGGGTCTCTCAGGTTTCTCAACCTCTGGTCCACAGAGGAGAAAGTGTTGGAGATTCTGAATACTGGAAGCATCACAGGAATTGAAGCCGGAGTATGCAGTAGTAAGTACTCTATAAAAATGTAACACATTTGATGGTCAAAACAATCTGATATATACACCCCTCTCTTGCTGTCCAGCTATTTGTCATGTAAGCAACAATGTCACACATACACAGCCACAGCAGATGATATTGCATGGTCATCGTAATGTTCACTCACTTTCACTGGCACATTCTTTATTTAAAAAAAAAAAAAAGTAAAAGTTGCATAGACTGTGACATCAGAAGTATCATCAGTCTTATTTATTGTTTTAAACATGAATGTAGGTTGACCACCTCTCTCCAGGTTATTAGGGGTACAGTTTCCAATCCTGATTTTTTCACACATAGTTCCTTGTCACTTAAATATGGGAACATATTTTCAATCCATACTCTGATTTTTACAAGGCACTCTGAGCAACAAAGCTTTCTTGGACCCTCATAAGCCACAACCTGGATTCATATTGGTTTCTAGGTTTCTGAAATGTCTGAGGTGGCATGTAAGTGGAGCTGGTGGTTTGTGGGCGGGTCCCTGCTCAGAGACCACCTTTCTTCAATGAACACTAAGTAGGATCCACTACAGAGAGGCACTTTTTGAAGGGAGACATTCTCCCCTTTCAAACAGTACCTCTCGTGGAGATAAGATCTCACAGATCTGAAATATGTCCTCAAACAATGATCGTAGTGGGAGTAGTGTGAGGTTAAAAGCTGTGGGTGATTTCACTTTCAGTGTCTGAAGTGTCAGAGCACATGGAGAGCAGCAAGCTGTAGATACAAAAAAAAAACTGAAAATCCTTTTAGTGCTCAAGAAAATCTTTTCCTCCACACTGAAGTGGTTAATTTCACACAATGGTTAGGAAAGCTGGCATTGCAAGTTGTGGTTAGCCTTGAATGTATGTGAATGCCCACAAACATGGCTTTCACTTGAGGTGAGATGACACGGGGAGCAACTGCGGTTTCAAAGCTGGGAAAAAAGTTAGGCATGAGATGAGAGAAATAATGAGATCAAATTTAAGAAAGGTGTAGAAATAACTGCATTAAAAGCAGGATAAAGGGGAGATAGAATTGAATATAGGAATGAATAAGCAAAAGAAGAAAATAAAAGTGTAAGAAAATGGGTGTACCATATAATAAGGTAGTGGCCTCATTGTGCAGTACACTCACATTGATCTCCTTGGGTGCATTCAGAGTTATTTACTTAACCTTCAGCTCAACCCTTTGGTAGCTATGGCACACAGCAGCAAGAGGTAACAAAGGAGCAATATGTAAAAATGTAAAACATCTAACAGCACCAAACAATGGAATAAGGAAGTCACCAAACAAGAAGAAGACACAACAACAATGTAAAAAAATACAGCATATATTATTATGAATTTCTAGAGTCCCTGTTGACAAAAAATCACTGGAGGGTTCCAGAGATATGATTTTTTAAAGTATTTAGAAACCTGAACATCAACAGCAAACAAGCAATGTCAAGTCAAAGATGTGAAAACGTTAGAAACGTTTGTAAGAGTTTGTAATGCTGAGTTCAGTTACTCCGACGTGGGTTGGGTGACCAAATCTGACAGTATGGAGGTCTTGGAGTCTTCCAGTGTTAATGTCCCCAGTGCGGTTCTGGGGAGGCAGCCAACTGACACTTTGAGTCTCTGATTCGGATTGGTACTAGAAATCAACTTTTCCCTGAGCCAGGCAGACAGAACAGGGTCCAAACTCCTCTAGCACAAATTATAGCTTCTTCATTTGCTCTGACATCACAGCCTCCTCTTGTGCACTTCCAACAGGTGCAAAGTGGTATTTTTCTTGTCCTTGATCCAAAACCAATAAGTACCGAAGTCTCGGGTGACAGGGGTGCCCCTTATGTTCCAGTAAAGCGCCCCAAGGATAGAATGCGGTCACTAGCCAATGGACTAGTGGGTTCCCACCTGTCTGGTGACACAGTTTTGGTGATGTGAGGCATCTCGCAATCCCAGAGTATATCTTGCATGCCACAAACAGCAGGGCTGAAGTCTTCCTTGAGTGTAAGGACCTCGGTAGCCAGTTCCCGGGGATGTGGCTACCATGGGCTGTACGCCCATGGAAAACTGGCTTTGGAGCTGGTTTTCCCTTCCTTGGCTCTTGCTCCACCCTGTTTAGGGGAAACAAAAGGCTTCCTGCACAGAAGAGTTTTGTTGCAGCAGCCCTTCAAAGGCAGTATCACTTCTGATGCCTGCCCTTTGGGATAGCACCATTTGCAGCCCATACTGTGAGGCAGGGTCACATTTACAGTGTTCCTGGCCTAGGAGTCGTTCACAAGTCTCCCCAGATGGGCAGAAACCTGTCTCAGTCCCACTGCCTCTGCAAAACCACTGGACCAGCTGGGTCAAAGAATGGCAACTTTCGCAAAAGTTGCTAGCATTAAATTTGACATAAATGTTGACCGCACTATTGTATCACATTTAATGTCCCCTTTAATTTGATACCTTTCTTGGCATTGTTACAAGCTACCCCTAGGCCCATTTCTTTTTTTTGTGATTTTCACTAATTGCACTGTTTCTAACTGTTTTCATGCCTATTTCTGCAAACTAATGTATATAATTTTCTGTATTATTTACCTCCTAAGTTAGTATAGTCTCTATGGTATTTTCGGTATTTGTGTCACCAAAATAAAGTATCTTTAGTTTAGTACCAAAGCACCTGAACAGTGCTGGACTGCCTCCTTGACCAGTTGCTGCCCCACATGCCTGCAGGCCACTGCAAATCTGTGCGGGGGACCCAAAGATGCCCACCTCCTGCCTAAGTAAATAGTGTGGGCCCCAGCTTGTGTACATACCTCATACCTTGGGGGCACTAGGTTAATTCCCTGCATTTGGGGAGAGTGTTCAATGGAGACCTCCTGTTTCATGGATCCAGGGAATTCCCAAAATGATTTATGTTTATTGGACATGCAGATGTCTTTATACCATTGCTTGATGATCATTATTACCGTACAGAACTTATTAGGAGCACAGGTGTGCCGTGTCATATGGTTTTCTGGTGAATCATGTGCTTTGTACAGTACTTGAAAGTGATTGCTCATGTGTTTTTCTTCTATAATCTGCCCTGGACTGCTTATTACATTACAGGCCCTAAGTGATCACTAATCTAGGTTGTGTTTGTTGTGCAAAGCTCAGGGTCACAAGTACCATCCCCTGTATGTATGTCAGATGGACAGTATCTCTGCTTCAGGTCACTTTGGTTCACCTACATTCAAAGATGATGAATAGAATTTAAATTCTTTCCTAACCTGCCCAATATGTTTGATACCCTGTCATTTTTGGCCTCTGCTATGTACATATTTATTATAGAAGCATATTTTTACATAATCACGTGTAGAATCCCTTTCGTGGTGTCTTTATTGTGTCACTGATGTTGGTGTATTGCACAAACGCTTTACACATGACCTCTGAGGATAAGCCTAACTGCTCAGTGCCAAGCTACCAGGGAGTGAGCATAGATTATCTTTGGTGTGAAACTGACTTGCCCTGACTAGAGTGGTGAGTTCAGCCTGGCTTAGGTGCATACCTTAGCCAACAAGAAACCCCATTTCTAACATCTGATGAATAAAAACAAGGTAAATGTCAGACTGTTTGAATTCATACAGGTGACACTAAGAACAAGTTAAGCAAGACAAATTTTACTTTAAAGTATGCGTTACCTATGGTGAAATCTCTGACTATAGTTTTCGGCAACAGGGTCTGTTGTGGCTGATCCTGATAGTGGGTTTTCTGTAGGCCCTGGTGAATGTAATTACTTCCTGCTTAATTTGTATAATTTTGGGAATTTTACATTATGCTTGTCACAAGAAATTCCCCAATTGATACCATTGCAGCACAGTATGTAATTACATGCTGTTCATGGCAAACCTTTATTGTGAGCATACAGCAATAACGCGAATGACCAGAATGCAAGCTGCTGCTGATCACTCCAATTGTGTTTTTTGGAATACATTTTTCTCGCAAAATGCTTCCCTTGTGTCAAAAATGGACACAAAGGCACATTGTATGCAAAAATATAGTGCTAAATAGTGTTTTCAGATTTTGAATAAAAATGTGTGTCTCCTCGCTTGATTTTCCCAAAGTTATGTATAATGTTGTGAAAGCAACTTATGCAAATTTCAAAAACCCTTAGGGGCCTATTTAAGATGCAGTTTGTGTCACCTTTGCACCACGCAGCATGGTGTAAAAGTGATATAAACCTGAAGTCAGATTTATAAAGCCACACAAGGCCACTTTGCATGGCTCTGAGTGGCTCCAAAAATCTGGAGTAAGGCAATGCAGAGCAAATCACTGTGTTGCCTTACTCTGCCCTGGGAAGGCATTCCATGGTTGTTGTGTGGGAGATTCCATGTAACTCCCAAGGTTTTTGATTGCATTTCCAGATTTACCAGAGCTGGTAAATCTGTGAATGCACTAAAAATATACGCCTTCCAAGGGGAGGCATAATAAGGGGAAATATTGTTATTTCTCCTTGTTACTTCCTTTTTCTATGCATGCTGCATATTGCAGCACAGATAGAAAGAGGAATATGCCTCTCATGATTGTTTTTGTGCAGGAAGGTATCCAAGGGTGTCTGCATTGGTGCTAGACTGCCAAAAGAGTGCCAGCCTAGGGAAAAAGGCAGGAAATCACCATATTGCCTTAAATAGGGCACATTCTTGCCCTTTTACTGTCATGCAGTTTAGAACAGCAAGGAGACTTGCTGCGCTGCATAACTTTTTCGCAGATATGCCCCTTAGTTGTTTGGTGAATCAGCTTATGTAGCAGAAAAATCAGGACAGATACAGAAGGTTGTGTTGCAGATGTTGTTGTAAGTGAATGTGTGATAGTATCTGTAACCCACTCAGCCAATAATGGTGTAGTGGATGCTGGTTTGCCATGGAAAGCTGCAGCCAAGTCATATTCTGCCACTGTGAGTCAATGAACGTTTCTTACAACAATTCACCTCACAGCCTCCTGACCTGAAATTCCTGCTCCAGGAGGTCCTTCCGTACCTCAAGCAAGTAGATAATCTTGTAAACTTGTACATATCAGCTTGTGGTGAAATTTACTAAGTCCAAAGTCACACCCTCCTTCCCAACAGGAACTCTTGTCTAAGCAGATTGTGCTGGTCCCAGTGACACATGTGCAGTGGTCATATAGCTTCCCTGACCTATTGAGACACATGCAGACATGCACCATGAACACAGAATAGGGTGGCCAAAGTAGAGGTTGCTAGTGACAGGACATTGCTACAAGACTGAGAGCCCGGTCGGACACATGGTGAAAGATTCAACAATCAGGAAGTCCCAACTTCATTATCCTGACACCCCAACAAAGTTATTAGATATCACCTCCACAGGAGTTTTGAGAATATATAGAACCAAGTTTCAACTTATTTTAAGCTATCCTCACTGCAAATAGGATCCTAGGGCTTAGAACAGCATCTCCGTACTTTCTGCAAAGTAGGACCGACTTTTTAATTTTTAGCTTTGTGAGGTATAGAATCCAGGATTCTTCCCCCCCCCCCCAAGATCCAGCAGTATTGACATGCTTCTATAGGTGGTCCTGAAGAAGGTGGATGGACAATCTTTTTATACCACTGAAACATGTGTTGAATGGTTTTGTGAGATATCCTAGCCCGCAACACAGCAACGATTGAAAATGGAGACTTTCTTTCCTGTTGTAATCTGTAGTGTATGTGATGAGTGGCTGAAAGGTTATGAATGGTATGTGTGAGAGAATGAATGTCTCAATATGAATGAAGGAGCGAGTGGTAGTGTGACATTGGGGGGAAGAAAAAGGCGGATTTGTTGAATGCAGTCAAATGTGTACAGTTTTCTGTATTAAAACATTATCAGTGATTCTTTGTTTGCTAATGTGTGTTTTTAAGAAAAAGAATATGATGTAAATAGTTAATAAGTATACATTGTAACTGTAGAAAAAGATGTACAGCATTGTGTAATAAATTGTGTATAAAATACTGACATGATAAATGATAATAAAAAAAATATATATATTAGTCAATGTAACAAATGTATTTTTAGTTTAAATAGTATTGCTTCTGGTGAGACCTTTGAGCCGTTTTGAGCCATTTGTGAAGAAATTCAGGTCGAGTTGGATTCTGTATTCATGTTTTGCTGTTTGTTACCCCCTTATCCCAGACCTAAAATTGCTAATACAAGGGGCACCTTTATTTATTTTCTGTGAAGTACACTGCTACTTGACAAGATGCATATGGTGGAAGATTGAGACAAGAAACAAGACACTTCTCAAAGGGGAGGCACAGTTGCGCTGATTAGCCTGGCGATTTTTCTTCTATTTCTGTTACAGCAGAAGGTATGGTGGTCAGTTTGAAGGCTTGCATTGTATCATGTTCTGACCGAGTTGACAGTACAGAACCAGTGTGTGTTGTCTTGTTCTGGAATCTACAACAGAGGAATAGAGAGGTATACATTACTTGCCACACCAGTACGTGACCATGTAAGGACCTGATTTAGATATCCGAGGACAAGTTACTCCATCACAATGGTGATAGATATCCTCTCCCATGAAATATATATCCTATAGTATATAATGAGATTTATATTTTGACGAACAGGAAATCCATCACCGTTGTGACAGAGTAACTTGTCTGCACAGATCAAAATCAGGCCCGAAGTCATTATTATTTCAAATTAGAATATGTTGCCAAACATGTCCACATGCTATGCTTGTTTCACAAAGCTTGTCACTAATTGTTTATACTTCCACACCAAGTATTTAACTCCCTTCAGATAGTTTCATTCATGGGTGGTTGATAATTTCACAAACCAGTATACCTGGCTGAAGAACCCTAACTAGATCCTAGGTTGCTTGTGTTCCGGTTAAGGGAGAACCTGGCCTGGCCTGGCAGTTTGGGCTGGACTGTTACCATGAGGGGCAGGGTCAAGACTGGTTTGCATATGGCTGGGTCCAAACTGAGGTGGCATGTTGAGCAAAAAACTGTGGACTCGGATGTGGCCTGGACGATTGCCAGTGAATGAGAGTAATTCAAGATTTTGATTCATCACCTTTTGTTTTTACATTAGCCACTTTAAGTTCACCGGATATGCCCAGACGTGGACCCGGGTCTCACTGTGCCACTGGAGCCAGGCTATACCTGGATGAAAAGCCCTAACTAGGATGAAACCAGTCCTAGTTTGCTTGTGTTCTGCTTCAGGGAGGACCTAGCCTGGCAGTTCAGTCTGGACTCTTCTTATGAGGTGAAGACTCATTTGCATATGACTGGGTCCAAACTGAGGTGACATGGTGGGCAAAAAATGAGAGATTGGGATGTGGCCGGAGAGATTGTCAGTGGCTGACATTAATTAAAGCATTCCATCCACCACCTTGGTTTTTTGCATCTGTCACAGAGTGTGTCCCTAAATTATTTATACTTCCTCAGAAAGCATCAAACTCCCTTCAGATAGTTTTAAACATAGCTGAATGCATTATAAGTAGGTTTTGATTGACATTGTCACACACCAGAATACCTGAAGTAATGATATTTGCATACAGTTGTTGTACTGTGGATAGCATGTTGTTCATGGAGGGGGCCAGTACCTGAATATTGAACATTACTGTTGTGGGATTAACGATATAGAACTCGTTTGGTGTCAGTCTTACAAAACTAATACCGGTATTATAATGAACAGATATGGCATTCTGATTTCATAAAATACTGTCAAACATAATGATGTTTTAGTTAATAAGTACTTCAAGATGCATTCTATTTTATCCAGGATGTCTGTTAAACATGAAGGGAAAAAATATTGGACTTATAGAACTGAGACACGCTTATTGATGTGTAGTACGAAAAAAAGAGTCAGAGTACATAGTACATTCATGACAGATGTGAGGTGTGAAATAGTTGTGAAGAAATCTGTTACATGCCTTGTACATATTTGTAATAATTATTGATCCTTCCCTGACGTTAATGTGATTAATTTTATTTTTGATTTGAAAATTACGTATGTACAAGGCACTAATAAAGTGGAATGCGAAAGTCGGTCCCCCACCTAGGCAAGGGTAGTGTGTAGACGGAACTGGAAGTACTAGGAAAGCCCAAAGGTATGTGCCACAACCCACCCCAGCGAACAGGAAAACAGGAGTAAATCACATTAAGTTTCCCAGAACACACACAAAGAAGAAAAGAAGAATATTGCAAAACCCAGAGGAGACTGCAAGACACCAACAGTGAATTCCTGGACCAGAGGACCTATGAAAAATGGGGACCCAGTCCAAGAAGCACAGGAGAGTCCAGTAGGGCAGGAGCCCCTACCCACCAGGATGAAGGTGCAAGAAGTGAACCACTGGAGAAGAAGAAGAGTGAGCGCTGCACCCAAGAAGATGAAGTCGGGTTCCTGGAGGGTGCAGGTGGTGTCCCACGCCCGATGGAGGATTGCAGTCAGGTTTGCGTCGTCAAAGTCAATCAATAAGCCTTGGCACGCGCAAAGTTTGCGGTTAGTGTAAAATGGTGCTGCTGGAGACCAGGAAGGACCAGATGGATTCAATGCAGGAGGGGAAGTCAGAGGGAGCCATCAGCAGCACAGAAAGCCCACAGCAGACCAGGCAGCATCCACAGGAGTCCCACAGGATGGGGACAGGAAAGTCACAAAAGAGGCCCACACTGCACTATGAAAAAGACTCCCACGCCACCAGAGAACCGCTCAGGGAGCTGTGCGTCACAGGGAGGAGTGCTCGGGCTGGAGCTTCAAGATGCCTGAAGATCTTGGAGGAAGTGTGCCAATAGGCCTTGGCAGCTGCAAAGGACGCAGTGCACAGGGGTACTGTCCTGCGTGGGCAGGTAAGGGCTTACCTTCACCCAAGTTGGAGAGTTGGAAGAGAGGACCGTTGGGACCACTTCAGTCCACCACCCGTGATGCAGGGTCCACGCAACGCAGCAGGAGAGGGGATCCACGCAGCTGGTCGTCGTCACAGTTGGTGCCTGCAAAAGCAGGGGAGTGACTCCTTCACTCCAAAGGAGATTCCTTCTTTCTTCTGATGCAGGCTGAAGACGGACTGTACTCAGAGGATGCACAACTGGGAAAATGTTGCAGTTGCTTGAAGGAGCCAGAGATGCAATGTTGCAGAAGGTGTCTTGAATCTTTGTTGCCGCTTGTAGGGTCTTGAAGAGTCCAGATGTAGTTTCTTTGAAAGTAGTTGAAGTAGAGGGTGCAGAGGATTCCTGCTGGAGTCTTGCAATCCGAATCTGAGGAACCACCCAAAGGAGAGACCCTAAATAGCCCTGAAAGGGAGATAGGTCACCTAGCTGAGTGACCACCTATCAGGAGGGGGCTCTGACATCACCTGCTGGCACTGGCCACTCAGATGCTCCCAGAGTTCCCTGCCAACCTTGAATCCAAGATGGCAAAACCCAGAGACCCTCTGGAGAAGCTCTGAGAACAACCACTGGGGTGGTGATGGACAGGGGAGTCACTCCTCTTTCCTTTGTCCAGTTTTGTACTGGCAGTCCCTGAACTGGTGTAGACTGGTTTGTGCAAGGATAACACCAAATGTGCCCTTTAAAGCATTTCCAGTGGCTTGAGGAGGCTTCCCCTCCCAAGCCTGTAACTCCTATTTCTAAAGGAAGAGGGTGTAACACCCCTATTCTAAAGGAAATCCTTTGTTCTGCCTTCCTGGGCTCGAGCTTCTCAAGAAACAGGAGGGCAGAAACCTGTCTGGGAGGTGGCAGCAGCTTGGGAACCCTTAGAAGGCTGTAATGTTAGTACTGGGGGGGTCCTCTAAGGAGCCCCCAGTTTGCATTGAATCATACAACCAATGTTTGCAAAAGCCTTGGGGTATTATTCCAACAGGTTTGATACCAAACATGCCTATGTTCAGAGTTAATATTATGTAGCTGGACATAGGTAGTGACCTATGTCCTGTGCACAAGTAAAATGGCGTCCCCACAGTCATGAAGTCTGGGAAAATGGGCCTGGAGTTTGTGGGGGCACCTCTGATAGTGCAGGATGTTCTCACACACAGGTACCTTTCACCCTGCCCTCTGGCTAGAAGGCCTGCCATAGTGGTGACTTATAAGTAATCAGGTGTATTAAAAAATGGCAGTGAAAGGGTGATTGCACCTTTACACAGAGGTTGCACTGGCATTCCTGCAGAAGCCTTTGCTTGCGCTCCCTATGGGTGGCAAAATAAATGCTGCAGCCCATAGGGATTCCCTGGAATCACAAAGACCTGGGTACCTAGATACCATATACTAGGGACATATAATGGGGAACCAGTGTGCCAACTGTGGGTGAAATACAGAGTTCTGCGATCAAGAGCATAACCACTGGTGTCCTGGTTAGCAGGATCCCAGTGAACACAGTCAAACACACTGACATCAAGCAGAAAAAGGGGGTAACCATGCCAAGAAAGAGGGTACTTTCCTACAGCTTGCTACTTTGACTTGAGCTGCACTAAACACAGGAAAGCGCAGGACCCTTTTCTCGTGGCAACATGGGCCCTGGGTGCTGGGAAGTTGTGGGGACATTAGCAAGTGCTGCCTACGATCTGAGAGGCAGCCAAGCACTCCCTACACGCTTATGACACACATAAAGTGAAATGTACAGCACTCACCATGAGCTGATGGTGGGGACTGTGGGAGCCAGAAGCAGGAGCCCACAGGCAATTCTGAGGCACCTTAGCCCTAGGAGGACACTTAGGAGTGCAAAGGAGGGTTGCAGGCCAGCACATACAATTACTGTTGCAGCAAGGTGGCATACTTCCTAGGGGTCCTATAAGTGGCAGGTCAGCATGAGAAAGCCAGTAACTTCAAAGGTGGTTTATCCTGGCAGCACCACAGGACCTTAGCACAATAGAGTCAGGGGGGCAGCTGGCAGCAAGGCAACAGACCGAAAATCAATCCAGTGAGTCCTTTATGCCACCCAGCACACAGCAGGGCAACAACAGAAAAACAGTCTAGATGAGTCCTTGGTGCAGCTCAGCAGTCCTTCTTACGGAAGTTCCATCCCAGTTCCAAAAGTGCTTTAAGAATCCTGGGGTCAGATCCCTCTACTTAAACTCCAAAATGTCTTTGGTCAGGGAGTGACTTCAAAGGGTCCCTTTCAAGTGTAGCGCATTCAACTCAGCCCTGGCTCCAGACATTGGTAGGGGTAAATCAGCCCATTGTGTTAGGCAGAGACACAGCCCAAACAAATGTAAGCGTGCCTAGTCTCCCATTCTCCCAGCCCAGGAAGACTATCACTATGTAGATGCACCCAATCCCTCCTGTATTGTGGCTGTCTGGAAAAATGTATCTGTCACTCTGCCCTAGACATGGACTAGAGGCAGGCTGCAAAGCACATATAGGTATAAGCACAAAGAAATGTCCACTTTCTAAAAGTGCCATTTCTAAATTAGAAATGTAAAATCAACTACACCAGTAAGCAGGATTTCTCACTTTCATTCCAAACATATCAAACATGCCCATGCTACTCCTTCCAGATCAGAAATTGCCACTTCAAAATATATAAGGGAATTTCCCATGCTAACCTTTGATAGGAACAGCCCTCATAGTAGTGAAAAGTAAAATAGGCTGTTTGTCACTACTAGGCCATGTAACACATAAAAGTGCATATCCTACCTTTTACACACACAGCACCCTGCCCATAAGGCTACCTAAGGCCTACCTTAGGCATGACCTAGCTGTAGTAAAAAGGGAGTTTAGGCCTTGGCAAGTAGTTTGAATTGCCAAGTTAATGTAGCAGTAAACTGCACACATAGTCACTGCAGTCACAGGCCTGAGACAACTTTGAAAGGCTACTTCTGTGGGTGGTACAATCAGGGCTGCAGCCCCACTAGTAGCATTTAACTTACAGGTGGTATATAGTATACCACTTTACAAGGGACTTACAGGTAAATTAAATAGGCCAAACAGATGTAAGCCATTCATGCTCAGCTCAGAGAGAGCACATGCACTTTAGCACTGGTTAGCAGTGGTAACGTGCCCAGATGTCTAAAGTCAGCAAAAAGAGGGTCAGAAAAATAGGAGGAGAAAGGCAAAAAGGTTGTGGATAATCCTGCAGAAAGGGTAATTTCCAACATCCGACTCTTCACAATGATTATTTTCTATTACGCACTGACCAGTACATTGACATGTTTCTCACAGTAAAAAAAATACAATAGCAAATGTGCAATCTATTAGTGTTATATGAGGCACAACAGGCAATGTCAGTTTAAGATTAAAAAAACATGTCAATATCTGTCATGTTCATGTCATTATTACATAACACTACTTACAAAGTTTGATGTAACTACATTTTTGTTTTGCAAAATAGCAGCAGATAAGCTGCAGTGTTGAAAGGATGCATATGTTTAAACTTTTTAGATAAATAATGCCAGAATATGTAACAGCAAATGCAACAGTACGATATTGTTAAGTCTGAAACCTGCTTCCTCTTGTGAAAAATGTTATCATATAGTATTGCTCATTTGTCTCCATAGTGTCATGAAAGGCATCATGTGATGCAGTGTTTTCAGTCTACATGAAAGACCTAGACACAGATTAAATTAAACCATTTCAGAAGGCAGTTTATTTAAAACACTTTAGTACACAATGGAAATCAAATAGAAATAAAAAATGTCATATGTCCTATATGACAAACAATACATGAAGCAAGACAAAGACAGCATGCATTAACTTAGATTGATACATAACTGAAAATTCACAAAAGTATAATTATTTTGTCTTTTGATGTTGACATTTGCACACAAACAGAAACTTAACTTTTACAAAACATGCATTATTAAACTTAAGATAATCTTTGACAAAAAACAGTGGCAGAAAGCACAGTTTGATGAAGCCAATATTTAATGCAACCTTCACACTGGTCCTATAACTAAAGCATGAACACATGCAGATAATGATATCCATCCATGTGGCTGTGGGAGTAATTAATAATATAAAAGCAGAGCTCCATGTACTTAGATTCAAACAATATGTGTCAGGCCCAAATGAGAATACCCATGTAGCTTTTGGTTTATGAGACAATTTCGAGTTGGCATATTGTATTTTATCAATCAGTATGCAAGCTCTTGCACTGCTGATGTCCTCAGTTCAAATGTTTGACCAAGGATTAACAATCCATATACGATTCAATAGTGAGGCTGGAAATGACAGGGTGAATAGACCGAGCAAAGGGCTTCAACATAATAGTAGAACAACATACATTCATACATTATTTTTCTATATGAGCAAAAAGAGATTGTGAATATGTCACATGGAAAACATCCATTAATGACTCCTTTAAAAAAAACAAATATATGGAAAGCTCTCCTGGGGTCATGGATTCAATGACGTAGGAGATTTATTGTGCTTTTTATTTTGCTGGGGAGGCTTCTGAGCTCCCTGCAGCTCTCTACAACATTAATAACAAATGGTTGGTGCTGCCCCTTCTAGAGGCACCACCAGGAACAAAAAATATAATTTAAAAGTCCTCATTATGTTCCCTACAGCAGTGAATTATAAATGAGCAGCTCCTGACACTAATTTTGTATTCATTTTTAGTGGTTTTAATTGGGTGTCTTATCCCAACCTAAGACACCCACCTTAAGTTACACTTTGGGGATGCAGGGGACAACCTGAGGTTCCCGCAGCCCCTTCCAGCTTCCCAGCAAGCAACCACAGTAGGTGCTACCAGGAGCCAGGCATCATTTTTTAGTGGGTTGCTCTCCAGTTAACTGTTTTTGTGTGTCTGTGTCACGGACAAATAGGTGTTTCATGCACAGCAGATGATTGTTATATTCACTAAGAAGAATTAGACAGCTTTTTATCAGTGGTCTTTCTACTGCAGAGTGAAAGCGTATCTTCTTGAGTATGATTTCAAAATCAAGTTCTGGTTTTATTCTACTCGAATGGTGGCCACATCAAACCCCATCCCAGAAAATTAAATGAATCATGTCTTCCAAGCCACTGTAAGACTCATTAAAGAGCTGAAAATGTTTAACCAGATTTCTTCCATGCTGCACTGCATGCCATGACACTAGTTGCCCCTGTTGGATCACATTATAGTCAAGACCTGCCACTTAATTGAAAGCAATTTCATGGATCCATTTTAGTTTGCTCGGATGAAGGAGTTTAGCTTACCTCGGCTTGCAAGTCTGTGCCCCTTTTCCCTAGATAAACATGCTCTGTTTTATTATTAATCTTTTATTCATTTTATCAGTACTTGCAGTTTCTGTATTTTATAAGGAATGTTTTATTCTATAACCAGTTGCCATTCCGCTAAAGCATCATTATCAGTAATGGACGTATTGAAATGGCATAATGTCCTTCTATTTCACAGAATATGAAGACGTCAGGCACTTTTGTTATAGTACTGATCATCCAAGTTTGCGCACACAATTTAACACTTAGGTACGTACCCACGTCAGGATGTCTGCACGAACAATAAAATGGGCCTTATATAAACACTCCGTGAGACCAAGGTCATTAAAGAGGGTTACATCCAGGAGATTCCATCTACACTGCATGACATTTTGAAGCAGACCTCAGTCTTTATGTCTCTTTATCGCCTGACTTGGAGACTGGAGGCCGACCCTGTTCCAAGGTAATGGGGGCAGGGAGCACTTCTCATGGACATGGTTTAGGCAGATTGGGGTTATCACACCTTGCTCTCTTTAGGATAGTCAGTATGCTTTTAGGGAGAAGTTTGTGTGCTTATGTTTCTTGCTAAATGTTAGGATTGTTTCTATTCGCATCGCTCATTTATACTATCCTGATTTTGTCTCCTGTCATTATCTTAATCATTGCAGCTCACATATTTTATTGTAGATTTGTAGGAGGCTGGGCTGGTTTGAAGTGGGTACCTTGGGTACTTACACCTTGTACCAGGTCCAGTTATCCCTTATTAATGAAGCAGTAGTGTTCTAGCAGCTTACGCTGATAGAGGTAGCTATAGCAGAGCAGCTTAGGCTGAACTAGGAGACCTGCAAAGCTCCTGCAATACCACATATAGTTACACAGTACTTATACACAAGTAAAGACAATACTCAGTGTTACCAAAATAAAGGTAGTTTATTTGGGTGACACAGTACCAAAAATATCTTAGAGGCAATACTCCTTCTGGAGGTAAGTATTATACACAATATATACACTAGACACCAAAATAAGGCAAGTAATTAGACATAGGATAATGGAAACACTATAGAATGCAATGGGAGAAAATAGGTCTAGGGGCAACAGAAAACATATGCTAAGAAAGTAGAATGCGAATCACGAATTCCCCCTAGACAAGTGTAGTGTGTGCAGAATTGCTGGGAAAGTAAGAATACAGTAAAGGTAAGTAAATTACCCCACCCAGAGCTCAGAAATCAGAGTAAAGTACTGCAAGTTTCCTTAGGACACACTACACTCCGTGATTGGGATATTGCAGTAACCAACCAAGTCTGCAAACAGCAACTGCTGGATTTCTGGACCTGAAGACCGGCAAAAGAAGGGGACCAAGTCCAGAAGTCGAAAGAAGTTCCAGGAAGGGCAGGAGCCCCTGCCAAACCAGAAGAGGGTGCAAAATAAGAGTCCCTGGTTGTACAAAGACTGCTGGAATGCACCCGAGGAAGATGCCAGCGGGTTCCTGCGTGATGCAGAAGATGTCCAACGACGTGTAGATGGATGCAGACGTGATTTCGCGTTGGAAGTCACCAACAAGCCTTGGTTACGACAAACAGGCATTTTGCATCAAAATGGCACTGGCTGGACCCAGGAGGGAATAGGGGACCTCAACTCTATGTGACGAGGAAGAGGGGGCTCTCAGCACTTTAGAGAGCCCTCAGGATGCCAGGCAGCACCCACGGGAGTCCCAGGACACGGGGACAAAGGAGGTGTAAAACGCAGTTGGTGCAGCACAACAAAAGAAGGTCCCACGCCGCCGGAGAACAACTCAGCGAGTTGAGCATCGCAGGATGGAGTGCTGGAGATCTGGGACAGGCTGTGCATGAAGGAATTTTGCAAATAGTGCACAAAGGCCTCAGCAGGTGAAGAAGACAGCAGTACATAGGGGTACGATTGCTCTCAGGGAAGGCAAGGTCTTACCTCCTACAAGTTCCTTCTGCAGGACCGCAGGACAGTCTATGTCGATGGTGTCCACCCTTTGTGTCCTTAGGAGCACGCTAGTCGCAGTGAGAGGGTTCCAAGGGTACCTTTCGTTGTCTTGAAGGTGCATGCGTGAGCAGGGGAGTGTCTCCATCACACCACTGGAGATTTCTTCTGTCCTTCTGGTGCAGGATGAAGACAGGGAGTCCTCAGAGTATGCACACCATGGAAACTGTTGCAGTTGCTGGCTGGAGCGGAAGTTGCAGAGGAAAAGTAATCCCTTGTGGATACTTTGTTGCTGTTACAGCGGTTCCTGGAGCAGGCTGCAGTTGATCCGAGGTCAGAGGATGAAGTAGTAGTTGCAGAGGACTCCTGAAGGAAACTTGCAGGCAGAATCTGAAGAGAACCCACAGGAGAGACCCTAAATAGCCCTGAGAGGGGGATTGGCTACCTTATCAGGTAAGGACGTTTCAGGAGAGGTCTCTGACGTCACCTGCTGGCACTGGCCACTCAGAGCCCTCCAGAGTGCCCCCACACCTTGCAAAGCATGATGGCTGAAGTCTGGGACACACTGGGCACCACCCCTAGTGTAGTGATGGACAGGGGAGTGGTCATTCCCCTTTCCTTTGTCCAGTTTCCAGTTTCATGCCAGAGCAGGGGAAAATTGGTGCCTGGGCCAGCTTATGCAAGGAGGGCACCATCTGTGCCCTTCAAAGCAGTTCCAGAGGCGGGGGGAGGCTACCCTGCTCTCAGAGGAAATGCTTTATTCTGCCTTCCTGGGACTGGACTGCTCAGACCCCAGGAGGGCAGAACCCTGTCTGTGAGGTGGCAGCAGCTGTAGCTGCAGTGCAAGCCTCAGAGAGCTAGTTTGACAGTACTGGGGGTCCATAGTAGAGCCCCCAGGATACATGGAATTGTCTCCCCAATACCAGATGTGGAATGGGGGGACAATTCGATGATTTTAGACATGTTACATGGCCATATTCGGAATTAGCATTGTGAAGCTACATATAGGTATTGACCTATGTGTAGTGCACATGTGTAATGGCGTCCCCACACTCACAAAGTCCCAGGAACTGGCCCTGAACTATGTGGGACACCCTTGCTATTGCAAGGGTGCCCTCACACTTAGTACCCTTGCAAGCAAAGGTTAGACATATAGGTGACTTATAAGTTACTTAAGTGCAGTGAAAATGGCTGTGAAATAAAGTGTGCGTTATTTCATGCAAGCTGCAATGGCAGGCCTGTGCAAGGGTTTGTCTGAGCTCCCTATGGGTGGCAAAAGAAATGCTTCAGCCCATATGGATCTCCTGGAAACCCAATGCCCTGGGTACCTAGGTACCATATACTAAGGACTCATAAGGGGGGGTCCAGTGTGCCAATTGAAATTGGTAAATGAAGTCACTAGCCTATAGTGACAAAGTTAAAAGTAGAGAGAGCATAAGCACTGAGGTTCTGGTTAGCAGAGCTTCAGTGACACAGTCAAGCACTATACAGACACACACATTAGGCCATAAACTAGCAGACAAGGTTATCAGAGGGATTCCTACCAGATGCCATCAACGCTATCTCGGCTACACGCTGCCTTGATGCAGACCCAGCCTTCGTGTCTCCACAGAGTCTGATCCAGAGAGCTCATTCCAAGATAACGAGGGTTGGGGGGCTCTTCTCATTGACAGTGTACTAGCAGATTAGGTTTAACACACTTAGCTCTCTTTAGGTTAGAGATTAGGTTCTCTGAGCTAGGGTGTTAGGAACTATTTCACATTTCACGTTGTTGCAAGATGGTGGAGGTCTTTATATTCACTACTCTTCCTTTTACAATTCTGTTTCTTGTATTGTTCATTATCCTTATCAGTGCAGCTCATGCATTTTATAGTAGATTGCAGTCTTGTTGATAAAACCTATTGAAAACTTTACTGCATCTCCTTCATTGCCAGTGTGTAACTGAGACTTGTTGCTCATGTGAGAAAAGGGTAATCTCCGTTTAAGCACAACTCCCCTGAGATGTCGCATTCTTGATCCCATGCATAAAGGCTGCCAGAAATCACCATTCACTGTTTGTGCTTTTGTTGAGGTACTGCTTGTGGGCCGGGAGGGTTTAGCCGACAGTTGCAACTTGTTGTAGGATGGGCTTTGTTTGGCTACAAACAAAAGTGCTGTCATCGCTAAACCAGCAGTCTTGCCTAGAGCAAGAGTCCAAATACAACAAAGTGATCCATTTAGTATGCGGATAGGAACACAGTCCAACCGCTACAGTTTATCTATGCAACCACATATCATTTTCATTAGGAGATCTCATATAACACATACAAATGATAAATACTAAACTTTGCCAGTGCAAGAGTGCTTACCTAGCAACAATGTGCCCACATTTACCCCACTAGGCTAAGATGCCAATGGAAAAAGCATTGAAGGAGCCTACCATGTTGGTGAGTTGCACTCAGATACAAACAATGGCTTCACTCCCATAAGTGAAGTCTTAGTACAAATGTGAAGGCACAACACCAATAATCTGAGTATGAAACAATTGTCCATTAGAAATCACAAAAAACAAGGTTCATCCACCCAAGGTGCCAAGCACTGATGCATCCCCATATATAGGCCCTCATTATGAGTCTGTCAGTCTTAAGATCGCCAGACTCACAGTGGCGGTCAGACCGCCACATTACGACCATGGCGGAGATGCCACGGTCCAACCGCTGACACTTGCAGGTTGCTGCCAGTCAACAGCCTGGCGGTCTCGTCGGTTGTAATCTGAAAGGGTGGTGCTGCATGCAGCGCTGTCCTGGGGATTACTACTCAGCAATCTGCCAGCCATTTCATGGTGGTTGGACCGCCATGGAAAGGATGGTGGAATGGGGGCATCGGGGGCCCCCTGGTTGGCCCTACACTGCCCGTGCACTTGACATGGGCAGTACAGGGTGCACCATATACAGCCCCATCGCGCTTTCCACTGCCTGAATGACAGACAGTGGAAAGCGCGACAGGTGCTGCTGCACCCGCCGCACTGCCACATTGCCACCAGCTCGATTACGAGCTGACGTCAATGTTAAAGCCCTGTTCACCGCAGGGCTGGCGGGTGAAAATGCTATTTCGGCAGGCTGGCCCTGCGGGGAACTCGTAATAGGGCCGGTGGTGTTCTTGCCACACTGGCAGTCAGGTGATGGTGCGAGATTGGCGGGCGGCCCAATGAGGGCCATAGTGTTTGAATGTGGCTGGACATTCACAGGTGAACACTGTGTCTGAACACATATCCATCACCGACTTCAAGTAAACACACATAATAGACACACATTATGATGGGTGTCAATTCCAAACACACTTTTAATTCCAAAGTCGAATTTGGGATAAACCAGCCAGCAAGGCAGGCCTGCCTTTAAAGTGACACTGAACACCACAACAGTGCACCTACGGGTGCACTAAGTGTACTGGGGTTCCTAAATCTACATGCCCTACCAAATACTAGGGATTATAAGTAGGTTGTCAGAGGCAATCATAACTATGCCTAATTTACATATAACATTTTGTTAAGAGCAAAGGCCTTGGGACTGATTAGCAGTGCCCAGGTCACAATCAGAGTCAGAAAAAATAGCTTTATGAAAAAAAGGGGCAAAAAGTGAGGGACTTCTGCAATCGGCCGAGCATTCTCACACAACGCTCTCCCCCAGCCTACACAGCCAAGAGACCCAGCCAAACCCTGGGGAGTTTTCCTGGCTTTTGAGGCAAGGAAGGAAGTGAGGAAAACTGGATGAACGATTGCAGGGCTTACTCTGCCTTACATCCTCCTGTCAACTCATCCCAACCTTGACCCATCCCAACAGTAACTGGACAAATTTTAACTTGAAACCTCACTCTATGGGTGTCCTTCTCCTCTTCCTCTGCTAGTTTGGGCAGTGAAGTGCCCACCTCTTCTATCCATAACTTTGCTAGGGCAACACCTAGCTTACCCACAGAGGTTACCCAGCACTTGAGAAAGCCTACCATGACCAACAGGGTCAGTGGGGCTTACTTTGCTTTTGGCTATGGGGTCTGCCTCCTATGTCAAGTGCAGTGCTGCTATCAAGGCCAGTATCGAACCAAGGCTACTGACAGCTGTCAGAAGCTAGAACCACATGTGGGTAAGCTGCTTCAAGGGCCACTGTGGGATCCCGGCACCTCTCTTGCTGTTCAGAGTGTGAGGCTACCACATCCTGAGGCAGACACCCTTCCTCCACTCTCCCTTGTGTGAGTGCAGGGGCCTCACCCTGCAGCTGAACAGCTTCCTGACTACTCAGGACTTCCTTGGGGTCAGGTGGAGCCTTACTAGTGCCAACAATGAGCTTCCCCCCTCACTGGGTTATAAGGCACTAGGATATTTAAGAGTGGTCAATCTTTCCTCTTCTTTTTTCCTTTTCTTGGGGACCCCTGTCTCCTAACTGTAGGGCTTGGCTCCTCACAATGTTTAGTTGGGGAGACGCCATGGACGACTGCCCCATCTGGTATCAGACCAACCTCTGGGAGGTCATTTCCCAGGATACAATCAAAGGGGAGGTCGGCACTGACCACCGCCTTATACCAGCCAAGGGTACCCTCCCTCTCTAGGGGCCCTATGGCGATATGTGCTTGGTTGTTACCTCATCTGGGGCTACCCTTACCTTCCTGGTTTCGCCTGGCACATACATGTCTGGGAATATGAGCTAGTCACTCACTATGGTGTGACTGGCACTTGCGTCTCTCAGGCCAGTAGTAGGGATCTCATTCACCTGAATGGGGTGAAAGTGCCTACTCCCACCCTCGGGGACCACCAGCTTACCATCTGGACCTGTCTCCCAGCACAGTGCTATGAGGGCCGCATCATCTGAGGAGTCCTCCTCTTTGGCTACAGTGGACAGCTGAGTGCTAACCACCTTCTTGGGACAGACTGTATCACCTCTGAAGTGTCCTGTCTGCTGGCAGTCACAGCAGACCCTGTTATCTAAGATCGTTTTAACCCTAGGTCTCCTGGCTTCTTCTTGTCAGACTGGGAGTCTTCTCTTTTTTTGGATTCTGAGGTAATGAGTGAGTCTCTGTGGTGGGCTTACCACTTCCTTTCTTAGGTTTTTATAGACCTGACCTCCCCTTCTTAGAGTTCCCCTCGTGGGGCATTGTAATTTCTCTGGTCCTCAATCACTTATCAGCTGCCTCTCCCAGGTCCCTGGGACCAGACAGCTTAGAGTCTTCTAGATAGTGGTGTAACTTCTCTGAGATACAATTAGTATGATCATAATCAAATTGTGTAACACCTCATAGATACTTTCTTTGTTACCCTGTATCCAGCCCTCTAGGGCCTTAACTGAGGTGCCTACAAAGTCAACCCAAGACTTGGTATTGACCTTCTGGGTGTCCCTAAATGTCAACCTA
Organism: Pleurodeles waltl; assembly: GCF_031143425.1. Classification (NCBI taxonomy): domain Eukaryota; kingdom Metazoa; phylum Chordata; class Amphibia; order Caudata; family Salamandridae; genus Pleurodeles; species Pleurodeles waltl. Next base: position 839,520,293 of record NC_090437.1, read on the forward strand.
TACTGCTCTGGGGAGAGACCAAACTTCATGATGAGACATCGATTCATACTGGGATTGGACTCTGTCTCATCCTCCCCCAGGGCCAGGAGCCTATCCCTCTCAGATACTGGGATTGATTCCCATAGAAGTGAACCCCAGTACTCAGGTCTAACTTTTCTCATCATGAGAGTCTTCTCAAAAGCTGACAGCCACTTGTCAATGGCATAACCCTCTTGGTAGTTAGCGATAATCCCCATAGGTTGTCTGGTGCAAACCCCACCACCTCTGGACACTTCAAACTCTTCTTTGCTACCACCATATCTCTGTTGTTCTGTTGCCCACTTATTCTTCCCCAGGGCCAAATTATCTGCCTCTGAAGCTATGTAGGCTATCTGGGCCTCAAATTCTCTATCCCTCAGAACTAGTTTTGCTTCCTCTTGGTGGATATTACAGATCCTCCCCTCCCACTAGCTTGGAACTGGGCGCTGAGAGGTAATCATCATCATCCCCTTCCTGGGGGTTGGGGAGGACATATTCCCCCTCCTCCTCTATCTCTGGAGCTTTCTCTTCTTCTACTAGAACAGACCAGGCTTTAAGAGACCTAAACATTGCAGCCTTCCTAAGGTTGTTAGCAGCAGGTACCCCATCTTTCTGCACAACACCCTAAGCTCAGCTGCAGTGAGTGTGGGTAGGCTAGCCAGATCAAGCTGTATGGTACCCCTAGTTTTGGGTCACAAAACAAACTTTAGCACAAATTGATCAGCACAATTTAGAAAAATAAATAATGAGAAATTAAAAAAATTAATTGAAATTTTAACAATCAAAAACAATTTTGCTCTAAGTCAATTAGGAGGATTTATACTTTGCTTCACTTCAACACTGTATGATGATATTAAGTACTGGATTCCACCACTGCACACCAAAAATGTTGAACAGTGGCTTGTTGGTAAGGGCAGGTGGGAACCTACACTAACAATAGGCCACAACCCCCAACTAGGTCCAGTTAAGATCTCAGTAAATTAATCCTTGCTCAACCCTTGGAAAAGTGGCCCACGAGCAGTCAGGCTTAACTTAGGACACATGTGTGTAAAGCATTTCATATCAACAAAACAGTACATAACACAATAAAAATCAAACATCAATTTTTTAAAAAAAAGGATATATTTTTATCTTTAAAATTACACCAAAATGACAAAAATCCAATGTAGGGAACCAGAGATATGAATTTTTAAACATTAAAAATAAAACTAACGCTTAGATGCAAATAGCGCTCAAAGGGTTTCAAAAAAGTTGCACTGGATAGGGACGAAGTCCGGAGCTCAGGCCACACACAATGTAATACTATTACACTTTCAGAAGTTTTTCTTGTTTCAGGAAAGTAGTCCACAGCATTAGCCAAGGGTTCAGAGGGTCTGATTTGCTTCTTGGAGACTGGGACTACAACTACCACAATGCACCTCTTCAGCTTGTGAAGCTTTTTACAACAGCTGCTCCAAACTTCTCCAAACATCTGGATCTTTTTCCAGGGGTCCTTTTTGGGTCCTTGAAGTCTCCACAAAATTGATCCAGGGTTCCAGAAGTGCTGAGTAGCTCCTTGGAAGTTGGGACTGCAGTTACCGGAATTCACCTGGTCAGAATCCTCAAGTAGCCACTGGACGCTGGTCATCAAGGCTCTTCTTGCAGGACTTAATGCAGAGGACTCTGGTTAGCTTCTTTGTCCCTGTAGCTTATAGGGAGTCCCCTCTGGAGTTGCAGAAGCAAGGTAGCGTCCTTTTCTTGGTGAAGCCCAAAGTGTGCAGCTGGTGCAGTCCTTTTTGTGCAGTCCTTCTGGTGCAGACCAGGGGCTTAGCAGGGCAGTTCTTCTTCTCTACTTTCTTCTTCCAGCAGGGTTCTCAAATGCTGTACAGCTCTGTTATATTTATCCTTGCTCCTGGGCTGGTACGGAGGGGGATATCCCTGACCAATGGGATGCAGGGTGCCCACCTCTGGGGTGACCACTTCCTGTGAAGTGTGGCAAAATCAATTCCAGAAAGCAACATCCTTTAAAAATCCAACATGGAGACAATGTCTTCTTGGAGGTTACATCTGGCAAAGCCCACCCACGGTTGTGACTAAGGTTACCTAACACACCCCTTCCAGCCCCTCTCCTAACCTAATTATTGGGGCTCTCATCTGGCTGAGGGAACAGGAAATGGGTAAAGTTCAGATTCTGCCCCAGGTGCCTTTCCTTCCTTTGAAAAACAGTTTGAACAATCTACCCCCACCTTCTTCTGCCATCTGCTGCAGCAGTTGTTGTCCCACCAGATGCTTCCTTTGTTTCAGCCCAGGCCCCATCACACCTCATTAAGGCAGCTTGACTCTGGCTGCCAGAGACTGACCAATTAGGAAAAGGCACTGGATGGCTGATTTTAGTAAATTTCAGAACGAGTTCTAAAACTTGTTCTCTGTATTAGTTATAATAAATCCAACTTTGGCAACTTGTTGCATTTATTCTAACTTTTAATTTGATTACAAACTTGACAGTTTTAGCTCTCTGCTAGCAGGAATACTTATTTTTAAATAAGCCTCCCAATGTTAGCCTACGGAGCTAATGCACTATAATTGGAAAAACGGATTTGGCTGTTTTCCCTCACCAGAGCTTATAACATTTTTCTATACAGTCCCTGTTTATATTTACACCGCACATAACACCTGGGGTACCCGGGACAGACCTTATGGGTGAGTTATATGTAAAAATAAGGTAGTTTAGGACTTTGGAAGTACTTTTAATTCCAAAGTTTAATTTGGTGTTAACTTTAAAAATTGTAAAGCATCCAGAAAGACAGGCCTGCCTTTAAAATGACACTAGACACCAAAGCAGCAGGTACCCTCACTATACTGGGGATCCAAAAACCTGCATGCCGTACCACATACTGGGAAATTATAGGTAGGTTGTCTATGCCTAATTTTCATATAACATATTAATCAGAGCACAGGCCCTGGGACTTTTTAGCAGTGTCCAGAGCATACTCAGAGTCAGAAAACACCAGTATTAATTGAAAATGGTGGCAAACAGTGAGGGAGCTTCTGCAATCAGCTCAGTTTTCTCACAACCGATCATAGAGTAAAGAGGAGTTGCAATGTGAATATGCAACACATATCTTCCTAAACACAAAGCCATACAACTGATGTTTGTTTAGTACAACATGTCATGATGAGTGTTTATGAAGGTTCTCTGTTAACCTTTGGTATACTCATATCAACATGGGTCATTAATGCCACCACACATATATAGCAAATGTAAAGAGCCAGTTTGTCCCCTTCATGCCACTTATAATGTGGAACGGCTGAAACACATAGGGGGTTATTACAACTTTGGAGGAGGTGTTAATCTGTCCCAAAAGTGACGATAAAGTGACGGATATACCACCATCCGTATTACGAGTCCATTATATCCTATGGAACTCGTAATACGGCTGGTGGTATATCCGTCACATTTGGGATGGATTAACACATCCTCCAAAGTTGTAATAACCCCCATAATGTCATGCACTCTCTGAGTGAGTATACTGCAACCACAAGACATCCTAGGATAGCAAGTTACACAGATATGGGCCTAGGTACCACAGGCCGGTGACACTGGTGTCACACCACTGTTGGCCCATCAGGTGGCACAATCCTCTCAACAATATCCATGAGTCCATCCAAAGTCCAGCTGTGTCGTTCACCTGGGACTAATAGCTATGGAGTACATGAAGGCACCCCAAGAGGCTCCCTAGTGTTACTCTGTGTGGTGGGTGTACTGCAGGGAACTTGGTGCATTATTGCTGGACAACCCCATGGAAGACAGAATGACTCATGTAACCTTATGGGTGCCAACCTTTGGCTGTAGAAAAGGCCCATACCTCCACTCAATCTGCTGTCAACTTGTAGTACAGTTCTCTCAGATCTCATTTCTATACAGAAACCATTCATGGAATGGTCCTACATGGCCAATGTGAGCAACAGAATGCAAGACACTTGGGCCCAGATTTGTACTTTTTGACGCAAACCTGCATTAGCGCAGGTTTGCGCCAAAAAGTATAGCGCCATTCCAGGGCACCAGCAGGGAGCCATATTTAAGGAATGGCACAAGCCGGCGATAAGGCCTGGTTAGAGTCAAAATACATGACGTTAACCGGGTAGGGGAGGCGTAGGGCAAACTTGTGGTTGTGCAGGAAAGAACTGCGCTAGTCAGGTTAGAGTAAAAAAAATGACTCTGACCTGACTAGCATAATTTTTGTGATGCACAACCCCCATGGACATGACTCCTGTCTTAGGAAATACAGGAGTCATGCCCCCCAGTCCAATGGCCATGCCCAGGGGACTTATGTCCCCTGGGCATGGCCATTGTGCACAGTGCCATGTAGGGGGGCTCAGGTTAGCCCCTCCAAGGCACTTTAAAAAAAAAATCAAAAAAACTTACCTGGACTTACCTGGGATGGGTACCCCCATCCTTAGGTGTCCTCGAGGTGTGGGTGGGGGTGTCTCTGGGTGCAGGGAAGGGCACCTGTGGGCTGCTTCCATGGTCTATGACCATGGAAAATGGCCCACAGGTCCCCTAACACCTACCCTGACCCAGGTGTTAAATAATGGTGCTAAGCAGGCTTAGCTCCATTATTTAGGGCCCTCCTCTGCCCTGCGTGATTTTTGCACGGGAGAATAAATAAGGCACAAGGGCTTAGAGTCAATTTTTGCCCGGGAATACCTACCTTACATCTCATTGACGCAAGGTAGTTTTCCGGAGGGAAAAAAGGCGTTAACTCTAATATTTTGATGCTAGACTGGTCTAGCGTCAAAATATAAATATGGTGTTAAGTTTACACTGGATTTGCATAAAAAAATGATGCAAATCCGGTGCAAACAGAGTATAAATATGGGCTTCGGAAACATGTCAGCCAAGGTTACATCAATTTATACATCAGGCTCTACTGCGGATATCTGACATGTTTGCGACTGTACCAGGTCCACATGAGTCTCATTACCTGTCACAGTGTCAAACTACATGGGTGTTGCATGTGAACACCCACTGCTACACACAAGCAACATTGCCTTGAGAGAGAGTGGAGTGTGGTCTGATGTATACTGCCCTGCTGTCCTAAATATTTTGAAGGTCACACCAACGCATGCATGATGGTCTAGCATTGCACCAACAGCATGAGTAAGAATCATGTGCCGCCAAATTTATGAAAATTTGACTTTCCTGGCCACCTTCACAAGCTAGCCAATTTGAAAATGGCACACTATTCACACCAGGTGCTGTTTGGAAGCAGTGCCGCAAGTGCACAATGGGCTTTTGCACAAACTTTCTTGTCTCCTGAAGTCCATGAAAATGCCTGACCGTGCTGCATATGCTTGTGCTGTCATTCATAACAAAGCTGTAGGGTATGGACACTTATACTGGCTGTGTCATCGACAGTTGGTGCATGGGTCACATTAGCATGGGCTCATGCCAACGTGAAAATCATTCTGATTTGGACCATACACTGTATGTAAGAAGTGGGGCCAGAGGCAAAGTCAATCTCGGGAGGTGCACTGGCAGTGCGTCCCCTGAAGTGACCCCCTTGAAGGGGGCAATGGGGGCATACGGCCCCATCCATACATCCCCTTCCAGGTGAGTCTAGACAATCACAGTACCTGTCTGCAAGGGAAACTGTAACCCCCAACCCCCCATGTTGCCCGACAGCCTGCTGGCTGTACTGTGGTATACCGCACAGATTGAAAGAAGGCTGTAACGTCTTAGATGTGGGTGTTCCGACCCCATGCCAGTGCAAGTTGGTGGTATCCCTGGGGGTATGTCAAGCAATGTAATCGGGTGCAATACTTATTTGGTACATGGGGAACCTCTTACAAGGTGTGCCATTTCACTAACAGAGAGTTTGGGCACTATGCATAGTATGATTCCAGTAATACATTCACTCTCACATATGTACTCTGTCAACACACACATTACACAATGGAAAGATAGCAAGCAAGTCACCTCAAGTATTCACAGACAACACAGCAATCCCTGTAAATGTTTACATGCATTGCACATCATACCTCACTGAAAAACACACATTCACACCATTGCTTAAAAAAAAAAAGATGCAATACCCTAATGCATGTTTTTTACAGTCATTTAACCAGCCAAAAATTATGCACTCCACCCAACACATCTGAATTACCGCATGGTGCTTTTTGAGGCCTTGTGTAAAATCCACGCAATGACTGAAAGTGTAAAAAAAATCAACGCATCAGCTTAAAATGTGACCAATCTGCATAGGAAGCAATGGATCAGCCATTCTGCAAACCAGTCACTTTGTCTGTGTTTGAGAGAAGGTGTGTTTTGTTTGTGCTTGAGCGAGGTGTGGTGTTTTTGCGGTTAGTTATACTGTCTCCTGTCCCTGTAGTGTCCATAACATGTACATTGTCCTTTGTAATTGTATATTGTATTGTTCTGTGCTGTGTTTTGTCAGATGTATGTCTTTAGGAGTATTACTGCTGTTAGGAGTAATTGTGGGTAGATTTGGGGTTTTGGGGTTTGTTTTGCTTCATATTGTGTTTGGGGAGGGGCGTGTCAGAGAAGGGAAGGGCATGTACTGTGGTTGCAATGAGTTTGGTGGGTTCCTGTGGCTAATCACCCACTACCTGCCCAACATGTTAGCCACTGGAGGAAAGGTAAACCAGGGGTACAAGATAGAGGCTTGGAAGATGGTGGGTGAAGGTCCGCTACCACATACAGAGGCAGTTTGGTATTGAGTGGGCAACCCACCAAGTTTAAAATCTCTGGGTGGATGTAATCAGCTGGGAACAAGACCTCCTGGATCACCTCAAAATCGAAGTTGGTGGAACTGTTGGTAAGTACATATAGTTTGCAAATTCTTCTTTGGGTCTCATTTGCCTATAAATGGTTTGTGCTCATAGTGTCTCTGGCTCACATATGTGTTGGTGCCAAAATACCATGCCTCCACAAAACATTTTTTGAAAGACAAAGCATGCCACAAAGGTATTCGAACACAGGGCTATCATGCTCCCACACTGACCAGTGGCCTTCTCATACCTAATTAACACTTTTGCTGTTTGCACCGCAGCATACACATAAACAGGCATGTTGTGCGCAAACTGAAAAAGTGTGCATCTTTCGTTTTCATGGCCTACCCCAGGACATTTGCTATCTTGCGCTGCTCTGGAGTACGTGCTCTTTCTGCAGCTGTTCTTGTCTGTAACACTCCAGTTGTTCATGTCTCGTGTAAATGAAGCCTGATGCATGCTACTTTATCCATAGGTCTGACATGCAGAACATATCTTAGACATGTTAGTGCTCAGTTTCTAAAAATTAACCTTTGTGAATGCACAGGACATGTATGGACAATGTCCAAAACTATGCAGGAAGGACAGATACTGATCTCCGTTACATGAAGGAACAAGGTATCTAGTGTAGTTGTGTACATGTAAAGAAAAGATTAAGGCACGGGTATTGCTACATTTTTCTGAGAGCGATCTGTGAGTTATTTAGGTGCAGAATTTGTTTTTGAAAATTTGTAATAGTGAGTTATTTTCACTGGTTCTGCAATGTGCCCACAGGATGAATGTTTTGCCTCATCATACTTGTGTACACATCAGCCTGCCTTACCAATGTGTAGTATTGAGCCATGTCACATGAGCCATTTGATTTGTTACAACCACAAGGCTTACACAGCCAATTGCTATTCATATATAAGATGCTACATTTGACCACAGTGTATGTGTCCTACAATCACAGTGCAATGTATCATGTTATGTCTTGTAGGTGCACCAGAGCCTTACACAGCTGGATAGGTGGGGAGCTTCAGGGATCTGGATGTTATAAGTGAGTGTCATCTTGAATGCTAATTGTGTGGAGCAAGGGTTGTGTGTGATGTTTTATGTTTTGTGCAATGTCATGTTCAATGTACATACATTACACTGAAAAATCCATGTGTTATGTAAAGATTTTGACAGAAATGTAGATGTTAATTGTTGGATGTGCAGTCACCTCTGACTGATGTCAGGGTGGATATAATTGCTATCACTGAGGGACCACATGATCAATGGTCTGACTGGAGAGAAATTACCACAAAGGCATAGTCTGTGAACATATGTGATAGTGGATTCATATGTGAATCTGGCTGGAGATAGGATACCTGCATTTCAGATGCATAGATATACTGTTGTTGCTCACATTAGAATCTCTGTCCAATGTATATGTTTACTTCACACAAGAGGGTGGAATTCACACCACAGTAATGACAGAAAGACTAAGGGGTCATTATGACATCGGCGGTCTTTGCAAAAGACCGCCGATGCCACAGGTGCCACAATACCATCAGTGCTGGCGGTATGTGTGGCACCTGATTATGACCTTTCCGCTGGGCCAGCAGACGGACACAGCGTTTCCGCCCACTGGCCCAGTGGAAAAATCACAACAACTTTAATTTGGGCAGTGAAATGCGTGATGGGGCTGCGCCTGGGGGCCCCTGCGCTGCCTGTGCCAAGTGCATGGACAGTGCAAGGGCCCCCAGGGGCACCCCGAGTCCCCCTTACTGCCAGCCTTTCCATGGCGGTGTTTACCACCATGGAGAGGCTGGTGGATGGGGACTCATAATCCCAAGGGCAGGGCTGCTTGCAGCGCTGCCCTGGTGGATTACGAATGCCAGGTGCCGCCTGGTGGTAGCCTGGCGGTACTGGTCATATGACCGTGGTGGAGGCAACACAGTCATAATACGGCGGTTCACACCACCAGCCTGTTGACGGTACTACTGCCACCGCCAGCGGGGCGGTCTGGGACCACCGGCATCATAATGACCCCCTATGAGCCATATTCACAGAGTCACGGCAAGCCATGAAGAGTGGCATTATGTAGTCTTCTAAATATTGCCTTGCTATGAGTGCCACATGACCCTCACAAAAAGTGGTGCTCTGCCGGGACTCAGGGTCTTGTGAAGAAGCCCCTTAGGGTAGCAAGGACCAATGTAAACATTCCACACATGGTAATGCATTTGAAGGGCTCACTCATGTTGTGTAATGCCCGATCTCTATGGTGGATTGATCAACATTCCTATTCCATATCATCTTCACACAGATATGGCAAAGTGTGTATGGCCGGAGGGATGTCTGCACAGCATAGATATCCAACATGCCTAATCTAACTTGAGATTGTCTTGGCCATGATTGTCTCCAAAATGTATCCCAAACAAGATCACACTTTGGACATCAATAGCTATTTACATCACAATATACCTGTGCAGATGAGATGTAGAGCAAGCATGCACAAACCCATTAAATTGATGCACTGAATGCTGGTGTGAAGTAAGGTGATATTATTATTTGATATGTAGTGTCAGGCACTAGGCTGTGTAGTGGGCCACATAGAGTTATATTAGGAGTATGTAAAGAGTTGTGGCATGATCCACCATGGACTTACAGAAGTTCAAATAGGAGATGTTTCATATATCTCTGTGTGGTGTGAGTGTGCTATCCACCCTCCATTCTTACATCTAATACCTGGCACATCTTAAGCCTCAGTGGCAATGTATCCTTGCCATATCAGGCACCCAATGTTGTGACACAATACATGTACTTTACAGATCCTACTTTGGCGAATTCCAAAGGAATCAAGGCAATTATATGATGCAGAAGGGGCACTAATGATCAATAAAACATGAATTGTGCACCATACTTAAAACAGCATTGTTCCGAAGCATAATCAATACCGATATGGTCATACCTAGATGTGGCAAGATGGTTCATTTGCTCTAGTAAATTAGGAGATGATAGATATTAGGTAGATGTATGCTAACTTTGCCCTTCACAATAATTTTGTGGTAAAGGAAGTGCAACATGTAATGTTTCAAGATAGAATTAACGTATTGTGATTATTGTAGCAGTTACTATTTCCCTTTGTATGACACTTTTTCTTTCTGATTAAACATACAACATGGCCTCGGACCAGAAGAAGCAGCACTTGTCCGGGAGGAGGGGTACTGCCACATCCTGTAGATCAACAAAGCCTATTGGGCTAGGGCCATAAAATATGAACAGGAGAAGGCATCCGGGAAGTGGGGCACCTCACCACAGGGACCAGCAACAGTTGACAGGCCTATCAAAGGAAAAGCAGGAGTGGTAGACTATGGTGGGTCTGCAGGACCACTTCCAAGCACCTCCACTTTAAGGGACACTGGACAACAAGTTCACCATGCACTGTCAACAGGTCCCACTTCCACCTTTGAGCAGGACATGCCAAAAGAACTTTCTGATTTGAAATTCAGAGTGGCAGGGCTGGAGCACAAAATGGACAATGTAATCCTGCTACTGACTGAAATCAAACAGGCTTTGACGAGACCATCACATCTGAAATGAGCCACAGGGAGGCTTTCTTCCCTTCCCCTTGTATATAGTTGTTATTAGTGTAGGATGTTTTTATAGCTTTGTTTATGGAAGTTATTGTAGAATAGGGTAAGTAGAGTAGTTTATAGATTTTAGTAGGGGTGGATACATTTTTAGGGTGTTGGAGCATTTAGGTTTTTTTGTTGGTGGGGTGCTGATGTGTTATATATGTTTTTATTTTAAAAAAATGTACATATATATGTACATTTCAAAAAAATCTTTAAAAAATATATATTTGTTTAGGTCTTAAAGTGTAGATAGTTGATGTATCTGTTGTCTTTGTCTGACAATGTGTTTAAATGGGGGTGGAGGTGGGGATTGAGGTCTATTATGCGGATTCAAAAGTATAGAGTAAGGTAAGGCAGTTGTAGTTAGTATTTAGGATAAGGTAGTGTAGGTTTGATTAGAATAGTTCATTTTGTAGGAAAGGTGGTTTAAGTCATATATATTGTTACGGTTTAATTAAATATCATTGCCTGCAGCATACAAGTCTATATCATGATTTACTGTGTAGGAGTTAGCAAGTCTGCTCAGGTATTTGTAAGTACACGCCTTTGTCTTTGCTAGCAGTGTTTGGCAACATGTATGACTTATGACTTGGTGATTTACCTATGGGCAGGTACCTATCAGGTTGGAAATGGAATCACATGAGCTATCTATAAACAATGTTGAGCAGTGTACGTGGCAATCTGGATGTAAGTTGATTCACAGCCCAAAACAGGTATTAACATACAGTTGCTCTGTGTGGGTGAGTCATACGACATGTATCGGAGGGATGTTGTTTTTAATGCATTGTCCCTAACCTAAGGATTTGTAACTCACACACTGATGCTTGACCTTACACACTCACACTTGCATCATTTGCTTATCACAGCAGCATTGTTTGTAAGTTATTATCCATGGTTAGACCAGTCACCTGTAGTGTGACTTAAATCAACTTTAACATTGACTGCATGATACCTGTTGTACTTCATGCAAGCTTGAGTACTGCTTGCTAGCCAACATGCATATTGTGTTAACCAAATATGTTTCACTCTGTCTATGTATCTACGTCCCTGACTCTAATCCACGCATGTCCCTTTGGAAAGTAGTTAGTGTATTTGCTTCACACAAAGCACCATGTTCAACTTAGTCTTCCCTCAAACACACATACAACACACAGGATGTATGAAGTGCTTTTATTTACATGTGCAAATAATTATGAGCTTCACAGCAACAGTTCATAGGACAACAACCCCAAAAGATGTATAGAGCCAGTGGCTGTCCAGGCATAGTGGGGAACATGTAATGGGACCTGAGGAGAACAGGAGTGCTTCAGTGAGGAAGAGGACCACATTCCCATTACAATAGATTGGCCACATTGACAATCCACAAATGTGTGAGGTCAGCAGGGGGAGAATTACATTGAGGACAGTGCCAGTTGATTTTACACTGACTTGTTCATAAGCGCAGGGCAAAGGGAAAAGTAGGTATGTGGCACAGAGAAATGCTTTTGGGCACTTTTGTGTGTGAAAGAGGTGCAGTCCACATCTTCCTCCTCTGATGTATGTGTTGTCTCCTGTGAGAGGGGTGTTGTAGGTGTCAGAATAGAGGGAAACACACACACACATCAGGGGCGGAAGATGTGGATCCCGTGTCCACAGCAGCTTTCATCTTTGGCAACACATAAGGCAGCATAGCAGCAAAGATTATCTGCTGCTTTTGCAACACAGCTACAACCTGGTAGACAGCCACAGTAGCAATCAAGGCATCCTGCTTTAGCTCCATGGACTCAAAGATGTTTCTGATTGCCCCCAGCTGGTTGGCAACCTCGCTGGTTCCACTTTGGCAGGACATTTGCTCATGCTCTGCCTCATGACACCAGCGATTTCAGCTAGGGACTGCTTAAGTCCACGGAGCAGAGAGTAGGTGCCTCTTATGGTGACAGAGTTGTCCTTATTTGGAGTGAAGCACCTATGGACTGCCTCTAGGGTGCCCACCAAGGTCTCCATCCCCACCTGCAACTGATCTGCCAGATCCCGCTGGACTCCTACTGCAGTCTGTTGGAATCTTATTTGTGGACCCTCGCATTCCAGGGCTCTGGGTGGTGTCAGTTGGGTGGAGGAAGTTCATCTGGAGACCTTGCAATGCTGTCAAGCCTCCTCCTGGCCAGAAATAGTGTCTGTATGGAGCCCAGGATTTGCTGGAGGGTATCTGGGTTTATGGTTTGCAGCTCAGCATGCACATCATCGCTGAAGTCTAGGGCAGGCTACTGGCCAGGAAGTATAGGTTCATCCTCTGCAATGAGATACAGAAAGGGTCATGATTATCTCTGTTAGATTTAGACATGAGTATTTAGGTTATTATATTCAAGGTTTCAGATTTATCACTTTCAGTCCAACATCGATGAGTAGGACACCTGTTACTCATGGGGTTTGAAGGCGAATTGCACTATAGTTCCTTACAGATGGCTGCATCTCTGCATTCTTCTCGCAAGCACTGTGTGCCTACTCTGAGGGGATGGGCGCTTTCCTACTGGGAAGTTTACAATCACTAACATTTCCCCCATTTCATCATGATCAGGGTTGGCTATCTGCAGAGTGTTGCATATCATGTGACTCAGGCCCACACAATTTTATGAGCATATGCCTCCTCTGGTTACCCACCTTTGGTTCCTGGGATACGAGTTAGTGCCACACATTGATGCTACCCAGATTATACATTCACTATCATGTGCCTACAACAAGTAGATTAGGCGTGACTATATCCAAAGGAGCTAAAGGGTGGCATCAACCCACATGGAAGTAATGCTGGAAATAGTGCCTAGTACCTACCTATGTTTCCCACATCAATAGGTCCACCCACTTCAGCTGGGACCTTCCATGACTCCTGTCATTTGTGGTGGCTAAGTATTTCTTCTTATCCCTTGTCAGGACCATGTTTGACAGACTTCAAATTATACACGTGGTACCATGGGACACTGTTGCATCCGACTCCCTCCTGGCACATGTTACATCTTCCCTCAGGTCCATATGACATGTAGGATGTAGTACCCCAATGATCTGTTCTCTGCCATCCCTTCCCAGCTGTGACACAAGTGCGGCACAGTCAGACAAAGCAGTGCATGTGTATTGGTGAGGCTACCTTGCAGTACACATGTCTATTCTCACCTCCCCAGTATGCAATAGTAGATAAGAGTAGTGGTCCGTTCCATGGCACTTGACACCTGTGTGCTCTCACCCTGAATGCCAAGTCAGCTGGGTGCAATATAGTTTCATGTAAGGTACTAAAGATGTGTCTCTTGCCATGCCCCTATGTGTAGATACTTCCCATAGTCCATGGTTTCTCCTCTGACACACCAATTTCATTCCAAGGATTTACCATTTGAATTATTGTCCATGGGCCCAAGAGAGACCGAGTAGCTTCATGGTGCAAGGTGGCCTGCACTGTCACAATCAGGTTGTGAAGTGTAGCAGTGTGCATGCATGATGTATTGTTCCAGTCCATGTTTTTTACTTTGTATTTTGGGAGTTGTAGTTGTGGTGAGTGATATACATTACACTGCAAGTGCCAGTATACAAACAAAGGTAAATGTGGACTGCTGCTGAACTTCGCACATTGAAGGTAGGAAGGTGACAGAACTAGACTCAGCTGTGTAAATTGTAACTGGTCAGTATGAATTACATTTATTTGATATTTAACCATAGATGAACCCGCATACTACCTACCCTTTGGCCTGCAGACAATGCAATGGAATGCTGGGACATAGCTGCCTGAACCTTACAACATTACTTAATTGCCATGTTGCCCCTCATTGCAACTTACAATGTGGGTCTTGTTCATGATAGGTCACACTGTCCTGTCCCAGGCCTCCTATCCCCAACCTCTCTGGGATGAGGGCTGCCATCATTTCCTCTAATTCATTGAGTTTCTCCTTTGTCCTGCACTTGTAATCATGCCAGCAGTTCTTAAAGTCGGTCACTGTTCTTTTGACTTCTGCCACACTGTTGACCTTGTCCACAATGTACTGCCATATTGCCTCTTTCCTACCTAATGGCAATTTTGAGGTGACAAAGAGCTGGTGTTGGTGGTCCGTCACCTCAGTGATCAGGATGTTATTCTCCTCCTCACTAAACTTGCACTTCATCTTCCTCATCCCCTGGGAGTCTGTCTGGACATCCTGGCTGGTACTGGAGATGCTGGGGTTGTCCTGGACTCTGCGGATTCCTCTATTCTTCATGACTGCTTCAGGAGAATGCTCCTTTTTTAAGGACCAATGCAGCATTTTTTCCCTCTTTTTTTGCATTCAGTGAACAAATGTGAAGCAAGGATGGCTTGCATTTTTTACGTGACGCAAATCAGCCTAGTGTCACTTTTGCAGCAATAGCGTCAGTTTTCCTAACAACATAGTGCACTGGTTAGCATCACTTTTTTTGACACAGCCAGGATCCTAACACCATGGTGCCCCATATTTTAAATATAACACAACCATGGCATTAGAATCTGTTGTACCGTGGCGTTAGTTTTTTGGACACATCGCTCTGTTGTGGCACTGATGCGTCATTTCTTGTAAATGAGGCCCTTAATTTGATACCTTACATGACCCATTTTTCTAGTCCCAGTCAAAACTTAGTCGGTTTGGGATGCCACCCAGTAACCCTTTGTTAGCCGATGGGGGTACCAACTTTACCCATAGCAAAACAACAATTTTGAAGTGTTGTTGTTAAGGCATATTGGAAAATATATGTCTTACTGAACCAAATACAGCTTCCTGCCCTATGACTCCATAGGTCTTCCGTACAGAAGATGTATATATAATGTTAAGGGATAGAGTGGCTTTGCCATGGGTTTGAACGGCAAAGTCAAACTGTCAGTGAAAACACTGCCCTTGCAGTTTTCAATGGCAGGGTGGGAGTCATTTTGGACCCCGCCAAACAAATGGTGGCACAACTAGTGCTGCAGTCTTGAGTGGATACGCTGTCTCACATGCCCTGCCCTTATAAGTAAGGTAGCTCATGCCAATTGGGTGTACCTAATTGGGCATGTACTTTGTATGGAGCTAAAACACTGGCATGCTTACTGTGGTAGGCACTATCAGTGACAGGGACTTCCTTCCCTGTCACCGATAGGGGTCTTCCCTGCCCCCTCCTCATCCCCAGATTTCCCCCCACCCCCTCCCTGTATAGACCCTCCCCCAACATACACGCACCTTCATGCACCATCACCCACACTCATACACACACTCATACCCACGTGCACCCACTTGTCCATTCACACACACATCCAAACACACATACATACATACAAGCACACACGCATTCACACAACACACAATACACGCACTCACACATACACACATGCACACACATACCACATGCAACATACACCCGCATTCACACACACACAAACATACACACACACACACACAATACACCCTCCCCTGTCGGAACCCCCAACTTACCTGATTTCAGGGGGTCCTCTGGCAGGAGATGGGATGGGGCGCTGCTGCCAGCAGCAACGTCCGCCAGCAGAACACCGCCAGGCAGTCTCATGGGTCATGATAACGGTCTGCGGTGGTCTACTGGCGTGGTGCTGCTGCTGGCAGCAGCGCCACCTTACCGCCATTCGCCGACAGGACCGCAGCTGGAATTCCACCATCCTTCTGGCGGAATTCCGGCTACGGTCATAATATAGCGGGTGTCTGGTAGCCAGGGCAACGGTCCTTTGGTGGTCGCCGCCGCAGCGGTAGGTGGTTTTTACCACCTCTGTAATAATGAGGGCGATAGTAATTTGCATGTTCTCTGAGACGCGCAATTTGAATTATCTTCGTACCTTTTCATATTTTTGCAACTATTGCTTTGCTGGTGACAATCAAGAGGGAATCTTGACAAGGAGTACGGGGTGCAGATGTTCCTTCTGTTATCAGCAATCGCCTGATCTTTAAATGAGTGATCTGCTTCTCCCGTGCTAGCAAACTATTCTCAATTTACTACTAACAATCGATGTGTTACAATCTGTTTACCTGACCACTTATTTGGTCACATATCTGTAACTTGCATGTTCCCTAGTGTACTGTTTATAACCACTTTTTCCGTAGGTGTGAAATTACAATATATGATCTTTTGCCCTTCACCCAGTTTTATGTCCAATGTTCTTGTCAATTGTGTATGGGTGTGAGAAAGAAAGAGCATGGAATTCATAATATTTCTCTTTTGCATTAGTTTTCAATTCATACCTACAATGATGAAAAATATGATCGGAAATGCTTCTCAGCAGTGACCTTTACTTCTCGAGTGTTATGAGAAACAGCAGATATGGCCGAGCGATAGCATCACAATCCTTCCCCAGTCAGGTTTCCTTCTTATCGATCTGAAACCATAAGAACACGCTTTAAAAATGCATTGCTTTATTTCAGTATCGTTTTCTTGGTTATTATCCTTTCCAAACTGCACAGTGTTTCTAGATTGCCGAATGAAACACAATGATGTACTGTGCTCGAACTCATTTTAAAGCAATCATCTTTATAACGCCAATTACAGGTTTTCATATATTTATACTTAACTCTACTTCGACCTCCAAACAGGGCTATGATATATTTTCAGAAGTTTTATTGTAGAGAGAAGAGCAAAACTAGTAAACATTATATGTTACATATTGTTGATAATATTTTCTGAATATTTCGCCACTAAAGGCAGAACCCTGATGATAAGGAGGAAATTATAAGATTAAAGCGTTCATTCGTCCCATCAGCTGTAAAATTCAGAACAGATGGGGATCCGTGCATTTGCCTTTCATTGAAAACGTGCTGTAGAAAGGGTGATAAAATATAATCCCGCAGCAGCTGCTCTATAAATACAGCAGTTTTGCCGAAGCCCCATCAAGCACCGAGTCACGAGTCGGCTTCTGTAAACTAGACTGCCGCACGGCACACTGTCAGATTCTCTCTCGTCAAAATGCAGTGTTAACCAGAACTTAGTAAAAGAAACACGACATAATAAAGAAGGGAATTCATATTTCCACACATTTCTGTAGCTGTATGTTGACAAGTGGAACCGTAAATCGAATCAGGTATTGTAGCCTGCATTTTGGCCTGGTATGATGCGTGAACCTGTGGGGCAACATGAGGAGATTAATATAACTCATCTGAATCCAGCAGTTGCCTTTGTTAAATGGCTACAAAAACAAAAGGCACCATAGCAGAGGGTGACAACCCAGATTAATCCTTTTGCAGCTCAGCATTTCCCCTTTGCATGCTAAACCCTTTTTTGTTAATTGATGTACTTTCTGATTACCACTTCATAACTTTTTCAACATAAGGTATCCGCACTTAATTTATGTACTATCTTTCCAACATCCTGGGGATTCCTTAGGTACCCAGGGTGTCTCTACCTCTTGAGATACCAACAAAATATCTGAAATGTGGCTACATTTTTTTGTTTAAAAGCAAAAAAGGGCAGAACGAGAAGCATTTTTTTTGTCTAAAAATTGAATCAATGACAGGTTTGCAGTACTTGGATCACCATTTTCCCAGCATTCAGGAATAAGCACAGTCATATAAAAAACATTTTTTTTACCAGTCTTTGCATTGCTCTAAGCGGGATTCCATTTCTCCTAATGTTTGTGGTTTCAACCTACTTGAAGTTTTGTAGTGCAAACAGGTGCGGATACCATGAGCGATTCCGCTATACATTTTTTAAAAAGTGGGTGAAGTTCTAGATTCAGTAAGGGGCCATGTGTAGATTTCCCAAGGTTTTCTCAAACAACTGTTGAAATAAAAATAAATATTGAAAAATAGCAGGGATTGGTAGGGAAAAACAGTAGTTTGTGGCAAGATTTTCAAAAGTATCTTCTTGTCACACTGGCCCTTTTACATAAGCGATATACCGTTGTGTCCAACACACCCTTCTGGTCGTGGCAATATGTAGGGTTTGTGGGTTGCACAAAACAAGCGATACTCAGAGTCAATAATTGTGCTGCACCTCACAAAGATTTTTCATTGTGTACCAACTTTACAGCAATTCATATGGTAAAATATAAACAATGAACAAGCATTTGCAATACAATGGGTCTTGCGTTTGCTCGAGTTAAAGATACTAGCATTGAGAACTCCTAACCGGACACCTAACTGGACTTTTCTTGCCACATAAACTGAAAATGAAAAGTAAAACAGAGTCACATAAGTGAGCCGATGGCCGCCATGAGCGAAAAGCAGACACACAAAAGGAAACTGAAGTTTGCTCGCAGTAAAACATATCAGCTAAAGTGCAATTATCCATGTAACCGGCAAAAGTGCAAGGCCCGTATTGATACTTTTTTTGCGCCGCATTTGCGTCGTTTTTTGACACAAAAACGGCGCAAACTTGCCAAACGCCATTGTATTTTGTAGGTTTGCGCTGTTTTGCGTCAAAAAGCGGCGCAAATGCGGCGCAAAAAAAAGTATAAATACGGGCCCAAATATCCATGTAACAGGGTCGATGTCATGCCAAGCTCTCGACTACTGCCCAGCGAGATTGCGCTGCCTACGAAATAAAAAGAAAAAGTAATCCAGAAACCATACTGAAAACATGGAGCCTTGTATGTTTTCAATAGTTGGCCGGTGCACTCGAGGCTGGCTAACACCGGAAAAGGCATGACCTATGCATGCCTTTCACTAATTAAATGAAGTGAATTTTGAAAGGCAAGCCCACAAACCAACCCAACTGATGGGTGTGACATGGGCATGGTTAAAAGCCCACAGAGAGATTACACCAGGGACAGAGCGCTTTGCACGCTCAACCCTAGAAATGGGTACGCAGGAAATATATGTAATCCTAAAATATACACAATATAAGAGTTAAGGAACAGTGGTGATTTTAACACCTCTGAATTTGGGCTTAGCCATACTACTGTGATTCACAGGACATTTTGCAAAATGTCTTATTTCTTGCACACTGCCTCACATCAGGAAGCCACAAATGCAGAAAACTCTCATTAGTATTGTTAGGCCTGGCATCCTTGTTGTGGTTAACCCTGACTTTTTGCTTTCAGCCCTCTTGTTTTTGCTAACTTTGTTTTTACTGGCCTTAGGATTCTGAGAACTTTAACACTGCTATCCAGTGCTAAAGTGCTTGCACCCTCTCCTTAAAACATTGTAACATTGGCATATATCCAATTTTTTAACAAGTTCTAATTAAAGTTCACTATCTGTGCCCAGGGCCTGTAAATTAAATACTACTAGTGGGCCTGCTGCACTGATTGGCACACCCACTTAAGTAGCCCTTTAAACATGCAGAGCCTGTGTGTGCAGCTTTAAACTGTCATGTAGACCTGGCAATGTAAACCTTTTGCCAGCCCCAAACCTTCCTTTTTAATAACATATAAGACGCGGCTAAGGTAGGACGTAGCCCGCCCCAAGAGCAGGGTGCAGTGTGTTTGAAAAGTTGGACATGTACTTTTTAGTTTTACATTTCCTGGCAGCGAAAACCTCTTAAATTCATTTTTCACTACTGCAAGGCCTATCTCTCCCCGAGGATAACATTGGAATCAACTTATTATACCTTATAAGCATAATGTACAAATGGGAAGAGATAACCCCCCCATGTTTGGCATCTCTGGAATCCCAATGTAAAATCCTAACTTATGGTAAATTTGAAATTTAAATTGCGCTTCTGAAAATGACACTTTTAGAAAGTTTGCATTTTCTTGTCATAGAAATAAGGTGCCTGGTCACATGCCTGGGGAAGGTGACAGCTGGGCTTTGTGTATCCCCCTGACAGCAACACACAAAGGGAGCTCAGGTGCGACTTGATGGGCCATCCTGGTCAGATGGGAGGGAGGAGCTGAACACAGCCTGACTTACATCTGAATAGCCTGCATCCAGTCCACACACAAATGGCTACATAACCTTATGTAGTGTGTTAGAAATGGGGTCCTTGGTTGGCAGTCAGGTTACCCCTGTCCAAGCAAGGACCCTCACTGTAGTCAGGGTAAAAGAGAATCACCCTCAGCTAACCCCTGCTTACCCCCTTGGTATCTTGGCACGAGCAGTAGGCTTAACTTCAGAGTGCTAGGTGTAAAGAATTTGTACCAACACACACAATAATGTAATGAAAGCACTACAAAATGACACAACACAGGTTTAGAAAAATAGAGAATATTTATCTAAACAAAACAAGACCAAAAAGACAAAACAATCCACAGTACACAAGCTAAGTTATCAATTAAAAAAGCAAAAAGAGTCTTCATGTAGTTTAAAAACACACACTAACACTGTTAGTGTGAAAATGTACCTTGGGTGCATCAAAAATAACCCCGCATGGGCGAGTGTGCATCAAAAAGGGGCTTGTGATGCATCGATTTCACTGACGAGCGAGACCATGCTTCGTTTCTCCTTTCATTGGGTCAGGGCAAATCATTTCTTCTCTCCGCAGGAGAATGATGCGTCAATCTAGTTAGCACTCTCGGGTCCGGACAGGCCTTGCGTTGTTTTTCCATTCCCAGCGGTGTTTGCGTCAGAAATCCAGCTGCACGATGATCTGAAAACCACGCAGCACAGGTTGCCATCTCACCAGCCTCCATCAGCAATGCTGTGCATCGTTTCTCCAGCACTGTGCGTCGATTCATCGGTCTCATTATAGGCGAGCGTCGATTTTCAGCCGCGATGCCAGCGGTGCGTCGATTTTCCAGCAGCAGATCAGAGTCGCGTCGATCTTATCCCCGCACGGCGTTCTGTGAGTGGATTTCTTCCTCTTGGGCTACCAGCTTCTTCTTTCAGGGTCCCAGGAACTGGATGGGCACCACAGGGCAGAGTAGGAGTCTTTCCAGTGACTCCAGGTGCTGGCAGAGAGAAGTCTTTCCTGTCCATGGGACTTCAAACAATAGGAGGCAAGCTCTAAATCATTCCCTTGGAGATCTTCACAAGATGGAAGGCACACAAAGTCCAGTCTTTGCCCTCTTACTCTGGCAGAAGCAGCAACTGAAGGATAGCTCCACAAAGCACAGTCACAGACAGGGCAGCTCTTCTTCCTCAGCTCTTTAGCTCTTCTCCAGGCAGAAGATCCTCTTGGTTTCCAGAAGTGTTCTAAGTCTGTGGTTTTGGGTGCCCTTCTTATACCCAATTTCTTCTTTGAAGTAGGCCTACTTCAAAGTAAACTCTCTCTTGAATGTGAAATCCTGCCTTGCCCAGGCCAGGCCCCAGACACTCACCAGGGCGTTGGAGACTGCATTGTGTGAGGGCAGGCACAGCCCTTTCAGGTGTGAATGACCACTCCTCCTCTCCCTCCTAGCACATATGCCTCGTCAGGATATGCAGGCTACACCCTAGCTCCCTTTGTGTCACTGTCTAGTGTGAAGTGCAACCAACCCAACTGTCAAACTGACCCAGCCAGGGAATCCACAAACAGGCAGAGTCACAGAAATGGTATAAGCAAGAAAATGCTCACTTTCTAAAAGTGGCATTTTCAAACACACAATCTTAAAATTAACTTTACTAAAAGATGTATTTTTAAATTGTGAGTTCAGAGACCCCAACCCCCACATATCCATCCGCTCCCAAAGGGAATCTACACTTTAATCATATTTAAAGGTAGCCCCCATGTTAACCTATGAGAGGGTCAGGCCTTGCAACAGTGAAAAACGAATTTAGCAATATTTCACTGTCAGGACATATAAAACACATTACTATATGTCCTACCTTAACCATACACTGCACCCTGCCCTTGGGGCTACCTAAGGCCTATCTTAGGGGTGTCTGACATATACGAAAAGGGAAGGTTTTAGGCCTGGCAAGTGGGTACAGTTGCCAAGTCAAATTTACAGTTAAAACTGCACACACAGACACTGCAGTGGCAGGTCTGAGACATGAATACAGAGCTACTTATGTGGGTGGCACAACCATTGCTCCAGGCCCAATAGTAGCATTTGATCTACAGGCCCTCGGTACCTCTAGTGCACTGTACTAGGGACTTACTAATAAATCACTTATGCCAATCATGGATAAGCCAATTACATACACATTTTGTAAAGGAGCACTTGCACTTTTAGCAGTGGTAAAGTGCCCAGAGTAACAAAAACAGCAAAATCAGAGTCCAGCACACATTAACAACCTGGCAATCAGATGCAAAAAGTTAAGAGAGACCACACCAAGGATGAAAAGTCTAACATAGTGAGTCTGGAGCCATTGGAGGAAGAGCAGGACATCTGTGCACTTCAAAGGCATGCCTTGGAAGTCTCTCCGACATCAAAGGCACCACTCTGTATAAGAAGTGAAGCTCAGCCACCACCACTTAAGTACAATTCTAGACCTGTGGATACTCTGCCAGGAAGAAGGACTGCTGTGTTGCTGAAGAATTGCCACTCTGCTAGACTGCACTCTGCTGGAATTCTACTTTACTGTGCTGACTTTCTGCCTGCTGCTCCCTTGCTTGAATGTGAGAATGACTGGACCTGCACCTCTCACACCCAGAACCCACACTGACTCCAAGAGCTAGAGGACTGGCTTCCTGATCTAAATTCTCAGGGACATAAAAGACTTCCAACCACCTTTCTTCTGCACTTGGACTCTGCCAGCAGTGAGTCTACATTGCCAAGTGGTGCCACCCACGTCCTGGGACCTTGGAAGTGGGCTTAAGGGGCTTCCCAATGGAATCAAGGCATCTTCTTTACTGAGCGACACTTCCCCAAGTAAAACTAATACAGCTCCTTGGCTGAGCGGTGTATTCTCAAGCAGAACAGATGCATCGCTGCTGCTGTGTGGATTAGACCCAGTGGAGAAGACTTGCCACACCTCTGCATCCTGCATATCTGGTTTAAGCCACTGCCAAAGCTCCGCATCGTAGCTTCACTGCTCATCAGA
The DNA here is from genome assembly GCF_031143425.1 of Pleurodeles waltl. Classification (NCBI taxonomy): domain Eukaryota; kingdom Metazoa; phylum Chordata; class Amphibia; order Caudata; family Salamandridae; genus Pleurodeles; species Pleurodeles waltl. Next base: position 839,543,487 of record NC_090437.1, read on the forward strand.
GCCAACACTTTGCCTTCCCTGCTCAAGGCATCTCCGATCATGACCTTCACATTGCAGTCCCAATCTATAGAATGCTCAATGTCAATGCAACAGGACCTCACACCACAGCCTGTCTGCATCTCGGAACCAATGCATTGCATCGGCTGCACAACACATCTTTACCTCGGATCCACACATTGCTCTGCAACCAGGATTTAAGGTATGTTGGTTCAGTGGGGCCTAAATGTAGCCGGCAATTGTTCAGTCATGATCAGCATGGACTTTTGACTTTATACCGAACCAGTTCGACCAGATTTCCCCGCTTGAAACGTTTTGCTTCTAGGTGCTATTCTACAGTTTATCCTCTAAAAGATCATAACGCAAAGCCTACAGACTGGACTTTTCTTGTTTTAGTCTTGTTTTATTAATCAAATTAAGTTATTTTTTTCTAACCTGGTGTGGAATCCTGTTTGTGTGGTGCATTCACTGTTTTACTCTTTGGAGTGTTGCACAAATACTTTACACATTGCCTTCAAGTTAAGCCTGACTGCTCTGTGCCAAGCTACCAGAGGGTAAGCACAGGTTAATTTAGGGTTTGCTTGTGCCTTATCCTGACAAGAATTGTGCTTGCTGCTTAACCAGCACTCACACCCCAGTCAAACAAAGGAATTCCTCCCATTGATTGTCAGTGATGGGATAGAACTTGTGTTTGTGCAGTGCCATCCAGTGATTTGGTGTACACTACCATCCCACATTCAAGGCCAATTTCAATTTTAAATTCTTCCTAATTGGCCTTTTTGCTTTTTCCAAATTCATTCTTCCTGTACCTGACTATTTGTGTCTCCGGCCTCACCTGCAAAGATGAAGTTTGAGCTTGATAACTTGGAGAGCCTTGCTGTATCTCAGCTCAATGAGTTTTGCCCAGACAGAGGGCTGCCCACCAAAAGTAGCACCAAGAATGGGAGCTACAAAAGGCCTTGAGAGCCTGGACAGAGTCCAATCAAGTGTCACATATGACCAGGAGGATGAGTAGAGTGAGGAAGGATTAGAGCAGGACCTGCAGGAGGGTCTTGGAAATTGACCTGTTGAGGAGGGGGGCAACATGCTCCCAGGATTGGAGGTCAGTTCACATGCAGGAAGCAATGTGTGTCCTCCTCATACCTGTTCCCGGAGAAGCTGGCAGAGAGGAAGGCAGAGAGGGAGTACAGTCCAGAGATGGCTAAGCTCAAAATGGAGAAAAAGAGGCTGGCCATGGAAGTGAAGCGAAGGAAACTGGTTGTGGAGGACAGAACTGTTTTGCAGCATTTAACTCATGAGAGGAGCCTTAAGGGAATGGAAAATAAGGAAAGACAGGCCTTATCCAGTAATGATGGAGGCAGCATTCCTCAGTACCCTCTGTAGACAAGAGGGTCCATATTCCTGAAGGTCTGATGCCTGACTTTGTTGTGGGAGATTACATTGACAGGTGGTTTGAGGCCTATAAGGTTGCCCTAGAGATGCACAAGATTCCTATGCAGGATTGAGGGCTAGTCTATGGTAACATCTCCCTACCGAGGGGAGGGACACCATACTGACCCTGGAGAAGGAGGATAAAATGAGGTATCCCCTTATGAAAGAATCCCTTCCCGGATAGTATGGTTTGACCCCAGAAAAGTATAGGCAAAAGTTTGTAGACAGTTAGAAACTGGTTAAATAGACCTGAGTGGATTGTGTTAATACCTTTTGCAAGACACTGGTTGGTTGGGTGAAGGGCATTGAAGAAAAAGATTATCAGGGGCTGAGTAATTTGATTGCAGAAAAGCAAATGTTCAGTCTTTGTTTTGCAAACCTGTGCCAACACTTGATTGACAGTGCTCTCTCAGATCACAGGGACCTTGCTAAGGAGGCGACTCGCTGGAATAGCACCAGGGTCCATAAGAAGGCATCTGGGAGGGATCAACACCCATGGATGGCAAGGTCCACATCAGAAGAAGAGGGAAGATTAACATAAAAACAAGGAGTGCTTCAAAGGGCCCCAAAAAAATTATTTGGGTCAGGACTTCCATCCCCCAACTGAGAAGAAGAAAAGATGGTTCCTTGACCGTAAGTCTTCAGGGAAGGCACCCCCTATGTTTTATGAGTGTCAAGAGGAGAGGCACTTTAAAGGGAATGGTGAGTGCCCCATGCAGGTACAGCCCCCGAACAGTAGGCAGTCACTGGATTTGGCTAGTATAGCTCTTGGGGAGGAGATTGTCCCAAATTGAGTAGAGGATACCCTAGTCTACCTGGGTGAGAAGGAGATGGTGCCGAGAACTCACATGCACAGGAAAACAGGCAGTGACTCACCATCAAGGGGCAGAGGGTGGAGGCTCTGAGAAACACTGAAGCCAGCATGACAATCATTAGATGTTATCTAGTGACTTCAGAGAAGATAGAACCTAATGTGCCCACCCAGGTTGTTGCAGCTGACAACCATAACAGTCACTATCCAGTGACACAGGTTGCCTTTAAATGGTAGGGGGTCTCTGGTTCCTTGAGGATGGCTGTGAGTCTGTCCATGCCTGTGGATTGTCTTCTTGGTTATGACCTGGAGAACTCTGTTGTGGGTTAATTTGTTTGCTTGGCACACATTTTATCTTTGGGTCTGTAGCCTGCGCCCTTTTACCTTGCTCATTTCATTTATTCCTTTTTATTATTTTAGCATGGCTTCATTTTAGAGGGGTTGTTTTATTATTTTTATCAGCTGCCTGTCCACGCAAGCATTGTTATTAATTCCTTGGCACAACATTTCATCTTGTGCCTCTGCTCAATCACTACATGATAGTTTACCAAGTATTACCTGTCCAAGAGTACAAAGTCAACCTTACACAGAAAGACACATTCTCATATCAAGTCAGTTTTCAGAACACAACTCATGTTATTATAAAAACATCACACTGGCAAAATAAAGTTAGAGAGGACATTCCAGCCAGTCATCTTATGCTGTACCATGTTATTGCAGCTCTGCTGAACTTGGCCTCTTCGCTCCAGTCACTTGGGAGGACTGTCAGCAGACCACTGGAAAACCCCTGCTTATTATTCAGGTATTGAGCCCTTGCCACAAATCACCTTTCCTTTCTAGGTTTAGGTGACGTGGTGCTAGCTCTCTAAAAGGGTTAGGAGGACAGCTCCCAGGTGATGAGGGATGGACTCAGCCCCCCACATGCAGTGGTGCTGGCACCAAAAACCAGCATTCTTACCTCCATGGTAAGAGTCCTAAGACAACTTCACCTGAAAGAAGGTGGAGCTCAGGTCCCACTTGGAGATCTTAGGGTTACCTGAATGGGTATGCCTGCCCACACGGTCCATGGCAGCCCGAGAGGTCAATCTGGAGGACTTAGAGCCTGAACAAATGGCCCAGGTGCCTACCAAGAAGAGAAAGTGCTATGAGAAACACGCTCCTGAAAACTCCCACAGTTTCAGATAAGACTGAATCTGAAGGGAACTCCCTGGAGCCTGCAGGGGAGGATGTTGCTGACCTGGGTAATGTACCTGAACTGACTTACTGGCAGAAGGAAGGGAGTCCCACCAGGGAGGAATTCTGCAAGGCACAGAGGGAATGCCCTACTCTTCTGGACCTATGGTAGCAGGCTGAGGACAAGGCACCTCTGGTGGTCACCTGATTTACTGGGAGAATTATTTCCTATATAGTGAGCCTAAGGTTACAGAATCTGGTGCAACTTGTGTGTTGGTGGTTCCCACTGCAATAGGGCCTTCCTACTGGAGATGGCTCATGATGTACCCCTGGTAGGTCATTTGTGCCGGAAGAAGACCTGTGGCAGGCTTGTCACCCACCTTTACTAGCCCTCAATGAGGAAGTCCTCAGATGTGTTCTACAGGTTCTGTTCTACCTGCCAAGCAAGTGGCAAATCAGCAGAAAATTGCAAGACTCTACTGCAATCTTTCCTTGTCTTGGTGCCCACTTTGAAAAGGTGAGCATTGACATCATTGGGCTGTGGATGGTGACTGCACCTGCAGTGGCCATGTCACTAATGGGGATCTTTATCCATGTGGGATTGCCCAAAAGAGTGGTATCAGACAGAGGTACCAACATCTTGTCAAGGTACATGAAGGTCATGTGGAAGGAGTGTGTGGGGTAACCTACAAGTTCTCCACTCCTTACTGCCCTCAAATAAATAGACTTGTTTAAAGGTTCAACAGGACCCTTAAGGGCATGAAAATAGGTCTGTCAGAACCCAGTTGGGGGAAGTGGGACGTCCTTCTGCAATGACTTTTATTTGCCTACAGGGAGATACTGCAAAAAAGGGAGTTGGCTTGAACCCCTTTGAACATCTGTGTGGGATCCTGTGAGCCTGAGAGAGGACCTCTCAGTCTGGTGAAAGATGGTTGGGAGAAAATTCCCAGGAATGCCCCCAGGATGTGGAAAGCTATATATTAGCACTCTGCAAACAGACAAGGTGCTTCCAGAAGCTAGCGCAGGAAAATCTGAAATCCAGCCAGGAGGATATGAAATGGTGGCATGACTGAAATGCTACTCTGATTCAGTTTCAGTCTGGTTATGGAACCCAGGAAGCCCAGGGCCCTGCAGGACTGTTGGTTTGGGCCTTATGAGATAAAAGAGTGCAAGAGTGTTGTCAGTCACCTGGTGGACCGCAAGGCCCTGGGGAACCCTTTGAGGGTCGTGAATTTTAATTGCCTCAAGCCCCACTTTAAGAGGCCTGAGTTGACCATGCTCATAGTCATAGATGATGGGGTGGAAAAGGAGAATGAGCCTCTCGCTGACTTCCTTTCTTCCAACAAGTAGAATTGGTCAGTAGAGGTTGTCAGCCTCTCCCCTACACTAACCCTAAGCCAACAGAGAGACTGCTACTAGTGTTGGAGCAGTTTAACTCTTTAATCTCTCCTACCCCAGAACTCACTATATGGTGCACCCATGATATTGATACTGGGGACAGTCTGCCTGTGAAAAGCAACATTTCCAGTTTGTCTGATAAGGTGAGAGCCAGCATTAAAGGGGAAGTCTCTGAGATGGTGGAGTTATGGGCCATCACACAGCCCCTGGTCCAGCCCAGGTGTGACTCCAGGATTTAGGTTCTGTGTGGACTACAGTGGGCTCTGTGCAGTCACCAAGACTAATACACACCCCATCCCCAAAGCACATGAGCTCACAAATCAGTTAGGAGTTGCCACATTCCTCAGCAAACTTGATTTAGTGTCTGGGTACTGGCAGATTCCCTTGACTGAAGGTACCAAAGAGAGGGCTGCATTCTCTACCACAGAAGGGCACTTCGAGCTCTGGGTAATGCCCTTCGGGTTGAAGTACGCCCCTGCCACCTATCAGAGGTTGGCACACCAAGTCCCGGGTGGTTGGAAAACTTCAGTGCTGCTTATTTTGGATGACATTGAGGTCTTTACTACTCGCTGGGAGGACCACCTCAAGGAAGTGCTTCAGGATCTCCAGAGGGCAGGCCTGACTATCAAGGCCAGATAGGGCAGGGGTCAGTTGTCTTCTTGGGTCACCATGTAGGTTGAAGCAAGGTGCAGCCCCATCCGTGCCAAGGTTGAAACCATTCTGGCTTGGGAACCCCTCAAGACCCACACAGAAGTGAGAGCCTTCTTAAACCTCATTGGGTACTACAGATTTGTCAAGGAGTACAGCATCATTGTTGCCCCCTTGACAGAGTTAACTTCTAAGAAGCAGTCACATCAGGTGACCTAGACAGAGATATGCCAGAAAGCTCTTGACACTCTGAGGGAGGCCATGTGCACAGCACCTGTGCTTGAGAACCCTGACTTCTCTCAAGAATTAATTGCGCAGACAGATGCCTCAGAGCATGGCATAGGGGTCATACTCTCACAGTTAAATAAAGAGGGCCTGGATCAACCCGCAGCATTGGAGTCACCTTATTATACCTCATAAGTGTAATTCCCAAATGGGAAGAGATAACCCTCCCCAAATGTGGTGTCTCTGGAATCCCAATTTAAAATAGTAACAAATGGTAAAGTCAAATTTTAAAATGCACTTCTGAAAATACCACATTTGGTTGCTGCTTAAGCACCAAACATAGCAGACGTAGTCAACCAACAATTACATTCCTCACTGGTACTAACAAATATTCTACTATTCTGTGTTTCTCCTGACTCAAAGGGTATCCCACATGTGTAGCTGGGACTGAAGTCTGCAACTCAAAAGTGCCCCAAAATGTGACTCGGACATATCATATTTCACACAGCAAAATCAACATTTTTAGGTTAGCTATGTAGTTTGGGCCTCATTTCTGCCTTTACCCAGGGAAACCTACAATAATGAGACATTTAGGAAAACTAGATGCCGGGGGTGTCCTTCTTGGTGTGACTTGTGTGGTTCTCACAAGGTTGTCTTACCCAGAAGCCCTTGCAAACCTTGAACCTTGGTTAAAGACAGGTATTTTCCTCATATTTCTGCGAGTGAAAGATCCTGAATCAGTGAGGAGCAACAAGTATGCTATATCTCACCAATCCCACACATCTCCCAATAAAAATGATACCTCACTTGTGTGGATGGGACTAGCACCCGTCACTGGAAAGGGCCCAAAACACAGCATGGTCAGAAAAAAAATCACCCTATAGCAAGACTTTTGAAGCAATGTTGGTAGCTGTAGAATTTCGGTTCTTGCTCATCCAGTACTCAGGGAAACCTACAAAACCCAGATGTTCCAGAAAATTGCCAGGACGGCATGACTTGTCTCAATCTCATGAGGTACTTATACACAGAAATTCCCTGCAAACCTCAAACCTTCCCAAAAAATAGACATATTCCTCACATTTCTGTGACAGCAAGTTCTGGAATCTTTAGAGAGGCACCCAGTGTACCACAATATCTGCCAACAAAAGTGGAATCTCACTTGTGTGGGTTGGTCTGGCACCCGTAACAGGGAACAGCCCAAAATGCAACATGACTACATCAACTTTTTTCACTCAGAAATGAACATTTTTAACATTTTGGGAAAAACTGGATTTTGGCCCGTAGTTCAGCCAACATCCAAGGTAGCCTATCATAAATGCAAGTATACAACTGGGAAAGTCTAGGATGGCCTCACTTGAGTGGCTCTCCTAAAGCCTGTGACAGGAAAGGGCCCAAAAAGCAGCATGGATAGAAAAAATGGTTTCACTCAAAACCAAATTTGCAATTTAAACAGCCTTAGCTCAATGGGATCCCATTGAAACCTACCAAACCTGCATATTTCTGAAACTCCTGGGGCCAGTCTATTGTTGTCTGACTTCCATGGCTCTTTTAAGGTTTTCTTACCAAGATGCCCTTGCAAACACTAAACTTACACTCACCTTAGGGGTCTAGTTTACAGAAATGTCTGGGTTGGTAGGTTTCCCTGGGTGCCACAGAGCTCGGGCTTAATACCACAGATGCCCACATTGCCAAATCAGGTAATTTTGTTATCAGAAATGTTTTGTCTCCACACTGTGTTTTGGGTGCTGTCCTGTCGCAGGCGTGAGGCCCACTTACATTATTGAGGTACTATTTTTATGAGGGTGCTGGGTGATAGGAAAGGTCTGACTCCCCAGAGATTCAGAAACTTTGCCTCAGACAAATGTGAGGAAAAGATGTGTTTTCGGCAAAGTTTGAGGTTTGCAAGGGATTCTGGGTAAGAAAACATCATAAGATCCAAACACGTCATGCCATCCTGAACTCCCCTTGGTGTCTAGTTTTCAGAAATGTCTGGGTTTGGTAGGTGTTCTCTGGGTGACCGCTGAGCACAGGCCCAAACACCACAGCTATCCCCATTGCAGATTTCTTTGTGCTGCTATTTGAGGCCTTTTGTGTCATGGACGCTAGGACTAGCAACACAAGTGGAACACATTTTTATCAGGAGAAGTGTGGGAATGCTGTGTGCAAGAAAATTTCAGGATGCCTGCGGATTCCAGAGCTTTCCCTCAGTTAAATTTAAGAAAAATGCATGATTTCAGGTAAAATTTGAGATTTGCAAAGCATTGTGGGTAAGAAATTGTTGTGAGATCCACAAGAGGCACACCACCCTGAATGCAAGAATGAATAAAAGTGTACAGCTACTCCACAGAGTGTCCTAGCGCTAAACTGGGACAAGGGCATGCCCACTGAGCCAACCCACTATTGTGATGAGGGGATTTCTAAATATGGATTCCTGAGAAATGGACTAAAATGTCAGCATGAGCTGATTCCATTCTTTGCTTGTGTGAGAAATTGGGTTGCTAGTTGGGGGTAAAACCATACTCAATCAGAAAACATAGCCCTAGTCAGGGCAGAGTTACATGCATATCATAAATTAAGCTGTGTTCAAACAACCAATAGCTCGTCACAGAGTAGTCAGGCTTAACTTAGAGGAAAGGTGTAAAGTATTTGTGCACCATTTCACAATGGGATCCCCCACCAGATGCAGAAAAATAGATTAATTTTTAATAAATAAAGCAATACAATAATGACAAAATATTAATCAGTGGACAGAGGGATATGCAGTTTTAAAGATTTCAGTGAAATAGCATTAAAAAGCACAAAGTCCTTGCGCTGAGACAAACCTCACAGCAGAGACGATGCATCAGTTCTGCTAAGGATTGCTCAGCACAGCAGAGAAGATGCGTCAGTTCTGCTGGATGGACAGATGGGCTGGCAGAGCACCTTCAGAGCCACTTCTAAAGGTCCAGGACTCGGGTGGCACCACTTGGCAGGGTACGACTCACAGATGGCAGAGTCCATGTGCTGGGTTCAAGATTGCCCGAGACTCCTGTCTTTGGATATTTAGTCAGGAGGCCAGTCAACTAGCCCTTGAAGTCACTCTGAAGTCCTGGATTCCAAAGATGAAGGTCCAGTCCTCCTCTCCCAGGCAAAAGGGTTGTAGGCAGCAAGTCAGCACAGAAGGGCTGAAGTCCTTCAGGTCAGCATTCCAGACGAATAGCAGTCCTTTGAGCAATACAGCAGTCCTTTTTCTTGCAGTATATCCACAGGTCCAGAAGTGTACTGAGGAATTGGTGTCTTAGGTCTAATATTTATATCTGGGTCTTCCTTTGAAGTGGGAGCAGCTTCTAGAGGTTTCCCTTTGAAGTCCACAGTCTTCCTGACTTTTTTGTCCTGCCTCCAGACTAACTACAGCGTTTATGCAGCCCTTTGTGTGAAGGTAGAATACAGCCTTTCAAAGGAAAGTAGGGCTGTGCCCAGCTCCACCCTCCCATCCTGTCATTGATGGCCCATCCAGGCAAACCTATGCTCTCTATTGTGCGTGGCTGTCTAGGAGGAATACACAAAGGATAATTGTCAGCTGTATCCAGTGATGTGCCTCAGAGACAGGCTACAGGTACTAAATGGCTAAGGCAGGAAAATGCCAACTTTATTAAAGTGGTATTTTGAAAACTGTAATGGCTTCATCACAATAGATGATTTTTCATTACAGTTCCAAAGACACCCGACATGACAGTGCTTACCTGTTCCCATTTGGAAGTTACATTTTACTAAATGTAATAAAGTAACTCCAAAGTTATCCTATGGTAGAAGCAGCCCTTACACTAGTGAAAGAGACATTTTAAGAGTGTTTCACTACCAGGACATGTAGAACTTAAAAGTGCATGTCCAACTTTTTAAGTGTATTGTACCCTGCCCTCTGGGCTGTCCATTGACCTACCCTAGGGGTGGCTCATATGTCTTAAAAAGGAGATCTTGGGCTTAGAAAAGGGCTTATTGTGGCAGTTCGAATTGGCAGTTTAAAACTGCACACACAGGCTGCAATGGCAGACCTGCTGCAGGTTTAAAGTGCTACTTGAGTGGGTGGTAAAATCAGTGCTGCAGGTCCACTAGTAGCATCCAATCTAACAGCCCTGGACATATGTAGTATCATGTTACTAGGGAATTACAAGTAAATTAAATACGCTAATTGGGGATAAGCAAATGTTACCACATTTTAAAGAGTGAGCACATGCACTTTAGCATTGGTTAGCAGTGGTAAAGTGCACAGAATCTCAAGAGGGTGAAGGAAAAATGTTTAGGGAGAAGACCATCCTAAGGCTGACAGGTCTAACAGCAAGAAAGAAATGAAAAAGAATATTGGAATCTCTGTACCATGACAAGCTATGCCTGCACAGATCAAAGAGTTCCATGGGGCTCATAATATATCAAAAGATTTAAAGTTATACCCAGCTATCAAGTTATTTATCATAGATATGACCTGTGCTGCACATGCAGTCCAGCTACCCATGGATCCTCAACTTGTCAGGCCTTCAATAATCCAAAGAGGAGCAGCTGTGCGTATCCATGGATTGGCTTTCAGTCATGCATGTGGCTGTTTCCTAATCTGCAACAAAGTCCTAACTACAGAGTTGTCTACTGCTGCAAGAAAAAGCTCTAGTTTTATAGAGAGACCCTAAGTCAACGTAACAGGCTAAAGTATGTTTTTCCTTCGTTATCCATAGTTGGAGGTTCACATGTATTTGGTAACCAAGGGGCTAGTTGACACAGGCATTGCATCATAGAGTAAGAGATAGCTAAAGCCCATAGGCCCTGATTTATACTTTGTGGTGCAAAACTGCACTAACGCAGTTTTGCACCAAAAGGTTTAGCACCGGCTTGCACCATTTCTGAGTACCAGCCGGGCACCATATTCATGTAATGGTGCAAGCCGGTGCAAGGGGTGGGCTAGCGCAAAAAAATGACGTTAGCCGGGTGGGGCTTGCGGTATAGAAGAAGGGGGGTTTGCACCAAAAAATTATGTTAGGTAGGTTAGAGTGAAAAAAAAATACTCTAACCAGCCTGCCGTCATTTTCTGATGCAAAACCATCCATACCACATGACTCCTGTCTTAGAAAAGACAGGAGTCATGCCCACCACCCCAACGGCCAGCACAGGGGACCAGGGTGCCCTGGGCATGGCCATTGCACCCAGTGGCATGTAGGGGGGGCCATTTCAGGGCCCCCAATGGCACTTAAAAAAAAACGTACCTATACTTACCTGGGGTGGGGTCCCACATCCTCCGCTGTCCCTCTGGTGTGGGCGGGGGTGTCCCTGGGGCCTGGGGAGGGCACTTATGGGCTTATTCCATGGTGTTCCACCATGGAAATAGGCCCACAGGTACCCTAACGCCTGCCCTGATCCAGGCATTAAATAATAATGCAAAGCAAGCTTTGCACGACTATTTGACCCCCTTCCCCCTCCGTGCATGATTTTAGCAGAGGGATAAATATGGCGCTAAGGCCATAGAGTCATTTTTTGCATGGGTACGCCTACTTTGCATCTCATTGATGCAAAGTAGGTTTCCACGTCCACAATGACTTTGACTCCATAACTTTGGCGCTAGACGGGTCTAGCGCCAAACTATAAATGTGGAGTTAGTTTTGCACCGAATTGGCGTAAAAAAAAAATATATAAAATTCGGCACAAAACAAGTATAAATATGCCCCAGAGTGCTTCAGTGTGAGCAGTTATTCTGGTTAACTTGAATTCGAGATTTGTTTTTTCTCCCTATTAAATCCTTGATTTCTGAGTCAATTCGTTGCTGTAAGCTTTGCTGAATGGTGATAGGTGATACACACATTACATAACTATAAATAGAGGGGCTGTTACTATTTTCAGCACTGGTACACCCCAATAAAGATAGCTGGAGATGAGACCCTATAGCAATATCTAACCATGTCTTGGCCAATAAGGGCATTAAGTTGTCTTCAATCATGTGAGTCAGACCTCTCTTTTAGGAGTATGCCCAGGTATTTCATTCCCTATGGGACCCACTTCATGTTATCATCTTCTTTGCTGGTACTTGTCATGACTATGGACGTCGGAATCACCTCACATTTACCCCAGATAATTATATACCTGAAAAATCAGAAAATGTATCTAATTGAGATTATGAGTGGGCAAACTTACAGAGTTTAACTCTTTGGAATTTCAAAGTTCCTTGGAGTTCTGTGAACGAGCTCCTGTGCTAAAAATCAGCACGAACAGCACCATGCGGGCTGGTAGAGGGCACAACTGCGTGACTTGATTTCGCTGCCTTTAAAGTAGGTTTTCTACTTGATTGGCAGCTCTCTCCGTGAATGGTTGTGACTGCTCACTGTGAGAAAATCTCACCGGGGACCCTTCTAGTTCCTGAAAATCATGCTACAAGATGCCAATTCTCATACCAGAAAAGACTCTGCCCCATAGTGGTTGCAGAATTCAGCCAGACCTCAGCATTACAAGCATAATACAGAGTAGCCAAAATTCATTCCTCTAACTATGCTGGCAAAGTGGAATTTATCTTTCACTCCTAATTGAGATTTTATTGAAGGAAGAGATGTTTGTGGTCTTTCCATCATCATCATCAATATGTTGTCTGCATGTAATAGGGAATTTATCAGCCTGTTGCTTGATGGAACTCCCTGTGGTTGAAATAATGTCAATGGCTAATGGTTCTAAGGCCAGGAGGAAGAGCAACAGTGATGGGGGTTTCCCTGGAAGGTGCCTCGTTTTATCCGAATCATGTGGGATACGGGCACACCAAAGTTAATTTGTGTTGTTGGTCTGCTGTTTAACTTTGACAAAAAAGCCTTATCTAGACTGAACCTGCTCATCACCCTAAACAGATATGGCCATTCTCCACATCTGAAGATAAAGCATTGGCATCTTCTATGCTCCTGGTTTTCATAGAAGATGGGCTATGGTTTTCACGTGGCTTTTCTGGACTCATCAGGTACAAAGCCCACTTGGGAAGCATGAATCAACAAGAGAATCACTTTCTGGATTCCATTGACTAGAACTTTTGCCAGTGTCTTAATGTGGAAATTTGAAATCGAAGAAAGGCCTAAAGATCCTACATTCCAGTAAGTCCTTCCCTTTTTTAGAAATAGCTATTTTATTAACCTTCTTAGAAATAGGCCCTAGAAATCGTGATGTTGTGCTTCCTTGAAGGGCTGATTGAGCATTTACGTCACTTGTGGTTTACATGATTTGTAAAATTCTCCAAGGAAGTCATCCTTACCTGTTGACACACAAGTTAGTAGTCCTGCTATGGCTTCACTATTCTCTTTTGGGGAGATCTCTCCAGTCAGTAAATTACTCCCCTCATCTGACAAAGTTATGTATAGAGTCAAAGAATATTCTTTCAGTTTGGGAGTATTCAGCATGACTTGAGTAACACAGTACTCATTGGAAGAGGAAACACCCCTGCTATATCTTCAAGGTGCATTGGAGGTGGTGGGTTGTGTAGTTGGGATGGACAACTGCATCTCTCTCTGTAGGAGTTGGGGTGCTAACATCCATCCTGTCTTCTCACTCCGCTAACAATGGCAACATATAAGCTTCACAAGAGTTTTCTCCGCCACTGAGGTCTAAAGTTTATCATAAGCAATTCTACAAATGGTGTCTAGTTTGTAGTGGGGATTGCATGTTACAGTCAATTAACAGAGATTGTGATAATTGCTCCAGGCACTGCCTATCAGTTACATGTACCTCTTTGGCTATTGCCAAGTCCCTTATAAGAAGGCCTCTGAATGTTGCCTGAACCATCACCCAGACCAACTGTTGGGAATAAACCACTTGCCTATTTTCGGATCTGAATAAATATAAACAAGCATTTAGTACAGTTCCTCTTCTGACATTCCCTATTTCTAGGCCTGTGTTCTCCAGAGACATGTGGGAAGGGGTCTATGCCAGATGGACAGGACCAGCTCTATACATCTTTAAAGTTTATCCCCCACGCAGATGCCATATGCAAAGTGTTATCCTGGGTTGAGTGACAAAGTTCCTGGTCATTGCCCTCACAGACTAGGACTACCTTCACATCCTCCAAAGGAGCAAGTAGTTTGGGTTGCAGAGGAAAGGGGACTAGACTACATCTGAGAAGCAGGACACACTGGCCTAGATTTAGAGATGTAAGAGGAAGACAAACACAGGGACACTGAACACCAGTAGTAAAGGGATTGAGAGCAAAATACATGGAAATCTAGGCAGTCAAAGAGAACAAGATGCAGCAGAGCTCTCAGCGCTGGTCAGAATGCATCTTTCAGTGTGCCCTCAGCTCTGCCACAAACTATTTAAAAACCCAAGATAACATGTGCTCAACAGCAATCATCTGCCTCTTGGCCTCCTGGAAAGGAGTAATGGTAACATACTCAGATGCTGAGTGGAAGAATATATAAGGGTTCCGGTATGTCCAGGGTGAATATCACCCTTGGCTACTGACTGAAATAGTAGGCACTTGCAGTAGTGGAAGAGTTAACAGTGGGTATAGCTGGAGGACACATTGTTTACGTGGTGGGTTTAGGCTCCAATGAGGGAGGGACCAGATCCTGGGACACCACAGATGTAAGTTCATGTTGGCCAAGCAGAGCCCTATCACTTTCCTTCTCCTAGTATGGTACATCCAGATTGATCAACCTCATTTGTGCTCCAAAAGCCTCCACCTGAAGTTTTATCAGTTGTGAACCGGTGACCCTTGGGGGAGAGTGCATCCATCCAACTTGTGTATTTTCCTTACTCCTCTCTTGTGGAAAAAGAATACAATTTATGAAATGTAAATGCAACAATGAGTGGGGATGTCATATAATCCACTACCGTTTGCCATGCAAGGTTTGTTACTCTGGGTAAAATAAAAGGTGCAAATTAAGCACATATAATTTCCCTATTAAGCATCATTATTATGTCTACTATAGAAACAGATCTATCATTTTTTAACATATGGAATATTTAGACATAATAAGACAACATCACACTGAGATTCCACATGAAGGCAAGAAACATACAAATGGTTTGGAGGGCTAGAGCATATTCTTTATTAGTAAAACATGCATGGATATAATGGTAATTATACATTGTAAGTACATTACATAACAATGTCCCTTTTATGTGTGACAAGAGGCATGTGCTGTACATTGCTTATTATGATTGTCTTTCATAAAACATGTTAATAGATTATGGCCCTCATTATGACATTGTTGGTAAGTCCCGCTTACCTCGATGCCGACTGCTGCCAACATACTGCTGCCACAGCGGTTTACCTCTACCCATATTATGACCCACACATAGAAATCTGTCACAATACAGACACACACACAAGTCCACCGGCCCAAAGGTCAGTGATAAACTGGAGGTATCCAAACCCACACCGTTGCGCCAACAGAACTATGCCCACATCATTATGACCCATGAATCACTGCAGCAGACATTCAACTGCGGTAAACCATTGGCGGTACATACCACTGCACTCAAAATACACACACACATACAAAACAACACCACATTGGACAATTCAAACTGCACATACCTGACACACATACACACACCACATCCACACACCCACACCACTATAAAACACACACACATTGCCCACAGCCCTTTATGACTCAGAAACAAATTGACAACTGAGAGAGAGACACACCAAGAGCACCCACAGAACCAGAGCCACAGAACACCATCACCCATACACCATCCACGTACCTCACAGCACACACCCCAACACATCACCCCACACACCCTCACACACACACTACACCCATCGCACCACAAAGACACCCCAGGTTCTCTGAGGAGGAGCTAAGGGTCATGGTGGAGGAAATCTCCTGGGTAGAGCCACAGCTATTCGGATCACAGGTGCAGAAGACATACATTGCTAGGAAGATGGAGCTATGGCAGAGAATCGTGGACAGGGTCAACGCTGTGGGACAGCACCCCAGAACAAGGGGCAACATCAGGAAGAGGTGGAACGACCTATGGGGGAGGGTGTATTCCGTGGTTGCAAGACACCAGATAACTGTACAGAATATTGGCAGTGGACCCCCACCTCCTCCCCCACAACTCACAACATTGGAGGAGCAAGTCTTGGCAATACTGCATCCTGAGGGCCTGGCAGGAGTAGCAGGAGGACTGGGCTCTGGTAAGTCAAATCTCTATTACTATCACCCCCCTACCCTCACTCCCATCACTTCACCCCCTCACACATACCCCACCATCACAACCCACACATCCCAATGAAAAGCCCTGCATGCACCACAAATGCATGGACCCCCATCACAGACCTGCATGGACACCCATCACTAAAGCACGCACATTAGAGAGAATCACCTGGCCCACAAAATCACTACTCACACAAGGCAAATCTGACAGGGCACTCACAACCATACAGGGCAACACACCCATGCACAAGATGTCACATGCAGAAACAATAACACTGCATTTACATCCCCACAGGTCCCCCACCCAACGCCACCGGAGAGGAGGTGCCAGCAACATCCAGTCCCCCCACAGAAGAGACCCAGTCATGATGACAGCAACACTGGTCGCCTGGATCTGGATGACCAACCTGGCCCATGAGGGATCTCCGGACAGTCGGTTACCCAGGCACAGTCCCATACCACCACAGAGCCTCCCTCCTCATGAAACACCACCACAGCACCCACCCAGCAGTCCCATACCTCTGTCCTCAAGACACGTCAATCAGCAGTGTGTACACCACTACAGGGACCCCAGGCAACCCCACAAACTCAGGACTATCCGGGACCTGGGGTCAGTGGAAGTCGGCACACGGTTCAGGGGACAGAGGCACAGGCCAACAGGGAAGCTGGGAAGACTGCTGTGCGACAGGGGTAGGATAGGCCCAGAGAACCGACTCTCCACGAGGCACTCACCAACATCCTGGGAGCATACCACCATCCCCAGGAGATCATGGGCCAGATACTGTACAAGTTGCAGGAGACCAAATGATTGCAGGAGGGACAATACCTGGGGATCAGGGAGGACATGAAGGACATCCACACCACCCTGGGCACCACTGCAGGGGTGCTGTCAGACATGGCCAACACCATGAGGGAGGCAGTGGCACACCACCGGGCCCCTGACACTAGCCACACCGATGAACAGCCATCCACCTCCACCTGCAGAAGGAGAACCACCCCGCAAACGGCCCTTGCGATCCAGGCAGAAACCAGAAAAACATTGCCAAGACCCCCTCCAGGAAATAAGACTCTCCTGATTGTCACCCTTGTGTCCCACTCTGTCACCCTGTCCACCTTGACCTGCCATTGCTCCCCTTCCTATGCCCCATTGGACAATGCACCTGTGGTACAAATAGACTGGACTCTATCCTGGACTTTTCTCCATCATCCCCCAGCCCATTGCATATCCCCTTTTACCTCTTAGCAGTTAAATAAACACCCTTTGAAAAAATACAAGTATGGGGAATGTCAAATGATTTAACTATGCATTAGTTTAACAAGGCTTAAACACTGCAATACAACTGTACAGTAATGTACACATAGGAATGACCTGTAGTTGGCTGCAGTCAACACACCAGGTGCCAGAGTGGGGCACAGATATCTGAAAATAGAGATGCCAAAGAGTACAGTAAGTGGCCATAGAATTGGGAGAATCTGCCTGCCATGTACAATGTCAAATACAAAACTGTCAATGCAAAGTGAAGTTACAGTGTCTTACCTCTGTGTCAATGGAAGTACTGTTGTATTATTGCTGTTCTGTTTTCCTCATCCTCATCCTCTGCCTCCTCATCTTCACTGTCCACAGGGACCACTACTGCTACACGCCCATCTCCAGCCCCATCCTCCTGCAGAAAAGGCACCTAGCGCCTGAAGGCAAAGTTATGCAACATGCAGCATGCACGATTATCTGGCACACCTTCTTGGGTGATTGGCACAGGGATCCACCTGTTAGATGGAGTCACCGAAACCTGGCTTTCAGGAGGCCGAATGTCCACTCTATCATTTTCCTTGTTCGCCATGTGCCTCAATGTAACGTTCCTCTGACTTGTCCTGGGATTCCTCACAGGGGTCAGTAGCCATGAGAGGTTGGGGTAACCAGAGTCACCTGCAAATATTGAGGGACAACTTTTAGCCACACACTAACCCTTAGGGCCCACACCATACCCATACACCAACATCCACTCAGTGGGAACCAGGGCTCATCTATTAGCCACACCCGTTGCCTCTGCAGTTGAGCCATCACATGTGGGATGCTGCTATTCCTCAGGATATAGGCATCATACACAGAACCAGGATACTTTGCATTGACATGGGAGATGTACTGGTCTGCCAGGCACACTCATGGAGTGAAATCTCTTTCAGTTTCTGAATATCTGTTCATTTCTCCAGGGGCGGGGGACAAATACAATATGTTTACCATCAATAGCCCCAATTATGTTGGGGATATGTCCCATTGCATAGAAGTCAGCTTTTACTGTGCCAAATCCTCCACCTGGGGGGAAAACGATGTAGCTGCGCATATGTTTTATCAGGGCAGACAACACTCTGGTCAGCACTATTGAGAACATTGGCTGTGACATTCCTGCTGCTAAGCCCACTGTCACTTGGAAGGAGCCAGTTGCCAAGAAATGGAACACAGATAAGACTTTCATAAGAGGGGGATACTGATGGGGTGACGGATAGCAGATATCAGGTCAGGCTCCAACTGGGCACACAGCTCTGTGATTGTGGCCCTGTCAAGTCTATAGGTGAGGATAATGTGCCTGTCCTCCATTGTTGCCAAGCCCACCAGTGGTCTGTACATGGGGGATGTCCCCATCTCCTATTCATCCGCAGCGGTTGTAATCTAGGGGGCAAAACAGGGAGCAGCGGGTCAGTATTTCACATTTCCAAACACTACACTGCATTGTATGTTGTGACTGTAACAGTATGTTGTTGGATAGGGCCAAATGGTGCCTATGTGTACTGTGATGTAGTTAGGAGCCATGGCCTGCCCCCCCCCCCCT
This sequence comes from Pleurodeles waltl, assembly GCF_031143425.1. Lineage (NCBI taxonomy): Eukaryota > Metazoa > Chordata > Amphibia > Caudata > Salamandridae > Pleurodeles > Pleurodeles waltl. Next base: position 839,562,149 of record NC_090437.1, read on the forward strand.
GAAATGGCGTCTGCCTGTCCTGTTTGGAGGGAGAGGTGGAAATGAGCTAATTCCACTGACGTTGTGTGCTGTTGCGGGAGGCGGTCGATTACCGCCGCGCAACCCCTCATTGGTTGTCATTGAGCCCTATGGGTTACAGTGGCCAATGGTGATGTACGCCGGCGGTGACGGTATGCACTACTGCGGACGTGACCGCCACTTTCTATCTGTTCACTTACTTGCTACCTGACCTTCAACAGGAGAGGACCTACACTGCAAGTGCTGCTGTGACCTGTGTCTGGAATCGACCATGGCTCGTGTCACTGGGGAAAGAGCCCCTGCCTTCACAGCTGTGGAGTTGGAGGGGTCCTACCCCAGTACCAAATGCTGTATGGGCCTCCAGACCAACAGGTGAGTACACTGTGATGACGATGCAAGGGGCATGAATTCATGGAGTGCTGTGTGTGAGGGCCTCGTGTGGGGGGGGTTGGTGGAAGGGTTCTGGGCAGCGTGCTGCATGTATGGTTGGGAATGTCTGTGCGTAAGGGGATGTGAGGGCTATGGTGGGCCATGAGTGTAACAGGCCGGATGTATGACTAATACCTTTTTCTATGTATCTTTTTCTGCAGGACAGTGCCCATCAGAAAAAGGGTATTTAGCGTGCCGTCGCCAAGGACGTGCGGAACCTGGAGGTCAATGGCAGGCAGAGGACCCACTGTTGAAAACGGTAGGAGGACCTGAGACGCTGGGCAAGGAAGACAGCGGAGGCCCAGCAGGGGATGGTCTCCCAACGAGGAAGGGGTGCCCATCGAACCCTGACCCACCTGATGGCCTGCATACTAGTGGTGGCCTACCTGGAGCTAGATGGGCTCTTGAGGGCATCACAGCAGCCACAAGGGGTGAGTATAGTTTCAAAAATACTACTTGCGCCTGGTGGGGTGGTCTCGGGGTGGGGATGTGGACCTGTGGGTGCCCCTAGGCCAGGCCGGACATTGCAGGGTAGGTTCCATGTTGGGCAGGGGCTGATGTGAACACCACCTCCTAACAAGCTAGTAGGCATCCACTACTGGCCAGGGGCTGTGACTGTCAGGTATGCTGCTCTTGGTATTAGGTATTCCTGTCCATGGGCTGGTTACTAGCATTGTGACTGGTAGTGCATTGCCTAGTGCGTAGGGCTGTTCCCTGTGTGTGTGTGTGTAACGTGTACGCCAACAGTGGTGTTGTTGCTGCCATTGACCAAGTGTATCCTTTGTCTTTCCCCCCCTTATTGTCACCCTGTCCTTATGTGCATTAGCATCATCTGGTGGAGGAGCAGAGGCACTGGCGATGGAGGGAGCTGCGTCCCACATGGCCCTAGAGGCTGAATCCACCGATGGTGAGTGGACCAGTGGGACGGAGGGCGAGGGGAGCACCACGGCGGAGACAGGAGGGGACAGTTCTGACAGTGATACCTCCTCCGATGGAAGCTCCCTGCTGGTGGCAGACACCTCTGTGCCCACCCCAACTACAGGTACAGCCACCACCCCCGCACCAACACCGCCCTCCCAGCAGCCCCTCAGCGTGTTTCCCGTGCCCGCTCACCCAGGAGGGTGGGCATCTCCTTCGCCCCAGGCATCTCAGTCCCTGCCCTAGTTAGCCCTGCTGCCCTGAGTGAGGAGGCTATTGATCTTCTGCGATCCATCTCTGTTGGGCAGTCAACCACAGTGAATGGGGCTGGCAGGCAATTTGCAACCAACAAATGCATTCCTAGAGGGCATTCACTCTGGCATGGCGGCCCAACAGAGATCAATCCAGGCTCTGGCCTCCTCCCTGATGGCAGCCATTGTCCCTGTCTCCCCTCCAACTTCCTCTACCTAGTCCCATTCCCCTCAACCTATCCCAAGCACACATTCAGACCAGCATGCACCCAAGACAACACACAGGAGTGGCTCAGGCAAACACAAGCACCACACATCATCCCACAGGCACTCAGACAAACACCATCTAGATGCAGACATAACAACATCTAGTGACTCCTCTGTGTCCCCCTCCTCTTCCTCGTCCACCACCCTCCCAGTAGCATCTCCACTCACACCTTCATGCAGTACATCCTCCTCCACTACCCCCATCACCATCACACCTATCACTACATACCCCTCACTGGCAGCCGCCAACCCCACATCCATGGACACATCTCGTGTCCTCTTCCACTGTGTCTGTGCCCCCCTCCTAAAGTACACAAAACGCAAGCACTCAGACACCCAACAGCCATCCACCTCACAACAAAATCCAGCCCATGCACCTGCACACAAACACAGCAGACAGCAGACAGACACCTCCAACAACCAATCCCTCTTCCTCCACTCCCAAACCTTCACCCTCTTCTCGCCCCAGTGTCCCTAAGAAGCTTTTCATCTCCTCCGTTGACCTCTTCCCTCCCCATCCCCACTGTCCTTTACGTCAGGCTAGGGTGGTCAGAGCCCAGGCTAGCACCTCAGCCACCCAGTCCATGGCCACAGTAGTGTCGGCAGCTACTGCAGGTGGGAGAGGCTCCAGGGAGCCAACCATCAGCACTGACAGTGTGCCTGCACCAGCTGCCAAGGGGAAGGACAAGGAGGCACCACCAGCTGCCAAGGGGAAGGGCAAAGAGGCACCACCATCTGCCACGGGGAAGGGCTAAGGAGGCACCACCAACTGCCAAGGTGAAGGGCAAGGAGGCACCACCAGCTACAAAGGGGGAAGGGCAAAGGGCCTGCACCTGCAGGCAGGAAGGACAGGAGGCCTGGTGCTGGGACTGATTCTGAGCCCCCACCACCTACCATGGCGGTTCAGCCATCCGAGGCTGCAGGGGAAGGGCTGGAGCCTCCCCCAACCACTGGCACCAGCACCGCCACCAGCACCAGCCCCAGTGGGCAGCCGTCTGAGGCTGCAGGGTAAGGGCTGGAGCGTTCCGCCACTACTGGCAGCACCGCCACCAGCACCACTGTCAGCAGCAGCAGCCCCAGTGGGCAGCCGTCCGAGGCTGCAGGGGAAGGGCTGAGCCCCCACACCACTGCCAGCCCCGACACCAGCACCATCACTGCTACCGATGAGCAGCCGTCACCGCCGGCGGTCAGCGTGTAGTCCTGCCTCCATGGGCTGTAGTGCGTCCTGGAGCCTGCAAATCCTGTAGGTGTGACACCCAGGTGAGAGACTGTGACCTTGCACTCCCCAAGGCACAAGGCCCCCTCCAGAACCAGTGGAAGAAGCCATCCACTCACCCCCTCCTTGCCAGGATGAAGCACACTGGGCACAAGGCTTCCTCCAGAACCAGTGGAAGAAGCCATCCACTCACTCCCTCCTTGCCAGGATGAAGCACACTGGGCACAAGGCCCCCTCCAGAACCAGTGGAAGAAGCCATCCACTCACCCTATCCTTGCCAGGATGAAGCACACTGGGCACAAGGCCCCCTCCAGAACCAGTGGAGAAGCCACCCACTAGAGAGACTGTGGCTTTGCACTTCCCAGGACCAAGCAGTAGGCAAATCACCCACTTGAGAGACTGTGGCTTTGCACTCCCCAGGACAAAGCAGTGGGCAAACCACCCACTTGAGAGACTGTGGCCTTGCAGTCACCAGGACAAGTCAGTGGGCAGCCCACCCATTTTAGAGACTGTGGCCTTACACTCCCCAGGACCAAGCAGTGGGCAAGCCACCCACTTGAGACACTGTGGCTTTGCATTCCCCAGGACAAAGCAGTGGGCAAACCACCCACTTGAGAGACTGTGGCCTTGCAGTCCCCAGGACAAGTCAGTGGGCAACCCACCTACTTGAGAGACTGTGGCCTTGCACTCCCCAGGACCAAGCAGTGGGCAAACCACCCACTTGAGAGACTGTGGCTTTTTACTCCCCAGGACAAAGCAGTGGGCAAACCACCCACTTGAGAGACTGTGGCCTTGCACTCCCCAGGACAAGTCAGTGGGCAACCCACCCACTTGAGGGACTGTGGCTTTGCACTCCCGAGGACATCGCACAGGGCATGTGGCCCCCTCCAGGACCAGTGGTGTTGTACCATCTCCTGGCTGAGGTGCCCCCGTTCCCTGTCCCCCTGAGGTGCCTGTGTATTTTTGACCTGATGCCCCTGCAGTGTTCTCTCCGTGTTGTTGCAGGAGTCAAGTGGGGCCTTGGCCTATGTGATGTGGCCCTGTGGCCCACAGACATTGAGGACTGGGCAGCGTCCCTCCATTTGTATATATGTATATACTGTTTTGATTCTGAATCATGATTTTCGTGTATTGTATCTTATTACACTCACTTTAATCAATTCCTTTTGTCCTTGCATTATTCCTGAGGGGTATGGGGTGTATATGTAATGTTACTGCATCTGTTTGTGTGTTTATTGGTGGGGGTGGTGTTGGGGGTGTTGCGTGTTGTGTGTGTGTGTCACTCTCTTTTTCCTCCACACTCCCTTGTGTGCTAGGCAGCAGTACTCATCGTGGTCGTCTTCGCTGGCATTGCTGTTCATAGTGAATGATGAGGTATACAATCATGGGGAAGATGTGCAACTCGGGCTCCATGGCGTCGTGGTTCTTCCTTGAGTCTCCAGAGGTGAGTCCTTTGCCTTCTGTGCACTGTTTCTGCTGTGCTTTTGATGTTGTTGGTACCGCCCCAGAAAAGGTGGCGGATAGGGCTGTTGTAATACTGTGGGCGGTACATTGTCTTCTGCCTGGCTGTTGGCGGTTACTGCCTCGGTGCTTGTTGCTACCGCCGTGGTGGTCGGTGTGTTAAAGTGGCTGTCTGTCTGAGAGGTTTCCGCCGTGGTCATAATTCAATTTTTTTTACCGCTGGCCTGTTGGCGGTATTTCCACCGCTTTATCACCGACCACCAGGGTTGTAATGAGGGCCAATATGTGTTATAAGCATTTAAAATTACTAGTTTATCCATTGTAACATAGAAAGGCCAGATTACAATGATGAGGTAAACATTCTTAAAAAATATTATTTTTATATTCCTGTGTACTAACAAAATATACGGTAAGTTGAAAATATGTCATTCTAACAATTTTGTTACATTATTGCTAAATATTTGCATAAATACTTGTAGTTACACACTTTAATATGCAAAATGTGATACAGACAACAAAGACAAATACAAGCAGAATAAATGTGAGACATGACACTATAAACATAAAAAATATATATATATACATATATATATATATGTATGTATATATAAGCATTTTTATCATGCAAGACTTATTACTTTGCAACGTCTCCTAGGCTTCTACTGAGCTTGGAGATTTGTCTATGCTGTTCTCATAACATTTTGGTCAGTTGCAAAAGCCTGGGGTACTATGTAAGGGTTTGGGAGGACACTTCTAACTCTTCCTGTGCATTCATTTGTGCCCAGCAGGAACAGTCATCCCAGAGCTTGTGGTAATCCTTGGATCCTCAGGCGTGTATATCCACTTCATTGCAGAGTGGTGATTTCCCACTAGATCCACGTTTTTATGGAGAAGACTCCTGGATGCTGACATTCCTGATAATTTCTAATTCCCCCTGGGAAAAAAAGGTGGCCCTCTTTTCCTGGTCCTTAATTGTTTGTAGGAGAACTGTAGCAAAGGGTCCAGTAGGATTGAGGAGTAATGAATAGTGGTCATTGGATATGTCAAGAATGGAGTACTTCCTGTCCCTGTGTGTCATGTTATGTTTGTCATGGTAGGTGGAGAATTTTGCCCCAAATATGGAGTACTCTAGCAGATTTAATATGTATGCACAGAAAATCAACAGGAACGTCTTGGGGTGTGAAAGTCCCCAAGTGATACATGAAATAAAATGCTAATATAAAGTATTATTATGATGTATATATACATGCATGTGAATATACAGATTTAGATGCAATCATCTATGTTTTATATGATATTGTATGTACACTACCTGTGGGTTGCTGTTATGTGACTTTTCAAGTGTGTGTGATTGATGGATGGAGCTATAAAATTTACTCTATGGATATGTAAGTGCAAGATGTGTTAGAGGATGCATGTTACATTGAGCCTTGCAAGTTTGGATGTGAGATCATGGTGTTGTGGCAGGGGTGGCTCAGGATTGTATAAGTGGATACTGATGCCTTGTTCTGTGCCCCACCCTGGGAACCTGCACAGGGCTGTAGTTCAGGGGTAAGGTCTATCTGTAAGCCTGTCACATTGTGATGTTGTACAACATACCATAGGCTATAAGAATGTTCCACACTACCTGTAGGGAGTACTGTATCATACCCCTTATTATCAAGATATCTGAAGAATGTCTTGAGGATACTAAACTCCACCCAGTAGACATGTTGCCAACCTACATAGATAAATATACATGAAATGTATAAGTGGTTCTTTAAGTCAGGCAAAAATCAATTCAATGACAGCTTAAATACAGTTTTGCACTGTGTTATGTCTGTATTGAGTCTGTGTGGCTGGGTGTCAGAAGAAGGGGTGGAAATAGGGAGAATATGCATACCCGACATTAACAAAGACATGTGATATTTGTTAGAATGTGGTTACCATGAGAATGCTGCACCCAATTCATACATGCATCGATTCAGTGGTAATGTTATTGATATATAGTGTGATGAGTTGAAGCTTATGCATGTCTGTTTGTGATGACATTACCTAGATTAACATTTAATCCCAGTAGAGCTAGTTACACCTATCTAGTTGTCATGTGTCATTCGAATCCCCAGAAATCGACTGATGTGCAATAGTAGAGTGTCACAAAATGTAGCAGTCTCATATGAAACCAGGAAAAACAGCATACATACCAGTGAAGCAGATCCTGGCATTGCAGACAGCTTGAAGATTGATGGATTGCCTACAATGTCTGTTTCTGAGATGCTGCTCCCTATCGCAGGTTGGCAGTTGATTATACCTAATTCCAGAGGAAAGTGGGCAATGAATAACATTCACATGCCACCCACTGCCTTTTCACAAGTGTTTGTGGCATAGCAATAAACTGGTGCACTCAGCTGGTGATGTGTCTAAATACCTGTCACAAATACAGTGTGTGACTGGCCTCTGAGGTACCCGCTATATTCCATGGACACTCTGAAAAGATCCAGTGGCTGACAAATGGAGTAGAGCCATTAGGATGATGTGCAGGGATGGCCTGGATTGATATGTAGGTGAACAGAGTTCCTGCTCCCTGTCTGCAACTATGCCAAGGCTCACATCTGCAATGAAGGATCCCTGGGTATCTCAAAGATGTTGATTCTCTCCTTGTAAACCCACTCTTTCCTCCTCAAGTAATCATTCCTCAAAATGCAAGGGGAGGTGACAAAAACATTTACTGACATGGTGAAAAAATGTTTGTAGTTTGCCTTCTGTGGGCAGCCTGTGTGGGATTGAATGACGTGTGTGGTGGAGTCCTGCGTAATCACTATTCTCTTGTAGAAGCTGGTGTGTTGAATGCCTGTGTCAACTTTTTAAAGAAATAAGAAGCAACTAATTCTAAATTAGCATTTTTTACCCATAATAATATTTTCCCATATATTACTATTTTCCATACATGTTGTTACTGTTATGCCATGTCTTCAGTTTTGCACTGCCAGTAGTTGGCTGCATGTGGTGTCTGATGTTAGCCAAGGTTAGCCAAGGTTTTGCTGGATAGAGTGAACCTGTTTGGTCAGTAGTAATACTGTAGTAAAAGTTTATTGAATAGTAATTGTCTTACCCTATTATAGTGTTCTTTGAATGTGCATGTCCTTCCCTGTGTACCTCCTTAATCCATCCAACCATTTTGTTGTAGATATGCCCCATTCTTCAACCACTTCCCATAGACTCTTCCACATAAACACCAAAAATGGAAACCTCCATGCGCTGAGTTGTCTGCACTCATGACAAAGAACTTCACACATAAGGCATGTATAGGCAATGCTTTCCAGCATAAACTAGTGAATAGCATTTGTAAGTATCCAAAGTAGCACTACTAGAGGACACTTTTAGGTACTTTAAAAATGCTTTGGTGAATATGCCACTATGTGCTGATGAAGCTGCTGTTGATGTTCCAGCCTCTGTTTAAGATATTTACATCTTTTCTTTGGGCCTCTTGACAGGTATACTTTATTCAGAAGATGATTACTACATTTTCGACATTTGGATATAGTTTTACACCAGTTTACAACAGGTGTCATTGCTAACTGCAAAATGGGAGCATGCACAATTATATAAGCTATGTCACAGTGAGTTAACAGTGACCACTGACATCTTCAGTTATCTTAAGATCCTGAGCACATATTCTACCCATTTTATGTTTGGTGCGTTGAGTGTTATTAGCGTTTCTTAATAGAAACATCTATTATTTACAGGGCTTATAAACAGTGGAAGTTTTTTTTTAACCATGATATAAAGCATAACATTGTGATGATGATGATTATGATTATTATTATTATTATTGTCAATAATTATAATAATTATAATAATAACAATAATAATAATAATAATAATATATCCATCATCGCCATAATAGTGTTTTTTTTTTTTTTAAATTAACACAGAAAGTAAACAATGAGAAACAACAGTTTGAAGCCATTTTTATTTATTGGGGATTTCTGTAGTATTGTCTGTGGCCTCTTGTTTACTCCAGAGGACATTTGACCTGATGTGCTAGTCATATTTGCAAACTAGTAGTGTGCAATTTCAAGAATGTGCAATTTGTACACCAACTGGTTTGTAAATGGAAATGCAATCTGTTACTAGGTCTCATTGTAAGTTATACAGTCACAGAGAGTCGTAAAATGAAATGTCTAATGCATATTAATAGGGCAGGTAACCATTTGCAACCCATTAGGACGGGCTGTAAATGTGTGAAAGGACCGATGCTTTGAACAAATAAAATCTTTTTTGAAAGAGAGAGCTGGCAGTGACATTTCAGACCACTAACTGCGTTGATTCTTTAAGTGGCATTTGAAAGTAGTAAAAGGATATTTTGCAGTTGCAAACCCTGTGATTTTGGAAATCGTAGGGTTTGCAGTCGCACTTTGTCATGAGGAGAATACTTGCTGCACTGACTTCTAAATCATGTGTGTTCTCCAAAGTTAGTCCTAAGCATTTCAAAGAAAAAGAAAGCATTTTACACAAATATTTTATAATCTTGGATGTATTAAAGTTGTAATTGTATATTTATGTACAAGCCACAATATTCATGGCATTTAAATTATTTTTGTTGTTTTATGACAATTATAGATGGGAAAAAATTGCAGTTCGCAAAATAGATTTTGTCCACTTTAATGAACATTGATTATGACTTAACATGATCAACTTACAAATTGTGACAGTGATAGTAAATCATTCTTAGATCTGGAAAGTGATCTCATGCTGGATTATGTATTGTTCATATACATGCATATACTCAACACTGCAAAATAAAGAATAAAACAAAACCTTTGTAGTTATCTGACTGGTTTATTATTTCTGCCAAGCCAGCTGCAGAAAGTGATTTTATTGACTGACATATTATGGAATGCTGCAATGTTTAAATTTGTGTTTAGTCTGTTAAACGTTATGGCCAGACATTTTTTTCTATACAATATAGATTTTAAGATGTTTAGATTTTGGTTTAAATAGTTCACATTTAAAATCTAATCAAATGTTGTCACTCTCTCTTTTCTTCTCTCTCTTGCTTGTTGCTTTACTCAGGTTCTACTTTTTCTTCCCTTCTGCCTCTATATTATGCTCTCACATGTGCTCATTCTCTTTTTTTCTGCTCTCTTTCTGTTACTAAATCTCCCCTTATTCACTTTCCCTGCAGATTGTTTGAGAAGTAAAACCAATGTAAACAGAAACTTCTATTTTATTTGCAAAGTAGTTAAAGCCATTTCAGGTGATTTGAACCAATAAATCTGTGCGGTTCAAGTTGCTCAATTCAATTAGAACACAATTTGGACTCCATGGACAAAGATAGTTGCATGAGTAAGTGTGATTTACTCTTGTAGAACTTAATGCCTGCTCAAGAATTTTAAGATTAACAAAGCTAGACTTCCTCAGCCTGGATTGTATGTTTTGAAATGTTATTGATCTGTGAAGGACAGGACACTAAGACGGTCTGTTGAGTCCCCTTCTTGATTGCCCAATGGACTCAACCCCTCCCACTAGTGATGTTGCCAACCTGAACAGAATAGTACGCATGAAGTGTTAAATATGCCCCAATTAGGAGGAAAATCTCACAAAGCCAAAAAACCTCCTTTGCAATCTAGTAGCTCTTGATTAAAGATAAAGAACATCAACTCTTCTGACATCAGGAAGGAAAAAGGAGCCATGTAAGAATCACAGCAGAATTCAAGAATAAAACCTAACTGTTAAAAGCAAAATCTGGGACAAAATTAGAAGAGATAATAAAGAAAACACAGCAAAAATAAGGGAACTTAGGGTCACATAAGAGATTGGCTGAGCAGATATCCATCAAACAAGCCCAGATGTCCCGTCTGTCAAATTTAGAGGTGATGCATATTTCTCTTGTCATTGCCTCCCTTATGTATGATTCAAACAGGAACTAACATCATAGGAAAAGCTCTACTTTATCTTGGACTGGTAATCATGAGTAAAATTCTACAAGCAGATCACTATTTTGGGAAGGGATGGTTATAGAAAGCCCAATTTCCATGATGAATTCCAGAAACCTGATACTACCACTTATATCTGGAGCTCCAGACAGCTCACAAAGCACCCCTCCAAGTAACCGCCAACATGTGCACACTAGACCAGTGAGGGTAGCACGGATGCTCTGTCATGCTGAGTCTAGTACCTTCTAACATGCTCCCTGTCAGCAAGTGGAGCACTTCGTACTTCTCTTCTGGAACATGCAGGGTTAAGTTCTTAACACTTCTCTTGACATGGATGCCAAATAATCTATTATGGGGTGAATAAAGAGTTCATTTATTTTTTGAAAGGAGTGAGGATTGCTATGTTGTGCCTCTGTCTCTATTCTGTATTTATAATCAAGCATTGGAGGTTGACCTGTGGTGTAGCCAACAATTTCTCTAGGGAAGGGATAAGTGACCAGATGTACAGTTCAATGTTATGATGCAAACACTCCAGTTCAGAGTTTGCAACTCCAAAAATGTTTTTTAAATGTAAGAATCCTATTTTAGAAGTCAATAAAAACTTTACCCTACCCCTAAATGGTATCGCAATCCCATACCATTTCAGTATTTGGGAGGGGTGTGTTGTAGGTGCACCTTCCAAATAATGAATCAGAAAGATTATTGACTCTTGAGTTAGGGTGGTAAGCCATTCACAAATAGGAACTGGTACTCCTGGTTCCCCCCTCAGTTTCATGGTGAGTAGGCAACAATCCAAGGGAGGGGACCACTGGCAACTGTAAAACAAACGTATAACTTTTGTGTGTTTAAACTCAGCTTAACTTCTTTGGAGGTTCAAAAGTTTAGTGTATTAAAAGGCAATCAGAGACATGGTGGTCAGCTGGCCCTAGCAGGCCACCATCACTGTGATGGCTGCCAATTGAAGTGAGTGACAATTTTCAACCTAGCACATTATTAATCATGAAGTAAGTTCGATTGTGACTCACTCTGAATCTGAATTTTACAATCCAGCCTATTAGAAAGTAAGTTGGTTCATACAATCCTTTTCTGGTCGCAACAATTGTGACCAGTAATTTATACATCTTGCCCAAGACTCATTTCCCTGATTTATGCAGTAAGCAATATTTCACTAGAGAGCATGCAGGTTTTTACCAGTACAAGCATAACTTTCAATAAAAGTATTAAATGGCAGAAGCTCCTTCCCAAAAGATGCATGTGTTCCATCCAAGCAATGGTAGCCATCCCTAGGTTTTTGGCCAAGTTTGGCAAAATGCATCTTTTGATGCAGTGGCATAGGGTTAAATTAATTCCACCAATCTTCAGGAAGAATAAAACTTTACCTTGAGATGCCTCCTGGGTTTGCTATCTTTAACTAATTCATTAAGCATCAGGAAACATTACTTCCTTAAGTGGGACACACACTGCCAATTGTAACGCTGTTTCACGGTCCAAGCAGAAATACAATCAACTACTCATTCAATATATTTTAGAAGAAGGCACTCATTATTCTCAAATCACATCCTGTGGATGGTCTACATCATCCTCATTGATGTCACATTTGTTTTTTGGAAATATTACAGGCTGTATAGTAATCAAGCACAAACAGGGGGGTAGCTTCAGGGGGAGTATTTGGGGTGTTACACTCCCCAAAAATGTATTCTGTTGTATATAGTTGGGTACAAGTGTTTTCAGTCAGATATGGTGATGTGTCTCTCGAATTTCACCTCAAATCTTTACATGCCCACACTGACCAAAAGACACACACACACATTCTTTTTAGTCTCTGGTTAGAAGGCCTTAAAAATGTTGATTAGTGTGAAAAGTATTGTATTTTGAGTACCTCTAACAATCTGCCATCCTCCCTCTTTTCCACTGTCTCTTAAGCCCCTCCATGCCCTGCTTCTCATAAAATGTAATTTTTAGAATATATCTCAGTATGATTGTTGGGAATTCTGAAGTTCACACCCCCTCAATCTTATTGATAAAGCTAAGCCCTGACCACAAAGCTCTAGCACTATCTAAACTTTGTATGAGGCTGTAGCTTCTACTGAAAATGTTACCAGGTCTTGAAATTTACCTTTCACTCATGAGCTGCTAATATCTGCAAGTGGCACATTTTGACTAGCCTCTGAGTAGGGATTATAAAATACTCAGTTAAGCCTCAATTTAAGTTTTTGTGCATATGTACAATGTTTTTCTGTCATACTCTCCATTTGCATATGTTTGTACAATACTTATACATTTTTGGTGTTTCCATTTTACATTCTTTCATTGTAATTTTTTTCATTTTAAACGTTTTTCATGAAAGTTCTGCCAGTTTTGGTTTTGCAAAGACTTACAGAAATAATCATGTAGTTTATAATGAACAATGTGAAGTTCGTCAACTCTTTTGGTCTGTATACTTATGGTATTTATATCCTGCAAAACACAGCAGTCTGCTGAACTGGGTCAAGTGATAGGAGAGGTAGCCTAGTTGTGTCACCATTGTCTGTGTGTCATTTCTGCGCAATGGGCTTACACCACATGGTGTAGCCAACATTTGTTAAGTTCTTTAAGCAAGTTTCAGAAGCCATGTTACAAGACAAATCTCAATATGTCATGTTTCTAAAGGACTCATCAGATTTGAGCACTCTGAAAGCGGATTTCTATGTGCTTCCTTCATTTTATTTTGTGGTCGTGTTATTGATTGCATGCACTTACTATTGTCCCCCTTAAAGCAGTGGAACAAATCTTCCGAAACAGGAACATTATGTACTCTGAAAATGCAAATAATTTGTATTGCAGACTTAGGATCATAGTAAGAGTTTGGTCAAACAGGATATCCACCAAAAAATGGCAGATGTCCCATCTGTTGCATTTAAAGTGCCATTGATATCAGTGCACTCAATGTGGTGGACAGGACATGCCTACTTTATGATGGATGTCCCACTTCTACATACTCTTACTAAGGTCCCTCATCATTTTATACTCCTAGGCCCACTTTCTAGGATCTTCTTGTGACTCATGTATCTTATTGAGCAGTAGCATTCCACTCATCATGAGAATATAGCCAGTTGACACATGACATGACTATAATAACTTGCCTATGTAGAAAAACTGATGTAAAGTTATGTGTATATCTATTGCATCTCCTTTTATTTGATATATTGTCTTACGGTTCCTTTATGGCATCCTAGTTATTTCACAATGCATTGTTTTTAAGAATTGCTTGGTTCTGCTCAAGAGTTGATGGTGCCTACCCACTGAAGCCTTAGCCTTTGCTGCATTCATAGGGCAATCAGGTGGAGGACTACAACAGAGGTCATATAAACACTAAGGATGCAACTTAAAGGATAATTACGCAGCTAATGCACCAATTTTGTTGTTTCACTGGCAATGCAGGCCTCGTGTATTCTTCGGAAAAAATGTCTACTGCATCATCATGTTGTGCATATCACACTGTTTTTCATCCAGATGCAATATGCCTCTAATAAAAGAAAAAACACTAGCTGAAGACAGTCAGGAAGTAGCCAACAAAGTGGAACTTCAAATAGATGAAAGATAAGGGCACAGAAATAGGCAACAGGTTCATTGCAAAATATTTCAGTGATTTTAAGTTTGTTGATATATGTATATAGTCTGGACACATCAAGCATACCTGATAAAGGGTAAAATTCCTCTAATGAAATGTAATATTGTATGAAAAAGAGTTTGTCTTTGTCTCTGTTGATTATGTTATCATCATGTACATCATAATGATAAAATCGTAATAAAGTATTCGTGTTTTATTACATACAGCCTGATTCTGAGTATGGTGAATGGTCCATTTTTACCTGTTTCACCCTGGGCACACTACTTCCCTTTCACTCATATTTAAAGATCTCTGCCAGAGTTTGGTGAGCCACTATCATTATTCATGTTGATGCTCAGCAAACTTTTTTTGTTTTCCAAATAAACTCTGAGTGGTTTTGAAAATTAAAAAAAGGAAATGACCCTGATATATTTGGAGTGTGGAGGTCATTTTCCACTTTTTTGTTTTGAGAATGCAAGGTTTTGTCTGGTGGTCCTCAACAGAAAAAAGTACATCAGATCTTCCACTCTTAATAGGGAGGATAGTCTGATGTACCTACGGAGGTGACTACAACGTCATCGGTCTGTCAATGTAGGGTCCAGCTAAGCCAGCGGGGGCACAGGTGTCCGAAGAATGATGGTCCATCCAACTCCAAATATACCATTCAAGTACCAGGCTTGGCACACAGGGTAATCAGTCATGTGTGGTAGAGTACCCTGTCCACCAAACTTTAAATCAGGCCCGTAGGTTTGTTTTATTACCATATTTCAAACAAAACCACAGTGGAAGATTCACGCAAAAGAAGGGAAGAAATCAGAAAAAAATGCAATTAAATCACTGTCATGAGCACAGAACCTTTATAAGACACACACAAATCTGGATTCAAGGTAAAGGTATAATTATTTATCACCCTACATTTTGTCTTGACATACGGATTGTGAGGTTCAAGCAAAGAACAATGTGTATACCTAGCTGGAGGAGCAATAGCAACAGGTTGCCACTGAGCAGAAAGATCTTAATGACCATGCCATGTTTTGAATGCATGCACTTGTCACGATCTGCTCTTCTCTTACCACCCTGGTCTGAGAAACCTGGAGTACCACAGCGTTTCCTGCACATTGTGGTCTGGCTGAGATAAGGGCGACCCCTTATGGTAGCCACGGTGCTGCTGACAGGTATACGCCAAAGCAGTCTGTACCCTCCAGAAGGAGTCCCAGAGGAAAAGCACAGTTGGGAAAAAATCTCTTAGTCGGGACCTCCTGAAATTAGGAACAAAAAGTGAGTGTCATGAAACAGGACTTCGGAGTCAGGAACTTTAAAGGAAGCAGGAAAAAGAGCACAAAGAAATCCACAAAAAGCAGCGAGCTGGAGCAAAGATCACCACAACCAGGAAGTGTTTGCAATGCAAGGAAAGCAAGAATTTGTTGCCTTATATACCCATAGCCAGGAAGTGACATGCATCAAGGACAGAAAATGCCATCTTGGATTGGTAGTATTTCATAAGGAAAACAGGAAAAACACCATCATTAAAAGGGAAAAAGGAAATGCATGCAGGGAAAACCTAGAATCCTGGGAAGAAGAAAGCATGGCCCAAAGAAGTAAAAAGAAGAAACAAGGAAGAATGCCCTTCACGAACACTCAGATTAGTGTCAGAGAAAGTAGAGGGAGGGAAGCCGTGGGCATCCTTCAGGCCATGGGCTGAACGCAGAAAGGCTCGAGACCTGACCCTGGGTCCTCAGTCCATGCCACGGGTGATCAAACTGGCCTGCGGCGACACAGCACTCAGCTTTGCTTTGAAAACATTCCTCATGCTATGCCTGCAGAAAATAATACTGCCTTTTATTACTGTTCTCAACATAACCTGATATATTTTTCTTAGCTTTCAAACACAATATAACCCACAATGAGGTTTTTAGACCCTCTTGTGAAAGTGCAGGCTTGATGCTAACCTAACAACTGGTGACTTAAAACCTGGTGACTGTAGATCATGAACCACCTAAACATTACATGAGGATAATGTATTATGGGTAATATTACATCCGCTGGGACTCCACAGATTTATTTGTTAATAGTGATTTGTGAATCTCTTTTCACCATGAATAGACTCACTCAAGAGTCCACGCTAGAAATGTGATTTTATCAAAATCGTACTACACTAGTGCATATACAGTAAAGAGTACAGTTGTAAGTATAAAAATAAACAAAACTGTACAATTAAAACAGTGAATAAACAAAATATTAAAAAGAATTGCAACACTTTAACAGTATTTCAGAATTTTCTTGCATTCAAAAGATGGAACCATCCCTCCCTTCTAGACTTTAGCTAAGTTGTTTCAGCACCAAAATGTAGTGTACCAGTTTCTAAGGTGGCCTCTTATCTGTACACCTCAGTGGAACAACAGACGTATTGTTCTTAATGAAGAAAGCCATTGTCCATCTGTGCATACAATAGCAATGGTGTCCCAGCAAAGTGATAAGACCAGGATACCTCTAAGTTGCCTGCATATGACCTTCACGAGAGATGCTTACATTTACTTGCTCAATCTCAGTCTCCCTGAAATCACTTCTCTGTGCCTAGCGTAAATGCATTTTTAAATTATTTTGAAAAGGGTCAGACCTCATATTGAATGATGTTAACTGCAAGCATTAACATATTCATCTTGCTGCACCTTTATTTAATGCCATAAAATCTTGTAAATAATGTAAATGGGAAAGGTTCTGAACCACAACTCCGGAACAACAATGATGCCTACAACACAAGCGTAACCAAGCTTGCCGGAACAACGACTGCCTTTTTCTCTGCCTTAACCACGCATGTGCTGAACTACGCATAGGCGTGGTTAAGGCAGAGAAAAAGGCAGAGTGGATCGGGAGAGGGCGAGGTCAGGTTAGTGGAGTTGGGGTAGGGTTGAGGTAGGTTTTAGGAGTGGGGTGGATTAAGGGCTTGTGGTGAGGGTGGGGCGATCGGGGGTAGTTTGGTTTTTAGGGGCGGTGTGGGAGGATGTGGGTAGTTTGGTCAAGTAAGTGGGGTTGGGGAAGGGTTGGGGGATAGTTTTTAGGGGTGGGGTGGATTAAGAGCTTGGGGTGGGGGTGGGAGATCGAGGCAGTTTTGTTTTTAGGGGCTGGGCAGGGGTGGAGGGTCCGTAGTAGTTTTGTTTGTAGGGGTGGGGTGGAGGGTCAGGGTAGCTTGGTTTTTAAGAGCCAGGTGGGGGGCGGTTATTTTTAGAGCGGGTGGGGGTCGGGGAAGGTTTTAGGGCTCAGGGTGGGTGGGGGTTTCAGGGTAGTATTGTTTTTAGGGGTGGTGGGGTCAGGGTAGTTCTGTTTTTGGGGGGTGAGGGGATCAGGGTAGTTTGGTTTTTAGGGAGGGGTGGGGGTCAGGGTAGTTTGGATTTTAGGGTTGGTGTGGGGGGTCAGGGAAGGTTTTAGGGCTCAGGGAGGTTGGGGGATGTCAGGGTAGTTTTGTTTTTAGGGGAGGGGAGGGGTGGTGGGGTTGGGGTATTTTTCCTTGTAGGGCGGGGTGGTTTTGTATTTAGAGGCAGGACATGGGGGTCAGGGTAGTTTTATTTAGGGTGGGAGTGGGGTATTTGGGTGATTTTGTTTTTTGGGGCGGGTGGGGGTTGGGGTAAATTTGTTTTTAGGGGCATGAGTGGAGGGGTAGGGTAGTTTTGTTTTAAGAGGTGGGGTCGGGCGGTCGCAGTAGTTTGGCCAGATAAGTGGGTTTGGGGCAGGGTTGGGGGTAGTTTTTAGGGGTGGGGGTGGATTAAGGGCTTGGGGTGGGGGGGTTGGGCTAGTATTGTTTATAGGTGTGGGGGGTCAAGGTAGTTTTGTTTTTAGGGGCAGGGGTGGGGGAGTCAGGGTAGTTTGGTTTTTAGGGGTGGGGGTTGGTTGTTTTTAGGGCAGGTGGTGGGGTCGGTGAAGATTTTAGGGCTCAGGGTGGGTAGGGGTATCAGGGTAGTTTTGTTTTTAGGGGCAGGGGGTCAGAGCAGTTGGGTTTTTACGGTGGGGGATTGGGGTAGTTTGTTTTTTTAGGGATGGGGTGGGGGGACAGGGTAGTTTGGTCAGGTAAGTGGGGTTGGGGCAGGGTTAGGGATAGTTTTTAGGGGTGGGGAGGATTAAGGGCTTGGGGTGGGGGATCAGGGTAGTTTGTTTTTTAGGTGCAGGGATGGGGATCGGGTAGTTTGTTTTTTAGGGGCGGGTTGGGGGATCGGGGTAGTATTGTGAGGTAAGTGGGTTTGGGCAGGGTTGGGGTGGAGTCAGGTAGTTTTGTTTTTAGGGGTGGGATGGGGCTGTTGCATTAGTTTGGCCAGATAAGTGGGCTTAGGGCAGGGTTGGGGGGTAGTTTTTAGGGGTGGGGTGGGGTGGAGCAAAGGGTTGGGGCGGGGTGGGGGTAGTTTTGTTTTTAGGGGTGGGGGTGAGGGGTCAGGCAGTTTTGTTTTTAGGGGTGGGGGGTATGAGATAGTTTGTTTTTAAGGGCCGGGGTGGGGGGTCATGGTAGTTTGGTTTTTAGGGGTGGGGATCAAGGTAGTTTGTTTTTAAGGGGCCGGGGTGGGGGAGATCAGGGTAGCTTGGTTTTTAGGGGTGGGATTGGCGGCTGGTTGTTTTTAGGGTGGGTGGGGGTTCAGGGAAGGTTTTAGGGCTCACAGTGGGTGGTCGGCTATTGGGGTAGTTTTGTTTTTAGGGGTGGTGGGGTCGGGTTAGCTTTGTTTTTTGGGCAGGGATGGGAGGTCAGGGTAGTTTGGTTTTTAGGTGTGGGGGATTGCGGTAGTTTAGTTTTTAGGGGTTCACCCTTCAAGCCAGCCAGTGATGTATTACATTAGTGTAGCGTGAGAATTAAAATGATGGCTCAATTGTCTCAACTTTTCTGCTTATACTTTCCATTGCTGAGAAACTGCACAACATTGTGTGGCACTGTTTCTGTTTTCCTCAGCAGTAGTGCTGTCAAAGTGAATTTACCATGCATTGAATTTGTCGAGCTTTCTGCTTTCACTTCAGTAGTTTTCCCTGATGAGGAGCAGATGTGAAAGAATGGTTTAAATGTATCTGTGGTTAACTCACCCTTTATCAGTGTCATTGATTCGCCATCTTGACATACTACAATAAGTATCAGGGCAGCACTTAAGTGACAGGCTCAAGGGACAGTACTGTGCACATACATCATGAACACAATTGCATAACTAACATACATTCAGTATAGTCCTCACAAGTTTAAATCCTTGACAAGCATCAGTACTCCTCCTATTATCTAGGCAGCCAAGGTCCGCTTCTAAGTAGGTGTGAGGCCAAGTTCAGTCACCCGTGCCTCCCTGTCCTCAATGAACGTTATTTTATTTATAACATCTTCTTAGTCCTAATTCACTGGACATACTATCGTTCATTATAGCTCTCTGCATTTCGATGTATTCTTCCCTCTGCATTCATTTCAATCACCACTTTATGCCACATTGATTCTTTGCTGACAGTGTTCAATGGCATTTGCATGCATAGACATTTGACGCCAATGTCATGATTGCTCTTATCAAGACTTCATGTTCTCTGCTGGAAAACATTGTCTTATAGTTTCAGAAATCTAGGTACTTTGCCTATGGCAAAAGAAAGCACTCAGTAGGCCATTTGGAATCTGTATGCAGCTGGTTATTCTTCCGGGTAAGAGGAGCCATAGCCTCTTCCTTCAAGGCAGGAAACCATCCAACCTATTAAAATAAGTCCACCAGCCTTGCGCAGACGCCACTATCTTCTGTGCATCTGCCAGTGCTGTGGTTACATAGAAGACAGATTAGGTATTCAAAGGGGTACCAGGTTGAATATTTTTTTCTGTTTCAGAAATAAACCCCCGAATCTGTTTTTTTTTCTCCGTAAAACAAAAGGCAATTAGCCCTGCGTGTGCCAGGCTATGGGTGTCAAATGTATTGTCTCCTATCTGGACAACTAGGCTTTTCATGTCTGTCCGCAAACAGGAAAATTGTACATCGCAAGGACCACTCTAGAAAGAGCGAGCTTTCCAACAGACAAGGACCAGTGGTATTGTGGTGGAAGGCAGCCAATGTAGTCTAAGGCTCCACCACTGAAGATCTGGTGCTCCCGCAACTTCACATAAATGCAGTGGGTAGGTAAACTACAAGTTTAGCGCTGCTGGAGCGCCACTGATTTAGGTCCGGGGTATTACTCAGCCAAAGTATAGATGAGAGCATTAGTCATGAACATGGCACTATAAGTCACGGATTGTAAAGTCATGTAGGGCAAAACACAAGCATAAACTCACACATAGCTATGTTCACATTTCTGTGGCAACTTTTTTCTCTACAACGATATTTACATGTAGTCGTGCTCCCATATCTCTTATGTAAAATTGTTGACAAACATTAGCACTAACCGAACGTGGATGATAGGAGATCAGTGGTAAAGCACTTTGGGGAGCTTTGCACAAGCATATATGCTCAAAACAACTTTCTTTTTGGTGATTGTTCATGCACTTTGCCCTCTACCACTTTTTTGACACGAGAGTAGTACAATAGCAATGTCAGGTCCAGTAGAGACCTCCGTCACCAAAAAATATACACACCTTTCACAAAAAGTGCCCTAAAGACAACTCATATCTCAAGAGCAAAAGTGCTCACCTTTCTTTTCTTTCTTTTGATTTATTTTTGGGGCACCAGAATCATAAATTCTTCCCCAATGTGTCACACGTGTGCTCCTCAGACATCAGGCTCCTTTACCAAGTGTGGTTGTGAGGGTTATGCATGACAATAACAATGTTGGATATGCATACATATGTTATTGGCACTTTCGTAACCTCAAGTTGCAAGCAGAATTAATCGAAATTGTTGTAAATATGTTTTTAACACATCAACATTGCAATGCATTTGACCAAAGAAATGACTGAAACAAATCAAGCAAATTTGAGGGCACATTCGTTGGCGCAGTCTAATAAAGATTATCTTCATGGCTTTCGGACTGTTGACCTCTGTCACACTGATTGAATAAAGTATGCCCGGGTTTTGAAATTGTTATTGTAATTTTAATTGTTGTATTAATGCATGCGTGTAATTTATACTTAATTGTGTCCAAATAAAGATGGTAAACAGTGATGTTGATGATAAACAGCACCATCAGAACAACATACTAGTCAATCGGTACGGTACGAGATTTAAGAGGGCCTAGCAACATTCTAACGACACATTAGCATCTTCTTTTTTTACGCGAATGTGGTGTTAGATGCCCAAAAACGCGACACCATGTTTTCAAAGTGGTGCAATGCATGTGTCATTTTTTTCTGCACTTTTAACGCCTATTCTGAGCAGGCATTAAAAGAAGGCTTCCATTGGTTACAGTGGGCCTCTGGGTGCTTTCCTGGACTAGGGTCAACTTTTTTGATGCTAATCCTGCAAAGTGCAGAACTAGCATCAAATATTCTGACGCTAGTTCCGTAACTACCGCCAAGGTGTGCCGTATATTCAATACAGTGCTCCCATGGTGGCACTAGGGGGGTGCTAAGGGGTGTAAGAAAAGTGGCACTGCACTAGGTTCAGCACATAAATATGCCCCAAAATCTTTTAGTGATGCTCTCAGCAGAGCACATTGTCGCATTAGAGCACATATTTGGCACAAATATGAAAATTGTTCACTAGCTCAAAAAAGTAAGATGTTTACACATTTTTAGCCTATGCTATCAGCACAATGAAGCATATCCAAACGAAAGCAGATAATTTTCCCCTGCTAATATACCTTTATGTATTCCCGCCAGCATACCATTATTTCACATACTAGCATTCCATGAACCTGCTTTTTTCGTTTTATTTCCTCAACTTGGTTTGCTTAAGGGACGTACTTTGCAGGCATTTTTGGACATCTAGGCAGTGAGAGTCTGCTAAATACTTCAAACTACATGGGGTTTCTTCCCTCTAAAACACAATGGGGCATATTTATACTCTGTTTGCGCCGGATTTGCGTTGTTTTTTTTACGCAAATCCGACGCAAAGCTAACTCCATATTTATACTTTGGCGTTAGACCCGTCTAGCGCCAAAGATCTTGGAGTTTGAGTCATTTTTTAGCGTGGACACCTACCTTGCGTTAATGAAATGCAAGGTAGGCGTTCCCTTCTAAAAAATGACTCCAAGGCATGTGCGCCTTATTTAAACTCCCGTGCAAAAATGACGCACGGGAGTGGGCGGGCCTTAAAAAATGACGTCCAGCCGCTTTTGCGTCATTTTTTAACGCCTGGTCAGGGCAGGCGTTAAGGGACCTGTGAGCTCGGAAGGAGCCCAGAGGTGCCCTTCCATGCCCCCAGGGACACCCCCTGCCACCCTTGCCCACCCCAGGAGGACGCCCAAGGATGGAGGGACCCATCCCAGGGAACTTAAGGTAAGTTCAGGTAAGTATTTTTTGTGGGTTTTTTTTGTGGCATAGGGGGGCCTGATTTGTGCCCCCCTACAAGCCACTATGCCCAATGACCATGCCCAGGGGACATAAGTCCCCTGGGCATGGCCATTGGGCAAGGGGGCATGACTCCTGTCTGTGCTAAGACAGGAGTCATTTCAATGGGGGTTGGGAGTCAAAACAAATGGCGCAAATCGGGTTGAGGCCAAAATTTTGCCTCAGACCTGACTTGCCCCATTTTTTGACGCCCAAGCTCCATTTCCCCTACGCCGGCGCTGCCTGGTGTGAGTCATTTTTTTTGACACACACCAGTCAGCTGCGCCGGCTCACGTCATTCAATAAATAAGGCGCCCGCATGGCGCTTTGGAATGGCGTTAGCCGGCGTTAAAATATGGCCCAATGTTTTATTGCAAATATCAATTGACAAATTTGGATTCGAAGTGAGTCTAAATACACCCAAAATGTGTGAAGGTAGCCTAAATTTTGAAATTCCAGAAACTTGAAAGGCTGGCATCACGTGTCACTGCTAGTGATGGGACAGTATTAATATATGAGATTCAACCATGTACCTCTAACATGACGTTAAAAAATATAACGTTTGCCTGTGAGGATGAATATGTGAATCATAAACATTGTACTAACCTACATGTTCCTGCAGTAACAGTGTCCAATAGTGATTTAGGCCCATATTTATACTTTTTTAGCGCCACATTTGCGCTACTTTCTGATGCAAAAACGGCGCTAACTTACAAAAAACAATTGGGGCATATTTATACTCCGTTTGCGCCAAATTTGCATCGTTTTTTTCGACGCAAATTCGACGCTAAACTAACTCCATATTTATACTTTGGCGTTAGACGCGTCTAGCGCCAAAGTTCATGGAGTTAGCGTCATTTTTTTGCGTGAACACCTTCCTTGCGTTAATGATATGCAAGGTAGGCGTTCCCGTCTTAAAAAATGACTCCGATGCTATTGCGTCGGATTTATACTCCCGGGCAAAAATGACGCCCGGGAGTGGGCGGGACTAAAAAACCTGCATTTGCGCCGGATTTTAGCGCCTGGGTCAGGGCAGGCGTTAAGGGACCTGTGGGCTCAGAATTAGCCCAGAGGTGCCCTCCCAAGCCCCCAGGGACACCCCCTGCCACCCTTGCCCACCCCAGGAGGACACCCAAGGCTGGAGGGACCCATCCCAGGGAAGAAAAGGTAAGTTGTGGTAAGTTTCTTTAAAAAAAAAAAATTGTGGCATAGGGGGGCCTGATTTGTGCCCCCCCCCTTCATGCCACTATGCCCAATGACCATGCCCAGGGGACAGAAGTCCCCTGGGCATGGCCATTGGGCAAGGGGGCATGACTCCTGTCTTTGCTAAGACAGGAGTCATGTTAATGGCGTCTGGGCGGCAAAAATAAATGGCGCAAATCGGGTTAAGACGATTTTATTGCCTCAGCCTGACTTGCCCCATTTTTTGACGCCCAAGCGCCATTTTTCCCTACGCCGGCGCTGCCTGGTGTACGTGGGTTTTTTTCACGCACACCAGGCAGCGCCGGTCGACTAACGCCGGCTAACGCCATTCAATAAATACGGCGCCCGCATGGCGCTTCAGAATGGCGTTGGCCGGCGCTAATTTTTTTGGCGCAAAACTGCATTAGCGCAGTTTTGCATCAAAAAGTATAAATATGGCCCAATTGTATTTTGCAAGTTTGCGCTGCTTTTGCGTCAAACAATGACGCAAATGCGGCGCTAAAAAAGTATAAATATGGGCCTTAGTATCTTTCCATTAACAAGCCTGGAATTGGTTTAAAAGGCGTATATGTACAACTTTGAATAGCAGCAAATTGGAAACTACACACCGAATAGGATTTTTTTGTATTTAGTCATTTCCCAACCACACTGGTTCCTTGCTCCCCTTCCCCCTGGGTAGTTTTAATATGATAAGCCTCAGGGGGTTTCCCTCAAAGTGAAGAAGGAGCGCAATCATTAGAATCATTCACCCAGAGATGGGCTTATGAAGAAAAAAAGTTTCTCCTGAACCTCCGGGGCTGAAAGCCGTTCTCAGGAGTCAAAACAGTTAACGTCGCGGAATTCCACACCAAGCTAATACACTATTCAAGCCACATAGACAGCATCCTTCTGGACTTACTCATTTGGGGGTCCATGGTGGACATGGTGGTTACTTACAGAGATGAAAGCGATAATGACCCCTTGATTCTTACCGTCCGTAATCGCATGTTCCTCTGCCTGCAGAGGCAATGTCTAATGGCAACACCCTAGCTGCGGCCAATAATCAGAAGAATGTTAAGTGGAACACAGTCTCCTACGCTGAGGACGTGATCTTTAGCATCTATAAGTATGTGGCTACCAACATGAATAAGATCACAGGAGGGTTTTCTCCCCTTTGCAGGAAGCCAAGGAACAATTTATTCAGCTAAGCGAAAGTAAGAACTACTTCAAATCGCTTTACTGTTATTCAGTCACCCTTTGATGGACTCACAGCAAACCCCGTATCATGAGCGGATAGTTCTTGGCTTTTCTTTCAAAGATACATTGGTTTCAATTCACTTTCGAAGAAGGGGCGAGGCCCCAATGTTGGACAAGATTCCCTCTGACACATTTCGCTCCAACCTTTAAATCTGGGTCCTATATATTAACAATGCTTCAAACACTATTGCTGCAGGCACACCTATGCCCTTTACATTGACAGGCACATAAATTGTTCCCATCCATATGAAAGGATGCTGTCATCACCCAACCATCACCCTATTATTTCTCTTGATAATTTGCAGAAAAACATCTACAAACAGGTCTTGAGACAGCTCACGTCTTGGATAGAAGCTAACAAAGCTATTTCCTATATCCAAGCTGGCCCCAAACCACAAACTGGAACTATTGATCAGGTCTTTAGGCTTAATGACACCCACTTACCCCAGCCTCCCCAGGATCAAGAGCACATAGCACGATGCCCCTTCCAGAACCAGTGGGTAAGACACCCACCTACCCTAGCCTTCCCAGGATCAAGAGCACAGGCACGATGACCCCTTCAGTACTAGTGGGTAAGACAACCACTTGAGAGACTGTGGCCTTGCACTCCCTAGGACAATGCACAGGGCACGTTGCCCCCCCCAGAGCATGTGGGCAAATCACCCACTTGAGAGGCTGCGGCCTTGCACTCCCCAGGACCAAGCACAGGGCATGCTGCCCCCTCTACAGCATGTGGGCAAATCACCCACTTGGGAGACTGTGGCCTTGCACTCCCCAGGACCAAGCACAGGGCATGTTGCCCCCCTCCAGAGCATGTGGGCAAATCACCCACCTGAGAGACTGTGGCCTTGCACTCCCCAGGACCATGCACAGGACATGTTGCCCCCTCCAGAACCAGTGGTGGTGTTCCATCTGCCGGCTAAGGTGCTCCCCGTCTCCCATCCACCTGAGGTGCCTGCCTATTTCCCAACTGATGCCCCTGCAGTGTTTTCTCCGTGTTGATGCAGGTGACAAGTGGGGTCTTGGACTTTGCCCTGTGGCCATTTGCCCCTTGCGAACTGAGGACTGGGCAGTGTCCCTTGTTCTGTACATTTGTAAATATCTGTTACATTGGCTAAATTATTATTTATAATGTGTTGATCTTATTATACTCACTTTAGTAAATGTGTTATGTCCTTGCATTATTCAGCCGATTTAGGGTGATTAACTTGTTTTCTTGTGCATCTGGTTGTGTGTATAGGGTGTGTATGTCGGGTGTGTGTGGTGCGTGTGTGTATCACTGTTGTTTTCCTCCCCCCTCCCTAGTATGCTAGGCAGCTGTACTCACCATCGCCGTCGTCGTCTTCGCCGTGGTTGGTGTTCGTGGTGGAGCAGCATGTAGAAGACCATGAGGAAGATATGCAGCTCAGGCTCCATGGCGGCACGGTTGTTCCCTGTGTCTCCAATGGTGAGTCCTTTGACATCTGTGCAGTGTGTCCACCAGGCTTTTGATGTCATTGGTACCGCCCGGGAAAAGGTGGCGGATTGGCATGTCATAATATGGTGGGTGAACATTGACTTCCACCTGGCTGTAGGCGGCTACTGCCATAGTGCCTGTTGTTTCCGCCCTGGCGGTCAGTGTGGTAAAGTGGCTGTCTATCGGAGATCTATCCGCCATGGTTATAATTTGGCGGTAATTACCTCCAGCCTGTTGGCGGTATTGCCACCACTTTTACACCAACCGCCAGGGTTGTTATGAGGGCCTATGTGTCCTGGGCTGAAAAGATTGCAGCAAAATCCACTATGAATGTGCCAGTTCCCTCTTTTCAAGCAAGGGCAGGACTTATAGCCACATTCTACAGAACTTATTAAGGGGAAAATCCCCTATGAAATGGAGATTCTCTGAAGGTAATGATAAACAAGGTAATCCAACTGGCGGAAGGACATTACTTTAAAGCATGGCTTCTCAGACGGGCATGGTACGTAATCCCTGAAGTTTAAAGTGGCCACCAATATAAATGCAACTTCACTCT
Source organism: Pleurodeles waltl (assembly GCF_031143425.1). Lineage (NCBI taxonomy): Eukaryota > Metazoa > Chordata > Amphibia > Caudata > Salamandridae > Pleurodeles > Pleurodeles waltl. The sequence continues at coordinate 839,589,077 of NC_090437.1, forward strand.
CAGTGCTAGGTAGAGCTTTCCATTGTCACAGCACATATGTGATAGTGTAAAAATCATCTAAAATCCAATGTAGAGGCCACACGACTAAGGCCCTGATTTAGATCTTGATGGTGTTACTGACAAGCTGCGTCAGCAGCGGGCGTAAAAAGACCATCAAGGGTACAGCATTCCACCCTCCCTATTTAGATGTATTGTAGCTAAGCCGCAGACAGCTATGACTGAGCACCCTTCCTAGCTGTCAGGCAGGTGGGTTCCCGCCGGCTTTATTTAAGATGTTACATTCCTGCAGGCAGTGTACTTCCAACAATTTCTGATGGAGATGTCACTGGATCCAATGGACATTGGACAATTGCCATGAAATTCAGGTGTCACCCACACACTACCATTGGCATATGTGTCCCCCTGCATCACGCACAACACAACACACCACAACCACACCATTATCCATTACCTTCCCACCACAACACATACATGTTGCAAACACACATTGACGTACATCCATGACACAACATACACACACTATTGACACAACACCTACACACGACACAACCAACACTACTACACACTTGTCTACACAAACACACGCACCCACATGCACAACTGCACACATCATGACAATGACGCCACACAACAACACTCATCTGATTGTGGTATGCAGCAACAGACACTGCAACATATACAGCAACATCCATGCCATTTGCAAGTGACACACATAGTGACACAACCACTTCACCCACTACACTTCCCTCCATCTCACCCAGCCAATTGCATCACACACATACATACGCATACTAAGTCACTCACACAGTCAAAAAAAACGATGGCAGGACCATTACTGCCAAGATCTAAATCAGGCTATAAAGCTTCGATAATTGACAGTGTGATGTAAAATGGAATGAAGGTGTACATTGTAGCATGATCAAGAAGTCGAATTGTCATGATCCACAGTCCAGGGTCACATATGTGTGCTGGCCGAGAGCAGAGATGCATGCCTGCAAACTTAAAAGGTACTTGAGTCTTCCACTGCAGAGAAGGTCAGCAGGGTGTGCAGAGTGTGGGCTAAGCTTGGTGTAAGGTTTCACAGTGACAACATTTACACTATGTGAAGCACAGAAGTAGAATCAAGACAAACTACATTTCCCCAATTGACTATGGGACTCCCAAGAATTACAATGGTTGCAGCCCTCTTGAAACCATTCAGTATAGTTTCTTGTGCTCAGAACGTTCCTTCCTAGGAAATATTTATACTCAGTTACTACAAACAGAACTTGGTTGCCAAGAGATTGGAACTTATATTGGTTTCATCTGGACAGATCAATTACCTTAGTTTCAGGTCATTAGAATCCAAAGATTTTAACTGTGATTTGCACTTAGTGTTGGGTTTTATCCTAACCAGTATTATGAACTTTATACCTGGAGTCTTTATCTACAATTACAAACTTGTTTGAAACCATTCTTTCTAGGACCAAGTGAATCCCTATACAGACTTGAATCATATATGTTAGTATGGTTTTTGCCAGTGCTGGGCAAGTGGATGCATTTTGTCAGGAATGTCAGCCTAATATTATTCAAATATAATTCATATCACAAACTTCTTTTATAATTTGCTGAAAGTAGTTATAGATAGCAGATAGTATATCACAGTTCAGGATATGCTGTGCATTTGCCACAACGATTTATATCTCTTAAGGCTCTAGCAAGTCACAGAGCTATTAGCCACCACATAGAGAGGGTTATACAGAGCTTGTTACAAGGTATGTCAGATGACATAGTTGAAACAGTCACCTGTAATATAGTTTACTCAAAGCTACGTAAATAATTCTTCTTGTAGCTATCCATGCCTCTACAGTGCAGGTTACGTTCAGCAAATGGAACAGGCAAGGTAAAGGTACCGAGGTGAATAGATGCAAAGTTTGGGTCTGATTTGTGTTACCTTTTTTTAATGTAACCAGATGCAAATACTTCTACTGGGATTTACACACCAATGCGAACCATGATTTGCATTGATTTGTTACCATAGTAATGCAATGCACTGTGTTACTTTGAGTTAAGGGACCATTCCATAGGTGATGCACAGCATTTCAATGCATCCATCTATGGATTTCGACTTTGATGCACATCCCTATCTACAAAGAGTTGTAGATAGTCATTTGCTTCAAAATTCTGTGCCTCCTGTTGGCAGGCGTGATGAGGATTACTGTTTTCATTTCTCCTTGTTTTTACTATTTGCGAGTGTCCTGCATTTTGCAGCAAACTTACAAAGAGGAAAATGTCATGCATAAGAGCAATGCTGACTAAAATGCAGACTTCTTTGCCCTAAGGTCCAAGGATGCCTACCTTGGCTCATGGCAGCCACAAATGTGCTATCACAGGGAGAGAAAATAATTGTGTCATTTATAAGTAGATATGGAACAGTTCTGCTCTCTCGTGTTTGCTCAAAGTAGTGCAGTAACTTTACTTGCTGTGCTGTGTTACGTGAAATCTCTGTATTAATGCCCCCCAGGGTCTCGGTTTCTCTCTCTTTCACTCTCTCTCTTGTCCGATTCTCCGATCTCCCAATCTACTGCTGATAAGCAAAGATATTATTTGCAAGGTCATCAGTGGTTTCTGAGATGTTTGGATAACAGCATTGTTCTAGTGCGATCTGGATTGACAAGTTAGTGACACTATTCTTTGAAAACAGGTAACTGCCAAATGTCATAATGGCCTAGGGCTGTAGTAATACACACTTGTGCCAAGTTTTAACACTGTTGAAGTATGGAATTTAGATATGGACAGTTTAAATAATTTCACATTAATACACATATTTGAATGCTCATCTATGATGTCATAATGCCAAAATTGCTGAAAATCAAGTATTTAAAGGAGTGCAAAATTGTTCTCACTTTCCACAGTGACATAGTTAAGCACAGAGAAAGAACAGGCAGAAAAAGAAGTGTTGCCTGACTGACAAAATGCACTTGAAGTACTGCTCGTGAAAAAAAACACTCATATACAACTTTTCAAAATTCACAGACATCGAGAGTAGTATGGAAAGGAAGTTACACCAGTCGCTGGTTTCTAGGCATACTACTGGGAATGCCATGTCACATTTTTTCATGTCACTATTTTCTGAATGCAGAGTTGTACACAATGGGAGAAGACAACTCTGCTATGCAAGTACACTTCTTTTCTATCATTTTTTTCTCCTCACGAAAATGTTGCCCCCTGGAGAACCCTCTTCCCCAGCACTCTGATAAAGTTTGGAGTCATTTTGATCCCCTTCACATCCTGGAAAGGAATTTACTTGAGCTATACTAAATGACTATTTACAGGGCTAGAAAGGGTTGTAGAAACGCTTTTGGATGCACAAAACTCAGATATTTGTGGACATTCATAAACTCTCTAGGCAAGCATCGTCTTAATCCATACACTACCCACTCATTGCATGACGCTTACTGATGCATAATTGACTGCAGATGCGGTGTGCGTTTACAGAGACGTAATTGCCTTTACAGTGTAGTCTAGTGGCATTTCAAACTTGTGGGGCGTGAAAGTGGGGGTGAGTTAAACTGAATACTGTTAACCTTAGAAATGCCAACCAATGGATGGTATTTTCAGCCATTTTAAAAATGCGGTATTAGGCTCTATTTGAATAACACACAATTGTTATTTATATTGACAATTTTCTATCAATAACCTAACCAGATTTACCACCTTGAAGTGTGAAGTTGTTGGCAGACTTCTGATAATGCTTCTAAAATATGTCCCTTTCCTTTTAAAAATAAGTCACCTTAAGACGTAGAGTGAAGGAATAAAGACAGGCAAGTCTAGGAAAAAGGTGCAGTTTAGGCTTAATTTATTTACTAGCACTTTTCCTCTCAAGAAATACAAATTCTCTAGTGAATTCAAATACATAATTTAGACAAAACCTCTTATGAGATCATAGGTTAGGCATTGAGACCCACACCGTCTCAATGAGCCGTTTGTCAAGGTGTCCGCACTTTTTCCCACTGCTGCCCCCAAACAAAAACTAAATATTGTTTGACTGTCTATCATGGTCTGTCCAGCTGAAACGATTTGGCTACTCCAGCCGCTCCCAAGCTGATTAGAAACATTACTTTCTAACAATCACGCCCATATTTATACTTTTTAGTGCCGCATTTGCGTCATTTTTTGACGCAAAAACGGCGCAATCTTACAAAATACAATTGTATTTTGTAAGATTGTGCTGGTTTTGCGTCAAAAAGCGGCGCAAATGCGGCGCTAAAAAATTATAAATAAGGGTCAGTGCTTTGCCTTGTTCTAAGATGCAACTAGAAAACATCCGCCTAGTGAACATAAATGCTGCTGGGTTCATCCGAGGTGCAACTGTGTAAATTCAAGGTCAAACACCTTCAAAGCATTCCCAAAACAGTGTTCAGATGCACTGCAAGGCTGTGAATAGAAACAGTGACATATATGAATGTCTAATAACCAGAGAGAAGTGGGCCTCATCTTTAGGAGTTGTAGATTTTCTAGTTGAATAACATTAAAGAGAAAAGGAAAATGTTGCTATGAAATGTCTGTTGTTCAATAAAGCTAATGTAATTTGGCACATTTTAAAAATATGTGTAGAAAATTTGTCTTGCTGCTATGTGTAAGTTTAGCGGAGTTCGTTGAATGTCCTAAGATGGCCAGCCAAAACGACATGCGCACTTGCAGTGTGCCCACTACTCCTCCTTCCCTGCTGTGGCTGCTGCCAGTCAGGATGGCCGTCCCTAAAACCAGCTCAGAGGGTGTTCAGTGTAAAAAAGGTGATTATTTGGAAGTAGATCTGCACACAATTTCACGTAACTATCAAGATATAATAAATACATATGAGCATTTTAATTTAGATAGGTGTCTTCAATGAATCATAAAAAGGTTAATTTAATATATTCAAAATAATTGAATATTTAATTAAACATTTAGTAGTGCAGTAGAATCATTCTACATTTAAAATCATTATATAATATTTATTTACATCAATATTTAAAATAAAAATATTTTCACTATTTTTTCTACGTTAATAAACTTTATTACATTTCCCTTTACATTACCACTGGGGATCTCTTCTCCAGTGATGGAGATCCCACAATGGTAAAGCACAGAGGCAAGCAAATAGCTTTATTAAACTTGAAAAAAAGGAAACATATTTTTATGCTGACTATTAAGGTAAATTCGAATTATTATTTAATTATTTGAAATGTAGAGCAAAACAAAAAATCTACAGCACTATTAACTTTATATCATATTAAAAAGTCATTATTTTGAATATATTAAAATAGATTAAACATATTTTATTGGCTCTTAAAGTATAAAACACCCAAATTCTAAAATATATATTTTCATTATATGTTACCATTGTTTTTGACGTGATGCATCTAACTAATTCAAATGATTCAAAATGCATTTTATTAAAAAAATAACATCACATTAATTTTTAAATTCATAAAAATGTATTACATTTTTTAGAAATAATAAATATGCTTTACTTTTAGATAAGTATTTTAACACTAGATTAAATGTTATAATTATTTGCACTAGTTTAAGTAATTTAATTTCATTTAACATTCTTTCCTATGGGGTTTTATTTTATGTACCTACCTCCATTATTTTCTATCGGAGGCTGTTAAAGTGTCAGTTGTTTGTAATGTGTGGGGATGGACTTACTCTAGCTCTGAAATGGATTACATTTACTACTGTTTTGAGTTGTGTAGTCCTTGGTGAATTTAGCAGTACATATTGTGAATAGCAATGGGCTTAGTTGTTTGTGAGTGGATGCATTTCAACCCGTAAACCGCTCCCTAAAGTCCTCTCATTTAGTATTGAGTTGACCCTATTTTCCTCTATTCCTCCTGGTCCTCCCTCACTTACTACTAAGCAGTAAACCACCTACAAAAGATAAGATAGATGGAGGTGGCAATTTACACTTGTAGGTTTTTGAATTGCATTTCGTAGTATGTAAGTACTACTACTGTACTATCGCTACTCTTACCCACTGATCCCAAACTCCTACCACTGTCCCTCTACTACCAGGGGCAGAGGAATGGGCACTTCAGAAAAAAGCAGACCCCAATACAAACTTCAAAAACGCAGACCATAGATCACAATTAGTTCTGAAAGTGGACTATAAGAAGGGTAGCTTGATGCCCTCAAGATTGTCAGCTGCCAAGGAACCAGTCAGGCTGCGTGAATGAGAGAAGCTCTGCAAGACTCCTGCCTGTGACCAGTACTGGAGGATAAGGCCTGTCAGCCTCCCAGCAGAGTGAGGGGATATCACCAACAGAAAATCCAAGTCCACCCACACCTAGAGCAAGGAGCACCAGTGACTTCCTGCTTGCCAAGTTAAGTGTGCCCTGTGAGGAAGAGGAGATCACTGGAGGGGGCAAGGTGCAGTCAGGTATCTTGGCAAGTGGATCCCTGTAGTGAGGTCTAAGGAGAGGACTGTTCTGTAGATTAGCCATTGCCCATGTGAAGTATGAAAGTCAGCAACCCCATGTGCCAGAGGACCTGGCTGTGAACTGCCCCCCCCCCAACTGTAGGAAAAAATCAAAGGAAACCTACCATCTCACTGGTGGGACTCCACGGACACCTAGCCGCTGCCCTTGCAGAGCTGCGAGTGTTGCTCACTGAAGACAGCTGCTGCCACCTCCACGCTCCTGAGTGAGACACTCTCAGACACTCCAACCATGCAATCCCTGTTCATGTCTACAACACTGATCAAAGGGCTAAAATGCCTCAGGGGAACTTGTTTGCCAGATACCACTTAGGCAATGGAGCACCTTCCAGCCTCAGTCTCCATGGTTAGGCCTTGTAGCTCCTGCTTGTCTTGTGGTCCTCTGAAAAGGGTTCTGACAGCATGCTGTCTCTCCTAACCTCAGGACAGTTAACTAAACATTATCCTAACCAGGCAAGAAGCAACCAACTTACAGAAAGGTTTAAATGGGCTGGGTCTCAATAGTAAATAAAAATGGACATTGAAATGGGTCCATATCCAACTCTAATTTTATGCCCTCAGCGTTTAGCACAAACCTATATAGCCAAAATATTTCAATGTACATTTAATTTTTTTGTCTATTTATAAAAAAAATATAAATATAAATAGAAGATACTTTAGTGACTATTCTGTAAACATTCTGCAGAAACTAATTCAGATACGCTCATGGATACATGCATTACTTCTACAGATGTACTTTTTTCTTCTGACATACAATTGACCAATTCAATCAGTTTGTTTATTTTACCTGCAAGCACATTTCGTTCTAAACTTGTATCTTTCCCTCATCTGATTGTTCTAGCTGTTAGGATTTGGAAGTGGGTTCACCATATTTAAGCATGGCTGCAGGGGTATGTCTCAACTACCTCCACCTTTAAATTATTTAAAGGAAGCTAGAGAACCCATTTTATTTTGGAAACAATGGTCAAATACTTATTTTTTGTTATTTTTTCTGTGAGATTCAAACAGCAGTAACAAAAGAAGTAACAGTTGTAATGAGATTTTTACATTAAAATATTACACTTATGAGACAAAAGCATGCACAATCAAATAATACTTTGTCATTTTAAATATAAAAAGATAAAAAGAAAAATAAAGTAAGAAGAAAGAGCAAGAAAGAAAAGAAGAGAAAGAAGATGCAACAAGAAGAAAAGAAGAAAGGAAAAGTAAATAAAGATAATGATAAGTGTAAAGAAAAAAATAGTAAAGGGTAACCAATAGAGATGGGATTTAATCTTCAACTGTAAAGTTAAGGAAGATACAGTATATATTCTATGTTCATCACATATAAAATTCCACAATGTTAGAACAGTTAATTTAGAAAAGTCTTTCCAACAAGAAAGTATTACTTTAAAAGCTGTCAGCTCCCACCAAGCAAAACCAAACAGATATATCCCGGGAGTAGGCATCCAGGGACATAGCAGGAGCCGGCCCTGGGAAGTGGCGGTTCCCAGTGCCTATATTAGCTCCTTCATGGGATTCCCATGGCTTCCCTCCAATGAGCATTGCCCTGGGAAAGTGGTGGTCCCCAGGGCTTGGGCGGGCACACAGCCCCCTGCATTGTATTTATGAAAAGCCCTGGTGCAGTGGTGGTCCCCAGGGCTGTGAGGGGGCCATGTGACCCCCCACATCATATTTCTCTGAAGCCCTGGGGAGATGGTGGTCCCGGGGAGGGCCCTGCGCTCTCCGCATTACTTTCATTCAGTGCCCCAGGAAGATGGCGGTCCCCAGGGCTACAGGGGGGGCATACAGCCTCCCTGCATTATTTCAATTAGGTGCCCCCAGGGGGGTGGTGGGCCCTGGGGCTAGCAGGGGGCCAGGTGTCCCCCACATATAAAATGTAAATTTCCGCAGGACCCAGCCCACCGGGGGGCTTGTAAAAAACAAGTGCAGGAGCCCACGCTCACTAATGACAGTGGTGTTCGTGTCTCCTGAGAGTCAGTGTGTGATCTGGATGTCATCAGTGTCGGAGAATAAGTCCTGGCCTTGGGCCAAAATGATGATTGACAGGGGAGTCATGTACAGATACAAGTGAGCAGGGCTGAGTGAAATGTGATATTCTGCAGAGGGCCAACTTGGGTAATGACAAAATGAGGTGAACTTTAGTGGTTGTACATTTCCTAGTGTGATTGTGCTTATCCCCTTCAGATATGGTTCACAATGCCTATTGGTCCGGACTTTGGATATGACTGCATGGGCTTGGAAATCACAGGAGTGCACACAAATAAGTCAAACATGTTATGTACATGCCCTTACCTGTACCTACAGTGTATAAAGGCTGCTTGCTGTAGAGAGTTGTGTGGATATGTGTCAAATGTGAGCCGTTGGCCACAAGAATGCACACATTGCATGCAATACAGCACTGTAAGACAGATTGGTGTGGTGTACTGTGTGAAAAGCTGAATAATGGATGAAAACTAATACATGACCAAACTAACATTACTTTTTCATGAGCAGTGGGCTAAGTAATGTCTAGGGGGAATGTAGGCACCCTGGTGACATGGTGCAATGTTCCCAGTAGAAGTGTCAATAAAGGAACCTTACAGCAGTATAGCACTGATATGAAAATAAGTCTATCAACCTGGTAAATAGGGCCCTTACATGTAATCACCCTTTCAGCCAGGACAGGCTAGGAAGGTATGTAACTTCCTTGCAATGTGTGCTTTGAAACAAAAATGGCTCCCTTGTGACACGATGGTTATGTGAAAAATATACAGATAATGCCATTTGAAAAGCAAAAATAGTGTAACTTGCCCTCATTTACTGTTAGTAACACGTTACACATAGATGTGTTGAACGTTGATAAAGTCTGTTTGTCAACAAAATTACAATCAGCAACATCTGTCGTGGATCATCATTAACATATTACAACTTCATTGCAGATGGACAAAAAAACACCTCCTGTCCAGCAATCTCTCCTGGATGACCAACTGGTTAGTGATGACATCCTGCCCCCTATGGATGATGGCACCTTCCAGCAATCGTGGACTCCATAAAATCTACTTCTCTGGACATGGCAAGGGATGACAGCATTGCAGGGTTTCCAGAGGAACTTCCACCCATAGAGCATGCCCCATCTTCCAGTCTAAGCACAGCTGTGGACTCCAAGGACCCCCAAGTTGTCTTCCAATGGTGAGTAGTGGGGTCCAGCAGCATATGGTTAATAAAGTGCAGGAGGAGATGGAGACCATAACAGGCACCCTAGAAGGAGTTGGTAGGTGCCTCAGTCCCAATAAGGATACATCTGAGGCAATTAAAGGCACCTACACTTGCCTTCGTAGTATGGGTGATTCCATAGCTGACATTGTTGGTGTCATGAAGCAGAGGCCAAATAAGAGGCCTCAACATCTGACTCCAGTGAAGTTGCCATCAAGCTGGGGACCATCATTAACATCATGGCATCTATGGAGAGCAAGTTTCACTCCTACATAGGAAAACAACATGTGCCCTCCATAGAGATGTTGTTGCGTTTCTGAGAAATCATTAAACCCTTGTCAAAGCTGTACTGCCTTCCTTGCTGGCACAGATAAATGCTGGCAGGGACAGGGGAGCCTCATCTTCTGACCCTGATGTGTGTTCCTCAAATGCCTCCCGCACAAACACAACCAACTGCAGGGGAGGCACATCACCCATCAGAGGAGGAAGATATGGACTTTTGCAATTTCGGTTGAAGAACTGCCATATAACATTAGTCTAAGCCCTCTGGACAGTTCCCAATTATTCCTGTGTCTATAATCCTGCCACCTCCTGTGTTATCCCGTACTTCCCCTTTTTGTTTGTGCACCTGTTAATCTTATCCACTTGTGGACTGTTGAAGTGACCTACATTCCCTATTGGCAATTTGTATCTCCTCACTGAAATTGTCATCACCTCTACATGTTACATGACATGTCTCCCAAATGGACTCTGGGGTTCATTCTGACCCTGGCGGCCTGTGGCCGCCAGGGCCACCGACCACGGGAGCACCGCCAACAGGCTGGCGGTGCTCCCACGAGCATTCTGACCGCGGCGGTTCAGCCGCGGTCAGTAGCGGCAAGTCGGCGGGCTCCCGCCGACTTACCGCTGCTCTGGGGAATCCTTCATGGCGGCGGAGCGCGCTCCGCCGGCATGAGGATTCTGACAGCCCCTACCGCCATCCTGTTCATGGCGGGAAACCCGCCATGAACAGGATGGCGGTAGGGGGTGCCGCGGGGCCCCTGGGGGCCCCTGCCGTGCCCATGCCAATGGCATGGGCACGGCAGGGGCCCCCGTAAGAGGGCCCCGCAAAGTATTTCAGTGTCTGCCTTGCAGACACTGAAATACGCGACGGGTGCAACTGCACCCGTCGCACCCCTGCAACTACGCCGGCTCAATTCTGAGCCGGCGTCCTCGTTGCAGGGGCATTTCCTCTGGGCCGGCGGGCGCTCTTTCGGAGAGCGCCCGCCGGCCCAGAGGAAATGTTTAAATGGCCGCCGCGGTCTTTTGACCGCGGTGCGGTCATTTGACGGCGGTACCTTGGCGGACGGCCTCCGCCGTCCGCCAAGGTTAAAATCACCCCCTCTGTCTGGACATCCTTTGCTCACTTTTTAATTTTGGTGTTGCTGTCCCAAACAATGACAAAATGCTCATGCTGACTAACCCACACTTGTAAATAAATTCACTCCTATAGACATGAGTGATGTATGTCTGTTGCAGAAAGGACTACTTATATGTTGCTGGATGTGTATATGCAAAACCCATTTCTTAGCATCTCAAGGAGATTGAGCTAAAGTCACTATCACCTGCTCTTGTTGTATATGCCCAAACATCATGTACCTGCACTGCCATGGCATTATGTGGAATGTCTTGTCTACCAATTGAACGTCATAGTGTGTCAATAAGTTTCAGTTACTTGACTGGCACACAGTGAAAAGGCCTTACTAAACACTCAAATGCCTACCTGCTCAAAATAGGGCCCGTGAGGCATGTGAGCCAATAACAATATTTCACTCATCCATATAGATATAGCTTAGTGAACATGAAAGAGTGATCAAGCACATATGATAGCCTCAATGCTTGCAATGAAGAGATCCTAAAGTACTTAAATAATGCGTGCACTGATAATATGCAGATACTCATGCCCAGACTCCTTCTGAATTTGCATAATTCCTATGCCACACAAGGATATACAGGTTGTATGACACAGCCACGCATGCAAAAACAATTCATGCCTGAACAATGAGGTTAGAACCACAACCGCATCTTTACCACATATGGTTTTCCCATGCCTGCCTTTACATCAAATGTTGCTGTAAAAGCATCTGTGGTAAATTAATATGCGTGGTAAATTACCCCCTGCCCTGTACTCTAACACGCCCCTGTACTTAAAACCACCCAACTACCCCACCCTGAGCCCTAAACCTAAAAACTTGTGACCCCCCAACCTCCCCTGCTCTTGAAACTACTCCAACGCCTAAATCCACAAACCTACCCCAGTCCCTGGCCCCCTGGGCTCCCTACCCTTAAATCTTACCTGCCCCCTACACCTTGAGCCCTAAAGCACACCAACCATTCGCCCGCCCTTGCCCATAAAACTACCTCGCCCGAAGCCCAAATCTACAAAATTACCCCTACCACCTGTCCCCAAATCTATCCCTGCCCAGCCCTGAGCCCTAAATTCCATAAACCACCACCCATGCACCGCTAAAATAAAAAAGAACACCACTAAAAACAACCGCAGCCCAACTCATCTCAACAAATCCTCCTTCCTGCTTGCCCGCCCATCCTCCCCTGAGCCCTAAATCCCCCCCATGCACCTTTAAATACCTCCCCCCGCTCACCTGCCCTACTCTGACCCCACTGGCCCTGACATCCACCACACTACCCGGCCCCTCATATGCGTGGTTCAGGCAAGCGTTGTTCAGCTTGCTGCCTTAAGGTACAAGTGGCTGTGCCCACATAGTTTAGACCATTTCCCAGATACACAAGGTCAGTCCCAAACCTCGGATGTCAGGATGCATGAAACGTAAATAAATATTTTTGGGGTCCTGTGTCAACTGAAAAATCATGTTGCAGGGTATATTGGGATACATAGGGTAAATGTATTCCTCTGCCCCTGAGAGGCCTCACATGTATTGAGTGTGAGTGTAACCACTCATGACATCAATTGTATAATATACACACATATTACTGATTAGGAGCAACAGCACAGAACGAGGAACAAAGCAACACCTCCCCCAAGGCAAGAAAAACGGGGAGCCTTGTGGTTTTTAAACTTTGAAAGTAGTTGCATAAAGTTCCATTTCTGTAGCGCCACACTTAGCAAATATTCAATGCCAAGGATTATTGAGGTTCTCCAGTTGGGTGGGGACTACAGTCATGATTTGTCACCAGCCAACAATAATGACCTGTTTATTCAATGGTGCAAGGTTGTGCGTGTTAGTGGCAGGCACCAGTGTGTGTCCCAGCACAGCCAAGAATCTGTACTCTGAAGTGACAAAACCATCCAAATTATAGTGGATGTATCTCTTTACCACATAGTGCTACAGTAGGTGACTATCTGTGTTGGGCTGTGTGTCAAATCACACTAAGATGACCACTTACAGTGCACTAAGAATGTTAAATAAGCCTTAGTAACTCAAATGTGAGGTACACTAACTCTTGACCAACGGGCTGTCACAAAGCAACATATACCTACAAAGATAGCAGGGCAATAGAAACACTTAATTTATGACAATTATCTAACCTACCTACATTTGTTTTGCCTACAATAACTAACCTTAACACTAACTTACACTACCCTAAATTGTCCTATACTAACTACACCTACCTAGCCTACCCTACCTAGATCTTAACTCTTGCCTACACTATCGTAGCTTATCCTTAACTATCTTACTTACTATGTACCAAATACAAGTTGAACATCTACCCCACACCACCTTAATATACATACATCAGCACAATACAGATTACAAATGCTTGCTAAATATATACTACCTATACATTTAAACTTAAACAAATATATTTTTAAAATTTTCTTTTTGCATTTCTTTTTATTTTTTTATTTGTTACCCACTTCAACCCACGCACTAAAAAACCGAACACTTGAAAACCACTCTTAATATCTACTACCTACTTAAACATGTAAAAAACAAACACTAACCTACACTATTCCTGTGCTAATTCCTAAAGTATACTATGCCTAATTTACTAAAAATAGTTTTAACAAGTTAAAAGAATGGGAAAAGGGAAATGTCAACGGGAGAGTCAGATCTGCACACTGATGCACTCCATGTCCTGCTGCAGTGTCAGTATTATGGCACAGAGACCAGCAAGCTCATTTTCAGTGCCTGCAACCCTAATTTGTAACTCCTGTAGGTCCTTCAGAGCCTATCCCTCAAATAATGACCGAGTTCAAGTGATGGGTAGAATGGCCTCTATTGCTGGCTTCTGATGTTCTGAGGTTGGGCATTGAATGGCCCGAGGATCATTTTGCAGCTGTTGGAATCCCTCCAGTCTTTTCTTGGCCTTGGATTGGCCTTGTTGTTCCCGCCTGCCTGCAAGGTTCCTGCTGCCTTCCCTTCTTCGTACAGTACCCCCATCTTTCGGTAGGCCTTTGCAACATGACAAATGTGTCAATAGCATTCCAATCTTATGTAGTATTGTTTTGCCTCTTCATTTGTCATGTTGGCTAGGAAGCTAAAGGATCAGAGAAAGTTATAAATGTATATGATGTCTTCACGAAAAGGCTTATATTGTCATACTATTACATGTGTCAGGCCAGTCCCAGATCAAATATTTAAAAAGAGATATGAACGGAATACCTTCTGTATATCTAAATCTCTTAATCGAACAAGGCTAACAGAGTCAAGTGCTGGCAGCTTAGGTATACCACATGGACATGTAGGCCCTCATTCTGACCCTGGCGGTCTTTGACCGCCAGGGCGGAGGACCGCGGGAGCACCGCCGACAAGCCGGCGGTGCTTCAATGGGGATTCCGACCGCGGCGGTAAAGCCGCGGTCGGACCGGCACCACTGGCGGGGTCCCGCCAGTGTACCGCGGCCCCATTGAATCCTCCGCGGCGGCGCAGCTTGCTGCACCGCCGCGGGGATTCTGACCCCCCCTACCGCCATCCAGATCCCGGCGGTCGGACCGCCGAGATCCGGATGGCGGTAGGGGGGGTCGCGGGGCCCCTGGGGGCCCCTGCAGTGCCCATGCCACTGGCATGGGCATTGCAGGGGCCCCCGTAAGAGGGCCCCTACATGTATTTCACTGTCTGCTGTGCAGACAGTGAAATACGCGACGGGTGCAACTGCACCCGTCGCACAGCTTCCACTCCGCCGGCTCGATTCCGAGCCGGCTTCATCGTGGAAGCCTCTTTCCCGCTGGGCTGGCTGGCGGTCTGAAGGAGACCGCCCGCCAGCCCAGCGGGAAAGTCAGAATTACCGCCGCGGTCTTTCGACCGCGGAACGGTAACCTGACGGCGGGACTTTGGCGGGCGGCCTCCGCCGCCCGCCAAGGTCAGAATGAGGGCCGTAGTCTCAAATTTATTTGTAACCATATCATTCCTGACTCACAAGCATGGTTATGTTTCCTTATGGAACAGGATGCATGGTTCAGATTCGGATATTTGGTTGTTGGTTTTGCATCACACAACTGTGTTTCTCCTTTGCTTATTTACAGATGTAGAAATGGATTAGGTAAAGCAAATCAAGTTGGTGTGCCTCTGCATTGCATTAATCATCTGAAAATACACAAGGCAACACATATTGCTGTCTTAACAGAGCCAGTGCCAGGTAGTCAGAAGAGAGACGGAGTGTGGTTAGCTGGCTCCTGTAAGACATAACTGTTGTCCAATTCACCAATTCAGAATCTGGAAAATACCATTGAAATATAACATAAAGCTTCTGGTATGCAGTTGTAGCAAAAACATGTTGTCTTTCACATACACAAATGTGTGTGCACATTTTCCCAAGGCTGCTTTCCTCCCTGCACAACATGATTCAAACAATACATGTCAGAAGTGAGTGCATGCATGTTGGAGTTCCCATCTGTATAAATAATTTGTGGTACATGATGCAGGGAACCTTGCACCATAAGTTGGGGTGACAGTGTTCGTACTGGCCAGTACATGTCACCTCACCAGTCAGTGAACAGTACAATGGTGCGGACACAGTGCCTCCATGCATGTGGACTTATACACATTGCTGCAAAGTCACTAACTATTTGGCAGTGTATGAATGTCTCCCAGAATCCAGATTGCTGAAGTCATACCTCAAGTTACCGTATACAAATGACGAGACAAAAATACTACTGATATTGTACCTACATCCTTACAACTACACCTTTTAAACATAATATGTCCTCTGTCATGACTCTAATCAATGGTTAGGAAAATGTTTGCACTCTCTAACCAATATTTGTAGCATTGATCATAGGAAGAATGGTTTGTTTGTGATTGCTAGCCTTCAGACACAGTCATACAGGATTGTACATTTTGGACTTTTACAATCAGACATTGCTACAGGAACAGGTATGGGCCAGCAAAAATATCTTAAGTGTTGATCAGCATGAATGACTGACTATGCATATAGCCTTTCATATTGATCTTTTGGTGCAGGAGAAGTTCAGCGTATGTAGCATATATGAGCATAGTATGATGCAAAATGAAGCAATGGACACACAGGTACTCTATTTAAAATTATATGAAACTGTAATATTTACACTTGGTAATGCTGTGTGGGTGGTGTGCTTGAACTCACCAGCACCAGTGTCTAACTCATGTATGGACATAAGAAAGCATACCCTGTCAAGACCAGAAAAGCCTTGCTCATTCCACTTGGCTCACACATTTGTTGAGCCATTGTTTGTAATGTTTGTGCCATGTGTTGGATGTCACATTTCTCATCTTTGGAACATCAGCTGATTAAGTGCCTAATGAAGGTAATTATGCCGTAGGTAACCAACCTGTTGGTGAGCAAACATCACCCCAGCAGGGAAAGAACAATTAAACCTGTTACCATGCAGATATTGTCCCTACATGCACATTGACATTAATCCATGTCCATTTTACATTATCATGTGTACAAAAACTGTTGTGCAAGTGCAAAATGGTTACATGTGTTGATGCATCACCATAAGCATCACAATTATACTATTTTCATGGAACACACACAAAGTCTATAGAGCAACAACCATGTATTTATTTCACTTACTGGTAGCGTTGGGATTCCGGAAGGTTGCAGCTATGCCACTTGTGTAATGTGCTGGTCCACCTACAAGGTAACAATCTGAACATTGCATTGCAAATAGTCCAAATACACAATGTCTAAATATCATGAATAGTACTATGACATCCGAGTGATTTGGCAATTTCAACATGTTGGACACAAATATGTATAGATCGTCTGACAATATGAGATGCAGCTATTCACCTCACCAGGCAGAGGTGTTTGGAAGATGACGCTAAGACATATCTCACAGCACATGCCTGGAACATGCCTCAGGCATGTGACCGTTTTGAGTACTGCTGGGCAACATCATCTCAGGGCCCCTTGCACTATTATACAAAAGGGCAAATTAGTCCTGGGATGGATGAGGACAGGTATACCCCATATGTGACATCATAACAACATTACCAAACTATTCATGTCACTGGTGCTGACTAGTGGCAAAGCATGCTACCTTGAAACATGGTGCAAGGGTGCATGCCTTTGAAGAGGGTATACATCTCTGTCCTGTAAGGTACAGCTACATGAACTATTATATTTCCCATGCCATGTTAAAACTTACACATGTCCAGAACAATGCAGCACACACACACAGGTTAACCTCATAGGAGATTGAACATTACATTCCTCCTAACACATCAACTGTGACAAATTTAAAAATGTTTAGGTAATGCCCTGCACAAACACCTCTGTGAAATCGGTCATGTTTCATAATGCAAGCATGTATATTTTAAATATTAAAGCCACACATCATACAACAGGCCCCTGGCACACAGGAATTTATGAAACGCCACAGTAGATGACCTGTCCATTACAATTTTACAAAATGTGTACACTGTGACAGTTGAACAACTACATGATGCTATAACATAAATACGTACATACAGGTCTGTCAATCTCCAAGCACAAAACAGGGAACCTAAGCATCCTCTGGAACCACCACATCAGTCCATCTGTGCTATAGCTAGTGAATTGTGCACCCCACGCCAAACATCCTGGACATGTGCCAACACATCCTCTCCCAGAATTCCTTATATTCCTTAGAGGGTACCCCTGGCTGTATCTACACCCCCATGCCATCATGTTAGGTACGTAATGGGCCAGCAACCATAGCAGGCCCCCAAACTCTCCCTCAGACAAGTTCTTAGCCCTACCCTTTCCCAACATGCCCACAACCACTGTATATCTTCTAAACCTACAACAAACTCCCCTCAACCTAACGTTTACCGCTAAACTATACAAATCCATAAATGTTCAAACACCTGACAAAACAATGACAATAATAAGATAATGTATAACTACAAACCACAAGAAACATAATTAGCACAAAACAGGGAACTGCAGGCAAAAAGGCAGCACAGTAAGGCAGGAATCAAGAGCATTCAGAATCACACTTCAGTTGTCACAGCCATCATCAAGATACACACTTGAATGTCACCCACAGTCATATGTCCATGAGAAGATTGCTCCTGGGGCCTATGTGCCACAGTATTGTATTTCCTATTCTGCCCAAAAACGTTTTTCATTCAGTCTGGCTGGAACCCTGGCGTAAGATGTTTAACATTTGCAACACACACTCAGGGAAGCAGAGAGACAGGCTGGCTCACCCATACTACAGTGTATGTGCACCCAGCTTGCAGATTTACTGTTTTTTTTTTCAAAAACATATTGTGTAATTCCAATATGGCACATGAGATTATCAGGCAGTCATGTATTTGCACACAAAGCTGGGCAAGGTCTGCCACGTAATGTGGTGCTAAAGACACATCCGCACTCAGGGCTATACGTCTGAACCAATATATGTGGCACTACACAAATCTATTGGTATATTGCTTGAGCCAAACAAGGCCAGCTTGTGTAACTCTGAGAAATGTCATTAATCAAGAGTGGCACAATGTATTACAAATCACTGCATTGCCTTACTCTGCACCAGAGGGAGGCTCCTTGACCGTAGCACGGGGGTACCCATTCACACACCTAATGGATACATATATATTCCCAAACATACCAAACCAGGTGAACCTTGAAATGTGCCAGTAAGTATTACCTTCTCAGGAGTGGCATTACAAGGAGTTAAACCTTAAATTATCCTCTGAATTTCATTTTTCTATGTGTGCTACGTTCTGCAGCACAAATAGACTGTGGAATATGGCTCACAAGATGTTTTTATTAGCAGGAAGAGGCCCCTTTATTCACACATACACTCCTAAATGTGAAAGTTGCATCCTTGCTCCATGGTACAAGTGTGCCTGTATTGGCCCTAGGCAGCCCAAACAGCACTGGCACAGGGGAAAAGGCCTGTTTGTTTTGTGTTCAGTTAGATACAGCACATTATTTGCCATTTCCTTTCACATGTAGCTGTGCAGTAGGGAGACTATCTGTGCTGCGCTGTGTGGCCATGCTCATTCCATGTCACTCTGTTGACAGTCACAGGACTTTAGGGGAACTGTACTGTGATCCACATCTGTCAGACGTAACAAACCTCATGACTTGTAGCACACACAGTCATCGCACAATGTTTGGTTCTACACTCCCTTTGGACTGTGCTGGAGTGTCTGAAGGTGAAGACAGTCTTGCAGCACACACACACTCTCAGCATGTGCACATTGTTCCACATTGCAACCTTTCTATTGTGTATGTCTCACAGAGGAACATGTGTTCTGCAGATGGTGTTATCATGCACACATATTTTATCAACATGATGTTGGGCAGGGGTGAGTGTGACACACAGCAACAGACCTTTGGAACAGGTGAGTGAACCATTAAGCCTCACTGCAGTGAACCAGGGTCACATGGTTGTGTACTCTACTGCTGTTCAATGAACATCATGCTGTCAAACACATATGATCTCTGTCTTACTCCTGTCAAAGGTAGTAACAGTACATCTACTCTGAGGGTCGGTTTTGTGTGACCCTCCTGGTCCAAAAAAAGCAGCATTGCCTGGCAGAGCCCAATGTAATGGCAAACACTTTATGATTTGTGATCCCCTCTACTATGCACTTCTACACTCAGGGCAGGGGTAAACTATCCTTGCCATGCATTCCTGCATGTAGTTCACTGGGAGATATAGCATTTCTGCATTGGTTGACTGAATATGTGGAGCCATTGCTCAACTGGTCTGACAACATGATTGATACACGCTTAGGCCTACTTCTAATTGAGAATATGTAATTGACTTGATGTTTACATTAACTGTGAGATACAGCCAACAGAATGAATGAGTTCAGACATTTATTTTCATGTTGAACATTGAATATTTTCACAGACATTTGCCCAATATGAAAACTAATTAGGAAAATAAATTAGACACAATGGTATCACATCGCTGACATCTCGCCCTCGTGTGTTGGAGGTCTCCAACATTATCCTCCTCCATTGGATTACTCTCCTCTGGATTAAAGTACCTTAGCACATTTGTCCAGACACAAAAGCCGTGTAAAATGGCACATACCAAAATGATTGTGCACACCATAGGGGGTAAGTAGAGCAATCTTCCCCTGCACATGTCCAGGCACTGAAACCTTCACTACAGAACCCCAAACGTGAGTTCCACCACATTCTGAGTCCTGTTCAACACTTGGCTGTACCTATTTTTGGCCTCCGTCTGGGGATGGGAGCTGGGAGGTCTTGACCCACAGCTGCAGACCATATCCTTGGTCAACTGAAAGTGGAAAGAAGAGATCTGTTAGTTACTATGCACATTGGTACACAGACAGGTTTGTCCACGTGTGTTATGTTTACTGACTAACTCATAGATATTCTTTTACAGTATAAAACTTTATGGGTTAGAAATTCAGTTGACCATGGTTTGGCACGTATGTCTTCCAGTTATCTGTGTCACTGCTAATGTTGTCCAAGTCCAGATACTTTGGATACTTTCACATGCTGACTTTCATGTTCAGGCACTAGATTAGTGCAATAGGTATTTCTGAAGGTTGTGGACAACTCTTTGTTCTGTGCACTCACTACATAAGCACAGAGACAATGTAGTGATCCAATTTTGTAATATATATTTAGCACTGGGTAGGTTTGGACAAAGGCAACCTGTTTGACACTCACACATACATATGTCCTCTTGAAACTTCTGAATGCTCTTTCTTGGATACATGACAGTGACCCAGACTTTGATGTGTTCACTTGCTTTAATGTTGAAAATTGCTGTCTACATGTATTGATTTTGCAACATGTGACATGGTTTGCTATACATTGTGTTCGGCTAATACTTGTCGTCAGAAAAGTAATGCTTAGTTTCTATGGACACATAGGCCTGGCAATGGGGGCCATTAGTATGTAGGGTGCACTAATGTAGATACAAATTGCTTTCTGCTAGAGGCCAGGACACAATACTTTATTTCTTACCATGTATGTATATGATTCTACCTTGAAGGGGAATCTGTACTTCTATGCCTTGATTCTGTCATCATTAATGTGGCTTAAGAATGTTGAGAATGGGATTCTGGGTACATTGGGATACCTTGGCCTGGTTCCATTCCTTTCTATCTTAGTTACTCGTGTATGACATGTTTGACAGCATTGTGCTTGAGTGTGTGAGTTGAACATCAAAGGCTTTATATGCTGAGAATTTACCAAAGTTACAAAAAGCACAGGTGATGTAACACATTGGTTACATATGTCAATGTAGCTTAATACTTAGATATATATGTGTGTGTGTACATAGACTGTCAGTATGGCAGAGACATATGTTTATTTGGTAATGTTGACTCTCACACTGGTACACTAAAATGATTTTTACACATGACTGTGGCCTATACTTTCATTGCATGTCACAAATGGAATTTACAACTAGTTATTTCTAGAGTTGCTCCAGAAACTATGCTCAACATAACAGTCTTCAGGCATGTGTGTCACACATACTTATGAACATAGGATTACTTCACACACCTTTAATTTTTTTAAAGTTTAACTGACATTGAGACAAAGTACCCCACTGAACAAACACTCGTCCCACCCCCAGAACTCATGTGTAGTTTGTACGTATTTTAGGTCATCTTGTGTGCCACATGAATATTACCTTGATTTGTTAACCAGTTTAGCTGATGTGGTTCAGTTCAGTCAGACATTGTGAGATGAGACAATACTACACACAAATGGTCTATTGCTACTGTCGCCACAGGTTTAGTGAGGATATGGCAGAATGTGAAATCATTGTGTACACATTGCTATAATTTGTTTTCACTATGTGCACATGACACTAGTGGCCAGATATTTCACAAAGTGGCACAGTGCAGCACAACAAGTGACCTTACTGTGCTGCACTGCATCACTGGAAAGGAAAAGGGAAGGAACACACAGTATTTAAGCCATACAGTGTCATTCATGTCCTTTTACCATGCAGTGGCACACAATGAAATGTCTAGCACAAACATAGGCAGCCTTGCATCATGGTGCAAGTGTGACTGTGTTGCATGCATGATTGGTGCAGGAAGGGGCATCTTCTGGCACATAAATTATCCTTAGAGGTATATTCCTCTATCTATGTGTGCCACAGAATTTAGAAGACATTGGAAATCAAAGTGACTTGGACAACTTACTTCATTTATCCTTGCTATGCATCACCTGGGAAGGCATATTTATTTTAGGCATCCCCAGATTCACCATGTTTGGTGTGCATGACATGTGTCATCAAACTTGGGAGTTGCATGGATACACCACAAATACACATGGAGCACCTTCCTTATGCACAGTAATGCAACACAGCATTTGTCGGATTTTTGCTTGAGTCCAGATTTAGTGTAACATTCCAAACCACACAAAGTGGCTTGACATGTCCTCAAAAGTCTGTCTTAGGAGTTTGCATCAAACATGTATCACAATGCAGGGTACAATTATGAGGCACACCCCTCTTACATATGCCCCAAGCTCCATCAACAGACACAGCAATGGCTACTATGTCATATGTTTCTACGTTTATTGGTATGTTGCATACTTCAGATATACTTACCAAAAAGTAGGACATACCCATATCAGCCATT
This sequence comes from Pleurodeles waltl, assembly GCF_031143425.1. Lineage (NCBI taxonomy): Eukaryota > Metazoa > Chordata > Amphibia > Caudata > Salamandridae > Pleurodeles > Pleurodeles waltl. The sequence continues at coordinate 839,611,757 of NC_090437.1, forward strand.
CTGGAAGTGCTCATTGATAATACTGTGGCAGGAGATATAGGCATCATTAGACCTTCCAGGGTATTTGGCCAGTACAGTGATGAACAGCCCCAGGTGGTCCACGATGGCCTGGAGGTTGATTAAGTAAGTCTGTTTCTGCTGGGGGAACCACTTGCACAATCCATAGCATCCAAGACATGAGAAAACCATACAGTTGCATAGAAGCCTTACTTGGCCTCCAGCTGTTGTTGGTGAATCTTGGGGAGGAGGAGGTACTGGGGTGTGAGGCGAATGATGGCATCCAGGACATTGGGTAAGAAGGCAGAAAAGGATGCCTGGGATATTTCTGCCACTCCTACTGTTGTGACCTGAAATGAAGTAGATACCAGCACAGCCGTCGGTTTCACCTGGGGAGGAATGTTGATGGACCTGGCAGTGAGTGGCAGCAGAATTGGCCCAATCTTCTGAAGCAATTCTACTATGAACTCCCTCCTGAGCCTATAGAAATTCATGACCACATACTCCCTGAGGTTGTTGAGGGAGACGCGCTGCTGGAACCCACAATCCCTCTTCCTCTGCTGCCTACGTGGTGGTGGCCTCCTTGTGATGCAGACCTGCAGGATTACAACATCCATGGTGTAGGTGAGCTTGCCAAAGTGCTTTGGATGTTCAGGGTTTTCTACCACAGCCACTGCATCATTTCCTATGCCTGGGTTACCAATGCAACAGTTTTTTGGTGCATTTCAGACTTTGTGTGCTACATTTAAATCATGCATCATACATTGCCAAAACCATACATATCACTGTGTTAGTCTTGCATAATATTTTACAAGGAAAAACATTTCTTGCATATTTTAATTTATTTCACACAGCTGGTTTCGACACAAGTCTTTAAAAAAATGACGCATTTGGACAAATACGTTGTCTCATAGATATGGAGCAGTTCTTCAACATTTTGGTGCAACAGTGGCGCAAGCCTCTCATAAATATGCCCCTGAGTTCTCAAGTTCAGTCTTTACTTCATCATCTTGATCTTAAGACTGATGAATGATAGGCCTAAAGTGAATAAAGACCCTGGTAGCAGTCTTCCCTACGCAGTCATCATGTGTCACTTGCTATACACCGCATGAAAAGATTTAGCATCCTATGGAGCATCCTTCTTCACATCTGTCAGTTGATCACTAAATCTCCTCTCTTTAAAGTGATATTCTTTGCATGTCGTCTCCTATCCCCAGAGGCTTTCCTTTTCTGCTTGTTAACCAAGTCCTTTGTACGAATCAAGTTCTCTCTTTTTTCTCTCTTGCTGGTCCAATGAGGTAACTTGGTTGTCATTGCTCTCTCAAACATCAAAGCACAACTAGTTTATTGGCCTGAGGTCACAAAGGAATATTATTTTGATGCTTTATATTCAGATGCTCCAGGAATTCTTTGTATTCTCAACTGTTAAAAGGCAAGCCATTATCAGACTTCAAAATGTTTGGAATGCTCCATGTTGCAAAGATGCCATCTAGTCTCTCAATGCTCATTCATGAGTTGTGGATGAGAGAACTTTGACTAATGGTAAATGTGAGTATTTGCACACAGTCCTCATCAGGTGATATCTGTTATTGAGTGGACCAAAAAAGTTGATGTCTATTCTATCCCATGAATACTTAGGGAGTTCTGACATATTTAGAGTATGTTGAGTAACAGTTGTCGAAAGGCAGTTGAATAGATGATAGGCTTGGATTTATTTTTCAACTGTCCCTTCTCATCTAAATATGGAAACTAATCTTGGAGAGCTCTTTTTGTAGCAATGATACCGCATTGTCCTTCATGAGCCACTTCAATTTTTTTTTTTGTCATAGACTCTCCAGAATCAGGATTCTCGACTGTTGCAGTATAACTCCCTCCTGAATTCTGGACAGTTCATCTTTGACATTTTTGTATTTTGTATATTCACCATCACTGGTGAGAGGTTGAGTGTGTTGGTTCCATGACTGATGTGTAATTATACTTTTTAACTTCAGCATGTCATCATGGCTTATGGCAGTGATAATCTGGGCTAACAAGATAGAATCTGGCGTATTTGATTTTACAGTGAAATTAATGTAGGTTTCAGCTGTCTTTTGGATGGAGTACCTTGACCTTCTGTAGGCACTCTGGAAAAGTAGTAAGCAGCATTTTGATCCTTCCCTGGATGATGCACAATGTTATAATTATATTGCAATCACAGTCCCCATCGTTCAATGTGAGGAGGCATCTTGGCTTTTGGATTGCCGAAGACAGTTGGTAAAGCTTGATGATCAGTTACCAGTGTAAGGGGCTTTCCATACAGGAATACATGGAAATGTTCATAAGCCCATACCATGCCTAAACTTTCTTTCTAAGGTTGTGAGTAAACACGCTCTGTTTGTGACAAACTTCTACTGATATATGCCACAATATGCCTTCAAGCATTTGGGTGTCTGCTGTCTTGCTCAAGGATAACACCTAACTTGACTGGACTAGCATCAACAACAACCTCTGTATGAAGCTTCCCATTGAAGTGTTACATTTCAGCAGCATTTGAAATGGCTTGCTTGATTCTCTTCAAACCTCTCACATTCTTGTGACCATTGAAATGAAACCTTTTTCTTTGTCAACTCTTGTAAAGGAGCACTTACAGTGGCAAAGTCAAGCATGTATCTTAAAAAGCAACTGGCCATGCCAAGAAATGAGTGTACCATAGAAACATCTTGTGGGGGATCAGCATTTGACAGGACTTATACGTTCGCAGGATGTTGTGTCATAGCCTCATTTGAAAGGATATGGCCGAAGAATTGTAGCTCTGTCTTGTGGAACCTACATTTGTTTGCATTCAAATTCAAACCTGCATCAGTAAGTAAACAAAATACTTGTGTGAAAGCCCTAGCATGCTCCTTCTGTGTAGCTCTAAAAACTAATATGTAATTGCTATAGTTGAATACATTCACAACAGGCTGGATGATACATCGAATGATGTCTTGGAAAAGTTCTGCAGCCAATGACGCACCAAAACTAAGGCCCTCATTATTAATTTGGCGGGAGTTCCTGCCGAGTTCAGGCTGGCGGTCTAAACACAGACTGCCAGCCTGTTGAGGACCCCGCCGGCCCAATAAACAACATTCCGCTGGGCTGGCGGGCGGAAACAGTGTTTCCACCTGCCCGCTGAGCAGAATGCTGGGCCTGGACATTGCTGATGGCTCCACATGGAGCAGTCGTCAATGTAGCAGTGCAGCGGGTGCAGCAGCACCCGTCGCGCATGTGTCTTGCGCAACGGGGCTGTGCATGGGGGCCCCTGCACTGCCCATGCCAAGTGCATGGGCAGTGCTGGGGCACCCATAACACCAGCCTTTCCCTGGCGAGGGAAACCGCCACGGAAAGGCTGGTGGAACACAGGTTCTTTATCCGGCAGGCAGCACTGCTTGCAGCGCTGGCCTTTCGGATAAGGAACTCTGCCATCGTCAGGCTGCCTGGTGGTAGAAGCCTGGCGGTGGTGGAGTTCTGCCTGTGGTGGTCTCCCAATGAACATTATATGACGGTCCGGACCGCTGTGTTCATAATGACCACCTAAGTCTCTTGCATCAAAACAGACCATCATGTGCAGAAAAGGCTGTAATGTACCTCCAATTTTCTTCAATTTCCAACTGATGATAACCTTTATTTAAGGCGAGAGAAGACCTTTGCACCATTTAATTGTGTTATCATGTCAGCAATGTGTGGACCTGGATGTTGTTCTTGTTCAATTGTCCTGTTTACCTGACGCATGTCAATGCATATGCATACAGCTCCTTGACTGTCCTTTTTGGGCACTACTACTATGGGAGAAACCTATGGAGATGAACTATTAGAAAGCTCAATAATGTCATGCTTGAGTAATGATTCAGGTTGCTTTTTAACAGGTTCTTGTAAATGAAAAGTAATTCATCTATGTCTCTGAGCAATAGGACGGACATCCTCATTAAGATGCAGCCTTACTTTCATAGTCTTACGGTTTCCTAAACTATGAAATAATGAAGGGAATTTACTTACTATTTCATGATGAGCATTCATGTTGTAATACTCAGAAATCAGTCCAATATCAGCAGCTGTGCTGACACTTAGTAGACAGGCACTTGACTCTGTACCTTGAAGCAAATGGATGGGTGCTTGCGCCTTTTCTTTCTTGTGCTTCATTGTCGCTATAAATGAACCTTGACCTTTTATGGGCGTCGATGCAGCTCATGTATACACTTTGGTTATTAATGATGTAAGCCGCTATAATGGAGATAGTTCATTGTATTTCTCTTCAGGCGTTATGTTTATTGATGCACCACTGTCAATAGTGAAATGCATCTACCCACCATTTATTTTCAATGTAATCTTTGTACAGTGTTGGTAGGATTTCGGAGGTTAAACTTCGGTATGGCACAACTATCTTCCTCACTTTCACTTGATATTGAGGCAGACAAAATGTCTAACGATGATTTAGATGATAATCAACTTCATTTAGTGTTGATTTGCCTCAGCTAATGTAGATACTTGATCTTGTGGGTGTGTGTTGAGCGTTGCTTCTGGAACATGCTGGAGGCCATTTTGTCTTCGCAAGGTGACACACTTACTTTTTCCTTCACATTACACACATTGCATAAAATGGTTCTCTTCCACACAACCTTTACATATATATCCATTTGTGGGACATCTACCTCTGTGCAGAAACAAAAATCCACAGAACTGCTTTTTAGATGTAGACATCACTTTGTATCCTTCAGTCTTTTGCTTTAGCTTACTTTTCACACTCATGACTGATTCACTCTGGGTACCTCAAGCCTCCATTCCAGCATCATGAATTCAGCATGTTCTTCCACCCTGGCAGCCATTAACACTCACTCCATACTGTGAGTTTCTCTCAACATTCATCGTCTGAATGAATCTGACAAGCATCCATCAATAACTCGAAAAGGCGTAGCTTCTTCATCATTAAATTCATTCAACTTACAGAGTGTAATGTGTCTCTCCACTTCATCTATTTTTTCACCAACTTTTCAGCGTTCTTAACTGAAAATGTATATTTTAGAATAAATGTTTTCTAATGGATTGAATTTGAGATTCAGTGTTTCTGTAATCTGATGGTATGTGATTTCTTCATCAGCTCTCAGCATTTTCCTTATGACATCTTTCACACCATCATAAGCAATATTGTTTAGATACTTGGTAATCATTCTGTTATCAGTCTCTTCAAGTGCATCAATGAAATCGTCTAATGTCTCTATCCAAGCAGTCCATCTATCACCAATATTTTGCATTTTGACAGTATCAGAAGGTGGTGGTGAATTCAGAAAGGCAGCATCATTGTAGACTAGTTTAGAACTTACTGACGTTGAGGTTAGCGTGCTCTCTGACGCTGCTTGGTGATCATGGTTATGAAAACCTTCTCTAAGGGCCTTTGACGGGCTGGCCTCAGGATTGTCTTTAGCATTACTTGGAAGTGTTGCTTCTTTCTTAGTTGCCATCTGAAAAATGTCACTATTCCAAACGTCGATTTCGGCTCTTTATTGTTTAAAGACATATAAAGTTAGTCTGAGCCCCACTCAAACAACTTTATGGGCAAACCGCTTTGGGTACGGATGGATCTGTAAGCACAACCTGGGCACTCTCCTTAAGCCACTTCAACAAGTGCTGTGATAGGACGATTCTCTTTAGTGGATTCAGTAAGTCATTTATTTCTTCTTTTCTGAAGGCCAGTTTGCACTTCCTGGCAACTGGTTGATCTCCACCTTGCAGCACTTCTGTTTGTGGTGTTATTTGGTAAGTTATGACTATCTCTTTCTCAAGTCATAACTCTCTGGGATAGCACAATCATTCTTTGGGGGTTTTTATCCCCTATTCCGTCACCATTTGTAGCATCCTCCCCAGCCTGGGTATCCGCCGATGACAACGCCACGCACGGAGATGAATATTACAAGTCTTTATTCTTCTGAGTGTAACTGCAAACTCAACATTTTAAAATAAGCTCTCATTGCATTCCGCTCTAACACCTACCTCACACTTCTATGGAGTCCCAAGCCAAAAAGGTTCTGCCAAAAAACTTGTAAGACACTACAAACTATAGCATCGGGTTTAAATTAAATTAATTATTGTACTTTTCACCATGATTCATTCTATATTATTAAGTGCTAATAACCCAAAAAGGGTATCAAGGTGGTGCAGGAGATAGTGCAAGTGTTTCCTCTGCATGTTTTTTTTTTCCATAGTGTATTGTGAATTGGTACTCATAAGCTAAAACTATTCACTAGCAGGGCAAAAGTTGGGGGTACACGTGGGTGGATGGGATTCACGCACTACTTTCACAGGGTGGACACTGTCCACCCTGCCAAGAAGTTGGGCCCCAGTAAAATATATTGGACTCATCCCAGTATTGTGGAAACTTTCAGAAGTGCATGACCACACTTTCAGCAGTGCCTGCACATTATGTTCTTTTGTTTGTTTTGAGCAGCAACATGCAGGACGACAGGAGAGGGCTTTTTTAATATTAAATCCCTGCTGGGCCAGGACAGGAGGCTGAAATTAAGGAGCCATCAGGTCTCCGTTTGTTTAGTTATCCTGGATGAAAGTTGTCTGAAGCCTCACGCCTAGCTACAATGAAGGAAACAAAGTCACACAGCTTGTTATCAGTTCCCATGTACTTTAGGGAGGCATGGTTTTCACCTGTGTAAAAGAGATATGCATGCACTGAATATGCTGGTCTGCCCCATTATTTACAGAAACAACAAGTGAAATATCACTATTTAGCTTTATTTCTTTTAAAGAGCTTTTTCATCCCAGTGCAGGGTGTCTGAGCATTTTATATCATATGTAAACATTACACATTGACAATAAGTAACGTGTGTAAATCAATGTACAGGATGTGTTACATAATACAGTGAGGGTTACAAGGTGTAGGAGTAGCATGTTTCTTCATAGCTCCCTGTACTATATTAGAAGGATTACAAGTTATGAACTTCAAGTTACAAAAGGATGTTTGTGTTAAAAGCAGTAATCCACTTCCCTATCTACCTATAAAAAAAATATGTCATCTACATTTTAAATGATGTGCTTTGCAGGAGACACATTAACCCTCAATGCTACTTCCGATTTAAAACTGGGACTAGGCAAAGTACATGTCTCTCCAGCAAACTTGTTAACCTCCAGAGATATCTTACCATTATTGTTATTCCCTGAGACAAAGATCTCTGCAGCAGGTGCCTTAACCTCATAAGGTATTTTAAAATGCTGACTTTGCAGCCAAAAAAGCAGAACTGATTTACTGCCACATTTCTCCTTTCTGCCAATTTATTTGTGGCAGAGTTTTAAAAAAACATAAATGAATAGATTGAGGCTCAGATTTTGTGTAGGGGCTGTGTAACGTTTTTGGCACAACCCCAGTGCAAAATCTAACTTTTTGAATCTAGCAATGCACTCAAATGTAGTTGCATCAGAACTGCTAAACATATGCCTGAGGTGATAAGATCTGATGCCAATTCCTGTCAGTGCGGGACTGGGAACCCAAATCAGCCCTGGCAGATTTTGTCAAACCAGCCTCCATACTGTGCATAGCCAGCAAGACTGACCATTGCAATTGGGCTTGGAGGGTAGATTTCTACCTCCCCAAGTAGATTTTGGGAAAAAATGGTGCAGTCTTCATTGGGCTTTTCAATGTTTTGCTCACTGTCACCTTCCTACAGTGCCGCCCATCTATCCATTCTCTCTGTAGCCCCTCTCCCACAGGTATTTCATTTGTTTTATAGCACATCGCCACTCATAGCAGATTAGGGTGTCAGAGCACTTTACATCACACACACATACAGGCAATGAATCATACATGTGTAAATGAGTGCATAGAAAGTCTTACATAAGACAAAGGGGGCTACAAGGTGTAGGGGGGCATTTATAAGAGTGTTTGGTTTGGGGAAGCACAAACGTAGGATTCAGAATGTAACACAGTGGTTAGATCTGACTTTACTAATAAGAATTTATTTCTACCCAAACAAACTCTTGTTAGCAAAATTAGGATAAAAAAAGACTAGGAAAAAACCATAATTTCCAAACTGAAACATGTAGCTTGCATGCAGATTATGAACTGCACAAACAAAAGGACTTCTGAGACAAACTCAGTATCCCACTAAGCTATGCACCTAAAATACTGTTCTGTCATTTGCATAGGACATGTTCTTTGCAGCAGGTATATTAAACCTCTGAGATACCTTAGATGAGTCAAAACTGCCACTAAACAAAACTCAGATCTCTCTTCAGCAGCCACATTAATCACAAACTGCTGCACTGATACAAAAGGGGCCCCCCACTGACAAAAGCGTTCCCTTACCCATCCAGCCGCCAAGGGAAATGATCGATGCCTTCTACGGCCAGTGTCCAGCTTAGATTCCTGTGAGGCCATGGGTTGTGATGCCAAATGTGCTGTGATGTTACTTGCATACTGTCTAACTTTTCTAGTCCCCCCACTACTTTTTATGTTGAGCATGGCAGCGCACAATCACTGCTTTTCCAACGTGCTATTATGTAACTGGGCTTTTAACCACTCACACCACATCTCCTTCACTATCACTCATTCATGGGCTTGCCCTTCAAAAATCCTTTATTTTTGTTGGTAAATGCTTTATGTTTGTCCCTCCTTGGGGCGGTTTAGTTACAGCCTTGGACATCGCCTCTTTTGACGATACGTTTGACTGCAAGCAAACTTCTTTTTCCTTTTGTGTGCTGCTTCACGCTACTGTGTGGCACTTTGAATCGGCTCGCATATGTGAAACTGTTTACTTTTCATTTTCGATATATGTGGCAAGAAAAGTTCGGTTAGGAATTTACAACGCTAAAAGTTCTAACTCAGGAAAATGAGAGACCCATTACATTGCAAATGCTTGTCTTAGAGATTGTGCCCTGTTCACATGCCTAACTTTGGACTGTAAGGTCTGTAGTGGAAAGTGCATGTAGTGAAACCCTCGATATTTCGTAACCCTTTCATCCAAGGGCAAATTGGACATGCGCCTGCCACTTTACTTCCATTTAAAAAAATAAAAAGAACGTTGGCAAGACATGGGTTATACTAAATCATCACTTGCACGCAGTTATCTATTTAACTGAATGGTAGAACTTTCTGAAATATCTATGATAATTTTCTGGTCGCCTGCTCAATGAGTCTTTTTGAGCTGTTTGCCTGAATAGTTTTTATTCTGCCTGGTGATGTGCATAAGTTAATTATAGCCCGCTCAGCATTGTGCTAACTCCCACACGAGCTAAAGATCATGCGTCATACTGAGCTCAGTCACTTCCAATCAAATACTGCTGGCAACTCCTTGGGCTGTGCTGCTAAAGGGTGATTGATGGGAAAGAGTGTGTTCTCTGCTGCACAGCCAGAGCAATGCAAGTGGGCAATTAAGTTACTGAGGAGCACGCGCTTCCTTGCCTGCGACCCAGACGATAAATCTATCTCGCTGTGCACTGTACCGCCACAGGTAAATCAATTATCCTCTGCGCATCCAGAGACACTGTAATTCTGCATTGGATGCTAAACATTCTTGTCTAATTTAAAATATGACAGCACCCACCATCATCCAAGATTCCCGGACTCTAAACATTAATGAGCAGAACAAGAATAAAGACACTGCTTAAAGCAAACCTTGGCATTCCTACGCACTCATTCAGTAGCTATGTGGTGCTGTGATTGCTCCTTCTCTTCAACATTAAATTTGAAGGTCAACCAAAGGCTTTCAATGGCATCCAGGGCAGTCCCCATACATCTGCTTCTTACACAAAGTGACGATCGCATTTTTGGAGTTAATTATAGCACGAACTTAGCCAAGTGTATTGGAGCGCTGCACAACAAAAGCAGATTTACTTACTTTACACATTTTTATTTTTTTTAGGCACAAGGAGAGTAAGTGCTAAATTCGCCCTGAGCGTGGTAGCTGTGCCCATCTTCGGTGTTTTTCATTTTCGTAAGTATAGCTGTCAACTCCCAAATGCATTTCACCATGTGAGGAGGGGCCTTGGATGAGGAGGGGCCTTGGATGTGGCGGGGTCTCGTATCCTGCAGAGATCTACCTAAGAGGCACTCTGGCCGCCACCAAGCCCGCCATCCCTCCTCCCCAAAAACAGCAAAGCGTCGTTGAGGCTGTTGCCATTGTCCAGGAGTGCTTTCACACCCCTACGACCTTCCAAAAGGAGCTGGGAATCCACTGTTTACAGTGACTTTCAGCTCGTTTTTCTTCCACTGTGTGATTTCTGCTCCTCACCTGGTGACCCTCTGAAGGGATCCAAAATCATGTGACACACGATGGCACCTTGTGGGCTGACAGCTCTGCACCAGAAGATGGGCCCCACAATCGCAATCTTAGGAGTGTATTGGGGGACCTGCTCTAGCATTCTCACCAGCGTATGTCGGGAAGCTGCACTGTAGCCAATAACTTAGAGAATTGTTAGATGGACATGAGTGCCCTATAGCTGTCCTGCATTCTTTAGAACCATACCTGTGTGCCCACACAGTAGCGCAGGAAAGATGTGCTAGCGCGCCTGGTCCTTAGTAAGTAAACTTACAAGGGGACGCGTATAGGCCGATGAACCTTTTGGATCGCATGGAGTACCCTAGCCATGTAGTGACAATGTTATCAATATTCAATATAACCCATCAATAACCACTAAGAGAATCATTAATTACTAGACAAATATATCAACATTTCATGAATAACCACAACTAAATATACGATTTAACAATTTTTATTTCCCTATTAATTACAATTCTAGTGCATAAGGTTAACTCAAACTTTATTCAATCAGCTCAGAATTAGTTTAATAGCGACCCACACTAACTCAGTCTAATCAGAACTTGAGAAAACATGTGCTCAAAAGCTTCAGCATAAGCTTACAAAGATGAATATATCAACATTAATAGCAAAGTTCAGCAACCAGTTTGTCAATCTTTTGTCACTGTTAACATCACCCAAAAGAACCCTACCTAACCCAGATTAGCATCAGCATGTGGGGCTTCATGTGAAAACAATTTAGAAAACATGAATTTGGAAGAACATCTAACTAGAAGACAAACTATAAAACAGTGCAGTAGGTACCTAGAAGAAAAGGCACAAAAGTTAATCAGTCACATTGTCATAGCTACCTATCCACAGAATGGATCAGCAACAAACCGCATCTCTTGACGTCATCAATTCTCCTCTCGCATCTGAAGTTTTAGCCCCTTGTCATGACTTTTTGTAAGAGTTTTATAGTCCATCCTCCTAATTCCTAATTGGTCAATTAATCTCCAAATGTGACATTGCCCAATACTTTTAATTCTACAAATCTATGAGTTCTAGTATTTCGCCGTTCTCAGTTCATTGATTGGTTCACTGTACAATGTCCTCATCATCTGGCTCATCAGGTCTCGAAAATGTGGCATCTTCCTCTTCAGTCAGTGTCTCTATTGTTTGAGCCCTGGGAAAGTACATCTTGCCTACTCTACACATGATTGTAGCAATTTGATTCCATCATCCAAATTGCAGAAAATTCTAGCTAAGCAGAATTTAACATTGGGTGGTTCAAGGCCAGTTTAGCATCTCAACTTCACTCCAGCATGCTCTAATAATTCAGCTTCTGCATGAGGCCTGGCAAAAACTTGGTCACAACTTTGGCTAAGTTAACTCTACAGCATGATGCAAAACATAGGTTGTACATCTCATTATGGCACATTACTACATCGTTATTACACATTTTCATTATTGTATGTATTTTTAATCATTTTAGTAAGAATTCGTATAAGTGGCTGACATTATCCGTGGGCACATTTTCAAACCTGCACCTTATTTGCTCTACGATTAATTTCTCAATGAACTTTTTGTTAATCAGAACACATAAACATTCATTAATAATTTCTAATTAGCATTTCTGCTTCAACAGATGCAATGGGCTATGACCCAAGCAATGAAAGTGACCCCTTTGACTCCTCTTAAGGTGTTACAATACAGCAATTATCAGGGTGCAATGGGCCCCTCAGTGCTTTGGGCCCCAGTGCCCCTGCACCTGCTGCACCAATGGTAGCAACACCCCTGTGCCCACACTGAGAGTGTTACTTGTGGTCTGATGTATAACATCCAAGACTCTTGTTCTGAAGGTTAGGGTTTTGAATCCTGGAAGCTCCACGACAGGGAATCTTTGCTGGATCTCTGGGGTCTCGATACTTGGTTGCTGTAGAAGCATCTGTAAACAGAAAACGGTTTCTTTTCTGAAAAGACATTTGTATCCTACTACACAACCGGGCATTAAAAGTGCTCTAGGAACCTCAAGTATATTGAAACTACAGGAGAGACTGCTGCTCACGGGGAGAGGAGAAATAGTAAATCAAGTTCTGCTTAGTTGTTATTCAGGGAACAGTTCCTGAGGCTGCGGAAGAGGATTTTTTCCAGCAAATCAGAATACAAAATCTCAGCAATTACCAATTCGTCATGCTGTTAGAACATGGGTGCCCAGAGAGTGGATGTAGGTGTGAAAAACAAGTTTACAGAACTCAATATTATAGGAAGAGGCAGCAGCTGTGGATTTAGTCGACATAAAGGTGGAGATTACAATTGTTAGCACGTCTGACCTTAATAAGTACACACATTCTAAGGCAACTGAGCAAATCAAAAGCAGAGTCAGCTGTAATAAAGATATATGATACATAGAATTCAGCAAGATAACTCGTCAAACATCAGTCCTTGTAATTGTCAGTCATCATGTGAATACCCTCATCTAACCCTGATTAGCATCAGCATGTTGGGCTTCATGCAAAACAGTTTAGAACACAAATATAGAAAAACATCTAGCTAGGGAAACTATCAAGACAGCGCAGTTGGTACAGAGAAAGAAAAGGCATAAAAATGCAATTCAGTCACATTGTCATATCTACTTATCCATGGTATGGTCAGCAAGCAGAATCAGTCTTCGACCTCAGGTCATCAATTGATCAGCAAAGCATCAGGTTCTCAAGTCTCTTCTAAAGTCTCTTCTTCTCTCAATATCTCAGTAATTCCCTAAAATCTCCTAAAGTATCTATGAGTAATTCTCCTCTGTCGCGTTGTTATATCAAAGTCACCTAAGCTATACCCTAATTCCCTATTGGTCAATTATTCGTATGTTCATACACTACCCATTAATATTTCTATACCAAATCTATGAATTCTAATATTTTGCTCTTCACACAAAGTTGATTGGTCCACTTTCCGATGTCCTCATCATCCAGTTCGTTAGGTAACAAATTTGTTGTATCTTCCTCTCCAGTCAGAGTCTTTATTGTTCGCGTCCTGGGAAAGTACATCTCACACACATTACACACATTTTGTTACATTACTAGGAACATAGGCCCTCATTACAACCCTGGTGGTCGGTGATAAAGTGGAGGTAATACTGCCAAAAGGCTGGTGGTAATTACCGCCAAATTATGACCATGGTGGAAAGAGCTCAGATAGACAGCTACTTTACCACACCGACTGCCAGGGCGGAAACAATAGGCACCACTGCGGTAGCCGCCTACAGCCAGGCGGAAGACAATGTTCTGCCCACCATATTATGACAGCCCAATCCGCCACCTTTTCTGGAGCGGTACCAACAACATCAAAAGCCTGGCGGAAATACTGCACAGAAGGGAAAGGACTCACCATTGGAGACACAGGGAACAACCACGCCGCTATGGAGCCCGAGCTGCAAATATTTCCAATGATCTTTTACATCCTGCTCCACCACGAACACCAACGACGGCGAAGATGACCACGGTGAGTACAGCTGCCTAGTACACATGGGAGGGGGGAGGAAAAAGAGTGACACACACACGTACAACACACACCCCCAACACCATAAACACAATCTGATGCAGTAAGAAAACATATTGACCCCGTACCTCTCAGGAATAATGTAAGGACAACACAAATAGATGAAAGTGAGTGTAATAATATAAATACAGTAGAAATCCGTACATCCAATCTAAACATATAAACATACGTACAATTCAAGAGACACTGCCCAGTCCTCAATGTGCATGGGCCACAGGGCCACATGACAAAGTCCAAGGCCCCTCTTGTCTCCTGCCACAACACAGAGAGAACACTGCAGGGGCATCAGCTGGAAAATAGGCAGGCACCTCAGGGGGACGGGGAATAGGGGGGGCACCTCAGCCAGCAGATGGAACAACACCACTGGTCCTGGAGGGGGCAGCATGCCCATTGATCTGTCCCGGGGAGTACAAGGCCACAGTTTCTCAAGTGGTCGACTTGCCCACTGGCTCCAGAGGGGGCAACATGCCCATTGCTCTGTCCTGGGGAGTGCAAGGCCACAGACTCTCAAGTGGGTGACTTGCCCACTGGCTCTGGAGGGGACAACATGCCTCGTGATTGATCCTGGTGAGTGCAAGGTCACAGTCACTCAAGTGGGTGACTTGCCCACGTGCTCTGGAGGGGGCAACATGCCTTGTGCTCTGTACTCGGGAGTGTAAGGCCACAGTCTCTCAAGTGGGTGACTTTCCCACTGGCTCTGAAGGGGGCATCGTGCCCTGTGATATTCATCCTGGGGAGAATGGGGTGAGTGGGTGCCATACCCACTGGTTCTGGAGGGGGCATTGTGCCCTGTGCTTCTGATCCTGGGGAGGATGGGGTGAGTGGGTGCCAGACCGACTGGTTCTGGAGGGGACATTGCACCCTGTGCTTCTGATCCTGGGGAGGACGGTGTAGGAGGCTGGACTGGCTTGTAGTGAGTACCAAGGGGTACTTGCACCTTGCACCAGGCCCAGTTATCCCTTATTAGTGTATAGGGTGTCTAGCAGCTTAGGCTGATAGATAATGGTAGCTTAGCAAAGCAGCTCAGGCTGAACTAGGAGACGTGTGAAGCTACTACAGTACCACTTAGTGTCATATGCACAATATCATAAGAAAACACAATACACAGTTATACTAAAAATAAAGGTACTTTATTTTTATGACAATATGCCAAAGTATCTTAGAGTGTACCCTCAGTGAGAGGATAGGAAATATACACAAGATATATATACACAATAGCAAAAATATGCAGTATAGTCTTAGAAAACAGTGCAAACAATGTATAGTTACAATAGGATGCAATGGGGAAACATAGGGATAGGGGCAACACAAACCATATACTCCAGAAGTGGAATGCGAACCACGAATGGACCCCAAACCTATGTGACCTTGTAGAGGGTCACTGGGACTATTAGAAAATAGTGAGAGTTAGAAAAATAACCCTCCCCAAGACCCTGAAAAGTGAGGGCAAAGTGCACCAAAGTTCCCCTAAGGACAAAATAGTCGTGTTAGAGGGAAAATGCAAGGAAAACACAAATCAGCAATGCAACAACGATGGATTCCTGACTGAGGGTACCTGTGGAACAAGGGGACCAAGTCCAAAAGTCACAAGCAGCTCGGAGATGGGCAGATGCCCAAGAAATGCCAGCGGTTGGTGCAAAGAAGCTCTTACTAGGCTGAAGAACTGTGAATACTGCAGGAACGACAAGGGCTAGAGACTTCCCCTTTGGAGGATGGATCCCCCACGCCTTGGAGAGTCGTGCAGAAGTGTTTTCCCGCCGGATGGACACCAACAAGCCTTGCTACACGCAAATCGTGCGTTTGGCGTTTTTGGACGCTGCTGGGGCCCAGGAGGGACCAGAAGGTCGCAAATTGGACCTGCAGAGAGAGGGGACGGCAAGCAAGACAAAGAGCCCTCACTGAAGCAGGTAGCACCTGGAGAAGTGCCAGAAACAGGCACTACGAGGATGCGTGAAACGGTGCTCGCCGAAGTTGCACAAAGGAGTCCCACGTCGCCGGAGACCAACTTAGAAAGTCGTGCAATGCAGGTTAGAGTGCCGTGGACCCAGGCTTGGCTGTGCACAAAGGATTTCCGCCGGAAGTGCACAGGGGCCGGAGTAGCTTGCAAAGTCGCGGTTCCCAGCAATGCAGCCCAGCGAGGTGAGGCAAGGACTTACCTCCACCAAACTTGGGCTGAAGAGTCACTGGACTGGGGGGGTCACTTGGACGGTGTCGCTGGATTCGAGGGACCTCGCTCGTCGTGCTGAGAGGAGACCCAAGAAACCGGTAATGCAGCTTTTTGGTGCCTGCGGTTGCAGGGGGAAGATTCCGTCGACCCACGGGAGATTTCTTCGGAGCTTCTGGTGCAGAGAGGAGGCAGACTACCCCCACAGCATGCACAAGCAGGAAAACAGTCGAGAAGGCGGCAGGATCAGCGTTACAGAGTTGCAGTAGTCGTCTTTGCTACTATGTTGCAGGTTTGCAGGCTTCCAGCGCGGTCAGCGGTCGATTCCTTATCAGAAGGTGAAGAGGGAGATGCAGAGGAACTCGGCTGAGCTCATGCATTCGTTATCTAAAGTTTCCCCAGAGACAGAGACCCTAAATAGCCAGAAAAGAGGGTTTGGCTACCTAGGAGAGAGGAAAGGCTACTAACACCTGAAGGAGCCTATCACAAGGAGTCTCTGACGTCACCTGGTGGCACTGGCCACTCAGAGCAGTCCAGTGTGCCAGCAGCACCTCTGTTTCCAAGATGGCAGAGGTCTGGAGCACACTGGAGGAGCTCTGGACACCTCCCAGGGGAGGTGCAGGTCAGGGGAGTGGTCACTCCCCTTTCCTTTGTCCAGTTTCGCGCCAGAGCAGGGGCTAAGGGGTCCCTGAACCGGTGTAGACTGGCTTATGCAGAATTGGGCACATCTGTGCCCAACAAAGCATTTCCAGAGGCTGGGGGAGGCTACTCCTCCCCTGCCTTCACACCATTTTCCAAAGGGAGAGGGTGTCACACCCTCTCTCAGAGGAAGTTCTTTGTTCTGCCATCCTGGGCCAGGCCTGGCTGGACCCCAGGAGGACAGCTGCCTGTCTGAGGGGTTGGCAGCAGCAGCAGCTGTAGAGAAACCCCAGGAAGGGCAGTCTGGCAGTACCAGGGTCTGTGCTACAGACCACTGGGATCATGGAATTGTACCAACAATGCCAGGATGGCATAGAGGGGGCAATTCCATGATCATAGACATGTTACATGGCCATATTCGGAGTTACCATGGTGAAGCTACATATAGGTAGTGACCTATATGTAGTGCACGCGTGTAATGGTGTCCCCGCACTCACAAAGTTCAGTGAATTGGCTCTGAACAATGTGGGGGCACCTTGGCTAGTGCCAGGGTGCCCTCACACTAAGTAACTTTGCACCTAACCTTTACCAGGTAAAGGTTAGACATATAGGTGACTTATAAGTTACTTAAGTGCAGTGTAAAATGGCTGTGAAATAACGGGGACGTTATTTCACTCAGGCTGCAGTGGCAGGCCTGTGTAAGAATTGTCAGAGTTCCCTATGGGTGGCAAAAGAAATGCTGCAGCCCATAGGGATCTCCTGGAACCCCAATACCCTGGGTACCTCAGTACCATATACTAGGGAATTATAAGGGTGTTCCAGTAAGCCAATGTAAATTGGTAAAAATGGTCACTAGCCTGTCAGTGACAATTTGGAAAGAAATGAGAGAGCATAACCACTGAGGTTCTGATTAGCAGAGCCTCAGTGAGACAGTTAGTCACTACACAGGTAACACATTCAGGCACACTTATGAGCACTGGGGCCCTGGGTTACCAGGGTCCCAGTGACACATACAACTAAAACAACATATATACAGTGAAAAATGGGGTAACATGCCAGGCAAGATGGTACTTTCCTACAGACGGGGTGAGTGGGTGCCACACCCACTGGTTCTGGAGGGGGCAACGTGCCCTGTGATGCAGATCTTGGGGAGATCAAGGTCACAGTCTCTCAAGTGGGTGTCACTCCCACAGGATTTGCAGGGGGCAGGCCACACAACAGCCCATGGAGGCAGGTCTACAGAATGTCCTCTGGCGGTGAGGGCTGTTCAGTGGTGGCAGTGGTGGTGGTGGTGCTGGTAGTTGTGGGGGAAGCTCCTGCCCGTCCCCTGCAGCCTCGGACAGCTGCCCACTGCTGGTGGTGGTGGTGCTGCTGCTACTTCTGGTGGCTGTGGGGGAAGCTCCCGCCCATTCCCCCGCAGCCTTGAATGGCTGCCCACTGCTGGTGGTGGCTGGCAGTGGTGGTGCTGCTGCTGGTGGTTGTGGGGGGAAGCTCCTGCCCATCCCCTGCAGCCTCGAATGGCTGCCCACTGCTGGTGGTGGTGGTGCTGCTGCTGGCGGTGTTTGTCGGGGGAAGCTCCTGCCCATCCCCTGCAGCTTCAGACGGCTGCCCACTGCTGGTGGTGGTGGTGGTGCTGCTGCTGGCAGTGGTTGTGGGGGGAAGCTCCTGCCCATCCCCTGCAGCCTCAGATGGCTGCCCACTGCTGGTGGTGCTGCTGTTGCTACTGCTGACGGTGGCTGTGGGGGCAAGCTCCTGCCCATCATCTGCAGCCTCGGATGGCTGCCCACTGCTGGTGGTGGCGGTGGTGCTGCTCCTGATGCTGGCGGTGGTTGTTGGGGGAAGGACCTGCCCATCCCCTGCAGCCTCGGATGGCTGCCCACTGCTGGTGGTGGTGGTGCTGCTGCTGCTGGTGTTTGTGGGGGGAAGCTCCTGCCCATCCCCTGCACCCTCAGACGGCTGCCCAATGCTGGTGGTGGTGGTGCTGCTGCTGCTGACGGTGGTTGAGGGGGGAAGCTCCTGCCCATCCCCTGCAGCCTTGGATGGCTGCCCACTGCTGGTGGTGGCGGTGGTGGTGCTGCTGCTGATGCTGGCGGTGGTTGTTGGGGGAAGGACCTGCCCATCCCCTGCAGCCTTGGATGGCTGCCCACTGCTGGTGGTGGTGGTGCTGCTGCTGGTGGTTGTGGGGGGAAGCTCCTGCCCATCCCCTGCAGCCTCAGACGGCTTCCCACTGCTGGTGGTGGTGGTGCTGCTGCTACTGGCGGTGGTTGTGAGAGGAAGTTCCTACCCATCCCCTGCAGCCTCAGACGGCTGCCCACTTGGTGGTGGTGGTGTTGCTGCTGCTAGTGGTGGTTGTGGGGGCAAGCTCCTGCCCATCCCCTGCAGCCTCAGACAGCTGCCCACTGGTGGTGGTGGTGCTGCTGCTGCTGTTGGTGGTGGTGTTTGTGGGTGGAAGCTCCTGCCCATCCCTTGCAGCCTCGGACGTCTGCACAACCATGGTTAGTGGTGGGGGCGCCGACTGAGTCCCAGCACCAGGCCCCTTATCCTTCCTGCCTGCTAGTGCAGGCCCCTTGCACTTCCTGGCAGCAGCTGGGGCGGGCTCCTTGCCCTTCCTGGCAGCAGATGGGGATGGCTCCTTGCCCTTCCTGGCAGCAGCTGGGGATGGCTCTTTGCCCTTCCTGGCAGCAGCTGTGGATGGCTCCTTGCCCTACCTGACAGCACTCGGGGCAGGCACCCTTTCTGTGAGGCAGCCTGGTGGCCTGGATCCTTTCCCACCACAAGTGGTTGTGGACACTACTGGGAACATGGACTGGGTGGCTGAGGTGCTTGCCTGGGGTTTAGCCACCGTGGCTAGATGTGAAGGATGGGGGGGTAGGGAAGAGGTCAATGGTGGACAAGAAAAGCTGCTGAGGGACATTGGGGCTGGGAGAGGGAGAAGGTATCGTAGTGGAGGAAGAGGGGGTGGTTGTGGGAGGTGTCTTTCTGCTGTGTTTGAGTGCAGGTGCATGGGCTGGATGCTGTTGTGAGGTGGATGGCTGTTGGGTGTCTGAGTGCTTGTGTTTGTGTACCATGGGAGGGGGTAGGACAGACACAGTGGGAGAGGACACAGGGGACGTGTGCATGGCTGTAGCGGAGGTGTCTGTCAGCGAGGTGTGTGTTCTGATAGGTGTGTTGGTAATGGCAGTAGTGGATGTGGATGTAGTGCATGCAGGTGTGAATGTAGACACAACTGGGAGGGAGGTGGAGGAGGATGAGGGGGACACAGTGGAGGCAGTGGATGTTGATATGTCTGCATCTTGATGGTGTGTGTGTGAGTACCTGTCGGATGATGTGTGGTGCTTGTGTTTACCTGTGCCACTCGTGTGTGTTGTCTTGTGTGCATGCTCGTCTGCCTGTGTGCTTGGGATAGGTTGGGGTTGAGGGGAAAGGGATTGGGTAGAGGAAGTTGGAGGGGGAGGGTGGGGAGGGTGGAAACAGGGACAATGACTGCCATCTGAGAGGAGGCCAAAGGATTGATCTCTGTTGGGCCGCAAAGCCAGTGTGAATACCCTCCAGAAATGCATTGGTTTGTTGCATTTGGGCTGCCAGCCCCTGGATGGCATTCACAATGCTTGACTGCCCAACAGAGATGGGTCTCAGGAGGTCAATAGCCTCCTCACTCAGGGCAGAAGGGCTAACTGGGGCAGGGCCTGAGGTGCCTGGGGCAAAGGAGATGCCCACCCTCCTGGGTGAGCAGGCGTGGGCAACTCAATGAGGGGCTGCTGGGAGGGCGGTGCTGGTATGGGGGAGACGGCTGCACCTGTAGCTGGGGTGGTCAAAGAAGTGTCAGCCACCACCAGGAAGATTCCATCGGAGGAGGTATCTGTTTCCGAACTGTCCCCTGCAGTTTCCACCATGGTGCTCCCTTCGCCCTCCATCCCACTGGTGCCCTCACCGTCGGTGGACTCTGCCTCCTGGGGGTCCTGTGGATACAGCTTCTTCCGTCGCTGGTGCCTCTGATCCTCCGCCAAATGATTCTAATACACATAAGGACAGGATGACAGAAGAAAAAGGGGGGGAGAGACAAAGGATACACTTGGTCAATGGCTGCACCAACACCACCATTGGCGTACAAGCACCCAAACACACAGGGAACAGGCCTATGCACTATGCAATGCACTACCAGTAACAATGCTAGCCATCAGGGCATGGGGAGGGACACATACTGCAAACTGGAACAAACCTGGGACCCACAAAGCCCTGCCCAATAGTGGATGCCTACAAGCTAGGTAGGAGGACTATCACATCAAATCCTGGTCAACATGGGACCTACTCTGTAACGTCAGGCCTGGCCCAGGGTCCCCACAGACACACATCCCCCACCCAGATACCACCCCACCAGGCATAAGTATTAATGATGGGCACTGCACTCACCCCCTTGTGGCTACTGTGATGCCCTCAAGCACCCATCCAGCTCCGGATAGGCCACCGTCAGTATGAGAGCCAACAGGGGGGTCAAGGTTCGATGAGCACCCCTTCCTCATTGGAGGCCATCCCCAGCTGGGTCTCTGCCGTCTCTGTGCCCAGCATCTCAGGTCCTCCCACCGTTTCCAACAGTGGGTGCTCCGCCTGATGTAGACCCCTAGGATCTGCACGTCCTTAATGATGGCATGCCATATACCCTTCTTTTGATGGGCGCTGACTTGCAGAGGAAATACACACGGGGAAAGGTATTAGTCAGACCATCCTGCCTGTTACACTCATGGCCCACCATACCCCTTCCCATCCTTATTTGCACAGACCTGGCTCGGCACACAAGCAGCACACCGCCAGGGGGACATCCACTAACTCCCCCTACACGAGGCCTTCACACACACCACTCCATGCATTGATGCCCCATGTATTGTGCTCACAGTGTACTCACCTGTTGGTCTGGAGGCCCATAAAGCAGTCCATACTGGGGTAGGTCCCATCCAGCGGTCTCTCCAACTTCGCCAAGGTGAAGACAGCAGCCCTTTCCCAAGTCCCACGCGTCATGGTGGGTTCCAGACACAGGTCACAGCAGCACATGCAGTGTAGGTCCTCTCCTGTTGAAGGTCAAGTAGCAAGTGAGTGAACAAATAGAAAATGGCAGTGACGTCCGTGGCAGTGCATACCGTCACCGTCGGCATACATCACCATTGGCCACTGTACCCCATAGGGCCCAATATTATCCAATGAGGCGTTGCACGGCAGGTCCCAACCGCCTCCCACAACGGCGCAGAACATCAGCGGAATTACATCACTTCTAGCTCTCCCTCCACACAGGACAGGTGGATGCCATTTCAAAGGGGGGGGCAGGCCCTGTATTATAACTGCGTCACACTTCACAATTGTACATACGAGACAGAAGCCACTTATACATTTCAAATTAACTTCATGCATTGTATTGTACTGTTGTGTCTGCAATGTACAGTTTGTGACTGGCTCCTCACTCTCTTGCCCCATAGATTGCTACCACTGCGGATGAATAAGAAATGGAGACATACCCCCGTGTACAGACCACTGGTGGACTTGGCAACAATGGAGGACAGGCACATTATCCTCACTGTGTACCCAATTGGAGCCTGAACTGATATCTGCTCTCCGTCACCCCACTGGGATCCCCCCGCTTGTGCAAGTCCTATCTCTGCTCCATTTCTTGGCAACTGGGTCTTTCCAAGTGACAGTGGGCTTGGCAGCAGGAATGTCACAGCCAATGTTCTCAATAGTGCTGACAAGAGTGCTGGATGCCCTGATTAAACACATGTGCATAACCTTGCCTTGAGACACAATGTGCCTGTTCTGCAGGAGGAGGAGGCTGGAGATGGCCGTGTGGCAGCAGTGGACCCTGTGGACAGTGAGGATGAGGAGGCAGAGGATGAGGATGAGGACAACAGAACTGCAGTGATTCGACAGGTAAGACAGTGTAACTTCCCATTTCATTGTCATTTTTTTGTTTCACATTGTCACTGGCAGGCTACGATATCCCACTTCTATGCACACTCACTGTACCCTTTGGACATTCTTTTTGCAGATGCTGGTGCCCCACTATCGCTCCTGGTGTCTTCACTGCAGCCAACAACAGGACTATCCTATGTGCACATTACTGTACAGTTTATTTGCAGTGTTTGAACCTTGTTAAGCGAATACATACTTAAATCATTTGACATACTCCATACTTGTATTTTTTCGAAGTGTGGTTATAGAAGTGCTATCAAGAAAAGGGAGTAGTGCAATGGGCTGGGGTGATGATGGAGGAACGTCCAGGGTATTGTTCCAGTCTATTTGTAGCACAGGTGCATTGTCCAAGGGTATACACTCAACAAAAGGGGACAAGGGAGATTCAATGGTCCAGTGTACACTCTCCCTAATAGTAATCATGAAAATACACAATGGTACAATGGTACACTGTTCCAATAGGAAAAGAGAGTATACAGGCATGTCTATAAAAAGAGGGAGACATTGCAGCGCCAGTCTGACAAGGATTGAGCCCTATGACGAAGCATGACATCTAATAAGATGTGTGAGGGCTCCTCCCTCTTTTTATAGAAGTGTCTGTATACTCTCTTTTCCTGTTGGAACAGTGTACCATTGTTATTTGCATTGTCTAAGGGGACATAGGAATTGGAAAAGTGGCAGTTCAAGGTGGACAGGTTGACTGAGTGGGACACAAGGGTGACAACCAGGAGAGTCTTATTTCCTGGCGATGGTCTTGGCAATAGTCTCTGGCTTCTGCCTGGATCACAGGGAATGTTTGCGGGGTGGTTCTCCTTCTACAGGGGGAGGAGTGCTGGTGGCCTGTTGGTCCTGTGGTGGGGCCTCCTGTCCACTAGCAGAGTTGGAGGGCAGTTCAGTAGTCTGGCTTGTGGCAGGGGCCTGCTGTTGTAAGACTGCCCCCTCATAATGTTGGCCATGTCTGCAAGCACCCCTGCTATGGAGACCAGGGTGGTGTTGATGGCCTGCAAGTCCTCCCTGATCCCCTGGTGCTGTCTCTCCTGCAGCCGCCTGTTCTCCTGCACATTGTCCAGGATTGGGCCCAGCGTATCCTGGGAATGATAGCATGATCCCAGGATCTTGGTGAGTGCCTCCTGGAGAGTCGGTTCCCTGGGCCTGTCCTACCCCTGGCGCACAGCACTCCTCTCAGTTTCCCTGTTGTCCTGTGCCTCTGTCCCCTGAACCGTGTGCCCACTGCCACTGACCCTAGGTCCCTGATTGTCTTGGGTATGAGGTGTGCCCTGAGGGCACTATAGTGGTGGACACACTGCTGATTGACATGTTCTGGGGACAGAGATATAGGTACGCTGGGTTGGTGCTGTGGTGGTGTTTCCTGAGGGGGGAGGCTCTGTGGTGGTGTGTGACTGTGGCTGGGAAACTGACTGTACAGAGGTCTCTGAAGGGCCAGGTTTGTCATCCAGATCCAGCGACCAGAGTTGCTGTCATCACTGTGGGCCTCTTCTGTGGGGGGGACTGGAAGTTGCTGGCACCTCTTCTCTGCCGACATTTGCTGGGATACCTGTGGGGATGTAAATTCAGTGTTATCGTTTCTGCGTGCGACATATGGTGCATGGATGGCTTGCCCTCTTTGGTTGTATTTGCCCTGGCAGCTTTCACTTGTGTGAATTGGTATGTGGTGGGCTAGCTGATTCTCTCTAGTGTGCATGCTTTAGTGATAGGTGTCCATGCAGGGCTGTGAGGGGTGTCCATGCATTGGTAGAGCATGCGGGGCTTAGCATTGGGAGGAGAGAGATGTGATGGTGGGGGACGTGGTGATGTGATGGGAGTGAGGGTGAGGGTATGTGATGGCATGCAGGTGGGGGGGTGATAGAAATAGAGAGTTGACTTAACGGAGTCCAGTCCTCCTGATTGCCAAGACTTGCTCCTCTCATGTTGTTAGTTATGGGGGAGGAAGTGTGGGTCCACCGCCAGTCCTCTATACAGCTAGTTGGTGTCATGCTGCAATGGAACGTACCTTCCCCCGTAGGTCGTTCCACCTCTTCCTGATGTTATCCTTGGTTCTTTGGTGCTGTCCTACGGCATTGACCCTGTCCACGATTCTCCGCCATAGCTCCATCTTCCTAGCAATGGATATCTGCTGCACCTGTGCTCCAAATAGCTGTGGCTCTACCCGGATGATTTCCTCCACTATGACCCTTAGCTCCTCCTCAGAGAATCTGGGGTTTGTTGTGGTGCCATGGGTGTAGTGTGAGTGGTGTGGGTGAGGGTGTGTAGGGTGATGTGCTGGGGTGTATGATGTAAGGTGCAGGGTAGTATATAGGTGATGGTGGTGTGTGGGTCTGGTCTTGTCTGTAGTTGTGATGTCAATCTGATGGCAATGGTTTGTATTCGTAAAGGGTTGTGGGTAATGTGGGTGTGTTTTATAGTGGTGTGGGTGTGTGGGTGTGGTGTGTGTATGGGTGTCAGGTGTGTGTTGTTTGAATTGTCCAATGTGGTGCCGTTTTGTTTGTGTGTCTGTAATTTGAGGACAGCTGTATATACCGCCAATGGTTTACTGCCATTGATTGTATGCCATGGTGATTCGTGGGTCATAATGTGGTGGGTGTTGTTCTTTTGGCGTAACGTGTGGGTTTTGATACCGCCAGTTTATCACTGACCTTTGGTGTGGCGGACTTGTGTTTGTGGCTGAATAGTTACGGATTAGTGTGTGTGTCATAATATGGTGAACGGATATCTGCTGCGGCGGCGGTTTGTTGGCAGCAGTCAGCGTGGCGATAAGTGGGATTTACCACCATTGTCATAATGAGGGCCATAGTCTCCTGTCCGTTGGTTCGCACAGAAAGCTCCGGTTAAACACTTTTAACAAGACAATGAACATTTCACAGTTTAGTTCACTCTGTCAGCATTTTATTAACCGCTAAGAATTACAGCTTCTGCATGAGGCCTAGCAAAACTAGGCCAAGACACTCGCTAAGTCAAGGCCTACAGTTAATAAAGCTAGAGCATACTTCATAATCCTAAATATGACATATTACTACATTAATCGAATACATTTTCAATATTTCATAAGTATTAATAATAAATTAGTGCCCCTTTGCTGAGTGTGTATTTTGTTTCTCTACGTTATTTGTTTTCTACAAAATTCATTATTCAAAACACATAAACATTCATTGATAATTTCTAGTTGAGATACCTGCTTCAGCAATCCCTCCTCTGATGACTGAATATGTCATCACCCAATTATCACCCACAACTTTATAATTCAATTTCTTCAAAACATTTTCTTCTCCTTGAATAGTCCCTATACATTCTTTCCCTTTTCTTTTCTTCCCTCCTCTGATTATTGTTAGACTTTTTCAATTTAATCCTGTTACATAATTTGTGTAATCCCCATATCCCCAATAAACAGCCCACAACAATCAGAATTCCCTGTAATATTAATAATAATAGTAGCCCATTGCAAATGCTGCTGAGCCAATTTCCCACTGAAGCAAACCCCTTACCAACCTTTACCCAAAAACTTGGTTCTTTCAATTCCTTCAAATCACTACTTGCATTAGTCATATTAGTAAGTATGTCTCTTATCTCTTTACTATTGTTAGGAATATATGAGCAACAATGCCTAGAATTAATCATTTTACAGACTCTGCCATCCTTCACTAAAAGAATGTCTAAAGCAAGACGATTTTGAAGAGTCATAGCTCTATCCGCAGCTAATTCAGTATCTCTCAGGAGTATAGTCCCTGAAAAATTTGTCAGGATGTTATCCACAATAGTAGACAACTTTTGAATCTTGATCGAATTCAGGATGACTCCCACTGAAGGAATCACTGCACCATATATATCTCCCACTATCGCAGAAGAGGACTCCCTCCTCTGTCTCGTATGATGTAATTCAGTCTCTTTTGGAAAACTTTTTCAAATCCTCCATTTGATAAATCTTTGGGAAAACTATCCCCAAATAACATGTCCCATACTATCCTCCTGGAAGACGGTAATAAGCATTACTTCCACAGATATAATAGACCCCCGGAATCGCAGGGTCCAGCCCATTCAACATAAATGTCCAAACAAAAACACATGCCTGCATTCACTTGTACCCACAGTGTGCAACTTTGGCCTATATATACAAAGCTTCTCTACGTGTAATGCATCTAAAGCTAATTTCCCTTACATTTTAATTGCGGTATAAGCATAATCATTCTTGTAAGTCCTGTTCTCTAATCCCTTTTCTAACTTTTCTTTTAGCGCCTTTCTCCTGTCATCAGTATGATCTAAGAAGCTCTTCTCTAAAGGTGTAAGCAAACTTGTTAGGTTATTCTTGTGCGCATGAGCTGTGTCAAACACCAATGTAGGTTCAAAGAATCCTCTAACTAACACTATGCCATTTCCCTTAGCTACTCTACTAAAAAACCTAATGATAGGAACAAACGAAAACACAAGATCATGATTATAGTAGAAATACTGAATATACTCCTGGTTATAGAACCTTGTTAGTAGCAGACTACAACTTATCCCATAAGTTAATGGTAAGCTATGATAGGGGACTTCTTCCTCGACTGATGAAGGAATCTGTGTACACACAAGACAATCCTTTGCTTCCATCATCTTGACATACTCACTGAATAAGCGATAGAAGACATTAGAAGAAAGTTCTCCCTGCACGCTAGTATTATCGTGCAAATACTTCTCATCTAACTTAAACCTCTCTAAAGCGGTTAGTGTAGTGGTCTCAAAGCAAAAGTATGGTTGGCTCCTTTCGCATCAAGAACAGACATACCCACAATCAATACCATAAACAATATCCCACACATAATTGCCAAACCAATTCTCATATATATATACAGGGTCTAGCATCTCTAACCTGCATATCTAAGTCAGCCATGATCTGTAAAGAATCAGAAAGCAGAAATGACTTACAAAAACTTGCAGTAAAAATCAAAAATAGACAATTCTTATTTCAGCAGTTCAATTTCACTTCCAGGAACCGTTCTTCCTTGTCAAAATCAGTTAGCAGCTTATCAAAATCAGGATTCAAAAGTCAAGTCAGGTTATTAATGTCTTTTCTGGTTACTTTCAACAGTTTTTTTCTCAAACATATTTCTCAGATTGTTT
This sequence comes from Pleurodeles waltl, assembly GCF_031143425.1. Taxonomy (NCBI): domain Eukaryota; kingdom Metazoa; phylum Chordata; class Amphibia; order Caudata; family Salamandridae; genus Pleurodeles; species Pleurodeles waltl. The sequence continues at coordinate 839,639,432 of NC_090437.1, forward strand.
CTTCAAGTCACCTCAAAATATTAGAAGAAGAAAACCACGGCACATCACAGGATCAAGGTGAAGACACTTTATTCCTTGGTGTTAAATCAGGGCGAAAATCCTCTGATGTCCTGAAACGCACTAGATACGTAGTATGGAAGCACTGTACAATTTTCATGTTTGAGAAAAAACAGCCGACACGTGTTTCGTCATCATTGACTTTTTCAAGGCTTATTAGATATGGACTATAGGATTATGTTTGGAAGGACTCCAAAAGTCAAGAACTGTACAAAAATGGGTACAAATAGTAGCATAGATGTATTCAGAGTCCAGAGACCATGGTAAGTCTGCAGAACGGCATTTAATTATTATTATTAATTAATAATAATTATTATTATTTAATTTACTTATAAGTCCCTAGTAGAGTGCACTATATGTGCCTAGGGCCTGTAGATTAAATGCTACTAGTTGGCCTGCAGCACGGATTGTGTCACCCACTTAAGTAGCCCCTTAACCTTGTCTCCGGCCTGCCATTGCAAGGCCTGTGTGTGCAGTTTCACTGAGAATTCGACTTGGCATATAAAAGTACTTGCAAGCCTAAAACTCCCCTTTTTTCTACATATAAGACATCCCTAAGGTATGACCTAGGTAACCCTTGGGCAGGGTGGTGTGTAGGCAAAAGTCAGGACACGTACCTGTGTAGTTTGCATGTCCTGGTAGTGTAAAACTCCTAAATTCATTTTTACACTGCTGCGAGGCCTGCTCCCTTCATAAGCTAACATTGGGGCTGCCCTCACACATTGCTTGAGTGGTAGCTGCTGATCTGAAAGGAGTAGGAAGGTCATATTTTGTATGGCGAGAATGGTGATACAAAATCCTGCTGACTGGTGAAGTTGGATTTAATATTACTATTTTAGAAATGTCATGTTTAGAAAGTGAGCATTTCTCTGCACTTAAAGCTTTCTGTGCCATACAATCCACGTCTGGCTGGGTCTGGTTGACAGCTCCCTTGTGCATTCACTCAGACCCACCCCAAACACAGGATACTCAGGCTCACTTGCATACATCTACATTTTGAGTGGGTCTTCCAGGGCTGGGAGGGTGGAGGGCCTGACACTTGCATGTCAAAGGACAGTAGCCTGCCCTCACACAAAGGACTGCCACACCCCCTACTGGTACCCTGGCAGACAGGATTGAACTGAAAGGGGACCTTGTGCACTTCTAAGCCACTCTTTGAACTCTCCCCCACTTCAAAGGCACATTTGAGTATTTAAAGAGGGACTCTGCCCCTACCAACTCAGACACGTGAAACCAGAACCTGCATCCTGCCAAGAAGAACTGCCTGGCTGCCCAAAGGACTCACCTGTCAGCTTCCTATGAAGGACTACTGCCTTACTGTTGCTCTGCTGCCTTGCTGCTCTCTGGCTGTGGTGAAGAAGTGCTCTCCAAGGTCTTGGGTAGAGCTTGCCTCCTGTTCCCTGTAGTTTCAGGACCAAAAAGACTTCATCTCTACAAGGAGGACTCCTTGTGCAGCGAAATTCGACGCACAGCCTGCCAGAAACGCCGCACAGTCTGCACTGCGGTAAAAATTTCACCGCACGCCGAACTGGAATGACGCAGCCTGACTTTGCATCGAGATGATCGATGCAGCACCAGCGTAGCGACAGCAAATTCGATGCACGGCCCACCGGAACGACGCACAGCTGAGCTGAAACGACGCAGCCCAACTTCCAGAGAGGAATCAATGCAGCGCATGCCGTGGGGTAGAAAATTCAACACAACACCCACTGAATTGAAGCTCCTGTGACTTTGTCCTGCCAGTGCAGGATCCATGACCAAATGGCGTAAATCGATGCACAGCCGTCCCTGCATGAAAACTAAACGACACATCACCATGTGTGCCCCGAGAAATCGATGACACCCCTTTGTTTCCACGCATCTCCTCCTCTGCGGTTCTTTGTGGAGATTTTGCAAGCGAACCAGGTACTTTGTGCTTGAAAGAGACTTTGTTTGCTTTTAAAAGACTTAAGACACTTTGGTGGTGATTCTAACCGCGGCGGGCGGCGGGTCGCCGCCCGCCATGCGGTTACCGCCAAATGACCGCACCGCGGTCACAAGACCGCGGCGGCCACAAGACCGCGGCGGCCATTCTGGCTTTCCCGCTGTGCTGGCGGGCGACCGCCAAAAGGCCGCCCGCCAGCACAGGGGGAAAGACTCAGCAACGATGAAGCCGGCTCCGAATGGAGCCGGCGGAGTTGCTGGAGTGCGACGGGTGCAGTAGCACCCGTCGCGAATTTCAGTGTCTGCTAGGCAGACACTGAAATTGTTTTTGGGGCCCTCTTACGGGGGCCCCTGCAGTGCCCATGCCATTGGCATGGGCACTGCAGGGGCCCCCAGGGGCCCCGCGGCACCCCCTACCGCCATCCTGTTCCTGGCGGGAGACCCGCCAGGAACAGGATGGTGTTAGGGGGTGTCAGAATCCCCATGGCGGCGGAGCGCGCTCCGCCGCCATGGAGGATTCTCAAGGGCAGCGGAAAGTCAGCGGTACACCGCCGACTTTCCGTTTCTGGCCGCGGCTGAACCGCCGCGGTCAGAATGCCCAGCGGTGCACCGCCAGCCTGTTGGCGGTGCTACCGCGGTCATTCGCCCTGGCGGTTTTTACCGCCAGGGTTAGAATGGCCCCCTTTATATCACTTTTACAGTGATATCTGAACATATACTTATTGCATTTTAATTGTTTTGACCTGCATCTTATCAGATAAATATTATATATTTTTCTAAACACTGTGTGGTGTATTTTTTTGTGGTGCTATATGGTGTTATTGTATGATCTATTGCACAAATACTTTACACATTGCCTTCTAAGTTAAGCCTGACTGCTCAGTTCCAAGCTACCAGAGGGTGGGCACAGGATCATTTGGATTGTTTTGACTTACCCTGACTATAGAGAGTGTCCTTGCTTGGACAGGGGATAACCTGACTGCCAAGCAAACACTTCATTTCTAACAGATGGCAAACTGCTTCAGCGGCTTGTCTAAACTTAGGGTTGAACCAATCAATTTTGAACCGGAAAACCATGGCATCCTTCCCAATGTGTGCCTGACCATGATAGTACCTTGCCATTTGAGACAACAGGCTGTTTGGCAAAACCAACTGACTCTCTTCAGAAACCCACAATTCATCCTGCCTTTGAACACATTTCATTTTACTCCATGAACATTTCTCCTCCTTGTCTATATTACTCTGCCAAGATTTTAACTCTTCCAAAGCGTCAATCACCTTTAATGCATAACTTGTACATGTCTATCCGTATAGATAGTAACTCCCAATCAAGTAGAAACATGGTATTCCCTAGTAAGAACGACCAGTTCCACTACCCGATCAGAATACACTCCTTGAAGTCAGGAAGATTCCAAGGTACCTGTAATTGTGCACACAGCATATCCTGCCCTCACTGTCCCTGTGTTGTCTCTTAAACAAGAACCATCATCAAAAACAATTTGATCATTCTTTCGAATCGTGTATCTCTAATGTCAGGTCTCAGTTTTCTGCACAACTCAGTTACTTCATGACAATCATGTTCAACATTTTTCTCTTTTTCAATCTCATTAATATCACTTGGAAGTAAAGTTGCCAGGTTCAGCACTGTACATCTTTTCAGTGTCACGTTTGGTGCTCCCAAAATACTTGTCTCATACGTAGTTAACATAGCACCAGTCAAGTTTTGGGTTTTCATCCTGGTCAATAAAATCTCAATCGAGTGAGGGACCATTACAGTCAGGGGATATCCCATCACCACACCTTCACACTGTGAAAGACTCTGACAAACTGCAGGCAGCAACTGAACGCAAACAACCTGGTAAGGCTGCTGCAACTGGGTCCAAAGTAGCAGACAAATATGCTACTGGGTGATGAGACCCCTATGGGCCCGAGTCAGGATAGACAATGAACATGCATCACACTCATGACAAAACAATATGAAAGGCTTCGTGTAGTCAGGCATACCCAATGCTGGAGCTCTGCATAAACTCTCTCTCAACTCAGAGAACACTTTCATTTCATCCTGATCTAACACTATGGGATCTGTGAAATCCGTATGAGTCAACTTCTGCAGGGGTCTTGAAATTTCTGAAAAATTCTGGATCCATTGGTGACAGTAACCCACCATTCCCAAAAACATCTTGACATCTCTCTGTGTAGTCGGGGGACTTATCTGCAGTATCATTGTAATCCTCTCTCTGGATATTTTCCTTGACCCTTTCTCAATTTGGTGACCCAAATACTTCACTACCTTCTGACAGTACTGCAATTTCAGTGGTGACACTTTATGACCATATTTTCCCAAATGGTTCAACAGGACAATCGAGTCATACTTACACTCGTCCCTAGTCTTGGATGCAATCAATAAGTCATCAATGTACTGCACTACAGTTGATTCAAAAGGCAATTCTAATGACTCCAAATTCTTTTTCAAGATCTGGTTAAACAAGGAAGGCAACTCTGTGTACCGTTGAGGAAGCCTGCACCAGCAATAGGCCTTATCCAAAAATTTGAAACAAAAGAGAAATTGGCTATGCTCATGAAGGGGCAGAGAAAAGAACAGTTGTGACAAATCAACAACTATAAACCACTCTGCATCACATGGAATCTGGAACATTATCACAGCTGGGTTGGGCACAATGGGGCAGCACTTGACCACAATCTCATTTATTTTTTTCAAATTCTGGACAATTCGAACCTTCCCACATGGCTTCCTTCAACCCATTATCGGTGAATTGCATGGACTGCTCAACCCTCTTTTAGCACTCCCTGCTTCACAAAATCTGCAATTATCTGAGCCACTTTTATCAGAACATCTTGAGTCATGTTGTACTGTGGAAGCTGCAGAAACACTGCATTCAGTTTTAAGGTAACCTTGACTGGTTCCACTCCTTTGATGAAGCCTACTTCTTTTCCTGTCAAATCCCACACGTTCTCTTGTATTGTTCCCTGCAAATCAGAATGAAGCTCTTTCATTGTGAACATTGGGAAAAATTCAATCAAGGGGAACTCCTCATTTGTAGTTTCACACTCAGTTTCTGGGGATGGGTCTTCTTCATCATCACTATTTGTCTGGATCTCAATTCCATTGTTTGAACAAGTAATCAGACACTTTGTCTTACACAACAAGTCCCTTCCCAGTAGGGATACTGGACTCGAATCACAGACTACAAATGTATGCAGTCCCTGAAAATTGCCAGTCTCAACTTGCACTGGATCTGTAATTGGGTTTGTCAAATACTGATTCACTACCCCTACAACCTGAACTGTTCTTCCTGAAAGGGTCAAATTCAGAACTTCTGCACTTCTCACTGTAGAGCGTGTAGCTCTGGTATCCACCAAGAATGAAACTCTGTGACCCATAACCTTTCCCCTCACAAAGGGTCCTCTCTGATCTACTTCTAAAGAAGTCGCAAACACACATGGCTCCTCATCTAAACTGTCTCTCATCCATTCACCTTTTATTTCACTCTCACTGTGTAATGGGAATTGGTGCACTGTGTTACTACTTCTGTCCTGTCTCTGACCTGTGACCTGTTAAGAAAGCATCATCTGTTGCTGCTCCATCAGGGCTTGAGGTATCTGCATTTGCTGTCTAGGTATCCTGGGAACCTGCTTCTGCATTGGCTGCAACTGTGACACTTGCGCACGGGGCATTTGCAACTGTTGCATGGGCAGAAAATTCTGTGCTTGATTCACATTATTCTGAAAATGTGCATTGGGACCCCTTAATCTTGGTCCTCTCACATTTTGAAATGTACTGACGTCATTACTTTGCTGAACAACACCTTCCTGCACCATCATCGGACACTTCTGCTTCCAATGTCCCACGGCTCTGCAAATGTGACACAGCAATAGCTTCTTCATCCCCTGAACATCATTCTGAACCACTAGAGTATTTAAATCTGGACCAAGATTCATATTGCTTCCACGACCCCTACCTCTCATCTAAGGCTGAAACATGACATTTCCCTGTGGCTGCGGAATCTGCTGCACAAAATTTCCTTGCACTCCTGTTTGAGCGGCTTTAATCTGCATTACCATTGCCTTCTCTTTCAGCTTTTTCTGCTTCAGCTCGATCTCATCACTACAGTATTTTGCATACTTCAACACCTCATCATTCGGCTTAGCTTGCCAGCAAATCAAATGACTCTTAATCATATAACCTATTTCAGGTCTCAGTCCTTCTACAAGTCTGAACACAAAATGCAGCATGTCTTTCAGCTCAATTGCTTCTTTGCCACTATACTCCTTGAAACGCCTTCAACAATCTCTCATACTACGCATGTATCGACTCCTCTGCTTCCTGCACTGTCCTGTCAATTCTTGACAATCAATATTCTTTGTAGAAATCCTTGTTTTCAGAAACTCAATCACCTTATACTAATACTTCATTACCTCAGGAGATGGTGCACCTATACTTTTAGCTCTCTCCAGTTCACTTGTTGGCCAGTCTACAGTCCTCTTACACTCGACCCATAAGTCAGCTGGAACCACTATCTCCAGTAATGTGTTCAAGTCTTCCCACAAACACTTTGCAAGTTTCACAAATCTGTCTGTCTGCTGATACCACTCTACTGGTTTCCCCTCAATTTTGGATTATCATTCATAAATGAAAGAATGTCACTCCTGCTCCAAGGAACGTGAACACAAGTTCCCCCTGGGATTTCCCTCATTGGTAAAATCTTCACTGGAACTTTGTCCTGTAGTGCATTCTCAGTCACTTCTAGAGAATCTCTTTTCCTCTCGTCTCTTTTCTTTACCCATCTGTCTTCCCACTTCTCTAATGTTCCCCAAACCTGAGCACTCTGCAATAATTCTTTAAGGTGCACCTTCATTCCGGCGGACCTCATGTGTTCCAAATCCTTTGCCTCAAAATCTAATCTGTAACTCCTATTCAAATGCTTCATTTTCTCAATTTCTGGGCCATGCTTCTCTGCCAAATCTGCCAATCTCTGATGTACCTTGCCCACCTCTCTTGTAATCCTTGGGCATAAGTATCTCAACTCTGCTTCTGTGTAGGATTCTAATCTATTCACCCCCATTGTTCCCTCAACTAGTTCACCTGCTTCCATGCTTAGTCTGACACAATTCAATTGCTCCTCCCCTTTGAAGCATTCTGTGGGGTATTCAGCGTGTCTAACCATTCAGTCAACTGCTGAGCTGTCAGTCTCTGTAACAAAATGTTACTCGCTTGGACCGGCGGCACCTGCTGTGCCACTGTATTCGGAGTCTGCGGTGTCAAAAGTTTCAAGCTCTGACCTGCATTTGGTTGTAGGAAGGTAGCCTCTTTCTAGCCTTGTTACCCCCACTTTTGACCTGTTTGTGAGTATATGTCAGGGTGTTTTTACTGTCTCATTGGGATTCTGCAAGCCAGGGCCCCAGTGTTCATAGTGGAAACCCTATGTTGTCAGTGTGTTTGATATGTGTCACTGGGATCCTGATAGCCAGGGCCCCAGTGCTCATATGTTTGTGGCCTATATGTGTTCCCTATGTGGTGCTTAACTGTATCACTGGGGCTCTGCTAACCAGAGCCTCACTGTTTATGCTCTCTCTGCTTTTAAAAGTGTCACTGGAGGCTAGTGACTATTTTCACCAATTCTGATTGGCACACTGGAACACCCTTATAATTCCCTAGTATATGGTACCTAGGTACCCAGGGTATTGAGGTTCCAGGAGATCCCTATGGGCTGCAGCATTTATTTTGCCACCCATAGGGAGCTCATACAATTCTTACACAGGACTGCCACTGCAGCCTGAGTGAAATAACATCCATGTTATTTCACAGCCATTTTACACTGCACTTAAGTAACTTATAAGTCACCTATATGTCTAACCCTCACTTAGTGAAGGTTAGGTGCAAAGTTACTAAGTGTGAGGGCACCCTGGCACTAGCCAAGGTGCCCCCACATTGTTCAGGGCAATTTCCCCGGACTTTGTGAGTGCGGGGACACCATTACATGCATGAACTACATATAGGTCAATACCTATGTGTAGCGTCACAATGGTAACTCCAAACATGGCCATGTAACATGTCTAGGATCATGGAATTGTCCCCCCCCAATACCACTCTGGTATTGAGGGGGACAATCCCATGCATCCCGGGGCTCCAGCTTGTACCCCGGGTACTGCCAAACTAGCTCTCTGGGATTTTCTCTGCAGCTACCGCTGCTGCCAAACCTCAGACAGGCTTCTGCCTCCCTAGGGCCTGGGCAGCCCAGTCCCAGGAAGGCAGAAGAAAGGATTTTCTCTGAGAGAGGGTGTTACACCCTCTCCCTTTGGAAATAGGTGTTAAGTGCCTGAGAGGAGTGGCCTCTGGAAATGCTTTGAAGGGCACAAATGGTGCCCTCCTTGCATAAACCAGTCTACACCGGTTCAGGGATCCCCCAGCCCCTGCTCTGGCACGAAACTGGACAAAGAAAAGGGGAGTGACCACTCCCCTGTCCATCACCACCCCAGGGGTGGTGCCCAGAGCTCCTCCAGTGTGTCCCAGACCTCTGCCATCTTGGATGCAGAGGTGTGAGGGCACAATGGAGACCTCTGAGTGGCCAGTGCCAGCAGGTGACGTCAGAGTCCTCTCCTGATAGGCTCTTACATGGTTAGGTAGCCAATCCTCCTATGAGGGCTATTTAGGGTCTCTCCTGTGGGTTTCTCTTCAGATAACGAATGCAAGAGCTAACCAGAGTTCCTCTGCACTTCTCTATTCGACTTCTTCCAAGGATCGACCGATGACTGCTCCAGGACGCCTGCAAAACCATAACAAAGTAGCAAGAAGACTACCAGCAACATTGTAGCACCTAATCCTGCCGGCTTTCTCGACTGTTTCTGGTGGTGCATGCTCTGAGGGCTGTCTGCCTTCACCCTGCACTGGAAGCCAAGAAGAAATCTCCAGTGGGTCGACGGAATCTTCCCCCTGCTAACACAGGCACCAAACTTCTGCATCACCGGTCCTCTGGGTCCCCTCTCATCTTGACGAGCGTGGTCCCTGGAACACAGGAGCTGGATCCAAGTGACCTGACAGTCCAGTGGTCCTTCTGTTAAATTTTGGTGGAGGTAAGTCCTTTCCTCCCCATGCCAGACAGTAATCCTGTGTACTGCGTGATCTGCAAGACTTCCTTCATGCACAGCACAGCGCAGGTCCCCAGGACTGCGTCCTGCACTGCCCAACTCGCTGAGGTCTTGGGGTGGGGTATCTTGGACACCCTTAGTGTTTTCCTACACTCCTAGTGACCGTCTACACACTACAATAGGCCTGTGGTCCATTCGTGGTCGCATTCCACTTTTGGAGTATATGGTTTGTGTTGCCCCTAGGCCTATTGTCTCCTATTGCATTCTATTGTGTTCTACAGTATTTGCACTACTTTCCTAAGTGTTTTACTTACCTGATTTTGGTTTGTGTGTATATTTTGTGTATTTTACTTACCTCCTAAGGGGGTATATCCTCTGAGATACTTTTGGCATATTGTCACTTAAATAAATTTCCTTTATTTTTAGTAACTCTGAGTATTGTGTTTCTTATGATATAGTGCTATATGATATAAGTGGTATAGTAGGAGCTTTGCATGTCTCCTAGTACAGCCTTAGCTGCTCTGCTATAGCTACCTCCATCAGCCTAAGCTGCTAGAACATGACTAATCTACTAATAAGGGACAACTGGACCTGTCACAAGGTGTAAGTACCACAAGGTACCCACTATAAGCCAGCCCAGCCTCCTACATTGGTCAAGTCACAGAATCTGGTAGAGCAACAAGTGGACTGAGATCTAACAATGATCTCGATCCATCAAAAGTCTGACCGATGGAAGAGACTACCTGAACTTGTTCACTTGGTCCCCTACTCATTGGACTCTGAATCATTGCTCCCTGTTCACTCATAATTTTTTTTCTTTTGTGCAAATAATGATACATCTGGACTAACAGTAATCGGCAGCGATAATGCATCTGGGGCTGCTCTAGCACCTACACTCTGTGGGAGAGTAGCTCCCATACTTTGATTCATCACCGGAGTCAAGTCTGACTGTGTCCCTGTCAATGGCATAAATCTTGGCATTACCTTTGGCTGCACTGGGGGCAACACAATCAGAGTCGGCTCAGTCTGAACCAGCATTGGTCTCGGAACCTCCTGCTCCGTAGGCACCACCTAGTTCGAAGTTGTCTCTATAATAGGCACATCAGGATAAATTCTCTGTATCTGTGGCGGCTGCATCTGTGCCTGAACTACAGAAGTAGTCAACACATTAGGACTACTTTGCACCGCACCCTGTGTCAGGTTGGCATTAACCTTTACCAGACTCCCTGTCCCCGCTGCCTGTGCCGGGGCTGTTGGATCACCACTAGCACTTGGACCACTCTCATGCACTGTATATGGTGGTGGTCGGTCTCTCAGTATTTGTGTAACAAAATCTTCAGCATCTAATTCCTCCTCCACTACGGAAGACCTTCTTGCTTCCTTACTCTCGGACGGACTTCTATTAATTTTTCTAGTTGCTTTCTTTCCTTCTGTCTCATCCTCCTGCGTATTCACTGGAAATAACTTAACTCCCTGCAAAGTCTCTGGTCTCCACCTTTTCTGCTCCCAATCCCATTTAGCCCCCGCTAAAATCTTTTCTACCCTTCTTATTCTTCTCTTGAATTTAATTTGCTGTTGCTGTCTAGCTACCAGCTCCCAAACTGCTAACGCCTTAAACTGTGCTGGTCTCAGAAGGGGTTTTGATTCATATAGCGCCATCTGCAATTGCTCCAAAATCCTCAAATCAAACGTCCCATTTTCAGGGAACGCTAAGCTCTCATTTTTCTCTGTCAACTTGCACCATTGCTTTATCCAGAGACATGGGGGACCTTGCTTCTCCATTACAATGTAAGCCGGTGTATTCTTTGGCGGGGTAGGCTCTCCTACACTCGCTCTAATGTACGTATCTCCCCTTGGGGCCCTTTTCAATGCCTTGAAAAACTTCATCTTTTCTACTTTTTGTTTATTTGAATCAAATCAGGAAATTACTTTTACTCCCAAGATTCCTTTCACCCACGCTCCCAACCAATCACTTCTCACAGATGGCTGCCAATCCGTGCGCGACCCTTCTCACCAACCAACCCATCCCAGTGCGGCTCCAATGATGTCACACTCACATGTACTACGCCTGACAAAGTCTTGCTGCTCGTCCTCCTAAACTCCAATCCACTCAAAACTAATGCAAAATATTGGGAGCACTAATCAAAAAACAAAAACATATTTTTACTGATGGCCCTTTCGCGCACGCAGCAATTCCTCTTCCTCGGTCTCCCAAATTCGCAGGCAAAATTCGACCCACAAATTTTACTCTCAACTGATCAAATGGGTCTTTCCTGGTGCACATAGGACTCTCCAAATCTTAGTTGAAATTTCCTCTCGCCCACTTTAACTCACACACTGACTTCTTGACCATGCCCGGTCAACCTACTAAACAAGACAAATTACAACATATAACCAAGTGTCTCATTCGCTTTTCAATATACTCCGGTGTCTTAGACCACGCAGGGTGTGTACATAAAAAACCAAGTGGACAATTATTTGAGCACAAAGCGCCACACACATGTGAAGTTCGACAACTTCCCTACTCATACTGCGGAGTATGCACACTCCTACTACAACTTCGTTTGGAGTACACAAACTCCCTAAAATCCTCACATACATCACAATTCACCTGCAATTTGCATAAGCTGTACAAGCGAAACCTATCACTCTCACTCTATCACTAGAACACCAGAGACATACCCAAAACCACTAGCAGGAGTCAGGATCTGGGAAAGTCATTTTTAGGTTTAATGGAACATCATTTTCTCTCCAATTATCATTTTGAAAACACAATCCAAATATCAAAAATACTGAATCTTCAAAAGAACCAACTTCATACTACTACCATCACCTATCACTCTGCTAAGGATACCTATGGCAAGCTCATAAAGAGACTAACCATCAGTCTGCTACCATATCACATATCTGTTAGCGCATCTGACCTTAATAAGTAAACTTACAAGGGGACACGAATAGGTCGATGAACATTTTGACTCGTTTAAGATGTTCTCGCCATAGCTCCAACACATGAACAATAATCAATACACAATAATCAATAATCATTAGTCAAAATCAATAATCAATGGAGTCAGTAAATATATCACGCACCATGGCCTTTCAGCCATGAATAACCACACTTTTAGTATAAGTTTAGTACTTTTATTTCTCTTATATTAACAATGTAATGTAGATTAATCTCAAAATCAAATGGAACACATTTAAGGACAATACTGGTTCACCAAAGTGGCGGAAGAAACGCAATCTAATCAAAGCTTGAATAACGACACATTCTAAGGCAAAGGTGCAAATCAAAAGCAGGGTCAGCTGTAATAAAGATATCTGATACACAGAATTCAGCAAGATAACTCGTCAAACATTAGTCCTTGTAATTTGTCAGTCGTCATGTGAATACCCTCATCTAACCCAGATTAGCATCAGCATGTTGGGCTTCATGCAAAACAATTTAGAACAAAAAGGGCCACATATATCAAGCTCCCGATTTGCATTTCCTAAATAGCAAATTTTAAGAAATCGCTGTTTTAGAAATGCAAAGTTGTATGTATCAAAATTGTGAGTCGGTAATTGTGATTTCTTAAAATTCGCAAACGATTAGCAAATACGGAATCGCAAATTAATAGTGATTCGGTAACTGAAAATCGCAAATTGCTAAAACAGCAAACCGGAACAGGATGTTGACATCACAACCAGGAAGTGAGTCAGCCCATGCTGTTTCTAGGAGCCACACCCACAGGAGCAGGTAGGGAGACACAGCCCAGCACCAGGGAGCCAGGTTTGTGAGCTTGCCAGGACCAAACTGCAACATGGCCAATGATGGGAAGGTGAAGGACAAGAGAAACAGGAAGCGCAAACTCAAATTCAGTGAGCAGGAATTAGAGGTGCTTACTCAGGAGGTTGTCAGGAACCATGATAAACTGTTTGGGAAGGACTCACTCCAGGTACCTGAAAGTGAGAAAAGGAAACTGTGGTTGGAAATTCAGACCAAAATATGTGCAGTGGATGTTGTGCAGCGTTCTGTGGAGGAGATACGCAAGAGATGGTATGACCTGCGTTTCTGTGCCAAAGAAAGGGTAGTCGTCAGGCTAAAGGAGGCAAGGAGCCCCGGAGGAGGACCACCCATCCAGACACCGTCCACACCAATGGAAGACATGGTTGAGTCCAAACTGCTACCGGAATCTCTCAGTGGTGTCACTGACATTGACACCTCAGGGACACTCAGCACCAGCAAAGGTAAGGCCAGCAATAATGTGTATCCCCATATGTGCATGCACAAATGCCCTCTAAGAAAGAGGTGTTACTTAGATGCATTGTGATTAGTAGTCCATGCCACATCTTACATACAACGCAACTGTGCATTATAGGAGTGGTAGTCCACAACCCTAACGTCAAAATACCACATTAAAAGCAAGTTGGTCTTCAGCCACATAGAGAAACAACACACACAAGTCACAGTGATAAGATGTCAGAGTACAATATTTACTATTGTGTAAGTTCTTGTGATATATACATTAACGACATGCTGCACATTGTCGTTGCAGATGTCCTGGGCCCTGCTGCAGCAGAAGGTGGAAATGTGGGGGATGTTGAAACACAGTCACAGTCCGACTTCAACACAAGTGAGTCTTTCAGTATTACACAAACTAGACGCAGGACAAGGGTGCTACCTCTCCCAGAATACAACCTGGACTAAGATGAGATGCCGGATGAAGTACCCACACCACCCCAGAGGGTAGATCCACAGGAACACAGCAGTCCCTGCCGCAGCGTCAGTCAACTCCCCTCATGAGGTGTCACGATGCAGGCAGACAGTGCATAGAGGAAGGAGAGGGCCCATCAATCTTTGGCAGCCTTGAAGCTTCCATGCTGAAAGTACAGTGCCTGCAATGCAAACACATGAGGTCAAGGCACAGGCAGTTGGTGTCAATCAATCAGACCATGGGTGCAATGAACAAGCAGTTGGAGTCTCTGAATGAGGGACAGCACTCAGTAGCCGAAAACACAAAGGAGTGCCATTAGGGTCCTCTGCACTGAGATTCAGCAGTAGCGTGTCAGCCACCGTAGGTGCCATCACCAATTTATGGGAAGGTTTGATGGGTTCTTCAGATCGGTCAATCGGCTTGCTAGCTCAACCGCCTTGATTTCACGATGTGCTGTGGGAATACAGGTGGAGATGGCACACTGCAGTCGGGAAGTTGCTCAAGGATTGGTGCAAATAACCAATGACCTGGATGCAATGCAGACGGCACGCAGTGCTTCAAACAATGAACTTGGTGATGAGGATAGTGAGGAGTTCTCTAGCCTCAGCAGTCTTACTGCCCCTGTGATGGATCCTAGGTGTCGCGGTACCAGACACAGTACTGCCTGTGAACCCGCTACAAGAGGTGCCAGTGAGGCCACGGAGCACTCAAGTGGAGTGCGTGGACGTAGAAAGTAATGTTCAGGCCTACAGGGGACTACTGTACCATGTAGCTGTACAGTTATGCTATGATGCTAATAGTGTTACACTGTTACTCGCACATGGTAGCCTATGGTTCATGGCTGTCTCCTATTGACACATACATTACCTGAAGTTAAGGTAATAAATTTGCTAACTACAGAAATACATAATATTGAAGTGGTGTTGTCATTACTTACATCAGAAATGGCTGTGTGTGATGTAAGCACGTCTTTGCCTGCCCTCTGATGCACTGGTCCTGTCTACTGGGTGATGAGGTGGTACGGCATCACCATCTTCATCTGAGTCAGGCTCCACTGGTTCAACTGATATGCCCCTTCTCGTTGCAATGTTGTGCAACATTGCACATGTGACTACAATTTTACATGTTGTCTCTGGGCTGTACTGTAGTGCCCCTCCACTGTTATGGATGCACGTGAAGCAGCCCTTCAGCAGACCGAAAGTCCGCTCCACCACACTAGGGTTGCCCTGTGTGCAGCATTGTACCTCCTCTCAGCAGGAGTTGCAGTGTTTAGGTAGGGCATCAGTATACAGGTGCGCACTGTGTAGGCACTGTCTACTAGAATGAATAGAGGGTAAAATAAGTATTGTTGAAATCTGCAGTCAGTATAACTTCAATGCAACACTGTCAAATATTACTTTACCCAGTAGGTATCCTTCGCCAAATTCCCCAGCTAGCAGTCTTGTGTGAATCCCGCTGTGGCAAAAGATGTACGAGACATGTGTGCTACCTGGGTATCTGGCCACGAGATCGGTAATGGTGTTAGAGGCATTGCTAATCACCCTGTATGTTCATGGAATGATGGTTCTTACAGTTGCGATACACATATTCGGTGGCCGATGGTGGACAGATTGCTACATGTGTTCCATCGATGGCACCTATGACAAGCAGGAATTGTGAAATCTGATAGAAGTAGATTTTTGTTTGTTGTAATTCCTGTGGGGTGTTGGGGAATCTTATTTGCTCATGTATTTTGCTCAGCATGGCATTCAGAAATGCATTGAAGAAGCATGAGAGGGCACTATGTGAGACCCCTTCAGCTTCTGCTATGACCCCTTGATAGCTCCCTGAGGCAAATAGGTGCAGTGAGCATAATACCTGCACATGGGTGGGTATGCTATTGGTCCTGTGTGTGGTGTGCTGCTGTAGGGGTTGTAGATCTGCTATCAGGTCAAGTATCATAGCTGAGCTTAACCTGCACTTCTCATAGATTTCCTCCTCTGTCTGGCTAAATAGGGTTATGCGCACTCTGAAAATGTGCTCCTGTCTCCTCCTTCCTCTCCTCAAACCTGCCAAGATCCTCATTCTCCTCTCCATCACATAGAGTGCAGCCATTGTGGAAAAGTGGCTGAGTCATTCTGGGCCTCTTTATATAGGTTGCACCTGGTTACCACCTGATTTCAATTTGTGGTAAATCGCATGTGCAAAAGGCCATTCTGCAAATATTCGCAATTTGAGAATTTTTGATGCATCGCATTGCAGCCTGGTTTTGCGTGTCACAAACAGCGTATCACAAATTGCTCCAGGATTTTGCAGATCTCTATCTGCGAGTCAAAAAACTTTGTTGCAGTTCGCGTCTCGCAAATAGCGATTTGGTAAATCATGTCGCTATTTACAATACGGTGTTTGCGACACGCAAAACCATGTAATCTTTGCTAAAATTAGCTAATTTATCAAATCCATATTTTCACACTGTGAATGCCTTTCACACATCGCAGGGGACATTTTTGCAGTCGCAAACGGACGAATTTTGCGATTCGGACCGTTTCTGAATGCAATAAAGTTTGATACATCTGGCCCAAATTTTGAAAAACATCTAGCTAGGGAAACTATCAAGACAGCGCAGTTGGTACCTAGAAAGAAAAGGCAAAAAAATACAATTCAGTCACATTGTTATATCTACTTATCTACAGTCTGGGTCAGCAAGCAGAATTGGTCTTCGTCCTCAGGTTATCAATTGATCAGCAAAGCATCAGGCTCTCAGTCAGATAGTATGAGCCCAATGACAGAATCTCAAGTCTCTTCTAAAGTCTCTTCTTCTCTCATTAGCACAGTAATTCCCTAAAATCTCCTAAAGTATCTCTGAGTAATTCTCCTCTGTCGCATTGTTATCAAAGTCACCTAAACTATCCCCTAATTCCCTAATGGTCAATTAATCGTACGTTCATCCATTATCCAATAATATTTCTATACCAAATCTATGAATTCTAATATTTCGCTCTTCACACGAAGTTGATTGGTTCACTTTACGATGTCAAAAGAAAAGAGAGAGGGCCCTACAGAACCTATCACCCAAAGGGGACAGGGCACCGTGATAGAGTGAAAAAAGGAAATTCCCCAATGGGATAAGCTAAACTCAACCACACATGATACACAGTCTCAACCACTCAGTGCCTCCAATGATCAATCGAAATAAAGGAATCGATAATAAACAATGTAATTTTGATTAATACATCCGGGCACTGAAACGCTCCAACGCAAAGTGGATTGCTGGACCCATTGGAACGGGCCTAAAATTGAACAGAGACTGTGGGCAGAAGTCAATAGGCCCATACCAAAATACCAAAATTGGGACAGCGCATATTTAATAGACTAGAGTGGATGTCTTTTTGTTTTGTCTCCCTTATGTCTGATTTTTATATGTGATGGTTTCATCATTGTTTGTAAAGTGTGGTTTTATCTCATAAATTTATGGGTTTGTATTAATTTAAATTACATTGTTTATTATTGATTCCTTTATTTAGATTAATTATTGGGGGCACTGAGTGGTTGAGACTGTGTATTGTGTGTGGTTGAGTTTAGCTTATCCCATTGGGGAATTTCCCTTTTTTCACTTTACAATGTCCTCATCATCCGGCTTGTCAGGTAACAAATTTTTTGCATCTTTCTCTCTAGTCAGTGTCTTCATTGTTCGCGCACTGGGAAAGTACATCTCACACACATTACACACATTTTGTTACATTACTAGGAACATAGTCTCCTGCCTGTTGCTTCTCATAGAAAGCTTTGGTTAAGCACTTTTAACAAGACAATGGACATTTCACAGTTTAGTTCACTCTGTCAGCATTTTATTAACTGTTAAGAAATACAGCTTCTGCATGAGTCCTGGGAAAACTAGGCCAAGACACTCGCTAAGTTAAGGCCTACAATTAATAAAGCTAGAGCATAGTTCATAACCCTAAATATGTCATATTACTACATTAATCTAATACATTTTCTATATTTCATAAGTATTAATCATTAATTAGTACATTTCGTGAACATTGGTGGCCATACCCTGAGGTCACATTTTCAAACAAGTGTATTATTTTTGTTCTCTACGTTACTTGTTTTCTACAAAATTAATTATTCAAAACACATAAAAATTCATTAATAATTTCTAATTAAGATACCTGTTTCAGCACAATACAGTTCTTCTATGCTGCTGAGAACTGTTCCATCCATTCCAGCATTTACACCATCTTCGTTGAGCAGTCTCTGTTGAGAGATTTTCAGGCTTTATCGGAATCTCTGCAGCAAAGACAGGAATGCATGTTTATTCTTTCTGTAATGGATCATCGATTAAGTTTCTTTTATCAATGTAACCTTTAGTTCATTGTGTTTAGCTGATACAGCAGCATGTTTAGAGGCTGATGCCTGTAGACGTATGTGGATACATTCCTGAAGAGCACACATGACAAAAATCTTTTCTAATGTGTCTGCCTTTCATACAGGGGCAGCTCCATCGCAATGTCAAAGGAGCACTGCCCCCTGGCTGAGAGCCAAAAGCTGAAAAATAAAACAATATAATACAATTGTTTTATTTTTCAGCTGCTGGCTCATCCAGCATGTGCAGGGAGGGACAGGGCTGGGCCTTGGAGGGGGAGAGGGAAGGGGGCGTGGAGTCACTGAGTGCACTAAAGTGAGCATGTCAGTTTGGCCGGCTGTCTCAGGCCGGTCAAACTAACATGTGCACTTAGGTTTCTCCAGCACGGCTGTGCTGCACAACCGGATTGGAGAAACTGCACAGACTGCCATGCAATGTCTGAGTGGCAGAACAAGCCTCTCAGACCAATCCCTGCCACTGCTCTCATGCTAGGTATAGCATGAGAGCAGTGGCAGGATTGCATGGGGGAGCCAGTGCTGGTGTATAGAATATGGGGATACCTTTCCTCATCAAACTCAAAAGTGGCAGTTGCCCCAACCTGGAAGTGATGTCACTCCCATTACCGGCACTCCCTGTCCCCTGAGAGCCCGCCCCAGAACTGACATAGGTGTAAGTGGTCCCTGTGGGTTGTGACATCATGTGAACACATATTAGTCACTTGCCAGGGTCCTTGTCATAGTGTCTAGGTCTATGGGATGTGTAAATTGTAGCCCTAAAGGTTTGTGCAGTATTTCTGTGGCTAAGAGGACAAGTCTGGACATGTTCCAGCTCTCACAGCACTGTGCTGGTTGTCGGCGTCCACACAGGGAGGAGTAGTGGAAACACACAGCCCTGCTCCCCAATGCTGCCTACCCTCCCCGGTACTGACATAGGTGCAGTTGGGTCAGATAGGTTGTGACAGCAGGTGACCACGTGTTAGTCATGTGCCAAGGTCCTAACACATGGTCAGGGTTATGCATCAGCCCTCAACGAATCAGAGCCCCTCTGGAGAGCAGATGTTTTTGATGTGCTGTAGAGGAGTGCACACTTTTTGACCCATGGAATGCATATAAGGAGCCTCCTAAGTGACCTATGCCAAACCAGAGCCCCATCCTGAAAGAGAGCGCTCTCTCATTATGAAGAGATACAACGCACTCATCAAAGAGGCTACCTCCGAGGGTGGATTGAACCCTATTGAGAGATATTATCATAACCTAACACCGCCGGTTGGATAAGAACATGCAACAGGGCACCCCTAAAGATGTGGGTTATAATGGTACGGGTTTTCAAGAGGACCTCTGCCATCGGCTTGAAAAGCTCAGCCTCAAGGATTTACCACAGCTGATCTCCTTGATTAAGTGCAACAGCAGTGGCAGCAATGAATCGTGCATCGAAATAAATGTTGGAAACATTTTCAACGACACAGAAGATGTAGAAGAATCTATAGCACCTCCTTACTCACCAGTCTATGAAGATATGGGGTTTCTGGAGGATACCGCTCCGGAGGCTGTCATCGTGCAGCAACCGTGTGTTAACTCTGATGCCTGCTATGCACTGATGGATCTGTGCGACTCTCAAGATTTCAGAGCTGCTACTAAGTGCCACAAAAATGAAGGTTAGTAATAAACGCTACAGACACTTAGCGTGTGTACATGTATATTTTTATTTTTAACTAATAGTTTCTCTTTATTTCTTTTTGAACTGTAGAAAACATCAGCCAAAAGAGGCATGGTATAAAGGCCACTGTCAAAGGATAATGACGTAAATTTTTACTGCTTATGTTGTTCAAAACAGTTTGAAAGTTCCACAAGACATAACAAAGAGCCACAGAAATGTGTTTGTACCTATAATGCCGTTGCTTTTGAAAAAGAAACTCCAGGTGTCCCCTACAATGCCATATGGCCTGTTAAAAGCTTTGCAGCGCTGGTTGTGAAGATCTGTGTCCAATGTGACTATTATAACCTTTGTTACAGCCATAAAATTAATGATCCTCAGCAGGAGGCTCACGAGTGTCTATATAAATAGTACACATCAAGAACAAACTGACATATATGTAGCAGGCTAGACCCATACAAGGTATATAATCTGTTAAGGGTGGTGTATGGGCTGTCCGAGGAAACCCTGATATGGTTATGGTCGTGTCAGCAACGCTCAAAGAGATCTGATACTCGACTGAATCAGGCTCAAAACTAAAGCGGATGCAAGGGATGTGTAAGTATTTTGATAAAAGGATGATAGAAAGAGGTATGTGTGATATTTATTTTGAAAATAGAAGAATCAGATCTTTAGCCCCACAAAGACTGTTTTGGAAATGCTGAGTTCATGGTAGCTGGTCATCACTGTGTTATTTAACGTTTTATACTTACTCACTTTTAGGACATGTATCAGAATGCCGCGGCACAAGATGCCTATGAGTTACACCCAGGATACATATGTATTGCCCTATTGGTATATGTGTTGGTTAAATAAAGAATAGCTGAATTACACCCAGTAACTCTGCATTACCTGAAGCTTTTTGGGCCACTCTCGGAGGTGCAGTGCAACAGTTCTGAGTGTATCACCAAATGGTGAATCAACGCGTGGCTACCTACAAAGAATGAATACTGGAGTGCGTACAAATGTAGTATGCGTGAGTTAAGACTGTCTCCGATACCGGGTTATGCAGAGCCTTGGAGCTTCATACTGAAAATTGTTTCAGAAATAAAGGTTTTGTATTGTCAGGCCTAGAACTGTATGAACTTTTGAATGCCCTCAATATCGTGAGTGTACAAAGTTATAGGAGGGGTGAGTGGGAAGTCATGTCTAGAGCTATTGGGTGTATATCTATAAAAATATCAAACCTTGGGACGCTGAGGCAGTTCAAAGGCCTGGCCCCTAGTAATGTATGTAGCCTGTCTCATACTATGTATACATAGTGAAAAGACAGCAAACTGACCAGCAATGTCAATAAGATTTGTACCAAGAAACTGTAAAATATGCTGTGTTTATGTTGTGCCTATGTTGTGCTAATAAGAATGTCCTTACACAAAACAAGCATCTTTCATTTCGTGGGTTGTAGCAGTTGATAACATGTCGGTGGCTGGGTTAAGGAAGCTTTATTATGATACAAGAGGGGTGGGTAGCTTTGGGAGTGCCAAAGCGCAGTGTAGAAGGGCTCTAGTTGAAAATGAGCCGGTAAAGAGAGCGTTGGTGAAGATTTGGTTATCTGGGAAAGACGCGTATCCACTCCACAAGCCAGCCAGGAAATGTTTTAAGAGGAGACCTACCATTGTTAATGCACAAATAGATTATCAGTGGCAGGCGGACATAATCAGTCTTCAAGATTTAGCAAAGCATAATAACAGTGCTCAATATATATTAACGGTCATAGATGTATTGTCCAAGTTCGCCTTTGCAGCAGCACTAAGCTATAAAAGTGGGACCAGCATCACCGAAGCCTTTAAATCCATGTTCAAGAAAGGTTGAACACCTCGAAAACTACAAAAGGATGCAGGAATTTTTTCTCAAATTGTTTCAGAAGTTATTAAAACAGCACGATGTTCATCATTTTGTAATGCACACGGAAGTAAAAGCAGCTATTATAGAGAGTTTTAACAGAACTTCAAAGTCTATTAGTGGAGATATTTCACAGCCTACAACACCTACCGATACATGGATTTGCAACAAAGCTTTTATAGATGCTTATAATGCCAGTTACCACAGAACCATCAAAACTTCTCCCATAGAGGTAACACCTGATAATTCATTAAAGGCATGGAGAATGGTGCACAGGAACCAGTTTGATGCAGGTGTAAACAAGCCTCTTTTTAAAAAAAGGGTGACCATGTTAGGGTTTCAAAGTTGAAAGGGGTCTTTATGGAGGATTACCAACAGACTTTTAGTATTGAGATATTTATAGTAAAAAATGTTGAGCTTAAAAAAGATGTATATATTTATAGGTTAAAGGACTGTAACGGGGAAATGGTGTTGTGTGTCTTTTAAGGAGGTGGTACAAAAGGTACCTGATGATCCGCACAAGGTGTACAAGGTAGAAAAGATTCTGAAAAGAAAAGGTAGCAGCGCTAACAGATAGGCCTTTGTCAAATGGTGGGGATGGCCCGAGAAATTTAACAGTTGGGTATTGGCCAGTTCCTTGCAGGGTGTGTGAGTTCGGCGAGGTCTTGCTGTATGCTTCAAGATGGAGACAATGCCAGTCTCGCTGTAGAAATCAAGGTGGAGATGAAGCCATTTTATATTACTCTACCTTCCAACGCCTCAAGGGACATGTCACGCAACAATCAAATTTCTAACGATACCGTGAAACTGGCTAAACCAGTGGACCTGAAAGGTAACTGAGAGGTAGCCCTAAAAGAAATCCAATACCTTAGAACATGGAATACATTTTTAATGCTAGAGGACAAATTTACTATAAAGCATGATCAGGACCCTTTGAGCATTCATGCTGGATTTCCTCATGGCTATTACCCATCCGTCACTGCAGTGGTCGAAGCCATAAACAAATCCATAGCCAATATTGAAACGTACACGAATATTCAGCTAGCTCCAAATCTTGATACAGGGTTTTAGGAACAATCCAACATATACAATGCCAAGTAGAACCTGATCTGTTGTGCACCAATATTAACTATGGCTTCTATATACTGTACGTGAATAGCAACTTCGAAGAGCCGCAGAGGATCAGGATAGTTATTTGCCATTGGTAAGATGGGTCCAGGAGAAGGGTGAAAATAACACAATGGTTAATATCATAAAAGCGGGCGGTTACAGCATAGCAAATGACGCTAAAGTGGAGACGATAGTTTACCCCATCGCAACCATGTTTAATCAGGTTGACATCACCCTCGGTAACAGACTTACCACGCAAAGTGATAACATGTACACATATCGGGCCTACCTCAAGAGTATTTTAAATTAAACTGGACACCCAGCTTTCAGCGGGGCTCTACTACAAAGATCTTTACGGACATTTGAAAGACAAGGAGCTGGACAGGAACAATCCAGGATTTGTTAAAAGAGCATGGTTTGCCACAGGGAGTAGACAGTTTGACGTCCTAGGACATATACTTTCGGAACTTTTCTACCATGATGAACCGCTCGTCTATGGTATCGACATTAGGATCAAACTTACCCACAGCAAGGATTCATTCTGTTGCATCACTGGAGATGCGGAACAGTATAAACTGGTCATACTGCCTGTTAGCTTGTTTGTAAAGAGGGTAAAAGTGACACCTAGCGTCAGACTAGCTCACCCCAAAGCTTAACAGCTATTGAACAGAAAGTACACTGTTGAAAGAGTAGTTCTGAAGATATTCAGCATTCCAACTGGTACCAGATTAATCCAGCAGCAAAGTTTGTTTCTGGGGCAGCTACTGAAACTTATTATCATATGTTTTGTAAACAATACCCCTTTTATCAGCCTCTATACGTCAAACCCTTTCCATTTCAAATACTATAACATCAACTATGCAGCACTGGTCCAAGAGGGGTCTGTGATTCTTGGAAAACCATACACACACGGTTTTAGAACAGCTAATATAATAGGGAATATCTCCGTCCAGTTTTGATAACCAGGAAACATCTGAGGGACCCGGAAGACATTGTATCAAGAGAAGGATATTGGGCTGGCTACACACTGTATGCAATCGATCTGAAGCCTGGCATGGAAGATGGCAACCACTATAATTTAATCAAAAATTGAAATCTTAAAGCTGAAATATGTTTTATTCAACCCTTCACTACCAATATGAACATGATTGTATTCTCTGTATTCTACAGCATCATTCACATGAACCACGCCCACCAGATTTTGTTTGACTATTCCTTAAAATATTGTAAAATGGACACTGTTCAGATAAGCGAGTTTTTAAGCTGTCATAAATACGCTAAGAAATACTTTTTAGGTGTTTTTGCAAGTAACAGACACAAGGACACAAGGAAATAGGGATAGAGAAACCTTGCATGCTCATCTTTAACACAGATTTGCATTACAAGGGTGGAACACACTGGGTGGCCCTGTTTTTGGATATCAATAAGGTTACAATATTTGACAGTTCAGCAGCATTCCCCAAAATAAGCATCTGTACCAAAACCTGTATTTAAGTATATAAAAAAAGCTGCTGCTAGGGTAGAGTATAACAAGAGGCAGATACAGGATTCTCTAGCCACCACATGTGGGGAGCATTGTATATATTTTATTTGTAAAATGTCTGAGGGTTTGACGTTTAGAAATTTTCTAAATCTATGTTCAAGCGATCTAGTAAACAGTGACTGTATTCTTGTGAAATATGTAAAAGAAACCGCCAGGTCTACGTCAAGCTCTGTTAAAACAGAATAAAGTTTCTGTCAAAAGTGTAAGGTCGTGTAATGCCTTTGTGTGTGTAACAATTAATATCTACAATGAAAGAAGCTAAACTTTAATTCAGAGCATACATTTTTATTCTGCCGCCGGGACACACATTTTCTTTTCAAAGGCTTGTTAAAAGATTACAGAAGCGTGTTGAAAAGTTAAAGTCTTTATTAAAAACAGGTTTAATACAAGCATTATGCTGCCAAACATACTAAAGAAAATAAATTAAGAAAAATCAATCACTACATTATTCGATGCAAAACTAGATTCACAAACAATTAAACACATCTACGTAGGTTCAAAAGTCAGAAGAAACATCACACATTTAAACACATGTTCATTTTGGACAGTGCCTTTTTTTTAGGTTCCAAAGGCAGGGTCCCAGTTTTCCAAGAGGGGAATAGCCAGGGAATAAAAGATGTTGCTGGCATCAACAGCAGGTGCTGGAGTACTTGGAGGGCTTTAAGTCGGATCTTTTCAACTTTCAAGCAGGCGCCTGTGTTCAGCCTTACCAACAATCATCAAAGGAATGTTGAGTTCCGTGGAGGCACTGAGAAACTGGTCCCAACCTCTAGGAGTGTCCTGGAGAGTTAGTGTTTTGGGGTACATGAAACCTTTGATTAGGTAGTACATGTGGGACCCAACAACCGGTTAACCTTTGTAGAGGAATTTCCCCACTCATTCTACAAGGTCAGTTCTTTAGAAGCTGACATTTTATTTAGAAACATTTGTGCTGGCCCTCTGTACCCTTACTTATATATTTTAAAAGGTCTTCAACACAGATGTCTGAGGAAGGTGGTGGGGGTGCCAGCGGTGGTAGTGGCAATTAGGAGTCAGGGGTATATAGAGTCAGTTACTTTTTGGCAGTGTACCACTGCTTGTGATTTTGTAAACATTTTTGTAGAGCTCTGAGTAAAGGTCAGCTTTGTCATGAGGTTTTAAATCAGTATGGTTCAAAATGTCTTTAATCTCATCATCTAGATGTAGCATTTCTGTTTTTTGTATATTCCAAGCATCGCCTGTAGACGGTCCCAACTGTGCCAGCTACTGGTGCTGCACCAGGTCCATCAATTCCCTGCTAGGAGGCTTGTAATTAATGGTATTGCTATAGCCAGTAACAAGCCTATAAAACTACTTGACTGCTTTACCAGTTTCTTCTTTGAAATAAGGGAAGCCCATTTATTACTAAGCTTTTTGATGAGGTGGCACTTTTTCTTCAACACACTGAACTGGCTCTCTGATATAGTGACATTGACCTTTAGGGTTTTTAGGGTGATTTCTGAAAGGGTAGCCACTACGTCGTCTGAAGCAGCACAGAGGATGGCCGTTCTTTGTTGGGGGCTATCTGTGACTAGAATTTTTAGAAGGGCTAAGTTATGGAGTAGATGCACAGACATGGTCATCATCTTATATTATAAGGCTTAGAGTGTAAATGTTACAAAAGTCTTTTAACAATTCTTTTTACAGATTGTGGGTATGGATTAGGTGTATAAGCACCAGGAACATCAGGTGGGAAAATACAGGAACATAGGCCCTCATTCTGACCTTGGCGGGCGGCGGAGGCCGCCCGCCAAAGTCCCGCCGTCAGGTTACCGTTCCGCGGTCGAAAGACCGCGGCGGTAATTCTGACTTTCCCGCTGGGCTGGTGGGCGGTCGCCTTCAGACCGCCCGCCAGCCCAGCGGGAAAGAGGCTTCCACGATGAAGCCGGCTCGGAATCGAGCCGGCGGAGTGGAAGCTGTGCGACGGGTGCAGTTGCACCCGTCGCGTATTTCACTGTCTGCAAAGCAGACAGTGAAATACATGTAGGGGCCCTCTTACGGGGGCCCCTGCAA
The DNA here is from genome assembly GCF_031143425.1 of Pleurodeles waltl. Taxonomy (NCBI): domain Eukaryota; kingdom Metazoa; phylum Chordata; class Amphibia; order Caudata; family Salamandridae; genus Pleurodeles; species Pleurodeles waltl. The sequence goes on from NC_090437.1 coordinate 839,665,779, forward strand.
TGCCCATGCCAGTGGCATGGGCACTGCAGGGGCTCCCAGGGGCCCCGCGACCCCCCCTACCGCCATCCGGATCCCGGCGGTCAGACCGCCGGGATCTGGATGGCGGTAGGGGGGGTCGGAATCCCCTCGGCGGCGCAGCAAGCTGCGCCGCCTTGGAGGATTCAATGGGGCGGCGGTACACTGGCGGGAGCCCGCCAGTGGTGCCGGTCCGACTGCGGCTTTACCGCCGCGGTCGGAATCCCCATTGGAGCACCGCCGGCCTGTCGGCGGTGCTCCCGCGGTCCTCCGCCCTGGTGGTCTTTGACCGCCAGGGTCAGAATGACCGCCATAGTCTGTAGCCTTCTAGAGTACTGGGTTTTAAGTCTACCAGTAGGTAGCAGTGAGGTTCCGTGGTAGCGTTGTTAAAGGCTTCCAAAAAAAACGGTGTTTTTCCGGGGTACATCTGTTTAGCAATGATAAATATTTGCTGTTTGTCACTAGGGTTGTTAAATAAAACAAGGTATGAGGCATTGAGAGCTAAAGAACAGCTGCTCTTACCCTTGTAAAACAGGTTCTGCATGTAGGAAAGTACCATCTTGCCTGGCATGTTACCCCCATTTTTACTGTATGTATGTTTATTTTTGCCTACGTGTCACTGGGATCCTGCTAGCCAGGACCCCAGTGCTCACAAAGTGTGCCCTGTATGTGTTCCCTGTGTGGTGCCTAACTCTATCACTGAGGCTCTGCTAACCAGAACCTCAGTGTTTATGCTCTCTGCTTTTAAAATCGTCACTGCAGGCTAGTGACTAATTTTACCAATTCCTAATTTGGCACACTGGAAGACCCTTATAATTCCCTAGTATATGGTACCTAGGTACCCAGGGTATTGGGGTTCCAAGAGATCATTATGGGCTGCAGCATTTCTTTTGCCACCCATAGAGAGCTCAGACAATTCTTACACAGGACTGCCACTGCAGCCTGAGTGAAATAACGTCCACGTTATTTCACAGCCATTTTACAATGCCTTTACAGGTCCTCAGGTCCAGGAATCCGTCTTCAGTGCTTTGCAGTCAGTTGTTGTCCTCGCAGAATCCCCTATCTCGACTTTACTGTCTTTCTAGGGTAGTAGGGTAATTTTACTCCTACTTTTCAGGGTCTTGGGGTGGGGTATCTTGGACACCCTTAGTGTTTTCTTACACTCCCAGCGACCCTCTACACACTACACTAGGCCTGGGATCCATTCGTGGTTCGCATTCCACTTTTGGAGTATATGGTTTGTGTTGCCCCTAGGCCTATTGTCTCCTATTGCATTCTATTGTGTTCTACACTGTTTGCACTACTTTTCTAACTGTTTACTTATCTGATTTTGGTTGTGTATGTTTTGTGTATATTACTTACCTCCTAAGGAAGTATATCCTCTGAGATACTTTTGGCATATTGTCACTAAAATAAAGTACTTTTATTTTTAGTAACTCTGAGTATTGTGTTTTCTTATGATATAGTACTAAGTGATATAAGTGATATAGAAGGAGCTTTGCATGTCTCCTAGTTCAGCCTAAGCTGCTCTGCTATAGCTACCTCTATCAGCCTAAACTGCTAGAACACGTCTAATCTATTAATAAGGGATAACTGGACCTGGCACAAGGTGTAAGTACCACAAGGTTCCCACTATAAGCCAGGCCAGCCTCCTACATTGGTGGTGTTGCGGTGGGATAAGTACTTGTAACTGCTTTACCACTTTGTCATTGGTGCTTTTCATAAGAAAAACATCTACCAAATACTTCAGAATATACACACTGACCTAAACAGTTTAACTTTCCTTCTCTATAAAGTTTCTGAAAACTTCTAAAAGTTTTCAAAAGTTTGAAAATGTTTTTCTCTGTTCTTTCAAAAGTTCCCAAAACTTTTTTTTCTCTCTCCATCCTAAACCTTTTCTATCATGTCTGCAGTAGAACTTACTCCCACAGTTGTCCAGGCAACATATGGGAATCTAAGCCTTTTACTAGTGAGGTCATTAGCTACCTCTAGCCTGTTCTAGCCTAAGCTGCTAGAACACCTCTAATCTACTAATAAGGGATAACTGGACCTGGCACAAGGTGTAAGTACCACAAGGTACCCACTATAAGCCAGGCCAGCCTCCTACACTGCACAATGTAACATATGCTTAGATTGCGATGGTGTGAATATTAGGTAAAAGCTTTTTCTATCTCAGGGTGATCCCCAACCTCGTGCATAATATCATCTAAACTCACCATGTTTACAAGGTTTGTATGTAACAATACATCATCATTGAGATTACTAGGTATGCCTTCTTTAATTCTAATGGGGAGAACCTTAGGGATAGTTCCGTATAAAGATCTTGCCAGCATGAATAAAGCCATAAAATATTGTTAAGGGTTTGGGATAAAACCCTTGGAGCAGTTTCTAACATCTTCTTTATAAAATAACTTTTACTGCAATTTGAGGGACACGCTAAAACGCAGGAGAACGGATGTTGCAATCTGGTGTCCATAGTCGTGGGGATTCAAGACTCTAATGCAGCTTTAACAACCGTATGGTCAGTAGGGTATGGTAGCCCTCAATCAGGACCTTTTTATTAAACACTACAAGTAAGGTTTTATGCAGTGGTTCGGTTTTAATTTCCCACTGCTTTTTGGACCGCACTATGCTAGGCTGTGTTTTATTAATTTTCACAGCTGTTTGTTGTACAACAATGGTTTTATTATTTTCAAGGCCATTCAATATAGCGTATTTGTTCACCAGATCCTTCAGACTGTCAAAGTTGATTTTGACGGTATTGTTAACATTTACGGTGATGTCTTTGACTTTCATACACACTGCATTGTTTGATGTTTTGTAAGATTAGGTTTTGGGTCCAGATGAGGTGAACTCCACTACGTTCTAGTCCTTTTCTGGTTTGCTGGTCAAATCTCCTGGATAATCATCTACTGGGGAGGTCTTCATCCCCTACTTTACTGACAAAAATAACAGAGTCGGTATTGAGATACAAACACATGTCCTGAAGTTTATCCAACACCCTGTAAAGCTCTAAATGGGCTTGAGGGGTTGAGAAACAGGCTATGAAGATTTTTATCTTGTTACACATTGTGTGGTACTCTTTTGCGTATTTCCAAGACAGAGCTGCGGTTTCATCATCGATAAACTTGCAACTGGACAACTCATAACACGGGTGAAAAGATACTTAAACAGCTCATCAGGATTTGTTACTATGGTCATGTTTGACAGGTTTGTATGATGTGCAAATTTTCCCCATAAGGAGTTTAGGCAGAGCTTGGATAACTGACGCATGGCTGGGTTGACCTTGGTCTCAATCTTATACCCTCGTGAGCATATTTATCATCAAAGTACTTTTGCCAAGAGCTCTCATTAACACACCATTCTGGAAACCCCGAAGCCTCCTGTTTGTCTATGTGAAGTAAGTTTATGTAGTCAGAAAAGAGTTGGGTTTTCATCCTTTTAAAGTGCCATATTGTGTCTGTATCCTTTGTCTATGGCCGTTTGTACCTAAATGCTACACCGGGTACATTCCAGCATCCTTTACTCATCACTGTGTCTGCACTCGCTAGTCTCTTTACTTTCTCCCATGTTTGACATAGAGTTAGCATTAGCTTACCATCAACTCTGTATGGTAGCACTGGGAAGTAAAGCCCATGGGGCAGATACATTTGGCATTTAAATGGCCCAATTGGTTTAAAGTCCCTATATATGATGGTGGGATGGCTAAAGGGTTATAACTTCCATTTGTTCACAAATGGATACAAACTTGTGAAGTAGTAAAAATGTATTTTCTCACCGTAGCCCACAGCTCTGTACAGCTGCAGAGCGTTTGTACGCCCCCGCGGGGGTCCATAGGTTTGGGTAACTCACGACTCTTAGGAAAGACCGGAGTTTCGCATCCAATGTTAGTATATCTATACCTCATAACAAAGCTGCAGTTTTCAACATATTGAACCTTCACCAGAGTACGACGGTGTAAGTGTTAAAACTTGGTAGTCATCAGCCTGCTAAACTCATGTGGTTTGTAACAATGAGGATAGCCGTGGTAAAAACACCCATTGTATTCCAAAGTCCGTTGGCACACCATTAATTACAGCATTCCCAGGTAATAAGGCCATAATCAGTATTCACCACCCTATAAGACGTGCTGAATGAAGTTGTTTTACTTGTCAGAGAAATACATGAGCCATTGGATAGAGGGGATTGAAAAACACTTCTGTTTACTGTTATAGAGGTCTGGCGGTACTAGAGCTATGCTTCCAAGTTTTCAAAACATATGCTTGTAGATAGATATACACATGGAAGCCAGCATGATGTGCTGAAAAGGGTCTATTTATTCTATGGATTTTGACATCTTGGGTGTGTTGGGCTTCAAAACCTTTACCTGTTTATTAATCGCCACCACAACATCTCTGAAGAGATTGTATGCTTTTCATAAGATCATTATATCCGCCTGACAGTAAGCTTTCAACTTGGTTTGAAAATTAAACTTATTTTCACCATACCATTGTAGAAAGATCTCTTTCTCAGCAGGTATCATACTCAACCTTAGCTGTAGGGCAGAGGCATGGGCCCTTGTAATTCTGGATTCACCCAGGTGTTGAAAGAGTGGAGGAAATAACCTTTACACCCTGGAAAAACAAATTCAAGATATCGGCGAAGCTTATTTGTAAAGGCACATCCGTTAACAGCATCAGTTTGGATCCCTGGGTGATAAGTTCTACGGGGATCTTTTCATAAATCATGTTTTGCAACATAAAGAATCGGTCATATGCTTTTGAGTTATGAGCCATCAGAGTATACCCTTTGAATTTTGTCTGAATTAAAGTGGGGAAGAAATTGTTCATGCATGAATGACCTTCAAAGTCCCACTAGTCATCCGAAGTTACATAATGAGCATAAATAAAGTTAGGTTGCTGTACACCTGTCTCTTGTGTACACTCTATATCAAATACTATGTAGTCTTTTTTGGTCTGGGGCCGCCCCTTAACCATGTAACACTTATGTTCCGTTCCTGCCTTCTGCTTGGCGAGTACAACACACCCGTCCCTTTGACACATTTTACAGTGCATTTCACAATAAGGGGTTGACTGAGTGCTGTAGATGTGGTTGCAATGGGTGATTGATTGATTTTCAAGAAGGAGAACATTAACCCTTCTTGTTTTTTGGCCACTCCCCAGTTGTGTAGTACTTCCAAGAGCCATTGTGATAAAGAACTTTTACCGTAACTGCAAAATATTTCTCAAAAAGCCCTAGGTCCCCAAACCCAACCATTCTGTCATGCGGAATTTCAAGCGCTGCATGGGCTTCAGCTGCTCTAGACATAATATCATCATCGAGGGTGTTACAATCCAACAGTAACCCGGCGATGCTAGCTGCCAGACAAGTGTTGGACGTTCTGTTGTTAAACCAATGCTGTTTCTTACCGATTTTACTGTACAAGATACTCTTTAAAGGTCTGGAAACACCCCCCTCATAGCCCCGAACAACGAGGGCGATGACTCTGAAGGTTCCATATGCTACTATTTCTGCAAAAGATTAGAGAGGTTTTCTAGCAATTCCACAGCATCAAACACATCATAGGGCATTCATATTGTGAACAAGGGACTATCAATGCCCTGGCCCTGAAACAGTAGTTGGAAGAAATCATTAGGACCCACACCATTCAACAACCATTCTATGAGCATTTGTACAGCTTGGTGGACAGCTAAAACCCCTTGATCAGAGGAGTTTATGCGCTCTAGGTTAACAAACCTGAATTCTTCGTAATGTGCTGTAGCGTTAAACCACTCCACAGTACGAATGTACCTTCTAACGCTCTTGATCTTCAGATTGGGGATTGGTGTTGGGCGGTGAGCTCTCAGGTGAATCATTTTGGGATGGTTGACTTTGGGTCTCCACCGATGTATTTTTAAGCCTCCGTATAGCCCATATTCTGACTTTCTTTATGTTAGAAATGGGGTCTTTGGTTGGCAGTCAGGTTACCCCCTGTCCAAGCAAGGACCCTCACTCTAGTCAGGGTAAAAGAGAATGACCCTCAGCTAACCCCCGCTCACCCCCTTGGTAACTTGGCACAAGCAGTAGGCTTAACTTCAGAGTGCTAGGTGTAAAGTATTTGTACCAACATAGGCAGTACTTAATGAAAACACTACAAAAATTACAACACAGGTTTTGAAAAATAGGAAGTATTTATCTAAACAACATAAGACCAAAACGACAAAAATCCACAATACACAAGCCAAGTCTTCATGTAGTTTTAAACACAATGCTAATGTACCTTGGGTGCATCAAGAATGGCTTGTGATGCGTCAATTTCACTCACGAGTGAGACCTTGCATGGTTTCTCCTTTAGTCGGGTCGGCGTGCGTCATTTCTTCTCTCCGCAGGAGAGCGATGCGTTGATCCAGTAAGCAGACTCAGGTCAGGGCAGGCCTTGCGTCGTTTTTACACACCCAGCAGTGTTTGCATCAGAAATTCAGCCGCACGATGGTCCGAAAACCCTGCAGCGCGGGTTGTGATCTCACCAGCCTCCGTCAGTGATGCTGTGCATTGTTTCTCCAGCCGCAGGCGTCGATCTCCTGGTCACATTGCAGGCGAGCGTTGATTTTCAGCTGCAAAGCTGGTGGTGCATCGATTTTTTAGCTGCAGGTTGGAGTTGCGTCAATCTTTTCCCCACACGGCGGTCTGTGCGTGGATTTCTCACTCTTGGGCTGCCAGCTTCTCTTCTCAGGGTCCCAGGAACTGAATGGGCACCACTTGGCAGAGTAGGAGTCTCACCAGAGGCTCCAGGTGCTGGCAGAGAGAAGTCTTTGCAGTCCCTGAGACTTCAAACAACAGGAGGCAAGCTCTAAATCAAGCCCTTGGAGATCTTCACAAGAAGGAAGGCAACACAAAGTCCAGTCTTTGTCCTCTAGCACAGGCAGAAGCAGCAACTGCGGTAGGGCTCCACAAAGCACAGGTAGGGCAGCTTTTCTTTCTCAGCTCTTCAGCTCTTCTCCAGGCAGAGGTTCCTCTTGGTTTCCAGAAGTGTTCTAAAATCTGTGGTTTTGGGTGCCCTTCTTATACCCATTTTGCCCTTTGAAGTAGGCCTACTTCAAAGCAAAGTCTCTGTTGTTTGTGAAATCCTGCCTTGCCCAGGCCAGGCCCCAGACACACACCAGGGGGTTGGAGACTGCATTGTGTGAGGGCAGGCACAGCCCTTTCAGGTGTGAGTGACCACTCCTACCCTCCCTTTTAGCACAGATGGCTCATAAGGAAATGCAGACTACACCCCAGCTCCCTTTGTGTCACTGTCTACTGAGAGAGGCAACCAGCTCAACTGTCAAACTGACCCAGACAGGGGATTCACAAACAGGCAGAGTCACAGAAATGGTTTAAGCAATAGAATGCCCACTTTTTAAAAGTGGCATTTTCAAATACACAATCTTAAAATCAACTTTACTAAAAGATGTATATTTAAATTGTGAGCTCAGAGACCCCAAACTCCACATGTCTATCTGTTCCCAAAGGGAATCTACAGTTTAATCAGATTTAAAGGTAGCCCCCATGTTAACCTATGAGAGGGATAGGCCTTGCAACAATGAAAAACGTATCTAGCGATATTTTACTGTCAGGACATGTAAAACACATTATTATATGTCCTACCTCAACCATACACTGCACCCTGCCCTTGAGGCGGCTTAGGGCCTACCTTAGGTGTGCCTTACATGTAAGAAAAGGGAAGGTTTATACCTGGCAAGTGGGTACACTTGCCAAGTCGAATTTACAGTTAAAAACTGTACACACAGACACTGCAGTGGCAGGTCTGAGACATGATTACAGAGCTACTTAGATGGGTGTCACAAACAGTGCTGCAGGCCCACTAGTAGCATTTGGTTTACAGGCCCTGGGCACCTCAAGTGCACTTTACTAGGGACAAACTAGTAAATCAAATATGACAATCATGGATACACCAATTACACACACATTTTGTACAGGAGCATTTGCACTTTAGCACTGGTTAGCAGTGGTAAAGTGCCCAGAGTAACAAAAACAGCAAAAACAGAGTCCAGAACACATCAACAACCTGGGAAACAGAGGCAAAAAGTAAAGGGAGACCACGCCAAGGATGAGAAGTCTGACACTTTAATGTACTTATTAAAAGCCTGCGCTGCTTAGTGCTATTAGTCCACTTTTTTTTTTTTTTTTTTCTTACAGACCCACCTGTTTTTAGGTAGCCTCACACAGACTATTTGAAAAGTCGTTGTTGTATTTGCGAGCTGTCTTCTCGCAACTTCCCCTACTACGGACCCAGCAGCGGACCTTCTGGGTGTTCATGGTATTCGAGTCTCACAACTTTACCCCACGAGCGCCTGAAACGTTTGGAGCCCATGGTGTTCTCGCCTAAATTTATGCTTTGAGGCCTAATAGGGACTGTTCTATATGGCTCTGTCATTGTTTTGGGGACTTTTGGGCCATGGTTGAGGGGTTCTAGCTGATTTTTGCTCTTGAGGACACGTAAGAACCGAAGGGCTAAAGTAAGAATAGCTTGGCACTTGGCCTCAGGACAGCATTATTAATAAATGTGGAATAGGCACTCTTATGCTGGTATAACACCTATGTCAGTAGCAGCTGATTCACAAGACTATAACACCTCTCTTCTACACCTTTCTACCCTATGAATTATCTCCCTCTGGGCATCCCTCAAGGACCTAGTTTCGCTACCCGCCTTCCCCAGTTTTATGGTTTTAAAGTTCAGTTTGGATTTGAGCTTTCTAACAGCCTGTTGTATGTCTTTCATATATGTCTCTAGTATAATTTTGGGGTCCAAAACATAGGCCCTCATTATGACATTGGCGGTAAACCCCACTTACCGCTATGCTGACTGCTGCCAACATACCTCCACCGCGGCAGATTTCCGTTCACCATATTATGACACACACACACACCAATCCGTCACTATTCAGCCACAGACACAAGTCCGCCACACCAAAGGTCAGTGATAAACTGGCGGTACCAAAACCCACACAGTTACGCCACCATAACTACGCCCATCACATTATGACCCACGAATCACCACGGCGGACATACAACCGTGGTAAACCTTTGGCGGTGCACACTGCAGCGCTCAAAATACACACACACACACAAAACAACACCACATTGGACAATTCAAACTACACACACCTGACACACATACACACACAACACCCACACCATGATAAAACACACACACACATTACTCACAACCCCTTATGAATACAAACCATTGCCAACAGACTGACATCGCGACTACAGACAACACTAGACCCACACACCACCATCACCTGTACACCAACCACGCACCTTACATCACATACCCCAACACATCACCCTACACACCCTCATCCACACTACTCATACAACACCCATCGCACCACAAAGATACCCCTGATTCATAGAGGAGGAGCTAAGGGGCATGGTGGAGGAAATCATCCGGGTAGAGCCAAAGCTATTTGGAGCACAAGTGCATCAGATAACCATTGCTAGGAAGATGGAGCTATGGCGGAGGATCGTGGACAGGGTCAACACTGTGGGACAGCACCCAAGAACCAGGGATGACATCAGGAAGAGGTGGAACGACCTACAGGGGAAGGTACGTTCCATTGCAGCAAGACACCAAATTGCTGTACAGAGAACTGACAGTGGACTCCCACCTCCTCCCCCACAACTAACAACATGAGAGGAGCAAGTCTTGGCAATCATGCATCCTGAGGGCCTGGCCAGAGTAGCAAGGGGACTAGACTCTGATAAGTCAACTCTATATTACTACTACCCCCCTACCTGCATGCCATTACATACCCCCACCCTCACTCCCATCACTCCACCACCTCCCACACACCCAACCATCACATCTCACTCATCCCAATGCCAAGCCCTGCATGCTCTACCAATGCATGGACACCACTCACAGACCAGCATGGACACCTATCACCAAAGCATGCACATTAGAGGGAATCTGCTAGCCCATCACATACTAACTTACACAGGTAAAACCTGCCAGGGCAATGATAACCAAAGAGGGCAACTCACCAATGCACAATATGTCACACACAGAAACAATAACTCTGCATTAACATGCCCACAGGTACTCCAGCCAATGTCAGCGGAGAAGAGGTGCCAGCAATAGCCAGTCCTCCCACAGAACGGGCCCATAGTGATGACAGCGACTCTGGATCTGGATCACCAACCTGGCCCATCAGGGACCTCTAGATAGTCAGTAACCCTGCCACAGTCACACACCACCACAGAGGCCCCCCATCAGGAAACACCACCACAGTACCCACCCAGCGTACCCACATCTCTGTCCCCAGGACACGTCAATCAGCAGTGTGTCCACCACTACAGGGACCGCAGGGCACACCTCGCCCCCAAGACAATCAGGGACCTGGGTTCAGTGGCATGGGGCACAAGGTTCAGGGGACAGAGGCACAGCACACCAGGGAAACTGGGAGGACTGCTGTGCGCCAGGGGGAGGACAGGCCCAGGGAACTGACTCTCCAGGAGGCACTCACCGAGATCGTGGGAGCATACCAACATTCCCAAGAAAACCTGGGCCAGATCCTGGCCAAAGTGCAGGAGAACAGAGGGCTGCAGGAGGGACAGTACCAGGGGATCAGGGAGGACTTGCAGGCCATTAACACCACCCTGGTCTCCATTGCAGGGTTGCTGTCAGACATGGACAACATTATGAGAGAGGCAGCCTCACAACAGTGGGCTCCTGCCACTAGCCAGGCATCTGAACTGCCTTCCACCTCCGCTGCCGCTAGTGGACAGGAGGCCCTACCACAGGACCAACAGATCACCAGCACCCCGCCCACTGCAGAAGGAGAACCACCCCGCAAATGTTTCCTGTGGTCCAGGCAGAAGCCAGAGACTATTGCCAAGACCCCTGCCAAGAATGATATCTCCTCTGCCTCCTCATCCTCACTGTCAACAGGGTCCACTGCTGCCACACGGCCATCTCCAGCCTCCTCCTCCTGCAGAAAAGGCACATGGTGTCTCAAGGCAAGGTTGTGCAACTTACAGCATGCTACGATGATCTGGCAGACTTTCTTGGGTGAGTTGCACAGGGATCCCCCTGTTAGATGGAGGCATCGAAACCTGGCCTTCAGGAGGCCAAAGGTAAGTTCTATAATCCTTTTTGTATGCCCATGTGCCTCATTGTAACATTCTTCTGCCCTTGTCCTGGGATTCCTCACAGGGGTCAGTAGCCATGATAGGTTGGAGTAACCTGAGTTGCCTGCAAATATGGAGGGACAACATTTAGCCACACACCATCTCATATGGCCTGCACTGTACCCATACACCAACATCCACTGGGTTGGAACCAGGGCTCACCTATTAGCCACATCCTGTGCCTCTGTAGTTGGACCATCACATTAGGGATGCTTCTTTTCCTCAGGATGAAAGCATCATGCACAGACCCAGGATGCACAGACCCAGGATACTTAGCATTGACATGGGAGATCTACTGGTCCACCAAGCACACCATCTGCACATTCATGGAGTGAAAACTCTTATGATTCCTGTACCCACACCTCTGTCCCCACGACACGTCAATCAGCAGTGTGTCCACCACTACAGGGACCCCAGGGCACACCTCAGTGACAGGAGAACAGGCAGCTGCAGGAGGAACATTACCAGGGGATCAGGGAGGACTTGCAGGCCATTAACACCACCCTGGTTTCCATTGCAGGGGTGCTGGCAGACATGGACAACATTATGAGAGGGGCAGCCTCACAACAGCGGGCCCCTGCCACTAGCCAGACATCTGAACTGCCTTCCACCTCTGCTGCCGCTAGTGGACAGGAGGCCCTACCACAGGACCAACAGGCTACCAGCACCCCTCCCCCTGCAGAAGGAGAGGCACCCCACAAACGTTCCCTGCGATTCAAGACCCCTGCCAGGAAATGAGACTCTCCTGATTGTCACCCTTGTGTCCCACCCTATAACCCTGTCCACCTTGAACTGCCATTGCTCCCCTTCCTAGGACCCCTTGGACAATGCACCTGTGGTACAAATAGACTGGAACTATACCCTGGACTTTCCTCCATCATCTCCCCAGCCCAATACACTTGCCCCCCTACTCCTTAGCACTTAAATAAACACCCTTTGTAAAAACTACAAGTATGTCAAATTATTTCAGTATTTATTCATTTAACCAGATTCAAATATTGCATTTCAAATGTACAGTAATGTTCATATTGTAAAGACCTGTAGTTGGCTGCAGTGATCACACCAGAAGCAATAGTGGGGCACCAAACATCTGCAAAATGAGTTACCAAAGGGTACAGTGAGTGGGCATTGAAGTGAGAAATAACAGCATGCCAGTGACAAAGATAATCAAAATAATGACAATGAAATGTGAAGTAACACTGTCCTACCTGTGTGTCATTGGAAGTATTGTCTGATCACTGCAGTTCCGTTGTCCTAATTTTCCTCCTCTGCCTCCTCATCCTCACTGTCAACATGGTCCACTGCTGCCACAAAGCCATATCCAGCCTCCTCCTCCTGCAGATAAGGCGCATGGCATCTCAAGGCAAGGTTGTGCAACATACATCATGCCATGGTGATCTGGCAGACTTTCTTGGGGGAGTAGCACAGGGATCCAGCTGTTAGATGGAGGGACCTAAACCTGGCTTTCTGGAGGCCAAAGGGACGTTCTACAATCCTTCTTGTATGCCCATGTGCCTCAATGTAATATTCTTCTGCCCTTGTCCTGGGATTCCTCACGGGGTCGGTAGCCATGATGGGTTGGGGTAAACTGAGTCACCTTCAAATATAGAGGGACAACATTTAGCCACAGACCATCCCATGTGGCCTGCACCATACCCATACACCAACATCCACTGGGTTGGAACCAGGACTCACCTTTTAGCCACACCCTGTGCCTCTGTAGTTGGGCCATCAGAGTACCCACTGTCGGAAAATGGTCAGAGGACCTGAGACGATGGGCACGGAAGACCGCAGAGGACCAACTGGGTATGGCCTCCCAATGAGGAAGGGGTGCCCGTCGAACCCTCAACCTCCTGATGGCCTGCATACTGGCAGTGGCCTATCCTGAGCTGGATGGGCGCTTGAGGGCATCACAGCAGCCACAAGGGGGTGAGTACACTGCCCGTCATTACAACTTACGCCTGGTAAGGTGATATCTGGGTGGGGGATGTGTGTCAGTGGGTGCCCCTAGGCCAGGCCTGACATTACAGAGTAGGTCTTACTTTGGGCAGAGTTCCGAAGTGAAATTCCTTCTACCTAGCTTGTAGGTATCCTCTACTGGGCAGGGCTGTGTGGGTCCCAGGAATGCTGCAATTGGTGGGATGTGTCCTTCCCCATGCCCTGGAGGCTAGCATAGGTACTGTTAGTGAATTGCATAGTGCGTAGGCCTGTTCCCTGTGTGTGAGTGTGGTATGTACGCCAACGGTGGTGTTGGTGCAGCCATTGACCATGTTTATCGTTTGTCTCTTCCCCCCTCTTTTTGTTTTGTCATCCTGTCCTTATGTGCATTACCATCATCTGGCGGAGGAGCAGCAGCACTGGTGACGGAGGGAGCTGCATCTCACAGGACCCTGGAGGCAGAGTCCACCGACGTTGAGGGCACCAGTGGGACAGAGGGTGAGGGGAGCACCACGGCAGTGTCAGGATGGAACAGTTCAGACACAGATAGCTCCTCCGATGGAAATTCACTGGTGGTGGCAGACACTTCTGTGACCACCCCAGCAACAGGTACATCTGCCACCCCACATACCAGCACCGCCCTCCCAGAAGCCACTCATCGAGTTGCCCGTGCCCGCTCACCCAGGAGGGTGGGCATCTCCTTCGCCCCAGGCACCTCAGGCCCTGCCCCAGTTAGCCCTGAGTGAGGAGGATATCGACCTCCTGCAATCCATCTCTGTAGGGCATTGTGAATGCCATCTATCCAGGGCCTGGAAGCCCAAATGCAACAGACAAATGCATTCCTGGAGGGCATTCATACTAGCTTGGTGGCCCCACAAAGATGAATACAGGCTCTGGCCTCCTCTCTGATGGCAGCCATTGTCCCTGTTTCTACCCTCCCCCCTCCAACTTCCTCTTCCCAATTCCATTCCCCTCAACCCCAACCTATCCCAAGCACACAGGCAGATGAGCAAGCACACATGATAACAAACAAGAGTGGACATGGCAAACACAAACACCACACATCATCCCATAGGCACTCACACAAACACCATCCTGATGAGGCATACCAACATCCACTGCCTCCACTGTGTTCCCCTCTTCCTCCTTCTCCTCCTCCTCCACCTCCCACCCAGTTGTGCCTACACACACCTGCATGCACCACACCATCATCCACTGCCAGCATCACCACCACACGTAGCAGAATACACACCTCACTTGCAGACACCATTGCAACAGCCATGCACACGTCTCCTGTGTCCTCTCCCACTGTGTCTGTCTCCCCTCTCCCAAGGTACACAAACGCAAGCACACAGACACCCAACAGCTATCTTCCTCACAACAGCACCCAGCCCATGCACCTGGACCCAAACACAGCAGACAGACACCTCCTACAACCACTCCCTCTTCCTCCACTCCCAAACCTGCTCCCTCTTCCCGCCCCAGTGTCCCTAAGAAGCTTTTCCTCTCCACTATTGACCTCTTCCATACCTCTCCCCCTCGTCCTTCACGTTTGGCCAGGGTGGCAAAACCCAGGCAAGCACCTCAGCCACCCAGTCCACGGGCAGAGTAGTGTCCACACCCACTCATGGTGGGAAAGGATCCAAGACACCAGGCAGCCTCAAGGAAGAAGTGACATCCCCTATCCTGCCCGGCAGGGCAAGCAGCCTTCCCCAAGTGCTGCCAGAAAGGGCAAGGTATCACTCCCCAGCTTCTGACAGGAAGGGCAGGGAGCATGCCCCAGCTGCTGCCAGAAAGCGCAAGGTACCATCCCCAGTTGCTGACAGGAAGGGCAAGGACCAATCCCGAGCTCCTGTCAGGAAGGGCAAGGGGCCTGCACCAGCCGGCAGGAAGGACAAGGGGCCTGGTACTGGGACTAAGTTGGAGGCCCCATGACCAACCATGGTTGTGCAGCCATCTGAGGCTGCAGGGGATGGACTGGCGCTTCCCCAACAACCGCCACCACCAGTGGGCAGCCATCCGAGGCTGCAGTGGATGGGCTGGAGCTTACGCCCACAACTGCCAGCAGCAGCACCAGCACCAGTGGGCAGCCACCCGAGGCTGCAGGGGATAGACTGGAGCTTCCCCTCACAACCGCCATCAGCAGCAGCAGCACCACCACCACCAGCACCAATGGGCAGCCATCCGAGGCTGCAGGGGATGGGCTGGAGCTTCCCCCCATAACCACCACCTGTAGCAGCAGCACCAGCACCAGTGGGCAGTCATCCGAGGTTGCAGGGCATGGGCTGGAGCTTCCCCCGAAACCACCACCAGCTGCAGCAGCACCAGCACCAGTGGGCAGCCATCCAAGGCTGCAGGGGATGGCCTGGAGCTTCCCCCCACCATTGGCTGAAGCAGTACCACTACCACCACTGAGCAGCCATCACCGCCAGAGGACGATCTGTAGTCCTGCTTCCATGGGCTGTTGTGTGGCCTGCCCCCTGCAAATCCTGTGGGTAGGACACCCAGCTGAGAGACTGTGACATTGCACTCCCCAGGATCAGTAGCACAGGGCACAATGCCCCCTCCAGAGCCTGTTGGTAAGCCACCCACTCACCCCATCCTCCCCAGGATCAGAAGCACAGGGCACAATGCCCCTTCCAGAACCAGTGGGAAAGACACCCACCAACCCCAGCCTCCCCAGGATCAAGAGTAGAGGGCACAATGCCCCCTCCAGAACCACTGGGTAAGACCGCCACGAACCCCAGCCTCCCCAGGATCAAGAGCACAGGGCATGTTACCCCCTCCAGAGCATGTGGGCAAGTCACTCACTTGAGAGACTGTGGCCTTGCACCCCACAAGACAGAGCACAGGGCATGTTACCCCCTGCAGAGCATGTGGGCAAGTCACCCACTTGAGAGACTGTGGCCTTGCACTCCCCAGGATCAAGGACAGGGCATGTTGACCCCTCCAGAGCATGAGTGCAAGTCACCCACTTGAGAGACTGTGGCCTTGCACTCCCCAGGACCAAGCACAGGGCATGTTGCCGCCTCCAGAACCATTGGATTTGTTCTATCTGCCGGCTGAGGTGCCCCCTCGTTCTCTGTCCCCCTGAGGTGCCTGCTTATTTTCCAACTGATGCCCATGTAGGGTTCTCTCTGTGTTGGTGCAGGAGACAGGTGGGGCCTTGGACTTTGTCATGTGGCCCTGTGGCCCGTGCACATTGAGGACTGGGCAGTGTCCCTTGTAATGTACATATGTATACACTTTTGGACTGAATTTTCGTATTTTTACTGTATTTATATTATTACACTCACTTTTATCTGTTTGTGTTGTCCTTGCATTATTCCTGAGGGGTACAGGGTAAATATGTTTTCTTACTGCATATGATTGTGTTTATGGTGTTGGGGTGGGGGTGTGTGTTGTGCGTGTATGTGTCACTCTCTTTTTCCTCTCCCCCTCCCTTTTGTGCTCGGCGGCTGCACTCACTGTGGTCGTGTTCGCCATCGTTGGTGTTCGTGGTGGGGCAGGACGTAAAATATCATGGGGAATATTTGCAGCTCGGGCTCCATGGCGTTGTGGTTGTTCCCAGTGTCTCCAAAGGTGAGTCCTTTCCCTTCTGAGGTCTGTTTCTACCAGGCTTTTGCTATAGTTGGTACCGCCAGCGGTTCCCTGTCTCATAATATGGTGGGCGGAACATTGACTTCCGCCTGGCTCTATGCGGCTACCGCCGTGGTGGCTGTTGTATGGCCCTGGTAGACGGTGTGGTAAAGTGGCTGTCTATCTGAGTTGACACCACCATGGTCATAATTTGGTGGTAATTACCATCAGCCTGTTGGCGGTATTACCGCTAATTTATCACCGACCGCCAGGGTTGTAATGAGGGCCATAATATTTTGGGGCATTAGTTGTGGCATTAGGGAATAGGTGTATATTACCAGGAGGTGCCCCTAGTACAGTTCCCCTGTTAGCATCAATAGCCCCATTCTGAAGGGTAGGACTTGAGTGTTTCAAAATACAAAGTCCCAGTGTGAACACCCGGGTGCTCTGGAGGACTGTTCCCCACTACGCAGTGTTTCAAAACTCTAACTTTGTAACCCACTCCCTCCTATACTACTGTCAGGGTACATTGAGGTGAGAGATGGTAGGTTTACACTTGATGGGGGGGGGGGCTGGCAGGATCGTACGCACCCAGGTGTGTAATCGATGATATCAGATATGGGGAATTTAAATGCTGGTCGTAATAGCTCAGGGCCACAGAAAAGTAGGAAGCGCAGGGACCGGGAGCAGGTGATTACTGAACAGGGGAATGCTGCCCCTTGTGGTCTACACTAGAAGGTCCGATGAACTCTCCATCATACCTGTCAGTGCCCTGAGAAGCTCTATACATCCAGAATAAGGGTCCTCTATGGGGTGATCATTTTCAAACCTTGAGTGTATGCGGGATAGTTATAGGCGGTTTTGGGGATGGTCCTCTGGTCAGCACATCTATAATAGACAACTCAGACAATAAACATTTTGGCCACTGCGGATCATTCAAACCTGCCTGAGGTGTAACTTTATTTTAAAAGGATAGATCTAAATTAACTGTTTATTGCTCTGTGGTCGTCTGCTTCTTCTTCCAATTCTTTCAGGAAAGATGATTTGTTTTTGGCTTGGTTATGCATGGTTTGAGAACCTCTTCAATGGTTTTACAAGGCCCCTGCTGATGTGTGTCTGTGGTTGTAAGTGCACACCTGTTGGGTTCTCCAGGCCCATGCACAGATGGAGTTCCTGTAGAAGTGTTCAATGAACTGGCTGTAGGCTTTACTTGTATAGGGGTGTATGGGTTAAAGTCTGTACCTGGTCTACAACTGTTATTTGCAGAGTCAGCGCTTGGTTTGTCCTGACGCACAGCATTGATCTTGTGGGATAATGATGACTTTGTGTTTTGAAGGGTCCTGGTGATGTCCTTTAGCTGCCTCGACGAGCGATTAGCCTTACACGGAACTCCTCCAGAGATCTTTTGTGACAGCTCTATGATGTAAACATAAAAATATATATAAAATATTACTATAACTTCTATATCCTAGAGGAACAAGCTGCTTGAGAGAGAAAGGCGTTAGGATTTTTTTGACTTTGCATTTTGTAAAAACACACCTGATATCTTCCTTTGCGACATCCCTTTCTTTATAGGAGGACCATTTTTTTTGCTTGCGGTTCTACCTTTTGCAGCGGTATGCTGTCCTTGTATGCCTCCATGAGATCTGTAAAGAAAAAAAAAAAAGTCACATTTGCAATATAATACATAGACTAGGCACACACTCTGAGGGCCCCCACCTGTAGGGTCTCGCTGGGGTTCTTGGGCTGTCAAGAGTTGATAATTACATAGCGTTTACACAAGTGACCACTTTATGTACCTGCGAGAGTTGTATCCTGCTGCAATATGGACATGGCATCTTGAGCCTCAAGGAT
Source organism: Pleurodeles waltl (assembly GCF_031143425.1). Classification (NCBI taxonomy): domain Eukaryota; kingdom Metazoa; phylum Chordata; class Amphibia; order Caudata; family Salamandridae; genus Pleurodeles; species Pleurodeles waltl. The sequence goes on from NC_090437.1 coordinate 839,684,343, forward strand.
TTGCTGTAGCGTGTCCACCTCCAACTATACTTCAGCGTCATAACCTGTATAAAAAGAACACATATACAGGAAAACATTTTTGGAAACTAAACAAAATAAAAAATAAGATAAGATTGGTAAGGCTGGCAGGTTGACATAGATCTCTGAACTATAAAGCTTTAAATAGCTGTACCTTGCTGAAAGGTAGCCATTACCTCGGGGGTCCACGTTAACTCTGGGAGATCCTGTGTACAAAAGAGACAAATTTAGCTTTAAAAAACAACTCTAAGAATCACAGACAGCTTTAGACCATAACTCATTTAACGTCGCATTTTATAAGTACCTGACAACCACTCATTTTGAATTATGTACTAGTTCTGCATAATATACTGCTAAAAACCCGAACACAACACACTGCAAAAGCAACCACTCCCAGGGAATTGTGCATTTAGGTAAAACACATGAAATATAAACATAAAGGCCTCTAGTTATTAAACATGCCGTTTTTACACTATTTGTTCAGAATTACAACCTTGCATTTTGCATAAAGGTCAAGCATATTAACACACAATCCTGATTAAGTCTCTTCCAGTGGCTGTTTTAAATTATAATCCTGTCTAGACCCTGTGTTATACTTACTTTTCTGCTTAGGAGATTTACTGTATGCACAACACACACACACACAAATTTAAAAATAAAAGACTACAAAAATATAAAAAGGCAGTAAAAACTGTTACTCAAATAATTAAGGCCCTAATTACAAGTCTGGTGATCCTGGGACTACCAGACTTGCGGTGGTGGTCTGACCATCACCAAAGCGGTGGTCACAATGCCACATTATGACCGTGGCAGTTTGGTCACAGTCGGACCACCAGCACCTCCACTTTTCAGCAGCTGGACAGCCTGGCAGTGCTGGCGGTACCAATCTGCCAGGGCATCGCTGCATGCAACGCTGCCCTGAGGATTATGACCCCTCCCTCCACCAGTGTTTACATGGCAGTTTCACTGCCATTTAAATGCTGGCAGAGACGGAGTGCCGGGTCCCCCTGGCCAGATCCATCACACAAATCACTGTCTTCTTTGCAGACACTGATTTGTGCGATGGGTGCTGGTGCACCCAACTCACAACGGCATTGCCGCCGGCCGTATTACTAGCCGGAATCAATGTTGTTGTGCGTTTCCCGCTGGGCCAGTAGCCTGAAACTATGTTTCCACCCACTGAACCAGTGGGAAACTAATAATAGAGCCTGCTCGAAAGAGACCGTACTGGCGGTCTCCTGAATGCAGGTGTTTGGCGGGCGGCCTTCTGCACCCGCCAAACTTGTTAAAATGCCCTAAATGTTGAATCACGACTCCCCTAATGAATGTATTCTTTATTAAATAACCAGGTACAGGTGAATTCAGGGGGATATCCTGAGGTGTGTGTCGTATTTCACTACGAATTTTTACACACACAATACTCCACACCGCTTCACAGGGTTGTAGAGCCGCACTGTCAAGTGTCATATTTACAGTATATGAATAATTGCAATTTCAGGTATTTTTCCCTTACTACAGCCATGCCTGAGAGTATCATACACAAAGAATAACATTCTGTTGGTCAAAATCTCTTGTACCAATTTCTCTACACCTGTGTAGTGTTTCATTAAGGCCCACATGGTGGTACTGCTGTACAACAAAGGTATAGGATTCTCAATTTATTACTATTTTTTTTATATGTTCCCACATCTTCAATGCATGATTTTGCTTGTGATAGAGTTAATTATAATCATTGAAATGTCACACACTAATAGTAATTATAAAAAATATATTGCACAAAGCAGTCTAAAAACATTGCTGATATGTCTTTATGGTGGACCCCCAGCCCCTGGGGATCCAGTCCCGGTTTCCTCTCTCTTTCCCCATATACTCCCTCAGTGCAGGGTGAAGCTATGGGAAAACCCCTCCTGGAGAGCAGGGAGCAGGCCTGGGCCGAGCCTTGAACTCTTCTGCACACGTGTAGTTCATAGCGGACCCCCATCCAGTGGAGATCGGTGGGCCGTGGGTGCTGTCAGGAGCTCCATGTTTGGGAGCGGGCAGGAGCTTCAATCTTGCACTCTATGCTCTATCACATCTGCGAGGCAAAGCCACCGCACCAGCCGCTGAAGAGTGGTAAACCTAGGAGCTGCAAGGGGCCTGAGCAGCATGCTCCTCTGTCCCTGCCCGCTGATGAACAGTGGTAAGTCTAGGAGCTGGCTGGGGCCTGCTCCATGCCCCCAGGCAGCAGTGTATTGCACAGCGGACCATGACTGCAAAGGGGGCCTGGAAGTGGCAGGGGTCCAAGCCTCACGCTCTGCACCCCGGGTCCCCATGCATTTCACAGCAGTCCCCCGCAAATCAAGAGCCCGGGACCGGGAAGTGGGCAGGGGCCTGAGCAGCACTCTGTGCTCCCATGCAGCCGTACATTAATCCACAGGATGCTGCCAATCAAGAGCGGGGCCATGGTGCGGGAAGGGCTCTGAGACTTCTGTGCTGGGGCCTGGCCCAGGAACTCTCTACCTCTGGAACCACAGCAGCACAAGTCAGGGCCCATCCAAGTTTAATACAGCCATCCACAACCCTGTGCCAGCTCTGCTGTATTGTGTAAGGTAAGTGAAAGGTGTCGGAGCTGGGGAGTGGTATGGGTTGAGCCCTTCAATCGATAAATAATCCTGTTTGGAAAATCCTCCAGACTAATAAGATTGTGATTATCTAAACTGCATATCAATGTTAAAAATATTAAATATCTCCAAAGACAGAGACACTGAGCAGGTGATTCCAGAAAGGAATGTAATTAACATGCATCACTCTAGCTTTCAAATTATTTTTTATTTATGTAGTGTTATGTTATTAGTGTCTCTTCAGTAATTCTGTGCTGAGGAGCTCTGTCATTCTGGGTGTTCACCTGAAGTAAAATTTTAATCCTTCGAGTTGTGCAATATGTCCCTGATTCTTTGGCTTTAAAATTCTGTTCACCTCTACACATAAACACTTGTCTCAGATAATACTGTTCACAGTACAAAGGACACACATTACGCTCGGGTGGCATAGGGAAAGGGCTGGAGACAGTGGTAGGGAGAAACTACATTGTAAATATAAAAACATGCCATAGTTATTTACCTTAAGTAGAAGCTGGTTTGCATTGCCACTTTGCACTCTGCCCTTCATATTTTTTATCCTTGATGGTCTGGGTAGCCCTGCTCTCTGCAAACTTCAATATGTAATTCAAAAAGGGGCTTGTGAATGTGGTTGTATGTATGAACCCTGTGAGCTTTTATACTTGCTACAACATGCTAATTATGCACAGGCTTTGTGGAGGGGTAGGTTCAGAAATATATCATGCTTTAGGGTTACTTTTTCATAACTTTGGGATGCTTCAACCATTCAGTGTGTCACCCAGGGTTGTCACTTTATACTTTGACATCTGCTAATCACATGGGTCCTATGACATGCAAAAAACATATGTTGAGAATTCATTGTTTGAAGTAAGCAGTTACAAGCAGGCTAGATAAGATAATAGGGGCACTGGGTAGCAACTCCTCTAGAAAATACGTATCGGCATGAAATCCACCTCAGGGGTGAGCAGACCTCACTTATCTGCCCCTTACACACAGTTTCCCTCCTTAAGGCAACTATAACTTGTGGTTTTTAAATGTCTTACTTTAAGGCCAAATAACCCTCGTTTTTCCTTTCTGTACATGTGGTGCATGGAGATTATTTAAAAAAAAGGTCATATTTGAACAGCGCTCTGGGTTAGGAAGTACTGGGGTGAAGGGCTATGTATTTCCACCACCAATCCCTGTGAGAAGGCATACAACCAGCACAGGGCTGTGACTGCCCCAACATGTCCAGACTTGTCCTCTGAGGTGCAGAAACACTGCACACACCTGTAGGGCTACAATGTACACATCCCATAGACCTAGACACTATGGGAAGGACCCTGGCATGTGACTAACACATGTTCGCATGTCACAACCCACAGGGACCACCTACACCTATGTCAGTTCCGGGGTGGGCTCTAAGGGGACCAGAAGTCCCAGTAACGGAAGTGACGTCACTTCTGGGGCAGAACAACTGTCACTTTTGAGTATGATGAAGAAAGGTATCCCCATATTCTACTCCCAGGGACTGCTGGGACACCATTAGAAGAGGAGCCAGGCATCCGGCGGCAGGAACAGGTAAGTTTAAAAAAAAAAAAATAATCCTCAGTCCCCTCCCCCTCCACTTGCCCCTCTTAGTCCTCCCTCTGAGATTTGCAGTGGCTGCTGCTGCTTTTATAGGCACCAAGATAGTTGACTCTCATTTGGAAGAGATGATCAAAAGGTAAGTGGAAAGAGACACCTGTTAGCAGCAATGCCCCCAGACAGTAATGAAAATCTATGACCCCATATAAAATGTACATTAATGGCCTCAGATACTAATGAACATCAATGACTCAAAATAGTAATGTGCATCACTAGCTCCAGGCAGTAATTGTTAACAGGTGTATACAAGTGCATTAGATCAAGTAATACATGTGCAAACTTACATGACAGGAGTGGAGTGGAGTAAAGGAGTAATTTTGAGTTTGGCATTACAGTACTAGGAAGCGAAAGGAGTGACAAGCACAATGACATGAGAAGAGGTATCTTAGTTTTGTTGTTCGCTGTGCAACACTGCTGATATGCATGCCCTTATTTATTTTATCAGAGCACAAACTTATGAACTCAGGAAAATATGTCAGCCAGTCATTATGCAGCCCGTGGTATTTAAGAAAAGCACAACATAAGCTGCTGTAGCAGAAGAAAGAGAGCTATTGTAGAGAGTCTCCGTCAATGAAGAGTTTGAAGTACCAGCCCTAAATGTAGTCTGTTCTACCTTTCAAGAAGAAGATATGCACTCAGGACCAAACTCTCAGGCAAAGTGCTGTGATAGATAAGACAGTCATACCTTAAGCTTGAAAACAGAACACAATTCTACAATTATCATCCCTGACAGCATGTTAAAGTCACAGTGTGAATTATTTGTGTTTTATTTCTCAATGGAGGTCTGTGTTCCACACTGTGGCCTTTCTCCAACATTCACATCTTGTAGACAAACACTCATTTCTACACAGTGCATAGTTTGTGTTGGTGATCATGCATCATCTTAGTTAATATCTCATGCATCTAATGGTAATCTATTACTATGAAGTCACGCCTTCTTCAACACAGTGTTTAATCGATGAGGTGTGGCCTACAGCTCCCTTACGTCGTATAAAGAATGTTTTAACTGTGCCCCTTAATCTATTAGGAAGACCATAGCCACTTTACCTTCCTGTAGTATATTAAGCTAAAGAAGACATGAAGAGAAAAAGTGGGTATGAAAGAATACATGACTGTGGCAAGACAGACTTAGACCTGAAGTTTTTTTAGATTTGCTGTGCGAAATCAGCTCCTTCTCTTTTTACCCATCTTCCTCTTCAAAGTCTTTGCTGTATCAGTATTTACCATGATCTGTCTTTCTCCACAATACTGCAAGTAATAGAAGAATCTGCCAAAGGCAAGCCCCTCTATGCCCATCCGCATCCAGCCTGTGTCCAGTGCCAGCCATACTGCCCATTTCTTCCCCCTTCTGAGGTTAATTCCCTTTCAAGGGACGCTCTAATGGCCTTCAACTGCCAACCTTATAGTTCATCGAAGCCCTATGACCCCTATATTGAGGATTTGTTAAGCTTTATGTGTAATTTTTGCAGGCGCACTCTCATGGAAATGCTAAAGGCTGGGCCGACACAATTTATCTCCTGGGAAAGTGTATCCTAGCTCCCTGATGTGCTATCTGATTCTGTCAACTACAAGGCCTGCCTCTTGACTATAGGTCCCTCTCCAAGCATGCATCTGTCTTATTGCTTTTGCTCTCGGATAACACATGGGGTTTTAGACTTCTTACGGAAACCTGGCTGAAGGAAGGCTCTAACCCAGACCTTGCCATGGCCATTCCACCAGGTTATAAGATTGTGTGAGCTAATAGGGGAGGAGATTAGATGGGAGGCAGGGTTGCCATCATCCTTAGAGATAATTTTAAAGCATCCTCATCTGTGCTAGGCCAAATTGAGAACCTTGAGGGTCTTGATTTTTGTATTAAATTAACCCCCACATTCTCTTTTTCAGGCCTGTTGATCTATAAGCCCCCAGATTGCCTCAATAGCTGCCTCCCATAACTATGTGACAGGATCGGTCAGTTGTCACTCCAATATGCAAATGATTACTATCCCGGGAGAATTCAACACTCATGCTGATGATCCCAACTGCATTCAGTCTTACCAGCCTATTAACACCTTGGTAGGTCTTAACATGACACAACATGTCGCTGCAGCCACCCACAAAGCCACAAATGCTGGAATTAATTTTTTGCAAAATACTGTGAATCCAAGCAAGCGCACATGAAGGTTTGGTCTGGAAGGATCATGTCTTGGTCCCATATGCCTTCTATGATCCTGCACACTCACCAAAGACTAGGACTATCCCCAAATTTAAGAACAGCTGGTGGAATGTCACAGAGAGGCCTCTTGTGCTCCCTCTGAAATCCCCCCTTCCTTCTTTCTCTGGCAGCCCGGACCCCAATGCAGACTTGTTCAAACAATGGATTGCTAAGGCCTTAGACCTTCTAGCTCCCCTGAAAATGTAAAAGCTAAAAGATCACAGCCTTCTGCTCGTTGGTTTTCTCCCACTTTCAGAGCAGAGAAAAGCTCATGTAAAAAGCTTGAGAGCAGCTGGAGTAGGTCTTATAAAGCAGCTCTCAACAAATTCTGCAAACTCTCTTGGAAGTCCATGAGTGAGCACTTCTCAATATGCGTCAAGACCACTGCTAATTACTCCAGGGAAGTATTTTAGATTATTAAGTCTTTCACCTCCCCTGTTGTGGCACAAAGTGCCTTCCACTCCGCCTAATCTTTGTATTAAGCTTTCAAATACTTTTGACAAGAAAACTCAAACAATTTGTGCTACTTTCCCTGTTGTTTGTTGTTCAGTAGACCAGGTCACTCCTATGCTAAGTCAATAACCGGCCCTTTCTGAGCTCTGTCCTATCTCTGAAGAGGACTCACATAAAGAACTGCTGCAAAGAAAATCAGCATCACCCAGGGACCCCCGCCCCTCCATATTTTCAGGATGATAGATCATTAGTGAATCTTTTTCTCGGTAAGCATCTCTGAACTCTAGCATTATTCCCGCTACTTGAAAACAGGCATTTCTTCTGCTGCTGATAAAAAAAAACCTAATGCAGACCCTAGTGTACTCAGTAATTGTATGCCCTTCCCACTTTTGCCAGCCCCAGCAAACATATACATACATACATACACAGCGACCTCTGACCTGTTTTAGGTCTAGAGCTCGCCCCCCACGTCCGCAGCACCAACCTGCTGTCTCCTGCCTCTGACCCCCTCCCACGCTGCTGCTAGCGTGTTCGAGGCCCTCCTCCACCCGCAGGCATCCTCCTGCGCCTCATCCCTGGTGTCTAGTGGGCTCTAGTAAGCTTCACTTGACCCGTGTGCCGCTTTCCGCCGTCCTGTAAGTGTTTTTCTCATTTTTCAGCGCCTTGCCTCCTTGCGCTTCTGCCCCCGTCATGCCCCTTCTGTTTGTGCCATTTTTCGCCGTCCTGTAAGTGCGTTTTTACTGTTTTCAAGCGCCTCGCCTCCTGCGCATCTGCCCCCGTTGTGCCCCTCTGATTGCTGTTTCCCCGATTGTATACTGTGCCATTAGTGTATTTCTGTGACTGTTTTCAAATTGTGACTGTTTTTAAAATTGTGCCCGACTTTTTTGTGCCTTGTTTTTCGTGTTTTCGCCCCTTGTGCGCTCCCCCTTGCTCTCCGCTCCCTGCCGCTGCCTCCCTGCGGGCCGCCCCCCTCGCGCCCCCATTCGCCGCTCCCTCCCGCCTCCCACCTCCCAGCTGCTCCTCCCTCCCCCCTCCCTTCTTAATGGCTGGCGCTGCGCGTCGTGAGTGAGCGACCTCTGACCTGTTTTAGGTCTAGAGCTCGCCCCCCCACGTCCGCAGCACCAACCTGCTGTCTCCTGCCTCTGACCCCCGCCCACGCTGCTGCTAGCGTGTTCGAGGCCATCCTCCACCCGCAGGCATCCTCCTGCGCCTCATCCCTGGTGTCTAGTGGGCTCTAGAAAGCTTCACTTGACCCGTGTGCCGCTTTCTGCCATCCTGTAAGTGTTTTTCTCATTTTTCAGCGCCTTGCCTCCTTGCGCTTCTGCCCCCGTCGTGCCCCTTCTGTTTGTGCCATTTTTCGCCGTCCTGTAAGTGCGTTTTTACTGTTTTCAAGCACCTCGCCTCCTGCGCATCTGCCCCCGTTGTGCCCCTCTGATTGCTGTTTCCCCGATTGTATACTGTGCCATTAGTGTATTTCTGTGACTGTTTTCAAATTGTGACTGTTTTTAAAATTGTGCCCGACTTTTTTGTGCCTTGTTTCTTGTTTTCGCCCCTTGTGCGCTCCCCCTTGCTCTCCACTCCCTGCCTCCCTGTGGCCCCGCCCCCCTCGCGCCCCCATTCGCCGCTCCCTCCCGCCTCCCAGCTGCTCCTCCCTCCCCCCTCCTCCTCCCCCCTCCCTTCTTAATGGCTGGTGCTGCGCGTCCGCGCAGCGGGCGCGCCGCTGGTGTGCCGGAGGCGCGCCAGAGGCAAGCCCGTCTGCGCCCGTCCGCGCCTGGACCGCGCCCACTGCCACCCCACCTGGTCCTCACGCCCCCCGCACCTCCTGCTTCCGATACTCGGCCCGCGAACTCCTCACCCTCAACCCCGGACCCTCCATAGAGTGCTTCCTGGCCACCCCGAAGCACACCAAAGGACCTTTTTCCTGCCGCACCTGCAACTTCTCCTGCAACAGAACAACGAAGCCAGCAACAACCAACACAAACCACCTGCACTGCATCCTCCTCAACACACGCTCCGCACGAAAACACGCCATCGAGCTCTGGGACTTGCTCGACACCACCGCCCCAGACGTGGCCTTCCTGACCGAAACCTGGTGGAATGACTCTTTGGCCCCTGACATCGCCATCGCCATACCTGACGGATACAAGATCACCAGAAGAGATCGCACCAACGGAATCGGCGGAGGGATAGCCATCGCCCACAAATCTACCCTCAAGATCCACACCCACACGGACGACACCCTCAAGACAGCCGAACACCTCCACTTCCAGATTCACACGGACCCCAACACTACCCTCAGAGGAACCCTCATATACCGCCCTCCAGGACCAAGAGCCCCCTTCAGCGACACCGTCTCCGACCTCGCAAGCACCCACGCCCTCGCCTCTCCAGACTACATCCTCCTGGGAGATCTAAACTTCCACCTGGAAAACAACAACGACGCCAACACCGCATCACTGACCACCAACCTCCTCAACCTCGGACTCCGTCAACTGGTCAACAATCCCACCCACATCGCCGGACACACGCTTGACCCACTCTTCACCTCAAGCAACCACATCTCTTTCAGCCACACCTCCGAACTCCACTGGACCGACCATCACTGCGTCCACTTCACCTTCAAGAAAAACACCGAACACCACCGCATCCCTCTACCGCCTCACCGCCGCTGGGGAAAAGTCACCGTAGACCAACTAACCAGCACACTCGCCAAATACCCACCACCCGAACCCACCGACCCGAACACCGCCGCCATCAACCTCCATCAATGGATCCTCAACTACGCCAACACCTTAGCCCCACTCAAGAAACCCACCGCCAACCAAGAAAAGAAAAAACCAGCCTGGTTCACAGACGAACTGACCACCTCCAAACGCACCTGCCAGAAACTCAAGAAGAAATGGATCCTCGAGCGCACACCCGACAACCTTGCTACCCTCAAGGACGCCAACCGTGAACACCACCAACGGATCCGACTCGCCAAGCGCGCCCACTTCACAGAACGCCTCAACAACAACACCCACGACTGCAAAGAACTCTTCTGCATCGTGAAGGAACTCTCCAACCCTAACGCCAACGTCAACGACGTCCCTCCCTCCCAGAAACTCTGCGACGATCTCTCCACCTTCTTCCACCAGAAAATCGCAGCCATCCACGACAGCTTCAACACCGCACCTCCGCCAGACCCCACCCCGACGACTCCTCCCACGCCTGCCGCCTCACCACCTGGACCCAAGTAGACGACGCCGAAACCCTAACAACCATGAATTCCATCCACTCAGGCTCTCCCACAGACCCGTGCCCACATCACGTATTCAACAAAGCCGACGCCACCATCGCCCCCAAACTCCGCAAGATCATCAACCTCTCCTTCAACACCGCCACCTTCCCGGACAGCTGGAAGCACGCAGAAATCCAACCCCTCCTCAAGAAACCCAAGGCTGACCCCAACGATCTCAAAAACTTCCGACCGATCTCTCTCCTCCCTTTTCCAGCGAAAGTCATCTAGAAGATCGTCAACGCACAGCTCGCCCACTTCCTAAAAGACAACTCCATCCTAGACCCCTCACAATCTGGATTCAGATGAAACCACAGCACTGAGACCGCACTCCTCGCCGCCACAGATGACATCAGACAACAAATGGACAACGGCGAAACCTCAGCCCTCATCCTCCTCGACCTATCCGCCGCTTTCGACACAGTCTGCCACCGCACCCTGCTAACCCGTCTCCACGAAGCTGGCATCCAAGACAAAGCCCTCAACTGGATCTCATCCTTCCTCTCCAACAGAACCCAGAGAGTCCGACTCTCACCCTTCCGCTCCAAAGCCACCAACCTCATCTGCGGCGTCCCCCAAGGCTCCTCTCTTAGCCCAACGTTGTTCAACGTCTACATGGCCCCCCTCGCACAACTGGCCCGTCAACACAACCTTAGCATCATCTTCTACGCCGACGACACCCAGCTCGTCCTCTTCCTGATCAAAGATCCGCTCACCACCAAAACCAACCTCCACGAGGGACTAAAATCCATCGCCGAGTGGATGAGCAACAGCCGCCTGAAGCTCAACTCCGACAAGACGGAAGTCCTCATCCTCGGACGCACCCCCTCGGCCTGGAACGACTCCTGGTGGCCCACCGCCCTCGGACCCCCACCCACCCCAGCCAGCCACGCACGAAACCTCGGCTTCGTCCTCGACTCTGCTCTCACCATGTCCAAACAGATCAACGCCGTCTCCTCTTCTTGTTTCAACACCCTCCGCATGCTCCGCAGGATCTTCAAGTGGATTCCAACAGGAACCAGGAAGACGGTGACTCAAGCCCTCGTCAGTAGCAGACTTGACTACGGCAACGCACTCTACACAGGCATCCCAACGAAAGATATCAAACGACTCCAACGCATCCAGAACGCATCCGCCCGCCTGATCCTCGACATACCCCGCCGATGTCACATCTCCCCCCACCTGAAGGACCTCCACTGGCTCCCCGTGGAAAAAAGGATCACCTTCAAACTCCTCACCCACGCACACAAGGCACTACACAACACCGGACCCACCTACCTGAACACCAGACTCAACTTCTACGTCCCCACACGTCAACTCCGCTCTGCCAACCTCGCCCTCGTCCCCCGAATCCAGCGCAAGACCTCTGGCGGCAGATCCTTCTCCTTCCTCGCCGCCAAGACCTGGAACTCTCTCCCCACCTCACTATGCCAGACCCAGGACCTCCTCACCTTCAGGAGACTCCTCAAGACATGGCTCTTCGAACGCTAGCAGCACCCCCCCCCCTCCCCAGCACCTCGAAACCCTGTCGGGTACATAGCACGCTTTATAAATTCACTGATTGATTGATTGATTGACAGCATAGAAACTGCATTATTGGAAGTGTCAGAGTATTTTAGAGAAAGACTGGTATTTCAGAGAGAATAATACAATCTGCTATGATGGTATTATTGGATTTGTCAGCAGCGCTTGACATTCTACCCTTCTGAAAAGATTAAATAAACGTGTCTTTCAGGGCCCAGTCAATTCCTGGATTCAATCCTTTCATGAGGAGCATACTCAGAAGGTTTTCCTCTGCCCTTTTTCTTCCTTTCCTAAATCCCTAGTCTGCAGAGTACCACAGGGCTTCACACAATGCTACATTTTAACCTTTAAATGGCCCCACTCGCCACATTGATTGAATTCTGGGGGGTAAAGATGGTCTACGCAGATGACACTCAACTGCTGTTCTTTTGTAGGGATCACTCGGAATCAGTTCTCCTTAATTTCAAGGAGTGCCTTTAGTTTTCAAAACTAAGGGGGTCATTCTGAGTTTGGCTGGCGGCGGGCGCCGCCAGCCAAACGGGAACCGCCAGAACACCGCTGCGCGGTCAAAAGACCGCCGCGGTTATTCTGAGTTTCCCGCTGGGCGGGCGGGCGACCGCCAGAAGGCCGCCCGCCCGCCCAGCGGGAAACCCCTTCCCACGAGGAAGCCGGCTCCGAATGGAGCCGGCGGAGTGGGAAGGGTGCGACGGGTGCAGTTGCACCCGTCGCGATTTTCAGTGTCTGCTATGCAGACACTGAAAATCTTAGTGGGGCCCTGTTAGGGGGCCCCACGACACCCGTTACCGCCAGCCAGGTTCTGGCGGTCAAAACCGCCAGAACCAGGCTGGCGGTAAGGGGGTCGGAATCCCCATGGCGGCGCTGCCTGCAGCGCCGCCATGGAGGATTCCCCAGGGCAGCGTAAAACCGGCGGGACACCGCCGGTTTGCCATTTCTGACCGCGGCTGTACCGCCGCGGTCAGAATGCCCATGGGAGCACCGCCAGCCTGTTGGCGGTGCTCCCGCGGTCGTTGGCCCTGGCGGTCCATGACCGCCACGGTCAGAATGACCCCCTGAATGCTGACAAAACAGAGGTCCTCTTTTTCAGCCCGAAGGCCCCCCACCTTTAAACCTCTGGTGGCTTGAGGAACTTAACCCGCCCCCATCGCCTTACCCATCAGCAAGGAACCTGGGAGTCATGTTTGATTTCAACCTCTCTTTTATAGCACAAATCAAACAGATCTTTTTGCTCTGCTTCCCGAAGCTTAGATTTGTCAGGAAGCTGCTGCATCTTCTCCCGGAGGACACCCATAAAACTGTGGTCCGTGCACTCATGACATCATGCCTTGACTATGCCAATAGCCTCTATTTGAGCTTTCCTGCTTTTCTGAGCCAAGGTCTCCAAATTATTCCAAATGCAGCATCCAGGCTGATACGGCGGGTCTCTTTTCACCAACATATTTCACCCCACCTAAAGCAGCTACATTGGCTCCCTGTGACGAAAAGGATCAAATTTAAGTTGCTCATTCTTGCTTTTAGAGCCTTAGAAGGCAAAGGTCTACTCTATTTGAGAAACAGACTCGTCCAATATCAAGAGAGATTGCTGAGATCCAAAAATCTCTGGCTTATGTGTATTCACTGATTTGTTAAAGCTCAGAGAGGAGGCAGGTCATTTATGTAGCTCACAGCGAAGTTATGGCGCTCTAAATTAAATGCTACTAGTGGGCCTGTAGCACTTTTTGTGCCACCTACTTAAGTAGCCCCTTAAACTTGTCCTAAGCCTGCAATTGCAGCCTGAAGGCAGTGTCCCACTGCCAAGTTGACTTGGCATTTAAAACCTCTTGCCAAGCCTTAAACACCCCTTTTATAAATATAAAATATAGGACATGCATTTGTTTCCATGTCTGAGTAGTGACAAAACTCTCAAATTAGTTTTCTCACTACTGAGAGGCCTACCCCTCCCACAGAGTAACATTGGGGATTCCCTATTAAAAACAATAAGCTGTAATTCCTAGATCAGAGGTGGTAGATTTTTGGTACCTATGAACTTGTAATGATAAACCCTATATTTAATGGTAAAGTCGGATTTATAATTACAAGTTTAAAAAAATGCCACTTTTAAAAAGTTGGCCTTTTTTCTGCCCTTCGCCCTCTGAGCCTATAACCTGCCTTAGGTCAAATGTCTGGGTGTAACTGACAGTTGGGACTTTGTGAATTCACCCCAGACAGTCACACAATAGGGAGATTAGCAGAGCCTGAATAAGCCATTAACTGACTTTATGGTGGTGGTGCTAAACACAGTCCCACTTGCAACTGAATAGGCTGGGTACTGCTACCACACAACAGGCTTAACGACCCTCCATTGTCAGTGGAGCCAGCCAGGGCAGGGGAGGCAGGGAATTCCTGGAATTTAGAGGATTCTTCTGGAAACATATCCCAGCTTCTAGGGGCAGAGGCACCAGGATTTAACATTGGAAATCTCAGAACTGCTCCTCAGTTCACTACTGGTCCTGTGGAAGGACTTTACAGAGGACTGCCTTTTGTTGTGACCTGCTCTGCACTCTGCCAGGCTGCTGCTGTGCCTGGAAGGACTGCTTCTGCTGCCCGATGCCTGCTTGGGACCTTAAGAGACCATCCCTGCTTTAGACCCCTATGTCACCACCTACAGCCAGGACTCCAGAAGTGACTCCAAGGGCTAGTTCAGCTGGTCTCCTCTTTTGAGCCACATGGACATAACAGGCTCCCTCCTTCTTAAACTTGCACCTATGCACAGACTGAGTGAGTCTTGCACCCCCAAGAGATCTCCACCCACTCCTGGTCCCTTTGTTGTGGTACTTAAGGTACCCAGGTGGCCATTTTCTAAAACTGGGGATTTGGTATTTTGAACCTTAAACTTAAAAAATTCAGACACCTAGTTTTAATAATTTGATTTTGATGGTTTATGTGTCAAATAATTTATTAAAATTTTCTCTATTTTTCTAAATTGGATTAGGATTTTTACTGTGTTTTGCTTTTACTGTGTTGCTGTTTGTGTACTATATAAATACTTAAGACATTGCCTCTAAATTTAGCCTGACTGATTTTTATGCCTAACCAGGGTTAAGCACAGGTTAATTTAGCAACTTTTTGGAGTTCACCCTGCAAGGGATTGTGGCTGTTGCTTGACCAGGGTTCACTCCCCAGTCAACCAACAACCCAATTTCTTACACAAATGTAACTGATTAATTGATTGATTGATTGGCTACTGGTATGATATATCAATCAATCAGAGCATTTGTAAAGCGCAGCACTATCACTGTCAAGGGTATCTGTCTCTGTCCAGAAGCTATGTCTTGAGTGTCCCTCTGAAATCTGCCAGGGACGGAGCTGTTCAGAGATGGAGGGGCAGTCTGTGCCAGGGCTTGGCTGCTATGTAGGAGAAGGAGCGACCTCCACTGTGGCTGCTATGGATGCAGGATGTGTGTATGAGGTTTAGCAAGGTGGAGCATAGTTGTCTTGCTGGGACATAGAAGCACAGTTGGCGGTTAATGTAGGATGGCTCTAGGTTGTGAAGAGCCTTGTATGCGAGTGTGAGGATTTTGAATTGGCATCTCTTCTGGACAGGGAGCCACTGGAGGTTCCTGAGGTGCGGGGTACTGCCTGAGCACCTGGGAGGTTCAGGATGAGTCTGGCTGTGGTGTTTGGTTGAGTCTGAAGCCTTTTAAGTAGGTGAGAGGACACTCCACCTGTAGAGAGCGTTGTAATAGTCGAGGGGGCTGGTAATCAGTGCATGTATTACTCTCTTTCTGGTGTTAGTAGGGATCCATTTGAAGATTCGGTGGAGCATACAGAGGACGCAGAAGCAGAAGGAAGCAACTGAATTTACTAATTGATTCATGGATAGTTGGCAGTCGAGAATGATGTCACGGTTTTGTGCATGGTCTGATGAAGAGGGAATTGGTCTGAGTTCTCCTGGCACCAGCTGTGGCCCCATTTGGAGGTGTTCTTCCCAAAGATCAAGACTTCCGTTTTGTCAGTGTTTAGTTTGAGGCAGCTGTTTTTTCATCCTTGTTGCTACGTTAGTCATGGCATTGCAGACGTTGACTTTGGTTTGGTGGGGTCTTCGGTGAGTGAGAGATTTAGTTGAGTGTTGTCAGCATAGGAGACTATATTGAGTCCATAGGATCTGACGATGTTTGCGAGGGGTGTCATGTAGATGTTGAACAGGGTTGGGCTGAGGGAGGATCCCTGCAGTATGCCACAGGTGATGTTCTTGGGTTTAGAGGTGAAGGGAGGAAGTCAGCTACTCTGCGTTCAGCCTGAGAGGGAAGAGGCAACCCACTTAAGGGTGTTTTGTTGAATGCCTATGTTGTGGAGTCTGTTGAGAAGAGTGTTGTTGAAAACTGTATTGAATGCTGCAGAGAGGTCCAGAAGGATCAGAGCTGATGACTCACCTCAGTCGAGGAGGGTCCTGATATCGTCCATGGCAGCGATCCGTGCAATCTCCATGCTGTGGTTGGCCCCGAATCCTGATTGTGAGGTGTCATGGATATGGTTTTATTCGAGGTAGTCGGTGAACTGTTGGCTGATGGCTTTCTTGAGCACTTTGGCTGGGAAGGGAAGCAGGGAGATTGGTCTGTAGTTTTTGAGGTCTCTGGGGTCAGCGGAGTGTTTCTTTAGGAGGGGTCTGACTTCTGCATGCTTCCATCCATCCGGTAAGGTTTCCGTGGAGATGGAGGTGTTGAGAATGCCGGTTAGTTCTGTGCTAATAGTGTTAGCTCGGAGGTTGAAAAGCCGGTGGGAGTCGGTGGGGTTCCCAGAATGGATGGATGACATGATGGCTGTGGTGCTCTGTGTGGTAATTGGGGACCAGGAGGTTGTCGTGTGGGTGGTGTTTGCTGCTTGAGAGATGTTGTCTAGGCTGGAGGGTTGGGGATCAAAATTGTTGCATTGGTTGGTGATCTTGCTGTGGAAGTAGTCCGAGAGGGTGTCACAGAGTTCCTGGGATGGGTGGATGGTGGTCTCTGTGGCTATCTGATTAGAGACTTCCTTGATGATTCTGAAGAGTTCTTTCATGTGGTTGGCTGAGGTGTTGATGCTGGCACTGAATGCTGGTCTTTTTGCTGCCTTGATGTGGTGGTGGTAGTTGTTGAGGACTGCCTTGTAGGTGGCTCTGTCAGAGGGGTTCTTGGTCATGCGCCATTGTTTCTTTAATCAGTGGCAGTCGTGTTTGGAGTTTCTGAGCTCTGTAGTGTATCATCTTACTGTGTTGGCAGGTAGAGGGGCAGAGGGGCAGTGGAGCAGCAAGGGTGCCCATTGGGTCAGGCACTTCTCACTGAGACTGTGCTCAGGTCACCATTATATGTCCTGGGAGGTGGGAGTGCCAGGGTGAGAGGAGGAAAGGTGAGAGGGCAGGAGACGTAGTGGCTTGAAGGAAGAATTGGCAAGGGTGTCAGCAGACACAATCAGGCTCAGTAATGCCGGCAGAGCTGTCACAATCAGACTCAGGAATGTGGGTGGAGCTGTCGCAAACAGGCTCAGGAATGTGGGCGGAGCTATCACAATCAGGCTCAGAATGAGAGCCGTACATCCCAGGGAACCCTTCAGCTAGTGAAAGTAATGCGAAAGATGGAGATTGAATGTATGGCTGCTAAAGACAAACATATGTTGGCAGTTCAATTAAGAGGCTGCCAGCAAGAGTCAAAAATTCCTCTCTTACTGGTTAATGTATATATACACCCAGATCATAAATCAAACGAGGACCACTGATCAATGTATATATACACCCAGATGATAAATCAAACAAGGACCACTGACTCATCAATTTTCTCACAAATAGCCTCTTTGAGCAGCCACAGCTTAATATGAAGTATGAATATGACCCTGATGTTGAATATGAAACGTGATATGCTAATTCAACACAACTGTATTTGGGGTGTCCTATCACAGGCAGTACTAAAAACTGGTGGAAGAGCCATCAAGGGTGCATTTTTCACAAAAGAGATCACATCATTGAGTCTGAGAATACTAAATGGGAGACTCCAGTATGATTGCCATCTGGCATGGACCTATCATTTGACAAAATCATATTCTACAATAGACTTTACAATAATAGCTGAGAGTTTATTTTCTTTGATAAATATATGCTAGTTCGAAGATGAACTGGAAAGTGATCACCGCCCAGAAGCCATCAAGCTTGCTGTCAATTATGCCACGCATGAGCCTAAAGTCAACTTGGTGGCAATTTAGGGCTAATCAATCTCAAGAAACTAAGATGTTCAGAAAGTATAACTGAATCAATATAAAGTGATGCTGCATGGATCTTACAAGATACGTATAATCATGACATGTCATTGATAAATAATTGTGAATTGTTCCTATCTACTCTATCCGACACGTATCTGTCATCAATCCACTGCATTCACAATAAGACTGTGGCCATCTCTGAACACCGGAAAAGAGTTACGCTTTCTGCATCTGCATTATCTACCAAAAGGGAATTGAATTGAGTGTTATGCTTACTGAGACTCTCCCCAAATGACTTGACTTAAAGTTGAAAAACTTGTTTAAAAATATATATATAGAAGACGTCTGTGGGAGGATAGGTGTTCATTAAAATAAGGCCTTCTTGACTAAGATACTTTCTCTTAGTAAGAAGACAAATTCAAGAGACTTTTGCAAATATGTAAACACTTTAAGTAGTACTCCAAAAGTTGTAAGCAGCTCTAGTGTCTCTGAATCAAGCTAGATGCAATATCTAACCACTGTCTTCTGCCCTAACACAAGCAATCCAACTTTTGCAGGTCATAATCACTTTCAAGTTATGGAAAAGCATTCAAGCTCCAGGTAAGCACTGCTTGCAACTGTACATTTTAAAGACTTGCACCTGACTACACCAGTTGATGTAGAATTCTCCACCAGCAAACAAATATCTAGTGAGTTACAATCAGGTCGATGTAATGGAGCTCTGAACCCTAATGGCATCGAATAGGTGCTGTTCAGAATCAATCCCATCTTTTAACCAGATGTGCTGACTTTGGCGGTCATTATGAACATGGCGGAAAGACTGCCGACCACCGTGTCGGTGGTGAACAGAATCCCGCTGTTGGCGGGGAATGGAAACCTGCCATATAGTGATCGAAAATCCCAACCCCGCCAAAACGTACCACACCACCACTCCCCGCCAGGACACTGTCGGCGGGAATCCCGGGCCACCCCACCCCACCACTGCCAAGCACACCAACATCCCGCCCTCCAAATAATGATGCACTAATCACCTCGGCGGACAGTGGAGGTCGGAAGACCATTGGCGGCTGCGACCGCCACGGGCGGCAGGTGGAGCCACCAGCAACAAGTGCACACCCCACAATCCCTTGCAATGAAACCAGGACAAGAAGAAGGAGCGCACCAGAGCCAGACAGCGAAATGCAGCATACAGGAGATGCACATCGACCCACAGAGGAGCACCCTTATCCCGTCCCCAGTGCTGACGCCATCCACCACACTCACCATGTCCCCCCCAAAAATCCATGCTTCACCGAAAGGGAGCTAAGGACCATGGTGGACGAGATCCTGAAGGTGGAGCTACAAATATTCGGGTCCGAGGTGCAGCACACACCCATCGCCCGGAAATTGGAGCTGTGGCAGACCATTGTCAACAGGGTGAATGCAGTGGGACACCATCCACGCACCAGGGACGACATCCGGAAGAAATGGAACGGCCTGCGAGGGAAGGTCAGGGCCATGGCATCTAGGTACCACATCGCAGTGTGGAAGACTGGGGAGGGCCGCCACCAACACCACCCGACTACACCAACTAGGAGGAGAAGATCCTTGCCATCCTGCACCCAGAGGGACTCACTGGACTCACTGGAGGAATGGACTCGGGTAAGTCATCTACAATCACCCCATATACACCACAACTGCAATGCATGCACCACCCCACCCACACCCACCTGGACCTACACCCCACCCAGCCATTACCCACCACATCCACCACACTGCATTACCCACGACCCACTAACAGGCCCACATCACTCCCGCTGTGCACAGCCACCCACCCCTGCAAGTACCCACAATGGAAGAATACCCCCACCACAATGCAACCCCACCACTGGAGCTAAATGCTATGTCAACCTCACAAAGGCACCCTGGAAGGCCACTGAAATTAACACCAGCACAAAATAGCACAGTCCTGTACACCTCAAACCTACATGCATATGTAACAGACATGTCTATGTCCCCCAACAGGCACCACCACCCATGCAACCCCAACGGACGGGGCTAAGACTGCCACAGCCCTCCAGGGAGACAGAGCCACCTCACAAGACCTTGGAGAGGGATCCCTGGACACTGAGGAGCAGGCAGGCCCCTCACACAGTGCTGGATTCTCACCATGCAGCAGCCCCACCCAGGAAACCACTGTCACCTCTAACACCCAGTCAAGACCAGCAGGCCAGGGGAGGCGTACCCACACCAGTGTTCCCAAGGCACAGACTGGTGGAACACAGCTACAGAGGCCCCAGTCTCCCACTCCCAACATGCAGGAAGGTGAGGGCCCTAGTACAAGTGGCATGTCAAGACCTGTGCATGGGACACAGGCACAGGGGGCCAGGGCAAGTTCAAGTGTCCCAGTGGGCCAAGGGGGAGGGCACAGGATGGATGCAGCAGCCCAGGATGTTATTGCACAGGTATTGGGGGCCTACCAAGATACCCAAGACAGGTTGGCACAGATTGTGTCTACCCTGGAGCAAATTCAGAGGAGGCAGCAGGAACAACACCAACAGGCCATAGAGAAGTGGAAAGAGCACAATGCCACAATGGCCACCATTGCTGGAGCACTGCTGCAGTTGGTCAAAAAACAGTCTGACACCCACACCGGACAAGAGGCCCCCACAACAACCCTGGACAACCAGCATCTGATGACCCAAGCAGCAGAAACATCACAGGAAACACCCTCCCAGAAAACACAAGGGACAACCATGCCACCCCAAGAAGCACCACAACAGGCGCCCGAACGCACTCTTAGGCCAAGATATGGCACTGGAAACCCAGCTAAGAACAAGGCCCCCTCCAACAATTGACTCTGCTACTAATGCAAAGCAAACATCACACACATTCACCAACAACACTTAGCTGAGGGCAAGTTGAAGTACTGTTCGACAAAATGGACCAATCTAAAACATCCAACAGGGCTGCCACCAAGTTGGTTTTGAGGACACCTAACCCTTACGACTCCCATCACTGTATATAGCACAATTCACTCAATTCTACCAATAAAAGACATTTCACACCTGTAACACTGTGCCCTGTCTTAAATTGTGAAGAAAGTGTAGTATGGATGTAATTGGCAGAGAAAACCTTTGTCAATTTATGCGTGATGGTGTTACTGTGTGCCCAAATGGTGGCCAGGAGGGTAAGTATACATTTTCTGACAGTACCATGCAGAAGTGGTCCATGTAATGCATATCATGACCAATTCCCCCTATATGACAGGGCACACTGACAGGATTAGTCACCAAACCGAATGACTGGCTTAAGTCTCACACAGTTATTGGAAGTAGAGTTGTATCAGTTGGTTCCTGAATTGACATCTTCCCCTTCCTCATCCTCATCATCACTCTCCTCACCACTCTGAGGTAGCTGATCAGGACCTATAGCACCCTCCAAGAGGGGGATTGAATGTCTCACTGCCACGTTGTGCAGCATGCAGCAGGCCACCACTATTCTATACACCTTATCAGGGCCAGAGGCCAGGGAACCCCCAGAGCTATGTAGACACCGGAATCTAGCGTTCAGGAGACCTATAGTACGCTCTATTACCCTCCTAGTATGTCCATGGGCCTCACTGTATTTCCTCTGCATCCGTCCTGGGATTCCTCACTGGTGTCAGAAGCCAACACAAGTTTGAATAGCCAGAATCACCTACAAAATGGTGCAATACAGACTCGTCATTGTTATGTCCCTTAGTCAGACAGGCTGGTTTACAGCAATGTGTCAGCTATTGACATGCAAACTTACCTATGATCCACCCTCTGTCCTCTTGTAGTTGTTCCATCTTCTGAGGCACACTACTGTTCCTCAACACAAATGAATCATGGACTGAACCTGGAAACATGGCATTCACATGGGAAATGTACTGGTCTGCAGTACACACCAATTGGATGTTCATGGAGTGAAAGTTCTTCCTCTTTCTGTACACCTGTTCATTCACTCTTGGGGAGATGATGGGTATGTGGGTGCCATCTATGGCACCTATAACATGGGGAATGTTTGCAAAGGCATAGAAGTCAGACTTGATGGCAGGGAGGTCAGTACTTTGGGGAAACCACACATAGGATTGCAGATGTTGGACAAATGCATTCAGAAATCTTGTCAGTACCTGGCTGAACATTGGCTGTGAGAAACCAGCACCAATGCCCACTGTCACTTGAAATGAGCCTGTGGCAAGGAAATGGAGTGCTGAGAGCACCTGCACCTCAGTTGGAATGGCATGCTGATTACGATTTACCAGAGTTAGTACAGGATCCAGTAATGCACAAAGGTCCTGAATAGTTGTACGTGTGAGTCCGTAAGTGATTATGATCTGACGCTCCACCATGGTCCCCATATCCGCAAGTGGTCTGTATACCGATGGTGCCCTTCCTCTCCACAAGGGTCAGTACCTAAGATGGGTTACAAAAAGGAGTGATGTAGACACATACATAGGCACATTTCCCAACATTTCTGCACTGCATTGTTCATTGTAGTGTCTCTACAATAAGTACCACCTGACAGATATATATGTACATCACTGGGAGGAAACAGAGTAATTTATGTGTGCTACTATACGGCCTGGATAGAGGCCTAGGTGCTTCATGTGGCTAGTACGCCCTGCATTGTGATTAGTAAGAAATTCAAGATGTGTAGATGATGGCAAAATATCTGCCCACTGTAGATCTGCCCCTTCGTTGTGGAAGTGACCTCATACCGCTAGCGGTTGATGTTACAGCGCAAGGCGGTGTTGAGCGCTGTTCGCACCCTCATTTTCTAACATGGATGGCAATGGGGAACCCTGGCATATCATGACCGCCACCGGCGGTGACGGTGCATACCGCCGCAGAATGTTTGATCACTTGACTCCCTGATCTCGTGCAGAGAGGTACTCTACTCTGTGTACTGCTGTGGCCTGCCTCTGGCTATGGATGTGCCTGCACACTGTGTGTGTAATGGATGTTGTGGATTGGACATATGTGTGCTCCTTTGAGCCTGCATGGGCCATGGTGCATGGAACGCTGCGTGCAATTGTCCTGTATGTCTGAGTGTACTATCCGTCGCATATTGGACAATTTGCCAACTGTTCCTATCGTGCACTTGCATGACCTCTGTTTTCCATTTCTATGTCGCCCTTCTAGGTCAGCGCCCACCAGAAGAGGGCACATTGTCATGCCATCGCCAAGGAGGTGCGGACCCTCGGGGTCTACAACCGGCAGAGCACCCACTGTCGAAAGAGGTGGGAGGACCTGGGGCGCTGGGCGCAAAACATCAGTGAGGCCCAGCTGGGGAAGTCCTCCCAACGTGGAAGGGGTGCCCGTCGGGCACTGACCCCCCCCTTATGCGAAGGATCCTTGCGGTGGCATACCCAGATCTGGATGGGTGCTTGAAGGCTGCACAGCAGTCATAAGGGGGTAAAGTACTGATTGACCATACTTCAGTCTGGAAGGATGTCTGGGTGTGCAATAGGGCACATGCTGCTCAGAGCAGGGAATTTTACTGGTGTCCATCAACTGTATATTCCCCAAAGGGTGTAGAGGGGTCCCTCTCAGGTTTCAACTACCTCAGCTCCAAAGGTTATTCAGGGGATGGGTGTAGAGCAGTATTCTGGTCAGTAGTCAGGGGCATGGCCATGGGCATAGTGTACGGTGCTGCCTGTTGGGTAGGTTTGCTGTGTGGGTGTATGTCTGGCCATTCTGCATCTGCATTCAGCTATTTACAAATGTCTCGGCTGTTTTGTCTCCCCATCCCTGTTCTCTTGTGTTGGTTTGGTACAGCATCAACATCAGGCGAGGGAGCAGTGGCACCGAGAAAGTGGGGAGGCAGCGGCCCACAAATTCACTGAGGTAGAGACAACGGACGCCCAGGGAACCAGTGGGTGGGAGGGTGAGGGGACTTTCATGGGGCAGGCTACTACCACAGGAGGTAGTGACTCTGAGACCTCCTCAAATGGGGGTCCCCCAGCGGTGGCGGACCCTTGTAAACACACCACTACAGTGAGATCTTCTGCCACCCCCATACCATCACTGCCCTTCCTTCTGCTCCTCACCGAGTTGCCCGTGCTTGCCCACCCAGAAAGGTGGGCGTCTCCTTCGCCCCAGGCACCTCCTCACCTGCCCCAGTCAGCCCTGCTGCCCTCACAGAGGAGGCTATTGACCTCCTGAGAACCATCTCTGTAGGGCAGACAACCATCGTCAATGCCATCCAGGGGCTAGCATCAGAGGTGCTGCAGACCAATGCCTATCTGAATAGCATTCACGGTGCTGTGTCTGCCCTACAAAGATCTTTTAAGGCTCTGGCCTCCTCTCGGATGGCAGCCAGTTTCCCTGGCCATTCCGTCCCCCCTCCAACCTCCTCTAACCCTTTCAGCACCCCACTCCCTTCACCCGTCCAAAGCACACATTCTGACATGCAGGCACACACCTCAACACACAAGAAGCACACCTCAAAACACAAGTACCACACCTCCCACCACAAGCATTCACACAGCCAACAGACACCTGCACACACAACAACGTCCACTTTCCCCAGTGTGCCCACCTCTTCCGCCTCCCTGTCTGTCCCCTCTACATCCACACCTTCATGCACTGCACCTTCAGTCACTGTTGCTGCTCCTCTTACAGCACTCACCACAATAGCAGACATACATACATGCACCCCATGCACCACACCTGCACTCACCACAACTACTGAAGTTGACACATGCAGCACACTCACCAGACTTGCAGACACCCACACAACATACATCAACACTAGCTCTCTGTCTTCTCCCACTGTGTCCACCCCCTCACCTCCCAAGACACTCAAACACACCAAGACACCCACCCATCAGACATCCACCACACAACAGCATGCTCTGCAGTCACCTGCACCCACTACACGTACCCCTACACCCTATACATCCACTCCCTCTGCCTCCACTCCCACGCCCTCATCCACGCCCACCCCAATTGCTCCCAAGAAACTTTTCCTCTCCCGTGCTGACCTCTTCCAACCCACTGGCCCACCCCGTCTTGTCACCAAACGTGCCCACCTCCTTGCCCTTTCCACTCCTTCCACATCACAGCCCATCCCGGTCCACCCTTCACATTCCCGTGCCCCTTCCCCTGAGAAGAAGAAGGCCCAGTCTGAGCCTAGGCCATCAAGCTCCACCCGAGCCAAACAGCCCCCACCCCCTTCAAAGGAGAAGACCACCCCCTCCACCCTCCACAAGGAAGTCAAAATCCCACCCCTGTCGTAAATCCCCACCACCACCTGCCCCCCTTCCGTGAGGTGCCTGGATCCCCATATGGTGCCCCATTCTGTGGAGTACCCAGCACTTGTGGGAGTCAGGTGTGGGCCGTTGTGGCCCATGACAATTGTGTTATTACGGACTGGCCATTGGCCCTGTTTGCACTGTTTGGCTCCGTGAGCTGCTTATTAAAGTTTCTGTATGGCGTGTGTTTGGGCTGCACGCAGTTACACCCTAGTGTTTGTTTATGTTTTTATGGGTGTGGGGCTATTGTTTATACTTGGGTCAAGTTGTATTTGCCTTCGGTCGGGTATGTCCCTCTTGATGTGGGGTGTATGACTTGTGCTGCTGGGAAGGGTTGGGGGTGTTGCCTGATGGGTGGAGTGGGTGGGTATGTAACTGTGCCCTTTCCTCCCTTGTTTCGTAGGTTGCCGTACTTACCGTCATCGTCTTCGTCGGTGGTCTCGGTCGTGTAGGTAGATGGCAAGGAGCAGGGCTGGCATGATCTACAGCTCTCTATCCATGGATGCCGCTGCATGTTCTGTGGGACTCCGGTACGTGGTTCCTTATATTTGGTTAATTTCCACCTGGCTTTGTGTGGCGGTGGTTCCTACCCCGGATCTGGCGGCGGAATGGTGGTTCATAATTTGATGGGCGGGTTGGGCCTTTCCGACGGCCTGTGGGCGGACTCTGCCGTCGTCGGCAGGACTCCTCTCCTGGCGGTGGGTGGTTCACGGGTGTTTAGTTTGGATCATTGTTTGGCGGTCCGGACCGCTCCTCTGTTGGAGGTTCCTACCGCCACCGCCGGCGTAGCAGAATGGACCGCCATGTTCTTAATGAGTGCCTTTGGCTTTTAAGAGTGAAATCCAGCAACAGAAAATTCCAGACGCTTGGAGGGGTTCAATGAATGGCCCAATTTTTAAAGGAGGAGCTAGGCAGTGTCTGGAAAACTACAAGCGAGGTAACAAGGCCGAGTACTTTGCAGCTGTACTATTGGAGGTGGTAATGAAATGGACAGTGGTCAAAATAATGATTCCACAAAACAAAACTGGCTTTACACGTGGATCAGGAACTATAATAAATATCTTGCCTCTTTCCCTTATGATAGATAAGACTAAATTGAGTTATAAACCATTACATTCATATGTTGACTTTGAGTCAGCATTTGATAGTGTTCAGATGGGTTTTTCTGTTCATGTTATTAAAGGCAATACAACTTCTGTACTCAGAAACATAGGTGTGAATAAAAATAGGTGATGGTACTACCCTTTCATGGAAGATGCACACTCGACAGGTATTAAAACAAGGGTATGTGCTCGCCCCGTAGCTATTTAACCTGTTTTTGGCTGATTTATCTTGAGTACTTCACACAGTTAACTCTCATGTACGCAAGTTAGGAGGGCAACAACTCTTAAATATGTTATACGTGGACAATGTCATATTGATAAGTCAAACACAAGTTGGTTTGCAGCATCTTATTGATGAACTCTCAAATATGGAAAAGAGAACAGTGTGACTCAATCTTAAAAAAACACAAGATAATGGTTATCAATCATAGAAACAGGAATAGTTTTCCTGGATACCTAAATGACCAACAGCTAGAGTATGTAAGTGAATTCAAATATCTTGGTGTCCTTTTTGATGATATGGGAATCTTCGTACTGCATAAGCAGGATTTACACAGGAGGGTAATGCCTTAAACATTGCCTTTCAAACCTTAAAAGGCTTTTAAAGTTGGCCCAGCTTTGGACCATTGTAAAAGGTTGTTGATGCTAAGCTCTCACCAGCTGTAACATATGGCAGCAGACCTCTTTGTGGGCAGGACTCAAGAGTTCTAGACACCATTATCTCAAGGACTAATAGGCACATTTTTAATCTGCACACCAGCGCCTCCCCTGCAAAAATTCGGATGCAGTGTGGGTTGATTAAACAGGAAATTGCAAGGAAGTGAGTGTACCTGAAAACTTGTCAGAAATCGAAAACATCAGGTGAGAAAACATTAAATGACATCTTATAGTTAGAGCAGTTAAAGAAACCATAAAGCCCCTGCCAGGACGTATTTAGAGTTTTCCTTCAAACAGTTATTATGGAATTTAAATACTTCCAATTCAGTCTTTAAAAAGGCAATCAACTGATCAATGAGGAGACCCTTGTTAATTGAGGACCAGGCTGCCCTAGCAAAACGATCACGTGGATGGATGATATTAAGGAACTATAGAAACCTTAAAACACAGAAATGCCTGATGGCTGGATGGACCCTATGCCTAAAATTATGTGGTATAATTTTGGTCACCTGCCAGCCCTCTCTACTACCATGCCTTGGCTACGATCAGAATTGCCAGAGTGTTGCCGCTTATGTGGGTCTGGTTTGGAAGACTGGGCCTATCCACTGTGTATTTTTCCTAGGATTTTAACCTAATAGATGAGCCTTTTTAAGGGAGCCCTTTAGATATAGGGACATTCACATATGTGGACAGGCTGCTATTGCTTGTTTTAACTCTCCTGATACACATTTAAATTGTCGGTTTACTAATTTTTTAACAAAAGTGGACCAAACACCTTTGGGCTCAGAAGCCCGTCTTACTAACTGACCAATTTGTAAGATGTGCTGATATTGTAGCCTCGTGAACCTTCTACCATATTTATGCCTAATCGTTTAATATCGCAGAAAAACTGATTTTATATGCAACGATTTCAATTAACTATAAATAATAAAATAACTTGAAACTTGAGAAAGCACACAGTCCTCCAGTAATGAGACAGATTATTGCTGAAGTACTCATACAATGCTCATAACCTTTATTATAGGAAATAGGCGTAGAAAAAGCTCTGTGCACATACTGCAGGTCCCTTGGATCCTAAGAAAATTGCTCTCCAGTAAGTGGACACTGGTCTGACACACTGAAGGAGAGAAAGGCTTGTATGCAAAACCCACAGCCAAGAATCACATAGATCTAGCGGTTATCTCACAGCTACTTGAGACACTGGTCCCATAACCAGAGAGACGCGATAAAGTCTAAATAAAGTGACTGGATGAGCCCATGGCCCTTTTGCACCAAACTCGGACAACATACCCATGATAAAGTGGTTTTAATGAAAACTCATGAGCATAGTAATAATGTGATAAATTAGAGATTATTTTAAATTGAGAAACTGTTTTTTTGTAACATTGGAAAATGTAGACCTCGATTTCAAAATCATTGTTGCTGCCTACGTCATCTTCCTTTGCACATGATCAGCTGTCTTTTCACCACGATGCACCCAGCATGGTTGTTCACTTGTAAATAATGACACATTCATATTTTCAAGGCACAGTGAGATTGCGTGATTCGCTCAGAATCACAGAATGTTGATGTTGGGTATGACAAAATTCAAAACAGGTCCCCCGGTGCTAAATTCAGCAGCTCTGGTCGTAAGGTGACCTAAAGAATTAATGTGTATCTCGTACTGTACCACTTAATACAAATGTTTAGTTTGTTCCTAAATGCATTGACTGTGAATTCAGGAGGGGGATGAGCAGAGGGAGATCACATGATTTACTCAAAATCATCCATATGGTTCAACGGCCAACAAAGTAGGCCTAAGGCTGCCTCTATGTTGACCCTGAGGAGGAGGAGGAGGATAGGTAGAAGAGGCATGTAGCCTGTGCACAAGGGGTTGGGGAAAGGCTTGAAGCATGGGAGACATCCAGTCCAAGGGCGCTGCTCGGTTTAATTTTAGGCAGATATCCTCTAAAAGAGCCAAACCTTGAAAACTGAAAGGCATCCATCCCGGCAGGGTAGCACAAGTATACAGGAGATTTCCCTTTCGTCCAATAAAAAAACTTGGCTCTCTAGAAATGTATGTATGTGGAAAGGGCCTATACGATTACTGACCTGAAAAATAATAATGCTTGCACAGATTTACTTCTTCCTAGCCTGTGTTATTGTAATTGTATTTATATAGCGCTTACCACCCCTGACGAGGTGTTGAAACACTTTTCACCGAGTACCATGATGCTCTGAAACCCAATAGGATTAGTGGTGGATTAGTATAAGGAAGTATGAGTTAATTTGACATGTGAGTCTGTTAGTTGGATTGAATAGAATAATGGTGGGATAGAAGAGGAAAGAATATACAAAGGAGCATATTGATGAAAAATGATGCACTTTTTGATGTCATTATTTTTAAAGCAAGCTAGCATCATTCCTTAGCACCATCCATGTGACATATTTAAGAAATTACGTAGGATGGTGCTAAGGAATGGTTAGTTTGAAAAAAATGACGCTAACATTTGCAACATGCCATAAGGAAAAATGACGCTAATGCTGCAAAAGTGGCCCTAGACCGTTTCGCAGCACGTAAATATGTCACAAAAGGATTAGCACCATTTTTTGACCGCGTTAGGAAAGAGTGCAATTGCAAGAGAAGTTGGAATTACCTAGGCCAGGAGAGAGCCCAGGGAGACCCCAATAACCCAAGTACCAGCCAGAAGGGTCCAGAAAAGTCCCACGAGAAGGAGAAGAGAAAGCGCTTTAGTGAGGAGGAGAATGACATCCTTGTCGGAGAGGTGACGGAGCACCAACACCAGCTCCTTGTCACCTCCAAATTGACAGTTGGTAGGAGAGATGCAATGTGGCAGCAAATAGTGCACAAAATAAACAGTGTTGCAGAGGTGAAGAGGACTGTCACTGTGTGCAAGAAGTGCTGGCACGATTGCAAGCGCAGGACTAAGGAGAAACTCACCAGGAACCGAAAGGCAGCACTGCAGACTGGAGGTGCAAGTCCCACACCACAGGAGGACCTAGATAAGCTGGAGGAGATGGTTGCAGTGGTCATCCCAGAGGAGCTGGTCACTGGAACTGCAGGACAGGACAGCGCAGACTACCAAGAAACACCACAAATGCAGGGTAAGTTGCAGGGGGAATGTCTGGAACTCCACAAATGACAGAAGGGGGAGGCTTGCACAAGACATACAGGATGAACCCACAACAAATCAGATTAAACCACATGAGCCATATGGGAATGGCCATGAAATAAAATACATACAACACGTTGTGCATGTCTGTGAACATCATGTGTGCAGCTGTACAACTAGCTGCAATTTCACCATCTGACAAGCTAGAGGCCTAGATCAAACAGAAAATGATGGTGCGTGCTGCTGTGCCAAATTAGGCAGCATCACGCACCATCATTTTCAAAACACAGTGATGCGCCATATAGATAAGAATACAGCGAACCCATGTCCCCCCCCCAGGCAAGTGGAAATTAGCCACTGTGCACCAACGCAGCCACCCTGCACCGTAGTACAAGGATGGCTGCGTTGAGGTGAAGATTGTTTTTGTGCAAGAAGGAGCACCTTCCTGCACAACAACACACTTAAAGGGTGATTTGCTCTTACTATGTGTGCTGCAGAATGTGGAGGACTGGACACTGGTAAGTCAACATTTAACACTTATCACCCTCCATACCTGCATGCCATCACACCCCCTCACCTTCACTCCCATCACTCCACTTCATCCCACACACTGCACCTACACAAATGACTAACCACAATACCAAGCCCTGCATGCCATACCAATGCATGGACACCCCTCCCAGCCCTGCATGAACACCCATCACTTAAGCATGCACAGCATAAGGAAACTAACATTCCCACAATACATCACCATACACAAGCAAAAGGTGGCCGGGCAACACCAACAATAGCGGGGAAGCCACGGATATACAATGTGTCATACACATGAAGCATAATACATAATTTACATCCCCACAGGTACCCCAGCCAATTTCAGTGGAGAGGAGGCGCCACCACTATCCAGTCGCCCAACAGAAGATGCCCCCAGTGATGACAGTAACTATGGACTTCAGGATCTGGAGGACCTACCTGGCCCTTCAGGGACCACTGGACAGTCGGCCACCCAAGCACAATCACAGTCCACCACAGAGCCTCCCCCATCAGGATCCAACACCACAGCACCTACCCAGCGTACCCACACCTCAGTCCCCGGGACACGCCAATCAGCAGTGTGCTCACCTGTACAGGGACCACAGGCCACACCTCGCACCCAAGACAATCAGGGACCTGGGGTCAGTGGCAGTGGGCACACCGTTCAGGGGAGAGGGGCACAGGTCAACAGGGAAACCCACTCTCCAGGAGGCACTGCCCGAGATCCTGGGAGCCTACCAACATTCCCAGGATACGATGGGCCAGATCCTTGACAAAGTGCAGGAGAACAGGCGGCTGCAAGGGGAACAGTATAAAGGGATCAGGGAGGACTTGCAGGCCATCAACACCACCCTGATCTCCATAGCAGGCATGCTGGCAGACATGGCCAACATCATGAGGGACGCAACAGCATATCAGCGGGCCCCTACCACTAGCCAGTCAGCCGAACAGCCCTCCACTTCCGCTGCCGCTAGAGAGCAGGAGGTCCCACCACATGACCCACAGGCCACCAGCATCCTTCCTCCTGCAGAAGTTGAACTACCCCGCAAACGTTCCCTTTGACCCAGACAGAAGCCAGAGACACTTGCCAAGACCACCGCCAGGAAATTAGACTCTCCTGATTGCCCCTCTTGTATCCCACACTGTCACCTTGGCCACCTTGAACTAACTTTGCTCCCCTTCTTATGGACATTTGGACACGGCGCCTGTGCTACAAACAAACTGGAACAATACCCTGGTCTTTCCACCATCATCACCCCATTCCATTGCACTTTCCCCTCAATTTCTTAGCACTACAATAAACACCATTGAACACAACTCAAATAATTGTATGACATGTGTTGAGACAGTGTATTAATGGAAACAGTTATATCCATTTCAAATAAACTGTACAGTGTGAGAGTATAGAAATAATGACCTGTAGCTTGCTGTAGTCAGCACATCAGTACACAGATGTCATTACACTAACATCTGTAAAATGATAATCCATAAGTGACAGTAAGTAGAGGTAAAAAGTGGGTAATGTCATCATGCCACAGCCACACAGAATACACCAATAGTCATTGAAATGTGAAGTTGCACTGACTGACCTGTGTGTCATTGGAAGTACTGACGGATAACTGTGGTTCTGTTGTCTTCATCCTCTTCTTCCTCAATATCATCAGGGCCTACTGCAGCCACAGGGGCATCTCCATTTTCCTTCTCTTGCAGAAAAGGTACATGGCGTCTGAGGGTCAGGTACTGCAACATACATCAGAGACATACACTAACATACAATGGGTGGGAACCAAGGCTCCCCTATAAGCCACAACTTGTGCCTCTGTAGTTGGGACATCACATATGGGATGCTGTTATCCTCCAAGACAAAGGCATCATGCACCGACCCAGGATATTTAGCATTGACCTGGGAGATCTACTGGTCCGCCAAGCACGCCATCTGCACATTCATGGAGTGGAAACTCTTATGATTCCTGTTCATTCTGGCGGGGGGGACAAACGCAATATTTGTCGCGTCAATCGTCCCAATAATACTGGGGATTTGGCCCATTGTATAGAATCCAGCCTTCACAGTTGCCAAATCTTCCACCTGGGGCAAAGCTATGTAGCTGCACATGTGTTTTACCAGGGCAGACAACACTCTTGCCAGCACGATTGAGAACATTGTCTGTGACATTCCTACTGCCAAGCCCACTGTCACTTGGAAAGTACCTGTCACCAGGAAATGGAGCACTGATAGCACTTGCACAAGAGGGGAGATCCCAGTCGGTTGACGGATAGATGAGATCAGGTCAAACTCCAACTAGGCACACAGCTCTGTGATTGTGGCCATGTCCAGTCTGTAGGTGAGGACAATGTGCCTGTCCTCCAGTGCAGCTAAGTCCACCAGGGGTCTGTACACAGGATTTTGTCTCCACATCCTATTCATCCGCAGCGGTAGGTATCTAAGGGACACAAGAGTGAGTAGGCTGTCACAATTTGAACAACTAAACCACAACATCAGTCCACATGGTGCACCTATGTATTGGGACAGTGTAAATGTAGAAGTATGTGCCTATTTAACCTGTGACGCAGTAACTGTCGATAGGCTTGTTCCCACCCTGAAATGGCAACCGTTTGTCCTGTATGGAGGGACAGGTGGAAGTGAGGTAATTCCAACGATGTTGGGCATCGTGGCAATAGGCAGTCTTGCACCACTGTGCAATTCCTCATTTTATAATATTGGGCCCTATGGAGTACAGTGGCCAATGGGGATGTACGCC
This sequence comes from Pleurodeles waltl, assembly GCF_031143425.1. Lineage (NCBI taxonomy): Eukaryota > Metazoa > Chordata > Amphibia > Caudata > Salamandridae > Pleurodeles > Pleurodeles waltl. The sequence continues at coordinate 839,717,678 of NC_090437.1, forward strand.
GGTGGTGACGGTGCACACCACCGCAACATGATCGCCATTTTCTAACTCAATCCTCACTTATTTCCTGACCAGGAACAGGAGAAGACCTACACTGCGTGTGCTGCTTTGCCCTGTGGCTGGAACTTACCATTGCCCGTGTGACCGGGGAAATGGCCCCAGCCTTCACTTTGGAGGAGTTGGAGCGAATGGTGGATGGGGACCTACCCCAGTACGGACAGCTGTATGGGCCTCCAGACCAACAGGTGAGTACACTTTGGCCACGATGCATGTGGCATGGATGCACGGAGATATGTGTGAAGGCATCGTGTAAGGGTGGGGGGATTTTCTGTTGGCGGTGTACATGTTGTGAGCTGGCCTACGTGTGTGCCAATTGTGATGGAATCGGGTATGATGGGCCATGTGTGTGACAGGCTGGACTGTTAGTTTAATGGAGTTCTCCTGTATGTATTACCTCTGCACGTCAGCACCCATCAAAAGAGGGGATTATGGTGTGCCATCGCCAAGGACGAGTGGACCCTGGGGGTCTATGACAGGCGGAGCACCCACTGTCAGAAACTGTGGGAGGAACTGAGATGTTGGACACGGAAGACTGCAGAGGCCCAGCTGGGGATGGCCTCACAATGAGGAAGGGGTGCCCATTGGACCCTGACCCCCCTGATAGTCTCACATACTGGCGGTGGCCAACCCAGAGCAGGATGGATGCTTGAGGGAATCGCAGCAGCCACAAGGGGGTAAGTACAGTGTGTTTCATTACATATTTTTGCTGGAGGGGGGTATCCGGGTGGTGGTTGTGTATTAGTGGGTGCCCCTAAGGCCAAGCCAGACATAGCAGTGTGACGTAGGCTCTCATTATTCTAATGAGACTACTGGATTTCGAGTGGCAGAATCGCCTGCGGTGTGGTAGACGGAGTCTGACCCACTACAGGTGAAACCTGTCGCTCCAATCCGGGTTCTACTCCGGCTAATTAGCAGTGCTTCATCTCTACCCAAGGGCAGGGATCATTGGGCAGCTGAGTGCATGACATAACTGGTTTCTCAGGGAAGTCGTGGTCACTCAGGCCTCATCCGTTTCTCTCAATTACATTAGTCTCACAGACACACTTGCAAACAGAGGCAGTATATATTTCAATAATGCTTTAATAAAGCGACTGTATCTTAGATATCAAAGCGTGGACTGCAATAACCAGGATACAGCATGACAACATTAAAATTGTGACAAGGAGAGTAAAACATAAAAATAATGCTACCATATTATCACTAGAGTCAACAGACTTGTTCCTACCTAGGCTATGATAGAGCACAGCTAATTCAGCCCTTCAGGTTTCCCTGGGAAGACACCATCCCGCATACCTGAGCAAAGGCCTGAAGTCAGCAAAACAGCTGTCCCGAGCCATTCGCAATCAGCATACATTTGTGGTTCTCTGGCTGAAATCGCCCTCTAACGTGTAAGGGACAGGGAAGTGTTTTTATAATAAAACAGCTGATGTTCTGAGAAAATGTCCCTACATAAAGATGTGTATTTTCAGAGACTAAACTTATACCACGTTCACCGGCAACCTATATTACTGCAGCCTTGGAAGAAGCACAGAGTGAGCAAGAATGTCTTGTTTGAGAACAGAGTGCTGGCCTAGGCAAATACAGCCAGATTGAGAGAAAATAAAACAAGACCGTAAAAGTGGCTACTGTAACAATAATAAGCGAAGCCGAATAAAATATATCTAGGTTAAAGTGCACAGCGGCAGGCCTGGTATGTTAAAATAACGTGCATGGACTTACCCCAAAAATAACTACACAACAGCAGCATGGGCCATCTATAGGGTAAAGGTTGCATGGCAAATAACGGTAACCTGGCTTGTTAGTAGTCCCTTTCAGGCAGGGCATCGTGGGTCCCAGGTGTGCTGCAGTTGCTGGTGTGTTCTCCTCATCTTGCTTGACTAGCCATATCACTGGTAATGCAATGCATAGTGCTTAGGCCTGTTCCCTGTGTGTGACAGCGATGTGCATGCCAATAGTGGTGTTGGTGCAGTCATTGACCAAGTGTATCCTTTGTCTTCCCCCCTTTTTTGTTTTGTCATCCTGTCCTTGTGTGCATTAGCATCATCTGGCAGAGGAGCAGGGCCACCGGTGACAGAGGGAGCTATATCCCACAGGACCCTGGAGACAGAGTCCACTGAAGCCAAGGGAACCAGTGGGACGGAGGGGGAGGGGAGCACCACTGCAGAGACTGGAGGAGACAACACAGACTCTGATACCTCATCCGATGGGAGCTTCCTGGTGGTGGTGGACACCTCTTTGACCACCCCAGCAACACACAAGAGGGGCACAGGCAAACACAAGCACCACACTTCATCCCACAAGCACTCACACAAACACCATACAGTTGCAGAAACTACAACATCCACTGCCTCCACTGTTTCCCCCTCCTCCTCCTCCACCACCTCCCTCCCAGTCACATCCACACTCACACTTGCGTGCACTATATCAACATCCACTACCAGAATCACCACACCAAGAAGAACACACGCCTCACTGGCAGGCACCTCCACAACAGCCATGCACGCATCCCCTCTGTCCTCTCCCACCCTGTCTGTCCCCCCTAAAGGACACAAACGCGAGCATTCACACACCAAGCAGCCATCCACCTCACATCAGCATACTGCCCATGCACCTACACCCAAGTCCAGCAGACATACACCTCCAATAACCACTCCATCATCGGCCACTCCCATTACTCCTCCCTCCTGCTGCCCCACTGTCCCTAAAAAGCTGTTCCTTTCCCAATTTGACCTCTTCCCTACCCCTTCCCCCCATCCTGCCCACATGGGCTGGGTACCAAGGACACAGCCCAGCAACTTATCCAAACAGTCCACAGGACAGTGGTAGCACCACCTACTCACCATGGGAAGGATACCACACCTCCATCGCAGAAGGGGAAGGAGCCAGCATCACCAGGGAAGAAGAGGAAGGAGCCTGCACCACCTGTAAAGAAGGGGAAAGAGCCTGCACCACCTGTAAAGAAGGGGAAGGAGTCTGCACCACCTGGAATGAAGGGGAAGGGGCCTGCACCACCAGGCAGAGAGGGGAAGAGCCTATCCAACCCTGCCAGGAAGAGACAGGGATCCACACCCAATGTACAGGAGGACACGAAGCACTCTACGCCAGAGGAGGCTGTCAGGCTGACACCTCCACCACCACCAGCTGTCACAGGGCCCCCACCGCCAGCTGACGAATTGCAGCCATTAGAGAGTGCAGAGGCTGCCCAGGAGGCTCCTCCATCTACCACCACAGTGCAGCCATCAGAGAGTGCAGAGGCTGCCCAGAAGGCTCCTCCATCCGCCACCACAGTGCACCCATCACCGCTAGCGGACGCCATGTAGGCCACACACCAGGGGCTGCTGTGTGAGTTGCCCCCTCCAGAACCAGTGGGCAAGTCACCCACTCCAGAGACTGTGGCCTTGCACTCACCAGGACAGAGCAATGGGCATGTTGCCCCCTCCAGAACCCGTGGGGAAGTTCCCATATCCGGTTGAGGTGCCCTCCCCCACCCCCCTGAGGTGCCTTCCCACTTGCAAAATGAAGCCCCTGCAGTGTTCTCTCTGGATTGTTGGGCCTTGGACTTTGCTCTGTGGCCTTGTGTCCCCTTATGACTTTGGACTGGGCATTGGCCCTTTATGTACATCTGTAAATGTATTTGGTACACGTGGTGGGTTTTGCTATGCTAATTCATTGTCAGTACTCCAGAAATCTGGTCTGTGTTTTTATTATGCTGTGTGTCGTGTGCCATTGGTTTACGTGTGCAGCTGGTTGTGTGTATGATGTGTGTGAGGATGGTGTGTGTCGTGCATGTGTGTCACTCTCATTTTCTTCCCACCCTCCCTTGTGTGCTAGATGGCTGTCCTCACCGTTGTCATCTTTGTTGGCAATGGTGTTCCAGGTGGAGTATAACGTAGAAGATCATCAGGAAAACTTGCAGTTCAGGTTCCATGGTGGCGTGGTTCATCCCTGTGTCTCCAATGGTGAGTCCTTTCAGTTCTAAGCTCTGTTTCCACCAGGCTTTTGTTGGTGTTGGTACCGCCCTGAAAAAGGTGGAGGTTTCCAGTGTCATAATATGGTGGGCAGTACTTTGTCTTCCACCTGGCTGTTGTTGGCTACCGCCGTGGTGAGTGTTATTTCCGTCCTTGCGGTTGGTGTGGTACATCGCATGTCTATGGGAGTTATCACCGCCATTGTCATAATTTGGCAGAAGTTATCACCAGCCTGTTAGAGGTATTACTGCCACTTTATCACTCACCGCCAGGGTCATAATGAGGGCCATAGTCTCACATAATGTAGACCCATGCACCTACAAGCCATCACTGTCCCTGACACTTCCGTGGTGCTTCTCACTGCACCAGTTATACATTGCATTGTCATGTATGTGTTTGTTAGCTCTACACCTCCATGACCATATGGGACTTCATGACGCTGTACACTGCATCTGAGGGGTATGCAATGGTTGTTGCAGTGGCTATCCCATTGAGACACCCATCGCATTTGAGCCTGTGTAAGATGTTGTAGACATCTATCTCATTGTCACAGCAAACTGACAAACAACTGCCCAGGCATTGTGGGGGTAATCCAAAGTGTAGAGGAATGCCATGATACACCCTTGTGTGAAGTAAGTAATATGTGTGTGCCATCACAAGGCGCACACACACGATCAATAAGGCTATGGGAGTTTACTCATGTGAAAATGGTTGTACCTACCTGCACATTGACTGATTGAAATCATGGATGTATTACCAATAGTGTGTGGCTAGCCATTGTTGGCATGGTATACAATTATTTGTCCAGGGAGGGATAAGAACATGGGCATAGACATATGCCTCAACACAGACACACTTGCTCTGTGGTCCAATGATGCATTTGTTGGTGCAGGTTACTGAGTAATATGCCAGTGATGGAGCAGATGCAGGGCAGCCCCATACTGTCAGTGAGAAGCGGCAGGCCTGTGGAACTACTTCAGCACATGTGTGTGTGGTAATAGGCATAGTTTAGGGCGTATGCGATACACAATGTACAGGAAGAAGAAGAAATCTCCCTTACATGCCCTTGGCCACTGACACAAAGGGGCAGATTGAATGACAGTGGTGCAGCACTAAGTGCATCACTACAGTCCTTGTCGCCCTGAGTGTACCCCTTACTCCCACCATGTGTGCACCTAATGATAATTAAGGCATAGCATGATGCAGGTAGGATCCAACTGCATCTATTGTGTGTATGTAAATGATGTACTCAGCAGGAGTTGCAACACAATAGATCATCACAACTTCTGCTGAGTACATGGGGGTCCATCACACACATATGCCCCCATATCACACCTGCTCTCGACAGCCAATCAGAGTGCATGAAATATGGAATTCAGGTATTTCTCATTTTTCCCAGTGGCTTACACATTTGCCTCCCAAACAGATTTTGGGACCCACCATACATGATGCATGGCGCAGGCCTCGTTTTGTGCTGCTCAATACCAAGTTGCCCTATCCATGCATCACAACACTTTGTAATGGTTGTGCAGAGAAAATGGTACTTCATTATTGTACATTTGAATTGTAGGCCTAAGGTGGTGCTGGGGATCTTCATACAGGTAGCATATGACATGTCCAGATCCATAACCATGACATGCAGCACTCAACTGTATCTGCAACTGTCATGCACATGCAAAAAATGGTCTTTGTATGGAAATGGGATACTTACCAACTGCTCCACCAATCTCAATGCCCAGATGATCCAATAGATCTTGCTCTTTTGTGATGAGGTCTGCTTCAGTTGAAGGTCATTCCTTCCTATTGCAAACAGTGTTAGGTGGGTGAGCACCTTGCCCCACAACAGCTTCCTTGCCTTTGTGGGGTAGCCTTGTATGACACGGCCACCCTGTACCAGCATCATGGAGAGATAGTGCTGTACCAGCCATACAAAACAACCTAGCTCATCGGCCAACATCCTGGCCATCCTTCGTTTCCCTGAAATAATGGACTGCAAATGCAGTTCACCCCAAAAACAATTCCCTACAACTACCCCAACAACTATACTACCCCAGACAAACACCCAAAATACACAGTCAGAAACAGAACACTTTCAATACAAAAGGCAGACAGGTTTAAAGATAAATAAAACAAAACAGCTATAGGAAACAGCACAATAAACACTCCAAACACTCCAAAATTCCTACAGCATCAGCTCCACACACCCTCACACAGTCACAGACAATAAGACTGTGAAGTGAAAGAGAAAGTGGACTCACATGGGATAGACACTCAGGGCCCAGGCGTAATTTTAATGACACTGGAGAGTGTAGATTTGATGTATTTGCGTCTTTTTTTTTTTTTTTTTACGTGTGACGGGATTGCCTGGAATTTGCATTGTAGGCCTGACTCACTTACCATGTCACATGGGCTGTGCTACAATGTTGTGTATATGGTATGGCTACATGTGCAAAACTATCCAGCAGTGTCATAATGATGACATTGGTATGTTGAATCCATAGGTTTGTCAAGGAGTCTGCTGCATGCAGTCACTCATACCTCAGGCACATGTGCATGTGTAGCTACAGTGTGTCCACATACATGTTGGCACATGTGTGCTATGTGTATGTACATATGTGTTTGAATACTAATTTGTGGGAGTACTTCATTGTTATGTCAGATATACAAATGTATACATACCAACAAAACAATATATATGATGGCTTGTGTCCAACACATGGTAAGGCATGTGACAAGCATGACAATTTGTAGTCAGAGTATGCTGTGGACTAGGACTAGGTTGATATCACGTTACCCCTGGCAATTTGCGTGTGCATGTGTGTCCAGTCTGTGGGGTGTTGTTGGTCTTTTACTTCATGATGCTTTGCTACACGTGTGACATATGGTTTCACATGCATCATAGTTGCAGGAGATGGTATGCACACGTTACTGAAGGTTGGTATATGTTGTGTGTGTGTGTAAAGACATCTGTAGTGTCAGTTCTGTAACATATGACCACAGTGATGTGTTCAAGGGATGTGAAACCCCACATTACTATCTTCCTGCATGGACACATGTTGGCATTTGTAGTCACATCAGTGCTACCTATGTTTCTGTATGTCGGAACACATGTGAACTTCATTTCTTACAGTCAATGACCTTGTGATACCTATGCCCTTACTTTTGTGCTAGGTTGCCTTTTGTTCAGAATCCATACATATTAGCATACCTGAGCCAATACAGTGGTACATATGTATTGAGATATGTGGTGTACGTGTGCATGCCTCCAACTAGGCACTACCATTTGTCCACATCTTGTTTGTTCTGACAGTCACATACAATGGCATACCACCTTGTAGCAGTGATGCAGTCTGGCATAGATGCCAGCCTACTCAACATCAACACTGTGTAAGTTTGTATGGCAACACAAACCCGTGGTTGCATGTGAAGGGGCAGGTAAACGGAGCTCCTGTTTACTGAGCCCCCGTGCACATGCATCAGGCCCCTGACTATGTCATACATTTATGTAGCCAGAGCAGTGGCGTTTGCGTTTTTGAATGGAGATCTAGCCTCTTCATGATTGCTACTCAACAGAACTATGCATACTCCCCTGCAGTCAGACACATGCATAATTGTGATCAAACAGACCAGGATAGCACATTTTCCTCTGGGGTACTTGATGGCAGCCTTCCCCTCTCATGTACAGATGACTGGGTGCTTGCACATGTAGGACATGTTTCATTATTTGATGTCCTTAGTTGTTTACATGGGCAGCTTGTTTAGGGGTTGTATATCTGTTGTGACTTCAATGTTGGGAATGTTCCAGGGTACAGATGGTATTGTCTGTCACTGCCTCCTGTGATGGTGGCATGTGGTGGGTGAAAACCAGGGTATGGTATTGGCAAACATGACTTGGTTATGTACTGACCTGGCCACCCTCTCTGTATAAATGTTAAATGTTGACATGTAGTAATTGGTATGTTGCATAGTCAGTATTGGTCTATGTGTGTTCCTTCTCCATGTTTTCACGCATTACTGGTAAGGTATGTATTGCCTCCTACATTGCTTCCATTCTTTATGCTGCTTGTACTTTGTACCCATCTTCTACAGCAACATTGTCTGCTCATACATGGACAGGATGCAACATGTGACTTGTGTAATTTGTTGATGTGCACATCTCCTACTACTGGCTACTTGATAGTTACCGTCCCATTGATAGTATTTGTGAGGTGCAATGAGTGCCATGCACACATGACATTACACCTGCCAGAGCACTTGTGTTGTCTCCAAGTGACCGCCCATGCTGTATTTGCAAGTATCTGTAGGTATCTCTCAGCTGTCCATCCACATCCTCTGTTGAACATGGGTATGCATTTCTTCCAGCATGCCACAACCTAGGTAACTCTTACCATGACTGAGTTATGTTGAGGAGTGAAATCATCTGAGTGCTGTACTTATCATTAGCGAAATGCAATATATATGGCTAGTGTTAGACCTGACAGCCTTAGGGTGGGCACCTCTAACTTTTTGCCTGCCTCCCTCCACTTTTGAGAAACTGGTTTTGCGTTTTTTTAGACTGCTAACCAGTGCTAAAGTGCATATGCTCTCTCCCTTTAAACATGGTAACATTGGATCATACCCAATTGGGCTATTTAATTTACTTATAAGTCCCTAGTAGAGTGCACTATATGTGCCCAGGGCCTGTAGATTAAAAGCTACTAGTGGGCCTGCAGCACTGATTGTGCCACCCACTTAAGTAGCCCCTTCACCTTGTATCAGGCCAGGCCATTGCAAGGGCTGTGTGTGTGCAGTTTCACTGCCAATTCGACTTGGCATTTAAAAGTACTTGCCAAGCATAAAACTCCCCTTTTTTTATACATAAGTAACCCCTAAAGTGTGCGCTGGGTAACCCCTAGGGCAGGGTGCTGTGTAGGTAAAAGGCAGGACATGTACCTGTGTAGTTTGCATGTCCTGGTAGTGTAAAACTCCTAAACTCATGTTTACACTGTTGTGAGGCCTGCTCCCTTCATAGGCTAACATTGGGGCTGCCCTCATACATTGTTTGTGTGGTAGCTGCTGATCTGAAAAGAGTAGGAATGCCATATTTAGTATAGCCAGAATGTTGATATAAAATCCTGCTGACTGGTGAAGTTGGATTTAATTTAACTATTTTAGAAATGCCACTTTTAGAAAGTGAGCATTTCTCTGCACTTTAATCTTTCTGTGCCTTACAATCCACGTCTGGCTGGGTTTAGTTGACAGCTCCTTGAGGATTCACTCAGACACAACCCAAGCACAGGATACTCAGCCTCACTTGCATACATCTGCATTTTGAATGGGTCTTCCTGGGCTGGGAGGTGGAGGGCCTGCTCTCACACAAAGGACTGCCACACCCCGTACTGGGACCCTGACAGACAGGATTGAACTGAAAGGGGATCTGGGCCTCTGCCCCTACCAACATAGACACTTCCTGGAGAAGAGAACCTGAACCAGAACCAGAACCTGCATCCTGCCAAGAAGACCTGCCTGGCTGCTCAAAGGACTCACCTGTCTGCTTTCTGTGAAGGACTGCTGCCTTGTTGTTGTCCTGCTGCCTTGCTGCTCTCTGGCTGTGGTGAAGAAGTGCTCTCCAAGGGCTTGGATAGAGCTTGCCTCCTGTTCCCTGAAGTCTTAGGACCAAAAATACTTCATCTGTAGAAGAAGGACTCCTTGTGCAGTGAAATCCGATGTACAGCCTTCCAGAAACAACGCACAGCCTCCATTGCGGTGAACATTTCACTGCACGCAAACCAGAATGACACAGCCCAGCTTTGCAATGAGAAGATCGACACAGTGCCAGCATAGCGACTGGAACTTCGACGCACGGCCGCACTGGATCGGCGCGTAGCTGGGCTAGAACAACGCTTCCCGACTCCCAGAGAGGAATCGATGCAGCACCTGCCGGCAGTAGAAAATTCAACACCGGATTGATGCAACTCCTGTGGCTTCATCCTAGCAGCGTTGGAAATTCACGCAGCGTCTGAAAACCCAGCAACCCGAAGAGGATCCACGACTGAGTGCCAGAAATCAACGCACAGCCATCCCTGTGTTAAAAACTAAACGACGTATCGCCTTGTGTGGCCCGAGAAATAGACGCACACCCCTTTGTTTCCACGCATCCCCTCTTTTGCGGCCCGAACCGCCACATAATGAAGAGGTTGATGGCCGCTAGGGGCAGCCGTCACCCACCGCCATGCTCCCGCTGCCAGGCAGCCTGGCGGCGGGATGAAACACCATCCGCAAGGGTAGCTGCACTACCCTGCGGATAATGTTTCAAATGTCACCCGCCTTTTCCTGGCGGGATGTCCCACCAGGGAAAGGCAGGTGGAGGGGGTGCCCCGGGGTACCCCTGGGGGCCCCTGCACTGCCCATGCATTTTGCATGGGCAGTGCAGTGGTCCCCATGCAGGCCCCTGTCGCGCATGTCACTGCCCGATTTACGGGCAGTGACATGAGCGACGGGTGCTGCTGCACCCGCCGCACACCAACATTGGTGGCGGCTCCTCATGGAGCCGCCCTCAATGTTGCTGCCGTGTTCCCCGCCAGCGGGCGGAGACACTATCGCTGCCCGCCAGCCTGGTGGGGAAATCATTATACGGCCAGTGGGTTTTCCATGATGCTGGCAGTCGATGGAAAGACCGCCAGCCTGAACACAGCGGGAAATCCCGACGTGTTCAAAATGACCACCTTTATATCACTTTCAGTGATATCTCTACATTTACTTATTGCATCTTTGATTGCTTTGACCTGCATTTATCCAGATAAATATTATATATTGTCTAAACACTGTGTGGTGTATTTTTGTGGTGCTATATGGTGGTATTGTATGATTTATTGCAAAAATACTTTACACATTGCCTTCTAAGTTAAGCCTGACTGCTCAGTGCCAAGCTGCCAGAGGGTGGGCACAGGATAATTTGGATTGTGTGTGACTTACCCTGACTAGAGTGAGGGCCCTTGCTTGGACAGGGGGTAACCTGACTGCCAACCAAAGACCCCATTTCTAACAGCTAGGTCTACTCCCACCCAGTTTAATGATGGGTCTCTGACATTATTGTACAATGCCTTTCATAGTTGCACATCCCACGCCTGATTGCAATGTTGGAGGCCAAAACGTGTATTGGATAATTTGTTACTCTTGTTCTGTCATGTGAGTGACAATGAGTGGTGTGTATTGCTATGTGCCATGTGATATTGTGTCAGCATCAGGGCAGTGCGCGCTCTACGGGCGACTAAAATGCAAAAGCCTAGCAATTTCAAGCTAACAAAATTTATGCATTGTACTGATATGATGTTGTTTAACCTTTTGCATTGCAGAATTAATCTTGAAGACTTATGTTCAACATGCATATAAATACTGTTCACATGTGATGTACTGCTGAAGGCTTTCAGACTGTGTCCGGGTGTAGTCTCCTTCCAGAGCCTTCTAGAAGTTTTCCCTGAAGCATGCCTGGGTGTGGTTTGTGGGCTGGGCCAAGACAAGGATATAAGGGAGCCAGCCCAGCTCCACATGCTCACTATTCAGAGGAACCAGTGCAGAGCTGCAGCAACTTCCTGAGCTCCTGTTCTGGCGGCCTACTTTGATCCTCCAGGCCTCGCCCTTTTTTCACTTCATTTGGTGATCCTAGATCAGGGCTTTAAGACGGAGGTTGGGCTGGGCCCCCCGACTCCATTATCAAAGACGCTCAAGTTCTTGGGCCTAGTCTTTGCATGATAAGCGATTTGACTCTTGTGCGTGTGAATGTGCGCTTGGTCGTTTCATGGCATTTACATGTGGATGCTCGAATTGGCAAGATGCGCGATTCGTTTCTCGTGCTTAATTCATGTTATTCATTGTGCGCTACCATTCCTTGGCAGTTACATGGTGGCCTTCGAATCGGCAAGGCGTGTGATTCATGTTCTTGTGCTTTTACCCTTGATATTCATTGTGCGCCACCGTTCCTTGGCAGTTACATGGTGGCATTCGAATCGGCAAGACACGCGATTCGTTTCTTGTGCTTAATTCATGTTATTCATTGTACGCTACCATTCCTTGGCAGTTACATGGTGGCATTCGAGTCGGCAAGACGTGGGATTCTTTCCTCGTGCTTAATTCATGTTATTCATGGTGCGCTACCATCCCTTGGCAGTTTATTGGTGGCATTTGAATCAGCAAGACGCACAATTCGTTTTCTTGTACTTCAACCCTTGATATTCATTGTGCACTAACATTCCTAGGCAGTTACATGGTGGCATTCGAATCGGCAAGACGCGCAATTCGTTTTCTTGTGCTTTAACCTTTGATATTCATTATGCGTCACCATTCCTAGGCATTTATATGGTGGTACTCGAACCGGCAAGACACACGATTCTTTCCCTGTGTGAAATTCATGTTATTCATTGTACGCTACCATTTCCTGACATTCGTTTGGTGACCTTCGAATCGGCAAGCCGGCAATTCCTTTTCTGTGTTCAAAAATCACAGTGTTCATTATGTGCTACCATTCTAAGGCATTTACTTGGTGGTTTTCGAGTTGGCAAGTTGCGTGATTTATTTCCCCGAGTTTAATTTGTGTTACTCATGGTGCACAAATCATTCAATGGTATTTTCTACCTATGTGAAAATCTGTAATGTCCGCAATTCATGTTCCAGCAATTTGAGGGAACAAAAAGTCAGAGTTCAAGATGTAATGTTGTGTTTCTAACATGTTTTCTCAAAACCTGATTCATATGATGGTTTAGAAATCATTCAGATTGTTTCCTGATCCTCAGGCAAAGGATGGTACTTGAATTTGAAAGTTGCATTTAACTTTTCTTGATTCCCTCACAGGTACCCAGTCATCTTGAAGCCTAGTCATTTTAAGTCTATGCTTAGGTTGTCCATGTTTTCAGAATTACAATGTTTAGAGTCATAGTCTAGTATTGATTCATATGATAACATCGTGATATTGTGTGTTTTAACCTTTTTGCTTCCTACAGGTCTCTTTCCCAGCTGTTCCCTTCCTAATCCCCTTTTCCCCACTTGGACTCTCTTAGACTCTGTGACAATTCTAATCAGAGTATTGGAGCTGTCTTGTGGTCGAAGTGTTGGGAATGTGCACAGACCCCGTGGATCTGGTGACTCTGACATGTTGTTACACAGAGCATACTAGGTAATCATGCTGACATATGTTAAGCATTGTTGATATTAGCAAACCCGTTGCTACCTAGGACATACACCAGTACATCAGTCTTCACATGTTTATCTGGATTTGCTGTAGACATGTGTCAAGACAGTAGATTTGTGTAACAAGTGTGCATCTTATGTAAATAGGGAGTGTATCATACATTCCATATGTACCTACATTCCACCAAGACATTATTTGGTGGTGCATTGTCCCATTAAAATTCTTAGAACATGACAATGGGTCATGTGTTTGGATAGAGATTCTGCATCCATAGTGGTTTAATTCCTCTGGCAACCCATTGTGCACTCCACAGCCAACGTGTGTGTGCCATATGTAAAGTACAGTCCACCATGTGTCAGGGTTGTGCCCAATGGCAGTGCCAATACATAATCCTGGACACTGTGCAGGCTCTGAATCTGACATTGGCTACAATCCCTGGACAATTAATGAAGGACCATAGTTACCTAGGATGTCCCCCCTTGTCACACATGTACCATGCAGGCAAAGCAGCAATCACCCTGAGATGTGACAGTGTTTAGTTCCAACATTACTTAAATTCCATTTGTTCACAGCCCCTACCTTATATGTGTCCCCCTTGTATAAATCCTGGTAGGCATGGTGGTGTTTTGGGGAATGGGCCAGGAATTAGCACCTTGGCCACTTGACGATACAAAATATATAGTGGTGCATGGATCTAGGCTTTCAGGAGTCACATGCCCGTGAATTGCGTGTCACTGATATGTGAGATGGAGGCAGTAGACCCTCTTACATCATAAACAATGTTGCTACCATACTTGTAACTTTTGAGTTTCTTACTTGCTCCCTGAGGTTTGAGTCACATTCCAATGGTGTATGTAGTGGAGAATGAGTACACCAAGGAGAATCAGGCTCCCTTTACTGGACCTCGACTGCACACAGCTGGCCAGACTACTCTGGTGAGTCCACCCACCATGACCCCACCAATCCCCCTTACAAGTGTCAGTCACAAATAAACACAATTGAGCACAGCTACTGTCTACATGCTTTATTGCAAGAAGTACAATTTACATTGCATGTTTAACTGTCAACCCATTGTCCTGCCAAAGTTTGTGTAAGTGACAGAAGGGGGAGCAATATGCAGCATGGATGATAGTGGAGAAGGCAGGGGCTGGACACGTGCCAAGGGAGGCAACAGGTAATGCTGGAACCAGAGTGCACCACACAAATGCCCTGCAAGTAGAAAAAGACAGGAACAGCATTTACTATATGCGTTAAAAATGCACACACAACATACATGCACCACAATAACAAAGTCCCAAGGGTGATTTGGCAAGTGCCAGCTCTGGCCGTATGTCCATGTGAGACCCACATTTCCAAGACAACCATCCCCAATGGTACCTCCATCACAGCAGACAATGCTAAACCTAAAGCATGTTCCACAGTCAATACAGTAATGTTGCCCTGCCTACCAATGTGTACTCCTAGGAGAGGTAGCAATACTGTTGACACCATGTGTAACACACATTTTGCAGTTGAAGTGGAAGTACAGGTAACAATGGAAAAGCACAAACATATCACATGTGAAGCCACACAACAGCAGGGAGATGATTGAACTGAAATGTGTATAGTAATAATCCCACTGATGTAGAATGTGACCCCCCCAACCCACCCAGAGGCAGAGCTGCACCTAATTCCACCAGTGCTAACAGAGTCCAGGAGAATCAATGTCACAAAGCAGCTAGGGGTACAGGTCACATAACACACATCTGAGACATACAGGTAGCTCAGTGGAAGTACTGTCGTATCAACTCTCCTCTGGAGTCAGCTGCATCCTCCTCATCGTCATCCTGTTCACTCCCTATGTCCCCTTCATCAGCCACTGGTCCAGCTGCCACCTCCTCTGCATCCAGCAATGCAATTTGATGTATCAGGGCTAGACTGTGTAGCATGCATCAGGCAACCACGATCTGGCACACTTTCTGTGGTTTGTAGAGTAGGGCACCTCCGGAGATGTGTAGACACCGGAATCTGGCTTTCCGTAGCCCAGAGGTTTTCTTTCACACGACTTGTTCTACAGAGGGCCTCATTGAAATGGTTCTCAGCATCTGAAGTTGGATGTCTCACAGGTGTCACCAGCCAGGGAAGCCAGAGTCAACCTTGTGCACAGAGTTAGGAACCATGTCAAGACAGGGAGGTAGATAGGCCAGGTTGTGAAGAGAGTTGAGTATACAGGGGCACACATACTATTGGATACATAGCGATGAGCCAGGGCCGGTCCCTCTGTAGTGGTGCCATCATGTGTGGGACGTTGCTGTTCTGCAGAATGTAGGAGTCATACACAGAACCATGGAACTTGGCAGTCACTTGTAAGATACTTTGGTCAGCGAGACACCCCACCTGCATATGTACGGAATCGAAATTTTTACGGTTCCTGAACACTTGTTCATTTTTCCTTGGTGGCACCAAGGCAATGTGTGTGCCATCTATGGCCTCTATCACATGAGGGAAATGTCCAGAATCATAGAAGGCACCTTTGACAGTGATTAAATTAGCACTTTGGGGGAATCTGATGTAGCAGAGCAGATGTTTTAAAAGGGCATCCCTCAAACCGTTACTGAATTTCGGCTGTGACATCCCTGCTGCCAAGCCCACTGTCATCTGGAATGACCCTATGGCAAGAAAGTGGAGGACTGACAACACGTGTACTGTGGGAGGGATGGCATTGGTATGATGGATGGCAGGCAACAGATCAAGCTCCAACTGGGTAAAAAACTCCATGATGGTCTGACGGTTCAGGCAATACGTCTAAATGATGTGTGGTCTACAAGGGTGGCAAAATTGGCTAGGGGCGGGTACACAGGAGCATGTCTCATCCTCAGCATTGCACCGTATCTGGGACAGGAGGGGGAGAAGTCAGAAAAAGCTGCATTGACTGTGTGGACACAGTAAAGCTGTGTAAATGAAAAGATGGAGAAGGGAAGAGTCTGTAAAAAGGGATTGGGGGGATCATAGTAGTAAAAGAAGGTTTTAGGATGAGTCAAAGAAAGGATACATGAGGGAGGAATTTAGTAGGATTGTTTGGGAGATCACATTAGTAACTGAGGTTTGGGATGCACCAGTAGGGATAGAGGAGGGAAGGGTCTAGGAAAGGTTATGTTCGAGAGCATAGTAGTAGAATGAGGTTTGGGATAAGTCAGAGAGAGGATATAGAGGATAGATTGATTGAGAGAGGTATAGGGTGAGAAAGTAGTGCATTGAGAGAGTGAATTTTGTTTTCTCTTTTACAGTAGGAGTAAAGTAATAAATATATAGACACATGACAACATAGAATGTATAAGGAAGATAATATATTAAGATTTAAAGTTGTGTTGCATAAAAGCATAGAATTATATATACATCTGATAAGCAAACCTTAAGAGTATCTATATATTTTAAAAAACATAACTATTATACATATTTTATACAAAGCAATATACATCTATCTATATATATATATTTATATATAAAAAATAATGAAATTATAAAAGTTTACATACACAGACATATGTTGTACATTAGGGTTTGAGTATTGTGGTTATGCAGGAAAGAGCCAACTCTTGAGCAGTTTTCTGAACATAAGAAAGTTATCCATGGTTCTTATATTTTGGTGTTATGAATTCCATACTTTGGTCACTTGAACAGAGAGAGAAGCACCACCTATTGTCTTTTTCTGTTTCCATTATGCCGACAGAGGTGCTCTGTGAGCATGCCTTCTGTGGATCCTCAGAAAAATCAGCATAAGCTTCCAAAGAAGGTAGGTAAGTTGAGTAACAAGGGTAGGATTGAGCAAGGTGCCTGCTTCTGACACCATATTTTCTGGATGGGGAACCCCACAGACAGCAGTGCTGCATAGACATCTACTGATGGAAATAATACAGCATTTGCCCTGAGGCATAGAAAACTAGAACTATTCCACATTCACCAAAGTCCTATCCACTTAAACAGATTTAAAAAGAGCTTCATTCAGTTAACTACTATCACTGCAGTCATTAGGGACATGTAAAGCTGGCCACACTCTGTGTCAAACGTTTTCCTGACATTTTCAAGAATAATAGTTGTGGGAAACTAGCCCCTTGCTCCAGTACCCTACCCCCCCCCAATTTGTGTCTGGTTTCTCAATACAACCTGGACTGGAGTGCACCCAAGGATCGACAATCACTGCTGAGGGGTTGCTCAGGCATCAGACAGACTCTAAATACCCCCAGAGGACCTTCACACTTCTGAAAATTGCCAAAGATTTCCCTCCAGTGTGAAGACATCACACTTTTGCAACAACGACCCAAAGACCAGTGAAGTCCAGTTCACTAACTGGCTGCTGACCAAGGAACCGGATGCCACAGCCAGGCGAAAATTCACTGATGTCCCCAGATGGCAAACCCTGCAAGTTTGCTGAGTTTAGTAACACTGAACCCTCCCGTGGCTGAACCATTCAATAGCTTGTGGGACTGCTCATTCAACATCGGACACCAAGAAGTTAAGTCCACACCGAACTCCAAAAGGAGCAGGAGAAAGCCCCAGTTGAGGGACATTAGAAACCATGAGAACCAACCACCAGAGTAGCCTTGCTGACCTGTAAGCAACCCTCAAAGTGACCTCCCCCCTGCTTCCAAGGGCACCTTTGCACACAGCTTATGGCTCATCTATCTGCTCTTCACCCAGCCACCCTGGGCTCTGCACTGGAGAACCAACTGTTCTCTAAGGGTCCATTACCCTTGTGACCTCTACACTCCAAGGGGACCCACCGGACTCACCTTGAAGCCCACCTGTGCATTGCTTTTTCAGGTGGTCATCCACAGTTGTCCTGCACCAGCTCCAAGGACTTTTCATTAGCTCTTCCTGCCAATACCGGGAACCGCCCAACCTCCTCCACTGGCCCAGAGAACTTCTTGATGACCTCAAACTAAGAACAAAAGGAGACATTGGTAAAAGCATGGCCTGATTATGCATTTTTAAAGTTTTCTCCCAATGATTCTCATAGTGCGTAATTACACACCGGAAGGCTATTTTTGCTAAACTTTGCAAAATCATAACTTAAAAAGTGCTTCCCTGATTTTGATGATTTCAGACCAAGAACATCAAAATGGTATAAAAACCTAGAGTATTTTTGTAAATTGGTCTTGAGTTATTCCTTTGAGTGTGTGACTCCCTTTATCAATACTGTGAGTACAACAAATGCTTTGCACATCTGCAAGACTGACCTAACTGCTCGACCAAGCTACCATAAAAATTAGAGCATTAGGTGGTCTAGTTTTTAACTCTGTAAGCTAACCTGTGGTTGCCTGGGATCTCTGCACAGTGTGCCTGGTTTTGCACACTACAGAGTCAGCCTCCTACATTAGTGGATGTAATATTTGTACCAAGACACAACACTTTCATCAGCACTTCAGTGTTTTAATGATTGGTTCAGTGATGTTGTCCAGGTATGAACATTATTATTTAAGAAATAAAACACACACACACACACACACACAAAAAGCAAATGGGCTTAATTTTGTACTCAGGTAAGTTCCCTATATTACTGGCTTCTTTAAATTTAGCCAGACAGCTGAACTGTGAACACCGAACAAAACCTGATCACCAAGAGGTTATATCTATACTGTGTAATAAAATCACATTAAACAAAATGTATTCTTCTTTCCCTTCAAAGGCATGTGCCATAGCCATGCTGTATACAGGAGTGTGCATAATCACGTAACAATCCCAGCGTTTTTGGGACATGATCTGTAGGAAAGATAGCTCTGTGCGGCAAAAGGAAACTAGTAGGATAAGTGTTAGAACATAAACTCATTTGCCTGAGGCAGCCATTCATGCATTTACCTTGTTCTTGCCCTTGACATTTTCAGATTCTTTTGAGAGGATTAGTCTCTGATTGCATATCGTCTGATATGGCAGCATCGGGCAGGTTGTCATACCTGTCCTTATATTCAGATTTAATTTCTATTGGAACTAATAACCCAGGTTCTCTAGATAAGTCACCTCTGTAATTTTTAGTTATGCATTATTCTATGTGAAGGTTGACCTTGAGAAGTACTACACACATCACCGCACTACAACCCACCTGCTAAATCCTGACTTTTTAGGTAAATGTTATGTGAATTTAAAGCCTGACCACTATTGCACCCATCTATAATCTGATCTTAGTGCGAAGAGATTTCTTATTCTTTTAACCACACCCCTAATGGTCAAGAGAGTATCACGACTGACCCACTTACAAAATCTGTTAGCCATCGATTACGGCAGAAAACACAGTGCAAATTACACTGACGGATAAACCGCTAACTCATTTCAGTCCTGCTGATCACACAGTTTGCACCCAAGCTAAATATAAGGTGTTACTCATTAGAAAAAAAGGTAAATAATTATGGTGCAGTATGAGAAAACATGAAATTAACTCTGAAAGGTGATACCTACAAAAAGAGGCATAATCCTGGCTGGAATAAAGATGACACTTTATATTAACTATAACATGTTTCAGAGCACCGGTGATGGGAACTGCATTATATAAATGTGTGGGGCAGGTCTGACAAATGTGATTTTAAACTGTATCATTCTTTCTATAATATGATTGGATGGGATTTATAGGCCTTTGCACATTCACCCAAATGTATAACCCTTACTGTATTTTACCCCATAAAATGAGATTTACCCAAAAGGTTTGGGGTTCACTTTCCTCTGATCTATAGGAGGCAACACTTTGTCCGTCTGATCTATGATTTATGACCTATTAACTGAGCTGTATTATATGCTGTTCTGCAATTTCATAACTTGCATTTTCTTCTGAACTTCATGCTTTCATATCACAAATGATTAAGGCCCTCATTATGACATTGGCGGTAAATCCCACTTACCGCCATGCTGACTGCCGCCAACTTACCCCCACCACAGTGGATTTCCAGCCATCCATATTATGACCCACACATAGCAGGCCATCACTATACAGCCACACACATACAAGTCCACCAGCCCAAAGGTCAGTGATAAACTGGAGGTACCAAAACCCGCACCGTTATGCCAACAGAACTAACCCCACAACATTATGACCCACGAATCACTGCGGCGTACATTCAGTGGCGGTAAACCATTAGCAGTACATACCACTGCGCTCAAAATACACACAACCTAGCAAAACAACACCACATTGGACAATTTAAACTACACACACCTGAAACCCATATACACACCACACACCACTATAAAACACACACACACATTACCCACAACCCTTTACCATTACAAACAAGTGCGACAAGAGAGATAACAAAACCACAGACAAGACCACAGACACACACCACCATCACCTATACACCATCCATGCACCTTTCATCACACACCCCAACACAGCACCCCACACACCCTCACCCACACCACCCACAATACACCCATGGCACTGCAAAGACACCCCAGGTTCTCTGAGGAGAAGATAAGGGTCATGGTGGAGGAAATCATCCGGGTAGAGCCACAGCTATTCAGATCACAGGTGCAGCAGACGTCTATTGCAAGGAAGATGGAGCTATGGCAGAGAATAGTGGACAGGGTCAACGCAGTGGGACAGCACCCCAGAACAAGGGATGACATCAGAAAGAGGTGGAACGACCTACGGGTGATGGATTGTTCCACAGCAACAAGACACCAACTAGCTGTACTGAGGACTGGCAGTGGATCCCCACCTCCTTCCCCACAACTAACAACATGAGAGGAGCAAGTCTTGGCAATCATGCATCCTGAGGGCCTGGCAGGAATAGGAGGGGGACTGGACTCTGGTAAGTCAACTCTTTACTACTATCATCCCCTCTATCTGCATACCATCGCAAACCTCCACCCTTACCCTCACTCCCATCACTCCACCACCTCACACATATACCACCATCACAACTCACCCCTCCCAATACCAAGCCCTGCTTGTAACACCAATGCACGGACCCCCATCACAGACCTGTATGGACACTCATCACTAAAGCATGCACATTAGAGAGAACCACCTAGCCTACAAAATCACTACTCACACAAGGAAAAGCTGCCAGGGCAATAACAACCATACAGGGCAACACACCCATGAACAAGATGACACACACAGAAACAATAACATTGCATTTACATCCCCACAGTTCCCCCACCCAACGTCACCGGAGAGGAGGTGCCAGCGACTTCCAGTCCACCCCCAGAAGAAGCCCACATTGATGACAGAAGCTCTGGATGCCTGGATCCGGATGACCAACGTGGCCCATCAGGGATCTCCGGTAACCCAGGCACAGGCCCATACCACCACAGAGCCTCCACCCTCAGGAAACACCACCACAGTACCCACCCAGCAGGCCCATACCTCTGTCCCCAGGACACATCAATCAGCAGTGTGTCCACCACTACAGGGACCCCAGGCCACCCCACAAACTCAGGGACCTGGGGTCAGTGGCAATGGGCACATGGTTCAGGGGACAGAGGCACAGGACAACAGGGCAGCTGGGATGACTGCTGTGCCACAGGGGGAGGACAGGCCCAGGGAACCGACTCTCCAGGAGGCCCTCACCAGCCTCCTGGCAGCATACCACCATTCCCAGGAGACGATGGGCAAGATACTGGACAAGTTGCAGGAGACCCAGCGGCTGCAGGAGGGACAGTACCTGGGGATCAGGGAGGACTTGAAGGTCATCCACATTACAGGGGTGCTGGCAGACATGGCCAACACCATGAGGGAGGCAGTGGCAATCCAGCAGGCCCCTGACAGTAGCCAAAATGATGAACATCCTTCCACCTCCACTACGGCTAGTGGACAGGAGGCCCTGCGACTGGAACGACAGGACACCAGCACCCCCACCCCCCTGCAAAAGGAGAACCACCCCGTAAACGGTCCCTGCGATCCAGGCAGAAGCCAGAGAACATTGCCAAGCCCCGCCAGGACATAAGACTCTCCTGAATGACACCCTTGTGTCCCACTCTGTCACCCTGTCCACCTTGAACTGCCATTGC
This sequence comes from Pleurodeles waltl, assembly GCF_031143425.1. Lineage (NCBI taxonomy): Eukaryota > Metazoa > Chordata > Amphibia > Caudata > Salamandridae > Pleurodeles > Pleurodeles waltl. Next base: position 839,739,848 of record NC_090437.1, read on the forward strand.
CCCCCTTCCTATGCCCCCTTAGACAATGCACCTGTGATACAAATAGACTGGACTCTATCCTGTACTTTCCTCCATCATCACCCCAGCCCATTGCACATCCCCCGCTAATCATTAGCACTTAATTAAACACCATTTGAATAAATACAAGTATGGAGTCTGTCCAATCATTTAACCATGTATTCGTTTAACAAGCTTCAAAACACTGCAATATAACTGTACAGTATTGTATACATAAGCATGACCTGTAGTTGGATGCAGTCAACACATCAGGTTGGGGCACAAATATCTGAAAATATAGGTGCCAAAGGGTACAGTCAGTGGCCAAAGAAGTTGGAAAATCAGCCTGCCAGTGACAACGTCAAATACAAAACTGTCAATGTAAAGTGTAATTACAGTGTCTTACCTGTGTGTCATTGGAAGTACTGTCTTATAATAGCACTTCTGTTGTCCTCATCCTCATCCTCTGCCTTCTCATCTTCACTGTCAACAGGGTCCACTGCTGCCACATGCCCATCTCCAGCCTCATCCTCCTGCAGAAAAGGCACCTGGTGACGTAAGGCAAGGTTGTGCAACATACAGCATGCCACGATGATCTGGCACACCTTCTTGGGTGAGTAGTACAGGGATCCACCTGTTAGATGACGGCAATGAAACCTGGCCTTCAAGAGGCCGAATGTCCTTTCTATTATTATTCTTGTTCGCCCATGTGCCTCATTGTAACGTTCCTCTGCCCTTGTCCGGGCATTCCTCACAGGGGTCAGTAGCCATGAGAGGTTGGGGTAACTAGAGTCACCTGCAAATATCGAGGGACAACTGTAAGACACACACTAAACGTTAGGGCCCACACCATACCCATACACCAACAACCCCTGGATGGGTACCAGGGCTCACCTATTAGCCACACTCAGTGCCTCTGGAGTTGAGCCATCACTTATGGGATGCTGCTATTCTTCAGGATAAAGGCATGGTGCACAGACCAAGGATACTTTGCATCGACATAGGAGATCTACTGGTCCACCAGGCACACTATCTGCACAGTCATGGAATGAAAGCGCTTTCGATTTCTGAACACCTGTTCATTTCTCCGGGGGGAGGGACAAACGCTATATGTGTTCCATCAATCGCCCCAATAATGTTGGGGATATGTCCCATAGCATGGAAATCAGCTTTCAGTGTGGCCAAATCCTCCACCTGGGGGAAAACGATGTAGCTAAGCATGTGTTTAATCAGAGCAGACAATACTCTGGTCAGCACTATTGAGAACATTGGCTGAGACATTCCTGCTGCCAAGCCCACTGTCACATGGAAAGAGCCACTTGCCAGGAAATGGAGCACAGATAGGACTTGCACAAGAGGGGGGATCCCGGTGGGCTGACGGATATCAGATATCAGGTCAGGTTCCAATTGGGCACACAGCTCTGTGATTGTGGCCCTGTCCAGTCTATAGGTGACGATAATGTGCTTCTCCTCCATTGTTGCCAAGTCCACCAGGGGCCTTTACACGTGCGGATGTCTCCATCTCCTATTCATCCGCAGTGGTTGCAATCTAGGAGGCAAACTGTGAGTAGCTGGTCAGTATTCCATATTTCCAAACACTACACTGCATTGCATGTTGTGACTGTAACACAATATTGTTGTATTGGCCCAAACGGTGCCTTTGTGTACTGTGACTGCTGACGCTGTGCGCCGTTGTGGGAGGCGGTCAAAAACCGCCATGCAACTCCTCCTTGGATCCCACTGGGCCCTTTGTGTTACAGTGGCCAATGGTGATGTACGCCAGCACTGACGGTACTCACCGCCACGGATGTGTCTGCCATTTTCTATCTGTTCACCCACTTGCTACCTGACCTTCAACAGGAGAGGACCTATACTGCAAGTGCTGCTGTGACCTGTGTCTGGAACCGACCATGGCTCATGTCACTGGGGAAAGGGCCCCTGCCTTCATCGCTGCAAAATTGGAGAGACTGGTGGATGAGGTCCTACCCCAGACCCGAATGCTTTATGGGCCTCCAGATCAACAGGTGAGTACACTGTGAGCACAATGCATGGGGCATGAATGCATGGAGTGCTCTGTCTGAGGTCCTCGTGTAGGGGGGGTTGGTGGAAGGGCCCTGGGCTGCGTGCTGCATGTATGGTGGGCAATGTCTGTGCGTAAGGGGATAGGAGGGCTATGGTGGGACATCAGTGTAACAGGCCGGACGGTCTGACTGATACCTTTTGCTATGTGTATATTTCTGCAGGGCAGCGCCCATCATAAAAACGGTATATGCCATGCCATCGCCAAGGACGTGCGGACCCTGGGGGTCTATGGTAGGCGGAGCTGGGCAATGAAGACGGAGGAGGCCCAGTTGGGGATGGCCTCCCAATGAGGAAGGGGTGCCCGTCGAACCCTGACCCCCCTCGATGCCCCTCGTACTGGCGGTGGCCTATTCGGAGCTGGATGGGCGCTTGAGGGCATCACAGCAGCCACAAGGGGGTGAGTACAGTTTGCCAATATACTACTTGCACGTGGTGGTGTGGTCTCCGGGTGGGGGATGTGGGCCTGTGGGTGCCCCTAGGCCGGACATTGCAGGGTAGGTCCCATGTTGGACATGGTATGATGTGAACCACCTCCAACCAAGCTAGTAGGCATCCACTACTGGGCAGGAGTCTGTTGGTGTCAGGTATGCTGTTATTGGCGTTAGGTATTACTGTCCATGGGCTGGTGACTAGCATTGTGATTGGTAGTGCATTGCCTAATGCGTAAGGCTGTCCCGCGCGTGTGTGTGTGTGGTGTACGCCAACGGTGGTGTTGTTGCAGCCATTGACCAAGTGTATCCTTTGTCTTTCCCCCCCTTTTTGTTTTGTCACCCTGTCCTTCTGTGCATTAACATCAGCTGGCGGAGGATCAGAGGCACCGGTGACGGAGGGCGCTGTATCCCACATGGACCAGGAAGCTGAATCCACCGACGGTGAGGGCACCAGTGGCACAGAGGGCGAGGGGAGCACCACGGTGGAGACAGAAGGGGACAGTTCGGACAGTGATACCTCCTCTGATAGAAGTTCCCTGGTGGAGGCGGACACCTCTGTGGCCACCCCAACTACAGGTACAGCAGCCACCCCCGTACCAGCACCGCCCTCCCAACAGCCCCTCAGCGTGTTTCCCATGCCCGCTCACCCAGAAGGATGGGCATCTCCTTCGCCCTAGGCACCTCAGGCCCTGCCACAGTAAGCCTTGCTGCCCTGAGTGAGGAGGCTATTGATCTCCTGCAATCTATCTCTGTTGGGCAGTCAACCATTGTGAATGCCATCCAGGGGCTGGCAGTCCATTTGTAACAAACAAATGCATTCCTGGAGGGCATTCACTCTGGCATGGCAGCCCAACAGAGATCAATCCAGGCTCTGGCCTCCTCTCTGATGGCAGCCATTGTCCCTGGTTCTAGCCTCCCCATCCAACTTCCTCTACCCAATCCCATTTCCCTCAACCCCAACGTATCCCAAGGACACAGGCAGACCAGCATGCACACAGGACAACACACAGGAGTGGTTCAGGCAAACACAAGCACCACACATCATCCCACAGGCACCATCCAGATGCAGACATACCAACATCCACTGCCTCCACTGTGTCCCCGCATCCTCGTCGTCCACCTCGCTCCCAGTTGCGTCTACACTCACACCTGCATGCACTACATCCTCATCCACTACCTCCGTCACCAGCACGCCTATCACTACAAACCCCTCACTGGCCGTCACCACCCCCACATCCATGCACACGTTCCCTGTGTCCTCTCCCACTGTGTCTGTGCCCCCTCCTACCAAAGTACAAAAATGCAAGCACTCAGACACCCAACAGCCATCCACCTCACAACAGCATCCACCCCATGCACCTACACCAAAACACAGCAGACACCTCCTACAACCACTTCCTATTCCTCCACTCCCAAACCTTCACCCTCTTCCCACCCCAATGTCCCTAAGAAGCTTTTCCTCCCCACCGTTGACCTCTTCCCTACCCCTACCCCCATCCTTCACATCGGGCCAGGGTGGTCAGAACCCAGGTGAGCAAATGGCCACAGTAGTGTCGAAAGCTACTGCAGGTGGGAGAGGATCCCAGGAACCAGCCAGCAGCACTGAAAGTGTGCCTGCACCAGGTGCATCAAGGAAGGGCAAGGAGGCACCACCAGCTGCGAAAGGGAAGGGCAAGGAGGCACCAGCAGCTGCGAAAGGTAAGGGCAGCAAGACATCACTAGCTGTGAAAGGCAAAGGCTGGAAGGACAGGAGGCCTGGTGCTGGGACTCATTAGGAGCCCCCACCACCAACCATAGTGGTTCAGCCGTCCGAGGCTGCAGGGGAAGGGCTGGAGCCTCCCCCCACCACTACCAGCACCACCGCAAGCACCACCGCCAGCAGCAGCAGCCCCAGTGGGCAGATGTCTGAGGCTGCAGGGGAAGGGCTGGCACCTACCCCCACCACTGCCAGCACCACCACCAGCCCCGCCACTGCCACCACTGAACAGCCGTCACCGACGGCGGGCAGTGTGTAGTCCTGCCTCCATGGGCTGTAGTGCGTCCTGGACCCTGCAAATCCTGTAGGTGTGACACCCAGGTGAGGGCTGTAACCTTGCACTCCCCAAGATCTGCATCACAGGGCACAATGCCCCCTCCAGAACCAGTGGAGAAGCCATCCACTCACCCCATCCTTCCCAGGATGAAGCACACTGGGCACAAGAACCCCTCCAGAACCAGTGGAGAAGCCATCCACTCACCGAATCCTTCCCAGGATGAAGCACACTGGGCACAATGCCCCCTCCAGAACCAGTGGAAGAAGCCATCCACTCACTGCATCCTTCCCAGGAAGAAGCACATTGGGCACAATGCCCCCTCCAGAACCAGTGGAAGAAGCCATCCACTCACCCCATCCTTCCCAGGATGAAGCACACTGGGCACAAGGCCCCCTCCAGAACCAGTGGAAGAAGCCATCCAGTCACCCCATTCTTCCCAGGATGAAGCACACTGGGCACAAGGCCCCCTCCAGAACCAGTGGAGAAGCCAACCACTCACCCCATCCTTCCCAGGATGAAGCACACTGGGCACAAGGCCCCCTCCAGAAACAGTCGAAGAAGCCATCCACTCGAGAGACTGTGGCTTTGCACTCCCCAGGACAAAGCAGTGGGCAAATCACCCACTTGAGAGACTGTGTCCTTGCACTCCCCACAGCATCGCACAGGGCATGTAGCCCCCTCCAGGACCAGTGGCGTTGTACCGTCTTCCGACTGAGGTGCCCCCCCATTCCCCGTCACTCGGAGGTTCCTGTGTATTTTCGACCTGATGCCCCTCTAGTGTTCTCTCCCTGTTGTTGCAGGAGTGAGGCGGGGCCTTGTCCTATGTGATGTTGCCCTGTGGCCCACAAACATTGAGGACTGGTCAGTGTCTCTCCATTTGTAAATATGTATATACGTTTGTATTTTGATGCACTTATTCATGTTATTTTATCGTATTACACTCACTTTCTTTCAATCATTTTGTCCTTGCATTATTCCTGAGGGGCACGGGATGTATATGTAATGTTACTGCATCTGGTTGTGTGTATGGTGTTGGGGGTGGGGGTGTTGCAAGGTGCATGTGTGTGTGTCACTCTCTTTTTCCTCTCCCCCCCTGTGTGCTAGGCGGCAGTGCTTACTGTTGTCGTCTTCGCCGGTGTTGCTGCTCATAATGCAGGAAAAGATAGACGAGCATCAGAAAAATGTGCAACTCGGGCTCTATGGCGTTGTGGTTGTTCCCTTAGTCTCCAGAGGTGAGCCCGTTGACTTCTGTGCTCTGTTTCCACCGTGCTTTTAATATCGATGGTACTGCTCCAGAAAAGGTGGCGGATAGGCCTGTCATAATCCAGTGCGCAGTACATTGTCTTCCCCCTGGCTGTTGGCAGTTACCGCCATGGTGCTTTTTGATACTGCCATGGCGGAGTGTTAAAGTGTCTATCTGTCGGAGAGGTTTCCGCAGTGGTCATAATTTTTTTTTTTTTTTACCGCCAGCCTGTTGGCGGTATTTCTGCCACTTTATCACCGACCGCCAGGCTTGTAATGAGGGCCTAAATGATTTAGGGGGTCATTATGACTCCGGATGGTCAGTGGTAATGTGGCGGTAGTACCGCCAAAAGGCTGGCGGTACATATCGCCACATAATGACTTTGGAGGGTTGGCTGAAGCCAACCCGCCAATGTACCACTCCAACCGCCATGGTTGTAGCAGCCACCAGGCTGGAGATAAGAATCGTTATTGTACCACCTACGAATGGTAATGCTATGAAAACTATGGTGGTCGGTCCTATCAGTGACAGGGAATTCCTTCCATGTCACTGATAGGAGGCCCCCTCCCTCCAACAACTCCCCAGATGCCCCCAACCACCTCCATCCATGCTCCCCCCTTCCAATTCCCCTACCCTACACACACACACGCAACACGCATACACACACCCACTCACACAGGAATACACGCATTCATACATGCATCCATTCATTCATGCACACATCCGCACTACATTCACCCTGACACGCAGACACGCATTCACATATACATACTTACATGCATTCTCACACATGCATACACGCACGCAAACAACACTACTCATTCTCATTCACGCACACACTTACACACTCATGCACACCACCCCCACACACACACACACACACACACACACACAAAACACCTCCCTACCCCCTTCCCCTGTCAGAAACCCGACTTACCTGAACCTAGGGGGTCTTCCAGTAGGGGATGGGATGGGGCGCTGCTATCGCCAGCAGCGCCCTCCAGCAGAACACCGCCAGGCTATATTATTTCTCATAATACGGCTGGCGGTGGTCTACTTGCGTGGCGCTGCTGGTGGTAGTAGCCACCATCCGCCAGCATGACCACAGCCGGATTTCCATCCTTCTTGTGGCGGAAATCTGGCTGGCTCATATTATGGCAGACGGATGTTAGCTACGCCGGCGGTCTTTTGGCGGCCATTGTCGTAGCGGTAGGTTGTTTTTACCGCCAATGACATAATGAGGGCCTTACTCTTTTGCTATTTATTTGATTTCTGTGATGCCTACAAACTTTAAATAAACCTTCATGGTTTTTCATGATAATATTTGCCAGTCTTTATTGTAAGCCTACTGTGCTTTACATTAACTCTGAAATGTTTTTGATATTTCTTTTGCATGTTGACCCAGTCTAGTTGTGGATCAACATTCTTCAGGAATTTACAGTGCTTCTGGTTCACCAGAAGCACATTAGAATGAAGACTGGGGAGGAACCTCTACATCAGTTTTCTGGTAGCAGAGGATGCTTATATCTGGATTTGGAATAACCGTTATGGTTCAGCAAATTACATCCTGAAACTGAATTGTCCCTGATTCCATCTACACTCATGAGTTTCAATGATGGTGAGTGGTTTAATGGCAGGAAAAGTAAATATGAGTAGGGTGTTGCGGTAGATGCACTATTGAAATCATTGTATTTCACTTTTGAGCAGTGTACTGTGGGATTTGTATTTTAAGTGTGACGTCAATGGAAAAGGCGTGCAGGTTGTCAGCCATTTGGCTATGAATCTTTGATTTGCGTGATAGTAGGGATATTGTGATTTTGATGCATCTTTCTTATTTTTGAATTACAGTGTCCTAGTCATGTTTGAGGGGGCTATGTGTGTGAAGTGAACATTTTAGATAGTCATTCATGCTTTTTGAAAGTCCTTATTATGATTAGGGAGTTAATTGCCTGAAATTGAGAATCTGATGTTTTTTGCCTTATTTTCAAGTTGCGCTTATGTGTTGCCCAAGATCTATTCAGGAGGGCGTTGCATCAATTATGAAATTTTGAGTGCTTGGCCATGATGTTTTGGCTGCATTTATTTGTATTTATGTGATAAATGTTAAGGTTCATTTATCAAATTTCGTACACAATCCAAGGTCTGCTAAATATACTTAAGGTATAATCCATGCATGATCGAATTGTGGATGTGTATTAATTCAGATTGATAATTGTTTATTCTGTGGTACATAGAAGTAAACATGCTGATCAAAAGTAGGTTACCACTGGTGGAGAATCGGCTTTTTCCTGTTCATGCAACTTCTCTAGAAGAGATTGATTCATATTCTTTTCTGTATTTTAGGTGAAGCAAATTAGGATTGTTGTGGGATGAGACACAGGGATGATTTGTGAATGGTTAACCTTTGAACTGGGTGCAATGCATGTGGTTGAACATGGCGTTTGTGTGCTTTGGCATTGTAGATGCATCAATATGTGTCACTCTAGATTGGCTAGTTAATGTTGAGTGCCGCTGGTGTGTTTTTGCAGTTGATATTAGATGGTGTGGAAGAGTGACAATTTGGTAGGAAAATGTGAGCTTTGTTCAGTAAATCTCCTTGTCCTAGTTGTAAAGGAGAGACAATACCACCCAAATGCACTTCTGCTATGACATGACACTATATAAGGGGTTCCAAATGGTATTATGGATTGAAGAATGGAATAAGATCACCTCTCATGACAAGAAAGTGCAATTTCCCCTGAGTGGTACCTTTAGAGTAAAAAAGCTTAAGCACTTGAGACGTGTGATGTATGATATGAAATCCCAACTTAGAGCTGCTGAGGTTGAAGCATTGAATGCTTGGGAGCATGCTGCCCATGAAAAAGAGTGCACATGAATAAAGACTCAGATTAGCCACACTGTTAGTTATTGGATGGGTGTGAAATGGAACTTGAGATAGCAAGCATGGCATGAGGGAATGATTGATGAGGTAAGTGTCTGCTCTGGATTCATGAGGAAGAATAAGAGGGAGAGGACAGACAAGAAGTAGTCAGACTAAAGAGCAGCAAAGGGAAAGTTACACAGGGTCAGGTGATGATAAAAAAAAAAGAGTTCTTAGATGATTTATTGAATTTAAGACCATCTCCATATCAGGTTGTGCCTCTCCTTTGGGGGTCAACCCTACAGGAGTTGGGGGCTAGTGGATTAGAAACCAAGCGTATTCAGTGTCCTAGGTGCATCTCAAAGGGAAATCTTTACTGGTTCAACTGTCACACCTAGTTACCACCATTGCAGATATAGAATTGCAGTCCCTCAACAAGGGACCAGCACCCAAGGAAATTGGTATGCTGAATTTAAAGATAGAATTTGAACAGATTTTGAAGAGTACAATCAATCCGGAGAGATTGAAAACCTACAACAACGCTGAGTTGAGATACAAGGAAGCTGCAAGATAGGTCTACAAGGAAGCTGCTGGACAGGGCTACGAGGTGCATAAGAAATTAAAGGAGTTGGCAGGGGAGCATAAGATTAATAAAAATGAGTGGAAAATTTCAGAATGGTCATGAACAATGAGGAGACAAAAGAAATGAAAATACCAAGTCTGATGGTGCACATTAGAGTATTAAAGAAAAACACAGAGAGAAATAAAGAAGTTAAAGGACAATGGTCAGAGGCAGAAGAGGTGAGGATGAAAAAGAAAAAGGTAGTGGGTGAATCTAAAGGAGGTGTGAATCTCAGTGTGTATAAGGAAGGAATTACTGGTAATTTCCCCCTGAAAGAAATGCATAGATGAGCATATGTGCATGTTCCTTGGAGGTGATCTGATCCTCTTTCATATTTAATAATTTCCTCATGCTGAGGGAGAGGCAGGAAAGTGGTACGAAGAGGTGGAGAGGATTGTAACTGTATCAAAGGTACTTTGGAAGATTTGAATACGTTATTTGGGTTGTCTTTCTTGGAGATATGAGGATCGAGTGCAAGAGAGTTGGGAATTTACCCACACAGGCACCTACTAGAACAGTCCAAAATGGGCTCTCTCCCAGAGTTATAGCCAAATATAGAGAAGTGATTCACCACCTGAAACTGGAGGAGCACCAGAAAGATGTGAATTAGTCCAAAATTATGAGAAAAACCTAGGAGCCCAAGGAATCAGTACATGCTTTTTGTGAGAGGCTAATGCAGGTTTGCAGACAGAAAAGTGGAATAGAAGATCCAGCCAATGAAAGCTTTAATGGTTTAATTTCAGGCTTCTTGCTTAGGTTGCACCCAGAGCTTTTTTCAAAGATACAGAGGAATGTGATGTGTTGGCAGACAATGTTGGTAATTGAGATCCTGAAGATTTAATAAAACAGCAGTGATACTCCAGAGGCCAAGCGGAGAAAGATTAAGGAGAGGTACATGGTGGCACAGACAGACAAAGTTGGCACAGAGAAGTGAGCAGCAGAGTTCAAAGTTTTTGTTACTAATATGTACATGAGCATGCAAGCTTTTGGTGTTCAAGGTGGTGCTCAGTACGCTTCCAATGAGAATATTGTTCCTCAACAAGGCAGCGGGTGTATTGATAACTCAAATTTAAATGTGATGCTTTAACTCCCTGAAAAGAGCAAGCATGCTATACCTGTAGCAAGATTGAGCATTGGAAGTGAGAGTGTAAACTTTAACCTAACAGATTAACTTTCAGAGCATGAACGTGATATCTCAGAGTGGGGCAATGGAGACAGTAGCCGCAGCTCAACTGACCTCAGTGCAGAACATGCAAAATCAGAGACCAAATTATACAACATTGACAAAGCCTCAATGGTGCAAAAGGGTGTGCAAAATAAAAGATTTAATTTTCAGAAGATTACAAGATTTCAATAAAACCCTTTGACAGCTTTACACTGTTTTTTTACAGCTACTGAGCATCTCTTTAGAACTAACCCTAATAACTCACAACAACAGTGCCTGAGGGTGGAGGAGGATTGAATGCTTGGTTTACTCCTAAAGGTAGACCAGAGTGGCCCATATGAGGAAGGTGAGATGAATGACCCCCCCCCCCAATATTTTTTTGCACCGATGCCGGGGCTACCCGCTCTGCTGTTTATCTGATTCAGGATCCTAATCTACCCCTCTTGAGAAAAGTAATCTGAGTTTAGATATCTCCAAACAACAGAATACAAATCAAGTTTCAGCAAATGTCCCAGTAATGATTGACACACTTTTGAAGATACTCATAAGTTCATAACATGTGGCAAAACTCCTGTTCATTTCCTGGGAAGGTACCTTTTGTGTCAAATGAATTGCACCATTTTCCGTACATCAGATGGGGTAGCAATTTGGACCCATGACCCAGACCCTGACTTTAAAATAAAATCAAAGAGTCAGAAGTCTGCTTGTTCTGCATTGTGCCAAAGGAGGACTTGCCTCCTGATTCAAAATACACAGTAAGAGAGGAATTTTGGTATTCTATGGGCAAAGATGTTGGAATGATAAAAGGAGTAGAACCTATGGAAATAAAGATGAAAGCAGATACAGCCTATGAACATCCCAGTATAATTATGCTTCAGAGGTAGTTGGAGGAATTAATAATGGAGCAGATGATAGACTACAGCATTTTAAAAGAAGTACTGGGCAGTAAACTCACCCATCTTGGGTCTTCAAAATGCAAATAGAAAATTGCGAATAGTGCAGGACCTGTTAAAGTTTCATCAAACTGTAATCCCACCTTGTCCAAAAGTAGTACCAAATCCTACCTTAATCCTTTTGTCAGATTATATTGGTTATGGAATGGTTCACAGTCAATGACTTTTGTACATGAAATATTCAGTTTCTATTTGCATTCAACTTTTAGAGTAAAGCCTTTGTTTGGTGTAGGGATCCACAAGGGTATACTAAGCTCCAATCAATATTTAATGAAATAGAGGAAATATCTGGAGACCTTACAGTAGCCCTCCTATTCAGTACTAGTCCAATACATCAAAAACATATTGATATCTCCAAGTAAACTACAGTACTGTCAGAAAGAGGTCATATACTTGGGACACCACCTTGAAAAAGGAGTGGGAAAGGTGTCCAAATAACATATCACTGCAAATCTAAGAATGAAACCACCTACAACACAAAGAGAAGTCATAATGTTCCTGGGAATGATTGGCTACTGTTGTAAGTGGATTCCAAACTTTCCCTATAGACAAAACCTTTACAGATGGTTACGCACAATAATGTGAGTGATCAGATGCCCTGGAATGATGAAAACATGAGTGCTTTCCTAGAGTTCAGAAACAATCTCTGTGGGGTGCCAGCCCTAGGATTTCCTGAGTATAAGACGGACTTGTACCTTTTTTGTCACAAAAGAAAAGTGTGCACATTTTCTGTGTGTCAGAGTCCCATGAAGAAGTGAAACAGCCAGCAACTTACTTTTCAGGATCTTGTGGGCATAGCACTCCTGTGTGTTTAAAGTCTGTTGCTGCTGTTCGTATTGGAATCCAGCAGATTGAAGGGATAGTAATAAATTATACTCTTATTGTGATAGCCCCTAACTCAGTTGAAAATGTGCTGACTCGTACACAAACGCAGTGTGTGACATACTGCAGGCTAACCCAGTATGGCTAGAAAATAATAACAGCTAAAAACATTACCATCCACTGATGCAAAAGTTTGAATCCTACAACACTTCTGCCAATTTCATATTGTTATAAATGGGGTCTTTGATTGGCAGTCAGGTTACCCCCTGTCCAAGCAAGGACCCTCACTCTAGTAAGGGTAAAGGAGAATCACTCACAGCTAACCTCCGCTCACCCCCTTGGTAGCTTGGTACGAGCAGGCTGTCTTAACTTCAGAGTGCTAGGTGTAAAGTATTGGTACTAACGCACAAAGTAACTTAATGAAAACACTACAAAATGACACAACATCGGTTTAGAAAAATAGAAAATATTTATCTAAACAAAACAAGAAAAATCCAACATACACAAGTCAAGTTATTAATTAAAAAGCAAAGAGAGTCCTAAATCATGTAAACAGGTAAAACACTGTTAGCGTTGAAAAGTACCTCAGTAGCATCAAAATAACACGCACGGGCGAGTGTGCGTCTGTAGGAAGGTAGCCTCTTTCCAGCCTTGTTACCCCCACTTTTGGCCTGTTTGTGAGTATATGTCAAGGTGTTTTTACTGTCTCACTGGGATCCTGCTAGCCAGGGCCCCAGTGCTCATAGTGGAAACCCTATGTTGTCAGTGTGTTTGATATGTGTCAATGGGATCCTGATAGCCAGGACCCCAGTGCTCATACGTTTGTGGCCTACTTGTGTTCCCTGTGTGGTGCCTAACTGTATCACTGAGGCTCTGCTAACCAGAAGCTCAGTGTTTATGCTCTCTCTGCTTTTAAAATTGTCACTGCAGGCTAGTGACTATTTTCTCCAATTCTTATTGACATACTGGAACACCCTTCTAATTCCCTAGTATATGGTACATAGATACCCGAGGTATTGGGATTCCAGGAGATCTCTATGGGCTGCAGCATTTCTTTTGCCACCCCTAGGGAGCTCAGACAATTCTTACACAGGACTGCCACTGCAGCCTGAGTGAAATAACGTCCACGTTATTTCACAGCCATTTTACACTGCACTTAAGTAACTTATAAGTCACCTATATGTCTAACCCTCACTTAGTGAAGGTTAGGTGCAAAGTTAATAAGTGTGAGGGCACACTGACACTAGCCAAGGTGACCCCACATTGTTCAGGGCAATTTCCCCGGACTTTGTGAGCGCGGAGACACCATTACACGCGTGAACTACATATAGGTCAATACCTATATGTATCTTCACAAAGGTAACTCCAAACATGGCCATGTAACATGTCTAAGATCATGGAATTGTCCCCCCAAGACGAATCTGGTAATGGGGTGCCAATCCCATGCATCCCCGGGGCTCCAGCATGGACTCCGGGTACTGCCAAACTAGCTCTCTGGGGTTTTCTCTGCAGCTACTGCTGCTGCCAACTCTCAGACAGGTTTCTGCCCTCCAGGGGTCTGGGCAGCCCAGTCCCAGGAAGGCAGAACAAAGGATTTCCTCTGAGAGAGGGTGTTACACCCTCTCCCTTTGGAAATAGGTGTTAAGGGCCTGAGAGGAGTAGCCTCCCCTGGCCTCTGGAAATGATTTGAAGGGCACAGATGGTGCCCTCCTTGCATAAACCAGTCTACACCGGTTCAGGGATCCCCCAGCCACTGCTCTGGTGCGAAACTGGACAAAGGAAAGGGGAGTGACCACCCCCCTGTCCGTCACCACCCCAGGGGTGGTGCCCAGAGCTCCTCCAGTGTGTCCCAGACCTCTGCCATCTTGAATGCAGAGGTGTTAGGGCACAATGGAGACCTCGAGTGGGCAGTGCTAGCAGGTGACATCAGAGACCCCTCCTGATAGGCTCTTACCTGGTTAGGTGGCCAATCCTCCTCTGAGGGCTATTTAGGGTCTCTCCTGTGGGTTTCTCTTCAGATAACAAATGCAAGAGCTCACCAGAGTTCCTCAGCACTTCTCTCTTCAACGTCTGCCAAGGATCGACCGCTGACTGCTGCAGGACGCCTGCAAAACCGCAACAAAGTAGCAAGAAGACTACCAGCAACATGGTAGCACCTAATCCTGCCGGCTTTCTCGACTGTTTCCTGGTGGTGCATGCTCTGAGGGCTGTCTGCCTTCACCCTGCACTGGAAGCCAAGAAGAAATCTCCCGTGGGTCGACTGAATCTTCCCCCTGCTAACGCAGGCACCAAAGTTCTGCATCACTGGTCCTCTGGATCCCCTCTCATCTTGACGAGCGTGGTCCCTGGAACACAGGAGCTGGATCCTAGTGACCGCGACAGTCCAGTGGTCCTTCTGTCTAGATTTGGTGGAGGTAAGTCTTTGCCTCTCCACGCCAGACAGTAATCCTGTGTACTGCGTGATCTGCAGCTGCTAGGGCTTCTGTGCACTTTTGCAAGACTTCCTTCATGCACAGCACAGCCCAGGTCCCCAGCACTCCATCCTGCATTTCCCAACTAGCTGAGTTGACCTCCGAATTCGTGGGACCCTCTTTTGTTGTGCTGAGATGACTGCCATGCTCAGATTTCCTGAATGCCTGTTCAGGTGCTTCTGTGGGTTCTGCCTGCTTCTGCATGGGCTCTCTGTATTGCTGAGCACCCCCTCTGTCTCCTCCTCCAAGGGGCGACCTCCTGGTCCTTCCTGGGCCCCTGCAGCACCCATAATCTTCAACTGCGAATCTTGCAGCTAACAAGGCTTGTTTGCAGTCTTTCTGCGTGGAAACAACTCTGCGTCCTCCAGCACACTGTGAAACATCTTCTGACCAAATGAGAAGTTCCTGGCACCTTCGGTTGTGGCAGAATCTTCAGCTTCTTCTGCCCAGAGGCAGCCCTTTTGCACCTTCATCCAGGGTTCAGTGGACTCCTGCCGCCCCCGGACGCTTGTGTGACTCTTGGACTTTGTCCCCTGTCCTTTGCAGGTCCTCAGGTCCAGGAGTCCATCTTCAGTGCTTTGCAGTCAGTTGTTGTCTTTGCAGAATCCCCTAACTCGACTTTACTGTCTTTCTGGGATAGTAGGGTAACTTTACTCCTACTTTTCAGGGTCTTGGGGTGGGGTATCCTGGACACCCTTAGTGTTTTCTTACACTCCCAGCGACCCTCTACACACTACACTAGGCCTGGGGTCCATTTGTGGTTTGCCTTCCACTTTTGGAGTTTATGGTTTGTGTTGCCCCTAGGCCTATTGTCTCCTATTGCATTCTATTGTGTTCTACAGTGTTTGCACTACTTTTCTAAGTATTTTACTTACCTGATTTTGGTTTATGTGTATATTTTGTGTATTTTACTTACCTCCTAAGGGAGTATATCCTCTGAGATACTTTTGGCATATTGTCACTAAAAGAAAGTACCTTTATTTTTAGTAACTCTGAGTATTGTTTGTTATGATATAGTGCTATATGATATAAGTGGTATAGTAGGAGCTTTGCATGTCTCCTAGTTCAGCCTAAGCTGCTCTGCTATAGCTACCTCTATCAGCCTAAGCTGCTAGAACACTACTAATCTAATATTAAGGGATAACTGGACCTTGCACAAGGTGTAAGTACCATCAGGTACCCACTATAAGCCAGACCAGCCTCCTACAGGGTCGAAAAAGGTAAGTGGTGCATTGATTTCTCACCCGCAAGCGAGATCGTGTGTCGTTTCTCCTTCCCCGGTCGGATCGGCATGTGTTGGTTTTCGTCTCCGCAGGTGAGCGATGCGTTGATCTGGGCAGCACTTGGGTCTGGGCAGGCGTTGCATTTTTTTTCCACGCCCAGCAAGGTTTGTGTCGAAAATCCTGCTGCACAGTGTTAGTAAAACCACGGTGTGTGGGTTGCGATGTTACCAGCCTCCGTCAGCGATGTGGTGCACTGTTTCTCCAGCCACAAGTGTCGATCTCCCAGCCGCGCTGAAAGCGCTGCATCGATTTCAGCCACCGAGACAGTGGTGTGTCACTTCTTCAACCGCGTCTCAGAGCTTGCGTTGGAAATTTCCCTGCACAGTGGTCTGTGCGTGGATTTTCAGTCTTGGTCTGCCAGCATCACCTGTCAAGACTCCAGGAACTGGAAAGGGCACCACTTGGCAGGGCAGGAGTCTCAGCAGAGAGTCCAGGTGCTGGCAGGGGACGTCTTTGATGGCCCTGAGACTTCAACAACAGGAGGCAAGCTCAGGACAAGCCCTTGAAGATTTCTTCACAAGCAGGAATGCACAACAAAGTCCAGTCTTTGTCCCCTTTCACCAGATAGAACCAGCAACTGCAGGATAGCTCCACAAAGCACAGTCACAGACAGGGCAGCACTTCTCAGCTCTTCAGCTCTTCTCCAGGCAGAGGTTCCTTTTGATGTCCAGAAATGATCTAAAGTCTGTGGTTTTGTGTCTCCTTCGTATGCCCATTTAGCCCTTTGGAGTAGGCTTACTTCAAAGGAAAGTATCTCTTGTTTGTGAATTCGTGCCTTGCCCAGGCCAGGCCCCAGACACACACCAGGGGGTTGGAGACTGCATTGTGTGAGGGGAGTCACACCCCTTTCAGGTGTTAGTGACCACTCCTCCGCTCCCTCCTAGCACAGATGGCTCATCAGGATATACAGGCTACACTCCTGCTCCATTTGTGTCACTGTGTAGAAAGAGGTGCAAACAGCACAGCTGTCAAACTGACCCAGACAGGGAATCCACAAACAGGCAGAGTCACAGAATGGCTTAAGCAAGAAAATGTCCACTTTCTACAAGTGGCATTTTCAAACACACAATCTCAAAACCAACTTTACTAAAAGATGTATTTTAAACTTGTGAGTTCAGAGATCCCAAACTCCACATTTCTATCAACTCCCAAAGGGAATCTACTCTTTAATCATATTTAAAGGCAGCCCCCATGTTAACTTATGAGAGAGATAGGACTTGCAGCAGTGAAAACCAAATGTGGCAGTATTTCACTGTTAGGACATGTAAAACACATTAGTATATGTCCTACCTTAAACATACACAGCTCCCTGCCCATGGAGCTACATTGGGCCTACCTAAAGGGTGTCCTACATGTAAGAAAATGGATGGAAATGGGTACACTTGCCAAGTCAAATTGGCAGTTTGAAACTGCATACACAGACACTGCAGTGGCAGGTCTGAGGCATGATTACAGGGCTACTAATGTGGTTGACACAACCAGTGCTGCAGGCCCACTAGTAGCATTTGATTTACAGGCTCTGGCCACCTCTAGTGCACTATACTAGGGACTTACCAATAAATTAAATAAGCCAATCATGGATAAACCAAACAACAGTACAATTTACACAGAGAGCATATGCACTTTAGCACTGGTTAGTAATGGTAACGTTCTCAGACTTCAAAAGCCAACAACAACAGGTCAGAACAAATAGGAGGCAAAAAGATTGGGGATGACCCTGCCTAAGGGACAAACTCCATCACATATTCAAATGATGAGGGTGAATGTTTTGATCACCACTGCTTGGATGTCACAGATTTGTATACTAAGCCAAGACCCCACATACTGGCTATACCACTTGAATCAGCTGAAATACTTTGTTGATGCATCTAGTTTGAGAGACCCTGATGGAAGTTTGAGAGCCACATATACAGTCTGCACCACATTTGGTATTCAGTATTGTGGAAGCATCCTACTTAATCAATGTATCCTCAGCACAAGTATCTGAATCAATAGCACAAACAAAACCATGCTCTGTGGCCAATACATTGAGAGTTACCATTCACACTAACAGCAGGTATGATTTTGGAATGGTCCATGTTTTTTAATAGTTGTGGTCCCAAAGCTTTTTTATGACATCTTCTGGTTTCCTACTCAAATCAGGATTTACTTTTTCAATCTCCTCGAAGCACTGCGGCTACCTAAAGAAGTTGCCATTGTGAAATGCACTGAGCACAGGAGTCGTGATGACATAGTCACATCCAAAAATCATTATGAGGACCAGGTTAACAAATACTGTGCTCTTGAGTCCAATTCATTCATTGTAGATAAACCATGTAAAACTGACAGTGACAATGTGACAAATATGTTGTTCACCACTGAGCACACCTTGAATTAACTCAGAGACATTCAAAGTGGGGCACTTGACAGTGAGAAGGAAAGGTGGGTCAGAGTAAGATGCAGCATGGATGAGAGCGATACATGGGTTGCAAGTGATAGGACACAAGTGTTGCTGGATTATCTTTCGGCCACCATGGTGTGAAACTTCCATGGCCCTACTAACGTGGGAAGTGATGGTATGGCACATACCTTCCAGAGGTACTGGTTCAACACCTGTTTCAGGTCATCAGCTGAAAGCTTCTATCAGGGAAGCCTGCCAAACGTTAAATGCCATCAAGAAGACAGTCTTGCCCATGAGTCATATAGGGAAGTCAGACAGCCCACTTACTCACATTCAGGCTGATTTTGTTGAAATGCTTGTATGCAAGGGCCTGAAATACATACTGCTTGCAGTCTGCCTTTTACATGCTGGATTGAGGCATACCCAACTAGAAGGAATGACAGTATCTCTGTAGCCAAATTACTGTTGAGAGAGTTAATATCTTGGTTTGGTATGTCTGTTCTTTTCAATCAGATCACAGTACAATTGATGCTGACTGTATGACAGCCCATTATTAGGTGATATATTATGAGTGTGGGAAAATACCTATTTTAAACTCCCCAATAATTGGATGGGTAGCTGCTAACTAGGCTTAATGGTTCCTTGTGTCTATCATGTGGATATTACGAATTAAAGGAATAGGAAAATTGTGAGGAGAGAAGGACATAGTGCTGGCCGAGTGATATGGGATATATTTGGTGCAGTGATTCCTATTGTTGGTATTTATTTTAAAGACGTGAAGATTAGAACTTTATCTACACTAGTGGACAGGTTGGCTACTAATAATCAGGCACTTTAATAAGCATTAATAAAAAAATAATGGCTGTGCAAACTATGGTCATGCAAACTTCTCTAACTTTAGATACATTGTTAGCAGAAGAGGACAGAGTCTGTCTGACATTAAAAGTTTGGTAATGCTGTATGTATGTGCCTGATAACAGTAACTAAATTAACAGGCAATTTATTCATATTACTAGTATCACATATGAGATAAAGGTTCTTGAAGAAACAGGTGACAGAGTTTTTTCATGGGTTGAAAAGACTGGAAAATGATTTTCAAGGATTTTTGAATGGTTTGATAACCTAGGTCAGGACATACTAAGCTGGATACTAGTCCCTATAATAGTCATTCTAATTTGATCATTAGGTGTCACATGTCTTACGATGAAGGAAGAACTGATCTGCAAGAGTACTGGGACACTGTCAGCAATGGGCAGAAGAAGAAGATAGTGGTACGATCTTGAAATGGACGCGATCCAAACTAAATTATTTGACAAGTAAAGGAGCTTGAAGAAGCCAGATATAAGAGGATGAAGTCAGAAAAAGCTGTGATCAAAAATAATGTAAATGATTAAATTATGTTGTGATGATTTAAACAAATCATCAGAGGGAAGGTTTGTGAAGTTATTTTAGGGAAAACGCATACTTCTATTAACAAGCTGTGATTAATCTCATGAATTGGATATATTTTACTGAGAAACTGTATGTTAATATTGGATAACGAAGTCCTCCGTTTCAAAATGGTTGTTCCTGCCTTCTACTATCTTCTTTTTCACATAGTCAACCCTGATCCTTAATCGTACTGTATCATAACCTTCATGTTATTGTGCCTCGTGGTGTTAATGGCATCCATTCTATCACGGCCTCCTTGTGAGCACTTAACTGTGGTTCACAGCAGTCTAGGCTTCTGTTCTGCCCACTGGTGCCCATCAGCTCACTACAAGATCAAGTCATTTATTTCCAATGGTGAGAGCCCAGTATCTCTCTGATGCACTTGCAGTTCATTTGATATGTAGTCTGCTCAGCAGCCACAGCGCATGGTAACATTTCTCAAAAGGTTATATAGTGCCAAGGCATATCTATTTGAGAGCATGACGTTGTAAGTGCATCACTACCACTACCATCATTACCATAACCATTGCTACCACCATCATTTTCACCATTACCATCAGTACGGTTACCATTACCACCACCACCATTACATTGTTAACATTGCATTTACCACTTTTACCACTACTATTGCCACCAACATAATTATCATGGCCATTGCTACATTGCCACCACCATTACTGTTATCACCAACATGACCATCAGCACCACCACAATTACTGTTTCCACCTTCAAATGTGTCACATTTACAATTACCACATTTTCCATTATGTTGGACCGGACCCTTTCTGCAGGCTCATTGCCTAACTTTTTGCCTTTTACCCTATACTTTTTGCTGAGTTCGTTTTTGCTGGCCTTAGGGCTCTGTGCAATTTACCACTGCTAAAACACTTGTGCTCTTGCCCTAATTTACATATAAGTCCCTAGTAAAGCGCACTACATGTGCCCAGGGCTTGTGCATTAAATGGTTCTAGTGGGCCTGTAGCACTGATTGTGCTACCCACTTAAGTAGCCCTTTAAACATGTATCAGGGCTGCCATTGCACAGCCTGTATGTGTGGTTTAAACTACCATATTAATATGAAAAATTATCTCCTTTTTCACACACGTAAGTCACCCCTAAGGAAGGGCCTGGACAGCCTAGAGGGCAGGATGCATTATATGTAAAAGGTAGGACATGTACTGGTAGTGAAAAAACTCCCAAAGTTGTTTTTCACTAATGCAAGGCCTATTGCTCCCATAGGATAACATCGGGATTACCTTATTACACCTTAGAAGTGTATCTCACAATCTGGAAGAGATATGTTTTTCAAGTTTAGGGTTTCTGGAATGGAAATTTAAAATCACAACTTATGATGAAGTCAGATTTTAAATAATAATTGTTTTAGAAAATTTGATTTTTTTTTACTTTGGTTATTTGGTGCCTGCCTCTAATTACTTGTCTTGGATGGGTGACAGCTGGGTTTTGTGTCTATTCCTCCTAGACAGACATATACAATGGGAGCTTAGATGTGACTTGATAGGCCTCGATAGGCCACCCTGGCTGGATGGGAGAGAAGAGCTGTCCACTGCCTCACACTTACACCTGGATAGGCTGTATCCTGTCTCCACACAAAGGGCTGCCATTGGAAATGAGAATGGACCCCATCCCCTACCACTTCAGTACACCTCTGGACATGTGAATACCCTCCCATGGAAAAGGACTGCTGTGCTGCTACAAAGACTGCCACCTTGCTGACTGCTGCTCTGGAACAACTGATGCCTAGCAGTGGTGCCCTGCTGCCCTTACCTGGGTGAGAAGGACTGGACCTGCATCTCTCCAACCCAGAACCCAGAGTGACTCCAAGGACCAGCCAACTAGTCTCCTGATCTGACCTTTAGGGAAATAAGAGACTTCAACCAAACCATCACTGCAACTGGACTCTGCCAGCTGTGGCCTGACCTGCCAAATCGTGCCACCACAGTCCTGGGCCCCTGGAAGTAGGTCTGCAGGTGTTGCTTCGTAAGAGTCTCAGCATCAACACTGCTTCACGGATGGAACCAGCACATCTCTCTTGTTGCGTCAATAAAACCCGCTCATCACTTTCAGAACCAGCACTGCAGCACTTTCTTTGGCGCAAAGTCTCTGCATCCCTGTTGACAGCACCGAACTCCGCATCACAGACAATGCTCTTATCAGTATCAGTGCATCTCCCCAGATGTGGCCTTAGACAAGTGCGCTCCCCTGGGGGGAACATTTTATTTAGGTCATTTATGCCCCCTTTGGGGGCAGATCGGCCTATTTTTGTTAGGCCAATCTGCCCCCAGGGGGGCAGAAACCTCTAGACACCGTGGATTGGTGTGTGTGTATGTGTGTGTTTTATTTGGGGGGACAGCCCCTTGGGCAAGGGTCGCTCCCCATGGGGGCACAGTACTGTTGGCCATAACTGCCCCACTTGGGGCAGATTGGCCTATGTTTGGAAGGCCAATCTGCCCCCCAGGGGGGCAGAAACCTCTAGACACCGTGGATTGGTGTGTGTGTATGTGTGTGTTTTGTTTGGGGGGACAGCCCCTTGGGCAAGGGTCGCTCCCCATGGAGGCACAGTGCTGTTGGCCATAACTGCCCCACTTGGGGAAGATTGGCCTATGTTTGGAAGGCCCATCTGCCCCCAAGGGGGGCAGAAAGCCCACCAGGGAAGATTTTGTTTTTCAAAATAAGAGGTTGGGGGTATGGCCATACTCCCACCCCAAATAAATGGAGCCAAAGTTGTTCTGCCCACCAGTGGGCAGATTGGGCAATTACCCCCGATCCACACCCCAGGGGACAGAAAGTCTACTAGATGCCAGGGAATAAAAAGAATAAAAGTAAATATTGGGGTGGTGGCTACTAACTAGTATGGGCCTGGTTATGCCCCTACCCGAACTGAAGGGGCCAACAGTCTTTCAGCTCTCCTCAACACACTAAAACATCTTATCCCATGGCAAGCTAGAGGATTTGATTATTTTTGTTTTTTGTTTTACATTTGGGTCATGAGAGCTTGGTAACTCTCAAAATCGTCCCACTTGGAATGGTGAGGGCTGCACTTTTTTTTTACTTTGGGACGCTGCCATGTAGAAAAATCCACAAGACCTAGACACAACTGAAAAATAAACATTTAGTTGATTCCATGGTGGTGTGCTTCACATGCACACCGCACAATTTCCTTACCTACAATGCCGTGCAAACCGGCAACTTTGCTGGAAAGCACACATTTTTCCCACATTTTTGTGATGGAACCTTCCGGAATCAGCAGGAATCCACAAAATTCCTACCACCCAGCATTGTCTCATCTATACCAATAAAAATTCTGCTGCACTTGTCAGCCTAAAAATGTTTTTTTGGTTCCCCCTTAATTTCGACACGTTTTTGGCTTTTCCCTGTCACAAGCACTTGGACCACCTACACAAGTGAGGTATCATTATTACCGGGAGACTGAGGGGAACGTTGGGTGGTAGGAAATTTGTCCCGGTGCGGTGATCCCACACAGAAATGTGGGAAAAATTGGATTTTTTAGCTAAATTTGAGGTTTGCTGAGGATTCGGGGTAAGAAAACATTGGGGGATCCACGCAAGTCACACCTCCCTGGACTTCCTCGGGTGTCTAGTTTTCAGAAATGTCTGGGTTTGGTTGGTTTCCTTAGATGGTTGCTGAGCCCAGGACCAAAAACGCAGATGCCCCCCGCCAAAACAGGTAGTTTTGTATTTGATAATTTTGATATGTCCAGATAGTGTTTTGGGGCATTTCCTGTTGCGAGCGCAAGGCCTACCCACACAAGTGAGGTACCATTTTTTTCTATCGGGAGACTTGGGAGGATTCTGGATGGAAGGAAATTTGTGGCTCCTCTCAGATTCCAGAACTTTCTGTCACCGAAATGTGAGGAAAAAGTGTTTTTTTGCCAAATTTTGAGGTTTGCAAAGGATTCTGGGTAACAGAACCTGGTGAGAGCCCCACAAGTCACCCCATCTTGGATTCCCCTATGTCTCTAGTTTTCAAAAATGAACAGGTTTGGTAGGTTTCCCTAGGTGCCGGCTGAGCTAGAGGCCAAAATCCACAGGAAAGCACTTTGCAAAAAACACCTCTGTATTTCTGTGGAAAAATGTGCTGTGTCCACGTTGTGTTTTGGGGCATTTCCTGTCGTGGGCACTAGGCCTACCCACACAAGTGAGGTATCATTTTTATTGGGAGACTTGGGGGAACGCTGAGTGGAAGGAAATTTGTGGCTTCTCTCAGAACTTTCTGTCACCGAAATGTGAGGAAAAAGTGTTTTGTTTGCCAAATTCTGAGGTTTGCAAAGGATTCTGGGGAACAGAACCTGGTGAGAGCCCCACAAGTCACCCCATCTTGGATTCCCCTAGGTCTCTGGTTTTAAAAAATTCACAGGTTTGGTAGGTTTCCCTACGTGCCAGCTGAGCTAGAGGCCAAAATCCACAGGTAGGCACTTTGCAAAAAACACTTCGGCTTTCTTTGGGAAAATGTGATGTGTCCATGTTGTGTTTTGGGGCATTTGCTGTTGCGTGCACTAGGCCTACCCACACAAGTGCGGTATCATTTTTATCGGGAGACTTGGCGGAACACTGGGTGGAAGGAAGTTTGTGGCTCCTCTCAGATTCTAGAACTTTCTGTCACCGAAATGTGAGGAAAAAGTGTTTGTTTTGCCAAATTTTGAGGTTTACAAAGGATTCTGGGTAACAGAACCTGGTGACAGCCCCACAAGTCACCCCATCTTAGATTCCCCTAGGTCTCTAGTTTTATAAAATGCACAGGTTTGGTAGGTTTCCCTAGGTGCCAGCTGAGCTAGATGCCAAAATCCACAGGTAGGCACTTTCCAAAAAACACCTCGGCTTTCTTTGGGAAAATGTGATGTGTCCATGTTGTGTTTTGGGGCATTTCCTGTCACGGCTGATAGGCCTACCCACACAAGTGAGGTACCATTTTTATCGGGAGACTTGTGGGAACATAGAATAGCAAAACAAATGTTATTGCCCCTCGTCTTTTTCTACATTCTTTCCTTCCAAATATAAGACAGTGTGTAAAAAAGACATCTATTTGAGAAATGCCCTGTAATTCACATGTTAGTATGGGCACCCCAGAATTCAGAGATGTGGAAATAACCACTGCTCCTCAACACCTTATCTTGTGCTTATTTTGGAAATACAAAGGTTTTCTTGATACCTATTTTTCACTCTTTATATTTCAGCAAATGGATTGCTGTATACCTGGTATAGAATGAAAACCTACTGCAAGGTGCAGCTCATTTAATGGCTCTGGGTACCTAGGGTTCTCGATGAACCTACAAGCCCTATATATCCCCGCAACCAGAGGGTCCAGCATACATAACGGTATATTGCTTGAAAAAATCTGACATGGCAGGAAAAAGTTACAGAGTGAAACGTAGAGAAAAATTGCTGTTCTTTTCACCTCAATTTTTTTAATTTTTTTATTTCAGTTGTTATTTTCTGTAGGAAACCTTTGTAGGATCTACACAAATTACCCATTGCTGAATTCAGAATGTTGTCTACTTTTGAGAAATGTTTAGGTGTCTGGTATCCAGCATTGGTTTCACACCCATTTCTTTCACTAACTGGAAAGGAGGTTATAAGCACAAAAAATCATAAAAATGGGGTATGTCCCAGTAAAATGCCAAAATTGTGTTGAAAAAGTGGGTTTTCTGATTCAAGTCTGCCTGTTCCTGAAAGCTAGGAAGCTGGTGATTTTAGCACTGTAAACCCTTTGTTGATGCCATTTTCAGGGGGGGGGGAAAACACAAGTCTCCCTCTGCAGCTCTTTTTCCCATTTAAAAAAATAAATAAAATTGTCACTGTATTTTGGCTAATTTCTTGGTCTCCTTAAGGGGACCTGTAGAATCCCTAGGATGTTGGAAAAAAAGGACGCAAATTTGGCGTGGATAGCTTATGTGGACAAAAAGTTATGAGGGCCTAAGCATGCCCTGCCCCAAATAGCCAAAAAAAGGCCTGGCACCTGAGGGGGAAAAGGCCTGGCAGCGAAGGGGTTAAGGCCCTCCTCCTCCCATGCTTGATTTTTGCACAGGAGGATAAATAAGGCGCAAAGGCCTTAGAGTCATTTTTGCCCGGGAATGCCTACCTTGCATCTCATTGATGCAAATTAGTTTTCTGCAGGCAAAAAATTACGTTAACTCCAATATTTTGATGCTAGACGGGTCTAACGTCAAAATATAAATATAGAGTTAAGTTTGCACCGGATTTGCATAAACAAATTATGCAAATCTGTCGCAAACAAAATATAAATATGCCCCTTCATTTGTTTAAAAAAAAAAAAAAAAAAAAAATTCTGTGCTCCTGACATGCTAAGAACTTTCTTTGTGTGTGCAGGCCAACGAATGATTTTCCTGTACATAATTGCCATTCCTCTCATAGAGGCTTGAAAATGTAATGATGATTATTCTATACTAAATAGAGTGCTGTGGCCATCACCTAAAAGGTTCTGGCGGCCCAGTGGCGGATGAGCACTCAGATCAATAGTTTCATATGTCATGTTCAGTAAAACCACTGACACTGGAAACAGTGCAGTCTAAAACATCTAAAAGTGATGGTCAAACAGCGGCATTGGCAGGCATGGTTGCTCCCTGTTTGGGTAGATTCCCCGCATATGTCAAAATCTAATTAAGGATCATAGGGGCAGATGTACAATAGTTTTGTGACTTGGGAATCAGTCACAAACTGATTACCAGTCACAAAATCATGAAATCGGTATGTAAGGAAGGCATTTGCAGCCTTAAATTTAGTGTTGCTTATGATTAATGATTCATTATTTTACCAATTTAAAATATTGAATTGCAAATTGGAAACCATTATTTGCGAATCACTATTGTTATGGTCATTCCATTCACAAATAGTGAATAGTTTCTGTTAGACCTAGCATCCTTAGGCTGATCTTACCCCATAATGTTTGCCTTTCACTTCCTGTATCTTTCTGTTGGCCTTAGGACTCTTATTAGTTTACCACTGCTAACCAGCGCTAAAGTGCATGTGCTTTTCCCCTAAACGTTGTAACACTGATTTATTCACAATTGCTAATTTTTATTTACCTGTAAGTCCCTTGTAGTGTGGTATACTATAGACCCAGGGCCTGTAAGTTAAATGCTACTAGTGGCCCTGCAGCCACCCACTTAAGGAGCCCTGTAACTATGTCTGAGGCCTGCCACTGCAGAGCCTGTGTGTGCAGTTTCATTGCCACTTTGACTTGGCATTTAAAATGTCTTGCCAAGCCCTGACCTCCCCTTTTCTTACATATGTCACCCCTAAGGCAGGCCTTAAGTAGCCCATAGGGCAGGGTGCCATGTAAGCAAATGGCAGGACATGTATGGTGATGAAAAAGTAGTTTTTCATTACTGTGAGGCCCGCTCCTCTCCTAGGTCAGCATTGGTAATTCTTTAATAAATGCTTAAGCTGTAATTAATGTCTGATCCGAAAGGATTAGTTGCACCATGTTTCATATAATTTAAATGGTAATGATGTATCCTCTTTACTAGTAAAGTTGGATTTATTATTACTATTCTAGAAATGCCACTTTTAGAAAGTGGGCATTTCTCTGCTCTCACTGCTCTGTGTGACTGACAGCCTGTCTCCAATACACATCCGGTTTGGGCTAGGTCACTGCTACAGTTGTGCATCCTCTCCAGACACTACAACACAGGACACTCAACTGCATCTTCATTCACCTGTGTAGTGATGAGTCTTCCTGGGCTGGAAGGCTGGAGGGGAGCTCACATTTACACTTCAAAAGGGAAGTGCTGGTTCCCACACAAACTGTTTATCACCCCTACTGACAGTGTAGAGCCAGGGCTGGATTGAAAGGGGGGAGGTCTGTGCACTGCAGAGAGATCCTGCAAGCCACATCAAAGACACTTTTTTGTTTAAGTACTGGGGCTCCGACCTCCTGAAAACAATACAGTTCTGGACCCAAAGGAAACCCTGCTGGAGTAAAGGTTGTGGTCCCAAAAGAATTGTCCCCTTGCTGTGCCTGACTTTTTCCAGGAACTTGTGCCCTGCTTTGCTGAGCTGACCTGAGGCCTGCTGACCTCAACCCTGCAAAAAGGAACTGAGGACTACCCCAGGGTGACTCTAAGGGCTCGCTGGCTTGTCCCCTGATGTTCCACGAGGTCTCGGGCACATCAAAGACCTCATGAGCGGCTTAGCCTAAACTTGCTGCACTGTTTATCAATTGCTCTCTCTCTGCTTTAGAAGAACATTCCTGACTGATCGACCAAGTGTGGTGCAGAACTGCCCTTTCCGCTCCTCTTTGGGAGGAGCGGACCGATCCTCCTGGTGAGTCCGGCACTTTGCTACAAACTGCACCTTACAAGGCCACCTGGTCACTGAGAACAACTTTGACATGCTGGGTGTGCCTTCACTGATCTCCACGGGGCTTTTGCCAGAGGTGCCCTGCCCAGTTGCCCAGGCAACTACAACACGCTGTACATGCCTGCACCTCACCTGCCCTGTGAGCAGCACCCAAGCCTGCATCTACTTTCAATGGCAATGCTGACATCTAAGAAAGTACCTCATTTGTCCTAGTCTGAAGCAGTGGTGGTGTAATTACTTGCTTAAGTTGGACCCGAGCGGTCCCGACTTTGTGACACGAAACTCCTCACCACAAGGGGAAGCCTACACTTCACTAATATCTGTGGTACTGCTCCAGTGGGGCTACAATTGACTTACTTCTAAGACAGCAATATTTAACGCTTTAACCCAAATTACTATAAACACTCTCAGATGAGTCTTATCACTGCAATTGATATCTTAAAAAAGTGAATAACTAATATAATACTAATCAGATTTTAGTTGTTTTGGTTACTTTCAACTCAGATAAATATTCTCTATTTTTCTATACTAGTGTTGAGTCTTTTTGTGGTATTCCCATTGGGCTGCTGTGTCTGTGTTGCACAAATAGTTTACACATTGCCTCTTACGTTCAGCCTGTCTGCTCTGTGCCAAGCTACTAGAGGTTGAGCACAGTTTAATTGAGGGTGTGTTTCTGACTTACCCTGAATAGGATTGCACTCCCTCTTCCAACTAGAGACCCAATTTCTAAGAGTCGCAAAAACACCATTTGGCGCATGCAATTTCCCAGCTCAAGTAAGGTGGTAATTATGTGCAACCTATATAAACAGGGAAATGTCCATTTCAACAAGCCTTTACAGCGAAACCTGCACCAGGACAGTGTCATTACTATGCCTGTCTTTATGCTGAATCATTTACTATTAGGAACCACATCTCAACACGTCAGAACAACAAATGCCACCCTTCACCACTGGAGAAGCTGGGGAAGGGATGGCTTTAGGGCTAAGTATATGTGGGGGGTTGTGCTCTGTCAGATTTAGGGCTCATGGCACGTCAGTGCAACAAACACCACTCTTTACCATTAAACAAGCTAGGGAAAGGGTGATTTTAGGGCTAAGTGTGGGGGTTGTGCTCTGTTGTCAGATTTAGGGCTTAGGGTGCATGTCAGTACGACAAATGCCACTCTTTAACATTGGGGAAGCTGAAGAAGGGGCAGGTTTAGGGCTAAAGGTGTAGGGGGTTGTGCTCTGTGGTCAGATTTAGATCTCAGAGCTGGGGAAGGGTTGCAGCTTTAGGGCTAAAGAAGCTGGCGAAGGTGCAGTTTTAGTGCTAAGGTTGTGGGGGAGTTGGTGCGACTGCATGATCTGGGGGACTGAGGACATCCTGGAGTTGGCTGCTGGCAACACCTAGGGGAATTGTGCAGTGGCTCTTGTTATGCTGCAGTGGTCTGGTAGCACCAGCCTATGTGCTGCATAATCCAGGACCTGCAGCTGTGGGACACTGATCTCCTCCATCCACTATGAAGAGAACAGACAAAGAATTGGTGAGCAGCATGAGCCCCATGTAGCCGGAGGGGGGAGCGGTGTGGGTACACCTATTGTTCAGAGGCCCGGAGCGGCCCTGGAAGCAGACTGCTAATCAGATGCACATTAAGCCATGGCACCTGAACGTTGGACAATTTAACAAAACATTAAGGAAGGACAACATGTCCATTAACTTACAGCATATGTGTGTTGGGCAGAAAACACAGTGAAATCCCCCAAAGCGGCAACCATAATTGGCTCATTTTGCCCCCTACCCCAATGTGAAAAAGTAAGTGTAAATGTTTGATTGCTTGCACATTATTTTTGAAAATGTAATTTGCATGTTATACTATTTGGCATTAAAAGATAATCATTAAAAAAAGAACGTGTTAAAATGGCGTTTGTAACTTCAGTATTTTTAAGGTTCTGTATGTGACACTGGTTTTTTGTCTTTTTTGTAGAAACTGATGTGATAATGTTAGTTTCGTTGTAATGGCTTAGTTGTAAAAGGCCAAAAAGGCATCAGGATTCCGCCTTTTGTTTTTGCGTCATACTTCCATAAAAACAGTCTCAGAGTGGAACAAATCTTTCCACACTGGCTGCTCCGTATCTCATGTCAAGGAGAGTGAGGATTTTACCTGGTTCACAGAGAAAGAGAAGATAGGAGAAAATCTTTAGACTGAGAGCTATACTTCTTGAACACACAGAGGAAGGCATATACATCAAGTACAGCAGTTATCCTTGAGCTAATTGCGGATGTAAAGCTTCAGCTTGAGAGACACACCTTCTGTAGTAAGTCCACCCCCACCCATGTGCAGGTGTTATGTACCTCACATCTATTAATGTCTGGTAGCTATTAAGGTGTGATTTCAGCAGCTGGTAGTGTTTCACAGCATGCCTTCCCATAGTTTTTTTGTGCATTTCTAAATGCTCTATTAATGATCATTAACACCTACATAAATTTCACAAGAAATGCATAGGAATTGCACACCACTAAAGCCGATTTTTATCAGATAGCCAACTTTTCCAATGCTTTAGCCTGTGTAGATGGTACACGTGTGCCAATCTACCAACCATCTCCCACTGAGTATATATTCTGCAACCGGAAAAGTATGCATTCCTTAAATATGCAAGTGGTGTGTGATGCTAAACATGTTATTACAGACATACCAGCATTGTTTCCAGGGAGCGGGCATGATTCTTTCATATTCAGACACAGTGGCATTTATATAAGGCTACAAAGAGGAGACTTTAATGATGGATGTATTTTGGGTAATGTGCCTATCTAATTGTATTTTATTTACAAACATACATATTGATAATTTGATGGCTAAAAGTCTTGGCATTGGCGATGATAGTGCATATGTCATACCGCCAAGGATACTGACTCTATATCTGAATCGATCCACACAAAGTGAGAGTCAATACAACGTTGCACATCAAGAAACTAGAGGTGTCATTGTGAGCACATTGGGAATAATGAAAAGTAGATTCAGATGTCAGCACAAGAGTGGCGTTACCGTACAATACTCTCCTAAAATCTGTTACAAAATTGTAGCAACATGTGCAATTCTGAACAATGTATAAACTCACAGAGGCTTAAAAGCTACTGTATCTGAGGCTGAAGAACAGCTAACCCATTTATACATTATGATGCATCCATTACAGCAGAGGGCTGATTACGACGTGCTACCATAACCAATAATCAAGTAACAGTTAGTACTCAGGTTAGGTTAAAAATATACCAATTAATAGCATATGAAAGCCAGATGCATGTTAGCTGGTAAACAATAAACAACCTTTCTTCTTAGGTGTCTGAAGGTATTCAAGGAGAGTAATTTAACATTACCTCATATCACAATATTTTAATGAAAGGGTGTTAAAGGTGTACGTACACACAAAAAAGCAAAAATTCAGAAAAGGAAATGACAAAGGCTTACAAGTGGAACAAACAGAAGTAGTAGCCCCAACATTTTTACTGACAGACATGCAATGCCTGGTTTCACACACACTCATAGTGTCAGTGACAGAAATGCTATTAACACTACATTGGTCCTTACTTTCTGGTCGTACTACCTGACTGACACATGCTATATGATTGCTTTGTAATTCACATACAGCATTTGTTATTTGTATCGGTTCACGAGCTATATCGCTGCTGTAGTGGCCCATTTTCACTTGTAGGCTCACAGTATGCCTTGACAACACAGATATAGCTTATGCAAGTCTATTAACAGATCAAGTTAATCCATCAATGCGGGCAGACTGTTGAGTGGTGACGTTCCTATGTCTCTGATGTAGGTGACATTTATTTAAATCCATGCATAGAGTCTTTATAGCATCTGTTAATTTGTCAATCTTTACATTCATGACACTTTAATTTAAAGTGTTGTTGCAATTTTCC
Source organism: Pleurodeles waltl (assembly GCF_031143425.1). Lineage (NCBI taxonomy): Eukaryota > Metazoa > Chordata > Amphibia > Caudata > Salamandridae > Pleurodeles > Pleurodeles waltl. Next base: position 839,771,884 of record NC_090437.1, read on the forward strand.
CTTATCATGTGGAAATACATTTTGCCATATTTGTGAATTTTGAAATGTACAAGTTGTATTTCTTTATGCTTCAGGCACTGAACCTTGAGCATTGGAAGTTTGGGGAAATATCCCCACTTCCATTATTTGGTTGGGAAAACAATGAGTGTGACTCCTATGTCTTCCACAGTCGTCTTGCCTGACTACAGGTTCTTTGGTGTGACTCTGTGTGTCTCTTCCACATATTTCATTTGCTGACTGTGATTGTTCTAGAACTGTGGGACTCATTGGCTCAGCTTGAGGTGTTGTGTCAGGGCTGTCAAAATCAAATTTCTCATCAAGTTGCATTTGGTAATCTCCATGCCCCTCCCCTTTTGATGCATCACTTTTTTGAGCATGGATATCTGTTAGGACGTTTTTTTTTGTTGGTTTAAAATTAATACATTTGTGACATCTCTCCTCAGCCAACAGTAAATTGACTGTGTCTATCATAATGCACTGTAAAAAGGCACTACTTTCTTATTTTACTAACATATATCCTGAGGCATATGTTTCTTCTAAATTTATACACATTTTGTCAAGCCTCTAGTATTAGATATGTATTTAGATGCACACGTATATGTTATTTATGTCCATATAACAATATTGTAGTACACTTACTTTGAGGGGGTCCTGGATTCTCTGATGTGTCAGGTGTGCTGAATCCTACACCCTGACCCCAAAGTTGTTTCCAAAAGTTCCTCAATTGCAGTTGTTGGGGAGACTGTGTGGGTGTGGGGCTCCTCCCGTTGCTCTGGCCTCAGTTACCCAGGTTGGTACTTCTCCTTTGTTCTTGATCTGAAGTCCTACCACCTTTTGTAAATTTCCTCGATGGATCTCTGTGTGACTTCAGCTGCATTTGATTTTTCCTGCATTAACTTCAAAATAGTTTTTTCTGACTTATTGGCACAATGAGAGATTATTTTCTAAATAACTAATTATGATGGCAAAGACATGTCTCAGTTAGCATCTCCAGTTATTTTTCAGAAAATTAGATTTTCATTTTTCTGGCCACAACCTCCTTGTCCGTTTCAGTTTCAAGTGTTATATGGTTGGATAACAAACACTCAGGGAGCTGCAAATTGGATTCACCTTGGAATTTCCTTCAGCAATCATTCCCAATGTTCAAATGATAACTACTTCCTGAATGTGATGTCATCAGACACAGTCAAAAAAGAAACTCACGATTTGCTGTTTGCGGAATCACTAATAACAATTACCTAAATAGCAAACCGAATAAATACCAGTTTGTAAAATCAAACCCAAGTATTTTTGTACATATCATATAGCTATTACCAAATTGCAAATTACTAAAAATCACTATTCAGAACATTCATAAACATGACCCACGGCATCATTTTTTTTTTTTTTTTTTAAATGCAAAAGCAGCATTTTCACAGCTAACATGGGATTCAAAAAATACATCCAAACAAGGTTTCATTGCTATTTTAATGTATTGTAAAATGGATGTGCACCTTTCCATGCATGACTGCAACAAGTTTTTGTTAGTTGCCCCAACTAAGGCAAGGCCTCACCTATTGCAGGCCCTAGGAGTAGGGCTGATCAGGCATGGATCTTATCAGGTCGGAGTCTCAGTCTGTGTCTGGACGTCTTCAGAGTATAATCAATCGTATCAACTCTTCACAGCTGTCCCGAAGATTCACCTTCAGGCATGAAGTTGTAGTGCATTTTGAGCTGTGCCTGTGCATTTTTGTTTCAAATGTGGTATTTCTGACTTTCTTGGAAATTTAACACGTACTGGTAACAATGAGGTTATGCCAAGTTATCTGATGCCTAGACTATCCATCTCAGAAGCCTGAGCTGCACCCAAGTTAATACAGGTGTGGTAAATAAGTGTACATTTATTAACAATTATAACTTTTTTCAAAAGCTATTCATACTGTAAGGTCATCTCCTATCATGTTGCGATGGTCAAACGTCATGAAATCTTTCTTTCTCTGATATCAGTGCTCAAAGGATGTGAGATGTCACTTCTGCTGAACCTGATATTTTGATATCCATAATGGAGAAGCAGAGACCGAGCCTGTGCCATCCTCCAGGACATCTTTTCTCCTGGAGGACAATAAAGTCAGTGTTCATATGCTGCTTGAGTGATAGGATTATGATTCAAGGGCTAGATGTGCAAAGCATTTTTTGGTCGTAAATGGCCGCCATTTGCAACCTCAAAAATGTTTTGTTAATGTACAAACCTCAAATTGCTATTCAGTAACAAGTTACTGAATCACAGTTTCGGTTTGCAACCCAAAGCCGATTCTACAATTGGAAGGTGCCTGTTTAAGGCGTCCCTTCCAAATACTGAATGGTAGTGCTATGTGTTAATTTTTTGCAGCCAAATTCCAGCAGAAAACTAACATTTTACCACCTATTCAAAAGTGGTGGCAACCCATTCACAAATGGGAAGGCGTTCCTATGGAACCAATTACCCTTTCAGAATGTTAAAATATATATATATTTTGAAGAGCAGGCAGTGGTCCCAAGAACCACTGCCTTCTCATAAAAAATGTAAGTTAAATGTTTCATTTTTTATTTTTGAAAATCATCCAGCTTTTCTTTAAGGAAAATGGGCTGCATTAAAAAAAGATTGCTTTACATAAACACAATCCCAGCAGGGCACCTTCCATGTGATGGCTATCATTTCCAATGGGATGCAAACTGTAACCTATCTCATTAATATGCATGAAGTAGGTCGATTTGCGACCTGCTAGGAATCTCCAATCAAAAATAGAAAGGTCTCATACATTAGGAATAGTGGTTTCCTAATTGCAATTTCCAGAAAATTGCAATTTGTAAATTGCTATCCTCAAATTTTGTACATCTGGTCCCAAAGTTGCTGAGCCTCATTTACAAGTGGTCAGTAATGTGAGTAATGTGACGTACTACAATAAAAGGAAATGCCTCATCCACTTCTCCATCCTGCTGCTTAATATAACTGCTAGGGGAATTACTCTACAATTGTCAAAAATGTTATATGCACTTAAAGCTATTCTCACCAGCATCATTCCTAGAGGGTTGCTTGAAGATAGAGGACAGAACTGATAATTAACTATAATGGGAATCCTCAACCTCAATGGGTGGCTTTTCCAGAAGAACATAATTCATTAAACTTGATATCAGATTTTTGATTCTTTTATTTATTTATCTGTAATCATTTTATGTTGTGCTGGTGATCCAGAGAAAACAAACCTAAGTGCAGCCAACATGTGGTGCGCAGGTTTTCAGCTTTTTCAAGGGGTTTGAATAGGTTTCCCGGTTGTATGCATATAAGCATGATTCTAATGGCAAGAACGCAACAGATTTTTCTCAGACTGCAGAGATACTGGACCCTATCCACTGACACTAGGTGTTGAGCCGTCCTTTATCATGCTTACATGCATACGACTACGATCCCAATTCTAATTCCTTGAGAAAGTCCCAGTCCCGCTTACCGGGAGCGAAACATGTGTTGGCTGCACGTACGTTTGTTTTCTCTAGATCACCATAGCAACATAAAACAATTACTAACAATTACTAATAATTACTAATAAATAGAGCAAAAAATCTGAAATCAAGTATGATGAATTTTATTCTTTTGGAAAAGTCACCCATTGGTGAAGAGGATTTGCATTATATTTAATTACCAGCTCTGTCCTCTATCTTCAAGCAAGCTTCTTAAATGAATGAGTTAGGGGTTCCCCATTTTGGAAATCTGGTCCTAAGAATCAGGACAGACACTACCGGGACCCATAATCCTTTTTTTTCTCCGATTGCCTCATTCCTGGAGGGGAAGACCATATCTACTGTAGTAGCCCTAGAAATAGAAAAAACGTTTCTAAAAGTTCCCCACACTCTAAATGCAAACTCTCTACATGAAGGCGGCATTAGTTTTAATTTTACTAAAGAAGACCCATGATTTTTGGTCTGTCCTTAGGATGATGGGCAGTGTCAGCTTTAGGATGCTGCAACCAATGCAGCTGCACCTGGCTCTGACTTCAATGGAGGGGGGTGCTGTGTTTAGAAATAATGGCTTTAAAAGCACTGCAGTGTTCCACGTGTGTCCTGAACTTTTCAGGAAACAATACAAATGTTAGGATAACTCTGGTGTTTAATGTTCCTGCTGGAGAGAGATTGGAGTTTTGTCTAGTGGAAGATTTGACATGTACCATGCAGATCACAGAACTGTATTTTATGGTGATAGCTCAGTACGTTACTACTTTTGTGACAGAGATCCTTGCAGTTCATAAGTTACAATCCTCAGAGCACCATGGCCTATGAATTGTCATCAAAGACCTGCATGCAAACTGCATTGTATGCATTAGAACATTACGTTTTTACCCCCAGTCTTTCATTAACCTAATGTTGCTAAAAAAGGGTTTGTTTGCAAGGCCAACCTAAATCACTGTAGTACATTTTACATTTTGAGTTTGGGTTTCTCCAGACCAAACATTTTTAAAATATACTGTCTAATAGTATGGATCACCTCTGATTCCTACATCTTGTAATCTTCAATGTTTTCTTACATTCCTATGGCCTGGTTTACACATGTATAATGTTAGTGTGATGTAAAGTGATCTTATATCCCACACTTTAGCGCTGTAAAACAAATTAAATGCACATGGGAGAAGGGCTATGGAGGCATGGGGAGCACTGGCACTGTAGAGGGTGGTGGTGAAGGAATCCATGGAGAAGGTGGGGTGGGGGTACAAAAGATTGTCCCACGGGGCACCATCAGTGATAAAAATTGGCTCTTGCTGTGGGAAATGGATCTTGATGCCATGGTGGAACTGCAGTGAATGTTATGTTCCTCATAAAGTGTCTACCTATACCAAATTGGGAGCCGCTTGAAGGGAAAGAGTCCACAAGCCCTGCAGAAAATTTTAAATGTGTCCAGTCTGCTGTGGCTTGGGTGAAACAATAAGGTGAGTGGCCCGAGAATGCTAAATGACTCCTGTATTGTGTTGTCATTTGAAATTCTATCCTCTTTTATGCATTGTCAGTCTGCCCTTTTTCTCGAGGTCAGGCATGCAAACAAAATCGTTTTTTTGCGTAGAGAAGGTGGGGATTTACTGTGGTTGTTGTTCTGAATTATCTTCCAGATCCCTGACATTTTATTTATATCTTTAAGCAGTCGGTTGAGAAACTCATAAAGTATTCCTTTCGGAGGAGGTGTACGTACCTAAGGAGTATGCTCAACCCTGGAAAGGCATCAAAAGTACCTGTGAATAGAGAGATTGAGCGTCTTCTTGTTTTAGCTTAGCGACTCTTTGGACAGAACACCCGCTTTGGTATGAAAACAGAATGTCCGCTTGACCCCAAGGAACAGCCCTCTAGCTCACTCTGTTGCTGACGTGAAGGACTGCATACAGTGGCGTAACAAACCTTGAAGGGGGGGACTGCAAAATACCTGGAGGGGGCCCGCTCTCCCTTGGACCCAGTCAGGGGCCTTCCACCTGTGCACAGTGTTCTGTGCTAAGGGGGCCCCCAGGAGCTCAGGCCTTCAATAAGCCACTTACTGCAAATATCGAGTTATCTAAGTTGGTGTGTTATTAAACTCAGAAAGACCGGTTGCATATGCATGTTATTTAATGTTTATTATTGCGTGCAGATTATTGCTTATGATTGCGTGCCTCAGATTAACAGAATCAGTAATGTTCAATGACTTTTAAAATAAATAATACAATGCTACATTTTGGATATTGCTTTAAAAATACACTTAACCTGTTCTGTGCCTTGGACGAGATGATCTCGTCCAAGGCTACAGTTCCCCTGTGCCTTGGACGAGATCATCTCGTCCATGGCACAGGGGAACTTGGGGGCGCGCTAGCGCGCACCCCGTGCACCCCCCTTCCCCCCCCAGGCGGGGATGGAAGGGGAAGACCTTCCCCTTCCACCCCCGCCCCCCCCCACGGCAATCCGATGACGTCAGCGCGCGCTCAGCGCGCTGACGTCATCGAGTGTTGCCGGCGCGCTGGAAGCCATTTGCTTCCAGCGCGTCTTCGGAGCAGGAGCTCTAAGGTGAGTCCTCTCCGTTTTTGGGGGGCGGGGGGTTTGAGAAAACAGACATGGGGGGAAAGGAAAGGGTTTTTCCTTTCCCCCTGTGTCTGTTTTCTCAAGATTCCTGCTCCACGATCGCGGGCAGGGCCCGCGATCGTGGAGCAGGAATCTCCACTAGCCACCAGGGATTTTCTGTTTGATTAAATTTGGGGGCGACCCCTTGGGCAAGGGTCGCCCCCCCCGGGGGCAATTTTTATTTGGATTTCGCCCCCCCCCTGGGGGCAGATCGGCCGTTTTTTCGGCGGATCTGCTCCCAGGGGGGGGGCGAAAACCACTAGACACCAGGGATGTATTGTTTTATGTTTGTTTTTGGGGGCGACCCCTTGGGCAAGGGTCGCCCCCCCCGGGGCAATTTTTATTTGTATTTCGCCCCCCCCCTGGGGGCAGATCGGCCGTTTTTTCGGCGGATCTGCCCCCAGGGGGGGGCGAAAACCACTAGACACCAGGGATATCGTTTTTTGTGTGTGTTTTTGGGGGCGACCCCTTGGGCAAGGGTCGCCCCCCCCCCGGGGGCAATTTTTATTTGTATTTCGCCCCCCCCTGGGGGCAGATTCGCCGATTTTTCGGCGGATCTGCCCCCAGGGGGGGGCGAAAACCACTAGACACCAGGGATATATTTTTTTATGTTTGTTTTTGGGGGCGACCCCTTGGGCAAGGGTCGCCCCCCCTCCGGGCAATTTTTATTTGTATTTCGCCCCCCCCTGGGGGCAGATCGGCCGTTTTTTCGGCGGATCTGCCCCCAGGGGGGGGCGAAAACCACTAGACACCAGGGATATCGTTTTTTGTGTGTGTTTTTGGGGGCGACCCCTTGGGGAAGGGTCGCCCCCTGAAAGGGGGCACAGAGGTGTTGCCCATTTCTGCCCCCCTTGGGGTCCGATTGGCCAATTCTTTTACGCCCATCTACCCCGAGGGGGGCAGGATCCACTTAGGTACCAGGGACAACTTCTAAGTTCTTGGTGGTGGGGTGTTTGTCAACTGGCAAAGTATTTGTATTTGTGATTATAACAATTTATTTCTTCTTTTTCTTCTAGTTCAACGCTTTTGCTTCCTTTGCTGTGGATCTTTGAGGTTTTGGCAGTAGTTGTCCAGTGGTTTGCATAGTTGCATGTTTTAGGTAAGTGAACGCAATTTACTCCAAAGGAGTATTGTTGACATGTTTGTAGGTGGTGTACTAAATGCAGTATTGTGTGTTTGACATTGTCCTTAGATTTGAGCACAGTGGTGTTTGTGTTGTCATATGTCTAAATTGCTTTTTTCTTTTTTCTTTTTAGTGGGATATCATTGGTGATTGCAGAGTAGTTGCTTGGTGAGTAGCTATTTCAGGCAACTGTGTGGTATAGTTTTTTGTAGTACATAACTCTTTGTGATAAAGCTACACTTTGTTCATTACTTATTTTAGTGCTAGTTGTTGTTGGCAATCCATTTGTTGTTAGGATCATGGCTAGCCGCAAAGTGACCGCTCAGCAGGTTGTTCGCATGCTCTTTGAGTCGTCTTCAGACCATGATTACGACACTGACTCTGCATCTGAGGCAGAGGAGGAAGCAGGAGATTCTGGAAGTGAGTTTTCTGTCCAAGAGCATTCTTCTGATGAGGAAGCTACTCTCAGTGCAGATGAAGGGCCTGTGTTAGAGGAGGACATTGATGTGCCAAGAGTGCAGCAGCCTGGGGCTGCAGGGTTTCCCATTGGAAGACCTGACACCTGGATTGCCCCAAACATGGAGCAGCCACAGTTACCTGCATTTACTGGTCTCCCAGGGTGTAGAGTTAATACGGAAAACTTTCTGCCTGTCCAATTCTTTCACTTGTTTATGGACGATGTATTTTTGGAAGAGATTGTGGAGCAGACAAATGTGTATGCAGAGCAATATTTGCGGGACAACGCTGCCAGACTTAAGCCTCAGTCTAGAGCTACTCATTGGGTTCCCACATATCTGGAAGAGATGAAAAGGTTTTTAGGTTTGACTTTTTTGATGGGGTTGATCAGGAAGCCGTCACTGGCTTCTTATTGGTCTACTAGTCCCTTGATGGCAACTGCTATATTTCCTGCAACTATGACACGTAATCGGTATTTGCTTCTTCTTCGTATGCTGCATTTTGTAGACAATGCTTTAGCCTTGCCACGAGATCACCCTGATTGTGACCGCCTTTTTAAGATTAGGCCTGTCCTTGATCATTTTGTGGATCGGTTTTCAGAGGTCTATGTTCCAGGCAAAGAGATAAGTGTGGACGAGTCTTTGGTCCTTTTCAAGGGGCGTTTAGTTTTTAAGCAGTACATCCCTAGTAAGAGGGCACGGTATGGGATTAAATTGTATCTGCTGTCAGAAAGCAGTACAGGATATGTTTATAATTTCCGGGTCTACACTGGTAGGGATTCCAGTATTGACCCTCCTGGTTGTCCGGCCACTTTTGGAGTTAGCGGAAAAATTGTGTGGGAACTTGCTAGACGGCTGTTTAACAAAGGTCACCATTTGTACGTAGATAATTTCTACACTGGAGTGCAGTTGTTCAAGGAGTTGTTTAGGGTGGACACTGTTGCTTGTGGCACAATCCGTTCTAACCGCAAAGGCTATCCAAGGGAGCTTGTCTGTAAAAAACTTGAGAGGGGACAGTGCAGTGCCTTGCGGAATAATGAGCTGTTAGCTATGAAATTTTCAGACAGGAGGGATGTGTACATGCTATCGACCATCCACGATGAGAGTACTTCCCCTGTGGCTGTTTGGGGTCAGGTTGCGGAAGTGCGCAAACCTGCGTGCATTTTGGACTACAATAGGCACATGGGTGGTGTTGATAGAGTAGATCAGAGGTTGGAACCTTACACTGCTCTTCGTAAGTCGTATGTGTGGTATAAAAAGTTGGCCCTACATTTATTTCATTTGGCAACTTTTAATGCCTTTATTGTATACAAGGATTGTTCACCTGAGTCAAGGATGACTTTTGTTAAATTTCAGGAGTCGGTGATAGAAAGCCTTATTGTGGTGGAACCGGCAAGAGTTCCTAGAGTAGAAGTGGTGGAGGATGTGGCTAGATTGAAAGATCGGCACTTTCCAGATCACATTCCTCCCACTCCCAAAAAAGACATGCCCACAAAGAAATGTAGAGTATGTGCCCGGAGATCAATCCGGAGGGAGAGCCGGATGTACTGCCCCGAATGCCCTTCAAAGCCTGGGCTGTGTGTGCCCAGCTGTTTTAGAAGTTACCACACAAGGAAAAACTTTTGGGAAATACCGTGAGCGTAAGCTGTCTGTTTTATATTTTCATATGTTTCACGGTTGGCATCTGTCGTGTATTTAGTTTGAGGTTTTGTGTTTGTAGTTTAGTGCCTATTTTATAATTAGTAGTTTATTTGTTGTTTATAAATTAAAAAAAGTGATTGCGGTGTGCGTGGGGTGGCGCTTGGCTGGCGGTGTGCGTGGGGTGGCGCTTGGCTGGCGGTGCCAGCCAAACGGCAGTCCACACTCCCATCAGCTGGTGTGATTCTTGTATCAGGCATGTGGGCGTATGTAAGTGATGGGCCCTTGAGTGGCGCGGTCTGTCGATGTGAGTGTTGTAATGTGCTGGGCCCGTGGCTGGCGGTGTGAATGGTCTTGTGCGTGTCATGTATGAAAGGTGTGTGAATGGACTGTAAAGCGGTTGGTGCCTTGTCGCGGCTTTACAGCTCACGAGCTGTGAGTCATTGGTTCACTTTTTTGCCTTTCAGTTATTAGCAGTGCATTTCATTTTTGTGAAATCTCTTGTTAATAAAATTTGATCCACTGAACCATCACTCACCCTCGTGCCAAATCCAACCAGTATGTGTTGTAAAAAATGACAAAACCTGCTCCGCTGTAATCAGGCGTCGCAGCACACCTGTGACACGCTAGGTGCCTCGGGTGGGACCCCGATGATGAAGCATGCCACCAACTTGGTTGGTGGGTGAGGGGTCTTCTTCACATAACCTAAGTGTGTTTCTTTTCACTATTTTAGTGTTTGGCACATCACGGACGTATGTGCACACATCAAAATGATATATTGCAAAAATACCTCTCCCTTCTATCTCTTCAGGTTTTGGGCCTTATTCTGTTGCAGGCACCTGGCCCACCCACACAAGTGAGGTATCATTTTTATCGGGAGACTTGGGGGAATGGTGGGTGGAAGGAAATTTGTGGCTCCTCTCAGATTCCAGAACTTTCTGCCACAGAAATGAGAGGAAAAAGTGTTTTTTTGGCCAAATTTTGAGGTTTGCAAAGGATTCTGGGTAACAAAACCTGGTCCGAGCCCCGCAAGTCACCCCTCCTTGGATTCCCCTAGGTCTCTAGTTTTCAGAAATGCACAGGTTTGGTAGGTTTCCCTAGGTGCCGGCTGAGCTACAGGCCAAAATCCACAGGTAGGCACTGTTTTCTTCAAAAATTTTGGTTGTGTCCACGTTGCGCTTTGGGGCGTTTCCTGTCGCGGGCGCTAGGCCTACCCACGCAAGTGAGGTATCATTTTTATCGGGAGACGTGGGGGAACGCTGGGTGGAAGGAAATTTGTGGCTCCTCTCAGATTCCAGAACTTTCTGCCACAGAAATGTGAGGAACATGTGTTTTTTTAGCCAATTTTTTAGGTTTGCAAAGGATTCTGGGTAACAGAACCAGGTCCGAGCCCCGCCAGTCACCCCTCCTTGGATTCCCCTAGGTCTCTAGTTTTCAGAAATGTACAGGTTTGGTAGGTTTCCCTAGGTGGCGGCTGAGCTAGAGGCCAAAATCTACAGGTAGTCACTTTGCTAAAAACAGCTCTGTTTTCTGTGATATGTCCACGTTGTGTTTTGGGGCATATCCTGTCGCGGGCGCTAGGCCTACCCACGCAAGTGAGGTATCATTTTTATCGGGAGACGTGGGGGAACGCTGGGTGGAAGGAAATTTGTGGCTCCTCTCAGATTCCAGAACTTTCTGCCACAGAAATGTGAGGAACATGTGTTTTTTTAGCCAATTTTTTAGGTTTGCAAAGGATTCTGGGTAACAGAACCAGGTCCGAGCCCCGCCAGTCACCCCTCCTTGGATTCCCCTAGGTCTCTAGTTTTCAGAAATGTACAGGTTTGGTAGGTTTCCCTAGGTGGCGGCTGAGCTAGAGGCCAAAATCTACAGGTAGTCACTTTGCTAAAAACAGCTCTGTTTTCTGTGATATGTCCACGTTGTGTTTTGGGGCATATCCTGTCGCGGGCGCTAGGCCTACCCACGCAAGTGAGGTATCATTTTTATCGGGAGACGTGGGGGAACGCTGGGTGGAAGGAAATTTGTGGCTCCTCTCAGATTCCAGAACTTTCTGCCACAGAAATGTGAGGAACATGTGTTTTTTTAGCCAATTTTTTAGGTTTGCAAAGGATTCTGGGTAACAGAACCAGGTCCGAGCCCCGCCAGTCACCCCTCCTTGGATTCCCCTAGGTCTCTAGTTTTCAGAAATGTACAGGTTTGGTAGGTTTCCCTAGGTGGCGGCTGAGCTAGAGGCCAAAATCTACAGGTAGTCACTTTGCTAAAAACAGCTCTGTTTTCTGTGATATGTCCACGTTGTGTTTTGGGGCATATCTTGTCGCGGGCGCTAGGCCTACCCACGCAAGTGAGGTATCATTTTTATCGGGAGACGTGGGGGAACGCTGGGTGGAAGGAAATTTGTGGCTCCTCTCAGATTCCAGAACTTTCTGCAACAGAAATGTGAGGAACATGTGTTTTTTTAGCCAATTTTTTAGGTTTGCAAAGGATTCTGGGTAACAGAACCAGGTCTGAGCCCCGCCAGTCACCCCACCTTGGATTCCCCATGGTCTCTAGTTTTCAGAAATGTACAGGTTTGGTAGGTTTCCCTAGGTGGCGGCTGAGCTAGAGGCCAAAATCTACAGGTAGTCACTTTGCTAAAAACAGCTCTGTTTTCTGTGATATGTCCACGTTGTGTTTTGGGGCATATCCTGTCGCGGGCGCTAGGCCTACCCACGCAAGTGAGGTATCATTTTTATCGGGAGACATGGGGGAACGCTGGGTGGAAGGAAATTTGTGGCTCCTCTCAGATTCCAGAACTTTCTGCCACAGAAATGTGAGGAACATGTGTTTTTTTAGCCAATTTTTTAGGTTTGCAAAGGATTCTGGGTAACAGAACCAGGTCCGAGCCCCGCCAGTCACCCCTCCTTGGATTCCCCTACGTCTCTAGTTTTCAGAAATGTACAGGTTTGGTAGGTTTCCCTAGGTGGCGGCTGAGCTAGAGGCCAAAATCTACAGGTAGTCACTTTGCTAAAAACAGCTCTGTTTTCTGTGATATGTCCACGTTGTGTTTTGGGGCATATCTTGTCGCGGGCGCTAGGCCTACCCACGCAAGTGAGGTATCATTTTTATCGGGAGACGTGGGGGAACGCTGGGTGGAAGGAAATTTGTGGCTCCTCTCAGATTCCAGAACTTTCTGCAACAGAAATGTGAGGAACATGTGTTTTTTTAGCCAATTTTTTAGGTTTGCAAAGGATTCTGGGTAACAGAACCAGGTCCGAGCCCCGCCAGTCACCCCACCTTGGATTCCCCATGGTCTCTAGTTTTCAGAAATGTACAGGTTTGGTAGGTTTCCCTAGGTGGCGGCTGAGCTAGAGGCCAAAATCTACAGGTAGTCACTTTGCTAAAAACAGCTCTGTTTTCTGTGATATGTCCACGTTGTGTTTTGGGGCATATCCTGTCGCGGGCGCTAGGCCTACCCATGCAAGTGAGGTATCATTTTTATCGGGAGACGTGGGGGAACGCTGGGTGGAAGGAAATTTGTGGCTCCTCTCAGATTCCAGAACTTTCTGCCACAGAAATGTGAGGAACATGTGTTTTTTTAGCCAATTTTTTAGGTTTGCAAAGGATTCTGGGTAACAGAACCAGGTCCGAGCCCCGCCAGTCACCCCTCCTTGGATTCCCCTAGGTCTCTAGTTTTCAGAAATGTACAGGTTTGGTAGGTTTCCCTAGGTGGCGGCTGAGCTAGAGGCCAAAATCTACAGGTAGTCACTTTGCTAAAAACAGCTCTGTTTTCTGTGATATGTCCACGTTGTGTTTTGGGGCATATCCTGTCGCGGGCGCTAGGCCTACCCACGCAAGTGAGGTATCATTTTTATCGGGAGACGTGGGGGAACGCTGGGTGGAAGGAAATTTGTGGCTCCTCTCAGATTCCAGAACTTTCTGCCACAGAAATGTGAGGAACATGTGTTTTTTTAGCCAATTTTTTAGGTTTGCAAAGGATTCTGGGTAACAGAACCAGGTCCGAGCCCCGCCAGTCACCCCTCCTTGGATTCCCCTAGGTCTCTAGTTTTCAGAAATGTACAGGTTTGGTAGGTTTCCCTAGGTGGCGGCTGAGCTAGAGGCCAAAATCTACAGGTAGTCACTTTGCTAAAAACAGCTCTGTTTTCTGTGATATGTCCACGTTGTGTTTTGGGGCATATCTTGTCGCGGGCGCTAGGCCTACCCACGCAAGTGAGGTATCATTTTTATCGGGAGACGTGGGGGAACGCTGGGTGGAAGGAAATTTGTGGCTCCTCTCAGATTCCAGAACTTTCTGCAACAGAAATGTGAGGAACATGTGTTTTTTTAGCCAATTTTTTAGGTTTGCAAAGGATTCTGGGTAACAGAACCAGGTCCGAGCCCCGCCAGTCACCCCACCTTGGATTCCCCTAGGTCTCTAGTTTTCAGAAATGTACAGGTTTGGTAGGTTTCCCTAGGTGGCGGCTGAGCTAGAGGCCAAAATCTACAGGTAGTCACTTTGCTAAAAACAGCTCTGTTTTCTGTGATATGTCCACGTTGTGTTTTGGGGCATATCCTGTCGCGGGCGCTAGGCCTACCCACGCAAGTGAGGTATCATTTTTATCGGGAGACGTGGGGGAACGCTGGGTGGAAGGAAATTTGTGGCTCCTCTAAGATTCCAGAACTTTCTGCCACAGAAATGTGAGGAACATGTGTTTTTTTAGCCAATTTTTTAGGTTTGCAAAGGATTCTGGGTAACAGAACCAGGTCCGAGCCCGCCAGTCACCCCTCCTTGGATTCCCCTAGGTCTCTAGTTTTCAGAAATGTACAGGTTTGGTAGGTTTCCCTAGGTGGCGGCTGAGCTAGAGGCCAAAATCTACAGGTAGTCACTTTGCTAAAAACAGCTCTGTTTTCTGTGATATGTCCACGTTGTGTTTTGGGGCATATCCTGTCGCGGGCGCTAGGCCTACCCACACAAGTGAGGTATCGTTTTTATCGGGAGACGTGGGGGAACGCTGGGTGGAAGGAAATTTGTGGCTCCTCTCAGATTCCAGAACTTTCTGCCACAGAAATGTGTGGAACATGTGTTTTTTTAGCTAAATTTTGAGGTTTGCAAAGGATTCTGGGTAACAGAACCTGGTCCGAGCTACACAAGTCACCCCTCCTTGGATTCCCCTAGGTCTCTAGTTTTCAGAAATGCACAGGTTTGGTAGGTTTCCCTAGGTGGCGGCTGAGCTAGAGGCCAAAATCTACAGGTAGTCACTTTGCTAAAAACAGCTCTGTTTTCTGTGATGTGTCCACGTTGTGTTTTGGGGCATATCCTGTCGCGGGCGCTAGGCCTACCCACACAAGTGAGGTACCATTTTTATCGGGAGACTTGGGGGAACATAGATTAGCAAAACAAGTACTATTGCCCCTTGTCTTTCTCTACATTTTTTCCTTCCAAATATAGGAGTGTGTGTAAAAAAGACATCTATTTGAGAAATTCCCTGTAATTCACGTGCTACTATGGTCACCCCGGAATTCAGAGATGTGCAAATAACCACTGCTCCTCAACACCTTATCTTGTGCCCTTTTTGGAAATGCAAAGGTTTTCTTGATAGCAATTTTTTACTCCTTATATTTCAGCAAATGAATTGCTGTATACCCGGTATAGAATGAAAACGCACTGCAGGGTGCAGCTCATTTATTGGCTCTGGGTTCCTCGGGTTCTTGATGAACCTACAAACCCTATATATCCCCGCAACCAGAGGAGTCCAGCAGACGTAACGGTATATTGCTTTCGATAATCTGACATTGCAGGGAAAAGTTACAGAGTAAAACGTAGAGAAAAATTTATGTTTTTTTCACCTCAATTTCAATATTTTTCTTTTTCAGCTGTTATTTTCTGTAGGAAACCCTTGTAGGATCTACACAAATGACCCCTTGCTGAATTCAGAATTTTGTCTACTTTTCAGAAATGTTTAGGTTTCTGGGATCCAGCATTGGTTTCATGACCATTCCTGTCACTGACTGGAAGGAGGCTGAAAGCACAAAAAATTGCACAAATGGGGTATGCCCCAGTAAAATGCCACAATTGTGTTGAAAAATTGGGTTTTCTGATTCAAGTCTGCCTGTTCCTGAAAGCTGGGAAGCTGCTGAGTTTAGCACCACAAACCCTTTGTTGATGCCATTTTCAGGGGAAAAACCACAAGCCTCCTTCTGCAGCCACTTTTTCCAATTTTTTTGAAAAAAACGAAAATTTCACTGTATTTTGGCCAATTTCTTGGCCTCCTTCAGGGGAACCCACAAAGTCTGGGTACCTTTAGAATCCCTAGGATGTTGGAAAAAAAGGACGCAAATTTGGCTTGGTTAGCTTATGTGGACAAAAAGTTATGAGGGCCTAAGCGCGAACTGCCCCGAATAGGCAAAAAAAGGCCTGGCACAGGAGGGGGAAAAGGCCTGGCAGCGAAGGGGTTAAAATACACTTGAATGTATTCATAAACACAGTACACAAAGTTTAAAGAAAGATTTTGAAGCTTCGGGTGCAAATTTTAACATTCTGAATGCGCAGTGTAGCCATATTATAATTGTCTTAATTCAAATGCAAATTACGACTTTACGTAATAGGACCAGGCTGACATCTTGTGGCCATTCTATGTATGTTTCAATATTTTGGTCAATATGAGATCACGCTGCTTATTATGGCATGGGGTTCAGGATATACAGAATTGCGTTGCTCCGGGACATAGAATGTCTTCTCAGTTCTTTAGTGGCGTAATATAAACCCCACAGCCCCCGCAGTACGGAGGGGGGTGGCAGGAGCATTCTTGAGTTCCTGAAGCCCTTCTCATCAAAGCCAGCACTGTGGCAAGGTTTCAGATTGCTCTTGTGTGACATTTTCCTATTTTCAGTGCACTTAGGAGTGACATTCGACGACTAAGGGGGTCATTATGAACACGACGGGAAACACCGCCATGTTCATGCTGGCGGTCTTTTCGTAGATCGCAAGACCCCTTGAGACCCTACAGGCCGTATAATGTACATTCTGCAACAGAGTTTCCGGCTGCCGGCCCAGCAGAATGCAGGGGCGAGACATTGCCGACGGCTCCACATGGAGCCGCCGTCAATGCCGCTGTGCGGTGGGTGCAGCAGCATCCGTTGCACAGATCACTGGCCATAAATCGGGCAGTGACCTGCGTGACGGGACACTGCACGGGGGGGCCCTGGAGCACCCCTTCCGCCAGCAAAGGCTGGAGGAACAAGGGTTCATTATCCAGAGGGCAGTGGATAATGATTTCTGCCATCGTCAGGCTGCCTATTGGCGGCAACCTGGCGGTGGTGGAGGGCCGCCAGTGGAAACGCTCCCTTGTACATTATATGGTGGTTTAAACCACCATGCCGGTGGCGGTATTTTCAGCCGGCATGGCGGTCTGAACCGCCATGTTCATTATGAGGCCCCAAATGTGTTACAATTAGGAGCATATTTACAACACCCCTGCGACACAATAACCCTGCATATTTACAAGGCCATGGAAAGCCACCTTTCATGGCTTTCCATGGCCTTGTAAATATGACCCTCTTTCACGCAAAACTCTGCATGAAAGGGGCATTCCATGGGTGTTGCTGTGGGTGTTCCCACTCAACACCCATTGAATCTGATACATTCCCAGATTTACAAGGTTTCATAAACCTGGGAATGTGTCAGATTCCTACGGCACCCCAGTAGTGGTGAAAAATGATGCAACAAGGAGAAGTATCTTTATTTCTCCTCGTTTTTCCTCTTTGTATGAGTAATGGGTGCTGCATTGTGCAACACACATAGAAGGAGGAAAATTCCATTAATTGTTCATGAGCAGGAAGGTGTCCTTTCCTGCACATAAACAATCATCTCTGCAACTCAGGCACCCTTGCACAATTGTGTAAGGGTGCCTGTGTTTGCTCTAGGCACAGCACAGAAGAAAGTACAGGGTTGACTCTTATTGTTGGAAATATGGTGCATCCCCACACTTTTTTAATGGCTTACGGCGCCACACTGTCATTTTGTTGTAAATATGGCCATTAGAGTGTGGGCATGTGACCTAATATTATTTTGAATTATTATGACAAGGTGACATGTAAAAGGCAGTGACATCTAGTACCATCAGTAGTTGACTCAAATCTTTTGACTTAGACAGAAGTAAGAGAGCAAACAATAACAAAATATGCAATAATGAGTCAGTAATTTAAACACACCATGAACTAGGTGGCCATAAATCACCACACAAAATTTAAACATTTATTGCCCTCAAATTTACAAAGATAAGGTTGGATAAATGATGCACAAAACCAAATGACAGAAGTAGGTAAACACCACAGGCTATCCAAAATGTCTAAAGAATCTCAATCTAGTTAAAGCATTTATCATTAGACACTCCAAGAGAACAACTGAGAATAACAGAAGAATTAAATGAAAAATAGCAAAAATAAAAACAAGATAAACATTAATTTGGAAAACATCTAACTATGGTGGTAACCAAAAACATGTGGTTGGATTTTCCAAAGGGAAAACCTGTAAAGGAAAAATATATGCACATTGATTATACCTCTCCTAAATGAGACACCAGCTTGCAGTTTTTTCCTCAGCAGAGTGCTGAACTGCAGGTCTTCAAACAGCATCAGGCAACAGGAACATGAATGAGACAACAGTTCTGAAAATATCAGGCCTAAAGTAAGTGAACTGTAAGTAAATGATGAATAACAGAAACACATTTAACTTGGCACAGAACTAGAACAGGAACTGACTCTGAATGGAATTAAAATACATCTGAATCTCATCACCTAAAACTTTGCTATATTAAAGTCCCAAATAGTTACTAGCTAAACCACTATTTGACAAAACTATGAGGTGGTTTAGTGTGCAGCCAATAAACTTACATCTGTCCTTCAGTTGTATCTCTCCAAGATAGTGTCAAGTTCATTCTCCTCTCCTGTTGACAGCTTTCAAGTTCAATATTACAAAATAAAAAGCAACATGGAACATGACACTGAGCACTGAAGCACATTATTAAAACTTACATTTTTTATCTCGAGGAAGTACAACATGAACAGCAAAAGCAGGACAGAAATTTCCACTGTGCAAGTCACACAGGATGGTTAATAAACTGCTAGCAAAACATTTCAGTGAACAATGTGCTTCTAGAAAATGTTAAAACCTGCCATTCAACTAATGCTAAACACAAAGAATAAAACATTTCTAGTAATTTCAAAGCATTAGTTTTCTGGTACATATTAATAATCATCTTTTGCTAGTACATTTAATTATGATTAAACAAAATACATTTTCATAAGACATTATTATTTTCGCATAAAACACATCATAGTGGACACCATGTCAGTCACCTTTAAAGCTGCACATTTATTTTTTCTAACATGTTTTTCAGTCAGGCCTTCAAACACATTATATCACATTATTTTTAAAAAATTTACGCTAATCCGGCTAAACTCTGAACTAGCGACAACATTTTTTACGCTAGTTCCCTAACTCCTGCCATGGTGCACCTTATCTTAGATACAGCACACACATAGTGGTATTAGGGGGGGCACAAGAAAAGTGGCACTGTACTGTGTGCAGTGCCACTTTTCTTAAATCTGGCTATTAGTTTGTTTAATATATCTATTGTTAGGTTTTCTCCATTGTTAAACATTTCTCAAATCACAAAAATATCTGGTTTTCATCTTTTCAATTTTAATTTCCTCCCTCTTCTGTTAATTTTTCATCTTTTGTTTTTGGATGAATCTATACAATTTGTAAAATCCGATTATGCAAATAAGACATACAACCACTTTTAAAAATGGTTTCAGTATCATTCCCACAGCACCCTGAAAATGGCATTGTTGGATTTTTCCCTTATGCAGGGTCATCCCCAATCTTTTTGTCTCCTGATTCCCAGGGTCTGTAAATCAAATGCTACTAGTGGGCCTGCAGCACTGGTTGTGACACCCACCTAAGTATCTCTGTAATCATGCAACTGCAGTGTCTGTGTGTGCAGTTTTAAACTGTAAATTCGACTTGGGAACTGAACCCACTTACCAGGCCTAAACCTTCCCTTTTCTTACATGTAAGAAACCCCTAAGGTAGGCCCTAGATAGCCCCAAGGGCAGGGTGCAGTGGAGGGTTAAGGTGGGACATATAGTAATATGTTTTATATGTCCTGACAGTGAAATATTGCTAAATTTGTTTTTCACTGTTGCAAGGCCTGTCCCTCTCATAGGTTAACATGGGGGCTACCTTTAAATATGATTAAAGTGTAGATTCCCTTTGGGAGTGGATAGATATGTGGAGTTTGGGGTCTCTGAGGTCACAATTTAAAAATACATCTTTTAGTAAGGTTGATTTTAAGATTGTGTGTTTGAAAATGCCACTTTTAGAAAGTGAGCATTTTCTTGCTTAAATCATTTCTGTGACTCCGCCTGTTTGTGGATTCCCTGTCTGGGTCAGTTTGACAGTTGGGCTGGTTGCACCTCTCACTAGACAGTGACACCAAGGAGGCTGGGGTGTAGTCTGCATTTCCTGATGAACCATCTGTGCTTGGAGGGAGGGGAGAAGTGGTCACTCACACCTGAAAGGGCTGTGCCTGCCCTCGGACAATGCAGTTTCCAACCCCCTAGTGTGTGTCTGGGGCCTGGCCTGGGCATGGCAGGATTTCACAAACAAGAGAGACTTTGCTTTGAAGTAAGCCTACTTCAAAGGGCAAAATGGGTATAAGAAGGACATACAAAACCACAGACTTTGGAACACTTCTGGTAACCAAGAGGAACCTCTGCCTGGAGAAGAGCTGGAGAGCTGAGGAAGAAAAGGTGCCCTGCCTGTGACTGTGCTTTGTGGAGCTATCCTGCAGTTGCTGCTTCTGTCTGTGCTAGAGGACAAAGACTGGACTTTGTGTTGCCTTCCTTCTTGTGAAGAACTCTCCAAGCGCTTGATTTAGAGCTTCCCTCCTGTTGTTTGAAGTCTCAGGGATAGCAAAGACTTCTCTCTGCCAGCACCTGGAGGCTCTGCTGAGACTCATACTCTGACAAATGGTGCCCATCCAGTTCCTGGGGCCCTGAAAAGAGAAGCAGGCAGCCCCAGAGTGAGCAATCCACGCACCAAATGCAGTGCGGGGAAAAGATCGACGCAACTTCTATCTGCGGCTAAAAAATTGACGCACCGCCGGTTTCCTGGTTGAAAATTGATGCTCGCCTGCAACGCGACCAGAAGATCGACACCCGAAGCTGGACAAACAACACCCAGCATCGCTGACGGAGACAGGTGAGACAGCAACTTGCGCTGCGTGGTTTTCGGATCATCGTGCGGCAGGATTTCTGATGCAAACATCGCTGGATGTGCAGAAACGACACAAGGCCTGCCTGGATCCAAGAGTGCTGGCTGGGTCGATGCAGCGCTCTCCTGCAGAAAGAAGAAACAATGCACGCTGACCCAACTGAAGGAGAAAGAACGCAAGATCTCCCTCATGAGTGATATCGACGCATCGCAAGCCCTTTTTGATGCACACTCACCCATGCGGGGTTATTTTTGACACGCCCAAGGTACATTTTCACGCTAACAGCGTTAGTATTGTGTTTAAAATTACATGAAGACTCTTTTTGCATTTTTGATAACTTGACCCGTGTATTGTGGATTTTTGTTGTTTTGGTCGTGTTTTGTTTAGATAAATATTCTTTATTTTTCTAAACCTGTGTTGTGTCATTTGTAGTGTTTTCATTAAGTTACTGTGTATGTTGGTACAAATACTTTACACCTAGCACTCTCAAGCTAAGCCTGCCTGCTTGTGCCAAGCTACCAAGGGGGTGAGCGGGGGTTAGCTGAGGGTGATTCTCTTTTACCCTGACTAGAGTGAGGGTCCTTGCTTGGACAGGGGGTAACCTGACTGCCAACCAAATGGCCCATTTCTAACAGGCATCAACAAATAGTTTGTGGTCCTAAAATCATCATCTTCCCAGCTTTCAGGAACAGGCAGACTTGAATCAGAAAACTACATTTTTCAACACAATTTTGGCATTTTACTGGAACATACCCCATTTTTAGCATTTTTTTTTGCGCTTTTATCTTCCTTCTAGTTAGTGACAAAAATGGATGTGAAACCAATGCTGGATCCCGGACAGCTAAACATTTCAGAAAAGTAAATAAAATTCTGAATTCAGCATGGGGTCTACAAGTTTTCCTACAGAAAATAACAGCTGAAATAAAAAAATCTGCCATTTCTCTCCACGTTTTACTCTGTAACTCTTTTCTGCGCTGCCAGGTTCTCAAAAACAATATACGGTTATGTCTGCTGGATGCTTTTGGTTGCGGGGAAATATAGGTCTTGTAGGTTCATCAAGAACCTTAGCTACCTAGAGCCAATAGAGGAGCTGCACCTTGCAATGGGTTTTCATTGAATACTGGGTATACAGCAAATCATTTGGTGAAATATAAAGAATGAAAAATAGGTATCAAGGAAACCTTTGTATTTCCAAAATGGGCACAATATAAGGTGTTGAGAAGCAGTGGTTATTTGCACATCTCTTAATTCCGGGGTCACCATACTAGCATGTGAATTACATGGCATTTCTCAAATAGACGTCTTTTTTACACACTGTCTTACATTTGGAAGGACAAAATGTAGAGAAAGACAAGGGGCAATAACACTTGTTCTTCTATTCTGTGTTCCCCCAAGTCTCTGGATAAAAATGGCACCTCACTTGCATGGGTAGGACTAATGCCCGTGACAGGAATCACAACATGGACACAACACATTTTTATATAGAAATCTGATATATTTTTTGGAAAGTGCCTAGCTGTGGATTTTGGCCTCTAGCTCAGCCAGCACCTTGGGAAACCTATCAAACTTGTGCATTTTTTTAGAACTATACACCTTGGGGCATCCAGGAGGGGGTGACTTTGTGGGGCTCTCACCAGGTTCTGTTACCCAGAATCCTTTGCAAATCTCAGAATTTGGCAAAAAAAACACTTTTTCCTCACATTTCGGTGATAGAAAGTTCTGGAATCTGAGAGGAGCCACACATTTCCTTCCACCCACCATTCCCCCAAGTCTCCTGATACAAATGGTGTGGGTATGCCTAGGGCCCGTCACAGGAAATGCCCCAAAACACAATGTGGACACATCACATTTTCCCAAAGAAAACTGACCTTTTTTAGCAAAGTGCCTAGCTGTGGATTTTGGCTTCTAGCTCATCAGGCACCTAGGAAAACCTAGAAAACCTGGACATTTCTGAAAACCAGACACCTAGGGTAACCCAGGGTGGGATAACTTGTGGTGCTCTCACAAGGTTCTGCTACCCAGAATGCTTAGCAAACCTCAAAATTTGGCCAAAAAAAAAAAAACACCTTTTCTTCTCATTTCTGTGCTGCAAAGTTCTGGAATCCAAGGGGAGCTACAAATGTCCTTCTACCCAGCATTACCCCAGGGCTCCGGATAAAAACCTCACTTGTGACGGTCGGCGTAGTGCCAGCAACAGGAAATGCCCCAAACACTATGTGGACACATCAAAATTATCAAATACAAAACAAACAGTTTTTGCGGGAATGGGGGCACCTGCGTTTTTGGTCCTGTGCTCAGCAGCCATATAGTGAAACCTACCAAACCCAAACATTTCTGAAAACTAGACACCCGAGGGAGTCCAGGGAGGTGTGACTTGCTTGGATCCCCTAGTGTTGTCTTACTCAGAATCCTCAGCAAACCTCAAATTTAACTAAAAAAAAACATACTTTTCCCACATTTCTGTGTGGGATCACTGCACCAGCACATATTTCCTACCACCCAACATTCCTCTCAGTCTCCCAGTAAAAATGATACCTCACTTGTCTAGGTGGGCCAAGTGCCTGTGACAGGGAAGAGCCAAAAACATGTAAAAAATGAGGGGGAACCAAAGCCAGTCCAAAAGGACAGTTTGAATAAAAAGGTTTTTAGGCTGACAAGTGGGGCTGAATTTTTATATATTATAGATGCGACAATGCTGGTTGGAAGGAATTTTGTGAATTTCTGCAGTTTGCGGATGGCTCCATCACAAAAATGTGGGAAAAGTGTGTGATTTCAAGCAAAGTTGGAGGTTTGCATAGCATTGTGGGTAAGAAAATGGTGTGAGGTACATGTGAACCACACCACCCTGGACTCACCCAGATGTTCAGTTTTCAGATGTGTCTAGGTCTCGTAGATTTTTCTACATGGCAGTGTCCCAAAGTCCAAAAAGTGCAGCCCTCACCATTCCAAGTGGGACTATTTTGAGAGTTAGACAGGCTCTCATGGCCCAAATGTAAAACCAAAACCCAAAATAATGAAATGTCCTCTTGCTTGCTGTTGGGATAAGATCTTTTAGTGTGAGGGGGGAGAGCTGAAAGACTGTTACCCCCTTCAATTGGGGTGGGGGCATAACCATGCCATTACTGGTTGGTAGCAACCACCCCAATATTTTTTTTTTATTCCCTGGCATCTAGTAGGCTTTCTGCCCCCCCCCCCACCACCAAAGGAGTGGATCGGGAGTAATTGCCTCACTCGGCCCACCGGTGAGCAGAACAACTTTGTTCCCATTTATTTGGGGTGAGGGTATGGCCATTCCCCCAACCCTATTCTTTTTTTTTTTTTTAAATCTTCCCAGGTCCCTGCTGGGCTTTCTGCTCCCCCTTGGGGGCAGATGGGCCTTCCAAAAATAGGTTGATCTGGCACCAAGGGGGGGCAGAAATGGCCAACGGTAATGTGCCCCCATGGGGAGCGACCCTTGCCCAAGGGGCTGCCCCCCCAAACAAAACACACACACACCAATCCCTGATGCCAAAGTGACAGATGGGCCTAATGGAAATAGGCCGATCTGCCCCAAAGGGGGGGCAGAAATGGCCTAAAATAAATTTGCCCCCCAGGGGAGCGACCCTTGCCTAAGGGGTCGCTTCTCATCTATAAAAAAAAATAAAAAAAATCCCTGGTGCCTAGTGGTTTCTGCCCCCTTTGGGGGCAGATCAGCCTAATAAAAACAGGCTGATCTTCCCCCAAGGGGAGGCAGAAATAGCCTAAAATAAGTTTTCCCCCCAGGGGAGCTACCCTTACCTAAGGGGTCACTCCCCTTATACTTAACTGACATAAAAAAAATCCCTGGCATCTAATGGTTACTGCCCCCTTGAGGGCAAATTGGCCTAGTAAAAATAGTCCAATCTGCCCCCAAGGTGGGCAGAAATTGCCTTAAATAAAATTACCCCCCAGCGGAGCGACCCTTGCCTAAGTGGTTGCTCCCCATCTGTAAAAATAAAATAAAAAAATCCCTGTTGCCTAGTGGTTTCTGCCCCCTTTGGGGACAGATTGGCCTAATTAAAATAGGCCGCTCTGCCCCCTAGGGGGGCAGAAATGGCCTAAAATAAATTTGCCTCCCAGGGGACCGAACCTTGTCAAAGTGGTTGCTCCCTTGCATGAAACCGACATAAAAAAAAATCCCTGGCATCTAATGGTTTCTTTCCCCTTTGGGAGTAGATTGGCCAAATAAAAAGAGGCAGATCTGCCCAAAGGGGGCCAGATATGGCCTAAAAATAATTTGGCCCCAGGGGAGCGACTCTTGCCTAAGGTGTCACTCCCCTCCTGTAAAAAAAAAAAAAGTAAACACTCCCTGGTGTCTAGAGGTTACAATATTTACAAAATTACAATTGGCCAATCTGTCCCTGGGTGGGGGGGGGCGAGGCCTTAAAAAAATTGCCCCCCTGGGGAGCGACCCTTGCTCAAGGGGTCGCTCCCGTTATGTGTAAATATATTTAAAAAAAAAAAAAAATCCTTGGTTTCTAGTGGGCATTTCTCCAGCCCGATCGTGAAGCAGACATGCTCAATGAGACATGAAAGGAAAGGAAAGTGTTAGAAATGGGGTCTTTGGTTGGCAGTCAGGTTACCCCCTGTTCAAGCAAGGACCCTCACTCTAGTCAGGGTAAAAGAGAATCACCCTCAGCTAACCCCTGCTTACCCCCTTGGTAGCTTGGCAGAGCAGTAGGCTTAACTTCAGAGCGCTAGGTGTAAAGTATTTGTACCAACACACACAGTAACATAATGAAAACACTACAAAATGACACAACACCGGTTTAGAAAAAATAGGAAATATTTATCTAAACAAAACAAGACCAAAACGACAAAAATCCGACATGCACAAGTCAACTTATGAATTTTTAAAGATTAAACTCAAAAATAGCGCTTAGAAACAAAAATGCTTCGATGAGATGTTAACACGGCGTCGTGACGGAGTCGTTCCCAACAAGCCGAGACCAGCGGCGCCGGACACGGAGTCGTGTAGACCCCCAAGTACAGTACCTTTGGTGAAGAGTGAAAACAAGCCGATGCGCGAAGTCGGGGATCGCGGCGTCTGTGCGAAATTTTGAATCCACGCACTTCGAGCGGCGTCAGTCACAACGTGGTGCGGCGACTTCCACGGAGTCGCGGACTTCAGCGGGGCTGCAGCGGCGTCGGGGCTGCGAAGAGCGTCGCGTTCCAGCGAAGGTCACAGCGTCAGGTGCAGGCGGCGTTACCGGATTCACCAGCGGCGTCGGTCTGGAGTCGTCCGAAGTCGATTTCCTTGGGTTTCCACCAGCTTTCTTTTCAAGGGCCCAGGGACTGGATAGGGCACCACTTGTCAGAGGAGGAGTCTCTCCAGAGACTCCAGATGCTGGCAGAGAGAAGTATTTGCTGTCCCTGAGACTTCAAACAACAGGAGGCAAGTTCTACATCAAGCCCTTGGAGATTTCTTCACAAGATGGAAGGCACACAAAGTCCAGTCTTTGCCCTCTTACTCTGGCAGAAGCACCACTGCAGGAAAGCTTCACAAAGAACAGTCACAGGCAGGGCAGCACTTCTTCCTCAGCTATCAGCTCTTCTCCAGGCAGAGGTTCCTCTTGGTTCCAGAAGTGTTTCTAAAGTCTGTAGATTTGGGTGCCCTTCTTATACCCATTTTAGTCTTTGAAGTCACCTTTCTTCAAAGGGGACTCACACCTACTTGTGAAATCCTGCCTTGCCCAGGCAAGGCATCAGACACACAGCAGGGGGTTGGAGCCGGCATTGTCAGAGGCAGGCACAGTCCTTTCAGATGAGAGTGACCACTCCACCCCTCCCTCCTAGCAGAGATGGCTAATCAGGAAATGCAGGTTACACCCCAGCCCCCTTTGTGTCACTGTCTAGTGCGAGGTGAAAAACAACTCAACTGTCAAACTGACCCAGACAGGGAATCCACAAACAAGGCAGAGTCACAGAATGGTTTAAGCAAGAAAATGCTCACTTTCGAAAAGTGGCATTTTCAAACGCAAAATCTTAAAATCAACTTTACTAAAAGATGTATTTTTTAATTGTGAGTTCAGGGACCCCAAACTCCACATGTCCATCTACTCTCTAGGGGAATCTACACTTTAATCATATTTAAAGGTAGCCCCCATATTATCCTATGAGAGAGACAGGCCTTGCAACAGTGAAAAACGAAATTGGCAGTATTTCACTGTCAGGACATATAAACCACATTACTATATGTCCTACCTTATCCATACACTGCACCCTGCACTTGGGGCTACCTAGGGCCTACCTTAGGGGTGCCTTACATGTAAGAAAAGGGAAGGTTTAGGCCTGGCAAGTGGGTACACTTGCCAAGTCGAATTTACAGTGCAAAAATACACACACAGACACTGCAGTGGCAGGTCTGAGACATGATTACAGAGCTACTTATGTGGGTGGCACAACCAGTGCTGCAGGCCCACTAGTAGCATTTGATTTACAGGCCCTGGCACCTCTAGTGCACCTTACTAGGGACTTACTAGTAAATCAAATATGCCAATCATGGATAAACCAATTATATACAATTTACACGGAGAGCATTTGCACTTTAGCACTGGTTAGCAGTGGGAAAGTGCTCAGAGTTCAAAAGCCAACAGCGACAGGTCAGAATAAAAATAGGAGGCAGGAGGCAAAAAGATTCAGGATGACCCTGCATAAGCAAAAGTCCAACAGAAAGGCTTATCCTTTCCTTTCACGTCTCTGCCTCCCCCACCTACCAGTCGGAAGAGAAATGCTTTGCATTTTTTCAGGGCAATGGGAGGCGACCTCTGATGAGGTCAGCGCGCAATATCATCAGACGTCACTTGGGGGGGCAGAGGGGGTCGGGTGGAAGGGGAAGCGATTCCCCTTCCATCCCTCATGGGGGTGTGGGTGGGAGGCCCATGGGGGGAGCGCTAGCACTTACCCCGTGGGCCGGGTGTAGGACAAGCTGGTCTCGTCCTCTGCACACGGGAGCTGTGGCCAAGGACGAGACCAGCTCGTACCAGGCACCCTGGAGGTTAATGAAGCTCCTAATTTCTTTACTGTTATCATGGATAAAAGTGCAACAATGTTTCACCTTAAGCAACCGACAGACTCTGCCTTCTTTTGCTAAAAGGATGTCTAACGCAAGATGATTCTGAAGAACCATCGCACGTACCGCAGCCATTTCAATGTCCATCAGTATGACTGACCCAGAAACATCTGTTAACATTTTATCCACTATGGTAGACAGCTTTCTAATTTTCATGTCATTCAGAACAACTACAACAGAAGGAATAATTGCTCCAAATAATTTCCCTACAATTTCCGAATAACTTGCCCATTTTGATCTTGGTCTTTGAATTTCATGTGTATCATGTGTGTCATCTATGTTGTCAATTTGATAAAACTTAGGAAAGACCGCTCCCTGGTAACACTTCCCATACCATCCCCTATGGGGACGACAATAAACAGTTTTTCCACAGATGTCATAAATCCCAGGAATCGCAGGATCTTGTCCATTCAGCATAAAGTACCATGTATTCCTAAAAAGAAATACATGTTTGCATTCGCTCCTTCTCATAAACTTAGTATCAGTTTTGGATTGTGGCCTGTAAATACAAAGCTTTCCTGCATGTTGGTAATCCAAAGCAAGCTTCCCTTGTGTGTTAGTTACACAATTTGCATGATCATTCCAAAATGTACGTTTCACTAATCCTTTCTCTATGTTCTCCTTTATTGTCTTTCTCCTATAATCAGTTTGATCTAGGAAAGTTTTCTCCACTGGTGAAAGTGTACATTTTAAATTATTTCTCTGTGCATAGGCAAAACCAACTGTTAGCGGGGGATCAAAAATACCTCATACAATGTCAATATTTCTAGTTCTAGCAATACTATTCAAGTATTCTTGATTATAGAACCTTGTTAATAAATGGCTGCAACTAATTCCATATGTTAGTGGTAAGCTATGAAAAGTAATTCCTTCTTGCACTGATGAAGGACCTTGTGTACACACATAACATTCTCTCACATTTATTGTTTCAACATATTCATACAAGTGATAGAAAACATTAGAAGAAAGAGCTCCTTGTGAATTGTAAGTATTTATCATCCCTATTAAACTTCTTTATTTAGAAAGTGTAGTAGTCTCTGGAGAAGGTGTATAATTAGTTTCAGCTAAATCAGGAACACTCTTACTTACAATCAAAAAACAAACCTATTATTACAAATACAACTGCCAATCGAACACACATACATTTGCAACACTCATTGCTTCTTTTGCAATTGCAATTGGTATCCATGACCTGTAAAGAATCAAAATGCGAATGAAAAAGAAAAATAGATTTAACTATGCAGCCAAACAAAAATTAAATATAATCTTCAGTCTTCTTTGAAATTGGTTACAGCAGCTTCCAGACTTCCCCAGAACTGTCAAAAATCAGTTTACCAGCTTTGTCAAAAATCTGCTGATCACTAACTATTACTTCCAGTCTATGTCTTTCTTGTTCAATTGGTAATGTGATTTCAAACCTCAGTTCAAGTGCAATTTCAAGATCCAGAATATAGAACTGGATTCTCACAGTCAAAACAAAAGGGCATAAACTCATGTTGCCACTCACCTGCCGCAAGGTATGCCCATTCAAGATCGGAGTATCTTCGATTTGCAACTCTTTTTCTGTTTGATCGTTGATTTGTACTTGTTTCT
Organism: Pleurodeles waltl; assembly: GCF_031143425.1. NCBI lineage: Eukaryota > Metazoa > Chordata > Amphibia > Caudata > Salamandridae > Pleurodeles > Pleurodeles waltl. The sequence goes on from NC_090437.1 coordinate 839,801,122, forward strand.
CCTTCGCTCAGATCTGCTTCTTCTGCTGTTTCTTTTGCTTTCTCATTCATAGTTGATAACAAATCAGAAACCTTTTCAGTTGTTACATGCAGTGTCGGCCACTTGTCTCCTTTCACAGTTTTTGTAGACAGTGCTGGCAAAACTGGACTTATAATTCTTTGTGGTTCAGCAGGAATTTGACTTGATTCACATGCACCATTAGCCACTTCAGGAGGAGTCAAATCTGCATGACTTTGATTCAACTCAACTCCACTCACAGCTACTTCAGGAAATGTGATCTATTTCAACTGATTTTCCAAAACGTCTGCTTCTGAGAGAGTTTTTTGGCTCAGACTTGACTATCCTGAAACATCCACTTCTGATTCTGCTGATGCTGATAGAAGAATATGAGGGTTGTTCTCTATTTTGTTTCTCAGAGGTACCCCTCTGGGATCTTCACCAGTTTGCACTGTCTTTGCTTTTACAGGCTCTTGCTCTGCTTTCTGAGACTGTACAACTTCTGCTGATGCTCTCAGGAACACTGAGTTTTCATCCTCCAAAGGATATGACACTTGTGACTGTGGCTGGCGTGAATCCAGTTCGGGATTCCAGCACACTTCACAGCAGTCGTTGTCATCAGAACAATTTGGTACAGGCCCTTCCACCTAGGTTCCAAGCAAGTTCTCCGAACATGCTTCTTGATCACTACCCAATCTGCAATGCAGAGATTATGACACTGATCTTGGGAGGGTGGCACAGCTGTAGCTTCAATCTGGTGAGTAAAATAGAGAACTAAATCAGCTTGTCCTTTGCAGTAATCCAGCACCAAGTAATCTGCTATGTTTACAAGTGCATTTACAGGAGCTGCTGGCAATCTCATTGTTCTGCCCATTAGGATTTCATGGGGAGAGAGTCCAGTCTTTCTGTCAGGTGTAGTTTGCATGCTCATGAGGACCAAAGGTAAAGCATCAAGCCATCTCAGATTTGTAAATGCACACATTTTTGCTAATCGAACTTTCAGAATGCAATTCATTTGCTCTACTAATTCAGACGCTTCAGGGCAATATCTACAATGCAGCTTCTGCTCAATGTTCAAGGCTGAACATAGTAATTTAATTACTTCATTATTGAAGTGTCTTTCTTTATATGATTCTATAGAAGCTGGAAAACCAAACCTAGGTCTTAACTTCCTAAGTAAAAACTTTGCCACTGTGAGACCATCATTTATATGTGTAGGGTAAGCTTCAATCCAGTGACTAAATATACAATCACCGACACGTACCTCAAACCCACACACAAGGATTTAAATGAAATCCATCTGCATTCTGTTAAATGGGCCACCTGCTCTTCCAATGTGACTCAAATTGACAACAGTTCTCTTTCCTAAGTTCATTTGTTGACATGCAATGCATCTGTGACAAATTGCTTTAGCAACCTGTCTAAACTTTGGATTGGACCAGGATTGCTTAAATGTTAGAATCATTCCATCCCTGCCGATGTGTGTATGACCATGATAGCATTTTGCCATTTGCATCAGTAGACAGTTTGGCAAAACCATCTGACCATCCTTTGAAACCCAAATTCCATCAATTGTTCTTTGAATGCAACCCAATTTTATCCAGCTTTTCTTTTCATCTTCTGGAACTTAATCCTGGAGTGTCTTTATCTACTCCCAAGTGTCAATTACCATCAATAGATAACTTTGACTTGTCTCATTAGTTTTCATCACATGAACATTTTTCCATTCTTCATTGAAAGTAAGACAGTTTCAAGCACAGAACTTAGCAATTTGATCTGCATAGGAATTTCCATAGAGATGAAATCGCTTAACTTCTGCTGAGCACTGCACTTAACCACAGCATTCCTTTCAGGCAGTTGTAGGTCTTGTAACAAATCATGAATTCTATCACCATTTCTGATTGGTGAGCCAGAAGAGGTCATAAAACCATGCTGTGACCACAACTGCCCAAAGTCATGAACAACACCAAATGCATATTGTCTGTCTGTAAAAATCGTAATTTTAAACTGCGCAGAAATACAGCATGCTCTAGTAAGAGCCACTAATTCAGTCGCTTGTGCAGAAAATACTCCCAGAAGCCATGAAGCTTCGAGCACATCAGATATGGTGCACACAGCATATCCAGATTTCAATGTTCCCGCATTATCTCTCAAACAGGAACCATCAACAAAAATTATTTTATAATTTTTCTCTAACGGAGTACCTGAATATCAGGTCTAGATTTGGTGCACAGCTCAGTAACCTCTAGACAATTGTGTTCAACTTCCTTTACTTTTTCATATTGAACATTGTCTATTGGAAGCAAGGTTGCAGGATTAAGTACAGTGTACCTCGTAAAGGTCATATTTAGGGATCGTAATATCAACAATTTATACTTCCTCAACCTGGCATTTCTCAAATGCTGAGTCTTGGTCCTGGTAAGCAAGACCTCAACTGAATGAAGGACTAGAACAATTAAAGGATGTCCCATCACAATGCTCTCGCTTTGAGCGAGACTAACACGAACTGCAGCCACATTTTTTAAACAGCCGGGCAAAGCTGCAGCTACTGGATCCAAAGTTGCAGAAAAATATACTGCAGGGCGATTTACGCTACCATGTACTTGTGTTAGGACAGAAAGTGCACTGCAGTCAGGCATTCCCAGAGCTGGAACCTCTGCACAGACTCTCTCTCAGCTCAGTAAAAGCTTTCACACAAGCTTAATCAAATGGTATGGTGTAGAAGGCTGGCCTGGTTTGTAGTGGGTACCTTTGGTACTTACACCTTATACCAGGTCCAGTTATCCCTTATTAGTGAAATGTAGTAGTGTTCTAGCAGCTTAGGCTGCTAGAGGTAGCTATAGCACAGCAGCTTAGGCTGAACTAGGAGAAATGCGAAGCTCATGCAACACCACTTATAGTTAGACAGTACTTATACAGAAGTAAAGACAATACTCAGTGTTAACAAAAATAAAGGTACTTATTTGGGTGACACAGTACCAAAAATATCTTAGAGACAATACTCCTTCTGGAGGTAAGTATTATACACAATATATACACTAGACACCAAAATTAGACAAGTAAATAGTCATAGAACAATGCAAACAATAGGAAATGCTATAGAATGCAATGGAAGAAAATAGGTCTAGGGGCAACACAAACCCTATACAAAGAAAGTGGAATGGGAATCACAAATTTCCCCCTAGACAAGTGTAGTGTGCGCAGAATCACTGGGAGAGTAAGCATATAGTAAAGGTAAGTAAATTACCCCACCCAAGAGCCCATAAAAGCAGGATTAAAGTACTGCAAGTTTCCTTAGGACACACTAGACCTAGTGATTGGGATTTTGCAGCAAACAACCAAGTCTGCAAAGAACAGCTGCTGGATTCCAGGACCTGAAGACCTGCAGAAGTCCAGAAGTCGAAAGAAGTTCCAGGAAGGACAGGAGCCCCTGCCAACCCAGGAGAGGGTGCAAAAGAAGAGTCCCCGGTTAGTCGAAGACTGCAGGAATGCACCCTAGGAAGATGCCAGCGGGTTCCTGCATGATGCTAAGGATGTCCATGGAGGAGCCCCCAGGATGCATGGAATTGGCTCCCCAATTACCAGATTTGGAATGGGGGGGGCAATTTCATGATCTTAGACATGTTGCATGGCCATATTTGGAGTTACCATTGTGAAGCTACGTATTGGCCTATATGTAGTGGACGCGTGTAATGGCGTCCCCGCACTCACAAAGTCCAGGGAAATGGCCCTGAACTATGTGGGGGCACCTTTGCTAGTGCAAGGGTGCCCTCACACTTAGTAACTTTGCACCTAAACTTCAGCAAGTGAAGGTTAGACATATAGGTAACTCATAAGTTACTTAAGTGTAGTGAAAATGGTTGTGAAATAACGTATGTGTTATTTCACGCAGCCTGCAATGGCAGGAATCTGTAAGGGTTTGTCTAAGCTCCCTATGGATGGCCAAAGAAATGCTACAGCCATATGGATCTGGAACCCCAATGCCCTGGGTAACTAGGCACCATATACTAGGGACTTATAAGGGGGGTGTCCAGTGTGCCAATTGAAATTGGTAAATGAAGTCACTAGCCTACAGTGACAAATTTAAAAGCAGAGAGATCATAAGCACCGAGGTTCTTATAAGCAGAGCCTCAGTGACACAGTCAAGCACTATACAGACACACACACATTAGGCCATAAACTATGAGCACTGGGGTCCTGACCAGCAGGATCCCAGTGAGACAGACAAAAACATACTGACATACAGGTAAAAATGGGGGTAACATGCCAAGGAAGATGGTACTTTCCTACATACGGGGTCAGTAATATCTTTGTGGGTCAATCTTTGTAACGTCTTGGAAACAACAGGCACTTTTTTCAAAACTCCTTACTTAGCAAAATCTGTAATTACAGGAGTAACTCCTTCAATTACATCTGGTGACAAATGATACTTAGGAGTTTTCTGAAAAAAAATGTATTCGTTTAACTGGGACTTTGACTGGTTCAACTCCTTTAATTAGACCAATGTATTTCCCAGAAAGATCCCAAATGTTCAAAGTAACTGTACCCGGTAGATCAATTGGTAGATCTTGTACTGTAAATGCAGGATAAAAAGTAATCAGTGGAAATTCTTCATTAACTGGATTACAGTCAATTGGTATGGATGATTCTTCATCATCATCATCACTATTTGTCTGAATGGCAATTCCATCATTTGTACAAGTACTTTTGTACAAAAGATCTCTTCCCACAAGGCATACTGGACTAGTCACAGACTACACATTTGTGCAAGCCTTTCAAAGTACCCGTTTTAACAGGAATCAGTTCAGTAATTGGATTTATCAGGAATTAATTTGTTACTTCTACAACCTGCACTGTTTTCCAAAAAAGTGGAACATTAGGAAATTCTGCAGTTCTGACAATAGAGCATGTAGCTCCTGAGTCAACCAAAAATGAAACATTGTGACCCATTACTGTTCCATTTACATAAGGACCCCTTTGGTCTAACTCTAATGAATCTGCTAGCACACATTCTTCTTCATCTGAACTCTCAATCACAATTTCATCACTCAATTCATCCTCACTGTGTAGTGGGAATTGCTGTAAAAACTGATTGTTTTGACTTAATCTTTGACCATGTTCTGCTGAGAACCACTGCCTGCTGCTGTGCCAGTGGAGCTTGAGTTATTTGCATTTGTTCCTGTTCTGGCATCATTTGCTTTTGTGATTTAATTTGCTGTTGTTGTGGTACCTGAAAACGTGGCACCTGTTCCTGCTTTTGGGGAATTTGCATTTGCTGTGCAATCTGCATTTGATTATTCAAATTTGGGCATTTAAAATAGGATTCCGAATTCTTGGTCCTCACAAATTTGGAAACATATTATTTTCATTCATCTGCACAACACCTTCCTGCATCATCATTGGACACTCTAGTTTCCAGAGCCTGAAACCCCCACAAGTGTGACAAGGTAACATCTTTCTCATTGTCTGCATATCACCTGAATTAACAATAGTATTCAAATCAACACCATCAACACGATTTCCATTTCTACCACCACAGCCATTGCCTCTTGCTGGTCCCTGATTCTGAATCACTTGCATGTTTCCCTGTTTCTGTGGAAAAATTCCCTGCATCCTTGATTGCGCTGCTTTAATCTGCATCACCATTGCCTTTTCTTTCAATCTCTTCTGCTTCATTTCAATCTCATCACTGCAATATTTAGAAAACTGCAATACTTCATCAACTGGTTTTGCTCGCCAGCAAATCAAACGACTCTTAAGCATGTTACAACTTCAGGTCTCAACCCTTCAACAAATCTGAGCACAGTACGAATCATGTCTTTAGGTTCAATTGTCTCTGTACCACTGTAATGTTTAAATATCTACACCAACCTTTCATAGTATGCATGTATTGAGTATTTTGCTTCCTGTGCTGTCCTATCTATTCTCTTCCAACCAATGCTTTTAGGGGAAATTCTCATTTTCAAAAACCCAATCACTCTGTAACAGCTTTTAAGTAAATCGAGAGATGGTGCACCTGCAACTGGATCTCGTGGAGGCTCTCTTGTTGGCCAGTCAACACTCCTTTTGCATTCAACCCATAAATCAGTTGGGACCACTATTTCTAACAAGGTATTTAAAGCCTCCCACAGGCATTTTGCAAGTTTCACAAACCTATCAGTCTGCTGATATCATTCCACTAGTGTTTTTCTCAATCCTGGGTAATCATTTGTGAATGACAAACTATCACTCCTGCTCCAAGGCATATGAACATAATTCCCTCCAGGCATTTCTCTCATTGGTAATAGCTTTACTGGACTATCAGTCTACTGTGTGTCGGTAGAGTTCAAATTTGCAGACTCTCTTTTTTTTAATCCCTTTTATTTACCCAACTGCCTACCCATTTATCTAGTGCTTCCCATGTTTTAATACTTTGAATTAATTGTTTAATATGAATTTTCATTCCAGTTGATCTCATGTTCTCAATGTCTTTTGAATCAAATTCTTATCCATAACTCCTTTTCAATGGTTTGGATTTCTCAATATGTACTTCATATTTCTCTGCAAGTTCTGATCATTTCTGGTGTACCAATCCTGCTCTGTTTGTGATATCTTTACACATGAAGCCTGACCCATCTTCATGAAATGAATCAATTCTAGTTAGTTCCAGTGTTCCCACAATCATTTCATTCAGTTTTAAATTTATTTTGCCAAATTCAGTGTTCTTCCCCCTTCAGCAACTGTTTTCACTCCATTCATTTTCTCCAACCAGTCTGTTAACTGTTGAACTTTGAACCTTGTAAAGAAACATTATTAAACTCATTGCTCTCTCAGGTGTCATCAGAATTGAATTGTGATCTGAATTTGACTTTGTGAAGTCCTGGAATAAGTTAAGCCTATAAGTGGACCTGTTTTGTCAAAAGTCTGATTAATTGGAGACATAACTACTGAAGTTGCATTGAGTTTCTTTCTCCATTTCTGCATTTGTGTCAAAAAGATTCTGTACATTGCTCTCATTATTTCCCTGGACATACAATGGAACAAATGGACCAATAGCGACAGGAACTGGTCTTTTGGACTTGATAGAGCATTCTGATTTCTCGACTAAATTACTCCAGAACTCTGAACTGTACCAGGGAAATTGATTATGATACTGTTACTGGAGTATACCTTGGCATTGTCTGGGCTTGTATTCGAGTCACTGAATTAGGTGTAGATTTCACCTGAGCTATCACTGAATTTTGAACAATCTGTGGTGCTACCAGTACTGAAATATTCTGTGCAGAACTTACAACAGGAATTGTGGAATAAACTACAGGCTGTGCTACAGTTTGATTCACAGGAGTCTGTGTACCTCTAATAGCAGGAACGTTAGTTGTGACCTGTATCTGATTTTGTGTTACCACAACTGGAGGTAGTGCACTTGGACTAAAACTAGCACTTGGACTTGTCTCTTCTGCTGCATATGGAGGAGGAAGATTTCTCAATAATTGTGTAAGAAATTCATCATCATCATCTGAGTCACTTTCATAAGTCAATGATCTCCTAGCTCCATATGACTTCAACTTAGTTTCTTCAGGATCCTTATTCCTTTTCTTTGTCTTTGGTCGGACACTGTCCTCTTGCTCTTGTGTAAATGCAGGATACATTCCAATACCCTTCAATGATTCTGTTCTCCAAACTTTCTGCTCATTATCCCATTTTGCTTCTAGCAAAGTTGTCTCTCAAATTTAAATTTCTCTTGTTGTCTGGCTAGTAACTCTCAAATAGGTGAAGCTTCAAACGGTGCTTGTCTCGGAGGGGGCATTAATTCATAAAGTATTTTTCTAAAATTCTCATATTAAAACTTCCATGAGCAGGAAATCTAGTTAAAGCCTTTATCATTAGACACTCCAAGAGAGCAACAAAAACTAACAGCAGAATTAAATGAGAAATGGAAACAGTATACATTTAGATTGTGCAGTTGAATTTATCATAATCAATCAATAAACATTTTAAATAAAATATTAGGTCAGGAAACCCTAACTATTCCTGTAATTTGAAGATCATGTGTTTGCCTCATGCAAAAATATAAGAAAGACAAAATTAATTCTGAAAACATCTAACTATGGTGCTAACCAAAAACATGTGGTTGAATTTTCTAAAGGGAAAACATGCAAAGGAAAAATAAATGCACATTGATTATACAGCTCCTAAATGAGACAGCAACTTGCACTCTTTTACTCAGCAGAGTGCAGGAACTGTAGGTCTTCCAAGAGCATCAGGCAACATGAATATGAATGGGGCAACAGTTCAGAAAATATTGGGCCTAAAGTAATTGAACTGTTAAAGTCATAAGTAAAAGCTATATAACAGAAACACATCTAACTCATCACAGAACTACAACGTAATAAAAGCTATATAACAGAAACACATCTAACTCAGCACAGAACTACAACAGGAACTGACTCTGAATGGAATTAAAATTAATCTGAATCTCATCACCTAAAACTTTGCTATATCAGAGTCCCAAATAGTTACTAGCTATACCTCTATTGGACAAGACTTGGTTATCAGAGCCTATTATTAATTATGACTAATATACGTGTACCATTTTAAACAGATCCCTGGCCCTGGGACTGGTTAGTAGTGTCCAGGGCACAATCAGAGTCAGTAACCACCAGCCTCAGTCAAACCTTTTGTGGGTGATAAGGGCCATAAGAATGACTTTATCATACAAGGGAATGCCAAATGACATCCATCCTGTAAGTGACTACCTCACCTGTACCACAGTCTATTTGAATAACAGCCCTTTCTCTTGCATGTCTGGATATGTCCTCAAAGTCGGTGACTTGGAAATTCGTGCTCTAAGCAAACTGGGTCATGCCTTGTAAACTCGAGGTAGGTTGCAACCCATTCCACCAATAACAGCACACCATACAAACCAAGATTTTGTTTCTCAAAAAAGTTGAAAACTCACACATGCTTGAGCACACTGTCATGAACTGGAAAGACTTTCAAAGCATTCTTTACCCCATTTTAGTGAATGCTGGGAATGCTTCACAGAAAGCTTTCTGGGCTCCTGTATCAATGTGCCTACTTTCCAGCATGTTTCCTGCCTTTCCATGCAAAATTATGCCAATGTCCAGTCTTGAATCTGGCCTTCTTCTGATGGAAAACCAGGTAAACTGCCATACAGGCTCCTCTTGAATTACTGTATGACATTTACAAAAAACACTCTACTCAAGAGCATAACAATAGGCTCAACTATGGCATCTTACAGGAGGTGAATGACTGGGTTTTCCCTTTGCAGCAAAAAACTTAAAATTAACAAAAACAGGTAATACAGTCTGAAACAATAGACAGCAGATCTCAGTCATAGTGTTCTCAAAACTCTGCACAAGACTCCTTAACATGGCCTTGACAGTTTTTTCACTGTCTGGTGCTGACAGGAAGTACAAGCGCAGAATATCAACCTTAAGTATCAGTCTATCCAAACATGTGGACATTCCTAACAACCTCCCAGAAATGGATTTCAGCGCACTGCGATAATCAGAATCAACAAACTGGCAGATTTCAGCATACACGTTCTTACATTTTGAAGACTAGTCAAACCAGAAGTAGACATCTACTCTACAAGCAATTCTTTTATATACAATTCTTTCAAGCTGGAACAGAATGCAGAAGCAGCATGGGATGTTGCATTGTGAAACATGCAGCATAGACGAGCCATGGAATAGACATTAGGATTCAGAGACAGTACTCTAGTTTTAATCAAGATATCCCTTCCCACATTCACTGAGGCACTAACTACACCAAAGTCAATACACTTTTCTAGACTCTCCTATTACATTAAAGACTGCAGTGAATATACTTTCCTTGCTTAAACATATGTCAAGACATTTGCAGCATATCAAACCACGCTTCAGATGACAAATACTTCAGTTATTGGGTTAATTTTTTCAATGTCTTGATGATTGCTACCATCAACACACAGACTAAAGGCTGAAACTGTCAAATCAGCCACTGAGTCATTCAACAACTGTGGTGCAGTGGCATCATTTAATACACAGGTTGCTTTTCTTCTAGCACACGTCTAACAAACCTGCATGGTTTTAGTCTGGGAAAAATGTCCTTATGAGGCTGCCGAAATGATCAGCAACACTGAAGGGCACATTATGCTCTGCCAAATATCCTGGGAATTTTATTCCTGCCTCTCTGGCAAAGGAGTTTTTACTGGAATTTTTCTTTGTCATGTAACCTGACATGGGCTTCATTTTAATCTTTGTATCCTGAAGGGATGTATGAACTTTACCTGCTATATGGCGTTTCAGATCTAACTCTTCTTGATACACACAAGAGACATTCTTCTCACAAATCAAGCAGCAGAAGGCATATGGATCAGTCTTAACAGAAATAATGATTCCTACATGTAAAAGGAATTCCCAAAATTATGATTGTACCCTATGAGTTTTAGTGTATGAAGATTTTAAATTAAAGGGGTAGTGCTACAGTGGTTAGGCTGTTCACAAGCACCTACTGACCACATCTAATGCAGACTGCTGTAGTACAACACAAAAAGTTTATGCTATGCATTATAACATTTTTTGAGGGCTGAATTATGCACTGTTTAGGAAAGGACATCAAACAATGAACTGAACATATTGGGATCTCCAGCCTATTGACGTAAAATATAGAAGTCCAATTCATCATAGTAAATCAATTCCACATGATTGACTGAAAGGAGAGAATAGAGAGAAACTGAAATGTCCAAGAACACACAGTGTGTGGAGCCTTTATTACATGTGTTGTCTCCTAAATACATGATGTATATAGTAGAAAATATACATCTCTTCCTATAATGAAAAGGACACAAACATCTGTAAAACAGTTGGCATTGTGCATTGACTCTTAAAGTATATCAGTCAACTCAAAACTGATAACACAAAACTTAGGTGGCAGCATAGGTATAGCAAAAAGAACATACAAGGAAATATATATGATATTATGAACACACTTTGATTATTTAAATACTTTTGTATTGCTCTGCCTGCATTCAGGGCAGGTTGAATTTACTACTGGCAGTTGGTTTGAAACCCATTGTTATTTAAGCAAAGCACCTTCCACCACCCCGCCAGGTGCATTGTGGGACAGAAGTTCCACAAGGAAACAAAAGGATGTCATCTGAGTGAGAAAGGAGCAGCTCACAAATACCCTAATAAAATACACATGCGAATATGTGCAGTTCATGTTTGTAGCAGGGATACTATTAAACCTCTGCTCTGCTGAAAACTGCCACTACTAATCAAAACACCAATCTTGCGCCACAAGGAACATTTATATTCAGTGAGTTATCTTGACATTTTATTGTTATGTGGACCAGGTGCCTGCTGTGCAGCAGAAGTAAACAAAAGCAGGGTGTATGAGAAAAACAGAAAGTCAGCTATCCTCTCACTAACAGTTTTGGGGATAAGCATTGGTAGAGCGATGTTCTTTCCGCAGGGATATTAACCCTCTCTGCTCCACATCATGCAGAGTGAAACGTCATTAGCTTGCAAAACTCTTACCTTTGAGCAGGAACATTTCAGGAACATTAAAATCACTGGGGTAGTGTTCATTTAATGGCTTACCTTAACTCTTACTCAGAGTCAGTTACAACACAGTGCTACTGTAAACTGCTGCACCTAGGTGGGGGAAAAATAATACAGCAGCAGATTTGTCCATCAGTAAAGTGCCTCTATGAGTTGATTGGTCAGTGTGTCATACATTCACTGGCTCAACCGGCTGCAGACACTCAGCTGCTGTAATGAACTGGATCATGAGTGTTAGAAATTGGGTTTTTGGTTGGCAGTCAGGTTACCTTCTGTCCAAGCAAGAACCCTCACTCTAGTCAGGGTAAGTCACACACAATCCAAAATTAGCCTGTGCCCACCCTCTGGTAGCTTGGCACGAGCAGTCAGGCTTAACTTAGAAGGCAATGTGTAAAGAATTTGTGCAATACATCATACAATACCACAATATAGCACCACAAAAATACACCACACAGTGTTTAGAAAAATATATAATATTTATCTGGGTATTTGCAGGTCAAAACGTTCAAAGATGCAACATGAATTTGTAAAGATATCACTAGAAAGTGATATAAAGTGTCTTAAGTCTTTAAAAAGCAAACAAAGTCTCTTTCAAGCACAAAATACCTGGTTTGGAGTGGAAAATCTCCGCAAGGGGCTGCAGAAGAAGAGATACGTGGAAAAATGGTGTGTGCGTCGATTTCTCCCCAGCACACACCGACTTGCGTCGTTATTTTTCAAGTGGGCAAGTCGTGCGTCATTTTCCGGCGCGCAGACAGTCTCTTTCTGTGGGTCGCGGGGATTACCAGATGTCCCGGGGTCTGTGCGTGGATTCTCCTGATTGTTTTTCGGCTGCACGTCGTTCCGCGGGGCTGTGCGTCGAAGTTTTGCTCTCACGGCAGACGTCGCTTCGATTTCCTCTCTGAAAGTCGGGCGGCGTTGTCCTTGCCAGGCCGTGCGTCGAAGTTCCGGTCGCCCCAAAGGCGTCCCATCGATCAGCGTCGGTGTGGGGCGTTTTTCTCGCCGCGGAACAAGCTGTGCGTTGAAAGTTTCAGCGCACGAAGTGTCCAAATGAAAAAGAGAAGTCTTTTTGGTCCTGAGACTTCAGGGAACAGGAGGCAAGCTCTATCCAAGCCCTTGGAGAGCATTTTTACAGCCAGACAAGAGTTCAGCAAGGCAGCAGGCCAACAGCAAGGCAGCAGTCCTTTGGAGAAAGCAGACAGGTGAGTCCTTTGAGCAGCCAGGCACTTCTTTTTGGCAGGATGTAGTTTCTGGTTCAGGTTTCTTCTCCAGCAAGTGTCTGATGAGGTAGGGCAGAGGCCCTGTTTTATACTAATTGTGCCTTTGAAGTGGGGGTGACTTCAAAGAGTGTCTAAGAAATGCACCAGGTCCCCTTTCAGTTCAATCCTGTCTGCCAGGGTCCCAGTAGGGGGTGTGGCAGTCCTTTGTGTGAGGGCAGGCCCTCCACCCTCCTAGCCCAGGAAGATCCACTCAAAATGCAGATGTATGGAAGTGAGGCTGAGTACCCTGTGTTTGGGGTGTGTCTGAGTGAATGCACATGGAACTGTCAACTAAACCTAGCCAGACGTGGATTGAAAGGCACAGAAAGATTTAAGTGCAAAGAAATGCTCGAGGGCGTGGCCAAGATGGCGACCGGAGCGGCAGCATAAACTGCAGCTCCATTCCCTGGCCCGTATAAATATCCTGCTAGCGGCGCCCGGTCCCCCTGTTGTGGGGTACGAACGTCGCTTGTGGTGCTGTCTGGGGGCTACATCAACGCCCGCAGCTGAAACCGGATAATTGCTGCCATTCGTAGAGTGGCGGGCGCTCGGCCGGGTTGCGGCCTGCACCCGCTCTAGCAGCCTGCACGCTTGCTGCGTGCGCTGCGCAACATCCCCCGTGACCCGTAGCTGGAGCTCAGGTTCACGCTGTGCCGATGGGACGAGCCACCGGAGATTTGGCCTCGACGAGGGTGCTGGATTCGCGCGCCGGCCCGGGGAGGTCACTCTGTGGTGGCGGCGCCGGCCGTGTTTTCCCTGCTGCATCGCCGCCCCTCTCGGGTTGAGTCCTGCCGGAGCAGGCTTGCCCATCCATCATCCCACGGGGGAGGCAGCCGCTGGAAGTCTCGGTGCCCCGGCTCCCCCCGATCACCTGAGGCCTGTGCTACGCTACACGGCTGGCCTGGAGGCCGGGCCGTGCAAGTAATATTAGAGCGCGGCCTAGCAAGCTGTGGCAGACATATTAAACTCTGAAACTTTGGCCAGCAACAATGTCTGCTCCACTATACCGGCTCCACCAGTACGAGGGAGCGTGGTGCAACGAGGCGCATCGCACTAGGGCGTCGGCCCTAAGAAGGTATTTTGTGGCGACGTCGTGTTGCGGGGCTGATCCGTAGCGTTCCCGCGCCCTGCATGGTGTGGCCTGCAGGAGCAGGCTTGTAATTTCAGGCGCCCCAGGATCGTGGGTTGCATTGGACTAACTGGCGAGGTCATCCAAACGTGTCGCCCTGGCTGGAATCGTTTTGGAAGCACACAACGCTTTTACAGCAGTCTCTACTACCCAGGTCCTCGCCTATATCTAGATCGTGATTCACCTCAGGAGTGGTGTGGCAGCAAGAATACAGCTGATGGACAGGAGCAAAGCGTACAACAGACTTGGTCGGTTGTAAGAGGTGAGCCTTTTGGTGACATTTATCGAGTCGCAGTGTGCAGCCGTGCTAACTACCCCCCTGTGTCCCAAGGTAACCGGAGCAGATAGAGCCTCCAATAAACTACCCAGAGTTCTGCCCTCACCCCACTAGACTCATAAATTCCTATCAGTACTATAATTTTTAAGCTTTGCAAGCAATATTCAACGCATTAGGCCACTACTCTCCAATATTCTCGTCCTGCCTCTGCTTCACTCGTCCTCAACACCCAGGCCGGACTGGTGTGACGCCTGACTCGCCCGCACACATTGCTTTGTGTTTACTTGTTGCGTTAACGACCACGCAGTCCTGGACTTGCCAAATGGTCAAGCCAAAGACTTCACGAGCACCTCTGGGCAAAATGGACCACACCACCGCACCCCCCTCAGGGGCCCACGCCACCACACAAGTGGCTTTGCAAAAGCTGGAACTTACCTTACAATCACATACGTCACAATTTGAAAAGATACTGAAAGCCATCCTAGACACTAAAACCACCCTAGAAGCTAAAATAGGCTCGGTAACAGAAGATCTCAACATACTTCGCACTGATCAACACTCACTGGCCGACAGGGTGTCCGAACTTGAAAAAGACACTGCAGTCCTTCCCCGTTCTGTGAAAGATCTCCAATCGCAACTAGCTCATCTATCAACAGAGGTGGACTCCTTAAAACACAGAGCGGAGAACGCAGAGGGTAGGTCCCGTCGCAACTACATTCGTATGGTGGGATTCCCTGAACGTGCCGTGGGCCTCAGCGCTGAATTATTCATAGAACAATGGCTCACAGACACAATTCTTAAAGATAATATCCCGAAGTTCTTTTCCATTGAGAGGGCCCATAGGATCCCTGGCAGACCCCCTCCACCTGGCTCACAACCATGCCAGCTTATAGTAAGACTCCTTAACTATCGAGATAGAGACTTTATCCTACAGCTATTCCGCAAATCTGGTCCGGTATGCTTCGAAAACGCTGTGATTACGGCTTATCCAGACTTTACAGCAGAAGTACAGAAGAAGCAGAACTCTTTCTATCGTGTTAAGACATGCCTCCGCAAACATAGCATCAAATATGCGTTGATGTTCCCAGCTAGACTCTGAGTGCAGGATGACACTCGTACATTTTTCTTCACTACTCCGGAAGATGCCTGGACCTGGCTGCATGCCAAGGGTCTAGCCGACCCGTTAGACACAAGCACCCTGGGTGATAATAGGCCTTCCTCCAAGCCGGGACGCAGGCAACGTAAAAAACAAGGCGCTAAACCCTCACCTGAACAGGTGCAAACCGAACGCTCCCAGCTCCTGCGGGCCACATCTAGATTTGTTAACACGTCGCCAACTACCTTATCCACACAAATGGACGTGGATCTGGAACAGGATGCAAATTCTGACTCAGCGGAATCCACGCACGGTCCTTTCCTCACACCGCGCGCAGCGGATGACATCTGCTAGGCAGTTAAGTTCCACCTACTCCCGCTCTCCGGATACGGCGGCATGACTCCCCCCTTTTTGGCTGCTCAGTGGCTACTGGGTGCCACTATTGTTTCCTTACTACGGTGCGCGATTTGCTTGTGACCCCGGGCAGCGTACTTTGCACCATGAGTCATTCGGGCAGGGTAAATCCAAGACTCTGCACCAATGCCCTTCGGCACCCCCATGTTCCATATGGACCATTCTTTCAAGCCGGCAATTGCTGGAATTGTTTTCTATCTTTTAGTAATTCAATTGTTGCTATATTTCGTTTTATAGTGCACCTTTTTATTTGGTTCTTGGTTTTGTCACATGCTAGTTAATCGCAAATGCAGCAGCAAACTTACATGTCATATCTATTATAGCAATAGGATTACAGTTCACAATATCGTAGACATCGACTGGCTAATCTTAGCGGGTAAGCGTCACAACATTTTCATAAAGGGGACAGTGGATACCCACTCCTCCGGCTACACGAAAGTTACAAAAGCATCATGGCCACCCAAACTCACCAAGGTATCTTGAAATATAAGATACTCACATGGAATATTAGAGGCATGGAAACTCCACGTAAACGGCAAAGGGTTTATGCATTTCTCAAGAGGCATCAGGTACACATAGCTCTACTACAAGAGACACATCTCTCTAAATCCACGTTGCAAAACACACGCTCAAAATGGAAAGGTCAATTGCATGGCACCACTTCCTCGTCCTTTGCTCGCGGAGTAGCGATTTGGATTGCTCCTGGGGTCCCATTTATCTTATCTCTCACACAATGCGACCCAAACAGTAGACATGTGACACTCGAAGGCACCCTTGACGGGTCCCCTTTAGCTCTGGTTGCACTGTACTCCCCAAATGCAAATCAATGTGATTTCCTATCCACGCTCTCCACCGGTAATCTCAGCAACCCCACACTAGAGTGCATATGGGGGGGGGCGACTTCAACAGCGTCCTAGACACTCAAATAGACCGCTTGTTTCCCGCACTTACTACGGCCCCTTCCAATCGCGCCTCACAAGCACTAGCAAGCTGGGCCTTAAACAATGGCCTGAGGGATGTATGGAGGGTGGGCCAGAATAGATATGATTTTTGTATCTGCAGCCGCAATTCAGAAAGTGTGCATGTCTGAATACCTAGCGCGCACTATATCAGACCACAACCCTTTATGCGTAACAATGGCCTGGGGCCACATGCACACTCGTATACCAACATGGCGATTGCAGCCAGAAGCCCTTTTAGACCCTCCTTATTCAAGCAGATATGTCCAAGAGACTAGCTGATTACTTCCTGCTGAATAAAAATACAACTTCATCCCGCGCTATAGAGTGGGATGCCCATAAAGCGGTGATACGCGGACATTGCCTTGCAGCCACGGTGGGGGTAAGAAAAACACTCACCAAAGAATTACAAGATTTGGAGGTAAAACTCCGCAGAGCAGAGAATGTGGTCGCCAGAGACGAGTTCACACTAACAACACTGAACTCGCTTAGGGCTGCCCATAATGAAGCATACACCAGACTAGGCAAGCACGACTACAGATATTACATGACAAGACAACACGCTGAGGGAGACAGGTCCGGCAGGCTATTAGCTTGGCTGACCCGCCAGCCTTCGCAGCCAACACCCATCGGTGCGATACGTCTAAACCCCGACGTCATTGTCAACACTCACACAGGCATCAACGAAGCCTTTTCCACATACTATTGCATCCTTTACATGTCCCCCCCCGCCGGAGCAGCACCTAACTGACATACTACAACTTGTCTCCCAAAACCAACTTATCCTTGATAATACCGCCACTTTGGATGGCCCTATTAATATTGAAGAGCTGCGCTCAGCTCTGACACAAATGACATGCAGCAAAACCCCCGGTTTGGATGGTCTACCGGTAGAATATTTTAATTCCCACGCTATCCATCTTCTACACCCACTCATTGAGGTGTTCAATGAAGCACACCATAACTTACAATTGCCAGACTCTATGCGCAAAGCTTTAACAGTTGTCCTTCCAAAAGCGGGCCGGGATCCTCTCGATGTTAAATCATACAGGCCGCTCTCCCTACTCAATACAGATTGCAAACTATTAGGGAAAGTATTAGCAAACATACTCCTCCCCTACCTACCAAGCTTGATACACCATGATCAGTCCGGCTTTATTCCTGGTAGAAGCACCTTCTTAAATATCAGAAGGCTGCTCCACATAATGCACAGTAATACAGACACTGAAGCGGTGGCCCTCTCCCTAGATATTGAAAAAGCGTTTGATACGTTAAGCTGGAATTATCTCCTTTGCACACTCAAAGCGTTTGGTTTCGGTTCCGGCTTTATTAGCTGGATCAAAACGCTCTACTCCATGCCCACAGCCCGTGTCAAAAATGGTTGCACTATCTCTGAAGCATTCCCTATAGGTAGAGGCACCAGACAAGGCTGTCCCTTATCTCCTTTGTTATTTGCCATTGCCATGGAACCATTAGCAATCAAACTACGCAGCTACGCACATGTATGGGGCATCCCGGAATCTAACACTCATCATATTATATCCTTATACGCAGACGATGCCCTGATATACCTGCGTAATCACTCTGCCTCTATGGTGGAGGTGTGGCAGTTGCTGGACTCCTTTGCCCTCGCCTCTGGTCTGCATGTCAACTGGTCCAAGTCAAGTATCTTCCCCCTTACCTCTATCCCGATTGACCTCCACATGGCACTACCGCATTATAAACTACTGTGGTCACATGCAACCTTTAAATATCTCGGGGTGCAGATTTATCACTCTATTATAGATCTAAGAGAGGGCAACATTGACAGGGCACTCAGCTCCACCCGCAGCTCAATACCATTTTGGAGCTCACTCCCCCGTCCCCTATGGGTCTGGTAGCAATAGCCAAAATGCTTATCCTCCCAAGGTTTTTATATTATTTTACTGCCCTCCTGTTGTGCCTGCCACGCTCGTTCTTTAGCAAACTGCATTCAATATTAACCGACCTGCTCTGGGGCAAAGATAGACGTAGAGTAGCGTTGACTATAACACAACATCCGCAAGAGGTGGGTGGGCTGGGTATGCCTAACTTTGAAAGATACTACGAAGCTGCTCAACTGTCGTGGCTATCCACATGGCTCCAAGATACTCCTCCCAACGAAAGCATAATGTTGCAGACAAATATAGCCCCGCAAAAGTTGCTGTCTACATTGTTATTTAGCCCTCACCCCCTATCCCCAAAACTCATACTAGTGGAAGCAGCACGCTTCTGTTGGCGTAGATGCGTCCAAAGCAAGACCCCCCTCTCCCTCTTACTCACCCTTGCTACCGCTGTTTCAATTGCCGGGCACCCAAACCCTTTCAACACATCATGATACACGGGACATAAACACACTGAAGGTGGGCTATTTATACTCCAGCTCCGTGATGTACACCTTTGCGGAACTGGTGTCTGCCGGAGTGGTGCACAACGGTGCCTTCCAGACATACAGCGCCATTAAGCGGCTACTCAACAACCTCTGGGGTGCTGGCAAAG
Source organism: Pleurodeles waltl (assembly GCF_031143425.1). Taxonomy (NCBI): domain Eukaryota; kingdom Metazoa; phylum Chordata; class Amphibia; order Caudata; family Salamandridae; genus Pleurodeles; species Pleurodeles waltl. The sequence continues at coordinate 839,820,319 of NC_090437.1, forward strand.
CCGAGCCTCCTGAGACCCCATTACTTACTACCATCCTTACCATAGGTAGCACAAAAGGCATTATAACTAAATTATATAAAGCATTACTAGCAGCAGTTTGTACCACCCTGCCGCAAGCTAAGGCACGCTGGTATTCTGTCTTCCCTTCACCACTACCACAAAAAACCTGGATCGCAGCTCTCGCAATGATCAAATCAATATCCCGTAATCCTCGACTGCGTTATACCCAATTCAATTATATTCACCACTCATATTTATTCCCAGCCCGCATCCAAAGAATACATCCGAGCACAACCCCGACATGTCCAAGATGTGCTACTCCGGCAGCCGACTTTTATCATATGGTCTGGAGTTGCCACTCAATAAACTCGGCCTGGCACCGCGTTACGGACGTCACAGCAGACATTTCATCCCACACCCTCTTGCCCACATCAGATTCCTGTTTACTTGGCATACGCTACCGCACTAGAGAGGATAAACAGATACACAGATTTATAGATATAGCATTTGTTGTTTTCAAACGACTTATAGCAACACATTGGAAAGCTCCACACGTCCCATCCCACTTGTCTTGGCTTCGTGACTTACATAGACGTTCGCAGGCTGAAGCCCAGACACTTCATTTATTGCAACACAAAGGTCTTATTCAGGAGGGCCCCAAAGTTTGGGACTCTTTTGTGGTGGCAATAGAAACGAGGGATGACATGTACCCCCCGTGAATGGGGCACCATATATAGCCTTTACAGTCCTGGTTGACACCGTCAGCACGCTACCCTGAGCTGCCCCAATTTCATTCATTTTCATTATTAACATCCTTATCCCTCCACTTAATGCAACAACGTAACACATAAGGATGCTTTTTCTGCAGGTAAGCCTTCATGCAATCCATACCCAGTTTACTGAATATCAATCCTGCTCTGCACCCCATCACTCCCCGCAAAACATAATCCCCACTCCAATTATGACCGCTGTTTTATTCATATACATTAGCTGCACTCCTTCCTCTCCCTTCCCCCACCTTCTGTCGGGTATAGCCAATACTAGCAATGACATTAATAGCGTTTAGCTGTATCTTTATTTAGTAATTAGTTATTGCACAGTTTTTAAGTTGAATGTTTCTTTTCTCTCCTTTCCATTTCGCTTTATGCTTGCTGTTCTTGCTCTTCTTCCCCCTTCTCTTTTGACAACTCATTGTGTAATAATGCTGTGCAAGTTTATATATGTAAGTAAACAGATCGCAAAATTATTAACAGCCAATGTACTGTTGTGTGAATGTTATGTTCAATAAACAGATTTTTTTTTTTAAAGTGCAAAGAAATGCTCACTCTCTAAAAGTGGCATTTCTAGAATGGTAATATTAAATCCGACTTCACTAGTCAGCAGGATTTTGTATTACCATTCTGGCCATACTAAATATGACATTCCTGCTCCTTTCAGATCAGCAGCTGCCACTTCAACAATGTATGAGGGCAGCCCCAATGTTAGCCTATGAAAGGAGCAGGCCTCACAGTAGTGTAAAAACTAATTTAGGAGTTTTACACTACCAGAACATATAAATACACAGGTACATGTCCTGCCTTTTACCCACACAGCACCCTGCTCTAGGAGTGACATATGTAGAAAAAGGGGAGTTCTAGGCTTGGCAAGTACTTTTAAATGCCAAGTCGAAGTGGCAGTGAAACTGCACACACAGGCCTTGCAATGGCAGGCCTGAGACAAGGTTAAGGGGCTACTGAAGTGGGTGGGACAACCAGTGATGCAGGCCCACTAGTAGCAGTTAATCTACAGGCCCTAGGCACATATAGTGCACTCTACTAGGGACTTATAAGTAAATTAAATAGCCAATCATGGATAAACCAATCAATGGTGCAATTTACACAGAGAACATATGCACTTTAGCACTGGTTAGCAGTGGTAAAGTGCCCAGAGGTCAAAAGCCAACAACAACAGGTCATAAGAAATAGGAGGAAGGAGGCAAAAAGTTTGGGGATGACCCTGTCAAAAAGCCAGGTCCAACATGACCCCCTACCAGCCTAAAGCCAGGGGAGAACAATCGCTATCCTGATGTACTTCCCTGTTTGAGGCGACAGAACAAGGACCCAGGCCCACAACAGCAGGGGCACGCTCCAGTTCTTCGCCTTCCTGACTCCAATTGGATCCCTCTGTCTATACTCTCAGGGCCCACTAAGCCAACCCATGGGGAACCTTTCTTCTTACCTGCGGATACCATCTGTGCAACACCTAACCTAACTTTGCTCACAGATGTATGCCAGGAGCAGGATAGTACCACCAGGACCAACACAGTGGTGTTGCCCACTCTACCCCTGGAGGGTGACACTTGTCCCCTCCCCAGGGGTAACTCTGTCCACCCGGACAGCAAGCCATAGTGGTTACTGACAGCTGTCAGGGATGAGAGCCAGGCCCCAGGCCTCTCAATCCTCTCCCATGTGGCTGTGGAGAGTGGGGGGCGGTAGCTCCAGGTGCTGGGCACCCTTTAACCACTCTCCCTTCCACCAGGTCAGGGATGACAGCCTGAACCTGGTCCTCCCCTCTGGGGCTCTGTACCCTCCCTCCTGGAGCGGTACCCCCAGAGTCCAACATGGTAAGGGTGATTATAGAAGTCGCCCTGTACCATTCCTCCACCAGCGCAGGGCGGTTAACTTGCAACTGGCCTTCCAACCTGGGGTCTGTACCTTCAGGTTGGACTGGGGCCCGGGGTGAGGCTTCCCTCCCCCTGCCCTCCCTTCTGGGGTCCAGCACCCTCCAACTAGGAGTGGCCTCGTCAGAAGACAACATGGTAGGGGCACTGTTATCAGTAGCCGCTCCCTCCAGGTCCGGGGGGACACCCTGAACCTGGTCTTCCAGCCCAGGGTCTGTACCCTCAGACTGGATCACTGCCTGGCAAACCAGGACTTTCTGGGGGGCACGCCTACCCCCCACCAGGTCGGAGTTTAACCTCTGAACCTGGCCATCCAACTCAGAGTCACTACCCTGAGGTTGAACAGTTGCCTGGCACACCAGGACTTTCTGGGGGGCCCACCTACGCCCCACCAGGTCAGAGTTTAACCTCTGAACCTGGTTATCCAACCCAGAGTCACCACCCTGAGGTTGGACAATTGCCTGGCACACCAGGACTTTCTGGGGGGCACACCTACCCCCCACCAGGTCAGAGTTTAACTTCTGAACCTGGCTATCCAACCCAGAGTCATCACCCTGAGATTGGACAATTGCCTGGCACACCAGGACTTCTTGGGGGGCACACCTACCCCCCACAAGGGACACACCGTCCCCAAGGGCCACACAAGAGTCTGGTTGGTGCAGGTCTCCTGACCTCTGCCCATCCGGCAGAGTCTGGATCTCCCCCAAACCAGAAACGGTTTCACCTGGGTCATTCATGGGGGCTCTGCTCTCAGAGCTGACTCTCCAGGTCCTCCACTGGGGTCCGCAACCCCCTCTCAGCCCTCTGTCTGGAGTTCTGCACCCCCTCACTAGGAGTGTACTGCCAGACACCAGAACTGTTGGGATGCTGGCTACAGTCACCCCCCCCCCCCAAGTTCTTCTGACACTGTGGGGCTTCCCTCAACAGGTGGCCCTACAGTACAGGCTAGGCTTCCCTCATGGCGTTCCCTCATGGAACCCTCTAGGACCTGGGACCTACTTGGGACACTACAATCCTCTCCCACCTCACTTGGTTGGGAAACACCTAGACCACTCCCTTCAGGAGCACCCCCAAATGCCTCTTCAGACTCTCTGGTACTCACCCAGAAGTCTGCCTCCATTTTAAGCTCCCTGGGGTCAGAGAACTCACACTCCACCTAGTGTTGGCGTAGCTCTGAAAAATAAGGACCAGACATATGCTCTCCAGCAATTACATCACTCTGCCCTTCACATGTACTAACCACAGTACCCTATACCCAACCATCCAGTGACTCAGCCTTGAAAAAGCACTCTACATCACCCTCCTGAGACTGGTGAGACAGTATCTGACTGTCCCTGACACTCAACCCATACTCTTCTGGGATGTCTCTTCACTCTATATCCAGGACGTCTACCAGGGGGGAACCCTTTTCTCTGTCACTCTCTTCTAGAGCCAGTAAAGTGTCCCTCCCCCCAGTAGGAATATGACTCCCTGTGCCAGTTCCCCAATCCTTCTCAGGGACCCTGTGCATAACGGGAACTACCTCATACCCTTGAACCGCCTGGGGTGTGTCAACTCCCTTCTTCAAGTTGGGCACCACATCTCTGGGCTTGTGCCCTTCTTTAGCAGTACTGGATGCAAGATTTTTGCTGCCACCATTTGAACTGGACTCAGCCCTTCCAGCCTCCAGTTTCAGCTCTTCACAGCTCAACTCCTGAGCTGTAATCCTTTCTTTTTCCAGGGCTAAGGCGCTCTCTGTCTCAGACCTCTCAATAAAGTCATCTAGCTCCTCCATCCACCGCTCTTGAGCTAGGTGCCATTCATCTCTCACTGGTTTTCTTTCCTCATCTGAGTAGTCTTCCTCCTCATCTGAGCAGTCCTCCTCCTCATCTGAGGAGTACTTAGTCATTTGGTTTTTTGCTGCCTCTTCCTCTGCCCATCTTTCTTCCCCCCAGGTTATGTAGGTATCTAACAGTTCCATCTTAGTAGATCTCCTTGATACAGGAAGGCCCAATTTTCTGCAAAGCCTCCTTAGGTCAGCCTTAGTGAGGTGGTCAGTAGGCACAAAGAATGACACACTGTAGATACCCATTCTCAATCTGATAAGGTATCACAGGCAAAAACCAAAATCCAAAGTCCAAAATATCAATAGTATATCCAGGAGGACATCAGAGAACCAAAAGCAAAAAGATGAAAAATCAAGTTGACCTTCAACTGTGGGTAGGTAGTGAAATACTTAGCTCCTGTATGTCACTGCACAAACACAAGTCCTATCCTCACCGCTGATCACCAATGTTAGAAATTGGGTTTTTGGTTGGCAGCCAGGTTACCCTCTGTCCAAGCAAGAACCCTCACTCTAGTCAGGGTAAGTCACACGCAATCCAAAATTAGCCTGTGCCCGCCCTCTGGTAGCTTGGCACGAGCAGTCAGGCTTAACTTAGAAGACAATGTGTAAAGCATTTGTGCAATAAATCATACAATACCACAATATAGCACCACAAAAATACATCACACAGTGTTTAGAAAAATATATAATATTTATATGGGTATTTGCAGGTCAAAACGATCAAAGATGCAACATGAATTTAAAAAGATATCACTAAAAAGTGATATAAAGGCCCTCATTCTGACCCTGGCGGTTTGTAACCGCCAGGGCAGAGGGCAGAGGAAGCACCGCCAACAGGCTGGCGGTGCTTCCAGGGCAATTCTGACCGCGGCGGTAAAGCCGCGGTCAGAAAAGGGGAACCAACGGTTTTCCCCTGCCCCAGGGAATCCTCCACGGCGGCGCTGCAAGCAGCGCCGCCATGGGGATTCCGACCCCCTTCCCGCCAGCCTGTTCCTGGCGGTTTACACCGCCAGCAAGAGGCTGGTGGTAACGGGTGTCGTGGGGCCCCTGGGGGCCCCTGCAGTGCCTATTTCATTGGCATGGGCACTGCAGGGGCCCCCTAACAGGGCCCCATTAAGATTTTCAGTGTCTGCTTGGCAGACACTGAAAATCGCGACGGGTGCAACTGCACCCGTCGCACCCCAGCAAATCTTTTGAAGATCATTTGACCGCGGGGCGGTGTTTGGGCGGTTTCCGCCCGGCGGGCGGCACCCGCCGCCCGCCGGGGTCGGAATGACCCCCAAAGTGTCTTAAGTCTTTAAAAAGCAAACAAAGGGGGTGATTCTAACCCTGGCGGTCGGTGATAAAGCGGCGGCCAACCCGCCAACAGGCTGGCAGTCCAAAAAATGGAATTCTGACCCTGGCGGGAACTGCCAACACAGCCCGCCACATTAACACTCCGCCCGCCGCGGCGGTACAGACAAACAGCGCGGCGGTCACCGGCAACAGGCAGGCGGCAGACAATGTACCGCCCACCCTATCACAACTCACCAATCCGCCACCTTTTCCGGGGTGGGAGCCCCGCCGATAAAAACACGGCGGAAACAGACTACGAACGGGAAAACGCTCACCTCTACGCACTCCACGAGGAAGGAGGACAGCATGGAACCCGAATTAAACATACTACCTGCTCTCGTCTACCTGCTCATCTACCATGAGTACGAACGCCGGCGCAGACGACAACGGTGAGTACTGCACCTACGACACACGGGAGGGGGGAGGAGGAAAGCTTACGGGCACACACATATGCGACCCCCACCCCCCCAAACTATGTACACACCAATGCAGAGCAACAAGTCACAGTGACACCACCCAAACCCCCCTGATAAATGCAAAGACATAATTAAATTGTGAATACAAATTTATGTACAAAATAGGCTCTGAAAAGTTATGGTCAACTAGCCAAAAAATCAATATCAAAATAAGTCTATATACAGTGCAATGGATAACCGAGGCAATTAGTCCTGCACATCAAAAGAAAATCGAAGTGTCCGTGGGCCAAAGTGTAACAACACAAGGGCAAAGCCCACACAGGAGACCTGAGTCCTCTGGAGAGAACACTGCAGGGGCATCTGATGAAAAAACTACAGGCACCTCAGGGGGAAGGGAAGGGGGGGGCACCACAGCCACATGAGTCCACGACGCCAGAACCACGAAGGGGCCACCATGGCTACTGTGCCATCCTGGGGAGTGCAAAGCCACAGTCTCTCAAGTCTCTACAGTAGGTGGGTTGCCCACTGTTCAATCCTGGGGAGTGCAAAGCCACAGTCTCTCAAGTCTCACAAGTGGGTGGGTTGCCCACTGTGCCATCCTGGGGAGTGCAAAGCCACAGTCTCTCAAGTCTCACAAGTGGGTGGGTTGCCCACTGTGCCATCCTGGGGAGTGCAAAGCCACAGTCTCTCAAGTCTCACAAGTGGGTGGGTTGCCCACTGTGCCATCCTGGGGAGTGCAAAGCCACAGTCTCTCAAGTGGATTACAGTCTCCACTGGTCAAGGAGGAGGCATGGTGGGCACAGTGAACCGTTAACAGTGCATGCAGGAAGGGCCCAGCGGAGCGGTGCTTGACAGGAAGGGCCCAGCGGAGCGGTGCTTGAGACGGCGGGGCCCAGCGGAGCGGTGCTTGACAGGAAGGGCCCAGCGGAGCGGTGCTTGACAGGAAGGGCCCAGCGGAGCGGTGCTTGAGACGGCGGGGCCCAGCGGAGCGGTGCTTGACAGGAAGGGCCCAGCGGAGCGGTGCTTGAGACGGCAGGGCCCAGCGGAGCGGTGCTTGAGATGGCGGGGCCCAGCGGAGCGGTGCTTGACAGGAAGGGCCCAGCGGAGCGGTGCTTGAGACGGCGGGGCCCAGCGGAGCGGTGCTTGACAGGAAAGGCCCAGCGGAGCGGTGCTTGAGACGGCGGGGCCCAGCGGAGCGGTGCTTGACAGGAAGGGCCCAGCGGAGCGGTGCTTGAGACGGCGGGGCCCAGCGGAGCGGTGCTTGAGACGGCGGGGCCCAGCGGAGCGGTGCTTGACAGGAAGGGCCCAGCGGAGCGGTGCTTGAGACGGCGGGGCCCAGCGGAGCGGTGCTTGACAGGAAGGGCCCAGTGGAGCGGTGCTTGACAGGAAGGGCCCAGCGGAGCGGTGCTTGACAGGAAGGGCCCAGCGGAGCGGTGCTTGACAGGAAGGGCCCAGCGGTGCTTGAGACGGCGGGGCCCAGCGGAGCGGTGCTTGACAGGAAGGGCCCAGCGGAGCGGTGCTTGACAGGAAGGGCCCAGCGGAGCGGTGCTTGACAGGAAGGGCCCAGCGGAGCGGTGCTTGAGACGGCGGGGCCCAGCGGAGCGGTGCTTGACAGGAAGGGCCCAGCGGAGCGGTGCTTGACAGGAAGGGCCCAGCAGAGCGGTGCTCGACAGGAAGGGCCCAGCGGAGCGGTGCTTGACAGGAAGGGCCCAGCGGAGCGGTGCTTGAGACGGCGGGGCCCAGCGGAGCGGTGCTTGACAGGAAGGGCCCAGCGCAGCGGTGCTTGACATGAAGGGCCCAGCGGAGCGGTGCTTGACAGGAAGGGCCCAGCGGAGCGGTGCTTGAGACGGCGGGGCCCAGCGGAGCGGTGCTTGACAGGAAGGGCCCAGCGGAGCGGTGCTTGAGATGGCGGGCCCTGTTCAGCGGTGCTCTTCTGCACGGCGGGGCCCTGTTCAGCGGTGCTCTTCTGCACGGCGGGGCCCTCTTCAGCGGTGCTCTTCTGCACGGCGGGGCCCTGTTCAGCGGTGCTCTTCTGCACAGCGGGGCCCTCTTCAGCGGTGCTCTTCTGCACGGCGGGGCCCTGTTCAGCAGTGCTCTTCTGCACGGCGGGGCCCTCTTCAGCGGTGCTCTTCTGCACGGCGGGGCCCTCTTCAGCGGTGCTCTTCTGCACGGCGGGGCCCTGTTCAGCGGTGCTCTTCTGCACGGCGGGGCCCTCTTCAGCGGTGCTCTTCTGCACGGCGGGGCCCTGTTCAGCGGTGCTCTTCTGCACGGCGGGACCCTCTTCAGCGGTGTTCTTCTGCGCGGCGGGCCCTGTTCAGCAGTGCTCTTCTGCACGGCGGGGCCCTGTTCAGCGGTGCTCTTCTGCACGGCGGGCCCTCTTCAGCGGTGCTCGGCCAGTAAGTCAAGGGAGCCAGACCTGGCCTGGACTCCCTGCTCAGTCGCCCTCCGACCGTGCTGTTGCTGGACCCTTCGGTGACGGAGGCCTGGGCCCTTTGGTGTTCTCCCTAACACCCGGGATGGGGCTTGTGGGCCCCTCCTGCACCGCGCTCCTGCTGGCTGACTTCTCCGCCCTGCTGCCCTTTCGCTCCTTAGATGGGGCTCTCGGGCCCTTGCCTCCCCTAGCTGTTGTGGCTGGTGAAGTGGGCGAACTTGGCTCCTTGGGGGCAGCCGTGTCAGTCCTCTCACGGCGGCCCTTTAGTTTCCGCGTCCTCTTGCCTGTGGGGGGGCTGGCTGTCCCCTTGCTGCTGATTGAAGTGTCACTGCTGGCAAAGGGTGGACTCCAGAACCCATGCACCACAGTGACACTCGAAGCTGGGCTGGTGGTGGCTGAGGTGCTCTTGGGACTCTTTGCAGATGGAGGGGGTGGGTCAGTGGAGGGATAGAGGTCAAGATTAGGGAGGAAAACTTTCTTAGGACCAAGGTAAAAGGTAGGAGAAGTGGTGATGGGAGTGGAGGAAGAGGATGTGGTTGTAGGAGAGTCAGGTGTGCTGTCTTTGGGTGCAGGTGCTTGTGCTGGAGGCTGTCGTGAGGTGGATGGCTGTTGGGTGGGTGTCTGCCTGCGTTTGTGTGTCTTGGAAGAGGGGGTGACAGACACAGTGGGAGAGGACACAGGGGACGTGTAAATGGTAGTGGGGGTGGTGACTGCACGTGTGCGGACTGGACTGGAGGGTGTGCTGGCGATGGAAGCACTGGCTGATGGTGGTGTGCATGCAGGTGTGAGTGTAGACGTCACAGGGAGGGAGACGAGGAGGAGGGGGACACAGAGGTGGTAGTGACTGTTGGAATGTCTGCATCTGGGTGTTGCTTGCGTGAATGCTTGTGGGTTCTGTGGTGCTTCTGTCTGGATGAGCTGCCCTTGGGTGTTGAGGTGTGTGCAGGCTGGTCTGATGGTGTGGATGGGATAGGCTGAGGAACAGGAGACAGAGACAGGCTGGAGGCAGTCAGAAGAGGGAGGCTGGAAACAGGGACAATGACTGCCGTCAGTGCTGAGGCCAGAGCATTGAACGATCGTTGATGGGCAGCCTGACCCGAATGAATGCCCTCCAGGTAGGCATTGCTCCGATGCACCTCCCTTTCTACCCCCTGGATGGCATTCAAAAGGGTAGTCTGCCCAACAATGATGGTCCTCAGGAGGTCAATGACCTCCTCACTGAGGGCAGCAGGGGTAACAGGGGCAGGGGCTGAGGTGCCTGGGGCGAAGGAGACGCCCGCCTTCCTGGGCGAGCGGGCACAGAGCGTAGGCTGAGGGGCTGCTGGGAGGGCGGGGCTGGTGCGCTGGGTGCTCCCATCGGAGGACGTGTCGCTGTCGCTGGTGTCACCACCGGTCCCCGTTGTGGTGCTCCCCTCGCCCTCCGGATCACTGGTGCCCTCGGTGTCTGTTCCTGGTCCCACCGGGGCCTTGTGACTTGCAGCTCCCTTGTGCTCCGATGCCAATTCTCCTCTGCCTGATGATGCTAATGCACACATGCACAAGAAGATGAAGAAGAAGGGTGGGGGGAGAAAAACGAAGACCAGGTTGAGTGCATGCAATGTCAACACCGTTGGCGGAGAGGACAGACACAGGAGCCTCATGCACTAAGCCGCGCATTCGGGGTACACTACTCAGTACTTCTGACTAGGACAACAGGTCTAGAGACGACAAAGGCGCACATGTGTGATGCTGGACCATCGATAGCTGTACTTGTCACCCTACAGAGGTGGGGGCCGGGAGCACAGGGCCATGCCTAAAGGAGAGGACTACACTACAGAAAGCGCCCTGGCCTAATGTCACCCACAACCCTCCTCCCCCACCCAGACGCCTCCACTGCACAGAGAGATAGCAGAATGTGCTGATACTCACCCCCTTGTGTCTGCTGTGATGTCCTCAAGCGCCCATCCAAATCAGGGTAGGCCACCGCCAGGATCCGGGACATCAGGGGGGTCAGGGTACGACTGGCACCCCTCCTAGGTTAGGAGGCCATCCCCAGCAGTGACTCGGCGGTCTTCCTGGTCCCGCGGCGGATGTCCTCCCACCTCTTGCGGCAGTGGGTGCCCCGTCTGACGTGGACCCTCAGGGCCCGGACTTCCTTGGCGATGGCACGCCAAATGTCCACTTTCTGATGGGCGCTGACCTATTTGACATGTACAGGGTGGGAAGGAAAAATCATAAATTTTCTGCATGTTAGATGCGATTGGTCCCCCCTCCCCAACCTTGCCATATGGCACATGCTCTCATCTGTCGTGCGTTGCACTCCTCATTCGCACCCCACCCCACCAACTTACATCCACCCCACTCCACACAGGCATAGCCCATTCAATGTGCACCCAGTGTTCTTACCGGTTGGTCTGGAGGACCGTAGAGTAACGCATACTGGGGGAGGACCCCATCCACAAGTTTCTCCAACTCCTCAGACGTGAAGGCAGGGGCCCTTTCCCCAGTCGCAGCAGCCATTGTCACTTCCAGACCGAGGTCACAGCAGCACTTGCAGTATAGGTCCTCTCCTGTGGATGATCAGGTCTCGAGTGATTAAGCAGATAGAAAATGGCGGTCACCGCGACCGCCGGCGCACCTCGTCATTGGCTCCTGAAACCCATAGGCCTCAATGTTAGCCAATGCGGCTTCGTATAGCGGTCTTCGACCGCCACGGTGTGCCACGCCAGCGCATTGACCTCACATCCCATTGTCCCACTTCACAGGTCAGGCAGCCGCCATTTCAAGGGCCCACATGGCATAATTTGTACTGCGTCACACAGGCCTAGGCCTTGCATTGCCACACATACACGCCTTTCAATACATAGATAATCGTGTGCTATGCATGCAGTGGTGAACGTACCTGTGATTTGCTTGACTCTGTGCTCCATGTTGTCCTTCCTAGGCACCATCCGCTGGGACTTGCGAGGAGAAGGATGAATCCTCGCGTGTACCGACCGCTGGTGGACCTGTCGACAATGGAAGAACGCCATATCATACTACGATACCGACTTGACCGAGCCACTATACATGAACTGTGTGCCCAGCTGGAGCCAGCCCTGATGTCCCCCATCCGCCAACCCACAGGAATTCCCCCTCTAGTGCAGGTTCTGTCAGTCCTCCATTTTTTGGCAAGTGGCTCATTCCAGACAACAGTGGCCATGTCATCTGGAATGTCTCAGCCTATGTTTTCAAAAATCTTGTCTAGAGTGTTGTCTGCCCTGACGAAACACATGCGGCGCTACATTGTATTCCCTGAGGAGGTTGATTTGGCCACTGTGAAGGGTGATTTTTATGCCCTTGGACATATCCCCAACATAATTGGTGCCATTGATGAGACCCATGTGGCTTTAGTACCCCCAAAAGACGATGAGCAGGTGTACAGAAACAGGAAAAGTTACCATTCTATGAACGTCCAGGTGGTCTGTTTGGCTGACCAGTACATCTCCCATGTGAATGCCAAGTTCCCTGGGTCAGTGCATGACGCGTATGTGATGCGAAATAGCAGCATCCCTTATGTGATGGAACAGCTACAGAGACAACGTGTGTGGCTAATTGGTGACTCTGGTTACCCCAACCTGCCTTGGCTATTGACCCCAGTGAGGAATCCCCGGACCAGGGCAGAGGAACGGTACAATGAGGCCCATGGGCGAACTAGGAGGATCATTGAAAGAACCTTTGGCCTCCTGAAGGCCAGGTTTAGGTGCCTGCATATGACAGGGGGATCCCTGATGTACTCACCAAAGAAGGTGTGCCAGATCATCTTGGCCTGCTGTATGCTTCACAATCTGGCATTGCGACGTCAGGTGCCTTTCCTGCAGGAGGATGGTCCAGATGGTGGTGTTGAAGCAGCTGTGGAGCCTGCGGAGAGTGAAGAGGAGGAAGACGAAGAGGACGACCCAGACAACAGGGACAGAGTTATCCAACAGTATTTTCAGTAGCACACAGGTAGGAATCAACCACGCCATTTAACATTTACTGAAAGCCCCCTGCATCTTTACTTTGTGTATTTCCACCCAGTTCTTTTAAACTGATGTTTGATTTTCCCTTCCCTTTTCAGTGCTGTATGACCCACTGCGTGACTTCTGCTTGTTTAGCCCATGGACTAATGCTTATTGACATCGGTATGTTGTCATCACATAAATAACAGAACATTATTGATAAGTAATGTGTTATACATTTGTAAATAATACAGGCTGACTCCAGAATGATTTCAGTGCAATGAGTGATTTATTTTTAGTGCTAGATATTGGTACATGATATTAAAACGGTGATGGGTGAGGGTGGAGTTATGTCCATGGCAGAGTCCAGTTCTCGGTCGCACAGGTGCATTGTCCATATGCCTGTGGAAGGATGGAGCAGGGGCAGTTCAAGGTTGGACAGGGTGACACTGTGGGACAGTGGAATGACATCCGGGGGGATATTAGGCTGGCGGGGTCTTGGCATCCTACTCTGTCTTCCTTTGAGATCTCAGGTTCCTCTTGCGGGGTGGTTGTTCTTCAGCAGGAGGTGGGGTTCTGGTGGCCCGTCGTTCTGTGGGGGCCTCCTGACCACTAGCGCCGGCGGAGGTGGTAGGCTGTTCCTGGCTAGTGACAGGGGCCCTTTGTGGTGCCACAAGGTCCCGCAATGTGGTTTCTATACGGTTGAGGGTCTGGACTATGGTCCCCATAGCGGTAGCGATGTTCCTGAGTTCATTGCTGAACCCCATGTACCGTTCCTCCTGCTGTGCCTGGATCTCGGTGAACCTGGCCAGTACCGTCGCCATCGTCTCCTGGGAGTGATGGTATGCTCCCATGATGGTGGTGAGGGCCTCTTGGAGAGTCGGTTCCCTGGGCCTGTCCTCCCCCCCTGTCGCACAGCAGCCCTCCCAGTTGCCCTGTTTCCCCGGGCCTCTGTCCCCTGGACGGTGTGCCCACTACCACTGCCCCCAGGTCCTTGTTGTTGTTGGGGTGTTGGGTCAGCCTGGGTGCCCTGTAGTGGCGGACACACCGCTGATTGACGCGTCCGCGAGACAGAGGCATGGGCCCGCTGGATGGGAGCTGTGCTTGTGTTCCCAGAGGGGGTTGGGTCTGCTGTGGCCTGTGTCTGTGTGTGGGGAACCGACTGTCCAGAGGTCTCCGATGGTCCGGGCTGGTCATCAGGTTCTAGGTCGACAGAGCTGCTGTCCTCGCTGGGGGCCTGTTCTGGGGGTGGGATGGACAAATCTGGACCCTCCGTGGAGGTGTGTTTGCGTTCGGGCCCTGCAGGGATAAAGGAGTATGGTTATTGTTTCGGTGTGTGCCATGGCGTGCATTTTGAGTGCCCTTGGCCCCCAGTGCTGGCATTCCCTTGTGGGAGGTGTTGTGGGGGTGGTGGGGGGGGGGGGGTGTATGGGTATGTGCAATGGTCATGCTTTGGTGGTGGCTGTCTATGGTTTGTGTTGGCATTCAGGGGTTGGTGTTGTTTAGGGTGGGTTGTGCTGGTGAGACATTGGCAGGGAGGTTGTGTGCTGGGGGGTTGAGATTGGGGGTGAGGGGGGGGTTGGCATGCTGGTGGTTGGGGGGGTGAAGTAGTTGAGATTCGACTTACCAGAGTCCATTCCTCCGTGTACTCCAGCGAGGCCATCAGGATGCAGGATGTTTACCACCTCTTGCTCCCATGCTGTGAATTGGGGTGGAGTGGGTGGGGGTCCGCCGCCAGTCTTCTGCACAGCGATGTTGTGTCGCGACACCATCGAGCGCACCTTCCCCCATAGGTCGTTCCATCGCTTTCTGATATCTTCCCGATTTCTGGGATGCTGTCCCACAGCGTTGACCCTGTCTACGATCCTTTGCCATAGCTCAGCCTTCCTTGCTATAGTGGTGTGCTGCACCTGTGTGCCGAAGAGCTGGGGCTCAACCCTTATAATTTCCTCCACCATGACCCTGAGTTCTTGGTCCGAGAACCTGGGGTGTCTTTGGGGTGTGGATGAGATGTGGGGTGGTGTTTGTGGTGATGTGCGTGGTGATATGTGGTGATGTGTGCGTAGATGTGGTGTGGGTGATGATGTTGGGTTCCTGTGTGTGTTGGGGTTTTCTATTGCTGTGCTCGCTCTCTCTATCTCTATCTCTCTCGCCTTCTCTCCGATTTCCAACTAGTGGGGGTTTGTGGGTGATGTGGGTGTGTGTTTTATAGTTGATTGGATGTGTGGGAGTGTTGTTTGTATGTGTGTCAGGTGTGTGTATTTCAAATTGTCCAATGTGGCTGTGTTTTGGAGCTGTGTGTGTATTTTGAGCGCGGCGGTGTGTACCGCCAATGGAATACCGCGGTTGAAAGACCGCCGCGTGGATTCGTGGGTCAGAATGGCATGGGCGTGTTTGTGTTGGCGTGACGGTGGAGGTTTGGTCATCTCCAGTTTTCCGCGGCCCGCTGATGAGGCGGCCTTCCTTGGATGTCGGATTGTTGGCGGTTTCACAGTTGGTGGTCAGAATGACCGTGGCGGTTTACCGCGGCCGCGGCGGTAGAATGGCGGACTTCTGACCGGCGGTAAGGGCCTTTTACCGCCGAGGTCAGAATGACCCCCAAAGTCTCTTTCAAGCACAAAGTACCTGGTTTGGAGTAGAAAATCTCCGCAAGGGGCCGCAGAAGAAGAGATACGTGGAAAAATGGTGTGTGCGTCGATTTCTCCCAAGCACACACGGACTTGCGTCGTTATTTTTCACGCGGGGAAGTCGTGCGTCGTTTTCCAGCACGCGGACAGTCTCTTTCTGTGGGTCGCGGGGATTACCAGATGTCCTGGGGTCTGTGCGTGGATTCTCCTGCTTGTTTTCCGGCTGCGCGTCATTCCGCGGGGCTGTGCGTCAAAGTTTCGCTCTCACGGCATGCATCGCGTCGATTTCCTCTCTGGAAGTCGGGCGGAGTTGTCCTTGCCAGGCCATGTGTCGAATTTCCGGTCGCCCCGAAGGCGTCGCGTCGATCAGCGTCGGTGTGCGGCGTTTTTCTCGCCGTGGAACAAGCTGTGCGTCAAAATTTTTGCCGCACGAAGCGTCCAAATGAAAAAGATAAGTCTTTTTGGTCCTTAGACTTCAGGGAACAGGAGGCAAGCTCTATCCAAGCCCTTGGAGAGCACTTTTACAGCCAGACAAGAGTTCAGCAAGACAGCAGGCCAACAGCAAGGCAGCAGTCCTTTGGAGAAAGCAGACAGGTGAGTCCTTTGAGCAGCCAGGCAGTTCTTTTTTGCAGGATGTAGTTTCTGGTTCAGGTTTCTTCTCCAGCAAGTGTCTGATGAGGTAGGGCAGAGGCCCTGTTTTATACTAAATGGTGCCTTTGAAGTGGGGGGTTACTTCAAAGAGTGTCTAAGAAATGCACCAGGTCCCCTTTCAGTTCACTCCTGTCTGCCAGGGTCCCAGTAGGGGGTGTGGCAGTCCTTTGTGTGAGGGCAGGCCCTCCACCCTCCCAGCCCAGGAAGACCCATTCAAAATGCAGATGTATGCAAGTGAGGCTGAGTACCCTGTATTTGGGGTGTGTCTGAGTGAATGCACAAGGAGCTGTCAACTAAACCTAGCCAGACGTGTATTGAAGGACACAGAAAGATTTAATTGCAAAGAAATGCTCACTCTCTAAAAGTGGCATTTCTAGAATAGTAATATTAAATCCGACTTTCCTAGTCAGCAGGATTTTGTATTACCATTCTGGCCATACTAAATATGACCTTCCTACTCCTTTCAGATCAGCAGCTGCCACTTCAACAATGTAAGAGGGCAGCCCCAATGTTAGCCTATGAAAGGAGCAGGCCTCACAGTAGTGTAAAAACGAACTTAGGAGTTTTACACTACCAGGACATATAACTACACAGGTACATGTCCTGCCTGTTACCCACACGGCACCCTGCTCTAGGGGTTACCTAGGGCACACATTAGGGGTGACTTATATGTAGAAAAAGGGGAGTTCTAGGCTTGGCAAGTACTTTTAAATGCCAAGTCAAAGTGGCAGTGAAACTGCACACACAGGCCTTGCAAGGGCAGGCCTGAGACAAGGTTAAGGGGCTACTGAAGTGGGTGGCACAACCAGTGCTGCAGGCCTACTAGTAGCAGTTAATCTACAGGCCCTAGGCACATATAGTGCACTCTACTAGGGGCTTATAAGTAAATTAAATAGCCAATCATGGATAAACCAATCAACAGTACAATATACACAGAGAGCATATGCACTTTAGCACTGGTTAGCAGTGGTAAAGTGCCCAGAGGTCAAAAGCCAACAACAACAGGTCAGAACAAATAGGAGGAAGGAGGCAAAAAGTTTGGGGATGACCCTGTCAAAAAGCCAGGTCCAACAATGAGACACTGTTTGCCTCAGACACGGATGGTTACCGGTGAGAGAAGGACAACTGCAGAACTGTGTGCACCACAGTTATGAGAGGCATCCCTTCTAAAGATACCTAACAACACTTGCTTATCTCTCCTTGTTCCAGACACAGAGCATGTGTTGGGGTCGGACACGTGTAGAAGTTCTGTTGCCAGGTGGAAGCAACAATTCCAGAGGGGCCCAGGCTGGGGTACAGGCAGGAAACGCAACATCCGGCCACATTCCAAGTCATACACCTGTTGCCGGCCTGCAGAAACAATTATTGAGTTCCTGCCTTAGCCAGGCTGCGCACTGACCGGGCCTCCTGGGTCCTCCCTGGAAAACAATCAATACATGATCAATGAATGACACAGAATCTGTAGGATCTCTGTCCCATGGGACCTGACCATTCCAAACAATTTGAGAGAGGTCCCAGTGAGGTTTCAGGGATCAGCTACTGTAACATTATTTTAATACTAACTGCTGTCAGAGCACTGCCTAGCCCTCCCCCCATGGCACCAGTGCCACCTGAGAGCAGTGAGCTACTTCCGGGCTCACAGAGGAAGTCAGTGACACTGTTTCTTAAATGTATACTGCGGTTGTGAAACTAAGCTGGACCTAAGTTGACCTGTCCTCACGAATTAAACAAACAATTTGCAGTGCTGCTTGACAAGTACATGACACTCCAATAATGAGATGATCTGTTTATGATAGCTCAGAGCTGACAAGTATTCTGCAGAGTGCAACTCGGCCCACCTTGACTCCATCCATCCACAGTGCAGTAACCTGCAGTCAGTTCAGAGCTCTGACTGCTTTGTGCTGTAACAAGAAGGATTTAGAGTCTGGTGGTGATGTGCGTCATAACTCTCTAAAATAATTAAATATGAGGGCTAAATTACTAAACCTCAGACATCAGACTCATCTGAAAGAAAGCCGGTGGTATGGCCAGCCATCAGGCTCTGTAGAAGCAGTGGCACCAAACTCTCTCCAACAGCCAGTGTGGCCGTAGTCTGGTCTCAGGTGACATGATGAGTAGGCACCACCACTCTCTCTGATGGCAGTGTAATAGGTTACCTTCAACGTTGGACTCGAGCAGCAGGCGGTCTGGCAGCACGTCTTGATCCCTCTTGAGGAGAGGGACTGCAGGGGAAAATGGTGGCACGCGTTAGTGGCCGTGCGAGCAGCAGTGGGTTGGCTGCAGCCAAATTACTTAAACTGCAGAGTACGCCTGCTCATACTGCAGGCAGCTGGCTGCCTATAGTCAGCAGTCTGACTATCTCGGCAACCAGTACTGTACAAAAGGATCAGTGGTGTAACAAAGGCCTCTGCATCCCCACAGTTTGGGGGCCTCTGAGCATCAGGGGAGCCCCCTCAGCACCGTATCCTGGTCTGAGAGCTCCTGAGTGAGTCCAAAGGGAGGGCCCCTCCCTGCACTTTGTAGGGGAGCCTTCTCAAGTTTTGCTACACCACTGAAAAGGATGGAAGTCTCAGTGACACCATGGTGATGATCATGTCACATTACTCATGTGACTCCCACAGTGATTGGAGGCAGCATGATCACAGCCAAGCCAGCCCAAAGTATGCAGCAGTCAGAGTCGGTCATCAGTCACACAGCAGTGCGCACTGTGCGCTGCTTTGCGTGGTACTAATAGTAGAGAGCACTCTAGCTTTGACAGCTTCAGAAGGCACTATAAATGCGTTACTTTGCTTTTCAGTCTGGTGATGCGGACCACCACACCGAAATGCATTAGTCTAACCCCTGATGCATGGTACTTGGCAGGGTTGCGGGCACCTGGCCTATGAGCTCCTGACTGGTTCTGGGGTCCCACTCCATACTTTGCAGTGAGCTCCCTCAAGTTTTGTTATGCCACTTCACTTCTGGACTACATACGGGTACAAGCGGAGTCCACTTTTACTGAGCACCATTGGCACCCTGCATGAATTTAAATAGGAAATATGAAGGATGTAAATACATGTGTTATCTTACCAAATAATTTAAATATATACAGAGAACATAAATCATCTTAGATTTATTCTAGAATGGCAAAGAATATGACAACAAAATACAGTATGGATCTACACTTTTTTTAACATCATGTATATGGCCACATAGAAGAAATAGGTTCAAAAAAGGTATTCACGCAGTGCTTAATTTGAGCTGGCAGTTGCTGGTGGGGCCCACCAGCGCTTATTTTCGGGGAGCGGCAGTTATTTTTACACATTAGATACAGATTGGAAGCAAGAGAGGTAAAACATACAAATGTGAAAGAAGGAAGAATAGAAAGGCAGAAAAGTAGATAATAAGGGAGAACTCAGGTTCTGACAAAAGTAGATAAGGGGCAGCAGCGTCTGGTAGTGGATTAAAGAAGCCTGATGTGTATTCAGGACTACATTAGGCATGGACGGAGCCCACGGAGTTTCACTCCACAAAATTCCTAGGCGTCACCTAAAAGCTCTGCCGAATTACATGGAGTTTGGTTTAGGCGGAGAATTGCACACTTGTACATTTACCAAATGTCGATAATACTTTTCTCAAGGAGTAATTTTCAGCCTTAACTCTGATAGGGTTTAGTTTTTAGCCTAAAGATGGGGACATCGTAAGTACTATGGGAGGCTTGTGATGTGAGGAGATACACCCTGTTCCTCAGTAAGAAGTTGAAAATCGGAGACTGCTGCGAAAAGCCAAATTTTATATATATTGTTGATCGGGGACATGCCTTAGCTTAGCGATTCCGTATTACGTTATGTAGTGTGTAGTGTCGTCACAGGAACTGGACTACACCACTACGCGGAGGCGGAAGTGGTGGGCATAAAGTTAACCCTGCTATCGGTGCGAGATGGATCACACCATGACTAGGAGGGGCAGGCTATAAATAGAGGGTAGAAAAGGCGCGAAGGTATGGTGTGAACGAGAGTGCGAAATAAAGGTGTTGATCACAAACTGCAGTGGCTCCGAGTCATCATTCGCCGGTCACGCGCGACCCGACAATTGGCGACGAGAGGTGGGCCTACCACAAACGGTAGTGACACCACCCGCGACTGTGGTTCACCAGCCCGGGGCCCGACACACGGCGTGAAAAAAAAAAATACACGTTCCGCGAGGTTCGCCTAACCAGAAGGTGGACGCCGGACCGTCTGTCCCTGGTTGCGGCAGGCTCCACCGGTAACAGGCGCTGCTGAAAGGTGGTGTGCGGGATAGACGCCGTCACCGAGCTTGCTGCCAGCCCCATCTGGAGTCGCAGCTCCGAAGTGCAGAGCAGCCGGCGTGCAGACGCGCTTGAGGAGCCTGCCCCCTCCCTGCAGAACTACACGCTACACAGCGCGAGTGCGGCGGGCAACGAGGAAGTGCCCCACCCCTCCCGGAGCTTCCCCAATCAGAGGCATTCACCCCGCTGGGCTGCCCTGGGCGCATACAACGTTTGTGAAAAGAGAAAAACAAAAAAACAAAAGGGGGACTGGCTCACAGAAACACACGGTCTGCAGGGCAAGTCCTACACATGCCAGCTCCAGTACCGTGAACCTGGAGAAGAAAAAAGAAAGGCAAGCAAAACGGACAAAGGAAACCCTAAAAAGACACCTAGTAAGCAAACTCTTTCTCTCTTTTGACTTTTCCTCACTCCCACAAACATAAATAACCTGACCCACAAGGGAGGCACATGAAGTTAAAGCCCTATCCGTGCAGGAGTCCCTCTGCCCTCCAATCCAAGACACAAGTACTCTAAATAAACATGTTCTGCATCCTCGGGACCACACTCATCTTCTCACTCCAACCAGACACTTTTCACAATGGCCGGCGTACCACCACTAGAACCTTTCACCATCACAGGTGCATCCCCCACCCAAGCGGTGAGGTGGAAAGTCTGGGTGGAACGCCTTGAGACATATTTTGAAGCCCTAGACGTCCAACCGGAACGGCGCAGACCTCTTCTTCTCCACATTGGTGGAGCAGATATCCACAAAGTGTTCAAGTCAGTCACAGAAGCACGGCCATGCACATACGAAACACTAAAAGGTGCGATTACTGCGCATTTCGAGCCATACACCAACCCTGACTATGAAAGTTTCCTATTATGCCAAGCCCACCAAATAACAGATGAGTCCGTCGACGTCTTTTACGCCAGGCTGAAGGAACTAGCCAGCACCTGCACTCTGCCCGACGAAGAGGATGAAATCCGAGCACAATTTATCCAAGGATGCTCCTCATCAAAACTTCGAGAGCGCATTCTCCAACAACCCAACATGCTGATGAAAGATATCCTCACACTAGGATGCTCCCAAGAACTGTCGCGGGCTCGAGCAGCCCACATGGAACAAACACCGCCAACCCAGGTAAAGGCAGAAGCAGCCAACGCAGTGACAACAAACACACCACGACAAAAAGGGGAACACTATAAAGGAAGGCTAAGAGGCAGACCATGCAAGTTGTGCGGCGGCCCAGCACCACATCCGACCACCTGCCCAGCGTGGAGCAAAATGTGCAGCGCATGTGGTAAACTCAATCATTTTGCCAAAGTCTGCAGATCCGCACCTAAGCAAGCAACCAACACCACAAGGAAGACTGTCAAAATGGTTGAAACCACGTTGGACCCAGACTCAGACAGTGACATGGACAACGACCAACAAACAATCCACGTAATCCACGCCGTCGGAGGCCGACGCCTACCTACATGCACCGTCATAGTCAAAGGCTCTCCAACAACGGCACTGGTGGACACCAGCGCGTCCATAAACCTAATGGCCATGGACATATATAACAAGCTACTACAACCGCTACCGCCGCTCCGACCCATGAACATACAGATATTTGCTTTTGGAAACAGAAGACCCCTAGACATAGCAGGGGTTTTCACAACTGACATCACCCATGACAACACGGAAACAGCCACAAAAGTCTTCGTCTCCAAGGACGGCACAGGATTCCTCCTTGGCTGCCGAACTGCCCAAGATCTAAACCTAGTGCACTTTGCTTTCGTCATCCATGTAAACACACTCCAAGACTTAACGCAAGAGTTCAAGACGCTATTTGAGGGCATAGGGTGCCTTAAATGACCTCCACTATGCCTACATATTGATGAATCGGTCACCCCCACAGCGCTCAGACATCGCCGAGTAGCATTTCATCTGCGCCCCAAAGTTGAGCAAGAACTTTGACTTTTGGAACAGGTGGGAATCATCGAAAAAGTATCGGGCCCAACAACGTGGGTCTCCCCCATCGTATTCGCTCGGAAGCCCAAACAACCGGATGCCGTCAGAATCTGCGTCGACATGCGTATGCCCAACCTGGCGATCAAAAGGGAGAGACACCTAACACCAGCGATAGATGACATCCTCAGTGAGCTATCACGGTCATACTGGTTCTCCAAAATGGACCTCCGGTCAGGATACCACAAATCATGCTGCACCCCGAGTCACGGCCCATAACCACGTTTTCCACCCACAATGGTCTGTTTAGATACATGAGGTTCAATTTTGGCATCCCTAGAGCGGCGGAAGTCTTCCAGCATGTTATCAAAGAGGTCCTGCAAGGGCTCCCGGGAGTCCTCAACGAGAGCGATGACATCCTGGCCACGCCCCCACCATTGAAACACACTTGAAGAGGTTGCGAGCAGTGTTCGCCAGGCTACAGAACAGAGGGCTAACACTACACAGGGACAAGTGTGAATTCCTGAAACAAGAAATCTGTTTCTTCGGGTATCGCTTCTCAAATAATGGAGTCGGGTCAGACCCCCTGAAAGTCAGAGACATCCAGGAAGCACCAGCACCCATCTCAGTTTCAGGGGTAAGGAGCTTCCTGAGTATGGTCACATACTGCAGTCGGTTCATGCAAAACCTGGCAGACATCACAGGGCCTCTACGGCAGCTCACACAAGCAAATCGCCAATGGGAATGGGGCGAGGAACAAGAGAATGCATTCCAAGCCACGAAAAGAGCACTCTCCGCAGATACCACACTGGCGTTTTTTGACCTGCAACGCCACTCACAATTAGTTGTCGATGCCAGCCCCACAGGTTTGGGAGCAGTGCTGGCACAGAAACAAGATTGCGGAGAGTGGGCCCCCATCGCTTTTGCCAGCCGCACACACACCAATGGAGCAGCGGTACTCGCAAATTGAACGAGAAGCCATTGCCATACACTGGGGGTGCTGTCACTTCCACCTCTACCTGTACGGAAAGCCGTTCTCGGTAGTGACCGACCACAAACCCCTATTACTGCTATTCAAAGGCTCATCCTCAAAGCCACCACCGAGGATAGAGAAATGGATCCTGCAGCTCCAAGAGTACGACTTCACACTGGAGTACCAACCGGGCACAAAGAACCCGGCAGACTTCCTGTCCTGACATGTCCGCACAGCCACACTCCACGAAGTGGAAGA
Source organism: Pleurodeles waltl (assembly GCF_031143425.1). Lineage (NCBI taxonomy): Eukaryota > Metazoa > Chordata > Amphibia > Caudata > Salamandridae > Pleurodeles > Pleurodeles waltl. Next base: position 839,843,677 of record NC_090437.1, read on the forward strand.
AGCATGGAAAACAGAAGAATACGTGAGGCTGGTGGTAGAGCGTGCCCGACCCTTGCCCATACCACTCAGCGAAGTCATCACGGCAACTGCCCAGGACGAGTGTCTACAGATGGCCATAGCAGCCACCAGGACAGGGAACTGGAGGTCCCTACAACGCCCCAACACTTTCCGAACACAAGAAGCCAAAGCCCGGTTGCATGCGCTATTCAATATACGTCAGGAGCTCTCGGTGAGCGAAGAGGGCTGCCTGTTGAGAGGTCTCCGTTTAGTGATTCCATCTAGCCTGACAGCCAGAACAGTATCCCTTGCGCATGGAGCACACCAAGGCATCGTTAAGTCAAAAGCCCGCATCAGGGACAAAGTGTGGTTCCCAGGGCTGGACAAGCTGGTGGAAGACACAGTCAAAAGGTGCCTGGTATGCCAAGCCAGCGGTAACCCTGACCCACCAGCGCCGATTCTCGCAGAGCAAGGGCCCACAGAACCGTGGCAACGGGTTAGTGCAGACTTTGGGAGTCTCCCCAATGGCTCACACATGGTCATAGTGATGGACGACTACTCGCGCTATCCGGAAGTCGAGGTGGTACACTCAACATCTGCCCACACAGTCATCCCCAAGTTTGAAAAACTGATGGCCACCCACGGACTTTTCGGAGAGGTGCGCACAGATAACAGGCCCCCTTTCAACAGCCACGAATGGGCGGATTTCCTAGCGTCAACGAACACCAAACATCGGCGCATCACACCACGATGGCCACAAGCAAATGGAGAAGTGGAGAGGTTTGTAAAAACACTAAACAAAGTCATTTGCATCGCTGTGGCAGAAGGCGAGAACCCGGGAAGGGCGATATATGCTTTTTTGAGAGAATACGGAGTCACCCCGCACGCCACCACAGGAGCCACCCCCAGCCAACTCTGTTTCGGGAGAGCAGTGGCAGATGCCATCCCCCATCACCCATTGTGGGCAGCGAGGTCACCGCCGCCAGACAAGTCAACAGCAAGGAGAGCCAGCACCAACGTGTATGCTTCCAAAAAACGGAGAGCCCGTGAGGTAACGGTACAAATAGGCGATACCGTCCTGGTAAAGGATCGCCACCCAGGAGGGAAATTCCGTCTCCCTTTCGAGACACGGCCGTGGACCGTGACCGCAGTGAAAGGCACCATGATAACAGCCCGGCGAGGACCGGAGACAGTAACACGCAATGCAGTATTCTTCAAACATTTGCCCCAAGCAGTATCCATTGAGAATGACAAGGATAGCACAGACGAATGGGCAGGTTTGGACGTGGACACCGAAAGCCCAGAGTCCACAAGCAGAGAAGCGGGGGTGCCTCAGAACACCATATAGCCCACCCAACAGCGGGGCAAAGGTGGAGCCAGCCCACAGGAGCGACAACACCCAACCAGAGTGCAGAGGAAGTCCAGGTGTCGGACCGGTCGGGGAGTGGGAGATACATGTTCAGGCACAACCCAGGCCCCTCCCGACGATACGCAGACTATGCACGTGACTGATGTAACCTCAGAGCACCCTCCAGAATAGGAGAGAACCCATCTCATCAAAAGGCCACAAAGGCTAAGGAAACATTTTATTCCAATGGTTTGTTTTGTTAAAGTGTAATCTTCCCCTTCCCTGTTGTGGAGGGATGTAGTGTCGTCACAGGAACTGGACTGCACCACTACGCGGAGGCGGAAGTGGTGGGCATAAAGTTAACCCTGCTATCGGTGCGAGATGGATCGCACCGTGACTAGGAGGGGCAGGCTATAAATAGTGGGTAGAAAAGGCGCGAAGGTATGGTGTGAACAAGAGTGCGAAATAAAGGTGTCGATCACAAACTGCAGTGGCTCCGAGTCATCATTCGCCGGTCACGCGCGACCCGACATACTGGATGGGTATTTCCATAGACTACGGTCAGGTGAGTGGCATCATTAGTCCACAGTACAAAATTTATGCCGGTAATGCCACCCACAGGCAGACCTTTTGTGTGTATAGCTCACTGTTCTTCCAGGAATTGAATGCTGAGGTGCCTTTTATTGTACTGGAGAGGGTAGGTTGCCAGAGGTACTCTGCACCACCTCTGTTTTCAGTTCAGTTGTGTACTGGCCCACAGTGCGAGGGCACTGAGCGCTTTGTTCTCAAGAACACAGAGCTCTGGAGAACAAAGAGCTCTGTGTGTTTTCACATCGGAGTGCTCTCCCTTGTATGTTAACAACAGAAAAGCACGCATCGGTGTAGCACTGCCCTGGGGTTTAAAGGCAGAGCTGGGCTCAGTCGGGTGATGTTTCAATTTCTGTTCTGTCATGTTTTTCAGGACAGTCATCTTAGTGTGCCTATGGCTCCATAGGTGCATACATATTTATTGTTATACTGTTTGCAATCTGCCCTACTTAAAAGATACTCTCTGCTAATTAACATGTTAACACAAACAGACATTTGACCAACTAATAAATATTTTTTCTAGCGTTATCTGCGCCTGGCACCCCAACCCATAAATGCGCTAGTGCTGTCAATGACATACCTTGAAAAACACAGGTTTCTGCAACGTGACTATCTACTGTTTTTAATGTCTGTTAATCGTGATTAATTTCTACTAATAAAGACAGTTGCCTTTTGAGTGCCGTGTAAATCAGTTTACGAAACCAGTGAAGGTTTATAACAGCAGCACTTCAAGACTCCCTGGGGGAGAGCAATGCTTAGCATCTACACGTGAAGACTAGAGCATAGTAAGGGGGACATGGACACCTGAGCTGTAAAATGCTGCGAAAAGCAACACAAACATTTGTAGGGAGCTGAACACTGAGACAGTAAAATCAAGCAATCATATGTGTGTGGAAACTCTTCCCACGCAGCCTCAGCCCTCTTCGGGCCTATAACAATTACTACGGGCAGCTACAACCTGCCCGTACCAGAGCTGCTGATAGTGGGCTGTACTCCTCACCACAGCAAGCGCACACAGTATTACATGCAATACACATATGTCGCCCTGTTGCCGCCCCACAGGGCAACGGGTGATTATCGGTGTCCTAAGTAGGCCAACAGACTGACAGATCTGCTTACCTGCACAGTCTGGCCTCAGATGGCTGTGATATCCCTTGAGCAGCCCGTCCACTGTCTCCTTCACATAGGGCATTTTGCTGGCCTCGTTGACCTCCCTCACCTCTGCACGCTGCAGACCATGGCCATCAAGATGGGAAATGAGATCCCGATATACCCTTGCTCTCAAGCTGGCCACATTCCTGGCTTGTGGGGGGCGCAACATTCCTACGAGCGGCAAGAAAATATTCTAGGAGAGCAGCAAGGTGCAAAGTGAAATCCGAGCCGGAGTGCGCCTGCACACACCCACAGCCACCACTTGCCTGGCAAACAATTTCCCTTGCAAACAAAGCAGGTGCAGACTCTTCTGAGCAGGGAGGGGAGTTCAGGCTCAGATCCCGGCGGACTACAGCCTGGGGCTGTTCACCGTGTGCCGCAACGGGGCTGGAGAGGCTTAGGGCACGTCTCGCTTGCACACAGCTGCACGGTCCCTCAAGATGTTAAGGGAGCATTTTAAAATAGGGGTCGGCGATAAACTCCGCTACATAGGTGAAGGCTTTTGCAAAACTCCGCGCTCCACTTGAGCGTGGAGTGGGCAAAACTTTGCAAATTCCACCGGTGGAGGGGAGTTTGTAGCCTACCCTTAGACTACACAGCTTTGCCAATTAGGGTGACCACCTGGCACTGAGGCAAATTCTGGACAGGATTGTAAAAAATTCAGGACAAAGGGTCAAAATTCAGGACAAAAATTCAGGACAAAGTGTCAAAATTCAGGACAAAAATTCAAGAACAAACATCAGTTTTACAGACACACACAAGAGAGGCCATGCCTCACTATGTTGTCAGTGCATTTATTTACTCTTTTTTAACATAGCACTATTTATTCACTGTGGACCTTTTGTGATTGCCTCCTGGTGTGCTACATTCAGGTGTCACATTACCTCCTTGTTCAGTAGTAAATAATGCCCTTCACGGCAAGGCCATCACCCCTACCCAAATCTACCCGATCTTTCCTGAAGAGAAAGTAACAGCAACATTTTGATTATGTTTCTGAACATTTCAAAACCCCTGGCAAACAGTTTGGGAAACATTAAGGTAATTAACCTTATGCTAGTTTAAACAAATTGAACAAAAACATCTGGCTTACCCCAACCGCCCATGGACTTTCAACCTAATTTTTTTTAAAGAGGCAGGGCAGATGGTGTGGGTGACAGTCTCACACCTAATGACAGGATGTGATGTAGCCATAACTTGTCTGTAGTCTCACTGCACTAGAGTGTATGTTTGGGACTCTACATTTATCTCAGAAATGGGAGCCCGGACTACCAATTAAAGATAATAAAAGAGTAGGATGAAATCGAGATCAAATGGGAGATCCACAGCAAGTAATTCAAAGGGTTGTTACTAACAACTGGACAAATAAAGAAGAGAAGAACAAGGTGGTACAATTCCTAAAATCAGACAAGATGGGTCCACCAAGACTATTTGAAGGTATTGGGTACCTGGGGAGTTGTCTGCACACAGGAGCGAAACAGAAGGGGCACTGTCAAGTGGTTGAACAATCAACACCCATCCACCTTGGCAAACTCTTTTGGTGCAATGGTTCGCTGTTAGTGCTTGTGAAGGGTGAGCAGGGGCCAGACCCCTTGCAAGGTTGTGCAAGGCAATTGCCTGCTTAGTCCATGTCTTTATATGGTTTTGAAAATGAGCAAAAGCCAAACTAGAGATCTTGGTTATCCCTAAGTGTCAAGTACACATAGAACCTTCAAAATATTTGGGATGTAAATTGCACAAACAAAATTTACAAATTTTAAAATTTCATTAGTGTTTCTTTAACATATGGCACTGTTTTCGCCTTCATACACAATTAGATCTCAGATTGAACTGGGAACCAGTTACCTTTCAATACCTAATGATTAATATCTACCATTCTTACACTGATTTCCAGGATGAAAATCTCGGCAGAGCGAACGTTCCCTCCAAGCCCAGTTTGCTTTTTGGTCTTCTCTTCTGCTTTCTGTAGAGGCCATGTGGCACTAGCGAAGATGGTGTGCTACCCCAATGATAGTATTATTTTGCAAACCTTCCCCTGCTCGTGCTTCATTGCTTCTTCAGACAGGCCACACATCTGATTTGGTCGCTGCGGCGCCATCTGGAGCTCTTTCCACTCTAAAGCTAACTGTGACTGCGGGTGGATTAGATCTTCTGGACTTAGAATGCTTTTATTCAGCTGCAGATGTCCAATGGGTGGCTCACTGGCTTTCTGCCCACCTCCCTGCATGAGATGGGGTTTACCAGTAAAGACTTTTAAGGAAGGCTTAATGCACTGCTCATTGTTTCCTACTGACCATTCTATTGTTCACAATCTGGGGTTATTATGCATGGCTTTCTCTTGCCTTGTCAGAACCTGTAAACTCACTGACACAAAGAAACCCTATGCTCCTGCACTACCTTTGCTAAGCCTTCCCACTCGCACAGGATGGCTGTGCTCAGAGCAACTCCATCAGTGGCATGTTGCAGGTGTCTTAAAATTGGGGACTTTGTTTCTGAACAGTGAGCTACTAAATTTCTAAACCCTTGTGGCAGACTACCATCTTCACCCCGGTCAACTCCTTACTTACAACCACCTTAAATAATCATGAAATGCCCTATTTCATGTCTGCTACCTAGCACTAACCCTACAAGAGGTGTGCCAGAAGCTCTGCACCATAGGAAATGGTGGCAAACTGATTGAATGGGTGTACAGACCTATCCTGCAACATGGAAACCACTCCAGGTCTTCTTGTCATACTACCTGGGTGATTGATGTACCAAACCTCTGCAGGATATGGACTAAAATACTGGACTTTCCCCACAAAGTATCCCACAGCTGTCACTTTAAGTAAATTCATAGTGCTTCCTTGTGAATGCATTCTGCCTGTTGCTTGCCATTGGCCTTGTGGTTTGTAACTCACAATTTGTTGCTTTCAATTTGCTGGCTTTATTTGTTTTAGGCTATGCAGCTTGAATTCCAAAACCTTATTTACAGTATCCTGCCGAGTGCTCCCTTTCTGTAAACAGGCCTGTAAATCTTGTTCTTATCTTGTCATATTTGCTGTGCATTCAAAGAACAAAGTCAAATGTCAGGCTCTGTCTTCGGTGGGAACTTAGTGTTTCCTTTCCTTTCTCTGACTTCAAAGTGAGAGGATTTATGCAACAATCTTGCTGGATACTGGGGTTAGGAAAGAGTTTTTTCTATCACATGACAACATTTAAATAGACCAGAATATATCAGAATTCGAAGTACAAATCAAGCACATTTTTGTTAATTCTGAACTGTGCTGGAAACAAATACCTTTACATGCTTAAAACAAATCATTGAATTAGGTGATGCAATTTCCACACATCATTGTCTCTGCACAATACAGTTTGATTTGAAAAACTGTATATCTGTGCAAATGTAATGGTAATTTCAATCAAAAATGTTTTGTCTGTAATGGCAGTGTGTTACCTCACCATGCATGCTCCACTACACTCTGCTCTGCTCTGCACCACTCCACACCACTGCAGCCTACTCTGTATCACTCCACTTTACGCCACTCCATGCCACTGCACTCTTCTCCATTCGGAACCACTCCACATTATGCCACTGCTCTCTATGCTACTTCACACAATGCCTCTCTACTCTACTCTGTACTACTCTACTCTAAGCCACTGCACTTTACGCCTCTCTACACCAATGCGCTCTGCTCTTCTGCACGCTATACCACTCCAGTCTAGGCAACACAAATCTAATCCACACAACTCCACTCTCTGCCACTCTGCAACGCTGCACTGTACGCCACTGCACTCTAAGCTAATACACTCTATGCTAATGCACTTTACTCTTTAACACTCATCTCTATGCCCCTGCACTCTACATCAATACACTGTACATCATTCTAATCTACTCTGCACCTCTGCACTCTATGCCACGGCACTCTACACTACTTTACTCTATGCCATCACACTCTATGCCACTTTATGCAACTCCACTCTAACCTGCACTTCTCCACTCTAAGCCACCTCACTCTACTGTGAAATAATCTACTTTATGCCACTGCACTCTGTGCCACTGCATTGTATGCCACTGCACCCTACCCTGCACCTCTCCACTCTATGCAACTGCACTCTACTCTGAAACAATCTATTCTACGCCACTGTACTCTATACCACTCTGACCACTGCACTCTAGTTCAATGCACTCTACACCACTGCAAGCTGACACTCTGCATCACTGCTCTGGCCGCCACTATACTCTACACCACTCTGCTCTGTACTACTGCATTTTGCACCAATATACTCTATTCCACTGCATTCTATGCCACTCTACTCTGCCCAATGCCACTCTATGCAACTGCACTGCCCTTTACTCTGCACCACTGTACTCTATGCCACTGTTCTCTGTAACACTCTACACCACTGCACTGACACTCTACTCTGCAACTCTGCACTCTACACCACTCTACTCTATGCAACTGCACTCTAGGCACTATACTCTACACCACTCTACAATACTTCACTCTGCACCACTCTACACCACTACACTCTATGCCACATGAGTCTACTCTGCACTCTATGACAATGAACCACTCTGCATTACTGCACTCTCTGCTACTCTATTGTATGCCACTCTACTCCACTGCACTCTGCACCAATGCACTCTAAACAACTTCACGCCACTGCCCTCTACTCTGTACCACTGTACTCTACGCCACTGCTTTGTGCCACTCTACTCCACAAAACATCACTGCACTGACACTCTACTCTGCAGTGTTGCACTCTCCACCACCGTACTATACACCAATGTACTATGTACTACTGCATTCTATGCCACTGCACTCTATGCCACTCTACTCTGCATCACTACACTCTACAGCACTTTGCCCTACTCTGCACCACTCTACACTACACCACTGCACTCCCTGCAACGTGAGTCTACTCTGCAATCTATGCCACTGCACCACTCTACACTACTGCTCTCTCTGCCACTCTATTGTATGCCACTCTACTTCACTGCACTCTATGCCACTCTACTCTGTCCCACGCCACTTCACTCTAAACAACTGCACTGTACCCCACTGCACTGTACTTTGCACCACTGGGCTCTACGCCACTGCTCCTATGCTACTCTACTCCACTCCACACCACTATGCCACTAGCTTTAAGCCATACTGAACAGCAGCTACTCTGGTGCATAACATGGCTAATGGCTAAAACACACTAGCAAAGCCAATAACTCTTTCGTAGATGAGACCTATTACTTTGCCAATGTTTGTTAGTAGTATGAGGTACCGAAGTACCTGAAAGAACTGTAAAAAATACAATGACATCATAATAAAGGCTGCTACAAAATGCGCAAATACATTTCGGTTAAATAAAAAAAAAAACGCTTCTCAAATACAGATTTGAATAATATACAGTTTATACCTAGTGCTAAAAAAAAATTATAACACTCCATTAAAACCACACACTCCACAGCTCACCTTGGAACACCATTACAATACCTCTCTGAAAGAAATATCTTTGCCACCAGAAAACTTCAAGTGGCTCCTTTTAGTAAAGTCAATGCAGGTTTTCAAGCCCCTTTGTATTTGCAGATTTACCAGTTACACACATTTGCATGTCTTTAGGGAAGGAGACCCCCTGGCAAGAAGGCCTTTTCTTATCTGTCTGCCCCTCCCTCCCTCAGAGCACAGGAGACCCCCTGCCTTCCAGCCCAGCTGGGGAAACTCTTCTGCCCGTAATTTCGCCCTGCCTCCATTGCCCTTTAGGTGAAAGCCTAAAATTACGGACAAATGCCGTCCGTTAAAGCTTTCATCACGGACAACGGACAGCAGGGTGAAATTACGGACAGTCCGTGAAATTTACGGACGGGTGGTCACCCTGTTGCCAATCAGTGCACTAATGTTCTAATAGCGCCAGAAACAGGGTTCTTAGCAGATGTTCGTGCACCAACACTCTTTATTTCACAAATTTAGCACTGTATGCATGTGATAGTAAGATCAAAGGCAAAATCCTTCATATAAGTTGTCTCCTCAGTAGTGGGATAGCCAAGCACATATGGAGTAGGATAATGCTCCAATAGCTCTAGGCTAGGTGGCTGTACTATAAAGAATTAACAGTGACAGAGCATTTATTCAGCACCCCAAAACAGTAGCTCAGCCAGATGAAGTCGTCAGTAGCACAGACCAACATTTCTGGTGAGACCTGCTGCAACCGGAACATAGCTGAGAAGCGCCAAGGCCGAAAGAAAGTGGCATTCAATGCTGCATGCTCTCCTGGGCTTCAGAAGGGCATGATTGTAGTGCAACCTGGGCCTGAGATTCCATCACACTCTGAAATTACTGTACTAATGGCAGGTAGCAGCACTTTTAATCATGCCCCAGGTCTGCCATTGCAGCATGTGTGGGCAGTTTTACACTGCCATTTTGACCTGGCAAAATAGGACTTTTGCCAGGCCCAAATCTCCTTTTCTAATACATATGTCACCCCTAGGTTAGGCCCTGGACAGAGAGCAGGGTGCAATTTAGAAAGTGTAATTTTACAAGTCCTGGTAGTGAAAAACACTTAAATTCATTTTTCACTACTGCAAGACCTACCTCTCCCATAGGATAATATTAGGGTTACCTTATTGCCTTTTCCAAATGGAACTAGGTAACTAGTGTGGTGTCTCTGGAATCACAATTTAAAATATTAACTTATGATGAATTCGGATTTAAAATTGAAATTCTGAAAATGCCACTTTTAAAAAGTTTTCATTTTCCTACCTTAGCCTTTTAGTGGCTGTTGCCTGTCTCTGGGTCACATGACTGGATGGAGCTGGCAGTTGAAATTTGTGTAGTCCTCCTAGACAAGCACACACATTAGGGAGCTTAGCTGTGCCTTGATGGGCCATCACTGGCTGAATGGGAGGGTGGAGATGGGCACAGGCCCATTTATACTTGAATAGGCTGTGTCCAGCCTCCACACAAAGGGCTGCATCACCCCTGTAGGGGGTCTAGAGCCAGGACGAGGAAGGTAGGATCCCTTGTCAGTCACATTTTCATAGCTACCTATCCAGGATGGATCAGCAACAGGTCAGTCTTCGTCTTCAGGTCATCAATTAGTCAGCTTCAGATCAGGCTCACAGAGTATGAACCTAATATCAGCACCTCCGATAGCTTCTCCTGACGTCAACAATTTCTTCCCAGATTTGCCTAAATTCTGAAGTCTTAGCCCCTTGTCATGACTTTTTATTAGTGTCTCCCAGTCCATCCCACTAATTGCTAATTGGTCAATCGGTCGGAAGATATGACTCTAACCTATAGTTTTTATTTACCAAATCGTATTATTATATTTCACAAAACGCTGATTGGTTCTTCTTGCGAGGAGGACATCATCCGGCTCTTCAGGTAGCAAAATTGTTGCACATGGCTCTCTTGTCAGTGCTTATATTGTTCAAGTCCTGGGAAAGTACATTTAGCCTACACTACGCATAATTGTTTCAAATTGTCTTCAACATCTCCTATCCATTGGTACATTGCAGAATATTCTAGCTAAGAGACCTGAACTCTGAGCGGTTCAAGCTCTCTGTCCCCAGTTACCAGTCCTTTGCGAGGCGTTCAAATTCTCCATGTTCAGCGGGAGCAAGGCCCGGTGGAACTAGGCCTCTGGTTCAGCTAACTTAAGACTATTGAATTAATACAAAACATGAGTTATACATATGATTATGACATATTAGTACATTTTTCTCATATGTTTTCATTATTTCGCATATTTTATGTTATTTTAGTACACATGGTGATCATACCCCGAGGGCACATTTTCAAACGTACACGTTATTTTTTGTATTAATTTCTCTATGCATTTTTCTCATTAAGTAAACACACATTTTAGTAACTAATAATTTCTTAATTAAAATATCTGCTCCAAAAGTCCCTCCTCTGATGACTAAATATGTCATCACACCTTTCTTGTCAACACTTTAAAATTCTGTCTCAGATGTATTTTGCCTTTTCCTTGAATTTTCCCTACAAATTTGTCTCCTAGGTGGTTCTTCCCTCCTCTGATCATTCTTAGATTTCCTTAATGTTATCTTTTGCCATCATTTGCATGTACCCCATAATCCTAATATGGAAACAATCACAAATAATATTCCCTGGACAATTTTCCATAATACCCCATTCCAAATTTGACTAAACCAATCTCCCACAGAGGCAAATCCATTTCCAACTTTTCCCAAACCCCTGGTGCCTTCAAATCCTTCAAAGCCTTGCTTGAATTAGTTAAGTTAGTAAGTCTCTCATCTCCTTATCATTCTCTGGAATATAGGAACAACAATGCCTAGCATTAATCATTTTACAGACCCTGCCGTCTTTCGCCAAAGTGATGTCTACAGCAAGCCTATTTTGAAGTGTCATAGCTCTATCCCAGACGATTCAGTATTTAACAGGAGTATTGCCCCTGTAAAGTTTGTCAGCATGTTATCCACCATAGTAGACAACTTTCATATCTTGATTGCATTCAGAATAACACCTGCAGAAGGAATTACTGCACCAAAAATATCCCCCACAATTGCAGAAGAGGTTTCCCTCCTCTGTCGCTCATGATGTAATTCAGTAACTGTTAAAAAAGGGGTCTTTGGTTGACAGATAGGTTACACCCTGTTCAAGCAAGGACCCTCACTCTAGTCAGGGTAAAAGAGAATCACCCTCAGCTAACCCCTGCTTACCCCCTTGGTAGCTTGGCAGAGCAGTAGGCTTACCTTCAGAGTTCTAGGTGTAAAGTATTTGTACCAACACACACAGTAACTTAATGAAAACACAACAAAATGACACAACACCAGTTTAGAAAAAAAGGAAATATTTATCTAAACAAAACAAGACCAAAATGACAAAAATGCGACATACACAAGTCAAGTTATGAATTTTTTAAGATTAAACTCAAAAATAGCGCTTAGAAACACAAAATGCTTCGATGAGGTGTTAACACGGCATCGTGACGGAGTCGTTCCCAACAAGCTGACACCAGCGGCACCGGACACAGAGTCGCGTAGACCCCCCAAGTACAGTACCTTTGGTGAAGAGTGAAAACAAGTCGATGCGCGAAGTTGGGGAGTGCGGCATCTGTGCGAAACATTGAATCCGCACACTTTGAGCGGTGTCGGTCATGACGTGGTGTGGCGACTTCCACGGAGTCGCAGACTTCCATGGGGCTGCAGCGGCGTAGGGCCTGTGAAGGTTGTCGCGTTCCATCGAAGATCACAGAGTCGGTGCAGGCGGCGTCACCGGATTCAGCAGCGGCGTCGGTCCGAAGTCGTCCGAAGTCGATTTCCTTGGATTTCCACCAGCTTTCCTTTCAAGGGCCCAGGGACTGGATAGGGCACCACTTGTCAGAGCAGGAGTCTCTCCAGAGACTCCAGGTGCTGGCAGAGAGAAGTCTTTGCTGTCCCTGAGACTTCAAACAATAGGAGGCCAGCTCTAAATCAAGCCCTTGGAGATTTCTTCACAAGATGGAAGGCACACAAAGTCCTGTCTTTGCCCTCTTACTCTGGCAGAAGCAGCAACTGCAGGATAGCTCCACAAAGCACAGTCACAGGCAGGGCAGCACTTCTCCTCAACTCTTCAGCTCTTCTCTAGGCAGAGGTTCCTCTTGATGTACAGAAGTGATCTAAAGTCTGTGGTTTTGGGTGCCCTTCCTATACCCAATTTCTCCTTTGAAGTAGGCCTCCTTCAAAGTAAAGTCTCTTTTGAATGTGAAATCCTGCCTTGCCCAGGCCAGGCCCCAGACAAAAACCAGGGGGTCGGAGACTGAATTGTGTGAGGACAGGCACAGCCCTTTCAGGTGTAAGTGACCACTCCTCTCCTCCCTCCTAGCACAGATGGCTCATCAGGAAATGCAGACTACACCCCAGCTCCTTTTGTGTCACTGTCTAGTGTGAGATGCAACCAGCCCAACTGTCAAACTGACCCAGACAGGGAATCCACAAACAGACAGAGTCATAGAAATGGTATAAGCAAGAAAATGCTCACTTTCTAAAAGTGGCATTTTCAAACGCACAGTCTTAAAATCAAATTTACTAAAATATTAATTTTTAAATTGTGAGCTCAGAGACCCCAAACTCCACATGTCCATCTGCCCCCAAAGGGAATCTGCACTTTAATCAGATTTAAAGGTAGCCCCCATGTTAACCTATGAGAGGGACAGGTCTTGCAACAGTGAAAAATGAATTTAGCAAAATTTCACTGTCAGGACACATAAAACACATTACTATATGTCCTACCACAACCATACACTGCACCCTGCTCTTGGGGCTACCTAGGGCCTACCTTAGGGGTGCCTTACATGTACGAAAAGGGAAGGTTTAGGCCTGGCAAGTGGGTACACTTGCCAAGTCGAATTTACAGTCAAAACTGTACACGCAGACACTGCAGTGACAGGTCTGAGACATGATTACAGAGCTACTTATGTGGGTGGCACAATCAGTGCTGCAGGCTCACTAGTAGCATTTGATTTACAGGTCCTGGCACCTCTAGTGCACTTTACTAGGGACTTACTAGTAAATCAAATATTCCAATCATGGATAAACCAATTACATACAATTTACACAGAGAGCATATGCACTTTAGCACTGGTTAGCAGTGGTATAGTGCTCAGAGTTCAAAAGCCAACAGCAACAGGTCAGAACAAATAGTAGTAATAATCCTGTGTCTTTTGATGTGCACTGCATTTTAGCACAGCAATTTCTTCAGGTAACTATATTGCGTACAACAACTCTTTGATTTGGTCGCTGTTTCTCACTGGAGTTCCAGTAGAGGTCATAGAACCTTGCTGCGACCACAACTGACCCAAATCATGAACAATTCCAAATACATATTGACTATCAGTATAGATTGAAACTCTTAGTCTTGCAGAGACATAGCAGGCTCTAGTAAGAGCTACTAATTCTGCTACTTGCACAGAGTATACACCTGGAAGCCATGAAGCTTCTAATGTGCCTGTAATTGTGCACACTGCATATCCTGCTCTCAGTGTGCCCGTTTCATCTCTGAGACACGAACCATCAACAAAGACAATTTGGTCATTTTCTTCTAAACGCGTGTCTCTAATATCAGGCCTCGGTTTTGTACACAGCTCAGTTACCTCAAGACAATCAGGCTCAATATCTTCCTCTTTTTCAATTTCAACAGTGTCACTTGGAAGCAAAGTCGCTGGAATCAACACTGTACATCTTTTCAATGTTACATTTGGAGCACCCAATATGCTCGTCTCATACCTTGTCAGTCTTGCACCCATCAAATATTGCGTTTTCATCCTTGTCAGTAAAATCTCAACAGAGTGTGGTACCATTACCGTCAAAGGGTATCCCATGACTACCTCCTCACATTGGGAAAGACTTTGACCAACTGCGGCTACTGCGCGCAGACAACCTGGTAAAGCTGCTGCGACTGGGTCAAAGGTAGCTGAAATATAGGCTACTGAGCGATAAGCACCTCTATGGGCCTGTGTCAAAACAGACAAAGAAAACGCATCACGTTCATGACAAAACAATGTGAAAGGCTTTTTGTAATCAGGCATTCCCAATGCAGGAGCTCTGCACACACTCTCTCTCAATTCAGCGAATGCTTTCATCTGATCTTCATCTAGGGTAATGGGATCTGTAACTTCCTTATGTGTCAATTGCTGCAAAGGTTTAGCAATCTCAGCAAAATTTGGAATCCACTGTCTACAGTACCCCACCATTCCCAGAAACATTCTGACATCTCTCTGTGAAGTTGTGGGACTTCTCTGCAGAATCATAGTAATCCTCTCCCTGGAGATTCTCCTCAATCCTTTCTCAATCTGGTGTCCCAAATACTTTACTGATTTCTGGCGAAACTGCAGTTTCACAGGTGAAACTTTATGTCCAAATTTTCCCAAATGACCCAACAGGGCAATCAAGTCATGTTTGCACTCATCCCTTGTTCTGGATGCGATAAAAAAATCATCAATGTATTGCACGAGGGTCGATTGGTATGGCAATTCCAATGTTTCTACGTTCTTTTTCAAAATCTGATTAAACAGAGATGGTTACTCTGTATACCCTTGTGGAAGCCTGCACCAGCTGTAGACTCTGTCTAGGAATGTGAAACTAAAAAGAAACTGACTATCCTCATGAAGAGGCACAGAAAAGAAAGCTTGTGACAGATCTACCACTGTGAACCACTCTGCATCGTAAGGAATTTGAAACAGTATCACTGCTGGATTGGGCACTACCATGTCATTCACTTTTCGCAAGTCTTGCACAACACGCACTTTCCACATGACTTTTTCAAACCCATTATGGGTGAATTACATGGGCTGCTCAGCACTTATTTCAAAACTCCATGTTTTAAAAAGTCTCCAATTATTTGTGCCACCTTCATCAAAACATCTTGTGGCATGTTATACTGTGGTAGCTGCGGGAACACTGCATTGGGCTTCAGAGTGATTTTAATCGGCATAACTCCCTTAATCAGACCTACTTCTTTCCCTGTCAAATCCCAGACCTCTTTCTTCACTGTTCCCTGCAAGTCTGCAGGCAATTCTTTCACAGTAAACATTGGGAAAAACTCAATCAATGGGTGTTCTCCATAAGCATTGTTAACCATCATTTCAGTCACCTTTTCTTCCTCATCATCACTATTTGTTTGGACTTCTATCCCAGTGTCCGAACAATTAATGGAGCATCTTGTCTTGCACAGTAAGTTTCTTCCCAGTATGGGTACGGGACTTGAATCGCATACCATAAATCTATGCAATCCTTGATCATTTACGATTTCAACCTGCACTGGCTCTGTGATTGGGTTGGTCAACTGTCTATTCTCCACACCGACAATTTGAACTGTCCTGCCTGAAAGAGGTAAATTCAGGACCTCTATGCTCCTTACTGTACAGAGCGTAGTTCATGTGTCCACTAAGAATGAGACCTTGTAGCCCATCACTTTACCCTGCACAAAAGTTCATCTCTGATCTATTTCTAGGGAAGAGGCAAGCATACAAGCTCCTTCATCCGAACTGTCACTCATCCATTCTTCGTTTCTTTCGTCTTCACTGTAAGATGGACACTGATGCACTGTGTTATTATTACTGTCTTGCCTTTGACCTTTGACCTGCTGAGTAAGCATCACCTGTTGCTGTTTCATCGGGGCTTTAGGTATCTGCATTTGCTGTCTAGGTACAATGGGGACCTGCTGCTGTACTGGTTGTAATTGGGTAAATTGTGCGCATGGCACCTGCATTTGCTGCACTGGTAAGAAATTCTGTCCTTAATTCTGAACATTAGCAATTAATCCTTTCATTCTTGGGACGTTCACAGTTTGAAATGTACTGATGTCACCTTGCTGAATGACAACATCCTGCGCTATCAACGGACACTTCTGCTTCCGGTGTCCCACGTTTCCACACAAATGACACAGTAACATCTTTTTCATTCCCTACATGTCATTCTGGACAACCACAGTCCCTAAGTCCGAACCACGCATCATGTCAACTCCACGTCCTCTCACTGGAGGCTGAAACATAACAGCTCTCTGCTGTGGCGGCATAGGTGGTACTATAGTTCCTTGCACTCCTGTCTGAGCTGCTTTTATTTGCATTACCATTGCTTTTTCTTTCAACTTTTTCTGTTTCAATTCAATCTCATTACTACAGTATTTTGCTTAGTGCAACACCTCATCAATCGGTTTCGCCTGCCAGCAAATTAAATGACTCTTGATCATCTGTCCTACTTCTGGTCGCAACCCTTCGACAAATCTGAAAACAAAATGCAACATGTACTTTGGTTCAATTGCTTCCTTACCACTGTACTCCTTAAATGCTTTCAACAATCTTTCATAGTAAGTATGTATTGACTCTTTAGACTCTTGGACCGTTCTATCAATCTGCTTCCAATCAATGTTTTTGGGAGGAATCCTTGTCTTCAGGAACTCAATCACCTTATAATAATTTTTCATTACCCCAGGTGAAGGTGCACCTGTTACTTTATCCCTTTCTGGTTCAATTGTGGGCCAGTCTACTGCTCTCTTAGACTCTACCCACAGGTAAGCTGGTACCACTATCTCCAATAGCGTGTTCAAGTCTTCCCACAGACATTTAGAAAGCTTCACAAATCTCTCTGTCTGTTGATACCACTCAACCGGCTTCTCTCTCAATTTTGGATAATCATTTGTAAATGACAATATATCACTCCTGTGCCATGGAATATGAACAAACTGCCGTCCTGGAATTTCTCTCATTGGAGCATCTTAACTGATTCTCCCTTGTCGACACCTTCAGACCCTTCTTGTGAATCCTGTTTTTGTTTATGTTTTTTCTTTGTCCATCTACCTTCCCACTTCTGTAATGCTCCCCAATACTGATCACTCTGCAGCAATTCTCTCAAGTGTGCCTTCATTCCTGCTGATCTCATGTGTTCAAAATCCTTTGCCTCAAAATCTAATCTGTAACTGCGTTTCAAATGCTTTGTTTTCTCAATCTCAATGTCATGTTTCTCTGCTAGCTCTGTCAATTTCTGATGTATTTTACTCACTTCTCTTGTAATCTTTGGGCACAAATACCTCAGCTCTTCTTCAATGTAGGATTCCAATCTGTTCACACCCATTGTTCCCTCAACTAATTCGGTTGCTTCTATATTCAACCTCACACGATTTATCTGCTCTTCGCCTTTGGATGCATTTTGAGGAGTATTTAAACTGTCTAGCCACTCACTCAATGCTGAGCTGACAATCCCTGTAATGAAATATTACTCGTATTTGGCACTGGTAGCTGTTGCACCACTGCACATGATGCTTGCGGGGTCAGAAGTTTCAAACTCTGACTCGCATTCGGGCCATTCACTGCATCTGGAAGCGCTACAAGTGGACTAAGATACATTAAAGGTCTCGATCCAGTAAAAGTCTGTCCTGCAGACGACATCATCTGCACAGGATCACTTACTCCTCTCCTCACAAGACTCTGTGATATTTCATTCTGTTCATTCTGTTCTACGTCTGACATCTTTTGCGCAAATAAGGGTACCGCTGGACCAACAGTAATTGGTAGCGATATTGCATCTGGAGCTGCCCTAACACTTGCACCTTGTGGGAATGTTACCCCATTGCCTGATTCATGACTGGTGTAATATCTGACTGTGTTCCTGTCATTGTTGTAAACGTTGGCAAACCCTGCGCTTGTGCTGCAGGCAATAACATTGGTGTTGGATCTATCTGAACCAGAATTGGCTTCGGAAGCACTTGCTCCTTCGGCTGGTAGGTCTGGATAAATTCTCTGCACTGAAGGTGCATGTATCTGCGCTTGGACTACAGTAGTTGTCCCTGCATTAGGTGTACTCTGTACTACCCCTGGTATCTGTCCATCATCTGTCTGAACTGCTCCCTCAGCTCCTTGTGCTTGTGCTGGAGCAACAGTAGTGGCACTAGTACTTGGACCCCCTGCATATGTCATTAAAGGTGGAGGTCGATCTCTTAACTACTGCGTAATGAGGTCCTCAACATCAGAATCTTCATTATCAACATAAGATTTTCTCTTTTTCTTTCTTCCTGTACTTTCATCCTCTTTAGCACTATCTTCCTTTTCTGCCTCATCTCCCTCCATGATGGTAGGAAACAACTTGACATCCTGTAATGTCACTACTCTCCATTTCTTTTGTACCCAATCCCATCTAGCTTCAGCTAAAGATTTCTCTACTCGCTTCATCCTCCTTTTGAACTTCATCTCTTGTTGCTGTCTGGCCACTAGCTCCCTAACCGCTAAAGCCTCAAACTGTGCTGGTCTTGGTAACGGCTTCATGTCATATAATGCCATTTGCAATTGGTCCAAAATTCTCAAATTAAACGTTCCATGCTCTAGAAACGCTAAATACCCTTGGTTTTTAGTTAACTTACGCCATTGCTTAAACCACAAACACGGTGCTACACCTCGCTCCTTCATCACAATGTAAGTCAGAGTATTTTCCGGTGGGGTCGGCTTCCCCACTGATGCTTTCATGTAAGTATCACCCTTCAGCGCACTCTTAAATGCCTTGAAAAACTTCATTTTGCCTGCTTTGTTTACTTTGATTCAATAATGAAATGACTTTTACTCCCAAGATTCCCTTCACCCGCTTACTCAACCAATTGGCTCTTACGGACGGCTGCCAATCCTCTCATGACCTTTCTCACTAACCAACCTATCCCAGCGCGGCACACTCTGATGTCACACTCACACACAAGGGCTGACAAAGTCTTGTGGCTCGTCCTCCTACTTCGATTCATGCAGCAAATGCAAATTATTGCGAGCACTTATCCAAATTCCAACGACTACAACAAACCTGCTGGTTTACTACAGGAAGGGACATAATCGCTTCATAGACCTTACCGATTTTCACCAATGGCCCTTTCGCTCATGTAGTTATTCCTCTTTCTCAGTCTCCCACATTCGCAAGCAAAATTAAATCTGCAAATTTTACTCTCAACTGATCAAGGGGTCTGTCCTGGTGCACATAGAACTTGACAAATCTCAGCTGAAATTTCTTTTACTCGAGTCTCACACACAACGATTTGTTGACCACGCCCGATCAACCTAATAAACCAGACAGATTACAGCATATAACCAAGTGTCTCCTACACTTGTCAATGTATTCCGGAGTCTTAGACCACATAGGGTCCGTACACCACCAACCACCAAGTGGATAATTTTTTTGAGCACAAAGCGCCACACACATGTGAAGTTCCACGACTTCCCTACTCCCATACTTCAGAGTATGCACACCCCTACTAACCTTAACTGGAGTACGTAGACTCCCTACTTTACCTCACATACATCACACTTCATCTGCAATTTGCTTAAGCCTGTGCAAGCACAACCTACCACTTTCGCACTGTCATAAAACACGATGAGAACATACCCAACTTTCACTAGCAGGATCCAGGATCTAGGAAAGTCATTTCTGGGCTTAAGGGGACATCATCCTTGCTACAATTGCCATTTCAGAAAAACAAAATTCAAACCTCATAAAAATACGAACAACTAACCTTAGCTTAAATTACCACCATAACCGATGATTACCACATAGCCAGTCTTCCAAGGAAACTAACCATCCTCTGCTACCAACTTAGTAAGTAAACTTACAAGGGGACACGTATAGGTCGATGAACCTTTTGAAATGCATGGAGTATCCTAGTCATGCAGTGACCACTGAAATGGTAGCTAACATCAATAATCAAGGAACATTCTATGAAAAACAACTTTAAACGATAATACTCAAGAATAACCACTACTCTACCCTATGATTGCAATTCTAATCATCTGTTAATTCATTCTCAAAGGAAACATGTGCGACAATGCAATACCAAAAGCTATGAATATCAGCACTAAAAATGTAATTCAGCAATTTAGTTTGTCAGTCATTTGTCACCGTCAACTTCACCCTGACAGCCTACCTAACCAAGATTAAGATTAGCATGGGGGACTTCATGGGAGAACAATTTAGAAAAATTCTACCTAAGTGAGAATCTCTATAAAACAGCACAGTTGTTACCTAGAAGAAAAGGCACAAAATTGTCAGTCACATTTTCATAGCTACCTATCCAGGATGGATCAGCAACAGGTCAGTCTTCGTCTTCAGGTCATCAATTAGTCAGCTTCAGATCAGGCTCACAGAGTATGAACCTAATATCAGCACCTCCGATAGCTTCTCCTGACGTCATCAATTTCTTCCCAGATTTGCCTAAATTCTGAAGTCTTAGCCCCTTGTCATTACTTTTTATTAGTGTCTCCCAGTCCATCCCACTAATTGCTAATTGGTCAATCGGTCGGAAGATATGACTCTAACCTATAGTTTATATTTACCAAACTGTATTATTATATTTCACAAAACGCTGATTGGTTCTTCTTGCGATGAGGAAATCATCCGGCTCTTCAGGTAGCAAAATTGTTGCACATGGCTCTCTAGTCAGTGCTTCCATTTTTGAAGTCCTGGGAAAGTACATTTAGTCTACACTACACATAATTGTTTCAAATTGTCTTCACCATCTCCTGTCCGTCTGTACATTGCAGAATGTTCTAGCTAAGCGACTTGAACTCTGAGCGGTTCAAGGTCTCTGTCCCCAGTTACCAGTCCTTTGCGAGGCGTTCAAATTCTCTATGTTCAGCGCGAGCAAGGCCCAGTGGAACTAGGCCTCTGGTTCAGCTAACTTAAGACTATTGAATTAATAGAAAACATAGGTTATGCATCTCATTATGACATATTAGTACATTTTTCTCATATGTTTTCATTATTTTGCATATTTTATGTTATTTTAGTACACATGGTGATCATACCCCGAGGGCACATTTTCAAACATACTCGTTATTTTCTGTTATTAATTTCTGAATGCATTTTTCTCATTTAGTAAACACACATATAAGTCATTAATAATTTCTTAATTAAAATATCTGCTCCAACAGAGGTGAGAGATGGTTATTACTAATATGCCTCAGCAAATGGGTGGAGTGGAAATGGGCCACTGTCAGAATAAAGGAGTACTGTGACATGGACTGGATGGGGGGAGATAGAATTCAGGAGATAGACTGTTCTAGTCTCTTCGTCATGATTCTTCTTCCTGAATGACAAAGAGAAGCAAGATACTATGGCCCATATTTATACCTTTTTAGAGCCGCATTTGCGCCGTTTTTGACGCAAAAGCGGAGCAAACTTACAAAACACAATTGTATTTTGTAAGTTTGCGCCGCTTTTGTGTAAAAAAATAACACAAATGCGGCACTAAAAAAGTATTAATATGGGCCTATGACTTTTAAGTTTTGTTTCATTGGGCAGGTGGCCATTTACTGTGGTCCTGGGGACAGGGAGTTGGGAAATGTTACTAATGTCATAAGCTACAGACACTTCCTAAATATCACTGTATCTGTCCTGTTATTGTACAGGAGTCTGTAGCCTGATCTCTTTGGAAGAACTGTAAAATGTTTTTCCCAGTGTCATAGAGGGGAAGAAAGGACTGTAGAACACATGGTTCTTCTTGCAGCAGCACAGCAGTCCTTCTGAGTCTTTCACAGGTTCAAAAGTATACTGATAAGTAGGGTCTGAGAGTCCAATATTTATACTTAGTGCAGCTTTGTAGTACCGAAGGTTTTGGAGGTTTCTACCCCCAAAGGTGTTTAGAATTTCTTGAATCTCTGCCGTGGCCCCAGGATATTTGGGGCACAAAAGACTAGTGTGAAACCCGTTGTGAGTATGCTGAGGCAGAGCCAATCTGATGTGCAAGTGTAGTAGGTGACAGCTCCTCCCCTCTAATAAGTCAGAGATGGCCCATCCTGCCAACACCTACACCTGCCAACACCTATTTCTCCTTTAAGGGAACCAAATGTTATTCAGTGGGAGCGGTAGGCCTTGCAGTAGTAAAAAATGAATTTAGGAGTTTTTCACTACCAGGACATGTTGAAGCTTAAATGTACATGTCCAAAATTTTATACTACACCCTGCCCTGTGGGCTGTTTAGGGCCTACCCTAGTCATGAGGTATATGTATAAAAAAGAAAGGTTTAAACCTGGAAAGAGGTTTGATTTGCCAGGTTGAAATGGCAATTTAAAACTGCACACACAGGTATTTTGTGGAGCAAAGCAGGTACTGAATGTTCAGCATTAGAAAGGAAGAGAAGTATATCATCAGTGTAGGCAGAAAGTTTTAAATGCTGATCTCCACAATGGAATCAATCAATGACAGTATTACTCCTAATACAGGACAGAAAGGGTTCAAGAGACGGTATAAATAAAAGGGGAGATAAAGGACAAACTTGCTGAACACCACGTTCCAATAGAAAGTAGCTGGAAAGTTGTCATTGACAAGAAAAGATGCCATGGGGGATTAATAGAGTAAAGAGATAAGCAAGATGAATTAGGGACCCAGCCCCTGCCAAGAACAGGATTTAAGTAAAAAGGACCAATCTATGCAATCAAACGCTTTCTCTTTGTCTATAGAAATTGTTGCTAGAGAATACAGTAGAGAGGAGGCTTTGTTCAATACATAAAAGAATAATCTAGAGTTATCAGATGCAAGTCTACCATTGACAGACTCAGATTATTCCTTACCTATTAACAAAGGCAAAAAGGGATCAAGGCGTAGGGCTAACTATTTGGCAAAGATTTTATACTCTACATCAACCAGAGAAATTTGTTTGCAGTTCTTACTGATAGCCTGATCCTTGCCTTCTTTAGGGATGAGGCATATAGGAACCTCTTGAAAGTATCACCAGCAGAGCCAGCGCTTGAGAAGAACTGAAAAAGATGCAATAATTTGGGAAGCAAAATGTTGGAAAAGTGCAGGAAAAACTGCACCATGAAACCATCTGGCTCTGGGGTCTTGCCCTTCTTAAAAGATTGAAGAGCTCGGAGAATTTCAGACAGTGATATATCAGTTTCCAAAGGAGGACAAAAATCAATGTGCCCACAATTAGGGTTGTTAACATCTTTTAAATAGGCTTCAATCTGAGATGGATGGGCTGGAGATTCAAGGGTGTAAAGAGTTTGGTAATACTTCAGAAACTTAGCCAAAATCTTTTTTAATAACTGAATTTTCCTCTGTCTCAGGCTATAGGAAAAACTCAGATAAACTGAAATCCTTCCCCTTACTAAATTTGTTTTAACAAACTGCTTGTAACAACAGTTGTTTTTGGAATACGACCACATTTAAATATCTGAGTATCTAGTTTACTCTTTCCATTAAGGACTCTATTAATGTGAATACAAAATATTGCTTAGATAGTGGTGATAAACTCCTTTCTTCATTGAATCCTCTGTTTCTTTCCTGGTGGGGTTGTCGTGACTCCATCAAAATGATGATTTCACCCATTATTTTCCATGTATCGAGTGTACATATCTGCTACATTATTAAAAAAATTGAATTCAGAACTAAATTTCTTTGAAGAAATAAAAAAAATTGAATTTCTTATACTCATTTTCCGAAATCTAAACAGGAGGGTGGGGTTAATTTTCCAGATTTATGGCTATAGCATAAAGCCTTCTGCTTAAGACAAGATTCTAGGTGGGTTTCTTTATTACGATCTTCGTTTACTCCCTTATGGTTGCACATCAAATGCTATTTTCTTCTTCCATTTTCTCCTAGAGAGGTTTTATCCTTCTCTTCTAACACCTCTATCACAGCTTCCTCGGTTCTTAAACATCTTGTATCATGTTAAAACCCTACTATCAGTCAAAAATCACAACTCTTTCCTACAATTTGGTATAGAAATCTCATCACTATTAATAGTAAGTGATTATTTTGGAAATCCTGGAGACAAAAGGGAATTGTATGGTTCAAGGATTTATTTTCTAACAATGCTCATCTTTCTTTCTCAGAATTCCAACAATTTTTAATTGCCCTTGTTCCTGTTTGCTTAAATATCTTCTCATTGTAAATATCCGTCTAGATGTTCTTTACTAGTTAGCAACTCTTTTGCCTTCTTCAACATCCCTCTCTTTGTTCTATTCTTACATTTGTTCCTAATGTGCCACCTTTCTACAGACTTCTTAATTCCTCAACTATGAGAAGACCTAAAGCTAAGGTAGAAACTCAGTGGGAATCGGATTTGGGATGTACCTGGATTATCCCTTTCTGGAATAAGATATGGAATAGGATACACAAGATTTCCAGAACAGCCTCCACTTCAAAATCATTGCTCTTTTTATATCACAGGCTTTATTTTACCCCCTCTACCATTGCTACATTTTCCACAAATTCAACTACGAAGTGGTGGTCATGCGATTATCCTCCTGGGGATCTCAAACATCTATTATTCCATTGCCCTCCTACTGCTTCTTCTTGGTAAAGGTTTTGGTTCCAACTCACCTCAAATTTTCATTTCCAGTCTCCATTATCTCCCCTGACACTTTTTCTAGGTATTCTATCTGAGGACATCAACTCTGACTTTCATAATTTTAAGTTTTGCCCTTCTGTTAATTGAGAATTATATTGGTACCATTATCTTCATTTTTAGATACTGCTGTTCATAAATATATTAATTGTATTTCTTCTGAAAATCCTTCAACCACCATAAGATGTATATTTCTCTTAATTGTTTCTTTATATTGATTTCAGTTTCTTGACTATTATATTGCAATTTTAAATTCTCATTCTTTTTTGCATGATATTGTTACGCATTTGTCTTCTCTTCGATATCCTTCCCTTGCCCCTTCCCTCCACTCTTTTATTTCCCAATAATCCCACAAAATGTTAAAAATATTCTCTTTTAACTCACAAGTTTGTATGCTTAAGTTTATTTTTGACCTATATTTCTAGTTGTTGTTACTCTTTTAATTTTAGTATTTCCCAATAAAGCTACTTTACCTTAAAAAACTACACATACCGTCTGTAATGTCAGGTCTGACACATGTATAATGGGCTAAGTGGGTGGCACAATCAATGCTGCAGACCTACTATTAGAACTCAATTTACTACCACTGGTTCCAGGTAGTACCACTTTTCTAGGGACTTACCAGTAAATTAAATATACTAATTGGGTATAATCCAATTTTACCATGTTTAAAGGAGAGAGCACAAGCAATTTAGCAGTGGTCAGCAGTAGGTCTGGGTGTAGAACTCCCCTGGCAGAGTTTGCAGAACTTGGGCACTTCCCGCTACATGTAGTAGTACAGAGTCTTTGACTTCCACATTCTGGCATGGAGATTGGATTTTGTCTCTCTCTCATGAGCACCAAAATACTCCCAGGCTGCTAGCGAGCACACGCAAGACTTTATGTTCAATTGCACTGTTTCTGGTTGCAGGAGTGAAACATTGGATTCACTTCCACTGCTACCTACCACCACAGCAGCCAAAACTGTCCCACTCATGAGGGCTAAGGTACCTGGAGTAGATTTGCCACTCCAGATACAACTAAATGTAGTTAAAAATCATTTTCTGAGTGGATTTTCTTCTCCAATGGACCCTTCAAGATATTTTTGTGATTGAGAAGCCTTTTTTCAATCAGGAAGGAAGTGCCCCAGAGACTCCAACTTCCTGTTCCTATCCAACAGGCTCCTCCCAGTGCTCTGTCTGTCTCCTGGTCACTTTTTACTTAGATGTCAAGGTGGGAGGATCACTCTCTTTGTCTCCTGGTTATACCTTTGGATTTAAGGAAATCACTAAAGTAAGTTAAAAAAACTCTTGAATAAGGGTGTTGTTTGTTTGCTTGAGCCTGCACCAGTACTTCTTTGACTTTAATTTGAATTTACAATTTTTATAGTGGTGGGTGGCCTGGAGTTTAAGTATGGGCTTAGTTTTTTGTTTTGCATTTCATTGATTTTTTGTCTTTTGTAAAAGAAAATTGTTGCACAGCTCAGTACCTTTTCTACAAGTTTATAACATTTCCAATATTATTTTACTATGTGGCCTAGATGTCCAAAGGGCTATCTAGCCAGAAGGCCCAGTACTAACAGTCACCAGTGCATGAAATAAAAATAGTGATGTATGTTTTTAAAACTTTGTTTAGGGCAGGGATGGCATTGGATTAAATGAAAAATGTTGGGTATTTTTTGCATTTCATTTTTTTTTTCAAAAAGTGTATATGTTGTCTGGTAATATTTGATGGCATAGGACATTGTGTGTACAGTTAGTGGGTCATACTGCATTATAATTTTACGAAGACTGAGATCAGACTACCACAATAACAGTATTTGACACACCACACAGAAGACCTGATATGATAATAAAAACTAGCAATACCAACTTCTTCTGAGCAATGGTGGGGACACCAAGCAGCGCATCATCATCAATCTGTTTTGGAAGGTAATGATGAAATAATAAGTATGACACAGTTCAGTTAAATGCATTGCAAACCAGCCTTTTTCTGTCCCACAGAGTCCCAAGATAGTATATCTCTAAATGGTATGCTCGCTAGGTTTGAAAAATACAAATTATGGAGGACTGAAGTTAACCCACCCACTTCTAAAAATTCTGATTGTTAAATAAAAGGAGAATGACAGTGTGTTGCCAAATTAGGTGGTGCATCTCCATTCTTCTTGGAATGTTAGTCACTGTTGGGTGGCTGGGTTAGCCTGTCCAGTAGGTAAGTTGGATTGCAGCACACATAGAAAAAGGACAAAACAGGGAGAAATAAAGGTATTTCTCCTTGTTGCATCTCCCCTACGCCTCCTCTGGGGAGGCATGGGCTTTTGACACATTTCTAGGTTTACAAAACATTGTAAATCTGGAAATGTGTCAAATGCCTTGGGTGTTACGTGGAAACACCCACCGTAACACTCTTGGCACACCTCCATGTCACACGGTGAGTCAATATATCAACTTGTCCACTCAGTCTACATTTACAAAGCCATGAAGAGCCAAACAGGGTGACTTTAAGTAGCCTTGTAAATATGGCCCTGCAGTGTGCACCACCGGACCGTCACTAAACATGACTTCTGGCAGCACAAAGGGCCTTGTAAATAAATATGGTCCATGTTGACAACTATGTACCACTAAGAATGCATTCATGTCGCATCAAATGATCTTTGCTTCTCAACCTCCTTTAATGGGGTGACTCAGCCTCCATTTATTTCAGTGCATAGATGCACACATATTATGATGATGTCATACTACACATCACCGGGAGATTGTGATTGGGAGGGACTGCATGAGCTACATAAAGATTGTCACAGGGAAGGCAATGTTAACTCACTGATATTACTTATTACTACTACCACTATCAGGGTCTCTCTCTGTCTGGCTTTTTTAAATGATCAGACCAAATGGCGCACCCACGAGTACAATTAGGAAGGACTTACTCACCTTGCTAGCTCAAACTGAATCACATAATAAATAAACATAACCTTAACTTCCCCCTGAGAGTCAACACTGCTATTAGCCTTGTAAACTCTGAAGGAGGGTGAGAGATTATGAGTAAATGGCGCCCTTACTTTCTGATCTAATAGCCTTTAAATAGCTGCCTTACGGTGCTCTCCACTGGGGTTTCACCCTCTAAACAACCCTAAATGGTAACAAAGTGACTCAATATTTTACAGATTGTGAAGGCACTCGTATACCAATTTATAAACAACACTCAACAAATTCGTATCAGACAAAGGTTTACCAAAAATGTATTTTCCCAACACAGTACTAGCGTATAAATCCAAATTTAGAATTTGTATCTAATTCCAATATACATTTAATAAAACTGAAAACTTTAAACCAGCAGTCCAAATAATATACTCCTTCGGTAATTGTTTATAATACCAAGTTCATAGTTCCAAAAGCATTTTCCAATTGGAAAATGCTATTAGCCTTGAGCTGGTCCTGGTCACAGTCGATTATGTCTGCCCAATGGTGCATCAACTACTTCTGAGCATGCTGTACCCCATTGTGCTAACGAACCAACCAGTACACCATCCCCCACAGCAGTCAATGTTCCCGAAGAGTGTAACCACTACCAGGCCTTCTGCCTACTGCCAGCATGGAGGGGAGGTGGCACTGCACAAAAAAGACAAGTGCTGCCACCTCTGCCTCAGTGAAAATGGGGTGGGCTGCACCCCTTAGTGACGCCCACGCCCACAACTTAACTGGCTAGTAGCCTCATCGGCGCGCCATTCCCTCTGCCGCGGCGCTGAATGGGAAAAAGAAAGGGGAAGAATTTAAAGGGAGGAAGAAAGAAAAAAATATAAAAAGGAAAATGAAAAACGAAAATAAAATAAAGTACTCAAAAGTCACAAAAACACAGCAAAAAATGACAGAAATGTAAACTACACAAACACAAAGACACACACCGATGAAATAAAGGAAAATGAGGGGTGGATAATTAAAAAAATGGTGGGATGGTTCAGATTAAGAGTGGATTAAAAGATCAGGCCCAGAACCATGGACAGAAACAGAAAAAAACTAAATGGCTATGCCCAAGCGGACTGAGTAGTGCCATTCGTGCGATATTCACAATGATAGAATGCAAATCGTGCTCCAGAGCGTGAAAAACTTAGCATGAACGGGCACGCCGAGCAACTTCGCCCACTGGCAAGCACAGAGCTCACAGTGTTTTTTAACCAGTTCGCGAAATTCCACAAGTTCTACCTACCACTAGTCAGCAGTTGTAAAGTGCATAGAACCCAGAAGCCAACAAAACCAAATTCAGTAAAATCAGGAGTACTAAGGCATAAAAGCTAGGGTGAAGACCACCCTAAGGCTGATCTAATCTAATACATGTCATCCCCAAGCGATGGAACCTGGAGAGACCATCAGCATTGGTGTGGTCTGTCCCAGATCGGTGTTCCACTGTAAAGTCTGTTCCCTGTAGGGAGATGGACCACCTGGACAGCTTGGGATTCTTACCTCTCATTTGCATGAGCGATTGGAGGGGCCTGTGGTCTGTCTGAATTTGGAAGTGAATCCCAAACAGGTCTGGTGTCAGCTTCTTCAGTGCCAAAATCATAGCAAAGGACACCATCTTAATAGCACTACACCTCTGTTCCCAGGGAAGTAACCTACTGCTAATGAAGGCTACAGGTTACGCTAGGCCCTCTTCATTTAACTATACTAGGACTGCTCCTTTCCTTGGTCTGAATCATCTGTCTGCACAATGAACTTGCACAATGAATTCCTTGGAGAAGTTAGGAGCCTTGAGTACAGGTGTTGTACACATGCCCGCCTTGAGGGTACTGAAGCCTTTCTGACAGACCTCTGTCCAGATCTTGTTTTTGGGCTACTTCTTAGAAGTCAGCTCAATTAAGGTAACAACAATGATTCCATATCCCTTAACAAACCTCCTGCAATATCTGGTGAGACCCAAGAAGGCACTCACAGTAGTCTGTGTTTGGGTGGGTTGCCAGGCCAAGATAGTCTCAATATTGACCTAGTGGTGCTGCACCTTTCCCCCATCCACCATGTGGCATAGATATACCATAGTACTCTAAACTATCTGGCACTTCCTGTTCTATATCGGGCCGGCCTGCTGCTGGGCTTGAAGCACCTCCTAGAGGTGGTACAGGTGTGCCTCCCAGCTGGAACTGAAGATACCTATGTCATCTTGGTGACCGCTGCAAAATGCCTACTTCTCAGCCAGGATTGTGTTCACCAACCTCTGGAAGCTGACAGGGGCTTATTTAAACCAAAGGGCATCACCTGAAACTGAAAGTGGCCCTCTGGGTTGGAGAATGCTGACTTTTCATTGCCCCCCTCAGTCAGTGCAATCTGACAGTACCCTGATGTATGTCAAAGGTACTAAGGAACTTGGCAGTGCACAGCCTGTCAATGAACTCATCAGCTCAGGGATGGGGTAAACATTAGTCTTGATGAGTGGATTGAGTCCTGTGTAGTCAACACATTTCTGGAGTGGCACCCAGTAGGGCAGCCTTGGACACCAGCACAACTGGGCTGGACCAGGGTCTGTTGGAGGACTCACCACCCCCTAGAGCTAGCATCTTGGAAACTTCTTCCTTGATACTAGCTTTCACCTTTTCCGACAACCTGTACATATTGTTTTTAACATGAAGTATCTATGTTGTGGGTACGCAGGTATGTAAGCCCTGCGGTGAGGGAGAACAGTGAAACAAACTGTCCCAACAGTTGGTGACATTCCCTCTGAGTCAGAAAAGGGGAGATGTTGACACCATTTACTTACCCATTATGCTCCTTGTAGGATAGGAGTAGGTCAGGGAGAGGATCACTCTCCTTTTCCACCACATCATCTGTCACCAGGAGCACAGTGACTTCACACCTCTTAAGATGTAGCTTGAGACGAATGATGTGGAGCATTCTTTGGGGGGTTCTAGGGCTTTTGATATCCATTAGTTATGTGGCCTCCCCCTTCCACTCCTTCACCTCATAGTGGCTGCTCCAAAGATCTTGGAGAGCTCTGAACTCCACCAGTTCCATGACCTACACCTTCTTGCCAGACTGAAACTCTACCAGAGTGGTCTACTTGTTGTACCAGAGTGTCATTACCTATTGCTGATCTCAGGATTCTTCTTAGACTTCTTCCAGAAGCTCTGCATCTGGTTGCAGAGAGCATCCTGAAGGGGCTTCCTGTGAGCTTTGTGCCACCTCTCTATCATTAAACCGAGGGATCCACTAACAGGGTGGACATAAAGGAGGTAGAATAGACTAAACCCATCACTCTTCTGCAGTATACCTCCTTGTAGGAACAGAGCAGGTATGGTTAGAGAAGTCCCACTTCTGTCTGCCTTATGAGCTCAGGCAGGCCCATAATCATGCCTTTGAGGGTCTTGTTGAATCTCTCAACAAACCCATTTGGTTGGAGGTGATAGAGTATGGAGAACTTATAAGCTACCCCACACTCATGTAACATGTTAAAAATCCCCATCAGGGCCCTGGCCACTGCAGGTGCAGTAACCAAACTCAGAGGGGTGCCTCTGAGTACCTTGTGGCGTGTTCCCCCAAAACCAGGATGAATCTGTTGCCTAAGGTTGTTTTGGGGTTCAAGGATCCAACAATGTTGATGCCTAACCTCACAAAGGAAATAGCAACCACTACCAAGGAAGCCAGGGGAGCATTGAGCTTTTGTCCTGTTTTCCTACTGGTCTGGCAGTTGGAACAAGACTTTCGCAATGAGTCTGACAAAGGTCTTGTCCTGCCCCAGATGTCCCACCAGGGGTATGTCATGAGCCAACCCCAGTAAGAAGCCCATTTAGCACTGGGGGACCACCAGCACAAGGGCTGCCCCAGGTCCAGGAACCTTAGGCTCACTACACAGGGAGTCATTCTCCCAACAGATAAGGTGATCACCAGAGGTATCACCTGCTGCCTGGGCCTCAGCTTGTTGCCGCAAGCCCTTTACACCTTGTAGAATCTTTCACTAGTGGGCCCACCCTCAGCTTGCCATTCAGCAAGCTCAGGCAGGTCTCCCGCAGTGGCAATGTCCTTCCACGTGATCTCTCCTCTGTCACTGAATATGCACCAAGATGAAGCAGTGTAACACAAACCCATGCAGCCCCTGTGGCACAGGGGTTACCTCCATCTCTCATGGGAGTCTCATTCAGGGACGTATTTACTAATCTTTGATGCAATACAGTGCAGCAAGCAAAGTTGCTATACTGCACTGCTGCATGAAAAGTAGAGAACAGAAATGCTCCATAAGTCAAAGATGTGGAGCATTTCTGTCGCTCCTTGCACTGGCACACTTTGTGCTTCCTAGCGCCAATGCAGGCACCCTTGCACCAAAGTGCCAGAAAGGTACCTTTGTTACAAACAGGATTGTTTCTTGTATAAAAACAATCCTCAGAGGCATTTTCCTCTTCCTATGTGTGATGAGAAATGTGGAAGTAACAAGGTGAAATAAAGACATGTCTCCTCATTATGCCTCACTCTGTAAGTTGTAGCATTTTAACACATTCCCAGGTTTACAAGCTATAGTAAATCTGTGATTGCCCCAAAATCCATGGGTGATGCATGGGAACACCTATAATCCACCCATGGAGCGCCTCCCAGCTTGGAATATAACCTAAGGTAGCACAAGCTGCACTGTTGCGTTATATTACCCCTAGGTCCCTCTAGCTCTCGTTCCATTCATCATTAATTGTAGATAACTATCTCCACAACAGAACAAAAAGACCATGAGGGATGCTGGGATATCACCTCCCCACCACCTCCCTTTGGTAGTACATAAGCTGTACTTACCCAGCCTTCCGCCTGTTCTTTTTTTCTGTCTTCCGACGGTGTGTGGACTTGAGGATGTCGTCCCTGCTAGGCTTGGGAGACTGTTGTTCCTGGTGCGCTGCCTCCAGTCTGCTGGACTTTCTGAGGCAGCACTGTGGTTGGACACTCAGGGGCCCCTGGGCGGGCCCTTCTTTGCAGGTCAGGTGGTCCTGTGTGGCTCCTGGTGCAGTCTGACATCCTCCTGCTGTGCCAGGCACCTTTTTGGGGCTGCAGTCTCCGGGGCGGCATGTTCTGGTCCCTGGGCCCTTCCATGGGGGCTGCTGGTTCGGTTCAGGCCTCCACGGTTGCGTCTCCTGGCCAGCTGGGAAGCTGGGTAGCCGGTAGCCATGTGGAAAGTGCAGGAAGCAAGGGGCTTGCCTGACTTCCTCTTTCAGTCGCTGTGGTTACAGCGCATGCTTAGGGAGTGCACCTTCTGACCTCTGGGCTGCCTTCCTTGGGGTAAGTGCCACTTGATGGTTTCTTGTTTTTTCTGCCTATCTGGTCACTTGCCACTCCAACACAGTTACCAGGCTTAGCACATACAAAACAGACGGCAGGTATGCAAGCAAAATTAAAACCATTAATCCCGAGGCCAGGCTGCAGCTTGGGTGGTGGTCATGGTCTGCTGTCAAGTGTTGTCGGGTCAGGGGCTTGGCTTGTTTCACCAATAGCATCCCAGTCGCGGATGGGTCGTGCTCCTGTCTGCTGGCTGTTTCCCGTCTTTGGTCCCCGAGTTTTGGCGGCCCCTTTTTACATTTGGCTGAGGAATGCCACTGGTTTTGTTTTTGTTTCCTGGGTGGTGCTTCAGGCTGACTTCTCCGTGGTAGGTGGTTTCGGTCTCATACCATCGGGCTGGACGGCCCTGGTTTTCCATGGAGGGGCGGTGGTGGTGGCCAGCCTTTCCTTTTCTTTTTTCCGGGTCGCAATCCGTGTCGGCACAGGGTTTTTGCCTTGCGTGTGGTGTTTGGATTTTGCAAGCTGGGCAAGGGTCACACTGGTCTACGCTGCATGATCTCGTTCCTTTCCTATTCCTGAGATGGTTCCTGGGTTTGCTCCCTTCCTTTTTTGGTGGTCGGAGTCCCGTTCCTCTCACTTGGCTGTGGTGCATTCTATGGGGTGAGGGTCCAGATGTCTTGGTGTGTTTGCCCTCCTTTTGCTCTGGTTGTTCCGGTGCTGCTTTTCTTTCTGTGCCCGATGGTTGGCTGCTGGTGTATCAGGGATTTGCTTCCTGGCATATGGAGTTAGTGTCACTTGGGTGGTCTCCTTCTCAGGCCCTCCTGCTGCGGTATATGCGTTCTGTTCCATCTTTGTCTGTGGCCGTTCCCCTCTTGGGCTTTGCAGGCCACTGCCTTTCCCTTTCAGGCATGTCTGGTTTTGCCTGTATTTCCCATTCCTTTTTTTACTTGGTCTTTTGGGGGGTCTTCCTGCTCTGGGCCTCTGTTCCTCACCCGTTGTGGTGCTGGTTATTTTTGGGTATCGTCTTTGTGATCTTGGTCTCTGCCTCTCATGCCATGGGGATTAGTTCTCTGCCTGGTGTGTCAGTCACATTGTTGGCTCTGGTTCCCGTTCCTGCTTTTGGCTGTCACCCTTGGCTGGGCCTTGCGGGCGGCTCTGGGTGCTGTCTCCACTGTGCAGCTTGGTTGGGTCCTGCTTGGTTCTGGTGGGCTTGGGTCTCCTCCTCTGCTTCCCTTGGGTTGTTGCTTTCTCACAAATTTTTTGGGGCCATACTGGTTGCCTGTTGGTCACTGTCCCAGATTCTTCTGCTGGGTGTTGTGGGTTCTTCCCAGGTGTGCTTTTGGGCATTTGTCTTTTTGAAGTCTTGCTCTATTCCTTTCTTTTGCCTATCCATTCTCCTGGCGTGGTGGGCTCGGTAGTTGTGGTCTGCTCCCTTCTGTCTTCCCTTTCTGGTCTGCTCTGTATTAGCCAGCCTGGTATGTCTTTCTTCTGGGGTTTGCGACCCGTTGGTTTTGGTGTCTCTCCCCTCTGTCTGCTCTTCATGTGGTGCTGGTAAGGTGCTCTGGGTCTGTGTCCTGCTCTCTGGGGTAGGGTTTAATCGCTCAGGTGCCCCCCCCCGGTACGGGGTCCTGCCCCGCTGTTGGGGCGCATGCAGAGGTATGGGTTGTCCTGGCTGGTTCCCCAGCCTGGCCTTGTTGGTTTTTGGTAGAGGGTCCTGTGGCCTTCTGCCGCATCTGGGATGCTTTCTGCTCCTTGCCTGTCCTTCAGGGGTCATTGGCTAGCCCTTCGACGTGGTGTCCTTCCCTTCAGTGGTCTCCTGCTGTTTGGATGTTGCCAGCTTTGATTTGGGGTGTGTTTCGTCTCTGTTCTCCTGGCGGGTTGGCCGTTCTGTTTTATTTTGCCTGGTGTGCAGTTTGCCTGCTCTTGGCTTGTTTTTCGGCTGTCTCCCTTTTGGGATGGGTGTCTTCCACTTGTTCTTTCCTGGGTGCTGTGAGGCTCTTCCAGGTGAGACGGATTGGCGGGATGCTTTGTCTTGGTTATCCCTGTGTTGGCTCCAGCCTCTGCCACTTTTGTTTCTGGGGGTAGTGGGTCTTCTGGTGCTGCTCCTCCTTCTTTGTCGTATCTTTTGTGTCTTTATTGGTGGGGCTCGTTGGCTTAGTGCCTCTTGGGATTTGTTGCCGGCTCTGCCTTTTGTTGGGGTCGGCGTTCCTGTGGTTCCCCCCACGCGGTTGGTGCCTCCTTTTTGACTCTGGCTCGTGGGTCTCTGGGCCCGGGCCCTGTTTCTCCCATTGTGTTTTCTCTGCTGTTGGGGCATTTTCTCCTTACCACTTGTGGGCTCTTCGGTTGCCTTGCCCACTGACGGGGCTTCCTTCCTCCTCCCCCGTGGTGTGCGGGGTCAGTCCGTGGTGGGCACACTGTCCCCCCCCAGGTGCAGGTGCAGACTGCTTGAGCTTTTTACATTTTTGTTCCTTATGGATCCAGAGCCTTTGCAGCTCTTGTTGTGTCTCTTTGGATCTCTTGCAGGGGGTTGGCTTCCGGCCCCACCTTTGTCACCCTGCGATTGCTTCTTCCTTGGTCTGGGTTTTTTCGGTCCCCCCGCTGGTCCTGTCAGTTCAGCCTTCTCTTGGATGACATTGGTGCCCCTGCTCGTGCTTTCGGGCTGGTTTTGTCCAACTTTGGTGGGCTCTCTTGGGTGGTGAGGCGCTGGTGATGTGCTCTGCCTCCTGGTTGCTGGTGTTTTTCTTGGTCCTCCGGGTCCTGGTCTCTGTCCAGTTCTTTCCTTTCTTTGTGGGGGAGGGGGCTGGAGTTGCTGTGGTTTTCTGTCTCCAGGGTCTGCTTCCCCTCTTGTGCCTGTTGTCCATGGGGTTCCTGGACGGTGGGGCCCTGTTGGTCCCCTGGCCATGGTGTCCTTGGGGCTTCTTGCCACCAGTGGCATTGTGGCCCTGTTTCTGCTTTGCCTTCTGGTAGGGCTTCGGTTGGGGCTTGCTTGTTCCTCGTTCCCTCCTGTGGTTTCCCGTTCCCTAAGGGTTTCTTGTGGTGTGGCCCGGGATGCTTCCCTTTCCTCTCTGGTTCTGTGGCGGCTCTCTGTCTGGTTTTCATCTGGCATGGGATGCACCTTGGGGGGCTTCCCCGGGTTTTGGCGATGCCTCTGCAGTGTTTTTGTCAGCATGTTTTTGGTTTCGGCTCCTGTGTGTCTCTGGCAGAGGCTGCTTGGCCACTTTTCTCCTTTTTGGTGCTCCCTTGGTTGGCTCTCTATTTTGGTTGGACATCTCGGGGTCCTCCACAGCTGTTGGGCTGTGGTGCCCTTCTTCTCTTTTTGGCCTGGGCATGGTTTTCGTTATTCTGCTCTTCTTTCTTCCTGTGGTTTCTTGTTGAGTTCCTTTGTGGACCCTGCACTGTTTCCTTGCCTTGGGTTCTGCTGCTCTGGTGGTCTCAGGTCGGCCTCTTCTTTCCAAGATGTTCCTGTGTCCTTTGCGGTTGTGGTTGGCCGTTGTCCTGGAGGGATTTTCCTTCTTGGGTGTTCCATTTTTGGGCCGGTATCCCACGTTGTCTGATCCTGGCTTTTGTTGTTTTTTCTTCTGGGATTTGTGTTGTCTGTTCCCCTTCTTGGGCTTGCGAGGCTTCCTCTGCTCCTGTCATCTGACGCTGTTTGCTTCCTTTCTGGGTTGCGATCTACCTCGGATTCGACTGGGTCTTCGCGGTTGGATCTGTTTGTATTTTTGTCTCTCCCTCTTTCTTTGTTTAGGGTGCTGGGTTGTTTGTTAGTATCCCTTCTTGTGTTTTTTGTTGGATCTATACGGTTCTCAGAAGGCCGGCGTTTGCCTGCTTGAGTATTCTCCAATTAGTGATGAATAGGACGAGGACTAGAGGGACCTAGGGGTAATATTCTATTACTTACCGATAATCTTCATTACTCCTGGTCCTGTTGTCCTCGTCCCATTCATCACACCGCCCTTCCGTGCCTCCTGCCTTCTGTTAGTGCTTGGTAGTGCAGGCGGAATGCTGGGTAAGTACAGCTTATGTCAAGTTATGAATTTTTAGAGATTAAACTCAATAATAGCGCTTAGAAACACAAAATACTTTGATGAGGTGTTAACACGGCATCGTGACAGAGTCGTTCCCAACAAGCCAACACCAGCGGCGCCGGACACAGAGTCGCGTAGACCCCTCAGTACAGTACCTTTGGTGAAGAGTGAAAACAAGTCGATGCGCGAAGTCGGGGATCGCGGCATCAGTGCGAAACGTTGAATCTGCGCACTTCAAGCGGCGTCAATCATGATGTGGTGCGGCGACTTCCACGGAGTCGCGGACTTCAGCGGGGCTTCAGCGGCATCAGGCCTGCGAAGGTCATTGCGTTCCAACGAAGATCACGGAGTCGGTTGCAGGCGACATCACCGGATTCAGCAGCGGCGTCGGTCCGAAGTCGTCCGAAGTCGATTTCCTCGGATTTCCACCAGCTTTCCTTTCAAGGGCCCAGGAACTGGATAGGACACCACTTGTCAGCGCAGGAGTCTCTCCAGAGACTACAGGTGCTGGCAGAGAGAAGTCTTTGCTGTCCCTGAGACTTCAAACAACAGGAAGCAAGCTCTAAATCAAGCACTTGGAGATTTCTTCACAAGATAGAAGGCACACAAGGTCCAGTCTTTGCCCTCTTACTCTGGCAGAAGCAGCAACAGCAGGATAGCTCCACAAAGCGCAGTCACAGGCAGGGC
Organism: Pleurodeles waltl; assembly: GCF_031143425.1. Lineage (NCBI taxonomy): Eukaryota > Metazoa > Chordata > Amphibia > Caudata > Salamandridae > Pleurodeles > Pleurodeles waltl. Next base: position 839,881,493 of record NC_090437.1, read on the forward strand.
AGCACTTCTCCTCAGCTCTTCAGCTCTTCTCCAGGCAGAGGTTCCTCTTGTTTCCAGAAGTGTTCTAAAGTCTGTGGTTTTGAGTGCCATTCTTATACCCATTTTCTCCTTTGAAGTAGGCCTACTTCAAAGCAAAGTCTCTTTTGAATGTGAAATCCTGCCTTGCCCAGGCCAGGCCCCAGACACTCACCAGGGGGTCGGAGACTGCATTGTGTGAGGACAGGCACAGCCCTTTCTGGTGTAAGTGACCACTCCTCCCCTCCCTCCTAGCACAGATGGCTCATCAGGAAATGCAGACTACACACCAGCTCCTTTTGTGTCACTGTCTAGTGTGAGGTGCAACCAGCCCAACTGTCAAACTGACCCAGACAGGGAATCCACAAACAGCCAGAGACACAGAAATGGTATAAGCAAGAAAATGCTCATTTTCTAAAAGTGGCATTTTCAAATGCACAATCTTAAAATCAACTTTACTAAAAGATGTATTTTTAAATTGTGAGCTCAGAGACCCCAAACTCCACATGTCCATCCGCTCCCAAAGGGAATCTACACTTTAATCAGATTCAAAGGTAGCCCCCATGTTAACCTATGAGAGGGACAGGCCTTGCAACAGTGAAAAACAAATTTAGCAATATTTCACTGTCAGGACATATAAAACACTTTACTATATGTCCTACCTTAACCATACACTGCACCCTGCCCTGCACCCTACCCTTGAGGCTACCTACGGCCTACCTTAGGGGTGTCTGACATGTAAGAAAAGGGAAGGTTTAGGCCTGGCAAGTGGGTACACTTGCCAAGTCGAATTTACAGTTAAAACTGCACACACAGACACTGCAGTGGCAGGTCTGAGACATGATTACAGAGCTACTCATGTAGGTGGAACAACCAGTGGTGCAGGCCCACTAGTAGCATTTGATTTACAGGCCCTGGCACCTCTAGTGCACTTTACTAGGGACTTACTAGTAAACAAAATATGCCAATCATGGATAAGCCAATTACACACAAATTTTGTAAAGGAGCACTTGCACTTTAGCACTGGTTAGCAGTGGTAAAGTGCCCAGAGTAACAAAAACAGTAAAATCAGAGTCCAGCACACATCAGCAACCTGGGGAACAGAGGCAAAAAGTTAAGGGAGACCATGCCAAGAAAGCAAAGTCTAACATGTGTGTCCCCCAGCTGAAAGTGGGGAGCAACTACCCAACCTCATGGGAGTTCTCATCACTGAGGCTGAAGACCCTCGACAGACCATCAGCATTGGCATGTTCTGTAGCAAGACGGTGTTCCACCATAAAGTCCATCCCCTGTAGGGAAATGGACCACCTCAACAGTTTTGGATTCTCACCCCTCATCTGAATTAACCATCTGAGGGGCCTGTGGTCGGTCTGAACTCAGAAGTGAGTCCCAAACAAGTAGGGTCTTAGCTTCTTCAGTGCCCAGACCACAGCAAACGCTTCACTTTCTATGGCACTCCACCTACGTTCCCTGGGTAGTAACCTCCTGCTAATGAAGGCTACGGGTTGATCTAGGCCCTCTCCATTAAGCTGTGAGAGTACTGCTCCAATACCATGCTCTGAGGCGTCTGTTTGCACAACAAACTCCTTGGAGTAGTCAGGTGCCTTCAGCACAGGTGCTGTGCACATGGCAGCCTTCAGGGCATCAAAAGCGTTCTGGCAAGCCTCATTCCAGATCACTTTCCTGGGTTGCTTCTCAGAAGTCAACTCAGTTAAGGGGAAACAATGGTACCATATCCCTTAACAAACCCCCTGTAGTATCCTGTGAGACCTAAAAAGGCTCTCACTTCAGTCTGGGTCTTGGGAGGCTTCCAAGCCAGAATCGTGTCAATCTTAGGCTGTAGGGGTGCCACCTGGCGACTCCCCACCTGGTGTCCTAAGTACACCACAGAACCTTGCCCTATTTGGTACTTGCTCACCTTAATAGTGAGGCCTGCTTTCTGCAGGGCCTCTAACACTCTCCAGAGGTGTTGCAGGTGTTCCTCCCATGTGAAACTAAACACAGCAATGTCGTCCAGGTAGGCGGCACTGAACTCATCCAGTCCTGTCAACACCTGGTTGACCACCCTCTGAAAGTTGGCAGGGGCATTCTTCATCCCAAATGGCATCACTTTAAATTGAAAGTGTCCATCTGGTGTAGAGAACGCTGACCTCTCCTTGGCCCCCTCAGTTAAGGCAATCTGCCAGTACCCAGATGTTAAATCAATAGTACTGAGGTACTTGGCAGCTCCCAACCGGTCAATGAGTTCATCAGCTCAGGGGATGGGGGGTGCGTCAATCTTGCTGACCGCATTGAGTCCCCGATAGTCCACACAGAACCTGAGTTCTGGAGTGGCACCAAGTACAGCAACCTTTGGGACCAATACCACTGGGCTGGCGCAAGGACTGCTGGAGTGCTCAATAACCCCGAGGGTAAGCATTTTGGATACCTCATCTTTAATGCATGCCCTGTCAGAGTCACTAGATCCTCGGGGTCTGGGCACGTTCCCAACACGTCCACCGCTGAACAGCTCCAAGACTCTGATAGATAAATCACAGAGGCTAAGAGAGTTCAAGAGGGGAAGAGGGGATTAGGAAGGGAAACAGCTGGGAAGGAGACCTGTAGTAAGAAAAAGGTTAGAACACACAATATGAAAATGATATCTCCTGAAATCAATACTAGACTATGATTCTAAGCATAGTCATTCTGAAATCATGAACAATCTAAGAATTAAGTTTCAAATGACTAAGTTTCAAGATGGCCGGATACCTGTAAGGGAATCAAGATGGATTAAATGAAAACTTTCTTATTCAAGTACGTTCCTTTACATGAGAATCAGAAAAACATTCAGACTAAATTTTAAACCAGTCATATAAATCCTTTTTTAGAATGCATACTAGAACCATACAATATTGCATCTAGAAACTCTGATCTTCTGTGTACTCTTAAAATGTTTCAACACGAATCGCGCATATTGTAGATTTATATATATATATAAATAGTAAACACCATAAAAGGAATGTGCACCATGAATAACACAATATGGATTCAGGAAAACAAATCACATAACTTGTCAACTCGAATATTACATGATAAATATCTTAGAATAGTGGCATACAATAAACAACATGAAATAATCTTGAGGAGAGAATCGTGCGTCTTGCCGATTCGAGTTTCACCATGTAAAATGCCAAGAAATGATAGTACACCATGAATATCAAAGTCAAATCATCATTAAACGAATTGCGCGTCTTGCCGATTCGTAAACCACTATGTAAATGCCAAGAAATAACGGCTCAAAATGAACAACAAGATCAAAGTACAATGAAAAGAATCGTTCGTCTTTTGCCGATTCTTAAGCCACCATGTAAATGTCAAGAAATGGTAGCGCGCAATGAACAACAAAGTTAAAACACCATAAAACAAATCGCGCGTCTTGCCGATTCTTATGCCACCATACAAATGTCAAGAAATGGTAGCGTGCAATGAATAACAAGATTAAATTATCATGAAACAAATCACGCGTCTTGCCGATTCACAAGTCACCCTGCAGATGTCACAAACACTCAAGCGCATATTTCACACGCGCAAAGTACTCTGTTAAATCATAAAAGAATTAGGCCCAAGACATGAGAGTTCTCGATAACGGCGTCGGGAGGCCAGCCCAACCACCGTCTTACCGCCCAGAACAAGGATCTCCAAATGAAGAATGAAAGTCAGGTGTCTGGAAGATCAAATAGGCCACCGGGACAGGAGCTCAGGAAGTAGCTGCTGCTCTGCTCCGGGACCTCTGAATAGTGAGCACTTGGAGCTGGTCTGGCTCCTTTTTATAGAGTCTTGGCCCAGCCCACAACCACACCCAGGCATGTTGCAGGGAAAGTCTCTAGGAGGCCCTGGAAAGGGACCACACCCTAACACACTCTGAAAGCCTGCAGCAATACAGTGCAAATGAACAGCATTTGTAAGCACATTAAAAATAAGTCTTTAGGATTGAACTCTGCAATGCAAAAGGTTAAACAACAACATATCAGCACAATACATAAATTACGTTGTTTTGAGAGTGCTGGGTTTTTGCATTCTAGTCGCCAATAGAGCGCGCACTGCCCTGGTGTTCACATGCCCTGACCCTGTCTGTCACCCTGTAAACCTTCTGTTTAATAGGTGTACTGTCCCCAGTGTCCACATCATCTGTGCACAAGTGTGTGACTCCTGGGATCAGGGAAAACAGTAAGGAAAACTGTCCCAACAAGTGGCGACAGTCACCTTGTTGCTCCTCAGTCAGGGAGGGGGAAAGGATCACTCCCTCCACTGACCCAACTTTTTCTCCTGCCGACAGGAGGTCAGGAAGGGGCTTACTCTCCACTTCTACCCCATCATCTGTCGCAAGGAGCATGGACAGTTCAGTCCGCTCAAAGTGAGGTTTGAGGCGGTTGACATGCAGGACCCTTAAAGGGTTCCTTGGAGACCACAAGTCCACCAGGGAGGTGACTTCACTCTTGCGCTCCCACCTCAAATGGCCCAGTCCACTTATCCTGGAGTGCCCTAGGCTCCACTGGTGCCATCACCCACACTTTTTGTCCAGGTTGAAACTCGACCAGAGTGGTATTCTGGTCATACCAGCGTTTCATGTCCTCCTGGCTTGCTTCCAGGTTCTCCTGAGCGAGAATCCTGAAGCGGGCAGTCTGGTTTCTCAAAGCCAGCATGTAACTGAATACATCCTGAGGGGGTTTACTAGGAGCTTTCTCCAAAGCTTCCTTAACCAGACTCAAAGGTACCCCTCACAGGGTGGCCATAAATCAGCTCAAAGGGACTAAACCCAAGTCCCTTTTGAGGCACCTCCCTGTAGGCGAACAAAAGGCATGGCAAGAGGACGTCCCGCTTCCGCCTCAAGGGCTCTGACAGGCCCATGATCATGCCTTTTAAGGTTCGGTTGAATCTCTCAACCAGACCATTACTTTGGGGGTGGTAAGGGGTAGTGAACTTGTAGGTTACCCCACACTCCTTCCACAGAGACTTCATATACGTGGATATGAAGTTGATACCCCTATCAGATACCACTTCCTTGAGGAACCCCATGCGGGTAAAAACCCCCATCAAAGCACGACCCACCACAGGAGAAGTGATTGATCTCAATGGAATGGCTTCTGGGTACCGGGTGGCATGGTCCACCAAGACCAGGATAAACCTGTTGCCCATGACTGTCTTGGGATCCAGAGGCCCCACAATGTCAATGCCTACCCTCTCAAAGGGAGTACTGACAACAGGCAAAGGCTGGAGGGGAGCTTTACATTTCCTCCCACTCTTGCCACTTGCCTGACAAGTCTGACAAGACCTGCAATGTGCATCTGAGTGCCTCCGCATTAGGGGCCAGTGAAAGTGGGTGACAAGCCTCTCAAAGGTCTTGTCCTGCCCCAAATATCCAGCTAAAGGCACATCATGAGCCAACCCCAGTAGGAAGGCCCTGAAGTACTGGGGTACCACCAGCACACGTGCTGACCCAGGTTCAGGAACCTTAGGCTTGCTATACAGGAGGTCATCCTCCCAATAAATCAGGTGTGATCCTGGCTCCTTGCCAGCCGCCTGGTCTGCAGCCTGCTGCCGCAAACCTTCCCAAATAGGGCATGTCTTCTGTGCTGCACAGAATGCTTCCCTGGTGTACCCCCCTTCCTGCTGCCACTGCGAAAGCCCAGGGACCTCCCCCAGTTCAGCCACCTGTTCGCCTGTCGGTTCCCGGGCGTCAACCTCAGGCTCCGCCTCCCCCCAGACCGTGGGAACTTCTTGGGCCGGTTTCCCACGCCCCCTGCCCTTCCTCTTCTTGGCGGTCCCCTGGGCCACTGTTTCAGGCTCCAGGGGCCCTTGATTACTCTAACGGGCTGCCATTGACCGGGTGGATACGCATACCCACCCAGGCAGACCCAACATCTCCAAGTGAGACCTGTGTTCCACCTCCTTATAGGGGGAATCCTCCAGGTCAATGCATAGCAAACAATCAACAGGCATGGTTGGACTCACAGCTACCTTCAAGGAACCTGAGACCCCCACCCCAATTCAAAGGGAACCTGCGCCACTCTGCACAGATGCTCTGAGTTGTCCACTGCAACTACTTGGTGAAGTACCCGGGGATCTATCTGCTCTTCAGACACCAGCTGACTCCTCACTGTAGTCACACTGGAATCTGTGTCTCTTAGAGCCTCTACCCTCTGTCCATCAATGGTCACCCACTGCCTGTACTTCTTTGTGTTTTCAGGTACTAGGGTTCTCTGGAACATCTCACTGTCCCCTAGTGAGAAAAGGGTCATCTCAACTGATTCCCATCCACCTGAAACCAACTCCTCCCCAAGCGATACACTGGCCAAACCCTGGGACGTCGCACCAGTGGGTACCGGTTTACTTTTGGGGCATTTGGGGTCCCCCCTCACATGGCTCACCTGGTCACATGCATAGCACTTACGTGGAAGACCACCTGCCACTGGCTTCCCTCTGGAGAACCATGGCTTCTTTTCAGTTGTGGGTTGGGAATCCTTACCCTGGGAATCAGTTTGGGGCCCTTTAGAGAGCTCCCCCTGCTTACCCTTACCCCCCCTTTCTTCTGAGAGGGACCCCGCCCACCTTAGCGTGGTCTCCCCCATACCTCTTTTGGACCCTAGTGCTCTCCCAACAGTCCGCTTCCTGCACAAGCTTCCTGGGGTCAGTCAGCTTGCTGTCAATCAGGTGCTGGTGCAGCTCTGTAAAACATAAACTGTACAGTGCTCCCAAGCAATCAGATTGTAAAGCCCCTCATACGTAGTTACCTTACTGCCCGTCACCCAACCATCCAGAGACCTGCAATAAGAATCAACACATTCCAACCATGTTTGGGATTCTTAAACTTATCCTTGTACTGCTCCGGGGTAAGACCATACCTTGTAAGCAAGGCATCCTTCATGTTAGAGTAGGTGAGATTCTGAGTATCCCCTAAGGCTGTCAGTTTAGCCATCCTCTCTACCTCAATATGCTTCCACAGACCTGCCCCCCAATGAACTTCAGGGACCAGATTCATGTGGAGAGCAGACTCATACCCCTTGAACCACAAGTATATGTCATCCTCCCTCTTTTAATCTTTCACAAGGTCTTTAGGAATGTGCACCCTCCTCTCAGGCTGCACGGTAGGGTTGCTGCCACCATCTCTACTGGACAGGCTTCTATGATCCATCTCTCTCAAGCTAAGCTCATGAGCCATCACTAACTTCCTCTCCTCAAGGGCTAGCCTTCTCTGCTCCAATTGGTACTCCCTTCCTGCCTGTCTGTCCTGTAACTCTTCAGGTGTCAGACCCTTAGATGATACACTGCTACCTGCCTTGGAGACCTTCTCCCTGGATATAATAGGCCCACCCACAATACCATTGTGTACAGAACACTCTTCCTCCTCCTCCTCATCTCCCTCATCCTCTGTGTACCCTTCAGTGCTCTTGGCTGTCACTCAGGCCCTCAGCGCCTTTTGCAGCTCCTCCTTCCTGGATGAGTCCTTAATGGGACAGTCAAAACTTTTACAGAACTGCTTCAACTGAGCCTTGGTATAACTTTCCAATTTCTCAAGGTCAAAGTCAGCTCCAACTGATGCATCTCCAGCTTGGGACATGATGAAGATTCAAAAGCAAGTGCAAAGTTCCAAAGGCAGAAAAACAAGTTCGCAAATGAAGTTCCAAAGAAAGTCAATCAAGGAATCAGCGAAAAAATGGAAATAGAACAAACATAGGTGGTCATTCTGACCCTGGCGGTCTTTGACCGCCAGGGCGGAGGACCGCGGGAGCACCGCCGACAGGCCGGCGGTGCTCCAATGGGGATTCCGACCGCAGCGGTAAAGCCGCGGTCGGACCGGCACCACTGGCGGGGTCCCGCCAGTGTACCGCGGCCCCATTGAATCCTCCGCGGCGGCGCAGCTTGCTGCACCACCGCGGGGATTCCGACCCCCCCTACCGCCATCCAGATCCCGGCGGTCGGACCGCCGAGATCCGGATGGCGGTAGGGGGGGGGCGCGGGGCCCCTGGGGGCCCCTGCAGTGCCCATGCCACTGGCATGGGCATTGCAGGGGCCCCCGTAAGAGGGCCCCTACATGTATTTCACTGTCTGCTGCGCAGACAGTGAAATACGCGACGGGTGCAACTGCACCCGTCGCACAGCTTCCACTCCGCCGGCTCGATTCCGAGCCGGCTTCATCGTGGAAGCCTCTTTCCCGCTGGGCTGGCTGGCGGTCTGAAGGCGACCGCCCGCCAGCCCAGCGGGAAAGTCAGAATTACCGCCGCGGTCTTTCGACCGCGGAACGGTAACCTGACGGCGGGACTTTGGCGGGCGGCCTCCGCCGCCCGCCAAGGTCAGAATGAGGGCCATAGTCCCAAAGAGAAAAAATCTAAAGATCAACAAACAAGTAATATGTGGTCAAAATAGTAGTGTACACTTAATCATTGTATGTCAAGTACAAATACAAGTCCAAATCCCAACCGCTAATCACCAATGTTAGAAATGGGGTCTTTGGTTGACAGTCAGGTTACCCCCTGTTCAAGCAAGTACCCTCACTCTAGTCAGGGTAAAAGAGAATCACTCTCAGCTAACCCCTGGTTACCCCCTTGGTAGCTTGTCACAGCAGTAGGCTTAACTTCAGAGTGCTAGGTGTAAAATATTTGTACCAACACACACAGTAACTCAATGAAAACACTACAAAATGACACAACACCAGTTTCGAAAAATAGGAAATATTTATCTAAACAAAACAAGACCAAAACAATAAAAATCTGACATACACAAGTCAAGTTATGAATTTTTTAAGATTAAACTCAATAATAGCGCTTAGAAACACAAAATGATTCGATGAGGTGTTAACACAGCGTTGTGACAGAGCCGTTCCCAACAAGCCGACACCAGCGGCGCCGGACACGACGTGGTGCAGCGACTTCCACGGAGTCACGGACTTCAGCGGGGCTGCAACGGCTTTGGGCCTGCAAAGTTCTTCGCGTTCCAGCGAAGATCACGGAGTCGGTTGCAGGTGGCGTCACCGGATTCAGCAGCGGCATCGGTCCAAAGTCGTCCGAAGTCGATTTCCTCCGGCTTTCCTTTCAAGTGCCCAGGAACTGGATAGGGCACCACTTGGCAGAGCAGGAGTCTTTCCAGAGACTCCAGGTGCTGGCAGAGAGAAGTCTTTGCTGTCCCTAAGACTTCAAACAACAGGAGGCAAGCTCTAAATCAAACCCTTCGAAATTTCTTCACAAGATGGAAGGCACACAAAGTCCTGTCTTTGCCCTCTTACTCTGGCAGAAGCAGCAACTGCAGGATAGCTCCACAAAGCGCAGTCACAGGCAGGGCAGCACTTCTCCTCAGCTCTTCAGCTCTTCTCCAGGCAGAGGTTCCTCTTGTTTCCAGAAGTGTTCTAAAGTCTGTGGTTTTGGGTGCCCTTCTTACACCCATTTTCTCCTTTGAAGTAGGCCTACTTCAAGCAAAGTCTCTTTTGAATGTGAAATCCTGCCTTGCCCAAGCCAGGCCCCAGACACTCACCAGGGGGTCGGAGACTGCATTGTGTGAGGACAGGCACAGCCCTTTCAGGTGTAAGTGACCACTCCTCCCCTCCCTCCTAGCACAGATGGCTCATCAGGAAATGCAGACTACACCCCAGCTCCTTTTGTGTCACTGTCTAGTGTGAGTTGCAACCAGCCCAACTGTCAAACTGACCCAGACAGGGAATCCACAAACAGGCAGAGTCACAGAAATGGTATAAGCAAGAAAATGCTCACTTTCTAAAAGTGGCATTTTCAAATGCACAATCTTAAAATCAACTTTACTAAAAGATGTATTTTTAAATTGTAATCTCAGAGACCCCAAACGCCTCATGTCTATCCGCTCCCAAAGGGAATCTACACTTTAATCAGATTTAAGAGTAGCCCCCATGTTAACCTATGAGAGGGACAGGCCTTGCAACAGTGACAAACGAATTGAGCAATATTTCACTGTCAGGACATATAAAACACCTTACTATATGCCCTACCTTAACCATACACAGCACCCTGCCCTTGGGGCTACCTGGGGCCTACCTTAGGGGTGCCTGACATGTAAGAAAAGGGAAGATTTAGGACTGGCAAGTGGGTACACTTGCCAAGTCGAATTTACAGTTAAAACTGCACACACAGACACTGCAGTGGCAGGTCTGAGACATGATTGCAGAGCTACTCACGTGGGTGCCACAACCAGTGCTGCAGGCCCACTAGTAGCATTTGATTTACAGGCCCTGGCACCTCTAGTGCACTTTACTAGGAACTTACTAGTAAACCAAATATGTAAGTAATAGAACATTTCTTTACAAAGCCATGCATTTCAGCACAAATATACTACTGAAGCATTTGCTTTGGCAAGGCAAGGATAACACAAATGCTTGATCAGCTTGGGCCTCAGTCGAATGACCAGGGTCGGACTGGGGATCCAAAGCAGCCCTGACAATTTTGTCGGCCCAGCCCTGGGGTGGGGGGCAGGCATGGGGGAGTTGGAGGAGTCTTATGTTCCGGAAGGCCGATATTGCAGCATTGTGGCAAAACTGGCCGTCGCAGCTCCAACCGGCCCCAACAGCTCCAAAACGGGCCCTCACCCTTACAGCCTCCCGGGGAAATGCCCGATGCCCGCTACGGCCAGTCTGGCCGTGCTAACGCCTATAGATATCAGTGAGTGATGGAAGTCTCAGGGTCCCTCCTCACATTCTGCAAGGGAACCTCATCATTGTATGTAACGCCAATGCCAAGATTGTAAAATCGAGGTCCCCATGCATCATCTGTGAGAGACTGCATCAAAACTGTCATGTTGTTTGTTATATTCCCCGCAAAATCTGCTTTGGTAGGGCTACTCTACGAATGATCGTACTCAAACAGAAAATAGACACCGATCAAATCTCACAACTCTGCGAGGCTATATCAATAGAAATGCAGCGGGATACACGTTTGTTAGTATAACTAAAGAAACCCACACGTAACAAGATTCTTTATTATCTTTTGAAGATGTACATTGAGCATGCTTGAAATCACAGTAAATAATTATGCTCCACCACAGGTTACTCATGTAAGACATTATTTATTGCCTGTTTTCAGAGAACCGCTTTGGAAATGAATGCTCAAATATGTTACCACTCTGTTTCCAGTAGATGGCAGCATTGTGCAAGTTTTAATTTGAGTTTTTTTTTGTTTGTCCTTCAGCATGCAAAACGACCTACCTTCAGTAAATAGTTGCTATTTAGGCCGCTAATTTTTAAACAGGGCATTGCTTTTGATAACTTAGCATAACGCACACTTTTTATTCTACATTTGAATAAAGCTAAAAAGTCATATAGAAAAAGTAATACACATAAACGAATTAATTAAGCATATTTAAAAAAACAAAATTAAATAATGCTAAGAAAGTAAAGAAAACCAAGAAGCTAGGAAAGGCCAGGTCTGGGTGTGTTCCAAGGTAGAAGGCAACTGCCATCAAAATGACATCTGAATCCTTCTGGTAGCATAGTACCATGGATTCCTTCCAAAGCTATATGTAATGCTTCTTAATAAATGAATGGAAATGCCGCCTCCTTGACTGCAGGTTCTGATACACAGAAGAATAAAATGCAACAAAGGGGCATATTTACAAGCACCTAGCGCCACCTTAGCGTCATTAATTTTTTAACCGTAAGTCCGCACTCACCAGTCCCCCACCCTGCGCCATATTTACAAAGTGACGCAATGCAAGCATTGCGCCACTTTGTAACCACTTGCAAACCACACAATACCTGTGCCAGGTATATTGTATGCAAGGGGAGCGTGCCGTTGCAGGGAGGCCCAAAAAAGTAGCACAGTGAAGTTTATAAGATTTCACTGCGCCATTCTAGTGCCATTTTTTAACACCTGCTCAGGGTAGGCGTTAAAGTGATGCTACTGCATTAGCCTATTGGTCTTCCTGTGTGTTGCTGGACTAGCGCCAACATTTTTGGTGGTAGTCCAGCAAAGTGCCACAATAGCGGCATAAATTCTGACTCTATTGTGCTAACATGCACCATGGTTTATTTACAATACAGTGCTACCATGGTGTTGTTAGGGGCACAGGGCGATGCGAGGAAACTGGTGAATCAGAGCCGATGCACCAGTTCCTTGTCAATATGTACCAAATTATCGTGCCCCCTATCATGCAGTCACAATGGCCTGTGCAGTTCTTATTGCTTGGCCACTCTTTTGTATAAGCCAGGGCTAGATGCACTCCTAGTCTGAATTTTTTTAATGTAAGGCTGCTCTCTTTTTTACTGAGTATATGCAGCCCATTGATGCTTCATAAATACTTAGGTATTAGGGTCCACATGTACATACGTTAGAAATTTTGATTTCTTAATTGTGATTCCATGCAAATCACATTTAGGAAATCGCAATTCCAAATGTACAAAACTCTATTGAGTTTCTTTTGTGATACCCAGTGAGTCGCAAACAGACCTACCTCATGAATAATGATGAGGTAGGTCACAATTTGCATCCCATTGGAAATTGCAAAAATCACAGGGATGGTGGCTTGCTTGAGTCAGCAGTCCACCATGTCTGTGATTGATTTTCAATAAAGCAATCTTCTTTTTTTAAATGCAGCCCATTTTCCTTAAAGGAAAACTGGAAGCGTTTAAAAAGAAACAAATTAAACATTTAAGTTTAATTTTTTAAGAATAGGCATTGGTCCATGGGACCACTGCCTGCTCTTAAAAAATATTTTCCCAACCCTTCACAAAAGAGAAGGGGCACCCAGGGGACCCCTTCCCGTTTGCAAATGGGATACCACCAGCTTTTCATGGGTGGTAAATTGTGAATGTCTTTTGACCGCATTTTAGTCACAAAACATTCGTACATACCTTTCAGATTCAATATTAGGAAGGACGCCCTCAACAAGCCATTTCCTAATACCGAATTGCAAACCTAAATTGCAATTTGGGAACAAGTTACCAAATCACATTTTGGGCTTTGTACATTGCAAATTGTTTTCCAGTTGTAAATGGGCCTATTATGTGAATCGGCCCATTTGCGACTGGAAAAAAACTTTGTTCATGTGGCCCGAATGCTTAAGTGCTGCATTAGCAAACTGTTTATGGTTTGGGAAATATGTTACATTTTGTCAACGCCCTGGCAGTTGGTGCTGGAGCTTGGAACTAGCAAGTAGTTGTTGGTGGTGCTGGATGTTACTTTTATAAATCTCCATCTCACATTTTATGTTTTGTTTAGAGTATACCTTAATAATGGCTTGTACCTAGTTTGGGATGGGCAAGAAAGTGTCACCACCTTATGGCCGCCATTTGGGTAGATAATTGTAATTGTAGATAATTGTTTTTCAGAATTTCTGTCACCGTACTTGCATACAGTGATGCATTGCACTTGATATTTCTTGCTAGGAAGATTATAACAGAAGTACTATAAAGCAAGTACCATATTAATTTTTAGCAGAAACGCAACATGTCATACAATGATATGTCTCAACCATCTGCATTTTTGTCTACAAAGGGTGACTCTGGGCTTCCTTGAAAATGCTGGAAGAAACAATTAGATTTCCTGTGGCCATAAGGGGTGTAAAGTTTTCAGAGACCACAAAACAGACTACTACATAGTTCCGGATTTGTGGGTTGCAACACATATGAGAAAATCAATGAAGTACCTATTGGTAATGCAGATAGAGAGCCAGTGGAGGTCTATGGAATGTCAGTAAAGATGCTTGAGCAGTATTTTGGACATTTGTTAGAAATTAGGGGCCAGATGTACAAAGCTTTTAGCACATCGCAAACAGCAAATTTCGCTGTTTGCGACATGAAAAAAGCTCTTTGCAACGCACAAACCCCGTTTTGCGATTCGGTAACCTAGTTACCGAATCGCAAAACGGGTTTGCGAGTCACAATTAGGAGGGGGTGTTCCCTTCCTAATTGCGAGTCGCAATGCAGGATTGCTATGTGACCGCGAACACGGTCGCAAACCAATTGCAGTTTGCACCCTTTTGAAATGGGTGGTAACTCATTCCCAAATAGGAAGGGGTCCCCATGGGACCCCTTCCCCATTGTGAATGGCACTGCAAACATTTTTTCAGGGCTGCTGACTCCAGCAAGCCACCATCCCTGTGATTTTTGCAATTTCCAATGGGATGCAAATTGTGACCTACCTCATTATTATTCATGCGGTAGGTCTGAAAATATGAAACTAAAACGTTTAATTTTTCATTTTTGTAATGCATCTCGTTTTCCTATTTCTCTGCTCCATGGTGGCATCCATGGGCACTGTAGTGGGTTTTCCCTGGTAACAACCATGGATTTTGACACTGCCTTATATTTACAAAAGCATGTAAACCTGGGGAAGCAGCAAAACCTTATGCTTCCCGAGGTGAGGCGTAACAAGGAGAAATATTTTTATTTCTCCTAATTATTTTCCTCATTTCCATGTGTGCTGCATTCTGCAGAGGAAGACACCTCTCAGGATTGTTTTTGTGCAGGAAGGTATCCCTTCCTGCACACAAACAAACCTGCATGCAATGAAGGCACCCTTGCACCATGGTGTAAGGATCTCTGCAGTGGCACTAGGTGGCAAAATGGCACCAGTGCAGAGGGAAAGGACAGGAATGCACCGTATTGCATAAATGCAGTTGAGCAGAGTGGCAGTCCATCTTGGCAGCACTGCAGTCCTTCTTCCTGGCAGAATGTCCTTCAGATGCAGAAGTGTACGGATTTGGTTGACATTGGGGTCCAATATTTATACTCAGTGGAGCCTTTGAAGTGGGGCAGACTTCAAAGAGAGGCAGTTGAAGTGCACATGCTCTCTGCCCTTCCTTCCCTGGCTCCATACACTCTAAAGGGAGTTTTGTAGCCATTTGTGTGGAGAGAGGCACAGCCCTATTCAGGTGTTAGTGTCAGTTGCACCCTTCCATCTAGCCCAGGAAGAACCATCAGCCTGGTGATGCAGATGTCACACCCCAGCTCCCTTTGTGTGTGACTGCTTAGAAGGAATGCACAAAGTCCAGCTGTCACCCACTCAAGATGCGTATTCAGAGACAGCAGAGGAACAGAATGATTAAAGTAAGAAAATCCCAACTTTCTAAAAAGTGTCATTTTCAAACATACAATTTCAGATCTGACGTCACCATAAGTTGTGATTTTAAATTGTGAGCCCAGAAACACCAAAAACCAAATTTCTATCTTTTCCCAATTGAAAGTTACACTTAAAGGTTTGCTTCCAGGTAACCCCAATGGTAACCCTTTAGGAGAGGTAGACCTTGCAATAGTGAAAAACAAATGTAATTGTTTTTTACTACCAGGACATATTAAACTTAAAAGCACATGTCCAACTTTTTAAAAACACCGCACCCTACCCTCAGGGCTCACCAGCGCCTACCTTAGGGGTGACTTATATGTAATAAAAAGGAAGGTGTGCGCCTGGCAAGTGGGTACTCTTGTGAGGTTGAAACAGCAGTTTAAAACTGTACACACAGGCTCTGCAACAAGAGGCCTAAGACATGTTTAAAATGCCACTGCAGTGGGTGGCAGTCTCAGTGCTGCAGGCCCACTAGTAGTGTTTAATTTATAGACCCTGGACAAATATGGTGCAGTTTAATAGGGACTCACAAGTAAATTAAATTGTGGATAAGACCATGTCACTGTGTTTAGAGTACATAGCTCCTGCACTTTAGCACTGGTGACGTGCACAGAATTTTAAAACCAACAAAAATGAATTGGCAAAAAGTGAAGGGTAAAGACAAAAAGGCCCTCATTACGACCCTGGCGGTTTGTAACCGCCAGGGCCGCGGCACGCGGGAGCACCGCCGACAGGCCGGCGGTGCCCCGCGGGGCATTCTGACCGCGGCGGCTTAGCCGCGGTCAGAGAAGGGAAACCGGCGGTCTCCCGCCGGTTTCCCGCTGCCCCCAAGGAATCCTCCAAGCCGGCGCAGCTTGCTGCGCCGGCTTGGGGATTCCGACTCCCCCTCCCGCCATCCAGTTCCTGGCGGTTCTCCCGCCGGGAACCGGATGGCGGGAGGGGGAGTCGCGGGGCCCCTGGGGGCCCCTGCAGTGCCCATGCCAACGGCATGGGCACTGCAGGGGCCCCCGTAAGAGGGCCCCAAAATGTATTTCACTGTCTGCCTTGCAGACAGTGAAATACGCGACGGGTGCAGTAGCACCCGTCGCACCTTCCCACTCCGCTGGCTCGATTACGAGCCGGCATCCTCGTGGGAAGGGAGTTTTTCCCTGGGCTGGCGGGCGGTCTTTTGGAGACCACCCGCCAGCCCAGGGAAAAACTCATAATACCATCCGCGGTCTTCTGACCGCGGAGCGGTATTATGGAGGGCGGAATCCTGGCAGGCGGCCTCCGCCGCCCGCCAGGGTCGTAATGAGGGCCAAAGTCTGGGAATGGCCCTGCAGAAAGGTCCAGGTCCAACTATGTTGTATAAATATTGTCTTGGAGCATCGTATATTTTTCACTACTGTTCCAGGATTGAAAGAGAAAGTCAACAACTATATAGTGTCTGATTCTGTAGCATTCTCTTATAAGCATGTGCCCCTTTCTCCACAAGTATAGCATCACATCTGTTGTTAGAATAGAAGCTTTCCGAAATGTCCTATTGTCTGTGTAGGTTGGATAGAGAGGTCCCATCTCTTGCCAAAGCAATCTCGTCAGGACTTCCCATTGCAGGGTATCCAGACAATCATGTATCATATACCGTATTTGCGCTAGTTGGGATGCTAGCCAGTAATGTTCATAAAGGTTTGTTTAGCTTCAGTCAAGGTTTTCTGTCCAGATGTATGTTTTGAGCAACCAATTGAGGTCATACAGTGTACGTTTCTGTAGGCGAAGGGGAACCATAAAGAAGATGTAGTTCAATTGAACTAATGTTCATTTTGAGAGCCTGCACTTGAACGCACATATAAATGGTAAGTATCATTCATCCTGGGAGATCAATTGTATGTTATTTATCAAAGGTTGTATGTTGACTTCCATCACATCAACAAGCCCTGTGCTGACATGACTACCCCGATATTTAAGGCAGGATGTCTGCCATCTGAAGGGTGGTTGAAGATCACTGCCATTGTGGTTTGGTGGGTGAGGGGGAGAGCCTTGCATTTGTCCCAGTTGATGCCATACCCAGAGAACCAGACAAAGTGAGACATTATCTTAATCACGAGAGGGATGAGCAGTCATGGGCTTGAGAGTGTAAGGAAGATATTGTCAATGTAAAGGAATGGTTTTTGTTCCTCAGCTGATGACTGTATCCCTGTTATATCCATGTGCTTCCATATAGTTTGTGCCAGAAGCTCCAGAGCTAAAAGAAACAGCAAGAGTGGACACCCTTGCCATGTTCCCTGCAATATTTCAAAGGGTGTTGACAAGTGCCCATTGCACCTAATGACCATTGTAGGTTTGGCACAGAGCCTTTTAACAGTGCTAATGAACATGCATCCCAGGCCGGTCAGAATGAGGAGGTGGAAGAGGTATGGCCACTATACCTTATTAAACACTTTCTCTACATCCAGAGAGAGGATCAATTTCTCATCCCCTTCATTGTTCATCTGCCACAATATATGTGCCAGAGCCCCTAAGTGAGACATAGAGGACCGGGTGGGATAAATCCCACTTGTTCTCAATGAATTATGAGCGGAAAGACTAGTTTTAGGTGTTTTGATAACATTTTTGCTGATATTTTCATGCCTGTTTTGAGTAGGGAGATTGATTGGTAACTGGCGCGATCCAACAGATCTGTGCCAGGCTTCAAGAGCAAGGTGATTTTTCCGTTGTTCTTTTCCAGGTGTGGTGGAGTGCCCTTAAAGATTCTGTTAAATACTTTCCACAGAAGGGGGACCAGTTTGTGTTTGTTAAGCTGGTAATATTCTGCTGGATATCCATCCAGGCCCGATGCTTTACTGCATGGCACTTCATCAATGACTTGTGTGATTTCCATCTCAGCTTGGTTGTGTGTCTAATTGGGTGGTTGTTAGTGTGGGCCAGGTAACTCGTGACAGAAAGTCTTCCGCTATATGGCTTAGGTGAGGGCTTTCACAACTATATAACTCCTCATAATAGTCCTGGAAAGTGGCAGTGATATTATTTGAGTGGGTGATTACCATGCTGTTTTCGTCCCTGATTATTGTGATCATTTATTGGGACTTCTATTGTTTAAGTTGCAGGGCTAATAGCCTGTCTGCCTTTTCCCCTGTCTCATAGTACCTTTGTTTCAGGCAGAAGAGTGTTTTTTCTGTGTGGAAGTGTGTTTAGTTTGCCATTGTCCTGCAATAAAGTATGCAGGTCTGCTAGCGCAGGTGCCTTTAATAAAATTTATTAATGAGTGTTTATGTAATTGAATAATGCACGCATTTAAAAATGTGACCTTGAAGAATGGCCATCAATATTCACGAAATGTACTAATTAATGATTAATACATATGAAATGTTGAAAAGTAATAGATTAATGCAGTAATAAGGGTTATGAAGTATGCTTTAGCTTTATTAATTGTAGGCCTTAACTTAGTGAGTGTCTTGGCCTATTTTGCCAGGCCTCATGCAGAATCTGTATTTCTCAGCGTTTAATAAAAATGCTGACCAAGTGAATTAAACTGTGAAATGTCCATTGTCTTGTTAAATGTGCTTAATAGAAGCTTTTCGTGAGAACCGACTGCTAGGAGATGATGTTCCTGCTAGTGTAATATTTTATTTGTAATATGTGTGAGATGGACTTTCCCAGGACAAGAGCAATGAAGATACTGACTGGAGTGGAAGCTGCAACAATATTGTTACCTGACAAGCCGGATGATGATAACATCGTAAGGCAGACCAATCAACTGTATGTTAATGGTGAAATATTAGAATTCATAGTTTCGACATAGAAATATTATTGGATAAAGTATGAACATACGATTAACTAACCAATAGGGAATTAGGAGATAGTATAGGTGACTTTGATATAACAACGCCCGAGAGGGAAAAGACTTCAGACCTTACCAGATTGAGAGACACACTTTAGGAGAGGGAGAGACTTACAGATTTTAGGAGAGAGACATTCATTCTGACATTGGGCTCATATTCCCTGACGGAGAGCCTGATGCCTTGCTGATCAACTGATGACCTGAGGACGAAGACTGATTCTGCTTTGCTGACCCATACATACCGAGAATAGGTATAATATGATAAATTGTGACTGTTATGCATATTTTGCTTTTTCTTTCCAAGTACCAACTGCACTGTTTTGATAGAATCATAGTTAGATGTTTTCCCAATTTTTTTTACTAAATTGTTTTGCAAGAAGCCCAACATGCTGATGCTAATCTGGTGTTAGTTGAGGATTCTGATTTATGACGAAAGAGACTAATTTCTGATGGATTCCTTTGCTGAACTGCATGTATTACATCTTGTTAATGCAGCTGACTGTGCTATTGATTTGCACCATAACCTTAGAATGTGTTGTAGTCCAAGCCTTGATTAAATTGCGTTTCTTCCGCCGCTTCGGACAACCATTGTTGTTTTTGTATGTGTTTCATTTGATTTTGAGATTAATCTACATGACCTTAGCATTGTTACTATAGGGAAGTATACTTACTAAACTTTTACTAAAGGTGTGGTTATTCATGGCTGAAAGGTCATGGTGCGTGACATTTACTGACTCCATTAATTATTGATTTTATTGATTACTAATGATTATTGATCATTATGTATTGACTATCGATTGTGTACTGGAGCTATGGTAAGAACTTCTTAATTGCGAGTCAAAAGGTTCATCAGCTTATTCGCGTCCCGTTAGAAAGTATACTTATTAAGGTCAGACTCACTAACAGGTCCGACAATGTCTGTGTAGTTCTGTTTGTATTCTTAAGTGTCCTTACCGGCTCTTCTAGTGCCTTCTGTTGTTGTTGTGCACCCTTTTAAAATATAGCTGAGTCCTTATAAGTTTTCCCTTAACTTCTGCATTTGGTACGGCCTACAGTACTTGGGCAGAGGGAACACAATGTTCATTCTCATCAAGGAAAGTAGTCAACATTGAGATCAATCTATATTTGCCTTTTTGGCAGAAATGCAAATTAATCAGCCACTGTTCCCCTGGCCGCGTCACCAACCCCAGGTCCAACGAAATTTGTATTGTGGCATGGTCTGACCCTCCACTCGGAATGGCTGTATACACAGGGTGACCAGAATTTTAAAGCCCAAAACTGTGACATTTTACAAAAATAGAAAAGGGACTACAATTTTACTTCAACATAGAATTACAAAAGAGGCACTAAAAGCATAAATAAAAAGTGATTTTTTTTTAAGCCAGTGTAATGTCTGTTGATTAAATTACTTTTTGACAACACCTGCTAACTATCTCTGCTTTGGAAAACAAAAGAAATTAACCTACCACCCTTTACAGGCGACCCTCTCTAAAAACCGAGACGAGTTAACATTTCACAAAATCTGCTGGGACAACTAATGAACAACCGGCAAATCTGGGATGCCTGGACACCATATGTATTCATGATCTTGTTCAGCAGATGGATGAATGTCAGAAAGTAGCCGATGCATGATCATGTGCTATGTAAACAAGAGATAAAGGTAAAGTCCCGTTCATCAGAGTGGAAGAGACACAAAAAGTCATGTACTGCAAAGTCAGACAAGAGGTTGTGCACGTTGCCCACGTACAAATGCTGGGACTTGCCTATGTATGTATCAGAGCGTATCTTCCAGTGGCCATCAAGGAGGGTCTTAGTATGGAGGTACTGGAGCAGAATCCTGGAGATAGTCTGGAAGGTGCCCCCCTTGTCTGTGACCGCACTATGGAAAGGGTTTGGTGTTGAATGGTTATTCTTATAAGTATATAGTATCCTGGAGAGTCTTGTGGGATATTATGAGCTTTTAATGATAGGCCCCTTCTCACCAGGATAGCTACTCCTCCTTTATGGTATGCCTTGATATGTGGTATGTTTGATTGGGAGCACAGCATTTATGTTCACGAAATTACCTCCTGACCCAGTCGCATTGTAGCTTCAAAATGTCTACGTCAGATAGGTGCGTTTCCTGTAATAGCTCTATGTGAGGTTGCAAGTTAAGACTGTATTTTCTTTCTTTTCCTAAAGTGATATAGGGCATTAGCATTGAGCGATACAACATTGAGTGTAGTCCCTTGCACTCAGGGCCAAAGGAAGAGTGACCTGGAATGTGAGTTTGTAAGCAAGGGGTCACTTGAGTTGGGTACTGTGTGAGCGGATCTCCCGGCGTCAGGCGTCCGTGTCCTCTCTGTACTTCCTTCAGGTGGAGACTGGACCTTGTGGGACGAGGCCAGCTCTCTACAGCCAGCAGCAAGCCAGGGATATGAGCGGTCAGAGGTGCACAAGGGCCGCCTTGTGTTGAGATGTTGTTACGTTGTGGTGTTATGTAACTGTGCAGCTGAGTGGTGGTGCAGGGTCCCCCGAGTCTGTCTTGAAGTGAGAAACCAATTCAAGCTAAAAGAAATTGTGCTATCTAAGGGGGGCCATGGGTCATGTATGTATTTGTGAACAAGGCAGGACTCCGCCAATTGAATTGCGACCAAGCAGTGTCATGAGACAGAAAAACACACCGAACAGTAGACTAGTGATGAACTATGAATCAGTAACAGGTCAACGGGCCCTAAACCACCAGGAACATATACATTCAAAACAAAGTATCCATAGGAGCACGTGGCTGGCATGGAAATGTCCCCAGCCATGAGTCCTTCACAGTGACAGTTTCAGCGGAGACCTAGATTTGTCCTTTAATGGGTGTTGCCATCCCTGGTATTTAGATTCTCGCCGACAATTGCCGGGTGACTTCTTCCAGTCTGTCTCCTTCCATTTGGAGGGAGCATTTGTTTCTTGTTCAAGCAAGTTTTGTGACAGAGATGGCTGAGAGTGTTGTGTTAAGGAGATGGTAGAGTCCATATTTTAGTCCTCTAGGGAGTCCAGAAAACCCGCCAACTTCCCCAGGTCCTTATATTCCGAGGTTCTGTTATTATGTGTGATCACCATCCTGGTGGGGTCCAGCAGTCCATAACGTATATATCTAGCTTTTTAAGCCTCGGATGGAGGGCAAGACATTTTTTTTAGCACTGTACAGTATTCTGCAAGATGTCATGTGAAATTACAGTGCACATTCAATGGTATAAGTATGTGGTGCCGCTAGGATTATATGCTGGGCCTGTTGATGAAGAAAGAAGCATGCAATGATTTTATGAGGGACATTCAAGTTAGTTGTTTTTCTGCCTTACAGTCTGTGCACCTCTGGAACTGATAACAGTGGAGTAAATGTCTGGCAGTAAGCTTTTCGGAAAAGGAGGCCAGGAATGCCACAACATCTGAACTTCAATTTTTTTCTTAAATGCCAGAAATGCATCTTCTGTCCTCCAGTTTGGTGATTTGCATTGTAGGAACTTATGGTGTTACTCCCAGTCTATAAAATGTGGTATCTTTTGGTCCACCATTTTGGAGCCTATCTTTGATTTGTTATAGATGAGTGTTGGAGGAAGCAATATCTAAGCAGACAGAGAGGATAGCCACATCAGTTGTTTTGGTGTTCTCTTCCACTCTGGC
Source organism: Pleurodeles waltl (assembly GCF_031143425.1). Lineage (NCBI taxonomy): Eukaryota > Metazoa > Chordata > Amphibia > Caudata > Salamandridae > Pleurodeles > Pleurodeles waltl. Next base: position 839,904,032 of record NC_090437.1, read on the forward strand.
CATCAAGAATCTCAGAGAGGTAAGTTTGTGCAGCATGGCCTCCAGGGTGGATTCTGTGGGAGGTTTGAACTGGTCCATTGGCATTATGGATAGTTTCCCAGCCACAGCTTCCGTAAAGAGTAATTGCCTTGCTGGCTTAGACATGACCCAATGTGCGTCTGGTAGATATAGGTCTCTTTCACACAAGGGGCTGTGAGCTGGTACTAAGCACGTACTTTCATCGTCCGCAGATGGATATGGTGGAAAGGCGGGGTGTCAAACATAAAGAAGTTGACCCCTATATTGTGACAATATACAAAATCCCACATGACCTGTGTGTCTTCTATAATGGCTGTAAATCCTCTAGGCCTGAACAAGAATCAATATTCGAAAATTGCAAATGCTTATTTATTTTTATTTTTTAACTGTTTATTACTTCAACATATTAGGTAAACCCTACATTGATTTTCAATATTGTAATCAAAACATTGTTTACACTTGTTTCTACATATGTATTCAATTTCTTAGTTTATCAAAATTGCATTGTTACAAAAACAAAGGAACATTACATATACATATCAGATAATAACATGTACATATCAATTGTATTAACATAGATCTTCTTTTATTTTCACCCTCATATATACCACTCTCCACTCTCTCATTCAAACATACAACTCACACATCCTCTCACATCTACCACTCATTCCCTTCCCAGGCATACATAACATACCCCGCAAAATTACAATGGGGAAAAAGGTCTCAAATTTCTGCCATTGTGGTGCTGTTTACTGGGATCTCTTGAGAAACGTATGTTTCAGTGAGTAAAACGGAATAGCAATCCACCTTCTTCAGGACCACACAATTAAAATGATATGAATGAGGTGGGTCAATAAGGGGTGACCTGCAAAATAATACTTACAAACAATACATATTTACTAAAATATTTTTCTACTGTTGGAGGCATTGCTCGAGATCAGGACAGTTCCATTGTCTGAGACTATTACAAATCGTGAAATAAACAAATCCCCTGTGAACACACCACACACGTTTTATAGAACAATCTTTCATCAGTAATACCAACCTCTCAACCACGTAATGACCAGTGATAAGCAGGGAATAAACTGAGGTGACTTTGCCCCAATTTATACTTTTAATGTGTTTAGAGACCATATTATGTCTGTCCTGAAGAAGGTGGTTATAAAGCTGTGAAAGCCACCAAAGCCTGTCAATGCAATTGTGATACTGAATTCACGTGTGACATGCTTGTATTGGACTAACAAGTATATGGTCAAGGTGCATGTTTAGGACATTGAGGGATCAGTAGTAAAGATATAGACAATTTTTAATGTCTTACGTGGGTCTCTGAATTTTATGAAACTGTAGATTGGGGTACATGGCATTTTAGGGTTGGGGTTCTGTGTGTATTTTGAAGTATTCTGTGTTTTATTATCGTGGAATGTATTATGGATGAATAATTGTGTGATTTATTTATCTACATTAAAAATATAGTAATTTTGTATTCCCTGTTTATCACTGGTCATTAAGTGGATGAGAGGTTGGTGTAACTGATGTAAGATTGTTCCATAGAATGTGTGTGGTGTGTTCCCAATGGGAATTGTGTTATTTCTCGATTGGCATAAGATGCTCTGTCAACTTTGTGTGAGGAGCCCTCTCTCTATTTTTTAAAGACTATTACAAGCCAACCCCACACAGAAACAGCTAGTCCCGGGGGTATGACATTGTTAAAAGTGCAGTTCTATGAATGAATGCCTTATATTCCGTTTTGCAACAAATCATCAGACCACGTGGTAGACTGTAACATAAGTAGAAACGGGAAGCAGAAACTATGATGAGTATAACCTAAAACGAAAGAAAGGCATGATGACCATGCATTAACTACATAAGAATGTGCGTGCTCACTCATGCGTGTTACACTGCCCACACCATCATGCCTCTAGATAGCAAACCTGTCACTTCCCACTCTTCACATGTGCCTAATGGGATTACTGACTTTCGTAACCACTAAGTATGGGTGTCCTATGAAAGCACAATAAATAGGATATCAGCTTACTGTTAGATCTAATGTCCAATATACACTATATGCTGGCCTATTCAATACCTGTGATTGAACTTGATGTTCAGTAAAGCTATGTGTGTTCATCTCGTAACACCGTCCAGCAATCTGGAACTGCTTCTTCCAATACAGCAACATTGCTACCTGGGGTTGGGGTGTGCCCAGTGGTGGTTCAGTAAGGGGGCATCGTACTGATCCAACAGCGATTAGAATGAGTGATGAGTGAACTATCTGATTCATAATCTTGAGTATTTCAATACAGTTCAGTACATTGGGCCACTGCTCTCTGTGGTGGTTGTTAGGTGCCTCCGTAAGGTGGTGGGATCAGAATGCACATGCCATCACAAGACAAAGGGGCTGTGATTGCCTCCATCGAAATAGGACTGTAGTAAGATTCCATTCAGGAATCACAAAGGTGGTGTGGGGAGGAGGCCACATTGCAGGTGCAGAGCAGAGTAGACAATATCTGGGGTGCATCACAAGGGCATGTGGATTTACCTACTGCTCAAAGATCTACCACCAGCAAGGTTAGTGAACTGGTGCTGCCTAGCGAATCCCTGTCAGGGCCTAATTCCTGGAATGGATCTGCAGTTTCTCCTGTGAGCCAAAGAAGCCACGGGAGTCTGCGGCCGAAGAGGCTCTCTGCCCTCTTTCTAATGCTATTATCTGCCTTGGGGAGAGCTTCCCGGGGCGACCGCAAATGGCTAGTTCCCTTCCCCCAGGGGCTGTTGTTGAAGCCAATATGTTAATTAGAGATATTAATAAGTGTTTATGTATTTTGGATAATATAAAAATGTAGAATAAATAATGTAGAAAAATAATGTGCACATTTGAAAATGTGCCCCCGGAGAGTGGTCACCAAGATTCACAAATGTACTAATAAAATGAATAACATGTATGAAATGCAGAAAATGTATTAAAATAATGTAATAGTATGTCATATTGAGATATATAATATATGTTTTGCATCATATTGTAGAGTTAACTTAGCCGAAGCTGTGGCCTAGTTTTGCCAGGCCTCATGCAGAAGCTGAATTTTTAGTGTGATGTAGAGAAACTAATGTGCTGACCTGACCCTGAACTGCTTATTGTTTAATAAAATCTCAGCAAAAATCCTGTGTGTGAACCGAAGAACATGAGATGATGCAATCATAAATGTAACAAGGACTGTGTAAAGCAGACAAGATGTACTTTCCCAGGACTCGAACAATGGAGACACTGACTGGAGAAGAAGATGCAACATTTTTGATACCTGACGAGCCGGATGATGAGAACATCGTACAGTGAACCAATCAACACCTTGAGAACTGTGTAATGCTAGAATTCACAGATTAGAAGAACTGAAATTATTGGGCAGCCTCATAACTGGTGACTAATTGACCAATTAGGAATTGGAGGATAGTCTGAGTGACTTTGATATAATGACGTGACAGAAGGAGAGAGTTCAGATGTTAGGGGCAGACATTGGAAGAGAGACCTTTTAAAAAATTTATGTGATATTGGGAGAGAAGAGATTCGAGAGTCTGTCAGTGGGCTCTTGCTCAAGAGAGCTTGATGCAATGCTGATCAATTGATGACCTGAAGACGAAGACTGACTTTGTTGCTGATCAATATCATGGATAGGTAGCTATGACAATGTGACTGATTGACTTTGTGCCTTTTCTTTCTAGGTACCAACTGCACTGTTTTATAGTTTTCTCCTAGCTAGATGTTTTTTCCAAATTCATGTTCCAAACAGTTTTCGCATGAAGTCCCACATGCTAATGCTAATCAGGGTTAGGTAGGGTTCCTATTCTAAGACGCTGACATTTACGGTGACAAAGGATTGACGGACTGATTTTCTGAACTCTGCTACTTATGTTAACATATTCATCTTATCTGGCTTATATTGAGGCATTCGAATGCATGTTTTCTAAAGTTCTGATTAGATAATATTACTGGTGGTCACTAATTAATTAATCTTGAGTTGATTTGAATAAAGTTTGAATTAACCTCATGACATAGTATTGTAACTAAAAGGGAATAAAAATGTTCCCGTTGTGGTTATTCATGACTAAAGGTCATGGTGTGATTTGTTAACTGTTGATTAATGAATTGCTTAGTGGTTATTGATTCTTGTGTATTTGACTATTGATGAACATTGGTTACACCGAAGCTACAATACTCCATGCAAATCAAAAGGTTCGTCAACCTTTACGCGTCCCCTTGTAAGTTTATTTACTAAGGACCAGGCGCGCTAGCACTGTTGGAGATGGCGTACAGGCAAGTGTCCAGACTGATAACACTGAGATTGGGGGGTTGGGGTTGAGGGCCACTTCCAAGCCTCATGCTCACAGTCATGTAAAAGGGAGTGCATTAGCCCCAGCAGGCCAGGCTCACTGCCACTCAATGCCACACATCCTCATGCAACAGCATCATCCAGCTTCCATCCGGCTCAACGTCATCTGTGACATAGAAACTTTCCTGCACCATCGGACATGCAAAGGCCGCACAAGATGCGAGGATCGGCAGACATTTACAACGGAGCTGCCATCCTCCTGGGCTTCTCACTTCCCCCCTCTTGATTATGATTTGTTCTAGTTAATTTAGCAGATGATGGTGGTCATTCTGACCTCGGCGGTAAAAGGCGCTTACCGCCGGTCAGAAGACCGCCATAACACCGCCGCGGTCGCGGTAAACCGCCACGGTCATTCTGACCCCCAACTGGCAAACCGCCAAAAACCCGACAACAACAAAAGTCCGCCACACCAACGGCCAGCAAAAAACTGGCGATGACCAAACCTCCACCGTCACGCCAACAGAAATACGCCCATGCTATTCCGACCCACAAATCCCCGCAGCGGTCTTTCAACCGCGGTATTCCATTGGCGGTACACACCGCCGCGCTCAAAATACACACACTCTTACAAAACACAGCCACATTGGACAATTCAAAATACACACACCTGAGACACATACACACACCACTCCCACACACCCATTACAATATAAAACACACACCCACATCACCCACAAACCCTTACGACCACAATTGCGACTGAAGGCCCGAGAGAGAGAGCACAGAATAGAGTACACCATCACACAGAAGCAAATCACAACATCACCCACACAATATCCACGCACAAAACACCATACACCACCACACTCACCACACTCTACAACACATACACCACCCCTCACCTCATCCACACCACCCCATGGCACCCCAACGACACCCCAGGTTTTCGGACGCAGAACTCAGGGTCATGGTGGAGGAAATAGTTCGGGTAGAGCCCCAGCTCTTCGGGACACAGGTGCAGCACACCACCATTGCCAGGAAGATGGAGGTATGGCAAAGAATAGTGGACAGGGTCAACGCTGTGGGACAGCATCCATGAAATCGGGACGACATCAGGAAGCGGTGGAACGACCTACGGGGGAAGGTGCGTTCCATGGTATCAAGGCACAACATTGCGGTGCAGAAGACTGGCGGTGGACCCCCACCTACTCCCCCAGAATTTACAGCATGGGAGGAGCAAGTCTTGCACATCCTGCATCCTGAGGGCCTCGCAGGAGTAGCTGGAGGAATGGAGTCTGGTAAGTCAAATCTTCACTACTTCATTCCCCCCACCCCACCTGCATGCCAAATCATACCCCCACCCTCGCCCCCACCCCCATCACACCAACTCCTTGCAAATGGCTCACCATCACAACCTACCCATCCCAACACCCAGCTCTGCATGCGTCCACAAAGCATGGACACCCATCACCAAAGCATGCCCACTGCACATACCCATCTCCCCCACAAGCCACCGTCACAACAGCCCCCACAAGGGAATGCCAGCACTGGGGTCCACGGCCACCCACCCATTGTACACTATGGCACACACAGAAGCAATAACCATACTCTTATACCCCTGCAGGACCCGAACGCAACCACACCACCCAGGAGGGTCCAGAAATGTCCATCCCACCCCCAGAAGAGGCCCCCAGTGATGACAGCAGCTCAGTCTCCCTGGACCCAGATGACCAGCCCAGCCCATCGGGGACCTCGGGACAGTCGGTTCCCCTCACACAGCCACAGGCCGCAGCAGACCTACCCCCCTCTGGGAACCCCAGCACAGATCCCACCCAGCGGGCCCATGCCTCTGTCTCCAGGACACGTCAATCAGCGGTGTGTCCACCACTACAGGGCACCCAGGTTGACCCACCACCCGAACAACAGCAGGGACCTGGGGGCAGTGGTAGTGGGCACACGGTCCAGGGGACAGAGGCCCAGGGAAACAGGGGCACTGGGAGGGCTGCTGTGCGACAGGGGGGGGACAGGCCCAGGGAACCCACTCTCCACGAGGCCCTCTGTGGTATCCTAGGAATCTGGGTGCGTGCGTGTCTGGCACGAGATGAAGGTGAGAATGTTGTGTTTGCTCGAGATGCGGCTTGTGGAATGTGAGAGCGACAGTTGAAGGGGAGAGAAGAGGACGCTGGTTGGTGTAGGGCTAATCGTTTGGCGTATAACCTAAATAAATCATCACCACTTCATTTAACTCTTTGGTGTTGTTCGTGACAACCTCTCTGCCGCCCCTCTTACATTGGCGACGAGGTGAAAGTGGAACTGATTCTGAAAGTCGAGTGTGCGGAGGGGGAACGGTTGGCAGCTCTGGGTTAATCTCTATTGTACTAGCGCCAAGAGCCCTGACAACACGTCTGTGGATCTTCGTCGATCTTCTCTGTCAACTTGTTCACGCCCAGGTATTTCATTTCGTGCTGGCGTGTTTATTTCATTTTAATCGGCTTCAGTTACCCTTCGAGTTTCGGCACGCGAGAGCCAAACGCGCAACCCTAGCAACAGCAGCCATAGAAATAACGCGTCTCGTGCTAGAGGTTTATACGCGCAACCCTAGCAACAGCAGCCATAGAAATAACGCGTCTCGTGCTAGAGGTTTATACCTCGCCAGGAACTCACGCGCACCCCGACAACAGCAACTTTTGACGCTCATTGACATTTTGTGTCATCTACTGAGGCCAGTCTGCTCTGATAACCTTCATCTGTTCCTGTTCCTGTTTATTTCTCTGCAATATAGGTAGTCACATTTCCGCAATAGAGGGTTCATCATTGATTTCGGTGCCACTTCTTAATTCAGGATTGTGGAGTTGTCTTTCACTGGTCATCATGCAGAATGTTCCTGCTGCACCGTTTTTTTTAACCTCTCCTGATGACCCACCCATATCATGGCAAAAGTGGAAAAAGGTTTTTAACAACTATGCTAGGGTGTGTGGAACTTCATTAAGTGCTGAAAGGAAGACTTCACTTTTAATGCACTGTTTAGGAACTGAGGGCCAAGAAGTCTTTGAGAACCTTCCTGATCTTTCAGATACAGACTCTACTGGCCTCAACGAATTTGATATTTGTCTAAAGAAACTGGACCTGCATTACTTACCAAAAGTAAGTACAGTTCTTGAAAGGTACCAATTTGGAAAAAGGATGCAACGCCAAGGTGAAACAATGGAACAATATATTACTGAGCTGAGAAAGCTTGCTTCTACCTGTGCTTTTGGAAATTCTTATGAAGAACGTTTGAGGGATCAATTCATGCTTGGCTGCTCCTTGGAAAAAGCAAAGGAGAGCATGTGGCAAAAGGACAACCCATCTCTAGATGAGGTTCTAGTGTTGGCTAGAACCTGTGAACACTCCAAGAAATGTGTTGAGGTACTTCGAAAAGACTCTACTGTATTTGACACAACAAGAGATGAAGGAGCGTCGGTGAAAGTAATACATTGGAATAACACTGACAGTAAAGTTGGTGGAGAATCAGTAAAGTCAAAGAAAACATTTGCTGGGAAGTGTTTTAGGTGTGGGAATGTTGGTCACATGGCCAATAACAAGGAATGTCCTGCCTGGAAAATACTCTGTAGGAACTGTGGTAGAGTTGGTCATCTTGCTAGATGTTGCAGGGTGAAGAATAACACAAAGAAAATAAGAGAGGTGTGGTGTGATAGTGACACAGATGGTGCTGAAGCAGTGAATGTCGTTCAGGTTCTACAAACTAGTGTTGGGTCTTGTGATGGTCCCGTAGAGTCAATCTTGGTTAATGGTAAATCCCTCAAACTTTTATTTGATTCTGGGGCAAAACTTACTTTGATACCTAAAATATTTTATGATCAGTATTTAAAGGGGACAGTCGACTTGTTAAAACCTGATGTGTTACCTAAGGGTTATGGTGGCGAGCCAATCAAGTTGTTGGGTTACTTTTGGGGAACGGTAGAGTTTAGGGAGCGTGTCATTCCAGCAAAAGTGTACGTCTCTGTAAAAGGGGACTCTTTAATTAGTTGGTTTCATCAACGTGATCTCAGAGTTTTGCTTGATCCAAATGAAGACCCACCTGTTAGGCTGAAGGATAACCACACAGTTCAGTCTGTTTCGGAAGATGTGGGGGTTTGGGTGAAGGAGTTTCCAGATGTGTTTAGCAAGAAATTACGCTGTCTGAAAAACTATGTACACAAAATTAGGCTAAAGCCTGGTGCACAGCCGAAGGCAGCGAAAGTGAGAAATGTACCTCTGTTGGTGAGGGATAAGATGAAAGCTGAGATCGATAAGCTCATCATGAATGGGATTATTCAAGAGGTTGAGGCTTCAGAATGGGTGGCACCAGTTGTTATGGCAAGGAAGTCCAACGGCGAAGCTAGGCTCTGTGTTGATTTGAGAGATCTAAACAAGTCAGTCATCATAGACCACTATCCTCTTCCAAATATTACAGAGTTGTTGTGTTCGCTGTGTGGGGCAAGTCACTTCTCAACCCTAGATTTGACCTCTGCTTACCATCAAATTAATTTGCATAATTCTTCCCAGGAACTTACCACTTTTATAACACCTTTTGGCACATTCAAGTTCTTAAGAATGCCGTTTGGGTTGATTTCTGCAGCATCTGTTTTTCAGAGGGCCATGGAAAGGATTTTGAGAGGCATGGAAGGGGTGAAAGTATATCAAGATGACCTTTTAATCACAGGGACTAATCTAGCAGAACACAACAAGAGACTGAGGATGGTTTTAGAGAAGCTACGAGACAATGGCCTGATTCTCAAAGCTGAGAAGTGTAAGATAAATATTCCCAACATTGAGTACTTAGGTCATGAGATTTCGGTGAAAGGAATTCGCCCCAAGGAAAGTTTAGTCAATACTATAAAAAAATTACCCAGTCCACAAACTAAAGAAGAACTTGTCAAATTCCTAGGCATGGCGGAGTTTTATAATAAGTTTGTCCCACGCTTTGCTGAAAGAACTTATTACATGAGACAATTGTTAAAGAAAAAAGCAGAATTTAAGTGGGATCAGGTATGTGAAAAGGAGTATCGGGACATCAAGGTGAGCTTGGATAAGGCAGCAGATTTAGGGAGCTTTGATGCACACGATGAGATTATTGTGATGACCGATGCCAGTTCTAAGGGTCTTGGGGCGGTTTTGTTACAGAAAAAACATGGTCAAATGAGGACTATTCTTTTTGCATCCAGATGTTTGAAGGGAGCTGAATTCAATTATTCGGTTGTTGAAAAAGAGGCGCTTAGTGTCTTTTGGGCAGTAAGAAAACTGAGGAAATTTTTGTGGGGACATAGATTTCAGATTGTGACTGACCACAAACCTCTGGTAGAGGTATTTACAAAAAAAGGAATAGAGCTGATCTCATATAGAATCAGGAAGTGGGTAGTGGCATTGCAAGAATTTGTATTTGTAATCTCTTATATGCCGGGGACATTAAATGTTCAGGCTGATTGTCTGTAGAGGTTGTGTCCAGACACGGGAAAAGATGATGAGATCATTGAAAGAGGGTGTTTTGCGGACATTGTAGCTGACGAGGAGATAAAGGTCTGCGTTGTCACTGAGGGAACAATCTCAGAACCAAGGTGGTTGGATGAATTGTCGAAAGACGTCATCTTGCAGGATGTAGTGAGTAAAATTACAAATGGTTGGGGTGTCAAAGAGAAACTGTGTGAAGAATTAACAGGTTACTGGCAGGTCAGGAATGAATTGTCCGTAGTTGGTGGGTTATTGATGAGAGGCAGCAAGTTGGTTCCACCAACTAGCTTGAGAAAGAATCTGATTAATTTTGCTCACTCAAGCCACTTGGGCATCTCCAAAACAAAGGAGAGATTAAGGAACGCCTACTGGTGGCCTGCCATGGACATCATGGTGGAAAGGGAAGTGAGGAACTGCTGTGAGTGCGCTTGTTCAGATAAGGTATTAAAGTGTAGGGTTCAGCCCATAGTCATACGTGAGGAATCTTCCGGTCCCTGGGTTGACATAGCCTTGGACATTTTAGGCCCAATTAAACTGAAGTCTGTTGACCGGTATATTTTAGTCTGAATTGACATGTTCTCCCGTTGGCCAGAAGTCAGATTTGTGAATTCGGTTGAATCAAGAGACATAATTAATTTTCTTGATGACCTGTTCGAAAGAGAGGGCTTTCCATCTACTTTACTGACCGACAATGGAGTGCAGTTTGTTTCTGATGCAACAGAGTCCTTTTTAAGAGAAAGGAATGGGGTTCACAAAAGAACCGCTCTTTATCACCCAGAGTCTAATGGTGTTGTTGAGCGCTTTATAAAAGTGCTGAAACAATGCATGCAATTAGCACTTATTAATAATATTGAGTGGGAGGGTGAAGTAAAAAAAAAGGTTAGGGAGTATCGTTTGACACCACATTCCACTACAGGGGTGACTCCTTTTCAGTTATTCAAAGGTAGAGTTCCTTACAGTGAGATTGAACCCAGATGGGTTAATGAGAAAAGAAAAGAGGTCAGTGATCAGGTTGATAGCATTGAAGGTTGGAGAGAGAGAGAGAGAGAGGTGAAAGAGAGAAGAAAGTTGAGGTATGATGAGCGAAAAGCTGTTAAAAGAACTGTATTACATGAAGGGGATTTTGTTAAGATAAGATCTCCAAGGAAGGAGGGAAACCCATCTAAGTTCAAGGGTCCATTTAAAGTCATAAGACTGTTTAGGAATGCAGTGAAAACAGAAGATCATAGGATATGGAATCTGAATAGGGTGGCTAAGTGTTCGGGACCAGATGTAGAAGTTCATGACTCTCAAGGTATCTCACTGGATGTTCCTGCTCAAGATATTTGTATCGCTCCAGGTGTTACTAGAATACGATGCCCAGCTGAAACTCGACCGAAAAGGAATGTTTCTAAACCATCATGGTTCAGGGACTATGTAAAATGAACTGTGAAATGAACTGTGTTCTGTGACATCTTTATGGACTTTGTGATGCAATGTTCGTTCAATTTTGTCTTAGTTTGTAAGCAATATTAATTGTTCAAGGGCCATGGGTAGTTTGTGTTTTAGTTTTGTTATTCTGATATGGGGAAGGTGGTGTGGTATCCTAGGAATCTGGGTGCGTGCGTGTCCGGCACGAGATGAAGGTGAGAATGTTGTGTTTGCTCGAGATGCGGCTTGTGGAATGTGAGAGCGACAGTTGAAGGGGAGAGAAGAGGACGCTGGTTGGTGTAGGGCTAATCGTTTGGCGTATAACCTAAATAAATCATCACCACTTCATTTAACTCTTTGGTGTTGTTCGTGACTACCTCTCTGCCGCCCCTCTTACACCCTCTCCTCCATCATGGGAGCATACCACCGCTCCCAGGAGACGATGGCTACGGTACTGGCCAGGTTCCAGGAGATCCAGGTACTGCAGGAGGAACAGTACATGGGGTTCAGGGAAGAACTCCGAGCCATTAGTTCCGCAATGGGGACCATCGTCGTGGCTCTTACCCAGATTGTCACCACATTGCGGGACCATGTGGCACCACAAAGGGCCCCTGTCACTAGCATGGACCAGGAGCAGCCTACCACCTCCGCCGGCGCTAGTGGACAGGAGGCCCCCACACAACAACAGGCCACCAGAACCCCACCTCCTGCAGAAGAAGAACCACCCCGCAAGCGGTACCTGAGATCTAGGAAGAAGACAGAGTAGGATGCCAAGACCCCCACCAGCAAAGGATACCCCCTGATGTCATCCCACTGTCCCACATTGTCACCCTGTCCAACCTTGAACTGCCCCTGCTCCATCCTTCCACAGGCATATGGACAATGCACCTGTGAGACTGAAAAGCTGGACTCTGCCATGGACATTACTCCACCATCACCCATCACCGATTTTCAACCATGTCCCTAAATTTAGCACTTAAATAAAATCACTTATTGCACTAAAATTATCTGGAGTCTGCTTGTATTTTGAACAAATGTATTAGACATAACGGTGCCAAAATGATCAGTTACATTGTGATGACAACATACCACTGTCACACAGCTGTAGTCCATGGGCAAACAAAGCAGAGGTCACGCAGTGGGGGCCACATCTCTGAAAACGGAAAGGAAAGTCACAACTCAGTTAACATAAACTGGGGGGAAACACAGACAGTAGAGAGGCAGGAGACTGTAAGTACATGTAAAATGGCGGTGTTGATTCGTACCTGTGTGTTATTGAAAATACTGTTGTATCACTGTGTCCCTGTTGTCTGTGTCGTCCCCGTCGTCTTCCTCCTCTTCACTCTCCACAGGCTCCACAGCTGCCACAACACCACCCTCTGGACCAACCTCCTGCAGGAAAGGCACCTGGCGTCGCAAAGCCAGGTTGTGAAGCATACAGCAGGCCACGATGATCTGGCTCACCTTCTTCGGTGAGTACATTAGGGATCCACCTGTCATATGCATGCACCTAAACCTGGCCTTCAGGAGGCCGAAGGTTCGCTCGATCACCCTCCTAGTCCGCCCATGGGCCTCATTGTACCGTTCCTCTGCCCTGGTCCGGGGATTCCTCACTGGGGTCAGTAGCCACGACAGGTTGGGGTAACCAGAGTCACCAGTTAGCCACACACGGTGTCTCTGTAGCTGTTCCATCACATAAGGGATGCTGTTTTTTCGCATGATGTACGCGTCATGCACTGACCCAGGGAACTTGGCATTTACATGGGAGATGTACTGGTCAGCCAAACAGACCACCTGGACATTCATAGAATGATAACTTTTTCTGTTCCTGTACACCTGTTCACTTTCACTGGGGGGAACCAAAGCCACATGGGTCCCATCAATGGCACCAATGATGTTGGGAATATGTCCAAGGGCATAGAAATCACCCTTCACTGTAGCCAAATCGCCCACCTCAGGGAAAATGATGTAGCTCCGCATGTATTTCATCAGGGCAGACAACACTCTGGACAAAACCTTGGAAAACATAGCCTGAGACATCCCTGAGGAAATGGCCACTGTTGTTTGGAATGATCCACTTGCCAAAAAATGGAGTACTGACAGAACCTGCACCAGAGGGGGAATCCCTGTGGGTTGGCGAATGGGTGACATCAGGTCTGGCTCCAGCTGGGCACACAGTTCCTGTATAGTGGCTCGGTCAAGTCTGTATGTCAGTATGACATGTCTTTCTTCCATTGTCGACAGGTCCACCAGCGGTCTGTACACGGGAACATTCCTCCATCTCCTCGCAAGTCCCAGCGGACGGTGCTTAGGAAGGACAACATGGAGCACAGAGTCAAGCAAACCACAGGTACGTTCCCACAGCTTGCACAGTACACAAATCGCTATGCATTGAATGGCTTGTATGAGTGGCAATGCAAGGCCTAGGCCTGTGTGACGCAGTAGAAATTAAGCCATGTGTGCCCTTGAAATGGCGGCTGCCTGACCTGTGAAGTTTGACAATGGGATGTGAGGTCAATGCGCTGGCGTGGCACACCATGGCGGTCGAAGACCGCGGCGCAAAGCCGCATTGGTTGACATAGAACCCTATGGGTTTCAGGAGCCAGTGACGAAGTGCGCCGGCGGTCGCGGGACGCACCGCCGCGGTACGCACCGCCGCGGGCGTGACCGCCATTTTCTCTCAGCTTAATCACTCGAGACCTGATCATCCACAGGAGAGGACCTATACTGCAAGTGCTGCTGTGACCTCGGTCTGGAAGAGACAATGGCTGCTGCGACTGGGGAAAGGGCCCCTGCCTTCACTTCTGAAGAATTGGAGAAACTCGTGGATGGGGTCCTCCCCCAGTATGCGCTACTCTACGGTCCTCCAGACCAACAGGTTAGTGCACTGGGACCATGCTTGGTGGGCAATGCCTGGGTTGAGTGGGGTGAATCAACGAAGGTGCGGAGGGGAGCGTATGAGGCATGCATCAAACGACAGATGAGAGCATGTGCCACATGACAAGGGTGGGGATGGGGGGACACTCACATCGAGCATGCAGACAATGTTGATATTTTGTTTTCTCTCCCTGTACGTGTCACATAGGTCAGTGCCCATCAGAAAGTCGACATTTGGCGTGCCATCGCCAAGGACGTCCGGACCCTGGGGGTCCACAACAGACGGGGCACCCACTGCCGCAAGAGGTGGGAGGACATCCGCCGCGGGAGCAGAAAGACCGCGGAGGCTCTGCTGGGGATGGCCTCCCAACGTAGGAGGGGTGCCACTCGTCTATTGACCCCCCTGATGTCTCGGATCCTGGTGGTGGCCTACCCAGATTTGGATGGGCGCGTGAGGACATCACAGCAGACACAAGGGGGTGAGTTCAAGCACATTCTGCTATCCTAGCGTTCAGTGGAGGTGTCTGGGTGGGGGAGGAGGGATGTGGGTATCCCTAGGCCAGGGCGATTTCTGTAGGCTAGTCCCCTCCGCAAGGCATGGCCCTGTGCCCCCGCCCTCCAGCTCTGTAGGGTGCCAAGTACAGCTATCCATGGCCTTGTGTCACCTATGTGTGCAGATGTCGTCCATTGGCTTGTAGGCCAAGTCTCACTGATTGAGTAGTGTACCCCAAGTGCGCGGCGCAGTGCAGGGGGCTTCTGTGTCTGTCCTCTCCGCCAACTGTGTTGCCAATGCATGCACTCATCATGTCTTTATTTCTCCCCCCCCCCTTTTTTTGTCTGCTCTTCCTGTTCATGTGTGCATTAGCATCATCTGGCGGAGGAGAAGTGGCATTGGAGCACGAGGGAGCTGCATCTCACATGGCCCGGAGGGCCATGCAACGGACTCTGATTTCACCAGTGAGACGGAGGGCGAGGGGGGCTCCACAACGGTGACACGTGGAGACATCAGCGACACCGACACGTCCTCGGAAGGGAGCTCCCTTGTGGTGGCGGCAACATCCGTGCCCACTGCAACTACAGGTACAGCCGCCACCCAGCGCACCAGCTCCGCCCTCCAAGCAGCCCCTCAGCATTCGCCCCGTGCCCGCTCGCACACCAAGGCGGGCATCTCCTTCGCCCCAGGCACCTCAGGCCCTGCCCCAGTTACCCCTGCTGCCCTCAGTGAGGAGGTCATTGACCTCCTCCGGACGCTCATTGTTGGGCAGTCTACCCTTTTGAATGCCATCCAGGGGGTGGAAAGGGAGGTGCATCGGAGCAATGCATACCTGGAGGGCATTCATTCGGGTCAGGCTGCCATCAGCGATCGTTCAACGCTCTGGCCTCAGCACTGACGGCAGCCATTGTCCCTGTCTCCTGCCTCCCTCCTCCAACTCCCTCCACCCAGTCCCACTCCCCTGTCCCTCTGCCTATCCCAGACACACCTACAGACCAGCCTGCACACACCTCAACACCCAAGGTCAGCTCATCCGAACATAAGCACCACACATCCCACAAGCATTCACACAAGCAACATCCACATGCAGACATACCAACAGCCACTGCCTCCTCTGTGTCCCCCTCCTCCTCGTCTCCCTCCTCCCTCCCTGTGACGTCTCCACTCACACTTGCATGCACCTCTTCATCAGCCACTACATCCATCACCAGCACACCCACCAGAACACTCTGCACACGTGCAGTCAACACCCCCACTGCCATTTACACGTCCCCTGTGTCCTCTCCCAGTGTGTCTGTCACCCCCTCTTCCAAACCACACAAATGCAGGCAGCCACCCACCCAACAGCCATCCACCTCACGACAGCCTCCGTCACAAGCACCTGCACCCAACGACAGCACACTTGACTCTCCTACAACCACATCCTCTTCCTCCACTCCCATACCCACTGCACCTACCCTTCCCATTGCTCCTAAAAGGTTTTTCCTCTCCAAACTTAACCTCTTTCCATCACCTGACCCACCCCCTCCATCTCGTAAAAGTCCAATCAGCACCTCAGCCAGCACAAGCCCTGGACCTACAAGGACCATAGTCCAGGGATATTGGAGTCCACCACCTTCGAGGGCAGCTACATCGACCAGCAGCAAAGGGACAGCCAGCCCACTCCCTGGGAAGAGATCCAAAAAAGGCAAGGGCCGGCGCGAGAGGACAGAGACGGCAGCCTCCACAGGCACCACCCTGGCACCGTCAGGAAGTGGGGTGCCACCTGGCACATCTCCAAAGGGAGGCAAGGGACACAGAGGATCAGGCAAGGATGGCAAGGGCAGCACGGCTGACAAGTCCGGCAGCAGGCGAGCTGCCCAGGAGGGCCCCACCAGACCCATTCCGTGGGTGAAGGAGGACACCCACGGGCACGGAACACCAGCACAGGAGGGCCCCGCAAGCGAGAAGTCGGATGGCGAGTGAACACCATATATTGGCCAGATCTGGTGCCCTGGAGACACATGTGAAGAACCGCTGAACAGGGCCCCGCCGTCTCAAGCACCGCTGAATAGGGCACCGCCGTCTCAAGAACCGCTGAACAGGGCCCTTCAAGACAAGCACCGCTGAACAGGGCACCGCCGTCTCAAGCACCGCTGAACAGGGCCCTTCAAGACAAGCACCGCTGAACATGGCCCTTCAAGACAAGCACCGCTGAACAGGGCACCGCCGTCTCAAGCACCGCTGAACAGGGCCCTTCAAGACAAGCACCGCTGAACAGGGCACCGCTGTCTCAAGCACCGCTGAACAGGGCCCTTCAAGACAAGCACCGCTGAACAGGGCCCTTTAAGACAAGCACCGCTCCGCTGGGCCCCGCCGTCTCTGCACTGCTCCGCTGGTCCCTTCAACTCAAGCACCGCTCCGCTGGGCCCTTCCTCTCAGGCACCGCTCCGCTGGGCCCCGCCGTCTCTGCACCGCTCCGCTGGGCCCTTCAACTCAAGCACGGCTCCGCTGGGCCCTTCCTCTCAAGCACCGCTCCGCTGGGCCCTTCCTCTCAGGCACCACTCCGCTGGGCCCCGCCGTCTCTGCACCGCTCTGCTGGGCCCTTCAACTCAAGCACCGCTCCGCTGGGCCCTTCCTCTCAAGCACCGCTCTGCTGGGCCCTTCCTCTCAAGCACCGCTCCGCTGGGCCCCGCCGTCTCTGCACCGCTCCGCTGGGCCCTTCCTCTCAAGCACCGCTCCGCTGGGCCCTTCCTCTCAGGCACCGCTCTGCTGGGCCCGCCGTCTGTGCACCGCTCCGCTGGGCCCTTCAACTCAAGCACCGCTCCGCTGGGCCCTTCCTCTCAAGCACCACTCCGCTGGGCCCTTCCTCTCAAGCACCGCTCCGCTGGGCCCTTCCTCTCAAGCACCGCTCTGCTGGGACCCGCCATCTCTGCACCGCTCCGCTGGGCCCTTCCTCTCAAGCACCGCTCCACTGGGCCCTTCCTCTCAGGCACCGCTCCGCTGGGCCCCGCCGTCTGCACCGCTCCGCTGGGCCCTTCAACTCAAGCACCGCTCCGCTGGGCCCTTCCTCTCAAGCACGGCTGCGCTGGGCCCTTCCTCTCAAGCACCGCTCCGCTGGGCCCTTCAACTCAAGCACCGCTGACACATTGGCAGAAGGGGCAGGCCCGGATCCGTGTCCGACAGGGCTGCACGATACACTCTGGGCACCAAGTCTCCTCCAGTACCGCTGGAGTCTGTCATCCACTTGTGAGACTGTGGCTTTGCACCCCCCAGGATGGCACAGTGGGCAAGCCACCCACTGTAGGGACTTGAGAGACTGTGGCTTTGCACTCCCCAGGATGGCACAGTGGGCAAGCCACCCACTGTAGGGACTTGAGAGACTGTGGCTTTGCACTCCCCAGGATTGAACAGTGGCCATGGAGGCCCCTCGTGGATCTGGCGTCGTGGACTCATGTGGCTGAGGTGCGCCCCCCTTCCCTTCCCCCTGAGGTGCCTGTAGTTTTCCTATCTGATGCCCCTGCAGTGCTCTCTCCAATGGATTCGGGTCTCATGTGTGGGCTTTGCCCATGTGTTGAGGACCATTGGCCCACATACAATGACAGAAAGCCAATTTTGACGGGACAATGTACATATGTGTATATAGTTATGGGATGTTCGACTTACTTATTTACTTAGCCTTACAATATATTTGAATTCAAATAACATATTATTTTGTCTTTGCATTCTTCCGGGGGGTTTGGGGGGTGTCACTCTGAGTTGTTGATCTGCCTTGGTGTGTAGGTAGTTGGGGGGGGAGTGTGTCGCGTCTGTGTGTGCCCGTATTCATTTCTCCTCCCTCTCCCCTGTGTCGTAGGTGCAGTACTCACCGTTGTCTTCTGCGCCGGCGTTCGTGCTCCTGGTAGAGGAGCAGGTAGACAATTGCTGGTAGGATGTGTAGTTCTGGTTCTATGCTGTCCAGATTCCTCGTGGAGTGTGCAGGGTGAGCGTTTTCCCGTTCGTAGTCTGTTTCCGCCGTGTTTTTATCGGCGGGGCTCCCGCCCCGGAAAAGGTGGCGGATTGGTGAGTTGTGATAGGGTGGGCGGTACATTGTCTGCCGCCTGTCTGTTGGCGGTGACCGCCGCGCTGTTTGTTTGTCCCGCCGTGGCGGTCGGAGTGTTAAAGTGGCGGTCTGTGTTGGCGGTTCCCGCCAGGGTCAGAATTCCATTTTTTGCACCGCCTGCCTGTTGGCGGGTTGGCCGCCGCTTTAACACCGACCGCCAGGGTTGGAATGAGGGCCAATGTCTGTTACTCATATTGCCTGGAGGGAGGCATACGTTGAAGATGACGAATGATCACTCATTTCTTTTCAACATTAGATGTTGTTAATAATTGCTAATCATTTCAGTCCATATTTGCATTTTTACTATAAGAGTTGAACAGACCCAGATAGTTGGTCCACTCTTGGGTCTACCCTTTTTGAGTTTGATTTCTGGGACTCAGTGGAAAGTTCAGCCACTCAATTTGATTTCTTCTGTTACACAGGTTTCTCGAAAACAGCATATATTTAGGATTTTATAAAGATAACCCAGTTTTTATCTTCTTTTTTCAGATGATCCCAACTATTTTCCAAATAAGTACTGAACAGAATACTAGATCAGTCTCATTTAAGAATGTTTTCAATGGCTGATTTCTCAATGTCACAGGTACCTGGTAGCAGGCCTTGAGGTATGATGCTTTTTATATTAGGGCATTTCACCTCTATTGCTCTGGTGAGTTTTGAACTTCATGTTATACAGATCATCTAAATAGTTGGAAGTAGTGCCACATTCTGCTCTATAAGAACCTTGAGTGTTGTATGTTCAACATTTCGTAGATCCCCCTTCACGGTTTTCTTGAATCTTTTAGTAAATCTCTTCTATTCCTAAGGTGAGTGTTATCCCACAGTTCTTTAGTATTTCATGGTGGGTCAACATTGTTTTTGCTAAGTTCCATTTTTATGACACATTGAGCCAGATCTCCAAGAAGGTGGCGCATCTGTCCTGATGCACCACTTTTCTTGCACTCCCCTTAGTCCCCCATACGTCACCATGTTAGCACTGTATTTACTATAAAGCACACCTTGGCACATGTTAGCACAAGTGCGTTAGAATTTATGACACTATGGTGGTGCTTTGTTGGATTAGCGCCATTAATTACCTCACTAGTCCAGAAAAGCACTAGGGAGGCACATCGGTAATTATGGGTCCGTCACTTTAACTCCTGCAATGTGCAGATGTTAAAAATGATGACAAAAAATGACAAGATTTCACTGTGCCATTTTTTGCAGCCTCCCTGAGAGAGAACACTCCCCTTGCATACATTAGGCCTGGCACAGGCATAATGAGGTTACAAAGTGATACAATGCCTGCATTGCACTACTTTGTAATATTGCGTGTTAGAAATGCCTACCTAATGCCACATTAGCATAAAGAAAGTTATGCTAATGTGGCGCAAGGTGGCATAAGGGCCTTGTAAATCTGGCCCATTGGATGTCAGAGTTTATAACATGTGGTAAATTTTATAAAGAACTGTAAATTCGTGCAATTGAGCAAAAACGTTTATGGTTGTTTGTCTGATAGTAATTATGAATAGGAAGCTTAAATTATAATTACAAGCTGATTTTGAGTGAAATTCTGCCATGTTTAAACAGGAGGTGTCTACTAAAAATGAGCAACTCAAAATACCACAGCTTGCTTTAAGATGCAATATATGCACTCAACATTAGATAATCCTGGTTAGTCTCCACAATAAATTGAATAATTAAGCAATATTCCACAGTTCTGTGACAGAAAAAATGGCAAAAGCTGACAGTAAAAAACACTCTACTGGATGAAAAACTGAGAAATTGGAAGCACAACTGCTAGACCTGTCAGTCTTACGGTGGTCTTACCTCAAACATTTTGTCTTCACCCTCCTATTTTGTTGAATTTGTTTTTGTTGGCCTTAGGACTCTGCACTTCATCACTGCTCTCTCACTAAAATATGGTCACTTAGACAGGAACCAACCTGCTTGCTTGTCATTCCCAAAGTTCATCACTAGTTGGCTTGACTTTGAGAAAGTTGCCACTACGTTCTTCTCCACAGCAGCAAACCAGAGGTTCTTCGCAAGAGGGGTACCCAGCCTTGTGAAAACCTAATTGGCTACCCCCTCCAGCTTAGTCTCACTGGAGAGTTTCGACTTCCAAACAAAAAAAAACATGGGCCTGATTAAGAGGCTGGCAGCCTTGTGACTACCAGCCTTGTGGTGGCAGTCAGAACTGCTGCTGCTGTCGCGGTCCGAGCGCCACATTACGACCCTTGCAATCAGACCACCAGGGTACTTCCGTCTCCACCGGGATCAGTGATGCCGATGGGCTGACGGTTCTCCACCAGCCTATTCATTGAGGTATCACCGCCATTAAAAGACTGGTGGAGAACAGGTGCAGGAAGAGGCAGCGGGGCTCCTGCACCTGGCATGGCCAGAGCAGGGTTCCCCTTCCCAGCACCCTCGCAATGCTCACTGCCTGCTGTGCAGACAGTGAACATCGAGATTACGAGCCAACGAAAAGGCTGCAGCCACTTTCCTTCTGGCCTGATTGGCACAACCTGGGTTTCCACCCGTCAGCCCAGCGGGAAAGTCGTAATGGGCCCAGCGGGGAGGCAGCCAGTATGGCATCAACCTCCATGTCTAAACTTTGGCAGACGGGTTATCCCATCCGCCGAATTCATAATGAGGCCCTATGTTTGAAAGTGCAAATCTTCAACGTGACTTCGTTCATCAGCTCCACAACAATGACGCTTCCTCTTCTGACACCACCTGTAGCCTTGCTCCACTAAACTTCTACCTTCTCAGAGATGTTTTCCTGGAATTTCTTTAAAGTATGAATGTAATTGTTGACCTGGCCCAATCCACAGTTTGTATCCAACTCATTCTCCATCATGGTGGGCCATATTTTTCAATTTTGAACCGGTCTTGCTTGATGTCCTTGGTTCGAACTTTGATCTTTTAGTTGCTGGTTTTCACCCTAAACTTAAGAAATCTATAACTCTGGTTCTACTGATTGGATTTTTGTAATTTTGGTGTTAAATAATGTAATAAAATGTACTCTATCTTTCTAAATTGGTGTGGGTTTTTGTTGTGTATTCACTTTATTACTGTTTGTGTGTTGCATAAATAATCAAGACATTATCTCTAAGTTAAGCCTGACTGCTTCTGTGTCATGCTACTAGAAAATTAAGCACAAGTTAATTTAGTGACTTTAGTGGTTCATTTGGATGGGGATTGTGGCTGTTGCTTGAGCATGGTTAATCCCCCACTCAAATAACAACCCAATTTCTCGCAACACATCAAGATATGTGGTTTTCCTGGGGATATTTACAAACAATAATGATAGATGTTAGTCTCAAACCCCTACCAAACATACCACTACTACTTCATCAAATGAAACAGACATGATTACAACTACTACAATGCTGTGGAGGTAATGGCTCCAAATATGCCAGGTATTACTGGACATTTTACAACTAGTACTACTAGGTGACTGTTCTGCCACCACCACTATCCGTATTACACCAACTACAATGACAACTAATATTGGAACAACGTAGACCATGGTAACGCATGTTAAGGATCACAATGTTGGTACTGTGAAAATATGTATGGTCAAACTGAAGATGAGAAAGAAGGGAAGACTTTAAATGTGAAGATATGACACATCAAAGAAGGTTTGCAAGTTCAGAAAGAAATACAGAAAACTTTCACATGGAAGCTCAGGAGATCACTTCTCAGCTCACTTGGACAATGTCAACCTTGCACCTGAGAAATGTTTGATGTCTCCATTTCATGCAACCAATTAAAGTATCAAGAGGGAATGAACACCTGTAGTGTTAGTGAGAAATGTACGTTGGCTCTGGGATTCACATCATAGGAATGGATTCATGAGGCAGATATATGACTGATATCAATAGAGACCGACTAAAGCGACCTCTGATGTACTGAGATTACAAGACCAATTCAACACTGGTAAGTCCAACATGTTTGACATTTACATGGTGCTTGCAGAGACGTAAGCACCAAATTTCCAGAAACGCATTGAAAATGATCATTAGTTAATTGAAGACCGAGCAGTTTAGACACAGACAGGCAGACAGACACACACATACAAATACACTTTCATTTGCACCAATAGGTGTGAATATCACTGATCTCAGGTGGCACATACAGAAATGGTTTCAGGCAGCTCATACAGCAATGAATCATAATAAACTTTATTTCTGTAAAAAAAAAACTCTATAAGTACAGGTGAAAATAATAAAATTTAAGGATCGAGTGCACATTACTTAAAATAGTTCATTTAAACATAGTATTCCTTTTAACAGGTAATTAAACATGTTGTATTTCCTTAATACACACACATAAAAGAGACCATAATGACAAAAGGAGTGCCAATATCGTATATTGCTTTGGATAAATTATAAGTTACCCCAACTAGATGTCTTGCCACCAGCCCAAACGCATTTAAAAAATGCTCATAAAATAGAATTAGTGCAATAGGCAAGTAAAATATGCCCAACAGCATACCATGAAAACACAAGCTGGATCACAAAACAGATAAACAAGCATTTGCAATGCAATGCTTCTCGCATTTGCTCAAGTTAGAGCTCTTAGTATTGTAAATTCCTAACCGGACTTTTTTTGCCACACAAATTGAAAATGAAAAGTAAAACAGTTGACATAAGCGAGCCGATTCAAAGTGCCACAGCCGCCATGAGCGTGAAGGAGTGACACAAAAGGAAAAAGAAATGCACTTGCAGTCAGATGTATTGGCAAACGTGCAATTATCGATGTAACAGGTTCAATGGCCAAGGCGGTAACAAAACTGCCCCAAGGAGGGACAAACAGAAAGCATTTAGCAATGATAACAAAGGATTTTTGAAAGGCAATCCCATGAAAGAGTGATAGTGATGGGCGTGCAGTGGGTGCGGTTAAAAGCCCACATAGATTACAGCACATCAGAGCGCTTGCATGCTCAACCTAAAAAATGGGGCCTGTCAGAGTTGGCACATGATATTTGATCTTATGCACCAACTTCGGTGTAAAAATCTAGCTACTGCACAAACATGTAACACCTTAGTCTGCATGCAGCAATCTGGCAGCACTATCCAATTTTGAGTTCTAGGGACTAACCAACGTATCTTAGGAGAATCATAGTCAGGAAATAAAAAGAAAAAATATAAAGGTGTTTCATCAGCTTGAAGACATACTGGAGATGCATGGTTTAGGTCAAAGCAATTTTTCCACCATTTATGATAGCTCCTAAGAGGGAGAGTGCAATACCTAATGTACAGCTACCTAGCTAGAGGGACGGATATGTAATCTAAAAAAAAATCTAACTCACTGAAGTTCCTAATATCCATGAAATCTGAGGTAGTACCTCCCAGTAGATTTCTTTCAGATGGAATCTGGGTAAGGAGTTCAATTGCGTCTCAGAGACCAAGAACTCCTAGAGTCCCAAAAATGTAAGGAAAGCCTTTAAGTTTACCATCTAACTGATTTTTCTACTCTTATCCTAGTCTACAACTTCCTTGAATGCACACAAATAGTTTTTTAGAGCAGTGGTGTTCCTCAACTCCACCAAAATAGAGTGGGACGTGGCATGGCCTTACTCACAATTGAATGAATGCCAATGTTCCATAACAGAGGTTGGATAGGAGAACTCTGGGGTACCTTCACTAAAGGTCTTAAAAAGGTATTTCTGCAGATGCCAATGAAGTAAGCCCAGCATAACCCCATAGCTCAGCTCCATATAGGGTACTTCCTAGTGCCTTTATCTGGTAGATATTAATGGCTGGAGATATCTGTGTCATTTTTGATGAATCGGATTGTCTTGACACACCTGATGCATAATGACATAGATTTAGGACCCTGCTCCTAACCTTGAGTGGACAAAGCATGTTATAGGAGAGCGTAATGTCCAAATAGTCAAATAGTCAAAATTATAGACCCTCTTCAGATTATGGACACCAAGTTTAATTGAGTCTTTAAACATTCTGTGAGGATTTATACACAAGAACTTTGGCCCAGATTTATACTTGCTTTGCACTGAATTAGTGTCATTTATTTTGCCACTAATTCAGCGCAAACTTAACTCCATATTGATATTTTCACGCTAGACCTGTCTAGCATCAAAATAATGTAGTTAACATTATTTTTTTGATGCTTGAAACCACCTTGAAACCACCTTGCGTCAATGAGATGCAAGGGAGGTGTTCCCCTCCCAAAAAAATGACTCTAAGCCCCTATTGCCACATTTATCCACCCAGGCAAAAATGATGCACGTGTGGGAGGCGGACCCAAACAATGACATTAACTCCAATTTGCGTCAAATTTTAATGCCTGGGTCAGACCAGGTGTAAAAATGAGGCCCACACATCACTACTTTAGGAAAACACACAGAAGCAACATTACCAACCCACAACACAATGTGGAAGTGTTACTGCTCGGGAGACGACGCAGAGGACAGCAACAACAACAGCAACCACCACCACAACGGGGCCCACAAAGGCAACGCAGAAGGCAGGAGAGGATATTCAGAAACAGGACAACCCTCCTTGACCTCAGGTAACACAACATCATAGGGGCATACACACTCAACCGGCAAGCCCTACTACACCTGCTGCACCACATTTAGCCACAGATCACAGCCAGCCTGCAGACCCCACATAATATACCACCTGTGACAAAGCTGCTAGCTGTCCTGCACATGCTGGCAAGTGGCTCATTTCAAACAATGAGTCCCCTGGTTGCTGGTGTGTCACAGCCGTCATTCTCGGTGTTCCTGCCAAAGGTGTTAGATGCAATTATCTCTCTAACTCCCCGCCACATCAGCTTCCCTAACACCCAGCAAATACAGCAGGAGATAAAACAGGGGTTCTACCAATTTTATGGCTTACCACATGTGCTTGGTGCAATTGACTGCACCCATTTCCGACATGTTCCACCTGCAGCAACAGAGCATTTATACCGGAATCGAAAACAGATGCATTCCATAAATTTGCCGGCCTTAGTGGACCCCCAGGGACTATTCACAAACATTTGACCAAGTATCCTAGGACTGTCCATGACTCCTACATATTAAGGCACAGCAGGATCAACAAACACTTCCAGGAATAGACAATATGGAAATGGCCTACTTGTGGGTAAGTTAACAAACCTAGCAATTTACACACAACACCCCAACCCTGTGGGACACACAAGACATACACCACTCCAAAAACGCATGGCCTGGGTAACACAGATATGCAGGTAACAACACATATGCACCATGCTGCAGTACTGCACTATTAGTGCACACAATAAACACATACACCCACATGTACATAACACACCCACAACTTGACAGGCACATCACATGAAGGACAGGTGCAGATATGTACCCTTTGTAAACAGAAGGTGTACACAAAATACTGTAGGTGCCCACAGGTTGCCTACTACATACATTTCACACACACAGTACACCAAACAAAGAAAAGCACTGCAATATCAATGGCATGCTCATGTAACATAAGTCACACATAGGCACAGATCCCTCAAATCATGCCGTGCAAGTCTCTTCCAGAACAAACATCAAATGCCAGACAACTGGTGCCAATACCAACTACATCTCATCAACACATATCTGACTTACCAGTAGTGTGCAGATACATCTGCCTGATGCATTGGGTCACACACATAGGATTACAACATTAATGGCCATCATATACCATTTGCCAGATTTGTGAGAAGTGGCACCACACCTACTGTAGTGCCACCTCACATGCATCACTTACTGACCCACAACATCATGCCTGTACCGTAAACAAGAAATGGCCCACCATGGGGCAGAGTCACTGTTAGACAGTGAAGATCATGGATGCTATAGTGGGACCCTGTAGGAGTATTTAGGACATCACAGACCTTACATGTACTGTGCTAAGGGACATATTTGCTAAGCGGCTGAGCTCCATCTCATAGCCTGCACTGCACATGTGTGGACAATATAAATGCTGATTCATGTCTTGGAAGATAGGAGAGACACTGGTAGTGATGTTGATCATCCTGAAACAATGGCCTGCACTATATGCACACGTTTGCAGGTGACCACTCTTTTGTGACTTGAAGCCACATTGGAAATCGGCCAACCTCCCAAGCAGCACTCAGCGTGGAAGGGGCTTGCAAAGTGTGTAGCTGCAGGTCTTTCAACATAAGATACATAGCATTATGATGCTGACACAGATGGAGGTGGCAACTAAAACCTGAGGCAGTGCCATCATCAAACACCACTCCAGGGGTGCCGTTTGCAGGTTTCAAAAAGTTAATAGACTGTGATTTGACCTCATATGAATGTGCCAGCTATGCATGCTGCATACTGCTGCACACACAGAAAGAGCATATTGTCCATCAAAGATGTATATGTATAGGAAGGTGTCCCTTCCTGCATAGATACATCCACCTCCACAGGGCAGCAAGCCAAGCACCCTGGTACAAGGTTGGTAGTTTTGGTGCACTGCTGCATATTAGGCGCCAGTGCAGGTGACAACAAAGGGTTTCCTAGTAACATATCACACATGGTGCCTTCCTGCATAGTGAAAATGTTGCAGCACAGTGCTGCCAATGTTGGAAAGGTGTTGTGCATTGCCACTTACACATTAAAATGGGCCTAAGTATTGCACTTCGTCTGTAATGACACATGTCAAAATGTCTGGGATGTCCAGGCTCTGTAGGGCTACCATGTTGTCACCACATCTGACCCCATTGTGTTGTGAGGATATGTCATGTCCCCTCTAGTGATAGCACACTGATACAGAGGTACACTACACAACACATTGTACATACATATTGAGCATCAGTTAGGATTCCAAAATGTATGTCCCAGGTCCTTGAGCAAATACTCAATATTGTCATGTTCAACAACACAGTGCTAAGAAAAATTTGCACAAGCCCAGGAACTCACACCATACCACAAACACGTATGAGTCGCAACCAACTCAAAATAACAACTGACATGCTACATAACAAACCTGTTGCAAGCCTAAACAACAACTAACACCTTTTATCTTTTGCAGGGGATCAGGGTTATGGCATACAGCCGTGGATGATGACCCCTTTTGCAAACCCATGCAAAAACAACAGATGAGGGACGAAATGCAGAGCAAACCAAACATCCACCCCAAGTCACAGATCTGGGTTTAATCCATCAGTGTTTTTGCTTGGCATGCCATTCGAGTTTGGACCTAGCCATAAGCAAATCAGTCTTGACCCTGTTTCCCATGGGAACAGTCCAGCCTGAACTGCCAGGCCAGGTCTTCCCTGGACCAGAAACAAGCATCCTGGGACCAGTTTCAGGGTATCATCCTTCATCAGCTTGGCTAGCTTGAATCTGGTGGCATAGCAAGCAGAGGACCCACGTCTGGGCATACCCTTCCCACTTGGGGTGACAAATGCAGAAACAACAGATCTTGGAAGGAATGCAGAGCATATCAAACATTCACCCCATTTGCAAACCCAGGCACAGCAGCAGAGCGTGCATACTGGGCCCGCCGTCTGTGCACCGCTCCGCTGGGCCCTTCAACTCAAGCACCGCTCCGCTGGGCCCTTCCTCTCAAGCACCACTCCGCTGGGCCCTTCCTCTCAAGCACCACTCCGCTGGGCCCTTCCTCTCAAGCACCGCTCTGCTGGGACCCGCCATCTCTGCACCGCTCCGCTGGGCCCTTCCTCTCAAGCACCGCTCCGCTGGGCCCTTCCTCTCAGGCACCGCTCCGCTGGGCCCCGCCGTCTCTGCACCGCTCCGCTGGGCCCTTCAACTCAAGCACCGCTCCGCTGGGCCCTTCCTCTCAAGCACGGCTCCGCTGGGCCCTTCCTCTCAAGCACCGCTCCGCTGGGCCCTTCAACTCAAGCACCGCTGACACATTGGCAGAAGGGGCAGGCCCGGATCCGTGTCCGACAGGGCTGCACGATACACTCTGGGCACCAAGTCTCCTCTAGTACCGCTGGAGTCTGTCATCCACTTGTGAGACTGTGGCTTTGCACTCCCCAGGATGGCACAGTGGGCAAGCCACCCACTGTAGGGACTTGAGAGACTGTGGCTTTGCACTCCCCAGGATGGCACAGTGGGCAAGCCACCCACTGTAGGGACTTGAGAGACTGTGGCTTTGCACTCCCCAGGATTGAACAGTGGCCATGGAGGCCCCTCGTGGATCTGGCGTCGTGGACTCATGTGGCTGAGGTGCCCCCCCCTTCCCTTCCCCCTGAGGTGCCTGTAGTTTTCCTATCTGATGCCCCTGCAGTGCTCTCTCCAATGGATTCGGGTCTCATGTGTGGGCTTTGCCCATGTGTTGAGGACCATTGGCCCACATACAATGACAGAAAGCCAATTTTGACGGGACAATGTACATATGTGTATATAGTTATGGGATGTTCGACTTACTTATTTACTTAGCCTTACAATATATTTGAATTCCAATAACATATTATTTTGTCTTTGCATTCTTCCGGGGGGTTTGGGGGTGTCACTCTGAGTTGTTGCTCTGCCTTGGTGTGTAGGTAGTTGGGGGGGGAGTGTGTCGCGTCTGTGTGTGCCCGTATTCATTTCTCCTCCCTCTCCCCTGTGTCGTAGGTGCAGTACTCACCGTTGTCTTCTGCGCCGGCGTTCGTGCTCCTGGTAGAGGAGCAGGTAGACAATTGCTGGTAGGATGTGTAGTTCTGGTTCCATGCTGTCCAGATTCCTCGTGGAGTGTGCAGGGTGAGCGTTTTCCCGTTCGTAGTCTGTTTCCGCCGTGTTTTTATCGGCGGGGCTCCCGCCCCGGAAAAGGTGGCGGATTGGTGAGTTGTGATAGGGTGGGCGGTACATTGTCTGCCGCCTGTCTGTTGGCGGTGACCGCCGCGCTGTTTGTTTGTCCCGCCGTGGCGGTCGGAGTGTTAAAGTGGCGGTCTGTGTTGGCGGTTCCCGCCAGGGTCAGAATTCCATTTTTTGCACCGCCTGCCTGTTGGCGGGTTGGCCGCCGCTTTAACACCGACCGCCAGGGTTGGAATGAGGGCCAATGTCTGTTACTCATATTGCCTGGAGGGAGGCATACGTTGAAGATGACGAATGATCACTCATTTCTTTTCAACATTAGATGTTGTTAATAATTGCTAATCATTTCAGTCCATATTTGCATTTTTACTATAAGAGTTGAACAGACCCAGATAGTTGGTCCACTCTTGGGTCTACCCTTTTTGAGTTTGATTTCTGGGACTCAGTGGAAAGTTCAGCCACTCAATTTGATTTCTTCTGTTACACAGGTTTCTCGAAAACAGCATATATTTAGGATTTTATAAAGATAACCCAGTTTTTATCTTCTTTTTTTCAGATGATCCCAACTATTTTCCAAATAAGTACTGAACAGAATACTAGATCAGTCTCATTTAAGAATGTTTTCAATGGCTGATTTCTCAATGTCACAGGTACCTGGTAGCAGGCCTTGAGGTATGATGCTTTTTATATTAGGGCATTTCACCTCTGTTGCTCTGGTGAGTTTTGAACTTCATGTTATACAGATCATCTAAATAGTTGGAAGTAGTGCCACATTCTGCTCTATAAGAACCTTGAGTGTTGTATGTTCAACATTTCGTAGATCCCCCTTCACGGTTTTCTTGAATCTTTTAGTAAATCTCTTCTATTCCTAAGGTGAGTGTTATCCCACAGTTCTTTAGTATTTCATGGTGGGTCAACATTGTTTTTGCTAAGTTCCATTTTTATGACACATTGAGCCAGATCTCCAAGAAGGTGGCGCATCTGTCCTGATGCACCACTTTTCTTGCACTCCCCTTAGTCCCCCATACGTCACCATGTTAGCACTGTATTTACTATAAAGCACACCTTGGCACATGTTAGCACAAGTGCGTTAGAATTTATGACACTATGGTGGTGCTTTGTTGGATTAGCGCCATTAATTACCTCACTAGTCCAGAAAAGCACTAGGGAGGCACATCGGTAATTATGGGTCTGTCACTTTAACTCCTGCAATGTGCAGATGTTAAAAATGATGACAAAAAATGACAAGATTTCACTGTGCCATTTTTTGCAGCCTCCCTGAGAGAGAACACTCCCCTTGCATACATTAGGCCTGGCACAGGCATAATGAGGTTACAAAGTGATACAATGCCTGCATTGCACTACTTTGTAATATTGCGTGTTAGAAATGCCTACCTAATGCCACATTAGCATAAAGAAAGTTATGCTAATGTGGCGCAAGGTGGCATAAGGGCCTTGTAAATCTGGCCCATTGGATGTCAGAGTTTATAACATGTGGTAAATTTTATAAAGAACTGTAAATTCGTGCAATTGAGCAAAAACGTTTATGGTTGTTTGTCTGATAGTAATTATGAATAGGAATGAGTATTATGGTTAGGAAACTTTGCAGATCACGAAGCTTAAATAATAATTACAAGCTGATTTTGAGTGAAATTCTGCCATGTTTAAACAGGAGGTGTCTACTAAAAATGAGCAACTCAAAATACCACAGCTTGCTTTAAGATGCAATATATGCACACAACATTAGATAATCCTGGTTAGTCTCCACAATATATTGAATAATTAAGCAATATTCCACAGTTCTGTGACAGAAAAAATGGCAAAAGCTGACAGTAAAAAACACTCTACTGGATGAAAAACTGAGAAATTGGAAGCACAACTGCTAGACCTGTCAGTCTTACGGTGGTCTTACCTCAAACATTTTGTCTTCACCCTCCTATTTTGTTGAATTTGTTTTTGTTGGCCTTAGGACTCTGCACTTCATCACTGCTCTCTCACTAAAATATGGTCACTTAGACAGGAACCAACCTGCTTGCTTGTCATTCCCAAAGTTCATCACTAGTTGGCTTGACTTTGAGAAAGTTGCCACTACGTTCTTCTCCACAGCAGCAAACCAGAGGTTCTTCACAAGAGGGGTACCCAGCCTTGTGAAAACCTAATTGGCTACCCCCTCCAGCTTAGTCTCACTGGAGAGTTTCGACTTCCAAACAAAAAAAAACATGGGCCTGATTAAGAGGCTGGCAGCCTTGTGAGTGCCAGCCTTGTGGTGGCGGTCAGAACTGCTGCTGCTGTCGCGGTCCGAGCGCCACATTACGACCCTTGCAGTCAGACCACCAGGGTACTTCCGTCTCCACCGGGATCAGTGATGCCGATGGGCTGACGGTTCTCCACCAGCCTATTCATTGAGGTATCACCGCCATTAAAAGACTGGTGGAGAACAGGTGCAGGAAGAGGCAGCGGGGCTCCTGCACCTGGCATGGCCAGAGCAGGGTTCCCCTTCCCAGCACCCTCGCAATGCTCACTGCCTGCTGTGCAGACAGTGAACATCGAGATTACGAGCCAACGAAAAGGCTGCAGCCACTTTCCTTCTGGCCTGATTGGCACAACCTGGGTTTCCACCCGTCAGCCCAGCGGGAAAGTCGTAATGGGCCCAGCGGGGAGGCAGCCAGTATGGCATCAACCTCCATGTCTAAACTTTGGCAGACGGGTTATCCCATCCGCCGAATTCATAATGAGGCCCTATGTTTGAAAGTGCAAATCTTCAACGTGACTTCGTTCATCAGCTCCACAACAATGACGCTTCCTCTTCTGACACCACCTGTAGCCTTGCTCCACTAAACTTCTACCTTCTCAGAGATGTTTTCCTGGAATTTCTTTAAAGTATGAATGTAATTGTTGACCTGGCCCAATCCACAGTTTGTATCCAACTCATTCTCCATCATGGTGGGCCATATTTTTCAATTTTGAACCGGTCTTGCTTGATGTCCTTGGTTCGAACTTTGATCTTTTAGTTGCTGGTTTTCACCCTAAACTTAAGAAATCTATAACTCTGGTTCTACTGATTGGATTTTTGTAATTTTGGTGTTAAATAATGTAATAAAATGTACTCTATCTTTCTAAATTGGTGTGGGTTTTTGTTGTGTATTCACTTTATTACTGTTTGTGTGTTGCATAAATAATCAAGACATTATCTCTAAGTTAAGCCTGACTGCTTCTGTGTCATGCTACTAGAAAATTAAGCACAAGTTAATTTAGTGACTTTAGTGGTTCATTTGGATGGGGATTGTGGCTGTTGCTTGAGCATGGTTAATCCCCCACTCAAATAACAACCCAATTTCTCGCAACACATCAAGATATGTGGTTTTCCTGGGGATATTTACAAACAATAATGATAGATGTTAGTCTCAAACCCCTACCAAACATACCACTACTACTTCATCAAATGAAACAGACATGATTACAACTACTACAATGCTGTGGAGGTAATGGCTCCAAATATGCCAGGTATTACTGGACATTTTACAACTAGTACTACTAGGTGACTGTTCTGCCACCACCACTATCCGTATTACACCAACTACAATGACAACTAATATTGGAACAACGTAGACCATGGTAACGCATGTTAAGGATCACAATGTTGGTACTGTGAAAATATGTATGGTCAAACTGAAGATGAGAAAGAAGGGAAGACTTTAAATGTGAAGATATGACACATCAAAGAAGGTTTGCAAGTTCAGAAAGAAATACAGAAAACTTTCACATGGAAGCTCAGGAGATCACTTCTCAGCTCACTTGGACAATGTCAACCTTGCACCTGAGAAATGTTTGATGTCTCCATTTCATGCAACCAATTAAAGTATCAAGAGGGAATGAACACCTGTAGTGTTAGTGAGAAATGTACGTTGGCTCTGGGATTCACATCATAGGAATGGATTCATGAGGCAGATATATGACTGATATCAATAGAGACCGACTAAAGCGACCTCTGATGTACTGAGATTACAAGACCAATTCAACACTGGTAAGTCCAACATGTTTGACATTTACATGGTGCTTGCAGAGACGTAAGCACCAAATTTCCAGAAACGCATTGAAAATGATCATTAGTTAATTGAAGACCGAGCAGTTTAGACACAGACAGGCAGACAGACACACACATACAAATACACTTTCATTTGCACCAATAGGTGTGAATATCACTGATCTCAGGTGGCACATACAGAAATGGTTTCAGGCAGCTCATACAGCAATGAATCATAATAAACTTTATTTCTGTAAAAAAAAAACTCTATAAGTACAGGTGAAAATAATAAAATTTAAGGATCGAGTGCACATTACTTAAAATAGTTCATTTAAACATAGTATTCCTTTTAACAGGTAATTAAACATGTTGTATTTCCTTAATACACACACATAAAAGAGACCATAATGACAAAAGGAGTGCCAATATCGTATATTGCTTTGGATAAATTATAAGTTACCCCAACTAGATGTCTTGCCACCAGCCCAAACGCATTTAAAAAATGCTCATAAAATAGAATTAGTGCAATAGGCAAGTAAAATATGCCCAACAGCATACCATGAAAACACAAGCTGGATCACAAAACAGATAAACAAGCATTTGCAATGCAATGCTTCTCGCATTTGCTCAAGTTAGAGCTCTTAGTATTGTAAATTCCTAACCGGACTTTTTTTGCCACACAAATTGAAAATGAAAAGTAAAACAGTTGACATAAGCGAGCCGATTCAAAGTGCCACAGCCGCCATGAGCGTGAAGGAGTGACACAAAAGGAAAAAGAAATGCACTTGCAGTCAGATGTATTGGCAAACGTGCAATTATCGATGTAACAGGTTCAATGGCCAAGGCGGTAACAAAACTGCCCCAAGGAGGGACAAACAGAAAGCATTTAGCAATGATAACAAAGGATTTTTGAAAGGCAATCCCATGAAAGAGTGATAGTGATGGGCGTGCAGTGGGTGCGGTTAAAAGCCCACATAGATTACAGCACATCAGAGCGCTTGCATGCTCAACCTAAAAAATGGGGCCTGTCAGAGTTGGCACATGATATTTGATCTTATGCACCAACTTCGGTGTAAAAATCTAGCTACTGCACAAACATGTAACACCTTAGTCTGCATGCAGCAATCTGGCAGCACTATCCAATTTTGAGTTCTAGGGACTAACCAACGTATCTTAGGAG
This sequence comes from Pleurodeles waltl, assembly GCF_031143425.1. Classification (NCBI taxonomy): domain Eukaryota; kingdom Metazoa; phylum Chordata; class Amphibia; order Caudata; family Salamandridae; genus Pleurodeles; species Pleurodeles waltl. Next base: position 839,938,653 of record NC_090437.1, read on the forward strand.
AATCATAGTCAGGAAATAAAAAGAAAAAATATAAAGGTGTTTCATCAGCTTGAAGACATACTGGAGATGCATGGTTTAGGTCAAAGCAATTTTTCCACCATTTATGATAGCTCCTAAGAGGGAGAGTGCAATACCTAATGTACAGCTACCTAGCTAGAGGGACGGATATGTAATCTAAAAAAAAATCTAACTCACTGAAGTTCCTAATATCCATGAAATCTGAGGTAGTACCTCCCAGTAGATTTCTTTCAGATGGAATCTGGGTAAGGAGTTCAATTGCGTCTCAGAGACCAAGAACTCCTAGAGTCCCAAAAATGTAAGGAAAGCCTTTAAGTTTACCATCTAACTGATTTTTCTACTCTTATCCTAGTCTACAACTTCCTTGAATGCACACAAATAGTTTTTTAGAGCAGTGGTGTTCCTCAACTCCACCAAAATAGAGTGGGACGTGGCATGGCCTTACTCACAATTGAATGAATGCCAATGTTCCATAACAGAGGTTGGATAGGAGAACTCTGGGGTACCTTCACTAAAGGTCTTAAAAAGGTATTTCTGCAGATGCCAATGAAGTAAGCCCAGCATAACCCCATAGCTCAGCTCCATATAGGGTACTTCCTAGTGCCTTTATCTGGTAGATATTAATGGCTGGAGATATCTGTGTCATTTTTGATGAATCGGATTGTCTTGACACACCTGATGCATAATGACATAGATTTAGGACCCTGCTCCTAACCTTGAGTGGACAAAGCATGTTATAGGAGAGCGTAATGTCCAAATAGTCAAATAGTCAAAATTATAGACCCTCTTCAGATTATGGACACCAAGTTTAATTGAGTCTTTAAACATTCTGTGAGGATTTATACACAAGAACTTTGGCCCAGATTTATACTTGCTTTGCACTGAATTAGTGTCATTTATTTTGCCACTAATTCAGCGCAAACTTAACTCCATATTGATATTTTCACGCTAGACCTGTCTAGCATCAAAATAATGTAGTTAACATTATTTTTTTGATGCTTGAAACCACCTTGAAACCACCTTGCGTCAATGAGATGCAAGGGAGGTGTTCCCCTCCCAAAAAAATGACTCTAAGCCCCTATTGCCACATTTATCCACCCAGGCAAAAATGATGCACGTGTGGGAGGCGGACCCAAACAATGACATTAACTCCAATTTGCGTCAAATTTTAATGCCTGGGTCAGACCAGGTGTAAAAATGAGGCCCACACATCACTACTTTAGGAAAACACACAGAAGCAACATTACCAACCCACAACACAATGTGGAAGTGTTACTGCTCGGGAGACGACGCAGAGGACAGCAACAACAACAGCAACCACCACCACAACGGGGCCCACAAAGGCAACGCAGAAGGCAGGAGAGGATATTCAGAAACAGGACAACCCTCCTTGACCTCAGGTAACACAACATCATAGGGGCATACACACTCAACCGGCAAGCCCTACTACACCTGCTGCACCACATTTAGCCACAGATCACAGCCAGCCTGCAGACCCCACATAATATACCACCTGTGACAAAGCTGCTAGCTGTCCTGCACATGCTGGCAAGTGGCTCATTTCAAACAATGAGTCCCCTGGTTGCTGGTGTGTCACAGCCGTCATTCTCGGTGTTCCTGCCAAAGGTGTTAGATGCAATTATCTCTCTAACTCCCCGCCACATCAGCTTCCCTAACACCCAGCAAATACAGCAGGAGATAAAACAGGGGTTCTACCAATTTTATGGCTTACCACATGTGCTTGGTGCAATTGACTGCACCCATTTCCGACATGTTCCACCTGCAGCAACAGAGCATTTATACCGGAATCGAAAACAGATGCATTCCATAAATTTGCCGGCCTTAGTGGACCCCCAGGGACTATTCACAAACATTTGACCAAGTATCCTAGGACTGTCCATGACTCCTACATATTAAGGCACAGCAGGATCAACAAACACTTCCAGGAATAGACAATATGGAAATGGCCTACTTGTGGGTAAGTTAACAAACCTAGCAATTTACACACAACACCCCAACCCTGTGGGACACACAAGACATACACCACTCCAAAAACGCATGGCCTGGGTAACACAGATATGCAGGTAACAACACATATGCACCATGCTGCAGTACTGCACTATTAGTGCACACAATAAACACATACACCCACATGTACATAACACACCCACAACTTGACAGGCACATCACATGAAGGACAGGTGCAGATATGTACCCTTTGTAAACAGAAGGTGTACACAAAATACTGTAGGTGCCCACAGGTTGCCTACTACATACATTTCACACACACAGTACACCAAACAAAGAAAAGCACTGCAATATCAATGGCATGCTCATGTAACATAAGTCACACATAGGCACAGATCCCTCAAATCATGCCGTGCAAGTCTCTTCCAGAACAAACATCAAATGCCAGACAACTGGTGCCAATACCAACTACATCTCATCAACACATATCTGACTTACCAGTAGTGTGCAGATACATCTGCCTGATGCATTGGGTCACACACATAGGATTACAACATTAATGGCCATCATATACCATTTGCCAGATTTGTGAGAAGTGGCACCACACCTACTGTAGTGCCACCTCACATGCATCACTTACTGACCCACAACATCATGCCTGTACCGTAAACAAGAAATGGCCCACCATGGGGCAGAGTCACTGTTAGACAGTGAAGATCATGGATGCTATAGTGGGACCCTGTAGGAGTATTTAGGACATCACAGACCTTACATGTACTGTGCTAAGGGACATATTTGCTAAGCGGCTGAGCTCCATCTCATAGCCTGCACTGCACATGTGTGGACAATATAAATGCTGATTCATGTCTTGGAAGATAGGAGAGACACTGGTAGTGATGTTGATCATCCTGAAACAATGGCCTGCACTATATGCACACGTTTGCAGGTGACCACTCTTTTGTGACTTGAAGCCACATTGGAAATCGGCCAACCTCCCAAGCAGCACTCAGCGTGGAAGGGGCTTGCAAAGTGTGTAGCTGCAGGTCTTTCAACATAAGATACATAGCATTATGATGCTGACACAGATGGAGGTGGCAACTAAAACCTGAGGCAGTGCCATCATCAAACACCACTCCAGGGGTGCCGTTTGCAGGTTTCAAAAAGTTAATAGACTGTGATTTGACCTCATATGAATGTGCCAGCTATGCATGCTGCATACTGCTGCACACACAGAAAGAGCATATTGTCCATCAAAGATGTATATGTATAGGAAGGTGTCCCTTCCTGCATAGATACATCCACCTCCACAGGGCAGCAAGCCAAGCACCCTGGTACAAGGTTGGTAGTTTTGGTGCACTGCTGCATATTAGGCGCCAGTGCAGGTGACAACAAAGGGTTTCCTAGTAACATATCACACATGGTGCCTTCCTGCATAGTGAAAATGTTGCAGCACAGTGCTGCCAATGTTGGAAAGGTGTTGTGCATTGCCACTTACACATTAAAATGGGCCTAAGTATTGCACTTCGTCTGTAATGACACATGTCAAAATGTCTGGGATGTCCAGGCTCTGTAGGGCTACCATGTTGTCACCACATCTGACCCCATTGTGTTGTGAGGATATGTCATGTCCCCTCTAGTGATAGCACACTGATACAGAGGTACACTACACAACACATTGTACATACATATTGAGCATCAGTTAGGATTCCAAAATGTATGTCCCAGGTCCTTGAGCAAATACTCAATATTGTCATGTTCAACAACACAGTGCTAAGAAAAATTTGCACAAGCCCAGGAACTCACACCATACCACAAACACGTATGAGTCGCAACCAACTCAAAATAACAACTGACATGCTACATAACAAACCTGTTGCAAGCCTAAACAACAACTAACACCTTTTATCTTTTGCAGGGGATCAGGGTTATGGCATACAGCCGTGGATGATGACCCCTTTTGCAAACCCATGCAAAAACAACAGATGAGGGACGAAATGCAGAGCAAACCAAACATCCACCCCAAGTCACAGATCTGGGTTTAATCCATCAGTGTTTTTGCTTGGCATGCCATTCGAGTTTGGACCTAGCCATAAGCAAATCAGTCTTGACCCTGTTTCCCATGGGAACAGTCCAGCCTGAACTGCCAGGCCAGGTCTTCCCTGGACCAGAAACAAGCATCCTGGGACCAGTTTCAGGGTATCATCCTTCATCAGCTTGGCTAGCTTGAATCTGGTGGCATAGCAAGCAGAGGACCCACGTCTGGGCATACCCTTCCCACTTGGGGTGACAAATGCAGAAACAACAGATCTTGGAAGGAATGCAGAGCATATCAAACATTCACCCCATTTGCAAACCCAGGCACAGCAGCAGAGCGTGCATACTGGGCCCGCCGTCTGTGCACCGCTCCGCTGGGCCCTTCAACTCAAGCACCGCTCCGCTGGGCCCTTCCTCTCAAGCACCACTCCGCTGGGCCCTTCCTCTCAAGCACCACTCCGCTGGGCCCTTCCTCTCAAGCACCGCTCTGCTGGGACCCGCCATCTCTGCACCGCTCCGCTGGGCCCTTCCTCTCAAGCACCGCTCCGCTGGGCCCTTCCTCTCAGGCACCGCTCCGCTGGGCCCCGCCGTCTCTGCACCGCTCCGCTGGGCCCTTCAACTCAAGCACCGCTCCGCTGGGCCCTTCCTCTCAAGCACGGCTCCGCTGGGCCCTTCCTCTCAAGCACCGCTCCGCTGGGCCCTTCAACTCAAGCACCGCTGACACATTGGCAGAAGGGGCAGGCCCGGATCCGTGTCCGACAGGGCTGCACGATACACTCTGGGCACCAAGTCTCCTCTAGTACCGCTGGAGTCTGTCATCCACTTGTGAGACTGTGGCTTTGCACTCCCCAGGATGGCACAGTGGGCAAGCCACCCACTGTAGGGACTTGAGAGACTGTGGCTTTGCACTCCCCAGGATGGCACAGTGGGCAAGCCACCCACTGTAGGGACTTGAGAGACTGTGGCTTTGCACTCCCCAGGATTGAACAGTGGCCATGGAGGCCCCTCGTGGATCTGGCGTCGTGGACTCATGTGGCTGAGGTGCCCCCCCTTCCCTTCCCCCTGAGGTGCCTGTAGTTTTCCTATCTGATGCCCCTGCAGTGCTCTCTCCAATGGATTCGGGTCTCATGTGTGGGCTTTGCCCATGTGTTGAGGACCATTGGCCCACATACAATGACAGAAAGCCAATTTTGACGGGACAATGTACATATGTGTATATAGTTATGGGATGTTCGACTTACTTATTTACTTAGCCTTACAATATATTTGAATTCCAATAACATATTATTTTGTCTTTGCATTCTTCCGGGGGGTTTGGGGGGTGTCACTCTGAGTTGTTGCTCTGCCTTGGTGTGTAGGTAGTTGGGGGGGGAGTGTGTCGCGTCTGTGTGTGCCCGTATTCATTTCTCCTCCCTCTCCCCTGTGTCGTAGGTGCAGTACTCACCGTTGTCTTCTGCGCCGGCGTTCGTGCTCCTGGTAGAGGAGCAGGTAGACAATTGCTGGTAGGATGTGTAGTTCTGGTTCCATGCTGTCCAGATTCCTCGTGGAGTGTGCAGGGTGAGCGTTTTCCCGTTCGTAGTCTGTTTCCGCCGTGTTTTTATCGGCGGGGCTCCCGCCCCGGAAAAGGTGGCGGATTGGTGAGTTGTGATAGGGTGGGCGGTACATTGTCTGCCGCCTGTCTGTTGGCGGTGACCGCCGCGCTGTTTGTTTGTCCCGCCGTGGCGGTCGGAGTGTTAAAGTGGCGGTCTGTGTTGGCGGTTCCCGCCAGGGTCAGAATTCCATTTTTTGCACCGCCTGCCTGTTGGCGGGTTGGCCGCCGCTTTAACACCGACCGCCAGGGTTGGAATGAGGGCCAATGTCTGTTACTCATATTGCCTGGAGGGAGGCATACGTTGAAGATGACGAATGATCACTCATTTCTTTTCAACATTAGATGTTGTTAATAATTGCTAATCATTTCAGTCCATATTTGCATTTTTACTATAAGAGTTGAACAGACCCAGATAGTTGGTCCACTCTTGGGTCTACCCTTTTTGAGTTTGATTTCTGGGACTCAGTGGAAAGTTCAGCCACTCAATTTGATTTCTTCTGTTACACAGGTTTCTCGAAAACAGCATATATTTAGGATTTTATAAAGATAACCCAGTTTTTATCTTCTTTTTTTCAGATGATCCCAACTATTTTCCAAATAAGTACTGAACAGAATACTAGATCAGTCTCATTTAAGAATGTTTTCAATGGCTGATTTCTCAATGTCACAGGTACCTGGTAGCAGGCCTTGAGGTATGATGCTTTTTATATTAGGGCATTTCACCTCTGTTGCTCTGGTGAGTTTTGAACTTCATGTTATACAGATCATCTAAATAGTTGGAAGTAGTGCCACATTCTGCTCTATAAGAACCTTGAGTGTTGAATGTTCAACATTTCGTAGATCCCCCTTCACGGTTTTCTTGAATCTTTTAGTAAATCTCTTCTATTCCTAAGGTGAGTGTTATCCCACAGTTCTTTAGTATTTCATGGTGGGTCAACATTGTTTTTGCTAAGTTCCATTTTTATGACACATTGAGCCAGATCTCCAAGAAGGTGGCGCATCTGTCCTGATGCACCACTTTTCTTGCACTCCCCTTAGTCCCCCATACGTCACCATGTTAGCACTGTATTTACTATAAAGCACACCTTGGCACATGTTAGCACAAGTGCGTTAGAATTTATGACACTATGGTGGTGCTTTGTTGGATTAGCGCCATTAATTACCTCACTAGTCCAGAAAAGCACTAGGGAGGCACATCGGTAATTATGGGTCTGTCACTTTAACTCCTGCAATGTGCAGATGTTAAAAATGATGACAAAAAATGACAAGATTTCACTGTGCCATTTTTTGCAGCCTCCCTGAGAGAGAACACTCCCCTTGCATACATTAGGCCTGGCACAGGCATAATGAGGTTACAAAGTGATACAATGCCTGCATTGCACTACTTTGTAATATTGCGTGTTAGAAATGCCTACCTAATGCCACACTAGCATAAAGAAAGTTATGCTAATGTGGCGCAAGGTGGCATAAGGGCCTTGTAAATCTGGCCCATTGGATGTCAGAGTTTATAACATGTGGTAAATTTTATAAAGAACTGTAAATTCGTGCAATTGAGCAAAAACGTTTATGGTTGTTTGTCTGATAGTAATTATGAATAGGAATGAGTATTATGGTTAGGAAACTTTGCAGATCACGAAGCTTAAATAATAATTACAAGCTGATTTTGAGTGAAATTCTGCCATGTTTAAACAGGAGGTGTCTACTAAAAATGAGCAACTCAAAATACCACAGCTTGCTTTAAGATGCAATATATGCACACAACATTAGATAATCCTGGTTAGTCTCCACAATATATTGAATAATTAAGCAATATTCCACAGTTCTGTGACAGAAAAAATGGCAAAAGCTGACAGTAAAAAACACTCTACTGGATGAAAAACTGAGAAATTGGAAGCACAACTGCTAGACCTGTCAGTCTTACGGTGGTCTTACCTCAAACATTTTGTCTTCACCCTCCTATTTTGTTGAATTTGTTTTTGTTGGCCTTAGGACTCTGCACTTCATCACTGCTCTCTCACTAAAATATGGTCACTTAGACAGGAACCAACCTGCTTGCTTGTCATTCCCAAAGTTCATCACTAGTTGGCTTGACTTTGAGAAAGTTGCCACTACGTTCTTCTCCACAGCAGCAAACCAGAGGTTCTTCACAAGAGGGGTACCCAGCCTTGTGAAAACCTAATTGGCTACCCCCTCCAGCTTAGTCTCACTGGAGAGTTTCGACTTCCAAACAAAAAAAAACATGGGCCTGATTAAGAGGCTGGCAGCCTTGTGAGTGCCAGCCTTGTGGTGGCGGTCAGAACTGCTGCTGCTGTCGCGGTCCGAGCGCCACATTACGACCCTTGCAGTCAGACCACCAGGGTACTTCCGTCTCCACCGGGATCAGTGATGCCGATGGGCTGACGGTTCTCCACCAGCCTATTCATTGAGGTATCACCGCCATTAAAAGACTGGTGGAGAACAGGTGCAGGAAGAGGCAGCGGGGCTCCTGCACCTGGCATGGCCAGAGCAGGGTTCCCCTTCCCAGCACCCTCGCAATGCTCACTGCCTGCTGTGCAGACAGTGAACATCGAGATTACGAGCCAACGAAAAGGCTGCAGCCACTTTCCTTCTGGCCTGATTGGCACAACCTGGGTTTCCACCCGTCAGCCCAGCGGGAAAGTCGTAATGGGCCCAGCGGGGAGGCAGCCAGTATGGCATCAACCTCCATGTCTAAACTTTGGCAGACGGGTTATCCCATCCGCCGAATTCATAATGAGGCCCTATGTTTGAAAGTGCAAATCTTCAACGTGACTTCGTTCATCAGCTCCACAACAATGACGCTTCCTCTTCTGACACCACCTGTAGCCTTGCTCCACTAAACTTCTACCTTCTCAGAGATGTTTTCCTGGAATTTCTTTAAAGTATGAATGTAATTGTTGACCTGGCCCAATCCACAGTTTGTATCCAACTCATTCTCCATCATGGTGGGCCATATTTTTCAATTTTGAACCGGTCTTGCTTGATGTCCTTGGTTCGAACTTTGATCTTTTAGTTGCTGGTTTTCACCCTAAACTTAAGAAATCTATAACTCTGGTTCTACTGATTGGATTTTTGTAATTTTGGTGTTAAATAATGTAATAAAATGTACTCTATCTTTCTAAATTGGTGTGGGTTTTTGTTGTGTATTCACTTTATTACTGTTTGTGTGTTGCATAAATAATCAAGACATTATCTCTAAGTTAAGCCTGACTGCTTCTGTGTCATGCTACTAGAAAATTAAGCACAAGTTAATTTAGTGACTTTAGTGGTTCATTTGGATGGGGATTGTGGCTGTTGCTTGAGCATGGTTAATCCCCCACTCAAATAACAACCCAATTTCTCGCAACACATCAAGATATGTGGTTTTCCTGGGGATATTTACAAACAATAATGATAGATGTTAGTCTCAAACCCCTACCAAACATACCACTACTACTTCATCAAATGAAACAGACATGATTACAACTACTACAATGCTGTGGAGGTAATGGCTCCAAATATGCCAGGTATTACTGGACATTTTACAACTAGTACTACTAGGTGACTGTTCTGCCACCACCACTATCCGTATTACACCAACTACAATGACAACTAATATTGGAACAACGTAGACCATGGTAACGCATGTTAAGGATCACAATGTTGGTACTGTGAAAATATGTATGGTCAAACTGAAGATGAGAAAGAAGGGAAGACTTTAAATGTGAAGATATGACACATCAAAGAAGGTTTGCAAGTTCAGAAAGAAATACAGAAAACTTTCACATGGAAGCTCAGGAGATCACTTCTCAGCTCACTTGGACAATGTCAACCTTGCACCTGAGAAATGTTTGATGTCTCCATTTCATGCAACCAATTAAAGTATCAAGAGGGAATGAACACCTGTAGTGTTAGTGAGAAATGTACGTTGGCTCTGGGATTCACATCATAGGAATGGATTCATGAGGCAGATATATGACTGATATCAATAGAGACCGACTAAAGCGACCTCTGATGTACTGAGATTACAAGACCAATTCAACACTGGTAAGTCCAACATGTTTGACATTTACATGGTGCTTGCAGAGACGTAAGCACCAAATTTCCAGAAACGCATTGAAAATGATCATTAGTTAATTGAAGACCGAGCAGTTTAGACACAGACAGGCAGACAGACACACACATACAAATACACTTTCATTTGCACCAATAGGTGTGAATATCACTGATCTCAGGTGGCACATACAGAAATGGTTTCAGGCAGCTCATACAGCAATGAATCATAATAAACTTTATTTCTGTAAAAAAAAAACTCTATAAGTACAGGTGAAAATAATAAAATTTAAGGATCGAGTGCACATTACTTAAAATAGTTCATTTAAACATAGTATTCCTTTTAACAGGTAATTAAACATGTTGTATTTCCTTAATACACACACATAAAAGAGACCATAATGACAAAAGGAGTGCCAATATCGTATATTGCTTTGGATAAATTATAAGTTACCCCAACTAGATGTCTTGCCACCAGCCCAAACGCATTTAAAAAATGCTCATAAAATAGAATTAGTGCAATAGGCAAGTAAAATATGCCCAACAGCATACCATGAAAACACAAGCTGGATCACAAAACAGATAAACAAGCATTTGCAATGCAATGCTTCTCGCATTTGCTCAAGTTAGAGCTCTTAGTATTGTAAATTCCTAACCGGACTTTTTTTGCCACACAAATTGAAAATGAAAAGTAAAACAGTTGACATAAGCGAGCCGATTCAAAGTGCCACAGCCGCCATGAGCGTGAAGGAGTGACACAAAAGGAAAAAGAAATGCACTTGCAGTCAGATGTATTGGCAAACGTGCAATTATCGATGTAACAGGTTCAATGGCCAAGGCGGTAACAAAACTGCCCCAAGGAGGGACAAACAGAAAGCATTTAGCAATGATAACAAAGGATTTTTGAAAGGCAATCCCATGAAAGAGTGATAGTGATGGGCGTGCAGTGGGTGCGGTTAAAAGCCCACATAGATTACAGCACAACAGAGCGCTTGCATGCTCAACCTAAAAAATGGGGCCTGTCAGAGTTGGCACATGATATTTGATCTTATGCACCAACTTCGGTGTAAAAATCTAGCTACTGCACAAACATGTAACATCTTAGTCTGCATGCAGCAATCTGGCAGCACTATCCAATTTTGAGTTCTAGGGACTAACCAACGTATCTTAGGAGAATCATAGTCAGGAAATAAAAAGAAAAAATATAAAAGTGTTTCATCAGCTTGAAGACATACTGGAGATGCATGGTTTAGGTCAAAGCAATTTTTCCACCATTTATGATAGCTCCTAAGAGGGAGAGTGCAATACCTAATGTACAGCTACCTAGCTAGAGGGACGGATATGTAATCTAAAAAAAAATCTAACTCACTGAAGTTCCTAATATCCATGAAATCTGAGGTAGGACCTCCCAGTAGATTTCTTTCAGATGGAATCTGGGTAAGGAGTTCAATTGCGTCTCAGAGACCAAGAACTCCTAGAGTCCCAAAAATGTAAGGAAAGCCTTTAAGTTTACCATCTAACTGATTTTTCTACTCTTATCCTAGTCTACAACTTCCTTGAATGCACACAAATAGTTTTTTAGAGCAGTGGTGTTCCTCAACTCCACCAAAATAGAATGGGACGTGGCATGGCCTTACTCACAATTGAATGAATGCCAATGTTCCATAACAGAGGTTGGATAGGAGAACTCTGGGGTACCTTCACTAAAGGTCTTAAAAAGGTATTTCTGCAGATGCCAATGAAGTAAGCCCAGCATAACCCCATAGCTCAGCTCCATATAGGGTACTTCCTAGTGCCTTTATCTGGTAGATATTAATGGCTGGAGATATCTGTGTCATTTTTGATGAATCGGATTGCCTTGACACACCTGATGCATAATGACATAGATTTAGGACCCTGCTCCTAACCTTGAGTGGACAAAGCATGTTATAGGAGAGCGTAATGTCCAAATAGTCAAATAGTCAAAATTATAGACCCTCTTCAGATTATGGACACCAAGTTTAATTGAGTCTTTAAACATTCTGTGAGGATTTATACACAAGAACTTTGGCCCAGATTTATACTTGCTTTGCACTGAATTAGTGTCATTTATTTTGCCACTAATTCAGCGCAAACTTAACTCCATATTGATATTTTCACGCTAGACCTGTCTAGCATCAAAATAATGTAGTTAACATTATTTTTTTGATGCTTGAAACCACCTTGAAACCACCTTGCGTCAATGAGATGCAAGGGAGGTGTTCCCCTCCCAAAAAAATGACTCTAAGCCCCTATTGCCACATTTATCCACCCAGGCAAAAATGATGCACGTGTGGGAGGCGGACCCAAACAATGACATTAACTCCAATTTGCGTCAAATTTTAATGCCTGGGTCAGACCAGGTGTAAAAATGAGGCCCACACATCACTACTTTAGGAAAACACACAGAAGCAACATTACCAACCCACAACACAATGTGGAAGTGTTACTGCTCGGGAGACGACGCAGAGGACAGCAACAACAACAGCAACCACCACCACAACGGGGCCCACAAAGGCAACGCAGAAGGCAGGAGAGGATATTCAGAAACAGGACAACCCTCCTTGACCTCAGGTAACACAACATCATAGGGGCATACAGACTCAACCGGCAAGCCCTACTACACCTGCTGCACCACATTCAGCCACAGATCACAGCCAGCCTGCAGACCCCACATAATATACCACCTGTGACAAAGCTGCTAGCTGTCCTGCACATGCTGGCAAGTGGCTCATTTCAAACAATGAGTCCCCTGGTTGCTGGTGTGTCACAGCCGTCATTCTCGTTGTTCCTGCCAAAGGTGTTAGATGCAATTATCTCTCTAACTCCCCGCCACATCAGCTTCCCTAACACCCAGCAAATACAGCAGGAGATAAAACAGGGGTTCTACCAATTTTATGGCTTACCACATGTGCTTGGTGCAATTGACTGCACCCATTTCCGACATGTTCCACCTGCAGCAACAGAGCATTTATACCGGAATCGAAAACAGATGCATTCCATAAATTTGCCGGCCTTAGTGGACCCCCAGGGACTATTCACAAACATTTGACCAAGTATCCTAGGACTGTCCATGACTCCTACATATTAAGGCACAGCAGGATCAACAAACACTTCCAGGAATAGACAATATGGAAATGGCCTATTTGTGGGTAAGTTAACAAACCTAGCAATTTACACACAACACCCCAACCCTGTGGGACACACAAGACATACACCACTCCAAAAACGCATGGCCTGGGTAACACAGATATGCAGGTAACAACACATATGCACCATGCTGCAGTACTGCACTATTAGTGCACACAATAAACACATACACCCACATGTACATAACACACCCACAACTTGACAGGCACACCACATGAAGGACAGGTGCAGATATGTACCCTTTGTAAACAGAAGGTGTACACAAAATACTATAGGTGCCCACAGGTTGCCTACTACATACATTTCACACACACAGTACACCAAACAAAGAAAAGCACTGCAATATCAATGGCATGCTCATGTAACATAAGTCACACATAGGCACAGATCCCTCAAATCATGCCGTGCAAGTCTCTTCCAGAACAAACATCAAATGCCAGACAACTGGTGCCAATACCAACTACATCTCATCAACACATATCTGACTTACCAGTAGTGTGCAGATACATCTGCCTGATGCATTGGGTCACACACATAGGATTACAACATTAATGGCCATCATATACCATTTGCCAGATTTGTGAGAAGTGGCACCACACCTACTGTAGTGCCACCTCACATGCATCAATTACTGACCCACAACAACATCATGCCTGTACCGTAAACAAGAAATGGCCCACCATGGGGCAGAGTCACTGTTAGACAGTGAAGATCATGGATGCTATAGTGGGACCCTGTAGGAGTATTTAGGACATCACAGACCTTACATGTACTGTGCTAAGGGACATATTTGCTAAGCGGCTGAGCTCCATCTCATAGCCTGCACTGCACATGTGTGGACAATATAAATGCTGATTCATGTCTTGGAAGATAGGAGAGACACTGGTAGTGATGTTGATCATCCTGAAACAATGGCCTGCACTATATGCACACGTTTGCAGGTGACCACTCTTTTGTGACTTGAAGCCACATTGGAAATCGGCCAACCTCCCAAGCAGCACTCAGCGTGGAAGGGGCTTGCAAAGTGTGTAGCTGCAGGTCTTTCAACATAAGATACATAGCATTATGATGCTGACACAGATGGAGGTGGCAACTAAAACCTGAGGCAGTGCCATCATCAAACACCACTCCAGGGGTGCCGTTTGCAGGTTTCAAAAAGTTAATAGACTGTGATTTGACCTCATATGAATGTGCCAGCTATGCATGCTGCATACTGCTGCACACACAGAAAGAGCATATTGTCCATCAAAGATGTATATGTATAGGAAGGTGTCCCTTCCTGCATAGATACATCCACCTCCACAGGGCAGCAAGCCAAGCACCCTGGTACAAGGTTGGTAGTTTTGGTGCACTGCTGCATATTAGGCGCCAGTGCAGGTGACAACAAAGGGTTTCCTAGTAACATATCACACATGGTGCCTTCCTGCATAGTGAAAATGTTGCAGCACAGTGCTGCCAATGTTGGAAAGGTGTTGTGCATTGCCACTTACACATTAAAATGGGCCTAAGTATTGCACTTCGTCTGTAATGACACATGTCAAAATGTCTGGGATGTCCAGGCTCTGTAGGGCTACCATGTTGTCACCACATCTGACCCCATTGTGTTGTGAGGATATGTCATGTCCCCTCTAGTGATAGCACACTGATACAGAGGTACACTACACAACACATTGTACATACATATTGAGCATCAGTTAGGATTCCAAAATGTATGTCCCAGGTCCTTGAGCAAATACTCAATATTGTCATGTTCAACAACACAGTGCTAAGAAAAATTTGTACAAGCCCAGGAACTCACACCATACCACAAACACGTATGAGTCGCAACCAACTCAAAATAACAACTGACATGCTACATAACAAACCTGTTGCAAGCCTAAACAACAACTAACACCTTTTATCTTTTGCAGGGGATCAGGGTTATGGCATACAGCCGTGGATGATGACCCCTTTTGCAAACCCATGCAAAAACAACAGATGAGGGACGAAATGCAGAGCAAACCAAACATCCACCCCAAGTCACAGATCTGGGTTTAATCCATCAGTGTTTTTGCTTGGCATGCCATTCGAGTTTGGACCTAGCCATAAGCAAATCAGTCTTGACCCTGTTTCCCATGGGAACAGTCCAGCCTGAACTGCCAGGCCAGGTCTTCCCTGGACCAGAAACAAGCATCCTGGGACCAGTTTCAGGGTATCATCCTTCATCAGCTTGGCTAGCTTGAATCTGGTGGCATAGCAAGCAGAGGACCCACGTCTGGGCATACCCTTCCCACTTGGGGTGACAAATGCAGAAACAACAGATCTTGGAAGGAATGCAGAGCATATCAAACATTCACCCCATTTGCAAACCCAGGCACAGCAGCAGAGCGTGCATACTGGGCCCGCCGTCTGTGCACCGCTCCGCTGGGCCCTTCAACTCAAGCACCGCTCCGCTGGGCCCTTCCTCTCAAGCACCACTCCGCTGGGCCCTTCCTCTCAAGCACCGCTCCGCTGGGCCCTTCCTCTCAAGCACCGCTCTGCTGGGACCCGCCATCTCTGCACCGCTCCGCTGGGCCCTTCCTCTCAAGCACCGCTCCGCTGGGCCCTTCCTCTCAGGCACCGCTCCGCTGGGCCCCGCCGTCTCTGCACCGCTCCGCTGGGCCCTTCAACTCAAGCACCGCTCCGCTGGGCCCTTCCTCTCAAGCACGGCTCCGCTGGGCCCTTCCTCTCAAGCACCGCTCCGCTGGGCCCTTCAACTCAAGCACCGCTGACACATTGGCAGAAGGGGCAGGCCCGGATCCGTGTCCGACAGGGCTGCACGATACACTCTGGGCACCAAGTCTCCTCCAGTACCGCTGGAGTCTGTCATCCACATGTGAGACTGTGGCTTTGCACTCCCCAGGATGGCACAGTGGGCAAGCCACCCACTGTAGGGACTTGAGAGACTGTGGCTTTGCACTCCCCAGGATGGCACAGTGGGCAAGCCACCCACTGTAGGGACTTGAGAGACTGTGGCTTTGCACTCCCCAGGATTGAACAGTGGCCATGGAGGCCCCTCGTGGATCTGGCGTCGTGGACTCATGTGGCTGAGGTGCCCCCCCCTTCCCTTCCCCCTGAGGTGCCTGTAGTTTTCCTATCTGATGCCCCTGCAGTGCTCTCTCCAATGGATTCGGGTCTCATGTGTGGGCTTTGCCCATGTGTTGAGGACCATTGGCCCACATACAATGACAGAAAGCCAATTTTGACGGGACAATGTACATATGTGTATATAGTTATGGGATGTTCGACTTACTTATTTACTTAGCCTTACAATATATTTGAATTCCAATAACATATTATTTTGTCTTTGCATTCTTCCGGGGGGTTTGGGGGGTGTCACTCTGAGTTGTTGCTCTGCCTTGGTGTGTAGGTAGTTGGGGGGGGAGTGTGTCGCGTCTGTGTGTGCCCGTATTCATTTCTCCTCCCTCTCCCCTGTGTCGTAGGTGCAGTACTCACCGTTGTCTTCTGCGCCGGCGTTCGTGCTCCTGGTAGAGGAGCAGGTAGACAATTGCTGGTAGGATGTGTAGTTCTGGTTCCATGCTGTCCAGATTCCTCGTGGAGTGTGCAGGGTGAGCGTTTTCCCGTTCGTAGTCTGTTTCCGCCGTGTTTTTATCGGCGGGGCTCCCGCCCCGGAAAAGGTGGCGGATTGGTGAGTTGTGATAGGGTGGGCGGTACATTGTCTGCCGCCTGTCTGTTGGCGGTGACCGCCGCGCTGTTTGTTTGTCCCGCCGTGGCGGTCGGAGTGTTAAAGTGGCGGTCTGTGTTGGCGGTTCCCGCCAGGGTCAGAATTCCATTTTTTGCACCGCCTGCCTGTTGGCGGGTTGGCCGCCGCTTTAACACCGACCGCCAGGGTTGGAATGAGGGCCAATGTCTGTTACTCATATTGCCTGGAGGGAGGCATACGTTGAAGATGACGAATGATCACTCATTTCTTTTCAACATTAGATGTTGTTAATAATTGCTAATCATTTCAGTCCATATTTGCATTTTTACTATAAGAGTTGAACAGACCCAGATAGTTGGTCCACTCTTGGGTCTACCCTTTTTGAGTTTGATTTCTGGGACTCAGTGGAAAGTTCAGCCACTCAATTTGATTTCTTCTGTTACACAGGTTTCTCGAAAACAGCATATATTTAGGATTTTATAAAGATAACCCAGTTTTTATCTTCTTTTTTTCAGATGATCCCAACTATTTTCCAAATAAGTACTGAACAGAATACTAGATCAGTCTCATTTAAGAATGTTTTCAATGGCTGATTTCTCAATGTCACAGGTACCTGGTAGCAGGCCTTGAAGTATGATGCTTTTTATATTAGGGCATTTCACCTCTGTTGCTCTGGTGAGTTTTGAACTTCATGTTATACAGATCATCTAAATAGTTGGAAGTAGTGCCACATTCTGCTCTATAAGAACCTTGAGTGTTGTATGTTCAACATTTCGTAGATCCCCCTTCACGGTTTTCTTGAATCTTTTAGTAAATCTCTTCTATTCCTAAGGTGAGTGTTATCCCACAGTTCTTTAGTATTTCATGGTGGGTCAACATTGTTTTTGCTAAGTTCCATTTTTATGACACATTGAGCCAGATCTCCAAGAAGGTGGCGCATCTGTCCTGATGCACCACTTTTCTTGCACTCCCCTTAGTCCCCCATACGTCACCATGTTAGCACTGTATTTACTATAAAGCACACCTTGGCACATGTTAGCACAAGTGCGTTAGAATTTATGACACTATGGTGGTGCTTTGTTGGATTAGCGCCATTAATTACCTCACTAGTCCAGAAAAGCACTAGGGAGGCACATCGGTAATTATGGGTCCGTCACTTTAACTCCTGCAATGTGCAGATGTTAAAAATGATGACAAAAAATGACAAGATTTCACTGTGCCATTTTTTGCAGCCTCCCTGAGAGAGAACACTCCCCTTGCATACATTAGGCCTGGCACAGGCATAATGAGGTTACAAAGTGATACAATGCCTGCATTGCACTACTTTGTAATATTGCGTGTTAGAAATGCCTACCTAATGCCACATTAGCATAAAGAAAGTTATGCTAATGTGGCGCAAGGTGGCATAAGGGCCTTGTAAATCTGGCCCATTGGATGTCAGAGTTTATAACATGTGGTAAATTTTATAAAGAACTGTAAATTCGTGCAATTGAGCAAAAACGTTTATGGTTGTTTGTCTGATAGTAATTATGAATAGGAATGAGTATTATGGTTAGGAAACTTTGCAGATCACGAAGCTTAAATAATAATTACAAGCTGATTTTGAGTGAAATTCTGCCATGTTTAAACAGGAGGTGTCTACTAAAAATGAGCAACTCAAAATACCACAGCTTGCTTTAAGATGCAATATATGCACACAACATTAGATAATCCTGGTTAGTCTCCACAATATATTGAATAATTAAGCAATATTCCACAGTTCTGTGACAGAAAAAATGGCAAAAGCTGACAGTAAAAAACACTCTACTGGATGAAAAACTGAGAAATTGGAAGCAAAACTGCTAGACCTGTCAGTCTTACGGTGGTCTTACCTCAAACATTTTGTCTTCACCCTCCTATTTTGTTGAATTTGTTTTTGTTGGCCTTAGGACTCTGCACTTCATCACTGCTCTCTCACTAAAATATGGTCACTTAGACAGGAACCAACCTGCTTGCTTGTCATTCCCAAAGTTCATCACTAGTTGGCTTGACTTTGAGAAAGTTGCCACTACGTTCTTCTCCACAGCAGCAAACCAGAGGTTCTTCGCAAGAGGGGTACCCAGCCTTGTGAAAACCTAATTGGCTACCCCCTCCAGCTTAGTCTCACTGGAGAGTTTCGACTTCCAAACAAAAAAAAACATGGGCCTGATTAAGAGGCTGGCAGCCTTGTGACTGCCAGCCTTGTGGTGGCGGTCAGAACTGCTGCTGCTGTCGCGGTCCGAGCGCCACATTACGACCCTTGCAGTCAGACCACCAGGGTACTTCCGTCTCCACCGGGATCAGTGATGCCGATGGGCTGACGGTTCTCCACCAGCCTATTCATTGAGGTATCACCGCCATTAAAAGACTGGTGGAGAACAGGTGCAGGAAGAGGCAGCGGGGCTCCTGCACCTGGCATGGCCAGAGCAGGGTTCCCCTTCCCAGCACCCTCGCAATGCTCACTGCCTGCTGTGCAGACAGTGAACATCGAGATTACGAGCCAACGAAAAGGCTGCAGCCACTTTCCTTCTGGCCTGATTGGCACAACCTGGGTTTCCACCCGTCAGCCCAGCGGGAAAGTCGTAATGGGCCCAGCGGGGAGGCAGCCAGTATGGCATCAACCTCCATGTCTAAACTTTGGCAGACGGGTTATCCCATCCGCCGAATTCATAATGAGGCCCTATGTTTGAAAGTGCAAATCTTCAACGTGACTTCGTTCATCAGCTCCACAACAATGACGCTTCCTCTTCTGACACCACCTGTAGCCTTGCTCCACTAAACTTCTACCTTCTCAGAGATGTTTTCCTGGAATTTCTTTAAAGTATGAATGTAATTGTTGACCTGGCCCAATCCACAGTTTGTATCCAACTCATTCTCCATCATGGTGGGCCATATTTTTCAATTTTGAACCGGTCTTGCTTGATGTCCTTGGTTCGAACTTTGATCTTTTAGTTGCTGGTTTTCACCCTAAACTTAAGAAATCTATAACTCTGGTTCTACTGATTGGATTTTTGTAATTTTGGTGTTAAATAATGTAATAAAATGTACTCTATCTTTCTAAATTGGTGTGGGTTTTTGTTGTGTATTCACTTTATTACTGTTTGTGTGTTGCATAAATAATCAAGACATTATCTCTAAGTTAAGCCTGACTGCTTCTGTGTCATGCTACTAGAAAATTAAGCACAAGTTAATTTAGTGACTTTAGTGGTTCATTTGGATGGGGATTGTGGCTGTTGCTTGAGCATGGTTAATCCCCCACTCAAATAACAACCCAATTTCTCGCAACACATCAAGATATGTGGTTTTCCTGGGGATATTTACAAACAATAATGATAGATGTTAGTCTCAAACCCCTACCAAACATACCACTACTACTTCATCAAATGAAACAGACATGATTACAACTACTACAATGCTGTGGAGGTAATGGCTCCAAATATGCCAGGTATTACTGGACATTTTACAACTAGTACTACTAGGTGACTGTTCTGCCACCACCACTATCCGTATTACACCAACTACAATGACAACTAATATTGGAACAACGTAGACCATGGTAACGCATGTTAAGGATCACAATGTTGGTACTGTGAAAATATGTATGGTCAAACTGAAGATGAGAAAGAAGGGAAGACTTTAAATGTGAAGATATGACACATCAAAGAAGGTTTGCAAGTTCAGAAAGAAATACAGAAAACTTTCACATGGAAGCTCAGGAGATCACTTCTCAGCTCACTTGGACAATGTCAACCTTGCACCTGAGAAATGTTTGATGTCTCCATTTCATGCAACCAATTAAAGTATCAAGAGGGAATGAACACCTGTAGTGTTAGTGAGAAATGTACGTTGGCTCTGGGATTCACATCATAGGAATGGATTCATGAGGCAGATATATGACTGATATCAATAGAGACCGACTAAAGCGACCTCTGATGTACTGAGATTACAAGACCAATTCAACACTGGTAAGTCCAACATGTTTGACATTTACATGGTGCTTGCAGAGACGTAAGCACCAAATTTCCAGAAACGCATTGAAAATGATCATTAGTTAATTGAAGACCGAGCAGTTTAGACACAGACAGGCAGACAGACACACACATACAAATACACTTTCATTTGCACCAATAGGTGTGAATATCACTGATCTCAGGTGGCACATACAGAAATGGTTTCAGGCAGCTCATACAGCAATGAATCATAATAAACTTTATTTCTGTAAAAAAAAAACTCTATAAGTACAGGTGAAAATAATAAAATTTAAGGATCGAGTGCACATTACTTAAAATAGTTCATTTAAACATAGTATTCCTTTTAACAGGTAATTAAACATGTTGTATTTCCTTAATACACACACATAAAAGAGACCATAATGACAAAAGGAGTGCCAATATCGTATATTGCTTTGGATAAATTATAAGTTACCCCAACTAGATGTCTTGCCACCAGCCCAAACGCATTTAAAAAATGCTCATAAAATAGAATTAGTGCAATAGGCAAGTAAAATATGCCCAACAGCATACCATGAAAACACAAGCTGGATCACAAAACAGATAAACAAGCATTTGCAATGCAATGCTTCTCGCATTTGCTCAAGTTAGAGCTCTTAGTATTGTAAATTCCTAACCGGACTTTTTTTGCCACACAAATTGAAAATGAAAAGTAAAACAGTTGACATAAGCGAGCCGATTCAAAGTGCCACAGCCGCCATGAGCGTGAAGGAGTGACACAAAAGGAAAAAGAAATGCACTTGCAGTCAGATGTATTGGCAAACGTGCAATTATCGATGTAACAGGTTCAATGGCCAAGGCGGTAACAAAACTGCCCCAAGGAGGGACAAACAGAAAGCATTTAGCAATGATAACAAAGGATTTTTGAAAGGCAATCCCATGAAAGAGTGATAGTGATGGGCGTGCAGTGGGTGCGGTTAAAAGCCCACATAGATTACAGCACATCAGAGCGCTTGCATGCTCAACCTAAAAAATGGGGCCTGTCAGAGTTGGCACATGATATTTGATCTTATGCACCAACTTCGGTGTAAAAATCTAGCTACTGCACAAACATGTAACACCTTAGTCTGCATGCAGCAATCTGGCAGCACTATCCAATTTTGAGTTCTAGGGACTAACCAACGTATCTTAGGAGAATCATAGTCAGGAAATAAAAAGAAAAAATATAAAGGTGTTTCATCAGCTTGAAGACATACTGGAGATGCATGGTTTAGGTCAAAGCAATTTTTCCACCATTTATGATAGCACCTAAGAGGGAGAGTGCAATACCTAATGTACAGCTACCTAGCTAGAGGGACGGATATGTAATCTAAAAAAAAATCTAACTCACTGAAGTTCCTAATATCCATGAAATCTGAGGTAGTACCTCCCAGTAGATTTCTTTCAGATGGAATCTGGGTAAGGAGTTCAATTGCGTCTCAGAGACCAAGAACTCCTAGAGTCCCAAAAATGTAAGGAAAGCCTTTAAGTTTACCATCTAACTGATTTTTCTACTCTTATCCTAGTCTACAACTTCCTTAAATGCACACAAATAGTTTTTTAGAGCAGTGGTGTTCCTCAACTCCACCAAAATAGAGTGGGACGTGGCATGGCCTTACTCACAATTGAATGAATGCCAATGTTCCATAACAGAGGTTGGATAGGAGAACTCTGGGGTACCTTCACTAAAGGTCTTAAAAAGGTATTTCTGCAGATGCCAATGAAGTAAGCCCAGCATAACCCCATAGCTCAGCTCCATATAGGGTACTTCCTAGTGCCTTTATCTGGTAGATATTAATGGCTGGAGATATCTGTGTCATTTTTGATGAATCGGATTGCCTTGACACACCTGATGCATAATGACATAGATTTAGGACCCTGCTCCTAACCTTGAGTGGACAAAGCATGTTATAGGAGAGCGTAATGTCCAAATAGTCAAATAGTCAAAATTATAGACCCTCTTCAGATTATGGACACCAAGTTTAATTGAGTCTTTAAACATTCTGTGAGGATTTATACACAAGAACTTTGGCCCAGATTTATACTTGCTTTGCACTGAATTAGTGTCATTTATTTTGCCACTAATTCAGCGCAAACTTAACTCCATATTGATATTTTCACGCTAGACCTGTCTAGCATCAAAATAATGTAGTTAATATTATTTTTTTGATGCTTGAAACCACCTTGAAACCACCTTGCGTCAATGAGATGCAAGGGAGGTGTTCCCCTCCCAAGAAAATGACTCTAAGCCCCTATTGCCACATTTATCCACCCAGGCAAAAATGATGCACGTGTGGGAGGCGGACCCAAACAATGACATTAACTCCAATTTGCGTCAAATTTTAATGCTTGGGTCAGACCAGGTGTAAAAATGAGGCCCACACATCACTACTTTAGGAAAACACACAGAAGCAACATTACCAACCCACAACACAATGTGGAAGTGTTACTGCTCGGGAGACGACGCAGAGGACAGCAACAACAACAGCAACCACCACCACAACGGGGCCCACAAAGGCAACGCAGAAGGCAGGAGAGGATATTCAGAAACAGGACAACCCTCCTTGACCTCAGGTAACACAACATCATAGGGGCATACACACTCAACCGGCAAGCCCTACTACACCTGCTGCACCACATTCAGCCACAGATCACAGCCAGCCTGCAGACCCCACATAATATACCACCTGTGACAAAGCTGCTAGCTGTCCTGCACATGCTGGCAAGTGGCTCATTTCAAACAATGAGTCCCCTGGTTGCTGGTGTGTCACAGCCGTCATTCTCGGTGTTCCTGCCAAAGGTGTTAGATGCAATTATCTCTCTAACTCCCCGCCACATCAGCTTCCCTAACACCCAGCAAATACAGCAGGAGATAAAACAGGGGTTCTACCAATTTTATGGCTTACCACATGTGCTTGGTGCAATTGACTGCACCCATTTCCGACATGTTCCACCTGCAGCAACAGAGCATTTATACCGGAATCGAAAACAGATGCATTCCATAAATTTGCCGGCCTTAGTGGACCCCCAGGGACTATTCACAAACATTTGACCAAGTATCCTGGGACTGTCCATGACTCCTACATATTAAGGCACAGCAGGATCAACAAACACTTCCAGGAATAGACAATATGGAAATGGCCTACTTGTGGGTAAGTTAACAAACCTAGCAATTTACACACAACACCCCAACCCTGTGGGACACACAAGACATACACCACTCCAAAAACGCATGGCCTGGGTAACACAGATATGCAGGTAACAACACATATGCACCATGCTGCAGTACTGCACTATTAGTGCACACAATAAACACATACACCCACATGTACATAACACACCCACAACTTGACAGGCACACCACATGAAGGACAGGTGCAGATATGTACCCTTTGTAAACAGAAGGTGTACACAAAATACTATAGGTGCCCACAGGTTGCCTACTACATACATTTCACACACACAGTACACCAAACAAAGAAAAGCACTGCAATATCAATGGCATGCTCATGTAACATAAGTCACATATAGGCACAGATCCCTCAAATCATGCCGTGCAAGTCTCTTCCAGAACAAACATCAAATGCCAGACAACTGGTGCCAATACCAACTACATCTCATCAACACATATCTGACTTACCAGTAGTGTGCAGATACATCTGCCTGATGCATTGGGTCACACACATAGGATTACAACATTAATGGCCATCATATACCATTTGCCAGATTTGTGAGAAGTGGCACCACACCTACTGTAGTGCCACCTCACATGCATCACTTACTGACCCACAACAACATCATGCCTGTACCGTAAACAAGAAATGGCCCACCATGGGGCAGAGTCACTGTTAGACAGTGAAGATCATGGATGCTATAGTGGGACCCTGTAGGAGTATTTAGGACATCACAGACCTTACATGTACTGTGCTAAGGGACATATTTGCTAAGCGGCTGAGCTCCATCTCATAGCCTGCACTGCACATGTGTGGACAATATAAATGCTGATTCATGTCTTGGAAGATAGGAGAGACACTGGTAGTGATGTTGATCATCCTGAAACAATGGCCTGCACTATATGCACACGTTTGCAGGTGACCACTCTTTTGTGACTTGAAGCCACATTGGAAATCGGCCAACCTCCCAAGCAGCACTCAGCGTGGAAGGGGCTTGCAAAGTGTGTAGCTGCAGGTCTTTCAACATAAGATACATAGCATTATGATGCTGACACAGATGGAGGTGGCAACTAAAACCTGAGGCAGTGCCATCATCAAACACCACTCCAGGGGTGCCGTTTGCAGGTTTCAAAAAGTTAATAGACTGTGATTTGACCTCATATGAATGTGCCAGCTATGCATGCTGCATACTGCTGCACACACAGAAAGAGCATATTGTCCATCAAAGATGTATATGTATAGGAAGGTGTCCCTTCCTGCATAGATACATCCACCTCCACAGGGCAGCAAGCCAAGCACCCTGGTACAAGGTTGGTAGTTTTGGTGCACTGCTGCATATTAGGCGCCAGTGCAGGTGACAACAAAGGGTTTCCTAGTAACATATCACACATGGTGCCTTCCTGCATAGTGAAAATGTTGCAGCACAGTGCTGCCAATGTTGGAAAGGTGTTGTGCATTGCCACTTACACATTAAAATGGGCCTAAGTATTGCACTTCGTCTGTAATGACACATGTCAAAATGTCTGGGATGTCCAGGCTCTGTAGGGCTACCATGTTGTCACCACATCTGACCCCATTGTGTTGTGAGGATATGTCATGTCCCCTCTAGTGATAGCACACTGATACAGAGGTACACTACACAACACATTGTACATACATATTGAGCATCAGTTAGGATTCCAAAATGTATGTCCCAGGTCCTTGAGCAAATACTCAATATTGTCATGTTCAACAACACAGTGCTAAGAAAAATTTGCACAAGCCCAGGAACTCACACCATACCACAAACACGTATGAGTCGCAACCAACTCAAAATAACAACTGACATGCTACATAACAAACCTGTTGCAAGCCTAAACAACAACTAACACCTTTTATCTTTTGCAGGGGATCAGGGTTATGGCATACAGCCGTGGATGATGACCCCTTTTGCAAACCCATGCAAAAACAACAGATGAGGGACGAAATGCAGAGCAAACCAAACATCCACCCCAAGTCACAGATCTGGGTTTAATCCATCAGTGTTTTTGCTTGGCATGCCATTCGAGTTTGGACCTAGCCATAAGCAAATCAGTCTTGACCCTGTTTCCCATGGGAACAGTCCAGCCTGAACTGCCAGGCCAGGTCTTCCCTGGACCAGAAACAAGCATCCTGGGACCAGTTTCAGGGTATCATCCTTCATCAGCTTGGCTAGCTTGAATCTGGTGGCATAGCAAGCAGAGGACCCACGTCTGGGCATACCCTTCCCACTTGGGGTGACAAATGCAGAAACAACAGATCTTGGAAGGAATGCAGAGCATATCAAACATTCACCCCATTTGCAAACCCAGGCACAGCAGCAGAGCGTGCATACAATGAGGGACACAGTAAGACACGCAGGGGCATATTTATACTCTGTTTGCGCCGAATGTGCGTCAAACTTTTTGACGCACATTCGGCGCAAACACTGCCCCATATTTATACTTTGACGTCCGACGCAGCGGGCGTCACAAGTTCCACCATGTGCGCCATTTTTTAGAAGGGTGAACCAGCCTTGCGTTAATTATATGCAAGGTAGGCGTTCCCTTCTAAAAAATGACTTTAAGGCCTGTGCCCCATATTTATACTGTGACGTCATTTTGACGCACAGGAGGGGGCAGGCCTTAAAAAACTGCGCCCAGCCTGATGGGCGCCGTTTTTTAACGCCTGGGTCAGGGCAGGCGTTAAGGGACCTGTGGGCTCAGAAGGAGCCCAGAAGTGCCCTCCCATGCCCCCAGGGACACCCCCTGCCACCCTTGCCCACCCCAGGAGGACACCAAAGGATGGAGGGACCCATCCCAGGGAAGTTAAGGTAAGTTCAGGTAAGTATATGTTTTTTTTTTTTTTTTGTGGCATGGGGGGCCTGATTTGTGCCCCCCTACATGCCACTATGCTCAATGACCATGCCCAGGGGACATTTGTCCCCTGGGCATGGCCATTGGGCAAGGGGGCATGACTCCTGTCTTTGCTAAGACAGGAGTCATTTCAATGGGGGTTGGGCGTCGAAACAAATGGCGCAAATCGGGTTGAGGTGAAAATTTTGCCTCCGACCTGACTTGCCCCATTTTTTGTCGCCCAAGCTCAATTTTCCCCTACGCCGGCGCTGCCTGGTGTGAGCCATTTTTTTTGACGCACACCAGTCCGCAGCACCGGCTAACGTCACCCAATAAATAAGGCGCCCGCATGGCGCTTTGGAATGGCGTTAGCCGGCGTTAAAATTTTGACCCCATTTGTGAAATCCATACAATCGTGACACAAAACAAGTCCCGGGTTGGAGGACATGTCATTGGACATGCTTAGGTGACCTGTCGTTAGGTGCAGAGGAACAATAATTGCCAATTGGTAAATGAGAGATAATGACAGTCTATAGCAGACAGGTCAATAGTGTGTATGTGAAGAGTGCACATATCCAACTGTGCTAACACTGGCATGATCTCAAGCACAGGACATAGGAGAACACTGCCCATGTGGCATGGGCTGGTGGTACCGGGAACTCTTACGAGTGAAGATGATCTGTTCCACATCTTCATCCTCCGATGTGTGTGGTGTCTCCTCTGCCCTTGATGGTGGTGGTGGGGACATACCAGGGGCCACAAACACTTCAGTGTTTGGAGATGTGGAATCCCAGTTCCCAGCAGCTGCCCCCTGCACTTCTACCACTGTCCTCTCAAAGCTGGTCCCTGCGTCCTCGGAGTCCTCAGTTGGGTTGGTGCTGGCAGGTCGTACTATTGGGGTGTTGGGTGGGGCTTCATGGATGACTGCTACATTATTTGTCCTCCTTGCGACTGGAGGTGGTGTCTAGAGGGATACCAGGACTTCTTGGAGGGTCTCTTGGCTGATGGTTGTCATCTGGTCCTCCAGGTTATCGAGGAATTCCAGGACAGGCAGAGCAGCAGGAGAGCCATCATCCTGTGAAATGAAATGGTGTAAAATCAATCTTTCTGTGTTGTGGCAGTTGACATTTCACATCACTGACTTGCTATTGGAGGCTCATTGTCATCTTACTTCCCAAACATTGTTCCTGTATATCATGTTCGCAGTCAATCAGCCCTTTTCCTTACCAGAGTGTCAAGCCACAGCAACACACATGGCAATATGCCCCTAACCCAGTCTTACATGTTTCACATAAACCCGGGCGGTAGTGAAACCTTGCAACACCCCAGGGATGGCATTGCCAAGACATTATGCTGTTGTTTCCTTTGATAGCACCTCAAGTTGATGTATGTGTATATGTGCTACATTGCACAGCACACATGGACCTAGCAGATTTCTAATTCATCATCTGTCTGTGCTGGAAGGTGCGTCTTCCTACACAACTATGACCTCCCCCTTAATGCAGGCATCCTTGCACAATGATACAAGAGATGCAGCATAGTGGCAGTGCAGCTAAATTGACACAGACACAGGGGTGGACCCAGGGATGGCCAGCATGGGCATCATTTGTTGCTGTGTACATCATTTTGTATATTACAGTGCCTGATGGTAAATTAGTTTATGGACATAGCCAGTTAACTGGAGTTGAATTTAGGTCAGGGCCTCAAACTAGTTTGATGGTGATTTTTCCGGTAGTCATACTAGTGCATACATGGACCCTCATTACAAGTCTGGCAGTCCTATCACCACCTGACTACCATTGTCTGCATGACCACCCACAACGGCACAGGTTTTAGTGACACATGTTGTCAATGGTGAATGCACCACGGGCCAATGGCCTGGCACTGGTTTCCCGACTGGCAATTCCACCTGTCTTGTGACACCAGACCAGTATTACAATCACCGCTACCCTCCAGGTATGTTCCCACTTTTCCACCAGCCTTCGCATTGGTAGTGAAACTCCCATGCAAAGGTTGCTGGTGATGTGGTGTGGTGTGCCCCTGGGTGCCCCATGCAACTGGTATGAGCAGTGCAGGGGTACCCATACCCTTCCACTTTGCCCTTTCCACTGCTGTATTTGCCGGGCTAAGAGCAGCGTGTCCTGTCACACCCAATGCAACCCAAGACTGGCACTGACTCTATTTGATCCTTCAACAAGGTTATGCTAAGTGCCCCACAGAGCTACCATGAGCAGACAGGTTTCCACTCGCCATCCCAATGTGTGACTCATACTGCCAACCACAAAGGGTACACTGCACTGCACTTGTGGCATAAAATTTGCTGAAAACTTGGCGCTGAGGGGCAAAAAGGCCTTGTAAATCTGGCCCCAAGAGTTGCTGTGTGAGGGTGAGCAATGGCCTTCCTGTTATCTTGGTGAAAACTTTCACCCACTTTAGATATGAAATCCTATAGTTATCTGGGATAGTGAGATATCTACCTTCAGTAGTCTCTAATTTATGTATGCACTCTAGGACTGTGTTTAGCACCACTGTTATGAGATCCAGTTTCATTCTTAGTTGGGACTCTAGTGTAATTCAAGGAGCACCTACTTTTAACTGACCTCATATCGCTAGATAATAACTTTGAGGCATCTCCCAAATGGGCAATGAAATCCCCCAATGTGCAGTGGAAGGGCGTTGTGATCACTATCATCCCTAGTAACTATCCTCATGTCTTCAACAAACCTCCACTGGGGCAAAGAAACAAAGATGTAGTCTATTCTACTGGAGTGTCCTGGTTGTATGTGTGCAGGACTTGAGGGTCAGATCTTGTGTGACCATTACCTGCCCAAAGGCCAAAAAGCAATTCCAGGGACTTTAGTTGGTAAGCAAATTCTGTGCGTCTCTTCATCTGGTGAGCCGTAAAAGCAAGGTTGCCCCCTTTTCTCATCCTCAACATTAGCGGGGAATTCACCATCACTATCTAGTGGCTCAAATGTTGTGTTAAAGTCCACTGCAATGATCAGGGAGTCATGTGTATTGGAATCCTCCCTATGGAGCATAAACGTTTTCTAGGTGGGTTTTCCCTAGTGCCCCAAACCTTCTGTTATAGATGTAGTACATATATGTTAGTCGACTATCCTTACTCATGAGGAAGATGCCCAAAATGCCAAGGAAGTTTGTGTTGGGTAAACTTATGCGAGTAAGCATTGATATTCTTACCCATATGATAAATTCCTGTTTTGCTTTACTGCTGACTGAGCCAAAATACACACACTGAAAGGAGTCGAAAATATTCTCTGGAATGCACCTCTTAATCTGAAAAATACATTTATTATATCTTTTTGCAAGGCTCATGAAGGAAGGCCTGTATAGCCAAAGGTGTACTTTTAAAATGTGCAACAATGAAGTAAGACCATGTACTAAGAATATTCAATCTATAAACAACAAATATATACATGCAAGGATACAAACACTTACATTGATATATGTATATATATTCATACACAATGCAAAGCAAATGATTAATAAAAGTGCATCACCGAAGGGCCTGTCTGGTGCTTCATCTTTCTCCTGCCAGCAAGTCATTGACCCCGGTTCGACCGCAACGAGAAAGAGAGATCTCTACCCTGAAGGGAAATATATCAGGCTTTCGACGTCTAAATCCTGATTGAGGTCTCTGAATCTCCCACTGTCGACCTGGGTCGTTTAAACAAACGAGGAAGGAGCTTTCTGGAAAAACCCCTCCCACTGCGCAAGAAGTATTAAAAAATGCTGGCTATTTTAGATAAGCTTTGGAAGAAACACATCAGAACTTGGCCAAAATCCCAAGGTGTCTTTCCCAAAACTAAACTGTTCCCTTCTGTACCATAAACATCAGTCTAGTACATCCTTATCTTGCTAACTGACCCCACCACATTATGTCCTAACCCTTCGATGAGAAAAGAACAAGCAGAATAGAAAACACGTTGCATAACATGTTTTGTACAGAAAACTATTCGCACCTTTAACGTGGCAGTGAAGCTAAGGCTAAGCTGAATTCAAAATGGAGTCTGTAACTGGTGAGCTGAATACAAGATGGAGTCTGTAACTGTTGACCACTATTGTGACGGTGGACAGCTAAGCCAAGTGCAAAGTGGTGCAACACGAAGTCAGTGGTCAAAACACAAATATTACTACAGTTCACAAGAGGGATGGACAGTCCTAGAATAATGAGCAGGTATACAGTAATTTAAGTAACCTGCACTATGTACAGGTTCCAGGTATCATGTCTCCCGGAATAGACAAAAATCAAAGTGGTCTGTAAACGTGACTCACTCTGGGTCACCAGGCTGTTCTTTCAAGCCTGCAATATTCCAGGATACGATGTTGCTAGATGTATGAGTTTTCATTTGAGCCTGGTATTGGTCTAGGGAGGGCACTACTATTGTTGACCCGTATGTCAAAACACCACCCTCCAGGTCGTTAAAGCAGGCTTTTGCACCAGACTTTGAAGCCCCAGCCCTGCTAGCTAAAACATGGGAGGGACTGGAACCATGTCAATCAAAAGTAAAGGTGCCCCGATCATCCCCAGGGCTTGAATTTGCAGGGCAGAAGTGTAGAACAAAAGGATTCAGACATGGTGGGTTAAACTTAACCTGAATCCGAGAGCTTTGGGGAATGGGAATTTTTCCATAGGTCCAATGCCACCAATCCCTCTGCCAGATGCCTATGCCTCAATATTAGCTCAACATAATTGTCATTTGTTACTATTAAGTTGTGGAGTCTATCAGCACACATAATATCAAAAAGTAGCAATGAGTAGCAATTAAAAACAGAGCTAATTTGTTTTCTGCTTACTCATGAGACTCTCTTGACCCAGAACTTAGCTTGGGCACATTTATCAAAGAAACATTAGCTGTGTTCCTTGCTTCAACGCCTTGCCCCTCACAACTGGTGGCTCTCCAACTTTTGTTCTGTGTGTGCTGCCTCAGTATAGGCTGAGTGGCCAGGACATTTGTACGGAGCGGCTCACTGGACCAAAGATCTTTCACCCAGGCAGAACCATCCTTTAGGGCGTAATTGCTGATGTGCAACTTTCTTGTACAAATGCCCCATAGAGTATTTTTTCCAAGATTTTGTTTTTTTGTGAGATCTGGGCCACATTAGCTGGGGGCAGTAATAGGACAAGCCCATTTATGCCTTATTACCTTTGCAGTTTCAAGTTTCAGCAAATATTTAAACCTGGCTTCGGAGCGTGCCATTCAAGCAGCATATTTCATAGAATGCTAATAGCTTGGCTTTTACAGCTGCATGGAGCACACATCACTCTGGCAATTAATACATAAACACCAAGCATTCTCTGTGTGAAACAAAAAGTTAGCACCCCTACCCCCTCCCAAAATGCCTCAGAATTTCTGCACTCCCAGCTTGAAAAATAAAGAAATGTTAACATGCGTCTGAGGTAAACAACAGGAATTGCAGCCTAGTATGTTTAAGTATGTGCTGCAGTGGTCAGATGTAGGCAGTGCAGTCATTATACTGCCAGTATGTGACCCACCTGACTGCTGCCAAGTGTCTTGGGTGTTTTTTCGAGGCTGACCGCTTCATTCACTTGCTTTATCTTCAGGGGAGACGCGCCTCAGTGCTGAAGATCTTAAGTTGGAATGCCAAGGGGCTACGGGCAGCAACAGCAGGTGGCAGTTTTTATCCTACCACCAGATGGGTAGTCACTGGTATTAGCTCTCATCACTCAAGTCAGTTTCACTGAATGTACATATTAAAATAATAGATTATGTGGCAGATGAAATCCAGTTTCAATGTGGGCCAGCAGGGACTGTTGAGAGCAATAACATGGCTCTCCCTGGAGCTGGTAAACTGCACCCTATGCCCTCTGGTGCTGCGCGGTCTGACCATCTGCCATCACAAGTAAGGGGTGTACTCACTGGTTACACGAGGACTGAGCATGCCAGTCAGTGAATGCAACCCCCTCCTCTTAGTGCATGGACAAAAGCACATCACTCGAGTGGCATGGGACACTAGAAAGAAAAAGCAAAACTGCCACCACCACAGTGTCAGCCTCTGGGGTCAATCGCCCTGCATGGTCAGAGCAGTTGGGCAGGCGCCTTGTCAGAAAATAACAACAGGCAAGATACCTTCCCCAGATCCTCATGGGGCACTGTCACCTGATGGTGGGAATTGGTTTGCCTGCACGGAGCCAGAGCTTATTGGATCAATAAGCAAGGCTGCACCCCCACACATATACTCGTGTGGCATCAAACGGTCTCTCTTATATTATTTATGACCACCACACGTGCATCCCACTGACAGCATGTAGTTAGTAGCAGGACTCACCTGATGCAGGAGATTTAATAATTTCCCTGCAGTGCCCAGAGTTTAGTTATTGTGTATCTTTGTTAGCTTGAGCACACACATGCTGTCTCTATAACCTCTCTGCCAGCGGTGCACTTGCTGGAGCTCCTCCTAGCATGCCTCTGGGTAGCAGAGGGGTGCTATGCTGCATGACTAATGCATTTTATTTAATGTAGTGGTGCGGACACCAGCACTGAAATGCGTGGCACTTGGCAGGTCTGTGTAGGGAAAGCAAGCCAGACTTCTGTTGTGCTTTTCAGGGGAGTGGCCACCTCCACACACTGCACCTGTGTGCCTGCTGCACCCTGGGAGAAGCAGTTCCGACAGCCGCCAAGGTAGTGAGCCCAAGTGCAGACTTCCTTGCACAGCAGGATGTAAGCTGGGCTTATGTAGTGCTTTTCAGGGTGTGGCTGCCCTCACACAGTGGCTCTGTATGTGATGCCCCCCAGTGAGAAGCAGACCCAACAGCCGTCAATGTAGTGAGCCCAAATACAGAGTTCCTCCACATTCAGCGATGGTCCCGAGAATTATTGAACATTAATAGCTCAAGGCAGTAATGAATATCAGTGTTTCCCGACAGTAATAAACATCAGGCCCTCAGGCAGTAAAAGGAACTCTGTTTTTTTTACACCCTCTCCCTGTTTTCTCTGAAAGATTCGACAAAAAATGGAGGTGACAGTTAAAAAAAAGTTGCTTTCTTACAGGATTACAATATTAGGTGTAACTCTGGCCAAAGTGCAAAACTGCCCTAGATGTAAAAGTGAAATTTGCAGAAGTATAACAAGTGTATTGCTTGCCAAACTGCTGCTGAAGCAGGTGATGTTCAGTAACACATTTTACCACATGTAACAACCTTCTGCCTTCCAGAAAGTGCAAAAAAAAAACTTAAACAGTGATAAAAGTTGCCATAAGTATGACTGGCGTACTCCTAATAATGCGTGTTTAAAAAAGTGATGATGAATTTGAGGGCCAGATCTACAATTTGACAGACTGTATTCTGGGCATCAGGGTGGCAGATGACATTACGTTCTGTACACTAATGTGATACAATCCGACAAATGAAGAGATCACTGCTGGGCCAGTTGTAATCTCTATCCCTTGACTGGAACCGCAGGTGACTTTAGACCACCATCAACCAAACATTAATAAACGTTTCTGTTTCCCAAAAAAACACTTCACCAAAACCTAATGACTCTCACACCCAGGGAAGCTTTTCACTGAGCATGATTTTTTTTATGTCCCTCAATGGGAAAAGAAAACAGATAGAAAAAAGGATTTTACACTGTATACCCACTGTCTACCCTAAATAGGGTGAGAGATGTAATGCCATTCAACTGATGACCTGTAGTATTTTGGGCCATCAGAAGCTTTCTGTTGGCAGAGCTGGAAAACTGACAGTCCACCTGACCATTAATAGAGTAGACAGAACATCATTTAGCAGACAGGGTATTTCATTGTGTTTGCAACAGAGTAACCTGTCCACCAAACTACAAATAATTCCCCAAGTCACAGTTTAAGAGACTCATAGGAAATAATGGATAGTGTTAATAAAAGCTGAACTAGTGAATCATTGAAAATTTACAAATTAGTTTGACATATGTTTGAAACTTATTCATCCTCTATCCTCTGTGCCCCCTTTAAAGGCTAAGGCCCTCATTATGATTTTGTCAGTCTATTCCGTAGACTTCTGGCTGCTCTCTGCCACAATTTGGGGAGAAAGCCACCAGCAGCCAAACTGGAGGTCAGCGGTCTAGTGGAGGTTGCTCCACCACCACTGCCAAGTCACCACAACACCGCCCACCATATTACAACACTGTAAATGCATGGCGGTGTTGTGTTGGCGGGGCGCTGGCAGCGGAGCAAGCACCATGGACCCTGTTCCCCGCGGACAACCACCACAACCCCTAGGTAAGGTGATAGTCCGACAGGGGAAGGGGGGTGGTGGGATGTTGACTGTTGTGTTCGTGAATGGGTGTGTGTGTGTGTGTGAATGGAGAGAGGGTGGGGGTGTTGTGTATGTTTGTGTACATGTGTTTGCAAGTGTCTGTATTCTTGTGTGAATGCATGTATGTGGGGATTGGGGGGCTGTCGTGGCCGGGTGTGTATGTGTGTATGAATGAGTGAGCGTGGATGTGTGCGTGCATGTATGTAAGCATGGTGTGTGCGTGTGTAGATCGGGGTGGAGGGTCAGTACGGGGACTGGGGAGGGTGGGCTTTGCTGTTTAGAGGGGTGTGGTGCTTCTAATAGGATTGAGGGTGGGAGGGCCTTCTACCGGTGGGAGTTGGGGAGTCCAGTTGCGGCAACAGGAATTTGAATTCCTATCACCAGTATCCTTTCCACCAGGGATTTCATGGTGGGGCTGCCGCCACGGAATTCCTGGTGGAAAGGATACTCATAATACTGTGGAAGGTGTTAGGCAGACCACCGGTCGAAGGGGGTCAACCTTCAGCCAGGAGGTCCCACCGCCGTGGCCGTACAGGCAGTGAACTCCACAATCCAAATTTGCCGGTCCTGCCCCGTCAGGCTGTCAGCGTTCTGACCACCAACATGGTGGGGCAGGACCGCCAAACTCATAATGACCACCTAAGTGTCTCAATAGTTCTAAAAAAGAGCTTGTTAGCTAAGTTAGTTCCTACAAACTGTAGCATCATGCTGCTGCACACACCATCATTATAATTTCTCACTTTTCTTTGGAGAAGGTTTAATTTGCAAGTGAAAACTGTTGTCTGAGCAGGCGCCATGTGCAGAAATAGGCAGTGTTACAGTTTGATTCCATCGTGGAACAACTCTGCTTACAACCTTACAGATGTTTGTGATCAGCTAATGGTAACGCTCACTTCAGCTGTGCCGTAGTGGTCAAAAATTGGTGCATACCATTGTTTTCCATCAGAGTCAATGCTGCAACGCTTTTAGCTATAATGTTTGCAAACATTTCAAACACATGAAAAAACATTGGATCCCCCTCCCTTGTATCATAAGTCTCTGGACTTATGGCCTCATTATGCGGTCTGTCTACCACATTACAAAATTGGCGGGCGGACCCACCTAAAGACCACTGTCCCCGCCAGGATCAACGATCCCGATGAGGTGACCACGGTCCCCCTTGTAACCAGCCATGGTGGTGCTGAATTCAGTGCTGCCCAGCTGATTAGAAACCCTTTTTCCACCAGTATTTTCATGAAGAGGACCCCACAATGAAAAAGCTGGCAGGAAGCTAGTGTCGGGGCCACAGAGGGGCCCCTGCAGTGAAGTGGCTTTCCTGTCCTGCACCATCAGAATTCGCACTGTGGAGGTTCTCCCCATCTCAGGACACACCAAAGGGAGTCTCTAAGGAACAACTCATTTTAGGTTTTCGGGATCAGGAGTGATTCAAACCCAAAAAGAGAGGCGAACCTGCAGGCACAATGGTGTACAGGGAAGCCTTACACCTGGACAGTTTGTTGCTTTCACATAATATTCCAAGACTTTTCGTGTCTTGTGATTCGGCAAAAGTAAAATTCCCTTGGTAAATAGTGAATATTAGACACCCAATAATGTAGAGAAACATAGAGTCTTTCACTTATATAATATCTTGTCCATGTTATTAAATAGCCATTTCTTTTGTGACAGAAAGGTACACATATTAGGTAAATAGGCTATTCATGCATGCTTGCTGATATTCAGTTCAAAATCCAAATGTTACTGGAGGTGTTTATTATCTGTTTATTGTGTGGTTATTAATAATTTATAGTGGCAGGTTTTAAATTATTGACTGTGACACAAATTGCCGATCCAAAAGCATTTCAACAAAATAAACTGAAGGGAATTGTTATTCAATTCTCATGAGTTTTTATTGGATATGATATCACTGAAATGGAAAGTAAGCTGCACTAGTTGTGCCCAGTAATGGGATCAGTCAACATTTGGCAACAAGGTTAATCTGCTTTAAATCAACATTAAACTTGCTCCTACCTAAATGCATGGCTCTCCCTTATTGAGACCAGAAGGAGTTTTGAGGTTTTTGACTGCAGAGATTCAGTTGCCTCCGCTGCTGGAATCCTCTTGCAGGCAATGCCTATATAACAGACTATCAAGAGCAACAATATTGACATATCAAAATATTGTGTCGAAAACATTGTCACCAAAAATGTTGAGTATGTAAACTACCAAAATATCAAATGAAATATATCATGGAACAAGATATGGAAAACAGCAAAGGGAGTACATCAAACAATTCTTATTTATTACATTATGTATAATTTAATTGAAATATTAGTATATTAAATATATTATTATAAAATATATAAAAATTATACATTTAAAAAAAAGAAGTGTTTTAAGAAGTAATGTAATTTAAATATAAATAGATAGATAGATAGATAGATAGATAGATAGATAGATAGATAGATAGATAGATAGATAGGTAGATAGATAGATATATAACAAATATTAACAATAATTAAACGTTTTTAAAAATAGATTCAAAATATTAGCTATCACTTTAAGGTAAAAATGAATACACATATATAAGCAAAACATATACATGATCTAATTCAAATACTAAAATTAACCTAGAAAAACAGTTGTAAGTAATATTGTAAACTAAATATATGCATACATATATAATTATATATACAATATATACTTTAAGAATAAAAAAACTATATTTAAACAGTTAAACAATACGTTATTAATACAACTAATAAAATTAAAATTAAAATTGACAAACATATATTAACAAAACACATCTAATATAAAACAATATTTTTTATTAATTTAATTAAATACCATTAGAAAACGTGCTGGACTCCAAATAAATCAGATTTACTATGCTATCTCCAATTTAAACAATAGTAGGAAAAGTGTTGGACATTGGAGGGGCTACATTTAGTATTCCCACTCCAATCTAATCAACAATAGTAGGGACTTTGGAGGGAAATGATTTCTTATTCCCAATCAAACACAAGCAAAATCAGGGGTTACATTTACTAGTCCTACTCAAATAAGAGAAAGTGCTAGACTTTGGAGAGTTTCAATATACTATTCCCATCTCAGAAACAGTAGGAAAAGTGTTGTACTTTGGAGGGGTTACACTTTCTATTACCGTTCTATATAAGCAAAATCAGTTAGTATATTGGGCTTTGGAGAGGTAAAGTTTACTATTCTCACTCTAATCTAAGCAACAGTAGGGAAAGTGCTAGAGTTTGGAGGGGTGAGATTTATTATTCCCACTCAAACTGAGGGAAAAACAGAGAAAGTGTTGGACATAGGAAGGGTTAGATGTACATATCAAATTCCTCTTCATTTTTAAAAACAGTTAAACATCTAACAACCTAGAATTAATAAAGCATATTAAAAATAAAAATATATGCTATATAAATTAATGTAACATAATTACAAAATGTACAAGTATAAGTTAACAAATAGGAAACAGAATAAATAAATTAAAAATAAATGCACTTCGCTCCCTACTATTTAAAAAAAAACACCAACTTCAAATATGTTTATTATATATTATAAATAAATTGATAACATTAAAAAAGTAATTAAAGAAAACAAACTAAAGGCCAGATGTGTCAAGATATGTTGCTTTTGCAAACAGTGCAAATCGCAAGATTCCACCTTTTCCAAATGCAAAATTGCCTTTCACAATGTATGAAAGGCATTGCAGTGCAATTTTGGGTAAGAACAATTTTTAGCATTTCCCTAAAATTGCAACTCCAAATGTGGTTCTCAAAATAGGAAATCGCAAATAGTGAATTCCTATTTGCAATTTCCAATGCACATGTATCATGCATTCCCTAAATGCAAACTGGGCATTTAGGAATTGCAATTACCACCAAATCCAATTTGGTGGTAACCATGTGCAATTTAAAAAATTCATTTAACATGCATTTTTAAAAGTGCCATGTAGTGCACACGTGCTGCTAGGGCATATGTGTGCTTTGCTTGTGCACAATTGTTTTGGTGGGGGGGTGAATCAAAGGGGGCCTTAGGCCCCCAGCACCCTTGGATTTGCATTACACCTAAAAGGAACTCGCAAATTAGGAAATGCAAAACCATTCGCACCTTCAGGCCCATAGGGATGAAAGGAGTCCCATTCCCCTAGTAGCAATTCACTAATAGCGATTGCAAATTTTAAGAAATCGCTATTAGGGATTCGCTATTTTCTTACATCCCATTTTGCATTTCTCAAATAGCAATTTCTTAAAATTCGCTATATAACAAATGCAAAATGGGTCTTTGATACATCTGGCCCTAAATTACTACAAATAATAAAGGAAAATGCAAATAAATAAATAATTGACAGAATGAATTACCAAATAAATATGTAAAAAACATAAACAATCATTTGTGAAATGCATTTTATATATATAAATGCCAGTGATCAAGGTTGTTGCGGCCGAAACGCGTAGGGCGGGCGGTTTTATGGTGAATACGAATTGAAATTGAATGGAGCCCAAATAAAGGATTTTTGAAATGCGAGACCTTGGAGTGCGGTGGTTCCTGTAGAAATCGAAGGAATGTGTTGTTGATTTATTACGGAGTGTCCTACTGTAAACTTGCACCAACGCCAAAGGAAATGCGCTAACACACGCCAATCAGGGACATTTGACTTTGTATATATATATATATATATATATATATATATATATTCTTCAAAACTCTTACAATTCTAAAAAACAAATGAGCACCAGCACGCTTGGGATCAAAGCATGGCTTTATTTCCAGTTCATAGAGATATTATAATTAAGGCTTGAGACATTTCAGGTGATTAAGAAGCCTTTCTGAAAAATGCCATAATCACAATCTCAATTAAATTTTATTGGGCGGCTGTGTCTCACCATGATGACGACTTGCCTGACCCAAGCCTGACCAATAGACAGGTATAACCTGGTAATTCCAATTTACAAATGAAAAGAAAAGAGATTCTATAACATTAAAATAAACATAATATTTAACCCCACCTTTCAATGCAAAAATAAATAAAAAAATTCCAAAATTAAAGAAAACAAAATATTCTTACCCATGGCACTCCCCTGTGTCTGGCAACCCCTGAGGGTAAACCGAAATTACAATCTTATTCCATGTCTGAGACACAGATGACCATAAAAGGGTCGGCCTATTGGGGTACCCATTACTATTAAGTCAATAGACTACTAGAATGATAAAGTACAATATGTATACTCTTCCTATACAAGGGTGTGTATACCTATACAAATAAAATAAAACCAAAATTAAACAAATAATGAAATAAGATTGAGGGGCTCATTGCGACTTTGGTGGTCAGAGGACCACCATGTTGCGTTCGTGGTCAGACCGCCAACAGGCTGGCAGAGAGTGCCACCAAATTATGAGTATGGCGGTGATGCTAATGGAATACAGCCAATGTGCCACAGGCACCGCCAATGTGGTCAGACCGTTGCACATGATTCGAGCCACCAACAGGCCTGGGGAGACCATGTTTCTGGCTGACTTATTACGATGCTGCACACTGCCGACCTTTCCTGTACAGTCGGACCACTAAGGAAACTCAGGCGGAAACTAACTGGATAAAAGGAGACACTCACCTCCAGGAAGCCATGCTCGTCCAGAGCCGCCATTGAACCACAACGTCATCCCGCTGCTCCTGCTTGCCGAAAGACAACACAATCAGCGCCAACGAGGACAACAGCAACAGTAAGTGCACACACTCACCTGTTACATTTGTATATTGGCACATTTTGTATAGACACATAACATACCATAGGGATGGGGGGGTGAGGCCATACTCACACATAACAGTACAGTGACATGCACACTCACACACAGCAATAAATACACTCACACATCCACAACACACACACTACAGCCAGCCCACGCACACACCACCCGTCAGGAACAAAATCATGCGCACGGCAACAAAGCACAGGCCTAGTCTCACACTGTCTCATACAACACACCAACACATCACAGCCACACGACAAATGCACATTGCCAAGCAATCACAACCAATACTGGCCATGGACTCATCACACATAAAACACAATGTACAACCAACTGGGAACAAACACACACAATTATACCATCATCCAACTTAGCAACCGATACACACTATCATTACATGCACACATCACACACACTCACACAGTCAAAGCACACAAAGCCACAAACTTTAAGAACAAGCACATGTCAACACAAACATGACACAACACCATGACAACAACATGTCAGCAACATACACACACCCTATCCCAGGGGTACAAAAGCGCTATACACACCCTCACATACTGCTCAAACAACACAGCAAGCACAAGCACTACACAAACACTGGGACACAACCAATGTGATCCAGAAACAACTCAATCTGAGGAAAGGAAATGCAGGACAAAGATGTAACCGGAAGACCAACAACTGGTTGGTTATAACATATTAAAATATTATTAGCAAAAAAGTAGGAGTCCATGGCCATTGCCCATTCCACAGAAATCAATAGTCAATGCACCAAAGGCATAAAGTGGTGCCCCAACTTAACTACTGGCTTCCATGTAACTTCCACAGGTAGGGGCATCAAGAGGGCAGGCAGGCACCTTAGGGACTTTTGGGGTTGGTGTGTATGCAGGTGGATTCTGCTTGTGTGTATGTCGGTGGTGTGTCTTGTGGTGCTTATGTTTGTCTGCGCTACCCTTGGATGATGAGGTGGGTGCATGCTTGTCTGTTTGTGTGCTTTGGCTGGGTCGGGTAAGGAGAGAATTGGATTAAGAAGAGGAGAGCCTGAAAAGATTTCTGTAGGAATGCCCTTCATGAATGCATTACTCTGTTGTATCTGAGTTGCCAGTCCCTGGATGGCATTCACTATGGTCAACTAACCCACAGAGTCCGACCTCAGGAGGTCAAAAGTCTCCTCACTGAGGGCAGCAGGGCTAAGAGGTGCTGGGGCAGAGGTACCGGCAGGGAAGGAGATGCCTACCCTCTTGGATGGGCGGGCACAGCCAACTTGGTGGGGAGTTAGAGGGAGGGCTGTGACAGAAAGGGGGGGTGGACAGAGGTGGTGCTGGGGTAGTCCCAGATGGGTCCGCCACCACAAGAGAGTGGCCACTGGAAGAGGATTCTGAGCATGATCTACAGGATCTGGTCTCCCCCATGCCACTCCCCTCGTCCTCCGGGCCTCTGGTTGCCTCAGTGTCAGTGTTTTTGTGACTGGAGGTCCCGTGGCCAGTAGCTTCCTCACTTGGTTGTGGCCTGTCTCCTTCGCCTGCCGATGCTGATGCTGCAAAACAGAAAGTGAGGTATGGTCTTTACATTCTCTACATTCCACTTCGATCATACTTTATACATCAGTAACATGACATCCAGTTGACCAACACCTCCAGGTTGTACCAGGTAAGTACCAACATCATGTCACAACTAGATACAATATATGTACCTCAATAAAAACATTTTTACACATCAGCTATCACCTATCTCACACCTGCAATACCATGATGTCAGTAGAGCTAACACACTGACCATTCCATGACAAGGTGTGTTTGACACGATACAGGGTCCATATCCACAGCAACATAGTCAAGCAACAATATAGCTATGGTCCAGAAACGTGACATTGATTTCTAGAATTCAAGGAAACAGACTCTACATATACTAACAAATAAGCCTAATATCATGTTCCAGGCAATTAACCATATTGTCTAGTATACTCAAGACAGACTGTTGTACATAAGCCATAACCACTTCATGTCACATATTCACATAGTTACAACATGCACAATTGATATATGCAATCTTGCAACTTCTATTATTGCTATACTCAAAATCTTTTAAGATGAAAAAGTCATAAGACATGCAACCTACACATGTACCAATAGTGATGTATGAAAGGATTGTGAATACATTGTGGAACAAGGCATCTAAGTCATTGTCCTCCTGAAAACAAAGTATAACAGTCATATAAGGGCCTAATAAGCTCAGCACATTTACCCACACACAGCAACAGCTAGTATATCTTCTGTTTCTAATCAATGGACCACTGTCATGTGCATTAAGGTGACATTCAGACTTACCTAATCATTCCATGATTAGCCCAATGCTTGACTGGGTGGG
Organism: Pleurodeles waltl; assembly: GCF_031143425.1. NCBI lineage: Eukaryota > Metazoa > Chordata > Amphibia > Caudata > Salamandridae > Pleurodeles > Pleurodeles waltl. Next base: position 839,981,586 of record NC_090437.1, read on the forward strand.
AACATCACTCTACACACATCAGACATGACTCTTCCATCTGTCTGAGAAAAGGTTTCTAAGAAACAAACCACATCTGATGCTACCATGCCAGGTACACCCATTATGATCCAAGACAAATCTCTGAAGACACATACCATGCCACTCACGTGTGTATGTGAACCACCACACCTGCATTGCATAGGTGTCAGTGATAACAAAAGGTTTCCATACAGCCAGGACTCAGTAAACATAACCTTTTCAGCAGCAGAACACAGGTATGTAACTCTTCATTATGTGGAATCATGACAGGACCTCTCAATTTACACATGATGTTGGCAAAACACTAATAAGATGGTAATTGTGAATAAGATATCTTTGACAATTTATCATGCCTACAACATTATGGATCAGAAAAATGCTGGTTAGCCACTTACCACCTTTAAACATGAACAAGGTACTAACATTCATTGTCCTGACACCAACGTATGTGATCCAAAAGGAGTCTAGCTATATCTCCATGGTTCCAAACTTGTAGGTTGTACAGTCAGAAGAGACATTACAAAGGTCTATGTACATTCCTCTCTTACCAAGGGGGTTGACCTTGTAACAGGCCTGAATAAGTGAAGCTAGTATGCCATGTGAAATGTCAGATATACATCACAGTCCCACATGATGCTGTCACACATCATTAACCTTTTGAAAAGTATGAATGAATTTAAATTGTCTGACTCAATATTGCACTTAAACACAGATCAAGGGATGTTGCAATGGACAGAGAGCAAGTACCTGTACAACTTACCATCATGATATTGGGAGTATTGATCTGTCTTTGGGAATGAACACTGACCAGGGCATAAAAAGCTGTATCCTGGTATACATATGACACTGTCACATGTGCATCATCATATGCTTTTGTACAGGGTGGACAACAGAGGTGAGTAATATGTCCCTTTACACATTGGAATTTGTACACCTGTGTACCATTGTTGGGGACTGTACATCAATGTGTTGACTGGAGATCTTTGACCTTTTGCACTTACCACATTGTCGGATCAAACAATCTGTCACATCAGGCACTAACCTGTTAAAGAGGTGAAAATATGTTAGGTCTGTACTTAACCCCCTGTGGCTGCTGTGCTGCCCTCAAATGCCCATCCATCTCCAGGTAGGCCACCACAAATATGCAGGCCAATAGCGGGGTCAAGGTCCGACCGGCACCCCGTCCTTGTTGGGCGGACACCCCAAGCTGGGCCTTTGAGGTCTTCCAGATGCAGTGTCTCTCAGGTCTTCCCACCTCTTCTTACAGTGGGTGCTCCGCTGGCTGTGGACCCCCATGGCCCGCACCTTATTGGCGATGGCACATCATATCCCCTTCTTCTGATGGGTGTTGACCAGCATGGATGACACAGACAATAATAGAATGTCACATGCACATGCCACAAACGAGCAGGCGGAAAAACAAGTTAGTGTACATAGCCATACACAGACTGTGTTCAACATCCCCTTCAATGATAGATTAACATATGCAGTCAGGCCATATGTGATATTGGAACAGGCATACAACATGCATATCCAGCAACAGGTGTCACCTTGCTACATATGCTCAGACCACATGCATGTCTGTAAACATGGCATTCCTGCAAAGTTTGTCATACCACCTTTAGTGATCATGTATTACGGTAGGTGGTTCGGGGAACATACATCACACCCTATCTACTATGTCTAAGTACTCAATACCTATTTTAACTCAAATACACATGCCCATCTACCGACACATATCAACACAACCTTTCCTTCTTCCACATTTTCTGGACATCACCACAAACTTAACACATCATCCCTTGCTTGTCATAACAAAAGATAGATGGGGAAATATACATATATGCACATGATGCACTTACCTCTTCCTCTGGTGAACCATAGAGCTGTACATTCAGGGGTAGCCAAGCTCCTTCAGGGAGAGGGCAGGGGCCCTATCACCTGCAGGACGTGGCACAATTGCTCCCAGGGACAGTACACAACAGCACAGGTCGTGGAGGTCTTGCTAGCAATAGTGTCAGGCATCAAGTGAGAGATAAAGCATGAAATGGCAGTCACATCCGCCACGTAAGACACAGTCACTGGCGGCTGACTTCCTCATTGATGCAAGATCACAGAAGGCAGCAAAGTGTTCCAATGGCAATGTCTACTGCTGTTATATCTGCCTACCATCATGACAACTTCCGCCAGTGGAGTTAGGTCATTTCCTAATGTCCAATACAGTAGGTCAGGCAGTTGCCATTTTAAGGTTCATAGCTAATCAGTAAAGTTGGATCAAAGGTGCGTCACAAGGTGTGAGACGTGTTTACGACCTTGTGTTGAGCAAGCATGTAGGAAAATGCAGGATTTATGTATATCTTGTAAACTAATGAGTTATGACTAACATAACATTTGTGACATAGTCAGCACACCAATGGCAAACTGACATATGGCATTTGTGTTGTATTGATGTGAAACATGGTATGATTGTCCGTATCACTGTGACTTTTAGTCACATCCTTCTCCATTCTTAAATCATGATTGAGGAAAGGAAATGTGGTTGCAGTAAAAAGCCATTATCTGCCTAGCTTTGTACTGTGTACAATGTTTCTGCAATTTGCATGTGGTATGTCTGAGCATTATGTGTGACATATGTTATGTTAACACTTACAGTGAACAAAATGAGTGAAACACATACATCTTGGTTTTATCACACGCAGTTAACGTGGCATGAGAAGAGTGATAGAACCTCGAGTGTACAGTACACTACCAGGCCTGCAGACCATGGAGAATCAACATCTCATCCAAATATACCATTTGGATAGGCAGACAATCATGGATCTCTGTTGTCAGTTGGAGGCAGATCTGATGCCTACCATTTGTAATCTCTATAGCACACCACCCATTGTACAAGTCATTTCAGTGCTGCACTTCCTGGCCGCAGGCTCCTTTAAAAATACCGTGGCCCTAACTGCACCTGGACAGATACATCAGATTTCCACAATGTGTAGATTTGGCCCAGGTGAAGCCTGATTTTTATGCTTTGGCACACATCCCACATGTTTTGGGTACCATTGATGGCACCCATGAAGCTTTCGGTCCCACAAGGCAACGAGCAGGGGTATAGGAACAGGAAAAAGTTCCACTTTATTAATATCCATGAAGTCTGTTTGGTTGGCCTCTACATTTCACAAGTTTGTGCAAGGTAGCCCGGGTCGGTCCATGATGGCTTCATCATGCGGAACAGCAATATCCAACTGTGGATTACACAACAGTGCACAGAGAGGGCCTGGCTGGTTGGTAAGTCATATATGTCATGTGTGTCTGCAACTTTTATCTGCTATCAAATGTGTGGATTCCCAAGATCTAAGTTAGCCCCTTTGTAACTATTCATCACAGGGTGCTCAGGCTACCCAAACTACCCTTGTTTGTTGATACCTGTGATGTACCCAACCACGCCAGGGGAAGCCCTCTTCAATGAGGCCCATGGAAGGACAAGGTGTGTTGTGGAGCAGACCTTTGGGCTCCTGATAGCAAGATTCAGTAACATTGACAAGTCTGGTGGAGCCCTCCTTTACTCACCTACCAAAATATGTCAAATTATTCTTGCCTGCTGCATGCTCCAAAACCTCGGCCTGAGACTCAAATTCCATTTAGACCAGTTGAGGAGGAGCCAGCAGTTCCAGTGGGTGAGAATGCAGATGTGCCAAGTGAGCATGACTATGAGGAGAGTGAAGCTGGAGACATCCGGGCAGATCTCATCAATCAGTACTTCACCTGACTGTAGATATGCCATGCCCCTAATTTTACTAACTCAGTGAGGGTATTGGGGTTAGGGATGCTTGATAAGGGTTTTAGTATGACCATCAGATAGGTCATGGGTAGCTTTAAGCACAATCCTCAGATGTGCATGCAGAATACTTCATTGAGTGGTGTGCAGCTTTTTGATCGCCATAGTCTACGTTGGTCACAATGCACAATCAGATTCACCATTGTATATAGGACATAGCTGTATGATGTTTTACAATCAATTCCTACCTATACCTTATGTATTAAATATTTATTTTGCAGTTACTTCAGAAGGTCATCCTCATTTGGCAATATCTGTCAGGCATGAGATTTGTAGTATGTGAGTTCTAGACTGAGGCTTTCAGGACAGTGGGGTGGTAGTGTCCTATTCCACATTATAGACCTGTTTGGCACAGTAGGTGGGCCCAATGGTGTCATATGTGTGGTCTTGGGTCTCTGGCACATGTCATTCTGTGAAATCCATTTCCTCAACCTTCTTAATGGCTTGATTCTGGCAATACCATATTTGTATGTAGCTGTCACTGTGTTTCCTTATTTCAGGCCACTAAGCATGCGTATCAAGACTGACATAGGTGAATAGCATGCCTACTGAAACCTGTCCATCGTACGTAGAAGGTTCCCTGGCTGAGGGTATTTGTACAAACCTCTGTCTGTATCATAGGGTATAGTAATTGGGGAGGTATGGTATGGGTACTTGATAATGCTCTAGCTGATGATATAGAGACCCAATCTGTTTTCTATTCGGATAGCGAAAGACTGTTATGTCTGTAACATCTGTGGTCTGTGGGGTGCTAGTTATTCACATCTAAGCTGAGTCCTTAAGGTGAGCAGCAGAATTTACTTTGTGAACATTTGTATTTTTCCAACCTAGAAGCAAGAAAGTGCAAAGTGATGCTAAGTTTGTCCATCAATATCATCAAATGCAAATTGTACCCTGAATAAACAATACATGTGAAATGGGACCTTAAAAAGTGGGTACATTTGTTTATCTTTCATGTGCAAGAGCTATTACAGTTAACATATACATATAGCTGAAAAATTACTTTCACACATGATCTGTGGTTTTAGGAGCCCACATTCATATGTGTGAATTGGATCAAATCAAATGCTATCAAACTGAAGTGTTCAGTCACGGTGGATGAAATCATCAGGTTAGCTGCAAGAAAATCTGGAGTCTCAAGTCCAGTGTTATTGTACCATAGGAAAATGGAGATTGGTTGTAGGACAGTAAACGGGGTCTATCAGTGATGCATAAGAAGAAGCATTCAGTAGAGGTTCACTTCCTGGCAGTAGTTGAAGTCTTGGCACCTGCATCTTCTGGATGTTTAGGTGGATGTCCACATTTGCAGGGGAGTTCATCAGCTACAGAGGCAGGAGTGACTGAGGCATATTTTTCTCCTGGCAGGGCCTCCACTCCACTGGCTGCCACAGATGTTGAAGGGGCAGATGTAACATTGCTAGTAGAAGGGGCCAGCTATTGTGGATTTAACCGACTCAGGATAGAATTCATGTCTCTCAGCACCCCTGCAATGGCAGCCAAAAGGGCATTTTGGACATCCCACTACTGCATCACTTCCTAGTGGCTGTCCCACTGCAGCTGCTCGATCTCCCCCATCATGGTAAGTATCTGGCCCATCACACCTTAGGATTGTTGGTAAGCTCCCAAGACTTGGGAGATGGTGTCCTGGTCAGTTGCATCCCTTGCAGCCTCCATCCTCGGGCCCACGCCATCCCTCCCATGCACCCTACTCACACGTGCCTTTGCTCCTGGTAATGTTTGCCCACTCTCACTGATGCCAGGTCCCTCATTGTCTAAGTTTACGACTGGTGACTCAGGTACCTGTACTGTGGGGCATCTGATGGTTGACATAGTCCTTTGGGGGCGAATGGTTGCCTGACATGTTGTAGCAACAGGGCTGGAAGGAGTCAATGTAGGCAGGGTGAGGCTAACAGTTGAAGTCTGACCAGTTGTCCCAGATGGGCCAGAGGTGTCCTCATTGTCCACACATCCATGGGTGATTTCCTCACTGAGGGCTTCATCCAGAGGGGAAGCGACTCTCTCTGGTGTCCCTTCCATTGTCACAATGGGTAGGTTGCCTATAGGAGAAGTGGAACACACAGTTACTGAAAGATATGCAACAAGTGACATCAGACTGTGACTGTTAGATATGCTATGTGACATGCACACAAAGTCTTTACTTGATTCCCTGATATGACATTGATACATGCTTCCAAATGTGGGTCAGAGATATATTTAACACAGGGGTTTCCTATATCATACACTTTGCCACAAGTTGTTAGAATTTCTTGGTGGCTAGATGTCTGTTCATAGACTCATATCCTGTCTGCTAAATTACTTTACATTGTATTGTTATCTCCACGCTAGGTGTATGGCATCATTGAGTCAACTAACAGCTGCTCACTGTACAATGGAAACAGAGCTGACCAACAGTATGGAAGTAAGCATTATACCTGGGCTCCTGTATGGGTGTACTCCAGGTATATCCAGCTTCCTATATGTGTGTGTGTGCCCCCAGGTGAGTACAATACATTGTTTGAATGGAGATTGAAATACCTGTTTAGCAGAGAACAGAGCTGTAGCTGTGTGTTGGATGGGATTGTACTGGCAGATGCCCATAACATTGCTGTCATTGTCAAAGACTGCACAATTGTTGAGCATTCATGTGTGTTGAAGTGTTTGTTAGGATTAATATGCAGGTCATTTGTATTTTTAGTACACTGTTCTGGTTTGCTTAATGATGGAACAGTGCCTGCTGGGAGTTGTAGTGCTATCAGTACCTGTACTGCCCATGCCATACATAGACACTGCGGCCCCAGATGAGTTTAGTTGACATGTGGGATGGCTGGGAGGGGAATTTGGACAGCTGGACTCAGGGTTGGTAAGTGGTTTGGCAGTTAAGATGTCAAAAGGTGATCAGTGATCATGCAAGACACATGTTTTAGGTGACATCATAGGTGTTGTGGCTTACCTGACTTCACTCCTCCAGGTTTTTGTGGGGACATGGTAGTGGCAGGTGAGATGGTAAGGATGTGAAAAAATATGGAAATCAAATTGGTGATGAAGTGTGGGTGTTATGATGTGAGGTGAGGGGATGACCAGTGGTGTCTACTGTGTGTGGTACTTATTGTTGTGTATGATGCGCAGGTGTGTGATGTGTGTAATGTGAAGTGTATTGGGGTGCCTAATCTATCGATTCGGATACTTTAGTGCACTGTTTTTTGAGCTGTGATTGGCGCTCTGGTTGCTAGGATTGTGGGGTGTGAAAGGGTGTGTTTTATAATGCAGTGTGCATGTGTTTGATGTGTGAATGTGTGTCAGGTGTGGGGTTTTCAAGTTATCTAATGTGAAGTGGTGTTTTACTGTGATGACCTCCGACTGCCGCAGTTCGCCCCCCATTGCTGTCTCACCATGGAAGAACCACTATTGTGATTTGTAGGTTGAATTGGTTTGGTGATTTTTTGGTGGGCTAGCAGTGCTAGTGGTGGGACTGCCTCTTTCCTGCCCTCCAGCGCCCTGGTGGTGTCGGGGTTCTGGCTGTCTTTTGGAAGGCCTGGCTGTGTAACTTGTAATATGGTGGTCTGTACGACCGCCAACATGGCGGTCTTTTGGCGGCCTTCATTGTGGGGCTCTTACTGTCAGACCGCAAACTCATAATGAGGCGCTAAATATACAAAAAACCCAGGGGATGAATATTTTGTCTGTCTGTGAACCATACATGCATTTCTAATGTGAGACACAAACAATACCAAAGTGCCTGACCATAATTCATTATCAGAGAATGTTCAAAGCATATTCACTACCTACAACTGAACATTTAAATCTTCATCTATGTTAAGGCCCCTCAGGTCTTAGTATACAGCATGAGGATGTACCTAGATTTTAATATCCTCAACTGCTGTTCTCTACTGCCTCCTCGCACTCTTTTGGGCACTGCATCGAGCACAAAGTACCTGAGTTTATTCTCTCATCCATTATGGAATTCCTCAAAATGCTAGCTACTGGGTAATTTTTATCCCTATTTCTGATGGCTCTAATATGCTGTAGGATGTGAAGATGGACTTCAATGTTGTACTCTCTACATATGGCTTTGGACAGGATCATCTGAGTGCATAAATTACAAATGTAGTTTTACAGTGCAGACATTTGGTGATTTGTATGGGGTACTCCGATAATGGTGATGGCACATAAGATGTATTCACCACTAAAGTACAAGTCTTACACTTGAGACATTTCTTAAATCCAGGGTTGTGAAACAAACAATTTCCATCTCTGATGCACTATAGGCTTCTAACTATAAGGTCCTGCCTCATGGACCTGGCTTGACGAAAAGTAACTAATGGCTTATCTGGTATCATGTCACCAATCACACGGTCATTCCTAATCAAATGCCAGTTCCTGTTCAGGAGTGCTCTCAACTGAACATGTTGCAAACTGTAACCCATAATCATCTGAAGTGGTTGCCTCTCTGTCTGCTCAGCATGCCTTCTTCCAAAAAGAAGTTCCTCCCTAGATTTCTGGTTGGCCTTAACTCTTGCTCCTTTAATCACTGCTCCACTAAAGCCTCTCTCAACACATCTAGTAGCTAGCTCATCCTGGGCAATTTTAAGTTGCTCCAAGTTACTACAATTCCTGTGTATTTGCATGTTCTCAGCATATGGAATACTATGTTTCAATTTATTTGGATGAAAACTGCTTGTGTGCAGTATAGTATTACCCACTGTGGCTTTGCGGTATGTTTTAGAAACATACCACTTCCTTGCTTATATGGGCAGTAAAGCAGAGGTTCAGGTTATTATGATTGTTCCACTCTCTGAAGCAGAGGGCTGACTGTTCAATTCCCTTCCATATGGCAACATTTTTGTCAATGAAGCACGTCCATAAGACAATGTTGTCCACACTCTCCTGTTCATACTGTGAGCACCTGCTCCTCCACCCAGGCCAGATGCAAATATAGCATAGTTGGGGCGAAACAGGTACCCATTGCAGTGTCTCTCAACTGCTTATAGATCTTCTTCCCAGATAGAAAGAAGTCATTTTCCAGACACCAACATGCCATCTCGAGCAACATTTGGGTATGTTTATACAAAGAAATGTGCCTTGTGCTAAAAAAAAGATGCAATGTTCAAAGATCCCACCCTGTGTAGAGAAAATGGGATGCCCTGGGAGATTAGTTTCATTTTTATGGACTTTCGGGATAAGATAGAAGATTGACAAAATAGGGTGATCAATTCTCAAAAATGTATACTCTTCTTTGTTGATCAAACCTGACCCCCCTCTAATTCCCAAATTCCAACAAATAAGCTGAGTAGACACTCCTTACCACATCATGATCTATTGTTCAGCAACAATTTTCATTGTTAAACTGTCTAAATGCTTCTTCAACATACATCTTAAGCAGCCAGAGTACCACATTCCCCTCTTGTTGTCTGCCTGCCGAATTACCCAATCTGCCTGTCTTTCAATTTAGTCGTCAATTGCTTATACTTAAACACATCCCGTGATCCCATTCCACTATACCTCTTGTCCACTTGACTTTGCAAACGTTCGAGTTCCCGTGACACCACCTCGAGAACACATCAATGGAGTGTTTAGGCAGTAGCGGAGTAAAAGTAGATCTTGGCTTAAATTGAGTATTTTGGCTTTCAAAGATATCAGACCCTGTTTTTTAAATGAAATGTTGTTGAAATGAAAGTTCATTTGAGATAGGCTCCTCTCCCTCCTTGATCCTTTATAGATGTGCCAATTCCTTTATCAAGGGAATGTCTGATACAAATGTTGTTATATATATAGATATACTGTAAAAAATCGAAGGTTATGGGGTGTTATAGTTAGGCTCACATTTCAAACGTACCAAAAGATGGAGATCACCAGTTATAGTTATAGTTATCTCAAGTTACTATAACTTGTGCAATAAGGTAACTATAATTCGCGCCCTCCACCATGCAGTGTTTTGGTCAAAAATGTTACTGCAAATATTACATTGATATTATCAATGATGTTAAGGAAGATGTCATGTGTGCTGAAATTTGTGGGTAATTAGCAGTGTTGATCTTGGCCCCATGGACCCCATCCCCTAGGGTGCTGCATAATTATTTATTTCTTTTGTGGGAAGGGGGTCCACGTGGCCCCCCTCCCAAGGGGCCAGTCTTGGCTTTGAATAACCCATCCCCTGGGTCCGGCCTTGAGACCTGGATGCCCATCAGGGGACCCAGTTTCAATGTTGGGACCGCAGGGGAGCCTGAAGGCCCGCATAATCCCAGCTGGCTCACCACCTCCTGCAGGAGCCAGCATTGCTGTCACAGAGAGGGAGCTGCTTAGCACCTCCTTTTTTTCTGTGAGAGCAGTTTCCTCTGTGTGCTTGCCCACATCTCCACAGGAGGAAACCTCTGCTCTGATGAAGGGAGAGCTGTTTGACAGCTCTCCCTTCATTTGAGCAGAATGTTTGCTTTGGCTTGGTCACAGCTGTAAAGCTGCAGCAAAGCCACAGCAAAACAGCTATGTCCTGATGGTGGGCACCTCAGGACATAGCAGGATCTGGCCCTAGGCTGTGGTGGCCCCCAGGGTGATCAATGGCTCCTCAAAGGGGGCCAGGTAACCCCCTTCCAACTAGCATAGCCTCAAGGAGGTGGTGGACCCCGGGGCTAAGGGGGTCCAAAATAAACCCCTTTTCTGTTTTTCTACATTTTGCCCCGGGAAGGTGGTAGTCCCCAGGGCTGGGGTGGCATGCAGTCTCCCACACCAAATTTACTAAATGCCCTAGGGAGATGGTGGTCCCTGGGGCACCACTCAATGCTAAATGACCTAGGGAGGTGGTGGTCCCTTGGGGTGCGGGGGCCCTGTGTTGTCCCCACCATATAATAACATTAAAGCCCCGGAGAGGTGGCAGTTTCTAACACTGGGGGAGGGGTGGGCCCCACCGCAATAAACAATGCCATGGGGAGGTGGCAGTCCCCCGAACTGCAGGGAGCCGGACAGCCCCCCTAAATTACTAATATCAATGCCCCCAGGACTTGCCCCACCCGGGGGCCGAGGTATTTAGAAGCGCAGGAGCCCAAGCTTCTTTTTTTGAAAATTGTTGCTGTGAATTTATGACCCCAGCAAATGTTTTTCAAATGGTGCTTTTTTGCTCTGGGGGTTCCCTCTGGGACCCCAGCACCAGAACTAAGGGGTCAGGGTGTCCCTACCATGGCCATTTTTGTTTTTTTTAGTGTTGTTTTCCGGGACTCAGCCAAAGCCGAGTTCCAATATGGCTGCAAACACTTCCTTGTTGAAGTGTTGGCAGCCAATCAGATCTCAGCATGACATCTGAAGGAGCTGCAAATCCTTCAAGTCCCTAGATATACAAATTTGGGTTTCTGTTAATTAATCTAACAACAGGTTTCTAGACCAAGCGCTAACTTTCTGCCACATTTGGTGTAATTCTGTCTAGTGGTTTGGTACTATCGTTCAAAATCCCTTTCGAAAAACGAATGGGAAAAAATGAGTTTTGGGACCCCCATTTTTTCTCAGCCCCATTTAGATGGATCACCCGGCAACTTTCCAGACAGTTAGCGTAAACGTTTTTTTAAAAATTTTGTGAAGATTCGTCAACCAGCACCAAAGAAATAGACAAATCAAAAAATGCTTTTTCTGTAGAAACTAAGGCCCATATTTATACTTTTTCGCGCCGCATTTGTGCCACGTTTTGACGCAAAAGCGGTGCAAACTTACAATTGTATTTTGTAAGTTTGCGCCACTTTTGCATCAAAAAGCGGCACAAATCCTAACTAGGGCCTAACTATAACCACCTCATGGCCACCACCCCAGGTAATATATATATATATATATATATATATGTATATATATATATATATATATATATATATGTACTGAAAAAAGCAAAGAGTACAGGGAGTAACCATTCACAGATTTTTACTTGTACATTTTTAACACAAGTGTATTTTACATTGATATTGGCAATGATGTTATCATAAAGATGTGATTACCAGTGCAGGGGGAGGGCACGCAATATAGTTACCTTAGGATCCGATTTATAGTTACTTGAAATATCTCTTACTATAACAGCTGAAGTTCTATGGTTTTGTACCTTTAAAATGTGAGCCTAACTATAACGTCCTGGTAACCTTTGTTTTTTTAAGAGAATTCCTATTTTCTTTTTAATTCTGTTTCCTAACTAGACCATCACTCTAACCTTTGTTTTTCAATGAATTTCTATGTTTTTCAACATGAAGTAATCTTAATTACCATATGTTAATCCAACCACTACTGCGCACAGACTTCTGCCGAGCGTAACACCCCCTAGAACCACACCAGCCCCGTGCCACGCACAACCTTCAGCTGTGTGTGCAGTGGGTGTTGGCCTCAAGGCTATTAACCAAAAAGCAGGATTCAAGGGGTTAAATATCTAAAGAATATTAAATTATGCTGAAAAGACTTTATGACAACTACAAGAGATGTTTCCCTGTGTAATTATTTTCAACAGATTTGCAGATATTATTAATGATGTCTTTTATGTGTAGATGGTTCAGAGGAGAGGTGTTAAATCCTTGCAGTGAGATCTGGTATTTAAGTAGCCCTGGTGAATATTGACTTCCCTGTTCTCTAAAGTGATTGCAACACTGAATCAGGCAGTGTGCGTGATTTTTTAAAATATTATGATAATAATGTGTGTTAGACCTGACAGCCTTAGGGAGGTAACCCCTAACTTTTTGCCTGACTCCCTCCACTTTTTAGATACTGTTTTTGCCCGTTTTAAGACTCTGCGCACTTTACCACTGCTAACCAGTGCTAAAGTACATATGCTCTCTCCCTTTAAACATGGTAACATTGGATCATACCCAATTGGATTATTTAATTTACTTATAAGTCTCTAGTAAAGTGCACTATATGTGCCCAGGGCCTGTAGATTAAGGGCCGTATTTATACTTTTTGGCGCGCAACTGCGCCAACGCAGTTGTGCGTCAAAAAATTTAACGCCGGCTAACGCCATTCCAAAGTGCCATGAGGGCGCCTTATTTATGGAATGACATTAGCCGGCGGAGCTGACTGGTGTGCGTCAAACAAAATGACCCACACCAGGCAGCGCCGGCGTGGGGGAAAATGGAGCTTGGGCGTCAAAGAATGGGGCAAGTCGGTCTGAGGCAAAAAATCTGCCTCAACCCGATTTGCGCCATTTTTTTTTACTCCCACCCTCCTTTAGCAAAGACAGGAGTCATGCCCCCTTGCCCAATGGCCATGCCCAGGGGACTTCTGTCCCCTGGGCATGGCCATTGGGCATAGTGGCATGTAGGGGGGCACAAATCAGGCCCCCCTATGCCATAAATAATAATAATAATAATACTTACCTGAACTTACCTTAAGTTCCCTGGGATGGGTCCCTCCATCCTTGGGCGTCCTCCTGGGGTGGGCAAGGGTGGCAGGGGGTGTCCCTGGGGCCATGGGAGGGCATCTCTGGGCTCCTTCCGAGCCCACAGGTCCCTTAACGCCTGCCCTGACCAGGCGCTAAACAATGACGCTAAAGCGGCTGGACGTCATTTTTTTTGACCAGCCCACTCCCGGGCGTCATTTTTGCCCGGGAGTATAAATACGGCGCACATGCCTCAGAGTCATTTTTTAGACGGGAACGCCTACCTTGCATATCATTAACGCAAGAAAGGTGTCCACGCTAAAAAATGACGCAAACTCCAAGATCTTTGGTGCTAGACGGGTCTAACGCCAAAGTATTAATATGGAGTTCGTTTTGCGTCGGAATTGCGTAAAAAAAAACGACGCAAATCCGGCGCAAACAGAGTATAAGTATGCTCCTAAATGCTACTAGTGGGCCTGCAGCACTGATTGTGCCACCCACTTTCGTAGCTCCTTAACCTTGTCTCAGGCCTGCCATTGCCAGGCCTGTGTGTGCAGTTTCTCTGCCAATTTGACTTGGCATTTAAAAGTACTTGCCAAGCCTAAAACTTCCCTTTTTCTACATAGAAGACACCCCTAAGGTATGCCCTAAGTAACACACAAGGCAGGGTGCTGTGTAGCCAAAAGTCAGGACATGCACCTGTGTAGTTTACATGTCCTGGTAGTGTAAAACTTCTAATTTCGTTTTTACACTGCTGTGAGGCCTGCTCCCTTCATAGGCTAACATTGGAGCTACCCTCATATACTGTTTGAGTGGTAGCTCCTGATCTGAAAGGAGTAGGAAGGTCCTATTTAGTATGGCCAGAATGGAGATACAAAATCCTGCTGACTGGTGAAGTTGGATTTAATATTACTATTTTAGAAATGCCACTTTTAGAAAGTGAGAATTTCTCTGCACTTAAATCTTTCTGTGCCTTACAATCCACGACTGGCTAGGTTCAGTTGACAGCTTCCTTGTGCATTCACTCAGACAAACCCCAAACACAGGATTCTCAGCCTCACTTGCATACATCTGCATTTTGAATTGGTCTTCCTGGGCCAGGAGGGTGGATGGCCTGACACCTGCATATCAAAGGACAGTAGCCTACCCTCACACAAAGGACTGCCACACCCCCTACTGGGACCCTGGCAGACAGGATTGAACTGAAAGGGGAACTTGTGCACTTTTCAGCCACTCTTTGAAGTCTCCCCCACTTGAAAGGCACATTTGGGTATTTAAACAGGGCCTCTGCCCCTACCAACTCAGACACTTCCTGGAGAAGAGAACCTGAACCAGAATCTGAAACCTGCCCAGAAGAACTGCCTGGCTTCCCAAAGTACTCACCTGACTGCTTTCTGTGAAGGACTGCAGATTTGCTGTCGCCCTGCTGCCTTGCTGCTCTCTGGGTGTGCTGAGAAGTGCTCTCCAAGGGCTTGGATAGAGCGTGCCTCCTGTTCCCTGAAGTCTCAGGACCAAAAAGACTTCACCTCTACAAAAAGAACTCCTTGTGAGCAAAAATCGACACACAGCCTGCCAGAAACGACACACAGCCTGCACTGCGGTGAAAAATTCACTGCATGCTGAATCGGAATGACGCAGCCTGATTTTGCAACCAGAAGATCGATCAGAAATTTGACGCACAGCCCACTGGATCGACGTAGAGCCAAGTCGGAACGACCCAGCCTGACTTCCAGAGAGGAATTGACACAGCGCCTGCTTATGCGGTAGAAATTTCCACACAATGCCCATGGGATCGCCGCAGGCCCTGTGACTTTGTCCTGTCAGCGCCAGAAATCCATGCATCGTCCCCGGGGTGTCCGAAAACCAGAAGAGAATCTACAACCAAGTTCTGGAAATCAACGCACGGCTGTCTCTTTGAAAACTAACCGATGCATCGCCATGTGCGGCCCTAGAAATCGACGCACACCTCCTTGTTTTCCATGCATATCCTCCTGTGCGGTTCTTTGCAGAGATTTTGAACACGAACCAGGTACTTTGTGCTTGAAAGAGACATTTATTATCTTTAAAAGACTAAAGACTCTTTATATCACCTTTACAGTGATATCTCAACATATACTTATTGCATTTTAGTCGTTTTGACCTGCATCTTATCAGATAAATATTACATATTTTTCTAAACACTGTGTGGTTGTTAGACTTTTCATCCTTGACGTGGTCTCCCTTAACTTTTTTGCCTCTGTTTCACAGGTTGTTGATGTGTGCTGGACTCTGTTTTTGCTGTTTTAGTTACTCTGGGCACTTTGGGCCAGATGTAGCAAAGGGTTTTTCCCATTCTGTGTCAATGGGAAAATGTGTTCGTACATATGGCCCTTTACAACTGCTAACCACTGCTGAAGTGCAAGTGCTCCTATACAAAATACAATGCAGTCTCCAACCTCCTGGTGTGTGTCTGGGGCCTGGCCTGGGTAAGGCAGGATTTCACAATCAAGAGAGACTTTCCTTCGAAGTAAGCTTACTGCAAATGGGAAAATGGGTATAAGAAGGGCACCCCAAATCACAGACTTTAGAACACTTCTGGAAACCAAGAGGAATTTCTGCCTGGAGAAGAGCTGAAGAGTTTAGGAAGAAGAGCTGCCCTGCCTGTGACTGTGCTTTGCGGAGCTATCCTGCAGTTGCTGCTTCTGCCTATGTTATAGGACAAAGCCTGGACTTTGTGTTGCCTTCCTTCTTGTGAAGATCTCCAAGGGCTTGATTTAGAGCCTGGCTCCTGTTGTTTTAAGTCTCAGGGACATAGATAAAGAGAGAATGAGGGGAAAGGGGCAGAGGGTGGTCATGAGGGATATCACTCATATGAGAGCCTCATTGCCGATAAATGTGCCACCATGACCCCTGCCCAACCCTGCACATTTAGTCGTATTTATATAGTGCTTACTACCCCTAATGAGGTGTTGAAGTGCTTTTGAGTCCTGTAAAATAGGGATTCAGTCTTGTCCGAGGCACCATGAGCTACAGGATTGCTGGAAAGGGGAGGGGGGTCTTCTTGCAATGGACAGAGGTCCAAAGAACATATGACTTTCCTCCAAGAGTACGGTGTTCTTGTTTTTTGTATTTGAGGTGTTCCATAGATGTATAATATCCACAGAGACAAAAAAAAATACAAGGTGCGTATGACAGGCATAGAGAGAGGGGACAAGGGCAGGAGCAGAGAAGAGGGGGGAGATAGAAAGTGGGAGAAGAAAGAAAGTAGGCGGAAGAAAAGGAGGAAGGGATATGCATTTTACAAACTAATTTGAGTGCTGCATCCATGTCCATAAGTATCCCATGCCCTGCAGTGGTTTAGAAGGCACAGGTTCTGCTTTTGACAACACTGACCAAATGATGAGCTTCCGGTAGAGCTAAGTGTATGAGGTCCGAGTGTGAATGTGCTCGGGGTGTACTGCCAGTGCCAGGACAGCCTGCTCGCACCTACCGGGGCTGAGGTGCATGTGGCACCCAATCTCCATCTCCTGCAAGATTCAAGTTAAACAGTTTGCATAATGAAAAGAAATATGTGACATGCATAACACATACTCACATTATACAAATTCAGAGATACCTATCAATAATTTGCGACTCAGTACCTTAATTTAGTTTCAATCACTTTTCGAGTATTTGCTTTTAGAAATTCAGCTTGTGTGGTGTTTAGGTTGGTAGCTCATATGTTTATATCGTACTAAGAGTAATTTATTTGGAACTAAAAGCATCCATGAAAATAGTGCTTACATGATCCTGAGTAAACCAACCCCGAAGATTGCCATGAGAACAGACAAATCCGAAAGGGAGTGTTTCAGGAGACAGTGCTTTTCTTTTTAATTCACAGAAAAATCAGCAGATCCATTGGCCCTGTCAGGATCCCAGGGGGCCCTCTGAACGAGGACAGTTGGATCAGTAGATCCTCCATGTCCCTTGGTATCAATATTTTTAACCTTTAATATCTCAGGAACGACTAAACAGATTTACACCAAATCACAAAAAGCACAATTTGCACAACAAGATCTAGCCACCTGCCAAATTTCATGTAATTCCATGCAACACTTCAGGCTGTTGTCGTGTCTAAAGACCCAATGGGCAGTAACATGGGAAACACACTTTTTTTACCCCCCCCCCCTTTTGGGATTGTCCCGACACTTTCCATATGCAACAAGACCATATAGGACACTTTTTTTTTTCGAAAATGTGAAGATCCGTGAAATGGTGGCAAAGATATATGCAAGTCAAAAAACACTTTTCCTATGGAAACTAGGTGACTATCTTCTGCGATATGTATATATATAAATGTATATATATATATATATATATATATATACACACAATGGAGGTTTTTTGACTGATACTGGTGGTTACTGACTCTTACTGTGCCCTAGGCCCTGCTAACAAGGGGCCAGGGTTCTGTTGAAAAGGTATATGCTAATTAGGCATAATTATAATTGGCTCTGACACCCTACCTGTAAGTCACTAGTATATGGTAGGGCATGTAGGTTTAAGGACCGCAGTGGAGATAGCGCACCCATTGGCACCCTGCTGTGGTGTCTGATGTCATTGTAAAGTCAGGCTTGCCTTGCTGGCATCTTTGAAACTAAAAAAAGCCATAATTTGACTTTGAAATTAAAAGTACTTTCAAAGTCTTAAACTACCTCATTTTTGCATATGTCACTCCTAAAGTCTGCCCTGGGTGCCCCAGTGGTAGAGTGTAGTGACAATATAAGCAAGGACATTATAAAAGTTGTTTTTATAACCCCTGGTCAGGGAAAAACTGCCAATTTTGTGTTCCTATTAGAGTGCATTAGCTCTATAGGCTAACAATGTTAAGTTAAATTCAACCACTTACTAATGTTGTATTTATTATACTATTACAGGGAATGAGTTGTAGTTGCCTTCACTGATGGGTTGGCCTCTGGCAGGCTGAGCCAAATTAACTTAATGAGATGTGAAGTGGCCTGGCCTGAGACAAAGGAAGCATCTGGTGAGTGGTGATCTGCAGCAGAAGATGGCAGAGCAGGTAGAGGGCTGGGTGACCAAACTGGTCTTCAAAGGAGGGAAAGACACTTGGGATAGAAACCAGACCTCCCTCATTTCCTGCACTCCCAGCCAAATTGGAGCTCCAGTAATTAGATTAAGAGAGGGACTGAAGGGAAATGTTAGAGAAAGTTAGCCACATCAGTGGGTGGGCTTAGCCGAACCTGCACCTCCAGAATAGATTTTCTCCACCTTCAATTTTTAAGAACCAGTGCAGCCTGGATTGAAATATGGCACACTTGGCAGGAAGTGGTCATTACAGAAGGTGGCGCCCTGCACCCCATTGAACAGGGGTAGCCCCCTGCTTGCCAATCCAGAAACCTGCATAGATATGGAAGATATACCCAGCAATTCAGATACCTTCTGAAGAAAATCAGAAGAAGAAGTAATGCATTGCTGAACCCCTGGTCTGCTCCTGAAGGGCTGCACTCATAAGGACTGCACCAGCAACACACTGTGGGCCTGTAAAAAGGACTTTGCCTTGCTTCTAAAGATCTAGGAGTGGTCTCCCTGTAAGCAACAGGTAAAATGACCCAACAAGAATCCCCTGCATCAAGTCCTGCAGGAAGAGCCAAGCTGACCAGTGTCTAGTGGACTTTTAAGGATTTGACCATGTGAATTCTGAGAAATGTAGTCCCAACTCCCAAGAAGCAACTCAGAGCTTCTGGAACCTTAGTTCAAGTTTGTGGATGAACGGATCCAGAAGTTTGGAGCAACTTTGGAAAAAAACTCCTTAAGGTGACTGACTCGTCAACAACAGAGAAGCTGGTGACATCGAACCACGATCCAGCCTGAATTTTAGGTTCTTCCCGATGAAGCTCCTGAGCTTTTCCCTGTTGAGGAGACTTCCAGGAGTTGACTAGGACCTCATGCTGAGCCAAGCCACCAATGTCTCATCGAAAGCTGTCCTGAGGAGAGGCTCCACTCAACAACGAAAGATAAAGCTCTGTAAAAGAGACCGTAGATAACATTTTGACCACTCAGTGTATCCAACTCTGGCTCCATCGCAGTCAGCCTCAAACATTGACTCTGCCCCGGTCAAGTGTGACCTGATGTCTGCAGTTGGTGCTTTTTGCTTTTAGGCACTAGAAAACACATTGTTGCATTTAGGGCCTGATTTCCATCTTGGCAGTAACGGTCCTGTTGTTGACTTTGTGACTGAAAACCTATCCTCTGCCACCCGGTAGAACTACTGTGGCAGCACTGGGAGCGGAGGCCAATGCCGTTGCACACAAGCATTGTTGGAAGGTGCACTGTCTGCATAGCAGACAGTGCGCATTCCAAGGGTGTTGGCAGGGGGCCCCCTGCACTACCCACGACATAGTCATGGGAAGTGCAGGGGCCCCCTGTGGCCCCCAGCACTGCTTTTCTGCAAGCCTTTGCATGACGATGCAACTCCCATGAAAACAAAAATATATTATAGTGTCATTCTATCATAAATATACATTCACATTCTATCACATACACTTTTAACCCCTTCTGTGCCGCAGACGTATTACGTCCTTGGCACGGAGCCCGGAGCCCGGAGCCCGGAGGGAGCGCTAGCGCTCCCTCCGTGGGGTTCCGCCCCCCCGTAATGACGTCAGCGTGCAATCGCGCGCTGACCTCATTACCCACTGCCGGTCGCACTGGAAGCCATTTGCTTCCAGTGTGAGGAAAGGAGAAACAGGTAAGTTTCTCCTCCGGCGGGTGGGGGGTTTGGGCCAAAGAGGCACCGGGGGAAAGGAAAGGCTTTTCCTTTCCCCCGGTGTCTCTTTGAGCATTCCTGCTGCCCGATCGCTTTGCGATTGGGCAGCAGGAATGCCCACTAAATGCCAGGGATTTTCCTTTTTTTGTTTTAGTGTGCTGTTTGTGTGTCGGGTGCGGCCCCTTGGGCAAGGGTTGCTCCCATTTGGGGGGCATGTTTGAATGGCCATTTCTGCCCCCTTCAGGGACAGATCGGCATAATATTTTTAGGCCAATCTGGGGAGCAGAAGCCACTAGACGCCAGGGATTTATTTTTTTTTTTTACGTTTTTCATTTTTAGCGTTGGGGAGCGGCCTCCTGGGCAAGGGCCGCTCTCTTTTGGGGGCATGTTTATTGTGGCCATTTCTGCCCCCCTTGGGGGCAGATCGGCCTATTATTTTTAGGCTGATATGCCCCCAAGGGGGGCAGAAGCCACTTAGACACCAGGGATAGTGTGTGTGTGTGTTGGTCGAGGGGGGGGCAACCCCTTGGGCAAGGGTCGCCCCCCTTTGGGGGCACGTGTACCAAGGCCATTTCTGCCCCCCTTGGGGACACATCAGCCTATTTTTTTCAGGCCCATCTGCCCCCAAGGGGGGAAGAAGCCACGTAGGCACCAGGGATAGTGTGTCTGTGTGTTTTTTTTTTTTTGTTTGGGGGTGGGCCCTTGGGCAAGGGTCGCTCCCCCTGGGGACACACTACTAAAGGTATTTTCTGCCCTCCTTTGGGCAGATAGGCCTATTTTTTAGTAGGCCCATCTGCCCCTATGGCACTATCCACTTAGGCACCAATTTCTAAATGCTTGATGGTGGGATATTTGTCAACTGATGAGATTTGTGATCATTTTTTCCTCCTTTTTGTTCTAGTTCAAAGCTTTTGCTTTCTTTGCTGTGGCTCCTTGCGGTTTTGGCGGTGGTTGACCTGCGGTTTGCATAGTTGCATGTTTTAGGTAAGTAAAAACAATTTACTCCAAAGGAGTATTGTTGCCATGCATGAATGACATGTTTGTAGGTGGTGTACTAAATGCAGGTTTGTGTGAAATTGTCCTTAGATTTGTGCACAATGATATTTGTGTTGTCTTATTTCTAATTTGCTTTTATTTCTTTCTTTTTAGTGGGATATCATTGGTGATTGCTGTGTCTGTGCAGAGTAGTTGCTGGTGATTCAAGCTTTTTCAGGCAAGTGAGACGTATAGTTTTTGAGTTTATAACTCTTACTAATAAAGCTACACTTTATTACTAATCTTACACAGTGCTGGTTGTTGGTGGTGCACTTGTCCAGTTAATTTTCGTAGGAAAGATCATTGCTAGCCGCAGGATGACCGCTCAGCAAGTGGTTGGTATGCTTTTTGAGTCATTGTCTGATCAGGATTATGAGATGGACTCTGCATCTGAGGCAGAGGAGGAAGTGAGGGATTCTGGCAGTGAAGTTTCTGCCGGAGAGGAATCTTCTGAGTAGGAAGCCACACTCAGTGCAGATGAAGGGCCTGTTTCAGAGGAGGACACTGATGTGCCATTACTGCAGCAACCTGAAGCTGAAAGGTTTCCCGTTAGAAGACTTGAACTCTGGGTTGCTCCAAACATGGAGCAGCCAGAGCTGCCTGCCTTTACTGGTCTCCCGGGGTGTAAGAGTCAATACTGAGAACTTTTTGCCTGTCAATTTCTTTGAGTTATTTGTTGATGATGTGTTTTTGGAAGAGATTGTTGAACAGACTAATTTTTATGCGGAGCAGTATTTGTGGGACAACGCTGCTAGACTTAGGCCGCACTCTAGAGCTTCCCAGTGGATTCCCACAAATTTGGAGGAGATGAAAAGGTTTTTAGGTTTGACTCTTTTGATGGGGTTGATAAGGAAGCTGTCACTGGCTTCTTATTGGTCTACTAGTCCCTTGATGGAAACAGCTATATTTCCTGCAACAATGAGTTGTAATCGGTATTTGCTTCTTCTTAGGATGCTGCATTTTATTGACAATGCATTAGCCTTGCCACGAGATCACACTGATTCTGACGGTCTTTTTAAGATTAGGCCTGTCCTTGATCATTTTGTAGATCGGTTTTCAGAGGTCTATGTTCCAGGCAAAGAAATAGCTGTGGACGAGTCTTTGGTCCTCTTCAAGGGTCGTTTGGTTTTTAGGCAGTACATTCCTAGCAAGAGGGCACGATGTGGAATTAAATTGTATATGCTGTCTGAAAGTAGTACAGGATATGTGTATAATTTCCATGTCTACACTAGTAGGGATTCCAATATTGACCCCCCTGGTTGTCCTCCCACTTTTGGAGTTACTGAGAAAATTGTGTGGGAACTTGGTAGACGACTGTTCAGCAAAGGTCACCATTTGTATTTAGATAACTTTTACACTGGAGTGCAGTTGTTCAAGGAATTGTTTAGAGTGGACACTGTTGCTCGTGGCACAATTCGTTGAAACTGGAAAGGCTATCCAAGGGAGCTTGTCTGTAAAAAACTTAAGAGGGGACAGTGCAGTGCCTTGCGGAATGATGAGCTGCTAGCTTTGAAGTTTTCAGACAGGAGGGATGTCTACATGCTAAGTACCATCCATGATGAGAGTACTTCCCCTGTGACTGTTTGGGGCCAGGTTGCTGAAGTGCGCAAACCTGTGTGCATTTTAGATTATAATAAGCACATGGGAGGTGTAGAAAGAGTTGATCAGAGGTTGGAACCTTATACTGCTATTCGTAAGTCTTACGTTTGATTAGAAGTTAGCAATTCACCTCTTCCACTTAGCAACTTTTTATGCTTTTATTGTGTTTAAGGATAGGTCTCCAGAGTCAAAGATGACATTTGTGAAATTTCAGGAGTCAGTGGTAGAGAGCCTTATTGTGGTGGAACAGGCCAGAGTTCCTAGAGAAGCAGTGGTAGAGGATGTGGCTAGATTGAAAGATCGCCACTTTGCTGAGCACATTCCTCCCACACCCAAAAAAGACTTTCCAGCTAAGAAATGTAGAGTGTGTTTTCGAAGAGGTATCCGGAGGGAGACTCTATGTACTGCCCAGATTGTCCTTCAAAGCCTGGGCTGTGTGTGGGTGGTTGTTTTAAGAATTACCACACCCAGAAGAATTACTGGGAACAACCATGAGTGTAAACTCATGTCTGTTTTGTGTTTTCATGTGTTCAGTTTCATGGTTAGCATTTCTGTCATGTACTTAGTTAGAGCTTTTGTGTTTGTAGTTTTGAAATTATTTCTAATTTGTGAGGGGTTTCTTTGTTTAAAAAAAATAATAAGTGATGCCATTGTGTGTGGAGTGGGGCTTGGCTGAGGGTGTACATAGTGTACATATTGACTTGCTGTTGGCTACTGCAACACACTGCCAGCCAAACACCAGTCCACACACTCCCATCAGCTGGTGTGATTGTTGTATCAGGCATATGGGCGTCTGTAGGTGATGAGCCCTTGAGTGGCGCTGTCTGTCGATGCGAGGGTTGTAAAGTGCTGGGCCCGTGGCTGGAGGCGTGAATGGTCTTGTGCGTGTCATGTATGAAAGGTGTGTGAATGGACTGTAAAGCGGTTGGTGCCTTGCCGTGGCTTTACAGCTCACGAGCTGTGAGTCATTGGTTCCGTTTTTTGGCCTTTCAGTTATTAACAGTGCAGTTCATTTTTTTTAAATCTCTTGTTGATAAAATTTGATCCACTGAACCATCACTCACCCTTGTGCCAAATCCAACCAGTATGTGTGGTAAAAATTTCAAAACCTGCTCCGCTGTAATCAGGAGTCGCACCACACCTGTGACACGCTAGGTGCCTCGGGTGGGACCCCGATGATGAAGCATGCCACCAGCTTGGTTGGTGGGTGAGGGGTCTTTTTCACATAACCTAAGTGCGTTTCTTTTCACAATTTTAGTGTTTGGCTCATCACAGATGAATGTGGACACATCAAAATGAGATATTACAAAACTACCTGTGTTTGGGGGGGAGGGGGCACCTATGTTTTTGGTCCTTGGTGCGGCCTTCATCTAGGGAAACCTACCAAACCCAGACATTTTTTTAAACTAGACACCCCAAGGAGTCCAGGGAGGTGTGGCTCGCGTGGATCCCCCAACATTTTCTTACCCGGACTCCTCTGCAAACCTCAAAATTTGCTTAAAAAAGCATATTTTCCTGACTTTCGTTTGTACGATCACAGCTCCAGCACAAAATTCCTACTCCCCAGCGTTCCCCTCAGTCTCCCAAGTAAAATGACACCTCACTTGTGTGGGTCCCCAAAGCAGAGTCAGCCTGAAGATGTAGAAAAGAAGAATAAGTCCTTATCAACTCGCTGTGCTATCTCCCCTATCTCTACAAGTTTTTGGCCTTATTCTGTTTCAGGCACCTGGCCCACCCGCACAAGTGAGGTATCATTTTTATCGGGAGACTTGGGGGAACGCAGGGTGGAAGGAAATTTGTGGGTCCTCTTAGATTCCAGAACTTTCTGTCACCAAAATGTGAGGAAAATGTGTTTTTTAGCCAAATTTTGAGGTTTGCAAAGGATTCTGGGTAACAGAACCTGGTCAGAGTCCCACAAATCACCCCATCTTGGATTCCCCTAGGTCTCTAGTTTTCAAAAATGCACAGGTTTGGTAGGTTTCCCTTGGTGCCGGCTGAGCTAGAGGCCAAAATCTACAGGTAGGCACTTTGCAAAAAACACCTCTGTTTTCTGTAAAAAAAATGGGATGTGTCCACATTGTGTTTTGGGGCATTTCCTGTCGCGGGCTCTAGGCCTACCCACACAAGTGAGGTATTATTTTTATCGGGAGACTTGGCGGAACGCTGAGTGGAAGGAAATTTGTGGCTCCTCTCAGATTCCAGAATTTTCTGTCACTGAAATGTGAGGAAAATTAGTTTTTAGACACATTTTGAGGTTTGCAAAGGATTCTGGGTAACATAACCTGGTCAGCGCCCCACAAGTCACCCCATCTTGGGTTCCCCTAGGTCTCTAGTTTTTAAAAATGCACAGGTTTGGTAGGTTTCCCTAGGTGCCGGCTGAGCTAGAGGCCAAAATCTACAGGTAGGCACTTTTCAAAAAACACCTCTGTTTTCTGTCAAAAAATGGGATGTGTCCACGTTGTGTTTTGGGGCATTTCCTGTCGTGGGCGCTAGACCTACCCACACAAGTGAGGTATTATTTTTATCGGGAGACTTAGGGGAATGCTGGGTGGAAGGACATTTGTGGCTCCTCTCAGATTCCAGAACTTTCTGTCACCGAAATGTGAGGAAAATTTGTTTTTTTAGCCACATTTTGAGGTTTGCAAATGATTCTGGGTAACAGAACCTGGTCAGAGCCCCACAATTCACCCCATCTTGGATTCCCCTAGGTCTCTAGTTTTAGAAAATGCACAGGTTTGGTAGGTTTCCCTAGGCGCGGCCTAAGCTAGAGGCCAAAGTCTACAGGTAGGCACTTTGCAAAAAACTGTCAACACTAGGGCAGTGCGAGCTCTATTGGCGACTAGAATGCAATAACCCAGCACTCTCAAAACAATGTAATTTATGCATTGTGCTGATATGTTGTTGTTTAACCTTTTGCATTGCAGAGTTCAATCCTGAAGACTTAATTTTAATGTGCTTACAAATGCTGTTCATTTGCAATGTATTGCTGCAGGCTTTCAGAGTGTGTTAGGGTGTGGTCCCTTTCCAGGGCCTTCTAGAGACTTTCCCAGCAACATGCCTGGGTGTGGTTGTGGGCTGGGCCAAGACTCTATAAAATGGAGCCAGCCCAGCTCCAAGTGCTCACTATTCAGAGGTCCCGGTGCAGAGCAGCAGCTAATTCCTGAGCTCCTGTCCCGGTGGCCTATTTGATCTTCCAGACATCTGACTTTCATTCTTCATTTGGAGATCCTTGTTCTGAGCGGTAAGACGGTGGTTGGACTGGCCTCCCGACGCCGTTATCGAGAACTCTCATGTTCTTGGGCCTAATTCTTTTATGATTTGACAAAGTACTTTGCGCGTGTGAAATATGCGCTTGAGTGTTTGTGACATTTGCAGGGTGACTTGCGAATCGGCAAGACGCGTGATTCGTTTCATGATAATTTAATCTTGTTATTCATTGCACGCTACCATTTCTTGACATTTGCATGGTGGGTTAAGAATCGGCAATACGCACGATTCGTTTTATGGTGTTTTAACTTTGATGTTCACTGCACGCTACCATTTCTTGACATTTACATGGTGGCTTAAGAATCAGCAAGACGCGCGATTCGTTTTATGGTGTTTTAACTTCGTTGTTCATTGCGCGCTACCATTTCTTGAGATATACAGGGTGGCTTAAGAATCGGCAAAAGATGCGCGATTCGTTTCATTGTACTTTGATCTTGTTATTCATTGTGAGCTGTTATTTCTTGGCATTTACATCGTGGTTTACAAATCGGCAAGACGCACGATTCTCTCCTCGAGTTTAATTCATGTTGTTTATTGTATGCCACTATTCTAAGATATTTATCATGTAATATTCGAGTTGACAAGTTATGTGATTTGTTTTCCTGAATCCATTTTGTGTTATTCATGGTGCACAATCCTTTTATGGTGTTTACTATAAATATATATATATATATAAATCTACAATATGCGCAATTTGTATTGAAACATTTTAAGAGTACACAGAAGATCAGAGTTTCTAGATGCAATATTGTATGGTCCTAGTATGCATTCTCAAAAAAAGGATTTATATGACTGGTTTAAAATTTAGTCAGAATGTTTTTCTGATTCTCATGTAAAAGAAAGTACTTGAATAAGAAAGTTTTCATTTGATCCATCTTGATTCCCTTACAGGTATCCGGTCATCTTGAAACTTAGTCATTTTAAACTTAATTCTTAGATTGTTTGTGTTTTCAGAATGACTATGCTTAGAATCATAGTCTAGTATTGATTTCAGGAGATATAATTTTCATATTGTGTGTTCTAACCTTTTTCTTACTACAGGTCTCCTTCCGAGCTGTTTCCCTTCCCAATCCCCTCTTCCCCTCTTGAACTCTCTTAGCCTCTGTGCTTTATCTATCAGAGTCTTGGAGCTGTTCAGTGGTGGACGTGTTGGGAACGTGCGCAGACCCCGAGGATCTGGTGACTCCGACAAAAACACCTAATTTTTCTGTCAAAAAATCGGATGTGTCCACGTTGTGTTTTGGGGCATTTCCTGTTGCGGGCGCTAGGCCTACCCACACAAGTGAGGTATCATTTTTATCGGAAGACTTGGGGGAATGCTGGGTGGAAGGAAGTTTGTGGCTCCTCTCAGATTAAAGATTTTTCTGTCACCGAAATGTGAGGAAAATGTGTTTTTTTATCCAAATTTTGAGATTTGCAAAGGATTCTGGGTAACAGAACCTGGTCAGGGCCCCGCAAGTCACCCCATCTTGTATTCCCCTAGGCCTCTAGTTTTAAAAAATGCACAGGTTTGGTAGGTTTCCCTAGGTGCCGGCTGAGCTAGAGGCCAAATTCTACAGGTAGGCACTTTGCAAAAAACACCTCTGTTTTCTGTCAAAAAATGGGATGTGTCCACTTTGTGTTTTGGGGCATTACTTGTCGCGGGCGCTAGGCCTACCCACACAAGTGAGGAACCATTTTTATCGGGAGACTTGGGGGAACATAGAATAGCAAAACAAGTGTTATTGCCCCTTGTCTTTCTCTACATTTTTTCCTTCCAAATATAAGAGAGTGTGTAAAAAAGACATCTATTTGAGAAATGCCCTGTAATTCACATGCTAGTATGAGCACCCTGGAATTCAGAGATGTGCAAATAACCACTGCTCCTCAACACCTTATCTTGTGCCCATTTTGGAAATACAAAGGTTTTCTTGATAGCTATTTTTAACTCTTTATATTTCAGCAAATGAATTGCTGTATACCTGGTATAGAATGAAAACCCACTGCAGGATGCAGCTCATTTATTGGCTCTGGGTACCTAGAGTTCTTGATAAACCTACAGGTCCTATATATCCCCGCAACCAGAAGAGTCCAGCAGACGTAACGGTATATTGCTTTAAAAAATCTGACATTGTAGGACAAAGTTACAGAGTAAAACGTAGAGAAAAATTGCTTTTTTTTTCACCTCAATTTCAATATTTATTTATTCAGTTGTTATTTTCTGTTGGAAACTCTTGTAGGATCTACACAAATTACCCCTTGCTGAATTCAGAATTTTGTCTATTTTTCAGAAATGTTTCGGTTTCTGGAATCCAGCATTGGTTTCATGCCCATTTCTGTCACTGACTGGAAGGAGGCTGAAAGCACAGAAAATTGTAAAAATGGGGTATGTCCCAGTAAAATGCTAAAATTGTGTTGAAAAATTGGGTTTTCTGATTTAAGTCTGCCTGTTCCTGAAAGCTGGGAAGCTGGTGATTTTAGTACCGCAAACCCTTTGTTGATTCCATTTTCAGGGAAAAAAACACAAGCCTTCTTCTGCAGACCCTTTTTCCCATTTTTTTGAAAAAAAACGTAATTTTCACTGTATTTTGTCTAATTGCTTGGCCTCCTTCTGCGGAACCCACAAAGTCTGGGTACCTCTAGAATCCCTAGGATGTTGGGAAAAAAAGGACGCAAATTTGGCGTGGGTAGCTTATGTAAACAAAAAGTTATGAGGGCCTAAGCGCGAACTGTTCCAAATAGCCAGAAAAAAGGCCTGGCACCTGAGGGGGGAAAAGGCCTGACAGCGAATGGGTTGAAGAAGGAAAATAGCCTTGTTGATCAATATCCAATTGTAAACATTTGGATTTACGAGTTTGCAGAAAAACTTTACAAATACTCCTTGATTTTTTAACAGTTAGAATTAGTGTGGAGTACTGTACAGGAGAGGCGTAGCAAATCAATTAGAGGAGCTAAAATGGACTTTATATGTAGTATCCACCAGATGTCAGTATTGTGCATGGTTTAAATTGAAAGATTTCTTTTTTTTACATTCCATCCGTCTACAATTTTCGGTGCAAAATTCTGATCGCATGGATTCATGTACCAACTATACATTAAAGTTAATGCTATCTCGTTATTGTCGTGGCATATTTAGTTAATGATTATAAACCTATTCAAAGCTGTGGACGAAGGCAACTACTCAAGCAGTGATTCTAAAGATATAACATAGCAGGTGTTAGTTCCTCGTGACATAGAACTAATCATGCTCGTGAGTTTCTTTTCAGTCAGAGCCCCTAAAATACATCCCCATATGAAAACACAATGATGAACACTTTTATGTTTTTGTACGCCTTCCCTTCACTCTTGTCAATGACAGCTTTGACAGAGTTATTTAGAGTTCAGTGGGCTAGCCCTGGTGTAGAGGGGGCACCATCTCCACATGGCCGGTGAAGAACACCACATTCAGACATACTAGCAGGTTAGATAAGGATCAGTTTGTTGAAAGTACTTCTGCTGACGCGCTGGACCACTTACGGCAAAAACATGTACTGCGAGCCAAGTGATCATCCTGTTTTGGTTCCAATAAAAGAATCGCAGGATAAAAAGAGTGACAGGCAAACGTTTAATAAATAGATCTTCGCAGTTAGGGCATCTTTAGAATTAGGGTCTTTATCAAGTTAATCTTCTCTACAGTCAATTATTAAAGGTAGACAGACATACATGGGCAACCATTTTCTTCGAGATCTGCCAGTCGCAGTCAAACTGTTTTCTTCGCATCATCTCGTGCCCTGTATTAAATCAAGCTGTGGGGCTGCATCTTCGTTGTTAGAATTGGTCATCCTTTTCTTTTTATTTTATTTTTTTACAAAAGTCATGTATTTCAGGAAACGGCTGTTAATTGAGGGACTTCGCCCTTTAGGCACCATTCCACATTTTTTTTTTTTATAAGAGCACATTTTCAATTCTGTAAATATTGGACATAGACATCATTTCTGTATTTTTCCCGTATACAAAAAAAACTGAAGATTGGACTCGTGCGTAGCTTTACATAGTCTGCATACTGGGTCTTAATCCCAGACCTGCTTTGCTCTGGTTGTTTAGCGTCGAATCAAAATAGGACCTCCATAGCGCGCTGCCTTTTAGTTGTAGTGTTCGGGGTCCTAGGTCCACATGTTACTTAAATAAAGGACACAGACACCACAGTGATGGTTAATGGAACTGGCCTCGAGCACGTGCACTCGGGCCCATTTATTGTCAGGGTCACTTCACCAGTGACGCCTGTATTGGATGGCTGTGGGGTGGGGTGTGAAGTCCAGCCCTCACGGAGTGGCTGGTGAAAATACTACGTGCGGACTGCACGTGTGTCCAGCAGGACCCTAGATTCCTCCCAAACTTTATTGACAAACAAAACAAAGTCCAACCTGTAAAAAACCCCAAAGTAAATAGACATCACCATCAGTCTCTGGGCCTCGAGAGGCAGACCGCAGGATGGCAGTGGACAGGTGCAACTGGGAGCACCCGGCCATCTCTGCACATGTCCATGGTTTAACCAGCTACTGCTGGGCACGAACACTGCATGGATGAAGTCCAGACTCGTTGACAGTCGGTTGGTAGGTTTGGTGTCCACTCATGCACTGGGGATCAGTCCTTTGTGCTCTCGTGGTGATGCGGTTGGTGTAAACAGTTCAACTTGTTGAAGTTTGGTGCATCAGGAGCATTGGTGGAGTCCAGTGGAACGAAACTTCGTGAGACATGCTGACTTCATGAAGACCAATCCCTCAAAGTCTGTGAAAGCATCTGGAGTGATGTGATATCTTCCTCTGAAGCCCTGGTGTGTCCTGATATCTTGTCTTTGGAGCAGCTTCCAGACCACATCTCATTATGGATTCGTCATTCAGGAATTTCCTTGAGGCCCTTTCAATGGGCTGCCACGGGACCAGCGTAGACTGTGCTGGGTTACATGTGGGCCATCTTGCGGCCACTGCAGGCTCTCTGACAGGAGTACAGCTAAGACATTCATGCAACTGCAAGGGTTTATGGTAATTAGTCAACTCGCTTGCCAACATGGACCAGGTGCAGGTGGGCTCTCAGATAGTCTCTGGGCAATTGGTTACACACGTTGCCATGAGTGCCTCTTTGGTCTCTTGATGTTTTGCTGAGGTACGATTCCACACTGATGTTAAGGTGCTTCTCCGTTGGTTCAAGCGATGTACATGGCAATGATGGAGTTTGGTGGTAGGTGACCTGGACGACAGGTGTTGATGTTGCTTGAGTAAGGGTGACTGGAGGGACTTCAGCATAGCTAATGCAGTCTTTCTTTTCCTCATGTGCAGATGATAGCAGTGATGACGTCTGCTTCATGCATCCGGTGATATGTGGCTGAACGGTCACACTGTGAAGCGTGGGGCAAGTACACTGTTCGCGCATGCACGTGCATACATTTGGTACTCCAGCTGAGCTGTCTCCAGTGCCATTGCTGCACCCTGGTGGCTGGTTTGTCTATAGGTGCACTCTTCTCTAGTGGCATGAGTCCTCCATTTCTTCACTCTTGCGATCTTTTGGTCATGTGCATCTGTGGTCGCCAGGTTCTTCGGTGTGACAGGTGTTGTCACATAATCTTCTCTCTACTCTATTTTCTTCTTTCTTTGTGACATGGCATCATGCCATGGTCACATCTTGTTTGCTGTAGTGTGGAGTTCCGCCACGTGTCTCCCCTTTGTGCCGACCTTCCAAAGGTCCTGTCCTGTGCAAGAACTAGGCATCTTCTCCCGTGTTTCGGTGGTGGCAGCTTGCCACTCGGGGGTGTGCGACTCCTCTTGCCTTTTGGGAGTCACTGCCGACTCATCTTGAGTTAGGTGGGGGAGGACACTCCTGGATCATTCTCTGGCCTACTGCGGGTCAGTGATGGTGGGTCACTGTTTTCCACCGTTTCATCCCTTGGCGCCACGGTGCTTGTGCCTCAAATAAGCGCCATTGTGATGCTTGGTCCTGCCTAGGGGTCATGCAGGCTTAGCAGGGTTGGTCATTGGAAGAGTTGGCCACTCCTTGTGACATTCTCGTTGATGGGCCAATCAGTTAGCCATTCTGTGCTGGGCGGCCAGGGGAAGCAGCCTTCTTGGCATTTCCTCTGCTCTGGCAGTGTACTTGGATCAACTAGTTTACTTCCTTCATCCCTTGACAGGTGGTGCCTTGGGAGAGCTGGTGCCTCTCAGTGCTGTAATAGGCAGGTCACTTCTCCCTGCCTGCTTGGGATTTGGCTTAAGTTGGACTCTTGGCAGCTACCTTGTCTGGGGCAGCTTTGGGGTCACAGTCACTCCCCTTCAGCACTAACAGGCAGCTTTCCATTGACTAGCTTTCCATTGACTGATGCTGCACCAACCGCTATCCTTTCTGCCTGGCTGGTGGCAGCTCACTACCAAGGAATGCACATCTGCCCACCTGATATGGAAACAGGTGTACCTGACTGTGCTTTTCTCACATGTTGCTGCACTGCTCAGGTGGAGGCATGCGGGGTGGGGCATTCCTATTGTGGTGTTGGGCACTCAGGCACAGTGCCGGGGGATGCCCTTTCTTTCTCTAGTGCTGCAGTGGCAGCAGACAGCGTGTCATGTTTCTCAATATGTGATACTCTGCCAGGGCTGTCTCATGCAAACCCCGCTCTGATGCGATGCCCATGGGGGACCTCCAGGTGGTGCTGCCGCAGCTCTCCCCATACCACAGCAGCTTTATTTAAAATGCGGGCCATGCAACTCCCATATGAGCGCTGTGCACCCAGGTGCTGGTGGCACTGGGCTGCTGTGCATCATTTGGACGTTCAGAGCAGATGGGGTGCTGTAGATGTTTGCTGACAGCCAATCACACAGCAGCACACTTATCACCAGGTTGCCTGGAGTGAGGTTGTGTGGCACTGCTCGGCAGTAAGTGACTGGTGTGGGGCAGTAGCGGTATTTGCACTAGGCCTGCTTCCTTACAAATCTTTCACAGGAGCTGAGTGTGTTGCAGCAAACAGCCACCCATGGTGTTGCTAATGTCTCTCCTTTCAGGCTGACAGACTTTCCCCAGACTATGGACCTTGGTGGTTGCTGGTGCATGGAGATCTGCGAGCAGCACTCCCGGTCTGCTCTGCTTACTGTAAAAATAAGTGCGGTCTATTTGCCCTCGCGGACATTGCAGGTCTTCTCCATCAGCATCCTACTGATAGAGCTGCCTGCCTCACACCGTCACTCTGCCAACTGATGGTAAGATGCAGGAGTCCTCTCCACATTCTGGGCAAAGCCAAACTTCACCCTCTTCTCGGGGCACTATCCCACATCAAAAGGGTAGACTGCAGTGTCAGTACAGACCCCGATCTCCTCCTCAATCATGGAGGTCACCTCTTAGGCAGCACAGCATAGGATCAGACCCCTTGTCACCAATGTAGCGTTCTGGACCCTAGGACTTCATGCTACTTAAATAAAGGACACGGACACCACAGTGATGGTTCCTGGAACTAGCCTCGGGCACCTTTATTGGCAGGGTCACCTGACCTTTGACACCTGTATTGGATGGATGTGGGGTGGGTGTGAAGTCCAGTCCTCAGGGAGTGGCTGGTGAAAATACTGAGTGCAGGACTGCATGTGTGTCCAGCAGGGAACTACAGTAGTATCGCTTGCCCTAGAAGGTTATTGAGGAATTTTATAGAGAAAGCCAGATACCTTGCACTAAGCACTCGTTTTTGTGTCGCTAAATTGAACTTTAGATGAAGCAAAGATTTTACTGTGAATTCCGGGAGATTGAAAGGTAGCCCCACTATGTTGTGTCTAGCCATTTAGATTGTTTATTAAGGGGTTATTTACATCCAATAGGTTAGAGTTGGCATTAAACTGCATGGAATTATCTTGAGTAGGGAGTTAATGTATAGGCCAGTCAGGTTATCTCATAGGCATTTTAAGGTAGTTTAAAGCATGGTCTGTGTTTTTCACAGCAGCCTGATGCACTTGTTCCTCAAGCCAGACTCCAAGATACCTGTAACTTTTGAAACAATCAATTATGATGCCATCTAATTACCAGCAGCCTTTTTCAAGAATTTTGCAGCTCACCAATCTTGGTTTTCTCTTTATTTACCCAGGTGCTATTGGGGATACAGTACACATTTAGCATGATTAGAGCTGGTTAAAGGCCTACCACTGTTTGATCCAGTATCACTGTGTAATTGGTGTATTATTTCAGTGGAGATCTGGTTGCAGTTGGCAGTGCCTTATCATTGTCAGCTAAGTACAGATCCACATGGAGGGGGCTAAGCTGCAGTCTTATTTTATGCAGTCTTATTTTAGTCCCTTGTTAGTGTGAACCCTCTCACTATCAGTAGGCCCCTCTACCTCAAGGGCCAACTTCCACATGTGCATGACAAGTGTCACCAACTGTATAAAGCACAATTGCCTCAAGCTTAACAATGACAAAATGAAAGTACTGAACTTCAGGAACAACACCTCTGTGTGGGGCAACTTATGGTGGCCTCCTGAACTAGGACGCTCTCAGATGCCTACAGATCATGCCAGCAACCTTGGCAATCCTGGACAATAAGCTTAGCAAGAACAACCAGATCACTTGGGTCTCCTCCATCTGCTTCCTCACTCTTTGTATGCTTTGTAAGTTCTTTAGATGGATCCCCTTCAACACTAGGCCAGGGCGAAAAACTCCACTCACGGAGTTTGAGGATTTTAGCAACTCTGCGTTCTGCGGTAAACACGAAGTTACAGATAGACTCCACAACAGAGGGGAGTTTTTTTCCCATTGGCGCTTGCTTGATGTTTTTTGGCTTGTGTGGGAAGCGCAACAAGTGACATGCCGGGTACTCATGAGCGCAAACAAGATTTTCTTCTCGCCAGCAAGATTTTTGAAGCTGCGCAAGCGACTGCTGGTGCTGCTTTTTGTGAGATGGGTGAGCACGAGTAAGCGAGATCACCTAAAGCTTTAACCTGGAGAAGATCAACCAGCTAAATCTCCTCAAAAAGACAATTTTGAGTTAAAAACCCTTTCTAATGGACCTTTCGCATTGTTTTTTTTGTGTGAGGAGTACCTTATTCATTTACTTTTTTTTCAACACAAGGAAGTATCCCAGAGACTCCAATTTCCTGTTCCTGTCCAGCAGTCGCCGTCCAGTGCCTTGTCCATCTCCTGGTCTCTTTTCACTTGGATTTCAAGCTGGAAGGATTGCTCTTTTTTTCTCCTGGATGTATCATTGGATTTAAGGACTTGTTTGTATTTGAGATTTCACAAGTAAGTTCAAATACACTTGTATAAGGGTGTTGTGCAACTTGCTTGTTTGATGGAAGGCATGCACCAAGATTTATCTATACTTTTATTTGATTTTTAAATTTTATTATGATGGGTGGCCTGCTGTTTCAGTAGAGGCCTAGTTATTGTTTTACTTGTAATTTTTCTTCTTCAAAGGAAAAACGTTTCACAGTTCAATACACTTTCTTCATGTTTTGTAAATTTGCAATATTCATTCAATTCAAATGTTATGTGGCCTAGTCTGCTAATAGAATAGGCCTTCTAGCTGTAGGCCCAGTACTAGTAATGGGTACATGATGAAGCAACTTTTTGTGGTGTCTGTTGAATTGAACATCATTTAGACCATAGATGGCATTGGATGCAATCATTACAAAATGTTGTTAGGTGGTACTTCACGTTTTTTCTGCAAACAGTTTATGGTGGGGTAATATATTAGATGCCTTTGTATGATGTTTGTTGTTGTTGTAAAATGTTCTTTTTAGCCCATTCACTTTTCGTTTTTGGAACTGCTTACTTGATGCGTTTTTTTCTGCCATTCTAATGCCCCCTTTGTCTGGCCAGTGTTTGCCATAGGCCACCATTTATCTTTGTTTCCCATGCCATATGGCCAACGGCCCTTTTTTGTATAGTCAATTATAGTCCTAAACATGTTTTTTATTTTTTCAATTCATCCTGCTTGTTGTTTGACCATGTGGCTGGCGGGAATTTTATGTAGGCAGCCAGTATGCTTTTGCCATGGGCCTGCACATTCTTTGTTGTTGTGGTCCTGCCTTCTTGCTTGTTGTTGTTTGACCATGTGGCTGGTGACCATTTTGTGTAGGCAGACAGTGTGCTTTTAGGCCTGCATGTGTTCTTTGTTGTGGTCATGCCTCCTTGCTGGTTGTTGCTGTTTGACCATGTGACTGGCGACCATTTAATGTAGGCAGCCAGTGTGTTTTTTTTTTAGGCCTTGCATGTGTTCTTTGTTTAAGCCATGCCTCCTTGCTGATTGTTGCTGTTTGACCATGTGGCTGGGGCCATTTTATGTAGGCAGCCAGTGTGGTTTTATTTTAGGCCTTGTATGTGTTCTTTGTTTTAGCCGAGCCTCGTTGCTGGTTGCTGCTGTCTGACCATGTGGCTGACGGACATTTTATGTAGGCAGCCAGTGTGTTTCTTTAGGCCTTGCATGTGTTCTACTTTGTTGTAACCATGCCTCCTTTCCGGTTCCTCCTGTTTGACCATGTGGCTGGTGGCCATTTTGTATAGGCAGCCAGTGGGCCTGCATGTGTTCATCATTGTTGGGGCCATGCCTCCTTGCTGATTGTTGTTTGACTATGTAGCTAGTGGCCATTTTGTGTGTTATGCTTGAGGCCTAGTAGCTCAATTTTCATTACTAAATATACTGCATGAACATTGGTTTAGGTTATATTTTTATACTTTGATTAGCATTTTTCACCTGCACCACTCCTTGGTAGTCAAATTCCCCTAGTACATCAGTAATTGTATTTTTTTATTTTTTATTATTTTGTTTAATAATTTGTTTTGCAAACTTTATCTTAATTAATTTAATAATAATAATCATTATAATTAATTTCATTTTTTTATTTTTCCTAAGTTATTTTTTTTTTAGAAAAATAAATGACTATTTATCTCATTTTTTAATTTTGTGATTTTTTTAATTGTATTTTTCCATCTTCCCCATTAGTTTCATGTCTGCCATAGGCGAAGAGCTGCACAACATTATTCAAGGATTATTCCATTTCTCACCAGCACTTCACTGAGTAACATATGCCAACTTGATGCACATAAAGCTAACAGTTACATTTTGTATGTTGTAGTTGTTGCTCTTTATTATCCTTCCTAAGTGTACATGATGATGAAAGTTCATGTTGGTGTGGTTTTACGAATACAGTAGATACACTGTATTTATAATTATTTATAATTTAAGTAACCACTAAATTATATTGTTTCTACTACTAATTCAAATGCAACGTTTTACTGATGTTCTTCTTGCATGTTTGCTTTTAGGTGCACGAAGAGAAAGAAGCATCACCCACAGTACTGCTTGACAGAAGGCCTGTGCACGACGTGAGGCGTGACCACACTCATGACACGGACATCTCTTCAGCTTGTGAAGCTAACTGATACTGCTAACGGCCAGCTTCAAGATGGCCCAAAGAAAGGTGCTACCAAGAAGCGACCAGTGATAAGAAGGAGCTTCCGACCATTGGTATGCCGCCCCAAACCTTTTTCAGGCAAAAAAGTGTGCCTACTGCACTGGTCTCAGGGGATCAAGCTGGGAGCAGCACTCCCACATCAGCAGACCCTCTCCAAACTAGGCCAAAGTCCATGTCTGGCACAGAGGCAGCCTCTTCCTTATCACGACAACGCCGATGAGCAGTGACGTTGAATTGGACTTTTCTCTTTCTCAAAGTAGTACCCAATCATTGCTGGAAACTCAGATCAGTGGACAACAACAGCCGCAGCCAGCAATAGTAGTTCCTCCCGAAGTAGGAGCACATCAGGAGGATATCGAGCTTCATACTGAGGAAGTTGAAGAAGCCCCTCTTTCACTGTCTTCCAGATCCCCGCCATCTTCTTCTTCAAGTCCCCCTTCTGATAATCAAGATTCCACTTGGATGCCACCTCAGTCTCAGACATGCCAGGAGAGGCAGTGAGTGAAAAGTAAGGTTCCTGAAAGCCTTAGAGTTATGGATGAAGAAGAGGAAGATGACAAGTCTGACAAGCCAGTCATCATGGTTACCCCCAGCTCCAGTGGACCCGACATTACCCTATCTTCTCAACCTGGTCTTGGGATGTGACACGGATACTACCACCACCACCACAACCACTGCCAGATTTTATATTTACAACAAGGCCCCAGCAGTGACCTATATCCACAGCCCCCTCAGTAGAAGTAGGCACTGCAGAGAGGCAAACATCATCAAAATACCAGCCTACCACCAACTCTTCTAATATTGGCAGTGGCACCAGTGTTAGAAAGTTGACCTCACCAGTTTGGGACTTCTTTAAAGTTAGTGAAAGGGAGCTGAACATTGTAATATGCTCCATTTGCCTATTAAGTGTTAGTCGGGGTAAGCGTGATACAAACTATGCTACCAGAAGCCAAACAACCCAGTTGAGAAAACACCATAAAATCTACAGGGAGGAGCACCTTAGAGGCAATAAACCTGCAAGTGGTGTTGATGAAGGTGGTGAGAGCAGGGAATCTGATCCGATCATGCTGGAAGGTGAAGGTGAAGGAGAGGTTGACATTTTCATTACACAAATGAGCCCTGTCCCCAGCAGTGCAGTAGTATTTTCGCCCACATCAGCAACATCACAATGGAACAGGAAGACTCACAGTGAGGTTGAGACACCAAGGAAAGAACATACAGTGGCTGCTCCACTGAGACGGACATTGAGCCTACCACCACCTTCTGCTCTTAAGAAGTCGCCTGCATCAGTGGCACCAGTAAAGAAAAAAATCCAGGCTACTATTACTGGCATGTTTGGGCAGGAGGGGCAGTACGAATGCAGCCACCCAACAGCACGTTTATACAATGGGAAGCTGGCTAAAATGTTAGCACTGGACCTCCCACTTTTTCTTTTGTGCAAGGAGTAGGTTTTCTAGAATTTGTGGCAGCCATCTGCCTGAAATGGAAGGTTCCCAGCCGGACCTATTTTGCCAGAGTTACTGTTCCAGCGTCACATCAAGATGTGCTAGAGTTGGTTGGACAAGCTTTGCAGCAGAGTGCTGTCTACACACTCCACCTGACGACAGAGATGTGGAACAGTTACTAAGCCCGGGATTGCATGTGCATCACTGCACACTAGATCTCTTTTGTGGGGGTTAGAGAAATGATATCTGCAGGTGTTGACACTGCTGAAATTGTAATGGTGCTCAGAAGCATGCACCGATAGCTATGTTCTCCATGGAGAAATCCTTTACAGCTGCATACATCTTGGATGACTTTAACAATGAGGTGTTTGAACGGCTACACCCTAGAGGGCTTAACATTGCATTTGTTGCCACAGACAATGGCAGTAACATAGTTAAGGCCTTGTCAGATGGCGGCTATTTCAGGGTCCTGAGTTTAGCGCACTGCATCAACATCATTGTACAGGACTTTCTCAAAAAAAGAACCCTGAGTCAGCAACTTACTGTCCACATGCAGAAGAATCTGCACTCATTTCAGCCATTCTTTTAAAGCCCAGAAGCTGTTGAGGATTATCCAAGATGATAATAGAGTGCCAGTTAAATCACTCATACAGAAGGTGCCAATGTGTTGGAATTCAACTTATTACATGTTGCAATGTCTATTTGAGCAGTACAGACCGATCAATGAATATGTCATGCAAAGAGGGGATGCAACTGTGAAATGCATGATCATTGAGATGGACCAATGGGGCCTGGTCAACTGCCTGACCGAGATGCTGCTTCCTTTTGAAATTTTCACACGGGAAGTCAGCAAGGAGGTCTGAACCATGGTTCAAGTTATACCATTGTTGCACGTGCCGCAGAAACAGCTATAGGAGGTGTCTGAAATGTATGAGGGTGTGGATGAAAAAACAGATGCTCAAGAATTGGCGGAGAGCTTATTCCTTCACTTATCTGTTAATACAAGGCTGCAAAGAGACATTGTGTCATCCAAATATTATATCTGTGCCACAATTCTTGACCCACGGTACAAACAATTACTGGCCACTTTTATTCCTTTTTCAGATGGGGATGTTTCAACCTACAACACTTGGATTGCTGAACAGCCAGTGACCTAGAAAGAGAACGGCTGAGAATTAGAGGCCCTCTCACAGGCAGAAGTTCTGGGATGGAGCCTAAAATTGCTATAGAGCCTGCGAACAGTGCTGTTGGATCACAGCAGCCAGAACCAACACCAGCAACAACAACAAGAACAGAGGCAGCAGCCCCAAAATCTGCATTCGATTGGTTTCTAAAGGCAGGGCTTAAGTCCACTGCAGAGGCAAAGGCAAAAGAGTTTGAAATAGGTGGAGCACCAATGACTATTGAGAGGATGGTCCAGGCCTATCTGGATGACCCAAAGAAGGTCTATATGGATTAAAACACATTACTGTATTGGTATGGTAAGAGGTGTGAAAGGCCAGTTCTCTGAAGGCTGGATATAAAGTATCTGACTTGCCCTGTAGCCAGGGTATCTGCTGAGTGTGTGTTCAGTGCAGCTGGTGCAGTTGTCACAATGAGAAGGACCAGTCTCTTACCACAAAACATTAAGAGATTGACCATGATCAAAATGAATCAGCACTTCATACCCTCTGAATTATAGCATACTTGAAATACAACAGGAGGTAGATGAGGGTTATTCTTCAGACTCAGATCATGGTAGTGTGCTAGCTGACCAACTTTTGGGTGAACCACCTGACTGTGAGGACGATTTCTACTTCTATTACTGAGTAGACCTGAGCCACCATAGAACATTCTTCTTTCTATTGATGAAGTAAATTAAGAAAAAAAAGGGATAAAGTTAGCTGGGTCAACATTATTATTTTGTTTGCTTGTGTCTCACTGACTAACGAACCACCACTGTTTTAGGCACATATATAGCCAGAATTGAGTTGGACCAGTGTGCTGTAAAGATGCCCCCCCTTTGCTCCCAAAATCCCTTCAAGGACATTGAAGAGAAAATGCCAGCCTCCATCGCATCTCCATGCCTATTGTTTTATTTACCCCCTAGCAGGGCTGGCCCAGATATTTGATTTACAATTACTGGGCCAATGTGTGTTTCATTTCGTGAATTAAAGAGGATCAGCAATGTACAACCATGCTTAATCTGAACAGGTAAGTAATGCTGTGCACCAGTGAGTGATATGAGTGATTCTTGTTTCAGTGTTGAGATGATTGATGTGGTGGCAGATAGTGAGAGTGGGCATTTGTTCTTTAACTATAATTTATTACACTTGATTGTGTTTGTAATTGATTTACAATTTAGGTGTCCTAATGGGTGAATTTGTTTCCTGAAGGTGATTTTTTTTTATTTGATTTGATGTTCATCCACACATACAAAGCCCTCCACAAGCAGGAATCAGCTTACATCAACATCTGCATTAACTTCCACCAGCCCTCTCCCTCACACACACAACCCTACACCCACTGTAGCAACAGCAGAGGAAACTCCTGCTCCCACCTCGACTCAAAGTCCTGGAACTATCTCCCCATCCATCTTGTTGTGTAGCCATTTTAGAAATAGCTCCATGCCTGTTAGTTTAACACACTAGGCCGCTGTGCACTTTAACCTAGATATATTTTATTCGGCTTCGCATTGTTATTTTTACAATGATCAGTTTTACAGTCTTGTTATATTTTCATCTATCTAGCTGTTTTTGCTTAGTTCGGCACTGTGTTCTCAAACAAGACATTCTTGATCACTCTGTGCTTCATTCAAGGCTACATTGCCGGTGAACGTGGTAGAAGTTTAGTCTCCAAAATTCGTAGAAAATACACATCCTTACGTAGGGACATTTTCTTAGAACATCAGCTGTGTTATTTTAAAAACACTTCCTAGTCCCATTACAAGTTAAGAGGGAGATTCCAGCCAAGGAACCACGACTGTATGCTGATTGCTGAATGCTTCACTACAGATGCTAATGCAGACCACAGGCCTTTGCTCAGGTATGAGGGTTGATGTCCTCCCGGGGGAACCTGAAAGGCAGAATTAAAGCTTAACATGCTGTGCTCAGATTATGACTTACATAGGAAATAGTCCATCGGTTATAGTGACAATATGAAAGCGTTATTCTTATGCTTCACTCTTCTTGTCACCATTTAAATACTGTAATGTTGTGTCGTCCTGGTTATTGCAGCTCACACTTTGCTATCTAAGATACAGTAATTTTATTAAACCAATCATTGAAACATATACTGCTTCTGTCTGTCATTTATATATGAGACTGAATTGTGAATGACAGAACCGGATGTGACCTGAGTGACCATGACTTCCCTGAGAAGATCAATATATGCCATGCGCTTGGCTGCCCAATCATCGCTATCTTCTGGTAGAGATGAGGCACTACTAGTTAGCCAGAGCAAAACCCAGATTTAGGGCGGCAGGTGTCACCCACAGTGGGTCAGACTCAGTCTCCCACACCGTGGACGATCTTGCTGCTCAAAATCCAGTAGTCTCATTAGAATAATGAGAGCCTACGCGACAATCTCAGGACCTCAATCTCTCTTCAGCATTTCAGTAAAAGGCTCAAGACCTGGCTGCTAAATGGAACCCCTGGAAGCAGAATAGCTCACAATGCCTGGATACCCTCACAGGTGATCAGCCGCGCTTTACAAATCCTGATTAATTCAATTGTTTTGATAGAAAACCAATGGCAACATTAACTTTGAAGAAAGTGACAACTTTGAAGACAGTGGCTTATTGTGGCTTTGAGCACAGATGGCATGATATCCGTTCTTGAGAATTTACCCTATAACCTTCCTATCTGTCTGTTATCAAAGGCTGTGCCAAAATCAATGAAGTCAGCATATATCAAGTGACCCTTCTCTGTCATTTCTTTATCTATTAATATTAAATATTTAGCAGATTGTCCATTATACAATAGCCTTTTTGAAAGCCTGTTTAAACATAGGATTTTTTTTTTCTCCAATGGTCACAATTTCAGCTCTTCAATTAGTAATTTTTCAAAGCATTTTCCTTCAATGTCCAATAGTGCAGTAATGTAATAATTCAGTAAAGGCAGCACTTTTAGGAGTGCTGGATGCTCCTTTTTTGTGGCTAGGTACTAGGAGCTTACTGGATTTGTGTTCTTGGCAATACAACTTTTCTACAGAAGTAACATCATTTTGACCGATACAAATTGGTCTAATTTAAACTAGTTCCATTCAAAAAGAGGAGCTGAGGAAGTAAAGGAAATAAGGGTGCCCTCTACTCAATCAATTCAACACAAAACAACCCCGTATTTTACTCACCTTACTTTAATTAGATACTATGGCTATAGCACCACACAACTTTAGCTTACTACAGAGGTTGACCAATCAATATGTGATCAAAAACGGTGCCATATCTTTAATCAAAATGTAAAAGACAACATGTGCAGTGAGAGGGACTACGAGATGCCTCACACCAGCAACCACCAAATGCCTATTGGCTAGCAAATCCAACAGGCAGGGCTTGTTATCCTAAGAGTGCTATTATGCATGCAGGGAAATATGTCTACTAGTTATAATTTATGTTTTCAATATCTGTTGCTCCCCCTTATCATGGTAGTTCCACAGAGATAGAGCACTAATCTCCACCCATACGTCCCCCGATCAATTGAGCTAAAAATGTATCCAAAGAACTGTTGTTAATTTCCCAAAGGGTTTTTAGACACAACTACATCCTGAATCCCTGGACAGAATTACACCAAATTTCGCAGAAAGGTTAGCTCTTGGTCCAGAAAGCATGCTTTCTGTTATTAGGTGTAAATCCGTTCAGTAGTTTTTGAGATACTAAGGCCCGTATTTATACTTTTTTTAGCGCTGCATTTGCGCCGCTTTTTGATGCAAAACGGCGCAAACCTACAAAATACAATGGCATTTTGCAAGTTTGCGCCGTTTTTGCGTCAAAAAACGACGCAAATGCGGCGCAAAAAAAGTATAAATACGGGCCTAAAGGAATTCCAAATTTGTGTATCTAGGTGCATGAATTCTCCCAATCTCGTGCAGAGATCTGATTGGCTGCCAACACTTCAACCAGGAAGGGTTGACAGTCATTTGGGGGCTCGGACTCAGCTGAGTCCCCAAAAAAAAGATAGTAAATAAAGAAATGGGGGCAGGGTATGAATACCTCGACCACCTAGCCTGGGTCCTCAGTTTCTCCTGGCTCCCTGTAAAGGCAAATAAGCTTTTTTTTAACAATTTCTGCCACATATTCATGGTGAATTCACACATTTGTGGCAAAAATGTAAAAAAAACACAAGCCCCAAGGTGGGCCAGGTCCCAGTGGCATGGCCATATATGTATATAAAAAGGAGGGGACACAAAGGGCCCCCTCCTAGGGCTCTTTAAGTGATTGCCCCCCATGCAGGGAGCTGCATTTATGCAGGAGGCAGGCAGCTAGTTAGGACAGTGGGGTCTTGAGGCTCCCTCTGCGGTCCCCAATGAGGCACACTGGGTGCCCTGGATTGGGCCACAGCACGCATGCACTAGTGGATGGGCCTTGGTGGATGGGGTCCCCAGGGCCGTATGAGACCAGTGAGGGGGGCCGCACAGCCCCTTCCTACTTTAAAGAATGTATTTGGCCCTCTAGAGGTGGTGGTCCACAAGGCACCCTGTATAATTTTATAATTTTCTTAGTTCGTCCCAAGAAGGTGGTGGTCTCTGGGGCGTTTAAAAGCCCCAGGTTGGAAGTCCAAGTGGCCCCCTCCTTTGTTTCACATAAAGCCCCAGTGAGATGGTGGTCCCCGAGGCTCATGAAGCTCAATGAAGGGGGTCCCATTGGCCCCCTCTCCTTAATATCAGTAATGCCATGGGGAAGTAGTGGTTCCCTGGGCTAATGTTTTAAAATATATGTGCATGCCCCCTGGACGTG
This sequence comes from Pleurodeles waltl, assembly GCF_031143425.1. Classification (NCBI taxonomy): domain Eukaryota; kingdom Metazoa; phylum Chordata; class Amphibia; order Caudata; family Salamandridae; genus Pleurodeles; species Pleurodeles waltl. The sequence goes on from NC_090437.1 coordinate 840,026,174, forward strand.
GCCCACCTGGAGGCTGTTTTTAAAGCAATCTTGGATGCCCACACTTGTGTTTTTTTCAATTGCTTGCTATGAATGCTGGAATAAGCCACATATTCATGGCAAAAATGTTTTAAGAAATGTTTTTTTGTTTTGGCAGCTTCCCAGGGGGACCCCAGCACGAAGGCTAGGGGGTCAGGGTATTTCTACCCTGACTCCATTTCTTTTCTTTGGCAAGGTCATGCGTAGTGTGGCACTGACTGCTTTATGGAGTGCTAGCCACAAGACCCTGCCACAGGCTAAGCCATGTGGCCTACCCAGCCACACACAACTTAAGGCCAAGTGTGGCGCGTGGTTGGGTGTTTGTAGGGGGTGAGCTGCAGCCCTGTGTCCAAGCAACGCCATGCACTCCAGTAAACGTATTGAGAAGAAAACTGTGCATGGCAGGGGTGCAAGTTTAAGCTACCTTAAGGTGCAAGTAAAATGTGAACCTAACTATAATATTACTGTAACCTATATATATATATATATATATATATATATATATATATATATATATATATATATATGGAATGCCCTGACTGGTGAGGCTCATACACAGGCATCACACAATCACACAACGCTCTCGTGTGTCGATGGAACCACACAATAGTGTTCAAATTGTGGAAAAACAGGCTGCTCCAGCTGGGATATTAAAGCAGCTATTTTATGCTGGTGGATAAACAAATTAATAAGTTTCAACCACACTCGGGTCTTGATCACATGACCTGTGATGTAGTTCAATTCATTAATGTAATAATGTCATTAATTTCAAAGAAAGACTTCATTCAAGTTTATATGGTACTCAAATAAGAACATAATAATGTGGATAGAACTACGTTTATAAAACACACATTAATTTGCAGCATATTTTGATCGGCACATTTCTTACAGGCTTCAAGTAGCCAGTTGGACTTATTTATAACCACCTTAGCAAATGTTTCACATACTAGTAGTTCATTGACAAAAACAATATTATAGTGACAACCTTTTGTTCATTTTTTTACAACAGCAATCAGCAACACTATCAAATTAAAAAACATCACCATAAATATTCAAACTGTAAACATAGTTAGAATTCATTTTATCCCAAAATACTTTGTTGTATTATTTCATAGCTAAAGTAGCCTTTCAACTCATTTGTACCATCAGGTTTTGCAGCTAAGTAGCTAACACAATGTATTGCATCAAGAAATCCACTTCTTAAGTTGTATAAAAAAAAATCTGCAAAAACACTAAACACAAAAATAGTTTAATCAAAAGAAAAACAGTAATCCACTTCCTAAGAAGTAAAACTCCCATTCAGCAAATTAAAACTCAATTAAAGATTCGCAAATCAATCTAATATTCCATAAAAGGGGCCAGAGTGCTAACTCGTATCTCAAGCGTTGTTACTACTTACAGATGCACAGGTCATTCTTTTTCCAAATTCATCCATACATGTGCGATGCATCCGGCTTCCAGAATGAATCTGGATTCTAATCTTTGGAGAGATAGTAACCTATTACCTCCTCTAGGGTGTTTGGGTATAGAATCAATGCCAAAGTATTTAAATTTTTTCCAAGCTACTTGATGAATTTCATTGAAATATCTTGCTGTGCTGTAGCTTTTATCATCATTTAGTAATTGCCCTCATATGTTCTAAGATGCATTTTTTTACAGGAAAAGTAGTTGATCCAATGTACCATTTACCACAAGGGCAGACAGTCACATACACCAAAAACTCTGTTTTGCACATAAAGTGTTTCACAATATGCCACTTCTTTTGAGTACGTGCCAATACAACTTCCTGCGTTAGTGCTATATTTGCATGCTTTACACTGTCTACATTGTGTGAAGCCCCTCCCTCATTTTTACCAGTTTGTTTGTTTGAGTGAAAGGAAACTGTGCATTTAAATATCTTTCAAGGATGCATTTCTCTGGAAGGTCAAAGATGTTCCATCCCTTCTGCAAATATTTTTTAAATTATGTGCTTGCAGTGTAAACTTCTTTAGAAGTGAATAGGTTCCTTTCCAGTATGAGTTGTATGTTTGGTGGGGCTAAACACAGCTTCTTCTTTATTAACCTTATCCACTTTTAAACTGACTTGCTACAATGCCTTATTGCATTATTCCCTTCACTTAAATCCTTGGATCATATCCTCCTCAGCCTTAATATAACTATCCTCTGACCTGGAATTCTGTTTTGGATTCCGGATGGAGGGGTTACACTATAGTGGGTGTAGGGGAAATGAAGCATTCATATCTAGTGGCTGAACTGCCTAATGTGAAATAGAAAATCTAGGATATATCCCGGCTTGCCCAGTTTACCAAATTGTGTGATCCTAGACAATTGCCTTATTTCACTTTCCTGCCTTTTTGTTCAGTATCATCTAAGAGGACATTGAAATACCTGACTTCAGGATGTTCGATATAAAACCTTCTCCTGCTTTTGATTTAATAAACTATACTGTTGTTCATGTATAATAGAAACACAGGCCACCCAAACAGTGCCCATAACAACCCACTTGCCTCTTAGTTCACTATTGGCTTTGTTGACAGGGTAGGGGAGTGGGAAGAAGAAATGCTTTCAAATTCATGTTTGAAAATTATCACTTTAAAAAAAAATACTTCTCACTTTAATGATATAATTTGATGCCCTAAGGTGAAACAGTTCTGCATGTTAATGAAATACACTTTTTGAGTTCAGTGTTGCAGTGCCTGTCATAGTTATACACTTTTGCTGCAAGATGACTGTAAAAATGAAGGTTTTCCAAAAGTTAAGCTTTCAGGGCAAACTACTGTCTTCCTTTATTTAACTTCAATTAACATTAACATAAAGGCTTACCTGTTTATTTAACATCTTCTTAATGTTAGTGCTGAGTTAAGTAAAGAGCAGCCCTGTGCTGCTGTTAAGCTGCGGACCACATGCAATGGTCAGAAGGGCTGCATGTGACCCCCGGCTTTACTTTGAGTATTACTGATCTACAGGTGGATGGTTGCATTGTGCATGCAGTATGGAATTCCCTGCTAAATTTTTCCTGAACAATTCTGTTTCCAAGGTTTGGTTCCACGATGATAGTTTAAGATCTAGGAAATCTATTATTTTCTTACCGCGGTTCAACTCAAGTTCAATTCTATTCAAGTTGTTTTGATTCAAAGCTACAACAAAATGAACAAAAGTTCTTCTTTTTTCTTCTTTTTGACCACCCCAGATGAAAAAAAACATTGTTGATTTATCTAACCTGCATCACTAATTTGTCAGTCCTGTGTGCAAAATCGGTGGCCCACAGCACTTGCTCCTCCCACCAGCCCATCACTATGTTGGTGTAGTCGGGGTGAAGCAGGTACCCATAACCATCCCTTGTATTTGCTTACAGTATGGATTCTCAAACATAAAGATATTTTCACTTAAACAAATATATAACATTTTAAGTAGCATGTAGGTTTGTTATAAAAGATTGATCCCTCGGGTACGCAAGAAATACTTGTAGGCATTTAACCCTTCCTTGTGTCGTATACTGGTATAGAACCTTTTTACATCAAGGTAAACCATGATGTATGACTCCTCCCCTTGAAGGTTTTGTATTTTTTTAATGAAATCTTTTGTGTCTCTTAAATATGCTGTCAAACTACAAACAAAAGCAAAGAGAAAGTGATCAACATAAATAGAAGTGTTCTCTAATAGGTTGTTTTTGGATACACTATTACTCGTCTAGGGCAATCTACTCTGTTCTTATGAATTTTAGGTGACAGATACAGTGGGATTAAAATTGCTGTATGCTTTTTCAAAAATTGCATTTCATTCCACTTAATTAGTTGATTGTAGTATCATTACTTAAGATGTTCAAAGTATATATTCTGTAAATCCATTTAATGTGTTTTTTTTCTTTATTTCATTATATGCTACATCATTGAGCTGTCTACAAGCTTCTTTAACATACTTCTCCCTTGACAGCACAACCATGTTTCACCCTTTATCCAAAGGTTTAATGACTATAATGTCATATATTTGTATTGCCAACACAGCCTTTCAGTGACTCCTGAATTTGTTTGTGTTTTGACTGTTTCACCACACAATTGTAATATATCATTAGAAACTAGGTCAGAAAAGAGATCAGTATTGTTCCTGGGTATTTGTGGTACAAATATTGATGGTTGCCTGAAACTGGTTGGTACAGTTAAATGTGTCCTTATCCCAAACTCTGTACTTAGCTCAACTAAAAGGGCGGGATCTAAGGGATCACATGTTCACTTATCACATTCACATCAGTTTGATCGCTTAGGTCATATAACATATTCAACATTTCAAAGGCATCAATCAACAGATTAGATTTCTCAATACTTGGTAAGACTCTCTCATGAGCATATGTTTTCTTTAGTGTGTGTACCTTGTGTAACTTTAGTTTAAATGCAAATTTAAATGAATCCACCCTCATTTGGGCCTATTTGCTAGAAACATTAGGGCAATATGACAGTCCCAGCTTTAAAACCTCCCTTTCAGTGTCAGTTAATTCGTTTGGTGAGAGATGTTTTACTGTCAGTTGATGTTCTTCTATATTCGTATAATGTATTACTGTCTCCTCGTTCCTCGCTCATGTGTTCCCATAGGGTTCAGGTAGTCTTTAACTTCTTTGTCATCACTTTTCACTTTTTTTCTTTTGCCTCTTCCATTTTCTTGCAAAGGTCAGGATGCGTCTTAATTCATAATAATTCGCATGATGTTGAAACGTCCTTTGTTTCCACTGTATAATCTCTTTTTCATATGTTCCAGTACATCCTTAAATTACTTTCAGTGTATTAGTCACCCATTCCTGATCTGGTTCAACTTTAATCTCCTATAGTATTTTGTTAATTTTTTCTACCAATTCTTTATGCTCCTCCCAGGCATGTTTAATCAATATTTTAAGCATCCCTTGGAAACATAGGTAATAATTCTCTGACCATTCATCTGGTAGTTGTGGATTGGGGTTGGGCAATGTAGGGATGATGAAAACATGCAGTCCTCTGGGAATACATTCCACTTCCCAATACTTTTGAAGAGAGGTCACTTCCCACCAGCGACTAACTTCCTTGCACTTAAGTTTCTCCATAGGAATCACTTTTTTTGCTTGGTATTCAAACTGGTATCTTGCTATTTTTGCAGGGCATTACGTCTGGTACTGCCGCCTTGGTTTGAAGATTAATTCTGCTGAGGCTTCTCACCCCTTTGCAAAATCCTCCACCATAACAACAGTATCACTGCCTGAGAACTGTATGAGAGGACACCTGTTGCTATGAACCCCTGCTGCTTCAACTCCATCATGCCGTAAACGGAGCAAGATACTGGCACTATGCTATCCTCCGACATTGGTCTTACCTCATATAAACTGCTCTTTTTGAGATTTTGAAAGTCTCGAGGTTTGCAGCTGGCTGACTCTGGAATGCCCTGCCTGGTGAGTCCAAGCTCATATGCGGGTGTCACAAACAGCAGTCAACCCCACCCTGTACATGACCTGAAGAAACTATTACTTGTACTGTTGAGTAACTTTAGGCCATGAGTTATACTTTCTTAACATAAGTATGACTACAAGTATAACTATAACTGCCGAATTTCTATGGGTTTGTGTAGGTTAAACATCAACCTAACTATAATGTCCCTTTAATTCTTTTTTTTAGTTTCACACAAACACGTTTTTTTCAGTTTTTTTAATTAATTTTCAATGTGGAAAGACACCCGTCCTCAACCCTGATAAGTAAGCAGTATGCAAAAGATGTAAAACAGAAATGGGTTTTAATAAGTATAGCAGAGCAACCTGCATTGTCAGTTGTCAAACAGTGGCAATGAGAGCATCCATAGTGCGAACCTTAAAAACAAAATGGTTAGATTCTGGGCACGTCCTGTTTGTGTAACAGACAGGACATGCAACAACAAGCTCACAACTGTCAGGCACCCTCTTGGGTGCCTACAAAGGTTCCTTATGAACTTCACTAGCCAGGGACCTGATTAAGGTTTGAAAGGGAGACCTGTTATTGTCTTAGAGAAAAGCAAGTAAATTCAGGAATGGTGCATGAGAGAGGAAGAACCTTTAAAGATATATTTGCACCCCTTTACCCATGGACATCCTTCTTTTGAACTTTAACAAAGCAAACAGCACCTATTGATACTAATCGAGATTTTGAGCAATTCCACCAAATTGTTTACTCCCTACTGATCATTCCTCTCAGAAGAGATCAATTGGGCCTTTTTTCTGATAATGGCATTTTCTCCTCCCTCCGGTCTTTGGATGAGCTCTTCAATATTGTCCGTTCAAAATCTGTTGGATCATCATGTCTTTCCCTGAACTGCTTTACCAGCTTCATAGTCAATGTCCCTGCTTTGATTATTTGAATATGCTTTTGCTTGTGTATATTTACTTTCCTGGTGTTTAATTTAACACCGAACAAGTTTCAGTCTATAAATCACAAAACTCAAATTGCAATTGGTCATTTTGTTTTGATGCCACTCCAGCCCCTCGTGTAATGTCACACTCTTTGATGTGTTCACCAACTTGCACACACTGCAACCTCCACAATGGAAGTGACCATTTGTAGTACTCAAAAAAGTAGAAGAACTTGGCCTCACAGGTGTGTGTCTTCACCATGTGTGGATGAGGTAACTCTTTAAATATGGTGCTTGTTGCAATGCAAAACGTGGTCAAGGCACCCCGTTTTCCACAACATTAATTATGTGCTAACTTTTTATGATGTTAAGCACCTGTGTGGCCACTGAATTGAAGGTCATTGTGATGCAGTTAGGTTTCAGATTATTCAAGACTTTGGGGGTCATTATGAACCCCGGCGGTTCAGACCACCATGCCGGTGGTGGCAGCAAAGACCGCCACCGGCATGGCAGTCTGAACCTCCTTATAATGGTCACAGTGAGGGCCGCCTGTGGTGGGCCTCCTCCACCGCCAGGCTGCCGCCGACAGGCAGCCTGATGGGGGAGGAAATCATTTTCCAACAGGCCAGCGCTGCAAGCAGCGCTGCCCTTTGGATAATGATCTCTTTTTCCGCCAGTCTTTCCCTGGTGAGGGAAGGCTGGCAGAAGGGATGCTCTGGGGTCCCCCTGGGGGCCCTTGCACTTCCCATGCGCTTGACATGAGCAGTGCAGGGGCCCCCATGCAGTGCCCAATTTACGAGCAGTGATCTGAACGACGGGTGCTGCTGCACCCGCCGCACACCTACATTGGCAGCGGCTCCATTTGGAGCCACTGTCAATGTTACTGCCCTTTTCCCTGCTGTGCCGGTGGGCGGAAACACTGTTTCCACCCACCGACCCAGCAGGGAAAACATTATACGGCCGGCAATGGGGTAGTCGCACTGGCGGTCTTCTGTTGACCGCCAGCGCTGATCTTGGCGTTTTTTACCGCAGAGATCATAATGAGGGCCTTTGTCATGCATGATTAATTACACATGTATGATAAGCCCTTTGATTCACATGATGTTCCAAATCTGGACTGTTGCACAAATATCTCTGACTGGGAACAGTTTCTTTGGTATTGAAAGAACTGTCCCATAGATAGGTTGTCTCTTAGAAATGTGTTACTACATTACAGTTCTTATCATCCAAAGGCACTATCAGGGTTTTTTTGATGTACAGAGGTCATCAGCCTGTACTCTGCAAAAGAAATATCCAGATCCAGGTAAGTCATAGAGAGGCAACTGGCATTCCATGTGAAATGTAGATATGGATTTGGTTAGTTCAGCCAATCAAGGAAATAAGTTAATTCACTTTTTGTTCCTGTCCAAATGCAAAGTACATCGTCAATGATCCTCTTCCACTTGCTTATTGGAAGGGTACATGTTGGAGTCATGATAGATGTAAATGTATTCAAATACTGTAACATAAATGCAGGTCAAGCTTAGAGCAAAGCTCATACCCATCAATGTTCTTGGTACCAAGAGATTCATCTGGTCCTTGAAACTGAAGAAATTAATTGTTAATTCCAGCTGTAGGCACTGCAGAAACAGTCAGAGGGGTGTCATAAAACCATCTGGCAAGAATCCTTGCAACTGTGTTGAAAGTCTCATATTGAGGGATACTTGTATATAACGACTCAAAGTCACAGGCAGTTCTTTGGTGGGATAAAATTCCAAGTCTTAAAGTATATGTAACACATCAGTGGTGTCCTTCAGATAGGCCGGCTAAGTTAACACACTCTCCTGTAAAAATAAATCAAATAATTGAGATAATGGTTCCAAGATGGATTTTATCCCAGAGACAATGTGTCTGCCAGGGGGTGGTCATCGGTGCCTCAATATTTTTGCAAAGATGTGAAAAACGGAGACCTGCAGTTCGAGGTTAATCAAAAACTCCCTCCCGTTTTAGTAATCCATTGCTTTTCTTCAGCTGCCTGCACCACAATTTAGATGATGTTCAAATGTTCTGGGGTAGGCTCCCTTTGTAGAGGATTATAGGGCCATATGTATGAAGCCATTTTGCATTTCCTAACTGTGCGAAATACAATTAGGAAATGCAAAATGCCATTTTGGTATGTACAAAAGGCATTTGAGGTGGTGCAAAAATGTGATTTGTAGGTGGTAGAAATCGCAGTTTGGAAATTGCAAAACAGGAAATCCCAAATAGGGATTTCCTTATTGCGAGTCGCTAACCGCATGTACAAAGGATTTCCAAATTGTGACTAGTTACAAAATGGGCATTTAGGAAATATAATTACCATAGATCTGGGTCTGGTGGAAACAGTGCATATGCCTTGTTTCCTTGGATACTGACTCCATACTTGACTCCAAGAAGCAGAACTGAAAAGCAGTACAACAGATCACAAAAGACAACACAGTTCATCATTGAAAGGAGCATACTGAAGCACTAGTTCTGCTGCCTCCACAAAACTTGTGCAGCACTATGTTACAGACCTGAGGCCATCTAATTTTGATGGGTGGGATAAGAGATCAGTTTTCACTGCCACTCACTGCCAGCACAACCCTGGCTGTAAGGGCAAATGAAAACTGCTAAATTCTTCACTCGCTGGGGCAGAGGTTTGGCAGTCATTTCCAAATTTGGTGGGTGAAATAGTTTTAATCTGGTGGACGTTAAGTCCTCCTCTAGGTCAACAAATATTACTCCATCCACCAACATTTAAATCAGGCAGTTGGACTAGTCATGCATTGTGGCTTGGTCAAGCGCAAGCTATACATGAACAAGCTATTGTATATATACTTGGGATGGAAGCAAATACTAATGGGGATTAACCAATAAGAAATGAGAGGAAGTGGAGTAGGTCATGCTACAGTAGGTAAATTCCAACAACTACATCTTGGAATTGGGGTGACTGGCAATGCCTCCAATGCTTGGTAAGACAATGCATGCCCCATGCTGTGCTGGGTTCTCCATATCATAGTGAAACAGTTTGCCAGCCACTGCATGCCTGCCAAGATATCTTTTTCATGGTTCTAGAAATGCTTTACCCATATTACAGTGCCACTATGATTTACCAAACCAAAATCTAAAGCTGTCAAATATTATCACCTATTTTCAGCATTACACATGCTTAGCCACCTGTTTCCGTTATGCCATGTGCTATAACAGTAGTCAAACCTGGGCTATGGAGAAGACCATTATTACACTGGATTCAAGCTAGCCTGGCTGATGAAGGGTGATACCCTGAAATCAGCCCCAGGATGCTTGTTTGCTGTCCAGGGAGGCCCTGGCCAGCAGTTCGGGCTGGACTGTTCTCATAGGGAACAGGGTAAAGGCTGATTTGCATACGGCTGGGTCTAAACTGGGGTGACGTGGCAAGCAAAATAACGATGGATTAAACCCAGATCTGTGACTGGGGGTGAGTGTTTGAAAAGTTTCAACACTCCGTCCATCATTTTGTTTTGTTTTGTGATGTTGCATCATTACACTACCCAATGAAAGCTAATGAGCAATACATCTTTACTTCTGAAAAGAACAAGTGCTGTGCCACGTAGACCCCACGTATGAGGTAGGTGGATATATGTGTAGAGATACCATGGCATCAGCAATAACAATTCCTGGCCAGTATCCTTGCACATAAATTCATCTCTTATGATTATTTCCCCTCAGAATGGGGAGTAACATATGGTCCCAGCATTACCAGATCCAAATCCACATGGGGTGTCCCTAGTTTGAGGAAAAATCTGCTTTGATTTCCCACCTTGTGGTAAATTGGAGTGGGGGTACGGCAGTGAGGGTGTAATGCAAAACAGAGGTTGTGTGCTCCCACAAGGGAATATTCTGTGCTCCTCTGTGCCATGGGAGGGTTCCGATGGGTGACAGGGATGAGGGCATGTCTGCATGTCTGCATTTGCAATCCAAACGTGAGGAAAAATGACTTTCCCTAATTTGTGATTTCCTATTCAGAAATTGCAATTTAGTAATTTCCTAAATTGTAATTTCCTAATTGTGAATGCAATCTGTGGAAATCGCTATTGGTGGAATACACAGTTTCACACATCTCATTTTGTGATTCACTATTTGGAAATCACAAACTAAACTTTAGTACGTATGGCCCATAGTTCTTTCTCACACTCAACAGACTTGTAATCACTGGTGTTCATGACAACTATAGTTCCACCTGTGTCAGCAGGCTTAGTTACTATTGCATCATTATCCTGTACTTACTTTTATTGCACGTCTACAATCTTTGGTAGGGTTAAGAAAAGCCCTCAATCCAGATGGTCCAGAATGAGACTTTATCCAAAACCACTTGGATAAAGCTCTGGTTCCAAAGATGCCCATTTTTTTAAACGTTACAAGCTGATGCACGTTAAGAATGCCTCATTTTTTGTTTCCAATCACATTTTGTGCTCCTAATCACTGGCCTTTACTATTATCACTGATTACTTTGTCTCCCCTTTTTCTATTTATTTTTGCCTAGTTGCAGTGAATAAATAGATGAATTGCTGGTCCTTCATCCGTGAAGAAATTGCCATGAAATCACTGAGCTGAGCTATTAAAAATTGAGGCCATTCATAATATATTGGTCAGATCATGTACTTTGTTATAATCATGTGCTGAGTGCTGTGCTATTGAAATACTTCAAATAGTCCTTTGGATAGATTTTTGGCTCAATCGGTCATCAGTCTGCATGGGTGGAGAATGCTGTATCTCAAGGCACCTAGTATGATTATCAGTAGCAACAGGTATTGAAACATATATATATTAACTCCTAGCTGCAAGTCCCTGCGAGCTTAAGAGTATGCCAAGAATAGGAAGCCTATCAGTTGGATTTTCTACCCAACAGACATTTGGTGGTTGCTGCTACCGTAAGGTATCGCCTAGTCCTCGCATTGCCCTGTTGTCTTTTCAATTTTGGTTGAAGGTATGATGCCATATATTGTCATTTGTTTAACCAAGTATCGATTAGTGAATTTCTTGTACATAAACTGAAGTTATTGGCTGTCATGGCCATAGTAGTTTTTTAAAGAAAGGTGCATAAAATAGGGGTTTGTTTTGTGTTGAATTGACAAAAAGTTAATTGCGCTGGAGTAATCGGTGTAATTTTGGTAATTTTGCATTACTCTTTTGACTTGAAATCACTAAAAATTTAATGATGACACCCGTTCACATAACTATGAGTAATTTTCTACAAATATCCTATTGCAGGAGCACAGGAACAAGTAATGCAGCAATCACAAGTATCCTTGATTCCATTTTGGAAGTGATGATGCATTTTGTGCTAACAAAATAGGTCTAAATACTGAGTTATGCCTCTTGTGTAATTCTATGTAATATTGCATAATTTAGCTTGAACCACATGTAATTAAGGAACAGCAAATTATGCAAGTTATGCCCACCCCTAATATAAAGATGGTTTCTGAAATGCCATTAAGTCCAATGGCAGCATTGCTATGGACAAACTAACAGGTGTATAGGACTCATATTCAAGGTTACTCCATAATTTTTTTTTATTCACACATAGGGGATCTTTTGACCCTGGTGGTCTTCTGACTGCCAGGGTAAGTGTGGCAGTCCTACCGCCAACAGGCTGGCGGTGCAGACTGCCACATTATGAGTGTGGCGGGTTGGCCTATGCCAACCTCTCACATCTCCACTCATAACACTATGGCGGTCTGAAGCGCTGAGCTGGAGATGATCATCTCTGATCCGGCAGTCCACAGAACACTGCTGGTGGTATTAGGAGCCAGCCTTCTGACATGGTTTCCGCAGTGGTAGCACCGCCATGAAAACCATGGTGGAAGGGCTACCGGTGACAGGGAATTCCTTCCCTGTCACCAGTAGATGGCTCCCCCACCCCCCCCCCCAGCAAGCACTAGACCACCCCTCTAGCCACAGCACCCCTCACCCTCCCTCCCTGCATACATGCACACAGAAACCCACACACACTATGCATACACCCATTCACCTACACTTACATGTACATATCTATGCACGCATTCACAAAAACATCCATACATGCATTCACAACTACATTCATACATATATTCACAACTACATCCATACACGCATTTATGCATGCATACTCACATCCATCCAAACACGCATTCTCACATGCATACACACATGCAGACACACATTCACTCCAACATTCAGTCACGCATACAACCATGCATAAACACATTCATGCGCACACGCAGACACCACACACTCATACACGCACACACAACACCCCCCACCCTCCCACCCTCTTCCCTTGTCAGATGATCACCTTACCTGTTAAGGGGAGAAGGTTGTCTGGTAGGTAACAGGATGGGATGCTTTCAAGGCCGGCAGTGCCTCGCCAGCAGGACACTGCCAGGCCATATTATGCCCATAATATGGTAGGCGGTGTCCAAAGTGTGGCGGAAATCCGCCAGTACCCGTGATATAGATGGCAGGAGACAGCCAGCACTGGTGGTCTCCTGGTACCCATGGCTTCATGGAAGACCGTCAAAGTCATAATGAGGGCCATAGTTTCTTTATCTGAAGTGACAAGCTAGGAGGTTGTTAGTGCGTCTAACTTCTCTTATTGTGACAGTCGAGTTGATAACATTTTAAAATGTTCGGATGTCTTTTGATCTGGCCAATTATCAGCGTTGCATTCTTTGGTTGGTTTTTAGTCATAACTTGAATTTTACCAAAATTATACCTGAATTGGATGCAACAACATTGGTAGCACTGAACACAATTGAATTGTATATGGAGATTACCATGCCCCAGGGGCTTAGCCTGGGGAAAATTTGTAATTTGAAAAGTTTTGGATTACCCTTTTGATGCAAAATTATTTGACCGTTACACAATTACAATCATTTGTGTAATTATGCACAAAACTCCTACTGCAGGAGCACAGGAAGAAGGAACTGAGCAAGTGTGAGCAGCTGCTGGCTGCTGCTATTTGTGTTCTGTTGCATCTAGTGCTATTTTCTTTTGCATACTCGAGTAGGTCCACAGACTTGATGACTACAACTTTACCCAGATAAAGATAGTTAGTCCCCCTGCCCTTTGTCCTTTATCTCATCTAAAAGTCAGCAGTTGAAATTGAGCAGTTCAGGGATTGTCTGTGTTATCATTTAAGATATTTTTCTTTTTTTATATAAATGATCCACTTTGGTCAGTTTAAAAAAATAAATTTAAAGCCAATTCAGGGTTCTGCCTTTTTCCTCATGTATGCTTGCTGTATAGATAAAATCCATTCTTTGTAGAGCAGTTTAATAAATGTTTTCACATTTATGGGCTCATTCATACTTGCATTTCAACTGCATTACATATCCAATTGCTTGTGTGAAAAAACACTTACCATTTTGTCTTTTAGAAGGTTTATTACATTTGCACTGTTTACATCTTCTCTGCCATTTCTGCACCTTTTTGCATTACCACTAGGCAAGACCTGAAGGCGTTTCCACGCAGCTCACCATGGCTATCTTTTCAACATGCACACCTCCAAACATCTTACTTAACTCTATCATAATGTAAATGGTCTCACCCACTAGATAAAATTTAATAAATTATTGTCCATCTTACATATGCAATGCCCAGATGTAGTGTTCATCCAAAAAACACACCTCTCCATCTCAGAAAGTGAGAAACTTTGTTGTGACTGGTTAGGCAGGCAGTGCCATGCGTGAAAGTGTTACAGACAAGGAAAGGACACCTCGTTCTCTAAGTCCTACCATAAAGGTGGGGTGGTAATCCTGGTCCAGAAAAGGCAATTGTTGCACGTTCAGAAAATGTGGATTGACTCAAAGGGTCACTACTCACTTCCTAAAGCAAGCATTCAGGATTTGTCACTTATTCTTGGCTTTGTATATGCCTTGACTGGGGACAAAGGACAAATTTGCAGAGCAATAGATCACATCTTCCTTGCCTACCTATAGTTCATTTTGGAGGTGACTCGAACATAGTTTTGGACCCATTTGCGGATATATCACACTGTCATGTGCTCCACAATAAAAAAAAGACTGCCATAGCCTTACTGATTCAATATCCAATCACTCACTGACTAACCCCTAGTGACTGTCTCACCCCACCACCTGTGACTAACATATTCACATCCTGTTCACATGGATTTACTATTATCTCAAAACAACTACCCTACTTCCATACATGGAGGACATAGCTATTACTCAGTATGACAATAAGATCATGTTGTTTTGCCAATTCACCTTGCCACAAGACTCCCAACATTCTTGTTAAGACAATGGACCTTTAATACCACTAGGTATGTGACCAAGGGAGCAAAAAATAACATGCTAGCATTACTACAAAAATACCTGGAAGACAACACCCACTCAGTATCCTTTTCTCATTTGCTATGGGAAGCAGGAAAGGAAACGCTTAAAGTGCAATTAATGAGAGACTTGTCTCTTAAGAAAAGACAGGTGCTTATGGTATATCTTGTGTTAGAAACACAGGTTGGGACAAGAGCTACACTAAAGTGCATTCTCAGGACTCACCACAGGAATTGCTAACATTATCTACTCCTCACAAGCAGAAAAATTGCTCCTTAGTCTAAATCAGAGGCATTATGAAAGAAGTGAGAATGTAGAGTGCCTACTTGCTTACCAGTTGCATCAGCAAGAAACATCTTGCACAATCACAACAATTAGAAATGACTCAGGAGAATTGCTAATACAAACTACAGACATTGTATCAGTTTTCCATTTTCTCCATAATAAAGTACATTTTCAAAGGTCCCATCTCCACCCAGGCAGAGGGCTGTCACCCTTGCTTTCCCCATACCAAAACACTCCCCGGAGATGACAGCCCTATTTGCAGAGGACTAGACTGAAGAAGAGATAGGCCAGCTCATTGATGACCTACCTGCCTCCAGAGCACCAGAGATAGACGGCTTCTCAGCTGAATACTAAAAAGTCGACAAAAAACAATGGTTTCTCTCCTGTGTAAAATGTTCAATGAAATTTGGGATGGTTACCCCCCAAATGAGCAAAGATAATAAAGCCAGAATATCAGGCAAACCCAAGCCCACAAAGTCCCACTAGATTGCACAAGGTACTGTTCTGTTGTGCTAATTAAGGTTGATGTGCAGATCTTAGCGAAGGTGATAGCCAATAGCTTTAAGGCCCTGTTACCATCACTGATGTGCTAATTAAGGTTGATGTGCAGATCTTAGCGAAGGTGATAGCCAATAGCTTTAAGGCCCTGTTACCATCACTGATGCCCTCTGATCAGGGTGGTTTCATCACATACTGGTCATTGACCTCTCACTTTCGAACACTGGCACTTATGCTATGGCAAACCCAAGATGTGATGGATAAGATGATGGTTTCGCTCAATGCTGAGAGAGATTTTGACCAGGTGAAGTGGGGCTAATTATTCAGGTTATTGGATTACATAGGTTTTTGACCAGAGATTCCTTTGAATGGTTAAATGGTTATTCAATGGATCCACTGTAGTAGTTTTATGCAATGATCATGTCTGCTGGCCCTACCCCATTAATAGGGCAAAAGGCAAGGGTGCCCTCTCTTGCCTCTGCTTTTTGTGATCACACTGGAACACCTGGTGATAGCCATTCAACCATACCCTCAGATCCATGGAATCACTACCCCAGAAATTGAGATGAAATCATTACTATATGCCAACGACATCCGCTTGACCATGTCTACTCCAGCATCTTCTTATCATATCTCCCAAATCTGATATCTGATTTCTCTGCCATCTACAGGTACTGAATCAACTGGGGTAAATGTTAAGCTATGCCCTTAACCATGGTTACTAACCCTGTTTCACAGGGACTTCACCCTTTCTGATGGCAAACAAACAGCCTGACATGTCTGTGAATCTTACTGAATCCATGACTCTCTAACATAATGGAAGATGACCTGCATCCCTTACTGTCCAAAATCAAGCTAGGTATTGATCGATAGTTGGCCTTAACCTGTTGTTATGGGACAGTGGATAAAAGGATGTGATGCCACAAATTAACTATTTATTTGCAATGATCCCTGTGGAGATACCAAAACCATTTCTGTTGGACCCCTCCCCTATGATTAAACTGTTTATCTGGGGAGGAAATAAATCAAGACTGAAACTGAGCAAATTACACCCCAGCATAGAATCTGAAGGTCTCCAACTACCAAATCCTAAATATTACTGGTTAGAGACCCAAATGGCACATCTTCACTATTTCTCGCACTCCACACTGGAAGACCTGAGGTGGGTCTCAATTGGAGATGGACTGTTAAGTAAACTGGGGGGTATGGGTACTTTGAATTCAACTAAGGAATGGGAACGTGTTCACTCTCACCATATTTTGCATGCCACAAATAATGGTCAAGGCACATTGTTTATTGCACGCAGCTACACAGCTGCATCTGGATGCCAGTTGTGGGTCAATGGCAAAACTAAGATTGTGGGTAGAGAGCCTGTCTGGACGGACTTCATGCAAAAAGGGGTCATGAAACGAGGCCACTTATTGTTAGATGGCAGGATGATATCCATTGCAGAAGTCTACAAGAGAAAGAAGCTCCTGCCCCCACTTGTCATGGAGGTTTCTCCAATTGACACATTGTCTCACAGCTTCCATTTGGTCATTTCCCATTACTCTGTCAAAGTCTCCATTACAATCTTATCTTCAGTGTGGGGGAACCTTGAAAGGTATGGTCTCTGGGTTTTATACTAGTTAAGGCAACCTTCTAATTCCAGACAAGGACTGAGCTAAAAGACGAGTGGTTCGTTAGACTTCACTTAGACCTTACAGCCGAGGACTAGGTTGACCTCTTAAGGCACCATGACAATGAGACCAGGTTAAAGGTATGGTATTATAAGATACTACATAGGTGGCATTGGTCTCTGCACAGACTAATACAGGCTCAGATATCAGGTGCCTTTTAGCGCTGGAGATGTTATGGTCCGAGGGATATAGTCCATATTGTGTAGGCATGCCAGAAGTTGAGCCCCTACTGGGATAGTGTCCTGACAGTAATGCATACCATAGTGGGGTACACCAGGAAGTTAGAAGACTATGTACACTGCTTCATGACACCTCTCCTTACCCAGAGATTACGCCCCAGGTTAGCCGGTGGTTTGCCACAGCTTTGGCAGTCAGTTTTGGAAAACGGACACATTCCCCACAGTGAGATTATGGCTCAAGGAAAGGCATCCCACATACATGCTCTTTACATTCTGGTACACTGCCTATCCATCTTTGACAAAATTCTGGTTAACCGGCTCCAGTCTCAGGTGTGAATGCTCTGTTTTAAGACAGCTCTAGGAAGGGTTAGGCTGGGTCCTGTTCTTCATTTATACCTCTGTTACTAGTGTTTTGATAACTGAGAAGTCCGGCCCACAGTAATTAGGGATCCAATGAATATTTCCTTTCCCCCTTCTATTTAGGCCAGGATGGACACTCTTATAGTTGTATTCACAAGAGGTGAGGTCTTAAAGGAGTGATACTCAGTGTTTCCCTACCTTGGATCTGTCTTTCTTTCTTTTCAAAGGAGGTTATTTTTTTACACATAAATGCACCCATAGAACATTTGTGAAAAAGTGGGATCAACTCATGGGCTACATTAGGTTTTAGTGGCTTGGCATACCATGAAAGGACTTGAATATTTAATGAGAGCCCTGTCACAGCTTATGGTTTTGTATCAAATTTATTTAAAAATTGAGTGTTAAAATCCACTATTTGGCCCCAAGTTTCTCAAAGTATTCTTGGGACAAGAACTTCCTTCCTAGACTGATCACTCACTTGTTTACAGGTTACAATTTATGCCAAGTATTATGTCCCACCGCTTTCAGAGATCACCTGCTGCCACTTCAAGAACAGAAGGTACACAGTCTCTTGATGAGCACAGTTTACTTTTTACACTTTCCACTCTATTCAGGACATTAACTTTTATAAAAAATAAATAAATTCTTCTGTGAATAAAACCTTCAATTATGGTTCACACAAGTGCAGTGCATTGTGAATGATCATAAATCATAATGCATTAGCAGCTTCCCTCTGTCTTTTTATTGTCCTATACTGGCCTACAAAGGCTTGCCTTTGGCACATCCCTACATTAGATATGCAGCATGTGTGCCTAAACAGTCTATTTTTCCTAGTTTTATCTCAGTGTAACTGTTTGGAGCAATGGGCCTCAGAAGATGGAAAAGATAAATGGTGTAGAGAGGCTCCTACATGCTATGTTCTTACATAAGGTACTTAATTAATAGCTAATACTTTTATTTAATAATTGAAGTTCCTTATTTACTTGTTATTGAGATTATATCTAATGTTTCCCATTTGCTGAACAGTCAATCATCTGGCTATTTAGCTTTTGTTATTTAACTTGGATAGTTTCTCCTTTTTTATTTATTCAGTTATGCTTTCAAAAGCATGATGACAATAGGACAACATAAGGTGAGGTAATAAAAGACGCAGTAAAATATTGTTTGTTTGTACCTTACCTGAGGGAAGATTAATTTCTATGTTCAAAGCATACTGGAAAAGGGGTGTGCTGTAGAGGGAACTGGTAAAGCAGTCACAAACAGGACTTTTTTAACATTGATGTTCCTGGGTAGCTGTTTCTCTCAACTTACATATTTGTGATCCTATGGGTAAAGCATAAAGCAAATCTCATTTGTCGCTTTGATATGTCCAAAACATATTTGCATGACAATGCAAGGTTTGGTTCTACATTTACTAGCTAACCTAACGTGGAAGGTGACCACAAAGACCACAGGTCCATTCTCAACATCCAAGTGTATTGTAATGATACAGTTTTGTCCATAGCAATAGTTTGGCATATCCATTTGTAGCGCTCTGTTATTGCTGGAAATCATGGCAAATAGTATATATTAGTGAACAGACATCATTCCACTAAAGTTCATTAGAACCAAGGAAGTGTGTAAATCTGTGATGTACATTATATATTAATATGTTTTTCCATAAACAGAGGTAAACCTTTATGCAGATACTCTGTTGATGTGCAATAAATATTAGCACACTAACAGAGTTACTGCACCAACACTAATAATATCCTTTAGTATTTCAATGACACATGGAACAGCATGTTTACAGTCTTTTACCAGGAACATAAATAGATCTGGGAAAGATACTATTCAAGGGTCTTAATCCATGGTGCATGTATAGGTATTTCAAAACTATTTGAGCTATTTAGGAAAGAAAACATATTGGCAAGCAGACACAGTGTGTTCTTTGTGTCCTAAACATGAGGCAACACCTAGGCAAATGTATGTCTCTGGCAGATGACCTCCTAAAGGCAGCTGAAATAGAAACAGCATAAGTACCATGACCAACAGATGTAGTGTACTTTACTCAAGAACAAACTAAGACCATATGGCCACAAGCCACACAAGTGGTAGAAAAAGACAACATATTCTTGAAAAGACTGATTCCACAAGAACAGCTTTGAACAAATTGCAGATAGGTATATATAACCAGTTGGTAATCATGAAAATAAAAGAATAACCATCAATGTGAATAATGTTCCAATGAAATATATAATATGCAATTCATAATTTAAATAGAACATTATCAGTCATGCATACCAAAAAAACTTCTCCAACTACTAGTATGTACACAAAGTACACAAGTGTATTTATTACATTTTGCAAGCACTTTGTTCTACATTTCAAAAACGCCACCATCAAGCTGTTGGCACAAGTATGTACAAAACAGATCAATTGTAATGCCTGCTACAAAGCATTCTTTGTGAAAATACAAACTCTAATACCAGAAAAAAGCCAGAAGCATTAACATTATCATTACATGAGTTAAAAGGACATCATCTTAAAATTCATCACACACTGCTTTGACACAGAACTGAAACACTACATTACATAATTTTGAGATTCATATTACTTTTTTGCAAAAGAACTGTAATACTACACATCTTTAAAAAAAAATTTGAACCAGTAAGACAGCCAACGTGTGGAAAAATCAAAGTATCTAAACCTACTGAATGCATCATCATGCAACAAAGAACTATAGTAATATCACTGTGCACTGCAAGGGCTGCTTGAGATTACCAAGGATGCAAAGAAGAAATTCACTGCTAAATTGTGTTAGGAATGCACTTACACAGAGATAATTCACGATGGTCCAATAAGTGCACAAAACTGTAGATGATGTTTAACACTGGCATTAATGTCTTGTCAGGCTACATAAATGTAAATACACTTTACATCATCCTTGCAACACTAGCAATTAGGCAAAGTAGATTAAAAGAAACATGACATTTTGTCCAATAATACTGATTGTTTTTGTTTTTTTCTATTACTTTTCAACATTCTTTTTATACAGGTACTTACATCATTAAACTCATAGAATTTACCTTTCTTGAAAAACACAGCCGAACATATCACTACACTTTTAGACAGTAAACTTTGAGACAATTCTTCCTGTATGTACCTGTTGTAAGTGTTTAACTTATTGGCAAGAAAGTTATTAATTACACTTATACACTGAAAAAACTATTGCCAATACTCTATGCACTTAAAGTATGCTTATATATATAACAGAATGCAATTGCTCTCCATTTCTTAAAGCACCTAGAAAGACTTGAGATTGAATATGTGTGGTGAATGTTTAAAGTTGTCCAGTGGTTCTCAGACTAAGGTCAAACTTTGTTAACTATAATTCGGACGCATGTCTGACAACTGTACTCACATTTGATACGGTTCGCTCAACTATATCTCTAAGCTTACAGACAAATATCTTAATAAACACATCAGTAGCAAAGTCAAAATGTTCTTTACTATTTCAGAAATAATTTCAGATTTTCCAAATGGTGCTCCAGTGGAAATCCCAGTAGATCTGCCCTTTAGGTTGCATCATTTACATATCCTAGAATAAAGATAGGCATATACACGAACACATAGGCAGATTCAACTCAGCATAGAGAAGGCAATTGAGCAAGTAGTCTACGAGTCTTTCTTAAAGCTAAAATAAAGGAGTATTACTCAGGTGGAAATAGTGGGCAAACATTTACATGAAATGATTGCTCTGTTACATCTTTACTGAAAAGACAATAGCTGAACATGCATATGCATCACGGTGAGAAAGTAGCTCACAATATAGAATGGCTCAACAGTTAGGACCTCATAGATGAAGATTATTTTGATTAAGTTCCCCTAAATAACTACATCGCCTAGACTGTTCTGAAGTACTATTTACCTATTTTAATTTGTGGCATTGCACCGTTAGCTTTTATGACTGCAAATCCAAAGGTTCATCACAGTCCATACCTAGCCAATCCACAGTTTTTTTCAATCAAATTCATCAATAAGTTACACAGTGATCTGCTAAAAACCATCACTTCAAAACACACACCGGTATTTAAATTAGCTTCAAAAAAGCAAAACTAAAACATGTAAAAAAGTTATTTTTGTTGAAAAACACATAGGAAATGATGCAAAATGTGTTATACATAACATATATAAAGTGAATAAAAAATCAAACACATTTCTGTATATACCATTAATTAATAATTGCAGTAGAATAAAGCCAAATTAGTCAATGAGGAAGCTTCATTGTAAATAATTTGGTCACAGACTTAATTGAGAACCAATTAAGAAGTCTAGTGGTCCCCCACTAAGATTATAATTTGTGGAGACACAAAGTGTCACCCTTAACATTTTTATGTGAAAAACACAGTATTTGTTATGATTTTATGATCTTTATTAAACAACAAAGTACTGAAAGGTTAGAAAGAAGAGGTGTCTTTTATGTGTATGCATTAAGCCGCTCTTTAGAGCGAGTAGAATGAATGTCATGAAGTTCTTGCTCCTCCTTCGATTTAATGTCTTCATACTTTTGCATCCGGCAAGCATCTTTCACATAAGCCCAGTTGGCAGAGAGGACCATAAGGTAGTGGACCTGCAAAGAAGATAATAATGAATTACAAATTTAAATATTTACCTTCTTTGTAAAACAATAATGCTTTTTTTATGGAAAAAAGCTTTCATCACAGTTACAAAAATGTGGACCCGACCAATCAAATATTAGAGCAAACCAAATAAATAACATTTTATTCTTTTTAATAGAAACTCTAATCATTGCATTGAATAGGTAATGTGCAAATTGAAACACATATTTGTGTTTTATAATTCTATGAGGGTATGGTTAACTAGAAGTTAGGAATGGTGTTTTTGCAGCATAATCTATAGAGCAAGACCTTTCATGTACCATAAATGGATGCCAATATTTTGAAAAAACCCAAGAATTCAATATATGATATCCTTTTTTAAGGTGAAATTAAATGGTATTTCCAGAAGTAATCTGGGCAACACCTACAAGACCAAGTAGCCAAACACAAGAATAGACAACTATTCAACGGCCCAAATGTATGTCCCTGGTCCAGTGGCACCACAAAAGATTATCCTACACCATGACAGATGTCTGATGCAGCATTACTAATGTGACGCTATGACAAAAGCAAGCAAGTAAACTTCATTTAGTACCAGGGAATAAGATTATGTTTTTTTTTAAAGTCTTTAGTCCAAATCTAAAATAGGCCAATTTGCTCTATATATTGAATAGTCTGAACTAAGAGGAGGTGAGAGCTATTAAAACATTGAAAATAAAAGAACAGAAACAAAATCATTCTGCTAATATTCTATGATGAGATATGGGTGGCTCACACAGAGCCACAGGTGTTAGATTTCTATCACCCTGGTGCAAGGACTTAGTCAATTCACTAACACGAATTAGGAATCCAATTTGACTGTAACCCATACACACCCACCTATCAATACTACGCAAGAAGTATTTTCTGATAATGGTCAGTCTCACAAGATGAGTTCATGGACACAGGGTAACTCTAAACCCCCTTTCATAAACGAATAACATACTCAAAATGGCTGTAAGAAATAGGACGTGTATTTAAAGATGGATATTTTCAAATCCTAACCTAGTGCATAAAATATGTATGTTAAACGACAACGAGTGCAAAACAGATTGCAGCTAAACAAACTGTGGTCAGTAAAAATAGCTGGAGTATTTCTAACATGGAAATTGAGTTCTTGGCATCCTAAGACCCTGGAGCTATTTCTAAGCACTATGATAATTTTAGCTACAGCAGTACATCACGAGTATGTATATATGTTTCTCAAAATGGATCACACAATATACCTGTGCTTTTGTTATGAAATATCAAGTCAACTATTCCCTGTCAAAGCTTGTTCAGGGCTAAAAAATTAACACTGACAGGTTGAAATCCACTTCTTCTCGCTGTCCGTGATGTCGCCTCTGACTGTGGCTGGTTGGTACTGGGAACCACTGTGACCTTTACCATGATAGTCCTAGCATAAAGTCCATCTCCGAAAATATGATTCAATACCTGAATTTTTATTGTATCCGATCAATGCTTATCTTATATTATGAAAACAAATGCAGAATTTGCAGACACTGAAGCATCAACAAGACTGAACAATCATGGCAATAAATGTGTCATTCTGATTCACATATTGATTGTATGCATCTGTAACTAGAAACAATAAAAGCATGTCAGTTTACTCAGTAAGGGACACAACAGTATGTTACCTTAGACAGCAAGTGGGAATGATGGTATGTCAGTTTAGACAGTGGACATGATACTAACATTTTCTACACATCTTAACAGTTTGACACTTGTAGTAAAGGGATAAGAGAGTCTGAGGATAGACACAGAATAAAAACAGGAAAGCCTGATAGGGCCAAACCATGGAAATAGAAAAATCTGTAGAGGAACTGGCACAGTGTTCATGACATCTGTACATGAGGATGTACAATAGTTGTTCGTATATCACAGATGTTATGGCTACACGGAATATGTTCTATTGTGTTTCTAAGTCATTGCCAGGCTATATTGCATTGGGAGTCAAGGGTTTGTAAATGAGAATGCCCCTGTATAGCCCTTTTCACAATCCTTTTTTTGTGTAGCTGTGTCCAAAGTCAAGAGTAAGTCACCCATGAATTGGTAGTAAAACATTATTGGAAAGCCAATAAAGCACAATATTGTATCTCTTTTAATGACAGGAACGTCTAAATTCTAGGGCTTTGTGTAGTTTTGATAACACACATGTAATCTTATGTGTAACACTTTGCATAGTTGACCTATACCTTACAGAGGTATTGAATTATTTTGCTTACGCACAGCCTTCAGCCGGTCAAAATGTTCTCAACATGAAAAATAAGAAAAGCCTTTTACCATTCCAGGCACAGTATTATAGTCTGAAGGTCGACATCTTGACTGGGTTACGGTACAAAAAGGAACCCTGACAAAGGACTTCAGCAACTGCAAAACTTTAATTTCTCTCACTCTGAACTTCTCCTGCCATAAACTACGGCTTCAGCAGGAAATCTTCCAGTGGCTATATGGCTTCAAATGGACTTTGCCCAGTACACTCTGTAGCCCGCCCTGCTGGAGGATTTAGACCTCCACTACAGAGACTAAGCAAGAAGGTACAATTTTTGACCAGGATGAACCTTCTTGGTGTATCCAACCCGTATTTCTTGGTAGTAGTCTGAAATCGGATTCTGGTCCTGGTCAATGGTCAACAGTGACTTCTAATTGTCTCTTTACTTTTTCCTGCCAGCACTTGCCTTAAATCTTTCATTCATATTTCCAGTTCCCCTTATTTGATTTTTTTTTGTCATTTTGGTGTCATTGTACTGATTATATTTTTCTTTATTTTTCAAGATTGGTTGCTGGATGCTTTAGTTTGCTCTCTTTTTACATTTTAATTGTTTGGTAATAGGTTAATAAGTCACGTATTTTTCAAATGTTAGCCTGTCTGCTCTGTGGCACAGCTACTAGTACAAGTACTCTGACAAGTTTGTTGACTCATTCCTCATGATGGACTTACCATTTTCTTACATAACTCTTGTTTTATGCATTTTCCTGTATGGGCCATGCACAACCCCCCACGCCCTACCTATAAGGGTCACATGCATTTGTTTTGTGAATATTTGTGGCAGATTTGACCTGTCATAGTATAACCACAACCTCCTTCAGCCATGTTTCATTACTCCCAGGAAATGCCTCTTTGTTATGTGGATGCTCACTGCATTTTGGCACTCGAGACGTGAAGCTGTGAAGTAGCTTCCACAGGTAAATGCTCTGTACATTTTTGTTTCTTGTGAAAGCAATCTTCAAGTTATCATAACTCAACTAGGCAACTGCCTGTATTTTCTGTGAGATTTCTGTCATGAAATCAATGCCAGAATTCAATGTGTATAAAGGAATAAAAAGGTGTCTTGACAGTATATTTCCCCATATGTCCATGCATGTGCATGCATGGCTTATTCTAAACTGTGACTATATGCCCATGTCTATTGACAACATTTTTAGAACTGCCTTTCAAAGCTCCCGCAGTATCTATCATTAAGGGCTTTAGTCAAAGGTACTTGCCCACATTTGGGGGAGAATCCCCATCCCCTGGGCAAGACTGTTTTGAAGTACATCCAATTTTGACCAACCATCAATGTGTGGAGGATCAACTTCAAAGTATTCATCCATGCATACAAGGCGCTCCATGACCTAAGAACCACCTCCCTCAACTGTCGTATCACCTTCTACTCCCCTATCAGACCTCTCTGCTCAGCTCAACAGGCACTAGCTACCAACCTCTGCATACGGAAGACCTTCGTCGGAGTGAGATCCTTCAACTACCTCACAGCAGAGAGCTGAACACCTTGCCTCTTCACCTCAGCCAGTCACCATTGTTGCCTCAATTCAGGAAGGACCTTAAGATCTGGCTCTTTGGCTGCAGGACAGAGGACCAACCCCTTCATACCTTGAGACCCTTACAGGTGAGTAGTTGTGCTCTATAAATATAATTGATTGATTGACTTCTGTTCAGTTTTTCTAATGCAGCCTAGATCTCCTTTTTTTGATTATGGCTTCAAAAGAGAAAAATGACTCAGGGCCTGATTTAGAGTTTGGCCAAAATATAAATCCCATATGATATAATGGGATTTATATTTGAGCAGATGTAACCACTCCACCAAACTTTAAATCCAGCCCTCAGTTACTTAAGTCATAGCTCAAAGATTGTGAGTGCCTTGCTGACTGTCACATAAGATTTAGCTTAGAGAATACTAGGGACGATTTAAGGTTATACCATAATGCAGCTGTTAGTCCAATTAAATGATGGATGCTCTGAACTTAATTGCAGCATCTAGTACCATGGTCCAGACAAAGTTCAATAACTGTCATGAGTGCAAAATGCCTTTTGGCAATTGGTTTAGGTGGGAAATTTGGACCCAATTATGATGCGGTTAGTACAGAGGAATGGTAAATTCACATGCAACTTTACTCCAACTGTGAAGTAAATCTGCCCAGTACCATTCAATGACAAGTTAAACCCCATAGAATGGGAATAATTGCACAGGGCATTTTTCCCAGTTTTAAAACCACACAGAATTCACAGTTCTGTGGGGTTTAACACATATATTTACCACCAACTCAGACCAGGTGTAAATCTACTGAGGAGCCTCTTGGTGGGGTTGGTAGCCAAGGTGTAGTGAAACAAGTCAATGGAAAGATAATATCTGGCAGGGAAAGCATTATATGCTTCCCCAATTAAACAACAGAGGAATGCCACTTGAATACACCCAAAGCCTCTTGTGACTTTTCTGGATGGAATTACTGGTCAATATATTCACGCTTGATCTACCACATGAGAGCAAAATAGGTGTAGAAAAACCTACCAAAACAGAATCGGTAGAGCAAAATTCCACTTTGTAATTTCACTCACCTGTCTCGCAACGAGGGTCTTTTATGGAAACTATGTAACAAATGAGGAACTGTAAAATCTTGACCAATCAGTAAACATAGAATATTCTACCAGTCTCCTCAGAAATAATTAGTTGCTGATAGAGACAAGAAATTAAAACTGTTATCTAGGAGTTAAACGGAGCTCAGTCTTCTAATTTGGAACACAGGCAGACAAATATCCTTTGGCTTTGCTCTTGCACCATTTTATGATTGTCTCTCAAAAGTAGGACCCGCCATTGATGATGCTATCAGTCACATGGGCCAGTGTGTAGGGGCATAGCTATGTGTGTGACCCCACATGCCTCCAGCAGTGCTCTGCAGTATGGGGCACTGTAGTACAACTGTGGAGGTGGGATGTCCGACTGGGTCACCAACTTCCCTGTGGGGCAGAGAAGGTTACTTCTTCTACATGGTTAGAGTGAGCAGTGACAGCTTACTATCACATTATCTCCTTGCGCCCCACTTCATTTTGGTAAGGCAAGCGGAAGTGGGTGCAGCTAGGATTATGAGTTTTTTACTTTTGTTTTTTGTCATAGGCATATTTCTGTTTATATTGTCATTGTGTATCATCTTAAGCAGTTCCACTGGCCAGCCAGAATCTTGAGAGCACATTAGCTTTATGATTAATTGTTTTAATCGTAACCTGCCATCAGGCTTCTTTGTTCTGGAAATCAGAGGCACATTATTGAGAAGCAGTTCCCATGGGGAAATGCACCCCACAGCAACAGGCAAAGAATAAGGAATAAGTGCTGCTGAAAAGCATATTTCCATGTTCAACTTCCATGTCTTGGAAAAGGTCCACAGGGATGAAGGACACATCACATTCTCAAAATATAGCAATCTATTGCTTCCTTTTAAAATATACAGAAATATTTATATGGCATGAAACAAAACAGGAAAGCTCGCTGTACTTATACAGGAGGGAAAAGTCATCCTGCTTTTCATTATAAGTATATAGAACGTCACATTGGATTTCCCTGGCCATAGAGGAAAAAGGCAAAAGATTGAGTTACTTTAGAACAATTTTGACACATTCTGAGCTACAGTATTTTTTAATGTGGCTGGCATGATACTGATCCTAATATCTGTTTTTAATAAATTGAGTTTTGGTGTGTTTAGGTAGCATTACATATTCAACTTGTATTCTTCATGTATGCAAACATACTTTTTATCTTTTACATAGGTAAGAGCATAACACCAAGGGTGTATGCGGTTTGTGGGCAGGGTGGTAGTTTCAGCATTAATTAAAAAGGAATAAAGTACCCACTACCGAGCCATAATGTAAATCATCTCAGATTTTGAATTACTTTATAAAGGCACTCTGCCATGGGTTTCATTCCTCTATAATTGTTATGGAACTCCTGGGTGAATTACAACATTCCTATATTGTACAGCAGGAAGTACTTTGGGCCATATTTATACTTATTGACGCAAAACTGCGCTAATGCAGTTTTGCGCCCAAAAAATTAGCGCCGGCTAACGCCATTCTGAAGCACCATGCAGGCGCCGTATTTATTGAATGGCGTTAGCCGGCGTTAGCCGACCGGCGCTGCCTGGTGTGCGTGAAAAAAAGCCACGTACACCAGTAAGCGCCGGCGTAGGGAAAAATGGCGTTTGGGCGTCCAAAAATGGGGCAAGTCAGGCTGAGGCAAAAAAATCGTCTTAACCCGATTTGCGCCATTGTTTTTTGGCGCCCAGACGCCATTAACATGACTCCTGTCTTAGCAAAGACAGGAGTCATGCCCCCTTGCCCAATGGCCATGCCCAGGGGACTTCTGTCCCCTGGGCATGGTCATTGGGCATAGTGGCATGTAGGGGGGCACAAAACAGGCCCCCCTATGCCACAATTTTTTTTTTAAAAAAATACTTACCACAACTTACCTTTTCTTCCCTGGGATGGGTCCCTCCATCCTTGGGTGTCCTCCTGGGGTGGGCAAGGGTGGCAGGGGGTGTCCCTGGGGGCTTGGGAGGGCACCTCTGGGCTCATTCTGAGCCCACAGGTCCCTTAACGCCTGCCCTGACCCAGGCGCTAAAATCCGGCGCAAATGCAGGTTTTTTAGTCCCGCCCACTCCCAGGCGTCATTTTTGCCCGGGAGTATAAATACGACGCATATGCATCGCAGTCATTTTTTAAGACGGGAACGCCTACCTTGCATATCATTAACGCAAGGAAGGTGTTCACGCCAAAAAATGACGCTAACTCCATGAACTTTGGCGCTAGACGCGTCTAACGCCAAAGTATAAATATGGAGTTAGTTTTGCGTCGAATTTGCGTAGAAAAAAACTACGCAAATTCGGCGCAAACGGAGTATAAATATGCCCCTTTATACCACCATATCGTTCTACTTCAATGCTAACTATGCATAATTGAACTATACTTTTTGAGGTTGGATTTTATGATTGTGAAATTATTTGTAATGGCATAAGTTAATGTCACTTTTACATACATCAAAACAACGTATCCTTCTGGAACCTGAACAAAGGATGGGACGATCAATATTATCATCAATATTTTCACCACCTAATGAAAGCTACATACACTACCATGTGTTGAATGTGTCTTATGATGCATGATGTTTGTATAAGATTAAACAACTTACCATGGCAATCACAGCTGCACCAGCTCCGGCAAGGGCCACAATAAACAAATGAAACGTCATGTTCAGCTGAAGAAGAGATAACATTGAATATTTAAAGATTCCCATCAAAATCAAAAGGAAAATATCTCTACACCATAGATAACGTGAAATCAGGTTAGCTGAAAATAGGTCGAGCTTTATCTATTCAGGAACAATTCACAATTATTACATATTCATAAAAGCACCTTTTAATTTTGAGCTGAACAATTATTTCACTATCACACATGTTTTCAAAGGATGGGGCTTGACTTAAAAAAAGATAGCAGTGTTTAGTGGAACAGATTAAATCCACAATGAGATATGATAAAGTTCAGTAGATTCTGAGTTGTGAAATTTCAAAGGAGAGCGAGAGAGAGATAGAAAATGTATGTGTTGTACAAGTGGACATCTAAAATACAACAAAGTTCAGGTATAGAGTTTAAAACGCATCCAGAAACACATCCTTTTGAATGCATTATCCATCACCATGCCTAAACAACCCATTAACATATAAGGGCATTGGTGTACATCAAGGCTGAAATGTACTACTTTACACTAAATTTGCCAAATGTCAAACATCTATGCATTGTACATGCACACTCACATATATTTCTTCGAGCAGCATGTACAGGTTATACATTGCTTGGCAGCTGCAAGATACAGCACAGATTCAGCACTGCACTAAAGTACAAAATAATGTGTAATAATTATATATCCTTTCATTAGTAACCAAGAAAAATAATTGGTAAAATATATCAGAAGCCACAGAAAATTACTGCAACTAAATGCTTATAAGATCCTTGAATATTAACTGGAGGAGAACAAGGAATGAGCTCCCATCAACTTAATAACAGTGATGTCTTTCCCATGTGTTCAGTCGATGCTTTGTGCTTTCTATGGACTTATTTTTGCTGGTATTACAACTCAGTGAATTTTGCCACTGAAATTTGGCCTCATTACGAGTTTGGGAGGTGGAAAAGGCCGCCTGCGAAACTCCCATGGTCAGGTCACTGCCAGAGTGGTGACCTTCCCACAGCCCCTATTACGAGTTTCCCACTGGGTCAGCAAGCGGAAACAGGGTTTCCAATCGCTGGCCCAGTCAGAAACAGCCCACAATATTGATGCCGGCTCATAAATTTAGCCAGTGGCAATATTGCGGTGTGTAGGGTGCACCAGGACCTAAGCAGACAGTGAAATGCATGAGGGGGCTGGCCATAGGGGCCCCTGCACTGCCAATGCCAAGTGAATGGGCATTGAAGGGGCCTCCATGGGGCCCCATGCATCCTGTCTCCGCCAGCACTTACATGGCGATGGAACCGCCATGTAAACACCGGCATAGAGAGGGGCTGTAATCCCCAGGGCAGCACTGCTTGCAGCACTACCTTGGTGGATTGAGACCACCAGTACCATCAGGTCGTCGGCTGAAAGAAATGTGGCAGTGCCAGCTGTCTGACCTTGAAGCATTCACCACGCTCATAATGTGGACGCCACTGCAACCCTGGTGGTCTCAAGACCGTCAGGGTTGTAATTAGGGCCTCAGTGTGTGTTAGCTCCATATAAACATAAGGTGAAATTGGTTGCACTCAACAGGCCTGGGTACCCTGAATGTAAGGCCACAGAAAGTAGGCAGAGGACAAAAACCTGAAATGTGAACGTTTCAATGTGATATGTTGGCTGCAGTTTATACTTTACAGCATCCACATGGAAGTGGAAAAATGTGGCTCCAGATTTACCAATGTGTCCTGAAGAGCTGCAGTTTAAAAAGCCACAGCAACTGATCAGAGTAAAGTGCTCTGTTTTGTAGAAAAACATATTTTTATGCATAACAGTGTGACCTGCAAACCAACAGGGTTAAACAATTAAGGTTTGATTCGCAAAGGTAATATACCTCTGAGTAATTTGCACTTCAAGTAAGTTTACTACTTTTGGCTATGCACAAAAAGAGTAAGGAATCTAGCATGACACATGCCCATCCACTTGTACTGCAACACCCTCCTATAAAAAAATAATAGAGGCAGGAAATTGAAATGAAACCCAATTGTAAATAACATTATATTAATTTATTTTAAAAAGCTAATAATATAAATAAATATAACAATGTTAAGCAAATATAGAAAAATAGGACACATCATTATTTCATTATAAAATAATGTTAATACCCAATTTTGAATTTAAAAAATGTAAAAATATGTTTTGTTAAAATATAAATTAATTGATTTTGTAATTGTTTCTGTACATATAGTTTATAGTAATTAGTAATGCATATTAAAACATTAAATATGTTCATTTTAATATACAGTTCAAAAATCAAATTTTATTTTATAAAATGAATTTACATTTATAGTAATCCAAACATATTTTACATTTATTTTAGTATTAAATAAAGTTTGTATATTTTCCCTCTAACTTATGATGCAGAGAACTTTATAACAGAAACGTATATTTTCTTTCTGAAGTTCAAATTAAATACAAATTCCCACCTAAAGAAAAAATATTTATATTATGCATTAATAATTATTCAGGTTGGTGTATAGGATTAAGTAAACTACTTTTAGCTATAGTTTTAGTAATACATATAGTTACATTAAATGGAAATTCAAAATGGGGTATTCAAATATTTTATAAATACATAATAAATATGTTTTATATTTTTAACATGACATAATATTCATTTAGATTTTTTACTGTTTTAAATAATTTAATTCAACAATATTTCCCACGGGTTTAATTTTAAAGCCCAAATTATTAGCGATGGAAGGGTGTTGCAGTACCAGTGGTTAACCACGTGGTCTGCTAGACTTATTACTGTGTTTTTTTATTAGTAACTTACATTCATATTTTGTGAATTTCCAAAAGTAGTAAACTTACTCAGAAATATAAAATTACTCAAAAGTGTAAGTTAGCTTTGTGAATTAGGACCATATTGTTTAAAAATAGGAAATGCTAAAAATTAAAGAATGTATTCCCCTGTAGGGAACAGCTATCGAAGGTTAGTTTTCACCATTTAGGAAAAGTGGCATTTTCCCACAGAGAGTCCTGACTGTGAATAAAAGTCTCTTTTTCCAATTTAGACCAAGAAAAAGATAGCAACATGGTAGTTCAATGATGCCTAAGCACCCCAACAATGTGAATCAGGATGTCAGTAGCTTCAACACGTGGATGACTGACTGCAGTGACATTGTCATTCCGATCAAAAACAAGAAACAAATAAGATCCACAAAGCAAGCCAGCTGGTACAACCAGAACCTTAGTACAGCCAAGAGCCACTGCACGCACATCAAGAGAAGGTGGAGTATCAACAAATGGCCAGCGGACTGAACCGCCTAGAAACCAGAACTCAACCGATACCATCGCCAACTATGTGAGATGAAAAAAAAGCCCTGGCATCACACATCAAAGCTAACCCCCATGACAGTACGGAGCTCTTCTGCATAGTCAAGGAACTCACCAACTCTGCACCAGCGACAAGCAACATCTTTCCTCAGGAGCTATGCAACAGCCTTGCAGATCTTTTCCATGACAGAATTGCCAAAATCTACAGAAACTTCAACCGCCAACTCAAGCCTGAAGACTTTTTCAACAGCCATACCTTCACACACATGACCATACGAAGGTCAACCACCTGGAATCACCTCACAACTAAGGACACCATCATAAAATCTGTCCACTCACAGGCCCCATACGACCTATGCCCCCACCACATCTTCAACCTCGGAGCATCCAGCTTTTCATCTTACTCAACACACTCACTGGATTCTGCCATCTTCCCAACCGGAAGCGCGCAGAAATCAAACCTCTGCTGAAGAAATCTTCAGAGGATCCCAACAAAGTGAGAAACTACAGACCCATCTTCCTGCTTCCTTTTTCGTCCAAATTCATAAAAAAAAAGCCATTGAAAAAGTCATCAACCAACAACTTTACATCTACCTGGAATGTAATTGCAATCTGAATGTTGCAGCAACCACAGCATAGAGACATCCTTGATCGCGGCCTCAAACAAAATCCTCGCCCTCCTCGACAAAGGAGGGGAAGTCACCCTTATCCTTCTCGATCAAGATGCCTTTGACACCATCTCCCATCTTACTCTCATCACCAGACTTCATCATATAGATAATAATGAGTGTAGATTTTGAGGGGGCCCTGGGGGTGTTACACCCCCTAATAAATGTGTTTTCTGATAAATTGTTTTGTGCAGGTGCTTTCAGTCGGGTATTGTGAGATGTCAGTTGGATTTGAGCAGGAATTTTTAAATTGACACAGACAAAAACACACACAGAGGGTCATTCTGACCCTGGCGGCCGGTGGCCGCCAGGGCCACCGACCACGGGAGCACCGCCAACAGGCTGGCGGTGCTCCAACGAGCATTCTGACCGCGGCGGTTCAGCCGCGGTCAGAAGCTGAAAGTCAGCGGTCTCCCGCTGACTTTCCGCTGCTCGTGTGAATCCTCCATGGCTCCGCAGCCATGAGGATTCTGACCCCCCCTACCGCCATCCTGTTCATGGCGGGAAAGCCGCCATGAACAGGATGGCGATAGGGGGGGTCGCGGGGCCCATGGGGGGCCCTGCCGTGCCCATGCCAATGGCATGGGCACGGCAGGGGCCCCCGTAAGAGGGCCCCGCAAAGTATTTCAGTGTCTGCCTTGCAGACACTGAAATACACGACGGGTGCCACTGCACCCGTCGCACCTTCCCACTCCGCCGGCTCGATTACGAGCCGGCATCCTCGTGGGAAGGTCGTTTTCCCCTGGGCTGGCGGGCGGTTTTTCAGCAACCGCCCGCCAGCCCAGGGGAAAACTTGTAATACCCGCCGCGGTCTTTTGACCGCGGCGCGGTATTTTGGAGGGCGGCATCCTGGCCTCCGCCGCCCGCCAGGGTCATAATCAGGCCCACAGTCTCTTACTCTCTGCTTTGAAAGTCCTCAAATATATTGGTTATTTTTATTTTTTCTCACACTTAGGCCCAGATTTATGGTGTCCTTGCGCCATTCCAATGACACATTAGTGTCATTCTTTAATGCTAATCTGGCATTGGAAGGGCAAAAACGCAGGGCCATATTTACAAAGTGGCACAATGCTAGCATTGTACCACTATGTAACTCCCTGTGCCACATTATGCCTGCACCAGGCATAATGTATGGAAGCGGGATGTTCCAGCACTAGGGGGGCCGTTAAAGTGCAGGAAAAGAATCTGTGAGATTCCTTTGCGCCATTTTTAACTGCATTTTTTAATGCCTCCTAAGTGCAGGCGTTAAAAAGAGGCTCCCATTGGTTACCATGGGCCTCTGGGTGCTTTGCCGGATTAGCGTCATAATTTGTTATGCTAATCTTGCAAAGCACCGGACTAGCGTAAAAAATTATGATGTTAGTCCTCCTGACTACTGCCATGGTGCGCCATATTTTAAATACAGCGCACACATAGTGAAGTGGAGACTTAGTGGAGCGCTAAGGGTCATAAATCTGATCCTAAATTCGGCTACCAATCTACATTCCTGTTCCTTTCCACTGTCCAGCAGGCCCTTCTAATGCACCCTGCTTGTTGTATATGTATTAAAACATCATAGCCAGTCTGATTGTCGGAAAATCTAAAGCTCACCCCGCCAATCTTACTGACCAAGCTACGCCCTTGGATAAAGGCATCCAAGTAGCTGCTCTCAGATGAATCTCATCCTTCCTCACTGACAGAACACAACAAATCCACCTTCCACCCTTCTCCTCTGAACCCAAACCAATACTCTGTGTAGTCCATCAAAGCTCATCACTCATCTCCCAGGCCCACCCTCTTCAAAATCTACATGCCCCCCTTGCCAACATAGTCAGATCCCATGGACTCAACATTATATTCTATGCTGACGACTCGCAACTCATCCCCTCCCTCTATGAAAATTCCGCCGCCGCCAGAACCAACTTCCACCAGTGCATGACCAGCATCACCAGTTGGATGAAGAATAACTGCCTGAAGTTCAACACAGACAATACGGAAGTCTTGATCTTTGACAATGAAAACTCCCCTCTGCATGCCTCCTGGTGGCCCACAAAACTGCAACCCACTCTACCCCCACCTGAGCGTGCCAGAAATCTCTGTATCATCCTGGGCAGCGAAACATGAGGTCCCAAGTCAATGCAGCATGATTCTTCTGCCTCTTCATCCTGCACATGTTAGTAAGATTTTCAGGTGGCTTCACCAAAACACAAGACACATCATGCACCCAAGCTTGTGGCATCAGTCGACGTGAGAATCGAGGCCCGTCTAGTTCAAAGACTATAGATCATTCAGAACACCGCAGCAAGACTCATCCTGGATCTCTTTCATTGCTCCCACATCACTCACACCTCAAAAATATCCACTGGCTCCTGGTTTAGAAGAGATGCCAGTTCAAGCTCCTCACCCACATTCAAGGCCCACTGATCTGAAATGTGTCATTTGGAAGGAGACAGGAACAAGTGGTATCACAAAAGACCTGTGAAGAGGTTTGTATTTAGACAGTGAGAAGAATACAGGCACAGGTCAGCGCTGCAAACCTTCTTCCTGCACTGCCCTGCATCAGAAGAAAAGGGCAGGAATGCACCATATCTACACGATTCAGCTCATTCCTATCCTTTTCCCCTGGGCTGGCACACAATGGACTTCCATGCTCCAATGCAGACACCCTTACATCATGGTGCAAATGTTTCGGTGTTTATGTAGAGGAAGGGATGCCTTTCTGCACAAAAACAATCACGAGGCATTTTTCTCTTTTTGTGTGTGCTGCAGAATGGAAAAAATATGAAAAATAAATGTATTTCTCCTTTTTGTGATGTTAACAAATTATTCTGTAAAATTCCCAAACAAATTTAGCAAAAGAAGACAAATGTCAAATATCAGGTAAACCAGATATATGAATACTGAGGGCTTGATACACAAACTGCACTTTGTAGTACAAAACATATTACACAATGTAAATTTTTCCTGTCTTTATATCTTCAGAGTTCTCTGCCGAACTGTGGAGTCTCTGCACACATAAGTATAGGTTTTAGTAGCAAATGTGAGCATATACATGGGAGTGGGCAGGAAGGGGAGCAGGTTTACTCCTAAAGAGGTTGGGATTAGGGAGATGTAAGAAGGGTTTAGGGATGGTCAGGGAGGGATTTAAAGAGGGACATCACCCACCCACCCAGAAGTAAGACAGTTTATTCTGGGAGTAGTGATATGTAAGTTGTCTGTTACTCAAAGTTCGTGAATACCGGAAGTAGTAAACCTATTCAGAATAGTTAGCTTACTCAAAAGTGTAAGCTACCTTTGTGAAGCAGGCTCTGAAACTTTAAAAGCAAAAATAAACATTAAAGTCCAATGCTAGTGACAGAAATCATGGTCAGGTGTCCCATGGAAGACGGAGGTATTGGGCTCAACTTGTAACAACTGAGCTCCTTTACCAATTTAGTCCTACGGCTCTCATCCTGCAGAGCCCCTAGTGTCACATCTGACTCACAGAGTAGCAAAGCAGAGCAGTCCAAGGCTTACTCTGGGAGAGGCTTGGGGTAGAACTACACATTCCTCAATGCGCCAATATACACTTGCTGTCCAATCACTGCTTTTTCGTATAAAAAAGAACATTATCTTTATAACACACACACACCACTAAATACTACACACAGATATACAAATATATACAGATTGGCATTTATATGCTGTGAGGACACCTTCTAAAAGACCTCACAACTAACAGGGGCACACAATAAAAAAGGTCTTACAAAGCAGGTAGCCTCTGGGATGTACCCTGTACCTTACCTGCTAAATACTCCTCAAAAGCTCTGCACACTACCAAACCATGAACCCTTACCAGACAATAACTATCCAAAAGACAGGGTTAGTGGTTTACTTGGGAAGACAAGATAAAGTACAATCAATATTAAAAGATTCAAGGATAGTACCACCTTTCAATAACATCTGTTCATATTTCACTAACAAGGGCATATCAATAAAGTTTCAATGTTCTGTATTGCTCAAACTAAATCTAGGAACTGTATGGGGCACTCTGTTAGGGGCTTTCTGCTCTTCTGGAAACCTCTCAAACGCAAATTATCATTTCTCATGTCACTTTTTATAGGAAGATCTTTTTCACTGCTGTTTCTTCTGCCTGTGCCATGCTCTTTGATGTGGATTTGGGTTTTCCTTTTTGTTTATCATTTCTTTTTTCAATGTGCTCCTGTGTGCTCCATTTCTCTGTTCTTTGGGGACACCAGAGAAGCCCTTACAGCCTCCGCAGTCCATGCTGGCTCAAGATTGTCCGACACAGCTCTGTGTGGAAGCGCAGTAGGCAACTTTGTTCCTACTCTCCCACTCAGCGCCTTTGAAGCACAGGCATATGAATTAAAGGTTTCGCACTCTCCTGCTTGCTATAATGAAAATTTTCTTGGTCAGCCCAGGGGAATCCCTCGCCTAACAGGTAACTTCAGGCAGGCCCTTGGGCTCATCCACCCTTAACAGGATGTTGGTTCTGTTGCACAGGTCTTTCCTAGGAGTGTTTTAGTATTCATGAACAGGAACATCCTCAGCCCATTCGATGTCTAGGAGGACTCACTTTGCTATGCACTCCCAAGGGGAGATGATGATGAAACTGCTTATCAAGAGTATAGTTTTTAGGCCTGCTGGACAACCTGCCAATGAGGACGCTTACGAATTACAGAAATATTTGCAGGGCACCGATGTGTCCTGTTGAATTCTGAGGCACCCCTCTTAGGGCACTTTCAGTCATATCTGGTCCACAGGCTTCCAATGGAACCCTCTCCTCTAGGGGCTCCAGTAAGTTAATTCTGCATTGTTCACAAGAGTGAATATCCAGTCCAGTGCCACTGGTCCCTGGAGCACAGGTCAACAAGGTACAAGTGATTACAAGGCTAGAGTGTCCCACCACTCCCAACACGGTTTCACCCATGATTGCCTGTAAGTACTTGTATTCAATAGGTTCCACTGCTTCTCAGAGTTCTTCCCTTGTGCAAGGGTATAAGATTTGAGTTGTAAAGTTCTATAACATTGGCATCCTTGCCACATATAAAGATTTCACATCATCCTTCCGCCCGAGCCATCCCCAGCTCTGCATGATGGGATTTTTCAACATGGCAGAATTTATTCTTGGTCAGCCACACCTCTTCTAAAACCTCTAGCTCATTAATGTACACAGCAACCTATCCCTTCCCCTCATAACTTCAAAGGAGAATACCTCCTGTGGGGAGGGGGGCAAGGTTCTGGCTGCCGTAGTTTGTTTCTCTGGGCCAAGTCATACCCAAGCTTGTCAGTGAGTAGGTTTGAATGAGCCCATGTAGATTTCCTTCTCCACTGTCTCGCTTTGCCAGGAACAGGTTTAATCTTTTCCAAATGAGCCTGCTTCATCTACCTGTTTGCCAATATAATAATTAACTTGGCCGAGCAGTATAGTCTGCAACTCATTAGGGGCTAACTTAAAAAAGTACAGTAACACACAAAGTACATGAAGGTATGTACACATGGCCAAATTAATATTATAGTTGCACTTTACAATGAGATAAGATGGAGTCAAGTAAGTGACCTGGTTGATGTGTGGTGGAAGACACAAGAAAAGATAGTCAAAGGCCGTTTAATCTATCTATTAGGTGAACCGAGTGAACATTTT
This sequence comes from Pleurodeles waltl, assembly GCF_031143425.1. NCBI lineage: Eukaryota > Metazoa > Chordata > Amphibia > Caudata > Salamandridae > Pleurodeles > Pleurodeles waltl. The sequence goes on from NC_090437.1 coordinate 840,065,577, forward strand.
CCCTATTTTCAAGATGGAAATTTAAGTTATTGGAAATGATGAAGCTTGAAAATGTACAAATGTAGGGTAATAATTGAGCCAGCAGGTTTTTAAATATGCTGGATCTTGGGACTAGAAAGCAACATATCAGTGCTCCAGACAGAAAAGGAAGGCTGCAGTTTGATGGAAGAAATGCAGCTTTCCCCTGCCAAGTGAGATTTTACCTCTCAGATAGAGCAATTGAGATTAGAGTGGTAAGCAAACGCTGTGCCTCCTCCCCTTTTGTGAAAACAGTCATGGCCACAGGCAGAATATCCCTGTTGTATAGCAGTCAGACTATAGGAATCAATAGGAGTCTTTTAACCCAGTTGTAATTAATAAAAGAATATCAGTAGATAATCAAGAATATATTGAAAAACATCCAGTTGGTGCTTTGGAAGTGACCTCAGCAATGTAAGTTTTCTAGGCTCCCAATGTTATCACTGGTAAGAACATAGAAGTATAATTTGACATTACAGTTAGTTGGAGAATTTAGTATGGATATGGGAGGTGGAGGCAAAGCTGCAGCTGTGACAAGAAACCAGCCCCCTAGCAGAGGGGCAAGCAGGATGCTTTCCTGAAAGTTGGAGAGCTAGGAGATCAGATTTGGAGTAAGCTACCTTTGAAGCTGGATCAGAGGGTCTGGTGCTAGGCATCATTTAAGTGTGGGCTGACAGAGGCAGGTATGCCTTCATTGTACTTCCAGCATGCTCATTGCATGCCGCCCATGTGACATTAGACAGCAGCATTTGTGCCCATCATGGAAGAAGGCCATGACTTTAGAGGAGGACTAAGGTGCTCATTGGTGTGTTGTGCTGTGAAAACAAGTGGACAAAAGAAAATTCTTAACTGAAGCCTGACCACTCCTGATCCCAGTGGTTTGATGCTTAGCTGCTGTTTCAGCTTGGTGGATGGTGGCAGTGCAAAGTCATACACATCAGATAGCAAAAATAAATAAAAATATCACCCAGGAAAAATGTGACTAAATTTGTACTAAGACTTACTGTCAGCATAAGTCTGAAGTAGAAGCGTAACAGTGTCTCTGAAATAGCCGACCATTTATGAAAGGTGTGGCTATGTACTGAAAGACTAGAGAGTGCACTGAAAGTGCATCATACTGTGAAAACACGTGGGCAAAATAAAATTCCTAGCTGGACCCTAGCTGCTTCTGAGCATAGTGGTTAGTTCCCTAGCCTTTGTCACTACAACCCCAAGAACATATGCAGTGATTGGCAACAGTGTTGCGTCTGCTTTTCTGTAAAGATGTACCACCCTGTAACAAACCACAGAGCCAGTGCATCCATCGCCCCCAACTCTGCAAGACACTGAAGTCCTCCATCACAACAGCCACCTTCTCCGAAGACTCGAAACATGCCAAAATCTGCCCCCTCCTGAAGAAACCCATAGCTGACCTATCAGAGCTCAAGAATTTCCAAACCATCTCGCTGCTACCCTACCCAGCCAAGTCCTGGAAAAAGCCATAAACTTGCAACTGAAACAGTTCCGCGAGGACAACAACTCTCTGGACACCTCTCAGTCTGGATTCCACAACAACCACAGCACTGAGACAGCTCTTCTTGCAGCCACTGATGACATCCATGACTCCTCGACCGTGGACACACAGAAACACTCATACTCCTTGACCTCTCAACAGCCTTCGACACAGCCTCCCACAGCACCTTATGCACCAGACTCCACGACACAGGAATCTGCAGAAAAGCCTTGCAATGGATCCACTCCTTCCTCACCGGAAGAACACAGAGATTCAGGCTCCCACCCTCCCAGAGTCCAATACTCTTCAACATATACATGGCCCCGCCGGCAGCCATCGTCAGAGACCGCAAAATGAACATGTCATATGCCGATGACACACAAGTCATCATATTCCTCACTGAAGACCTGGACAAAGCTCACATCGGGATGAAAACCATCACCGCCTGGATGAGGGAGAGCTGCCTCAAACTCAATTCAGACAAGATCAAACTCATCATCTTCGGAAACTCCACTTCAGCCTGGGACGACTCCTGGTGGCCCACATCGCTCAGCGCACCACCTACTCTGACTGACCACACGCGCAAACCTAGGAATCATCCTCGACCCCTCCCTATCAATCACCCAACAAGTAAACGCAGTCACCTCTTCCTACTGGCACACCCTCCGCCAACTAGGCAAAATCTTCAAATGGATCCCGGTCGACTGCCGCAAAACAATCACTCACACCCTAGTTACTAGCAAGCTCGACTACAGCAACGCACTCTATGCCAGCACCACAACAAATAACATCAGGAAACTACAACTCATCCAAAACACCGCTGCAAGTCTCGTCCTGAACTTCCCCTGCCAAGAACATATCTCCCAGAACCTGAGGACCCTACATTGGCTCCCAGTAGAGTAGCAAATCAACTTCAAACTACTCACCTACACCTACAGGGCCCTGCACAACATCGGACCGGCCTACTTGAACCATCGAATCTCCTTCCATAACCCCACCAGACCCCTCAGCTCTGCCCAGCAAGTGCTTGCTACCATCGCACGCATCTGGAAAACCACCGCCAGACGAAAATCTTTTGCATACCTCACAGCCAAGAGCTGGAACAACCTGCTCACGCACCTCAGACAAAGCCCATCTCTCACCATCTTCAGGAAGAAATTCAAAACATGGCTCTTCGAATGAGGCGTAGACCTACCACCAGTGCCTTGAGACCCTCAAGGGTGAGTAGTTGCACTTTACAGAAACGGATTGATTGATTGAAAGGTACTACTAAAGAGTGATAAGGTAATGTAAAATGTAGGTTTTCTCACATGACAAAAATTACTTTGTTTAGAATGTGCTGGTTGCAACTTTAGCTCAGACATTTAGGCCTGCAATGGCAGTGCAGAAGCCATAGATTTAAAGACTCGTGCACCTTGGTGTTATACGTACACAAATCAAATGACATCTGGCCTTTTTTCTACTTTGACCTTGTATGCAATGTTACTGTGGCCTTACTAAAAAGTCAGTGTATGAACTGTTCCAAAAACTTTAGGTTCTCCTGGTGACTGTGCAGTGTAAGTAAAGGAAGTGAATCAACAAAGTTTGTCAATACACTGTGCACATAACATATATACATATGTCAAAATCATCAGGCTAATAATTATTTGGAATCACATTAAATGAAAATTCAGGACTTGCTATTGTCCTGCATCACATGAGAAAAGGTCATCAGTGAAAACCAAAATGGTAGAAACCTGACCAAAGGACCTTGGGGAAATCCCAACAATCCAGAGACCCAGGATGAGAAATGTCCTGATCCCACTTTCCAAAGTTATTCAAAAGACTCACTTAGGCCCTCATTATGACATCTGCAGTTTCCTCAGGAAACCGCCAATGCCAAGGGCGCCAGAAGACCGCCAGTGCTGGTGGTCTTCCGCCCACCGTAATATGCCTACTGCAGGATTTCCACCACAATAAGGGTGGAAATCTGGCAGTAGCCATGCTGGCAGTCAAGGCGCCTGGGCGGTGTCCTGCTAGCAGGGTGCTGCTGGTGGTGGCAGTGCCCCTTCCCTGCCGGACGACCACCGCTCTGACCAAGGTAAGTTAGTCGTCCATCAGGGGAGGGCTGTGGAGGATGGGAGGTGTTGTTTGGGAGTGTGTGGTGTCTGCGTGTGTGTATGAATGTGTGTGTGTGTGTGTGTATGCATCTGTGAGTGTTGTGGTGTATGTGTGGTTGCATGCATGTGAGTGAATGCATGTATGAATGTTACAGAAACGGATTGATTGATTGAAAGGTACTACTAAAGAGTGATAAGGTAATGTAAAATGTAGGTTTTCTCACATGACAAAAATTACTTTGTTTAGAATGTGCTGGTTGCAACTTTAGCTCAGACATTTAGGCCTGCAATGGCAGTGCAGAAGCCATAGATTTAAAGACTCGCGCACCTTGGTGTTATACGTACACAAATCAAATGACATCTGGCCTTTTTTCTACTTTGACCTTGTATGCAATGTTACTGTGGACTTACTAAAAAGTCAGTGTATGAAATGTTCCAAAAACTTTAGGTTCTCCTGGTGACTGTGCAGTGTAAGTAAAGGAAGTGAATCAACAAAGTTTGTCAATACACTGTGCACATAACATATATACATATGTCAAAATCATCAGGCTAATAATTATTTGGAATCACATTAAATGAAAATTCAGGACTTGCTATTGTCCTGCATCACATGAGAAAAGGTCATCAGTGAAAACCAAAATGGTAGAAACCTGACCAAAGGACCTTGGGGAAATCCCAACAATCCAGAGACCCAGGATGAGAAATGTCCTTATCCCACTTTCCAAAGTTATTCAAAAGACTCACTTAGGCCCTCATTATGACATCTGCAGTTTCCTCAGGAAACCGCCAATGCCAAGGGCGCCAGAAGGCAGCCAGTGCTGGTGGTCTTCCGGCCACCGTAATATGCCTACTGCAGGATTTCCACCACAATAAGGGTGGAAATCTGGCAGTAGCCATGCTGGCAGTCAAGGCGCCTGGGCGGTGTCCTGCTGGCAGGGTGCTGCTGGTGGTAGCAGTGCCCCTTCCCTGCCGGACGACCACCGCTCTGAACAAGGTAAGTTAGTCGTCCATCAGGGGAGGGCTGTGGAGGATGGGAGGTGTTGTTTGGGAGTGTGTGGTGTCTGCGTGTGTGTATGAATGTGTGTGTGTGTGTGTGTATGCATCTGTGAGTGTTGTGGTGTATGTGTGGTTGCATGCATGTGAGTGAATGCATGTATGAATGTTACGGTGGGTGTGTGTCTGCATGCCATTGTGTATGTGTGTGAGTATGTGTGAGTGAATGCATGTATGGATGAGTGTAAGTGAGTGTGTGTTTGGATGTGGTGGTGCATGGGTGCATCAAATCAAATCAAATCATTAGCATTTATAAAGCGCGCTACTCACCCATGCGGGTCTCAAGGCGCTAGGGAAAAAGGGGGTGGTTATCGCTGCTCGAACAGCCAGGTCTTTAGGAGTCTCCGGAAAGCGGAGTGGTCCTGGGTGGTCCTGAGGCTGGTGGGGAGGGAGTTCCAGGTCTTGGCCGCCAGGAAGGAGAAAGATCTCCCACCCGCCGTGGAGCGTCGGATGCGAGGGACGGCGGCGAGTGCGAGGCCAGAGGAGCAGAGGGGGCGGGTGGGGACGTAGAAGTTGAGGCGTCTGTTGAGGTATTCCGGTCCCTTGTCGTGGAGGGCTTTGTGTGCGTGGGTGAGAAGTCGGAAGGTGATCCTTTTGCTGACTGGGAGCCAATGCAGGTGTCTCAGGTGTGCGGAGATGTGGCTGTTGCGGGGTACGTCGAGGATGAGGCGGGCTGAGGCATTTTGAATGCGTTGCAGGCGATTTTGGAGTTTGGCGGTGGTCCCAGCGTAGAGGGTGTTGCCGTAGTCCAGGCGGCTCGTGACGAGGGCGTGGGTCACGGTTTTTCTGGTGTCGGCGGGGATCCAGCGGAAGATCTTGCGAGCATGCGGAGGGTGAGGAAGCAGGCGGAGGACACGGCGTTGACTTGCTTGGTCATGGTGAGAAGGGGGTCCAAGATGAAGCCGAGGTTGCGGGCGTGGTCTGCGGGGGTCGGTGCGGTGCCGAGGGCCGTGGGCCACCAGGAGTCGTCCCAGGCGGACGGGGTGTTGCCGAGGATGAGGACTTCAGTTTTTTCAGAGTTCAGCTTTAGGCGGCTGAGCCTCATCCAATCTGCGACATCCTTCATACCCTCTTGTAGGTTGGTCTTGGCGCTGGCGGGGTCCTTGGTGAGGGAGAGTATAAGTTGGGTGTCGTCGGCGTAGGAGGTGATGATGATGTCATGCTTGCGTACGATGTTAGCGAGGGGGCTCATGTAGACATTGAAGAGTGTCGGGCTGAGTGATGAGCCTTGAGGTACGCCGCAGATGATCTCAGTGGGTTCTGAGTGAAACGGAGGGAGGTAGACTCTTTGGGAGCGGTTTACGAGGAAGGAGGCGATCCAGTCCAGGGCCTGGTCTTGGATCCCGGTGGAGCGGAGGCGGGTGGTTAGGGTGCGGTGACAGACGGTGTCAAAGGCAGCCGAGAGGTTGAGAAGAATGAGGGCGACTGTTTCACCGTTGTCCATCAGGGTTCTGATGTCGTCTGTGACTGAGATGAGGGCGGTTTCAGTGCTGTGGTTGGTTCGGAATCCGGTCTGTGAGGGGTTGAGCAGGTTGTTGTCTTCCAGGAAGGTGGTCAGCTGTTTGTTGACGGTCTTCTCTATTACTTTGGCTGGGAAAGGCAGAAGGGAGATGGGGCGGAAGTTTTTCAGGTCGCTCGGGTCAGCCGTAGGTTTCTTTAGTAGGGCGTTGACTTCGGCATGTTTCCAGCATTCGGGGAAGGTAGCAGAAGAAAAAGAAGAGTTGATGACGGTCTGGAGGTGCGGGGCGATGATGTTGTCGGCTTTGTTAAAGATGAAGTGCGGGCAGGGGTCCGAAGGGGCGCCGGAGTGGATAGAGTTCATGATGGATTTGGTTTCTTCCGTGCTGATGTGGGTCCAGTTGTTGAGGGTGATGGTCGGGGATGTGGGTTCGGTGGTGTTAGGTTGGGTCTGGTGTCCAAAGCTGTCGTGGAGGTCGCTGATCTTGCGATGGAAGAAAGTGGCGAGGGATTCGCACAGATCCTGTGAGGGCGTGACGGCGTTGGCGTTGGCGCTGGGGTTGGAGAACTCCTTGACGATGCTGAAGAGTTCTCTGCTGTTGTGGCTGTTTTTGTCCAGTCTGTCGGTGAAAAAATTCCTTTTGGCAGTGCGGATCAGGTGGTGGTGTTTGCGGGTAGCGTTCTTGAGGGCGGTCATGTTGTCAGCGGTGCGGTCCTTGCGCCAGGCTTTCTCAAGTGCGTGACAAGTTTTCTTTGATTCTTTGAGGGTGTCAGAGAACCAGAGGGGTTTCTTGGTGTTGTTCTGTCGCTGCAAGCGTTTGAGGGGAGCAAGGTTGTCTGCGCAGTTGGAGATCCAGTTTGTGAGGTTGAGGGCTGCGACGTTGGGGTCGGTGGTGAGGGTGGGTTGGTTGGCGGCGAGTGCGGCGAAGAGTTGCTCTTCAGGGATCTTGTTCCACTGTCGGCGAGGGATGGGTTGAGTGCGGAGGTGGCGGGTCTCGCGTCGGAATGTGAAGTGGACGCAGCTGTGGTCGGTCCAATGAAGGGTGGAGGCGTGGCTGAAGAAGACGTGTTTGCTGGCGGAGAAGATAGGGTCGAGTGTGTGTCCGGCGATGTGGGTGGCAGTGTTCACCAGTTGTTTGAGGCCGAGGTTGGCGAGGTTGTCGAGCAGGGTGGTGGTGTTGGGGTCGTTGTTTTGTTCCAGATGGAAGTTGAGGTCGCCTAGGAGGATGTAGTCCGGTGAGGCGAGGGCGTGCGGGGAGATGAAGTCGGCGATGGTGTCGCTGAAAGGGGCGCGAGGTCCGGTAGGACGGTAGACGAGGGATCCTCTGAGGGTGGTCCTCGGGTCGGTGCGAATCTGAAAATGCAGGTGTTCAGCGGCAGGAGGGGAGTCTTCAGTGGAGGTGGTGACGCTGATGGAGTCTTTGAAGACGATGGCGATACCTCCTCCTACTTGGTTGGTGCGGTCTTTCCTGGAGATCTTGTAGCCTTCGGGGATGGCGGTGGCGATGTCTGGAGCAGAGGAGGCGTTCATCCAGGTCTCCGTGATGAAGGCGACATCCGGTGCTGTGGAGTCTAGAAGGTCCCAGAGTTCAACGGCGTGTTTGTGAACGGAGCGAGCGTTGACTATGATGCACTTGAGGTGGTTGATGGTGCGTGGGCTTGTGGTCGTAGTTGTTGCGTGGTGGAAGATGCGTTTGCAGGAGTTGCAGGCGAAGGGTCCATGGGTGCGTTTGGGGTGAGCTTGGAAGCAGGTGTTGGAGCGTCCTGGGTTGAGGGCATGGAGGGTGGTGGGGTCATAGCGGATCATCGGGGCTTGGGAGCGCTGGGGACCAGGGGTCATGGTGCTGGGCGCGGGCCAGGCGCGGACGGGCGCAATATGAGGTAGGAGGGGTCAGCTGGGGGCGAATGGGAGCTGGGGGGCGGGGGCGTGCAGGAGGTCGCGGCGGGAAGGCGCGAGGGAGGGGGGGACAGGTAGAGTGAGAAGAGCTGGGGGAGAGGGGTTTAAGGGTGGAGGGGGGAGAGTGTTAGGAGGTTTAGGAGATTAGGGAGAAAGATAGGTGTAGGGTTGTGAAGATAGGGGAGGGGGGGTTGTAGAGGTGGGTGAGGGTGAGAGGTAGAGTGAGGGGATAGGAAGATAGGTAATAGAGGGGGTGGCGGGAGGGGGGAGAGACAGAGAAATAGGTAGAGAGAAAAGGTAGATAGAGAAATTGATAGATAGGGAAAAAGATAGAGAGATAGGAAGATAGGAGGAGGTGGAGAGTGAGGGAGTTGGATAGTGGGATAGAGAGATGGAGAGAAAGGTAGATAGGAGGAGTGAGGGAGGTAGAAAGTGAACGGGTTAGATAGGGGAGATAGAGGGGGGGATGCGAGTGGGGGAGGGGGATGAGGCAGGAGCAGGAGGGCAGGCGCGGGGAGAAGAGGACGGAGGAGGCAGAAGAGCCGAAGGCAGAAGACAAGAAGACAAGAAGAAAAGAAGAACAGAAGAAAAGAAGAACAGAAGAGCAGAAGACCGGAAGGACTGAAGACCGGAAGAGCAGAAGACCGGAAGAGCAGAAGACACACAGAAGAACACAGAAGAACACAGAAGAACAGAGAGGAGTACAGAAGAACAGAGAAGAATACAGAAGAACACAGAGGAAGACAGAAGAAGACAGAGGAAGACAGAAGAACAGAGAAGAATACAGAAGAACACAGAGGGAGACAGAAGAACACCGAGGAAGACAGAAAAACACAGAGGAAGACAGAAGAAGACAGAGGAAGACAGAAGAAGACAGAGGAACACAGAAGAACACAGAAGAACACGGAGGGAGATACAAAAAACGAAGAAACAGAGTGCAGAATACCACAGTAGAAGATGAGGAAGAAGAGAAGAGGAGAGAAGACGGGGAGAAGAGGAGTACAGAAGAAGAATACAGACGAGGAGCGAGGAGGAAGAACAGAGAAGAAGGAAAGAGGAAAAGAAGCAGGAGCAGGAGAGAGGGTGAGTAGCGCGGGGCAGAACGAGGGGCTGGGAGGTGGGGGGTACTTACTGTGGGGTGGGTCTCAGGAACTCAGGAACCTGGAGGAGCTGCAGCGGCAGGGGGAGCGACCTACCCTTGCGTTGTGCGTGTGGGTGTGTGTGTGCATGATTGTGGGAAAGGGGGATTGGTGGGGTGGGGTGATTCTAGGGGAGCGGGGGTAGGGGTGGGTGGGCATTGTGATTCTACAGGGGATAGGGTGGGGGTTGGACGGGCGGTGTGATTCTGAGGGGGGAGGGGGCTAGGTGATTGCTGGGGGGTGGAGGAGCCTTCTACTGGTGACAGGGAAGGAATTCCCTGCCACCGGCAGCCCTACTGCCATGGTTTTCTTGGAGGTGGTATCATTGCAAAAACCATGGTGGTAGGCCGGCTCATTATACCCCTGGCAGTCATGTGTGGACCGCTGGGTTGGAGATGCACATCTCCGGCCCGGCAGTTCATGCTGCCATGGCGATATGAGTGGTGATTTGGGGAGTTGGCTGTGGCCAACCCACCTCACTCATAATGTGGCGGTGATACCGCCACATTAATCCTGGCAGTCAAAAGACTGCCAGGGTTACAATGAGGGCCTTAGTGTGTTGGCAAAGACATTCTGAGCACCATAAAGGATGTCAGTGAGAGACACTAAAAAGTCAAATGGTGCAATTCAAATTCTGTAACATTAGCATGTTAAAGGGACAAAGCAAATGCCCTGGGAGGTGATTATGAGCATCTCCCAATGTTATAAAAACCAATAGATACAGACAGAATAAAATGGGGTACAATGCAACCTGTCCTGAATGGAAAGGAGGCCACAGGATATACAAGCAGCCATGAGACATATGCTTGCACTCACACATACACACACACACACACACACTCACTCATACATATACAGAGCAAGAGAGCCTAGTTTGATTTGGAGTTTGGCAGACGGGTTACTTCATCAAAATGTGATGGATATCCTGTCCGCCATATGAAAAGTTCCATAATCTATAATGGAATTGTAATATGGCGGACAGGATATCCGTCATGTTTGTGATGGCATAAACCCCTTCGCCAAACTCTAAATCAGTCCTTGATTTAGTTGTTCTTGCAGGGCCCTTCAGCCCAGAGATAGTATTTAATTACTACATTCCCATGTTAATTGGGTGTCCTTGGCAATAATGACATGCACCCTCACACACACAAAACACACATGCTGAGACACAATATCCTCTTAAACATACACTCCATACAAATATGAATACATTTGATAGAAAAATGAACTTCGAAAATTGGGTATATTCTTACCTCAGTTGACCTACACATTCCCAGGAATTTGTCAGACATAGTACATATTTTCTTTTCCTCTCCAAGTGTTACAATTCCTAAAACAGAATGACATAATCCGTTTTTTTTCACTTTTAGGCTATGAACAAAATAAAGTCACCATATACAGAACACATTGCATTTAGTTTTTGTCACTCTATGCTTGTTTTTTACATAGAAATTCAGACATATAACTATGAAGCAGATGAAAAATAAAGTGGCAACAATTCCATGTATATGAAAACTCATCAAAAAGCCTCATCATATTGCTAAATTTAAGATAATAGTTACATTGCTTTGATTGTATCTTTGATGTCATTTTTCGAGTCTGCATGAAACTTTGCAATCAAATATGGTATCAGATTATAGCTCGGATTTGCAAACACTTTGCGTCAGGTTTACGCGAGGTAAGTGAGAATAAAGAGTCAAACTTCCCCAGCAACTGACTGCAGTCTCTCTGTTAGTCTACGGTCAGTGCAGGGGAAAGGCTGACACCCTCCGCTGACCCATACTACTCCTTGGAAGATAGGAGGTCGGGGAGAGGTTCACTCTCCTTTTCCACCCCATTATCAGTAAGCAGGAGCATGATAAGCTCAGACCCCTCAAAGGGGGGCTTGAGTTGATTGACATGCAAGTCAGACTCTCAAAGGGTTCCTGGAGGTCTTGATGTCCACCAGTTAGGTGACATCACTCCTGCACTCATTTACCTTGTAAGGACCAGACCTATGATCTAGCAGGGCCCTAGGCATCATGAGCTCCATCACCCACAGTTTTTGGCAAGACTGAAACTAAATTAGAGTGATCTTCTGGTCATACCAGTACTTCATACCCTACTGGCTGGCTTCCAGATTCTCCTGGGTGAGTTTCTGGAAACATGCTGTGTGGTTGAGCAGTGCAAACATGGACCTGACCAAGTCCTGGGGTGCCTTCTGTATGAGCTTTTTCCTAGCCCTCCTTCACCAGACTAAGAGCTCTTCTCACAGGCTGCCCATATTGAAGTTGAATGGGTCTGAAGACAACCCCCTTCTGTGGTACCTCCCCATATGCAAACAAAAGACATAGCAGGAGGATGTCCTGCTTCTGCCTCATCGGCTCTGGTAGGTCAATAATCATGCCTTTTAGGGTCCTGTTAAACCTTCCAACAAGCATATTGGTTTGTGGGTGGTAGGTATTGGAGAACTTGTATGTTACCACACAATCCTTCCACATGGCCTTCAGTTACCCTGACATGAAGTTGGTACCCCGGTTAGATATCACCTCCTTCAGGAAACCCAGGGGGTAAAGATCCCCATCAGTGCTTTGGCCACAGAGGGAAAGGGGGTGCCAATGACAGGAAAGGTTTGCAGGGAGGCCTTGCACTTCCTCCCAGTCTTGCCACTCACCTGGAAGGAAGGACAGGACTTGCAGTTTGCATCTGACTCCTTCCTCATTTGAGGCCAGTAAATGTGGGAGACAAGCCTGTCAAAGGTCTTGTCCTGCCCCAAATGACATGCCAAAGGAACATCAAGTCCCTTTAGCACTGGCGGACCACCAACACACAGATTGTACCAGGCTCATAGACCTTAGGCTCACTACACAGGATACAATTCTCCCAGTAAATCAGGTGCTTGCCAGATATGTCACCAGTACCCTGGATCTCAGCTTGGTGTCACAGACCCACAAGAGTAGGCCATCCCCTCTGCGCCTTGCAGAACTCCTCCATGGTGGGACCCTTTTCTTGCTGCCAGTTAGACAGCTCAGGCCAGTTCCCCAGTTTGGCTATATCCTCCCCAATAGGTTCCAGGGCCGCCTCTGTTCAGCCTCCTCCCAGACTGTGGGAGTTTCAGGAGTGGGTTTTCTACACCCCTTGTTCTTCTCCTTTCTGGCAGGGCCATGGGCCATTCTTCCAGGCTCCAGGTCCTTTTCACCACCCTCTCAGGCTGCCAGGGACCATGTGGTCAGACACGCCTACTCAGGCAACCTTAACATCTCCAAGTGGAACCTGAGCGCCACCTCCTTCCAGGCAGTATGCTCCAAATCATTGCCAAGCAGACAATCCACAGGAATGGACAGACTAACAGCTACTCTCAAGGAACCTGAGACCCCGGGCCCTCATTCAATTGGAACCAGAGCCACTGGGTAGTGCTTCTCATGTTTGTCAGTAGCAAACAATTGTTGGAACACATTAGGGACTATGTGCTCTGAGGATGCCAAATGACAAAGGATGGTTCTCATACTAGCTCCATTTTCTCTCAGAGTCCCCACCCTCTGCCCTGCCTGTACGTTATAGAATTACTAGGCAAAAGACTTCTTTGCACTATTACTCCATCACCCAGGGACATTAGGGTAACCTCTATGCTGTCCCCACACTTTCAGAGACAGCTTCCTCCCCAAGTGCTACACTAGCCAACACCCATGACTGCCAACCGGTGGGGTGCCCACTTGGGATACTTGGGATCTCCCTTGAAGTGCCCTTACTGCTGGCACTCATAGCACTTAGGGTGTGGTGTGCCTTCCCTGCAGACCTATCATAGAATTTTCTCTATTTCTTATCAGTAGGGGTTTGGGAGTCCTGACCTGAAGAACTATTTAGGGGGCTTTTAGAGAACTTGCTTTTGTTTCTATCTTCCCCTCCTTCCTCTGGGAGGACCCTGCCCACCATTGTGGTGATCCCTCCCAGATACCTTCTTGTAAACCCTGTTGCTGACCCAGCCATCTGCCTTCTAAGCTAGCTCACTGGGGTCAGTGAGCTTACTGCCAACAAGATGTTAGTGCATATCTGGAAAACAAAGACTGGACATGTGATCCTGTGAAATCAGAATATACAGGCCTTGATAATCTTTTACTTCACTGCCCTTCACTCAACCATCCAATGCATTGCAAAAGGAATCAACACAATCTACCCAAGTCTATTAGGATAGCTTCTGACTGTCACTGAACTTCTGCCTGTACTTCTCTGGGGTCAAACCAAATTTCCTGGTCAAGATTCTTTCATAGGGAGAAACCTCCTCCTGTCACCCGCTTCTAGGGCCACCCCTCTCCACACTAGGGATGTGCCTCCACAGAATGGTCCCTCAGTCCCCCTCAGGGATCTTGTGCATATGTGGAGCAATCTCACAAACCTCAAACCATCTATCTATGTCATTTCCTACCACAAAGTCAGGCACCAGCTCTTTGGGTATGTGGACCCTCTTATCTCCCGAGGAAACTACATTAATGTTGCCACCATCACTGCTGGACTCTGCATGTCTGGATTTCATGTCCAGCTCCTTCAGGCTCAGTGCATGAGCCAACATTACTTACTTCTCTAGCTTGAAGCTTTTTTCTTCCTTCCTGTCCTCCAGTTCCTCTTGGCTCACGCCCCTCGAAGACAGACTGCTCACTGCTCAGGAGAGCTATTACCAATTCAAGTGCCACATCAATCCCAGCAACTGTAGGGGGGACCACAGAGTTGGAAATCCAAATTCTCTCCACTGTCCATTTCATCCTCTGTTGCTGTAGTCAATGACTGATGGACTTCTGTCCAGGCTCTTAGTGTCTTTTGTAGCTCCGCCTTCTTGGTGGAGGATTTGCTAGTAGTCCTTTTTACAAAACTCCCTCGTCTGGGCCACAGTGTAGGATTCCAAATTGGCAAACACCAGTACTGAAGCTGAGGCCACATCCACAGTTGGAGAGGTAGGGTATGGATTAATTTTAAAAAAAGGCCAATTAGGGAGAATTTAAAATTCAAATTGGCCTTAAATGTGGAATGAAAGGCACTGTACAAACAAACCCTAACCTCACTGCTGATTACCAAGATTAGAAATTGGATTTCTGATTGGCAGAGGTATGAACCCTGTCCAAACAGGAAGCAGGAACCACAGTCCTAGTCAGGGTAAGTCAGATGCACACCCCAAAATGACCTGTGCTAACCCTCTGGTAGCTTGTCACAGAGCAGGCAGGCTTAATGTAGAAAATATTTATGCAGCACTTCAAACAGTAAAACAAAAAGATACCATACCTGATTATGAAAAGAGAGCTTAATAACATGAACAAAACAAGACCAAAACAACAAAAATCCTATAAGTAGATGTGATATGAATTTTTAAAGAATTAACTTAGTAGTAGTACTTAAAAGCATGAAGTTCTAATGGGGACTATCTGGTCGCACTAGACGGGGCCAAATTTAAAAAGTCAGGCCGACCGCAACAGAATGTAGGTTGGATACAGGGACCAGCCTTGGCTCACTGAAAACAGTACCTTGGTTCGGAGTTGCGTCTATGACGAGAACAAGATGCAAGGTGCAAAGGAGGTGATGTATTCCTGTCAAGAGTAGGCAGTGCATTGGCACCAAGCAATGCAAAGTTGGAGATGCATTGGGAATGGAGGTGATTTATTGTGTAGTCGACAATGTGATGCTCCCGATCCTCTCAGCAGCGGTGATGCAGTGTCCTTGAGTCTCACAGCAGCGGAGATGCATTGGCATCAATGGAGATGTGACATGGTGTCATGGCGCAGGTTCTGGCAGTTGCTGCCCCTTATATCCACTTCCAGGTTCTGAGGACTGGATTGGCACCACTTGGCAGGGCAGGACGTGGAGCAAGCAAAGTGCAGGTACTGTTGCAGGATAAAGAAAAGTCTTTGATGTCCCTGAGACTTCAAAAGAACAGAAGCCAATCCAGCAAGCCCTTGGAGTCACTTTGGTTATGGGTTGGAGAGATTCAGGTCCAGTCCTTCCCATTACCAGGCAAGGAGGGCAGCAGGCAGCAGGATTCAGGCCAGCACAGCACTGCAGGAGTCCAGCAGAGTGACAATCCTCTAAGCACTTTATATCAAATTGTTTCTTCTCACAGCAAGGTTGAACCCACCATTGTACTGAGTACCTCACCAAGTGAGGACCTAATGATGAAGCATACCACATGATTAGTATGTGGGTGAGAGTTCTATAAGAACACATGTAGTTTGGCTGGTGAGCACTAAGGAACAGGTCATAGTGACTGCTTGTTTTGGGCGACACCCTGCACTTTTGGTTTATGTGAAACTGAAAATGAGTGATTGTGTGGAGGAACGAGGCTATGAAAGGATAAATAACTGAAACCTTTAATAAACGAGTGCACAGATGAGTTGATGGGTGGATGAGTGAATGTATGGTGAGTGCACAAATCGAAAATCAGGTGGATTAATTAGTGCTCTTGTGGTTTCCTCCTTCAACGCAGTCCAGAGTAAGCTTTTCACCATTCCCAGTACCCTTTAGTATGCGTTTTGATGTGTCACATCACTTAATAATTCTAAATGCATATTCAGATTTACAACAACACACAGAAATCTTAGGTGACTGTACTGGTTTAATCTATAACTCAGAAATCTTGACTGTGAGAAAGTGGCCTCTTTCTAGCCTTGTTACCCCCACTTTTGGCCTGTTTGTGAGTGTATGTCAGGGTGTTTTCTCTGTCTCACTGGGATACTGCTAGCCAGAGCCCAGTGCTCATAGTGAAAAGCCTATGTTTTCAGTATGTTTGTTATGTGTCGCTGGGACCCTGCTAGCCAGGACCCCAGTGCTCATAAGTTTGTGACCTATATGTATGTGTTCCCTGTGTGATGCATAACTGTCTCACTGAGGCTCTGCTAACCAGAACCTCAGTGGTTATGCTCTCTCTGTACACATTTTCACTAACAGGCTAGTGACCAATTTCACCAATTCACATTGGCATACTGGAACACCCTTATAATTCCCTAGTATATGGTACTGAGGTACCCAGGGTATTGGGGTTCCAGGAGATCCCTATGGGCTGCAGCATTTCTTTTGCCACCCATAGGGAGCTCTGACAATTCTTACACAGGCCTGCCACTGCAGCCTGAGTGAAATAACGTCCACGTCATTTCACAGCCATTTACCACTGCACTTAAGTAACTTATAAGTCACCTATATGTCTAACCTTTACCTGGTAAAGGTTGGGTGCTAAGTTACTTAGTGTGTGGGCAACCTGGCACTAGCCAAGGTGCCCCCACATTGTTCAGGGCAAATTCCCCAGACTTTGTGAGTGCGGGGACACCATTACACGCGTGCACTATACATATGTCACTACATATGTACAGCGTCACAATGGTAACTCCGAACATGGCCATGTAACATGTCTAAGATCATGGAATTGTCACCCCAATGCCATTCTGGCATTGGGGAGACAATTCCATGATCCTCCAAGTCTCTAGCACAGACCTGGGTACTGCCAAACTACCTTTCCCGGGGTTTCACTGCAGCTGCTGCCAACCCCTCAGACAGGTTTCTGCCCTCCTGGGTTCCAGCCAGGCTTGGCCCAGGAAGGCAGAACAAAGGACTTCCTCAGAGAGAGGGTGTTACACCCTCTCCCTTTGGAAAAAGGTGTCAGGGCTGGGGAGGAGTAGCCTCATCCAGCCTCTGGAAATGCTTTGATGGGCACAGATGGTGTACATCTCTGCATAAGCCAGTCTACACCGGTTCAGAGATCCCCCAGCCCTGCTCTGGCGCGAAACTGGACAAAGGAAAGGGGAGTGACCACTCCCCTGACCTGCACCTCCCCTGGGAGGTGCCCAGAGCTCCTCCAGTGTGCTCCAGACCTCTGCCATCTTGGAAACAGAGGTGCTGCTGGCACACTGGACTGCTCTGAGTGGCCAGTGCCAGCAGGTGACATCAGAGACTCCTTCTGATAGGCTCTTACCTGTGTTGCTAGCCTATCCTCCTTCCTAAGTAGCCAAACCTCCTTTTCTGGCTATTTAGGGTCTCTGCTTTGGGGAATTCTTTAGATAACGAATGCAAGAGATCATCAGAGTTCCTCTGCATCTCTCTCTTCACCTTCAGCCAAGGAATCGACCGCTGACTGCTCTGGACGCCTGCAAAACCGCAACAAAGTAGCAAAGATGACTACTGCAACCAAGTATCGCTGATCCAGCCACCTTCTCGACTGCTTTCCTGGTGGTGCATGCTGTGGGGGTAGTCTGCCTCCTCTCTGCACTAGAAGCTCTGAAGAAATCTCCCGTGGGTCGACGGAATCTTCCCCCTGCAACCGCAGGCACCAAAAGACTACATCACCGGTCCTCTGTGCCCCCTCTCAGCACGACGAGCGTGGTCCCTGGAACTCAGCAATTCTGTCTAAGTGACTCCCACAATCCAGTGACTCTTCAGTCCAAGTTTGGTGGAGGTAAGTCCTTGCCTCCCCACGCTAGACTGCATTGCTGGGTACCGCGTGATTTGCAGCTGCTCCGTCTCCTGTGCACTCTTCCAGGATTTCCTTTGTGCACAGCCAAGCCTGGGTCCCCGACACTCTAACCTGCAGTGCACGACCTCCTGAGTTGTCCTCCGGTGTCGTGGGACCTTCTTTTGTGACTTCGGGTGAGCTCCGGTTCACTCTTCTTCATAGTGACTGTTCCGGCACTTCTGCAGGTGCTGGTTGCTTCTGAGTGGGCTCTTTGTCTTGCTGAACGCCCCCTCTGTCTCCTCACAAAATTGGCGACATCCTGGTCCCTCCTGGGCCACAGCAGCATCCAAAAACCTTAACCGCGACCCTTGCAGCTAGCAAGGCTTGTTTGCGGTCTTTCTGCGTGGGAACACCTCTGCAAGCTTCTTCACGACGTGGTACATCCATCCTCCAAAGGGGAAGTTCCTAGTCCTCTTCGTTCTTTTAGAATCCACAGCTTCTACCATCCGGTGACAGCTTCTTTGCACCCACAGCTGGCATTTCCTGGGCATCTGCCCACTCCCGACTTGAGTGTGACTCTTGGACTTGGTCCCCTTGCTCCACAGGTACTCTTGTCTGGAAATCCATCATTGTTGCTTTGCTGGTGTTGGTCTTCCTTGCAGAATTCCCTATCACGACTTCTGTGCTCTCTGGGGAACTTAGGTGCACTTTACACCTACTTTTCAGGGTCTTGGGGTGGGCTATTTTTCTAACCCTCACTGTTTTCTTACAGTCCCAGCGACCCTCTACAAGCTCACATAGGTTTGGGGTCTATACGTTATTCGCATTCCACTTTTGGAGTATATGGTTTGTGTTGCCCCTATACCGATGTGCCCTCATACTGAGGGTACTCACTGAGATACTTTTGGCATATTGTCATAAAAATAAAGTACCTTTATTTTTAGTATATCTGTGTATTGTGTTTTCTTATGATATTGTACATATGACACCAGTGGTATGGTAGGAGCTTTGCATGTCTCCTAGTTCAGCCTAAGCTGCTCTGCTAAACTACCCTTTTCTATCAGCCTAAGCTGCTAGACACCTCTTCTACACTAATAAGGGATAACTGGACCTGGTGCAGAGTGTAAGTACCCCTTGGTACCACTACAAACCAGGCCAGCCTCCTACATTGACCACTAGCCCAGTTGTGCACCTCATTCTGTAATTAGTAATCCAGTCTCAGATTAACACCACTTTCTATAATCATTTGTGTATGATCATATTCACTCCATCACTCAGTAGTCCTTAGTGCCTGTCTGATTTCCATCACCACTCTTTAACTTTGAATGCATATTCAGGATTTTATCATTAAATATTAATCCTAAATATGTGTTCAAATTTTGACTATCACTAAATTATCCAGAGTACCTGTTCACATTTACCCCATTTTTCAGTCATATTACATGCTGACAATTGCACAATGTCCCAATAGTGTTGGATGCTTGCTAGATTTACACCATTGTGCATACATTGAAATCACTGTCACACCCAGATGTGCATAATCACTCAGTAATCTTTAATGAACCATAGGATTTGAACGATCACTTACAAACAATGCTCCGAGCAATATGCCTACCACCATGCTGAAACACTGCGATGGGCTACATTTACTTTTCATGTGAAATTTAGATATGGCCTGAAAGCTCGGCTGTTTATTGGACAGTGTCTTTGTTCATATTTTTTCTTATACTGAATGTGTCTGTACCTCAGAGTCTGGAAACCCTACAAGAAAGTGCAGTTGGTAGGGACAGCTTTGATTGCGATTGGATCCCTCTTCCTTCCAACATTCCGGAAGATCCATGCAGGATGAAAGAAACCATGATTGCTTGCGCACATATAAGTGCAGTTCACTCATTATAGCTGACGTAATTGCCAGGCCAAAGGACTACAGGCCCCACATAACATTGTGTCAGGAGCCGCATGCCACTTTGACTTCACGCCACCTGGCACATTAATCGGGCCCACTTCCTCCACTGCACGGGATGCTACTGACAGGCCCAAGGACTACAGGTCCCACACAACATTGCTGCAGGAGCCATATGCCGAATTGACTTTGCGCTACCTGGTGAACAAATCTGGGCCACTTTCCCCACTGCACGGGATGTACATGAGACATGCACGGGCAAAGGCGAGCCCGTCTGCGCCCATCAGCGCCTGCCTGGAGGAGGCTGGGCTGGGCCAGCCCTCTTGGTGTGTCACTTTGAACATCTAACATATATCCATTCTTATTAGCAACAAATCACGGTTAGGCGAAAGGGGGAGTGCAACTGCAGGTAATACCAATGTCACCAGGGGCACTGCTTCAATTACCAACTATTTGACCACTGCCATGTCGGCTACTAACTCTGCAATAGAATCTGTGGAGGAAAAGCTGGGGGCCACTAGGAGATCTCTGTCTTTAGTAGCAAGTAACAAGTGGGCTAATACTCTCTCCAATGCTGATGCTGTTGGTATTCAGAGTAAAGCCAGACAATTAGTGGGTGAAGTCACCCCAGACCTTACTAAATGCTGTGTCTATGTGGGGGAACGAATATATTGTACCTGCAGCACAGAAGCAACAGTCTCCTCTGGGTAAAAATGTAGGCACAGATGCTATAGTCTCCGCACCAACTAAAAAGAAGAAAGGTTCTGTGTGCCTGATGCGTGCCCCTAAGAGTAGCGGGAAAAAACACTCTGAAACAGAACAGGTTGCAAATAGGGGTGGCAATCATGAACATAAAAGGTCACCTCAAGTATACAGATTGATAATGGTATTATGCTCGCTTTGCAGGAAAGTCTGTCTAAAATTGAAGGAACGTTGAGCAACTCATTGACATTCATGACACTGACTTTGCAGAGCATAGACAGAACCCTGAAGTAACTGCTAACACATGTTCACCCCAAGTCTCTTAAGGGCAGATTTAAGAACCCCTAGTGCCTCTTTACTCCACATTAGCATCATTTTTTTCAAGCTAATGTGACCCAATGAGGCCAAAATCACCACGCCAAATTTACAAAGTGGTGCTATGTATGCTTCGCAGCACTTTGTAAAGATTTGCGCTCGTCATTTAGGGTGGCCGAAAAAAATGGCGCAACAAAATCTAAGAGATTTCTTTGCATCATGTTTTTAAGCACTTTTAATGCCTGCTTAGAGCAGGCGTCAAAAGGAGGCACAACATTGCTTTCAATGGGCCTCAATGGGCTTTGCAGGATTACCTTCAACAGATTTTATGCTAATCCTGCAAAGCTCTGAACTAGCAACAGCTACCCGTACTTATGGATGCAGATGACTGTATCCCTTTAGCTAGCACAGGGAGGGATCTATAAAGGCTCCTTAATAGTTTTGTAACATTTATGTCTAAAATGGGTCTTTCTACGAAAGCAGCAAAATCTCTTGCCATGGTGTGTAGTTGCCTTATGGTAGGTTAACTCTATTTCAAATTGGTGACACTGTCCTCAAGTGTGTAGCCACAGTCACTTATCTAAGGGTTATTTTGGACTGTTCTAGTACTTGGAAGTATTTGAAGAATGTGAGGTTAACACAATTTGAACAAGAGACAACTTCCCTTTTTAAATTTGCTGCAAAGCTAGGGTGTATGCACCTAGATACTGCCATTTCGACATATAAAGCCAGGCCAAGATCAATTGCTACTTATGGTGCAGGGTTCTGAGACGTTACAGGGTACACACAACTACAAAGCTGTGAAAAATGTTGTTTGATGAGACTTTTGTCACTACTTTGCAGTATCCCATCATCAATAGTGGATGAGGAAGAGGGATTATCTGGCATCGGAGATGCAGTAAGAATGACACCCATTTTGCTATAGTTATCAATCTGGAGTAGGCCAAAAGCAGTACTGACTCACAGATCACAGATTGCTTTATATTCTCATACGCCCATGAAATCAACTGGATCATGTATTTGAAAGAGGGCCCTCAAGCACATCACTAGATTGGATATGTTTAAGAATCCGACATTAATAGATTTATCACTGAAATCTCTGATTAAAACTGAATTTTCAGGAAGAGATCTGAGGTTCAATCAAGGAAAATATGGTATTGATATATCTCCTATTATGTACAATGATAGGCATTAAGCTTTATTTGCTTAAGGCACCAAGCAAGCAGAGATACTACCTGACTCGATTTAGGCTTGGCCTGGCACATTTCTTAGTTTCTTATCCTGCTAACGTATACACTGAGAAAGAGTTGATTTTTTATCCATGTACTTCTTTAGCCTCCCATCACAATTTCACATGTTCTTTTTTGTGATTTGTATAAAAAGGAGAGAATTTGTGTTCTGAGAACTCTCTTGTGGAACTTAAATGTCAGGAAATGTAAGGAGGCATTGAAGTATTTGCAGTTACTTCAAACTGATGTGATTTGCAATACTGTTTATAGATGTATTTCCTCTGTGGTTAAGTACAGGAGAACAGCTGATAAATAGTGTAGAATGTGGATCATTTTCCTAGCCTGTTTCCTGCTCAACGAATTATACTGTTTGTTTTAATCTTAATTGTAAATGTATCTATTTTATGCAAGAATTGTTTTACAACTGATGATATTTAATGTATCAAGTGGGAAAGAGCGATATCCTCTTTGGACTATTTCAATGTTTTCAACTGATCTGTAGTTTTATGTACTTTTATGTTTTTTCATTAAACCAAACCAAGTCTTTTGAACCGAATTGAGCTGAACATCTGATCCAGTGGAGCGACGAGCAGTGCTGTTACTTTATTTCTGTACAGGTGTGTTGCTCCCTGTAATGCGGAAAGGAGGGGCATTCAGGTGCTAACTAATAGCAATAGTGTTTGCCAAAAGATTAAGGATACAGAACTGCGTTGAGTTTGCACCATTTGGAATAGTGGAAATACAGTTAATGTGTGCATAGCTAAACACATTTGTCATGAACAACAATTGCAATCAACCAATGGTTGATTAATGCTGGCAGGTCAATATGTGAAAATCAGTTATAGTAACCAATGAGTGAGGTGGATTATCTGTTGTTCATAATTCAGTATTGTGTGTTAACTCTGTGGGACAACTGAGGCTGTTTCAACCCAGAACTACAAAAACAAATCTTAACAAGATTGAAATATACCACAGTCAAGATGACTGTGGAAAAGGAGGATTTTCAGTTTCTTTTTGAAAGTTGTAAAACAAGAGGTTGTAGGGAATATTTTTGGAACTGAATTCCATATCCAGGTAGAACTTGTTTAAATGTAGGTGACTCAAAGAAAAGGGTTTGGGCATTTCTTGACCCCCCCACTGACCACCTGAGGTATTTAGGTACTCCAATAAATATGAGGGAGTAGATATGCGAAGTGTTTTGCAAGTGATGTAGGTCACTATACATTGTACCCTAGTCAAAGGAAAGCCAGAAAGGCGATCTTAGGAACAGGGTAATGTGGAGGAAAGTGGAAAAAGAGTTGAGTGACAAAAGGCCTGATTTAGGGTTTGGCAGGAAGGGGCTACTCCACCACAAACATGACAGATATCCCATTCGCAGTATAACAATTCAAATATAGCGTATTTGGAAATGGTAATACGGCAGACGTGATATCCGTCACATTTCTGACGGAGTAATTCCTCTGCCAAACTCTAAATCCGCCCCTAAGTGGCAAGCTGGTCGATTGTGTATGGAAAAGAAGCCAGTGAATTGGCACACTTAATCAGATTTGAATATAAAAACTAGAGTTACATCTTATACTTAACAAGTTTGATAATTTTACGAACTTCAGAATCATGCAGCGTACAGAGAAAGAGATGTACCAGATCAGGGTTATGTAAGGTAACAATATGTACTGTATATTATTTTCATTTTTATAAATCACATGAATATTTATCTTCTGTGGCTACCCTTAAATATGTGTAACTCTGACCTTCCTGGCCCTATACTGGTTATCTCTGTAATAGTGTAATGAATGTAGGGAATTGACAAACATTTTAGTGCTCAATTCTTATATCATCAGATTCAGAAATATACATACAAATCAGAATTTTGTTTTCGTGTCCAAGTAGAGTGTGGCGTTACTGCTTCGGGTGTCAAATGATTTATTCTTGCAGGCTCTCTCTTGGCCTTACAAACAGGTACATTTTTTATCTGATCAAGGTCAATGTCGAGAAAATGTGTAGCTAAATAAATAGACTTTGCGGTGATTTATGTGTGGTATTTCCGTAAGTAAGCATTTTGCAAGTCTCACTCCACTGGATTTTTAAATATATTACTTCTTCTGTGAATTGTAACATTTTTTGATGTTTTGATCGTGCGCTGACGAAAAACCAATTGTTTCTTTACTTGCATAAGTATCTCTTCAATACATCAATTTCAGTTCCAATAGCTCAGCTTTGCAATTAAAAAGAACGTTTTCCATTTGAACAGTGCAGCATTCTTGATTCACATAGCATGCATCAATGGTACAGTGCTATGTTTGAGTAGAAGACAATATATCTAAACCAAACCAGCTAAGTGTAATTTAGAATGATATATTAATGCTTTGATTACAGCAAAATATGTCATCGCTGTCAAATTAGGTTTGTCTTTCTAGAATAAGTGTGTTACGGTTACAGGCTAATTGTGCCTTTGATGTGGAGTTAAGAATAGTAAATCTAAACTTACATATATGTACTTACATTTTTTTTGATATTTTGGTGCTTGATATTTTGGCTACAATATTAAGGTAAGACATTGAGACAGTCTTGAGGGGGTGGCTGGATGTGGCAGTGACATTTGACCGACCATCCTTTCTTCTTACTGAACATTGTAAGATCGTTATGCCATTCTACTTAGGTAGGACTGAAGGGCAATGTCCGAATTGACACATCTAGTCATCACTTAATCCATTGATAATTTGTTATGGAACTGAATACTACCCACCACCCATCTCTGTGGGGGAATTCCATGAAACAATGATGATAACTCTGCCACAAATGTTTCTATGGATTACAAGACAGAATATCACAACAGGTGGACGAATCACACAAAGCTAGAGTCAACATCTGTTTACACAACTGAGCCCAGATAAGAATTCAAGTTCTTACAGCTCTCAAATGTCATAAAGTTTAGCTTTCTGTTGTAAAAAATGTTGATCTTTTGTAGGGTATAAAATATAAGTTTATTCAGCTTTGTTACAGGTTACAAATAACGCCTCACCAGCAGCAGCATCCTTGCTGCTCAGCCCACTCTTACCAACTGGCATTCACCAACTAAGCACTGGGAACCACGGAGAGAATGCATAACAATCAATGACAAGTCACAACACATCTTCTCCTTTTAATCCCTTCGCTGCCAGGCCTTTTCCCCATCAGGTGGCAAGCCTTTTTTTGGCTGTTTGGGGCAGTTTGCGCTTAGGGCCTCATTACTTTTTGTCCACCTAAGCTACCCAAGCCAAATTTGTGTCCTTTTTTTCAAACATCCTAGGGATTCTAGAGGTACCTGGACTTTGTGGGTTCCCCTGAAAATGGCATCAAAAACGAGTTTGCAGTGCTAAAATCACCATATTTCCAGCTTTCAGGAACAGGCAGACTTGAATCAGAAAACCACATTTTTCAACACAATTTTGGCATTTTACTGGGATATTTCCCATTTTTCCTTTTTTGAGCTTTCAGGCTCCTTCTAGGTTGTGACAGAAATGGGTGTGAAACCAATGCTGGATCCCGGAAAGCTAAACATTTCTTAAAAGTATACAAAATTCTGAATTTACCAAGGGGTCATTTGTGTAGATCCTACAAGGTTTTCCTACAGAAATTAACAGCTGAAATAATAACAATATTGAAATTGAGGTAAAAAAGCAGCCATTTTTCTTTATGTTTTACTCTATAACTTTTTCCTCTGATGTCAGAGTTTTGAAAGCAATATACGGTTACGTCTACTGGACTCTTCTGGTTGCAGAGATATATAGGGCTTGTAGGAAACTATGTGGAGAAAGACAAGGGACAATAACACTTGTTTTGCTATTCTGTGTTCCCACAGGTCTCCTGATAAAAATGGTACCTCACGTGCGTGGGTAGGCCTAATGGTTGCGACAGGAAACGCAACATGGACACAACACATTTTTACATTGAAATCTGACGTGTTTTTTGCAAAATCCCTAGCTGTAGATTTAGGCCTCTAGCTCAGCCGGCATCTAGGGAAACCAACCACACCTGTGCATTTTTTAATACTAGACATCTAGGGGAATCCAGGAAGGGGTGACCAGGTTCTGTTGCCCAGAATCCTTTACAAACCTAATATTGTGGCCAAAAAAACACTTTTTCCTCACATTTTGGTGACAGAATGTCCTGGAATCCGAGAGGAGCCACACATTTCCTTCTACCCAGTGTTCCCCCAAGTCTCCTGATACAAATGGTACCTCACATCTGTGGGTAGGCCTAGTGCCAGCGAAAGGAAATGCCCCAAAACACTAACTGGACACATCAAAATGTGTGGGATCACTGCACCGGGACAAATTTCCTACCACCCAACGTTCACCTCAGTCTCCCAGTAAAAATGATACCTCACTTGTGTAGGTGGGCCAAGTGCCTGTGACAAGGAAGAGCCAAAAACATATCGAAACTGAGGGGGAACCAAAGCGGGTCCTAAAGGGCAGTTGGAAAAAAAAACATTTTTAGGCTGACAAGTGAGGCAGAATTTTTATCGGTATAGATGAGACAATGCTGGGTGGTAGGAATTTTGTGGATCTCTGCAGATTTCGGAAGGTTCCATCATAAAAATGTGGAAAAATGTGTGATTTCCAGCAAAGTTGGAGATTTGCAGGGCATTGTGGGTAGGAAAATGGTGCGGGGTGCATGTGAATCACACCACCTTGGACTCACCCAGATGTTTAGTTTTCAGATGTGTATAGGTCTTGTAGATTTTTCGACATGGCAGCGTCCCAAAGTCCAAAAAGTGCAGCTCTCACCATGCCAAGTGGGACGATTTTGAGAGTTACCCAAGCTCTCATGGCCCAAATAATCAAATGTCCTCTTGCTTGCCGTAGGATAAGATGTTTTAGTGTGCGAGGGGAGAGCTGAAAGACTGTTACCTCCTTCAGTTGGGGTGGGGGTATAACCAGGCCCATACTGGTTGGTAGGCACCACCTCACTATTTTTTGTTTCTTTTTAATTCCCTAGCATCTAGAAGGAGTTCTGTCCCCCTCCCCTCAGGTTGTGGATCTTGGGTAATTGCCCTATCGGCCCACTGGTGGGCAGAACAACTTTGGCCCCATTTATTTGGGGTGGGGTATGGCCATACCCCTACCCTCCTATTTTGGAAAAAAAATCTTTCCTGGTCTCTGGTGGGCTTTCTGCTCCCCTTGGGGTCAGATGGGCCTTCCAAATATAGGGGGCAGATATGGCCAACAGTAATGTGCCCCCATGGGAGCGACACTTGCCCAAGGGGCTGCCCCCCCAAACAAAATACACACATACACACAAACCAGTCCCTGGTGCCTAAGTGGTTTATGCCCCCAAAGGGAGCATAATTGGCTTCAAAATAAATTTGCCCCCCTAGGGGTGCGACCCTTGCCTAAGGGGTCGCTCCCCTTGCGTGAAATTGACGCAAAAAGAAATCCCTGGTGCCTAGTGGTTTCTGGCCTAAAAAATAAGCCGTTCTGCCCCCAAAGGGGGCAGAAATGGCCTAAATAGAATTTGCCCCCCTAAGGGAGAGGCCCTTGCCTAAAGGGTCACTCTCCATATATATAAAATAAGGTACAAAAAAACAAAAACAGTATCCCTGGTGTGTAGGGGTTTCGGCCCGCCATGGGGGCAGATTGCCTAATTGTAATAGGCCGGGGGGGGGCAGAAAAGGCCTAAAATATGTTTGCCCCCCCCTGGGGAGCGGTCCTTGCACAAGGGGACGCTCCCCTCATTCAATAATATAGAAAAATTATTCCCTGGTGTCTAGTGGTTTCTGCTCCCCTTGGGGACCGATTGGCCTAGTAAAAATAGGCCGATCTGCCACTAAGCGGGGCAGAAATGGCCTAAAAGTAATTGGGCCCGATGGAGCGACCCTTGCCTAAGGAGTTGCTCCCCACATATAAAAAAAATAAACAAAAAAAATGATTCCTCGTGTCTAGGGGGTTGGCCTAATAATAATTTGACCCCCTTGGGCAAGGGCCGCTCCCCTCGTGTCAATAACCTAAAAAAAACAACTCCTTGGTGTTTAGTGGGCATTTCTTGATGCAATCGGGCAGCAGAAATGCTGAGAAAGACATCAAAGGAAAGGAAAGACCTTTCCTTTCCATTCCTTTGATGCCTCTCTCAGCCCCTCCAGCTGATCGAGATTTCTGCACCGATCGGCGCTGGTAGCTGAGCTTTCAGCGCAGAGGGGCAATTGCGATTCCCCTTCCATCCCTGCAGTGGGGGCGCTGAGGTGAGGCTCATTGGGGGGCGCTAGCACTCCCCCCATGAGCCAATCCAAGGATGTAACGGTTACGTCCTTGGCGCCTGAGCGCCACAGCCAAGGACATAACCGTTATGTTCTTGGCTGCGAAGGGGTTAAAGAAACAACTGAAAATATTAATAAACAGTCAACCGCTCCCATAAATAATCATTCACATTAAACATCAAAGGAGAAAAAATAGAAGAAAATGATCAATCAGTCCTGTGAACATGAGATTCAGAAAACATCAAAAGGTAAATCCAGCTTACCCCTACTGCACTCTGTACACCCCTAACTTTTTAAGAAGGACACAACAGTGGGCATAACACATGTAACCCCTACATGTTTGGGCGTAATACAAATGCTCCTACATCCTTAACCCGTTAGGAAGGACACACCTCATTATACTCAGAAATGCATGGCAGGAAAAGGGACTCTCATACCCTCAACATCATGCATGGCAGGACCAGGGACCTCTCATACCCTCTACTGCATCTGTATAAAACACATGACAGGACCAAGGACCTCTGATACCCTCTATTGCATCCATATAAAACACACAGCAGAACCAGGTACTTAATCACGCCCTAAACTGCACATATATTGAGGAAACCCATTACACATTCCCCACAGCCACATTCTTTCACAGAACACACATATTGTTCAGTACTCAAAACACGGTCTCACATAAGGGCCAGGAATTCTCAATACACAGTCTCACAGCAGAACCAGGGACACCCAAAACACAGCCTCACCTCAGGATCAGAAGGACACACCACCTCACACTTACAAATGCATGGCAGGACCAGGGATTCTTGTACCCTATACAGCATGCACCTACTAACAGGAGCATCATCTTATTTAGTCCACACTTTGCACAATACTAACAACAGACCTTAGCAAAGCATATCACAAATAGTTAAACATTGAATGCAGCTTTAACATTGTCAGCATATCCAAAGAAATCAACATTAAAAGAAAACGATTCTTCACCAAGTAACATTCAGTATAGCATTAAACATCTCAAAATAATTACAGACGCTGCGTCGATTCCTCTCTGGAAGTCGGGCTGTGTCATTCCGGCTCGGCTGTCCGTCGAGCCAGTGGGGCGTGCGTCGAATTTCCGGTTGCTACGCTGGTGCTGCGTCAATCTTCTCATTGTGAAGTCATTCCGGTTTGGCGTGCTGTGAATTTTTCACTGCGATGCAGGCTATGCATCGTTTCTGGCAGGCTGTGCGTTGATTTTCACTGCATAAGGAGTTCTTTTTGAAGGGATGAAGCCTTTTTGGTCCTGAGACTTCAGGGAACGGGAGGCAAGCTCTATCCAAGCCCTTGGAGAGCACTTCTCAGCACAGCCAGAGAGCAGCAAGGCAGCAGGGCAACAGCAAGGCAAAAGTCCTTCTCGGAAAGCAGTCAGGTGAGTCCTTTGGGCAGCCAGGCAGTTCTTCTTGGCAGGTTGCAGGTTCCGGTTCAGGTTCTCTTCTACAGGAAGTGTCTGAGTTGGTAGAGGCAGAGGCCCTGCTTAAAAACCCAAATGTGCCTTTGAAGTGGGGGAGACTTCAAAGACTGGCTTAGAAGTGCACAAGGTCCCCTTTCAGTTCAATCCTGTCTGCCAGGGTCACAATAGGGGGTGTGGTAGTCCTTTGTGTGAGGGCAGGCTACTGTCCATTGACATGTAAGTGTCAGGCCCTCCACCCTCCCAGCCCAGAAAGACCCATTCAATATGCAGATGTATGCAAGTGACGCTAAGCATCCTGTGTTTGGGGTTTGTCTGAGTGAATGCACAAGGGAGCTGTCAACTAAACCTAGACAGACATGGATTGGAAGGTACAGACGGATTTAAGTGTAGAGAAATGCTCACTTTTTAAAAGTAGCATTTCTAAAATAGTAATATAAAATCCAACTTCACCTTTAAGCAGGATTTTGTATCACCATTCTGTCTATAGTAAATATGATCTGGCAACTCCTTTCAGATCAGGATCTACCACTTAAACAGTATATGGCGGTAGCCCTAATGCTATCATATGAAAGGAGCAGGCCTCACAGCAGTGTAAAAACTAATTTAGGAGTTTTACACTACCAGGACATATAGAACACACATGTTTATGTCCTGACTTTTACCTACATAGCACCCTGCCCTATGGGCTACGTAGGGCCTACCTTAGGGGTGACTTATATGTAGAAAAGGGGGGTTTAAGGCTTGGCAAGTACTTTTAAATGCCAAGTAGAAGTGGCAGTGAAACTACACACACAGGCACTGCAGAGGCAGGCCTGAGACATGGTTCGGGGCTACTTATGTGGGTGGCACAACCAGTGCTGCAGCCCAATAGTAGAATTTAATTTACAGGCCCTGAGCACATGTAGTGCACTTGACTAGGGGCTTACAAGTAAATTAACTAAGCCAATTGGGTATGAGCCAATGTCACCATGTTTTAAGGAGAGAGCATATACACCTTGGCACTGATTAGCAGTGGTAAAGTGTGCAGAGTCCTAAAGCCAGCAAAAATGAGGTCAGAAAAAGAGATGGAGGAAGTGACCCCGCAGAAAGGCCATTTCCAACACACATGAGTAGCATTCAAGCGAGGAGTGCAATGCTAAATCTGTCTCATTAGTTTACTGGATTCAGTTGCAGCTAGCTCATTAGGCAGAGCTACTGTGTTGGCTGGTGCTCACACACATTTCCTTCATCAGGGTCATTAGATTAAGCAGAATGTGCATTTTTCTTCATCCTCTGCAGAATCAGTTTTGACTGTCACATCCCACACTGTGGGTTGCAAAGCTGACCCGTTCTTCTATAAGGGGAAAATGATTGGGCTCTCAGATTTTTTACATAGATTTCCATACTGCCTTCATGGCCTGATAAAGCCCATCTTACAGGATTATTTTATACTTTCAACATGTTGCAGGGAGTGGTTTGGCTAGCTTAGCTGGAGAGAATGTTATTCTCCTACTTAAAGTGTAGAAGGCCACTGTTAGACCTGTAACCTTAGGTAAGGTATTCTCCCAGACTTTTTGCACTCACTACCCTACTTTTTCTGGATCAGTTTTACCTCATTCGGACTTTCTGTGCACTTTACCCCTCCTAACCAAGGGTACTGTGCTTCAGCTCGCTCTCTTAAACATGGTAAAATTGGTAAACACATAATTTTACTTTTAAGTCCCCAGTATATGGTACTAAATGTCTCCAGGCCCTGTAAATTAAACTCTACAAATGGGCTGAAGTACTCATTTTGCCACCAGTTAAAGTAGCCCTGTAAGACATGTCTCAGTCTTTCAACAGCAGCCTGTAGTGCAGTTTCATATGCATAACCTGGCAAAAAAAAAAAAAAAATCAGCAAAATCCAAACCTTCCTTTTTATTACTTAGGCGTTTTCCGTAAAGTAGGCCCTAAAGGTTCAGAGGACAGTGTTCATGGTATTTAAAAAGTAGTACATTTGAGTTTAAGTTTTACATGTACTGGCAACGAAAAAAGTCTAATGTGTTGTTTTTACCATAGTAAAACTGGGTTTGAGTAGTATACTTAAAAAGTGAAAAATTCAGTTTTAGAGCAGATAAAGACATACTTCTTCCACTTATTTGAATTCTAATGTAAAATCCTCTTTAATTATAATGTTGGATTTTATGTTACTATTCTGAAAATGCCACTTTTATTTTAGAAAGTTGTAATTTTCCTTCCTAAACCAACTGTGCCCTTCTGTCAGTGTCCTGGGTCACATGTCTGCTATTGGCTCTCCTATGGTGTCATGTGTACTCCTCCTAGACAGGGGACAAAGAACGTTGGGTGAGAGGAAATGTTTTCCTCTCCTGAGCAGGATGGCCTGTGGGGGGGGTTGTACTCAGCTCTTCCTGAGCTACAAAGGGTAGCCTGAGGGCTATGACCACCCCCTTCTTGACTTCTGAAACTGCCTGCCATGTCACTAGATAATGCAGCCCACATGTGGGCCTGCCTCCCCTTTAAGACCCTAGGTAGCTTGTAACCAGATCCAGGGGAAGAACTGACAGGAACCAGTTTAAGAACAGACATAGACAGTGACCACCACACAAAAGGCTGGTACTGGGAATAGGAGTGGCACCCTCAGAACCTAGTCTTGAAAAGATTGAGAAGATTTAGAAGAACAACTGCCTTGTTGTCTAAAGAAGGAAAACTCAACCTGCTTGCCTTGACCCAATAAACCCAGAAAATCAATCAATCAGGATTTATAAAGCGCAGCCAATCACCCGATAGGGTATCCAGGTGCTTGTAGGTCCCAGAGGCTTGTGTGAACAGCCAGGTTTTGAGGGACATTCGGAATTCCGGAACTGAGGTGATGGTTCAGATGTGATGGGGAGGCTGTTCCAGGTTTTCGCTGCGTTATGAGAGAAGAGGCGTCCTCCACTTCTGCTAGGTTGTATGGGCAAGTGAAAAGAAGGCAGAGCGTAGTCTTCTTGATGGTTGGTAGAAGTTCAGACAGTTATTAATGTACGCGAGTCCTTGGTTGTGTAGAGCGTTGTGTGTGTCAGTCAGAAGCTTGAACTTTAATCTTTTCTGTACCGGGAGCCAGTGGAGTTGTCTAAAGTGGGGTGTGATGTGGGTTCATCATGGGAGGCAGAGCATGAGTCTGGCTGCGGCATATTGTATGGTCTGAAGTCTCCACAGGAGGTATGCAGCAATTCCTATGTATAGGGAGTTGTTGTAGTCCAAACAGTTGGTGATGAGGGCCTGTGTCTCGTGTGTGTTTTATGTGTAGAGATAGCCACTCAAAGATCTTTCGTAGCATGCACATGGTGAGGAAGCAGGCAAAGAAGATAACATTTATCTATGATTATATGGTGAGCTTGCTATCAATGATGATTATGAGGTTTCTGATGTGGTGAAGGGAGTGGGTGCCGGTCTTAAGTCGGATAGCCACTAGGAATCATTCTATGTGTCGCTGCTGTTGCCAAAGATCTGTACTTTCATCTTGTCTGTGTTCAGCTGCAGGCTGTTGTTCTTCATCCACTCAGTGACGCTTGTCATGCATCTGTGGAAGTTGGTTGTGGTGGTGGAGGACTCATTGGTGAGTGAGAGGTTGAGTTGGGTGTCACCTGCATAGGAAATTATGTTGAGACAGTGGGATCTGATTAAGTTGTCTTGTGGGGTCATATATGCATTGAGAGCGAGGGGATGAGGGACACCCGGGGGGCACCATAGGGTTCAGAGGTGAAAGGTGGGAAGTGGATCCTCTTGGTTCTTCCAGTGAGGAAGGAGGTGATCCATCTGAGCACATCCCCTTGGATGCCGATGTGGTGGAGTCTTTTGATCAGCATGTGGTGGGATACTGTATCAAAGGCTGCTGAGAGATCAAAGAGGATCACACTGCTCTTTCTCCTCACTCGAGGACGGTTTGGATGTCATCGGTGGCTGCAATCATGGCAGTTTTGATGCTGTGATTTCTGTGGAAGCTGGATTGGGAGAAAAGATTTCAATGGTCAGTTGACTGACCTCCTCTTTGAGATACAGAGACACAATGATTTTACAGAGCTCTTCTCGTGGCTGCCCAGCTGACCAGCACCAACTGGACCTGCTAGAACACTGCTGTTGGCCTCTGCTGTTTTGAGTCCTGTTTCCCAATAAGCGCCTCGCCAGGTGCCTTGGCTGCTGTCAGAGTGTACTCTTCCAACAATGAACTGCAAGAATTGGCCACCTAGTAAAAATCTAGAGGTTCTGGACTCTTTGCAATGAAAAAGAACAGCTTGCAAACAAAAGCAGACTTCACTGAGAATGACAGGGGATCTGCATCTGACAGCCAATGAGACCTTCCCAGCTACAGACTCTAGATTTCATCCACACAATGCTCTTCATATCAACAACCACCACCCTGTGTTTCCTTCCAACACAAAGCTCTGACTGACAACCAGATACACCAACATGAAGCTCCAACAGAGGCTCCTTGTGTGGAAGTGAACTGAATTAGAATGTAAATGTTCACCAGGACAAACCTGGTCCCTTTATCCAATGCACACTTCATCGCAGTCAGCCTGAACTTTGACTTTTTCCTGTGCCAGCACAAACAGAAAACTGCAACTGGAACTTTGGGTTTCTTGGTGCTATTTTTACCGAAAACTTTGAAAATTCATAACTCCAGTTTTAATGGTTGTCATTTTGGTGTAATTTTATTTAGTGAAATTTACTCTGGGGCCTAATACAACTTCGGGGGTCTCACCATCGGACTACCAAAGCCGCAGGGATGAGGCCTCACCCTCATCATGTTATGATGGTTCCACTGGGTTGACCAGCAGAAATGTCGAATTACAACATTTCTGTTGGTCAGTCGGATGGAAACAGTGTGGCAGCATTGGCCTTGGCTTCCTTAGGGAGCTGAGGACAATGCTGTTGCACACCAGCACCCTCAGAATGAGCATTGTCTGCTGAGCAGAAAGTGCGCATTCCAAGGGTGCTGGCAGGGGGGTCCCTGCAGTACCCACAACATGGTCGTGGGCAGCGCAAGGGCCCCCCTGTGGCCCCCAGTACTGGCTTTCTGCCGGCCTTTCCATGGTGGTACAACCGCCATGGAAAGGCCAGCAGAAAGTGGAGTTGTGACGCCAAACTCGTTTTCGCCCCTCTGTTTTTCTCAATTGGTTTAGAACTTTCTTGTGTTGTGATTTCTCTTTATTACTGTTGGAGTGCTCTACATAAATACTTTATACAATGCGCCTAAGTTAACTCTGACTGCTTTTGCACCAGCCTACCAGAGAGTTAAACACAAGTTTATTTAGAACTGTTTGTGGTTTACCCTGGTCTCATCCCTCTCAACTAATAACCCTTTAACTACATCACTATCCACCTTGGTCAGTACTCCAGTTGTAGGCTAATGATGGGATAATTATCAACAGGCCTATTTCCACTCCAGCTATTTTTTTTTAAGCTTCTTGATAAGGCCCCTGATACAGTGGCCTTAGCTGCTAAAAGCTCAGTTTAAGTAGGTTTAACAGGGGTAAAGAACTGCTTCTCATCACGGTTTATGGATTGAGTGTCAATAATTCTTCTTAGAATCAAATAGACCTGTTGGGTCCATCTGTGTTAAATTAAATTCACTAATTTTTCCATCATTATGCATAAAGGAGGCATATTTCTAAAATGGGAACAATAGAGGACACCCCTGTTACCTTTGCCTCTTTTCTAGTTGGGAAGAGCATTCCTCCAACGTGCCCAATTTCTCATCAATCACCGCCATGCACGCTGTAATGGAGTGCTACAAGTCAACCTGTATCCTAATCTTATCAGATAACTAATTTAGAATAAGTGTGAATACCCATAATGTTTGACCTCTAATGAGATAAAAAGTTGATCATTGTTATTTGTAATGTATTTAATTTCACAGGTTTGACAACTGTCCATTTTTTATCTACTAATGGTAATTACACTATACCCAAAGTTGAAAAAAGATTACGAATTGGCCATTATGGGGAAATGGGGGGCTGGAAGCGCTTGACAGTCATCCACCACATCCTGTCTTCTGAGCTCTCCTACTTCATGGCATAGAGGTTCGGGCCAGTTGCATGGCCTGCCCAAATAAACAACAAACCAACTCTGTGGCATCTACTAGTATTCTCGGAAGTGCTCAGCTATCTGTAGTGCCTAAACTGTAATTGGAAGTGGTGCCTGCGTAGACAGGGAAGGTTGTAGCTGAGATTTAGTATTGTTCACCATCTAAGCTTCCACATTTTGTTTCACACACCCCAATTGCTTATGTGACGGTGGTGTATAGAAGTACCAAGTGGTCTCCTAATCATCCGCAAGAATGATGAGAAACTCCTGACCGATGTCTTCAATGGTGGTTTCAATTCTCTTCATGATTTTAAACATGATTTTTAACTATAAGAAGAATTTAAGAACATTCAACAAGCTCAGCAAAAGCACATTGATGAGAAAATTATGGTTAGCTTTTAAACATATCCTCTTTGATGCTGACAGAGAGACATCACTCACTGTACCTGTTAAACATATGCTACTCACAGTTGTGCAACCTGATTTGGGCTTCTTCAAAGTAAAAGCTGAACACTGACATCAGTTAATTACAGCTGCAGGCAATCTTAGCAAAGGAGCAGCTAGTAATCAGACATAGGAGCTGCTGTACGCTTCTTTGGTCCGTGTCATGGGAGTCACCTCAATGAGAGTTTGCAGGAATTTTTTAGAACATCCAGTAAATTATTTAAATGGCCTATTAAGTTTCTGTGGATATGCTCCTAGGAAAGGAGTCATGAATGTTGATTTGTCTGCTCTGATAGAGAGTATCTACTGATAGCATGCTGCAGCTGGAACCATCAGGTAAGGACCTACAGAAAACTGTCAACTTTGTGGGTTTCTGAAGCACACACTTCTATGGCCATGGCCATCTAGGAACTCATTCTCAAATACACAGCTATTAAATATTAAAAAATCCCAGCAAGGAAGTTCCCTACCATGAAGAATTCTGGACGATTTCTACAAAAAGTAGTTAGAAATGTTTTAAGAAATTGTAAAGAAGTAGGCTGGAGGGACCAAGCTTGCTAACAGGAGGAAAATGCCTCCTTTTGAAAGATCACTCTGAATTGTTTGGACTGAGACTGCTGTTTTTTTTTTCCTCTGTGCACTGTGGTACATATAGTGCCAGCACAAAAGTGACAATGCAAGACATGACTGCAGGCCTGCCACCAGTTTGCTAGCTGTGTAGGTTTAAACTGTAAATTCGACTTGTCTAAATAAATCCTGTTGCCAGGCCTAAACCCTCCTTTTAAATATCAATAATTCCGCCTTAAGAAGGCCTTAAGTGCCCACAAGGCAGGGTGCATTGGATTTGAAAGAAGAACAAGTGAATGTTTAATGCTAATGATATCCTTACAGTGGATAGCGTGTCAAATCTATTTTCACTGTAGCCGGGTTGACTGTACCATAGGAAAGCATTGGGATACTTTATTATTAATAAAGTTATTTTCGCCTCAGGACCAAATGAAAAAGTTAATTCCTTGACTATTTAAAATATTTAATACAAATCTTATTAATTGGTACATTTTCTATTATGCACTTATATTGGATTGTGTTGGAGCTGTACACGCTAGATCGCACAGGCCTGGAATCTTAAATGACATGAATGGACAGCAGAAACAATGAAAAAAGTCTGTCACTTGGCATTCACAGATAGCTTTGCTTCACATTGCAGAGCAGAGGTAGAGACAGCATCTGTGGAATCTGTCTGTACATCCTTCCGTGGCTCTGACTATACAGGGAGTGCAGAATTATTAGGCAAGTTGTATTTTTGAGGATTCATTTTATTATTTAACAACAACCATGTTCTCAATGAACCCAAAAAACTCATTAATATCAAAGCTGAATATTTTTGGAAGTAGTTTTTAGTTTGTTTTTAGTTTTAGCTATGTTAGGGGGATATCTGTGTGTGCAGGTGACTATTACTGTGCATAATTATTAGGCAACTTAACAAAAAAAAATATATACCCATTTCAATTATTTATTATTACCAGTGAAACCAATATAACATCTCAACATTCACAAATATATATTTCTGACATTCAAAAACAAAACAAAAACAAATCAGTGACCAATATAGCCACCTTTCTTTGCAAGGACACTCAAAAGCCTGCCATCCATGGATTCTGTCAGTGTTTTGATCTGTTCACCATCAACATTGAGTGCAGCAGCAACCACAGCCTCCCAGACACTGTTCAGAGAGGTGTACTGTTTTCCCTCCTTGTAAATCTCACATTTGATGATGGACCACAGGTTCTCAATGGGGTTCAGATCAGGTGAAAAAGGAGGCCATGTCATTAGATTTCCTTCTTTTATACCCTTTCTTGCCAGCCACGCTGTGGAGTACTTGGACGCGTGTGATGGAGCATTGTCCTGCATGAAAATCATGTTTTTCTTGAAGGATGCAGACTTCTTCCTGTACCACTGCTTGAAGAAGGTGTCTTCCAGGAACTGGCAGTAGGACTGGGAGTTGAGCTTGACTCCATCCTCAACCCGAAAAGGCCCCACAAGCTCATCTTTGATGATACCAGCCCAAACCAGTACTCCACCTCCACCTTGCTGGCGTCTGAGTCGGACTGGAGCTCTCTGCCCTTTACCAATCCAGCCACGGGCCCATCCATCTGGCCCATCAAGACTCACTCTCATTTCATCAGTCCATAAAACCTTAGAAAAATCAGTCTTGAGATATTTCTTGGCCCAGTCTTGACGTTTCAGCTTGTGTGTCTTGTTCAGTGGTGGTCGTCTTTCAGCCTTTCTTACCTTGGCCATGTCTCTGAGTATTGCACACCTTGTGCTTTTGGGCACTCCAGTGATGTTGCAGCTCTGAAATATGGCCAAACTGGTGGCAAGTGGCATCGTGGCAGCTGCACGCTTGACTTTTCTCAGTTCATGGGCAGTTATTTTGCGCCTTGGTTTTTCCACACGCTTCTTGCGACCCTGTTGACTATTTTGAATGAAACGCTTGATTGTTCGATGATCACGCTTCAGAAGCTTTGCAATTTTAAGAGTGCTGCATCCCTCTGCAAGATATCTCACTATTTTTGTCTTTTCTGAGCCTGTCAAGTCCTTCTTTTGACCCATTTTGCCAAAGGAAAGGAAGTTGCCTAATAATTATGCACACCTGATATAGGGTGTTGATGTCATTAGACCACACCCCTTCTCATTACAGAGATGCACATCACCTAATATGCTTAATTGGTAGTAGGCTTTCGAGCCTATACAGCTTGGAGTAAGACAACATGCATAAAGAGGATGATGTGGTCAAAATACTAATTTGCCTAATAATTCTGCACTCCCTGTAATGCTATCGGCATGTTATGTTATGTCATGTCATATTATATGTATTTGTAAATGACACTATCAGCCAATAGGTTATCCTTGCAAGGGGCAGGTGTGTCAGTGGCAATTGGAGGCACAGGAAGAGGGTGTGGGATCATCTGCTACTTTCCTTCAACCACAATCTCTCCATAACCCCGAGGAAAGGCAAGCAAAAAGAGATAGGGGGTTATTACAACTTTGGAGGAGGTGTTAATCCGTCCCAAAAGTGACGGTAAAGTGACGGATATACCACCAGCCGTATTACGAGTTCCATAGGATATAATGGACTCGTAATACGGCTGGTGGTATATCCGTCACTTTACAGTCACTTTTGGGATGGATTAACACCTCCTCCAAAGTTGTAATAACCCCCATAGAGATTATGTATTAGGGCTTTGAATTTTTGATACCAGTGGGACCATGTATATAGCCAGCTGCTACTCTACCAATGTTAAAATACTTGTTACTGTTTTAATCTCAAACCTCATTTGCATTTAAAGTTTATTTTCCATCAGCCTTATAGTGCACCAGATTTTGCATTTTGACGGCTTAAAATAATTGTAATCTTTATATGTTAAAAAAAAATTAACAAGGTTTAAAGACTGTTTATAGAGTTTAATTTCTTTCACATCAAAGAGTGGGATCCAGACTCAATATATTGACTGCCATAGGTCAGGACAAATACAGCCTTCCAACTCAGGCGAGCCAATATTCATCTGAAACTTGTGTCAGTGATTAGTAGGCAGACACCCCATTAGATTTGTCATATTCAAAATCCATTACACTGCCTCTCGAGTGCAGACACATCTTTCTACGCCCATGTAGAAAGGAGAGGTGGAAGGAGTGTCATCTTTGCTCAGCAATTCATCTTTTAGTGGGATTGTTTGGTGTTTAACTGGAACTACGAGTTGCAGGTTGGCTACACCACACTCTTTTTTGGGGACCAGGGGCCAGCTGTAGCAAAATCCGTTTTTGCGACTTGCAAATTGCGAGTCTGAGCGACTCGCAATTTGCAAGTCGCAAAAACGGATGCAGAATGGTGTCTCAGACACCTTCTGCGACTCGCTATGGGGTCGCAAAGACCCACCTCATCAATATTCATGAGGTGGGTCGAAATTTGGGACCCCATAGCTAGTCCCTGCACTCACAGGGATGGTGGCCTGCTGTAGTCAGCAGACCTTCATGTCTGTGACTGCTTTTTAAATAAAGCAGTTTTTTTTCTTCATTTTGCAGCCCGTTTTCCTTAAAGGAAAACGAGTTGCAAAATGAAAAAATATCCGAAACCATTTGGTTTCGTTTTTTTCAGAGTAGGCAGTGGTCCATAGGACCACTGCCTTCTCTGAAAAAATATTTATGTCGACATTCACAAAGGGGAAGGGGTCCCATGGGGAACCCTTCCCTTTTGCGAATGTGTTACCACCAGTGTGACACTGGTGGTAACTGCGAGTTGGTTTGCGACCGCATTTGCGGTCACAAAGCAACTCTGAATTGCGATGCGAGTCGCAAATAGGAAGGGAACAGCCCTTCCTATTTGCGAGTCGCATTCCCAAATTGCGAGTCGGTACCGACTCGCAATTTGGGAATGTGCATCGCGTGAAGCCGTTTGCATGGCACAAACTGCGTTTTTCACAGTTTGCGCCATGCAAACGGCGTGCTACATCTGGCCCCAGGACTTATTTTTAAACAGCAGACTTTTACCCATAACAAGAGAGTGAAAGTTGGAAGAGAAAGACAGAAAAACAGTGAAAAATTGAGAAAGCAGATAAAAAAGAACCTGCAGGAGTAAGATAAATGGGCTATGAGGGTATTTTGGTAGAATAAATAGATGTGAGATGAAATCCTGATTTACAGTCTTGGTGTTGGACAACCCTGACATTCGGCAGCGGTGCTGGACAGTGTCAGCACCTGTTGTTTTATAAATTAGGCACTAGGGTAGTTTCAGCTTTCTGAGTCTGTGTGCTGTGATTTCCAGACATTTCCCAAAGGAGGACACTATAGGGAGGTGACAGATAGCCACGGGACACAAACCATTCACATTAATGAGGGGTAGTTTGTTGCTTTAAGGGTCAAAAGACACAGAAAAAAACTTCTCCGGTCAGTTGATGTTTTCAAATAATGATCAATGTTTTATCTCACCAGAGGTCGAAGTTAAAGGGTAACCACGTGCATCCTAATATAGTAATCTGATCGAATCTCCCACATTGGCTACAAGACTATGCACACTAAAACTACACACAGAATACCATATTCACAAGGCAACTTGGATGTTAACCTCAATCTTTTGTTGCATGTAATGCCCTCATGAATGTCACCCACACAACATGAATACAACATGCAAATACGGCATGCCATGTGCCACAATCCACCACAATCACCTAAGGGACAGTGAGGGACTCAGTTACAGATGACTTAACACAGACAAAATCAAGAGACTTATTCCCAGTGGGTACAGCTAACATGGCATGCATCCACAACTACAATCTCAACTTACCACTAAGCATCACTATCCCCACCACCTGCTGAGAGGGCTGTAGTTCACCTTCTATTACGCATGACACCTGTGTGTGCCACCTGGCCAGCAGAGTTCTGCTGATAGTACATGAAAAATTATGGACCATCATTCATGGTCTCATAGGTCACCAACAAAATCTTGAATTGCTGAAGTTGTGTAATGAGGCAAACAATGCAAACATGAATTTGGAAATAGGAAGCTAAAAAATCTAGCTGTTAAAACATAGTCGATCTCCTGAAAACTTCCAGCAGGTAAGAAATTGCAGTTTGATATTTAAACGTCAAAAGCTTCATGTAATGTTCCAAAAATCAAAGGTTAACTGCAGATGAGTGCAGCCTAGTCCGGCCCAAAATTTTAGCTACATAACCCTGTCATATTATTATGCACAGTGCTTGATTGAATTAAAGTATTTTAAAATAAAGTGATAACCACTAGAGAAGTCATATATGCATTGTTTGCCTGTTAGAAATTGGGTCTCTAGTTGTCAGAGGTATGCACCCTGTCCAAATAGGGACCACAATCCTAGTCATGATAATTCAGATACAACAACCTAAATTAACCTGTGCTCACCCTCTGGTAGCTTGGCACACAACAGTCAGGCTTAACTAAAGAGGCAATGTGTAAAGTATTTGTGCAACACTTAAATTACAGTAACAGTGAAAGCGCCACAAAAACACTCCACATTGGTTTAGAAAAATAAATAATAT
Organism: Pleurodeles waltl; assembly: GCF_031143425.1. Lineage (NCBI taxonomy): Eukaryota > Metazoa > Chordata > Amphibia > Caudata > Salamandridae > Pleurodeles > Pleurodeles waltl. The sequence goes on from NC_090437.1 coordinate 840,107,532, forward strand.
TTTATGAGTAAAACAAGACAAAAATAAGAAATATCCAATAAGTAGAACTCAAGTCATTAATTCTTAAAGAATAAACTGCAATAGACTGCTTAGAAATCAATAGTGCTAAAAAGTTACTTGAGATCATGCTAGATCAGGTAAATCCAAAGTTCAGGCCGATTGTGATGGAAGGTAGGCTGGCTACAGGACCCACGCAAGGCCCCTTGAAAAGTATCTTGGGTTGCGTCGACATTGAGTAGGCATTGCTAAGAAGATGCACCGATTCCGACCTGATCAGTCCAGGGGATGTGTTGTCTTGAGCCACGCAGCCAGTGATGCAATGTCATGCTTCCTTGCAATGAAGGTGATCATCATCCAACAGCGCAGCTGGCCATGCCAAAGTGATGCGCCTGGGCTGCGGTGATGCATCGATCCAGAGCTGCACAGTCAGTGATGCAAAGTCCTGACCTCAGCTGCAGCAGAGATGCATCAGCATCGAGGGGCATGCAGCACTTCAGATCGGTGCAATGGCATTGATGCTTTAATTTTTGTAGAAACACAGCTGCAGAGTCACCTTTCAAGGCTCAGGACTGGATTATCGCCTCTTGGCAGGACAGGACTCACAGTTGGTAGAGTCTAGCAGCTTAGCAGGTTTGTAGGAAGATTTTGATGGCCTTGAGACTTCAAAAAAGGAGGCAAGCCAACCAGCCCTTGGAGCCACTTAAGCTCTCTAGAGGTTGTAGGGAGGCAAGTCCAGTCCTTCTCACTCGCAGGCAAGAAGCATCAGGCAGCAGGCCAACACTTTAAAGCAGTTCAGCAGAGTGGCAGGCCCTCCCGGCAGCATAGTAGTACTTCTTCCCGGCAGATTGTCCTCAGATCCAGAAGTGTACTAATTTGGTGGGAGTTGGGGTCCAGTAAGACACGCAGAGTAACAAAATGGTTAAAGTGAGAAAATGCCAACTTTGGCATTTTCAGACTTACGGTTTAAAATCTGACTTCACCATAAGTAGTGGTTTTAAATTGTGAGCCCAGAGACACCAAACTCCTAATTTCTATCTTTTCTCATTTGTAAATTACACTTAAAGATTCTATCAAGGTAATCCTAATGTTAACCTATGGGAGAGATAGGCTTTGCAGTAATGACAAATGAATTTAATAGTTTTTCACTACCAGAACATATTGAACTTAAATGTGCATGCCCATCTTTTTAAAAGCACTGCACCCTGCCCTTGGGGCTAGCTAGTGCCTGCCTCAGGGGTGACTTATGTGTAATAAAAAGGAAGGTTTGGGCCTGGCAAATGGGTACACTTTCCAGTTCAAACTGGAAGTTTTAAACTGCACACACAGGCTCTGCAGTGGGAAGCCTGGGACATGTTTAAACAGCTACTGTAGTGGGTGACACAATCATTGCTGCAGTCCCACCAGTAGCATTTAATTTACAGGCCCTGGACACATATGGTGCACTTTACTAGGGACTTACAAGTACATTAATAATGCCAATTGTGGACAAACCAATTTCATCATGTTTAGAGTGCAGAGCACCTGCACTTTAGCACTGGGTAGCAGTGGTAAAGTGCAAGTAATCCAAAAGCTAGCAAAAATGAAGTTAGAAAAAGAAGAGGTCAGAAGGCAACAAGTTAGGGCAAATCACGCCAATGATGCTAGGTCTAACATCTCCTTTACTTTTTCTTCAGTACAAATAATGGCACATACGAATGTAGGCAGAAACTGGAAACAGGGAAAATTGGGAAGCGGTTACCAGTTCTAGAATGATAAAGACAGCCAACTTTAAAGTGTAGAAATATTTCTTCAAGGGTTTAAGGAACAACCTGCTTTCCTGCTCACGTGCCAGCACAAGATGTCCCACTAAATTAATGCATGGCAGGACCTGCTCCAGTGCTTCAGCTTTGAACCTAGTACATGGGTCAGCTGAGCTTTCTGCAGCATTGATCATAACAACCCGTGCCTCGTGCTAATAAATGGGTCAGCTTCCACGTGTCCTCGGATGACTCGAGCGCCGCATGATGAGCAGCAGAAGTAAATGACCCAGTTGCGTGCTTCATCACATTCTGATAATGAGAACTGCTGCTGTACCAGAAAGTGAAACTAGAAGTTACTGTTTTGTTCATTTCATCTGATGGCACTCTACTTAATCACTGAGCAGAGTTCTATAAGAATTCAGTGGAAGCTCAATGTAAGCTTGTGCTCTAAAGGAAGGGCTGCGCTCTCCCTGAGAACAATATTCAGAGGAGCAGAAAGTGGGCGTTCTGGGGCCATACAGAGAATAACCAGCCCTTAAAGTTTCCTTCTTCATTTCTCAATATTAGGGAAACGTTAAAAAGCTAATATCTCTGTAAGGACATGTCCTCAAAAGCACAAGTATTTGAAAGATCGTAGAGCCATTGTGCAGTGAAACATAAGAGCTGGGGTGAAGAAATGCCCAATTCTCTTGTGAAACATGAAGTGCTCAGCACATGCAACGAAGCCTTTGCGTCTTTGTTACTGATCACAAAGACAAGGAGACGAACTGGCAATGTCACCATTAACAACTCACACATGTCTAACATCTGACTGAGATGTGCATTAAGGGAATGCATCTTCTGGGGCACACCATCACAGAGGACTTTCTGCTCCCTATACCGAGGAAGCTGAGGTATCCTGGTAACATGGCTCCCGATAGAACGTTTGCAAAAGAAAGGGGGCTTTGGCTAGGCCTCCTTGACTCTATAGATTTGGACAAGCGGCTTACCTGATGGAAGGTGTGTGCGTGTGGTGCAGGGCTAGATATAGTACTCCTGTCTGGGAAAGTTTGTTACCCAACAATTATATTTACATTTCATACATATGAAGTGTGCTGAGAGTATAGGCAGTAATGAGAAAATAGCACAGGAAACAGAGTACACAAATGTAATGCACGGATGATACAATGAACCGTCGATTACACAAGTGAATGGTATCCTTATGTGGAATCAATTAAAGCAGATGTAATCACATTATACAGAAATAAGACCAGTTAATGCCTGTATATGTACACTTCATATAGTTTTCGTGAAGCTCTAATGTTCCTCAAGCTCAAATTTTCATGAAGCTTTAGGGTTTGTGGAACTTGAAACACACTTCCATTGGAAAGACACAGAGCCAACGCCAATGTTCACAGAGCTTTGAAGGTGGCACTGTACCTAAATCCAGGGTCACAGTCTTCATGCCACAATAGCTTACTTGCTATATATTTGGTACTGATGAAAGTTTTTTTAAATCAAACCTGTACACAGCACACAACAGCACTACAGTTATGACGGCTACATGAAAAGGAACATGTCCAAGGCTGGAATAAACAACAAAGAGCTTCAAGATTGTGGTGTCTCTCTAGCTAACTAGGCGTTGAACAATAAGACTTGACAGATCAAGGGTGCAGCTGATAAAAAGATGAAAATAACAAGTTAGTGCAGGAACAGGTGTTTTTGCCACTGACTGACCTGCACTTTAAGCAATCAGGAGTATATTTACAAGTCCTGTAGCGCCTGAGCACTTTTTGTGATGCTCAGGTGGCGCTGTGCATTACGCATGTTTACACGGCGGCAGTAAGCCACTTTTTGTGGCTTAATGCTGCCTTGTAAATTTTCCCCCTGACGCAGTGTTCTGGAGCAGAGGGGTGTGTAATGGATGTTGCTGTGGGCGTTCCACAGCAACACCCATTGCTTTTGACTCTGCCCCAAATATACAAGAATCTGTAAATCTGTGTGTTAGAAATCGGGTTTCTGGTTGGCTAGGGTATGCACCTCAGCCAGGCAGAACCTACCCACTCTAGTCAGGGCAAGGGAGTCAAAATTCATCTGTAGGGCAGGGTTGAGAGCCACAGTCAAGCACAGCTCAACAAGGTCGTCTACCAAGTTTCTGAGGGCTCACTGGATCACAAACGTCATTACAAAAATCTCCAAGGAATGAGCCAGGAATTCTTGCTTCCCACGGATTAACATTTTTCGAGTAACCTCTGCATCTTGCTCTAGCCCTCCGAGAATTAAACAATGTAAAAGTCATACAAAAATCTGAACATCTGTTATTTTTTGTCAATTTCCAACTTTCTGAATCTTCAGTTCAAGTTTATAAGTACTAAGCCGCCGTCTTCAGTGGGTGACAGGTTTCTCTACCACTTCTTTCCACTATTAAAGACTTCGGCAGAAGTCAAGTTTCACTAGCCTCACTTCCAGAAAGTCAGGTTCTATAATCTTCAGAATGAGTCTTAGCTCCTGAGATTGAAGAGGAAGCATGTTTGCCCTGGAATTCCCCATAATACAAGAATATGCAGTCTCTGTAATCAGGCTCCTCTGGCAACAGTAGCATTCATATTTTGAGGTGGGGTCAGCAGGCCTTCATAAGGGTGTAATAATACCTTCAGGAGTTCCTGGGGAGTTGGGGTTTATTGGGTTCAGACTGTATCAACCAGAGTTGTTCCCCATTGTTGTAAGGAGCTTATCTATACTATTGATCCACAATTAATCCGTAGGTACACCCCTTAGCACTTTAGCAGTTCAAAATTGACTGAGGAAGCAACATCAACAAACAAGAAACAAGCAATAAACTGCTGTCCATACGTTATTGAAGAATAAGAAAACAAGAAGTAATTTAATATTACACACTCTGAAATCATTGTACAAAAGACACAGAGAGTTTTAATTGCAAAGTACTAACTTGCCTTTGGCCCAGTGGGGAGAAATCACTGTGAGGTGTACTAGGTTTACTGGAGTTCATTTTTGGGGGTTTACTATTTCTCTTAGTCACAATCTCGCACCCCACCCAAATAAGTAGATTGTCCCCACCACCTACAGATAAGTCCATTGTTTTCACTTGTTGTGGGTGCAATTAAGGTACCACACCTGTTAGTTGTGAAATTGTCCATGAGGTCTTCTTGTGCCGTCAGCTCCTGCAACTGTCAGTGGAAGAGGGCCTACTCATGGTGGTGTGTGATGCCCAGCCTGCATACCGCAGACAGTGCAGCACTAACGTTTGCCCTGCCGATAATGTGCTTGTACATGATGAGCAATGCCACCAACATTCTCAGAAAAGACACAGCAGAACCAGCACCAGTTAGTCGAAGATGTGCTGGGGGTCAAGGAGACTGCTGCAATGGGAATCTTTCTACGTGGGTCTTACATGGACCAATCTTAGAAAAGTTTCTGCCTGATCTTTATACTTAAATTGTTGGAAGTCCTCGTGTATTCTAGCAGTTCAACTCTGTGACTAGTTCTGGTCAGTTCTGAACTTTTATGATTCTGACAAAGGCAGGTCCAGTCCTAGTCTTTGTTACAAGAGTGAGCAGAAAAGTTCTCAGAAGAGTTCCAAAACAAAGCAAAAAGGGATGCTAAAATGCTCCACTTGACTACCTGCTTACCTGTGTGAGGTAGCTTTTCAGAGAAAAGTCTCTGCCTTCTTTCTTAATGTCAGCAGCGCTTCTCTGTCTGATCTACTGAAAGACATCCCTGGAATGTTATTTGGGGCAGGTGGGGAAGGATGCAGCATACATCTTCTGTGTTGCCTTTCCCTTCAAGCTTACGTTTATGCATGGCCAAAGTACATCTGCTACACGGCATTGTTTGCTCTGTAAAACGTTATTCACATGCAATGTGTGGTCATGCAATACATACACAAACTAAAGCACATATGTGCATGGATCATGGGAGAAACACCCAGCCACAGATAATTGGTAGAACAATTCAAATTACAGAAGTAATCGGCAACCTACTTTTCCAGCCAGGTTACAGCCAGGCAAATGGCCTGGCTTGCAATATAATCATTTTGCTGCCACCATTGTCAGTCCTATGCAGCCAACGGAGATCATAGTAGTCACTCTCCAAAGAAAGGGAGGTGCATTTGCTGTGCCTTTCCACTTACAGAGCCCGGCTCTTGGTCTCAGTCTAGTTCAGCACTCATACAAGATCATTAAGGGCCAGATGTAGCATTGTTCCAAATTGCGAGTTGCAATTTGCGAGTCCCAGCGACTCGCAAATTGCAACTCGCAATTTGGAATGCAGAAAGGTGTCTCAGACACCTTCTGCGAGTCGCTATGGGGGTCACAAAGACCCACCTCATTAATATTAATGAGGTGGGTCGCAATTTGCGACCCCATAGCGATTCAGGGCACTCACGGGGATGGTGGCCTGCTGGGAACAGCAGACCACCATGGCCGTGACTGCTTTTAAATAAAGCATTTTTTTTTTTTCAAAGTGCAGCCCGTTTTCCTTAAAGGAAAAAACCTTTAGTTTCGGTATTTTTCAGGGCAGGTAGTGGTCCATTGGAAATATTATTTTTAATGCCAGACACAAAGGGGAAGGGGTCCCATGGGGACCTCATGGGGACCCCTTCCCGTTTGCGACTGGGTTACCATCCACTTCAAGTGGATGGTAACTGCGAGTCCATTTGCGACCGCATTCGCGGTCGCAAATGGAATTACATCGCATTGCAAGTCACAAATAGGAAGGGAACACCCCTTCCTATTTGCGAGTCGGAAATGCATTTTGCGAGTCGGTTCCGACTCGCAAAATGCATTTCTACATAGCAAAGTGGCTTTAGCGACTCGCAAACGGCGATTTTCGCAGTTTGTGACTCGCTAAACCTTTGCTACATCTGGCGCCAAGTATGTAAGGTACAGGCTAAAAACACTGCAGTTTATAGGGGCTTCAATTCAGGAGTTGGGGTGTTTGAATTGTGCATAATTTGTTTTGTGCAATTATGCAAGATTTGTGGAAAAGTATGGGAAATTGCCTATAATTACATGAAATGAAAGCCCTCGCAGCAATTTTTGATGTGGGGACATATTTCATAGTAAAACTACTACTCACATTCTGGTCGGTCACGTTACTCCTGGGTGCATGCACTAAAATTTTGCCACAAATGGAACATAATGGTGCATATTCAATGTGGCGTCATGGCGCCATTTGGGGAATTTCACGAAACATGCAGAATACAAAATTGCCAATATTATGCGAATTGCATGTGTATGATTACATTTTGCCTGGGCCTAGACAGGAATGAATGCTTTCCAGAGTCACGCAGGGAACCTTCCTCTATCCCAAGAAAGGGTAATCCAAACATTATTGATTATGGCATAAAACCTTTCCTTGCACAACTCTCACACTATCCCAGCCCATATTTTACATTGATTTCTGGGAGAAGCTACACTAGTTAGCACATTAATGAGGTTTTCCATCAACGTGGAAGTTTTTTTTCGAAATAAGCTCAATTGCTTGGACTCCGTAAGCCCTCGTTTACATCTGCACATGCAAACCAAGGACATCCCCACCAAAGAGAATTCCCGCTCAAACTGGTTACCTATCTAAAGTCACTCACTGAAATGAGATGCCTACCTGTCTATGAGCCTATTGTCCTCAACACCTTTTCCTGTCAGACCCTTTATTTAACTAATGTGTGGGGAGCAAGGATAGTCATTCTTGGCAATCTCACTCTCTTCTATTTGTAACTTTTTGCTAAGGTTCTGGGTGTTTCTGTCAGTAGCAGCTATGGTGTGGTTACAACAGGAGACATGAACTGCATTCTCTCCAGTAAGAAAACAAAATTTCCAAGGACTTCACACAGGTGCTCTGTAATAGAGAGAAACTCGTTAAAAGTAATTGCACAAGGCTCTGCCTGGTCAACCTGATTTGTATTTTTTTTCAGAAAATGTACATTCATTTTATTAACAGGTTTATAAAATGTAAGCTCACTGCAAATTTAGGGTTTCACTAAATATTAAAATGTAATAGTAATGATACATATAGATTGTTCCTAAATAAATGTGAGTCGTTAGATACTGTGTCTCCAGTACAAGGATCCCTGACATTGTCTCTAATAAATATTGCTGCCCCTTTAGTGTCCCTTTCAAAAGAAGTGATACACCTGAGTAAATCCCATTCTAGCCTGGAAAGGATCCTATTTCCTGCAAGGCGCATCTCTTATACAAGCAGTATATCAACTTGGTGCCTCTAAGCGGCCTTTAAAACCACTCCTCTCCTAACCTTATCTGTTTGACCATTAAGTTCCACATGATGATTTACAATTGAGCCAACTAAGGCGGTCATTTTAACTCTGGCGGGCGGCAGAGGCCGCCCGCCGGAGTTCCCCCCTCCAGAATACCGCACCGCGGTCAGAAGACCGCTGCGGTTATTCTGTGTTTCCCGCTGGGCTGGCGGGCGACCGCCAGAAGGCCGCCCGCCAGCCCAGCGGGAAACCCCCTTCCCACGAGGAAGCCGGCTCCGAATGGAGCCGGCGGAGTGGGAAGGTGCGACGGGTGCAGTTGCACCCGTCGCGAATTTCAGTGTCTGCAAAGCAGACACTGAAATTCTTTGTGGGGCCCTCTTACGGGGGCCCCTGCAGTGCCCATGCCATTGGCATGGGCACTGCAGGGGCCCCCAGGGGCCCCACGACACCCCATACCGCCATCCTGTTCCTGGCGGGCGAACCGCCAGGAACAGGATGGCGGTATGGGATGTCTGAATCCCCATGGCGGCGCAGCAAGCTGCGCCGCCATGGAGGATTCATGAGGGCAGCGGAAAACCGGGGGGAGACCGCCGGTTTTCCTCTTCTGACCGCGGCCAAACTGCTGCGGTCAGAATGCCCTGCGGGGCACCGCCAGCCTGTTGGCGGTGCTCCCGCCGACCCTGGCCCCGGCGGTCCTTGACCGCCGGGGTCAGAATCACCCCCTAAAAGTCTTCTGTGGAATGGTAGTGATTAAGTCTGGGAGAGAGGGACATAGAATCTTGGCCGATCTCAGGCACCATTTTTTTTTTTTGTCCTCATTTCGCCACCCTCGCTTTGGCTAAGAGGAAAAAGGCAAAGGCCGAGGCCCTTAAAGTATGATTCCAAGTGTGCGGTCCACAGCACTGCTGGGCCATCCCACCTGTTCTACATACTGCACTTTTCCCCATCTACTGCCATCGACCACGTCTAACTGTTTTCTTCAAGACATGATCATAACCAAAGCGGCACCCAATTATGTGAGGGGAGTTCTAATCATTGGACTTAACTTCCAGGAGGAGGAGACCAGAAAAACGAACCACAAAACAAAAATTATACAACTGAAATTACTCCAAACTTATAAGCTACTGGTAAGCATTTTCCCAATCCATCCAAAAATTATCTCTTCTAGTATGAGGACCACATTGTTCCATTTTACACAATCGATTTACTGATAATTGCCAGTCCTGAACAAGGGGGGGAGATGGATCCACCCATTTACGACATATTTCCCGTCTAGCCAAAAGCATTAGTACAAACAACAAGTGCTCCTGTTGTACTGACATTTTCTGATAATTTATGCCCGGTTCACAAACCCCAAACACCACCATAAAAAGATTTATTCTTAAATTTACATCAAAGATTACCCTAAGAATACTTCCTATATCTTTCCAATACTTAGTCAAAATTGAGCATTGCCAAAACATATGAACATCATCTGCATTGGTTTCCCCACACCGTGGACAGTTTTTATTGAATTTCCCGATAGCTGTTAATCTAGCTGGTGACCAATATACCCTGTGTAGTGTAAACAAATGGTTTTTCTTCAACCCCGCAGGTTTAATAGTAAACCACAATTCTGAACATGACTTCTGCCACAAAGATGTAACTTCTAGGGTTGGAAAAATCCTCCCCCATTTCAACAAAGGGAGGGAAGAAGCATCTTCTACTGTTTCCAACTGGGCATGATACCAAAAAGCAATTTCTTTTTTAATACATGTCTGATTTAGTTGCCCTTCCCATGAGCTCCTCCCTATTTCTCCTACTCTTCGAGACTTAACCCAACTAGATAACTGAAGATACTTAAACTTAGAGATTGTCCCTCTAGTACACTCCTGCAATGCAAACCAGGTTAACAATTCAGAACCTTCTATAATCTGACCCCATGTTACCATCCGACTTATTCTCAAAGGAATTGATAATTTGTCCATAAGACAGTCAGGAGTACCGGGTGAATCCCAGATGGGAGCAGAACTGCAATAATAAGGTAGCCCTAGCACCTTCCGAAAATGTATCCAAACCTTATAGGCATGTCAGGGGAGCTTCAAACGCACCTTCTTGAAGTACTTTGGATGTCCAAATTTATATAAGAAATGATCCGCTCCTTCCTCAAGATGTGCCGTCAAAGCTCTCCAGACCAATGAGTACTCTGACTTCTTATTTAATAACATTCTAATATTTTATAGTTGAAAAGCCAGATAATACCTAAAAAAATCTGGAGATGCAATACCCCCCACTCTTTCTTTCTACTCATCTTTTTCCAAGAAATCCTTACTCCCTTGGAGGCCCAAACAAACGAGGATAGATCACCCTGTAGTTTTTTAAACCAGCTCACCTTAAACTCTAATGGGATAGTGTTAAATAAGAAAGTGAACTTTGGAAGAATACACATCTTCAAAATATTGGATCTTCCAATTATAGAAAGTGGAAGAGCAGCCCACTCCTTTAACAATTTTTTAGTTTCCCTATAAGCTCTATCAAAATTTAATTTAGCTACATCATTAAGGTCACTTGTAAACCAAATTCCCAAGTATTTAATCTTCTGTTTAACTAAGGGAATGGCATGAGCCATATTCCAACTCATAATTTCCGTCTTTTCTGTGTTTACACTGTAACCCGAAAATCTACCAAATTGCTCCATCAATGTATTGATAATGGGTAAAGTAGTCGACACATTACTAGTATATAGCATAAGATCATCCGCATATAATGCTACTTTCTTTTCCCACCCCCCAATCCGAAATGGGGGAATTTCCCTATAAGCTCGCAATGAGGTTGCCAGAGGCTCAATATATAAATTAAATAGCAAGGGAGACAAAGGACAACCCTGTTGAGTACCCCGACTAATCCTAAATTTCTTAGATAGCTGACCGTTAATCAAGATTCTCGCAGAAGGGCATCTATACAGTTCCCTAACAGCCCTAATAAAAGGTATTCCCAAACCACCTCTTTCCATCACTACCCCCAAAAAGGACCAATTAACACGATCAAAAGCTTTCGCTGCATCGAAAGTCAAAACCGCCAATGGAGCCTTTTCTTGCTCCGCCAAGTCTATCGCAGCAAATAACTCGTGAGTTAACTCGTAAAGTTGTCTACCCTTCATAAAGCCTTTCTGATCTGAATGAACCAAATTGCCTATAACTCTCCCCAATCTCCTAGATAAAATCCCTGTATACAATTTATAGTCCAAATTCAGCAAAGAAATAGGTCTATACGATGAACAAGACGTTGCATCCTTACCTGGTTTTAACAATAACAGATTATAGCTTCATTCCATGATTTAGGTGCCTGTGCCCCTTCTAAAAGCATAGAATTAAATAATTCCAATAAAAACGGGGTAAGTTCCTCCCCCAGAACCTTATATAGCTCATTAGGTAGACTATCTGGCCCAACTGCCTTCCCTTTCTTCAAGGCTTTTATAACTTCAACAAGCTCTCCCTCACTTATCTCACAACCCAATGACTGCTTTGCTGACTCATCCAAAACTGGGAGATGCTTTTTTTTCAAAAATGCTCTAATCGACTCCTCTGAATTTACCAAGCTTTCTGAATATATTTCTTGAAAAAAGGATACAAATGCTCCCTCAATCTCAGATTGCTCAACACAAATCTGGTTTGTAGGGTCTAATTTAACCGATAAAATATGACTTTTGGCACAATCGGATTTAACCCTCCAAGCTAACAGTTTACTGCAACCTTCTCCGTATTCATAATACGCATATCGACTACTTTCCCACTTTAACCTATTGCGATTCTCTAAAAAGAATTCTAAGTCCATCCGAACCTTTTTCTCCTGACGTACCAGCTCCTCTAGTAGCTCTTCCTTCCCTTCTCTTTGTGCATTTTGAAGTAATGCCCAAAAGGTATTTAAAGATGATTCCATCCCCCCCAGCTTCTCCTTTTCTTCACAACGCTTACATATTGCCAAGCTCACAAGCCTTCCTCTAATATAGGCCTTATAAGCGTCCCAAACGCACCATAGGCTTGCTGTTCCTCGATTTAAATCAAAATAATCTCTCGTATCTTTCTTTAATATTTCTACTATTGAGTCATCTAGAACTAAAGAGCGATTGATTGTATTCCTAATACCCTGGCTTACGACCTTAATACCCAAATGTAATTTTACAGCTGAATGATCCGAGAGGTGTGCTGGGCTGTGGGCTGCCTTTATCACGTCCGAACATAGGCTTTTATGTATTAAAAAAAAATCTATCCTAGATTTATGTCCATATTTTTTATTGTGGAATGTATATCTATCTCCTTCACCCCCTTTCCAGTGCCAAATATCTATCCAACCTAAATCCCGCATGGCTTGCTTCACCTGTGCCCTAGTTTTAGGTGAATTAACCGTACCTCGAGGTGTCGATTTATCAATAACAGGATCCAACAATATATTAAAGTCCCAAGCTAACACCACTGGGTACCTAGCTAGAAGTAGGATATTAAATAATTCTTGAAATGGCTTAGGATCATCTACATTTGGACCATAATATCCTGCCACTGTAACCCAGTAGCCATATACACAGACTTCTACCACTACCCATCTACCCCTAGAGTCTACTTGCACCTCTCCTATCTTATGCGTTATAGAATTTTTAATCAATATTGCTACACCTTTGATCGCACCCGATTGAGTAGAGCATGCACTAAATGATCCCCTTTTCATTCGTTTAAGCCAATTTTCCCACTCTTCTCGTTGTAGATGAGTCTCCTGTAGTATAATGATCTCCTCCTCGACCAATCTTAAATACTCGAAAATCTTCCTCCTCCTATGGCTTACCCTTAGACCATTAACATTCCATGAAAGAAATTTTAATCGTAAATTACCATATTTGGTCATTTTCAAGAAGGAGAAAAAAAAGACTTGGGCACAATCTTCCCCCCCACCTATCAAGTTATGAGGACTCTCCTGTTTTTATCTTTTCCTACCCAGATACCCCTACACCCAGTGCCACACCAGCCCTCCACCCACCAAACCAACACCAACACACACCCAAACCCCCCCCCCCCCCATGGGAACCCTCCCTATTTCTTCTAGGATAACCATCCTGCTATCCTTTATTCGAGCTTTCCGTCTGACGGGATTTTCCCCATGCTATTAAGACGCCTTAATCTGCTCTATGAAAGCGCTAACCTCTCCCGGATCTCTCATTTTGTACATTTTGTTTTTCCACATAACACGTAAGGCAGCCGGAAACCTTAGCTGAACTGTGGCTCCAAGAGAACGGAGCTCCTGCATAAAATTCCCCAATTCCCACTGCCTATCTAACGTTGCTTTAGACACATCCGATCTTACACGAAAAGACCAGTCTCCTTTAGAAAAGGCTCGAGCTTTAAGGGCTTCAGATAGAATTCTCTCCTTAATTGTATATGTACTGAAGTTTATCAAAATCCTCCTGGGGTTTTTCCTTCCGGGGTTCTTCCTGTACGGATCCCGATGTACTCTTTGAATATCCTCCTCTAAATTCAAAGATGCTAAACTCGGTATAGCCTCCTTGATTAAAGAAATCACATAACCTTTTATATCCTCCCCTTCCATTCCTTCTGGAACTCCCAAGAGCCTAATATTGTTTTTCCTCACATTGTTTTCCAATGACTCCAGCTTATCCTGCAGCATCTTTTCGCCACGTTTTAACTGTGAAATATCCTTAGACTGAACCATCAACCGCTCTTCCTGAGTCTCCACCACAGCCTCCAGCTTACCCAACCGATCCGATAACAAATTGATTTTGCTCTCCAAAACTTCACAAGCCTCTGGGATTCTAGCTTGATTATTCTCTGAAATCTCAAATTTCTACCTAATCTCCTTAGTAAGAGAAATTAACAAATCCTGCACGTCTGTACTATGAGTCGCTAGAACGGCTAGGGGGTGCCCTCTACTTCCGGCAAGGTTAATGTAACGAAAGTGGCCTCCTTCTGCCCTACTAACTCCTTTGGTACTTGATCTGACATATTATTATCAGAGCTCACAGATTGTTTAAATGACCCCGCGTCACCTGAAGGAGATTGACCATTCGCCATACTCTGCGGGGGGAGGATTGTGCTCCGGAAATACCTTGTAATCAAAAATTCACTTTTTCCAACAGGTTCAACTCGGCCTTCCTCTAGGGAAAGTTGTGGCACTTCCAAATGTGATCCTGTGTAGTCAATTCCCCTCCTCACTAAACCTTCACTACAGGCCTCTAAACCTGCACTTACACTAGCCGTTGCTATGGTCACTGGTAAGTGGGGATTAGTACTCGCCCCCAGGGGGCCAGGCTTACCTTTCTTCGCACCCTCCAACTCACTGGCCTCTGCCCGGACACCCCTGGGGCGACGCTTGACTGGCGACATGCAATGTGAGGCTCCAACGCCGTTCCGTGCTCCTCTTCTCAAAGTTCCACTTAGGTTTCTCCTAATTAAAGACCCGGGAGTCTCTGGCAACCCTCCACGAAGAGAGCAGTGAGAGGTGTAGCATCTCCCACGGCGTACACCCCTCACCGCCTCTGCCCAGATACTGGAGTCCGAAGCGTGTTTCCAACGCGCCACTTCGCCACCTTTCGCCGGAGCACGTGTCTCCCCTCTCCTATCTGCCGTTTTTCCTGGTGGCCCGTCACGGGCCAGGAAAACAATGTGTCGAAAAAATAAAAGGGCCACAAAGCAGTATGCGATTTTGGAGCTCCTTCAGGGCTGTGACTGAGCGCACAAAAGGAGAAGAAGAAGAGAAAAAAGAACAAAACACAAAAACAGCTTCCTTGATCTAATATAATGTACCGTACCAGCAAAAGAAGCGCATACCCCTGTACTTTCTAAAAGTTTCGTTACTATTCTATTCTTACTAAATGGTAGAAAATCTCTTTTTTGTCTCGACAAATCTATATTTCACCAATGTATTCAGTAGCAACCCTGTGTAATTTATACCTAGGTTTCACAATCTAATCCGAATGTCCGCGCCATAGGCATGCTGAGGAGAACTCACTCCATGTTGTACATTTCCAGGATTCTGTTGTAGACATTTTCAAAAGCCACATGTTAAACTTCTTTCTTAGCGCAAAACCCTTTTTTTTTTCCCCTTTTTAAAAAACATAGATTGCACAGATTACAGGAGCCAACGACCCCCAACCGGCCAACCGACAAATGTCAGCCAGGCCCTTCCCTCGAGTCAGCCCACGCCGAATCGCTGCCCCGAACAAGAAACTGATCCAACGAGCCTGCAGCGCAAAAGAGAAAAGTGGAAAGAACCCCGAGGACAGCAGCGCTCTGCCCAGCGCTAAAAAACCTGCAGTTTTGATGGGCGTCTCGGGGCTCCAGGTAACGCCTTACAACCCACGAAGAACAGCAGCTGAGCGGCTCCCAAAAAACGCCGCTGCGGACGCGCACAGCTTGGGAGCATCAACGCCCTGATTCCGCGCTCCAAGCACAACGTTGCATCCTGACGTCCTGACGCCTTCCTTCCTGTTGGACGGAGAGCTCGCGGTCCAGCTCTCTAACTGGCCACCATGTTCCCCGATCTCAGGCACCATGATGGGTTTATCACCCTAGGATGATCGACTGCAAGACAGAGCCCGTAAACCACAAACCATAAACCAAGAAACTTAACCCCCATATTCCTCCCCTATACTTGAACTTGGAGCCTCTGTTGTGAGCAAGGGGTGGTGCCAAACGGATAACCAAACTACCCTTTTTCGGTGGCTCATATCCCAACTGTTACCCAACATAGGAAAAATATGAATACAGAAATTATTTCCTTTACTGTATTAAAGAAAAAAACAATAAGGGGAAAAGAGAGTGTCCAGGGCGGATTTATTCTTGACCTTCAGTAATAAAGCCTTTCCCCTGTTATGTATAACCCCACCCTGACAGCACTGGCTTCCAATTGTGCATTTTGTTACCATACAGCATGTCAAAGCCTGTTAGCAAAGCCAGTAACGTAGCAAGGGAAGAACTGACTCCAGGACTTTAAAAGAGGTGATGGGTGTGGTGTTCATGTTATGAGTAAGTTCGACCACATGGTGCCCTCTGACGCCTCCATCTCTACTGTTGCGCTGTCCTCTGTCTCGCTTCGTAAGTCACACCTCTGATTGAGGAGCCGGCAACCCTCCATGACCAGCTGAGAACCAACAGTTTTTATTCTGATTGTTAATATACAGTGGTTTAGGTGATTTCCAAGAATCTGCGAATGGTAAGGAGTCACTGACAACAGTGTGCGGTCGAAGTGTTCTCCTTCCTCTCCTTCACCCACACCCACACCTCCTCTGAGTTCTCAAAGAAAAATGTGCAGGACGGAAAGATGACTTTGAGCTTGGCTGAGTTGAGGAACATATAGTGGATAGTCTGGAAAAATCATCATTCTATGGGATTAATTCATTAGGGATACTTGGGTGCGTGCAAAGCAAAGGATAACGTCCCTATCATGATAGTTAAGCAGCCAGGCAAACATGGTGCATGCTGGAGCACCTGCAGTAGACTGCCTCATAAGTGCCATGTGCACCCAATCATTTATAAAGCATGACAACAATGCCTCTGATGAAAGGATGTGGTGCAGCAATCTTTCAAGAAACTGCTTAGAGGATGACTCCTTTCAGCGCTACGGAAAGCCAACAAAACAGAGGCTGTTTCTTGAGGCCCTCCCCTGATCGTCCTCCTCCCTTGCTGTCAGCTCTCTGGAGGCCTTTGTTAGTTGGTATACCATCTGCTGCAGTGTCTCCGCTATGTCCTCAAGTCTGACACTCGGGCTTCAGCATCCGTAACACTGTCAACTACCTTTCTTAGGTTTTGCCTCAGCAGCATAATGTCTATTCCAACTGCTCCAATTTTGACCTCTATCATCTCTCTGGATTGGTTAATCGCAGCTAAAGTCATGGTCTTGTCTGTCTTCATCTCTCTGGCTACCACTTTATTCATCAATTCTCCACCAGTTGGTGACTGGATGGAGGGTAGAGCCGAAGTCCCATTTTGAGTGAATTTATACAGGGTGCTTTGTTTCCCAGACCCCTGCTGCTTATCTTTCTGCACAGTGCAATGATCTGAGGATAACAGAGTATTGATTCAACAGCTCCTCTGACTGGTTCTTCTGCTGTCCACCCGCCCTCTAGAACAATCAATGTGGTGAGGTGGCATGAGCAGTGGGCACACACCCTGATGATCAGATAGGAATGTGTGTGTCCATGGGCAATCAGGGCTACTGCAATGAATCTTTATGGAGGAGACTTGCTTCCAAAAAGTCTTCAACTGATTTGCAGAGTTTCTCGTATCAGTCAACCCAACATGTGATGATACTCCGTCAACAAGTCTATTATCTTTAAATATCAAAGTATATTGAAGGCCCCTCAAGCATTCTTCCATCAACCTCAGCCGAGTCAATCATGATCAGGGCACCTCTGCAGCTACAGCACGATTCCTAGGAAGCCCAGGGGACCTCTGCCAACTGTCAAGCCTACTCTGAGTTTAACCATTTGTCTTTCCCCGGTAGGCTACTGCCTCCACTCCTTGTCAGTAGCCTGTCTCTCCACCTACTCAGGGTGACAATCTGTAAGGCTGGCTTGGTAGCCCACCAGGGTGATGTCTCGTCCACCACTCAGCATGCCCCTCCACTTTAGTCCAATAGGCCACTGTTGCAGTGTCAAGCCAAGACACGGCAGACTACGCCTCAGCCTTAATGGGCAATCAGCATCACTGGTGGCTCCCTCCACTTGTTCACAATTTATCACGTCTCCCACAAATTTTTAATTAATGATTTATTTTTATTTTTGTACCTATATGTACAAGACCTCATAAACACTGATTGACAAGTGATTACTTTGCTCACCAGCTAAAACATTACAAGGGTATTGAATTATAAGTCCTGGTCATGTGTGTTTGAATTCAGGGATTTACAAGGAAATATAGTGATCTCACCCCTGACGAAAGCCCTGGACCTACACAGGCCAAAGATAGGGGTGAAACATGTTCACCTGCTGGATGCAGGGGCAACAGGACTCGTCTATTGCATCCCAAGTTATGTTTTAATCATCTCTTCACTACCCCACCATTAAAGAGGATATTTTCTTGGGGTAGGCGATCAGGATTTTTATATTTGTTTCCTTGTCTGGATCATTTACTCCTTATCACTGCAAGTACCTTCAATACAACAGAGGACCCGTCAGCCAAAAGAGGATTATCTGATGAAAGCAGAATGACCGATGAAGAACCATGACACCCAAGGGGTGTGTGACATCATCCTGTGATTGATCAAGAACATTCAATGGGTCCTGCATTGGTCAACACACGGGGCGTCTGTGTTGTAGCAGAAATAAAGTTTAGTCCAGAAATCAGGGTCCTAGAGGCTCCGATATTTAGGCTCCATAACAATGCATTTGTTTTGTGTGGTAATAGTCATTTTGGGAGGATGCAGACGTAGCTGGGCCACTCTTTTCTCTCATTCCCCTTTACCTCCGAATATACGGGGCAGTATTGCAGTAATAAACTTTGAAGGATAACATGTAATGATACACAACATAGGTGAGCATAATGCAGCAGTTTAGTGAGAAAATGGGACTCATTGCTAGAAATAGCGAGAGAAAAAAAGGGGTTATGTGGGGAACAAAAGGACATAAAAATATAACATGTAGATAAAGCAACAATGAACACTGTTAGAAGATTGAATGAGACTGAACAACAACATAACCATGTAAAGCTTTGGTCCCTGAATAAAAGACATTTCCTATGAGGGTTCTCTCTCCAAATTGGCACCTTAAAGAGGCCCTTAATTTTATCTTTTATTAGCAAGAAGAAAGACCAAATGGATCAAGAGGAATAGAACAACTATTTTAGCCCTATCTTCCAAACACTCATAGGTTTAAGCAGGAACATTTAAATAGGACGAAATATATTTAACATACCTCTGACTCTGGAACTAATGCATTGATCCACAATCGTAACAATGACATTTTTATGTGCCTGATCATCCAAGTATAGCAATATGAGGAGCAGAGACTGGACTTACCTTTTGAAACTGCATGGCACCCACCGCAAGCCTTGGAATACAGGTGACATCCTACTCAAAAATGCTGAAAGCACCACGCAATACAAGAAAAAGTATTTTCATGCAAAGTGTAGTTAATTTGTGCCATTGGTTGCTGATAGGCACATGCGGCATTTATTTTTTTCAGGTGACTGGTCACTTTGGCACATTCCTTGTGTGCAGAGCAGCAAATGAAAGCACATCATCAGCTCCTCCTTAATCTTCACTAAGGGCATGGAAGCAGTAGATGGACCAGACACAGGGGGTCATTCTGACCCTGGCGGTAATTACCGCCATGGCGGAGGTTGGCGGTAGCACCGCCAACAGGCTGGCGGTGCTCCGCAGGGCATTCTGACCGCGGCGGTTCAGCCGCGGCCAGAAACGGAAAGTCGGCGGTGTACCGCCGACTTTCCACTGCCCTTGAGAATCCTCCATGGCGGCGGAGCGCGCTCCGCCGCCATGGGGATTCTGACACCCCCTACCGCCATCCTGTTCCTGGCGGGTCTCCCGCCAGGAACAGGATGGCGGTAGGGGGTGCCGCGGGGCCCCCGTAAGAGGGCCCCAAAAAGAATTTCAGTGTCTGCCTAGCAGACACTGAAATTCGCGACGGGTGCTACTGCCATTCGGAGCCGGCTTCATCGATGCTGGGTCTTTCCCGCTGTGCTGGCGGGCAGCCTTTTGGCGGTCGCCCGCCAGCACAGCGGGAAAGCCAGAATGGCCGCCGCGGTCTTGTGACCGCGGTGCGGTCATTTGCCGGTAACCGCATGGCGGGCGGCGACCGCCGCCCGCCGCGGTTAGAATCACCGCCACAGTGTCCATTCACCATTCAGTAATCCAACAACACTTGTTCTATTTCTATGCAGCTTAGTGGAAATAAAATAACTTTATTTTACACTTTTGGACATTGTGCATATTGAGTCGACATGCTGCCACCTATCAGTGGTGGTCGAGTGCTCCAGCTTAGAGTAGTGCTGTAGGACTGATCGCTCAGAGGTGGAAGTAAGGTCTGCCTCCTTAATTTTGTGAACTGCCAATTCTACAAATGAAGCACTACACACAAGCTTACTACAAATAAGATTCACAGGACTCCAACGTAATTTGAGCTGGGAGAAAGAAGAAACTGAAGTGTATCAGTGCATGTGGCCACACGAGGTCTCATAATTCAGTTTGTACTAACGCACAGACTGACTTTATCTTTTTAAATATGTAAAGGTTCAGACTTCATCATTCTGGCTGAAACGCATGATGTTGGTTCATGACTCGTGAATATAAATTGAGTTTATATTTTTGTTGTCCACAAGAAGCATGTCGAAAAAGCTCAAGCATCCTTTCTGAGGACAGTACATCTGTAAGGCCAACAACTGCGGGGACAAATATTTTACACATTAATAAATCTTTAACATAAAAAGTGTGCCCTTCAGAAAAACACGAAATTTTAAATTCTTACTTATAAGTTGTGCATCTCTACTTTAACCTTCACAATCAATTTTACACTTACCAAATTGACGAAGGTCCAAACAGAAATTAGCTCCTTCGACCATGGTAGTATTTCGGCAAATAGTCCACAGATTGAAATACATGTAGACAGGCAGTGAGGTGAACGCAGTAACCCCGAGCCAAGCTAGCATGAAGATGTACGTCAGCATAATGAACTGCAACGCAGGAAGAGAAGGAAAAACATCAGAAATCAATGACAGAAATGCTATTAAGATGACATTAGGAGTGGATATCGAAGGAATGTAGAGTATGAATTTATTTGGAGCAGGAAAACAACCTCAGGCATCAATGTGAACGGTACATTTATTTGTATTTACGTGCGCACAGTGTTAATAGTGAGAGGGTGTACTTTTTCTGTCATGCTCCTTTATTTCTGTATCATGCTAACTAAGACAATAACTCTTGTGAGTTACAGTTCTCTCTTTAACGTTTGTCATTTTTCATGTAATGCTTCTGTTAGTAGTGCTAGAATAGCCTTAATTGCACCAACAAATTAGGAGTACTTGTCCAACATCAGGTGTCTCTACTAGAGGGAAGTAACATGGGGTACATGCCCCAGCTTTATTTGTCCTGACCTCCCCTTTGTGACCCTGCTACTATGGTCTAGATTAACGAAGCCCTTGCATTCCCATTGCGTCACTTTAGGTGGCGCAAGGCAAGGACTTCAGTGAGATTTACTAAGCCTTGCAAAGCCATTTTGTTTGGCTTTGTGTGGCTTAGTTAATCTGGAGTAAACCAAGGCAGCGCAAGTCACTCTCTTACATTACTGTGCCGTGGGAGGCTTTCCATGGGTGGAGCCTGGGTGTTCCTATGCATCCCATGGATTTTGACACATTCCCAGAATTACTAAAACTAGTAAACCTGGGAATGCATCAAAATGCTGTGCTTTCCCAGGTAAGGCGTAACAAGGAGAAATATGTTTATTTCTCCTTGTTTTTTCCTCTTTCTACATGTGCTGCATTTTGCAAGGAAAAAACCTGGCTGTAACGTAGGCCCCCTTGCATAACAGTGCAAGGGTGCCTGTATTGGCTCCAGCCTGCACTCTTACTAGATATGGCACATTCCTGGCCTCTCCCTGGCAAGCAGTATAGCACAGCAAGTTGTCTTGCTGCATTGAGTTGCATGATCTGTTATTAAATCTGCCCCTGAATGTGGAAGGTGACGACGCAGAAAATGTCTCAATCTGACATATAAAGTAAGATCTAAATATTGTGTGCAAACTCAAACATGCATACATAAATTTAAAAAAAAGATATATATATATATATATATATATATGCATATCAGCTTCAACAGGTTCAGGAAAGGCGCGCTCATTTCATGTCGGTGCCTGCATCAGGGAAGGACCAACTCCCATCCATAATCCTCACACCAGTTTGACAATTATGTCAAGGATGCGGCACTCACAGGATTCCATCAAACTTCTTTTATTACATGAAAAGATCCCCAACAAACTAACACCAACGCGTTTCGACCTTCCCGGTCTTGATCACAGTAATTATTCAATCCATTACGTGCACTATTTATACTAATCCTCTAAGCCATGCCCTTATGTGGCATTCTGGGATTTGTAGTCTTTATAGTATATACTATTCTTCACATTACACCAATAACCTTCTTAACCCAAGTGTATACTACTGACACAAAAGAAAGACTAAAAAAATAAAAATACAAAACCTTAGTACAAACAGACAATAATAAGGCAAAATGTCATGAACACAACAACAGCTACTCTACTCTTCATTACCATTTATTATAATATTACTCTTTCCTTACTATTTACATTTCCACCTCAGAAATTTCCATAACCATTTTTCAATTTTTAGACAACAATATTTCAACTTATGTTTCATCCTTTAACTGTAGGGATACTTCTCCCCACTATTCTAAACTATAGCTGTTTCATTTATTTTAATTACTATACTACATTGGTTTTTGCAGCGACAGTGAAATCTAGTTCATATTGTACACTCAAACAATACAATTATTTATTTTAGTTAATCCCAAATGGCATCTTGGTCTTCAACCTAATGATTTATCTGGACTCCAAGCTTCTCAATCTATGGACCCTATCACCTCCCCATTCATGTTTTTGTACTGTTGCAATACCATAATATTTCATGGACAGCCAATCCAATTCTGAATGAGTTTTCAAATGTTTGGTCATAGCATACGTAGTGCCCTCATTTTGCACCGCCCTTTTGTGTTCTAAAATACGCTTTTTCAGGGGGCATATCGTACTACTCACGTATCTAAGACCACATCGACATTCCAAAACATATACAACAAAAGATGTTTCACATGTGATTCTTTCTCTGATCACAATTTCTCTACCTCTAAAGTCTGTTATGGCCTTTTTGTTACATCCAATTTTGCATGCTTTGCATTTTCTACAGCAAAAGAAACCCTTATTGCCCTCTGATAACCAATTAGGAATTTTAGGCATCTCAAAATTACTTTTTACTAACATATCTTTCAAAGAATGTACTTTACGATATGTAATTGAGGGGCGAATGCCCACTCTTTGTCCAATGTCACTATCTTTTTGAATCAGGTGCCAATATTTGTTCAATATTTTCACAATTTGTTGGTTTTCTTTACTATAATCCAAGATTAATCTAATCTCATTCTTTTCCAACTCTGACTTCTCCAATGCATCTCTATTCTTTACCAACACCTGTTCACGTGTCTTTTCCCTTGCCTTCATCTCTCCATGTTTTATTGATTTTAATGTGTATCCCCTATTCATGAACCTCTGTCTAGTCTCATTAAATTTCTCATTCATATCTTGTTCTTTTGAACAATTTCTTTTGATACGAATGAACTCGCCATAAGGGATACTTCTAATCAAAGATCTAGGGTGAAAACTAGTGCCATGTAGGATACTATTGGTTGCTGTGGGTTTCCTATGTAGTGTAGTTTGTAATTCTCCTGCTGCAATATACACTAGTACATGTAGAAATTCAATCAAACTTTTACTTGTCTTATAGGTAAACTGTAATCCAATATCATTTTTGTTTAATATGCTAAAAAATTCCTCAAATTCTTCCACAGTTCCATGCCAAATCAAGAACAAGTCATCTATGTATTGTAACCACATGATCACTTTGCCCATGTGTCTGTCATTCTCTTGACCCCAAGCGATGCATCTCTCGCACCACCCCATCGTGAGATTCGCATAGCTTGGAGAAAAGGACACTCCCATCGTTGTCCCTCAGATTTGTTTGTAAATCTGGTGGTTGAACAAGAAAATATTATTATTGAGACACAGTTCTATCATCTCCAATAACATCTCAGAGTGTTTCAAAAAGTGAATGCTTTTTTGCCACAAAAAATATTTCACTGCATTCATTCCCACTTGATGTGAAATAGAGGTGTATAGTGAAACCACATCTATCGTTGCCAACAAGTAATCTATATGAGTGCATATATATATATATATATATATAGATATATATATATGATTCCAAAACAAGAAAAAACACTGCACTCCATTTCTCCTGAAAAGTAACAGTGTTTAACCCACGTTGGCGTGGATTAAACACTGTTAATTTTCAGGACAAACTGAGTGCCGTGGTTTTTCTTGTTATTATATATATATATACATATACATATTGTAAAAAACAAAGGTTAAAGGGTCTTACAGTCAGGTGAAAATTTAATTTAAAACATAAAGTTTTAAAATAACAAATCCACTGAAATTCACTAGTTATAGTTATCTGAAATGTAACTATAACTAGTACCCTAAAGTAACTTTAACTTGCACCCCTGTCATGCACAGGGTTGTTATCAATGATGTAATTTCAGATGTGGTTAGGGATGTTATCAATGAAGTCATTGAATATGTCATGGGTGCTGTAATACAAGGGTAGAGACATATATCTTAAACTTTGTGGGTGGTCCCACCAGCTTTATTTGTGGCCCAGTGTGTGCCCCTTAAAATTCACTTCTAGGGATGCCACTGTTAGCGTGTCGGTCCTTAATAAGTAAACTTACAAGGGGACGCGAATAGGTCAGTGAACATTTTGGTTAGTTTAAGGTGTTCTTACCATAGTTCCAGTACAGAAACAATAATCAACACACAATAATCAATAATCATCAGTCAAATCAATAATCAATGGAGTCAGTAATTTTCACACACCATGACTTTACAGCCATGAATAACCACACCTTTAGTAAAAGTTTAGTAAGTTTATTTCCCTCACATAAGCAATACTAAAGTCATGTAACTTAGTCACGAACTCAAATCAAAGAAAATTAATAATGCTTGTTAATCAACAAGTCTCAAGAAACATGATCTAATCAAACCTTGAATCAAAAGGCATTCCAAAGCATCAGCACAAATCATTAGTAGAACCGATTTCAGCAAGGTCATAATATCCATAAAGTTGAGAAAAATAGTCCATCAGCCATTTGACCCTGCAATTTGTCAGTCGTCATGTGAATAACCTCAACTAACCCAGATGAGCATCAGCATGTGGGGCTTCATGCAAAACAATTTAGAACACAAATTTGCAAAACATCTACCCAAAGAAAGTATTAAGACAGCGCAGTTGGTACCTAGAAAGAAAAGGCACAAAAATGCAATTCAGTCATTGTCATATCTACCTATCCAAGGTATGGATCAGCAAGCAAAATCAGCCTTCTTCCTCAGGTCATCAATCGATCAGCAAAACATCAGGCTCTCAGTCAGAGAGTATGAGCCCAATGTCAGAATCTCAAATCTCTTCTTCTCCCACTGTCACTCTAGATCTCTGTTCTCGCAATCTGTCTAAGTTCCCTCTCTCACGTTGTTATATCAAAGTCACCCAAACTATCCCCTAATTTCTGATTGGTCAATTAATCATATGTTATTACTCTGTCCAATAGTGCTCATATACCAAATCTATGAATTCTAATATTTCACACATCACATGTTGTTGATTGGTCGACTTTACAATGTTCTCATCATCCGGCTCGTCAGGTATTGAATTTGTTGCTTCTTTGTCTCAAGTCAGTGTCTTCATTGTTTGCGTCCTGGGAAAGAACTCTTTGCACATTTTACACATGATTTGTTACTTTGCGAGAGACCTAATCTCCTGTCCGTCGGTTCCCATAGAAAGCTTCTGCTAAGCATTTTATTAAAACAATGTGCATTTCACAGTTAGTTCACTCTGTCAGCACTTTTCATTAAACGCTAAGAAATACAGCTTCTGCATGAGGCCTGGCAAACTAGACCAAGACACTTGCTGTTAAGGCCTACAATTAAAAGGCAAGAACATAATTCATAACACTTAATATGACATATTACGTGTTAGAAATGGGGTCTTTGGTTGACAGTCAGGTTACCGACTGTTCAAGCAAGGACCCTCACTCTAGTCATGGTAAAAGAGAATCACCCTCAGCTAACCCCTGCTTACCCCCTTGGTAGCTTGGCAGAGCAGTAGGCTTAACTTCAGAGTGCTAGGTGTAAAGTATTTGTACCAACACACACAGTAACTTAATAAAAACACTACAAAATGACACAACACCAGTTTAGAAGAATAGGACATATTTATCCAAACAAAACAAGACCAAAACAACAAAAATCTGACATACACAAGTCACGTTATGAATTTTTAAAGATTAAACTCAAAAATAGCACTTAGAAAGACAGAATGCTTTGATGAGGTGTTAACACGACGTCATGATGGCGTTGTTCCCAACAATCTGACACCAGTGGTGCCAGGCACGGAGTCACGTAGACCGCCCAGGTACAGTGCCTTTGGTGAAGAGTGAAAACAAGCGGATGCACGAAGTCGGGGATCGCGGCGTCTGTGCGAAATGTTGAATCCACGCACTTTGAGCGGCGTCAGTCACGACATAGTGCGGCGACTTCCATGGAGTCACGGACTTCGGCAGGGCTGCAGCAATGTCGGGCCTGTGAAGGCTGTCGCATTCCAGCAAAGATCACGGAGTCGGGTGCAGGCGGCGTCACCGGATTCATCAGCGGCGTCGGTCCGAAGTCATCCAAAGCCGAATTCCTTGGATTTTCACCAGCTTTCCTTTCAAGGGCCCAGGGACTGGATAGGGCACCACTTGTCAGAGCAGAAGTCTCTCCAGAGACTCCAGGTGCTGGTAGAGAAAAGTCTTTGCTGTCCCTGAGTCTTCAAACAACAGTAGGCAAGTTCTACAACAAGCCCTTGGAGATTTATTCACAAGATGGAAGGCACACAAAGTCCAGTCTTTGCCCTCTTACTCTGGCAGAAGCAGCAACTGCAGG
Organism: Pleurodeles waltl; assembly: GCF_031143425.1. Taxonomy (NCBI): domain Eukaryota; kingdom Metazoa; phylum Chordata; class Amphibia; order Caudata; family Salamandridae; genus Pleurodeles; species Pleurodeles waltl. Next base: position 840,134,236 of record NC_090437.1, read on the forward strand.
ATAGCTCCACAAAGCACAGTCACAGGCATGGCAGCTCTCCTTCCTCAGCTCTTCAGCTCTCCTCCAGGCAGAGGTTCCTTTTGCTTCCAGAAGTGTTTCTAAAGTCTCTGGTTTTGGGTGCCCTTCTTATACCCAATTTCTCCTTTGAAGTAGACCTACTTCAAAGTAAAGTCTCTTTTGAATGTGAAATCCTGCCTTGCCCAGGCCAGGCCCCAAACACTCACCAGGGGGTCGGAGACTGCATTGTGTGAGGACAGGCACAGCCCTTTCAGGTGTAAGTGACCACTCCTCCCCACCCCCCTAGCACAGATGGCTCAGCAGGAAATGCAGACTACACCCCAGCTCCCTGTCTAGTGTGAGGGGCAACCAGCCCAACTGTCAAACTGATGCAGGCAGGGAATCCACAAACAGGCACAGAAATGGTATAATCAAGAAAATGCTCACTTTTTGAAAGTGGCATTTTCAAACACACAATCTTAAAATCAACTTTACTAAAAGATGTATTTTTTAAATTGTGAGCTCAGAGACGCCAAACTCCACATGTCCATCCACTCCCAAAGGGAATCTACACTTTAATCAGATTTAAAGGTAGCCCCCATGTTAACCTATGAGAGGGACATGCCTTGCAACAGTGAAAAACTAATTTAGCATTATTTCACTCTCAGGACATATAAAACACATTAATATATGTCCTACTGCACCCGCCCTTGGGGCTACCTAGGGCCTACCTTAGGGGTGTCTGACATGGAAGAAAAGGGAAGGTTTAGGCCTGGCAAGGGAGTACACTTGCCAAGTTGAGTTTACAGTTAAAACTGCACACACAGACACTGCAATGGCAGGTCTGAGACATGATTACACAGCTACTTATGTGGGTGGCACAACCAGTGCTGCAGGCCTACTAGTAGCATTTGATATACAGGCCCTGGCACCTCCAGTGCACTTTACTAGGGACTTACTACTAAATCAATATGCCAATCATGGATAAAGCCATCAACAATACAATTTACACAGAGGGCATATACGCTTTAGCACTGGTTAGCAGTGTTAAAGTGCTGAGAGTTCAAAAAGCAACAGTAACAGGTCAGAAAAAATAGGAGGCAGGAGGCAAAAAAGATTGGGGATGACCCTGCATAGGCAAGAAAGTCCAACATTACTACATTAATCTAATACATTTTCAATATTTTATGTGAATTAATAATTAATTTAGTACATTTCGTGAGAAATGGTGGCCATTCTTCGAGGTCACATTTTCAAACGTGCTCATTATATTTAGTACGTTATTCAATTTTCTGCATAAGTAATTATTCACAATACGTAAGCATTCATTAATAATTTCTAATTAAAACATCTGCTTCAGCACCACTGAATCAGAAGTTCTCCCTTCAGCTCTAGATGTACATTTGCTTATGCAATGCAGGCCTGCATGAAAAATTGCAGCACAACATTGTGAAAAGGAAAAATTGTGATACACCTTATTTAGGAAGATGTGACTGCCATTTGTGTAAATCGGCCACACTGACGCTAGATAGCCCTATTTGTGTCACACTATGAGTTGCTCTAACACTCAAAGCCGATTAAAGGTGCCTTTTGTGAGACTTGGCCTTAGATTACCCCTCCAATACTATTTTGTACATAAAATAATCACCGAAGAATAAGCATGTGCGATTTTTACATTTGCAGTAATGACACACCTTAAGTAAAGGAATTTCACACAACAGTTTGCTTGCCTTGCGTGCCCCTCATTTCCTTTGGCAGTAAGATTATATGAAGCACGTTCATGCTATTGTAGTTAATCTGACTTTGCATCAAAACAATGACTGATTTCACTGTCCTCTTTGCATCTGAAAGTTGATTATGACTTAACATTTACACCAAGTTCTGCAATCAAGACCCAGCATGCATCAAATGAGCACCGCTAAAGATGGGCATCAATATTGTTCAATATTTTCGTATTGTTGTGTTGTTCTACCATAAATCCATTTCATGTAAAACTGCAGGAGAGGAATAAACTCTTGGTGGGTAACTTTGTTTGTGCAATGATAAATAGTAAGGTGTAAGCCAGAGTAGAAGTTGTGCATCTTGGCAATAAAGGTCATGAACACAAGAAGAGTAAGCCTCTGGCCTGGTCAGTGCATTGATCTACCTCCTGTGGCTCCATCCTGTAAGAAGAGCCTTTTCCCAGGCTCCCCTGAACTCCTGACCCCTGTCAGGAGTTCGAGGCCCTCCTCCACCTGCAGGCTTCTGCCTGCGCCTCATCCCTGGTGTCTAGAGGGAGAGCTCTGCTTTCCTACTAAGCTACCTTCTGCCTCTCTCCTCCTTTTACTTTGCTTTGCTCTCTTCTTCACTACTGTTCCTTAGTGCTCCTTTTACTCGTTTCTCTCTCATTCTGTTCTCTCTCTCTCTCTTTTGCTCTCTCCCTCTCCCCCGCCGCTGCTGCCCCGCTCCCTTTTTTGGCTCTGTCCCTTTTTCCGGCTCTGCACCCTTTTTCGTGCTGTTTTTCGTCCCCCTACTGCCTCCCAGCTGTCCTCTCCTCCATCCCACCTCCCTTCTTAATGGTGGCCGCGCAGCGGGCGCACCGAAGGTAAGCACATCTGCGCCTGGACCGCGCCCAGCACCAGAACACCTGGCTCCTGTCCCCCCTTCCACCGCCTAGCATGTCTTCACTAGGACGGCACCACCCTCCGTGCCCTCAACACCAGCCCCTCTCCCGCCTGCCTTCAAGCCTCCCCGCAGACCACCCGTGGACTCTTCTCCAGCCTCCACTCAAGTGACCCACCCACCAAGGCAGGACGCAACCATCTCAGATATATCATTCCACAAGCACACAGTAGAGCTATGGAATCTACTTGACTCAGCCTCCCCAGACGTCGCCTTCCTGACCGAGTCCTGGATGAACCCTCCTCAGTGCCCGACATCGCCATAGCCATCCCGGATGGCTACAAAATCACCCGCAGGGTCTGCTCCAACAAACCAGGAGGAGGTATCTCTATCATCCTCAAGAGCACCCTCAGGATCACGACCAACACCGAAGACACCCTCAGCACCGCCTAACACCTGCACTTCCAAATCCAAACTGACCCAAACACCACCCTGCAAGGGACCCTCGTCTACAGGCCCCCCAGCCCATGACAGCAGTTCAGTGACTCTATTACTGACAACATCAGCATGTACGCTCTTGCATCCACTGACTACATACTCCTCGGAGACTTAAACTTCCACCACCAACAACAAAAACACCACCACTCTGCTCGACAACCTCTCCAACCTCGGCCTCAAACAGCTCGTCACAACACCAACTCACTCCGCAGGACACACACTCGACCCTATTTTCTCCACTGGAAATCACGTCTCTTTCAGCCACACCAGCGAACTCCACTGGAAAGACCACCGCTGCAGCCACTTCTCCTTCCTGAAACCCACAACACACCACCACCCACAATGGATCCCCCACCGCAACTGGAACAAGGTCACCAAAGACCAACTTATTGCGACCCTCTCCCAGAACCCATCCATCGACACAACCGACGCTGATGCAGCTGCCCGCAACTTCAGCCAATGGGTCAACACCTGTACCAATACTCTCGCCCCAATCAAGAATCCCTTCAACAGATGCACTGACAGAAAGGCCTTCTGGTTTATCGCCGACCTCCACAAATGTAAGCAAAGCTGCCGAGGACTCGAAAGAAAGTGGTGCCAAGATCATACTCTGGACAACCTCACAGCCTTCAAAAACGCCATCCACAGACACCACCAACTCATCCGAGCCACCAAGAGAACTGACTTCAAAGACCGAATCAACAACAACACACACAGCCACAAAGAGCTCTTCAAAGTCGTGAAGGAACTCTCCAACCCCAGCTCCAAAGACAATGACATCCCGACATCCCAAGGCCTCTGTGACTCCCTAGCCTCCTACTTCCACCACAAGATTGTAGACATCCACAACAGCTTTAGCACCCAAGCCCCCTCCCGGCAACCACCAACACCACAGATTCACCTCCGACCAACCTCTTGCTCTCCTGGACCCCCGTCTATGACAACAACACCATCGAGATCATGAACACCTTCCACTCCGGCTATCTATCTGACCCCTGCCCTCACCACATCCTCAACAAAGCAAGCTCCGTCATTACACCACAACTACGGAAGATCATCAACAACTCCTTCGAGTCCGCCACCTTTCCGGAGAGCTGGAAACACACCGAGATCAACACCCTCCTCAAAAAACCCAAGGCGTACCCAAAGGCCCTCAAGAACTTCCGGCCTATCTCCCTGCTCCCCTTCCCGGCAAAAGTCATTGAGAAGGCTGTCAACAGACAACTAACCCGCTTCCTCGAGGAGAACCGCACCCTAGACCCTTCCCAATCTGGATTCCACAGCAACCATAGCACCGAAACTGCCCTCATCGCCGCCACTGACGACATCAGAACCATACTGGACAATGACGAAACCCTGGCCCTCATCCTCCTGGATCTCTTGGCCACGTTCAACACTGTCTGCCACCACGCCCTATGCTCACACCTCGATCATCCTCAAGAGCACCCTCAGGATCACGACCAACACCGAAGACACCCTCAGCACCGCCTAACACCTGCACTTCCAAATCCAAACTGACCCAAACACCACCCTGCAAGGGACCCTCGTCTACAGGCCCCCCAGCCCATGACAGCAGTTCAGTGACTCTATTACTGACAACATCAGCATGTACGCTCTTGCATCCACTGACTACATACTCCTCGGAGACTTAAACTTCCACCACCAACAACAAAAACACCACCACTCTGCTCGACAACCTCTCCAACCTCGGCCTCAAACAGCTCGTCACAACACCAACCCACTCCGCAGGACACACACTCGACCCTATTTTCTCCACTGGAAATCACGTCTCTTTCAGCCACACCAGCGAACTCCACTGGAAAGACCACCGCTGCAGCCACTTCTCCTTCCTGAAACCCACAACACACCACCACCCACAATGGATCCCCCACCGCAGCTGGAACAAGGTCACCAAAGACCAACTTATTGCGACCCTCTCCCAGAACCCATCCATCGACACAACCGAATCTGATGCAGCTGCCCGCAACTTCAGCCAATGGGTCAACACCTGTACCAATACTCTCGCCCCAATCAAGAATCCCTTCAACAGATGCACTGACAGAAAGGCCTTCTGGTTTATCGCCGACCTCCACAAATGTAAGCAAAGCTGCCGAGGACTCGAAAGAAAGTGGTGCCAAGATCATACTCTGGACAACCTCACAGCCTTCAAAAACGCCATCCACAGACACCACCAACTCATCCGAGCCACCAAGAGAACTGACTTCAAAGACCGAATCAACAACAACACACACAGCCACAAAGAGCTCTTCAAAGTCGTGAAGGAACTCTCCAACCCCAGCTCCGAAGCCAATGACATCCCGACATCCCAAGGCCTCTGCGACTCCCTAGCCTCCTACTTCCACCACAAGATTGTAGACATCCACAACAGCTTTAGCACCCAAGCCCCCTCCCGGCAACCACCAACACCACAGATTCACCTCCGACCAACCTCTTGCTCTCCTGGACCCCCGTCAATGACAACAACACCATCGAGATCATGAACACCTTCCACTCCGGCTATCTATCTGACCCCTGCCCTCACCACATCCTCAACAAAGCAAGCTCCGTCATTACACCACAACTACGGAAGATCATCAACAACTCCTTCGAGTCCGCCACCTTTCCGGAGAGCTGGAAACACACCGAGATCAACACCCTCCTCAAAAAACCCAAGGCGTACCCAAAGGCCCTCAAGAACTTCCGGCCTATCTCCCTGCTCCCCTTCCTGGCAAAAGTCATTGAGAAGGCTGTCAACAGACAACTAACCCGCTTCCTCGAGGAGAACCGCACCCTAGACCCTTCCCAATCCGGATTCCACAGCAACCATAGCACCGAAACTGCCCTCATCGCCGCCACTGACGACATCAGAACCATACTGGACAATGACGAAACCCTGGCCCTCATCCTCCTGGATCTCTTGGCCACGTTCAACACCGTCTGCCACCACGCACTATGCTCACACCTCAGCAATGCTGGAATCCGCGACAGACCCCTGGACTGGGTCACCTCCTTTCTCACCAGCAGAACCCAGAGAGTCGGCCTCCCCCCATTCCACTCGGAGACCACCGAAATCATCTGTGGCGTCCCTCAGCCTGACCCTCTTGAACGTCTACATATCCCCACTCTCTAACATTGCCCGATCCCACACCTTCAACATCATCTCATACGCCAATGGCACCAAGCTGATCCTCTCCCTCACCAAGGACTCCGCCATGACCTACCTCCACAAAGGAATGAAGGCCATTGCCGAATGGATGAAGAGCAGCTGCCTCAAACTCAATTCCGACAAGACAGAAGTCCTCATCTTCGGTTCCACCCCTTCTGCATGGGATGACTCCTGGTGGCCTGCCACTCTCGGAACCACTCTGACTCCCACTGACCACGCACGCAACCTAGTATTCATCTTGGACCCCTCACTATCCATGACCCAGCAAGTCAACTCCATCTCCTCCTCCTGCTTCAACACCATCTGCATGCTCCGAAAGATCTACAAATGGATATCCACTGAAACCAGAAGAACCTTCACCCAAACCCTCATAAGCAGCAAGTTGGACTATGGCAATGCCCTCTAAGCAGGAACCAAGGCCAAACTCCAGAAGAGGCTGCAACCCATCCAGAACGCCTCCACATGCCTCATCCTCGACATCCCCCGCCATTGTCACATCACAGACCACCTGAAAAACCTGCACTGGCTCCCAGTCACCATGAGAATCACCTTCAAACTCCTCACCCACGCTCATAAAGCACTGCACAACACCGGACCAGAAAATCTCAACAGACAACTCTCCTTCTACACCCTGACCCGGCATCTCCGCTCCGCCGACCTAATCCTCGCAACTGTCCCACACGTCCGCAGAACTACAACCAGCGGTAGATCATTCTCGCACCTCGCCGACAAAACGTGGAACACTCGTCCCACCCATCTGCGCTAGACCAAAGACCTCCTTACCTTCAGGAAACTTCTCAAGACCTGGCTGTTCAAGCAGTAGCAGTACCTCCGCCACCCTTCTCCCCCCTCCCCTCCTCAGCACCTTGAGACCCTCACGGGTGAGTAGTGCGCTTTACAAATTCCTAATCGATTGATTGATTGATTGATGCAAATGCACTGCTGAGCAAGTCTCTTGCGTATATAGAAGTAAATCTTATTATGTAATAAACCACAATATATAATAGGTAGAGTTGACTGGCCGCTGATGGTAATAAATTAAAATCCTGCTGATGGTATCATTTGTAATTTGATTTAATTCAAACACTGGAGAACAAAGTGTCTCCATCCATGATCTGAAATTGCTGAAAACATCTATGATCCAGAACTGTTCAGGATCTGACACTGGAAGATGTAGAAGTTAGACCCTGATTAAAAACATTCATACCAGTGGGAAGTCAATAATCACTCAATTGTAATGGTCACTGGATAACTTCAGGTAAAAAATGTGTTGCTTCTTGATGAGGAAATCTCTGACTAGAACCTGTCCAGTTGCTGAACATACCATGCTACAAGGAGGCTGAGGGACTAATAATGGATGTTGTCCCATGCTTTGCGAACACTGAATGTGAATCCTCGAACTAGTTCACCAAATTAACTTAGGGCTAGGTCACAATGCACCAATTAAACTGAAATCCTTTTATCCTTGCCGTTTACTACTCGACTACCATTGTTGCAGTTTTGTTCCAGGAATATACAGGGATTAAGTTCTCTACTGGCCAATGATGACGTACTTCATACCATAAGTAAAAACAAAATCATCTGCCTACAGGAAACCTGGCAGACTTGCCCAATTATATGGCAAGACCATCTTGAATTTCTTGCTCCTGCTGAGTCATCTATGAAAGGTAGCCATCCCTCCGGTGGGGACTCTGTCTTAATTCACAAATCTTTAGCTGCAAGAGGGGTTGTTCTGGCCAGCGGCCTGGGTGCTTACATTATAGTCAAATTAGTACCTACTTTCAACCATTATTTGAGGGGCTGGTTGCAGCTTATAGTAGCATTAATCTACATTAACCCAAAAACAACCAAAGAAAAAAACTGCTTTAACTGCAGGGGCAAATACTATAAGATATCTAATACAGTTATATTTGGTTACTGGCTAGCAATTTTAATATGTTTCTTTTTGACACAGCCCGCCAAAGGTTTGGGCCCAAGAGGACAGTATTATTTGGTCAATTCCTGAGACTAATCACAGATAATCGAAAATCGAAAAGGATGCTGCTGATAAGAGATTTGCCACACTGCTTAACCAACTTGGTATGAGGGTGCTGAACAGCAGAAGTATTCTGGATATACCTCCCATTTGCACCCTAAGGTCGCAAAAAACTTAGGGCCAGATGTACTAGGCAGTTTGCATGTCGAAAACAGCAATTTTGGTGTTTGCAGCGTGCAAAATGCACTTTGCAATGCACAAACCTCGTTTTGCGATTTAGTAACCTGGTTACCGAATCGCAAAACAGGTTTGCGGGTCAAAATTAGGAAGGGGTGTTCCCTTCCAAATTGCGAGTCACAGTGCAATGCAGGATTGCTTTGTGACCGCGAACGCGGTTGTAAACCAATCGCAGTTTGCACCCTTTTGTAATGGGTGGTAACCCATTCGCAAAAGGGAAGGGGTTCCCATGGGACCCCTTCCCTATTGAGAATGGTACTGAAAACATTTTTTCAGACCAGGCAGTGGTCCTATGGACCTATGGACCACTGCCTGCACTGAAAAAATGAAACGAAAATGTTTCATTTTTCATTTTTGTAATGTATCTTGTTTTCCTTTAAGGAAAACGGGCTGCATTACAACAACAAAAAAACCTGCTTTAGTAAAAAGCAGGCATAGACATGGTGGTCTGCTGTCCGCAGCAGGCCACCATCCCTGTGAGGGCCGCCATTCGCAAGGGGGTCGCAAATTGAGACCCACCTTATGAATATTCATGACGTGGGCCTTTGCGACACCCCTGCAAATCGCAGATGGTGTCAGGGACACCATACAACATTCTGAATTGCGACTCGCAAATTGCGAGTTGGTCTGACTTGCAATTTGCGGGTCGCAAGTCAGAATTTTGCTACATCTGGCCCTTAATCTTTAATAGATTATATGTGGGTGTCAGTCCAGCATTTTAACCAAGTGAGTGATTATGAGGTGATTCCAGAATTGTTCAGCGATTATGCCATGCTGGTTTGTTCTATTTCATGGAGCATGCCAAGATGGCCTTTGATTAAAGCAGTGGGATCTCAAGAGGGGGTGAGCGCACCAGGTTGACCTGGTAGCATCCCCTTCACAACTGACCTCTCTGCGTTCTGCTCTGTTAAATCAATTTGCTTCACCCACAATCTAATCAGGCCCATGCAGGCCCACTCTCATAAGCACTTATGTCCTGACCTCAGACTGCTCAAGCAAAAGATGAGCAACCACTTGAGAAAGACTCAGATTATTAGTAATTCAAGTGCTTTCATGAAGGAGATATGTCAAATAAGAAAGACCTATAAAGCAAAATTATGTGACTTGACACCACAGAGAAAGGAAACATATTGGGTGTATTTACATGAGGACTAAAGCAAAAGAACTCTAGTTAATTTTGGATACTGGTGCAGCAAAGATCTAGTGGAGCCAGTCCGAAAGTTCAGCCTTCTATTTCAGCAGGCAACTTGATGCAATGAGTTTCAAATCTCTATGGCTCACACCTGGGTAGTCAGAGGAAAGGGCCTTGGAACCCAGGATCGGGGTCACACCTTGATGTATGGAGGAAGGAGGATTTTTTTATTTAAAAAAAATGTTTCGCGATTAGCGATATCCCCCTTATGTCCTGCGGGTGCTCCTGGTATTAACGGGCTGCTAGCAAACCTATTAAAAGTTACTCAGGAAGCGTTGATACATCTTTTATGCCCACTATACAATCAATGTCTCATTACAAATGATGTCCCAGATAGTTGGAGAGGTTCAATATTATCTCTAATTCATTAAAAACGGCTCTCCAGATCAGCCAGCTAATTTTCAACTAATAGCCCGCAAAAATGCTTAACACTGAACTTGAAAAATGGGCTACTACCAACGCACTTATCCCGCATACACAGACAGGGTTTAGACAGGGGAGCAGTACAGAGGATAATTTAGTGATGCTCTCCAGATTGATCAAGGCAGCGAATCCAAAGCAAGTTCCAGCTTTGTATTCTGCCTTTATCGATTATACAGCCACCTTTGATAAAGTGGACAGGGCAAGATTTTGGCAAAAGCTTCATAACTGGGGTATTCCATCCACACTGTTGTGAGCAATCATGAGTTTGAATGTTAAAACCTGGGTAAGAGTTAGGGTCTAGGAAAACAGAGTGACACAAAAGATCTGAACCACTCAAGGGCTGAAACAGAGTTGAATATTTGCCCCCTTGCTATTTAATCTATATTTGGCAGACCTTAACAGTGCTCTGGCAGGAGTCAATGCTTTCCCACCCAAGTTAGTTGGGTACATTTGCAATGTTTTCCATATGCAAACAACACTATTCTCTTTGATCACACTGCAGTTGTCATACGAAGACTGCTGCAAGCCCTGTCACATTATTGCTATAAAAATATTATATCCAGCAATGCCTCCAAGACTAAAATGATGGCTTTGAGAGAAAGGAAGTCAGGAAAAGTTGCTTGTATTGGACCACCCCAAAATCGAGCCAGTTTCCAGCTTTAAATATTTGGGTGTCTATTTTAATTTGCGAGGTTCACACCATGCTCAACTTGAGTCCATTAAAGGAACGGTGGCAGCTATGCCCATCAGTTTTCGTAAAATCTTGAAACAAATGCTAGGCCCAGATTTGTCTGTAATTTGCAGAGTAATAAAAGCAAAGCTTTTTCCGACATTGTCATATGGATCGTTGATCTTTAAAGGTAAGCTTGTTTGTTCTCCTGGCTAGATAAGGCACAGTGCTGATGCTACAGAGAATTATTGCAGCTACCGGATGCATCACTGTCCTCTCAAATTTGATTAGAATTCAATTTAAGTAAGCAAACAATCATGGAGGAAACTAGAATTTTAAATTATTACACAAAGCTTAAGGCAGCTCCCCCTGGCTTGTTGGCAAGTGTGATCTGGTCAAACATGCAGAATAGCAAGCCGGCATGGATGGAATATGTCAGCAAATCTATTTCTGCAGCAGGAGTCAATGAAATTATTAGCTTAAATCTTCCTCTAAGGCAACAAGCAAAGTTGCGATTAAAAAATGCAAGTTGGAGATCCACAGAATAAGGTAGACTGGAGCTGGCCACAAAGGCTCACACCAATTTATGTAGCACTTTTTATCAGTCTCCTGGGAGGGTATCTTATCTATGTAGCCCTGTAAAACTGGGTTGGAAAAAAGATATAATCAGACTGAGGTGTGGAATTATGCCCTTAAAAGTCTACAATTATGGCTGCTTGAAGGGCTCAGAAGATTTGCACTGTAGATTATGCAAGTATAAATTTGAATCATTACTGCATATAGTGTGCATCTGTAAGGAATTGAGGCGATTGAGAGCCTTTTAGTTGGCTTCCTTGTTCCGAAAGCCAGGGATTACAAAGTCGCAGAGTGCAGTTGTTCTGTGTTTAAGTGCAGGTTATCCCCAGTTATCCAAAAGATTTCTGAAATTTTTGAAGGAAACAGGTAAAGATTTGAATAGGACTGCTATACCTTGTCTAAGTATTTTATTTTTATGCACTCCACACTTTTCGGGTGTTTGTGTCTTACTAACATCTCTAGGCATCAGTTGATTGTGACTGGGAGGCTACTGGCTGTCTCCTGTGTTTGCACACTAGGGATTAGGAAATGTTAGAGTACAACTGTTGTATGTTTAAGTAGGCCAAATCATTAGTTATTTGCAACATTTTGGTAACTTTTGAAGGAAGAAGTTAAAGCACTGAATAGGACCTTGTCTAAGTATTTCAATCTTATGCACTTAGCACTATTTAGACATTTGTATTTTAAGAACATCTCAGGGTATTTGAAGAGTGCAGGAACACCTGACTCAACAAGCGGGACTGTCAATTTTGTCTGTGCTGTTCATAGTACGAAATGAAGTGACAATACTTATTACAGCATATTAAGAAAGCGGTGGGGCACTGGGAAGATTGGGTGAAAAATATAAAATGAAATCATTTAGCTTAAGTGCTTGATATTAGGTTTCCAATGGTACTAACAGATGTTTTATATGTGTAATTAGGATAAGCAATGTTTTAAGAAGCAAACAAATTATTGTGGGTTATTGGACAGTTTGATTGAGTCATCACATTGTGTTTTTATATGTATCAAGAAAGAATAAATAAATAAGTAATAGGAATATGTGTGAATCAATAAGGCCGCAAATGCTGACTTATTAAGGCTGTGAATGTATTTTAAAATATTTTTCACACTGCTATGTTCTTAAATAACTAACCAAAAAACTTTTACTTACTTGCCTTTAACTAATCAAAACCCTTTACAAGTAATTCTGTATTCAATTGCTGATATGAACAATACAACAAACCAACTTCCTCCTAAGCTTTTCTCCCCTCTATTAGTATTTGTCTCCAATCACTGTTTGTATATTTTGTACCCACCAATAACATTGATGTTATGGCAGTGACATTAACTCTCAATTTAAGTACAGAAAATGTTACATTTTGATTTGCTCATATAAAGGCGAGCTACTGAAAATGTTTGAATACATTGACTCAATTTACACTTACTTGGGCTCATTTCATAAAGGCCTGCATTGTAGGACACCCATACATTGAACATACTGGAACAACCAAGGTAGTTATCGTCAGACATAAAAGAGAAGAACTTCATTAAAATAAGAGATACTATAGGAGTGGGCAGGAAATTAATAGATGAAAAATTTGAGCATTTTAAGCTAAGCATCTGAGATCGTCCTGCTAGAGATAATGTGCCATGTATTACTGCTCCAGATAGAATATAAGGGCACCCAACTGGGAGTGACACTAGACTCCAGCCTAAATCTCAATAACAATGAGATAAAATATATACCCTAAACAGACACAACCAACAAGCAGATGCTTAGTCTAGTATAGACTCTAACTGAATGAAAGTACACCGCAGCAAAGTGTAACAAAAGAAAAAGGATGGGTTGCCTAGGCAATGAGGCTGCAGTATGGGAAGTGAGGCATGTTGATGTACCACCAATTTAAGACCATACTTAATAAATGATTGTCCAGTCAGTGCTTTTTCTTTGAAAAAGAAAAAGTATATTTATTAAACACACTACTAAACACTACACATTCATTTATAAATATATACATAAGGCAGATAGAAATACCTTGCAATCACATTCGACCCCCTACTGGGTCATGACCCCCAAAATCACAGTACTCTTTCTCCCTATACCAAATAGCATGTCTCAATATAGATGGTATCATTTTAAATAAAACAGGCCTATTGGCTTTGTCAAGGGCCATCACACAAACATACAAGCCAGGCCTATTGGCTTTGTCAAAGGTGTACCACATTAAAAGACAAATAATCCACATGTTAAAAAGCACCATCATTTTACAGTAATCAACTGTTTAATATGCAATCATTAATGTCAATAACACATTTGAACATTGATCAAGAATCACTGCCAGGATTATATTACCAATAAAACATATGAAATGAACATCACATGTGTCTTTGTCATGCAACCTTAGAACCAACATCTAGTGGGCACTGCTAACTGAAGAGCAAAAGCTCTGGCATCAGGAATACTTGATAATAAAGGGTCACTTGTAAAAACTTTTTAAGGGAACTGCTGCACTTCTGCCGATCCCCACACTTTTTTTTAACACTGGTGGTGTCCCTGACATTCTGGGCCACCACATGCAGCAAAAGTTTATGAAAATCTGGAGCCCAAAAGGGCATCATGGGGCACTCTCTCCAAGAATGTAAATTTGCGCTGTGTTACTGCTTTGATTTGGTGTTTTATCTATTTTTAATGGGGTTGCCCAGTTGCACATGGGCCCCCCGCCTGGCCTCTATGTTTGGAACAGTACAGGGAGTCCACCCTTGGTTGCCCCCGCCAGGTCTCCACCCAGTGCCAATCTCTACCAGAACGGGAACCGGTGAGAGAGCTGACATTTTATTGATTAATTAGTGGAATAGACATAGTATATGGCAACTAATAAATCCATAGTTTTAAAAAAAGCTTAAGAGAAAAATAACGTAGAAATTAAAATGTTCATAGTTTAAATTGTGCTAGACATTTATGCCTACCTTTCGGATTTCTGACACCATGTTTAACATAAAAATATTTTGCATTTACAAATGTGTGAATTAACAATGAAAATTAACATGAGAGTATTATGTTTAGGTAGAAACAGTAGAAACAAAATGTATTTTGAATACATAAATTGATTTCATTATGAATTATGTGTTTAGAAAAAGAAGTACACATTTAAAATTTCTCTGACATAACATTAATGATGTTCAATAAAATAATTAGCTTTGCATATTTTATCTGAATTTAAAGGTGTGCAGTGAGTTTTATTAATGTATTAAATGTATTAATGTGCATCTACGCTTTCTTAAACCCGACTAGGCCTGAAAGATCATTTTGCAAGCAGCAATGAAAAAATTATTGGTTTCATTCTCCCCTTTAACCTGAATTATTTTTCTTAGGCAGCAAATGCAATGTTGAATGTTCTATCCTATTCTAGGAGAAGAGCATGTTTCACGTTTAGGTCATGCAACAATATGTGTTCTAGTTGCTGAGTTGCACAGGAAGATTCATGAAGTTTATGTGAAAGAATATCAGCATAGTTTACTGTGTGCCGCCATGGGAAAGGAACTGTTATTAACAGATTATTAGAAAATGTAATATTTTAGCCGAACCATATGAACTCATAGTAAGAAATGGACACTTGCTGTGAATATTTCTGTATGTATCAAAACTTGGTGGTGTCATCTATACTGATTGGATGCTTAAATCAATGTCCAGTGTGTGCCCACCGGATGGACCAATTAAATGGATTTTGGCTATTTTAATTAGTGAAGAACTTTGGAACAGAAGTCAGTCCTTCTCAGAACCTGCTTGAAGTCAGTCCACTTTTATCTTGAAGCTGTCCAGATCTCTGTCTTAAGTCTGCTCTCAAACACCTCTACTTGATGAGTTTTCTCATCATAGTCACAACTGCCTTATTCTGTTATGTGGTTCAGTACTAATAAGGCCAACTAATTCTGAACTGCTGATTTGTCCTATGTGCAGCCCATGTTCTGCACCATCCTGATGCTGTTGTCAACTGACGCTGGAAGACGGTGAACGCTGTTTCCCTTTCAGTTAGTAACTTACACCAGCATATTTTTATAGTTAGTTATGCTAGTCAGATGCTTTCCAAATTACTCTTGCCTTCTTTTATTTTTGTTTTTGCCCGCATGTTCGGTCGAACTCTGAAGGTGAGAATTTGTGATGGTGTCTCACCCGAGTGCTTGCGGTTTCTAAACCCAAGGTGAGAAGAAGTCCTCTGCGGGTGCTCCAGCATCCTACTTCTCCCCAGCCAGCTACATGCAGGCAGGGTGTTCTTTGCCACCTCACTCCCCACAGACATGGACATGGGAAGCTGGGATGATCCCACCACAGTTGAGGGGAGCACAAAAAAAATGCCCCTTCCTCAGTGGCATGGAGATGACGTCCCACACCTCATTCTTCTTTCCAGGGGGGTGGCACAACAGCACTCTCCCTCTCTCTCCTCTGGCATTGGGGGTTTGGAGATGGGATCCCACCCCCTTTCATCTCTCTTGGTGTGGCGTGACACTCTCATTGCTTGACGGGGGCCTGGATGAGGTGTCCCAGGCCACCATTTATCATAAATCCTTCAGGGGTTGGGGTCCCTAGCCTTCACGAGATCTAGGGAGGGGGCGGGCCCCCTTGGCACACCCCGTCCTGAGCTAATCATTATTACTGTAGCTCATTATTGAACTCTGGGCACTGGCCCACCTGGGGTCAAAGGGCAAGAATCTTCAAATGTAAATGTCTCGGGCCACATTCTGCAGGGAGCATTTTTACAGACTCCTTGTGCCAGCTCTCTTCCTTTCTGTAGTCTCTCCTTCTACTGAAACACAAAAGTCCAGATCTTCCCTCGACTGGTTCTTAGGGAGTGTAAGTGAACCAGCTTATCTGGTACCGGAGTGTTATGAAGTTATTTTAGCATTTATAAGGGCACCTTATTTTAGCTCTGGGCCTCTGGCCTGTGCCCTTTCACCTAATTACACTTCATTTGTATTCCTCTTAATATTTTAGCAAAGCTTAATTTTAGTGGAGATGTTTTATTATTTTTATCAGTTGCTCTTCCACGCACAATTTGTTATTGATTTCTTTGCACAACATTTTCATCCTGTGCTCAACCAGGGCTGCACACAATAGTTCACCGGGTAATGCGGCACAAAGAGTACGATGTGTACCCTACACAGAAAAATATTAGATGGGCAGATTGGGGCTAACACTGCTATTGCTCTCATGTAGAATCTTAGTAATGGAGGTAGGTTTTTTAGAAGCACTACTGTGACAGTATGGTGGGATTTTTCCTCTGTTTCACTTTTCTAGGCACTGCTCTAATGGTTTTGTGTTTTATTATTTTATTAATCTCAAATCATGCCTTGTTACATAGAATGCAGTTGCTTCAATAAATGTGTTGAAACAAATCCTGCTTCTGCTTGTCTTTGCATGTATGAGACATGTATAACTAACAGAAAGCGGTAAGATCTGTTTCACCACGACTTCCCTGAGTCTTAAACTGTCATACGATAGGCTGCCACAAATCACCTTTGCTCTTGGGTAGTGGTGAGGTGCTGCTAGATAGCTGAAGGGGTTAGGCTGATCGCTGTCACAAGGTGTGGGATCAGACTCAGTCCCCCATGCTCGGTGGTGCTACCCCCTAATATCCAGAAGTCTCATTCCTACGAGAGTCATATGACAGGAGAGACCCACTGGTCCTGGGGTCAACTGCAGGTAGAGTCCTTAGTCCATTAGGGCTTCAGGGGTCTTGTCCTTCCTGTTCTCTATGTTGTTACCTCTGTCACAGTCCAGCTCCAGAGTTCAACAACAACACACTCTCTCTTGTGCAAGAGTTTTTAAATGGGGATAAAAAGGTCTAAATTCCCGGCACTCTTTGCAAATTGTAGGATGCCATATCATCCCTCCACCCCTATTCCAAACCTCCTGCACAGCACGCTGGGACAACACAATATGGTGTCATCAAAATGTCACTACTTATATCTCCTCTGGGGGCCTCAATTCCTCCCCTAGTTCACATCAGTTTAAGAGACTTTCCCACCAAACCTTTAAAGGGGCTCTCCCTCCTGTGATGGTTCCAGTGGTCTGGGGTTCCTCCTTTGTTCAGTGGGCCGGGGCTTTCCAAACCCTGGTACAGTGTGACAGCTAATTAACAGATGCAGATTTCCCCCCCGTACGCCTTCCTCCTCATGTGCTGAGGGAAGCACTGTAAATTACTCAGATTGAGTGGGGAGGCCTTTGTTCTCTCTGCTGGGGAGCAGAGTAATTAACTAGGCCCAGCAAGGTGATAAAAGGTCTGGACTTTGATCCTGAGCTGAGCCAGACAAACATGAAAATCATGGATGACATATAAGGTGTACATGTATGAAGGTATGATTTTTAGGACCTGCATAGTAAAACTGGGTGCACATTTTTCACCCCAATTTAATATACCTTTGTAGGCCTAACGAAAGCAAAACGGCACTCTAAGATAGTTTTCATCCATATGTATACTACAGTGTACCTGAAGACAACACAGTAAAGCATACTGACTTTATTTGAGTGCCCACTAATATTATAAGCCTATCCCAGGTCAATATCTGACTTTGTAGGATACCCTCTGCACTAGTCTATTTATGCACATTTATCAGTCTGTGCATGATGGTAGTCTCCCACGTGCAGCCCGTACACAAGAGCGCACATGTGTTCACGGATAACAGCCCAAATGGTGTTTACCCGAGTGGCATTCGAGCAGGCTTATCCTAAAAGGTGGACACTGGTGGTAAACACACGCAGTCCATTTAATACATTATTACCATGGGTGAGACACAAGTTGTCATACTTACCCCCATTAAAAAGTCCAAAACCAGGAGGTCAACAAAGCAAAAAATCTGAGTGCGCTAAATGGGTGGAACCCAATTGCAATAATCATAAAATTGTGCAAATAACAACACACACAATGGGTCATATATGTTGTATCTTTATGCATTGTTGATATCTTCTTGTAGTTTGTGATTTTGTACTGCTATTCTGATGTGTGGTAGTTGTATTTTTGTTATTTTTGCTATGTTACAATATGGTATAATTGTGCTGTGGTGTTGTATTGCTTAGCTATTGCTTTGTAATGGTACATTCATGCTCTACTCATGGGTTTTGTACTGTTGTGATGTTGAGTTGTTTTTGTGGTACTGAGTTGGGCGACCACAACTATTGTTATGTGTTCAATTGTGTTTTCATTGTGTTGTGTTTTATTGTTGTGTTGTTGTTAGAAATGTGGTCCCTATTTGGTAGGGGTATGCACCCAGTCCAAGGATGGCCCATCACACTAGTCAGGGTAAGTCAGACATACACTTAAAGAGAACCTGTGCTGACCCTAAGGCTGACAGGTCTGATACATGTCCCCTCACCTGAAAATGGAGAGAGCTACCTAATCTCTAGGTAGTTCTCATCAGCAGGTCAGAAAAACCTGGATAAACTATCAGCATTGGCGTGCTCTACCCCTGGTCTGTGTTACACACTGAAGTCCATACCCCATAGGAAAATGGAACACCTCAACAGTTTTGGATTCTCACCCTTCGTTTGCATGTACCATTTGAAGGGCCTGCGGTTAAGCTGAATCAGGAAGTGAGTAGCAAACAAGTATGGTCTCAACTACTTCAGTGCCCTGATGTTGGAAAGTGGGTTATTGATAGTGGTAAGTATGAACCTACCACTGACAATAAGGCCATAAACCAAATATAGCTTCAGTAAAGGTCTCAGTAAATTAGCCCCTTGCTCAACCCTTGGTAGCTGTAACCAAACAGGCAGGCCTTGCTAGGAGATAAGAGTGAAAAGCATTCAAAAACACCAATACTGTAAATAAGTGAGACAAAACACACAATAAAAATCCCACACCAATATATAAAACTAGGTTATATTTGTATGAGTAAATAGGCAAGAACACAACAAAAATCTAAGAAGGGAACCAGAGATAAACACTTTCTAGTGCTTAGAAACACAAAGCTCCAACTTTACCAAAATACCAAAATTCTCAAGACTTTTTGAAACTCCAGGAGGTGTTTTCTTAAGTCCTCCTTTCAGATACAAAACACAAATCCAAGGATCTGGAATCTCCTGGGTGGTCCTTGCAACCAGAGTTATGCATTTTTTAAGAATAAGCACTTCCTAGTGCTTAGAAACACAAAGCGACAACTTTACCAAAATTCTCCAAACTCCAGGAGGTGTTTCCTGAAGTCCTCCTTGCAGGTACAAAGGGTCCAAAACACAAATCCAAGGGTCTGGAATCTCCTGGATGGTCCTTTGATAGTTGGACCACAATTCCCACAATGGACCTGGCCAAATCCTTAAAAGCCCACTGGATGCACTCCAGGCTGGGGCTTCTTCCTGGAGATGATGCAGGTGAAGCTCTGTTACCCTGTAGCTGCAGGTAGGCCACTCCTGATTCCTTCTTGGAGCAAGGCACTGTCCCCAGGGCTCTAGTACTGCATTGTGCAGCAGGCCCAGTTCACGCACAAGTGCAGGCCAATGGTGCAGATCCAGATTCCAGCAGGTCAGTCCTTCTTCCTCTTGTAGTTTCAGGCAGCAGATCTGAGAGGCTATGTAACTCTCAATTATTTATACCCAGCTCCTGGTCATCTGGAAGGGGGGCAACCCTAACTAATAGAATGCAGGGTGACACCAAGATGCATGACCACTTCCTCCACAGTGTTCCTGTCCCAGAAAGCATCACTCTTCCAAAATCTATGATGGCTGAAATTTCAGCAGAGCAGTTAGAGCTGACTAAACCAACCCCCAGTGTAGCTCATTTCCATAGCTCTCCTCCTCCTAACATCTGTAAATTCCTCCCTTAAGTCTGGTATCTGTCTGAGGGGTCCAGAAGGTTATATAGCATTCTTTGCCTGTCCTGCTCTCCTTTGAGGCTTGATGTGTTATTAGCCACCCCTGCTCTGGCATTCCTGTGTAGCCACAGAGCTGTCTTTCACCAGATAGCATCTAACCTGGACACCACTTATCACCTAATCAAAGCAGCCCTGCTAATTCTTTTAGCACTGACCAATCAGAGGGGACCTTGAGAAGGCCAGATTTTGGCTTACAGAAAAAAAGCCTTATAACTTTGTTCTGTACAAGTTGAGATACATTCACCAATGTCAAATTGCTAGATTTATCAAAACAAATCTTGTAAGTCCTTGAATGACTTTGCTATGATTTTCCTTACTACATTTACAATAAAATACAATACTGCAATAATTGCCTATGGAGCCCAGTATCTACAATAGGGGGGAAATGACATGATCAGTTTTTCTCTGACCAGGGTTTATGAAGTATCTTTCAAAAGGCCCCTGTTTATAGTTATATGACCCCCCATCCCGTGGACACATATGGGAGACGCTGGGAGTACCTAATATGCAAAAATAAGGTAGATTATCACATTTCAAGTGCCCATAGCACCAACGTTGAATTGGGACACCATTTCCATTTAAATGCTGTCTGCAGAGTCAAGCTGCATTTAAAATGACAGAAAACCTCCAGCAGTGCACACATGCAAGTGCAAAAATTGTTCTGGACATCTAATCTTCATGACCTATTATACACCATGGACTTATAGGCAGATTGTATCCCTTGCCCTATTACATACTAAGTACTTAAAGGGTCTGTCAGGCCAATTGGAAGGGTACCCTAATAACTAGTGTACACTACTACATGTGTGTGTTTTAACATAGCACTGGCCTGTGTCTGGCTAACAGAGCCCTGTGCACAGTCAGAGTGAGTTACCATAAGCACCAGTCAGCAACAAAAAATGGGGTTGAACAGGGCAAAAATATGACTTTGCAATACCAGACCACAGCAAAAGTTTCTCTTTCTATAGCACTCCATCTTCTTTCTCTGGGGAGTAACCTTCTGGAGAAGATGGCTACAGGTTAGTCTAGGCCCTCTTCATTATGTTCTGAAAGAACCTCCCCTATGCAATGCCCTGAGGCATCTGTCTGAACAATAAACTCATTGGAGAAGTCAGGGGCACTGAGCACAGGGGCTGTGCACATGGCCTGCTTAGGAGAATCAAATTGGCATGCCTCTGCCCAAATCACATTATTGGACTGCTTTTTAGAAGTCAGCTCTGTCAAGGGGGCAACAATGGTGCTATATCCCTTGACAAAGCTCATGTAGTACCCAGTGAGGCCTACAAATGCTCTGACAACATGGGTTTTGGGGGGTTCCCAGGCCATGGCAGTTTCTATCTTTGTCTGGTGTGTCGGCAGCTTCCCTCTGCCCACCAGGTGTCCCAAGTACACCACTGACCTCTGTTCTGTCTGGCACTTACTGGTCTTCATAGTCAGGCCTGCCTGTTTCAGAGCCTGAAGTAATTAATTGAGGTGAAAAAGGTGGTCCTTCTAGCTGCTACTGAAGACAGCTATGTCATATAGATAAGCTGCTGAGAAGGCCTCCATACCTGCAAGGACCTGCTTCACCAACTACTGGGAGGTGTCAGGGGCATTCTTGAGTCCAAAGGCCTCCTGGA
Organism: Pleurodeles waltl; assembly: GCF_031143425.1. Taxonomy (NCBI): domain Eukaryota; kingdom Metazoa; phylum Chordata; class Amphibia; order Caudata; family Salamandridae; genus Pleurodeles; species Pleurodeles waltl. The sequence goes on from NC_090437.1 coordinate 840,156,031, forward strand.
ATGGAGAATGCTGACGTCTCCCTTGCACCTTCCCTTAGGGTGATCTGCCTGTAAACCGATGTAACATCAAATGTACTTAAGTGCTGCCCAAGTACTTAAGTACTAGGCAGACCATAATTTGTCAATTACCTCATCAGCCTGGGGAATGGGATGCATTGGTCTTTGCGACTGTGTTTAGCCCTCTATAATCCACACAGAATATTTCTTAATCTACTGGCAGAATTGGAGGTAGTTAGTAATTCTGTATTACTCTTGTAATATGTACTTACTAATAAATTACACCACCCCTTTCAGCCTACGGAATTAACCAGCACTAAAAAATACCCAACCCTTTTCATCGTCACACAGTAAGGATATCTTGCACGTGCTTTCACTTCTGGAAGAACCATCTTAATCTGCTGGCAGAATTGGAGGTACTTAGTAATTCTGTATTACTCTTGTAATATGTATTTACTAATAAATTACACCACCCCTTTCAGCCTACGGAATTAACCAGCACTAGAAAATACCCAACCCTTTTCATCGTCACACAGTAAGGATATCTTGCACGTGCTTTCACTTCTGGAAGAACCAGCTTCTTAGGCGAAAGAGATACCAGTTGCACACTTGCGCCCCTTTTCAGTCTGGCAATACCAATCGCGAATGACTGCTCGTGTTTTACGTCATCTTTGTCACCTTCACGTCCAGCCATCACCTCCTATGTGGCCTCTGAGAGGCGGGCAGATTGGGGTGACAGAATTCCTTTGGATCACACCTATTGTGATCACCAAGCAAGGTGCCTGTCATGCAGTCAGTGACATATAGCAAATATGCCCACATAACCAACCTCAGTTTACACCAGTCAATTAATAAAGACCCTAGGCTTTCCTTCACCCAACCCAGTTCAGTTATTAAATCAATCTCCACTAAAGTTTAACACTTTGCTTTTCAAACAGACTTGAGCGCATTCCTCGCTCATGTCTTGATTTCCCCTTCATTAAGGAAAGATAAAGAAACTTGGCAAAATGAAGGAGGAGGAATGTAGAGGGAAGGAGTGGCCCAGGCAGACATAGAGAGAAAGAGACCCCAGGGAACCACAGGCAGGAGGTGGAGTGAGTGACCACCGCAGGCCCCTTATTGCATGGCTGTCAGAGGCTGCTGCACTGTGCCAGGTCTGGGCCCCTGCAAGCAGGAACTGGAGGTTCCCCTCCTGCTTCCAGGTTAAGTTGAGCATGAGTCTCCTTTCTGTGTCTAGAAGCCAGCTACAGCTAGGGCAGATCCAGAGTAGATCGCCGTGCCAGAATTTGTGGCAGATGCCAATCATTTCCTCCTGACACTGACAGGATTCCACCACAATCAGTCTACAGGACGATAAGGAGCTGATATGCAGGGCCACGATAAAGAGCACCTCTACAAGATACTGGTGATTGGGGACCTTGTGGTTGCTAAAACCAACATTCTCTATCAAGAGCTATGTGCTTGTGTGGTAGGAGAAGTTGTCCTTGGAGTAAGGATGTGCACACAGTAAGCACAACAAACACCCAGGCATGAACCACAGTCCTCATTCAAAGAGGTGGTACTCCATCACGGAAGGGTGCAGGTGAACATGTGAGGTGGTGTCACGAGGTACCAGTGGCCCCAAGGTGGCTTCCACAAGGGTTGGTGGCAGCAGGGGCGATTAACTGAATTTCAAACATTGCACCTCCTGCTGGATGCAAGTTCCTTGAGCATGGAGGTGCACAATGTTATATAAAGTGTATGTATTCTTATTGGTGGTTTTCTATTGTCCTACATGCAACACAACTATTTCAAACAGCTAGAAAAACCTTGCAACATTCATTATCTCCAGTGAAGCAATTGGATGACCCTACAAGTCTCTGAACTAGGGACGGGAAGAACTCTGTGTAATCTTGCAGAGTTTTTATGTAACTCCATCGAATTCCATGGAGTAAACCTCTGTGTGTTCCGCCCACCCCTACACAGTACCAGTGTTCAGGCGTAGTGTCCAGTGGGGCAGCTTTTAGTACCAAAATGAGAGGAAGGTACCAGGGGTTATAGGAGGATTGTATCACCCCCATCTCCAGCATTTTGGAAACCCCTTTCCTAATGCTCACCCTCACCTTATCAGACAACCTGTAAGATTTATTCTTGACAGGAAGGTTGTCTCCTGTGTCACAGCATGGGTACACAGGTGGGTAGTCCCAGGTATGCGGGAAAACAGAGATGCGTACAGCCGCAGCACCTGGTTGCAGTCCCTCTGCTGTTCAAGTGTCAGACTGGGAAAATGATTACTCCCTCCACAGACCCATTTTTTCCTTAGAGTCCAAGAGGTCAGGGAGAGGTGCACTTTCGACTTCCTCTTCCCCATCTGTCAACAACAGCAGAGTGAGCACAGACCTCTCAAAGTGTGGTTTGAGGTGAGTGACATGCAACACCCTGTGGGATTGCCCAGGGTCTTGAGGTCCACCAGGTAGGTAGCCTCATCCTTTCTCTCAGTAATCTCTTAAGGCCCAGTCCAACAGTCCTGGAGGGGCATGGGTTTCACAGGTTCCATAACCCACACTATCTGCCCAAGCTGCAATTCCACAGTGGTGCAATTTGGGTTGTACCACTCTTTCTTCACAGCCTGGTTCCACAGCTTCTATCCTTCATTGACTAAACTCAAAGGTCCTTTTATGAGGTGCCCATGCAGAAGTTTTAAGGGGCTGAAGCCCACTACCTTCTGTGGCAACTCTCTGTATGCAAACAGACAGCATGGGAGGAGGATAACCCATGTTTTCCTCAAGGCCTAAGGTCGCCTCTAATTATGCCCTTTATAGTCTTACTGAATCTCTCACCGAGCCCATTTGTTTGTGGATGATGAAGGATGGTGAACTTGCAGGTTACCCCACACTCCTTCCGCAAATAAGCAGACATGAGGTCGCTGCCTCTGTCAGACACTATGGGGGTTATTCTAACTTTGGAGGAGGTGTTAATCCGTCCCAAAAGTGACGGAAAAGTGACAGATTTACCATCAGCCGTATTACGAGTCCATTATATCCTATGGAACTCGTAATACGGCTGGTGGTATATCCGTCACTTTACCGTCACTTTTGGGACGGATTAACACTCCTCCAAAGTTAGAATAACCCCCTATTTCCTTTGGGAAACCCACTCAGATAAAAATCTGCATCAGGGCCTTTGTCACTGCAGGTGCAGTTGTGGTCCTCAGAGGGATTTCCTCAGAGTACCCTGTGGCATGACCCTAAAGGACCAGGATAAACCTTTAGCCTGAAGCAGTCTGAGGATCCATAGGGCCAACAATGTTGATGCCTACCTTCTCAAAGGGTGTGTTAAGGGCAGGCATGTGACTAAGGGGGGCTTTAAGCCACAAACTACCACCCCAGAACTCCTCTTGGACCTTGTGCAATCTTAGAGCCACTTCATCGCCTGCAAACCATTTGTAAATGTCATCCCCCCTAAACAACTGGGTATAAAGTTATTGGGTATCCGGACTCTTGCTTCTATAGCAAACAATACAGATAAGCTGCCTCCATTACTGCTGGACTCCACCTGAAGTATTCTTATTTTCAGCTGTCTGAGGTTCAGCTCATGGGACATTTTCATCTCATCAAGCGTCAACCTCCTCTACTCTTGAGCTTGCTCTTTCTCCAATTTGGCAAGCTCTAGCCTAAGTTTTCTCTCCTCCCTCCTGTCTGCCAGTGCCTCTGGGGGAAGGATCCTTGATAATATGCTGTTCCCTGCTCTGGGAACCACCACTGCTTCTAGCAAGTTGTTGCCTCCCCCAACAGTCCCAGATCCACATAATCCAGGATCAGCTCCTCATCCAATATGTATTGCCCCACCTCTTCTGGGCCCTTTGCTCCTGCTTTCTGGACCTCTGCCCAGGTTCTCAAGGCCTTCTACAGCTTCACCTTCTAGGTGAGGCCTTTGATGGAATCTTGGAACCACTTGCAAAAATCCTTAAGCTGGGCCACAGCTGCAGGTGCAAATGTTGCTTTTCCAGAGAGCTAGACATGGTTTAGCAAGAAATTAAAAAGCAAACTATAGAGTTGTAGTGAACACTGAGTTACTATATGGTATTGTACAAACACAAGCCCTATCCTCACCACTGATTATCATTGTTAGAAATGGGGTCCATAGTTGGTAGGGGTATGCAACCAGTCCAAGTAGGAGCCACCACTCCAGTCTGGGTAAGTCAGATGCACACTAAAAATGAACCTGTCCTCACCTGTGGTAGCTTAACACAGAGCAATCAGACTTATCTCGAGAGGCAATGTGTAAAGTATTTGTGCAACACACACACTCAGAGTAACACAATAAAAACACCAGAAGAAAACTCCACACCAGGTTAGAAATACAGACAATAACTTTATAAATAAATCAAGACCAACATTACAAAATCAAATGAGTTGAAGTTGAGATATGAATTTTAGAAGAATAAAAGTGTTCTAGCACTTAGAAACAAATACTGCTTTAGGGGTGACTTGAGGTCACGCTGGCCCGGAACAAAGCCAACATTTCAAGTCCACTGTGACGGAGCGCTAGCTGGGTACAGGAGCCATGAAGGTCTGCGGAACAGAATACCTTGATCCTGTTTCCAAGCATGAGATGCAGGGTTGATGCGTGAGTGGATACATCATTGTCACTCCCACAGTCGTGGGTTGTGTTGATTTTTCACATGCATCGATTGTGATATGTTGTTTTTTGAAGACGAGCATCAAAGGCATTATGGGGGTTATTACAACTTTGGAGGAGGTGTTAATCCGTCCCAAAAGTGACAGTAAAGTGACGGATATACCACCAGCCGTATTACAAGTCCATTATATCCTATGGAACTCGTAATACGGCTGATGGTCTATCCGTCACATTTGGGACGGATTAACACCTCCTCCAAAGTTGTAATAACCCCCTATGTGTTGATTCCGAAGCAGATGCACCGGGTTTCTCCATGCTATTGAAGGGATGCATCAATCTTCCTTCAGTGATGGCGGTGATGCTGTGGTTTCAGTGCCACTTCCAGCAGGAAGGTGATACGTTGATTGATGTGGTGGTTCTGAAGATGCTGCTTGGGCCCCAAGTGTGATGCCCCGATTTTACTCCTGCAAAAGGGTCGATGCGTCGGTTGCTGCTTTCAGCAGGCAGGAGATGTATTGATTTCACATGTACAAGTACCTGGGTCCACTTATAGTGAATCAGGTACAGGAGTAAAGACTTTGATATCCTTGAGACTCTAGCAACAGGAGTCAAGCCAACACGCCCCTAGAGATCACTTTGGGGAGCAAGGCAGAGTCCAGTACTCACTCAACAAAGTTAAATAGCTGCAGGCAGCAGAGCAGCACTGCAGAAAAAGCAGACCTTCCAGGTGAGCAGTCCAGTTGCAATCCTTGATGCAGAACAGCAGTTCTTCTGACAGAGTCCAGTTGTAGACTCAGACATTTGTGATTTGGTTGGGTCAGGGACCCAGTACTTATACCCAGGATGACTTCATAAGAAGGGTCTTTGAAGTGCACAAGTATCCTTTCTTCCTTAGCCCTGGCTTCAGTAGGGGGTAATCAGGCCTTTGTATGGGGACAGGCACTTCCCATTCAGGTGCAGGTGTCATCCCCTCCCACCCTCTCAGCCCAGGAAGAGCCATCAGAATGCAGATGAATATTCAGACGCATCTAACCTTCCTGTGTGACTTTCTAAAAGTTGCATTTCTTAAATGGTAATGTTAAATCTGACGTTACCAGTAAAGAGGATTTATCTTTGCCATTCCAATGATAAAAAACATGATACAGCTACTCCTTTCTAATCAAGAATTCCAGCTTAAAGTGTGTTAAGGAATTCCCAGTGATAACCTATGAGAGGAGTAGGGCCTCACAGTGATGAGAAACAAAAGTAGGAGTTTTTCACTACTAGAACATGTAAACCTTAAAAGTACATGCCCTCCCTTTTAGTTACATAGCACCCTGCCCTGTGGACTACCTAGGGCCTAACCTAGGAATGGCCTATATATAATAAAAGGGGAATTTAATGCTTGGCAAGGGGCTTTATATTCCAAGTCAAGGTGGCAGTCAAACTGCACACACTGGCTCTGTAGTAGCATGCCTGAGACATGTTTAAAGGGTTACTTCAGTAAATGGCACAGTCAATACTTTAGATCATTTAATTTACAGGCCTTGGGTATATGGTGTACACCTTTACAAGGGACTTACAAGTATATTAAATATGCCACTTGTGTATACACCAATCTTACCATGTTTACGGTTCGGCTTAAGTTTCAAAACCACTTTTAACAAGTTTGAAATCACTGCTGCTGGTCACAGAAGTACTTTAGGCCAGATGTGCTCAGGAGGTAATATTGCTGCTTGTCGTACAAGTGTTTTAGCCTAGCTGTGTTTAGCAGGTAAAACATGACGAGGTCTTTAAGTAATTGATCTAATGGTAAAATTGCAAGATCAGTGCAAGGGACCATCGTGAAATCTTATACTGATTGATCTCTAACTGTGTTTAGGATATCTGACACTAGTTGCTGTTGGTAGCACAGTTACTCTACTCACATGCCACTAACTGGAAGATTAATCAAGTCTCCAAATGGTTTTGAAACTTTTGTTTTGCAAATTTTAAGCAGTCTAGCTGTTGGTTGTCCAGATGTGTCCAATAAGGCAACTTAATTGTATATGTTTAACTAAGCAAATTAATTACGCCCCCCAAGAGCTAAATAGTTGGTCGAATGGAACCTTGTAACTCACCTTCTTTTTACTTTACGAATGTCTATCTGGGGACTAATAATATGCATGTTATGAATTTTAGTGAAATGTGCTTTTGAAATGCAAATGGTTGAATATTTGTTATGGTTTCAAATAACTTAAACAATAAACTGAAACCTTCTACATTCACCAGTATGTTGATTTGTGTTAAAACGTGTGCTATGTTTTTTTGTGTTATTGTTTTGCTGATGGTGTTATCGTGTCACACCATTGTGTTATTATTGCATTCTACCCGTACATGGTTTCTTTTCAGTAAATCCTGCTACATTTCCACCAAAGTATAGCTTCTGTAATTAAAGTTCCAATAAAAAAAAACATTTGAAATATCCGAAGGTATTAATGCACCACCGGTTTTTTCGCCTTTTAGCACACAAGTCCTAAACCATGGCCAATAATATGCCGTGAATTAGTAATTCCAACAATCATTTTATGTGATCAGACACAGTTTGTCAGAAATCTTAAGTGAAATAAAACCGACACAGACGAGAAAACAGTAATACATGATGTTGAAACTACAGTTGTACTAAAACATGTTTGAAGTCAGAAATATGTTTTTGACAGAGAAAGGAACCTTGTTCTTCAAGAGTTTAACAATGAAAAGGTCCATGTTGCACCAATGTGGTACAACTGGAGATTTGTGAAGTCAGCTCTTCTGCTTGACAAAATTACAGCACTACAACACCATACTTCAATTAAGTACAGAAGCTGTTTGAAACCGCAGACTGAACACTGATTTTAATTTTATTAAAAGATTCATGCGGTGATCATGTCCTCCAAAAGCTATTGATCAGAGAATAAAACGCTGCTCGAAATATTGCAGGTGCACTATTTGTTTTACCTGCACTCTGCAAGTCTCACCAATCACTCACACGCTTACTGTAAAGAAATTAAATGAGTTACTCTAAATGTCGATAACGTACTGTGGATTATTTTGTTCTCTTTAGTTCTCTGTGTTCCAGGCAATAATGATGCATTTTTATCTCCTTTCAGGTTAATAAAACATAGTGATAGTATAAAACTTTGCAGTTGGAGGAATTGCTAAACGCAGAATGGCATCAACTCATCTAAATTCTTCCCTGGAGATAGTAATATGGAGGAAAATCCTCAAGATATGTTGTTTGTAACCTCATTCGCTATTTGTCAATCTGAATTTAAAAAGCTTCCCTCCAAAGGAATTTGCAGAAGAATTAATCTCCCTTAAGAATTTTGGCATCACTGCTTCTGAAGATATGAGCTTTTGGACAAATTAGACAGTTGGAACAGAGCATATGAATGAAACAACAAAAGGTAGGCTTAGGTAAAGTTAAATTAATTTCACACTGTTTAAGTTACTTTTGCAGATATTGGGGCACACCATTTTCCCAGAAAAATACATAATGATAACTGTCATGCATAAATTACAAAAAACACTTAACCTGCAATAAGATCTACCAGTCTTGGGTGGAGCTATATTACTTTGAACCATGACAGGACTTCCGCATCCTTACAAAAGTGGACATCGTCCCCAGGCATTACAGTGAATCTCATGCATCCACATTTTCACAGAACATGCATAATAAATATCCTCAGACAGAGAGATGTGCTAGCTAGTGCAGAAACATCTACTAAGGCTTTTTCACAATCACAGGCCTGCTATGAGTCCCTCGGCTACGGAGCTTAGTTGAGTTTTGGGTCCTCCCCTGGTAAGGATATCCCTAGAGTGTATGCCAAGACTTATGATGACTTAAGGCCCTAATATGAGTTTGGAAGTCCGAGGACTACCAACCCTGCGGTGGCGATCAGACCACTGCACTCCTGATGATTGGACCGCCAGATTACAAACCTGACGGTCGGACCGCCACGGGACTGCCGCCACCGCCAGGATCATGGATCTGGATCCCGGTAATATGGTGGCGGTCAGAGTCATGGTCAGCCATGAGTCCCGTTTCTGCCAGCTTTTTCATGGCAGGGCCATGAAAAGTCTGGCCAGAAAGGCAGTGTGGGAGCTCCTCTGTCCAGCACCCTCAGAATGGAGGTTTCTGCCGGTCAGCCCAGTGGAAACATTGTAATTAGGCCACGGGGAGACTGCCAGCTCCACGGTGGTCTCCTCTCCACGGAGCTGGTGGGCTGACAATTGACCCGCCAGTCTTGTAATGAGGCCCTTAGAAATACATTATTGAAATTTTGCATCATGTCAAGCTGATGAACCTGACAGGGTTGCCTTTCACTGCGTAATATAAAACTATAGGAATGTACATCAAGGACCCCCATGGTCAAATCAGTTCCAGCTTCTCAAACTCCATCGTATTTTCACTACTTTTTCCTGACAATGGACCATATGGAGGGTTGTATACATTTGTACATTAGTAGGCCTGTGCTCCCCTGAATGGAAGCATGCTCTTGGGGGTAGAGTAGAGCTGGGTCATTCTTTTACTAAGGATGTTGGAAATTATTTTCAAATTAAAGAACAGTCCAGGATATGATAAAAATATTGTGAACACATTAACACTGCACTACATCTGCAGTGTTGGAAGCAGGTTTGAGTGTTGTGTACTTTGAAAGGATATTAAAACTTGCTTATGAACCTATTGTTGACAAAGAAATAAAATGCAATGTGATCACAACATGATTAAGGATTGCAACAATAGTCTCCCCTTTACCTAAATCTATAAGTAGCCCACCCTACAGTTTTGAGATTTACCATTTAAAAGTAGTCTTGCAATTTTACATGATAACATTATGAGCCATCTGCTTTGGTATGAGGTGTACTCTAGTTATAATGCTCTGTTTGAAAATCAACAGGGGATGACTGATATGCAGGGATCAGTTACATAATATTGAGTACAAAAATACTGGGGTGCACAAATATCGTTTCCATAATATTGAAACAAATATCATTTCCCTTTACATATAAAATGAAATAAAACCGTTAAAAAAAAAAATCAATTTACACTAATATGGTACAAAAAAGACAAAAATATCATTTTCCATTAAATAGACAGTATAAATTAGTAAATGTTGAATATTTTAATGCAGAACATTAATATAATGTATATTCAATAAATATAAGTAACAATTATTCTTAACAATACAAATGTAGCACTATAAACATACATACACATATATAGATATATTTGTGTATGTTTATATATACATATATATAATATACTACTATTAGAAATATATATTACATCATATTATTGTATTTTCATTTTTTACAGTTTATTAATGTAAAAACATATGTATGTATTGATGTAAATATAAATATATAAAGTAGAAAAAATAACAAAACAAAATAGAAAACATTAAATAACTTACCAAAATAATTAACATTGAAGAGAAATTACTAAAAATAAAATGTGTATGTGTACATTTCTATCATAAACTTTAGAAAGTAAGTAAATAATAATGTTACAGAACTTAAAAATATTAATAAATATATTAAACTCTGGAAATAATAGCATTATACTTCATAGATATAGATTTTACTATTCCCACTCCAATTTGTGGAACAGTAGGGAAAGCTTTGGACTCCAGACAGGTCAAATTTACTATTCCCACTCTAGTCTGTGCGACAGTAGTGAAACTGTCGGACTCCAGACAGGTAAAATATACTATTCCCACTACAGTCTGTACAACAGTAGGCAAAGCGTTGGACTTAAAAGGGGTAACATTTACTATTCCCACTCCAGTCTGTGAAACAGTAGGGAAAGTGCTGGGTTACAGTTGGGTAAAATGTCCTATTCCCAATCCATTCTAAGCAACAGTAGGGAAAGCATTGGAAAGAAGAATATAGTTCACTTACGAGTCTGGCGGTCTTAAGACTTAAGGATCATTGACAGTGTGAATGCTGTAGGCACCACCCTGCGCACAAAGGAGGACATTAGGAAGAGGTGTAATGACCTCAGAGCAAAGGTGCCTTCCATGGTACTCAGGCAGTAGTTGGAGGCCAACAAGACTGGTGGTGGCCCTCCCAGTGCCCCATTAAGACTCTTTCCATGGGAGGAGAAGGTCTTGGCTATCCTGTATCCTGAGGGCTTGGCAGGAATACCTGGGGAGTGGAGTCTGGTAGGTCACAACACAAAAACTGTCACAAAAAATACAATGTCCTACATGCTCAGAGCTGAGCTTTTGCCACTGTCTTGTTCATGTACTTCACCAACATTCAGTACCCAGAGTATCTGAGTGTTAACACTGTGAATCTGTATTGTTGGACCCAAAATCACAGCTACCAAGGCTCATCACAAGCCCTATGTCCAAATAGTCCCCGTAAGTCTTTCAATATCAAGAAAATCATCCCAGGACTCATGGTATGTCTCAATGTGTAAATGTATTTCCAAACCTAAATGCAGTCTGTATACATATATATATATTTCCCAATATTTGTATAGTGTATGTTTTAGAGAGATTGGCCTGACTCCAACTCCCAGGAGGCCTTGTGTCTGTAATTCCAAACACCAGCCCAGTGTTCACTTGCCAAAAAATCATTTTTCTCAACTCTCAATTGAAGTTTACTCACCTGGGAAGATACCATTCACATAGTGTGTGCAATAGCGAGAGTGCCCTCACTGCAACTCCCAGGAGGTCTTGTGTCTCATCTCCAAACACAAGTAGTGTTCACTTGTCCAAATACTCCTGTTTCTCAAATTTTAATTGAAGTGTGCACACCTAGGAGAATATAATTTGCATAGTGTGTGTAGTAGAGAGAGTGGCCTGACTGCAACTCACAGGAAGCCTTGTCTCAGCAACTCCAAACACCAGCCCAGTATTCACTTGCCCAAATATTCCTGTTTGGGAACCCCCAATTGAAGTGTACTCACCTGGGAGGATACTATTTGTAGAGTGTGTGTAGTTGAGAGAGTGACCTAACTGCAAATCCTAGGAGGCCTTGTGTCAGCAGCTCCAAACACCAGCCCAGTATTCTCTTGCCCACATACTCCTGTTTGGGAACACTCAACTGAAGTGTACTCACTTGGGAGGATACCATTTGTAAAGAGTGAGTAGTAGAGAGAGTGACCTGACTGCAACTTACAGGAGGCATTGTGTCAGCACACACTATTCAAATAATACACTCCCAGGTGAGTACACTTCAATTGAGAGTTCCCAAACATGAGTATTTGGGCTGGTGTTTGGAGTTACAGACAAAAGGTCTCCTGGGAGTTGCAAACAGGTGAATCTGCCTTCTACACACTCTTTACAAATGGTATCCTTCCAAGTGAGTACACTTCAATTGAGTGTTCCCAAACAGGAGTATGTGGGCAAGTGAACACTGAGCTGGTGTTTAGAGTTGCTGACACAAGGCCTCCTAGGATTTGCAGTTAGGTCACTCTCTCAACTACACACACTATACAAATAGTATCCTCCCATGTGAGTACACTTCAATTGTGTATTCCCATACAGGAGTATCTGGGCAAGTGAACACTAGGCTGGTGTTTGGAGTTGCTGACACAAGGCCTCCTGGGAGTTGCAGTCAGGTCAATATCTCTACTACACACACTCTATGGATGGCATCCTCCCAGGTGAGTACATTTCAAATGAGAGTTGAGAAACAGAAGTGTTTTGGTAAATTAACACTAGGCTGGTGTTTGGAGTTACAGACACAAGGCCTCCTTGTAGTTGAAGTCAGGACAATATCTCTACAACACACACTCTACCAATGCTATCCTCCCAGGTGAGTACATTTCAATTGAGATTTCCCAAACAGGAGTACTTGGACAAGTGAATGCTGTGCTGGTGTTTGGAGTGACAGAAACAAGGCCTCCTGGGAATTTCAGTCATGTCACCCAATCTACTACACACACTATACAAAAGGTATCCTCCCAGGTGAGTGCATTTCAATTCAGAGTTCCCAAACAGGAGTATTTGGGCAAGTGAACACTGGGCTGGTGTTTGAAGTTACAGACACATGTGCGCAAGTACTCATGTTTGAGAACTCTCACTTAAAATGTACTCACCTGGGAGGATACCATTTGTATACAGTGCATAGTAGAGAGAGTCACTTGTTTGCAACTCATAGGAGACCTTGTGTCTGTGACTCCAAACACCAGCCCAGTGTTCACTTGCCCAAATTTTCATGTTCGGGAACTCTCAATTGAAGTGTATTCACCTGGGAGTCTATCATTTGGATATTGTGTGTAGTAGATAGGACTACAACTCCCAGGAGGCCTTGTCTCTGTAACTCCGAACACCAGCCCAGTCTTCACTTGCCCAAATACTCCTGTTTGGGAACTCTCAAATAAAGTTTACTCACCTAGGAGGATACCAATTATCAAGTGTTGGGAAGTAGAGAGGTGACATTACTGCAATGCCCAGTAGGCCCTGTTTCTCTAACTCTAACCATCAGCCCAGTTTTCAATTGCACCAATGCATCTGTTAGTGAACTCCCAAATGAAGTATACTCACCTGGAAGAATACCAACCGGCAAGTGTTGAGAAGTAGAGGGAGTGATGTGACTGCAAAGCCCAAATAGGCTCTGTTTCTCTAACTCCAACCACCAGTCTAGTGTTCACTTGCCCTGATGCTTCTATTACTGAACTCTGAAATGAAGTTTACTCACCTGGGAGGATACCAATTGTCAAGTGTTGGAAAGTAGAGGGAGTGACATGACTGCAAAGCCTAATAGGCACTGCATGGGGACATTCTCACAACCGTGAGCAGGGCTTTTTCAAACCAGTCTTCCCCTTCCTTTGGGTCAACAGCATCAGGCCAATGTACATCGGCACTAGCCACAGGAAGGGAGGCCCTGCCAGAGGAATGACCAGCAACAGACACCCCTGCCTCTGTAGCAGCTGATCCCCCCTCCCTTGCAAGCGGGGACATCCAGCAAAGAATCCAGGAGGAGAGGATGGCAAGACACCTACTACTACCAGGAAACATCCTCTTTGTTAAGGTCCTCCTTTGTGTATCAAACATTCACTTTGTGGACTGATGTTGAACCACCTTCCAGTTCCAATAGGAGAAGTACTCTGGACTTCCAATAGTGTGGCATCTACTCCAATAATTGTATCATCCATGACTGACCCCTTCACTTCACTTTTATTCACATTTCTATCTCAAAGTTATTTGATGTGTGTGCACTGAAATAAATACACCTATCACAAACTCATTGTCTGCTGTCTTTAATTTCACATTTTTCCATGTAATATGTCAGACCGTGTGAACAGTACAATGTTGATCCAGGGTACTTGTTCAAGATGGGATATGTTGCATGTACACAGAGTCCAGCTCAGGTTTATGACAATTCCACACAAACACATACATAGAAGTGTCTGGGCAAAGAAGACTTTTTCTACATTGTTCAGCACATAGGCTGTCAACATGTCGGAAACACTGCAAATCATAAATGTTTGAGCCATACTGAGTACATGAACATATTGACAGGTACAGACCTCCAGAACATTGTGTAATGATATTTGTGTTTGACCACTGACTCCACTTTGCACTTAGCCTAGCAGCACACCTTCACATTGGTGACCACCAGCTTAATTTTGATTATTGACTTCATTTTATGCTTAACTTAGCTTTAGCCACTGCCATATTAGAAATGCAGAAGCTGCAGGTATTTTTCCGTGCCCATGTTATGCAATGTGTTTTTCGCTCATGTTTTCACTCTACATGTCTGCGTGTTCTTTCTCATCAAGGGCTAGGAAATAACATGGGGGAGTCAAAGAGAAAAGGATGTACTAGGATTATGTTTATGGTATGGCAGGGAACAGTTTGGTTTTTTGAGAGGCACCTTGGGATCTTGGCCAGTTCCAACGTGTTCCTTTCAAAGCTGATCTGAAGTAGACAGCATTTTTGAACAACTTATGGAGTGGTGGGGGGGGGTTCTAGAATTCTCCTCTCTGGCTTGTTTAAGGTATATAGGAAACCGAGACCAAATTGACCGTGAAGTGGATTGAGCTCTGGCGGAACAGGGAAGCATGTGTCCGTCACAAATTCCTGTGAGGGTAGTTTTTTCTCTCTTTCTTCATGGTTGACCGGGTTCAATGGCCTGTTGCCGGTAGAAGGGATGAAGCTATTTCAGCTGTGCCCCATGGTGATGCATTTCTAATTCTTGTTATTTGCTTTGTATTGTATATATAAGTGCTGTTTATAGATTGAAGCAGAGTATTCTTTGCACATGTTTTTATTTCATTGCTGTGACCATTTTTAAACGTGTACTTTCAGTTGTACACTTTTGACCTTTCTTTGGGAGACTCACAGAGTGGTTTAATAAATGTAATTCTTAGACTTAGAGCTGCATACCAGAAATTCCTTTCAGTGTCTGTGTGTCTTTCATCTTGGTCCGTAGTGAAGCAAAACACATGGAAGGAAGGGATTTGTCAGGCATTGTCCTGTAGAACAGTCAAACACTGAAGTAGGTAATGTCATCTGCTAGAGCCACACCAAAGTAAAACAACAGTTTCTGATGACAGGGCCATAACAATCCAGTGCTCATGCATCTGGTGGTATGGACCAAACATATATCAGTGATGTGGCACAGGCCCTTTGTCCTGAAATGATCAAACACATCAGCAACTACATATAGGTCATACAGAAAGAATGTTTATCCAATGAAAAGAGTAACTGACTGACCCCAGGGATTTCTAAAGAATGTTTATCCAATGAAAAGAGTAACTGACTGACCCCAGGGATTTCTGGCTTTAAGGTGGCATTGAAATTTAGAAAAAAAGATATTTAAAGTATTTTCATTTTGAAAGTGTGTACTATTAAATAATAATGTATTGTTAATATACTTTTATTTCCCACACTATATATTTTCTGGCCATATGATGACTAACATGATGCATGAGGGTCAACATAGGATGGACAAGTGCCAAGTCCAATATAGTCTTATGAACTTCCATCCTATCACTGTTCAAGCTTTCTTGGCACAGGTCGCCTACAACCAAAGTCTGTCACCTACATTTCCTAGAACAATCCATGTCCACTTCATATGTCCGAACAACATCACATACCTGCCATCACAACACTGAAATGCCCACATGAAGATGTCATGGTGAAAGTACCTGAACTAAGAACCAAACAAGGAGTACAGGTATGAAACAATACATATGACAGAAGTCACATAGCAGGCATCTGGAAATCAAAGTACATTGCAATAAATCCGACACAAACAAATCAATGTCATCAAGGTGGGGATGTGTAAGCTATCTCATCAAACAGCCTTTGGCTGATTCTTGTCTGAGTATCAGCTCCCTAACTAATTCAAATAATCAACTCCACACATTCTCACAACTTCAGTACATTGTACAGCAAAACTCATGACATCACATAACATACTTACACCCATGAGAAGAAGCTGTGAATTAGATTGTGTCGCAAGTCAGCTCCTTCCTCTTTACCACTGTCATCTTCATTTGGCATTTCAGGATTTCCACCTGGTGGCACTGCAGGCTCCCCCTCTTCTGGGATGTAGGGGATATGTCCTCTGCAGTGAGAGGATGTGGAGTATGCAGCATGCCACAGTGATCTGACATACTTTCCCAGGTGAGTAGAGGCACTCCTCCACCAGTCTTGACCAGACAGTGAAATCTGGCTTTCAGGAGCCCAGAAGCCCGCTCCAGTGCCCATCGTCTTCTTCCATGGACCTCACTAAAGTGGACTTACCCTGGTGTAGTTGTATTCCTCAGTTGTATCAATTACCAAGGGCGGTTTGGATACGTTGAGTCTCCTTTTTAGGAATGGGGCATAAGTGCAATAATGAGTCACTAACTTCATGATTGCAGCACCTGACATTGCACACACACAATCAGGACAGATGTGACTTACCAACCAGCAAGGCCTTCTCTGGTTGCTGTTGTGATATTAGTTGTGACATTAGCTAAGATATGGTGCTGTTCTGCATTATGAAGCAATCATGGGCTGATCCAGAGATACAAGCACAATAAATGGAAGTACTTCCTGTTGCAATAGACTTGTTCAGTGGCCTGCGGTGGACTGAAGGCAATATGTGTGAAAATAATGGCCCTTATCACATGTGGGAGGTGAGCAAAACAATAGAAGCCAGCCTTCACATTGGCCAAATCCTCATGTTGGGGGAACATGACATAGCTGTCAATGTGTTTCAACACTGCTGATGGGAATTCTCTCAACATAAGACTGAACATAGTTTGGGAAATACCACCAAATATGGCCACTATAGCCCTCATTATGACATTGGCGGTAAGTACCGCTTACCGCCATGCTGACTGCTGACAACATACCACCGCCGCGCGGATCATCGCTATCCACATTGTGACACACACATAGCAATCCGTCACTATACAGCCACACACACAAGTCCGCCAGCCCAAAGGTCGGTGATAAACTGGCGGTAGCAAAACCCACACTGTTACGCCAACAGAACTACGCCCACAACATTACGACCCACGAATCACCAGGGCTGACATTTAATGGCGTTAAACCATTGGCGGTACATACCACTGCGCTCAAAATATACACATACATACAAAACAACACCACATTGGACAATTCAAACTACACACACCTGACACCCATTCACACACCACACCCACACCACTATAAAACACACACTGAAATTACCCACAACCCTTTACTATTACAAACAAGTGCCACAAGAGAGATAGCAAGACCACAGATAAGACCACAGCCACACACCACCATAAACTAAACACCATCCATGCACCTTACATCACACACCCTAACACATCACCCTACACACACTCACCCACACCACTCACACTACACCCATAGCACCACAATGACACCCCAGATTCTCAGAGGAGGAGCTAGGGGTCATGGTGGAGGAAATCATCAAGGTAGAGCCACAGCTATTCGGATCACAGGTGCAGCAGACATCCATTGCAAGGAAGATGGAGCTATGGCGGAGAATCGTGGACAGGGTCAACGCCATGGGACAGCACCCCAGAACAAGGGATGACATCAAGAAGAGGTGGAACGACCTACAGGGGAAGGTGTGTTCCACAGCAGCAAGACACCAACTAGCTGTACAGAGGACTGGCGGTGGACCCCCACCCCCTCCCTCATAACTAGCAACATGGGAGGAGCAAGTCTTGGCAATCATGCATCCTGAGTGCCTGGCAGGAGTAGGAGGAGGACTGGACTCTGGTAAGTCAAATCTCTATTACTATCATCCCCCCTACCTGCATGCCATCACATACTTCTACCATTACCCTCACTCCCATCACTCCACCACCTCCCACATACCCCACCATCACAACCCACCCATCCCAATACCAAGCCCTTCATGCAACACCAATGTATGGACACCCATCACAAACCTGCATGGACACCTATCACTAAAGCATGTACACTAGAGGGAAACAGCTAGCTCATCAAATAACAACTCACACAAGGCAAAGCTGGCAGGGCAAAAACAACCTCAGAGGGCAACACATCCATGCACAAGATGTCACACGCAGAAACAATAACACTGCATTTACAACCGCAAAGGTCCCCCACCCAAAGTCACCGGAGAGGAGGTGCCAGCAACATCCAGTCCCCCCCCCCCAGAAGAGGCCCACAGTGATGACAGCAGCTCTGGACGCCTGGATCTGGATGACCAACCTGGCCCATCAGGGATCTCCGGACAATTGGTTACCCAGGCACAGTCCCGTACCATCACAGAGCCTCCCCCCTCAGGAAACACCAGCACAGTACCCACCCAGCAGGCCCATACCTCTGTCCCCAGGACACGTCAATCAGCAGTGTGTCCACCACTACAGGGACCCCAGGCAACCCCACAAACACAGAACGATCAAGGACCTGTAGTCAGTGGGCACACGGTTCTGGGGACAGAGGCACAGGACAACAGGGAAGCTGGGAGGAATGCTGTGCGACAGGGGGAGGACAGGCTCAGGGAACCGACTCTCCAGGAGGCACTCACCAAGATCCTGGGAGCATACCACCATTCCCACGAGACGATGGGCCAGATACTAGACAAAATGCAGGAGGAGCAGCAGCTGCAGGAGGGACAGTACCTGGGGATCAGTGTGGACGTGAAGGACATTAACACCACCCTGGTCACCATTGCAGGGGTGCTGGCAGACATGGCCAACACTATGAGGGAGTCAGTGGCACACCACCGGGCCCCTACCACTAGCCAAACCGATGAACAGCCCTCCACCTCTGCTGACGCTAGTGGACAGGAGGCCCCGCCACAGGACCAACAGGCCACCAGCACCCCTCCCTCTGCAGAAGGAGAACCACCCCGCAAATGTTCCCTGTAATGATGGCAGAAGCCGGAGACTATTGCCAAGACCCCAGCCAGCAAATAAGACAATCCTGAATGTCACCCATGTGTCCCACCCTGTCACCCTGTCCACCTTGAACTGCCATTGCTCCCCTTCCAATGTCCCCTTGGACAATGCACCTGTGATCCACATAGACTGGACTCTGTCCTGGACTTTCCTCCACCATCAACCCAGCCCATTGCACATCCCCCTCTACTTATTAGTACTTAAATAAACACCCTTTGAAAAAAAAAGAAGTATGGAGTATGTCAAATGATTTAACTATGCATTTGTTTAACAAGATATAAACACTGCAATACAACTGTACAGTAATGTATACATAGGAATGGCCTATAGTTGGCTGCAGTCAACACAGCAGGAGTGATAGTGGGGCACAAATATCTGCAAATAGAGATGCCAAAGGGTACAGTGAGTGGCCATAGAAGTGGGAATATCAGCCTGCCAGTGACAATGTCAAACACAAAACTGTCAATTATAAGTGAAGTTACACTGTCTTACCTGTGTGTCATTGGAAGTATTGACTAATTATTGCACTTCTGTTGTCCTCATCCGCATCCTCTGCCATCCTCTGTCTCCTCATCTTTACTGTCCACATGGTCCACTGTTGCCACGCGGCCATCTCCAGCCTCATCCTCCTGCAGATGTAAGGCAAGGTTGTGCAACATACAGCATGCAACGATGATCTGGCAGACATTCTTGGGTGAGCAGCACAGGGTACCACCTGTGAGATGGAGGCAATGAAACCTAGCCTTCAGGAGGCCGAATGTCCTCGCTATAATTCTTCTTGTTCACCCATTTGCCTCATTGTAACATTCCTCTGCCCTTGTCCTGGGATTCCTCACAGGGGTCAGTAGCCATGAGAGGTTGGGGTAACCAGAGTCACCTGCAAATATCGAGGGACAACTGTTAGGCACACACCAACCCTTAGGGCCCACACCCTACCCATACACCAACATCCACTGGCTGGGAACCAGGGCTCACCTATTAGCCACACCCGGTGCCTCTGGAGTTGAGCCATCACATATGGGATGCTGCTATTCCTCAGGATAAAGGCATCATGCACAGACCCAGGATACTTTGCATTGACATGGGAGATATACTGGCACACTATCTGCACATTCATTGAGTGAAAGCTCTTTCGATTTCTGAACACCTGTTCTGTTCTCCGGGGGGGGGGGGAGCACATGCAATATGTGTACCATCAATTGCCCCAATAATGTTGGGGATATGTCCCATTGCATAGAAATCAGCTTTCACTGTGGCCAAATCTTCCACCTGGAGGAAAATTATATAGCTGCGCATGTGTTTAATCAGGGTAGACAACACTCTGGTCAGCACTATTGAGAACATTGGCTGTGACATTCCTTGCTGCCAAGCCACTGTCACTTGGAAGGAGCCAGTTGCCAGGAAATGGAGCACTTATAGCACTTGCACAAGAGGGGGGATCCCGGTGGGGTGACGGATAGCAGATATCAGGTCAGGCTCCAATTGGGCACACAGCTCTGGGATTGTGGCCTTGTTCAGTCTATAGGTGAGGATAATGTGCCTGTCTTGCATTGCTGTCAAGCCCACCAGGGGTCTGTACACGGGGGAATACCTCCATCTCCTATTCATCCACAGCGGTTGCAATCTATGGGGCAAAACGGTGAGCAGCTGGTCAGTATCTCATATTTCTAAACACTACACTTCATTGCATGTTGTGATTGTAACAGTATATTGTTGGAGAGGTCCAAATGGTGCTTATGTGTACTGTGCGCAGTTAGGTACCATGGCCTGCCCCCCCCCTAAAATGGCATCTGCCTGTCCTGTATGGAGGGACATGTGGAAATTAGGTAATTCCGCTGATGTTGTGCGCCGTTGTGGGAGGCGGTCGAGAACCGCCGTGCAAACTCCTGATTGGTTATCATTGGGCCAATGGTGATGTACGCCGGCGGTGACGGTACGCACCATCGCGGATGTGACCGCCATTTTCCATCTCTTCACTCACTTGCTACCTGACCTTCAACAGGAGAGGACCTACACTGCATATGCTGCTGTGACCTGTGTCTGGAATCGACCATGGCTCATGTCACTGGGGAAAGGACCCCTGCCTTTACCGCAGCGGAGCTGGAGAGACTGGTGGATGGGGTCCTACCCCAATACTGAATGCTGTATGGGCCTCCAGACCAACAGGTGAGTACACTGTGAGCACGATGCATGGGGCATGAATGCATGGAGTGCTGTATGTGAAGGCCTCGTGTAGTGGGGGTTGGTGGAAGGGCCCTAGGCTGCGTGCTGCATGTATGTGTGGCCATGTCTGTGTGTAAGAGGATGTGAAGGGCTATGGTGGGCCATGCGTGTAACAGGCAGAATGGTCGGACTAATATCTTTCCCTGTGTCCATTTCCCTGCAGGTCAGCGCCTATCAGAAAAAGGGTATATGGAGTGCCATTGCCAAGGACATGCGGACCCTGGGGGTCTACGGCAGGCGGAGCACCCAGTGTCGGAAACGGTGGGAGGACCTGAGACGCTGGGCATGGAAGACAGTGGAGGGCCAGCTAGGGATGGCCTCCCAATGAGGAAGGAGTGCCCGTCGAACCCTGACGCTCCTAATGGCCCGCATACTGGCGGTGGCCTATCCGGAGCTGGATGGGCACTAGGGGGCATCACAGCAGCCACAAGGGGGTGAGTAGAGTGTCCCAATATACTACTTGCACCTGGTGTGGTGGTATCCCGTTGTGGGATGTGGGCTTGTGGGTGCCCCTAGGCCAGTCCAGACATTGCAGGGAGGTCCCATGTTGGCCAGGGTCTGATGTAAACTTCCTCCAACCAACCTAGTAGGCATCCACTACTGGGCAGAGGTCTGTGGGTCTCAGGTATGCTGCAATTGGCATTATGGGGGTCATTCCGACCCTGGCGGTCGGTGTTAAAGCGGCGGTCAACCCGCCAACAGGCAGGCGGTCAAAAAAATGGAATTCTGACCCTGGCGGGAACCGCCAACACAGCCCGCCACTTTAACACTCCGACCACCACGGCGGGACAAACAAACAGCGCGGCGGTTACCGCAAACAGACAGGCGGCAGACAATGTACCGCCCACCCTATCACAACTCACCAATCCGCCACCTTTTCCGGGGCGGGAGCCCCGCCGATAAAAACATGGCGGAAACAGACAATGAACGGAAAAATGCTCACCTCTATACACTCCACGAGGAATCTGGACAGCATGGAACCCAAATTAAACATCCTACCAGCTATTGTCTACCTGCTCCTCTACCAGGAGCACGAACGCCGGCGCAGACGACAACGGTGAGTACAGCACCTACGACACAGGGGAGGGGGGAGGATAAAAGGTTACGGGCACACACATACGCGACACACCCACCCCCCCCCAAATCCCTACATACCAATGCAGAGCAACAAGTCAGAGTGACACCCCCCAAACCCCCCGGAATAATGCAAAGACAAAATAAATTGATCATTAAAATTGAAGTATATTATACCATATTTGAAGTTAAGTGAAAAATGAAATATCTAAATAAAATATATCACAACATGAACAATATATACATAGGCCAAAAGTCCAGCACATATTGGCTACCTTCCATTGTTCGTGGGCCAATGTGCATAAACACATGGGCAAAGCCCACACACGAGACCCGATTCCATTGGAGAGAACACTGCTGGGGCATCAGATAATAAAACTACAGGCACCTCAGGGGGAAGGGAAGGGTGGGCACCTCATCCACATGAGTCCACGACGCCAGATCCACGAGGGGCCACCATGCCCACTGTACCATCCTGGGGAGTGCAAAGCCACAGTCTCTCAAGTCTCTACAGTGGGTGGGTTGACCACTGTCACATCCTGGGAAGTGCAAAGCCACAGTCCATCAGGTGGATTACAGACTCCACTGGTTATGGAGGAGGCATGTTGGCCAGAGTGCTTCGTGAAGCCCTGCCCGACACAGATCCGGCCCTGCCAATGGGCCAGCGGTGCTTGAGATGAAGGGCCCAGCGGAGCGGTGCTTGACAGGAAGGGCCCAGCGGAGCGGTGCTTGAGATGAAGGGCCCAGCGGAGCGGTGCTTGACAGGAAGGGCCCAGTGGAGCGGTGCTTGAGATGAAGGGCCCAGCGGAGCGGTGCTTGAGATGAAGGGCCCAGCGGAGCAGTTCAGAGACGGCGGGGCCCAGCGGAGCGGTGCTTGACAGGAAGGGCCCAGCGGAGCGGTGCTTGAGATGAAGGGCCCAGCAGAGCGGTGCTTGAGATGAAGGGCCCAGCGGAGCAGTTCAGAGACGGCGGGGCCCAGCGGAGCGGTGCTTGACAGGAAGGGCCCAGCGGAGCGGTGCTTGACAGGAAGGGCCCAGCGGAGCGGTGCTTGAGATGAAGGGCCCAGCGGAGCGGTGCTTGACAGGAAGGCCCCAGCAGAGCGGTGCTTGAGATGAAGGGCCCAGCGGAGCGGTGCTTGACAGGAAGAGCCCAGCGGAGCAGTGCTTGAGATGAAGGGCCCAGCGGAGCGGTGCTTGAGATGAAGGGCCCAGCGGAGCAGTGCTTGAGATGAAGGGCCCAGCGGAGTGGTGCTTGAGATGAAGGGCCCAGCGGAGCGGTGCTTGACAGGAAGGGCCCAGCGGGGCGGTGCTTGAGATGAAGGGCCCAGCGGAGGGGTGCTTGAGATGAAGGGCCCAGCGGAGCGGTGCTTGAGATGAAGAGCCCAGCGGAGAGGTTCAGAGACGGCGGTGCCCAGCGGAGCGGTGCTTGACAGGAAGAGCCCAGAGGAGCGGTGCTTGACAGGAAGGGCCCAGCGGAGCGGTGCTTGACAGGAAGGGCCCAGCGGAGCGGTGCTTGAGATGAAGGGCCCAGCGGAGCGGTGCTTGACAGGAAGGGCCCAGCGGAGCGGTGCTTGAGATGAAGGGCCCAGTGGAGCGGTGCTTGAGATGAAGGGCCCAGCGGAGCAGTTCAGAGACGGCGGTGCCCAGCGGAGCGGTGCTTGAGATGAAGGGCCCAGCGGAGCGGTGCTTGACAGGAAGGGCCCAGCGGAGCGGTGCTTGACAGGAAGGGCCCAGCGGAGCGGTGCTTGACAGGAAGGGCCCAGCGGAGCAGTTCAGAGACGGCGGGGCCCAGCGGAGCGGTGCTTGACAGGAAGGGCCCAGCGGAGCGGTGCTTGTCACGGCGGGCCCTGTTCAGCGGTGCATGTCTTGGCGGGGCCCTGTTCAGCGGTGCATGTCTTGGCAGGGCCCTGTTCAGCGGTGCCTGTCACGGCGGGGTCCTGTTCAGCAGTGCTTGTCACGGCGGGGCCCTGTTCAGCGGTGCTTGTCACGGCGGGGCCCTGTTCACCGGTGCTTGTCTTGGCGGGCCCTGTTCAGCGGTGCATGCCTTGGCGGGGCCCTGTTCAGCGGTGCTTGTCTTGACGGGGCCCTGTTCAGCGGTGCTTGTCTTGGCGGGGCCCTGTTCAGCGGTGCTTGTCACGGCGGGGCCCTGTTCAGCGGTGCATGACTTGGCGGGGCCCTGTTCAGCGGTGCTTGTCACGGCGGGCCCTGTTCAGCGGTGCATGTCTTATATTCCCAGGGAACCAGATCTGGCCAATAATTACCGCTCAGTCGCCATCCGACCTTTCGCTAGCGGGGCCCTCCTGTGCTGGAGTCCTGGGCCCCTGGGTGTCCTCCGTCACACCCGAAATGGGGCTGGTGGGGCCCTCCTGGGCAGCTCGCCTGCTGCCGGACTTGTCCGCCCTGCTGCCCTTGCCCTCCTCCGCCGAATCTTTGGGGCCCTTGCCTCCCTTTGTGGATGTGCCAGGTGACGGTGCAAGGGTAGTGTCCTTGGGGGCAGCCATCTCAGGCCTGTTGAGCCGGCCCTTCCCTTTTTTGTTTTTTTTCCCAGGGGGTGGGCTGGCTGTCCCCTTGCTGCTGGCCAATGTTCCGGCCCTAGGAGCTGGTGGACTCCAATAGCCCTGAACTATGGTCCTAGTAGGTGCAGGGCTTGTGGTGGCTGAGGTGCTGTTTGGACTCTTACGAGATGGAGGGGGTGGGTCAGGTGATGCAAAGAGGTTCAGTTTGGAGAGGAAAAACTTTTTAGGAGCAATGGGAAGGGTAGGTGCAGTGGGTATGGGAGTGGAGGAAGAGGATGTGGTTGTAGGAGAGTCAAGTGTGCTGTCTTTGGGTGCAGGTGCTTGTGACAGAGGCTGTCGTGAGGTGGATGGCTGTTGGGTGGGTAGCTGCGTTTGTGTGGTTTGGAAGAGGGGGTGACAGACACACTGGGAGAGGACACAGGGGACGTGTAAATGGCAGTGGGGGTGGTGACTGCACGTGTGCGGAGTGTTCTGGTGGGTGTGCTGGTGATGGACGTACTGGCTGATGGTGGTGTGCATGCAGGTGTGAGTGGAGACGTCACAGGGAGGGAGGAGGGAGACGAGGAGGAGGGGGACACAGAGGAGTCAGTGGCTGTTGGCATGTCTGCATGTGGATGTTGCTTGTGTGAATGCTTGTGTGATCTGTGGTGCTTATGTCTGGATGAGCTGCCCTTGGGTGTTGATGTGTGTGCAGGCTGGTCTGTAGGTGTGTCTGGGGTAGGCAGAGGAACAGGGGAGTGGGACTGGGTGGAGGGAGGCTGGAGACAGGGACAATGGCTGCCGTCAGTGCTGAGGCCAGAGCGTTGAACGATCGCTGATGGGCAGCCTGTCCCGAATGAATGCCCTCCAGGTATGCATTGCTCCGATGCACCTCCCTTTCAACCCCCTGGATGGCATTCAAAAGGGTAGACTGCCCAACAATGAGCGTCTGGAGGAGGTCAATGATCTCTGCACTGAGGGCAGCAGGGGTAACTGGGGCAGGGCCTGAGGTGCCTGGGGCGAAGGAGATGCCCGGCTTCCTGGCCGAGCGGGCACGGGGCGAACGCTGAGGGGCTGCTGGGAGAGTGGAGCTGGTGCGCTGGGTGGCGGCTGTACCTGGCATGGATGTTGCCGCCACCACAAGGGAGCTCCCTTCCGAGGACGTGTCGGTGTCGCTGATGTCTCCACGGGTCCCCGTTGTGGAGCTCCCCTCGCCCTCTGTCTCACTGGTGAACTCGGAGTCGGTTGCAGGGCCCTCCGGGGCCATGTGAGATGCAGCTCCCTCGTGCGCCGATGCCACTTCTCCTCCGCCTGATGATGCTAATGCACACATGAACAGGAAAACCAAAAAAAAGGGGGGGGAGAAGAAAGAAAGACATGTTGAGTGCATGCATTGGCGGCACCGTTGGCGGAGAGGACAGACACAGAAGCCCCCTGCACTACGCCGCGCACTCGGGGTACACTACTCAATTTTTGTGACTTGGCCTACAAGTCTATGGACGACAACTGCACACATAGGTGTGCCCGGGCCTTGGATAGCTGTACTAAGCACCCTACAGAGGTGGGGGGCGGGGGCACAAGGCCATGCCTAACGGAGGGGCCTAGCCTACAGAAACCGCCCTGGCCTAGAGATAGCCACAGCCCTCCTCCCCCACCCAGACACCTCCACTGTGCGCTAATATAGCAGAATGTGCTGAGACTCACCCCCTTGTGTCTGCTGTGATGTCCTCACGCGCCCATCCAAATCGGGGTAGGCCACCGCCAGGATCCGGGACATCAGGGGGGTCAATTGCCGTGTGGCACCCCTCCTAGGTTGGGAGGCCATCCCCAGCAGAGCCTCGGCAGTCTTTCTGCTCCCGCGGCGGATGTCCTCCCACCTCTTGCGGCAGTGGGTGCCCCGTCTGTTGTGGACCCCCAGGGCCCGGACGTCCTTGGCGATGGCATGCCAAATGTCGATCTTCTGATGGGCGCTGACCTATGTGACATGTACAGGGTGGGAAAAGAAATATCACAACTTTTTTGCATGGTCGATGTGAGTGGCCCCCCCTCCCCAACCTTGCCATGTGGCACATGCTCTCATCTGTCGTGCGTTGCATTCCTCATTCGCTCCCCTCCCCACCATCTTACATCCACCCCACTCAATACAGGCATAGCCCATACAACGTGCTTCCTGTGTACTTACCTGTTGGTCTGGAGGACCGTAGAGTAGCGCATACTGGGGGAGGACCCCATCAACAAGTTTCTCCAATTCCTCAGATGTGAAGGCAGGGGCCCTTTCCCCAGTCGCAACAGCAGCCATTGTCTCTTCCAGACCGAGGTCACAGCAGCACTTGCAGTATAGGTCCTCTCCTGTGGATGATCAGGTCTCGAGTGATTAAGCAGATAGAAAATGGCGGTCACGCCCGCGGCGGTGTGTACCGCGGCGGTGCGTACCGCGACCGCCGGCGCACATCGTCATTGGCTCCTGAGACCCATAGGGTTCAATGTTAACCAATGCTGCTTTGCGCCGCGGTCTTCAACCGCCTACCGCCACGGTGTGCCACGCCAGCGCATTGACCTCACATCCCATTGTCACACTTCACAGGTCAGGCAGCCGCCATTTCAAGGGCCCACATGGCTTAATTTCTACAGCGTCACACAGGCCTAGGCCTTGCATTGCCACTCATGCAAGCCATTCAATGCATAGCGAATCGTGTACTGTGCAAGCTGTGGTTACGTACCTGTGGGTTGCTTGACTCTGTGCTCCACGTTGTCCTTCCTAGGCACCGTCCGCTGGGACTTGCGAGGAGATGGAGGAATCCTCCTGTGTACAGACCGCTGGTGGACCTGTCGACAATGGAAGAAAGACATGTCATACTGACATACAGACTTGACCGAGCCACTATACAGGAACTGTGTGCCCAGCTGGAGCCAGACCTGATGTCCCCCATTCGCCAACCCACAGGGATTCCCCCTCTGGTGCAGGTTCTGTCAGTACTCCATTTTTTGGCAAGTGGATCATTCACCACAACAGTGGCCATATCATCTGGGATGTCTCAGCCTATGTTTTCTAAGGTTTTGTCCAGAGTGTTATCTGCCCTGATGAAATACATGCGGAGCTACATTGTTTTCCCTGAGGTGGGCGATTTGGCTACAGTGAAGGGTGATTTATATGCCCTTGGACACATCCCCAACATCATTGGTGCCATTGATGGGACCCATGTGGCTTTGGTTCCCCCCAGTGGAAGTGAGCAGGTGTACAGGAACAGAAAAAGTTATCATTCTATGAATGTCCAGGTGGTCTGTTTGGCTGACCAGTACATCTCCCATGTAAATGCCAAGTTCCCTGGGTCACTGCATGACGCGTACATCATGCGAAATAGCAGCATCCCTTATGTGATGGAACAGCTACAGAGACACTGTGTGTGGCTATTAGGTGACTCTGGTTACCCCAACCTGTCGTGGCTACTTACCCCAGTGAGGAATCCCAGGACAAGGGCAGAGGAACGCTACAATGAGGCCCATGGGCGAACTAGGAGGATTATAGAAAGAACCTTCGGCCTCCTGAAGGCCAGGTTTAGGTGCCTGCATATGACAGGTGGATCCCTAATGTACTCACCAAAGAAGGTGTGCCATATCATCGTGGCCTGCTGTATGCTTCACAACCTGGCTTTGCGATGCCAGGTGCCTTTCCTGCAGGAGGATGGTCCAGATGGTGGTGTTGTAGCAGCTGTGGAGCCTGTGGAGAGTGAAGAGGAGGAAGACGACGGGGACGACACAGACAACAGGGACACAGTGATACAACAGTATTTTCAGTAGCACACAGGTACGAATCAACCACGCCATTTTACATTTACTTAAATTCTCTTGCCTCTCTACTGTCTGAGTTCCCCTCCAGTTCCTGTTAACTGAGTTGTGACTTTCCCTTCCGTTTTCAGAGCTGTGGGCCCCACTGCGTGATCTCTGCTTTGTTTGCCCATGGACTACAGCTGTGTGACAGTGGTATGTTGTCATCACAATGTAACTGAACATTTTTGCACCGTTATGTCTAATACATTTGTTCAAAATACAAGCAGACTCCAGATTTTTTAAGTGCAATAAGTGATTTAATTAAAGTGCTACATTTGGGAACATGATTGTAAAACGGTGATGGGTGATGGTGGAGTAATGTCCATGGCAGAGTCCAGTTCTCAGTCTCACAGGTGCATTGTCCATATGCCTGTGGAAGGATGGAGCAGGGGCAGTTCAAGGTTGGACAGGGTGACAATGTGGGACAGTGGGATGACATCAGGGGGTATTGTTTGCTGGCGGGGGTCTTGGCATCCTACTCTGTCTTCTTGTGAGATCTCAGGTTCCGCTTGCGGGGTGGTTCTTCTTCTGCAGGAGGTGGGGTTCTGGTGGCCTGTCGTTGTGTGGGGGCCTCCTGTCCACTAGCGCCGGCGGAGGTGGTAGGCTGTTCCTGGTCCAGGCTAGTGACAGGGGCCCTTTGTGGTGCCACATGGTCCCGCAATGTGGTGACTATCTGGTTAAGGGCCACGACGATGGTCCCCATTGCGGAACTAATGTTCCTCAGTTCCTCTCTGAACCCCATGAACTGTTCCTCCTGCAATACCTGGATCTCCTGGAACCTGGCCAGTACCGTAGCCATCGTCTCCTGGGAGTGGTGGTATGCTACCATGATGGAGGAGAGGGCCTCTTGGAGAGTCGGTTCCCTGGGCCTGTCCCCCCCCTGTCGCACAGCAGCCCTCCCAGTTCCCCTGTTTCCCTGGGCCTCTGTCCCCTGGACGGTGTGCCCACTACCACTGCCCCCAGGTCCCTGTTGTTGTTGGGGTGGTGGGTCAACCTGGGTGCCCTGTAGTGGTGGACACACCGCTGATTGACGTGTCCTGGAGACAGAGGCATGGGCCCGCTGGGTGGGAGCTGTGCTGGTGTTCCCAGAGGGGGTTAGGTCAGGTGTAGCCTGTGGCTGTCTGTGGGGAACCGACTGTCCCGAGGTCCCCGATGGGCCGGGTTGGTCATCTGGGTCCAGGGAGACAGAGCTGCTGTCGTCACTGGGGGCCTCTTTTCGGGGGGTGGGATGGACATCTCTGGACCCTCCGTGGCGGTGTGGTGGCGTTCGGGTCCTGCAGGGGTATAAGAGTATGGTTATAGCTTCTGTGTGTGGCATTTCGTGTAATGGGTGGGTGGCCGTGTACCCCAGTGCTGGCATTCCCTTGTGGGGGCTTTTGTGACAGTGGCTTGTGGGGGTGATGCGTGTGTGCAGTGGGCATGCTTTGGGGATGGGTGTCCATGCTTTGGGGACGCATGCAGGGCTAGGTATTGGGATGGGTGGGATGTGATGGTGAGGCATTTGCAAGGAGTTGGTGTGATGGGGGTGGGGGTGAGGGTGGGGGTATGATTTGGCATGCAGGTGGGGTGGGGGGAATGAAGTAGTGAAGATTTGCCTTACCAGAGTCCATTCCTCCGCCTACTCCTGCGAGGCCCTCAGGATGCAGGATGTGCAAGACTTCCTCCTCCCATGCTGTGAATTCTGGGGGAGTAGGCGGGGGTCCGCCGCCAGTCCGCTGTACCGCGATGTTGTGCCTTGATGCCATGGAACACACCTTCCCCTGTAGGTCGTTCCACCGCTTCCTGATGTCGTCCCGATTGCGTGGATGCTGTCCCACAGCGTTGACCCTGTCCACTATTCTGCTCCATAGCTCCATCTTCCTGGCAATGGTGGTGTGCTGCACCTGTGCCCCGAAGAGCTGGGGCTCTACACAATCTATTTCCTCCACCATGTCCCTGAGTTCTGCGTCAGAGAACCTGGGGTGTCTTTGGGGTGCCATGGGGTGGTGTGGATGAGGTGAGGGGTGGTGGATGTGTTGTAGAGTGTGGTGAGTGTGGTGGTGTATGGTGTTTTGTGCGTGGAAATTGTGTGGGTGATGTTGTGATTTGCCTCTGTGTGATGGTCTACTCTATGCTGTGCTGTCTCTCTCTGTCCTTCAGTCGCAATTGTGGTCGTAAGGGTTTGTGGGTGATGTGGGTGTGTGTTTTATATTTGATTGGGTGTGTGGGAGTGGTGTGTGTATGTGTCTCAGGTGTGTGTATTTTGATTTGTCCAATGTGGTAGTGTTTTGTAAAGGTGTGTGTATTTTGAACTCGCCGGTGTGTACCGCCAATGGAATACCGCGGTTGAAAGACCGCTGCGGGGATTTGTGGGTCGGAATGGTCTGGGCGTATTTCTGTTGGCGTGATGGTGGAGGTTTGGTCATCGCCAGTTTTGCGTTGGCCGTTGGTGTGGCGGACTTTTGTTGATGTCGGGTTTTTGGCGGTTTGCCAGTTGCGGGTCAGAATGACGCGGCGGTTTACCGCGTCCGCGGCGGTGTTATGGCGGTCTTCTGACCGGCGGTAAGCGCCTTTTACCACCGAGGTCAGAATGACCCCCTATGTGTCCACGTCCATAGGCTGGTGACTAGCATTGTGACTGGTAGTGCATTGCCTAGTGCGTAGGACTGTTCCCTGTGTGTCTGTGTCGTGTACGCCAATGGTGGTGTTATTGGCGCCATTGACTAAGTGTACCCTTTGTCTCTTCCCCCCCTTTTTGTTTTGTCACCCTGTACTCATGTGCATTAGCATCATCTGGCAGAGGAGCGAAGGCACAGGAGACGGAGGCAGCTGCATCCCACAGGGCCCAGGAGGCCGAATCCACCGACAGCGGAGACTGGAGTGGACAGTTTGGACAGTGATACCTCCTCTGATGGAAGCTCCCGGGTGGTGGCGGAAACCTCTGTGCCCATCCCAACTACAGGTACAGCCGCCACCCTGTACCAGCATCGCCCTCCCAGCAGCCCCTCAGCGGGTTTCCAGTGCACGCTCACCCAGGAGGGTGGGCATCTCCTTTGCCCCAGGCACCTCAGGCACTGCCCC
The DNA here is from genome assembly GCF_031143425.1 of Pleurodeles waltl. Classification (NCBI taxonomy): domain Eukaryota; kingdom Metazoa; phylum Chordata; class Amphibia; order Caudata; family Salamandridae; genus Pleurodeles; species Pleurodeles waltl. The sequence continues at coordinate 840,187,668 of NC_090437.1, forward strand.
AGTTAGCCCTGCTTCCCTGAGTGAGGAGGCTATTGACCTCCTGCAATCCATCTCTGTTGGGCAGTCAACCATTGTGAATGACATCCAGGGGCTGGTAGCCCAAATGCAACAGACCAATGCATTCCTGGAGGGCATTCACACTGGCATGGCGGCCCAACAGAGATCAATCCAGGCTCTTGCCTCCTCTCTGATGGCAGCCATTGTCCCTGTTTCTAGCCTCCCCCTCCAACTTCCTCTACCCAATCCCATTCCCCTCAACCCCAACCTATCCCATGCACACAGGCAGATCAGCATGCACACAGGACAACACACAGGAGTGGTTCAGGCAAACACAAGCATCACACATTATCCCACAGGCACTCAAACAAACACCATCTAGATGCACACATACCATCATCCACTGCCCTCACTGTGTCCCCGTCCTCCTCGTCGTCCACCTCCCTCCTAGTTGCATCTCCACTCACACCTGCATGCACTCCATCCCCATCCACTCCCACCATCACCATCATGCCTATCACTATACGCCTCTCACTGGCAGTCACCACCCCCACATTCATGCACACGTCCCCTGTATCCTCTCCCACTGTGTCTGTGCCCCTCCTCCCAAAGTACACAAATGTAAGCACTCAGACACCCAACAGCCATCCACCTAACAACAGCATCCAGCCCATGCACCTGCACCCAAACACAGCAGACTGACACCTCCTACAAACACTTCCTCTTCCTCCACTCACAAACCTTCACCCTCTTCCCGCCCCAATGCCCCTAAGAAGCTTTTCCTCTGCACCATTGACCTCTTCCCTACCACTCCCCTGTCATTCTCTTTGGGCCAGGGAGATCAGAACCCAGGGAAGCACCTCAGCCTCCCAGTCCACTGCCACAGTAGTGTCGACAGCTACTCCAGGTGGGAGAGGAAACCGGGCACCAGGCAGCCACACTGAAACGGTGCCTGCACCAGGTGCTGCAAGGAAGGCTAAGGAAGCACCACCAGCAGCGTCAAAGAAGGGCAAGGAGGCAGCCCCAGCTGCTTCAAGGAAGGGCAAGGTGGCACCCCCAGCTGCTTCAAGGAAGGGCAAGGAGGTACCCCTGGCTGCTTCAAGGAAGGGCAAGGAGGTACCCCTGGCTGCTACAGGGAAGGGCAAGGAGGCACCCTCAGCTGCTACAGGGAAGGGCAAGGAGCAATCCCCGGGCAAGGGTCCTCCACCAGCAGGTAGGAAGGACAGGAGGCCTGGTGCTGGGACTCATTCGCAGCCCCCAACACCAACCATGGTGGTTCAGCCACCCAAGGCTGCTCGGGAAGGGCTGGAGCCTCCCCCCACCACTGACAGCACCACCACCAGCACCGGCACTGCCACCAGCACCACTGCCAGCAGCAGCAGCCTCAGTGGGCAGCCATCTGAGGCTGCAGGGGAAAGACTGGAGCCTCCCCCCACCACTGCCAGCAAAGCCATCAGAACCACTGGCAGCACTGCCACCAGCACCACTGCCAGCAGCAGCAGCCCCATTGGGCAGCCGTTCGAGGCTGCAGGGGAAGGGCTGGAGCCTCCCCCACCACTGCCAGCACTGCCATTAGCACCACTGCCAACACCAGCAGTCCGACTGGGCAGACGTCCGAGGCTGCATGGGATGGGCTTGAGCCTCCCCCCACCACTGCCAGCACCGCCACCAGCACCACTGCCAGCAGCAGCAGCCTGAGTGGGCAGCCATCCGAGGCTGCAGGGTAAGGGCTGGAACCCCCCCAACTCCAGCACCGCCACCAGCACCACTACAACCACTGAGCAGCTGTCACCACCGGTGGACAGTGTGTAGTCCTGTGGCCTGGCCCCTGCAAATCCTGTGGGTCTGACACCCAGGTGAGAGACTGTGACCTTGCACTCCCTAAGATCTGCATCACAGGGCACAATGCCCCCTCTAGAACCAGTGGAAGAAGCCATCTACTAACCCCATCCTCCCCAGGATGAAGCTCACTGGGCACAATTCTCCCTCCAGAACCAGTGGAAGAAGCCATCCACTCACCCCATCCTCCATAGGAAGAAGCACACAGGGCACAATGCCCCCTCCAGAACCAGTGGAAGAAGTCATCCACTCACCCCATCCTCCACAGGATGAAGCTCACTGTGCACTATGCCCCCTCCAGAACCAGTGGAAGAAGCCATCCACTCACCCCATCCTCCACAGGATGAAGCTCATTGGGCACTCTGCCTCCTCCAGAACCAGTGGAAGAAGCCATCCACTTACCCCATCCTCCACAGGATGAAGTGTACTGGGCACAATGCCCCCTCCAGAAGCAGTGGAAGAAGTCATCCACTCACCCCATCCTCCACAGGATGAAGCTCACTGTGCACTATGCCCCCTCCAGAACCAGTGGAAGAAGCCATCCACTCACTCCATCCTCCACAGGATGAAGCTCATTGGGCACTCTGCCTCCTCCAGAACCAGTGGAAGAAGCCATCCACTTACCTCATCCTCCACACGATGAAGTTTACTGGGCACAATGCCCCCTCCAGAAGCAGTGGAGAAGCCATCCACTCACCCCATCCTTCCCAGGAGGAGGCTCACTGAGCACAATGCCCCCTCCGGAACCAGTGGAAGTAGCCATCCACTAGAAAGTCTGTGGCCTTGCACTCCCCAGGGCCAAGCAGTGGGCAAACCACCCACTTGAGAGACTGTGGACTTGCACTCCCCAGGACAGCGCACAGGGCATGTTGCCCGCTCCAGGACCAGTGGTGTTGTACCATCTTCCGGCTGAGGTGCCCCCACATTCCCCATCCCCCTGAGGTGCCTGTGTATTTTTGACCTGATACCCCTGCAGTGTTCTCTCAGAGTTGTTGCAGGACTGAGGTGGGGCCTTGGCCTATGTGTTGTGGCCCTGTGATCCACAGACATTGAGGACTGGGCAGTGTCCCTACATTTGTAAATATGTATATACTTTTGGATTTTGATGCACTTATTCATAGTATTTTATCGTATTACGCTCACTTTCTTCAAATCATTTTGTCCTTGCATTATCCGTGAGGGTAATGGGATAGATATGTTATGTTGCTGCTTCTGGTTGTGTGTATGGTGTTGGGGGTGGGTGTGTGTGTGTTGCGTGTGTGTGTCGCTCTCTTTTTCCTCCCCCCTCCCTTGTGTGCCGGCATTGGTGTTTATAATGTAGCAGAAGGTAGACGAGCATGGGAAAAATTTGCAACTCGGGCTCCATGGCGTCGTGGTTGTTTTCTGAGTCTCCACAGCTGAGTCCTTTGACTTCTGAGTTCTGTTTCCGCCAGGCTTTTAATGTCACTGGTACCGCCCCGGAAAAGGTGGCGGATAGGCCGATCATAATAGAGTGGGCGGTACATTGTCTTCCGCCTGGCTGTTGGCGGTTACCATCGTGGTGCTTGTTGATTCCGCCCTGGCGGGCGGTGTGCTAAAGTGGCTGTCTGAGCAGTTTCTGCTGTGGTCATGATTCCATTTTAGTTACCGCCGGCTTCTTAGCGGTATTACTGCCACTTTGTCACCGACCGCCAGGGTTGTAATTAGGGCCTATTTGTTGAAGGGCTCTGTGGCCAGGAATTGCAATACTGCCATGAGTTTCACAATGGGTGGAATGCGTGTTGGATTGGTGTTTTCAGGCGTCAAATCTGGCTCCAACTGATGACATAAGTCCACTATTGTTAGTCTATTCAGATGGTATACTTGAATTATGTTGCATTCTTCCATGATTTGAAGGTCTAGCAATGGATAGTACACTGGAGCTTGTCGCATAATTCCTTCTCCATTGGTACCTATATGTGAAAATACATGAGTGGGACCATTAGGCACTGTGTCTATACCAATATACATGATGAATCCCAACAAAATCATGTGACAAAGCATTTCAGACTTGAAATACATTGCAACCAGTACACATCACAACTGTCAACTACACAAGGGTCAAATGTGACCCCCATAGTTGACAAGACATGTGTCCACAACATGGATTCGTGCAACACCGAACCATGTGCTGCTCAACTGCCCCTCTAAATTTAACAGTATTTTCGGACAGCCAAAAAAAACATCACCGGCGGTGGACTGTGCACTGCCATCATATGCTATCTGTGCCCAGCAACACACTACATTGGTGATTGTGTGGTAGGACCTACACAACAAGACTGATTTGAGATGTTTGTGATGATTACACACACATATATTGTTGTTGTGATGCATATAACAGGGCTATTTACTGTATTTTCAGCCTCCAAAATGGTAGATGCCTGACCTTCTGCCCTGGAAATTAGGAACTGACAACCACGACGGACACAGCCATTGACTGACATTGTTGCCTGTGGCCGTCGGAACCCAATGGCTGTGGCCATCGACAGTGATGAACGCATACGTGGCTAACTTGTACGCTGTGTTTTGCTAAATCAGTCACTTGACTCCTGACACTACTGCCAGCAACACTTCCACCACTATAGCTGCTGTGTGTTGCCTCTGGGAGCAATCATGCCACAACCAGCGGGTGAAAGGGCCCCTGCCTTCTCTCCAGAGGAGCTGGAGAGGCTGGTGTACGAGATCCTTCCCCTTTATGATCAGCTCTATGACTCACCACACAAGCAGGTGGGTACCTCATAGACACATCTGACTGTTCAACACCATTTTTGCCCTCCTGACAGACTAAAATGAGCCCCTGTGTGCCAGTTAGACTTCTTGTGTGGCTGTTGTTGCAGTCTGGGTGGCAGTTTGGGTGTACATGGTGCAAGTATTGGATACCAGTACCATATGTTGCGGACATTCACATTGTGGTGTGTGGTGTTTTCTGAGGTCCTAGCTCCTCCTTGTGTTGGATGCATATAATTAGGCAAGGATACTTTACTGCCATACAATGACATTTATTTGTTCATTATATATTTGTGATGGTTGTAAATGCCAGACAATATGTATATGCATGACAGAATGTGCTGTGTATGCATCTTGTCTGAGTCATTTGAGGATCTTATAAGTAATGTGTATTGTGCCACAGATCTTACACCCCACATCTGGTGTTGCCAAATTGTTGTCTGGAAGGCATATCATGACTCACTCTGCCCTTCAGGTTGCCACACAAGCCACATTGATGATAGCCACTTGATGTACTATCATGCATGGAAGTGAGAGAAATGTGAGTGTCATGTAGTTTCTGTATGTTCAGCCTGCAGAGACCAGGGCCCATCAAATGTATCTCACAGAATGGGACATTCTCCAGACTGTGGCTATGCAACTGTGGAACTGTGCCTACTCCCTGTCGACTTGCAGATCCTGTCATGTGGCCAATGTGAGGCTCTAGTGGCAAAATGTTCCCTGAATGCCTCAATCTATTGACTACATTAGGAATGGGTACTGAGTTAAATTCCTGAACTAATCCACGTGTACATTTTGCATCGTCAATGTGTGTTTTTGACTCATGACAGGTACCCTCCCACAGCTCTGTTGTCACCTTCACATAAGTCATATTTGTCCAATACAGGCGTATTGTACAATTGAAAAAGTCACCGTGCAGATAGTGTCTAGATTCTAGGGAGGCCATGACATGTGAGTTAGTAGCTTGGTTACATAGCAGAAATTGAACCAAACATTCCTTGGTATGTTGGATGCCATCTCTGTAGGTTTGCCACATATGTTCAAATGTGTGTTATGTGGCACAAGTACATACCACAGAAACCCACCCTGAAGTGGCATGAGTCTACATTTGGTAGGCCACATATCCACACATGCACAGGGTAGAGACTTTCCGTGCCCACCATGCCAAAATGCCACTCAAGTCTTATGGTGAGGTCTGTACTATAGGAGTTGCCTGTATAGACTTTATGAATTGAGTTAATGTTCCTGAGTGCAAATGTAATTGTACAGTCAGGCCCAAGGATTTTACCCTTCAGAAGCCACACTGGTGTGTAATTTTTCACTGTGGGTCTCATCACAGTCCATGTTGCTGGATCCCGGGCTACCTGATGTCAGTAGACCTGCTTAGTCATTGTAGGCCATGAGCAGGGTAGTGTGTCAGTCTGCAGATAACTCCAAAAGTGTGTAGTCATGTCCCTGTACTTATCAGCATGAGTGCTTTACACTTGTGGTGTGTTGATAAATTCAAAATGGTGTGCTTGGTGTTTCTGACGTGTGTGAAACAACCATTTGTACAAAAACTTGTGTTTGTGATCTTGATTTGTCTCTTGCATCTGTACAGGCCAATGCTCATCAGAAGAAGGGGATTTGGAGAGCCATCACCCGGAAGGTGAGGACCCTAGGGTCCATAGCCAGTGGAGCATCCACAGTCAGAAGAGGTGGGAAGATCTGAGATGCTGAGCCCAGAAGATCACAGAGGTCGAGCTGGGGATGGCCTTCCATTGTGGGTGGGCGTATATTGCAGTCTGACCCCCCTAATGGCCGCATTCTGGCGATGGCCTACCCGGAGCTTGATGGGCATTTGAGGGGGGCACAGCAGTCACAAGGGGATAAGTACAGGGCATTTTCCTGCCTGTCACATTGCCAAGTTGATTTGTTAGGTTCAGACATCCTCCCTGATGACTGGGGACGGGCCATGTATGACACACAAGACGAGTAACTGTTTGTGTAGGTATGAACATTAATGCATACTGATGTGCCTTGCCTATTAGCCCAGGGAGCTAGGACACAACCAAGTACATTCCACAAACAATTTGCTCTCCAGGGTGAGCACATGGCTGTGTACAGTGATCAATCAAGTAATGTTGGTTGTTGCTCTGGGTGTACTTTGTACGCAACAGTCAACTACTCTTCAGTGTGACAGCCCAAACAAAACAAAGTGATGGATCACTGTCCTCAGCCATGTGTCTGCTTAAGTGAGTAAAATGGAATTTGCCCATCAAAGGCCATTTGTCTTCAGTGTGTCATGAGTGCCGGTGCCTCGTTACTGTCTGTCATGTGAAGGTGGTCATCATACATGTGACTGAGCATACATTATTCTTTGGGTGCAGCTACAGATGAATACTGTCCCTTGGTAAGTAGGAAATGTCCACTGACATGATTTGTGTGACATCAGTGTTGCCAACAGTCCTTGTGCCTACATGTTAGCATGTGCTCCTTTCACTTTTGACGAATTATTTTCACTGCTGTCTCATGCATGGTCTACCTGTGTTCATGGGATGATTTCTGTATTCCCTCATATATGTGTGCATGCCAATATGTGTTTGGAATTGGACACATTTCATGGGCTACATTTAATTTGATGCCACAGACAGGAGTGTGTCACCATTGATCACACATGCCCTCATCCATCATTGCATGTCATTTGGCATGTACAACTGCAGTAGCAATGATAGACAAGATAGGTAGTATTACAGCTTTTACCCACAATGTGCATTTCCATGCCATTGATGTGGCATCATGGTGCAAAATATTCTGCACATGTGAAATGTGGAAGGTTTGTTACTTGACTGTTGCATTGTATCATAAAATGACTTGTAGTTTTGTGGGGATCATATTTGGTTGTGTACAACCATTCATCCACGGAAATCTGGGTTTGCAGGACCAAAATGGAGACAGTTATTAACTTTCCATTGGGCAAAATGTTGAGGGCCTTCTACAAGTACTTAGAATACCTGGGCTTCTGTAACATTCAAAGGACTATTGGCTACTACTGATGCAATCAGAGTATGTCATTGGAAGGGGTGCCACACAAGAGAGGTGATTTCCCTGGAGCTAGCTGATTCATTGTGTTGTGGATTTTGGAGACATATCTCCCTGACATCTTGCACAATTTGTCTACTTTTCATGCTGTACATTTCCATGCTAGGTGTGTAGTAAATCGGAGCAACATTAGTACACCCTCCATGACCCCATTATGACAATTTACACATGGTGAAGTGAGCATTGTTGATTTGTTTCCAGTGTGACATGGGTGTTTCCATGTACCCTTCTTCAGGCTATTGTACTTCTGTCAGCAACATGATAGGATTTTGGATCATCATTTATTATTATTGTGGTATTGTTTATGTAACAAATATATGTATTTATAACATTGTGTGGGATTTGTAGGAATGAACTTGGCATTGGCCTACTACTGTATGACAACAGGTAACTGAGGTATGCTATATGAGACAAAACATTGAACGTGATGAGGTCTCCTACTTGTTCAATGGCTACTGTGCTGTACAACTTCCCCCATCCAATTAGAGTTGCCTGAGATTCTGATTTTCCTGTGGACAACTATTGACAGTTTATATGGCATGCATGCGTATGGTGTGGTAAATGTAGGAGCCACTTTGAATGAGTTTGTTGCCTTTGCCTAATTGCCCTCATGATAATGTTTGCTAATCACAGCTGTTGTACAAGTGTGATCAGGAACATGTAATGACCCTATGCCTGTTTGCATTTGCAGATCATCCCGGGCAGGCAAAGGAGACAGCGCGGAACCAAGTGGAAAATATCTGGCCACAGTACCTCCAGTCATGACACCACTGACGTGGAGGAACGAGTGACCCTGAAGGTGAGGGGAGTGCCATGGAGGAGCCCGGATGTACATTCTCATCATCGAATTCAACCTCCCGTGGCCACTCCCTAGTGGTAATGGGCCCATCTCCTATACCATCTTTGTTCGTCATCCCTAGTTTTATTGCTACCCTCCCTGTTGCTCCCGACCCAGTTGTCAGTGCCTACTCACCCAAGATGGTGGGCACATCCTTTGCTGCAGGCACCTCCCCCCCAACCCGTTACCCCTGCTGCCCTGAGTGAGGAGGCTATTGACCTCCTGAGAAACATTTCTGTGGGTCAGACTGTCATTGTGAATGCCATCCAAGGGTTGCCAAGGCAACTTCAGAAGACCAATGCTTTCATTGTAGGACACAGGATTGAGCTTGTCATGTTACTTCCTGTGGCCACTCCCCAGTGGTGGCAGAAACCATCAGGGCTTGCTCCTCTACCATCCTTGTCCACCACCCCTAGTTCTATCGCCACCCTCCCTGTTGTTCCCCACCCACTTGGCTGTGCCCACTCACCCAGGAGGGTGGACATCTCCTTTGCCCTGGCACCTCACCCCCAGCCCCTGATACCCCTACTCCCTGAGTGAGAAGTCTATTGACTTCCTGAAGAGTATCTCTGTGGGGCAGACTGCTATTGTGAATGCCATCCAGGGTTTAGCCATCCAACTTCAGCAGACAAATGCGTACCTGAAAGGCATTCATAGTGACATGGCTGGCCTACAGAGGTCAACTGCAGCATCAACACCCACAGACAAGACCACCACTCCCTCAACCTCAAAATCCCAAGTCCCTTCTAATGGCCCTACCCATTTTCCCCCCAAAAGTTGCCTTTTTGACCTTGTTCTTTTCCCTGCTACCTCCATTCCCCCTCCCAAACACTAGAGGCCTCCACCCATATCCCAACTTATCCCTTCCACATCAAAGTCCTCTCCTGTCACACCTGCCCCCCTGCAAGCACCCATACCCCTCCCCTAAAAAAGAAGCCCAGCCCTCTGAAGAAACAGCCTCTCTCACCCATCCCAAATTCGACCCCATCCCATCTAAGCATGATCCCTGAGGTGCCTGCATGACCACTTGATGCTCCTTCCTGTGGAGGTTCCCTGGCAGTAATTGGAGTCGAGCTTGAGCACAGTCCATGGATTAATATGGACTGGCCAATGGCCTTTGATCTAAGTCATTTGGTGTTTCTTGGGACACACTTTTTTCCTGGGATTACTTTTATTGTTGCTCCTCAGCAGCATGTGTTGTATGCATACAACTGTGTGTGTTTTAACCTGATTGCTGACACAGATTCAATCCTGTACAGGATGAAAGCCATACCCTCAACACATGTCTGACCCACCCCATTGGCTCATGGCTCCATATGATCACTAGACCCAAACTTTATACCTTACGGGCGTTTGGAGGCATACTTTCACATAACCCAAGCACATATAGCTGTATGATGTGTAACCTCAGACTTCGCAGACTACAGATACACCACATGCCAGCAGACAGCAAATAGGGATATGGCCCTAGCAACACTAATTGGATAGTTGGGAGTACAATGTGTGTGAACAGCAGAAACAGGAACCCTGTCCACATCTAGGACCCTGCTCATGTACTACACAATTGCCCTGTCATCGATGCCACTTAGCACTAAAGTCAACCCCAACTCACATCCTGCACGGCATATGAACACATGTATGTAGCACATCCGGCCTCAATGTGTCCCAAGCCTAGTCATACAGTAGCTACCTAGCCCACATCTCACAGCCTTCACACACTGCACAGGCTGCACCTATAACTCACCACATAGTCTAAGTATGAATGTGGACTCACCCCCTTGTGGCTGCTGTGCTGCCCTCAAGCGCACATCCACCTCAGGGTACACCACTGCCAAAATGCGGGACAAAAGGGGGATCAGGGTCCGATGGGCACTCCTCCATTGTTGGAAGGAGGTCCCCCGCTGGGCCTCACTGGTCTTCCTCCCCCAGCGTCTCAGGTCCTCCCACAGCTTCCTGCAGTGGGTGCTCCATCGGGCATGGACCCCCCAGGGTCTGCACTTGTTTGGCAAAGGTACGCCAGATCACCTGCATGGGTAACAAGGAGAAAAGGAGACAGTCATCTAGTGTGGCATCTTAGGAACTGCATTGGACACAACACATCCCCTGAACATACGCACATTTCAACCTTCCAGTTGTCCTCACAGCCCTCAGCCAGCTCCTTCCAAAAGTCACTCATCCTCATCCCAAGGCCCGCATCCACATTTGTACCACTCACAGACAGTATAATCATAGTGCACTCACCTGCTGCCCTGGTGCACCATACAACTGGGCATACAGGGGTAGGACACCCTCCACAAGCTTCTCAAGTTCCTCCTGTGAGAAGGCTGGGGCCGTATCCCCTGCAGCACGTGGCATCTTGGCTACCAGTGGCAGAACACAGCAGCACATGCAGTGGAGGTCTTCTCAGCACAAGTGCCAGGAGTCAAGTGAACATGACCACGTGAAATGGCAGTCACGGCCGCCGCGGACATCACCGTCACCGCCACCGGTGATCACCATTGGCTCATGTCTCCTATAGGCAACCATGTTAACCAATGAGGAGTTGTAAGGCGGTTGAAACTGCCTACCGCCATGACGTCTAATTCCGGTGTAATTCGCTCACTTTCATCTGTCCTGCGCATGCAGGACAGGAGGCTGCCATTTACCTTCTACAATTTGTACAGAGGGGGATTATGATGTGCGTCATGGATTTTTAATAGCGACCTGTGCACAGCTCCGCTGCGTCCACACAGTCCTTTATGCACATAATGATTGCCACTCCTTCCTATTCCCAGGTACGGTGGAAGAATGATGGTGAGGAATGCTCCTGTTTACAGGCCCTTGGTCGATCTTGCCACCCTTGAAGAGAGGCACGTAATCCAGTGCTATCAGCTCAACCGTCAGACCATCATGGTTCTTGTGCGGCTGTTGGAGCCTGATCTGCGGCCTGGTGTTCTTCATCCCAATGTAATCATACCCACAAGTGTTGGCAGTCCTTCACTTCCTTTCCTCAGGGTCCTTCCAAATAACAGTGGGCTGGGCTGCCGGAATGTCCCAGCCCATGTTCAGTAACATCTTGAAGAACGTCCTATGTGCCCTACTGAAACATATTGGCAGCTATATCAGGTTCCCCCAACGTGACAATCTGCCAACTGTGAAAGCAGCCTTCTACGCTGTAGAACATGTGCCACATATGACCGGGGCTATTGATCGGACCTATATTGCCCTGGTGCCACCCAGGAGGAGTGAACAGGTGTTTAGGAACCGTAAAAACTTCTACTCAACCAATGTTCAGGTGGTATGTCTTGTTTCAATGAGGCCCATGGTAGGACCCAATGGGTAATCAAACGCACCTTTGGAGTGCTGATTGCCAGATTCAAGTTCGTGCACCTTACTGGAGGGGCCCTACTGTACAGACCAGCAAAAGTGTGCCATATCATTGTAGCGTGCTGCATGTGGCACAATTTGGCTATCAGACGTCACATCTCATTACTGGATGCTGAGGAGGGTGCAGCTGTATCAATGGCTGATGAAGGGGACATGGCCAGTGATAAGGAGAATGATTACAAGGATGCAGCTGATTTCAAAGCAGAGCTGATACAACAATACTTCCACTAACATACAGATATGTGTCAGAACTATGCTATGTAGCCAGTAGCAATGTCTGGCTTGTGCAGGGCTGCTATCAGGCTTGTGTGTTCAATGTGGGTACACCCATTGCATTAGATGTGGTGCTGTTAACTGAATTACAGAACTTGTAAATGATTGCTCCCCCTTCTGGCACTGTCACATAAATTGGTAGGTCAATGGTCTTTCTGTTACATATGTGATGGCTGTATATTTTGTGCTCATGGTAGATAAAAACGTAGACAGGAACTGTGCTCAAAGGTGTTTATTTTTGAAAATATAAGTGCAAGGGCTGATGAGTGGGGTCATGGCGAGTGGGATCAACAGAGTACTTAGCCCACCTGTGTGGAGTCATTGTCCAGTACGATGGCCATGTGAAAAAGGTGTTATGACAGTGGACAGTCAACAGGGTGCCGCTATTACACACAAGGGGGTATGTTCTGAAGTGGCTCGCTTCCTGGCGGTGGTCTTTGACTTGGCATCAGTGGAGGCTGAATGTCTGGTTGGACGTCCTCACTTGCGTGGGGGCTCCTCACCAACAGGGGAAGAGGTGCTGATGTCCTGTGTGTCCTGTGGTAAGACCTCCATTCCACTGGTTGCGGCTGACATGCTCAGATGTGATCTTGCTTATGGTAGGGGCCTGCTAGTGGGAGGTGGACTGACATTGGATGGTGGTAAGTTCCGTCAGCACCCCAGCTATAGTGGGCATGGTGGCATTGTGGGTCTGCCACTGCTGCATGGCCTCCTAATGGTTCTCCCTCTGTATCCTCTGGGTCTGTGACGATCTGGGCCATGGTATCCTGGGTTTGGTTGTATGCACCAGGACCTGGTTGAGGGCCCTCTGTCCCATCTGATGTTGTTGCTGCCACCTCCCTTGGACCACAGACTTCCTCCTACTAGCCCTGGCCCCCTGTGGGCCCACAGCACCAAGGCCTTGATTGTGTGGGGTGGTTGCCCTTGACTCAGGCCCCTGTACTGTGGGGCACACCTCTAATTAAATGGTCCCTGAGGCACAGGTTTGGGGAGGAGGGACTAACAGTGGTGTTGTAGCCACACGGGAGGATGAGTCCTGGGTGTCTTGGTTGGGGCTGCCAGAGGTGGACTGGCCAGTGGCCTCAGATGGCACAGGTATTTTGTCGTCCTCCAGACATCCACTGGGGCCTTTATCCTGGGTGGGCTGTCTGACCCTGGCATTCTCTGCTGCATGGCAGTAGCAGGGTTAGCTGTGGATGGATGGGTGAGAGTTATTACGTGGAAATGGAATTGTAGTGTCATGGTGTGCCGCTTGCAGTGGGTGGAATTGTTACCCAGGGATGGCAATGACATTTGCAGTAATGCTGATACTGCATGGTGAATGGGCTTTGGGCCATGCTTGTCATATAAATTGTAGTTGTGGGTTTGCTGTTTTACATTGCTGTAATTGGCATTGGTAGAAAGGTGGTGTTGGCTAGCCGTCTGGGTGGGCTGTGGGATGAATGTCCATGCAGGTGCACCATTGTGAGGTGTGAATGTGAGTCGGATCCGGCATGTCTAGTGATGGATTATGGGAGTGGTAGTTGAGGAGATAGTGAAGGTTTAGCCTGCATTGTGTGGGGTGTGTGGGGTGTGTGTGGATGGTGGGTGAGGGGTGGTATTGAATCCCGATAGGAAGGTGGGTGATTGTGGTTTGTGATAGAATGGGGAGTGGTAGGTGCTTGGGAGGCATGCAGGACTGGAGTGGTTAGTGCTCAGGGGGGTGTAGGTTCCTTACCAGTATCAATCTCTCCAATGATTCCTGTCAGGCCCTTAGGATATATGATGTCCAATACCTTCTCCTCCCAGGTTGTCAGGTCAAGGGGAGGAGGTGGGGATCCACCACCAGTGTTGTTGAGGGCGATGTTGTGCCTGAATGCCATGGAATGGACCGTCCCCCTGATGTTGTTCCACCTCTTTCTGATGTCCTCCCTTATGCATGGGTAGCTGTCGACTGCGTTCACCCTGTCGACGATCCTCTGCCATAGCTCAGTGTTCCTGGCCATTTATGTTTGCTGGACTTGTGCTTCCATCAGTTATGGCTTGACTCTGACGATCTCATCCACCATGAGCCGCAACCCATTGTCAGTGAAGCGTGGATGCTTGTGGCGTGACATGTTGTGGAGGTGCGTGCTATGCATGTGAGGTGCGGCTGGATGATTGTTGTGGGGGGGTGTGCAACATGTGAATTATTGCTCAATGTGCAGGGGTTCATGGGTCGTAGATCTCTGGCTCGTGGTGATATTCGTAAGGGTTTGTGGGATTGTGAGGGGTGTGTATTATAGTCCTGTGAACAGGGGTGTGTGTATATATTTCAGGTGTGGGGAATTCAGGCTGTCCAATCTGGTGTTGCCTTCTATTGGCGGTGATTTTCTGGCCCACTGTGGTGCGCACTGCCAATTGTTTCCCGCCATGCATGTTCTGCTGTGCTGAATTGTAACTCATAATATGGCGGCTGGAATGGTAATGGTGTGGCGGGCCCGGCGGACTAACAGATGCTCTTTTGCCATCAGTGGCACTGGTGGTGTTGGATTTCTGGCTGTGTTTCATCGTCTTGGTGTTTGTGACTTGTAATACGGCGGAAACTGTACCACCAACACTGGCGGGATGGTGGCAGGATTTTGCATGCCCACAGCTAACTGAGTGTTAGAAATCGGGTCTTTGGTTGGCAGTCAGGTTACTCCCTGTCCAAGCAAGGACCCTCACTCTAGTCAGGGTAAGTCACACACAATCCAAATTATCCTATGCCCACCCTCTGGTAGCTTGGCACTGAGCAGTCCGGCTTAACTTAGAACTCAATGTGTAGAGTATTTGTGCAATAAACCATACAATACCACAATATAACACCACACAAATACACTACACAGTGTTTAGAAAAAAATATATAATATTTATCTGAATAAATGCAGTTCAAAACTATTAAAGGTGAAATAAGCAAATGTAGGAATTTCACTGAAAGTGATATCAAATGTCTTAGGGTTAAAATATTACTGTAAAAGCAATAAAAAGTGTCTTACGTTCTCCTAGAAACAACAAGTGTCTCTTGCAGGGCAAAGTACCAGGTTTGCGTTGATAAATCCTCGCAAGGGACCGCAGAGGAGGAGATGCAAGGAAAACGTGAGTGTGCGTTGGTTTCGTCTTTTTGCACACAGGCTTGCGTCATTATTTTCCACACGGGAAAGATGTTGCGTCGATTTCCGGCACACGGACTTGGATCCTCTTTGGGTTGCGGGCTTTTCAGACGCCCCGGGGACGTGGAATCCTAGGCTTGCGGAGCGAAGTCACAGAGGCTGCGTCGATTCCAGTAGGTGATGCGTACAATTTTCTACCCGCACGGCAGGCGCTGCGTAGATTTCTCTCAGGAAGTCAGGTGTCTTTGTTCTGAGTCGGCTTGCGTCGATCCAGTAGGGCTTTGCGTTGAAGTTCCGGTCGTGTTGCTGGCGCTTCGTCGATCTTCTGTCGCGAAGTTGGGCTGCGTTGTCCCAGACTCAGCGTGCAGTGAATTTTTCACAGCAAGAAGGCTGTGCATTGTTCTTAGCAGGGGGTGCATCTAATTGTCACCACACGGGTATTTCAGCTGCAGGAGAGAAGTCTTTTTGGTCCTGAGACTTCAGGGAGCAGGAGGCAAGCTTTATCCAAGCCCTTGGAGAGCACTTCTGCAGCAAAGCAAGAGAGCAGCAAGACAGCAGGTCAACTGCAAGGCGGCAGTCCTCTTCAGAAAGCAAGTGAGTCTTTTAGGCAGCCAGGCAGTTCTTCTTGTCTGCGTGCAGGTTCTAGTTCAGGTTTCTTCTCCAGGAAGTGTCTGAGGTGGTAGGGCACAGGCCCTGTTTTTATACCCAAATGTGCCTGTGAAGTGGGGGAGACTTCAAAGAGTGGCTTAGACGTGCACCAGGTCCCCTTTCAGTTCAATCCTGTCTGCCAGGGTCCCAATAGAGGGTGTGGCAGTCCTTTGTGTGAGAGCAGGCCCTCCACCCTCCCAGCCCAGGAAGACCCATTCAAAATGCAGATGTATGCAAGTGAGGCTCAGTATCCTGTGTTTGGGGTGTGTCTGAGTGAATGCACAAGGAGCTGTCAACTAAACCCAGACAGACGTGGAATGTAAGGCACAGAAATATTTAAGTGCAGAGTAATGCACACCTTCTAAAAGTGGCATTTCTAAAATAGTAACATTAAATCCAACTTCACCAGTCAGCAGGATGTTGTATTACTATTCTGGCCATACTAAATATGACCTTCCTACTCCTTTCAGATCAGCAGCTACCACTCAAACAATGTATGAGGGCAGCCCCAATGTTAGCCTATGAAGGGAGCAGGCCTCACAGTAGTGTAAAAACAAATGTAGGAGTTTTACACTACCAGGATATGTAAACTACACAGGTACATGTCCTGCCTTTTACCTACACAGCACCCTGCCCTAGGGATTACATAGGGCACACCTCAGGGGTGACTTATATGTAGAAAAAGGGGAGTTTTAGGCTTGGCAAGTACTTTTAAATGACAAGTCGAATTGGAAGTGAAACTGCACACACAGGCCTTGCAATGGCAGGCCTGAGACAAGATTAAGGGGCTACTAACGTGGATGGCACAATCAGTGCTGCAGGCCCACTAGTAGCTTGTAATCTACAGTCCCTGGGCACATATAGTGCCCTCTACTAGGGACTTATAAGTAAATTAAATAGCCCAATTGGGTGTGATCCAATGTTACCATGTTTAAAGGGAGAGAGCATATGCACTTTAGCACTGGTTAGCAGTGGTAAAGTGTGCAGAGTCTAAAAACCAGCAACAACAGTATCTCAAAAGTGGAGGGAGGAAGGCAAAAAGTTAGGGGTAACCACCCTGAGGCTGTCAGGTCTAACACTGAGTTTAAAGAGATCTTCATGAAAATTGATATTGTGAGGATGTTATCATGAGAAGAGAGGCAAGACATTTTGGGACTGGGCAAGTAGAATATGCAGGAGTTGCTAAGTTCCAAGTCAATACTTGGTAATTTAAACTAGAAACAAGTGCTGACAAAGTTATGTGAGGGCCACAGGACACATCAGAAGAATTCATAAATGGGCACAGGACATGTAATAACATAAAGAAGGGACAAAAGTGGAGACAGATGTCTACAAGAAGGTAACGTATTAGAACTCTAGTTAATGAGAAGCTAGAGCTTTCGAACCTCATACAGGGTGAAGGAGAAAACAACAGGTGTGCAAAATGGATAAATCTGTTTAATTGCTGACGGCCCAGTAATGCTGCTCATACTGTATAGTACACAAGGGACATGAGAAGCAGGATCTTATCTAATGCTAAGGAGATAGGCAATGACTGTAAGACGTTTCATTGCAGAATATCAATGGTAAGTCATCCTGTAGTAGCACAGGCTACTAAAGGGTTCAGTGAAACAACTACAGAGAGAACAAAGAAAAACTGAGAAATTAAAGGTTAGAAGATGGTAGTAGGAAAGAACAGGATCATATGTCAAGATCTAGTGACTGAAAATATGACCTTAAAGGGCTGACTACAGCACACAACATTTTGGCTGAAGAGAAGGGAAAAAGTGTGCTAACAAGGAACATAAACATAATCATCTGAGGGTAAACCAGAGACAGAGTACTATTTTCACCATAAAGGTATTTGGGCCTCACTGCATGTTAAGAACATATCTTAGTGAGATACATTGTGCAAAAGTTTAAATCACTGCAGTGAGAAATTAGTTTCGAGGAGGTTCATGAGAACAAGAAAGGGAATTAGGAAATCAGCTAACGAGCTGAGCACCTTTGTGAACATTTGGAACTGCAAATCTTTTCTGACATGTACTGAATGTGGTAATTTGAGACATGAGTATGGCACTGTTTGAATATTTAAATGTGAACAGGAATGTCCAAATCAAACGTAGAAAGATTGCTTAGCTCAGTTACAATGATAAATTCCTCTCCTATCTGGAAACAGCTATACATTGACCAGTGTCGACCATAGATGGCAACTCAAAACAAGGGAGCTACCAGTCCACAGGTGTGTTCCAGCCATATAGTGTAGAAGTGAAGAGTACTTAGATTTGTCTTGGTTAAAGCAAGCCTGTAGGTTTTCAAATTAGGGTTTCCTTACAGGGGTAGGCAACTCACGTTAGAGTGATTCAGTTTGGTAAGATGAGAATGATTGACACAGGGGTAAGGTGCACTGCTACACTAATATAAGTTTTCACCCTTAGTTTGACAGCCAAGCAAGATGGGTTGATTTGTTGATAGGCTGAATTAATACATATAATTATGTGTTAAATGTGCAGTAATTTGTGTTATTATGTTAGATGACGGTGTGGAAAATGTTTTTTTTTTTAACCTGCCTCAGGAATAAGACAAGCTTTTATCATGTGGCCTTTTTTCAAATGTTTCAAAAGACTTTGATAGGTCCTGACACTTTTCAAGTTGATGTACACAAAATTAGCATTATGAATTCCTTTATACCTGGTCAACTTTAGGAACGTGTAAGTATAGTTCTTCTTACTTTTCATTTGTAATGAAACGACCTCATCTGAACATATTGCTTGAATGTATAATCAGATAAAATATCTTATGCTATCTGTGTGTTTTACTCATACTCTATGTGGACATATTGGGGACGTATAATCCAGTGCCAATTGTTTGGTCACATTAGCAATGGGAATATGTAAGCAATTATTTAATAGAAAATAAACTGCTTATCACACCACAGTAATAATGGTCAATATAATATGTTCAGTGGCACTTGTTATAAGAGCTTGCTAGATTAATACCATTTCAGTGAATTGGCTGAAACATTTTAGGCAGAAAGTGGTACATATCTGATGTCACATGTGATACAATACACACATATGAAGGCCCTTTAAACCATTCCCTGTCTCCACCAACCCACTACACTTTTACTTGAGATGGGTTGGGAAGGATGTGGAAAGGAGGGAGGGAGAAGCATTCTATGATACCCCAACCCACCAACAGAAGAAATGAGCCAGGACGTGGGAATTAGTATAGGAAGTACTAAGATTGTTTCTAATCCATACCCTTGATATCCTGGCTTTTACACAGCTTCTTGTCTCACAATGCTTCTCTATGAGAAGAATTGTGAGAGGAAGGTGCTGCGTGTCTTCAGCCCAGCAATGGGCAAGAGACTGCTTATTTTCTTTCTTAGTACAAGAATAAATCCACACTGTAGCTTCTTCCTTCTTCAAGGAACAGGACACTTTTAGGACTTTTATTATCAATCAATCATGATTCATAAACCACAACTAACCACCTGATAGGGAATTGAGGCACTTGCAGGTCCCAGAAGCTTATTTAAACAGCTAGGTCTTGAGTAAGGGTGTGCCGGGTGCTCCACTCCGCTGGTAGTGCTAACAGAGTTTTTGTAACTTCACTAGCCCCACCAGCGAGCTTACCCGCGGCGCACTGCAGTCCAGTAAGGGCTGCACAGCTCGGGCACAGACAGTCTGCATTTGCGCTGTGCAGTCTATAACTGGGCTGCCGCGCGCACCACGGCAGAGGAGGCAGGCAGCCTCGCTGAGGAGGAATTGTCAGCGTGGAGGGCCCCCCGGGCAGGCCTAGGTAAGTCCTCTTCTCTGTTTTTTGTCATTGTTTGTGCACACTGGTGCACAAACAAGGACTGAAACAGAAGCTTTTGCTGACTATGGCCCTGGCCTGAACTCAGGCCAGGGCCGTTTCAGGCCTCTTTTTCACTGGCCTGTCCCATGTGCACATGGGGCAGGCCGGTGCAAAAGAGGCCTGGCAGCTTTCACTGTTTACGGCCCTGGCCTGGCTCTTCAGGAAAGAAAGAGAGCTGGCTGACCAGGCCCAACCATGCTTAGAGTTTCAGAGATCAGGCACATTCAGAACTCTGCAGGTCACAGAAAAGATTTTTTTTTAACTCTGCGTAATTCTGCGGAGTGGGACTCTGTGAACTCTGCCTATGCCTAGTCTTGAGGGCCATCCGGAATTCAGGAAGTGAGGTGATAGTCCGGAGGTGAATGGAGAGGCTGTTCAAGGTTTTTTCTGCAATGTGCGAGAAGAGGTGTCCTACATTTCTGCCTCAGTTGACATGCGGAGTATGGGAAAGTGAAAGGAAGGCAGAACTAAGTTTTCTCAGTGGTTGGTGGTTAATGTATGTGGGCTCTTGGTTGTGTAGAGTCTTATGCGTGTGAGTATGCAGCTTGAATTGGCATCTTTTCTATACGGGGAGCCAGCGGAGTTGCCTGAGGTGGGGTGTGATGTGGGTTCGCCAGGGAAAGCCGAGGATGAGTTTGCTTGCGGTGTTCTGTATGGTTTGAAGTCTCTGTAGGAGGTGAGTGGCAATTCCTACAGAGAGGGTGTTGCTGTAGTCCACTCAGCTGGTGATGAGGGCCTGTGTCATGGTGCATCTTGTGTAAGGGTGGCTACTTGAAGATCTTATGTAGCATGCGAATAGTGAGGAAGCAGGTGGAGGAGACAGTGTTGATCTGTGATTTCACGGTGAGCTTGTTGTCTATGATGATTCTGTGGTTTCTGGCATGGTTGGAGGGAGTGGGTGCGGGTCGGAACTCTGAATGCCACCAGGAGTTATTCCATGTGTTGTAGCTATTGCCAAAGATCAATACTTCTATCTTGTCTGTGTTCAGCTGCAGGCAGTTGTTCTTCATCTGGTCAACAATGCTTGTCATGCATCTGCGGAATTTGGTTCTGGTGGTGGAGGGGTCATTGGTGAGTGAGAGGATGAGTTAGGTGTCATCTGCATCAGAAATTATGTTGAGACTGCGGGATCTGATGGTGTTGGCCAGCTGGGTCATATATGCATTAAAGAGAATGGGGCTGAGGGTTCTGCCCTTGGGACACTGCAGGTAATCTCCTTATGTTCAGAGGTGAAAGGTCGGAGGTGGATCCTCTGGGCTCTTTCTGTGAGGAAGGTGGTGATCCATCTGAGCGTTTCCCCTTGGATGCTGATGTGGTGGAGTCTTTTGACCAGCATTTGGTGGGATACGTTGTCCAGGGTTGCAAAGAGGTCAAGGAGGATCAAAGCTGCTGTTTAACTTCGGTCAAGGAGGGTTCGGATGTCATCAGTGGCTGCTATCAAGGCAGTTTTGGTGCAGTGATTGCTGGGGATGCCGGATTGGAAGGCATTGAGTTGATGGTTCTGCTCCATGTCATGAGTTGCTTGTTGGTGGAGGGTTTTTTGAGTAGTGGTCTGACTTTGGTATATTTCCAGGCATCAGGAAATGTCGCGGTGGTGATAGAGGTGGAGAACAGAGTGGCGAGTTCCTGGCTGATCCTTTGGTTTCGAATGCTGAAGATGTTGTGGAGGCATGGGTCTGTGGGAGGTCCAGAATGGATGGGTTTTATGGTGGAGGTGATGTCCTGGTAGAGAGGATGTTCCAGGAGGTCAGTGTGTGGCTCCAGTTGGTTACAGTGGTGGCATATCTGACAGTGAAGTCCGTAGGTGTGGGTTACCTGACGAAATACTACAAACAGCATCTGGCTCCTTGTTGGGGTATAGACACAGAGTTTTGGGCCTCAACAAGGAGCCAGATGAAGTTTGGAGTTTTTATTCACCTAAGTAAAAGTACAAGCAGTCTCTACAGTCTCTGGTTCCTTTCTTGGGCACAGACATAAAGTTATGTTATTGTATCAAGAAGACTGGAGGGAATTAGAATGTTTTGGAAAAAATGCTAAAATTGGACAAGTGCCGCATTTCGTGCATTCTCCTGGCCAGCCAATCAGAGGTAGGGATGTTGGGTCTCCAATGATAAAGGGACATCTGGCATCAACAATAGAAACTTTAGGCTGCGTAGATGTTGAAAAAATATGGTTTTGTTAGGTTTCCATACAGCGTAGCGGTGATACTTGCAACAAAAAACAGGTAGTCTAACAAAGGCAATTTACTTTCATTTGCTTTTGAAATTTCACAAAAACTCTTCACCTAGTTTAATGATTGTGGGCACATCATATCCCTAGACAAACACTTGCATGTCTGGTACCCCCAGAGATCTTTTCTGCCCTAATATAAATAATCTGCATGGGGTAAAAACATCAACAAAAATATTAGTGATTTTTTTTTTAACCCCTTCCGTGCTGAGAAATGGAACAGGTCTGTCCTCAGCCATGGTGCTCATATGTGGAGGACCATTCTGTGCTCTGCACATGTCCACAAACTCCCTCTGCTGTTAACAGCAGAGTGATTTATTTTGTGCCAAAGCAGCCTCAGGAGCTAGGAAAGACCTTTCCCAGCTCCCGGGGCTGTTTTTAGTTTTCAGAGAAATGACGATCAGCGTTCATGGCATGCTGACATCTTTTCACTGAAAACAAAAGTGAAATGAGCCAATCGGCTCATTTTACTTTCACTGCTTAGGTGCCCGCTTGGCTATCTCGGCCTCCTGAGCACCTAGGCAGATGGGAGAGGTATCACTGGAAAGGGGAGACTCCCCCTTTCCAATGGTACCCTTCCTACTGGATCCCTGCTTGGGGATCATCCCAGGAGGGTGAACCCCAAGCAGGGATCGACTCCACTAGGCACCATGGAGGGAGGAGCGGCCCCTTGGGCATGGGACCCCCCCCCCACATGGGCTCACTATGCACCAGTGATTTTTTTTTTTTTACTCATAAGGGTGGGGAGTGTCTAGAATGAGCATGCCAATGCCCCACCCCTCCCCAGGCAGGCACAAAAAAACAGTCTTTCTGGCCCCAGGTTGCAGATGGGGATTATTATCGGAGGCAGAAAGCCCACTAGAAACCTGTTTTTCTTTTTTTTTTTAAAGCTGGGTGGGAACTGTCCAAAATGGGCATGTCAATGCCCCCAATACAGAAATAAAAACAGCCATTGTGCCCTGTTGGGGGCAGATGGAGGTTATAACCCCCAAACTGCACCCCAGGGGGGCAAAAAGCCCACTAGACACCCAGGGTTTTCATTTAATAAAAAGAGGGATGGGGCTGGCCAAAATGGACATGCCAATGTCCCCCACCCCCCAGATGCAAATGAAAATAGTCTTTCTGCCCCCTCCCTGGGAGCAGATGATGGTTATTATCTCCAACCTGTCCCCTGCGATTTTATTTTTTATAAAACAAGGTGGGGGTGCCAACAGTGTGAATGTCAATGCTCCGAAACTCCCCAGACACACGTTGGAACAGTCTATTTGCCCCCAGGGGGGGCAGATGAAGTTTATTACCTCCAATGAGTCCCCCAATGGGACAGAAAGGCCACTAGACACCAGGATTTTTTTTTTTTTTTTGAAGAGGAGTAAGGGTCACCACACAATGTGCAAGACCATATCCCCAGCCAAAATAAATGGTGACTAAAGTCTTTCTGCCCCCCTGAGGTGGCAGAAAACCCATTGGACACCACAGAGTATTTTGTTTAGAAAAGTCTAGGGGTGTGGGCTGCCCAGAATGGGCATGGCAATGCCCCAACCTGCGCCAAAAAATGGGTACAGTTTTTCTGGCCCTTTGGGGGCAGATGGGGTAATTACCCCAGGTATGACCCTTTGGGGGGCAGAAAGGACACTAGAAACCATGGAATAATTTCTTCTAAAAATAGGGGTGAAGGCTGCCCACCAACATGGGCAATCGTTATGCCCTCACCCCAACTGAAGGGGGCTATAGTCTTTCTGCTCCCCATGTGGACTAAAGAATCTCATACCAATGGCAAGCAAGATAAAATCTGACTTATTTGGGTGTTGATTTTACATATGGGCCAGGAGAGCTTGACTAACTCTCAATATTGTCCCACTTGCACTAGTAAACAGCTCAACTTTTTCGCCTTGGGTAGGCTGCTGTCTGGAAAAACCGAGCAGACCCAGACACTTCTAAAAACTAGATATCTGGGGTAGTCCAGGGTGGTGTTCTTCACATGCACCCTACTCCATTTTCTTACCCACAATGCCTTGCTAACCTCCTACTCTGCCTGAAGGTACACATTTTCCCTGCATTTCAGAGATGGAAACTTATGGAATCCACAAAATTCCTACCACCGAGTATTGCCCCATTTGTACTGATAAAAATTCTGCCACACTTGTGTGGGTGAGCCTCGTACCAGAGACAGAAACCGATCCAACCGTAGTCAATATTAGTCTTCACGCAACGGCTCTTATTGTCCTTGGTTCAATCAATCAATCATGCAATCAAGGCATTTGTAAAGCACACTAATCACCAGTGAGGGTCTCAAGGCACTGAGGGTGGGGGTGCTGCTACTGTTCGGTGTCTCCTGAAGGTAAGTAGGTCCTGTGTCTGTGGGTGGGAAGAGTGTTCCATGCGAGGTGGGAGAACGATATGCCATCTGTTGAGGTATTCTAGTCCAGTATTGTGCAGTGACTTGTAAGCGTGGGTGAGGAGTTTGAACATGATTCTCTTGTTGACGGGGAACAAGTGCAGGTCTCTCAGGTGGGCTGTGATGTGGCTGTGACAGGGAGATGTCCAGGATGAGGTGTGCAGAGGCGTTCTGTATGCGTTGCAGTCTTTTCTGGAGCTTGGCCGTGGTTCCTGCGTAGAGGATGTTGCCGTAGTACAGTCTTCTGCTTATGAGAGGTTGGGTGACTGTCCTTCTTGTTCCAGTTGGGATTCATTTGTAGATCTTTCGAAGTATGCAGAGGGTTTTGAAGCAGGAGGAAGAGACGGAGTTGACTTGCTGTCATTGATAGAGATGAGCCCAGGATGAATCCCAGGTTTCGTGCGTGGTTGGTGGGTATCAGTGTGGTTCCCACTGTGACAGGCCACCAGGAGTCGTCCCAGGCAGAGGGGGTGGAGCCGAGGATGAGGACCTCAGTTTTGTCAGAATTCAGTTTCAGGCAGCTGTTTTTCATCCATTCAGCAAAGGCCTTCATTCCTTTGTTGAGGTTGGTTTGGCGGTGGTGGGGTCGTTGGTGAGGGAGAGGATGAGCTGGGTGTCATCTGCATATGAGACGATGTTGAGGTTGTGAGATCGGATGATGTTTCCGAGCAGAGCCATGTAGACATTAAAGAGGGCTGGGCTGAGGGTACGTTGCAGATGATTTTGGTGGATTCAGAGCGGAATGGAGGGAGGCGGACTCTCTGGGTTCTGCCGGTGAGGAAGGAGGTGATCCAGTCCAGGGCTCTGTCGCGGATCTCTGGGTTGTTGGATCTGTTTCTGTCGTGGCACTGAGCACAGCCACACAAGTGGGGCAGTATTTTCATTGGCACAGGTGGGCAATGCTGGGTGAAGTGAATTTTGTGTATTCTGGAAATTTCCATCACAGAAATGTAAGGAAATGCATGATTTCAGGCAAAGTTGGAGGTTTGCAGGGCACTGTGGATAAAAAACAAAACAATGTAATCCATGTAAGTCGGGCCATCCTGGATTCCCCCACGTGTCTAGTTTTAAAAAATGTACAGGATGGCTAAGTTTACCTAGGTATCAGCTGAGCTCATGTCGAAATATAGAGATACCCACATTAGAAAAAGAGAGTGTTTTCGCTGGAAAAATGCTCTGCATCCTTGTCGCATTTTGGGCTATTTCCTGTCTCAGGCACTAGTTCTACCCACATAAATGAGGTACCATTTTTATCAGAACACTTGGGAGAATGCCAGATGGAAGGAAGTTTGTGGCTCCACGCACATTCCAGAACTTTCCAGCACAGAAATTTGAGGAAAAAGTTTTTTTTTTAGTCAAGGTTTGAGTTTTGCCAGGGATTCTGGGTAAAAGAAAATGGAGGGAGCCACATAAGTCAGCCCACCCTAGTTTCTCCATGGTGTCCAGTTTTCAAAAATGTACAGGTTGGCTAGGTTTCCCAAGGTGCCAGCTGAGCTCGGGTCCTGAACCTAGAGCTATCCACATCAGAAAAAGAGGGTCAGTTTTTGTTGGAAAAATGTGGTGAATCCATGTTGCGTTTTTGACCCTTTCCTGTCGTGAGCACTAGGTCTACCCACACAAGTGAGGTACTGTTTTTATCAGGACACTTTGGGGAAATGCTGGGTGTAAAGAAGTTTATGGCTCCAAGCAGATTTCAGAACCTTCCATCACAGAAAGTGAGGAAAATATATTTTAAGTCAAAGTTTGAGGTTTTGCAAGGGATTCTGGTTAAAAAAATGTGGTGAGAGTCATGCAAGCCAGCCCACTCTGCATTCCCCTCTTAGGTAATTTTTTCAAAATGTACAGGTTGGCTAGGTTTCTCAAGGTGCCAGCTGACGTAGAGTCCAAAATATAGATCTACCCACCTTGGAAAAAGAGGGTCACTTTTGTTGGAAAAATGTGTTGTGTCCAAGTTGTGTTTTGGACAGTTTCTTGTCACAGACACTATGTCTACCCACACAAGTGAGGTACTGTTTTTATCAAGAGACTTGGGGGAATGTTAGGTGTAAGGAGGTTTTTGGCTTTCAGCAGATTGCAGAACATTTCATCACAGAAAGTGAGGAAAATTTATTTTTTAAGTCAAAGTTTGAGGTTTAAAAGGGATTCTGGTTAAAAAAAAATGTGGTGAGATTCATGCAAGTCAACTCACCCTGAATTCCCCTCAATGTTTAGTTTTTAATTGAGCTAGGGTCCAAAGTCTAGAATCACTCACATCGGAAAAATATTTGGAAAAATGCGCTGCATCTATATTGTGTTTTGGGATGTTTCCTGTCATGGGCACTAGGTTCATTCACACAAATGAGGTACCATTTTGATCAGGAGACTTTGGGAATGCTGCGTGGAAAGAAGGTTGTGGCTCCTCACAGATTCCAGAACTTTCCATCACTGAAATGTGAGGAAATGTGTTCTTTTTGTCAAAGTTTGAGATTTGCAAGGGATTATGGGTAAAGAAATGCAGTGAGAGCCATACAAGTCAGCCCACCTTGAATTCCCCTAGGGGATTAGTATTTTTTAATGTACAGGTTGGCTAGGTTTCCCAGGGTACCAGGTTAACTAGAGTCCAAAATCTATAGCTACCCAATTTTTTAAGGGGCAGGGGTGTGGGTTGGAGTAATTTTGTTTTTATGGTTGGGGTGGGGTAGTTTGGTTTTTAGGGTTGGGGGTCGTAGTAATTTTGTTTTTAGAGGCAGGGTGAGGGGCAGGGAAGTTTCATTTTTGGCCATTTTTGGTTTTTAGGGGTGGTGTTTGGGTAATATTATTTCTAGAGGCAGGGTGGGGGGCAGGGAAGCTTTATTGTTGGCCATGGGTCGGTTGTTTTTAGGGTGGGTGGAGGATCCGGGAAGGCTTTAGGGCTCAGGGTGGGTTGGGGTATTGGGGTAGTTGTTTTTAGGAGAGGGGAGTCAGGATAGTTTTGTTTTTAAGGGTGGAGGGCTGGGGTAGTTTGGTTTTTAGGGTGGGGTGGTCAGGGTAGTTTGGTTTTTAGGGCAGGGTGGAGGCAGGATAGTTTGGTTTTAAGGGGCAGGGTGGGGATAGTTTTGTTTTTAGGGGTGGAGGGCTGGGGTAGTTTGGTTTTTAGGGTGGGGTGGAGGCAGGATAGTTTAGTTTTTAGGGGCAGGGTGGGGATAGTTTTGTTTTTAGGGGTGGGGGTCAGTATTTCTGTTTTTAGGGACGGGGTGGGGGTCGAGGTACCTTAGTTTTTAGGGGTGGGGTCGGGGTAATTTTGTTTGTACTGGTGTGGTGGGGGCAGGGTAGTTTTGTTTTAGGAGTGGGGTGGTCAGGGTAGGTTTTAGGGCTCAGGGTGGGTGGGGTAGTTTTGTTTTTAGGCGTGGGGGGTTGAGGTAGTTTTGTTTTTAGGGGTGGGGTGTCGGGTAGTTTTTTTTTCTAGGGGTGGGGGGTTGGGTAGTTTTTATTTTAGTACAGGTGGGAGGTTGGTTGTGTTTAGGGCAGGAGGGTGTTGGGAAAGGTTCTAGGGCTCAGGGTGGGTGGGGGTGTTGGGGTGTTGGGGTACTTTTATTTTTAGGGGCTGGTGTTGGGGAGTCAGGGTAATACTGTTTTGAGGGGGGTGGGGGGATCGGATTAGTTATGTTTTTAGGGCAAATGGGGGCGGTGTCATGCTAGAACCACACATGCCGTTCCCACACATGCCTTTACTAGGCATGCTTTTACAACACAAAATCATTGTAAAGGCTTGAGTGGTAAAGGCATCCGTGGTAACAACGTGGTAGTTGTTCCGACCGCATTGTTCAGGCATACGTGGTTCGCGCATTAGTTGTTCCATCATACAATCATCACAGGTCTACCCACACAAGTGAGGCACCATTTTTATTGGGAATCTTGTGGCAGCATAGACTAGTAGCACGTTTGTTATTACCAAATTGGGTTTCAATGTTCTTGTGCCTTTCAAATGTAAGCCAGTGTATAAGAAAGATGACATTTTGAAAAATACCCTCCAAATCATACGCTCGTATGGCAACCCACAAATTCAGTGATGTAGAAATAACCACTGCTCCCAAGCGCTACATGTTGTGCTCATTTTGAAAATACACAAATTTCCTTGACAGCCATTTTTCACTCTGCCTATTTTACTATAAGAATTGGTTTACAATGGTACTCAACGAAAAACCATTGTGGGATGCAGTTCAGTTGTTTGCTTTGGGTACCTTTAGTTCTTGGAGAACCTACACACCCTATTTGTCGCCACAACCAGAAGGGTCTAGCGGATGTAATGGTATATTGTTGTTATCAATCTGCCATTATGACAAAATGTTACAGATGAAAATGTTGTCACAAATGCCTGTTTTTTCCTTCTCATTTTAAGCATTTCTTTTTTTGAATAGGTATTTTCCTTGAGAAAACCTTGGGGGATCTACAGATATGACCCCTTGCTGCATTCAGAATTCTGTCTACTTTTCTGAAATCTATACCTTTACTGGATCACCCATTTGTTTCACACTGGTTTCCACCACAAACTGGAAGTAGGTTGAGAGCAAAAAAAAAGGGAAAATAGGCTACCTTTTAGAAAAATGCTAAAACTGTATGTTCCTGAAAGCTGGCAAGATGGTGTCTTTGGTAAAGCAAACCGTTTGTGTACACCATATTTAGGGACAAAAACAGACACTTTTATGTGGAGCACTTTTTCCCTACTTTTCTCGAAAAACTCAAACTTTTGCTATATTTTGCCTATTTTCTCAGTCCCCTCCAGGGGATTCCACAAACCCTGGGAACCTTTAGAATCCCTGGGATGTTGAAAAAATAGCACAAATTTGGTGCGACTAGCTTATGTGCACCAAACGTTATGGAGGCCTAAGCATGAACTACCCCAAATAGCCAAAAAAGGGTTCAACACTGGGGATGGGGGCAGTAGCAGCGAAGGGGTTAGTTGGAGTAGGTATATGACACTCTGACATAGAGTGGTGTATAACAATGAATGTATCCCTGTCAGTCACTTATAAATATGTTTCTGTATAGCAACTGCACACTTCTATGTGCCATAATCATTATTGGACCACCATGTCATGATACAATAATATGGTATATTTAGAAGCATAAGTCTATTTTTTAACAGAACAAATCTTGATTTGATTCTTGTTCAAACCAATATAGTGATGGTTTTGTATGGTTGCCAAGGGGGTTGAGGGTTATACTTCCCCCACAGGGACAATTGTTTTCCTTCTAGATATTATCTTGCTCTGGTCCCAGGGTTATTGGGCTGCCTCTTTTTCTTTAAGCAGGCTTTCTTTCAAGAAACATTCTGTGGACTGCCCCAAGGATCTTCACTCAGTCCGACGCTTTTCACCATCTACATGACCCCACTTGCCAAGATCATCAAACAACATGGACTAACCATCCTATCCTACGCCAATAACAACCAACTGATCCTCTTCCTGTCTGACGACTCTGCAATGGCCAAGAGAAATTTCCACAATGGGATGAGAGTCGTTGCCACCTGGATGGAAGCCAGGTGCCTCAAACTCAACTCGGACAAGACAGAGATCCTTGTAATCGGCTCAATCCCTTCTGCCTGAACAATTCCTGGTGGCAAATTGCTCTGGGAAACGCCCTCGCCCCCAAGAACCAAGCACGCAACCTGGCCATCATAATGGACTCCTCTCTATCTACGACCCGCCAATACAATGCTGTCTCTTCGTCATGCTTCCACACCCTCTGACTCCTCCAGAAGATTTTCAAGTGGATTAACTCTGACACAAGGAAGACAGTCACCCACACACTCATCACTAGCAAACTGGACTACGGCAATGCACTCTATGCTAGCATTACCAAGAAACCTCAAGCAAGACTACAAAGAATCCAGAATGCAGCAGCCAGACTGATCCTGGACATCCACCAACAAAGCCACATCTCATCCCACCTGAGAGACCTACTCTGTCTCCCACTCAACAAGTGTAACACGTACAAGCTCTTGATCCACTCCTACAAAGCACTGCACAACATAGCATACCTCAACCACCGCCTCCCCTTCTACATACCCAACAGGCAACTTCGTTCTTCCCAGCTCGCCCTAGCAGCTGTCCCCAAGATCCGGAAAAGCACAGCAGGAGGAAGATCCTTCTTCTACCTAGCAGCATGGACATGGAACACAAAACCGCTCAAGCTCAGGCAAACCGCATCACTGAAGCAGTTCAGGAAGGAACTCAAGACCTGGCTCTTCGACTGAGCAGCATGCCCACAAACAGCGCCTTGAGACCCTATGGGTGATTAGCTGTGCTCTACAAATCTCTGATTGATTGATTGAACCCTTTCTGAAAAGGCGGGAATTCAAACAGAATCACACTCTCACCCATCTGCGTTTAATGCTCATGTTTTAATCATAAATCATTTGCTTTTTATCACATGCTTTGTTTGTCCCACTTGTGTCCTTTCATGCACATAGAAGCCAATATTCTAATAGTCACTAATTATCCTTTGAGGCACTCTGTGGCATGGTTACATTCACTCACAGCCTGCTTATATGATGATTCATCCAATCACTGTAGCCCTCAAATTTGTGCCATGTCTCACTTCGCGATCAGCAGACCAGACCTAACTCCACCAACATTTTCATATAT
This sequence comes from Pleurodeles waltl, assembly GCF_031143425.1. Lineage (NCBI taxonomy): Eukaryota > Metazoa > Chordata > Amphibia > Caudata > Salamandridae > Pleurodeles > Pleurodeles waltl. The sequence continues at coordinate 840,218,634 of NC_090437.1, forward strand.
CTGCTCAGTTTAGTTTGGTCCATGATGTTCACTCTGTGAATGAGTGTGATAGATATAAGCTTAACAATGTGAGACTAATACTTCTAAAAACCTGATAATTCCATATTGAGGTGTAGTTTCATCCTGACATTTTAAAAATGTGGGGGTTGTCCCTGCCCATGAGCCATAGCTTATTCAAAGTGTAATATACACAATGCAAATATGTAAATTGCATCACTTATATCTAGCTAAAATTACCATTTCTTTTGGTGCATTCAGTGCTGCTTGGTAATCAGCATTGTCCAATGGTACAAGATCTTTTCCCATTGTGTTCTCAGAGCATAAAATATGAGTGGGGTATGTATGACCAGTGTTTTGTATACATGCAATATTTTCTGCGGATGGGGCATAGGGTGTTTGGATGAAATATTGAGTTTAAAATATTGAAACAGAAGCTTTTGCTGACTATGGCCCTGGCCTGAACTCAGGCCAGGGCCACTCAGGCCAGGGCCGTTTCAGGCCTCTTTTTCACTGGCCTGTCCCATGTGCACATGGGGCAGGCCGGTGCAAAAGAGGCCTGGCAGCTTTCACTGTTTACGGCCCTGGCCTGGCTCTTCAGGAAAGAAAGAGAGCTGGCTGACCAGGCCCAACCATGCTTAGAGTTTCAGAGATCAGGCACATTCAGAACTCTGCAGGTCACAGAAAAGATTTTTTTTTAACTCTGCGTAATTCTGCGGAGTGGGACTCTGTGAACTCTGCCTATGCCTAGTCTTGAGGGCCATCCGGAATTCAGGAAGTGAGGTGATAGTCCGGAGGTGAATGGAGAGGCTGTTCAAGGTTTTTTCTGCAATGTGCGAGAAGAGGTGTCCTACATTTCTGCCTCAGTTGACATGCGGAGTATGGGAAAGTGAAAGGAAGGCAGAACTAAGTTTTCTCAGTGGTTGGTGGTTAATGTATGTGGGCCCTTGGTTGTGTAGAGTCTTATGCGTGTGAGTATGCAGCTTGAATTGGCATCTTTTCTATACGGGGAGCCAGCGGAGTTGCCTGAGGTGGGGTGTGATGTGGGTTCGCCAGGGAAAGCCGAGGATGAGTTTGCTTGCGGTGTTCTGTATGGTTTGAAGTCTCTGTAGGAGGTGAGTGGCAATTCCTACAGAGAGGGTGTTGCTGTAGTCCACTCAGCTGGTGATGAGGGCCTGTGTCATGGTGCATCTTGTGTAAGGGTGGCTACTTGAAGATCTTATGTAGCATGCGAATAGTGAGGAAGCAGGTGGAGGAGACAGTGTTGATCTGTGATTTCACGGTGAGCTTGTTGTCTATGATGATTCTGTGGTTTCTGGCATGGTTGGAGGGAGTGGGTGCGGGTCGGAACTCTGAATGCCACCAGGAGTTATTCCATGTGTTGTAGCTATTGCCAAAGATCAATACTTCTATCTTGTCTGTGTTCAGCTGCAGGCAGTTGTTCTTCATCTGGTCAACAATGCTTGTCATGCATCTGCGGAATTTGGTTCTGGTGGTGGAGGGGTCATTGGTGAGTGAGAGGATGAGTTAGGTGTCATCTGCATCATAAATTATGTTGAGACTGCGGGATCTGATGGTGTTGGCCAGCTGGGTCATATATGCATTAAAGAGAATGGGGCTGAGGGTTCTGCCCTTGGGACACTGCAGGTAATCTCCTTATGTTCAGAGGTGAAAGGTCGGAGGTGGATCCTCTGGGCTCTTTCTGTGAGGAAGGTGGTGATCCATCTGAGCGTTTCCCCTTGGATGCTGATGTGGTGGAGTCTTTTGACCAGCATTTGGTGGGATACGTTGTCCAGGGTTGCAAAGAGGTCAAGGAGGATCAAAGCTGCTGTTTAACTTCGGTCAAGGAGGGTTCGGATGTCATCAGTGGCTGCTATCAAGGCAGTTTTGGTGCAGTGATTGCTGGGGATGCCGGATTGGAAGGCGTTGAGTTGATGGTTCTGCTCCATGTCATGAGTTGCTTGTTGGTGGAGGGTTTTTTGAGTAGTGGTCTGACTTTGGTATATTTCCAGGCATCAGGAAATGTCGCGGTGGTGATAGAGGTGGAGAACAGAGTGGCGAGTTCCTGGCTGATCCTTTGGTTTCGAATGCTGAAGATGTTGTGGAGGCATGGGTCTGTGGGAGGTCCAGAATGGATGGGTTTTATGGTGGAGGTGATGTCCTGGTAGAGAGGATGTTCCAGGAGGTCAGTGTGTGGCTCCAGTTGGTTACAGTGGTGGCATATCTGACAGTGAAGTCCGTAGGTGTGGGTTACCTGACGAAATACTACAAACAGCATCTGGCTCCTTGTTGGGGTATAGACACAGAGTTTTGGGCCTCAACAAGGAGCCAGATGAAGTTTGGAGTTTTTATTCACCTAAGTAAAAGTACAAGCAGTCTCTACAGTCTCTGGTTCCTTTCTTGGGCACAGACATAAAGTTATGTTATTGTATCAAGAAGACTGGAGGGAATTAGAATGTTTTGGAAAAAATGCTAAAATTGGACAAGTGCCGCATTTCGTGCATTCTCCTGGCCAGCCAATCAGAGGTAGGGATGTTGGGTCTCCAATGATAAAGGGACATCTGGCATCAACCATAGAAACTTTAGGCTGCGTAGATGTTGAAAAAATATGGTTTTGTTAGGTTTCCATACAGCGTAGCGGTGATACTTGCAACAAAAAACAGGTAGTCTAACAAAGGCAATTTACTTTCATTTGCTTTTGAAATTTCACAAAAACTCTTCACCTAGTTTAATGATTGTGGGCACATCATATCCCTAGACAAACACTTGCATGGGTACCCCCAGAGATCTTTTCTGCCCTAATATAAATAATCTGCATGGGGTAAAAACATCAACAAAAATATTAGTGATTTTTTTTTTAACCCCTTCCGTGCTGAGAAATGGAACAGGTCTGTCCTCAGCCATGGTGCTCATATGTGGAGGACCATTCTGTGCTCTGCACATGTCCACAAACTCCCTCTGCTGTTAACAGCAGAGTGATTTATTTTGTGCCAAAGCAGCCTCAGGAGCTAGGAAAGACCTTTCCCAGCTCCCGGGGCTGTTTTTAGTTTTCAGAGAAATGACGATCAGCGTTCATGGCATGCTGACATCTTTTCACTGAAAACAAAAGTGAAATGAGCCAATCGGCTCATTTTACTTTCACTGCTTAGGTGCCCGCTTGGCTATCTCGGCCTCCTGAGCACCTAGGCAGATGGGAGAGGTATCACTGGAAAGGGGAGACTCCCCCTTTCCAATGGTACCCTTCCTACTGGATCCCTGCTTGGGGATCATCCCAGGAGGGTGATCCCCAAGCAGGGATCGACTCCACTAGGCACCATGGAGGGAGGAGCGGCCCCTTGGGCACGGGACCCCCCCCCCCCACATGGGCTCACTATGCACCAGTGATTTTTTTTTTTTTACTCATAAGGGTGGGGAGTGTCTAGAATGAGCATGCCAATGCCCCACCCCTCCCCAGGCAGGCACAAATAAACAGTCTTTCTGGCCCCAGGTTGCAGATGGGGATTATTATCGGAGGCAGAAAGCCCACTAGAAACCTGTTTTTCTTTTTTTTTTTAAAGCTGGGTGGGAACTGTCCAAAATGGGCATGTCAATGCCCCCAATACAGAAATAAAAACAGCCATTGTGCCCTGTTGGGGGCAGATGGAGGTTATAACCCCCAAACTGCACCCCAGGGGGGCAAAAAGCCCACTAGACACCCAGGGTTTTCATTTAATAAAAAGAGGGATGGGGCTGGCCAAAATGGACATGCCAATGTCCCCCACCCCCCAGATGCAAATGAAAATAGTCTTTCTGCCCCCGCCCTGGGAGCAGATGATGGTTATTATCTCCAACCTGTCCCCTGCGATTTTATTTTTTATAAAACAAGGTGGGGGTGCCAACAGTGTGAATGTCAATGCTCCGAAACTCCCCAGACACACGTTGGAACAGTCTATTTGCCCCCAGGGGGGGCAGATGAAGTTTATTACCTCCAATGAGTCCCCCAATGGGACAGAAAGGCCACTAGACACCAGGATTTTTTTTTTTTTTTTGAAGAGGAGTAAGGGTCACCACACAATGTGCAAGACCATATCCCCAGCCAAAATAAATGGTGACTAAAGTCTTTCTGCCCCCCTGAGGTGGCAGAAAACCCATTGGACACCACAGAGTATTTTGTTTAGAAAAGTCTAGGGGTGTGGGCTGCCCAGAATGGGCATGGCAATGCCCCAACCTGCGCCAAAAAATGGGTACAGTTTTTCTGGCCCTTTGGGGGCAGATGGGGTAATTACCCCAGGTATGACCCTTTGGGGGGCAGAAAGGACACTAGAAACCATGGAATAATTTCTTCTAAAAATAGGGGTGAAGGCTGCCCACCAACATGGGCAATCGTTATGCCCTCACCCCAACTGAAGGGGGCTATAGTCTTTCTGCTCCCCATGTGGACTAAAGAATCTCATACCAATGGCAAGCAAGATAAAATCTGACTTATTTGGGTGTTGATTTTACATATGGGCCAGGAGAGCTTGACTAACTCTCAATATTGTCCCACTTGCACTAGTAAACAGCTCAACTTTTTGGCCTTGGGTAGGCTGCTGTCTGGAAAAACCGAGCAGACCCAGACACTTCTAAAAACTAGATATCTGGGGTAGTCCAGGGTGGTGTTCTTCACATGCACCCTACTCCATTTTCTTACCCACAATGCCTTGCTAACCTCCTACTCTGCCTGAAGGTACACATTTTCCCTGCATTTCAGAGATGGAAACTTATGGAATCCACAAAATTCCTACCACCGAGTATTGCCCCATTTGTACTGATAAAAATTCTGCCACACTTGTGTGGGTGAGCCTCGTACCAGAGACAGAAACCGATCCAACCGTAGTCAATATTAGTCTTCACGCAACGGCTCTTATTGTCCTTGGTTCAATCAATCAATCATGCAATCAAGGCATTTGTAAAGCACACTAATCACCAGTGAGGGTCTCAAGGCACTGAGGGTGGGGGTGCTGCTACTGTTCGGTGTCTCCTGAAGGTAAGTAGGTCCTGTGTCTGTGGGTGGGAAGAGTGTTCCATGCGAGGTGGGAGAACGATATGCCATCTGTTGAGGTATTCTAGTCCAGTATTGTGCAGTGACTTGTAAGCGTGGGTGAGGAGTTTGAACATGATTCTCTTGTTGACGGGGAACAAGTGCAGGTCTCTCAGGTGGGCTGTGATGTGGCTGTGACAGGGAGATGTCCAGGATGAGGTGTGCAGAGGCGTTCTGTATGCGTTGCAGTCTTTTCTGGAGCTTGGCCGTGGTTCCTGCGTAGAGGATGTTGCCGTAGTACAGTCTTCTGCTTATGAGAGGTTGGGTGACTGTCCTTCTTGTTCCAGTTGGGATTCATTTGTAGATCTTTCGAAGTATGCAGAGGGTTTTGAAGCAGGAGGAAGAGACGGAGTTGACTTGCTGTCATTGATAGAGATGAGCCCAGGATGAATCCCAGGTTTCGTGCGTGGTTGGTGGGTATCAGTGTGGTTCCCACTGTGACAGGCCACCAGGAGTCGTCCCAGGCAGAGGGGGTGGAGCCGAGGATGAGGACCTCAGTTTTGTCAGAATTCAGTTTCAGGCAGCTGTTTTTCATCCATTCAGCAAAGGCCTTCATTCCTTTGTTGAGGTTGGTTTGGCGGTGGTGGGGTCGTTGGTGAGGGAGAGGATGAGCTGGGTGTCATCTGCATATGAGACGATGTTGAGGTTGTGAGATCGGATGATGTTTCCGAGCAGAGCCATGTAGACATTAAAGAGGGCTGGGCTGAGGGTACGTTGCAGATGATTTTGGTGGATTCAGAGCGGAATGGAGGGAGGCGGACTCTCTGGGTTCTGCCGGTGAGGAAGGAGGTGATCCAGTCCAGGGCTCTGTCGCGGATCTCTGGGTTGTTGGATCTGTTTCTGTCGTGGCACTGAGCACAGCCACACAAGTGGGGCAGTATTTTCATTGGCACAGGTGGGCAATGCTGGGTGAAGTGAATTTTGTGTATTCTGGAAATTTCCATCACAGAAATGTAAGGAAATGCATGATTTCAGGCAAAGTTGGAGGTTTGCAGGGCACTGTGGATAAAAAACAAAACAATGTAATCCATGTAAGTCGGGCCATCCTGGATTCCCCCACGTGTCTAGTTTTAAAAAATGTACAGGATGGCTAAGTTTACCTAGGTATCAGCTGAGCTCATGTCGAAATATAGAGATACCCACATTAGAAAAAGAGAGTGTTTTCGCTGGAAAAATGCTCTGCATCCTTGTCGCATTTTGGGCTATTTCCTGTCTCAGGCACTAGTTCTACCCACATAAATGAGGTACCATTTTTATCAGAACACTTGGGAGAATGCCAGATGGAAGGAAGTTTGTGGCTCCACGCACATTCCAGAACTTTCCAGCACAGAAATTTGAGGAAAAAGTTTTTTTTTTAGTCAAGGTTTGAGTTTTGCCAGGGATTCTGGGTAAAAGAAAATGGAGGGAGCCACATAAGTCAGCCCACCCTAGTTTCTCCATGGTGTCCAGTTTTCAAAAATGTACAGGTTGGCTAGGTTTCCCAAGGTGCCAGCTGAGCTCGGGTCCTGAACCTAGAGCTATCCACATCAGAAAAAGAGGGTCAGTTTTTGTTGGAAAAATGTGGTGAATCCATGTTGCGTTTTTGACCCTTTCCTGTCGTGAGCACTAGGTCTACCCACACAAGTGAGGTACTGTTTTTATCAGGACACTTTGGGGAAATGCTGGGTGTAAAGAAGTTTATGGCTCCAAGCAGATTTCAGAACCTTCCATCACAGAAAGTGAGGAAAATATATTTTAAGTCAAAGTTTGAGGTTTTGCAAGGGATTCTGGTTAAAAAAATGTGGTGAGAGTCATGCAAGCCAGCCCACTCTGCATTCCCCTCTTAGGTAATTTTTTCAAAATGTACAGGTTGGCTAGGTTTCTCAAGGTGCCAGCTGACGTAGAGTCCAAAATATAGATCTACCCACCTTGGAAAAAGAGGGTCACTTTTGTTGGAAAAATGTGTTGTGTCCAAGTTGTGTTTTGGACAGTTTCTTGTCACAGACACTATGTCTACCCACACAAGTGAGGTACTGTTTTTATCAAGAGACTTGGGGGAATGTTAGGTGTAAGGAGGTTTTTGGCTTTCAGCAGATTGCAGAACATTTCATCACAGAAAGTGAGGAAAATTTATTTTTTAAGTCAAAGTTTGAGGTTTAAAAGGGATTCTGGTTAAAAAAAAATGTGGTGAGATTCATGCAAGTCAACTCACCCTGAATTCCCCTCAATGTTTAGTTTTTAATTGAGCTAGGGTCCAAAGTCTAGAATCACTCACATCGGAAAAATATTTGGAAAAATGCGCTGCATCTATATTGTGTTTTGGGATGTTTCCTGTCATGGGCACTAGGTTCATTCACACAAATGAGGTACCATTTTGATCAGGAGACTTTGGGAATGCTGCGTGGAAAGAAGGTTGTGGCTCCTCACAGATTCCAGAACTTTCCATCACTGAAATGTGAGGAAATGTGTTCTTTTTGTCAAAGTTTGAGATTTGCAAGGGATTATGGGTAAAGAAATGCAGTGAGAGCCATACAAGTCAGCCCACCTTGAATTCCCCTAGGGGATTAGTATTTTTTAATGTACAGGTTGGCTAGGTTTCCCAGGGTACCAGGTTAACTAGAGTCCAAAATCTATAGCTACCCAATTTTTTAAGGGGCAGGGGTGTGGGTTGGAGTAATTTTGTTTTTATGGTTGGGGTGGGGTAGTTTGGTTTTTAGGGTTGGGGGTCGTAGTAATTTTGTTTTTAGAGGCAGGGTGAGGGGCAGGGAAGTTTCATTTTTGGCCATTTTTGGTTTTTAGGGGTGGTGTTTGGGTAATATTATTTCTAGAGGCAGGGTGGGGGGCAGGGAAGCTTTATTGTTGGCCATGGGTCGGTTGTTTTTAGGGTGGGTGGAGGATCCGGGAAGGCTTTAGGGCTCAGGGTGGGTTGGGGTATTGGGGTAGTTGTTTTTAGGAGAGGGGAGTCAGGATAGTTTTGTTTTTAAGGGTGGAGGGCTGGGGTAGTTTGGTTTTTAGGGTGGGGTGGTCAGGGTAGTTTGGTTTTTAGGGCAGGGTGGAGGCAGGATAGTTTGGTTTTAAGGGGCAGGGTGGGGATAGTTTTGTTTTTAGGGGTGGAGGGCTGGGGTAGTTTGGTTTTTAGGGTGGGGTGGAGGCAGGATAGTTTAGTTTTTAGGGGCAGGGTGGGGATAGTTTTGTTTTTAGGGGTGGGGGTCAGTATTTCTGTTTTTAGGGACGGGGTGGGGGTCGAGGTACCTTAGTTTTTAGGGGTGGGGTCGGGGTAATTTTGTTTGTACTGGTGTGGTGGGGGCAGGGTAGTTTTGTTTTAGGAGTGGGGTGGTCAGGGTAGGTTTTAGGGCTCAGGGTGGGTGGGGTAGTTTTGTTTTTAGGCGTGGGGGGTTGAGGTAGTTTTGTTTTTAGGGATGGGGTGTCGGGTAGTTTTTTTTTCTAGGGGTGGGGGGTTGGGTAGTTTTTATTTTAGTACAGGTGGGAGGTTGGTTGTGTTTAGGGCAGGAGGGTGTTGGGAAAGGTTCTAGGGCTCAGGGTGGGTGGGGGTGTTGGGGTGTTGGGGTACTTTTATTTTTAGGGGCTGGTGTTGGGGAGTCAGGGTAATACTGTTTTGAGGGGGGTGGGGGGATCGGATTAGTTATGTTTTTAGGGCAAATGGGGGCGGTGTCATGCTAGAACCACACATGCCGTTCCCACACATGCCTTTACTAGGCATGCTTTTACAACACAAAATCATTGTAAAGGCTTGAGTGGTAAAGGCATCCGTGGTAACAACGTGGTAGTTGTTCCGACCGCATTGTTCAGGCATACGTGGTTCGCGCATTAGTTGTTCCATCATACAATCATCACAGGTCTACCCACACAAGTGAGGCACCATTTTTATTGGGAATCTTGTGGCAGCATAGACTAGTAGCACGTTTGTTATTACCAAATTGGGTTTCAATGTTCTTGTGCCTTTCAAATGTAAGCCAGTGTATAAGAAAGATGACATTTTGAAAAATACCCTCCAAATCATACGCTCGTATGGCAACCCACAAATTCAGTGATGTAGAAATAACCACTGCTCCCAAGCGCTACATGTTGTGCTCATTTTGAAAATACACAAATTTCCTTGACAGCCATTTTTCACTCTGCCTATTTTACTATAAGAATTGGTTTACAATGGTACTCAACGAAAAACCATTGTGGGATGCAGTTCAGTTGTTTGCTTTGGGTACCTTTAGTTCTTGGAGAACCTACACACCCTATTTGTCGCCACAACCAGAAGGGTCTAGCAGATGTAATGGTATATTGTTGTTATCAATCTGCCATTATGACAAAATGTTACAGATGAAAATGTTGTCACAAATGCCTGTTTTTTCCTTCTCATTTTAAGCATTTCTTTTTTTGAATAGGTATTTTCCTTGAGAAAACCTTGGGGGATCTACAGATATGACCCCTTGCTGCATTCAGAATTCTGTCTACTTTTCTGAAATCTATACCTTTACTGGATCACCCATTTGTTTCACACTGGTTTCCACCACAAACTGGAAGTAGGTTGAGAGCAAAAAAAAAGGGAAAATAGGCTACCTTTTAGAAAAATGCTAAAACTGTATGTTCCTGAAAGCTGGCAAGATGGTGTCTTTGGTACAGCAAACCGTTTGTGTACACCATATTTAGGGACAAAAACAGACACTTTTATGTGGAGCACTTTTTCCCTACTTTTCTCGAAAAACTCAAACTTTTGCTATATTTTGCCTATTTTCTCAGTCCCCTCCAGGGGATTCCACAAACCCTGGGAACCTTTAGAATCCCTGGGATGTTGAAAAAATAGCACAAATTTGGTGCGACTAGCTTATGTGCACCAAACGTTATGGAGGCCTAAGCATGAACTACCCCAAATAGCCAAAAAAGGGTTCAACACTGGGGATGGGGGCAGTAGCAGCGAAGGGGTTAGTTGGAGTAGGTATATGACACTCTGACATAGAGTGGTGTATAACAATGAATGTATCCCTGTCAGTCACTTATAAATATGTTTCTGTATAGCAACTGCCCACTTCTATGTGCCATAATCATTATTGGACCACCATGTCATGATACAATAATATGGTATATTTAGAAGCATAAGTCTATTTTTTAACAGAACAAATCTTGATTTGATTCTTGTTCAAACCAATATAGTGATGGTTTTGTATGGTTGCCAAGGGGGTTGAGGGTTATACTTCCCCCACAGGGACAATTGTTTTCCTTCTAGATATTATCTTGCTCTGGTCCCAGGGTTATTGGGCTGCCTCTTTTTCTTTAAGCAGGCTTTCTTTCAAGAAACATTCTGTGGACTGCCCCAAGGATCTTCACTCAGTCCGACGCTTTTCACCATCTACATGACCCCACTTGCCAAGATCATCAAACAACATGGACTAACCATCCTATCCTACGCCAATAACAACCAACTGATCCTCTTCCTGTCTGACGACTCTGCAATGGCCAAGAGAAATTTCCACAATGGGATGAGAGTCGTTGCCACCTGGATGGAAGCCAGGTGCCTCAAACTCAACTCGGACAAGACAGAGATCCTTGTAATCGGCTCAATCCCTTCTGCCTGAACAATTCCTGGTGGCAAATTGCTCTGGGAAACGCCCTCGCCCCCAAGAACCAAGCACGCAACCTGGCCATCATAATGGACTCCTCTCTATCTACGACCCGCCAATACAATGCTGTCTCTTCGTCATGCTTCCACACCCTCTGACTCCTCCAGAAGATTTTCAAGTGGATTAACTCTGACACAAGGAAGACAGTCACCCACACACTCATCACTAGCAAACTGGACTACGGCAATGCACTCTATGCTAGCATTACCAAGAAACCTCAAGCAAGACTACAAAGAATCCAGAATGCAGCAGCCAGACTGATCCTGGACATCCACCAACAAAGCCACATCTCATCCCACCTGAGAGACCTACTCTGTCTCCCACTCAACAAGTGTAACACGTACAAGCTCTTGATCCACTCCTACAAAGCACTGCACAACATAGCATACCTCAACCACCGCCTCCCCTTCTACATACCCAACAGGCAACTTCGTTCTTCCCAGCTCGCCCTAGCAGCTGTCCCCAAGATCCGGAAAAGCACAGCAGGAGGAAGATCCTTCTTCTACCTAGCAGCATGGACATGGAACACAAAACCGCTCAAGCTCAGGCAAACCGCATCACTGAAGCAGTTCAGGAAGGAACTCAAGACCTGGCTCTTCGACTGAGCAGCATGCCCACAAACAGCGTCTTGAGACCCTATGGGTGATTAGCTGTGCTCTACAAATCTCTGATTGATTGATTGAACCCTTTCTGAAAAGGCGGGAATTCAAACAGAATCACACTCTCACCCATCTGCGTTTAATGCTCATGTTTTAATCATAAATCATTTGCTTTTTATCACATGCTTTGTTTGTCCCACTTGTGTCCTTTCATGCACATAGAAGCCAATATTCTAATAGTCACTAATTATCCTTTGAGGCACTCTGTGGCATGGTTACATTCACTCACAGCCTGCTTATATGATGATTCATCCAATCACTGTAGCCCTCAAATTTGTGCCATGTCTCACTTCGCGATCAGCAGACCAGACCTAACTCCACCAACATTTTCATATATCTGCTCAGTTTAGTTTGGTCCATGATGTTCACTCTGTGAATGAGTGTGATAGATATAAGCTTAACAATGTGAGACTAATACTTCTAAAAACCTGATAATTCCATATTGAGGTGTAGTTTCATCCTGACATTTTAAAAATGTGGGGGTTGTCCCTGCCCATGAGCCATAGCTTATTCAAAGTGTAATATACACAATGCCAATATGTAAATTGCATCACTTATATCTAGCTAAAATTACCATTTCTTTTGGTGCATTCAGTGCTGCTTGGTAATCAGCATTGTCCAATGGTACAAGATCTTTTCCCATTGTGTTCTCAGAGCATAAAATATGAGTGGGGTATGTATGACCAGTGTTTTGTATACATGCAATATTTTCTGCGGATGGGGCATAGGGTGTTTGGATGAAATATTGAGTTTAAAATATTGTGGGGGGCGAGGAGTAGTAGCAGCGAAGGGGTTAATTGGATTGGGAATATGACACTCTGACATGGAATGGTGTATAACAACGAATGTATCCCTTTCAGTTGCATATATATATGCTTTCTGTAAAGCAATTGTGCACTTCTATGTGCTGTAATTATTTTTGGAACACCATGTAATGATACAATAATATGGTATATTTAGAAGCATTGGGATATTTTTTTAAACTGAATAAATCTTGATTTGATTCTTGTTCAAACCAATCTTGTGGTGGTTTTGTATGGTTGCCACGGGAGTTGAGGCTTATACTTCCCCAATAGGGATGATTGTTTTCCTTCTAGATATTGTCTTGCCCTGGTCCCAGGGTTATTGGTCTGCCCCCTTTTCTTTAAACAGGCACCCTAATCTGGCATTTCGGTTTTAGTTTCTTAATTTCCTGAAAGCACTGCACCCATTTTATCACCTATGTGCAGGGTCAGATTAGCCTATAGGGCAATCAGGCAGGCAAAGGGCTGTTTTGACAGGTTAGTGTGTGTGCTGTTTTCTTTAGATGTTTGAGGGCCTGTTTATTGTATGGTGGGCCAATGTTTTCTCTAGTATTACCACAAACATTGCCCACAGAAAGCACAAATGCATGCAGCCACTCACATCATTTGAAAAACATATACAGCTTGTCTTTAAAAGTTTAAAACTGCCCTGATTTGCAAATGTGGACCACTTTTTTAGCTATCTAATTCTCTAAGGTGGGGGCACTTCTTTTTTGGTACCAAGGCATATTTCTGGTTCCAGCCTGTGGGCACCACGAGCCTGTACAAAACCCCTACATGTCTGGTACACTACTCTCAAGAAAACCAGAGGAACTCCGTTGTGGGTCAAACCATTTCAGGCCATATATTCCTGCTTGGGAAAAACTGGAGGGAACCACTATGTTATAGAAGAAATTCATAAAATCTGACAAATGTCATGTTCATAAGTCCTTATTAATAAATATTAGTGTATGAGTGAGTATGGTGCACTCTTGTAGTACTCCTGAAGTCCAGAAGTAAGCCCACAGTAAATCAGGGGTGCTATTGGCTTACTCCTAGCTTACTCCTGTTTTTGTGGTTCCTACATTTTTCAGCAGTCGCCACTAGGTAGTTTTAGTTAGGACCATGTTTCCATAGAAAAAAAGTGTTTTTTGACTTGCCTTTGGCACTGCTTGATGAATGTTCATGAACTTTTTTTTAAAAGTGGGCCAGTGATTCTTGTTGCGCACGGAAAGTTTTGGGTTGATCCGTCAAGCGGGGACTGAGAATAAAGGGGGGGGGGGCAAAAAAGTTGTGTTTCCCATGTGAATTCCCATAGGACCTATGAACACGACTACAGCCAAACCACTGGGTGGAATTACACCAAATTTGGCAGAAAGTTATCTTACTGTACGCATATTGTGCTTTTGCTTATTTTGTGTAAATCCATTCAGTAGTTTTTGAGAAACTTTGGAAATCCAAATTTGTATATCTCTGGCCACTGCAACTTTGCAATTATTTCTCAAATAGTTTGCAGAAATTTGGGAATTTTCACGACTGCACACTGAAATGAAGCCCTGTAATTGGCTGTGTGCAACCTGATTAGGAAGTTGCAGACACCATTTTATTTCATGGAACATGGTCCTCAGGGGTGAAAATCCTAATTGAAAGTGGTATAAGGGGTCAGGGTGAAGGTACCCTGCCATGGAAAGGCCATCGAAAAGCTGGTGGTAAGGGTGTGCTGGGGGCCATGTGCCCCTGGCATAGGCAGTGAAGGGGGCCTCCTGCCCAGCACCCTCAGAATGCGCACTGTCCACTTTGCAGACAGTGCAAGGATGCTGCGTGCTACAGTATTGGCCTTGACTCTCTTAAAAGAGCCAAGGCCAATACTGTAGCACTGTTCCTGCCAACGTATATTACAGTGTTCCCAGTGGTCAGCACATCGGGAACACTGTAATACACTCGGTCGGGATAGCACCACCATGGGACCGCCATGGGACCGGCAAACTCATAATTAGGCCCTTAGTCATTTTTTCTGTGGATTAAAAGCTGTAACCCAATCCAACACTGTGGAACTGCTGGTTGAATATTTTTTCTCCTGGGTACTGCTGAAGCTCAGGAGGAAAAGTTTTCAAAAGTTTCAAAACTTTCTTCTGGTACCCAAACAACCAAAGCAGTACACTTTTAAGGCTTCTAGGACCACAGAGGAGGACACTTAGAGACTTTAAGGGTGTCAGGCAGAGTCCAACACTAAAATGCAATCCCAGTCCTGTTCCACTAGGATCCTTCACAGGAATTTATGCTTCAGATTTTTGTGGTCCTAGAGCCACCCAGGGGTCAGCCTTGTAATCCTTGGAGAGATTTCTCTCCTTGGATTCAAGTATAAGGGGTCTAACCTCTTTAGGTCCTTCTCATAATTCACAGATTCCAAGTGCAGCAGGTTCAGTCTACATGGTATCCTTTCACAAGTCCAGCAGAGTTCAGGTGAGGGCTGGATAAGGGTCCAGCTTTGTAGGTGGGTGGGGGATTTCCTAGGGTACTCTTCGTTGCTCTGACTAATGGAGTAAATGTTCCTAGTCCTTGGCCTACCTGTCTTTTCAGTACTTCCCATTTTCCTTACTGCAAACAAGCCCATAATGCAATGTGTCAAGGCAAATCCATAATATCCTAAGACACATCTGTCATGCAGATTTTGACACTGTTGTGTCAATAGGAGGGAAAGCAGCCCCTCCTCTGAATATTCTTCTGAGCTCAGATGGGTCAACCATGCCCATTCAGGTCGACATGCCAATCAAGTTGTCTACTGTGAGGCTCTAAACAGGAACTTCACATCGCATTACAGGCAGATCAGTAGCTGCACACTAAAGCTAATTAGCCACAGTGGCTCATGTAAGTTAATATACTTTTTCTTAAAGTTCTATTTTCTAACTAATTACAAAAAATCAACTTTATAATGATTTGGATTTTTTAAAAAAAAGATAAGATCTCACCTGAGCTCTGGAGAAGTGACCTCCGACGATGCCTGCTACCCTCCACTTAATCACCCATAGGCCTGGCAGTCGCCACGGCAGCAGTGGGAGTGATTAGGGCTGAGATGGAGCAGTGAACTGACACTGATGTAGAGGCTATCAAGCTCATGTTGGTGAATTACTGCTTGCAAAGCTCGAAAATAGCAGCCGCATGACAGAGGCAGTGCCCATAGCTGAAGGCCAAGCTTAAATGTGCTTTCCCGGCCCCTCTCCAAAATTTTGGCAGCAGATGTGGGCTTGCTGGATCTGACGCACTGGTGGCTAGGAGCTACTGGTGCATCCAACTCATAGTGCTCCAGTGAGCATTATTCAAGAGTGCTCTGCTCAATGAGAATGCACATAGCCTCCTGCTTCATTGCAACCTGGATGGACATCCCCACCATTTACAATCGTGGTCTCCTTCGGCTGTTGCCTGGCTTCCTCCCAGCATAAGTCCCAAAGGACCTCCTCAATCAAAGATATGCTGAGCACCACCAAAGCTACCAAACCCAGCGGTTTGGCTGAATCAACAGGAGAAGCACTATTTGGGGATAGTATTTCCATGGTGAACTTCTCTTCCCCAGCATTAAGGGGCAAATACAGTTCCTTTTACTGGAAATGAAGAAAGACTTAGCAGCAATGAATGCAAGCTTGGTCAAGCAGTGAAAGGTGCGGAGACCCCCTTGGTCTTGGTGAAAGTGGCTGTAGAACAGCAGAGCCATGTGAAGATGATCAAGCCGAGAGAGTCACAGCAAGGGAAAGCCATCAGTAAACCCTGTCTGATGCATTGGATGATTATGAAAATCGATCTTGCCATAATAATATTGGGATTAGAGGGGTGTGCACTGCCATCCCAAATGCCAAACTTGAAAACTGTGTGCAAGCCCTCCTCCACCATATCCTTCAGGAAACCCCAGACAAAGACCTTACATTAAATTGCACACACCACATTTTCTCCACTAATCAAGAGCGGAACCATCTGTCTCCCAATGTACTGACCAGGGTTTCTATAAGGTCAAATGAAAAATGTTGAAAGCAGCCAGGAGGCGAGGCTCCATAACTTTTCGGGGGTGATACTATCACACTCTTCCAAGACATATCGGCCCAAACCCATGCCAAACAATGCAAGTTTAAAGATGTGCTGACACACCAATCACTATTGACAAAAAGCTGATTTTTCATGGAAACCAGATGAGACCTGAGGTTTTCTGCACAAGGACTTTCCAATTGATGACAATGAGGACACGTCAGCCACACCAAGCTCTTCCAAGTTGACCAAATGCCAGAAGACCCCATGAAAGGAACCTTGAAAATCATCCAAGATGCCCTTATGCTGTTGGGATCAATGATCAGACTTGCCCTCGATGGACAGTGAGGGAAAAAATTACAGATGCTTCCCTCTTCTTGGGACTGGCTTTGGACTCACAGTCTCAAGATTCGCACTGGCCTCTCTCTTTTGATGGCACTGAAGGGCAGCACATACTAATTGTCTAGTGGCAGCTGCTGCCTGGCACCTCTGGACTCCCACTTATATCATTTGTACTTTTACGTAGTCCAAAGGACTAAGATCCGGAGATCACCTTGAGGGCGGTCCCCACCTGGATGATAGATATCACTCAGCTAACACATATTGTATTTTGTTCCATTTGTAACACTAGTCTCTTAATATGATTTTATGTTTTTTTTCACTTTTGGCGTTGTTCCACACCTCCTGCATTTCTTCAGGATGAACACACCTTTCTTTGTCAAACATGACAGGGTCACTAGACATACATGGGGTTATTTACTACCTACCTAGAGATAATATATGTTTCACAATTATATATTTTGCAGCAATAGGATAATGGCCCCACTCCCTTAAACAATGAAGCTGCTCAATATTGTTTCACTAAACATGCAGGGGTTAAATCCACCGATGAAAATGGCTTGACACTAAAGATATAGACATAGCCATGTTACAAGAAACACATCTTCTGCAGTCCGACACCAAATGGCTTTATGTCTATTGGTATCCGCTCCAATTACATGCATCTAGCTCTACTAAGTCTAAAGGTGTAGCACTCCTGTTCAAGTGCGGCCTAATCATACCCATAGACAATACATATGCAGACAAGGGGAGTAGAGTGGAGGGTGCAAGGTTGCGACTAGGTTTGTACACAATCACTTTCTTCTCTATCTATGGTCCAAATAATTGCAAGAAAGAATTCTATGACTCCCTGCTCCCACTAATAGCAAACTTTGCTAATGTTGACCTAATAATTGGTGGTCGGATTTTAACACTGTCTTGAACTCTGGTGTTGACAGTTTGGTGGTGCAGTACAATACTTATCCAGTCCCTTCATCATTGATATAAGGCATATAAAACCTAAATCTACAGGACATCTGGAGAGAGACTAATGGGTCATAGAAACATTATACTTTTTCTTCAATGTACACAGGAATTACATATGGATTAATCTTTTCTTGATCTTTTGCCCCCTCCAACCATGCATCCTTTCATCTGCTATAGGCAATCAGACCTTGTTGGATCACAGTGTTTCTTTTGATTAACAAGGGCACCCTCTCACAGTGCCCAGCCCTCAGATGATACATGAATTAAATAGCATTCCAGGATCTAGTGCTGAGGGACTCAAAGACAACAGAGGCAATACTCTACTGACATCTGACATTCTCATGCTCTTTACCAAGTACTACTCCGCACTGTATCAGGCTCAACCTCCAACTGTAGAATTCTGTGATTGCTACTTATGGGACTTTGATTTCTCCCATATAGACCCCACCTTTTCTCAAGAATTAGAGGATCCCATCACACCTGATGAAGTGCAAGCAGCCACATGACAAATAAAAGCTAACAAAATCCCAGGCCCAGAGGAAATCTCTGTGTCATTTTATAAAGCTTACTGCAAATTACTAATAGAACCACTGTCTTAAGGTCTACTATTCAACCCTACAAACCAAAACAGTGACAACAACTATGACAGAATCAATTGTTAATTTTCTATTAAAACATACCAAACATTTCTCAACCCGCTCCTCAAAGAAGCCCACTGCGTTGCATAACTTTGATGTTAAGATATTCACTTCTATCTTTGTTTGCTGCCTACACTCGATCTGACCATGACTGCTGTCCAGCTAACAGTTGAGGTTCATATTAAACATACAAGCTAGGTATAATGTACGAAGGCCAGTAAATGTCATTGACATAGTGGAATGCACTAAATCCACAACCATCCTTCTCTTGCTAGACACGGAGAAGGCCTTAATTAGGTGGTCTGACAGCTTCTTCAGACTGTCCTCCGGTTGTGCCCACATATGATTACCTCCCTATTGGCCAGCTATACAGCCCCAAATTCTTGTCTTAACGTCAATGGCGACAGCTCTCTCCCGCTATCTCTATGTAGGGACACCCAGCAATGGTGCTCCAAATCCCTTCCTTATATCCACATGTACGATGGAACCCCATAGGCCACCATCTAAAATCTAACCGTGACATCAAGGGAAGAGAAGTAGATGGTGAGCATTATGAACTGGCTCTCTTTGCGTTTAACATCTTGTGCTTCCTAACATGACCCATCACAACCCTCCGACTTCTGTTAGATGAGCTGAAACAGTTTGAAGCTGCCTCTGGTTCCGCATTAGCTACAATAATTCTACAGGCATAGGAGTAGCAGACCTCACAAATATGTCTCGACATTTGCTTACCGCTGTGGGCTTGTCATGGATGCCTCCTCTCTCCCCTACCTGAGGATTGCTCTAAAAGATTCTATCCACACATTATAAACCAGCAACATTCCACCCTTACTAAAGGCACTACACAAAGATCTTTATCGATGGGGCAAGGTTGAGATTTCGTGGCTCAGCCGCATCAATAGCATCAAAATTAATTCCTCCCCCACTAACCTTTGTAACCCACATTTTGCCTTTATGGAGACCAAAAAGAGACTCTTTTCCACACTCAAAAACAGTTGCTAAAATTTTAATGGCACAACTCCACTCCCTGAGTGCCCAGACCAGCTTTGTTTTGGCGAATGCAGATGGGGAACTGGGGTTTCCTGCCATAGAACATTACATTCATGGTTCCCAACTTCAATCAATGTTAGATTGGCACCATCTTGCCTACACTAAACTTTGGGTGCTCCTTGAATAGGGTTGCTCCATTACTCCTTTAAACCATATTATGTAGCTGAGACCCCAAAACCGTTTCCCAATCGCACAAAAATCCCTATTTGCAACTGACACCCTCTTGAGATGTTGGGAAACCATTAACCACCACCATACAGCCACTACATTCCCATCCCCACTTTCCCCCATTGTGAAGAACCTGGAGTTCCCACTGCAGATGTTGGATACACATTTTGAGGACTGGAGGGGAGGAGCACCCCTACTTCGGCGAGACTTATATCAAGACGTGTTCACAAAGTATAGGCAATCATACAAACAACTTTTACAGTTGTCCGTGAAAGAAAAATTTGGCCTCAATCAGCTCCTCCACTGGGTGAACACACAAACAGTAATGATTAAAGGTAAAAGGGCTAAAACAACCCTTAAAAAACTGTTTACTCAGTTTACCTAAAGAAATGTATCACATCTACATACAGCCCATAGTGGCCGGGCACAACCACAACAACATTCCTACCAGTCATATTGTGAACATAGCCACGGTATATAAATAATAGTCAAGGCCTGACAACACCTGCGTGCAGTTAGGATATCTCTTTGCCCACAAGAAAAAGCTCATGCCTATAAAATCCTCAGAGATGGTATTTTTCCTTTACCCCAATGTGGCCCCATGCCATTATGGGGCATCTGAGCTCTGCTGGCGGAGTTGAGGGGAGTGTGGCACATATTTTCAAATGTAGTGGCAATGTATGCAGCTCAAGGAGTTTTGGAGTGAGGTGCTCTAACAGATCCGTCAACTCTGCTTAGTGACTCCTCCACTGGATCCACTTGTGCTCTTGCTAGGTGGATATAGGGAGATCTCAAACTATCCCTAAACCACCGCGGACACGGCTACTTACCTTCTTCTTCTTGGCAGCCTATTAGACGATAGCCCACACACAGAAATAATCCTCTCACTTCAAGCCTCACGCTATGTTTTCTATGGAACATTTGACTACTATAATCAATAATACAATGTTCAAGTTTGAGAGAATTTGGCAACCCTTTAAAACCTATTCCAAAAGGGACAGGACCTGACCAGTTCTAGTCACCACCATGCCCGACATACTCCAAGAAGTTCGTCTGGGAGGACTCTCATCCTCAGAGAGCATGTCAGAAGTAGATGCCGGAGATACCTCATGAACTGTACAGACAATATGCACATACTATACATTGACCTTTTATGTTCTGTGATGTTGTATGCTCATATAATGAGAAGCTGTAATATGTGTATGTCAAGTCACCAATCCTGTCACCCTCTTTCTGCTGATGTAATCACACTAAATTCCCCCCGCAAAAAAACAGAAAAAAAATGTTTTAAAAGGAAAACTTCTTAAGCTTTTTCTGTAGCTCCTCCCACTGGATAATGCAAAAAGCTTGATTTAACCTGCTTTGCTTGTATTTCCTATTAAATATTTAATTCAAGTGCAGTGAAAAAAGCTTTTGGTGATTTAGTCACTGTAGGTATATTCTAACATTAGTTTAGGCATGTACCACTTCTAGGCACTATGCACCCTACTTTATGGCCAATAGGGTAATTTGAGGTGTGACTTTTATCAGGTTTTTGAACTGATAAAAGGGTTTATTTTTACAGATGTATCTGCAGCCATAAGAGCTTGCAGGCTACAGATGACCAAGCCCCAGAGGGGGCCTGTGTCATGTTTTCAGGGCCACAAAGAGGCTGGCACAATGTAGTGCTTCATTCCACATGTGACATCTAATTTTATTTTACATACCATAGGTGTAGTTTTTCAGCATCTATATGACCCTATAGCAAAATTAACTATGCCAAATGGGTTTTCAGCCAATTTCGACTTAGGGGGTAGGGCGACATACACTGGGCACTGGATAACAGTGTCCCAGTGCCAGATCTCACATTTTCCAGCAGGTGAGTCCCAAAAAATGAAAAACTGGGAGTGACCAACCAATTAGGAAAAAATAAACTGAAAAAAGGAATTAACACAGGAATTGAATATGGTAATGTTCATTCCCACAATAATCCCCCCCCTTTTTTTTAAATTCCCCCGAGAAATACTTCCATGGTTATGGTTCACCTGCATTCCACATTATTGATTACTGAAGTGCAGATATAAATATCAGGTAAAAACTTTGGGCCCGATTAGGAGTTTGGTAGTCTGACAGTCGGATCACCAATATGGTGACACTGCTGTATTATGAACTCCCTGCCAGGCTGGCTTGTAGAAACAGTGCGGTGGCATTGCCTCTCAGGGAGAGCTGGGGCCAATACCACAGCACTGTCGGTGCTGCCAGCACACTCGGAATGCGCACTGTCTGCCGTGTGCTTACAGGGGGACTCTGCATTGCCCACGACATGGGCATGGGAGTGCAGGGGCCCCCTGGGGCCCCATCTCTGCCTTTTGGACAGCATTTTCATGAAGGGGGTCCCCACAATGGAAAAGCCAGTAGAAAGGCAAATCACGATAAGCACAGCGTGCAAACATCGGCACCGCAGTGCTTGACCACGACTTGCACCACCGCCAACCCATTGGGATCCATGATCCTGGCGGTGGCGGCGGTCTTGTGGTGGTCCAACTGCCAAGATCCTAATCTGGTGGTCAGACCATCAAGGATGCAGCAGTTGGACCTCCCATGGACCACCGTACTTGTAATCAGGCTCTATGGGGGTGATTCCAAACTTGGCGGGCGGCTACTGCCGCCCGCCAGGCGGCCGCAATAACGCGGCCCCCATTCCAACATTCCCGCTGGGCCGGCGGGCGCTAACCATGTTTGCGCCCGCCAGCCCAGCGGGAATGAGGCCGCAACACAGGAGCCGGCTCCTAATGGAGCCGGCGGTGTTGCGGCCGTGCGACAGGTGCAGTTGCACCCGTCGCGCTTTTCACTGTCTGCCATGCAGACAGTGAAAAGCAGGCCGGGGGCCCTGTTAGGGGGCCCCTGGACACCCCTTACCGCCAGCCTCTTCCTGGCGATGTAAACCGCCAGAAACAGGCTGGCGGTAAAGGGGTCATAATCCCCAGGGCAGCGCTGCTTGCAGCGCTGCCCTGGTGGATTATCACCGCCGGGGGAAAATCGGCGGGAAACTGCCGGCCCCGGCGGTGCGACCGCGGCTTTACTGCTGCGGTCGGAATGGGGAATGAAGCACCACCAGCCTGTTGGCGGTGCTTCCGTCATTCTTGCCCTGGCGGTCCAAGACCGCCAGGGTCAGAATGACCCCCTATGTCTTTTTCTTGTGTCTACTAGTATTCAAATCAGTTGTAATTAATACTATGATATGATACCCACTTAATTGACTCAAAAACTTCCCTTGAGCAAAGAAAATGACTCCATGATTGATTCAGTATTTTTGCTGCAATGTTTGGTGTTCAAACACTATAGATTAGTTGGAGTTTCACAGGACGAGACATCAGCAAAAAAGGGGAAGGTGCCCTTTCTGCTGTATTTAAAGTGTCTTTGTCATCATTGCAGACATAATCCATGGTCATGACATCCGCCACTTTTTGATGGAAGTCATGCATATGCAAAATTCGAAATACCACCCATGTTTCTTTCCAAATATGAGAAAGCCTCCACAGGAAAAACAATGGCCTCAGGCTGTGTACTCACTCTAATTACTGTAGGGCTCTTGTCTGTCTATCATCTGATTGAATTATTCCAGGGTAACTTTATTTGCCTTTGAACAGTTATTTAAATTACTCTTCACATCTCCAGTCATTAACTAATTCATATAATTACCATGTTTCATATACGCATACTGGTGTCAGAAAATACAACACATCAAATACAATGCAATTATTTTACCTATAAAACGTAAGATCATGCTATTGAAAATGGTCAAGAAAGGCACAAAGCTCACATACCCAGGCGCTCACACATCTGCCACAGGTGGTGATCTTAAAGTCCCCATAGAGATCCTTGATAGCTCCAGTGGTAAAGAAGCCCTCCACCATCAGGAGGATACCATAAACAAAGAATGCTGCCGCCAGCCCATAGATCACATACTTGAAGATGTCGATCCTAGAAAAGATAAATGAAAAGTCAACGATTAGTCAGTGATTTCTTTAAATGGAATGTTTTGAAATATTGCTCTTGACCTGGATGCCCTATTATTACAACCTGAGATTTTCAAACTAAGAGAAGAGACGGGCGTTAGGAGTGAATTTTTAATCTCAACCTGGTCTAAATGGTTATTTGAGCTCCATCTACACCTCTATTTTTATTTCTAGCTGAGTAAAAGCTTTAGCTATTTTGCCAGCCCCATGGCATCAAAAATAATTAATGATTAATAAATGGGTGAAAATATATACAAACATAGAGGAACGTTGGTTAGCCTTCGTCAGCCATGGGTTTGTTCTGTCTTTTATGGTTCGTTTCCATCCACAACAGCATACAGCGTGGGCAATGAGTCAGGCCACTGAAGCCTTTGACGCTCTTGCACGGTGAGTGAGGTTGTTTTTTGTAATCACACGTGCTCTTTAGTGCCAGGAATGGCGGGCTAATATATTTTTTCCTTCATTTGTATTCTATTTTATACTTTGTCATCATCCTAGTATATTTAAACTATGTTTTCATGTTACTGTAAAGAGAAGCCAATAGTACCTTTTCCTTGCCTCAGTAACAATTAAACTTTCCTCTGATGTTCATTAAAACTAAAAAGACCGTCTATACCCGTTTTAAGGCACCTGTCTAATAGAAAGAGTTTCTGCTGTTCTATTAGAAATGAGACGCAGTGGTTATATTTTTGTTTTAAACATTTTTTTTTTTTTTACTGCGAGCATATGGCCTTCCTAATTAAGTGCTGCCATGTTTTAATTGTTTCCTTCTTTTTATTTTTGTGACATATGCTTGCAATTTTTTTTAATTGTTCCAGTTGGCAAACGCCAGACTTTTTGGCTTTGTCAAGGCATGTTCTGTGTTATAATTCGTTATGGCCAGCAATGTCTTTATGTGTGCTTACTTTCTTTGACTGTAAAGTCGACAGCAACTTACACACACACTTGCATTCGTTCCTAGCTACCTCCATGAAAAAGTGCCATGAAGCATTGAAAAATTGCATTTAAAAGGAGATTCTAGAATGCAAAATCAGATCCCTCTTTGTGACTCTATATATTAAAACAAAGGTTAAGGTGATGTTATAGATAGGTCAAAATGTAAGTTCCAACATGCAAATTTAACAAAAAGATACTGACTTTTACCAGCTTTAGTTCACTGAGTTAACTATAACGTGCGCCCCCACCATACAGTGTTTATGACCTCACATATCACATCAATCATGACAGGTACAATGACACAAATGATGACATCACAGATATCATCTCAAAACACAATATTGATGCGATCACTAATGACATCATCGATTGAGTGTGATAGTTTGTTAAATGATTGTGTCACTGAATGGTATTTAGTGAGATACATCTATAGAGTCTATGTCAACGTTTGTAACATGAGTGTAAACTGTTACATCATACTTTGCCTCCTAATAGGTGTTGTGGGTGTTGGTTCTTCATGAAGAGCTGTCCACAGGACAAGGGCTGTATGTAGTAGGGACTTCACCATCTAACAGGTTGTGAGACTCTGTAGGTAGTCTCTCAGAGAAAAGTTGTGCACAGGGTAATAGCTATGTGTGGTAGAAGCTTAATGATGTAATGCTACAGAGAATTCCTAGGGTTTTTTAAATGCATAGTATGATCTTTTTAGCCTGTCTATAATCTCACTGTCCTGTGATGTACATGCCCTGCACCCAACCCCACCAGGGGCGGCCAACCAATGAGAGCACTTTGCAAAGGTGTTACCACATCATGATATAAAAGGCAGACCTATTGGATTTGTCAAGGAGTGACCACTCCAATATACAATGGCAAATTTAGTGACTTGTGTGACTGTAGTAGTCACCTAGATGAAATCCAACTGCCTCAAATTCAACACAGACAAAACAGAAGTGGTAGTCTTTGGAAGGAAATCCTGTGCCTGGGACTCCACCTGGTGGCCAGCTGACCTTGGCCCCACACCTACCCATACCACCCATGCCATAAACCTGGGAATCATCCTGGATAACAAGCTGGACATGACAGCATAAGTGAATGCAGTGCCTTCTCCCTGCTTCCATACCCTGAGGATGCTGCGAATGTCTACAAATGGCTACCAAACAACACCAGAAAAACAGTCACTCAGGCTCTGATTACCAGCAAGCTGACTATGGCATAGCGCTCTATGATGGAATTATGCAAAAGCTCCCGAACAGACTTCAAGTAATCTAAAACGCTTGTGGTATCTCATAAAGATGTTGCTTTCTTGAGCTTAAAGTGTACAGTGCTTGTTTCTGCATTTAAGTTTGGGTTTACTTATGAAAGTGAGAATGCACATTTGTGTAGTGTTCTAAACATGACGTAAGCTCTGAATGTTCTGATCTCAGTTGCTGTTTGACACCCAGCTGTATGCAATGGATGAAATACTCTCAATAAAGGACTCACTTTTACTGTACTTCCTGGATTACGTCTCTGTTACAACGATGAAACAAGGCTCATCTTCAACCCACCTTGCCACTCCCATATCATCTAACATCCCAGAGAACTCTTTACACAAATGCACCTACTTCAAACTGCTCACACACACATTCAATGCACTACACAACACCAGCCCAGTCAATCTCAACAGCTGCATACAATTTCACCTCACCCTTAGGCACCTCTGCTCAGCCGGGCTATCACTGGCACATGTACCACACATATGGAAAGTCAGAACAAGAGAGCACACCTTCACCTACATCTCCCCCAGGACTTGGAACGACCTCCCACACCACATCAGAGCTTCCTCATTGCTTCTGGAATTCCACAGTAAGCTGAAGACCTGGCTCTTTGAATAACCTCCCCAAGGATACAGTTGCCTCAACATCCTTCAAATCGCCTGGATACACACACAAGTTATTAGCCCGCTACACAAATATTCATAAGTATGGGTGGGCGTAACTCACAAATAAAAAAAAAAAATTAAAACTCCACCAACGAGTGGAAATAGGCAATTTCCCTGTGCACGCTGTTATTTAGCACTGGTAGCACATTCTGCACTGAAAAATCAGCACAAACTGCAACATGTGGTGTGCCAGAGGGCACAGCTGCTCAAGTTGATTTTGCTGCTGCTCAAGTAGATTTTCTGATCAAGAGGCAGTCACCTGACTGCAAATGTTTGTGACCGTCCATGACCGCATGCATTAGAATGATTTCACCGGATGTCCTCCTAGCAAATGGAAAGCATGCTAGGGGATGCCAAATCTCACTTCCGCTCACCATCTTACTGTTCTGGAGCCTCAACACATCATAAAGTCAAGGCATGCTTATAGGCTTTGTGAAGGGGTAGCCACATCAATATACAAAGCAAGCCTATTGGCTTTTTCTAGCGGGCACTACTTCAATATATGAAGACCCATCTATTGGTTTGTCAAGGGGTCACCACTGTAATAAAACAGTAATCATGTTATGATTAAACAGTTAAAGCAATTTAATCCAATACCATGTTAAAAGGCAAACTAGTCTAAGAAGGTAATTATGGGGTGTTCCTTGACAGGAGCAATCAGTAGTTAAAGAGTGGCTCTGGCCGCTCATTTATTATTAATTTTAGCATTATTTATTATTTTTTTAATGCCCTAGTGCCATCTGGGACACCCATAACTTGTCTTGTTGTTGAAGGCACAAAGGTCGAGGCCCGAAGCCCTCAGAGCCCTGTCAAGCCCCGTCATCCTGGGGTGTGGTGGGAGTTGTTCACACTTTTTTCTAGTTTGTTTTTTTCTGTGGCTGCCCTGACCCCACCTGAAGCATCCACATTTAAGCCACTTATTGGCGAGCACGGGTGGAGTCTAAAGCCCCTGCAGCCCCACCAGCTCCTCTACCAGTACCCACCCTCTGTTGCCAGTGGCAGCTGGCCACAGTTCTTTGAACTCCCACCTGTCGGGAGCAACCTTTCTTTCTGCAATCCAGTATCCCCTAACCATGCTTTCACAGGCGGGGGGAAAAGCACATACCTCTTTTATGTTACAAGGTACGGGGTCCCTGGGACTGGGTATATATTTTGGGTGATGAGAATGTGGTCCTTGGGGCCACTACATGGCTTGAGAAGAGAGAACCACACACATGCCCCATCACTTTAATACCCCCCAAAAAAGAATATATGACACATTTGATCCTGGCCCACGCAGGGAAGGGTGTTTTAACAAAAAATGGAGAACCCCTACTGTTTATTTGTCAGTACTACTTGATTACCACAGGACACAAAAACAAGTGAAAAATAATTTTGGGAATAGGGTGGTTCTTCCAGGATGCGCGCACAAGGGCTAGGGGTCAGAGTATCTCTATCCTGCACCCTCATGTTCACTTATAAAAACATTTTCAGGGCAGGAGACCAAGTCCCTGAGTTCTGTAAGATGTGCAAAAACATTTCTTTACATGTTGCAGCCAGCAAATCAGAGTGATTCTTCAGCCAGGTAGACAGACTAAACTTTTGCAACTGTCAATATTTCTATAAACTGTAGCCCTAATTTCTCGAAATCTACTGAACGTAGTCCCACATTCTTCAAACTTCTCTGTGGAAACTGCATGGGATAAAAGTGTCCCTTTTTCTTGGCCCTGCTTGACAAATCACCCTGAAATTTTCAACAAGGGACCTGAGGTGGGCTAAATTTTTTTGAAAGTTTAATGAAGAAACATCAAATAGTTCCAAAGTTATTAGCGAAACAAAAAAACACTCTCCCTATGTAAACACTGACCTATGACTACGCAGTGACAACTATATATCTACATATTTCTTTCATCTGCCTCCCTCTCCCCCACCTTCCTGGAAGAATGCTTCCTTTAGAAGTGGGACTAATGAGGTAATTCCACTCTCAATGTGCAAGGAATACAATGTTGCAAGGAACACAATGGGCATGCTAGATGTTTTAATGTTTTAATGTAGCTCAGTGGGCTTAGAGCCCTTGGTAACGAAAGACCCAGGCACTGAATTATAAAAGAGAAAACCAGAATGACCAGCAAATCAAACAAATAACCTGAAATAGTCCAATTTTAAAAACGTAAAACATCCACATTACTGTAATGGCATTTCCAGAAAGACTAGTTTAATATTCATGTAATGTTTATCTGCATTCAATGCTTATCTGCATTCACTTTCATGTAAGGAAATGGTGAACCAAACAGGAGATAACCACAAGACACACGAACTTTGAAGTAAATTTAACTTTCCATAAAATACTATCTAATCATTCAACAATTTGTTCGGTAAAATCAGCAATTACATAATGCAAGCTATTCACAAAGACAAAAACAGCATACACTATGTAAGCAGAACATTTTCTTGATAGACTATGATGAATTAGAAGTGGAACATATTTTAGAGGTGGGTGTAATTTGTGTAATTCTATATGGATTAATCATACGTGGTATTTTCTTAGTGCACAAATGCCCCTTTGTGCCAATAATGGACGTGAGAATGCATTCTGCCCTAAGAAATAGTTCTCAATGCAACAGAACACAAATTGTAGTGGGAGCAGTCACTCTGTGCTTGCTCAATGTGCTTCTGGGCAAGGATTTGCCCCCAACCTAATCCTGGCATTTAGCTCTATCCACTTAGCAAAAAATGCACACTTGCGTCTATAACGGAGGGCAGGATGCATTTTGCAGTAATAAACAGCTCTTAATGCAAAACAACATGAACAGAAGCACGGAATGTTCTGTGCTAATTCACCTCCAAATTACTCCTAATTACACGTGCGGGCGTAAATTGGGTAATTATTGGTAATTCAGGATCAAAGTGTACCACAGAATTACCAAAATGATTACTGGTAAATGGAAATTAATCCCAGGTCTAAAGCATTTGTTATTGCACAAGCTTTTTTTGACAACTTTCTTTTGAATTTATAAATTAATGTAACATCCTTTTTTATTAAAATGCAGTTAAACTAACAACTTTATTTTATATAATTATTAGTCCATAATAATAAAAAATAATAAGTCAAGAAGGTTTTTTTATATATACATTTCAGAAAAATATGTTTTCGTTGTTTCAATATTTTAAATTGAATGTAGTAAATCCATTTAAAATAATTAAAAAGAAGGAATTTATAATTAGTTTACATTAGGATTTTACATAAACATATTTATAAAAATATAAAATAGATGTGACAATAATTTTTAACAGAAAATATATTTTTAGTAACTTATATATTTTGATAAATGTTTTTACTTTTCCCTTTTCTTTTCTACCGGCAAGTCTCCTGTAGAGTCTTCCATTGTTAAGGTACAGGGAAATATGCAAATGTGTATTTATCTGAAAATACTCAGTAAAGTACTTCATCTCAAATAATAATTAAAAGTATATTTTATATGTTTTTAATTGTAAAAATTAAGAAAAATGCTACAGCACTATACACTTAATTTTGAATTAAATCTTTAAATGATATAAATCCATTAACAGTGAAGTTCTGATTTAGAAAACTTTCCAGCTAAAGTAAAAAAGTGTACATTAATAATTATAAAAGATGATGTATAAAATTAGCAGCCATCCCACTCACACCTTTACGGAACTTCATTACGGAGGCAGGGATCTTTCTGACTGATTGGAAAAAAGCCTGCATTCCCCCTCTGCTTATAAACCCCTCCCTGAATCCAGGTGAAGAACAAAATTAGTGTCCCATCTTACGTCTCCCTTTGCCAGCAAAACTAGTTGAGAGGCATCTGAATATTGCTCTCTCAGAGATTTTAGATCTAAATGGAATTCTGGACAGAACCCAGTTTGGTTTTAGGAAGTGCCACAGCAAGGAGTCATCTTTGGTAGTAGCTATGGAGGAAGTAAATCACAATTAAAGATAAAAGATGAAAGGCTGCATTGATCCTTTTGGACCTATCTACAGACTTTGACACGGCGAAATATGGATCAGTGGTTCAGCACTCAATCTCCTTTGTTCATTCCTCACTGACAGGGAGCAAGCGGTCAGGTATAGGGAATTAACCTCCTGTTCTTTCTCTCTGCCCTGTGGTGTCCCACAAAGGCCATCGCTGAGCCCCACACTTATTAACAAATATGTGTCTCCCATAGAAAAGCAGATCAGGTCATATGGCTTTTCAACCATTTCTTACATCGATGACACACAGATTGGAGTATCCATCTCAAGTAATGTAGAAATGGTGGTAAAACGCTTCAACAATTGTATAAGCTCAATATTAAGCTGGATGAGCAATCACTATTTGAAACTGAGTTCTGAGAAAATAGTTGCTCATTTCTGGGAAGGACTGCTCTTTCTGGAATACGGAATGGTGGCCTCTAGCACTGGGTTTGCTTCCCATAACTGTGTCTAAAGTAATGGATTTGGGGGTCTTTTTCAACACACAACTTTTTTTTACAGATCAGCTTTTTTCTGCAACAGGAACAGATCAAACCAAGGACAATGGGAGCCCTTGTGTGGAGACTCCTATTGACCTCAGTTCAATCCGTTCCTATCACTGATAATGTTGTGTTATCCTGTGGATTCCGGGAGTTTCCATTGCTGACATGTAGGGAAAATGCGTGACTTCAGGCAAAGTTGGAGGTTTGCTGACCATTGTGGGTAAGAAAATGGTGTAGGGTGCATGTGAAGCACAATACCCTGGACTCCCTCAGATGTCTAGTTTTCAGAATGGCTGGATCTGGTAGGTTTTTTCAGGTGGAACCTACCCAAGCCGAAAAGGTGCAGCCGTTCACCATTCTAAGTGGGACGATACCGGGAGGCAGCAAAACTCTCCTGACCCACATGTAAAATCAACACCCAAAAGAGTCAAATGGCCTCTTGTTTGCCATTGGGATGAGATGATTTGGTACGCAAGGGGAGCAGAAAGACTCTTGGCCCCTTCAGTTGGGGAGGGGGCATAAACATGTCCATGGTGGTGGGAAACAAACCCCTCTATTTATTTTTTATTTCCTGGTGTCTAGTGGGCTGTCTGCCACCACAGGAGTGGATCGGGGTAATTCCCCCATCTGCCTAATGGGGAAAGAAAGACTTTGTCCCAATTTATTTGGGGTGGGGCATGCTCATGCCTTCACCTCTCTTTAAAAAAAAAAAAATCTTGCCTGGTGTCTAGGGGCAGATCGTGGGTAATAATCTCAATCTGCCCCCCGGGGGGGGGGCAGAAAGACTGTGCCTACTTTTTGGGGCGAGTGGAGGCATTGACATACCCATTCTGGGCAGCTCCATCCATACACTAACAAAAAATAGTCCCTGGTGTCTAGTGGGCTTTCTACCCCCATGGGGGAAGAATAGGGGTAATAACCCCTCTTCCTCTGGTGGGGCCTAGTGGGCTTTCTGCCCCACCAAAGGGCAGATCGGAGGCTATTGCTCCATCTCCCTCCACCGGGGTGAAGGGCAGAAAGACTTTAGTCTCCATTTATTTGGGGTGGGGGCATGGCCTTACCCATTGTGCAAAGCTCCCACCTCTCTTTCATAAAAATTTAAAATATCCTTGGTGTCTAGTGGGCTTCCTCCCCCCCCCTCGGGGTGATAACACTATCTACCCCCGGGAGCACAAAGACTGTTCCCATTTATCTATGGGGGTGGGTTGGGGCATTGGCATGTCCATTTTGGTCAGCCCCCACCCCTATGTATTAAAAACAAAAAATCCCTGGTGCCTAAAGGGTTTTCTGCCTCACCCCTTCCCCCAGAGGGGCCACATTAGGGGCTAATGCCTCCTCTGTCTCTCGGGGGGGGGACAGAAAGACTTAATTTGGCTAAATATTTGGGGGAAGCAAAAGCCCTTACCCAAAGGGCCTCTCCCTCATCCCTGTTGTCTAGTGGAGTAGAACCCTGCTGGGGAATTGCCCTCCTGTGGTGAATCCCAAGTAGGAATCCACTATGGAAGGGTACCATTGGAAAAGGGAGATTCTTCCCTTTCCAATGATAACTCTCCCATCTGCCTCAGTGCTCAGGGGCTGAGATTGCTCTGCAAGCACAGAGACAGTGAAAGTGAAATGAGCTGATCGGCTCACTTCACTTTTGTTTCCAGTGAAGTGACACTAGTGTTATGTGCATGCTGATCATCATTTCACTGAAAACCAAAAACAGCCTCAGGAGCTGGTAAAGCTATTCCCAAGCCCCTGAGGCTCTTATTGCCAGAAGGAAATCCCTCTGGTGCCCACACAAGATGGATTTCCTGTGCCGTGTGTGGGGATGGCTGAGACCCATCCAACACACACGAGCACAGTGGTCGGCAATGGCTCCCTGCCATCCCTCGCATGCAAGGGGTTAAGTATTTCTTTTGTTACTCTGCAAATGCAACATGACAATTGAAAGCAAGTTTATGTTCTTTGATAGATCTACTTTCCTAGTATAACAACAGCATATTTGCTGATTTACTGACATTTTGTTTGGCACAGTTGTGCTGTTTCTGTACCTTAGCCTGTCACAGTGTCACTGTGTATATTTTGCTACTATTGATACATTGTTATTAAGCAACCCAGCCAATTATCTTGGTAAACAACCTACTAAATTTTATTTACAATCAATCGCCCTACCTTAATCAATTTTCTCTGGACAAACTCCATGCAATTTATCTGAACAGCAACCTTTTTTAAACCTACTAAACAACTATTCTGTACCTCAATTCATTTGCATAAACACTAGCAAAATAGTACCATCATATCCCAACTAAGACCCACCGCCAGTCATTCCTATACATAATTTTCAAATACACATTTCCTTGTTATGTATTACTATTGCAACTAATTACATTACTTCATAAATTAGAATCTTTAGCATTTTTAGGCAAAAAGTACAAAGAAACACTAAAGTGTCAATTGAAATTCAATGTTAGCAATTAACCGGGACCTAGGTGTGACTTCAGATATGTTGTGATGAAACAGAGGTGTAATGTACCCAGTGGATTTGCCTCAATCTAATTTTTACTTTCTGAAATGTAAGTCAAAATCGTCTAGCTGGCAAAGTCCAGGATTGTGGCCTGCGAGGGTCCCTCAAAGTCAAATAATCACTGTTGTGCTGCCACTGAAGCAATTGGTTTTGGGCCCAAAAGCTTTGAGTGCAATAAACAATGACTTTATTACCACAGAATTCACTTTGTAAGTTGGATAGAATTGCCATCTGTCCCAGTGCAAGGTTTTACTTTTTCTTCCATTGGACTTCATGTCTTTTCTGGAAGTCAAAAGGTTCTACTGTGGCAAGCTTTGAAGCTGTAGCTGGCCAGGGATACACAAGACTTGATCTCCCACTGTACTACTTTTCTATGCAGCAAAAGCTTTGAATGTCCTGTGTTAGACTTTTCATCCTTGGCGTGGTCTCCCTTAATTTTTTGCCTCTGTTCCCCAGGTTGTTGATGTGTGCTGGACTCTGATTTTGCTGTTTTTGTTACTCTGGGCACTTTACCACTGCTAACCAGTGCTAAAGTGCAAGTGCTCCTTTACAAAATGTGTATCTGTTTGGTTTATCCATGATTGACATATTTGATTTATTAGTAAGTCCCTAGTACAGTGCACTAAAGGTGCCCAGGGCCTGTAAATCAAATGCTACTAGTGGGCCTGCAGCACTGGTTGTGCCACCCACATAAGTAGCTCTGTAATCATGTCGCAGACCTGCCACTGCAGTGTCTGTGTGTGCAGTTTTATCTGTAAATTCGACTTGGCAAGTGTACCCACTTGCGAGGCCTAAACCTTCCCTTTTCTTACATGTAAGACACCCCTAAGGTAGGCCCTAGGTAGCCCCAAGGGCAGGGTGCAGTGTATGGTTAAGGTAGGACATATAGTAGTGTGTTTTTTTATGTCCTGACAGTGAAATATTGCTAAATTCGTTTTTCACTGTTGCAAGGCCTGTCCCTCTCATAGGTTAACATGGGGGCTACCTTTAAATCTGATTAAAGTGTAGATTCCCTTTGGGAGCGGATGGACATGTGGAGTTTGGGGTCTCTGAGCTCACAATTTAAAAATACATCTAAAGTTGATTTTAAGATTGTGTGTTTGAAAATGCCACTTTTAGAAAGTGAGCATTTTCTTGCTAATACT
Source organism: Pleurodeles waltl (assembly GCF_031143425.1). Lineage (NCBI taxonomy): Eukaryota > Metazoa > Chordata > Amphibia > Caudata > Salamandridae > Pleurodeles > Pleurodeles waltl. Next base: position 840,252,885 of record NC_090437.1, read on the forward strand.
ATTTCTGTGACTCTGCCTGTTTGTGGATTCCCTGTCTGGGTCAGTTTGACAGTTGGGCTGGTTGCACCTCACACTAAACAGTGACACAAAGGGAGCTGGGGTGTAGCCTGCATATCCTGATGAGCCATCTGTGCTAGGAGGGAGGGGAGGAGTGGTCATTCACACCTGAAAGGGCTGTGCCTGCCCTCACACAATGCAGTCTCCAACCCCCCATGGTGAGTGTCTGGGGCCTGGCCTGGGCAAGGCAGGATTTCACATTCCAAAGAGACTTTACTTTGAAGTAGGCCTACTTCAAAGGAGAAATTGAGTATAAGAAGGGCACCCAAAACCACAGACTTTAGAAATACTTCTGGAACCAAGAGGTACCTATGCCTGGAGAAGAGCTGAATAGCTGAGGAAGAGGTGCTGCCCTGCCTGTGACTGTGCTTTGTGGAGCTTTCCTGCAGTGCTGCTTCTGCCAGAGTAAGAGGGCAAAGACTGGACTTTGTGTGCCTTCCATCTTGTGAAGAAATCTCCAAGGGCTTGATTTAGAGCTTGCCTCCTGTTGTTTGAAGTCTCAGGGACAGCAAAGACTTCTCTCTGCCAGCACCTGTAGTCTCTGGAGAGACTCCCGCTCTGACAAGTGGTGCCCTATCCAGTCCTTGGGCCCTTGAAAGGAAAGCTGGTGGAAATCCAAGGAAATCGACTTCGGATGACTTCGGACCGACGCCGCTGCTGAATCCGGTGACGCAGCATGCACCCGACGCAGTGACCTTCGCTGGAACACGACGTTCTTCGCAGGCCCGACGCCGCTGCAGCCCCGCTGAAGTCTGCGACTCTGTGGAAGTCGCCACACCACGTCGTGACCGACGCCGCTCGAAGTGCGCGGATTCAACGTTTCGCACAGACGCCGCGATCCCCGACTTCGCGCATCGGCTTGTTTTCACTCTTCACCAAAGGTACTGTACTTGGGGGTCTACACGACTCTGTGTCTGGCGCCGCTGGTGTCGGCTTGTTGGGAACTACTCCGTCACGACGCAGTGTTAACATCTCATCTAAGCATTTTTTGTTTCTAAGTGCTATTTTTGAGTTTAATCTTTAAAAATTCATAACTTGACGTGTATATTGGATTTTTGTCGTTTTGGTCTTGTTTTGTTTAGATAAATGTTTCCTATTTTTCTAAACTGGTGTTGTGTCATTTTGTAGTCTTTTCATTAAGTTACTGTGTGTGTTGGTACAAATACTTTACACCTAGCACTCTGAAGTTAAGCCTACTGCTCTGCCAAGCTACCAAGGGGGTAAGCAGGGGTTAGCTGAGGGTGATTCTCTTTTACCCTGACTAGAGTGAGGGTCCTTGCTTGAACAGGGGGTAACCTGACTGTCAACCAAAGACCCCATTTCTAACAGCCTGGTTTTCCTGCCCACCATTGGTGCAAGCTTCCCTGGCAAACATCAGCACTTCTTCCCAAAGTAAAAGAGATGGAAAAAGAGCAAAATTCCCAACTTTTTTCCAGTTGCTGGGAAAATAAAGTATAAAAAATTTAATTTATATATCTTGACAAATGAACAAAACTGTGTGCTAAGCTCTTCCCATACGTTTATTTTAATATTACTTCATTATAGTAAGTACCTAATTTAGTGAGGGCCATGCTATTTTTGCCAATACTACAATTGTGGGTAGGTGCATTACAGCATCAGATATCTACAATTGTGATATTATACTTGGGAGTTGCAATCCATGTGTAAAGTCTTGTCTCAAATGTCTTTATTACAATCCACTTGTGAGGCACCTAGTCACCTGTAATAAAGAAAATATGTAGCTGCTCAATGGTTATAACTTTTCACAGTTGAGTTCTGACATCATACTGTGTATTGCCAGATCCAGCAGCCCAGTAGAAAGGCAAGACAACGAGTATAGTTAAAGCTGCACTTCAAACAATCATTTGCAATGCAACGGGTCTTGCGTTTGCTCATGTTAGAGCTGATCGCGTTGTAAACTCCTAACCCGACTTTTCATCTATCGGCAAAAGTGCTTTTATGTACGTAAAAAAATGAAATTATCTGTGTAAGGGCTCAACTTCTGCCAAGCGAAATCGCGCTAGCAAAATAGAGAAAAAGTAGTCCACGATCCGACCGAAAACAGCGAGCCTCGCAAGTTTTCGGTACTTGGTCGCTGCGCTCGAGGAGGGCTAACCACCAGAAAAGGCATGACGTGGGCATGCCTTCCACTAATGAAAGCAAGCAGATTTTACTAGGCAAGCCCACGAACCAATCAAGCACACTGACGTGACGGCGACAGGGCTCCGAGCCCTTTTCTAATAACTAAAGCGTCTTGCTGCGATACGCATGCGCGAGCACATGCAACGCAGGCTCGACCCTAAAAACAACATTGAAATGTGGCTTTTCCTTCTGGTCTATTTACCTAGATGAACAGTGGTAAGCAAGAAGGAGATATGTATGGCAGTATGTTTATGTGTTACACACTTTAAGTAATTGTAAGAAAGAGACTTTGACTGCATGTTTTATCACATTCTGATCCACCTAATTTTTTGTCAAATCATTTATTAAATTGATTTGAATATCTTTTTGCAAGCAACTAACATCTAACTGTTTGTCAGTGTTTTTTATTTTCCAAAAGAGATTCTAATTTAATTCTTCATATTGGAAAACATCCTATTTCTTTCATATGAAATATCATAATACTAAGGAATTAAGAGGTTTGTAGAAGGGTTATGGTGTGACCCTGTAGTGTAAGGAATAAAATAGGCCCTGACATAAATTGTAAGCATATTGCACATCACCTCAGAGTTTCTTGAGCTTAAAAAAGTTATAAATGATCGCGAAAGTCATCTGTGACTTGCAATGTCCTTATAATGTATGATATGGGTATTTCATCCCATATATTATTGTAAAGGTAATTTACATTGAACGTAAGATGTGCACACTGTTTTCCCCGTTACAAATGTACAGTTGGAACGCCCTGTTTTCTTTCTCATGCTAACAGGCACGAGTTTCGAGTGAAGGGTTATGACCACATTGAAAAAGCAATAAGGCTTCCCCCCCCCGTCGCCCCCAAATAGAAAACTCGAGTTTCTGTCTAATGCCGTTGCATCTGATACTAAAGTGGGCCCGAGGAGTGCTAAGCCTGAAATATCACATCCATTGTCAATTGATACTGTCATAGCCATCAACTTCCAGAAATATTTTTATTCAAGTTTAATTTGCCATGTGATTTAGATTAAACAGGTTTAATTCTTTAAATGAATGCTGATATTTTAAGTGATTCTTCATTAGGAAACATCTCTCAGTCCTTGATGGGTGCTTGGACGTGGTCCAAGGAGCATGGAATGAGAATACTTCTTAATGGAATGCACTTTATTTTTGGAGTAAAATATTTTCATTAATGTATAATCAAAATGTGCGGTGGTTTGGAAGAGCTCCTACACTGTTAAGAATGATATCAATCACTCCCGTGTAGGACGGATGGAAACACTGAGTTGGTTCATCAACTAAGAAAAGGTGTAAATGACCGAGATTGGAAGAGACAGATGGCTGACATCAGCACATCTTTTGACAAGGTTGTCAGCAGAAAAACCTTGTGCTTGGAATTTCCGTGGAAAAATTAAGGATCTATCGAACTACTCCTCGCATTCAATGTGAACGCGCATATTTGCAATTAGGCATCACAAATACCAGCTTATTTTTGATTGGTTTTAGAACATCTCATAGTACAAAATTTAATATCATGAAGGCAAATGCATGTGTTATTTAAAGAGCATTAAGGAACCGTTGTGGCTGCGCACAAATTAGCACTGTGTTTCAAGCGCCCTCCGCTGGTTCATGGCAGAGCCGAACGCCCGTACTTTTTATGCGCCTTCAGTGTGTAAAGTAAATTAATTTTACTCCAATATCTCTCCAACATAGTGCATCATTATTAATTAAACTTGCCCACTGTTTCCGAGTTCTGTCGGGTTAAATGAATATACTTTACACTCTGCAGTTCTAAAACAAAAAAAGTGGGGGACTAATCAAGTTAGGCAGTGTGCAAGTGACAGCATGGTGCGTGACATCACAGCACGCCATCAGAGGAAGTGACATCACAACCCATCACTTCACAGGAAGTGACATTGCAAGAAGTGACATCAGATCTTAGCTCGTCACACTTGATTCCCAGGTCTATCATGAGTACATCTAAGCACATTATGAGATTTAACAAATGAGATTTTGGGCCTCATCACAAACATGATGGATATCCCGCCTGCCCTATTACAAGCTCCATTATATCCATTACATTTGTGACGGAGTAATCCCCTCTGCCAAACCCGTAATGAGGCCCTATGTGTCTGGGTTGTGCTAAAAATGTGACGCAACTCCAAAGCAATATGTGGGCCTCCATTTATACATTTATTATTTTAAAACTCCACCACAAAGAAGTTGGCAAGAAGGAGAAATGTAGCAGTAAACCTATTCTGCTTAATTGGTTGCCAAGTCTGCATTATTGGGGATAAACGGGGTGAGCACAATAATAATCAGCAGATAACTTTGGAGGGTAACACATTTGGTGGAGAAACCTGCATTTTCACTATTCCCAGTTTTGAATCAAAGTAACGTAGAGGGTTAATGTGTCTCCTGCAAAGCATCTGCAGATGACAGACTTTTATTTTATGTCGTTAGGTATGTGAGTTACTTCTTTTAACACAGACATCCTTTTGTTACTCGTTCTTTAAATGTAATCCTTCTAATATAGCACAGCAAGCTATGAAGGAAATGTGACTCCTACACCTTGTAACCCTCACTGACTTACACATCTTGTACACTGATTTACACATTTATAGTTTTTATTGTCAATGTGTAATGTGTACGTCTGATGTAAAGCGCTCTAACAACCTGCATTGGGATAAGTAGTGCTATAAAGGAAATAAAACAAAATAGTTGTATTTAAATTGTTATTTGTGTAAATACTGGAACAGACGAACCCTTCTAACATTCATACAGTACATGCATATCTTGTGTATATACACAAGAATTGAACACCGTAAAAAGCATGCCACTATTAAATATCTGTGAAGTAATAAGAACAAGCTGTGTGCCTTTGTTCCCCTCCCTTGCATTTGCATCTATTTGTGATGATCAGATAGATCCCGGTCAGGATAGAGGAATAAAAGAAGGTCTGATGCCCCCTTAAATGCAGCTTTTGTTGTGGGCTCAGCTGGAGTCTGAAACATGAAAGCCCCCCCACCCGCCTGCACGTTGCTGTGCGAAATGAGAGCAGACAAGGTGCAGGCGCTGCTGAATGTGAATGTGCCCCGGTGACTGAAATTTACAAGACAGGTTCAGCATATTTCACTGGGGCCCACTTCTTGCAGAGTGGACGGCATCAAATCTGTGAAAATAGTGGGTATCCCCGACTTGTGCCTTGCTCTGCAGGCGTATAAAAGAGGCACTTAAGTATGGACAATGCTATATTATATATCAGCAAATACTTCCTTTTCTTCTGCCCAACTTTGTAGTCTGGGTAATAGTATTCTTCCTGCCTCCTTCAATGAGGAATCAAGAGAACAGCTAGTAACACACTTGGAGCTAGGATCAACTTGATCGCCCTTCTTTTATATTGAAAACATCATGGATGCTCTCCAAGTCTTTTAGACTCCTGACCTACATACAGCTCTCTTGACATTTGCCAAGAGTGGGGCCCATAGTGCCCAATTGATTTTAAAAAGGTCAACTGGGACCCCGTCTGGACTTCCTACTATGACTTGAATCAGTAGCTGCTATCACTTCCTCAAAGGTGAAAACAAGAGGGACATTCTCCTTTCCACCAATGGATTCTTCTTGCTCACTTACCTCAATTGAGTTGATTGTGCAAATTTTCACAAAATGTGCAACCAATTCTTTCAGTGGAATGGCAACCTAAATCAGTGGATTAGACACAATTTTGAAAAAAAGGACTATTAACTATTTTCCAAAAAAGTTCATGTTTTAACATGCTGGCAGCAATTAATGCTAGCCACGCCTAAGCCCTTATTGCTTGTGTACTCCAACTGAAGGCAGCCTCATATTGTCATCTACAGCATGCACCTCATTTTGGATTGTTTTTGATCTGTTTAATGCCACCTTCAAGGATCTCAGGGCTTTAGTACATCTTGAATCAAACCAACCCCTAGGTTTATTGGTAGTTTATAAGGTAATCTCCAACTGCTCTTTCATTCTCACAGTAATTACATTAAATGCATTTTTGATGTCTTCATCCTCAGCATCCTCCTCTAGACATACATCAAAATGCTTATTATTACCTCTAAAAAGTTTTATTAAAAAATCATCAGGATTAACCCTGTTCCATTTCAGGGTGATTCTATTGGTGGATGCTATTTCTATGTGTGTGACACAGTCTTCTTCAGTTAGCTTCACATGACTACTTGGACTAATAATGTTCACACTTCAGGCACTATGGTCACTTGCCTAATTTGAATGTGTCTAAAAGGTACCCATCAAGTGGCCCAGATTGTGCCCCAGATTGTTTGTGACTAAAAGGAAATCAGTTATTGTTTTTCATTCTCTGCCCCTAAAGGTGTATTTAAAAGGGGCATATGGGACACCCACCTAATTAGCAAAAACCAAGTCATATTTAAAATTGAGATTGTTTATCTTCGCACCATAAGCTTAAGGGAGAAACCTGAGAGTTGGATCACTTCCAGTTCTCATTTCATAGAATCAATCACATTTGCCCTCTCTGCATTAAAAACATTATTATAGTAATTATTTAGCTAAAAACAACTACTCCTTGACATTCTCTAACTAATAACTTGAAAACATGAGGAATCTAAATTCTTATATATCTACTTACATTGAAAAAGTGTTTAGACATGGGTTACTAACCTCCTCTTTTCTCTCCCGGCAACTGAACCTACCACTGTTGTACAGTAGGTCATGAGCCTATTTGTCTGGGGCAATTAGTGGCCCATGTTTCCTTTAAAGAGATAATCTAGAACTTGTTGACAAAAATAAGCCAGTCTGGGTTTTAAATGTTCCCTATTAGACCCGCAATATTCTCAGAAATTAAACTGTACTTATATGTTTCCACAGACGTATTGTCCTTTTTTTCTGTGACTAGGGCACTCTTGGAAAACAACTGACAATTTTGTGAGTGTAGGTTTTCCTCCAATTGTAGGCCCGAAATTGTAGGCCATGCCTGTGGGGGGGGGAATGTCATCGTCATGGGTCCCCTCTTTACCCACTTTTAGTAATGGCTTGTTTAGCCAAGATTCAATATTGGAGGAAACACTCTCATGATTTCAGTCACGATCAGGTCCCATTCAATTTGCAGGTTTATAGAAATAACCTAATGAAACCAACATACCTTTTAACTGGAGAGCAATAAAGAACCCAGTCTACATAAAATCAACTTAACCGGGTTGGGTGATATGAAATGTATTACTATATTGTTCCCCTGATTAACCTTGGTTCTTCATCCCCACCAGTTGACTGAACAGACCATAATGATGTCTTCAGAAATAATGTTTGCAAGGCCTGTTCCCTGTCCAATCAAAAGGATTCATCTATTTCTTATACTGTCCCATGATCCCCTCTGGCCATCTCTCATTGGAGGCACCTTTTCCAACACAGTTACAGCTGTGGCAGGAGGTTTAGAGCTTTTCAATTACTATAATCTTGCATTGTGGCTGGTATATGACTGTGTGGTGGATTAGGATTGGGGCTATGACCTTTAGCTTCTCCACACTGTGTCAGCCTCCAGATTACCACTTCCTACCTTACCAAGAATGCCATACCCATCTTTCAGAGTTGATAAAAATGCTTTCATTGGGTTTAGTTCCTTTTGTTTTTCTAGATTACTTAGCAATACTTTTATATGTTGGATTAAATCCAAACAATTACTTGCAATGTCTTCAACTGCATGTAGTCTAGACATCATCTGGTCCATTGAACTTTTTACTATCACCTCAATCAGTAGTCTGATCTTTTGGAGGATTTTCTTTGACTAGGTGACTATCTGATTTACACCCTTTTGTGGTCACCTCCCTCGTCTCAGATGATTTGTGTCCTTTATCTAGAGATTTAGCAGCCATTTTCCATTCCTTTTTTGGTCAGGGTGTAGCCTCTGAAACATGAGAGTTATTTTCTGTGAGGCTCACTGGATACGCTAGCACTTAAAGTAGTTATATTGTGTGCACCCCTCCTGCCCCTTTCACCTGAGTCAACCCAAGGAGCAGAGATAGATATCTCAGTGAATTCTATTGAAGCAACATTAGATCTCTCTCTTGTGATAGGACCCATTGCTTGAGCTAAAAAAGAGGTTATGGACCTAAGCATTTTAATTGGTCCACTTTCAGGGTGAACCCTTGACTTCCTCCTGCCCATTTCATGGAAGGAAAAAAAGGCAATGGCAGGTGATGGTTTATTTCAGGTCTAAGAGAGCGGACCTTGTCTGGCTGTGGACAGGTAAGGACAGAACAGGTCTTTGCCTGGTCATGCCCACATGCACATCCCACATGTGTTCCATGCTGCAGGGGCCAAGTGTGCTGATATAGTGCTCGTAGAAATGCCTTCTCACATCCTTCACCGGCTGTGTTATGGAAGAATGTATTCTTATTACATGGACCAGGAATCAGAGTACCTGCCTACTCAAGGGCATCACCTTACAACTGATTAGACATGAAAATTACAGTGCCTACAACAAGGAATGTTGATCTTTACTTGTAAGAGCAAAGAAGCAAGGTTTCCACAGTGGAATCATTTTAGTATTAAAATGATAAAATTCAGATAATCTGCTGACAAAGCACACTCATGTGAAAATTGCTTTTAGCTGGGCTAGCTCTGAGCGAGCAGTATTACAAACACAGAGCTGTGTGCTAGAGAGATCCATCTCCAAAGAACAAAATCACTTTTAATAAACAAACTCATCTTCATGTATGTTGAACTTTATAGTTTTAAAGTGGCTGTTTCATACTATGAAATATTGATCTGGATTTTAGGTTTGGTGTTAGCTATGACATTTTGATTTTAATAAAATAATATGTGTAACATACTTACTTAAAGGGGCTTTCAGTCACCTCTCTTAACCCACTGGTTTATTATTGTGTTATTCCCTTTTTGCTGTCACCCACTACAGCATGGGGCAATGGTTCAGCCTGCTTAAGCCTCTGGTTAACGTCACTTAGAGTGATTGCAGTTTGCCCTTCGACAAGGTGCACATTTGCACAGAAAGAGTTACCTTTAGTGCCAGTGTTGCCTGATGTGATAGAAGGACGTGTATGAGTGAGCACAGAGCGTTTTCCAGTTTTACAAGTCCCTGTCTCCTTCCAGTACTGTTGATAATGCCTTTTGAAGTTGATTATTGCTATTTCATAGCATAGCATACTGTGGGGCTCATTACAAACTTGGCACATGACCACCAGGTTTGCGTACGGCGGTTGGACCGCTGCCAATGCGGTGGTTCAAGTGCCACATTATGATCGCGCTGGTTGTGTCACGGTTCGACCGCCAGTACCGCCAGGATTAGTTATCCCAGTGGTCGTGGCGATCCTAATCGGCCACATAGGGTTACGACTTTGTTTTCCGCCAGTGATTTCATCGTGGTTGCACCGCCATGAAAAGGCTGGCAGAGTATGAGTGCAGGGGCCCCATGGCCAGCACATCCCAATTTTCACTTTCTACTTTGCAGATAGTGAACATTGTGAGGGTGCTGGCCCTCTACAGTATTGTTGCCGGCTCAATTACAAGCCAGAGACAATGCTATAGGGTGTTTCTCTGCTAGGTCCGTGTGTAGAAACTTAGGTTTCCGCCCACCGACATAACAGGAAACTCGCAATGGGCCAGGCAAAGAGGTAGCCACATTGGCAGTAACCTCCCAGATGGAATTTCAGTGGATGGCTTAAACCGTCCGCCAAAATCATAATGAGGCCCTATGTTCCTGGACTTGGATTCACCAATGGGTCTATGACAAATTTAGCCCAGAAAGAAAACCAAGCTTTATTGTGTTTAGTTGGCAGCACACTTGTAACAGATTAAATTAAACATAGGATTGGTGTAATTTGGGTATTAGTATCCAATATTTTGTGAACCCCCTTTTTTCTTCCTTCTTTGCATCGTCTTACTTTCTTCCTTCTTTTTTTACTTTACTTTTTTCTTTCCTTATTTGTTTTTGCCTTCTTCCCTTTTTCTTTCTTTTTTCCTAGTTTGTTCCCTCTCTTTTTTCCTTTATTTTTAATCTTCTATTCTTTCATTGTCTTTCTTTCGTTTTGTCTTCTTTCCTTGTTTTTTCCTTCTATCCTTTTTTTCTGTTTTCTTTCCTTCATTTTTTGTTCTTATTTTCTTTTTTCCTTCTCTTTTGCTTTTTTCCTTATTTCATTCCTTTCTTTCTTTTGTTTGCCTTCATTCCTCTTTCTTTCCCTTTTTGCAATTTTATTTATTGTCTTTTTTACTTTTTCCATTACCCTTTTCTTTCATTTTTCCTTTCCTTTGTGCCTTCTTTTGTGCTTTTTGCCTTCCTTCTTTATTTTTTGTTCTCATTTCTTCTTTCATGATTGCTTTCTTTTTTGCATTCTTTTCTTCTTTCTTTCCTTTATTCTTTCTTTTATATTCTTTCCTATTTTCTTCCCTTCTTTCATTTTTACTTTCTGGTTTGCCTTCTTTCTTCCATTTTTTCCATTATTTATATTTCTTTCTTTTTTGCTTTCTTTGCTTTTTATTTCCTTCTTTTTATTTGTCGTTTGCTTATGTCTATCCTTCTTTCTTTTTGCCTTCCTTCCTTCTTCTCTTCTTTCTTTTTGCATTCTTCTTTTCTTTCCTTCCTCCCTCCCTTTTCTTTTTCCCTTCTTTCTCATTTTGTTCTTCCTTCTTTTTGCCTTCTTCCTTCCCTCCTTTCTTCCTTTTTTCCTTCCTTCCTTCCTTCCTTCATTGTTCTTCTTTCCTTCCTTTATGTCTGATTTGATTCCTTTTTTTCTTTCTTCCTTCATTTATTTCTTGCATTCTTTCTCAAAGACTTGGCTAGCAGATAAAGCCAGACCAGTGGCTTTTTCATGTCTGTGTTAGCTAAGACCTTTGGATTTTTGTAAAAGTATGTGTAGCCAGACTTCATCCATTAGTCTGTGATTGTGCCATTCACATGTTCCTTCCACCCACTCGAGCACACACTAAGGGCAATGTTAGCCCACTTCAGCCGCTGGTCGACTTCAGTGTGAGTCACAGCATGCTGCCTTTTCTCGTAAGGAGCGAGTGGATGCATCAGTTTGTGCTCTGTTTCCAACTGTTGTGGCAGAAGTGATGAGGTCTTACATACCCACCACAAAGGAGTAGGATTCCTACATTTACAACTAGTGAAATAGGTATGCTCCCAGCTACACATGGGATTAGAGAGAAGTGGACACTGGTTTTCAGGCAAGGTAGCGTTGATGTGTCCTTGATGGCATAATTGGAGACATTGGCCCTCATTCTGACCTTGGCGGTCTTTTCGCAAGACCGCCGAGTTACCGCCGCTGTGCGCATTCTGACCGCTGGGAGCGTTCCGCCGGAAAACCGCCAGCAGCCACACTGGCGGTCGGCGGGAAAGTGGAGACTGGTCAACCTCCACCGCCACGCCAGCAGAACACCGCCCACAGAATTACGACCCACATTTCTGTGTGGCGGTCTTCTGTTGGCGGTCTTCTGTTGGCGGTCACCTCCCCATGGCTCCTGTCACCTCCCGGAGGACCAACGCACAAGGTAAGTTGATCGTCCGTGAGGGGAGGGGGTGAGGGGGTGTTGTGTGATGTGTGCGTGCATGGGGGTGTGCGTGGGAGTGTGTAGAGGGGGTGTGTGAGTGCGTGCATGCGGGCGGGGAGTGCTGCTGTGCCTATGGGCAATGTGTGTAGTTCGGCGGGTGCGCATGTCGGCATGTATGTGTGCGGGTATGTGTCCCCGTTGTGTATGTGTGTGTAGGGGGTGTGTATATGTGCATGTTGGGGGTGTGTGCATGTCGGGGTGCGTGTATGTGCATGTCGGGGTGGGGGTGGGGAGGGGGTTCGTACCACCTCTGGGGGGTGGCAGGGGGGTGGAGGGTGTGGGGGGAGGACTCGGGGGGCAGTGGGGGGTGGGGGAGACCCCTATCAGTGCCAGGGAAGGAATTCCCTGGCCCCGATAGTGCCTACCGCCATGGTTCGCATAGCGGTTCCCGAACACCAGAAACCGCGGCGGTAAGCAGGGTCATGATACCGTTGGCGGTCTTGGGTCGACCGCCGGACCGGAGTGCGCAGACTCCAGCCCGTCGGTCATGACCGCCGTGGCTGTCGGAGTGGGGAAGTGGCGGTCGGTCGCGGCGGTGACCGCCGCGGTCAGAATGCCATTTTTAATACCGCCGGTCTGTTCGCGGTCCGACCGCCGCCTCTCCGCCGACCGCCAATGTCAGAATGAGGGCCATTGACACATGCAGTTTGTAACATGTTTGATGAGCAATTCTAGCCACTAGATTGAGGGGAGATGACCACATGAATAATGGGCTCATTAGGAGGACTGTCTTTCACCACACATGGGTAGTATGAAATTGAACACTATATGTGTGCCATGGACTGTTGATGACCATTTGCTGAAGTGACATAATGTGAGACGCATGTGTTTCAATTATTACAAAAGAAAATTGTTACCTCTAAATAAAACCCTCCATAAAGACGTGCATACAGTTAAGTGATATGTTTTTAATTCAAGAAAAACTAGGCTCATAAGGTTAATGGATGTTTCCAAAAATTCATTCTCATAGGTGCTTGGTCAGATGATCTTTGGTCCTGAGCAAATACGCTATAATTGTTCTGTGGGTCGAAAAGTCAGCACTTATGTGAGAATCATACACAGTAAATGTTTATTCCGGAACAATATTTACGCTGGATTAACAAACTCAAACTGAAACCAGGAATACCCATGCTGTATATATATGTATCGTATTGTTACTGCTGCACTAATGCACATATGATCACTGTGCCATCTGCACCTAATTGATACATTGTCTGTCACCTTCTATTTGTTACAATAAATTTATGATTTTGTAGCTGATCAAGTATTAGCAATTTGAACGGGTACCATGGAACCATCTGCATATATCGCCTCATCTCTAGGAGCACATCCACACACAAAGTAGTTCTCTTCAGTGTCGAGTGCACCATGGTAACGTGTACTTTATTGAGAACGGAGAAACACGTTTGCCTTAACCCACTGTTTTAAAAAAATATATTTAATGAGGGCTCGACTGCTTCGCAAACAATAAAGTACTGCAAAAACCATAATAAACAAGAAATGTCAAAATGCTAGCGGCCAAAGGCAGATCTAGTGGCCTTGCCAATGCTTGTTCAGCAATGCTACAGTTCGTCTGAGCTCTTTACAGACACATACAGGAAAAATTCTAATGTAAGGTATGCAGCAGTTAGTAGGCGAAATAGAAATGTGCATGTGAACGTGAACGTGAAAGCACAGCACCAAGACAAAGTTACATGGTGGCAGCATACTTAATTGTGAAGATACAATAATAGATATGGTATTAAAAATGGATGCTCTTATGTGCTAAAGAATAGAAGAGGGCAGGCTGAAACGAGCAATAGAAACTATTATTTATTTAAGCTTGTTCTTCGGTGAAATCTGACAGCAGTGATTGAGCACTTAAATAATTTCTAAAAACAAGGCGGCGGTCCAAAGTTGAAAGATAAATGTGGAAGATGTATTTCGGGTAAAGGTCATTAGCAGGTTTTTCAGACTTTCTTTGAGACAGTGTAGCTTGTCTGATATTTGTTAGAATAATGTTGCCGATCTTTGAGACGTTGTCTGAGAAGTAAGGTGACAAGATTACTTTTGTTCTGAAGCAAGAGATTTATATGTGAAGGATTTGTGGTTCAGAGTGTTTCCTTCCTTCCCTCGGGCGCAAGTTTCTCAATTAGATAGCTAAGTAAGCTTTTAGTCTTAGAGCTTTGAATATCATGTTGGCAGATTTAAAGGCAAATAATGGCCCAATAGGTAGCTATTTGAGCAATCTAAGAATTGGTACTTGAGTTCATATTGTTAGGCGTTGGAGATTAATGTTGCCGCTTCATGTACTTAGGTTAGTTTGTGTGCCATCAGTCTGGTTGCTGAGAGTATTTAAGAAGACAGCTACAATTGTCAATGAAGGCATGTGATGATCAGTTTCTCTACAGCCTATCTGTGGTCAATCTTCAGTATAACAATAGTAAATTAGGCAACCTGAGAGAAAAAATGCACATCCAAGTCTAATTCATACAATATTGTAAACCAAAGGAAACTGGACTTTTCATAGGAGTGGTAAATGCAATTACTGGACTTAAAGGAAAATCCTTCACTGCCACCAAATAGGAGATAAAGAAAGTTGCCATATTGTATGAGCAAACTTAGTAAAAATAAAAATCCGTCGGTATTTACGCAAGAAGCAAAGGAAAACAATTATCCATACAAAGAGGCACTACATACATTTGAAACTATCCCAGAAAACCTTTGTGAAAAATCAATAAATTCAGATTTAATGCATTTGGCCCATTTTCCTCTCTCCCCATTCTGTGAATGTTGTGTGAATAACTTTGTTGCACTTTATTAAATTTAACAAATGGGAAAGACTGCAAGTTTAAATGCATAGCTTCTGTTCTAAAAAGACATTTGTACTAATTGCATCATTTTACAAGCAAAAATTGTGATACTGTCAACTGCAAAACATTCACTAAGGGTGACCTTGCAGCAGTAAATTCTGGTACTCTTGTGCATTCGTATGCCACTACAGCTTAATATTTCATAAGAAAAATTCACAGAGAAGGGGTAGGAGTGGGCCTTTCAGGTCATGCTTTGCCTAGAATGTTTATAAACACCCACAAACACATGGAGTCACCCACAACCTTCCCTAAATATCCCACTCAGTAAAAGTATCAGGGATATACTCCTTTAAAGGACAGGTGTAAATTCCTTACCAGAGTGGAGAGAAAGAAAAAAAATAAAGAAAAAAATAAAGAAAAAAAGGATGCAAAAAAGTACCATTGAGTAAGGTGCAGACATTTCATACTGTGAAACTGTACTTTGTGGCCCTGATTTACTAACACTTTTTGCCGGGTTGACGCTACGTTTACACTATGGGGGTCATTCCGACCCCGGCGGTCAAGGACCGCCGGGGCCGGGGATGCAGGAGCACCGCCAACAGGCTGGCGGTGCCCCGCAGGGCATTCTGACCGCAGAGGTTTGGCCGCGGTCAGACAAGGAAAACCGGCGGTCTCCCGCCGGTTTTCCGCTGCCCTGGGAATCCCCCATGGCGGCGCAGCTTGCTGCGCCGCCATGGGGGATTCCGACCCCCTCACCGCCATCCTGTTCCTGGCGGCTCCGACCGCCAGGAACAGGATGGCGGTGAGGGGTGTCGTGGGGCCCCTGGGGGCCCCTGCAGTGCCCATGCCAATGGCATGGGCACTGCAGGGGCCCCCGTAAGAGGGCCCCACTTTGTATTTCAGTGTCTGCTTTGCAGACACTGAAATACGCGACGGGTGCCACTGCACCCGTCGCACATACCCACTCCGCCGGCTCCATTCGGAGCCGGCTTCCTCGTGGGGAGGGGTTTCCCGCTGGGCTGGCGGGCGGCCCTCTGCCGGTCGCCCGCCAGCCCAGCGGGAAAGCCAGAATGGCCTCCGCGGTCTTTCGACCGCGGAGCGGCCATTTGGCAGCTCCCTCCAGGCGGGCGGCTCCCGCCGCCCGCCGGGCTCAGAATGAGCCCCTATATATTCTATTCTACTAATTTGCACTTTTCAAGTTGATTATAGTTCTATGTATATATACTGTGATTCACCTCTTTTTTAATTTCGGACTTTCCCTCACACTCCTTCCTTTGCTCCCACATGCAGCAAACATAATTTGAACTCTTGTAATTATGGTCGATCTTGCTGAACAAAGACCCGAGGGCGATGCTTAACAAAAAAATGAATTTGATTCAAGTTCAGTTCAGATCAAGGACACCTATTATATAATTCAAGAGTTGGGTTTTCGGTGAACATTCTATTGTTTTTACATTGTCCATTTTACAATAATTCCATGTTACAGAATATGTAATCTACACGAGCAGTTTTTAGAATATCAGAACAGACGTCCTTAGAAAGGTTAAGAGAAGAATTAATAATTGTAGACTGCCCCTAGTCCTTAATTACAAACTATGTTGATTACACAGTCCCAGCGACTTCACCTAAAATGTACAAATTCTCGATCAAGACACGCTAAATGAACTGAAATATTTTATCAAAATGTCAAACAAACACCTTTATACAGTTATCTCCTCATTAGTTTTTTTTTCTGTTTTGCGTCCAAGAGTATAGTGCTGTTGTTCAAAGTTTGTGGATTTGAAATCATTTCTCATTTTGAGATTCATTTGAAACCTACAATAAAGTGCATCTGAACACACTTTTACTCTGTCAGTTTGCAGTGCTTCAGTAAGAAACATGCATCATCTCAATAAAATACTCTTGTATGTGAAGCAGAGCTGTGATTTGCAACCAAACCTGCGCACAAAAAAACAGTATTTGCCAGATCAATCACAGTTGTTTAGGGGTTTCATGATAAATTGATCAATCTCCACTGCTGACCTTTTAATGGAGTAGAAACAAAATCACTCAGTAGTTGTTCATAGTCTGTACCATGTTTACTTCCCACCGCTTATGCTTAAGGAATAGACAGTGTCTTATTTACTATGGAGCCACTCTGAATGTTCAAGTCAAATTTAAAAATATGAACCTCACAAAAGGAAGATCAATATAATTGTCTAGGAAGAAAATATTTCTGATTCTTGCGACCATTGGCAGAAAAAGCAAATACCTACCCAGGGTTTCCAGTAAAGAAGAAACCAAGACATGCTGAAACATGGTTTTGTATGTGCTGTCTGGAGAGAAGCAATTCGCCCTATCTCCAGTGCTGCGTATATTAGACAATTAAGGCCTTGTGAATAGACAATCTCTAATTAAATCTGAGGAAAACACTACTCAAAAAATCTGAACCTGATGTGTACATCAAATATTGCAAGAGACTGTTAGCACTTTATGGTTTTCAATACAACATATTGTCATCAGGGGTGTAGCTTCGGTGGGGGGTGGGGGGGGCGTAACACCCCACCTAATAAATGTATTTTGTGATAGATAGTTGGGTGCAGGTGCTCTCAGTCAGGTATGATGAGGTGTCTGTCAGATTTCACCAGGAATTTTACAAAGACAGACAAAAACACACACACACTCTCTCCCTCTCTCTGATTGGAAAGAGTTAAAAATGTTTGGTTATTTCACAAAATAAACACAAAAACAACAGATGATGGACGGAATGCAGAACAAATCAAACATTTACCCCCAGTCACAGATCTGGGTTTAATCCATCAGTTTTTTTGCTTGCCATGCCATTCTAGTTTGGACCCAGCCATATGCAAATCAGTCTTGACCCTGATCCCCATTGGAACAGTCCAGCCCAAACTGCCAGGCCAGGTCCTCCCTGAACCAGAAACAAGCATCTTGGGACCGGTTTCAGGGTATCACCCTTCATCAGCCAGGTTAGCTTGAATCTGGTGGTATAGCAAGCACTGGACCCACGCCTGGGCATGCCCATACCACATGGGGCAACAAACGCAAAAACAACAGATGATGGACGGAATGCAGAACAAATCAAACATTCACCCCCAGTAACAAACCTGGGTGTAATCCATCAGTTTTTTTTACTTGCCATGCCATTCCAGTTTGGACCCAGCCATATGTAGGTCAGTCTTGACCCTGATCCCCATGGGAACAGTCCAGCCCGGACTGCCAGGCCAAATCCTCTCTTAACCAGAAACAAGCACCCTGGGACCGGTTTCAGGGTATCGCCCCTCATCAGCCAAGTTAGCTTAAATCTGGTGGCATAGCAAGCACAGGACCCACGTCTGGGCATACCCATCCCACTTGGGGCAACAAACGCAAAAACAACAGATGGTGGACGGAATGCAGAACAAATCAAACATTCACCCCCAGTCACAGATCTGGGTTTAATCCATCAGTTTTTTTGCTTGCATGCCTTTCTAGTTTGGACCCAGCCATATGCAAATCAGTCTTGACCCTGATCCCCATCGGAACAGTCCAGCCAATTGAGGCCTGCTTGTCCCACCATGGGGCACCAGCTCAAGAACCCTCTGTAGTGCTAGTTGCTACCCTCTTTCGCCAGGGGAGGGCGGGTATCCACTCAGGCAGTCACTTCTCAAGGCCCACATGGGCTAAGTAGCACCGCCAAGGAGTACAGGGCTACATTCAAGGCGCATGCCAGCCAGCAATAGACAAGGCGAGGCTGTTAGGTACTGCTCCCTCTGGGCCATGCAGTTGCCCCCATCGCCCCTAATAAGCAGTTTCCTTTACAAGGCCCAGCAGTAGCTTTCCTCTGCATGCAAGCTCCTCATGTTGGCCGCACTCGGCAGTGGGAGCCCAAATGTCCTCAGGTTCATATGAGGAGCTGTGGCACACCTCCAGCAGCTCCCAACTATGCTGCTCAGCTTCGGGAAGTGCCTCATCCCAGTCCTGGCTGTTGTGGTCACTGCCGTATCTCAATCACTGCTGGGATGGATGCTCCATGGGTCCCTGCCTCTCCAGGAGCACTGTGTGATGGGCCTGTCTCAGCTGGCACCAGCCTCAGGAACTTTCCACATTCCATTGGGGATGACCTCCCTCCCTGAGCCTCCACAGAAGTCATCAGGCCTGCAGTGCCAACCGGACACTTCTCTGCATCTCGAGGGCTGCAAGGCTGCCTCTGGGCTCTGCTAGGTCGCAGTAAAAAGAGCTAACACAGCCCCTCAACAGACACAATCTCACCCCCCCTTAGCTTCCAGGAAGTTAGATCCCTGGATGTCAATTGCGCCTTCCAGTAATAATCAATAGTGTATCAGGATTCTGCAGGATTTGGTTGACCAGGTTGGGAGCCGAGCACAGCTATGTCCTGTCAGCTATGTCCTGTCCTCTTGCCAGGCCAGGCTTTGAGAAAGTAACTTTCTCAGGAGGGCAAGCCTGCCCCTGAATCTGGTCCATGCTTCCTCACAGTCGGCCTGAACTTGTGGCACTCCCTCGCTTTGGCACAGCCAGATGACCCAGAGTGCGACTTTGTGCTTTTAGGTGCTATACTTAATTAAACTTTTGAAATTGCATATCTCCGGCTTTAATGATTAGATTTTTGTCATTTGATGTCAAATATTGTAATAAATGTTACTCTCTATTTCATGTAATGACGATTTTGCGCATGACATTACATTAAAAGTGAAAGTAAAATGAGGCGAACACCTCATTTCACTTTTACTGCTTCAGTGTTTGTGGGGATATCTCAGGCCCCCGAGCACCAAAGCACATATGCAATGTATTATTTGAAAGGGGCGAATCTCCCCTTTCCAATGGTACTTTTCCCAAGTGGATCCCAGGGATAGTTTTTTGGAGCAGAGTGTCGACCCTTAGACAAGGACTCCTCCCCATGAAATGAAAAGCATTTTGCCAATTTTCTGCCCCACCGGAGGAAAATTGGCTTTATTTTTAGACCACTCTGCCCCTCAAGGGGAGCAACTAGACACCAGGGATTATAAATAATATATGCTGGGGAGAAGCCTCATGGGCAAGGGTTGCTCCCCAATATGAGGGATTATTTTGGCCATTTTCTGCCCCTGGGGGCAGAAAACTACTAGACTCCAGGGATTGTTATATTATATGTTGGGGAGCGGTCCTTGGACAAGGGTCGCTACCCATTATATGGGGCAATATTATGATCATTTTCTGCCCCCTTGGGGGCAGATTGACCATATTTTTAGGCCAATCTCCCCCCAAGGGGAGAATAAAACTATTATACATCAGGAATTGTTTTGGGTGGGGTGTGGGCTGCCCAGCAAGGCCATGCCTGCATCCCCTTAAATAGAGAAACAGTCTTTCTGCCCCACCCCCCAGAGGGGCAGAAAGCCCACCAGACCCCAGGGATTACTTTTTTTGTATCAGTGGGGGCTGCCCAGCATGGGCATTGCCGTCCACTGCCTCCAATAAGGAAACAGTCTGGGTGGCAGATCGAGGCAATAACCCCCATGTGCCCCTTTAGGGGGGCAGAAAGCCCACTAGACACCAGGGATAACTTTTTTGTGGTGGTGGGGGCTGCCCAGTATGGGCATGTCCATGCCCCCACCCCCTCAAAAAAGGGAAAGCAGTTTTCTCGCTCCCATGCATGCTAAAGCATCTCACCTCAATGACAAGCAAGCGGATACTGGAGTCTTTTGGGTGTTGTTTTTACAAATGGGCCAGGAGACTTTGACTAACTGCACTTTTGTGTTTGGGTAGGCTTGCCACCTGGAAAATCCTACCAGACCCAGACAGTTCTTCAAACTAGATATCTGGAAGAATGCAGGGTTGTGTGTTTTGCATCCATCCCACACCATTTTCTTATCCACAATGCCCTGCAAACCTCAAATGTTGACTAAAAACACACGTTTCCTCACACTTCTGTGATATGAAATTCTGGAATCCACAAAATTCCTACCACCCAGCATTGCCACACTTCTGCTGATAGAAATGCTATACCATTTGTGTGGTTGGGCCTAATGCTAGTAACAAGAACGTATCCAACTGGTGTCATTAGGAGTCGCCACGTATGGGCTCCCATTGCCCTTGATTTGATAAGTTCCTGTCACTGACACTAGGCCCAGCCACAAAAGTATCATTTTAATCAGAAGACTTAGGAGAATGCTGGGTGGAAGGAAGTGTGTCGCTATGTGGATATTCCAGAACTTTCCATCACAGAAATATGAGGAACATGTGCTTTTAGTCACAGTTTGAGGTTTGTAAGGGATTCTGGGTAGCAAACCCTGGTGAAAGCCATGAAAGGCACCCCATTCTGGATTTCCCTACGTTCTTAGTTTTAAAAAATGCAGAGGTTTACTAGGTTTCCCCAGGTGCCAGCTGAGCTAGGGCCCAAAAACCACAGCTACCCATATTCCCAAAAAACTGTAAGTTTTGCGTGGAAATTTTTGATGTATTCATTTTGCATTGTGGGCCATTGTTTCCTGTTGCAGGCACTAGGCCTACCCACGCACGTTAGGTACAATTTTTATTGGGAGACTTAGAGAAATACAGAATAGTAGAACAAGTGATATTACTATTTGTATCTTTCTGCATTTGCACCTTCCGAATGTCAGACAATGTGTAAGAAAGAAGTAATTTTGAGAAATACTCTCTAATTCTTGTTAGTATGGGTACCCACCAATTAAGAGATGTGCATATAACCCCTACTTCTAAACTCGGAATCTTGTACCCATTTTTCAAATACATAGGTTGCTTTGTTACCTATTTTTCACGATTTATATTTCACAATATAAATTGATCTATACCTAGTACACAAAGAAAAAACATTGCAAGGTGCAGAATAGTTATTGGTTCTGGGTACTCTGAGTTTTTGGAAAACCCACAAACCCTATATATCCCAATCTAGCACATGTAATGGTGTAAAGCTTTTGTGAATACCCATAGTGATGAGAAGTTAAAAATGAAAATGTGGTCACAAATGCCTGTTTTGTCCTACTCATTTTTAATATTGTTTCATTTCAACATTTGGTTTCTTTGGGACAATCTTGAAGGATCTACACAAATGACCCCTTGCTGAATTCGGAGATTTGTCTAGTTTACAGAAATCTATAGCATTTTGGGATCCACCATGGGTATCTTACCTGTTTTCATCACAAACTGGAAGAAGATTATCTCCCAGTAAAATTCCAAAACTGTGTTAGAAAATTTGGTTTTCTGAAGCAAGTCTGTTTGTTCCTGAAAGCTGGGAAGCACTGCAAACCTTTCATTGATGCTTTTTGCAGGAACAAACAGCCACTTTCTTCTGCAGCAATTTTTTTTGCATTTTCCCCCCAAAGACAAAATTTAGCTAGATTTTGGCAAATTTCTCGGTCCCCTCTGGGAAAATCCATAAACCCTGGGTACCTGTAGAATCCAGTGGTGTGACATTCTTATAGTCCGAAACCCAGGACATATTGTTAGGGGACAGGGACAACAAGTTTTCAAGTTTATTTTGTCCTTGGGACACCTAGGTCCAACCCCCTGTAGCACAAACCCTTTGGCTGCCAGTTTATAGTACCAAATTAAAGACCCGGGGAAAGGACCTGTCTGCAGTTGAGATATGTGTCCATATGCTAATGCTGTTTGAAATTGTACTTAAGGTTCATTAATGCAATGCCCTTATTATTAGGGTGAGCCTTTTAATTAAATGTTGTAAGCTCAGACTGCACTGCTGACAGTAGTTCCAGTAAAAAACGTATATACATGTTTGCAAAGTTTAAAATACAAGACTACATATAATGTTCTAGAATGCTCTATGGCTAAATGCAATATTTGGCAGAAGCTTGAATGCAAGATTGATAATTTTTTGCTTTCAAACTAAAATGTTCATAAAAAATTAAACTAGGAAAAACAGTTTTGCTAAATTACTGTGAAACTTAGGTGCCAGTTCTTTGAAGCATCAGTTAGTAAAATGTGTTTATGCATGCAAAAAATATTCACAATGGAAAGTCAGTGAACCAGTTTCAACAAGATTATGGGAAACATGAATACAGCCAAGCATTGGCAAAACCAATAGGTCCAACATTGGTGGTCAGTCTTTTGGTTTTGTCAGTGTGTGTCTGTTTTGACATGGCTTTTGTAAAACTTTATTGTTGTTGGACCTGCTGGGCCCTCACCATTGTAACAAATATTAGCAAAAAGCAAAAATATTTTTTTGGTTGCAGTAAGTACACATTGTCACAGTAGTTCCTGGCACTGAACAGAACTACTTTGTGTGCCGATATGCTCCTTGTGAAAGAGCAAATTGCGATCACTGTAATGTAATGTAACATGAACTTACAGAGCATGGAACCTGTCACATATAAATGTATCCAGGCACTAAGTAGGCGCAAGTTCTGTTAGTAGGATGAGCCACAATGGAGCCAGCTAATAGATTGATAGAGATACATTTTTAATAAAAACAAAAGGTCTTGGTTAACACCAGACCTAATTAGGGGTCTAATTCTTTAAAAAGTCACAAAATTGCACCCAGGGTATATGTCTTTGCATTAGTGCAGATTTGCATATTTAATGATTCACAAGAAGTTACAGAAGTAGTCCTGGAAACTGTGGTCCTAGAAAATATTTGTGAACTGCATTTTAGCACGAGCAAATAAGCAGGTGTAGATTTACTCATGCGAAAATCTGTTGAGTGTTTACAAGTTCACTTTCTCTTTAACCACTTTTTCCCAGCCTTGGAGGACATTTTACTTCTGAATCTTGTCAGGAGTAAATTTCCAATGTTTCTCAATACTGGAAATTATTAAAAAAGAGCTAGTGAAAACCCTTAAAACATGCAAGTTAATAGCTTTTAACAGACTAAAAAAGGCATTCAAACCTTGGAACTGCTGCTTAACGCTACCTCCTACCCCAGTATGCAGAAAGGTGGATGTTAGACCTGGCATCCTTGGCATGGCTCCCCCTGTCTTTTTGCTTCTACTTCCTGTATTTTGACTGTGTGCTGGACTTGGTTTTTGCTGGTTTTGGTACTCGGGCACGTTACTACTGATGACCAATGCTAAATTGCAAGTGCTGTCTGTGTAAACTGTATGTGTATTTCACTTTTCCATGATTGGCATATTTGATTTATTAGTGAGTACCTAGTAAAGTGCATTAGTGGTGCCCAGGGCCTATAAATCAAAAGTTACTAGTGGGCCTGCAGCACTGATTGTGCCACCCACATGAGTAGCCCTGTAAAAATGGCTGAGACCTGCCACTGCAGTGCCTGTGTGTGCAGTCTTGCACTCCCAATTCGACCTGGCAAGTGTACCCACTTGCCAGGCCCAAATCCCTCCTTTTACTACATGTAAGTCACCTCTAAGGTAGGCCCTAGTTAGCCCCATGGGGAGGGTGCAATGCATTTAAAAGTTAGGACATGTACTGATGTGTTTTGCATGTCCTGACAGTGGAACCCTGCCAAATTCGTTTCTTACTGTTGCAAGGCCTATCTCTCTCATAGGTTGACATAGGGACTGCCTTTAACTATCTTTTAAGTGCAGTTTCCCATTGGGAGCCAATAGAGACATGGAGTTTAGGGTCTCTGAACTCAAAATTTAAAAATACATCCTTTGGTAAAGTTTGTTTTTAGGCTCCCAGTTTGAAAATGTAATTTTAGACAGTGGGCATTTTCAGGCTTAACTATTCTGTGCCTGTGCCTGCTTGTGGAATCCACGTCTGGGTCAGAATTACAGTTGAGTTGTTTGGGAATTCCCTCTAGACAGTAACATAAAGGGAGCTGAGGAGTGTCCTACATATCCTGATGGGTCTCCCGGGCTAGAGTGGGAAGGGAGGAGCTGACACTTACACCTGAAAGGGTTGTGCCTGTCCTTACACAATGCAGTCTCCAACCCCCTGGTGTGCGTCTGAGACCAGGCCTGAGCAAGGCAGGATCTTGTGAACAACAGAGCATTTCCTTTGAAGTTCGCCAAGTTCAAAGACAGAAATGAGTATAAGTAGTGGACCCAAAACCCCATACTTTTAAATTACTTCAGGATCAAGAGGAACCTCTGCCAAGTGGAAGAAATGAAGAGCTGGAGGAGGAGTACTGCCCCTTTCCCTGTGAGTGTACTTTGCTAGGTTGACTAGCAGCTACAGATTCTACCTGGGAGAGAACAAAGACTGAACTTTGTGGTGTTTTCCTGCTTGTGAAGTGTCTCCAAGGGCTTGGACTGAGCTTGCCCCCTGTTCTAAGTCTCAGAGCCATCAACGACTTCCTCTGTCAGCACCTGGATTCTCTTGCTGAGACTCCTACCCTGCCAAGTGGTGCGCAATCCAGTCCTTAGGCCCTTGAAAGGAGAAGCTAGTGGAACCAAGACTGAAATCCAGCCACAGGAGCAGAGCGGGAGAAAATCATGGCTGGAAAATCAACTCAACACCCACTGGCGGCTACCAAAATTGACGCATCACCCATGCAGTGCTGCTCTTCACTCCTGTGTGCCAGAATTTTGCATGCATTGTCACTGGACATCAAAATCACAGTGGATCTGCGGGGACCAAAGCTTGTCCGTCCGGAAATCAACGCATCGCTCTTTTGCGGGAAACCAGAGAAGAAACCACACATGGCCTCACTTGCGAGTTAGGAATCAATGCCTTGCTTACTTTTCCAATGCATGCTCACCCGTGCAGCTTTACCTTTCACGTATACCAGGTACTTTGTGTAAAAAGAATTAATTCATGGATTTCTATGGATTAAGACTCTTCAGAAATTCATATCCTTGCTTGTGTATGTTGTTTTTTTGTTGTTTTGGTCTTGTTTGATTTAGATAAATATTGGCTATTTTTATAAACTGGTGTTGTGTCCCTTTTGTAGTGTTTTCATGGTATTACCGTGTGTGTTGGTACAAATACTTTACACATTGCCTCTGAGATGAGCCTGACTGCTTGTGCCAAGCAACCAAGGGGGTGAGCAAGGGTAGTCTTAAGAGTGTAATTCCCCTACTCTGACTAGAGTGAGGATCCCTGCTTGGACAGAGTGCAAACTGACTGCCAACCAGAGACCCAATTTCTAACATTGGCAAAATAAAGAAATTCCTAGATCTTCAAACCATACTATAGTACGAGCCCTGGCATAATTAGAGGGGCTATTGTCTGGGTTCTTATATGAGATTGTTGTCATAGTTTGTCACCACACTACATTGCACCAGAGATATAAGTTGATTTGTTTACAGGACAAGTAGATTGATGAAGCTACCGCAGCAGGGCCGCATCATCAGGAGTTTCCTTAGAATCCGAAGAAGTGCAAATCAGGCAGCAGCAACTTTGTTAACATGATTCTGCATGAATAGCCTATTGTCAAAGATGACCCCCAGATTGTGAACTTTCTCTGAGTCCCTTAGTTCATCATCTTTTGTCAGTGGTCAGAAGTTTGAAAGACATTTCATTGAAGGTCTATTACCTGAAAAACACAGAAACTCAGTTTTGTCTCCATTGAATTTGAAGGAATTTTCGTAAAGCCTGTTGACAATATAGCTCATACAATTGTGAAAGTAGTCTGGGTCATCAGACTTATTGCTTTCTATGGACAGAATCAATTGTGTGTCATCAGCATAGTTAAAAAGCCTGATGCTATGGGATTTATTAAGGGTTATTAGAGGCCGCATATAAATGTTAAAAAGAATGGGGTTCAATGCCGAGCCTTGCAGGACTCAACCATTTTATAATCAGAACAGTAAGGGGGTAGGGAAACTGCCTCACAGCGAGCTCACAGATATGAACACATCCAATGTAGTGCTGTATCACTGACGCCATACATAGCCAATCTTGCCAGTAACATTTTGTGGTTGACCATGTCAAATGCAGCTGACAGGTCGAGTAGTATCAGGACTGCTGACTGACCACTATCCACCCTCATCTGCAGTTCATCCAGTGCCACTAGAAGTGCTGATTCAGTTCCTTGTCCAGGCCTAAATCCAAACTGCTCCTCATTCAGGAGTTTTTAGTCTTCCAAATGCATGGCCAGTCTTTTGCTCACATAACATTCTAGGACTTTTACAGAAAAAGGTAGTAACAATATTGTTCTGTAATTATTAAGAACCAGAGGGTCCACAGAGGGCTTTTTCAAAAGCGGGGTGACTATAAGCTTTTTCCAGACTCATAGGACATATCCTAGTTCCAATGATTGGTTACCAAACTGTAGTAGTGGAGGGATTAATTCATCAGCCATGTCTTTTCACACTCTGACCTCTGGGTTGTAGATGTTGTTATTACTCGAAAACAGTCCTCAGACATTGGTTGGAAAGATTCTAGCCTATTAACATGGCTAACTGGGATATCAGCTATATTGTAGGCATTCATCCCTGATTGAACAGTTGATGTTTCTTTTCTCAAATCTGATAGGGTAGCTGTAGGGCCATGGTCTGTCATTTGCTAAGTATTTCCAAAATCCTCTAGAATCATTTAATCTTGTTCTCAAAAAATTCAGCAAGATTATCACAGAGTGCTTGAGAGGTTTTAACTACCTGCTTCATGCACTTCGGATCTGATAATTTGTCGTAATGTCAAATACTGTGTTTGCACTATTTGGCACTCTAGCATTTTGTTAGCATAATAATTAGCTTTTGCTTTACATACCTCTTTCTTGTATTTGTTTAAGGTGCTCTTTAATTGTTATTTGTCCTCTTCTAGATATGATCTGTATGAACTGTACCATTTTCTTTCCAGCTTTTCACAAGCTTATTTTGATGTTCATAAAAGTGTACTACAGTATATTAGGGGGCTGAAGATCTACACCAAGTTTTAATATTTCTAATGGGTATTTCTTTATCTAGCATCTCTAAAATAATTTTCTTTAAGGCTTCACAGTTGTAATTAATATTTCAAACATACTTTAAACCCATGGAAATGCCCCAAAATGGTTAGCTCAGCAATCCATATCTTGCACTACCGCAATGCAAACTATACACATAGCGGCAGATAGATAGATAGATAGATAGATAGATAGATAGATAGATAGATAGATAGATAGATAGATAGATAGATAGATAGATAGATAGATAAGTCACCCCAGTATGGTCAAAGAACAATCTTGTCACCACCTATGAAATCCTACAGCCGTTAAGGATATCTCCAGATCAGATTTGTGTCACTTCTGCTGTATTTCCTTTATAATGCCTTTACCCAAACAAAGTCATTTGATAACTACTTGGCCCATGAAAACAATTATGTAAAATTAGTTTCACATCAAATATAAAAAGCACACTTTTTTAGAGTGCTTTGTTCCTTTGTACCAAGGTGTGTAGTGAAATTTAAAAGATGGATAACCTCCCTCCATGGTTCAGTCAAATTAATTCATGATCAAAGAATTGTGATGGACATTATGAAGGGAGAGGCATTATCATTTGAATCTGGCATTTTATTGGAAAAGATTTCCCTGATTTAATTCGTACGTGCTTTTTTTTATGTGGTCCTTACACTTTCGGAACCACTCTTATCTGCCCATGATATCCTTATAAAATGTACCTCTCAGTGCCACATTTTTAGGGTAGAGCGCTCTGGCCCCTGTTATAAGCTCTCTGTGGGTTTTTACCCACGCCCTTGTCATGCCCATCAGTTTGGTTGATTTGTGGGCTTGCATTTTAAAACCAATTGATTTCATTAGTGAAATGCCTTTTCTGGTGTTTAGCCATCCTCAAGAGCACCAGTAAACTACTGAAAATATACGAGGCTCTGTGTTTTCCACATGGCTTCTGGACTAATTTTTCTTTTGATTTCCTATACAGCACGATCTTGCTGGGCAGTAGTCAAGCCCTTTGCATGACATCGACTCTGTTACATGGATAATTGCACTTTTGCTGATACATTTGACTGCAAGCGAACCTCTGTTTCCTTTTGTGTGTCTCCTTCACACTCATGGTGGCCATCGGCTCACTTATGTGAAATGTTTTACTTTTCATTTTCAGTTTATGTGGCAAGAAAAGTCTGGTTAGGAGCTTACAATGCTAATAGCTCTAACTCAAGCAAATTCGAGACCCATTGTATTGCAAATGCCTGTTATAATTGCATCCGAAGAGGGCAGCAGGAACTCCTTTCTGTGCATTGAGAGCAAATGTAATATTGCCTTGAACAGCTTCTATTTCACTATTATTATTCCAAGCAAGTTCATAAGTTACAGGCATCAGTCTTAACATCTATCAATTATTAAAAATGGAATTGTTATTGCATTATAATATTTTGTCATCAATTATCCCTACATTTCATTTCAATTCATCATATGAAATCTCCATTTTGAGTTTCTAAACATATACTGCTTGTGCTTTTAAAAAGGATTCTAGGAAGGCAAAAAAATGTATACATGTGGCAAACCGATCAAGTTTCATATCTTCATGAACCAGTCATTTTAATTTGATGACGATGTTTGGTAAAGACAATTTATCTTTTTTTAAATGTGCGCTGTTGCAATGGGAGATACATTTATCAACGTGAAAATTCAGTATATACATTTCAAGTAGTAGTAGTTCATTTACTTTATATGGGTACATATTCATTTTTCACTGAAAAGTTTAACTGGCTTTTCAATTTCCTCCCAGAAACTTTAAACAGTCATTGTTAGAAATGGGGTTTTTGGTTGGCAGTCAGGTTACCCTCTGTCCAAGCAAGAACCCTCACTCTAGTCAGGGTAAGTCACACACAATCCAAAATTAGCTTGTGCCCACCCTCTGGCAGCTTGGCACAAGCAGTCAGGCTTAACTTAGAAGGCAATGTGTAAAGTATTTGTGCAATAAATCATACAATACCACCATATAGCACCACAAAAATACACCACACAGTGTTTAGAAAAATATATAATATTTATCAGGATAATTGTAGGTCAAAACGAATAAAGTTGTTAATGTGAATTTGTAGAGATATCACTGAAAAGTGATATGAAATGTCTTAAGTCTTTAAAAAGCAAACAAAGTCCCTTTCAAGCACAAAGTACCTGGTTTTGGAGTGGAAAATCTCCTCAGAGGGCCACAGAAGAAGAGATACGTGAAAAAATGGTGTGTGCGTCGATTTCTCCCCAGCACACACGGACTTGCGTCGTTATTTTCCACGTGGGGAAGTCGTGCGTTGTTTTGCTGAGCGCGGACAGTCTCTTTCTGTGAATCGCGGGGATTACCAGATGTCCCGGGTCTGTGAGTGGATTTTCCTGCTTGTTTTCCGGCTGCTCCTTGTTCTGCGGTGCTGCGCGTTGAAATTTTGATCTCACGGCAGGCGTCGCGTCGATTTCTCCTCTGGAGGTCGGGCGGCGTTGTCCTTGCGAAGCCGTGCGTCGAAGTTCCGGTCGTCGCGAAGGCGTCGCGTCGATCAGCGTCGGTGTACGGCGTTTTTCTCGCCGTGGAACAAGCTGTGCGTCGAAAATGTTGGCGCCCGGAGCGTCCAAGTGAAAAAGAGAAGTCTTTTTGGTCCTGAGACTTCAGGGAACAGGAGGCAAGCTCTATCCAAGTCCTTGGAGAGCACTTTCACAGCCAGGCAAGAGTTCAGCAAGGCAGCAGGCCAACAGCAAGGCAGCAGTCCTTTGTAGAAAGCAGTCAGGTGAGTCCTTTGAGCAGCCAGGCAGTTCTTCTTGGCAGGGTGTAGTTTCTGGTTCAGGTTTCTTCTCCAGCAAGTGTCTGATGAGGTAGGGCAGAGGCCCTGTTTTATACCCAAATGTGCCTTTGAAGTGGGGGAGACTTCAAAGAGTGGCTAAGAAGTGCACCAGGTCCCCTTTCAGTTCAATCCTGTCTGCCAGGGTCCTAGTAGGGGGTGTGGCAGTCCTTTGTGTGAGAGCAGGCCCTCCACCCTCCCAGCCCAGGAAGACCCATTCAACATGCAGATGTATGCAAGTGAGGCTGAGTCCCCTATATTTGGGGTGTGTCTGAGTGAATGCACAGGAGCTGTCAACCAAGCCCAGCCAGACGTGGCTTGTAAGGCACAGAAAGATTTAAGTGCAAAGAAATGCTCACTTTCTAAAAGTGGCATTTCTAGAATAGTAATATTAAATCCGACTTCACCAGTCAGCAGGATTTTGTATTACCATTCTGGCCATACTAAATATGACTTTCCTGCTCCTTTCAGATCAGCAGCTGCCACTTCAACAATGTATGAGGGCAGCCCCAATGTTAGCCTATGAAGGGAGCAGGCCACACAGTAGTGTAAAAATGAATTTAGGAGTTTTACACTACCAGGACATATAACTACACAGGTACATGTCCTGCCTTTTACCTACACAGCCCCCTGCTCTAGGGGTTACCTAGGGCACACATTAGGGGTGACTTATATGTAGAAAAAGGGGAGTTCTAGGCTTGGCAAGTACTTTTAAATGCCAAGTCGAAGTGGCAGTGAAACTGCACACACAGGCCTTGCAATGGCAAGCCTGAGACAAGGTTAAGGGGGGCTACTTAAGTGGGTGGCACAACCAGTGCTGCAGGTCCACTAGTAGCATTTAATCTACAGGCCCTAGGCACATATAGTGCACATTACTAGGGACTTATAAGTAAATTAAATAGTCCAATCAGGTATGATCCAAAGTTACCATGTTTTAAAAAGGGAGAGAGCATATGCACTTTAGCACTGGTTAGCAGTGGTAAAGTGCGCAGAGTCTAAAAGCCAGCAAAACAGGGTCCAAAAAGTGGAGGGAGGCAGGCAAAAAGTTAGGGGTGACCACCCTAAGGCATGTCAGGTCAAACAGTCATACTCAGTAGGTCAGATGTTTTGTGTTTTTTAGTAGACCATTCTCTCTCTCTAAAATACTTTCAATAAAGAGGTATATGTCATGAGTATATGTCACTCTTAATTCTAGTTAAAATGCAATTTGACCATAGGGCCCCATAACCCCATACAAAAGATGCAATTCAACATGACCACTTTGCCGTAACCAAACGTGATGTAATGGGCTGGTAGCCCCCCCCCCACAAGGAGGTTACTGATCCAGAGGGTGGGGCTGTGCAGCCCGTTATGAGTCAGACCCTGAGAGTCTACTAAGAACGGAGGGATTTAAAAGTCTCTTATAATGAGGTTGTACATTTAAACATTCTGAGTGGAAAGGCTAAAAAAAAAGATGGTTGTATTGAAGAAAGGGTTCCTTTGAATTCTTGACAAATAAACATGTGCAGTATCTAGAATATCCTTTTAGGAACCCTCATTCTACTAATACAGTGAGCTGGATGCATCAGATTCAGTTTAGATTATATCACTGGGGAATTTATTTTACATCTTTTGAGGTATTCATCTCACTCTGTGACTGGTATGTTCTCAAAATATCAGAGGCCCATACAGAACTTAATTTGTAAAAACTTGTTTTAAGCGCCCACTGCTTCCATTAATGAATGCTGGAAATGAAGAATACAAATGCTGCTTAATCTCAATTGCATCTAATGCCACTTTCATCCACAGCCCTTCACTTTTGTCTCTTTATTTCACTCTTGCAGTGTTTTGTCATCACTGCTTTATACCTCTGTTAATGTTTTCCAATGTATTTCCTGCTCTTTCCTTTTCCATTTCTTACCTTTCTCGGTTCTTGCTCTGGGTCCCCAGAACTGAGTATAACAGCCCACCACTCTGAACCACCAGCACAAATTAAACACTTGGCTCACAATGTTTGAAATGTTATTAATGGATCTCTGTTGTGATGTCACCTTGTGCACTTGTAGAATGTTCTCTGCCAATTATACCAACTTAAACAAGCAACCTGACTTGACATATCTCACCAAATGCCTCCAGATGATAATCAAAGAATCAATGCTAACCTGCTAACCACATGGTCCATCATCACCCCAGAAGAAACTGCTGCCACCAAGAAGTCCACCCACTCAGGACCCTATTAGACCCCTGCTCTACCAAGCCTATTCCAGAGGACTGCAACCAATCAGCATTATGCTCACACCCATTCTAAATGCCACCACTTGCTCTACGATCTTTCCAGATTTTTGGAAACTGCCAACTGTCCTCTATTGCTGAAGAAGCCCTCCACAGACCCTTAAGCACTCTATATCTACACACTGATCTCCCTGCTATCATTCCTGGCCAAGGTCTTAACGAAAATAATCACTAAATACCTCAACAACCACCAATTTATCAACAACATTCAGTCTGGTTTCAGATCAAACCACAGCATGGAAACTGCCCTTGCCGCCATGATGGATGCCATCCGATTGACCCTGGATGGAGGAGACATGGCAAACCTCATCCTCCTGGAACTTTCTGAAACATTTTCCACGGTCTCCCATTTCATCCCATCTTCATCGAACAACTACACAATATTAGAATCTAAAGACAGGCACTCCGGTGGATTTATTCCTTCCTCAGTGGAAGGACCCAGTCAGTCAGCCTTGTACAGTACACCTCAGACTCCCACAACCTCACCTGAGAGTTCCATAAGGATTCTCCCTGAGTCAGACCTTCTTCAATGCTTATGTGATCCCTCTAGCCAGCATCATTCACTCACAACATCAACGTCCTCTCCTAAGCTGACGACACATAAGTCTCTCCCTCACGGACAAGTCATCCAGTACCCGGATCAAGTTAATGGCCTGCATGACTGAATTCTACAACTGGATGAAGATCAGCTCTTTGAATCTGACACTGACAGGACTGAAATCATTATCTTTGGGAAGATCACTTCAACATAGGACTCCACCTGGTGGCCAACAGAGCTAGGATCAACACCCACGTCCACCACCCAAGCTGATAACCTCAGGATCGTCATGTCATCAACAGCAAACTTAAAATGACCTTCCAAGTCAATGCTGTCACCGTCTCATGCTTCCATACCTTGAAGATGCTGAGAAAGATTTTCAAATGTCTCCCAATAAGAACCCAGAAAACCCTCAAACACACCCTTATCACAAGCAAGTGGTCACTAGTAGAGGGGAACAGGAAAAAATGCTTGAAGAAAACCAAACCCACATCACCCTTGCTAACTGGCATGGGAACACAGTCTGAAGTTCCAACACTAGCTTCAGTGCCTTTTTAATTTGTGCAAACTTTATTTCTGGAAGCTTAAATAAGTCTGCAAATCTGCACGACCTGAGAAGCTCTGTCTGCTGGAAGATCCGACTTCTCCCAATTCACTACAAAACCTAGACTATCAATCAGCTGGACCTGCATCACTAATATGTTCTTCTCCTGATCCAGGAAGATCATGGCATCTAGATCTCTCACTATTCAGAGACTTTACGCCCTGAGTTCATGCATCAGGTTTCAGAAATTTGGTGAAACATCACGACTAGGAAGACAGCCCAAAGAGCAGGAAAGCAAACATGTTGATCTGATCCTGCAAAATGAACATAAGAAACTTTCTGTGGTGCTGATAGATGAGAAATGTTAGATAAGCATCTTGGAGCCCTAGCCAAACTATCCAGTACCATCAGAGCAATATATTCCCAAGATGAATTGTAGTCTCTATCTTGAACTGTGGTACATCATTAAATTATTGAGGCTCTTCAAGTTTATGATAGGATGAAACTTGTTGTTCTTTTTCTTTACAATGAATATCTTGCACACACAACTCTATAGATCTTAAGCACATACCTCTATTGCTCATTTCAGCAGCAAATCTCCCATCTGATGCAATGAGCCCCATTTCTTTCCAGGAAAAAAATAATAATACCCGGGAGATGAGTTTGAATCAAATGGGAAAATAACTCTATCCGAAAACCTCTTACAGTCTGAAGAAACAAAGCATCGCTTGACAGTCTTATCCAGCTACATACAAAATTATCTATCCTGCCCTAAACCTTCACAAAGGAACTAGAAGGTAGATTTACCTTGCAAGGCAACTACTTTCTATTGTCCTCTAGCTGAGGGCATGTGGTCTCCTCTCCTTTGGGGAGGAACAGTGGCAATAGTACCGGAAGGACTGACCATTTCAGGGTATGTTACTTGGTCCAATGTGTCTAACAAATTGATCCCAGTTATCTTCTGACCCTGAAAAAACACATCTACCAGAGGAATGTGCCAGGAAAGAATGATCTTTGACCAGTCAAGAAAAATATTGGATGCAGTCACTGATCTCTTAGAAAAGCATCACCAAACAAGAAGCACCCTGAACCCTCCATTTACCTATCAGATCTGGCAAAGTTCCCTTGCTTTGGGTCAATCCTTACCAGTACCACCTTTTTTGTTTCTAGAGACATGCCTGATTTGACTGAACTGGCATTCACTAAGAAAAATAAAACATTATGGGGCAATCATATACATACAGTGCTCAAGTGCAAAACATAAATGAAGATTTGAATCTGGTCAGCAATGCTTAAACCATATATATATAATATATATATATGTATGATACTAAAAAATTATGATGAGAAAATAATTCTTTACTGCCTCAAAGAATAATTCTCACACTACTTTTCACAGGGAAACAACACTTTTTCCTTCAATGTGATTTACCTGCTACACAAACCTAACCCCTCCAGTCCTGATTTTGATAAAAAAACATTTGTTAAAAGAAACACAGATTAAAGAATGCCATGGAATACACCTTATATGCTGATGCCCAGTGTACAATTTTATTTTTATTAATGTTGTTCAGAGAGGGGAGAAACATCATGACACGCTCAATATTTCCCGTCTCATAAACTATGGCCTTCCTCACACTTAACAATAGTAATACATAACATTTTACAATCTGCACTTCTGCATATATATATATCATATATAAATATACATACATATATAATACATACATAAATACATACATAAAATACATAGTTTTATTATCGACTGATACACATACTTACAAATATACATAGATATATTACATTGCGTTGCATTGAGTTACTTTTGCTACTTAGTCATGTAGTAAAATATCAAACATTAAAAAATAGCTAAAAAGTGTCCTGAAAATTATAGGACATCTGAAAACAAAGCTATTCCATAATATATACACCTTTATGTCTTTTTTGCACCTTAGCAATTCTGCATTCCATTCCAAATGCTTCTGATACTGGATTGTCAATGCTATAATATACCTAAAATGCATGGAAAATGGGAATTAGGGGCCTAGCCATGCTCCCAGCAATGCCACCAGTTACAATTGGAAGGTCACCATTTGCAGGTTACCTTTCAATTATATGAATATTATGGCCCAGATTTATCAAAGGATTGTGTTGCCCTTGCGTCACACAAGGAGAAGCAAGAGCAGTACAATCCTTAAATCAAATTTATCAAGCCACACAAGGCCACCTTGCATGGCCCTGGGTTGCTTGGTAAATCTGGAGTAACACAATTCAACGCAAGTTGTGGCCTTGTGTTACCCTGTGCCAGAAAGGTGTTATGTGGGTGGAGCATGGGTGTTCCCACACATCCACCCATGTTCTTTTGTGCACTCGCAGATTTATCCTAAACTATTAAACCTTAGAGTGCATCAAAATTTAAAACCTTCCCCATAGAGATGCAACAAGGAGGAAAATATTTATTTTGCCTTGTAGTTTCCTCTTTTTAAGTGTGCTGCCTTCTACAACACACTTAGCAAGAGGAAGCCTCTCTAAGGAATTGTTCTTGTGGAGAAAGGTGTACCTTTCTGCACAAACCAATTCAACTTCCAACACAAGCACCCTTGCACCACGGCATAGGGATGCCTTCATTGAAGCTAGGCAGCACATAGTATACCAGCGCAGTTAGAATGTGCCATATCTAGGTAAATATAGCACATTCCTAACCTCTTCATTTGACGCAGTGCATCAAACTCTCTTGCTATATTTAATCTATAGATAAATCTGGCCCTGTGTGTTTTTTTGCGTTTTGCAAGATTCAGGATCAGCACGGCCTATTATGGATCCTGTTGTTCAAATATTCTCTCAAAAGAACGGATCAGTGATGCCTGCAGCTAGTGATTTGTTGTGTCACTCTGCCCACCACCAATACCACCAAAAAGATGCTTACAGTGTCTCCAGGTACACAACCAGTCCAGGTAAGCCACAATCTATAAAAGACCTACTGTGCATGCTACACACCTGCCTGCTAAATGATCCTGCTATGGGACACTCAGAACACAGTACCAAAGTTCTAAAGTTAAATATACCAACAGGTGTAAGATAAGAAAATGGTACGACCATCCCAAGTCCCAGCTTCTGATTGACTCTTCTTCTCACAAATATTAAAAGTTGGGAAAGGCAATGGGGCAGGCTCTGCCACTCTTTCCAGCTGAGCAGGTAGTTCAGTGCTGGTTTGAGCCATTTCACACACTTAGCAGGGAAGAAGAACACGTTCTGTTCGGGAAACATCCTTTTTTAAGACTTTTTTTTTTCCGAAGGTCGTGGTTAACGAAAGCGCAACAACGCTTTTTTTAACCACGACTTCGGTTTTTTGTGCCTTAACTACGTATGTTCTGAACAACGAACATGTGTGGTTAAGGTACAAAGAAGGGACTTGGCGAAAGTAAGTGTTGGTTTAGGTTTTGGGGAGGGGGTGGGGTGGGGGGGTTGGGGCGTTTTTGGTTTTGGGGAGTGGGTGGGGGGTCAGGGTGTTTTAGGTTTTGGGGTGGGGTTGGGGGGGTGGGACGTTCTTGGTTTTGGGGAGTGGGTGGGGGGTCAGGGGGTTTTAGGTTTTAGGGTGGGGTTGGGGGGGTGGGGCGTTTTTGGTTTTGGGGAGTGGGTGGGGGGTCAGGGGTTTTAGGTTTTGGGGTGGGTTTGGGGGGGTGGGGCGTTTTTGATTTTGGGGAGTGGGTGGGGGGTCAGGGGGTTTTAGGTTTTGGGGTGGGGTTGGGGGGGTGGGGTGAGGGATGTAGGGTGAATGGTGCCTATTGCTAATGATTTTATCAGGAATGCCTTTACAACGAAATATCGTTGTTAAGGCATTCGTGGTAAAATCATTAGTAGTAGCAACGAGGTCGGTGTTCCGACCTCGTTGTTAAGGCAGTAGTTTTTTTTGCAGTCGTTGTTTCGTCGTACAGTCGTTCTGTTCACCTGCCATGGAACAGTAAAACCCTATAATGAAGCAACTGCCTTGCCTTGAATGACAAGATGCCAGGAGCTATTCCTGGTAACTTCAACACTGCAAATACCTGAAACCTGGTATGGCTAGCTGCTAAAAAGCACCACATCACATAATGACGTTGTATTCCACCTGGTACACGCACACAAAGAAAGCAACCTGCATTACTGCTAGCACCAGAAGTCAGGTGCGGCTACCCGCTATAACACTGCACCCCAAAGACATCAGGGAGTCTGTTCGGTGCTTGGGATTAGCCCAGCAACACAAAACATTAAAAGATCCTTTTCCCCAAAGCAATGAAAAGGGAGACCTGTGTTAATCCAGATGATTGATGAACCCAGCCCTGAGGATGATATCTTAAAAAGACATCCCCGTCTAACTAGTGGTTGAAAAGTGTCAGCGATTTCAAGCCCGAGAGGGGAGGGAGACCTTTTCACTTCATCCAAAGGAAGGTGACATTAGCTCAGGGAAGCCAAGTATTTAAATGCCACGGAATTGGGACTCTTTTTTATTTGTTCCCCTCCTCTGAGCCTACACATTGGGGAAATTTGTGAACTCTTACTAACCCTGAAGAATGATACAAGTGTAGTTACCTGAACAATGTCCCTGAACAATCCAACTTATAAAAAGATTTTTACTATATGGTCAAGTAGTCTGTTAATGTGTGTACATGTCCGTTATATATAGGCATTGCACCCTGCCCTCTAGGTTGGTTACAGTGTACCCTAGAGGTGACTTGCATGTATTAAAACTGAAGGTTTAGGCCAGGCCAAAGGTTTATTTTGCCAGGTCAAAATGGAAGTGTAAAACTGCACACACAGGCTGCAATGGCAGGCTTGAGACATATTTAAAGGGCTATTTAAGTGGGTGGCACAATTGTTGCTGTAGGCCCACTAACAGCATCTAATTTACAGGCCCTGAGTACATGTAGTGCCACTTTATTGGGAAATTATGAGTAAATTAAATTTGTGCCAATTGAGTGCAAGCTAAGGTTACCATGTTATAGCGAAAGAGTACACACACTTTAACACCAATTAGCAATGGTAAGGTGTGCAGAGTCCTATTGCCAGCAGAAATAAAGGCAGCAAAATCAGGAGAATGGAAGGCGAAAAGATGGGGGTAACAAACCACACAAAGGGTGTCAGATCCAAAGTACGCACAGACACACAAGAAAGGGAAAGACTTGAAATGCTCCTAAGGATCAGAACATGGGAATTACAGAGTCTGAACACCTAAAATGGAAGCCCTGATCTAGACACAATGATCACAGGCAACCTGATCAAACTGTCTTGCTCCCTTACCTCCATTAATAACCAGGACTCTGCCTATGTTTGCTTACTCCAGACCTTAGTACTTGTGTACAAGCTACTAATTAGGATCTTGTAATGGGACACAGTCCAGCCTCTTTTACTGGAATTGAGTACCAGGAAAGCAATTCCATGTGTTGTTCTTCAGTTCATGAGTTGTATCAGTTATTTTGAGGCACTGCATGAAGGACTTTTGATGTGGAAATTTTTCAACGATTGAAGATGATGACAATTTACCATTTTTGGTTTGTGTAGTAGACAAGCAATTGCTACTTTTCCAGCTTTTCAAACGTGGCAGTTTATAATTGCAAGAAATCAGGTTATTGGTTTAGGGGGATGGAAGCCCTACTGAGGCAACAACCACCATGCTTGTCAAGGGTGAACCAGAAAAGTCAATAAATCAACTTATGCTCAACACTCTGGTAGCTTGGCACAAAGCAAGCAGTCAGGCATAGATTAGTGTCAAAGTGTAAAGTATCTATGCAAACAAAGAGTTATAAAGTGAAAACACAACAGAAGAAACATTCAAAACCAATTTAGAAACATGGAGTAAATGTTTATTAACCTGTTGGGTGCCCAGGACGAGCTGGTCTCGCCCTCGGCATGACAAGACCAGCTCGTCCTGCTATGTGTCCCCAGGGGGAGCGCTAGTGCTCCCCCAGATGGCCGAGTACCCCCCCCCCAGGGCAGAGATGGAAGGGGAATCACTTCTCCTTCCACCCCTGCCCCCCGTCACCCCCCTTTGCCGTCTGATGACGTCAGCGGCCTTCCATCCGGCGCTGGAAGCTCAGATTCCAGCACCCGATTGAAGGAGAAATGCTTAGCTCTTCTCCTCCGATCACGTGGAGGAGGCAGAGAGGCAGAGATTTTATGTCTCTCTGAGCATTTCTGCTGCCCTGAAATAAGAGGAGCGGCCCCTTGGGCAAGGGCCACTTCTCGGGGGGGGAATTATTTCTAGGCCATTTCTGCCCCCCCGGTGACAGAAATCCACTAGACACCAGGGTTATTTATATTTCTTGATTTTTTTCTTCATTTTTTAATGTTTGGGAGCGACCCCTTGGGCAAGGGTCGCTCCTGGGGTGGGGGGGAGATTATTATTAGGCCATTTCTGTCCCCCTTGGGGGCAGATCGGCCTATTTTTGTTAAGCCAATCTGACCCAAAGGAGGCAGAAACCTCTAGACACCATGGATTGGTGTGTGTGTACAGTATGTGTGTGTTTTGTTTGGGGGGGCAGCCCCGTGGGCAAGGGTCACTCCCCATGGGGGCACATTACTGTTGGCCATAACTGCCCCTCCTTGGGGGCAGATTGGTCTATTTTTGGAAGGCCCGTCTGCCAAAATCCACAGGTAGGCACTTTGCAAAAAACATCTATGTTTTCTTTGAGAAAATGTGATGTGTCCACTTTGTGTTTTGGGCATTTCCTGTTGCGGGCACTAGGCCTACCTACACAAGTGAGGTACCATTTTTATCGGGAGACTTGGGGGAACACTGGATGGAAGGAAATTTGTTGCTCCTCTCAGATTCCAGAACTTTCTGTCACCGAAATGTGAGGAAAAAGTGTCTTTTTAGCCACATTTTGAGGTTTGCAGAGGATTCTGGGTAACAGAAACTGGTGAGAGCCCCACAAGTCACCCCGTCTTGGATTCCTATAGGTCTCTAGTTTTTGAAAATGCACAGGTTTGGTAGGTTTCCCTAGGTGCCGGCTGAGCTAGACGCCAAAATCCACAGGTAGGCACTTTGCAAAAAACACCTCTGTTTTCTTTGAGAAAATGTGATGTGTACACTTTGTGTTTTGGGGCATTTCCTGTTGTGGACACTAGGCCTACCTACACAAGTGAGGTATCATTTTTATTGGGAGACTTGGGGAAACGCTGGGTATAAGGAAATTTGTGGCTCCTCTCAGATTCCAGAACTTTCTGTCACCGAAATGTGAGGGAAAAGTCAGTCTTTTTTTAGCCACATTTTGAGGTTTGCAAAGGATTCTGGGTAACAGAACCTGGTGAGAGCCCCAGAAGTCACCCCATCTTGGATTCCCCTCGGTCTCTAGTTTTAAAAAATGCACAGGTTTGGTAGGTTTCCCCAGATGCCGGCTGAGCTAGAGGCCAAAATCCACAGGTAGGTACTTTGCAAAAAACACCTCTGTTTTCTTTGAGAAAATGTGATGTGTCCACTTTGTGTTTTGGGGCAATTCCTGTCTCGGGCACTAGGCCTACCCACACAAGTGAGGTACCATTTTTATTGGGAAACTTGGGGGAATGCTGGGTGGAAGGAAATTCGTGGCTCCTCTCAGACTCCAGAACTTTCTGTTACCGAAGTGTGAGGAAAAAGTGTTTTTTAGCCAAATTTTGAGGTTTACAAAGGATTCTGGGTAACAGAACCTGGTGAGAGCCCCACAAGTCACCCGGTCTTGGATTTTCCTAGGTCTCTAGTTTTAAAAAATGCACAGGTTTGGTAGGTTTCCCTAGGTGCCGGCTGAGCTAGAGGCCAAAATCCACAGGTAGGCACTTTGCTAAAAACACCTCTTTTTTCTTTGGGAAAATGTAATGTGTCCACGTTGTGTTTTGGGGCATTTCCTGTTGCGGGCGCTAGGCCTACCCACACAAGTGAGGTACCATTTTTATCAGGAGACTTGGGGGAACATAGAATAGTAAAACAAGTGTTATTGCCCCTTGTCTTTTTCTACATTTTTTCCTTCCAAATATAAGACAGTGTGTGAAAAAGACGTCTAGTTGAGAAATGCCCTGTAATTCACATGCTAGTATGGGGACCACAGAATTCAGAGATGTGCAAATAACCACTGCTCCTCAACACCTTCTCTTGTGGCCATTTTGGAAATACAAAGGTCTACTTGATACCTATTTTTCACTCTTTATATTTCAGCAAATGAATTGCTGTATACCCAGTATAGAATGAAAACCCACTGCAAGGTGCAGCTCATTTTTTGGCTCTGGGTACCTAGGGTTCTTAATTAACCTACAAGCCTTATATATCCCTGCACTCAGAAGAGTCCAGCAAACGTAACGGTATATTGCTTTAAAGAATCTGACATTGCAGGAAAAAGTTACAGAGTAAATGTTTTTATTTCAGTTGTAATTGTTTCTGTAGGAAACCCTTGTAGGATCTACAATACACAAAATACCCATTGCTGAATTCAGAATTTTGTCTACTTTTCCGAAATGTTTAGGTTTCTGGGATCCAGCAATGGTTTCATACCCATTTCTGTCACTGACTGGAAGGAGGCTGAAAGCACAAAAAATCATAAAAATGGGGTATGTCCCAGTTAAATGCCAAAATTGTGTTGAAAAATTGGGTTTTCTGATTCAAGTCTGCCTGTTCCTGAAAGCTGGGAAGCTGGTGATTGTAGCACTGTAAACACTTTGTTGATTCCAATTTCAGGGAAAAAAACACAAGCCTTCTTCTGCAGCCTTTTTTTCCCATTTTCTTTAGAAAAACAACATTTTCACTATATTTTGGCTAATTTCTTGGTCTCCTTCTGGCTAACCCACAAAGTCTGGGTACCGCTAGAATCCCTAGGATGTTGGAAAAAAAGGACGCAAATTTGGCGTGGGTAGCTTATGTGGACAAAAAGTTATGAGGGCCTCAGCGCCCTGTCCAAAATTGCCAAAAAAAAGGCCTGGCACCTGAGGGGAAAAAGACCTGGCAGCGAAGGGGTTAATAAAATAATACAAGAATGACAAAAATACAATAATTAGAACCGAAGATATAAAATTTTGAAGTTTTAGGTAGATTAGCTTTTGAAAGCACAAAGTGCCACTTGCAGTCATCTGGCCCTGCTACACCAGGGGAAAGTCACAAGTTTGGGTCAACCACGATGGAGCACAGGCCAGATACTGGGACCAGGTAACTGTAGAGAAGTTACCTTCTCATAGTCTGGTGAAAAGGCATCCATTCACTGTGGAAGAGGCTGCAAAGAGCAGGGAGACAGTTGTGGATAGTCGTTTATGTAGCGTGAAGAGCATGCCTGATGTTGTCAACAGTCTTCGCTGTAGGTGAAGATTCGGTCAAGCATCAAAGATGGTCCCTGCTGGACTTTTCATTAATGGTCACTGCAAGTTGTTGTTGCTGTAGCACAATGTGCAGATAGAGCATTGATAGACGCTCTCTCATGAAGACTCTGGTTCATTGGAGCTTCATATTGGTGATTGTCCTGGGCAGCAGAGCTTTGGCACAAATGGGCCATTCACTGTTGTAAAGAGCCAAAAACTTCCTGATTTCACCTTTCTTTGCAGGATGAACTGAACTAATGCCAGTCAGGGGTCGAGGACTTGGGGAGGCTCTTAGGAATCAGAACTCATCCTAGCAGAGGCCTCGAGGGCTGAGTAAGGTCCAGTTCGAGGTTCAGTGTAGCAGATCAGCTGAGCAGTTGCAGGGGGGCCTCTGAAGCTTGTTGTGTCTCAGTAGCTCAGACAGAGGTTC
This sequence comes from Pleurodeles waltl, assembly GCF_031143425.1. Taxonomy (NCBI): domain Eukaryota; kingdom Metazoa; phylum Chordata; class Amphibia; order Caudata; family Salamandridae; genus Pleurodeles; species Pleurodeles waltl. Next base: position 840,296,072 of record NC_090437.1, read on the forward strand.
AGCCAACTAATCCTTGGAGTTACTCATGTAGCCTTGGATGAAAAGAGTGGTTCCATTCTTCCTTCTCAGAGATCAAGGCAATCCTCAAGCAGAAGGGCAGTCCTCTGGGGGTTAAGGCAGTCCTCAAAAACCATGGCAGTCATCTCATGAGCGAGGCAGGCAACACTCAGCAGCGAAGCCATCTAGGAAAAAAGGCAGTCCTTCTACTGTAATGTACTTAGATCCAGGAATGTATTGATGACTGGTTTATGTCGATCCAATATTGAGGTGTGGGCATTCCCTGTAGTATACCCACATCTGGTTCTAGAAAATTCTTCCCCTTCCCTATCAAGGCTCCAAGACATCTGGGGTGACAAAAGACTGTTGTCAGGTTCCTTTATGTGTGCTGGAGGCAAGCCCTTTAATGTGTAATTGGGGCAAGGTACAGCTTCACTGCAAGTCATCCTAGCCACACCTAGGCCCAGATGTAGGTAGGTCAGATTCGCAAAATCGGATGCAGAACGGTGTCTCAGACACCGTCTACGAGTCGCTATGGGGTCGCAAAGACCCACCTCATTAATATTAATGAGGTGGGTCGCATTTTGCGATCCCATAGCGAGTCCCTGCACTCACAGGGATGGTGGCCTGCTGAAGACAGCAGCCCTCCATGTCTGTGACTGCTTCTTAAATAAAGCAGTTTTTAATTTTATTTTGCAGCCCGTTTTCCTTAAAGGAAAACGAGTTGCAAAATAAAAAAAATAACGAAACCATTTGGTTTCGGTTTTTCAGAGTAGGCAGTGGTCCATTGGACCACTGCCTGCTCTGAAAAACCCTTTTTGGCAACATTCACAAAGGGGAAGGGGCCCTTTTGCGAATGGGTTACCACCAGTGTGACACTGGCGGTAACTGCGAATTGCTTTGCGACCGCATTCGCGGTCACAAAGCATTTTAGCATTGCGATGCGAGTCGCAAATAGGAAGGGGACACCCCTTCCTATTTGCGAGTCGCATTCACAATTTGCGAGTCGGTACCGACTCGCAAATTGTGAATGAGCATCGCAATCGGCATTTTGCATGGCGCAAACTGCGATTTTCGCAGTTTGCACCATGCAAAATGCTTGCTACATCTGGCCCTAAGTCCCTTTTCATCTCACTGTTTTGAAGGAATACACAAACCCCAAAAGCAAAGCCATTCACAGTCACATCACAGAGGACACTGGCAGAAGGCACAAATAGGACGAAAATGCCAACTTTCTAAAAGTGCCATTATTAGAGTTGTGACTCACAATCTGACTTTACTACTAAAGAAGTTTTTTAATTACAATTTGGTAACAAAGTCCTTCTTAGTTTTCAGATAAATTCAGTAGGAAAATCATATGCTTTCCAATTCAGTAATCCTAAGAAATTTCACCCATATTACTGCACACGTTTTGTCTAAACTTCACTAGTAGGAGACAGCCGGACAAACACACATGCGCTCTGAGGGAGAGTGCTGGGGGAGTGCTCAGCACTCCCCCAGCACTCTCTCTCAGAGCATGTCACCCCAATGGTCCGCCCCTTTACAAGGAAACGATAACAAACACCGTTTGTTATCGTTTCCTTGTAAACGTTTTGCAGCTGTCGCTGCTGATGTGGGGCGACGCTCCTCCATCCTCATAGACGAATCGACCCTGGTCTTGACCACATAGCATCACAGTGAATGATTACTCACCTTTTACTTATTCTCACCGTATATCTATTTATATTTTTGGTATTGAAAGATCAATTCCTTTTTTTGGAAATAAAGATACCAAAAATATATGTTGTTGAGCTACAGTTGTTGCTGATAGTAACATATCGTATGGAAGAGCCCCATATATAGCTTCATATGACAAAATACAGAGGCTCTATGGGCAGCAGCATTTTTAATATTAGACATTATGGAATTTCAGACTCCTATAGCAGAACGAATAACTATGCCAACCACCTAAATACAGAAACATATATTTACGTAAAGTATGTGCTATAAAATGATCTATGAAATATCAAATAGACACTGTGTATAACAATGTTAAATAGTCCTGATCATCGAATGGAAATTTGGCAACTCCCTCTGTGCATCTCTGCGGGATTCTGTGTTCCATCACGTGTTTCAAATATAAATATAAGAAGCAAGCGGAGGGAGAGGAGAGACACCCTGACTGACAGTCGCTATGTAACAACTGATTCTACATAGGCACATCTTTGTTTTGGAAAAATTCTAGTTCTGGTGACTTCTTCAGCGAATATGTTTAAGAAAACCAAACAATTGTTGCTGGGAAAACAGTTATTTCCAATTACATTTCAATAGTGCCTTATTACACAGATTTCAATCACAGGCCAGACAAACTGTTAAGTAATTACTTACATGGCGAAGACATCAATAGAGTCCCCATCAGAGTTATCCATATCAAAGTAGGTCTGCAGCATGACAACTGTTCCAGAGAGCGCTTCGTGACCACATCCACAAAATAGTGCAACACCAGCATACAGCAGTATGGTAGCAATCAACGAAGCATAGGGAATGCCCCCTAAGCATTTGATGCAACATTCAAAACACCCTGAAGAGGGAATAGAATAGAATTAAGAAGCTGTTGTTTGAGTTGCAATCTAAAAACAGAGACAATCACTTCAAAAGTTATTTTACACTAATAAAGACTGAAAGATATTTCCGAAGCATTTATATAACACACAGAGCAAGAATTATAATGCTTTGGCATCATCTGGGTATATGTGTGTGCAAGGACACCTCTGGTAGCTGTGACACAGAGCAGACAGACTTAACTTTGAAAAATGTGTAAAGTATTTAGCAGTATCAAAATAGTTTTAAAACTCTAAACATAAGACAATAAAAATTCCACAATCAATTTTGGGATATGGATTTTTAAATATTTAAGGTGAAAGGCACAAAGAAAAAGTAAAGAGCCAATTGGTTGCTATTGTTGACCCAGACCTAGGCTTTGTTTCAGGCTGACCTTCTAACTTAGGGCCTGATTAAGAGTGGGATTATATTTCAGGAGACGGGATAATCATCACTGTTGTGACGGAGTAGCCCCTGCACCAAACTCTAAATCGGGCCCTTAGTCTGTGAAATGGAAGTTGAAAGTCAGATAGTCATTGGGCTAGCTCCAGATGAAACCATTGGTTTTGGCAGAAGAAGTGCAGAGCAAAAGAATTTTTTTTTTTTTTGTGTTTGCTGTCAGGCAATATTTTGCAACTTTTCCAGGTAAAGACTTCTGCCTTTGGACTCTAGCTGGGCAAGCATGAAGTAACCTTTGCTGCAAGCTTCTGTTGACGCTTTGTAGATCTGGAAATCCAAAAAAGTGTAAACATTTCAGTGTTTCAGCAATAGATCTTCTTAGACATTTCTATGGCTCTCAAAAGAGTAGGGCCAACACTAATTCTAGAGGAGTACTCCAGAATGGTCCAGTTCATGTCCAGTTGCTACTGCTCAGCTCAGCACGTCATTAAAAAACCTCTTGCACTGTGTTGTGTCCCAGATTACAATAAATCAGTAGCCTTCCAGGTCTCCACATAGGCCTCAAACAGCGAGTCCTGTCTTCCATCATTCTACAGGTCCAGACAATGTGCTGATGAGTTGTGGGTGATGTGACACTTTTATTTCATGTCCAGTGGGTAGAACCTCCCGGACCAATGTGGAAAAAGTTCCCAAAGGCAAAATTTCCCACTTTTGGAGCACATCCAATTTGCCTTACTTCAAACTATCCTAAAATGTACTACTAAAATCCAAGGTGACACAATCTTTCTGCACTTAGAGATGGCTTGTGCATGCCAGCCAGGGGAATCTTTACAGAAATGAGCAATCCCTTCCTCCTCGGCTACATCAAAGTAGTTCTGTGAACCCTCCCACTGGGCTGGGACATGTTGGCTACAGACAGCCCAGGGACAAAAGGTTTCCTTCCCCATTCTCCATTTACACTTAACGGAGAATTTGCAGGCATCACCCTGATGCCTTTCAAGTAAGTGAAGTTCTGAAACCCTCCCCAACTGCCTTTCTTGAGATGATACATGCCACATATCTCAAACCCAGGTGTTCCTGCCAAAAGGCCTAACCCAATATTTCTTCTCTGGGAGCAGTTTTCACACCTGATTAAAGGGACACACTGAGAAGCCAGTTGGAAGGATAATGCTAATTATTGCACTGGAGTTTTAGGAAGACTAAGTCTAAAGTTTTAAAAGTCACTTTCCTAATTGTTTGTTAGAAATATAACTTGACTGCTGAATTGGATTTAAAGTAAACATTAATGATACTCTAAATTATTCCTGTACCTTGTCCCAAACCAAAGTTACCAGAAGTACAATTATACTCAGAACTTTAACTTTTCTCATAGGACAGTGACAGCCTTTCACATCTAGTAGAAGTAGAAGAAGGAGGTAGAAAGTAGACATATCTCTCAGGCTGATCACTGTGGATACATTCCAACAATAAATGATTACATATCACACTTTTAAATACTAGGCACCCTTCCTCATGGGCTACAAGGCATATTTAGGAATGACGTATTTAATATTTAAAAGCTGAGTTCTTTCCTGTTAAAATTAGTTATTTTGCCAGGCTCACTTGCAGGTTTAAAAGCTTCAGGAGTCAGGTTACATAAATTTACCTGAAGCCATGTTTTCTTTGCCAGCAGAGTGGATGGCACAACCTGTACTGTAGTCCACAAGTGACATTTAACTTTTTCATGCAATTGATGCATTTTCCTAAACCATATACTATAGAGTTACTGGCCAATTAAGAGTTAGCAAATGTTATCATATTTTTCAGGGGCAGAGCACATACACTGTGGCCCCGACAGCAGTGCCACAGTGTGAAGAGTTTAAAAACTTGCAGTAAAAAAAACAGAAAAAATGGGTTTGACAATGAAAAAGAGGCACTTTCTCACAATGTGTCTTTGGGAAATAATTTTTTTGGTTGGCTGTACTTTCTTATTTGTCAACCAGGTCCATCAACTCATGGCATATGTTATTATTTAACTGTGTTGCACTGTCAAATTAGTTCTTGATAATTATTATCATGGGTGTGATGATTAAATCCTACATCCTCAAAAACAGTTTTAAAACAGGTTTACATTTCACTTCATTTGTTCTTTTGACAAAGCTATTTCAGCATATATGTTATTGACAAAAGGGAAAATACACATACTAATAGGTGTACAGACACACAAAGTATTACCAGTAAGGTGTTGTTTTATGCAGGCGTAAATTTCCTCATGGGAGCAAACAGAGTGAGGTTGCCTTTAAAAGTAGGTGAACGTCCTCACTTGTGAGTTCGCGTTTATTATTTTCTAAGGCACAGATATATTCTGGATAGCGTTGGGGGCCTCCTCTTATTAAGGATGAGAGCAAATCCCTACCAAAAACAAGACTGGGGGGGTTCACTTGCAAAATTCACTGGGATTTAAGTGAAGGGGTTCCTATATACGGAAAATAGTGTTGATCTAAAATAAGAAAACAAGATTTAAAGTGAAAATGCAAAAGTTTAACAAATATGCCACTTTAACCTATTTTATTTTTCTCCCAACTAACCTTCTGCCTTGTGACACAAATAATTGTGGTGCTAAGCAGAAATAGTTGGCAGATCATATAGGCATGCGGTCGGTCTACCAAGTGAATGCATTCCCTACATAGCTGCACATTTCCTTTCCTAAGTAGAATTAACTTGATACTGGGCTAAACGAATCTAAGCAATCACATACACATGCCTCAACTGATGAAAGGGGACAATTACAGATGCTCGTGAACAGTCAGTGATAATTAACGGAAGAGCAGCACTCCAGCATTATCTAATTGACTGTAAACACTAGGCAACTATTGCTTTTCTAATTATACTCTGTAAAGTGGTTAGGTGTTGCAGGGAAGGAATGAAAAAGATCACGATGATATAGTCTGTTTTAAGAAAATACACCGTTTGAAGGGGTCGACCAGGGCAGAACAAACAATTCCTGCATCTCTAACAGTCACTAGAATGTTGCTTTGTTTGATGATGTCAACGGTGGTTTCAAGATGTTTTGTGACATCATTCAATGGATGGCCCCTCAATCATTGTGGAGGCCATTAGAAAAGTCAAATCACCACTGCCCATCGAATGCCACGGAGCCCAAGCTCTCTAAACACACTCTGATGAAACAGCGCAGACATAAACAACAGACTCATAAAACACGAGGCTGGCACCACGGCATGACGACCAGCTCTCATGATCCCCACATCTTCCACATTTCCAAGGGGGCGGCAAGACCACCAGGACTGAGCACAGCGGGGTGCTACTGATACGGCAGCACAAGTTGCTGCTGCATGGCCAATGCTGCTATGAGGTGTTAGTGGAGTGCAGTGTGACCAACTGGCGAGTAAGTGAGGTTTGAGAATGAGGAGCAGTTTGTGGGGCTGTGCTGGGAGCAGTGTAAGGACAAGTGGCTGCTGGAGCAGGGCCCCTGCCAGGAGCGGGCATGCATTAGCATCAATTCACCAAAATGCCAGGGGTAGTGGAGGTGACATCACACGCCATTTAACCTTTACTTTCACTCACACAATCATGCTTATGCATACACACATTTACACATAAACACACGTTGTTCTCATATAAGCACACTCTCACCCACAAGCGCGCGCACAACATACATTTAAAATCATTTTTTAACTTACCTCAGCTGCCAGGGAGGGTCGTATTCCAGCAAACTGTAATTAATTCTTTATTACATTAACTGTGAATAATAGCCTATTATTCACTATCAGTGTAATAAAGAATTGACAAAAACAAGGAAGGTGGGGCTTCCTTTCTGTGCCTGGATCTGATTCTGCCACCTCCGAGGCCAGGGGTTGCAAAGGGCACGCCAGAGATCGTAACTGCGACCCTTAAATTACTTCCATGTGGGCCTTCTGCCCCAAGCATGAGGAGATCATCCTCTTTGCTATGTGGTCCTCCAGGACTGCTTAACTCCCCATTTGGAAGTCGTTTTCCGATCTGGAACACTTTTCTGTCACAGAAGTAACAAACAAACCATGCAGTACCTTTTTGTATTGTTTGAGACTTGTGATTCGCTCTTGTGCCTCAGGATGTAAACTGCCATTAGCTGTAAGTAGTTTAGCCAGAAATATACAAAATAAACTTAAATAAAGGAGTAATTTTGTTTAGATAATGAACCTATGAAATTGTTATTTTGCAAACGCCCGCATGCAGTAGGTAACTGCTTATACGTAATGTGCTCAAATACCCTTTCGGGTCTTGTTCGAGCTATATAAAACTGCAAATAAATTGAAACATTAACGGATACATTTTAAGGTTGTAGTTAACGAATAATTTGACACCAGAAATGACAATTCATGCTACCAGAACACCTCAAACGTTATACAATTCTATAATGTCTATCCATCAGTGATAATTCTGCTATGGTCCCCATAACAAATGAATGAGAGGCATGCCCATGCAGTGACATGAGAATCAGGCAATTACTGGTGCTCCACTCCACTTAACGATACATTTTCAACACACTGCAGTTGAAGAATCTACCACTGACCATCATGCATCAGGAAGAGTGGTCTTCAAATCTCGACTTTCATCTTTTTGAGAAAGCTAAAGCGTAATTAGAGCAACTCTTTCCAGCGTCTGCTGAAGGATGATTGGAAGGACATTGGATAGTGACCACCTCACCAGGAGATAGAAAGGAGTCCCTAAGAGCATGACCAGCAATAAGATCAGAGAAAGACGAAGATGAGGCAAGTTGTGCAGTTAGTCAGCTGATGCCAATGGATGGATGCAAAATACTCTTACAGAAAATATGTTTTTTAAGGGGCAGCTTGGAGCCTTCTTGGTCATTCACATCCCCTCACTCGCTGCTGGTTGCAACATACTGTAGACATGGGCTACTTACCTGATCCTTGTACCTAGTAGAATATTTACTGAGAAACTGCCGACCAGATAGCCTTCAGTGATATATGAAGATAAGTGAGACATTTCAGTCAGAGGAGCAACAATTCATGAACTGCTCTAGATCTAGTGAGAGTCGTGGCAAGATATAAGAGACCTCTGGTGGAGCACCCCAACAAGCTGTGGTGCCAGGAACAGTGGTGGTATATGAACACAGTAGAAAATGGAGTAAGATCAAAACGTATAGTAAAACTAGGTGCTTGAATTCATCCTTGGACCATCATTGGTGCGAAAATTCCACTCCAGGAAAATCTTTGAATGTTGAAGATTAGAATGTGACTGGTACTCAGGCAGGTGCTATAAAAACTGATATGTAAAGGATGCTTTGGAGAAACATTGTAGGCATTGTGTGTGTTAGACAATGATTCTTGTTCATGGATTCTCAGCTGGTCGTGGTATTACTGCAGTGGAAGTGAAAAGTGTGACTTGGTAGAGCATCAGAAATGACACGGGCACCAACACAAGAATGATAGATGTTGAATCAATATTAGCTGATACCCTCCCTGCATTGATACCACTCACCCTTTCCATTAAGCATAAAGAGCAGAGCAACAGAGGAATTGAAGTGAACAAAACACAGCACGTAGAATCAAAAATTGAGAAGGGGGGGCCAGTTGTTGCAAAGAGGATACCAGGAAGGAGAAATTGAATGATCCTCACAGAGCATGATCTGGCAATAGAAAAGAGCAGACTGTTCACCTGGGTAATGCAGAGTTGCTGACAGTAGGACAGGACAGACAACACAATGAGTCATTAAAGTGCTCAAAGAGGGGCTGACATGGCTGAGAAGGATGTTTGTTGTGGTGCAGAACTATTCACAAACTACAGAATGCTATGGGGGCTTACAGTTAAAGATGATATTTTTTTTAGCCCGAATAGCTGACCTCTGTTCAATAAAAAATAGAAAAATCTGAGGAAGAGTGCAGCTTGTGTAAATGGACAGTGAGGTTGTTTCTGGCACTCTCAGCCATGGCCCAGCAAAACAAAAGCCCTACAGCAGGCACAGTTGCCTCTGTGGTGGAAGACCGCATTTTGCATAGTTTGGAAGTAACAAAGTCTGGTTCCAAAGGTCATCGATCGTCTTATAAAAAAAACAAAGCTCTAAACCAATTAGCGCGCAATCTGTCTACAACTTTGGCATATTGTTATTTAATGACAAAACTACAGGCAACTGAGAATGAGAATGGATAAGGAAAACAAACTGCATTCTATTCCTAACAATGTTCCCATACATGATGCAATCAGGTAACAGCAAATCCTACTATAAAGTCTTGGAGTGAAACAGGTGGTTTTCTTGCTCTTGTCCCCAACCACCGTTTCGCTCATGCACTACCAACTTGGCCCACAACACTGGTCAGGCTCAGGTCACTAGGGCAGAATAATAGCACACGCACGTGGGAGAGGTTCAAGTGTGGAGTACTGACAGCACTGGTCAGACCACGTGTTTACCGAGAGCAAGATCCTGTGCCTCGGCGCCTTGGTAAGGGATTTTCTCTTGAGCCACAGTCTCATATGGAAATGGCAAAGTGTTCAACCAGCATTCACTTTGAGTCTCCTCACTATTTGTCAAAAAGCAAGCTCTGAAGGATTTATTAAAAAAAAAGAAAAGCGGTTGGGAGTTCTCTTCTTGCAGCCTTGTCAAGGAGAAAGCTGAGAATGCTCTTCATAAAGTGGTCGGTACAACTCTGGAACAAAGAACATGGACCAGGGAAATTCTGGAGCAGCGTGAGATTAGAAGGTGCACTGCCAATCAGAACAAACTAAGACAAGTGAGTAGAAAGCAAACTAAAATAGCACACACACAGCAGATGTGTTTAAAGTTTAAGGAGACCGTCAAGAAAGTAGAACAATCCTTGTTCTGTCACAATACACTCAGATAAGTATAAAAACAGGGTGACCTTACTCTAAACACGATCCTCTTTCCACCCATGGAAAAACAAAATATCCTTCATTTAATCAGTTTAGACTAGAAATGAGTATCTCGTGTATAATGAGTCATGGATCAATTGTAGGGTCTCAAAATCTTCCCTTCTCAGACAACCCCCAAGGAATAACTTACAAGACAGTGAACACTCACACAGCTTAGTTTGAACGTCACAAGTTCATCCTCTTCTTGTAGAACAGCACCTTATGGAAATCGCTCAATCTTGAAACCACTTCACCAAGACATCCAAGGAGGTAGGAAAGCTCTGTAAGTACCCCCTTTGAGTAAATCAACAATCACACACAACAATCTGTCCAAGGACCCAAAACAACACAAGACAAGGAAATGGCAAATACTGCTCCAGTCAACGACCCTGTCACATACCATAAGATGACATAGCATAGCATAGCATAGCACAGCATAACACAACACAACAACATACAAGCACATTTTTTAAGTAACATTGACATATATTAGGCAGTGCCTCAGGGGTGAGTGGGACATCATCAACCTTGCTAAACTATCTCTAGATTGTTTCTGTTGTACATCATCTGACACTTCAAAAAGGTGTCAAGTAACATTTACACATACCTTTTGTGCAAATATTACTTAAAACAAGATGCGGACTAGCTTTTACACTTCAACCCATTATCAAATACTAAAATACTCTTCTAGGCCTTTGAAACAACTTCCCACTGCTCCCATTTCAGGTTTATGCCTTCAAATTCAAGCTTACCATTGGCTGCCAATCATTAGATTGCAATTGTTCTTTTAGTGAATAAGGATGACTAGCTGACAGTTGCTTGATCTATCGAAAGGGACCCTACTGGGATATATCTGATCTCCTTCTGGCCTCAACGCAGCACTCCATTGTTAAATGCACTCTTAAAGAAGCAAGTCGCCCTCCTCTGGATAGCACCGGATGCTAAAATCCGTTTGTGTTCTTTGAACAGTCTGAGAACAGTGAAAGGAATAAACACTCCAGCAGATTATAGTTCAGGTATTTTAATCCATCTTGTTGGCTCTTACAAAAATATCCAGGAGCAAGCCCCTTTAAGTAAAAGACCTTTGCTACCACATCATGAATGTCTTGTACTAATGTATTTAATGGTATTACTGAAATTAGTTGAAGAGATGGGGCAACCACAAGAAAGCAGCCACCATCTGCTGATTAATCTATCAAAGAATGCAAAGAGAATCTGCACAAAAGATGTAGTGAAAAGGAAGTAGGTTGAGGGAAGAACTTACAAAGAGCAAGCACATATGCCATGATCAAATACCAGAAATATCAACTGAATGCTAATCATCACTATTTGACTAGTATGCACCATCCGCATGGGCTATAGATGTTTTACTGTATCAAATGGAGGAATAATGATGATGGCTCTTTCCCTGTTGCAAAGCCTAATCAGATAATGAAAAGCCAGCACATTAGTCCATATTCTCTTCTAGGCCTTGTGGATGTAAAATCCCACCAACTATCATTGATGCTAACAAAATATTCCTGTAAACTGGTCGGACAGTGTGCAACAGTTACTAGTACCTAAAATGCAGCTCATGAAACAGTCAACCAGTGGGACTATTAGTGATGTATGTGGACATCATTGTGTAGTCCTGTCCCCTCCTGACTGACTGAATGACTCTCAATGTTACCCAAAATTACAGCAAAAAATGAGGCTCATTAAAGCAACCGTGGCGAAAGCTAGTTTTCCCACTGCCTTCCTGCCAGCACTAGACAAGTGAGATGAGCACACTTTCCTCAGACGAAATTAAAGCATAAGTCAACACATCAAAACATGTACTAAATTAAGGAAAGTAATAAAATTGCAATATATATGTAAAATGTGCAACAAAAAGCACCATATTTGAACAAATAGGCAAATATTTTATCTGAGGCTGCAAAAGCCCTTGTAGTATAGTGGAGAAGTGTGCAACATAAGCGAAAGGGCTATTAGTTAGAATTCTCCTTTTCAGTTTCCACAACAAACTAGCTCACATGTGGCCTTGAAGTGAGGAGAAAGCAAATTTCATTTTTAAACAAATCTCCATCTGTTGAGTTAATGGGAGTGGGAATGTGAGATATGGTGTTTCATTTCATACAAAAAAAATATTTGAGATTTTATATTAAGCATATGTGTAGCTTGTGTTAATTTTTCAAAATTACATTTATGGAAGATATTTCAACATATATTTATTGATACTAACAATACAATTTGTGCCACACCACGACATTATTATAAGGAGTTTGGGCCTCATTTATGGCTTTGGTGGTCCTTAAAGCGGACCACCAAAGCCCTATGGAGGACGCCACTGTCATACCGGTGGCATCCCACCCAAGCATATTACAATGTTCCCATTGTATTGTGCGCTCCCACCAGGCTGACCTGCAGGAACAGTGCTATGAGACTGGTCTTGGCTCCTTTAAGGGAGCCGAGGCCACTTTCATAGCACACCAGCACCATCAGAATGCCACTGTCTACTTTGCGGACAGTGCACATTCCAATAGTACTGGGCAGGATGCCCCGTGCACTGCCCATGTCATGGCAATGGGCAGAGCAGGAGCTCTCTTATGCCCCCTGACACTGCCTTTCTGCCAGCCTTTCCATGGTGGGGTCCCCAGCATGGAGAGGCTGGCAGAAAGCTGAGGTGGAATCAGCCAGGCGCCCTGGATGAGTACAACTCCGACCGCCATTAGCCTGTCAGGTTGTCAGGCACCATGTTCCTGATGGGGACGGTGGTTACCTGGTGGTCCAATCACCAGGGTTATATTGTGGTGGTCACACCACCACAGCTGCAGCAGTCCAACCTTCATTGTACTGCCAGCCTCATAATGAGGCCCTTAGTCATCTATCAACTCATCCTTTCAATACTTTGAGGGTAGTTAAAGTTTCGGATGGAAGAACTACCATAAATGAGTGGTTCTCCTGCCCAACCAGTTCCTCTGCCACACTTAGAGCAGTCTGCCAGTGGAGTAAATGCCAGGTCCAGCAACTAACTAATTGAAGTTAGTGACTCATCCACCACAATGTCCCCGCTCTTTATGCGTCAACATGTCTGCACTAATTAGAGTGATCCTCCCGCTGGATAGTTACCCTACCCAGGTCCACCAAGCTATACAACAAAGTCCCTACCAGGAAAAGAAATGATGGCCCCTAAATGCAGGAAGGAAACTCCATGCATGGCAGCACCATTGGCTTCGTTTTTCAAAAAAAGATCTGCTTTAGGAGTTTTTTATATAGAAAAAACACCATAAACTGTAGAGGAGGCTCAGAAAACATGAAGTCCACCCACCTACCAAGTCGGTGAAGCATTGCCACACATCTTTCACCCGCTATATTTTCCACATGACTGATAGAGACCTCTTTGCCTAAAGTGCATCTGTCACTGCTTCAGATGCACTTTAGGCAAAGAGGTCTCTATCAGTCATGTGGAAAATATAGCGCGCGAAAGATGGGTGGCAATGCTTCACTGACTTGTAGTAGAATAGGCTGCCCAACTTATATTACCTCAGCAGCCCACAACATTTTCAAAAACACCTTCAGAAACAATTCCTACGGTTCTACACAACCCCTTGTTGCCAAATGAGTGAAAGATCCCTTCATTCATAATGATTCAAACATCCTTCCTATGCTATATCAAATAAATCTCTTGCTGCTCTATTAGAGATACTTCTCCTTTTTAATGTAGGTAGTATAAAATGTTTGTTAACCCAATCACCAATTTTGGCATAATTGGAACATTTTCCCTTAAGTACTATCATTTTTTGTCTGTCAACAGAGTCTTCTGAAAATATCACATTGCAACAATAAATTAGAAACATCTTAAAAGAAAACCAGTTTTCAGCACCTTGGGCTAGTTATTCTAATAGGCTGATTAAGTATTCCAAAACATGCAGACTTAGTGCACAATAAAACGTATGTGTATATGTGCTTATTTCTCTCATGCACTTTCAGCTTATCTCTGCTACATCTTCATGTGGATCAGAGGTAGTGCAATCTAAAACAGTGTTCTAATTCATATTTTGAAAATATTTATATTACAGTCCATTTTGTAATTGGATGTTTGCTATGGACACGTACACATCCTACAATGGGGTTTGTGAGTTTAATATATTGATCCTCTTACATTTAACCATAAAGTAGCATTTTTGAGGCTCAGAATATTTACTAATGTTAGCAAAGAGACAATATATATATACTCCCTGAAAAAACAAAGATTAAAGTAACGTTATAGTTAGGTGAATGTGTTAGTGACAGCATTAACGTTTTGAACTAAAACAACCACCGATATTCACAATTTATAGCAGAGCTAACTATAATTTTGTGCCCCCACCAAGCACTGCTTATGACCTCACATATTACATCACTCATGGTGTTCGATGACATCACTGATGACATCTTCCACTGACTGTGCATTTTTGTTTCATAGTTGACATAGTGGCAGGTAGCTACCGTATTACTTTTCTATCTAATTTTGTACAGCCTGTGTCCAGTTGCTAAGTGTAAGTGATTAAAAAATGGAAGTGCTTCTAATGCATCATAGACGTGAGAGGTATTGAACATGTTATCAATCTTTGTATTGAAGAGATAACAGCTGATAAGTTCTGCCAAGTATGTTCCACACAATGTTTTTGACTGCAGAAAAAGTTCCAAAGGGGGCCTGGAGTTATTAGACAGAAGCGTCTCAGCATGAAAATTTCTACATAACATTTAAGACTGTGTGCACCAGGTACCAACCTATGTACTTGTTAGCTTTAGAGGTTGGTGCATCTGTACAGTTTTCAGTACAATATGAACGCTGCACGTAGCACATACAGACCATGGTTCTTATAAGCAAATGATGTCTCTTTGGACAGGTTTTACATAGTGTACACTGTTCTTACTGGATACTTTGCAATACTCTTTGGTGTATTTCCCATAAGAGTTTCACTGTCTGCAAACAATGTGGTATACAGTAAACTTTCTCCATAGAGTAAACACTGTTTAAAGTGGACATTCTTATACACATAGCAACTTCATTTCTCAATGTGGGTCCGGTGACAGTGACATGTTAAATGTAGATAAAGCCTGTCCGTAGTAGGTTATCAATTTTGGAAGAAACGTTGAGTATCTTGAGGGACATGGATTTCTCTGGACACTTGTATACAGACTGAACACCGTGTGCAATAAGGGTTTTCCTAAAATCTGTGGTTGATTGTTAATTTGAACTAGTCTACACATTAAGTAGCCTAGTATAGGGTATAGTGAAGTAGCATGTATAGGGTACCCGTGAAGTAGCACAGTATTGGGTATAG
This sequence comes from Pleurodeles waltl, assembly GCF_031143425.1. Lineage (NCBI taxonomy): Eukaryota > Metazoa > Chordata > Amphibia > Caudata > Salamandridae > Pleurodeles > Pleurodeles waltl. The sequence continues at coordinate 840,311,227 of NC_090437.1, forward strand.
TGAAGCAGCATGGTATAGTGTACATTTTTCACATAACCATTGCTTGCTACACCCAAGGGAGTTTTATCTGTCACGGCATTACAGCTGCTTCATATTATTCAGAGATACTCTGTACTTATTTTCAGGCCTCTAATGCCACAATAGTTTATAAAGCAATGTGTGCAAAAGAAACTTGGATGATGCCATCAGTAATGTCATAGAACATGTCATGAGTGATGTAATATGTGAGGCCATAAGCAGTGCATGGCGGTGGCTCTGCTAAAAATGACTGGTGAATTTCTGTGGGTTTTTTTAGTTCAAAAAGTTAATGTTGTCACTTACATATTCACTTAACTATAATGTTATTGTAACCTTAGTTTTTTCCAGTGAATTTCTAGGATTTGTTTTTAACCAAAAACAGATCTTTTTATCACACCTAATTATAACACTACTTTAAACCTTTATTTTTTCATTGAATTTCAGTTTTTGTTTTTTAACATAAAGTAATATTTCATTACCATATGTGAAAACCAACATCTTTTGTCCTCTTCAGCATAAGGTTGGCCATTGTGCCCCGGGACCTCATCCAGTGTGAAATACAAGAAAAAATGGGAGGGGGAACACAGCACCCTTATTAGGACCCAGGGATCCCATCCCCTGGGGCAATACAAATAAAAAAGGATGGAGCCTATGTTGCCTCTGCAGTGGCTGACGCCCATACTACATTCCTGGTGCGGGTCACAACCAGTGGCCGACACCATGGAGGGAGTTAAAAAATCCTCGGATGCGTCGCACCCCTCTGTATCTCCCTCTGCCCAGCTCCACCAGTCCCTTTGTGACGTCACTGTTTGTTTTCCCCACTGGTCAGGAAGCACCCGTAAGGCCGCTTCCTGCTCCGGTGGGGAAAATGGGCCCAAATGGGTCTCCTCAATGTTCGGGAAGGTCTTGTTTAAAAGGGGAGATTCTCCCATTTCAAACGAGGCCTTCCTGAACCAGTTTCCTGACCCTTGAGCTGCGATCGAGGGCCAGAAAACCCCACTAGAAACTAGGGATTTCATTTGGGGGGGCGTCCCCCTCCGAAAATGGGCCGCACCTCTCCCGGGTCATTTTTTTAAAAAAAGGTAGGAAGTAAAAAAATATAAAACAAATTAAAAATGATTCTTAAAAAAAAATAATTGACAGGGCGTCGCCCGTGGGCAGGGACGACCCCCTGTGGGGGCAATACTTTTTTTATTAGTTGATTGTTTTCCCTTGGGGCTACTATGGCCCAAGGAAACTATACACCTATTAAAAAAATAGATCTATATATATAGATCTCTCTCTATCTACATATATATATATATATATATATATATATATATATATATATATATATATATATATATATATATAATAATAATATCTATGTAGATATATGTATCTATCTATCTATCTATCTATCTATCTACCTCAATAGATGTATCTATATATATATATATATATATATATATATATATATATATATATATATATATATATACAGAGAGAGTGAGAGAGGGGTAGGTCAATGGCACAGGCTCTGGGAGTGATTTTTCAGTCCCATTCGATAACTACTCTTCCAGTGATTATGAGAGAGGTGATGAGGACAGTCCTGCTGTCCCTTCGCAAGCACAGTCTGTGCAGCAGGACAATAGCAGGGTAGCCCAACCCAGAGAGCAGGTGCCTGCGGTGGAAAGCAATGAGAGAGTGCTCTCTTAGTAGCTCCCCAATTTAGTTCAGCCCAAATTCCACCGCCCAAGTCGTATTATGGAGACATAAAAATTATTTATCACAAAACAACCTGGTTTTGTAAGGCAGGCATCTGCATTTTTGGTCCTGGGCTCGACGGCCATATAAGGAAACCTACCGAACCCAGATATTTCTGGAAACTAGACATCCGGAGGAGTCCACAGAGGTGTGACTTGTGTGGATTCCCCAAAGTTTTATTACCCAGAATACCCTGCAAAAGTGAAATGTTGAATAAAAACTTTTTTCTTGCATTTCTGTTACACAAACTACAGGAATATGCTGGGATCCACAAAATTCCTATGTCCTGATAAAAACACTACCCCACTTGAGTGCCTGTACCTAATGCCTGTATCAGGAATGGATCACCCCAGGGTCAACAGTTGCCCTCATGTAAGGACCAACATTGACTGTTGTGTGATCAATCCCTGACACAGGCCTACCAGCACAAGTGAAGTACCATTTTATTGGAAGACTTAGGGGAATGATAGGTGGAAGGAAATTTGTGGCTCTTCTCAGATTCCAGAACTTTTTATCACCGAAATGAGCAAAAAAGAGTTTTCTTTGCCAAATAGTGAGATTTGTAAAGGATTCTGGGTAACAGAACCTGGTGAGAGCGCCAAATATTATCCTATGCTGGGTTCCCCTATGTGTCTAGTATTCAGAAATGCACAGGTTTGGTAGGTTTTCCTAGGTACCGGCTGAGCTAGAGCTAGGCACTTTCCAAAAAACAAGTCAGTTTTCAATGTAAAAATTTGATGTGTCCATGTTGCGTTTTGGGGTGTTTCCTGTCACAAGCACTAGGCCTACCAACACAAGTGAGGTACAATTTTTATCGGGAGACTTGGCGGGAATGCTGGGTGGAAGGACATTTGTGGTTCCTCTCAGATTCCAGAACTTTACATCACCGAAATGTGAGGAAAAAAGTGTTTTTTGCCAAATTTTGAGGTTTGCAAAGTATTCTGGGTAACATAACCTGGTAAGAGCCCCACAGGTCACCCTATTCTTAATTCCGCTAAATGTCTAGTTTTCAAAAATTTATAGGTTGGCTAGGTTTCCCTACATGCCGGCTAAGCTAGAGGCCAAAGACCACAGCTAGGCACTTTGCAAAAAACAGGTTAGTTTTCTTGGGAAAATCTGATGTGTCCATGTTGTGTTTTGTGGCATTTCCTGTCACAGGCACTAGGCCTACCCACGCAAGTGAGGTACCATTTTTATCGGGAGACTCAGGGAAATACTGGGTGGAAGGAAGTTTGTGGCTCATCTCAGATTCCAGAACTTTGCAGCACCGAAATCTGAGGGAAAAGTGTTTTTTCTTTGCTAAATTCTGAGGTTTGCAAAGGATCCTGGGTAACAGAACCTGATGAGAGCCCCACAAGTCACCCCATCCCGGATTCCTTTAGGTATCTAGTTTGCAAACATGCACAGGTTTGTTAGGCTTCTAGCTGGCTGAGCTAGAGGCCAAACTCCACAGCTAGGCACATTCCCAAAAAAATCAGATTTCAATGTAAAGATGTGATGTTTCCATGTTGTGTTTTGGGGCATTTCCTGTCACAAGCACTAGCCCTACCCACACAAGAGAGGTACCATTTTTATCGGGAGACTCAGGGAAATGCTGGGTGGAAGGAAGTTTGTGGCACTTCTCAGATTCCAGAACTTTGCAGCACCGAAATCTGAGGGAAAAGTGTTTTTTTGTGCCAAATTTTGAGATTTGCAAAGGATCCTGGGTAACAGAACCTGATGAGAGCCCCACAAGTCACCCCATCCTGGATTCCTCTAGGTGTCTAGTTTGCAAACATGCACAGGTTTGATAGGTTTCTAGCTGGCTGAGCTAGAGGCCAAAATCCACAGCTGGGCACTTTCCAAAAAAAGTCAGATTTCAATGTAAAAATGTGATGTGTCCATGTTGTGTTTCCTGTCGCGGGCATTAGGCCTACCCACGCAAGTGAGGTACCATTTTTAACAGGGGACTTGGGGAAATACAGAATAGGTGTTTTTGTCCCTTGTCTTTCTCCACATTTTTTCCTTCCAAATGTAAGACAGTTTGTAAAAAAGACGTCTATTTGAGAAATGCCCTGTAATTCACATGCAGGTATGGGCACCCCGGAACTCAGAGATGTGCAAAGAACCACTGCTTCTCAACACCTTATCTAGTGCCCATTTTGGAAATACAAAGGTTTCCTTGATACCTATTTTTCACTCTTTATATTTCACCAAATTAATTCCTGCACACCTGGTATACAATGAAACCCCATTACAAGGTCCAGCTCCTTTATTGGTTCAGGGTACCTAGGGTTCTTGATGAACCTACAAGCCCTATTTATCCCCACAACCAGAAGAGTCCAGCAGATGTAACGGTATATTACTTTTGAAAATATTGCATTGCAGAAAAGAGTTACAGAGTTAAACATGGACACATATTTTTGTTTTTTTTTCACCTCGATTTCAATATTTCTTTTAATTCTGCTGTTATTTTCTGTAGGAAAACCTTATAGGATCTATACAAATGACCCCTTGCTGAATTCAGAATTCTGGCTAATTTAAAGAAATGTTTAGCTGTCCTAGATCCAGCATTGGTTTCACACCCATTTCTGTCACTAATTGGAAGGAGGCTAAAAGCACAAAAAGTAGTAAAAATGGGGTATGTCTCAGTACAAAGCCTAAATTGTGTTGAAAAATGTGGTTTTCTGATTCAAGTCTGCCTGTTCCTGAAAGCTGGATAGATGGTGAGTTTAGCACCACAAACCCTTTGTTGATGCCATTTTCAGGGGAAAAAAATCACATGCTTTTTTCTGCAGCCCTTTTTTCCCTTTTTTCCCATTTTTCTTATTTTTTACTTTTTCTTTATTTTGGCTAATTTCTTGGTCTCCTCCATGGGAACGCACATACTCTGGGTATCTTTAGAATCCCTAGGATGCTGGAAAATAAGGACACAAATGTGGCATGGATAGCTTATGTGGACAAAAAGTTATGAAGGCCTAAGCACAAACTACCCCAAATAGCCAAAAAACGGCTCAGCACTGGGAGGGGGGCAGCAGCTAGGGGATTAAGCCCTGGGGGCCCCATCCCGAAGTGCCATATTTTTTTAAAGGAGAAGGGCCCCCTCCTAGAGGCCATGAGCATCATGAGTGACATACATTTAACTTAAAAAAACAAAGGTTACAGAGACGTTATAGTTAGGTTCACATTTTAAACGTAAAAAAACATAGAAATTCACCTGTTACAGTTGGAGTTTTTTTTAGTAACTATAACTCCAGCCCTAAGGTAACTATAACTCGTGCCCCCACCATGCACCGATTTTTAGGAATATTTTTACGGCAAATGTTACAGTGATACTATCAATGTTATAACAGATTTCAAGAGTGCTTTAATATCTGGGATAATTAGTAGTGCATGGCAAAGGCGCGAGCTCTAGTTACTTGAAATAACTCTATCTACATCTGAATTTCGCTGGTTTGTACTACGCTTAAAATGTGAGCCCTACTATAACATCCCTGTAGCCTTTGTTTTTTTCTTTGAATTTGTATGTCTTTTTACGTTAAAATAATTTTAATTACTCTACGTTAATCCTACCACCGCCATGCACAGCCTTCGGACTGTGCACAGCAGGAGTTGGCATCAGTGCCAGGCCATAGGCCAGGCCCTGTGGCTAATTCCCTATAACCACCCACCCATGCGCCATGCACGGCCTTCAGGGAAGTTGGTCCAACCCAGCTTCAATCTTCAAACCCCACGCCATGCACGGCCGAAGGGCATTGAAGCTTAAAGGGGGCAACATGAAATATGTATATTTAGGGGGGTCGCATGGGCCCCCTGGGATTACATAATAATTTTAGGTGGTGCCATGCAGACCACCTTGGGTCCCGGGGACGACCACCTCCGTGGGGCTACATTTTAAAAACTATGAGGGGGGCCACGCTGACACATGTGGCCCCCCTCCCTTGGCTGTTTTCAGCCCCACGGACTCCATCCCCCTAGGGTCAGGCCATGTATCTAAGGGTGCCCGGGCCCAATCAGGGCACCCTTCATTAACTTATAGGAACTGAGGAGGGGAGCCTAAAGGCTCCTGTGGTCCCACTTGGCTCCCAACTTCAGTGGGAGCCAGCATTACTCCTGCAAGCAGGGAGCTGCTTTAAACAGCAGCTCACTAATTGCGGGAGCAATGTTTTCATCTGTTTCTCTGCACTCATATTTGTATGGAGAGAAAAAGATGAAAACTCCACTTTCAGGAAGCACGTACTGTTGGACCACTTCCACTTACTGAGAGCAGAGCTAGGTTTGTTTTTGATTGGTGGAAGATGTCAGCTCCCACCGAGCAAACACAAACAGCTACCTCCTGAGGGTGGGTGTTAGGAAAACTATTGCTAGCATTGTTAGGTTCTTCCCTCAGCAAAAACAATTCCCCTTTTCCTTGTACCCACGTAGTTTGCAGCTGCGTCCTCACTCCCGGTGGCTCTTGCGGAGGCTGTTCTTAGAACTAGCTTCTTCAGGTTTAACTGCCACTGAAGATGGTGGCCGTAAATCCTTGTGAGGTCAGTGCTCTAGTGTTTCCACCTTAATCTTGTGCTGAAGCTTCTCTCCAGGTGTTTCTCTCTTCAACTGTTATCCTGAGGAGAATGAACATTGTTCCTGAGGCGCTTTGTTTCATAGAGAATTCTTCCAGTTTTGAGTAATGAATTCTTTTTCTTGTTACGGTGTGCACTCCAGCTACTTTTTTACTTTTGAAGAAGGTTATTTTTTTCCTTCTTTCAACAACTGGCTATCGGCTTTTTGAGGACAATTCGTTTTGGCTTAATAGAACTTCAGGCAACTGCATATGATTTCCTGACTTTCCAATATATATATTACATATATTTTCAAGAGCTCTTTGCTTTGCAGACTTGTCAGTCTTAGAGACAAATCTTGGTGCTCAGACTAACTCCTAGAGACTGTAAATGAGAAAATACATTAGTAGTTTGTATATTTGTGAACTTTTGATCTGTTCTCCAGGGAACCTTGGAAACCTCTGACTCCTGGAGAAATGCAGATAATAAGTTAACATTGTACTATCTAGAGAGAGGCTATTCTTTTAAAAGATCCAGGTCCTTCCTTTAAAGAAATCCCAATAAGAAGAAACGTGCAGGTTTACAGAAACACACACTGAATAGCCTATCCTCAAGTGGGAAACACAGGTTGGAACTGGATCTGGAGGCGGTCTCTCTTTTTCTATTCCCATTCCCCTTTCCCCTAGCAGATGCAGGGTTCAGATAATCAGTTAAAGTCTGAACACACATCTGTTGGAGGGAGCTGGGTAAAAGGCATCTGCTTCTGTGGAAGTTTGATTTAATGGATAATCTTCTGACAGAGGGCACCTCAAGAGGTAACAGGAGCTGGCCCTGTGGAGTGGTAGTACCCAGGCTTTTCTATGGCTCCATGAGGAGGGCCGCTAGGACCCCCTTCATGGTTTTAATTTAGCCCCAGGGAGGTAGTAGTCCCTGGGGAAAGGGGAGAACCCGAGCAGCCCCCCCTGCATTCACTTAAGTTGATTTACCCCGAGGAGGTGGAAGTCCCCAGGGCTGCAGGGGGCCACATGGGCCCCCCACATTAACTTAAATACATTTTTTCCCCCAAAGTGGTGGCAGTCCCTGGGGCTGTGGGGGGGGCACGCAGTCCCCCCAGCATTAACTTAAGTAAATTTGCACCAGGGAGGTGGAGGTCCCAGGGATGTGGGAGGCTTGTTGGGCACCCTGCCTTCACTTAAACACATTTGCCCCAGGGAGTTAGTGGTCCCCAGGACTGCGGGCTCGCAGTACCCCCCTGCATTCACCTAAACATATTTTCCCTGAGGAGGTGGCAGTCCCCAGGGCTGCTGGGGGTTACATGGTCCCCCTGCATTCATTTAAACACATGTGTCCTGTGGATGGGCTGCAGGGGAAAGTGCTGCTCCCCTGCATTAACTTAAGTAGATTTGTCCCAGGAAGGTGGCAGTCCCCCGGGCTGTTGGGGAGCTGATTAGCCCCCCCCAGATTCACTTAAACAACATTTTCCCAGGGGAGGTGACAGTGCCTGGAGATGTGGGGGGTCACGCAGGCTGTTCCGCATTCATGTAAACACATTTGCTGGTGGTCCCCAGAGATACTGGGGCCACATGCCCCCCCCCACATTACCTTAGGTAGATTTGTCTCAAGGAGGTGGCAGTTGCCACTGCTGCAGGTGGGGCCATACAGCCTCCCCACATTAATTTACCAATTTTTGCCCAGAGAAGGTGATGGTTCTTTGGGCTTTCATAAGCACTAGGAGGGGGGGCCCTGTGCCCCCCTCTTTTGTTTTTACAATGCCCATGAGACCTGGCCCACCCTGGCGCAATGACACATTCAAGCACAGAGACCTTGCTTGCTTTTTTTTAAAAACAGTGCAAAATGTGCAGTTTTGCTGTGAATTTTGTGGTGATTTAAAAAAAATATTTTTAAGCCGGGGGGTTGCCTGGGGTCCCCCTGCACCAAGGCTTGTGGGGTAGGGCAACAGTACCCTGCCCACTTATCTTTTTCTGAAGCCGTGTCTCAAAATGTCTGCCAATCAGATCTCTGCACAAGATCAGGAGAATTTGCAAAGCTTTTGTGCCTTCAGATATACAACTTCATTTTTATTTTAATAGTTTAAAAACTACTTAATGGATTTACACAAAATAACATAAAACACTCTTTCTGGGCCAAGAGCTACATTTCTGCCAAATTTGGTGTAATTATGCCCTGCAGCCCGGGCTGTAGTAGTGTCTAAAATATGTATGGGAATTAAAATGGGAAATGCACATTTTGACCACCCCCCCCATTTTCCCCAGCCCCTGCTTGAGGGCTCATACAGATCATCCCAAAAACTTTCAATGCACAACACGATTTTCGGGCAGACTTTTTTTGGGAAAATTGGGTGAAGATTTGTCGAAAGATATTGTCAAGTCAATAAGCACCTTTTCAGTGGAAACTAGATCCTAAATGAACTATCTACTGGCTATATATATAGGGGCCCCTCCCTTTTATGGCCCCGGGAGCCTCATCTCCCAGAGCCATATAGATATATTTTAACATGACCCCCTCCCCACGTCTCTAAAAGGGCCTTTTTGGTTTTTAAATGGGAGGGCAGCTGTGTGACCCCATCCTAAAGACTTTAAAATGCCCTGGGGACCCCATCCTCAGGCCTCTTTTTTATTAAAGGGGAGGGGGCAATGTGGCCCCCATCCCCAAGCCTTATTAGACCCTGGGGACCCCATCCCCCAGGGCTGTTTTTTCTAAAGTAGAGGGGCCCATTCTCCAGGGCCATTACTTATATTAAAGGGAGCCATTTGGGAGCATGATCCATTTGCAGTCCACGGATACTGCATCCCCGAGACCCACATTAACATACCACATGGCCCCAGCTTGCTTCCCACATGCTGCAGGAGCTGGTAGTGCTCCCACCTGCAGAGAGTAGCTACTTCTCATGCTCCTTCCATGTGGGAGCAATCTCTTGCTCTGCAATTTCAAATCTCCTACCCGCTGGGAGCAGACTCAGGGCCTCATTATGACACTGATGGTCAACAGACCGCCAGGGTCATGGTCGTGGTCGGACCGCCGGCAAAGTGGCAGTCTGCCCTCGACATTACGACCATGCAGAAAGCGCCATGGTTGGACAACTGGGCCCAGGCATTTTTCGGCCGCCAGACAACCTGGCAGTGCTGGCGGTCCCAATCTGCCAGGGTGGATTATAACCCCTTTTCTGCCGGCCTTTACATGGCAGTTTGACCACCATTTAAATGCTGGTGGAGACAGGGTGCCCTGCACTGTCCATGCACTTGGGCAGTGCGGGGGCCCTGTGGCCAGCCCCGTCACCCAAATCACTGTCTTCTTTTCATCGAAGATGCATCCACCTCCACCCCAGAAGAAAACAATGTTAATTGAGGAGGACTCAGACCTTATGATAAAATTTAAAGCTGATCATTACAAGGCGCTACATGATCTGCTACTATACAACTTTAATAGAGCAGAGAAGGCAGCCACGTTGCAGGAGCTGACATTCTATGTTAATGCATTGGTGGGGAAGACATGCACCATGGGAGACTTCACAAAAAGGTGGCAGGACATTAGGAGGTGGATGAAGGAGATCCTATCCTGGATACAAGTGGCAAATACTTTTCCTGGAGGTGGACCTAGGCTCTGGCACCTTGTTGTCCCTGTCAAAGAGTGTGTCATCATCACAATGCATCCTGGCCTGCTATGCCTTTTTTGTTCCAAAAAACCCCAGCAAAACGCTAGGTATAAAATAAACACCCCTTCCTCATGACTAGATATAGTTTCCTCATGCATACCGCTATGTCCCCACTCACACCACAAAGATATGCAGATAGTTGTGTAGCTATTTTAGCTATAGTTTTATACACGTTATTTTAGCAAACTAGGCCTGCTGCTGTGCACTTTAACTTAGATATATTTTATTCAGGTTAATTTTATTAATTTAACATTAGCCACAATCGCGGTCTTGTTTTATTTTCTCTATCTAGCTGTTCTTCGCCTTTGTCAGCACTGCATTCTTAAACAAGACATTTTCTCTCACTCTGTGCTTTTCTTAAGGCTGAAGTAAGATAGGTTGCCGGCAGAAGTGGTAAGCTTTGTCTCCAATGTTCACCGAAACATACACACTCTTACGTGGGGATCCTTTCTTGGAACATCAGATGTGTTATTATTAAAACACTACTTTGACCCATGTACGTTATAGGGAGATTACAGCCAGATGACCATGACTGTATGCTCATTGCTTCACTGCAGCTGCTTGTGTAGACTACCTGCTTCCTGGCCCATATGGGAACGGTATCTATCTAGACTACACGCCTCCTGCTCAGGTATGATGGATGATGTCTTCTCAGGGGGAAACCGAAAGGCAGAATTAGATCTTAACATGCCGTACTCTAACATAGATTAGGTAGGAACTATCTTTATGAATCTTAGTGATAGTAAGGTAGGGTTGATCTTGTGTTTTACTCTCCTTGTCACAATTTGAATCTTATTGTGCTTCATCACATAGTTTTTGCAACACATGCTTTATTTTTTCTAAGATGCAGTTACTTCAGTAAAACCTTATTGAACTATACTCTGCCTCTGATTGTCCTTGCATATGTGAGACTAATGTAACTGAGGGAAACGGATGAGATCTCAGTGACCACTATTCCCCTGAGGAGTCATGTATGTCATACGCACATTTGCCCTAATCATCCCTGCTCTTGCGTGGAGATGAGGCACTTCTAGTTAGCCACAAAAAATCTAGATTAGGCTAACAGGCGTCACATGGTGTGGGATTAGACTTAGTCTGCCGCAGTACAGGTGATCCTGCTACCCAAATCCAGTAGTCTCATTAGGATAATGAGAACCTATGGAACATCACTATGTCCTCACTCACACTACACAGATATGCAGATATCACACAACTGCCTCTCTTACACAGCCTCTGATACCCCCATTTTCAGAGAGTAAACTGTTGAAATTGTTCTCAGCACACTATGGGCCAGATGTATGTAGTTTAATGTTTACAATTTCCTTATAGCGAATCGTATAGATTCGCTATTAGGAAATTTCAAACTGCAATGCATGACAGAGTGTTTGACACTCTAAGTGATTTGCAGTGGGTAACAAATGGACCTGCCTCATCAGCATCCATGAGGCAGGTCACACTTTGCAACCCATTGTGAATGGCTACAATCCTAGGAATGGTGGTATGCTTGGGTCAGCAGACCACCATGTCTGTGACTGCTTTCAAATAAAGCAATTTTTGTTGTTGTTTGTAATGCAGCCCATTATCCTTAAGGGAAAACAGGATGCATTACAAAAAGAAAACTGAGAAGTTTTCTTTAATTTTTTAAGTGTAGACTGGGGTTCGTGTGACCACTGCCTGCTCGTAAAAAGATATTTGCACCCCCATTCGCAAAGGGGAAGGGGTCCCTTGGGGACACCCGTCCTGTTTGCGAACGGCTTACCACCAACTTGAAGTTGGTAGTAACTGCAAGTGTTGTGTGACTGCATCCCTGGTCACAAAACATTCTTACATCCCTCTGACAAATAACTCGCTATTAGGAAGGGACACCCTTGGTAGGTCCCTTCCTAATAGCGAGTTGCAAAATAGGGATAGAGCATGGCAAAATCAAATTAGGTTAAAAGTGGTACATAACAATGAGTTCCTCCCCGGACATATCAGAAATATTGATCCTCTGCCTGCAAAACCTTTCTCCCCATTGCAAATAATCGGGACTCAAAATAAGAGACAATGCAACAAAAATATTCACTAGCAAGGTGACACAGATGTTTGCTTTCTTATGTGGGAAGACTGTGCATAACTCCCATCAACAGTTTTTTCACCTGTTGATGGGAGGGTCGGAGGGAGGGTCGGAGTCTTGACTGTTAACTCTGTCGCCCCTCTTGCAGTAGCAAGTGTGTTTCTTGGCTTTGAATAAGTATGTTTTATTTAACTTGAATCTAAAATAATATCATGTTAATGTTTACAGTATTGTATAATACATAAAAATTGTATACTGTAATAAACCTCAAAATATTTTCCCATTTATTTTCTTCTTTTTCTCTGTGTGGTGTCATTGTGATTCACTGCCTTTGCTGACTTTGTGGGACTACATGGCAATACCAGTGACTGGCCGTGTGTCCTGCTTGACTTACTGCATGGCTTGGCTTGAGTAAATTTGAGTCTATTTAAGCAGTAGCATAGCTCTAGTAGATGTAGGTGTAATAGCACATTGCTTACTCTTTTTTGGTGTGTGTTATTATTTGCAGGGGCTTCCTTAAATCCCACCTCAAATTTGCCTTAACACCACATGTTTATAAGTAGATATTACCAATTTCCCTTTCCTTTCCCATAAATACTACAGAAACGTATACCTCCTTGTGAAGAGGCTTGACGGTCATGAAGGAGATCTCCACAAATAAGAGACATGATAAGTGTAGATGGAGATCATCAGAGGGAAATGTGTTAATAGCATTTGCGAGTATGCAAAGTAGTACTAAAGGAGTACTGCTGCCCATACTCAAAAATGTTTTTGCGACGGGAGCAACAATTCATGCCATTATAAATCCACACACTCATAGAAATGTCATATCAGTAGACATATATTTCCTTGTATACGTACATGTAAACTATTTTAATGAAAAATATGTATATAGGTCTATAAAAAAATATAAGGATGATCGGAAGATGAGTGAGCCTTCTAACAGCTCTTAACATCATTGTAATTGAAAAATGTGTAAAATAGAAAGTGTGTGGCACTTCAGAATAAGCAAAGGTAAGCAGATGGTGAATGATAAATCTAAAATGGTATTAAATGCAAATCTATATCACAGATGTGGATAGGCAGACATGATTAACTACACCAGCTTCAAACCTGCCATGATGCATATTGTATGTCAGAACCAAGCTGGAAATAGCATCTGTTGACTATTCCCAAATTCACTTACATTTGGTGACACGAGATTAATTTAAACATGAAATAAACAGAAAACACATATGCCTCATTTTTAAACCATCCTTATTATATATACACTGCTATTATCTGTGTAACTGGACACATACATTTTGCCAACATAGTATCAAATAGGATTTCATTTTGAAATAATTGTTTTTCAAATCTAATTAATCCGTGCACGGATACAGATTACCCAGTGCAATCACTGAAGCTAATTGATTTACTTTTCATTTACAAGGAGTGAATTAAGGAAATTTTGACACTGAGGAGAAGCTGAGCAAACTCCTCCTAATAAATATCACTGTTCTTTCAAGAGCTATAGAAATGTGATGAATATTCCCCAGTTATTTGTAATGGCATATACGAATATGATTATGAGAAGACTCTAAACTTAATCCTAAATTGTGATGGGAAGCATCTATTTTTACAGTTTTTGGTAGCACAGTTTGCTTATTTTTTTCACCCATCAGATATGAAAGTGCTGGGAAAGTATTTCAAGACACTGCCAGTGCTTACATTGCTTGATGACAAGATATCTGCAAGATATTCGCAATGTGCTTGGTTTTGTTGGAAATGCCTCATTTTCAAGTAGCACCCCCATTTTTGGAGTATTGCGGCTATTTTTTCCTTCTGTGTACTGGAACTCTGCTAACCAGGCCCCAGTTCAGGTGCTCTGACCCCTAAATATGTTGACATTGGCTATACTCCTAATTTAACTTACCAATAAGTCCTTATGGGCAAATATATCAAACTTTCACGGAGTGCAGCACAGTAAGCCACCTTGCTGGGCTGCGCTGTATGAAAAGGAAAGGGCAGGAATGTGCCATATTTAACATAATATGTCACATTCCTGTTCTTTCCATTAATCATCCGTAAATAGACCTTGAAATACCCATATGACCCGGTCCATAATACTTAAAAGTAGAACATGTAAATGTTTGATGTTAAACAGATCCTTACAGCAAAAATGCCCTAAAACTATTTTCAGTGTACCAGGGATAGATGTTCCTTAGGAAAGCACTGGGATTAGCATTAAAGTAAAAAATGTTATCTCCACATAGAGCTAGATAAAAAGATCATTCTCAAACGTTTTAAAATATTTGTTACAAATCCAACTTGTTGGTGAAGTAAGATTTGTATCAAATATTTTACAAAAGTTACCTGTAGCCTGTAGAAACCCATTTGCCTCAGGTTCCAGCTGTCACGCAGCAGCTGAATAGTTCGGTGATAAGGTGTGAATTAACTCCGAGAGCTGAAACAAAGGCTGGGTGTGGGGGGAAGTTGACCATCTCCTGGCAGGATGGCCTGCGGGTTGTGTCGAGCTCCTTGCATCCCTTCAAAGGATGCCTACCCTGTAACTGGCAGATCTAGCTCACACCTGGCTCTGCCTCTTGTTTTTCTAACTAGCCAGCCAGGCATCAATCCCAGTAGGAGAGCAGCTGTCTCAAGAACTGATTCTGAGTGATCAAGGTGAGGATTTGCTCATTTCCACGCAGCCCTAGGGTGGGCACGGGAGCTCTGCACAAGGGAGGAAAGGTCCTGCCATGTTGGATTTAGACAGAGAGGGCACACAGGAACTGATGCAAAGGTGGGTATGATACCTCTGGAACGTTCCATATTGGTTAAGGAGGGCCAGGAATCACCCCATTCACAAGCTAGTGCCAAGCATAAATGTGTTACCATCTTTAGAGCACTACTGGGCCTGTCTTTGACAGAGGAAGGACTGCACCTGCAGTTTTGACCTGTGTAGAGACCTTAGAGCCTGGACTTCCTCCCCCTTGTACCTAGGACAAATAAGGGACTCCGAAGATCAGTTGACTGATGTCCTGTTTAACTTACAGCCACACGAAAGTGTTAACGCGTCCCTTTATGATAATTTATTACACATCAGGACTCGTTTTAGGCCAATTAATCTTTTGACCCAGTTGAGAGACACCTTAGGACGAGATAACTAATCAATATGTCAATCAATACGTCAATAATGTCATCAATATTTATCACAACAATACATTTCACTTTAGTCAAAGTCATTAATCAATTCAAGACACTACCGTGACCTTGCAGCATGAATAACCACACCAGTTTAGTAGAATTTTATGATGTTTATTCCCTATTTGATTACAATTCTAAAAGCATTTGTGTTAAACTCAAAACCAAAACACTCAATAACATTGTCATAATTTGGCAACTCGAATAAGACTTAAACAACGCGAGGAATGCAATTATTAACACATAACACAATGTCAACATAGGTCAATTTTAGCAGAGTGTCATCAACGCGTCAGTTCAACAAAATATAGATTCAGTCATTTGTCTATTTGCATCGGCGTAGTGAACCCCTGTCCTAACCACTAATTAGCATTCGCATGTTGGGCTTCATGCAAAACAATTTAAACACCAATTTGGAAAACATCTAGCTATGGTCTCTGTCAAAAGTAAGCAGTTGGTACCTAGAAAGGAAAAGCAAACAGACAAATCACAATTTAATCGTCATAGTTACCCTCCAAGGTTTAAGTCAGCGCTCAGGTTCAGTCTTCATCTTCAGGACATCAGTCAAATCGCCATCAGTCAGAATTCAGCTCCGGGGCAAAAAGGGGGCACTTCTCTCATAAGGAGGTAAAGCGTAATATGGGCAATCTAAGAAAAGGATTTTTAAATAAAACCAAAGTAAGTCACCAAACAGAGTGACAAAGTTTCTGGATAAAATCAATGGCATTCCCTACCTAATTCTAAATGGTTCCCCGTGTCATGGGTTTTTATCCCTTTTTCGTGGTACATTCCACTAAAATTTTATTGGTCATTGGTTATACCCCACTATCTTCACCCAGTTAGAAAACAGATTATGGCCCTCATTCTGACCTTGGCGGGCGGCGGAGGCCGCCCGCCAAAGTCCCGCCGTCAGATTACCGTTCCGCGGTCGAAAGACCGCGGCGGTAATTCTGACTTTCCCGCTGGGCTGGCGGGCGGTCGCCTTCAGACCGCCCGCCAGCCCAGCGGGAAAGAGGCTTCCACTATGAAGCCGGCTCGGAATCGAGCCGGCGGAGTGGAAGCTGTGCGACGGGTGCAGTTGCACCCGTCGCGTATTTCACTGTCTGCGCGGCAGACAGTGAAATACATGTAGGGGCCCTCTTACGGGGGCCCCTGCAATGCCCATGCCAGTGGCATGGGCACTGCAGGGGCCCCCAGGGGCCCCGCGACCCCCCCTACCGCCATCCGGATCCCGGCGGTCGGACCGCCGGGATCTGGATGGCGGTAGGGGGTGTCAGAATCCCCGCGGCGGTGCAGCAAGCTGCGCCGCCGTGGAGGATTCTATGGGGCGGCGGTACACTGGCGGGAGCCCGCCAGTGGTGCCGGTCCGACCGCGGCTTTACCGCCGCGGTCGGAATCCCCATTGGAGCACCGCCGGCCTGTCGGCGGTGCTCCCGCGGTCCTCCGCCCTGGCGGTCAAAGACCGCCAGGGTCAGAATGACCACCTATGTCATTAATCTTTCACCCCATATTATTTTACAGACATTTTATTGGTCCACATGATTTGACGTCTTCAGAGGTAGCACGTCCGGTATGATTTCATCCTTCTGTAATTCTTTGAACATCTTTTGGTCAGTAGCTCCATTGTCTTCACCGGTTTAAACGACCTTGTACATTACATTAATCTACACTGTTTCATTTTGTTTAATATTTTCTACAAGCAATGTGGATTTCATGAGAACGGATCTACTATGGTTATATTCAGCTTCTAGTTTGGAGAAAACAAGGGGTCATGTCCTTTTGCGAGTCAGCACACTGCAAGATAGGAAAAATATATTTAATATGAGAGCCAAGCAGCTAAGCTTCGGCTCATGCTAACTTAAGGCCTACAAGGATTTCAGCACAAATTCAATAACGCAATCATTAATAATTAGTATAAAACGTATTCTTCTATAGTAATTCATAATATTTGTCATTTTGTTAGTCCACGTATACATTGGCGACCACTCCCCGTAGTCACATTTCAAGTGCACGTTTAAGCAAAAATTCATTACTACAGTTTCTATGCAGCATTATCACACATTAATTCATAAACATTTCAAGTTAATATACATTATATAAGCTACACTCTCTCAAAAGCTACATGAAGGCCACTTTTTTGACCTTCCCGGACCATGCTGATAGTTTCTGGTGGAGTGAGTCCTGACCTGGGATTTCTATTCCTGTTCCTGAGGTCCTGGAACTCTTGGCTGGTGTTGGAGTGTACTTTCCCTGCCAAAATTGCAAATGCTGTGACTTAGCAACTTTTTTCCAGCCTTCTGTCTGGGGGACTGATGTGGTTGCCATCAAAACTGCAGCCACAGACATCAAATTGCTAGTCACCCTCAATTTACTGGTTTGCCCCCTGAAGGAAATCTGACTTCCAGAAACGTTTCTATGACCAAAGGTACAGAACTTCACAGGACCGACAATAAGCAGCATCCAATCAATTTCAAGTTCTTCCAGGGCCCAAACTTTGGACTTCACCCACTCTGAGCTTTAACAACTTTTTCAAGACTGCATCTGGGACCTGCTCTTCAGCAAATCACCCGAGTGGAGCCCTGCTTTGGATTAAGCTTGCCTTGCTGATGACTACTTTTTCTCCATAAAGGTCCCTATGTCCAAAGGTAACTCTTTGACAAACCTGATTCTTGTATCTGACCTGCACTCTATTGAGGTCAGCTTCAAGTATGACCCTTTTCCTAGTCTAGGGTGACAAGTTACCCACAGTTAATGCTTTGTGCTTTCTGGTGCTATTTGTTATTCAAAACGCAAAAAAGCAATATCTCTGGTTCCCTCTAATAGTTTTTTGCTGTTTTGGTGTCAATACTCTGTACTTCTATAAATTGGAGTGGTATATATATTGTGTTGTGTTTTCAACTTCTTAACTGTTTTTGGTAATTCTAATGCTTTGTACATTTTCTTATTTTAAACCTGTGTGCTCTGTACCATAGCTACCTAGCTCAGATTTAAATTACTGCAACCTTTACTGGACCTTGCAAGAACAGTGCAATTATTACTCATGGTAGACTGCCATCTACCCACCTAATAATCCACTTTCTCAAAGGTGTGATTTGCTCACTTATACTGAGGCAGCTCATTTATATTATGTGTGCATCGTGTACTAAAAGAGACATGCCATCAGGGTACCACCAAACGCTTGTTCTGTTCACATTCATTGAATGAGAAATGTCTTGCGCGATTTTCTCAGGGACTATACAAGATAATATAGAGGCACTAAACAATAACTGATTTTATAAGTGTACCATTCGAGAAGGTTTTTGTGAAGGGTTGATCAAGGGATTTATGTACAGTGATAAATCAAAGGTTTTAGTAAATATTTCAATTTCAATTAGCTAGGCTATGTCTTCTGAATTCTACTTCTTTTAGCTGTCTTTACCTAAATGAAGACAAAGGAGTTCCTTGACGTACTGATTCTGGTTGAGGTCTGTTAGTGATTGCAGTATGATATTTTAGTTCCTATCTCTCCAAGACTGAATTGTCAATTAGTTTGCTTTTTGTGCACCTTGATGTGAACTGGAAAGGACTAATGCCAGGAAACCTGTCTCAACCAAACTGTTTTGCTGATTCCCATGGTTCTACAGCTTACACTAGTAAAATTAGTGTGACCTGATACCAGTCAGGGCTAAGAATCAATATAAAGCAATATATATTTCAGAAAAAAATCACTTTGAAATTGAACTACTAGTATGTGGGCTTCCCTATCAGGTTACTTGTATCAATGGGATGCTCTGCATGTTAATTTGCCTGACCACCTGGTGCGAAGTCCCTTGCACCTTCAAGCATGTGTTGCCTGTTAGCCTGGAAGCTCAAGGTAAAAGAGGAGCCAGTGACTGCAGTGGCAACCTGGAACCCCAAGAACCTGTATGTCCTCAATTTTATGACTGGCTAAGTAGAGGAGTATTATTCTATAATCAAAAGCTCTGCGTCTGAATTACAGGAACGTCCACCTAAAGGGCGCTTGTGGATTGCAGAAGACAGTGGTGGCCCGTCCTTTAGGGCAGAGGGGCCACACCCCCCACCTTTTGCCCCCCATGAAGAGTGTCTGTCAGGCGGAACAAAGGTCAGCCTGACAGACACTCTTCATGTTCAGGTCAGGCATCCAGGAGCAGACATGTGCGATTTGCGCAGACTCCTGGCTGCCTGAGCTGAACTTTCCTGGGCTGAGGAGATCAAAGCTCCTATGGGCATGACCTCCTCAGCCCAGCAAAGGTGCCTCAAGGCCCTCCCCTGGGTGACGAGGAAAGCATTACCAATTGACACTCTCCCTGGGCGCTTTAGTTTAAGTCCTGAAGTGACCAGGGTGAGTGTCAATCAGTGACACTTCGTCACAGAGTGGGGTAGGGTCAGCAGTCTCACTGACCCCATCCCACTCTGTGACGAGGATGGGACTGCTGCCATTCCTTCATTGGCTGACCAAATGTCAGCCAATGAGGGAAGGCAGCAGTCCCAACCCTCCTGGGACCTGGAGGCCGAAGGTAAGTGTGTGTGTGTGTGATGTTTCAAATTGAATGTTTGGTGCGTGCATGTTTGAATGGTATGAATGTTGTTAATGGATGTGCGTGCGTGCATGCGTGTGTGAAAGAATGAGTGTGTGTGATGTTTTAAAATGAATGTTTGGTGCGTGTGTGCATGTTTGAATGGTATGAATGTTGTTAATGTATGTGCGTGCATGCATGTCTGTGTGTGAAAGAATGAGTGTGTGTGTGTGTGTGTGTGCCCCGCCCGCCCCCCTCCCTCCTAAAGCTGCCGGCCGCCACTGGCAGAGGATGTTATTTAGTACTTCAGAAACATTAGAAAAGTTACGAGAACAGTTGGAGGAGTGAGTCTGGGTGTCCACACAAATCTGGAGATGTCTTCTTAATAGACTCATCAGCACCACAGCTGAGTCAGAACTTTTTGATTCTCTAATCAGTGTGAATTATTCGAGCCCTATTTAAGACTGTGGTGTACAGCTCGACGTATCGACCTAATGGGCTGTAATGTTAAAACAACAATGAAAAACAAAGTATTAACCACTGTGAGAAAACGAACGTGCAGTGTACATTAACACTTAAACAGGTGCATCTTCCAAAAACAGTACAGCCTTTCAAATTTACACTGCATTAAAGGAATTGGTAGAACACTTTAAAGAGCGATCAACAATGAAATGTTGGCACTTTCTACAAAAGTGTGCCACTAATATATACAAGTACATTTTAAGAACATTATAGGTTACGTCAGATTAGTTTGGCTGTGGTAATCACTCCGCTTGCAGTTTAGTAATTTATAATGGCAAACAACATTTTGCAGACTTGTCTTAGCTGTATAACCAACGTGTAGGTCTTTTATAGGTGAAACAGGCATGCAAAACACTAACATATATATATTTTATGGATTCCTCGGCGGTCAATAGGGAGTGTCAAAACATCAGTCCTAGCAGCCCCAGTGGTGTCGGAGTGGGAGGGGGGCTCGAGTTCCAGGGGATCCCTTCAGCATAGTGGCCCCTACACTGAGAACCTCCTGACTGGGTGCGGGGGGAGGGTTGGCCTCGATGTACTTTGCAATGGGTGTTCTCAAGATTTGTTACACCACTGTCAATGGATACCAGCGTAAAATCGTATTGAGAAGGTGATATAAAACACACCACAGACACTACCACCCTACTCCTTGTTTTCATCACCTTTGTGACGAAAATGTACTGTTGAAGAACAAATATCCCTTGGGTCCACATTTGGGAATAAATGATTATAAATGTCATTTTATATACCTGCTACCGATGTGCATTGATGCATCTGAATAAAAACAGATCAAAAAATCAGACACAATATTAACTTATATATGAGTTCCCTGCTGCCTCTGGTGAAATAGGAAATACAAGAAGACTACGAACACTACAACTAGATGAGGACTATTTAACAGACCCAAGTTCCTGGCAGAGGAAACAAATCTTGTTGTCCAAAATAGCAAAACAGGTGCTAATAGAGAAATCGATCTCTCTGGTAGCTGTAAAGTACATTGTGTTGTTTTTGGGAAAAAAACCGACTTACATCATATTTATTGATTCATATTTACATATAGCTAATAGTAAAAACTTGGTGATCACACTAGCTCCACAGAAGCAAAGTTCAATGTTTGTCCCCTCTCTTTATTTTTCTTAATTAGTTCGACTAATAACTTTTGCAATGTGTTTTAAAGACAGCTGTTAGTGCTGAAGATAAACATACATTAGAGAGCATAGTTTTACAGATAAATGTTAGTAACTCATAAATTTGGTATTTCAATAATTAACATATTTTATCCGCAAAATAGATGTAAGAGACATCCTAGTACATTAATATGATCTGACGGTCAATGACAACGTCACAAAAGGTTATATAAGGCTTCACAGCGTGGGACGAATTTTGTGCTTCCTTTTTTCACCGGAGCATTTGATGTGCTCAAGTTTGTAAAGCAGGAATCACACTTCTGTTGCCGCCATCAGAAAAGCTCAGTGAAGTTGTCACTCAGCACCAATGTCCAATTGCCTTAGGCATGTACAAGGTTAATAAACAAATGCCGCATTTCAATCTCTGACAAATGTTCTGTTCATTCAGAGGCTGAGGAGTGCATTCACATATATTATAGCAGACACCAGCGCTGGAAGGCCATTATTCACAGTGGACTTGCTTTACAGCAATTTCGAACCACCCTAATAGGAAAGAAAATTAGAGGCCCTTGGTAGCACAGTCAACTTTTAGCTAAATCACACCATATTGCTTTTCCTTGATGAAATCCTTCTTCAAGAGGCATCATTCTGAGGAAAACCTAACAAATGTCATTTAGAGAACTGGTGTTCAAAATACCCTCCCTTATGGTATCTGTTAAAGGGAGCCTATGATTAGAAAGCAATAACCGCGTAGGTAGCAATCAACAGGGCTTTGATCTTCAATCACACAGACTTCGCTGAGGGTCATGCATTTTTCATGGAATGAGTTCCTGCACTGCTCCGTGTCATTCTCATTGTAATCATATGTCCGGATAGAGCCGCATGCTTACACCATTATACTGGTACCAACGACATGAATAGAGGTATAAAAACAATGCATGAATATTTATTCTGGGAGAACATTTAAGGCTAAACTTGTCAAGTCAATATTAGGAGTCATGCACTAGCACGAAGCAACACCTGAAAAACACTCACCGATTATAAAATCTAACAATTTAATGTAGCCCTTACAGACATATACAAGGCGCATGTATCCAATCAAGGGTTTCACAAACTACTCACTTTATTGGGGGGAAATAACAGAGAAATGAAAGCAATTGTTTTCTTTATTTATGATTTCTGCCAGCTAATCTCTTGGTGTGTGTACTGATTCTAACTTCAAGATTTATGTATGTTATTTCTGCACACATCTCCAATGAGACAAATGGTCAATTAATATTAACATGTGACACATTCTTTGGGGGTAACACTTGGGAGGGACCCAAGAAATCCAACTAAAAGCTTCCACACCCTGCAGGTCACGATACTGGAAAATAAGGAGAAGGTTTGAAAACAAGGTGCCTGTTGCCAGTGGCACAACATGCACATTCTTTGAAGACCACCAATAGATCTCTCTCAATTGCTTCCTAGTGAAAGTAGCACCCAAGTACCTCTCATGCATCAAATCGAAAATACTCTCCATCAAACTCTGCAGAGGAACCAACTTGTCTCCTGGCGTTAAAATTCCACACATGTCAGACTGCTCATTGGAGATTTTCAAGAACGTTTAAAGTTTCTTTTTCAAGATTTTTTTCTCTAGGACAAAGTTTAACCAGATAATTTAAAACCTCCATGATGATCTCACTTGAAGTCAATGTTGCTCATCATTATAAACAACTGCATTTAGTCCAGTCTCAGCAATTATCACAAACTAGGCAAATAATCAGCCCTCACATTTCAAACACTCACAATGAAGTCAACTCTGACTAAGCATGTCTTGAATTTTTTTTCTGGAGCATTGCAAAGAATATATATTGCAAAGCTTGTGCTTCGCTGGAATGTGATGTTTTTAATGTTAATAATGTGCATAAAATCAGACTTTCTCCTAGTCTGTCCTTGAAAATAAGCTTTACCTAACCAGTAGATGATTTTTTCTAAACAACAAAACCTGTACATTTTTTCACAATCGTTCATTAATATAATCGTAATTCTGGCACTTGAATCAACCAGTAAATTAATGACTTTTTCATCACTAATGACTCAAATTTTAGGATCTTCTAATCTCTTGTGACAGGCTGTTTACATTGGTTGAAATAATATCAATCACTAACACAAGTTCATTCATATTATCACCAATGTTATTTTTGCTAACTTTAGCATTTTCAACCATTTTATATCTGAGCCGAACAACAATGGCCCCACCTCTATAAAACTTGCTACAATGACCAATCTTACCACATTGTCTAAACAATAAAGTTGTTTTACTACTACTAACCACATTTACAGAAAACTTGTTCAATTGCAGGATAAGTGTTAGAATTGAATAAATGAAAAATAGAGCCACGTTTGCAGCAGAATGTGATTTTTTTTAAGTTCAGTTAGATGTTTTATTCAGGCCTTATTACCTGGTAACGGAATTTGTAGCAAGGAGTTTGTTGATTTTGGAATATGTTTTATGCCACAACAGTTACACTACATTGAGAACCTTGAACAATAGGTCATGAATTCTGTTGTCTAACACCCACATGTGATGACTTACCGCTTCTTGCCATAGTATGAGCCTTGTCTAGTGAGGGATTTTTGCAAGGTAGATATTTCTCCTGGACTGAATAGCATCTAGCCACTAATTGATCAGAAATGAGTTAGGAAGTAAAAGCTTCAAACTCATAATTAGAAACTAAAACTCCCTGTACCTCGAGGATACCCAACACATTTTTTCTGTTGTTCAAAATACTTTTTTATACTTGTGTTATGGCAACTTGAAAATCTTCCAAATTGCCCTCACCTTGTCCCACTCATGTGAAATAGTCATAACACGTTGGCATTAATTACTCTGATAGTAGTGCAACCCTTTTTCCCATTAGCCCATCTGCTCTATATCTGCGGCCATCAAATGACACCTAAAAAGTCACTGAATTAGCTTAAGGAGTTGGCCCATGTTAATAGTGGATCGCCAGGACCCTGGAAGAATTGTAAAGAGGCTTTTACATTCTGCATGGGACAGCAAGGAATAAAACAGCAAGGAAAACACAAAGAAATAAGTCTAACACAATGATGTAGTAAAAAAGTCACATTGTACAAATTGCTGGTTCCTGATTGTGCACATCTCTGTATGACGGGTAGTAGTCATTTTACATGTACGCCAAAGTGTGCAGATCACAGAAGAACCTGCATAGCATCGAATACTATGTGAACCTGACATCTAATAAACCTTTGACGGCTTGTGAAGTTGGTGATATTCCAATAATCCAGCATATGGCATTGTTGAAGAAGTAAGGAGTAAGACACTGCTGTCTATGAAGTAACTGCAATATGTCAAAACAACCATGCTCATGTGATCCGTCTACGTTTTTCCCATCAGTGCAGGCAACCGAAAATAAATGTTTTGCACCAAGAAGAAATGGGAGGTGATGAAGGATGTGAGCTACTTGCTGCTGAAATCAAATGCAACCTGGCTCCAATGCAAAGGTAACTAGATCTGAGACTCATTTGAGGGAACCCGCATCTACCTGGCATGCCTCAGCGCAACTGGGAGAGCACATGCAGGGCAAGTGTGAGGAAGCAAACTCATTCACAAAACACAGCACGATTGATTGAGGAAGAACGAGGGCCAGTGTGCTGAGATGAGAGTGAATACCAAAGCCTCAGGGTTTTAAGTTGTTGCTATCACGTAATAACCACAGACGATAAATGAGGAATGAAAGAAGCTCAATCTAAATAAAGTCTAAGTAAGGTTGAAAGTCCTTTAGGCGTGGGTAAATCCGCAAAGTGGCCAGGGTGTAACTAGATCTCACCTTCAAATGGCATCTCACATTCACCTCCGAGTAGCACTCCAGGAACATCAAACGGGGGTCCAGGAAATAGCTGTACACTTGTCGTTTGGAAATGATGGAAAAGTCAGATTAAATGATGAAATGAGATGGTGAATTTCGGCAATGCAAAGGCAGCGCTCGCCTCCCAGTGGGCAAGTCAGTAACCTCCAGTAGAGTCCACCACAAGTAATTCCATTGCCTGAGTGTTACTTGATGGAATAACTTCAGAGGACAAAACCTCATCACCAGGTGCGGCTCCATTAGAGCAGAGGAGCGTTGCCTCCCTGCCTGCAGCGACAGCTGCAAAACTTTTACCAAACAACGATAATAAACTGTGTTATTATTGTTGTTTTGTAAAAGGGTGGGGCCACGGGGTGACGAGCAGTGAGGGGGGGAGGTTAGTACTCCCCTTCAGAGCGCAAGTGTGTTTGGCCATCCGTCTCAGGCTGGCCGAACACACATGTGCAGTAGGCTCTCTCCAGTCCAGCAACACAGTTGCTGAGCTGGAAAGAGCCTGCACAGGCTCCCTGTCTACCTGGGAGCGCCCTGGCTGGTCACTCCCAGCCGATCCTGACACTGCTTTGAGCAGCCTCAGGATTGGCCGCAGGGCCGGCTGGGAGCCTGTGCCTGCAACAAGGAAAAGAAGGAGAGGAGCGGCGCGCGATGTTAAGGTAATTGTTTTTTTAAATTTTATTTTAATTCCCCCTACCGCCTCCCCCCCCACACGCCGCCCAACCCTACTGCTTGCCGCGAGCTGCTCCTGCTCATCACCACATTAGAGCACACATTTCACCACTTGCTTTGAAATGAAATGAGTGAAGAAAAAATGTTCCCGGACAACTTCCTGATTCGGCTGGTAACTCTCATCGGTTGTTGGGACCTGCTTCAATTGTGGAAATGCACTTCACGATAAGCAAGATATTGATTTCTGGAATAGGTGAGCACGTTCTTTACTAACTGACAAATAGAAAAAGTTTAAAGTTCCTCCTAAATAACCTGCCTCTTGTAGTAGTAGAATTTCACCCACAGTTAGGAAACTTGAGCAAAATTTTTATTTCTGCTTCATTTAAATCTAGTTCCTCTATACCTTCAAGTACAAAAGCTAAGTTTAGAGAATAACACTTGGTTTAAAACATTCTAATACAATAAAGACATTTTATTTTCCCCCTCTTTAATTCCATTTTCCTGTAATCCAACAATACCCAAAAGTTCATGTCACAAAAAAGAACCCAAACATAACCAACACCTCATTCAAAAACAATTAACCATCATTGAAATAAAATCAAGTTCATTTAAGTGATGGGCAAGATAACTTCCAAGATCAATGCACTGATTTACAGAAAGTGGTTTAATCTTTCAGTCTGCTGCAAAATATTCTGCTTTTTATTGCATACTGCCCAGGGCATAAAAATACAATTTAAGCATGCCATGCTGATCACATACCTGTCTATTAAAATATGATTACTGTGAAATGATGTAGTATTTAGTAGAGAGTAACAACGTTAAAGTCATCATAGAAATGCCGAGGGAAAATTGCAAACATTAATTGACTATGATACAAGTCAGGGACGGGATGCAAATTTGTATTTGTATATTCACACATCACACAGTGTGTCTCATTGCAAAAGCCATGTCTACTGTGTAAATGGCATTTTTTGCCTTTGTCTGACGGTGTTGTACTTTGCTATCACAGGAAGCATGGCGCCAGCTCTTTTCTTATACCTTACAATTATAATTGGAGTTACAAATTGGCTCAACCTTAATGTGAGCATGTGTCACGATTTACCTTTCGCTTACCGCCCTAATCAGGTGGAGATGACCTGCGGCCTTGGTTCTTGTAAGTCCTGCTCTGGCCAAGGTAGGGGCGACCCTTCCAACCTGCTCAATTTCATTGAGCTAAGGGAAATGGAAATGGACATTTGAACTCCTAACCCCCCACACCCACTACTTTTTGAAAGCAGGCTTGAAGTGCTGTATGGAACCTCTATACACCCCCTATAAGGAGGAAATGAGTGACCTAGCAATGCCTACTTACAACTGGGAGTCAATACTGCAAGGGTGGTGGTGTTATTTGTTGAGCATGGCCATTGTGCGCCTTGTCCATGAGGGTGGTCCCTAACAGCAGTCAGTGGTGCAGTTGTAGTATGGTGGTGCTCGTTGAGCTTGTTCCCTAAGGGCAGTTTTGTGGACCCTCTTTGATTTAAAGAAATCTCCAAGCAGAGAGCCATTAAACAGCAGTTTTGGGAATATTATTTTTTGTTAATTATTCGATTAAGCACTCATGTGCCCTTGCATATTTTTAGTACTAAGACACTCAACGGAGCCAGTTCATGACTGAAATATCTAATTTAGAAGTGCCTATGAATGCAATCATGACACAAACAAAAAGATCTGACATAATTTGCCCTTCTATATGAATGGTAGGTTAACTGCCTGCTCTATGGCTGTCTCTGTATGCTTCCTTATGCAAGGAAGTGTTTGCGAGCACTATATATATATATATATTTTGTTAATACGTTTATCTGCATGGCATGCCTAGCTTGGGCGGATCATATGGTTAGAATGCTAGTGAGGTCATCTGAATTATTGCTGTGCATGTGATGGTTCTTATATGCCCAAAATTCATTCAATTAAATACTTTTTACATCACATCCCTCACATGCATCTGGTGTCCACGTCATTTCATGTATTACAGAAAGATTGCGGTGAAGCACAGTAATTTTTCTCTGCGTCATAAATATGTATCCATTTTCCATAAATGTATGCAATTCTGTCTCAAAGGAGGGGATGCTGGCCATGTGTGTTAACTTGTTTCTCCTTTAAAATGTATTCTTTTTATCTAATGCTTTTTTTGCATTCCACCATTATTTTATGCATTCACTATGAAGCTAATTTAGCATATACCATGTCCAGGTGATGTCGGAGAGATTTATAGTAAGGTACAAGAGCTACAAAAGGGCTCACAATTTATTAGATGGAAATTAAAAAGCCATTACAACTGCCAGATGTATTCATATATGCAAATTACAGGACATACACTATTAAAGATCATTTCACAGATTATTGTGTAAAGTCAACGCATAAAAGACAGTAGGAAGTGTGCATTATGACTAGAAGTAGTGTTGCAAGGTGTGGGTCATAAATACTGAGTAGGGAATATGGTTATACATTAATATAATAGCCATAATATCGAGGATAAAATATCAAGAAGTAAATATGTATAGATTTTCTATACAAAACTCCTTATATATGCACAGTGACGATATACATATATTTTCTAGGTACGTCGATTTGGAGTTAAAAATAGTAAATCTATACCTACCTACATGTACATAGCTTTCAGTATTTATGTTCTCAATATTTTGGCAACAATGTTAAGGTACAATGATATCCCTTACTCAATGTTGCAGACTGCAACCTGTTGCAATAAGCGATTTTTCAATTCTTTTTTGTAACAGTCCATTAAGGTTAGAACAAATCTTAGAAGGAATAGAGTTTTTGGTCTTTTACGTGCTACCCAAAAACATAGTCGCGTAAATGTTCTTCATGGATATCGGCCATTCCAGGAGAATGGTATCAGTGTTGAGAGTCAGGGCCGCCAGAGGTAGTCATTTTGGCTGTTTTGTAGTTTGGGGTTCTCATGCAAAGCTGTTTATGAATGGGAGCCCTTGCATAATGCAGGCCATATAGAAATCATGTCTGCTTCATAATACAGCCACAGGAGTGTCAAGAGAACAGATGTGCTCAGAGTGTTTGATTACCGACACATGCTTGGAGGGCCACCATCCTTTCACCATATTAAGAATCCCAGATAGAAGAGACTTACCATAGTACATCCTGGGAAAAAAGCATTGTACTATTGTTTAGGGGTTAGATTTGGAAATACAGACTGTACTGTCACAACGTTGTGTGAGTTATACATGGACACCTTTGGGTTGCTAGTCGAAATTTGCAGCTCAAGCGTGTAGTGCATTCAATGATTGAACGTTTGAAATTAGAAATATTGAGGACATTCAATAAATATTGAATGAGGTAGATACTCCACTTCCGTTTTGAAACCCAATAGACTATCGTTTGTTATAGACAAAGTAAAAGAAAAATACAATAGGAATAGGTTTTTGAACTTGTACTTTATAGAAATGATAGGATTTTGTGATAAAAAAAAAACCTTCCGTAAAGCAGCAGTTATCAGGCACACCTACCAAGCAAATAAATTGAACTCTATATCAGCCTTTTTCATAGGTCAAAATAATAGCTCAACGTATGTCTTTTAATATTCCAGTTGAAGGAATTGTAACTATGCAGTGGTTCTTCACATTATTAGTGTAAAAATATGCTAACATTATTATTATTATTATTACCGGATTTGTTAAGCACATGGCTTCCCGAATCTGGGCTTTGCAGTGCTAGAGGATAATCAGTAACCATCATCAGATTCTACTTGGGAAAATAAATGTTTTTAACTGCTTACGAAAACACAGCAGATTATTATCACTTCTCAGATTAACAGGCAGCGAATTCCATAGTTTGGGGCTAATATGCAAACGATCGCCCGCCGTCTCTGGATGATCTTCTGATTCTGGGTAAAATTACTGCTCTAAAGGCAAAAACCTGAATAACGCACAATATATCCGTTCTTACATGTGCGCATTCACACACACATGCATATACTTTATTTATGCATTGTATACATATTACTTTATCAATACTATATATTGTACTTTCTCTTGCTAATTGTGCTCAATTGATGTGAGAATCTCAAGTATGGAATTCTGTGTCTGCAGCATTTGCAGCATAAATGTGGACTTGATGCAATTGCCACCTATTTTATCATATGTTGCGTATCTTGCATATTTCAACAAAATATTAGTTTCTTGTTTAAACCAGTGCTTAATTTGTGCTTGTTGTTTCCGGTGCTGAGAACCGGCACTTCTTTTTGAGGGCTGAGGCTTATTTTTCTGCCTCAAGCATTTGCTGCGAGCAAAAGACACATATGGGAAAGACGGATGAAGGGAAAAACAAAAAAGCGTCACAAAGGGAGTAAGTAGAAAGCTGCTAGAGTGAGCTGAAGGGACAGGGAGTTGGATGTAAATGGATTAAATAGGCCCGAGATATCTTCAGGATTACGCTGCCTCAGCATTCCATGTTCCCACATTTAATTGCAGCAGCCACGTGTTTCAGAGGATGGCTTTGAGCACCGGCACCTTTTAAATTACAAATTAAGCACTGGTTCAAACAGATCAGAAGCTACTTAAAAAATAGCTTCATGCCACTCATCCTTGTGAACATGTCATGTTACCCTTGCTGACAACCACATTCATATAATAAATAGGTAGTAATAAGGTGAGAATTTAGACCTTTCAGACTCGATCTCCTCGGTTTATAGACTGGCGACGAGCTTTTGTGTCAACCATAGAAGTAATGACAATATCATGTAATGAAATTACTTGTTTCGTTATTTATTCAAATACATGTTCCACCACAGACACTGTCATCGGAGAAGAAGTTATTCCAGGAGGGCACTGGAGAGTACAGACAAATACAAAGCATTTACCTTCTCCTTTTAAGGTCTGATGCTCTGAATCTTACATAAATCATACATACTGAGTACATGGGTACCAGCAAGTGAAGAAAAGCATTATTTACTAGTAGACACACAGCAGCCCAGAGACTTGGGTGTGGGCAACTCCGGCCGTTTCACAGTAGCGACATCCAACTGTCTCAAATAAAAAAAACAGCAAATTCCAGAATGCCTTCAGGAACTACTTTATTCCTCAACACATAGCCCCTCATTACAACCCTGGAGGTTTTAAGATTGCCAGGGCAGCAGTGGCAGTTGGACCACCTCCATTGCTGTGGTCCGACAACCTCATTATGACTGTGGTGGTTGCACCACGGTTGGACCGCCAGCACCACCACTTCTCCTCCACTGGAGGGGCTGGTGGTGCTGGCTCTCCTAATCAGCAAGGGTAGCTCTGCAAGCAGCATTCCCCCGGGGATTACGAGTCCCTTCTCCGCCGGCCATTACTTGGTGGTAGCACCGCCATATGGCGGAGAAGGGATGCAGGGTGCCTCATGGGGGCCCCTGCACTGCCCATGTACTTGATATGGGCAGTGCAGGGGTGCCAATGGCGAGCTCTGTCCTGCTTTTCACTGTCTGCTTTGACCTGGAAAGGTAGTAGCTGGAAAGAGATACTTCTAAATATGCTAAGTGTAGGCACAGAGTAAACCTAACACTGAAGATCAGTTCTAAAGCCTAATAGCGCTGCACAGATTATTTGCATGCGTGCAGGCTTATCTTCGATCAAGTGCAACATTATACGTTTTACACAAAGTATTTCACTCAAGCTGGTAGAAGAGGTGATGTTAACATGTTAATAAATTGGTGTTCCTCTCCTTTCAAGAAAAGGAGTCAGTGTTTGTAGTTAAACTTCCGTTCATATCTGCAGAGGGTATACTTAAAAAACATTTGCATTTTGCTACGACTTAATTCTCTTTTTCATCCATGTGTGTTAAAATGACAGAATGGTTAGATAATATTGCCTCAGAATGTGCTGCATAAAGTCACATAATCAGTGGCATAACGAAACTTGAGGGGTCACCCCTTTGAACCCACCAAGGAACTCATAAGTCAGGGTGCTGTGCTGGGGAGACCCCCACCTGCTGGCCCTCCCACCCCTCCACCTCCCCCCCGCAACACGGGGCTGTGGGGTCCTTTGTTACACCACTGCCCATAATTTGACTTTCCTTCCGCTCAATTTATTTTTCTGTGACACATGAATTAGTCCTTTAATGCAAGATAATTGTAGTACTCCTGGTGGTAGCTGATATGAGATTGTGTGCCAAAAATAACACAATTTTCAGGGTTCACTCATTTTATTTTGTACTCCCAGGGCATTTTCAATTTGCTGAATGAATGAGTCCCAAAAGCATTTTACCACTATTTCTGTGGCACAAGTCTAGAATTTTGAGTACCACTTCTAGATCAGCAGCTCACTCAGTCTGACAGCTTCATTCTCTTGGAAAGCACCCAGAAAGGGCTCACTGTATTTAGAATCTTCATATGTGTCCCCATCTATTCAACCTGTCATGCTTTGAAGAGTTTGTTTTTTTCAACACAATTCTACAGCCCCTTTGACCATTTAGAATGCGGTATTGCTCTTTAGTTGATAAAATAAATATTGCTCTTTAACTTTCATGAAAGCCACAATAGCATTATTAAAGTGCAGTAATTAAAATGGCAGTTACACTACTGACAGCGAAAAGGCGTATGGCAATATACTGAGAAGGGGAAGGAGTCCCACTAAAAGGCACTGTGTGAAAGAGCTAATATATTGTAATAGGCAATTAGAAATATATGCAGAAGAATTGCCTATTACATCCAGGCCATAGGATATAGGGGGACCTTAGACGCCTTGCCTCCTGAAGCAAGCTGCAGCATGGACTCAGGGCCAGGACATTACGAGCGAGAACACTGCTCCTGATTATTGATGGTTTGTACTGCATTCTGAAGGAAACCATGTCCCTGACCTAGAACTAACACAATGTGATATATTGTGTGTTACTGCCAGTGCTTAATTTGTGCTTGTTTTTTCTGGTGCAGAGCACCAACACTTATTTTTTAGGGCCAGCGCTTACTTATGTGAGCAAAAGAAACATATGAGAAAGACAGAGGGAAATTAAAACGAAAAAGCGCCACAATGGGATAAAGCAGAGAGAAAGCTAAAAAAAAGATGCAAGAGTGAGCTGAAGGGGCAGGGAGTGACTTTACATGGTTTGAATAGGCCTGAGATGGCTTCAGGGCTACACTGCCTCGGTATTCCGTGTTCATACATTTAAATGCAGCAGCTGCGTGTTTAAGAGGAGGGCTTTGGGCACCGGCAGCTTTTTATTTACAAATTAAGCACTGGTTACTACCAATGACTGTACTGTGCTTATTGATACAATATTTGCAAAAGGAATTTCCTTGTACCTGCGACCTTTGAAAATTCAAGAAATAAAATGATTTAAAAAAAGAAGCTTGTGGAAGAAGATCTTGAGTGGGTAGTGCCCAGAAGAATCCACTCATGAGAAAAAGCATTTGAAATGGGTGGATCTATCCAGAGCCCTAGAAATAACTAAGGGCATTTTCGGGTCAGTCTACAGCATGCTGAGGAGTTCACAGGAAGTGTACTTATCAAGTCGTTCTCTTTTCCATGCTGGATGGTGGAACCACTCTAGTAATTTATAGAGGAATACAGATAAAACCCCTCACATCTCTCACAACACCAGGCAGAGTGATGTCAATCGAGACTGGTTCATGGAGCTATTTTAAGGGGCTTATTATACTGGAAATTATATACAGAATCGAAGAATATACTCTACAATTATTGAAGAACAATTTTGTGATTACAGTTCCTGAAATAACTAATATGTAATTCAGAGAAAAAAGAAAGTGTGCTAATTAAGTGAAGTGAACTTTAGCCTTACTACATCCCAAAAAACCTCTATTCTAGAAATTGGGCCTGATTTATAATTGCACAGGCAGTTTACCCCATCACAAGCATGACGGATGTCCCATCTGCCTAATTATAAATGTCATAGGAGATATTGCACTTGTAATGCAGTGGAGTTGATATCCGTCACATTTGTGATGGCATGGCATCTATGGTATTCTTTGTCATACTACTGATCTGCATCCAGCAAGTCTCACAGAGACTTTTCACTAAAGGTACTGTTGAGGAGGAGTGAGTAAGTTAGGCTGGAGGTACTGCATAAGTACATATTGTTGGACTTTTGCTTATGCAGGGTCATCCCCAGTCTTTTTGCCTCCTGCCTCCTATTTTTTTCTGACCTGTTGCTGTTGGCTTTTCAACTCTGAGCACTTTACCACTGCTAACCAGTGCTAAAGTGCATATGCTCTCCGTGTAAATTGTATGTAATTGGTTTATCCATGATTGGCCTATTTGATTTACTAGTAAGTCCCTAGTAAGATGCACTAGAGGTGCCAGGGCCTGTAAATCAAATGCTACTAGTGGGCCTGCAGAACTGGTTGTGCCACCCACATAAGTAGCTCTGTAATCATGTTTCAGACCTGCCACTGCAGTGTCTGTGTGTGTATTTTTACACTGTAAATTCGACTTGGCAAGTGTACCCACTTGCCAGGCCTAAACCTTCCCTTTTCTTACATGTAAGGCACCCCTAAGGTAGGCCCTAGGTAGCCCCAAGGGCAGGGTGCAGTGTATGGATAAGGTAGGACATATAGTAATGTGGTTTATATGTCCTGACAGTGAAATACTGCCAACTTTGTTTTTCACTGTTGCAAGGCCTGTCTCTCTCATAGGATAACATGGGGGCTACCTTTAATTATGATTAAAGTGTAGATTCCCCTAGAGAGTAGATGGACATGTGGAGTTTGGGGTCCCTGAACTCACAATTTAAAAATACATCTTTTAGTAAAGTTGATTTTAAGATTGTGCGTTTGAAAATGCCACTTTTAGAAAGTGAGCATTTTCTTGCTTAAACCATTCTGTGACTCTGTCTTGTTTGTGGATTCCCTGTCTGGGTCAGTTTGACAGTTGGGTTGTTTTTCACCTCGCACTAGACAGTGACACAATGGGGGCTGGGGTGTAACCTGCATTTCCTGATTAGCCATCTCTGCTAGGAGGGAGGGGTGGAGTGGTCACTCTCACCTGAAAGGACTGTGCCTGCCTCTGACAATGCCGCCTCCAACCCCCTGCTGTGTGTCTGATGCCTTGCCTGGGAAAGACAGGATTTCACAAGTAGGTGTGAGTCCCCTTTGAAGAAAGGTGACTTCAAATACTAAAATGGGTATAAGAAGGGCACCCAAATCTACAGACTTTAGAAACACTTCTGGAACCAAGAGGAACCTCTGCCTGGAGAAGAGCTGATAGCTGAGGAAGAAGTGCTGCCCTGCCTGTGACTGTGCTTTGTGGAGCTTTCCTGCAGTGCTGCTTCTGCCAGAGTAAGAGGGAAAAGACTGGACTTTGTGTGCCTTCCATCTTGTGAAGAAATCTCCAAGGGCTTGATTTAGAACTTGCCTCCTGTTGTTTGAAGTCTCAGGGATAGCAAAGACTTCTCTCTGGAGAGACTCCTGCTCTGACAAGTGGTGCCCTATCCAGTCCCTGGGCCCTTGAAAGGAAAGCTGGTGGAAATCTAAAGAAATCGACTTCGGACAACTCCGGACCGACGCCGCTGCTGAATCCGATAACGCCGCCTGCACCCGACGCCGTGACCTTCACTGGAACGCGACGCTCTTCGCAGCCCCGACGCCGCAGCAGCCCCGCTGAAGTCCGCGACTCCGTGGAAGTCGCCGCACCACGTCGTGACCGACGCCGCTCGAAGTGCACGGATTCAACGTTTCGCACAGACGCCGCGATTCCCGACTTCGCGCATCGGCTTGTTTTCACTCTTCACCAAAGGCACTGTACTTGGGGGTCTACACGACTCCGTGTCCGGCGCCGCTGGTGTCGGCTTGTTGGGAACAACTCCGTCACGATGCCGTGTTAACATCTCATCGAAGCATTTTTGTTTCTAAGCGCTATTTTTTAGTTTAATCTCTAAAAATTCATAACTTGACTTGTGTATGTTGGATTTTTGTCGTTTTGGTCTTGTTTTGTTTAGATAAATATTTCCTATTTTTCTAAACCGGTGTTGTGTCATTTTGTAGTGTTTTCATTAAGTTACTGTGTGTTTTGGTACAAATACTTTACACCTAGCGCTCTGAAGTGAAGCCTACT
Organism: Pleurodeles waltl; assembly: GCF_031143425.1. Classification (NCBI taxonomy): domain Eukaryota; kingdom Metazoa; phylum Chordata; class Amphibia; order Caudata; family Salamandridae; genus Pleurodeles; species Pleurodeles waltl. The sequence continues at coordinate 840,347,182 of NC_090437.1, forward strand.
GCTCTGCCAAGCAACCAAGGGGGTAGCAGGGGTTAGCTGAGGGTGATTCTCTTTTACCCTGACTAGAGTGAGGGTCCTTGCTTGAACAGGGGGTAACCTGGCTGTCAACCAAAGACCCCATTTCTAACACATATCTATTAAACACTGCCCAGAAGGCAATTACGGTATGTGTCTAGGTGGGCAGTCACATGCTGTGGGTGGGTGAGGGTGAAGATGGGCATATGGTGCTCGCCAGAATTCCTTTGCGGTAAGATTAGGCATGTTTTTGATTGGCCGCTGGGACCATAGATTGTGCCTGCTGACTGAGTGCTTCCAACACTGAATGGAGTTGGAGGCAGTCAAATGGCACAGCTCCCCGCACACGCTCTTCTGCCTTTTGCAACAAACAATTATGTATTTATATGTTTCATCTACAGGACCTGGACATTTTACATAGAGCCCACCGTTTTAAAATAGTGAGTGAAGTTTGCAAGCCAGGAACCTGCACATTTGTTACCTACTTCCAAGGAGACTTGCCTCTAAATGAGATGTATTTCTAGTGTTTCTTAACACAGTCATAGGAGCATTTATTATGTCAGCTATTTCCCTCATACTCTAAATCAACATAAGACCATGTTCACATGACACTGTTCATAATGAGTATGATTTTTTTACCTTGAGGCCATAAAAAGCTGAATTATGTATGGTTATCACTCATGCCATATAAACATTAGGAATGACATAGGTGCTATGTTTTGTTTGTTGCATCACAATCTACCTAAAAGAACTAACACTCTTTCCTAATATAGGAAATATACAAGGAGATGAGCATGGTCTGACTCTGGGTTATGTTTCAGTAGATTGTAACTGTAACATTGGAGTCCTTTACCTTCTTTTGAGATAAAAAGCATGGCAGAATGATTTGATTTTTTGAGACTGTTAGAAATTGGCTTTCTAGTTGGCACACATATGCACCCTTCCCAAGAAGGGACCACAATACTAGTCAGGGTATGTCACAACACAACCTTAATTATCTGGTGCTCACCCTTTGGTAGCTTGGCACAGAGCAGACCGGCTTAACTTAAAAGGCAATATGTTAAGGATTTGTGCAATACTTCATACAGTAACGCAGTGAAAACACCATAAAAAGTACTCCACACCAGTTTAGACAAATAGATAATATTTATCTGAATGAAACATGACCAAAACAACAAAAATCCAATATGCACAAGTCAAGATATCACTTTTTAGAGGTTTAAGTAGCCTTAATCCATATGAATCAATGGAAGTATCTCTTTAGCACAAAGTACCTGATGCAGCGGGGCTCCAGAGAGGGTGAGGTGTTGGAAAGTAAATCGATGTGTTGATTTTTCCGGCTCGGCGGAGGTGATGCATTGATTCTTTCCTTACAGAAAGGGGGATGTGTTGATTTCCGGTCATGCAGTCTCGCATCATTACTGTGGTGCAGGGTTGATGAGAAATTGATACACAGGGATGATGTGTGGAAATCCAGACACAATGGGATGATGGAAATAAGGTGAAACAGGTGCTGCATCAATTCTATAGGTGATATGGCAATTTGTCAGCTGTAAGACAGCTGCTGCGTCAATTCTGCAGGTGTTGCATTGATTTTTCTGGCGCAGTGGATTTTAACCCTTAAGTGAAATCTTTGATGGCCCTGAGACTTCTTAAAAGGAGGCAAGCTGAAAAGCTTTTGGAGATCACTTGTGGTGGGAAGGCAACATCCTCCCAGCAGAGTCAGGGAGCAGCAGGCAGCAGGGCAACAAGCAGAAGAGCAGTCCTTCCAGAAAAGCAGTTCAGATGAGTCTTTTGGGCAGAATTGCAGTCCCTTTGACAGAGTCCAGTTGTAGGTCCAGAAGTATCTGATTTCAGGGGGTCACCGACCCAGTTTATATACTCAAATGTGCCTTTGAAGTAAAGAAGACTTCAAACAGTGGTTTTGAAGTGTACCAGTTCCCCTTTTAACCCTGCCCTGATTGCCAGGAGATCTGTGCGGGGTTATCAGTCCTTTGAGTGGGGTTAGGCCACTAACCTTTGAAGTGTTAGTGAGAGCCCCTCCACCCTTCCTGTCCAGGAAGACCCATCAGTATACAGATGAATGTAGATGCAACTGAGTGTCTTGTGTTTATGGCTGTCTGGGTGAATGCACAAAGCGAGCTGTCAACCAGCACAGTCTAGACACGGATTGGAGACAGACTGTAAGGTACAGAGAGCAGTAAGTGCAGAGACATGCCTACTTTCTAAAACTAGCATTCCTAAAATAGTAATGTTAAATACAACTTCACCAGTAAGCAGGATTTCTCACTGCCATTCCAACCATACCAAACATGACAAGGCCACTTCTTTGGGATCAGAAATTACCATTTTAAAGTATAGAAGCGAATTTCCAATGCAGGCCTATGAGAGGAGCAGGCTTCACAATAATGAAAAATGACTTTGGGTGTTTTTCACTACCAGGATATGTAAAACTTACAAGTACAGGTCCTGCTTTTACATACATAGCACCCTGCACTATGGACTACCAAGGGCTTACCTTGGGGTGACTTTTGTAATAAGAGGGCAGTTTAATGTTTGGCGAGTAGTTTTAAATCCCAGGCAGGCCTGACATATGGTTAAGGGGATCCTTATGTGGGTGGCACAATCAGTGATGTAGACCCACTGGTAGCATTTAATGTACAGGTCCTAGACACATCTAGTCTAAGCAGAGGACTTACAAGTAAATTAAATATGCCAATTGGGCAGGAGTCAATGTTACCATGTTTAGGTGAGAGAGCACAAACACTTTAGCACTGGTCAGCAACGGTAAAGTGTGCAAAGTCCTGAAACAGCAAAAACAAGATCAGAAAAATCGAGGAAGGCAGGCACAACGTTGGGTGAAGAACACCCTAAGACTGCCAGGTCTAACAGAGAGGTTAACATTGATGTCTATACAGGGATGAAACTGCTCCAGAGAAAGCAATTACCACTTCAGTTGCTCCGCAGTCAAAGTAAAGTCCATGTTATAGAAAATTCAGCATACTGCTCTCCCAAATTCAATAAATATTTTATGTACGCATTCAGTATGAGTGACCTCTTCATTTCGATGAGACTGGTGACAGCAGTTACTAGACCCCTCCGAATTACAAAAGTTTTATTTTGTGAAGCTGAAAGCAGATAAGGACTCCAGGTCAACTTCCTGCCACGAAATTAGAGATTATTGTGGGACCTGCACCTGGAATTATAGATTTCCCAGGAAATCCTCATTTCTTAGTTGACCTTGAGGGTTCAACTCGTAATGGGCTGGGTTTTTGCCTACCCCTGGAGCTAATGGTACCCCCTGTATTGGTAACATCAGCAGTGGGGAAAATCCAACCCATTTCCCAGGACATTTGTGATGAGGGCATAAATATTTTCATACAGAAGCACCCTGAATTATCAGAAATGACATGTAGGGCCAAATGTGTGACTGTTTTGTTTTGCGACTCGCAAATTGTGATTTTTTGTGATTTACAAATTGCTAATCACCAAACAAAATATACAACAGTGTCAACCACGCTATTTGTGATTCGCAAATGGGTTGCAAGGGACCTGCCTCATCAATATTCATGAGGTAGGTCACAAATTCTGATCCATTTGTGAATGGCAACATTCACAGGGATGGTGACCACCATGTCTTTGACTGCTTTGTGAATAAAGCACTTTTTTAATGCAGCAGGTTTTCCTTAAAGGAAAATGGGATGCTTTTAAAAAACAAAAATGAAAAGTTGCCTATTCATTTTTTCAGAGTAGGCAGTGATCTGTGGGACCAGTGCCTGCCCCGAAAAAGTGTTGGCGCCCACAATCACAAAGGGGAAGGGGAAGGGGTGCCTTGGGGACCACTTCCCATTTGTCAATGGGTTACCACCAATTCGAATTGGGGGTAACTGCAATTGTTTTGCGACCGCATTCACCCTCACAAAACAATCACACGTGGGCCTGCGAGCCGCAATTAGGAAGGGATGGCCTTGGAAGGCTCATTCCTAATAGCGAGTTGCAATACCTGTTTTGCGAATGGGTAACGGATACTGACTCGCAAGTCATTGTACATCAAGCAAGGCCATTTTGCGGACACAAAAGGCAATTTTCGCAGTTTGCAACCACAAAATCATGTTGTACATATGGTCTGTAGTGTGTCATAGATTGTTTCACTAAGAAATAAACAAGTATTTTATTGCTTAATAGGTTAGGCTTTTGTGTAAAAGAAAACAATATAAGCAATAAATATCATTTATAATCATAAAGGATACAGAAATTGAAAATGTAAAGCTTATTGTACGAAATCAGATATTTGTAAATATGCTTGATCTGTAATTGTTAATTCTTTTTTATTGAGCTCCCACAAAACATGCTAAGCAATTTCATAAGCCTGGTAAGAATGCAGAAAGGCGAGAATAAGGCGGCAGAAACCCCCTGTCTGCATTCCAATGATCTGAAGATCCTTGCACAGTGGGAATACTCTTGCACCCCAAGGAGGAATTCAAGACCCTCATCTTCAATCAGCAGCTCATCCATGTGTGACCGTAGAGATGATGGGTTCCAGCTAAACATCCAATTACCTCTGGGTGCATCTTTTACCTGACCCCCCTCTACTGACTGTTCTCTTTCTCTTCAACCCCTATTCATTGTTCTGTTACTTTGTAGTTTTGCTCGCTGAAATGGGGTCTTTGGTTGACAGTCAGGTCACCCCCTTTTCAAGCAAAGACCCTCACTCTAGTCAAGGTAAAAGAGAATCACCCTCAGCCTACCCCCTTGGTAGCTTGGCAGAGCAGTAGGCTGAACTCCAGAGTGCTAGGTGTAAATTATTTGTACCAACACACACAGTAACCTAATGAAAACACTACAAAATGACACAACACAGTTTAGAAAAATAGGGAATATTTATCTAAACAAAGCCAGACCAAAACAACAAAAATCCACAATACACAAGTCAAGTTATTAATAAAAATGCAAAAAGAGTCTTTAAGTAGTTATAAACACACACTAACACTGTTAGTGTGAAAAAGTACCTTGGGTGCGTCAAAAATAACCCCGCACGGGTGAGTGCACATCAAAAAGGGCTTGCGATGCGTTGATTCCACTCACGAGCGGGACCTTGCGTCTTTTCTTCTCTCCGCAGGAGAGTGATACGTCGATCCGGTCAGCACTATCGGGTCCGGGCAGGTCTTGTGTTGTTTTTCCATGGCCAGCAGTACTTGAGACGGAAATCAAGCCGCACGACGATCCGAAAAACCTGCAGCGGGGTTGTGATATCCCAGCCTTCGTCTGTGATGCTGTGCGTCGTTTCTCCTGCTGCGTGCGTCGATTCCTTAATCGCGTTTCCTGCGACCGTCCATTTTCAGCTGCGGATACTTCCTTGCCCAGGCCAGGCCCCAGACACTCACCAGGGGTCGGAGACTGCATTCTCCTGTATTGCTTGAAGAAAACATTGTTCGCATTTGGGTCATTCCAAAAGCATATGTAAGTCTCACTGTCTGCTACTGGCTATGACGTGGCAGTTAGCCTGATTAACCACGTTAGTGTGAGCATCAGCCATTGGCAGACACACCATCTTTTGCCAGTGGGCAACACCAGGGAGGGGGGTTAAAAATCCTCAGGAGCATCGCACCTGAGGATTTTTTTTTATTCAAAAATACCCTGGGAGACACGGAAGATCTTCTGTGTCTCCCCCCGCCCCATCAACTGCCCCTTTGTGACGTCAGCGCTCCGCGAGGTGCGCTGACGTCACTTTCTGTTTTCTCTACCGGAGCAGCAAGTGGCCTGGTGGCCGCTTCCTGCTCCAGTGGGAAAAACAGCCCCAAACGGCCTTCCCAACATTTGGGAAGGCCTCGTTTGAAAGGGAAGACTTTCCTGAGCGGGTTTCTGTGCTGTGATCGAGGGCCAGGAAACCCCCACTAGACACCAAGGAATTCACTTGGGGGGGTCAGCACCCTCGGCAAACGGGCAACCCCCCCGGCACTTTTTTTTCCAAAAGGTAGGTTTACCCCTCGCACCTGATCACGTCCCCCCGGGGTGTAATTTGTTTTTTTTTAAAAGTTGTTTTAAAAAACAAACAAAATTAAATGGCCTGGAGGTCACCTGTGACCAGGGCGACCCCCGGGGGGGGGGTGGGTTGGGAGGATCAATAATTTTTTTTAACAGCTGTATGGTTTCCCTGTGGGCCACTATGGCCCCCAAGGAGAACATAGCAGTTAAGAAAAAAAATATATATCTATCTATATGTAGATAGATATATCTATATATAGCTATGTATATATATATATATATATCTATATAGCGATCACTTTTGTCAACATGTGTGGTTTCCCTGGGGGCCGGCCCCCAGGAATACCACACCCAAATATATATATATATATATATATATATATATATATATATATATATATATATATATATATATATATATATATATATATATTTGCCACCAGTTCTCTTGCAGTTGCAGTTTGCGTCTTACTTACTTCAACTGAAGCTTTTAGGCAGCAATAAAAAAAGAATAAAAAAACTCTTGTGATTATGTTTCTGTTAGAAAAGGATCTGACTTTTGTCTAGTGGCAGTTTTGATGCCATAAAGTAGCACAGAAGGTTTATATGCCTACTGAAAGGATCAAAACTGTTTTATATGTGAACAACGGAGTGGATTAGTAAAGCCAGCCATTACCTGCACTATAATACAAATGAAATGTATGTGCGAGGGCTATGAAGAGATGAAGGGCACTTTTGCTAGGTGGTAGTGAGGGACTCCAAGGAGGTGGTCATGGGAGTGGGAGCACCAGTAATGATTGTTGGACTGTGTGCTAGAGGGGCTAAAGACTGTGACGATTTGTATGTGACAAGGTGAAGTAATAGTGTGACTTTTTTGTTTTTTTAAGTGTCTTGAGAGAATATGCTGATTGAGGGAAGAAGCGAAGGTAAGGTGACCTCTACAGTTGCAGGTATCACACACACCCACCAGCAATTTTGTGACGTTCTACATAGGCTAGTGTTTAAGAGCGACAGTTTAGCCAGTAGCAGAGATGGCATCCCAGCGGGACAATAGCGGGTTAGCCCAACCTAGAGAGCAGGTGCATGCAGCAGCAAGCACCGAGAGTGTGCTCTCTTGGGGAGCTCTCCACTTTAGTTCAACCCCAAATTCCACAGCCCAAATTGTATTGTGGAGACATCAAAATTATCTATCACAAAACAAACTGGTTTTATAAGGCAGGCACCTGCGTTTTTGTTCCTGGGCTCGGCGGCCATATAGGGAAACATACCAAACCTAGACATTTCTGGAAAATAGACATCGGGGAGAGTCCATAGAGGTGTGACTTGTGTGGATTTCCCAAAGTTTCTTACCCAGAATACCCTGCAAAGCTAAACCTCTATTTTTTCTTGCATTTCCGTAAACTACAGGAATATTCTGGGATCCACAAAATTCCTACCACCCAGTGTTTCCCCACCTGTCCTAAAAAAACACGACCCCACTTGAGTGCCTGTACCTAGTGCCTGCGCCAGGAATGGATCACCCCAGGTCAACAGTTGCACTCATGAAAGGACCAGCATTGACCGTTGTGTGATCTATTCCTGTCGCACTAGGCCTACCCACACAAGCGAGGTACTATTTTCATTGGTAGACTTGGGGGAGTGCTGGGTGGAAGGAAATTTGTGGCTCCTCTCAGATTCCAGAACTTTCTATCACCGAAATGTGAGAAAAAAGTTGTTTTTTGGGGGCAAATATTGAGATTTGCAAAGGATTCTGGGTAACAAAACCTGGTGAGAGCCCCACAAGTCACCCCATCTTGGATTCCACGAGGTATCTAGTTTTAAAAAATGCACAGGATTGGTAGGTTTCCCTAGGTGCCGGCTAAACTAGAGGCCAAAATCCACAGCTAGGCACTTTGCAAAAAACAGCTGTTTTCTTTGGAAAAATGTGATGTGTCCACGTTGTGTTTTGGGGTATTTCCTGTCGTGGGCACTAGGCCTACCCACACAAGTGAGGTACCATTTCTATCGGGGGACTTGGGGGAACACTGAATAGCAGAACAAGTGTTTTGCCCCTTGTCTTTCTCTACATTTTTCATTCCAAGTGTAAGACCGTGTGTAAAAAACATGTCTATTTGAGAAATGTCCTGTAATTCACATGCTAGTATGGGCACCCCGGAATTCAGAGATGTGCAAATAACCACTGCTTCTCAACACCTTATCATGTGCCCATTTTGGAAATACAAAGGTTTTCTTGATAACTATTTTTCAGTCTTTATAATTCAGCAAATGAATTACTGTTTACCCAGTATAGAATGAAAACCCATTGAAAGGTGCAGCTAATTTATTGGCTCTGGGTACCTAGGGTTCTTGATGAACCTACAAACACTATATATCCCCGCAACCAGAAGAGTCCAGCAGACATAATGGTATGTAGCTTTCAAAAATCTGACATTGCAGGAAAAAGTTACAGAGTAAAACATGGAGAAAAATGGCTGTGTTTTTCACTTCAATTTCAATATATTTTTATTTCAGCTGTTATTTTCTGTAGCAAAACCTTGTAGGATCTACACAAATGACTCCTTGGTGAATTCAGAATTGTGTCTACTTTTCAGAAATGTTTAGCTTTCCAGGTTACAGCATTGGTTTCATACCCATTTCTGTCACTAACTGGAAGGAGCCTAAAAGCACAAAAAATAGTAAAAGTGGGGTGTACCCCAGTAAAATGCCAAAATTGTGTTAAAAAATGTGTTTTTCTGATTCAAGTCTGCCTGCTCCTGAAAGCTGGGAAGATGGTGATTTTAGCACTGCAAACCCTTTTCTGATGCTGTTTTAAGGAGAAAAAAAAACACAAGCCTTCTTCTGCAGCCCTTTTTTCGCATTTTTTTTTAAAAACAAAGTTTTTGCTGTTTTTTGTCTAATTTCATGGTCTCCTCCAGGGGAACCCACAAACTCTGGGTATCTTAAGAATCCGTGGGATGTTGGAAAATAAGGACGCAAATTTGGCTTGGATAGCTTATGTGGACAAAACATTATGAAGGCGAATAAGTGCGAATGACCCCAAATAGCCAAAAAAGGTCTCAGCACTGGGGGGGAGGCCCAGCAGCTAAGGGGTTAAAGAGTGCATTCAAATACAGTGCATGGATGGTGAAAGAAAGTGCCCATGCACTGCAATGGAGATACACGTGTTTCTAACTACTGATGTTGAGCCAAACACTATTTTGCACCTAAATGTGATTTTGCAGCTAAACATTATTTTTGCACCTACAGCTGATTTACACTGAAATGTAATTTTTCAACTGTTATTGTGCACCCAAATGTGATTTTTATTTCATTTGTGTTTTGTCGCATCTGCCAATTTGTGTGCCACGTGTGATCCTGAACATAAATGTGTTTTTGCTCCTAAATGTGATTTAAGTTTCTAAAAGTGATGCCCCATTGTGTTTTTTGTTGTGCCAGTTATGAATTTGCACCCAAATGTGACTTTGCACCTAAAATGTTATTCTTCCTTGTCAGAATTCTGGTTATTAAGCTGGTAGGGAATGACCTTACACACGTAATAAATAGAATCTGTTAGCTAGAAAAACACAATTGTCAGAGAACCAGAGAATCTTTGCTTAGCCCGTAGAAACTAAGGCACGGCTGCAGGCAATCCTCAGAAAAGCTTGTGTTAAGTTCAAGCAGTACAAACAGATTTAAAGTAAAATAAAACACCATGGGGGTTATTCCAACTTTGGAGGAGGTGGTAATCCGTCCCAAATGTGACGGATTTACCACCAGCCGTTTTACGAGTTCCATAGGATATAATGGACTCATAATACGGCTGGTGGTATATCCGTCACTTTACCGTCACTTTTGGGACGGATTACCACTTCCTCCAAAGTTGGAATAACCCCCCATATAATCCCCAAACGAATTTAGAAAAATATAGAAAACAGTAACAAGCAAAATGTATCCAGAACAATGTATAAGAGGTCTTATTTTTGTTAGAATTGATAAAGGGAATTGATACATCCTGGAGGCTACCACATTTGCTCGGTTGGCCAACATACCAGAATATCCTCATGCAATTCACCCTTTTAGATTATGCTGGATTTTCGAATAAACAGCTCCATTCTTCAAAGATCTGCCAGTAATTATATTCCGCAGCAGAAATTTGGAGAAGATGGCTGGGCTCGACTGAGTAACATCAGTACCCTAAAGCTAACCCTTTCTGAAAATTCAAAGAAAACCTGGATTGCAAGGGTGTTTCTGTAATCAGCTGTGTCAAACTACTGTTTTAAGGTTATACAACTATTATTTATTACTGTTTTATTTAAGTCTTGTATATGTCCTGACAAGGGCCTCAACTGCAAATGTGTCCTATTTTGTCTCACACATGTTGACATTGTTGATACTAGCATGGTGGTTTTAATCAAAATTGCACTGGATGTTCCAGGGTCTTTAATAGAAAGTAGTATTGTCATGTCATTTCAGGTTTGTGTTTTTAGAATGCTGTTTTAATAAAAACACATACTACTTTTGATAAATCAGTTGCTTTGTATTGATTATTTGGAAAGTTCAGACCTGAAAACAGTAAGCACCTTCTCTCTAAAATCTCTATGACAGTTAAAATATTTTGTGTTATATATTTAATTTTAATAAGTCTGGATTTCTATCATTTGTTTCTAACTTTGTTAAGAAGTAGCACTTTTATCAATTACTTCTTCTTTCTTCTAAAGAAGACTCTGGCACCTTACTTCAGAGCTTTAAACTGTGCATCTTGTTGAGTTTAATCATGCCTTCTTTCAAGTAGCCCAAGCTTCAGTAACTCAAAAAGGAAGAATGTAAGTGTACCGCAAACATCCCTGTCTAACAACATAGAAAATGCTTTTGTGTGTTCGATTTGCCTCCTATTGAAAGGGCACATCTCGCCATCTAAAAAGTAGTACTCCAAAGCACAGTCCAAAATGTTTATATACCTTACCAAATCATGATTGTTATAGTTTTATAGAAACTAAAAGTCATACACTCACTACACCCGCTGGCTGGAGAATCCCTGTCTTACTGTGAAAGGCAGGCGATGTTGGCTTCCTACAAAGCTAAAATAGAATTGGGTGCTTCGAACAATCGGCCTGCCTTTAAATAAAGAGCTGCCCTCAGGTCAGGCATGAATTTCCATCTGTCCTGGGGACACCACATTACCTTTAATAGCACACTCTACCCAGGTCTGCTCCCAGCGACCCTACTTAAAGGTGTGCCACAGTACAAATCAGAGGCAAAAAAAACAGATAATGGATGGAATGCGGAACAAATCAAACACTCACCCCCAGTCACAGATCTGGGTTTAATCCATTGTTTGTTTGTTTTCGTTCACCATGCCACCCAAGTTTGGTCCCAGCCATACAACGATCAGTCTTGACCCTGCTCCCAATGGGAACAGTCAAGCCTGAACTGCCAGGCCAGTTACAACCTGGACCGAAAACAAGCATCCTAGGACTGGTTTCATGGTATCACCCCTTATCAGCCAGACTAGATTGAATCCAGTGGTACAGTGAGCACAGGACCCACGTCTGGGCACAACCTTCCCACTTAGGGTGATAAAAGCAAAAACCAAATAGCCCAAAAAAACAGAAACAAAAGCACCAGATAATGGACACAGTGCAGAACAAATCAAACATTCACCCCTAGTCACAGATGTGGGTTTAATCAGTACAGACCAGGGCAGTGCAGCCTATGGTGCCTAGCACACAGTATAATGAATAAATACTAAATTAAATACTTATTTTAGCAACATCAAACAAATATCTAGTTCGCTGGACCACGTAATTTTCAAGCTATGGCATCACCTTATAAAAATATATATATCTAAAGTGAATGCATTAGTGGACTCCATTATCTGATAAGGACCTCTGAGAATCATTCTGTCATTCTCATTCTGGTATAACGCAACAACATTGTACAGTATACTGAGCATGCATGACATTTCAGCTTTCGCCTAGACTGAATACACTAGTGTATATATCTATATGTCATCTTGATTTTCCATCTTAGAAAACGATGTATTTTAGATTTACTTTGTAATATGTCTCCTCTGCATAAGTAAGTGTTATTATTCAATGCATGCCCGCAAAGGCAGCTGAAGCATATTGTCATATTACTTCATAGCAAAAAGCTGTGCAGGATTGGATCGCCTCCATTCTCTGGAAACAGTAGAAAAGATAACAGTGGGTGTGACTCATCACTGCGTTCACAACGTGTCTGGAAGATGAGAGGGTTGAGCGCACAGGGCGAAAGAATGTAAAGCGTTTTTAAATTGGCTCATAAATGCAATTGCTAAAGTTTTCCCCACATCATTTAATTCGTGTTAAGTCCACAAACAGTTGAAATTGCCACGTGATGTATTGTCAATGCACTGCAATCTTCTCCTGGCATCTAGACAAATCTGATTTCGCCAGAAAATATAAGACTCAAAGGCCAGAAAGCAGTTATGAGGAGAGTCTTATGTTACATACTAGGTTACATAGTACAACTAAGGGCCTGATTACGGGGCAAGTGGAGCAGAATTAGTTTATGTAATTTCACCCGACTTGATCATGACTGGCCAGTAGTTCCTGCACCCAGGTTTCTTAGGTGCAGGAACACTGAACCCGATTTTACCAGATGGCTTGTAAAATCAAGTGAAGCTTTGCAGCAACTAAAGTCTTTTTCTTAGGCAAGGATGGCATATGCAATACTGTACCTATGGATGTCAACTGGGGTTTGCCATGGGTCCCCGCTGTAAACCCTAGTTTGTGTCATGTGACCCCTGGCACTGCCTTTGTGACCCCTGGCCACAGAGGTTGCAAAATCATTGCCAAGAACACAGGTGTGGCTTAATATTCCTCATGTTCTGCTCGTTTTTCATTATACTAATATTGTTCACTATCAGTGTAATAAAAAAATGGAGCACATTTTGCTGCAACAGGACCTTTGGTGACAGCTGTGTCAAGTAAAAACGTTTTTAATGTATGTTGCCTGCATGCCTGTGGGCGACAGCGTGTTCATGTGAGAAAGAGAGCATGCACATGTGTAAGCATGTGTTTGAGTGAAAGTGAGTGAAAGTCAATTACAAGTAATGAGTGAGATTGTTTGGGACTGAGGGTCAAAATTACTATTCTTTGACTGAAGGCAACGCTGCATCAAAGTTGCTGCAGTGTCTTGCGTCAAAGAGAGACAGAAATAATGCACCATTTCTACAAAGATATGGCACATATTTTTCAACCTGTGCACTGGTACATTTTTGGCAGCCACACACCAAAACACACACCATTGCACAATGTTGCAATGGTGCAATCTCTGAAGCATAGGTTTTGTACTTCCAGTAGAAAAACAATGCTTTAAGGTTTTTCCCATTTTATACATGTACTGGACAATGGAGCACACCGGCAAAGTTGGAAAAACGAGGAAAAATTTAAACATGAACACCTGCCTAAAGGAGTTGTAAGATTGTGGTGGAAATTCTTGTCCACCAATGTTTGTAGATAGGGATTAGCGTCACAACCCATGGGTGGTTGCATGGAGAAACCCTTGCACCACTGACTGAACGCCCTCTTTACTCAAAATGTTGTGACGTAAAAAGTGACGTAAACATGGTGTCAAGTGTTAGTAAACCTGGGCCTGAGTGTCAATAAGTATGAGTGAGTAAGAGTGAGATTAAGAGTGAACACAATTGAATGAATGATAATGAATATCAACATACCAAGGATAGCGGAATTGTCATCACATGCCATTTGACCTTTATGATATCACAAGAAGTAAGAGACATCATATGAACCTTGGCCCAAATTTCTTCTAGGAAGCATGTCACATGCCCCTAACATCACACTCAAGGGTAAGAGAGTGTGAGTGTGATGTTATGGTCATGTGACATGCTTCCTAGAAGAAAATTGGGTCAAGGTTCATATGATGTCTCTTACTTCTTGTGATATCATAAAGGTCAAATGGCGTGTGATGTCAATTCCACTATCCATGATATGTTGACTAATTAGCTGTATCTTGCCAAATCTATTCTTAGCTTTCCCCCTCATAGCCTCCCAGACCTCCTCCGTCCACCTCCACTCCAAAGAGAAGGTACTGTTCCTATTTACTAGCTATGTAGAGCAGCTGGTAAATGGAAGCATTGAACTCCTCAGAATAGGGAATCTCATGCAGAATTATGAATGATAATTCCTTGTCTGCACACGGATTCCCCAAACTGAATAACTAATAGTTCAAATTCCATGTATAGATACCAGGCTTTAACCGTAATTCCAGCTGCTGGGAATCTCTGCATGATATTCGCGTAACTCATAATCAGTGCGTAAGCTGGGAAACAGTATCACCTGTTGTGGAAATTGAAGTGTTCACACCATCTCAAAATTGCAGCAGGTGGATCTCATTTCCTTTCAGAGTATTCTATCATATTAAATGGTTGATAATACACATTTTAAATTCAATGTCCATTTTTTAACAAATTGTGTTACCCACTAACAAATCAAAATGTTGAGGCCAACTTCTATAATCATCCGAAGATTCTAGAAAGATGAAGAGTTACACTGATTGAAATCATGATTGATAAGCTACAAACTGTTTTAAGTTGATCCATTCAGTGCATACAATTGTTTTGATATTGAACTAGTTGATAATGACTAGAGGACAAATACTGTCCAGGTGACCAAACCAACATTTCACCCCAAAGGGACATATTGGTGGTTATGGAGGTCTTGCAATTGAAATTCATCTCCTTCTGCCCAAATGTGCTTTCAACTCTGTTTTACTAATGCATGGCATGATTTCCACTGATGTTCATGTTGAATGTTTGTAAACATCAAGCCAGAGGAAGAGACACACTGTAGTGTCCCATTACAAAGAAGCCATCCACGTTCTATCCTAGGGGGTCATGAGATGCTTCATCTCTTTACACCTCGGAAGAGGGTAGGTTATGAAGACCAGCCTGTGTCCCTTCAAGAATCATCCAAAATAAAACCAGGCTGGGAGAGGGTAAATCATGAAGGCCAGCTTGTGTCTCTTCAAAAATCAGCAAAAATAAAACCAGGTGTTATTCAGGACAAATTGTCATCAGACTGTGCCAATACTGTATTAATCTGAGGTCTCATAATACTAGCCAGCAGAGTCAAAGCTGCCCCTCAGTTGCATTAGAATACAGTAAGTCACCCTAGATGTAGTGGCAGAAATGTAACACCATTGGTCTTCTATGCTGAGAGTATCTTGCCTTTGCTCACACTTCGGTAGAGAAATGAAGTTTACTTTTACAGAAAAACGTGCTGTTCACTGGCAACAAACTGTCACACTGCTGAACTGAAACAGCACAAACAAATAGACGCAAATAATTTCAATACATAAGAATTTTCTCCATGGGCAATTACCATAATTTCCATATGGCAGACCCTACCCAAAGCATAAAGTGCCCTTTTGTTCCAGCAGACAGTGATCTTAACAACATAATTATCCCCAATTCACTACATCATATACAAATTACAGTTTAGGAATTTAGGGCCTGATTTAGAGTTTGGCCAAAGGGTTACTCTGTGACAACTGTGACGGATATCGTGTCTGCCGAAATATAAATCCCGTTATATGCTATGGGTTTTATATTTCGGCAGACAGGATGTCTGTCAACATTGTTACAGTGTAACACACAAAACTCTAAATCAGGCCCTTAGTCTGGATTTCTCAGTCTGTTTCATTTCAGGTTAAACCCATTCAAGTGGTAGACGCTTTAAGAAGCAAACAACAATTGTCTGTTTCTGCATTCGTTTCCATCTTGCTTTTTTACACAAACTTTACTAAAGAGAACATTGTATATTGTGCTTAGTCAAATGCAATGTAATCAGCTACCTAAATGTAGGAATCAACAAAACATTTTGACAAATAACAATATGAAATCCTAATGGATAAAATAAATGTTGGCTACTAAATGTCATGTGCCTTTGTAAAGTCTGTTTTCACCAAGTGTATCTTGGCACTCAATAACAGGATGCTTGTTGATACTAACTTAAGAATTCTCATTTTCTCAACCAGAGAAGGATGAAAAGCTGAGTGAACATGCAAGGATTTAAACCTGTAACCATGAGGTCAAACACAGGCATTTCCAGCGGATGTATTAGTCCACTGAGCCACAAGACCCAGGAAATACCTCTTCTATAACTGAACATTTTGTTAAGTAGTTATGAAGTATATCAGGATCAATTCAAAACCTTCCTTACACTAATGATGGACATAAATTAATTGAAAGAGTGCACACAATGGGGCTGATTAAGGTGTATCCTATAGCCCTATGCAAAGAAAAAAAAACACTCTGTACCTAAAATTTGATTCTGATTAACAAAGGCGGAATCAGCATAGGTTTGCACACAGGGAAGTCACTTATGAGTGAAAAAGTTCTGATAATTTTGCAGTTTTGCCACCCCTGTAGGAAAAGTGTGTTTGCTGGACATGATAACCGTCGGGTGGTCTTCCCCCAACTTTTGGCTTGCTTCCCTTAATTTATGTGATCTAATTTTTGCTGCTTTTAGGAATCTGCACACCTTACCACTGCAGACCAGTGCTAAAGTGCTTGTGCTTTCTCCTCTACACATGGTTACATTGGCTCATATCACTTTGGCATATTTCATTTACCTATAACTCCCTAGTAAAGTGCACTAGATGTGGACAGGGCCTGTAAATTAAATGCTAAATGTAGGCCTGCAGCACTGATTATCCCACCCATGTAAGTAGCCCCTTAACCATATCTCAGGTTTGCCTTTGCAGGCCTGTGTGTGCAGTTTCACTACCACTTCGACTTGGCATTTAAAACTACCATCCAAGCCTTAAATTCCCTTTTTCTTGCACATATGTCACCCCTAAGGTTGGCTCTATGTAACCCTTAGGGCAGGGTGCTATGTAAGTAAAAGGCAAGACATACACATAGACATTTTACATATCCTGGTAGTGAAAACCCCCCAAAGTTGTTTCCCACTAGTGTGAAGCCTGTTTCTCCCATAGGCCAGCATTAGAATGTCCCTTATATGCTTTTAAATGGTAATTTCTGATCTGAGAGGAATAGACTTGTCATGTTTGGTATGGGTGTCATCATAGTGAGAAATCCTACTTACTGGTGAAGTTGGATTCTACATTACTTTTTTAGAAATGCTACTTTGAGAAAGTAGGCATTTCTCTGCACACACCTCTCTGTGTGCTTTACAGCCTGTCTCAAATCCATGTCTTGTCTGTACTGGTTGACAGCTCCCCTTGTGGATTCCACCCAGACAGTCATAAACACAGGACACTCAGCTGCAGCTGCATTCATCTGCATACTGATTGGTCTTCCTGGGCAGGAAGGGTGGAGGGCCTATCACTTACACTTCAAAGGCCAGTGAGCTGCCCTCACACAAAGGGCCGATAACCCTCCACAGGCCTCCTGGCAGACAGGGCTGATTTGAAAAGGGAACATGTGCTGTTAAAAATCACTCTTTGAAGTTTCCTCCACTTCAGAGGCACTTTTGGGCATATATAGTAGGTCTGTGTCCCCACCAAATCAGACACTTCTGGACCTACAACTGGACTCTGTCAGAGGGACTGCCTGGCTGCCCAAGGGGCTCATTTGGGCTGCTTTGCTGGAAGGCCTGCTAGCCTGCTTGTTGCCCTGCTGCCTGCTGACCCCTGGCTCTGCTGGAAGGACTCTGCCTTCCTCCACAAGTGCTCTTCAAGGGTTTGGCTTGAGCTTGCCCCTTGTTCTGAGTTCTCAGGGCTGTCAAATATTTCTCCAAAGAAAACAAAATCCAGCGCATCAGAAAATCAATGCAAAGCCTACAAACTTTGACACAACACCTGCTGGATTGACTTGTGCATATTAGATTCTTGTAGTTTTGGTCTTATTTTATTGAGATACATATTATCTATTCTCCTAAACTAGCGTGGAGTACTTTTTTTGGTGCTTTCACTGTGTTACTGTATGGGTGATTGCAAAAATACTTTACAAGTTGCCTTCTAAGTTAAGCCTGTCGGCTCTGTGCCAAGCTACCGGAGAGTGAGCACAGGATAATTTAGGTTGTGTTGTTACTTACCCTGATTAGGATTGTGGTCCCTACTTGGACAAGGTGCATATATCTGCCAATTAGAGACACAATTTCTAACAGTGTTCCATAAGAAAGAGTTCAGGAGTAAGCTAAGTAAATGAGGTGAACATCCACAGTCATCACTTTGTTGGTATTCATGTACATTGATAATGCTGTTTCATCATCCTTCCCTACACCAAATCATATATTTAAACAAACTAAATATAGATGGGGCAGTAACAGTCAATTGTATATGGTGCAGTAACAGTGTGAAAGTTCATACAATCCTCATTTGTTCCAGGATACAAGAGAGCTATCTTCACGTGGAAAATTGTTTCCAGGTGAAGTAAGAGAAAATGCATATGATCTTTGTGATTTTTTGCAAATATCTAAAAGTTACAACTGTAAGTGTTTCATAATGGTCAAAATAAACACTGTTGGGAGAGACAGTGACCTCTAGTGAAGTTAGATTTATTTTGAACTTCCCTTCCTATAGCTTCTGCAAATGAGGTAAAAAGTCAGAAGTATCCCTAAGAGTGAGCATATATAAAAACATACACACACTCATATTTTGTTTTGCTAACTGGACCCAATAGGTCCTGAAAACTTTTGATGATAGTTAGACATGGTTAAATTCATTACTTCATAGGTCACATGCTTTAGATCACTGTAAAATATGCCGTTTTTCTTCATACAATGTTACAAAAGAATATGCATGCACTGGTGAATATTCCTGGAAAGCTAGTAACTTGCTATTAGGTCAAGAGGATGGTAATTTAAAGGGGAGGACCCAAAAGATGCATTTCACATGTACAATCATGTATGAATCGTTTACACTTCACTACAGTTAAAAGTTGCTGCTCAGAATTACACAAATGCAAAACGAATATTGAAATGTGTACCATTTAAGGCCTTTGCTTGGTTTCGGTGCAACTTAATGCAGTAGTTTCGAGAAATTGAAAAATACAATTTAAGGACATTTTGCCCTTTGAGTGCAAGACATGAAAGGTAAAACTAAACTCTAAGATAGATGATTTATATATTTTGCTTCTGTGTGCCCCTTCACATTTCACAAATGTGTTCTCTATTTCCATATATATTTCTAAATGGTTTGTTTAATTCAAGAATGCATTAAACGACTGAAAGAACAATATTATGTACGTCAGGGTACCAGGAATTACATAGAATATAAAACAATGTTGTCATAATCTTTCAAATTCATCCTACTTTTATAATAACTGACAACTACTAAGAGGCACTATAAATGTTAAAGGGGCAAAGCTATTGAGCCAATTTACATTGTGACAGCATTCCTCTGGCCCCTGAATCCAACATGCTTATTTTGCCAAACTAGATCCATTGGAGGCAACGTGAATACTATGATGCATAGACCAGAGTAATGGAAAATACCTACTCTTCCAAAAAAAACATTGGTTCAAGCTTAATCTCTGATTTATAGTAATGAGGTTATAAGCAATGAATTGGGAAAGGGTGTTATAGTTGCATCCATAAACATAACTGGGAAATTTCAGTGTGTCTTGGGTTTTGGATTACAAGTATAAGATCTCCTCCACTAAAGTTTTAAAGGCTTTTTTGATGCTGGCAGATACAGGACTCAGAAAAATACAACTTTTCTTTGCAGCAGTTTTGTAGTGAACATTTATATAAGTCTACAGTTTCTAACACCAGCGCTCATCCTTTACTCTTATTGTTGCAAAGGGACAACTCACATAGTGTTTGACAAATATGGAACCTATACTGTAATAATATATGAAACCAATATGCTGCTTGGGGCTTGCATTGTACTTGTTACAATGGTAGGCTCAATCATTTGCAATTAAATGTGTGAAATTGTGTACGAGGTTTGTTATATTAAGTGCCACTTTTCTCAAAATCAGGTACAGAGGCTATTATAGTACAACTAGTTAGATGACCTAACACGTGGGGCAGAATAAAGCCCCGTGTTGTCTGCCTTATGCTAATGGAAATGGTTGCATTCTCGAATTGCCTATTTTAATGCTGAAAGAAAAATAGTTGTTTTCAATCAGTATACAAAGAAGACCATCTATCACAGCTCACTGTGTTAAGGTATGTGCACAAGAAAGTGCCAATAAATAATTTAAACTGGTGGAATATCATTGAATCGTAAAAAGATGTTTCTTCATTTCACTGAAAAGATTTGCAAAAACTATGACATTCAAGTCGGAATTTCAAATAATTATGAAAGTAGTGTTCTCTTAATTGTGTACTGCTATTATGAAAGTGGTTTGTTGTATTAAGTCTTTAAATGAGGTTTTGAACCTCAATGCTTTCTAAAAGGTGACTTTTTGAAACTCATTTCAATAGGACGCCCATTTTTCTTTGACATTTCCCATGTATGTGTATGTCATATTGGAGCTGATACAAAGGTATTCTATAAAAAAGAACAGGAATTGTGATAGAAAATGTAAATATGGCAAGCAAGGAAAAAACACTTAAATGAAATAAACTAGGTTAGAAAAGTTGCCAAATATGCAACATAAACTCTCCATTTACAGCGTTATTGCCAAATAGTTTCCAAGATTTACATTTAAAAATTATATAGTAAGTAATGTTTTCTCAGTGGGATATGAACCAGAGTGACGAGATTTCAAAGCACATATTTGTTTGGCAGTTAAATGCGTTATACTCTCTGTTTGCCATTGTAATCTTTTCTGGTTCACCCTGAATTATGACCTCTTTCCTTCTGTCCCTGAAATTTGTAAGCCCCAAAACAAAATCAGTACCACATAGTGCTAAATGAAATCAGTGTTGTTAACAGTCAATAAGGGAATGAACAAATAATGCAACAAATATTTTCCAGTCTTTGATCATCTGATTTAAGGAAGTAATCAAATTCAAAAGTGTGGTCCTTAATCAGTTCTCATAATGCCATCATTTCATTGTATCCTCACCTGTGAATTATATAAATGACTTGAAGCCAAAACATGATTTATTGAGAATGTGAAACTATCCTGCATGTTTCTTTACACAAGAGTACTGAAGGAATCAGTGCTAACAATAATGTAGAATTTCACTGCATGAGTAATTTCTTTGGCACACACCTTTCAATCATACCACCCAAACATCCAAAAATGGAATAAGTAGGTGTCCGCCTAACAATAAAACTTGCTTGCGAATGTACTACTCTGCAGGAATCTCATGCTATCATTATCGGCGAGGAGCCATTGTTCGTGCATTATTGGTGATGGTATTGTATGATATACAAGAATAGTCTGTAAGGGTTGCTCAGTCTGCTAAAAATCAATAAACCATTATGTGAAGTTTTTCAAAATGAGTATCAACTGCTTAGCAACCGAAAAAAACATTTTGGCATTCTGTAGCAAGCAAACCGAATCGCAATTTTAGTTTGCAACCAAGGGCCAGATGCATCTTTTCTATTACCTAATTACAATTGTCTGCAAATCATAATTAGGTAATCACCATTCCTAATATATGAGTTTCATTAAGGGTTTCCTAATGGGTCGCGAATCAACCTACCTCATTAATGAGGTAGGTCACAATTTGTGACCCGTTGGGAAATGCAAAAATCGCAGGGATGGTGACCTGCTGGGATCAGCAGACCACTATGTCTGGGATTGCTTTTAAATACAACAATCTATTTTTAGATGCAGCCAGTTTTCTTTTACGAAAAATGGGATGTGTTTAAAAAAGAAAAATGAAAAGTTTTCTTTTGATGTTTTCAGAGTAGGCAGTGGTCCATGAGACCACTGACTGTTCTTAAGAAATAATTTCACGAACATTCACAAAGGGAAAGGTGTCCTTTGGGGACCCTTCTATTTGTGAATGGGGGCCACCTTCCTGAATAGGTGGTAAAATGCAAATATTTTGCGACCACATTTCAGTCACAAAACATTCTGGCAAACCACTGTGATTCGGTATTAGGAAGGGACGCCCTGAACATGCCCCTTTCTAATACCAAAACGTATATATTCGCAATTCCATATTGTGATTTGGTAACATGTTACTGAATAGCATTATGAATATACATTTTACTGGTTGCTAATGGTCCAATTCTGCGAATTGGGCCATTTGCAACCGGGAAAATGCATTTTTCATCTAGCCCATAATGCTGATTTGGTTTTTGAAAGGGGTTTCCCTTCCAAAAAACAAATCAGACTGCTAACTATTAATGTTTTGCAACTCAATTCTGGTCGCAAAACATTAATAGTTTACCCAGTACATAAATGTAGTGGAAATGTATTCACAAACAGGAACAGATCCTGAAAATGGGATGCATTGAAAAAAAAGATTGCTTTATTAAAAAGCAATTACAGACATGGTGGTCTCCTGGCCTCAGCAGGCCACCATCCCTGTAATGGCTGTGATTCCTAATGGGAGGCAAATTGCACCCTACCTTATTAATATACATGAGATAGGTATATTTGCGACCCACTAGGAATTACTAATGAAATTCATAACAGTTTCATACATTAGGAATTGCGATTTTCTAGTTGTCATTCAGAGAGAAAATCGGTATTCCTAATGTTACTACATCTGGCCCCAAATGACTTGGAGACACAGCCTCACTACTTTCCCAACCACTCTTAGCCTATTTCACTTTAACTGACT
Source organism: Pleurodeles waltl (assembly GCF_031143425.1). Lineage (NCBI taxonomy): Eukaryota > Metazoa > Chordata > Amphibia > Caudata > Salamandridae > Pleurodeles > Pleurodeles waltl. The sequence goes on from NC_090437.1 coordinate 840,369,825, forward strand.
CATTACTCTGTGCATAGAGAGGATTCTTTCAAAGTTGAGCAGCAATGCAGGACCCTTCCTGCATTCAGGTGAAAATTAGACGCAGATCTTTTGTCACCTTTAATTGTGACTTCTAGCGCTCTGAAAAAGCATTACCTGCTTTATCAATAAACCTAAAATTGGTTCTTTACCCATGGAATAGAGAGGACCCTCATGGCATGTTTTGATTTCAGTAATTTATATTTTATTTAATTCGATTTTTATCTTTTGTTATGTGCCATCTTTATGTTAAAATATTGCAAAATGCGTGTTGTGTTCAGAAACAGGCTTCTGTGTTGGGTAAACTAGTAACATGTTTGAAACAAAAAAAGAAAAGGAATTTAACCATTATATGCAGCCACACATGGAAAGGGCACACGTGGGACTGTGCATTTTGTCTTCTTTTCGGCACTATACTTCGGGACAAAGCAGCAATTCACAGCTTTTCCTACCAAGGAAATGCCACGTATCTGACCAATCCAGTGATATAACCTGTATTAGTCTTGTGAAAGGGGAATATACTACACTTCATCCTCACTGAGCAGAATAATTGGGGAACAGAACACTCATATACTCTTGTCGACAGTCCTAATTTTCACTAAAACCCCCTTATCCTATCATATATTAATGTTAATTGATGAGCGTTAAGACTCCATTGATAATGTCAAGGTTTCTGAGCATCATAAATAATGGCATGTTTGATGCCACAGATATTGTCATCAGAAAAACCTTTTGGGAATTATTTTATGCAGCTCATCGTATGGTCTATTTTACCTCTATTTGATAATACAGAATGTAAAAAGTACATCAACTATCCATTGATGACAAGAAAGATGGGTGAACACGAGGAAGAACGACAAGGAAGTAGAAATGACAGACAGGCAACCAGAAAGGTAGACAGAGTGACAGGCAAGGGTTCAGAAAAGCACTGATTGACACTGCTCAGGCACAGACAGCACGTGTTAAGAACTTGGTTCTGCTCAATTTAAAGCCTCCTATATTGATTGAGAATAGACTTTGGATATTTGAAACTCAGCATGAGTTTCCCTAATTGAATCTTTCTAACTGCAAGCAGGCAGAATTGAATTGAGCTATAACAATGTCTGCCTTTTAAAAGAGGTTCTAGCATAGCAGAGCTGGGTAAAGAGGCTTTGGGCTGTTTATACATGACCCCTAAGCGCTCCCCTGGATGCCCCGGGGTAGATGCCTTGTAACTATTAGCAGTGGCATTATAAAAGATGTTTTATAAGCCCTGATGAGGGAAACACTGTCATTTTCGTGTTTCCCCATTGTAGTGCATTAGCTCCATATGCTAACATTGGAAGGCTTCATTTAAAATTAATAAAGTCTTACTTTTGATAGGATTGAGCTAAAATAGCATTCAGGGTATCAAATTGATGGAATAAATCCAACACCTTGCCAATGTTAGCTTTATTATAATAATTAAAGGGAAGGAGTTTTAGAACTCTTTTCTAAAGTTACTGAAAGTCAGCCCAGTAGTAGCATTTCCTGATTGGTCAGCCTTTGACAGACTGGCCAGGCTGCCTTAATGAGGTGTGAAGTGGCCTGGGCTGAGATAAAGGAACCATCTGGTGGGCAGGGAACTGCAGCAACAGATGCCAGAGCAGGAAGTGGGCAGGGTTACCAAACCGGTGTTCAAAGTAAAGAAAGACAGGACAGAAACAAGACATCTCCCAGTTCCTGTACATCCAACTAGATAGAAGACACAGTAATTAGATTAAGAGAGGGCCTGGAAGGTGAGTGTTAGGGAAGGTTAGCCACACCAGTAGGTTGGGTTAGCCAGAACTTAACCTCCAGGAGTGATTTTCTCCATTTTGGACTTTAACAAACGAGTGTTTTGTTAGACATAAATATGCCACACCTTGGAGGAAGTTGCCATACCTGAGAGTGGCAACCTGTACCCCATTGGTCAGGGGTGCCCCTCTGCTTGTCACCCCAGAAGCATGGACAAATGAAGAAGAGTTACCAAGCAACTCAGATCTCTACCTGGAAACAACTGGAGATGAAGGACTGCCCTGCTCGACTCTTGGGCTGCACAGAGAGGAGGGCACTCATAAGGACTGCACCTCCTGCACTCACAAGGCTTCACAAAAAAAGGGCTTTGACTGTCTTAAAGGATAAGGAGTGGACTACCTAATCAGCAACAGGTAGAAAGGTGCAGGAATGGCTACCTGCAAAATTAACAATAAGGACAACTCCAGCTTGTCATAGTTGCTGTAAGCAAGACTGCTGGTTTAAGGATGACAGTACTTATGTTTGTAGGTGACTATGCCAATCCTACAAGTCGCAACTGTCGTCCCAACCCTCCCGGCTCACAAGCAGCACCTCACCAAAAACCCAAACAGTAAAAGGTGATTTGTGGCAGCCTTTATGGATGGACTCAAGAGTGTGACATCTCAGTGATATTCATGTGTTAAACGGAGATTACCCCTTTCTCACGTGAACAACGTGTTGCATTCAAACACACAGGCAATGAAGGAGATGCAGTAAAAGTTGAATAGGTTTTTCCTAACAATACTGCAATCTACGATAAATTGCATGGGCTGCAATGATTAGGATAATGAACAGTGCAAGAAACAGAATTGTGAAAAAGAGAATCATGAGTACAAAACCCCCACCATCTTGCAATAACATAAAATGACATTAGATATAATATATGTCCTAATACCCTAACACGATTAACCTAACCCCTAAATTAAAGAGAGCTAGGTGTGATAAACCTAATCTGCAAATGCGGTGCCCATGAAGAGAGCCACCCCCAACCCTCGTTACCTTGGAATGAGGTCTCTAGATCAGACTCCGTGGGGACACAAAGACTGGGTCAGCGTCAAGGTGACATGCAGCATCGATAGCAGTGATGGCATCTGGTCGGAATCCCTCTGACTATCTGTCTGTGTGAGATGTATTTATACAGATATGCTCGGACCCCTGCCATAGGTCTGTTCCCAAACAATAGATAACAAGACATGCTTAGGGCGGCAATTTATATAAACAATTCTCTTGAAAGCGCAAAGATGGAAAGTACCTAATGTGAATACCTACAGTTTGTTTATCTTTGTCGCTTGATAGTGACGCCTTAGCTCAGTGGCACTGATAACATGAAACTAAAACATTGGACTAACTAAAAACAATGCAGCCATCTTCAAAGATATAATTAAATAATTGCGCTAAAACAGAGCAAACTAAGTAGGGTAAAAGTCACTGAGTGACGGGGGCACGAGCCTACAAGCCAGATGGCTAGGCTAACTTCTGCTTCCCATTAAAACAAGATAGGACTCACTACAAGCTGGCAAACTTCACCTGGATTTTATTTGGATTGACCAGGTGCATTGTGGGAATTTTAGTCACAGACCCCAAGAGGCAAACCAGAGCTTACGAACCCTTGGCTGGTGTTGTGGACCACAATCCTACATCATGAAACACTACTGGAAGTCAGCGCAAAAGTGTTACATCACTGACAGCCGGAACTCTTGAACTTGTACCTGTCTAGCGTGACCTTTTGTAACGCTTTGAGTGCTATTTGCTTCTAAGCACTAGTTTTACTTTTAATCTTTAAAAAATTTAATCTCCTGTTCCCTACATTGGATTTTTGTTATTTTTGTGTCATTTTGTTCGCACAAATACAAGCTATTTTGTATAACTTTGTGTGGGATTTTTATTGTGTTTTGTGTCTTATTTGATGTATTGATGTTTTTAAATGCTTTACACACATGTCTCCTAAATTAAACCTGTCTGCTTGTAGCCACACTACTCAGGATTGAACAAGGATTAATTTATTGAAACCTTGACTGGACCTTATGTGAGATTGTGGCCTTATTACTAGATGTAGGTACCCACCTGCACCTACTAATAATCCACCTTCCATCAAAGTACTCTCAACTACAAATTTTTGGAATGGCTATATAAGGAGAAATGATTAACATTGTGCTTTGTATATTCCAAAAGAACCTGAGGGCAAATATAATACTGATTTGGTCATATTTGCACTTCTTCATGCACTTTGGTTTTCACAATATTTCCCTCTGTCAGCCCATTATGAGACTCTGGCTTTAAACTACATATGCCAAGTTAATTACTCTGCTGTCCAGCAGGGAAATAAAAGGCACTCCTCAATAATAGGTCTATTTTGAGAGATTACCCCAGACATGGGGTTTCAAGAGGCACAGATGCCTGCAGTCACCAGGAGGCCCTGGGACCTGTGGAGTACTTTCAAGCAGAATCTGAAGAGCACCCACAGGAGAGACCCTAAATAGCCCTCAGAGGGGGATTGGCTACCTGTAAGGAAATGCCTCCTTGGCATGGTTGCCCCCTGACTTTTTGCCTTTGCTGATGCTATGTTTACAATTGAAAGTGTGCTGAGGCCTGCTAACCAGGCCCCAGCACCAGTGTTCTTTCCCTAACCTGTACTTTTGTATCCACAATTGGCAGACCCTGGCATCCAGATAAGTCCCTTGTAACTGGTACTTCTAGTACCAAGGGCCCTGATGCCAAGGAAGGTCTCTAAGGGCTGCAGCATGTCTTATGCCACCCTGGAGACCTCTCACTCAGCACAGACACCCTGCTTGCCAGCTTGTGTGTGCTAGTGAGGACAAAACGAGTAAGTCGACATGGCACTCCCCTCAGGGTGCCATGCCAGCCTCTCACTGCCTATGCAGTATAGGTAAGACACCCCTCTAGCAGGCCTTACAGCCCTAAGGCAGGGTGCACTATACCATAGGTGAGGGTACCAGTGCATGAGCATGGTACCCCTACAGTGTCTAAACAAAACCTTAGACATTGTAAGTGCAGGGTAGCCATAAGAGTATATGGTCTGGGAGTTTGTCAAACACGAACTCCACAGCACCATAATGGCTACACTGAAAACTGGGAAGTTTGGTATCAAACTTCTCAGCACAATAAATGCACACTGATGCCAGTGTACATTTTATTATAAAATACACCCCAGAGGGCACCTTAGAGGTGCCCCCTGAAACTTAACCGACTATCTGTGTAGGCTGACTAGTTTTAGCAGCCTGCCACAAACCGAGACATGTTGCTGGCCCCATGGGGAGAGTGCCTTTGTCACTCTGAGGCCAGTAACAAAGCCTGCACTGGGTGGAGATGCTAACACCTCCCCCAGGCAGGAATTGTCACACCTGGCGGTGAGCCTCAAAGGCTCACCTCCTTTGTGCCAACCCAGCAGGACACTCCAGCTAGTGGAGTTGCCCGCCCCCTCCGGCCAGGCCCCACTTTTGGCGGCAAGGCCGGAGAAAATAATGAGAAAAACAAGGAGGAGTCACTGGCCAGTCAGGACAGCCCCTAAGGTGTCCTGAGCTGAAGTGACTCTAACTTTTAGAAATCCTCCATCTTGCAGATGGAGGATTCCCCCAATAGGGTTAGGATTGTGACCCCCTCCCCTTGGGAGGAGGCACAAAGAGGGTGTACCCACCCTCAGGGCTAGTAGCCATTGGCTACTAACCCCCCAGACCTAAACACGCCCTTAAATTTAGTATTTAAGGGCTACCCTGAACCCTAGAAAATTAGATTCCTGCAACTACAAGAAGAAGGACTGCCCAGCTGAAAACCCCTGCAGCGGAAGACCAGAAGACGACAACTGCCTTGGCTCCAGAAACTCACCGGCCTGTCTCCTGCCTTCCAAAGATCCTGCTCCAGCGACGCCTTCCGAAGGGACCAGCGACCTCGACATCCTCTGAGGACTGCCCCTGCTTCGAAAAGACAAGAAACTCCCGAGGACAGCGGACCTGCTCCAAGAAAGGCTGCAACTTTGTTTCCAGCAGCTTTAAAGAACCCTGCAAGCTCCCCGCAAGAAGCGTGAGACTTGCAACACTGCACCCGGCGACCCCGACTCGGCTGGTGGAGACCCGACACCTCAGGAGGGACCCCAGGACTACTCTGATACTGTGAGTACCAAAACCTGTCCCCCCTGAGCCCCCACAGCGCCGCCTGCAGAGGGAATCCCGAGGCTTCTCCTGACCGCGACTCTTTGAATCCAAAGTCCCGACGCCTGGGAGAGACCCTGCACCCGCAGCCCCCAGGACCTGAAGGACCGGACTTTCACTGGAGAAGTGACCCCCAGGAGTCCCTCTCCCTTGCCCAAGTGGAGGTTTCCCCGAGGAACCCCCCCCTTGCCTGCCTGCAGCGCTGAAGAGATCCCGAGATCTCTCATAGACTAACATTGCGAACCCGACGCTTGTTTCGACACTGCACCCGGCCGCCCCCGCGCTGCTGAGGGTGAAATTTCTGTGTGGACTTGTGTCCCCCCCGGTGCCCTACAAAACCCCCCTGGTCTGCCCTCCGAAGACGCGGGTACTTACCTGCAAGCAGACCGGAACCGGGGCACCCCCTTCTCTCCATTCTAGCCTATGTGTTTTGGGCACCACTTTGAACTCTGCACCTGACCGGCCCTGAGCTGCTGGTGTGGTGACTTCGGGGTTGCTCTGAACCCCCAACGGTGGGCTACCTTGGACCAAGAACTAAGCCCTGTAAGTGTCTTACTTACCTGGTTAACCTAACAAATACTTACCTCCCCTAGGAACTGTGAAAATTGCACTGTGTCCACTTTTAAAACAGCTATTTGTGAATAACTTGAAAAGTATACATGCAATTTTGATGATTTGAAGTTCCTAAAGTACTTACCTGCAATACCTTTCGAATGAGATATTACATGTAGAATTTGAACCTGTGGTTCTTAAAATAAACTAAGAAAATATATTTTTCTATACAAAAACCTATTGGCTGGATTTGTCTCTGAGTGTGTGTACCTCATTTATTGTCTATGTGTATGTACAACAAATGCTTAACACTACTCCTTGGATAAGCCTACTGCTCGACCACACTACCACAAAATAGAGCATTAGTATTATCTCTTTTTGCCACTATCTTACCTCTAAGGGGAACCCTTGGACTCTGTGCATATTATTCCTTACTTTGAAATAGTACATACAGGGTTTCAAGAGGCACAGATGCCTGCAGTCACCAGGAGGCCCTGGGACCTGTGGAGTACTTTCAAGCAGAATCTGAAGAGCACCCACAGGAGAGACCCTAAATAGCCCTCAGAGGGGGATTGGCTACCTTATCAGCTAAGGACCTATCTGGATGGAGGTCTCTGACGTCACCTGCTAGCACTGGCCACTCAGAGGCCTCCTGAGTGCCCCCACACTTTGCAAAGCAAAATAGCTGAAGTCTGGGACACATTGGAGGAGCTCTGGGCACCACCCCTTTGCCCTGTTTCCTGCCAGAGCAGGGGAGAAGGGGTCCCTGAACCAGTGTAGACTGGTTTATGCAAAGAGGGCACCATCTGTGCCCTTCAAAGCATTTTCCAGATGCTGGGGGAGGCTACACCTATTTCCAAAGGGAGAGGGTGTAACACCCTGCTCTTAGAGGGAATGCTTTGTTCTGCCTTCCTGGGACTGGGCTGCCCAGACCCCAGGAGGGCAGAACCCTGTCTGTGAGGTCGCAGCAGCTGCAGTGCAAGCCTCTGAGAGCTCGTTTGGCAGTACTGGGGGCCACGGTGGAGCCCCCAGGATGCATGGAATTGGCTCCCCCGTACCAGATTTGGAATGGGGGGACAATTCCATGATCTTAGACATGTTACATGGCCATATTCAGAGTTACCATTGTGAAGCTACATATAGATATTGACTTATATGTAGTGCATGCGTGTAATGGCGTCCCCGCACTCACAAAGTCCGGGGAAATGGCCCTGAACTATGTGGGGGCCCCATTGCTAGTGCAAGGATGTCCTCACACATAGTAACTTTGCACCTAACCTTCAGTAGGTGAAGGTTGGACATTTAGGTGACTTATAACTTACTTAAGTGCAGTGAAAACGGCTGTGAAATAGTGTTTACACTATTTCACGCAGGCTGCAGTGGCAGTCCTGTGTAAGGGTTGCTCTGAGCTCCCTATCGGTGGCAAAAGAAATGATGCAGCCCATATGGATCTCCTGGAACCCCAATGCCCTGGGTACCTAGGTACCGTATACTAGGGACTTATAAGGGGGGTTCAGTATGCCAATTGAAATTGGTAAATGTAGTCACTGGCCTACAGTGACAAATTTAAAAGCAGAGAGAGCATAAGCACTGAGGTTCTAATTAGCAGAGCCTCAATGACACAGTTAGGCACTACACAGGCATACACATTAGGCTACAAACTATGAGCACTGGGGTCTTGGCTAGCAGGATCCCAGTGAGACAGGCAAAACACACTGACACACATTCACAAACAGGCCAAAAGTGGGGGTAACCATGCTAGAAAGAGGCTACTTTCTCACAGCATGTAAAGACGAAAGGGTGGTTATCAGAGAGTGAAAGGATGATTAGATCAGTGCTTGAATGGAAGAGGCGAGGGAGCTCTTCTAAGGAGGTTCAAGCTCACATGACTTGCTTGGTGCAACCAGAGCTTCAGCATTGATCTATTCATCCTTTCACCCTCTGATAACTCCCCTTTCATCTTTCACGAATAGCTACTGCTGCCAAAATGTAGGTTAAATTAGACCTAATTTCAAACTAATAGGACCTATTGAGTGAAAAGCGTTGCAGGGTTACTTCTTACCTCCACTCTTAACAAAAGGAGGTAAATTGTACGAGGCAATGTCCTCATACTCTACAAGAGTGGCACCGATAGCTCTGTGTAGGTATGACTATCAATTAGTTACCTATTTTCAAAGCAAAAGCTTCATATGCATGGTGTTCATAAATGCGGTTTTTAAGAGAATCATCGTTATAAATAAAAGTTGTTTTCCATTGAGGCTTCAAAGCTCTTCCAAAAACACTATATATAGAAGCCTAGTTTCCATAGTAACAGAATTGCAGCCAGAGATTGCAAATGTCGTCTTCGTTGGTTGACAGCGGCAGGAAAATTACAGCAATAGGCTACATCATAAATACAATAAAAGGAAAGCGGTTTTATGGATATTTACATCGATTAATCTGTGTTTTCAGCTTATTAAAGCTAGTTTAGAAAAGCTGAAAAGTGTTAGTGAATGCCGAGTATCAGCCAAGAACTTGAGCAAGACAACTTACGTGCTCTACCACTACATACACCACAAACATATCAGCAAAAAATTCTGAACGGAAATGTGACAGCATTATAGACGTTTCCCTCCAAGACACAGACTCTTGTCCCACATCCGGAATTTGTGGAGATGAGTATCTGCCATTGGGTGACTATCCAGGTCAGTGTGGAAGAGGAGCCTACGTCACGCTGGCTGCATGCTGAACGTCCTGCACTGCTACTATAGCTGAAGTGTATACTGCACCAACACAACCAATGTGACCTCTGAGGCCAATTACGCTTGTAGTATCTAAGTGCGTGTCCTTACCCAGTTGTAGAGACATTGTAATGTATCACTTGATTGACAAAAGTTTAGAGCAATATCCATAAGAAGCGGACAACCAAGCTTTCAATCGACAGCAGACAAGTTACGAACAGAAATCCATATACAATTAACATTGTTCATGCCTATTCCAGATAACCAATATGTAATTCGACGTCCTGTTTTTAAATACATCTGTTTCACATTTCAAAATTCTGATGGCCCCGCCGAAATACAAAGTAGAGTTGGTATTTAAAGTAAGAAATAGGACGTCACGCTGATTTACATAAAGCAACAGAAAAACGTATCGTGCAAATACTGGATTTTATAAGCCACTCACACAAAAAATATTTATTAAAAATGCGGAGGTAGCTAAGAAAGCTTTGTAGATATTCGGAGGCACAAAAATGATAATAAGCTCATATTGTAATTTGCATTTTCATGACAAACCTAAAAAGAAAGCCACCGTGTTTGCAAGCTTTACTTTCTCCCTCTGAACAACAACGTGCTTGAACTTGGCTTTGCAGAGCTACTCTATAACAGAGGCTGTCCCCACCTCCATTCAAATTCGTTAAGATGAACACGCTTTCTACATAGTATGGGGAGTGATCCCCTTTTTTGTTGGGAATTCCTTTGAGATGGAATTTTCCCTCATCCGACACATTCAATATAAAAGCCAAAGCCTTGCAGGACTTTTTCATAGCTTTGACAAACGTGTGTCAAAACCCCTTGTGTTCTCAGGACAAAAACGAAATATATTGGTTCTATGTTTTACCAGCAAGCCTTTCCAGTGACCATGACTTGAAAGAGGAAATGGAAGTTAAGGTTTTATTCGGTGAGAAGGTTGGCACTGTAGTATTTTTCTCATCTTTCTTTCATGCAATTGGCAGTAAGGCCCATTTCAGAGAGATTCCCAAACATTTCTTTAGGGGTGATTAGGTTTAAGGATTTCTTTTATATGATGCCAGCCTTTACACTGCTTCACGAAGCAATCTGGCATACACAAAAAGCATTGCTCACTGTCAGTTTGGCAAGAGTCCCTGCACGACCAACAATGACTTTCAGTACAGACTGTTTCCTGCCTGGCAAGACTTCCAGGACAGATACATCGTTCTACCTTGCTGATTGCAACACGAATCCGAGGGCCTCATTACAGGTTGGCAAATCAATCACATATGCCTAAAAGCGGTGGATGTCCCACCTACCAATCTTGCATTCCCTTGCTCGCTGGAGGCGGGGGAAGCACCATGTCTCTGACGGTAGAGCCTCAGCATGCTTTGCTGGTGGAAGCCTTTGACTAATGGCCAGTCTGCCTCTGGGCTGTCAGTTATCCTACAACAGAACGTCCACCCTCTTTATGATAGTCATTAAATTGTATGTTTTTCTGTTTGGGACATCCAGGTAAAGCTGGCAGTCTCAAAGGGGAAACTATATTAGTAATCCCCTGTCCCTCTCATGCAGAGAGAGAAAAGGACGAGCATTCCAGGAACATTTCGTTTTTGTTTTTCAATAACAAACTCCTTGTTTAGGAGCTTGATTCTGAAACACAAAAAACTTAGCTGAGAGGGCGCATTAGAAAAAGTGCCCATTGAGCAAAGGTTTTGTAACTGTGGCAGAGCTGCTGCAGCTTATTTGAAGGCACCCAGATCCCCACCTGTGTTGTGCAAATCTCTAAAATGTGGCAGGCAGTCTTCCAGAGTCAGCAGAAGGCATCCTTCTGTTGACCTGGGGCGCACAGACCATAATCTAAATGGGGCCCTAAATACCTACGCCCTGTCCCCACAGACCCTCTGAAAGTGAGGAGGGGATACACCAATTCATCATGAAACAACGGCAGCAATCCGTGACTCACTATTTCTGAAAGTTAGTCCTGAACACGTTTGGAATCAATCGCAGGTAGAGGCACCCAATTTTCCATGGAAGTCGGGTAATACAAGCATCGAAAAACAATGCTCCCCTATGAATAATTTTAACATTAATGTATCTGACCATAGTGTGGTTCAAAGTCAATCTAATACATACAGATCCATAGATTATTTGTATACTTTATTGATTAAGATTTTTCCACCTCAAAATTTCAATACAGTAATCAAAATTACATAGGTGCTCCAATTGACTGTGCAGTAGAAGTGCAAAAAAGTGAGCCAAACAATATGTAGCAATAAATGTAGGCAATATTTACAATGGAAGAGATCATCAAACATAAGATAATTTATATAAATCTGATAATAAAAGTATTCAGATTTGTGTGGTCAAACAATGACATAGGTAAACTGCACTTATGTCAACGATTCGAACCCTCAAACAAAATTACACTTAGGCCTGAATTTAAAAAAGTGGTGCTGCATCCAATGCAGCGCTACTTTTCATGCGCCCCTTTGCGCCCCCTACTGCCACCATGTGTACGCCATATTTAATATACGCCGCACCATGGCACAGGGTAGTGGCAATAGCGTAACATTTTTTAACGCAATTAATGTACTGTGCAGGATTGGCGCCAACATTTTGGCGCTAATCCTGCAGAGTAAATAGGGGCCCATTGAAAACAATAGTATGCCCCCTTTTAATGACTGCTCTGTGCAGGTGTTAAAAATAGCCGCTAAAAATGTGCAGTGGAATTTCTTAGATTCCACTGCACCATTTTTGCGGTCCTCCTTGCATACGTTATGCCTGGTACCGGCATAATGTGGCATAAGGGATTACAAAGTGGAGCAATGTGTGCATTGTGCCACTTTGTAAATACAGCATGGTGAATTTGGCTTCGTTGGACCACATTAGTGTCATAAAAAATAACACTAATGTGGTGCAAGGAGATGCTAGGCCCTCTTAAATCTAGGCCTTAGTCTTCCTCAGGGCTAAGTGGTAGCACCTTGATGAAATACAACTTGTATCATAGTTTAGTTCTATTTTAGATTCTTGTCAATCATGACCTTAAAGCAAAAACTTCACAAAGCAATCTGGCATACACAAAAAGCATTGCTCACTGTCAGTGTGGCAAGAGTCCCTGCATGACCAACAATGACTTTCAGTACAGACTGTTTCCTGTCTGACAAGACTTCCAGGACAGATGCATCGTTCTGCCATGCTAACTTTAAAACATCGTTTTTCCAGGTTCACTCTGCTGTATCAGACTGTCACTCAGAAAGAAGCCGAGGAATCTTGATAGAGAAAGTAATTACATTATTTATGGATTTGTATGTATTGGATTTATTTTGCACCACACTGAGTCCAGGGACACATATTAAAGCGATTCCAAAGGGTAACATTGTTTTTGGATGACTGAAACACATTTGAAGGAGCCAGTTGCACAACCCATGCTTCTTCACATGTTGTGTATTAACTGTAATGTGTTGTGCTTTGGAGAAATTCCTTCAAAACCAAGGGTGCATTTATCCAAGCATTGTGAGGCATGGTATGGTTTTTCAGTAGCCAAAAATTTGCATGCCTGGTGTAGCAGAAATAATTTAGTTTCACTCTGTTAAATGGGTAGACTTTTCAGTTGATGTTAAGTTTGTGAAAATCAAAATGTGACAACACAAAACTGAATATTATTTTGAAATTCCCTTCAAAAGCTTTTAAGCATGTGCATAATCAGGCATTTCATCCATTAGGTACCATATTGATTCAATTATGACAGTAGAACCATTTACATTTTTGTGAAAAGTACTGAAATCTGAAATGTTTTGAGATCTGCAGTTCAAAAGATCACTTTTGTTGTAAGGAATCAGAAGGCACAATTCGGGCATTCACACATTGCCAAGGGGTGTCCCTCATTTGGATGAAAGAGGCCACGACGTAAATGAGGGAGTATCCATTGCCCATGTGCCTGTTTGTACCAGGATACATACGCTAAAGCAAATAGGTCCTTAAAGAAGCAACAGGGCAATTGCTTTTCATAAGTGAGTGCCATAGTGCACAACTTAAATTACCAACATTTTGAAGGAAAGTCTGACACATTCCATAAAGGCCTTCTACAGAGGAGATAGAAAAGAGTAAGGGGCGGATTTAAGAGCTCCTAGCACAATTGGAGCATCACTTTTCATGTCTCTCCTGTGGCACTAACCACTGCTATATATTTACAAAGAAGTGTAACACCACTTTTTGTGGTATTACGCCTCCTTGTCAATATGGTCCCCTCCAATGCATTTTTCTGCATCAGAAGGGTGTGCAAAGAGTATTGCAGTGGGCGTTCCACCGCAACACCCATTTGCTTTTAACGCTGCCCCAGATTTAAGAGAAACTGTAAATCTGTGGCAGCGTCGAAAACTAACCCCACCCCAGGGGTGGCGTTAGCACTGCAAAACAATGAGGAATGCTTTTATTCTGCCTCATTTTTTCCTTTTTCCATGTATGCTGCATTCTGCAGCACACATAGAAAGAGCAGAATGTCATGGATGATTGTTTATGGGCAGGAAGGTGTCCATTACTGCACATAAACAATCATTCCAAAATGACGCCTTGGTACTTCTATGTGTGCTGCATTTTGCAGTACACATAGAAGTGCCAAATTGCCATTATAGATTGTTTATGTGCAGGAAGGGACATCTTCCTACACATAAACAGTCTATCCCCTTAGCACAGATGCCCTTGCACTGTGATGCAAGGATGCCTGCATTGGCATGGGCAGCTTAACTTAGCACCGGCACAGGGGTAAATGCAGGGCTGCTCTGTATTCCTGTAAATTTGGTGCAACCCTGCATTTCAAAAGTGGCGCGGCGCTGCTATTTTTGGTGCAGCACCATGCTGTGCCACTTTGGAATAAATCAGGCCTAAATTTCTTCACCCCATCGGGAAGTCCACTGTTGGACCTGGTACTTTTTGCAGGGTCATCCCCATACTTTTTGCCTCCTTCCTCCTATTTTTTCTGACTAGTTTTTGTTCACTTTAGGACTCTGGGCCCTTTACCACAGCTAACCAGTGCTAAAGTGCATCTACTCTCTGTGTAAATTGTATTGGTGATTGGCTTTTCCATGATTGGCATATCTGATTTACTAGTAAGTCCCTAGCAGAGGTGCCCAGGGCCCATAAATCAAATGCTACTAGTAGGCCTGCAGCACTGATTGTCCCACCCACATGAGTAGCCCTGTAAACATGGCTCAGACCCGTCACAGCAGTGTCCGTGTGTGCATTTATTTTTAAACTCCCAATTCGACCTGGGAAGTGTACCCACTTGCCAGGCCCAAACCTTCCCTTTTTATACATGTAAGGCACCCCTAGGGTAGGCCCTAGGTAGCCCCATGGGCAGTGTATGTTTAAGGTGGGACATGTACTGATGTGTTTTACATGTCCTAAAAGTGAAATACTGCCAAATTCATTTTTCACTGTTGCAAGGCCTATAACTCTCGCAGATTAACATGGGGGCTGCCTTTAAATAACTTGTAAGTGTAGTTTCCCTTTGGGAGCAGATTTAGATATGGAGTTTGGGGTCTCTGAACGCAAAATTTGAAAACACATATTTTTGTAAAGTTTTTTTTTTTTAATTGTGTGTTGGAAAATGACACTTTTACAAAGTGGGCATTTTCTTGCTTAAACCATTCTGTGCCTCTGCCTGCTTGTGTATTCCACGTCTGGGTCAGACTGACATTTGGTCATTTGTGAATTCCCTCTAGATACAAAGGGAGCTAAGGTATAACCTGCATGTCCTGATGGGCCATCTGGGCTAGAGGGAGGGAGGAATTGTCACTTACACCTGAAAGGGCTGTGTCTGCCCTCACACAATGCAGTCTACGTCACCCTGGTGTGTCTCTGGGGCCTGGCCTAGGCAAGGCAGTATCTTGTCAACAACAGAGACTTTCCTTTGAAGTTTACCTACTTCGAAGGCTGAAAGGGCCATAAGTAGTGGACCCAAAACCCCAGACTCTTAGAACGCTTTTGGATCAAAAGGAACCTGTGCCAAGGAGAAGAGCTGCAGAGCTGGAGGAGGAGTACTGCCACTTTTCTGAGTGTGCTTTGCTGGACTGGCCTGCAGTTGCTGCTTCTGCCTTAAAGAAGGCAAAGACTGGACTTTGCTGTGTATCCTGCTTGTGAAGTTTTTTCCAAGGGCTAGGAGTAGAGCTTGCCTCCTGTTGGAAGTCTCAGGGATATCAAAATCTTCAGCTTCATCTGTCTACACCACTAGGAACTGTGTGTTTTATGCTGCAACAGAAGAAAAACCACTGCAACACTGTCACCAACGCCGTTGCTTGCACCATGACCTGACAATGACACACGGAGCCGTGCCCCACTTCACACTGCAATCCTGGTCCCACTGACGCCACCACCTTATGTGCCGTCACTGAGCCACTGCTTGCACCATGACCTGTGGACCCCGCACTCCGCATCGCCTTGCTCACACGTCAGCCTCGGCATCCCCAACAACGATGGTCCACGCTGACACTAGTGCCGCTGCCTGCACCGTGGCCTGTAGACACCATTCGTGAAGTACACGAAGCACCGTCCCGCACTGCAACCCCTCTCCGCCTGCACCATTGACTCCAGTGTTATCAACAGACACCCCTATTAAGACCTGCAACATGTGTGACTTCGTGCCCGATGACCCCTGCACCGACTTCCGCAACCGACGCCTGCGACGCCACCCTCTGGATCTTATCATGAGGATCACAATGCCCTGCATTTCCAAGGTACTGTTTGCGGTTCTTCCCAACACCATAACTGGCTCTCAATGTTGCGGCCGTCCTGAACTGTTAGATGTGTTGTTCCCGGCACTGTGATAGCCCCAGACGGAGCTATCGACTTCAAGGAAGTGTTTTTTTAAAGTTAATTCTTGCAAAGTTCATATCTTGTTTACTGTATGTTGGATTGTTCTCGTTTTGGTCTTGTTTTACATAGATACATTTTGGCTATTTTTCTAAAACTGGTGTGGTGTCCTTTTGTAGTGTTTTCACTGTATTACTGTGTGTTATGTCCAAATGCTTTACACATTGCTTTTGAGATAAGCTTGACTGCTTGTGCAAGCTACTAAGGGGGCGAGCAGGAGTTATCTGAGCTGGGTATCTCCCTTATCCTGCCTAGAGTGAGGGTCCCTACTTGGACAGGGTACAAACTGACTGCCAGCTAAAGACCCCATTTCTAACAGTCACGCATCAAGATCAGGTTCAGGCATCACTTGGAAGACAGGAAGTCAGTGAGACACATAGACTGTGCCTTTCCTATTTTTCAAGGAAACTGCCAAGAATAATGTTGGGATCCCATTGGTGGGTGCCATCAGTGTTCCTATGCACTTCGTTCTCTTTCTGTTCCCATGAGACATGTGGAGAGTTGCAATTGTCACCTTCCTCTCTTCCTCTCTAAGAGGCCCTCTGCGGTGTAGACAGTCTCCACCAAACGCAGACCGATGCAACAAACTGGACCTCTCCTTATACTGTCAAGTGCAGACCTATACTGTGTCCCCTCTCAACGCAGCCCAACTCCCCATGCTCGTTCCACAGAATGCAGGTCAACATAAATTAATATTTCACCTGATCCTGACTTTAAGTAATGTGGTGCACAAACTGATGACAAATGTGAGAATTAGGCAATTACAGCACATCTTTTCCTACAGTGTAAGTCCCATTTCTTTCCAATCACCAGAACAGAACAAAACACCAGCAGAGGAATTGTGTGTTGTTAACTCAGATACTAGCACAAAGAAAGCACTGGGTGAAGCTAAATGTTGATTTTTTGCAGCAATAACTTAGAACTGCTACTACGGCTTTCCAGGGTCATCATGAATTGCTCTGCATTTACAGTTTGTATTTCTGTATAGTTGCTTGATTGTCTGTCTGCTGCGAGGCTGCCTCTCTGGCAACTTTCTTGTTTGTCTATCTGTCCGTCCTGTGTGTCAAAGTAATGCTGAATTTCCATTTCATCCAAAATAGAACATAGCACGGTGCAAAAACAACCAGGCATTTGACGTTTATAACATTAAAATTTTTCAGAGGCAATAACCTTATAATAATCTTGTAATATGCTAAGCATAATGTACATCGGTTTATGAAATGTATGCCTATAGTGTAACATTTTTCAAAATAAACATTTCTTTTAATTGCGCAAAGCGTCTGTAATCGTAATAGACTGTAACTAGCTGACCTTTCACATTGATCTGCATGTCACACGGGGTTATAATTGGTCTTGAGGTTGTAAATATGCTGAACCTTGTAAGTTCATGTCTGAGGCAAATATGAATGCACGTATAGCGTCATCGGACCTCCTTTCAATTATTTTCAAGGAAGCTGCTTTGGAAAATAATATATTTTGTTGTCTATTATAGTTTTGGAAATATAATACGTTTTAATGCTGTGACTGATATAAAGAATTGCATCTGCTGCAGTATAGAGCATTTTTTGCTCAGCAGGAGGATGCAGGCAGATTTAATTTCAATAATTTATAAAGGAATAACTAAAACCCGAAAGTTTGGAGTATTCATGACGCATCCCATATAATTAATTCATTATATATAAAACAATGTCATATTTTAAAATCTCATAACATTCACAAAACTTACTTTTTATAATTCACCACCTTTGCTTAAATACAGTAATTTCTTTGACCAATTATCAACCACCCAATGGATTGAAGTTTATACCAGTCCTATGCATTTCTATTTGCTTTTATTGGGAGTATTAAATAGGGATGTACGAGGTTGCAACCTTTACAATACAAAAATCGGACAATAGGACTCTACAGTGTACTCCCTTATAGGAGCCCGTGGATCAATCTTGTCCATCTTCTTTCTTCTCCCACGTTTCTATCTTTACTGTTCCCGTCAGTGTTTCAGACAACAGTGTTATTTTAGTCTGGATTTCAAAATATGTTCAGCAAGTTACACACAGTACTCTGTCAGCTGCAACAGTAACCTTCACAGATGTTTGCTGCTCACAAAGTGCATTAGCAACCCAAAGAATATATTGGAAGCACTACAACAGGGATTGCTGGATGCACACAGATCATCCCTGCAGGTAGTGCCTCAGCCTTATATGTCAGTTTATCCGTGACTCTAGCTAGTTAGATACTTTGGTGATCAATGTCCCTATTGTGGTTAACTGTGGGCAACCAGGAACTGATAGTGTCAAATCCTGATGCTGCAAGGTCAGACTTTAATTCTTTTACAGCGAATGAAACAAGCAGAAATGACTGGGTTGCTGGTATTACCCATTAAAATTGCTACTAAAATGCACAGCTGTGGTAACAAGTGCTACGAAGAAACAGAGATAAATGTATATATGCATCTCTGTGTGCCTACCTATGCACCCACGTTTCTAATAAAAAAGAACTGTGCCACTTTAATTTAAGGGGGGCATAGCTCTCTATTTGTCTTGCAGAAGATCAGTAATCCAACCCTAGGCAAATTTGTCAAAAATCAGGAAATATTTCCAAATTTGAGAAGTCTGTGTTTTAGAAGACAAATAGCAGAGGCAGAACACGCAGGAGATGGTACAGGCCAAACCTTCTTACTTTATATGTCCTAGATTTTATATTATTATAACTAACTTTACTCCCATTAGTATGGATAGAGTGATTAAATTACTGGGATCCACTAAATCAGGCACTCCGTTGGATCCGGCTCCTCCTCAGATTCTCTTCAAGGGAATACCTGTGATAGGTCCGGTAATTACAAAGCTTATTAATGCTTCACTATCATCTGGAGTAGTACCAGACCTTTGGAAGCAGGCCATTTTTAAGCCTCTCCTAAAAAAACTAATCTGGATTCAAAGCTATTGAATAACTACCGACCGATTTCACTGTTACCTGGCTAAGCTTGCAGAGAAGCATGTACATACTCAGCTCTCTACTCTCCTGGAAGAGAAAAAGATTTTACACCCCACTCAGATGGGTTTTAGGCCACTGCATGCGACAGAAACTGCACTGATTGCGATCACGAAAGAAGCAAAAAAGAGGATGGACAAAGGATTTGACACAGCTATCATCCTCCTAGATCTGAGTGCGGCATTCGATACGGTTGACCTTAATATTCTTAAAGATAGAATGCGAGGGATTGGAATCGCTGGAGTAGCCTTAGATTGGATCCTATCATTTATTCATGGAAGATCCTTCCAGGTGCTGGGCAGATTGTGTACTTCTAGGCGTATCATTAGCAGCTGTGGGGTCCCACAGGGTTCTGCCCTGAGCCCGCTGTTTTTTAATATCTATATGCTGCCACTAGCAGAGATTGTTGAGCCATTTGGTCTGAACTTAGTATCCTATGCAGATGATACTCAACTTATTGTTTCCCTCTCCAATACTCAACCAGATCTGGGGACAGCATTAGGTCCTTGCCTAAAAGCAGTTGCTATATGGATGTCGAGAAGTAAATTGAAGTTCAATGATGGAAAAACTGAGGTTATGTTCTTTGAGCAAACAAAAAATTCATTAGCTAATCCTAGTATAACAACAGGAGTGGCCACTCTCCCGCCCCCTAAACATCTTATAAAAAGTCTTGGGGTATGGCTGGACCCCCAAAACTCAATGTCGCAACATGCCAATAGAGTAGCTGGAACTTCCTTTGCCCTGCTAGGACTTTGAGGAAGGTTTTAGCAATCTTGCCTTTTCTAGCCAGAAGATTGGTTCCTCAGGCACTGATAGGATCTCGTCTTGATTATGGCAATGCCCTGTTTGTAGGATCACCGAGATATGTGATACAAAGATTACAGAGGGTGCAAAATGCAGCTGCACGACTGCTTTTAAATACACCTAAGCAACAATCCATACGGACCGGAATCTCTTCCTTACATTGGCTCCCAGTAGACAAAAGGATTCAATTTAAGGCATTTATGCCATATTCATAGAGCTTTATTCAATCAAGGTCCTGAAATGCTCAAAACACTGGCATCTTTTTACACTCCGGGCAGACCTCTCAGATCCTCCACAGCTATGCTGGTCACAGTTTCCAACAGTGAAGAAAGCAAGATGGGGAGGTCGGTCGTTGTCATATCAAGGTGCTATACTCTGGAATAGCCTTCCTCTTAATATTAGACTAAACTCTCAAGAGATTCCCATTAGGAAGGCCTTAAAAACCTGGCTATTTAGAGCTTGATTTCCTAGGCGACTATGAACAGTGACAAGTCTGAGTTGCAGTATAAGCGCTACGAGGCCTCTGAGCAGTTTAGGCGCTATAGAAGCAATTCTAACATAACATTCTAACATAACATAAATCAGGCCCTAAATAGCATAGCCTGGGGACGTTTGATCCACAAAAAAAAATTCCAGCCTTGGGAATGGCTCCATATTCTTTAGCCACTGGAGCCCAGAACATGGCGTGTAACATCAGTGGTTTAGTGCAATCCTAGGACTATCTCACATGGGACAACATTACAGCAAGTATAGCACTGCAGGCTGTGAAATGATTATTATTTTATATAGTTGTCTTTCCTTGAGTCCTCCTTTAGCAGGAACATTTGGGAGGAATCCCACTCTAGTTTCTCCAGTCTGTCTCCCACATGTGTGGGGCATGATTTATCAAAGACATAAACACCCTACCCTTGCTACTCAGAAAGTGGGATTGGGTAGTGGAGCTTTTTACTTGTCTCCAACTTCCTTTTCTGTCACTGATCTGCACTTTCGCCATCCTAAACGTATGCACAGCAGAGAGGAGGAGAAAAATGAGACCAGAGATACAAAGGCAGAGTGAGAAACAGGAAGAAAGGGTGAGAACCCAACATCAAGGGTAAAGGAAGCACTAAATATTGAGGGTGGAGTAAAGTAGAGGGCCATTAGAGACTTAAGTGATCTTATTTGGTGTTCAATCATTGACTTGTGGAACTGAATTACTTACTGTAAGAATAGGCCATGGCACCCTTGTGCATTTTACTAAGAGTGTCATTAAAGCCAGAGGCCGGCAACATCTGCCAATAACTGAATATCAGGGCAGCTTAATGATGCAACCTGTGTAGTCAAAATATCACTGAAGATTTCTTCTCCCTAAATTGTCAATGTCCCGACTAACTCATTGGGACATTGCCGCAGTCTATTTTTCAAATTTACTAAATTCCTTTTCTGCCCTCAGCAATTATCCTGGTCGGACCATAGTTTCATTACATTCGCCAATGAAAGTGAGCTGTAGCACGTTATTCCACAGAAACGTAAACTCTGGCCTTCCAATTTTGCATGACTGCTTCTGGAATAACCAGACCCCATTAGAGGCAGTTTATGAAATCATAGTACATCTTGAAAAGATGCTCTTGTGCATTAGGAACACCTGCCCTATTGCCCACCTGCAAGTCTAACCTCATGAAGACCACTAAGTGGTGTAGAGATTAACAACACCGATTGAAACATTAAAGCAGAGCCCGTGAAATAATCTGGAATAAATAAACACTGTAATCTCCTTGTACCACTTGCAGAGTACACTCTAGGAGCTGCACATCACTTTGCACCAGAGCCAAAAAAGAATACATCCTAGACCAGAATACTAAGGCAGATAAATCAGTCAGTGAGCCTATTCAAACCTGTAAGAAAATAGCAAGCCATGGTGCAAAAACAAGCCTCCTGTATCCAAGAATGAGCTGTGTGATAACCTCCTTGCCTTCTCAAACAGCAAAAGTGATGCTCTAAAAGACCACCAGCTGGTCTGATGAACCTTGAACTGTATTATGTGACTGCTCTACCTTTTTTCATGAGTTATGTCAGTCACTGATTATATCAAAAACATCTTGACATCCTTCAAAACATCCTCCACATTACTGGATCTTTGCAATGCAAAAGTGGACAATCAGTCTCTGACTGCAGTGTTACCTTTCATCACCAGAATAATCAATACCTCCCTCTCTGTAAGACTTCAAAAGGCCACTGTCATCCATGGTGTAAAGAATACTTTGGCGGTCCCAGACAATCTTTAAAACTACCTATTTGTAGGAGGCTTATCTTGTGGTGCAAAAGAACTAGTAGCAGTAGTAATTCCTCAAACATGTAATCAAATGGCTTCCTCAGTGAATTTTAATGGGATTTCACACTCCTTCAGGGTCATAGAGCCAGCACCGCTAAAATGAGGGCAAAGCTGCTGAATCAATGGGACCAAGGCATATTCTGTACATTGATTGAATTAGAACTTTTGCCCCTGTGTCATGACCACACAAACTTGCCAAATCAAATCAAAGAAATGCCTGAGAAAAGCAAAGAGATATCCTCAGTGGAGACAGCAAAGCCCAAACTGGAAGAAAGTTTGCAGAGTAATCTTGCGCTTATTTCAAAGGAAGAATCAAGAAGAGAAGATTCAAGATGACCGTCGTGAGTCCTGAAGGTTAGTTACAGTTCTAGTCTTGCAATCGGTTGGTTGCTAGGTTACGAGCTCACCAGCTGGAAGCTTCGCACTTCAACTGACGTCTGACAGGAATCAGCTGTGTGGAGAGAGAGCGCGCTTCAGAGCAGAAACTCCTGTGAGGTAAAATTACCCTTGAAGACTATTTTACAGAAAACGTGATAAATATTGTTAAGGTTTATTCGAGGAGTTTGATAGTAGACCGTTCCAGTGGAGGTTTGGCAAGGCTACAGAGTTTAATGTATGAATTAACCTTATGTTTACAAGGTTCCTGTTTAACCCCTTCCCCGCCAGGGACGTAATGGTTACGTCCATGGCAGTGCCCGTGTGGCGCCATGGACGTAACCATTACGTCCTGGGACTGGCAGTCGGGGGAAGCGCTTGTGCTTCCCCCGAGGGCCACCCCCCACCCCCCCAGGCCAGGGCTGAAAGGGGAATCCCTTCTCCTTTCACCCCCACCCCAACCCCATGACGTCAGCCTGCGATCGATTTCATGGAAAGGGGGAAAGACGCGCTGGAAGCCATTTGCTTCCAGCGCGTCTAAGGGAGAAGGTGAGTTTTTCACCTTCGTGCGGGGGGGGATGCTCTGAAATGCGATCGGGCAGCAGGAATGCCCACTAGACACCAGGGATTTGTGTATGTGTGTGTGTGTGTGCTTTTTTGTTGTGTGGGGGAGCGACCCCTTGGGCAAGGGTCGCTCCCCTTTGGGGGCCAATGTATTTTTCGTCGTTTCTGCCCCCCCTGGGGGCAGATTGGCCCTATTTTTAGGGATTTTATTGTTGATTTTTATTTTTTGGGTTGGGGGGCGGCCCCTTGGGCAAGGGTCGCCCCCAGGGGCCCACTTGTATTTTTGGGCAGTTCTGCCCCCTCGGGGGCAGAGAGGCCTATTTTTTTTAGGCCTTTCTGCCCCCAAGGGGGGCAGAATCCCAATAGCGCCAGAAATAGTATGTATGTATGTATGGTGCTTTGGGCTGGGGGGTGGCCCCTTGGGCAAGGGTCGCTCCCCCTGGGGGCGCAATGTATTTATCGTCGTTTCTGCCCCCCTTGGGGGTAGATTGGCCCTATTTTTAGGCCGATCTGCCCCCAAGAGGGGCAGAAAGCCACTAGACACCAGGGATTTTATTGTTGGTTTTTATTTTTTGTGTTGGGGGCGGCCCCTTGAGCAAGGGTCGCACCCAGGGGCCCACATGTATTTTTGGGCAGTTCTGCCCCCCTTGGGGGCAGATAGGCCTATTTTTTTTAGGCCTTTCTGCCTCCAAGGGGGGCAGAATCCCACTAGCGCCAGAAATATTATGTTTTGTATGTGTGCTTTGTGTTGGGGGTTGGCCCCTTGGGCAAGGGTTGCTCCCCCTGGGGGGGCAATGTATTTATCGTCGTTTCTGCCCCGATTGGCCTTATTTTTAGGCCAATCTGCCCCCAAGGGGGGCAGAAAGCCACTAGACACCAGGGATTTTATTGTTGTTTTTTTTTATTTGTGTTGGGGGGCGGCCCCTTGGGCAATGTATTATTGGGCAGTTCTGCCCCCCTTGGGGGCAGATATGCCTATTTTTTTAGGCCTTTCTGCCCCCAAGGGGGGCAGAATCCCAAGAGCGCCAGGGATATTATATGTGTGTATGTGTGCTTTGTGTGAGGTGGTGGCCCCTTGGACAACGGTCGCTCCCCCTGGGGGGGCCAATGTATTTATTATTGGCCTTATTTTTAGGCCAATCGGCAGATAGCCACTAGACACCAGGGATTTTATTGTTATTTTTTTTTATTTGTGTTGGGGGGCGGCCCCTTGGGCAAGGGTCGCCCCCAGGGGCCCATATGTCTTATTGGGCAGTTCTGCCCCCCTTGGGGGCAGATATGCCTATTTTTTAGGCCTTTCTGTCTCCAAGGGGGGGCAGAATCCCCATAGCGCCAGGGATACTATATGTGTGTGTGTGTGTGTGCTTTGTGTGGGGGTGTGGCCCCTTGGGCAATGGTCGCCCCCCCCCCAAAGGGTGCAATGTAATCTGGGCGATTTCTGCCCCCCCCCCTTGGGGGTAGATTGGCCTATTTCTTTTTAGGCCCATCTTCCCCCAAGCAGAGAAAACTAGACACAAGGGAAAATTAAAAAATGGTTAGTGGCGGAGTGTTTGTCAACTGGCGAAGTATTTGCTTTTATGATAATAACAGTTTTTCTCCTTTTTGTTCTAGTTCAAAGCTTTTGCTGACTTTGCTGTGGCTTGTTGCAGTTTTGGCAGTAGTTGTCCTGCGGTTTGCGTAGTTGCATGTTTTAGGTAAGTAAATAAATTTACTCCAAGTGAGTATTGTTGCCATGCATGAATGACATGTTTGTAGGTGGTGTACTGAATGCAGGATTGTGTGTGAAATTGTCCTTAGATTTATGCACAATAATTATTGTGTTGTCTTATGTCTAATTTGCTTTTTGTTTTCTCTTTTTAGTGGGATATCGTTGGTGATTGCTGTGGCTGTGCAGAGTAGTTGCTGGTGAGTCAAGCTTTTTCAGGCAAGCGAGCAGCATAGTTTTTGAGTTTATAACTCTTAGTGATAAAGCTATACTTTGTTACTTATCTTACACAGTGCTGGTTGTTGGTGGTGTATTTGTCCAGTTAATTTTTGTAGGAAGGATCATGGCTAGCCGTAGGATGACCGCTCAGCAGGTTGTTAGTGTGCTTTTTGAGTCATCTTCTGACCATGAATATGAGACTGACTCTGCATCTGAAGCAGAGGAGTAAGTGCAGGATTCTGGAAGTGAATTTTCTGTCAGAGATGAATCATCTGATGATGAAGCCACTCTCAGTGCTGATGAAGGGCCTGTTTTAGAGGACAGTGATGTGCCAATGGTGCAGGAGCCAGCGGCTGAAAGGCTTCCCATTGGAAGACCTGACACATGGGTTGCACCAAACATGGAGCAGCCACAGTTGCCTGCGTTTACTGGTTTTCCAGGGTGTCGAGTTAATACAGAAAACTTTTTGCCCATCAACTTTTTTGAGTTGTTTATGGACGATATATTTTTGGAAGAGATTGTTGAGCAGACTAATTTGTATGCAGAGCAGTTTTTGAGGGACAACGCTGCCAGACTTAGGTCACACTCTAGAGCTAGCCGGTGGATTCCCACAAATCTGGAAGAGTTGAAAAAGTTCTTGGGTTTAACTTTTTTGATGGGGCTGATAAGGAAGCCATCGCTGTCTTCATATTGGTCTACTAGTCCCTTGATGGCAACTGCTATATTTCCTGCCATCATGAGCCGTAACCGGTATGAGCTTCTTCTTCGGATGTTGCATTTTGTAGATAATGCTTTAGCCTTGCCACGAGATCATCCTGATTCTGACCGTCTTTTTAAGATTAGACCTGTCCTTGATCATTTGGTAGATCGTTTTTCAGAGATCTATGTTCCAGGGAAAGAAATATCTGTAGATGAGTCTTTGGTCCTGTTCAAGGGTCGTTTGGTTTTTAGGCAGTACATTCCTAGCAAGAGGGCACGGTAGGGAATTAAACTGTATATGCTGTCAGAAAGTAGTACAGGATATGTTTATAATTTCCGGGTCTACACTGGTAGGGATTCCAATATTGACCCCCCTGGTTGTCCACCCACTTTTGGAGTTACTGAGAAAATTGTGTGGGAACTTGGTAGACAACTTTTTAACAAAGGTCACCATTTATATGTAGATAACTTCTACACTGGAGTTCGGTTGTTCAAGGAGTTGTTCAGAGTGGACACTGTTGCTTGTGGCACAATCCGCTCTAATCGGAAAGGCTATCCAAAAGAGCTTGTCTGTAAAAAACTTGAGAAGGGACAGTGCAGTGCCTTGCGGAATGATGAGCTGCTAGCTCTGAAATTTGTAGACAAGAGGGATGTATACATGCTAAGCACCATCCATGATGAGAGTACTTCACCTGTGGCTGTTTGAAGTCAGGTTGCGGAAGTGCGCAAACCTGTGTGCATCTTAGACTATAATAAGCACATGGGTGGTGTTGATAGAGTAGATCAGAGGTTAGAACCTTACACTGCTGCTCGTAAGTCTTATGTGTGGTATAAGAAATTAGCGGTTCACTTGTTCCACTTGGCAACTTTTAATGCTTTTGTTGTGTTCAAGGATAGTTCTCCAGAATCAAGGATGACATTTGTGAAATTTCAGGAGTCTATTATAGCTAGCCTTGTTGTGCTGGAACAGGCAAGAGTTCCTAGAGAAGCAGTGGTGGTGGATGTGGCTAGATTGAAAGATCGTCACTTTGCTGAGCACATTCCTCCCACGGTCAAAAAAAACTTTCCTGCTAAGAGATGTAGAGTCTGTGCTCGAAGAGGTATCAGGAAGGAGACTAGGATGCACTGCCCTGATTGTCCTTCAAAGCCTGGGCTGTGTGTGGGTGGCTGTTTCAGGAGCTACCCCACACAGAAGAATTATTGGGAAATTCCGTGAGCGTAAACTGCTGTTTTATATTTTTATATGTTCGGTTTCACGGTTGGCATTAGTCATGTATTCAGTTACAGCTTTTGTGTTTGTAGTTTTGTACTAATTTATGATTAGTGGTTTCTTTGTTGTTTAAAAACAAAAAAAAAGGGATGGTATGTGTAGGGTGGCTTTTGGCTGGCGGTGTGCTTGGGGTGGCGCTTGGCTGGCGGTGTGCGTGGGGTGGGGTGGCGCTTGGCTGGCGGTGTGGGTGGGTGGGTGGAGTGGCGCTTGGCTGGCGGTGTGGGTGGGTGGGATGGCGCTTGGCTGGCGGTGTGTGTGGGGTGGCGCTTGGCTGGTGGTGTGGGTGGGGTGGCGCTTGGCTGGCAGTGCCAGCCAAACGCCAGTCCACACACTCATCAGCTGGTGTGATTGCTGTATCAGGCATGTGGGCGTATGAAAGTGATGGGCCCTTGACTGGCGCTGTCTGTGGATGCGAGTCTTGTAATGTGCTGGGCCCGTGGCTGGCGACGTGAATGGTCTTGTGCATGTCATGTATGAAAGGTGCGTGAATGGACTGTAAAGCGGTTGGTGCCTTGTCGTGGCTTTACAGCTCACGAGCTGTGAGTCATTGGTTCAGTTTTTTGGCCTTTCAGTTATTACCAGTGCATTTCACTTTTGTGAAATCTCTTGTTAATAAAATTTGATCTACTGAACCATCACTCACCCTCGTGCCAAATCCAACCAGTATGTGTTGTACAAATGACAAAACCTGCTCCACTGTAATCAGGCGTCACAGCACACTTGAGACACGCTAGGTGTCTCAGGTGGGACCCCGATGATGAAGCATGCCACCAACTTGGTTGGTGGGTGAGGGGTCTTTTTCACATAACCTAAGTGCGTTTCTTTTCACAATTTTAGTGTTTGGCACATCACAGACGTATGTGGACACATCAAAATGATATATAACAAAACTACCTGTGTTTGGGGGGGAGGGGCCACCTGTATTTTTGGTCCTGGGTGCGGCCTTCATCTAGGGAAACCTACCAAACCCAGACATTTTTTAAAACTAGACACCCCAAGGAGTGCAGGGAGATGTGGCTTGCGTGGATCCCCCAACATTTTCTTACCCAGACGCCTCTGCAAACCGCAAAATTTGCTTAAAAAAGTTTTGATTGTACGATCACCGCTCCAGCACACAATTCCTACTCCCCAGTGTTCCCCTCAGTCTCCCAAGTAAAATGACACCTCACTTATGTGGGCCCCCAAAGCAGAGTCAGTCTAAAGATGTATAAAAGAATATGTCCTTATAAACTCGCTGTGCTATCCCCTCTATCTCTACAAGTTCTGGGCCTTATTCTGTTGCAGGCACCTGGCCCACCCACACAAGTAAGGTATCATTTTTACCGGGAGACTTGGGGGAATGCTGGGTGGAAGGAAATGTGTGGCTCCTCTCAGATTCCAGAACTTTCTGTCACCGAAATGTTGAGGAAAATGTGTTTCTTTAGCCACATTTTGAGGTTTGCAAAGGATTCTGGGTAACAGAACCTGATCAGAGCCCCACAAGTCACCCCATCTTGGATTCCCCTAGGTCTCTAGTTTTAAAAAATGCACAGGATTGGTAGGTTTCCCTAGGTGCCAGCTGAGCTAGAGGCCAAAATCCACAGGTAGGCACTGTTTTCTATGAAAAATGTGATGTGTCCACGTTGTGTTTTGGGGCCGTTTCCTGTCGCGGGCGCTAGGCCTACCCACACAAGTGAGGTATCATTTTTATCGGGAGACTTGGGGGAACGCTGGGTGGAAGGAAATTTGTGGCTCCTCTCAGATTCCAGAACTTTCTGCCACAAAAAAGTGAGGAACATGTGTTTTTTTAGCCAAATTTTGAGGTTTGCAAAGGATTCTGGGTAACAGAACCTGGTCCGAGCCCCACAAGTCACCCCATCTTGGATTCCCCTATGTCTCTAGTTTTCAGAAATGCACAGGTTTGGTAGGTTTCCCTAGGTGCCGGCTGAGCTAGAGGCCAAAATCTACAGGTAGGCACTCTGCAAAAAACACCTCTGTTTTCTTTAAAAAAATTGGATGTGTCCACGTTGCGCTTTGGGGCGTTTCCTGTCGCGGGCGCTAGGCCTACCCACACAAGTGAGGTATCATTTTTATCGGGAGACTTGGGGGAACGCTGGGTGGAAGGAAATTTGTGGCTCCTCTCAGATTCCAGAACTTTCTGCCACAGAAATGTGAGGAACATGTGTTTTTTTAGCCAAATTTTGGGGTTTGCAAAGGATTCTGGGTAACAGAACCTGGTCGGAGCCCCACAAGTTACCCCATCTTGGATTCCCCTAGGTCTCTAGTTTTCAGAAATGCACAGGTTTGGTAGGTTTCCCTAGGTGCCGGCTGAGCTAGAGGCCAAAATCTACAGGTAGGCACTTTGCAAAAAACACCTCTGTTTTCTTTCAAAAAATTGGATGTGTCCACGTTGCGCTTTGGGGCGTTTCCTGTCGCGAGCGCTAGGCCTACCCACACAAGTGAGGTATCATTTTTATCGGGAGACTTGGGGGAACGCTGGGTGGAAGGAAATTCATGGCTCCTCTCAGATTCCAGACCTTTCTGCCACAGAAATGTGAGGAACTTGTGTTTCTTTAGCCACATTTTGAGGTTTGCAAAGGATTCTGGGTACCAGAACCTGGTCCGAGCCCCACAAGTCACCCCATCTTGGATTCCCCTAGGTCTCTAGTTTTCAGAAATGCACAGGTTTGGTAGGTTTCCCTAGGTGCCGGCTGAGCTAGAGGCCAAAATCTACAGGTAGGCACTTCGCAAAAAACACCTCTGTTTTCTTAAAAAAAATTGGATGTGTCCACGTTGCGCTTTGGGGCGTTTCCTGACGCGGGTGCTAGGCCTACCCACACAAGTGAGGTATCATTTTTATCGGGAGACTTGGGGAAACGCTGGGTAGAATGAAATTTGTGGCTCCTCTCAGATTCCAGACCTTTCTGCCACAGAAATGTGAGGATAATGTGTTTTTTTAGCCAAATTTTGAGGTTTGCAAAGGATTCTGGGTAACAGAACCTGGTCCGAGCCCCACAAGTCACCCCATCTTGGATTCCCCTAGGTCTCTAGTTTTCAGAAATGCACAGGTTTGGTAGGTTTCCCTAGGTGCCGGCTGAGCTAGAGGCCAAAATCTACAGGTAGGCACTTCGCAAAAAACACCTCTGTTTTCTTTAAAAAAATTGGATGTGTCCACGTTGCGCTTTGGGGCGTTTCCTGACGCGGGTGCTAGGCCTACCCACACAAGTGAGGTATCATTTTTATCGGGAGACTTGGGGAAACGCTGGGTAGAATGAAATTTGTGGCTCCTCTCAGATTCCAGACCTTTCTGCCACAGAAATGTGAGGATAATGTGTTTTTTTTGCCAAATTTTGGGGTTTGCAAAGGATTCTGGGTAACAGAACCTGGTCGGAGCCCCACAAGTTACCCCATCTTGGATTCCCCTAGGTCTCTAGTTTTCAGAAATGCACAGGTTTGGTAGGTTTCCCTAGGTGCCGGCTGAGCTAGAGGCCAAAATCTACAGGTAGGCACTTTGCAAAAAACACCTCTGTTTTCTTTCAAAAAATTGGATGTGTCCACGTTGCGCTTTGGGGCGTTTCCTGTTGCGAGCGCTAGGCCTACCCACACAAGTGAGGTATCATTTTTATCGGGAGACTTGGGGGAACGCTGGGTGGAAGGAAATTCATGGCTCCTCTCAGATTCCAGACCTTTCTGCCACAGAAATGTGAGGAACTTGTGTTTCTTTAGCCACATTTTGAGGTTTGCAAAGGATTCTGGGTACCAGAACCTGGTCCGAGCCCCACAAGTCACCCCATCTTGGATTCCCCTAGGTCTCTAGTTTTCAGAAATGCACAGGTTTGGTAGGTTTCCCTAGGTGCCGGCTGAGCTAGAGGCCAAAATCTACAGGTAGGCACTTCGCAAAAAACACCTCTGTTTTCTTTCAAAAAATTGGATGTGTCCACGTTGCGCTTTGGGGCGTTTCCTGACGCGGGTGCTAGGCCTACCCACACAAGTGAGGTATCATTTTTATCGGGAGACTTGGGGAAACGCTGGGTAGAATGAAATTTGTGGCTCCTCTCAGATTCCAGACCTTTCTGCCACAGAAATGTGAGGATAATGTGTTTTTTTAGCCAAATTTTGAGGTTTGCAAAGGATTCTGGGTAACAGAACCTGGTCCGAGCCCCACAAGTCACCCCATCTTGGATTCCCCTAGGTCTCTAGTTTTCAGAAATGCACAGGTTTGGTAGGTTTCCCTAGGTTCCGGCTGAGCTAGAGGCCAAAATCTACAGGTAGGCACTTCGCAAAAAACACCTCTGTTTTCTTTCAAAAAATTGGAAGTGTCCACGTTGCGCTTTGGGGCGTTTCCTGTCGCGGGCGCTAGGCCTACCCACACAAATGAGGTATCATTTTTATCGGGAGACTTGGGGGAACGCTGGGTGGAAGGAAATTTGTGGCTCCTCTCAGATTCCAGAACTTTCTGCCACAGAAATGTGAGGAACATGTGTTTTTTTAGCCAAATTTTGAGATTCGCAAAGGATTCTGGGTAACAGAACCTGGTCCGAGCCCCACAAGTCACCCCATCTTGGATTCCCCTAGGTCTCTAGTTTTCAGAAATGCACAGGTTTGGTAGGTTTCCCTAGGTGCCGGCTGAGCTAGAGGCCAAAATCTACAGGTAGACACTTCGCAAAAAACACCTCTGTTTTCTTTCAAAAAATTGGATGTGTCCACGTTACGCTTTGGGGCGTTTCCTGTCGCAAGCGCTAGGCCTACCCACACAAGTGAGGTATCATTTTTATCGGGAGACTTGGGGGAACGCTGGGTGGAAGGAAATTCATGGCTCCTCTCAGATTCCAGACCTTTCTGCCAAAGAAATGTGAGGAACTTGTGTTTCTTTAGCCACATTTTGAGGTTTGCAAAGGATTCTGGGTACCAGAACCTGGTCCGAGCCCCACAAGTCACCCCATCTTGGATTCCCCTAGGTCTCTAGTTTTCAGAAATGCACAGGTTTGGTAGGTTTCCCTAGGTGCCGGCTGAGCTAGAGGCCAAAATCTACAGGTAGACACTTCGCAAAAAACACCTCTGTTTTCTTTAAAAAAATTGGATGTGTCCACGTTGCGCTTTGGGGCGTTTCCTGTCGCGAGCGCTAGGCCTACCCACACAAGTGAGGTATCATTTTTATCGGGAGACTTGGGGGAACGCTGGGTGGAAGGAAATTCATGGCTCCTCTCAGATTCCAGACCTTTCTGCCACAGAAATGTGAGGAACTTGTGTTTCTTTAGCCACATTTTGAGGTTTGCAAAGGATTCTGGGTACCAGAACCTGGTCCGAGCCCCACAAGTCACCCCTTCTTGGATTCCCCTAGGTCTCTAGTTTTCAGAAATGCACAGGTTTGGTAGGTTTCCCTAGGTGCCGGCTGAGCTAGAGGCCAAAATCTACAGGTAGGCACTTCGCAAAAAACACCTCTGTTTTCTTAAAAAAAATTGGATGTGTCCACGTTGCGCTTTGGGGCGTTTCCTGACGCGGGTGCTAGGCCTACCCACACAAGTGAGGTATCATTTTTATCGGGAGACTTGGGGAAACGCTGGGTAGAATGAAATTTGTGGCTCCTCTCAGATTCCAGACCTTTCTGCCACAGAAATGTGAGGATAATGTATTTTTTTAGCCAAATTTTGAGGTTTGCAAAGGATTCTGGGTAACAGAACCTGGTACGAGCCCCACAAGTCACCCCATCTTGGATTCCCCTAGGTCTCTAGTTTTCAGAAATGCACAGGTTTGGTAGGTTTCCCTAGGTGCCGGCTGAGCTAGAGGCCAAAATCTACAGGTAGGCACTTCGCAAAAAACACCTCTGTTTTCTTTCAAAAAATTGGATGTGTCCACGTTGCGCTTTGGGGCGTTTCCTGACGCGGGTGCTAGGCCTACCCACACAAGTGAGGTATCATTTTTATCGGGAGACTTGGGGAAACGCTGGGTAGAATGAAATTTGTGGCTCCTCTCAGATTCCAGACCTTTCTGCCACAGAAATGTGAGGATAATGTGTTTTTTTAGCCAAATTTTGAGGTTTGCAAAGGATTCTGGGTAACAGAACCTGGTCCGAGCCCCACAAGTCACCCCATCTTGGATTCCCCTAGGTCTCTAGTTTTCAGAAATGCACAGGTTTGGTAGGTTTCCCTAGGTGCCGGCTGAGCTAGAGGCCAAAATCTACAGGTAGGCACTTTGCAAAAAACACCTCTGTTTTCTGTGATGTGTCCACTTTGTGTTTTGGGGCATATCCTGGCGCGGGCTCTAGGTCTACACACACAAGTGAGGTATCATTTTTATCGGGAGGCTTGGGGGATCATAGAATAGCAAAACAAGTGTTATTGCCCCTTGTCTTTCTCTACATTTTTCCCTTCCAAATGTAAGACAGTGTGTAAAAAAGACATCTATTTGAGAAATACCCTGTAATTCACATGCCAGTATGGGCACCCCGGAATTCAGAGATGTGCAAATAACCACTGCTTCTCAACACCTTATCTTGTGCCCATTTTGGAAATGCAAAGGTTTTCTTGATAGCTATTTTTTACTCTTTATATTTCAGCAAATGAATTGCTGTATACCCGGTATAGAATGAAAACCCACTGCAGGGTGCAGGTCATTTATTGGCTCTGGGTACCTAGAGTTCTTGATGAACCTACAAGCCCTATATATACCCGCAACCAGAAGAGTCCAGCAGACGTAACAGTATATTGCTTTCGAAAATCTGACATTGCAGGAAAAGGTTACAGAGTAAAACGTAGAGAAAAATTGTTTTTTCACCTCAATTTCAATATTTTTCTTTTTCAGTTGTTGTTTTCTGTGGGAAACTCTTGTAGGATCTACAAAAATTACCCCATGCTGAATTCAGAATTTTGTCTACTTTTCAGACATGTTGCGGTTTCTGGGATCCAGTGTTGGTTTCATGCCCATTTCTGTCACTGACTGGAAGGAGGCCGAAAGCACAAAAAATCGTAAAAATTGGGTATGTCCCAGTAAAATGCCAAAAATTGTGTTGAAAAATTGGGTTTTCTGATTCAAGTCTGCCTGTTCCTGAAAGCTGGGAAGCTGGTGATTTTAGCACTGCAAACTCTTAGTTGATGCCCTTTTCAGGGAAAAAACCACAAGCCTTCTTCTGCAGCCCCTTTTTCCCATTTTTTTTTAAAAAACGAAGTTTTCACTGTATTTTGGCTAATTTCTTGGCCTCCTTCTGGGGAAACCACAAAGTCTGGTTTCCTCTAGAATCCCTAGGATGTTGGAAAAAAAGGACGCAAATTTGGCGTGGGTAGCTTATGTGGACAAAAAGCTATGAGGGCCTAAGCGCGAACTGCCCCAAATAGCCAAAAAAAGGCTTGGCACCTGAGGGGGAAAAGGCCTGGCAGCGAAGGGGTTAAGATACCAAAGTCAAAAGAAAAATGAACTTTAACAAGCATGTATTTACAAATACCAAGGTTATAAAGGAAGGCCGAGTTTAACGGAGAAATGAATGTTAACAAGAAAGCATTTACAAATGCAACGGTAATAAACCAAAGTAGAGTTTAAAAGAGAAACAAACTTTAATAAACAAGCATTTACAAATACAAGTTATCGACATATGTCGAAGAAAGAAAGGAGAAACTAACTTTAATAAACAAGCATTTACAAATACAAGTTATCAACAGATGTTGAAGTAAGAAAGAAGAAACAAACTTTAATAAACAAGCATTTACAAATACAAGTATTGACAGAAGTCAAAATAAAACAGGAGAAATAAACTTTCACAAGCAAGAATTACCAATGCAATAAACGTAATTGAACTCTCTAATGTAAAGTAGAAACCAACTAGCATCAGCTGATTTGGAGAACGCATTATCACCAAGTATATATATATATATATATATATATATATATATATATATATATATATATATATATATATATATATAGCAACATAAAACCAATCTCTAACAAAGGTTGAGAAGTTCTTCCAGAATCAGTAATAAGCATTTTTAAGAAGAGATTATCATTCATAGAGAGAAGCAAGGCTACAGAGAACTCAGGGTGAGTGAAGAAATAATAGAATTAAAGAGAATTAAGTGTTAAGAGTAGAAAGTGTAAAACTGATGTTGTATGTCCCTAGTAATTGCGACTGTGACTCTTGCAGGTGCTGCATCCAATCTTAGACGTGAAGAGGCAGACTGAGTACTGACGTTCATCATCTCTGTGGCAGTCTCTCTACAATCCCATTCCCATTTCCCCCTCCGGGGTACTCAGCACGAATGATTAAAATTCGTTATGAGTAGCTCGGGTCGGGACTGAGGAGTTATCTTCTGCTTCTGAGGAAATCGAATTGAAGTATCCTGACACCCTGTTTTGACACCATCACCCACAAGCTGCTTTTCAACAGCCCGTCTCTTTTCGTTGTCATCAGAGTTATATACTAGTTTATCTCCTTCCTTTTTGCTATGTGGTTTTTTAAAGCCTTGCAAATAACTTGTGGTAACCTTAGTGTGCCTATGATGAGATACACAGAAAACTGAAAATTGATTAAGTTCGGAATAGAAACTGAAAATCTATTGTAGTTGTATGATCAACTGAAGGAAACAATCAGCCATGTATGCTAATTGTAATGTATGAATGGATAAAAATCAGTTTTAGGGATATGCCTGATGGGACAGAGGAATGAAAGAGACCAGCGGAAGCTGCGATGACGGCAAGTCAGATTTCTGCTTTTCAGAAAGGGGCTTTAGCGAGCCCCTGAATTTAAGAAAGGCATATTCCATTTGCAGAGGAGGAGCGCATTAGACATCTGGTAGAAAGATGAGAGACAACCCACATTGGCAGGTACTTAAGAGCTCAGTCATGTAAGACTTTACAAATGAAGCAGGTGAATTCAAAAATTTCTCTAGCCTTTCAGGGAGCCAGTGGAGAGCTCAGTGGTTTCAAATTAGATCGAAGGTAGATCCTTGTGATGAATAGTCATCACGGTTTCTTACAAAATGAACCACACACCATGTTTGAAGGTGGGTTAAATTGCTTAATGATCCTCAGTAATCCTCAGTAAGCATTTAGGTCTGGATATTGCTGAAAATAGACAGATCATACCCAGTACTTCTTAAACCTGTCAGCCTAAGTATGGTCTTCCCCCAAACCTTTTGCTTTCACCCTCTTAGTTTGCTGAATCAATTTTTGCTGGCTTTAGGAACATGTACGCTTTGCTATTGCTCAGCAGTGCGAAATTGCTTGTGCTCACGCCATACAAAACGGTAAAATTAGCTTACTCATGATTTGTATATTTAATTAACTTATAAGTCTCTAGTAAAGTGCAATGCTTTATATGTTATACTATATACCCAACGCTGGTAAATTACATGCTACTAGTGAGCATGCAGCACTTATAGTGCCATCATTTTAATTAGTCCCTTAAACATGTTCAAGGCCTGCCAGTGCACCCTGACCACAGTTTTGAACTGTCAGCTTGACTTGGCAATATAACACATTTGCCATGCACTAAACACCCTCTACTGTTATTGCATATCAGGCCCTGGGTAGCCCACAGGGCAGTGTGCATGGTAATTAAATGGCTGGACACATACATTTAAGTTTTTCATGTCCTCGTAATGAAAAACTACTACATTCATTTTTCACTACCTACCTCTTCCATTGGATAACATTGGGGCGCCTTATTACAGTTAATAAATGCTAAATTTTGATTGGGAACCGATAAGGTTTCATGTTTGGTGTCTGAGAAATTGTAATTAAAAAAATCTGTAATGGTAAGATTAGATTTCATGTTACAATTTTGAAAATACCACTTTTTGAATGTTGGCATTTTCCTGCCCTAGCTATTTGGTGCCTGCAGTCTGTTCCTGTGTAAATAGATAGAGTACAGTGAATTAATCAATGAGCAAAAATGATTCTACAGAACCAGAGTGCTGAAGATGTTTAAAACACTTCACCCAGGCCAGGATATGGAGGTCGGGGTGAATCAGCAATATTTCAGATGATCAAGTGTCTGAAGATGAAACTGGGGCAGGGTTCAACCAAACTTCTCTTGGGCAACAAAATCAACAAAAGCTGATGGAAGATGAACTAGGAGATATAACTGGAGACAGCCCACTTGTCTGTGTATTCTACACAAACAAATATAGTCTTGTTAAGACCCTTTGCAGGAGTAGTGAATAAAGATTGTTGCCCAAAGTACAATCTCCTGCAGTGCCTAAAGATTAAGGCAGCACCAACAACTCCACACTCTTTTTTGGTACTCCTTTTATCACAGGTTTCACATTTCTCCTTTTATTGTTCTAGAAATAAAGTTTTTCATTTTTTAATTGTATATTATTTGCATGTACTGCAAAATGGAAGG
Source organism: Pleurodeles waltl (assembly GCF_031143425.1). Lineage (NCBI taxonomy): Eukaryota > Metazoa > Chordata > Amphibia > Caudata > Salamandridae > Pleurodeles > Pleurodeles waltl. The sequence goes on from NC_090437.1 coordinate 840,407,186, forward strand.
TGGGTGTATAGAATCGTAACAAGTAAACAAATCCAAATAAAACCACAAACCTGTGAAATATTTATTTCTACATCTACCTGAGACTTAGAGAAATACATACTACATGTATGAGGTCCGCACTTACACCGCAGTCTTGTCAAATAGGAATTGTCCCACATCAGGGGGACATTCATTTTGATTATATGTTGCTGTTATGGCCCTTTGGAGGTACTGTCCAGACAGCGTCCTCTGTTGAACACTGTAAGCTTCACTAATGTTACCGGTGTGTGAGCTGTGATGGCATGCTGTCCTGGGTGACATACAAATAAACAGACTTCTGTACAACATGGGCCTACTGTAAGATGACTATGCAAGACCAGGCATGTCACATCATAGCACAAATAAATGGGAGGAAAGTGCCATGGGAAAGCATTTTTGTATCTTTATGTAAATGTTTATTAGGATATAACTTAACAGCTTTACCTGTGTAAAATCCAATCTGTGTTTCACTAAGGGGGACGACGTTCCCCCGACGAGATCTTCTGATCAAAAAATTTCCTTTTACCCACAGTGTCTCCCATCATGAGATAGAAAAGTTCAAAGTAGAATCGTAGTTCTTAATGACCAATGCAGAGGAAGGAGACATTGCGAAGGAAGTGCATGACTGAACAAGAACATAGAGTGAAGGACTGATTGAGAACGGTAACCAAGCAGGGACAATAGAAAAGGTGACATGCAGAAGAAAAGGTGGATCATGCAAAAGAGAGCTGCATGACAATACAGGAGAAAACAAGAAGGGACGATGGATAATGTTAAAGGGATCAGAAGTAATGAAGTTGGTAAAAGGGGACAGTGATTTTTCACAGTATAAAAGGGGACAGTCAGCAGTGGATGATGGTGACAGCACAAAGGATCACAGAAGAGGGAGATGGTAACAAGACTGAATGTTAAAAAATATATTAGGAAGCACGAATTATTGAGAAAGTGTGAGGATGCATAACATATGACTCACTTCCTTAGTTTGAGGAGTATTTCTTGATTTTCATTAAAGCTAATCTGCTGTGGCAAATAACCTTCACAAAACACAGAGCCAAGGAATTTCCTATTTCAATGTGTTGTGCCATTGTGTCTATCAGTATCCTCAAACTGAATAATGTAGAAAATATATATGTAGAAAATATTTAATATGTGTTAATTTTATGTGGCAACAAGGTTCATCTCACACTGCAGCTGTTGGCAGATCTTGAGTCAATAAAGTCAGAATGTGGTGGTTACTGTTGCAGCTGACATTTGTTGGATACCTATGCTAAATGCAGGGGTGCCATAAAGTTGTGATTTTTGATCTTTGTTACCAAGTTCAATGCTTCTTATGTGATCACACTAAACATTTTAAAGATTGCCTCATCCATTAGGGTCGTGATTGGTATTAAGCACCCAAATGAGACTTCAATACATTTTTTCCATTTCTCTAAAAAATTGACTTCACCTTGGTAGAACTCAACATTATGAGTGAAGATTAAGCTTAGATTGTTTTTTTTTACTGTGTAAATAATCTGTTTATATTTTTTGCGCCCTACCTCAACCAATTGCAAGCTAATAATTAAAATGTAAACATAAATCTCTGCATCTGGCATTCATCCCAGCTAGCTACACCTTGAGGATCCAGTTTCCTTAATCTCTGGAGTAAGACCTTTATTTAGAGTATTATGAGCTGTATTCTCTTTCCCCAGGATAATGGAAAAATGTATTTGGCTGCCCTGGCAAAGCATAATGCACAGTTTTTGAGAACTCCACCAGGCAGGCTGAAATCTCTATGCCTCCAGCAGAACCACTGTCAGGGGTTTGATCAGTGGACGCCATGTTTTATGCAGCACTGAGCAAAGGTATTTTTTCTTGAAAAAGCAAAAAATAAATGTCGTTTTCTCCCAGTGTGTGTCTGGGGTTGTCTTTCCTTTGCATTCCTGTTTGCAACTTCAAGACTTTCCCTGGCACTTTTGAGCAGAAAAAGGTACATTGTAATGTTCGCCCTAGCTAGGACAGATGGTCTGCAGTACTTTGACCAACGACACAAGACCTAATGGGCCTGTCGGTCAAAGATTTCCACAAGAGGAGTCAGCGTAGGGTGCCTTGTGGAAACCTGGCGGTTTCCCCGACTAATAGAGTGTGAACAGTGCACATTTGACAATCTCCCGTGTTCCTAATGCAGGATCTTGTCTGCCAAACTCCAACTCAAGGGCTAAATATATGTGTTTTACTCCTGCAGCTTGTGCTTAGGCCAGCAACAGTAAAGAGGGCTCTTTTATCCAAATATGTAAAACTGATTACAAAAATTGCAGAAAGTAGAGCTTTATGTAAAATTCAGCTTTAGGATTTCATGTGTTAGCAATACTTCCTCAAGTTTATATCTTTCCATGAGCTGTCTACTGATGGCACCGCAACACAGACTATGCCCCAAACAAAATCGCTGAGCTTCCTGTTCAGCGAACAGACTCGTAATGACATTCAAATATTTTGCAGATAAAATTGTATATTTCTGCAATAGACTTCTGTGCGGTGTATCAGGTTTCAATTCCACACACGCTGTTCACTGACATAGATTTTGATATTCGAACTCATCATATCAGCAATTACTTATTCTTTAGCCTGACAGATTGTAGAAACGCACAATCTGATCATGTGTCACCTACTATGTGTGTTCTTCGGTGGATTTCTAAAGGTGTAATGTTGCACTTCGACATCCACTTTGTAGCAGTTTAGGAATTCAGCAGAACGATTTCCCACACCTTGGATGCCAAGTTAATATTTTGGGGGATCTCACTGCCTGATCAATTTAGACTGGTTCCCTTTAAAAGTAGAATTCAAAATCTGCTGATCCCCTACAGGCATTCATGCTTGCAATTTCTCTTTGTTGTGCTGTGGTTACCACAGATCTTCAGATAATAAACCTTCCCTCATTCAATTGCGACTTCTGACCGGTCCTGTCATCGCTAATGTGAAGCTTGTCCTTGCTGTGTTTGTCTGCATTACTGTCTATGATGTCATGTGCATGCGTTGTTTTATATTCAGGACCTGTAGCTGGCAGATGCAACTGTTATTGAATTGTCAGGGACTCAAAAAAAGAGGCCTTGCATGGGAGATTTGCTGTGAGCTGAGAGTTAGAAAAGTGGACTCCGAGTCCTTCACTAAATGGATTTTGGTGTGCAGCAGCAAGGCAATAGTGCCAACTTGTGGCTTCATGCATGCTCACTTGCAAGCCAACTGAGTAGGGCCACTTGCTGCATATTTCTCTCTACCCGTCTTTATTTCCATCCCTCAGAAGTAGATCTCCTCTGAGTTTTGGTGATTATGTACTGTTCATTTGCTGTAATGTGTAGTGTTTTGGGTTCGAGTCAATGATAGTGTTCTTGGCTGGTGCCAATGTTAGATTCTCTTCATGTTTGCTCACTGTGCTAACTACTTTACGGAGTCAAATATTGGAGGTCTACGTTTATGTAGAATATGGTGAGCCCAACTTCACTTTTTCTGATAATTTAGCCTTTGTTTGATCTGACTCATTTGGGCACAGTCCGTTAAACTACAGTGGTGCATCAACACTTAAAAGAAACCTATTCTTTGAGGTGTTGGCATCAGTGGCTGGACTGTAAACCATAATCAGTCCTGGCAAAAATGTTCACACCAGCCCCATAATCCAGGAGGCTTTGACTACAAAAGACCACTGGGGTATGGCTGGGTTAAGTTAGCCATTCTGCTCTGAAAGCAGCTTACTGATCTGCACGCTATTGGGGAAATGCCAAATTGTCATAATAGCCAGTCCGGCCCTGTATCTTTCTGGAATATTGACTTTGTGTGTTTCTTTGCACTGTTTCTGTAGGGAAGGGTTGTGTTCTTTCTTCTGTGGATCGGTTTGTGAGTCTGTTTTACCTATCATTTGTTTCAAATTCTTTAGGTTGTCTGTAGGCCAGAACTAGGGATTCTTGGAAAACTGCTCTCAGAGTTTCATTTTCTTGAATAAGGGGTTGGTGGTTCTTAACAATTCTTTAACAGGACAGCTAGCTGGGCAGGGTAGGAGACACCTTATTTTCTTTTTGTGTTTCATGATGTTTTCCTATGGCATTGGGATAGCCTAATAAATTTTGTCATCCTCTGTCCCTTATAATTTTTTTTTTTTCTGTTTGCTTGCACTGATTTGATTGTAAATGGTGATCTCTTTCTTCTGTGATTCGGTATGTGATGGTACTTTGACTATTCGTTTGTTTAGTTTCCGAAGGCTACAAGCACAGTTTTTTTTTAAAAAAGGACTCTGTGTTTCGATATCTTGAAAAATAGTGTTAGCCTTTTTACCTACCTTGAGCAGGACGTCCAGATGACCACTTGGTGAACACTATTATGTTGATTCAATGAGGACTCAGTGTAAGTGGTCATCCACAGTCTTTGTGGAGTTTTGACTTGTGGATCCCTTACGAGATCCACAGGCACCGGATAAAAAACACAATCTTATGATGAAACGAATTGGTTAAATGTTAAATGATTTATGAAGATGACTTTATTGGGTGTTAAGATGAGTAAACAATGCAACACTTTCAATTCACCTGATATGCCTGTTAAGAAGAAAACTGACAACACATCTGCTTTGGCCAAACCTAAATCAACTTTGATGAATAATTTGTACATAAAAGCAACAACCTTCTTGAAAAACTTGAAAAAAGTTGTGATATGTCACACATTCACAAAAACTCTTGACTCTCTCCATTGTTGTGCCTTGTCACTCACACCGCAAAAAGACATCCTAGTGCCAAAATAAGTAGATAAACTGCATAGGATTACAATAAAATTAAATCATGGCATTTCCGCATCAAATTCAGTTTTCCTACCACTACAATACCATACCACTGACATGCACCTTGCATATTCTATTTTGGGTTCTGTACATGAATTAAGGAAGCATTTACTGCTCATGTAATTGGACAACTGAGACAGGTGGCTGGGCACTACTGAGAGGTCATCAATTTAGAGATAGCAACGTCACATGGGCTACATATAATGAATGATTAAATGGAGTGTATGGTGATGTGTGACGGTTGAAGACTTTGAGTCAGTCATGTGATCTGAAGATTCATTCTATAAAGCCTTGAGGATATAATCCTGTCATGAAACAGATGATGCACAGACTGTGCATTCAAATTGTTTACTGACTATTTGGATCAATGATCGCCTGAATACAATTTGAAGTTATTTAGAATTAAAACAAATCTTATTTTTGATCTTTATTATAAATAAATCCTTGTCTCCATGTTTCATATGTTTGTTCATTTCGGCTTTATGTCTCGACTTTTTGAAGCAGAACCAATTTATTAAAAATTACTAGTCTCGCACACATGTTTCACTTTCCTGTGGCTTATGATAATTTCCATCCTATTTTAATTCATGCTCTGGAATTTTATTTAGATCATTTGGTGTTTTATAGTATCAATTGTCTTGCAGACTTTATTCTATTTTGTAGCTTAATTACATCATTCAGTACTAAAATCTCCTTTACCATTAATCTTATTGAGAACTATTCTTTTGTGATGTATTCCTTGACTGTATATTAGTACAAATCCTGTTTATTGTTTCTCATTTAATTGTCTTCACATTCCCACTAATTTACAGCTTCATTTAGGGTTGAAAATTTTATTTGACAGAAGAATGTGTTCAACTAAGCTTGAGTGCTCTGAAATTAATTTTAATTTGACACAAGTCCTGGACTCACTTGGGCTAAGCTGTGGAAAAATACAACCGTTCTCAGTTGGGGAGTGTGTAGCCTCTATGAAATGTCAATCCACATACTGTGATGTCTGCTATTACTTGAATTGCCATCAAAAGAGCACTAAAGACTAAATTATTTGTCAGTAATCATGAACTTTCTCTGATGTTGCTATTCTTATTGATGGTATCCCCAAGCCTGTGAAGATCAGTTTTGGAGAAGACAGAAGCAAAAGGGTGAGTAGAAAACTCCTTTAGAAAGCAAATGTTTGCTGTTTGTTTTCTTGCAAGATGATTTTAGATGTATTCTCTCTCTCCCGCTCTCTCTCTCTCTTTCACTCTTTCACCACATTTCCGTAGGAAAATGATTTTTTGGTTTGCTAGTAACTCTGGCGCCGTTTGACAAATCTTTACAAATTTTCCAGTTCAGCTTCTCCCTGGAAAGTTTCAGGGTGATCTGTCAACCAGGGATCAGTAAAAGGGGTTCTCAAAATGCCTTTTTCCCATGCGATTTGCAATTGGAAAATTGAACAGTGATACTGCAGAAATACCATACAGAGTTATACCAAAATTTCACACAAAGCTAGATCTTTACCCTGAAAGTGTACTTTTTCTGATCTAGTATAAATCAGTAGTTTTCTTTTAGAAATGAAGGCTTAATGTTTTTAGATATACTGGCAGTTGGTGTCCAGGTATTATGTGATTGACCACTTTGCAGAGGACTAGTCAATTTCTGATTGGTTGGTCACATCCTGAACAATGTGTTGTGCCAGCCATTACAGGACTCAGAGACAAAGTTCCTGTGTCCAGATAGTGAATTAAAAAAAATGTAGGGGGGCACAGTGAGCAACATGGAGGGTCTCCCTTGACTGGCTAGCCACAACATTGACAGCATGTTGTGGCAGCCATTACCGGACTATGGGACATGATCCCTATTGAAATGCATTGTAGTGAATTCCTGTTTTGAGGATCACAAAAGGAGTACATATTAAGGGTGATAATATAGTTAAGTCACAATATAAATCATTTGTTAGTGGTAACATACACATTTTAGGACTTGTGTGTTCTAAGGTGGTTTTACCCTGTGGAAAATGATGATCCACTGCCTTGGATTAGATGAATCATGTTTGAGAGAAAGCTGTTTTCTCCCATGATTTTCTCATAAAGGTTATTGAAGGTGCTCCTGAAGGTAAAATGAGAATATATTTTCTGGATGTTCACACTATCTTCCTCAGCTACCTGAAAATAAAATCTGATATTCTGGGTAAAATATGAGCTTGCAACAGCAGCAGTATGTCTTTTAATTCCCCAGTGGTGTACTGCAAGTTCTAACAGTGTTCTACTGGACAACTAGAATCCTAACATTCAGGACCACACTGTGCAGCCCATGCTCGGGGACTTGGGAGGAAGGGGCAGAATGATGCAGTCATGTGGTAGGTATAGGACAATACATAGTGTCATAGGGTATGGCAGTGAGCACAGTTTCTGTCGTGCCTACCTCTGAAGAAAATCCCTTGACCTCCCAATTTTGTGATACAGTTATTGAAAGGCCAAATTGTGGACACAGGTAGCAGAATTTCTACTCTTTTGGGTGCAATACTGATTATTCCACAAGGTTGGTGTTAATTTTTGACGCTTCAGACGATTAGATGGCTACTGTTGACCCCAAATAACTCACAATTTAGCAGACATTTTCTCTTTTGGAATCAGTGAGGCAGGTTCCTTCTTGTATTGATTGGGGCGGTCAAGTGGCCATTGCCGTCCCTGTCGTGCTGCCTCAGCAGGTGTTTCGGTAGCGACTATGGATTGTGGTGTGACATCCAGGCACAAGAGAAGGGCAGTTGACCCAGAATCAGAAGTGAGGAGGACTGCAACATCTCCCCCCTCTGGTGCTCTGCGGAGGGACAGTGACATCAGTCCTGAGGTGGGCAGGTAGCGGAAAATGAGTCTCGGAGGAACCAGGGCTCAGTCAGAAGAAAGGGAAAGAGAGGACCAAGCAAGTTTCTGTGCGGGTGATGAATGGGGCAAGACTTCATTGACATCAACCAGTAGGTCTGGTGTGAGGCTCCAGTGGGTACCCCATTAGGGGAGAGGAGCCTGGGGAGCCTAGCTAGATGGGTGCACCAGTGAGAGGGTCCTGATGGAACCAACCCCCTCAAAAGTAGAGAATCCTCATGGCCAGGGCTGAAGCAGAGTGGGCAGCGGGAAGTTGTGGAATTTACAGTTCCATTTCCTTAAGACAGTCATCAGCATTTGGGAGCAGCAAGGCCCAGGGACAATGCAGATGGCCTACAGCAGTCTACTCAGAATGACATTAGGGAGGGCAGTTGACTAGAGGATGCACCCCATAGAGACGTCACCACAGGAAGAAGCTCTGCACTGTGTGGCTGGGGTTCTGCTGTGGGCTCACTCTCTATAAGAAGATGGTGGTCTTCCCTGGGGAGTAGGACTAAGAGATGAGTACCAGGAGGACTGGGCTGAGGCAGGTAGAACAGAGAGGTCCAGGAAAGCTGGACTCCATGGGTCTTTGTGGAATGGGGGAGTTCAATAGGATGGCATGGTGGAAATTGTGAGAGTGGTTTCTAGTGGCACAGCAAAAAGGGGAAACTGGGTACCAGGGCACAAGTGCGGGGATCATTGGTGATGTGCTGCAGGGCTCAAAAGAGCAGGCAAATGTAGCTCATACTGTGGCGGTTGGTGTGGTAGAGGGGAAAAGGTGCATCTGTGATACAGACGGGACAGAGAGGAGTAGCATGGTAGAGCACAACCTGGTGGAGGGCACTGTGGAGGCTAAATCAATGGCAACTGGGAGTGATATAGTGCTGCCATATATGGGTATTAAGGACCCATCCGGGGGTCATTTAATGCAGGCAACCAAGGACAAGCTTTGGGCCTGTGAGTATATTGATTTGTTTAACTTGCTGCACAGAGAGACAGTAAGCAAAGCAAAGAAGGCTGTAAAGTGCAAGAAAGGGAGCTGGCTAATAGCCATAATGTGCTCACTAACATTTATACCCGTATGGCGGCAATCACTATATTCGCCAGCATCATCTGTGAAAAGCCTCCAGAGCAGAATGTCACCTTACGGAAGTATATGGATGTCATTCAGAGAGGGTGAGCATTAGCTTTGGGGTTTTTGTGTGGTTACGTTTTGACAAGCAGGTCAGGGCATGAAGGGTAACACACCGGCAATATCTTGGTAGGATTTTGACCAGGAGTTTTGGCTAGGGTGTATGACACCTAAGAGACCGGTGGAAATGTCACATAGTGTGAGAGGGTTGCCAATTCCTCACCACCCCTTTCTGAGTCGGCCCACCCAGAGCAGGGTGGGGGGGACATCCAACTAGCCATCCATAGGGGCCTGCTGGAATTTTAATAAAGGAACCTGTTTAAGATACTCTTGCAAATTTCATCATGACTGCTTTAAGTGCAGTAGCAGACACTTTGTAAGTCCAATGGCAGGCACTTTCTGCTGCAGGGCACAGTATGTGACAACCCACCCTACACAGGATTGGGCAAAGGGATGGCAAAGGAGTGGCAGTGAAGGATGGATAATCCAGTTAGACTGAAGACAATGCTACCTGATTGAGGAAATATCCTGACCATTTGGCAGCTTTTTTGCATGAGGGCTTTCATTTTGTTCTTTTATGAAGGTCTCTGGGCGGGTCAACAAATGGAAAACCTGATGTCCTGCAAAGTAATGGAGGACCTGGTGAGGGAGAATTTGGGAAAGGAAGTGAGTCAGGGGATGATGGCAGGTCGATTCTGGCTGTTGGGGAATTTGATGGTGTCTCTGCTGGAGGTGGTGCCAAAGAAGGCTCCAAGAGAGTTCTGGCTGTTATACCATCTGTCATGGCCTGGAGAGGGGATCTATAAATGACTTCATTGACCAGGTGGAGTGCTCATTGCAATATGCCAGCACAGATACAGCAATTCAGTTAGGGCTGGTGTGGAAATGGGCAAAGAGCATACTAAATTTGTCTTTTGTCTTCTGCCAGTATACACGGACAATTTCAATTTTTTTCTGAATATTTTCAGGGTAGCTACTTTGTGGATAAGTGCAAGTGTATGGGATTTTTGGTTGCATGTGCAGTGTCTGAGATGGAGGGTTCACATAGTGGCAGCATCAGAGCAGTTCTCCATTACTGGGATTATTTCTTGTTAGTGGGTAGAGCAGGGGTACCTGTGAGTGTTACAGATTAATGAAGACATTGGTGGTGGTAGTAGACAGGTGTGGCATACAAAAGATAGCCAAAAAGGCAGGGTGGCAACCACGCTGACATTTTTGAGGATTGGGTTGGACTTGTTGGCGATGGTGTGGAGGTTGCCCATTGAATGTGTTGAATGGGCCGATTGATGACTCGATGCAGAGAAGGAACTGCGAGCTGTGCCTGGTGCAAAAGGTTTATAGTTATTTGAATTTTGCATGTAGAGTAGTGGCCCCAGGGTGTGCTTTTTGCAAAAGCATTGAATTTGTGAAGCAGGAGCCTTTGATGAGGCATCATAAGATTTACTTATCTAGTCAAGTTTTGGAAGATATGTTGATCTGAAAGCAGTTCTTGAGGTGGGGAGGTTTAACAGAGTGACGACGTCGCTACAAAATGACTCAATGTTGTGCAAATTGGAGATTTTTTCAGACACCTCTGAAGTTGGGGCACTGGTGTGCTGAAAGCTAGCCCCAAGCTTGGAGAGACGTGGGGCATAGTGTTGCCTTTCTGCATTTGTTTCTGTTGGCATTGTTTTTGCAGGAGGTTGCTGTTTGTGTCTGATAATGTAGCAGTGGTACAGGGGGTAACATGATAATTGATTCCACTGCCTAAATGTTGAAGATTTTGACAGATTTGGTCCTCCTATGCTTGTACATGAACATCTTGTTTCGAGCTAGGCCCATCGTGGGTCTGGACAATGGAGTGGCAGATGTGCTTTCCAGTTCACAATGGGAGAGCTTCTGTGGTTTTGCCCCATATGCAGTGAATGAAGGGCTTTGGATTCTGGAAAATGTGTGGGACGCAGGCTGTGAAAGAGTACATGCTGGTGAAATATTTGTTGGCAGGGTCAATGAGAAGGATGTACCGTCAGTGTTGAGGGAGTTCATAGCTTTGGACACCAGACAGCGCACCAACAACAGCGAATATGAGGACATGCTAGAATTCACCTTGGGGCAAACAGAGAAGGGGTTATCTGCAATTACCATAGAGCGCAAGCTTGCAGGTATCGTATTCTATGGGAAGATGCAAATAAGGGTATCACCCATGTGGTGGAAAGCTGGGCCAGAGAATACTAGATGGCTGCTCCTGACTGCATGCAAGGTGCCAAGGGTAAAGTGCCCAATTTCTACAGTAGAACAGGTGAGAGTCATTTGCACATCCACCTGGGATGCACAGCTCTTCAGAGCAATATTCTGTCTGATGTTCTTCAGAACCTTCAGGGTTTCAGTGTTGGTCGATGGAAAAAGCAATGTGGGGATGGTGCTGGCCAACCTGGTGTGGCAGGCAAGGGATTTGGAAGTGCATTGGAGGAGGTCTGAGACTGACCAGAAGGGAAAGTGGGCAGTGGAATGCCTACAATGTTCGGGTGAGGCACGGATATGCCCTTGGTTGCAGTTACAGGCCTTTTGGACTTAAGGGCCTCGGTTGAAGGCTGCATTTTCCTGCACATTAGTGAGAGTGTTGAGAGGATGCTTACAGGCTTCTGACTTGCTGGTAGAGGACTTTGGCACTCATTTGTTTCTGATAGTGGCAGCAACAGAGGGCTTCAGTTTGGGCACGGGGAGGACGGACTGATGGGTTTGGGGAGATGGAGGAGTAATTGTGTTTGGAAGTATGTTCATCAAGACCTGAACTAATGAGCCGTTTGCTTTATTGGTAGGACTGCCTTGTGCGGAGTCTCACACATGGGATATATAGATTTACAAGCACTCCTTGGTAAAGTGGGCCTGGAAGGCAGACAAAGAAGCATTGTAGAAGAAAGAAAACCAGCTGGGCCTAGAAGACAATAGTGCTAAGGTCCATTGGTTTGGCCTTGATGGTATGTGCTGGGGAAAACTGGTGCCAGCCTTGTGGGAGTACAAAGAAAAGTGGGGCTAGCCTGATGTGTTAGTTGTTCCCTTGGGGGAGAATGACTTGGTGCAATCCACTGTGTTGGAATTGCTGGAGTCCCAGAAGCAGCACTTGGCAATGCTAAAAGTCAGCTGGGGTTCCATGGTTGTGTGTTGGACTACACTGTTGCCTACAAGGGTGTGGATGAGGATGCAGTGGCTGGCTGTGATGGACAGATCCAGGAAGGTGTTGAAAACCTAGATGACTGGTTTCTGCAAGTAGAGAAGGGTGCAGGTGATAGTACATCAGAGTTTTCTCTTTGAATCACTGCACCTGTTCAGTCATGTTGGTGTGCAATTGTCTGAGCATGGCAATAACCTACATTAGGAAGGGTTGATGGGTTTTTTGGAAAGATGGGGGTACTACTGAAAGAAATTCGGAGTTGGGGGAACAGACATGAAACCTCGGGGAAGGGTCTTTCTGGTGGCAGAAAACTGTTGAGCTGAATGGGGGAAGATGGGGAGTAAGAACAAGCAAAGTACAATGGAGCTACAATTTGAGGCAAGGACAAGGCCTGGTCAAATAAGTGGGCAGGCTCAACAGGATGGCTAATGTGGCTTCCAGTGCCAGGACCGGTTTCAGTGCGAGGACCACAAGGTGATTAATGTGGGTTCCGCTGCAAGGACCAGAAAGACTCATGGAACTTCAAAGATGTTGCAAAGGTTAGAACCTGGTGTTAGCCCAATTGACATGGTAGATTGTGCAGCTCACCTGAAGGCGCTAGGCACTCAGCTTTACAGTTGTAAATAAAGCATCCTTTTGTACACAAAACAAGCAAAGTGGTGTGATAACCCCCCCCCCCACACACCCATTAGTATTTATGACAGAAGAGAGGTACATCTGAAACTATCTTTATGGAATCCAAGTTTTAAAAACAAAAGCATTTCCTTTGGAAATTAACAGAATTAGGGGGTTCTTTTTGTCATAGAAATTGTAGTTAGGGCTCCAGAAAACTAAAATAAAGATGCATTTATTATGGGTTCTGAAATATCTTCCTCATTCATTTCAGTATTATTCTGACATGCAGACTGAAATGTACTTTCAAAACCAGAAGCAGTCTGTCAGTTAACTCCCCAGTGATGAACTGCAGTTTTAACACAGAGTTCTAAAGAGCAAATAGAGCACTAACAGTTTGGATTCAAGTTTAAAGTGAGGCACACATGAGAGCTATTTTGTTTGAAATGCAAGCTGTTGCATTTAATTTATTTTCTGAAGAACAGGCTGAAGTAAATAAGAATTGAGATGTTAATGTAGGCATGGAGCCAGGGGGTTACAATGTAAGCAGAGATGTGGGTTTTTAATAATTTGAGGCATAATAGGCATAATGCATTCTTAAAGGGGCTACAAATAGCTGAAGAGTGAGACATTGAGGCATCTAAAACAGTAACAAAATGTCACTATTTTAGAATCAGGGGCCTGCTAACCATATGTAGAAAGGAGATGTATGTATGCAGATGTCTCTCTCTTCTCTCTCTATTTACCTCTGTAACAGGCCATATATATATATATATATATATATATATCCAATAACATCTTCAAACCACACTGTTTCAGCTTCAAGAATCCAGGTCAGGTTTAAAAAGAACTGGCAGGACAACCAGACTACAACCCAATTATATTTTATTTCATAGCATTCTCCAGTGCAGGAACAACACAAGTGGCAACGCGTTTCGGTATATATATATATATATATATATATATATATATATATATATATATATATGTATATGTTGGACCTGGCCCTTTTACAGGGTCATTCCCCAGACTTTTTGCCTTTTTCCTCCTTGTTTTTCTGACCCTCGTTGGCTGACATTATGCCTCTGAGCACTTTTTCACTGCTAATCAGTGCTAAAGTGCATGTGCTCTCCCTTGTGAAATTGGTACGTTTGGCTTATACCTAATTGGCATTTTTCATTTACCTATAAGTCCCTTGTGAAGTGGTATCCCTATGTCCAGGGCCTGTAAATTAAATGCTACTAGTGGCCTGCAGCGCTCCTTGCGCCACCCACTGAAGTAGCCTTTCAAACCTATCTCAGGCCTGCTAGCGCAGGGCCTGTGTGTGCAGTTTTCTGCCACAGGGACCTGGCATTTTTATTTACTTGCCAGACCCAGAACCCCCCTTTTAATACATGTAAGTCACCCCTAAGGTACGCCCTAGCTAGCCCTATGGGCAGAGTGCCATGTATGTAGAAGGCAGGCAATGTGCCAGGTTGTGTGGCCTGTCCTGGTAGTGATAACAGTCTAACCTGGTGTCTCACCGCTGTATAGGATTGCATTAGAAATGCCCTACCTTATGTGTAAGGGTTATTTCCTGATTTATGAGGGGTAGCGTAGGCATGTTTGGTATGGTTGTAATGGTGGTAAGAAATGCCGCTTACTGATGTAGGTGTATTTTTTATTACTATTACAGAAATGCCACTTCTAGAAAGTGAGCATTTCTCTGTGCTTATGACTCTGGTGTTTTGCAGCTTGACTTCAATCCACATCTGGGCAGACTGACAGTTGGGCTTTGTGCATACTTTTCAGACAGCCTCTACACAGGGAGGGTGGAGGTGTCACAAAGGTGCATCTGATTATTGGATGGTCTTCCTGGGCTTAGAGAAGGGAGAGGCAGGGCACTCCTGCATTTGTAAAGGCTGTGCCCTGGCTTCGCACAATAGGGTAGTTTACCCCCCACTAAAGTTTGGAGCCTGTGCTGGAGGAGAGAAAGGGACACTCCCAGAACCAGTTGTAACTGGTTGAAACCACCCCCTCTCCTCCTCATTGTAAAACACACTGTAAACTGAGAATAAGTACAGGGGAATTTTCCCGACAATTTAGACATGAAGAGACATTCTTGGGACTTCAGAAAATTTACTTGAGACTGGACACTGCTGCTGAATGGACTCATCAGGACCACCTTGGACTGCTGCTGCTGTGCTGACCTGTGACCTGCCTGGTCACTAGGAGGAACTAAAAAACACAAAAAGGTATGGGGTTCACTTATAATGAGGAGCTATACCCAAAGGAGATTTTCCTGGAGCTCCTTAACCTCACTGGGTGTATGAATGGTGAGTAAGTGCAGTGAAGTGGTGGTGGGAGGGTGTTTCCTTTACGGACTAGGTGGTCTCACACACTATATAGTGTCATGCATCATCATTTGACCACCTAGCCCCACCCAGGTAGGACAATGCCACCTGGATGGACTCAACCTCGCCGTTAAAAGAACGGGAGGGAGTGCGTAAATTTTTCATTTTCTGGAAATTGTGGGATCCAGCTAAGCTAGGGAAAGATATAAAAACACCTAGGCAGTTGCCAGTGTGCAATCTACACTTTTAAAAATGGTGTCTGCTGGTGTGTTAAAAGCAAGGATGGGACACCTTTGTGAGAACTAAGACTCACTGGGTCACCTATCTAAAAATGGCCGACATGTTTCTGCCCTATACAATGAGCCAAGGAAGGTCTGGGGTCATTCTTCAGGGCCTAGGATCCCTTAAAGTCATGAGACAGACATCCAACACTAAGTAAGAGAGTGGGTAAAATAAAGTGAGAACTGATGAGGCCTACCTGAAGCGAGGAACTACCTAGCGTAGGCCTAAGGGAACAGAAACGTCGTTAACGTTTTGTGACACACAGCACGGCACAGCAAAACACACACAGGGGTGACACAGCAAGCCAAAGTCATGCAATATATAAGAGTGTAACATGTATCTACAATGAACGTGACATCTTACCCCAAGTCTAAAGGCTACTTGCCCCAAGACTCCAGGAGGGGGAGTGTCCCCTTATAGTCACACACTAAGGGAAAGGGAAAGAAGTAGGCAAGGACGGCAATCAGTATATACAAAAAGATCACAATTCTGTGGAGAAGTGAAGAGCGTAAGGTCAGTTGCTGCACTCAATGAGAGCCATTTCAGAAAAATACCTCTGTAAGATAGCGTGATAGGAAGAGCTAAATACTATAGAGCTCGTGTCAAAATTGGTGCAGTTTAATGAGTACCTACGAAAAGAGTATGGTCGCAATATGCCAAATACGAGGTCAAAATCGGATGCAAACAGTCTAATCCAATTAACATTAAATACTTAAATGTCCAACCATATGTCCCCCGCGGCGGCGAGACGGCCGTTAGGTAAGGGAATGTAAAAAACACTCAAACAAACAAACAGCAAGTCAATATAGTGCTTATCTGTAGCGTGGAAGATGATCTCCAAGGAAGGAGAGGAGGAGATGCTCCAGCACTCACTGCATCAAAGGAGGCGCTCGCTGTGCGTCTAATCCGTCCCCTCACTGGACCGCTTGTGGTAGGTGGTCCAGTGTGGTGGCGGTTTAAGTAGTAAGAACAATTAAGTGATAACGAGGTACACGGAGCGCGTCCTCATTCAAGCCAGCCCCGGCCGGTTTACTGGGGGGGACGCGGAAAAGGTGCAAGAAAGAGCAAGGAGAGGAGGGATGGGGGAAAAAAAGGGGAAGGGGTGGGAGGAGGACAAAATGGGGTGGGTGGGGAAAGAGGGGAAGGGAAAGAAGACCAGAATGTACCTGGACAGTGGTTGTTGGTACTTTTTTCACGGATACCCAGATCAAGATGCTACATTGCTATTATGTGTTACAAGGGTATGGTCATTTGTTAAGTGAAGACCACGGAATGTTGTCATTTAGTCCGTTGGTGTCTGTGATACATGTTACACTTTTATACATTGCATGACTTTGGCACTATATTGACTGGCTGTTTGCTTGTTTGAGTGTTTTTTACATTCCCTTACCCAACGGCCGTCTCCCTGCCACGGGGGACACATGGTTGGGCATTTAAGTATTTAATGTTAATTGGATTAGACTGTTAGCATCCGATTTTGACCTGGTATTTGGCATATTTCCGACCATACTCTTTTCATAGGTACTCAATAAACTGCACCAATTTTGACACAAGCTCTATAGTATTTAGCTCTTTCTATCACGCTATCTTACAGAGGTATTTTTCTAAAATGGCTCTCATTGAGTGTAGCAACTGACCTTACGCTCTTCACTTCTCTATAGAATTGTGATCTTTTCGTATATACTGATTGCCGTCCTTGCCTACTTCTTTCCCTTTCCCTTAGTGTGTGACTATAATGTGACACTCCTCCTCCTGGAGTCTTGGGGCAAGTAGCTTTTAGACTTGGGGTAAGATGTTACGTTCTTTGTAGATACATGTTACACTCTTATACATTGCATGACTTTGGCTTACTGTGTCACCCCTGTGTGTGTTTCACTGTGCTGTGCTGTGTGTCACAAAACTACGTTTCAGTTACCTTAGGACTACGCTAGGTAGATCCTCGCTTCAGGTAGGCTGCATCAATTCTCACTTTATTTTACCCACTCTCTTACTGAGTGTTGGATGTCTATCTCTGCAATGCATGACTTTAAGGGATCCTAGGCCCTGAAGAATGCCCCCAGACCTTCCTTGGCTCATTGTAGAGGGCAGAAACATGTCGGCCATTTTTAGATAGGTGACCCAGTGAATCTTAGTTCTCACAAAGGTGACCCATCCTTGCTTTTAACACACCAGCAGGCACCATTATTAAAAGTGTAGATTGCACACTGGTAATTGCCTAGGTGTTTTTATATCTTTCCCCAGCTTAGCAGGGTCCCACAATTTCCAGAAAATAAAAAATTTACGCACTCCCTCCCGTTCGTTTATCGGTGAGGTTGAGTCCGCCCAGGTGGCATTGTCCTACCTGGGTGGGGCTAGGTGGTCAAATGATGAAGCATGACACTATATAGTGTGTGAGACCACCTAGTCCGTAAAGGAAACACCCCCCCACCACCACTTCACAGCACTTACTCACCATTCATACACCCAGTGAGGTTAAGGAGCTCCAGGAAAGTCTCCTTTGGGTATAGCTCCTCATTATAAGTGAACCCCATACCTTTTTGTGTTTTTTGGCTTTACATGTAGGGAGATAGTATGGGTTGATTACTTTAAATTTCTTTAGTTCCAATCTCCCTGACTCTCTATTTGTGTTATGATAGTTAGAGCAGCTCTGAGCTGCGAGAGTCCTCTTGCGAATCCAATTGCTCAGGAAAGCCCTGAGCCATAATCACTACCTTAGGAATCTATAGAGAAAGACAGGATTGTATTCTCCCCTTCAGGGATTTATCAGGACATAGCAGTACTGGGTTCCCTCTGACCATGCTTACCAACATGACAGAGGGACTCACTTTTGATGATGAAGAAGTAACAGCAATTCTGTCAGCACCATCACTTCTTGGTGATACAGCCCTCTCTAAAAGCGTGTCTCAGCTAGGGGACTGGGATACACTGGTAGAACTTAAACGAACACAGGTGAAGACCATTCTGCATGGGGCCGTTCTAACCGAGTATTTACGTAGTAACACGGCACCCAATGGGCTCATCGTCTCCAACGAACCGCGTATCCTCCTAGAGGACCTAGAATTCAGAAAAGACTGGGCTTTGATTGCATGGAAATTCACAAGGGACTGGCTTATACTGATAATTAAAACAGCAACCAGACTCTCTGAGGCTCTCCTGATACAGATAAAAACAAGTGAGAACAACCTCAAAACAGGCTTAAGTATCCTCTCCTTTAAGAAAAAACTGGAGGAAACTAACAAAAGTATGAATGAATATAGGGAATTTCTCACCCAACAAAAAATCTCTAAATTTCAAAAGGACCTTAAACGGTTCTCACAAGAGAAAGTGTACCCATACACTAACCCAGAATATGTGGCTAAAAGCAACAACATGTCCGACAATTCCTCCAGTTGGAATACCAATTCAGACACTAACAGTGACTCGTCAGTAAATACACAACAGCGCCGTGGACGCGGAGGCCAATATCGGGGGAGATGGAATTATCCACCTATGATGACTCCTTATCCCCCTCTCAACAACCAACAATGGGGCTGGCCTGCTCATTATGGACCCCCAACTATCAGCCCCCCTTTTTCCAAAAACCGGCACAATGGCCTTTCCCTGATCAGCCTCCACCTTTTTTAGACAGAGGCCAAGGGAGGGGAAAAGGGAAAAGGAAAGGAGTACATTGGAGACCAAGAGACGAGTCTCTTGAGAAACAAGAGAATACCCCGGGACAAGCAAAACATAGCAACCTATGAGATGATAGGTGAGAGCGACAATATTATAAATTTAAGCAATAGAACTATTGACAATCTTGAGTCTAAGGCACTAAACAAAGGCCTTAATTTTGTCCCCACTCCCAAAATAGACCTTTTCAAGACTAGAACAGAAATTGTAGAGTTGTTTCACAAAATCCGCCTCAAAACTTTTTTCTTAGAAAGAAAGTTTGTTGAACCAGAGCGAAACACAGGTCTACGTCCCATATCTACCTTCTGTCCAAAAACTGGACAAATGCCTCCCGAAGTACTTGCCTTTGAAAAATCGGTGTCCCGCAAAATCAGCGGTCTCGCAGAGAGCACGAGCAACATATTCCACAACATGAGTTCAGACGAACTGGCAGCATTAAAACGTCTAACTTCTGACCCCTCTATCATTATTAAACCAGCTGACAAAGGTGGGGCAATGGCAATAATACCATTGACAATGTATAGAGAAGAGTGCCAGCGCCTACTAGAAAATGCACAACATTATAAACGTCTGTCCCGAGATCCTACCCCAGACATCCAGGAAGAAATCGCCTTCCTAGTAAATAGAGGAGTAGAGAACGACTAGTTGACCAAACAAGAAGCAGCCTTCCTGACACAACCTAATCCCAAAATACCCTACTTTTACATCCTTCCTAAAATACACAAAGGGAAGATCCCCCCTCCTGGAAAGCCCATAGTGTCCGGAATTGGCTCTGATCTTGAACCACTCTCCCAGTTCTGCGACTTCTTCCTTCAACCACTAGTGAAGCAGATCCCCACCTACCTGCAAGACACAACTGATGTCTTGGCTCTCCTATACTCAATGCCCTTTGATAAAAATGCAGAACTCCTGATTACATTGGACGTTGAATCACTTTACACCAACATCCCCCAAGAAGCAACCCTGGGGGTCATATGCGATCTCCTGAAAGCAAACAGGAGTGATTCACGGACACCCCCAGAATTCGTACTAGATCTAGCACACCTTGCATTGACAAGGAACTACTTTGAATTCGAGAACAAATTCTATCTACAGATACAGGGGACATACATGGGCAGCACCTTCGCCCCTAGTCTGGCCTGTCTGTACGTAGACAACTTTGAAAGACAGGTGGTACTCAATGAGGATAACCCCTACCTGGAGCGGATTAAACTTTGGAAGCTGTATATTGATGACATTCTACTCATCTGGACAGGCTCCAGAGATGAGGCCCACACCTTTTCAGCCTGGCTCAACATGGCAAACCCGTTTCTTAAATTCACTATGACTATCGGCAAGAACCAATTGCCGTTTTTGGATCTTCTAATTCATGAAAGCAATGGGTCTCTGGCAACAGAGGTCTACCACAAACCTACGGACCGGAACAATTTGTTACAATTCAAGAGCTACCACCCGAGGTCCCTGAGGGAGAACCTACCCCGTGGCTCAGTTCCTACGTCTACGATGGAACTGTTCAAATCTCTCGGACTACAATAAACATGCTAATAATCGGTCCACCAAACTACAAGAAAGAGATTATCCTGCATATCTTGATAGGAGAGCATATAAAAGAGCACGGAACAACAATAGAAACCAGTTGTTACAACCCCATGCCAACAAACCCACGACGGAACAGATAGTGTGTTTAACCACATTCAACCCACTATCTAATAAGATCCAGAGGATTATCAGAGACGATTGGGAGATTTTAACATCTGGTGGTCTCCCGTTCCAGCAACCGCTGCACGCCTTTAAAAGAGCCACCAATATACGCAATATGGTCGTCCATACAAGACCTACCATGAAACCTACTAACAAACAGCTAACCCTCCGGCACCTACCTCCCCCAGTCGGCCACCATCCGTGTGGCAACTGTTGTGTGTGTAGTTTCACACAGAAATCCACCACGGTGGAGCTCGGTCTAAAAACACCATGGGTGCTAAAGGCACTTACGAACTTCAACAGCAAGAATGTAATCTACATGATCAAGTGCCCCTGCCAGCTCAAATATATCGGAATGACAACAAGGAAGGTCAGCACCCTTATCTGTGAACACAGGAGCACTATAAGGTGCAAACGTGACGCCACAAAACTCACGAGCCATTTTGTCACAAAAAATCATTCCCCAGATGATTTGATATGGACTATTTTAGAGCAACTGCCACCCACAACCAACAACATGTCACAGAAGTTACTCTACTACGAACAACGCTGGGTCTGGAGACTACGCACAGAAACCAACGGACTAAAAGACGACATTCCGTGGTCTTCACTTAACAAATGGCCATGCCCTTGCAACACATACTAGCAATGTAGCATCTTGATCTGGGTATCCGGGAAAAAAGTACCAACAACCACTGTCCGGGTACATTCTGGTCTTCTTTCCCTTCCCCTCTTTCCCCACTCACCCCATTTTGTCCTCCTGCCACCCCTTCCCCTTCCCCTTCCCCCCATTCCCCTTGCTCTTTCTTGCACCTTTTCCTTGTCCCCCCCCTCCCCTTCCCTAGCCGTGTCCCCTCCCCTCCCTCTGTTTTGGCCCTCTTATCCCCTGCCCTCCTTCTCCCCTGCTCCTTTCTGCTTCCCCTCTTTTACCTCTATCTTTTCTCTCTACCCCACTCCCTCCCCTCCCTCCAAGAATCCCTCTTTTTTCCCCCTTTTTCCCCCTTTTCTTTCCATTTTCTTTAAAAAAAAATATTTTCTTCTTCTTTCTTCTCTCTCACCCCCCCTGTTTCCCCAGGTTTCTCCCCTTTTTCTTTTTCTTCTTCCTGTTCTTTTCTTTGTTTCTTCTCCTTTTCTTTTTTTTCTCTCTTGTCTTCTTTTATTCTTCCCTTCTTCCCCCCGTTTCCCCTCCCTTCCCTGCTTTCCTCCTCTGTGACACCCCTCCTGTCTTGCAACCGCGAGAGGAGGCTTTTCATTCTTTCTGAGGCTGGGAACTACATTTCCGAGCCACCCGAGCGCTCCAGCGCGTCACGAGTACTCCACACGCGAACACTGAGCGCCGAACAGTAAACCGTCCGGGGCTGGCTTGAAGGAGGACACGCTCTGCGTACCTCATTATCACTTAATTGCTCTTACTACTTAAACCGCCACCATACTGGACCACCTACCACAAGCGGTCCAGTGAGGGGACGGATTAGGCGCACAGAGAGCGCCTCCTTTGATGCAGTGAGTGCCGGAGCATCTCCTCCTCTCCTTCCTCGGAGATCATCTTCCACGCTACAGATAAGCACTATATTGACTGGCTGTTTGTTTGTTTGAGTGTTTTTAACATTCCCTTACCCAACGGCCGTCTCCTCGCTGCGGGGGACATATGGTTGGGCATTTAAGTATTTAATGTTAATTGGATTAGACTGTTTGCATCCGATTTTGACCTCGTATTTGGCATATTGCCGACCATACTCTTTTCGTAGGTACTCATTAAACTGTACCAATTTTGACAGGAGCTCTATAGTATTTAGCTCTTCCTATCACGCTATCTTACAGAGGTATTTTTCTGAAATGGCTCTCATTGAGTGTAGCAACTGACCTTACGCTGTTCACTTCTCCATAGAATTGTGATCTTTTTGTGTATACTGATTGCTGTCCTTGCCTACTTCTTTCCCTTTCCCTTAGTGTGTGACTATAAGGGGACACTCCCCTTCCTGAAGTCTTGGGGCAAGTAGCCTTCAGACTTGGGGTAAGATGTCACGTTCATTGTAGATACATGTTACACTCTTATACATTGCATGACTTTGGCTTGCTGTGTCACCCCTGTGTGTGTTTTGCTGTGCTGTGCTGTGTGTCACAAAACGTTAACTACGTTTCTGTTCCCTTAGGCCTGCACTAGGTAGTTCCTCGCTTCAGGTAGGCCGCATCAATTCTCACTTTATTTTACCCACTCTCTTACTGAGTGTTGGATGTCTGTCTCTGCAATGCATGACTTTAAGGGATCGTAGGCCCTGAAGAATGCTCCCAGACCTTCCTTGGCTCATTGTAGAGGGCAGAAACATGTCGGCCATTTTTAGGTAGGTGACCCAGTGAGTCTTAGTTCTCATAAAGGTGTCCCATCCTTGCTTTTAACACACCAGCTGACACCATTATTAAAAGTGTAGATTGCACACTGGTAACTGCCTAGGTGTTTTTATATCTTTCCCTTCCTTAGCTGGATCCTACAATTTCCAGAAGAAAAAGAAATGTACACACTCCCTCCCGTTCTTTTAACGGTGAGGTTGAGTCCGCCCAGGTGGCATTGTCCTACCTGGGTGGGGCTAGGTGGTCAAATGATGAAGCATGACACTATATAGTGTGTGAGACCACCTAGTCTGTAAAGGAAACACCCCCCCACCACCACTTCACAGCACTTACTCACCATTCATACACCCAGTGAAGTTAAGGAGCTCCAGGTAAATCTCCTTTGGGTATAGCTCCTCATTATAAGTGAACCCCATACCTTTTTGTGTTTTTTGGCTTTACATGTAGGGAGATAGTATGGGTCGATTACTTTAAATTTCTTTAGTTCCAATCTCCCTGACTCTCTATTTGTGTTATGATAGTTAGAGCAGCTCTGAGCTGCGAGAGTCCTCTTGCGAATCCAATTGCTCAGGAAAGCCCTGAGCCATAGTCACTACCTTAGGAATCTATAGGGAAAGACAGGATTGTATTCCCCCCTTCAGGGATTTATCAGGACATAGCAGTACTGGGTTCCCTCTCACCATGCTTACCAACATGACAGAGGGACTCACTTTTGATGATGAAGAAGTAACAGCAATTCTGTCAGCACCATCACTTCTTGGTGATACAGCCCTCTCTAAAAGCCTGTCTCACCTAGGTGACTGGGATACACTGGTAGAACTTAAACGGACACAGGTGAAGACCATTCTGCATGGGGCCATTCTAACCGAGTATTTACGTAGTAACACGGCACCCAATGGGCTTATCGTCTCCAACGAACCGCGTATCCCCTAGAGAACCTAGGATTCAGAAAAGACTGGGCTTTGATTGCATGGAAATGCACACGGGACTGGCTTATACTGATAATTAAAACAGCAACCAGACTCTCTGAGGCTCTCCTGATACAGATAAAAACAAGTGAGAACAACCTCAAAACAGGCTTAAGCATCCTCTCCTTTAAGAAAAAACTGGAGGAAACTAACAAGAGTATGAATTAAAATAGGAACTATCTCAGCCAACAAAAAATCTCTAAATTTCAAAAGGACCTTAAACGGTTCTCACAAGAGAAAGTGTACCCGTACACTAACCCAGAATATGTGGCTAAAAGCAACAACATGTCCGACAATTCCTCCAGTAGGAATACCACTTCAGACACTGAAAGTGACTCGTCAGTACATACACAACAGCGCCGTGAACGCCATGGCCAATATCGGGGGAGATGGAATTATCCACCTATGATGCCCCCTTATCCCCCTCTTAACAAACAACAATGGTGCTGGCCTGCTCATTATGGACCCCCAACTAACTATCAGCCCCCATTTTTCCAAAACCCAGCACAATGGCATTTCCCTGATCAGCCTCCACCTTTTCTAGACAGAGGCAAAGGGAGGGGAAAAGGGAAAAGAAAAGGGGTACATTGGAGACCAAGAGACGAGTCTCTCAAGACACAACAAGAGAACACCCCAGGGACAAGCAAAACATAGCAACATCTAAGATGATAGGTGGGAGCGACAATATTATAAATGTAAGCAATAGAACTATTGACAATCTTGAGTCTAAGGCAATAAACAAAGGCCTTAATTTTGTCCCCACTCCCAAAATAGACCTTTTCAAGACTAGAACAGAAATTGCAGAGTTGTTTCGCAAAATCCGCCTCAAAACTTTTTTCTTAGAAATACATTTTGTTGAACCAGAGCGAAACACAGGTCTACGTCCCAAATCTACCTTCTGTCCAACAACTGCACAAATGCCTCCCGAAGTACTTGCCTTTGAAAAGTCGGTGTCAGTCAAAATCAGCGGTCTCGCAGAGAGCACGAGCAACATATTCCACAACATGAGTTCAGACGAACTGGCAGCATTAAAGTGTCTAACTTCTGACCCTTCTATCATTATTAAACCAACTGACAAAGGTGGGGCAACAGTAATTTTACCACTGACAATGTATAGAGAAGAGTGCCAGCGCCTACTAGAAAATGCACAACATTATAAACGTCTGTCCCGAGATCCTACCCCAGACATCCAGGAAGAAATTGCCTTCCTAGTGAATAGAGGAGTCGAGAACGACTGGTTCACCAAACAAGAAGCAGCCTTCCTGACACAACCTAATCCCAAAATTCCCTACTTTTACATCCTTCCTAAAATACAAAAAGGGAAGATCCCCCCTCCTGGAAGGCCCATAGTGTCCGGAATTGGCTCCGTTCTTGATCCACTCTCCCAGTTCACCGACTTCTTCCTTCAACCACTAGTGAAGCAGATCCCCACCTACCTGCAAGACACAACTGATGTCTTGGTTCTCCTAGACTCAATGCCCTTTGATAAAAATGCAGAACTCCTGATTACATTGGACGTTGAATCACTTTACACCAACATCCCCCAGGAAGCAACCCTGGGGGTCATATGCGATCTCCTGGAAGCAAACAGGAGTGATTCACGGACACCCCCAGAATTCGTACTAGATCTAGCACACCTTGCATTGACAAGGAACTACTTCGAATTCGTGAACAAATTCTATCTACAGATAGAGGGGACATCCATGGGCAGCACCTTCGCCCCTAGTCTGGCCTGTCTTTACGTAGACAACTTTGAAAGACAGGTGGTACTCAATGAGGATAACCCCTACCTGGAGCGGATTAAACTTTGGAAGCGGTATATTGATGACATTCTACTCATCTGGACAGGCTCCAGAGATGAGGCCCACGCCTTTTTAGCCTGGCTCAACACGGCAAACCTGTTTCTTAAATTCACTATGACTATCGGCAAGAACCAACTGCCATTTATGGATCTTCTAATTCACGAAAGCAATGGGTCTCTGGCAACAGAGGTCTACCACAAACCTACGGACCGGAACAATTTGTTACAATTCAAGAGCTACCACCCGAGGTCCCTGAGGGAGAACCTCCCCGTGGCTCAGTTCCTACGTCTACGACGGAACTGTTCAAATCTCTCGGACTACAATAAACATGCTAATAATCGGTCCACCAAACTACAAGAAAGAGATTATTCTGCATATCTTGTTAGGAGAGCATATAAAAGAGCACGGAACAACAATAGAGACCAGTTGTTACAACCTCGTGCAAACAAACCCAAGACGGAACAGATAGTGTGTGTAACTACATTCAACCCACTATCTAATAAGATCCAGAGGATTATCAAAGACGATTGGGAGATTTTAACATCTGGTGGTCTCCCGTTCCAGCAACCGCTGCACGCCTTTAAAAGAGCCACCAATATACACAATATGGTGGTCCATACAAGACCTACCATGAAACCTACTAACAAACAGCTAACCCTCTGGCACCTACCTCCCCCAGTCGGCCACCATCCGTTTGGCAACTGTAGTGTGTGTAGGTTCACACAGAAATCCACCACGGTGGAGCTCGGTCTAAAAACACCATGGGTGCTAAAGGCACTTACGAACTGCAACAGCAAGAATGTAATCTACATGATCAAGTGCCCCTGCCAGCTCAAATATATCGGAATGACAACAAGGAAGGTCAGCACCCGTATCTGTGAACACAGGAGCACTATAAGGTGCAAACGTGACGCCACAAAATTCACGAGCCATTTTGTCACAAAAAATCATTCCCCAGATGATTTGATATGGACTATTTTAGAGCAACTGTCACCCACAACCAACAACATGTCACAGAAGTTACTCTACTATGAACAACGCTGGGTCTGGAGACTACGCACAGACACCAACGGACTAAATGACGACATTCCGTGGTCTTCACTTAACAAATGGCCATGCCCTTGTAACACATACTAGCAATGTAGCATATTGATCTGGGTATCCGTGAAAAAAGTACCAACAACCACTGTCCGGGTATATTCTGGTCTTCTTTCCCTTCCCCTCTTTCCCCACCCACCCCATTTTGTCCTCCTGCCACCCCTTCCCCCCCACTCCCCTTGCTCTTTCTTGCACCTTTTCCACGTCCCCCCTCCCCTTCCCTAGCCGTGTCCCCTCTCATCCCTCTGCTTTGGCCCTCTTATCCCCTGCCCTCCTTCTCCCCTTCTCCTTTCTGCTTCCCCTCTTTTACCTCTATCTTTTCTCTCTTCCCCACTCCCTCCCCTCCCTCGAAGAATCCCTCTTTTTTCCCCCTTTTCTTTCCATTTTCTTTCACTTTTTTCTATTTTTCTTCTATCTTCTCTCTCACTCCCCCTGTTTACCCAGGTTTCTCCCCTTTTTCTTTTTCTTCTTCTTCCTGTTCTTTTCTTTGTTTCTTCTCCTTTTCTTTTCTTTCCTCCTTTCTCTCTTGTCTTCTTTTATTCTTCCCTTCTTCCCCCCCATCCCCCCTCCCTTCCCTGCTTTCCTCCTCTGTGACACCCCTCCTGTCTCGCGACCGCAAGAGGAGACTTTTCATTCTTTCCGAAGCTGGGAACTACATTTCCGAGACTCCCGAGCGCTCCAGCGCGTCGCGAGTACTCCACACGCGAACGCTGAGCGCCGAACAGTAAACCGTCCGGGGCTGGCTTGAATGAGGACACGCTCTGCGTACCTAATTATCACTTAATTGCTCTTACTACTTAAACCGCCACCACACTGGACCACTTACCACAAGCGGTCCAGTGAGGGGATGGATTAGGCGCACAGCGAGCGCCTCCTTTGATGCAGTGAGTGCCGGAGCATCTCCTCCTCTCCTTCCTCGGAGATCATCTTCCACGCTACAGATAAGCACTATATTGACTGGCTGTTTGTTTGTTTGAGTGTTTTTAACATTCCCTTACTCAACGGCCGTCTCCTCGCCGCGGGGGACGTATGATTGGGCATTTAAGTATTTAATGTTAATTGGATTAGACTGTTTGCATCCGATTTTGACCTCGTATTTGGCATATTGCTGACCATACTCTTTTCGTAGGTACTCATTAAACTGTACCAATTTTGACAGGAGCTCTATAGTATTTAGCTCTTTCTATCACGCTATCTTACAGAGGTATATTTCTGAAATGGCTCTCATTGAGTGTAGCAACTGACCTTACGCTGTTCACTTCTCCATAGAATTGTGATCTTTTTGTGTATACTGATTGCTGTCCTTGCCTACTTCTTTCCCTTTCCCTTAGTGTGTGACTATAAGGGGACACTCCCCCTCATGAAGTCTTGGGGCAAGTAGCCTTCAGACTTGGGGTAAGATGTCACGTTCATTGTAGATACATGTTACACTCTTATACATTGCATGACTTTGGCTTGCTGTGTCACCCCTGTGTGTGTTTTGCTGTGCTGTGCTGTGTGTCACAAAACGTTAACTACGTTTCTGTTCCCTTAGGCCTATACTAGGTAGTTCCTCGCTTCAGGTAGGCCGCATCAATTCTCACTTTATTTTACCCACTCTCTTACTGAGTGTTGGATGTCTGTCTCTGCAATGCATGACTTTAAGGGATCCTAGGCCCTGAAGAATGCTCCCAGACCTTCCTTGGCTCATTGTAGAGGGCAGAAACATGTCGGCCATTTTTAGGTAGGTGACCCAGTGAGTCGTAGTTCTCATAAAGGTTTCCCATCCTTGCTTTTAACACACCAGCAGACACCATTATTAAAAGTGTAAATTGCACACTGGTAACTGCCTAGGTGTTTTTATATCTTTCCCTAACTTAGCTGGATCCTACAATTTCTAGAAGAAAAAAAAGGAAGCACTCCCTCCCGTTCTTTTAACGGTGAGGTTGAGTCCGCCCAGGTGGCATTGTCCTACCTGGGTGGGGCTAGGTGGTCAAATGATGAAGCATGACACTATATAGTGTGTGAGACCACCTAGTCTGTAAAGGAAACACCCCCCCACCACCACTTCACAGCACTTACTCACCATTCATACACCCAGTGAGCTTAAGGAGCTCCAGTAAAATCTCCTTTGGGTATAGCTCCTCATTATAAGTGAACCCCATACCTTTATGAGTTTTTTGGCTTTACATGTAGGGAGATAGTATTGGTCGAATCCTTTAAATTTGTTTAGTTCCAATCTCCCTGACTCTCTATTTGTGTTATGATAGTTAGAGCAGCTCTGAGCTGCGAGAGTCCTCTTGCGAATCCAATTGCTCAGGAAAGCCCTGAGCCATAATCACTACCTTAGGAATCTATAGAGAAAGACAGGATTGTATTCCCCCTTCAGGGATTTATCAGGACATAGCAGTACTGGGTTCCCTCTGACCATGCTCACCAACATGACAGAGGCACTCACTTTTGATGATGAAGAAGTAACAGCAATTCTGTCAGCACCATCACTTCTTGGTGATATAGCCCTCTCTAAAAGCCTGTCTCAGCTAGGGGACTGGGATACACTGGTAGAACTTAAACGGACACAGGTGAAGACCATTCTGCATGGGGCCGTTCTAACCGAGTATTTACGTAGTAACACGGCACCCAATGGGCTTATCGTCTCCAACGAACCGCGTATCCTCCTAGAGAACCTAGGATTCAGAAAAGACTGGGCTTTGATTGCATGGAAATGCACACAGGACTGGCTTATACTGATAATTAAAACAGCAACCAGACTCTCTGAGGCTCTCCTGATACAGATAAAAACAAGTGAGAACAACCTCAAAACAGGCTTAAGCATACTCTCCTTTAAGAAAAAACTGGAGGAAACTAACAAGAGTATGAATGAATATAGGGAATATCTCACCCAACAAAAAATCTCTAAATTTCAAAAGGACCTTAAACGGTTCTCACAAGAGAAAGTGTACCCGTACACTAACCCAGAATATGTGGCTAAAAGCAACAACATGTCCGACAATTCCTCCAGTAGGAATACCAGTTCAGACACTGACAGTGACTCGTCAGTACATACACGACAGCACCGTGGACGCCATGGCCAATATCGGGGAGATGGAATTATCCACCTATGATGCCCCCTTATCCCCCTCTTAACAACCAACAATGGGGCTGGCCTGCTCATTATGGACCCCCAACTAACTATCAGCCCCCCTTTTTCCAAAACCCAGCACAATGGCATTTCCCTGATCAGCCTCCACCTTTTCTAGACAGAGGCCAAGGGAGGGGAAAAGGGAAAAGGAAAGGGGTACATTGGAGACCAAGAGACGAGTCTCTCAAGACACAATGAGAGAACACCCCAGGGACAAGCAAAACGTAGCAACCTCTGAGATGATAGGTGGGAGCGATAATATTATAAATTTAAGCAATAGAACTATTGACAATCTTGAGTCTAAGGCACTAAACAAAGGCCTTAATTTTGTCCCCACTCCCAAAATAGACCTTTTCAAGACTAGAACAGAAATGCAGAGTTGTTTCGCAAAATCCGCCTCAAAACTTTTTTCTTAGAAAGAAATTTTGTTGAACCAGAGCGAAATACAGGTCTATGTCTCAAATCTACCTTCTGTCCAACAAATGCACAAATGCCTCCCGAAGTACTTTACTTTGAAAAATCAGTGTCCCTCAAAATCAGCGGTCTTGCAGAGAGCACGAGCAACATATTCCACAACATGAGTTCAGACGAACTGGCAGCATTTAAGTGTCTAACTTCTGACCCCTCTATCATTATTAAACCAGCTGACAAAGGTGGGGCAACGGTAATTTTACCACTGACAATGTACAGAGAAGAGTGCCAGCGCCTACTAGAAAATGCACAACATTATAAACGTCTGTCCCGAGATCCTACCCCAGACATCCAGGAAGAAATTGCCTTACTAGTGAATAGAGGAGTCGAGAACGACTGGTTGACCAAACAAGAAGCAGTCTTCCTGACACAAACTAATCCCAAAATTCCCTACTTTTACATCCTTCCTAAAATACACAAAGGGAAGATCCCCCCTCCTGGAAGGCCCATAGTGTCTGGAATTGGCTCTGTTCTTGAACCATTCTCCCAGTTCTGCGACTTCTTCCTTCAACCACTAGTGAAGCAGATCCCCACCTACCTGCAAGACACAACTGATGTCTTGGTTCTCCTAGACTCAATGCCCTTTGATAAAAATGCAGAACTCCTGATTACATTGGACGTTGAATCACTTTACACCAACATCCCCCAGGAAGCAACCCTGGGGGTCATATGCGATCTCCTGGAAGCAAACAGGAGTGATTCACAGACACCCCCAGAATTCGTACTAGATCTAGCACACCTTGCATTGACAAGGAACCACTTCGAATTCGAGAACAAATTCTATCTACAGATACAGGGGACATCCATGGGCAGCACCTTCGCCCCTAGTCTGGCCTGTCTGTACGTAGACAACTTTGAAAGACAGGTGGTACTCAATGAGGATAACCCCTACCTGGAACGGATTAAACTTTGGAAGCGGTATATTGATGACATTCTACTCATCTGGACAGGCTCCAGGGATGAGGCCCATGCCTTTTCAGCCTAGCTCAACAAGGCAAACCCGTTTCTTAAATTCACTATGACGATCGGCGAGAACCAACTGCCGTTTTTGGATCTTCTAATTCACGAAAGCAATGGGTCTCTGGCAACAGAGGTCTACCACAAACCTGTGGACCGGAACAATTTGTTACAA
The DNA here is from genome assembly GCF_031143425.1 of Pleurodeles waltl. Lineage (NCBI taxonomy): Eukaryota > Metazoa > Chordata > Amphibia > Caudata > Salamandridae > Pleurodeles > Pleurodeles waltl. Next base: position 840,438,666 of record NC_090437.1, read on the forward strand.
TTCAAGAGCTACCACCCGAGGTCCCTGAGGGAGAACCTCCCGTGGGTCAGTTCCTACATCTACGACGGAACTGTTCAAATCTCTTGGACTACAATAAACATGCTAATAATCGGTCCACCAAACTACAAGAAAGAGATTATCCTGCATATCTTGTTAGGAGAGCATATAAAAGAGCACGGAACAACAATAGAGACCAGTTGTTACAACCCCGTGCCAACAAACCCAAGACGGAACAGATAGTGTGTGTAACCACATTCAACCCACTATCTAATAAGATCCAGAGGATTATCAGAGACGATTGGGAGATTTTAACATCTGGTGGTCTCCCGTTCCAGCAACCGCTGCACGCCTTTAAAAGAGCCACCAATATACGCGATATGGTGGTCCATACAAGACCTACCATGAAACCTCCTAACAAACAGCTGACCCTCTGGCACCTACCTCCCCCAGTCGGCCACCATCCGTGTGGCAACTGTAGTGTGTGTAGGTTCACACAGAAATCCACCATGGTGGAGCTCGGTCTAAAAGCACCATGGGTGCTGAAGGCACTTAAGAACTGCAACAGCAAGAATGTAATCTACATGATCAAGTGCCCCTGCCAGCTCAAATATATCGGAATGACAACAAGGAAGGTCAGCACCCATATCTGTGAACACAAGAGCACTATAAGGTGCAAACGTGACGCCACAAAACTCACAAGCCATTTTGTCACAAAAAATCATTCCCCAGACGATTTGATATGGACTATTTTAGAGCAACTGCCACCCACAAACAACAACATGTCACAGAAGATCCTCTACTACGAACAACGCTGGGTCTGGAGACTACGCACAGACACCAACGGACTAAATGACGACATTCCGTGGTCTTCACTTAACAAATGACCATACCCTTGTTACACATACTAGCAATGTAGCATCTTGATCTGGGTATCCGTGAAAAAAGTACCAACAACCACTGTCCGGGTACACTCTGGTCTTCTTTCCCCTCCCCTCTTTCCCCACCCACCCCATTTTGTCCTCCTGCCACCCCTTCCCCTTTCCCCCCTTGCTCTTTTTTGCACCTTTTCCGCATCCCCTCCCCTTCTCTAGCCGTGTCCCCTCCCCTCCCTCTGTTTTGGCCCTCTTATCCCCTGCCCTCATTCTCCCCTGCTCCTTTCTGCTTCCCCTCCTTTTCTTTCATCTCTACCCCACTCCTTCCCCTCCCTCGAAGAATCCCTCTTTTTTCCCCTTTTTTTCCCCCTTTTTTCCCCCTTTTCATTCCATTTTCTTTCTATTTTTTTTCTTTTTTTCTTCTTTCTTCTCTCTCACTCCCCCTGTTTACCCAGGTTTCTTCCCTTTTCTTTTTCTTCTTCTTCCTGTTCTTTTCTTTGTTTCTTCTCCTTTTCTTTTCTTTCCTTCTTTCTCTCTTGTCTTCTTTTCTGCTTCCCTCCCCCCCCCCGTTTCCCATCCCTTCCCTGCTTTCCTCCTCTGTGACACCCCTCCTGTCTCGCGATCGCGAGAGGAGGCTTTTCATTCTTTCCGAGACTGGGAACTGCATTTCCCAGCCTCCCGAGCGCCCCAGCGCGTCGCGTGTACTCCACACACGAACGCTGAGCGCCGAACAGTAAACCGGCCGGGGCTGGCTTGAATGAGGATGCACTCCGCATACCTCATTATCACTTAATTGCTCTTACTACTTAAACCGCCACCACACTGGACCACCTACCACAAGCGGTCCAGTGAGGGGACGGATTAAGCGCACAGCGAGCACCTCCTTTGATGCAGTGAGTGCCGGAGCATCTCCTCCTCTCCTTCCTCGGAGATCATCTTCCACGCTACAGATAAGCACTATATTGACTGGCTGTTTGTTTGTTTGAGTGTTTTTTACATTCCCTTACCCAACGGCCGTCTCCCTGCCGCGGGGGACATATGGTTGGGCATTTAAGTATTTAATGTTAATTGGATTAGACTGTTTGCATCCGATTTTGACCTCGTATTTGGCATATTGCCGACATTACTCTTTTCGTAGGTACTCATTAAACTGCACCAATTTTGACACGAGCTCTATAGTATTTAGGTCTTTCTATCACGCTATCTTACAGAGGTATTTTTCTGAAATGGCTCTCATTGAGTGTGGCAACTGACCTTACACTCTTCACTTCTCTATAGAATTGTGATCTTTTTGTATATACTGATTGCCGTCCTTGCCTACTTCTTTCCCTTAGTGTGTGACTATAAGGGGACACTCCCCCTCCTGGAGTCTTGGGGCAAGTAGCCTTTAGACTTGGGGTAAGATGTTACATTCATTGTAGATACATGTTACACTCTTATACATTGCATGACTTTGGCTTGCTGTGTCACCCCTGTGTGTTTTGCTGTGCTGTGCTGTGTATCACAAAACGTTAACTACGTTTCTGTTCCCTTAGGCCTACGCTAGGTAGTTTCTCGCTTCAGTTAGGCCGCATCAATTCTCATTTTATTTTACCCACTCTCTTACTGAGTGTTGGATGTCTGTCTCTGCAATGTATGACTTTAAGGGATCCTAGGCCCTGAAGAATGCCCCCAGACCTTCCTTGGCTCATTGTAGAGGGCAGAAACATATCGGCCATTTTTAGATAGGTGACCCAGTGAGTCTTAGTTCTCACAAAGGTGTCCCATCCTTGCTTTTAACACACCAGCAGACACCATTATTAAAAGTGTAGATTGCACACTGGTAACTGCCTAGGTGTTTTTATATCTTTCCCTACCTTAGCTGGATCCCACAATTTCCAGAAAATAAAAAATGTACGCACTCCCTCCCGTTCTTTTAACGGTGAGGTTGAGTCCGCCCAGGTGACATTGTCCTACCTGCATGGGGCTAGGTGGTCAAATGATGAAGCATGACACTATATAGTGTGTGAGACCACCTAGTCCGTAAAGGAAACACCCCCCCACCACCACTTCACAGCACTTACTCACCATTCATACACCCAGTGAGGTTAAGGAGCTCCAGAAAAATCTCCTTTGGGTATAGCTCCTCATTATAAGTGAACCCCATACCTTTTTGTGTTTTTTGGCTTTACATGTAGGGAGATAGTATTGGTCGATTCCTTTAAATTTGTATAGTTCCAATCTCCCTGACTCTCTATTTGTGTTATGACACTAGGAGGAACTGCCATCACCTGCACCCCTTGTGCTGACCTGTTGTTTGGCTTGCCAGCCCTGTGCTTCCCCCCCCTTTCTTGTCTCCAGGAGCAGGGTGCTGCGACCCTGACCCCTGTAAACTTTCCCTCTCGAGGAGTGCTGCATTTTTCCCCTAAAGCACATTATAGCGCTTGTAGGGGGGCGTAGACGCTTTAGAGGAGCGTGTTGTGGTGAGGAAGGATCACCGCCCCAGCCCGGGCATAGCGCACTGAAGAGCGCTGCCTGTGAGGCCCCTGAGCACTCTGTAGGAGCTTTGCTGAGACTTCACCACCGCAACCCGGGCTCACAATTTATTGCCGCGCCCTGGGTGCTTGGTTGTCAATGAGCGCGTTGGCTGAGCGCTCTTGTGTGCCCCTAGGGCACCACAACAACAGAGATTGGATGCGGTGAGCTCCTAGTTGTGCCCCTGGGGCTCTGCTCACCATAGGAGGCACCCCCGGGGTACACGCTGCTCCTACTGGAAAGAAGCGTAACCGCCGTGGCCCACCAGAGGTTCTCTGCTGTCTCCAGGAGGAGCGCTGCTTCTTGGGAGAGATGCCAGCCTCTCCCCCCTTTTTCTTCCAGCCATATCACGGACAAGGGTTGCTGCCTTTGGCCTTGCAGGGCACGGGGACGGAAAGAGAGTTCTTTTTCCCCCGGCCACTGCCCTAGGGGCGCAGACACCCTCAACACCATTCGCTGCATTTCGGGCCCCCTCCTCGCAGGAGGTTCAGTCGCGACCCGTGGGAGGGGCTCCCAAAGTTGTTGGTGCCCGTGTAGGTGCCCCCAACACCCCTTGAGATTGTGGGTCCCCTGCAGGGGCCCTGAGATAACTACAGGAGGGGGTGCAGACCGCCCCCCTGCCACATGATGAACACACAGCCCCTGTTTGGAGCAATGAGCGCCAGGGACCCCCTCTGCCTGTCTACATCGCGGCACTAGAGGTGCCTTGGCAGGATAAACCAGGTACTATTTAAACAACTCGCAAGGTTTCTAATGTTCCAAGGGTTGACCTTTTGAGTGGCTTAGAGTTACCTGTGTCTTTTTGCGCCATATACTGGCTGATGTGCCTTTTAGGGGGCTGACATGTTGTTTTGGGTTGATTACTTGCCATGTGGTTTTGATAATGTTCCTGATATAGGCATTTACTATACTTTTATGACAAGTGCATTTATTTATTTCTACTGTGATTCCTGACTGCTGATTATGTTGCAGAATTCTGAGTACTTACGTGTCCTAATGTGACAACTGCTTATTCTTGCAGAGTATTAGTAACTTGTGTAACGTTCTGACAACTGCTAAGGTAGCAGGGTATTACTGACATGTAATGTTTGGTCTAATTATGTTTTGTGCAATACAGTTTATTTTTACATAGCTCTATGTTGTGTTTACTTTGTGGTGTACATATTGTGTCACGTGTGTTGTGTGTGTTGTGCAAATGCTTTACACATTGCCTCCGGGTTAGTCCTGACTGATCGTGCCAAGCTACCAAGGGGGTGAGCAGGGGTTATCTTGGACCTGTATCTCCCTTGCCCTGACTAGAGTGGGTGGGTTCTGCCTGGCTTAAGGTGCATACCCTAGCCAACCAGAAACCCAATTTCTAACAATATATATATATATATATATATATATATATATATATATATATATATATATATATATATATATATATATATACTCATCCAATGACATCTTGAAACCACACCGGTTCAGCTTCAGGAATCCAGGTCTGGTTTAAAAAGAACAGGCAGCACAACCAGACTACAAACCGATTATATTTTATTTCATACCATTTTCCAGTGCAGGAACAACACAAGTGGCAACGCGTTTTGGTATATATATATATATATATATATATATATATATATATATATATACATATATATATATATATATATATATATATACACACTTAAAAACTCAACGGTTACAGGGATGTTATAGTTATGCTCACATTTTACGTACAAAAACCATAGAACGTACAAAGCCACAGAAATTCAATTTCACCTGTTATAGTTAGATTTATCTCAAGTACCCATAACTTGTACCCTAAATTAACTATAAATTGTGCCCTCGCCATGCACAGTTTTTTCATCAAACATTTTACTGCAAATATTATCAATAATGTTATCAAAGATGTCATGAGTGCCATATTTTGTGAGGTAATTAGCAGTACATGTTGAGGGTGTGAGTTATAATTACCTTAGGGCATGACTTACGTTTACTTGTGATAACTCTAAAAGGTGGATTTCTATGGTTTTGTACATTTAAAATGTGAGCCTAACTATAAAGTCCCTGTAACCTTTGTTTTTTTTAATGAATTTCTATTTTTTTAAACATAAAGTAATTTTCATTACTATAAATTAATCCAACCACTGTAATACAAGGCCTTTGGTCGCGTGCTGCAGCAGTTGGCCTCAGAGCCTGGCCCACAGTCAGGCCCTGCGGCCAACCCCTATTACAACCCAACCCCACACTGCGCATTGCCTTTGGTGGTGTGCAGTGGGGGTTGGCTGCAGAGCCAGACACTGTGACCAAGCCTCCTAACCACCCAACCCCATGCTGCGCGTGGCCTTTGGCCGTGAACAGCGGAAGTTGCCCACGGCCTGTCTCTCTGGGTGTGAGAATAGGTGTGACAGAGTGTATTTGGGTGTGAGAGTGACTGTGAGAGTTCTTTCTGGGTGTGAGAGTGGGTTGTCAGTGTCTTAGTTGGTCTTTGAGTGGGTGCGCCAGTGTGTCAGAGTTGGTGTGTGAGGGTTTCAATGGTTCTGTAAGTGGGAGTGTGAGAGTCTGAGAGAGTCTGTGAGTGGGTGCAAGACGGTCTGAATGGGTCTGTGAGTGGGGGCGTGAGTGTCTGAGTAGGTCTGTGAGTTGGTGTATAAGGGTCTTAGTGAGTGTAAGAATGGGAGAAAGAGACTGAGAGAGAGAGAGAGAGAGAGAGAGAGAGAGAGAGAGAGAGAGAGAGAATGATAGGGAGTTTTTTTAGACTTTGATGATTGATATAGTTAGAATGAGATATTTCTGGGAAAATTGAAAAAGAAAATGTTATTGTCAATTAAAAAGAGAGAAATCACCTTTCAGTATGAACCTCAAACTTGAATTTTAAAAGAAATTAAAGAAGGAAAACAACCAAGGCACACCTGGAATAGAACCGTCAACTTTCAGTTGGTTCCAGACATAACTATGACTGTCAACCCACGCATGTGATTTGAAAGAAACATGAACGTTTCATCACAAGGAAGGTTTAAAAGTCAAAACACTAGTAAATTAACAAACACACTTGCAAGCAATACTAGGATATGAACCTTCAGCCCACCAAGTGACAGCACAAGACCTTAATCATAAGGCCAGAAGTGACTATGTTCTGCTCTGCATCCAAACGTAATTATATATATAACATTCATACTAAATATTTTGCTAGATTACTCTGTGAAGTCATTGCATGGGGAGACCATATCAATGACAATCTCTCTCTTTTTCTCTTCCATCCCATTAGGGGATGGAAGAGAGAGAGAGAGTGACTACTGCAGGAGTAGCCTCAAGGCCGCAGTGGTCCTAGCCATCTCCCCATGTCCGGAGGGAGCCAGTATTGCGACCCCAAGCAGGGAGCTGTTTCAAATAGCATCTCCCTGCTTGCTGGAGCAATGTGTACATCTGTCTTCCCATGCAAGCATATTTTCATGCAGGGAAGACAGATCAAAACTCCGCTTTCTGGCAGCGGGAGCTTTTGACAGCTCTTGCTGTCAGAAAGCGGACTTTGTTTGCTTTTGCTTGGTGGGACCTGTCAGCTCCTACCAAAGAAAAGCAAACAGCAAAAGCAAACAGCTTTTCCGGATCCCCCAATGTAATATAGCCCTGGGGAGGTGGTGGTCCCTGGGGTTCGGGGTGCACAGTGTACCCCCTTCATTCTTTTATTATAGCCCTGGGAGGTGCTGGTCATTAAATTTACAGCCCCACGAGGAGGCAGCCCTCAGGGCTGTGGGGGAGCGCAAGGCCCCCTGCACAGATTTAAAATTAAGCCCTAGGGAGGTGGTGGTCCCCGGGGCTGTGTGGGGGTGGTCAACACATCACCCCCAGGCTCCGTATGGTTAAAGCCCTAGGGAGGTGGCAGTCCCCAGGGCTGGGTGGGAACCGTGCACTCCCCGCATTCAATATGATAAAAGCCCCAGGAGGTGGTGGTCCCCGGGGCTGTGGGGGGCCAGCCAGCCCCCCGCACTCATTACGTTTAAAGTCCTGGAAAGGTGGCAGTCCCCTGGGCTGTGGGGGGCCAGGCAGTCCCTTATATTAAAATGGCAATGCCCCTGGGATTTGGCCTACCCAGGGGCTTCAGGATGAACAAACGCAGCCCCCCGCACAGCTTCAAAGTTAAGCCCTGGGGAGGTGGCAGTCCCAGGGGCTACGGGGGGTGCGCATTAAGTTAAAAGCACAGGGGAGGTGGTGGTCCCGAGGTCTGTGTGGAGGGCTGCGTGCCCCCCACACTCAAAAAAAAAAAAACAGGAGTTGGCAGTCCCTGGGACTGTGGGGGAGCTGCACAGCCCTCCTGCTCTCAATATGTTAAAACCCCAAGGAGCTGGAAATCCACAGGGCTGCAGGGGGGCTTTAAACTTTAAAGCCCCAGAGGGGGCAGTTCTTGGGGATGCACGAGGCCCCCCGCATTAAAATTGCAATACCTCCAGGACTCAAGGACTTGTCCCACCCAGAGGCTTCAGAATTAACAAGCACCGGAATCTGCGCTTGTTTTTCTATTTTTTTTAATTATCACCGGATCCGCCACAAATCATGGTGAAAGTTTTTTTTGTAATGCTTTTTAGGTCTGGGGGGTCCCTGCCCTGGCTCCCTTTTGTTATTTTTTTTTTACATTTTTTTCTGGGACTTTGCGGAAGCCGAGTCCCTAAATGGCTGCCTACACTTCCTGGTTTGAAATGTCTGTAGCCAGTCAGAGCTCTGCAGCTCCAAGCATGAGCTCTTATTATTCGCGAAGTCATAGCGAAGAGTTTGCTACCTCAGATATCTAAATGTATTTACCCTTTAATATCTCAAAAACTACTGAATGGATTTACCCCAAATAACCAAAATCATAATCTGTGTACCGAAACCAGCCTTCTGTCAAATCTGGTGTAATTCCGTCCAGTGGGTCGGGCTGTAGTCGTGTGCAAAGGTCCTATGGAATTTAACATGGGAAATGCAACTTTTTTTACCCTCCATTTTTCTCGCCCCCTCTTGACGGATAACCCTGAAACTTTCTGTTCTCAGCAAGAATTGCTTGGCACATGTTTTTTGGGAAACTTTCAGGAAGATTCGTCAACCAGTACCAAAGATATAGGCAAGTCCAAAAACACTTTTTCTATGGAAACATGGTCCTAACTATAACTACCTAGTGGCAGCCGTGCACTGTGGAGGTTAGAATGATGTATAGTAATTAAAATTCCTTTAATTTATGTTTAAAAAAACATAGAAATTCACTGAATAAAACAAAGGTTAAAGGGAGGTTATAGTTAGGTTCAGAATTTACTGGTACAAAACCATGGCAATTCAGCAGTTATAGTTATAGTTCTTTCAAGCAATGATAACCTCGCCCCTACACGAACTATAACGCATGCCTTCGCCATGCACAGCTAATTACTTCACATATTACAACATTGATGGCCACAACTTTCTGGTTAGTTTGCGAGCTGCCAATCATGGCATTCCTGTTGGCACAGCATTTGCGATTTGTTGCAAATTTGTGGTGAATTTGTTGCAACTCTAGAGATACAAATTTGCATTCCCTTTAATTTCTCTAAAACTATTGAATGGATTTGCACCAAATAACAAAAAGTGTGCTTTCTGGACCAAATTCTACCTTTATGAGAGATTTGGTGCAATTCTGTCCAGCAGCTCAGGCTGTCAGCATGTTCAAAATCCCTATAAGAATTAACATGGGAAATGCACTTTTTTCACCCCCCTTTTTTAGCCCCTTTTATCAGCCCCCGCTTGATGGATCACCTCAAAACTTTATATGCATAACAAGAAATTTGGGCATACTTTTTTTTTAGAAAATTTCAGGAAGATTCATCAAAAGACGCTAAAGATATAGCCAAGTCAATAAACGCTTTTTCAATGGAAATTAGGCTCTACTATAAACTAATAAAGTACCCAGTGCTGAACACATAGTCTAAACAAATTTCAAGACATGAAGTACGTTCAGTTAACACACAAGAACATTTTAGTCCATTGGTATAGCTGAAGTATTCATTCCACAAAAAGCAGGCATGCCCCACGTGTTTCGTCTATGAAGACTTTGTCAAGACTATGAGCAAAGCATTGATGATGGCTGAATGCTGACAAATGACAATGTAGGTGCTGAGTCTGCAACTATTGATGAAGCCTCTATATATGCTTGTAAGTAAACACCAAGTGGCAGATTTATGAAACGTGGCACTGCACAAAATGCAGCGCCACTTTTCTTGCGTCCTTTAGAGCTCCCCTAACGCCACCATGTGTGCGCCGTATTTAAAATACGCACACCATGGCGGTAGTCAGGGGTACTAGCATTATAATTGTTTACGCTAGTCCAGCGCTTTGCAGGATTAGTGTAAAAAATGTTGACGCTAATCCAGCAAAGCACCAAGAGGCCGATTGAAAACAATGGAAGCCTCCTTTTAACGCATGCTTTGTGCAGGCATTAAAAGTGTCGAAAACATGGCACAAGTAAATCTCTAAGATTTCCTGGTGCTTTTTTTTTGCCTCCCCAAACGGGGAAGAACCCCTTTGCATACATTATCCCTGCCGCAGGCATAATGTAGAGCAGAAGGTTACAAAGTGGTGCAATGCATGCATTGTGCCACTTTGTAAATATGGTGCAGCGTTTCTGGACTTATTAGGCCACATCTGCATAAACAAATGACCAAATGTGGCGCAAGGAGGCGCTAGGGGCACTCTTCACTATCGCTATGCTTCTTTCAGCACTGCTACAGTTGTTATTGGACTTTGGTTCTTTAAGTGAATATATATATATATATATATATATATATATCTATTTTGGGTTGAAACCCGTAGCTGAATAAATCTTTCATGCAAGGATGAAGACACGCTGAGTGCGGCTTTCCCTTTTGGTGGGACAATGCTGAAGGATTTTTTTGTGATTCATAAATGGGATCCACACCCGTTTTGCCAGCACCAGCCCTGTTTGGTGGATGAAGGCAGGGGAAACAGGAACTGTGCGGTACATATATATATATATATATATATATATATATATATATACATATATATATAGTTTCATTAGAAATTGGGCTTGACAGAGGTATACCCATGGATCAAGCAGGAACCACAAACCTGGTCTGGGTAAGTCGCAAACACCCTAAATTAGCATGTGTTCACCCTCTAGCGGCTTGCCACAGAACAGACAGGATTAACTTAAGAGGCAATGTATAAAGTATTTGTGCAAAACTTTAAACAGTAAAACAGTGAAAACACCACACAAAACGATACCACAAATAAAACAAGACTAAACCAACAAAAACAAGTAGAAAATGAGTCATGAGTTTTTAAAGAATAAACTGTAGAAAAGCGCTTAGAAGCAAAAAGCATCAACTAGTGCTATCTGGTCATGCCGAACCAGGACAAAGTAAAACTTTCAGGCCAAATGTGATGAAGCGCTGGACGGCTACAGAGACCCAGCTGGGTCCGCTGAACCAAAGTACCTTAAAATCCTAGCATGGGAGTATTGCGGTCATTCCAAACCACACCAATGAGGAGATGCTTCAAATTTACCCACAGAGTGGATGAGATGCTTCAAAGCTCCCCATATAGCAGTAGTGATGTGTTGAAGCAGAGATGAGACAGAGTTTGGTTGGAGGAGCTGGCCACGTCGACGTCAAGGTGATGAGCTGATTCCAACGAATGAAGTGACTGCAATGCAGAATTCAGTGTTATCATCGAGGCTGTCATGGACAGGAAAGCTTGACTCTTGCGCTGAAGGAAACGTCGCAGTGCTGGCTCTGAAAGCAATGCGCTGGGCACAGCCAATCAATGGTGGAAATGCACCGGTTTTGTCCAAGCAACGTGGAGTTGCGATGGTTCTGCTGGAGCAACACCTGAAGATCCACCTCCAAGGGTCCAAGACTGTGGTGATACCACTTGGCAGGTCAGGCTCACAGCTGGAAGAGTCCACTTGGGTTGGTTTGAAGTTTTTTATGTCCCTGAGACTTCAAATAAGGAGACCAGTCAGCTGGCCTCAGAGTCACTCTGGGTTCTGCGCCTGAGATATTCATGTCCAGACCTTTTCACTGAGACAAGGAGGGCAGCAGGTCAGCACAGCCAGGCAGCAGTTCTTCCAAAGCAAAAGTTCAGAAGAGGGCAGCCCTTGCAGCAGTACAGCAGTCATTTTGCCTGGTATCCACAGTAACTGGAGGTTTGAAGTGAGGGAGACTTCAGAGACGTTTTTGAAGTGCACAGAGTCCTCCCTTCCTGCTCTGGCTTGGGATTCATTCCAGGGGGACATGCAGCCCTTTGTGTGGGGAGAGGAAAAAACCTATTCAAGTGTAAGTGTGAAGCTGTGGCTCGCTCCTCCCTCCCATCCTGTCTTGATGGCCCATCAGGGACCATCAACTCACACCAAAGTTCTCATTGTGTGTGCCTGTCTAGAGCGAGTACACAAAGCCCAGCTATCACTCACCCCAGACAAATGATCAGAGACAGGATGCAGGCACACAGGGCTAAGAGTAGGAATTCCAACTTTCTAAAATTGGAATTTTTGAAATTGTAACAATAAGTCGGCCTTCACTATAAAAAGGGATTTATCATTACAATTCCATAGGTACTAAACATGACAGATCTACCTACTCTCAGTCATGAATTACAGCTTATTACATGTAATAAGGAATCACTAATGTTATCCTATGAGAGAGATAAGCCTTGCAGTAATGAAAAATGCATTTAAGAGTTTTTCACTACCACAATATGTAAAACTTAAAAGTACATGTTGAACATTTTAAATACACTGCACCCTGTTTTTGGGGCTGTCTAGGGCCTACCTTAGGGGTGACTTACATGTTTTGAAAAGGAAGGTTGGGCCTTGCAAAAAGGTTATTTTGTGAAGTTGATATGGCAGTTTATGCTGCACATACAGGCTCTGCAATGGCATGCCTGAAACATGTTTCAAGGACTACTTAAGTGGGTGGCACAATCAGTGCTGCAAGCCAATAGTAGCATTCAATTTACAGGCCCTGGGCGCAGATGGTGCTCTTTACTAGGGATCAGGCATCTGTCCCCAGTGCAGGAAAAACTCTGCCCACAAGGACAGCAACCAACAGAGGCCACTGACAGCTGTCAGTGTCAAGAGCCAGGACCCAGGCTATAAAGAGGTCTCTGACCTCTGTGGTTTCTCCGAGTGAGGGGCAGTAGCTCCAGGCCCTTTGCACCCTTTTTCCACCTTACGCCCAGCAGTTCAGGGGTAGTATCCTGAAACTGGCCCTTCAGCTCAGCGTCTGTACCCTGAGGCTGATCATGGGACAATGGTGTCATCTTGCCCCTACATCTGGGTTCCTGTACCCTCCGTTGGGGAGTGGTACCCCCAGAAAACCAAACTGTGTGGGCATCCTTGGGGGTGCCCCACTCAGCATTGCTGCCACCGGGGGCAACTAATTACTCAGAATCGCTCTGGCCTCATCCCAATCCATCTATTTTTTGTCCACCATCCACCCCAGTTTGGACCAAGGCATTTGCAAATCAGTCTTGACCATGCTCCCCATATGAGCAGTCCGATCCAAACTGCCAGGCAAGTTCCTCGTTGGACCAGAAACAAGCTTCCTGGGACCGCTTTTGGGGTATTACCCCTCATCATCCAGGCTAGCTTGTATCCAGTGGCCAGTGAGCCCAGAACCCACGTCTAGGCATATCCGGCACACTTAGGGTGGCAGATGCAAAAACAACAAGGTGATGGATGGAATCAATTTGGGCTGCATTCCAATCTATCTTTTTTTGCTTGCCATGCCAACCCAGTTAAGACCCAGTCATATGCAAATCAGTCTTGACCCTTTTCCTCATGGGAACAGCCCAGCCCAAACTGCCAGGCTAGGTCCTTACTAGAGCGGAAAAAACATCCTTGGACTGGTTTCAGAGTATCAACCTGCACCAGCCAGGTTAGCTTGAAATCACCGGCACAGTGAGACTGGGAGCCACATCTGAGCATATCCGGCTCACTTAGGGAGGCAAATGCAAAAACAACAAAGTGACGGATTAAATGCTTGAATTAATCTTAGCCTCTGGCAATTGCTTGGGCTGCAACCCAATCGATTATTTTTTTTACCCACCATGCCATCCTAGTTTGGACCCAACCATGTGCAAATCAGTCCCATGGGTAGCAGGGTCAAGACTGATCTGTATAGGGCTGGGTTTAAACTGGAATGGCACGGCAGGAAAAATGCAATGGATTTAGGCCCAGATCTGTGACTGGGGGTGGTGAATACTTGACATTGTTCAGCATTCTGTCCATCATCTGTTCTTTTTGCCAAACGACTAGTCGCATTTAATTTACAGGCCCTGGGTACAGGTAGTGCACTTTACCAGAGACTTACTTACAAGTAAATAAATTAAATATGCCAATTTGGTATATGCAAATCAAACCATAATTCTGTCAATAAAAAAAAACACAATGGTAGAGTGACGTTACAGTTGGGTGTCTCAATAGGATAAAAACTAATACACTAATGTTTAAACTAAAAAGCCAATGAAATTCAACATTTGTAGATATCTATAACTTGAGCCCCTGCCTTTCACTGTTTAAAACCTTACGTACTTACGTCACCCATGGCACGTTAAATGACTTTACTACAATACTACTCATTGAAACTAATGTTGACGCTACAAGTAGGAACAATTCAAGAGGGTTCTTGGGTGCTGTAATTGTGGAACATTGCAATTGCTTATGTGTGATTTTGACACTATTTCAGTGTTCACTGAATGAGGATGTATTCCCTTCCTGTGACACTACTTTCGAAGAAGTCAGACCTGTGAGCATCTGGTCAAAGGTCACATGATATAAATTCTGAAGGTTTAATGAATTGACACCAGTGATACTGTTCTGTATTCTATTGTGTAAAATATCGGACTCTATAGTTTATACCAAATAAAACATTTTCAGCCTAAATACAGTTTGATGCAACATAGGAGATGAGTTGCTGGAAGAGGGACAACATGAGAACATTACTCATTGTATTGTCTTGATTGTGAATTGTAACCTTAAACCAAATATTCAGTCACACGTATGTACACAGCTATCCATCTGTGAGGGGGTGGTCTGTATAAAAGAGTCTTCTGTCTCATTCCTTGAATTTTGTTGGTAAACCGGACTGATAGGATTATGCAAGACACAACAGACCTCGGTGTCTGCACTCTACCTTCACTTGTTCTTGAGGGCAGGCTAGAAGTTGTCCATTCTCAGAATGTACACACAATTGAAAATAAGAATTCACAAATTCTATGGGCCCGGCCGTGGCAAGTGTACACGTTTATGGATTTATTTTTGGAAGCAAATGCATTATGCAAAACAAATAATCGTAATTGGGATAAAAGGCAAAATATAAAACATATAAAAATAAAACACTTGTTCAGCACCAATGGCACTGAAGTGCAAAACAGTTCAGGAGCATGACAACCAGTGGATGAAGTCGGTTCACCCACTGCCCTATGCAGTAATCTGTCGAGGGAGAAAGCAAAATGTGGATGATATTGAAACAGCTGTGATGGATGAAGCAGTCTGACTAAAAGCTGCTCTGTGTAACATATATAAATATATTATTTTGTTAAGATATTTTTGGGAAAGCGACAGGTTGGTGAGGCTCATAAAGCTGTCTCTAAGCCAGGCGTAATAATACTCCTAGTACACACACTTGTATTTGACACCTATATGTGCATAGAATTACATTTGTAGCACACAAGTGGCAAGTGTATTATACATCATGTGTGCCTTTCTTTCTGACTTAAAAATGGCATCACTACCCCACGCACATACCCATAAGACATTACCATAGCCTAAACCTGGACAACCTTCTGCGGTTTATACAATCCCTAAGTGAAAAACACATTAGAACACAAGGAGATGTATTTCTTGCACATAGGTTTGAAACTTATCTGGACTATGTGAGTGACGTAGCCACTACTATGCTGAATGGGCTTATTTACAGCAAACTCTCAACAGACATTCAGTGCCTTTTTGATAAGTTCCAGAGGAACCCACAGAGTGGCCGGTGTTGAATATCCTCCGTACCAACCCACTCCCATGCAGACTCATATTGAGATTTTGCACAATTTTATCCTGAAGTTAATACTAGTTGCAAGCGGTGTGGTATTGAGGGGCAGATTTCTTTCATCTAGCATAGTCATGCCCAGCAGTGCCCATTTTTTGGTTTCACCTTGCAAATGCGCTACTTGAGATGACGGAACTGGCCTGCTCCCTCACTCCCACCGTAGTATGTTGGATTATGTCAAAGAGATTCCAAAACCATTTCGAAAGTTCACCTCCACTGGGTTACTTTTGAGGAAGTGTAGAGTGGCCATGAGATGGAGTAGTAGACTTGCCCTAAAATTTAAGGAGTGGCTGAAGGATATGTCCCTATGTGAGGAATGGTCGGGGACATATGCAGAACTGTTGCCACAAACAGCCCGTCCACGAGACTTCTTAGATCCCTTGAGAACTTCTTCTGGGATCCCTTTTGAACTTATTTGTTACAAATGTGCTCAGACTCGTCCACGCTTCCAGCAACGTTACATGCTATAACCTACTGTTTTAAATGTAATGCTGAATTTTCATATACTATGATGTGTCATGTTACTGTTCTGCTAGACGTTGCACTTTCTTTATATGTTTGTGACCAATGTTGAATCATTCTATCTCAGCACTGGTGTTTTCATAATTGATATATTGTAAAATGTGATTTCCTGTTCCTTTTGCCCAGGCGTCATGTCATGCTTTACCATGTTGCCATGCTACTAGTACTGTTTATGTTTTCTAAAATGTATAAATAAAAATGAAAAAAAATTGTATCACTGAAAAGTACATTTTACACCGACCCAATAGAGATGGCGCCATTTCCAAAAAATACCCTTATGCAGCTGTTCATACAGTCATTCCTTTTGTGAATCATCCCTCATGGGTTTGTGGAATACAAATTACAAATACCTATATATACATCGAGAAAGAGAGTGAGAGAGAGATTTTTTAAATTATGTTTTACCATTCCAAGCAGTCAAATCTTCACACATTTATGAATTCGGAACGAATTCTAATTCAGGTTTTTGTGTGATAATGTAAAAAGAATAGATCGCTATTAGAGAAATATGAAAAAAGCGTGCGAGCGTGTGCCCTAATAAATATTCCCTAATACACGAGGAGCCTTGTTGATAAGAGGTAGCGTGGCCTGGAATATTCCTTAGTACTGACCTCTGTACCGACCAGCGGACATCTGCTCCACTACTGCAAATCACCACAGGGCAATAATCCCTAGGAGGCCAGAGGGCCTAATTATCTAACGATTATACCGTCTGAGAGGAAAAGGCGGCCACTTACTGTGGCATAAGGACCAGCACCGCTGCATAACAAAGCACTCTAATTAGAGCTGCGTCAATGCAAAAATAATTTGCATGTGAAGGTCTGCATATTTAATGAAATTATTCACTATCCACTAAAGTATATAACAAAATCACTTCAAATTTTCAATAAATATCAATGCCGTTGTATTTTGTAATCTGCATACAGCAAACAAGCGGCGAGCACGTGCAAAATACAACCGAGTGTCTTTAACCACGACGAATAAATTTATACGGCGATACTGTAGAAGAAAATGTGCATGAAAACAGCATGATTTAGGATGCTACTGCTGCACTCTTTGGCTTGAATAATATGTGAAAAAATCTCATCGCCACAGAAAGCATCTGTTGATTTTTCCTGCGTAGACTGGCATGCAGTGAAGAGTCCACTTCTACATATTCTATCGGGCTGTGCTTGAGAACTACTGACATCCAGGCTCTGTCTGCGCATGTTTAATCGACCACAATGGTTGCCATGCCAACAAGAAAAGAGAGCTTGGAGCTTAGACCGGGCAATTGGATGCAGTGACCCAATTATCTGTCTGACAACAAATTCGTTGGGACAATGGTAACAGCAACACATTACCGAGATGAAATCCTACGGGCACGACTGGAGAGGGGAGTCTCATAATTCTTGGTCAGGTTTAAACCAGATGCACTGTACGTGGTGATCTGGTAATACGTTCAAATCCCTCTCGGATCGATGGTAGATTTAAACAGGGATTTGCACGTTAGTTCAGACCCAACAAATTCCTTACGGTTTTGGTTTCTTAAGCAGTTAAAAAGACGCAGTGACAAACCTGTCAATCGTAGAAAATGGTTTATTTGACACACAGTTGAGAGCTTCTGGAGAAAAGAACAATGAGCAAGACAGTAGTCTAGACGTATCTCCATTCATTTATCGACTGTGCGATCCTTATCTACACCCATTTATTACATAATAAAACAGATGATTTTCACAATTCAATAGTACAGTCTTAGAATAACTCAACTATCTAATATACAGGCACTGCTGCCTAAATGGCTGGAAATTGTCCTTGGCTCCAAGAGTGCAGGTAAGTACTTTCCCTCACTTCTAGCTCAGTAAAGGCACAAGCATTTCACACTTGAGAAATATATTGAAAGACATTATTACTTGAAGACATCTAGAACTGCCTTCAGCACCTAAACTCCAGAAGACAAAATTTACAAATGAATTAACAGAAGACTGGATGGGATCCATTACCATGTCAAGTGGCTCTACCAAATGCTGCGAGTAACGCTTGCTTCTCTGTTAGCTTTCGGGAAGCATTTCTACAGATTGCCTTCTGATCTATCCGTAGACGGTAAACAGTTATGGTATACTCGACAAGAGGATCATTCATACAAACACAGCAGTCTATGGCCCTTATTACGAGTGTCAAACAAAAAGAGGTGCATTATTTTTGCAGCTGTAATTTGTGATAACTCAAGGTGTGGTAGGTAACAAGTACACACAAACCCCCATCTACAATGGGGAAGTGGACTCTTTTCGTGCAAAAACAGATTATGTGCAAGAATATTTGGGTGGAAACATTATGTAGTCCATTAATTGTCACACAAAGTATAAGCACACAATGGGCACAAACTTACATTTGCACTCAGCTCTGGTTGTGAACAACCCAAAGAGTTTATGTTTCCGTGTTTAGTGTTAATTCTACGTTAAAAAAAACCTCCCAATTAGTGTCCTCCTGGTTTTATTGAGGAATATGTACTTGCAGAAACATTGCAACTGTTCAAGTGGCAGATATTATTTGAAAAGGGAGTCAAATACACATTTTGGACTGCAAGACAAGCAGTATTCTTTCAAATACACTGAAACACTGGGAGTGTTAAGTGTTATGCCACTTTTCACTTAAATCCATTCATACAGTAAGAATATAAAGTTCTAAAATGTATTGATATATATCATTAAACAAGGTCCCCGTCAGTTTTTATTGTTAATGGAGAATTGTTAAGGGTGTTATAATATGCCAAACAATCTTACATTGCACCAGGTTCGAGTGATATTTAGAGATATGTATTCACTTAGTACTAAGAGAGATCACAGGAGATGGGCTATGTGTGAGTGTTGAACAAACAAGAGATACTTGGAGCTATTCTGGTAGGTATGGGGCGGTCTAAAGTTGCAAGCCTCATGTTTTGGTCAGATGAGTTAGAGTTCAGCTGGTCAAGGAGCTTAACTATAAACTTTTCAAAGCTTTAATCAAAAAAACAATAACGTTTCTGTCCCTCACTGACGACAAGACAGACCTTGAGAAAAGGCACCACGCCTGGCTAGTTTTAAACAGCTATAAGATCCTAGCTCCTCAGCCATATCTGGGTGAAACTTTAACCTACAGCATCAAAAGGAAGTACCTGCTCTATCGCTTGTGGGTGCTCCCAGTAGAAACACATGAGAGTCCATGGTGGCAGACACCAAAAGACATAGTTTGCCGGCTCTGCGGATTAACGCCCAAAACGGTGCCCCACATGCTATGCCTGTGCTCCAGGACCCTACAGGAGCGCGTCAAGCTTCTGAGACCGCTGTGGGTTCAACTGGGGGTCCGTACATGCAGACACGCAACAGTAATCTGTCTTACTTCCACCAACCAAAAACTGATCGCCCACACGGTGAGATATTTGGAGGTGCTGGAGCGCACCCTGGTCAATACACTCACAGGGGACAAGACTATGGGGGTCATTCCAATGTTGGCGGGCGGCGGAGGCCGCCCGCCAGAATTCCCCCCTCCGAAATACCGCGCCGCGGTCAAAAGACCGCGGCGGGTATTACAAGTTTTCCCCTGGGCTGGCGGGCGGTTGCTGAAAAACCGCCCGCCAGCCCAGGGGAAAACGACCTTCCCACGAGGATGCCGGCTCGTAATCGAGCCGGCGGAGTGGGAAGGTGCGACGGGTGCAGTGGCACCCGTCGCGTATTTCAGTGTCTGCAAGGCAGACACTGAAATACTTTGCGGGGCCCCCAGGGGCCCCGCGACCCCCCCTACCGCCATCCTGTTCATGGCGGCTTTCCCGCCATGAACAGGATGGCGGTAGGGGGGGTCGGAATCCTCATGGCTGCGGAGCGCGCTCCGCAGCCATGGAGGATTCACACGAGCAGCGGAAAGTCGGCGGGAGACCGCTGACTTTCCGCTTCTGACCGCGGCTGAACCGCCGCGGTCAGAATGCTCGTTGGAGCACCGCCAGCCTGTTGGCGGTGCTCCCGTGGTCGGTGGCCCTGGCGGCCACCGGCCGCCAGGGTCAGAATGACCCTCAATGTAATGTGTGCCACCCCCAGATAGTAGGAAACTACTAGGAGGAGAAAAAAAGCTTTGTGGTCCACTTAGTACGACCTTTGCATTCTCAGGTAAAGAGGGGACCCAGTTAGCTTTCTTCAAGAACTATAAATGCAGGAGTAGGACTCAGGATAAAGTCTCAAGTTAATATCAGTAAAGTAACCCTTAACCAAACTGAAAAAAAAAATCAAAATATATCATTAGCTAATCAGAGGAAAAGTGACAAGAGCACTACTAAAGAGTACACAGAAGGAAGACTGTTGGAACCATTACTGAAGAAATTAGGCTCATGCTTTAACATCTGCATAGAACTGTAAATATACTGTTAATGTAATATAAAGATTTTATAGAGCCAAAACTTCATAGTCCTCCAGAAAAATGCTGCAAGTAAATATTTAGGTACAGAAATACATTGGGACATACCCTTCAACGTGTGCTTTAAGCCCTTACCATGCAAGGTTTGCTCCCTCTCACTATGAATTATGTGTCTCATTATCATCCAAAGCAAAAGTGGGATCTGAGAAGACTGCCACAGAGGAGCAGAGGATCTACGGATTGCTATAAATGAAAACAAACAACATCTAAATTCATTATGTCATTATGAAAAAATGTCTGAACTGCTTTTGAATTGTATATATGTATCTTGCATTGTTTTTAAACACACTAGCATATGCTGCATTGAACTTTGTGTTACTGAAACGAAAGCAGTGCTTAATTTGAGTTAGTGGTTTCTGGTCCTCACCACCTGTACATTAAAGTCAACACCAGTACTTAAAACAGTCTGCCACTTGATGGGTCTGTCTGTCAAATTTAGAGATGAGCTCAACAGCACCAATTATTAATTCTTTATATATTACACATTGTTTATACTTGCCACCCAAGCCATTCGTATAGCTTTGGAGTCCTGGAATAGTCTGAATCGTCACACTTGTAACAGTGTGATTGTGAGTGGTTACCACTGGCAGTTCTGGCAGGAGCAATGGCTAGTATATGCTGCAGAGATCTCCTGGCAAGGGTCCTGGCACATATTTGTTTGAATAAAGCATGGGGGGAAGATTGATAAAAAGTCTACGTTGCTATTATTAACTGTTAGCTGGAAAAAGCCAGCTTTGCTAAGCTTTTCTCACGTTCAACAAATCTGATTCCTAGCGAAGGAGCACAGGTAGTCCCAGTGCACTACTGGGGTGACCAAAGAACTCCTAATTATCACTCAAACTCAGTTTGCTTTAGGAGCATGTAGCAATATCTATTTTGCATCTCCTAGTGTGCTTGGGGTTGTGGGGCGAGGCTACATAATAATCGGCAGGGGAGACTGTCTTTTATTGTTAATGACTTTGTGCACAAGGCACTTTGATTTAAACAAAATTCTATTGTGTTATGGGGAGCAGACACAGCTTGCCAAAACAGGCATAATCTCACCTGGATAAGCCTAGCATCAAGCCATCTGTGGCGTCTTTTATCAGCTGAAGTCTCTGACAAGATGCATTAGGTAATGGTTGATAGTACAGTGCATTTAACTTGAAAAGACAATAAATTATTTGTAATTAATTATGATCAGGCTGTTGGTGGAAACAAGAAATGAGACGCAGCATTATTTTTTATAAATGCCAATAATAGAAACATGAGCTAACGTTAACACTGAATTGAGATGTCATCCTTAATGTTTATTCTATGCCAAGAATTTTCACACTATGCACTGGAGGTGGCTGGTTGCCCAGTGATTGTGGCTGTAAGTGTGGTCCATTAGTGAAATAATAATGTATGGTAGAAGTAGTTGAGTTTTGACACCATTTAACATCAGTTGGGCATAACTCATCAAGATTCCTATGGCTTGTAGGTAGTTTTGGAGTTTGGTGGAATACAAATTCAAATCTTTCATGATTTTCAGCATTTGCTTTCTTTCAATGTCATGCAAAAAATGGATAGATGAAATATTAACTTCGATAAACAAGTGTAACTACAAAAATATTCAAAAGTACAGGGGGCAAAATAGAGCCCTTAGGAGCCCCATGGAAGATACTGTGATGTAAAAGTAAAAAAAGGTAAGATTACTTGCAGAGTATGAAAGCTAGAAAATCTTGAACCCATACAAGAATGGTCTACCCTGTTACACGCCACTGACCGAGCTACTAGTACTGAAACTGTGTGCAGACCTTCATCTGATAGAAGTTGTAGTTCATCTAGAGCAGCAACCACAACTGTCTCAATACTACACCCAGGATGAAAGCTCACTTACATATGGTGAAGAACATTATTTTTCTTAGCATGATCTTGTAATTCATTGAACACCATTCTTTCTTACTCTGGGAGACTGGCCAGCAATTAGTCGTATAGTCAGGATCTTATGTTGGTGCATTATTAGAGTAGATACATGTACTGCAGGCTTTAATTTCAGTGGGACCTTTAATGCTGTATGAGAAACATTAATGATAATTTTTTACTAAAGCGTTTTTACATAACAAGAACAATAATGCAATAATGTGCAGAATTAACATGTAAGCTTAAATGAAAATAAATGTCTTAAAATGCAAATTGTAGTAGCAGCCATATTTACTTGTACTGGGCCTTTATAGGTGAAGTTACACAGCCTGACATGTTTATTTGAGTAAAGAATCATCAATTAACCCAAAATGTTTATTTCCTGACCTTTACATGGACATGATTTTCCTAATGGATAATAGTTACATAAATGTTTTCATTTAACTCTGCAAATGTTTCTACTTACACAAGGATCACTGTTAACTAATTAATAGAGATTTGTTATTTAGTGAGCTAATGAAGACGTTCACACACAAAGATGCAACATTTCTAAAGGGAATGACTTATGTGAACACGTGAGAGAAATAACATTGTAGTTGATAAGAAATATTTCACTTAACATTGCCATCTATGGACTATTGTGTTCCTGTTGAGAAGAAGAGCACTGATCCTGTTCCCATGAGAGCATCGAAAGATGGTTAGCTGGCTGACGAAGAAGAAACTACTGAACTGCAATATTAAAATATTTGATGGCTATAATAGTGTGTGATACTACAGTAGTGCATTCAGACCCCTTTCAACTTTGCCAGTTAGACCATGGGTCTATGCTAGAGACTTTATGGAGTTTCTTGAACCCTCTCTTCATGAGAAGTTATGCTTTAATTGATTATTGAGTTATTAAGCTGATTAGTTGCGGAAGCTTAATGCTTATTGATCTTTCTCTCTAATTGGAACACTTTGTGGCTGTTAACTGACACCCTTTCTGTTCCCACTCATGCTTAATGTATTTATTATGATTTATTAATGTCTTATTTTGATTATTGACAAAACTAATGATTGATATTGATGAATTTATATGCTGAAATACTAAACTGATTTGATTAATAAAACCCTTTAAGCACATACCAAATTCTCATTATTGCATGAAAATAGAATTGAGGATGTGATGACAATGTAATGTGATGTGCAGCTCTAGGTTAATCTTAGCCAAATTCAAAGATCCAATGAGTAAATGCGGGGCTTTCTCTCTGTTGAATGGTAAATTCTTCTAGTAAATTGATAACTTAACTGATATCCCTGCTCCAGCATTTTCAAGCTGGAGCTTGCCCTCAATCTTGTGAAATCAAGTGAATGTAGGGTTCCTGAGGGGAGCCTGAAATATAAAAAGCACTAGCCTTTTCTTCCAGCTACCAAAAAATGAGTGATTGATAGATTGAATGATACCACAGAAAAAACCTGTGTCAAAATTTAGCTTTGGAATTTCCTAGTGAGATAAGAGGATTCTTTCTGATAAAATGTGTCATGCATTATGCAGAGGTCCTTCCATAGAACCCAGTTCTTAACTGTCGGCCACTGAGCGCTATAATAAAATGGAGTGGTTCACCTGCCATAAGTAGAGAGCAGGTTGTAACCTCCTTTTGAATCCAAATGTGTGATCCGCCTGGTGAGAAGGGACGCACAACATATAAGTGGTTGAATTCAAGGAGGATGGTGAGTACTGCTTTGTGAATAAGGCTGCTCTTTGTGAGAATGTGCTCATTCATGGATGGAGAAATAATTATTTGCTACTTTTTACTTCAGTAATGTATAAACAAAAACAGCAAGAGTTTATCCTTCTGTAGCATTCAAAATGTGGAGTTTGTTTTCCAAATGGCTACTGCATTGCATGCCACGTATTTAATACAAACGTGCATGCACAAGAATGGACTTGAATGAGGACACCTGGAATGATGTACCACAAAGGCGCCAATAAAGTACGGTAAGTCCTGTAAACTCAGAAGAACAATTACAACTACAGTCGCAACAAACTGCACATCTGTGATTCATGGTACAATACAGAACAAATATTATGTGTGTGTTAAAAAAACATGTATAGAAACATACATTTTCATCTTTGCAGGTGTAAATCATGTTTAACACCTTCACAAACCTGAGAATAATGGTTCAATTAGCAGACGTAATGGTGCTCAAATTGCAGATGTTGTAAAAATGAAAGGTTTAGTTTGCACATCGATTTTTCAAATACATGACCTACAGGACACACACTGATGTCAGCAATGAACGTATTATCAGCAATGAATGTGTTACTCGGGGAGGAATTTGTCTTACCCAAAACCAATGCATGATGTTATGTTTCTGGGAGTCATAAACATAAGAACCTTCTTGGCAAATATTTTAAGATTCAGAATACTATCATGATCGGCTTCACCTGTCAACATCATAGAGGTTATCAAAGAATGAATGGAATTTTAGCACAACAGGTAACTTTTCAATAATGAAAGGTGTAAAAGCTTCAAACAAATTCATCAAAAAACAGTAATGCGGGAGTCACATATGCTACCTAAAAGATCATCATTAAATCCATGATAACTTCATAGTCCCATTTCTGCTCTGGCTAGTACTGGGATGTTCCAGAATAAAAGCATGCACAGTATTGTTACTTATAATATACACAAGATATGAAATGACAAAAAAGGCACAGTACACAAGGCCCAGTCACTGCTAAACAATGTATTTCTTGCAAAGTAGTTTTCAGGTGCAGAAACTTTGAATATGCAAGTGCTATGTGCAATTTTACATATCGTTTTAAATAAAGAAATACTACTCCACACAATTGTAAAAGATCACAGAATAAAACTGCCTTCATGTCTAGTCAAAAGGGTAGCGCTAAAGCTTCCCTTTTAGCACCCAGATGTTTTCTATATGGCAAAGGTACTTATCACTGCTATGTGCCACAAAAGTGCATTTAAACTTCAATCCAGCCAGAGCACAGTGGTATCTATGGAAGAGTTAATTTTTTGCCACGCAAGTAAATACCCACGTAAACTACATATGACATTTAATTTCCATGGCAAATGTGCATTTTCTACAGCACTTCCATAGGTCTTACAGGACAGTTAAATAGACCAATTTGCTGGAAACAAGTTTTCCACTATCATTTTAGGACCAGACTGCACTGCACTGCATCAGATTAGCAGTCATAGGATTTATGACATAGTCCTAATAGCAGACAAAATAAGGTCCAGGAAAAGGAGAAAACTTTGGGGTGACAAGGCAGAAAAGGTGAATTTGCTACACGATTATAAGAGTGTCTCATTAAGAATGCTTATTTTGACTTTGGACAAAAAAAATTGGATTTGTATGGATTAAAGTCTTTTTGCATTAAAGATTGTAAACTATAAACAGTAACATAGGCTGAAAAGCCATTGTATAAGCAGTAAGAGGAATTTTGTGAAGTAATTTTCCAGGCATACTTGCAAAAACATTTCAATACAGTAGCTTTCAGCTTCCTGGGCATATTATAAACCTACAAGTGTACAACTGTGAATTTCTTTTGAACTAGATACTTCTTGTCTTTATAGGAGCAGTGAGTGACTGAAATAACTAGGGAAAGAGGATGAATAAGTACTTTATCCGGTATGTTCCATCTCCACACAAAAATGTTAAACAAGTCTAAATGGTAAAATTAACATAAAAAAGTGGGGGAAGCTTAAATATTGTGTATTTTAAAGAATATTAGGAGAGATTGTAAGAAGAAAATTAGTATGTATTTGCAAGATTTAAAAAAAACAGTAAGCCAGCGAGGTAATCAAAATAGTTAACACACAGGGGAGTGACATGGATTTGCTGAATTTGCTTTTCTAGACAAGGAGGCAAAAAAGTCAATAAATCTCTACATCTACATAATACTTAAGAGAAGGGCAGTAAAAGCATGTCTCTGCGTTTATTCCAGGTCCCAGTGCAAAATGTCAGTATTATGACAGAGGGCCTGATTACAACTTTGGAGGAGGTGTTAATCCGTCCCAAATGTGACGGATATACCACCAGCCGTATTATGAGTTCCATAGGATATAATGGACTCGTAATACGGCTGGTGGTATATCCGTCACATTTGGGACGGATTAACGCCTTCCTCCAAAGTTGTAATCAGGCCCAAAGTCTTCAACAATGTGGGAAAAAGCTACTTGGCTGTTTAAGAAGTGCGCTTCCACTATTTCTCATTCCTCTTCCCTTCCGTGTGCCCATCCTAGTAAATATTTCATTTTTCTTATTCCTTTGTAATTAAAGGACAAATAAATACTTTATTATATCTGGAAAATGAATGTTTTTCCAAATTAAAGTTTTCATGTGTATTTCACAATGTGTATCCTTCCGTTTTCAGAAAATCCAAATGATGCACCATTTTGTCAGTGTTTATATTGATAAATAACCTGTTCCAAACACTATCCCATTAACATTTCAGTCATCCAAGTCTGTGTCATTTGTGGAGGCTGTCCATGACAGGAAAATTCTTCAGATACATTTAGCTTTAAATACATACTAAGGAAACTTGATGGCACAAAGTCTATTCTAGAATACTCAGGGTAAAACAAGGAAATTAAAGAGAAAGAAACCAAAGGTTAATCTTGCTTAAAGGGTTCAATCATAACTAGAATTGCTGTAGTTTAATGGTCGGTGGCCAAGAAAACACATTAACACCGCTGTCTTCAATGAGATTCTTGAGTTCAAGGGTCCACAATTTATTGATCCAGAGTGGTCATCACCCTTCCCACCTCATGTTTCCAACTTGATGTTCTATGTGCTGTGCTGGATGTGCAGCCTGATCATAGGTCATGGTCATAGGTTTTATCTGTGCAATAAAACATATGATTTGTGTGTCTATTCATAACTTTTCTAAAGTTACAGTTATTGCAATCATTCAATTTTTAATCTGATTTTCCAATATTCTTATTCACAGTTAAATTGTGGTAAAAGTATGCAAATTGGCACATAATTACATGGAATGCAAATCACTTTGCCCTATATTTTAGTGTGAAATGCACTGTCAGTTTTTGATGCATGGACACACTACTGGCTACAAAATTAGTGTAAAAATAAAAGCAACATGAACAGCAGCTGCTCACGTTCTGCTGTTCCTGTGTGTTTCCAGTACATTTTTACTGAGAAAGGTGCATAATTGCCTCAAGTGGTGTAACGGTTTTGAGAATGTTATATAACAAACGTAACCCTAAATTCACCAGTGTTAGAAATTGGGTCTTTGTTTGACAGTCAGGTTACCCTCTGTTGAAGCAAGGACCATCACTATAGTAAGGGTAAAAGAGAATCACCCTCAGCTACCCCCTGCTTACACCCTTGGTAGCTTGGCAGAGCAGTAGGCTTGACTTCAGAGTACTAAGTGTAAAGTACTCCAGTTTAGAAAAATAGAAAATATTTGTCTAAACAAAACAAGACCAAAATGACACAAATCCACAATATGCAAGTCAAGTTATCAATTAAAAAGCAAAAAGAGTCTTAATGTAGTTTAAAACACACACTAACACTTTTAACATGAAACTGTACTTTGGGTGCGTCAAAAATAAACCAGCTCGGGTGAGTGTGCGTGAAAAAAAGGCTTGCGATGCATCGATTTCACTCACGAGCGAGACCTTGCGTCATTTCTCCTTTTGTCGGGTCGGGCGCGTCGTTTCTTCTCTCTGCAGGAGAGCGATGCGTCGATCCGGTCAGCACTCCCAGGTCCAGCAGGCCTTGCGTTGTTTTTACACGCCCAGCGGTTTTTGCATCGGAAATCCAGCTGCACGATGATCCAAAAACCACATAGCGCAGGTTGCGATCTCCCAGCCTCCATCAGCAATGCTGCGTGTCGTTTCTCCAGCTCAGTGCGTCAATTCTTCAGTCTTGTTTCCAGCGAGTGCTGATTTTCAGCTGCAGTGCATTGTTTCTCCAGCCGCAGATTGGAGTTGCGTCGATCTTTTCCCCGCACATCGCTCTGTGCGTGGATTTCCTCCTCTTAGTCTGCCAGCTTCTCCTTTCAGGGTCCCAGGAACTGGATGGGCACCACAGGGCAGAGTAGGAGTCTTTCCAGAGACTCCAGGTGCTGGCAGAGAGAAGTCTTTGATGTCCCTGAAACTTCAAACAACAGAAGGCAAGCTCTAAATCAAGCCCTTGGAGATTTCCTCTCAAGATGGAAGGCACACAAAGTCCAGTCTTGGCCCTCTTACTTTGGCAGAAGCAGCAACTGCAGGATAGCTCTACAAAGCACAGTCACAGGCAGGGCAGCTCTTCTTCCTCAGCTCTTCAGCTCTTCTCCAAACAGAGGTTCCTCTTGTTTCCAGAAGTGTTTCTAAAGTCTGTGGTTTTGGGTGCCCTTCTTATACCCAATTTCTCCTTTGAAGTAGGCCTACTTCAAAGTAAAGTCTCTTTTGAATGTGAAATCCGGCTTTGCCCAGGCCAGGCCCCAGACACTTGCCAGGGGGTTGGAGACTGCATTGTGTGAGGGCATGCACAGCCCTTTCAGGTATGAGTGATCACTCCTCCCCTCCCTCCTAGCACAGATGGCTCATCAGGATATGCAGGCTACACCCCAGCTTCCTTTGTGTCACTGTCAATTGTGAGGTGCAACCAGCCCAACTGTCAAACTGACCCAGACAGGGAATTCACAAACAGGCAGAGTCACAGAAATGGTATAAGCAAGAAAATGCCCACTTTCTAAAAGTGGCATTTTCAAACACACAATCTTAAAATCAACTTTACTAAAAGATGTATTTTTAAATTGTGAGCTCAGAGACCCCAAACTTCACATGTCCATCCGCCCCCAAAGGGAATCTACACTTTAATCAGATTTAAAGGTAGCCCCCATATAAACCTATGAGAGGGACAGGCCTTGCAACAGTGAAAAACAAATTTATCAATATTTCACTGTCAGGACATATAAAACACATTACTTTTGGTCCTACCTTAACCATGCACTGCACCCTGCCCTTGGGGCTACCTAGGGCCTGCCTTAGGGGTGTCCTACATGTAAGAAAAGGGAAGGTTTAGGCCTGGCAAGTGGGTGCACCGTTAAAACCTCACATACAGACACTGCAGTGCAGTGCAGTGGCAGGTCTGAGACATGATTACAGAGCTACTTCTGTCGGTGGCACAACCAGTGCTGCAGGCCCACTAGCAGCATTTGATTTACAGGCCCTGGCACCTCTAGTGCACTTTACTAGGGGCTTACTATTAAATCATCATGGATAAGCCAATTGCATACACACTTTGTAAAGGAGCACTTGCACTTTAGCACTGGTTAGCAGTGGTAAAGTGCCCAGAGTAACAAAAACAGTAAAATCAGAGTCCAGCACACATCAATAACCTGGGGAACAGAGGCAAAAAGTTAAAGGAGACCATGCCAAGGATGAAAAGTCTAACACTAATTCAAATCCAGCAGTCCACAGCCCTTGCTCCATTTCCATAAGGAGCTCGAGAGTCACCTATTCAAGTAGTACTTCATTGCACTATCACTTCACCCTTGCCCAACTCTTCAAGGGATAACTAATTTTGTCTTCCCTCTATCAGGACTAGCACCTAAATCCTCCTCCTCTTCTACCACCCATAGGCTGCAACGCCACCTTCTGCTATACACTGTTGTTAACGCGTCCCTCTATGTTAATTCATTACACATTAGGACTCGTTTTAGGCCAATTAATCTTTTGACCCAGTTGAGAGACACCGTAGGACGAAATAGGTAATCAATATGTCAATCAATATATCAATAATGTCATCAATATTTATCACAACAATACATCTCACCTTAGTCAAAGTCATTAATCAATTCAAGATGCTACCATGACCTTTCAGTCATGAATAACCACATCGGTTTAGTAGAATTTTATGAATTTTATTCCCTATTAATTACAATCTAAAATTAAGTGTGTTAGTCTCAAAACCAAGAAACATAGCAGCATAGTCACGATATGGTAACTTTGATAAGATTTCATTAATGCAAGAATCACAAACATTAGAACATAGCATGGCGTGAACATAGATCAAGTATAGCAGAGTGTCAATATTGCGTCAGTTCAACAAAGCATAGTCTCGGTCGTTTGTCTATTTGCGTCAGTTTAGGTGAACACCTGTCCTAACCACTGATTAGCATTAGCATGTTGGGCTTCATGCAAAACAATTTAGTACATTAATTTGGAAAACATCTAGCTAAGGTCTCTGTCAAAAGCAAGCAGTTGGTACCTGGAAAGGAAAAGCAAACAGACAAATTACAAATTGCATTGTCATAATTACCGTCCGAGGATTAGGTCAGCGCCCAGGTTCAGTCTTCGTCTTCAGGACATCGGTCAAATCGCCTTTGGTCAGGACTCAACTAAAGGACAAAAGGGGGCACTTCCCTCATAAGGAGGAAAGTGTAAATGGGCAAAGTAAGGATGAGGATGATTTAATAAAGTCTCAAGTCACCAGAGTGACTGAGTTTCTGGATAAAATCAATAGCATTCCCTAACCCACCTAAATGACCTCTCTGTGACATGGGTTTTTATCCCTTTTTCGAAGTACATTCCCCCAAAATTCTATTGGACATTTGCTATACCCCACTATCCTTAACCTATCAGAGAATGCATTAAGTAATCCCAATTGTCACCCCAAATTATTTCACAGATCGTTGATTGGTCTTCATTATTGACGTCTTCAGAGGTGGCACATCCGGCGTTACTTCATTTTTTGGCATCTTTTGGCACGTCCTTTGGGTCAGCAGTTTCGTTGTTCACCGGTCTAAGTGACCTTGTACATGACATTAATCTACACTTATTTCAATATTTTATAACATTCACTTCAGTGCGCCGAAGATGTGCCTGGGAACGGATTTAATGTGGATACATTCGTCTTCCAAGTTTGAAGAAAAATAACATTTGCAGGGTCATGGCCCCTTGTGAGTCAGCACACTGAAAAACAGGAAAATGCATTTAATATGAGAGCCGAGCATCTAAACTGCAGCCCATGCTAAGTTAAGTTAAAGTGGGAAAAAGAAGAGAGAGTGAAATGATGGACAAAGGGTGAAGAAGAATGTTGGAAGAGGCAAAGGACAGAGGAAAATCATGGAAAGGATAAGGGAGTAGCAGGTGATGGCAGAAAGCATGAAGAACATGAAAGAGGGAAGAGGAGGAATGTAAAAAATGTGTGTTAGAAATGGGGTTTTTGGTTGGCAGTCAGGTTACCCTCTGTCCAAGCAAAAGCCCTCACTCTAGTCAGGGTAAGTCACACACTATCCAAGATTATCCTGTGCCCACCCTCTGGTAGCTTGGCACGAGCAGTCAGGCTTAACTTAGAAGGCAATGTGTAAAGTATTTGTGCAATAAATCATACAATACCACCGTATAGCACCACAAAAATACACCACACAGTGTTTAGAAAAATATATAATATTTATCAGGATAATTGTAGGTCAAAAGAATAAAGTTGCAATGGAAAATTGTAGAAATATCACAGGGAAGTGATGTAAAGTGTCTTAAGTCTTTAGAATGCAATAAAGTGTCTTTCAAGCACAAGGTACCTGGTTTCTGGTGGAAAATCTCCTCAGAGGGCCACAGGAGAAGAGATGCGTGGAAAAAGGGGGTGTGCGTCGATTTCTCCTCAGCACACCAAGACTTGCGTCGTTCTTTTCCACGCGGGGAAGTCGGGCGTCGTTTTCCGGCGCGCAGACAGTCTCTTTTTGTGGATCGCGGGGATTACCAGATGTCCCGGGTCTGTGCGTGGATTCTCCTGCTTATTTTCCGGCTGCGCGTCGTTCTGCGGGGCTGCGCGTCGAAGTTTCGATGTCACGGTAGGCGTCGCGTCGATTTCTCCTTGGAAGTCGGGCGGCGTTGTCCTTGCGAGGCCGTGCGTCGAAATTTTGGTCTCACGGCAGGCGTCGCGTCGATTTCTCCTTGGAAGTCGGGCGGCGTTGTCCTTGCGAGGCCGTGCGTCAAAGTTTCGCACTCACGGTAGGCGTCGCGTTGATTTCTCCTGGAAAGTCGGGCGGCTTTGTCCTTGCGAGGTTGTGCGTCGAAGTCTCGATCGTCCCGAGGGCGTCGCGTCGATCAGCGTCGGTGTGCGGCGTTTTTCTCGCCGCGAAACAAGCTGTGCGTCGAAATTTTCGGCGCACGGAGCGTCCAAGTGAAAGGAAGAAGTCTTTTTGGTCCTGAGACTTCAAGGAACAGGAGGCAAGCTCTATCCAAGCCCTTGGAGAGCACTTTCACAGCCAGACAAGAGTTCAGCAAGGCAGCAGGGCAACAGCAAGACAGCAGTCCTTGGTAGAAAGCAGGCAGGTGAGTCCTTTGAGCAGCCAGGCAGTTCTTCTTGGCAGGATGTAGTTTCTGGTTCAGGTTTCTTCTCCAGCAAGTGTCTGATGAGGTAGGGCAGAGGCCCTGTTTTATACCCAAATGTGCCTTTGAAGTGGGGGAGACTTCAAAGAGTGGCTAAGAAGTGCACCAGGTCCCCTTTCAGTTCAATCCTGTCTGCCAGGGTCCCAGTAGGGGGTGTGGCAGTCCTTTGTGTGAGGGTAGGCCCTCCACCCTCCCAGCCCAGGAAGACCCATTCAAAATGCAGATGTATGCAAGTGAGGTTGAGTACCCTGTGTTTGGGGTGTGTCTGAGTGAATGCACAGGGAGCTGTCAACTAAACCTAGCCAGACGTGGATTGTAAGGCACAGAAGGATTTAAGTGCAAAGAAATGCTCACTTTCTAAAAGTGGCATTTCTAGGATAGTAATATTAAATCCGACTTCACCAGTCAGTAGGATTTTGTATTACCATTCTGGCCATACTAAATATGACCTCCCTGCTCCTTTCAGATCAGCAGCTGCCACTTCAACAGTGTATGAGGGCAGCCCCAATGTTAGCCTAGGAAGGGAGCAGGTCTCACAGCAGTGCAAAAACGAATTGAGGGTTTTTTACACTACCAGGACAAATAACTACACAGGTACATGTCCTGCCTTTTACCTACACAGCACCCTGCTCTAGGGGATACCCAGGGCACACATTAAGGGTGACTTATATGTAGAAAAAGGGGAGCTCTATGCTTGGCAGGTACTTTTAAATGCCAAGTCGAGGTGGCAGTGAAACTGCCCACACAGGCCTAGCAATGGTAGGCCTGAGACAAGGAAAAGGGGCTACTTAAGTGGGTGGCACAATCCGTGCTGCAGGTCCACTAGTAGCATTTAATCTATAGGCCCTAGGCACCTGGAGTGCACATTACTGGGGACTTATAAGTAGATTAAATAGTTCAATCAGGTATGATCCAAAGTTACCATGTTTACAGAGAGAGAGCATATGCACTTTAGCACTGGTTAGCAGTGGTAAAGTGTGCAGAGTCTAAAAACCAGCAAAACAGTATCCACAAAGTGGAGGGAGGCAGGCAAAAAGTTAGGGGTGACTACCCTAAGGCTGTCAGGTCTAACATGTGTCCCCCCCAGCTGAAAGTGGGGAGAGCTACCCGACCTCTTGGGAGCTCTCATCGCTAAGGCGGAAGTACCTGGAGAGACCATCAGCATTGGCGTGGTCAACCCCTGGGCGATGTTCCACCGTAAAGTCCATCCCCTGTAGGGAAATGGACCACCTCAAGAGTTTTGGATTCTCCCCCCTCATCTGCATGAGCCATCTGAGGGGCCTGTGGTCTGTCTGAACTAGGAAGTGAGTCCCAAACAGGTAGGGTCTCAGCTTCTTCAGTGCCCAGACCACAGCAAAAGCTTCTCTTTCAATAGCACTCCACCTCTGTTCCCGTGGTAATAGTCTTCTGCTAATAAAGACTACCGGTTGATCTCTGCCCTCCTCATTTAGCTGTGCTAGAACTGCCCCTATGCCATGCTCTGAAGCGTCTGTCTGCACGATAAATTCCTGGGAGTAGTCAGGGGCCTTGAGCACGGGGGCCGTGCACATGACTTCCTTCAGGGCGTCAAAGGCTTTCTGACAAGCCTCTGTCCAATTCACCAACCTAGGTTGCTTCTTGGACGTGAGTTCTGTCAAGGGGGACACAATGGTACCATAGCCCTTGACAAACCTGCGGTAGTATCCGGTGAGGCCTAATAAGGCTCTCACCTCAGTCTGGGTTCGAGGTGGTTGCCAGGCCTTGATAGTTTCGATCTTGGCCTGGAGTGGCTGCACCTTGCCACCACCTACTAGGTGTCCCAAGTACACCACGGAACCCTGCCCAATCTGGCACTTACTAGCCTTGATGGTCAGGCCTGCCTGTTGCAGGGCCTGAAGCACCTCCTTGAGGTGGAGCAGGTGTTCCTCCCAGCTGGAACTGTAGACAGCTATGTCATCCAGGTAGGCTGCACAGAAGGCATCCTTGCCAGCCAGGACCCCGTTAACCAACCGTTGGAAGGTAGCGGGGGCATTTTTCAATCCAAACGGCATCACCCGGAACTGGTAATGGCCGTCAGGGGTGGAAAAGGTGGACCTTTCCTTAGCCCCCTCAGTCAGGGCGATCTGCCAGTACCCTGAAGTAAGATCAAACGTACTCAGGAACTTGGCAGCGCCTAGCCTGTCCACGAGCTCATCAGCTCGGGGGATGGGGTGAGCATCAGTCCGTGTGACTGAGTTGAGACCCCGGTAGTCCACGCAGAACCGGAGTTCTGGCTTCGCGCCTGGGGCAGTAGCCTTAGGGACCAACACCACTGGGCTGGCCCAGGGACTACTGGACTTCTCAATAACCCCTAGCGTCAACATCTTGGAGACCTCCTCCTTGATGCTGGCCTTCACCTTATCTGACAACCTGTAAATTTTGTTCTTCACAGGGAGACTGTCACCGGTGTCAATATCATGAACACAGAGGTGGGTCAGTCCAGGAGTAAGGGAGAAGAGGGGGGAGAACTGCTCCAACAGCTCATAGCAGTCTCCTTTCTGGTTTAGAGTTAGGGAGTCAGACAGAATGACCCCGCTTACGGACCCTTCACCTTCTTGGGCAGAGAGGAGGTCAGGGAGAGGTTCACTCTCCTCTTCCATTCCTTCATCTGTGACCAGAAGCATGTTGATCTCCGACCTCTCAAAATGAGCTTTTAGTCGGTTCACGTGGAGCACCCTTAGGGGGTTCCTAGGGGTTTGGAGGTCCACTAGGTAAGTGGCCTCCCCTTTCCGCTCCTTTATTTCAAATGGGCCAGACCAGCGGTCCTGGAGAGCTCTGGGCTCTACTGGCTCCATTACCCACACTTTGTCTCCAGGTTCAAACTCTACCAGAGTGGCCTTCTGGTCATACCATTGTTTCATCACCTCTTGACTGGCCTCCAGGTTACTTTGGGCCTCTTTCCAGAAGCGGGTCATCTGATTGCGGAGGGCCAACATGTAGCTGACCACGTCCTGAGGGGGTGTCTTTGGAGCGTTCTCCAATCCCTCCTTGACAATGCTTAAGGGTCCCCTGACGGGGTACCCATAGAGAAGCTCAAAGGGACTGAACCCTACCCCCCTCTGGGGGACCTCTCTGTAAGCAAAGAGAAGGCATGGTAAGAGGACGTCCCATTTACGCCTCATGGCCTCAGGGAGGCCACCAATCATGCCTTTCAGGGTCTTGTTGAATCTCTCCACAAGCCCATTAGACTGGGGGTGATAGGGTGTGGTGAACTTGTAGGTTACACCACACGCATCCCACAGATGCTTCATGTACGCGGACATGAAGTTAGTGCCTCTGTCAGACACCATCTCCTTGGGGAATCCCACACGGGTAAATATCCCCATCAGGGTTCTGGCTACCACCGATGCAGTTACGGTCCTCAGAGGGATTGCCTCTGGGTACCGGGTGGCATGGTCCACCAAAACCAGGATAAACCTGTTGCCTAAGGCAGTTTTGGGGTCCAAGGGGCCAACAATGTCGACGCCCACCCTTTCAAAGGGGGTGCCAACGACAGGAAGTGGAATCAGGGGGGTTTTAACCCTCTTTCCTGCTTTACCACTAGCCTGGCAGGTAGGACAAGCCCTGCAGAATTTGTCTGAGTGTGTCCTCATTTTGGGCCAGTGAAAGTGGGTGACAAGCCTGTTGAAGGTCTTGTCTTGTCCCAAATGTCCTGCCAGGGGAATGTCGTGAGCCAGACCCAGTAGGAAGGCTCGGTAACATTGGGGGACCACCAGCACACGTGCTGCCCCAAAGACCGGAACCCTAGGCTCACTGTAGAGGAGATCATTCTCCCAATATAGGTGGTGATTGCCAGAGGCGTCACCTGCTGCCTGGTTTAAGGCTTGTTTCCTCAACCCTTCTAGAGTGGGACACTCTTTCTGCGCCTTGCAGAATTCCTCCCTGGTGGGTCCACCCTCAACTTGCCAGCCAGCAAGCTCAGGTAAGTCACCTAGGGTGGCAATGTCTTCCCCAGTTGGCTCGGGAGTCTCCTCCTCAGGAGCCCCGTCAGCCACTGTGGGAACTTCTGGGGCCGGTTTCCCGCGCCCCTCGTCCCTCCTCTTGGCAGCTCTCTGGGCCATCGTTCCAGGCTCCAGATGCCCTTGACTTCCCTCTCGGTCAGCCATGGACCGGGTGGTCATGCAGACCCACTCAGGTAACCCTAACATCTCCAGGTGAGATCTGAGCTCTACTTCTTTCCAAGCAGTATGCTCTAGATCATTGCCTAACAGACAATCTACAGGCATGGCAGGACTCACAGCTACTTTCAGAGTACCAGAGACCCCCCCCCACTCAAAGGGAACCCGAGCCACCGGTAGGTGACTCTCGCGATTGTCAGCGACTATGACCTGGTGGAATGTATTAGGGATTATCTGCTCTGTGGACACCAGCTGACTCTTGATAGTAGTCATACTGGCTCCTGTGTCACGCAGAGCCTCCACCTTCTGCCCATCAATGAGGACCCACTGCCGGTACTTGGAAGTATTTTTAGGCATGTGGACCTTGGACATCATTTCTCCTTCTCCCAGGGACACTAGGGAAATCTCTACCTGCTCCCCAAAGCTAGTTGGGTCCATCTCCCCCCCGAGTGCTACACTAGTCAACCCAGGTGCCTGTCCGGTAGTGGACGGTGCCCTCTTGGGGCACTGTGGATCGCCTTTGTAGTGACCATATTGGTAACACTCCATGCATTTGGGGCTAGATTTTCCTGACTTGTCAAATGTCCCTGGCTTTTTCCCAAATTTGGAAAAGGAAGGGTTGCCACCCCCTCCCTGGGAATTCTTTTGGGGGCCTTTAGAGAGTTCCTTATCTGTAAGTTTATCTCCCCCCTCTTTCTTCTGTTGGGAACCCTGACCACCTTTGTGGGAGTCTCCCCCAGGTACCTTTTTGGACACTCTGGTGCTAACCCAGAGGTCCGCCTCCTCAGCAAGCTTCCTGGGATCAGTCAGCTTACTATCCACTAGGTGCTGGCGCAAATCTGTATAAGTAACATTAAGCATATGCTCTCTCAGGATCAAGTCATATAAACCTTTATAATCTGCTACTTTGTTGCCCCGCACCCATCCATTCAGTGCCTTACTAGAGAAATCAAAGAAGTCTACCCATGTTTGTGTGGTTTGTTTGGTGCTGTCCCTGAACCTCTGACGGTATCCCTCAGGGGTCAGCCCAAACTTGGCAAGTAAAGTGGCTTTCTGGAGTGGGTATGTGTTTTGATCCGGTGGATCCAATGTGAGAAGTGTGTCCCTCCCCAATGGCGGCACATAACCCCACATAGCTAAACCCCATTGCCCTTCAGGTACCTCATGAGCCCTTAGTGCAACTTCATAAGCAGCTAACCATTTATCTATGTCATCTCCCACCACAAAACTGGGCACCACATTTTTGGGTATACGAACCTTCTTTTCTCCAGCCGGTCCTGTCTGTATGCTGCCACCATTATTGCTGGATTCAGACTGTCTTGCCTTGATCTCCAGCTCCTTGAGACTCAGTTCATGAGCCAACAATAGTTTCTTTTCAGCCAACGCTCTTTCAGCTTCCACTTGAATCTGTTTGGCTGTCCTTTCAGCTTCAATCTGTTTGGCTGCTCTTTCAGCCTCAGCTTGTTTGGCTTCTCTTTCTGCCTTCCTCTCCTCCTGTTGCGCCTCAATTTTCAGTTTTGTCATTTGCAATTGGAACTCCCTTTCCTCTCTCCTTTCCTCTGCGGTCAGGCTTTGCATGGAGACACTGCTCCCTGGTCTGGAAGGGTGCACAATTGCAGTGGTAACACCATCCATAGATAGTGAAAATCCTTCTGAGGGGCCATTTTCTGGCTCCCCTTCCTCATCATCCTCTAAATGGGCTTCTGCCCAGGCCCTCAGCGCCACTTGAAAGTCCTCCTTTCTGGAGGCCCCTTGGGTGGGTACCCTTAATGCCCTGCAGAATCCTCTTAGTTGTTTGACCGTGTATGTATCCAACTGGACTAGGTCAAAGTCCCCTGTCTGAGACCCAGTCAGAGACATGTTGAGTGAGGATTTAGTTTTTGAAAATTGTCAGGAAAAACGGATTTTCAAAAAGAGATAAAAACCAAGTTGACCTTCAACTGTGGGTAGGTAGTGAGATACTTAGCTACTGTATGTCACTGCACAAATACAAGTCCTATCCCACCGCTGCCACCAATGTTAGAAATGGGGTTTTTGGTTGACAGTCAGGTTACCCTCTGTCCAAGCAAAAGCCCTCACTCTAGTCAGAGTAAGTCACACACTATCCAAGATTATCCTGTGCCCACCCTCTGGTAGCTTGGCACGAGCAGTCAGGCTTAACTTAGAAGGCAATGTGTAAAGTATTTGTGCAATAAATCATACAATACCACCGTATAGCACCACAAAAATACACCACACAGTGTTAAGAAAAATATAATATTTATCAGGATAATTGTAGGTCAAAAGAATAAAGTTGCAATGGAAAATTGTAGAAATATCACAGGGAAGTGATGTAAAGTGTCTTAAGTCTTTAGAATGCAATAAAGTGTCTTTCAAGCACAAGGTACCTGGTTTCTGGTGGAAAATCTCCTCAGAGGGCCACAGGAGAAGAGATGCGTGGAAAAAGGGGGTGTGCGTCGATTTCTCCTCAGCACACCAAGACTTGCGTCGTTCTTTTCCACGCGGGGAAGTCGGGCGTCGTTTTCCGGCGCGCAGACAGTCTCTTTTTGTGGATCGCGGGGATTACCAGATGTCCCGGGTCTGTGCGTGGATTCTCCTGCTTATTTTCCGGCTGCGCGTCGTTCTGCGGGGCTGCGCGTCGAAGTTTCGATGTCACGGTAGGCGTCGCGTCGATTTCTCCTTGGAAGTCGGGCGGCGTTGTCCTTGCGAGGCCGTGCGTCGAAATTTTGGTCTCACGGCAGGCGTCGCGTCGATTTCTCCTTGGAAGTCGGGCGGCGTTGTCCTTGCGAGGCCGTGCGTCAAAGTTTCGCACTCACGGTAGGCGTCGCGTTGATTTCTCCTGGAAAGTCGGGCGGCTTTGTCCTTGCGAGGTTGTGCGTCGAAGTCTCGATCGTCCCGAGGGCGTCGCGTCGATCAGCGTCGGTGTGCGGCGTTTTTCTCGCCGCGAAACAAGCTGTGCGTCGAAATTTTCGGCGCACGGAGCGTCCAAGTGAAAGGAAGAAGTCTTTTTGGTCCTGAGACTTCAAGGAACAGGAGGCAAGCTCTATCCAAGCCCTTGGAGAGCACTTTCACAGCCAGACAAGAGTTCAGCAAGGCAGCAGGGCAACAGCAAGACAGCAGTCCTTGGTAGAAAGCAGGCAGGTGAGTCCTTTGAGCAGCCAGGCAGTTCTTCTTGGCAGGATGTAGTTTCTGGTTCAGGTTTCTTCTCCAGCAAGTGTCTGATGAGGTAGGGCAGAGGCCCTGTTTTATACCCAAATGTGCCTTTGAAGTGGGGGAGACTTCAAAGAGTGGCTAAGAAGTGCACCAGGTCCCCTTTCAGTTCAATCCTGTCTGCCAGGGTCCCAGTAGGGGGTGTGGCAGTCCTTTGTGTGAGGGTAGGCCCTCCACCCTCCCAGCCCAGGAAGACCCATTCAAAATGCAGATGTATGCAAGTGAGGTTGAGTACCCTGTGTTTGGGGTGTGTCTGAGTGAATGCACAGGGAGCTGTCAACTAAACCTAGCCAGACGTGGATTGTAAGGCACAGAAGGATTTAAGTGCAAAGAAATGCTCACTTTCTAAAAGTGGCATTTCTAGGATAGTAATATTAAATCCGACTTCACCAGTCAGTAGGATTTTGTATTACCATTCTGGCCATACTAAATATGACCTCCCTGCTCCTTTCAGATCAGCAGCTGCCACTTCAACAGTGTATGAGGGCAGCCCCAATGTTAGCCTAGGAAGGGAGCAGGTCTCACAGCAGTGCAAAAACGAATTGAGGGTTTTTTACACTACCAGGACATATAACTACACAGGTACATGTCCTGCCTTTTACCTACACAGCACCCTGCTCTAGGGGATACCCAGGGCACACATTAAGGGTGACTTATATGTAGAAAAAGGGGAGCTCTATGCTTGGCAGGTACTTTTAAATGCCAAGTCGAGGTGGCAGTGAAACTGCCCACACAGGCCTAGCAATGGTAGGCCTGAGACAAGGAAAAGGGGCTACTTAAGTGGGTGGCACAATCCGTGCTGCAGGTCCACTAGTAGCATTTAATCTATAGGCCCTAGGCACCTTGAGTGCACATTACTGGGGACTTATAAGTAGATTAAATAGTTCAATCAGGTATGATCCAAAGTTACCATGTTTACAGAGAGAGAGCATATGCACTTTAGCACTGGTTAGCAGTGGTAAAGTGCACAGAGTCTAAAAACCAGCAAAACAGTATCCACAAAGTGGAGGGAGGCAGGCAAAAAGTTAGGGGTGACTACCCTAAGGCTGTCAGGTCTAACAATGTGAAAGAGGAAAAGTAGACTTCGTGGGGAGAGAGAAAGTAAAAAATTGAAGAGAGTGGGTAAACAAGTGACAGAGATAAAAAAAAACTAGAGGAGTCAGAGGGAAAAGACAGAATACAGGGAATATGGAGAGAGCGGGGCAAAGCAGGAGAGAAGGTGGGAACAAATGAAGTAGGGAGAAGGTGAGACAAGTTATGGGAGGAGAAAGAGAAAAAATAGAAGGAAAAGAGAAGAAACATAGAAAAGAAGTAAGAAAGAAGGACGTTTAGAGGGAGCGAATGAGGTACGAAAGGAAGGACAGGCGATAGGTTAGGATAGATTAAATGGGGTGGGTTAGAAAGCTGATAGACGGTGGAAGGTTAAAAAGATGAAAGGGAAACAGAGAAGACAGGTTTGGGAAAGCATGTGCTTACAGTAACATGCTGTTGCGTGGAATAAAGCTTTCCTAGGTGTCAGTTGGACTTGTGAAGTCCTGTAAGTGGAGAACTACCACAGTTACACCTTGATTGCACTAGGGCTGTATGTTCTTAGGAAGGTACAATTAGTGATAAACAGGTTCAGCCACATTCTTAATGCTAAGGTCCAGGTCGAATTCGAAATGTGTTTAAATACGGTATAAGTCTAAACCTAAAGATGCTTCTGAAATCCTTGGAGATTAGAAGGGAGTCTCCAGTTTACTGGGTGATTTGAAAAGGAGCCTCTATGACTAAGCTTTCTGTTGATAGCTATTAGAATATCAGTTCGGAGGTAGAGTGAAACCTTTGCAGAGGCTCTCCTGAAACTGCTTCTGTTCTCTGAGCAGTCACATGGATGTAGATGGCCCATCATCTTCCATGCCAGCAAGTACCTTTAACTGCAAAGGAAAAGATAAAAGAGAGCTTTATCCTGGACTTCCAGCAACGTATTGCTCACCTTTAGCCCACATAAAAAATAATTACAAACATAAATCCACTGGAATTCGCAGAAAAATGAAAAATCCAGCTTGGTAGGCACTTGAGAAAGATGGACCATTATCAGATAGCTTCCAAAGCATTGCTGCACGACTGTTATCGCACTCCGACAGGAAAATGTGTTTTTAGGTTCTTTATGTTATGCTCAAAATAAATTCTGTGAACATATCTTATTAATTTATATTAGGCTTGACGAGCAGCTACAGATGTCAGCGAGCAGCATCCAGAAAGTAATGAGAATGTGGAGAGATGAGCTGAAATGGGGTTTCATGCCACTTGCTGGAGTGTTGCGGGGAGTTAATGGGAAGTGATGCCTTGGAGCAACTTACATATCATTCTGACGTCCAGAATAGCAGCCAGGAGTGGGAAATGGTGCTCCTGTACATTCAGCACAGCAACAGCATACAAAGGTGTTGTGATCCCCGGAATGTCATCCCTAAGGATGTGCTTTTTCAAAAAGGCTGTAAGAGCAGTGAGTGGCTCATGAGTCATGGCTACTGCAGTATTTCCACGCTTCCACTCAAAACTAAGGACAGTAACATTGTGATAAATGCGTTCATTTTCTGAATGTTCCAATGTACTCGGTCACTTTCAAATTCCAGTGAACCATTTGCCAATGGCTTCTACTAAATCCAATTGTAGCACAGGAATTTTTGGGTATAGCACTGGATGCATTCAACAGACAAAAGTTTAAAAAAACAACTAGCACAAATACAAATCTGGGGGCATATTATGAAAACAGTACACTATCCCACAATGCACCTTGGCACACACTTAAATCAGTGTGCCTCGAGCAGAGTGGGAAAGCACGCCATTTGTCAGTGGTGCTGTGTTCCCGATGCGGACGGAAACCTGGCTGAGCTCAATGGTCTACCTTTCACTGTGATGGCAGCAACACGGCCCTTACTTGACAGGGGGATAGATAACCCCTACGTGAGAGTGCAGAGAGTGAGTATACTCAGCTGAATGTGGATTTATGGTGAGTATATGGGATCACCATAGCTCTGTTTTCATGGGCACCCTTGGGGGTCACACAGACTGTGGGTCATCTCAGTGTAGCTCACCTCAGTCAGTGCACCTCTAGGCAGCTCCTTTGTCTCTATTTCCACATCTGTAATAAGGCATAGCACAATAGGCACAGAGTTAAATGTGTCTGTATTTGTACTGGGCCACACCCCCATGAAAATTAGGGGATGCTGCCTTGAGATTGCATCCCTGCTACATGTAGCACCTCCACAATCTTTATTACCAAAGTCCTCTGGGACTACCGAAAGCAGGGACACACGCCTCTTGCCTTCCTGGGAGACTTACTGACTGCCAATGTTGTTAGTTTGAAAATGTAGCTGAAATAAAATGGCCAGAAGCCCTACATATGCCATGATAGTCACAGTTAGGATCCTGGCATGTTCTACTAAATTTAATAAATTGTCCATGTAACAAAGTAAATTCCTGTATGGGGTGAACAAATGTACACTCCATGGAATAGTAACACTCCTTGTCAGGATGAAACTTTAAAGTCACTAAATTAACCTAAGCTCAACCCCATGGTAGCTATGGCACATAGCAGACAGGCTTAACTAAGGACAACATGTAAAGTATTTATGCAGTATCAAAACAGTAATAAACACAAAACCAAGTAATTAGAAAGACAGAGTAAAATCTAATGAACAAAGAATTAGTAAAAATGGCACCAAAATGCAGTAAGCGCCTATAATAGTCGGTGGAAGCAGAAGACCAGGACCTTGTCAGATTCGCCAACCTGATCTGTCCCAGTGCTAGTTTGAAGCCAAAAAAGTTTGAAGTTGTTTCAAAGCCCCGCTTCAGAATGGAACTTTGTCACTTTATGGGAAAACACAATCCTCCTTGTGAGGGTCACCCCTGAAATTGTACCCACTGGTGTGAAACCAAAAGCCAGATGCCTGAAACAGGTTGGTGCCACTGGAGCTCTAGAGCTTTGGAGGTTTCTCGCTGAAAATGTGGTAGGACCCAAACCAAAATAGGATTTAGTCATTTGTTAATTGGAGGTGTAGAGAGTTTGGGTGGTACAAAGCTGAAATTCATCCAAAACAGTGGAACTACCAGTTGGAGACTTTTCTCAGCGGGTCCTGCTGAAGCTCAGAAGCTGTACAGGAAATGTTTTCAAAAAGTTTCCAAACTTTCCTCTGGTGCCCAAACAACCACAGAAGTATGCTTCTAAGGCTCCCAGGACCTGTTTCCCATTTGTCAGCTGGACATTTCAGGGAAATGGCCTCCTGCAGTTTGTTGTGTCCCTGTACACACACAGGAGGACAGCAGAGTGATCACTGGAGTCCACATCTTTGTCCCAGGTACATGAGGGAGCATTCAGTCCTTCTGGGTTCCTCTCAGGTCGCAGATAGAAGGCCCAGTCTTCATCTGAGCTTCTACAGGTTCAATACCTGTTCGAAAGAAGGTTGGGATGCCACATTTATGCCTGGTATTAGGTAGTGGCTAGCGGTGATTCCTGAGCTATTTCTAACCAATGGGGTAAACATTCCTTGAGGCAACTCTTCACACTTTTTCAGCAGGTCCTGTTTACCCTACTGCAAACAG
Source organism: Pleurodeles waltl (assembly GCF_031143425.1). NCBI lineage: Eukaryota > Metazoa > Chordata > Amphibia > Caudata > Salamandridae > Pleurodeles > Pleurodeles waltl. Next base: position 840,483,206 of record NC_090437.1, read on the forward strand.
TCCCACAGTGCCCCTCACTCTCAAATTCCAGGATGGGGAAAACCATTCTCCTCTCGACTTCACCATTACATTGGATTTGTATGAAATATAAATGTATGTCTTTGATTGGAGTCTCTAGCTAATACAGGCCAAAAGGTATAAAGTAAAGTATATAATCCATATGTTGACTTTCCCATGTGCTAGTTACAGTCTGACCAGTGATACAGTTGTTTTGGCCTTGTCACCAGTGAAACATGCCACTTCTAATTTCACATGTTCCAATATTAAATGGTATGCCCCCCTACCTTGTGAGAAACAAGGTATGCTTGGGGGTACCATGTAATATTTAAAATCAGATTTTCCTACCTATCAACAGAGTGATTTTGGCATTCCGTGCAGCAGTCAAGCTACAGTGGTAGGTCTGAAGTCACGTTTTCATTGACACTGCTGTGGATAGAACAATAAGTGCTGTAGTCCAGAGGTGGAATTATATTTTCAGTGCCATGGGTCTAATTCTGGCCCATATATTATCTCCTTACAGGAAAGTCAGTTGCACCAATCCGGTTTAAGCCAATTTCAACATATTAAAGGCAGAGCACAGGCACTCTGCTCCTTGCTAGCAGAAGTAAAGTGCAGAGAGTTCTAAAGTTAGCAAAAAGTAGGGTCCTGAAAAAGACAACAAATCTGGTGTGACCTTGCAGAAAATGACAGATTTCCTACATTCTGGATTTGAAGAGAGAGTCATTTCAGCGTAAGGTTTTGCAGTTTCGACACTTAGTACCAATGAGGTCTATTGCACTGCAGCACTTTCTGTATGCACCTCAAGATGCCATACATGTACCAGAGGTTATGCAAGTGCCTCTCTTGATTGTGCAACAAATCCTTGGCCGAAGATAGGCCATTTTGAAGATTGAAATGAAAAGGGTTCTAGACACCCAGAAAGGTGTTAAACAAATTATAGCTCGAGTCTGTACAAGAGAAGGGGATGGAAGGAAAAAGACTCAATGAAAAAAACAACACAATGTATATCATGGCCCCTGGCATCTGAAAAAGAATACCCTGTAGCTATGTGGTCAGTCGATGCATATAATACTTCCCGCCCAATATAAATGTTCAGTACATCTTTCTCTTTGCTACGGAGTGGCATTCATCTCTCTGTCTGAATTAAATACCCTGAAAATGGTACCTTAGCTGTGCTCCTTTAAGATCATTCTAATCCACGTTCATTTGTAACAACACTGCAATTTGAGGTACATAGGGGAGAAACAAAAACAGCACTACACAACCCCATCAGTGTCTACTTCCCTAAAGAGTGAGCTTCCTTTGGCTGTGTCCTCTAAATCAATTAACCTAAAGAGTTTTTGTTTTTCTTGCACCGGTGCAAACATGCTTTTCTTATAACTAGCCAGAACGCTCTGAATGCAGATTGTACAACTGGACTCCTTCTGTGTTTGTGACTGCTATCATCGTAGCCCTTCTATTTTAAATTACAACCGCCAGTCTGAACTACTCCTTCTGTATCTGTGTCCTGTCCCTATGTTTTGATGATAAAATCGGACCATACTTACATTTACTGAAAATCAATGTTCTTCAAAGAAAGACGAGCTAAGCTCAAAACCCTCTACGCTGACACCTAGGTTCATATGTCTATTGGGTGAACTGGAATGTCCACAACGTGACTACTTTGTGAAGTGACAATTTTGTGGGCTTAGTATTTTGTACAGTTGATTAAAAATTCAGAGAGACGAGGGGTCTACCATTTTGTGAACAGCAAAGCCACAATGGTGAACGCTCTAGTGGCACTAAAATACTTTAAACAATAAGGACACTTGTAAATACGATTTGAACAAAGATCAAAAGCGAAACATGTCAAAACTGTCCAGCGTAAAGTACTGTTTAGAATATCATGTGTTTAGTACATTTGCCTGCAGTCCATCTAACAATTACATGCCTTTGCCATTTCACCAATCAACACACAGTAAACCTTCCAGCAATAAAAATTAAGCCTCTTTTTGGTTTATGAGTAATGAGTAAAAAAAATAATTCATAACCCTTCGTGTACCCAGGAGGCCCTGCCCGAGGTTATGTGGGGATATAGTTATATACAGTGCATGTCCATATAAGAAGTACTTGAATGATTTTATAAACAAGAGATTTTCCAGGGTACTTGAGAAAGTCAGGTATTTCCATTGCTTCAAAAAGATTTTGGGAGAAGGGTTATGCTGTTTCAGCAAGGTTTTACATAGCACAGGTTAAGCCTTCTAAGTAATAATATTATATGTTCTTTCCATATGTTGAGATATATCTCTAATAAACACACAACAGTACACCTGGGACTAAAAATGTATGTTATACTATAGGAGTTTAGCTGACAGTCAGTGCTTCTGAAAAATCCACAACAGGTAAAGTTCATTTTTAAGGATGAGAACCCTCACCCATCATAAGGTGGTATGCTTCATCTTAGGGTTCCTCCTCACACCACAACAGTAGTTGTGGTGTGGGCACAACTCCAAAAATAGGATGAGCTCTTGGATGCTTTATGTCCTACCTTAAATTAGTAAAATGTGTGAGTGAGATGAGCAGAGTGTGAAAACGTAGAATAAAGTGACACTAAAACTGATGCCTAATCAGACTTTAACCTTTTATTCCTATCTGATGGGGACAGGATTAAAAACAAGTAAAGTGGGCAGGAAAAATACTTATATTCCTGGCTATGTGTTCCGGATCTACATCTTCCTGCCCTAAGGAAACCCTTCAACAAGGTGTAGGGGGCATTTAACTATAATAGTTGTACATTTTTCAGGTACATTTCTGGCATGCCAACACATCTGGCTGACTGCATATATGTTCTGACTGATTATTATTTTTCCTACAGGTACCTGAGAGGTGGATTTCCTTTAATCTTTGGTGACCGCCCTTTGTACCACATATTTTATTTCTTTTAACACTACTGCACAGTTGCACTTTATAGCAGAGTGATTTATATAGGTCCTGATGAATGCCCCTACACCTTGTTGATCAAAGTGTGTACTAATAAATGGAATTTAAATTTTGAGAATAATGAAAGGGTGGATGGATGGACAGAAAGGTAGCAGCATGGATGGATAGATGAGTGGATGTAAAGTCACAGGGAACCATTCTGGTAAGGGTCGGGATTACTTGCTTCATTCACTTTATTATGATCAAAGCAAACCAAAACACTTTACTTGGTGATGCACAAATGTTCGATATTCTCTGAAATCCAATTTCCACACATTATCATTTGTAGGCAATATAATTGTATTAGTACAACTGTTTGTGCACATTTCATGCCCATCTCAATGGAAAATGTGCTATCTGTAAATGACAGTGGCCTACCAAACAATGCTTTACATTCATTTAAAAATATTGCTCACCTCATGTCCTTTAAAGCTAAGTAAGTTACAAAAGTTTGTTATTCTAAAAATTGTGTTGTTATTCTTAAAGGTTTGGGAAGCACTGCTCTACTCACATTCAGGCTACAACATGTTACTGCATTAGAACTAGAGGGATTCATGTCACAAAATGTTATTACATCACAGCTAGATGAATTAATGCGAATGCAGTTGTGCAGTACTTAGTTAATAAATCTGGCACAATTACATTTTGTGTCAAAATACACAGTCTGTGTGGGAGACATTGATCAATATATGAATCCCCACATTAACCTTATTGTTCATTGCACACACTTCTGCTTCAACAGTGGTGTGAAATGAGACTGCTCTCATCAATTTTAAAGGGCTTCGTGCCTCCAGCCCTGCCAAGTACCATGCATCGGGTGAGATTAGCGCATTTTAGTGCTGGTGTCCCCATCACTGCACTAAAATGCGTCAGCTACGTATATTAGAGAGCCTCGTGCTGACATATGTGTACTGAGTTGCTGCAGTGCCGTTCAGATTGCTCTGTGGTGCGTGCTGAAGTGCCTAACCACAAAATCAATGTGAGCAGGACAGGGTGACAGTTGCTAGGCTACTGATTCATACTGAGTGAAAAACAAACTGGCCTGGCCTCCCTGGGCCACGTGGATCCAGCATCGCAGTGCGTTGTAATATAATGTTAAGGTGCCTTCTTGTTCTCCACTATGTCCTGACACCTAATAACTGGCCAAGGCAGGAAGTCTGTGTTTTTTCCTGCTCATTTGTGTGTGCTGCACCAAGGCAAGGTGGTGCTGTGCAACCATGTGCTCTGTATGGCAATAGCCTGCAGGTGGTCAAGATCACAGGCTTGACAATAGGCTCAGGATGTGTTGTTTTTGCCAATAGCCAGACATGATCACTCTTTGCCAAGAGAAGGCCTCCTGGCAGGTGGCTAAGCCTGCAGTCAGATTAGGACAAGTCAGTCTGCATCCTGGTGACCCCCAGCACAGCTGCAAATCATCTCTGATTAAATAGGTGAGTCAAGGAGCAGAGCATTAAACACAGTGTAGGCAGGGTTAGAGTGTGAGATGGGGGAAGGGTCAATATAAAGACATGACTATAAAGGTAACTGTTGCATATAACAAAGGTGCACATGTTTTAAAGTGAAAGGCAAATGCAAGTTAAGTAATCAGTGAGAAATGCACTCTTTTCAACAGACATTTTGAAGCACAAACTATTGTTTTAATCACATCTGCTGTGATACAGGAAATAATTAGAAGAAAATGTATATTATTGTCCATTCTCTATTTCATTTGACATGTGGAATGTTATTACATAACTTGGAAAGCTTTGTAGGGATATGTTAGAAATAGGGTTTCTGGTTGGCTAGGGTATGCACCTCAGCCAGGCAGACCTTACCCACTCTAGTCAGGGCAAGGGAGTTACACGTCCAAGATAACCCCTGCTCACCCCCTTGGTAGCTTGGCAGGAGCATTCAGGCTTATCCCAGAGGCAATGTGTAAAGCGTTTGCACAACACAAACAACACATGTGACGCAATATCCCCAACACAAAGGAAACACAACACCAGATTATATGAAAATATACTGTAGTGTATTGCACACAACGCAATTATTAGACCAAACATCACATATCAGTACTATCCTGCTACCTTAGCAGTTGTCAGAACGTTACACATTAGTTAGTCTGCAAACTAGCAGTAGTCACCCCTAACACACAGGTTACTCAGTTTTCTGCAACATAAGCAGTAGTCAGGAAACACATTATTACACCAAAGCACTTGTCATAAGAATATCATAAAATGCCCATAGTAGGAACACTAGAAAACATATGGCATGTTAGAAAAACATATTAGCAAGCATGTCCATAAAGGGAACATTTGCATGTGCACACAAAATCATCATAAAACAGGTAGGCAATATATATTAATTCGCAAAGTCTTTAGCAAGAACTTTGGATTATATATATGGATCCTTAATCAGTACCTGGTTACAATGAAACAGGAACCTCCAGTGCCTAAGAGACCAAGAAGGGGCCCCTGGCGCTCCTCTGCGCAACGTGGGGGCATCCCTGGAAATTGTGGGGGAGAGGGGAGGGGTGGCACGCACCCCCTCTATACTCCTAACGGGCCCCTCCTGGGATCCGCGACCATTGTAGGGCCCCCCTTGGGCCTTAACTGGCCCTCCACAATGGGGGGGGGGGGCAAAAAGATCAGTACTGGCCCACACAAGGGCCAAGCCAGGGACCAGCGGCGCAGGGGGCGTCCGGCGAGGCTTCCGCCCTGCCTGCGGACACCAAAAAGCAGGACGGCCTCGTTGGGGCCGGAGGGAACCTCCGATGAGGGTTCCTTCCCTCTGCCCAGCCTTTAATTGCACGCGGCGGCCCGCCTGGCTGTTTGAGAGGAAGGCAGGCACCAAAGTCGGTGCCTGCCAGTGCCCCGGGGGTGCTCCATGGAGCACGCTTCTCCCCGGTGGCACGACAGGAGCACTCGTGTTCCATGTTTGTTTTAGATGATGCTGTGGGTGCCCAGGGGGCACGGAGAGGGGCGCCCCGGTTCCTCCCTGCTCGGCAACAGTTCCCCAAGTCTAAAATGCAGCGCGATCCAACGCGCTTCAGAATTACACGGGACCCGGCTGCGGTGGTGATTTTTAGTCTTGGGGAAAGCGCTCCCAAAGCGCTATGTAAATAACTCCATAGCCCTCATGAGGCGCCAGGGGCACAAAGCACAGCACTCTTCATGTGCTACACAATTCAAGGGAAAGCGCTGAAAACAGGTGGTTGCAGGGGTCAGGGGCCACAGCACCCTGCCCCTGGGGGACTAAGTCCAAAGAAAAGGTCCACAGGTGGAGGGCTCAACAACAGGCCAGCACAAGGGGCATGCAGCAAGAGAAAAGTCCCCTTCAGTGACCAAGCAGGTCACAGGTCAGCACAGCAGCAGCAGTCCATGGCGGTTCCTGGTGAGTTCTTCCAGCATTTCTGTGTCCACTTCAAAGATGATTAAGAGTCTCCAAATTGTGGGGAAAATTCCCCTATACTTATACTCATTCCTTACAATGTTTTGCAATGGTAGGGATAGGAGGTTCCAGCCAGTTACAACTGGTTCTGGGAGTGCCCCCTCTCTCCTTTCAGCACAGGCTCCAAACATCAGTGGGGGGTTAACGACCCTATTGTGTGAGGCCAGGGCACAGCCTTTACAAATGTAGGTGTGCCCCGCCTCTCCCTTGTCTCAGCCCAGGAAGACTATTCAGTATGCAGATGCTCCTCTGTGACACCTCCACCCTCCCTGTGTTCAGGCTGTCTGAAAAGTATGCACAAAGCCCCAACTGTCACTCTGCCCAGACGTGGATTGGAGTCAAGCTGCAAAACACCAGAGTCATAAGCACAGATAAATGTGCACTTTCTAGAAGTGGCATTTCTGTGATAGTAATAAAAAATACACCCACAAAAGTAAGCAGCATTTATTCTCACCATCACAACCATACCAAACACGCCTACGCTACCCCTCATAAATCAGACAATGCCCCTTACACATAAGGCAGGGCATTTCTAATGCAATCCTATGAGAAGGCAGCACTCACAGCAGTGAGACACCAAGTTAGGCTGTTTGTCACTACCATGACAGGCCACGCAACCTGGCACATGTCCTGCCTTTCTACATACATGGCACCCTGCCCATAGGGCTAGCTAGGGCGTACCTTAGGGGTGACTTACATGTAGTAAAAGGGGAGTTCTGGGCCTGGCAAGTAAATTTAGATGCCAGGTCCCTGTGGCAGAAAACTGCGCACACAGGCCCTGCGCTAGCAGTCCTGAGACAGGTTTGAAAGTCTACTTCAGTGGGTGGCGCAAGCAGCGCTGCAGGCCCACTAGTAGTATTTAATTTACAGGCCCTGGGTATAGAGATACCACTGCACAAGGGACTTATAGGTAAATTAAATATGCCAATTAGGTATAAGCCAATCATACCAACTTCAGATGGGAGAGCACCTGCCCTTTAGCACTGGTCAGCAGTGATAAAGTGCTCAGAGTCCTAGAGCCAACAGCGAGAGGTCAGAAAAACCAGGAGGAAGGAGGCAAAAAGACTGGGGATGACCCTGCGAAAGGGAAAAAGTCCAACAGGATACATGATTCAAACAATGGCCAGGACTGAGGCAGAAAATAGGCCCAGCCACCAAAATAAAAGTGGCCCCCATTACCGAATTAGACACCTAAAAAAATGGTACATGTCTGCAAATTGAGGCAGTTTTAAGCTTGTGAAGACAAACTGTATGTTAGGATGTTCCTGCAGTTTCAAGTTCTTTTTAGTCCTCATTTCGCAAAAGGGTGTAATTTCTCTTATCACTTTCCATGGATTTCATTGCTTGGCTTTATTCGTGAGAGAGTGTCTCTAAGTGTCACGTATTTGTCAATTGAATGTCACTCATAAGTACATTGAAACCAGAGAAATGTCCCACATAAGCAATCTGAAAACGTGGCAGCTATGTAGCCCCTCAGCAATGGGATGATGTTAAGGAAACTCTATGGCTTTTGCAGCTACAATCAGCTCTACATGAACTCTACAGTAATTACTGAACATCCTGAGGGGTGTCTATAAGGTCTGAGGCACAACTTGGTCCTGTGACACAGACCCTTCCATAGTAATTCACTTTGCCACACGGTAAAAAAGAGGTAACGTGATGAAAGGAAGTTTACCCTGCTTCCATTGTCTCAGCTATGACATCGGCATGGCCTAGATTTGGTAGTTCTCATGTAGTTAATTCTCAGTCCAGTTCTCAGACCAATGCTTATTTTTGTGTGCTCTTTAGAAGTGTGAGTGCCATCTTTTTAATGTGGAGGCAGAGGTGTAAGCGAGGCAATGTATTAAGGATTATTTGTGAGGGAGGGTTCGAGCTCTGAGTGGTTCGCATCATCCAGTGCCGATAGGCAGATATGCAAAAACCTTTCCATAGTAAATGTACATTTTACATCTCGCCTGCGAGCTGCAGTTCCATTCGTCTATCCATGAAGTCCGCCACGAACTCATAAACAACTCCCTTTTTCATCTTAGTGAGAAACTTAGTTATATACAATTATGTCATGTATCTCTTTTCCTAGGATCGGACTCCATTTTGGTCATTAACGCCTTTTTTAATTCCAAAGACGATTTGGTGCTAAGATGCTCTGCAGGCGGCAGCAAAGGAAATGAAAACAAAATTGAAAACGGTTCCTAGCAACAGTGTGGCATTTCTTCTTGTTTGCTGTCTAAAACAGTTTAGAGTTTCAATTATACTAGGTGTTTGTGCTCACTTTTTTCCCCCGAACCGAAAGCGAAATAAAGCGACGTCAGTAAATCCAGAAAGTTGTGTGGCGCTTTCTAGGTGCAGTGCAGATACTCCTTTGGAAATATGATGATATTTGCCGCCCATACCTGACAACCGTTGGATGCAAAGCATGAAACGTTGAACATGCCCATCTACTTTTGTTGGACTGGGACTGACACCACCATTTAGAAACAACCAGAACAAAGTGTATCTTATGAGTAATTGGGCATGTACAATGCAACATAATTGTATTTCTCCTTAGAGGGCTGTTACCAGCTGTTTGAATGTTTAACACGCCTTTTCAATGTACTGTCTCTCGCATTTGCTCGGGTTAGAGCTATTGGCGTTTTAAACATCTTACCGGACTTTTCTTGCCACATAAATTAAAAATGAAGAGAAATACAGTTTCATATAAGCGAGCCAATTCAAAGCACCATGCCATGAGTGTGAAGGAGACACACAAAAGGAATAAGAAGTTCGCTTGCAGTCAAACCTATCGGCAAAAGTGCAATTATCCATGTAACACAGTCGATGGCCAAGGCGGTAACCAAACCCACAAGGAAGGAGAAACATAAAGCATTTACCAATAATAACAAAGGATTTTTGAAGGGGGAGCCCATGAAGGAGTAATAGTGATGGGCGTGAGGTGGGCGTGGCTAAACGCCCAAATACATAACAACACGTCAGAAAAGCAGGGCTTGCTCTCTATTATGCTCGACTTAAAAAACAGCACAGCAGGCCAGGAAATACAGGGCTTTTCATTCCTCATGTGGTCCATACAATGGTTTGTCACATGCCCGTTTATGCCCACCCAATCATCTGTTAGGCCCAATGGAGGTCACAACCAAGTTGTATATTTGCCTTATGGGAACAAACCAATCAGTATGCCTTATCCGTAAATCAGACGTCTGCAAATTGTATTAGATGGCAATGAAAGCTGAATGAATAGCACTGCTTCTGATGTAAAACCGAAATGTCTGCGAGTGCCATTAAACCCATTTCTCCATTTTCTCCCAGCACAGGCAAGACTTTGTTCGCTCGACTTACGTATTTCGAAGATGTCTTCTTGAGCATGTGAAGTTTTTTATATCCCCCGCTGTGTTTAATGGAGTTAATAATGTGCCAGTAACTCATGCCTCCATGTCCTAAGCAACAACGTTTACAATACTGCAGTTTTATTGGCTCAAATTCTGCCAGATTTTCCCAGGCACAATTGAGCAAGGGAAACGTGCAGGATTACTGCACAAGTTGAAATCCCAATTTGAAAGAGGGGTCTAACTAATTTTGATAACTTGGTTACTTTCTCAATAATCAATATTTTAGTAAAAGAAATACAGACAGGAGTGGTGTGCATAGTTCGTTTTATTTGCAGCTATCACTAGCCACACAGTTGTGGTTAAAGAGCGGCAGTACATAAGCATGCTTGTAGGATGTGCTAGGTATTAAATGATGATCAGCAGCCTAATGATGTAGCTGAGCAACACAAACCAAATCACATACGGTGCCTCCATACAGGTGGAACAAACCAGAAGGTCCTGTGATTCTCTATCTGCAATATCATGGATGAATTACATAGCAGACCGTCAATCTTTTGTAACCTTCTAAATCATTTTCCAATATCAGAATATTGTGTGCTAAAACCTCTAGCTATTACATCTGATATACAATATATTCAACAGAGAAAGTGTATTGGCACAAAGGTAGGCATTTCATTGATTCTTTTAAATGTAAGTAGAGTGTAGTGATTTTTACCAAACTTCCCTCATCATAATACTATATGGTGACGCAGACGCTTTGGCCAATTTCTGGTCCGCATTATGCACACAAGCCAGAGGATTGCTTGATCTGAGAGACAACACTGCTTAAGAAGACTATATTTTCTGGGAGGTTTATGGACCTGGCAGGATTGTTTTTAGGAGGTGTATTGTGATAACCTGAAATTCGAAGGCCTTTCTCCTATACCTGACACGAATATCAGATTTGGTGTCCAGGAGCAAAATGTACCATAATGAGGGAACACTCTGGGTGGTGAATGGGATGGGAGCCAGCTGAAGCTTGAAAAATGTTTTTGTTAGAATTTAAAAGAGTGTCTAATGACGTACTGCCATAGACCACACACCTCCCTAAATCTCTATAGTTTATGCAGCTATGTTGATAATTGTGAGAAATTCAGTTGTTGGATGACTAAGGTGTGAGTGTGGCCACACAACAGTCACAATCTGTTGCAGGGTGAACCACAAACAGTCACTAAATCAACCTGTGCTTAACCCCAGGAAGTTTGGCACAAAGAAACAGCCACGCTTAACTTAGAGGGAATGTGTAATGTATTTATGCAGCACACAAACAGTATTAAAGTGGAAGTGCAGCACATTAAAAATCCTGCACTAATTTAGAAAACTAGAGTAAATGTTGAGAAATTATTTGACACCACAACTACAAGAATCCAATAAGTAGAACTGGAGTTATGAATATTTAATTTTTTTCAAGAAAACTAGCACCTAAAAGATCAAAGAGCCAACTGCAGACATCTAGTCATGAGAGACCAGGTAAAAGTAAAAAAAGAACGTCTGACCATGATGAAGTGTGGATTGGAATGTGGCAGTGCTTACATTCAGACTTAGAAGAAGTTTTGAGAAACATGTTCTGAGAAGCTAAAGTTCAGTAGGGCAAGGCTGCAGGCAGTGTCTCAGGAGGGAGCATCAGCATCAGGGAGCCTTGGGTTGAAGCTTCAGCAACAATTTCTGCATTCTGACTTAGTCTATAGCCTTTTGCCTCCAGCTGGATGAGGCAGGTGGCTATAGTTGAAGACAGTTCCATGAGACCGGATATCCCTTTGACAAATGACTGCTGAACAGGATTTGGTGCTACGGAGAAGAATGTAGTGGATGAAGTCAATCCAATAGGCAATGCATCCCGGGTGGATAGGCAAGCAGGTTGGTCCAGTCTGCTCCTAGTTCTCAGACCAGGTTTTGGCCAAAAATGTTCTAAGTACTCAGTTTTAGGATTTCACCATCTGGCACCTTTAGCACCACAACCAAAGGTCCGGGACCGATGATACACCAGGGCTCAAGGATCACTCAGGCTGGGTCCAGGTGTGTGTTAATGACATTTAACATCACAAGAGGAACCTGATAGGGATTCTCTTTGTTTTCATTATTATCAGCAATCTATATTGAGCCTCTGGCAATTGTGATAAGAGCTACACAATGATTAAACCAGCAGTACACAGGGTACGGAAGTTCAAACTTTATATGGTAAATATGTTTTTATACATAGACGCTTAGCAACACTCCACAGGTTCTCTGTTTCAGGACATTGTCAAACTTTCAAAAATTGGGTCATATTAAGTAAATAGTTCAAAAACAGAGACTTCTGTTTAACACCTCATCTCACTCAGTTTCTAATTTTGTGGTGATTAATTATGAAACAAATATCTTCGTATATGAATTTGGGAACATTTTGAACATCTACATAAGTTATCACCTGTTAATTCAGAAGATAAAAAACAATTACTAGAAACATGGCGTGATCTTCAAATATCAATAATAGGCATGCAGTTATTAAAGTGAGTATTCTCCCTTTTCTAGTCTTTTATTTTTCTGCACTTCTCTGCATGCTGTATGAAGGTTAGTTTTAAAAGACTAAAGGTATGGTTAGTAATTTGTTTGAAAAAAACTGAGTATGTTGAATTAGTTTGAAGAAACTGCTCCTCCAAAAGGAAAAAGGGGGACTATTATCAGGTTATTATCAGGCCACATATATAATGGATTTCCTCATTAACACACCAGCTGGCGAAAAGCGGAGTACTTGATACGTGTTTCTTCTATTCAATTGTGCAGAAATCTTCTTGTATCCTTCAACTGAAATGCAGTTTGTAATCAGAAACTCGAACGTTTACAAAAATATTGATTTGCTAATTAATATAACCCATATACACAATGAATTATCCCTATCCACTATGGGCACAGAAATCTCATCAAATTAGATAAATTGTAGTAAAGCAATTGGCTTAGGCAAAGTTTGGGAATGACTGATTTATGGCAGAATTATACCCTGGGAACATTTCAAAGGATAAAAGAAATGCAAATATGAAGTGGTTTCATTTATCATATACCCAAATATGTAGCACAATCTCACATATCTCCATTCTTAATATTAAAAATCCCAGAACTATAGTCAGTAACATTCCTCAGTTTGGGATTGGTTTATGGGCCCACTTTACATGTTCCTAGAAGAGTAATGCAACCTCACTTCAGGAACAAATATTAAAAAAATGTCAGAATGAAACATCGCTGACAATGAATAGCGCAGTTTGGAAAGAGACATGTGAGGATAAATCAGTGGCCTTGTGAGGAGCAAATTTTAGGAGAATACAACTTTCAGCTCAATGTCTAGTGTATTACACCCCCTTTTTTGCACAAACATAATGCTAACATTGCAGAAGAGTGTTCAAGGTGCTCCAGACACAATGAATTGAATACATATGATCTATGTATGTCCATGTTTGAAAGAGTTCTGGGAAATAAGTCTTGGGTTTGCCAGCGCTGACTCAATATAGTAAGGTTGGTGCTGGACGACTCCTTCGACTTACCTGGGAGGAGGGATTTCATAAGGATTTGTTGATTTTTTTTTTTTTTTTTATAAACATGCATATTGGTTAGAGGGTAGCATGCCTATTTTTGATCTCTGGCTTTTGGTATTAGGGACATAATGTGACTGTTCAACTGTGATCTTAATTTGGATATTGGCACAAGGTCTTTGGGGAAATCAATAAGAATTATCTCTTTCAGAGTCTGTTTTTCTAAACATAGCACTCGCGTTGTCATAGATGAGATACATAGTAAAGAGTGGAAGGGGAGGACTTTTCTTTTATGATTTTAGAGAAACTAACTGTATATGTGTAATTTTATATTGAACTGTATTTACATTTAATTTATTAGTGTGTGTACGTTTTTTGCATGGGGAACTCTTCAAAGTTCCAAATCATGGAATAATAAATCAATTGAATTAATTAATTAATTATAATGAACCATTTGGAAATTCAAATAAACTCAGATGAAACCTCAATAATGTTAGGCATCCTCAACCTCAAAATTGTTAGGCATTTCTGGACATGTGAGAATTCGATCGAAATCAGCGAAGCACTAATGGTTTACTGAAATGATAGTAGCAAGATCAGTAACTACTACACATTGGCAATTAAATGTTCCACCATTCTTGAACTCTTGGATCAATAATTTAAATAAATTTTATAATAGGAAAATAATATTGGCTAAACACATGGATGCTTTTAATACGGATTTGGGTATGGTTATAAGAAGTAAATTGAACTGGGTTGAGCTGTTCAGCTTTATGTAAAAGTATTCTCACGTTTTTCATTAAATTCCAATCATGTGATAAGGAGTTGGGATAATCGGAGTACAAGAATAATCCAATGTGCAAGTGATTTATGAACTTTGAAACTGGGGTAGAAGCAGTTTTCTGAATCGTGTATACATCATAACGTATTGTAACACACTTATAATTGATCAGAAACTTAATAATAAAATATAAAAAAATGATTTTCTTACCAATGTCCTCTTTAGGTAATATTTTTCTGGTAGGAGCTAGTAATGATCGATGATTACAATTTAACCCTCTGTGTTGCTATGTGATTGCTATAGACTAGCTGACTTTTTTGACAAGCTTTATATTTTGTTCTGCTTCATCCTAATAGGTGTGAAGACAAGTTGAATTGCATAAACAAGAGTAATAATCTAATGCATGTTCCTGAACTCTTGATATGGTTGTACATGCAGATGATGAACCAAGTACAAAATGATAAAAAATATTTTGGGAAAAAAGGTACTGTGTATAACCCGTGGCAAACACAATGCATGCACAGTTGAGCAAAACATCTCCTAAGAAATAAGATAATTAATCTTCTAAGGAGAACAATGCTGGTGTTTGCAAGATTTAAATTAGCACAAGTGCACACCTATGAGTGGGAACTATTGACTTCACCAATTGGGTAGTGGTGCACACAGTTGGAAGGGTGGAATAGTCACTGAGAAAGAAAAAATACAAAAGATATAAATCAACCAGCTGTGACTCTGTCACAGCATTTTTCCCCTTATATCTGTGGAGGGGTGGAATAAGCAATACCGATAGTGGGAGAGGAAGAAGCAATTCAGATGGGGTGTGGGAGGGGAAGAAGCAACAAAGTCATGGGGTGAGGAGGTAAAGAAGAAAGAACATTTAAAAAAAATAGTATCTCAATCACAGCGCCAATAGCGGAAGGACCCTAGTCGGGATTAAGCAATCAGTGCTTGGTCAGTGCTCCAACTGAAAGAAGAGGAAGTGAAGCCAAATTAGAAGGTAGAAATGAGAGTGACAATAAAGCCCACAAAAGGTAAGCAATGGGTGGGCTCGGAGGCCCTTGGAGAACACAGTATCTATTGCAAGAAAGAGTGTATGTGCTAGTGCATGCTCACTCAGGTGAGACCTAAAAACAACTTTAAGAACAAGTTTCAATGACATGGCTTGGTTATTCAACGATGGAACATTACTGTCATTAGCTGCCTCATAAAGGGAAGCCTGCATAAGCAAAGTATATACTTTTTTGAATCACACTAATATATTTCTTATATGTACATACTTGTCAAATCAATTACCTCTATTAGCCTAAAGTGTTTGGGCAACACATTTAGGGTCTCATTTAGAAAGTGTTGGTGCAGGGCAGCATCACAAGTCTTTTTCTGTGCTGCCTTGCGTCAAAACAAAAGGGCAGGAATACACCACATCTACAAAATACGGTACATTTCCTCTCCTTGTCCCCTACACTGGTGCACAAATTGCTGCCATGCACCAACCCAGGCACCCTTACACCATAGTGCAAGGATGCCTGTGTTGTGGGGATAATTGTATTTGTGCATGAAGGGTCAGCGTTCTGCACAAAAACAATCACCGGAGGCGTTTTCCTTCTTCTGTGTGTGCTGCAGAAACGCAAAGTGGCTTTGTGCCGCCTTGTAGATATGGACTTGAAGCCTGTGCCACCGATGTATCAAAAAAGTTACGCACCGGCTGCGCAGGCCTCTTGTAAATCAGGCCCTTAGTGTTTTAATCCATCCAGGTTCCGGGATACTGTGCTCTATTCTGTATTCATATTAAGTTAGTTTCCATATTTATTATTTCTTGATATGATGCAGGTTCTACTTTACATAACGTAGATGCCACACATGTGATTTAATTCAAGTTTTAATCCAAAAATCTTCCAAAAGTGAGAAACTGTTATTAATATTACAGATACTTTGCCCTGAAATGCGTGTCCCTAACAATGTTTCACGTGAATGCAATTTACCAACAAAAGGACATGTCAAATGATTTACATTTTCCAATGTAATCAACTGATATCTGGAAATGAAAGATTACATTTTGTCTTTGTATACTCATACAAAATGCTATGTGCCCCGCTTGAACCTTTTGAATCTGCACCACTTAGACTGAGCGAGTTTTAGATATAAATATAGTTCAAAACATGCCCGTCCTCCCTAAAAAAAAAAAACAGGACGAGCGTTAGTCAATCTCTATTCAGTGTTCTTTATTGTACATTGTGCACACATTTTGTATTTTCATATTTTATAAAGGACCCTTTCTGCTGTCGCCTCAGCGGTAAGTTATCAGAAGATACTGAGAGTTTAGGAAATTAATGAAAATTGATTTACTTATTTTCTAACTGCCGTCTCCATACATTTGTAGGCTATTTTGATAGCTAGTTATACCTCTCAGAAACCAATAGTAAATTGATTATACACATAAACAATTTATCAATTTGACTGAATAACCACGTTTACATGTTTTTAGGCACCTCTTAACACGAGCAGGGTCTTTTCCGCAGGAAAGAATCATTATTATGGGCCTGGGAAGAATATTAACTGTCAGTGGGGAAAAATAAAATTGTTCTCCAGGACAAAGACTGGATGCTTGACTAACTGCCCCTTCCAACTTATTGGCCTCCCTACAGTGCGCAAATACCAACAGGAGCAAATTGCCAAAGTATAAATAAAAGCTAGAGGACACTTAATAGCCTTCGGTTGTTGGGAGTTTGGTTAATCTGCTTTGTAATCCTCTTTAGTAACAGGATCACACTAGCGAGAAAAAGGCTTGCTATATATTTATTCATCATTCCGTCATTCGTCAGGGAACCTCCCAATGCAGACCCAAGTTAATTCGGTGGTATCCACACGTTCTTTTCTGCTGAAATTGTTGAGGAAAGTTGCTCCTTTTTTGATCATTAAAGCACGTAAATTGATTGTAATTGCACCCATCCTGTCTAGACTGGATTATGCAAATACAATATATGCCGATTTATCAAATACTGTGCTGCAAAGACTTCATGTATTACAGAAAGAAGCAGCCAGGCTGGTCTTTTGGGTTCCTAGGCATATACAAGTTATCCCTTTGTTAAATAAACTGCACTGGCTCCCAGACAAACAATGAATACAATCTATACTCTGTTACATTGTTTTTAGGAGTTTAAAGAGCTCAGCTCTTAAATTTTGTTTCGGACACAATTAACAAATATGTTTCTCTCTGCACCCTGATGTCAAAATACAGAAGAGGGCATGTTTATGAGCCTCTTGATCCGCTGTTGTATGACTTTTTGTGATGTAATGGTGCCACAAACCTTGAACTCCTATCTGTGAGGCTACGCAAAGCCGCTTTGAATGGCCTTATATATATGGAGTAAGGCAGCGCAAATCGCTGTGTTGCCTTACTCTGCACAAGGGAGTTCCCATGCAACACCAAAGGATTTTGACACATCCCCAGATTTACAAGGGCTTGTTAACCTGGGGATGTGTCAAAACCTTATGCCTCCCAGGTGAGGTACAACGAGGACAAATACATTTTTTTCTCTTAGTTTTTTCCTCTTTGTGTGTGCTGCATTTTGCAGAACACATGGAAAAATCAAAACTCTCCAAAGATTGTTTTTGTGTAGGAAGGTGCCCCTTCTGCACAAAACCAATCCTGCCTACAATGCAGACACCCTCACACCACCGTGCAATGGTGTTGCGTTGGCACTAGACTGCCTAAGCAGTGCCAGCAGAGTGGGAAAGGACAAGAATACCTTGGATTGCCTAAATACACGTCATTCCTGCTCTTTCCCTTTGACGCAGGGCAGAGCAGCAAGATGACTTGCTGCGCTTCCCTACGTAAAAAACCCTTAAATATGGGCCGTATTCTTTAACTGTTTCAAAATACAGGAAGAGCATATCAGGAAGACAGAGTTTTTCCATTATAGCCCTTACTTGTTATGTTCTCCTACCAAGGACAACCCAACATGCAACTGCTACTCTTTCCTTCAGAAAAAGTCTGAAGACATGGCTTTTTAAACAAGCATGCAGGATCTAATTGTTTTCATTCATGACCCTCTGTTATCTAGTGCCAAGGGACCTATGGTGAGTGTGAGCTTAATAAGTTCTCTTTAGCATAACATAGCTTTCCAGTTTTGTTAAATAAACATAGAAGGGCCTTAGTAGAGATGTAGTGCAATTTTACTCCAAGACATTGTACACAGTAATTGCTGGATTTTATGCTGCTATGTTTGGGTCCAGCTCAAATGTCAGCCAACGGGGTTCACATTTGCTCAAACATAGCTTTTGGCTTTATGTTTTCTTTGGCCAGAGAGATTGTTGAAATATTGGGCAAGTGGCCCTCGCTGTATACATAGGAGAGGTGGGTGGCCTGGTTTGTGCTTGAGAACAAGTATTTGCATATTCACCTTAAATTACACAATCACTTCATTTGGTGCTTCCACAGAAAATAGTACACATTCACACATTTTTCCACCTCTAACATTACACATGTGCTTGTTATTTGAATTTGCGTGTGCCTGGATATTTTATTGAGCCTGATTTCAATGTGTAGTACCTTCAGTGACTACTGCAGAAACGTCAGGCACACAAGAGACTGCAAGTATGTTTTTTCCAGCAAGTGGTTTCCACGACATAATTGAACAGAGCAAAATATCCTGTACATTACATGATGTACAGGAGCAGCCAGTACATAAAGGCTGAACCCGAGAGTCACCCAGAGCACCAACTTAAGCAGGGTGTCAAATCCAAGGGGAAAATAATCAAATGCAAAAATATTGCAATGAAAACAACTGGTGTTTGGTTAAGGGTGGCAATTTCTGGATTGTAGTCTATGGCCAGCTCTTTTGGCATGTTCCAGCCGCCACTGAGAGGCTCGTTAAGGGCATATTTGAGCTGAATCTTCCAGCTACAGCTCTATTGCCACAGTAGCCAGCTGGGTTCATATTACTGGTAGGGCGCTCTGCCCTGGTCTGTGCCAAAGTGCTTGTATAAGTGGATGTACCGGACACAGACTGGGTCAGTGTGACCTATCACAATGAACGTACAACATACTTGGGGCAGTGCATTAGTGAAAGGGAGCAATCATGTTTGAACCTATCAGTCCACCTTTTACCATGCTTGCAGCATCCCGGACTGTGCTGAAAGGAAGCAGAGAACCCCTTCAGGTGGGTTCATTATGTGACTGCCGCACATGCAGAACGATGTCTGGGAGGCCTTAGGACAAGGGGTGCCCTCAGGAAGTGCACTGGTTGTGCTTCATCTACACGTGGCACAGTCAGTGCACTTCCTGATTCCTCCTTTGCCTCTGAGCCCATATGTATAATATGGCATGAGTACAGAGTCAAAATGTTACCATGCCGCTATATAAATGTAGCAATCCCCCCTTGAAATCATGTAGCAAGTAGCAATCTGTATTACAGAAGGGACTGCACAAGTGCCTGTGGCCCCTTCAGTAAAACCAAAGTACCTTGGGGAAGCTAAAAATTGACATCCAAGATTTTTGTACCCCTCCGCCACTTTTGAATGGCACATGGTATTTTGGCTGTGTGACAGCACTGGAAAAATTGAAAAGTCTAACTACTTGATAAAACACATTTGAAATAATTGTCGATCTAACTCATTCTGTCTTGTGACATAACATTACATTTACACATTAATACATATTAAAAGTATACATGTCATAGACTTGTGAAACTTACTCTTTGACAAGACTGCTGCTTTGATTAAATGAGCGAGTAGCTGTTGCCATTATATTTAGCATGGTCTGTGTTAAACGTCTATTGGAAATTTATGTAAGTTTTTTGATCAACATTGGTGGCTATAAAACTAATATTAATGCAATTTAAAATCATATACTGTATGTTATGTACTGTGAACACAAAAGCATGGCCTGGTCTGATAAACAGTGATGTTTATTTGAAATGCCTCACTGCAAGAAGATCAATTCAACATATTATTTGCGACTGTAAAAAAAGACTCCTCATTATGACAGCCTGTCAATCAAATTGGGAAATTTAAGAATTTGTTTAGGCCTGGGCAGAGTTCGTGGAGTTCTGCTTTGCAGAATTCCGTGAAGTGACCTAAAAACTCTGCCACACTACGTGAAGTTCCGTAAGAAGCACTGTGTGTTAGGTCACAGCATTCGTGCTGATTTTTAGTGTGGGTGTTTGTCCCATGCTGATAAATCAGTGTGAATGGCACCACACGCAGCGCAAGAGGGTGTTGCTTCATTTATGCCACTCAAGTAGATTTTCTACTTGAGCGACAACTTCCTCAATGCGAACAGAAGATTTCTCAACGCAGGTGGTAGCACCCAATTGCAATCGCCTGCGCTGAGAAATCTAGCTAGAGGTGGTGATTTTCCTCGCTCGCACTCGCCAACTTAACATTGGGGAGTGCAAACGAGGAAAAAATCTCTGCTCCACTACGCAGAGTTTTTTGGAACTCTGTGCACTAAGCAAAGTGGAGAGTGGGAAAAACTCTGCAAACTCAGCGAGCAGTGTGGAGTTCACTGCCAACCCTTAAATTTATTTACTAGCTGTGAGAAAGAGCTTTATTAGTTGGGGTGGATTAGTGTCCACCACGAGTAATAAAATCGCTATCTGTTAGGTCCAATCAAAGGTTTCAGTATTTTAAAACTGAGCCCACCTGTGGTAGCTTTGGCATAGAGCAAACAGGCTTAACTTAGAGAAAATGTGTAAAGCATTTAGAAGTACCAAAACAGTTACGAAGTCAAAAGCACAATACAGTAGAAATAGCTCACTCTATTTAAAAAATAAAATAAAACATTTACTAAGTAAAATGACACCATAACAACAAAAAATAATATGGGAAAACAGAGATATGACTTTTCGTAAAGTGGTGATGGTAGTCAAAGGTCACAGCAGACTGGCACCTAGGCACAATTTAAGGTTGAACACAATGGAGCATAGGTTGACTACACCAAGTAGATTGGCCCCGCCAAGGCTTAGAAATAAGGAAGTTTGAAAAAGTTTCAATCTCTCTATCTGAAAAGGAACTTTGTTGTCTTTTTGAGGAAAAACTTCTATCCAAACCTGAAATTCAATGTATGTGTGTTATATTATGTGTATCTGTAAAGCATGCTATCACCTCAAGGGGTATCCTGGCATTGAGCAGGAGTGTGTGCCTAGCCCTGCCTATGGTTGGTTGGTTCATTGGAAAGTCAGGTCTTCAGCTTCTTAAGGAATTCAAGAAGAGGTGGCTCTGATGTGGAGTTGGAGGTTGTTCCATTCTTTAGGAGCGATGTAAGAAAGCCCAATCCTTCTGATTTGGTTCTATATGTGTGGGATGTGTGCAAGTTGAAGTCCTATGGAGCACAGGTATGTAGGTGTTTGGTGGAAGGAAATATGACTGTTCAGGTAGGTAGAGGCTACTTTGTGTAGTTGCTTGAATATGTGTGTAAGGAGTTTGAAGTGAGTGAGTTGCAAATTATCAACTATAAAATTAATAAACAACAGAAAACAAATAAGATGAAAATATAAATATTGTGAATTTAATTAATATTCCACACTATTCTGCTCCAATCCAAACAACCTTCTACAACACTATTACTCATACCAATTAAAAAAAATACTAAATCACTTAAAACTACAAACAATATTTAAAAAATAATAACAACTAATTACCAACAATACACTGAACAGGTTTATAGTTAATACATTAACTAAAACACATAAAAATAATTCAAAAACTGTATGTTTTACAACTACATAACTATTTATTCCCATTGACCAATTGGCAACTTTGAAAAGAATTTAGGCTTCAGCAAAATGGCAATTATGGTATAGTGTGGCACTTAAGCTGCTTTCTGACATGCCTTAAGGAATTTATTTTAAGTAGCTGAACGGCAACAAAAGTGCAGTTGGTACTACTGCACGAAAAGAAATAGAGGCATATTTAACAACATTTGCCTAAAGCTAATATGTGCCTACAATAGGAGTAGCAGACCACACCACAAGTACAACTTTATATGAAGTGATCTTTTGCTCTTTACCTCCAGGGTGGGACAAAGTAAACCAGTGGGATGGAGCCAGAAGGCAAGGCCCAACTATTCGCTTTTGCCATTGTTAGTAACTGGTTTTCTAGTTGGCTGAGATAGGCACTCTGTCCAAGCAGGAACAACAGACCTAGTCAGTGTAAGTCACCAACATACCCTAAATTAACCTGTGCTCACTCCATGGTAGCCTGGCACAGAGCAGTCAATCTTAACTTAAGAGGCAATGTGTTAAGTATTTGTGCAACACTTCAAACAGTAAAACAGTGGAAACACCACACAAAAAGATACCATACATGGTATAAAAGTATAGCTTAATGAATTCAATAAATAAAACAAGACCAAAATGGCAAGAACTTAAGATATTAATTTTTAAAGAATAAACTGTGAATTGGTGCTTAGAAACAAGAAGTGCTAACCGGGGATATCTGGTAGCACCGTGCTAGACAAAGTCAAAAGTTCAGGCCAACCGTGATGGAGCATGGGTTTGCTACAGGGACCCAGTGAGGCCTGCTGAACAAAAGTAGTTTAATCATGACTTTGTCAACGTGGAGCCTGTGGAGAGTAGACTGAAGCTATGAGTCAGTGTAGAGCCCCGCAGGGGAGGTGATACATCAATCCTTTTCATGCAGTAGGGAAGATGAGTCAATTTTCCCCACATAGCAGCTGCAATGAGTCTGGTCCAGGATGCAGCAGTTCTGAAGGTGATGCACCAACCTCGATCCACGCTGGAGAGGCAATGTGTCAACTCTGATCCACCAAATGGGGCCGACTCATTGGTTCAGATCCATGCAGCAGGGGCTATGCACCGGTTTGGATCCATGCCGCTGAGACATTGCATCCATTCTGACTGGAGCTGCACTTTATACCCTCTTCCAAAGGCTCTGGACTGGATTGGCACCACTTGGTAGGGCAAGACTCACAGTTGGCGAAGTCCAGGTTCTCTTGCCAGTGAGCTGAAAGTCTTTTGTGTCCCTCTGACCTCAGAAAACAGGAGGCAAACCAGCAAGCCCTTGAAGTTACTTTGGTTGTGGGTTGGAGAGATGCAGGTCCAGTCCTTCTCTTTACCAGGCAATGAGGTCAGCAGGTCAGCACAGCAGGTGTCCAGCAGAGTAGCTGTCCAACTGAGTGGCAGTCCTTGTAGCAGCACAGCAGTCCTTCTTCCTGGCAGAGTATAAATAGGTCCAGAAGTGTACTGGGTTGGTGGTATCTGAGGTCCAGTACTTATACCCAGTTGTGCCTTTGAAGTGAGAGAGACTTCAAAGAGAAGTTTTTGAGGTGCACAGAGTCCCTGCCCTTCCTGGCCTGGCTCCAGGCACACTCCAGGGGGGTATGCAGCCCTTTGTGTGAGGACTGGGCACAGTCTATTCAGGTGTAAGTGTCAGCTTCTCCCTCCCACCCTGCCCGGGATGGCCCATTAGGATGTGGATGGCCCATCGGTCACAACTAAGCTCCCTTGTTGTGTGACTGTGTAGAGTTGTTGCCCGTTCCAAATATGTATTCAAAGACAAGCAGAAAGCACCAAATGGCTTAAGTAAGAAAATGCCAACTTTCTAAAAGTGGCATTTTCAAAATTATAGTTTAAAATCCGACTTCACCCTAAATTGTGATTACTGATTGTGATTCCAGAGACACCACACATGGGTGTCTCATCTCTTCCCAATTGGAATTTACACTTATAAAACATAATAAGGTAATTCCAATGTTTTCCTATGGGAAAAGTAGGCCTTGCAGTAGTGAAAAACAAATTTATGAGTTTTTCACTACTACGACATGTAAAACTTAAAAGTACATATCCTATTTTTTAAATACACTGCACCCTGCCCTTGGACTGTCTAGGGGCTAACTTAGGGGGACTTATATGTTTTAAAAAAGGAGGTTTGCACCTGGCAAGAGGGTTAACTTGACCGGTCGACATGACAGTTTAAAACTTCACTCACAGACTCTACAATGGCAGGCCTGAGACATGTTTGAAGGGCTTGTTAAATGGGTGGCACATTCAGTTCGGCAAGCGCACTAGCTTGCAGCACATTCAATTTACAGGACCCTTGCACATGTAGTGCACTTTACTAGGGACCTATAACTATATCAAATATGGCTAGTGTGGATAAGCCAATGTTGCCATGTTTTAAGCAGAGAGCACATGCACTTTAGTACTGACTAGCAGTGGTAAATCAGGGGGGAGTCTCCACAAGAATTGCGAAAACTTCAGCCCAAGTGCAGATGCTCCCCCACAACTGTGGGGCTTCTGCAACAAGTGTATAGGCCCTTCATGAATCAGGCCCCGGGTGTGCGGAAACTCTGCTGCCCTTGGAAAGCTGATGGGATTAATAACAGTGTGCTGTTTGGTCACAGCACACTGTCTATAATGAGTCACAATGCATGGGTTGAAAGCTACTGTTGAACAGGCTCCAAGGTCAATGCAGTATGAAGCTGTACTACCATGTACTCCCCCTTTCAAGAGTCAGAAGAGTATATAAGCCTTTTTTTAGATATTTATGTATTGATTTTTTTTAGATCACAATGACCTTAAAGCTTCTTGGTGCTGTATGTTGATGCATATGTCGGTACTATGGTGGTCATTCCGACCTCGGCGGTCTTTTCAATAAACCGCCGAGGGACTGCCATACGGAAGACCGCCAGTGCTGGCGGTCTTCCGCACGGGCCATTATGACCGTTGGCAGCGCTCCGCCCGTTTCCGGACGAAGAGCCGCCAACAGCCATACTGGCAGCAGGCGGGGAAGTGGAGGTAACTCCACTCCACGACAACAGAACACCGCCCAGCGAATCACGACCTGTGATTCGCTGTGACGGTGTTCTGTTGGCGTGGCGTGGCGGTGTCGGCGGAGCTGCCCCCATGGGTCCCGTTCCCTCCCGGAGGATCACCGGAACAGGTAAGGTGATCGTCCGCTAGGGAAGGGGGGTGAGGGGGTGTTGTGAGTTGTGTGCGTGCATGGGGGTGTGCGTGTGTGTATGTAGAGGGGGCATGTGAGTGCGTGCATGAATGCGGGGGTGTGTGTGTATGTGCATGAGTGCGTGCATGAATGCGGGGGGGTGTGTATGTGCATGAGTGCGTGCATGAATGCGGGAGGGTGTGTGTATGTGCATGAGTGCGTGCATGAATGTGTGCGTGTATGTGTGTGTGTGTGTGTATATGTTAGGGATTGGGGTGGGGACGGGGGTCCTGCAACCTTTTGGGGGTGGCAGGGGTGGTGGGGGGGTAGGGGAGGGAGTCGGGGTGGGGGTTGGGGGTGGGGGAGACCCCTATCAGTGCCAGGGAAGGGATTCCCTGGCACTGATAGTGCTTACCGCCATGGATTTCATGGCGGTCCCAAACCGCATGAAATCCATGACGGTAAGCCGAGGTCAGGTGGGTTGGAATACCGCCGGCGGTATGTGACGACCGCCGGGCTGGAGACCCAGGTCTCCAGCCCGGCGGTCGTTACCGCCGTGGCGGTCGGAACGGTGAAGCAGCGGCTGGCCATGGCGGTAACCGCCATGGTCAGAATTCATGAAAAAACACCGCCAGCCTGTTGGCGGTCTTACCGCCGCTTCACCGCCGACCGCCACGGTCGGAATGACCGCCTATATGTCTTGGTATTGGTATTTTCAGTACTGTAAGGGAAAATTAAATAAGTTATGTATCTTTTTATCCTTACTGCATTCATTCGATGGTTTCAAACAACATGAATAAACCTTAAGTGCATCTTGAAACAGAGTCAAATCTCTGGAATGTATTGGCCATTCTATTGAAGCCTTCACTTGAGTGGACTGTTCTGACAATTCTGCCAAGCTCTGCTGTTCAAGAGCGTGGATTATTATGTATTCGTCCCCGTTTCTGTGACTTTCAGCAACATAGTTGCACCACAACAGAAATTAATTTGTATTCTGTTTTTTTATAGCACAACATTTAAGAGAATCTTGCAAGGAGTGCCCCAGTTAAGGCGTCTGATCAAATCATAAATTAGAGTCAGTTAGCCATGTTTTTGCCTGGCTCTCAGCCTGAATTCCTGTTGAGAGATTCCGGCTGTTACTTAAGTGATGTTAATCACAAAACGGGCTGGCCCTGTAGAGGCTTTGATTTTTCTTTTACACAATGTTTCAAACAGCAGCTGGGGGCTTGGGAACACAGCAACCATCTCACATGAAATAATCTGAACCTTAGGCGCTTATTGTGAATACAAGGATAAATTAGGACTGATCGCAATTTGGAGTAATGCAATAAATAATGCACGCCCTCCCATTAATTCACCAGTTAATACATTTTACAAAAATGGATATGGGTTCACTGAGCATCTGTTTTAAAACATAATTACTCATTTTTCAAATGTCACTTCAGAATACGAGGAACCAGATTTACAAAGCTCTTGCATTGCCCTTGCATCATGCAGAGTTGCGCAAGGCAATGCAAGGGCTTCAGTGAGATTTACTAAGCCACACACAGCCGCCTTGCTTAGCTCCGCATGGCTTAGTAAATCCAGAGTAACTCAAGGCAGCGCAAATCACTGCTTTGCATTACTCTGCATTGGGAAGCCGTTCCATGGGCGAAGTGTGGGCGTTCCCACACATCCATCCATGTATTTTGGTACAATCCCAGATTTGACAAGCATTTGCAATGCACTAGAGTCTCGCATTTGTCAGAGTTACAGCTGTTCCCAGTTGTAAACTCCCAAACTGATTTTTCTTGCGTTAAAAGGAAAAAACAGCGCAATCGCGCTGCTACAGTTCACTCGTAATAAGACCTATTGTAACCGGCAAAAGTGCAATTAACTGTGTAACAAGGTCGATAGTATGCAAAGCGCTCTACTTCTGCCCAGCAAGATCGCGCTGCGAAAATAGAGAAAAAGTAGTCCACAAACCTGATGGGAAACAGCGAGCCTCGCATGTTTTCTGTACTTGGTCGCTGCGCTCGAGGAGGGCTAACCACCGGAAAAGGCATGACGTATGCGTGCCTTCCTCTAATCAAAGTAAGCAGATTCTAACAGGAAAGCCAACGTGCCAATGAAAGACACTGACGTGACGTCAACGGGGTTCCCAGCCCTTTTCTAATACCTAAAGCGTCTCGCTAGCGATACGCATACCCAGCATGCGACGCAAGCTCTACCCTAAAAAGGACAGTAAACTGAGGATTGTGCCAAAATGCTACATCATCCCAGCAGAGGCGTTACGAGGGGAAATGTGTTTATTTCTCCTCTTTATTTCCTCTTTCTATGTGAGATGTATTTTGCAGCACACCTAGAAAGAGACAAATGCCTCTGGGAATTGTTTTTGTGCAGGAAGGTGATACATCCTGCACAAGAACAATCCTGCCGGAACGCTGCCCTTGCACTATAACGCAAGGGAGTCTGTGTTGGTACCAGGAAGGATAAGAGAGCAGGAATGTGTCATATCTTAGTAGACTCGGCACATTCCTGCTCTCCCTGCCTCGCAATTCAGCAAGTTGTCTGCCTCGTGGTGCTCATTGCACTTCTTAAAGACAGTGACCAAGGAAACTATCTTTTTATGTGTTGAGTGCTCAGCCCCGACGGTGGAGTCTCCACTCCTGTAATCTTACTATTAAAATGCATTTTGGGGAGATCCAAAACAAACGTAAAGTTACACAAACGTGCAAGAATGCCTTTGTGAATCAGGCCCTGAGTTATTTACTGCAGTGGTGCCATAGCAGGTACAATCAACTTCATTCAGAGAGGACAATTACTTCAATCAGTAGCTACTCAAACACTGCCCTCTTCACACTCAAAGAGACAGAAGAAATTTGAGGGGCTGCAGCTAGATTATAGGAAATCAGCACCAACGAATAACATGATCAATGTATCTAATACTTTATGAGAGCAGAGCAGGTACTTGAAAAGCAGGCCCCAGACCAATTCTCCCATCAATCATTCGCAACAAAGACATAACAGCAATTCTACAATTCGAACACCGTGCATGATTCATTTTCCCCGGGTTTGTACAGATTCACTGTAAATCCAAAATGGAAGGAATGCAGTTATGTTTTGCTTACTGTACTCAGTGATAGGCTTTTAGTTCACATACAAATATGAGTCATTAGGTTACTTGTTTTCTACGTGCAGCCGGCTCTGTCTTAGAATGAAATGCACCTTCTATTTGGATCTCGTTTGAACGGACAAGAGAGTGGCTCGCTCTTTTAATTTACAGTCCATAAGAAGGGGGTAGGCAAGCTCAGAGAGAATATGATAGGCCATGCTATGCCCTGGCGGAGCATTAGCTCCCTCTGTCCATTCCAGATCAGTTACCGAGCTCGCCGTAGTAGGATTTCCCACAGGCCCCCTTTGCAGTAAACTCGGCGAATAATGGAATAACCTCTTCCAGTGTACAATATCGTATACCACTGTGAACCTAAGGAGTAGCTATCAACACAGATGTATTCTGAATTAAACATATTAAGGTGTATGTAGAGCGTGGCATCTACAAAATTATTTCTTGGCAGTCAAATCACAGATGTTACACTTATCCAACCTTTATCGGAAGAGTGAAAGGCTGAGTCAAGATTGCTCATATTCAAACCTAGGATGTGCAGGTTTTGCAGAGTAATCTACTCGGCTAGTTAACCATCTCATAGCTGCTGTCTGACGTGCACTGTTAAGCGCTTTAAATGGGGAGGCCGTGTCTGCTACTGACCGCCTGCACTTCTTTAATTTGAAGGGTAGAGTACCTGCACTCCTCAGCACTGCTGCATTCCATCTAATGGGAAAGTATCGGCTATTCACAAGAGCAAACAGGTACTTTAAATAGTAAGGCCCTGCACGTCTGCATTTTCATTTAAAGCACTGTCATTTAGGGAATCATACAGACGAACTACGTGGTAAGAACATAACATACCCAGTTGAAAACTAGTTGCCTGTGTTGTTGTGTTTATTATCACATTTTATCCCACCTAAAATTAAATGACGAGCTGAAAGAAACCATAGAAAGCTCACCAGCCACTGACATTTTATTGAAAGGTTGTCAGGGAGCAGCTAATTGATCGTCACTCTTCCCACGGGAGTACATCGAAGAAGAGCAGCTTCATACAATGCTATCTGTTAGAAAAAGACAACGGGCGCCTACCAGAGATAGTCCAGAGCCTAGCGCTGTCAAGGTAACACTTGCCAATGCACATGACACGTAACGCTTCACTGCCCTCTGGTTACGAGCAGCTGATGGTGAGCTCGAGCTCCCCTCTCCGTATTCCAATGTGCAATAAAGCAAGGCCTTGGGGTGGCGCAGTATTCTAGCCTAGGAAACTACTCGAACATCAGCATGCGAAAAGCAGCCTTCGGTGATCTCATTTCGACAAGAAAAGCAGTACTCCGGGTTTCCATGGAGACAAGTGCTGCACCCCCGCTCCCACACTGTATAGATTATCTCCATGAACTAGCACGTGCATCCTCTCGTCTGCAACCTGATGGTTGCTCCTGGTTTAGTGTCGATGAATTTCGACTATATGTTTAAGCTGCAGGTGCAGGGCCAGACCCCACTATTTCTTAGCAAAATTACGCATTGGGGTACCAATTAAGATGGAGGACCAAACATTTATGCTAGAGATTGCATGTCGAACACAAAACGTTAATTTCAGAACACTTGCATTGATTGAATACCACACGTGCAGTTCATGGAGTGCTTGTTTTAATGGACAATACAAAACGGCCCTATACAATAGAAGTCAGATATAGGAACATAATACATCATTTGAAATATTCAAAACATTGTCTTAATGTAAAACCTGGCAGACTAGAAAATATTTATAAGGTCCTTCAGTGTAAGTTGCGCGTGCAGCTGTTGTCAGCGATAGTAAGTGCAATCAATGAGTGGCAGCTCGTCGCCCGTACCCCCCCATCCTGCCAGCAGCAACTGCTGCAAATCCTTTAACAATGAAAGAATAATAAATTCCGTTTATTATCTTTTCATTGTTAAAGGCGAGGGGCATTAGGGGAAACGAGCAGTGAGGGAAGTGTACTGTGCACTCCCCTCACTGCGTATGTATGTTTAGCCGACCATCTCAAGCCGGCCAAACACACAAGCAGAGTAGGATCTCTCCTGTCGGCACTGTGTTGCCAGGATGGAGAGAGCAGGCACAAGCTCCCAGTCTGCCTGGGAGCACAGCCAATCCCAACGCTGCTTTGAGTAGCATCAGTATTGTCCGTAGGTCAGGCTGGGAGCCTGTGCCTTCCTACTGCTGGAAGATGAGGATCGCCAGGGCGGTGGTAAGTTCTTTAAATTGTATTTTTTACATTTTATTAATCTTTCCTTACCCTCCCCGTGCGCCACCCCGCCCCCTGCTACCCTAGCGAGCAGCGACTGCAATCAATACATGTGCAATCACAAAAAATACACTATTTAATCTTATTGGCCCACACTAATATCATTGCCATAACCAGGGCCAGCTTTAGGATGGTACAAACAGGTGAAGCTGCACCTGGCACTGACTTTAGGGGTGCTGTGCTCAGAACTGACTTATGGTTTTAATGCACTTGCTGTGGGGTTCCTCTGTGTCCAGAAGTTTTCAGGCATCAATTAAAATGTCAAGATAACTCTGGTGATTAATGTTCCTGCTGGAGAGAGATGGAGGATTCTCTAGTGGCAGTTTGACACATCAGGAAGTAGCACAGAGAGTTAATATGCTTGCTGCAAAAAATTCAGACCATAAAAACTACAGAATTGTATTTTATGTGGATAGCTCAGTGGATTACTGCTTGTGTCACAGAGATCATTTTGTTACCTGTAGTTCATGAGTTACAATCCTATTGTAGCACAATGACATTAACTGGCATTAAAGAGCTTCTTGCAAACTGCATAATATAATTTGGGATGTTATGTTTTCCCTCAGTCTTTCATGATCTATTCCTAATGCTGCTAAAAAGCATTAATTAGGAGATATATAAATATTAGTAAAGCTAACCCCAACCTGTAATTTAAAACAAATGTAATGTATGTGAGAAAGGGGCTATGGAGAGATGAGAGGCACTGTTGGAGGGTAGTAGTGGAGGAATCTTTGAAGGATGTCGTTGGTGGAAGGATGCCCAAAGATGATTGTCACACTGAATGCCACCAGCTCTAAAGTTGTCCCTGGCCATAACACTTAGCAGTTGAGCAGTCAATTGTAGTTCATAAAGGATGCATAATAATTCCCTTATACTGCCTGTCATTCTTACAGTCACATAAGGTAAAATTGCTACAGGTCATGTCCATCACCCAGTACTTTCCCAGTCCACAACAATAAACCACCCATTACCAACTGAATAAACATGGAATAACTGATGGTATCTCCCATACGCTATTGGAGAATTAGGACTTTCGACCACCACTGCAGATCCCAACAAGCTCCATACTACACCCTCTTATTTACATCTCAGAATGACAATAAAATATGGGATGAAATTAAGAAAGTCCATTCCAGCAGATCTCACTACCATTTCTTCCTCCAAAATATGCCTGCTCAGGACCATACACTTTAAACAAAATATGTCAAAATGGACAACACAGTGCAGTAATCAGCTACGTGGTGGTACAAAATACCATAAACGGTTCTGCAGAGGCAGTCAAAGCTGACAACTTACTGAAAACCAGAAACTGTGCACCTCTCACACTAAAGAGCCTCAATGCCTTGTCAAGGGTAGTAAGTGCTATATAAATACAATTAAGAATTACAAGTAAAATTACTTGTTCACCCATCATACTGCTAAGCGCTGCGTCCCATAAGACGATAACTGCACCGCAGTGGCCCTCACACAGGATATGAAAATACTTCCCACATAGGTTCAAGACAAAGAAACCACTTCCAACCATATGGCTTACACAGTGCGGCATGATATCCATGTAGGCAAGCACTTTAGCACCCCACAAGGGGGAAATAAGCACTATAAGCACAATATAAATGTTTCCATACAATACAATACACAATGCAGAGGTGGAGGTAGGGAAGATTACTTTTTTGTTAGCATTATGGATAATGGTACCGATGCTATTTCATGTGAATGGGCACATACACAAAATGGTGTGTTACAGAGTCAAGGTTGCTCCTCAGTTTTGAAGGGTTATCATGGCCTTATTCCTATACAGTCTACACTCCTGCCTCCTGCCTTGAAACTCCTCAGACGCAGGCTCACTACCTTGACTACAACTACAGCTTTTTTGGTTTCATGTACAGTTATTTTCCAACAATATTGGATATTATATTGCATGCAAGTTACATGTTCGTGAACAAGAAGCTAATTCATGGACTTTTGAAATGCCTGGCCTGTAACCTATAGAGTTTATCAGCCTTCATAGAGTCCAAAAGTACGAACAATTGTTGGATGCCCCTGTTCTTATTACCAAATGTATATTTGCAACATTTCTTGAAGAATAATGTATATTTTAGGTGGACATTCACTTCACACCTAGGACTAGTTCTTACCAATTGTCTGCCATCTACTTTGGCATCCTTTTTTTGGAGTATGCTCCAACCCTTTTGTGTCTCTCATATTTCTAAACTATTAACTATTCTTCTCTAAACTTCTGCAGTAGTGTGCTACTTGACACAAACAGGTTCAATGACTCGTCAGGGGCAGAAAGTGCTATATAAATACAATATACAATGTAAACTTTACAATACAACATGATCTTTACCAACACTACTGAATATCTGCCACAAACAAACACTGCTGGCTGAGCTTTACAGAGTAGGTTAGAATTGGAGCAATCATTTTTCCAATAGTACATGCAGGTCAGGCTATAAGAAATCATAAGAAACAATTCATTAACTAATCTGTGCAGAAAAAGTGTTTCCAAATAATAAACCAATTACCCTCCAATTAATGTAAAGAGCATTGCATTTACTAATGTATTTTAATAAGGTTATTCTCCTAGAAGACGGTGCAACTGTTCTAGATGAAGAAAGAACATCTTCCTTCAACCAAAAACTTTATGCTAGTGGCGTTTGACTTCTGCTGTTTTCAACCGCTTTACAAAGTTAGTGGTAGAATGCCTCTATACTGAGTTCACCCTGCTCATTTGCAGCCAAATTTGCTAAAGCCTCATTTGTTACAATCATCAATATCAAAATGATCATTGTTTGCAATGTAAACCATCTGAATGCACTTATAATGACACTGTAGATCATAGTATGAGGAAACCTAAGGCAAAAAGGTGTGCTGTTGTTGGTATACATTCTGATACCTGGGAGTATGAGCAGGATTGCCAACTCAGCCTTCATTCATAGCTTAAAAATAAATATATAATTTAATGGCAAGTGAGAGCAATCAGATCAATGCTATTATGGATATTATAGTGAGGCATGGCCCCAGGTCTGATTTAGATAGGTAGTAGCCAACATTTGTTCCTCTGGGCAAATATAACTTAGGACTTATTGTAGCAAATCCACTTTTCTACATGGTCCCCCCAGATGTTTCAACTTTTTCTTTATCTTAATTTTGCTGACTTTAGGATTCTGGGCACCTTACCACTCCTAACAATAGTAAACTCCCTATGAGTCCCCCATAAAATATGTGGTGCACATGGGAACTCCATGTGTGGACTTTTTAGCTTCCCTATTGGTCCATTGTCATGGTGCCTCAAGTGCAGCTATTGATAATAGAAAAGGGCAACCCGATATACCCTTGTGAGCTTGGGTGTTAACAGTGTAACAGGTAAAGGTAGCTACAAGGATCTTGTTGAAGAAAAACATTTAAATGAATTCAACCAAGTAGAATGTTGTCATCTAATGACATCATTCTTCAGTTTAATGTAATTTGAAATACATACAATTACTTTAGAGTCAACAAAATTAAATGCCAAGAATAAATCTCAACAGGAAGGTGTATCTTAGGAAATTTTGTATTTAGAATAAATTATTGGATTCAATATGAAGCACAAATTCACAAATTAAGGGATTATATAACTGTTGTTACTAGTACACTGAAATTGTTTATTCTGATACAGGGATATACAATTTCAATATAATATTTGAGACAAATGACAATGTACTGAATGCCCACTCTCAACATATCATAATAACATACATCTTAATGACATAACATCAATACATGAGTGAAAACAATTTCCAAAGAAAGTTGTGTCAAGCATCAACGTTTCAGTTTCAAATTGAGCTCATCCACAAGGTCAGCCTCAGGATGAAGATGTTTGCATGAAAACATGAATGCCCCATCTACGAGTAGGATGAAAAAGTATATCTTCTTGTTCAGAGAAATGAGAAAATGGATACTTTATTTGAAGATCAAAAATATCACTATTGGTGATCTTGACAGGTTAGAAGTCTATTCAAAATAAGAGAAATTTTAATTATCAGGTCATAACAATTACTTTGGTAGGTCACATCTAGCATTTAATGAGACCGGGATGGAATGTGATTTATATTTATTATCATATCTGGTTGCTGCATGGAGGCTTCTGCATCAGTCAATGCACTGTGCCCTCCTGAGTTGCCCACTAGATGTACTAGAAACAACAGTTATATAACCCCTGGATTTGTGAAATTGTGCTTCATGTTTAATCCAATAATTTATACAAAAGATACAATTTCCCAAAATACAGCTACCTGTTGAGAATTATTCTTTCGACTTTTTATGTGATTTAATTCTGTAGACTCAAAAGTAATTGTGTTTATTTCAAATTACATTCAACAGAACAAGGATCTCATTAGATGACATCGTTCTATTTGGTTGAATTAATTTAAATGCTTCTTCTTCAACAAGATCCCTCAAGTGCACTTATGGCATAGAAAAATGTAATATCATGTATGGACTAGAGTGTGTATTTACATAAGCTACATGCATGACAAAAATGAATAGCCGCCTGGAGCACCACTCTGCTCTGGCTGACCTGCAGTTTAAATGCACTGCAGTGACACATGGCAGGGATGTCACCACAAATGTGTGCCTTGTAAGCCCACAGGGCAGGGTGCTAACATATAAAAATAGAGCACATTGAGTATTGGGGTTGGTGCCTTGGCAGTGAAATTAAAACCATTAGCTATTTCGTTCTGTAGGCCTGGCCAGACGTCTCTTTAATCCCTCCTACATGTACTAGAATCTTTATTTTGTGCTTATGAATCAGAAAAGATGAGAACAAGGCTTCAAAGGCATTACCTACATAGCATTGTTAGCATGCCTGGTCCTTAGTAAGTAAACTTACAAGGGGACGCGTGTAGGTCGATGAATCTTTTGAATGGCATGGAGTGTCCTTGTCATGCAGTGACCACTGCATCAATAACTAACATCAATAACGAAGGAAAACACTCTCTAAGATACAAATTTAACCATACTAATCAAGAACAACCACTACACAAAGAATGTTTAACAAGATTTATTCCCTATTGAGTCGAAAGATATGACTCTAACCTAAGGTTTCTATTTACCAAATCATATTATTATATTTCACAAAATGCTGATTGGTTCTTCTTGAGATGAGGACATCATCTGGCTCTTCAGGTATCAAAATTGTTGCACATGGCTCTCTAGTCAGTGCTTCCATTGTTCAAGTCCTGGGAAAGTACATTTCGCCTACACTACACATAATTGTTTCAAATTGTCTTCACCATCTCCTGTCCGTCAGTACATTGCAGAATGTTCTAGCTAAGCAGCTTGAACTCTGAGCGGTTCAAGGTGTCCGTCCCCGGTTACCAGTCCTTTGCAAGCATTCGAATTCTCCATGTCCAGAGCGAGCAAGACCCAGTGAAACCAGGCCCTTAGTCCAGCTAATTTAAGAATATGAATCAATATAAAACATAGGTTATGCATTTCATTATGACATATTAGTACATTTGTTTTTCATTATCTTGCATCTTTTACATTATTTCAATACACATGGTGATCATTTCTTGACACACACATTATTTTCTATCATTGATTTCTCTACGCATTTTCTTCATTAGTAATCACACAAATAAGTCATTAATGATTTCTTAATTAGCATATCTGCTCCATCAGTCCCTCCTCTGATGACTAAATATGTCATCACACCTTTCTGAACAACACTTTACAATTCTGTCTCAGATGTATTTTGTTTTCTCTTTGAATTTTCCCTATAAATGTATCTCCTAGGTGGTTCTTCCCTCCTCTGATCATTCTTAGATTTTCTTAATTTTATCTTTTGCCATAATTTGCATATACCCCATAATGCTAATATGCAAACAATCACAATTAACATTCCCTGGACAATTTTCCACAATACCCCATTCCAGATTTGACTAAAACAATTTCCCACAGATGCAAATCAATTTCAAACCTTCTCCCAAACCCCTGGTTCTTTCAACTCTTTCAAATCCTTGTTAAATTAGTTAAGTTAGTAAGTAAGTCTCTTATCTCCTTATCATTCTCTGGAATGTTGGAAGAACAATGCCTAGCATTAATCATTTTACAGGCTCCGCCGTCTTTCGCTAAAATTATGTCTAAAGCAAGCCTATTTTGAAGCGTCATAGCTCTATCCGCAGCCAATTCAGTATTTAACAGGAGTATTGCCCCTGTAAAGTTTGTCAGCATGTTATCCACAATAGTAGACAACTTTCGTATCTTGATTGCATTCAGAAGGAATTACTGCACCAAAAATTTCCCCCACAATTGCAGAAGAGGTTTCCCTCCTCTGTCGCTCATAATGTAATTCAGTCACTTTAGGTATTTTCTTTAGATCATCTATCTGATAAATCTTAGGGAAAACTATCCCTAAAGGATACTAAACTATTCCTCTAGGAAGACGGTAATAAGCATTAAGTAAACAAATATAGTAGATCCCAGGCGTCACAGGGTCCTGACCATTCAACATAAAAGTCCATTTACTCTGAAACAAGAACCCATGCCTACATTCACTCGTTCCCACAAATAAGGCGTCAGTGCATGATTTTGGCTTATATATACAAAGCTTCCCTACATGTAATGCATCTAAAGCTAATTTCCCTTGTGTTTTAATAGCAGTGTAAGCATAATCATTTTTATAAGTTCTTTTCTCCAATCCTTTCTCCAACCTCTCCTTCAGTGCC
This sequence comes from Pleurodeles waltl, assembly GCF_031143425.1. Classification (NCBI taxonomy): domain Eukaryota; kingdom Metazoa; phylum Chordata; class Amphibia; order Caudata; family Salamandridae; genus Pleurodeles; species Pleurodeles waltl. The sequence goes on from NC_090437.1 coordinate 840,520,218, forward strand.
TTCCTTCTGTCATCAGTATGCCCTATAAAGCTCGTTACTAATGGGGTTAATAAGCAAGTTAGGTTGTTGTGGTGTGCATAAGCAGTTCCAAATGTTAGTGTTGGCTCAAAGAATACTATATCATGCTCCTTAGCTACTTTACTCAAATATCTAATAATAGGTACAAAGGAAAACACTAAGGGGGTCATTCCGCCCCCGGCGGGCGGCGGGCACCTCCAAAAGACCGCACTGCGGTCAAATGACCGCGGGGGTCATTACAACTTTCCCACTGGGCCGGCGGGCGATCTCCAAAAGATCGCCCGCCGGCCCAGCGGGAAACCCCTGCAAAGAGGATTTGCAGGGGTGCGACGGGTGCAGTGGCACCTGTCGCGATTTTCAGTGTCTGCAAAGCAGACACTGAAAATCTTTGTGGGGCCCTGTTAGGGGGCCCCTGCACTGCCCATGCCAGTGGCATGGGCAGTGCAGGGGCCCCCAGGGGCCCCACAACACCTGTTCCGGCCAGCCTCTTCCTGGCGGTGTAAACCGCCAGGAACAGGCTGGCGGGAAGGGGGTCGGAATCCCCATGGGGGCGCTGCAGGCAGCGCCGCCATGAAGGATTCCCTGGGCCAGGGGAAAACCGGTGGGAAACCGCCGGTTCCCCTTTTCTGACCGCGGCGTCAGAATGGCCCGGGAAGCACCGCCAGCCTGTTGGCGGTGCTTCCTCTGCCCTCCACCCTGGCGGTTTGAAACCGCCAGGGTCAGAATGAGGGCCTAAGTCATTGTTAGAATAGAAATATTGAATATACTCTTGATTATGGAATCTGGTCAGTAGCAGACTACATGTTATACCATAAGTTAAAGGCAAGCTATGGTACGTAACCCCTTCTTCCACAGAGGAAGGAATTTGCGTACACACAAGAGAATTCCTTGAATCCATTGTCTCCACATACTCACTCAACAACCAATAGAACACATTAGAAGAAAGCTCTCCTTGTGCATTAGTATAGTCATGAAAATAGTTTTCATCTAGCTTAAACCTCTCTAAAGCTGTTAGTGTAGTAGTTTCAGGAACAGAAGCAATAGTAGCCTCCTTCATTTCATGAACAGACATACCCACAATCATTATTATAAACATTATTCCACACATAATTGCCACTCCCACACTCAAATACCTATAATATCTAATATTTCTAATGTGGTTATTTACCTCAGCCATGATCTATAGAGAATCAGAAAGTAGAATCAACTCTTAGATAAAGTGCAACAGAAAAATCAAAAATAAAGAATAATAATTATTTTTCGCAGTTCAGTTTCTCACATAGGAACCCTTTTCTCCTTTGCCTAAAATAGGTTAGCAGCCTGTTACATCCAGGTTTTCAAATGTCATATCAGGTTAACAATGTCTTTGCCGGTTTTATTTCAACAGTGTCTTATTTAAAAAAAAATCTTCAGATTAGCTCAACAACTCAGTCTATCGACTCCTTAAGGTTGCACAAAGTACTGATTCGGAACTTCTCTGTGAAAACAAAAAGACATAAACTCGTTTTGCCATTCACTTGTTGCTCCATGTGTCCACTCAGGACCTGCGTATCTTCAACTTGCTACTCCCTTTCTTTTCAACCTTCGTTCTCCACCTAAGTGTGCTTCACTTAATTCGTCTTTTCTTGTAGCATCCTTTTCTTCCTCTATTGGTTCATTTATGACCAATTCTTTCTTCTTTCCAATTTGTGATTCAGGCCAATTATCTCCGTTTCTTGATCCCTCTGTCAGTATTCTCTTCAAGATTGGACTCTTCTCTTTTCCTTTTTCTATGGTGTTTTCTCTTGATGGACCTGCAACAGGTTCAGGAGGAGTCGGACCACTTTGGCTTTGATACGTCTGAACTCTTTCCCCCTCTTGATCTGGCACTTGCTCTGCTTGTGCTTCAGTTCTCCTGTTGTATATATTGAGTTAGGCTCTCGCTCACCCTCCTGTATTTCTGCACTTTCGTCTCTCACTAGGGTGATTGACCAGTCTTCCACCAGCTTTGGGTCAATTTCAGGTTTGACTTGTTCCGGTTCTGGCTCAGGTATGACTACCTGTTTTGCTGCTGTTGGTGCTCTCAACAACACTTCTTCATGCTCTTGCGGACTCACTTCTCTCTTTGTATGGCTTGCATGTATCCAATTTGGCAAACCTGCACATTTCACAGCTGTCGTAGTTGTCAGCACCACCTGGTATGGACCCTTCCATCTCGGCTCTAAACAAGTCTTTCGAACATGCTTTTTGATGATGACCCAATCTCCAGCTCTCAGATTGTGACCTGGGTCATGGATGGGTGGCAGGGTGACAGCCTGCACCTGCTGAGAGAAAGATCGAACCATATCAGCCAGACCTTTGCAGTAGTCCAACACCATATCATTTGTAATATTGACAAGAGCATTAGCTGGATTTGCTGGCAACCTCATAGCTCTGCCCATGAGAATCTCATGGGGCGACAGTCTTGTCTTTCTGTCAGGTATATTTCGAATTGACCGCAGTACCAAAGGTAATGCATATGGCCATTTCAGATTTGTTGCAGCACACATCTAGGCAATTCTAGATTTCAATGTACCATTCATTTGCTTCACTAGTCCTGATGCTTCTGGACGGTAACTGCAATGCTCAATATTTAAAGCTGCACATAAGAGTTTAATCACTTCGTTATTGAAGTGTGTTCCCCTATCTGATTCTAAAGAGATTGGAAATCTGAACTGTGGTATTAACTCTCTAAGCAACAGCTTTGCTACTGTGAGACTGTCATTCCTTTGTGTAGGATATGCTTCAATCCAATGACTAAAGACACACACAATCACCAACACATACTTCAATCCACCCCATGCAGGCATCTGAATCTGCTGAATGGTCCTCCTGCTCTTCCAATGTGGCTCAAATTCACCACTGTCCCTTTCCCCACATTTAGTTGCTGACAGATTACACATCGATGACATACTGCCTTTGTTGCTTGTCTGAACTTTGGATTAAACCAATCAACTTTAAACAGCCTAACCATGGCATCTCTTCCAATATGTGCTTGGCCATGATAGTAACGGGCCATCTGAGTCAACAAACTGCTTGGCAGCACCATCTGACCCTCCTCAGAAACCCAAATCTCGTCTGGTCTTCGAACGCACTTAAACTTCACACACAGCTTTTTCTCTTCCTTGTCTGCATTTTCCTGCAATGTTTTAAATTCTTCTAGTGCATCAATTACTTTCAAAGCAAAACTTGCACAATTGTTTTCATCTTCAGGCATTAGTTCCCACTTGTCTTTAAAAGATTTACAGTTCAATGCGCAAAACCTTGCGACTTGATCCGCATATCCATTTCCCAATGAAACGTAATCCTGTGTCTTTTGGTGTGCACTACATTTCACAACAGCAATTTCTTCAGGTAATTGTATTGCGTACAACAACTCTTTGATTCGGTCGCCATTTCTCACTTGAGTTTCAGTAGAGGTCATAAAACCTCGCTGCAACCACAACTGACCAAAATCATGAACAATTCCAAATCCGTATTGACTATCAGTATATATTGTAACTCTAAGTCTTGCAGAAACATAGAGCTACTAGTTCTGCCACTTGTGCAGAGTATACACCTGGAAGCCATGAAGCTTCTAATGTGCCTGTAATTGTGCACATGACATATCCTGCTCTCATGGTGCCTGTTCCATCTCTGAGACAAAAACCATAAACAAAGACAATTTGGTCATTTTCTTCTAAACACGTGTCTCTAACATCAGGCCTTGGTTTTGTACACAACTCAGTCACCTCAAGACAATCATGTTCAATATCTTCTTCCTTTTCAATTTCAGCAGTGTCACTTGGAAGCAAAGTCGCTGGATTTAACACTGTACATCTTTTCAATGTTACGTTTGGAGCACTCAAGATGCTCGTCTCATACCTTGTCTATCTTGCACCCGTCAAATATTGCGTTTTTGTCCTTGTCAGTAACATTTCAACAGAATGTGGTACCATTACTATCAAAGGGCATCCCATGGCCACCCCCTCGCATTGGGAAAGACTTTGACCAACTGCAGCTACTGCGTGCAGACAACCTGGTAAAGCTGCTGCGACCAGGTCCAAGGTAGCTGAAAGATAAGCTACTGGGTGATAAGCACCTCCATGGACCTGTGTCAAAACAGAAAAAGAACAAGCATCACGTTCATGACAAAACAATGTGAAAGGCTTTGTGTAATCAGGCATACCCAATGCTGGATCTCTGCACAAACTCTATCTCAATTCAGTGAATGCTTTCATCTGATCTTCATCTAGGGTAATGGGATCTGTAACTTCCTTATGTGTCAACTGCTGCAAAGGTTTAGCAATCTCAGCAAAATTTGGAATCCACTGTCTACAGTACCCCACCATTCCCAGAAACATCCTGACATCTCTCTGTGAAGTTGGGGGACTTCTCTGCAGAATCATAGTAATTCTCTCCCTGGAAATTCTCCTCAGTCCTTTCTCAATCTGGTGCCCCAGGTATTTTACTGATCTTTGGCAATACTGCAATTTCTCAGGTGAAATCTTATGTCCAAATTCTCCCAAATGATTCAACAGGGCAATCGAGTCATGTTTACATTCGTCCCTTGTTCTGGATGCAATCAACAAATCATCAATGTATTGCACTAGAGTCGATTGGTATGGCAATTCCAATGACTCCAGGTTCTTTTTCAAAACCTGATTAAACAGAGATGGTGACTGCGTAAACCCTTGTGGAAGCCTGCATCAGCTGTAGACTCTGTCTAAGAATTTGAAACCAAAAATAAACTGACTATCCTCATGAAGAGGCACAGAAAAGAAAGCTTGTGACAGATCTACCAATGTGAACCACTCTGTATCGCAAGGAATCGGAAACAGTATCACTTCTGGATTGGGTACTACTGGACAACATTTAACCACCATGTCATTCACTTTTCGCAAGTCCTGCAAAACACGCACTTTCCCACCTGGCTTTTTCAAACCCATTATCGGTGAATTACATGGGCTGTTCAACACTTCTTTCAAAACTCCTTGTTTTAAAAAGTCTCCAATTATTTGTGCTACCTTCATCAAAACATCTTGTGGCATGTTATACTGTGGAAGCTGCGGGAAAACAGCATTGGGCTTCAGAGTGATTTTAAAAAGTGCTACTCCCTTAATCAGACCTACTTCCTTCCCTGTCAAATCCCAGACCTCTTCCTTCACAGTTCCCTGCAGATCTGCATGCAATTCGTTCACAGTAAACATTGGGAAAAACTCAATCAACTGGTATTCTCCATGGGCGTTGTTAACCATCATCTCAGTCACCTGTTCTTCCTCATCATCACTATTTGTTTGGACTTCTATTCCAGTGTCTGAACAATTAATGGAGCATTTTGTCTCGCACAGTAAGTCTCTTCCCAGTAGGGATACGGGACTTGGATCGCACACCACAAATCTATGCAATCCTTGATAATTTTCAATTTCAACCTGCACTGTCTCTGTGATTGGGTTGGTCAATTGTCTATTCTACACACCCACAACTTGAACTGTCCTGCCTGAAAGAGGTCAATTCGGGACCTCTATGCTCCTTACTGTAGAGCACGTAGCTCCTGTATCAACCAAGAATGAGACCTTGTAGCCCATCATTTTCCCCTTCACAAAAGGCCCTCTCTGATCTACTTCTAGAGAAGCGGCAAGCATACAAGCTCCTTCATCCGAACTGTCACTCATCCATTCTTCGTTTATTTCATCCTCACTGTAAAATGGAAACTGATGCACTGTGTTATTACTACTATCTTGTCTCTGACCTGTGACCTGCTGAGTAAGCATCACCTGTTGCTGCTCCATTAGGGCTTGAGGTATCAGCATTTGCTATCCAGGTACCATGGGGACCTGCTGCTGTACTGGTTGCAATTGGGTAAATTGTGCACATGGCACCTGCATTTGCTGCACTGGTAAGAAATTCTGTCCTCGATTCTGAACATTAGGAATGAATCCTTTCATTCTTGGGACTTTCACAGTTTGAAATGTACTGACGTCACTTTGCTGAACAACACCATCATGCGCCATCAACAGTCACTCCCGCTTCCAGTGTCCCACGATTCTGCACAAATGACACAGGAACATCTTTTTCTTCCCCTTCATGTCATTCTGAACAACCACGGTCCGGACCATGCATCACGTCAACTCCACGTCCTCTACCTCTCGCTTGAGGCTGAAACATAACAGCTCTCTGCTGCGGCGGCATAGGCAGTACTATAGCTCCCTGCACTCCTGTTTTAGCTGCCTTTATTTGCATCACCATCGCTTTCTCCTTCAACTTTTTCTGCTTTAATTCAATTTCGTCACTACAATATTTTGCATATTGCAACACCTCATCAATCGGCTTTGCATGCCAACAAATCAAATGACTCTTAATCATCTGCCCTACCTCTGGTCTCAAACCTTTGACAAACCTGAGCACAAAATGCAACATGTCTTTCGGCTCAATTGCTTCCTTGCCACTGTACTCCTTGAATGCCTTTAACAATCTTTCATAGTAGGTATGTATTGACTCTTTAGACTCCTGGACTGTCCTGTCAATTCGTTGCCAATCATTATTTTTGGGAGAAATTCTTTTCTTCAGGAACTCAATCACCTTATAATAATTTTTCATTACCTCAGGTGAAGGTGCACCTGTTGCTCGACTGTTACTCGACAAGTGGTTCTGGTTCACTCGTCAGCCAATCCACTGCTCTCTTAAACTCAACCCAAAAGCCAGCTAGTACCACTATCTCCAATAGCGTGTTCAAATCTTCCCACAAACATTTGGAAGGTTTCACAAATCTCTCTGTTTGTTGATACCACTCAACTGGTTTCTCTCTCAGTTTTGGGTAACATTTGTAAATGACAATATTTCACTCCTGCGCCATGGAACATGAACAAATTGCGCTCCTGGTATCTCTCTCATCGGAAGCATTCTGATTCCCTTTCTTTCTACACATCTTTCTACACATCTTCAGACCCTTCTTTTGAATCTCGGTTTCATTTATCTTTTTTCTTCGTCCATCTACCTTCCCATTTCTCTAATGCTCCCCAAATCTGAGCACTCTGCAGCAATTCTCTCAAATGTGCCTTCATTCCGGCTGATCTCATATGTTGAAAATCCTTTGCCTCAAAATCTAATCTGTAGCTGCGTTTCAAATGTTTTGTTTTCTCATTGTCAATATCATGTTTTCTGCTAGCTCTGCCAATTTCTGATGTATTTTACTCACTTCTCTTGTAATCTTTGGACACAAATACCTCAGCTCTTCTTCTAGGTAAGATTCTAATCTGTTCACGCCCATTGTCCCCTCAACTAACTCTGTTGCTTCTATATTCAGCCTTACACAATTGATCTGGTCTTCGCTCTTGGATGCATTTTGAGGAGTGTTTAATCTAACCATTCACTCAACTGCTGAGCTGACAATCCCTGTAATGAAATGTTACTCGCATTTGGCATAGGTATCTGTTGCACCACTGCGCCTAAAGCTTGCAGCGTCAAACGTTTCAAACTCTGATTCGCATTCGGGCCATTCACTGCATCTGGAAGCGCTACAAGATTCATTAAAAATCTGTCCCGCAGATGACATCATCTGCACAGGATCGCTCACTCCCCTTCTCACAAGGCTCTGTGACATTTCGTTCTGCTCTCCTGCGTTTGGTTTCTTTTGCGCAAATAAGGGTACCGCTGGACCAACAGTAATGGGTAGCGATATTGCATCTGGAGCTGCCCTAACACTCACACCTTGTGAAAGTGTTACCCCCCATTGTCTGATTCATGACTGGTGTGACATCTGACTGTGTTCCTGTCATTGGTGTAAACTTGGCAAACCCTGAACTTGTGCTAAAGGCAATAACATTGGTGTCGGATCTGTCTGAATTAGCAGTGGCTTCGGAAGCACTTGCTCCCTTGGCACCATTATATTCGAGACTGTCTCAAGAACTGGTATGTCTGGATAAATTCTCTGCACCGAAGGCGGATGCATCTGTTCTTGGACCACAGTAGTTGTCCCTGCATTAGGTGTACTCTGTACTATCCCTGGTATATGTCCACCCTCTGTCTGAACTGCTCCCTCAGTTCCCTGCACTTGTGACGGAGCTGTTGTAGCGGCACTAGTACTTGGACCCCCCGAATATGTCATTAAAGGTGGAGGTCGATCTCTTAACAACTGCGTAATGAGATCCTCAACATCAGAATCCTCATCATCAACATAAGATTTTCTATTTTTCTTCTTTCCTGCACTTCCATCTTCTTTAGCATTATCTTCTTGCTCTGCCTCATCTTCCTCCGTGATAGCAGGAAAAAACTTGACATCCTGTAATGTCACTGCTCTCCATTTCTTTTGTTCCCAATCCCATCTAGCTTCAGCTAAAGATTTCTCTACTCGCTTCATCCTCCTTTTGAACCTCATCTCTTGTTGCTGTCTGGCCACTAGCTCCCAAACCGCTAAAGGCTCGAACTATGCTGGTCTTGGTAATGACTTCATATCATATAACGACATTCGCAATTGATCCAAAATTCTCAAATTAAACATTCCATGCTCCGGAAACGCTAAAGACCTTTGGTTTTCTGTTAGCTTGCACCATTGCTTCAACCACAAACACAGTGCTACACCTTGCTCCTCCATCACAATGTAAGCCGGTGAATTTTCTGGTGGTGTAGGCTCCCCTACTGTTGCTTTAATGTAAGTATCACCCTTCATTGCACTTTTAAACGCTTTGAAACACTTCATTTTACCTGTTTTGTTTACTTTGATTCAATAATGAAATGACTTTAACTCACAAGATTCCCTTCACCCACTTACTCAACCAATTGCCTCTTACGGATGGCTGCCAACCCGCTAGCAACCTTTCTTCACTAACCGACCTATCCCAGCTCGGCACAAGCTGACGTTACACTCACACACAGCGGCTGACAATGTCTTGCGGCTCGTACTCCTACTTCGATTCTCACAACTAATGCAAATTATTGCAAGCACCTTAATCAAATAGTAACTAAAACAAACCTGCTGGTTTACTACAGGAAGGTACACAATTGTTTCAGAGACCTTATGGATTTTCACTATTGGCTCTTTCGCTCATGTAGCTATTCCTCTTTCTCACTCTCCCACATTCGCAAGCAAAATTTGACCCGCAAATGTTACTCTCAACTGATCAATGTGTCTGTCCTGGTGCACATAGAACTCACCAAATCTTAGTCGAAATTTCTTTTACTCGATTATCACACACACCGACTTGTTGATCATGCCCGATCAACCTACTAAACCAGTCAGATTACAACATATAACCAAGTGTCTCCTACACTTGTCAATATACTCCGGAGTCTTAGACCACGCAGGGTCCGTACATCACCAACAACCAAGTGGCCAATTTTTTAGTACAAAGTGGCGCTTACTTGTGAAGTTCGACGACTACCCTACTCTCATACTTCAGAGTATGCACACCCCTACTAACCTCAACTGGAGTACGCAGACTCCCTACTTTACCTCACATACATCACAAATCACCTGCAATTTGCTTAAACCTGTCAAGCGCAACGTACCACTTTCGCACTATCACAAAACACGCCAAGAACATTTCCAACTTTACTAGCAGGATCTGAGAAAGTCATTTCTGAGCTTAAGGGGACATCATCTTTGCTACAATTGCCATTTCAGGAAAACAAAATTCAAACCTCATTAAAATACGAACAACTAATCCTAACTTAAACTACCACCATAACCAATAATCACCACATAACCAGTCCTCCAAGGAAACTAACCATCAAGCTGCTACCAAAAAGTGTTAGCGCGCCGGGTCCTTAGTAAGTAAACTTACAAGGGGATGCGTATAGGTCAATGAATCTTTTGAATCGCATGGAGTGTCCTAGTCATGCAGTGACCATTGCATCAATAACTAACAGCAATAACCAAGGAAAACACTCTCTAAGACACAAATGTAACCATACTAATCAAGAATAACCACTACACAAAGAATGTTTAACAAGATGTATTCCCTATCAATTACAATTCTAATCATCTGATAATTCAATCTTTATTAATCAATCTTTATTAATCCATCAATAGAAAAACATTTTCTCCAAGGAAACATGTGCGACAATGCAAAAACTATAAGCTATGAATATCAGCACTAGCAATGTAATTCAGCAATTTAATTTGTCAGTCATTTGTCACCGTCAACGTCACCCCTGAAAGCCTACCTAACCAAGATTAGCATTAGCATGTGGGTCTTCATGCGAAAACAATTTAGAGAAAACATTAATTTAGAAAAATTCTACCTAGAGAAATCTCTATAAAACAGCGCAGTTGGTACCTAGAAGAAAAGGCACAAATATTGTCAGTCACATTTTCATAGCTAACTATCCAGGATGGATCAGCAACAAGTCAGTCTCCAGGTCATCAAATAGTCAGCTACAGATCAGGCTCACAGAGTATGAGACGAATATCAGCACCTCGGACAGCGTCTCCTGACGTCATCAATCTCTTACCATATTCGCCTAAATTCTGAAGTCTTATCCCCTTGTCATGACTTTTTATTAGGGTCTCCCAGTCCATCCCACTAATTGCTAATTGGTCAATCGGTCGGAAGATATGACTCTAACCTATAGTTTTTATTTACCAAATCATATTATTACATTTCACAAAACGCTGATAGGTTCTTCTTGCGATAAGGACATCATCCGGCTCTTCAGGTATCAAAATTGTTGCACATGGCTCTCTAGTCAGTGCTTCCATTGCTCACATCCTGGGAAAGTACATTTAGCCTACACTACACATAATTGTTTCAAATTGTCTTCACCATCTCCTGTCTGTCGGTACATTGCAGAATGTTCTAGCTAAGCAGCTTGAACTCTGAGCGGTTCAAGGTCTCCGTCCCAGGTTACCAGTCCTTTGCAAGCATTTGAATTCTCCATGTCCAGAGCGAGCAAGGCCCAGTGAAACCAGACCATTAGTCCGGCTAATTTAAGAATAGGAATTAATATCAAATATAAGTTATACAGTTCATTATGACATATTAGTACATTTATCTCATATGTTTTTCATTATTTTGCATCTTTTACATTATTTTAATACACATGGTGATCATACCCCGTGGGCACATTTCTTAACGCACACATTATTTTCTATCATTGATTTCTCTATGCATTTTCTTCATTAGTAATCACACATATGTCATTAATGATTTCTTAATTAGCATATCTGCTCCATCAGTATCTAAATCTGACACAATGGTGAAAACAGATTTTTGATAACTTAAGAAGAAAAGGAACTTTGTGTAAATGTGCATTAGGCTGCCTGAGCCAAGCAGTCCTGCCACTCATCAAACCGCCAAAGCAGGAATACACATCCTTGAGATGGAGATTTATCAACTGGTCAGAAGAAAATGACTTGCCTCTGAGGCCAGGAAAGGTTAATGGCTGTTAACTTCTAACCCTTTCGAAGGGGTTACTTCTCTGTCAATGGACAGGAACAGTTGGAAGAACAAAGAATAGCTATTAACACTACCTCTTTTGACTGGTAGATGCCACGGAGGGATTCTCCTATTCATTCCCAGGACCCACCTAGACAGTCAGTCTCCAAACATGGAAGCCAGTTCTGCCACCTACCACAACTCTTGAGCTGCGATACACACCTTGGCTGGAAGAGTTACCAACAGTGGTCCAGAGGACAATAGCTTGCCAGTAGAATATAAAATCAGTTTTCACCCTGTAGAGTGACCAAGAAGCTGAAGATACAGCCTGTTTGGTGGCAGATAAATCCTGCCATGTTGAAACAAGGGATACTGGGTAATTTTACAGTAAGGCAAAAAGAAGACCTGGAAAAGGGAGTGGACAAATGTGAGAAAATAATTAGGATTGGGTGATATAATTTCTCCAGTCATTAGCTAATACACAAGATAAATCTGGCACCCCCACTACCACCTCCTCAGAACAATCCAGGACATGGGAAAACTCCAGCTGAAAGAAGAAGAAGGCAATACTGAAGGAGAATCCAGACTTCTAACTCTTACCTCCTGCAGGAAAAAGATCTCACACAAAGAATTAAGGCTACATAGATCCTGCTGGCACCTAGAGACTGAAACTGCTCTTAAAAGAGCTATGTTGGCCTCCTGTTTACCTGTTTCAAGGACACAAAAGGCAGAACAACTTGTGACCCCAAGAGGGCCCTGCTAACTAAAGAGAACTAATAATGCAGTAGACCTGACTGAAGAGAGACCTAGTGCCCAGATGCCTGCCCTGTGGCGTTAGGGGTTGCAGGAATGACCAGAAGCTTCCTCAGCAGTTGGAGACTAAGTTACAAGGTGAGACCGTTGACTTGGACAACCACTTTATGTATCCAACCTCATCAAATTCAACTAGCTGTATCCAGCTGCAGCAGGTTAGACTGTGCCAGCAAAATGCCAAAGCCCTTGTTCTGCAGTTGGACTTCACCTTGAGCAAACATCTGTTGGCACAATGGATGCCCATGGCACTTCTGCAGAATGATCGGTGCTAACTAGCTCAGGGCATTTTGGAGAATAATGGAGGATTATGCACAGATTAGCCACAATGAGGACTTGAGAAGATTTATCTCCTACCTACCTCTGAAGGGGGTCATAAAACCTTGGTAAATAGTTATTTCTAACTATAATTTACTTTGCATTGATTGATCTTCTCCAGTGTAGCCCTTTGGTCACTTAGTACACATTGATTTCATCCAACCAAATCCTCTCTCCCCAATTTCTGTTACTTTTTTTAGCCCCCCCACCACCCGCACCGGCCAAAGCAGCTTATTTACTCACCGTTTCATTCTCACACTTTCCTTTCTCTGACCATTCTTCTCACATCCTTTGACATGTGATTAAGCTCCTTAATACAATCAATGTCATATTGTGCTGACCCTGTAATCGTAATCCTAATTTTTGGGACTGTGATTGTTGGGCCTATGATTGTCATTCTTTGAGGGTCTATAAGTCACATGCCTCTCCTGTCTGGACTCCTCCTAACATACCACTTACTCCCATGTGGGGATCTACTGACTCAATCTGCTGATTTTGCTCTGAAATGTAAAGGGCTGTAATGTAACTAAAATACATATGAGTCACAGAAATTCTACCAATTCAAGTTTACACTCATATGTGATAATACATAGATCTCTGCGAAATATGGGTACTATCGTGTCACTATCTACAGAGATGGTTGCAAGGCAGACACACAGCAAAACCTATTGTGCAGTGGTATTCGCAAAGACCAGCTTTACAAGGATGTGCCAACAACAGAGAACTGGCAAACAAATATCGGTGTTCATTTTTATTTTAAAAATCAAATTGTATTTCAGGTATGAAACGTACATTTTAAAGTATGGAAATTACATGTTGATTTAAATTGTTATCTGCTGAATTCATTTCACATTACCATATTCTGTTTTTTCCTATTGATATACTTCATTATCATAAAAGTTAAACACTTTGTCTATCGCAAGCATTCAGCCGCCTGCTGATCATCTTTCACGTGTTGCTCAGATGAATGCTTTTGTAATTCTCTATTCCAATGGCTAGCGTTCAGTCATATGTAAAATAGCGCTGCCTTTAACCTGCAGTCAGGAAATGACGTTTCTCTGCAACTGTCACCTTTTCTGATTTGCCACGCATCAGGAGTAGTCAGTTGAAGATAATTGCAGGCAGCTGCTAAAGAGCACATTTCACAAAAAAAGGACAGAGAGGAGCACTGAAGACCTGGTTTATTTCAAGTCCAATTCGACATGGAAGGAGGAGATGTGTTCCTATTTTTTGGTTATGGTAAGTATTTTCATACCAAACTTTGAAATCTGGGACAACTTTAGTTCTGCTAGTCTGGAAATAAATTCAGGAGTCAGGCAATAGCTAAGTGCTGAAAATATAATACATGGGAGTAATTTAGCTCTAATATTACTGTTCCTCTCTCTCACTAACAATCATTCTGGCTTCATAATCTCAAATTATCGAAAGATTTTCTGGTGATCTCTCCCCCTCTCGCCTTCACCTATCTGGTTGTCAGATTCGAGCATCAGCAACAAGTCCTTTCTCTTGTTTCGTCCCATCGCCTGAATATTTTCTCAATGCTGGGTTGTCCAGGAATATACAATTCATTAGAAAACACCATTTAAGAATCATTTGACAATAACTATACATGATTTGGAGAATTATGGTCTGAGGTGTTTTGGGAAAATGTACGAGACCGAGAGACAGATTTCTGAAAAGTGGTGCTGCACCTAGTGCCGGGCCACATCTCTTGCGTCCCTTAGACCCCCTAATGCCATCATACGTGTGCCATATTATATATATGGTGCACCATGTCAGTAGTAAGGGACCTAGCATCAGAATTGTTGACACTAGTTTGGCGCTTTGCAGGATTAGCGTAAAAAATGTTAACGCTAATCCTTTAAAACACCCAGAGGCCCATTGAAACCAATGGGAGCCTTATTTTAATGCCTGCTCTGATCAGGCATTAAAAGTGCCAAAAAAATAAAGCAAATAAATCTAATGCGCCATTTTATTGGCCCCCTTAATGGGTGAATGCTCCTTTTGCATACATTATGCCTGGTGCAGGCATAATGTAGCACAAAGGGTTACAAAGAAATTTGGCGCTGCAATTTTGGCCTCGTAGGGCCACTTTTAACTTTAAAAAAAGTAATGCTAATGTGGCTCATGGAGACACTAGGGGCCAGATGTAACAAAGGTTTTTTACTCATTCTGTGTCTATGGGAAAAAGTGTTCGTACATATGGCCCTAGGTGCTCTAAATCTGCCCTCTACTGTCTAACTCGATCTTTGAGGAAAATATTTTCATTGACATAAATGATTTGACTCTATCTTTAATGTTTCTCAGGATTACATACTGCTGAGGAACATTGTTTTACTAGGAGCGACCAATAGACACATTACTTTTCTATGTTTAGTGTTAGGCAGAGCAACTAAAACTGGAGAACAAATTCAAACACCAAACAGGACGGCATTAAGATTGCCCTTAACTTATGTTTATGGGCAATGATTATCCATGACTTGCACATTCTGAACAATTGGGTGCCACGATTAATCCATGTTATTGACTAGATGTTTCCCAAATACGGTTGCTTTTCAAGGGCACATGCATTAACTGTTAGTTCAAAACTGAAAACACATTTGTAAGAACTGTCAGCCTTAGGGTGGTCTTCCCCAAACATTTAGCTGTATTCCACCTGTTTTTTTGTTGGCTTTAGGACTCTGCGCAATTTACCACTGTTAACCAGCGCTAAAATGCTTTTGCTCTCTCCTTTAAACATGGTGAAATTGGCTTACACCGAGTTGCACATTTAATTTACTTGTAAGACCCTTGTAAAGTGTTAATAAATTTACACAGGTCCTGCAAAGTAAATGCTACTAGCAGGCCTGTGGCACTCATTGTGCCACCCACTTACGTAGCCATTTAAACAAATCTCAAGCCCACCATTGCAGCCTATGTGTACAGTTATGAACTGCATTTAGACCTGGCAAACGAAACCTATTGCCAGATGGAAACGTGTCTTTTTAATACATATTAGTCACCCTTAGGGTCGGCCCTACACAACCCATACAGCAGGGTGCAGTGTATTAAAAAATTGGATCTGTACTTTTAAGTTTTAAATGTCCTGATAGTGAAAAACTCCTAAATTCCTTTTTCACTACAGTGAGGCCTACCTCTCCAATAGGATAACACTGGGTTACCTCATTTTATTTAACAAGTGATAAGTGACATTAAGGAGGAGAAGGAACACTAAGAGAATACTGGCAACAATTGTGCCTCAGCCAAGTATCACAACGCCTTCTGCAAAAAGTCCTGGTATCATTCAGAGTGAGGGTCTTGGCACTAGGCCCCCTGATGTACCAGGGACAGTCCATAGTTTAAAGTCCATAGTTTAAACCCATCAGCTCTACCATTCTTAAGAATATGAATAGAAGCCAAAACCAAATTAATAAGTGATAACGTTCAATAGAAGCAGTTAGGAATATCGAGTTTGGTCCCTAAAGAATTGTAATTTAAAACCCTCTTATATGGTAAAGTAGGATTTTACATCACAATTCTGAAAATGCCAACTTTAGAAAGTTGGAATTTTCTTGTCCTAACCACTTGGTGTCCGGAGCCTGTATGCTGGGTCACATGACTAGGTGCAGCTAGCAGTTGGTCTTTGTGTATTCCTCCCAGACACTGATCCTTACATTTGGGTGTACATTTCTCCTGAGAAATACACACCTAAAGAGAATTTTAAAAGTCCCTAAGATCACAATACGTATATTACAATGATCCCGCCAGTAGAATGCATGTAGTGACTTTAGGATATACAGGCCACCATGTAGCCTTCGAACTTTACTGATCAAGTATCGGGTGCCAAAAACATGATTTGACAGAATATATAATTGCAGGTTAGTTAGTGACTGCATGCTTTTTGCAGGTTATAGTTTATACATTTTCTTTGTGAATTGTTTTGCAATTTTTATTTAACAATAACCATTACATCTAGGTGTACATTTCTACACACCTTTTATTTCTAATGGTATTTTTTGTAAATGAAACTATATATTTAACATGATTGTTGTAGGAAATTGGGTTACTGGTTGGTGGGGGAGAACACTTCTCAAGCAGCAACTTTTCTTGTTAGGGTGAAACACAAGATAACCCCTAATTTACCAGTGCTGAACCCTATGGTAGCTTGGTACAAAGACAGTCAGGCTTAGCTTAGAGATAATGTGCAAAGTATCTATGCAGCACTTCAAACAGTAGTAATGTGAATAAATCCCATGCCAATTTTGAAAAGATAGAGTCAAATTTAATACATTAATTGACACCAAAATGACAAAAATCAAATTAGCTTACAGATAATGTGCAAAGTATCTATTCAGCACTTCAAACAGTAGTAATGTGAAAAAATCCCATGCCAATTTTGAAAAGATAGAGTCAAATTTAATACATTATTTGACAGCAAAATGACAAAAATCAAATTATTAGAACAGGAGCTATGCAATTTCAAAGATGTAAGTAAAAATAGTGTTTAAAAGTGCAATGTGCCAACTGTGTTTACCTGGTCGCACCAGACTGGGGCAAAGTCACAAGTTCAAGCTGACCTTGATGGAGTGTTGGCCAGATATGGGGACAAAGTTAAGCCCAATGAACAAAGTACCTTAAATCCTGGTTGCAGAGCATTGTGCAGTCCTGCGTCAATGATGTGTTGGTATGGTGAGTCAGGGCTCCGATGCGAGGTTCTGCAATGAGGATGCATTGCACTGCGGTGGTTCTGGGGATCTGGGGGTTAGGGGGAGTCTTGCATCAGGGATGCATCGCACAGCCGTGATTTCGATGTAAGGCTGCAAGGTGCTGCGTTGCTTTTGCTTGAACTGCAGCTGGCTGGAAAGACATCTTCACGCCCACTTCCAAGGATACAGGACTGGGTGGAACCACTTAGGGAGTAAGACCCCAGGTGCTGGCTTCAAGGAGGTTGAAGCCTTTTCTGTCCCTGGGGCTCTGCTCAGGAGGCCAGCCAACTAGACCTCTGAGTCACTCTGGTGGTCCAGGGTTCAAGATGCAGGTCAAGTCCTTCTTACTCGGGCAGCAGGACAACGGAGTAGCAGTCCTTCTTACAGCATAGCAGCACAGCATTCTTTGTGAGTCTTCCACAGGTCCAGAGGTGTCCTGAAGAGTTTGATCGGACGGTTCAATATTTATTCCTGGTGCCAGCTTTTAGGTAGGAAAGGATTCTTGAGGGCTCCACCCAAGAGGTGTTTGGAATTTCTTTCCTCCCTGCTCTGGCCCCAGCTTATTTCACAAACACTCAACCTCAGCACACTCACAAAGAATTTAACTCTAGACTAGTCCTTTGTCAGTGTGAGTGTGCTGAGGCAGAGTGTTTGTGATTTGCAAAGGTGACAACTCCGCGTACCTATAAAGTCAGAAATGGCCCATCCTACAAAAACCTATTCCCCCTTTGTCTAACTGTAAAAGTCAATGCATGCAGATCTAAAATAAGCAGGTTAATTGATTTATAACCCTGAAAACATACAAACAAAGCTACGAGTTATACAAAATAGAATCTTATTGGTTGCAACATATGCAGGCAATTTAGCATACAAGACACAAAACAAATACTACTGCCAACCAAATGTTTATGCTCATAGAAGCTCCCTACTAAATAGGAATTAAGGTGTACCTAAACAAAAAAGAATATATTGTTAAAATCTGCAAAGACCTCATGAAACCAAATATTCTCTTCAGCTATCAAGCACTCACAAGAATTCTTAAATGTCTTACCTATTTTTCTCCAGTAGAGAATCCAACTCAACCACACTATATTTGTTGCCTGTCTGATTGCACATAGCACCCTTCTCAACCTCCATCCCATGTAATAGTAAACACCTAGGTCACCAGCCTGCCAATTCCATTAGATGTCAATATCAAACTTGTAAACAAGCACTGGAAACTCAATGGATGTTGCCTTTAAAAGTGTGAGTGATAATCTACTGGCTTAGCCAACGCTTGTCTGTAAACCATTGTTAAAAACATATACAATCAAAATGCTGGAGAATAAGCAGGTACTAATCATAAATTATCTTGATATTGAACATTAAATTCAATATTATAAATTTTATAAATGGTATGGTTTTTTTAAATTTCACCCAGGAAACTATGAACAGAGTGGGGAAGTAAAATTACCCGAAGTAAAAACGATAAGGTACGAGAATTTCTCAAGTAGTTTTACCTCCTATAAATTCTGTGGACCTCAGAATGAGTCCTCAACCAGACAGATCCTAAAGCAAAACAATGGCACTCGTAGCTATCACACACATAATAAATACTTTATTTAAATGGCCAAATACCCTACTGCAGTGAATGCTGTCACCATGTAATCATGTTTTCAACAACCATAATGATTTCAGACGACATTTATCACGTTCATTCATAAGTAAAACGCAAAGACATTTTGAATCCACTAATTTCAGTGAAATCATGAGCAAAGTGTCCCCTGTGAACAAAGAATCACAGAAAAAGTAATAATACCAAAAGTGAATTTGTGCTTCTCATAACAAACATTAAAGCCTCGGAAATGCCCATATGCCCTATCTAGGACTCCCATTGTTGTGTTTATTTGTTATATTTGTCAATAAGACATTATCTTATATCAAGTATACAGATTAGCATAAAACTGGAGCAATAACTTGCAACACATGGGTATGCGTATCCATGCAAACTTTCCCATGAATGCAAAAAAGGAAAATCTGTGGTTCTCTAAGCAGTATTCTGTACTGGCCAGAATAATTAATTTGTTCTATCACATGTTAATTTTGTCCTTATGCGAGATTATGGGACCATGGAATGTTTGGAGAGGAGTGTTGGAGAAACATGCCCAGGTAATTTTTACAGGTCTGGTGAGCCACAAAAAGAGTTCTCCTGTAATAAAAGAGTATGGGGCAAATTGTGTAGTTCACTGTGACTCTGCTACAGGTATTTCTTTGCACTTGAAGAAAATTGATAATGAATAACTTCCGCAAGTGGAGTTTGAGAATCCATCATTACATTGTGTATGTAGTTTTACTCCACACTTGAACTCCATGCATTTTTCCATCTCCAAAGAATGACAAGTCTCAAGATAAACCATAGTTTCCCTTACATCTGAAAATGTGTGCTTAAAGAACCTGGGGCCACATCATGAACAGTTGGTCTTGTTTCGAGCAGAGCTGACCAACTGATTTTACGGGCTTGCACTGTCTAAAGGGCATCAATTTAACCCAATACTTCTCAGAATTAATGCAGAATTTTAGACAGCACACCTCGGAAACAGAAAAAAGGCAAAATATAATCTGTTGTTTCCCTCTCTATGAAAGTCAAGCTCTAACTCAGAGAAATGTTAGGTTAAACAAATGCAGGTTAGACAATACAAGCTCATACAACAAGGTGTTGAGACAGCGCAGCAGTTCAGGATCCGCCTAAGATAACAATGCACCACATAATCTAAGGTTAGCACACAGACCGCTTTGTGTAAAAAGTAGAGAGATTAAAAAATGTCAAGTAAATTATTGTAAAATGAAATAGCCCACTTCACAAAAGATATGAAGCTGTGACAGAACAGTTAAAGACAGTTGGGCAATCATTAGAAATAAACAAATGTGGTAATTTAGATTATCAGCAAGTCACTCAATTGCCAATGGATACAAGACATCATAAATAACTTCTACATGACTAACAACTTAATTAGCCTTTATCACATCTAGAATGGTTTGAGTCCAGAAAGTTAATGGGAAGTCAAATTGCCTTAAGTTTCGGGGAAGTGTGGGTGGGTGGATAAAACACAGTTGCTTTGATTCCTATCCAGATAGAGCTGTGAAGTGAACACTTTTTAGCATAGGGATTAGGGTGATATAGGTTCCATTGTGTTTCTGTAGCATACCATTGCTGGTGAAGGTCTTAAAACAAGAATGATAAAGTGACACTTAACAAAATAGGTAGCCATTACAGTCGGTTAAAAACTGTAATGATCACAGGGTCATTAATATCTCTCATGTATTGTAGTAAAGGGTTGACTTAACAATTGGGAATAAATATTAGTGACAATGTAAAAGAGTTATAATGGGAATAGTTTTACCACAGCAGGTTTTTTTTTAATGGAAAATAAAGTTTCACTGATGCAATCACTTGATGGTGGCACACATAATCTACATGAAATACATGATTTCAAATATGTTTGGGTCAGGGATAATAGAGCATAGAGCATTGACACTGCTGTTTTCAATCTAAGTGCAGATCTTCTTTGGATGAGGATTTGAATCAAAGTGATGGATAGATATTTGCACTACATACAGGGCCAATCAATGTGTTTAATAAAAAAGCAACATGTGTGATTAATGTAGATGTTGATCCAGAAAATGCATATTCAGTCGCCCTTGTGCCTCTCATTTTATTTGACAGTCATTATTAAAATACACGAAAATCCTCCACCCATGTAAAACGTTATCCAGCAAACCATCTATGGTTTTAAATAGGTCTTATATCATTCACTGAGATGTTTCCTCTCTACACATTTTCATATCATCTTTGCCTCATTCATTGCTGCTTATCACATCTCTCAGTGATCAAAAGTAATGGCTACCACTGTGTACAAACACCAACCACTTTATTTTAAAATATCCAAATTGTACAACCTGAGAATAAATATTTTGATCCAATTTTAGCAATTTCCCTAATTTTTATTCCTAAACCTAACTCTTTATATTTTCAGGCATCACTCATTTGTACTCAGGGCTACAGGTTCAAACATCCAATTTGTTAACGCTCTTATTTTTGTATACATATTTGTAAAGCATAATTGCCAGCGGGTATGGCATCATGGCATTAGGACAAGAAATACATAGATCCAGAGAGCATAAAACAGAGTTAAAGAGGAGTTAGTGAAGACGATAATGAGCAGATGTCTTCCAACTAAAATCTACTTATTTAAAGCTTTCGAGAAGGAAACTATAACCAATGAATATCTAGAAAAAAAAACATCCCAGATTTAAGAACCAACAACTATAAAAGTTCAGAAGCAGGTCTGTTTTGCCAGTGGGCCCCTTAGCAGTTGTCCAGAACTTGATCTGAAAGCTCTTAACCATTACCTTGGCACTGCTGATTAGAGAGGAATAAGGGGTCTGCAGAGTAGTATATCCACTGTACAAAACACAGCACTTTAACTTGCACTTGCTCCTAAAATGGTATTTAACTGCATGTGCATTGTGCAGCTAACACAGTTATTCTTCCACAGATTGCAGCAGAGTGTCATGTTGTGAAAAGTCTGCATCATCCAGAACACCCTTTACCAGTGCTCCTGCAGTCTGCTATTTCAATCCACTATTGCCTGTCATTAAACATTTTTCCAGCTTACCAACCCCCAAGGCAAACGTCACCTGTTCCCATTATATGTACTGTTTTTATTTACTCCATTACCTATGTGAACCTCCTCAAAGCTACTCTGTAAACATGCATGTATGCCACATATTTGGTATATACCTAATTCTACATTTCTCTGGGCCAGGACTGCACTATATGTATATCAATATCTATATCTACATCTTCATATCTCTGTATTGATAGATAGATAGATAGATAGATAGATAGATAGATAGATAGATAGATAGATAGATAGATAGATTCCCCTGCTAAAATCGAATAAAACACGTTTTCTCTATATGATTGTTAGTGCACACTCTACATCCTTCATGTGAAGCAAGTATGTGGGAGGTGCAATGGTCTAGGAACACACTTGTTGATGTTCATGGCTATAATTCACCATTGTTCCATAGGAAAAAGCTGCAGAGCATAAAATGGCCTCTCTAACACACCTTCAAAAATAAAACTTTTTTTCCCAATGTGTAGGTCATGAGGTGGCAACTGCAATTAACTCAGTATAACGTACAATGTGAAGCTCCCTTCTTCTGATATGCTACATATCAATAGCACTGCACATAATAGTAGCTGTGGAAACATCTTACACTAGTTTCAAATGAAGGTTTAGAAAGGCTACAAGCAGGGAACATTAAACAAAAATATTTTTCCTAATTACCATTTATATATTGCTAATATTAAACTAGCTGGTTAACTGTAGAAAAAGAAATAGGAAAGTTCAATAGACATTTGGTTAAATCATATATAAAAATTATATTGTATCATAAACAGGATGAAAGGTCAGATCAGTTCAGTGAGTCCTGTCAGAAATTCTACTTAGTAGATCAGGCAAAATATCATGTTATGTAGCTTACCCGAATTTAATTAATTTACCAAAACTGCCTTAGGAATTCAGAGAACGCAGGGGACCCCTTCAGTGATAGTAGAGGTATTCACCACCATTGATAACTTTAAACATGCAAAAGCATCAGGCCTGGATTTTATTTTATTAAATCATTTTTTCAAAGTCCAAAGAACTGGAACATGGTGCTGAGGCTTGCTAGAGGAGGTTGCATCCTCAATCAGCAAGAAAATGTAGTCTATCTCACTTGCAACTTTTTGTTGTGCTGAAAACAGGTTCTGAGGACCCTCACTATAAAGCTTTTAGGCGTTGTGGAACCCTGTTCAGCTACCCCTTCTAGTCTTGCCACGCGGGCTGATTTTGACTTCTACTAAAGTGACCAAGTTTGAAGATGAAACCTGGGACTGAGGTGTGGCAGCAGATACATCTGCCTGCAAAGCAACCTCAACAGACACAAAATCCATCTTAGTCCTACTTGGACATTTTGGCACCGATCTTTTCAGTCAGAGAAAAATGTATCTGACTTCAAGGTCTTGCACTTTGCCCTACTAAAACATTTTGGGCAGGTGAATTACTCCGTCACAACAGTGACGGATTTCCTGTCCGCCAAAATATAAATCTCATTATATCCTATGGGATTTACATTTTGGCAACCTGGAAATCCATCGCCACTGGAACGGAGTAACTTGACCGCCAAGTTCTAAATCAGGCTCTTAGTCAAAAGGTGAAAAAGTTAACTAGGATGACCCACTTGGTTTGGCCAACCTTTGCTCCATCACTGTAAGCCTGAACTCATGCTAGGTCCCAGTCAATCTCAAACTATTCCTTTTTTAATTGCTCCTTATTTTTTAGGGGCTTTTTGCTTTCAAAAAAATGTAATTCACATCTATGGTTCCACTTATCCAATTCTGAGGATCCCAGTGTTTTTAGCTCATTAAATTGTTCGAGTTTACCATCCCCAAATAAATTGTTCTCTTTTTTCCTATATTGGAGTGGTGATTATATTATGTTATGTACTTTATTTCAAATTTAATTTGACTGATTGAACTTAGCATGCCCTTCTCTGGGCATTGCCTGCTGCCTGTGCTTTAGCTACCAGGCTTTGAGCACAGATTCTCTCAGAATTGCGTTTTGGCATACCATATTGTATTTATGAAGTAGGTAGGGTCCATCACCTCCCAAATCAAAAGCCCAGTTCCAGACACTTTTACTTCATCCCTACTCCCATTTAAGTAGTTCCATCTAAGGGCCCAATTACGAGTTTAGGCGTTATTTAATGCACCTTATAAATAACAATACCACGAGGTGTGTTATCTGTTGGCTGCGATAAATAACACCTAATATGTGTTCGTTGGGAATGACATGCAGACTTTGGTGTTTGACACACCAAAATCCACTTGATGCAGTAAAGGTTTAACCTGTCAAAATTCAACGATGCTTGAGTTATTTAACACTTCCGATAATTATCGGTTGTGTTAAATACCTAAGAAGTAGTAAGTCCAACTAGTGTAGAGCTTTACGCATGAGTCGGAATTAACAGACTCACTCGTAAGTGATAACGCGTCCAGCCCTTATAAAATTACCTGTACCTGGACACGTTGGAGGTCGGTGAATCTTTTAACCGAGTCGGGCTCTCCTCATCCTCAATAGTCGCGTCACTCAGATCAATAATCAATAACTGTTGTAATCAATAATCAGTACTCAATTGATAGATCAATATAGCACATCAGAAATCAATAACAGTTGGTATTTTGGCGCACCATGACCTTTCAATCATGAATAACCACACCAGTTTATTAAAAGTCAATGAATTTATTTCCCTATATTAACAAAGCTAGCACGATATATATATGTCTCAAAACCAATTGATATATGTATATGAACATTACTAGCTGTCCATAATGGCGGAAGAAACGCAATCTACGCAAAATCTGAATGATGATACACTCTGTTATAGCAATGCAAATCACCAATGTGACTAACTGTATTTGACTAATTGCATACATTCGGTCAGCATAACAAGATTCCAATTTGGCATGGTACATTGAATGAATACCTCGACTAACCTCTAATTAGCATCGGCATGTGGGGCTTCATGCAAAACGAATTTAGTCAACACAAATTTGGAAAACTTCTAGCTAGGACCCTATCAAAATTAGCAGTTGGTACCTAAAAGGAAAAACACAATGCATAATACATTTATCCTTTCATATTTACCAAATACAATCAGCATTCAAGAAAAGTCTTCGTCCTTCAGGTACCGGTTGATCAGCATGGGGCAAATTTCAAAGGGGCAAAATTAAGGGCAAGCTTCCTTGCAGCGGCAAGGAGAATGGGGCAAAGTTACTGCATGGGCAAGACGGGGGCAAATCAAAGTTAAAGTCTCTAGGGTGAGAATTCTTAAAGTCTCTTTCTCTCAGATAGAGAAAAGGGCATCAGGGAGTTGTCCAAAATGGAGTCTGGCATCAGGCTTCAAACTGGCATAGAGGAAAATGGCTGACTTCTCTTTGTCCGGTGGGTTTAAGTAAGAAACATTCCAAATTTTGCAGGGTCTTCCATTGGAGGGTTCATAGGTTGGCTTCAAATTGCCCAATCAAAAATTGTCTTCTACTAGCGCTCTTTTATGCATACATTGTCCTTGGAGCCTTGGAACACAAATTGTAACATGGTTTGCCAATTATTTTACTATCTGTACCTTCATTGTCCGCACCTGCAGAGACTGACCTTGTATCAAAGGGGATGAAACCGGCCTAGCACGAAACCTTGGAGATAAGTGTACCAGCCAGTTTCTACTGGAAAAATACAACTTCAAGCAAGAATATATGTTTCATTAGTTCAAGAAAAAAAAAACACGCAGTTAGAATTTGAAACCAAGCAACTAGGCCAAAGCCTGTACTAAATTTAAGCTAAGCAAAACAGTTTTCAAACAAGAAATCATGACATATATTTGCGATTATGACGGATTACTACATTTTCAATACTCCATAATTAATAAAGCTCGTTTACAATGATGGCGAACTACCCCAAGGGCACATTTTCCGCCGTACATTATTTCTTTTACTAACATCGCTCTATATTATATGTATTGATTACACAGTATGCATGAATATATGTCGGACCTTCTTTTTCTGCGTCATCATAAGCAGGCCCTATGAAATAGTTAACATGGTATGTGAGCTTACTTGTTACATCAAAATTGCCATCATAAAATGCACCACCAAAGACATTACAAAACCACATAATAAACTATGATCTGTTTGGAGAATGTCTGATATTTTATACCAATTTAAATAATTGTGGTTGTCACTAGCACCCTTATTAATGTTTAATGTTATTTATATTTTCCTTTGGGAACACATTATTCACTCTAAACCAGCAAAGTGGCTCAGTGAGTTAGGCTCTGTATGCTGAAATTTGGGGTGAGACGTCTGGCACAAGTATGAATCCAGGTGCAGTCAACTAAGCTTTTCATCTTTGTGAGATTGATAAACTAATTTCCATTAAATGAAACTGACTTACAGGAACTTTGGTTATTCATAGTGCTTGGGAATGGAAAAATCTGCAAAAGCAACTCTGTTTTGTTGCATTTTTCTTGTATTTTAGCACCACCTAGTGCCCTAAGGCTACATACATGCAGCAATAATTTGTAGGGGGGAATATTAATAACATTAAAAACTAAATGTCAAACAACTTATCTCTGCGCCGCACCGCGCCGCACTGCTGCTCCTCCGTCTCCTCAGCAGGCAGGCACAAGCTCACAGCCTGCCCTGTGGCCAATCCTTACATTGCAGAGAGCAGCGTTAGGATTGGCTGGGACCACCTAGCTAGGGTGCTCACAGACAGACTGGAAGCCTGTCCCTGCTCTCTCCAGCCCACATAACACAGTGCCTGGCTGGGGAGAGCACAGTGCACGTGTGTTTGGCCGGCCCCAGATGGCTGGCCAAATACACATGTATACTGAAGGGAGTGCACAGTGCACTCCCCTCTTCCCTGTCATCCGGAATGCCCCACCCCTATAACAATGAAAGGAAAATAAACTTAGTTTATTATTCTTTCATTGATAAAGGATTTGCAGCGGTTCCTGCTAGCAGGGGGGCGATGCTCCTCCTTCAGAGTGGAGGAGCCGCTGCTGCTAAGGCGCAACATTCCACTTTACCTGCATATGTGCAAGTGAAAAAGTTTTACAAGCATTCAAGGATCAAAACATTTTGACAGGCAATTAAGTAAACTAGATTCTCTTTTAATAGGTCTGTGCTCTAAAAGACTGAACTAGAGGTTCTGCCATTGTTTTTTCCTTGCTTTTTAAATGTGAATACATGCATTATGATACATGCACATGCATGGCCAGAGTCTTGCATGTTGTTTTTTGTTAATTAAATTAATTCCAAGATGGCTGGGATGTGACACAGGTGTCACTATGGATGTGAATGTGACAATATGTGTGTGCCCGCATGAACAATGTGTGTGCAATCATTGTGATACACTACAGGCATTTTGTTACTTTTGTTTACCACTCTAGCATGGCAGATTCGAACTGTAAGTTAAACATTTAAAAAATGAAAAAAGAAAGTGCATGCCAGCATTAAAAATGGACGCTAGCAGTCTTGCTACACTTTGCAGCTGACAAGTCCCCCACTTTAAAGAAAAAGAAAAATGTACCAATGAGAACATGCAGCGGAGTAGAATGGGAAGAATATGGGAGCATCAGGAGCACTAGTACAAAAATAGAAGCAAGGAGTCTAGCAATACATTGCACATACTCGGTCGTCTGTAACAAATATAACAAACAGTCATAAATACAATTAACATGGAGAGCTGGATCAGCTCATCAGGGAGAGCATTAAAAAGAATGTGCAGAAGAGATAGAGGTAAAAAGCAGGGAGGAAAAGCAAAGAAGCACATGCATTACCATGAAGTGCTGAATACAGAAAAAAGAAAGAGTCCCTCTCAAGTCAGCAGTGGAAGGTTACTACTCATCCAATTAGAATATTGTGAGACTGAATGCTTCTTGGTGCAAAAAAACAGAAGAATACAAAGGAAAGCCATTCACTAAATAGTGAATATATGATATGTACAACAAAGCTATCCAATCATGAGCAAGGGGCTGACCCAAATCGCACTATAGGTGTATTCTGTATTTGAAAGAATAGGTGTGCCAATGGACAGCTAAAGCCGTCTGTAATCGAGACTTAAAAAGTCTCAAGTTGAAATTTCAGTTGACCAATTACAAAGGGCAATCAGTTGCTGACATAAGGGTTTCGGGCTAGGGTAGACATTTCAGTTAATTCCAGGTTCATGTTGAATCTGGTTGTTTGTGCAGGATGATGTTTACTTGTTTCAGTTGGCATTCTAGTTAACTTCCGGTGTTGATTTATCTCAAACTTCATATTCATACATCCCGAAAATCTACACGCTGCAGCTTGACGGATTTATGAATAGTCAAAGGGAACTTCTCCAAGAATGAGTTTGGCAATTCTTCATTAAATGTTGCTTTTAAATTAAGCCGTCACACTGTAAACAGAGAAGTAGCAACGCCAATGCTGTGTGTGGAAGAACTATCTGCAGTACGTCAATATTCTTCGTAAAAGCTAGTGTTTGCTGAAACAGAAACATGCGTCTACTTAATAAACAGCATCATATGGCTGCACCTCGTGAAACTGGGTCAGCCCCGAAGAGACAGCCCGGCTTTCAATGACAGCAAATGAATGACGGATCGAAGGCTGGCTGCCCTGTGCACAGGCACGACAAGAGATCAATAGAAGTGAGGCATTTGCATTTGAAATCCTATCTTTTTCGTCACCTAAGTTAAGGTACTGTGATAGTAACAGATATGGCTAGATACCAGACCTACGTTAAGTGTAAGTGTCAACAATGTTCATTTTTCAATAAAAACAGCGATACCCATAATACGCGCAGTTACTGATGGGCGAAGGTGCAGATTGGCATGACACCATGGCAATGTCCAGGCGTGCTACATGGCGGGCAATGGCATCACGACGGCGCTGGAACTTTAGAATAAACAGCCGAAGTCGGGGTCAGGTGGCTGGCTGCACGTGCTGCAGCCCCACACAAGCAACCGACAGACGGCTACTTGCAAGCAGTGTCCGTTAAACGTTTATTCTGATTTTTAAAGACAGAAGTAAAATTTGCGTGCTGTTCGCTCAATACGCAACAGGAGAATCGAGGGCTGTACAAAATGACAGCTGAGATGAGCCATAAAAATAATTGACGCGCAGAGAAGAAACTGTGAATTATAACCCGACAACAACAAGCCCCGTCCAATGAATTCTTACAGGTAAGGCTGCCTTTTTAAAACAACGTTCAAGTTTAACATCAAATGGTTCGCTTGCCTCACTAGTCTCCTTTCGTCCAAGACTGGGAATCATGAGCACAGATACAATAATCGCAGGTTCACAAAAGACTAATAGATTAAGAAGCTCATAGTAAATGACTGCACCATTTCGATATTAAAACAGTCTCATTAAGGATGCCAGATACTACCAAAACAAGACTTCTGCGCAGAAGGGAAGAGGTGATTGAAACATGCACTATCGCAGATATAAATACTGCGTCTGGTAATGCAGCATTGTGTGATTTAACAATGAAAAATGATGCGCGCTTGTAAAAATAACATCATAATATGACTTACCTTTTTGTGTCTGCCCCTCTTCCAGATTTTCCTCCATGTTCACCGTCCTTCGGTGGAAACGGTTGCACAAACCCGATGGAAAGCTTCAATTAGACGCTGTAAAACGGTGTTTTTTTTCTGTGAGTCTCCAACAGCAGTGGCTTAGGCAAGTCCTCGGAGCTCAGCTAAGACTCCCTCACTTCCGTTGTTTACTGGGAGACAGCCTGTCAAGTGCAATTTAATTCAAATTATTCCTCCATGAACATTATCAATTTTTTCTTTCAGGGCTGCTCACTGTATCCCACTGCAAGGTATTCAATACAACGGTCCGTGTTTTTTTTTTTTTTTGTGTGAGGAGAATCCTTTCTCAGGTCCACCTCGTATTGTGGGCTTTAGTGTGCATATAATACCAGAATCATAAATTGAGGTTTGTGCTGAACCATAGGATTTAAATTGGAATATTGCTGCACCGTGAGCAGATGGAGGGGTGTCCTTTTAGCGCGGTGCAGCCCACCACCCCACAATTCCCCCCCCCTTTTGCTCTCACAGTGGGAAAATCCAAACGCCTCTGAGTTCTTTATGCTGCGGTAGTTGTTTCTCGATCGGTGATATTTTTTTGCAGAAAGCTTTTATTTCCAGCCGTTCGGCATCCTTAATTTGAATGTCAAAGCAGTGAAAAAATAAACAAAAGGGAGCTTTGCCAACATCGACCACGTCTTTCCATATCCTCCTCTTTCAAATGCCAATCTACAACAGAACAAACACGAGAAGGAAAATTAAAAAGGAGGTCACAGCTACCCCCTTAGGGCTTATGATTAGATAATATGTGCTCAGCAGCAGCAATATAATTTTCCTGTATCATGGACTGAAAGAATATGTTACTGCTCAGAAATATATGTAAGTTATGGCTACAATATCTCACTACAGTCGCAGAATAATCCACTCTTTTGATAAAACATTACCTTTTTTAAACTACTATATTGTAGCACCGTCGTGATAATTGTTCCCTTGGTGGTTACTTGTAGAAAAGAGCCGTAGACAGAAGTGTTACAAGGATGGGTCGGGATAATACGCATTTTTGGGAGCACATCAGAGTGCCTTAGAATGCAAATGGAACGCTGCAGCCTGGCAAGTAATTGACTTCTTTGTAAATGTGAGAAGCATGACATACTTTTCATACTTAAGCATATTATTAGAATGCTGCCAAAAGGGTAAAAATATGTCAGTGTTATAGAAGATTAAGCTGGTGCATGTATAGTGAGAGGCTATACTCACATATTGTCGCCTCTTTATTTATCTTGAATGTATCCACTTCAGTGTAGGTGGTCTTCAGCTTTACTATTAGAAGATCCATTAAGACTGAAGAGAATCTGGAGGTGTAAAATAGTTTCCGTCTGCACTCTCCACAGGCATACGTCTAACCTATTGGAAAGCCAGAGTAAAGTGACTAAGCAATGCTCCTGCGGGAATTACCAGACTCCAATTTTCTTCTTGTTTGGGATTCTGCATAAGAGCATGGCATGGAGGGTCGATTGAGATTAAGCACCATGTGTAAGGTATACTAGGATACTGGTCACAAAAAGTGTTTGCAAATTGTGACTCCTTTTTTGCGACCAGCATATTATTAGGCAAACTGACCTAAGTACTAATAGGTGAGTTTGCAATATACCGATTTGGAGGAGGGTGCAGAATGACCTGCCTAAATAACATTCATTAGGCGAGTTGCAAGATGAATGTCCCTCCAAATGGTTACTTCCACAGGGATGATGTTGTGCAAGGGTAAACAGGTCACCATTCCTCAAATGCAAGGTGGTATTTTGGTATTTTGCCTGTAGTACCAAAATCCCTGCACCCCAGGGGCGTAGCTCAAGTTTTGGGGTGTTATACCCCCCTAAAAATGTGTTGTGTAGTAAATAATTGGGTACAGGTACTTTTAGTCGGGTAATGTGAAGTGTCTGTTGGATTTCACCTGAAATGTTTACATGTCCACACTAACAAAAACATACAAACTCTCTCTGTTCTTTGTGTCAAAGACAACAAATGCAGATTAGTTAGAAAAATATTGTGTTTTAAGTACTCCTAAAAATCTGCATTCCTCTTTCCTTCCACTTCCCCTTAAGCCCCCTTTAAGTCTTGCTTCTCATATAATGTATTTCACCATTATATGCCAGTGTGACTGTTCGGAAAGCTGAAACGCACCCCCCCTCAACCACATTCACCAAGCACGCTTTCGTTCATAAATAAGTCCAAGCCACACTGAGGATCCCGGAGGTACTTCCATATCCAAGACAAGAATTGGCAATGACCATAGGTCCGGCTTGGGAATGCAAACTAGAGCTACAAATCCATGTATGTTAAAAGACTGTCCTCCTCCCATCTGTGCTGCTGACATAGAAAACTCCATAAATGTTCTAGTTATCTAAAACACTTGAATAGCATTACAATGTATTTGTGTACCACTGAACGTTCATGTTCAGACAGTTGGATATATAAACAAAATGATCACAGCTATGTGAAACAAATAACACATAAATGGTCCTTCTGGGGGAAGTATGAGCCTAGACTGCCATGGCAATTTTAACAATCAACTTGCAGAATATACATTCTGAAATGAATTTATTTGTATCAAAGATAATCCTTTTTAACTCAAACATCCAATTTGAATCGAAATGACATGCAATCAAAGGTGCACCAAAAAGTGAGACGGCTCAGTGAAAGTGATAAAGTGAGATAATTGTGCGTAGGTTCTATGTACAGTGCAATTATATACACATGACTGGTATAGAAATACAAATGTAATGGATCACACTCCAGCATGAAAGAGTTGCTCTCCTTTAATTAAATTCTTTTGAAAACCAGTCAAAATGAGTCAAATTGTCGACCCATATAACAATTTGGGAAAGGGTCATCATCAGGACAAAGGCAATGTGTAAGAGATAGCTAAAAAATGAACAAAACTTGCACTGTTTATACTTTGCAAACACAGCTACTTGGAAGGCAAGCACTTTTTTTGTGGAAGCACACTACTTTGCCAAATCAAAACATGTAGGCGCAGCTAAAACCCCTCTCCTGGTGATTCTCATATAATTGTCAGACGACAGCTGCACTGTCAAGCCAGACCACAAACATTAAGATGTGAAGCTAAGAAATGACCAAAGCTGAGATAAATTATGTGGTTCACTTCTTCTTATTTCTTCTCACCTCCTGCACACGAGGGAGAGTTATTTAGCTACAAGTCCTTATAAATAGGGATGTTATCATTCTGTACAAATTATTATTCTTTTGTATCTTGATTCCAGGGAACTCTGATTCTGCAAACTTTGCACATGTGCAATACTGTACAACACAAATACAAAGTTCAAAACGTTTTAAACCTGTCTAAGCTTAGGTTTTTGTACTATGCTAGTGCTTAGGTAAGAGCAAGAACACCATATTTTGTAGACATGGTGCTGTTCTGCATGTTCCCTTTCTTTCACCACAGCAACATAGGTTTATGTGCTGCTTTGAAGTAAATTTGCCCCTTGAATGAAAAAGTGCCTGGTTGACTATGGTGCATAGTCCAGTCCAGTCCATAGATGTAAACAGATTTTTCTTATGGTACCTTAGCTCACCATTTACATTATAGGATAGCAAGTAATATCTTTATTGTTTAGTTAATAAAAACCATAACAATCAGCTCATAATATGCCATATAAAATTCTCTTAAAATTCCATAAGCTCCTTTACCATAAAAAAACTATCGTAAAATCAATTTTTATAGGCTAAAGTGCAGAGTACCAACTTTAAGTTCTAAAAGAATTAAGATTCATTAA
The DNA here is from genome assembly GCF_031143425.1 of Pleurodeles waltl. Classification (NCBI taxonomy): domain Eukaryota; kingdom Metazoa; phylum Chordata; class Amphibia; order Caudata; family Salamandridae; genus Pleurodeles; species Pleurodeles waltl. The sequence goes on from NC_090437.1 coordinate 840,553,377, forward strand.
TCAAGACTGTGTTCCGGGGAGCTGATTCACATCTTTGGTATGTACAGTCAGAAATTTGATAAATCTGCATATTGACTGTACATCACAAGGATCAAACATTGACATCACTGCTGTCCGACAGGAGCGAGTCCCATTTCTCACAAAGAACGGTTTTAATAGTTGTTGGCGCGCTTCTTTTAAGACTGGACAAATACAAATCAGATGGACCATATCTTCCTTAGGGTCATTACATAGCCTGCAGGAAATTTCTCCTCCGTTCTTCCACAATGGTTGGTTCGCTCTGGCTGGTAAAGCTCCTAAGCGAATCGCCAGGAAACAATGCTTGATATGAGATGCGAAAGTTGAGGACAGATAATGTGATGGCTCCAAAATGGTATAGGTATGCATTACTGACCAAGCGTGTGAGCGCTGCGCAAATGTAACTTTATCATCTAAAAATGATTGGATGCCTTTTTCCTTTTTTAACACTCGACACAGAAGAGGATATGAAATGTTGGAATCCCATAGTTACATTGTTATTCACTGAGTTCCATAGCGCCATGACTAGAGGGCTGACAGTATTTTTGCTTATTTTGTACCAAGTTTTTATTGTATGGGCTTTCCTGTCAAACTGCTGTTGTGTTAGTCCAAATTCCAGCCTAACCTGTGCTGGAGAAGCAGAACGAGGAAGATTGAAAACTTGCTTATAGATTTTTATTTCTTTCCGATCCAATAGAAAAGCATCTTTCCCATGTAGAGCCGCACTTCCATATGTAGTGGCTGGGAGGAACTTGGCCGACATAACAGACAGTAATGGTTTGTATGATGGACCTTTAGTCTCTTAGCTAAGGTGCAGAAAGCAACCGCCAAGGATTTGCACTTCTGTGAAATATACTGCATTTGTGGTACAAGACTGGTCTTATTGTCTATAGTAAAACCAAGGTATTTGTAACTGCAAGTCGTGTCAAGTGCAATACCGCTCAACTTTATTTTGTTTGCAGAATTCAAAGGGCATCCTATGGACATAATTTTAGTTTTTGAAATATTAACTTCTAGTTTGTTTGTCTTTGCGAAATCGCCCAAGGTACTAACTAAGCCGTTGCAGCCCTATTTTTGTGTGGCTTAGCAGAACAATATCATCCGCATATGATAGATGTGATATGGACAGACTTCCCATCCTGGGAGAATGCGAGTTGGTTGCATCCAGCATAGCTGAAAGATCAGCCATAAAGAGATTAAAAAGATGGGGGGCTAGGACGCAGCCTTGCTTCAGTCCTACATTTGTTGATAATCTCCAAGAAATTTTTGAGCCGTCTGCTACCTTGACCTGCACCCAGGTTTTGTCATACAATAATTCAATACACCTCAGAATACGTTCATGCAAGCCCCAGCTTCGCAGTTTACTCCAGAGCATTGCTCCGTCCACTCGATCAAACGCACTTTTGAAGTCCACAAAGCATAGATATAGATTTTTCTTTAAGCACTTTGCGCGATTGGCAATATCACCTAGCGTGAGAATGTTGATGACTGTGCCGCAGCCCTTCCGGAACCCAGTTTGGTTCATGGGGACTAGGTTGTTTAGATTGGACCAGTTATGCAGGTCTGGTAAAATTAAGGAGGCGAAGTATTTGGCCTCACTGTCAATTAGCGCTATCAGTCTGTAACTGGCTGGGTTGGCTCGACTACCCTCTTTATATATCGGATTAATGATGGATCCTTTCCAACTGTCTGGAATGATTCCATTGCGCTCAACTTCTGTATATAATATTGACAGTGTTGCTGACCAATAATCCGGATCCGCCTTGAATATGGCTTGTGGGAGGCCATTAGGGCCGGGTGCCCCGTCCCTACGGCCCCTTCTGATGACTTGGGCAATTTCCTCGGCACTGAATTCTGCCTCTGTAAGCCTAAAGTCTGTGGGTTTTACTGCAACCTTTAGTTGCTGGTTTTCCTCTGGAGAGAGTGGCTTGAAGAAGATGTCAGTCAAGTGATCTACCCATTTGTCTTCTGGAATTAATGTACAATTTATTATCTTTACCTTTCGGCCAATCTCGTTCACTGACGCCCAAAATGCTCTAGAGTTGGCCTTTCTTTAATTGAAAAGTAATTTGAGCCAGAATTCATCCTCCTTTTTTATTTTATTTTATTTGCCATACCTGTTTCTTCTAGTTTTTTCGTAAGGTTTTTATTTGTGCGCATAAAGCTTCCGTAAGATGTCTATCTTTTGTAGATCTAAGGTTGCGCCTTAGTTCTTTTCTTAATTCTAGGATTTCTGATGGCATGCTCAGTGACTTCCGATTATTATTTGGAGCATGACGCCTGGCTGCACCAAGTGAAGGTATTGACCGTAGAAAGCTAGCCCATACGTCCACGGTTGACTGATCTTGACATGCTATTGATTGAAGCAGAGTTTTTATATTTTTGCACAGCCGTGGTAGTGAGGACTCCGTCCAGATCAGGCGATTTAGGTTGATGGAGGTTACTGTTCCCAATTCATTCATAGCTGAAAGGAAGCATGGCGCATTCCAAACCAATTCTATGTGTTAAAATGAATGCTCACTGTACAGAGTCGGTTTGATTTCGAATTTACTGACATGTGCTAGCAGGGGAAGAGAGACGACCGTGTAATCTATTGTGGTCGCTGATTTTGCACTGTAAAGGTGGGCTTTGGCGGAAGATCTTCTGTCACCCTGCCATTTAATACTCTCATGCTCAGATGCTCTAGGGCCTCGACCAGTTGTTTGCCCCTTATATCTTGTCTCGTCTGTGCCGATGGAAACTGCGGCAACACTGACCATATAGCGTTTTCAGCTGCCAGTTGGTCGTCTGGTTCTGGAGTAAATATCAGGTTGGTGTTAAAGTCGCCTGACACTAAAATGTCCCATGTTGGATTGACACATCTTATCTCTTCTACCTTCTGGAGTAGTTGTTCAAAGAGAAGTGTTTTCCGATACTTCTGCGGATGAGCATAGACATTGAAGATGATCAACAGAACGTGATGGCTATTACTAAAATAGATTTTTATAACCTGTAGGTTTGTCGTAGAGAAGGCTAGCTGCTCTGTTGTGGCATGAAGTGCCATAGAGATATATGTGGCTAAGCCACCGCTTGGTCTGCCCAATTTATTTGATTTTACAGCTTTGATGTGATGTAGAGAGTAGCCTCCTAGTTCTATTGGATCTACCAGCCATGTTTCTTGGAGTACTATTATTGAATAATTACAACTGGTCATTACTTTAAATCCATCTGTAACAATTGCTTTTGCTCCAGCGATGTTCCAAGACATAATGGTGACTGCCAGCCTTTGGTCTATATCTACTACATTACGTGTGCTAGGTCAATTACTTCTCCTCAGGTTTAAGGTATGCGCCATCCATCTACATTCATCCTGTAGTCCAATCCCTACATTATAGGATAGACCAAACAGGCAATCAACATAGAAAATGTGTGACATAAGTTGACTGTGTAATATCTTAACACCTACTTAAGATGATACCTTTTACCCCAAGGTGCTCAGATTTCTTTGCTTAGCACCATCTAAATCTTCCCACAGTGCTTTATTTTCTCAAATACAAACCTGCAGGGCAAACTTGTAGAGTTAGAGAGCTTACACTAACTTCACACCTGAAGGACTACCAACCAGTTACACCAAAAGAGTCTTTAGCATGCTGGTAAGTGGAGATTCTTATTCTGCTTGAGTGGGAGAAATTTGGATCAAAGGGTCAAAGGCCAATCAAAATTTACCAGGGTGCTTTATATCTGGGCCCCTGTGGCCCTGTATTGCAGGCCCTCAAGCTAGGAACTAAGTACCCCTTTGAGCATTTGACTTTCAGAATAGTGAGGCAGAGAAGTCTGAGGCTTACTCAGAATGATGCTGAGGGGTAGATACTCTAAAGTCAGAAACACAAAAACAGCACTTAATAAATCAATGTCCACACAGTGTTTTTTCTATTAAAAAGGAAACATACTTTAATGCAAACTAGACTAAATACTACCCAGAAAATGGCAAATATAAACAGGCTGGCAGGTGGAAATATCAATATATAGACAATATCAAGGGCTTCGCAAATTGAAGAAGGACGCAACATGTAAAGATCACTGTCACATAATAATCCCTTACATGAAGATTAGGGAGTTCCCATGCCAGAGGCACCCTTATTGGTATGGGCATCCACAGGATTGAACACTTAAATCACACCCCGATATATGCCTAAGCAAATGTCTTATGCAGTACCAACAAGTCATGCTTACTGGTCTTGTCAGGGGTTGACACCAAACAACAAAATGTAAATCATTCAATTGCAATAAGCATTTCACCAATATGTTATTAAAAATATGTACTGTTTTCGATGTTTACTGTGAATTTGCCACTCCTATGTGTTTGGCACTCTTTCATAACAAACAACATAAAACTGAGAGCGCTTCATTTGACCTCTTTTCTTCTATTAGCCAGGTTGCCTCGCAAGGACAAGAAACAAACAGTAGCACACTCCTGAGCCTCTGAGCGAAAGCCCCACCATTGGAAGCGCTTGACAAATCAGAAAACGTCTCGTAACTGTGTTTGTTGGTCTATCAGAGAGTTAAGGTACCTGACGGAGAAAACAAATAAGAAGGTTTCTGTGAATTAATGAGATGCCAATTTCAAACAAGGTTGAAAAAGACGTCTCCTGTGAGCTTGGCTTCTGCTAGTCTGAACTAGTTCCTTCCTTCCACGATTTCAGAGTGATCCTTGGAACTACAAGCTGCACAGCAGAGTATCTAACATTGCCCAGCAAGGTAGTTCAACATCCAAAACTCATTAAGGTTGGCTCAGTAATATTGGAAAATGTAAAATGCATATATTTGTGCCAATCAAATCTTACATGATTTAAAAAAAAAAATCTGTTTTATTATTTTTCACACATATCGTTAATTGCGAATATAGAAACTGGGTCAATGCGAAACACACTCCAAAGGTTAACAGAGCAGCAGTACACTTAATAATATGTCAAGTTCATCCTTGAACAATAAGCAATACATGCAATAATTGACTACATGGTTAAGTACCGTATCACGTGTCACCACTAAGTGCCCTGGGCATACCGAGTCCATTGCGCCTCCCCACGCTGTAATCGCCACCACATCATGTTACAAGCATTTAGTTCATCATAGCTAACCTAACTTCTCTCTCACTCACGAGCAATCGATTAAGTGTATCAACATAGCATTTTCGGCTTCAATAAAGTACACACAGTGACAGTACTGAGCCCCCCCTGACATCGAGTTCCTTATCACTGGGGAACTCAGCAGAGTAAAGCCTTATTAGCGTTACTCTCGCGATGTAATGAATCACGGCGGGTGCTCGTCATTTTTAGTTTCCAGTTTGGTCACCAGCACTTCCCATGTGTCATAACCTGTATGTACCTGCCCCTTATACCGCAAGGACCGCAACACTCTCTGCATCTGTTGAAGGGCCACAGACGACTCCTCAGTGGTCAAGAGTTTGGGAAGGACTGAATTCCACCTCCGTCCCGCCGCCCCCAAGCCATCCTCAGTCGCATTGGTCAGAGCTTTATATAGATTAGTAATTACTTTTTTCAGGCCACTCTCTGAGAGCAACAAGTGCAAGGCAGAAGAATTCTTAGGTTCTTGTTCCACCTGTGCCCACGCCTTTTTAATCAGGTGACATATAGGCCCTGATTCTAATGTTGGCGGGCGGCTGGAGCCGCCCGCCAAGCGGGAACCGCCAGAAGACCGTATCGCGGTCGAAAGACCGCAGCGGTCATTCTGGGTTTCCCACTGGGCTGGCGGGCGACCGCCAAAAGGCTGCCCGCCAGCCCAGTGGGAAACAGCCTTCCCACGAGGACGCCGGCTCCGAATGGATAGCATAGCAGACACTGAAATACATAGTGGGGCCCTCTTACGGGGGCCCCTGCAGTGCCCATGCCATTGGCAGGGGCACTGCAGGGGCCCCCAGGGGCCCCGCGGCACCCCCTACCGCCATCCTGTTCCTGGCGGGAGACCCGCCAGGAACAGGATGGCGGTAGGGGGTGTCAGAATCCCCATGGCGGCGGAGCGCGCTCCGCCGCCATGGAGGATTCTCAAGGGCAGCGGAAAGTCGGCGTGAGACCGCCGACTTTCCGTTTCTGGCCGTGGCTGAACCGCCGCGGTCAGAATGCCCAGCGGTGCACCGCCAGCCTGTTGGCGGTGCTACCGCGGTCATTCGCCCTGGCGGTTTTTACCGCCAGGGTTAGAATGACCCCCATAGTGTAATACGTTTTAAATTGTCCTGGTCCCACTGAGGCAAGGTCCCTAATAGTATCGAAAGACATCATTATGCCTTTGTTAAAACAATCACCCACGGTCTCTACACCTGTCTCCATCCACGATGTTATGCAGCGACACTTGAATAGCTGTGTACCTCCAGGTATTTGACCCAGCGGGATGAGGGTGAGAATGGGGGTAAGTGTCTGCTCCCCTGTACGTATCTCCGCCAGCAGGTGTGTGCCACCAACAATAAATAATTGTCGTTTGCATGCTTCACTGTGCGGTCAGTGAGCCACGTGAAGATGGGAACACCTCTCGGTTGACTCTGGCCTGTTCATCCAATATAGCGGCCACTGCAATTGTACTGCCGCGTAATACTGTTCAAAATTTGGCGCACCTAGTCCCCCTTTTCGTAATGGATGCTGCAGAATAGTGAATGCAGCTCGGGGCCTATCTTGACCCCAGGTGAATTCCAGCAACAATCTATTAAGTTTGCTAAAGAAACTCTTGGGAAGAACTACAGGCAGCGCTGAAAAGTAATAGAGGAGCCTCGGTAGAACAAGCATGTTTGCCACTGCCACCGCCACCCAGCCCAAGGGAGATAGAGGAAGTGAACACCAGAATTGAAGTGAGGCTTTCATAGAGCAAAGTGTGCGTCCCAGGTGACCATCCCTCATATCATCAATCTTATGATATATTTGCACTCCCAGGTATTTAAAAGTATCCAAGCACCACTTCGGCCTACTTGGGGGAAGCACCTCCTTCACCCCCACAGGCAGTTCCACCATGGGAAACAAGCAGGATTTGGACCAGTTAACCCTCAGTCCTGAAATTTCACCATATGTATCCAACAAGGACATCACTTCAGGCAGTGTGGTCCATCCCTTCTCCAAATAAATCAAATGCGTCATCTGCATATAACGATATAATATGATATTTCCCCATTCGTTACATCCCCCACTGTGCAGCCCTGGCACGCAACCGAGCAGCCAGTAGTTCCATCGCAATAGCAAACAATAAAGGGGACAGTGGGCATCCTTGCCTAGTTCCTCTGCCTATAGTGAAACTTTCTGATATTATTCCTCCCATTTTTGCTCTAGCTGTGGGGCCAGCATACAGAGTTTGCACCCACCGCACAAAACCCAGTCCGAATCCCATGCGTCGCAATGTGGCAAACAGGAAGTCTCAGCCCAGGGCATTTTCATATGCTTCTTTTGGGGTGTTGCCGATAATGCTTAATAATCTACTGATTTTCAAGAACGTGTTCCGCTGAGGTATGAAGCCATTCTGATCTTCATGGATCAGAGTGTACCGGGGCGAGTCTGTTTGCTAACACTTTACCAAAAAGTTTGCAGTCTAGATAAAGAAGAGACAGCGGCCTATATGATTTCACATCCATGGGATCGCAGCCAGGCTTAGGGAGCACTACAATTAACGCCTCTCTCTGAGATGTCGGGAGTGACCCTCGGGTCCATGCTTCCTCAAACGTGGACAACAAAGGACGTGATAAGTGCTGAGCATAAGTGGCATAATACTCTATCGGTAGGTCATCCAAGCCAGGGGTTTTATTACAAGCTATTTGTGCTATGGCCACACCGATTTCCTCTAATTTGGGGGTTCATCAAGCGCCGCCAAATGTAGCACCAATAACTTCGTGAGCGGTGCCTCACAGAGGAAGGACTCCAGATGCTGAGGGTCGCATGCTGGTTGTTTTTGATATAGCCCCATATGGTAATCTTTAAAAGCATCACTAATTGCTTCCTGCAAAGAAACCACTGTCCCATCAGTCAAGCGTATAGCCCCAATTTGGGTGTGCTGCCACTCTTCCCACAACAGCCACGCCAAGAGCTTCCCCGAGCGATCACCCTCCGTATGTAGTCGTGTTAGATGGTAGTTATAGTCATGTCGACGGAGGCGTTGAGCCGCCTCCTCATACATCTTGAGTTTCGCACGAAGGGGTTCAAATGTCACTTTATGCTGCGCGACTGCTATTTCCAATTTGCGCATATCTTTCTCTAGTGTGACGACTTTGTCACGTAGTGAACGGCGCACCCCCTATGAGGCTGAAAGGCAATGTCCCCTCACCACGACTTTATGTGTATTTCATTCTGTGGCTCTCAGTTCGGTGGACCCGGTGTTTAACTCCTAGTAATGCTTAATACAGGCCTTTAATTCCTCTCTAAATGGATTGCCTAGCAATGCCTCATCTCTCAGACGCCAGGTGGGTATTGCGGAATGCATTCTTCCCCACTTTATAGTCAACAGCAGCGGGGAGTGGTCGGACACTGTCCTAGCTAAATAACCTGAGTCTTTAATCAAAGAGCACAAAGTAGAACAAGTCTATTCTGGTGTGTATATCATGTAACGAGGAATAAAAAGAATATTCCCTATGTGTTGGGTGTCCCATGCGCCACATGTCGTGTACTTCGGTATCTCTAGCCCAAGTCGTTAGCAGAGTGGAACTTCGTCTGCTCGCTGCTCCCTTCAGCGGCAGGGATGAACGATCTATCAACACGTCCGGGACACAATTAAAGTCCTCACCCCAAATGGCAGGCACAGCAGGGTCAGTCAACAAAGCAGGATTCAGCTCCTGTAAGAATTCACCTAGCGCACTATTGGGTGCATAAACCCCCATTATGGTTAGTGGTTTGCCATCCAGCTGCCCCTCCAACACTATGGCCCTCATTCCGAGCCTGGCGGGCGGCGGAGGCCGCCCGCCAGGCTTCCCCCCTCCGAAATACCGCTCCGCGGTCGTAAGACCGCGGAGGGTATTCCGAGTTTTCCCCTGGGCTGGCGGGCGGTCTTCACAAGACCGCCCGCCAGCCCAGGGGAAAACTCCCTTCCCACGATGACGCCGGCTCGTAATAGAGCCGGCGGAGTGGGAAGGTGCGACGGGTGCAGTTGCACCCGTCGCGTATTTCAGTGTCTGCTTTGCAGACACTGAAATACTTTTAGGGGCCCTCTTACGGGGGCCCCTGCCATGCCCATGCCATAGGCATGGGCACGGCAGGGGCCCCCAGGGGCCCCGCGACTCCCCCTCCCGCCATCCGGTTCCCGGCGGGAGAACCGCCAGGAACTGGATGGCGGGAGGGGGAGTCGGAATCCCCATGCCGGCGCAGCATGCTGCGCCGGCTTGGAGGATTCCTTTGGGGCAGCGGGAAACCGGCGGGAAACCGGCGGGAGACCGCCGGTTTCCCTTCTCTGACCGCGGCTGAGCCGCCGCGGTCAGAATGCCCCGCGGGGCACCGCCGGCCTGTCGGCGGTGCCACCGCGTCCCACGGCCCTGGCGGACTTGTTCCGCCAGGGTCGTAATGACCCCCTATATATCTTCCTCCCACATCTACCCTTTGTTTATGCTGTACATATGGCACCCCGTGCGCTATCCACACCAACACTCCCTTCGCATAGGCCGAAGAGGACGTATAATATACCTGACCACACCAGCGCTTCCTCAGAGCCTGCAAGTCACTCCCCAGCGCTTGAGACATTTTTATATATTAGATGCCTCCTACCCGGCATTGCCATTCCGCATACATTCCATGTTATAATATTATATTCCTGCATAGTGTGCGATTTGTGTGTATCTATGACGCAACAATCAGTACATTCGCACTTGTCTTATCGTATGCCCGACCCCCATGGAGAGTACGTGCCTGCAACCTTGGAAAATGTGCTTACTTGATAATTGTACTAACATATGTTGTGACCCAGCAAAACATATTGAATATAACCCCCCACCCCCCAACAACAACTCCAAATCCAAAATATGATGGCGTTTAGGCACGCCTCTGGTTACCCCTAACAATAACAAAAGAAAAAAACATGTAATGATTGCAAAAAACCTTTTCCTTGTGGATATCATCTGAGAGGACATGGTGATTATCGTATGGAGCCCGCTCTAGGGCCCCCACTACCGGATAAATGATAGTCATAACAGTGCCCCACCAGCAACAATCACAATATCACAAGGCTCCTCAAACTGTGTGGAGCAGGAATCTCACCATCGTAGAGAGTTATGGAACACTTCAGTCCTTTAGGTCCCGAACATTAGGTACGTTGAATATCATTACTACATGCACACTTCGTGTTCCCACAGCTAAGAACACCCAGCCTGATGGTACAAAAGCAGCCAAAGCCCCCTACCAGGCCAGCACAAGACCAGGAAATGACAGTTCAATCAGTATAACTCATCTGCAATGCTGGGTGTGACCACCGGACCCTTCGTCACACCCACAATAGCTGAATCAGAGCCGCTTGAGTCTGAGTCTGTGTGCGCTTGCAAAGCGGCCTGGAGCGGCGCAAAAGAGCTTTGAGTGTGTATGGTCGTGTCCCTGACTTCCTTGCTCTCTCCGCAGCTGCTTGTATTTTCGTGGGTTGCGCTTTCGACTTCCTCCTGGACCTTTTGCGAGCCAGTAAGATCAACCATTCTTCTCTGTCCCTTTCTTCCTCCGACGGTTGAGCACTGCCCTTAGCGTGCATCCACGTTCAGGCGTCAGCCGGTGTAGCAAAGATATGAGTGCGGTCCTCTGCAATCACCCGGAGTTTAGCAGGGAACATCAAGGCATAATTGAAATTGTGCTCACAAAGACGTTGTTTGATTTTCAGATAGGAATAGCGCTGGCGCTGTATTTCCACAGTAAAGTCTGGGTAGGCCGCTATGGAAGCTCCTTCGTGGCTTACCAGGCCACTGTTCCGAAAGTGCTGCAGCATCATGTTGCGGTCCCTGTAATTAAGAAAAGGCGCTATTATCGGACAGCGTGGCATGCCCAGAGATGGCTGTCTACCCGGTATTCTGTGCACCTTTTCCACAGAAAAGAATTTCGGTATTTTACCATTCAGCACCTCACTGACGAGCCACTGCTCCAGGAATAATTTTGTGCTGGGATCCTCTACTCTCTCCAGAAATCCCAGGAATCCTACATTGTTGCGGCAAGACCTCCTGTCAGGAATAAGGCTGTGCGCGGTCCAGGTCCCACCCGAAACTCTGCTGCGTAGATTTTTGGCGCTTCATGTGCACCACTTCTCATCCCCTCTTGTTCTAAAAGTGGTCATCAGCGTCGTCTGCCATGTGCTAAAGCTCATGTAGCTGCAGGGTCAGGACATTGGTGGACAAGATGCACTTATCAGTGCTATTCTATGAAGGGACTACAATTCCCATGTTTTTAGAGGCAGCAGCCATCTTGGGGTGTGGCAGGCCTATAAAGCCCAGCCACACCCAAGCACATTGCTCACTATTTTGAAGACTTCGATGCATTCAGACCTCGTTGGGGTTCCTCTGAAGAAGAGTAGATTTCCTGCATGGCAGATTGACAGCAAATTGGAGTATCCTTGTTTCCATGGTGAATTCAGATACAAGTAGGTCATACTCTTAGCGGTAAGGTCTTGATAAGTCCAATCTTGAAGGGGGTTGTTACTTCTAAATGTAGAGGGCCCCCTTAGCACAACGAGCAAAGCGTTTTCAGTTTTAAGAGTAAATCGACCTTGGCGCGACGATCAAAGCACTTCGGAGTACAGAAGTAAAGCACCCCTTAGCACAACGAGCAAAGCGCTTCAGGCCACACACGTAAAGCGTCCTTGGCACAGCAATCAAAGCGCTTCAATCCACATGAGTAAGGCGCCCTTGGCACGGCAATCAAAGCGCTTCAGTCCACATGAGTAAAGCACCCTTGGCACGGTAATCAAAGCGCTTCAGTCCACCTGAGTAAAGCGCCCTTGGCATGGCAATCTAAGCGCTTCAGTCCACATGAGTAAAGCGCCCTTGGCACAGCAATCAAAGCGCTTCAGTCCACATGAGTAATGCGCCTTTGGCACGGCAATCAAAACGCTTCAGTCCACATGAGTAAAGCGCCCTTGGCACTGCAATCTAAGCACTTCAGTCCACATGAGTAAAGCGCCCTTGGCACAGCAATCAAAGCGCTTCAGTCCACATGAATAATGCGCCTTTATCACGGCAACCAAAGCGCTTCAGTCCACATGAGTAAAGCACCCTTGGCACGGCAATCTAAGCGCTTCAGTCCACATGAGTAAAGCGCCCTTGGTATGGCAATCAAAGCACTTCAGTCCACATGAATAAAACGCCCTTGGCACAACAATCAAAGTGATTCAGACCACATAAGTAAAGCGCCCTTTAGCATAACGAGCGTAGCGCTTCAGACAAGACAAGTAAAAGTGCTTTCTGGCATAATGAACAAAGCGCTTCATGTATAATAATCAAAGCGGTTCATGAACAATAAACAAGGCGCTTCTGCCCAACGAATAAAGCGCTTCAAGTTCAATGAGTTAAACTTTCAGGTCTATAATTGTAAATGTGAAAGCATTTCGTAGATAAGCAAATTATAGTTTCATTGTTTTATGGAAAGCATAATATGTGAGATACATATTTCAGTCTTTGAGAATTTCTAGGCTGTGATCAAATGTTTATGTTTTGAATGCATAGTTGTTACAGGATTGATATTCAGAGTATGACCATTGTCCAGAGCTCTTGCCATCTCTTGGTTCAGATGTTGTAGTTTGTTCTTGTTCCATGATTCAAAGAAGGGGCTTCGCCCTCACTTCATAAAAGGGTCTCAATCTGATATCACGGAGACGCCTTTATTTCAACAGTCTATTGATGAGTTATACTGCTATGAATGAGTATATGTATATTTGTTCTAACCTTTTCTTTTCAGATCTTTCTCCCTGCAGTTTCCTGCCCTAATTCCCTTCCCCCGCCTGGCTTCATTAGAACTCTGTGCTATAATAGCTTTCTGAGTTGGTGACGCCGGGAGGTGGGCCTTTTGTTCAGTATCCTTCGATCACCTGGACAATGCCTGGAAGCCCAACGGTGGCTTTTGTGAAACAGGGGGAGCACTAACTAGCCTGAAGACACCCAGAAAGGGAGCGCCAGATGCTTACCATGAAGCTGTCGCTTCACTACGGGGGAGAAAGGAAGTAACAGGGGGACTTTGATACAAAGGTCCACAGGAACACCCCCCCCACTGCCACCTCCGGAGGGGTCTTTAACTGCACGGGACCACATCTGGGAGTGCCGCCCCGCCAATCTGAGATCTGAGGCCCCCTGCCCTTTACCAAAGCAGCCAGATGGTACGGACGATACTCTGATTCTTGGAGAGGAGGCCTTATGTTGAGACCCCGCCTCTTCCTCTCTTACTACTTGTAGGAGGCTGGCCAGACGGTACGGACAATACTCTGATTCTTGGAGAGGAGGCCTTACGTTGAGACCCTGCCTTTTCCTCTCTTACTGCTTGTAGAAGGCTGGTCTGGCTTGTAGTGGGTACCAGAGGTACTTACACCTTGTGCCAGGTCCAGTTATCCCTTATTAGTGTAGAAGACGTGTTTCTAGCAGCTTAGACTGATAGAAGGTAGCTATGGCAAAGCAGCTTAGGCTGAACTAGTAGACATGTAAATCTCCTACTATACCACTTGTATCATATGCACAATATCATAAGAAAACACAATACACAGAGTTACTAAAAATAAAGGTACTTTATTTTTATGACAATATGCCAAAAGTATCTCAGTGAGTACCCTCAGTATGAGGATAAGTTATATACACAAGATATATGTACACAAACCAAAATTAGGTAAGTAATAGCAAGAAAAGTAATGCAAACAGTGTGGAATTACAATAGATTGCAATAGGAGCACATAGGTATAGGGGCAACACAAACCATATACTCCAAAAGTGGAATGCGAACCACGAATGGACCCCAAACCTGTGTGAGCTTGTAGAGGGTCGCTGGGACTGTAAGAAAACAGTGAGGGTTGGAAAAATACCCCACCCCAAGACCCTGAAAAGTAGGTGTAAAGTGCACCTACTACCCCCAGAGAGCACAGAAGTCGTGATAGGGGGATTCTGCAGGAAGAACAAACACCAGCAATGCAACAACAGTGGATTTCTGGACCTGAGTACCTGTAAGACAAGGGTACCAAGTCCAATAGTCGCGACAGTGTCGAGAGTGGGCAGGAGCCCAGGAAATGCCAGCTGAGGGTGCAAGGAAGCTGCCACCAGTTGGAAGAAGCTTGGAGTTCTGCAAGAAAGAAGAGGACTAGGAACTTCTCCTTTGGAAGACGGATGTCTCATGTCGCGATGAAGCTTGCAGAGGTGTTCCCACACAGAAATACCGCAAACAAGCCTTGCTAGCTGCAAGGGTTGCAGTAGAGGTTTTTGGGTGCTGCTGTGGCCCAGGAGGGACCAGGATGTCGCCACTTGGAGGAAGAGACAGAGGGTGCGCCCAGCAACTCAGGGAGCCCTCACAGAAGCAGGCAGCACCCGCAGAAGTACCCTAACAGGGACTTAGAAGAAGAGTGAACCGGAGTCCACGCGAAGTCACAAAAGGGAGCCCAACGACGCCGGACGGTTGTGCACTGCAGGAAGGAGTGCCGGGGACCCAGGCTTGGCTGTGCATGAAGGAAATCCTGGAAGAGTGCACAGGAGCCGGAGCAGCTGCAAATCACGCGGTACAACTTGGACAGAGTTGCTGTGTTCCAGGGACCACGCTCGTCAGGATGAGAGGGGACCCAGAGGACCAGTGTTGCAGTCTTTTGGTGCCTGCGTTAGCAGGGGGAAGATTCCATCGATCCACTGGAGATTTCTTCTGAGATTCTGGTGCAGGGTGAAGGCAGGCTATCCCCAGAGCATGCACCACCAGGAAACAGTCAAGAAAGCCGGCAGGATTAGGTGCTACAATGTTGCTGGTAGTCGTCTTGCTACTTTGTTGCGGTTTTGCAGGCGTCCTGAGCAGTCAGCGGTCGATCCTTTGGTAGAAGGTGAAAAGGGAGATGCAGAGGAACTCTGATGAACTCTTGCATTCCTTATCTAAAGAATTCCCCAAAGGAGAGACCCTAAATAGCCAGAAAAGGAGGTTTGGCTACTAAGAAAGGAGGATTGGCTACCAAGAGAGGTAAGAGCCTATCAGAAGGAGCCTCTGACGTCACCTGCTGGTACTGGCCACTCAGAGCAGTCCAGTGTGCCCCCAACACCACTGTTTCCAAGATGCCAGAGGTCTGGGACACACTGAAGGAGCTCTGGGCACCTCCCCTGGGAGGTTCTGGTCAGGGGAGTGGTCACTCCCCTTTCCTTTGTCCAGTTCCGCACCAGAGCAGGGCTGGGGGATCCCTGAACCGGTGTAGACTGGCTTATGCAGAGATGGGCACCATCTGTGCCCATCAAATCATTTCCAGAGGCTGGGGGAGGCTACTCCTCCCCAGCCCTTCACACCTATTTCCAAAGGGAGGGGGTGTAATACCCTCTCTCAGAGGAAATCCTTTGTCCTGCCTTCCTGGGCCAGGGCTGCCTGGACCCCAGGAGGGCAGAAACCTGTCTGAGGGGCTGGCAGCAGCTGCAGTGGAGACCCCGGAAAGGCAGTTTGGCAGTACCCAGGTTCTGTGCTAGAGACCCGGGGGATCATGGAATTGTCCCCCCAATACCAGAATGGTATTGGGGTGACAATTCCATGATCTTAGACATGTTACATGGCCATGTTTGGAGTTACCATTCTGACGCTATACATAGGTAGTGACCTATGTATAGTGCACACGTGTAATGGTATCCCCGCACTCACAAAGTCCGGGGAATTTGCCCTGAACGATGTGGGGGCACCTTGGCTATTGCCAGGGTGCCCACACACTAAGTAACTTTGCACCCAACCTTCACCAGGTGAAGGTTAGACATATAGGTGACTTATAAGTTACTTAAGTGCAGTGGTAAATGGCTGTGAAATAACGTGGACGTTATTTCACGCAGGCTGCACTGGCAGGCCTGTGTAAGAATTGTCAGAGCTCCCTATGGGTGGCAAAAGAAATGCTGCAGCCCATAGGGATCTCCTGGAACCCCAATATCCTGGGTACCTCAGTACCACATACAAGGGAATTATATGGGTGTACCAGTATGCCAATGTGAATTGGTAAATTTAGTCACTAGCCTGTTAGTGACAAATTTGGAAAGCAGAGAGAGCATAACCACTGAGGTTCTGGTTAGCAGAGCCTCAGTGAGACAGTTAGGCACCACACAGGGAACAGATATAGGCCACAAACGTATGAGCACTGGGGTCCTGGCTAGCAGGATCCCAGTGACACATAACAAACATACTTACAACATAGAGTTTTCACTATGAGCACTGGGCCCTGGCTAGCAGGATCCCAGTGAGACAGTGAAAACATCCTGACATATACTCACAAACAGGCCAAAAGTGGGGGTAACAAGGCTAGAAAGAGGCTACTTTCCTACACTACTCTATTCAACCCCACTCTATCTGACCTGGATGCATGGGCTAGGCTTCCAACTTATAGCCCCGGAGACCAACCTATCATCGAACCCTGCGATGCCTGGCGGGAGGTCGACGGGTAAACCCTCTGGCAAACCTGCACAGCAGCTACTCTTCTCGGAGGCCCTCCAACTGAACAAACTGACGCCCTCACCTGCACAGTCTCCAGATATGGTTGGCACGGAGCAGGCAACAACAGTGAACTGCATACTCCAGGAGATCACAGCGGTCAGCCGCAGACTCGAAGGAATGGATATAGCAATAACCTCACTGACATCAGGGACCAAATCAATGCGCTTGGACATAATGTGTTACAGGACTAGAACATTGAATGGCGACCGTGGAGGATCACTGACACACAGTATTAGACAAAGATCAGGAACTTGAGCTTCTCTGTAGCAAACTCATCGACTTGGAGGACAGAAGTCGGAGGGACAACATCCTTCTTTTCAGTTTTCCAGAACAAGCAGAGGGTACAGAAATCCCCTCCTTCCTCCGCTCTGTCCTTCCACAACTGACTGAAGCAGTCTTTGAACCACCGTTGGAGTTCCAGAGAGCACATCACCTGGGCCCTAAGAGAAAAGATGGAACCTCCAAACCTCGCCCGATCATTGCATGTCTCTTGAGATGCAAGCAGGTCCGCCAGCTCCTGTCAGCAGCCCGAGCACACGGACCCTTCAAAACGAACGGCTACGAAATCCGCAAAACGGCTGACTTCTCGAGAGAAACTAATGAACCCCGGAAGGAGTTCTTGACACTCCGCCCCAGAATAAGAAAACTGGAAGTAAAATACGGCCTGTTTGAACCTGCGAGACTGTGGACCACCAAGAATGGAGTCTCCAAGAACTTTTATGACCCAGAAGGCTTGCGAATGTACATAGCCTACAATCCCTGTCCATGGACACAGCGGACCCAGACCAACCTCTGAGCACATCCTGTGACAATCGAGATATGTCGCTCCCATCACCTGATCAGGAGGGCACAGGCCGCTCTGCACCTGACCACCGACCCAGAGGCAGGGACCTGGACAGACTTGCAAAAATCTGATGACGCATGAGGACAGCTCCTGCAAGAAGAGGCGCTCCACACACAGTGCTCAGACAGAGATAACTCCTGTTCTTCCTTGAAGCCTATGCCGGACCCCACCTGAACTTGAACTCACTTGCCTCACCTGCAATTGTCCTAATTTGTGATCGCGATGTGAATACGTTGGGGGCCCAGAGACTTGTGAGAGACTGGGAGGCCTGCCAGCCAGCCGACCGGCAGACAGATGAGTATCTGCCTGCATGCTGCAGTTATATTTTTTAATTGTTTGCACTGTTTCTGACTTCTCGCATCATACTGTAATTGAATAACTACACGTTTGGTCTGAGTCTTGTTTATTGTTTCTGGTCTCGACCGAGTAGTACAAGCTGACAATTTATGGATAGCCAAATGCATTGTCTCTCAATGTTAATATCTATGTTAAAGGTTGCTAATATGCAGCTGTTACATCCTTCACTCTCCAGGACAGTTCCTCGGCGATCCCGTTTCCCTATGACCCTTGCCCCTTCTACGCCTTTGGCATTCCCGCGAATCCAAGATATTCCCGCTCCATAGGACCGGAAAATACCCTCAAACCCATAGGGCAATCGCTTCTCCTCTTTGCTCCTCTCTCCTACTCCCTTTCCCCCCATCACCCCCTTTTAGAGACGATACACACTCCTACGGCCCCTGGTAATTATGCCCACTCCAGAGGCCTGCCCTGCTCTGTCCCCTCATGGCAATGGACAATGGTTGGGGCCCATCCGGCTCAGCGTGGGAGCTCCATAGGTCTGGACTTGCATCCTACAGACCCGGTCCCCTGGAGTTTTGGTTCCATACTCCTCTTCCTAGATCCCTTTACCTCCCCTCCCCCCCTTTTCGTTCTGCCCCATCTCCTGTCTATCCTCCTCCTCACCCCCTCTCTGCTTCTTCTATCCATCTCTCTCTTCTTTCCTTTTCTAACCACACCCCTTCTCCTCCACTCCCAGTCTCTTTCCCTCTCCCTCCCTCCCTACCCGTCTATCTCCACACCTTCTTTCCACCACAGAACGACATCTTACGCAAGTTACTCCCCTCCCTCTTTTCTGCAACCCAATTTGACCTCCCTGCTGTTCTATACAACACCCACCTCCCCCACCACCTTTACCCCAGTATCTTCTTTTGGCTCTATCATCATGGACAGACCTATACCTCCTATGGCCTGCCCCCTTCGGATTGTCTCCTGGAATGTCCACGGCCTGACGCACTTTGTAATACGGAAATAAATACTGTCCTACCTTCAATCCCAAAGGGTCGATATCGCTCTCATCCAGGAGACGCATCTGAACAGCATTGAATCCAGTAAACTGCGGATGGATCGGGTGGGAAAGGTACTCTATAGCTGTTACCTTCGTTCTCTAGAGGAGGGAAGTGGAGCATCGCGGAAGTGCGGGGTCGCAATCTTGCTCCGCAAGACGCTGCCCATATCGATAATCAAGACGTGGGAGGATCCCGAGGGGAGAGCTGTGTTCACTAAATTAAAGCTAAAGAGATTAATCGGTCTGCGCGGGCGTTATATACGCATCAACCAGCTCCAAAAGACAGTTCCTTCTACAAATCAATCGTCTTCTGGCCGAAATAGGAGCAACCCGCTATGTCATGGGGGGGGCTGGAACTTGACACAGGATGCAGTATTTAACAGGATGGGCCCTCTCGATGCCTGCAACAAACACGACAGAGCTCTTCTAACTGACATGATGGTAGACGTGGGTCTGGTAGATTGCTGGAGACTTACTCACCCAACCGACAAGGAATACACTTTCTTGTCTCCTGTACATGGCACTCAGTCTCGGCTGGACTTTTTTTGGTGTCACACACTGTTGTGGCCCAAATACATGACATTAGTATTATAGACTGTGGACTTTTGGACCATTCCCCGATCCAACTGTCAGTACAATTAGGCTTGTTATGCCCTGGCCGCAAACCCTGGCGTTTTATAGTTTCACGATACAGAACTCCCCAAGGTAAGATACTTCTGCAGAATCATGTGTCCACCTACATGGAAGACACTACCGGCTCTGTGCTTCCAAGAGAGTGATATGGGCAGACGCAAAGGCGACGATAAGAGGGCAAATTCTGCGAGACGCAGCACTGTATAGTAGAGCCAAGAAGGCCCGCCAGGCGTCCCTAGAGGATGAAATACGACGTCTCACGAGGCAATATACCAGCCAACCTTATTCGGGTACGTGCCGTTCCTTGGAGCGTGCCCGAATGGTGCACAATGAGCTCTTCATGCCCCAAGCCGACTACGCACTACAACGGCTACAGGGACGACACTATGAGCAAGGGGAAAATGCCGGCCAACTGCTGGCCGCACAGCTCAGTCAAAGGGAGGCCGCTTTAGCTATACCAGCTATTGCATCCACGACCGGCGAGATACTCACCCAGGACATTGTAAATGAGTTTGCAACATTCTACCAACACCTGTATACTCCAGAACCACTGTCAGACCCTACCCATATGTAAGCATTTCTTAACACTATGGCCCTACCGTGCCTTTCTGATGCAGGCCGCTCTCTCCTAGACGGTGAGTTCAGCAGGATGGAAGTGGAGCAAGCCATTTCCAACCTCCCTTACCACAAAGCACCCGGGGAAGACGGATTCCCAGCTGAATTTTACAAATGGGCTGGTGAACAGGCAATAAGCGCTATCCATGATGCACTCAATGAGGCCTGTAGCAAAGGCTCTCTTGGCACGATTTCTGTTAGAAATGGAGTCTTTGGTTGGCAGTCAGGTTACCCCCTGTCAAAGCAAGGACCCTCACTCTAGTCAGGGTAAAAGAGAATCACCCTCAGCTAACCCCTGCTTACTCCCTTGGTAGCTTGGCACAAGCAGTAGGCTTAACTTCAGAGTGCTAGGTTTAAAGTATTTGTACTAACACACAGTGTAACTTAATGAAAACTCTACAAAGTGACACAACACAGGTTTAGAAAAATAGAAAATATTTATCTAAACAAAACAAGACCGAAACGACAAAAATCCACAGTACACAAGTCAAGTTATCAATTAAAAAGCAAAAAGAGTCTTCATGTAGTTTTAAACACAAACTAACACTGTTAGAGTGAAAATGTACCTTGAGTGCGTCAAAAATAACCCAGCACTGGCGAGTGTGCTTCAAAAAGGGCTTGTGATGCGTCGATTTCACTCACAAGCGAGACCTTGCGTTGTTTCTCCTTTCGTTGGGTTGGGGGGCGTTGTTTCTTCTCTCCGCAGGACAGTGATGCGTTGATCCGGTCAGCACTCTCGGGTCCGGGCAGGCCTTGCGTTGATTTTACATGCCCAGCGGTGTTTGCGGCAAAAATCCATCCGCACGATGATCCGAAAACCACGCAGCGCGGGCCGCGATCTCCCCAGCCTCCAACAGCGATGCTGCGCATCGCTTCTCCAGCTTTGTGCGTCGATTCTTCAGTCGCGTTGCAGGCGAGTGTCTATTTTCTGCCACGAAGCCGGCAGTGCGTCCATATTTAACCCCTTTGCTGCCAGGCCTTTTCCCCCTCAGGTGCCAGGCCTTTTTTTGGTTATTTGGGGCAGGGCGCTCTTGGGCCCTCATAACTTTTTGGCCACATAAGCTACCCACGCCAAATTTGTGTCCTTTTTTTTCAACATCCTAGGGATTCTAGAGGTACCCAGACTTTGAGGGTTCCCCTGAGGGAGACCAAGAAATTAGCCAAAATACAGTGACTTTTTTTTTTTTCATTGAAAAAAGGGCTGCAGAAGAAGGCTTGTGTTTTTTTCCCTGAAATTGGCATCACCAAAAGCTTTGCAGTGCTAAAATCACCACCTTCCCACCTTTCAGGAACAGGCAGACTTGAATCAGAAAACCCAATTTTTCAACACAATTTTGGCATTTTACTGGGACATACCCCATTTTGCTGATTTTTTGTGCTTTCAGCCTACTTCCAGTCAGTGACAGAAATGGGTGTGAAACCAATGCTGGATCCCAGAAACCTAAACATTTCTGGAAAGTAGACAAAATTCTGAATTTAGCAATGGGTAATTCGTGTAGATCCTACAAGGGTTTCCTACAGAAAATAACAACTGCAATAAAAAAATATTGAAATTAAGGTGAAAAAAAAACAGCCATTTTTCTCTACGTTTTACTCTGTAACTTTTCTCTGCATTGTCAGATGTTTAAAAGCAATATACAATTACGTCTGCTGGACTCTTCTGGTTGCGGGGATATATTGGGCTTGTAAGTTCATCAAGAACCCTAGATACCCAGAGCCATTAAATGAGCTGCACCTTGCAGTGGGTTTTCATTCTATAACGGGTATGCAGCAATTCATTTGCTGGAATATAAAGAGTCAAAAATAGGTATCAAGAAAACCTTTGTATTTCCAAAATGGGCACAAGATAAGGTGTTGAGGAGCAGTGGTTATTTGCACATCTCTGAATTCTGGGGTGCCCAAACTAGCATGTGAATTACAGGGCATTTCTCAAATAGACGTTTTTTTTACACACTGTCTTATATTTAGAAGGAACAAAAAATGGAGAGAAAGACAAGGGGCAATAACACTTGTTTTGTTATTCTATGTTCCCCCAAGTCTCCCGATAACAATGGTACCTCACTTGTGTGGGTAGGCCTACTGCCGGTGACAGGAAATGCTCTAAAACATAAAGTGGACACATCACATTTTCTCAAAGAAAACAGAGGTGTTTTTTGCAAAGTGCCTACCTGTGGATTTTGGCCTCTAGCTCAGCCGCCACCTAGGGAAACCTACCAAACCTGTGCATTTCTGAAAACTAGAGACCTAGGGGAATCCAAGACGGGGTGACTTGTGGGGCTCTCACCACGTTCTGTTACCCAAAATCCTTTGCAAACATCAAAATGTGGCTAAAAAAACACTATTTCCTCACATTTTGGTGATAGAAAGTTCTGGAATCTGAGAGGAGCCACAAATTTCCTTCCACCCAGCGTTCACCCAAGTCTCCCGATAAAAATGGTACCTCACTTGTGTGGGTAGGCCTAGTGCCCGCGACAGGAAATGCCCCAAAACACAAAGTGGACACATCACATTTTCTCAAAGAAAACAGAGGTGTTTTTTGCAAAGTGCCCACCCATGGATTTTGGCCTCTAGCTCAGCCACCACCTAGGGAAGCCTACCAAACCTGTGCATTTTTGAAAACTAGAGACCTAGGGGAATCCAAGACGGGGTGACTTGTGGAGCTCTCACCAGGTTCTGTTACC
Source organism: Pleurodeles waltl (assembly GCF_031143425.1). NCBI lineage: Eukaryota > Metazoa > Chordata > Amphibia > Caudata > Salamandridae > Pleurodeles > Pleurodeles waltl. Next base: position 840,576,117 of record NC_090437.1, read on the forward strand.
CAGAATCCTTTGCAAACCTCAAAATGTGGCTAAAAAAACACTTTTTCCTCACATTTTGGTGACAGAAAGTTCTGGAATCTGAGAGGAGCCACCAATTTCGTTCCACCCAGCATTCCCTAAGTCTCCTGATAAAAATGGTACCTCACTTGTGTGAGTAGGCCTAGTGCCCGCGACAGGAAATGCCCCAAAACACTAAGTGGACACATCACATTTTCTCAAAGAAAACAGAGGTGTTTTTTGCAAAGTGCCTACCTCTGGATTTTGGCCTCTAGCTCAGCCGCCACCTAGGGAAACCTACTAAACCTGTGCATTTTTGAAAACTAGAGACCTAGGGGAATTCAAGACGGGGTGACTTGTCGGGCTCTCACCAGGTTCTGTTACCCAGAATCCTTTGCAAACCTCAAAATGTGGCTAAAAAAACACTTTTTCCTCACATTTTGGTGACAAAAAGTTCTGGAATCTGAGAGGTGCACAAATTTCCTTCCACCCATCATTCCCCAAGTCTCTCAATAAAAATGGCACCTCACTTGTGTGGGTAGGCCTAGTGCCCGCGACAGGAAATGCCCCAAAACACAAAGTGGACACATCACATTTTCTCAATGAAAACAGAGGTGTTTTTTGCAAAGTGCCTACCTGTGGATTTTGGCCTCTAGCTCAGCCGCCACCTAGGGAAACCTACCAAACCTGTGCATTTTTGAAAACTAGAGACCTAGGGGAATCCAAGACGGGGTGACTTGTTGGGCTCTCACCAGGTTTTGTTACCCAGAATCCTTTGCAAACCTCAAAATGTGGCTAAAAAAATATTTTTTCCTTATATTTCAGTGACAGAAAGTTCTGGAATCTGAAAGGAGCCACAAATTTCCTTCCACCCAGCGTTCCCCCAAGTCTCCCGATAAAAATGGTACCTCACTTGTGTGGGTGGGCCAAGTGTTTGTGACAGGGAAGAGCCAAAAACACATCGAAATTGAGGGGGAACCAAAGTGGGTCCAAAAGGACAGTTTGAAAAACAACATTTTTAGGCTGACAAGTGCAGCAGAAATTTTATCGGTATAGATGAGACAATGCTGGGTGGTAGGAATTTTGTGGATTCTTGCAGATTCCGGAAGGTTCCATCACAAAAATGTAGGAAAAATGTGTGCTTTCCACCAAAGATGAAGGTTTACAGGGCATTTTGGGTAAGGAAATGGTGTGGGGTGCATGTGACGCACACCACCCTTGAATCAACTAGATGTTTAGTTTTCAGATGTGTCTAGGTCTTGTGGATTTTTCTACATGGCATCTTCCCTAAGTAAAAAAAAGGGCAGCACTCACCATTCCAAGTGGGACGATTTTGAGAGTTACCAAGCTCTCATGACCCAAATGTAAAACAAAAAACAAAAATAATCAAATGTCCTCTTGCTTGCCATTGGATAAGATGTTTTAGTGTGCGGGGGAAAGCTGAATGACTGTTAGCCCCCTCATTTTGGGTGGGGGCATAACCAGGCCCATACTGGTTGGTAGCTACCACCCCACTATTTTCTTTTATTGTTTTTATTCCCTGGCATCTAGTAGACTTTCTGTCCCCCCGGGGCGTGGGTTGGGGGTAATTGCCCAATCTGCCCACTGGTGGGCAGAACAACTTTGGCCCCATTTATTTTTGGTGGGGGTATGGCCATACCTCTTATTTTGAAAAGAAAATCTTCCCTGGTCTCTGGTGGGCTTTCTGCCCCCCTTGGGGCAGATGGCCCTTTCAAAAATAGGCCCATGGGGAGAGACCCTTGCCCAAGGGGCTGCCCCCCAAAACAAAACACACACATACACACACACCAATCCATGGTGTCTAGAAGTAACAAAAATAGGCCAATCAGCCCCCAGAGGGGGCAGAAATGGCCTAATAATAATTTGCCTCCCCCCGGAGCGACCCTTGCCCAAGGGGTTGCTCCCCAAACATAAAAAAATAAACAAAAAAAGAATTATCCCTGGTGTCTAGTGGTTTTCTGCCCCCCCGGGGGCTGATCGGCCTAATAATTTTAGGCTGATCTGCCACCATGGGAGGCAGAAATGGCCTAAAAATCATTTGCCCCCCTGGGGAGCGACCTTTGCCCAAGGGGCCGCTCCCCTTATGCACAATTACAAAAAAAAAACATTGCTGGTGTCTAGTGGTTTCTGCCCCCCCCCCCCGGGGGCAGATCACAGAGGGGGCAGAAATGGCCTAATAATAATTTGTCCCCCCGAGTGACCCTTGCCCAAGGTGTCGCTCCCCAAACATAAAAAAATAAATAAGTAAATAAATAAAATTATCCATGGTGTCTAGTGGATGTCTGCCCCCCCTAGGGGCAGATCGGCCTAATAAAATTAGGCGGATCTGCCCCCAAGGGGGGGCAGAAATGGCCTAATAATAATTTGCCACCCCGGAGCGACCCTTGTCCAAGGGGTCACTCCCCAAACATAAAAAAACCAAAAAACAATAAATACAATTTTCCCTGGTGTCTAGTGGATTTCTGCCCCCAGGGGGAGCAGAAATAGCCAAGAAATAAATTGCCCCCTGAGGAGCGGCCCTTGCCCAAGGGGCCGCTCCCCTTGTTGGAAATAAGAAAAAAAAAGAAATTCCCTGGTGTCTAGTGGCATTTCTGCTGCATCGTGACCGAGCAGCAGAAATGCTCAGAGAGACATGAAAGGAGAGGAAAGGCCTTTCCTCTCCTTTCATGCCTCTCTGCCCCCTCCACGTGATTGGAGGAGAAATGCTTTTGCATTTCTCCTTCGATCGGGCGCTGCAGGTGAGCTTCCACCACCGGGGGGATGGCCTCTGATGAGGTCAGCGCTCGAAAGCGCGCTGGCATCTACAGACGCCACGGGGGTGATGGGGGTGCAGGGGTGGAAGGGGAAGCGATTCCCCTTCCATCTCTGCCCAGGGGAGGGGGGTTCTTGGCCATCGGAGGGAGCCTCCTAGGGGCCCAAAGCCGGAAGAGGTGGTCTTGTCCGCCCGGTGACGAGGACAGACCACCTGGTCCTGGGCGCAGAAGCGGTTAAGCCGCAGATCGGAGTTGCGTCATTCTTTTCCCCACATGGCGTTCTGTGCGTGGATTTCCTCCTCTTAGGCTGCCAGCTTCTGCTTTCAGGGTCCCAGGAACTGGATGGGGACCACTTGGCAGAGTAGGAGTCTCTCCAGAGACAAGATGGAAGGCACACAAAGTCCAGTCTTTGCCCTCTTACTCTGACAGAAGCAGCAACTGCAGGATAGCTCCACAAAGCACAGTCACAGGCAGGGCAGCTCTTCTTCTTCAGCTCTTCAGCTCTTCTCCAGGCAGAGGTTCCTCTTGGTTTCCAGAAGCGTTCTAAAGTCTGTGGTTTTGGGTGCCCCTCTTATACCCAATTTCTCCTTTGAAGTAGGCCTACTTCAGAGCAAAGTCTCTCTTGAATGTGAAATCCTGCCTGGCCCAGGCCAGGCCCCAGACACTCACCAGGGGGTTGGAGACTGCATTGTGTGAGGGTAGGCACATCCCTTTCAGGGGTGAGTGACCACTCCTCCCCTCCCTCCTAGCACAGATGGCTCATCAGGAAATGCAGACTACACCACAGCTTCCTTTGTGTCACTATCTAGTGTGAGGTGCAACCATCCCAACTGTCAAACTGCCTCAGACAGGGAATCCACAAACATGCAGAGTCACAGAAATGGTATAAGCAAGAAAATGCTCACTTTCTAAAAGTGGCATTTTCAAACACACAATCTTAAAATCAACTTTACTAAAAGATGTATTTTTATATTGTGAGCTCAGAGACCTCAAACTCCACATGTCCAGCCACTCCCAAAGGGAATCTACACTTTAATCAGATTTAAAGGTAGCCCCCCATGTTAACCTATGAGAGGGACAGGCCTTGCAACAGTGAAAAACTAATTTAGCAGTATTTCACTGTCAGGATGTATAAAACATGTATTACTGTGTATTACTATGTCCTACCTTAACCATACACTGCACCCTGCCCTTGGGGCTACCTAGGGCCTACCTCAGGGGTGCCTTACATGTAAGAAAAGGGAAGGTTTAGGCCTGGCAAGTGGGTACATTTGCCAAGTCGAATTTACAGTTAAAACTGTACACAAATACACTGCAGTGGCAGGTCTGAGACATGATTACAGAGCTACTTATGTGGCCAGTGTTGCAGGCCCACTAGTAGTATTTGATCTATAGGCCCTGGGCACCTCTAGTGCACTGTACTAGGGACTTACTAATAAATCGAATATGCCAATCATGGATAAACCATTTACATACATATTTTGTAAAAGAGCACTTGCACTTTAGCACTGGTTAGCAGTAGTAAAGTGCCCAGAGTAACAAAAACAGCAAAATCAGAGCCCAGCACACATCAACAACCTGGGAAACAGAGGCAAAAAGTTAAGAGAGACCATACCAAGGATGAAAAGTGTAACAGGTGTCCCCCCCAGTGGAAAGTAGGGAGCAACTACCCAACCTAATGGGAGTTCTCATCACTAAGGCGGAAGAACCTGGACAGACCATCAGCATTGGCGTGCTCTGTACTAGGATGGTGTTCCACCGTAAAGTCTATCCCCTGTAGGAAAATGGACCACCTCAACAGTTTTGGATTCTCACCCCTCATCTACATTAACCATCTGAAGGGCCTGTGGTAGGTCTGAACTTGGAAGTGAGTCCCAAACAAGTAGGGTCTTAGCTTCTTCAGTGCCCAGACCACAGCAAACGCTTCATGTTCTATGGCACTCCACCTATGTTCCCTGGGTAGTAATGTCCTGGTAATGAAGGCTATGGGTTGATCTAGGCCCTCTTTATTAGGCTGTGAGAGTACTGCTCCAATACCATGCTCTGAGGCGTCTGTTTGCACAACAAACTCCCTGGAGTAGTCAGGTGCCTTCATCACAGGTGCTGTGCACATGGCAGTCTTCAGGGCATCAAAGCGTCTGGCAAGCCTCTGTCCAGATCATTTTCCTAGGTTGCTTCTTCGAAGTCAACTCAATCAAGGGGGTAACAATGGTACCATAACCCTTGACAAACCTCCTGTGGTATCCTGTGAGAGCTAGGAAGGCTCTCACTTCAGTCTGGGTCTTGGGATGCTCCCAAGCCAGAATTGTATCAATTTTTGGCTGCAGGGGTGCCACCTGGCCACTCCCCACCTGGTGTCCCAAGTACACCACAGAACCCTGCTCTATTTGGCACTTGCTCGCCTTAATAGTGAGGTTTGCCTTCTGTAGGGCCTCTAACACTCTCCAGAGGTGTTGCAGGTGTTCCTCCCATGTGGAACTAAACACAGCAATATCATCCAGGTAGGCGGCACTGAACTCATCCAGCCCAGCCAACACCTGGTTGACTAACCTCTGAAAGGTGGCAGGGGCATTCTTCATCCCAAATGGCATGTCTTTAAATTGAAAGTGTCCATCTGGGGTAGAGAATGCTGACCTCTACTTGGCCCCCTCAGTTAAGGCAATCTGCCAGTACTCAGATGTTAAGTCAAACGTACTGAGGTTCTTGGCAGCTCCTAACTGGTCAATGAGCTCATCAGCTTGGGGGGTGGGGTGTGCATCAGTCTTGCTAACTGCATTGAGTCGCCGGTAGTCCACACAGAACCTGAGTACTGGAGTGGCACCAGGTGCAGCAGCCTTTGGGACCAAAAACACTGGGCTGGCCCAAGGACTGCTGGAGTGCTCAATAACCCCTAGGGTAAGCATTTTGGATACTTCATCCTTAATGCATGCCCTGACCCTCTCAGTCACCCTGTAAACTTTTTGTTTAATGGGGTACTGTCCCCAGTGTCCATATCATGTGTGCACAAGTGTGTGACTCCTGGGATCAGGGAAAACAGTGAGGCAAACTATCCCAACAAGTGACAACAGTCACCCTGCTGCTTCTCAGTCAGTGAGGGGGAGAGGATCAATCCCTCCATTGACCCATCTTTTTCTCCTGCATTCAGGAGGTCAGGAAGAGGCTCACTCGCTTCCTCCACCCCATGATCTGTCGCAAGGAGCATGGACAGTTCAGTCCGCTCAAAGTGAGGTTTGAGGCGGTTGACTTCCAGGACCCTTAAAGGGTTCCTGGGAGACTGCAAGTCCACCAGGTAGGTGACTTCGCTCTTGCGCTCCAACACCTCAAATGGCCAAGTCCACTTATCTTGGAGCGCCCTAGGCTCTGCTGGTGCCATCACCCACACTTTTTGTCCAGGTTGAAACTCGACCAGAGTGGCATTCTGGTAGTACCACCATTTCATATCCTCCTGGCTTGCTTCTAGGTTCTCCTGTCTGAGACTCCTGAAGCGTGCAGTCTGGTTTCTTAAACCCAGCATGTAGCTAAATACATCCTGGGCTTACTAGGAGCTTTCTCCAAATCCTCATTCACCAGACTCAAGGGTCCTCTCACAGGGTGGCCAGATAAAATCTCAAAGGTACTAAACCCAAGTCCCTTTTGGGGCACCTCCCTGTAGGCGAACAGAAGGCATGGCAAGAGGACGTCCCACTTCCACCTCAAGGGCTCTAACAGGCCCTGAATCATGCCTTTCAAGGTGCGGTTGAACCTCTCAACCAGACCATTACTTTGGGGGTGGTAAGGTGTGGTGAACTTGTAGGTCAGCTGCAACAATAAGATACACTGTTGCAAAAAAGAAAGTGACAAGAGAAAGAACAGAAGGAATTCCTAATTCTATGAGCAAGAGTCCTCACACACCCAAATGGGTGTCATGCTTCATCATCGGAGTTGCTCCTCATCAGACCGGCGCTGCAATGTCTGATGGGCACCCCCCGTAAGGGGGCTCTTTGCCGGAGATCTTTTCTCGATGACGCCAAGACCCCAAGAGTGAGTTTGGAAGAGAAATGAGAGAAGGAGAGACACACTAAGAGTTCAAATTGGCTCAAGACCCAACCTAGGGATACTCCTTTAATCAGTCGCTAGTGGGTACAGGCCAAGATTAAAAACCGATAAGGATAGTGAAGCAGATATAATGATCAATCACTCTCAACCAAAACTTGTTAGAACAAGGGGGGTGAGGAACTACCTAGACCTCCCTGGATAAGGGTCAACATGTTTTGCGTCTGTTATGGTCCAGCCGGATCCTGTGCCGCTTCTTCAGGATCTATGAATAGTACTTCTCCTATCGCTTAAACTGTAAAGACTCCTATGACCTGCAACTGTCAGTCATACTATCTCCAGTCTCTTATATTCGTTCGGTGTCTTTCGAACGTACTGATCCTAAAAGTCACCCTGTAATCAAATATACACAGGTTACTTAATGGTACCATAGTCTCAAAATAATCACATTGAAGTCTTAAAACAGACTGGTGTCATTCTGTGAAAAACACGGTGATGGATTCCATTTCTTGGCGTCATTGAGAAAAGATCTCCGGCAAAGAGCCCCCCTATGAGGGGTGCCCATCAGACATTGCAGCGCCGGTCTGACGAGGAGCAACTCCGATGATGAAGCATGACACCCATTTGGGTGTGTGAGGACTCTTGCTCCTAGAATTAGGACTTCCATCTGTTCTTTCTCTTGTCACTTTCTTTTTTGGAACAGTGTATCTTATTGTTGCAGCATAGTATAGTTTAGAGGGAGGGTACACACTGGACCATTATTCCTCCCCATCCCTTTATTTTTGATTGAACTTGTAGGTCATCCCACACACTTTCCACAGAGACTTCATATACGTGGATGTGAAGTTGGTACCCCTATCAGATACCACTTCCTTGGGAAACCCCACGCAGGTAAAAACCCCCATCAGTGCACGACCCACCACAGGGGAAGTGACTGACCTCAGAGGAATGGCTTCTGGGTACCGGGTGGCATGGTCCACCAAGATCAGGATGAACCTGTTGCCCAAGACTTTCTTTGGGTCCAGAGGACCAACAATGTTAATACCTACCCTCTCAAAGGGAGTACTAACCGCAGGTAAAGGTTGGAGGGGAGCCTTACATTTCCCCCCACTCTTTCCACTTGCTTGGCAAGTCTGACAAGACCTGCAATGTGCATCTGAGTGCCTGCGCATTAGGGGCCAGTAAAAGTGGGTGACAAGCCTCTCAAAGGTCTTGTCCTGCCCCAAATGTCCAGCTAAAGGCACATCATGAGCCAACCCCAGTAGGAAGGCCCTGAAGCACTGGGGTACCACCAGCACACGGGCTGACCCAGGCTCAGGAACCTTAGGCTCACTATACAGGAGGTCATCCTCCCAATAAATCAGGTGTGATCCTGGCTCCTTGCAGGCCGCCTGGTCTGCAGCCTGCTGCCACAAACCCTCCAGAGTAGGGCATGTCTTTTGTGCTGCACAGAATGCTTCCCTGGTGGTCCCCCTTTCTTGCTGCCACTGCGACAGCTCAGGGTCCCCCCCAGTTCAGCCACCTGTTCCTCTGTACGCTCCGGGGCATCACCCTCAGGCTCCACCTCCTCCCGGACTGTGGGAACTTCTGGGGCTGGTTTCCCACACCCCCTGACTTTCCTCTTCTTTTCAGTCCCCTGGGCCACTGTTTCAGGCTCCAGGGGCTCTTGATTACCCTGACAGGCTGCCATTGACCAGGTGGATATGCATACCCACCCAGGCAGACCCAACATCTCCAAGTGAGACCTGTGTTCCACCTCCTTCCAAGGGGAATCCTCCAGGTCATTGGCTAGCAAACAATCAACAGGCATGGTTGGACTCACAGCTACCTTCTAGGAACCCGAGACCCCCCTATTCAAAGGGAACCTGTGCCACTCTGCACAGGTGCTCTGAGTTGTCCACTGCAACTACTTGAAGTACCCGGGGATAAATCTGCTCTTCAGACACCAGCTGACTCCTCACTGTAGTCACACTGGCTCCTGTGTCTCTCAGAGCCTCCGCCCTTTGTCCATTCATGGTCACCCACTGCCTGTACTTCCAAATGCTCTCAGGCATGAGGGTCCTTTGGACCATCTCTGTGTCCACTAGTGAGACAAGGGTCATCTCAGCTGACTCCTTCTGGAACCAACTCCTCCCCAAGCGCTACACTGGCCAAACCCTAAGACGGTGCACCAGTGGGTGTCAGTGTAATTTTGGGGCACTTGGGGTCCCCCCTCACATGACCCACCTGGTCACATGCATAGCACTTACGTGGGGGGCCACCCGCCACTGGCTTCCCTTTGAAGAACCATGGCTTCTTTTCAGTGGAGGGTTGGGACTCCTTACCCTGGGAATCAATTTGGGGCCCTTTAGAGAACTCCCCCTGTTTACCCTTACCCCCCCTTTTACCCTGCCCACCCTTGGCGTGGTCTCCCGCATAACTCTTCTGGACCCTGGCGCTCTCCCAGCGGTCCGCTTCCTGCTCAAGCTTCCTGGGATGAGTCAGCTTGCTGTCAATCAGGTGCTGGCGCAGCTCTGGAAAACATAAACAATACAAGTGCTCCCAAGCAATCAGATTGTAAAGCCCCTCATACGTAGTTACCTTACTGCCCTTCGCCCAACCATCCAGTGACCTGCAATAAGAATCAACACATTCCAACCATGTTTGAGATTCCTTCTTCTTGCAGGATCTAAACTTATCCTTGTATTGCTCAGGGGTGAGAGCATACCTTGTGAGTAGGGCATCCTTCATGCTAGAGTAGGTGAGATTCTGAGCATCTCCTAGGCTGTCAGTGTATCCCTCCCCTCTACCTCAAAGTGCTTCCAAAGACCCGCCCCAATGAGCTTCAGGGACCAGCTTCATATGGAGAGCAGACTCATACCCCTTAAACCACAAGTATATGTCATCCTCCCTTTTATAATCCTTCACAAGATCTTTAGGAATGTGCACCCTCCTCTCAGGCTGCACTGTGATGTGGCTGCCACCATCCCTACTAGACTGGCTCCTCTGATCCAGCTCCCTCAAGCTGAGCTCATGAGACAACAACAACTTTTTTTCTTCAATGGCCATCCGCATTTTCTCCAACTCCCTCTGGTGCTCCCTCTCTGCCTGTCTGTCCTGCAATTCTTCAGGGGTTAGATGAGACACTGCTAGATGAGACACTGCTACCTGCCCTGGAGGCCCTCTCCCTGGACATAATAGGCCAACCCACAATACCACTGTGTATGGACTGCCCTTCCTCCTCCTAATCCTCCTCATCTTCTGTGTGCCCTTCAGTGCTCTTGGCTGTCACCCAGGCCCTCAGCGCCTTTTGCAGCTCCTCCTTCTTGGATACGCTCTTAATGGGACAGTCAAAACCTTTACAGAACTGCTTTAACTGATCCTTGTTATAGCTTTCCAATTTCTCCAGGTCAAAAGCAGCCCCAACTGATGCATCTCGAGATTAGGACATGATGAAAAGTCAGCAAAAGCGCAAAGTTCCAAAAAGCAGAAAACAAGTTCCCAAATGACGTTTCAGAAGTCAATCAAAGATTACCACAAAAGTGGATGTAGGTAAAAATCCAAGCAAAAGAGAAAAAAATCAAAGATCACAAGAAAAGCAGTATGTGGTCACGTAGTGGTCTGCACTCAAAACAGTAGTATAGACTTAATTACTGTATGTCAAGTACAAATACAAGTCCAATCCCAACCGCTGATCACCAGTGTTTGAAATGGGGTCTTTGGTTGGCAGTCAGGTTACCCCCGTCCAAGCAAGGACCCTCACTCTAGTCAGGGTAAAAAAGAATCACCCTCAGCTCACCCCTGCTTACCCCCTTGGTAGCTTGGCACGAGCAGTAGGCTTAACTTCAGAGTGCTAGGTGTAAAGTATTTGTACCAACACACAGAGTAACTTAATGAAAACTCTACAAAATGACACAACTATCAACACCAGGGCAGTGCGCGCTCTATTGGCGACTAGAATGCAAAAACCCAGCACTCTCAAAACAACTTAATTTTTTCATTGTGCTGATATGTTGTTGTTTAACCTTTTGCATTGCAGAGTTTAATCCTGAAGACTTATTTTTAATGTGTTTACAAATACTGTTAATTTGCAATGTATTGCTGCAGGCTTTCAGAGTGTGTTAGGGTGTGGTCCCTTTCCAGGGCCTTCCAGAGACTTTCCCTGCAGCATGCCTGGGTGTGGGCTGTGCCAAGACTCTATAAAAGGGAGCCAGCCCAGCTCCAACTGCTCACTATTCAGAGGTCCCGGTGCAGAGCAGCAGCTACTTCCTGAGCTCCTGTCCCGGTGGCCTATTTGATCTTCCAGGCCTCTGCCCTTCATTCTTCATTGGTGATCCTTGTTCTGGGCGGTACGACGGTGGTTGGGCTGGCCTCCCGACGCCGTTATTAAGAACTTTCATGTTCTTGGCTTCATTCTTTAATGATTAACAGATTACTTTGCGCGCTACCATTTCTTGACATTTGTATGGTGGCTTACGAATCGGCAAGACGCGCGATTCGTTTCATGCTGATTTAATCTTGTTATTCATTGCGCGCTACCATTCCTTGACATTTGTATGGTGGCTTGCGAATCGGCAAGACGCACGATTCGTTTCATGGTGCTTTAACCTTGTTGTTCATTGCGCGCTACCATTTCTTGACATTTGCATGGTGGCTTAAGAATCAGCAAGACGCACAATTCGTTTCATGGTGCTTTAACCTTGTTGTTCATTGCGCGCTACCATTTCTTGACATTTGCATGGTGGCTTAAGAGTCGGCAAGATGCACGATTCGTTTCATGGTGCTTTAACCTTGTTGTTCATTGCGCGCTACCATTTCTTGACATTTACATGGTGGCTTAAGAATCGGCAAAAAACGCGCGATTCGTTTCATTGTACTTTGATCTTGTTATTCATTGTGAGCTGTTATTTCTTGGCATTTACATCGCGGTTTACGAATTGGCAAGACGCGCAATTCGTTTAATGATGATTTGACTTTGATATTCATTGCGTACTACCATTTCTTGGCTTTTTACATGGTGACACTCGAATCGGAAAAAACGCACGATTCTCTCCTTGAATTTAATTCATGTTGTTTATTGTATGCCACTATTCTAAGATATTTATCATGTAATATTCGAGTTGACAAGTTATGTGATTTGTTTTTCCTGAATCCATATTGTGTTATTCATGGTGCACAATCCTTTTATGGTGTTTACTATATATATATATATATATATATATATATATATATATATATATATATATATATATATATATATATATACACAATATGCGTAATTTGTGTTGAAACATTTTAAGAGTACACAGATTAGAGTTTCTAGATGCAATATTGTATGGTCCTAGTATGCATTCTCAAAAAAGGATTAATATGACTGGTTTAAAATTTAGTCAGAATGTTTTTCTGATTCTCATGTAAAGGAAAGTACTTGAATAAGAAAGTTTTCATTTAATCCATCTTGATTCCCTTACAGGTATCCGGCCATCTTGAAACTTAGTCATTTTAAACTTAATTCTTAGATTGTTCATAATGACTATGCTTAGAATCAAAGTCTAGTATTGATTTCAGGAGATATAATTTTCATATTGTGTGTTCTAACCTTTTTTCTTTCTACAGGTCTCCTTCCCAGCTAATCCCCTCTTCCCCTCTTGAACTCTCTTAGTCTCTGTGATTTATCTATCAGAGTCTTGGAGCTGTTCAGTTGTGGACGTGTTGGGAACGTGCGCAGACCCCGAGGATCTGGTGACTCTGACAACAACACAGGTTTAGAAAAATAGAAAATATTTATCTAAACAAAACAAGACCAAAACGAAAAAAATCCATAATACACAAGTCGAGTTATTAATTAAAAAGCAAAAAGAGTCTTCATGTAGTTTTAAACACAAACTAACACTGTTAGAGTAAAAAATTTACCTTGAGTGCGTCAAAAATAACCCAGCACAGGCGAGTGTGCTTCAAAAAGGGCTTGTGATGCGTCGATTTCACTCACAATCGAGACCTTGCATCATTTCTCCTTTCGTTGGGTTGGGGGGCGTTGTTTCTTCTCTCCCTGGACATTACAGGCCAACCCACTATACCATTGTGTATGGACTGCCCTTCCTCCTCCTCATCCTCCTCATCTTCTGTGTGCCCTTCAGTGCTCTTGGCTGTCACCCAGGCCTTCAGCGCCTTTTGCAGCTCCTCCTTCTTGGATACGCTCTTAATGGGACAGTCAAAACCTTTACAGAACTGCTTTAACTGATCCTTGTTATAGCTTTCCAATTTCTCCAGGTCAAAAGCAGCTCCAACTGATGCATCTCCAGATTGGGACATGATGAAAAGTCAGCAAAAGCCCAAAGTTCCAAAAAGCAGAAAACAAGTTCCCAAATGAAGTTTCAGAAGTCAATCAAAGATTACCACAAAAATGGATGTAGGTAAAAATCCAAGCAAAAGAGAAAAAAATCAAAGCTCACAAGACAAGCAGTATGTGGTCACGTAGTGGTCTGCACTCAAAACAGTAGTATAGACTTAATTACTGTATGTCAAGTACAAATACAAGTCCAATCCCAACCGCTGATCACCAGTGTTTGAAATGGGGTCTTTGGTTGGCAGTCAGGTTACCCCATCCAAGCAAGGACCCTCACTCTAGTCAGGGTAAAATAGAATCACCCTCAGCTAACTTCTGCTTACCCCCTTGGTAGCTTGGCACGAGCAGTAGGCTTAACTTCAGAGTGCTAGGTGTAAAGTAACATACAGAGTAACTTAATGAAAACACTACAAAATGACACAACACAGATTTAGAAAAATAGAAAATATTTATCTAAACAAAACAAGACCAAAACGACAAAAATCCACAATGCACAAGTCAAGTTATCAATTAAAAAGCAAAAAGAGTCTTCATGTAGTTTTAAACACACACTAACACTGTTAGCCTGAAAATGCACCTTGAGTGCATCAAAAATAACCCTGCATGGGCGAATGTGCGTCAAAAAGGGCTTGCGATGTGTCGATTTCACTCATGAGCGAGACCATGCTTCGTTTCTCCTTTTGTCGGGCGCGTCGTTTCTTCTCTCCGCAGGAGAGCGATGCCTCGATCTAGTCAGCACTCTCGGGTCCGGGCAGGCCTTGCATTGTTTTTACACGCCCAGCGGTGTTTCCTTCTTTTTACCTCTCATCTTCCCCCCCACCTTTCTCTCCACTATCTATCCCCCCCACCTCCCACAGGCCTTCTTCTAGTCTCCTTATGGATAGTCCACACCCACCTCCCCCCTCCTCCATCCTTGTCAGCAGGAAGACATAGCCCCTTGGCACATGCTATCGAAAACTACATCTTCCATGCTTTATTGGACATACAAAACGCGACCGGGTTGGGTCTGGTTGGCTCACCCAGCCATAACGGAACACAGGATAACATGTCTTAAGCGACAACTCACAATCTTCCCCAGCTCGCGACAGTACACTGTTTACCCTACCATACTTCCCTGGCCTTGCACCCCTCCCCTTTTCTTCCCTCTCTCTCTCTCTATTCCCCCCTACATATATCCCCCTGTCCTGCACGATATTCTCCTTTCAGAGCAGTGGACATTTGTTATTCATGCGCGCCGATCTTCCATGCATGAGAACTGTGTTATAGCCGCTTTGATAGATTTCAAAATGTCCCTTAAGCTGTCCTATATTCCAATCTGTTTACGTATGTATTGCTGTGGTTCAATAATAAAGAATTTAAAAAAAGAAAATCCAACTTAAGTTGGTTATCACTTCCCATTTGGAAATTCGGAAAGGTGTAATAAAAGAGCTCCTATATCCTATAAGGGAGATAGGCCTTCCAGTATTGAAAAATAATTTCAGGACTTTTTCCCTACTAGGAAATATAGTAATGTACATATATAGTGTATATATATATATATATATATATATATATATATATATATATATATATATATATATATATTAAATCCAAAAACAAATCCCGAAATACTGAGGCTCTAAAACGAGTGGCGGTCCAACCATGGATTCGGGAATACCCATAAAATAAATCACCACAAATTCTTGTAACCACAAGAAAAGGTCAGGACCCTTCCAGATGAATGTAAAAAGTTTTACTAGCACACAGTTTCTTCCTCCCAACGCGTTTCAGCCGTAGCCTTGTTCACAGATGGGGGAAGTGAGCACACTATCATACAAATACCCAAATCTAACAAAACTAATGACAGACAAAGAAGGCAAATACAACAAGTTGCTGAGCAATCATAGCGGCCATATTGGACTGGTGTATACTGTATAGAATAACTATAAAAGATATCTACACCATTGATAAATCCATCAAGAAACGTTACATCATACATTCATATTTTATACTTAGTAATTCTATTCAAATCTTTATCATTGATAGACCCAAACAAATATAATCCAATATTATGCCTATACATCTGCATATACGCCATATTTGCTAGATATAGTGGGTATGTTTTCGTTTCATGTGTATTAGTTCAAAACACTTGTCACATATCATTAAAACAATCTAACCTTTTATTCCTACCACATACCCTAAATCTATCCAAGCCTGTTTTCACTACAATACAATCTGTCATCCTATGTGCCCATTAAAACCCACACCATGTAGTCAAAAACCCTGTGCAAAAATACAATAATATTCATATCATTCAATGCAAAATCCTATAAATCAAAAACACATCAATATTACTTCAAAAGCTATTACCCAGCAAAGTCAATTCAAGATGATTACTCATTTCCTCACTGGAATTTAACCCCCCAGGAGAGAGAGTCATAAATCTAATAATATACTTCGATTCCAGAATTCGTAAGGTTTTCTGCCTGTCGCCATCCCGAATATTAGAGTTAACCTGATCACACACCAAGTAACTTAGGTGGTCATTACAACCCTGGCGGACGGTGTTAAAGTGGCGGTAAGACCGCCAACAGGCCGGCGGTAAAAAAATTGGAATTACGACCGTGGCGGCAACCACCAACAAAGACAGCCACTTTAACACTCTGACCGCCACAGCGGTACAAACAAACAGCA
The DNA here is from genome assembly GCF_031143425.1 of Pleurodeles waltl. Lineage (NCBI taxonomy): Eukaryota > Metazoa > Chordata > Amphibia > Caudata > Salamandridae > Pleurodeles > Pleurodeles waltl. The sequence continues at coordinate 840,591,921 of NC_090437.1, forward strand.
TGGCGGTCACCACCAACAGACAGGCGGAGGACAAAGTACCGCCCACAGTATCACAACCTACCAATCCGCCACCTTTTCCGGGGCGAATTCACAGCAGACAAAAACACGGCGGAAACAGGACCTCGAAGGGAAAATGCTTACCTCTACACACCCCACGAGGAACCAGGACGCCATGGAACCCGAGCTGCAGATCCTGCCAGCCCTTATCTTCTTGCTCCTCTACCAGGAGCACGAACGCTGGCGGCGAAGACCACGGTGAGTACTGCACCTACGACACAGGGGAGGGAAAAAACAGACACACACACATGTAACACGCAACACCCCCACCCCCACCCTCACCCACTACAACACACACTAATATATCATGATACATTATAGTTACACCCCCAACCCCCCTGGAAGAATGCAAAGACCAAAGAAAATGAGTGTAACCATTGTAATATATTAAAATCCAGTACGCAAAAAATATATATACAGCATAAACAAATATATACACCAAGAATAGTAGTCCAGGTAGTGCTCCATTGAAGTACATGGAACACTGGGCCCACACGGTATGGGCGAGGCCCACACAAGATCCCCAACCATGACGGAGAGAACACTGCAGGGGCATCAGATAGCAATAAAACAGGCACCTCAGGGGGAGGGAAAGGGGGGGCACCTCAGCCGGTTGAATGCACGACGCCAAATCCACGAGGGGGCCACATGCCCACTGTTCAATCCTGGGGAGTGCAAAGCCACTTGGGGCGGCGGTGCCCTGTTCAGCGGTGCTTGTGGTGGCGGTGCCCTGTTCAGCGGTGCATGTGGCGGCGGTGCCCTGTTCAGCGGTGCATGTGGCGGCGGTGCCCTGTTGAGCAGTGCATGTGGCGGCTGTGCCCTGTTCAGCGGTGCTTGTGGCGGCGGTGTCCTTTGCAGTGACTCAGCTGCTGGCGGTCCTTCATGGACCAGCGGGGCTGGTGCTGGTGGTCCTTTCTGGCCCAGTGGGGCTGGTGCTGGCGGTCCTCTCTGCCTCAGCGGGGCTGGGGCTGGTGCTGGCGGTCCTGTCTGGCCCAGCGGGGCTGGTGGTCCTCTCTGGCCCAGCGGGGCTGGTGCTGGCGGTCCTCTCTGGCCCAGCGGGGCTGGTGCTGGCGGTCCTCTCTGACCCAGCGGGGCTGGTGCTGGTGGTGGCCTCTTGGGCAGCAGGGCAGGTGCTGGCCTCTTGGGCAGCAGGGCAGGTGCTGGCGGTGGCCTCTTGGGCAGCAGGACAGGTGCTGGAGGTGGCCTCTTGGGCAGCAGGGCAGGTGCTGGTGGTGGCCTCCTGGGCATCGGGGATGATGGCGGTGGGCTCCTGGGCAGTGGGGATGATGGCGGTCTTCTCCGCCGTGCTGCTCTTCCCAGACCTGCTGACTTTCTTGTGGCCCTTCCCCACCTTGGAAGGTGTCACAGCTGACTCCACACTCCCACCTGTACCCCTGGGAGCGGCTTTGGTGGCTGGAGTCTTCCCCCTCTCCCGCCGGGCACTGGCCAACTTTTGATGCTTCACAGGTGGGGGACTGTCCGTGCTGTGGCTCCGTGTCACACTGGCTGCCCTGGTGGCCGGTGCACTCCAGATTCTGGTGACTACAGGCACCACTGGTCCCGGAGATGTTGCGGCTGAGGTGCTAGGTTGGGACCTGAATAGTCGGGCCCTAGGAGACGGACGGGGTGGGGGAGGCGTGGGAAAGAGGTCAAGGTTGGACAGGAAATTTTTGGGGGAAACACTGGGACGGGTAGCTGGAGGGGGTTTGGGAGAGGAGGAAGAGGTTGTGGTTGTAGGAGGTGTTCGTTTGGTGACTTTGGGTGAAGGTGCATGCGCTGGATGCTGTCGTGAGGTGGATGGCTGTTGGGTGGGTGTGTGACTGCGTTTCTGTATCTTGGGCGGTGGCGTCACAGACACACTGGGAGAGGACACAGGGGATGTGTGAATGGCAGTGTGGGTGGTGCCTGCACGTGAGCGGGGTGTGGTGGTGTGTGTGCTGGTGATGGCCGTAGTGGCTGTAGATGAAGTGCATGCAGGTGTGAGTGTAGACGAGACTGGGAGGGAGGAGGGAGACGAGGAGGAGGGGGACACAGTGGAGGCAGTGGATGTTGGTGTGTCTGCATGTGTGTGATACTTGCATGAGTGCCTGTGGGATGTGTGGTGCTTCTGTTTGCCTGAGCTTCCCTTGTGTGTTGACGTGTGTGCATGCTGGTCTGAAGGTGTACTTGGGATAGGCTGAGGTAGAGGGTATTGGGTCTGGGTGGAGGAAGTTGGAGGGGGAAGGCTAGACACAGGGACAATGGTTGCCATCAGTGCTGAGGCCAGAGTCTGAAAAGCTCGCTGAAGGGCCGCCTGACCAGAATGAATGCCCTCCAGGAATGTATTTGTTTGTTGCAACTGCCTTTCTACACCCTGGATGGCATTCAAAATGGTAGACTGTCCAACAGTGAGGGACCTGAGGAGATCAATGGCCTCCTCACTGAGGGAAGCAGGGGTGACTGGGGCAGGGGCTGAGGTGCCTGGGGCGAAGGAGATGCCCACCCTCCTGGGTGAGCGGGCACGGGGCAAAGGCTGAAGGGCTGCTGGGAGGGCGGTGCTGGGAGGGGGGTGGCGGCTGTAACTGTTCATGCGGGGGGCACAGATGTTGCCACCACCACAAGGGAGCTCCCATCAGAGGACGAGCCAGTGTCACTGGTGTCAGCTCCTGTTCCCGCCATGGAGCTCCCCTCGCCCTCCGTCCCACTGGTGGACTCCGAGTCCATTGTCTCGCCCTCCAGGGCCATGTGGGATGCAGCTCCCTCCTGCTCCGTTGCCACTGCTCCTCCGCCTGATGATGCTAATGCACACAAGAACAGGGAGACCACAAAAAGGGGGGGGATGACAGAAAAAAGACATGTTAAGTGCATGCATTACCGCTACCGTTGGCGGACACGACAGACACAGAAGCCCCCTGCACTACGCCGCGCACTTGGCCTCCACTGTTCAATCCCTGGGACATGGCCTACAAGGCTATGGATGACATCTGCGCACATGGATGACACAGGAGCCTGACTAGGTGTACTTGGCACTGTACACAGGTGGGGTGGGGTGCCACAGGCTCTGCCAGAACAAGGGGACCTTGCCTCCTAAACTCGCCCTGGCCTAGGGAAACCCACAGCCCACCTCCCCCACCCAGACACCTCCACTGCACGCAAAATCAGCAAAATTAGAGTGTACTCACCCCCTTGTGGCTGCTGTGATGCCCCCAAGCCCCCATCCAACTCCTGGCATGCCACCGCCAGGATCCTGAACATCAGGGTGGTCATGGTGCGACAGGCACCCCTCCCACGTTGGGAGGCCATCCCCAGCTGGGCCTCCGCCGTCTTCTAGCTCCAGCGGAGAATGTCCTCCCATCTTTTCTGGCAGTGGGTGCTCCGTCTGTGGTAGACCCCCAGGGTCCGGACATCCTTGGCAATGGCACGCCAAATATCTTTTTTCTGGTGGGCGCTGACCTACATGAATTGTACAGGGGGGGGAAGAAAAGTTATTACCAAATGCACCGTCACAGTCATTGGACCCCATCCCTAGCCTTGCCATAATGCACATGCACTCACCGTCGTTTCATGCACGCCTCAATCTCCCCCCCCATCTTTCATCCACCCCACTCCACACAGGCATAGCCCATACAGCATGCTTCCAGAGTATTTACCTGTTTGTCTGGAGGACCGTAGAGTAGCATGTACTGGGGGAGGACCCCATCCACGAGTTTCTCCAACTCCTCCGATGTGAAGGCAGGGGCCCTTTCCCCAGACGCACGAGCCATTTTCTGATGGATACAACTACCTGTGGATTCCTCACCTCATGAATACTCCCATGGCGCCAGCATTCGACGGAAATCTTCTTACTAGTCTCTGCACGTCGACGAGGACGTCACTGTCGCCCACGCGACGCCGTCTGACGTCACACAGGCAATAAGAGGTCCTCGACGACGTGCGGACGTCAGTTCCCTTTTTTCCGTGCATTCGAAACGGTTATCTTCGAGGGAGCAACTGTTACTCTTGTGGTTACAGTGTATATCTTGCTGCGTAGTCTTTCGCTGTGGAAATAATGTCGCAGAGAAAGTCTGGATTTAAGCCTTGTCGTGAGTGTGGAGGCAAGATGTCGGTGACGGATCCTCATTCCGATTGCCTTTGGTGTTTGAGCTCCGACCACGACGTCTCGACTTGTGATTCATGTCAGCACCTGAATCCAAAGACTCTTGAAGAACGTGAGGCGAAGCTGTTTATGGCCAAGTCAAAGGAGAAGCATCACAAGAAGTCTTCTCCAAGACATCGGCGTCATCGAGACTCCCGGCGCCGTAGAGAATCTCGGCGTCATTCAAGGGAGGCTCGTTCCAGGTCTCCGGATCGGCGCCGAAGAACATGGGAGGTCAGCCCCACGGTTACGCCGCATCCTTCGACGCCATTGCCTTCTCCGGCGTCTCCAACTTCACCTGGACAGGCGTCGGTGATTGAGGTATTGGAGCCTCAAGTGTTTTCTCCGGCGCAGACGCCGAGGCCGGCGTCGGGGTCGCCTCCGAGACAGGCACCCCAGTATCCGGCTTTTCCCACCCCTGGAGCCGATAGTTCCGCATTCTTGAATGCGATGTATGCCATCTTCCAACAGATGGCTCCAGGGGGTGCTCCGGCTGGGCCTTTGGCCTTTTCTTTGGGTGATCCTGCGCCTCTTCGGCCGGCACCCTTTATGCCCTTTCTCCCGTTTGGGAACGTGGGCTCGGCGCCAGTGTCGGCGCCGGTGGCCGCTCCGGTGGCTTCGGAAGGATTGGCCCCAGGGATTTCCATCCCGTCGACGTCGAGATTTCGGCCTGTGACTCCGGTGGGTCCATCCGTTTCAACTGCTCTTCAGTCGGCGCCGAAGTTACCTGTGGCGCCGGATGCGGCGTCGGTGGCTTCGGAAGATCGGCGCCGATCTCCGACTTCGGCGGAGGCATTGTCGACTCCGCGGATTGAGCAACGACTGCATTCAAGGAGACGTGCTCTCCGGGTACTAGAAGAGCAGGAGTACCAACGAGCCCTAGAGGAAGGAGAGCTAGAGGACTCGGGTGATGGGCTGCGTGGACTGGAGTCGGCCAGTGGGCTGGACACTTCCCCTGAGTGGGACCTTTCGTCCCCGGGGGAATATACTGAGGAGGCTGCTTCCTTTCATGCAGTGGTACGGAAGGCAGCTAGTTTTTTGGACCTGCCTTTGCAGGTGGTGGAGGCGAAACAAAACCTTTTGACAGAGGTGTTACATCCGGCCTCAGCCGCGGCGGAGCCTCTGTTACCTTTTAATGACGCTCTGCTGGATCCGGTTTTAGAGGTGTGGAAGAGGCCAGCATCTTCCCCAGCAGTTCACAGAGCCGCGGCCAGGAGGTATCGGGCGGCTCCAACTGACCCTGGTTTTCTGTCCAGGCACCCTACGCCGGAGAGCTTGGTGGTGCAGGCCTCCTGTTCGTCCAAGTCAGCGCCTGGTTCTTTTCCGACGGTGCCTGGGGACAGAGATTCAAAGAAGCTAGAGGCGCAGTCGAAGAAGATTTTTTCGTCCTGCAGTCTGGCGTTAAAAGCCACCAATGCAACCTGTATCCTGGGGAGGTATATTCATGCTCTGATGGATGACATCTCCTCTTCGTTTACAGAGCTTCCCCAGGGTCTTTTGGATCTTGTCTCAAATGCCCAGGCTGCTGCGACCCAAATTATCCAGACGGGACTGGATACCACCGACTCGGTAGCCAGAGCAATGGGCACAACTGTGGTGGCAAGGAGACAGGCCTGGCTCCGTAACTCGGGCTTTTCGGCTGATGTACAGTCCACATTGTTGGATCTCCCGTTTGATGGGGACAAACTGTTTGGGGCTAAGGCTGATTCGGCCTTGGAACGTTTTAAGGAAAGCAGGGCCACGGCTAAGTCGTTAGGGCTTCAAGCTCCTTCTTCCACGGCCTCTTCCAGATTTTTCAGGAGGTTTCGTGGATTTGGGCGTGGCTCTTCCTCCTCTTCCTTTCGGGGAAGATATCAGCAACCTGCCTCTTCCCATCCCTATAGATCTTTTAGGGGGAGAGGTAGGGTCCGCACCAGAGGAGCCTCTCAGCAGCACTCTGCCTCTTCCTCATCCTCTGGCGGGGTGCAGCAGGGGAAGCAGCCTTAGGCTTCCACCATTTCCAACTCACGCCTCTCCTGTAGGGGGAAGATTACAGCATTTTCTCACCAAATGGGAGACTGTTACGTCGGACAATTGGGTTCTCAGTGTTGTGGGAAAAGGCTACACCCTTCCTTTTCGGGAGTTTCCGCCCCTCATCCCGCCCCGCCCTTCGTATTGTTCACAAGAACACCTCCTGTTGCTAGAACAGGAGGTAGAAGTCCTCCTTTTAAAGGGCGCGGTGGAGTTGGTCCCGGAGCAGGAAAGGGGTCAAGGAGTTTACTCAAGGTATTTCCTGATTCCCAAGAAGGATGGTCGTTTGAGACCAATTCTGGACCTGAGGATCTTGAATTGGTTCCTCAAGCAGGAAAAGTTCAAGATGCTGACCCTAGCACAGGTGCTTTTGGCGTTGAACATGGAAGACTGGATGGTGTCTGTCGACTTGCAGGATGCTTACTTTCATATCCCGATACTCAAGTCACACAGGAAGTATCTCCGGTTTGTGGTGGGATCGCAACACTATCAGTTTGCGGTCCTTCCGTTTGGTCTTACTTCAGCACCTCGAGTCTTCACGAAGGTGATGTCGGTGGTTGCGTTAGAGCTCAGAAGGAAGGGGATAGCAGTATTCCCTTACTTGGACGACTGGTTGATCAAAGCCAAGTCCCCGGAGCTTGTGTTGCGTCATCTGTAGTCAACAACCCAGTTGTTGTTCGACCTGGGTTTTTCGGTGAACGAGCCCAAATCTCACCTAGAGCCCTCTCAGCGCCTCCTGTTCATAGGGGCAGTACTGGATACAACATTGGGTCGGGCCTTTCCTCCGCCTCAGCGGATTCAAGATATTCAGGATTTGGTTCCAATGTTTCGAAATGGAGCGGTAGTTCCAGTCCTCAAGGTCCTTCGTCTGCTCGGTCTTTTTGCCTCCTGCATTCTGTTGGTCACGCATGCTCGCTGGCACATGAGGGCTCTTCAGTGGTGCCTCCAAAGGCAGTGGTCTCAACACAGAGGGGATCTAGAGGGTACTGTCAAGATCTCCAGAGATGCTGCTGTGGATTTGAAGTGGTGGATTGTAAGCAACAATCTTTCGCAAGGAAAGCCGTTCCAGCAGTCGCCACCAGTGGCCACAGTCATAACGGATGCTTCCACTCTAGGGTGGGGAGCTCATCTGGGGGATCTGGAGATCAAAGGTCTTTGGTCTCCAGAGGAACAGATTTTTCACATCAATCTGTTAGAATTACGGGCTGTACGTCTGGCTCTCAAGGCCTTCCTCCCTTCCCTTCGTGGTCAGTCGGTACAGGTCCTAACGGACAATACTACCACGATGTGGTACATAAACAAGCAGGGAGGAGTGGGGTCGTACCTTCTCTGCAGAGAAGCTCTTCGACTATGGTCCTGGGCAAAGGACCATCGGATTTGCTTGATAGCAAACCATCTGGCCGGAGTTTTGAACGTGCATGCGGACAGTCTCAGTCGCCACTTCTCGGCAGACCACGAGTGGCGTCTCCATCCAGATCAAGTCCGTTTAATCTTCCAGAGGTGGGGGTTTCCTCGGGTAGATCTGTTCGCCACTCGAGAGAACGCGCATTGTCCGTTGTTCTGCAGCCTTCAGTATCCGATGCAGGAAGCGTTGGGGGACGCGTTTCAAATGACCTGGTGCGGCCAGTTGCTTTACGCGTTTCCTCCCATACCCTTGATTCCTCGAGTATTGAGGAAGATTCGCCAAGACCGGGCTCTAGTAATCTTAATAGCTCCGGATTGGCCAAGGAGGGTGTGGTACTCCGACCTTCTCCAACTCTCAATGTGCCCGCCGCTCCGTCTCCCTTTCAGGGCAGACCTCCTCTCGCAGTCGCAGGGGCAGGTTCTACACCCCAACCTCCAGAGTCTGCACCTACATGCCTGGAGATTGAACGGGGCAACCTGAGTTCCTTCTCTCTCCCGCCTGAGGTAGTGGATGTTATATTAGCGGGCAGGCGACACTCCACTAAATCTATCTACGCTAATAGGTGGTCTAAATTTGTTGCGTGGTGTGGAGAGAGGCAGATTGATCCTTTGCATGCTCATCTATCGGACGTTTTGTCTTTTGCTCTATCTCTGGCGCAGAAAGGTTGTGCAGTGGCTACCATTAAAGGTTATTTATCGGCCTTGTCAGCCTTCTTATGTCTTCCAGACCAACCATCTTTATTTAAATCCCCTATTGTTATCAGATTCTTGAAAGGTCTTCTAAATCAATATCCTCCAAAGCCATTCGTTATGCCGCAATGGGATTTGTCCTTAGTCCTGACTTTCCTTATGGGGTCCCCTTTTGAACCTATGCATTCTTGCCCCTTGAGGTATTTGGTTTTAAAAACAGTCTTCCTGATAGCTATAACATCAGCAAGGAGAGTGAGTGAGTTGCAGGCCTTATCAGTAAAACCCCCTTATACAACTTTTTATGGGGATAAGGTGGTGTTGAGAACCAAGGCTGCTTTCCTCCCGAAGGTTGTTTCACCCTTCCATTTGGCTCAGGCAATTACTTTGTCCACGTTCTATCCTCCGCCTCATCCTTCCAAAGAGGAAGAAAGACTGCACCGTCTGGACCCAAAGAGAGCGTTGAGCTTCTTTATCGATAGAACAAAGGATTTCAGGCTGGAGGATCAGCTGTTTATTGGATACGTGGGCAAGAGGTGAGGAAAGGCAGTCCACAAGAGAACACTATCCAGGTGGGTTGTTCTTTGCATTAAAATATGTTACTCTTTGGCAAAGAAGGATCCTCCTGAGGGCATTAGAGCTCATTCCACCAGAGCTAAGTCGGCCACTTCGGCCTTGGCCAGAGGTGTTCCTGTGGTCGACATCTGCAAGGCCGCAACTTGGTCGTCCCTTCACACTTTTGCAAAACATTACTGTTTGGATTCTGAGGTTAGAAGGGACGGCCATTTTGCACGGTCAGTGCTGCAGGATTTCTTGGTTTGACCATTTAGGCACCCACCGCCGGGCGTGGTACTGCTTTGGGACTCTATTCATGAGGTGAGGAATCCACAGGTAGTTGTATCCATCAGAAGAACGAGTTACTTACCTTCGGTAACGACTTTTCTGGTGGATACATTAGCTACCTGTGGATTCCTCACGGTCCCACCCGCCTCCCCGTTGCCTTTCTGGTCTTACCAAGTAATCCTTGAGTGCGCTCCTCTTGGTATTTGAGGGTGCAATAGATGTATATATAATATATTTATATATATATATGTATATATGTATATATGTATATATCTTTATGTATATACTTGGTGTGTGTATATATTTTAAAAGAGAGAGTTTTATATATATATATATGTACATAAAAAGATTTACAGTTATTCATACAATGTGGTGTATTTTTACAATATAATGGATGTTGCCTTGCTCTTTCATTGCATTGCCTGGTTGTTCTCATGCACGTAAAAAATGATTGGTACTGACGTCCGCACGTCGTCGAGGACCTCTTATTGCCTGTATGACGTCAGACGGCGTCGCGTGGGCGACAGTGACGTCCTCGTCGACGTGCAGAGACTAGTAAGAAGATTTCCGTCGAATGCTGGCGCCATGGGAGTATTCATGAGGTGAGGAATCCACAGGTAGCTAATGTATCCACCAGAAAAGTCGTTACCGAAGGTAAGTAACTCGTTTGTCTCTTCCAGACCGAGGTCACAGCAGCACTTGCAGTGTAGGTCCTCTCCTGTCGAAGATCAGGTATCGAGTGATTGAACAGATAGAAAATGGCAGTCACATCCGCAGCGGTGGGTACCGTCACCACCGGCGTGCATCGTCATTGGCTCCTGGGACCCATAGGGTCCAATGTTAACCAATGCAGCATTGCGCTGCGGTCTTCGACAGCCTACCGCGACAGTGTACAACGCCAGCGCAGTTACCTCACATCCCATTGTCCCACTTTACAGGTCAGGCAGCCGCCATTTCAGGGGCCCACATGGCTTAATTTTTCACTGCGTCACACATACCTAGGCCTAGCCTCAACACACATACAGGCCAAATTTCGGATTATGATTTGTGTTCTGTGTAAGCTGTGGGTACGTACCTCTGAGTTGTTTGACTCTGTGCTCTCTGTTGTCCTTCATAGGCACCGCTGGGACATGTGAGGAGATGGCGGCATCCTCCGGTGTACAGACCGCTGGTGGACCTGTCGACAATGGAGGAAAGACATGTGATCATCACCTACAGGCTTGACCGTGCCACAATCCAGGAACTGTGTGCCCAGCTGGAACCAGACCGGATGTCAGCTATCCGCCATCCCACTGGAATCCCCCCTCAAGTGCAGATGCTGTCAGTACTCCATTTCCTTGCAAGTGGGTCATTTCAAACAACAGTGGCCATAGCATCAGGGATGTCCCAGCCTATTTTTTTCAACGTGTTGTCCAGATTGTTGTCTGCCCTGCTGAAACACATGCAGAGCTACATCGTTTTCCCTCAGGTGGAGGATTTGCCTACAGTGAAAGGAGACTTCTATGCCCTGGGAAATATCCCCAACATCATAGGTGCCATTGATGGGACCCATGTGGCTTTGGTACTCCCCCCCCTGCAGGAGTGAACAGGTGTACAGAAACCGGAAGAGTTATCATTCCATGAATGTGCAGATGGTGTGTTTGGCAGACCAGTACATCTCCCATGCGAATGCCAATTTCCCTGGCTCAGTGCATGACGCCTACATCCTGCGGAATAGCAGCATCCCTTATGTGATGGGTCAACTCCAGAGGCACCGTGTGTGGCTAATAGGTGAGCACCTGGAAGCAAGTCAGTGAGAATGGTTGTCTGGGTCTGGGGATATCCCTCCAGGTTAGTGTGTGTCTAACAGTTGTCCCTCGCCATTTGCAGGTGACTCTGGTTACCCCAACCTGTCATGGCTACTGACCCCAGTGAGGAATCCCAGGACAAGGGCAGAGGAATGCTACAATGAGACCCATGGGCGAACTCGGCGGATGATAGAGGGGACCTTCGGCCTCCTGAAGGCCAGGTTCAGGTGCTTCCATATGACAGGTGGATCCCTATTCTACACACCAAAGAAGGTGTGCCAGATCATTGTGGCCTGCTGTATGCTTCACAACTTAGCTTTGCGACAACAGGTGCCTTTTCTGAAGGAGGATGGTCCAGATGGCGGTGTTGTTGCAGCTGTGGAGCCTGTGGACAGTGAAGGCAAGGAAGCAGAAGAAGAGCACATGGACAACAGGAACTCGGTGATCCTGCAATATTTCCAGTGAGACACAGGTAAGAATACAAACCTGCCTACTACATGTACTTTAACATTACTACCTCTCTACTGTCTGTCGTTTTCACCCAGTGTATTGGTCACTGAGTTGTCACTTTCCCTTACGATTTAACAGATGTGGGTCCCACAATGTGACATCTGCTTTGTTTCCTCATGGACTAGAGCTGTGTGACATAGGTATGTTGACATTACAATTGAAAGAGGATTTTGCCACAGTAATTGCTAATACACTATTCCGAAATCACAGACTGACTCCAGATTGTTTTGTGCTTCAAGGGTGTTTATTTAAGTGCTCAATATTGGAGGGGGTTGTAAAATGGTGAGGGGTGATGGTGGAGGAATGTCCATGGCAGATTCCAGTCTATTAGTCTCACAGGTGCATTGCCCAAATGTGCTTAGGAATAGGAGCTGGGGCAGTTTGAGGATGGACAGGGTGACAAAGTGGGACAGAAGGATGACATTCAGGGTGGTCTCATTTCTTGGCGGGGGTCTTGGCATCGTTCTCTGTCTTTGTCCTGGATCTCAGGGACCGTTTGCGGGGTGGTTCTCATCCGGAGCAGGGGGTGGGGTGCTGGTATGGTGGTCCTGTGGCCGTGCCTCCTGTCCACTAACGCCGGCGGAGGTGGTGGGCAGTTCATCGTCCATGCTAGTGTCAGGGGCCCCTTGTTGTGCCACAGTGTCCCTCCTGGTGTTGAGTACTTCCTTCAGCACCCCTACGATGGTGCCCAGGGTGGAATTGATGGCTCTGAGTTCCTCCCTGAAGCCCAAATACTGTTCCTCCTGCAGGCGCTGGGTCTCCTGAAACTTGGCCAGTACCGTTGCCATCGTCTCCTGGGAGTGGTGGTAGGCTCCCATGATGGAGGAGAGGGCATCGTGGAGAGTGGGTTCCCTTGGCCTGTCCTCCCCCTGTCGCACAGCAGCCCTCCCAGTTCCCCTGTTTTCCTGGGCCTCCGCCCCCTGGACCGTGTGCCCACTACCACTCCCCCTAGGTCCCTGTTATTGTTGGGGTGGTGAGTTAGCCTGGGTTCCTTGTAGTGGTGGACACACTGCTGATAAACGCGTCCTGGGGACAGAGGTATGGGCACGCTGTGTGGGTGCTGTGCTGGTGTTTCCAGAGGGGGGAAGGTCTGTAGTGGCCTGTGACTGTGTGAGGGGAACCGACTGTCCCGAGGTCCCCGATGGGCCGGGCTGGTCATCTAGATCCAGTTGGACAGAGCTGCTGTCATCACTGTGGGCCTCTTCTGTTGGTGGTGTGGACATGTGTGGGCCCTCCTCTCCGGTGACGTTGGGTAGGGGTCCTGCAGGGGTATAAAAGGATGTTTATTACATCTGTGTGTGCCATGGTGTGCAATGGGTGGGTGTCTGTGTACCCCAGTGCTTGCATTCCTGTGTAGGACCTTGTGTGATGATGGTTTAGGGGGGTGTATGGGTATGTGCAGTGGGCATGCATTGGTGATGGGTGTCCATGCTTTGTTGTTGCATGCAGGGCTTGGTGTTGGGATGGGTGAGTTGTGATAGTGGGACATTTGTGAGGAGTAGGAGTGATGGGGTGAGGGTGGGGATATGTGATGGCATGCAGGTAGGGTGGGGGATGTAATAGTTAAGATTTGACTTACCAGAGTCCATTCCTCCATCTACTCCTGCGAGGCGCTCAGGATGCAGAATCGCCAAGGCCTGCTCCTCCCATGTAGTTAGTTGTGGGGGAGGAGGTGGGGGTCCGCCGCCAGTCCGCTGAACCGCAAGGTGGTGTCTTGAGACCATGGAACGCACCTTCCCCTGTAGGTCGTTCCACCTCTTCCTGATGTCATCCCGATTTCTTGGGTGCTGTCCCACTGCGTTGACCCTGTCCACTATTCTGCACCATAGCTCCATCTTCCTAGCTATGGAGGTGTGCTGCACCTGTGATCCGAATAGCTGTGGCTCTACCCGGACGATTTCCTCCACCATGACCCTGAGCTCCTCCTCAGAGAACCTAGGGTGTCTTTGCCGTGCCATGGGGTGGTGTGGGCGATGTGTGGGGTGGTGTGTGTGGTAATGAGTGGGGTGATATTTAGTGGTGTGTTGTGTGAGGTGCGTGGAAGTTCTGTGGGTGATGGTATTGTGTGCCTGTGGATGCTTGGTAGTATTTTGTGGTGTCTCTCTCTGGCCTTCGTTCGGGATTTTGGTTGTAGGGGTTTGTGGGTGATGTGGGTGTGTGTTTTATATTGTATTGGGTGTGTGGGTGTGGTGTGTGTATGTGTATCAGGTGTGTGTGTTTCGAATTGTCCAATGTGGCTGTGTTTTGTAAATGTGTGTGTATTTTGAGCGCAGCGGTGTGTACCGCCAATGGAATACCGCGGTTGAAAGACCTCCACTTGGATTCGTGTGTCGTGATAGTGTGGGCGTATTTCTGTTGGCGTGACGGTGGAGGTTTTGTTTTCGCCAGTTTATCACTGACCTTTGGTGTGGCGGACTTGTGTGGGTGTCTGAATTTTGGCGGATTCCGTGCTGTGGGTCAGAATAGCTGTGGTGGAATTCCGCGGCCGCAGCGGTGTGTTAGCGGTCTTCTGCACGGCGGTAAGCGGCTTTTACTGCCAATGTTGTAATGACCCCCTTAGTAATTTCTCATCTCCTTGGTGTTCCTCTTGGAAATGCCTTGCTACCGGATAATTACGGTCATTGTTCCGGATGGCTCTTATATGCTCAAGGATTCTTTTCTTGGCCTTATGGATAGTGCTTCCCACATATAATTTATTGCATGGGCATTTCAAACAATACACACAAAATTCGGTATTGCAGTTGTAATGGCCCAGAATCCTATACTTATTCTGTCCGTTGCCCCAGATAACATCCGAGCAATTGGCACTGTATCTACAAGCCTTACGGTGTTGACAACAATAGAATCCTGTAATTGGCACGCCAGTCTGCATATCACTGTTTGAGCTGATCACCACATTGTGACTCAAATCATCACGTATGGATCTCCCTCTGCGGAAAGTAATAGATGGCTGATCCTGAACACAATTCATCAAATGAAGATCAGTGTGTAAGATATGTCAACTTCTTCTCAGAATATATCTCATCTTAGATGCTTGATTTGAAAAAAGTAGTGATAAACCTTATTTTTTGTTGTTCTTTATCATTTATTTCATATGAAGGATAGAGGAGATCCAATCTAGTTTTACACTCTACCCTCTCCACTGCTGTCCTGATCATTTTATCACTGTAACCTCTTTCTGCAAGACGTTTGCAAATTGCACTACATTCCTGTTGGTAACTCTCATTAGTACTACAAATTCTCTTGGCACGTAACAGCTCGCCATACGGAATACTCCTAATAAGATTGGGAGGATGGGCGCTATTAGCATTTAGCAGGCTATTGCCCGCTGTTGCCTTTCTATATAGTTTAGTTCATACCCGATCATTATCAATGCTCACTTCAACATCCAAAAACTGGATTACTGTTTTACTGTGTTGTTCACTTAATTGTAAATTATACTCATTTGTATTCAATACCGCTACAAATTCCATAGCTGACTTTTCATCTCCTTTCCAGATTACAAAGATGTCGTCAATAACACCGACACCACAGTACCACCTTGTCTTCAAAATCCGTAATATCAAGGGATACTTGCTCCTCCCACCAGCCCATGAACAAATTTGCATAGCTAGGAGCGAAGCAAGTACCCATTGCTGTCCCTTGTAGTTGTTTATATATTTCATTATCGAAAAGAAAGAAGTTGTTCGTAAGACAGTACCAGATCATATCACAAATCATCTCCGTATGCCTCAAATGTGAAATAGATCTGGATCTCATGTAATGTCTAACAGCCTTAAGACCCAACTCATGTTGAATACACGTATACAAGCTGGTAACATCCATAGTTAATAACAGGAAATCATCTTCCCAGTGCAAACCATCCATCAATTTGAGAAACTGTGTGGTATCCTTAACATAGGAAGGCAAACTCTCTACAAATGGTCGTAGGAAATATTCAATATACAGTATCTAGAGGTGTTCTCTAGTAACGAACCCATAGCTGACACAATTGGTCTACCTGGGGGATTGAGATTATCCTTATGAAGCTTTGGTAATAGGTACAAAACTGGTGTCCTAGGATGGTTACACTTGATGAAATAATATTCCTCCCATTCAATTAAACCAGTCTCTCTCTATTCTGTCAACATATCATGATATTTTGCAATGGACTTCTTCCAATCTGATTGCTTAGCTTTAACATAGCAATCTGGCACATTTAAGTGTCTAACTCCTTCGTGTAGGTAGTGATTCTTATCTAACACCACTACATTACCACCTTTGTCTGATTCACGTATCACGATGTTCCTATCCTTTGCTAATGTGGCCAATGCTGCTCTTTGTGAGGGTGACAGGTTATCATATTTACTTCCTGTTGGACCAAATCTAATCTTCTTTAGTTGACTAATCACATCCCTCTCAAACACATCAATGGCATCATTCTGAATAGTTGGTAGGAAGATAGACTTAGGTTTAAACGGGCTAGGGCATGTGGCATCTGTCTCTATGCCCAAGACCTCCAAATTCATAATGGGATCATCATGCACCTGTGTGCTGTCATCCAAAATAGCTAATGTATGTAACATGTCAATATCAGAGATTAATAATCTACTTGTTTCAGCTGTTTCAACACTAACTGGTTGTGTAGTCACTTTTGTTTGAAACCACTTTTTTAGTTTTAACTTTCTCATAAACTGAAAGAGATCAATTCTGGTCTGTACATAATCAAGACTCCTAATGGGACAGAAAGATAGGCCTAAATCCAATAGACTATTCTCATCAGCCGACAAGGGTCTACTTGGTAAATTAACTACAGTTCTTATGTGGTTGTTCGCGCCCTTGTAGTCATTCTGCTTGGCATGGAACCTTCTTTTTCTTCTTTGTGTTTTTGCTGCGTGGTTCCTCTTCCTCTGCCTCTCGAGCCACGTCCTCTGCCTCTTGGTTGAAAAGATTCTTTCTTTTGGTCTGTTCTCCCCTGATTGAGTAGCCGAAATTGTTTTAAAAAATTGGCTCTGTTGGTACTTTTATCAGACCCCATATTGCTTCTTAAATGGGAGGAATCTGTGGTATCCGATAGGTTACTATCTGAGACATCACTCTCCTCTGACTCATGTACATTAGCTCCAGAAGCGCCACTCGCAGCCTCAGGTACTGGATCCTTATAATCTTCAGAATACATGTAATCGTACTTTCGATAGAAGGTCAAAATTCTACCAGATTGATAATCCTTGAAATCCCTCAAAAATGTTCTCTGTTTTTTAGCCGTGATGTCCTCTTTATATTTAATAAGTTTCTTATCGAGGTTTGCTTTCAACTCATCAAAATAAGCTTGTGTTACCGTCGTCAGGATTTCCTTAGTTGTCTGTTCAATTTCCTCAAGAATCTTGACCCTCTCTTTAGAAGCATATTTTATCAAAATCCTCATCATATTGAGAGAGCTCACTTTTGCATTCTCTGCCCATTCTTCTAATAAATCTGGATCCGTATCCTCATAAGATGGAATCGTATAAATACATAGACCCCTAGGGACCCGTTCAGCATCAATGTACTGCTGGAGTGATACTATCCCCCACCATTTGGAGAGTTCTCTTCTCATCAGCTTTTCTAATTTATCATAAAGGAGTTGTAATTTCAATGCAGATCCTGGTGTGTAAGTCCCTTGACGATCTCCTGGATCATTCTGGGTAAAAAACAATTTACTTGATTTTTCTTTCCTACGGGCTTCTGACGAGGAATCCATATCTGTGTGATTTTAATTCTTCAATCAACAAAACACTGGAAATGGGCAAGTCCAAGCTCCTATACTTTGCAACTCTTATAGCCCAATCCACACTGCAAGTAACTGGTGTTAGAATTAATATGATAACTGCTATATTGGTTCCGTTAATATCCAAGTGTGGTTAAATATCTTATTAACACTCATAATAGGGGAAACTGCAATGTCCTCCACACCCCTTTATATAATGTAGTTCGAAAATCACGTGGCATTAGCATAGGAAAGCAACTCATCCATCAATCTAATGTGCAAACTTCCGCATTTTATCTGACACATGGAGATGGTAAGTACCAAGAGTTCCCAATATAAATAGAAGAACAGTCCACGGAATGCCAACAACCATACACGCTGTCCTGTAATTAGCTCCACAGCATTACGGTCACCATGAAGCAAAACAGCGGCACATATATATATATGAACATGGGAGGATCTATACTTTTGCACAGAAATATGACACACTAAGATTGAAAGAGAAGATGAACAATGGAGAAGATTTGAATATACAGCCGAATCACACAGATGAGAGCTCAGATTTGAGCTCATCGGCAGATGAGGCGCCATTGAATAAATTGGATTTTCAAGGGGAAATGCAACTCATGCAAATGGTCACGCCGCAATCAGGCAGAAGCAGAGGACGAGGTCGGGGAGGCACCAGACGAGGTGGGGGAAGAGACAACAAACACAAGGAATAGATGTTGAGTCTGTTTTGGACAAGGCAAATATCATTGTAAATATTTCTAAAATCAATCTGACCCACAATCAAGAACGTATTCTCAATTTAGGACCAAGTTTTTGTCCAACAATTCACTGGGATTATGTGAAGACACGCATTGAACTATATAAATTTGTTCATAAATTGAGTTTGATTAAACATTTTTCTAGTAAACCACTGGTTAAACATCATTCCAGTGTAATAAATGTAGTTAATGTTTCAGGGTTTAACAGTGATGATACATCAGAATTGGTTGTGATTAGTGACTTAACCAATGAAGGAGCCACAGCTGAATCCCAGATGGGATGAGAATACATGTACGGACATTGTTACTTTAACAAAGATGGGCTTTACAACTAATTGTGGTGTTATTAGCTCCTTGAAACCCTCCAGCAAGTTCAATCCCCAGCTACCAAGCGTCAATTTGATTGATATATTCCACGAGTTGGTAGTTGGGGATATTGATAAATTTCATATGAACTGGCAATTTAAGAAGTCCAGATCAACAAATTTTACTGCCAACAATTGGAAAGACCTAAATTCCCTTAAATCCAACACTACAGTTGTGATCAAGCCCTCTGACAAAGGTGGTAACATCGTTATTATGGATGTACAAAACTATATTAAAGAAGTCAATCGGCAATTAACCAACAATGATCATTATGACGAATTATGTACTAATCCGACAACCCAATATCAACAGAGCTATTGGGAGATGTTAGATGGTTGGCTTACAGAACATCTTATTGACCATGAGGAGTATTCATATTTAAAAATTGACTCTCCACAAATTCTGCGTATTTATTTTCTCCCTAAAGTACACAAAAATAGACATAATCCTCCTGGTAGGCTTATTGTCAATATGAACCAATCGTTATTGGAAAACACTTCAAGGTATTTAGATCTTTTCTTATGCCCCTATGTCACTGAACTATCTTCTTACCTACGTGACACTAATGATTCTCTATCTAAAATACATAACATTCCGTAGCATGATAATTATTTATTGGTAACTGTTAGAAATGGGGTCTTTGGTTGACAGGCAGGTTACCCCCTGTTCAAGCAAGGACCCTCACTCTAGTCAGGGTAAAAAAGAATCACCCTTAGCTAACCCCTGCTTACCCTCTTGGTAGCTTGGCAGAGCAGTAGGCTTAACTTCAGAGTGCTAGGTGTAAAGTATTTGTGCCAACACACACAGTAACTTAATGAAAAACACTACAAAATACAACATCATCAGTTTGGAAAAATAGGAAATATTTATCTAAACAAAACAAGAACAAAACTACAAAAATCTGACATACACAAGTCCAGTTATGAATTTTTAAAGATTAACTAAAAAAAATAGCGCTTAGAAACACAAAATGCTTCAATGAGGTGTTAACACAGTGTTGTGACTGAGTCGTTCCCAACAATCCGACACCAGTGGCGCCGGACAGGGAGTCGCATAGATCCCCAGGTACAGTACCTTGGTAAAGAAATGTAAACGAGCCGATGCGCGAAGTCAGGGCGTCTGTGTGAAACGTTGAATCCGTGCACTTTGAGCGTGTCGGTCACGACGTGATGCGGTGACTTCCATGCAGTCCCAGACTTCGGTGGGGCTGCAGCGATGACGGGCCTGCGAAGGTCGTCGCGTTCCAGCGAAGATCACGGAGTCGGTTGCAGGCGGCGTCACCGGATTCCACAGCGGCGTCGGTCCGAAGTTGTTCGAAGTCGATTTCCTTGAATTTTCACCAGTTTCAGAGTAGGAATCTCTCCAAAGACTCCAGGTGCTGGCAAAGAGAAGTCTTTGCTGTCCCTGAGACTTCAAACAACAGGAGGCAAGCTCTAAATCAAGCCCTTGGAGATTTCTTTACAAGATGGAAGGCACACAAAGTCCAGTCTTTGCCCTCTTGCTCTGGCAGAAGCAGCAACTGCAGGATAGCTCGACAAAGCACAGTCACAGGCAGGGCAGCTCCTCTTCCTCAGCTCTTCAGCTTTTCTCCAGGCAGAGGTTCCTCTTGTTTCCAGGAGTGTTCTAAAGACTGTAGTTTTGGGTGCCCTTCATATACCCATTTTCTCCTTTGAAGTAGGCCTACTTCAAAGCAAAGTCTCTTGTGAATGTGAAATTCTGCCTAGCCCAGGTCAGGCCCCAGACACTCTCCAGGGGGTTAGAGACTGCATTGTGTGAGGGCAGGCACAGCCATTTGAGGTGTAAGTGACCACTCCTCCCCTCCCTCCTAGCACAGATGGCTCATCAGGATTTTCAGGCTACTCCCCAGCTCCCTTTGTGTCACTGTCTAGCGTGAGGTGCAACTATCCCAACTGTCAAACTGACCCAGACAGGGAATCCACAAACAGGCACAGTCACAGAAATGGTATAAGCAAGAAAATGCTCACTTTCTAAAAGTGGCATTTTCAAACACACAAACTTAAAATCAACTTTACTAAAAGATGTACTTCTAAATTGTGAGCTCAGGACCCCAAACTCCACATGTCCATCCACTCGCAAAGGGAATCTACACTTTAATCAGATTTAAAGGTAGCCCCCATGTTAACCTATGAGAGGGACAGGCCTTGCAACAGTGAAAAACAAATTTAGCAATATTTCACTGTCAGGACATATAAATCACATAACTATGTGTCCTACCTCAACCATACACTGCACCCTGCCCTTGGGGCTACCTAGGGCCTACCTTAGGGGTGTCTTACATGTAAGAAAAGGGAAGGTTTAGGCCTGGCACGTGGGTACACTTGCCAAGTCGAATTTACAGTTAAAACTGCACACACAGACATTGCAGTGGCAGGTCTGAGATATGATTACAGAGCTACTTATGTGGGTGGTATAATCCGTGCTGCAGGCCCACTAGTAGCATTTGATTTACAGGCCCTGGCACCTCTAGTGCACTTTACTACGGACTTACTAGTAAATCAAATATGCCAATCATGGATAAAACAATTACATACACATTTTGTAAAGGAGCACTTGCACTTTAGCACTGGTTAGCAGTGGTAAAGTGCCCAGAGTAACAAAAACAGCAAAATCAGAGTCCAGCACAAATCAACAACCTGGGGAACAGAGGCGAAAAGTTAAGGGAGACCACGCCAAGGATGAAAAGTCTAACAGTAACAATGGATGTAGCTTCCCTATATACTTCAATTAAGTATGAATATGGGATAGAAGCATGTAGATATTTTTTATGGACACGACCTATTGAGTTTCTACAACATAGCAATATGCTCATGTCTATGTTACAGTTTTGGCTCACACACAATGTTTTTCTCCTTGATAACAGATATTACCTTCAGAAACAGGGTACAGGTATGGGAGCTTAATTTGCTCCCACATATGCCAATCTCTATATGGGATGGTGGGACAAAGAAATAGCCTGGTCTGAGACACATAAGATTTACATGGACAAAGTAGTATTATGGGTGCGATATATTGATGACCTTTTCCTTATATGGGGGGTCATGAACAGTCCCTGTTGGAATACATTAGTATGTTCAATAATAATAAGTTAAATATTCATCTTGAACTAGTACATAGCAGACACACTATTGAATTCTTAGATGTTATGTTGGAAGTCAAAAATGACAAATTGGAGACAACTGTATACCGCCATCCAACTGCATGCAATTCTATATTGCATGGTAACAGTGGACATCCTAATGCATTAAAATGGAGTATACCGTACAGTCAATACCTGCGGGCTCGTAGGATATGTTCAGATGACAAGAGGTTTAAAACTGAAATGAATATAATGACTCAAAGATTTTTTAATAGAGGTTACCCTAAAAAAAAATTGATTGATGCACAGAATAGAGTGATGAGCAAAACTAGAGAAGAACTGCTTTTTAATAACTCACTCAGTGAGGGTAAGTCCAATAAAAATAGATCTCCACCACAATAATTTTTTTAATTTAATCATCAACATATGGAACTTAAAAATATTATACAACGAAACTGGCATGCTTTGCAAAAAGATCCCCATATTAAAGATACTATTGGGCAACATCCTCAAATCACCTATTGGAAGGCGTACTCACTAGGAAACCATTTAATTAGGAGCCTTTTCTCCACAAAAGAAAGTACGTCATGGTTAACCAAAAAAGCTTAGGTTTTCGGAAATGTGGTCGATGCAAAGCATGTAAATATGCATTGAATACACAGAATAACAGTACGTTGGATGGTAAAAACTGTGAGATCACTGATCGGATAACCTTTGAAACTGAGTATGTTGTATATATTATTCATTGTGGCTGCCAGAAGAAAAACATAGGCAGCACCATTCACAAACTTAAGATTAGATTCTTACAACATTTCAGAGCAATTAAAAATCATGATAGATCTTATCCTTTAGCCAAACATTTTTGGGATATACATGTAGGAGATTACAGTTCTTTGATATTTAAATGGAATTAAATCTATCAAATTGAGTCCGAGGGGAGGTGAAAGAACATTAGAGTTGAGACAGATGGAATCCAAGATGATAGTATTGCTAGGATCAGAGAACCCATGGGGACATAATTTGGATGCAGAATTGTATGTTCATCTATTAATTTCTCTAGGATGCAATTGATCACAGATGTGAATTCAGCCTTTGCTCATTTAGGGCCAGATGTAGGAACCAGTTTGCATGTCGCAAACTGCGAAAAACGCAGTTTGCGCCATGCAAAACGGCCATCGCGATGCTGATTCACATTTTGCGAGTCGGTACCGACTCGCAAAATGTGAATCCGACTCGCAAATAGAAAGCGGTCGCAAAGCAATTCGCAGTTAACACCCACTTGAAGTGGGTGGTAACTAATTCGCAAACGGGAAGGGGTCCCCATGGGACCCCTTCCCCTGTGTGAATGTCGCTAAAAATAATTTTTCAGAGCAGGCAGTGGTCCAATGGACCACTGCCTACTCTGAAAAAATTAAACCAAATGGTTTCATTATTTTTTTGTATTGCAACTCGTTTTCCTTTCAGGAAAACGGGCTGCAATAAAAAAAAAAAAAAACTGCTTTATTAAAAAAGCAGTCACAGACGTGGAGGTCTGCTGTCTTCAGCAGGCCACCATCCCTGTGAATGCATGGACTCGCTATGGGGTCGCAAAATGCGACCCACCTCATTAATATTCATGAGGTGGGTCTTTGCGACCCCATAGCGAGTCGCAGAAGGTGTCTGAGACACCTTTCTGCATACAATTTTGCGAGTTGCAAATTGCGAGTCGGTCTGACTCGCAATTTGCAACTCGCAAAATTTTCTTTTGCTACATCTGGCCCTTAGAGTCTTATCATTTATGTATTTTCCAAATCATGACTTTACATGATGTATTTATGTGTGCCATATGGAGACAAATATCTCATTGACTAATAATAGTGGATTCTTGTATATATAGAACCTGGAAATGTGATTGTTAGGTGTACATATATAATTCTTCTTTCTTTTATACACTGTTTTGTGATTTTAATATGTCCAGACGGGTTAGCACTTTTGCACCAGGCACTTTATAGAATTTGGCTGATTTTGCACATCTTTGACAATACAACAGTTTACTCGTACATGCTATTGAATACATCTGTGTAATCATGGGACTATATAGTGATGTCTTTAAGGACTAATCTGTATTTTTATGAATAGTCATGGATATACTGCTATTGCCAGTCTGATTGATCTTTTGCAATATCTTTTGAAATGTTAAATATTAGGCACATTAGCTGTTAATGAAAAGATCATTCTTTGACATCACCAAGGCGTTTAAGTTAGTATAAGAAATGTTTTCTCAATAATAATAAGTGAGTTTGGAACAGTTTGCTGTGGCTCGAATTAAATATCAATTGGTATGATCTTCTATATCTATTCATATATGTAAAATATTTGGACACATTGCACGTTATTTCTTGAATACAAATTCTGGTGCCATGGCTATGTGAATTAATAGCACTATTACAATTTATCTGATGGCGTGTATGCAATATCTTATATGCTCAAAGATGGCCGCCATGTGATTTTGTACCAGTGTGTCACTGAAATAAATGAGGGGTTAATTGTGTATTTGTAGGTGTGTTCAATGTGGCAGTTAATGTCCAGTAGAAGGCGGTAGCTGAAACGCGTAGACATTTGGTGGAGACAGCGTTATTTCAATTATTTTTGACAAATAAAAGCGGATGAACTTTATTTCAAGAAAACTGCTTTCATCTGCCTTTTTTGGATCCATGATCTACTTGGTGCAGCCGTTCGGTGAGCAGTATCTCACCGTTTGTGGATAAATATATATATATATATATATATATAGTAATGTACATTTCCAACTTTTAAAAAAAACCTCACCCTGCCCTTGGGGCTGCATAGGACCTACAGTAGGGGAGACCTATATGTATTAAAAAGGGAGCTTTGGGCCTCGCAAAAGGTTTACTTTACCAGGATGACATGTGTTGGAAAGTGGATTATTGGTAAGGGCAGAAGAAAGCATTTGTTTTTCCCCTGAAAATGACATCAACAAAGGGTTTGCAGTGCTAAAACTGCCATCTTCCCAGCTTTCAGGAACAGGCAGACTTGAATCAGAAAAACAATTTTTTCAACACAATGTTGGCATTTTAATGGGACATATCCCACTTATAATATTTTTTGTGTTTTTAGTCTCTTTCCAGTTAGTGACAGAAATGGGTGTGAAACCAATGCTGGATCCCTGTAAGCTAAACATTTCTGAAAAGTAGACACAATTCTGAATTCAGCAAGGGGTCATTTGTGCAGATCCTACAAGGTTTTCCCACAGAAAACACCAGACGAAAAAATATAATATTGAAATTGAGGTGAAAAAAAACAGCCATTTTTCTCCACGTTTTACTGCGTTGTCATATTTTCAAAAGTATTATACCGTTATGTCTGCTGGACTCTTCTGGTTTCGGGGATATATAGGGCTTGTAGGTTCATCAAGAACCCTAGGTACCCAGAGCCAATGAAGGAGCTGCACCTTGCAATGGGTTTTCATTGTATACCGGGTTCCCCCAAGTCTCCTGATAAAAATGGTACCTCACTTGTGCGGGTAAGCCCAGTGCCCGCAAAAGGAAAATACCCGAAATCACAATGTGGACACATCACATTTTTCCAATGGAAACGGATGTGTTTTTTGCAAAGTGCCTAGCTGTGGTCTTTGGCCTCTAGCTCAGCCGGCACCTAGGGAAACCTAGCAAACCTATACATTTCTGAAAACTAGACATCTAGGGGAATTCAGAATGGGGTGACTTGTGGGGCTCTCACCAGGTTCTGTTACCCAGAATCCTTTGCAAACCTCAAAATTGGCACATTTTAGTGATGGAAAGTTCTGGAATCTGAGAGGAGCCACAAATTTCCTTCCAACCAGCATTCCCACAAGTCTCCCGATAAAAATGGTATCTCACTTGTCTGGGTAGGCCTAGTGCCCGCAAAAGGAATAGATCACACAACGGTCAATGTTGGTCCTTACAAGAGGGCAATTGGTGACCCTGGGGTGATCCATTCCTGATGCAAGCACTAGGTACAGGCACTCAAGTGGCATAGCGTTTTTATCAGGATAGGTGGGGAAACATTGGGAGGTAGGAATTTTGTGGATTCCAGCATATTCCTGTAGTTAGTGTGACAGAAATGCAAGGAAAAAAAGAGTTTGTATTCAACATTCCACCTTTGGAGGGTATTCTGGGTAAGAAAACTTTGGTGAATTGTTTGACCTGACAGCCTTAGGGTGGTCACCCCTAACTTTTTGCCTGCCTCCTTCCACTTTTTAGATACTGTTTTTGCTGATTGTAAAACTCTGCACACTTTACCACTGCTAACCAGTGCTAAAGTGCATATGCTCTCTCCCTTTAAACATGGTAACATTGGATCATACCCCATTGGACTATTTAATTTACTTATAAGTCCCTAGTAGAGTGCACTATGTGTTCCCAGGGCCTGTAGATTAAATGCTACTCGTGGGCCTGCAGCACTGATTGTGCCACCCACTTAAGTAGCCCCTTAACCTTGTCTCAGGCCTGCCATTGCAAGGCCTGTGTGTGCAGTTTCACTTCCAATTCGACTTGGCATTTAAAAGTACTTGCCAAGCATAAAACTCCCCTTTTTCTACATATAAGACACCCCTAAGGTATGCTCTAGGTAACCCATAGGGCAGGGTGCTGTGTAGACAAAAGGCAGGACATGTACCTGTGTGGTTTACATGTCCTGGTAGTATAAAACTTCTAAATTCCTTTTTACACTGCTGTGAGGCCTGCTCCCTTCAAAGGCTAACATTGGGGCTGCCCTCATACATTGTTTGAGTGGTAGCTGCTGATCTGGAAGGAGTAGGAAGGTCATATTTAGTATGGCCAGAATGGTGACATTAAATCCTGCTGTCTGGTGAAGATGAATTTAATATTACTATTTTAGAAATGTCCCTTTTAGAAAGTGAGCATTTTTTTGTACTTGGATCTTTCTGTGCCTTATAATCCACGTCTGGCTAGATTTAGTTGACAGCTCGATGTGCATTCACTCAGACACACCCCAAACACAGGATGCTCAGCCTCAGTTGCATACATCTGAATTTTGAATGGGTCTTCCTGGGCTGGGAGGGTGGAGGGCCTGCTCTCACACAAAGGACTGCCACACCCCCTACTGGGACCCTGGCAGGCAGGATTGAACTGAAAGGGGACCTGGTGCACTTCTAAACCACTATTTGAAGTCTCCCCCACTTCAAAGACACTTCTTGGGGTAGACACTCTATCTCACACACACTTCCTGGGGAAGAAACCTGTAACCAGAACCTGCATCCTGGCAAGAAGAACTGCCTGGCTGCCCATAGGACTCACCTGACTGCTTTCTGTGAAGGACTGCTGCCTTGCTGTTGCCCTGCTGTCTTGCTGCTCTCTGGCTGAGGTGAAGAAGTGCTCTCCAAGGGCTTGGATAGAACTTGCCTTCTGTTCCCTGAAGTCTCAGGACCAAAAATACCTCATCTCTTCAAGAAGGACGCCTTGTGCAGCGAAATTCAATGCACAGCCTGCACCGCGGTGAAACTTTCACCGCATGCTAAACTGGAACAACGCAGCCCAACTTCGCAATGATAAGTTCGATGCAGCACCAGCGTAGCGACCGGAAATTCGATGCACGGCCCACTGGATCGACGCATAGCCGAGCCGGAACTACGCAGCACTTCTTCCTGAAAGGAATAGATGCAGCTTCTACCGTGCGGTAGAAAATTCGACCCAAAGCCCACCAGATCAGCGCAGATCCTGTGACTTCATCCTGCCAGCACAGGAAATCTGCGCACCGTCCCCAGGGCACCTGAAAACCCTGCAACCCGAAGAGGATCCACGACCGAGCGCCGCAAATTGATGCACAGCTGTCCCTGCATGGAAACTAAATGACACATTGGCGTGTGCCTCGAGAAATAGACGCACACCCCTTTGTTTCCACCCTTCTCCTCTGCAGCCCTTTGCGGAGATTTTTCCCGTGAACCAGGTACTTTGTGTTTGAAAGAGAGTTTGTTTGCTTTTAAAATACTTAAGACACTTTGGCGGTCATTCTGACCCTGGCGGTCAGAGACCGCCAGGGCCGGGGACCGCGGATGCACCGCCAACAGGCTGGCGGTGCATCCAGGCCAATTCTGACCGCCGCGGTAAAGCCGCGGTCAGAAAAGGGAAACCGGCGGTTT
This sequence comes from Pleurodeles waltl, assembly GCF_031143425.1. Classification (NCBI taxonomy): domain Eukaryota; kingdom Metazoa; phylum Chordata; class Amphibia; order Caudata; family Salamandridae; genus Pleurodeles; species Pleurodeles waltl. The sequence goes on from NC_090437.1 coordinate 840,619,427, forward strand.
CCCGCCAGTTTTCCCCTGGCCTGAGGAATCCTCCATGGCGGAATGGGGATTCCGACCCCCTTCCCGCCAGCCTGGTTCTGGCGGTTTTGACCGCCAGAACCTGGCTGGCGGGAACGGGTGTCGTGGGGCCCCTGGGGGCCCCTGCAGTGCCCATGCCAATGGCATGGGCACTGCAGGGGCCCCCTAACAGGGCCCCACAAAGATTTTCAGTGTCTGCATAGCAGACACTGAAAATCACGACGGGTGCAACTGCACCCGTCGCACCCTTTCCACTCCGCCGGCTCCATTCGGAGCCGGCATCCTCGTGGAAGGAGGTTTCCCGCTGGGCTGGCGGGCGGCCTTCTGGCGGTCGCCCGCCAGCCCAGCGGGAAACTCAGAATGACCACCGCTGTCTTTTGACCGCGGTACGGTCTTCTGGCGGTTCCCGCTTGGCGGGCGGCTCCCACCGCCCACCAAGATTAGAATGACCCCCTTTATATCACTTTTCAGTGATATCTCTACATTTACTTATGGCATCTTTGATCGTTCTGACCTGCATTTATCCAGATAAATATTATATATTTTTCTAAATACTGTGTGGTGTATTTTTGTGGTGCTATATGGTGGTATTGTAAGAACTATTGCACAAATACTTTACACATTGCCTTCTCAGTTAAGCCTGACTGCTCACTGCCAAGCTACCAGAGGGTGGGCACAGGATAATTTGGATTGTGTGTGGCTTACCCTGACTAGAGTGAGGGTCCTTACTTGGGCAGGGGGTAACCTGACTGCCAACCAAAGACCCCATTTCTAACAGGAATCCACACAAGTCAAACCTGTGTGGACTCCCCCAGATGTCTAGGTTCCAGAAATGTCTGGTTTTGGTAGGTTTCCCTATTTGGCTGCCAAGCCCCGGACCAAAAATGCTGGTGCCTGCCTGTCTTACAAAACCAGGTTGTTTTGTGATAGATAATTTTGATGTCTCCACACTACGATTTGAGCGGTGGAATTTGGGGCTGAAATAGATTGGAGAGCTCCCAAGAGAACACTCTCTCTGTGCTTGCTGTCGCATGCACCTGTTCTCTGGGTTGGACTAACCCGCTATTGTCCCGCTGCACAGACTGTGCTTGCGAAGGTACAGCAGGACTGTCCTCATTACCTCCCTCATAATCAATGGAAAAGGAGTTATCGAATGGGACTCCTCCGACTGAAAAATCACTCTCAGAGTCTGCCCCATTGTCCTATCCCTCAGATGCTGTCTCTGTAACTGCTGTCTCAGTCTCTGATCCTACCTCAGAGCTGTCCTCTATACACAAGTGAGGGCTTGAGCAGCAGTTATCCAACAAGATGCCATCTCTGCTACTGGCTAAACTGTCGCTTTAAAACACTAGCCTACGTAGACAGTCTCAAATTTGCTGATGTGTGTGTGTGATACATGCAACAGTAGAGGTCACCTTACCTTTGCTCCTTCCCTCAATCAGCACGTTCTTTCAAGACACTCTAAAAAAGACGCACTATTACTTCACCTTGTCACATACCAATCGTCACAGTCTTCAGAGCCTATAGCGCCCAGTCCAACAATCATTATTGGTGCTCCCACTCCCATGACCTCCTCCTCAGATTCCCTCACTACCACCCATCAAAGTGCCCTTCATCACCCATAGCCCCCCCGCACATACATTTCATTTGTATTTTATTTATTAATCTACTCAGCTATTTAAATACAATACAACTTTGATCTTTGCAGTAGGCATATAAACCTTCTGCACTACTTTATGGCATCAAAACTGCCACTAGACAAAAGTCAGACCCTTTTGTAGCATAAACACAATCACAAGACTTACTTGATTTTTTTATTGCTACGTAGAAGCTAAGTTGAAAGGCATCATTTGAAGTATGTTTGTTTGCTGTGACGACGCAAGCTGCAACTGCAAGAAAACTGCAGTTGCATATATATGTATATATATATATATATATAAATATATATATATATATAAATATTCAAAAATAGCCAGAAAAAGTTGGTTTTTTCTATAGCTGCTTCCTACTGGATAATGCAGAAATAGTGATTTCCTTTATCTATGTTTCCTATGGGGACAGCTAATTCGAATACAGTGAAAAAAGCGTTTGATGATTTATTCACTGTAGATACATGCTGACAATAATGTAAACATGTACCATTTTTAGACTCTGAGCACCCTTCCTTATCAACAATAAGTTAATCTTAGGTATTTACTATTAAGCATTTTGAAGTGTTTTTATGTCTATAAAAGAGTTTGTTTTACAGGTCTTTATGCAAACATGAGAGTCTACAAGCTGCAGGACACTCACCAGGCCTCACTGGCTGTCTGTGTCATCGTTTCGGGGTCACAAATTGAATGGCATAATATAGTGCTTCAACCTAACTGTGACATTTTACATGCCATAGGTAGCTATTACACCATATATAATGGGTTAATTAGTACAATTAAATATACCATATTGGGTTTTAAACTAATTTTCAGAGGAGAGTGCACATAAACTGGGGTAACAGTTGTTAGAGCTGGCATTCTTGGCATGGTCTCCCCTAACTTTTTTTTCCCTCTGCTTCCCAGGTTGTTGCTGTGTGATAGACACTCTTTTTGCTGTTTTTGTTACACTGGGTACTTTACCACTGCTGACCAGTGCTAAAGTGCAAGTGCACCCTATATGAAATTAAATGTGTAATTGGCTTTTCCATTATTGGCATATTTGAGTTACTAGTAAGTCCCTAGTAAAGTGCACTAGCGGTGCCTAGGGCCTGTAAATCAATTGCTACTAGTAGGCCTGCAGCACTGATTGTGCCACCCACAAGTTGCCCTGTAAACATGGCTCAGACCTGCCACTAGAGTGTCTGTGTGTGCAGGTTTTAAACTGCCAATTCGACCTGGCAAATGTACCCACTTGCCAAGCCCAAACCTTCCTTTTTTATACAAGTAAGGCACCCCTAAGGTAGCCCATTGGGGAGGGTGCAGTGTGTTTTAAAGTTGGGACATGTACTGATAGGTTGTACATGTCCTAACAGTGAAATGCTGCTAAATTCAGTTTCCACTGTTGCAAGGCCTATCTCACTCATAGGTTAACATGGGGGTGTCTTGAAATATTCTTAAAGTGCAGTTTCTCTTTGAGAGCTGATGGAGATGTGGAGTTTGGGGTCTCTGAACTCACAATTTAAAAATACATCTTTTAGTAATATTGGTTTTTCGAGTGTTAGTTTGAAAATGCCACTTTTAGAAAGTAGGCATTTTCTTGCTTTAACCATCTGGGCTAGAGTGGAGGGAGTAGTGTTAACTTACACCTGAATGGGCTGTGCCTGATCTCACACAATGCAGTCTGGTGTGTGTCTGGAGCCTGACCTGGGCAAGGCAGGATCCTGTAAACAATGGAGACTTTTCTTTGAAGTTGGGCAACAAGGCATAAAGGGGTATAAGTAGTGGGCCCACAACCCCAGACTTTAGATTTCTCCAAGATTTGCTTCTGGAACCAAGAGGAACCTCTGCCAAGTAGAAGAGCTGAAGAGCTGAAGAGAAGTGCTTCCCCTGCCTGCCCCTAGCTGTGACTGTGCTTTGTTGGCCTATCCTGCAGTTGCTGCTTCTGGATAAAGGGGACAAAGACTGTACTTTGTTTTTATATTCCTGCTTGTGAATTATCTCCAAGGGCTTGGACTGAGCTTGCTTCCTGTTTTTGAAGCCTCTGGGAACTCAAAGGCTTCAACAACCAGTCTCTGAGTCTGCGTGCTGTGGACTCTAGCTTGTCAGAAGGTGCCATTCAGGTTCCTGGGCCCCTGAGAGTGAATTTCTCACAACAGTGTTCCAGCGTTAGAGTTCAAACTTACCAGCATATGTATAAAAAAAAAAAAACTAAGAGTGACCTCCCAAAAAGGGGTCAATTTACAACATAGAATATATGTTATTATCAATTGAATTTCTCCCTATCTTTGGCTTCCAAATTTAATCCAGTGCACAAGAAAGAACAAATGTTGTCAAATGTTCTCTGAATCTCATGACAGTATGGCTAACCCCAAATTCAGAGTTGTACAAATCACCACCATTCCAAAATTCAATATCTAGGGAACAAATGCCTAGGTTTCCATCCTACCCATTTTTCATTCATTACATTTTACCTTATGAAATGATGCCTGGGGGTACACAATATAATATTTTTGTAGGCTACAGCTGAGTTGTTAGCTATGGTGGCAGGTCTGCAATCATGCTTTGCAGTGTCATTTTAGTGGTGGCCCAACATGTGCTGCAGTTTACTAGTGACATTTAACTGACAGGTACATTGTATACCATTACTCAGGACTTATAAGTAAGTTAAATGTGCCAACTAGGAATATAGGAAGGCTCAGTTAGGTGCCAAAGCGCAAGCACTGGGACCTATTTAGCAGTGACCTATTTAGCAACGACCTAATTAGCAGCGTTCCCTTGCACAGAGTCAAAATAACAACAGCATGAGTGCAGAAAAAATAGGGTGATCATGCAAGAAGAGACATTTTCTTACAATGCCATTTTTAGAAAAAAAGCATTTGCTTCATTGCATAGCAGTTTTCCTACATTCCCAAAAACTGAAAATGTCCAATATTCTGGCTTGTTTCTCAGTCTTCTCCTAGAGAATCAATAAACCCAGGATATCAATAAAATCCCCAATGTGTGGAAAAGGGACACAAATTTACCTTGGATACTTTTTGAGGAATTAATGTCATGAAGACGTAAGCGAAAAGTGACCCAGAAAGCAAATAAAACTGTGAGATGGGCATTTAAAGGGTTTAACATGGGTCAAGAATGTCTTACAAGACTAACATCAGAGAGTGTTAAATGAAACAGAGCTCACAAGGCAGAAATGCAAAGAAAGTGCCTAAGGCACTCAGCTAGAGTATGCATCTCATTTGTCTACTTCAGATTGAGTAGACACACAATATGCCATATTCCACGACATATAGCTAAAATAGATAACTCAAATCTGTGCATAGGTTTGAATGCTGTAGGCAGAACATACAATTAAGATATCATTTTGATTTTCGGCTCATCATACAATCTGACTGACAGGGTGAAAAGGTGTGAATAATGTATCTTGGAATGAATCTTTCACAACTTTGCTCTGCGAGGGTGGGCCTACAGTAGCAAAACAGCAATGGGATAGCAGTGGACGTGATATGAAAAAGCACTCAATTTAACCATTATCATTTTGCATACAACTAAATGAAAATATGATAGCCAAAACAAAAAGTCTTGCTCCATTCAATGCATTTGCTAAATTTATGCAAACAGAGCTTGTATTGTATACGTTTTTCATATCCTAAAACTCCCCTACCCACATCACACTACAGTTATTTTACTTTTATGAATCATTGTTTTCAGGTGTGATAGCCCAGTAGGTTTTGGTTACTAAGGATCTGGCTGGGCTCTAAGAGCCAATGCAAGAGGAGCTCTGAACATATTTGGTGTGTAGATCATACAATAAATATCATGGAAGAATATGATAAGGTTTCTTCAAAATTCAAAAAAGTGTATTTCTTTAACATGCGAAAGCGTTTTTCCTTAGTATATCTGAATATATCACTGCACTGTCCAGAATAAAACAGTCCCCTTGCGCCAACAGCAATGTCATCTGTGAACTAAGGGCAAGTCACTTGCAATTTTTATGCAAAAATATGTGACTGTTAGAAATGGGGTTTTTGGTTGGCAGTCAGGTTACCCTCTGTCCAAGCAAGAACCCTCACTCTAGTCAGGGTAAGTCACACACAATCCAAATTATCCTGTGCCCACCCTCTGGTAGCTTGGCACGAGCAGTCAGGCTTAACTTAGAAGGCAATGTGTAAAGTATTTGTGCAATAAATCATACAATAACACAATATAGCACCACAAAAATACACCACACAGTGTTTAGAAAAATATATAATATTTATCTGGATAATTGCAGGTCAAAAACGAATAAAGATGCAATGTGAAATTGTAGAGATATCACTGAAAAGTGATATAAAGTGTCTTAAGTCTTTAAAAAGCAAACAAAGTCTCTTTCAAGCACAAAGTACCTGGTTCACAGTGGAAAATCTCCGCAAAGAGATAAGTGGAAAAATGGAGTGTGCGTCGATTTCTCCCCAGCACACACGGACTTGCGTCGTTTTGTTTTCACGTAGGGAAGTCCTGCGTCGTTTTCCGGTGCACGGACAGTCTCTTTCTGTGGTTCGCGGGATTACCAGATGTCCCGGGACTGTGCGTGGATTCTTCAGCTTGTTTTCCGGCTGCGCGTCGTTCCGGGAGGCTGTGCGTGGAATTTTCGGTCTCATGGCAGGCGTTGCGTCGATTTCCCCTCTGGAAGTCGGGCGGCGTTGTCCTTGCGAGCCCGTGCGTCGAAGTTCCGGTCGATCAGCGTCGGTGTGCGGCGATTTTCTCGCCGCGGAGCAAGCTGTGCGTCAAAATTTTCGCTGCACGAAGAGTCCAAATGAAAAAGGGAAGTCTTTTTGGCCCTGAGACTTCAGGGAACAGGAGGCAAGCTCTATCCAAGCCCTTGGAGAGCACTTCAGCAGCAAGGCAAGAGTTCAGCAAGGCAGCAGGGCAACAGCAAGACAGCAGTCCTTTGTAGAAAGCAGTCAGGTGAGTCCTTTAGGCAGCCAGGCAGTTCTTCTTGGCAGGATGCAGGTTCTGGTTCAGGTTTCTTCTCCAGCAAGTGTCTGATGAGGTAGGGCAGAGGCCCTGTTTTATACTAAATTGTGCCTTTGAAGTGGGGGTGACTTCAAAGAGTGGCTAAGAAATGCACCAGGTCCCCTTTCAGTTCAATCCTGTCTGCCATGGTCCCAGTAGGGGGTGTGGCAGTCCTTTGTGTGAGGGCAGGCCCTCCACCCTCCCAGCCCAGGAAGACCCATTCAAAATGCAGATGTATGCAAGTGAGGCTGAGTACCCTGTGTTTGGGGTGTGTCTGAGTGAATGCACAAGGAGCTGTCAACTAAACCTAGCCAGACGTGGATTGAAAGGCACAGAAAGATTTAAGTGCAAAGAAATGCTCACTTTCTAAAAGTGGCATTTCTAGAATAGTAATATTAAATCCGACTTCACCAGTCAGCAGGATTTTGTATTACCATTCTGGCCATACTAAATATGACCTTCCTGCTCCTTTCAGATCAGCAGCTGCCACTTCAACAATGTAAGAGGGCAGCCCCAATGTTAGCCTATGAAGGGAGCAGGCCTCACAGTAGTGTAAAAACGAATTTAGGAGTATTACACTATCAGGACATATAAACTACACAGGTACATGTCCTGCCTTTTACCCACACAGCACCCTGCTCTAGGGGTTACCTAGGGCACACATTAGGGGTGACTTATATGTAGAAAAAGGGGAGTTCTAGGCTTGGCAAGTACTTTTAAATGCCAAGTCGAAGTGGCAGTGAAACCGCACACTCAGGCCTTGCAATGGCAGGCCTGAGACAAGGTTAAGGGGCTACTGAAGTGGGTGGCACAACCAGTGCTGCAGGCCCACTAGTAGCATTTAATCTACAGGCCCTAGGCACATATAGTGCACTCTACTAGGGACTTACAAGTAAATTAAATAGCCAGTCATGGATAAACCAATCAATAGTACAATTTATACAGAGAGCATATGCACTTTAGCACTGGTTAGCAGTGGTAAAGTGCCCAGTGGTCAAAAGCCAACAACAACAGGTCAGAAAAAATAGGAGGAAGGAGGCAAAAAAGTTAGGGGATGACCCTGTCAAAAAGCCAGGTCCAACAGTAACCTACAGTCTTCGAATATATTATAATATATTAAATCAAACACAAGAAGTTTTCGTACAGAACATATCCTAAGCTTGTGTATTGCAAGGTGTTCTCATATGTAATAACAAAAAAATTAAAAAAGAAGGTTGTGTAAAATAAAATATTTGTTAAGAGTCACACAATTTTATGAAGCAGGGAAGACACGATTTAACTCAGGTTTTCTAGTTCATTCAACATTGTACAGTTCAGCCACTAAGAGTACCTATTTTTCTTGCCCGTTATACATTCAAGGTTACTGCTTTGCTTTTAGTTCTTGGAGCATGAGGGTAGACTATAGATGGCAGACAGACTCACATTAAAGCTGAGCTCCAGGGCCAGCTTCAGAGTTAGGGACGCCCAATTCAACAACCGTTTTTTGCTGCCACTCACATGACCTCCTGCTCGACAGATCCCCTCACCACCATCTTCCAACAGTGCCACTCATTTTTCCACAACCCCTCTGTCACATGCATTTATTTTGTTTTATAGCTCTACTCTTATCAACCCTAGGGTATTGGAGCACTTCACATCACACACGTTATAAAGAGGGAATAAATCTTCTGTGTGTCAATCATTCCGTAGGAAATGTTCCACAATGAGGATTACTGTTCTCTGATCTGCATGGTACACATATTTGCATCAAGCACATTAACCCTCCGCGCTACTTTATAAGTCCAAGCTGCCACTGACAAAAATTTCCATCTCTGCCATCAGAATCCCTAATCACCTGCGCTGACGTCTTTATTGTTTACTAGAAAAACTGCTGGCAAGGAAACCGGAGGTGTTTTTAAATTTAAAACCAAAAGTTATTTCTGAACACAGCGCCTCTGCAAAGGTCAGCGCCAGGTGCGGTTGCACCAGTCGCTCCGCCCTAAAACTTAAGCTGGAGGGTGCACGAGGACTTAGAGTTGAGCCAGAGCCTGTCATCAGACTCGAGCCTGGCACGAGATTTCAGTGACGCTCCCACCTATACCCTGTGAAGGTAAACTGATCTGATCTGACGTGACACAGTGTGGCACAGTGTGAGCTGGAAAGCCTGTGCGTGAGTGCATCTCAGCCACAGGCCTCAAAAGTGATATGTCCTGTTTGGGGGGGAACAGTCTCTAAAAGTCAACAGGACGTGTGATGAATAGTAAGAATGTAATGGATAAGCATGCTCCTATTATTTTAACATTTTTAGGGGGTTAGGATGCTAAGGGCCTTTGTGTACCCTCTCATCCCGTAGGAGTGCTCTCCTAACCATTAAGGGTTTAGTCTATCAACCTTCCTTTAAAACCACCTTTTGCAAATCATCTTTTGAACCTGAAGTCAGTTCATATAGAACTAGCGTTGTTTATTTTTGTCTGACAGGTGCCGGAAAATATGTATTTTGCTCTAGTTTTAATTCACTATCCACTTAATTATGAATTGAATTAACTTTGGAACCAAAAAATCATGCAGAACGTGAAAAGCTCCATCTGAAGAACCATTTACAGTAACTGTACATCCCAGTTGCCCTCCTTAACAACGGCCTCCCAAACATTGCAGTCAATAACAATCTCGCTTACCACAAAACACTGCTGCTGGGAGGAGAGAAGGCATTATTAAGTAATGAATCATGGATGCAAAAGGCCACTACTGCGTGAAAACGGAGGTAGCATGTAACCTTCTTGCTCAAAATTAGGCTTCTATTCGAACATTCCCATACCACAATTAAAAGCACAAATGCAACCACAGGCGTTAAAAGAACAGCTTTGTGCAGTTTCTGTTAACATCATATGGAGTGATTTTAGCTTGTCGTTTAGTGAATAGCAATGCCTGTTATTCTATGTAGACTTTCAAAGAATTAGCAGACCTTGTTTAACAATGCTTTGCTAGTTGCTCATCTTACTTTCGAAGCTAGAAGAGCCAAGATAGAGAAAACTTTACAAGAGTTCAAATGACGAGCTTACAGGGTGCCAGTCAACTCAACAGCTGATGTTCAAGTATATCCACCCTGCAGCTTCTCGTGGGATATGAATGTAGTCAGGGAGGCACAAGAAGTCGCCATTCAAATACCCAAAAGGAGAAACTTCTTGTCGCTCCCTGTGCTGCTCTCCCTCCCCACTTGGACCTATTCAGCATGGTAAATAGTAAATCCACACAGGCACCTCAAAATTCATAGAGATGAGGTGACATAGCAATATCATTCAGTGGCGGCCGGTAATTTTAGGAGGGAGGGGGGCAGGCAGCACACTCACACTCATTCATTCATACACGCACACACATCCATTCACAACACTCATCAACATTCAAACATACACGCACGCAGTAAAAATATACATCTAAAAAACATGCACACACACTTACCTTCGGCTCGGAGATCCCAGAAGGGTTGGGACTGCTGCCTTCCCTCATTGGCTGAGGTCAGAAAACCCCTGCACCCCCTTGGTACCTTGGCTCAAGCAGTTAGGCACATCTTAGAGGCAATGTGTATTTGTACACACACACACAGTGAAAACACCACAAAAGTACTTAACACCAGTTTAGAGAAATAGCCAACATTTGTCTGAGTAAAATTACCACAATGACACAAATCCAACATACACAAGTAAAGATCCAAATGTTCAAAAATTAAATGTAGTATAGTGCTTAGAAAACACAAGAGCTCCAACTGGGGCTATCAAAACGGCTTGCCGGAGTCACTTCCAACAGTCCGGCAGCACCTGAGAGGGAGCGCGGCTGGTCACGGAGTCATGTAGGCTCCGGTTAGAGTATCTTGGAAAACTATGAGGAAACAAAGACATTGCACAGAGTTGGGAAAGTGAGGCATCGCTGGAGCCAGAACTCTAAGGAACCGATGCCTCTCCTCCTGTGCTTAGCAGTAAGGAACCAATGCCTCACATTCCCTTTAGCAGTAAGGAACCGATGCTGCACCGGCTTCAGCGACACCTCACCTCCCAGACTCTGTACAACATCTTTGTTTCCTTATCGTTTTCTAAGGTACTGTAACCGGGGTCTACACAACTCCATGGCTGTCCATGCTCCCTAGCATGTGGTACAGGACTGTTGGAAGCGACTCCAACAAGCTGTTTTGATAGCCCCAGTTGGAGCTATTGTGTTTCTAAGTGCTATACTACATTTAATCTTTGAAAATTTGTATCTTTACTTCTGTATGTTGTATTTTGCCATTTTGGACTTGTTTTACTTGGATACATATTGGCTATTTTATAAACTGGCACGGAGTATTTTTGTTGGGTTTTCACTGTGTGTGTACAAATACTTTACACATTGCCTCGGGGATAAGCCTAACTGCTTGAGCCAAACTACTAAGGGGGTGGTCAGGGGTTATCTTACCTGTGTGAATCCCTTACCCTGGCTAGAGTGAGGGTCCCTATTTGGACAGGGTGCAAACCACTGTCAATTACAGACCCCATTTCTAAAATTGGTGATCAGCAGTGAGGATAGGACTTGTATGAGTACTTTGCATACAGTGATTGGTGTACACTACTTCCATATCGCAGACCATTACACCCCAACATCCTGATTTGATTTTTCTCTCTTTGCAATTTTTGAGTTTTATTTACAATCATGTCTCAGTCTGTTGAGCCTCAAAACGTTTTGCAAGGAGCTTAAATGTCCCATTAAAGGCCTCACTAGGATGGAGGATCTGCAAAAGGTGCTGAGGACCTGATTGGCAGCAAGGGAGAATGGTGAGCACATGGAGGAGCGGAATGTTATTGTGGATAGAGAGGAGAGCCTGCATGTGGATTTTGTGAATGAGAATCTGCCTTGGAGGAAGACATCTTCCACGGCAAACAGCAGTGTTTCTTTCTAGAGGTCTGTCCCCAGAAGAACTGGAGGACCGCAGGAGGCTAGGGAGCTCCAGTTGGAACTAGTCAGACTTCAGAGAGAGGCAGAGAAAGAATAAAATGCAACGGAAGAGAAGAAAATGATTTTAACTCACAAGCTGAGCTTGAAGGCGCTGTGCTTAAGAGCAGCTCCAGTTCAGATGGTTGCAGCAGTTGTACAGTGCATTCTGAGGGAAAGGTACATGTACCCAAGGATGTGGTGAAGAATTTTGTTGTGGGGGATGATATAGAGCAGTAGTTTAGTGGTTATGAAGTGGCTTTGAGAATGAACAGTGTCCCTGAGCGAGATTGAGGGGTAGGACTGTGGAAGAACTTCTCAGTATAGAGGAGGGACATCTTGTTGGCTTTAGAGCAAGGAGATATGGTTTCATGCCAGAAAGTTACAAGGTAAAGTTTAGGGAGAGTACTAAGTTTGATTCTCCAACTTGGGTGGAGTATGTTGATTCCTTTTGTAGAGCACTGGATGGTTGGTTGAAGGGTAGCGAGGTAACAGAATTTCAGGGGCTGTACAATTTGATTGCATGGGAACACTTGTATAGTTGTTGTTTTCCAGAGCTGCACCAGCACCTTGATTGACAGCACACTTACTGACCACAGTCTCTGCACCAGGGTCCAAAAGAAGTAGTATGTCGGAGACTCAGCCAAGGGTGGGCAAGGTCCCAAACAGAAGAAGGAGGGGAGTGACAAGGATAAAAGTAAGGAGTTCTCAAAAGTGCCACAAAATAACTCTCAGGGTAAAGATTTCCAACACCCTGTTGAAACGAAGAGTTGGTTCCTTTCACGAAAGCCTGCAGGGAAGGGACCCCTAAAGTGTTTCACCTGTAATCAGGAAGGGCATTTCAGGGGGAGTCCCAAGTGTCCCAAGTGGGCAGTGACTAGGGGTGGCGAGTGTAGCACTTGGGGAGGAGTTGGCACCAATTAATGGTGGGGATGCAGCTGAGTTAACCCTAGTCTCCCTGGGTGAGGGTGAAGTGGTCCAGAGAACCCTCATGCCTGACAACACTAAGAAGAACAGGCAGTAGGTGACCATCAATGGGAGGCGGGTGGAGGCTCTGAGAGACACAGGAACCAGCATGACAACTGTCTACCATCATTTACTGGGAGAATGATCTCCTGTATAGTGAGCCTCAGGTTGTTGAGCCTGGGACAGCCTGTCTGCTGGTGGTACCCCAGTGTTCCAGAGCGTTCCTACTGGATCTGGCTCATGATGTGCCAATGGCAGGTAATTTTGGGCAAGACTCTTGACAGGCTTTTCACACACTTTTAGTGGCCCCTGTGAGGAAGACCTCAGGTGTGTTCTGCAGGATCTGTCAAACCTGCCAGGCGAGTGGAAAATCTGGGAAGAGGTGAAAGGCTCTTCTTCAACTGTTTCCTGTCGTGAGCAGCCCTTTTGAGCAGGTGGGCATTGACATTGTGGGGATTCTAGATCCCAAGACAGCCATGGGCAATAGGTTTATCCTGCCCTTGGTGGACCATGCCATCTGGTACCTGTGAGCAAGCCCTCTGAGGACAATGACTGTTCCCACTGTGGCCAATGGGGATCTTCACCCATGTGAGTTTCCCCAAAGAGTTGGTATCTGACCAAGGTACCAATTTCATGTTGTTGCAAATGAAAGCCATGTGGAAGGCGTGTGGTGTTACCTACAAGTTCACCACATCTTAACACCCCAAAGTAATGGGTTGGTTTAAAGGTTCAACCATACCCTGAAGGGCATGACTATGGGGGTCATTACAACCTCAGCGGTCTTTTAAAAAGACCGCCGAGGCTGCAGGAGTCAGAATACCGCCATTGACGGAGGTATTCCTGGCTCCCTATTATGACTTTTCCGCTGGGCCAGCGGACAGTAACAGTGTTACAGTCCGCTGGCCCAGCGGAAAAGTCACATCAACATTGTTGCCGGCTCGTAATAGAGCCGGCGGCAATGCTGATGTGCAGCGGGTGCAGTAGCACCCGTCGCGCATTTCACTGCCCGAAATTCGGGCAGTGAAATGCGCGACGGGGCTATGCCTGGGGGCCCCTGCACTCCCCATGCCAAGTGCATGGGCAGTGGAGGGGCACCCCAAGTCCCCTTTCCGCCAGCCTTTCAATGGCGGTGTTTACCGCCACGGACAGGATTATGACCGCCAGGCGGAAGCCTGGTGGTATAGTGGAGCGGCCGGTCGTATGGCCGTGGCTATTGCGCCACGGTCATAATAGCTGGCGGAACACCGCCAGCCTGTTGGCGGTGTTACCGCCAACTTACCGCCGGCCGCCAGGGTCGTAATGACCCCCTATATGTCTCGCAGAACCCATGAGGCTTAAGTGGAGTGTTCTATTGCCATGCCTGTTGTTTGCCCACAGGGGGGTACTGCAGAAGGGTATTGGCTTCAGCCCTTTTGAGCTTCTATATGTGTACTCTGTGAGAGGGCCTCTTAGTTTGGTGAAGGAGGGCTGGGAGCAAGCTCCTAAGAAGCCACCCCAGGATGTATTCAGTTACATGCTGGCCTTCAGGAACCAGACAGCCTGCTTCCTGGAACTCGCCCAGGAGAATCTGGAACCTAGCCAGGAGGACATGAAACACTGGTATGACCAGAATACCACTCTAGTTGAGTTTCCATCTGGCCAGAAAGTGTGGGCGATGGCCCAGGTAGAGCCCCGTGCTCTCTAAGACAGTTGGTCTGGGCCATTTGAGTTGAAAGAGTGCAAGAGTAATGAGGTGGACAGGCAGACCCCTCAGAACCCATTGAGGGTCATACAGGTGAACCACCTCAAGCCACAATTTCAGAGGTCTGAATTGACCATGCTCTTGGTCTCGGATGATGGGGTGGAAAAGAAGAGTGAACCTCTTCCTGACCTTCTGTCTTCCAAAGAGCAGGATGGGTTAGTGGAGGATGTGAACGCAAAGGGACAGTCACCAGTTACTGGGAAAGTTCACCTCTATGTTCTCCCACATCCCTGGAGTCACCCAATAGTGTACCCACAACATTGACGCTGGGAACAGCGTGCCTGTTAAGCACAAGTCTTACAGGCTGACTGATAGAGTGAGGAACAGCATCAAAGAGGAAATCTCTAACATGCTGGAGTTAGGGCTTATTGAGCACAACAACAGTCCAACCCAGTGGTTCTAGTTACCAAGGGTGCTCCACCCGGTGTCACACCTGATCTGAGGTTCTATGTTGACTACCATGGGCTCAATGCCATCACCAAGACTGACATGCACCCTAACTCCAAGCTGATGAGCTCATTGACCATTGGGAGCTGCCAAGTTCCTCAGCACGTTTGATCTAATGTCTGGGTACTGGCAGATTGCCTTGACAGAGATGTCTGCAGTCCCAATGCCAGAGATCCATTATCAGTTCCATGTTATGCCCTTTGGGTTGAAGAACATCCTTGCCACATTCCAGAGGTAGGACAACCAGATCCAGGCTGGATTGGAGAACTTTAGTGCCGCCTACCTAGACAACATTGCTGTCTTCAGCTGTAGCTGGGAGGACCACTTGCACCACCTCCAGGAAGTGGTGAGGATCCTGCAGAGTGCAGGCCTCACTATCAAGGCCAGTAAGTTCCAGATAGGGCAGGGGTCTGTGGTGCACTTGGGACACAAGGTAGGGAGCAGCCAGGTGGCACCCGGAACAAGCCAAGATTGACACCATTCTAGCTTGGGCACCACCCAAAACAAAGGTGAGGGCCTTTTTAGGCCTTACCAGGTACTACAGAAGATTCATCAAGGGTTATGGTACCATTTTTGCCCCCTTGGTAGAGCTAACATCCAGGAAGCAGCCACATCAGGTGATCTGGAGAGAGGCATGCTAGACTGCTTTTGATGCCCTGAAGGAGGCCATGTGCACCGCGCTATTGCTCAAGGCACCTGACTTTTCCAAGGTACTTGTGTGCAGAAAAATGCCTCAGAGCATGGTGTGGGAACCATGCTTTCACAGCTAAAT
Source organism: Pleurodeles waltl (assembly GCF_031143425.1). Lineage (NCBI taxonomy): Eukaryota > Metazoa > Chordata > Amphibia > Caudata > Salamandridae > Pleurodeles > Pleurodeles waltl. Next base: position 840,634,929 of record NC_090437.1, read on the forward strand.
GAAGAGGGCCGAAACCAACCTAAAGCCTTCATTATTATGAGGTTACTTCACAGGGAACAGAGGTGGAGCACAATAGAAAGGGCAGGGGTGGCTCTCTCACAATGGCGAAGGAGCAGCACCCCATTCGCTGAGCCAGCAGCTGAAAAATAAAATTATATTTTACTATTGTTTTATTTTTCAGCTGCTTGCTCAGCAAGCATGTGCAGCGAGGGGTGGGGCTGGGCCATAGGAGGGGCAGACCAAGCCGTTCAGACCAATCCTGACTCTGCTTTCATTCTAGGTGTAGCATAATCGAAGCACAAGGATAAGCATGGGGAGCCTGTGGTGGTTTTCCAGGGACTGCTGGGACACCAACACCATCGGAAGGGGAACGAAGTGGCTAGTGGCGGTGGCAGTAACAGGTACGTTTAAAAAAATATATATATTATTTTATTTTCCCTGTCACGCCTGCTCCTCCCCTCGAGATTTGTGGCAGCCTCTGCTGAGAAAGGGAAGCTTTTGCTGTGGTCTGGGCACTGAAGAAGCCAATACCTTACTTGCTTGGGACTCACTTCCGGGTTCAGACAGATCTCAGGTCCCTCAGATGGTTAATGCAGATGAGGAGTGAGAATTCTAAACAGCTGAGGTGGTCCATCTCCCTACAGGGAACGGACTGTATGGTTGAACATTACCCTGGAACAAAATACTCCAATGCTGATGGTCTTTCCAGGTTCTTCTACCATAGTGATGAGAACTCCCAAGCGGTTGGGTAGTTTTCCCCAACGTCACCTGAAGGGGACATGTGTTAAACCTGTCAGCTCTTGGAATGGTTTCCCCTGTTTTTTTGTTTCTGACCTCCCCTTTAGATCCTGTGCTAAATGTTATTTTTTATGGCTTTAGGACTCTGGCACTTCACCACTGCTGACCAGCGCTAAAGTGCAAGACCTCCATGTCTAAACTGTATTGGTGATTGGTTTATCCATGATTGGCATATTTGATTTAGTAGTATGTCCCAAGTAAAGTGCACTGTGTATGCCAGGGGCCTGTAAATTAAATGATACTAGTGGCCTGCAGCACTCATTGTGCCACCCACATGAATAGTCCTATAAACATGTCTCAGACCTACCACTGCAGTGTCTGTGTGTGCAGTTTTAAACTGCCATTTAGAACTGACAAGTGGACCCACTTGGCTAGCCCAAACCTTCACTTTTAGTACATGTAAGTTACCCCTAAAGTAGGCCGAAGGGAGCCCCATGGGCAGGGTGCAGTGTATTTAAAAGGTAGGACATGTACTGGTGTGCTTTATGTGTCCTGATAGTAAAATACTGTTAAACTAGGTTTTCACTATTGCAAGGCCTATCTCTCCCAGAGAGTAACATGAGGAGTGCCTTGAAATATCTTTTAAGTGTAATTTCCTATTGGGAGCAGATAGAGATTTGGCGTTTGGGGTCTTTGAACTTACAATTTAAAAATACATCTTTTGGTGAAGTTGTTTTTTGAACTGTGCATTTGTAAATGTTACTTTTAGAATGTGGGCATTTTCTTGCTTAATCATTCTGTGCCTCTGTCTGTCTGCCGAATAGACGTCTGGGTCAGGGTGACAGTTGGGCTGTTTGTGCATTCACTCTAGACAGTCACACAAAGGGATCTTGGATGTGCCTTGCATATCCTTAGGGCCCATCACCCGGCTGATGGGTCTTCCTTAGTGAGAGTGGTGGGAGGAGCTGACACTTGCACCTGAATAGTACTGTGTCTGCCCTCACCAAAGCAGTCTCCAACCCCATGGAGTGCGACTCAGGCCAGGACAGGGAAAGACAGGGTTTTGCGCACTACGCAGACTTCTCTTTGAAGTTTGCCTACTTCAAAGACAGAATTGGGTATAAGTACTGGACCTCTGATGCCACATAGTTAGAGTCCTTCTGGACTGAGGAAATTCTCCCAGGAAGAAGAGCTGGATGCTGTTGGAGGGACTGTCACTCTGCCTGTTGCCTTGTTGTGCTGCTTGCTGCTTCTGTCCTGGAAGTGAAAGGACAGGCTTGGCTTTCTACAGCCTGCTGCCTAAGGTTCTCCAAAGGCTTAGACTGAGCTTGCCTCCTGTTAAGAAGTCTCAGGGACATCAAATACTTCACCTGCCAGCACATGGGCTCTCTTGCTGAGAGTTATGACTTGCTAAGTGGTGCCAAATCCAGTTCCTGGGCCCTTGGGAGTGAGGTCTGGTAAACTAGGAAGAAACTAGTGCATTGACTTCCAGAGAGTTTGGAACCGGTGCCGCTGTCTGAACCCACACTGCTACCGGCACCGGAGTCTTGGTCCCCGCTGAGTGCAACAACCATGACCTAGCACACAGGTCCAACACCGCCGCAGCACCTCTGAAGTCCCACCACAGTGTGAGTCCAGAGTGCTGTGTCCAGGTTTGTACCTGGAAAAAGGTTTATTTTGCCAGAGAAACACACAGCTTATTAAATGTAATAAGGTAATTCCAGTGTTATCGTATGGGGAGGTAGGCCTTGCAATAGTGAAAATACACTACACCCTGCCCTCCGGTCTGTCCACGGTTTACCCTAGGGGTGACTTATATGTATTAAAGAGGAAGGTTTGGGCCTGCAAAATGTTTTTTTGGCAGGTCGAAATGGCAGTAAAAACTGCAAACACAGGCAGACCTAAGACATGTTTGAAAAGAGCTTCTTGCATGCGTGGCAAAATCTGTAATGAAGGCCCATCAGTAGCATTAAATGTACTGGCACTGGGCACAGGTAGTACAGCTTTACCAGAGACTTACAAGTAAATTAAATAGGCCAATTTGGGAGAAACCAGTGTTACCATGTTTTAGGGATTGAGCACACACACTTTAGCAGTGGTTAGTAGTAGTAGTAGTAGCAGTGGTAGTGCACAAAGTCCTAAGGCCCACAAAAACAAAATCAGAAAAATATGGACAAGTAAGGCAAAAAGTTTGGAGGATGACCACTCCAAGGATGACAGGTCTAACAATAGCTACAAATACAAAAGACAACCCTCTCACTCCATCTTCAAGGAAGATGAAACTTGAGTTGGCAAAAACTGAGGGACAAAAAGGAAGCAGAGCATTAACAGGGAGAACCACTGTTCAAGAACACAATCCATCATCCTGGACAATTACCCAGGCCCTCCAATATTGCACTTACAGAGTCGACCTATAAAAAACTGGGGGCAGATTTAGGAGCCACTTGCACCACTTTAGCGCCACCTTAGAGTCATTTCTATGATGCTAAGGCAGGGCTAAGGTGGCCTTTTCCCCTCGCCATATTTACAAAGTGGCACAATGCATGCCTTGTGCCACTTTGAACCCCTTGTGCCACATTATGCCTTTGCCAGGCATAAGGTATGCAAGAGGGGTAACCCCCACTAGAAGGCCCGAAGAAAATGGGGCAGTGAAATTTAAAAGAGTCGACCTATAAAAAACTGGGGTCAGATTTAGGAGCCACTTGCACCACTTTAGCGCCGCCTTAGTGCCATTTTTATGATGCTAAGGCAGGGCGAAGGTGGCCTTTTCCCCTTGACATATTTACAATGTGTTGCAATGCATGCCTTGCGCCACTTTGTAACCCCTTGCGCCACATTATGCTTTTGCCTGGCATAAGGTATGCAAGAGGGGTAACCCCCATTAGGGGGCCTGAGAAAATGGGGCAGTGAAATTTAAAAGATTTCACTGTGCCATTTTTTCGGTCATTTTTAACACTGCTCAGAGCATGCGTTAAAATGACACACCCATGTGAATCAATGGGACTCCTTTGCACTTTGCTACACTACCGTCAAAATTGTAGCAATTGTAACAAAGCACCACAATAGCATCAAAAATGTTGATGCTATGTGCATCGTATCTTAAATATGGCACACACATGGTGGCATTAGGGGCGCGCAGGGGGGGCGCAAGAAAAGTGGCACTGTAATGGATGCAGCACCACTTTTCTTAAATTCGTCCCTGGATTTTTCCTTCTGTGCTCTACTTTTAATCTCATTGAAGAGACCACAACTTCTGATATTTTGTCAAAATTTCTAGTTAACACCCATCAGAACCATCTTTCTGGTACAATAGTTCAAGCCTTGAGAAACTAGCAGGTGTTTCTCCCTCATCAGCATGGTGTGGTTTATGCTTTGCTGTAGAAGTATTGTATCCTTTTGCTCTATTATACAGTCTACTACCATCATGGTGTCGCTCATGCTCTGCTGAACTTTCATTGATTTAGAGGACAGACTATGGGGGTCATTCTAATCTTGGCGGGCGGCAGGAGCCGCCCGCCAAGCTGGAACCGCCAGAAGACCGTACCGCGGTCAAAAGACAGCGGCGGTCATTCTGAGTTTCCCGCTGGGCTGGCGGGCGACCGCCAGAAGGCCGCCCGCCAGCCCAGCGGGAAACCCCCTTCCACGAGGATGCCGGCTCCGAATGGAGCCGGCGGAGTGGAAAGGGTGCGATGGGTGCAGTTGCACCCGTCGCGATTTTCAGTGTCTGCTATGCAGACACTGAAAATCTTTGTGGGGCCCTGTTGGGGGGCCCCACGACACCCGTTCCCGCCAGCCAGGTTCTGGCGGTCAAAACCGCCAGAACCAGGCTGGCGGGAAGGGGGTCGGAATCCCCATGGCGGCACTGCCTGCAGCGCCGCCATGGAGGATTCCTCAGGCCAGGGGAAAACCGGCGGGAAACCGCCGGTTTCCCTTTTCTGACCGCGGCTTTACTGCCAGAATTGGCCTGGATGCACCGCCAGCCTGTTGGCGGTGCATCCGCGGTCCCCGGCCCTGGCGGTCTATGACCGCCAAGATCAGAATGACCGCCTCTATGCCTGCACTATCATATCATACACTCCTTTTGGTATGGAAGTAGAAGTTTCTAGGAGCTCGGTTTTAACAGCCACATGAGAACCATGTCTTCCTGGCTTGCTCCTGGCCCTGCCTTAACCAGTTACTGCTAACAGGTTGCAATCCAGGTTAGGCTGTGGCACCTCCTTTCGCTCTGCCCACCTATGACGAACCTCCAGTATTCAGCAGTGACCAGCGCTCTCAAGGTTGCTTTCTGCTTTTCAGTTTGGAGGCAGTTAAACATGTGATACCACTGCCACTTCTGCAAATTTTCAATGAATCACTGCTCAGGAGGCAGTCACCAGGGCTTGTAGGAGGCCACAGCGAAATGTGTTGCATCATCTGCAGATCAGTTTTTGCACTTGCTCAATACACTCCACAGCACTTTGAACAACGTGGTTCACCCTCAAATGGGAGGATAGCCAAATGGGGTTGGTTAAAGAGCTCAAATAGGTTGCCTACCTGTCCATGTTGCTGTATTTTTAAATGTACTTTGATATGTTTGAGGAGCATTTTTGGAATCAATTAAACATTAATTCATGAAACATAAGCCCCGTCCACTTGTTACATGTATACACTTTCCTCCAACCTCTTGTTAGATACCCAAGCTGTTCTAAGAAGAATGAATATTTTCAAAAGTCTCCGATGTAGAAGGAGGCTAGGAACAGTAGGACTGTGACAAGACCATACTATTATGCATAAAGGTAACTGTGAGAAAGTGGATTATTAAATGGGGTGGATGGTAGTCCACTATAAGTAGGAGTGGATGGTAGTCCACTACAGGTAATAATGTCACTATTCTTGTTGCGTCCAGTAAAGGTTTAAAAAACTGTAAAATTGAGTTTAACCCCTGGCAGCTTTGGCAAGAAGCAGACAGGAGCAACTTAAGTAAATGCTTAAAGCATTTAGAAGCACTACAACAGTTAATAGGTAAAAAAAAAACACAATAAAAATCCCACTCCAGTTTAAATGAATCAAGTACATTTTGAACAACAAAATGATACCAAAATGTCAAAAAATCAAGTAGGGGAACTAGACATAGTTTTTCATTAAAATAGCACCAAAACACGCAAAGCGCACGCTGCAAGCAACTGGTTGTAATGGACTAGGATAAAAGCAAGTTTTAAGGCTGACCACAATATGGTGTGGGTTGGATACTAAGACTAGGTTGCTCCCGGTCAAAGGGTTAGCTTCTGACTTAATAATTTTGGGAGAAAGTAGAGTCCTCAGTGGGGTTAGGCAACAGGTTGCATCCAAAGAGGGGGGCCATTGATGATGGGATGCTGAAGGATGCGGTCTAAGTGAAGAAGTCAACAAACGCGGGAAAAGCTCAGAGTGGGAAACATCCAGAGTTTGTGCCCAGGAACCTGTTGATGTTGATTGGATACTGCTCAGTGTTAGGTTTGATGAAGATTTCTATCTTCGCACTTAGGCCCAGATTTACAAAGGCGTTGTTAGACTTGGCATCCTTGGCGTGGTCTCCCCTGTCTTTTTTGCCTCTGCTTCCCATGTTTTGACTGTGTGCTGAACTCTGTTTTCGGTACTCTGGGCACTTTACCACTTCTGACCAGTGCTAAAGTGCAAGTGCTCCTGTGTAAATTATATCTGTAATTGGCACTTCCATGATTGGCATATTTGGTCAATTAGTAAGTCCCTATTAAAGTGCACTAGAGGTGCCCAGGGCCTGTAAATCAAATGCTACTAGCGGGCCTGCAGCACTGGTTGTGCCACCAACATTAGTAGCCCTGTAAACAGGGCTCAGTTATGCCACTGCAGTGTCTGTGTGTGCAGTTTTAAACTGCCAATTCAACTTGGCAAGGGTACCTACTTGACAGGCCTAAACCTTCCCTTTTTTGTACATGTAAGGCACCCCTAAGGTAGGCACTAGGTAGCCCATGGGCAAGGTGCAGTGTATGTTAAAGGTGGGACATGTACTGATGTGTGTTACATGTCCTAACAGTGAAATTCTGCTAAATTCAGTTTTCACTGTTGCAAGGCTTATCTCTCGCATAGGTTAACACAGGGGCTGCCTTTGCAGTTTCTCTTTGAGAGCACATAGAAATATGGAGTTTAGGTCTATGAACTCACAATTTAAAAATACATCAGTTAGTGAATTTGGTTTTTGATTATTAATTTGAAAATGCCACTTTTAGAAAGTAGGCATTTTCTTGTCTAAACCATCCTGTGACTCTGCCTGTTTGTGAATTCCCTGTCTGGGTCAGAATGACAGTTGTGTTGTTTGTGAATCTCTTCTAGACAGTGACACAAAGGGAGCTGGGTGTAGCCTGCATATCCTGATGAGCCGTCTGAGCTGGAGTGGAGGGAGGAGTGGTCACTTACACCTGAATGGGCTGTGCCTGCCCTCACACAATGCAGTTTCCAACCCCCTGGTGTATGTCTGGGGTCTGGCCTGGGCAAGGCAGGATCCTGTAAACAACAGAGACTCCCCTTTGAAGTTTGCTTACTTCAAAACATGAAGCTGCATTGCTTGACAGGGAGAGAGCAGGAGAACGCTATATCTACAGAGATGTGGCGCTCTCCTCCCATCTTCCTAGTGATGACACAGAATTTTGCTGCCAAGTGTCATGGTGCAGTGGTGTGTCATGAGTCTAACATAGGTTTAGTACTAGAAGGGTATCCTTCCAGTACAAAATAGTATGACTAGACCAGTTTTAAAACTTTTCCTACTTTATGTGCATGCTGTACAGAGCACACACATGCAAAATCGGAAAAAAAGGAGGAATGATATAATTTCTCCTTTAAAGTCTGCTTTCGATCAGCATTAGTTTTTTGGCTCATGGCCCTGTCTATTGTTGATAGTGGATGGAGTTTTCCATCAGCAAACAAAGGGTGTTGCATGGGAACTCCCATGTACCGCCCATCTAACACCCACATGATGCAAAATAATGCAAACCAGCGCTTTACACTGGTTTGTGTTAGTTTTCCTTACCAGTTCACCCAAATACCAATTTACGTTGATTTGCAAATCCCAAAAAAGGGTTTGCTCTGGGTTTCCCTTAAACAAATGTAATGCAAAACAGATGTAAAACCTATGTACATTTTGGCCCCAATCTCTTTTGTGGAAATCAGATTCCTTCAGTAGGCTAGACTGCAGGCTGGAGCCAGAGAGGGTTTGACTTTGTCAGATGCCAGTCTGTGTCGGGCCACTCAATCGGATTTGCTGTTCCACAGCAGAATGTAGTCGGAGCTGCAGCAAAATCTGGCCTACCAGCGATACACCCTTGGTGAATCAGCTTGGCAGGTTGACCCTGGTCTTCTGTCAGTCCTCCAGACAAAAATATTTGAAAACGTTTTTAAGGCCCTGGTTTTATGGTTAGAGTACACTCTGACACAAGCCAAGGGTTCCAAGTCCTCAGAAACAGCTCTTAAGGGTCAGGACTCACTCTACAGAAGCTACCAGCAGGATCCAGGGACTGTTCACTTGAAACTGGTCGTATAGGCTTCCTCTTGAAAGTGGGCTTTTTGTAGCTTTTGTGCCCCTGGAGCCTAACTGGACGTCTGCTAACTGACCCTTGGAGTCTACTTCTTAGTCCTGGGTACAGGTGGGACCAGCCATTAGGACTCTTCTCACGGGTCTCAACAGCAGATCCAGTCTTTCTTCTGTCTTCCACAGGTCCAGAGGAGTTTGGAAGAGGGTGCCCAGGGGTGTCACTTTTATGCCTGGCACTAGCCTGTGGATCAGGGTGACTTCTGACTCTTTCCTGACCAATAGGGAAAATATTCTCATGGGTAACTCCACCCACGTTTGCAGCAGTTCCTGTGTGTCCTACTGCAAACAATCCCGCAGACCCCCTCTTTACCTAAATCCTAGATGGCAGAACCGTTCTTCCTCTGTGCAGAACCCTTGTGCCCTTTTACCAACTAAAGGCATGGCCAGGGAAATGAGCAAGCCCTCCCGTGTGGTCACTCAAACCCAGTTCTGCGGTAACTCCTCTCCCAGTGAGGGTGGTGCCTGGCTGGCTAGAAGGACAATAGAGGGGGGCCAGACCAGGTGTGAGTTACAGTTGCCAGTGACAGGGTAGGCATACTTTTAAGTTAAGGCCCATATTTATACTTTTTTAGCACCGCATTTGCGTCATTTTGTGGCGTAAAATCGGCGCAAACTTAGAAAATACAATTGTATTTTGTAGGTTTGCGCTGATTTTGCGTCAAAAAATGATACAAATGCGGTGCTAAAAAAGTATAAATAAGGGCCTAAGTTCTTTGGCACAGCCCACAAGGCTGTCCTGTTAGGGGAATTCAAACCCTCTCCCTTTGTCACAGCTCTGGAAGCCACTTCATATCAAATCAAGGAGCTATTCAGCTCCTGAGTGCTGGCTGCAGATTTCAGCAAATTGACCCCTAGAGGCTTTCAGTAAGATAATGGTACCTTTTTAATAGTACATTTTGTGCAATAGTTGTCCACCTTTATCTATACGATGAAATTGGGATAAATAGTTTGAAAGTCCAAGAAGTATATTTTTATCTGGGTCCTAGACAGAGATAATATGGTTTAATTTTAACATTATCTCTCAATGCTTTACTATTGAATAGCCAACCCTGCTGCAGTGAAAATAGCTTTTGAGGCCTGTTCACTATGCTGACATGTAATTTAAACTGTAACATGCCCTACTCTTTAATACCATACATCCTGCCTTACGGGCACATAAGTCTAACTTAGGGGTGACATTAATATTTAAAAAGAAGATTTCGACATGTCAAAAGGGTTTTTATGAGAGGTTGCATTTGCAGTTTAAGCCTACACAGCCAGGTAACTGGTGGCAGGCCAGTAGTCACGTTTTGAATTGTCACTTCAGCGATGGCACAATATGCGCTGCAGTCTACTAGTGACATTTAACTTACGGGCCCTAAGTATACTTTGTACCCTCAACTAGGGACTAATTAGGAGTATAGTTAATTTCAACATGCTTTAGGGGTCAGACCTCATGCTTTAGGGGTCGGACCTTGAGCGGAGAGTCAAAAAAATAACAGTGTCAGTCCAAATATGGGTGCGATTATGCCAAAAAGAGGAATTTCCCTACAATAACTTACAAGTATCCCCCAACTAGCCTTGTGTACCTTTTGTATGGTACATTTTTTAAAATGTATTTTATTATTAAACAGAAAATGTAGATAAAGTAATAGGTAAATAATATTAGAGTTGAGACATGGCGTTATAATTGGACCTCCACCAAATAATGATTATGTACCTATATCTTCCGTATTAGGGCAAAATAATCGTAAAGACACTTCAAACAGCATTGCTATATGAAAAGCACCAGAGATAGCTTCCTCTGGTTGCAGCCTTTAGTGATGCGAGGTAGTAGCTATGTCCACCTAGCATTTGGTAGATATATTGCTCGTAGAAACTCCTGGGGGAGCTGCAAGGATAAAGGGAACAAAATAGCATGCCAGAGCCATTAGTGACACTAATCTAAATAGCACCTCAGTCCAAAAGAGTTCAACACAGGAAGTTAATGAAATTCACACTCAGAACTGCCATCTTGTTTTTGCTGAAAATTAATAGTAGTCCAGAGGTTCCTCTGCTCCGTTCACCCATAGCCATCCTATGCAAACACGGGAATTTGCATCCAAAGAGGGATTTGCTGGACCACTGGGAAATAAAACCAGCAAACCTGTGTAAATAAGAAAGTCATCATCTGCATCCCATATATTTAGCCTCCTGCCCCCATCCCATGTTTTCTCATTATCATGTTTGAAAGGGGGCAACTATGTGCTCCCAGTTATCCGGATCACCTCTACATTGACTGATAAATAAATCAATTACTAATGGCAGATTGTGTGCTCTACAAGTAACAATGAACAAGAACAGTAAAGAAGAGAATTATCTGATGTTGACGATGTAGTAAATGTTAAAATAAACTGTAAAAATACAATGACAATACCGGATTAAAAAGCATTCATATGACCCCGTTTTACTGCACAGGATAGGGAATCGTGCATGGATGCCTTTCTTTTCCAGTGGTGCTTAGGATGAAAATTCTCCGTTTTGGCTTTCAATACATTGACATTAGACGTCAACACTAACATAATACAGATACGGAAATAGCAGGATAATCAAATTGCACTTTGAAATCCTTGTCATTAAATTATTTTGCAGAATCTTTATTCTTCTGATATAGAATGAGTCACAACAACCTCTCAACTCACACATGTGTTCTGCAGGAATGTTGGGCAGACGCATCAGCATTTCTCGTGGGCCTAGTATATATTATTGTAGGGAAGGGCATTGCATAAAGCGCATCGTGGTGCCTGGTTTATTCGCACATTTCCTCAGGCTGCGCATACAGTTTAAAAACACTATAGACACTCAACAGATTGGTGGTCTCACCCTCTACAATCTCGGCGTGTGCTTTCCCTACCCACCTCTAAGAGCAGCTGTAGACCTCTCCTCGTGCAGAACCCGGGTGCATGATCCCAGCTACACTACCATCCTGCCTGAGTCCTGCATGAGTTTAGTTCCCCACGTGGATAAGGCATACCCCTGGCTTTAACTCTTGCGTGGAGTAGGAATTCTGAACCTTCCGGGATTCTTCTTGCCATGTGGCAAACGTTTCCTCTTGTTGAACTACACTCTGGGCTGGAGGTATTCTGAGTGCATGAAGGGTGTGTGTAGCGCCGGTCCTAGTATTGCATACAAACATATACAGAAGAAATGAAAATCTTCTTATCTTAATCTGGGAGCACTCACATACAACTGACTGAATGTCGAAAGTCATGACTAAAAGGTATACCAAGTTGCATAGTTCATGCAAAAATACCGCATTTTGTGATTTCTATCTCTTGATAATTCCTGAACAGTTTGGTCCCTGAAAGAAAAACATAGATCGCTCTTCAACAATACTCTGACCTCAGTGCCAGCCTACTCTTCTCTCTTAAACAAAGCCAGGGCACAAGTCCTAAAAAAAGAAGTGGGGAGACTAACCAAGTTAGGCAGTATGCAAGTGACATCATGGTGTATGACATCACAGCTCGTGAAATTGTACTTGGCCTCACAGACCATGACTTCACAGGAAGTGGCATCAGATTTTAACACATCAGACATATGTTTAGTAGTTCTATCACACTATATTTGAGTGTATTAAGAGATTTATCTAGTGAGATTTAGCGTTGTGATTGTACAAAAAATGTTACCCAACCCTGACACATAATCTGGGCCTCAATGTTTACATTTATTTTTTAAAAGGTCTGCCACAAAGAAACTGGCAGAAAGTAGAAATGAGGCAGTAAATCAGTTCTGCTTAATTGTTTGCAAAGCCTGCATTTTTAAAAATATCTTCTGGGGTTAATGCACTTGTTACATAGTTCTTTGTGTGCCCAGTAAACCTTAGTGGATAACAATAAAGGTAAGATAACTGTGGAGGTTAATGCATTTGCTGGAAAGATCTGTAGTTTGCCTAGTCCCAGTTTTGATCCAAAGAAACATTGAGGGTTAATGTGTCTCCTGCAAAGCACATCCTGTAATATGCAGATAATAGTTTTTATTTTATGTAGATAAGTAAGTGGGATGCTTTTGTAACCTGCAGTTCACAACCACAACTTGTATTCCTTCTATTAGAGCACGGCGAGCTATGAAGGACATGTGACTCCTAAAACTGTTGATGCAGGGAAACCCTAGCTGCATGTTTAGTCACTAACGACTGAATAGTCGATTTTACACACTAGGTCGATGAACCAAACCAAATCTGTTTTGAATAAATGTCATTCGAAATACATCATAAACATCACATATAACAAATGATGATCAATTCAACCTCAATAACCACACCAGTTTATTAAGAAGTTAAGAATGTATTTCCCTATATTAACAACACTTAGGTCATGAAAATCATTTTCAAACACAAATGATACATATAGAGAAACAACAAAGGCTGATTTGAACGCAGAATATATCTTAGTTTAATCAATGCAAAAAGACAAATTATCTCAATGGTTATTACACAAAACCATAGCAACAAAATCTGAGCAAGAGAAATTGAATACATCTAATAATTAATAAGACAAAAATATCAAAGACAAATTCATGGGCGTGTGAGTAACGCTTCACTAACCACTAATTAGCATCAACATGTTGGGCTTCATGTAAAGGTTTTAGTAACACAGATTTAGAAAACATCTAACTATGGTGCTATCAAGAATAAGAATAAGCAGCAATAAATAAGCATTTGCAGCTGGTACCTGAAAAACTAAAGACAAATAATAATGCACAACCCATACATTACCAAATCAATATAGTGATCAGCAACAGCATCTACTTCATCAGTGGGACAACAACATCAGGCACCAACATCAGAACAAGAACAGGAATAAGGATAGGATAATGGTTTAGAATTGTGGACTGTAAGATACATTAAACCATCTATGCACAAGTACAGTACTGAACAGACATAAACTAATAAAATACCAGAAATGTCAACAGACTATCTGGAAAACCTGAAATGTCAAAGTGACAAATAAAGTAATAGAATCTAAAGTAATACGTTTGTATCCTATACTTCCTCTTCTTCAGCTTCATCCGTGGATCCATTGTTTCCACTCCACTGGAACATGAAGTCGCAGGAAAAATGATTACAAAATATGTTACCATACCATTTCTTTTCCCTCGAGGAAAGACGTACAAGTTAGAAACATATCTACAAACAATGAAGTCAGTCAAACTACGGAACACACTAGAAACATTTTATACAGCTTGAATTTCTCAATGATCTTGCATCTGCTTCTACTTTAGTCCAGCAGAGGACACTAAATACACATTTATTTCTAAGATTTATTTTAGTTAAGAAACACACTCTCTTGTAAAGACAAAATAATTTCATCAGCTTAAGTAAGCATGGACGAAATATAGGCCTTACATATGATGGTGGCCATTCAGTTAGTCACAATTCTCACAAACACAATATTGTTATTAGTTTGATTCACACATTAATCTGCAAGAATGATTACGTAAAGACTAAACTTTTATCAAGAAAATCTCAGTTCTCACAATCCCACCTCTGATGACTATATATGTCATCACACAAAAACCCAAAACCCATTTATTTATTCGATTTCATAATTCAGAATCTTGTTTCATTCACTTTTTTTTATACATTTTCTTTCTGTTTGAATTTCTCCATTAAAATCTTTCCATTTGAACATCTACCCTCCTCTGATTCTTTTCAAATCTTCTTTAAATCATTTGAAATATTTGATATATTCCCCAAATTCCAATTGGACAAAACACAATAATTGAAATCCATTTGACTAATTTTAATATAATACCTTCTCCCAAGTTGCCAATCCAATTTCCCACTGAAGCAATTCCTTTGCTACCCTTTTCCCAAACAGTAGTTTCAGTTAATTTTTTTAGTTCTGTTTTATCTTTTGTTAAATTGTTAATCAAACTTCTAACTAATTTACTATTGTCCGGTATGTATGAACAACAGTGACACAGACCAAGTAATTTGCAAACTCCACCCTCTTTTGCTAAAAGAATGTCTAATGAAAACCTGTTCTGAAGAGCCATAGCTCTTGTAGCAGCCATTTCAGTATCTAAGAGGAGAATAGCTTCTGAATAATCCATTATCATGTTATCCACAATTGTAGACAACCTCTGTATTTTTATTGAATTCAGAACAACTCCCACTGAAGGAATTATTGCTCTTAATATGTCTCCCACAATACCAGAAACTGACTCTCGCTTGTGTCTCATTTGAATTTCAGTAAATTTAGGAAATTTACTTAAGTCTTCTAGCTGGTACATTTTCGGAAAGACTATTCTCAAATAACATGTGCCATGCCATTCTCTAGGAAGACGATAATAAGCATTCTTCCCACAAATATAATATACTCCAGGCACTGGAGTATCCTGTCCATTTAGCATAAAATTCCATTTACTCTGAAACAAAAACACATGTCTACATTCACTCGTACCCACATATATTCTATCCAAATAACTTTGCAGCCTATAGATACAATGCTTTCCTACATGTTGCACATCTAATACTAACTTCCCTTGTTCAGTGATGTCAGTGTAAGCATGATCAATCTCAGGTCTACGGTGAACTATTCCCTTATCTTTCTTAGCTTCGATTGCTCTTCTCCTGTCTTCTGTGTTATCTAGAAACTTCTTCTCTACAGGTGAAAGTAAACAGGTAAGGGTGTTACTATGTGCAAAAGCAGTTCCAAATGTTAATGTAGGTTCAAATAAATCCTTTACTATCGCTATCTTACTAAGAACCTTAATAGTAGGTACAAAAAAAACCACAACATCCATATTTGAATAAAAATATGGAATATATTCTTGGTTATAGAATCGTGTTAATAGAAGACTACAACGTATAGCGTAAGTAAGCGCTAAACTATGATAAGCAATTCCCTCCTCCACAGAGGCTGGAATCTGTGTACAGACATAACAATCTTTCACATACATTACATCAACATATTCACAAAATAAGCGATAGAAGACATTAGAAGAATGTTCTTTCTCTTCATGTAAGTATTTATCATCTATTTTAAACCTATCTATTGCTGAAAGAGTAGTGGTTGACTCTGAAGGACTAACAGTTGTGAGTGTTTTTATTGTATCGTTGGCTTCATTCATCTAAAAAACAAACACACTCTCAATCAATAACAAACATACTATTACACAAACGATTGTCAAACCAATACCTAAACATTTACAATGTCTATTTCTAGTGGGTTGATTACTAAAGTTTCCCATGGTCTGTAAAGAATCATAAAGTGGAAGTAAACACATTTATGGCCATGCAGCAAAGATCAAAACAAATTGTCAAATCAGTTCAGCAGCTTGTCAAGTCAGGTTATCTAAGTCTCTTTAGGTACGACTTCATCAAAGTCTTTTCATTTAACCTTAAAAAAAATTCAGCATCAGTTTTTTCTTTTTCTCTTCATGTACGAAAATATAAACTCGGAATGTCTCTGTCAAAACAAAAATTCAAAAACTCTTCTTGCCATTCATTAGTAGTTACATACTCCCATTCAGGACCAGAATATTTTCTATTTGCAACTGTCTTTCTTTTCACTCTTTGTCTACTACCAGCTTCTTCTTCACTGAAATCTTCTCCTTCATTCAACTTGTTTTCATCCTGAATTGGTGGAACCACATTTATCTTTCCTGTTTCTGAACTTTTCTCTGGCCAGTTGTCTCCTTTTAAAGCTCTTGTTGTTAATACTCTTTTCAGAATTGAACTCTTCTTCTTCGACGTTGCCACAACAGGCTCAGGAGGAGTCAAACCCTATTGGCTTGGACCGGTCTCAACTCCCTTTCCATTGGGGTCAGTCACCTGTTCAGTATGGTTCGTCAGACCAACAGCTTCAGAGGACACCTCCCTCTGAGCAGTGATTCTCTCGACAGGTATTCTCACTTGATCTCCTTGCACTGGCACTTTCACCACTTAATTTGTGGATGATTCTTCCTCCTCTTTCAGGATACTCTCTACTTCATCTGATACAGGAGAAGGTAAATCAATTGAAAGTTTTCAGGTACGGTGTCCAGTCTCTTTCTCTCTGTTGCCCTGGAATACGTTTAGCTGCAGGTAATCTCAACAGCTCTCCTTCTTGCTCTGTTGGATTGTTCACTTTCCTAGTATGGCTTGCATGCACCCAGTTTGCAAGTCCTGCACACTTCACAGCTGTGGTTGTGATTAATATCACCTGGTAGGATGCTTTCCACCTTGGCTGCAAACACGACTTCCTCACATGCTTACGAATGACGACCCAATCACCAGCCCTCAGGTTGTGTCCTTGGCCTTGAGACTGTTGAAGTGTGGTTGCTTCCACCTTATGAGAAACAAATCAAACCACATCAGCTAGGCCTTTGCAGTAGTCTAACACCATGTAATCTGTAATATGTATAAGAGCATTTGCAGGTACTGCTGGTAGTCTCATAGCTCTATCCATGAGGATTTCATGGGGCGACAATCCTGTTTTCTTGTCAGGAGTACTTCTCATTGACATTAGAAACAACAGCAAAGCATCTGGCCATTTCAAGTTTGTAGATGCACACATCTTTGCCAGTCTGGAATTTAGAGTTCCATTCATCTGTTCTACGAGTCATGACTCTTCTGGGCGGTAACTACAATGGAGTTTCTGATCAATGTTTAGAGCTGAACATAGCAACTTTATTACTTCATTGTTGAAGTAGCTTCCTCTATCTGATTCCAAAGAGACCGGGAAACTGAAATGTGGAATTAACTCTCTAAGCAATAATTTAGCTACTTTCTCCTAGTAGGGTAGACCTCAAACCAGTGACTGAAAATGAACACAACCACCAACACATACTTCAAACTAGCACATACAGGCATCTCAATGAAATCCATTTGCATTCTGCTAAATGGTCCTCCTGCCATGCCAATATGCCCCATATTGACCACTGCCCCTTTGCCAACGTGCATTTGTTGACAAATGATGCATCTATGGCAAACTTCTTCAGCAACTTGTCTAAATTTTGGATTAAACCAGTGTTGCTTAAAACTTCGAACCATTGCATCTCTCCCTATATGTGCCTGGCCATGATAGTATCTAGCCACTTGAGTCAGTAGACTATTTGGTAGAACTACCTTCCCTTCTCCTGTCACCCAGACATCATCCTCACTCTGGACACAGTTAAGCTTGATCCAGTACTTGCGCTCTTCTTTAGAAACATTGGCCCTCATTACAACCCTGGCGGTTGGTGTAAAAGTGGTGGCCAAATTATGACTATGGCAGATAGTTCTCTGAAAGACAGCCACACCGACCGCAAGGGCAGAAACAACAAGCACCACGGCGGTAGCCGCCTAAAGCCAGGCGGAAGTCAATGTTACGCCAACCATATTGTGACCCTGCAAACTGCCACCTTTTCTGGGGCAATACCAATGACATCAAAAGCCTGGCGGAAACAGACCTCAGAAGGGAAAGGACTCACCATTGGAGACACATGGAACAACCACGCCGCCATGGAGCCTGAGCTGCATGTTTTCCCCATGGTCTTCTACGTGCTGCTCCACACTGATTACCAACGCCGGCGAATATGACGACAGTGAGTACAGCCGCCTAGCACACAGGGGAGGGGGGGTAGGAAAACGAGAGTGACACACACACGCAATACCCCCCCAACACCATACACACAATCAGCTGCAGTACTAAAACATATTTACCCCGTTCCTTGGATGAATAATGCAAGGACAAAACATTTTAGAAAAAGTGAATGTAATGAGAGCACACATCAGGATAAATAGGTGAGGCAAGATAATAGATATATACATAAGTACATAAAAAGGGACACAGCCCAGTACACAATGTACATTGTCCACATGGCCACAGGCCAAATTCCAAGGCCACACATGGCACCAGCCTCAACACAGAGAGAACACTGCAGGGGCATCAGTTGGGAAATAGGCAGGCACCTCAGGGGGATGGGAGACAGGGGGACACCTCAGCCGGCAGATGGAACAAGACCACTGGTTCTGGAGGAGGCAACATGTCCTGTGCTTGGTCCTGGGGAGTGCAAGGCCACAGTCTCTCGAGTGGATGACTTGCCCACAAGCTCTGTAGGGAGCAACATGCCCTGTGCTTGGTCCTGGGGAGTGCAAGGCCACTGTTTCTCGAGTGGGTGACATGCCCACATGCTCTGGAGGAGGCAACATGCCCTGTGCTTGGTCCTTTGGAGTGCAAGGCCACAGTCTCTCAAGCTGGTGACCTGCCCACATGCTCTGGAGGGGGCAACATGCCCTGTGCTTGGTCCTGGGGAGTCTGGGGTAGTTGGGTGTCTTACCCACTGGTTCTGGAGGGGGCATCGTGCCCTGTGCTTTTGATCCTGGGGAGGCTGGGGTAGGTGGGTGTCTTACCCACTGGTTCTGGAGGGGGCATCGTGCCCTGTGCTCTTGATCCTGGGGAGGCTGGGGTAGGTGGGTGTCTTACCCACTTGTTCTGGAGGGGGCATCGTGCCCCGTGCTTTTGATCCTGGGGAGGCGTGGGTAGGTGGGAGTCTTACCCACTGTTTCTGGAGAGGGCATCGTGCCCTGTGCTCTTGATCCTGGGAGGCTGGGGTAGGTGGGTGTCTTACCCATTGGTTCTGGAGGGGGCATCCTGCCCTGTGCTCTTGATCATGGGGAGGCTGGGGTAGGTGGGTGTCTTACCCACTGGTTTTGGAGGGGGCATCATGCCCTGTGCTCTTGATCTCGAGGAGTGCAAGGTCACAGTCTCTCAGGTGGGTGTCATACCCACTGGATTTGCAGGGGACAGGCCGCACAGCAGCCCATGGAGGCAGGATCACATGCCGTCCACCAGCGGTGACGGCTGCTCAATGGTGTTGGTGGTGCTGCTGCTGCTGGTGGGGGGAGGCTCCTGCCTATCTCCTGCAGCCTCGGACAGCTGCCCACTGGAGGTGGTGGTGCTGCTGGTGGGGGGAGGCTCCTGCCATCCTCTGCAGCCTTCGACGGCTGCCCACTGGAGGTGGTGGTGCTGCTGCTGCTGGTGGGGGGAGGCTCCTGACCATCCCCTGCAGCCTCGGATGGCTGCCCACTGGAGGTGGTGGTACTGCTGCTGCTGGTGGGGCGAGGCACCTGACCATTCCCTGCAACCTCGGACGGTTGCACAACCATGGTTGTTGGTGGTGGATCCGCCACAGTTCCTGTCCCAGGCCCTTTGCCCTTCCTGCCTGCTGGTGCTGGCTCCTTGCTCTTCCTGGCAGCTGGGGCAGGCTCCTTAGTCTTCCTGGAAGCAGCTGGGGCTGGCTCCTCAGTCTTTCTGGCAGCAGCTGGGGCAGGCTCCTTTGTCTTCCTGGCAGCAGCTGGGGAAGGCTTGTTTGTCTTCCTGGGAGCAGCTGGGGCAGGCTCCTTTCCCTTGAGGCTGTCTGGTGCAGGCTCTTTCACCCTCAGGACATGTGCCCTGGATCCTTTTCCACCACAAGTGGGTGTGGTGACGACTGGGCCCGTGGACTGGGTGGCTGAGGTGCTTGGCTAGGTTTTTGCCACCCTGGCCAGACATGCAGGACAGGGGGGAGGAGTAGGGAAGAGGTCAATGGTGGATATGAAAAGTTTTTTAGGGACATTGGGGCGGGAAGAGGGAGAAGGTTTGGGAGTGGAGGAAGAGGGAGTGGTTGTAGGAGGTGTCTGTCTGCTGATTTTGGGTGCAGGTGAATGGGCTCGATGCTGCTATGAGGTGGATAGTTGTTGGGTGTCTGTGTGCTTATGTTTGTGTACCTTGGGAGGGGGGGACCGACACAGTGGGAGAGGACACAGGGGACGTGTGCATGGCTGTTGTGGAGGTGTCTACCAGTGAGGTGTGTGTTCTGCTAGGTGTGGTGCTGACGCTGGTAGTGGATGATGGTGTCGTGCATGGAGATGTGAGTGTAGACGGACCTGGGAGGGAGTTGCATGAGGGGGATACAGTGGAAATTGTGGATGTTGGTATGTCTGTATCTGAATGGTGTTTGTGTGAGTGCCTGTGGGATGAAGTGTGGTGCTTGTGTTTGCCTGTGCCACTCTTGTGTGTTGTGTTGTGTGCATGTCCGTCTGCCTGTGTGCTTGGGATAGGTTGGGGATGAGGGGAATGTGATTGGGAAGAGGAAGTTGGAGGGTGGAAACAGGGACAATGGCTGCCATCAGAGAGGAGGCCAGAGCCTGGATCGGTCACTGTTGGCCCGCCAAGCCAGTGTGACAGGCATTCACAATGGTTGACAGAGATGGATCTCTGGAGGTCAATAGCCTTCTCACTCAGGGCAGCAGGGCTCACTGGGCCAGGGCCTGAGATGCCTGGTGTGAAGGAGATGCCCACCCTCCTGGGTGAGCGGGCACAGGAACTTGATGAGGGGCTGCTGGAAGGTTGGTGCTGAGGGTGGCGAATGTACCTGTAGCTGAGGTGGTCACCACCAGGGAGCTTCCATTGGAGGAGGTATCTGAGTCTGAATTGTCCCCTCCAGTCTCCGCCATGGTGCTCCCCTCACCCTACGTCCCACTGGTGGACTCACCATTGGTGGACTCCTGCCTGGGTCCTGTAGGATGCAGCTCCCTCCGTCGCTGGTGCCTCTGCTCCTTCACCAGATTATGCTAATGCACATAAGGACAGGGTGACTAAACAAGAAGGGGGGAAGAGACAAAGGATACACTTGGTCAATGGCTGCACCAACACCACCGTTGGTGAACACAGCACCCTCACACACAGAGAACAGGCCTATGCACCATGCATTGCACTACCAGTGATATTGCTAGCCACCAAGGCATGGGGAGGGGCATACACCGGCAAAACCAGCACACCTGGGACCCACGAAGCCCTGACCAGTAGTGGATTCCTATGAGCTAGGTAGCAGGATTATCCCTTCATAACCCTTGCCACCAGGGGACCTATGCTGCAATGTCAGGCCTGGCCTAGGGACACCCACTGACACACATTTATCACCCGGATACCACCCCACCAGGCATTAGTAGTAATGATGGGCACTGTACTCACCCTCTTGTGGCTGCTGTGATGCTCTCAAGGACCCATCCAGCTCTGGCTAGGCCACGGCCAGTATGTGGGCCACCAGGGGGTTCAGGGTTTAACGGGCACCCCTTCCTCATTGGGAGGCCATCCCCAGCTGGGCCTCCACCATCTTCCGTGCCCAGCATCTCTTGTCCTCCCACCGTTTGTGACAGTGGGTGCTCTGCCTGCCGTAGACCCCCAGGGTCTACACATCCTTGGCGATGGCATGCCATGTACCCTTCATTTGATTGGCGCTGACCTGCAGAGGAAATACACACAGAAAAATAGTATTAGTCAGACAGTCCTGCCTGTTACACTTATGGCCCACCATACCCCTTCACATCACCATTTCTGCACACATGGCCCTGCACACAAGCAATACGCCACCCAGAGGACATCCACCCACCCCCTTACATGAGGCCTTCACACACCACTCCATGCATTCATGCCACATGCATCGTGCCCACAGTGTACTTACCTGTTGGTCTGGAGGCCCATACAGCAGTCCGTACTGGGGTAGGACCCCATCCACCAGTCTCTCCAACTCTGCCGAAGTGAAGGCAGGGGCCCTTTCCCCAGTGACACGGGCCATGGTAGGTTCCAGACACACGTCACAGCAGCACATGCAGTGTAGGTCCTCTCCTGTTGAAGGTCAGGTAGCAAGTGAGGAAGCAGATAGAAAATGGCGGTCACGTCCGTGGCGGTGCATACCTTCACCACCGGCGTACATCACCATTGGCCACCGTAACCCTTAATGCCCAATTATAACCAATGAGAAGTTGCACTGCGGTTCCCGACCGCCTCCCGCAACGTCGCAAAACGTCAGTGGAATTACCTCACGTCCCACCTGTCCCTCTACACAGGACAGGCAGACGCCATTTTGGGGGGGGGGGGCAGGCCCTGGATAATTGCTGCATCACTGTTTAGATTTGGACATACTGGACAATTCACACTTACCCATTACAAGTTAACAGCATGCAATGTACTGTTGTAGCCCTATTGTTTGTGTCCGCCTCCTCACTCTTTTGCCCGTAGATTGCTACCGCTGCAGATGAATAGGAGATGGAGACATACCCCTGTGTACAGACCCCTGTTGGACTTGGCAACGATGGAGGACAGGCACATCATCCTCACCTATAGACTTGACAGGGCCACAATCACAGAGCTGTGTGCCCAATTTGAGCCTGGCCTGACATCTGCTATCCGTCACCCCACTGGGATCCCCCTTCTTGTGCAAGTTCTATCTGTACTCCATTTCCTGGCAACTGGTTCTTTCCAAGTGACAGTGGGCTTGGCAGCAGGAATGTCACAGCCAATGTTCTCAAACGCGCTGACCAGAGTGTTGTCTGCCCTGATTAAACACATGTGCAGCTACATTGTATTTCCCCAGGTGGAAGATTTGGCCACAGTGAAGGCTGAGTTCTATGCAATGGGACATATCCCCAACATAATTGGGGTGACTGATGGAACACATATTGCATTTGTTCCTGCCCCCATCAAAAGGAACAGCTGTTCAGAAATTGCAAGAGTTTCCACTCTATGAATGTACAGATGGTGTGCTTGGCGGGCCAGTACATCTCCCCCTTAAGTGCTATGTATCCTGGGTCGGAGTTTGATTCCTTTGTCCTGAGGAATAGCAGCATTCCAAATGTGATGGCCCAACTACAGAGGCACAGGGTGTGGCTAATAGGTGAGCCCTGGTCCCCACCCAGTATATGTTGGTGTATGGGTATGGTTTGGGCCATATGGGATAGTGTGTGGCTAAATGTTGTCCCTCAATATTGCAGGTGACTCTGGTTACCCCAACCTATCTTGGCTGCTGACCCCTGTGAAGAATGCCAGGACAAGGGCAGAAGAACGTTACAGTGAGTCACATGGGTGAACCAGAAGGATTATAGAAAGGACCTTTGGCCTCCTGAAGGCCAGATTCAGGTGCCTCCATCTAACAGGTGGATCCCTGTGCTACTCACCCAAAAAGGTCTGCCAGATAATAGTGGCATGCTGCATGTTGCACAACCTTGCCCTGAAATGCCAGATGCCTTTGCTGGAGGAGGAGGAGGCTGGAGATGCCCGTGTAGCAGCAGTGGCCCATGTGGACATTGAGGATGAGGAGGCAGAGGATAAGGATGAAGACAACAGAACAGCAATCATCGGACAATACTTCCAATGACTCACAGGTAAGACAGTGTCACTTCACATTTCATTGTAATTATTTAGAATTTCTGTGGCACTGGCATGCTGTTATTTCCCACTTCTATGCCAACTTACTGTACCCTTTGGCAATTCATTTTACACATGTTGGTGCCTCACAATAACTCCTGGTATGATCACTGCAGCCAGCTACAGGTCATTAATATATGCTCATTTTCTGTGCAGTTGAATTGCAATGTTTAAACCTGGTTAAACAAATGCATACTTTAAAAATATTGACATACTCCATACTTCTATTTTTTCCAAGGGTGTTTAATGAAGTGCTAAGCTATTGAGGGGCAATTGCAATGGGATGGGGTGATGATGGAGGGAATTCCAGGGTACTGTTCCAGTCTGTAGCACTTGTGCATTGTCCAGGGGGACATAGGAAGGGGAGCAATGGCAGTTCAAGGTGGACAGGGTGACAGAGTGGGACACAAGGGTGACAATCAGGAGAGTTCTATTTCCTGGCGGGGTCTTGGCATTGTTCTCTGGCTTCTGCCTGGATTGCAGGGACTGTTTGCGGGGTGGTTCTCCTTCTGCAGGGGGTGGGGTGGCCTGTTGGTCCTGTGGCGGGGCCTCCTGTCCACTAGCACCAGTGGAGGTGGAAGGCTATTCCTCAGTTTGGCTAGTGTCAGGGGCCCTTTGTTGTGCCACTGCCTCCCTCATGGTCTTGCTCATGTCAGCCAGCACCCCTGCTATGGTGACCAGGATGGTGTAGATTTTTGTGAGGTCCTCCCTGATCCCCAGGTATTGTCCTTCCTGCAGCTGCTGGGTCTCCTGTAACTTGGCCAGTACCGTGCCCATGGTCTCCTGGGAATGGTGGTATGCTCCCATGATGTTGGAGAGTGCTTCGTGAAGGGTCGGTTCCCTGGGCCTGTCCTGCCCCTGTCGCACAGCAGTCCTTCCAGCTTCCCTGTTGTATTGTGCCTCTGTCCCCTGAACCGTGTGCCCAATGCCACTGACCCCAGGTCCCTGATCGTCCTGTGTTAGTGGAGTTGCCTGGGGTCTCTGTAGTAGTGGTCCCACTGCTGATTGACGTGTCCGGGGGACAGAGGTATGGGCCCGCTGGGTGGGTGCTGTGGTAGTGTTTTCTGAGGGGAGAGGCTCTGTGGTGGGTTGGGACTGTGGCAGGGGAACCGACTGTCCAGAGGTTCCTGATGGGTCAGGTTGGTCATCGTGATCCAGGCGTGCAGAGCTGCTGTCATCACTGTGGGCCTCTTCTGGGGGGGACTGGATGTTGGTGGCACCTCCTCTCCGGTGACGTTAGGTAGGGGTCCTGTTGGGATGCAAAGGCATTGTTATTGTATCTGTGTGTGCTGTCTCTTGCAATGGTTGTGTTTCCCTGTATAATTGAGCTTTCCCTGTCGCCTTGGGCTTGTGTGATTGCTGATTGTGTGAGCTGGGTGAGTCTCTCTACTGGGCATGCTGTGGTGATGGGTGTCCATGCAGGGCTGTGATGGGTGTCCATGCATTGTTGTTGCATGCAGGGCTTGGTTTTGGGATGTGTGGGTTGTGATGGTGGGGTATATGTGAGGTGATGGAGTGATGGGAGTGAGGGTACGGGTGGGGGTATGTGATGGCATGCAGGTCGGGGGGATAAAGTAGTAAGGATTTGACTTACCAGAGTCCAGTCCTCCTGCCACTCCTGCGAGGCCCTCAGGATGCATGATCGCCAAGACTTGCTCCTCCCATGTTGTTAGTTGTGGGGGAGGAGGTGGGGGTCCACCACCAGTCCTCTGTACAGCAATCTAGTGTCTTGAAACCACGGAACCATGGAACGTACCTCCCCGTAGGTCATTCCACCTCTTCCTGATGTCATCCCTTGTTCTTGGATGCTGTCCCACGGCGTTGACCCTGTCGACGATTCTCCCCCATAGCTCCATCTTCCTTGCAATGGACCTGTGCTGCACCTGTGATCCGAATAGCTGTGGCTCTACCCGGATAATTTCCTCCACCTTGACCCTTAGCTCCTCCTCAGAAAACCTGGGGTGTCTTTGGGGTGCCATGGATGTGGTGTGAGTGATATGAGTGAGGTGATGTGTGGGGTGGTGTGTTGGGGTGTATACTGTGGTGTGCGTGGATGGTGTATGAGTAATGGTGTCCTGTGCCTCTGATTGAGTTTGTGCTCTTTGCTTGTCTCTCTGTGCTTGGTCTTGTTTTTTTCATTTTAAGGGGTTGTGGGTAGTGTGGGTGTGTTTTATATTGGATTGGGTGTGTGGGTGTGGTGTATGCATGTGTGTCAGGTGTGTGTATTTTGAATTGTCCAATGTGCTGGTGTTTTGTATATGTGTGTGTATTTTGAGTGCAGCGGTGTGTACAGCCAATGGTTTACTGCGGTTGAAAGACCACCACATTGATTCATGGGTCGTGATACTGTGGGTGTATTCCTGTTGGCATGATGGTGTGGGTTTTGCTATCGCCAGTTTATCACTGACCTTTGGTGTGGTGAACTTGTGTGGGTGTCTGTTTTGTGGCGGTATTCTCTGTGGGGGTCATAATACCCGTGGTGGATTTCCGCCGGCGGCACGGGCGGTAAGCAGGATTTACCACCAGGGTTATAATGAGGGCCTTGGTGTTTACTTACAAGCAGATATAGAGGCTTCATCAATAGTTGCAGACTCGGCACTTACATTGTCTTTTGTCAGCATTCAGCCATCATTAATACTTTTGCTCATAGTCTTGAAAAAGTCTTCATAGACAAAACACGTGGGGGATGCCTGCTTTTTGTGGAATAAATACTTCAGCTATACCAATGGACTAAAATTTTCTTGTGTGTTAACTGAACTTACTTAATGTCTTGAAATTTGTTTCGACTATGTGTTCTGCACTGGGTACTTTATTTGTTTATAGTTAGAGCCTAATTTCCATTGAAAAAGCATTTATTGACTTGGCTATATCTTTGGCGACGTTTGATGAATCTTCCTGAAATATTCTAAAAAAAAAGTATGCCCCAATTTCTTGTTACGCATGTAAAGTTTTGAGGTGATCCGTCAAGCGGGGGCTGAAAAAAGGGGGCTAAAAAAGGGGGGTGAAAAAAGTGCATTTCCCATGTTAATTCCTATAAGGATTTTAAACATGCTGACAGCCTGAACTGCTGCAAATCTGTCAGAAAGGTGGAATCTTGTCCAGAAAGCACACTTTTTGTTATTTGGTGTAAATTCATTCAATAGTTTTAGAGAAATCAAAGGGAATGCAAATTTGTATCTCTGAAGTTGCAAAAAATTTGCCACAAATTTGCAACAAATCGCAACTGCTGTGCCAACAGGAATGCCACAATTGGCAGCTCACAAACTAAGCAGAAAGTTGTAGCCATCAATTATGTAATATGTGAAGTAATTAGCTGTGCATGGCAAAGGCATGCGTTACAGTTCGTTTAGGGGCGAGTTATCATTACTTGAAAGAACTATAATTATAACTGCTGAATTGCCATGGTTTTGTACGAGTAAATTCTGAACCTAACTATAAGTGCCCTGTAACATTTTTTTTATTGAGTGACTTTCTATGGTTTTGTAACATAAATTAAAGTACTTTTAATTACTATACATCATTCTACCCTCTGCAGTGCACGGCTGCTACTAGGTAGTTATAGTTAGGACCATGTTTTCACAGAAAAAGTGTTTTTTGACTAGCCTATATCTTTGGCACTGGTTGACGAATATTCATGAAAGTGGCCCCATGCACTCATTAAAGTTAATGAGTGCATGGGGCTACTTGGCCCCGTACAGCCCTGTGGATTTCCAACTCCTTGGGGTTTTAACATATTGAGTGCAGGAGGGCTGTGCAGCTCCCCCACAGTCCCAGGGACTGCCAACTCCTGGGGCTTTTAACATTTTGAGTGTGACGGCCACACAGCCCTCCACACAGCCCTGGGGACCACCACCTCCCCGGGGCTTTAAACTTAATGAGTGTGGGGGTTTGCGCACCCCGTAGCTCCTAGCACTGCCACCTCCCTAGAGCTTAACTTTGAAGCTGTGCGGGGGCTGCGTTTGTTAATCCTGAAGCCCCCGGGTAGGCCAAATCCCAGGGGCATTGCATTTTTAATAGACTGGGCTGCCGGGCCCCCCACAGACCCGGGGACTGCCTCCTTCCCAGAGCTTTAAACGTAATGAGTGCGGGGGGCTGCCTGCCCCCCCCAGCCCGGGGAAAACCCCCTCTCTGGGGCTTTTATCATACTGAATGTGGGGGTGCACGGTTCCCACCCAGCCCTGAGGACTGCCACCTTCCTGGGGCTTTAACCATACGCAGCCTGGGGGTGCTGTGTTGCCCCCTCTCCCTCGCAGCCCCAGGGACCACCACCTCCCTAGGGCTTAATTTTAAATCTGTGCAGGGGGCTGTGCGCTCCCCCACAGCCCAAAGGGCCGCCTCCTCCTGGGGCTTTAAACTGAATGAACACCACCTCCAAAGGGCTATACTAAAAGAATGAATGGGGTACATTGTGGACCCCAAACCGCAGGGACCATCACCTCCCCAGGGCTATATTACATTGGGGTGTCCGCACGGCCACCCTCATGGAGCCAATAATGTCCTTGGGGTCGCCACCTCCCAGGGCCAGCTTGTGCTATGTTCTGGGGTGTCCACCCCCAGGACACAACTGTTTGCTTTTGCTGTTTTTCTTTTCTTTGGTAGGAGCTGACAGGTCTCACCAAGCAAAAGCAAACAAAGTCCGCTTTCTGACAGTGAGAGCTGTCAAAAGCTCCTGCTGCCAGAAAACAGGGTTTTCATCTGTCTTCCCTGCATGCAAATATGCGTGCGGGGGGAGACAGATGTAAACATAACTCCAGCAAGCAGGGAGCTGCTATTTGAAACAGCTCCCTGCTTGGAGTCGCAATACCAGCTCCCTCCGGACATGGGGAGATGGCTAAAACCGCTAGGGCCTTGAGGCTACCCCTGCAGTCCTGTCTCTCTCTGTCTCTCTTCCATCACCTAATGGGATGGAAGAGAAAAAGAGATTAATTGTCATTGATAAGGTCTCCCCATGCAATGACTTCACAGAGTAAACTAACAAAATATTTGGTATGAATGTTATATATGTACTTACGTTTGGATGCAGAGCAGAACATAGTCACTTCCGGCCTTATGACTAAGGTCTTGTGCTGTCACTTGGTGGGCTGAAGGTTCACATCCTAATATTGCTTGCAAGTGTGTTTGTTTATTTACTAGTGTTTTGACTTTTAAACCTACATAGTGATGAAACGTTCATGTTTCTTTCAAATCACGTGTGGGTTGATGGTCATAGTTATGTCTGGAACCAACTGAAAGTTGAGGGTTCTATTCCAGGTGTGAACCTGGTTGTTTTCCTTCTTTAATTTTTTTTAAAATTCAAGTTTAAGGTTCATACTGAAAGGTGACCCACTCAGACCCTCATGCACCCACTCACAGACTCTCTCAGACTCACACACCCGGTTACAGACACATTGAAACCCTCACACACCCAGTCTGACACAATGGCGCACACACTCAAAGACCAACTAAGAAACTGACGAAACCACTCTCACACCCAGAAAGAACTCTCACAGTCACCCTCACACCCAAATACACTCTGTCACACCTATTCTCACACCCAGAGAGACAAGCCGTGGGCAACTTCCGCTGTTCACAGCCAAAGGCCATGCGCAGCATGGGTTGGGTGGTTAGGAGGCTTGGTCACAGTGTCTGGCTGCAGGCCAGGGTCTGCAGCCAATCCCTACTGTGCAGAGCTGAATGCTTTGTGCAGCATGGGTTTGGGTGGCTACAGGGGTTGGCTCCCCCCTGCACACCACCAAAGGCCGTGCACAGCATGGGTTTGGGTTGTAATAGGGGTTGGCCGCAGGGCCTGACTGTGGGTCAGGCTCTGAGGCCAACTGCTGCAGCACACGACCAAAGGCCTTGTGTTACAGTGGTTGGATTTACTTATAGTAATGAAAATTACTTTATGTTAAAAAAAATAGAAATTCATAAAAAAAAACAAAGGTTACAGGGACTTTATAGTTAGGCTCACATTTTAAATGTACATAACCATAGAAATCCACCTGGTAGAGTTATTGCAAGTAAACGTAACTCATGCCCTAAGGTAACTATAACTCACACCCTCACCATGCACTGCTAATTACCTACAAAATATGGCACTCATGACATCTTTGATAACCTTATTGATAATATTTGCAGTAAAATGTTTGATGAAAAAACTGTGCATGGCGGGGGCGCGATTTATAGTTAATTTAGGGTACGAGTGTTGGGTACTTGAGATAAATCTAACTATAACAGGTGAAATTGAATTTCTATGGCTTTGTACGTTCTATGGTTTTTGTACGTAAAATGTGAGCCTAACTATAACATCCCTGTAAGCTTTGAGTTTTTAAGTGTGTATATATATATATATATATATATATATATATATATATATATATATACCAAAAAGCGTTGCCACTTGTGTTGTTCCTGCATTGGAGAATGCTATGAAATAAAATGTAATTGGTTTGTAGTCTAATTGTGCTGCCTGTTCTTTTTAAACCAGACATGGATTCTTGAAGCTGAATATATATATATTGTTAGAAATGGGGTTTCTGGTTGGCTAGGGTATGCGGCTTAAGCCAGGCAGAACCCACCCACTCTGGTCAGGGCAAGAGAGATACACATCCAAGATAACCCCTGCTTACCCCCCCCCCTTGGTAGCTTGGCACGAGCAGTCAGGACTAACCCGGAGGCAATGTGTAAAGCGTTTGCAAAACACACACAACACATGTGACACAATATGTGCACCACAAAGTAAACACAATATGGAGCTATGTAAAAATAAACTGTATTGCACAAAACAGAATTAGACCCAACATTACATCTCAGTAATACCCTGCTACCTTAGCAATTGTCTAAACGTTACACAAGTTACTAATACTCTGCAAGAATAAACAGTTGTCATATTAGAACACGTAAGTACTCAGGATTCTGCAACATAAGCAGTAGTCAGGAATCACAGCAGAAATAAAAGAAATGCACTTGTCATAAAAGTATAGTAAGTGCCTATATCAGGAACATTATCAAAACCATATGGCAAGTAATCAACCCGAAACAACATGTCTGCCCACTAAAAGGCACATCAGCCAGTATATGGCACAGAAAGACACAGGTAATCCTAAGCCAATCAAAAGGTCCACCCTAGGAACATTAGAAACCTTATGAGTTGTTTAAAAAGTACCTGGTTTATCCTGCCAAGGCACCTCTAGTGTTGCGATGTGGACAGGCAGAAGGGGTCCCCAGTGCTCCTGGCTCCAAACAGGGGCCGCGTGTTCACCATGGGGAAGGGGGGCGGTCTCATTTCCTGGTGGGGGTCTTGGCAATAGTCTCTGGCTTCTATCTGGATCACAGGGAATGTTTGCGGGGGGTCCTCCTTCTGCAAGGGGAGGGGTGCTCTTGGCCTGTTGGTCCTGTGGCGGGGCCTCCTGTCCACTAGCAGCAGTGGAGGTGGAAGGCAGTTCAGATGTCTCGCTAGTGGCAGGGGTCCGCTGTTGTATGACTTCCTCCCTCATAATATTGGACATGTCTGCCAGCACCCCTGGTTTGGAGACCAGGGTGGTGTTGATGGCCTGCAAGTCCTCCCTGATCCCCTGGTGCTGTCCCTCCTGCAGCTGCCTGTTCTCCTGCACACTATCCAGGATCTGGCCCATTGTTTCTTGGAAATGTTAATATGCTCCCAGGATCTCTGCAAGTGCCTCCTGGAGAGTTGGTTCCCTGGGCCTGTCCTCCCCTGGTGCACAGCAGTCCCCCTAGTTTCCCTTTTGTCCTGTGTCTCTGTCCCCTAAACCTTGTGCCCACTGACCCTGATTGTCTTGGGTATGAGGTGTGCCCTGGGGTCCCTGTAGAGGTGGACGCACTGCTGATTGACGTGTCCTGGGGACAAAGGTGTGGGTACGCTAGGTGGGTGCTGTGGTGGTGTTTCCAGATGTGGGAGGCTCTGTGGTGGTGTGTGACTGGGCCTGGATAACTGACTGTCTAGAGGTCCCTGATGGGCCAGGTTGGTCATCAAGATCAAGGAGACCAGAGTTGCTGTCATCACTGTGGGCTTCTTCAGTTGGGGGACTGGATAATGCTGGCACCTCCTCTCCGGTGATATTGGCTGGGGTACCTGTGGGGATGTAAATGATGTGGTATTGTTTCTGTGTCTGACATATTGTGCATCCGTGGCTTACCCTCTTTGGTTGTATTTGCCCTAGCAGCTTTCACTTGTGTAAGTTGGTAGGCTAGCTGATTCTCTCTAGTGTTCATGCTTTAGTGATAGGTGTCCATGCAGGGCTGTGAGTGATGTCCATGCATTGGTATGGCATGCAGGGCTTGGCATTGGGATGAGTGAGATGTGATGTTGGGGTGTGTGGGATGGAGTGGAGTGATGGGAGTGAGAGTGGGGGCATGGATGGCATGCAGGTAGGGGGGTAGTAGTAGTAGAGAGTTGACTTACCAGAGTCCAGTCCTCCTTCTACTCCGGCCAGGCCCTCAGGATGCAGGATTGCCAAGACTTGCCCCTTCCATGCAGTTAGTTGTGGGGGAGGAGGTGAGGGTCCACCGTCAGTCCTCTGCACAGCCAGCTGGTGTCTTGCTGCAATGCGACGTACCTTCCCCTGTAGGTCGTTCCAACTCTTCCTGATGTCATCCCTTGTTCTTGGGTGCTGTCCCACGATGTTGACCCTGTCCACGATTCTCGGCCATAGCTTCATCTTCCTAGCTATCGATATATATGCTGCACCTGTGCTTCAAATGATTTCGTCCACCACGACCCTTAGCTCCTCCTCTGTGAATCGGGGGTGTCTTTGTGGTGCCATGGGTGTTGTGTGAGGCGTGTAGGTGAGTGTGCGTTGAGTAATGTGTTGGGGTGTGTGATGTGGGGTACGTGAGTGGCGTATAGGGGAGAGTAATGTGTGGCTCTGGTTATGTCTGTGCTTTTGCTGTCTCTCTCTGGTGGCAATTGTTGTAGGGGTAAAGGGTTGTGTGTAATGTGGGTATGTGTTTTATAGTGGTGTGGGTAGGTTTGTGTGGTGTGTGTATAGGTGTCAGGTGTTGGTTGTTTGAATTGTCCAATGTGGTGTTGTTTTGTTTGTGCGTGTGTATTTTGAGCGCAGCGGTATGTACCACCAATGGTTTACCACCATTGAATGTCTGCTGTATTGATTCATGGGTCATTATGTGATGGGCGTTGTTCTGTTGGCGTAACAGTGTGGGTTTTGATACCGTCAGTTTATCACTGACATTTGGTGTGGCTGAATTGTGTATGTGGCTGAATAGTGATGGATTGGTGTGTGTGTCATAATTTGGTGAACGGATATCTGCTGCGGAGGCGGTATGTTGGCGGCAGTCAGCGTGGTGGTAAGAGGGATTTATCGCCAATGTCATAATGAGGGCCATTGTCTTGTAGAGCCTTCAGCTCCTCCAAAGTATCAATAATCTGAATAATGAAATGTATATAAACTTCATCATTTTAATAGTAACGATTCCCAATTTTCTTTGAAAGATATGCCAAAACTTCGCAACCTGATCTGCATATGCATTTCCCAATTACACGTAATCTTGTGATCTCTGGTGTGCACTGCATTTCACCACAGCAATTGTCTCTGGCTTTTGAACAGCTTGTAACAACTCATGAATGTTTTCACCATTTCTTACTGGTGAACCGGAGGAAGTTAAGAAACCTCTCTGTGACAATATCTGACCAAAGTCATGTAGAATGCTGAATCCATATTGACTATCTATATAGATTGTCTCTTTCATCTGACTTGAAATATGGCATGCTTTAGGAAGAGCCACCAATTCTGCTACTTTTGCAGAAAACACTCCCCAAAGCCCAATGCTTCCAGTATGCCACTGATAGTACACACTGAAAATCCTGCTCTCTCAGTGGCCACGTTATCTCTCAAGGAGGAACCATCAACAAAGATAATTTGATCATTGTCGTCCAGGCAGGCGTCTCTAATATCTGCTTTGGGTTTTGTAATTCCAAATTTCCAAACAATCATGTTCAGTATCATCCAATTTATCTGAATCAACATTTTCAACTGGAAGTAAAGTTGCTGGGTTAAGCACTGTACATCTCTTAATTGTCATGTTTGGAGATCCCAAGATTGCGGTCTCATATCTGGTCAATCTAGAACTGGTCAGATACTGTGTCTTTGAATGAGTCAACAGGATTTCTATTGAATGGGGAAGTATCACAGTAAGAGGGTAGCCCATCACAATATTCTCACTTTCAGCAATGTTCTGCTCTACTGCTGCAACGGACCGCAAACATCCTGGTAAAGCTATTGCAACTGGATCCAACGTAGCTGAAAAATATGCTACTGGACAATTGACACCAACATGTGTCTGAGTCAAGACAGACAAAGAACATGCATCACGTTCTTGACAAAACAACAGAAAACTCTTAGTATAATCAGGCATACCTAAAGCTGGGGCATGACACAAACTTTCCGTCAGATCAGTGAACGCTTTCATACAAGTTTCATCCATTTTTATAGGATCGGAAACATCTTTATAAATCAATCTCTGTAAAGGCTTTGGAATAACTGAGAAATTCGGCAACAGTAACCAACCATTCCCAAAAACATCCTCACATCTTTTTGTGTACTTGGTACTTTCATCTGCAAAAATTGTCGCAACGCTCTCTCTCAAAATTCTCCTAGTTCCTTTCCCAATCGGATGACCCAAATACTCCACCTCTGAGAATACTGTAATTTAGTAGGGGACACTTTATAACCATTGTCTCCCAGGAAATTCAACAATGCAATTGTATCATATTTATACCCTTCTTTTGTCTTTGATGCAATCAATAGATCATTAATGTATTGCACCAATGTCGATTGGTAAGGCATCACCAATGACTCTAAGTTCTTTTTCAAGATCTGGTTGAAAATAGATGGTGACTCTGAAAACCCCTTTGGAATTCTACACCAACAGTAGACTTTGCTCAATAATTTAAAACAAAAGAGATATCTACTGTCCTCATGAAGAGTCATGGAGAGAAATGCTTGACACAGGTGTAACACAGTAAAACATTCAGCATCACATGTGATCTGAAACATAATCACAGCTGGATTTGGCACAACTGGACAACACTTAATCACAATGTAAATTTATTTTTCTCAGATCCCGTATGAGATGAATTTCCCACATGGTTTTCTCAAACCCATGATTGATGAATTACATGGACTACTCAACACCTCTCTCAAATGTCCTTTCTCCACAAAATGCTCTATCAAAGGACTTACACCCTCAATTGCATCAATTGTCATAGGATATTATGGAGTTTGAGGAAAAATCACATTCGGCTTCACTGCAACCATGACTGGTTCTACTCCTTTGATCAACGCAATATCCTTTCCTGATAGATCCCAAACTTTAGACTTAACAGTCTTCTGCAAATCAACCTGAAGATTTTTTATTTCGAAAACTGGAAAGAAACTAATCAAAGGTACTTCTTAAGCCTCTGGCTCATTGAAACTAATGAAAGGAAATCCCCCAGACTCATTGTTGACAGTAAGTGTCAGATCTTCATCATCTCTGTTTGTCTGGATCTCAATTCCCTTATCTGTGTAAGTAATTAAACATCTTGTTTTGCACAACAGATGTCTACACAGGAGTGACACTGGACTTGAGTCACAAACTTGTGCAAACCATTAAAATTACAAATTTTAACAATCACTGTTTCTGTAATAGGATTTGTCAACTGTTTGTTAGCAACTCCCACAATCTGACCTGTCCTCTCTGGCAAGAGTAAATCTGGAACCTCTACAGATCTCACTGTTGAGCGTTGTTAGAAATGGGGTCTTTGGTTGACAGTCAGGTTATCCCCTGTTCAAGCAAGGACCCTAACTCCAGTCAGGGTAAAAGAGAATCACCCTCAGCTAACCCCTGCTTGGCAGAGCAGTAGGCTTAACTTGAGAGTGCTAGGTGTAATTTATTTGTACCAACACACAGAGCAGCTTAATGAAAACACTACAAAATGACACAACACAGGTTTAGAAAAATAGGAAATCTTTACCAAACAAGACCAAAACGACAAAAATCCACAATACACAAGTCAAGTTGTCAATTCAAAAAGCAAAAAGAGTCTTTAAGTAGTTCTAAACACACACTAACACTGTTAGGGTCAAAAATATACCTTGAGTGTGTCACAAATACCCTGCACGGGCGAGTGTTAGTCAAAAAGGGCTTGCGGTGCGTCAATTTCACTCACGAGCGAGATCTTGCATGATTTCTCCTTTCGTCAGGTCGGGTCTTCTCTCCGCAGGAGTACAATGCATCGATCCGGTCAGCACTCTCGGGTCCGGGCAGGCCTTGCGTTGTTTTTACACGCCCAGTAGTACTTGTTTCAGAAATCCAGCTGCACGATGATTAAAAAAACACGCAGCGTGGGTTTCGATCTCCAAGTCTCCGTCAGCGATGTAGCACGTTGTTTTTCCAGCTCTGTGCGTCAATTCTTCGGTCGCGTTTCTGGCGAGCATCGATTTTCAGCCACAGAGCCGGCAGTGCATTGTTTCTTCAGCCGCAGATCAGAGTCGCGTCGATCTTTTCCCCGCACGGCACTCTGTGCATGGATTTCCTCCACTTAGGCTGCCAGCTTCTTTTTTCAGGGCCCCAGGAACTGGATGGGCACCACAGGGCAAAGTAGGAGTCTCTCCAGAGACTCCCGCTGCTGGCAGAGAGAAGTCTTTGCTGTCCCTGAGATTTCAAACAACAGGAGGCAAGCTCTAAATCAAGCCCTTGGAGAGTTCTTCTCAAGATGGAAGGCACACAAAGTCCAGTCTTTGCCCTCTTACTCAGCAACTGCAGGATAGCTCCACAAAGTACAGGCAGGGCAGCTCTTCTTCCTCAGCTCTTCAGCTCTTCTCCAGGCAGAGGTTTCTCTTCTTTCCAGAAGTGTTCTAAAGTCTGTGGTTTTTGGGTGCCCTTTTTATACCCAGTTTCTCGTTTGAAGTACCCCTACTTCAAAGTAAAGTCTCTTTTGAATGTGAAATCCTGCCTTGCCCAGGCCAGGCCCCAGACACTCACCAGGGGGGTGGAGACTGCATTGTGTGAGGGCAGGCACAGCCCTTTCAGTTGTGAGTGACCACTCTTCCTCTCCCTCCTAGCACAGATGGGTCATCAGGTACTGCAGACTACACCCCAGCTCCCTTTGTGTCACTTTCTAGTGTGAGGTGCAACCAGCCCAACTGTCAAACTGACCCAGACAGGGAATCCATAAACAGGCAGAGTCACAGAAATGGTATAAGCAAGAACATGCTCACTTTCTAAAAGTGGCATTTTCAAAAACACAATCTTAAAATCAACTTTAATAAAATATGTATTTTTAAATTGTGAGTTCAGAGAACCCAAACTCCGAATGTCCATCCGTTCCCAAAGGGAATCTACACTTTTAAATTTAACAGTAGCCCCCATGTTAACCTATGAGAGGAACAGGCCTTGCAAAAGTGAAAAAGGAATTTAGCAATATTTCACTGTCAGGACATAAACAACACATTACTGTATGTCCTATCTTAACCAAACACTGCACCCTGCCCTTGGGGCTACATAGGGCCTACCTTAGGGGTGTCTTACATATAAGAAAACGGAAGGTTTAGGCCTGGCAAGTGGATTCACTTGCCAAGTCGAAATTACAGTTAAAACTGCACACACAGACACTGCAATGGCAGGTCTGAGACATGATTACAGATCTACTTATGTGGGTGGCACAACCAGTCCACTAGTAGAATTTGATTTACAGGCCTTGGGCACCTCTAGTGCACTATACTAGGGACTTACTAGTAAACCAAATATGCCAATCATGGATAAACCAATCAACCATACAATTTACAAAGAGAGCATATGCACTTTAGCACTGGTTAGCAGTGGTAAAGTGCTCAGAGTTCAAAAGCTAACAGCAACAGGTCAGAAAAAGTAGGAGGCAAAAAGATGGAGGATGACTCTGCATAAGCAAAAAAGTCCAACACGCGTGTAGCTCCAGTATGAACCAGAAAAAAAACATTGTGACCATGCACCTTTCCCTTAACATAAGGATCTTTCTGATCCACTTCTTGTGATGCAGCCATAACATACTCCTCCTCATCTGAGCTATCTGACAGCCATATAGTGTTTATTTCATTCTCATTATGTAAAGGAAATTGATGCACTGTATTGTCACTCTGGTTCAATTTCTGACTTGTGACCACCTGAGAAAGCATCACTTGTTGCTGATTCATAGTTGTAATTGTCTAGGCATTTGAAGTTGTTGTGTAGGCACCATCTGAACTTGTGGCTGTATTTCCTGTACTTCGGGCATTTGCACCTGTTGTACCTGAGGTTGTTCATTTTGAACATGCTACATTGGTTGTAAGGGTTGGAAACCCTGCATCGGATTTACATAATTCTGGAATTTTTAAATTTGACCTCTCATTCTTGGCCCTCTCATGCTCTGAAAAGTATTGATACCATTTGTCTGTTGAACAACACAGCCATGATTTAGCATTCGACACTGCTGTTTCCAATGTCCAATTGCCCCGCAAACATGATAAGGTTACATTATTTTTCCCTACTGCTCTCCTTGCATCATCACAGAATTCAAATCTAACTTTGATTAACAACCGGAAGTGTCATTCCACCACGTCCTCTACCTCTTCATTGATTCTGAAACATACAATTTCCCTGCATATGCTGCTGAAAATTTCCTTGAATCCCTGTCTGTGCAGCTTGCATACTGTAACACCTCATCAATCGGTTTTGCTTGCCAACAAATCAAATGACTCTTAATCATCTGGCTAATCTCTGGTCTCAATCCTTCAATAAACCCAAACACAAAATGAATCATGTCTTTTGGCTCAATTGTTTCTGTACCACTGTAATGTTCAAACACTTTTAACAACCTTTCATAGTACGCATTAATCGATTCTTTCCCTTTCTGAGCTGTTCTATCTATGCGTTGCCAATCAATGTTTTTCTGCAAAATTCTTGTCTTTAGGAACTCAATGAACTAATAGTAATATTTCATTACAGATGCTGCACCTGTTTTTTTATGTCTTTGCGGTTCACTTGTAGGCCAATCTACACTCCTTTTATACTCAGTTCACAAATCTGCTGGAACAACAATCTCAAAAAGAGTATTCAAGTCCTACCACAGGCATTTCACAAGTTTCACAAACCTATCTGCCCGCTGATACTATTCCACTGTTTTTTGTCTCAGCCTGGGTTAATCATTTGTAAAAGACAAAATATCACTCCTGCTCCAAGGTACATGTCCTCCTGGATTCTCTGTCATTGGCAAACTTTTCACTGGTTCTCTTGTCTGCGTTATATCTACAAGAGGAGTATCTAAATCTTTCCTCAGCCTTTCTCTTTTCTTGACCCATCTGCCTTCCCATTTTACTAATGCTCTCTAAATTTACACTCTTTCAAGTAACTCTCTAACATGTGTTTTCATCCCTGCAGACCTCATGTGTTCAAAATCTTCACTCTCAAAATGTAATCTATAACTTCTCTGCAGGTTCTTTGTTTTTATAAGATCTATTTCATCTTTGTCTGCTAATTCCTGTAATTGCTGATGTACTTCAGCTGCTCCCTCTGCAATTAATCGACCCAAGTATCGCAACTGGGCTTCAGTATATGATTCAAGTCTATTTACTCCCAGTGTCCCTTCAAGAAGTTCACCTGCTTCCATTGATAACCTTGTTTTGATTAAAACTTCATTTCCCTTACTTTGATGCTCTGCGATTTTTGAAACACTCAAATATTCTAACTGTTTTGTTTTTTCCTGTGCAGTCAGACACTTTGATAAAACATTATCAGGCCGAACACTCAGTAATTGCTGCTGCATTGGACTCACACATTGGGGAGTCAATAATCTCCTCTCCTGGCCACTGCATGATCCAGTTATTTCAGAATTTCTAACAGAAGTCAGATCTATTAAAGATCTTGACTTGTTTATAGTCTGTCCTATAGATGACATTAACCCCATGTTTCCATTCTGACTTTGAACTCTTTGATTCGCTACACCCCTGTTGCCCTGGACATATAAAAGCATAGGTGGAACAAATGTAATTGGTACTGAACTGGCTTCTGGGCTTCTGGTTTCTACATTTTGAGACTGTATTATTCCAATATTTTGCATCTGCAGTAATAATATCAGAGTAGGCTCTTTCTGAATCAGTCTCAGCACCTGTGGATTCTGACCTCAAGATAACACTAAATTAGTAGTTGTTTTCACAATCGGAACATCTGAATAAATGTCAGGAA
The DNA here is from genome assembly GCF_031143425.1 of Pleurodeles waltl. Classification (NCBI taxonomy): domain Eukaryota; kingdom Metazoa; phylum Chordata; class Amphibia; order Caudata; family Salamandridae; genus Pleurodeles; species Pleurodeles waltl. Next base: position 840,674,613 of record NC_090437.1, read on the forward strand.
CATTAACATCTGTTAGCTGCCTATAGTCTTGATTGATTAAAGCTACTCTGCATCAATATGTGCCCTAAAGGACTAGTCTGTCCTGCGTTCTGTGAACTCTGTCCTGAACTCTGGTTCAAGTTAGGATTAACCTATACAGAACTCTCAGTTGTGTTATAATCACTCTGAACTCAACTTTGTGACACTACAGCTGGTATTGGTGCAGTAGGATTTATATCGCTAGTAATAGAACCTTCTTGAGCCACATATGGTGGTGGACAATTTCCCAAAATCTGTGTAATAAACTCATCATCATCTGATTCATCATCATTAAACAAAACCATTTTAGACTATTTTGTTATCTGCTCTTCAACTGTTGAAGAACTCTTTTTAGACTTCTTTGAAAGCTTATTTGTTTATTTCTCATTGTCTTTTGACATTGCTGGAAACAATCAAACACCTTGTGAGGTATCATGTCTCCACTGTCTCTGCTCACTGTCCCATCTAGCCTCCGCTGCCCTTCTCATTTTTCTCTCAAATTTCAAAGACTTTTGCTGTCTAGCTACAAGCTCCCAGAACGCTAAAGCCTCAAACTGAGCTGGTCTCGGTGGAGGTCTCAGCCCATACATCTTCTGCCTCAAATTTTCCAAAATTCTCAAATTAAATGTACCATTTTCAGGAAAAGCTAAACAACCTTCCTTTATTGTGATCTAAATCCAGTGTTTTAAGCAAAGACATGCTCCAGTACCTTTCTCCTCAATTACGATATATGCCAGAGTACCTTCTTGTGGACAAATTTCTCATTCTCTTGCCGGAAAATACTAATCTCCTCCAAGAGCACTTTTTAAAGCTTTGAAAAACTTCATTTTCCACAATATCTATTCAAAAATCAATAATCAGGAAGTAACTACAATCCTACACTCCTCTTCGACACCTTTCTTATCCAATCGCCCTTCACAATTGTCCACCAATCCATGCACAACCCTTCTCACTAACCAACCTATCCCATCTCGGCACAAAACTGACATCACACTTACATACTGCAGCTGACAAAGTCTTACGGCTTGTCCTCCTCCAGTCCAAACACTCAAACTTAATGCAAAAATTAATCGCAAGTGTTAGACCTGACAGCATTAGGGTGGTCACCCTCAACGTTTTGCCTGCCACCCTCCACCTTTTGACACTGTTTTTGCTGGTTTTAGGACTCTGAGCACTTTACCACTGCTAACCAGTGCAAAAGGGCATGTGCTCTCTCCCTTAAAACATGGTAACATTGGCTCATACCCAATTGGCTTATTTAATTTACTTATACCTACTTAATAAAAGTGCACTACATGTGTCCAGGACCTGTAGATTAAATGCTACTAGTGGGCCTGCAGCACCGATTGTGCCACCCACATAAGTAGCCCCCTAACCATGTCTCAGGCCTGCCATTGCAAGGCCTGTGTGTGCGGTTTCACTGTCACTTCGACTTGGCATTTAAAAGTACTTGCCAAGCCTAAAACTCCCCTTTTTCTACCTATAAGTCACCCCTAAGGAAGGCCCAAGGTAACCCATAGGGCAGGGTGCTATGTGGACAAAAGTCAGGGCATGTACCTGTGTAGTTTACATGTCCTGGTAGTGTAAAACTTCTAAATTCATTTTACACTGCTGTGGGGCCTGCTCCTTTCATAGGCTAACATTAGGGCTACCCTCATAAACTGTTTGAGTGGTAGATTATGATCTGAAAGGGCTAACAGTGTCATATTTAGTATGGCCAGAAGGGTAATACAAAATCCCTCTGACACACCTGCACACATCTGCATACTGAATACTGAATGGGTCTTCTTGGGCGGGGAGAGTGGAGGGTTTGACACTTACATGTCAAAGGATAGTGCCCTGCCCTCACACAGTGCCTTGCCCTCCATACTGGGACCCTGGCAGATGGGATGGAACTGAAAGGGGACCTTGTGCACTTCTAAGCCACTCTTTGAAGTCTCCCCAACTTCAAAGGCACATTTGGGTATTTAAACAGGGCCTCTGACCCTACCAACTCAGACACTTCTAGACAAGATACCACTGGGGAAGAAACTCTGAACCAGAACCTGCAACCTGCCAAGAGAAGCTGCCTGGCTGCCCAAATGACTCACCTGACTGCTTTGCTGAACAGGACTGCTGCTTTGCTGTTGCCCTGCTGCCTTGCTTCTCTCTGGCTCTGCTGAGAAGTGTTCTCCTAGGGCTTGGATTGAGCTTGCCTCCTGTTTTCTGAAGTCTCAGGGCCAAAAAGACTTTATCTCTGCAAAGAACTCCTTGTGCAGTGAAAAATCGCCGCACAGCCTGCATCGCGGTGAGAAAACCACTGCACGCCAAACCGGAACGACACAGCCCGGCTGGAGATCGATGTCACGCCAGCGTTGCGACCGGAACTTCGACGCACGGCCCACTGGACCGATGCATAGCTGAGCCAGAACGACGCAGCCCAAATTCCGGTGAAAAGAATCGGCGCAGCGCCTGCCATACCACAGAAATTTCCCTCCATCGCCCACCGGATCAACGCTGCACCTGTGACTTTGCTCCGCATGCCCAAGATTTCTCAACATCATCCCCGGGGTGTCCGAAAACCCAGCAACCCGAAGAGGATCTAAGTCCGCGCACCAGAAATTGACGCAAGGCCCTTGCTGTATGGAAAATATCAACGCATCATCTATGTGCACCCGGAGAAACAAATGCATACCTCCCAGCTGTCTACGCATCTCCTCCTCTGCGGCCCCTTGTGGATAATTTAGATGCAAAACAGGTACTTTGTGCTTGCAAGAGACACTTATTGTTTTTAAGAACTTAGGACTATTTTTATAATTTTCTAAAGTGATATTTCAATGTGTACTTATCAAATCGTTTTGACCTTATTTTATCCAGATAAATATTCTATATTTTTATAAACCTTTGTGGTGTATTTTTGTGGTGTTCATACTGTGTCCTCATTGCATGATTTATTGCACAAATACTTTACACATTTCCTTCTAAATTAAGTCTGACTGCTTAGTGCCAAGCTACGAGAGGGTGGCCATAGGATAATTTGGATTGTGTGTGACTTACCCTGACTAGAGAGAGGGTCCTTGCTTGGACAGGGGGTAACCTGACTGGCAACCAAAGATCCAACTTCTAACAGCAAGCACTTCTTCAAAACCAAGGAAAAAACAAATGTGTCTATTTACTACAGGCAGAGCAACACAATCGCTTCAGGAACCTTCTAAATTTCACTGTCAGCTTTCACTCTTGCAGTTATTCTTTTTTCTCAGTTCCCCAGATTTGCAAGCAGAATTCGACCTGCCAATTTCACCCTCAACTGATCAATGGATACAGTCCTGGTGTACATAGAACTCGCCAAATCTCAGTCAAAAAAGTTTCAAACACTCAATTTTAACTCACAAACTCGACTTACCAACCACACCTGATTGGCCTACTAAATAGACAAATTGCAACACAAACCAAGTGTCTCATTACATTTTTCAATATACTCCTGAGTCTTAGACCTACCTTGTGAGGTCCTTCTTATCAACAACCACGTGGGCAATTTTTCCGAGCACCAAGCACCACACACATGTGAAGTTCACCGACTTCCCTACTCACATACTTCAGAGAATGCCAAATCTCTTTTTTAACATTATTTTCTTCTTCTGGAGTACGCCAACTCCCTGAAAACTCACAAACAACTCAGTCAACTGAAAATTAGCTAAAGCTGTGCAAGCACATATACTACTAACTCAATCTAACAACAGAACACTGAGAACCATACTAAATAATATGTGGATAAGATATGTTCTATCTACCTAGGGAACCTCCAAGGACCAGGGAAAGTCACTTTAGGCATTTAGTAACTCATTTTATCAGATTTGAACAACATTTTCAAAAAATAATAATGAAAACACACCAATTATTTTCACAATTTGATGACGCAAGCAATGACACCACCAAAAAGACACGTAACCAAACTGCTATCAAAACTGTTGACGCGGAGAAACCCTCTAAGTTGATGAACCAAACCAAATCTGTTTTGAATAAATGTCATTTGAAATGCATCATAAACATCACATATAACAAATGATGATCAATTCAATCTCAATAACCACGCTAGTTTATTAAGAAGTTAAGAATTTATTTCCCTATATCAACAATAATTCTCAAACACAAATGATAAATATAGAGAAACAGCAAAGGCTGATTTGAACGCTGAATAGATCTTACTTTAATCAAGGCAAAAAGACAAAATATTTCAATGGTTATTACACAAAACCATAGCAACAAAATCTGAGCAAGAGAAATTGAATACATCTGATAATTAATAAGACAAAAATATCAAAGACAATTCATGAGCATGTAAGTAACGCCTCACTAACCACTAATTAGCAGCAACATGTTGGGCTTCATGTAAAAGTTTAGTAACAATTTAGAAAATATCTAACTATGGCGCTGTCAAAAATAAGAATAAGCAGCAGTAAATAAGCATTTGCAGCTGGTACCTGAAAAACAAAAGACAAATAACAATTCACAACCCATACATTGCCAAATCACTATAGTAATCAGCAGCAACGTCTACTTCACCAGTGGGACAGCAACATCAGGCACCAACATCAGAACAAGAACAGGAATAAAGATAGGGGTAATGGTTTAGAATTTTGGACTATAAGATACACGAAACCATGTAAGCACAAGTTCAGTATTGAACAGATATAAACTAATAAAATACCAGAAATATCAATAGACTATCTGGAAAACATGAAATGTCAAAGTAACAAATCATAAATTCATAGAATCTCTAGGACTCAGGATACACAAAAATCCCAAAGAAAAATGACCCACAAAACAATGGTGATTGAACATTAAATTAATCTTGTTTAATGAAAATGGTTGGATAAACTATGAGGTGAGAAAGTTATGACCAATCAGAACATTAATAGATATCAATATTATACAATTAGTTTACTCTAAGCTCTTCTATTTGCTGTTATTTCATTGACGAAATCTAAACTAATACATTTGTATCATTTACTTTCTCTTCTTCAGCTTCATGTGTGGATCCATTGTTTTCAGTCCACCGAAATACGAAGTCACAGGAAAAATGATTACAAAATATGTTACCACACCATTTCTTTTCCCTCGAGGAAAGACATACAAGTTAGAAACATATCTACAAACAATGAAGTCAGTCAAACTACAGAACAAACTAGAAACATTGTATACAGCTTGCATTGCACAGTGACCTTGCATCTGCTTCTACTTTAGTCCAGCAGAGGCCACTAAATGCACATTTATTTCTAAGATTTAATTTAGTTAATAAACACACTCTCCTGTAAAGACAAAATAATTTCATCAGCTTAAGTTAGCATGGACAAAATATAGGCCTTACATATGATGGTGGCCATTCAGTTAGTCACAATTTTCATAAACACAATATTATTATTAGTTTGATTCACACATTAGTCTGTAAGTATAATTAGGTAAAGATAAACATTTATCAAGAAAATCCCAGCTCTCACACACCTTGTGACCCTTACTGTATTATGTAACATATTCTGTGCATTGATTTACACACATCATTTATTGTCAATATATAATGTTTACGTATGATGTAAAGCACTTGGACATCCTGCATTAGGAATAGTAGTGCTATAAAAGAAATAAAGCAAAATAGTGGTATTTAAATTGTTATTTGTGTAAATACTGGGGCAGACCAATATGGCAGACATTCTTACAGTGCATGCATATCTCTTATATAAGGGGCATGAACAAAGTAAAAATTATGCCTCTCTTGAGTACCTGTGAAATGATCACAAGCTGTGTGAGTTTTATTCCTCAACTGCAGACAGATTCCAGCCAGGATAACTAAACATAAGGCAGCCTGATGACCCCTTAATTTTGTCCTTTGTCCTGGTCCAGCAGGAATTTAAAATAAGCCATCTGCCGTCCTGCTTCTCAGAACTAGCACAATTAAACAACTGCTGGTGCTGTTGAAAGTGTGTGCAGGAGCTGCTGAAAGTGTCCCGCTACACCAGGAAGAATTCACCATATTTTACTGTGGCTCAGCTTTGTGGCAAGGTGGACGGCTTTCACCCGGTGAAAATAGTGGATGGACGCCATTCACCCACGTGTACCCCCCAACTTGTGCCCTGAAAAAAAAAAAAAAAAAACACATTTGATGTTTCTCAACTTTACACTTTCACACGGTCTTAAATCCTGGGTGGGTGGAGAGAAGGGAAGCTGCTTTTGAAATGCCTGGGCTGCTCACACCGAGCCGTCATGCAGGCAGGCAAACTGCAGAAGAGGCCGGGGTGTGGGTGTATTAAAACATCATTGCATAACGAGACGTAAAGTGCATCTGGTGATAGTGATGGAAAGGCACATGCTCCTGTTTAATATCTCTTGTCTGCATCATTTGAAAATAATATGTAATCATAGTTTCACATAGTTTTAATGTGGGGCAGGTGGGTTGGCATTACTCAACAGTCATACGGGAACTCAATTGGCTCTGGTAAGCAGTGGTCACTCATGAGCGATGGATCACCCTATACTCATTAAGCAGCCCAGCTACATGTAGCCGAGCCTTGAGGCCTTGTGGTACTGGGATAAGCAGTGCAACAGGGGCGAGGAGTGGCCAATCTGACCTGACTGCAGCTTGCGTCTTGATTGCCTGTTGCCTTATGAGCAACCCCTGATGCAGTTACTATGTGATGGCACACAGAACAAACTTTGTACACTGAAGAAAGGACCTCAGTGTTAGAAATGGGGTTTCTGGTTGGCTAGGGTATGCACCTCAGCCAGGCAGAACTTACCCACTCTAGTCAGGGCAAGGGAGTTACACGTCCAAGATAACCCCTGCTCACCCCCTTGGTAGCTTGGCACGAGCAGTCAGGCTTAACCCAGAGGTAATGTGTAAAGCGTTTGCACAACACACACAACACATGTGACGCAATATCCCCACCACAAAGAAAACACAATCCCAGATTATATGAAAACATACTGTATTGTACACAAGGCAATTATTAGACCAAGCATCACATAACAGTACTATCCTGCTACCTTAGCAGTTGTCAGAACGTTACACATTAGTTACTCTGCAAATTAGCAGTAGTCACACATAACGCACAGGTTACTCAGTATTCTGCAACATAAGCAGTAGTCAGGAAACACGTTATCACATTAGAACGCTTGTCATAAGAGTATCATAAAACGCCCATAGTAGGAACATTAGAAAACATATGGCAAGTTAGGGAAACATATTAGCAAGTCATGCCCATAAAAGGAACATTTGCATATGCCTATGAAACACCATCAAAAACAGGTAGGCAACATATAACAATCAGCAAAGTCTTTAGAAAGAACTTCAATTATAACTATATTGGTCCTTTTAAAAGTACCTGACTTGATGAAGGCACCTCCAGTGCCTTTTGAATGAAAAGAAATGGGGCCCCCGGTGCTCCTCTGCGCAAAACGGGGGCCTCCTGACAATTCTGGGTGAGAGGGGGGTGGCACACACCCCCTCTGTATTCCTAACGGGCCCCTCTGGGGACTGAGATTACTGGGGGCCTCCCTAGGCCTCCACTGGCCCTCACAAGGGGGGACCCCGAGTCAGGGAAATCCTCCGAGGAAGGAGGGGGGTGCCACACACCCCCTCCGGTTTAAAAACAGGCTCCTCCAGCGACCCGCAACCTCCTGGGGTCTCCCCAGGCCTCCGCCAGCCTCCCAAAGGGGGGCCGAAACCCAGAAGAAATGCGATGGGAAGATGGCACCACGCGCCCCCTCCGATTTAAGGCGCGTGCCCCTTCTGGGACCCGCGATTGTTGTAGGGCCCCCCCGGCCTTAACTGGCCCTCCACGAAAAGGGGGGGGCAAAGACCCACACTGGCCCACACAAGGGCCAAGCCAAGGACCAGCGGTGCAGGGCGAACCTCCGGCGAGGCTCCGGCCCCACCCGCGATCCCACAGAGAGCCCTTCTGGGCTCAGCAGGGCAGGGAGAGCCTTCCTCCTCTCCTGCCCATATCCGGCTTCACTCTGGGCCCAGATAAGGGCCTTCTGGTCCCCTGGGGGCGCTCCTCGGAGCAATCCCTGCCCCGGGGGCACCGCTAGGAGCACACCTGTTCCAGTTTTCACATCTTCGGTCTTGTTGGTGCCCCGGGGGCACTAGAAGCAGCACGTCCTCAACGCGAGGAAAATGATTAGCGCCCGGGTCGCAGCGGTGATTCCCACAGCAGCAAAAGCGCTTCACAAAGCACTTTATTCCTTTGGAGGAGCCCTGGGTTGTGGTGGTGTTTTTTGGGCATGAAGGAGCGTGTTTACAGATTAAAGAAGAAGTGCTCCTCTGGTGCACAGCGCTATTTTAGCAAAGCGCCCTCCAGGCACTATAAATTAAAATAAGGAGCAATCCTCACACAGTCAATGGACGCAGGGGTCAGGGGCCACAGCATCCTGCCTCTGGGGAGCAGAATATTTAAGGAAAGGTCCTCAGGTGGAGGGCCCAGCAACAGGCCAACACAAGGGAAAGGCAGCAAGTGGCAGCAGTTCATGGTGGTTCCTGGTGAGTCCCTTCAGCCTTTTGGGTCCAGTTCCAAGATGATTCCAAGAGTCTCCAAATTGTGGGGAAAATTCCCCTGTACTTATAGTCAGTTCTTACAGTGTTTTACTATGGTAGGGAGAGGAGGTTCCAGCCAGTTACAACTGGTTCTAGGAGTGCCCCCTCTCTCCTTTCAGCATAGGCTCCAAACATCAGTGGGGGGTTAACGACCCTATTGTGTGAGGCCAGGACACAGCCTTTACAAATGTAGGTGTGCCCCGCCTCTCCCTTCTCTCAGCCCAGGAAGACTATTCAGTATGCAGTTGCACCTCTGTGACACCTCCACCCTCCCTGTGTACAGGCTGTCTGAAAAGTATGCACAAAGCCCCCCAACTTTCACTCTGCCCAGACGTGAATTGAAGTCAAGCTGCAAAACACGAGAGTCATAAGTACAGATAAATGCGCACTTTCTAGAAGTGGCATTTCTGTGATAGTAATAAAAAATACACCCACACCAGTAAGCAGCATTTATTCTCACCATCACAACCATACCAAACATGCCTACGCTACCCCTCATAAATCAGACAATACCCCTTACACATAAGGCAGGGCATTTCTAATGCAATCCTATGAGAAGGCAGCACTCACAGCAGTGAGAAACCAAGTTAGGCTGTTTGTCACTACTAGGACAGGCCATGCAATGTGGCACATGTCCTGCCTTTCTACATACATGGCATCCTGCCCATAGCGCTCGCTACGGCGTACCTTAGGGGTGACTTACCTGTAGTAAAAGGGGGGTTCTGGGCCTGGCAAGTAAGTTTAGATGCCAGGTCCCTGTGGCAGAAAACCGCGCACACAGGCCCTGCGCTAGTAGGCCTGAGACAGGTTTGAAAGTCTACTTCAGTGAGTGGCGCAAGCAGCGCTGCAGGCCCACTAGTAGTATTTAATTTACAGGCCCTGGGTATAGAGATACCACTGTACAAGGGACTTATAGGTACATTAAATATGCCAATTAGGTATAAGCCAATCATACCAACTTTAGATGGGAGAGCACCTGCACTTTAGCACTGGTCAGCAGTGATAAAGTGCTCAGAGGCCTAGAGCCAACAGCGAGAGGTCAGAAAAAACAGGAGGAAGGAGGCAAAAAGACTGGGGATGACCCTGCGTAAGGCAAAAAGTCCAACACTCAGCAAATATATTGCACTAGAATGTGACATGCATGAACACATGGGAAAGGCTTGATTTTTGTGTTTCCTGGGCGGACTTTCACTGCTGGAAGAGATATTCTTTGGTTAGATGTTCATGGCATATTGAGGGGATGCCCTGGATCAAGGTGTTTCCCTCATGTTGGTGACTTTGAAAAGACAATCCAGGCCTGAGAGTGGCCTTTAAGTTGTGGAACACTCTGAGGAGGGAACGTATATCTCTATGACCTTCCCATGCTATTCACCCTTGACACTTGATACTCTAGACATGAGTCAGTGGCATGACTTCAAATCATTCAGGTCGTTCTGGGTAAGATTCATTCAGAAGCTGAATCTTTGAGGAGTTATAAAAAGTGAAAGTAAAGAAATATTGGCTTGGGCCATGGGCTAGAGCTTTAAATCAGTCTCATGAACACAAACATAAATATAATATTGTGCTCGACCTAATCTACAGCATAATATTAGAATCTGATTTCAATAATCTGACCTTGTGTCTCTGTTTGTGCTCATGCTTCAGGCCTGAAGCCTAAGTTACAGCCATCTCCAAGTGGGTTGGGCTTAGGAGTCATATCATTGAAATCTACACATTAATATGCCATGGGTCATGAAATATAATTAGACTGATATTTCAAGTAGGGGAGTGTGTGTGTGTGTGCATTATATACTCTTATATCTCCTACCTTGAATTTCAGATACATCCAACAGGTGGGTATGGGGAAGGGGGATTTTAAAACTGTTAAGATCAATGTCTGCACTGTAAGAGCTGTCAAGCACAGGTACCTCTGCCAAGTGCACTCCACACCATGTTAGGTCTGACAAATTGGTCCAATCCTGGCTTAGTAGCCACATTTACTTTGCATTCTGGGACTTGTAGTTGTGTTTTACAGTTACCAGTACACTTTATAGCATAAACGTCCAGCTTACAAAGCGCCATTGCTAAAAAAAAAGAAAAAGCATGGCTGAATGTGTCATCCAAGGCATCGGACCACATGGCAGCTATGGATACGTTGTGTTTTATTAGCCTAGTTTAATTTACTATCTTAGCCTCATAATGGTTGAAAATGGCGAAATGTAACTACAAAGTATACTAGAGGTGCAAAATCAGTAATAATTGCCAATGTAAATAAAATACTAATAATATTAATTTCAAACACTTTCACAAAATAATCACAATAATGAAATATTAGAAAGCTGCACCCTATGCCTGCCAGAAGAACTGATACAAAAAATGTGCCTCCAGGCTTAGGAGCAGTGTTGTTCTCACATGTCACTCATACTCTCAGTTGAGCAGCATTTAGCTATAAGTTGACACTGTAATATCATTTAGTATGTTTTACAAGTTTTTGAAATTCTGTATATGTCTATTGTGGTGTAAACTACACAATTTTCTCTTTTTTCAGACAAATCGTTGGTGTAGCCCCATGTACTCCTTGCAGTGGTTGAATCACCCACTCACTGAGCTGGTTCAAACCTTGCAGTATAGAGAGTGGTATAACAAAAAATGCCAGGGCTGCTATTGGCACCCTGTCTGACCCTCCTTGGAATCAAGTCTGGCAGTACTCTTCATAGGATTTGGAGAAGCATGATGTCACAGAGGATAGCTGTAAGAGTAGGACACACCTCAGTAGCAACAAAGTATGAGTAAAGACCTAGGCCGAGATTTACAAAGACTTTGCTTGGTTTTTTGTTTCCTGTTTTAAAAAAAGACCTGATGCAAAGTATTAGATTGGGATTTACAATCCAACGCAAATTGTGATTTGCATCGGATTGTAATCAAAAGTAATGCAAAGCTGCACAATTAACTGCTTTGTGTAACTTTGTGTCAAGGGTGAGTTCCATGAGTTTTGACACATATACCTACCTACAACAAATTGTAGACATGGATTTGTTCTAAAATCCTTGTCTCTGTGAGGCAGGCGTAAGAAGGAAAAATATTTTAATTATGCCTAATTTTTCCCCACTTTGCATGTGTTCTGCATTCTACAATGCACACATTCAAAGAGGAGAATATGTTAAATGGTAGTTTTGGTAGAGGAAGTGTCGAAATGGGGTCTTTGGTTGGCAGTCAGGTTGTCCCCTGTCCACGCAAGGACCCTCACTCCAGTCAGGGCAAAGGAGAAACTCACCTGCTTGACCCCTGCTCAAAACCTTGGTAGGTTGGCATGAGCAGAAAGGCTTAACCCGGAAGCAAACATTTGTGAAACATTACAAAATGGACAACACACATGTTTAGAAAAATAGTAAATATGTATCTAAGTAAACAAGACCAAAGACAATAAACATCCACAATACACAATTAAAAATATGATTTTAGCAATTAAAAATACAAAAATAGTGCAGATAAGCACCAATGCTGCAATATGATGCTAACCAGTGTTGTGACGGTCGTTTTCCACAATGCAAAGCCACTGGCGCAGTTCACATGGTCACATGGACCCCAGGTACAGTACCTTAGCAATAGTGTGAAAAACAGGACGGTGCACAGAGTCGGGGAGCGATGCGGTGTCGGTTCCAGTGCTGCAAGGTAAAGGACCGGAGGCATAACAAAGAGGCGTCAGATCCTTGCTGCGGAGCGGTGGAGGTGAGGTGGTGTCGGTTGCGAGGAGTCAGTCCCTGGGCACCTATAGCAAAGTCGAAGTCTGGCGAAGTCATGATGCTGCGGGGTGACCTCACAGGGTTGGGGTCACATCACAGGGTCACAGGCACTGCGACAGAGTCAGGTGTCATGAACATCAGTACTATGGCACTTGCCAGTTCTCGGAACATCAGCTGCATCGGAGGTGCGGGGCCTGCGATGTCGGTGAGATTGTCACACTTCTGTGAGGTCCACGGCTTGAGGTGCAGGTGGTGTCACGGGTTCCATGCAGCAACGTCCTCACGAAGTCACTCGGCATTGTCCAACATTGTTTCACAGGATTTCACCAGAAATTCACTCTCAGGGGCACAGGAAATGGAATGGCACCCTCTGCCAAGCTAGAGTGTACAGCATACAGACTCAGAGACTGGTTGCTGAAGCCTTTGATGTCCCTGAGGTTTCAGAAACAGGAGGCAAGCTCAGTCCAAGCCCTTGGAGATACCTCTCAAGCAGGAATGCACAACAAAGTCAAGCCTTTTGCCCCTTTCACAGGCAGAAGCAGCAACTGAAGGATAGCCAAGAAAGCACAGTACAAGCAGGGACAGCACTTCTCCTTAGCTCGTCAGCTCTTCTCCTGGAAGAAGTTCCTCTTGAATCCTTCAAGCAGTCTTGAGGTGAGCTAAAGTCTGGGGTTTTGGGTCCAATACGTATACCCAGCCCAACTTCAAAGAAAAGTCCCTGTTGTTTACAGGATCCTGCCTTGCACAGGCTATGCCTCAGACACACACCAGGGGGTTGGAGGCTTCATTGTGTGAGGGCAGGCACAGCCCATTCAGGTGTAAGTGACCACTCCTCCTTCCACTCTAAACCAGATGGCTCATCAGGAGATGCAGGCTACACCCCAGCTCCCTTTGTGTCACTGTCTAGACGAGTTTTACAAACAGCCCAACTGTCAGTCTGACCCAGACAGGGAATCCACAAACAGGCCAAGTCACAGAATGGTTAAAGCAAGAAAGTGCCTACTTTCCAAAAGTGGCATTGTCAAACTATTAATCTAAAAAACAACTTCACTTAAAGATGTATTTTAAATTGAGAGTTCAGAGACCCCCAACTCCAGATTTATATTTGCTCTCAAAGGGAAACTGCACTTTAAAGATATTGAAAGGCAGCCCCCCTGTTAAGCTATGAGAGAGATAGGCCTTGCAACAGTGAAAAACGAACTTGGCAGTATTTCACTGTTAGGACATGTAAAACACATCAGTACATGACACACCTTTAACATACACTGCATCCTACCCAGGGGGCTACCTGAGGCCTACCTGAGGGGTGCCTTACATGTATATAAAGAGAAGGTTTGGGCTTGGCAAGTGGGTACACTTGCCAAGTCAAACTGGCAGTTTAAAACTGTACATGCAGACACTGCAGTGGCAGGTCTGAGCCATGTTTACAGGGCTCCTCGTGGGTGGCACAACCAGTGCTGCAGGCCCATTAGTAGCATTTGATTTACAGGCCCTAGACACCTCTAGTGTTCTTTACTAGGGGCTTACTAGTAAATCAAATATGCAAATCAGGGAAAAGACAATTACACATACAATTTTACTTAGGGAGCACTTGAACTTTAGCACTGGTCAGCAGAGGTAAAGTGCCCAGAGTAACAAAAACAGCAAAAACAGAGTCCAGCACACAGCAACAACCTGGGATGTAGAGGTAAAAAGTTAGGAGAGACCACATCAAGGAAGCCAGGTCTAACAGGAAGGAACCCCCATCTGGCACAAAAACTATGCTTACCACAATGCAGACATCCTTGCACTATGATGTAAGGGTTTCTGAGTTGGTACATGGCAGCTTAACGTGTGCCAGCACAGGGAGAGAGAAGACAATTTCACATTTTATTAAAAATGGCACAGATCAGTTTCTTTCCCCAGTCATGCAACGCCATACAACAACTTTACTTGCTGCACTGCATTGTGTGATTTGTTTACAAGACTGAGCCATAATTTCAAATGAATAAGGAAAGCTGACAGTAGATGGCTAAGTGCCTCATAATTGCAAAGGAACCGGTCTAGGCAACATAACCAATCTCGAGATAATCTGAACAAAGCAATATTTTCATTTTTTACCCCTGAAAGCTCAGTCATTGCCAGTCTATGGTTGACTGCATAAAGACAAGAAGAGTTTTGAATGGAAAGGGTGCAGCAGTTGCCATGTCATATCTTAAATTACAGTGTTCATATCATTTTTGGAACAGGAAATCATCACAAACAAATAACTAGAATGATGTGCTTCTAAAGATCTGAATTTTCTGTTTGTCAAAAGGAGAGAAATAAGAGGCCAATAATAAGGCAAATAATCAGAGTCCATTAACTAAAATGATGCAGAAGGCAGGCATCTCATTTACTTGTGTGTAATTGATGTTCACTGAAGTGCAGATTTGTGTATTGAAGTAACGTCACTTCGGGATTGCATTGATGTTTGTCATTTAAAAAAACATTGCCTTTATAGCAGCAAGCAGAGGATCAAGACTTAGGGCCTCATTGCAACTTTAGTTGTCAGACCATTGGACCAGCAAAGCTGCTGGATGAGGCCATTGTCAACCCCGCAGACTCATCACCTGTCATATTACAATGTTTCCACTGAGCTGACCAGTGAAAACGTCGTATTACAATGTTACCGCTGATCAGCCCGATGGAAACAGTGTGACAGTATTGGCCTCGGCAAACAAACAAAAATTATGGACGGAATGCAGAACCAATCAAACATTCATCCCAGTCACAGATCTAGGGTTAATCCATCAATCCTTTTGCTCACCTTGCCACTGCAGTTTGGACCCAGCTGTTAGAAATGGGTTATTTGGTTGGCAGCCAGGTTACCCCCTGTCCAAGCAAGGACCCTCACTCTATTCAGGGTAAAGGAGAATCACCCTCAGTTAACCCCCGCTCACCCCATTGGTAGCTTGGCACAAACAGGCAGGCTGAACAGAGTCTTAGTGTAAAGTATTTGTACCAACCCACACCGTAACTCAGTGAAAACACTACAAAATGACAACACAGGTTTAGAAATATAGGAAATATTTATCTAAACAAAACAAGACCAAAATGACAAAAATCCAACATACACAAGTCAAGTTATTAAATTTAAAAGCAAAAGAGTCTTAAATCCTTTAGTAAACAGTAAAAACACTATTAGCATTGAAAGGTACCTGGGTAACATCAAAATAACACGCACTTGTGAGTGTGCATCGAAAGAGGTTAGCGATGCATCGATTTCTCACCTGCAAGCGAGACCGTGTGTCATTTCTCTTCCTCCGGTCGGGTCAGCGTGTGTCGTTTTTCCTCTCCGCAGGAGAGCGATTCGTCAATCCGGGCAAGCACTCGTGTCTGGGCAGCCTTTGGTCGTTTTTCCATGTCCAGCAAGGTTTGCGTCAAAAATCCTGCTGCACGGTATCAGCAAAACCACGTAATGTGGGTTGTGATGTTTTCAGCCTCCGTTAGCGGGTGTTGCATGTCATGTCTCCAGCTGTGTGCATCGATCTGCCAGTCGCGATGCCGGTGGAGCGTTGATTTCTGCTGCAAAGCCAGTGGCGCATTGTTTTTCAGCTGCGTCTCGGAAGGTGCATCGATATTTTCCCTGCATGTAGGTCTTTGCATGGATTTTCTGTCTTGGTCTGCCAGCTTCACCTTCCAAGGCCCCAGGAACAGCATAGGGCACCACTTTGCAGGGCAGGAGTCTCTGGTGAGAGTCCAGGTGCTGGCAGGAGAAGTCTTTGATGGCCCTGAGACTTCAACAACAGGAGGCAGCTCAGGACAAGCCCTTGGAGATTTCTTCAGAAAGAAGGAATGCACAACAAAGTCCAGTCTTTGTCCCCTTGCACAGGCAGAAGCAGCAACTGCAGGATAGTTCCACAAAGCACAGTCACAGACAGAGCAGCACTTCTCCTCAGATCCTCAATCTTCTCCAGGCAGACGTTCCTTGGTGTCCTGAAGTGATCTAAAGTCTGTGGTTTTGGGAGCCCTTCTTATACCCATTTTGGCATTTGAAGTAGGCTTACTTCAAAGGAAAGTCTCTCTTGTTTGTGAAATCATGCCTTTCCCAGGCCAGGCCTCAGACACACACCAGGGGGTTAGAGACTGCATTGTGTGAAGGCAGGCACAGCCCTTTCAGGTGTGAGTGACCACTCCTCCCCTCCCTCCTAGCACAGAAGGCTCATCAGGCTATGCAGGCTACACCCCAGCTCCCTTTGTGTCACTGTCTAGCGAGACGTGCAAACAGCCCAACTGTCAAACTGACCCAGACAGGAAATCCACAAACAGGCAGAGTCACAGAATGGTTTAAGCAAGAAAATGCCCACTTTCTAAAAGTGGCATTTTCAAACACACAATCTCAAAACCAACTATACTAAAAGAGACCCCAAACTCCACATGTCTATCCGCTCCCAAAGGGAATCTACACTTTAATCATATTTAAAAGCAGCCCCCATGTTAACCTATGAGAGGGATGGGCCTTGCAGTAGTGAAAAACGAATTTGGCAATATTTCACTGTTAGGACATATAAAACACATTAGTATTATGTCCTACCTTAAACATACACTGCACCCTGTCCATGGGGCTACGTAGGGCCTACCTCAGGGGTGTCTTACATGTAAGAAAAGGGAAGGTTTGGGCCTGGTAAGTGCCACTTGATTCAAGCTAACCTGTTTGATGAAGGGTGGAACTCTGAAACCGGTCCCAGGGTGCTTGTTTATGGTCCAGGGAGGATCTGGTCATCTGGTCTGGAAGTTCGGGCTGGACTGTTCCCATGGGGGCAGGTTCAAGACTGATTTGCATATGGCTGGGTACAAACTGGGGTGGCATGGTGAGCAGAAGAATAGATGGATTAAACCCAGATCTGTGAATGGGGGTGAATGTTTGAATGGTTCTGCATTCCATCCATCATTTGCGTTTTGTTTGTTTTTGTCACAATAAGTGCGCCAGGTATGCCCAGACTTTGGTCCGGGGCTCACTATGCCACTGGATTCAAGCTAAACTGAGTGATGAAGAGTGATACCCTGAAACTGGTCTCAGGATGCTTGTTTCTGGTCCAGGGAGGACCTGGTCCGGCAGTTCGGGCTGGACTGTTCCAATAGGGAACAGGGTCAAGCCTCATTTGCATATGGATGGGTTTAAACTGGGGTGGCATGGTGAGCAAAATAATTGATTGGTTAAACCCAGATCTGTGACTGGGGGTGAATATTTGATTGGTTCTGTATTCCAGCCATCATTTGTTTTTTGTCATTATTGGCCTCGGCTCCCATAAGAGCATGGGGCAATGCAGGGGCCCCTCTGTGGTCCCCAGCACTGGTTTTCTACCAGCCTTTCCATGGTGGTAAAACCACCATGGAAAGGCTGGCAGAAAGTGAAGTCGTGATCAGCAAGGTGGTACAGCCATGGGCACCGCTGTGGCTGACCACAATTTTGACTGCCGCCACCCCACTGGGATCCGTGATCCGTGTGATGGCGGTTGTCCCCTGGTGGTCCGTCAGGGTCATAATCTGGCAGTCTGACCGCTAGGAGTGGGGCAGTCTGACCTCCATCGCAAGTTTGCCCAACTGAAGACCGCCAAACTAGTAATGAAGCCCTCAGTGCGATTCCCTGCTGCCCCGGTCACCAGTAGTCTACTGTGCACTGTAGTAATAAATATGTGAATGTGAATTAATTAGTTCACTTGCACTAAATAGCATGTGTGTAATTGGACCTCACTGAAGTTCACAGCCAGGACATGAATGGTATATATGCAGGCGTAGAGCAAAGTTGACAATAAAAAACACTTTTTACTGCCTCGCGGTTTACATATTACAATTACATAACACATGAAAACTAGTCTCCTAATGATCACAAGGACTATTCAATATGATTTTACCTTACTGCACAATTATAAACCCTTACATCCTGGTTTAGCTTAAATATAATTTTTGGAAGAAAAAAGATAAACATGAAAAAACTGCCATGGCATTAACAATACAAGCAGATGGCCAGAATGACATATACTGTTTACCACCGCTGGGGTCGTGGGGGGGGGGGATGTTAAGCAGAATAACTTCGTATTACAAATATCATGGCATAAGTCGGGATTTGGTGTTTCTGTACTACTCATGCATGTTTTGCAAGGTGTTTCATTCGGATACATGTCCCCCTTCACTAAGCAGAATTTCCAGGCGAAAAACACAGGACCATTGGTTTTCCACTGAGACTTGCAAGCACTAAAGGACCTAAAGAAGGATTACTCCCAGGGCTGGGACCCATGTAGCTATACATTTCCACATCTTTGATGTCAAGTTATACCGTATGGTAGGATATATTAGTGCTGACGCGGCTGCATGAATTGTCAGTGGCAATACAAGCGGATCGGAAGCTACTAGACAGAATGATGCTGTGTGCAACCAGAGGGGACACGATGAGTGGGCTGGAGTGTGGTTTGGAGACCGAGTCAAGATGTAAGGCGTCCATCTGGAGAGTCTGCCTGTGGGCTAGTCTAAATATTCATGAGCCAGATTGCGAATCCTGTCCTTAATCCTTTTAGTATTACAGAGGAGGTCATGGTGTTAGCCCTGCCTTGACTGGCACCAAGCAGAGCATTTTGATTGTTTCAGACTTTAAATTAAGTGTTTGCCTAGCTAGTACTTTTGAAAACGCACACAAGGACTCAGGTACTGTCAAATCGACACGGGCAGCTGCCAATAAACCGTGCCATCTCACCAGCCATTTCTTGACAATGTGGGAAGCTTGCATTTTAAAGTGCAGATTAAACAGCTGCTTTGTAACATGCTGTGTGCTTTCTGATATAATTTAGCAGCTGTTTGTATACGTTATGGGAAGGTCCTTGTACCTCATATAGTTTAGAAATTTGGGAGGATATCTGACATGTTATTTGACACATTTTTTTCTTAGCTTGATCGTAAATCAAGACATGGAGAGGTGGGCACCATTGTGATTTCTTACTTTCGATTCCACCGCACCACATAAGTGCTTGACCATGCAGTGCATTTGGTTCCAGTTCAATGAGACATCCAGTGTAGAGGAAAAAATGTAGCCCATATTTAACAGAAAGTGGTGCAGCGCAGTGCTGTGCCAAAATTGGCAGTGCCACGCTGCCTCACTTTAGAAATGCAGGGATGTGCTGTATTTATTAGAATACTGTGCACCCCTGCTTTTCCCCCTGCGCTGGCGCTAAATTGAGCTGCCTAGCGCCAAAGCAGGCATCCTTGCACAATCGTGCAAGGATGTCTGCATTGAGGGGTTGGATCGTTTATGTGTGGGAAGGTGTCCCTTCCTGCACATAAACAATCACTAATGACGCTTTGGCACTTCCGTGTGTGCTGCAGAATGCATTTTGAATGATTCTTTATGTGCAGGAAGGTGTTCCTTCCTGCACATAAACAAATCATTTCTGGCATTTTGCTCTTTCTATGCATTCTGCAGTATGCAGCACACATAGAAAAAGCAGAAAACGAGGAGGAATAAAAGTATTCCACCTCATTGTGCCACTCTAATGCCACCCATGGGGTGGCGTTAGATTTTGTCACTGCCTCAGGTTTACGAAAACATGTAAATCTGGGGCAGCGTCAAAATGCAGTAGGTTTTGCTGTGGCATACCCACAGCAACACCCATTGTATGCCCCTTCCAGGCATAGTGCTGCGTGTGAAAGGGGCCTTATTTTTAAGGTGGCGCTAAGCCACAAAAAGTGGCTTAATGCCACCTTGTAAATACGGTGCAGGGCATAGCGCCTCCAGGGTGTCACATAAAGTGACGCTCCAGTGGTGCTAGGGGCTC
This sequence comes from Pleurodeles waltl, assembly GCF_031143425.1. Classification (NCBI taxonomy): domain Eukaryota; kingdom Metazoa; phylum Chordata; class Amphibia; order Caudata; family Salamandridae; genus Pleurodeles; species Pleurodeles waltl. The sequence continues at coordinate 840,694,706 of NC_090437.1, forward strand.
ATAAATATGCCCCATAGTTTTCTTTGCCCAGTCGTGCATGTCTCACAATCACCAACCAGAGCCATTCTAAAATGTTAGCTTGTTTCATAACGGGAGTTGTGTATCTGGCATTTAATGGATGGCCCTTTTGAGGAACTGGATATGTCAAGAAATCGAAACCCTGATCATTCACTTAGGAATTCACACTACCTGTGCAGTTTCAGTGAGCTGTTAAGTACCACTATAAGTGTTAACTGTGCAAGTTTTAAACTCTGATACATTAACAAAATGAGTAGGCGTGACTGTCAAGCGGCTCCTTGTCATGTCTGAAATAAAAAGACATGAAAGTAAGGCATCAAAGAAAACGAAATCAGTGCTGGATTGACGAGAACCAGTGGTATCCCTGATCCCGCAGCTATTACTCTGACGGATCGGGATCCGGCTGGCCCCCTGAATTATGCTGAACTGGTCTCAGTGTAATTTGCCAATCCTTGGACATAATTCAGCTGCGCCCACATGCTGTGTGCTTTCTTTTCAAAGCAGTAAGTGTAGGCGGGGTGTCTGTTGGGGAAGGGGGGTTGTTTATTTTCATTTCCAGCTGGGCATAAACACAAGGTGAATTAGAAGGGCCGTCGGTCCTCGTTTTGTTTGACCGTAATCCCGTCCGCCTGGAAGCTACCTTCGCTTTAACACCGAATGCCAATGCAATGAAGAAACAAAGGCACATAACATGTTATCAGTCCACAAGTACTTAAGAGAAACTATGATTTGGAGGCAGGTTTTTGTCTTTGTACAACCCCTATATGTAAGAGATATGTCTTTATTGTAAGATTGTCATACGAATCAGTATTTACACAAAGAACAATGAAAATAGCACTTGCTATTTTTTTAATATATTTAATAGTTTTACACCGCTATTCATCCCACTGTAGATCACCGTACATCACATGCAAACACCATACATTGGCTTTAAATCATGCAAGTGTTTAATGGCAGTCAATGTGCAGGATGTTACATAAGACAAGTTGTCCGAGTTGCACATCATCTTTACTGGTAGGCCTCATTACTGTCATAACCATCACCAGCATCACAAGGAGATTAACTACTATACGAACTCTAAGGCTAATTTGTGACACTTTATTAGTTTATTGCCAAGGAAAGTAGAAGTGAGTGAGAGAACGAAAACGTACGAGCCACTCACATTGTTTCCCAGTGATATAAAGGCTAAGACGAACCTGATGTCCTTCTGTAAAAGAAATTCATTTCTTTTCTGAAAGACTGTAGATGGTAAGTAGGTTGAGGTATGCTGAAAGAGAACTCTATGTATTTGTGTACTGGACTGGGAATCATTCCCCTGTCGTGAGTTATAAGCAAGGCCTAGTTGGCAAGCTTGAGGCATGCTCTGACAAATTAAGGCCTCAGTTATGAACGAGATATGGTATGAATGTGTTACCTGCGGCATACACGCACATCTCCAGTTTTTGAATGGCCACCCTGGACTCTATCCTTGTGTCGGTGGCGCATTTCTGGGAATTTGCAAAGTTCAGCATGATCATGCCATTCTAAACTGCGAAGTCCATGCCTCACAAGCTGGTAGAAAAAAGATATGGCATATTGGCAGCCAGGAATCACTTGAGCTGGTTAAGAAAATAAAGTGGTTAATGGTGAACCAAGAGATGCAAGGAGAAATTGTGAACCTTTTTTTAGATATAGTACAGCACACTACCACTGCAACTATAACAGCAGTCACCTCGAACTGAATGGCTGATCGCATGAGGGACAACTTAAGCCGCTCAGCAGGGAGAGCCAAAGGCAAGCCATTTGCTGCCTTTAGTCATGCAGTAGGTATAAAGTATCAAATAATGGCCCTGAAGCGCAATTTAACCAAAACATTGCGGGAGATGTGCAAAGACAAAGAGAAAAACAAAGATCTGCAAACTCGGACTGTCACTATCTGCTCAGATTAGAGAAACGCCCTCTACATTCAAAGGAGGGAGGAAGAAGCCAAGAGGTGGGTCACTGCACACGAATCTACAAAATCTAGGGGCCCGAGGAAATTTAGGTTTTGGGTCAACAAATGCTCCACGTCGAGTTACCAGGTGACCAACGGCAACATTGCTCCTGGTGAATGAGAAACCTACATAATGCTTCTTTATGTGGACCCCAAAAAGCCCTTCAGCATGCCAGAATTATTAAAAAAACAAACTAGTTGGTTACAAAAGGAAATCTGATCTAGACTTCGGACAAACGGCTCACAAGCTGACTCCTCCGATAACACCACCCAAGTAGAGCTCGTCATTAAATCACTGCGAACGGGAGATACGCTGGGTCCAAGCAGCATCTCTGCCTCAGTGTATAAGTGGCCCCCTGTTCGATGGGCTGCAGTGATTGGGCCACTATTTCAAGAGTGTTGACTCGGGGCAGCATCCCAGAGACATGGGGGGTGCACTCCTGGCACCAATTCATAAAAGAGGGTCTCCAGCATGTCCGGGCAACTGCCAACTAATTGTGCTACTGGATGTTGAAGGGAAATGTTATGCCAGTATATTAAGGCGAGAGCTTCAGGCCTGGGCAGAAGAAATAAATTGATACCCCCATCCCAAACAGGGTTTCCAAAAGGCTGCCAGATTTAAGATAATATAGTTTGTATTACGATTTGATAGAGAATGCAATGTCAGCCAAAGGGAGGGCCGCCCACGTGGGGTTTATCAATTTCAGACAGTATTTGACAGTGTGTCTAGGGGGAAAACGTTGGGCAAAACTTAGCTGCTAGGGCATCTCTCAGAACCTGCTAAAAGCAATTATTACCCTCTACTCAGATACCTGGGTAAAGATAAGGGTTAGTACTGGATGGGCCACCACAATGCAAAATCAGAACAAACAAAGGCCTGAAGCAAGGTTACATATTGGCCCCTCTGTTATTCAACCTATATTTGGCACACCTCCTGTCCACCTGGCATCAGTGATAGCATTTCCACCTAAACTGGCCGGCCTCAAAATGCAGTCACTTCAGTATATGAACAACACAGTCCTGTTAGACCAAACTCTGATCGACCTCCAGACACTAGCACTAACAGGCTACTGTGAGGTCAACTGTTTGTCAGTGAATATAACCAAAACAAAGGTGACGATAATATCACAAAAACTAGTAAAAAATGGTGCATGGTTCATTGATGGAAAGGCAGTTCAGGTGGTGACTTTCTGTAAATATTTGGGAGTCTGGCTGGACCATATGGGTCACATGGCAACTCACATTACCTCCCAGCAGGGTATTGCCACCTCATTAGAAAGGGCCTTCTGTAAAGCAAAAAAAATCAATAAGCACCCCGATCTGTCACCACTGCTGAGAGGAATAGGATGCAAATTCCTCCCCACGGTGGCTTACAGGGTGCTATCTTTCAGAAACAAAATGGCCAATTGGCTACACAGAGTACAGTCGTAATGCTATTGAAGATTTGCTCTTCCTCCCAAACTGCACTTCACACGCTCAAATCCAGCTGGAGTTTGGACTAACCTCACAACAGTACCTGACAAGAGCCAAGTTTTTAACCTATTGTTTGAAAGTCAAGCAAGTGAAGGAGTGCATGTTCAAAAGATCCATTTGGAAATTTATAAGTAACCTGGAAACAAACTGAATTAAGTTTTTCACCCAGGCTTTGGAGGATCTATAGGCACACACAATATCGACAAGTGGGCTTCCAGCATCCGAGGTAGCCAAATTGTTGATTAAACAAGCCAGGTTAATCTCCGCAGAGCAAGACCACCAGCAAGAAAAAAGCTGGGACACTGCTGATAGGCTTTGATGTTGTATGAACCAGGGTCTCTGACACTTTTCGTATTTCTGCACATTAATCCAACCATAATGCAACAATTAATGGGTTGGCAGTTTGGGTTAATCCCCTTGAAAGCATACTGGTATTGGGGGAGGAACTTGGAAGAGGAGAACAAGCAATGCCACCTTTGTGTCAAGAGTGAAGAAACTTTGAACTATGCATCTGCGAGGAATCAACACCATTAAGAAGGTTTTAGCTTTGGCTGCTCTGGCAAATTTTAACCGTCCAGACTTGCCAAGAAGCCTTAGCGTGCTGTCTGAGAGGGGGAACAAGTAAGGATCAGCCCACTTCGCAAGGTTTATGAAAGCAGCAGTTGCATTGATGAGCCACCGAATTTTACCAGGGAAGGGCTCGGGACAGAACTCTCACATTGACTGCCCACTAACTAATGATTTTATTCATGTAATATCAGGTTTTAATTGGAAAGGATCTCTATGCCTGTTTTTATTGAAAGAATTTATGTTGATCACGCCACTTCCGCTACAGTGGTTTTTAATTATAACATTAAAAAAGGTTTTTATTATTTTGTAATTTCAAATACTTGAGCTATTAATAAACAAATCTGAATCTTCCAGCTCCTTGAGAGGATTGCCATCTACACAACAGGGAAATCACTAATATTCTATCCAGGTGTGTGGCTGGAGGTAATCCCTTAGATCAGGCCAGACAGAGAGTTTCAACCACTGTACTCTCTGCACAGGGTTAGGTAAGGATCTCAATAATCTATAGAACATCTAGAACCACATACATCATGGTGGGGTTGTTTATGTTCTTTACCCTGGTTATAATGTTGATTACCTTGCTTAGTTTCAACTGCCAAATTATCCCAGCTCATGCTTTTTATACCAAATTGCGACTGTTTCAATAAATGTATTGAAGACCTAGCTTGCATCTTGTGTCTCGCCTTGACATGAGTAACTGAGGGAAAGTTGTAGGATCTGTTTCCACAGCTTGCCTGGGGAGTTGGAGTGTCATGTTCGTGTTGCCATAATCACCACTTATCCCTGTGGGTTCAGAGGTTTGGGTGAAGCACTGTGAGCTAGCCAGGAGTTAGGCCAACAGCTACTAAGGTGTGGATTGCACTCAGTCTACCATACTCAGCAGTATTGCCGCCCTAGACACGCAGTCCTGTTACCAAAGTACGAACCAGGAAGTTGTAATGTTATAGAGTGAAATATCACCAATAAAATGCAAATTGACCATCAGAAGTCACAGTTTGCAGTGATGGAGCGGAGTTCAGGTATGCCAAATGGGACACATCCTTCGGATTTATTTGATTTTTTTGGAGCTGAAAGTCCTCCAGTGTGACAAGACAGGAAGCTGAAGCCAGAAATGGTCCCTCACGTGAGATAAGTCATATTGAAGCAACCACTGCAGCCTTTGGGGATTTAGACATGTATAAGGCACTCTTCTTTTAGGTCTCTGTTGATAAATTTTGTTTCATATTGAGGTCCTGTCTCCTAGATTTTCATTTATACCTGCATGTTTGTATATTAACTCTTTAATATCGCAGAGCAAAGAATTTGGAATGTTCCACTGCTCGCGTTTATGCAACAGATGATTCCTTTCCATCATAGCATCATACACTCTCCAGAAGTCAGTGAAGCAGGCATAATGACTGCAATTCCATGTGCTCATGTAAGAAATTTCATAACAAGTTATTATTTTTGATGGTAAAACTATTCATGCAAAACCTTTGGTAAATATGTTTCAGTTTGTGAATTAAAGCCCACCTTTCATGTTTATTCTATAAAAAGTGGGCATGCCTCTTTGCACCCACGTCCAACCTTGTTTGTAAGTGGCATGCAAAACAGAGAATTTCCAAAATGAAGAGTTAGTAAAATGCATCCAGCCTCCTCTATTTAATATCAGCCAGATTTATAATGTTTTGGCGCAGGGCAGCGACACAGGCCTTCTTGCTGCACTGCACTGTGTCAAAACAAAAGGGCAGGAATGTGCCACATCTATGAGATAGAGCACAAAGTTCTGCCTTGCGCCAATGCAGACTCCCTTGCATCATGGTGCAAGGGTGCCTGCATTGCAGGGATGACTGTTTTTGTACAGGAAGGGGCAACTTCCTGCACAAAAACAATCTCAAGAGGAATTTTCGTCTTTCTATGTGTGCTGCAAAATGCAGCACACATAGAAGGAGGAAAAATGGGGAGAAATAAAGATATTTCTCCTCATTGCGTTACTTCTACTCCACTCCAAAACTAGGGTTTTTATGCATTCCTAGGTTTACAAGACCTTGTAAATCGGAAAATGTGTCTAAATCCATGGGTATTGCAAGGGAACACTCAGACAACAACCATAGAAATGCCTTCCTGACACAAAGTAAGGCAATGCAGCAACCTGCATTGCCTTACTCCATAACTACAAGGCCATGTAAAGCCATGCAAAGTGGCTTTGCGTGGCCATGTAGATATGGGATAGCAGCCAAGAGACGCATTGACGGAACAGTCTGCTTGTAAATCTGGGCCTATGTGTGAACTTTGATCCCAATGGCCAGCTTTGCAAAAGCTTAAAAGAAACCTGCTTGATCCAGAAAAACCACCCCAGTATTGAAATCAAAATCCCACACTTCTGTGGGTTCTTGTGCCATAGTTGTTAGCTGTGTATTCAATTCACCTTCATTCTTTGATACACATAAGATAGGTATATAAATTGTAACCATTCACCCAGAAAATAATATACATAGGCCCTCATTACAATCTCGTCAGTCTTCTCAGAAGACCGCAGAGGCAGCGGGCGCCAGAATACCGCCAGTGCGGTATTTCTGGCTCCCTATTTCGACTTTTCCACTGGGCTAGCAGATGGTAACAGTGTTACCGTCCGCTGGCCCAGTGGAAAAGTCACATCAACATTGCTGCTGGCTCGTAATAGAGCTGGCGGCAATGCTGATGTGCAGCGGGTGCGGACAGTGAAATGCACGATGGGGCTATGCCTCGGGGCCCCTGCACTGCCCGTGCCAAGTGCATGGGCAGTGCAAGGGCCCCAGGGGCACCCCAAGTTCCCCTTACCACCAGCCTTTCCATGGTGGTGTTTACTGCCATGGCCAGGCTGGCGGTCGGGGACTCATAATCCCCAGGGCAGCGGTGCTTGCACCACTGCCCTGGGGATTATCCGTCTGGCGGTATAGTGGAGGGGTCAGTGGTATGGCCGTGGCTATTGTGCCACGGTCATAATAACTGTTAGGAACACTGCCAGCCTGTTGGCGGTGTTACCGCCAGCATACGGCCGGCCACCAAGGTCGTAATGAGGCCCATAATCTCTAGCTTACCTCTCCTGAGCAAAAAGGCAAAAAAAGATACATGAATATAAATATGCACATGTGTATTTGTGTGCACACACACACACACACACACATGCCTATATATGACATGGGCAAGGCTTCTTTCTCTAACTATGAATTATTACCACCTAATTCACAGCACCGAATTCATTTGCAGGGTATCTAGCTTTCCTAAAAAAATAGTTTTTTTTGGTTCTGGAAAAAAGAAAAGCTTTCACAGTGGCAATGCTTCTCTTAGACCATTAATCAGCAACCTCACCAGCTCACCCTTGCAGGCCCATCCTTGATGGAAACAGCTACTAATTAATCCTCCCTAGTGTATGAAAATAAACATAAACACACAACCCTGTTGTTCTTCATATTGGTGTCTTTTTAAACTTACTCTATAGTATCAATGTACTACAAAAAAGAAGCACATTTAGGAATGCAATTTTCACAATTTCTCCTCAATGTGCCTTGCATTTAAAATTTGATTTACAATAAAAGACATTGTAGAAAAAACACTTTATCAACAGCAAGAACACACATTATCAACACCAAAAGCACACATTTCTCAAAAGTTTGATAGATATATATGCTGTCTCAGGCAAATTTAAATGGCGTTCAGGTGACATTTATACATTTTCAGCCACTATACATGTTAATGTACTTTTTCAGCCTCCTAGATTGAGTTGCATAGAGTCCCTTTTCAATCTTTCATAGTACTTAAAGCACCATTCGCTGCTGGGGATTGCAAAATGACCATAACTTCATAACTTGCTAAATAATCTCATTTTCTATAAAACCAAGAGTTGCAATAGAACAACCCAACAATGTTCTACTATTACTGGTTCAACAATTTTGCGTTTTAAGACTTAGAACAACAGAGTCTAAGGGCATAAAGGCACCCTCCTAGAATAGTCATCTCATGACCAGTACCAGCATGCCGCCACCCTTTGCATGCTCTGCAAAATCTTCAGGTGTCTCCCAGCAAACACCAGAAGGACCGCCATACAGGTCCTCATCACCAGCAGACTGGACTATGGAAACACACTCTACATAGAAGTCCATGCCCAGCTCTCGAAGAGATTCCAGACAATATAGAATGCAGTGGCAAGACTCATACTCAACCTCCCCAGAAGGACCCACATTACACTCTATCTCAAGAAACTACACTGGCTCCCGATTCAGAGGAGATGCAAAATTCAAGAAGCTGAAAAATGCCTACAAGGCCCTACACAGCAAAAGACCAGCATACATCAACAAATGCCTGACCTTTCACCAACTGACCAGACACTTTCAAACAGCTTCCCTCTCCCTCACAGCACTCCACTGAGCCGTTGCTCCAACAGTGGAGGATGCTCTTTCTCACATTTGGCAACCAAGGCTTGGAACAACCTCCCCCTGCACCTCAGGACCGCACCATCACTCCAGCAATTCAGAATAGAACTAAAGACCTAGATATTGGAATGATCACACCTCCATGCAGCAGCATACAGCTTCAGTACCTTACGACCCTCACAAGTGATTTGCAACACTCTATAAATGTTTGATTGATTGATTGGCCAGTAAATAATCCTCACATATATTGCATACAATATATTGTGCTATTTGTCCTTTTCGATTAAGGTAACTTAATTTGTATCCCTGAGTTTCCTTTTAATCCACTTTAACGCTGTCACCACTACCAGTCCCGGTTCGCTCGTTTGCCCTATATAATGTAGCTTGGTAAATGGGCATCTTTTTATAATTTCCATGGGCATATATCGTTATAATTTCTCCCCTCAATTTTTACATCTGTACACCTCTGAACTAGAGAGGCAGGCAAAAATGTGTGTGTGGTGTTATGATTGCCCTGACTTGAATCAGTCATTCACTGATTGTAAATTTGGGTCTTAAAGACTTGTAATTAGTTCTCTTTCCTTACGCTTGTTGGATGACAAGTAATTAGTTTTGGCAGTCTTCCAATACCCCTCTTTTTACCCCATTTCTTTATCCAGTGCCATACCCCTTTTGTGTGATCCTGAGTTTGAGATTATACACCTGGATCCGATGCCCATGACTCTTTCAAACATATCACATCGAACGTCCTCATCTAGACTAGGGCCTTGGTCTTCACTCAAACCATCTAAAGTCCAGCATAGTTCCATGACAGCATAGTTCTGTTTGCATTATGTTGTGGACCTTTACTACGGATTGGTTGCTGCCTAGAGAAATTGATTTGTGCACCAGTTTGACAGTTGACACTCAGGCCTCGAGAGCCATGATCAGTTTTTATTCATTCCTTAGGGGTCGGGTCTCATTTCATCATCATCCTATTCTTTATTCTGATCAGCCATAAAAGCTACATAAAATCAAACAACAAGGTGCTAGGTACATTCAGTATAAAAAGATGCAGTTCCAAATACAGTATATCTAATTACAAGTGTAAAATAAAGCATACAGCAATACAGGATAGAATATAGAAACAATAAACAAGCACATGAGAGACAAACAAGATGATGCAAAGCAAGTACTGCATTAAAACAAGAAAAAAACAATTTATCTAACTGCAAGGATCAAAAAGTGGTAACAGGATTTGAACGTTTATATTTTTGAATAATAAATAATATTACTTTTTATGTTAGCTCCAATAAGCATATTATGTGTAAATATACATGCAGTTGAAAAGCATTAATGAGTTTTTGAATTTTGAATTTAGTTACATCATGCTACATTTTGATGAAAACTCCATGTTGAATAAAATAGAGGCTGCTACTGTCTCTGTTTTCCACTCCTGCATCCACCCCCTGCAATAAGGTTCACCTGTGCATTTTCTCTCAACCACAGACTCTGCAAGAACAAAGATAGCTGATGCAATGATTTCTTAACAGTTATGAATACAGAGTGATATCAATAAAGCTTTTAGGCCCATATTTATACTCTGTTTGTGCCGGATTTGCGTCATTTTTTTTACGCAAATTCGATGCAAAACTAAGACCATATTTATACTTTGACGCTAGACCCAGATAACGTCAAAATATCTCAATGCGCGTCATTTTCTGGATGCGTGAAACCATCTTGCGTTAATGACATGCAAGGTAGGCATTCCCATCCAAAAAATGACTTAAACACCTGTGTGCCATATTTATCCAACCGGGCAAAAATGGCGAGGCGGAGCCGGAATATGACGTAAATCCCGATTTGCGTCAAAAATTAATGCCTGGGTTAGGGTAGGAGTAAAGGGACCTTTGGGCTTTTTTCCATGGTGGGAGACCATGGAAGCAGTCCACAGGTGCCCTTCCCTGCACCCAGGGACACCCCCTGCCACCCTAGCCCACCCCTGAAGGCCACCCATGGATGGGGGGACCCATCCATGGTGATTGCAGGTGAGTGCAGGTAAGCATATATATCTATTTTTTGAATGGCATAGGGGGGCCTAACTTGGGCCCCCTACATGCACTGTGCCCAAAGGCCATGCCCAGGGGACAGAAGTCCCCTGGGCATGGCCATTGGGCAGGGAGGTATGACTCCTGTCTTTGCTAAGACAGGAGTCATTTCCATGGGGGTTGTGTGTCAAAAAATGACGCAAGTCAGGTTAGAGACAATATTTTTTACTCTAATCTGACTTGCACCATTCTTTGGCGCACAACGCTCAGGCTTCACTTCATCTCTGCTGCCCGATTAGAGTAATTCCATAAATAAGGCGCCCGGCAGGCGCGTTGGAATGGCGTTAGCCGGCGGTAAACTTTTTGATGCAAATCTGCCCTGGTGCTGATTTGAGTCAAAAAGTATAAATATGGGCCTAAGTGCACTAGATAGGTTTCAATGTTTAAATGTCCCTTCCACTGTGTTTCCGTAGATCAGCTCAGTTTTGCTCACGTTTGAATAATTTTGTTAAATGTTAAATATTTTGTACAAAACATCTCCAGATGACAGTGACATGGAAAAGTAAGATGCATTCTTAGAAAGGGGATAGTGTTAAAGATTAATGTTGTTGATGTGCATTATTCGAATTGTTCTGATTTGGCAAAAAGCTGTGCTTTTACAATATTTTATGCAAGAATTGTGTATAATAACTGCTTGATTTTAGGGGTGAGCCAGAAGAATTTTGAGCATTCTTAGACGTTAATAGGGATGCTGTCTGATTTTTTCTTAACTTTGCTGGGGCTTAGAACGATTTCTGATTTTTGACTACTCTGTGCTAACTCTGCATCTGAGCCTTCCTGGCATTTATTCTGTACCGCGTGGTTTTTAAATTACTTTCCTAAGGCCTTTTACCTTTTTTTCTGTTGTAAAACTGAGTTATTGAGTGGTCTCAGTTATGTACTTCAACACTCTGTGCTAAACTGATGTTGTTTTGAGTGCTTTCTTAATCAGTCATTTCCAGTGACAGAACCATAGAAGGTGACATTTTGGGGCTTTTAAATCTTGAGATGTCTTAAAATATTTGAAAGCAGCTTTCCTTACTCAAAGTTTGGAAGTAGAGGATGGTTTGTATAAAGAGCACCACAATCTGACTTTCAGGGCATTCCTAAGCGGGTGGGAATATAAGTATTAATAGTGTAATCTGATTGATGTATGGTGCGTATTTTTGAGGTATTTATATATTTGAGATTGTGAGATGGACTGATGTTCACTTTGTGAGATATCTGGATATGTGTTGGACTTTTGCTTATGCAGGGTCATCCCCAGTCTTTTTCGCCTCCTGCCTCCTATTTTTTTCTGACATGTTGCTGTTGGCTTTTCAACTCTGAGCACTTTACCACTGCTAACCAGTGCTAAAGTGCATATGCTCTCCTGTTTAAATTGTATGTAAGTGGTTTATCCATGATTGGCATATTTGATTTACTAGTAAGTCCCTAGTAAGGTGCACTAGAGGTGCCAGGGCCTGTAAATCAAATGCTACTAGTGGGCCTGCAGCACTGGTTGTGCCACCCACATAAGTAGCTCTGTAATCATGTCTCAGACCTGCCACTGCAGTGTCTGTGTGTGTATTCTTACACTGTAAATTCGACTTGGCAAGTGTACCCACTTGCCAGGCCTAAACCTTCCCTTTTCTTACATGTAAGGCACCCCTAAGGTAGGCCCTAGGTAGCCCCAAGGGCAGGGTGCAGTGTATGGATAAGGTAGGACATATAGTAATGTGGTTTATATGTCCTGACAGTGAAATACTGCCAATTTCGTTTTCACTGTTGCAAGGTCTGTCTCTCTCTCATAGGATAAAATGGGAGCTACCTTTAAATATGATTAAAGTGTAGATTCCCCTAGAGAGTAGATGGACATGTGGAGTTTGGGATCCCTGAACTCACAATTTAAAAATGCATCTTTTAGTAAAGTTGATTTTGAGATTGTGCGTTTGAAAATGCCACTTTTAGAAAGTGAGCATTTTCTTGCTTAAACCATTCTGTGACTCTGCCTTGTTTGTGGATTCCCTGTCTGGGTCAGTTTGACAGTTGGGTTGTTTTTCACCTCACACCAGACAGTGACACAAAGGGAGCTGGGGTGTGATCTGCATTTCCTGATTAGCCATCTCTGCTAGGAGGGAGGGGTGGAGTGGTCACTCTCATCTGAAAGGACTGTGCCTGCCTCTGACAATGCTGTCTCCAGCCCCCTGGTGTGTGTCTGAGGCCTTGCCTGGGCAAGGCAGGATTTCACAAGAAGGTGTGAGTCCCCTTTGAAGAAAGGTGACTTCAAAGACTAAAATGGGTATAAGAAGGGCACCCAAACTTACAAACTTTAGAAACACTTCTGGAATCAAGGGGAACCTCTGCCTGGAGAAGAGCTGATCGCTGAGGAACAAGTGCTGCCCTGCCTGTGACTGTGCTTTGTGGAGCTTTCCTGCAGTGCTGCTTCTGCCAGAGTAAGAGGGCAAAGACTGGACTTTGTGTGCCTTCCATCTTGAAGAAGAAATCTCCAAGGGCTTGATGTAGAGCTTGCCTCCTGTTGTTGAAGTCTCAGGGATAGCAAAGACTTCTTCCTGCCAGCACCTGGAGTCTCTGGAGAGACCCCTACTCTGCTCTGTGGTGCCCTTCCAGTTCCTGGGACCCTGAAAGGAGAGGCTGGCAGCCTAAGGACAAAAATACACGCACCGAGCACCGTGCGGAGAAAAGATCGACGCGAATCCGATCGCGGCTGAGAAAACGACGCGACGCCGGTTCCGCAGCTGAGAAACGACGCCGCAGGAAACGCCACAGAAAAACCGACGCCGGGAACAGGAGAAACGACGCGCAGCATCGCTGACGGAGGCTGAGAGATCGCACCCTGCGCCGCGGGACTTTCGGATCGTCGTGTGGCTGGCTTTTTCAACGCGCACCGCCGTGCCGAGTTGTTTTCGACGCACACAGCCGTGCAAGGTTACTTTCGACGCACACCGCCCGTGCGGGGTTATTTTTGCCGCAAACCAGGTACATTTTCACGCTAGCAGCGCTAGTGTGGTGTTACAACTACCTAAAGACTCTTTTTATTTTAAACCTTTAAAAAATCATAACTTGACTTGTGTATGTTGGATTTTTGTCGTTTTGGTCTTGTTTTGTCTAGATAAATATTTCCTATTTTTCTAAACTGGTGTTGTGTCATTTTGTAGTGTTTTCATTGAGTTACTGTGTGTGTTGGTACAAATACTTTATGCCTAGCACTCTGAGGTTAAGCCTACTGCTCTGCCAAGCTACCAAGGGGGTAAGCAGGGGTTAGCTGAGGGTGATTCTCTTTTATCCTAACTAGAGTGAGGGTCCTTGCTTGAACAGGGGGTAACCTGACTGTCAACCAAAGACCCCATTTCTAACATTGGTGACCAGCGGTCGGGATTTGGACTTGTATTTGTACTTGACATACAGTAATTAAGTGTACACTACTGTTTTGATCTCAGACCACTACGTGACCACATACTACTTGTCTTGTGATTCTGCTTTTTGTTCTCTGATGTCCTCCTGGAAGTATTGCTAATATTTTTGGACTTTGGTTTTTGGTTGTGAAGCCTTTGCAGAATGGAAGTCAATTTCTGGCACCTATTTATGTATAAAAAGTGGCAGCTTAAAGCATTCTGCATGGAAAGGGGACTGGCTGTGAACAAGAAATCCAGAAGGGAGGATCTTGAGTCAGCCCTGTTTCAGTATGAATTGAAACGTTGTCAGGCAACACCACCAAATGACTCTGAGGAGGAGGACTACTCCGAAGAGGAGGGCAGCGGCTCTGAGGAGGGAACAGAAAGAGATGATTGGCTCCTAGCTCGAATCCGGAGTCTGGAAGAGCTAGATGCAGAGCTTGAGAGGGCTGAGGAGCAGAGAGCCTTAGTCCTGGAAAAAGAAAGGATTGCAGCTCAAGAGCTGAGCTGTGAAGAGCTGAAGCTGGAGGCCATGAGGGCTGAATCCAGTTCAGATGGTGGCAGCAAAAATCTTGTATCCAGTACTGCTGAAGAAGTGCACATGCCCAGAGAGGTGGTGCCCTACTTGAAGGAGGGAGTTAACACACGCCAGGAGGTTCAGGGGTATGAGGTAGCTCCAGTGATGCACAGGGTCTCTGAGGTAGATTGGGGAACTGGCATGGGGAGTCATATTCCTACTGGTGGGAGGGACACTCTACTGACTCTAGTTGAGAGTGACAGGGAGAGGGGTTCCCCCCAGGTAGAAGTCCTGGTTATGGAGTGTGAAGACATCCCAGAAGAGTGTGGGTTGAGTGTCGGGGACAGTCAGGTACTGTCTCACCAGTCTCAGGAGGGTGATGTGGGGTGCTTTTTCAAGGCAGAGTCACTGGATGGTTGGGTGAAGGGTACTTTGGTTAAATCATGTGAGGGGCTGAGTGATGTAATTGCTGGAGAGCATATGTCTAGTCCTTATTTTCCAGAGCTATGCCAACACCAGGTGGAGTGTGAGTTCTCTGACCCCAGGGAGCTTACAATGGAGGCAGACTTCTGGGTGAGTACCAGAGAGTCTGAAGAGGCATTTGGGGGTGCTCCTGAGAGGAGTGGTCTAGGTAGTTCCCAACCAGGTGAGGTAGGGAAGGATTGTAGTGTCCCAGGTAGGTCCCAGTGTAGTGGGATGGGTGAGGGACCCCATGTCCAGTCTCAGAGGAGAGGGAATGGGGATGGGTTGAGGCCCAAGGTGCCCGAGATCCGGTCCCAGGTCCTGGAGGGTTCCCTGCGGGAACACCAGGAAGGGAGCCTAGCCTGTACCATAGGGCCATCTGTTGAGGGAGACCCCACAGTGTCAGGAGAACTTGGGGTGGCGGCTGTAGCCAGCGTCCCACCAGTTCTGGTGTCTGGCAGTACCACTCCTAGTGAGGGGGTGCAGAAGTCCGGACAGAGGGTTGAGAGGGGGTTGCGGACCCCAGTGGAGAACCTGGAGGGTCAGGGGTCAGCTCTGAGAGCAGAGCCCCCCATGAATGACCTTGGTGAGACCATTTCTGGGTTGGGGGGAATCCAGACTCTGTCAGATGGGCAGAGGTCAGGAGACCTGCGCCAGCCAGACTCTTGTGTGGCCCTTCGGGACAGTATGTCCCTTGAGGGGGGTAAGTGTGCCCCCCTGGAAGTCCTGGTGTGCCAGGCAATGGTTCAACCGCAGGGTGGTGACTCTGGGTTGAATGATCCGGTTCAGGGGGTAAACTCTGACCTGATGGGGGGTAAGTGTGCTCCCAAGGAAGTCCTGGTGTGCCAGGCAGTGGTTCAACCGCAGGGTGGTGACCCTGGGTTGGATGACCAGGTTCAGAGGGTAACCTCTGACCTGGTAGGGGGTAGGTATGCCCCCCAAGAAGTCCTGGTTTGCCAGGCAGTGATCCAGTCTGTGGGTACAGGCCCTGGATTGGGAGGCCAGGTTAAGGGTGTCCCCCCTGACCTGGAGGAAGGGGCTACTGCTAACAGTGCCCCTACCATGTTGTCTTCTGGGGGGGCCACTCCTAGTTGGGTGGTTCAGGGCCCCAGAAGGGAGGGCAGGGGGAGGGAAGCCTCACCCCTGGCCCTGGTCCAACCTGAAGGTACAGACCCCAGGTTGGAGGATCAGTTGCAGGTTAACATCCCTGCACTGATGGAAGAATTGTGCAGGACTGCTTCTACAAGCACCCTGACAGTTTTTGACTCTGGGGGTGCCGCTTCTGCAGGGAGGGTACAGAGCCCCAGAGGGGAGGACCAGGGTCAGGTTGTCATCCCTGACCTGGTGGAAGAGAGAGTGGTCAAAGGGTGCCAGGCACCTGGGGCTACCACCCCCCACTCTCCACAGTCACAGTGGTTAGAGAGGCCTGAGGTCGGGCTCTCATCCCTGACAGTTGTCTGGGGCCACTGTGGCTTGCTGTCCTGGTGGACAGAGTTGCCCCTGGGGGGGGGGGAGGACGAGAGTCACACCCCGGGGGTGGAGTGGGCAACACCACTGTGTTGGCCCTGGTGGTACTATCTGCCCATTGCAATACATCTGTGAGCAAAGTAAAGTTAGGTGTTGCACAGATGGTGTCTGTAGATGTGGAGAAGGGTTCCCCATGGGTTAGCTTAGTGGGCCCTGAGAGTATGGACAGAGGGATCCAACTGGAGTCAGGAAGGCGTAGAACTGGAACATGCCCCTGCTGTTGTGGGCCTGGGTCCCTGTTCTATCGCCCCAATCAGGGAAGTACATCAAGGTATTGATTGTTCTCCCCTGGCTTTAGGCTGGTAGGGGGTCGTGTTGGACTTTTGCTTATGCAGGGTCATCCCCAGTCTTTTTCGCCTCCTGCCTCCTATTTTTTTCTGACATGTTGCTGTTGGCTTTTCAACTCTGAGCACTTTACCACTGCTAACCAGTGCTAAAGTGCATATGCTCTCCTGTTTAAATTGTATGTAAGTGGTTTATCCATGATTGGCATATTTGATTTACTAGTAAGTCCCTAGTAAGGTGCACTAGAGGTGCCAGGGCCTGTAAATCAAATGCTACTAGTGGGCCTGCAGCACTGGTTGTGCCACCCACATAAGTAGCTCTGTAATCATGTCTCAGACCTGCCACTGCAGTGTCTGTGTGTGTATTCTTACACTGTAAATTCGACTTGGCAAGTGTACCCACTTGCCAGGCCTAAACCTTCCCTTTTCTTACATGTAAGGCACCCCTAAGGTAGGCCCTAGGTAGCCCCAAGGGCAGGGTGCAGTGTATGGATAAGGTAGGACATATAGTAATGTGGTTTATATGTCCTGACAGTGAAATACTGCCAATTTCGTTTTCACTGTTGCAAGGTCTGTCTCTCTCTCATAGGATAAAATGGGAGCTACCTTTAAATATGATTAAAGTGTAGATTCCCCTAGAGAGTAGATGGACATGTGGAGTTTGGGATCCCTGAACTCACAATTTAAAAATGCATCTTTTAGTAAAGTTGATTTTGAGATTGTGCGTTTGAAAATGCCACTTTTAGAAAGTGAGCATTTTCTTGCTTAAACCATTCTGTGACTCTGCCTTGTTTGTGGATTCCCTGTCTGGGTCAGTTTGACAGTTGGGTTGTTTTTCACCTCACACCAGACAGTGACACAAAGGGAGCTGGGGTGTGATCTGCATTTCCTGATTAGCCATCTCTGCTAGGAGGGAGGGGTGGAGTGGTCACTCTCATCTGAAAGGACTGTGCCTGCCTCTGACAATGCTGTCTCCAGCCCCCTGGTGTGTGTCTGAGGCCTTGCCTGGGCAAGGCAGGATTTCACAAGAAGGTGTGAGTCCCCTTTGAAGAAAGGTGACTTCAAAGACTAAAATGGGTATAAGAAGGGCACCCAAACTTACAAACTTTAGAAACACTTCTGGAATCAAGGGGAACCTCTGCCTGGAGAAGAGCTGATCGCTGAGGAACAAGTGCTGCCCTGCCTGTGACTGTGCTTTGTGGAGCTTTCCTGCAGTGCTGCTTCTGCCAGAGTAAGAGGGCAAAGACTGGACTTTGTGTGCCTTCCATCTTGAAGAAGAAATCTCCAAGGGCTTGATGTAGAGCTTGCCTCCTGTTGTTGAAGTCTCAGGGATAGCAAAGACTTCTTCCTGCCAGCACCTGGAGTCTCTGGAGAGACCCCTACTCTGCTCTGTGGTGCCCTTCCAGTTCCTGGGACCCTGAAAGGAGAGGCTGGCAGCCTAAGGACAAAAATACACGCACCGAGCACCGTGCGGAGAAAAGATCGACGCGAATCCGATCGCGGCTGAGAAAACGACGCGACGCCGGTTCCGCAGCTGAGAAACGACGCCGCAGGAAACGCGACCGAAAAACCGACGCCGGGAACAGGAGAAACGACGCGCAGCATCGCTGACGGAGGCTGAGAGATCGCACCCTGCGCCGCGGGACTTTCGGATCGTCGTGTGGCTGGCTTTTTCAACGCGCACCGCCGTGCCGAGTTGTTTTCGACGCACACAGCCGTGCAAGGTTACTTTCGACGCACACCGCCCGTGCGGGGTTATTTTTGCCGCAAACCAGGTACATTTTCACGCTAGCAGCGCTAGTGTGGTGTTACAACTACCTAAAGACTCTTTTTATTTTAAACCTTTAAAAAATCATAACTTGACTTGTGTATGTTGGATTTTTGTCGTTTTGGTCTTGTTTTGTCTAGATAAATATTTCCTATTTTTCTAAACTGGTGTTGTGTCATTTTGTAGTGTTTTCATTGAGTTACTGTGTGTGTTGGTACAAATACTTTATGCCTAGCACTCTGAGGTTAAGCCTACTGCTCTGCCAAGCTACCAAGGGGGTAAGCAGGGGTTAGCTGAGGGTGATTCTCTTTTATCCTAACTAGAGTGAGGGTCCTTGCTTGAACAGGGGGTAACCTGACTGTCAACCAAAGACCCCATTTCTAACAATATGTAATACACATTTTTGGTTCAGCTGGTGGAATATTCACTGTAGGGTGCATATGTTATTCATATTTGTGAATTTGTTTGTTCGATTATTCATTAGTTTGGTTATCAGATTCTTTGAAATTCAAGATCTTGAGATATTGTGGTTTTACTTGACGGCTTAAAGTAGTCTGTAAAGTGAGGCACATCGGGACATAGACTCTGACACCTTTAGTTGTAGTGTAAAAGGCCATTTATTAGGACAGGCTTGCTTATCATGATACACAACAGTATAACCATAACTTGAATGATAACTTTATCTTAAAACTTGTAACTCCCCTTTGTACATCCTCACTTCAATCCACCACGTATCCTTGCACACCCAATTTCCCCTTTCATTCCCACACATCCCCTTTTTTTCGTACCCCCTGCCTGACTCGGGCCTCCCTCCAGTCTGTCATCCTTCACCTGCTTCTTTTCCCCCCTGGAAGGGTGGACAAGCCCGCATCTGACTCTCCACCCTCCCCCATCTACTGCCACCCAGCACAAACCCAGTTGGCGTTTTGCTGCCCCACCAGCAAACCCACTGCAACTCATCATGTCTCTTCATTGCTTGCACAACACCAAAATCTTTCCACCCACAAGTTAGTCAGCATGAAGCGCTATTCCATTAAGTAATGTGCATTCCCCATGTCCGAGAGATGCACACCGTCGTCCCTGAAATGCACCTTCTCCTCTTCTTTTAACCCTTCATGTGTCAATACCTTAATGGCCTGCGCCCAGCAGAACACCCTTATAGCCCTATTGACCTTCCTCCGGGCCCTCTCAACGGACCCATGTTTCTGTACCCCCTGCCATTTCCTTCTTGGCACAAATTCCGTCCATACTAAGCAAGTCCCATGCATGTTGCGCTTCATCAGTACCAAATCTCGTTGCATGTGCTGCAGAAGGGTCAGCCCAGAGAGACGCACCTGGTCATTCTCTCCCAGATGTAAAACCAACACGTCAGGACATCCCCATGTTGGTAAAATCGATGTGATAAAAGGAAGCAAATTTCCCCACCTCATGCCGCTCTTTGCCCACCCCAGCACTTCACGCCTGCTGCTCGGGAGTCCCAAAGATTGTCCATAGACCTGTCTCTCCGTGAACTTCGCTGCCCAATGAACAAAAGAATGTCCGACCAACCATGTGATCACCTTATGTTTCTCTGGGCCACGCACGCAACCTGGAAAAGAAACAAATGTCAGGAAAAAAACAAATCCCCCTTCCCCCACCCTTCCGACAACATCACCCCTTAATAACCACTCTCTACCCCAAATTTCCATACCCGTCCTCTCAACCGTCCAAGCCCTTACATATCCCTCACAGTACTTTGATTGCCAATGACCAATGCGCCTGATCCTACCCCAATCCCACCCCAACCTGGCAGCTTCTGTCACTGTGCAAATCCTAAAAGAATGCGTACCAAAATTTCCCACCTGTCTACCCAGTCGTCTCAAACCCATCCTCATCACAGATAAAAGCTGAAAAGATGTAACCTTCGTACCATTCTCATGAATAAAAACACCATCCCTTGTGTCCAACCTGACTTCCCTGAACTTGCCCCATTCCTGTACTGGGCATGCTTCTGACACTCCCCCTTGTTCCAACCATATCCACTTACTCTTACGCAATTGACCTATCTTCGAGCGCAGCAACCAGATACCTAACCTTTCACTGTGACGATGAACCTCACTCATTTCCAAACCAACCACTTTTCCCACCCCCAACAGTTCAGACACATGAAACACACCAAAAACATCCATATCATACATAAACAAAACAATGGCACTTCATTTGCATTAAAACAGCAAAGTGGCAACACGTGTAGGATCTCCAAGAGTAACTCGAATGTAATAGGTTCACGAACATGAACTACTCCTGCACAAATTCTCCCCCACCCCTTCAACATCTTGCCCAATATATCATTCCGAGCCGGATCCCATCCAAAAAACAATTTTCAATAAAAAGACACTCCTGCCAACTTTCCCCCGATCGTAGCGGGCGATAGCCCTTTCCGAATCAGAAACACCACAAAATACATCACCCTGGCCTCTAGGATTCCTTGTCCCTGATTATAAAACTTCCCCTCGTAAACTTCAAAATCCTGAAGTTCCAGCCATGCCAGTCGGTAACTCCTGAGGGTTGAATCTGCTAGTGATCTCTCCACCAGTCGCATAACCGTCACGTGCCCCACTCCCAAATGTCTGCAGGGACCGCTGTCTTGTGTTCCTCTGTGCCGGGCGCCAACTGCCGGAAACGCTGCCACTGTGAACGAGACAGGGAATCTGCAATAGAATTGTTTACCCCAGGAATATGCACAGCCTTAAGTATAATATTTAAAGTTAAGCAACGCAACATAAACCTCCTGAGCAACCACAGCACCCTCAGATCCTTAGCTCTCTGTCTGTTCACCAATTCAACCACCGTCAAATTGTCAACGTGAAACATCACTGACCTGTTCACCAGCTCATCCCCCCACACTGCCAATGCCACTAGCAGAGGAAAGATTTCCAAAAATGCAATGCTCCTTCCTTGCCTCAACCACTGTGCCGGCCATGTCTCTGCGCACCAGCGACCATCCCAAAATAGTCCAAAACTAGGTGCACCTGCAGCGTCCAGAAAAATCTGCACCTGCCAAACAGTGTCCTCTTCCCGAAAAGACATGGAGACACCGTTGAACTGCGTCAAAAACAGGTCCCATACATTAATGTCTTCCCGCAGACCAATGGTCAGCCTGATCCTGTGATGTGGTAGAGATGCACCTGAGATCGTCAAACCCATACACCTACAAAAAGTCCTGTCGCCCCTGACCACTCTGCATGCAAAATTCAGAAAACCAAGCAGCTGCTGTGCCACTCGCAATTGCGATTTTATGCTTCACCCTGAACCCCCTCAAAAATAGCAGAATCTCCTCCACCTTTGCTGCCGGCAGCCATGCTATGAGTTCCTCTGTGTCCAGTTCAATGCCCAAAAAGGTCAAAATGCAACTCGGGCCCTCCATTGTTTCCGGGCCCAAAGGTACCCCAAAATCCATCGCCAGACGCTCAAACTGCTGCAGAACCTTGCCACACGAGCTCGACTACCAACCTACAAACAGGAAATCATCTAAATAGTGCGACACCGTCCGGTGCCCACTGACCGGAACAAAAACCCGTTGCAAGAAGGTGCTAAAAGCCTCAAACAGTGCACAAGAAATCGTACACCCCATGGGAAGTACCCTTTCCACATAAATAGCCCCACCAACTGCATCCCCAGCATAGAAAAATCATCCAGGTGAATGGGGAGCAGCCGAAAAGCTGCCTTAATGTCACACTTGGCTAGTTTTGCCCCTTTTCCACAACTTTGGATGAGCCAAATAGCAATATCCACTGTGGCGTATACCACTTTGGTATCCTGCTACGTGATGAAGTCATTCACCGATGCCTCTTCCGGCCACGACAAATGATGTATCAGCCTATAATCTCCCTTGTTCTTTTTCAGTACTACCCCCAAAGGTGAGATTGTTAAATTCTCCATTGGCCACTCGTGAAAGGGGCCCAAGATTCTACCTTCAGCCACTTCCTTGCTCAGTTTCACTGCCACCACCTCCAGCATGGCTTTAGCGGACTGTAAATTTTCAGCCCATCTCCTTTGTCTTGGCCCCTGAAATCCCACTCGGAAACCATCTCTGAAACCCCATTCCAACTTCAGCGCTGTGTCCGTTTCCGGGTACACCCGCAACCAATAAAGTAACCTCTCCAACCTAATTGAAGTAGGTGCCCTTTGGCCCAGTAGGTCCTTGTCCCCCCTGCCCCTGGTAGACCTCCATTGCTCAGCCGGTCTGGAGAGGGAAAAACATTGCATAACTGGGTGTTTAGCTCCACATTTAGAACACTCATGTTTGAACTTACATGGGTGCCTGGAGCAAAATCCCTTGTTGAAATTCCAACATGCTCCCGAGGTGGATACCTGCATCTTCTGAGACATACCCGCCCCCCCTGGAGCAGGATGCTGCTGAAACGGCTTATAGAGTACCGGGAGACCACTAGCTGTGTGGGAGGAGGCCTCAGAATGTGAGGATGCCATCCATTGCATCCACAGCTCTGAATCCACAACCCCCCAAGGTTTCTCAGGGTTTATGCTAACTCAGGCCTGAAACTCCTCATCGTAATTTAACCATGCAAACCCCCCAAAGTGTAATGGGGTTTTCCCAGATAATGTCCATATATTTAAACATGGCACTGGCCCTGTCAATATATTTCTCACAGTATATACTGGTGTAGATCAAAAAGGCAAAGGTCGAGTTGTCCATAGTAATTGGAACACATGGCCTCCTCGCCAATTCCCACTCTTCTTCCTTGGACTCTTCTTTTGCCTGGATGTCCCTATGCAATAGTTTAAAAACATCCACGTATTCATGTTTCCATATTTTTGCCTTGGTCTTGTCAGAAATATGTGAACCCAAAGGCAAAGCGAGACCCATGGGAGACTCTTCTTATGACCCACCCCCCTTACCCTCCTTTGCCTTCTCCCCAATACCCCCTGCATCTCCATCGTTGTTTTGCGCCGCTGCCTCATCTCCCCTTTTTTTCCTTCCCGCCTGCCTCTACCGCACCTGTAGCAGGCTGCATGTGTATGGAATCTTCCCCCACACCAATAGATTTGTATTGTGCCACACCAGCCTTACCCTTCCGTTCACCCCATGGCGCCCACCATTCTTCCTTACCTTGAATGACACGACTAGCCCTTGCGGCGTCCAGCCTTGGTCAATGCCGGCCTCCATCCTTGCGGGAGACCTCTTGTCTTTGGCGGTAGACGTTGAAGCCTGCAAAACATTAACGGAAGATGGTGTTGCGCCGCTCCTGCGCCCCTGCCCCTTCCCTGGTCCCGTGCTCACCTCTTTTTCCAGCAGTTCACCTTCTTCCCACTTGTCAAGGTCCTCCTCATAATCCAGCTCAATCATTTCGTCCTCGTCCTTATCCACAGCCATACCGTCATCAGCGCCAGTTGCATCCGCCATACCATATTCATCATCCAACCTGAAACTCCCTTGGCGCAAACCAGACATGTGCTTCGTGCGATCCAGTGGTATAGAGAAGGCTGTCGAAGACCCCTGTATCGCTTCTGACCAACGTCCTGAGGCCGTGGTGCGCCCCGTTGGCTTCGCCACCTTTCTGCGACCCTCTGCCACTGGCATTGATTCTCTGTGCCACAACTGGCCGTATGCGCCAGTTGCCGCTGTCACACTGCCAGGCCCACCAGCTGCATTAGCTTCCTGTTCTGCCTCCTGCTCACGTGGAATCCACACCCAACGACACCTCTCTGCCCCACGCCCTTCGTCTTGGACCCCACCAACCCCAGCTGACTTTCTCTTAGCCTTTCTGGACTTCACCTCAGCCTCCCCCTCTCCCTGCACAGCTCCGCCACCAATTTGCACTGTTTCTGTATCTTGGCCTCTATATCAACGGATGTCCAATCCGTGGCAAGGGGGTGCCGTGCACTCACTGCCCTCTTCCGTCTGAACCCCCTCCCATATGCCAGATGCCTCAGCTCTGCCTAGCCCTGCTACCCCAGGGGCCCCTACCCCAGCACTGACCCTCTTTCCCTTTGGGCCTCCAGCCCTTGCCCCTTACTCCCTTTTTGACCCTTGGCTGGGGCCCCGGCCAAAGTAAGGTCCAGGAGCTGCTTCAGCCCCCAGGGGTCTCCTTCCCCCTGTTTTTCATATTTAAACTCTTTACCTGAACAAGTTATATTAAATCAAGCAATTGTAAGTTGTGGGATTTATTATAAACATTAATTTGATACCAAACTTATGGAATCTGTCACTTAAGGGGACTTTATAAATTAAAACAAAATCTCCCCATTCTAGCCTATAGAGGCCATTCACTACAATGAGGGAATAACAAATTTGGCTCTTTTACCCTACCAGGGCCTGCTTATAGTTACATGGCACCCAGCCCTAAGGGCACATAGGGCACACCTTAGGGGTGACATATTTAAAAACAAAGTAGCTTAAGACGTTGGAACTACTTTTAATTCCAAAGTCGAATTTGCATGTAACTTTAATTTAAAAGCAGCCAGCAAGGCAGGCCTGCCTTTACAATGACACTGGGCACCTCAGCAGTGCACCTATGTGTGCAGTACCTATGCTAGGGTCCCTAAACCTACATGCCCTACCATATATTAGGGACTTATAGGTAGGTTGACTTAGCCAATTATAATTAGCCTAATTTGCATACTGATTTTATACAGAGCACAGGCCCTGCACCCAGGGTACCATTAGAGTCAGGAAAACACGAGCAAAAAGTGAAAAATGGGGGCAAAAAGTCAGGGGGTCTCTGCAATCAGCCCTGTTTTCCAACACTCTCCTGTGATGGGAATGAATAAACCTAATGGCAGATTTGTGCAAGATAAACAAAATTGTCATCCCATGTTGTTTTGTGGTACCAAATCCAGCAGTGATTATGTTCTAAATTCCATAGGATGCAGAATGGTATACAGTCATTGACTTATGCCAAGCGTTCATCTCAATCTCATTGCATAAAGAGAGCCATTATCTCTTGGCATTTCAATTTCAGAATGGAGTTGTCATGTGGTGTAGAATCTCACAAGTTTTTCAGAAAGACCTTAAATGTTTTCTCAAATGCTACAGAAAGATCTAGAAAATGTGAGGTTGCCCTAAAATTCAGTTTTAGCTCAATACATGGACCTGTTAGTGGCATCTAAAGCGAAGGAGGACTGTAAACTTAATAAAGGCCTTGTTAAGCCATGTAGCTGACAGTGAACATGAGGTCTGTCCAATAAAGATGCAGTAATGTGAGAAAGAGGTAATCTATCTTCAACACCATATTGACAAAGGTGTGAAAAAAGTCTCAAAATGACACGTTTCTGCAGTTCTGAAAATGAGCCATCCAACCACCCAGAGATAAATTTAGCTGTGTCTTGAAATTGTTGGCTACAGCTGTCAGTGGATTCTAAACTTTTCTGTAATTTCAAAGCCTTTAGTAACACTTATCCATGGTGATATACAAGATCCGGTACCATTTGACAAAGAATGCATTGAAGCATTGAGAGAGATGGAAATACTGGATGTTAGAAATGGGGTTTCTGGTTGGCTAGGGTATGCACCTAAGCCAGGCAGAACCCACCCACTCCAATCAGGATGAGGAAGTTACATACCCAAGATAACCCCTGCTCACCCCCTTGATATCTTGGCATTAGCAGTCAGGCCTATCCCAGAAGCAATGTGTAAAGCGATTACATAACACATACAACACACGTGACGCACTATACCACAAAGCAAACACAACATCAAGTTATATAAAAATAAACTGTTTTGTACACAATATTATTAGACAAAACACGTCAGTAATATCCTGCTACTCAAGCAGATGTCAGAACATTACACAGTACTATTACTCTGCGAAAGCCAGCATTAGTCACAGACCACACATAGGTTACTGCTTATCCTGCAACATAAGCAGTAGTCAGGTAAACATTGCTAAAACAATCATATCATGGTAAAACACATGATCATCACTGCCAAAGCATTATCATGAATGCACATAACATGGCACATCATTAGGAATGCACATTACGCAGTAGACATATCATTAGAAATGCACATGGCACAGTCAACACATCATCAGAGGCCAAGACAGTATTTTAAAGGTACATCCCATGAACTATTCTCCACTGGTATATGTCAGGCATTACCAAGAAAGGCAAATATAATTTTACCCTATTCTCACTAAGACCGGTGAGTGCGATATGCCACTGACAATAGGCGCCACAACAAACAATGATGCAGTCAAAACGGGGACGTCCGGGTCCCAATCTCGGAGCTCCCGCACTCCGGTTATTGTGCGGTACTTGCAGGGCCGGGGACCTCTGTCGAGGGTCACCACCTCGGCCTGGTTGTATGCCACAGAAATGCGATGAGGAGGGGGCCCAGCAGTAATAGGGTTGAGCTATAAATAGGTCTTCCTGCTCGTGAGCCTCAGCAAAATATTAGAGAGCCCAGCAGTAACAGGGGAGACCTCTGTTGACGTCTCCCTCCCGATTGCAAGCCACAGCAGTAGGAAGGGGGCCCAGTGGGGTGAACCTCCTGGCTCGGAACCCTGCCGTTATCTTTCTGGGGCCCTCGGGTTCTCCTGGGACTGGGAGAGCCCACCACAATCCTACGGCTAACAGGGCCCTCATCGTGGAATCACTGAAGTTGCCGTGCAGCTACTGGCTCTTGCCCATCTTCTGCTGGGGCCATCGCGGTGATGCACCAAAGCAGGTGCCTGACTGTGCCCTGGGGGCACTTTCCTCATTGCTCCTCACCCTGGGGCACCACAAGGAGCAAGCGAGCTTTGGACTCCTTCCTCCATCTGCTTGGGGAATCTCACACCCGATCCAGAGCTTCTCATGCACTGTTACGACCTTAAATCAAGCTCTCTTCACGCACTGACATCCAGACTCCTTCCTCCCTACACTCAGGGAATCTCACACCCGATCCAGTGCTTCCAACGTGCTGAAAGCAAATAAAGGAAGGCGCTCCTCACACACCACGGTCCAACACAGGTTCATCGAAATATGGGCTGTCCTAGCGCTTTAAGCAGGGGGTCCTCAACGCTTCCCTCACGCTGGGGAAACAGAGAATGCAGCACTCGTCTAGTGCAGTGTAGCAGGGAACAGGGGCCTTAGCACCCAGCCCCTGGGGACAATCAAAGGTAACACAGAGTGGTAGGGCCCAAGCAGGCCAGCACAAACTGTTGCAGTCTGTGGTAGTTCCTCCTCGTGACCCTGCAGGTCAGCATAACAGCAGCATTCCAAGTTGAGTCCCTCCAGCAGCATTATGGGGGTCATTCCTACCCTGGCGGTCCGAGACCGCCAGGGTAGGGGACGGAGGAAGCACCGCCAACAGGCTGGCGGTGCTTCAGGGGCTATTCTGACCGCGGCGGTAAAGCCACAGTCAGAAAGGGGAAGCAGGCGGGAAACCGCCGGCTTCCCGCTGCCCCAGGGAATCCTCCACGGCGGTGCTGCAAGCAGCGCTGCCATGGGGATTCCGACCCCCTTCCCGCCAGCCTGGTTCTGGCGGTTTTCACCGCCAGAACCTGGCTGGCGGGAACGGGTGTCGTGGGGCCCCTGGGGGCCCTTGCAGTGCCCATGCCACTGGGCACTGCAGGGGCCCCCTAACAGGGCCCCACATTGATTTTCAGTGTCTGCTTGGCAGACACTGAAAATCGCGACGGGTGCAACTGCCGGCATCCTCGTTGCTGGTGCTTTCCCGCTGGGCGGGCGGGCGGCCTTTTGGCGGTCGCCCGCCCGCCCAGCGGGAAAGTCAGAATTACCGCGGTGGTCATTTGACCGCGCTGCGGTATTCTGGCGGGGGAACTTTGGCGGGCGGCCTCCGCCGCCCGCCGAAGTTTGAATGACCCCCTATGTGTCCATTTCAGTAGTTCTAGAATGTCTCTCTTTCATGGGAAAAAAACCTCCTGTACTTATACTCAGCTTGGCACAACTTTTACAAAGAGGGGGAGAACTGGTTCCAACCAGTTCCTACTGGTTTTAGGAGTGTCCCCTCTCTCCCCAGCACAGGCTCCAGACATCAGTTGGGAGTAAACAATCCTTTTGTGTGAGGCCAGTGCACAGCCTTTACAAATGCAGTTTTGTCACGATTCCCCTTCTCTCCGACCAGGAAGATACTTCAATATATAGATACACCTCTGTGATATCTCCACCCTCCCTGTGTACAGGCTGTCTGAAAAGTATGCACAAAGACCAGCTGTCACTCTACCCCAGACATGGATTGGAGTCAAGCTGCAAAACCAGAGTCATAAGCATAGAGAAATGCTCACGTTCTAGAAGTGGGATTTCTATAATGGTAATAAAAAATCCATCTACACCAGAAAGCAGCATTTCTCACTACCATTACAACCATACCAAACATGCCCACACTACCTCTCATAGAACAGACTTTAAAAAAATTCCAATGCAATTCTATGAGCATTGTAGCACTCACAGCAGTGCGAAATCAATAGGCTGTTTGTCACTACCAGGACAGGCCACACAACCAGTCACATATCCAGCCTTCTACATACATAGCACCCTACCCATAGGGCTAGCTAGGACCTACCTTGGGGGTGACGTACATGGAGTAAAAGGGGAGTTCCAGGCCTGGCAAGTAATTTTATATGCCAGGTCCCTGAGCAGTAAACTGAGCATGCAGGCCCTGTGCTAGTAGGCCTGAGACAGGTTTGAAGGGCTACTTCTGTGGGTGGCGCAAGCAGCGCTGCAGGCCCATTAGTAGCATTTAATTTACAGGCCCTGGGTATAGAGATTCCACTGTACAAGGGACTTCCATGTACATTAAATGTGCCAATTAGATGTAAACCAATCATACCAACTTTAGAAGGGAGAGCACCTGCACTTTAGCACTGATCATCAGTAATAAAGCGCTCAGAGTCCTAGAACCAACAACAAGAGGTCAGAAAAAATAGGAGGCAAAAAGTTTGGGGATGACCCTGCAAAATGGGCCAGGTCCAACACCGGACTACAATTTAACATTTATATGCACTGTCATGAGTGGAATGTTTATTATCAGTCCTGAAAGAGAGACATGGGGGGTCATTACAACCCTGGCGGACGGTGTTAAAGGTGCGGTAATACCGCAAACAGGCCGGCGGACAAAAAAAGGGAATTATGACCGTGGCGGAAACCGCCAACAAAGACAGCCACTTCAACACTCCGCCCGCCACGGCGGTACAGACAAGCAGCGCGGCGGTCACCGCCAACAGACAGGCGGAAGACAATGTACCGCCCACAGTATCACAACCCGCCAATCCGCCACCTTTTCCGGGGCGGATTCACCGTGGATAAAAACACGGCGGAAACAGCTTCTGCAATGGGAAAACGCTCACCTTAACAAATCCCACGAGGAAGGAGGACACCATGGAGCCGGAATTACAAATCCTACCTGCCTTCTCTTCCTACTCATCTACGAACACCAGGGCCGGCAGCGGCGAAGTCAACGGTGAGTACTGCACCTACGACATAGGGGGGGGGGAGGCAAAAGTCAGGGGGACACACACGCAACACCCCCACCCCCACCCACACCCCCACCCTCGCACATTACAACACACACACCAATGCATTTCCAAACATCACTGTAAAAACCTACAACCCCCCCGGAAGAACGCAAAGACAAAATAAAAACAGTTCAAACATCATAATATATCAAAATACATGTTTCAAATATATACAGATATATATAAACTCATTCAAAAGTATATACATTACGAGAAGTAGTGCAGATATGCACATCTCAATGTCCGTGCACCACTGGGCCAAAAATGCATGGGCGAGGCCCACACAAGATACCTGTCCACAAACGGAGAGAACACTGCTGGGGCATCAGAGACAAATACAACAGGCACCTCAGGGGGAAGGGACGGGGGCGGCACCTCAGCCGGATTACAGCACCACGCCAGATCCACGACGGGGCTCCATGCCCATTGATGTATCCTGGGGAGTGCAAAGCCACAGTCTCTCAAGTCTCTACAGTGGGTGGGTTGCCCACTGTACCATCCTGGGGAATGCAAAGCCACAGTCTCTCAAGTCTCTACAGTGGGTGGGTTGCCCACTGTACCATCCTGGGGAGTGCAAAGCCACAGTCTCTCAAGTCTCTACAGTGGGTGGCTTGCCCACTGTACCATCCTGGGGAGTGCAAAGCCACAGTCTCTCAAGTCTCTACAGTGGATGGGTTGCCCACTGTACCATCCTGGGGAGTGCAAAGCCACAGTCTCTCAAGTCTCTACAGTGGGTGGGTTGCCCACTGTACCATCCTGAGGAGTACAAAGCCACAGTCTCTCAAGTGGATAACAGCCTCCACTGGTTCTGGAGGGGGACTGGTGCCCAGAGTGCTGCATCCTGTGAAGGACAGAGGTAGTGGATGGATCTCTCCACTGGTTCTGGAGGGGGACTGGTGCCCAGAGTGCTGCATCCTGTGAAGGACAGAGGTAGTGGATGGATCTCTCCACTGGTTCTGGAGGGGAATGGTGCCTAGACTGGATTAGGCTCCCCGTGACAGTTCCTGTCCCGTCACTGCCCCAGCTGTACATGGGATAACGATGCTTGATGTGACGATCTTTTCCTTCTGCAGCGGTGCTCTGCCCTGTTCAGCGGTGCTTGCCCTGTTCAGCGGTGCTTTGCCATGGCGGTCTCTGGGCTGTTCAGCGGTGCTTGCCCTGTTCAGCAGTGCCAGCCCTGTTCAGCGGTGCATTGCATGGTGGTCTCTGCCCTATGCATTGGTGTGTGGCAAGATGGTCCCTCATTGCCCAGCGGGGCTGTGGCAGCCGGGGCCCTCCTGGGCACTGACTCTGGCGGTGGTCTCTGGACCAGTGACGATACTTGGGCCCTTCAGGGCACTGACTCCGGCGGTGGTCTCCTGACCAGTGACGACGGTACTGGCAGTGGCGTCCCGGCCGCCGGGGAGGATGCTGCCCTTCTCCGCCGTGCTGCTCTCACAACGCTGTGCAGACTTCTTCTGGCACTTCACCGAACTTGGAGGAGTCACAGCTGACTCTGCAATCCCCCTGGGACCCTTGTGACTAGTTTTGCCTCCAGGAGTCTTCACCCGGTCCCGTCAGCCACTTGCCAACTTGAGATGCTTTACAGGGGGTGGACTGGCAGTGCCTTGGCTCCGTGTCACACTGCCTGCCCTGGTGGCCGGTGCACTCTACACACCTGTAACACGCACCACTGGTACTGGAGTCTTTTTGGCTGAGGCGCTACTACGGGACTGATGAATTGGAGGTGTGGGGGTGGGGGCAAAGAGGTCAACGTTGGTGAGGGAGAGTTTCTGACTAACACTGGGATGGGTAGCTGGAGGGGGTCTGGGAGTGGAGGAAGAGAAGGTGGTTGTAGGAGGTGTCACTTTAGGTGTTTTGGGTGCAGGTACTGGAGGCTGTCGTGAGGTGGTTGGATTTTGGGTGTGTGGGTGCCCTCGTTTGTGTACTGTGGGAGGGGGCGTCACAGACACACTGGGAGAGGACACAGGGGACATGTAAGTGGGGGTGGTGAGTGCAGGTGAGCGGGGTGTGGTGCTGGGTGTTCTGGTGCGAGTCCTAGTGCCTGTAGATGTAGTGCATGCAGGTGAGAGTGTAGACAATACTGGGAGGGAGGAGGGAGATGACGACGAGGGGGACACAGTGGAGGCAGTGGATGTTGGTATGTCTGCATGTGGGTGATGCTTGTGTGAGTGCCTGTGGGTTGTGTGGTGCCTATGTTTGCCTGAGCTACTTTTGGGTGTTGAGGTGTATTCATGCTTGTAGGATGGTGTGCTTGGGACAGGCTGGGGTACAGGGGATTGGGTCTGGGTGGAGGAAGTTGGAAGGGGGAAGCTAGAGACAGGGACAATGGCTGCCATCAGTGCTGAGGCCAGAGATTGCAGGGTTCGATGATGGGCAGCCTGACCAGAATGAATGCCTTCCAGGAATACATTAGTGTGTTGCAACTCCCTTTCTACACCCTGGATAGCATTCACAATGGTAGACTGCCCAACAGTGAGTGACCTAAGGAGGTCAATGGCCTCCTCACTGAGGGCAGCAGGGGTGACAGGGGCAGGGGCTGAGGTGCCTGGGGCGAAGGTGATGCCCACCCTCCTGGGTGAGCGGGCACGGGGCGAACGCTGAGGGGCTGCTGGGAGGGCAGTGCTGGTAGGGGAGGTGGCGCCTGTACCTGTAGAAGTGGGGGACACAGATGATGCCACCACCACAAGGGAGCTCCCACCGACGGACGAGTCCGTGTCGCTGGTTGGTGATATGGTGACCGACATGTAGCTCCCCTCGCCCTCCGTCCCACTGGTGCATTCTGAGTCTGTGGTGTGGCCCTCCATGGCCATGTGGGATGCAGCTCCCTCGTGTCCCGGTGCCACTGTACCTCCGCCTGATGATACTGATGCACAAAAGAAAAGGGAGAGCAGAAAAAGGGTGGGGGGCGACAGAAGAAAGACAGGTTGAGTGCATGGCTTACCGCTACTGTTGGCGGACAATACAGACACAGCAGCCCCCTGCACTACGCCGTGCTTTTGGCCTGTACAGATGCAATTGCTGGGATATGGACTACATGGCTATGGTGGACATCTGCACACATGGATGCCACAGGGGCATCTACACCTGTACTTGGCCCACTACTGAGCTGGGGTGGAGTGGCACATGCCCTGCATTACGGAGGGGCCTAGCCTACGTATTTCTGCCTGGCCTAGGTACACCCACAGCCCTCCTCCCCCACCCAGACCCCTCAACGGCGCGCCAAGTCCCCAGAATGAGAGTGTACTCACCCCCTTGTGTCTGCTGTGATGCCCTCAACCGCCCATCCAACTCCGGGTAGGCCACCGCCAGGATCTGGAACATCAGGGGGGTCAATGTGCGATGGGCACCACTCCCACGTTGGGAGGCCATCCCCAGCTGAGCCTCCGCCGTCTTCTTGCTCCAGCGGCGAATGTCCTCCCATCTTTTCCGGCAGTGGGTGCCCCGTCTCTGGTGGACCCCCAGGGTCCGGACTTCCTTGGCGATGGCACGCCAAATGTCCTTCTTCTGGTGGGCGCTGACCTACATGACATGCACAGGGGAAGAAGAGAAGTCATTACCAACTGCAGCGTCGCTGTGAGTGGCCCCCATCCCTACCCTTGCCATGTGGCACATGCATTCACAGTCTTTCATGTTCCCTGAACTCTGCCACTTCCCTCTTACAACCAGCCCTCTCCACCCAGGCATAGCCCATACAACGTGCTCCCTGTGTACTTACCTGTTGGTCTGGAGGACCGCAGAGTAGCCTGTACTGGGGGAGGACCCCGTCTACTAGCTTCTCCAACTCCTGAGCAGTGAAGGCAGGGGCCCTTTCCCCAGACTCAGCAGCCATTGTCTCTTCCAGACCGAGGTCACAGCAGCAGTTGCAGTATAGGTCCTCTCCTGTCGAAGATCAGGTATTGAGTGATTGAACAGATAGAAAATGGCGGTCACGTCCGCGGCGGTGACGTCCGCGGCGGTGCGTATCATCACCGCCGGCGCAGTTCGTCATTGGCTCCTGGGACCCATAGGGTCCAATGTTAACCAATGCAGCATTGCACTGCGGTCTACGACCGCTTACCGCGACGGGGTACAACGCCAGCGCAGTTACCTCACATTCCCATTGTCCCAGTTTAGAGGTCAGGCAGCCGCCATTTCAGGGGCCCACATGGCTTCTTTTACTACTGCGTCACACATAGCTAGGCCTACACTCAACACACATACAGGAAGAGTTTTGTGTTTGGTGTCGTGTTCTGTGTATCTGTGGGTACATACCTGGAAATTTGTTGACTCTGTGGTCGCTGCTGTTCTTCCTAGGCACCATCAGCTTGGACATTTGAGAAGATGGCGGAATCCTCCGGTGTACCGACCGCTGGTGGACCTGTTGACAATGGAGGAGCGACATTTAATCATCACCTACAGGTTTGACCGTGCCACTATCCAGGAACTATGTGCCCAGTTGGAGCCAGACCTGATGTCACCAATCCGCCATCCCACAGGAATCCCCCCTGACGTGCAGGTGCTATCAGTGCTCCATTTCCTTGCAAGTGGATCTTTTCAGACAACAGAGGCCATGGCATCAGGGATGTCCCAGCCTATGTTTTCCAACGTGTTGTCCACAGTGTTGTCTGCCCTGCTGAAACACATGCACAGCTACATCGTTTTCCCT
The DNA here is from genome assembly GCF_031143425.1 of Pleurodeles waltl. Taxonomy (NCBI): domain Eukaryota; kingdom Metazoa; phylum Chordata; class Amphibia; order Caudata; family Salamandridae; genus Pleurodeles; species Pleurodeles waltl. The sequence goes on from NC_090437.1 coordinate 840,729,256, forward strand.
TAGGTGGAGGATTTGGCTACAGTGAAAGATGACTTCTATGCCCTTGGACATATCCCCAACATCATAGGTGCTATTGATGGGACACATGTAGCTCTGGTCCCCACCCACAGGAGTGAACAGGTGTACAGGAACCGGAAGATTTCTCATTCGATGAATGTACAGATGGTATGTTTGGCAGACCAGTACATCTCCCAGGTAAATGCCATGTTCCCTGGCTCTGTGCATGACGCCTACATCCTGCGGAATAGCAGCATCCCTTATATGATGGGTCAACTCCAGAGGCACTGTGTGTGGCTATTAGGGGACTCTGGTTACCCCAACCTTTCCTGACTATTGACCACAGTGAGGAATCCCAGGACCAGGGCAGAGGAGCGGTACAATGAGGCCCATGGGCGAACTAGGAGGGTGATCAAACGCACCTTCGGCCTCCTGAAGGCCAGGTTCAGGTGCCTCCATATGACAGGTGGCTCCCTATTCTACTCACCAAAGAAGGTGTGCCAGATCATCATCGCCTGCTCAATGCTTCACAATCTTGCTTTGCGATGCAAGGTGCCTTTTCTGCAGGAGGATGGTCCAGATGGTGGTGTTGTGGCAGCTGTGGAGCCTGTGGACAGTGATGAGGAGGAAGCTGAGGAAGAAGACATAGACAACAGGGAGTCAGTCATACAGCAATATTTCCAGTGACACACAGGTGAGAAAAACTTTTTTTCACATAACATTCACTTTCACACTTCTACCTCTATCCTGTCTGTTACTTAATAGCAGTATTTGGTCACTGAGTTGGACCTTTCCATTACGGTTTCACAGGTGTGGTTACCAACGTATGTCATCTGCTTGCATCCTTCAAGGACTTGTGATGTGTGACATAGGTATGTTGGCTTTACAATTGGGAACGCATTTTGACACTGTCATTGATTATACAAATTTACCAACTCACAGACTGACTCCAGATTGTTTTGTGGTTCAAGGGTGTTTATTTAAGTGCTCAAAAATGGAGGGGGGTTGTAAAATGGTGATGGGGGAAGGTGGAGGAATGTCCATGGCAGAGTCCAGTCTATTGGTCACACAGGTGCACTGCCCATATGGGCATAGGAAGTGGAGCTGGGGCAGTTTAAGTATGGACAGGGTAACAAAGTGGGACAGTGGGAGGACAATCAGGGTGGTCTCATTTCCTGGCGGGGGTCTTGCCATCTTGCTCTGTCCTGTTCCTGGATCTCAGGGACCGCTTGCGTGGTGGTTGTCCGTCTGCAGGAGGTGGGGTGCTGGTGTGGTGGTCCTGTGGCGGGCGTCCTGTCCACTAGCGTCGGCGGAGGTGGTGGGCAGTTCATCGTCCATGCTAGTGTCAGGGGCCCCTTGGAGTGCCACGGTGTCCATCATGGTTTTTTGAATGTCCTTCAGCACCCCTACGATGGTGCCCAGGGCGGAGCTGATGGTCCTGAGCTCCTCCCTGAACCCCAAATACAGTTCGTCCTGCAGGCGCTGGGTCTCCTGAAACTTGGCCAGGACCGTCGCCATCGTCTCCTGGGAGTGGTGGTATGCTCCCATGATGGAGGGGAGGGCCTCGTGGAGAGTGGGTTCCCTTGGCCTGTCCGCCCCCTGTCGCACAGCAGCCCCCCCAGTTCCCCTGTGTTCTTGTGTCTCCGTCCCCTAGACCGTGTGCCCACTACCACTGCCCCTAGGTCCCTGTTGTTGTTGGGGTGGTGGGTTATCCTGGGTGCCCTGTAGTGGTGGACACACCGCTGATTGACGTGTCCTGGGTACGAAGGTATGGGCCCGCTGGGTGGGTGCTGTGCTGGTGTTACCAGAGGGTGGAAGGTCAGTGTTGGGCTGTGCCTGTGCAAGGGGAACCGAATGTCCCGAGGCCCACGATGGTCTGGGCTGGTCATCAGGATCCAGTAGGGCAGAGCTGCTGTCGTCACTGTGGGCCTCTTCTGTGGGTGGAGTGGAGATGTCTGGACCCTCCTGTGTGGTGACGTTCCTTAGTGGTCCTGCAGGGATGTAAGAGCATGATTATTGTATGTGTGTGTGTGTAATGGTGTGCAATGGGTGGGTGTTTGTGTACCCTAGTGCAAACATTCCTGTGTGTGGGTTTGTGTGATGATGGTTAGGGGTTTGTTATGGGTATGTGCAGTGAGCATGCTTTGGTGAGGGGTGACCATGCTTAGTTTTGTCATGCAGGGCTTGGTGTTGGGATGCGTGGTTTGTGTTCTGAGTACATTTGTGAGGAGTTGGAGTGATAGGGGAGGGGGTGAGGGTGGGGGTGTGTGATGGCATGCAGGTAGGGTGGGGGATATGATAGTTAAGATATGACTTTCCAGTGTCCATTCCTCCACCGACTCCTCCGAGGTCATCTGGATGCATGATGGTCAAGACTTGCTCCTCCCATGTTGTTAGTTGTGGGGGAGGAGGTGGGGGTCTGCCGCCAGTCCGCTGAACCGCAATATTGTGCCTGGAGACCACTGAACGCACCTTCCCCAGTAGGTCGTTCCACCTCTTCCTGATGTCCTCCCGATTTCTTCGGTGCTGTCCCACTGCGTTGACCCTGTAGACTATTCTGCGCCATAGCTCCATCTTCCTGGCTATGGATGTGTGCTGCACCTGTGAGCCAAATAGCTCTGGCTCTACACGTAGAATTTCCTCCACCATGACCCGGAGCTCCTCCTCGGAAAACCGGGGGTGTCTTTGGCGTGACATGGGATGGTTTGGGTGATGTGTGGGGTGGTGTCAGTGTTGATGTGTGTGGTAATGTGTAGTGGTGTGTGGTGTATTGTGCGTGTAATGTTATATGGGTGATAGTGTTGTGTACCTCTGTGTGGTGGGGTTCTCTGTTGCTGTGCTCTCTGGCCTTCGGTCGTGACTTGTGGTCGTAGGGGTTTGTGGGTGTTGTGGCTGTGTGTTTTATATTGAATTGGGTGTGTGGGAGTGTTGTTTGTATGTGTATCAGGTGTGTGTATTTTGAATTGTCCAATGTGGCAGTGTTTTGGAGATTTGTGTGTATTTTGAGCGCAGCGGTGTGTACCGCCAATGGAATACCGCTGTTGAAAGACCGCCGCGTGGATTCGTGGGTCGTAATAGCATGGGCGTGTTTCTGTTGGCGTGACGGTGGAGGTTTTGTTTTTGCCAGTTTTACACTGACCTTTGGAGTGGCGGACTTGTGTGGGTGTCTGAATTTCAGCAGGTTCCGAGATGTGGGTCATAATAGCTGTGGCGGAATTCCGCAGCCGCGGCGGTGTGTTAGTGGTCTTCTGCACGGCGGTAAGCGGCTTTTACCACCAATGTTGTAATGACCCCCATGGTGTGTTAATGTGTCCAATTGCAAAATGTCAGCCATATTGTATCCAGTAGCGGTAGGTCTGAATGTTCGAACTCTGTTGCAGCTGTTTGTGTTACCTTTGAAAAATGTGAAGAAATAGTGATGGGGTTTTAGAAATTGGGTTTTTGATTGAGGGGGATGAAAACCCTTCTCAGGCAGCAGCAAACCCTTGACAGGGTGAACCATAAAAGTCACTAAGTTAACATGTGCTTAACCCTCTGGTAGCTTGACACAAAAGCAGTCAAGATTAACTTAGAGGCACTGTGTTAAGTATTTATGCAGCACACAAACACAAATAAAGTGAAAGTATAACACCAGGAAAATATTGAATTTTTTTATAAATTATTTGGAACCAAAATGACAAAAATTCAATCAGTAGAATCAAAGCTATGATTTTTTTTATTTTTTATTAAAAACTATCATCTAAAAGATCAAAGCACCAACCATGGGCATCTACTCACACGAGACTGGCATAAAGTTGAAAGTTATGGCCCACCTCAATGGAGTGCAGTTAGGATACATGAGGTGGATTGGGCCTTGTATCAGCTTGCTTTCAGACTTAGAGAAAATGTTTATGAAAAATGTCTGAGAAGTAAAGTTCAGCAGGGCAACACAGTCAACGGGGTATGAGGAGTTGAAGGCGTCATTGTCGAGGAGCCACTGAAGGAAGTTGTAGTGAAGATTTTACGTTCAGACAGGATGAAGCTTTGGGCTGGTGCCAATGAGGGCTCCACAAGGCCGGATGCCCCTTTTGCGTGAAGCTACTGAACAGGATTTGTTGTTGCAGAATGTAGGGGGAGCTACTGGGAAGTCATGCCAACTGGCAACGGAAAATGGGCAGATCACCAAATGGGTGGGTTGAGGTCTCTTGTCAGTTTTTTAGGGCACGTTTTGGCTGAAAAGTTTCGAAGTCCTAAGTTTTGGGTTCTGGCTGTTTGGGCATTATGAGCACCATTTCCAAGGGTTCATGACCGGGTGAGTACTACTTGGTGGGTCGGAGGCATCAGGCAGGGTCCAGGTGCAGGGTTCAATCCGTTGGAGCTTTTTGTGTCACTGTAGCTCAGAACATGAGGCCAGCAAATTAGCACTTGGTGTCTTTCTGTAAGTCCTGAGTTCAAACAGCAAGGAAGTCCTCAAGCAGCAGGACTGTCTTCTGAGAGTTAAAGGCAGGCCTCTATCAGCAGGGCAGTCCCCTGAAACAGAAAGCAGGCCTCAAGCAGCACGGCAGTCCTTCTGAAAGTACAAGGCAGGCCTTCTGAGTGTCCTCTGCAGGTCCAGGAGTAAATGGAAGAGTGGGTGTTTGGATCCTATTCTTGTACCTGGTGCCAGCTTTGAAATGAAAGAAGCTTCTAGAGTTTTTTCCCCCACTGTTGATTCTGACATTTCCTTTCTCCCTGCCCAGGCTTCAGGATGACTAGGGTGACAAAAGACTGGTGTGAATTTCTCCGTGAGTGTCTTGAGGCAGCTCCTTTGAAGTGTAAGTAGGGCAGGGAACACCTTCCCCCATGCCGTGTTGGCAGGATGGTACATCCTGCCAACACCTAGTCCGTCTTTGTCTCACTGTCTAGGAGGAATACACAAAGGCCAACTCCGAGCTGTTTATAGTCATGTCACCAAGGACACAGGCACCAAATGGTTAGGACAAAAAAATGCCAACTTTCTAAAGTGGCCTTTTCAGAACTGTGACTTAAAATGTGACTTTACTAGTAAGGAGAATTTAAATTTACAAATATTTTGAGACGTAATGTGACATTTCTACCTCTTTCCAAGCAAAATCTATCATTTATTAAATATAAGGAGGTATCTCAATGTTATCCTATGGGGGAGGTAGGCCTCACAGTAGAGAACAATATATTTGGAAGTTTTCTTTACAACCAGGACATATAAAACTTAAAAGAATAATTCCAACCTTTTAAATACACCGCACCCTGCCCTATGGACTGTTTACGTCCTACCTTAAGGGTGACACGTGCATTAACAAGGGAGGTCTAGGTCTGGCAAAAGGTTTATTTTGCCAGGCTGAATTGGCGGTTTAAAACTGCACCCAGGCTGCAGTGGCAGGCCTGCATTTTTTTTGAAGAGCTACTTAAGTATGTCACACAATAAGTGCTGCAGACCCTTTGGCACAATAAGCGTTGAAGACCCTCTAGTAGCATTTCTAATTTACCGGCCCAGGGTACAGGTGGAACCACTTTACTAGGGACCTATGTGTACATTAAATGTTCCAATCAGTTGTAGGGCAATTGTCCCAAGTTTTAATAGGTCAGCTGAAGCACCATAGCACTGGTTAGCAGTGGTAAAGTGCACAATGTCTTAAAGACAGCAAAAACAAATTTAAGAAAACAGGAGTGGAGTAGGCAGAAATTTGATGGGTAGACCACCCTAAGGTTGACTGGACTAACATGGAGCATTAATTAATTGTAAACGTACCTCATTCAACTGACATCTTGTTAACAAGAACAAGGACACAGCATTTGACAAATAGCAAACTGACTCATGAGAAAGTCATTCTTGCAGCTGAAAACATTTCCATTAGTAGGTGAAATTCATTGACCCCAGCAACACTGCTTACTATTTTAGACAGAAAGAGGGGAGGTGATGAAATTGATCATGAACCAGAGCATGTTTGCATCACAGTTACTGTGGTGTCACGGTTACTGTGGATTAAAGGTACAGTGCATACTCGCCAACAAGTGGGGATGACTGCCCCCCCTAATTGCTTTGGACTAGTGGAACTCTCAAAAGATAGGATTATTATTGGAAGAGAGAATAGGCTTGAAGTAGTAACATTCAACAGCAGGGACCATGGCTTCATGCATGGCATGGGTCAAGAAAGGGTGGGCACTGACTAAGACATGAGGCCTATGAAATTCAGGAATATTCAGTAGGGGAGACCCCAGAATGGATCACTGATTCATACAGTATTACCCCAAACCCTTGTGCCTTTTGTCCTGAGCACCTACGCAGCTGCTGCACTAGTCCTACTGCACCAAGCAATATTCCAAGTGCCATCTTTGGCATCTCTAACCTGCACCTCCACCCAAGTAGGCATAATCATTGCCACCCTTTGCATATGGGGATTTTCTATGACCAAGGCATTCCCATGACTCATTCTGTAGCCAAAAGTCTCAGCCTAAACTAACACCAGTATCCGCTACCTGGGAATCACTGAGGTTCAGTCACCAGTGATTCCCAACATCCCAGATACCTTCACAATCTCTGTTCACCACCTTTTAAGCAACTCAATGCCTACACGGGTGGAAATAAGAATTTGAAGTGAAAGGCTGAGTTCAAGCAGCTACTTCCAATCTATTCCCTCCTCATTCTTTCTTTAGAACATTCTTTTGCTATAGGTATATTGTCAATGTTACCTGCATCATCATAAATTACAATTTGTACCCTGTTAACTTCCTTTAAATCAGTGGCTGGTGCACTGATTATGTCAAGATGAGCCTAACCCAATTCATTGTATGTAGGCATTCCCTGTAATTTGAGGCCTCTCTGAAACTTTGTAAGCATCTAAGCAATGGGAGGTAGACACATTTGCAGGATCTAAATATTACACCAATGGGAGTGTTGACACTCCCAAACGTGATAACATGGTATAATGAAAAATAGTTTATTAGCAAATCAGACAAATCTTGCCAAAGTGGTATGTGAAATTACGCATTAATGAAATGCTCATAGGCTGGCTTTCCATGCAGACTCCTACGTCATATGTTGTTTGGTAATTTATAAAAAACATGATTATGCTACATTACAGTAGTAGACACACAATGCCCATGGCAAACATGCTATTCTTTTAGCAATAAACATGCACCTCTCATGGCATTTGGAGCCGGATGTCCCCTTTCTCTTTTACTCAAACTCTCTTTCACCTGATAATAGGGTGTCTCCTTAGCTCTTTTGCAGCACCTGTCCTCGTTGTCTGTTAATCACTCTCTCAGCTATGATGTTAGTAGCTTGTGTCTCGATCTGTTTATCCACGAATATTAGGAGAACAGCAACAAACAGTGGAAGAGGGTTGATCTTTTAGGAATATTGGAGGGAGATGGTATATTCTACTTGGACAGGTAATGAGCGTCCCTTCTTCTATCAAACAAACGATACTTCATCACAGTGTCTCTAAAATCTTGGGCCCATATTTATACTTTTTTTGCGTCTCACTTGTGTAATTTGTTTACGCAAAAGCGGCGCAAACTTACAAAATATAATTGTATTTTGTATGTTTGCACCACTTTGGCATCAAAAAGTGACACAAATGCGGTGCAAAAAAAGTATAAATATGGGCCTTGGTTTGTCAGCTTTTTGTGCGAGAGCGTGTCTGATACAGAGAGAAGTTTTTTACAGCAGAGTTCTTTTTAGGCTGCATGTCAGGAAACTAACGACAAAAATATTTAAAGAAATGTTGGCCGGAATATGAACATCCAAAATAATGTGGAATTGAGCATAATTAGGTTCATATGCATTAATTATACTCAACTTTATATATATATATATACATATATATATATATATATATATATATATATATATATATATATATATATCCAACAAAAACAAAAAATAGCACGCTCAGGCTCAGGATTCAGGGAAAGTGAAAAACATATTTAATCAAAGCACAATGCGTTTCGGCTGACACTGCAGCCTTGGTCACGTGATATTCATCACCAATCCACCATTGCTAAATACTATTCATTCATAGACATAAAAAGTACTTATGGAGAAACAAAAGTACATTGGGGAAGTTATGTGTCAACTTAACAACACACATTTCTATAAGGTTACCACCAAAGAAATATATGCCAACAGTATTGTGGGGATTTGGCAGTTACTAATGGAATGGAAAGACAAGGGTTTATTATTATGGGAAGAATATTGTTTTTCACTTTCCCTGAATCCTGAGCGTGCTATTTTTACTATTTTTTGTTTTTGTTGGATTTATAATTACCGGCTTGCTCGTGCCGGTCCTTGCACCACCCCTCTTGGGCCACATGAGTTTATTTCGAGCATTTGAAGTTTGTCTTATTACGAAGAACTCCGTGGCCGGCCGCCAGAAATAGATGCTGTATTTGCACCGACTTCCGTTTGAAGCGCCAGCACTTTTTCTGACTTCGGTGTTTGGTTGTATGTTCGAGGTAAACAGACGCGGCATCTGTATCCACGTTTGTTTGAACCACTGCACCTTCCTTTTACCCTGTGGCTGGGTAGCGCTTCGTAGTGAAACGCTGATATTGTTGATAACACCGTGTTTTACTGTTCGGATTCCTTCGGTCCTTTGCTTATGCAGTTGCGTCTTTGACGCTGAGCTCCAGTGCGATTTACTGCCGCGGTTGACATCCGCGGCGTGACAACTTGGTATCCCCGTGGTGAATGTCCTCCGGAGCTGCACTCTAGCCACGGCTTTATGTGGAAGAGTGTGAAACGGTAATACAGTACAAAGACTCGTTTTTCTTTTCGGAGCAGTTTTCTTGTTTTGACCGCCTACTCAACATCGGTAATGTAGATTGCAAACACATGTGACTTCACTTTCTACTAATGTCGGACGGACTTGGAAGGACTCATATGTACTTTCGAGGTATGTGACCCTCCTCGTTGTTTTCCTATTATTTTTTGGAATCAATATACGGTGTTTTTTTCCCCTTTTTTGCATCACATAATACATTCACAGCTTATATTGACTTCTGATACAGCTATACTAGTAATTTCTGGCTCAATTAGACAAGGGGAACTAGGAACCTTCCTAGGGGATTCACGGCATTTGTGATTTTCATTTTTGATCTTATTCATTGCAGTAACTCTGTACAATGGATGACGACATAGAGAATGAGAGGCGTTTGGCAGCACAAACATTATTTTCCAAAGACATAATTAGGAAGAGTCCTTATATACATTGTCAGGAAAGTAATAATGATTTAAATGTTACGCTACATAAATTGGAGAAATTGAGCAAAGCTGAAATATCCAAATGGTGGGACGCTACATCTTTGCAAAATTATGTTGATCAACAAATGGTTCCAAGGGGCCTACGTATTTTTATTGCACCATCATATGTGACACCCAATCCAGAGATGCTAAAGGAATGGGCAGAAAATTCAGCTTTGAGCTCCAGATATATGCTTCAGATACCTATTAAATATGCGTGGCAGGACCGGAAAATCCTATTAGGGGATATCAAGAGAATAAAAGATGATTTGGACTCACGTTCTGAAAAGGAAGTGATATTAAAATTTATGGAGACAATGAATACTAGATTGAAGAAATATGAGGAGGAAATCAAAACTAAAAAACAACAAAAATTACATAGAGACATAGGGGACTATGAAAGCGGAAGAATTTTGACTTTCAACAGGAAATATGATCATTTATATAAATCATCCCCTGTCTGTCTTCCTATGGAGGAGAGACAATCTTCTTTGGAAACTGATGTGGAAAGTGCAAGGGAATCCAATATCCCCAGTTCTACTGAGAGAGAGAAACCTATTGAAGAAGTCACTAACAAACCAGCAACTTTTTTAGACGAATATCGCCTGCTGCGACGCGGCAGGCAAGTATCCAAGAATCAACAAGGACAAAGTTCAAATTACAAAGGCAGGCCATCAGGCCGAAGAGGAAGACGGGGCGGAATCAGAAGAGGCGAGAGAGAGTCAGAAATTGTAACAAGAACAAATTTCGACATGGGGCAAGTGGGAAAAACAACAAGAAGCTCCAACCTACAAAAATAATGGATGAAAATATGGTGAATAAAACTATTGTGAATTTATCTAACTTTGTGTTGTCTGATAGTGATAAATCTACATTATGCTTAGGCCTCTCTTTCTGCCCCACAGAACGTTTTAACTATGCTGAGACAAGGATTGACTTTTTTAAATTTATTAGAAAATTTAAGTTGAGAAAATGGTTTAAACAAAAGAATTCCCCCGACGTGGGGGTTGGGGGTTCCCATAGGGATGTTTCCCATGATGTGCTTAATATCAGTGATGTGGACTCTTTGATTGCATTGTATGAATTGGAGAACAATGTTGCAGACTCTACCACAACTAGGAATGTCTACCAAATCCTTGATGATTTAAATATTACTTATGATTTGTTTGTTACCACTGGCTTTAAGCCGAGATCTACATTCTTTCCTATCATGAACCACAATAATATCGATACATTCTATGATTTGGTGGTAAAAGATTCAACACAATTTCGTCCATAAAACATGGTTTAAATCCAAATGTAATTACAACTTAACACAAGCTAAAAAAAAAAATATTACAACTTTGGCAAGTGATACAGACACAATTGTCTGCCCTGCTGATAAGGGCGGCAATATAGTACTTATGGAGAAACAAAAGTACATTGAGGAAGTTATGTGTCAACTTAACAACACACATTTCTATACGGTTACCACCAAAGAAATATATACCAACAGTATTGTGGGGATTTGGCAGTTACTCATGGAATGGAAAGACAAGGGTTTATTATTATGGGAAGAATATTGTTTTCTAAAAAGAGACTTTCCCAAACTACCAGTGCTGTATATTCTTCCCAAGATTCACAAAAATAGGACGAACCCACCAGGAAGACCTATAGTATCCTCATGTGGTAGTGTATTGAAAAATGTCTCCAAATATGTTGATTACTTTCTGACGGAATTTGTTGTCAATCTTCCATCTTATGTCCGTGACACTAAGGATTTTCTGGGTAAGCTTGAAGGAATTGTATGGGAAGATGATTTCCTGTTATTAACTTTGGATGTCAATTTCCTGTATACTATTATCGACCATGAAAAAGGTATTGCAGCCTGTACACACTTTTTAGATGCTAGATCACTTAAATATCTGGCACATACTGGAATGATAATAGATATGATAAGATATTGCTTGATGAATAATTTCTTCTTGTTCAATGGGGTCCTTTACCAGCAGATCCTTGGGACTGCGATGGCCACTTGCTTTGCTGCGAGTTTTGCCTGCCTCTTGTTAGGCTGGAGGGAAGAGAATATCTTTAAAGATGAAGAAAAATATCCAGAAACCAGTCAGGCAATCTTATGGCTAAGATATATTGATGATCTTTTCATTATTTGGAAAGGCTCTGAGGAAGAAGCTTCTCATTTTGTTTGTAAATTAAACAATAATGATTTGAATATAGGTTTGACATATAAAATGAGTAGGTCTTCAATTGAGTTTTTGGATACTCTCATAAAGATTGATGAACACAAGGTTAATACTGAACTCTTCCGCAAGTGCACAGCAGGTAATAGTTTATTACATGCTTCTAGTGGACACCCACAAAATTTAAAGTGGAGCATCCCCTATGGAGAGTTGCTAAGGGCTAAAAGAGTTAGCAGCACCAATGAAGCCTTTGAAATTGAGCAAAAAGAGATGATCATGAGATTTAAACAGCGGGGATACCCTGATTGGGTTATCAAAAAAGCAACTGATAAAATCAAGGGAATAAAAAGAACTGATATTTTATTTGACAATACTCCCAAACAAAAGATGGATGATAATGATGACACCAGACTTATCATGACTTATAGTGATGATACAAAACAAATTAAGAATATCATTGCAAAGAATTGGAAGATTCTAAAGAGTGACCCCGTTATTGGGGATTCAATACTAAATAGACCTCAGATTACGTACAGAAGAGGACGGAGCTTACAGGATATGTTAAGATCTTATGACATTACCACTATGTCACAACTTAGACAACATGGCTTACAAGGTTTCTTTCCCTGTGGGCATTGCAAAGCATGCCGTAATAGTGTTATGCGCAAACAATATGCACTATGTAAACCCGGTAAAAACAGGTTAATTAATCAATTTATAACATGTAGTACTCCATTTGTGATCTATATATTGGAGTGCCCTTGTCAAAGATGGTACGGTGAGAGTACTAAACATAGTGTTAAGAAACGGATTTTGGAACACATGCGTGCCAAAACTTCAGTTGATGATCATTATCCAGTAGCAAGGCACTTTAAAGAAAAACATAACTCTGATTGGACCCAGTTGTCTTACTTTGGCACTGAACATGTCCCTCCATTCCATAGAGGGGGTGATAGGGAACTAACATTGAGGAAAAAAGAGTCAAAATACATTTTAGACTTGGAGACTAAGATACCCAAAGGATTGAACATTGGGGAAGAACTAAATACCCATTTATATGACAATTGAAAAACAATCATAACAGGGTATAATACCTTAGATAGGATTGTTTGTGGTGACTACCATTAATGAATTCAAAAGAATATAAAAGAACTTAATAACTTTTTTGAATGCCAATAGATTGTGAAAATAGGAGATGTTTTTTCAATTTGTGTACTTAGTATAATTTTTATGATAATGTTTTTTTAGTAGTTGATTAGATTGGGGGATATATGGTGATTTATTAAATGTATTCATTTATATGTCTTTTCAGATTGAATGGGTCGGATGGAATTAATGCTGATTTCCACTTGCCACCGCTCTCTCTACATTGTACGTTATTGGGTGTTGTCAGTGCAGATTATGAGATAAGAAAATGTTAAAAGAATTCGTATGATAGAGTTGGTATGTCCCATTAATATCAACTGTATAAGAAGTGATATAGGGGTACTACTATTGCAGTTAGTGTGGTTAAGGTTTTATTATTTGAATTATCCTTTACATCGCATGGTTTTAGTTCACCGTTGGGCTTATGAGTGATAATATTTTATTATGATACAATAGTCTGGTGGACTACCACTATATGGTATAACTTTACCTTCCGCCTCTGCATGATAGTTTACCCCATTATATGTCTATTTATACGGTTACATGGTTGTATAATTATGTATTTGTATATTTATATATTTATATATACTTATTTATTTATATATTTGACAATTGTGTGTACTGGTACAGATCTTATTAACTATTATAACCCAGATGTAATTTTTTATGAGGTTGTGATTTTAAGGTTTTCTATCTTTTATCTGGTATCTGCTGCTTGTCTTATTTTTATGTCTATGAATGAATAGTATTTAGCAATGGTGGACTGGTGGTGAATATCACGTGACCAAGGCTGCAGTGTCTGCTGAAACGCGTTGTGCTTTGATTAAATATGTTTTTCACTTTCCCTGAATCCTGAGCATGCTATTTTTACTATTTTTTGTTTTTGTTGGATTTATAATTACCGGCTTGCTCGTGCCGGTCCTTGCACCACCCCTCTTGGGCCACATGAGTTTATTTCGAGCATTTGAAGTTTGTCATATATATATATATATATATATATATATATATATATATATATATAAATGTGTATGCATATATAGATATATTTACATATACAGTATATACATATATATATATATATATATATATACAGATAGATAGATAGATAGATATTCACAAAAAAACACAAAGGTTGCAGAGATGTATAGTTAGGTTCAGATTTTACACGCACAAAACCATAAAAGTTCAGCTGTTATAGTTAGGATTTATTTCAAGTAATTATAACTCATGCCCTTAAGTAACTATAACTCACGCCCTCTCCATGCACTTTTGCTGCCACTCTTCCAAGAGGAGGCAGATAAAAGGAACCCCTTAGGCACTTAAAAACATTGGGAGTTTCTTGCCTGAATCACGTCTGTTGACATGTATGGTTGTGCTGCCACTGCCTCTTCCTTCAATGGTCTGCTATATTGCCACAGCCTCTCTTACCTGTCCTGCATGGGTGGTTTGTTGCCCCTGTCTCCCTTCCCACGCCCTCCATGGTACCTTGTGCTGCTACTGCCCCTCCTGCTTGCCCAGTGTGGTCAACTTGTTCCCTCTGCACCCTCTTCTTGACCTCAATTATCTGAGTTTGTGCCCCTGACATCTGCCTCACTACAGTATTCTAATGAACAACTAGATTGCTAACATTCTATATTTATTACAAAAGTGTGGCAAACCTAATATCGTCTTGATGTATTTAAAAAAGTATTTCCTTTAGAAAGTATAAAAATGAGAGGGTCTAATTCCCATAGAAATTATGGATAGTACTCTAAAAAACTAAAATGAGAACATATTTTCGGAGTTCTCAAACAGCGACAAAGTACTTTTAAATTATTTGCTATCTTGCTGATTTTTTTATCCAATTGATCACTTGATTATATGTTGCACTTCACAATCTCTGTTCACCACAGAGACTGTGGTGTAATAGCCAGAGCTACAGACTTTGCATCAAATTTCAGTGCCAGCTCGACATCCTGTGTTCCCGGGCAAATCACTTAGGGGGTCATTCTGACCCTGGCGGTCTTGGACCGCCAGGGCCGCGAATGACGGAAGCACCGCCAACAGGCTGGCGGTGCTTCAATCCCCATTCCGACCGTGGCGGTAAAGCCGCGGTCGGATTACCGGGCCGGCGGTCATCCGCTGTTTTTGCCCCTCTGCTGGGAGAATCCGCCAGGGCAGCGCTGCCCTGGGGATTCTGACCCCTGTACTGCCAGCCTGTTTCTGGTGGTTTTCACCGCCAGGAAGAGGCTGGCGGTAACGGGTATCCTGGGGCCCCTGGGGGCCCCTGCACTGCCCATGACACTGGCATGGGCAGTGCAGGGGCCCCCTAACAGGGCCCCGGCCTGCTTTTCACTGTCTGCATGGCAACTGCACCCGTCGCACCGCCGCAACACCGCCGGCTCCATTCGGAGCCGGCTCCTGTGTTGTGTCCTCATTCCCGCTGGGCCGGCGGGCGCTAACTTGGTTAGCGCCCGCCGGCCCAGCGGGAATGTCAGAATGGGGGCCGCCCGCCAGAGTTGGAATCACCCCCTTAATCTCTCCATGCATAAGGCCCAAAAGGAATGCATTCTTGTGTAATGTAACTGATGCACAGGTGAAGCACTCCAATACCTTCAGATCAAGTCTGCATTACATAAAACTGCAAACACTGCTAAGAAATTAAGGTGGTCATTACAACCCTGGCGGACGGTGTTAAAGCTGCGGTAATACTGCAAACAGGCCAGCGGAAAAAAAAGGGAATTATGACCAAGGCGGAATCCGCCAACATAGACAGCCGCTTTAACACTCCGACCGCCACGGCGGTACAGACAAGCAGCGCGGCGGTCACCGCCAACAGACAGGCGGAAGACAATGTACCGCCCACAGTATCACAACCCGCCAATCCGCCACCTTTTCCGGGGCGGATTCACCATGGATAAAAATACAGCAAAAACAGCTTTTGCAATGGGAAAACGCTCACCTCTACACATCCCACGAGGAAGGAGGACACCATGGAGCCGGAATTACAAATCCTCCCTACCCTTGTCTTCCTGCTCATCTACGAACACCAGCACCGGCGGCGGCGAAGACAACAGTGAGTACTGCACCTACGACATAGGGGAGGGGGAGGCAAAAGTCAGGGGGACACACGCAACACCCCCACCCCCACCCTCGCACATTACAACACACACACCAAGGCATTTCCAAACATCACAGTAACAACCCACAACCCCCCCGGAAGAATGCAAACACAAAAGGAAATGAGTGCAAAAATTGTAATGTATCAAAATACAGTTACCAAATATATTCAGATATATATACACATTCAAAAGTATATACATTACGAAAAGTAGTGCAGATTTGCACATATCAATGTCCGGGCGACACTGGGCCAAAAATGCATGGGTGAGACCCACACTAGATACCTGTCCACAAACGGAGAGAACACTGCAGGGGCATCAGATAGAAATACAACAGGCACCTCAGGGGGAAGGGAAGGGGGGGCACCTCAGCCGAATTACAGCACCACGCAAGATCCACGACGGGGCTCCATGCCCATTGATGTATCCTGGGGAGTGCAAAGCCACAGTCTCTCAAGTCTCTACAGTGGTTGGTTTGTCCACTGTACCATCCTGGGGAGTGCAAAGCCACAGTCTCTCAAGTCTCTACAGTGGTTGGTTTGTCCACTGTACCATCCTGGGGAGTGCAAAGCCACAGTCTCTCAAGTCTCACAAGTGGGTGGGTTGGTCACTGTACCATCCTGGGGAGTGCAAAGCCACAGTCTCTCAAGTCTCTACAGTGGTTGGTTTGTCCACTGTACCATCCTGGGGAGTGCAAAGCCACAGTCTCTCAAGTCTCACAAGTGGTTGGTGTGTCCACTGTACCATCCTGGGGAGTGCAAAGCCACAGTCTCTCAAGTCTCACAAGTGGTTGATTTGTCCACTGTACCATCCTGGGGAGTGCAAAGCCACAGTCTGTCAAGTCTCACAAGTGGTTGGTTTGTCCACTGTACCATCCTGGGGAGTGCAAAGCCACAGTCTCTCAAGTCGCTACAGTGGTTGGTTTGTCCACTGTACCATCCTGGGGAGTGCAAAGCCACAGTCTCTCAAGTCTCTACAGTGGGTGGGTTGGCCACTGTACCATCCTGGGGAGTGCAAAGCCACAGTCTCTAAAGTGGATAACAATCTCCACTGGTTCTGGAGGGGGACTGGTGCCCAGAGTGCTGCATTCTGTTAAGGACAGACGTAGTGGATGCATGTCTCCACTGGTTCTGGAGGGGGAATGGTGCCTAGACTGGACTAGGCTCCCCGTGACAGTTCCTGTCCCGTCACTGTCCCAGCTGTACATGGGATAACGATGCTTGATGTGGCGGTGTTTTCCTTCTTCAGCGGTGCTCTGCCCTGTTCAGCGGTGCTTTGCCATGGCGGTCTCTGACCTTGTCAGCGATGCTTGCCCTGTTCAGCGGTACTTTGCCATGGCGGTCTCTGACCTTGTCAGTGGTGCTTGCCCTGTTCAGCGGTGCTTGCCCTGTTCAGCGGTGCTTTGCCATGGCCGTCTCTGACCTTGTCAGCGGTGCTTGCCCTGTTCAGCGGTGATTTCCTTGTTCAGCGGTGCTTTGCCATGGCGGTCTCTGACCTGTGCATTGGTGTGTGGCATGACGGTCCCTCATTGCCCAGTGGGGCTGTGGCAGCCGGGGCCCTCCTGGGCACTGACTCCGGCGGTGGTCCCCTGACCAGTGACGATACTCCTGCCCTCCTGGGCACGCGGTGGTCCCCTGACCAGTGACGATACTGCTGCCCTCCTGGGCACTGACTCCGGCGGTGGTCCCCTGACCAGTGACGATACTCCTGCCCTCCTGGGCACTGACTCCGACGGTGGTCCCCTGACCAGTGACGATACTCCTGCCCTCCTGGGCACGCGGGGTACCCTGACCAGTGACGATACTGCTGCCCTCCTGGGCACAGACTCCGGCGGTGGTCCCCTGACCAGTGACGATACTCCTGCCCTCCTGGGCACTGACTCCGGTGGTGGTCCCCTGACCAGTGACGATACTGCTGCCCTCCTGGGCACTGACTCCGGCGGTGGTCCCCTGACCAGTGACGATACTGCTGCCCTCCTGGGCACTGACTCCGGCGGTGGTCCCCTGACCAGTGACGATACTCTTGCCCTCCTGGGCACTGACTCCGGCGGTGGTCCCGTGACCAGTGACAATACTGCTGCCCTCCTGGGCACTGACTCTGGTGGTGGTCTCCGGACCAGTGACGATACTCCTGCCCTCCTGGGGCACTGACTCCGGCGGTGGTCTCCTGACCAGTGACGACGGTGCTGGCGGTGGCGTCCCGGCCGCCGGGGAGGATGCCGCCCTTCTCCGCCGTGCTGCTCTTACCAGGCTGTGCAGACTTCTTCTGGCACTTCACCACCTTTGGAGGAGTCACAGCTGACTCTGCACTCCCCCTGGGACCCTTGTGAGTAGTTTTGCCTCCAGGAGTCTTCACCCTGTCCCGTCGGCAACTTTCCAACTTGAGATGCTTTGCAGGGGGTGGACTGACAGTGCTTTGGTTCCGTGTCACACTGCCTGCCCTGGTGGCCGGTACACTCCACACACCTGTAACATGCACCACTGGTACTGTAGTCTTTTTGGCTGAGGCGCTACTACGGGACTGATGAATTGGAGGGGTTGGGGTGGGGGCAAAGAGGTCAACGTTGCAGAGGGAGAGTTTCTGATGAACACTGGGATGGGTAGCTGGAGGGGGTCTGGGAGTGGAGGAAGAGGAGGTGGTTGTAGGAGGTGTCACTTTAGGTGTTTTTGGGTGCAGGTGCAGGTACTGGAGGCTGTCGTGAGGTGGATGTATGTTGGGTGTGTGGGTGCCCGCGTTTGTGTACTTTGGGAGGGGGCGTCACAGACACACTGGGAGAGGACACAGGGGACGTGTAAATGGTAGTGGGGGTGGTGAGTGCAGGTGAGCGAGGTGTGGTGCTGGGTGTTGTGTTACGAGTCCTAGTGCCTGTAGATGTAGTGCATGCAGGTGAGAGTGTAGACGACAATCAAAAGGAAGAATGGAGCACACTATCGTTGATTTACTTACAGTAATGATTAACACCCTGAGTCCTTTGATTCTATTTAAATTTCAATAGACAACCATGGCACAATTTGAATACATAATAAATTCTAAATTATAGGCTACACTATTTGAAATTCACATTTAATACAAACAGAAACACACCTATACAAATAAGACTAATAATCAAAATAACAACAGAAAATTGAAGAGATAAATAACACCAATTTGACACAACTCGTCTGTAAAGTCCATAACATTGAACTCCAGAGATTTAAGAATCAAAGAACACCCAAGTCCAAATAGTCCGTGACAAGGGTGTATGTTGTCCCATATGTTGACTGGAAGCAATCAAGTTTCTTAATGTCCAATGCAAAATAATTCGCTGCAGAATCCGAACCAAGTTCAGCCGACACGTGTTTCGTCCCTGAAAGGGACTTTCTCAAGGCTGACAAAATAAATTGTAAAGGTACTTATTGCAACTTAGTGTCCTATTAAAATACCAATCATTGCCTAAAAAGCATGCTATCAAACCAAGTTTCATAAAAATCACCACAAGCGTGTCAAAACTCTAAAAACTATGGATCGTGTGTACGTCGAGCCATTACACCAAAACATCCCAAACATCAAAAACAATCTGTGTAGCCTAAATAAAATGTGGAAACCAGCCTATTAAATCTAACCCAATGATATCTCTAATGTTCACCTTAGAGGGAAATGAATTTAATTTTAGTTATCATGCAAATGATGGACATATATCAATTATTTTCATGCAGGTTAGTGCTATATATGTCACCAAAGTGGTGTAAGAATGTTTGAACCCCTACTTGATTGGAATAGTCAAAATATTTGTTAGTACCATCTGTGATCATATTTTATTTATTTCCCCTTTGTTAGGAACATATTTCAAGATTTTGTACCTCGTCCCTTCGCATTTGATATGAACTTTTCAAAATCTGTTTATCCAGTAGGGTACTGTGGTGCTACACATCTGCAAAGTAACCAAAGCAGTGTCTCATAATATTATCAAAGCACCCGCAATGTCTGATTATAAATATACACTTCCAAATTGGACCAACCTGTACTTATTTCATTTCCAGTGAAGAAATCCCCAAAGAAACGTCATATTCTAACCTGACAAGAGATGACATATGTTTTACAGAGGTCGCTCTGAAATCCAAACACTGTTTATTCTGTAACATATTTAAAAAAAATAAAAAAAAAAATAAAGAGGGGTTTGATAATGTTGGTGGCATTAAATTAATGCGTTCCCATACATAAAGGAGATAACCTCTAGAAAAAGCGCCAATTATTACCAAATATCCCTAAAAGTCCCAATTAACCAATACGTTCAGTGTATCATGGACTCATCTATGCAGAAAAGTTTCGCATTCTTTTTGACCGTTATGCGGTCGAATCCTACCTTACTGTGGTCAATCCCATTAGGGAAAAGCGTCTTCTCGTGCCGAAACCGCAAAATCAATTGCCTCCAATGCTCACACAGATAAAAACTGTAAGCCGAGGGAAAAGAAAGGTAGGACTTCTCCCTCGAGACTCACTTCCTGTCTCATGACTCTTCCGAAATGTTGGTGCACCGTAGAGTGAAAGCTGTCCGCCATCTTTAAATTGTATGTTGTTCCGTTCAGACATGCCGATTCTGGGAAAACTTAAAACTGCATGAAAGAATTGACGCTATGTAGCGTCCCCAGAAAGACTCAATCCTTACAATCCTAACCTTGATTAGTACGTATTTCATAATTATGAGACAAATGTCTCCGATGTACTCATTAATTCAATCTATGAGCCAAGGTAAAGAAAAAGTTAAACTTATCCCTCGATAGTGATTTTGTATCTCGTAACTATTTCGGAATGTGGTTCACCATGGCATTGACGGCGTGCGTCATCTTTAAATTCCATGTGTCTCATTTCGAAATACCAATAAAAAGAAGACCCACAGCCACATGGTCCAATTCACATTCTGTTGTATCCTTAGAAAGGACTTAATCTTTTGTTTGATGGCATTATTTTATATTTACTTTGAGATCAAGATATGATTTGAAGTTGGAGATCATATCCACGTTTTAAATGCAAGTTATATGTGGTTCCCGACATTTAGTTGCTGGAACCCGATGTGTATTTAGAAATACACTGAGCATTCAGAATTTAAAAAAAAGAGCGCCCTTGTCTAGTTACCCAAGCATCTGATGTGACAAATTTGAGTTTTAATGAATGACCGACTGTTGTGCCATATATATTACGAGCACCATTTGGAGAAGGTTGTCTGCCTGTTTTACTGTAGTGGAAAACTAAGTATACTTGACTGTTATTATTTCATAATCTTACAGGCTTAGTCTTGGGATAACAAAAGTTCACCTTATCACCCATGATCTTCATGTGAAGTGATATTAGTGCCTGGAATTTTTCAATAACAAATATGTTAGTTGGTGGATACGAGCATATAGCATGCAAATCAATTGTGTGTCATGCTTTGTTATATGATTAATTGACTCAGATTCCTACTCAGCTGAAATGATGATGGCATTAAGTACCAGTGCATAATATTAACAGTTCTTATAACCTATTACGGCAGCAAATGGAGTCATAAAAAATAATGCATTTCATGATCTAAATTCATGCCCAGTTGTATACTTTTCAATCTCAGTATCCATTTTGACTAATTTCTTCTGAGCTCTAGCTCACGATTACCCCCTCTCGGATGTACTTTTGTCTGGCTGATGCCCATATATTTTAGCATCGGGACCTCCGTTGTCGAATGTTCCTTTATCATGTGACGCACTACTGGAGAAAATGAATCATTATTTCTCAGGGCCCGTACATGTTCCTGGATTCTTTCCTTTAGTGGCCGGATAGTGCTTCCTACATAGATCTTGGTACATTCACATATCAACACATAAACCACATATTTAGTATTGCAGTTAATGAAATCTTGGATCTTATATACTTTGCTGCCATTGAACTGAAAAGAGAAGGTCTTATGTAACGCCAATTGGCATATATTACATTTGCTGCAATTAAAAAAGCCCATAGGTTTTTCTGGTAACCAAATTATAGATTTAGACGACACTGGGAGGGAGGAGGGAGACGACAAGGAGGGGGACACAGTGGAGGCAGTGGATGTTGGTGTGTCTGTATGTGTGTGATGCTTGTGTGAGTGCCTGTGGGTTGTGTGGTGCCTATGTTTGCCTGAGCTACTTTTGTGTGTAGAGGTGTATGCATGCTTGTCTGATGGGGTGCTTGGGATAGGCTGGGCTACAGAGGATTGGGTCTGGGTGGAGGAAGTTGGAAGGGGGAGGCTAGACACAGGGACAATGGCTGCCATCAGTGCTGAGGCCAGAGATTGCAGGGTTCGATGATGGGCAGCCTGACCAGAATGAATGCCTTCCAGGAATGCATTAGTGTGTTGCAACTTCCTTTCTACACCCTGGATGGCATTCACAATGGTAGACTGCCCAACAGTGAGTGACCTGAGGAGGTCAATGGCCTCCTCACTGAGGGCAGCAGGGGTGACAGGGGCAGGGGCTGAGGTGCCTGGGGCGAAGGTGATGCCCACCCTCCTGGGTAAGCGGGCACGGGGCGAACGCTGAGGCACTGCTGGGAGGGCGGTGCTGGTAGGGGAGGTGGCGGCTGTACCTGTAGAAGTGGGGGGCACAGATGGTGCCGCCACCGCAAGGGAGCTCCCATCGGCGAACGAATCTGTGTCGCTGGTTGGGTTGGTGATCCGGTGACCGACGTGTAGCTCCCCTCGCCCTCCGTCCGACTGGTGCATTCTGAGTCCGTGATGTGGCACTCCATGGCCATGTGGGATGCAGCTCCCTCGTGCTCCGTTGCCACTGTACCTCCGCCTGATGATGCTGATGCACAAAAGAACAGGGAGAGCAGAAAAAGGGAGGGGGATGACAGAAGAAAGACAGGTTGATTGCATGGCTTACCGCTACCGTTGGCGGACAATACAGACACAGCAGCCCCCTGCACTACGCCGTGCTCTTGGCCTCTACAGATGCAATTCCTGGGATATGGCCTACATGGCTATGGTGGACATCTGCACACATGGATGCCACAGGGGCATCTATACCTGTACTTGGCCCTCTACAGAGATGGGGTGGAGTGGCACATGCCCTGCCTGGCCTAGGGACACCCACAGCCCTCCTCCCACACCCAGACCCCTCAACTGCGCGCCAAGTCCCCAGAAGGAGAGTGTACTCACCCCTTTGTGTGTGCTGTGATGGCCTCAAGCGCCCATCCAACTCCGGGTACGCCACCGCCAGGATCCGGAACATCAGGGGGGTCATGGTGCGACGGGCACCCCTCCCCGTTGGGAGGCCATCCCCAGCTGAGCCTCCGCCGTCTTCTTGCTCCAGCGGCGAATGTCCTCCCATCTTTTCCGGCAGTGGGTGCCCCATCTCTGGTGGACCCCCAGGGTCCGGACTTCCTTGGCGATGGCACGCCAAATGTCCTTCTTCTGGTGGGCGCTGACCTACATGACATGCACAGGGGAAGAAGAGAAGTCATTACCAACTGCACCGTCGATGTGAGTGGCCCCCATCCCTACCCTTGCCATGTGGCACATGCATTCACAGTCCTTCATGTTCCCTGCACTCTGCCCCTTCCCTCTTACAACCATCCCTTTCCCCAGATGCAGCACCCATTGTCTCTTCCAGCCCGAGGTCACAGCAGCACTTTCAGTGTAGGTCCTTTCCTGTCGAAGATCAGGTATCGAGTGATTGAACAGATAGAAAATGGCGGTCACGTCCGCGGCGGTGACGTCCGTGGCGGTGCGTATTATCACTGCCAGCACACTTCGTCATTGGCTCCTGGGACCCATAGGGTCCAATGTTAACCAATGCAGCATTGTGCTGCGGTCTACGACCGCCTACCGCGACGGTGTACAACGCCAGCGCAGATTCCTCACATTCCCATTGTCCCAGTTTAGAGGTCAGGCAGCCACCATTTCAGGGGCCCACATGGCTTCATTTACTACTGCACCACACATAGCTAGGCCTACACTCAACACACATACAGGAAGAGTTTTGAGTTTGGTGTCGTGTTCTGTGTATCTGTGGGTACATCCCTGGGATTTTGTTGACTCTGTGGTCGCTGTTGTCCTTCCTAGGCACCGTCAGCTGGGACATTTGAGAGAATGGCAGAATCCTCTGATGTACCGACCGCTGGTGGACCTGTTGACAATGGAGGAGTGACATTTAATCATTACCTTCAGGTTTGACCGTGCCACTATCCAGGAACTATGTACCCAGTTGGAGCCAGACCTGATGCCACCAATCCGCCATCCCACTGGAATCCCCCCTGACGTGCAGGTGCTGTCAGTGCTCCATTTCCTTGCAAGTGGGTCTTTTCAGACAACAGTGGCCATGGCATCAGGGATATCCCAGCCTATGTTTTCCAACGTGTTGTCCAGAGTGTTGTCTGCCCTGCTGAAACACGTAAGGAGCTACATCGTTTTCCCTGAGGTGGAGGATTTGTCTACAGTGAAAGGTGACTTCTATGCCCTTGGACATATCCCCAACATCATAGGTGCTATTGATGGGACCCATGTAGCTCTGGTTCCCCCCCCACAGGAGTGAACAGGTGTACAGGAACAGGAAGAGTTATCATTCCATGAATGTACAGATGGTATGTTTGGCAGACCAGTACATCTTGCAGGTAAATGCTATGTTCCCTGGCTCAGTGCATGACGCCTACATCCTGTGGAATAGCAGCATCCCTTATATGATGGGTCAACTCCAGAGGCACCGTGTGTGGCTATTAGGGGACTCTTGTTACCCCAACCTGTCCTGGCTATTGACCCCAGTGAGGAATCCCAAGACCAGGGCAGAGGAACGGTACATTGAGGCCCATGGGCGGACTAGGAGGGTGATCGAACGCACCTTCGGCCTCCTGAAGGCCAGGTTCAGGTGCCTCCATATGACAGGTGGTTCCCTATTCTACTCACCGAAGAAGGTGTGCCAGATCATCATCGCCTGCTCAATGCTTCACAATCTTGCTTTGCGACGCCAGGTGCCTTTTCTGCAGGAGGATGGTCCAGATGACGGTGTTGTGGCAGCTGTGGAGCCTGTGGAGCCTGTCGACAGTGATGAGGAGGAAGCTGAGGAAGAAGACATCGACAACAGGGAGTCAGTCATACAGCAATATTTCCAGTGACACACAGGTGAGAACATTTTCTTTTTTACCATTACATTCACTTTCACACGTCTACCTCTATCCTGTCTGTCATTTAATAGCAGTATTTGGTCACTGAGTTCTACCTTTCCATTACGGTTTCACAGGTGTGGTTACCAACGTGTGTCATCTGCTTGCTGCTTGCATCCTTCAAGGACTTGTGATGTGTGACATAGGTATGTTGGCTTTACAATTGGAAACGCATTTTGACACTGTCATTGATAATACATATTTACCAAATCACAGACTGACTCCAGATTGTTTTGTGGTTCAAGGGTGTTTATTTAAGTGCTCAAAAATGGAGGGGGGTTGTAATATGGTGATGGGGGACGGTGGAGGAATGTCCATGGCAGAGTCCAGTCCATTGGTCACACGGGTGCCCTGCCCATATGGGCATAGGAAGTGGAGCTGGGGCAGTTTAAGTATGGACAGGGTAACGAAGTGGGACAGTGGGAGGACAATCAGGGTGGTCTCATTTCCTGGCGGGGGTCTTGCCATCTTGCTCTGTCCTGTTCCTGGATCTCAGGGACCGCTTGCGTGGTGGTTGCCCGTCTGCAGGGGGTGGGGTGCTAGTGTGGTGGTCCTGTGGCAGGGCGTCCTGTCCACTAGCGCCGGCGGAGGTGGTGGGCAGTTCATCGTCCAGGCTAGTGTCAGGGGCCCCTTGGAGTGCCACGGTGTCCATCATGGTTTTTTGTATGTCCTTCAGCACCCCTACGATGGTGCCCAGGGCGGAGCTGATGGTCCTGTTCCTCCTGCAGGCGCTGGGTATCCTGAAACTTATCAAGGACCGTCGTCATCGTCTCCTGGGAGTGGTGGTATGCTCCCATGATGGGGGAGAGGGCCTCGTGGAGAGTGGGTTCCCTTGGCCTGTCCGCCCCCTGTCGCACAGCAGCCCCCCCCAGTTCCCCTGTGTTCCTGTGTCTCCGTCCCCTGGACCGTGTGCCCACTACCACTGCCCCCAGGTCCCTGTTGTTGTTGGGGTGGTGGATTATCCTGGGTTCCCTGTAGTGGTGGACACACCGCTGATTGACGTATCCTGGGTACGGAGGTATTGGCCCGCTGGGTGGGTGCTGTGCTGGTGTTACCAGAGGGTGGAAGGTCAGTGTTGGGCTGTGCCTGTGCAAGGGGAACCGACTGTCCCGAGGCCCACGATGGTCCGGGCTGGTCATCAGGATCCAGTAGGGCAGAGCTGCTATCGTTACTGTGGGCCTCTTCTATGGGTGGAGTGGAGGTGTCTGGACCCTCTGGTGTGGTGATGTTCCTTCTTGGTCCTGCAGGGACATAAGAGCATGATTATTGCATGAGTGTGTGTCATGGTGTGCAATGGGTGGGTGTGCGTGGACCCCAGTGCAAGCATTCCTGTGTGGGGGTTTGTGTGATGATGGTTAGGGGGTTGTTATGGGTATGTGCAGTGAGCATGCTTTAGTGAGGGGTGACCATGCTTAGTTTTGTCATGCAGGGCTTGCTGTTGGGATGGGTGGTTTGTGTTATTAGTACATTAGTGAGGAGTTGGAGTGATAGGGGAGGGAGTGAGGATGGGGGTGTGTGATAGCATGCAGGTAGGGTGGGGGATATGATAGTTAAGATTTGACTTACCAGTGTCCATTCCTCCACCGACTCCTCCGAGGCCCTCTGGATGCATGATGGTCAAGACTTGCTCCTCCCATGTTGTTAGTTGTGGGGGAGGAGGTGGGGGTCCGCCGCCAGTCCGCTGTATCGCGATGTTGTGCCTGGAGACCACAGAACGCACCTTCCCCTGTAAGTCGTTCCACCTGTTCCTGATGTCCTCCCGATTTCTTGGATGCTGTCCCACAGCGTTGACCCTGTCCACTATTCTGCGCCATAGCTCCATCTTCCTGGCTATGGATGTGTGCTGCACCTGTGAGCCAAATAGCTGTGGCTCTACCCGTAGGATTTCCTCCACCATGACCCGGAGCTCCTCCTCGGAAAACTGGGGGTGTCTTTGGCGTGACATGGGGTGGTGTGGGTGATGTGTGGGGTGGTGTAAGTGTTGATGTGTGTGGTGATGTGTAGTGGTGTGTGGTGTTTTGTGCGTGTGATGTTGTATGGGTGATGGTGTTGTGTTCCTCCGTGTGGTGGGGTTCTCAGTTGCTGTGCTCTCTGTCTCTCTAGCTTTCGTCCGTGATTTGTGGTCGTAGGGGTTTGTGGGTGATGTGGGTGTGTGTTTTATATTGAATTGGGTGTGTGGGAGTGGTGTTTGTATGTGTATCAGGTGTGTGTATTTGGAATTGTCCAATGTGGCTGTGTTTTGGAGATGTGTGTGTATTTTGAGCGCAGCGGTGTGTACCGCCAATGGAATACCGCGGTTGAAAGACCGCCGCGTGGATTCGTGGGTCGTGATAGCATGGGCGTGTTTCTGTTGGCGTGACGGTGGAGGATTTGTTTTCGCCAGTTTAACACTGACCTTTGGTGTGGCGGACTTGTGTGGGTGTCTGAATTTCAGCGGATTCCGAGATGTGTGTCATGATAGCTGTGGCGGTATTCCGCGGACACGGCGGTGTTTTAGCGGTCTTCTGCACGGCGGTAAGCGCCTTTTACCGCCAATGTTGTAATGACCCCCTAAGTGTTTTGCACACTTCTTTCACTGGGTTATATTTGGGTGATATTTGTGCTACATTTGAGCTCTTTTTTCTCTGGTGGCCAACTTGGGAGACTCCTATGTTGTGAAGTGCCTTAATCTCATCTACTGTAGTATCCTTAGTAGAATATGCTTTCAGTTCTCCTTGCTGATTCCATTAAGATAATGGTGGTAAGATGTGCCACACTTTTGGTATAAATTCTGAAAGTTTTAATGAAATAGAAGAGAAAGATATTTGAGAACTCACTTAAAACATATTCTATTTTTTCTTTATACAACACTATCCATAATTTCTATGACAAAATGAAACACCTAGTTTTGTTCCTTTCTAAAGTAAATGTCATGAATTGTACTAGTTTGATTCAATCTAGATGGTTTCAGGTGTGTCATACTTTTGTCAGAAGTAAGACTGCTATCGCTCTAGTTGTTCTTTAGAACACTCTGGGAGACTGCAGTAGAACACAAGGGAATCAACTGCTGGAAGTAAATGTTTTACTGAGAATGTGAGACTTAATTCTCAAATGGTTGAGAAAGATAGTGTGAATTTACAAAAAAATATGCTCTCATTTTAGCTATTGGAGCACCTTCCATACCTTCTGTGGGAAAAGCATGAGAAAACAGTTTTCTCTGAAACATGATTCATAAAATCCCAGAAGAAGGCTTTTTCAAATGGTAAAATCACCTTAGCAACAAATGATTATCTTGTAACTAAAATCTATTATCACCCTTTATATGTTCTACTTTTTGTGACCCTCAAAACCTGCTATTCACTGAGATGCATTTCAATGGATGATATCATGTTACCTGTGCTAACTATAACTTGCATCCCCGTAATACACTTCTTATCATCTCACATATTATATCACTCATGACATGATCAGTAACATCTCAAATGACATCACTGATGACATCATCCAGCGAGTGTGTTTTCTAAAAGTTTATGGGTGTTAAACATATGGACCTAGGTACTACAAAAGTTAAAATACTATACTTTCGGTATTGCTGATTGATACTATTTCTAACATATATTATGTGAGTGGCTGTGTGACTGTTTGTATCTATGAGTGAGTGTCTGAGTGACTGTATGGGTGTGTGAGTGGGTATGTGAGTGCCTCTATGGGTGCATATGCAGGGATGTGAGTAGCTGTGTGGGTGAGTGAGTGGCTGTGTGAGTGACTATACTGATGAGTGACTGGCTGAGTCAGTGACCGTATGGGTGAGTGAGTGGGTGTCTGAGTGACTGTATGCATAAGTGAATGGCTGTACCAGTGGCTTCTAGGGAGAGCGAGTGAATGTGTGCGTAGTTGTATCGGTGAGTGAGTGAGTATGTTAGTGGCTCCATAGGTGAGTGTGTAGGTAGGTGAGTGGCCTTATGTGTGAGTTAGTATCTGTGTCAGTGACTTTATGTGTGAGTCAGTGTGTGTGAGTGGTTGTATGGCTGGGCGAGGTGCTGTGAGAGTGGTTGCATGGGTGAATGAGTGGGTGTGTCAGTTGCTGTATGTGTGAGTGAGTAGCTTTGTCAATGACTGTATTTCTGAGTGTGTGGGTGTGTGAGTGGCTGTGTGGGTCTGTAAGTGAGTGGTTGCATAGGTGTATGAGTGGGTGAGTGAGTGGCTGTATGGGTCCGTGAGTGGGTTTGTGAGCAGCTGTATGGGTCTCTGAATAGATGAGTGAGTACCGTATGGGTAAGTGGTTGTGTCAGTGGATGTGTGTGAATGGGTATGTGAGTATTTGTGTGTGAGTGTATGTACTTCAGCTTGTGTGTGGGTGTGAGTGGGTGTGTGAATGATTCCAACAGTGATGTCATGAGTGATGTCATCAGTGATGTCACTGACCATGTCATGACTGATGTAATATGTGAGGTCATAAGCAGTGCATTACAGGGACACAAGTTATAGTTAGCCCAGGTAACTATAACTGCTGAATTTCACTGGTTTTGTATGAGTGAAATGTAACCTAACTATAACTTCCCTGTAACCTTTGTTTTTTTTGAGTGAATTTTTAGTTTTTTAAATTCTATTTCCTAACTATAACATCCCTGTAACCTTTGGATTTTTTAGTGAAATTCAACGGTTTCTTAAATTATATTTCCTAACTAAAACGTCCCAGTAAACTTTGTTTTTTTCAGTGAATTTCTAGGTTTTTGAAAAATTATTTTTCCTAACTATAACGCCCCTGTAACTTTTGATTTTTTGAGTGAATTTTAATTGTATTTTGTAACTATAATTTGTATGGTTTCAAAATAGGTGTGTGAGTGCTTGTATAGCTTGGTAAATGGGTTGTATGAGTAGGTGCATGGGCCTTTTACTAGGTGTGTGAGATGTTTTGTGGGTCCGTGAATTGGTGCATATGTCTCTGAATAGGTCTGTGAATGAGTGTATGAGTCTGTCAGTGGGTTGTGAGTGGGTGCATGAGTCTGACTTGCTGTGTATGGGGATGCATGAGTCTCTGAGTGGGTCTGTGAGGGGATGTGTCAGTGTCTTAGTGACTATGTGAGTGGGTGTGTCAGTATATGATTTGGTCTGTGGGTAGGTGTGTGAGAATCTGAGTGGGTCTGTAAGTGGGTGCAGGAGGGTATGAGTCAATCTGTGGGTGGGTGTGTCAGTGTGCAAGTAGGTCTGTGAGTGGGTGTGTCAGTGTCTGAGTGGTTTTGTG
Organism: Pleurodeles waltl; assembly: GCF_031143425.1. Classification (NCBI taxonomy): domain Eukaryota; kingdom Metazoa; phylum Chordata; class Amphibia; order Caudata; family Salamandridae; genus Pleurodeles; species Pleurodeles waltl. The sequence goes on from NC_090437.1 coordinate 840,759,286, forward strand.
AGTGGGCGTGTGAGGGGCTGAGTGGGTCTGTGGGGGGCATCAGTGTCTGACTAGGTCTGAGAGTGGGTGCATGAGTGTCTGAATGAGTGTACAGGTGTGTGCATGTGTGTCTGAGTGGCTCTATGAGTGGGTGCATGAGTCTCTTTCTCTTAGTGGGTGTGTGAAAGAGTGTGTGGGTGTTTTAATGGCTGAGTGAGTTTGTAATTGGGTGTATGTGTGTGTGAGAGGATGTTGCAGCATTGCTCTACTACCATAAATGAGACATGGACTTTTTGACTTTGTTGAAGTTATAACGAATGTTCCATATAACACCCTTATGTAAGTTTTTGTTGTGACATTCTCCTCTATGGGGTTATGTTAATAAGTATGGGGGCAGCCAGGTGGGGTAAGTAGGTATTGCCTGCACAGAGTTCCAATTACATATTAGCAAAACAATTTTTTAAATATAATGGCAATTTTCGCAGCAACGCTGTTGTTCACGACAACGGGCACTACGAAACGTAGTTTGCGGTGATGCAGTTAATCGTGACTATAGCCTACTTTTTAAAAGTGTGATACACATATGTAAATATATTTTTAATTAGTACTTGACATCAGTAGTATAATGTGTAATCTCATATTTCTGTAACTAATTTTATCATAAAACATTCAAAGTATATTTCCGCTTTTGCGTTACACTGGTATTCCGGATGATGTTGGTGTTCGTGATAATCATGTGACCTGGAAACAAAGAGATGTGATTGGTGATTGGAGAAGGCACTTTTCATTCACCTTCAAAGGAAGATCCCATGTGTTTATTCCTTCTTGGAGATTCCACTTGCTGATGGGATCATTCTGGGAGCTCTCCTGTACTTTAAAGTGTGTTAGATTATTTTTTGTCATTGAAAAAAAAAATGGCATCCTGGAGAATTAAAGAGGCAGAAGTCCATCTTGAGGCTGTGGACCAGGAGTTACCAGCTGGAGCAGAAGCTTTTCCTGATGACGAACCACTGGCTAAAAAATAAAGCATAGCATTGACTTTTTTCATCATACTGCCAGATGAATTAAAAACAGTGGCAAAATTGGTGAAGTGCACAATGTGCAATAAAACTCTATTGAGGAGCAGTGCCAAGAAATACTCATGTGGAACAACTTCTATGCTCTACCACTTGAAAATGTGTCATAAAGGTCATTTTAGAAGGGTACAGAAATAGAGAGATGGAGACCAGTCGTCCACCTCCAGGGCTGCACCACCTGTAGCCGGAGAGAGAGGGATAGGGGAAGTGGAAAAGCATAGGCCAGTAATGCCACTGAAGCTAAGGAGAATTAATACTTATTGCCTTGACTGTAACACCACCTTCACAGCTGGTGAGTGTGTAGATATTATTTGGATACAGCAAGGCTACACACCTGTTAATTTTTTCAATAATTTCATCCAGTTTTTGGTCTGTACTTCTTTTTCACATTACAATTTTGGTTTCCTTTGTTTCCATTTTATTTCACAAAAACGCAAAAAATACATAAAGTTAACAAAAAGTAAATAAAAACACATTGAGTGAGTGTATGAGGGCATATATGGGCAAGTGACTGAGTGCATGAGTGCTATATGGGTGAGTGACTGAGAAAATTAGTGCATGTATGGGTAATTGACTGAGTAAGTGAGAGGCGTATGATCAGTGAGTGTGACTGGTTAATGAGTAAGTGGATGAGTGATGGATGGGTGATTGACTGAGTGTATGAGTGAGAAAGGGCCTGTTTTGACATACTAGCCCCCCACGTTTTGCCTGGAACATGATGTGGTTTAAAACTTTAAGTGCCCTAGGTTCCCATGGCCAGATCTCTTTCCCTGAAACTGTACTATGTTTGGCAATTCATCCATCTTTGTAAGTCCCTAGTACATTGTGCCCCTGGTACCTAGGGCATGGGTACTGAAGAGGGCCCCCCAGAGCTGCAGCACCAATTGTGCCACTCTGAGGGGCCCACACCAGCTTCATGCCAACTGCCACTGCAAGTGCATGACAAGGTGTATCTAAAAGTTACAAACTCAACATGGCACTCACCAAGAGTGCCTTGTCCACTAACACTGCATGCAGTTTAGGTAAGTCTCCCCTCTGGCAGGCCTTGCAGCTCTAAGACAAGGTGCACTATAATGCATGTAAGGATATATGTGTTCATGAGCAAATATGCCCCTACTGTGTCTTTGTAAAACCTTAAGACATAGTAAGTAAAGTGGAAAGCCACAGCAAATACATATGCTGGACGCTGATCATTACGAGTTTCCCAGCTACTAGAGGGACTCTCTAAGTACTGGGTTGTTTGGTATCAAACAACTCAAAATAATAAACCCACAGTGATGCCAGTGTTGGATTTATTATACAATGTACCCAGAGGGCACCTTAGAAGTGCCCCCTGCAAAACCTAACAGCCCTGGCATGGTTGTTGACTGGTTTTTACTAGCCTGCCACCTCCAGACAGAAGACAAAGACTTTCCTGGGTGGAGGTGTTACACCTCTTCCTCCCACAGGCAGGCACCCTGCACCAGCGGTCGGCTTAAAAGGCTTTACTGCCTTTGAAATCTGACCTCTGGCTCTGCTGCTAGCAGCAGATGGCCACCCAACAGTTTTTCCCCACTTTAAGTGGGAAAAACAGTAGGAAAACGTAGCCAGAGAAGGAGGAGTGGCCACCCCAAGCCTGCACCACCCCTCAGGTGCAGCAGGAGAGGTGACCACTCCATTACATTTTCCTCCATCTTGGATGGTAGGAAAATAGCCATTCAGGATTAGGGATGTGACCCCTTCCCACAGGAAGTGGTCACATATTGGGTGTAGCCACCCTGAGGTAGGTGGCCGATGGGCCACTACTAGTTACTCCCCCTAACACCCACTAAATGCAATATTTAGTGGGCATCTCAAGACCTGCAGATCAGACTTGACAGGCACAAGAAGACCAGAACAAAGAAGACGTGAGGCACAAGAACAGAAGTCCTGCTGCAACAAGAAAAAGGTCATGAACATAAAAAATTAGCAGGAAGGGATAAATACAATTATTAATTTAAAGAAATCAGTGATGAATCCTGATCTCTGGGGACAATTTCTTTCCCTTATTTATTTAAATCATTTTGTTAGTAAAGGTAAGCAATGGTTATTTGATAAACATTCAATAAATATAAACACGAAAAAATAAAAAAATTTTTACATAACATTACAAACAATATTAACAAGAAACCAACTCATTGAGTTATGGCGGTAACACAAAAGAGGGTTGGGCCACTCGTTCATTCTTTATCTTGTGATCCCTATCAAGAAAATCAAGTTGCGATCCACTGAAACACAATGGCTGAGGACCTAAGCTGCACCCAGCTGTCAAATACCTATCTATTTATTGCAAACGGTATTGTATGGTGCATATCTCATTTCTTAATACATTGACTTGTAAGCCCTCAGTCTCGCATACATTGGGTCAACGCGTTTCGGCCTATCCAATATTGGCCTCATTAGGACTCGAGAAGGGCAGCACCGCCTCTACAAAAATCAACAACAAACATGGACTAGTATCATTAAGAGCGGTAACAAGGGAGTTAGAATCTCCACATAATGTCAGTCAGTATCACCAAAGGCATGTGGGTACCATCATGCAGTCACACACGTCGCTGACACCACTGTGTGGAAAAGAGGATTATCGACAATTCTATTAAAACCAATAGGTAAAATGAGCCTGTGCGCAAAACCTAACGTGAGCAACATGCTTTCTGTAGCCATAGAACGTGCATTACTGACAAATGCTGCCAAACCTAACAAGGAGGAAGTTATATTTACCTCTTATTCTGTTGGCAGTCGAGATACGTACAAAGAGCCATGTCTATTAGCTAAAGCACACCTGGGCAACCAAGAATTACGTGTTAGTGTATAATAATGCATAAAAATCAAGCCAACTATTAACCACGTGCCTCTATGTGGCGTTCACAAGTCACTGGTGTTGTTTCTTACTTTGTTATGTTTTAGTCTCAAGAGGAAAGACGAATCGTCTGCACTTACGATGATTCTATCTTATTGCCGTAATTTGGGGAAATCAATTCCCTAGCCTATAATATAAACAAATGCTGTCAAGAGTTAAAATAAAAAATGGAACAAAGAACTAAGCGTCTGGCTAAACATTAAAGAGTATAAGCTCTGACTTACTTTACAAAAGGGACGCTCAGGTGTTATTGGAGCATCTTAAAAATAATACAATCCCACAGGGGTTACAAGTGAGAAATATTCCAGTTATTTTCACAGGAGACCCAAAATACTTGACACAGTTCAGTGGGGTAGGCACTAAGGGGGTCATTCTGACCCTGGCGGTCATGGACCGCCAGGGCCAACGACCGCGGGAGCACCGCCAACAGGCTGGCGGTGCTCCCATGGGCATTCTGACCGCGGCGGTACAGCCGCGGTCAGAAACGGGAAACCGGCGGGCAGGAACGGGTGTCGAGGGGCCCCCTAACAGGGCCCCATTCAGATTTTCAGTGTCTGCGTGGCAGACACTGAAAATCGCGACGGGTGCAACTGCACCCGTCGCACCCCATCCACTCCGCCGGCTCCATTCGGAGCCGGCATCCTCGTGGAAGGGGGTTTCCCGCTGGGCTGGCGGGCGGCCTTCTGGCGGTCGCCCGCCAGCCCAGCGGGAAACTCAGAATGACCGCCCGGTCTTTCGACCGCGGTACAGTCTTCTGGCGGTTCCCGCCAGGCGGGCGGCTTCTGCCGCCCGCGGAGGTCAGAATGACCCCCTAAATGTTCTAGAGACTGGCTAGCCCTTTCAGTCGAAACAGCATTAAGGATTAGTGAGAGTGAACTTAAAGAAATTGCCGAACTAGAACAAGAGATAGCTGTAGACAACACCATACTAAATGCACAACAACTTCTGGATTCTGTAAATAAAACCATAGCAGAGTTCAAAGCTAACACAATAAACCCAAAAACAACAAAACTAGCACAAGACATAAACATTTTCGATATTTTGACTACATACCCATACTTGAGAGAAGATTTTTATAAAAATAACAAACTTTTTTGTCTTTTTTCGTGTTAATATTTATTGAATGTTTATCGAATAACCATTGCTTACCTTTACTAACAAAATGATTTAAATAAATAAGGGAAAGAAATTGTCCCCAGAGATCAGGATTCATCACTGATTTCTTTAAATTAATAATTGTATTTATCCCTTCCTGCTCATTTTTTATGTTCATGATATTGTATGACCCTGGGCAGTGTAGGGTTATAGGGCGCCCTCTTATGTTTATATGTGCAACAAGAAAAAAGGTGCCAAATCCTGCCTGCTGCTCATAGGGCTTGACAATCGCAGCTGAGGTGTCACCTGGAAACCTGAAGGACTCTAAAACCCCCCAGAGCACCTCCAGCCTTCTGCAAATTGCTAAGAACCTCCCTTAGAGTGAAGGTATCACTCTCATGCACTCTGCAAGCAAGAAATCAGTGGAGTCTAGTTCACTGACTGGCTGCTGATCAATGAACCGGATTCAGCAGCATGACTAAAATCCACAAGAGAACCCCAAAGGCAAAAACTTACCAGTGTGCCAAGTTTGGTGGCACTGCGACTTTCAGGACCTGAGGCACACTATTGCCCTGGGTACTGGATCCCCAATGTCCGACACCCAGAAGCAAAGTCCACTCCGGACTCACCAACGACAAGAAGCAAGCACCAGTTGAGGGACTCAAGGACACCCAAGAACCACCCCCCAGAGTGGTCCTGCTGACCTGCAATCCACTTGCCAAGTGACCTGCACCTGGCTCCAATTCTCTCTGATGCACGACTCTTGGCTGACCTATCTGCAGTGCTCCCGGCCCCTCTGACCCCTGAATTCGAAAACCAGCTGTGCTACAGGGGTTCCTAGTCACTTATGACCTATACACTCTAAGGGGAGCACCTGGACTTACCTTTAAGTCCATCAGTGCAGTGTGTTTCAAAGTGGACCCCTTCTCCGTTCTGCACCAGCTCCAAAACTTTCAACCCCTGCTCCCGTTTGAACTGGGAACCACCCAAACTTCTCCAGCTGGCCCATAGAGCATCTCAATGACCTCAACCTAAAAATAAATAGAAGGTGACAATTGTGAGAGCATTGTCTCATTTTGTATGCATTTAAAGATTTTTCCCATTCATTCCTGTGGTGATTTAAGTTTTTTTTCCCATTCATTCCTGTGTTGTATAATTACTCACAAAAAGGCTATAATTGCTGAACTTTGAAAAATCTGAACAAAAGAAGTACTTACCATATATTGATGATTTTGGTCTTAAACATTTGATATAAATCTGAAGTATTTTTGTAAATTGGTCTTGAGTTATTCTTCTGAGACAACAAATACTTAGCACAGCTCTAAGGTAAGCATAACTGCTCGCCCACGCTACCACAAAAACAGAGCATTAGGTGGTCTGCTTTTTACTTCTGATAACCAATGTCGGGTTGCTTGGACTTTCTGCACAGTGCACGTTTTTTTCGTACACTATATAGGGAGCCAGCCTCCTAAAACGATTGTATGTGTGGGTGAGTGCATGAGTGCATGTATGGATGAGTGATTGGGTGCATAAATGGCTGTATTGGTGAGTGGGTACATAAGTGCATGTATGAGTGAGTGCCTGAGTGGTGAATGGGTGAGAGAAAGAGTGTGAGTGAGCATATGGGTGAGTGAGTGCATGAGTGCATGTATGGGTGAGCGAGTGCAACAGAGCGTATATGTGTGAGTGAGTGTATGAGTGGTGTATGGGTGATTGAGTGAATGAGTGCATGAATGCATGTATGAGTGATTGACTGAGTGTAAGAGTGCATGTATGTGTGAGTGAGTTAATGCATGAGTAGTGCATGGGTAATTGATTGATTGTATGAGTGCCTGTATGGGTGAGTGAGTGCCCGAGTGTTGTATGGGTGACTGACTGAGTGCATTAATGCACATAGGGGTAATTGACTACCTGAGAGGTATATGAGTCAGTAAAATTAGTGTGAGTGGTGCATTGGTGATTGAGTGCATGAGTGCATGTATGGGTAAGTAAGTGAGGGCATGAGTGGTGTATGGGTGATTGACTGAGTTTAGGAGTGCATGTATTGGTGAGTAAGTGAGTGCATGTATGGGTGAGTGGGTGCATGAATGGCTGTATGGGTGAGTTCATCGGTACATTAATTGCTGTATGGGTGATTGAGTGAGTTCATAAGTGGTGCATTGGTGACTGAAAGACTATGAGTGTGTGTATGGGTACGTGAGTGCATGAGGGCATGTATGGGTAATTTACTAAGTGTATGAGTGCATGTATGCATGAGTAGGTGAGTGCATGAATAGTGTATGGGTGGCTGAGTGAGTGTATGAGTGAAAATATGGATGAGTGAGTGAGTGCATGAACACTATATGGGTGAGTGACTGTCTGCATGAGTGCATGAATGGATAATTGCCTGAGTACATGAGCGGTGTATGGGTCAGTTAATGAGTGTGTTAGTGGTGTATGGGTGATTGAGTGAGTGCATGTGTTCTTGTACGGGTAACTGACTGAGTGTATGAGTGCATGAGTGGTGTATGTGTGACTGACTGAATGTATGAGTGAGTGAGTGCATAAGTGCTTTATGGGTGAGTGACACTGCATGAGTGCATGTATGGGGATTTGACTGAGAACATGAGCGGTGTATGGGTCAGTGAGTGAGTGTGTGAGTGGTGTATGGGTGATTGAGTGCATGAGTGCATGTGTGGGTGAGTGACTAGGTGCATGAGTGGTGAATGGTTGATTGATTGTATGAGTGCATCTATAGGTGAGTAAGTGAGTGCATGTATGGTCAGTGAGTGGGTGCATGAATGACTGTATGAGTGAGTGGGTGGGTGGGTACATAAGTGGCCGTATGGGTGAGTGTGTGCATGGGTGACTGAAAGATTGTTTGAGTGTGTGTATGGATGAGTGAGTGCATGAGTACAAGTGTGGGTGAGTGAGTGCAATAGTGCATCTATGTGTGAATGAGTGTATAAGTTCTGTATGGGTGATTGAGTGAGTGCATGAGTGTATGTATGGGTGAGTGACTGAGTGCAAGAGTGGTGTATGGGTGATTTAGTGAATGTATAAGTGCATGCATAGGTGACTAAGTAAATGAATGAGTTCATGTATGGGTGAGTGACTGACTGTATGAATTGCTTAATGGGTGAGTGAGTGTGTACATGAGTACATGTATGGGTGAGTGAGTGTGTTTGTGAGGGGTGCATGGGTGATGGAAAGACTATGAGTGTGTGCATGGGTGAGTGAGTGCACTAGGGCATTTATGGGAAATTGACTTACTGTATGAGTGAATGTATATGTGAGCGAGTGAGTGCATGAGTGGTGTTTGAGTGTCTGAGTGAGTGTTGTGAGAAAGGGCCTCTTCTGACATGGTAGCCCCCTGCTTTTTGCCTTGAAAATGATGTGGTTTCGAACTGTTAGTACCCTGGTGCTCTGCTAAACAGGTTCCCAGGCCCAAATCTCTTTTCCCAAAAATTTACTATGTTTGGCACTTCAACCACCCTTGTAAGTCTCTTTTAAATTGTACCCCTGGTACCTAGGACATGGGAGCGGAAGAGGGCCCCCCTGAGCTGCAGCACCAATTGTGCCACTCTGAGTGGCCCCACACCAGCCTCATGCAGACTGCCATTACAAACGCATGATAAGGTGTATTTAAAAGTTGCAAACTCAAAATGGCACCAATTCAGAGTGCCATGTCCACTAATGCTGCATGCAATATAGGTAAGTCACTGCTCTGGCAGGCCTTACAGTCCTAAAGCAGGGTGCACTATAGTGCATATGAGGGTATATGTGTCCAGAGAAAATATGCCCCTACAGTGTCTTTGCAAAACCCTAAGACATTGTAAGTGTACAGGGAAGCCACTTAAAATATATGTGCTGGACACTGGTCATTATGAGTTCCACAGCTACATGGTGGCCTCTCTGAATACTGGGTTGTTTGGTATCAAACAACTCAGAATAATAAACCCACACTGATGGAGTGTTAGATGTATGTACCCAGGTAAGCAGGTAACACAGGATATTTATTGTAGGTGGAAGCAAAAGGTCATGCTTCCAGTTAGATGACCAAATGATACAAGTCCAAAACAGCAAAACTGCTGACACGTGTTTCGTCTTCAAGAGTTTGTCAAGACTTTAGCTATGTGGACATATGAGGATGAAGAGAAATAAATGGGAGTCCCAAAGGTTCATATAGAAGATGTGAAGCAGAAATATAGCTCAAAATGAGCCAATCCAAAGTAACTTATACAACACACCGACGCGATGGGCACAGTTTGATTTTCATCTTCTATAAGGCTTATCATAGCCCTCGTTGCTACCTGTACTGCATTGGATAGGCTCATTTTGAGCACAGTCACAGACCACCACACAGCCTCCCCAATCAGGAGCCAACACCACAGCACGCACCCAGCGTACCCACACTTCTGTCCCTAGGACACGTCAATCAGCAGTGTGTCCACCTGTACAGGGACCCCAGGCCACACTTCATACCCAAGACAATCAGGGACCTGGTGGGCACACCGTTCAGGGGACAGAGGCACAGGCCAACAGGGACACTGCAAGAACTGCTGTGTGCCAGGGGGAGGACAGGATCAGGGAACTGACTCTCCAAGAGGCACTCTCTGAAATCCTGGGAGCCTACCAACATTCCCAGGACACGATGGGCCAGATCCTTGACACCGTGCAGGAGAACAGGCGGCTGCAGGAGGGACAGTACCAGGGGATCAGGGAGGACTTGCAGGCCATCAACAACACTCTGATCTCCATAGCAGGGATGCTGGCAGACATGCCCAACATACCACTAGCCAGTCAACTGAACAGCCCTCCACTTCTGCTGCCGCTAGTGGCCAGGAGGCCCCGCCACAGGACCAACAGGCCACCAGCACCCCTCTCCCTGCAGAAGGTGAACCACCCCGCAAACGTTCCCTGCGAACCAGACAGAAGCCAGAGACACTTGCTAAGACCACTGCCATGAAATTAGATTCTCCTGATTATCCCCCTTGAGTCCCACTCAGTCACCTTGTCCACCTTGAACTGCCATAGCTCCCCTTCCTATGTCCCCAGTGACAATGCATCTGTGCTACAAACAGACTGGAACAATACCCTGGACTTTCGTCCATCATCACCCCATCCCATTGCACTTTACCCTCTAGATATAACACTAGAATAAACACCCTTGGATAAAAATTGACTACGAGTAATTCATGTTTTGAAAATTAATATTGATTAAAAGAGCAACAACCATTACAAATAAACTGTACATACAATAAGCATATAAATAATGACCTATAGCTGGCTGCTGTGATCACACCAGGAGAATGTGTCATATCACCAACATCTGCAAAATCAATACCCAGAGGTAACAGTAGGTAGGGGAAAGAAGTGGGTAATGCCAGTATGGCCATGCCCCACAGAATACAACAATGGTCATAGAAATGTAAAGTTGCACTGTCTCAACTATGTGTAATTGGAAGTATCCTCTGCCTCCTCATCCTCACTGTCCTCAGGGTCTACTGCTGCTACAGGGGCATCTCCAGTCTCCTCCTCCTGCGGAAAAGGTACATGGTGTCTGAGCGGCAGGTTGTGCAACATGAGGAATGCCACTACTATCTGGCAGACCTTCTTTGGTGAGTAGCACAGGGATCCACCTGTCAGATGGAGGCACCTGAACCTGGACTTCAGGAAGCCAAAGGTCCTTTCTATGATCCTTCTGGTTCACCCATGTGCCTCATTATAACGTTCTTCTGACCTTGTCCTAGCATTCCTCACAGGGGTCAGCAGGTTTAAGTAACCAGAGTCACCTGCAAATATTGGGGAACAACATTTAGCCACACCATCCTACATGGCCAACTGCATAGGCATACACCAACGTATACTGGTTGGGAACCAAGGCTCACCTAGCAGCCACACTGTGTGCCTCTGTAGTTGGGCCATCACATTTGGGATGCTGCTATTCCTCAGGACAAAGGCATCATGCACCAACCCAGGATACTTAGCATTGACCTAGGAGATGTACTGAACCCGCCAAGCACACTATCTGCACATTCATGGAGTGGAAACTCTTCCAATTCCTGTACACCTGTTCATTCTGGCGGGAGGATACAAATGCAATATGTGTACTGTCAATCGCACCAATTATGCTGGGGATATGTCCCATTGCATAGAATCCAGCCTTCACAGTGGCCAAATCCTCAAACTGGGGGAATGCAATGTAGCTGGACATGTGTTTTATCAGGGTAGACAACACCCTGGTTAGCACGTTTGAGAACATTGGCTGTGACATTCCTGCTGCCAAGCCCACTGTCACTTGGTAATACCCAGTTGCCAGGAAATGGAGAACTGATAGCAATTGCACAAGAGATGGATAGCAGATATCAGGTCAGGCTCCAATTGGGCACAGAGCTCTGTGATTGTGGCCCTGTCCAGTCTATAGGTGAGTATTATGTGCCTGTCCTCCAGTGTAGCCAAGTCCACAAGGGGTCTGTACACGGGGGTATGTCTCCATCTCCTATTCATCTGCAGCGGTAGGTATCTAAGGGACACAAGAGTGAGTAGGCTGTCAGAAACATTGGAGCCACAACAGCACTCCACAATGTGCAAACATGTAATGGGACATTGTAATTAATTAAATATCTGCCAATTGATCCTGTGACGTGCAATAATCAATAGGCCTGTCCACCTCCCCAGAAATGGCAACCGCCTGTCCTGTGTGGAGGGACCGGTGGAAGTGAGGTAATGCTGCTGACGTTGTGCGCCATGGCAGTAGGTGGTCGGGAACTGTCGTGCAATTTCTCACTGGTTAATATTGGGCCCTATGGGGTACAGTGGCCAATAGTGATCTACGCTGGCGGTGACGGTATGCACCGTCGCGGACGTGACCTCCAATTTCTATCTGATTCCTCACTTGTTTCCTGACCTTCTTCAGGAGAGGACCTACATTGCATGTGCTGCTGTGACCTGTGTCTGGAACCTACCGTGGCCTGAGTGACTGGCCTCAGCCTTCACTCCTGAGGAATTGGAGCAACTGGTGGATGGGGTCCTACCCCAGTATGGACTGCTGTATGGGCTCCAGACCAACAGGTGAGTACACTATGGGCACGATGCATGTGGCCTGAATGCTTGGAGTTATGTGTGAAGCCCTCGTGTAAACGGGGTGGGTGGATGTCCTCTTGGTGGTGTACCTGTTGTGGGCTGGGCAATGTGTGTGCCAATGGTGATTTAAACGTGTATGGTGGACGATGTGTGAGACAGGCTGGACTATTAGTTTAATGGTGTTCTCTCGTCTGTATTGCCTCTGCAGGTCAGAGCCCATCAAAAGAAGTGGATATGGTGTGCCATCGCCAAGGAGGTGCAGACCCTGGGGGTCTATGGCAGGCGGAGCACCCCCTACCGGAAATGGTGGGAGGACCAGAGACGCTGGGCACGGAAGACCGCGGAGGCCCAACTGGGGATGGCCTCCCGACGAGAAAGGGGTGCCCGTTGGACCCTGACCCCCCTGTTGGCTGGCATACTGGCAGTGGCCTACCCTGAGCTGGTTGGGCGCTTGAGGGCATCACAGCAGCCACAAGGGGGTGAGTACAGTGGGTATCAATAGATATGTTGGCTGGTGGGATGGTATCCTGGTGGTGGTTGTGTGTCTTTGGGTGCCCCTAGACCAGGCCAGTCATAGCAGCATGGGTCCTCTGGCGGCTAAGGGTCTGAATGGGAAATACTACTTATCTAGCTTGTTAGAACTCACTCCTGGGCAGGGATGCATGGGTCCCAGGTGTGCTGCAGTTGGCGGTGTGTGCCCCTCCACATTCCTTAGGGACTAGCCATTTCACTGGTAGTGCAATGCATAGTGTGTAGGCCTGTTCTCTGTGTGTGAGGGTGCTATGTGCACCAACAGTGGTGCTGGTGCAGCCATTGACCCTGTGTATCCTTTGTCCCTCTCCCCCCTTTCTTGTTTTGTCATCCTATCCTTATGTGCATTAGCAACATCTGGTGGAGGAGCAGAGGCACCGGCGACAGAGGGAGCTGCATCCCACAGGACCCTGGAGGCAGAGTCCACCAACGCTAAGGGCACCAGTGAGAAGGAGGGTAAGGGGAGCACCAAGGCGGAGACTGGAGGGGAAAATCAGACTCAGATACCTCCTCCGATGGGAGTTCCCTGGTGGTGGCGGACACTTCTGTGACCACCCCAGCTACAGGTACAGCTGCCACGCCCGTACCAGCACTGCCCTCCTAGTAGCCCCTCAGCAAGTTGCCTGTGCCCGCTCACCGAGGAGGGTGGACATCTCCTTCGCCCCAGGCACCTCAGGACCTGCCCCAGTGAGCCCTGCTGCCCTGAGTGAGGAAGCTATTGACCTCCTGAGATCCATCTCTGTAGGGCAAACAACCAGTGTGAATGCAATTCAGGGGCTGGCAGCCCAGATGCAGCAATCTAATGCATTCCTGGAGGGCATTCACAGTGGATTGCTGGCCCAACAGAAATCGATTCAGTCTCTGGCCTCTTCTCTGATGGCAGCCATTGTCCCTGTTTCAACCGTCCCCCCTCCAACCTCCACTTCCCAGTCCCATTCTCCTCAACCCCAACCCACCCCAAGAACACAGGCAGACGAGCATGCACACAAGACAACACCCAAGAGTGTCCCAGGCAAACACAAGCACCACACTTTATCCCACAGGCACTCACACAAACACCATTAAGTTGCAGACAAGACAACATCTACTATCTCCACTGTCCCCCTCTTCCTCCTTCTTCACCTCCCATCCAGTTGCGTCTACACTCACACCTGCATGCACTACATCAATATCCACTACCAGCATCATCACCACACCAAGCAGAACACACACCTCACTGGCAGACACCTCCACAACATCCATGCAAGTGTCCCCTGTGTCCTCTCCCTCTGTGTCTGTCCCCCACTTCCTAAAGTACACAAACGCAAGCACTCAGACACCCAACAGCCATCCACCTTACAACAGCATACAGCCCAAGCACCTGCACCCAAATCCAGCAAACACCTACAACAACCACTCCCTCATCCTCCACTCCCATTACCCCTCCCTCTTCCCACCCCAAACATCCCTAAAAAGCTTTTCCTTTTCTAGATTGACCTCTTCCCTACTCCTCCCCCCGTCTTGCATGTATGGGCAGGGTACAAAGGACCCAGCCAAGCACCTCAGCCAAACAGTCCACAGGCCTAGTGGTTGCACCATCTACTCATGGTGGAAAGGATACCAGGACAACAGTACTGAAGCGGAAGGAGCCTGCACCAGCTGCTAAAAAGGGGAAGGAGCCTGCAGCAGCTGCTAAGAAGGGAAGGAAGCCTGCAGCAGCTGGTAAGAAGGAGAAGGAGCCTGCACCAGCAGGTAAGAAGTGGAAGGAGCCTTCACCAGCTGCTAAGAAGGGGAAGGAGTCTACAGCAGCTGCTAAAAAGGAGCAGGAGCCTGCAGCAGCTGCTAAGAAAGGGAAGGAGCCTGCAGCAGCTGCTAAGAAGGGGAAGGAGCCAGCACCAGCGGGCAGAGGGGGGAAGAGCCTATCCACCAGTGCCAGGAAGGGTAAGGGATCCCCAAACCATGAACAGGAGGAGAGGAGGCACTCTATGCCAGCGGAACCTGCCAGCAAAACACCGCCACCACCAGCAGCTGTCCCAGTGCCCCCCCCACCAGCCGTGGTTGTGCAGCCATCTGAGGGTGCAGGGGATGACCAGGAGCCTCCCACAACCACTTCTGCAGTGCAGTCATCTGAGGGTGCAGGGGCTGAGTAGGAGCCTCCCACAACCACCACCGCAGTGCAGCCATCTGAGGGCGCAGGGGCTGAGCAGGAGCCTCCCACAACCACCACCGCAGTGCAGCGATCACCGCCGGCGGATGCCATATAGTCCAGGCTCCATGGGCTACTGTGCAGGCTGCCCCCTCTAAAACCAGTTGGAAAGACACCCACTCGAGAGACTGTGGCCTTGCACTTCCCAGGACAAAGCACAGGTCATGTTGCCCCCTCCAGAACCAGTGGGAAAGACACCCACTCCAGAGACTGTGGCCTTGCACTCCCCAGGACAAAGCACAGGGCATGTTGCCCTCCCCCCAGAATTAGTAGGCAAGACACCCACTTGAGAGACTGTGGCCTTGCACTTCCCAGGACAAAGCACAGGGCATGTTGCCCCCTCTAGAACCAATGGGGAAGACACCCACTCCAGAGACTGTGGCCTTGCACTCCCCAGGACAAAGCAATGTGCATGTTGCCCCCTCCAGAACCAGTGGGCTTATTCCCTCATCCGGCTGAGGTGCCACCCCTTCCTCCCCTTGAGGTGCCTGCCTATTTGACAACTGATGCCCCTGCAGTATTCCCTCTGGATTGGTGCAGGTTTCGAGTGGGGCCTTGGACTGTGCCCTGTGTCTACGTGGGCCCTTTGCGCTAAGGACTGGGCAGTGTCCCTTTGTTATATATATGTACAGATCTGTATCATGGCCAAATCAGAATTATCATTTTATTTTTGGACTGATTACAATCATTTTCTTCAATTCCTGTTGTCCTTGCATTATTCAGATTTTTGTGAAATGATTGTTTTTGTAATGCATCTGGTTGTGTGTATGGCGTGCGTGTGTGTGTCACTCTCTTACCCCCTCCCTTGTGTGCTAGGCGGCTGTACTCACTGTCATCGTCTTCGCCGGCGTTGGTGCTCCAGGTGGAGCATAACGTAGAATATCATCGGGAAAACTTGCAGTTCTGGTTCCATGGCGGCGTGGTTCTTCCCTGTGTCTCCAATGGTGAGTCCTTTGACTTTTTCAGCTCTGTTTCTGCCAGGCTTTTGATGTCGTTGGTACCGCACCGGAAAAGGTGGCAGAATGTGGTGTCATAATATGGTGGGTGGAACTTTGGCGGTGATTGTAACCGCGGCGGGCGGCGGTCGCCGCCCGCCATGCGGTTACCGCCAAATGACCGCACCGCGGTCACAAGACCGTGGCGGCCATTCTGGCTTTGACGCTGTGCTGGCGGGCGACCGCCAAAAGGCCGCCTGCCAGCACAGCGGGAAAGACCCAGCAACGATGAAGCCGGCTCCGAATGGAGCCGGCGGAGTTGCTGGAGTGCGACAGGTGCAGTAGCACCCGTTGCGAATTTCAGTGTCTGCTAGGCAGACACTGAAATTCTTTTTGGGGCCCTTTTACGGGGGCCCCGCGGCACCCCCTACCGCCATCCTGTTCCTGGCGGGAGACCCGCCAGGAACAGGATGGCGGTAGGGGGTGTCAGAATCTCCATGGCGCCGGAGCGCGAGGATTCTCAAGGGCAGCGGAAAGTCGGCGGTACACCGCCGACTTTCCGTTTCTGGCCGCGGCTGAACCGCCGCGGTCAGAGTGCCCAGCGGTGCACCGCCAGCCTGTTGGCGGTGCTACCGCGGTCATTCGCCCTGGCGGTTTTTACCGCCAGGGTTAGAATGACCACCTTTGTCTTCCGCCTGGCTGTAGGCGGCTACCGCCAGAGTGACTGTTGTTTCTGCCCTGGCGGTCAGTGTGGTACATGGCTGTCTATCGGAGATAACACCGCCATGGTCATAATTTGGTGGTAATTACCACCAACCTGTGGGCGGTATTACTGCCACTTTATCACCGACCGTCAAGGTCATAATGAGGGCCGTAGTCTTTTCATTTTTGTTCCATTTATGCTTTCCAGATTATACACAACCACTTGATTAACACTACTAGAGAAATTAGGAGCATGGCACTGTTTTCAGTACGGTAATGACTCCTGTTGTGGAACTTAGATTATACATTTTTAAAAAGCCAGGAATTTAAAGTGGTCCGGCAAATGATTTTGCTGAGCAGCAGCAAACTAGTACAAGCAGTGGCAGATTCAATAGATCTGAGGTTATTGTGCTAATGCGTGCAGACAAAGACATGCACAAATGCTATTTGCATTAGCACATTAAAGCCAGGCCTACCATAACCACAGTCGGCAATGGTAATTAAAGCCAGGCCTACCATTGCCACAGTCGGCAATGGTAGGAATCTCAAGAGTGAATAGGACAGGCCTGCAGTACCATAGGTTCTTCTATCTGTCTGAGGTAAGAAAAGTACAGTAACACCACATAATATTTTTGGTATTATTTTAAAATATTTGGTAAATTATGCATTACATAAAGTAGAAGACTGGGTCTATTCTTTCTCTCAAAGTACTATATTTAAGAAGTAACACAATGGCACATACAATCAATGCTAACGGACAACAGTGATGTATAAAAGCAGCAACATGTCAGAACAAGCATTTGCAATACAATAGGTCTCGCATATTCTTGAGTTAGAGCTATTGGCATTGGAAATTCAAAACTGGACTTTTCTTGCCACATAAATTGTGTCAACAGTGTCTCA
The DNA here is from genome assembly GCF_031143425.1 of Pleurodeles waltl. Lineage (NCBI taxonomy): Eukaryota > Metazoa > Chordata > Amphibia > Caudata > Salamandridae > Pleurodeles > Pleurodeles waltl. The sequence continues at coordinate 840,776,635 of NC_090437.1, forward strand.
TAATTTAATCTTTTCCTGAAATATAATTCCACTGGCTCTGCATATAACTAAAGCACTTCCATTTACCTTCTTCCTCTATCTGCAGCAAAAAATTTAAATGTTGCCATTTAGCATTCTAATTTAAATTTGCCATGCCAATTCCAATAGAATACCACTTTCACTACCCCACCATCAGAGTTGCTGGCTAACACAATTCCCCCAAAAGACATAAGACAACCACAGAGGAAAACAAACTTGAAGGGTCACCCAAGCATATCAAGAGTGTTCAAACACTCATAGTGTAATAAGGATGTTAAGTTGGCTTGAATCATGGTCACAATTGTAATAAGGAGAGATCATTAAAACATATAAAATTATCATATCAACCTTTATCAGAAATAAACGTTTGGCATTAGACTGTAATGCTCAAAACAGCCCCTAGACAACACCATAACAAAAATATTATTTGTAAGAAACAATGTCATGTAACCATGTTGTTAGCCCCTGGAGAGCATAACCCCATGAAAAAACAGGAGAAGGTAATGCAGTTTAACCATATACTTAGCCCCTAGAGGGTGTTTTTAGAGCTAGCAAGTGAACTGCAATGATATTACAAACAAGGCCTTTAAAACAAAACTTCTCCCAGCTGCAAAACAAAAGTTGAAGAACACTAAATGGCGGGACGGGTTATTATTTTGGTGACCCCGCTAACCTAGTGTGGGCACCCAGAGATGATGTAGACAGAGTGTTTTGAAGGTAGTCCCATTGTCCTAGGACCATCACAGGCTGAGTTATGAGCAAAAATGTTTTGTAAAAGTAATGCCCTGCAAAGAATGATGGGACAAATATTTGTGCCACAAATACTACAGTATTTGACTGCAATGCTCAGAACAGCCGCTAGAGAACACCACAATAAAAATAGCATTTAGACGAAGAATGGTATTGTAACCATACCGCCAGCCCTTAGAGAGCATAACCACATGAAAAAAGAATGGGAGAAAGTAATCCAGTGTAACCATATATTTATGCCCTAAAGGACATAGGGCCTGATTACAACTTTGGAGGAAGGTGTTAATCCGTCCCAAAAGTGACGGATATACCACCAGCCGTATTACGAATCCATTATATCCTATGGAACTCGTAATACGGCTGGTGGGATATCCGTCACTTTTGGGCCGGATTTACACCTCCTCCAAAGTTGTAATCAGGCCCATAGTGTATTACACATTTTCAAGACTAGCAGGCCCAGTGTAAAGATATTGTAAACAAGGACCATAAAACATAACTTCTCCCAGCTGTAAAACAAAAGCTCCAGCCATAAGAAAACTTAAAAAGATAATGAATGGTGGTAGGGTTTAATATTTTGGAGTCCCCACTAACATAGTGTGAGGACCCAGAGATGATGTAAACAGAAAGAGCATGTTGAGGTGAATGTTTTGAGTGTGGTCCTGTTGTATAACTATTTTAGCTATGTTTTAGACATGTTGTTTTAGCTAGCTAGGCCTGCTGTCTTGCACTTGAATCCAGTAACATTTTATTCAGCATTGCTTTATTTTCTTAGCAATAGTGACATTTGTGGTGCTGTTTTATTTTCTTTATCTCATTGAACTTTCACCTATGAGAGCATTACATTCTTTGTAGGACATTTATTTCACTTTGTGCTTTCTCCAAGGCTACAATCATATAGGGTTGCCGACAAACGTTGTATGCTGTATCTCCAAAATTCACAGAAAACACATGCTCATTTGTGGGGACTAGTTCCTAGAATGTCGGCTGTTTTATTATAAAAACACCCCTTTGTCCTAGACACGTTAGAGGGAGATTACAGCTGGATGACCACGACTGTATGCTGATTGCTTCACTGCAGCTGCTTGGTTAGACTGCCGGACCCCTCTCTCTAGACTACAGGCTTCTTCCTCCAGGTATGAGGGATGATGTACCTCTAGGGGGGAAACCCGAAGGGCAGATTAAGCTTATCACACTGTGCTCAAACATAGGGGGTCATTCTGACCTCGACGGTAAAAGGCGCTTACCGCCGGTCAGAAGGCCGCCACAACACCGCCGCGGTCGCGGTAAACCGCCACGGTCATTCTGACCCTCAAGAGGCAAACCGCCAAAAACCTGACATCCACAAAAGTCCGCCACACCAACGGCCAGCGTTAAACTGGCGAAGACCAAACCTCCACCGTCACGCCAACAGAAATACGCCCATTCCATTACGACCCACGAATCCACGCGGCGGTCTTTCAACCGCGGTATTCCATTGGCGGTACACACCGCCGCGGTCAAAATACACACACACTTACAAAACACAGCCACATTGGACAATTTGAAATACACACACCTGAGACACATACACACAACACTCCCACACACCCAATTAACTATAAAACACACACCCACATCACCCACAAACCCCTACGACCACAAATCAGAGACGAAGCCCAGAGAGAGACAGCATAGAATAGAGAACACCATCACACAGAGACACACTACACCATCACCCACACAACAACCACGCACAAAACACCACACACCACTACACTCACCACACTCATCACCGCAAACACCACCCCACACCTCATCCACACCACCCCATGGCACCCACAAGACACCCCAGGTTCTCAGACGCAGAACTCAGGGTCATGTTGGAGGAAATAGTTCGGGTAGAGCCCCAGCTCTTCGGGACACAGGTGCAGCACACCACCATTGCCAGGAAGATGGAGCTATGGCAAAGAATAGTGGACAGGGTCAACGCTGTGGGACAGCATCCACGAAATCGGGATGACATCAGGAAGCGGTGGAACGACCTACGGGGGAAGGTGCGTTCCATGGTATCAAGGCACAACATCGCGGTGCAGAAGACTGGCGGCGGACCCCCACCTACTCCCCCAGAATTTACAGCATGGGAGGAGCAAGTCTTGAACATCCTGCATCCTGAGGGCCTCGCTGGAGTAGGCGGAGGAATGGACTCTGGTAAGTCTCATCTCAACTACTTCACCCCCCCACCCACCAGCATGCCAACTCATACCTCCACCCTCCCCCCACCCCCATCACACATCCTTCCTGCTAATGTCTCACCATCACAACCCACCCATCCCAACACCAAACCCTGCATGCCACCACAAACCATCGACACCCATCCCCTAAGCATGCCCACTGCACATACCCATCTCCCCCACAAACCGCCGTCACAACAGCCCCCACAAAGGAATGCCAGCACTGGGGTACACGGGCACCCACCCATTGCACGCTATGGCACACACAGAAGCAATAACCATACTCTTATACCCCTGCAGGACCCGAACGCCACCACACCGCCCAGGAGGGTCCAGAAATGTCCATCCCACCCCCAGAAGAGGCCCCCAGTGATGACAGCAGCTCTGTCTCCCTGGACCCAGATGACCAGCCCGGCCCATCGGGGACCTCGGGACAGTCGGTTCCCCTCAGACAGCCACAGGCCACAGCAGACCTACCCCCCTCTGGGAACACCAGCACAGCACCCACCCAGTGGGCCCATGCCTCTGTCTCCAGGACACGTCAATCAGCAGTGTGTCCACCACTACAGGGCACCCAGGTTAACCCACCACCCCAACAACAACAGGGACCTGGGGGGCAGTGGTAGTGGGCACACGGTCCAGGGGACAGAGGCCCAGGGAAACAGGGGAACTGGGAGGGCTGCTGTGCGACAGGGGGGGGACAGGCCCAGGGAACCCACTCTCCACGAGGCCCTCACCTCCATCATGGGAGCATACCACCACTCCCAGGAGATGATGGCGACGGTCCTGGCCAGGTTCCAGGAGATCCAGGTACTGCAGGAGGAACAGTTTATGGGGTTCAGGGAAGAACTGAGAAACATTAGTTCCGCAATGGGCACCATCGTAGTGGCTCTCAACCAGATTGTCACCACATTGCGGGACCATGTGGCACCACAAAGGGCCCCTGTCACTAGCATGGACCAGGAACAGGCTACCACCTCCGCCGGCGCTAGTGGACAGGAGGCCCCGACACAAGAACAGGCCACCAGAACCCCACCTCCTGCAGAAGAAGAACCACAACGCAAGCGTGGCCTGAGATCTAGGAAGAAGACAGAGTAGGATGCCAAGAACCCCGCCAGGAAAGGATACCCCCTGATGTCATCCCACTGTCCCACATTGTCACCCTGTCCAACCTTAAACTGCCCCTGCTCCACCTTCCACAGGCATATGGACAATGCACCTGTGAGACTGAAAATCTGGACTCTGCCATGGACATTCCTCCACCATCACCCATCACCGATTTTCAACCATGTCCCAAAATTGAGCACTTTAATAAACACACTTATTGCACACAAATAATCTGGAGTCTGCCTGTATTTTTGAAAATATGTATTAGACATAAACGTGCCAAAATTACAAGTTACATTGTGATGACAACATACCACTGTCACACAGCTGTAGTCCATGGGCAAACAAAGCAGAGGTCACGCAGTGGGGCCCACATCTCTGAAATTGGAAGGGAAAGTCACAACTCTGTTAGCATACACTTGGTGAAAAGGACAGACAGTAGAGAGGCAGGAGACTGTAAGTAAATGTAAAATGCTGGTGTTGATTCTTACCTGTGTGTTATTGAAAATACTGCTGTATCACTGTGTCCCTGTTGTCTGTGTCGTCCTCTTCGTCTACCTCCTCTTCACTCTCCGCAGGCTCCACAGCTGCTACAACACCACCATCTGGACCATCCTCCTGCAGAAAAGGCACCTAGTGTCGCAAAGCCAGGATGTGAAGCATAGAGCAGGCCACGATGATCTGGTACACCTTCTTTGGTGAGTACATTAGGGATCCACCTGTCATATGCAGGCACCTAAACCTGGCCTTCAGGAGGCCGAAGGTCCGCTCGATCACCCTCCTAGTACGCCCATGTGCCTCATTGTACCATTCCTCTGCCCTTGTCCTGGGATTCCTCACTGGGGTCAGTAACCACGACAGGTTGGGGTAACCTGAGTCACCAATTAGCCTCACACGGTGTCTCTGTAGTTGTTCCATCACATAAGGGATGCTGCTATTTCGCATGATGTATGCGTCATGCACTGACCCAGGGAACTTGGCATTTACATGGGAGATGTACTGGTCAGCCAAACAGACCACCTGGACATTCATCGAATTATAACTTTTTCTGTTCCTGAACACCTGTTCACTTTCTCTGGGGGGTACCAAAGCCACATGTGTCCCATCAATGGCACCAATGATGTTGGGAATATGTCCAAGGGCATAGAAATCACCCTTCACTGTAGCCAAATCCCCCACCTCAGGGAAAACGAGGTATCTCCGCATGTGTTTGAGCAGGGCAGACAACACTCTGGACAACACCTTTGAAAACATAGGCTGAGACATCCCTGATGAAATGGCCACTGTTGTCTGAAATGACCCACTTGCCAAAAAATGGAATACTGACAGCACCTGCACTAGAGGGGGGATCCCTGTGGGTTGGCGGATGGGTGACATCAGGTCTGGCTCCAGCTGGGCACACAGTTCCTGTATAGTGGCTCAGTCAAGCATGTATGTCAGAATGACATGTCGTTCCTCCATTGTCGACAGGTCCACCAGCGGTCTGTACACGGGAACATCCCTCCATCTCCTCGCAAGTCCCAGCGGACGGTGCCTAGGAAGGACAACATGGAGCACAGAGTCAATCAACCCACAGGTACGTTCCCACAGCTTGCACAGTACACGATTCTCTATGCATTAAATGGCTTGTATGAGTGTCGATGCAAGGCCTAGGCATGTGTGACGCAGTAGAAATTAAGCCATGTGGGCCCTTGAAATGGCGGCTGCCTGACCTGTGAAGTGCGACAATGGGATGTGAGGTCAATGCGCTGGCGTGGCACACCGTGGCGGTAGGCGGTCGAAGACCGCGGCGCAAAGCCGCATTGGTTAACATTGAACCCTATGGGTTTCAGGAGCGAATGACGAAGTGCGCCGGCGGTCGCGGTACGCACCGCCGCTGACGTGACCGCCATTTTCTATCAGCTTAATCACTCGAGACCTGATCATCCACAGGAGAGGACCTATACTGCAAGTGCTGCTGTGACCTCGGTCTGGAAGATACAATGGCTGCTGCGACTGGGGAAAGGGCCCCTGCCTTCACTTCTGAAGAATTGGAGAAACTCGTGGATGGGGTCCTCTCCCAGTATGCGCTACTCTACGGTCCTCCAGACCAACAGGTAAGTACACTGGGAGCATGCTTTGGGGGCAATGCCTGTGTTGAGTCGGGTGGATGAAAGATGGTGGGGAGGGGAGCGATTGAGGCATGCATCAAACGACGGATGAGAGCATGTGCCACATGGCAAGGGTGGGGATGGGGGGCCACTCACGTCGAGCATGCAGAAGGTGATGTTATTTTATTTTCTCCCCCTGCACATGTCACATAGGTCAGCGCCCATCAGAAAATCGACATTTGGCGTGCCATCGCCAAGGACGTCCGGGCCCTGGGGGTCCACAACAGACGGGACACCCACTGCCGCAAGAGGTGGGAGGACATCCGCCGCGGGAGCAGGAAGACCGCAGAGGCTCTGCTGGGGATGGCCTCCCAACGTAGGAGGGGTGCCACTCGTCAATTGACCCCCCTGATGTCTCGGATCCTGGCGGTGGCCTATCCAGATTTGGATGGGCGCGTGAGGACATCACAGCAGACACAAGGGGGTGAGTACCAGCACATTCTGCTATCTTAGCGCGCCCGGGCGATTTCTGTAGGCTAGGCCCCTCCATAAGGCATGGCCCTGTGCCCCCGCCCCCCACCTCTGTAGGGTGCCAAGTACAGCTATCCATGGCCCTGTGTCACCTATGTGTGCAGTTGTCGTCCATAGGCTTGTAGGCCAAGTCCCAATGATTGAGTAGTGTACCCTAAGTGCGCGGCGTAGTGCAGGGGGCTTCTGTGTCTGTCCTGTCCGCCAACTGTGTTGCCAATGCATGCACTCAACATGTCTTTATTCCCCCCCCCCCTTTTTTGCTGCTCTTCCTGTTCATGTGTGCATTAGCATCATCAGGCAGAGGAGAAGTGGCATCGGAGCACGAGGGAGCTGCATCTCACATTGCCCTGGAGGGCCATGCAACCGACTCGGAGTTCACCAGTGAGACGGAGGGCGAGGGGAGCTCCACAGCGGGGACACGTGGAGACATCAGCGACACAGACACGTCCTCGGAAGGGAGCTCCCTTGTGGTGGTGGCAACATCCGTGCCCACCGCAACAACAGGTACAGCAGCCACCCAGCGCACCAGCTCCGCCCTCCAAGCAGCCCCTCAGCGTTCGCCCCGTGCCCGCTCGCACACGAAAGCGGGCATCTCCTTCGCCCCAGGCACCTCAGGCCCTGCCCCAGTTACCCCTGCTGCCCTCAGTGAGGTGGTCATTGACCTCCTCAGGACGCTCATTGTTGGGCAGTCTACCCTTTTGAATGCCATCCAGGGGGTAGAAAGGGAGGTGCACCGGAGCAATGCATACCTGGAGGGCATTCATTCAGGTCAGGCTGCCCATCAGCGATCGTTCAACGCTCTGGCCTCAGCACTGACGGCAGCCATTGTCCCTGTCTCCTGCCTCCCTCCTCCAACTTCCTCCACCCAGTCCCACTCCCCTGTTCCTCTGCCTATCCCAGACACACCTACAGACCAGCCTGCACACACCTCAACACCCAAGGGCAGCTCATCCAGACATAAGCACCACACATCACAGAAGCATTCACACAAGCAACAGCCACATGCAGACATACCAACAGCCACTGCCTCCTCTGTGTCCCCCTCCTCCTCGTCTCCCTCCTCCCTCCCTGTGACGTCTCCACTCACACTTGCATGCACAACATCATCAGCCACTACGTCCATCACCAGCACACCCACCAGAACACTCCGCACACGTGCAGTCACCACCCCCACTGCCATTTACACGTCCCCTGTGTCCTCTCCCAGTGTGCCTGTCACCCCCTCTTCCAAACCACACAAACGCAGGCAGCCACCCACCCAACAGCCATCCACCTCACGACAGCCTCCGTCACAAGCACCTGCACCCAAAGACACCAGACTTGACTCTCCTACAACCACATCCTCTTCCTCCACTCCCATACCCACTGCACCCACCCTTCCCACTGCTCCTAAAAAGTTTTTCCTGTCCAAAATGAACCTCTTTCCATCACCTGACCCACCCCCTCCATCTCGTAAGAGTCCAATCAGCACCTCAGCCACCACAACCTCTGGACCTACAAGGACCATAGTACAGGGATATTGGAGTCCACCACCTTCAAGGGCAGCTACATCGGCCAGCAGTAAAGGGACAGCCAGCCCACCCCCTGGGAAAAAATCCAAGAAAGGCAAGGGCCGGCGCGAGATGCCAGAGACCGCAGCCTCCAAAGGCACTACCCCGGCACCGTCAGGAAGTGGGGTGCCACCTGGCACATCTACAAAGGGAGGCAAGGGCCACAGAGAATCACGGAAGGATGGCAAGGGCAGCACAGCCGACAAGTCCGGCAGCAGGCGAGCTGCCCAGGAGGGCCCCACCAGCCCCATTCCGGGTGTGAAGGAGGACACCCACGGGCCCGGGACTCCAGCACAGGAGGGCCCCGCAAGCGAGAAGTCGGATGGCGAGTGAACATATATTGGCCGGATATGGTGCCCTGGAGACACATGACAAGCACTGCTGAACAGGGCCCTTCAAGACAAGCACCGCTGAACAGGGCCCTTCAAGACAAGCACCGCTGAACAGGGCCCTTCAAGACAAGCACCGCTCCGCTGGGCACCGCCGTCTCAAGCACCGCTCCGCTGGGCCCTTCATCTCTGCTCCGCTCCGCTGGGCCCTTCATCTCTGCACCGCTCTGCTGGGCACCGCCGTATCAAGCACCGCTCCGCTGGGCCCTTCATCTCAAGCACTGCTGGCCCATTGGCAGAAGGGCAGGCCCGGATCTGTGTCGGGCAGGGCTGCACGATGCACTCTGGGCACCATGCCTCCTCCAGTACCAGTGGAGTCTGTAATCCAGTTGTGAGACTGTGGCTTTGCACTCCCCAGGATGGCACAGTGGGCAAGCCACCCACTGTAGAGACTTGTGAGACTGTGGCTTTGCACTCCCCAGGATGGGACAGTGGCCATGGAGGCCCCTCGTGGATCTGGCGTCGTGGACTCATGTGGCTGAGGTGCCTCCCCTTCCCTTCCCCCTGAGGTGCCTGTAGTTTTTCTATCTGATGCCCCTGCAGTGTTCTCTCCAATGGATTTGGGTCTCCTGTGTGGGCTTTGCCCATGTGTTGAGGCCCATTGGCCCACGCACAATGACTGAAACCCAAGTTGGACAGGACAATTTACATATGTGTATATAGTTATAGATGTTGGAAATAATTTTTTACTTAGCCTTAGAATATATTTGAATTTCATGATCATTTTATTTTGTCTTGGCATTCTTCCGGGCGGGTTGTGGGGTGTCACTCTGAGTTGTTACCCTGCATTGATGTGTAGGTAGTTGTGGGTGAGGGTGGGTGTGTCGCGTATGTGTGTGCCCGTAATCTTTTCTCCTCCCCCCTCTCCTGTGTCGTAGGTGCAGTACTCACCGTTGTCTTCTGCGCCGGCGTTCGTGCTCCTGGTAGAGGAGCAGGTAGACAATAGCTGGTAGGATGTGTAGTTCTGGTTCCATGCTGTCCAGATTCCTCGTGGGGTGTGTAGAGGTGAGCGTTTTCCCGTTCGTAGTCTGTTTCCGCCGTGTTTTTATCGGCGGGGCTCCCGCCCCGGAAAAGGTGGCGGATTGGTGAGTTGTGATAGGGTGGGCGGTACATTGTCTCCCGCCTGTCTGTTGGCGGTCACCGCCGCGCTGTTTGTTTGTCCCTTCCGTGGCGGTCGGAGTGTTAAAGTGGCGGTCTGTGTTGGCGGTTTCCGCCAGGGTCAGAATTCCATTTTTTTGACCGCCTGCCTGTTGGCGGGTTGGCCGCCGCTTTAACACCGACAGCCAGGGTCAGAATGACCCCTATAGTGTAGATATATATATATATATATATATATATATATATATATCTTACTCCTTGTGACATTATGGTAGTACTGTTCTTGTGTTTTACTCTTAGTCACCTGCTTGCTTTTATTGTGTTTTATCATCCTAGTTGTTGCAATACATGCCTTTTTATCTAAGATGCAGTTACTTCAATAAATCTTTACGAACTATATTCTGCCTCTGTTGTCTTTTCCTGTATGCGACTTTTTGTAACTGAGAGAAAGGGATGGTAGCTGATCGACCACAATTCTCCTGGGGAGTCTTCTTTGTCATGTGCCACAATCATCTCAGCCAGAGGCGTTGCTAGTTAGCTGGAGAACCCGGATTAGGCCGACAGGTGTCATGTGGTGTGGAATCATACTTAGTACCCATAATCCATGCGCTCCTGTCTCCCAAATCCAAAAGCCTCATTAGCATATTGAGAACCTACGCAACATGCTACCCAATGTTTGGTCAGGCACTAATATTCGGATCCTCCTGAGTATCCCTGTCTCATTTAACGATAAAGACACCTTGATACTATATACAGAGACGTCCGTGGTTTTGAGGATTTTCTCCTCAGCTAAAGAGGTAGTACCTATCTTGAGCTGTAGGTTGTTCAGGCTTGAACCTTAAAAATACCAAATCCCAACTTGGTGTCCTTATCTCGGAACATACATCTACCATTAAAATGGCAAACCCACAATGGGTAGCAATTGCAGTAAATATGTGACCACCTCTCACTGCACGTTTATTGGCAAATTGCCTAATGGCCCAGGGGGTCCAGTCACATTTGTTGTTGAGGCTCATCCAGCCTATAGAACAGAATTTTTTTGCTCTTGGGTCAGTATTCCAGCAGTAGATGGGAACACAAATACATTTCACCACTACACACCTGCAAACATAGCTGCACAATACAGAGCTTATGCATATTTAGAAATACCTTTATCATAACAAGACCGTAATAACCGGCTTGATGGCACCATACCACATGCAATATTACATGATAGGTTAGGTCCTCTGAGCAATGATGGCCCAACCAGGCCTTTATTGGCCACATATACACCACAACCTGATGCAGCACCCTTAGGGGTAGCTGAGGTTTGCTGCATATATATAGAGCTCACGACAATATACAGACTATTAGTACAGTTTGTTATATAAACATTAAATACTAACCCAGCACGTGCTGCCCCAGTGCAACAACATGCAGTCACACCAGGCACTAAGCCTGCAATTGTACATTCGTTCATGGGTGAGGTACTCACCAAGCGGGATAAAATTCTGTTTTGGTTAGCTCCAAAAATATTTTTTCCCCATACAGGACCTCAAGATAAACATAGAATTCTCACCATGTGCTTGCCATTCGGGGTGGTTCCCACAGTTGGTAACTGAAATACCTGGGCCATGGTATTTGCCACGCTCTATACTACCGCACACGGTACACCAACCCTTGCCAATCTTCCAGATGTGTTAAAATAAATTCAAGATGAATACGGGGCTGACCCAGCCCTGAATTTGGGGATGCAATTAATGGGCAATTTTTCCACAGTGTCTTCAATAATATTAAGTAACCTTAAAGGGGAAGCAGCTGCACTAGCAATGCGCATGCGGCTCTAGAACGATCCTGTACAGGATCAGGAAAGTGAGCTACCAAAGATTATCACAGAGACCTATTCTAGTATTGGTCGAGATGCTCTGGGGGCCAGACCAATTAATCCACAATTTCAAGGCAGATCTAATAAAGATACTACCAAGTAAGCACCTGAAGGTTCCTAAAAAGGCTGGGATAAAAAACAACAAACACCTAAAAATGAAAGGGGAGAATCTCCACATACGGAGACCCCACAAAATAGATACAATCTCAGAAATTGGGATAATATAAAAACACTTGACAGATATCAGTATACTGATACTTTCCAATCTCGTTCCTTTCCGGGCTCACTGGAAAAATGCAGCAAGAGAGGTGGGCGGTCAGAGCAAAGAACTGAGAATGTGAAAATGAGACAGGAATCACAGCGCTCAACAGAGGTTTCTGTTAAAAAAGAAGAGAAACTTTCCAAGCAAAAACCCCAATTTAAAAAGAAAAAAGTGGCAGCAGTTGCAGTTCGTTATGCCACTCAAGAAGAGGGCTCTATTGAAGAACAAGACGTGGACACTAGCTCTGCTAGACAGTGCAGCAGAGGTCATAATAGTTGGCCGGAATATGCAAGAGCATCTGGAGGTGAAAGCAACTGATTACTTCTTACAAGTTGAAACTGCAGACTTGCGTGTCTCACGCCTGACAGGGTGTACAAAGTAACAATACAGTTAGAAGGAGACATTGAATACACAAATAAAGAAATCTTTTGGAACTGCGTCGTTAACATTTATGATATTTTACTGGCCAAAGATGATTGGCCACCTGAATTTGTACGTACTTGCCCATATGGGGAAGAGGTTATCAAGCGTTCTTTCTCGCCCCTTGTTCCCGATGAGCTCACAGAGTCCTACGCCATTGATTGGGCATTGGCGCAGGGACCTGCGGTATATCGCAACCACATAGGGTGAGATAAAGATTCGGGGTTGATAAAAAATCAACCCCAACCTCAACCCCAGTACCGAATAAAACATGATGCTAAAGCACCTATGAGGGAAATCCTCAAACAACTAGAGTACCAGGGTGTAATCGAACCCTGTGTCTCAGCAATGATTAATCTTCTATTTCCTGTAGCTAAACCGGACCATTCATACAGAATAGTCTTAGATTACAGACACTTAAATAGTTATACACGCACAAATGCTATACAAAACTCTCATAGCACGGCACTTATGAACAACATAGTGTGCAAAAAATACAAAACAACATTGGATATTTCCAATGTTTTTTTCTGCCAAAATATAACACCTGGCAGTAGAGACCTAACAAGTTTCAGCGCACTAGGCTCTCAGAAAAAAATCTGTCATTACCACAGGGGTACAAGAACAGTCCAGGACTGTTTGTGCCTCATTTGACTTCAACATTGCACGACATTGACCCTGAAGCATTGTCCTATGTAGATGATATATACCTTACAGACGATGAATTACTGCAACATCTAAGACGGGTAGCCCACATTGCTGTAGGATTTGCCGAATTTGGCTATAAATTCAACTTTAAGAAAACAAAAATAGCCTTCCTTAGCGTCCTTTTTCTGGGATACAAATTATCAAGTGAAGGAAACAGCCTAGCGCCACAATTCTTAGAAAAATGCGCACAGTTACAACCTCCAAATACCATTAAAAAACTCCAATCCCTATTGGGTTTTCTAAATTTTGGCAGAACATACATTCCAGATTATGCATCATGTATAAAACCCTTATATGACTTAATACGTCCTGACTTTTCCAGTAAATTATTGAATGTCTAACACACATGCATCCTCAAAGCATTGCAACAAGACATGCTTGCAGCACAACACCTACACACAAGGGACAATAAAAAACATCTGGTCATCAGACTAATTGCTAGTGCCATTGGTTTCACCTATGTAACATTCAATGAGGGTGAGACAGTCCCTATTGCATACAAGTCACATGTGTACTCAACAGCAGAACAACGTTTTGCTCCCACTGAAAAAATTCTCACTGCTGTTCAGATGGCTGTCATTAAATAAAGACCACTGGCCCAGGGGAAACGCATTTTTGTTGTAGCTCCAATTCCAGCCCTGAAGGCTGTTCCCTAAGCCAGTGTTCCAATCGATAAAGCATTACATCCACGTTGGATCCAATGGGCAAAAATCTCTCACAGCCACTGATGTTGACTATATTTTTGACCCAAAGTTACAAACTCAAGAAATTTTGCAATATGAACTAGAATACCCAGTTCGGGCAAATACATTTCCTATTGATCAATATCAAAGAGTCATGTACACTGATGGCTCAGTACAACCTGCTGTAGGCACAAAGCATCAGTACTCCGCTGCTTGTGCAGTAGTAAGCAGCTACATGGGTAGTAAATTCTATCCACAACATACCTATATGCAAACCCCAGGGACTGCACGGCACAGCTAGCAGAGTTAAAAGTTTTGGTGATGGCACTGGAACATACGGATCCTGACCAGCTAACACTGATTGTCTGTGATTCGTACTATTGTGTCCAGTCCTTCAATGAATATCTGCATTACTGGCACCAGAATGGGTTCAGAGATTCCAAAGGTAACACCATTAAACACAGCCTGCTGTGGGGGAAAGTAGCGAATCTGAAGGAAATGCTACCAAATGTCCCCATGTTGTACACATACTTGGACACCAGTGCATTGGAATCCACGTTGCTGGAAATACATTGGCTGATGAAGCAGCCACATCAGCAGTAGCTATGGCTTCTGTTGCTGCAGTAACTTGTTCTAGAACGAAACCGGACGATGATATACTGGCTGCCATGCAAGCCTCGGCTGACGACATACCTTTACCTAAAGGATATCCCATTAAGTATTCCTACTGGATAGGAGGCTTCCTTGACACAGAAGTAAAAATACCAGGTGTGGGACTCCACGTAATTCCCAATAAAGACCTAAGACCAGAGTTGATCAAAGCAGTGCATGAGGGAGTTGCTTCTGCCCATGCTGGTGTAGTGGCTAATTTTTTTTTATTACCATCACGTTATTGGTGGCCAGGTTTCTACAAACAGACCAAGCAGTATGTCCTTTGTTGTGACGACTGCCAGCAAATAAAAGGGTCCACTTTGAAATGTCTACTGCAGACAACCCTACTAGCTTCCAACAAACCTTTATAATGTGGTTACCTGGACCATTGTGGTCTCTTGACACCAGATAGTGCATACAAATACATCCTAGTGGCTGTTGACTCATGCTCGAGATTTCTATGGGTTTGGCCACAGCACTTAGCTGACTCTCAAACTATTATTAAAGATTTGCTAGTCTTTTTTGGTACATATGCTGTTGTGGCTTTCCACTCGGACCGGGGCCCTGCTTTTGCCTCAAGGGCTTACAGGGACACCAGGGCTTCATTAGGGGTCCAATTGCATTACTTGTCTCCATTTCATCCCGCGGGAAAAAGTGTTGTGGAGAGACAAAACTGAGATTTAAAGCAATCATTAACAGCTAGAGTATGAGGCACGGGTCGTAGTTGGCTCACACAACTATATGGAGTCCAGAGAGCACTTAACAATTTGCCTAGAAGGTCCATGTAGGGGCGTACATCATACAAATGCTTCTTTGGAACTCAAATGTATGTTCCAGATCTTGATGGTCCTGGCTTGGAGGCGGTGGATGCACCCTTTGACATTAATAACGTGTCACTGTCTTGCAGGACTTACAACAGTTCCATGATGACAATGCATCTTCCAATGCTGCCTCCTCTGGAATTAGGGATGCACCAGTAACATCTACTGGCTGGATTCTAAACTTGGGGATCTAGTGCGCGAAAAGATTGCTGTGAAAAAGGAGTTTGGTCATTCTTATTGTGCACCGGTACCAGTCCTGGGAATACACGGTACCAGAACTGTGATTCTACCACCGCTGCCTGGCTCTAAAGAAAATAGCTTTGTCTCCATTGACAATGTCAAGTTACACCATCTGGCCGATCCTGCACAGCAGACCTAGATGACTCCTGGGTAGTGCCTGAATCCCTCCCACTACAGACCAGGATGTTCCCCTACAAGTCTTCAACAGCAGCGTTGACACCTCTTCGAGCTCGGGGAGGGAAATGAGCTTTCATTGGTTCCACTTACCACCACTTCTATAATCAGCAATGATAATAATGAACAATGTCTTACAGGTTCTACATAAATGGATGTCATAATTTAATATGACCCACCAAGGGAGTCTTCAGCAAGTTCTACTCTTCAAAACACAAAAACACAGCCTAGTTTTTGCACTAACATATTCTGGTTATTTTGTCAACGTTAACAACACTTCTAGTGACTCATCTGCCTCTACTGCAACAGTACTGTCAAGAGCATGTAAGCTGATAAATTGGCTTAAAATTAACTATTTTATTCGTCCATCGACTTATCTATGGCTCTTATTGACTATCCTTGCCTTCCTCCTATGGATTGTGTAAGGAAATGCCTCCTTGGCATGGTTGCCCCCTGACTTTTTGCCTTTGCTGATGCTATGTTTACAATTGAAAGTGTGCTGAGGCCTGCTAACCAGGCCCCAGCACCAGTGTTCTTTCCCTAACCTGTACTTTTGTATCCACAATTGGCAGACCCTGGCATCCAGATAAGTCCCTTGTAACTGGTACTTCTAGTACCAAGGGCCCTGATGCCAAGGAAGGTCTCTGAGGGCTGCAGCATGTCTTATGCCACCCTGGAGACCTCTCACTCAGCACAGACACACTGCTTGCCAGCTTGTGTGTGCTAGTGAGGACAAAACGAGTAAGTCGACATGGCACTCCCCTCAGGGTGCCATGCCAGCCTCTCACTGCCTATGCAGTATAGGTAAGCCACCCCTCTAGCAGGCCTTACAGCCCTAAGGCAGGGTGCACTATACCATAGGTGAGGGTACCAGTGCATGAGCATGGGACCCCTACAGTGTCTAAACAAAACCTTAGACATTGTAAGTGCAGGGTAGCCATAAGAGTATATGGTCTGGGAGTCTGTCAAACACGAACTCCACAGCACCATAATGGCTACACTGAAAACTGGGAAGTTTGGTATCAAACTTCTCAGCACAATAAATGCACACTGATGCCAGTGTACATTTTATTATAAAATACACCCCAGAGGGCACCTTAGAGGTGCCCCCTGAAACTTAACCGACTATCTGTGTAGGCTGACTAGTTTTAGCAGCCTGCCACAAACCGAGACATGTTGCTGGCCCCATGGGGAGAGTGCCTTTGTCACTCTGAGGCCAGTAACAAAGCCTGCACTGGGTGGAGATGCTAACACCTCCCCCAGGCAGGAATTGTCACACCTGGCGGTGAGCCTCAAAGGCTCACCTCCTTTGTGCCAACCCAGCAGGACACTCCAGCTAGTGGAGTTGCCCGCCCCCTCCGGCCAGGCCCCACTTTTGGCGGCAAGGCCGGAGAAGATAATGAGAAAAACAAGGAGGAGTCACTGGCCAGTCAGGACAGCCCCTAAGGTGTCCTGAGCTGAGGTGACTCTGACTTTTAGAAATCCTCCATCTTGCAGATGGAGGATTCCCCCAATAGGGTTAGGATTGTGACCCCCTCCCCTTGGGAGGAGGCACAAAGAGGGTGTACCCACCCTCAGGGCTAGTAGCCATTGGCTACTAACCCCCCAGACCTAAACACGCCCTTAAATTTAGTATTTAAGGGCTACCCTGAACCCTAGAAAATTAGATTCCTGCAACTACAAGAAGAAGGACTGCCTAGCTGAAAAACCCCTGCAGAGGAAGACCAGAAGACGACAACTGCCTTGGCTCCAGAAACTCACCGGCCTGTCTCCTGCCTTCCAAAGATCCTGCTCCAGCGACGCCTTCCAAAGGGACCAGCGACCTCGACATCCTCTGAGGACTGCCCCTGCTTCGAAAAGACAAGAAACTCCCGAGGACAGCGGACCTGCTCCAAGAAAAGCTGCAACTTTGTTTCCAGCAGCTTTAAAGAACCCTGCAAGCTCCCCGCAAGAAGCGTGAGACTTGCAACACTGCACCCGGCGACCCCGACTCGGCTGGTGGCGATCCAACACCTCAGGAGGGACCCCAGGACTACTCTAAGACTGTGAGTACAAAAACCTGTCCCCCCTGAGCCCCCACAGCGCCGCCTGCAGAGGGAATCCCGAGGCTTCCCCTGACCGCGACTCTTTGAATCCAAAGTCCCGACACCTGGGAGAGACCCTGCACCCGCAGCCCCCAGGACCTGAAGGACCGGACTTTCACTGGAGGAGTGACCCCCAGGAGTCCCTCTCCCTTGCCCAAGTGGAGGTTTCCCCGAGGAACCCCCCCCTTGCTTGCCTGCAGCGCTGAAGAGATCCCGAGATCTCTCATAGACTAACATTGCGAACCCGACGCTTGTTTCTACACTGCACCCGGCCGCCCCCGCGCCGCTGAGGGTGAAATTTCTGTGTGGGCTTGTGTCCCCCCCGGTGCCCTACAAAACCCCCCTGGTCTGCCCTCCGAAGACGCGGGTACTTACCTGCAAGCAGACCGGAACCGGGGCACCCCCTTCTCTCCATTCTAGCCTATGTGTTTTGGGCACCACTTTGAACTCTGCACCTGATCGGCCCTGAGCTGCTGGTGTGGTGACTTTGGGGTTGCTCTGAACCCCCAACGGTGGGCTACCTTGGACCAAGAACTAAGCCCTGTAAGTGTCTTACTTACCTGGTTAACCTAACAAATACTTACCTCCCCTAGGAACTGTGAAAATTGCACTGTGTCCACTTTTAAAACAGCTATTTGTGAATAACTTGAAAAGTATACATGCAATTTTGATGATTTGAAGTTCCTAAAGTACTTACCTGCAATACCTTTCGAATGAGATATTACATGTAGAATTTGAACCTGTGGTTCTTAAAATAAACTAAGAAAAGATATTTTTCTATATAAAAACCTATTGGCTGGATTTGTCTCTGAGTGTGTGTACCTCATTTATTGTCTAAGTGTATGTACAACAAATGCTTAACACTACTCCTTGGATAAGCCTACTGCTCGACCACACTACCACAAAATAGAGCATTAGTATTATCTATTTTTACCACTATTTTACCTCTAAGGGGAACCCTTGGACTCTGTGCATGCTATTCCTTACTTTGAAATAGCACATACAGAGCCAACTTCCTACATTGGTGGATCAGCGGTGGGGTACAAGACTTTGCATTTGCTGGACTACTCAGCCAATACCTGATCACACGACAAATTCTAAAATTGTCATTAGAAATTCATTTTTGCAATTTGAAAGTTTTCTAAATTCTTAAAAGTCCTGCTAGGGCCTTGTGTGTTAAGTCCCTGTTTAGCATTGTCTTTTTAGAGTTTAAAAGTTTGTTAAAAGTTTTGAATTAGATTCTAGAAACAGTTTTAGATTCTTAAAAAAGTATTCCAACTCTTAGCAGAATAATGTCTGATACAGAGATGCAGGTGGTGGAACTCGACACCACACCTTACCTCCAGCGTAAGATGAGGGAGCTAAGGTCTCTCTGTAATATCAAAAAAATAACCATTGGCTCCAGACCTACCAAAATTCAGCTCCAGGAGCTGTTGGCAGAGTTTGAAAAAGCCAACCCCTCTGATGATGACCTCACAGAGGAAGAAATTAGTGACTTGGAGGCCAATGTCCCTCCTCCAGTCCTAAATAGGGAGAACAGGACCCCTCAAGTCCTGTCTCCAACTGTGTTAGTCAGAAATAGTGAGTCCCTCACAGGAGGGTCCCACATTTCTGAAATCACTGAGGATGCTCTCAGTGAAGATGACCTCCTGTTAGCCAGGATGGCCAAAAGATTGGCTTTAGAGAGACAGCTCCTAGCCATAGAAAGGGAAAGACAAGAGATGGGCCTAGGACCCATCAATGGTGGCAGCAACATAAATAGGGTCAGAGATTCTCCTGACATGTTGAAAATCCCTAAAGGGATTGTAACTAAATATGAAGATGGTGATGACATCACCAAATGGTTCACAGCTTTTGAGAGGGCTTGTGTAACCAGAAAAGTGAACAGATCTCACTGGGGTGCTCTCCTTTGGGAAATGTTCACTGGAAAGTGTAGGGATAGACTCCTCACACTCTCTGGAAAAGATGCAGAATCTTATGACCTCATGAAGGGTACCCTGATTGAGGGCTTTGGATTCTCCACTGAGGAGTACAGGATTAGGTTCAGGGGGGCTCAAAAATCCTCGAGCCAGACCTGGGTTGACTTTGTTGACTACTCAGTGAAAACACTAGATGGTTGGATTCAAGGCAGTGGTGTAAGTAATTATGATGGGCTGTACAATTTATTTGTGAAGGAACACCTATTGAGTAATTGTTTCAATGATAAACTGCATCAGCATCTGGTAGACCTAGGACCAATTTCTCCCCAAGAATTGGGAAAGAAGGCGGACCATTGGGTCAAGACAAGGGTGTCCAAGACTTCAACAGGGGGTGACCAAAAGAAAGGGGTCACAAAGACTCCCCAGGGGAAGGGTGATGAGACAACCAAAACTAAAACTAGTAAAGAGTCTTCTACAGGCCCCCAAAAACCTGCTCAGGAGGGTGGGCCCAGAGCCTCTTCACAAAACAATGGGTACAAGGGTAAAAACTTTGATCCCAAAAAGGCCTGGTGTCATAGCTGTAAACAGCATGGACACCAAATTGGAGACAAGGCCTGTCCCAAGAAAGGTTCCACTCCAAACTCCCATCCATGTAACACTGGTATGGCTAGTCTCCAAGTGGGATCAACAGTGTGCCCAGAGCAAATCAGGGTCCATACTGAAGCTACTCTAGTTTCTGAGGGTGGGGTGGATTTAGCCACACTAGCTGTCTGGCCGCCTAACATGCAAAAATACAGACAGCAACTCTTAATTAATGGGACTAGAATAGAGGGCCTGAGGGATACAGGTGCCAGTGTCACCATGGTGACAGAGAAACTGGTTTCCCCTGGCCAATACCTGACTGGAAAAACTTACACAGTCACCAACGCTGACAATCAGAGAAAAGTACATCCCATGGCAATGGTTACTTTAGAATGGGGAGGGGTCAATGGCCTGAAACAGGTGGTGGTCTCCTCAAATATCCCAGTGGACTGTCTGCTTGGAAATGACCTGGAGTCCTCAGCATGGGCTGAGGTAGAACTAAAAACCCATGCAGCAATGCTGGGTATCCCTGAACTGGTGTGTGTGAAAACAAGAGCACAATGCAAGGCACAGGGTGAAAAAGTAGAGCTGGAGTCTGGAAAAATGGCCCAGCCTACCAAGAGAACAGGAAAGTCAGTTGGGAAACCAACTGCAACACAGCAAAAGAAAGGGAACCTCTCTTCTCAGGAAGAAGTTCTGCCCTCTGAGGGAACTGAGCCTTTGGAGCTTGAACCTTATCAGGTTGAGCTCTTGGGCCCAGGGGGACCCTCAAGGGAGGAGCTGTGTAAGGGACAAGAAACCTGTCCCTCTCTTGAAGGCCTTAGGCAGCAAGCTGCTGAAGAGTCCAAAGGCAAGAAAAATGGAACACATAGGGTCTATTGGGAAGATGGACTCCTGTACACTGAGGCCAGAGACCCCAAACCTGGTGCCACTAGGAGAGTGGTAGTGCCTCAGCTGTTCAGGAAGTTCATCCTAACACTGGCCCATGACATTCCCCTTGCTGGACATTTGGGACAAACCAAGACGTGGGAGAGGTTAGTCAACCACTTCTACTGGCCCAATATGTCCAACATGGTTAAGGAGTTTTGCCTCTCCTGCCCCACCTGTCAAGCCAGTGGTAAGACAGGTGGGCATCCAAAGGCCCCCCTCATTCCACTTCCAGTGGTGGGGGTTCCCTTTGAAAGAGTGGGTGTGGACATAGTTGGTCCACTAGAACCTCCCACAGCCTCAGGAAATATGTATATCCTGGTAGTAGTGGATCATGCTACCAGGTATCCTGAAGCTATTCCCCTTAGGTCGACTACTGCCCCTGCAGTAGCCAAGGCCCTCATTGGTATCTTTACCAGAGTGGGTTTCCCTAAGGAGGTGGTGTCTGACAGAGGTACCAACTTCATGTCAGCATACCTAAAGCACATGTGGAATGAGTGTGGAGTGACTTATAAATTCACTACACCATACCATCCACAAACTAATGGCTTGGTTGAGAGATTCAACAAGACATTAAAAGGCATGATCATGGGGCTCCCAGAAAAACTCAAAAGGAGATGGGATGTCCTCTTGCCATGTCTGCTTTTCGCTTACAGAGAGGTGCCACAGAAGGGAGTAGGATTCTCACCCTTTGAACTTCTGTTTGGTCATCCTGTAAGGGGACCACTTGCCCTTGTTAAAGAAGGCTGGGAGAGACCTCTCCATGAGCCTAAACAGGACATAGTGGACTATGTACTTGGCCTTCGCTCTAGAATGGCAGAGTACATGGAAAAGGCAACCAAAAACCTTGAGGCCAGCCAACAGCTCCAGAAGTTTTGGTATGACCAAAAGGCTGCACTGGTGGAGTTCCAACCAGGGCAGAAAGTCTGGGTTCTGGAGCCTGTGGCTCCCAGGGCACTCCAGGACAAATGGAGTGGCCCTTACCCAGTGCTAGAAAGGAAGAGTCAGGTCACCTACCTGGTGGACCTGGGCACAAGCAGGAGCCCCAAGAGGGTGATCCATGTGAACCGCCTTAAGCTCTTCCATGACAGGGCTGATGTGAATCTGTTGATGGTAACATATGAAGATCAGGAGGCAGAGAGTGAACCTCTCCCTGATCTTCTGTCATCAGACCCAAAAGATGGCACAGTAGATGGAGTGATCTACTCAGACACCCTCTCTGGCCAACAGCAAGCTGATTGTAGGAGAGTCCTACAACAGTTTCCTGAACTCTTCTCCTTAACCCCTGGTCAGACACACCTGTGTACCCATGATGTGGACACAGGAGACAGCATGCCTGTCAAAAACAAAATCTTTAGACAGTCTGACCATGTTAAGGAAAGCATCAAGGTGGAAGTCCACAAGATGCTGGAATTGGGAGTAATTGAGCGCTCTGACAGCCCCTGGGCTAGCCCAGTGGTCTTAGTCACCAAACCTCACACCAAAGATGGAAAGAAAGAGATGAGGTTTTGTGTGGACTACAGAGGGCTCAATTCTGTCACCAAGACAGATGCTCATCCAATTCCAAGAGCTGATGAGCTCATAGATAAATTAGGTGCTGCCAAATTCTTAAGTACCTTTGACTTGACAGCAGGGTACTGGCAAATAAAAATGGCACCTGGAGCAAAAGAGAAAACAGCATTCTCCACACCTGATGGGCATTATCAGTTTACTGTTATGCCCTTTGGTTTAAAGAATGCCCCTGCCACCTTCCAAAGGTTGGTGAATCAAGTCCTTGCTGGCTTGGAGTCCTTTAGCACAGCTTATCTTGATGATATTGCTGTCTTTAGCTCCACCTGGCAGGATCACCTGGTCCACCTGAAGAAGGTTTTGAAGGCTCTGCAATCTGCAGGCCTCTCTATCAAGGCATCCAAATGCCAGATAGGGCAGGGAACTGTGGTTTACTTGGGCCACCTTGTAGGTGGAGGCCAAGTTCAGCCACTCCAACCCAAGATCCAGACTATTCTGGACTGGGTAGCTCCAAAAACCCAGACTCAAGTCAGGGCATTCCTTGGCTTGACTGGGTATTACAGGAGGTTTGTGAAGGGATATGGATCCATTGTGACAGCCCTCACTGAACTCACCTCCAAGAAAATGCCCAAGAAAGTGAACTGGACTGTGGAATGCCAACAGGCCTTTGACACCCTGAAACAAGCAATGTGCTCAGCACCAGTTCTAAAAGCTCCAGATTATTCTAAGCAGTTCATTGTGCAGACTGATGCCTCTGAACATGGGATAGGGGCAGTTTTGTCCCAAACAAATGATGATGGCCTTGACCAGCCTGTTGCTTTCATTAGCAGGAGGTTACTCTCCAGGGAGCAGCGTTGGAGTGCCATTGAGAGGGAGGCCTTTGCTGTGGTTTGGTCCCTGAAGAAGCTGAGACCATACCTCTTTGGGACTCACTTCCTAGTTCAAACTGACCACAGACCTCTCAAATGGCTGATGCAAATGAAAGGTGAAAATCCTAAACTGTTGAGGTGGTCCATCTCCCTACAGGGAATGGACTTTATAGTGGAACACAGACCTGGGACTGCCCATGCCAATGCAGATGGCCTTTCCAGGTTCTTCCACTTAGAAAATGAAGACTCTCTTGGGAAAGGTTAGTCTCATCCTCTTTCGTTTGGGGGGGGGTTGTGTAAGGAAATGCCTCCTTGGCATGGTTGCCCCCTGACTTTTTGCCTTTGCTGATGCTATGTTTACAATTGAAAGTGTGCTGAGGCCTGCTAACCAGGCCCCAGCACCAGTGTTCTTTCCCTAACCTGTACTTTTGTATCCACAATTGGCAGACCCTGGCATCCAGATAAGTCCCTTGTAACTGGTACTTCTAGTACCAAGGGCCCTGATGCCAAGGAAGGTCTCTGAGGGCTGCAGCATGTCTTATGCCACCCTGGAGACCTCTCACTCAGCACAGACACACTGCTTGCCAGCTTGTGTGTGCTAGTGAGGACAAAACGAGTAAGTCGACATGGCACTCCCCTCAGGGTGCCATGCCAGCCTCTCACTGCCTATGCAGTATAGGTAAGCCACCCCTCTAGCAGGCCTTACAGCCCTAAGGCAGGGTGCACTATACCATAGGTGAGGGTACCAGTGCATGAGCATGGTACCCCTACAGTGTCTAAACAAAACCTTAGACATTGTAAGTGCAGGGTAGCCATAAGAGTATATGGTCTGGGAGTCTGTCAAACACGAACTCCACAGCACCATAATGGCTACACTGAAAACTGGGAAGTTTGGTATCAAACTTCTCAGCACAATAAATGCACACTGATGCCAGTGTACATTTTATTATAAAATACACCCCAGAGGGCACCTTAGAGGTGCCCCCTGAAACTTAACCGACTATCTGTGTAGGCTGACTAGTTTTAGCAGCCTGCCACAAACCGAGACATGTTGCTGGCCCCATGGGGAGAGTGCCTTTGTCACTCTGAGGCCAGTAACAAAGCCTGCACTGGGTGGAGATGCTAACACCTCCCCCAGGCAGGAATTGTCACACCTGGCGGTGAGCCTCAAAGGCTCACCTCCTTTGTGCCAACCCAGCAGGACACTCCAGCTAGTGGAGTTGCCCGCCCCCTCCGGCCAGGCCCCACTTTTGGCGGCAAGGCCGGAGAAGATAATGAGAAAAACAAGGAGGAGTCACTGGCCAGTCAGGACAGCCCCTAAGGTGTCCTGAGCTGAGGTGACTCTGACTTTTAGAAATCCTCCATCTTGCAGATGGAGGATTCCCCCAATAGGGTTAGGATTGTGACCCCCTCCCCTTGGGAGGAGGCACAAAGAGGGTGTACCCACCCTCAGGGCTAGTAGCCTTTGGCTACTAACCCCCCAGACCTAAACACGCCCTTAAATTTAGTATTTAAGGGCTACCCTGAACCCTAGAAAATTAGATTCCTGCAACTACAAGAAGAAGGACTGCCTAGCTGAAAAACCCCTGCAGAGGAAGACCAGAAGACGACAACTGCCTTGGCTCCAGAAACTCACCGGCCTGTCTCCTGCCTTCCAAAGATCCTGCTCCAGCGACGCCTTCCAAAGGGACCAGCGACCTCGACATCCTCTGAGGACTGCCCCTGCTTCGAAAAGACAAGAAACTCCCGAGGACAGCGGACCTGCTCCAAGAAAAGCTGCAACTTTGTTTCCAGCAGCTTTAAAGAACCCTGCAAGCTCCCCGCAAGAAGCGTGAGACTTGCAACACTGCACCCGGCGACCCCGACTCGGCTGGTGGCGATCCAACACCTCAGGAGGGACCCCAGGACTACTCTAAGACTGTGAGTACAAAAACCTGTCCCCCCTGAGCCCCCACAGCGCCGCCTGCAGAGGGAATCCCGAGGCTTCCCCTGACCGCGACTCTTTGAATCCAAAGTCCCGACACCTGGGAGAGACCCTGCACCCGCAGCCCCCAGGACCTGAAGGACCGGACTTTCACTGGAGGAGTGACCCCCAGGAGTCCCTCTCCCTTGCCCAAGTGGAGGTTTCCCCGAGGAACCCCCCCCTTGCTTGCCTGCAGCGCTGAAGAGATCCCGAGATCTCTCATAGACTAACATTGCGAACCCGACGCTTGTTTCTACACTGCACCCGGCCGCCCCCGCGCCGCTGAGGGTGAAATTTCTGTGTGGGCTTGTGTCCCCCCCGGTGCCCTACAAAACCCCCCTGGTCTGCCCTCCGAAGACGCGGGTACTTACCTGCAAGCAGACCGGAACCGGGGCACCCCCTTCTCTCCATTCTAGCCTATGTGTTTTGGGCACCACTTTGAACTCTGCACCTGACCGGCCCTGAGCTGCTGGTGTGGTGACTTTGGGGTTGCTCTGAACCCCCAACGGTGGGCTACCTTGGACCAAGAACTAAGCCCTGTAAGTGTCTTACTTACCTGGTTAACCTAACAAATACTTACCTCCCCTAGGAACTGTGAAAATTGCACTGTGTCCACTTTTAAAACAGCTATTTGTGAATAACTTGAAAAGTATACATGCAATTTTGATGATTTGAAGTTCCTAAAGTACTTACCTGCAATACCTTTCGAATGAGATATTACATGTAGAATTTGAACCTGTGGTTCTTAAAATAAACTAAGAAAAGATATTTTTCTATATAAAAACCTATTGGCTGGATTTGTCTCTGAGTGTGTGTACCTCATTTATTGTCTAAGTGTATGTACAACAAATGCTTAACACTACTCCTTGGATAAGCCTACTGCTCGACCACACTACCACAAAATAGAACATTAGTATTATCTATTTTTACCACTATTTTACCTCTAAGGGGAACCCTTGGACTCTGTGCATGCTATTCCTTACTTTGAAATAGCACATACAGAGCCAACTTCCTACAGATTGGGTTTGTTATTGTTTTCTGTTTTCTTTCTCCAGATGAATGGTCATTTTCTTCCTGAACGCTCTGCAGTTGAACTGGTGAATGAGGTCCTAAAACAACATTTCTCATCACACAAAATTTGCAGGGACTTGTCCCTAGTGAACATTATAGCCATACCAATTCCTGATGGGATTGTTTGGGATAAAGTATTAATTGACATATATGGGCCTACTGAGGTCATTCAAGTATCATATGTATTCAAATTCTTGATGACCGATGTAATCACACCCGGAGTGGTTTCTGATGATTGGGATGTGAAAACTGTTGATGCTATGTTGTCTGATCTATAGTATTATACAGTATTTGAAAATGAAGACACGTACCAGTTAAAAGGAAATGATTGTGATATGTTCTGTTATAATTACTATGGACATTATTTAATTCACAGAGCAAGTACCCCAAAGACTGTTTTCAAATATATACAATGGGAACACTGTCCGATTCCACCAGAAGGCAGTTCCAAGACGTATACTGAAAAATGTGCAAATTTTTCTGGGCATAATGTTAACAATGCTGAGAAATGCAAAGTCAACATGTCTTATTGACAGATACAAAATTTATTTATTCTGATTCCTTTGTTTCCCGATTGTCTATAGAAGGCTATGAGTACTAGTTGAAGTCAATTGACTTAAAAGGTGTGTGGGGAACAAAAAATTGGCAAATAAGAGGAACAGAAGTTTTATTTAGAGCATGTATGATTCTTGTTCAAATTATATTTCTAAGGTAAAACAAACAAGCTGCTTAGGCTTAGCGAACATTAGGGAACTGAATGCGCCCAGTATTCCCACCCCTGCAAACTTTTATAAATGGCAAAAGTACATAAATGTGTCTGAAGATCAGCTCAATGAATGGGTCCAGAATGGTACATTTAACACATAATTTTCACATCCTGGTGGGTGGTTATTGTCACCAATGGGTGACATACACATTTTGTTAACTCCTCGATGTTTTAAAATGAATAGGCCGGACCCTCAGTATGTGTCCTCAGAACACTCAGATATGGTGACAACATATAGTGTAGGTAAACTATGCCAGCAATGGTTGAAGGGTTCCTCCCTGGATGCTGTCAAACTGTCAAAGAACATCTAAGTCTCCTGTCCAATAACACAGATTTACAGGTTTTCTTATTAGGCCCCAGAAGACAACACAGAAAACACTTCTTGTATGCTGTATATATTGAAATATGGAAGCTTTCCCAAAGAGAAGCGGCTGCCTGGTTAAGGTAAATAGATCAGGAAAACTTACAGAAAGCATTAGCCATTGTAGATAATGGGACTAACACCTTGTCCCACCGAATATACACCTTGAATAACATTGTAACCTGTGCAATAGATTTAGTACAGAGTGATGTATCATTTTTGCAACATGGACAAAGTCAGCTAAGATCCATTATGCAGTTAGGTTGGACACTACAAACATTGAAAGCAGGTCACATTCCTTGGCAACACGTCAGCACAAGGGAGATTTTTTCCACATTTAATTTAACATGACAACAACAGATAATGGCTAAGAAAGAAGCAACATATGTCATGGTGAATATTGAAAAGTTTGAAAAGTTGTCTTTTACTGTGGCTGAAATACCATCTGCTGAATGGCTAATACAGGGGGTTATATATCTGCCTATTTCAACACTTCAAATTACATCCTATTTGAAACACATTCCAGTGGGTAGATATAAAAGGCTGGGAGATAGTACATACACGAGGTGTGGGAGCTTCCTTTCTCCTACATATGTTTCAATGGCATGAAAGAGGAGTTTCTTAGCAGTAGTGAATGTGAGATTTCTGTGAGCCGATGGTTTGTAAAGAGTATGTGATGCCTCCGTGGCAAATTTGGCTTGTTCTCTGAAGGGAGTCCCAGTCCCCTTGATTAGACCTGCGTTCCAGGTGCTCTCGAATGGCAGCTATGTGCTCCTTAACAGTGAGAGCTTTTGTGGAATGTGAGCCAGAATAGCTTATGTCGTTTCGGTCTCCCAAATTGTTACATGCTGCGGGAATGTCCTTTTCCCCCTATGCAGTTTCAGGGAGACATTTGGCCTCATATTGCTACTTCTGATGTGAATTTTGACAAGTTGAGCAGACTAAGGGCTTTATTGTATCAAAAACATGTGGTGCTTACATCTGCATGCGTGGCCTGTGTGCCTCAGGTTGCAATGTCATCAGCAGAGATTCAGTCCCTTTCAACTACAAACTTTCCAAGACACTTTGGTGAACTCGTGGGACGAATATTTAATACATCCAGTACTACTGGAATCGCCCACTTTTTTAAGGCTGTTGGTTCTGGTTTTGTTCACATCTTCTCCTTTATATTCGGTTTAATACCATCAGCCATACATTCAATATTTTCAAGTGTTTTCAGGGGATTTTCCAATTACTTTGGCTATAATAATAGGTGGCATTTGCTATTGCTACTTTTTCTGTGCGATGGTTGTCCTGTCACAGCAAGGAGTACTGAAAGTGCTGTCGCCAGCACTACTGTGTCATGAATGCATGATGCAGTATTTTGGAGCACCACTCCTGGAACAACTGGAGTGTGACTGGTCTTTGTCATTCCGACCGGTTTTGTATTTTGTGCAGCCAGTATTTCAATGCCTCTTTGAATGTGCACTGAACGTCTGTCTTTCTATGCAGCGATTACTTTAATTGGACGCTGACCTGTTGATGTTCTCCGTGAGGGCTCATTATCAGACATGTGTGTGAAGGATGCGTTTGCTACGCGAAGCCGTTTATGAGTTGTCCTTTGTGGATTCCACTACTCTTAACTCCAACTGGATCTTTTACCACCTGCCAAAGTAGAAGGTCTCTTGGCTTCAATTGTCCTGGATGTGATTGGCGATTTCCAAAGTGACACTGACTATTGAATTTGGATTTTTTTTTATCACTTGTTCAAATTGTACTTTTCTTGCCTTTGTGTCTCTTCACTTGCCACTATTGACATATATGTTTTTTTGTTAGCTTAAGAGTGTATTAGGTTTCTTTTACCTTGAGCTTTTAAACCTCCTTTGACCAGCAAGAGGAGGGTGTTGTATAGCTATTTAAGCCATGTTTTAGACACGTTGTTTTAGCTAGCTAGGTCTGCCGCCATGCACTTTAATCCAGTTACATTTTATTCACCATTGCTTTATTTTTTTAGCAAGAGCAACATTTGCGGTGCTGTTTTATATTCTTTATCTCATTGTACTTTCACCTAGGAAAGCATTACGTTCTTGGTAGGACATTTATTTCACTTTGTGCTTTCTCCAAGGCTACAGTCTGATAGGGTTGCCGACAAACATGGTATGCTGTGTCTCCATTCACAGAAAACACATATGCATACGTGGGGAATAGTTCATTGATTGTCAGGTGTTTTATTGTAAAAACACCCCTTTGTCCTAGACACGTTAGATGGAGATTCCAGCTAGATGACCACAACAGTATGCTCATTGCTTCGTTGCTTCACTGCAGCTACTTGCTTAGATGGCTGTACTCCTGATCCACAGAGGGACTGTGTCTCTCTCGACTACAGGCTTCTTGCTTTTTCCTCCAGGTATGAGAGATGATGTACCCTACAGTATGGTAGGATTGTTCTCGTCTTTTACTCTGTTAGTCACCTGCTTGCTTTTATTGTGTTTTATCATCTTAATTATTGCAATACATGCCTTTTTATCTAAGATGCAGTTACTTCAAAAAATCTTTATTGAACTATATTTTGCCTCTGTTGTCTTTACCTGTATGAGACTTTTTGTAACTGAGAGAAAGGGATAGAACCTACTGTAATGCTTAGAGCAGCCCCTGGAGGACACCACAATGAAAATAGCATTTGTAAGAAACATGGTCATATAACTATATAATTAGCCCCTAGAAAGCATAGCCCCACAAAAAAAAAATGGCAATAAATAGTGCAGCATAACCATATATTTAGCCCGTAGACAGTATATTGCATTACACGTTTTCAGGAGTAGGAGGCCTACATCAATAATATTACAAACAAGGCCCTTAAAACACAAGCTATTTCCAGATATAAAACAAAGGTTCCAGCCATGACAGTGCTTAAAAATACTCTGTATAGTGACAGGGGTTATTATTTTGGGGTCTCCACTAACCGAGTGTGGGGACCCAGAGACGACGTACACAGAAAAAGTGTGTCATGCTGAACATTTAGGTGGTGGCCCCATTGTCCTAGGACTACCACCGGCTGAGTTATGAGCAAAAATGTTTTGTAAAAGTAATGCCCTGCAACGCAATATGGGGCGAGTTTCGCGAGTGCAGTGAACATTGTAGTACCGGTTCTCCCACTGTGCTGGGAGTGCCGCTTTCACTGTGAAGATTTCTGTTTTACCTAAAGCATTTAACAATTTCAAATATTTTAAGGAGAGAGCCACAAGACTCTAATTAGGTGACTGTGAACAATGTGACCAGAGCTCCAATACCGCCGAATCGAGTTCATGCTGCTGTGCCTGTGAGCGATATGAGTGTCATGGCTGCCATACAGCAGGAAAGGGAAAGACAAAAGAAACATAAATAGTTTGCCATGCTGAAATATATCAGAAATCGTGCAATAATCCATGTAACAGGGGCAGTTTGCAAGGCATGACAAAAACAGCCTCAAGGCAGGACAAATGTAATGCATTTACAAATGACATCAAGTGATTTTTGAAAGGCAAGCCCAGGAACGAATGAAAGTGATGGGCGTGACATGGACGTGGTTAAAAGCCCTCAGTACTTACAACAGGTCAAAGCACTTGCGTGCTCAACCTAAGAAGGTGGTAAGCACCTAGATGTGAGTGTAGGCAGCAGACAATATGTCAATTAGGACCTGTGCATATGCAGTTTTTCAAACACAAGCAATGCTAAAGGATTTCCAGTCCCTGTGTGATTGCTTAGAGGTGGGGGGACAAAGACACAACAGCAATGTTAAGACGCATCGCGATTGGGCAGTAGAAATGCTCTGAGAGACATGAAAGGAGAGGAAAGGCCTTTCCTCTCCTTTCATGCCTCTCTGCCCCTCCATGTGATCGGAGGAGAAATGCTTTTGCCGGTGGGAAGGCCTCTGATGAGGTCAGTGCACATACGCACCCTGACATCATCAGACGCCACAGGGGGGGTCAGTGGGGGTGGGGGTGGGGGTGGAAGGGGAAGCGATTCCCCTTACATTTCTGCCCAGGGGAGGGGGGTGTTCGCCACCGGGGGCCCATAGCAGGACGAGCTGGTCTCGTCCCCCGGTGCCGAGGGCGAGACCAGCTCGTCCGGGGCACCCAATCGGTTAAAAATCTGACATGGCAGGAAAAAGTTACAGAGTAAAACATAGAGAAAAATGACTGTTTTTTTTTTCACCTCAATTTCAATATTTTTGTATTTCAGCTGTTATTTTCTGTAGGAAAACTCTGTCACATTTACATAAATGACCCCTTTCTAAATTCACAATTTTGTCTACTTTTCAGAAATGTTTGCTGTCCAGGATCCAATGCTGGTTTCATACCCATTTCTGTCACTAACTGGAAGGAGGCTAAAAGCATAAAATATAGTAAAAATGGGGTATGTGCCAGGAAATTGTCAAAATTGTGTGAAAAATGTGGTTTTCTGATTCAAGTCTGCTTGTTCCTGAAAGCTGGGAAGATGGTGATTTTAGCACTGCAAACCGTTTGTTGATGACATTTTCAGGGAAAACCCTTTTGCTGTATTTTGGCTAATTTCTTGGTCTTCTCTAGAGGAACCCACTACCTTTGGGTACCTCGGGAATCCCTGGGATGTTGGAAAAAAAGGATGCAAATTTGGTGTGGGTAGTTTATGTGGACAAAAAGTTTTGAGAGCCTAAGTGCGAACTACCATAAATAGCCAAAAAAGGCATGGTACCTGAGGGGGAAAAAGCCTGGCAGCAAAGGGGTTATTATGTAACTAGGAAACAAATTTAGATACACCAGTTTTTTTTAAACTTGATAAGTAAATAGTCGCATCACTATGTGTACAATGCAGTCTGCACTATGATACCTCATGTTTGTAACACTGTAATGGAGACATAGAAGTACTTTTACAAAAAGGGAGGTTTTGTAGATATTTGTCTACCTACTTATTGACACGAACCAGATTACATTTGAATGTTAAGCAGATGACATACAGAGAGACAATGGTTAACTCATACTAGCACAAATGTAATGATGTTAGCTAGATTGAAATAAGTGTCATGGGACCATTGACACAATTTTCTAGTGCAAAGCTACAGCGACAGTGCATGGAGTGTTACCATTCGACAAGGAACTACATTGTCTGTTCTATGCACAAGCTGATGATCACTTGCTGGTGCTGTAGTACACAGATTCCATGCCCAATCTCGATTTGCTTCAGAGCCCATCGTAACTGTCTGAATGAAGAAATGACTTTGAAGTGCTGTGGATGAACACGTTCGGCTGCTTGTGCCAGTGGGAATCAAGAATACACATTCATTCACTTAAAAAAAATGTATTCATAGCAAGAGGACTCAAAATAAAAGCGATTATGGTTTCGAATACATAATATTGTGAACACCACTTCGAATGGTGCCAGGCAATGAAAGAGAAGGCTTCTGTTTAGTTTATTTTTTACCACAAATCTGTTTAGTTTAGTTTTTAGCACGAAGGCATGATGATCATATATAAAATTCAGGTTTCTGGAGCTGAAATAAGGCTGTGCTTAAACAATGTGTCCTTTGGAGTTAAGCAAATTTGCCATTTATACATGCTAGTGCTCTACTGATCAGGAGCTCGAAGACTACTTCCGGAATTATCCACCGCCTTTGCTATTTTTCTTGTCTTAGCTTTTGGATCATCAGTCAGGCAAAATGCCCACAGTACACTGGTTTGACAAGGCAATGTCTTTCCTTTGAGACATTTTCTGTAGGAACCTACCTCCTTCACTCTGCTGCCTTTGGGATGGGTTTGCGCAATAGAAATGCAGTATATGTATACATACATCCCCCAGGGCTGAAAATTAAACAAACTTGTGAAATGTGAATATTGCATTGTGTTAAATAAACAAATTCTGGCAACGTATTTAAAAGTTTGCCCAAGCCTGATTACAAATATTGAGTACTCTTTTTCCATGCCAAGTGATTTTAAATACCATTTCCTCACTGTGTTTGTCTGGTTGTAAATCTAAAGCAAATATACACTTCGAATGTCTACATTTCCCCATCAATAAATGTGCATAAATAGAAAATAAAACACATTTTCGTTCCTGAATTATATTTATAACTATCAGCTAAGGTTTAGGATGAGCTCTAAAGTTACCGTGACGACTTAATTCCAGTTACGTGACTCTGATTGAGAATTGCTACAAGCAGACCATAGAGGAAATAATCTGATTTTCTGCATTTAAGAAACTGAGGGGCAAATTTATACTCTGTTTGCGTCGCATTTGCGTAATTTTTTTTTACACAAATTCAACGCACACCTAAGTCTATAATTATATTTTGACGTTAGACACATCTAACGTCAAAATACAGGAGTTTGCACCATTTTTGCGTTCCCCTACCTTGCGCCAATGAGATGCAAGGTAGGCGTTCCCATCTAAAAAATGGGTCATTCCCCTTAGCCCCATATTTAGCCCCTGTGCTAAAATGATGCACGGGTGGGAGGAGGGGCCAAATAATGGTGCAAAGCTTGCTTAGAACCATTATTTAACACTTGGGTCAGACCAGGCGTTAGGGGACCTGTGGACCCATTTCCATGGTTAAACACCATGGAATGAGTCTACAGGTGCCCTCCCCAAACCCCAGGAACACCCCCACCCCCACCAGAGGGACACCAGAGGATGGGGGTCCCCATCCCAGGTAACTCTGGGTATGTTTTTTTTCTTTTTTGCCATCAGGGGCCCTAACTTGGGCCCCCCTGCATGGCACAGGGTGTAATGGCCATGGGCAGGGGATATTTGTCCCCTGTGTTGGCTACTGGGGTGGTGGGCATGACTCCTGT
This sequence comes from Pleurodeles waltl, assembly GCF_031143425.1. Classification (NCBI taxonomy): domain Eukaryota; kingdom Metazoa; phylum Chordata; class Amphibia; order Caudata; family Salamandridae; genus Pleurodeles; species Pleurodeles waltl. Next base: position 840,811,037 of record NC_090437.1, read on the forward strand.
CTTTCCTTAGAAACTGTTCTCCTTAATCATGTTTTTGATGGTTTTGTGCCAGGAAATGGTGCTAGTCTGGTTTGAGGCATTTTTTTTTGTTGCCTCTAACGAGGCTAGAGACATTTTTTGATGCACAACTCCCTCCTTCCCTACCGCCACCCCCACCCGGCTAGCATCTTCTTTTAAGACGCTAGCCCAAGTTTAGCGCCGGCTTGCGCCATTCCTTTATAATGCGCCTGGCTGGTGCTGTGGAATGGCACAAGCTGGAGCTATACTGTATGCTGCAAAACTGCGTTTCCGCAGTTTTGCGGCAAAATTTATAAATCAGTCCCTGAATATTGAATGGTCAGATATGAGCACCCCATATTTCTCTGTACCTCCCATGCTCACTACGCTGAGCGAAACTTGACCACATGGCAACGTGCACCTCACAGTGCCACCATAGGGGTTCATAGTGCACAGAACCATTATAGCCTTAAATGCAGCAGCATGTTGGCAGTCACGCATCGGTCAGTGGTGTGCACCGTTCTGCTGCGCGTTCAGACCAGTAGTTTGCTTCAATTTCTTTTCACAGTACAAAGCAAGCCTCATTTAGTGCATTGGCTGTGAACGAGCATCATTAGCAAAGAGCTGACACGTAGCATAAGCCTGATGGTTTTGTTTACCACTGCTAATGTTCAATCCTTTCTTTTCACATATCAGATAAAACTACAAAGGATTTGTTCATATCAAATTGTGAGATGTTGACTTGCTTTCTTCTGCTTTAGTACTGTCGGCAGTTTGTGTGAGATGATTACAGAAATATGTCTAAAATGAAGGTCTCGGCGAGGCAGGTTTGATGCACGACGTGAGCCACACAAGCATCTGTTCAAAGCCAATTTACAGAGAAAGGACGCCTAAAAACAGCAACGCGCAGCACATCCACTACGATAAGTGTGAATCTCAGTTTCCATGGCAACCGAGACAGAGCATTTAAAGGACGGTACACCTCTGCCGGTTCTGGAAAAAAACACCCTTAATATTTGCAAACACCTTTCACAGAACAGAGACTGCGCTGTGAATTCTGCATTAATTTCTCTTTTAAGAGAGAAAACTAACTCGCCGGCTATATGGTTTAAGAGGAGTACAGTTAAAAATCGTGTAACATTTTAGTGCTTTAAAAGAATATTGGTGAGATTGCAACATAGGATAACATATGTGCTTTCCACAGAAATCCGAGGTAACATTGATTTTGAGATAAATGTAAAAGATTGGCTCTGATATCAAAACAACACAGAGGTGCATATTTAGAAGAAAGTGGCGCCCCATTGCACCCCCCCCAACGATACCATTTACAATACGGTGCACCATGGCGCACATTAGGCTAATAGTGTCAAACATTTTGATGCTATTGGGGTGCTTTGGTGAATTAGCGCCAAAATTATGGCGCTAATCCACCAAAGTCAAGGGAGGCCCATTGAATACAATGGGAGCGTCACTTTAACGTCTGCCTGAGGCAGGCTTTAAAAATAACACTAAAAATGGCGGCGTGAGATCGTGTAGATTTCATGATTGAATCAAACTGGTATAATTTACCATATTTAATTTAGAAAGTAACAAAATGGGGGTTCATTTTACCACAGAAATAATTACACCTCAGAAATATATTGCTGGCAACGTGTCTCAATACGAGAATTACAAGACTTGAGGAAATACACAACCTCAACTGAAATATTGCTGTATGATACTGTACAATGCTCACACATTTTTTAGAAACAGTTTGCAAATTGTGAACTGTTTCCTGTGATGTTACAATAAAAAACATTCCTTTTTAAAATAACCTGTGCACACAGGATACAATGTACAATTATTGTACCATAGATACACTCACAAAATACATTAATGTACTTAAAAAAAGCCTAAAGTTTGACTGTAAATTTCACTTTGTCATTTTTCTAGGCCTCCTAGTGGGGCAACGCCCTGGCACAGGTATAATGTGGCGCAAGCAGGGGCAGCTCCTCCGCAATGGTGGAGGAGCAGCGCCCCACTGGCCAAGAGCCAGGAGATGAAAAAATGAACCAATAACTTACTATTGTTTTATTTTTCATTTGCTGGCTCAGCCAGCAGTGCAGGGAGGGTTGGGGCCGGGTCATGGGAGGTGGGAGGGGCGAGGAGGAGAAAGGGCACCTAAGGGAGCATGTGTGTTTGGCCGGCCGTCTCAGGCTGGCCAAACACACATGCAAACTTAGGTTTCTCCAGCTCAGCTGTGTTGAACAGCCAGGCTGGAGATATTACACGGGCCCAGGCTGTGCCTGAGAGGCAGTCCGAGCCACCCAGACCAATCATGGTGCGGCTTTCATGCTAGGTTTAGCATGAAAGCAGTACCAGGATTGCTGGGGAGCCTGTGCTGGTGTAACAGTGAATGCTGGGACACCACAAGAAGAGGAGCGAAGAGCGAGGCAGCAGGAGTCTGCAGCAGTGGGAACGGCGGGAAAGGTACATGTTTTTTTTTTTTTTATTGTTTTCCCTGCCCCCGTCATTCCCCCTCCACCCCATTGATATTTGCAGCAGCCACCTCTGTGCGCAAAGGGGTTCCAAATTTGTGCAATGCTTGCATTGCACCACTTTGTAAATATGGCACAACAAAAATGCCTCCTTAACACCACATTAGCATTAATGTAGCGCAAGGAGGCACAAGGGTCATGCAAATATGCCCCAAAATGTCATATATAGTATTAAGTTTACCGGCTATACTCAAAAATACTAAAGATAATAACCAACAATTACCCCATAAGCACCAATGAATGAATACCTGTTTAGTTTGCTCATGCATTCTGGAGTAATGAAAAGGAACTGTCCCTGTTCCAAAAGTTCATGAGTTGAACCAGGAATGATGAAATTGTGCCCTTGCAAAGGGTGTAAGAAATGGTGTGAGAAATGTGGCAAATTAGAAAAGTAGAGTACATTTTAATAAATAAAATGATACCAAAACTAGAAAAATCTAATCTGCAGAACCAGAGCTTTTCAATTTTAAAGGTTTAATTGAAAATAGTGCCTGAAAGCACAAAGTGGCACTCACAGTCATCTGGGCTCACTAGACCATGCAAACGCCACAGGTTCAGGCCTACTGAGATGGCGCATGTACCGGGTAAAGGGTACCAGACTAGTCCAGTGGAAGAGTTACATTCAAAGTCTGACACAAAGAGTTGAGTTCACATTGGAGAATATCGCGAGGAGCAGGCTGAGCTTCACAGATGATGGTCACTGTTGCATGAAGACAAAGCCAGGCGTCTCAGATGTTTGTCACTGTTGTGCGAAGAATTTGAATTTGTGCTTATTAAAGTGTTCTTGTCTCACAATGTAAAAACATAGCTGCCTTTCACACGAACATTAATAAAAAGAAATAACAAGTTAACATTTTACAATTACCCAAAAATCACAACTTTCGAATAAGATGCATTAAAAATGGTATATTAAAAGATTGCATCTGATTTAAAAACGTGTGATGTCCCAGATTTTCCTCAAATATATACCAGTAGCTTTTGTTGTATGGCCTGAAAGATCACAACAGGATGAATATTTGCTCTGCTGGATTTTCAAGCTGTTCTTTGCGTAAGATCCGGGCTATTGAATTATACTTGATCTTGTTGAAAAAGTTGCAAAATAGCATAATATGTTCCATGTCTTCCCTTTCACTGCATGGATATTTGTGTGAAACCACAGGGTTTCTTCTGTTTTTAGTGACATTTAGTAGCAAACAGCCACCTTTTGCCAATGCAAAGAGTCTTCCTTCTCTTTTGTTTGCTATCAAAATAAGATATTGTTGGTGTTTCTGCAATGGATCAAGCAAGCTCGCTTGGCACTTAGGGTGTAAGTGTCCTAAGGTGACTACTTTCTGATTGAGCTTTACGCATAGGAATTGCTTATTAACATGGTAATTGTCCTCTTTTGGGTCAGCAAATTCATATTCGAAGACAGAGAAGCTCAATCGCATGGCTTCCCTTTCCTGTTGAGTTGTATAGAAAGATTTTAAGTATATAGAAAACTCCTTTCAATAGAGGGTAGCAATGCTAAAATGAATGCACCTTCTATAAGTGTCCAACAGTGTCTGGTAGATCAGACTTGTTTCAGTACGTCTACCAATGGTGCTATGTGTTTGACTACCCTGCTACCCTCAGGCAGAAATATGTGTTCGCTAATGCATGATAAGTCTAAACCACACAACCATAGCACTCAGTTTAATTGAACAGTAGAGAATCATGAGGTCATGTGAGTCTCAGACCAATCCGTCTTGTGTTTCAAAATCTTCTTTTATTGCAAAATAGTCTAATTCATATTTCAATACAATTCTTCATTTCAGTTGTTCACACTCGACAACCAACACGTGTTTCGTCACAAAGTGACTTTATTAAGGCAGCAAATCTTCAAAAGACCAATTAGTCATATGGTCATGTCCATAATTTAGCTCCACTACATGCCAATTTATGTGTGAGATCAGGGTATTCCAAAGGTGAGTCCAACAGATTATTCTGTATCTTTCATCAACAAAAATAAACGATTAACGTCTCCGAAAATATGCAGTAGATCTGTAAATGGCGTGAGACATGATCAGTGGGCTTATCATGGCCCTCGCAAAATAACTCTGGAGACGTTAATTTTCATCGTTGAAAAATATTGAGTGCTGTGATTGTATGGTTTAGTATATAGAAAACTGTTTCTTCCATGCTTGATCAACTAGATTCGTACCTTGCGATCCCAGTGTTTTTAGCCTGCACTTAAAAGGTGGCATCTGTCAACTGTTCCCAAAAGAGGAATAGCCAATGTCTAATTCTGTGGCCAAATTAGGAAAGTTTGATGATAATTTTAGGAATGATTTCCAAAGTGTCCTCCCATAGGAGCCTGTGCAATGTGTGAACTTGTCAATCCCCCACAGCTCTGCTCCATTCAAGATGTGACTTCCAACGTTTGCCTTTAAGTCTTTATCAATAAAATTGGAAAAAGAAGGGCTGTGTTTGAGAATCATTCTCAAGATGGCATTTGCAGAAACTTTGGATTTTCCTATAGTTGCTTGTACATGGTTTTCCATTTTAATGTTTTATCCATTTTCACCCTTAAATGCTTAAATGATTCAATGTCTTCCAGTCTTGATTGATTTATGAAGAATGGGTACTTCATGTTGCACTTGGTCTTGGAAGTCATTATCGTGTTTTCCTTGTATTAATTATTAAGTTGTTTGATTTACAATGGATTTTCATAGCTATAAGTTGGGCTTGTAAAACTTTGTTTGGACTTTGCTATCAGGATGGAATCATCAACATTGAGGATGAATGGGATCTTAAACCTGAAGCCAATTATTGCTGGGATGTCATTAGTGGCTATTGGGACTTCTTGATACAGTTTGTTACTGTAGAGAGAGAACAAGACTGGGGCCAAGGGGCAACTTTGCTTAACCACTCCGCTGGTATATATATTTTTTTCTAGTGTTCCCTTTTTGATTGAGTCTCACCTAAGAAGAAGTTCCAGTGTAAAGCAGCTGAACTAATGAAAGAAGCCCAGTTAAATGTCCATACTGCTCAGTGTTTCCTATGGGGGATTTCTTGAAAACAGAAAAATGCTGATTACAAATCTAGAAAGGCCACATTCCTGAGCATTTTTATTGCTATGCTGAACTTATGAGTTAGGTACAAAAAAGTCAAAATCTGATCCATCGTCGATAGACATTCTCTGAAACCTCCTTATATCAGTCAGAAGATGTTTTCATTAGTGACCCACTCATTGAGTGCCTTAGGGTTCTGATTGAAAAAGATTTGTCAATCTATATCAACTCGAGTTATTGGTCTGTAGGACTTTGGGTCGTCTTTCTGTCCTTTCTTGCATGGTGGCAAAATAATGCTGTTTATTTAGAAATCTGGGCAGCTATTTGTCACCATGAACACCTTAAAAGCTATTGCAAGTATATCAGCTGACCAGTCCACATCGACGAGAGACAACTCTGGAGGTATCATATTGGGTCCCTCACCACTCCTTTATGGATTTCTTGTGTGGCTTCCTTCACTTTATCTTTCGACAACACCACTAACAGATTGACGTTTACAAAGAAAAGTGTTCTTTTCTATGCTTGATTGCCTAGATATGTACTTTGAGCACTCAATCTTTTTAGCCTATACCTAATAGGGGTCTTCTGGCACCAGGTCTCAATAGAGTACTAACCAATGTCCGATTCCAGGGCCAACTTAGGAAAGCTTGATGGCTATTTGAGCAATGGTTTCAAAACTATCATAGGTGCCTACACAATGTGTGAACTTGCCCATACACCACAGCTCTGCTCCATTCAAGATTTGACTTCCAAAGATTTCCTTGAAGCCTTTATCAATAAAATTGGAAAACCAGCAACTGTGCTTTTGTACCATTCTCAAGATGGCATTTGCAGCACATTTGGATTTTCCTATAGTGGTTTGTATGTGGGTTTTCCATTTTAAGGTTCTATCTATTGCTACCCCTAAGCACTTACATGATGCAACTTCTTCCAATCTTGCTTGATTTATGAGGAATCTTGATGCCCTTGGTCCTGAAAGTCATAATATTGCCTTTTCCTGTATCAATCGTGAGGTTGGTTCATTTAAAATAGTTTTCCATAGCTGTAAGTTGTACTTGTAAAGCTCCGGGATTTGTTTGCTATCAGGATGGAATAATCAGCATAGAGGAGAGCCAGGATCTTGAAACCATTTATTGTTAGGATGTCATCAGTGGCTTTTTGGACTTCTTGATACAGATCATTTGTGTAGAAAGTAAACAAGAGTGGGACCAAGAGGAAACTTGTTTAACACCTTTGCTGCTATAGGTTTTTACTGATGTGCCCTTTTTGATTGTGTCTAACATGGAAAGATGTTCTAGTGTACAATACTTGAATTAATTAAAAAAGTCCGGGATCGAGGATCATAATGCTCAATCTATCCAAAGACGATTTCTGGAAATCATATCAAATGCTGACGAAATATCAAAAAATGACACATACATGGGCATATAAAACTCCATAGAGTAGATGAAATTATGTTTTCATTAGTGACCCACTCATCCAGGACCTTCAGAATCAGTTTTGAAAAGATTTTACAATCTCTATTAATTAGATTTATTGGTCTGTATGTAATTGGGGTTGTTGTTGTGTCTCTTCTTGTATAGTGGCACGATAATACTATTTAGCCAGGAATCTGGGCAGCTATTTGTCACTGCGATCACTATAAGAACTGTTGCAAGTATTTCAGTCTACCAGTCTACATCTGGAAGTATCATGTTGGGTTCCAGGACCTTTACTTTAAGGAGTTCTTGTATGGCTTCCTTCACTTTATCTTTAAAAAAAATCGCTATCAGAGTGCTGTTTAATACTCGGGTCAAGATTCCCTCGTTATTGATAAAGGGCAATATATCTGGTGTGGGGACATCTTTGGACACCCAGTCTTCCTCTGTGATCATATGTATCCTTTACAAGGTGGCTTTTTCTAACTGCTGCCACCTTCTATTTGATGAGTTGACATTCTTCCTATCAGGGATTTTTAACTTGATCTTGTAGCTCTTATTACCTCTTTGGAGGATTCACCAGAGTAATTTGTGGTTCTGATTTTATTTCTTTACATTCTTCATCAATCCACCCTTCTTTGCAGATATTTATTTGCCCCTGATTCCTTAAATGTACACGTTCTCGAGACAATTGAGGTTAGTGATTTCACTAGTGGATCCTAGAGTGGTAGTGTGGCTATGTCAACTCAGCCCTTCAGCATTGGTTCTTGCAGATTGGCTGTTCATAGATCTGTTTTCCACTTTTCTCTGTTGGACTCTAGATTTTGATTCCATTTTTTCTGATTTGGCACCCAAGATCATAGATGTTGAGACTTTTGGATTTGTCTGGATTCTAAAGTTAGGTTGTTTATTTAGATCCAAAAGTAGATTATGAACACATTCTAGTTTCCACTGAACCTTCAGGTTTTCAAGCCTGTTTCAATCAGTGATCTTAATCAAGATGTAGTAAATTACATATTGTGCTCTGCGGGCATGATACGTGGGCATGTTACAGTCTTTTTTTTGTTGTAGGAATTATGGGTCGAAATGAGGCCTTTGCTTGAACAGAGATGGGCCAGGTGTTTGCCTTTGGCATCTTTCTTCGGCAATGCAGGTCTAACTGACCGAATACAGCATGCTGCTTTAACTTCTAATGATGATTCATCATCATTCCCCCATAATCTCATTCTTCCATTTTGCAATTGAAATGACAGCAGCATACATTTTAGACTAGCAGAGCAGATTTAGAGCTTCTTAATACAATTGAAATGTTGTGGGAAGCCGGCCATATTTTTCTGTTGCACAAAGATGTTTATTATTCTTAGGGTTGAATTATCTGAGAGCTGGATGTCAACAACTGATAACATGATAACTGCAGTTCACCACTATTTCTTTTTTTCTTCAACACTTTTGTGCATTTTGTGTGAATAATATAGCTGGGAGGATCCATGGTGATGAGGCCCATGTTTGTAAATTCACTATCACCATTTGTTGGAAATTCCTGTCACATTCCGAGAGATGATTGAGTTGTCTGGTGCCCATCCACTAAGTTTAGGGTCCCGAATAATGTGGCTTGAGATGAGTCAGGTTGACTTGGTAAGTTTTATTGAGCCCGAAGAATGGTGCCAGAGGAATTTTCTCCTGAGCTGTGCCATCTGCCATTTTATGGCTGCCTACGTGGCTACTTCCCCATCACCCCTAACTTACTGAACGTGGTGTTTGTACATAGTTTCAATATATTGTTTGTCTCATTCTTCTTGAGTGTGTAATCTTTCATGCTAGTGTTTAGGTATATCCTGTCTTGCCTCTCAGAGAGGACAATTTTGTTATAGGCAACATCTTGCAAGTATAAGTTGAAGTTTTCCCTGCCTTGGATTCAGTTCAAGGACAATTCTGGTAACTGAGACAGAATTTGCTAGCAGCACAGTCCTACACATATTGTCAATTAAACTTGCGGTTCCTGTGGCAACTAGGATGCAACTGGTATCGCTGTCCAAACTGGCTTGATGGTGTTTTACAATCTGCAGATCATTCATCTTTACAGTATTGTGGCCTAATTTGTTACTTAACCATATATATGTTTTCAGTGGATCTTTCCCTTCCTTCTTAGATGATAATGGCAGGTTAATGATGGCACAATTCCTTGTATCTATTATCCACTTTTGTCACCTCGGACTTTATGCTGCTGTATCGCTTATCTTGTAGAACGAGTTGATCTACCGCTTCTTCTAGTTTTGTGTTTTCAAGGTAGCTGAAAAAGCTTGAGATTATTAAATCTCAAGGATCTGACTTGACAATGTGGCGTGAACCTCTTCCAAAGGTAGATAGGGCCCTTTTGCATGGAGGCACTGAAAGCAAAAACAGGATTCTTTTGGTGACTGGGAGCCAGTGGATCAGGTGAAGATGTTTGGACACAGAAGCTCGCTGGAGCATCTTTAGAATTAAGAGTGCGGCAGAGTTCTGCACGGTTTGAAGATGCAGTATTAGGTAGGCAGGGAGGTCTAAATACAAACTGTTAGCATAGTTAGGTTTTCCTGTCACAAATGCATGAACAATTGTCTTACCAGTGGCACCCAGTTCTATCAACCACTAATTGATAGGATCCAGAGAAGTCTTCATTCCAAATAAGAGAATTTTGGTTTTTATCAGAATTAGGCTTCAGGCAGCTTTCATTCATCCATTCGACTACTGCCTTGAAGCACAGTTTTAAAAACTCAACTTCACAGTCAAATCCTCCTGAAGCAGCAGGGTAGCCTTCTGACAGTGGGAACACCCACCTCAATGCCCATGGAATGCCTTCCAGGCGCAGTGTAAGGAAATGCAGAGAATTGCACTGTGATGCCTTACGCCATATCTATGAGACCATGAAAAGCCGTACAAAGTGACTTTGCATGGCCTCGTACACATGGGTCTGCACTCCACGCTGCTGGTGTGTTACATTAAGTGATGCAATGGCAGTGCAAGGGGCTTGAAAATTTGCACCTCAGGATGTATGCATGCATGTATGTATGTATGAATGTATGTGTCTGTTGGTATTTATAGAATATGAACCCAGACTGAGAGAACTGAACAGAGAGCATGGCCCTAGGGGAGACACATTCATGGGGGGGGGATCAACGGTAGACTAGTGGGTCAGAAGTAGTACTTCTTGATGATATGTGTCTTTAGTTTGTTCGGGAATAATAGGAGAGTACACAAAGAGCTTTCTTCATGGGGTAAAAGGTATTTCATAGGGTAATAACAAAAAGTAAGGTAAATGTCCTAATCTACATTGGTGAAATTATGCATTAATATATGCCATAATGGTGATTATGTAAGACTGGGGAAAAGAGCTTTCTTCATGGGGTAAAAGGTATTTCATAGGGTAATAACAAAAAGTAAGGTAAATGTCCTAATCTACATTGGTGAAATTATGCATTAATATATGCCATAATGGTGATTATGTAAGACTGGTGAAAATGTCAAGAAGTACTCTGAGGGTTGTTTGGGAATCCATTATAAGTTGGTTGTAGGTTTAGGTTTTCAAATGTAATAGATATTTGATTCATGCCATTAATTGTAAACAAACATACAATATACAGTACTACTATAATTATAATTATTTATATACAAAGTCTTCTGTTACCATCATAAGACAACTGTCAACAATAAGCTTTATATACAAGATAAATAGTTCAAATTGATCTATACTGAAACTTCATTTTTAATATTATAAAGGTTTTATTTAATTTCCTAAAAATATTACCATAATACTCCAAGTTGGTACATAAAGTAATGTATCATAATTGAGTATGTAGTCTACCATGGGTAATAGATGGTGAACGTTCAGTTTTCTCATGACCAGTATCAGATGTTTCTGTCTTTTGCTGTACAAAGTAGAGCAAAAAATATAAGATGCTGAAAGATAACATGTTTTGTTTACAAAATGTCCACAGCGTCAGTGGAGGAATAGCACTTTGTTTAAGACTCCATTTTACGTGTTGTGTTATTTGGCCCATTCTCATGTTTAGCATCCCCATTTTTGTTTCCTTTGAATGCTAATTTCACAGATCTCTATGAAGGGCACAATTTCCTTTCAGGCTTGCCACATGGTGATATCTAAAGTAGTTTGTATATTGTGTTAAATCATAGTTGTACAACACAGACTTGGTAATCTGCTTTAAAGATTCATTCAAAGATTCAGTCCATAATTTTCTTGACACAGATTATTCAAGTTTTATCTGTTTCAATCTAAGACATTTAATTTTAGCTGTATTTTTTATTTCTGTTTGTTACAGTTTAAATCTAGTGTTGTTTCCTGATGATTACACGTCAGATATCTAAAAGGACCAACAACAGCCTTTCAACTACACTGCAATTAGTTTAATAAATTTTATATCTTTTAAAAATTATGTTCACCAGATCCAGGTCTCATCTTAGTGCATGGGTTTGAGGTCAGAGTGGAAGGGCCACCCGCTTCTTCTAGATTGTTGCTTAAACAGATTAGAGTTTAACATCTTTTTCACTGATGAGTTCACTACAATAAATGTTTGTTACATAAGTTTTCTTGCACACATAAAATAGATTTGTGGGTTAATTTGGCATCTAATTTGCCTAATGCAACAGCAATTGTAATGGCATGGGAATGCCAAAGTCTCTAAGTGTTGTTTAAAATTAAAGTCAAATGAGAAGATGGTGCCCACATATATGAAGGTATCTACCTTCTTCAAAGTATGCTGGTCCAGTCTCTATTTAAACTTACACATAGTTCTATTTCTTTCAAACATTAGGATGCTTGATTTTGATAAATGTGTTTTAAAATCCTCTTGACAATGTACAGAAAGAGCATCCAGTGATCTTTGTAAACCTTTTGAAATCCTATCTAGGAGTACAGTATTATCCATGTAAAAGATGCCTTGGATGTGAGTCATTCCCATTTTAGGGGGGAAGACTCTTTTTGTTTGAATTTGTTTGATTGAAGATTTGTTTGAAGAGCACTGGCTATATAAATAGAAAACAATAACGGTGCCAGTAAACAGCCTTGCTGCAGATCATTTGGGGTATTCATTCAAGATATACATGTGCCATGTGAGCCAAATTGTATCTGTTTACATGCTCCCAAATGCAATTGTAATATGAATTTAAAAACCTACCTCGTGGATTCCCCACACACCGATTTTCTTCCATAATCGATTTCTGTACATTTAATTGAATGCAGTAGTTGAAACTATGATTGCTACATATAGTCAACCTCTTTTGGGCCTTTTATATTTCTTTGCAAGTAGTTGAAGTGCTGCAAATCCATCCAATGTGGAATGATGGAGTCTAAATTCTAGTTGATTGAACAGTAAAATGCCCTTCATTTCAACCCATTCCTCCAAATAATTCATTAAATGTTTTCTAAATATTGTCCCAGCAATGTCCATTAAGGCAGCCATTCCATAATTACCTAAATTTTCGCTGTCCCCTTTCCAGTACAGTAGGATTCAGATATTGCGGGTCATTCCGACCCTGGCGGTCGGTGGCCGCCAGGGCCACCGACCACGGGAGCACCGCCAACAGGCTGGCGGTGCTCCTACGAGCATTCTGACCGCGGCGGTTTAGCCGCGGTCAGACGCGGAAAGCCAGCGGTCTCCCGCTGACTTTCCGCCGCTCGTAGGAATCCTCCATGGCTGCGGAGCGCGCTCCGCAGCCATGGAGGATTCCGACTCCCCCTCCCGCCATCCAGTTCCTGCCGGTTCTCCCGCCGGGAACCGGATGGCGGGAGGGGGAGTCGCGGGGCCCCTGGGGGCCCCTGCCGTGCCCATGCCTATGGCATGGGCACGGCAGGGGCCCCCGTAAGAGGGCCCCTAAAAGTATTTCAGTGTCTGCAAAGCAGACACTGAAATACGCGACGGGTGCAACTGCACCCGTCGCACCTTCCCACTCCGCCGGCTCTATTACGAGCCGGCGTCATCGTGGGAAGGGAGTTTTCCCCTGGGCTGGCGGGCGGTCTTGCGAAGACCGCCCGCCAGCCCAGGGGAAAACTCGGAATACCCTCCGCGGTCTTTCGACCGCGGAGCGGTATTTCGGAGGGGGGAAGTCTGGCGGGCGGCCTCCGCCGCCCGTCAGACTCAGAATTAGGGCCATTGTCTTTTCAGGTATCTGGAATTTTACCTTGCAGTATGATTGATGAAGGGGATGAAGGGGATAAAGGGAATTAAGTTATTCTGACCATAATTCTAGAACTAATTTTGGGATGTCTGAAGCCATTGCTTTGGGCCTATGACCGCAGAATATCCTTAATCATATATTGTTCTATTTTAACCCCCATTAGGGCTTGGATTCCATTAACTGGTCCTGGAGTCCGATAATCACATCCTTTACTGCCCTCTATTATACATGGGTTGGTAGTCTTAAATCCACATTACAACTCATATTGATATTTGTTCAACATATATGTTTGCTTAATTGAATATTCTGTTTCCTACATTTCCCCCAACTAGTTTTGACTTTTTTTTATTATCTCTGTCTTTTATGGATACAATGAGTTTTAACCATACATTTTCTTTTTGTTCATACTCTAATTTCCTTATTTCTTACCAGTTGTTTTTGGCATACACATGTTACATTTTTCCTATTTCTATTATTTAGTCTGAATGCACTACAGATTTGTTTACTGAAAGTTTTCTTCAGTATTCCTCACAGATCAATTGAGTTATACTTAATTGGCTTTGAATTAAAATAGTTATTTATTTTCAGCGATAATTCTTCCAAATTTCCTATAAAGATGACATATGATTGAAATTTGTTGAATTTGTTTCCCACAGACTATTAATAAGCTGTTGTATGTTGTCTTCACAGATGATTTTATCACAGTTAGTCCATATTATCTTATTCTTGATCCAGACTTTACTTTTTTCACCTATACCCCATGTTTCATGCATTTGCAGTGTTAATTCTAAAGATACCAACTGGGGTTCCAGGTCATCATGTATCCTAAAATCCTTAATCTTTTGTATCAGTTCAGGCAATACAATTGAGCAATCTATTATGGACCTGGTGCTTCCATTGATATACATATAAGAGGAGGGCTGATATTTTAGATATTTTCCATTTAAGGCCATGGGAATTATAAAATAATGTTAAAAATTTCTCAGGGCAATTCTTCTGTTTTCCTTCCTGTTTTCTATTATTTGCTGTGGTATCCTCATCAGCTCTTCTTCATTCACATAATTGTTGTCATCCTCTCACGGTATGGTAATTTTAGCATTAAAATCCCCTGTTATCAGTATGTGGATCATTGTGTATGTTTCTTCAATGGCTTCGAAAATTCAGTTTAGTTCATTTAAGTAATTATTGTACTGTTTGGCCAGGAGAATGTAAATGTATATTATGACTAAAGTGTGGAACTACCATTTTCTTTTTTAGGTTTATTATCCTTTGCAAAAGATATCTCTAAGATCACAAATGTATCTTGTTCTTTATGTAATTGGGGTGCCATAGGTTAAGTCATCATCCCTCCACTTGACCAGCCATTGCTTATGTTTTTTTGCTCCAATATTTTGCTGTACATGGTTAACCACATTTCTTGTACAGCAAATATCATTGTGTCATTAGATTTCACCAACAAAACTAGGACCTTTATAACTTGTGTAATGTTCCATGACACACTCCTCCAAGGGTTTTTGCTAGGATCTCTAGGGCTGTTCAGGAAGTATCTTTGGATTAATCATATTCAATATCCATTTTGAGTAGTCATCATCTTTGAATGCTAGATTAACTTTCCTTTCTGTACCTATTTTTGTAATTACTATCTTCCCCTCACATTGGTTGTAGGTAGATAGAAAAAGCTGCAGAAGTAAATGGACAATGCCCTGAGTTTTGTGAATCTTGCTGAAGATCATCAAACTCAGCTGGCATGTCATTTGAATTGTAAGAAATTGGATAACTATTTGAGGATGGTGACTACCCACTTCAAAGTAAAATGACAACACTTGTCAGGATAAAGCTTTAAAACCACTAAATTAACCTGAGCTTTGAGCTGACAGGCTTAACTTAGAGTAATGTGTAATGCATTTGGTGATAAGGTCAAAATGCAAAATATAAACCTCACAAACTAATTAGAAACATGAAGTAAAATGCATTAAACACAATTACACCAAAATATCAAAATTCCAATTAGGGAACCAGGGGCATGGATTTTACATTTTAGGTAGAAATAGCACCGAAAATCACAAAGAGCCGGTGACAGTCAATGGTTGCAGTAGACCGGGACATACCCGCAATCTGAGGCTGACCATAACAGCACAAGGGTGAGTTACACCTAACAAGTACATCCTGGTCTTCTAGAGCCCCTCAGAACACCAGGGTAGGCACTTAGAGACTCACAGAGTGCCAAGCAGAGTCCAACAGCCAGGTTTAGTCCAGGTCCAGTTGCCACAGGTGAGTTGGGTACTTCCAGGAGTAATACTGTTCAGATTGTTGTCTCAGTGTAGTCACACAGAAGCTTAGCCAATTGATACTTGGAGTCTACTTCTTTCACTTGGGTGCAAGAGGGAGCAGGCTCAGTACTTCAGGGGTCCTCTCAGGTCACAGACAGCAATTCCTGTCCTCTTCTACTCTTCAGAAAGTCAAGTAAGTATTCTCAAGTTGGTGCCTGAGGTACCACATGCATGCCTGACATGAGCTAGTGAGGGCGACTCATGGCTCATCCCTAACTAATGGAGCAAAAGTTCCCAGGGCCATCCCTACTCACTTTTTCACTAGTTCCTGTTTTCCCAAAAGGCTGTGTGTCAGGGCATAATGAAGATGGCAAATGTCTTCCTCCAAACTAAACTTGGTCTTGGAGAGCTGGGGGTGTGTGGTGGGGAGAGACCTATGATTATCCTAGTGTCCCACATCTATAATTAAATTCAGTTTGAGATAGGCACTGTAACCACAACAAACCCACAGATAGAAATCTGGTAAGACAAATGAAGGGCACTTTAGCAACCAGACAATGCATACACAAGAATTGTCTTGCCGCCTTTTCCTCTCCCTTTGAAGTGCACCACCAGTCTTAGCAGTTACTTAACAGATATGTCAAGCAGGACTCAACACTGTGCAATCAAGAGGTAGCCCACAGCCCCTACCCTTCTTATTCTGTGGAGTTCAGGAGTCATCTCCACCCATTCAGGGCAGCTTAATGTTTGCTTCTGGGAGGCAATTCAATCCTTTTCTCACTTGTTCTAGGCTGACCAGATGCATCTTTTAATCAACATGCTGACAATTCATGAAAGTAAAGGGTTAGTTTCTAAAAGGTACCTTTTTAATTATTTGTTAAAAATCTGACTTCACTATTGAATTGGACTTTTAATAAATATTAAAATAGTTTAAGTATTTTATCAGCTGGTCCCATACCGCAATTCAGTATTAGTGCGTTAATCTGTACTCAGGTTTTCTACAAATGACAGCTAGGCCTGCCACAGTGAAAATAGCTTTTAGGCTCTTGCCACTGTAGAGACATGATAATATTTACTTTCTCTTTTTCTACTTGTCCCAATTTAAAATATCATGCACCCTACGCTGTGGACTTTAAGGCTCATATAGGTGTGACTTACTAATATTTAAAAGGGAGGTTTTTACCTGTCAAAACAGTTTATTTTGACAGTGCGCAGTGCCTGTTTTGCACTGTTACAGTCAGGCTACAGGCTCATATAGTTGTGACTTACTAATATGTAAAAGGGGGGGTTTGCCTGTCAAATCGGTTTATTTTCACAGGATGCAGTGCCTGTTTTGCACTGTTAAAGTCAGGCTATGGTGGTAGGCCTGAAGCCATGTTTGCACTGCCACTATAGTGGATGTCACAAAAGATGCTGCGGTCCAATAATTACATTAAACACCCAGGGTACATTTGTTCAGGATGATAGATGATTGTTGGCTCCCTGACCATGCAAATGTTGTATGGCAGGAAGGAGAGATAATCATTGTAGATAATACCCTGATTTCTCACTTTGATTCACAGTATTGGATCCAAGGAATGGGACCATGTGATTGCAGCTGACTTACATCACTGACAATCATTCCCATGAGCATTTTGTTTTAGTGCCATTGAGATGAAGAACAATCTTAGATATGCATTGATATTTGTGATCTATGCAATCTGTTCTTCTGCCATTGATCTTACAGGTGGCAATCTGTATAATATTAACCCTAAAGGTGGGGACCATCAACATCGCAGATAGATGACAAATGTGACAAATATACATGTTAAATAAAATGGTATACTCAGAGCATTCCTTCGGAGATTCCACAAATGATATCCCCTTTTGCCCTCATATGGCACAAATAAAATATTCTGTCTTAAATAGTTCAGCCAGGAACTTTCTTTTATAGAGGGTTCCTCATGAAGACACTCCTCAAAGCCCCGTCGTAGGTGTGGTTATTTGTTTTGAGCTTTCCTCGATACACCCTAGTACTAGATCTGTCTTGCTAGTTTTGTCTTATGGATTTCACTTGATAGATTTCAGATGAGTGTGTAGTTTGATTGGATTTGGGAATCAGCCTTAGGTCTCTGAATGATATCTGTATTGCCTGTTTCAATTATTTTGGTTGGGTTGCATTGAATGTCCCATTGACGAGGGATATGTATGAGAATAAAATTGTTACTTTCTGGGGAAAGACCATCATAATAACACAAACTTTGACTGAGGTCCCACAGGGCCCAAACAGTGTGAGGCAAAGAAGGGAAGGTGGTTTCAATAAGGAAATAAGGAATCCCAGGCTCACTATTGATAGCTTTTCTCAAGAAAATTGGATAGGGTATATGTGCAACAACTAACCAAAAACTATACACAATTGCAATACATTTAACAAAAAGAAACTTAAGGTCAAACCAATGTGGTTGGATAAGAAGCTAGAACCTAATAATGAAATTATCACACAGAGGAAGAAAATGAGATGAAGAAAACCAAAGTGTAAGGGATTGGAGGATTAGTTGATGTGGTCGAAACCCACCTCAAATAATAATCAAAATCCTTTCAGGGTCAACCACTAAAGTCACTAAATAAACTAGTGCTTAACCCGCTGGTAGCTTGGTGCAAAGTAGTCAGGATTAATTTAGAGGCATTGACTAAAGCATTTATGCAACAAACAAACAGTAATAAAGTGAAAACACAATACAAGAAAAGTCCCAAACCAGTTTAAAAATAGGAGCAAATTTTAACAAGTAATATGAAGAAAATCTAATAATTAGAACAGGATATATGATTTTTTTTTAGTTATAACTAACAATAGAGTCAAAAAGTTCAAAGCATCAATTGCGTTTATCTGGTTGCAGTAGACCGAGTCAAATTTAAAAGTTAATGCCAATGATGATGGAGCACAGGTCAGGTACATGGGCCAGAATAATCCAGGCAAAAAATTTAACTTCTGACTTAGAAACATTTAGAGAGGAAAGGTTGTTGTCAATAAGTCGTCAGAGGGACACGCTATGAGCTCTATCTGAAGCAGGGCTCAAAGATAATGGGTTGCTGAAGAGCGGGGCTCCGGTGCAGTCATTGCGAAAGGTGAGAAAGCTCCAAGCGGGTGAAGTCCATGCCCTGGAAGTCTTTGATTTGATTAGATGCTGGTTGGCTTTGGTCCCGATGAAGCCCTCTATGTTTGGACTTAGAATGCTTTTAAAAGCTGAGGCAGACTGGTAATTCAATATCAACATCTGTGGCTTTGATGGTGATCCTTGTCTCCAACGGGTCTCCATGCAAAGAGTTGGCAAAAGTTTCAAAGTCCCACATCTTGCAGGTTGGGGGGGCAAGAGGAGTACACTCTAACACCAACCTTGGGTACAGTACCTGGGGGGCAAAACTTAGAGATTAAGACTCATTCTATCAGAGGCCAGTGGCAGGGTCCAAGGCAGGTCCAGTTGGAACTGGTCAGCAGGGCAGCTGTAGAGACACAGGCCTCCTGAATCTTGTTGTGTCCCTGTAGCTCAGCAAGAGGTCAGGTGACTGATCCTTGTTGTCTTGGAGTCACTTCTGGGGTCTTGGGTTCAAGGCAATCATGTCCTGTCTTCCTACAGGTTTCAGAAAGCAGGGCAGTCTTTCTTCTGATTTGTTTAACAGTTTTTAACAGTTGTAATAGTGGTCAGAGGAGAGTTGTATGCGGTCCACTTTTATGCCCAATGCCAGTCTGTGGGTAGAGGTCGAGCATTTGTCCATTCCCTGAACCATTCTGGTCAATTCTTCTACTCTAATGTGTTTGCCGCCATCCTAACTAGAGAGATACATGGGAGGCAGGCCTAGGTGTGGGCTTGATCTGACACTGACAAGCTAGGCATCTTTTGAAGCTCAGCAAGAAGCAGGGACTGCCGTCCGTCAAGGGCAGATTCCCCTTCCCCACACAAAGACTCCTTTGCCTACTTTCTAACAGCAATATACTTCTTACCACATCTGAGCCATCAGGGGTTAGGTGCAGCAGGACACTGGCAGGAATGCCTTTTGGTTTGAGGTAGGAAAGTGACCATTTTCTAAAAGTATTCTTTCCAAAACTGTACTATAAAATATGACTGGACCATTAAGTTGGATTTTAAATTTTTATTACAATGAGTCCTTGAACCATTTTTCTAGCGTGTCTAAAGACTATCTAGTATTTATTAAAGTCTATAGTGTAAACCAGTTTTAACCAATGGGAGAGCCAGCGTTGCTACAGTGAAAAATGACTTTGGAAGTTTTTCACTGCCAGAACATTTAAAACATTGAACATGCATGTACTACCATTTAAATACCATACCCCCTCCCCCTGGAGTTTCAAGGCCTACTTTAGAGGTGACCTATTAGTATTAAAATGGGAGGTTTAGGGGTGGTAAAAGGATTATATTTGCCAGGTCAAAATGGCAGTATAAAATTGCACAGCCAGATTGCAGTGGCAGGTCTGAGACTTATTTTACAGTGCTAATTTAGTGGATGGCACAATAAGTGCTGCAGCCCAATAGTAGCATTTAGTATACAGACCCTCGATACATATGGTACCATTTACTAGGAACTTACAAGTAAACTAAATGTGACAATTAGAGGTATGCATATTCAAACATGTTTATGTCTGCTAACTAATGGTAAGTGTTCTTCCTGTTAAAGTGTAAAGAGTCCTGCAGTCAAAAAGGGCTCAACATAAAGACGAAAAATTGTGGGTGAACCTGCAGGGAGGGCATATTTCCAAGAGCCATCCCATAAGTTTTGCCTTTTCCTTAATGTTTACAGTAACACTAAATACTACATTATCCCCCACAATCTATGACCTTTCCCTAAATGTTGTTGCAATACAGTAAAAGAGTAACTTAGTACCCTTAGGGTTTATGTTCTTTACCCATCTAACTCTTCTGCCTGGGGATGAAATTAGAAAAGGAATCTAGCCTTCAAACATTTAAATTGTTTAACCTATTTCAAAGGTTTTTGGTTTTGGAGTTTGGAAATGTGATCTTAATCTCACACAGACATACAGTACACACAAAATCTCTGCCTTTTATTTAATGTTTGTCAGACCAGGCTTGGAGAATATATTGTTGTAAAAATGCCTCTTTTTTGCATGATCACAATTTTAGGTATGGTGTTAGCCAAGACCTTTTGATTTTACTACAATTACATATATTTTATACCTATTTAGATAATCTCTCAAGTAGCTCTCTTCATTCCTTAGGCCCTTGTTGCATCACTTACATTTTGCTTACACCCACTGCACCACACAGAACTGGGCAGTGGGTCAGTCCTCTTTACTCACTAGGTAACTCCACTTTGATCGCTTCAGTTTGCTCTTTCATAGGGAGCACATCTGCACACAAGGCAGTTCCCTTAAGCCCTAGTGTTCTTGTTTGTACTTTCTTATTCTGCTAGTGTTGCCTTTGTGTTTAGAGCTTGATGTGACAGCAGGAGGCTTTTGATGTGAGCATGGAGCACATGCCTGTGTTATCAGATCCCATCTCCTGCTGTTGTAAATTCCTTTTAGATTGTTCCTTGCTTATCTGACTGCTCCTATTTCACAGCATACCAGATTGTGTCAACGTAATGCTCTTCTTTATAGTTATTCTCTATTTAGTATGCACACAAAGAAGTGCATTTATAACTGCTCTCCTGTGTGTCATGCTAGTACGTCTTTTAATTAGGGATTACAATTATACTTACTTGTAAAACAACGTAGTGTGTATATCCTGCTTTTAGGGCTTATTAGTTTGATTCAGTGTTCTTGTATGGCATACGTATATAGACATTTAACTATTATAAGACAAAATGAAGCTTTGTTGTATATTCCAATTTACTGTCCTATCTATCTACCCACCTTTGCAACCCTATCTGTTTCTTTGTCAACCTAACTACCTGTCTTCCTGTCTATCTAGCTGTTTGTCTATTAATCTACCAGTCAATGTACTTGTCTATCTACCTGTTTACCTACATGGAAGTCTGTCTACTTATCTGGGGAGGAGAACTTTCTTTTTGTGCCAGTGCCAATGCCTGAAGAAGAACTGGAGGTAGGTGGGTGTCATTGATTGCCTCTGTATTGTCAATTGCAGTGCATACTTCTGAGTTAGGAGTTGATGCAGGTCTCAGCAGGGGCCTTACAAATATGGTAGCTGGCAGTGCTACCTGTGCTACATCCCTCAGAGCAGGTTGAACAGGAGGGGAAATGTCAGTCTCCTCTGCGCCAGTTTCTATAGCAATAATTGGCCCATCATCCTCCTCATCCTCTTCTATAATTCTTATAAGGCTTTCAGGAACTTTTCTTTTCCATTGCCTCTCCTGGCATGTCTCGGACTGTGCTGTGGTCCAATTCATGGTCAGATCATCTTGTGCTTGGAGAAGATGGTTGAGTATCCTGGGAGCCAATAATTCTAAAAAAGGAGGTTCTTGCTCAGAGGTAAGCTCAATCTCCTGATATGCTACAACTTCTCGAAGATCTGCTATTGCTCTCTGAGGCTGCTGTCCACTGTGCTCTATTTCCAGAAATTATCGGGTACTACTTTGCAAAAGGAAAAAATCAAAATCAGCGTCACTGCTCATCGGAGTCATCATGATTACAGTGGCTGTCTCGCTGACAGACATGGGCTTGGGCTTAGGCTGGGGTGGTGCCATTGATGCAGGAGCACTGCTCCCAGCTTCTTCCTTGGATGCTGATGCAGCAGGCATAACTATACGGAAAAAGGTTGTGGTCGGCACGCCAGTGGTGGAAAGCTGTTTCTTCTCACTGGCCACTTTAGTGGGAGCAGCTCTCTTTGAAGCCTTGTTAAAGCTGTCAGTTGGCAGTAGCACTGAGCTGCACAAGCAGAAGTGATTGGAGCACGGACGTCATTTGTTGTGTAGTCACACGTCTTTATAAAGGTCTTATGTCAAGCAGTAGTATGGGTGATGCCACTTCTCTTGTGCACCTAAAAGCAAATAAGCAAGAAAAACATTTAGTGAAACATGGCATTGTTGCAATTTGAATTAGTACAGATACAGACAATATATTTAAGTATGGTTGATTCCTATGGTATTATCCTAAATAATTAACAACAATATATCCAACCATTTTAAATTAAAACAGCACCACCAGAACAGAACATTTCACTTTCAATAAGGATACCAATTTACAGATGTAACTCTTTGCTTTTTGTGCATCTATTTCAATGGAGACACCAGTTGCCATCAGGGAGATGCATGGGGAAATGGAATAATCCTTACAAAATGAAGGCTGGTGCGCGCCAAGGGCAGGCCAGGGGGAAATGGAATAATACCTAAAAAAAATAATGCTGTTGTGCAGGAGGGCACCTATGACAGTTAGGGAATGAATGGATAGAGGCAAAATGCTAAAACAAACAATTTTAAAAAGAAATGAAATAAATAAAAAAATACAATAAAAATACAATAAAAAATGTAAATTAAAATTAAAATAAAACATCACAATAAAAAAAAATCAATTGTTGATGTTTGTACTATGGAAGCATGAGAAACCCATTGTAAGGCAAGGAGGTGTAGGTAAAAAATAAAAAAAATGCATGTGATATAAAACCACTGTTTATCACAAACATATTCATAATATAAATATTCTACAATTATATTTGTAATTTTTAATTTTTAATTTCCTTGTAGCGCACTAAGGGCCAGATGTAGCAATGTCAGAATTTGCGTTTCTGAAATTGCGAATCGGTGCGGCTCGCAATTTCAGAATCGCAAATCCTGATGCAGAACGGTGTCTCAGACACCGTCTGCGACTCGCTATGGGGTCGCAAAGACCCACCTCATTAATATTAATGAGGTGGGTCGCATTTTGCGACCCCATAGCGAGTCCCTGCACTCACAGGGATGGTGGCCTGCTGAAGTCAGCAGACCTCCATGTCTGTGACTGCTTTTTAAATAAAGCAGTTTTTTATTTTTTTTTGCAGCCTGTTTTCCTTAAAGGAAAACGAGTTGCAAAATAAAAAAAAATCACGAAACCGTTTGGTTTCGGTTTTTCAGAGTAGGCAGTGGTCCACTGGACCACTGCCTGCTCTGAAAACCCCTTTTTGGCAACATTCACAAAAGGGAAGGGGTCCCCTGGGGACCCCTTTCCTTTTGCGAATGGGTTACCACCAGTTTGACACTGGTGGTAACTGCGAATTGCTTTGCGACCGCATTCACGGTCACAAAGCAATTCTGCATTGCGATGCGAGTCGCAAATAGGAAGGGAACACCCCTTCCTATTTGCGAGTTGCATTCACAATTTGCGAGTCGGTACCGACTTGCAAATTGTGAATGTGCATCGCAAAAGGCTTTTTGCATGGCGCAAACTGCGATTTACGCAGTTTGCACCATGCAAACAGCTTTCTACATCTGGCCCTTAGTGCTGGATTGCCTGGCTACTGTCCCCGTTGGTGCTCATTTTAGGTCAAGCACCACCGGTTTTATAATTTGTTTGGTTTATGGGTTTGCTTTCTCATGATTACTTTGTCTTTTTTTATTTTAACTATCACCGTTCCTATCCAACAGCTTCATCTGGGAGGGTAGCATGCCAGGTAGGAGAGGATCAGCTGGGCTCCAGTTGGTTATCTGATGGCCCTCCTTGATCTCAGCGTCTACTTCACCTTAGCCATGCCCCCTTACAGGCAGGCTAGTTAAACATGATAGCTGCGGAGAAACATAGTGGATGCGTGCAACAGGTGCATGCAGTGGGCTCAGGCAGCGGGTGCACCAATGGTAGGTCATTGGGTACACCTAAGGGAAGCCTGTCAGCTCCTGTCTATGTCTGGATGCCGCCAGGGGCCAGGACCCTTGTTTGTTCTAAATCAGACCTAAACTCCTTCCAGCAAAGGAGATCATGTCTCTTGCCCCTACTAAGAGGAGAGACTGTCTACACTTGATGGACATCTCCAAGGGAGAGACAGTTTGTGGTAAGTGCGGTTTCAGTCTGACAAAACCCATTACTGGCCCACCTAAGGGAGCTGAGGATCTTCATGCCTCCCATGTGGCTAAATATTTTGCTCTAAATTGCCGCTCCCTCCTGAGCATAAGACTAAAATATTTCAGTTCCTCACAAACTATTAGCCAGATGTGGACAAACAAGGACTTAACGGAAGCTATTGCTGCCTGGGGCCCTGGCCTGAATCATGCAAGGCCCATAGGCAGCAAAAGGAATCTGCTGTTTCAGGCCCTTTGTGCACCAGCCTGCCCTGGTACAGGCCGGTGCACAAGAGGTCTGAAACAGCAGCTTTCACTGCCAAGGCCCTCTCCTGACTGACCAGGCCCAACCCTGCTTAGCGCTTCCAAGATCGAGTGCATTCAGGACTTTGCAGGTCATGGAACTCCACCTCTGTGGAATTCCAAAGAGTGTTTTTTCAACTCCATGGAATTCCGCAGAGTTGGACTCTATGAACTCCACCCATGCCTAATTGTATCCTCCATTGCTCTTCGCTATTCTAAATTTATAATCTTGGGTGACCTCAATCTGCATTTGGAGGATACCACATGCCACATGGCTGCCTCACTCATGGATGACCTAGAAGCTCTCTATTTTGCCCAGCTGGTACATGTCCTGACACATGGGCTTGGACACACTCTGGATCTGGATCTGATCCCCCTGTAGGAAAGCTGCTTCCCTCTACCTGTGGTATGGTCAGACCATTTTGTCCTTCTTTTTTCAATTAGGATGTCCCCTCCTCCACCTACTCTACCTAGAGGTCAACAGTATAAAACACGAAGGGTCTCCTGATCCATTCTCAATGACTATTTTAATACAGAGAATGTTCAACTTAAAAACTGGCATTGGACTGTCTCTTACCATTGACTACTCACTCGGCCGTCCACTCCAAACCCTCAGTGGAATGGTTTAATGGAGAGCTGCTGGCATCAGTGGTGCAGGAATTATAGTGCCATAGATAGAGTTATGTGCCTTAAGGCTCTGAAGGATTATCACAAATGGATCAGAATCTCACGGAGTCAGTTCTATGCACAGACAATTGAGAAGGCCCACAACCATATTGTAAAATCTCTATTGTCGTTGGAGCGCACCTCAACTCACAGTGTCCCTTCCGTTGGTAACTATAACTGGATTGCCCAGTTCTTCCCTGATAAAGTGGCTAAGATCTATGCTTCCTTCCCCCAGGATTTCAGAGAAGTTAGCTGTTTTGAATCTTGGTTCACCCCCTCTGATTCAGGAAAGGGCTTCACCAGGATTAAGGTGCTGTCTCTGACAGATTTTAGAGGACTGTGGTACCCAAAGTCAAATCTGGTGCATGGACTCATCCTGCCTCACCCAGGATTCTGGAGCGGGGCAGAGAGGCTGTTCTTCACAGACTCAGTGACTTGTCTAACCTGTCCTTTACAAAAAGCGAGATTCCCCTGAAATGGAAACATGCCACTGACATTCTTCTTTTGAACAAACCCACACTTGATCCTGCTAATCCAGAAAATTTTAGACCTATCTCTCTGCTTCCACTCTTTGCTAAAGTAGCAGAAAAATATATAAATCAGCAGCTGATTAACTATATTGAGGGCAGTGACCTTTAGCATGAGACCCAATCTGGATTCTGTCCTCTGTATAGTGTGGAATGGGTGCTACCTTTAGCCTGCTGACAAAGGCAACACTGCAGCGTTGATAATGCTGGACCTAAGTGCAGCGTTCGACACCTTATCCCACAGCCTTCTGCTGAAACGGCTTGGTCTTATAGTTTCGGTCTTACAGTGTCGGTCTTTGAGATGGCTGACCTCCTTCCTTCAGAACTGTACCTTGCAGTTAGTACAACAACCCTTTTTCTCCAAGGTCTTTCAGCTGCAGCAAGGACTACCACAGGGCTCACCTTTGAGTCCTGTGCTCTTCAATCTCTATATGCACCCCCTAGCTGAGGTGGTTGAGTGGTTTGGCTTTGAAATCGTGTCATACACAATGACACTCAACTGATTATTACCCTCACTCAGGACGAGGGTTTTTCAGCCACTCTGTCGGACTGGGTGGATGGATCGTAACTGCCTCAAACGAAATGCTGAGAAAACAAGGTGCTGGTGTCAGGGAAACAGCCCTCTGTCTGGTCGAAAGCATGGTGGCTTGATGTATTGGGACTGGTTCAGATTCCTAAACAGACAGTCAAGAATCTCAACATATGGTTTGACATGAATTTTACCTTTGACAATCAAATTACCTGCCTTACCGGTATTTGCTTTGGCATCCTAAAAATGCTACAGAGGATCTTAGGTCTCTTCTCAGAAGGTGCCAGAAACACTGTAGTCCAGGGCTTGATTACTTTAAGGCTGGACTTTTGGACTCTATTTAGGCACCACTAAAGGCTGACTAAGGAAACTTCAAAGGGTGCTGAATGCCTCTGCACATCTATTAGTGAATATCCCCAGACTTTTTTCTATGGGCCAAGCTCTTACTAAGCTTCATCGGCTACAGATGAGGAAGAGTGTTGCTTTCAAAACCTTATACTTTTGCCCCAAAACCTTGAAGGGAAAGAGTTGTTGCTACTTAAACTCTCTGGTTAAGGCCTATCGCCCTAGCATAAGTCTCAGACGCTCTGATGCGGAAAACGATAGTCCCTAGAGTTAAAAAGGCATGCTTGGGAGGTTGCTCTTTGAGGATCATGGCCTGTAAACTGTGGAATACGCTGCCACTTGATTTAAGACAGGAAGGCTCTGAACTTGCCTTCTGCAAAAAGTTAAAGACATGGCTTTTTCAGGGAAGCATAGACTAGTGTGGCAGTCTCAAGCTTTCAGGGTATGAGAATCTCTAGCACGGGGATTCTCCAAATGGAGTAACCAAGTGCTTTATAAAATCCTAACATAACATAACAATGATCTTCGGGCATATTAAAATGATATCAGGAAAAAGTAAAAAAAAAATGAACAAAAGCAAAAAGCAAAAAGCAATGGCCCTCTCCTATAAATGTCCCCTGAAAATGGCTTTGAAAACTAGAATAAATAAAGGGTGACTGCACAAAAATGGCCGCCGGTCACATGGTCAACCAACAACAGCAAGAAATGGGACATGGAGGACAAAAAACACATGTAAGCCTATGGCAAAAGCACACTAACTGGCTGCACAAAATGGCCACTTGCCGTATGGTCAAACAACAATAGTGAGCAAGAAGGTAATGAGAACAAACAACACATGCAAGTCTATGGCAAAACACACTGGCTGGCTACACAAAATGGCCACCGGCCACATGGTCAAACTAAAACAGCAAGCAAGGAGGTATGGAGAGCACAGAACACATGCAAAACCATGGCAAAGCACATGGCTCGCTACACAAAATGATATCCTCCCACATGGTCCATCCAACAACAGCAAGAAAGGAGGCATGGGGAACAAAGAGCGATGGATTAAACCCATCGATGAAGGGTGATACCCTAAAACCGGTCCCAGGATGCTTATTCCTGGTCCAGGGCGGACCTGGCCTGGCAGTTCCGGCTGGACTGTTCCCATGAGAAAGAAAAATAAGGGAAGAGGGACCGGGAGATTACTGGTCCAGTGTACAGCCTCCCAATAGAACCATAATACAAAAATTGGTACACTGTTCCAAGCACACGGAAGATTCACACAGGCGAACCAAATCATTCAGGAGCAAGAACCCTCATGCATCACAATGGATGCCTGGCATCATCATTGGGAAAGCTCCTCGTCAGGCTGGTACTGCAATGCCTGGCGGGCTCCCCTGAAGGGGTGCTCTTAACCACTTTGCTCAAATAGTAGCTTTGAAAAATCGAATAATTGTCAATGGGATACCCAATTTTAGGTACCCGAGCAAATGTTGGAGAGAATGGAACGTTAAAATTGGTTTACCGTCAACAGAGATAATTCATGGTTTTAATCAGTAATAAAGGTGATGGCAACCAAGATTAAAAACAAAAATAAGGAGTAACGTGATTAATTATGCTCACCTACTCTCACTTAAAAAAGAGAGGATAACACCACTTGTGGTACCTCACTAATACAAGTCTACATGTTTCGCGTCTAGATGGTCCAGCCGGATCCAGCAACGCTTCATCAGGACAAAAACCTTCTCCAAAATTTCTAATCAAACAATATGTGAAAGAACAAATTCACTTACTTAGTCCTATTTAGTAACTCAAAAAGGTCACCCACCCCCAAGGTCAGGATAGAGCTCAAAAGGATCACTCGCCAGAACAAGAAACTAAAATTTTCCGTTTCTTCAAAAGTAGGCTAATACACCTACCCACTGGCGCGCGTGGGTAGGTGTATTAGCCTACTTTTGAAGAAACTGAAAATTTTAGTTTCTTAGTAAATAGGACTAAGTAAGTGACTTTGTTCTTTCTACATATTGTTTGATTAGAAATTTTGGAGAAGGTTTTTGTCCTGATGAAGCGTCGCTGGATCCGGCTGGACCATCTAGACGCGAAACATGTAGACTTGTATTAGTGAGGTACCACAAGTGGTGTTATCCTCTCTTTTTTAAGTGAGAGTAGGTGAGCATAATTAATCACGTTACTCCTTATTTTTGTTTTTAATCTTGGTTGCCATCACATTTATTACTGATTAAAACCATGAATTATCTCTGTTGACGGTAAACCAATTTTAACGTTCCATTCTCTCCAACATTTGCTCGGGTACCTAAAATTGGCTATCCCATTGACAATTATTCGATTTTTCAAAGCTACTATTTGAGCAAAGTGGTTAAGAGCACCCCTTCAGGGGAGCCCGCCAGGCATTGCAGTACCAGCCTGACGAGGAGCTTTCCCAATGATGATGCCAGGCATCCATTGTGATGCATGAGGGTTCTTGCTCCTGAATGATTTGGTTCGCCTGTGTGAATCTTCTGTGTGCTTGGAACAGTGTACCAATTTTTGTATTACTGTTCCCATGAGGAACAGGGTCAAGACTGATTTGCATATGGCTGGGTCCAAACTGGGGAGGCATGGTGATCAAAAGAACAATGGATTAAACCCAGATCTGTGACTGGGTGTTACTGTTTCCATTGTTTAGCACTCCGTCCATCATCCTTTTGTGTTGCTAAAGTTGCCCTAAGTGGGAAGAGTTTGCCCAGACGTGAGTCCCGTGCTCACTGTGCCAGTGATGAAGGGTGATACCTTGAAACTGGTCCCAGGATGCTTGTTTCCAACCAGGGAGGTCCTTGCCTGGCAGTTTGGGCTGGACTGTTCCCATGATGAACAGGGTCAAGAATGATTTGCATATGGGTCCAAACTTGGGTGGCATGGTGAGCAAAAGAACGATGGATTAAACCCAGATCTGTGACTGGGGGTGAGTTTTTGTATTGTTCAGCACTCCGTCCTTCATCCTTTTGTGTTGCTAAAGTTGCCCTAAGTGGGAAGGGTATGCAAAGACATGGGTCCCTTGCTCACTGTGCCAGTGATGAAGGGTGATACCTTGAAACCGGTCCCAGGATGCTTGTTTCCACCTAGGGAGGACCTGGCAGTTCGGGTTGGACTGTTCCCATGAGGAACAGGGTCAAGACTGATTTGCATATGGCTGGGTCCAAATGTGGGTGGCCAGGTGAGCAAAAGAATGATGGATTAAACACTGATCTGTGACTGGGGGTGAGTGTTTGCATTTTTCAGCACACCGTCCATCATCCTTTTGTGTTGCTGAAGAACAAAGAACACATGCCACCCTATGGCAAAAGGACACTGACTGGATGCACAAAATGGCCTCTGGCCACATGGTCAAACCAACAAGCGTGAGCAAGGAGACATGGAGAACAAAGAACACATGCAAGCCTTTGGCAAACGTACACTGGCTGGCTACTCAAAATGGCCACCAGCCACATGATCAAGCAAGAAGCAAGGAGGGATAGAAAACAAAGAACACATTCAGGACTATGGGCAGCGACTACAAAAATTGGCCTCTGGCCACATGGCATGGAGAACAAAGACAAATGGTGGCCCATGGCAAACACACACACACAGGTCAAGCAAAGGAGACATGGAAACACTTACGAAAACAATACCATTAATTCAGCAATGCCAAACACGAAAATAAACTGAGCTATAAACATTTTACAAAACATCCTACTGTGGCATCAAATATTTCCCCACGTACACTTTTTGTGCACAAAAAACATGAAATACAAACAATAGACCACATTTTTAATTGAACCCCTTCACTGCCAGGCCTTTCCCCCCCTCAGGTGCCAAGCCTTTTTTTGGCTATTTGGGGCAGTCCACGCTTAGGCCCTCATAACTTTTTGTCCACATAAGCTACCCACGCCAAATTTGCGTCCTTTTTTCCTAACATCCTGTGGATTTTAGAGGTACCCAGACTTTGTGGGGTCCCCTGAAGGAGACCAGGAAATGGGCCAAAATACAATGGGAAAGAAGGGCTGCAGAAGAAGGCTTGTGGGTTTTTCCCTGAAAATGGCATCAACAAAGGGTTTGCAGGGCTAAAATCTCCATCGTCCTAGCTTTCAGGAACAGGCAGACTTGAATCAGAAAAACCCATTTTTCAACACAATTTTGGCCTTTTACTGGGACATACCCCATTTTTACTATATATTGTGCTTTCAGCCTCCTTCCACTTAGTGACAGAAATGGGTATGAAACCAATGCTGGATCCCAGAAAGCTAAACATTTCTGAAAAGTAGACAACATTTTGAATTCAGAAAGGGGTAATTTGTGTAAATCCTACAAGTGTTTCCTACAGTAAATAACAGCTGAAATAAAAGAAAATATTGACATTGAGGTGAAAAATCCAGCCATTTTTCTCCACATTTTACTCTGTAACTTTTTCCTGCGATGTCAGACTTTTGAAAGCAATCCACCGTTACGTCTGCTAGACTCTTCTGGTTGTGGGGATAATAGGGTTTGTAGGGTCATCAAGAACCCTAGGTACCCAGGGGCATATTTATACTCCGTTTGCGCCGAATTTGCGTCGTTTTTTTCGACGCAAATTCGACGCAAAACTAACTCCATATTTATACTTTGGCGTTAGACGCGTCTAGCGCCAAAGTTCATGGAGTTAGCGTCATTTTTTTGCGTGAACACCTTCCTTGCGTTAATGAGATGCAAGGTAGGCGTTCCCGTCTTAAAAAATGACTCCCAGGCATGTGCGTGGTATTTATACTCCTGGGCAAAAATCACGCCCAGGAGTGGGCGGGGCAAAAAACCCCGCATTTGCGCCTCTTTTTAACGCCTGGGTCAGGGCAGGCGTTAAGGGACCTGTGGGCTCAGAATGAGCCCAGAGGTGCCCTCCCCTGCCCCCAGGGACACCCCCTGCCGCCCTTGCCCACCCCAGGAGGACACCCAAGGATGGAGGGACCCATCCCAGGGAAGAAAAGGTAAGTTGTGGTAAGTATTTTTTTTTTTTTGTGGCATAGGGGGGCCTGATTTGTGCCCCCCTACATGCCACTATGCCCTATGACCATGCCCAGGGGACAGAAGTCAACTGGGCATGGCCATTGGGCAAGGGGGCATGACTCCTGTCTTTGCTAAGGCAGGAGTCATGTTAATGGCGTCTGGGCGCCCAAAAAAAATGGCGCAAATCGGGTTAAGACGATTTTTTTGCCTCAGCCTGACTTGCCCCATTTTGGGACGCCCAAACGCCATTTTTTCCTACGCCGGCGCTGGCTGGTGTACGTCTTTTTTTTTCACGCACACCTGGCAGCGCCGGTCGGCTAACGCCAGCTAACGCCATTCAATAAATACGGCGCCCGCATGGTGCTTCACAATGGCGTTAGCCGGCGCTAATTTTTTTGGCACAAAACTGCTTTAGCGCAGTTTTGCACCAAAAAGTATAAACATGGGCCCCAGAGTCAATAAATGAGCTGCACCTTGCAATGGGTTTTCATTCTATACCGGGTATACAGCAATTAATTTGCTAAAATATAAAAAGTGAAAAATAAGTATCAAGAAAACCTTTGGATTTCCAAAATGGGCACAAGATAAGGTGTTGAGAAGCAGTGGTTATTTGCACATCTCTGAATTTCAGGGTGCCCATACTAGCATGTGAATTACAGGGCATTTCTCAAATAGACGTCTTTTTTACACACTGTCTTACTTTTGGAAGGAAAAAATGAAGAGAAAGACAAGGGGCAATAACACTTGTTTTGCTATTCTGTGTTCCCCCAAGTCTCCCCATAACAATGGTACCTCACTTGCGTGGGTAGGCCTAAAGCTCGCGACAGGAAACACAACATGGACACATCACATTTTTACATTGAAATCTGACATGTTAATTGCAAAGTGCCTAGCTGTAGATTTTGGCCTCTAGCTGAGCCAGCACCTAGAGAAACCTACCAAACATGCACATTTTTGGAAACAAGACACCTAGGGGAATCCAAGATGGGGTGACTTGTGGGGCTCTGACTAGGTTCTGTTATCCAGAATCCTTTGGAAACCTAATAATATGGCCAAAAAAACACTTTTTCCTCTCATTTCGGTGACAGAAAGTTCTGGAATCTGAGAGGAGCCACAAATTTCCTTCCACCCAGCGATCCCCCAAGTCTCCTGATAAAAATGGTACCTCACTTGTGTGGGGGTGCCTAGCACCCGCGACAGGAAATGCCCCAAAACACAACGTGGACACATCACATTTTCCAAAAGAAAACAGAGCTGTTTTTTGCAAAGTACCTAGCTGTGGATTGTGGCCTCTAGCTCAGCCGGCACCTGGGGAAACTTAGCAAACCTGTGCATTTCTGAAAACTAGACACCTAGGGGAATCCAAAATAGGGTGACTTGTGGGGCTCTGACCAGGTTCTGTTACCCAGAATCCTTTGCAAACCTCAAAATTTGGCCAAAGAAACACTTTTTCTTCTCATTTGGGTGATAGAAAGTTCTGGAATCTGAAAGGAGCCACAAATTTCCTTCCACCCAGCATTCCCCCAAGTCTCCCAATAAAAATGGTACCTCACTTGTGTGGTTAGGCCTAGTGCTCGCGAAAGGAAATGCCCCAAAACACTATCTGGACACATCAATATTATCAAATACAAAACTACCTGTTTTTTTGGGGGGGGGGGCCACCTGCGTTTTTGGTCCTGGGCTCAGCAGCCATCTACGGAAACCTACCAAACCCAGACATTTCTGAAAACTAGACACCCGAAGGAGTCCAGGGAGGTGTGACTTGCATGGATCCCCCAATGTTTTCTTACCCAGAATCCTCAAAACCTCAAATTTAGCTAAAAAAATCACTTTTTTCCCACATTTCTGTGTGGGATCACCGCACCGGGACAAAGTTCGTACCACCCAATGTACCCCTCGGTCTCCCGGTAAAAATGATACCTCAATTGTGTAGGTGGGCCAAGTGCCTTTGACAGGGAAGCACCAAAAACATGTCTAAATTGAGGGGGAACCAAAGCCTGTCCAAAAGGGCAGTTTGAAAAAAAAAAAATTTAGGTTGACAAGTGCAGCATAATTTTTATCGGTATAGATGAGACAATGTTGGGTGGTAGGAATTTTATGGATTCCTGCAGATTCCAGAAGGTTCCATCACAAAAATGTGGGAAAACTGTGTGATTTTCAGCAAGGTTGGAGGTTTGCAGGGCATTGTGGGTAAGAAAATGGTGCGGGGTGCATCTGAAGCACACCACCCTGGAATCAACCAGATGTTTAGTTTTCAGATGTGTCTGGGTCTTGTGGAATTTCCTATATGGCAGCGTCCCAAAGTAAAAGAAGTGCAGCCCTCACTATTCCAAGTGGGACGATTTTGAGAGTTACCAAGCTCTTGTGGCCCAAATGTAAAACCAAAACCCAAAATAATCAAATGTCCTCTTGCTTGCCATGGGATAAGATGTTTTATGTGCGGGGGGAGAGCTGAAAGACTGTTACCTTCTTCAGTTGGGGGGGGGGCATAACCAGGCCATACTGGTTGGTTGCCACCACCCCACTATTTTGTGTTTTTTTTAAATTCCATGCCATCTAGTAGACTTTCTATTGTGGATAGAGGGTAATTTCCCCATCTTCCCACTGGTGGGTAGAACAACTTTGGCTCCATTTATTTGGGGTGGGGGTATGTCCATACCCCCACGCTCCTTTTTTGACAAAAATTCTTCCCTGGTCTCTGGTGGGCTTTCTGCCCTCCTTGCGGGCAGACGGGTCTTCCAAAAATAGGCCGATCTGCCCCCCAGTGGGGCAGATATGGCCAACAGTAATGTGCCCCCATGGGGAGCGACCCTTGTCCAAGGGGCAGCCTCCCCAAACAAAACACACACATACAAACACACCAATCCCTGGTGTCTAATGGCAGAAAAGGCCTAAAAATATATTGCCCCCTTGTCAGATCCTCGGGGTCTGTGCACGTTCCCAACACTTCCACCACAAGACAGCTCCAATCCTCTGATTAGATTTATCACAGAGTCTAAGAGAGTCCAAGTGGGGAAAAGGGGATTAGGACGGGAACAGCTGGGAAGGAGACCTGTAGGAAGCAAAAGGTTAAAACACAACATCAAAATTACATCTCATGAATTCAGTACCATGCTACAACTCTAAGCTTTTCCGAAAAACATGAACAACCCTAGAATAGTCCTAAAACTGACTAGGATTTAGTTGACCGAATACCTGAGGAGGAAACAGGAAAAGTTAAATAGGACTTTCAGATTCGAGTACTTTCTTTAGCATGAGAATCAGGAAACACTGTGAGCAATTTCTAAACAACCATATGAATCTCCTTTTAAGAATACATATCAGGAACACACAGCATTACATCTAGAACTCTGGTATTGTTGTGTTCATCTCAGAAAAAACATTGGGAAGTGAATTGCGCACATTGCAGATTTTTATATGAGTATTAAACACCATAAAGGATTGTGCACCATGAAATCACACAACGTAGATTCAAGGAATAAATCACGCAACGTGTCAACTTGAAATGCTACCAAGAAAATGTCTTAGAATAGTAGCGCACAGTAATTTACATTATTTATACACGAGGAAAGAATTGTGCGTCTTGCCGATTCAAATGCCACCATACAAATGCCAAGAAATGGTAGCGCACAATGAACAACATGAAAAGCACTCAGGGAAATAATTGCGCGTCTTGTCGATTCAAATGCCACCATGCAAATGCTAAGAAATGGTAGCGCACAATGAATTACATGAAAAAACACTCAAGGAAAGAATCGCGCATGTTGCCGATTCGAATGCTACCATGTAAATGCCAGAAAATGGTAGCGCACAATGAACAGCATGAATTACACACGAGAAGTGAATCGCGCGTTTCGCCGATTCGAATGCCACCATGTAAATGTCAAGAAAAGGTAGCGCGCAATGAACAACACAGTTAAATGCTCATGAAACGAGTTGCACGTCTTGCCAACTCGTAAAACATCATGTAAATGTCCAGAAATATCAGCGCGCAATGAACAACAATGTAATAACAAAGTCAAATCTTTATGGAATAAATTGCGCGTCCTCCCTATTTGCAAACCACCATACAAATGTCAAAAAATGGCAGCGCACAAGTAATCTGCTATTCTTTTAAGAATTAAAATCAAGAATATGAAAATTCTCAATTACGGTGTTGGGAAATGTCCAAACACCATTTTACCGCCTGGAAACAGTGATCACCAATGAGAGATGAGTGCAGAAGACTGGAAAATCGAAAATAGGCCGCCGGGACAGGAGCTCAGGAAGAAGCTGCTGCTCTGCACCGGGACCTCTGAATAGTGAGCACTGGAAGTTGGACTGACTCTCTTTTATAGAGTCTTGGCCCAGCCTAGAACCACGCCCAGGCATGTTGCAGGGAAAGTCTCTAGAAGGCCCTGGAAAGGGACCACACCCTAACACACTCTGAATGTCTGCAGCAATACATTGCAAATGTACAGTATTTATAAGCACCTTAAAAATGAATCTTTTGGATGGAATTCTGCAATGCAAAAGGTTAAACAATAACATATCATCACAATGCATAAATTACATTATCTTGCGAGTTTTGGGTTTTTGCATTCTAGATGCCCGTAGAGCGCGCACTGTCCTGGTGTTGACACCCCTCTGGGGACCGCCCTTGCCCAAGAGGCTGGTCCCCTTATGCGTAAGTGTAATAAAGAAAATAAATCCCTGGTGTCTATTGGTTTCAGCCCCCCGGGGGGGCAGAAATGGCCTAAAAACCAGATTGCCCCCCCCCTTGACCCTCGCCTAAGGGGTCGCTCCCCACACATAAATGAAAACAAAAAAAGAAAAAAATGATCCCTAGTGTCTAGGGGTTTTATGCCCCCCTGGGGGTGACCCTTGCCTAAGGGGTCGCTCGCCATACATAAAAACAAAGTAAATAAAAACATATATGTATCCCTGGGGCCTAGAGGTTTCTGACCCCCCCCCCCCGGAGGCAGATCGGCCTAATTATATTATGTTAGGCCGATCTGCCTCCAGGGGGGCAG
Organism: Pleurodeles waltl; assembly: GCF_031143425.1. NCBI lineage: Eukaryota > Metazoa > Chordata > Amphibia > Caudata > Salamandridae > Pleurodeles > Pleurodeles waltl. Next base: position 840,847,773 of record NC_090437.1, read on the forward strand.
AAATGGCCTAAAAATTATTTTCCCCCCTGGGGAGCAGCCCTTGCCCAGGAGGCCGCTCCCCTCATGTCTATTTCACCCAAATAAAAATCCCTGGTGTCTAGTGGGCATTTCTGCTGCCCGATCGCATTGCGATCGGGCAGAAGAAATGCTTGCAGAGACATGAAGGAAAGGAAAGGCCTTTCCTTTCATGCCTCTTCCGGCCCCTTCCTCCCGAGCGGAAGAGAAATGCTTTTACATTTCTCTTCTGCATCGATGGGAGGTGACCTCACATGCTGATGTCATCAGATGTCACTGGGGGGATCAGGAGTGGAAGGGGAAGCGATTCCCCTTCAAGCCCTGACCTGGGGAGTTGGGGGGGCGACCCTCGGGGGGAGCGCTAGTGCTTCTCCCGATGGCCAATAATCAGACGTAATGGTTACGTCCGTGGCGCCTGAGAGGTGCAGCCACTGGCGTAACCATTACATCCGTGGCCCGCAAGGGGTTAATCCAAAGGCATTCCCACACTAAACAATATTTTAATGAAAACAACATACACCACAGATACAGTTCTTTTATGCACTGATGACTAGTACTGGGCCTACTGGCTGGATGCCCAATTGGCAGATTAGGGTACACAGTAAAATAAATGAATATTTCAAATGTAACAAACATGGAAAAAATGTATTGAACTATGCAACATTTTCCTTTAGAAAAGGTGAAAAATGAAATGCAAAAAATAACTAGGCTCCTACTGAAACTCCAGGCAACCCACCACAATGAAATTTAAAAATCAAGTAAAGGTACAAAGACATACTGGTGCATGCCCTATCAAATAAACAACACCCTTATATAACAGCTTCTGAACTTACTTGTCACAAAACAGAGAGGCATATTTATACTTTCTTTGCTCTTAATTAGCATCATATATTTTACGCTAATTCAGCACAAACTTAACTCCATATTTATATTTTGACGCTAGACCCATCTAGTGTCAAAATATTGGAGTTAAAGTAATTTTTGGGATGCGTGACACCACCTTGCGTCAATGAGATGCAAGGTAGGTGTTCCCTTCCCAAAAATGACTCAAAGCCCATAGCGCCTTATTTCTCCTTTCAGGCCAAATTGGTACACGGGAGGGAGACAGGCCTAAATAATAGCGCTAAGCCTGCTTAGCGCCATTATTTAATGCCTGGGTCAGGGCAGGTGTTAGGGGACCTGTGGCGCCATTTCCATGGTCAAACACTATGGAAAGAGCCCTCAGATGCCCACCCCAAGCCCCAGGAACACCCCACCCACACCAGAGGATGGGGGGACCCCAACCCAGGTAAGTAGGGTAAGTATAGGTAAATATTGTAAAAAAATGTTTAAAGTGCTATTGGGGGCCCTGAAATGGGTCCCCCTACATGGCACTAGGTGCAATGGCCATGGCCAGGGCACCCTTGTCCCCTGTGTTGCCCATTGGGGTGGTGGGCATGACTCCTGTGTTTTATAAGGCAGGAGTCATGTAGTATGGACGATTTTGCATCTGGAAATGACGCTAGGCTAGTTAAAGGCATTTTGTTTTTGCCTCTAACCAGCCTTGTGTCATTTTGTGGTGCAAAAGCCCCTGGCCCATAAATTTGGCATCCGGCTGGCACTTTGGAATGACACAAGCTGGCGCTATACTTTTTGACGCAAAACTGCATTTGGGCAGTTTTGCGTCAACAAGTATAAATATGGGCCAAAGTCCTTAAATCCAATGGTACATATGCAGCAGACAAAGAGAGTGATCCTTCCTCCTTGTAATCCAAGTAAAAAGCACTGGAAGAACCTGCTGGACAGCAATAGGAAGTTGCAGTCTCTGGGGAACTCCCTTCCTGCTGAAAAAAAGGTAAAAAAAAGGCTTTTCACATTAAAAAAATAACTTCAATGTTTCATTGGTACAGTACATCCAATCAAAAACATATTTTCAAATAGACTAAGCTATACACCCTGTGTGCTTAAACAAAACAACCATGCAAGACCACTCTTGGTTGTTTTTTAAATTTTGTTGTGGATTCGCGGATCCTTTGCAAATTTGAGGCACCATTTTGAAAAAAGGTTTTGGTCCCAGGGAGGATCGCTTTGGGATGCCACCACCAGGCTTAGGTGGAATGGGTATTCCTGCGCTTCCCCCCTGGTGTCTATTTTTATGTTTTTATTCTTGGACTGAGGACTCAGTTCAGAGTCATAAGATGGCTGCCACCACTTCCTGGTCAAGGAGGTAGCACACAATCAGTTCTCAGTTTGAGATCTGTCGGGGTCTGCGGAGCCTTCATGTCCCTGAATATACAAGGTTTCTGAGCATTAATTGCTCAAATATCACTGAATGGATTTACACAAAAACACTCTTTCTGAACCTAGATCTAGCTTACTGCCAAATGTGGTGTAAATCCATTCAGCAGTTTAGGTTATACGTGTGCCTAAAGTAGGCCTGAGTGAAAATCAGAGTTTTGCTCTTTGGAATTCCACAGAATTAAAAAAAAACTCTGCAATTCTCTGCAAAGCTCCACAAACGGATGGAAGAATGCTCATCCACCCATTTTTGTTACTTCTTCAGGACACTAGTGCTTGCTACACTGAAAAGTCAGCGCAAACAGCACAAAGCCGTTCGCATAGGTGAGGTAATTTTGTTTTACCTGCTTTCTTTTCTCTGCATGATGCTGGGCCTTATTTTTTGTACCTCTCTAATAACTTAATCATCCTTCCCCTAACTCACTCATCCACCTCTCATTTACCTTTTTTTTAATCAGCGTGTCTTTGTGTTTGTGTATTTTACATTTTTGTCTTTTTTTATTTTCCATGACTTTTTGTACTTTTTTCATTTTCCCTTTCCGCTTCCTTAGTTCTTCCTTTCTGCTTCTCTCTCTTCTCTTACTTCCTTCCTACCTTTTCTTTTCCTTTCCTAACCAGCACCATGTCTGAGATGCAGCACCAGACAGGAAGCAGTGGAACAAGTGTGGCTGTTAACAGCACACTTTGCAGTTGCTGGCTCTGTAAAGGGGTATAGCCCACCCCATTTTGTCTGAGGTGGAGGTAGGCATACTTACTTTTTATGTAACGAACCACCTCCCTCCATGCTGGCAGCAGGTGGCCAAGCCTAGGAGCGGGTACGCCTTGCAGGAGCGTCGGGTGCGTTGGGGGAAAGCATAAATGCATGCAATTTAGCACTGGTTCCAGCGCACCCTACAGCAGCTGATGCACTCCTGGTCCAACATACTCAATCCAGAACCAGACCAGCTCGACCTCCTTGATGTCGAGGTTGCCGGGCTCAGTGAGTAATTTTTTATTTTTTGTGTTCTACAATGCAAAAAATTTTCACATAGCATGCTGCTCACACTCAGGGGTAAGTTAAGTTTATGTTATGAATATGAATATTATGTGATCCAGTTTGACCTAGCCACGTGCTCAGCACTACCTAACCATACGCATCGGCACTCGCTTGGGCTGATTATCAGCAGACTCCTCTGTTCTGTCACTCAGATAGTAGTAGTAGTAATATCAGTGAGTTAGCGTTCACTGTGCCTTTATTTATGTAGCTCATACAGTCCACATCTACCAGTGATGTGCAGTATGCATCTAGGCATTAAAAAGGGAGACTAAGTTAGCCCATCAATGGGGGTTCAGAGAAGCAATGATCATTTGTTGGAATGCATTAGCAGTTGCAAATGCAGGTTAGCCCTAGGAAATTAGGAATAAATCAACCCAATGCAACAACTATGAGCGATCTTATTTAGAAAAGTACAATGCTAGTGCATTTTCTGCTAAAATATTTTTGGAAGATTAACTCTGTAACTAATCTCTGTTTTTTTATCTTCTTTATTTCTTAGATCAGCACCTATTGGCAAGAGGGCTTCTAAGACAGTGAAGGAGGTGAAGGGGCTGCCACCACCAGTGCCATGGCAGATGAAACTACCACCACCACCACCATTTCTGTGGCCAATGGCTCTGCTGGCCTCAGTAAGCCCTGTTATTAATAGTTTCCTAATGTTTCCCTCTCCCCACTATTAGAATGATTTTGCCTTGTTTATTTTTTTATATCGTCTCCTTTTTTTAAAACTCCTCTTCTACCTAATGTTTGTTAAATTCTTGTTATCCCTGCATTATCCTTTTTATATATTTCATGTTCCTGTAGCTGACTTCCTCCTCTCTTGACTAGTCTGTAGCTTTCTTCTCATTTGTTAGTAAACTTCCCCACTCTCCTTACATATTTTGTGTACTGGAACTGTAAGACTAGGAAAACTGATTTTCTGTACTTTACTGAGAGGATTGCAGGCATAAGTGAGCTAATATTCATCATGCATGTTTGTTGAGAAGTTGGGAAGGCTTTCCTTTTCTTGCCCATGCTCTAGCAGGTAAAATGAGAGAGTCACCATGATCATAGTGCCCCTCAATATTCTGTTATCATTAATTTATACAGTACCAACAGTTTCCATGACAGTGCAGTGTGGCAGGAAAGTATGAGGTCCCATTGCATTTGCTAAACAAGACTATGGGCCTGATTACAACTTTAGAGGAGGTGTTAATCCATCCCAAATGTGACGGATATACCACCAGCCGTATTACGAGTTCCATAGGATATAATGGACTCGTAATACGGCTGGTGGTATATCCGTCACTTTACCGTCACTTTTGGGACGGATTAACACCTCCTCCAAAGTTGTAATCAGGCCCTATATGCCCTTCATTGCCATTATTCCACCCCTTCATTGCATTTCAACCATTGAGTCATCATAGTTCAACTCCTCCATAACAAACCATTTTTGGTTGGCTTGGCTATCTGACTTTTCCAATGTTGTCAACCAACAAACCACCCAGAGTGATAGTTTTGATAGGAGGCAGTGGCAGGGATGGTTGGTAGTAAGTCATATTGCTTACCTATTGACAAATTAAGTATACTCACTGTATTTGGTAAGCAAGGCACTTTTCCCACCCATCATCATTCCCTACCTCCCTGCCCATGGCATTTCACCACCTGTGACCTAACTGTAGCATGGTTCAATTCAGCACTACAATGTTGGCTCTGCAAAGTGTGTCTTCTTCAGAAATTGTAGCATTCACTGCATTACAAACCGAAAACAAGGTGCATGCCCCAATGCCCACTCAGTCACTTCCTAATACACTCCTTTATTCTTTCCTAAGTTCTGTAACCGCCTACCAAAAAAACGTAAATAATCTATTCTTGGCATGTGCCACATTTTTGTGGTCAAGCAATTTTAATATACATTTTAATGTATATATATACATATATATATATATATATATATATACATATATATATATATATATATATATATATATATATATATATATATATATATATTTTTTTTTTTTTTTTTTTTTCATGGCTTCCATAACAGATTTACCTCTGTTCAAATCTTCCCTTTCATCATTCATGAACTACAGTGACTGTGAAAGCTTAGCAATAGCACATGATGATCAGTGACACCCTACCACTGTTCTACCTACCCTAATACCACTAACTTACCCTGTTAGTAGAGCAAGTTTCCTTACTGCCAAGCAAAGGTATTTATTGAAAATAATTTTTGGTAGAGGGTGAGGTCAGGGAGTAAAGTGGGACTAAGTGCCTGCTTTCGAGTTTGGCAGAAGGGATACTCTGTGACATATGTGTCAAATACAATCTATATCACATTCTTTTCCCTGTACTGCATTGCATCAATTTTAGCACAGTCTGCTTAAAGCAGACAGGATATCCGTGTTTTATATGTGATGAACTATTATTATTATTAATCTGCCTCTTTGGACTTTGGTAGAATTGAAAGGCAGTTGTAGAAGAGCAGGGCCATTAAAATTAGAGTAAGATAATAAATTGTCTATTAAAGCTGCCCCAGCTGCAGACTGCAGAGAGTAGCAAAGTACCTGACATGCTAGCATGCCTCCATTATTTTAGCACAACAAGAATACTTGTCCTGAAAAGTGCATATTGCCTTACTCATTAATGAGAGGTAATTCATTTTTCTTTTTATACACAAAGCACAAAGGGGGTCATTCCAACCTCGACGGTAAAAGGCGCTTACCGCCATTCAGAAGACCGCCATAACACCGCCGCGGCCGCGGTAAACCGCCACGGTCATTGTGACCCACAACAGGCAAACCGCCAAAATACAGACATCCACAAAAGTCCGCCACACCAAAGGGCAGCGGGAAACTGGCGATGACCAAACCTCCACCGTCACGCCAACAGAAATACGCCCACACTATCACGACACACGAATCCACGCGGCGGTCTTTCAACCGCGGTATTCCATTGGCGGTACACACCGCCGCGCTCAAAATACACACACATTTACAAAACACAACCACATTGGACAATTCAAAATACACACACCTGAGACACATACACACACCACTCCCACACACCCATTACAATATAAAACAAACACCCACATCACCAACAAACCTCCGCTCCTAGAGATTCGTGAACGCGCACCGAGAAAAGACATCCAGGCACCCAGACGCCCAATTCACTGTCACCCAGCAATATTTGCACACACTTGACACAACACAACAATACACATCACCACACTTAGCACCACACAATCCACCCCACACATCACCCACACCACCCCATGGCACCGCAAAGACACCCCAGGTGTCTCTGATGATTAACTCAGGGTCATGGTGGAGGAAATTGTACGAGTAGAGCCACAGTTGTTCGGGGCACAGGTGCAGCACACCAACATTGCCAGGAAGATGGAGCTATGGCAAAGAATAGTCGACAGGGTCAACGCTGTGGGACAGCACCCAAGAAATCGGGACGACATCAGGAAGAGGTGGAACGACCTACGGGGGAAGGTGCGTCCATGGTATCCAGGCACAACATCGCGGTGCAGAAGACTGGCGGCGGACCCCCACCTCCTCCCCCAGAATTTACAACATGGGAGGAGCAAGTCTTGAACATCCTGCATCCTGAGGGCCTCGCAGGAGTAGGCGGAGGAATGGACTCTGGTAAGGCAAATCTTAACTACTTCTTCCCCCCACCCCACCTGCATGCCAACTCATACCCCCACCCTCACCCTCACCCCCATCACATCCTACTCCTTACAACTGTCTCACCATCACAACCCACCCATCCCAACACTTAGCCCTGCATGCGTCCACAAAGCATGGACACCCATCACCTAAGCATGCCCACTGCACATACACATACAAACCCCCCCCCAACCACCGTCACAACAGCCCCCACAAAGGAATGCCAGCACTGGGGTACACGGGCACCCACCCATTGCAAGCTATGACACACACAGACGCAATAACCATGCTTTTATACCCCTGCAGGACCCGAACGCCACATCACCGCGCAGGAGGGTCCACAAATGTCCCCTCCACCCCCAGAAGAGGCCCACAGTGAGGACAGCAGCTCTGTCTCCCTGGATCTAGATGACCAGCCCGGTCAATCGGGGACCTCGGGACAGTCGGTTCCCCTCACACAGCCACAGGCCACAGTAGACCTTCCCCTCTCTGGGAACACCAGCACAGCACCCACCCAGCGGGCCCATACCTCTGTCCCCAGGACACGTCAATCAGCGGTGTGTCCACCACTACAGGGAACCCAGGCTAACCCAACACCCCAACAACAACAGGGACCTGGGGGCAGTGGTAGTGGGCACACGGTCCAGGGGACAGAGCCCCAGGGAAACAGGGGAACTGGGAGGGCTGCTGTGCCACAGGGGGGGGACAGGCCCAGGGAACCCACTCTCCACGAGGCCCTCTCCTCCATCATGGGAGCATACCACCGCTCCCAGGAGACGATGGCGACGGTCCTGGCTAGGTTTCAGGAGATCCAGCTTCTGCAGGAGCAACAGTATATGGGGTTCAGGGAGGAACTAATAACATCAGTTCCGCCATGGGTACCATCGTAGTGGACCTGAATGAGGTAGTCACGACATTGCGGAACACTGTGGCACCTCAAAGGGCCCCTGCCACTAGCATGCACCAAGAACTGCCTACCACCTCCGCCGGCGCTAGAGGACAGGAGGCCCCAACACAAGACCAACAGGCTACCAGAACCCCACCCCCTGCAGAAGGAGAACCACCCCGCAAGCGGGCCCTGAGATCCAGGAAGAAGACAGAGTAAGATGTAAAGACCCCCGCCAGCAAAGGATACCGCCCTGATTGTCAACCCACTGTCCCACATTGTCACCCTGTCCAACCTTAAACTGCCCCTGCTCCACTTTCCACAGGCATTTGGACAATGCACCTGTGAAACTGATAGTCTGGTCTCTGCCATGGACAATCCTCCACCATCACCCCTCACCGATTTGCAACCACCCATCCAATTTAGAGCACTTGAATAAAAACACTTATTGCACAAAACAATCTGGAGTCTGGCTGTGATTTAGAACAAATGTATTAGACATGACCGTGCCAAAATGTTCCTTCACATTGTGATGCTAACAAACCGCTGTCAAACAGCTGTAGTCCATGGGGAAACAAAGCATATGTCACGCAGTGAGGCCCACAGCTCTGAAAACGGAAGGGAAAGTCACAACACAGTTACCATACACTGGGGGAAAAAGTCAGACAGTAGAGAGGTAGGAGTCTTTAAGTAAATGTAATATGCCGGTGTGTACTCTTACCTGTGTGTCACTGAAAATACTGCTGTATTACTGTGTTCCTGTTCTCTATGTCGTCCTCTTCGGCTTCCTCCTCTTCACTCTCCACAGGCTCCACAGCTGCTACTACACCACCATCTGGACCATCCTCCTGAAGAAAAGGCACCTGGCGGCGCAAAGCCAGGTTGTGAAGCATACAGCAGGCCACGATGATCTGGCACACCTTCTTTGGTGAGTATATTAGGGATCCACCTGTCATATGGAGGCACCTGAACCTGGCCTTCAGGAGGCCAAAGGTTCGCTCGATCACCCTCCTAGTCCGCCCATGGGCCTCATTGTACCGTTCCTCTGCCCTTGTCCTGGGATTCCTCACTGGGGTCAGTAGCCAGGACAGGTTAGGGTAACCAGAGTCACCTATTAGCCACACACGGTGCCTCTGGAGTTGACCCATCACGTAAGAGATGCTGCTATTCTGCATGATGTAGGCGTCATGCACTGACCCAGGGAACTTGGCATTAACATGGGAGATGTACTGGTCAGCCAAACACACCATCTGTACATTCATCGAATGATAACTCTTTCTGTTTCTGTACACTTGTTCACTCCTGCTGGGGGGTACTAAAGCCACATGGGTCCCATCAATGGCACCTATGATGTTGGGGATATGTCCAAGGGCATAGAAATCACCCTTCACTGTAGGCAAATCCCCCACCTCAGGGAAAACAATGTAGCTCCGCATGTGTTTCAGCAGGGCAGACAACACTCTGGACAACACCTTGGAAAACCTAGGCTGGGACATCCCTGATGATATGGCCACTGTTGTTTGAAATGACCCACTTGCTAAGAAATGGAGTACTGACAGCACCTGCACTAGAGGGGGGATCCCTGTGGGTTGGCGGATGGGTGACATCAGGTCTGGCTCCAGCTGGGCACACAGTTCCTGTATAGTGGCTCGGTCAAGCCTGTATGTCAGTATGACATGTCGTTCCTCCATTGTCGACAGGTCCACCAGCGGTCTGTACACGGGAAGATTCCTCCATCTCCTCGCATGTCCCAGCGGACGGTGCCTATGAAGGACAACAGCGAGCACAGAGTCAAGCAACCCACAGGTACGTAACAACAGCTTGCACATAGCACGATTCCCAATGCATTGAATGGCTTGTATGAGTGTTGGTGCATGGCCTAGGTATGTGTGACGCAGTTGGTAATTAGGCCATGTGGGCCCTTGAAATGGCGGCTGCCTGACCTGTGAAGTGCGACAGTGGGATGTGAGGTCAATGCGCTGGCGTGGCACACCGCGGCGGTAGGCGGTCGAAGACCGCGGCGCTAAGCCGCATTGGTTAACATTGATCACTATGGGTTTCAGGAGCCAATGACGATGTGCGCCGGCGGTCGCGGTACGCACCGCCGCGGTACGCACCGCCGCGGGCGTGACCGCCATTTTCTATCTGCTTAATCACTCGATACCTGATCTTCGACAGGAGAGGACCTACACTGCAAGTGCTGCTGTGACCTCGGTCTGGAAGAGACAATGGCTCATGCAACTGGGGAAAGGGCCCCTGCCTTCACTGCGGAGGAGTTGGAGAAACTTGTGGATGGGGTCCTCCCCCAGTATGCGCTACTCTACGGTCCTCCAGACCAACAGGTAAGTACACTGGGACCATGCTTAGTGGGCAATGCCTGGGTTGAGTGGGGTGGATGAAAGATGGTGGGGAGGGGAGCGATTGAGGCATGCATCAAACGACAGATGAGAGCATGTGCCACATGGCAAGGGTGGGGATGGGGGGCCACTCACATCGAGCATGCAGAAGGTGATGACAATTTTTCTCTCCCTGTACATGTCACATAGGTCAGCGCCCACCAGAAAGTCGCGATTTGGGGTGCCATTGCCAAGGACGTCCGGACCCTGGGGGTCCACAACAGACGGGGCACCCACTGCCGGAAGAGGTGGGAGGACATCCGACGCGGGAGCAGGAAGACGGCGGAGGCTCTGCTGGGGATGGCCTCCCAACGTAGGAGGGGTGCCAGTCATCAATTGACCCCCCTGATGTCGGTGGCCTACCCCGATTTGGATGGGCGCATGAGGACATCACAGCAGACACAAGGGGGTGAGTACAAATACATTCTGCTGACTTTGCGCGCAGTGGAGGTGTCTGGGTGGGGGAAGAGGGCTGTGGGTATCCCAAGGCCAGGGCGATTTCTGTAGGCTAGGCCCCTCCGTAAGGCATGGCCCTGTGCCCCCGCCCCCCACCTCTGTAGGGTGCCAAGTACAGGTATCCATGGCCCTGTGTCATCTATGTGTGCAGTTGTCGTCCATAGGCTTGTAGGCCATGTCCCACGGATTGCGTAGTGGACCCCAAGTGCGCGGCATAGTGCAGGGGGCTACTGTGTCTGTCTTGTCCGCCAACGGTAGCGGTAATCCATGCACTCAACATGTCTTTATTTCTCCTCCCCCCCTTTTTTGTGGTCTTCCTGTTCATGTGTGCATTAGCATCATCAGGCGGAGGAGAAGTGGCATCGGAGCACGAGGGAGCTGCATCTCACATGGCGGGCCATGCAACAGAATCGGATTTCACCAGTGAGACGGAGAGGGAGGGGAGTTCCACAGCGGGGACTCGTGCTGATGTCAGTGACAGCGACTCGTCCTCTGAAGGGAGCTCCCTTGTGGTGGCGGCAACATCCGTGCCCCCCGCAACAACAGGTACAGCCGCCACCCAGCGCACCAGCACCGCCCTCCCAGCAGCCCCTCAGCGTTTGCCCCGTGCCCGCTCACCCAGGAAGGTGGGCATCTCCTTCGCCACAGGCACCTCAGGCCCTGCCCCTGTCGCCCCTGCTGCCCTCAGTGAGGAGGTCATTGACCTCCTAAGGACCATCATTGTTGGGCAGTCTACCCTTTTGAATGCCATCCAGGGTGTACAAAGAGAGGTGCACCAGAGTAATGCATACCTGTAGGGCATTCATTCTGGTCAGGCTGCCCATCAGCGATCGTTCAACGCTCTGGCCTCAGCACTGACGGCAGCAATTGTCCCTGTCTCTAGCCTCCCCCCTCCAACTTCCTCCACCCAGACCCAATCCCCTGTACCTCTGCCTATCCCAGACACACCTACAGACCAGCCTGCACACACCTCAACACCCAAGGGAAGCTCATCCAGTCATAAGCACCACACATCACACAAGCATTCACACAAGCAACATCCACATGCAGACATACCAACAGCCACTGCCTCCACTGTGTCCCCCTCCTCGTCTCCCTCCTCCCTCCCTGTGACGTCTCCACTCACACTTGCATGCACAACATCTTCAGCCACTACGTCCATCACCAGCACACCCACCAGAACACTCCGCACTCGTGCAGTCACCACCCCCACTACCATTTACACGTCCCCTGTGTCCTCTCCAAGTGTGTCTGTCACCCCCTCCTCCAAACTACACAAACGCAGGCAGCCACCCACCCAACAATCATCCACCTCACGACAGCCTCCAGCCCAAGCTCCTGCACCCAAAGACACCAGACTTCACACTCCTACAACCACATCCTCTTCCTCCACTCCCATACCCACTACACCTACCCGTCCCTCTCTTTCCAAATTGATTTTCCTTTCCAAACTTAACCTCTTTCCTACAACTCCCCCACCCCGTCCATCTCATAAGACTCCAATCAGCACCTCAGCCACCACAAAACCGGGACCATTGAAGACTGTTGTCCATGGACTGTGAAGTCCCCCACCCTCAAGGGCATCCAGTTCAGCTAGGAGCCAAGGCACGGCCAGCCCACCACCGGAAAAGCATCCAAAGATTGCCAGTGCCCGGCGCGAGCGACCAAAGACCCCAGGTACAAAACTCCCTACATTGGCTCCGTCAGGAAGTCAGGTGCCACCAGGCACACCACCAAAGGTGGGAAAGGGCCACAAGCGTGCAGGGAAGGGTGGGAAGGGCAGCACGCCCGACAAGTCCGGCAGCAGGTAAGCTGGCCAGGAGGGCCCCACCAGCCCCATCCCAGGTGTGCAGGAGGACACACACAGGCCCGGTACTGCAGCCCAGGAGGGCCCCGCCAGCCACAGCACAGCTGCCCAGGAGGGCCCCGCCAGCCACAGCACAGCTGCCCAGGAGGGCCCCGCCAGCCACAGCCCAGCTGCCCAGGAGGACCCCGCCAGCCACAGCCCAGCTGCCCAGGAGGGCCCCGCCAGCCACAGCCCAGCTGGGCAATGAAGGACCGCCAGCCACAGCCCAGCTGGGCAATGAAGGAGCGCCAACTCAAGCACCGCTGAACATGGCAAGGACCGCCAAGGCAAGCACCGCTGAACAGGGCAAGCACCGCTGAACAGGGCAAGGACCGCTGAACATGGCAAGGACTGCCAAGGCAAGCACCGCTGAACAGGGCAAGCACCGCTGAACAGGGCAAGGACCGCCAAGGCAAGCACCGCTGAACAGGGCAAGGACCGCCAGGGCAAGCACCGCTGAACAGGACAAACACCGCTGAACTGGGCCCTTCATCTCAAGCACCGCTCCGCTGGGCCCTTTATCTCAAGCACCGCTCCGCTGGGCACCGCCGTCTCAAGCACCGCTGAACTGGGCCCTTCATCTCAAGCACCGCTCCGCTGGGCCCTTCATCTCAAGCACCGCTCCGCTGGGCACCGCCGTCTCAAGCACCGCTGAACTGGGCCCTTCATCTCAAGCACCGCTCCGCTGGGCCCTTCATCTCAAGCACCGCTCCGCTGGGCACCGCCGTCTCAAGCACCGCTGAACTGGGCCCTTCATCACAAGCACCGCTGAACTGGGCCCTTCATCTCAAGCACCGCTCCGCTGGGCACCGCCGTCTCAAGCACTGCTGAACTGGGCCCTTCATCTCAAGCACCGCTGGCCCATTGGCGGAAGGGGCAGGCCCGCATCTGTGTCGGGCAGGGCTGCACGAAGCACTCTGGGCACTAGTCCCCCTCCAGTACCAGTGGAGACTGTTATCCACTTGAGAGACTGTGGCTTTGCACTCCCCAGGATGGAACAGTGGGCAAACCACCCACTGTAGAGACTTGAGAGACTGTGGCTTTGCACTCCCCAGGATTGAACAGTGGGCAAACCACCCACTGTAGAGACTTGTGAGACTGTGGCTTTGCATTCCCCAGGATGGCACAGTGGCCATGGAGGCCCCTCGTGGATCTGGCGTTGTGGACTCATCTGGCTGAGGTGCCCTCCCTACCCTTCCCCCTGAGGTGCCAGTAGTTTTCCTATCTGATGCCCCTGCAGTGTTCTCTCCGTTGGAGGCAGGTATCCTGTGTGGGCTTTGCCCATGTGTTTTGGCCCAGTGTCCCACGAACAATGGCTGATGGACATATCGGACAGGACAATTTATGTATATAAAGTTACAGATGTGTGATATATTTTATACTCAGTCTTACAATATAATTCTATATTTATAATCATTTCCTTTTGCCTTTGCATTCTTCCGGGGGGTTTGGGGGTGTAACTGTGATGTGTAGCTATGCATTGATGTGTGTGTTGTAGTGGTTGAGGGTGAGGGTGGGTGTGTCGCATATGTGTGTCCCCGTAATTTTTTGCCTCCCCCCTCCCCTGTGTCGTAGGTGCAGTACTCAACGTTGTCTTCTGCGCCGGCGTTCGTGCTCCTGGTAGAGGAGCAGGAAGACAATGGCTGGTAGGATGTGTAGTTCGGGTTCCATGCTGTCCAGATTCCTCGTGGGGTGTATGGAGGTGAGCGTTTTCCGTTTGAAATGTCTGTTTCTGCCGTGTTTTTATCGGCGGGGCTACCGCTCCGGAAAAGGTTGCGGATTTGTGGGTTGTGATAGGGTGGGCGGTACATTGTCTCCCGCCTGTCTGTTGGCGGTGACCGCCGCGCTGTTTGTTTGTCCCGCCGTGGCGGTCGGTGTGTTAAAGTGGCGGTCTCTGTTGGCGGTTTCCGCCAGGGTCAGAATTGCATTTTTTTTACCGCCAGCCTGTTGGTGGTTTGACCGCCGCTTTAACACCGACCGCCAGGGTTGGAATGAGGGCCAAAGTGTCTGTGCTGTTTTTTTACTATGTCGTTTTTTTTCTAGGAAATTCTTTAAAAAAAAAAACACTTTGGGGGTCATTCTAATCTTGGCGGGCGGCGGGAGCCGCCTGGCAAGCGGGAACCGCCAGAAGACCGTACCGCAGTCAAAAGACCGCGGCGGTCATTCTGAGTTTCCCGCTGGGCTGGCGGGCGACAGCCAGAAGGCCGCCCGCCCGCCCAGCGGGAAACCCCCTTCCACGGGGATGCCGGCTCCGAATGGAGCTGGCGGAGTGGAAAGGGTGCGACGGGTGCAGTTGCACCCGTCGCGATTTTCAGTGTCTGCTATGCAGACACTGAAAATCCTTATGGGGCCCTGTTAGGGGGCCCCTGCAGTGCCCATGCCATTGGCATGGGCACTGCAGGGGCCCCCAGGGGCCCCACGACACCCGTTCCCGCCAGCCAGGTTCTGGCGGTCACAGGCAGCGCCGCCATGGAGGATTCTTCAGGCCAGGGGAAAACCGGCGGGAAACCGCCGGTTTCCCTTTTCTGACCGCGGCTTTACCGCCGCGGTCAGAATTGGCCTGGATGCACCGCCAGCTTGTTGGCGGTGCATCCGCGGTCCCTGGCCCTGGCGGTCTATGACCGCCAAGCTTGGAATGACCCCCTTTGTTTGCTTCTGGTGGTATTTTGGCTCAATTCCTTGCAATTAGTCAGTGCTTTTATGTGAGGCATCTGTGGGGTAAATATTGGCCCTGCAACCAATCACATCAAGAATTTCAATGGAACCAGCAATGTACTGCTACTGTGTCACAATATAACCAAGTGTTTGTGCTGAGCATTATTTACAATTTGTGCTTTTTCTTTTTTATTCTTTCTTGATAAAGCTACTTCTGCTGGTCTATCACCACCACCATCTTAGCAGGAGATAATAGCCCAGCTGTGGTGGAAACAGATGGAGGCAATCAGGGGCAGATATCTCAGGCTGCTGGCTATGAGGGAGGAGGGAAAGGCCTGTGCCACTGCCCTGGGCCCCAGTACCTCCAGCCAGTCGTCAGTACCCCCAGCCCAGCCACAACATTCCCAATGCTACTGGTAGCTGGGATCCTCCCATTACTCCACTGCAGCACTCCTCCTACCCAGACCGCTTCCAACGCTGCATGCTGTGACAGCTGTTGCTGCTTCACTAGGGGGTGGCAAGCCTTTAAGCCCACCTACACGAAGACCTCTGAGGCCTTTTTTTTTTTTTTTTTTTTGGTGGGTGAGATTTGTTGTGGGTGGAGAGGATGGGAACTGGAAAGGGAACAGATCATTGGATTTTTGGACATTTTGGATATTGCTTGGGAGTAGGGTCATTTGTTTGGGGAGAGGTATAGGACTGTTGTGGGTGGAGAAGGTGTGTTTTATTTATATTATTAAGACATGAGCATTGGTTGAGGACGGGATTATTTGGGGAGATGGGTGGGCCTGTTTTGGGTGGAAAGTATGGGTTAGTATCTTTAACAAAAATAAAAGGGAAACTATTCTTTCAGAGCAGCCTATTTTTTTAATTCACTTTTCAAAGTTTATGCCAGTTAATTATGCCCCTGTCCTAGTACCCTCTGTAACTATATTGACCACTAGAGGGGGTGTTGCCTACCACCACCTTGATATACAACACCTTAATCTTCAGTAGAAATTAGTTACTAGTTAATCTAATTCACATCACACCATAATTCTCCTACCTGAATATATGAAGCAACAGCTGATACCCCTCTCAATCTTCCAAAACCTCACTGGAGGGTTTCCCAGTGTGTCTTCTTCATGATGGTTGTAGTAGTAGCAGGTTAGCACGCTAACAGGGAAGACATCAGAAGTGAGATCCTACTCCCACCTAGGTGAATTCCAACTGTATGATTAATCAGAAGGATTATCCATCACCGGCCATTAGAATGAAAGAAAACACAGAGTTAGTGGGTTATTTTTTTATATCATAACTTTACAAAGACGGAGACTAGACTACCACCTTGACACAAAGGGGGTCATTCCGACCCTGGCGGTCATAGACCGCCAGGGCCGGGGACCGCGGATGCACCGCCAACAGGCTGGCGGTGCATCCAAGCCAATTCTGACCGCGGCGGTAAAGCCGCGGTCAGAAAAGGGAAACCGGCGGTTTCCCGCCGGTTTTCCCCTGGCCTGAGGAATCCTCCATGGCGGCGCTGCAGGCAGCACCGCCATGGGGATTCCGACCCCCTTCCCGCCAGCCTGGTTCTGGCGGTTTTGACCGCCAGAACCTTGCTGGCAGGAACGGGTGTCGTGGGGCCCCTGGGGGCCCCTGCAGTGCCCATGCCAATGGCATGGGCACTGCAGGGGCCCCCTAACAGGGCCCCACAAAGATTTTCAGTGTCTGCATAGCAGACACTGAAAATCGTGATGGGTGCAACTGCACCCGTCGCACACTTTCCACTCCGCCGGCTCCATTCGGAGCCGGCATCCTCGTGGAAGGGGGTTTCCCGCTGGGCGGGCGGCCTTCTGGCGGTCTCCCGCCAGCCCAGCGGGAAACTCAGAATGACCGCCGCGGTCATTTGACCGCGGTGCGGTCATTCGGCGGCTCCTGCCAGGCGTGCGGTTACCGCCGCCGGCGGGAGTCAGAATGACCCCCAAAGACCTGATATTATAACAAAAACTAGCAACAGTACCTTGTTTGAGCAATGGAGAGCAAGCATTTAATTTAAATTAAAAAATCCTCAAGCCAGGAGAAGTAGACTCAGGACTAGAGCAAACAATGTTAAGCAATTATGTTAGACCTGCCATCCTCGGCATGGATTCCTTTGTCTTTGTGCCTCTGCTTCCTATATTTTGACTGTGTGCTGGATTTTGTTTTTGCTGGTTTTGGTACTCGGGGCACTTTACCACTACTGACCCGTGCCAAAGTGCAAGTACTTTCTATCTAAATTGTGATTATTATTAGTTATCCCTGATTGGCATATTTGATTTACTAGTAAGTCCTTAGTAAAGTGCATTAGAGGTGCCCAGGGCCTGTAAATCAAATGCTACCAGTGGGTCTGAAGCACTGATCGTGCCACCTACATAAGTAGCCCTGTAAACATGTCTCAGATGTGCCATTGAAGTGTCTATGTGTGCAGTTTAAACTGCTATGTCAACCTGGCAAGTGCACCCACCTGCCAGGCCCAAACCTCTCCTTTTAGTACATGTGAGGCACTCCAGAGGTAGGCCCTAGGTAATCCCATGGCAGGCTGCAGTGCATTTAAAAGGTAGGACATGTACTAGTGTGAGTTACATGTCATGGTAGTGAAATACACCAAATTCATGTTTCACTATTGCAAGGACTATCTCTCCCATAGGTTAGCGTGGGGATTGCCTTTAAATACCTTTTAAGTGTAATTTTCCAGGAGGAGCAGATCGAGATATGATGTTTTGGGTTCTCTGAACTCACAATTTAAAAATACATATTTTGGTAAAGCTGGTTTTTAGATTGTGAGTTTGAAAATGCCACCTTTAGAAAGAGGGCATTTTCTTGCTTAATCATTCTGTGCATCTGCTTGGCTACTGAATCCACATCTGGGTCAGACTGACAGTTGGGCTGTTTGTGAATTTACTCTAGACAATAACACAAAGGGAGCTGAGGTGTATCCTGCATATCCTGATGGGTCTTCCTTGGCTAGAGTGGGAGGGAGGAGCTGACACCTGCACTTCAAAGGACTATGCCTGACCTCACAGAATGCAGTCTCCAACCCCCTACAGTGTGGCTGGGGCAGGGCAAGGAAGAGGCAGGATCTTGTGCACTAAAAATACTTTTCTTTGAAGTTTGCCAACCTCAAAGGCAGAAATGAGTTAAAGTATTGGACTGCTGACCCCACAATTTTAGAACACTTCTGGATCCAGAGGAACCTCTACCAAGAAGAAGAGATGAGGAAATGTCAGGAGGAGTAATGCCCCTTTGCTGTGTGTGCTTTGCTGGTTTGGCCTGTAGTTGCTGCTTCTGCCTTGGAGAGGACAAAGACTGGACTTTGCTGTGTACCCTGCTTGTGAGGCTTCTCCAAGGGGTTGGAATGAGCTTGCGTCCTGTTAAGACATCAAAGGCTTCATCTGCCAGCACCTGGGCTCTGTTGCTGAGAGCCTCCTGATTTGCCAAGTGGTGCCACTCCAGTGCCTGGGCCCTTGGAAGGAGAAGCTGGTAAAGCCTGAATGAAAATCCATGCACCGGAGCCGAGCAGCAAAAAAAAAACAACGCAGCACCCACACCGAGGCTGTAAAATCAGTGCAGCACCCACCTCATGGCTGTAAAATTCACCCAGCACGTGCCTCCTGGCAGCAGAAGAAGACAGATCGCCAGCTCATAGTGGCTTCATCATAACCAAGCATCCGAATTTTCCACATATCGTCCCTAGGCACCAAAACTTCAACATCACCCCACAGTCCCGAGGTTGCCTGTCTGGAAATCAATGCACCCCTTCCTTGCGAGGAAAGAATCAACACATTGCTTACCCAGCAGGGAAAGAATCGACGCACGGCCTCACTTGCAAGTAAGGAATTGACGAATCGCTTGCTTTTCTGATGCACCCTCGCCCCTGCGATTTGATCTTGACGCATACCAGGCACTTTGTGCTAAAACAATGCATCCATTGTTTCTTATAGATTAAGACTGTTTTTTTAACTTTAAAACGTGATATCTTTACTTGTGTATGTTGGAGTTTTGTTGTTTTAGTCTTATTTAAGTTAGATACATTTTGGCTATGTTTCTAAACTGGTGTGGAGTCCCTTTGTGGTGTTTTCACTATGTTAATGTATGTGTCTGTGCAAATACTTTACACATTGCCTCTGAGATAAGCCTGACTGCTTGTGCCAAGCTACCAAGGGGGTGAGCAGGGGTTATCGTAGGTGTGTGACTCCCTTAGCCTGATTAGAGTGTGGGTTCGTACTTGGACGGGGTGTAAACTGACTGCCAACTAGAGACCACAGTTTTAACAGTTTACATAACACAAGACCAGAAGGATGATATAGATGAATGATGGTAAATATATCTAAATTATGGATCTCTTTTATGCATGTGTGGGTAACTGGGGCTATTGTGGGCTATTGCACAGGTACTAAAAGATTCTGCAGTGTGTTAGTGTCACTTTCACCTCATCTGGCCCACCATGTATGTTATTCATTTTTGTTGTAAATTAAGTCACACCTCAATAAATCACACAGCCTGCGGAAAGAGGGTTAGGGGTTTGATGAATGAATGGGAAAGGGGAGTTGGGGAAAGGTGTGACAAAAACAAACACAACACATCAGCAACAATGTTCATCAGAGCGATGAGCAGCACATCTTCATCAAATCTGTTGTGGAAGTAAATGAAGAAATTACAGTTCTTTTAAATGTATTGCAAACAGTCCTTCAGCTCCAGTATTATACATGTGAATGTTCTATCATCTAAGTTTAAAAAAATACAAATCATGGAGGAGCGATTCAACCCCAATTCCCAAAGTTAATTTATGATTTTCAAAAGTAAAATGATACTATAAATGCCTAATTGGGCGGTGCATCTGCATTGTTCTGGGTATGTCAATCTTGGTTGCCTGGCTAAATCAGTCGCTAAGGTAAGCAGGAATGTTGTGGAGCTTTCAAATGTTAGAAGGCCTGTGAATTTTAAAACAGTAACAATATTGTAAAGACAAGGAGAAGAGCAGAAGGTAAGCTTCAAGAAGAGTGGACCAAAAAGCAGAGCAAGGATATAGGCTGCTGCAATCAATCTGTCATCATGATTAAGAGCGAGAAGTAAGAGCAAGTTTACAATCAAACACAGACAAGTAGATGCATGTACCTAACTGACCAATCTCACAACTGTCATAATATTTACCCAAGTGCATCCATCATGTGATGCTGATGATGTGACATCATCACATGTCTGTATATATTTACAGTCCCCAACCACAACCACACAACAGAGGCGTTCGGCATTTATTTGCGCCAGCACACTACCTAGCATTTCCCAAATAAACGCACCTCTCTCCAATCCACAGGGTTGAGTTGGCCTTCTAGAGTTTGTTAGGTATCCCTTTGAATTAGATAACTTCCTTCTTCTGGCTATTGGGGTGGTTCTACTCTAATTCCTGACTCCAACTAATGAATCAGTCTGACTCGACACCCAAATGAGTTTGAGAGAAAGACCTGTATTGCACTGCTCTTCATAAACATGAAGGTTAAAATAATTTGAGCATTTTGTGCAGATTTGTATCGGGTAGCTAAACTGACTAGTCTCTGAAGAACTACAAAAAAGTACAGCAAGGAGTGTACCATGCAAGGAAATCTAATGCGCATCTCTGTTGCAGTTCACACCAGAGAATCTTTGCGACAACTTTTTCAACTGGTCCTGTAGCAGATGCAACAACGGGATAACTTAGCTCATCATACAGTTATCCTTGCTGAGGTCCCATGGCAAAAGCTTAAAATGAAGTAGCATCTATGTCAGGCATTTGACTAGGCCCCGTTTGTCTACATCCATGGTCATGCTTTCCTCAATTGCATCCTCTCCTATTTGCATTACATAGTCATTGATCAGTCTGTTCTGCTCAAACAGACATTGAAACATGTAATACATTGATTTCCAACATGTTGGCATGAGGGCTTTAATTGATACTCTACTAGCACACTGAATGATCCTCAACTGCTTCCAGGCTTTAAAATAGTGGCTGAAATGAGGGCAGGTTCTTCAGCAGAGGGTCAGTATTTTGCTAAATATGTCTTCTTTTTTTAGAAAGTCCTGCACAATCTGGTTGATGCAATGTGCGAAACACATGACACTGAAAAAAATACCACCTGCCCTGGCCTTAACTATATTACAGCAATTGTCTACTGCAACAAATCTAAATGTAAGACTTCTTGGTCACAGCTATTCAAACACCTTGCTGTTAAAGTCTTCCAAGATGTTTGCAGCTGTATGGAATTTCTCCATGGTAAACATAGGTACTGTTACATGCCCCTGAATGCCCTTAAAAGTGTCTTCAACACTGAGACCTGTAGATAGCTGTTGCCTTACCCCAGAAAAGGAGATCCAGTGTGCATTGATACACATGTAATCAGTTACTTGGCAATGGGCCCACATGTCTGTCGTCAGGTGGATAGTGTGAACTGCGCTTTGCACAAAGATTTTCCAAAGAATTGTAGCACATTATGATGGAGTGCTGGAACAGCAACTCTGGCAAAATAGGTCCGACTGGGAAACCTTCCATTTTTGGCAGATGGTCTCCACAAATTCTAAAAACTCACACTCCTTCCACAAAAGTAAAATGAAGAAGGTCCAGCACTAACAATTTAGCCAGCTTCCCATTGTATAAATGTGCCACTGGGTGGCTGTGTTCAGAGGGCCCCTGCTGCATAAAAATGGCCATAATAATAGCTTGGATTTTCTTCTTTTCTGGTGCCACTGACGTAAGAACTAGGAGGTGGTAGATTCAATGTGCGTCTTAGGACAGTCACTGTATGGTTTTGTGTCACCATATAACTTTTGTTCCATTTCAAGGTGCCTGAGGAGGGTGATAATGGCACACTGCTGGGGACAGGGCTGCTTTGCATAAAGCTTCATCCTCTTCTTGCTCATCAACTTCTACCCCCACCATGAGAAGAGCGGATTACCATCTCTCATCACCACCACTAGCTTTTTTGAGGTGCTCTTGCCACCACATTCATGATGTTTTTTGATATGACTCATTTGGCCTCCAGTACCATAGTGTGAACCAGGCTTAACTCCCCAAACATTCGTATAGCAAATGGAGCACATTGCAATGTTATCCTCCTGCTAGCTAATCTTAAATAAGTCCCAAACTGGGGAGGAGAACTTTTAGTGGACCACTGGTGCCACTGCCAATGCCCGAAGAACTGAAGGTAGGTGGGTGTGTTGACGTTTGCCTCTCTGCAATGCATACTTCGACTGAGGTAGTGGTGGATGCTGGTCCTAGCGGGGCCCATACAAATATGGAGGCTAGCAGTGGTGGTGATGGTGGTACCAGTGCCATGTCCCTCATAGCAGGTTGAATAGGCATGGTAATGTCGGTGCCCTCTGAACCATCTTTCTTGACAACAACTTGCTTGACCTGCTCATCCACTTCCTTAATTGGAAGACTTTCAGGAATTTTTCTTTTCCCTTGTCTTTCGTGGTGGGTCTCAGACTCAGCCAGGGTCAAATCCATGTCCACATCATCAGAAGGGGGGCTTGGAGAAGATGTTGGAGTACCCTTCCTTTTACTTGCTAGAAATCAAGAATAGTTCAAGGAGAGTTACTTCTTGCTCTGCAGGAAGCTCAAACTCCTGTCCTGCTCCTATTTCAGGAAGTTCTACTATTGCTGGCTTCTGTTATCTACTTTGTTCACTTCCCTGTGATAATTGGGAACTAGTTTGCAGCTGAGAACTCCAATTCAGAATCACTGCTCTTCGCCATGGTTGCAGTAGCTGCCTCACTGAGAGACATGGCTTTTGGCTTAGGTTGGGGTAGTGTCATTGGTGCAGGAATGGTGCTCCCAGCTTACTGGCTGGAGGTGACTGTGGCAGGCACTCATTTCTTGAGAAAGGTTTTGGGCAGCATGTCGTAGTGGAAATCTGCTTCTTCTTCTCCTTGTCGCTGCCCACTTTCTTGGCAGCAGCTTTCTTTGGGACCATCTTCAAGCTCTGTCAGTTGGCAGTGGCACTCAGCTGCACAAGCGGAAGAGACAGAAAGACTCACATGATGTGGTCACACCACTTTGTGCCTGACTTCTGCCTGGCAGAACAGTGTAGGTGAGCTCTCTTGTGCACCTAAAAACAAACAACGAAGGAATTTGGCATTTTTGCAGCTTTAATTATTCATAGTACAGACAATATAATTTGGTGTGATTAGTGTATGCATTTCAAAGTCAAACCACAACTCGATAACATAATTAGGGCTCACGGTTTTAAGGTATTTCGTTTTTTGAACGTTTTCTTCTGTATTTATCCATGTTCACGTTTTGGCCACCTTATTGGTATTTATCCATATTTATTTTGTGATTTTTAACAGTTGAGGTGATAACTTGTATATATCTGCATTTATTTAATGGATAAATGTGCACTTATGCTTTGATGCCTATCAGGTTTTAGCAGACAAAAATAATAACATAATAAACCCACATAAAAAAATTGTGTAATAGCACAAATATATGTTGAGATACGCAGTAATTCAAGCAAATCTCACTGACCTTTGTAACTCCCCATGTTGCCAATATGTATAGCTATTGGCCTCAAAGCCATTAATCTCAGCGTGGTGAGTCACTCAAAAGAAGCCAAATTATCTTTATTTTTCCCCTTTTGAAAATGAGTACAGACAGGACAGGCAATGCTTTATATCTGTATTTATTGGTAAAAATCAGAATTAAAGGAAAACAGGGAGCCCTAAACATGATATTTCATTTTTAATCAGGATTACAGCATACAGATACAACTGTTTGCTTTAGGTGCATCTAAGGGGAGACATGTGGGGTAGGCAAGCGGGCCCAGGGGAAAAATGATTGGTGGTGTGCACCTATGACAGGAAACATTGTTCACACAAATACTACAATGATCCTCAAGCATAATAATTAAACTGACATAAAACAACACATGCAGGCCTATGGCAAAAACATACTGACTGCTTACACAAAATGGCCACCAGCCACATGGTCAAACAAAAACAACACCAAGCAAGGAGGCATTGGACATCAAACAACACATGCAACCACATGGCAAAAGCACGCTGACTGCCTGCACAGAATGGCTGCTGGCTACACGGTCAAACAACAACAATAGCAAGTAAGCAAGCAGGGCCAGCTTTAGGGTGGTGCGAGCGGTGTGACCACACCGGGTGCTGACCTGGATTGTGGGGCATTGACCTTAGGGGAGCGCTAAGATTAGCAATGTCTTACAAAACTGACACTTTCTTCTTCTTGACAAAAACTTGCTTGACCTGCTCATCCACTTCCATAATTGTAAGACTTTCAAGAACTTTTCTTTTTCCCTGTCTTTCATAGTGGGTCTCAGATGCTGAGGGCGCTGTGTTTAGCAATGTCTTACAAAACTTGCAAATTAAAATCACCTGCAGAAAAGTTCCTTGTGCATCCAGCCTTCGGGAAACAATTAAAATGTCAAGATAACTCTTGTGATTAATGTTCCTGTTAGGGGGAGAGAAGGGAGTCTAGCAATATCCTTGCCTCACCATATAGTAGCATAGAGGGTTAATATGCCTGCTGCAAAGAACAGAACTATGGGCCAGATGCAGAAAACGATTAGCGAGTCGCAAACGGCAAAAATTGCAGTTTGCGACTCATCGTCATCAAACAGACTTTATTCGGCTTTCAACAGGCCATAGAAGTATCAAGTAATAATACATTGATAAATATGTATAAGAAAAATTATAAATAAATAGGGAAGATAATAAAACACATCGTTAATTCATTCAAGGACAGGTATATAAAACTTGATAAATTTACATCAGTGCAAAATCGAGTTCAATTACAGTATTTTCTGGAGAGTGAGGAGTTTACCGGAAATTCCAAATTTTTCAAATAAAATTAGTTCAGTACGCCCATAGACTTCCTTACAGAGAGTACTATACATAAAAAGTTTGCTAAAATTCCACACATTTCAATAGAGGATAAAATCTGTAACGTAAAATACGCGTCGCAGCACTGACGCAAATTAGTCGATCTTAAAAAAGGCAATAAAATAAGTTTTCTTGGAATATCATAAAATTTACAAAAGAGGACCACATGCATTGTAGATTGGGGAGCTTTTGCATCACATGGACATACTCTTAAAACTGTACTCCAGTCGCACATAATCGGAAAGGTTACTAGCCGATGGAAGATATTTAAGCGGAATCTTGTAAGGACAAATCGATGTCGGGGATTTGCCACGCTTACTAAGTAAGGCTGGACTGCATCCGTCGACAGAATTAGTTGGTTAGACATTACTGTAGATTTTTTTGATTCCACTTCCCATCTCTGTTCATCCAAGTGCTTCAAAGTCAGAGCCCTCAAATCTCTCCTGGTTATTTTTTCCAGTGATTGTGGGTTTTGGTAATATGCTTCGCAGCCCATATTTTTAAAAAAGGTCATAATATATCTTAGCCAGGAAACTCTAAGCGAGTGTGTTAGATTCATGCAGTCGGATAGTATGGCCTGGTTTAATCCGGTATGCTCAGAGGTCCACACTTTATGCCATAATAATAGAGGCTGTATCTTAATTAGATCAGTTACAAAGTGGACCCCTAGTTCCGAATGGCTAACATATGATGACGTGCTATTTGGTGCCATTAGCAGGTATCTCAGGAAGTCATTTTCCACCAACTGAATCGCATGGCAGTTCGTATACCCCCAGATACATGCACCATAAGTAGCCGCCGGGATACATTTGGCCTTGTAGATTTTTACCATGTTTGACGGGGAGATCCCCCCTAGTTTTTTGGAAAAAATCCTCAAGGCCGCCGTTGTTTTAATAATCTGGTCTTTTTTTGTTTTCACGCAGTGTGCCCAGGTGGCCTGTTTATCGAACATTATGCCCAAATATGAGAAGGTGGGAGCTATCTTCACCTTGTCCTTGTGAATAGTGATTTTATAGGACTTGCTCAGTTTCCTGCCACAGTTCATTATGAACGTTTTCGAACGGTTGACTGTGAGGCCCAGGGCTGTCATGTAATTTATACAAGTGGTTAGGAGTTTCTGGAGGGCTAGCGGTGTCCTGGCCATGAGTACTGCATCATCTGCGTAAAGGAGTGCAGGGACGGGGCGATTGCCTATTTGTGGAAGGTCTTTACAATTGCTTGTCAATTCACTTTCTACATTGTTTATGTATAATGAAAATAGAAATGGTGCGAGAACGCAGCCTTGACGCACCCCTCTGTATATGCCAAAAGACTTGGTGCATTCCCCTCTCATCCCGTACCTTACACTTGCTCTGCACCCAGTATACAGATCTCTTATGAAATGGACTATCGTTTGTTCGACCCCCATGCTTATTAGAATAGCCCATAACTTTTCATGCAAAACACAGTCAAATGCTAAGGACAAATCTATAAAGGCCAGGTGCAAATTACCCTCTCTGGTCTTCGTATACTTCCCCACTAGGATAAGTTTAGAGCCTGTTCCACTGTACCTAGTCCTGTGCGGAAGCCATACTGCACTGGGGATAGAATGTTATTTTCTTCCGACCATATTTGGAGTCTATTTAGGATTATTCTCCCGCTAGTTTGGCTGATGTATCGAGGAGAGAAATTGGCCTATAACAGGCTGGGTTAAGGCGATCCCCCTTTTTGTATATGGGTATGATGATAGAATGGCGTCATGTTGATTGTGGACCTTGTGTGCAAATGGCCCTCAGTACCTGCGTCAATAGAGGGCCCCATAAGTCGGTGTTGGCTTTATATAGGTCAGTTGGAACACCATCGGGCCTGGCAGTTTGCGACTCGCTAATCGCATTTCCCGATGCAGAAATGCATATTGCGAGTCGGGACCGACTCGCAATATGCATTTCAGAATCGCAAATAGGAAGGGGTGTTCCCTTCCTATTTGCGATTCGGAGTGGCATGCAATACCATTTGCGACCGCATATGCGGTCACAAATGGTATCGCAGTTACCATCCACTTCAAGTGGATGATAACCCACTCGCAAATTGTAAGGGGTCCCCATGGGACCCCTTCCCCTTTGCGAATGGACCCAAAACCATTTTTTCAGGGCAGGTAGTGGTCCAAAGGACCACTACCTGCGCTGAAAAAATACTGAAACTAAAGGTTTCGTTTTTTTTTTTAAGTGCAGCTCGTTTTCCTTTAAGGAAAATGGGCTACACTTAAAAAAAAAAATGCTTTATTGATAAAGCAATCACGAACATGGAGGTCTGCTGACGACAGCAGGCCTCCATGTTTGCGAGTGCCTAGACTCGCTATGGGGCCGCAATTTGCGACCCACCTCATTAATATTAATGAGGTGGGTCATTGCGACCCCATAGCGACTCGCAGACGGTGTCTGAGACACCGTTCTGCATACCAATTTGCGAGTTGCAAATTGCGAGTCGCAGGGACTTGCAATTTGCAAGTCGCAAATTGGCATTTTCCTACATCTGGCCCTATATTTTATGTGGTTCCTGAGGGAATTAGTAAAGCAAGCAATTACCAGTGCTTCAAAACAAATGAATACATGTGAAAGGGGGGGGCTATGGAGAGATGAGGGGCACATTTGCCAGGTGATAGTGAGTGAATCCGAGGAGGTGGTCATGAGGTGGAGGAGAGTGCCAAAAATGTCTGTCGCACAGGGCACCACCAGTGCTAAAGCCACCCCTGCAAACAAGGCACTATTGGAGAACAAACAACACATGCAGGCCTATGACAAAAGCACACTGAGGGCCTGATTATGACCTTGGCGAATGGGATGTTCCGTCACAAATGTGACGGATACCCTGCCCACTGTATTACAAGTTCCATTTTATTTTATGGAACTTGTAAAATGGTGGATGGGATATCCGTCACGTTTGCGACAGAGTATCCCATCCGCCAAGGTCTTAATCAGGCCCTAAATGCCCTCGAGCCACACGATCAAACAACAAGCAGGGAGGCTTGGATGACAAAGAGCACATGCAGGCCACATACAGTGCGGTCCGTCGACTGACCATGGTGATTAATATCTTCAGGCTGGCAGAACACCACACCCCGCCCACCATATTATGACGTAGCAGACCGCCAGGATTTCTGGGGCGGGACCACCGCCACCAAAAGCCTTGTGGAAACGTATCATATAGAGCAGACACCCACCTCCTGGGGCACAGAGGAGTCTGAGGCCGCCATGGAACCAGAACTGGAAGTCTTCCCGATGCTGTACCACATGATGGCAGTCCAGGAGCAGCAACATCAACGACGACGGTGAGTACATCTGCCTAGCACACAAGGCAGGGAGGGGAGAGTGACACAACCACACGCACAACACACACCAAACACATAGACCACACCCCGGGAACTATCTGCAGAGCAATTTATCAACAACATAACCCAGGAGCAAAGAAAGCCATGACACATGCCTTTGGTTCAAGCACTGTAATTCGGTGGGAACAGCGACCTCAAAATATATATATATATATATATATATATATATATATATATATATATATATATATATATATATAGATGGAGGGAAGAGGCCAAGGCTGGAAAGGAAACATTTCTTAGGTCTAATGGGGTGGGTTGTGGGAGGAGGTTTGGGAGTGGAGGTAGAGGGAGTGGTTGTATGAGGAGTAGATGTGCTGGATTGGGTTGCAGGTGCATGTACAGTGTGCATGTGTGAGGTGATGGTTGTTGAATGTCAGAGTGGGAACATTTATGTGTCTTTGGAGGGGGGCAGACAAGGTGGAAGAGGACAAACAGGACGTGTGTATGTATGATGTGGTGGTGTCTGCAAGTGAGGCGGGTGTGCTGCATGAGGTTGTGATGGTGGTGGTGGTGACTGCGCATGAGGTGTATGGGGTGCAAGTCTGCATGTCTAATGTTGTGTTAAATGTGGGCAAGGCTGTACAGGTGGCAGGATCTGGGACTAAAGATGCAGTGCTTGCAGGTATGAGTATTGATGTGACTGTGAGGGAGGAGGAGGAGGGGGAGACAGTGAAGGCAGCGGCTGTTGTTGTATGTGCTTCTCTGTGTTGGCTGTGTGTGTGCTTGTGGAGTGTGGTGCCTGTGCTTGGCTGTGCGAGTCCTGTCTGTTGTCATGGGTGCATGCTGGTCTGAATGTGTGCATGGATGGGTGGGGGAGAGGGCTTTGGGACTGGGAACAGGTAGTTGGATGGGGAACAGAAGAACCTGGGACACTGGCTGCCATCAAAGAGGAGGCCAGGGCCTGAAACAATCTCTGTAGGGCAGTCAAGCCATCTTGAATGCCCTCCAGGTAGGCATTGCATTGCTGCATCTGGGATGACAGCCAGTGGATGGCATTTATTATGGTTGACTGCGCTACACAGATGGATCTCAGGAGGTCAATAGCATCCTCCGTGAGGGCAGCAGGGCTAACTGGGGCAGAGCCTGAAGTGCCTGGGGTGAAGTAGACGCCCACCCTCCCAGGTGAGCGGGCACAGGCAACTGGGGGGCTACTGGTAGGACGTTAATGGTACGGGGGTGGCAGAAGATGTTGTAGCTGGGGTGGTCCCAGAGGGGTCCGCCACCACCAGGGAGCTTCCATCGAATGAGGAATCTGAGTCAGATGTAGTAGCGCCTGTCTCCCTCATAGTGCTCCCCGCGCCCTCCAACCCACTGTTCCCCTCGGCATCGGTGGACTATGCCTCCTGGGTCCCGTGGGCTGCAGCTCCCCCACTCACCAGTGCCCCTGCTCCTTCGCAGATGATGGTAATGCACACAAGGGCAGGGTGAGAAAAGGAAAGAGGGTGGGGGAGAAAGAAAGGGGGCACAAGGTCATTTACAGCAACAACAGCACATATGGCATACACATAACAATCACTCACCGGGACCAACACTGTGCAGTATGAACCACAATGCCAAACCATTACCTGGGAAAAAAAGCAGAAATGAACCCAAACACTACCATCTGCACACCTACTGGGACTCACTAAGCCATGTCTACCATGGTATGCCAGCTACTTGCCATTACCAAATATACATACCACACTACATTTCTAAACAGGACTCCACACAATTAGCTAATCCGGCATATTGGGGCATCCACTGACTAGAACCTTGCACCCAAACACCATGGCAGGCAACAAGAAAAAATACCACACAGTGTGTTCTCACCCCCTTGTGGCTGCTGTGCTGCCCTCAAGCACCCATCCAACTCAGGATCGGCCACTGCCAATATGTTGGCCATTAGGGGGGTCAGGGTCTGACAGGCACCCCTCTGTCATTGGGATGCCGACCCCAGCTGGGCCTCCACGGTCTTCTGGGCCCAGCGTCTCAGGTCCTCCCACCATTTCCTGCAGTGGGTGCTCCGCCGGCTAGGGCCAGGGTCTGCATGGCGATGGCACACCACAACCTTTTCTTCTGATGGGCGCTGACCTGCATAGGGAACACAGACGAATGGACAACTTGAACTTAACACTCCATTCTGTAGCAGAAATGGCTTACATACTGCAAACATCCAACATCACGCCCACAGATGACCCGTACCTCTGCGTACACATTGCATACAGCAAAAATACACTCTCCAAATGACACACTGCCAGCACACACATACATCTTCATACAGCCATGACGCATCCAACATACCTCTTAGGAACTCACCTGTTGGTCTGGAGGTCCATACAACTGCCCATACAAGGGAAGGACCCCATCCACAAGCTTCTCCAGCTCCTCCGATGTGAAGGCTGGGGCCCTTTCCCCTGTAGCACGGGCTATCGTGGGTTCCAGACACAGGACTCAGCAGTACATGCAATTCGTTGATTCATAGAGCGTCAGGAATCAAGTTAAGAGGGACAGAGAAAAGGACGGTCACGTCCGTGGCGATGAACACTGTCACCGCCAGCGTTGATCAGCATTGGTTTGTGTGCTCCATTGACCTCCATGTTAACCAACGATGAGTTGCACGGCGGTGCAGACCGCCTTCTGCCATGACACCAAATGCCGGCGGCGTGAGATCACTTCCACCTGTCCCTGCATACAGGACTGGCGGTTGTCAATTCCTAATGCTGGTACTCATGGCGCACGATTTAATGGCGTTATAGGTACCGATGGTACACACCAAGACAATTCCAGTCTGCTACATACACACATGCTCTGTGTACTGTGATATTGTGTGTCCATTCTTCCTGTAGTCATACACATCTCATGTTTGGTTTACTTAGATACCTACCACTGTGGAGGAGGAGGTAAGCACCCGTGTACAGACCCCTAGTGGACTTGGCTACACTGAAGGAACGCCACATCATTATGACCTATCGTCTGGACAGGGCAACAATTACTGAGCTGTGTCAACAATTGGAGACAGATCTGATTCCTGCTATCCGTAGCACTACAGCAATATCCCCTGCAGTTAGGTACTGCCAGTGCTCCACTTCCTGGCAAGTGGTTCCTTCCAGGTGACTGTGGGCTTGGCTGCAGGAATGTCACAGCCAATGTTTATGAATGTGCTTGGAAGAGTTTTGTCTGCCTTGGTAAAACACATGAGCAGCTACATCTCATTCTCCGGGAGCGACGATTTTGCCCATTGTGAAGGCTAGATTCTATGCCATGGGACACATACCACTTGTGATTAGGGACATTAATAGGACCCACATTGCTTTGGTCCCTCCCAGGACAAATGAGCAGGACTACAGGAATAGGAAGTGTTACCACTCTATAAATGTACAGATTGTGTGCCTTGCTGATCAATACATCTCCCACGTCACTGCCAAGTTTCCTGGCTCTGTGCATGATGCCTATGTATTGAGGAATAGCAGCATCCCACAGGTGATGGGACAGGTCCAGTATCCATGGGGCCACAGGAAAAGGAGCAATGGCAGTCCAAAGTGAAAAACGTGTCTCAGTGGCACACAAGGGAGACATTCAGGAGGGAGTCATTTCTTGGCAGTGGTTTGGGTCTTGGCAAAAGTCTCTTCTCAAGACCTGGCTGTTCGAGCAGTAGCAGCACCTCTACCCCCTCCTTCTCCCTCCCCTCCCCTCCTCAGCACCTTGAGACCCTCATGGGTGAGTAGTGTGCTTTACAAATCCCCTGATTGATTGATTGGTGTCTGTGTGGGTCACAGGGAACGTTTGCAGGGTGGTTCACCTTCTGCAGGAGGAGAGATGCTGGTGGGCTGTGAGTGATGTGGCATGTCCTCCTGTCAACTAGCTGCAGCAGATGTTGGCTGGTGAGTAGACTGGCTAGTGGAAGGGGCCCAATGGTGTGCTGTGTACTCACGCATCGTGTTTGCCATTTCACACAGCACCCCTGCAAGGGTGGCCATGTTGGCATTTAAGCCCTGCAACTGCTGCATGACCTCCTGGTTCTCCTGCAAGAAGGTAATCACCTGGCCCATACTGTCCTGGGATTGTTGGTAGGCCCCCTGGACATGTGTGAGTGCCTCCTGGGCAGTCAGTTCCCTGGGTTGGGCCTCCCCCTGGTGTACAGCTAACCTCCCACTGGGCCTGGCCCCCTGTGTCTGTGACTCCTGAATGGTGTGCCCACTCCCTCTTGCCTGCGTGGTGTCGACTCGGGTCCCTGTAGAGGTGGGCACACAAGTGATTGACGTGTCCTGGGGATAGAGGTTTGGGGACGTTGGAGTTGGATGGGGGCCCTGTGGTGGACTGGGTGTGGGATCCAGAAGCCGACTGACCAGTGGCCCCAGATGGGCCAGGGAGATCATCCAGATTAGGACATCCAGAGTTGCTGTCATCACTGAGGGCATCTTCTGGTTTAGGACTGGGTTGCCGTGGCACATACTCGCCGCTGACATTGGCTGGGGTATCTGTGGACATGTGAAAGATTTGTTACTGTCATTGTCTGTCACATATGCAGTATTTCTGGCTTTCCCTATGGGTTGGGTGTTGTTCTCCCAGGTTTGGTTAGTGTATGCTGGTGGATTGTGAGATTGGTAGTACTACATGCTGCCCATGCATTACTGTTGTGTGTGCATGCAGTACTGGGAGGGGTGTGCTTACAGTGAACAGGGCATGCAGGGGTACACAATTGAGGGTGGTTAGTGGGTGTTTCACTGTATGGGATAGAGTGGGGTGAAGGGATGCAGGGTGGGGGGGAACATGCCACGCAGGTATTGGTGGTGGTAGGGTAGTAATGGTGACTTACCAGTATCCAGCCCTCCAGTGACTCCAGTGAGGCCCTCAGGATGCAGGATTCCCAGGATTTTCTCCTCCCATTCTGTCAACTGTGGGGGGGAGGTGGGGTCCACCGTCAGTCTTCATTATGGCAACTTGGTACCTGGAGGCCACTTCACATATCT
The DNA here is from genome assembly GCF_031143425.1 of Pleurodeles waltl. Lineage (NCBI taxonomy): Eukaryota > Metazoa > Chordata > Amphibia > Caudata > Salamandridae > Pleurodeles > Pleurodeles waltl. The sequence continues at coordinate 840,881,218 of NC_090437.1, forward strand.
TCCCCCATACGTCGTTCCACCTCTTTCGATTGTTGTCCCTTGTGCGTGGATACATATCCATGGAGTTCACCCTGTCTACGATCCTCCGCCATAGCTCCATTTTCCTGGCAAAGGATATCTGCTGGACTTGTGCACCAAACAGCTGTGGCTCTACCCTGACGATTTCCTCCACCATCACCTGCAACTCCTCATCTGTGAAACGGAGATTCTTCTGTGGGGACATGCCTATTGTGTGGTGGGTGTAGTGTGTGTGTTGTGCAGAGTGTGATAGGTGTTGAGGTATGGTGTGTGGTGTGTGATGAAAAAGGTGAATAAGTGGCTGTGGTTTGTGTGTGCAGTTCTTGTATTGTCTTTTTGCTGGCAAGGTGTAGTTAGTTTTTCATGTTTGCAAAGGATTGTGGGGGTGTGTGTTTTATAGTGCTGTTGGTGGGTGTGTATGGTGTGTGTATATCTGTCAGTTGTGGGTTTTTCAATCTGTCCAATATTGGCTTCTGCTAGTGTTGGGTGCCCAATTCTACCGCGGCGGTGTGCACCGCTAATGGATGACCACCGTTGAATGTCCGCTGTGGTGATTCGTGGTCCATAATTTGGAGGGTGGTGTATTGCTGGTGTAGCGGGGAGGGTGGTGGTTCCGACAGTTTTTCGCATCTGTTGGGTCTGGCAGAATTGTTGTTGTGGCTGGTTTCTGTCAGTTTTGTGTTTGTGTGTCATAATCTGATGGGTGGATATCTGTGGCAGTCTGTTGGAGGTCGTCACCACGGCATTCTTCGGAAAAGACCGTCAATGTCATAATGAGGGCCTTAGTGTCAAAACACATTGCAGGGGTTGGAATTTGTTCAATAAATTGACACTGGATATTCCTTGAGTGCATGTGTATCGTCTTTTTCTGACAAAGACGTATTATACAATTCATATATACTGGGGGCTGTAATTGGCTACTTGTGCCACTCCCGTGGTGGTGGCTTGGTTTTGTGGCAGAAGACTGTTTGGAGCATACACACACACACACACATCCATACACACACACACACACGCACACACACATCCTCCCCCCTCCCTTTGACAGCAAGAATTGACATTGTCTTAGGAAAACGCCACATTCCAGACATTGCTTTCACCTTCGCAATTATTTTCACTAAATGAAGGTGAAAGCAATGCCCTGCAGTGCTGATATCAACATTGATTCTTGCTGTTGAAGGGTAGTGTTTACATGAGTGGGTCCTGTGCCGCTAGCCCGGCACCGATCCACGAGGTTGATGTGATCGGTGAAGACAGGATCCTACATGGTGAGAGATTGTATATATATCAATTTATTTTATTGGTATTAGGATTCTAATAAATGTCTTAATTTTTATTACATTTATATTATTATACATTAAAATGGTTTTAGATTTTGTTTAAAAGAGTAATAAAGTGTAATCATTTTTCCTTGACGCTCTCAAGGGGAGATCTCCACCATGGTGGTGGAGACATCAGCTTACCTGTGCAAAGTTAATAATAGCAGTTTTACTGCCATAAATCTTGCATTAGGAGGTTCTCCCCCAGATTTAAAGGAGTAGAAAACCTACACCTAGTAATACACCTACTGGGAATGGTGACTGTCAAACACTGAAGTTATACAGTGGCGATTCAGTAAATATGCACATAATAAGCATTTAAATAAATATACATGTGTATATTTACCTTTGTAAATAAGGCCTACATTAACACTTGCAGCTTCTGCGCTATGTACCTCTATGTGACGTGGGAGAGTGCAGTTCCGTTTTTATTTTATTTACCTATTTCAAATGTTAACTTTGGTGTCCTGAGCTGAGACATGTTTGCTCTCGGTGTCTACCTCAGTTTACTGTCCCTGTTAGATTACAGATGAACAAATGCAGCTACCCCGTCAGACGGGACTTGCACATATTGACAGATTCAAACGACAACGGCAGCAGCAAGCAGTAAAAAGGCCAATAACACTGCAATCATGAAATAAAATAAACCCACGAAGTGAAGGTCCTAGTTTTGTTCAGACCGCCACTGCGTTGTCCTCCATATATTACATATGTGTTCAGGGCGACTTCTTGATAATGCAAGCCCACACTTGCACTGCCAAAACTGATGCTATGCTATAAGAGGGAGAGAGAGACAGTGACCCTCCAGCCCAATGCCACGGGCCCACAGCACATAAAATGGAGCTGTGCAAGAATAAAAACAAACATTTTCCTAACTCACCAGACAATGTGGTAGTGCAAAATAAGACCATGAACATAATGAAGCAAATCATCATACCAGCGTCCCTGTGAGCGAGCTGACACAAAAGGGGTGTGTGAGAATGGGAGAAACAAAAGAGAGCGTGCCGGTGAACTTGACATAGCAGCGCATTCCTTTCTTTTCCCTGTGCTGGCCCACAATGTGCTGCCTGCCTCCAACGCAGGACCCCTTGAACTATGGCGCAAAGGTGGCTGCATTTTGAGCAGGATTGTTTCTGTGCAGGAAGGGTCATGAGTTTGGGCATGTGTGTAGCATGTGCATTGATAGGAGTTTGTATTACTTACCATAAAGTGCCTACATACAAACTATACCATACTTAACCTATCATTCCTAACTTACATACTATACCTAACACACACAACCTATCATACATACCTACCATACTTACACTTACATACCTTTTTGCTGATCATATCTACTCATCTATTATCCCTATCTACCATAACTACCATACATACCCTTCCTACTGTAGTTACTTACCATACCTATCTACCCCACTTAACCTATTTTACTTACCATAAGTAACCTACCACACCGTCCAAACATACCTATCTACCATATCTAACCTGTTGTACCTACCCTAGCTACCATATCTAACCTAAATACCTTCCTACCATACTTACCCAAAATACGCAACATACCTACCATACTTACATAGCTACAATACACCTAGCTATTATACCTAATATACTTGACCTTCCTGCCATGGTTACCATGGATTTACACCTATAATACCATACCTTACTTACCATGCTTAACCTGCCTACCATATATAGCCTAACATACCTATCTAGCCATAGCTAAACATCCTGCACCCTCTGGGATAGTCTTATCTTATGCCTTCCCTGAGATTGTGGTTTTGCAACAAAGGCAAGTTATGCCTATGTTATCTCTAGTAACAGCCTGAATGAAGTACTACAGCCTATTACATAAAGCACCTGCATCTCACTTGAGGAACCTCTAGTAAGCCACCTTAACTGCTGATTTCAGCTTTTGAAGGTCATAAAGATATTTATGCCATTGTTTTTTTTTTTTAAAGCAAGGCTTTGCCAATATTTGTTTGTACAAATGCTATGGTGAATAAAAAATTGCAGTGTGTATGCAGTCCAGCTCTGGATTACGTATTTGGCACTGTTTAGGAGTTAACTGCAAGAAAATGGTGGAGCTTTTCAGTCCAGGTTAAGGAACATAATGCAGTTTTGTAAAACCTTTTCCAGTGCGGTATTGCCCAGCTCCTTCTTGTAAACAAAGATCTACCAAATCTGATCATAGCTGTTAGACCTGACAGCCTTAGGGTGGTCACCCCTAACTTTTAGCCTGCCTCCCTCCACTTTTGAGATACTGTTTTTGCTGGTTTTAGGACTCTGTGCACTTTACAACTGCTAACCAGTGCTAAAGTGCATATGCTCTCTCCCTTAAAACATGAGGCCATTGGATCATACCCAATAGGCTTAATTAAATTACTTATAAGTCTCTAGTAAAGTGCACCATACGTGCCCAGGGCCTGTAAATGCTAAATGCTACTGGTGGGCCTGCAGCACTGATTGTGCCACCCACCTCAGTAGCCCCTTAACCGTGTCCTTATCTCAGGCTTGCCATTGTCAGGCCTGTGTGTGCAGTTTCACTGCCCGTTCGACTTGGTATTTAAAAGTACTTGCCAACCCTAAAACTCCCCTTTTTCTACATATAAGTCACCCATAAGGTGTGCCCAGGTTAACCCCTAGGGCAGGGTGATGTGTAGGCAAAAGGCAGGACATGTACCTATGTAGTGTACATGTCCTGGTAGTGTAAAACTCCTAAATTAGTTTTTACACTGCTGTGAGGCCTGCTCCCTTCATAGGCTAACATTGAGGCTGCCCTCATACATTGTTTGAGTGGTAGCTGGTGATCTGAAAGGAGTAGGAAGGTCATATTTAGTATGGCCAGAATGGTAATACAAAATCCTGCTGACTGGTGAAGTTGGATTTAATATTACTATTTTAGAAATGCCACTTTTAGAAAGTGAGCGTTTCTCTGCACTTAAATCTTTCTGTGCCTTACAGTCATGTGAACCAGGTACTTTGTGCTTGAAAGAGACTTTGTTTTGCTTTTAAAAGACTTAAGACACTTTAGCCCTCATTACAACCCTGGCGGTCAGTGATAAAGCGACGGTAATACCGCCAACAGGCCGGCGGAAAGAAAAATTTAATTACGACCATGGCGGAAACCGCCAACACAGACAGCCAATTTAACACTCCGACCACCACGGGGGTAGAAACAAACACTGCGGCGGTAACCGCCAACAGACAGGCGGAAAACAATGTACCACCCACACTATTACAAGGCACCAATACGCCAGCTTTTCCGGGGCGGTACCAACGCCTTCAACAGCACGGCGGAAACAGAACACAGAAGGGAAACCACTCACCTTTCAACACTTTACGAACAACCAGGACGCCATGGAGCCCGAGTTACAGGTCCTGCCGATGCCCGTCTACCTCCTCATCTACCAGGAACATCAAAGACGGCGGTGACGACCATGGTGAGTACTGCACCTAGCACACCGGGGAGGGGAAGAGGGAAAGGAGAGTGACACACACACGCAACACCTGCACCCCCACCCACAACAACACACACACAGATATCCAATCACATCACAAATACACCCCGTCACCCCCTGGAAGAACACAAGGACCAAAATGAAATGAGTTCAACGAGTGTAATAATCGAACAATCAGATAGGCCAAGATAACTTATAATCATCAGTATATACAAATATTAACAGCAAGTACAGAAGTCCGTACACTGTCCCATTAAATGTCCGTGGACCATTGGTCCCAAAAAGCATGGGCGAAGCCCACACCTGACACCTGCCTCAAAACGGAGAGAACACTGCAGGGGCATCAGGTCGAAAACACACAGGCACCTCAGGGGGAAGGGGACGGGGGGCACCTCAGCTGGATGATGGGACGACGCCACTGCTCCTCGAGGGGAGTGCAAAGCCACAGTCTCTCAAGTCTCTCAACTGGGTGGGTTGCCCACTGCTTGCTCCTGGGGAGTGCAAAGCCACAGTCTCTCAAGTCTCTCAAGTGGGTGGGTTGCCTACTGCTTGCTCCTGTGGAGTGCAAAGCCACAGTCTCTCAAGTCTCTCAAGTGGGTGCTTTGCCCACTGCTTGGTCCTGGGGAGTGCAAAGCCACAGTCTCTCAAGTGGATGCTTTTCTCCACTGGTTCTGGAGGGGGCTTGATGCCCAGAGTGCTTCATCCTGCTATGGACTGGGTTAGTGGATTCCTTTCTCCACTGGTTCTGGAGGGGGCTTGGTGCCCAGAGTGCTTCATCCTGCAAAGGACTGGGTTAGTGGATGCCTTTCTCCACTGGTTCTGGAGGGGGCTTGGTGGGCAGTGATGCTGCACCTGGGGTGTGGCAGTTCCCATTCCCTCACCTGGGTGTCGGAGCCATGAGATTTTACGGTAACAGGTAGCATGATACTCCATGGAGGAAGAGACACACTCCACCTTGCGACAACTTAGGCTGCAAACTGCTGGTAGTGCCAGTGCTGGTGGTGGTGCCTCATGTTGTGTGTGCAGGGTCCAGGACGTCTCCTGCAGCCTCGGACTGCTGGCCACAGGGGATGGTGCTGATGTCCGCTGTAGTGGCACTGCCTGGGCACGTCACGGGACAGGTGGCAGTGGCTGCGGCGGTGGCTGTGGCGGAGATGTTGCCAGTGCGGCCCGTGGTGCAGGTGTCTGTAGTAGTTGAGGCAGACACCAGGCCGTCTCCTGCAGCCTCGGAAGGCTGCCCACTGGGGATGATGCTGTTGACTGTAGTAGTGGCAGCTGCCGTGCAGGTGGCGGTGCAGATGGCAGTGCAGGTGGCGTTGCAGGTGGCGGTCGTTGCGGCGGTGCTCACCGCGGTATAGGTTGCTGGGCTGTCTTGAGAAATGGGGGGTCACCAGTCCCTCACCCGGAGGCTCCATGCCCTGAGGAGACTTTGCTTTGCTCTTGTGTCCCTTCCCCACCTTGGAAATCACTGCTGGGACCTTGGCACTGTCCTCTTTGTTTCTGGATGAGGCCCTGCTGGGTGGGTGGTGCGGCTCTTCTCTTCTGCATGCTGGCCCCTTCTTTACCTTGGCAGGTGGCAGAATTGGGTGGTCCTTGGATTCAGTGGTGGCACACTGACAGCCCTGATGGGTGCCCCCTTCGATCCTCCCGGACTTATAGGGACCACAGTGGACGACGATTTGGTGGCTGAGGTGCTGGTCTGGGGTCTAGACAACCTGGCCCTAGGGGAAGCACGGGGTGGGAGGTTTAGGGAAGAGGTCAATGAAAGCCAGGAAAAGTTTTTTAGACACACTGGGACGGGAATATGGAGGGGGTTTGGGAGTGGAGGAAGAGGTAGTGGTTGTAGGAGGTGTACGTCTGCTGAGTTTGGGTGAAGGTGCATGGGTTGGAGGCTGTTGTGAGGTGGATGGCTGTTGAGTGGGTTTGTGCCGGCGTTTGTGTACTTTGGCAGGAGGGCTCACTGACACACTGGGAGAGGACACAGGGGATATGTGAATGGTAGTGGTGGTGGTGATTGCACGTGAGCAGTGTGTAGTGATGGGCATGCTGGTGATGGAGGTAGTGGCTGAGGATGTAGTGCATGCAGGTGTGAGTGGAGACATGACTGGGAGGGTGGTGTAGGACGTGGAGGAGGGGGACACAGTGGAGGCAATGGATGTTGGTGTGTCTGCATGGGTATGGTGCATGTGTGAGTGGCTGTGAGATGTGTGGTGCTTCTGTTTGCCTGAGCCACTTTTGTGTGTTGATTTGGGTAAATGCTGGTCTGTGTGTTTGGGATAGGCTGGAGTTGAGGGGATTGGGACTGGGTAGAGGAAGTTGGAGGGGGGAGGCTAGACACAGGGACAATGGCTGCTATCAGTGCAGAGGCCAGAGCCTGAAATGCTCTCTGTTGGGCCGCCACGCCAGAATGAATGCCCTCTCGACACCCTGGGTGGCATTCAAAATGGTTGACTGCCCAACAGTGAGGGATCTCAGGAGGTCAATAGCCTCCTCACTGAGGGCAGCAGGACTGACTGGGGCAGGGCCTGAGGCGAAGGAGATGCCCACCCTCCTGGGTGAGTGGGCACAGGAAACACGCTGAGGGGCTGCTGGGAGGGCGGTGCTGGTAGGGGGTGGCGGCTGTACCTGTTGTTGCGGTGGGCACAGAGGTGCCTGCCACTGCAAGGGAGCTCCCATCAGAGGAGGAGTCGCTGTCGCTGGTGTCCCCTCCTGTCCCCGTTGTGGAGCTCTCCTCGCCCTCTGTCCCACTGGTGCCTTCAGACTCCGTACGTTCACCCTCCTGGGCCATGTGGGTTGCAGCTCCCTCCTGCTCCTGTGCCACTGCTCCTCCACCAGATGATGCTAATGCACACAAGGACAGGGTGACAAAACAAAAAGGGGGGGGAAAGACAGAGGAGACACATTGTCAGTTCCAGCAACACCACTACCGTTGGCGGACACAACACACAGGGAGCAGCCCTATGCACTAGGCTATGCACTAACTGTTCGTACGGAAATCACCTGCCCATGGGGGACTATGCCTGAACCCATTTGCTGCACACCTGGAACCCACATGAGCCTGACTGGTTGTAGATGGCCACTACCACTATTGGGGTTGGAGTGCCACAGAACCTGCCTATCAAGGGACCTACCCTACCAAGTTCGCCCTGGCCTAGGGGAACCCACAGCCCACATCCCCCACCAGACACCTCATAAAGCACACAGTCAGCTGGATGAGACTGTACCCACCCCCTCGTGGCTGCTGTGAAACCCTCAAGTGCCCATCCAACTCCAGATAGGGCACCGCCAGGATCCGGAACATCGGGGGTCATGGTGCGACATGCACCCCTTCCACGTTGGGAGGCCATCCCCAGCTGGGCTTCCGCCGTCTTCTTTCTCCAGCGGCGCAGGTCCTCCCATCTCTTGCGGCAGTGGGTGCTCCATCTATGATAGACCCCCAGGGTCCGTACTTCCTTGGCGATGGCACGCCAAATACCCTTCTTCTGGTGGGCGCTGACCTAGAGGAAGGGTAAAGTAAGAAAGGAACTTACTCCCCAGTCCGGTTCATCATACTCATTGCCTACCAGTTCCCACCCGTGCCCTGACACACATACACTCACCATCCTCACATGCAGTCCTCAGGCCCCCCCCAACATGTATCTACCAGCCACTCCATTCCATACATTCATGTCCCACACATCATGCTCAGAGTTTACTCACCTGTTTGTCTGGAGGACCGTAGAGTAGTGTGTACTGGTAGAGGACCCCATCCACTAGTCTCTCCAACTCCTCCACACTGAAGGCAGGGGCCCTTTCCCCAGACACTCGAGCCAGTGTCGCTTCCAGACTAAGGTCACAGCAGCACTTGCAGTATTGGTCCTCTCCTGTTGAAGGTCAGGTATCAAGTGTGTGAACAGCTAGAAAATGGCGGTCATGTCCGCGGCAGTGCCTACCGTCACCGCTGGCGTACATCGTCATTGGCTCCTGGAACCCATAAGGTCCAATGATAACCAATGCTGAATTGCGCGGCGGTCTTTGACCACCTATCACGACGCAGCACAATGCCAGCGCAGTTACCTCATTTCCCCTTGTCCCTCCTTGCAGGTCAGGCAGCCGCCATTTCAGGGTGGCACATGGCAGGGCACCTAACTGCGTCACAGCACATTTGGGCACAAATACAGACAGACAACGCCACACACCGATTTAATCGCATTAGTGCAAAACCCTCATGCAAACTATGTGGTGCATGACCCTCTGCTCACCATTCTCCTCCATAGGGCACATCCACTGGGGCAGATGATGAGATGGTGTCATCCTCCGGTATACAGACCTGTGGTGGACCTGTCAACAATGGAAGACAGACACATCATTATGTCCTACAGACTTGATCGTGCCACAATCCAAGAACTGTGTGCCCAATTGGAGCCAGACCTGATGTCAGCTATCCGCCATCCCACAGGTATCCCCCCTCTAGTGCAGGTCCTGTCAGTGCTCCATTTCCTGGCCATTGGTTCCTTTCAAACAACAGTGGCCATGGCATCAGGGATGTCTCAGCCAATGTTCTCTAACGTGTTGTCTGGAGTGTTATCTGCCCTGCTGAAACACATGCGCAGCTACATCGTTTTCCCCCAGGTGGAGGATTTGCCCACAGTGAAAGGTGACTTCTATGCCCTGGGACATATCCCTAACATCATTGGTGCCACTGGTGGTACACATGTGGCATTTGTCCCTCCCCGCAGGAATGAACAGGTGTACAGAAATCGTAAAAGCTACCATTCAATGAATTTGCAGATGTTGTGTTTGGCAGACCAGTACATTTCCCATGTGAATGCCAAGTATCCTGGCTCTGTTCATGACGCTTACATTTTGAGGAATAGCAGCATCCCTTATGTGATGGGCCAACTCCAGCGGCATCGTGTGTGGCTAATAGGTGAGCCCAAGGTCCCCACACAGTATGAATAGGTGTCTGGGTATGGTTTAGTCCCTAAGGGTTGGTGTATGTCTAACAGATATCCCTTGACATTTACAGGTGACTCTAGTTACCCCAACCTCTCATGGCTACTGACCCCAGTGAGGAATGCCAGGACAAGGGCAGAGGAACGCTACAATGACGCACATGGGCCAACTAGGAGGATTATTGAGCGCACTTTCGGCTTCCTGAAGGCCAGATTCCGGTGCCTCCATCTAACAGGTGGCTCCCTATACTACTCACCCAAGAAGGTGAGCCAGATAATCGTGGCTTGCTGTATGTTGCACAACCTGGCTTTGCAACGCCAGGTGCCTTTTCTGCAGGAGGATGGGCCAGATGTTGGTCTTGTGGTAGCTGTTGAGCCTGTGGACAGTGAGGAAGAGGAGGCAGAGGAAGAAGATATTGACAACTAAAGCAACATCATCATGCAGTACTTCCAGTGAGACACAGGTAAGAGACTGGCACTGCACATCTCATATCTGACTACTGTAGGACATTGTATAAGTCTGCCTTTTTACCTCTGTGTATGGACACTGACAGTTCACTTTGGCTTTCCTTTTCACAGATATGGGTACCACATTCTGCCTTCTGCTATGTTTACTGCTGCCCAACAACTGCCATACTTTGGGATGTGCAAATGAATATTTACATTGATATTTGTCTAAGAGGTTGTAATAATACATTTGTGAAAGTACAGACTGACTCCAGATTGTTTTGTGATTCAAGGGTGTTTATTTAAGTGCTAATAAGTAGAGGGGGATGTGCAATGGGCTGGGGTGATGGTGGAGGAATATGCATGGTAGAGTCCAGTCTGTTTGTATCACAGGTGCATTGTCCAATGGGGCATAGGAAGTGAAGCAATGTCAGTTCAAGGTGGACAGGGTGACACAGTGGGACACAAGGGTGACAATCAGGAGAGTCCTATTTCCTGGCAGGGGTCTTGGCAATGTTCTCTGTCTTGTGCCTGAATCGCAGGGACTGCTTGCGGGGTGGTTCTCCTTCTGCAGGGGGTGGGGTGCTGGTGGCCTGTTGTTCCTGTGGACTGGGACCTCCTGTCCACTAGCGCCGCGGACGTGGAAAGCTGTTCATCGTTCGGGCTGGTGTCAGGGTCCCAGGGGTATGCCACTTTCTCCCTCATGGTGTTGGCCATGTCTGCCAGCACTCCTGCAATGGTGACCAGGGTGGTGTTAATGGACTTCAAGTCCTCCATGATCCCCAGGTACTGTTCCTCCTGCAGCCGGGGGGTCTCCTGAAACTTGGCCAGTACCATGCCCATGGTCTCCTGGGAATGGTGGTATGCTCCCATGATGTTGGAGAGTGCCTCGTGGTGAGTGGGTTCCCTGGGCCTGTCCTCCCCCTGTCGCACAGCAGTCCTCCCAGCTTCCCTGTTGTCCTGTGCCTCTGTCCCCTGAACCGTGTGCCCACTGTCACTGACCCCAGGTCCCTGATTGTCCTGTGTTAGTGGGTTTGCCTGGGGTCCCTGTAGTGGTGGACACACTGCTGATTGACGTGTCCTGGGGACAGTGGCATGGGCCTGCTGGGTGGGTGCTGTGCTGGTGTTTCCTGAGGGGGAAGGTTCAGTGGTGGGTTGGGACTGTGGCAGGGGAACCCACTGTCCAGAGGTCCCTGATGGGCTGGGCTAGTCATCTTGATCCAGGTGTGCAGAGCTGCTGTCATCACTGTGGGCCTCTTCTGTGGGTGGACTGGATATGGCTAGCACTTCCTGTCCGGAGAAGTTGTGTAGGCGTCCTGTTGGGGTGTAAATGCATTGTTATTGTATCTGTGTGTGCCATCTTGTGCAATAGGTGTGTTTCCCTCTATTACTGTGCTAGCATTATCGCCTTGGCTCTGTATGAGTGGTGATTGCGTGGGGTGGGTGAGTCTCTCTACTGGGCATGCTGTGGTGATGGGTGTCCATGCAGGTCTGTGATGGGTATCCATGCATTGTTGTCACATGCAGGACTTGGTATTGGGATGTGTGGGTTGTGATAGTGGGGTATCTGTGCGGTGCTGGGGTGATGAGTGAGAGGGTAGGGGTTTGTGATGGCAGGCAGGTAGGGTGGGGGATATAGTAGTAAAGCTTTGACTTACCAGAGTCCAGTCCTCCTGCTACTCCTGCGAGGCCCTCAGGATGCATGATCACCAAGACTTGCTCCTCCCATGTTGTTAGTTGTGGGGGAGGAGGTGGGCAGGGCTGCTGGTGGGCTTCTGAGAAAATCTTTGGTTCCAGCACATATTCTTTTACCAGTTAAGCATGGCTTCCATATATTACCATTTATTTTCTTTGTGAGTTCATGGTCCACATCAACCTTTTTTTTTGCAGATGCAGAATTTGGAAGAGTATTCTAGGCAAGGTTTATAAAAGGTTTATAATGCGGCACTCCAGACAAAATGTTTCTCATAGTCTTGGCAATATCATATATAGATCCCTCTGCACAACAAATGTACTTTACAGGCCCATCTCCCTCTTAGAGGGGTTAGGCAAAATACTTGAGTATACAAGTACTTGGAAAATATTTGGGCAGGTAGTCCTAAATCACCTTCATTGTTGGGTCAACGTGCAGAAGTTTCTAATTGCCTGCAGGTTTCAGAAAGTGGATTGGCACTATAGGGAAAGTATTTCGCTTGCATCAAATATACATCAAATATGTTGCAGACATGCAGATTTTGATCTCTATGTAGATCCAAGCTCAGGGACAGTCTCCGGTGGCAGTGCGTTGACCTGCCCCTACAATCAGCAATTGAAAGTCTTCACTCTTGTTATATGATGAGATCCCAATTTGGCCCCGAAGGAGAATGTAGCTCCCCATTTATTTATTGCTACAGGAGTAACGCAGGGTCCCCCACTCGTATTTAGCTTATTTATAAATTATGTTACCTCCTGTATGGAAGAACCCAGCCTTAATACCCTAAATTTGCTCAGTATGAAGGTTCCTATGTGCAATAAGTGGACAATACAGTGCTGTTGTCTTTGATTGAAAATTCCATGCATGCAAGATGAATAAATGTCTCAGGCCTTGAAGAGAAAAATGCTTGTCCATCAAATTGAAGAAATCTAAGGTAATGGTCCTTAAAACAGGCCTACCGGTAAAGATGTTTTAAAATAAATGGGGATCTGCTAGAAAAGGTGAACCAGTATAACTATCTTGGAATATATTTCCATTGTTGAGTTAGCAGGCCGTCCCATTTAGAAAAAACTGCAGTTAAGTTTAGAGCATTCTGCAATGTTGTACTTGGATTTCCTAAAAGAGTCGGCAGTCAACACCTAACTCCCATTCTGAACGTTTACAGGCAGAATGCAGTTTCAACAGCACTCTCTGATGCTGAGATGTAGGGCTCCTGTTCAGTATTTTTGTGAGTAAATATTTTTGTGCATCATAACAATGCACAAAATGTATTTTTACACCATTGATTTACACATTACCATTGATATAGTAACATAACTCATGTTTTCTCCCTGCACACCTCACTGCCTGATGTTTCTGCAGCATGTAGGCAAGTCAAATATTATTTGTTTACTTTCATTGTACTTGTTCATGCTGTATTCTATGAACTTTCCCTGGCAGAGTCCCAAAACTGAAACTATTTCTTTGCGGTCTTTCTGCTAGATCACTCTGCTCGATTAATTCATATAACACTGTTTTTATTTAACTAATTTATTCAAGCATCTCTGAATGATATTAGCTTAGAGTGGGTAGAGTAATTATTTATGTAGTGGGATAGTGCTTAAGAGCTAAGGCATTACGACATTTTATAAGACTGTGCTCCAATCTGCTGATGAAATAATATGTTTGCTCACACCATGGTGATTCTGCAGTTCTGTTCACTTCATATGTAAAAATAATGTAGAAAATCCCTCAATTATGGGGTTGAGCCTGATACTTTCCTGTTCTACTCAGGATGCTGTCTGTTTCTCCCCCAATTTTACTGTCCACTTGGGACTTCGACTATTTTTTAATTTTGCATTTCTTTGTATAGCCCTATTCATTGAGAGCCTTCAGGGCATTGACTCTGTATTGTATTAATTTTGTAATAAAACTTTTCAACTATTCTGATGATCTGGAACTCAGTTAGTGAGTGGGCCCCTTTGCTTAACTGACTTTTTTTACTGATATTTTGGAGGCGCCTTGATGCAGGAACATATTGGGGGTCATTACGAGTTTGGCGGTCCCAGGACCGCCATGTTGGTGGCAGCAGTCATATCGCCAATGGCCCGGCGGTGAAGACTGCCAAATTAAGAGCATGGCGGTCATCCCAACAGAACACAGCCAAACAACCGCCAGTACCACCAGTGTGGACACGCCACCATGGACGGCAGTAGGCACCTTCAGGCCGGAGGGGAACCTGTTTCTACTGGACATATCAGGAGGCTGCACACGGCCAAAGTTTCCACTGTGGTCGCACTACCACAAAACCCTAGAGGAAACCAACTCTATAAAAGGAGAAATTCACCTTCAGGAACACATACCTGACTGGAGCAGCCATGGAACCTGAACTGGAAGTCCTCCTACTGCTCCTGCTCGTACAACGACTCCGGAACCAGCGACGGCGATAAAGACAACAACCGTGAGTACACACACCTACCTCACACTGGAGGGTAAACCCAAACTACACACACACAACATACACATCCGGGACGGCAGGTGATGGTGACACACACACATAACCACACAACCATATGCACATGCACACCCATACTACACACACGCACACCCATACCACACATACTCATACCCATACTGCACACACCAATGCCAACACACACGTGCCATAAACACACCAACCTGCACACACAGCACTGCCACTGTCTCACACAACCATCCACAACAGCATTGATACACACAACGAAAACACAACCACAACTACACACACGCTAAGCCAAGCAATGTCATTGCACACCTCCACATGACTACACATACTGACAACAACACGTAACAACACCAGACAACCAAGTAACACATTCACACTGGCATACAGTGAAGCAGACGTCACAACACGCTAACACCACACACAACGCATATGACATAGCCATCACCACACACATGGACACACACAAAACAACCACATAAGGGTACACAACACCACCATTACACATTTCTGCACAAACAATTCAGCTACATACATGAATGTAACAACACAATCATAGCCTACACACATTACACAGCAATGACAGCGGGACAAATGGCAGGGCCACACCCACACATGTAGCCCAGGCACAACAGCTGGCACAACCAACACACACGTCACACACACACAAACCAAGTACATAAACACCAAACTGCCATGTAGAAAGAAAGGCAGGACTAGTATGTAAACAACAAATCCAACAACATGTTGGTACAGATGTACTAATAAATAATAAAATATCATATAGAATTATGTACAAATAAATGGCCAATGGCCATTCCGAAGTGCCAAAGGCACAAATGGCACCTAATACAGCCCCAACTTAACTCCTGACTGCAAAGTGACCTCCGCATGTTAGGGGCATCAAGGGGGCAGGCAAGCTACTCAGGGATTGGGGAGTGGAGAGGGGGTTAGGGCTTGGGGTGTGAGGGGGGTTATTGGGCCTGGGTTTGGGAGGGGGGACCTTGGGGCTGGGCTTGGGAGTGGTAGACTTCTAGTCAGGGGGAGGGGCATGGGCACTAGCAAGAGGGTAGGAGAGGACTTTGAGGTGGAAGGGCAGGACTTGGGGAGGGAGGAAGAATGCTTGGGGTATCACAGGGTGGGAGAGGAGTAGGGAACAAGGAAAACTCAGAGAGGAAACTTTTTTTGACACATGGGGTGGTCATGGCAAAAGGGTAAGGGAGTGGAGGGAGAGGGAGTGGTAGTAAGATGTGTTGTTTTTGATGTTTTGGGTGCAAGTGCATGTGTGAAATGCTTGTGGTTGGTGGGTGTCTGTTGGGTAGGTGAGTGAGGGCGTTTAGGTGTTTTAGGAGAAAGGGGGGAGGGAGTGCAGGGAGATACCATGCTGGACGGGTGACTGTCTGTTGAGGTGACAGGTATGGTACATGTGCTACATGTGGGGGTGTCGGTGGTTGTGGTGAGTGCAGATGTGGTGACTGGGGTAGTTGTCTGAGGGTCTGATATTGTGGTGACTATGAGTAAGACCGGTGTTGTGGCTGGATCCGCGAATGATGGTGTGGTGGCTGCAAGTGTGTCAGGTGTAGTGTCTGTGAATGAGGGGGTGGTGGGGGAGCCAATGTAGGTAGTGGATGTTGTGTCTGCAGGTGGGTGTTGTGTGCATGCCGGTGGTGGGTCTTGTGTTGCTTGTGCTTGTCATTGGTAACCCTGTCTGTTGAGGTGGATGCATGTCTGTGTGAATGTGTGCTATGAATGTGTTTGGGAAGAGGGGTTTGGGATTGGGGAGAGATCGGTAGAGGGGGGACAGTAGACAAAGAGACACTGGCTGCTGTCAGTGAGGAAGCCAGAGTTTGAAAGGATCTCTGGAGGCCAGCCAGGGCACTGTGAATGCCTTCCAGGAACACATTGCTCTGTTGGACTTGAGCTGCCAGTCCCTGGATGGCATTCACAATGGTAGACTGACCCACAGAGATGGACCCCAGGAGGTCAATAGCCTCCTTACTGAGGGCAGCAGGGCTGACTGGGGCAGGGGCAGAGGTACCTGCACTGAAGGAGATGCCCATTCTCCTGGGTGAGCGGGCAGAGACAACTGGGTGGGGAACTACAGGGAGGGCGATGCTAGCAAGGGGCTGGCGGACAGTGTTGGTGCCTGGGTGGTCCCAAATCGGTCCGCCACCAGGGAGTGTCCACTGGAGGAGGATTCTGAAGAAGAGGTGGTAGATCTGTTCTCCCCCGTGGCACTCCTCTCACCCTCCATCCCACTGGGTTCCTTGGCCTCACTGGTTCCAGCTTCCTGGGTCACGTGGGCTGCTGCTTCCCCACTCATCTGTGCCCTTTCTCCTTTACCTGACGATGCTGATGCACACAAATAGAGAGAGAGGGAGGATGAGACAGGGAGAGAGATAGGTGGAAAATGGGTTAACATATAGCTCTCATACACACTGATTAACAAGCACTTCCGTGACAATACTTATCCTGGCTAGGCCATCGCCCGTGCCGCTACACATTATTCACATCATGTCACATGTCCCTACTACCCACAACTTTTTTTGCAACCCTCACTCCTACAGCAATACCTAAGGAGGACAGCACAACTGGAGTCATCCACATGATGACTACTAAAGCCATTTCTGCTTGCACAGCATGCCCTGGATGCACTATCAACAGTCTGCCTGAATACACATCATACCTCTCCATGTCCCTATCAGCCATTGGATGTCCAGCTAACTGAAAAAAACACTTTTAGCCACTACTGTAACAACAAATGGTCAGACCATGCCTTCTGTAACATAGCATTAACATTGAATACAACTCCACTCACAGACCACACTGCACCTGCCTGTCACATTACATACCAGACCAAACACTCTGTACAGTGATGCCAATATGGAAATCAACACTGATTTAACCATTACAAGTCAGACACCCAAACAGTTGACATCTGATGTGTAAAATGAGAGTCTGTGGTATAGTCATTAGAATAGTTTCACCCTATCATACAGCCAGATCTGCAGACACCACACACATATATATCACAGACGATCATGCTTCTAAGTGCATCTAATAAGTCCCATATAGCACATCTGACACATCCATACTCAATCACTGAGTGCAGTGTCACACCAGATCTACTTCAGGAACACACATATTACATCATGGTCCTCTTACAATGCAACCACACATGCAGTCACACCTGTCAGACTGCGCAACATGACAACTCCACACTCAAACACCATTCCAGAAATGACAATACCTGTCACAGAGGTCAGATAACACACATCTCAGAGGGTAAATGTCAGGATGCATTACGCACAAATGGACCAACACCACTGCCTGTACACCACTTACACGTCTCGTCTACTACATGAGCCAGCCAGGGAAGACTAACTGCAATATTTGAATCACATCTACATGCCATGTGACATGCAATAGGCCAGCCTCTCCTAATCTGCCACTGCAACTAACCAAGGCAAGCAGAAAAGTCCCAGCCCATCAGATGTGCCCCCAACTTACCATTAGGGCATGATGTAGGAAGTAACTCTGCAATGTAGCGCATACATTGTTAGGTCATTGTCATCCATCGCATATACATACCATGCTGACATATACGAAACCTGTCAAGGCACCTACCACCTCTAGTGCCATTCCATTGGTATGATGGTGACTTCCCCACAAGGATTGCACCTAGGAATGCATAATGTCTGCAACCACAGATGGGAGTGGTCTGACACCTCAGAGCCACTAATGCAGATGGATGGAGCTGGTGATACTCAGCGCTTAGGGTGATACTAATACAGACATCCCTTGCAGAGGCAGGATGGTTTCAGACAATTGTCAGTGTCATATGAGCATCTCCACATTCCAGACAAGGATGAGGTATTTTAATGAGAGATGTCCAGCCACTTACAGTAAAGCATGCCAACACATCTACTATCTACACTCAGCCAGGGTGCATAATACCCATTTCCAATAGATAAGATACACAGGATTTCATTACAACAATGTCACTTTGCCTGCAGTGAGGCACAATATCTCTTTTAAGCCCAACCAAGTGCCAGGATCCAGTCTGTACCCAGCCCCTTGTGGCTGCTGTGCTGCCCTCAAATGCCCATCCATGTTGGGATAGGGTCAACATACGGGCCAATAGGGGGATCAGGGACCGATGGGCACCCCTCCTTCATCGGGAAGACATCTCTAGTTGGGACCTCCGTGGTCTTCTGGGCCCAGATTCTCAGGTCCTCCCACTGCTTTCTGAAGTAAGTACTCAACCAGCTATGGACCCCCAGGGTCCGCACTTGCTTGGTGATGGCACGCCAGATTCTTTTTTTCTGAAGGAGAAAGTCAGGTACACAACATACCAACAGCAGTGGACAATACACATCTGATTCACCAAGTACACACACATACTCTCCCTCTCGGCTCACACACCTCTACTCCATGCCTCCTGCATGCATATACTCCTTCCCCAGTACACCTACCGCTTACACCATCACACAACCCTATCAGACATGACAATGGCATTGGGCTCACCTGTTCCTCTGGTCCCACACAGCTGTAAATACAAGGGTAGGACCCCGTCCTCGAGCTTCACCAGCTCTTCTGGGGTGAAGGCTGGGGCCCTATCACCTGCAGGATGTGGCATTATGGCTCCCAGAGACAGGACACAGCAGCTCAGCTCGTGGAGGTCTTGCTTGCAAGAGTGTCAGGAGTCAAGTGAGCAAGGCTGCAGAAAATGTCGGTCACGGCTGCTGCGTACAGGACCGTCACTGTCATCAGTGATCGCCATTGGGCCCAATCCCCCATAGGCAGCAATGTTAACAAAAGGGAAGTTTCACAACGGTTGCGACCGCCTACCACCATGACGACATACGCCAACAGACTTAGGTCACTTCCAACTGTCCTGCCAGGTGGATGCCATTTTGTGCACATAACAAGCCTTGCAGTCCCTAAATAAGTGTGTCATACACATTTATGTGCAAAGTGCGAAGCAAGCCTGTGTTGTGCCATCATAGTTTAGCCAATACATGTGACATGCATGTCACTGTGACACTTCAGCTTATCCGTAATGGTATGTGTCAGTAGTACAACGCATGTCTACAGTGTTCAGTGTGTGCAATGATGACATGTACTGCTTACATGTGTGAAGTACTCATCACTCAGTACATTTTCTCCTCTCTATCCTAGAAACCCTGCAATGAGGAGATTGAGACATGCACCTGTTTACCGACCACTAGTTGACCTTGCAACCCTAGAGGACAGGCACATCATACAGACCTATCGTCTGAGTCGTCAGACCATCATGGATCTATGTGACCAGTTGGAGCCTGATCTCTTACCTGCCATATGCAATCCCTATGCCATCCCTCCCATGGTACAAGTCCTGTCAGTGCTACACCTTTTTCCCATTGGATCCTTTTAGAATACAGCAGGGATGTCACAGCTCATATTCAGTCTTGAGTCGAAGGATATACTGTGTGCTTTATTGAAACATCTGGACAGCTACATCAGGTTCCCCCAAGGTGGAGTTTTGGCCTATGTAAAGGCAGACTTCTATGATGTGGGACACATCCCTCATGTGATAGATGGCACCCATACAGCCTTGGTCCCTCCCAGTGCCAATGAACAGGTGTACAGGAAGAGGAAAAAATACCACTTGATCAATGCCAAGGTGGTATGTTTGGCAGACCAGTACATCGCACAGGTGACAGCCAAGTTTCCGGGATCTGTGCATGAATCCTACAATCCGAGGAACAGCATTGCCCCACACATGACAGCATGGCTACCCAGAGAAAGGGCTTGGCTCATTGGTATGAATGCATTAGGATGTGTCTCTGTTATGGCACCTGTCATCACATTCTTCCCTGTGACTGTACCTGTCTTGTAACAGGTCCTACCTTTATGCGCACAGGTGACTCTGTCTATCCTAACCTTCCCTGGCTGTTGACACCAGTAAGTTACCCTGTCACGGAAAGGGAACTCCGTTTCAATGAGGCCCACAGAAGAACGAAGCATGTCATTGAAAGGACATTTGGCCAATTGAAAGCCAGGTTCAGGTGCCTGGAAGTCTCTGGCGGTGCCCTCCTCTACACTCCCCAAACGGTGTGCCAGGTCTTAGTTGCCTGATGCATGCTCCACAATCTTGCCCTGAGATGTCAGATACCATTGCTAGCAGATGATGAGGAGGCAACTGGGCCAGTGGCTGGTGATGCAGACATGGATAGCGATGAGGAGGCAGATGAAGATGGTGCAGCTGACTCTGGGACTGAGCTCATCAATCAGTACTTCCAGTGACATACATGTATGTTGACTGTGTATTTGCA
Organism: Pleurodeles waltl; assembly: GCF_031143425.1. Lineage (NCBI taxonomy): Eukaryota > Metazoa > Chordata > Amphibia > Caudata > Salamandridae > Pleurodeles > Pleurodeles waltl. Next base: position 840,901,865 of record NC_090437.1, read on the forward strand.
AGTGATATGTATCCACATTGATTGCTGACAATGATCCTCCAGATTAGTTTTATCATTGGTGTTGTAATGTGTTCCTATCCCTGTGTGTGTGTTGTTGGAGGTTAGTGCTCATATGTAAGGTGCTGAGTTGGCATATATCTTATCTAACATGTGTACTCACTGCAGGTTGATAGTTTTGCATCTCCTTTGGACAAACCTGTGTTGAGCTATGTGTCCTGCATTCTCCATTCCTCATGTTTTTCCACCCACTGACTGTGTTCTGTAAATCAATGCCCCTGCTACCTAGGCTTGAGGCATTCATGCTCATTAGCCGTTGGTAACTGTATACAGAATGGAGTTTTGCACATGACAGATGGCAGTTACAGTGTATTGTCATGTTTTTCCTGTGACTGGGGATGTAGAAAGATCATCTGTTCTGCCCTGCTTTGGTAGCTATCTACAATGAACTGGCCAACTGTGTACTGATTATGTGCTTTGTGTGGCACCATGCCTTCTATTCTGATGTAACTCCGTGTCATGGTCTCTTTTAAAGGTTGGATGAGTGATTTCACTGTAGTGTGTGCCTGGACTAGTGACTTCCTTACATCTGCCCTGGGACATATCTGTTGTATTGTGTCTCCTGCAGAGGATGTCTCCTTTTGCTGCCCATTACACTGCCTGTTGGTTTAGGGGGGCATACCCATATCACATTTTGCTGTCAAAACAATTGTACATGTTCAATTAAAGACAAATATGCAGTTGCTGTGATCAATAGTGTTTACTGGGCATACAGGAGAAATGTGAAAATAAAATATATGGTACATACAGTGACAAACAGATGATGAGTGGAGTCATGGTATTTGTAATCATCAGAGTAGGTGGCACAGCTGTAGGTAGCACAGGTCAAGTGTCCAAGGGCCATGGGAAAATGGAGTAATGTCATTGAACGGTCAACAGTGTGTCTCAGCGGCACACAAGGGAGAGTAATCAGAAGAGTTTCACTTCCTGGCAGTGGGTTTTGTCTTGGCATCTGCTCCAGCCGGATGTCTTGATTGACGTCCCTGTTTGCAGGGGGTTCATCACCAGTTCATCAGAGAGAGGGGTGCCAGAGGACTGTGGTTCCCCTGGCAGGGCCTCCATTCCACTATCTGCGGCAGATGTGGATTGCTCAGTTGTTCTGTGGCTAGTGTAAGGGGCCTGCTGGTGGGTGGAGGAAGCATGCAGGGTGGTGTTGAGATCCCTGAGCACCCCTGCAATGCAAGCCATGGTGGCATCGTGGGCCTGCCACTGCTGTATGACCTCCTGGTGGTGTTCCCTCTGCAGCCTTTTGGTTTTCCCCCAACATGGTGATAATGTGGCCCATCCTGTCCTGGGATTGTTGGTATGCTCCCAGGACTTGGGAGATGGTTTCCTGGTCAGATGACTCCCTTGGAGGCCCCATCCTCTGGCCCACAGGTTCCCTCCCATGCTCCCTTCCCCTGTGCCTGTGCCCCTGCCACAGTGTGCCCACTCCCAGAGTCACCAGGACCTTCATTGTCTTGGGTGTGAGAGGTTGTCTCAGGTCCCTGTACTGTCGGGCACACTATTGATTGAACTGTCCTTGGGACACAGGCTTGGGGATGAACGGTTGGCTGTGCTGTTGATGCCTCGGGGGGGTTGATGTGGGCAGGGTGAGGCAGGGAGTGGTGGACTGACCAGGTGTCCCAGATGGACCAGTTACGTCATTAATGTCCAGACATCCAAAGGCATTGTCCTCACTGGGGCCTTCATCCTGAGGAGGGCTAACTGTCTTTGGTATCCTCTCCATGGTGGCAGTGACAGGGGCACCTGTTGATGGAGTGAGAGAGAGTTACATGGTGGAGGTGTGATTGGTAGTCTCTTTGTTTGATGCATACAGTGTCTTGACATGATTCCCAGCAATGGTAATGACAGATGCAGCACTGCATACATTGTTTGTGGATAGTGGATTGTGACATGTGTACAATGCTTCATTGAGGATTGGTGACAATCTGGGTAGGTAACTTTTGGTGGCTGGGAGGGATCAGGTCCTGTGTGATGGTTCACATGGCAGGTGTTCCCTGTTTGCTCGTGGAAAATCAGGTTTGCCAGATGTGAGTGGGAATGGCTGCACATTGTAGCATGGGATCCAAGTGGGAGGAGGCTATGTGTGTATGCATGGTAACTTGCCCTATGTGTACATTTGGTGCATGGGGTTTGCCTTCTTAATTTTTAGCCCATGCTCAGCCCTTTTCAGGGTTGTAGATCTGGATAAGTAGCCATTTGGTTTGGTGCAGTGTTTGGCCTTGTTTGCCATTGTGTTGTGCAATTGCATTGCTGTCATTGCCATGTAGTGGTCCTCAGTCTAAGCATCCAGTTAGTGTAGCTAGTGCAATTGTCATACATGCAAGAGTTGTGTTGTGAAATGGACATAGCAGGTTTTGCTGTAGATGGGCTACTGCATTGTGGGAGTCATAGTGATTGTTATTGGCACTGCTATCCGTGCACTTGCCTGGGAGTATGAGGGCATTGGGGTTGGGTGGTGGTGTGGCATGCAGGAGAGGGAAAGTAGGTGATTAGGTGGGAGGTGTAGTGGGAGACAGAGTGAATTGAGGAGTGTTTGGGAGGTGAGGAAGCATGCTGGACAGGAGTAAATTGCGCCATGGAAGTGGAAGTTATTTACCAGAGTCCAGTCCTCCAGGTATTTCAGTCAGGCCCTCTGGATGCAGTATGTCCAAGACCTTCTCCTCCCACGATGTGAACTCTGGGGGAGGAGTCTTCTGCATGGCAGTTTGGTGTCTCGATGTCATGAAACGCACCTTCCCCCATAGGTAGTTCCACCTCTGCCTAATGTCCTCCCTTGTGCATGGATTGTTGTCTACTGAGTTGACCCTGTTGGCAATTCTCTGCCATAACTCCATCTTCCTGGCAATGTAGGTTTGCTGGACTTGTGCTCCAAACAGTTGTGGTTCTACCTTGACAATTTCATCGACCATGACCCTCAACTCATCGTCTGTGAAGTGTGGGTGCTTTTGACGGGATATGGTGGTGGTTGTGTTGTAGATGGGGGTGGGTGTTGTGTGTGTAAGGGTGCACTGTAGTGTGCTTGGTGTGGTGGAGGTGTTTGCTTGTGTGTGATGGCTGGTTGTGGTGTTTGTGTGTAGTTGTGATGTGTGTATTGTGTTGTTTGTGTAGTTGTGTGGTGTGTGCTGAGTGTGTAGTGTATATGTGCCTATGGTGTACAAGTGCTAATCCGGTTTTGGCTCCTCGGTGTCAGTGAATGTCGTTTTTGCTGCAAAGGCTTGTGGGTTTTGTGGGGGTGTGTTATATAGTGCAGTGAGTAGGTGTGTCTGGTGTGTGAATGTATGTCAGGTGTCGGGTATTCAAACTGTCCAATGTGGTGTGGTGTTCTGTCTGAGGTGAGTGTTTGAACGTGGCGATTCCCTCTGCCAAAGGTTTTTCGCCATAGAAGGACCAATTTGGTGATTTGTGGCTCGTAAAGTGGCGGGTAGAAAGTTGTCAGGGTGGAAGTGCTGGTGGTGGAACCGCCTCTTTCCCACCCTCCAGTGTCCTGGCAATCTCAGATTTTTGGCTGTATTTTTGCAGTCTTCACTGTGTGACGCTTAAAACGATGGATAGTTAACCACCAACATGGCGGTCTTGTGGCAGCCGCCACCACGGTGGTCTTCTGAAAAGACTGCCAAAGTCATAGTGAGGACCATTGTCTCATGAAGTTAAGGATTAACACTGTCTCCAATCCATACAATTGTTGGCATTCTGATTGAGGTAGGCTTTGGGGTATCAAGATTACAGGGTTTCCCTGCACCATCATTACCACAGAATTAGTGATCTCCAAATAGTCGAAAATAACTTCTTGCAGACCTTGCTAAAACTATGGCCTGGTACACCATTAGCTCCTCTGTATGCAAGGCTGGGTATATAGCCCATGTCAGATAATGCACCCCTCAGACCCATTTTATATTGGGTACACCACCACAGAAGTAGCTTGGCAACTGTGTATCTACAATCTGCCATGGAAGTGTTAGCAGTGATCGGTAGAAAGGTGAGAGCTGGTGGGAGCATGTAAGTAAAGTGCTTCATGCTTTAGCCCTGAACCAGTTGTGGAAGGATCCCAGTCAAATCAATGCAGAGAGCATTGCAGCTGTCAAGGAGGCTTACTTGTATTTGAAATTCACCATTGCCAGTCATAATATGACCCCTCTGGCTGTCAATTACTTTTAGCACTACTCTTATAGCCAAACCCCATTTTTGGTTTACTCCAACAAGAAATGAAGCTTACCAGATATATTAAGTTTAGATTAGCAATTTGTCCCACTAGAGTTTATCCCTCGAAATGGGTAGTTCATGTATCCCATCACTGTATGTGCACACTAGGGGGCAAAGATACAATACTGTACTTTTTGTTTTTTGGCACAAAATCATCTGGCCGAAGATGGAATTTGCTTTGCCCCATTTTTAACAATAAAGGAATATGATCGTATCATGAAGCCTTAGTAATTTTTGTGCTATAGGACAGTTAATAGTTGTGCTATAAAACAGTTGAAGTTTTTTCTCAGTTCCTGTATTACTTATTGGCATTAGATGCACCTTTATATGTGGTTTAACTAAGGGAAGAGCAAGGGTGAGTAAGCATATTGTGTTTTTGTAAAACATTAGTACCTCCTTGCCAGGCTGTTCCATGCTGCTTAGCTTATGGAATTTGATAAATTCTCCTTCTAGAATTGTAGTCTTTTATTTGCATACATCCTTAATCCATTTAGGTACTTTTTACGGGATTAGGAATTGGATATTGGAATTATAGTATTATAGATTGTTGGACTTGACATTCTTGGTAGGGCATTCTCCCTAACCTTTTGCCTTCACCTCACCAGTTTTGCTGAATTTGTTTTGTTGGCTTTAGGACTCTGTGCACCTTACTGCTGCTAACCAGTGTTAACATACTTGTTCTCTCCCCTTCACACATTGTGAAATTGGCCAACACCTAATGGGTACATTTACTTTACTTCTAATTCCCTAGTAAATTGTATTCTATGTACCAAGGGCTTGTAAATTAAATGCTATTAGTGGGTCATCAGCCCTCAATGTGCCATCCACTAAAGTAGCCTTTTAAAACATGTCTCAAGCCTGCTACTGCAGCCTGTTGTGCAATTTTAAGCTGACATTCCATTCTGGCAAAATGAAAACTTTTTGTCATGTCTAAATCTTCCTTTTTAATACTCACATGTCACCTTTAAGGTAGGCCCTAAAGGCTCATAGGGCAGGGTGCAATGTATTTAAAAAGTAAGTATCTGTATATCTAAGTTTTACATGTCTTAGCAGGAAAAAACACCAGAAGTCATTTAAAAACTGAGTTACATTATTACATTTAATAAGCTCTAAGTTTGGATTTGGGGTAGGTAGAAATATACTGTTTACACTTAAATGAATTGTAAAGCCCTCTTTAATGATAAAGTCAAATTTTAAGTTAGAATTGTGTAAGTGCCACTTTTAAAGCGTTGGCGTATTCTTGTCCTAACCATAAGTGTAAGTTTCCTGGGTCACATGACTGTGAATGGCTCTACTGTTGGGGTTTGAGTATTGCTTTCTGACAGTAACACAAAGAGGACCTATGTGTGGACTGGGGAGAGCTGTATACAGCTTTACTTACATTTCAAAGGTATTTGCCTCCTGCACACAAAGGTAACCTGACACCCGGCCTAACTGCTTTTTGACACCCCTAAAAAGTTTGGAGTATGACTGGGGAAGGGGGAAAACTTTTCGGAACCAGATGTGGAGGTAGGACAGAAAGCCCCCCACACAAAGGATTGTAAGATGTATAAATATGGATCCTCAAAAGGCATTCATCAGAACACTCTTGTGTAAGTTACAGAAGAAGGGCTGCTATGCTGCTTGAGGACTGCCTTGCTGTCTGAGAAGGGAGACTGTACCTGTTTACCTTCAGCCCGGCCTACACAGAGTGATTTCAAGGGTCAGTTGGCTGACCTCTTCTACAGGCTACAGAGACAAAACAAACTGCAGAGACCTCTCTGCAACTGCCCTGCTGACCTGCTGCAACTGAGCCTGCCTGAGCTCTGCTGTCCACTGCTGGAGAGAGTCCTTAATCCCCAAGAAGTGACTCCATAGGTCCTGGACCGTTGACTGGCATTAGAGTGTACTTCACCAGACAAAAGGGAGAAAATCCTGAAGTTTGGTCTCCTTGCAATAGCAAACTGACCTGTTTGTGCCTAGACTATACCACCCACGACAACCTCCAATATGAAGCTCTGATGAGACCTGCTCTTCATGTTGACAGCGACCACCAGCGATGACCAGCAAAACGAGACCTGCATTTTGTACTGCAGCAACAAAAACCACCAACTCGAAGCTACAGCAATGACTGTCTGAGATGTGTGATAGGCTTTCATGCTACAGTGATGTCAATCTACAATGCCTGATCGGCTCTTCACTCCAGAGCGATAACCATCCGCTACCATCCACCACCCTCAGCCTCCTCCTCATAGCCTCCTCCCAAGCAAATGGAACTTTTCGCACCACACTCAGAAGGTAACTTTTTAGCAGGACTAACCTGGTCCCTGTATCCAACCTGTGCTCCTTTGCAGTGAGCCTGAACTTGTGACTTTCACCCGGTCTCCGCGACCAGGTGACTGCAAGTGGTGCTTTGTGCTTCTAGGTGCCATTTTCACTAAAAACCTGGCACCTAAAAGCCTTAAAATTGCATAGCTCCAGTTGAACTGATTGGATTTTTGTGCTCTTTTATCATTTTATTTCTAAAATGTACTCTATTTTTCTAAATTAGTTTGGGATTTTTCTTGTATTGTGTTTTCACTTTATTACTTGTTGTGTGCAGCATAAATAATTTACACATTCCCTCTATGTTAAGCTTGACTATTTTTTGCCAAGGCACCAATGGGGTAACCACAGGCTAATATGGAAACTTTTGTGGTTTACCCTGAGAAGGATTGAGATTGTTGCATGAGTGTGGTTTCTACCCCCACCACCCCACCCACAACCTATAACCCCAATTTCTTACATGAGTGTCTTACTGTTAACTACATATTCTGATATTATTAGCATATAGCGAAATTTGGTTATGCTTTTAGCTTCTAAATTTTTAATATGTTATGGCTATATGATGAAACAATAATACATTGTTATTGTTGCTTTTTGGGAGTTCGGCTTATTGGGGATGATTGCTCTTTCCAATTGTTCTTGCATAATTTGGTGTTTGCTTCACAGTAGTCATTGCTTGCAGAAAGATCTACAGTTTATTCGTTTGCTTTTTAAAACATTCTCCATGTAACATAGTGATAACTATCCGATATATTCCATGGTACTGTAGACCACACGGACCTGTAACACTATGCATCGCAGGCATAAGCCTGCATCTAGAAATCTACATAGACGCTTCCTTTTTCTCCAGGGAACACATTTATCCACAATAAGTTCATTAGAACTTTACTAAACTGTCAGATAGTTAGTAGGAGTATTTCAGATCCTTGGGCATAAATATCCACTGATCTGCTTCTGTGAATGAGGATCTGGAAATTTCTGCCTTGCTGAATAATTTTTTGCACATATGTTTGCTTTAGGTACAGAGCACCCTTTGTGAAACAAGCACTGTATGATCACTAGGTCAAACCAAGATTCTCATCTCTGCTGCCTAGCAGGACAATCTACCACAGACTACAGTCAACGTAGTGACAGTGCTTTTCTGTAGAAATATATAATGCAGTCAGTGACGTGACCGACTGGAAGCTCCGTGTTCTACATCAATGCCGGGAACAGTCTGTCAAACTTTCCGCCCGAGTCAATCTGTGCCCCCCCCCTCCCAAGAGTTACGATCAGTGTTAACAAAATGCCACCACCGACAGCACGTACTGTAAGTCAGACATGCAGACACTACAAGTGCAGCTGCACAAGGTGTTTTATGGTTTATGCCCATTTCCCCTAAATTACCCTTTATGTTTCAAGATGGGCAGGTCGACTCAGTATATAAAATTATCATCCATTGAAGTGCCATTATTTTTGGTCTGTTCTTTCGCTGGGTTGCATTTGATGTTGCAGCTGAATAATTTAATTATAGCAATAAAACAGGCGGGTTTGAGCAGATTAAAATTTAGGAAGGCACGCATCACGGCCGCTAAAACACGGGTTTCAGTGTCACGGTGATCGTGAGCGTACTGGTGTGAGAAAGACGGGTTGTTTCGAACAGCAAGTGACCTCATTTTCATTTAATGACATGCTTTTGTTGTTTCTATTTCTGAGGCAACATGTTATAGACTACAGGGGTTAAGCTTTACTGTAAAGTGATTATGTGAATGGTTGTGCTGAACACCATAAATTTCATTAAGGCTAAAAAGAAACCTATCAAAAAGAGATTGCAAAAGGCAGATTCAAGGCTAAAACGACTCTAGAGCAAACACTGATGTCCCGAGTGGACTAGAGTGAAAGTGCAAGATTCAGTCATCCTGTCCTGAAAGCCCCCATGATGCCTCAACACAAATTTGCTGCTCCAGAGAAGTAATGCTTCTAAAACTCTGCCAGACCATGACGAATTTAGATAATGTCATCAACGTCCCTCCGAAATCACCTGTAGAGGCATGCTATTTTTCCAACTTATATCGGAAAAAACAGTTTCTATATGAAACGTGTGGTCAAGTTTTTAACAGAAATATGTTGTCGTCAAAACAATCTCATTTTTTTTTACATTTTCCTCACTAAAACATTGTCAAGACTGCTTCTCTCATTTCATAGCTGAGCAAAGCTCAGCTTGAATGACTCGGGCTGGTCCAAAATGTCTACAACTCGTAGAAGCATTTTGCGGATTGTTCTGTTAAAAATAATTAGCACCATGTTCGAGATGTTGGGAACCCACATTTTGCTGAACAGAAGAAAAACACTGACTTGTTTGTTTATTTTTTCTAATGTTCTGTTGCATTGGGGCTTACATTTCGATTTTAACAAAGAAGGATAGGCTCTGGCACAAAATAGCAGCGAGAGCGTATTTCGAACACAGTGCTTCTGCTGTGCTGATAGAAAGGAATAGTTTGTCCATCACTTATGGCAAGCTGAATTCACTGCTACAAAATAGTGGGGTATTCATCATCATATTGCCCTTACGTGCAAAGTTTAATGAATAGGATAGTTGGATGACTGGGGTGTGAGCCCTGGTCAAGAAGCAACCATAACCATGTCAGGGTGAGGCACAAGCCAACCCCAGATTAACCTGTGCTTGACCCTCTAGTAGCTTGGCACAGAGTAGTCAGGTTTAACATAGAGGCAATGTGTGATGTATTCATGAAATGCTACACATAGTAATAAAGTGAAAACACCACATTAAAAGGATCCCACACAAAGTTAGAAAAATAGAACTTCCTAGAATAAATAAAACAAGATAAAAATAACAAAAATCCAATTAGTAGAACTCGAGGTATGCAATTTTAGTGAAAATAGCGCCAAAAAGCACAAAGCACCAGACTCTGGCAAAGTCACAAATTGAGGCTGACTGTGCTAGAGCAAAAGGTTCAATCCATAAAGCAGTGGAGATGTGTTGGTTCTGCTCCATTGTGCTGCGCCACATGGGAGATGCATCAGTTCCACTGAATCTACAGAGGCTGGCAGAGCTCACTTACGAGGGTACAGGACTGAGGTGCCACCTCTTTGCATGGTAGACTCACTGATGGGAGAGTCCAGCTGCAAGGTTGTTGGAAGCCGGTTTTGTCCCTGAAGCTTCAGATCAAGAGGCCACTGAACTAGCCCTTGGAGTCACTCTGGGTTCTGGGTTCAAGGGATGCAGGTCCAGCCCTTCTCACCCAGGCGAGAGGGTAGCAGGCAGCACATCAGCACAGCAGGGGAGGAGTCCTTCAGAGCAGCAGTCCAGCAGAGTGGCAGTCCTTTCAGCAGCGCAACAGTCCTTCTTCCTGGCAGAGTATCAATAGGTACAGAAGTGTACTGAAGTGTTGGTGTCTGATGTTCAGTAGTTATAACCTGTTGATTCTTTGAAGTGGGGGGAAGAATCTAGAGGCATTCCTTTGACGTTCTCAGGTGCCCTGCCTTCCTGGCCCTGGCTCTATCCTAACTACAGGGGGTATGCAGCCCTTTTTGTGGAAGCAGGACAAAGCCCATTCAAGTGTGAGTGGGGTTTACCATCTCTCCCTGCCATCCTGCCAGTGATGGCCCATCGACACACACCTTAGTACCCTATTGTATGTGGGTGTCTAGGAGGAATACACAAAGCCCAAACATCAACTACACCTAGTCATGTGACCCAGAGACAGGATGCAGACACCAAACAGCCAAGTTGGAACAAACAAAAGTGGCATTTTAAAATTGTAATTTGAAATCCAACTTCACCATTAGTTAGGATTTAGCATTACAGTTCCAAAGACACCAAACATGAACTACTGACCTTCTCCCATTTGGAAATTACACTTATAAACTGTAATAAGGATAGTCTAGTGTTACCCTATGGGAGAGGTAGGCCTTGAAGTAGTGGAAAACAAATGTAATAGTTTTTCATTACCAGGATATGTAAAAATTAAAAGTACATGTCCAATTTTTTAAATACACTGCACCCTGCCCTCTGGCCTGTCCAGGGTTTGACCTAGGGGTGACTTATATGGATAAAAATGGAAGGTTTGGGCCTGACAAAAAGGTTTATTTTTTTAGGTCAATATGGTCATTTAAAACTGCACGCACACGCGGCAATGGCAGGCCTAACACATGTATACATGGAAGTCATTTAGGGATCACCAGAGGTTGCAGCTTCACCCTCTAGCTCACCCTTTGCAGACCCTGGCACTGCCTTTGTGACCCCTGGGCTTAGATGTGGCAACATCAGTGCCAGGACCACAGGAGACATGAGTTGGGGATTCCTTGTGTTTTCGTAAATTTTTTATATTACACAAATCGTGAATACTATGATATTATTCATGATTAGTGTAACAAAGAATGGAGTACAGTTAGTTGAAAAATGACCCTCCCTGGCAGCTGAGGTAAGTAAAAAATACTTTTAAATATATGTTGTGTGCATGCTTGCAGGTGAGAGTGTGTTTATGTGAGACAGTGTATGTGAATGTGTATGTGTAAGCATGTGTGTATAAGTAAAAGTAAAAGTGAAATGCTGTGTGATGTCACTTCGGCTACCCCTCACCTTTTAGTGAATTGAAGTTCATGCATGTTTAAAGTGCTACTTAAGTGGGTGACACAATCAGTGCTGCAGGCAAACCAGTAGCATTCAATTTAAAGGCCCGGGGCACAGGTAGTGCCACTTTACAAGGGACTTAGAAGGAAAATAAATGAGCCAGATGAGTATAAGCCAATTTTACCTTTTTTTTACGAGAGAGCACAAACACGTTAGCACTGGTTAACAGTGGTAAAGTGCACAGAGTCCTAAGGCCAGCAAAATGGAAGTTACCAAAACAGGAGGTCTGAAGGCAAGATGTTAGAGAGAAAACTACACCAAAGAAGCCTGGTCTAACACAGAGCAATAACAGCTTGCATTCACCATCCATGCCTTCAATATGGAACCTCATCTAAAACTCTCACCAATTATTCAGTCTGCTTCAGCATTTTAGTGCTTGTCAGTCCTGTTTCTCCATTTAATTTACATCATTCTACTGCATGGGCTGCATTAATTGCATGATAGTCATTCTGCCTCGGATCACACCAGTCATTATGAACCCCTCCTACACCTTATTATTGAGGCCACATTCTCTAACTTGGGAAGAGGGCCTTTAACACATTGGTATTGCTCACAACAATGGACCATAATGTTATATTACAACATGAACATGTTGAAAGCTCCAGTGAGTGGCAAGAGGGCAATAAAGTCTGGAATTTATCTTCTGCTCCTACATACCAATGTTTGTAAATTTGTTTCTTCCTGTTTAATTTAGAACATTCCACCCTTAGTGCATGGAATATTCCAATAGAAGTATAGACCTTTTCTTTGGGCTATACCAAAAATAAAAACATATTTTTCCACATTAATGGCCTTCCCCTAAGTCTTAGGTCTATACCATACATCAAGAGATCTGTAAGGCCCTTATAGCCTTAAGTGGAAAAGAAGAATTGTAGCCATTTTCAAATAATGTCAGGGGCAGTTGTTATCAAAACATTAATGGAAGGCTGTTAGACCTGACAGCCTTAGGGTGATCACCCCTAACTTTTTAACTGCTTCCCTCCACTTTTTGGACATTGTTTTTGCTGGTTTTAGGACTCTGCGCACTTTACCACTGCTAACCAGTGCTAAAGTGCATTTGCTCTCTCCCTTAAACATGGTGACATTGGATCATATCCAATTGGCTTATTTAATTTACTTATAAGTCCCTAGCAAAGTGCACTATATGTGCCCAGGGCCTGTAGATTAAATGCTACTCGTGGGCCTACAGCACTGATTGTGCCACCCACTGAAGTAGCCCCTTAACCATGTCTCAGGCCTGCCATTGCAAGGCCTTTGTGTGCAGTTTCACTGTCAATTCGACTTGGCATTTAAAGGTCTTGCCAAGCCTAACCCCGTCCTTTTTCTACATATAAGTCACCCCTAAGGTAGGCCCTAGGTAAACCATGGGGCAGGGTGCTGTGTAGACAAAAGGCAGGACACTTACCGGTGTAGTTTACATGTGCTGGTAGTGTAAAACTCCTAAATTTGTTTTACACTGCTGTGAGGCCTGCTCCTTGCTACCCTCATATATCGTTTTAGTGGTAGCTTCTGATATGAAAGGAGTAACAAGGTCATATTTAGTATGGCCAGAATGGTAATACAAAATCGTGCTGACTGGTGAAGTTGGATTTAATGTTACTATTTTAGAAATGCCAGTTTTAGAAGGTGAGCATTTCTCTGCACTTAAATCCTTCTGTGCCTTACAGTCCATGTCTGGCTAGGTTTAGTTGACAGCTCCCTTGTGCATTCACTCAGACAAACCCCAAACACAGGATGCTCAGCCACACTTGCATACATCTGCATATTGAATAGGTCTTCCTGGGCTGGAAGGGTGGAGGGCCTGACACTTACATGCCAAAGGACAGTAGCCTGCCCTCACACAAAGGACTGCCACACACCCTACTGGGACCTTGGAAGTCAGGATGGAACTGAAAGGAGACCTTGTGCACTTCTAAGCCACTCTTTGAAGTCTCCCCCACTTCAAAGGCACATTTGGGCATTTAAGCAGGGTCTCTGACCCTACCAACTCATACACTTCGTGGAGAAGAAACCCTGAACCAGAACCTGCAACCTGCCAAGAAGAACTGCCTGGCTGTCCAAAGGACTCACCTGGACTGCTTCCTGAGAAGGACTGCTGCATTGCTGTTTCCCTGCTGCTTTGCTGCTCTCTGGCTGTGCTGAGAAGTGCTCTCCAAGGGCTTGGATAGAGCTTGCCTCCTGTTCCCTGAAGTCTCAGGACCAAAAATACTTAATTCCTGCAAAAGAACACCTAGTGCGGCGAAAATCGACGGACAGCCTGCAAGAAATGACACACAGCCTGCATTGAGATGAGAAAATCACTGCACGCCGAACCGGAACGACGTAGCCCGACTTCGCAAGGAGAAGATCGACGCAGCGCCAGCATTGCGGTCAGAAATTCACTGCATGGCCCACTGGATCGATGCAAAGATGAGCCGGAACGACGCAGCCCGACTTCCTGAGAAGAATCAACACAATGCTTGCTGTGCGGTAGAAATTTCCACGCATTACCCACCGGATCGACTTCGTCCTGCAAGCCCCGGATTTCAAGGTATCGTCCCCGAGGCGTCTGAAAACCACACAACCCGAAGAGGAACCAAGTATGCGCATGGGAAATCGACGCAAAGTCTTCCCTGTGTGGAAAATAAACAACGCATCTTCTGTGTGCAACCGGAGAAATTGACGCACACCTCCCCGTTTTCCACACATCTCCTCCTCTGCGGTCCCTTGTGGAGAATTTGAACGCAAACCAGGTAGTTTGTGCTTGCAAGAGACACTTGTTGCTTTTTAAGAGACTAAAGACACTTTGGTGGTCATTACAACCCTGGCGGTCGGTGTTAAGGCGGTGGTAAAACCGCCAACAGGCTGGCGGTAAAAAAAATTGAATCACGACTGTGGCGGAAACCGCCAACATAGACAGCCACTTTAACACTCCGACCGCCACGGCGGTACAAACAAACACTGCAGCGGTAACCGCCAACAGACAGGCAGAAGACAAGGTTCCACCCACTGTATTACAACAGTCCAATCCGCCACCTTTTCCGGGGCGGATTCACCGCGAACAAAAACACAGCGGAAACAGGACTTGGAAGGGAAAACGCTCACCTCTACACACCCCACGAGGAACCAGGACGCCATGGAACCAGAACTCCAGATACTGCCAGCCTTTAGCTTCCTGCTTCTCTACCAGGAATAACAAACACGGCGGCGAAGACCACGGTGAGTACTGCACCTACGACACAGGGGAGGGGGGAGGAAAAAAAGAGTGACACACACATGCAACACGCAACACTCCCACCCTCACCCACTACAACACACACACAAGTACATGTAGATACATTACATTAACAAACCCCAAACTACCCCTGGAAGAATGCAAGGACAAAAGGAAATGAGTTGAACATTTGTAATCTATTCAAAAACAGTAATCAAAAATACATACATTCATATACATATATTTACACAAGAAACAAACATATACACCAAGAATACAAGTCCAAGGTATTCCACTATCATAGTCCGTGGACCACTGGGCCCAAAATGCATGGGCGAGGCCCACACTCAATACCCGATCCAAACGGAGAGAACACTGCTGGGGCATCAGATAGAAATACAACAGATACCTCAGGGGGAAGGGAAGGGGGGGCACCTCAGCCGAATGAGTGCACGACGCCAGATCCACGAGGGGGCTCCATGCCCATTGATGTATCCTGGGGAGTGCAAAGCCACAGTCTCTCAAGTCTCTCAAGTGGGTGGTTTGCCCACTGCTGCATCCTGGGGAGTGCAAAGCCACAGTCTCTCAAGTCTCTCAAGTGGGTGGTTTTCCCACTGCTGCATCCTGAGGAGTGCAAAGCCACAGTCTCTCAAGTCTCTCAAGTGGGTGGTTTGTCCATTGCTGCATCCTGGGGAGTGCAAAGCCACAGTCTCTCAAGTGGATGCTTTTCTCCACTGGTTCTGGAGGGGGCTTGGTGCCCAGAGTGCTTCATCTCTGCCAAGGACTGAGGTAGTGGATGCCTTTCCCCACTGGTCCTGGAGGGGGCTTTGTGCCCAGAGTGCTCATCCTGCCAAGGACTGAGGTAGTGGATGCCTATCTCCACTGGTTCTGGAGGGGGCTTTGTGCCCAGAGTGCTTCATCCTGCCAAGGACTGAGGTAGTGGATGCCTTTCTCTACTGATTCTGGAGGGGGCTTTGTGCCCAGAGTGCTTCATCCTGCTCGTGGCAGCCTCAGTAGCGTCAGAATCTTTGGCGCTCACTGGCCTGTGGTGCTTGTTGTGGCGGTGTCCTGTTCAGCGGTGTTGGTGTCCTGCTCAGCAGTGCTTGTGGCGGCGGTGTCCTTGGCAGTGGTGCTTGTGGCGGCTGTGTTCTGTTCAGTGGTGCTGGTGGCAGCGGTGTCCTGTTCAGCAGAGCTTGCGGCAGCGGTGTCCTTGGCTGCGGTGTCCTTGGCAGCGGTGCTTGTGGCGGCGGTGTCCTTGGCAGCGGTGCTTGTGGCGATCTTGTCCGCAGTACAGGTTTTCCCAGACTTGCCTGTTTTACTGTGCCCCTTTCCCACCTTGGATGGTGGCACAGCTGTCTCCACACTCCCAACTGTACCTCTGGGAGAGGCTTTGGTGGTAGATTTTTTTCCTCTCTCCCGCTGGGCACTGGCCAATCTTTTGTGCTTTTGAGGTGGGGGACTGTCCATGCTCTGGCTCCTTGGCACACTGGCTGTCCTGCTGCCTGGCGCACTCCAGAAGCCGGTTACTACTGGCACCACTGTCCCCGCTGATGTTGTGGCTGAGGCGCTGGGTTGGGACCTGGAGAAGTGGGCCCTAGGAGACTGAAGGGGTGGGGGAGGTGAGGGGAAGAGGTCAAGGTTGGACAGGAAATGTTTTTTGGACACAATGGGACGGGTAGATGGAGGGGGTTTGGGAGTGGAGGAAGAGGTAGTGGTTGTAGGAGGTGTACGTTTGGTGACTTTGGGTGAAGGTGCATGCGCTGGAGGCTGTCGTGAGGTGGATGGCAGTTGGGTGGGTGTGTGGCTGCGCTTGTGTACCTTGGGAGGTGGGCTCACAGACACACTGGGAGAGGACACAGGGGATGTGTGAATGGCAGTGGGGGTGGTGACTGCACGTGAGCGGGGTGTAGAGGTGGGTGTGCTGGTGATGAAGGTAGTGGATGACAATGTAGTGCATGCAGGTGTGAGTGGAGACGAGACTGGGAAGGAGGAGGGAGACGAGGAGGAGGGGGACACAGTGGAGGCAGTGGCTGTTGGTATGTCTGCATGTGTATGATGCTTGCATGAGTGCCTGTGGGATGTGTGGTGCTTATGTTTGCCTGAGCTTCCCTTGTGTGTTGACGTGTGTGCATGCTGGTCTGATGGTGTGTTTGGGATAGGCTGAGGTACAGGGGTTTGGGTATGGGTGGAGGAAGTTGGAGGGGGGAGGCTAGAGACAGGGACAATGGCTGCCATCAGTGCTGAGGCCAGAGTCTGAAAAGCTTGCTGATGGGCATTCAAAATGGTAGACTGCCCAACAGTGAGGGACCTGAGGAGGTCAATGGCCTCTTCACTGAGGGCAGCAGGGCTGACTGGGGCAAGGGCTGAGGTGCCTAGGGCGAAGGAGATGCCTACCCTCCTGTGTGAGAGGCCACAGGGCAAACACTGAGGGTCTGCTGGGAGGGCGGTGCTGGTAGGGGGGGTGGCGGCTGTACCTGTAGATGCGGGGGGCACAGAGGGGCCCGCCACCGCAAGCGAGCTCCCATCAGAGGAGAAGTCCGTCTCGCTGGTCTCAGCTCCTGTCCCCGCCGTGGAGCTCCCCTCGCCCTACGTCCCAATGATGAATTCTGACTCCGTTGTGTCGCCCTCCAGGGCCATGTGGGATGCAGCTCCCTCCTGCTCCGGTGCCACTGCTCCTCCGCCTGAGGATGCTTTTGCACACAAGCACAGGGAGACCACAAAAAGGGGGGGGAGACAGAAGAAAGACATGTTGAGTGCATGCAATACCACTACCGTTGGCAGACACTACAGACACAGAAGCCCCCTGCACTACGCTGTGCACTTGGAGTTCCGTAATCAATCACAGGGACATGGGTTACAAGGCTATGCCCGATTGCTGCACACATGGAAGTCACAGGAGCCTGACTAGGTGTAGTTGGCTCTGTACACAGGTGGGGTGGGGTGCCACAGGGCCTGCCTTAAAAAGGGACTTTGCCTACTAAACTCGCCCTGGCCTAGGGGAACCCACAGCCCACCTCCCCCACCCAGACACCTACAATGCGCGCTGAATCAGCTGAATGAGAGTGTACTCACCCCTTTGTGGCTGCTGTGATGCCCTCAAGCTCCCATCCAACTCCGGGTACGCCACCGCCAGGATCCGGAACATCAGGGGGGTCATGGTGCGACGGGCACCCCTCTCACGTTGGGAGGCCATCCCCAGCTGGGCCTCTGCCGTCTTCTTGCTCCAGCTGCGAATGTCCTCCCATCTTTTCCGTGAGTCGGTGCTCCGTCTGTGGTAGACCCCCAGGGTCCGGACTTCCTTGGCGATGGCACGCCAAATATCCTTATTCTGGTGTGCGCTGACCTACAGGAATAGTACAGGGGAAAAGGAGAAGATATAACCGTCCGCACCGTCACAGTCATTGGCCCGCATCCCTACCCTTGCCATGACACACATGCATTCACCGTCGTTTCATGCACGCCTCATTCTCCCCCCCCATCTTTCATCCACACCACTCCAAACAGGAATTGCCCATACAGCATGCTCACAGTGTACTCACCTGTTTGTCTGGAGGACAGTAGAGTAGCGTGTACTGAGGGAGGACCCCATCCACTAGTTTCTCCAACTCCTCCGTGCTGAAGGCAGGGGCCCTTTCCCCAGACACACGAGCCATTGTCTCTTCCAGACTGAGGTCACAGCAGCACTTGCAGTGTAGGTCCTCTCCTGTCGAAGATCAGGTATCAAGTGATTGAACAGACAGAAAATGGCGGTCAGGTCCGCAGCGGTGGGTACCGTCACCGCTGACGTACATCGTCATTGGCTCCTGGGACCCATAGGGTCCAATGTTAACCAATGCAGAATTGCGCCGCGGTCTTCGACCGCCTACCGCGACGGTGTACAACGCCAGTGCAATTACCTCACATCCCCTTGTCCCACATTACAGGTCAGGCAGCCGCCATTTCAGGGGCCCACATGGCATATTTTTTGACTGCGTCACACATATCTAGGCCATGCTTAAACACTAATACAGCCATATGTCGATTTTAAAACATTTTCCGATTAAGTTCTGTTTACGTACCTCAGTGTTGGTTGACTCTATGCTTGCTGTTCTCCTCCATAGAGCACGTCCGCTGGGGCAGGTGAGGAGATGGCGGCATCCTCCGGTGTACAGACCGCTGGTGGACCTGTCGGCGATGGAGGAGCGAAATGTAATTATCACCTACAGACTTGATTGTACCACAGTCCTGGAACTGTGTGTCCAGTTGGAGCCAGACCTGATGTCAGCTATCCACCATCCCACAGGAATCCCCCCTCTAGTGCATGTGCTGTCAGTACTCCATTTCCTGGCAAGTGGGTCTTTTCAGACGACAGTGGCCATAGCATCAGGGATGTCCCAGCCTATGTTCTCCAACGTGTTGTCCAGAGTGTTGTCTGCCCTGCTGAAACACATGCGCAGCTACATCATTTTCCCTCAGGTGGAGGATTTGCCTACAGTGAAAGGTGACTTCTATGCCCTGGGACATATCCCCAACATCATAGGTGCCAATGATGGGACACATGTGGCCTTGGTACCCCCCCCGCAGGAGTGAACAGGTGTACCGAAACCGAAAGAGTTACCATTCTATGAATGTGCAGATGGTGTGTTTGGCAGACCAGTACATCTCCCATGTGAATGCCAAATTTCCTGGCTCAGTGCAGGACGCTTACATTCTGCGGAATAGCAGCATCCCTCATGTGATGGGGCAACTCCAGAGGCACTGTGTGTGGCTATTAGGTGAGGACATGGACCCAATACAGTGTGACTAGGTGTCTGGGTCTGCGGATGTCCCTAAGAGTTAGTGTGTGTCTAACAGTTGTCCCTCGACATTTGCAGGTGACTCTGGTTACCCCAACCTGTCATGGCTACTGACCCCAGTGAGGAATCCCTGGACAAGGGCAGAGGAATGCTACAATGAGGCCCATGGGTGGACTAGGAGGATTATAGAGAGGACCTTCGGCCTCCTGAAGGCCAGGTTCCGGTGCCTCCCTACGACAGGTGGTTCCCTATTCTACTCACCAAAGAAGGTGTTCCAGATCATCGTGGCCTGCTGTGTGCTTCACAACTTGGCTTTGCAACGACAGATGCCTTTTCTGCAGGAGGATGGTCCAGATGGGGGTGTTGTGGCAGCTGTGGAGCCTGTGGACAGTGAAGACGAGGAAGCAGAAGAAGAGGACATAGACAACAGGAACACGGTGATCCAGCAATACTTCCAGTGAGACACAGGTAAGAAGACAACACTGCCTGCTACATCTGATTTAATTCTTCTACCTCTCATCTGTCTGTCATTTTTACCCAGTGCATGGACACTGAGTTGTCACTTTACCTTTCGATTTCACAGATGTGGGTCCCACTGTGTGACCTCTGCTTCGTTTCCGCATGGACTAGAGCTGTGTGACATAGGTATGTTGACATTACATTGGATATAGCATTTTGCCACAGTTATTGCTAATACACATTTTCGAAAGCACAAACTGACTCCAGATTGTTTTGTGATTTAAGGGTGTTTATTTAAGTGCAAAATAGTGGAGGGGGTTGTAAAATGGCCAGGGGTGATGGTTGAGGAATGTCCATGGCAGAGTCCAGTCTATTAGTCTCACAGGTGCATTGTCCAAAGGGGCATCGGAAGTGGAGCTGGGGCAGTTGATGGGTGGACAGGGTGACAAAGTGGGACAAAAGGATGACAATCAGGGTGGTCTAATTTCTTGGCGGGGGTCTTGGCATTGTTCTCTGTCTTTGTCCTAGATCTCAGGGACCGCTTGCGGGGTGGTTCTCCATCTGCAGGGGGTGGGGTGCTGGTGTCGTGGTCCTGTGGCTGTGCCTCCTGTCCACTAGCGCCGGCGGACGTGGTGGGCAGTTCATCGTCCAGGCTAGTGTCAGGGGCCCCTTGTTGTGCCACAGTGTCCCTCCTGGTGTTGACGAGTTCCTTCAGCACCCCTACAATGCTGCCCAGGGTGGAATTGATGGATTTGAGTTCCTCCCTGAACCCCAAATACTGTTCCTCCTGCAGCCGCTGGGTCTCCTGAAACTTGGCCAGTACCGTTGCCATCGTCTCCTGGGAATGGTGGTAGGCTCCCATGACGTTGGAGAGGGCCTCGTGGAGAGTGGGTTCCCTGGGCCTGTCCTCCCCCTGTCGCACAGCAGCCCTCTCAGTTCCCCTGTTTCCCTGGGCCTCTGTCCCCTGAACCGTGTGCCCAGTGCCACTGCCCCCAGGTCCCTGGTGTTGTTGGGGTGGTGGGTTAGCCTGGGTTCCCTGTAGTGGTGGACTCACTGCTGCTTGACGTGTCCTGGAGACAGAGGTATGGGCCCGCTGGGTGGGTGCTGTGCTGGTGTTTCCAGAGGGGGGAGGCTCTGTTGTAGCTTGTGCCAGTGTGAGGGGAACCGACTGTCCCGAGGTCCCAGATGGGCCGAGCTGGTCATCTAGATCTAGTTGGACAGAGCTGCTGTCATCACTGTGGGCCTCTTCTGTGGGTGGAGTGGACATGTCTGGCCCCTCCTGTCCAGTGACGTTAGGTAGGAGTCCTGCAGGGGTGTAAAAGCATGATTATTGCATCTGTGTGTGCCATGGTGTGCAATGGGTGGGTGACCCTTTAGCCCAGTGCTTGCCTTCTTGTGTGGGACCTTGTGTGATAAGGGTTTAGGGGGTGTATGGGTATGTGCAGTGACATGCTTTGGTGGTGGGTGTCCATGCTTTGGTGTTACATGCAGGGCTTGGGTTTGGGATGTGTGGTTTGTGATATTGGGACATATGTGAGGAGTTGGAGTGATGGGGGTGAGGGCCAGGGTGGGGGTATGTGATAGCATGCAGATAGGGGGGGGATGAAGTAGTTAAAGGTTTGACTTACCAGAGTCCATTCCTCCAGCTGCTCCTGCGAGGCCCTCAGGATGCAGTATAGCCAAGACCTGCTCCTCCCAGGTAGTGAGTTCTGGGGGAGGAGGTGGGGGTCCGCCGCCAGTCCTCTGAACTGCAATCTGGTGTCTTGAGACCATGGAATGCACCTTCCCCCGTAGGTCGCTCCACCTCTTCCGGATGTCATCCCTAGTTCTTGGGTGCTGTCCCACTGCGTTGACCCTGTACATGATTCTTCGCCATAGCTCCATCTTCCTAGCTATAGTGGTGTGCTGCACCTGTGATCCGAATAGCTGTGGCTCTACCTGGATGATTTCCTCCACCATGACCCTGAGCTCCTCCTCAGAAAACCTGGGGTGTCTTTGCGGTGCCATGGGGTGGTGTGGGTGATTTGTGGGGTGGTGTGTGTTGTGATGTGTGGGGTGATATTTAGAGGTGTGTTGTGTGCGGTGCGTGGATGTTGTGTGAGTGATGGTGTTGAGTGCCTGTGGATGCTATTGTTCTTTCTGGTGGTGTCTCTCTATGGCCTTCTGTCGCAATTGTTGTCGTAAGGGTTTGTGGGTGATGTGGGTGTGTGTTTTATATTGTATTGAGTGTGTGGGAGTGGTGTGTGTATGTGTATCAGGTGTGTGTATTTCGAATTGTCCAATGTGGTTGTGTTTTGTAAGTGAATGTGTATTTTGAGCGCGGCGGTGTGTACCGCCAATGGAATACCGCGGTTGAAAGACCGCCGCGTGGATTCGTGGGTCGTGATAGTGTGGGGGTATTCCTGTCGGCGTGACAGTGTCGGTTTTGTTATCGCCAGTTTATCACTGACCTTTGGTGTAGCGGACTTGTGTGGGTGTCTAGATTTTGGCGGATTCCGAGCTGTGGGTAATAATGGCAGTGGTGGTATTCCGCGGCCGCGGCGGTGTGTTGGCGGTCTTCTGCACAGCAGTAAGCGGCTTTTACCACCAGTGTTTTAATGACCCCCTTTATATAATTTTTACAGTGATATTACAAGGTATACTTATTGCATCATGATCGTTTTGACCTGCATCTTTTCAGATTAATATTATATTTTTCTAAACACTGTGTGGTGTATTTTTACTTTACACATTGCCTTCTAAGTTAAGCCTGACTGCTCTGCTCAATGCCAAGCTAACAGAGGGTGGGTACAGGATAATTTGGATTGTGTGTGACTTACCCTAACTGGAGTGAGGGTCCTTGCTTGGACAGGGGGTAACCTGACTGCCAACCAAATACCCCATTTCCAACATTGGTGATTAGCAGTGAGGATAGGACTTGGATTTGTGCAGTGACATACAAAAGCTAAGTGTTCATTGCCTACCCACAGTTGAAGGTCAACTTGATTTTGTATCTTTTTTCTGCAATTTCGTTTTCTACCTAACATTTTCAACTAAATCCTCACTCAACATGTCTCTGGCTGGGTCTCAAGCAGGAGATGAAGATTTTGACCTATCCATTCTGGAGACATATACTGTTAAACAGCTGAATGGGTTCTGCAAGGATATGGGAGTACCTACCCAGGGTGCCCCAAAAAGGAGGAATTCCAAATGGCGCTGAGGGCCTGGGCAGAAGCCCATTCCGATGAGAATGTTGAAGAGGAGGGTCCAGAGGATGGCCCCTCAGAGGACTTTTTGCCAGTAGTGGGGATGTTACCACTGTGATTGTGCACCATGTGAAACCAGGGAGCAGTGTCTCTAGCCATGGCTTGACCCCAGAGGAAAGGAGGGAGGAGAGAGAATTTCAATTGCAAATGGCAAAGTTAAACATGGAGGCAGAGGAAAGGAAAGCTCAAAGAGTGGCAGAGGAAAGAAGAGCTGAGGCTGCTGCTGAGACAGCCTTGGCTGAAAAGAAACCTTTGTTGGCTCATGAACTGAGTCTCAAAGAGCTGGAAATCAAGGTGAGGCAGTCTGAGTCTGAGTCCAGCAGTGATGGTGGCAGCATACATGCAGGACCTGTTGGGCAAAAGAAGGTTTGTATACCCAAAAGTGTAGTGTTAAGTTATGTGCTGGGAGATGACATTGATAATTGGTTGGCTGCCTATGAAGTTTCACTAAGGGCTCCTGGGGTCTCTGAGGAGCAATGGGAGGTGGCCTTGTGGTTTTATGTACCAGTAGTGGGGAGGAACACACTTCTTACACTAGATCCAACAGATAAAAATGTATATGCACCCTTGAAAGCTGCTTTACTGGCCAAGTGTGGGCTGACTCCTGAGAAATACCGTCAGAGGTTCAGGGACAGCACCAAACTCTCCACACAAATCTGGGTAGACTGTTTTGATTTCTCCAATAAGGCATTGAATGGATAGGTGCGGGGCAGCAATGTAAATGATTACACAGGATTATATGATTTGATTCTGAGAGAGCATATCCTCAGTATTTGTTTTACAGAGTTGCGCCAGCACTTAGTAGACATTAAGCTGACTGATCCTAGGAAGCTTGCTGAGGAGGCGGACCTCTGGGTTAGCACCAGAGTTTCTAAAAAGGTACTTGGGGGGGCACCCACAAAGGTGGTCAGGGTTCCCAACAGAAGAAAGGGGGGGGGGGCTTAAACATAAGGAGCTCTCCAAAGGTCCCTAAAACAATTCCCAGGGTGGTGTTGGTACCCAGTCCCAACCTGCATTTGAGAAAAATCCAGGATACTTTGATAAAAAGCAAGGAAAATGTATCCCCAAATGCTTAGAGTGCTTCAAGCATGGACACTCTAAGGGCGACTCCCAGTGTCCCAAGAGGGCACAGCCCCCCCACTGGAGGGCAGACACCCAGGTTGGCTAGTGTAGCACTTGGGGAGAAGACAGTCCCAGTTAGCTTTGGGGAGCAGATAGAGGTGTCACTAGTCTCCCTGGGAGATAAAGAAATGGTGCCAAAAGCCCACATGCCTGCTAATGCTTCCAAATATAGGCAGTGGGTCACCACTGATGGGCAAAGGGTGAAGGTTCTGCGTGACACAGGAGCCAGTATGACTACTGTCAAGAGTCAGCTGGTGTCAGCAGAGCAGATCATCCTTAATACATTTCACCAGGTCATAGTCGCTGACAATCACGGGAGTCACCCATTGGTGGCTCTGCTTCTGTTTGAGTGGGGGGGTCTCTGGTACTCTAAAGGTAGCTGTGAGTCCTGCCATGCCTGTAGATTGTCTGTTAGGCAATGATCTTGAGCATACTGCCTAGAAGGAGGTAGAGCTCAAATCCCACCTGGAGATGTTAGGTTTACCTGAGTGGGTCTGCATGACCACAAGGTCCATGGCTGCCTGGGAAGGAATTCAAGGGCATCTGGAGCCTGTAACAAAGGCCCAGACAGCTGCACAGAGGAAGGGCAAGGGGCGTAGGAAACCAGACCCAGATATTTCCACAGTGGTGGACGGGGTCCCAGAGGAGGAGGCCCCTGAGCCAACTGGGGAGGATATTACCAACCTGGGTAACCTGCCTGAGCTTGCTGGCTGGCAAGTAGAGGGTGGGCCAACCACACAGGAATTCTGCAGAGCGCAGAAGCAGTGCCCCTCTCTTGAGGGTCTGAGGCAACAGGCCTCAGCCCAAGCAGCAGGTGACGCCTCTGGCGATCACCACATATATTGAGAGAATGATCTCCTATACAGTGAGCCTAAGGTACCGGCCGCTCGGACAGCACGTGTGCTGGTGGTCCCCCAGTGTTACCGGACCTTCCTAAATGGCCTGGCTCGCGACATCCCCATGGCAGTACATTTGGGTCAAGACAAGTCGTTTGCCAGGCTTTTCACTCACTTCCATTGATCTAGGATGTGGGTAGCCTCAGATAGCTTCTGTAGGACCTGCCCCACCTGCCAGGCTAGTGGGAAGACAAGGAAAAGGCTTAAGGCCCCCCCGATCCCACTCCCCGTCGTTGGCACCCCCTTTGGAAGGGTGGGCATCGACGTCTTTGGTCCCTTGGACCCCAAAACTGTTTTAGGCAACAGGTTTATCCTGATTTTGGTGGACCATGCCACCCGCTATCCAGAGGCAATCCCTCTAAGGACAGTGACTGCACCGGTGGTGACAAGAGCTCTGATGGGAATATTTACCCGTGTGGGGTTCCCAAAGAAGGTTGTGTCTGATAGAGGCACAAACTTCATGTCAGCGTACATGAAGTCCATGTGGGATGAGTGTGGGGTAACCCACCGGTTTACCACCACTTACCATCCTCAATCCAATGGGCTTGTTGAGAGATTCAACAAGACCCTAAAAGGCATGACCACAGGCCTACCTGAGGCCATGCGGTGTAAGTGGAACGTCCGCTTGCCATGCCTTCTCTTTGCTTATAGGGAGGTGCCCCAGAAAGGGGTGGGGTTCAGCCCCTTTGAACTTCTCTAGGGTCACCCTGTCAGGGGACCACTAAGCATAGTGAAGGAGGGATGGGAGAAAGCTCCCAAGAAACCTCCACAGGATGTGGTCAGTTACATGCTGGCCCTCCGCAACCAAACAGAGCACTTCTGGAAGCAGGCCAAGAGCACCCTTGAGGCCAGTCAAGAGGTGATGAAGGAGTGGTATGACCGGAAGGCCACTCTGGTTGAATTCTCACCTGGTGACAAAGTTTGGGTGATGGAGCCTGTTAGACCTGACAGTCTTAAGGAGGTCACCCCTATCTTTTTGCCTGCCTCCCTCTGCTTTTTTACACAGTTTTTGCTGGATTTAGGACTCTGCGCACTTTACCACTGCTAACCAGTGCTAAAGTGCATATGCTCTCTCCCTTAAAACATGAGGACATTGGATCATACCCAAGAGGCTAATTAAATTACTTATAAGTCTCTAGTAAAGTGCACCATATGTGCCCAGGGCCTGTAGTTTGAATGCTACTAGAGAGCCTGCAGCACTGCTTGTGCCACCCACTTAAGTAGCCCCTTAACCATGTCTCAGGCCTGCCCTTGCAAGGCCTGGGTATGCAGTTTCACTGCCAATTCGACTTGGCATTTAAAAGTACTTGCCAGGCCTAAAAGTCCCCTTTTTTTACATAAAAGTCACCCCTAAGGTAGGCCCTAGGTAACCGATAGGGCAGGGTGCTGTGTAGACAAAAGGGAGGACATGTACCTGTGTAGTTTACATGTCCTGGTAGTGTAAAACTCCTAAATTCATTTTGCACTGCTGTGAGGCCTGCTCCTTTCATAGGCTAACATTAGGGTTACCCTCATATACTGTTTGAGAGGTAGTGTCTGACCTGAAAGGAGTAACAATGTCATATTTAGTATGGCCAGAATGGTGATACAAAATCCTGCTGACTGGTGAAGCTGGATTTAATATTACTATTTTAGAAATGCTACTTTTAGAAAGTGAGCATTTCTCTGCACTTAAATCCTTCTGTGCCTTACAATCCACTTCTGGCTAGGTTCAGTTGATAGCTCCCTTGTGCATTCAGTCAGACAAACCCCAAACACAGGATGCTCAGTCACACTTGCATCCATTTGCATTTTGAATGGTCTTCCTGGGCTGGGAGGGTGGAGGGCCTGACACTTACATGTCAAAGGACAGTAGCCTGCCCTCACACAAAGGACTGCCACACCCCCTACTGGGACCCTGGCAGACAGGATGGAACTGAAAGGAGACCTTGTGCACTTCTAAGCCACTCTTTGAAGTCTCCCCCTCTTCAAAGGCACATTTGGGTATTCAAGCAGGGTCTCTGGCCCTACCAACTCAGACACTCCCTGGAGAAGAAACCCTGAACCAGAACCTGCCAAAAAGAACTGCCTGGCTTCCCAAAGGACTCACCTGGACTGCTTTCTGAGAGGGACTGGTGCTTTGCTATTGCCCTGCCTTGCTGTTCTCTGGCTGTGCTGAGAAGTGCTCTCCAAGTGCTTGGATAGAGCTTGCCTCCTGTTCCCTGAAGTCTCAGGACCAAAAAGACTTCTTTTCTGCAAAAGAACTCCTAGTGTGGAAAAAATTGAAACGCAGCCTGCAAGAAACGACACATAGCCTGCATCACAGTGAGAAAATCACTGCATGCCGAACCGGAACGACGCAGCCCGACTCCGCAAGGAGAAGATCGACGCAGCACCAACGTTGTGGCCAGAAATTCAACGCACAGCCAACTGGATTGACGCAAAGCCGAGCCGGAATGACACAGCCCGACTTCCTGAGAGGAATCGACGCAGCAGCTGCCGTGCGGTAGAAATTTCCACGCATCACCCACCGGATCAACGCAGCCCCTGTGACTTCATCCTGCAAGTGCTGGATTTCAACGCATCGTCCCCGGGGTGTCCAAAACCACGCAACCCGAAGAGGATTTAGGTCTGCGCACCGGAAATCACTGCAAAGTCTTCCCTGCGTGGAAAATAAACAACGCATCGTCTGTGTGCGGCCAGAGAAATCGACACACACCTCCCCGTTTTCCACACATCTTCTCCTCTGCGGTCCCTTGCAGAGAATTTGAGGCAAACCAGACACTTTGTGCTTGCAAGAGACACTTGTTGCTTTTTAAGAGACTAAAGATCCACTATATAATTTTTACAGTGATATTTCAAAGTATACTTATTGCATCTTGATCGTTTTGACCTGCAGCTTATTAGATAAATATTATATATTTTTCTTAACACTGTGTGGTGTATTTTTGTAGTGTTCTACTGTGTTATTGCATGATTTATTGCACAAATACTTTACACATTGCCTTCTAAGTTAAGCCTGGCTGCTCAGTGCCAAGCTACCAGAGGGTGGGCACAGGATAATTTGGAATGTGTGTGACTCACCCTGACTAGTCTGAGGGTCCTAGGTTGAACAGGGGGTAACCTGACTGCCAACCAAAAAAACAATTTCTAACAAAGGCAATCTATGACTGTGAGCAACAGTAAACTCAAACTAATGTCTAACATGCCAGCAAGGGCCTTTTAGTGACAAAGGGGTCAAACACAAGCTAAATTATGAGTGTATATAAGCCGCTTGGTGTGCTATAGTAAGCTAATTTATTTTTGTGTGTGCACACTTGCTTAAGCATGAAAATTGAGGAATGCCTTCATATACAAGAGTGGTACTCATATAACAAAGAAGCTGAACACTATATCAGGTGCATATGGTATTAAGGTGACAACCTATATTTGCAAAGGAATATTTGATGACATTTAAAAATGATTCCTTAATTGCCATTGGTGTTGATGCTTCACTTTAGAAACCATAGGTTCTGGTAATTGTCTAAGTGTAGGTTTGGGTCCTAAGTCCAGTTTTAGGTTTTTGTATTAAATACTGTGGGAAATGTATCCTTTTAACCCTGGCCACCTCCATTTTCTGACCGATACTGGTGGTTACTGACTCTTAACGGCCCTTGGCCCCTCTAAGCAGGCCCAGGGCCAGTGCGCCCATTAAAAGGTATACTGTAATTGGTACAATTACAATTGGTTCAGACAGCCCATCTGCAAATCCCAAGTATATGGTAGGGCACGTAGGTTTAATGGTCCCAGTGGATTTAATGAACTTAAGTGTGCACTGCTTTGGTGCCTGCTGTCATTTTAAATGCAGCCCTGCTCTGCAGGCTGGTTTTAAAATGAATTTGACTTTGGAATCCAAAGTACTACCAGAGTGTAAACCTACCTTTTTATTCCATAGGTCTGCCCTAGGTGCTTCAATGGTAGGGTGCAGAGTAGTGATGCTGGCTCCATAGACTAACATTGGAAGACTTTATTAAACGTTAATAAAATCTAACATTTGACAACAGTGAGCTAGTTATACAAATTACAAGAATAAATAACCACTTGCCTGTCGGCTGCCACCTCGGTGCTCTTCTGAACCTCTTCTCTAGAATCCCAGTAGTCCAGAGCAAGGCTCCCAGTCCCCACCACCAAACCACATGCTGCTGTTATGCTGGTAATGGTATTACCCAGCATGAGAGCAGCACTGTGATTGGCCTGAGCAGTCTGATTTGATATCAGGCAGGCCCTGGGAGCTTGTGCTTTGTCTCCATCCAGTATTGCACCACAGCTCGGTGGAGAGATCCAAGTGTGCATGTCGATTTGGCCGTCATTTGGCTAAGTTGGCTGCCCAAACAGTCATGCGCACTTGCAGCAGTGCCCACCACTTCTACCCCTGCTGCAGCTGCTGTCATCAGGATGGCCCGTCCCAGCCCTACCCTTGACGCGACTCAGCAGGAAAAATAAAATGATAATAAGTTGTTTTATTATCATTTTATTTTTCATGTTTTCACTGCTGCGAGAGCAGTGGGCTGACACCCCTTTGCTTTAACGAAGGAGGCACGGTTGCTTATAGTACAGGCAGGGATGTATGCACAGAGAACATAACTATGAGCAAGCTGTGCAGATACACTGGCAAAAACACAAGTATGCCCTGCTTCTGTGGTGCTTCTATCTTTGCTATCTATGCTATGCTGGAGTAGGTTGTGTACTTGTTGCCTGTGTGTATTTCCTTTTTTCACACAAATCTGCCTGAATGTAACCATAGAAAATGTCAACCTTTGTAAACAATTTAATAATGCAAATGTCGACGGATGCAGAGGAGAGGAAGTGCATTGCTCTTTCGAAGCACAAACATCTGAAGATCAAAAGACTCTTTCAGATCTGGGTTTTGATTGACAATTGTGAAGTGTTTTATTGCCACAAATGGCTTCTGCCACTTACTGAAACCAGCAAGTGCAATGGTTCTTACAGAGTATTAGGCACAGCGCTGATCACTGCCGCCACATTAGAATTCATAGGTTAGTTAACTTTTATAGTAAATTAGTAAAAAAAAAAAAAAATCGGTAGGAAAATCAAAGACTAAAGTGCTTAAAACAGTACATAAAAAGAATTAACATTGTAACTTTTTCTGGCGGTCGGGGTGGCTCACTACATATAGCAGAGTCAATTTCACATATCAACTTAAAATTTTAAAATGTACCTGTCAATGAAAGACGCATGTCAGATAAGCGGTTCATAGCAGTTTTTAATGAGTCGTCTTTCGGCTTTCAGTGCTTTACATAAACAAACGATATGAA
Organism: Pleurodeles waltl; assembly: GCF_031143425.1. Lineage (NCBI taxonomy): Eukaryota > Metazoa > Chordata > Amphibia > Caudata > Salamandridae > Pleurodeles > Pleurodeles waltl. The sequence continues at coordinate 840,932,049 of NC_090437.1, forward strand.
CCAATGATTCTTGTTGGTTACATAGCTAGTGTTCATGTAACCATTTAAACTGCCATGTTGATGGCCTTTTCAAAGGAATCAGGAAAAATCTGTATCTAACTACCATACATTATTGGCTTAGAGGACAAAGGATGATTAACGTATGGTTGACTTATAATGAACTTACATGTATTGCTCACCATCCAAGAGAATGTAATTTTTTTCAGTCATTTTTTCTGTGGCCTTGCAGGAGGCTTGTTCAGTTTATGGTGTACACCTGTGGTGTGGTACCCTACACTGAGTCCAGGCAAGCCTTAGTGATAGTGAATAGGTGTCCAGTTACGAGAAGCTCTCTAGGGTAGCTGAGACGAGCAGTTAAAGCTTATCCTGGAACAATGTAAAACCCTTGCAGTACCACAGAATTCAGACAATAACTTAGTCACCAGAAAGAACCACACAAATGTTGCAAAAATAAAGGATACTTAATTACAGCACTATTACTAAACTGAACTTGGTATATCTCCTTTGGAGATAATATATTCAATTATACACATAAAATAACCAGCAAAAATAGCATGGAAATATATAAGCATGGAAATATATAAGGGGAGGGCCAAACCATATACTAAAAAATGGAATGTGAAGGTGGAACTCTAAACAAGGTAAGTGTGGGGGTTAGCTAGTGGCTGGGGCCAGTTAGAAACACTAGCGGTAAGTACAGTAGGTGACCCCAGGAACCAGGAGTAAGTAAGTTACTCACCCATTTCCCCTATAGTCTAACACAAAAGCAGTGGTTGGAGTTTGTGGAATTCAAGACCCTTCCCAGTGGTCCCTGAGGAAACCAGCAGGGAAGAGGATGGATGGAGAGTGCCCCTACCCCAGTATACTCAGAAGACAGGAGTACCTACACCAGGGACCTGGATGCAGAGGGGAGAAGGGACTCTCTCTGAAGACTGTGGATGCTCGGATTATCCAGCTGCTGTCACGACCCGTGGACCAGGCCGGTGGAACTCAGTGATGGATTGCAGATGTGGAGGACCTGCAAAAGAAGGGGATAGAGTCCAGCATACAAGGAGGTGCCCAGGTTTTGGAGGTGATCGTGCCCAGCCTCCTGTAAATGAAGTTCCTGCAAGTCAATGGAAGAAGTCTAGCGGTGGGGTCCAAGAGTAAATGAAGATCCCAGGAGTCACCTACGAGCTGCCCCTCAATGGTCGCCGGATTGCAGAAGGGTCGATGACCAGCCAAGCCACCAACAAGTATTAGTAAGTGCAAATAGGAGCAGAGGAGAAGTTTTCAAAGTTGTGGGGACCAGCAAGATCCATGGGACTCTTCCGAAGAGGTGGAGTCAGAGCTGGTCCTCAGCACACAGAAAGGCCAGCAGAAGTCAATGGAGCCCCCACGAGTGACCCATAGGTGCCAGATAAAGGTAGTCACAAGGAGGCCTTACCTGCCCAGCAAATCAGAAGTTCTACGTTGCAGGAGTTGCAGGACAGGAGCTGATCTTCAGTTTGCAGGGTGCTGAGGGCAGCGGCTTCATGGAGGAAGAAGATCTCCTGGAGAAAAAGCCAACAAGCTTTGGCAAATGCAACAGTTGTGATGCACAGGGGTGCCAATCCAGTGGCAGGAGCAGGGACCTAGTCTCCCAACTTGGATAGAAAACAAGAAGGACCCAGAGGAGGCCACAGACTCACCACCTGTGAAGCAGAATCTTTGGGTGCCCAGAGACAGCAGACCCCACCAACCAAAAGACAATGCCTTAGGGTGCCTCCTTCACTCCAAGGGAGATGTCTTCTTGCTTTCTGGTGCAAGCAGGAGTCCTTGTGAGCCTGGGGGATGCACAGCCTTGGATGTTGCAGAATTCTTGCAGGATCCAGGGAAACAATGTTGCAGTGGGAGCCTTCCCACCAGAAGCAGATGTGTTCGGTTCCAGGTGAAGACCAGCAACAGTTCCAGAGGCCAGGGGCAGACGATGTCTTGCAGAGAGGTACTTGTACTTGACGAATCTGAGGACCCAATGGCGAGGGAGCCCTTAAATCACTCTAAAAGTGGGTTGGCCACTCTCTGCAGTGACCTAACTATCAGAGAGGGTCAGAGGCATCACCTGCCTGGCCTAACTAACCAGATGCTCCCAGGGGCCTCTGCCCATCTTATTTTCAAGATGGCAGAATCAAGTGGCCACCTGGGAGAGCTGTAGGCACCTCCCTAAGGAAGGAGCAGGACAGGGGGGAGGTCACTCCTCTTTCCTTTGTGTAGTTTCATGCCCGAGCGAGAACCAGGGGTCCCTGAACTGGTGCAAACCAGATTATGCAAGGAGGGCACCGAATAGGCCCTTCAAAGCAGTCTGGTGGTGCTCAGAGGCCAACCCACCTCCTAGACACCGAATTCACAGACAGAGTTGGTCGCACCTCTCCCTTGTAGGAAATCCTTTCTCTGCTCCTCTGGCCTGAGCCTGGCTCATCAGCAGGAGGGCAGAACAGTGTCTGTAGTCAGCAGCAGCACAGGCTGCAGCTGGACCCTGTAAGGCTGAACAGGCAGAACTGGGGGATCCCCTAGGGAGTACATGGTATCATGCAACTAACACTGGAATCAGTGTAGTTCCATGATTCCAATGTGTTTGATACCAAACATGCCTAGGTTCAGAGTAGCCATTATGTAGTTGGACCACTCATGTTGGCCAGGGGTATCTATGGGTACCCTGCTCTTGCATGGGTACCCTCACATTTAGAGACATGCACCCGGCCCTTGGGCTTAAGGGCCCACCAGAGGGGTGACTTATAGGGTCTAAGTGCAGTTGTTTGGTTTGGCAATGAAAGGGTGCATGCACCCTTCATGCAGGCTCCAATGGACGGCCTGCAGTCACAGTTTGCATGGGCTCCTATAGGTGGCATAATTCAAGCTGTAGCCCTTAGAAGACCCCTGGTGTACCAATGCCGTGGGTACCTAGGTACCATACTGTATATTAGGGACTTACATGGGTGCATGAGCATGCCTATTATGGGAGTGAAGGCCATCCAACTAAATATAGGGAAGAGAGCATTGTCACTGGGGTCCCACTGAACTACAGTCCAAGCATACTGACATCAGACAAAAAGTGGGGGTAACTGTGCACTTTCCTACAGTCCTTATGAAAGAAAAGGATTCTTTCATATTTCATAGATGGTTGTTCAATTTATGGAACTGACCAGATTTTCTCCCACTTTTCTTGAAATTATAAATTGTGTAGAGCTAAACGAATATATTTGCTTCTCTGATTTTTCCCTTTTAAATGGTCTTTCTACAAAATCCACCTCAGTCAAGGCTACTCAGTTTTCTACAGTAAGCCAGTTAAACCGCCTAGGGAGTACAGACCTGACTGCAAAGATTGAATTCCAAATGTACTTGTGCTCGTGATGCACAGTCTGGGAGATGGAAAAGAAACCTGGCTTTGATAGACATTGAATCACCCTGATAGTTTTCCATGAAATACTATTATACTATGTATGATTGTTGGGAGGAACTTGCTCTCTGTTACTCGAAGCATTGGTAGAACTGAAGGACCATGAAGTTGATGAAACAACTGTGAGAGTATACTTCTTGAAGCAAAGGTCTTAGATTTTAGCATATTTAGCTGCGTTGGTAAACCTCCTCATTCTTCAAACCATATTCCTAGATATATGTAACGTTTTACTCATCCTAGGGGTATGTTCTCTAACGACCAGTGACCCTTCCACTTGAACTTATTAACAAAGATTACTATTTTTGCTTTATCATTACTGATTCTAAGGCTATTTTCAAGGCAGTATTTGTTCGGCAAAGTCAAAGCATTTTGTAAGCTTTTAAGGATCTCATCTAAAAGGAAGGTATAATCTGCATACTGTAATAGATCTTCGCCTTGCTGATTTAATTTTTGGTATGTATCTGATTACTGTTTTTGACACGTCTCTCATGTTTGGTACATATAGGTGAAAACATTCAGTTCTGTCTAGGACCCTTGTCATTAAAAAAATTCTGTGCTGCTACTCTGATACTATTCCCGCTGGGGTTAAATGTACCCTTACCCTTGTGTTCATATACAATGACATAGTGGCATGTATTAGGAGCATTGGGATTTCCTATTATAGAGGTCTTTGTAGTAGTCTTCCTATGTCTACAGTATGTTATCGAAAGCTGTTTCCGGATGTATAAACGCAGCATACAAGCTTTACATTTCTGTTCAGTTAATTTCTGTGTCATTAAAGAAGACTAATAATTGTAATTGTAATAGTATTTATATAGCGCTTACTACCCTTGACGAGGCGTTGAAGCGCTTTACGGTGAGTAGCACGCTACTCTGGAACCCAACAAGAATTAGTGATGGATTAGTATCGGGAAATAATGAGTACAGTTTTAGTATTATTATGAGTTAATTTGAGCCGCGGATAGGAGAGTTTGTTAGTTAGATTGACTGGAGTAATGGAGGTGTGGAGGAGGAAAGAAATCCAGAAGTGCTAATTGGTAGTATATCCTTAATTTACTCAACCGAAAGGCTTGGGATGAGTAAAGGGGGATGGAGAAGGGAAGAGTATGTGGAAGGGTTAGGGAGAGCATAGTAGCAGGGTGAGATAAATGCAGGAGAATTTAGTAGGGTTATGTGGGAGGTCACGGTAGTAGAGTAAGGTTTGGTGAGTTAGATGTGGAAGCGGAGGGAAGAGCTTAGGCAGAGTTATTTAGGAGATGAAAGTAGTAGAAAGGATTTGGGAAGAGTCAGAGTGAGAAAGGAGGATAGTTTGATAGAGACATGACATATGATGATGGGTAGATAAGTGTGAAAAGATGAGAGCAGGAATTCAGAGATATCTAGTATAACAACCCACCCAGGAGCCATGCAATGACCTACGAACATACCAAGCACAGAAACAACATATATACACACATACATACATATATATATACATACACACATACACATACAAACACTCATGAATACACACACATATGCACATACAATACATAATTAGAACCATGGGTAAAATATACTTAGTCAAACAGGTTTAAAGAGTGTGTGTGTATTTTATTGTTATGACATAGTAGCGATACATATTTTCTAAAGAACTTTATATAACTAGAAATATACACATAATCTGAAAAAATGTTTTATCAACATTGGCATATGCAGTCCATAGTTGTTTGAATATGGTGGTTATGAAGCAAAGAGCCAACTCTTGAGTAGTTTTCTGAAGACAAGAAAGTTATCTGTGGCTCTTATAGTTGCGGGTAATGAATTCCATAGTTTGGCTGCTTGAACGGAGAAGGATGTACCACCTATAGTCTTTTTCTTGTATGGTGGTGTTCTAAGGCGGGGTGCCAATCTTGAGCGGAGGTTTCTTTGTTGGATGTATTTGGTTATTTTGTTTCTGATAAAAAGCGGTCCTGTTCCATGCATAGCTTTGTGGGTGATACAAAGCAGCTTGAAAGTGCATCTTCTGGCAATGGGTAACCAGTGTAGTGCTCTCAAGGCAGGGGAGATGTGGGCTTGCGGCTTTACATGTAATAAGAGCCTGGCTGCGGAATTCTGGATACGTTGTAGTTTTTTCATAATAGATAGAGATGATCCATGGTAGAGGCCATTAGCATAATCCAGTTTGGATAGTACAAGCGAGATAGTAGCTTGTACCTTGTGTGGAAATCTGAGGTGGGGGAAGATGCGTTGTAAAGTTTTCAAGGCGATGAAGCTTGTTCATGCTAATTTGTCCACTTGGGCATTCATAGTTATCTTGGAATCCATGGTGATTCCTAGGTTTTTAACTTTCTTGGATAATTGAGGAGGTGGTCCGAGATCGTCAGACCAGATGGCGAGAGGGTCATAATTTTTCCAGTCAACACATATGAGTATTTCTGTTTTGGAGGTATTTAGTTTGAGATGACTCCAGGTCATCCACTGATCAACGGCTCTGAGGCAACTGAAGATTTGTGAGTTTTCAATGTTTTTGGGGCATTCTAATTTAAGTAGTATTTGTGTGTCATCTGCATAGTTGTAGCATGTGAGATGGAAATCATTGATCAGTTCTGGTAAAGATATCATGTAGATGTCGAAAAGCAAAGGTGATATGATTGATCCTTGGGGGACCCCTGCTTTTGTGAGGTAGGGTTCGGACGAGAAGGGGGGCAAGTGGATGATATTAGATCTTTTTTGGAGATAGGAAGTAATCCAGTCGAGAGCAATCCCTTGTATGCCGGCTTCGTGGAGTCTTTGAATTAGGGTGTCATGGTCAACCGTATCAAAGATAGCTGAGAGGTCCAAGAGAAGTAGTGCAGCAACTCCATTTCGGTCGACTGTGTTTTTAAGATCATCCCAGATTGCTATGAGTGCCGATTCAGTGCTTCTTCCTGGGCGGAATCCAGTTTGGAAGTCTGAAAGTATAGAATTGTCTTCAATGAAATGTGACATCTGGGCGAATGCTGCTCTTTCTATCAATTTGCCCAGGAAAGGTCCATTTGTGATTGGTCTGTAGTTGTTGGGGTCTTGCGGGTCTAGGTTTGTTTTCTTTAATAACAGTCATATGGACGCTTTTTTCAGGTCTACAGGAAAAGTTCCTGAAGTTAAAGAGTTGTTTATGATTCTTCTTACAGGTGTGGCAGCAGAAGTAGATAGAAGAATGTTCTTGAAGATTTGTGGTGGGCAGGGGTCAGAAGGTCTTCTTACTTTAACCAAATCCATAAATTCACCCTGGGATATTTGTTTGAAGGACTGTAGAGGTTGGGTTGGTTTATTCTTAGAGGGTATTTTAGGAAAGGGGTTGGTGCTGATGTTTTTCTTTTGTTTTAAATAGGAGTCCAATGTGTCTGCCTTGGTTGTGTAGTGAGTTGCCAATTTGTTTGTGAAATCTTGAGTAGGGGAAGACTTCCTTCCATGCATGTAGGTTTTCGAAATTCATTGAGAATGGGGGGCGTGGCCGGGCCACGAAACAAGATGGCCGCTTAGAGCGAGAGCTCCGCGCCGAGGCGGTCCCGGAGGGGCGACGGGGGCGAGAAGACAGCCGGACAACACACCGGGTTCGGTGCCCCTCCACCCCTACAACAGCGGCGACACGGAACCATGTCCGGGGACCCCGTAGGAGCGGGACGCAAGGCAGGAAACTCGCGACTCGCCCCAGGCCGATAAGGCCTGGAAAAAGGGGGCGGAGTCGCGTCTTCGGAAGACCGCGGACGGCATGCCCGTAGCAGCAAGGAGCAAGCTGAACAGGCCGCAGGGACTGCGGGAGTCGTGACGACCCGCATCCATCTCCCTACAACGCCAACAAACACCCGTGGACCTTCCCCCCCCCCCCACAGGGAGACGGGAAGACACAGCAAAGGGGTGCGGCCCCTTCGACAGCCGGGAGAGAAACCCAAAGAGAGGTAGGATCGAATCTCTTCAAAATAAGAACGGCATCGCCGGAGGCAGAGGCACGACTTCTCTCCTCTTTTCCATCACAGAGGGACAACAAAAACCCTCCCGCTGAGATAATAAACTTTCTCCCCCCCCCTCCAGACAACTAATACTGAGGAGGGCAGAGGGGCACGACGGGAGGCACGTGGAGGCGAGGGGACGAGAGGGGTGAGCGACTGGGGGGGCACCGGGGTTGAGGAGAGCCAAGAGAATAGAGATACAGGAGAAGGGAGTGGACTGACACCAGTGTAAGCCACCGAACATCTATATCCTTATCGGAATCTACGGAGGGAATCTCGGGCCCCACGTGGTCAGACTCTGTAGACAATTGAGGCGATGCCCGGCAACAAACCGAACCATAAACCTGTCAGCAAGCCTGCACGACAACTATTATTCTCAGAAGCGCTACAACACAAACGCCTAACCCCCACGAAGATAAACCCTCAAACATCGCCACCTTTAAACGAGTTCACCACGATGCCTGATAAAGATCAATCCACGACTATGGACAGGATACTACAAGAGATCACCACCGTCAGCCGCCGCATAGAGGGGATGGACGCCTCTATAACTTCATTGACACTAGAAACCAAATCCATGCGATCTGACATTGCCGGCTTTCAATCTAGAGTGACAGGGCTAGAACAACGCATGGGATCACTAGAGACGCAGATTAACACGTCTCAGGTGCGAGAACAAGACTTCATCTACCTCAGGAGCAAACTAACGGACATGGAGGACAGGAGCCGGAGAGACAATATCCGCATACTTGGGATCCCGGAAAACGAAGAAGGCTCGGATATGCAGACTTTTCTGACCTCCACTCTTCCAAAAATGATTCCATTGGACTTTGACCCGCCGCTAGAATTCCAACGGGCACACAGGATAGGCCCAAAACGCTCTGACAACTCCTCAAGGCCCCGCCCAATCATCGCATGCTTGCTGCGGCATAATCAAACCCGACAAATACTCCAAGTAGCACTCAACCACGGCCCTTTCCGAATAGACCAGCACGAGATCCGAATAACCGCCGATTACTCCAAGGAAACCAACGAACGTAGAAAGGCTTTCCTAGCCCTACGACCCCGGCTTCGCAAACTAGAGATGAAATACGGTCTCTTTGACCCTGCAAGAATGTGGGTTACAAAAAATGGAGTATCCAAGGACTTTTATAACCCCGACGAATTGAGACTCTTCCTTGACTCTTTCCAATCCCAGCCTATGGACTCTTACAACACAGACAGTGAGCATGACATTGCAGGAGGCAGTGATAGGGCCGAAACCCCCCACTTGGGAATAGAACAGGTGAAGACGGCTCTACACGACACCGGAGCCAGTCATAGAGGTAGAGACATGGAGAGACTAACTAGATCATATGATGACAGGGGTCAGATTTTACACGCAGTAGTAACCCACACCCAATTATCGGAAAGAGACAAATCCCGCTCCCGTTTAAAGCCTACAACTGGGTCTTCTTGAGAAGGTAACGCGACAAGACGACTTATGGGACTATCGCCAGAGAGTCGAAAATAACAACTATAGACTCCGCGGAAGGATGAGTACCTTTCCAGATCATATGTGTATTACTATTGTAATTGTCTAAGACTGCTAGTATCAATGTTAAAACCAGATACATGAAAAATATATGCTCTTTATGACTAGAGCCGAGGCCCTGTAATGGAAACTACCAGTAAATCGTTATTTGCCCTCAGTACACAACAGATGACCATTACTAGAACAGGGATCAGACCCCACCAACTCACTGTATGTTGAATAAGGGCCCGGTCCCGACCCTATAACCCTATAACAAGGTAACAAGGTAACAGGGGCATTAAACAGATAACAAAAAATAAACACTAATTAACTATCATGGAACTTACCTTACATTCCACACACTACAAAGTATCTCATGGTAGTAAACAACAAAGTATGTGAAACTTTCCTAATACACACCACACTCGACCAGCGCCGACATTAGACCCGTTTAGCCCCCATTATCACCCCAAGGGATGGGACTAGACAACGTAAAGATAAATTAATTCCAATACAGGGACACACAATACGATATAACCTGAAACATATCAAAGCTCCCACTACTTGACTTTACCTTATTCTACAATAAGAAACTGGGGAAAAAAAAAAAAAATAGAACACGAGGACATAATACAACATACTACCGCATAACAAAGCGAAATATTAGGACATTCTACACTGCCACTCCACACCACATTATAACATCACAATGTAAATTATAAACTATTAGCTATTCTTTTCCCCAGATGTTCGTACCTACCCCCATCCTAATCATTATTACTATCTTAACCCCTTCGCTGCCAGGCCTTTTCCCCCTCCTGTGCCGAGCCTTTTTGGCTATTTGGAGCAGTTCGCGCTTAGGCCCTCATAACTTTTTGTTCACATAAGCTACCCATGCCAAATTTGCGTCCTTTTTTTCCAACATCCTAGGGATTCTAGAGGTACCCAGACTTTGTGGGTTCCCCAGAAGGAGGCCAAGAAATTAGCCAAAAAACAGTGAAAATTTCATTTTTTTAAAAAAATTTGGAAAAATGGGCTGCAGAAGAAGGCTTGTGGTTTTTTCCCTGAAAAGGGCATCAACAAAGGGTTTGCGGTGATAAAATCACCAGCTTCCCAGCTTTCAGGAACAGGCAGACTTGAATCAGAAAACCCAATTTTTCAACCCAATTTTGGCATTTTACTGGGACATACCCCATTTTTACGATTTTTTGTGCTTTCAGCCTCCTTCCAGTCAGTGACAGAAATGGGCATGAAACCAACGCTGGATCCCATAAACCGCAACATTTCTGAAAAGTAGACAAAATTCTGAATTCAGCAAGGGGTAATTTGTGTAGATCCTACAAGGGTTTCCTACAGAAAATAGCAACTGAAAAAGAAAAATATTGAAATTGAGGTGAAAAAAACATCAATTTTTCTCTAAGTTTTACTCTGTAACTTTTTCCTGCAATGTCATATTTTCGAAAGCAATATACCGTTACGTCTGCTGGACTCTTCTGGTTGCGGGGATATATAGGGCTTGTAGGTTCATCAAGAACTCTAGGTACCCAGAGCCAATAAATGACCTGCACCCTGCAGTGGGTTTTCATTCTATGCCGGGTATACAGCAATTCATTTGCTGAAATATAAAGAGTAAAAAATAGCTATCAAGAAAACCTTTGTATTTCCAAAATGGGCACAAGATAAGGTGTTGAGAAGCAGTGGTTATTTGCACATCTCTGAATTCCGGGCTGCCCATACTAGCATGTGAATTACAGGGCATTTCTCAAATAGACGTCTTTTTTACACACTGTCTTACATTTGGAAGGGAAAAATGTAGAGAAAGACAAGGGGCAATAACACTTGTTTTGCTATTCTATGTTCCCCCAAGTCTCCCGATAAAAATGATACCTCACTTGTGTGGGTAGGCCTAGCGCCCGCGACAGGAAACGCACCAAAGCGCAACGTGGACACATCACAGAAAACAGACCTGTTTTTAGCAAAGTGCCTACCTGTAGATTTTGGCCTCTAGCTCAGCCGCCACCTAGGGAAACCTACCAAACCTGTGCATTTCTGAAAACTAGAGACCTAGGGGAATCCAAGATGGGGTGATTTGTGTGGCTCGGACCAGGTTCTGTTACCCAGAATCCTTTGCAAACCTCAAAATTTGGCTAAAAAAACACATGTTCCTCACATTTCTGTGGCAGAAAGTTCTGGAATCTGAGAGGAGCCACAAATTTCCTTCCACCCAGCGTTCCCCCACGTCTCCCGATAAAAATGATACCTCACTTGTGTGGGTAGGCCTAGCGCCCGCGACAGGAAACACCCCAAAGCGCAATGTGGACACATCACAGAAAACAGACCTGTTTTTAGCAAAGTGCCTACCTGTAGATTTTGGCCTCTAGCTCAGCCGCCACCTAGGGAAACCTACCAAACCTGTGCATTTCTGAAAACTAGAGACCTAGGGGAATCCAAGATGGGGTGATTTGTGTGGCTCGGACCAGGTTCTGTTACCCAGAATCCTTTGCAAAGCTCAAAAATTGGCTAAAAAAACACATGTTCCTCACATTTCTGTGGCAGAAAGTGCTGGAATCTGAGAGGAGCCACAAATGTCCTTCCACCCAGCGTTCCCCCACGTCTCCCGATAAAAATGATACCTCACTTGTGTGGGTAGGCCTAGCGCCCGCGACAGGAAACGCCCCAAAGCGCAACGTGGACACATCACAGAAAACAGACCTGTTTTTAGCAAAGTGCCTACCTGTAGATTGTGGCCTCTAGCTCAGCCGCCACCTAGGGAAACCTACCAAACCTGTGCATTTCTGAAAACTAGAGACCTAGGGGAATCCAAGATGGGGTGATTTGTGTGGCTCGGACCAGGTTCTGTTACCCAGAATCCTTTGCAAAGCTCAAAAATTGGCTAAAAAAACACATGTTCCTCACATTTCTGTGGCAGAAAGTTCTGGAATCTGAGAGGAGCCACAAATTTCCTTCCACCCAGCGTTCCCCCACGTCTCCCGATAAAAATGATACCTCACTTGTGTGGGTAGGCCTAGCGCCCGCAACAGGAAACGCCCCAAAGCGCAACGTGGACACATCACAGAAAACAGACCTGTTTTTAGCAAAGTGCCTACCTGTAGATTTTGGCCTCTAGCTCAGCCGCCACCTAGGGAAACCTACCAAACCTGTGCATTTCTGAAAACTAGAGACCTAGGGGAATCCAAGGAGGGGTGACTGGCGGGGCTCGGACCAGGTTCTGTTACCCAGAATCCTTTGCAAACCTCATATTTTGGCTAAAAAAACACATTTTCCTCACATTTGAGTGACAGAAAGTTCTGGAATCTGAGAGGAGCCACAAATTTCCTTCCACCCAGCGTTCCCCCAAGTCTCCCGATAAAAATGATACCTCACTTGCGTGGGTAGGCCTAGCGCCCGCGACAGGAAACGCCCCAAAGCGCAACGTGGACACCACCAAAATTTTGGAAGAAAACAGAGGTGTTTTTTGCGAAGTGACTACCTGTAGATTTTGGCCTCTAGCTCAGCCGGCACCTAGGGAAACCTACCAAACCTGTACATTTCTGAAAACTAGAGACCTAGGGGAATCCAAGGAGGGGTGACTGGCGGGGCTCGGACCAGGTTCTGTTACCCAGAATCCTTAGCAAAGTTCAAAAATTGGCTAAAAAAACACATGTTCCTCACATTTCTGTGGCAGAAAGTTCTGGAATCTGAGAGGAGCCACAAATTTCCTTCCACCCAGCGTTCCCCCACGTCTCCCGATAAAAATGATACCTCACTTGTGTGGGTAGGCCTAGCGCCCGCGACAGGAAACGCCCCAAAGCGCAACGTGGACACATCACAGAAAACAGACCTGTTTTTAGCAAAGTGCCTACCTGTAGATTTTGGCCTCTAGCTCAGCCGCCACCTAGGGAAACCTACCAAACCTGTGCATTTCTGAAAACTAGAGACCTAGGGGAATCCAAGGAGGGGTGACTGGCGGGGCTCGGACCAGGTTCTGTTACCCAGAATCCTTTGCAAAGCTCAAAAATTGGCTAAAAAAACACATGTTCCTCACATTTCTGTGGCAGAAAGTTCTGGAATCTGGGAGGAGCCACAAATTTCCTTCCACCCAGCGTTCCCCCAAGTCTCCCGATAAAAATGATACCTCACTTGCGTGGGTAGGCCTAGCGCCCGCGACAGGAAACGCCCCAAAGCGCAACGTGGACACCACCAAAATTTTGGAAGAAAACAGACCTGTTTTTAGCGAAGTGCCTACCTGTAGATTTTGGCCTGTAGCTCAGCCGCCACCTAGGGAAACCTACCAAACCTGTGCATTTCTGAAAACTAGAGACCTAGGGGAATCCAAGGAGGGGTGACTGGCGGGGCTCGGACCAGGTTCTGTTACCCAGAATCCTTTGCAAAGCTCAAAAATTGGCTAAAAAAACACATGTTCCTCACATTTCTGTGGCAGAAAGTTCTGGAATCTGAGAGGAGCCACAAATTTCCTTCCACCCAGCGTTCCCCCACGTCTCCCGATAAAAATGATACCTCACTTGTGTGGGTAGGCCTAGCGCCCGCGACAGGAAACGCCCCAAAGCGCAACGTGGACACATCACAGAAAACAGACCTGTTTTTAGCAAAGTGCCTACCTGTAGATTTTGGCCTGTAGCTCAGCCGCCACCTAGGGAAACCTACCAAACCTGTGCATTTCTGAAAACTAGAGACCTAGGGGAATCCAAGGAGGGGTGACTGGCGGGGCTCGGACCAGGTTCTGTTACCCAGAATCCTTTGCAAAGCTCAAAAATTGGCTAAAAAAACACATGTTCCTCACATTTCTGTGGCAGAAAGTTCTGGAATCTGGGAGGAGCCACAAATTTCCTTCCACCCAGCGTTCCCCCAAGTCTCCCGATAAAAATGATACCTCACTTGCGTGGGTAGGCCTAGCGCCCGCGACAGGAAACGCCCCAAAGCGCAACGTGGACACCACCAAAATTTTGGAAGAAAACAGACCTGTTTTTAGCGAAGTGCCTACCTGTAGATTTTGGCCTGTAGCTCAGCCGCCACCTAGGGAAACCTACCAAACCTGTGCATTTCTGAAAACTAGAGACCTAGGGGAATCCAAGGAGGGGTGACTGGCGGGGCTCGGACCAGGTTCTGTTACCCAGAATCCTTTGCAAAGCTCAAAAATTGTCTAAAAAAACACATGTTCCTCACATTTCTGTGGCAGAAAGTTCTGGAATCTGAGAGGAGCCACAAATTTCCTTCCACCCAGCGTTCCCCCACGTCTCCCGATAAAAATGATACCTCACTTGTGTGGGTAGGCCTAGCGCCCGCGACAGGAAACGCCCCAAAGCGCAACGTGGACACATCACAGAAAACAGACCTGTTTTTAGCAAAGTGCCTACCTGTAGATTTTGGCCTGTAGCTCAGCCGCCACCTAGGGAAACCTACCAAACCTGTGCATTTCTGAAAACTAGAGACCTAGGGGAATCCAAGGAGGGGTGACTGGCGGGGCTCGGACCAGGTTCTGTTACCCAGAATCCTTTGCAAAGCTCAAAAATTGGCTAAAAAAACACATGTTCCTCACATTTCTGTGGCAGAAAGTTCTGGAATCTGGGAGGAGCCACAAATTTCCTTCCACCCAGCGTTCCCCCAAGTCTCCCGATAAAAATGATACCTCACTTGCGTGGGTAGGCCTAGCGCCCGCGACAGGAAACGCCCCAAAGCGCAACGTGGACACCACCAAAATTTTGGAAGAAAACAGACCTGTTTTTAGCGAAGTGCCTACCTGTAGATTTTGGCCTGTAGCTCAGCCGCCACCTAGGGAAACCTACCAAACCTGTGCATTTCTGAAAACTAGAGACCTAGGGGAATCCAAGGAGGGGTGACTGGCGGGGCTCGGACCAGGTTCTGTTACCCAGAATCCTTTGCAAAGCTCAAAAATTGTCTAAAAAAACACATGTTCCACACATTTCTGTGGCAGAAAGTTCTGGAATCTGAGAGGAGCCACAAATTTCCTTCCACCCAGCGTTCCCCCACGTCTCCCGATAAAAATGATACCTCACTTGTGTGGGTAGGCCTAGCGCCCGCGACAGGAAACGCCCCAAAGCGCAACGTGGACACATCACAGAAAACAGACCTGTTTTTAGCAAAGTGCCTACCTGTAGATTTTGGCCTGTAGCTCAGCCGCCACCTAGGGAAACCTACCAAACCTGTGCATTTCTGAAAACTAGAGACCTAGGGGAATCCAAGGAGGGGTGACTGGCGGGGCTCGGACCAGGTTCTGTTACCCAGAATCCTTTGCAAAGCTCAAAAATTGGCTAAAAAAACACATGTTCCTCACATTTCTGTGGCAGAAAGTTCTGGAATCTGGGAGGAGCCACAAATTTCCTTCCACCCAGCGTTCCCCCAAGTCTCCCGATAAAAATGATACCTCACTTGCGTGGGTAGGCCTAGCGCCCGCGACAGGAAACGCCCCAAAGCGCAACGTGGACACCACCAAAATTTTGGAAGAAAACAGACCTGTTTTTAGCGAAGTGCCTACCTGTAGATTTTGGCCTGTAGCTCAGCCGCCACCTAGGGAAACCTACCAAACCTGTGCATTTCTGAAAACTAGAGACCTAGGGGAATCCAAGGAGGGGTGACTGGCGGGGCTCGGACCAGGTTCTGTTACCCAGAATCCTTTGCAAAGCTCAAAATTTGGCTAAAAAAACACATGTTCCTCACATTTCTGTGGCAGAAAGTTCTGGAATCTGAGAGGGGCCACAAATTTCCTTCCACCCAGCGTTCCCCCACGTCTCCCGATAAAAATGATACCTCACTTGTGTGGGTAGGCCTAGCGCCCGCGACAGGAAACGCCCCAAAGCGCAGCGTGGACACATCACATTTTTTCATTGAAAACAGTGCCTACCTGTAGTTTTTGGCCTGTAGCTCAGCCAGCACCTAGGGAAACCTACCAAACCTGTGCCTTTCTGAAAACTAGAGACCTAGGGGAATCCAAGATGGGGTGACTTGAGGGGCTCTGACCAGGTTCTGTTACCCAGAATCCTTTCCAAACCTTAAATATTGGCTAAAAAAACGCATTTTTCACACATTTCGGTGACAGAAAGTTCTGGAATCTGAGTGGAGCCACAAATTTCCTTCCACCCAGCGTTCCCCCAAGTCTCCCGATAAAAATGATACCTCAGTTGTGTGGGTGGGCCAGGTGCCTCCAACAGAATAAGGCCCAAAACTTGTAGAGATACAGGGGATAGTACTGCGAGTTTATAAGGACATATTCTTTTATACATCTTTAGACTGACTCTGCTTTGGGGACCCACATACGTGAGGTGTCATTTTATTTGGGAGACTGAGGGGAACACTGGGGAGTAGGAATTTTGTGCTGGAGTGGTGATCGTACGAAGAAAAGTCAGGAAAATATGCTTTTTTTAAGCACATTTTGAGGTTTACAGAGGAGTCTGGGTAAGAAAATGTTGGGGGATCCACGCAAGCCACTCCTCCCTAGACTCCTTGGGGTGTCTAGTTTTAAACAATGTCTGGGTTTGGTAGGTTTCCCTAGATGAAGGCCGCACACAGGACCAAAAACATAGGTGCCCTCTCCCCCCCCAAACACAGGTAGTTTTGTAATATATCGTTTTGATGTGCCCACATACGTCCGTGATGTGCCAAACACTAAAATTTTGAAAAGAAACACACTTAGGTTATGTGAAAAAGACCCCTCACCCACCAACCAAGTTGGTGGCATGCTTCATCATCGGGGTCCCACCTGAGGCACCTAGCGTGTCATAGGTGTGCTGCGACGCCTGATTACAGCGGAGCAGGTTTGGTCATTTTTACCACACATACTGGTTGGATTTGGCACGAGGGTGAGTGATGGTTCAGTGGATCAAATTTTACTAACAAGAGCTTTCACAAAAATGAAAAGCACTGTTAGTAACTGAAAGGCAAAAAACTGAACCAATGACTCACAGCTCGTGAGCTGTAAAGCCGCGACAAGGCACCAACCGCTTTACAGTCCATTCACACAACTTTCATACATGACACACACAAGGCCATTCACACCGCCAGCCACGGGCCCAGCACATTACAACACTCACATCGACAGACAGCGCCACTCAAGGGCCCATCACTTACATACGCCCACATGCCTGATACAACAATCACACCAGCTGATGGGAGTGTGTGGACTGGTGTTTGGCTTGCAGTGTGTTGCAGTAGCCAACATCAAGTCAATATGTACAGTCTCAGCCAAGCCCCACTCCACACACAATGGCATCATATTTTTTTTTTTTTTAACAGAGGAACCCCTAACTAAGTAGAAAGAATTACAAAACAACAAACACAAAAGCTCTAACTAACAACATGACAGAAATGCTAACCATGAAACTAAACACATGAAAATACAAAACAGACATGAGTTTACACTCATGGTTGTTCCCAGAAATTCTTCTGGGTGTGGTAATTCTTAAAACAAGCACCGACACACAGCCCAGGCTTTGAAGGACAATCTGGGCAGTACATTCGAGTCTCCCTCCGGATACCTCTTCGAAAACACACTCTACATTTCTTAGCTGGAAAGTCTTTTTTGGGTGTGGGAGGAATGTGCTCAGCAAAGTGGCGATCTTTCAATCTAGCCACATCCTCCACCACTGCTTCTCTAGGAACTCTGGCCTGTTCCACCACAATAAGGCTCTCTATCACTGACGCCTGAAATTTCACAAATGTCATCTTTGAGTCTGGAGACCTATCCCTAAACACAATAAAAGCATTGAAGGTTGCTAAGTGGAAGAGGTGAAGTGCTAACTTCTTATACCAAACATAAGACTTACGAATAGCAGTATAAGGTTCCAACCTCTGGTCAACTCTATCTACACCTCCCATGTGCTTATTATAATCTAAAATGCACACAGGTTTGCGCACTTCAGCAACTTGGCCCCAAACAGTCACAGGGGAAGTACTCTCATCATGGATGGTACTTAGCATGTAGACATCCCTCTTGTCTGAAAATTTCAAAGCTAGCAGCTCCTCGTTCCGCAAGGCACAGCACTGTCCCCTCTCAAGTTTTTTACAGACAAGCTCCCTTGGATAGCCTTTCCGGTTAGAACGGATTGTGCCACAAGCAACTGTGTCCACTCTAAACAATTCCTTGAACAACTGCACACCAGTGTAGAAGTTATCTACATACAAATGGTGACCTTTGTTGAACAGTCGTCTACCAAGATCCCACACTATTTTCTCAGTAACTCCAAAAGTGGGAGGACAACCAGGGGGGTCAATATTGGAATCCCTACCAGTGTACACACGGAAACTATACACATATCCAGTCCTACTTTCAGACAGCATATACAATTTAATTCCATATCGTGCCCTTTTGCTAGGAATGTACTGCCTAAAAACCAAACGACCCTTGAAGAGGACCAAAGACTCGTCCACACTTATCTCTTTGCCTGGAACATAGACCTCCGAAAACCGATCTACAAAATGATCAAGGACAGGCCTAATCTTAAAAAGACGGTCAGAATCTGGGTGATCTCGTGGCAAGGCTAATGCATTGTCAACAAAATGCAGCATCCTAAGAAGAAGCAAATACCGATTACGACTCATGGTAGCTGGAAATATAGCTGTTGCCATCAAGGGACTAGTAGACCAATAAGAAGCCAGTGACGGCTTCCTTATCAACCCCATCAAAAAAGTCAAACCCAAAAACTTTTTTAGCTCCTCCAAATTTGTGGGAATCCACTGGGCAGCTCTAGAGTGTGGCCTAAGTCTAGCAGCGTTGTCCCTCAAATGCTGCTCCGCATACAAATTAGTCTGCTCAACAATCTCTTCCAAAAACACATCATCCATGAATAACTCAAAGAAATTGATAGGCATAAAGTTCTCTGTATTGGCGTTACACCCCGGGAGACCAGTAAAGGCAGGCAACTCTGGCTGCTCCATGTTTGGGGCAACCCAGACATCAGGTCTTCTAACGGGAAACCTTTCAGCCCCAGGTTGCTGCACTATTGGCACATCAATGTCCTCCTCTAAAACAGAACCTTCATCTGCACTGAGTGTGGCTTCATCATCAGAAGATTCCCCTCCAACAGAAACATCACTGCCAGAATCTCTGACTTCCTCCTCTGCCTCAGATGCAGAGTCCGTCTCATAGTCATGATCAGACTGTGACTCAAAAAGCATACCAACCACCTGCTGAGCGGTCATCCTGCGGCTAGCCATGATCTCTCCTGCTAAAATTAACTGGACAAATTCACCACCAACAACCAGCACTGTGTAAGACAAGTAACAAAGTGTAGCTTTGTTAGTAAGAGTTACAAACTCAAAAACTATACCGCTCACTTGCCTGAAAAAGCTTGATTCACCAGCAACTACACAGCAATCACCAATGATATCCCACTAAAAAGAAAGAAAGAAAGGCAAATTAGAAATAAGACACAACAAATATCATTGTGCACAAACCTAAGGACAATTTCACACACAATCCTGCATTTAGTACACCCCCTACAAATGTCATTCATGCATGGCAACAATACTCCTTTGGAGTAAATTGTTTTTACTTACCTAAAACATGCAACTGTGCAAACTGCAGGTCAACCACCGCCAAAACCGCAAGGAGCCACAGCAAATAAAGCAAAAGCTTTGAACTAGAACAAAAAGGAGGAATTTTTTTTTTATCACAAATGCAAAGACTTCTTCAGTTGACAAACACCCCACCATCAAACATTTTAGAAATTGGTGCCTAAGTGGATTCTGTCATAGGGGCAGATGGGCCTACTAAAAAAATAGGCCTGTCTGCCCCAAGGAAGCCAGAAAATACCTTTAGTACTGTGTCCCCATGGAGAGCGACCCTTGCCAAAGGGGACAGCCCTCAAAAAAAAAAAAAAAAAAAAACACACACAACACTATCCCTGGTGCCTAAGTGGCTTCTGCCCCCTTGGGGGCAGGTGGGCCTAAGAAAATAGGCCCATCTGCCCCCAGGGGGTGTAGAAATGGCCAACAGGTCAATGCCCCCCTTGGGGGGGCGCCCCGTGACCAAGGGGACGCCCCCCCACAAAAATAAACACATAAAAAAAAATCCCTGGCGTTCTAGTGGTTTCTGCCCCCCTTGGGGGCAGATCAGCCTAAAAATAATAGGCTGATCTGTCTCCAAGGGGTGCAGAAATGGCCTGGGTACATGTGCCCCCAAAGTGGGGGGCGACCCTTGCCCAAGCCCCCCCCCATCCACTAACACACACACACACACACACACTATCCCTGGTGTCTACGTGGCTTCTGCCCCCCTTGGGGGCAGGTGGGTCTAGAAAAATAGGCCCATCTGCCCCCAGGGGGGGGCAGAAATGGCCAACAGGTCAATGCCCCCCTTGGGGGGGCGCCCCGTGCCCGAGGGGACACCCCCCACAAAAATAAACACATAAAAAAAAATCCCTGGCGTTCTAGTGGTTTCTGCCCCCCTTGGGGGCAGATCAGCCTAAAAATAATAGGCTGATCTGTCTCCAAGGGGTGCAGAAATGGCCTGGGTACATGTGCCCCCAAAGTGGGGGGCGACCCTTGCCCAAGCCCCCCCCCATCCACTAACACACACACACACACACACTATCCCTGGTGTCTATGTGGCTTCTGCCCCCCTTGGGGGCAGGTGGGTCTAGAAAAATAGGCCCATCTGCCCCCAGGGGGGGCAGAAATGGCCAACAGGTCAATGCCCCCCTTGGGGGGGCGCCCCGTGCCCAAGGGGACGCCCCCCCACAAAAATAAACACATAAAAAAAAACCCTGGCGTTCTAGTGGTTTCTGCCCCCCTTGGGGGCAGATCAGCCTAAAAATAATAGGCTGATCTGTCTCCAAGGGGTGCAGAAATGGCCTGGGTACATGTGCCCCCAAAGTGGGGGGCGACCCTTGCCCAAGCCCCCCCCCCATCCACTAACACACACACACACACACACACACTATCCCTGGTGTCTACGTGGCTTCTGCCCCCCTTGGGGGCAGGTGGGTCTAGAAAAATAGGCCCATCTGCCCCCAGGGGGGGCAGAAATGGCCAACAGGTCAATGCCCCCCTTGGGGGGGCGCCCCGTGCCCAAGGGGACACCCCCCCACAAAAATAAACACATAAAAAAAAATCCCTGGCGTTCTAGTGGTTTCTGCCCCCCTTGGGGGCAGATCAGCCTAAAAATAATAGGCTGATCTGTCTCCAAGGGGTGCAGAAATGGCCTGGGTACATGTGCCCCCAAAATGGGGGGCGACCCTTGCCCAAGCCCCCCCCATCCACTAACACACACACACACACACACTATCCCTGGTGTCTACGTGGCTTCTGCCCCCCTTGGGGGCAGGTGGGTCTAGAAAAATAGGCCCATCTGCCCCCAGGGGGGGCAGAAATGGCCAACAGGTCAATGCCCCCCTTGGGGGGGCGCCCCGTGCCCAAGGGGACGCCCCCCCACAAAAATAAACACATAAAAAAACATCCCTGGCGTTCTAGTGGTTTCTGCCCCCCTTGGGGCAGATCAACCTAAAAATAATAGGCTGATCTGCCCTCAAGGGGGGCAGAAATGGCCCTAAAAGACATGCCCCCCAAAGGGGAGCGACCCTTGCCCAAGGGGGCGCCCCCCCATCCACTACACACACAATCCCTGGTGCATAAGTGGCTTCTGCCCCCCTTGGGGGCAGATGGACCTAAAAAAAATAGGCCGATCTGCCCCCAAGGGGGGCAGAAATGGCCAACAGTTCTCTGCCCCCTTGGGGGGGGCGCCCCTTGCCCAAGGGGGCACCCCCTCCCAACATACCTGCACAGAAAATATAATTCCCTGGTGATCCAGTGGTTTCTGCCCCCCTTGGGGGCAGATCCGCCTAAAAAGTAGGCCAATCTGCCCCCAAGGGGGGCAGAAATGGCCGTAACTAATTGCCCCCACAAGGGGAGCGACCCTTGCCCAAGGGGCCGCTCCCCGCCAGCAAGAAACACGAGCAAACAACAAAAAAAACAAATCCCTGGTGTCTAGTGGGCATTCCTGCTGCCCGATCGCAATGCGATCGGGCAGCAGGAATGCTCAAAGAGACACCGGGGGAAAGGAAAAGCCTTTCCTTTCCCCCGGTGCCTCTTTAGCCCAAACCCCCCACACACCGGGAAGAGGAACTCACCTCTTTCCTCGTCGCCGCACAGGAAGCAAATGGCTTCCTGTGCGGCGAAATCCCCATAATGAAGTCAGCGCGCGATCGCGCGCTGACGTCATTATGGGGGGGTGGGGGGGTCGGGGGTGGAAGGGGAAGGGCTTCCCCTTCCATCCCTGACTTTGGGGGGGTGGGGGGAAGCACACAGAGGGAGCGAGAGCGCTCCCTCTGGGCTGTGTGCCGAGGACGTAGTGGTTACGTCCTCGGCACAGCAGCACTGTGCCGCGGGACGTAACCACTACGTCCGCGGCACAGAAGGGGTTAAACTATCACCAACAACAGAACGACTATGATGGTGGCACATACCAAGCAAGACCTTAGTAGGTCAGTATTATGATGTAATAATACACGGCAAGGAGTTAGCAATAGGATGAGATACGCACTATCCTCGCGTAACCCGGGGCTCAGCTACACTCATTACCTATCCTACGATTAATAGAGAGACGTTTGGCATAATGGCTCCTAACATGATAATGTGATAAGATGCCAGGATATGTTATGTTGATCAACCTAATATGTCATTGAACAGTTGTAAGGCGAGATGAGACGAGGCAGTGTTATAGTTGAAAAGAAATGCTCAGGAAGTATTATATTATACTGTATATTGGTATCTTTATGTACCCATGCATACGCGAGAACTATAATACTCTGTTTGAGCTCTCTCCCCCCCCCCTCCTCTGCCCTGCCCCCCCCCTCCCCTCGCCAGCCGGTCTCGGTCTTTCTGTCTGCCCAGTCCCTACTTTAATTTACGACCCTATCTTATGAACTCCTAAACACCCTACGATACCATACAACATCAAGTACTAGGCACAACATCCTAAACACCATACCCCATCAACACCCGACACCCCCTCCCTCCTCTCCAGCGCCGCTCAGGTACTATAGTTATTAACCGATCATTACTTCTGCCAATATACACTTTAGTTATATAACTAATACACTAGCCACTAACCACCGATGAACAGACCCACTTCCCGATACATAAACATAAGCACTGCTGTGTGCCCCCCCCCCCCCCACCCCTCCTTATCACCGACATATCGATAACTGGCTGTCTGCTGTTTCCCCCCTTCGCCCCCCCCGATCGAGACCGCCCGACGGCACAAGAGCTCCGAGAGAAATCGGTCCCGCCGTTTACAGACCTAACGAACGAAGGAGGTTGGACTCCTAACCTCCCTCATCCCTACCCTTCTCCACTTCTTCCCCCAAATTGCACGCTCTCTTGCTATACTCTCAATCTCAACTTCAGCACACGCATCCATCCCTTCCCCCCCTTCTCCCTCTTTTCTTCTCCCTCTCATTTCTCCTTGCCTTCTTTTTCCCTCATATTTCCCCTCCATCTGGCTCTCGTCCTACTTATATTACCTCTCTTCCTTCACCCTCTCCTCTCTCTTCTCTTTCTTCTCCAGAGGATTCCCTTGGCCTCCACCAGCTCCTAACCCCCGTATAAAATAAAATAAAATAAAACACCGTATCATATCGAAACACAACTC
Organism: Pleurodeles waltl; assembly: GCF_031143425.1. NCBI lineage: Eukaryota > Metazoa > Chordata > Amphibia > Caudata > Salamandridae > Pleurodeles > Pleurodeles waltl. The sequence goes on from NC_090437.1 coordinate 840,955,571, forward strand.
CCACTCTAACTACTAAGTCAATATCTCCCACAGGGTGCTTACTTACTCACAATTATCCAATATGTCGAAGCCCCACCATCAAGCGACGCGACCATTACGCATACTCTCTTGGAATGTACACGGCATGACGAGCTATGTTAAGCGGAAAAAGATACTGTCCTATTTTCAATCCAAAAAAACAGATATAGCCCTGATTCAAGAGACACACCTTGACACTCTGGAATCCAGTAAACTTAAACGGGATTGGGTAGGGAGGGTTGCCTTCAGCTGCCGTCCAACGAGTCAGGAATCTGGAAGTAACGGACCCCGCAAATGTGGAGTGGCGATACTAGTGCGTAAATCCCTCCCGGTCACTATCATTAAAACCTGGAATGATACGGAAGGAAGGTATATATTTGCTAAATTAAAACTAGGGGACACTGTTTTATGCGTGGGATCCGTTTACGCACCAACCGGCCCAAAACGCCCATTCCTTCTACAGCTAAATCGCCTCCTGACAGAAATCGGAACTACTCGATACATAATCGGGGGAGATTGGAATCTCGTCCAAGACGCCATAATGGATAGGACAGGCCCTGTCGATGTATGTAACAATCACGACAGAGCGCTTCTGACAGACCTGACCACTGACGTCGGTCTGGTGGACTGCTGGAGAATACAACACCCGAAAGATAAGGAATATACTTTCTTATCCACCGTCCATGGCACCCAATCGCGTCTGGATTATTTCTTAGTATCACACACTGTAATCCCTCATATACAAGACACCTGTATCCTAGACAGTGGGCTCTCAGATCACTCCCCAATACTAATCCGGATCCAGGTGGGACTCTCCTTCTCTGGTCGTAAACCATGGCGATTGGCTGTACACAGATATCGCTCTCCACAAGGGAAGGAACAATTAAAAGCTCATGTAACCACATACATGGCCGAGAATTCAGGCACTGTATCCTCAAAAAGGATCCTATGGGCGGCAGCAAAAGCAACCCTAAGAGGGAATATGATGCGAGATGCAGCACTGGCCAACAAAGACAGAATAGCCCGCCAAACCACCTTAGAGACCATGATACGGGACCTCACTAAACAATATACCGCCCAACCATCCCCTAGGCTGCGACACGCCTTAGAACAGGCCCGCATGGCACACAATGAACTCTATACATCTCAGGCGGAATACGCACTGCAAAAATTGCGAGGCCGCCATTACGAACAAGGGGAAAAAGCAGGTCGCCTCCTAGCGGCGCAGCTCCGACAAAGAGAGGCAGCCTCTGCCATTGCGGCCATAACATCTTCTTCAGGAGCAGTGCTAACTCGCCCACAAGACATTGTAAACGAGTTCGCCAAGTACTACCGACATTTGTACACTCCTGAAACAACGACAGATCAAACACAAATGGAGACATTCCTTGCCGCGGCCAATCTACCCCGTCTGTCTGAGGCAGGCAGGGCCCTCTTGGACGGTAACATAAGCAAAGAAGAGATAACCCAAGTTATAACAAGCCTCCCCTACCATAAATCACCAGGAGAGGACGGATTCCCTGCGGAATTCTATAAATGGGCTGGGGAGGAGGCAATAACCGCAGTACATGAAGCACTGACGGAAGCATGTCAAGAAGGCTCCCTGGGCGCTCTATCCAATAAAGCCACGATTGTCATCTTGCCTAAGCCAGGGAGGGACCCCCTTCTTTGCGGCAGTTACCGTCCTATCTCCCTTTTGAATGGGGATGTCAAACTCCTAGCCAGTGTTCTAGCAGCGCGGCTCCGCAAGGTGATACCATCGTTGATTCACAATACCCAAGTAGGATTTGTACCAGGCCGTACCTCCAGAAATCATATGCGAACTCTTTGCCATACACTGTTAGAATCCATACAATTAACTGACGAAGCCCTAGCCCTGTCCCTAGACGCGGAGAAAGCATTCGACCGCATTGAGTGGCCCTACCTATTCACAACCATGAAGCATTTTGGCCTGGGGGAACAATTTATCTCTAAAGTACGTTTATTATATGACCACCCCACAGCACAGGTTAACTGTGGGGGCATCATGTCAGACCCATTCCCTATCGGAAGGGGCACACGCCAGGGATGCCCCTTGTCGCCACTTCTATTTTTATTGGCCATGGAACCCCTAGCTGCCACCATACGAAATTCTCACCAAATAAAAGGGATCCATATCACCGGGGGCATATCCAAAATATATCTCTACGCAGACGACATTCTGTTAACAATGTCCGATCTAGAAACCTCGCTCCCAGCACTACTTTCCACTATAGAAGACTTTGCATCCCTATCCGGATATCGGGTAAACTGGGATAAAAGTGAGGCACTACCATTATCCCGCATAACGACGAGGGCAGCGATACATGGCCTTCAATTCAAATGGACCCCGACCCGCCTTAAATATTTAGGAACGTTTATTAACAGAGGTCTAGAACATATGGTCAGGGACAACATAGACCCCCTTATATCTAAAATGAAACAAGACTTTGCCAAATGGTCCCTACTAGGCCTGTCCATGTGGGGCAGGACACAGGCGGTCAGAATGGTCACCTTACCACGCTTCACATACGTGTTAGGCATGCTTCCCCTACAGATACCTCTTTCCTCACTCTGATTAATAGATGCATCCATAAGGGCCTTCGTCTGGGGCTCCTCACGCCCAAGACTGAAACCTGCAATAATACTGCACGACGGCTCTACGGAGGATTAGGACTACCCTCGGTAGAACAATACTCTCTGGCCCTCCAACTCTCACAGCTAATATATACGCTTCCGGATATAGCCGATCCACCGCAATGGGTGATCACAGAGAAACTCCTATATGGACAGTATACGGAGATGGGAGGAACATACGCCGACCACGTTCCCTTAACTAACCCCATCCTCAAGGCTACAAACACAGCGTGGTGCAGAGCCCATCGACTACTAGGAGTACACCCCTCCCTGCATACTCAGGCTCCCATAGCAGGGAATAAAAGCATTAAAATAGGAGGGACTATTCTCAGATGGCCCCAATGGTCCGACGCAGGTATTCACAATATATCTCACATAATAGATGGAGATAGCTTCCGCACATTCGCCTCCCTCCAGGAAGAATTCGGTATCCAAAGTAACCAGGAGTGGCGATATCTACAGCTCAAACACTGTATGCGGAGAACATTAGGAACCCCCCCGTGGCTGCTCAAAACCTCACCCATCGTCACCTATCTTCAGAAATGGGGCCGACAAAAAGGCGTCTTGGCTGGCCTCCATGCCGAATTAACTAACCACCTTTACTCTCAGCCTTTACTTGAACGACTACGCTTAAAGTGGCAGGACATACTAGAGATAACCTACACGGACGAAGAATGGCCAGACATACTAGAAGCCCTCGACAGGGGCGTACGTGAAGCACGCCTGAAATTTTGCCTATTTAAAATCCTTCAGGGATGGTACTGGACCCCCGTTAAACTTTTCAGGGCAGGGTTGATACCTCATGCGAACTGTTGGAGATGCACAGAGCCATATTGCGACCAACTTCATATCTTATGCCACTGCCCCACGGTACAGTCACTATGGGACGCGGTACGCCTCGCCTTATCGGACTTCATACAGATAACAAAACCGACCCCACCAGCATTTATCATTCTACATGACATTCGCCCGTATCCCTCCCTATCGCGGGCACATAAACGATTAATCCATACGGCGCTAGCCACGGCCAAAATATGCATACTCCGGCACTGGAGATCTAGCATTGCCCCCACACCCATGGAATGGATGACGGCCATGTATCAAACGGCTACCCATGAACGAGTGATTTATAACCTACAGGACCAAGCAGAACAGTTTGAGGAGGTCTGGCGCCCATTCTTGAAGAGACCATGAAGCGGCTGGTGGATGACCAACGGATGATCAATGTTCAATGATCAATGATTAGGGAATATTAATTACCAATCACCCTCTGAGAATCCTAGACTCCGGAAACACATTTAATCTCCTATTGCCCCCTCTCTCTTTCCCTAACTACGCTATCCTCTCTTCTCTCTCTCTTTTTTCTCTCTCTTTATCAATCCACAGGCCTCTAATTTTGTCACATGCCCGAGACCCTGAACTACCCAACATAGTAATACAAGTCGCTTCCTAACACAAACAAGGACTGAGAAATCAACTCATATAAGATGTAGACACTCTCTAACCGACCTTACCATACCTATCATACATATTATCTACCCCTAGATAATAACTTGCTACAGACGGAGAAGTACAGAACGATCTACTCTTAGGCCTGAACAAGCTAGTCTCAGGATACAAAGACCCCCTGCCTACCTCGAGTCTCTTCATTCTACATTCCCCCGCGATTACCTTTCCTCTTTCTCCCTCTTTCTTTCCCTTCCCTCCCCCTCCCCATTTCATATGACTATTTTGCCTCTCCCCTATACCAAGAACAACCCCTCCTACACAACCCTATCCTCGCTCCCCCTCCCTTTACCACCCCCTCACCTGTTTTCCACTCTTCTTCAAAATAAGGGTACACAACTCAACTATGCCACTGGGAATTTTTACTTACCTGACAGTACATGTATATATGCTTACAATGGAAATAATTGTGGTAAACGAACAAAAACAATGTTTTGAAAGCTAAACAGTTTGTTTATATGCTGTATGTACCGCCTTATATATTCTTAATAAAACTTTTGAAACTTAAAAAAAAAAAAAAAAAAAAAAAAAAAAATGATGCACCCCTTTTAATCAATGGTTCTCCCTGTGCTTTACTGCACTAGCATCAGAATGTTTGACGCTAGTGCAGCAAAGGATAACAATGGCATCAAAAATGTTGTCGCTATTGTCCTAACTACCCCCATGGTGCACCATATTGTAAATACAGCACAACCATGGTGTCTTCACGTTGGGCAAGCGCCATCGGGACCGATGCACCAATTTCTTATAAATATGCTCCTTAATCTTAAAAAATTCCTATCTCAACTTCTACTGATTGGATTTTTCTCTTGTTTTAATCAGATAAATATTATCTATGTTTTAAAAAAAAAAAAAAAAAAAAAAAAATTCATTGAGAATTTTATAAAATTCCTTGGTTGTAGATTGAGCCTTTTGAATTCTGTCTGAGTAGTACCTTTTTTTTAGCTTATTTGATTGATGATTTGTATATCCTGTTAAGTTTGTGTAGCTGCAGTTTGTCTTGACTGTTGTTTGTTTTGAGCCAGGTCCGCTGCAACTTTCTGATTTGTTGCTTTATCTTTTTAAGTTCTGTGTTTCTCCAAGGTGTTGGTTTTCTTTTGTCGTGTTTAGTTTTTCTGAGTGGTATTAGGATATCAAAACCTTCCTGTAGCCACTCATAAAGTTTTGGCACAGAATTAATTGTATCTAGATCTGTGTTGGCTGTTAGTTGTGTTTCTAAGTCATCCAAATTGAGTTTTGATCGATAGGTGTATGTGTGTAAGTAGTTGTGGGGTGTGTTGATTTGTGGAGTCGTATGTCAGAAAGTTATCAAATGGTGGTCTGACCAAGTGATTGGCGTGATGCTATGAATAGTAACTAGTTCAGGCTTAGTAAAAATGACATCTAGGATGTGTCCAGCGATGATTGTGGGATTGTGTACAATCTGATGTGGGTTCAATGCGACTAGCCCAGTGGTGATAGCTTTTGGATGGGGCATATTGGGTTTGTCAAACCAAATGTTTAGATCCCCAAGAATGCAAAGGGTGGAGTATAGTATAATAAGGTTTGAGGCTGTGTCTAGAAAAGCATCTGGGAATGTGGAGTTGTTAGGTGAAGGTCTGTAAAGGAGGAGAAAGTTACAGGAGGAAGTTGGAGTAGGGTGGCATCTGGTAAGGAGGGCTTCACAACCTTGTATGGAGATGTTGTCTGTTTTACTGAGGTTCAATGCCTGTTCGAATATAATAGCTAGTCCACCTCCTCTCTTGCCTATACGTTTTTGTGTGATGGTTTGATAGTCTGGAGGAACGGCTTCGTGCAACACTGGGGCCATGTCATCTCCCAACCAGGATTCCGTTATGAATAGTAAGTCAGGTTGTGTGTCTGTGAGCAGGTCGTAGATGTGGTGCTTGTTTTTTTAGAGTGATCGAGGATTTATGAGCTGGCAGCTTAGAAAAGGTGTGTTAGTGGTAGTGTTGTTTTGTTTAGGAGTAGGGTAAGTAGTATAATGTGAGCTTGAAGCAGGAGTGTTGCTGGTTGTGATAACTGTTTGAAGCTCACAATAGTCTTGTTTTTCAATATAGTGTTTCTCTTCCAGCAGGTTAAGTAGGCATTTTGTTGGGTCTGTGTGTGGTGGACTTGGTGGCTGAGAGAGCCATGAAGAGTGTACTGTTTTTTGTAGGGTAGTCTTATTATGTAATAGACACGGGGATGCGAGGTTGCTGTGAGTGGCATGTTTTTTATTTTGTTTGCATTTGCTTAGTGTGGATGGAGTATGGGTTAGGGGTGGTGGAGGAGCATGTGGATCATGATGTAAGGCTCTAAATTGTGCAATGGAGGAGAGGCGAGTGAATGAAAGTTGCTGGGTTGGGGTGCTTGTGGTAGGTGTTTGTGAAGAGTGAGAAAGTAGGGGTGGAGATTGGATGGAATTTGTATTCTTTGTGTAGTCCTGAGGGTGGGAGTGGGTATGACGATAAGTGTAATGGATGTGCTTGGATGTGCTGATGTTTGTGGTCTGTATTGTTTTTGTGGAATAGTGAGAGGGGATATTGCTGTAGTTGTTTTTGGTGAGGGATTTGTATGTGAGTTAGTGCTGGTGAGTGGAATTTGAGTGTTAGATGGGGTGTTGATGTGTTTTGGAGATGAATGTACGAGGTGTGTAAGAGGTGATGGATGTGTGTCAGGGGAGTAAGTGTTAGTTGTGATGACTGGAAGAGGTAATATGTGTGGTGGAGTGAAATGTTGGGATTGCATGGTTGTGTGTAATTGGTGAAAAGAGGGGAAGACTGTTGGTAGATGGTGTGTTTGAAGGTAGGGTTTGGGCATTGTTATGATGACAGGTGGTCTGTGTGGAGCAAACACCGGATAGTGTTGCTGGTTAGTATGAGCAGACAGTGTGTATCTGGAAGGCTGAGACTGAGAGAAATGTATACTGTAGTTTTGTATCGTGTGGGTTATGGCAGGTTGTGTTAGTGGGAGTGGACAGAGTAGTGTTTGCTGTGAGAATGCAGGTGTTTGACTGTTGTAGTTGTGGGGGATATGTGTATATGTGTAGTATAAAGGGTATTGTGTTGGGTGATGGGACAATGCAATCCGTCTGTGGTCAGTTTGTGATGCATGAGTTGGATGCCTTTGTAGAATATGTGTTTGCATGTTGAGAGATGTGTAGGGGCTGGAACCATTCCTAGTCATTTGAGAATTGGGCAGCATTTCTGGCCCTAGGCCCAACTCCCTACCTGTCCCGACCAGGCCCAAACAGGTAGCTGCCCTTGTCCTCTCCGCCCTTTGCCTCGACGCACGGGCTGAGACGCCCTGAGTCCTAGCCTTTAATAGCCCTACTGTCCAATAAGAAGCTGGTCCTAACCCTAGCCAATCCAATTTCAAGCCCTGATTCAAACAACTAATGGGAGACCCAGCCCTAATAACCAATCATAGCCCTATTCCTGACCACCAATCACAGCCCCAGCCCTAAAACCAGCAACCAATCAGAATCCCAGCCCTATCCACCAATCACAGCCCTAGAACCAACAGCCAATCAGACTCTCAGCCCTATCCACCAATCACGGCCCTAGAACCAACAGCCAATCAGAATCTCAGCCCTATCCACCAATCACAGACCTAGAACCAGCAGCCAATCAGAATCTCAGCCGTATCCACCATTCACAGCCCTAGAACCAACAGCCAATCAGATTCTCAGCCCTATCCACCAATCACAGCCCTAGAACCAACAGCTAATCAGATTCTCAGCCCTATCCACCAATCATAACCCCAGCCCTGGAGCCAGCAACCAATGGAAAGACCACCTCCCAACAACCTATCACAACAACATATGCAACACCCAATAGGAACTTATATAAGGAGCAAGTTAACTGAAGTCCAGTCCCTGTGCTCAAGGGGAAGGCAACTGCTGCTCTATTCAGAATCTCCTTGGATTCAGACAGGCTGAATCCACAATTCCAAGCTAGCAGAGTCTACTTTCCAGGTAAGGGAGAGATTGTTTAAGAAACAAACACTGGAATACTCCTGGGCGCGCACTCTGAAATCGGGCTTTTTTAAAGGCAAAAAAACAGGGGGGCAGACAGTTTTTAAGCACAATTTAAATCACAGAAACAGATTAAAGCAGTCTCCTAAAAACACCCTCTGTAAGGTGTATGTAGCCTTTTTACTTAGAAGAAAAAAAGGGTGGGAGGGGGTTATGTGCCACAAACTAGCAAAGCAATTCACACAGTCACGGTAAAAACAAATAAAAAAAAAACACCACTGTAAAAGAGGCCAGGCTACCTGAAACACAGAGAGTCCACAGTAAAACAGACACCGGTAACTGAAATAAACACTTTTGAACAGAAAATACTTTTTACCCAGAAATATCTCAGGGCTCCTTACCTAGGTCTTTTTGCAATCCTTGAACACTGGGCTGTGTCAGGACACAGGGGAGATGCAGAGGCTAACAAAATGGAGGTGGCTGTCTTGGGCTTCCCTCCACAAACTTAAGGGGCCAGAGCAGGTGTGGGGGGGGGGCAGGGCTCAGGTGCAGCACGGACTCAGGGAGCCAATGAGCTAAGTCCAGTCCCTGTGCTCAGGGGGAAGGCAACTGCTGCTCTATTCAGAATCTCCTTGGATACAGCCAGGCTGAATCCACACTTCCAAGCTAGCAGAGTCTACTTTCCAGGTAAGGGAGAGATTGTTTAAGAAACAAACACTGGAATACTCCTGGGCGCGCACTCTGAAATCGGGCTTTTCTAAAGGCAAAAAAACAGGGGGGCAGACAGTTTTAAAGCACAATTTAAATCACAGAAACAGATTAAAGCAGTCTCCTAAAAACACACTCTGCAAGATGTATGTAGCCTTTTTACTTAGAAGAAAAAAAGGGTGGGAGGGGGTTATGTGCCACAAACTAGCAAGGCAATTCACACAGTCACGGCAAAAAAAACAAAAAAAAAAAACACCACTGTAAAAGAGGCCAGGCAACCTGAAACACAGAGAGTCCACAGTAAAACAGACACAGTTAGCTGAAATAAACACTTTTGAACAGAAAATACTTTTTACCCAGAAATATCTCAGGGCTCCTTACCTAGGTCTTTTTGCAATCCTTGAACACTGGGCTGTGTCAGGACACAGGGGAGATGCAGAGGCTAACAAAATGGAGGTGGCTGTCTTGGGCTTCCCTCCACAAACTTAAGGGGCCAGAGCAGGTGTGGGGGGGGGCAGGGCTCAGGTGCAGCACGGACTCAGGGAGCCAATGAGCTAAGTCCAGTCCCTGTGCTCAGGGGGAAGGCAACTGCTGCTCTATTCAGAATCTCCTTGGATACAGCCAGGCTGAATCCACACTTCCAAGCTAGCAGAGTCTACTTTCCAGGTAAGGGAGAGATTGTTTAAGAAACAAACACTGGAATACTCCTGGGCGCGCACTCTGAAATCGGGCTTTTCTAAAGGCAAAAAAACAGGGGGGCAGACAGTTTTAAAGCACAATTTAAATCACAGAAACAGATTAAAGCAGTCTCCTAAAAACACACTCTGCAAGATGTATGTAGCCTTTTTACTTAGAAGAAAAAAAGGGTGGGAGGGGGTTATGTGCCACAAACTAGCAAGGCAATTCACACAGTCACGGCAAAAAAAAAAAAAAAAAAAACACCACTGTAAAAGAGGCCAGGCAACCTGAAACACAGAGAGTCCACAGTAAAACAGACACAGTTAGCTGAAATAAACACTTTTGAACAGAAAATACTTTTTACCCAGAAATATCTCAGGGCTCCTTACCTAGGTCTTTTTGCAATCCTTGAACACTGGGCTGTGTCAGGACACAGGGGAGATGCAGAGGCTCACAAAATGGAGGTGCCTGTCTTGGGCTTCCCTCCACAAACTTAAGGGGCCAAAGCAGGTGTGGGGGGGGCGGGGCTCAGGTGCAGCAGGGACTCAGGGAGCCAATGAGCTAAGTCCAGTCCCTGTGCTCAGGGGGAAGGCAACTGCTGCTCTATTCAGAATCTCCTTGGATACAGCCAGGCTGAATCCACACTTCCAAGCTAGCAGAGTCTACTTTCCAGGTAAGGGAGAGATTGTTTAAGAAACAAACACTGGAATACTCCTGGGCGCGCACTCTGAAATCGGGCTTTTTTAAAGGCAAAAAAACAGGGGGGCAGACAGTTTTTAAGCACAATTTAAATCACAGAAACAGATTAAAGCAGTCTCCTAAAAACACACTCTGCAGGATGTATGTAGCCTTTTTACTTAGAGTCAAAAAAGGGTGGGAGGGGGTTATGTGCCACAAACTAGCAAGGCAATTCACACAGTCACGGCAAAAACAAATAAAAAAAAACCACCACTGTAAAAGAGGCCAGGCTGCCTGAAACACAGAGAGTCCACAGTAAAACAGACACAGGTAGCTGAAATAAACACTTTTGAACAGAAAATACTTTTTACCCAGAAATATCTCAGGGCTCCTTACCTAGGTTTTTTTGCAATCCTTGAACACTGGGCTGTGTCAGGACACAGGGGAGATGCAGAGGCTCACAAAATGGAGGTGGCTGTCTTGGGCTGCCCTCCACAAACTTAAGGGGCCAAAGTAGGTGTGGGGGGGGCGGGGCTCAGGTGCAGCAGGGACTCAGGGAGCCAATCAGCTAAGTCCAGTCCCTCTGCTCAGGGGGAAGGCAACTGCTGCTCTATTCAGAATCTCCTTGGATACAAACAGGCTGAATCCACACTTCCAAGCTAGCAGAGTCTACTTTCCAGGTAAGGGAGAGATTGTTTAAGAAACAAACACTGGAATACTCCTGGGCGCGCACTCTGAAATCGGGCTTTTTTAAAGGCAAAAAAACAGGGAGGCAGACAGTTTTAAAGCACAATTTAAATCACAGAAACAGATTAAAGCAGTCTCCTAAAAACACACTCTGCAGGATGTATGTAGCCTTTTTACTTAGAAGAAAAAAACAGTGGGGGGGGGTTGTGTGCCACAAACTAGAAAGGCAATTCACACAGTCACGGCAAAAACAAATAAAAAAAAACACCACTGTAAAAGAGGCCAGGCTGCCTGAAACACAGAGAGTCCACAGTAAAACAGACACAGGTAGCTGAAATAAACACTTCTGAACAAAAAATACTTTTTACCCAGAAATATCTCAGGGCTCCTTACCTAGGTCTTTTTGCAATCCTTGAACACTGGGCTGTATCAGGACACAGGGGAGATGCAGAGGCTCACAAAATAGGCGGTTTTCTATTCCACATCCTTTCCAAATGCCCATCTGGTAGTGTGAAATAAGCCCAATTGGCCCAATGTTCCAATTCTGTAAAAAGGAGTTCAGCAAAACATTTGCCGTCTATGTCTAGCAAGGCAATCATTCAGTAGTTTGCCAGAGATGTTTAAGGCCATTTTTGTAGAATGACACTAGAAAAGAGCCCTTCCAACTATCAGGAACACTATTTGTGTTCAATAGTCACAAATGGCTTCTTGACAAACTGAACAGTAGAGGCTTTATAAGGTGATAGAGATCAAATTTTACTAATGCATTAGAGGCATAGAAGTTTGCGTACAGTGACTTGTAAAACTTTAATTTAAAGCCTAAGAGAAAGTAACATGAAATGTAAAATGTGCACATTTGAATTATGATGGACAATGTGGCCTTCATTCGTATTTGACATTGTGTTTTGTCATGAAAGATGTTGTGCATACGTAATTGAGTAAGATACTGACATGTATTAATATTAAAAGTATTATTAGATGAATTTTAGAAATGAGGCATATTAAATTAGCAAAATTAATCGTACTTCTATTGACTTGAAATCATTTATGAACATGAGTTATATGTGTGCAGAAAAATAAATGCACTTTAAACTGTTTCATGTGTCATGAATAATGCTTGTGATTAAATAATTCGCTTTTCATATTGGATTCAAATTGTAAGGTGCGCAATATGAATTATATGTATTAATTGTATTAATGTGTATTTAGGCTTTCACAGCTGGACTAGGCCTGTAGATTCATTTTTGTTTGCAGCAGTAGAGGAAAAATACTTCTTTAATTCTGTTTCCCTCTGACCTGAATAATTTCCTAAGTTGCTGGCGTGTTGTTGAATGCCCTATTGTATGAAAGACAGAGAACATTCTTGATGAAATAACAAATGTAACAGTATTTGTTCCAGCTGTGGAACAAGACAGGAAGCCTTATTAGTTTCACATGAGAACTGGTCAACTCATCCTGTGAGCTGTGGGAAAGGATCCCAAAGTAACAACAAATACATTTCAGATTTTGGTGAAACTATATGAATTCATCGAGATGACCATTTTTCCTTAGAAAATCCAGAATAGTTGCAAATCTAGTAGGCGTGTGGTATTTTTATTGGATATTGATTCCAGTGCTCAAGATGAGACCACCTGTAGAACCAATCTGAAACTCGTAGACATTTCTAGTTAGGGAGAAACGTTTGAAACTTTTAGTCAGTTATGTTAGTTATCTTGCTGATTATCCTTGATGTGGTGCTGCTCTCTCTTCTCTCTAATCCCTAAGACTCCCAGAGGGTCTATGAAGAAGTAAAGTTATTTTTCCTATATGCCCTACTTGTTTATGCTTTTCAGTACTTGTTAGAAATGGGGTCTTTGGTTGGCAGTCAGATTACCCCCTGTCCAAGCAAGAACCCTGACTCTAGTCAGGGTTCAGGGTAAAGAAGAATCACACACAGTTAACCTCCACTCACCCCCTTGGTAGCTTGGCATGAGCAGGCAGACCTAACTTCAGAGATAATTTGTTAAGTATTTGTACAAACACACACAGTAATACAGTCAACCACTACAAAATGACATAACACAGCTTTAAATAATAGTAAATATTTTATCTAAATAAACGAGACCAACTACAACAAAAATCCACAATACACAGTTAGAAATATGAATTTTAGCACTTAAAAGCACAAAGATAGTGCCTAGATGCAGAAATGCTGCAAGTCGGTACTAAGCGGCATTGTGACGGCGTCGTTTCCTACAATGCAATGCCAATGGTGCCGTTTACGGAGTCGTTTGACTTCCAGGTACAGTACCTTAGCAAAAACGTAGGAAACAGGCTGGTTCACGGAGTCAGGGAGCGAGGCGTCGCTGGATCAGATGCAGCATTGCTTCTGGTGCTGCGGGTCAAAAGGGCAGAGGTGTCGGGTCCTAACTGTAGAGCGGTGGAGGTGAAGCGCCCTCGGTCCCCTAGTTTTGGTAGGCATCAAGTCCGGCAAAGTCACGATGCTGCGGGCGACCTCACAGGTTGGGATGACGTCACAGGGCCGCAGGCGCTGCATTGACGTCAGATGTCAAGGACGTCGGACTTATGACACTCCGAAGTCAGCGAAGTAGGGCGGGATCAGCAGCTGCAGTGACGCGAAGCCTACAGGGTGATCTGGGTCATCACACTTCTGCGAGGTGCACAGCCTTGGGGCAGGCGGCATTGTGGTTCTGGGCTGCGGCATCCTTTATGAAGTCGCACAGCGGCATCAAGTGGTCTTAGACAGGTTTTTCTTCAGAAATTCACTTCCAGGAGCCCAGGAACTGGAATGTTACCCTGTGGAAACCTACAGTCCACAGCAGGCGGACTCAGAACTGGGTGGCGAAGCCTTTGCTGTCCCTGAGGCTTCAAAACAGGAGGCAAGCTCTACTCCAAGCCCTTCGAGATACCACTCAAGCATGAATGCAAAACAAAGTCCAGTCTCTGTCCCCTTGAACAGGCAGAAGCAGCAAATGCAGGATAGCCCAACAAAGCACAGTCACAGGCCAGGGCAGCACTTCTCCTCAGCTCTTCAGCTCTTCTCCAGGCAGAGGTTCCTCTTGAATCTTTGAAGTAATCTGATTTGCAGGGGTTTTATGTCCAATACCTATACCCCTTTCTGCCTTTGAAGTTGGTGAACTTCAAAGCAAAGTCTCTCTTGTTTGCAAGATCCTGCCTTGCCCAGGCCAGGCCAGGCCCAGATACAATCCTGACTGCATTGTGTGAGGGCAGGCACAGCCCTTTCAGGTCTGAGTTACCACTCCACCCTCTCCTCGTAGTACAGATGGCTCATCAGGATATGCAGGCTACACCCCCAGCTCCCTTTGTGTCACTGTGTAGAGGAGAGGTGCAAACAGACCAACTGTCAAACTGACCCAGACAGGGAATCCACAAACAGGCAGAGTCACATAATGGTTTCTAAAAGTGGCATTTTCAAACACCCAACACAAAAACAAACTTCACTAAAATATGTATTTTTAAATTATGAGCTCAGAGACCCCGAACTCCAAATTTCTATCTGCTCTCAAAGGAAATATGCACTTTAATACTATTTAAAGGGAGCCCCAATGTTAACCTATGAGAGAGATAGGCCTTGCAACAGTAACAATCAAATTTGGCAGTATTTCACTTTCAGGACATGTAAAACACATTAATACATGTCCCACCTTTAACATATACCTGACCCTGCCCATGGGGCTACTTAGGGCCTAGGGCCTACCTTAGGGATGCCTTACATGTATGAAAAGGGAAGGTTTAGGCCTGGCAGTGGGTACACTTGCCAAGTCGAATTGGCAGTACAAGACTGCACACACAGACACTGCAGTGGCAGGTCTCAGCTATGTTTGCAGGGCTACTCATTTGGGTGGCACAACCAGTGCTGCATGCCCACTAGTAACATTTGATTTACAGGTCCTAGGCACCTCTAGTGCACTTTACTAGGGACTTGCTAGTAAATCAAATATGCCAATCATGGATAAACCAATCAACACTATAATTCACACAGAGAGCATATGCACGTTAGCACTGGTTAGCAGTCCTAAAGCCAGCAAAAACAGGTCAGAAAAAATAGGAGGAAAGAGGCAACAAGTTTAGGGATGACCCTGCAAAAAGGGCCATTTCCAACACAACCCCCACCAGCCTAAAGCCAGGGGAGATCAATCAATACCTTGATGGACTTCCCTGATTGGGGCAATAGAACAGGGACCCAGGCCCACAACAGCAGGGGCATGTTCCATTTTTATTACTTCCTGACTCCCGTTGGATCCCTCTGTCCATACTCTCAGGTCCCACTACGCTAGCCCATGTGGAGCCCTTCTCTTCATCCGCAGATACCATCTGTGCAGTACCTAACCTTACCTTGCTCACAGAGGTATCCCAGGGGGCAGACAGTACCACCATGGCCATCACAGTGGTATGGCCCACTCTACCCTCAGGGTGTGACTCTTGTCTCCCCCCCAGGGGCAACTCTCTCCACCAGGACAGCAAGCCACAGTGGCCACTGAGAGTTATCAGGGGAAAGAGCCAGGCCTCAGGCCTTTCAAGGCTCTCCAACCACTGTGACTGTGGAGAGTGGGAGCAGTAGCCCCAGGTGCCTGGCACCCTTTGACCACTCTCCCTTCAACCAGGTCAGGGATGACAGCCTGTCACTGGTCCTCCCCTGTGGGGCTCTGTACCCTCCCCAAAGGAGCGGTACCCCCAGAATCCAGAATGGTCAGGGTGATTAAGGAATCAGCCCTGCTCAATTCCTCCACCAGTGCAGGGATGTTAACCTGCATTTGGCCTTCCAACCTGGGGACTAAACCCTCAGGTTGGACCTGGGTCAGAGGTGAGGCTTCCCTCCCCTTACCCTCCTTTCTGAGGTCCTGCACCTCCACTAGGAGTGACCCCCCCAAGAATCCAACATGGTAGGGGCACTGTTAGCAACAGCCCCTCCCTCCAGGTCAGGGGAGACACCCTGAACCTGGTCCTTCAACCCAGGGGCTGTATACTTGGATTGAACTGGGGTGACGGGTGAGTCTCTCCCTTCCCTGCCCCTATTCCCAGGGTTCTTCACCCCCCCCCCCACCATGGAGAGTAACCCTTGAAATCACTCCAGGGGCGAAGTCATTAGGCTAAACCCCCCCCCCCATCAGGTCAGGGTTTGCACCCTGCACCTGAACCTCCAACCTAAGGTCTGTACCCTCAGACTGGACCATTGCCTGGCAATCCAAGACTTCCAGGGGAGCAAACCTACCGCCTATCAGGTCAGAGTTTACCCCTGAACCTGTGCATCCAACCCAGAATCACCATCCTCAGGCTGGACCACTGCCTGGCAAGCCAGGACTTCCTGGGTGGCACACCTACCCCCACCAGGGAAACACCTTCCATAAGGACTACATAAGTGTCTGGCTGGTGCTGGTCCCCTGACCTCAGCCCACCTGGCAGAGCCTGATTTCCCTCCGTCCAGAAATGGTACCACAAAGGTCACTCCTGAGGGGCCTTGACCTCAGAGCTAACACCTGACCCTTCAGGTGCTCAACTGGGGCCCACAACCCCCTCTGAGCCCTCTGTCTGGACTTCTGTACCCCCTCACTAAGACAGGTACTGCCAGACACCAGAACTGATGGGACGCTGGCTACAGCCACCCCCCCCCCCCAAGTTCTCCTGACACTATGGGGTCTCCCTCAGCAGATGGCCTTACAGTACAGGCTAGGCTCCCCTCCTGGTGTTCACTCATGGAACCCCCAGGTACTATGACTGGATCTCGGGTACCCTAGAACTCAGCCCACCCCCATTCACTCTCCTCTGAGACTGGACATGGGATCCCTCATGCATTCCACAACACTGGGACCTAACTGGGACACTGCAAGCCTTTCCCACCTCAACTGGTTGGGAAGTATCTAGACCACTCCCCTCAGTAGCACCCCCAAATGCTTCTTCAGACCCTCTGGTACTCACCTGGAGTCAGAGAACTCACACGCTACCTGGTGTTGGCATAGATCTGGAAAACAAGGACTGGGCACATGCTCTCTACAAATCACATCACACAGCCCCTCACATGAGTTAACCAAACTACTGTTCACCCAACCATCCAGTGCTTCAGCCTTGAAAAAGTACCCCCTATCACCCTCATGAGACTGGTGAGACACTACCTGACTGTCCCTGACATTCAACCAACACTCTTTTGGGGTGTCTCCCCACTCCATAACCAGGACCTCTACTTAGGGGAAATCCCTCTCCCTATCACTCTCACCTAGAGCCTAGTGTTCCTCCCACCACGAGGAATATGACTCCCTATTCCAGTCCCCCATTCCACCTCAGGGACCTTACGCATCACTGGAGCTACCTCATACCCCTGAACCTCCTGGTGTATGTTAACCCCTTCCTTCAAGTAGGGCACCAAGGTGGTCATTCTGACCCTGGCGGTCTTTGACCGCCAGGGCGGAGGACCGCGGGAGCACCGCCGACAGGCCGGCGGTGCTCCAATGGGGATTCCGACCGCGGCGGTAAAGCCGCGGTCGGACCGGCACCACTGGCGGGGTCCCGCCAGTGTACCGCGGCCCCATTGAATCCTCCGCGGCGGCGCAGCTTGCTGCACCGCCGCGGGGATTCCGACCCCCCCTACCGCCATCCAGATCCCGGCGGTCGGACCGCCGAGATCCGGATGGCGGTAGGGGGGGGTCGCGGGGCCCCTGGGGGCCCCTGCAGTGCCCATGCCACTGGCATGGGCATTGCAGGGGCCCCCGTAAGAGGGCCCCTACATGTATTTCACTGTCTGCTGCGCAGACAGTGAAATACGCGACGGGTGCAACTGCACCCGTCGCACAGCTTCCACTCCGCCGGCTCGATTCCGAGCCGGCTTCATCGTGGAAGCCTCTTTCCCGCTGGGCTGGCTGGCGGTCTGAAGGCGACCGCCCGCCAGCCCAGCGGGAAAGTCAGAATTACCGCCGCGGTCTTTCGACCTGAGGGCCCAAGTCTCTGGGCATGTGCACTGTTCATCTGCACTGAACATAAGATTTTTGCTGCCACCATTTAAGCTGTACTCAGCCCTCATGACTTCCAGTTTCCTCAATCTTATCTCAAAAGCCAAGAGTATCCTTTTCTCCTCCCAGGCCATCCTCCTCTCTTCCATTTCTCTCCTCAACTTCTCTAACTCCAACTGGTGAGCCCTCTCTGCCCTTCTGTCCTGCAACTCTTCAGGAGTCAGACCTCTGATGACACACTGCTACCTGTCCTGGAGACCCTCCCCCCAGGTGTAACAGATACATCCACTACACCATTGTGTATACTTTGCACTTCCCCATCCTCCTCCTCCTCTGTGTGCCCCCTAGCCTCCTTGGCAATGCATGCATTGCGATACTTTGTAAATATGGCGCAGGGATTTTACTGATCAAACAAAACATTAGCATAAAAGAAATGACGGTAAATGTGTCGGCAGATGGCACTAGGGGCTTTTAAATATGCCCCTAAATGTGGTTTCTTGTTTCCCTTTCAGAGTCTATACTTACACTAGTGTATTTTATAGTGAGTTACCCTAGTTAGATGATTTTTCCAAATTATTTTGTCTTTTCTTTGTTTTTCCGCATTTGTTAGCCAGTTCCCACACATGCAAGTCCAAATTCATATTAGAGATAAGGATGGCCCAGATATGAAACTAAACGATATTAAGTGAATTTTGATAATTTACCGATGTCATCATCATCTCCTTTGAAATCTGAATTTAATGTGCATATTATAGTTCTGTTTATTTGTGTTATTCTTTTGGAGTGTTTAATAGTATTGATGCCAGGTAGACTTAACCTCTTTAGACACTTTGGTCAGCCCATTGTTTTTATGTATGTTTATAATTAGTTTTGCACACTATTTATGTTATATTAACTCTGTGGTAGTGATAAAGCTTTGAAACTTTAATCAGTTTGGAGTTTTGTTTTATGGTTTAATTTGTCATGGTGGTTAAAAGTGTTTATGGATTTTATGTTGTTGGTTTAAATTGAATGAATCAATTTACCACACCCCTC
Organism: Pleurodeles waltl; assembly: GCF_031143425.1. Lineage (NCBI taxonomy): Eukaryota > Metazoa > Chordata > Amphibia > Caudata > Salamandridae > Pleurodeles > Pleurodeles waltl. The sequence continues at coordinate 840,974,456 of NC_090437.1, forward strand.
ACTGAGTCCAAAAATACAGTCAACATCTAGTAGGTGGGATAAGGTATAGTGTCTCACCAGAATGCTTGCAGTTTCTTAACCTGAGGTGGGAAAACGACCTCCGCTTCAGCAGTTTTGGTAGCAGAGTTATAGTTTTGCCTCATGAGGAAGGGAATTGGATTTTGGCCACATTGTGAGTTGTTTCTGGTGAAAGGGCAGGTGTTGATGAAATTCCAGCATTGTGTTACAAGTGTACAGTATGTGTTTTGTGTAGGGTTTGCCCTTGCAATGATTTTGGCTAAACTGCAGTGAAGTGTCATGTATGAAATGAGTAGGGGGTTTGCGTACTCCAAGTAAATGAGTAGGGGATTTGTGTACTCCAAGTAAGGGGGTGGGGAATTTGCATACTCCAAGTGACTGTTGCGGTTTGTGCTAAAAATTGCCCACATGGTTGTTGATGTTTACAGATCCTGCAAGGCCTACTCCGGAGTACTGCACAAGTGTATGGAGGCACTTGGTTAATTTATTGTGTACAGTGAGGTGTTGGTCAATTGAGTGCTGTTGACAATACCAGTAGATTCATTGAGTGTGTGAGTTGTTGGTTGGTATTAGGGGGATCCTGAGTGCACAGGGAGTTCTGTATCAATCAGAGTGAGATTTGCAGGTCAAATCTTACTTGCATATGTGCGAAAGCCACAGTCGGAAGTGTAACTGTATAGCTTTCAAAGTGTTTGAGTCCTACCCATAGTGAGCAGACAGGTTTAGTTTGGTGCTCGCAATAGTTGCATTTAGAGCATATGATTGAGAGGCATTTGAGACGGCTCTGAATTAAGATGCAGCTGCAGAGCGAAAGGAGTGTGATGTCATTTGGTCCATGCTGGGATTGGGTGGTTGAAGCCGCGCACAGTTTGGTGGACAAGACTTGCTACTATAGGTTAAGAACAGCTTGTGAAGAGGATTGTGGGATCAAAATTACTTCCTGGATTTGTAGAATTTGTATTTGTGAATTAGAATTGTGTAAAAATGAAGTTTTTCAAAGCTTTAAGGAGTGCGTTGAGAGGAGATGTTTTTATTGTAGTTAGAGAGGGTGAACCTACTCCACCTGAGAGTACACCAGCATTCGAGGTAATGATGGAACGAGGAGTGTCAGCATGGCTTTGGATAAGTCGATGGTATAAAATAACTGAGAACGAAGGTATCTTTGCTTTTCCTGTTACGGAGCTTTCAATTTAGGAGTATTAGAGAATCTGAGGAGGGTGTTGTATGAATCAATACCCCTTCCTAGACCTGCACAATTTGAAGCACTTGCCATTTAGGAATTAGTTGTGAGGCAGAAAGAGGCTAAAAAATTCAAGAGGAGAATGAAAAAAGCAAAAAAGACATTGGGAAATGCCAGTTTGGATGAGGAGCAGGAAATGTGGAGAGCAGATACATTGCATGCAGTGAAATTGTTCCCAGCAATAACACAGGAAGGTGATGGAAGGGTTATATCTAAAGCTAAGAAGAAACCTGCAGGAGATCTAGAGCAGAAGCTAGAGGAACACAAAAAGGTAATAGCCACCGAAGTGATTCAGATAACAAATTTATAACTCAGTTGTTGCAGAGTCGCCCCCTACCATATAATACAGTTGAATCAGTAAATCAGAATGTAATCCCAAGCATAGCTGCAGCTCCAGTTGTAATAAGCCAGGTTCAGACAACTCCAAATGTACCTACTGCTAATGTTGCACAGGTGCCAGAGGATAATCCGACAGTTCCAATTGGTAATACAGCTGTTAGACTTGGAATCCTTGGCGTGGTCTCCCCTAACCTTTTGCCTCTGCTTCCCAGGTTGGTTTGGAAGTGTGCTGGACTCTGTTTTTGCCGTTTTTGACACTCTGGGCACTTTACCACTGCTAATCAGTGCTAAAGTGCAGGTGCTCCTGTGTAAAATGTATGTGTAATTGGCTTTTCCATGATTGGCGTATTTGATTTACTAGTAAGTCCCTCATAAAGTGCACTAGAGGTGTCCAGGGCCTGCAAATCACATGCTACTAGTGGGCCTGCAGCACTGGTTGTGTCACCCAAATTAGTAGCCCTGCAAACAAGGCTCAGACCTGCCACTGCAGTGTCTGTGTGTACCCACTTGCCAGGCCTAAACCTTCCCTTTTCATACATGTAAGGCACTCCTAAGGTAGGGCCTAGGTAGCCCCAGGGGCAGGGTGCAGTGTATGTTAAAGGTGGTACATGTACTTGTGTGGTTTTACATGATCTAACAGTGAAATATTGCTAAATATGGTTTGAACTGTTGCAAGGCCTATCTCTCTCCTAGGTTAACATGGGGGCAGCCTTTAAGTATCTTTAAAGTGCAAATTCCCTTTGAGAGTAGGTAGAAATATGGAGTTTGAGGTCTCTGAACTCACAATCTAAAAATATATCTTTTAGTAGAGTTGGTTTTTAGATTGTTAGTTTGAAAATGCCACTTTTAGAAAGTAGCAATTTTCTTACTTGAACCATTCTCTGACTCTTCCTGTTGGTGGATTCCCTGTCTGGGGTAGTTTGACAGTGGGGCTGTTTGTGAATCCCCTCTAGACAGAGAGGCAAAGGGAGCTGGGGTGTAGCCTGCATATCCTGATGAGCCATCTGAGCTAGAGTGGAGGGAGGAGTGGTCACTCACACCTGAATGAGCTGTGCCTGCTCTCTCACAATGCAGTCTTTAACCCCCTGGTGTGTTTCTGGGGCCGGTAGAGGTAGGATCTTGGAAACAAGAGATACTTCCCTTAAACGTTTACCAACTTCAAAGGCAGAAAGGAGTATAAATATTGGACCCAAAACCCCTGAAAATTAGATCACTTCTAGATTCAAGAGCAACATCTGCCAAGGAGAAGAGCTGAAGAGCTGAGGAGAATTGCTGCCCCGCCTGTGAGTGTGCTTTGTTAGGCTATCCTGCAGTTGCTGCTTCTGCTTGTGAAAGGGGACGAAGACTGGACTTTGTGTTACATTCCTGCTTGTGAAGAATATCCAAGGGCTTGAACTGAGCTTGCCTCCTGTTTTGAAGTATCAGGGCATCGAAGACTTCCTCTTCTAGCACCTGGACTCTCTGCTGAGACTCCTGCCCTGCCAAGTAGGTCCCTATCCAGTCCCTGGGCCCTTGAAAGAAATTTTCGACGCACCATCTGCAACACGGCTGATAAACTATGCACCATGGGCTTCGCAGCTAAAATCAACACTCCACCTGCATCACAACTGGGAGATCGGCGCATCGCGGCTGGAGAAACGATGCACAACACCTGCTTGCAGCTGCTGGTAACAACACAAACCCCACGCAGCACAGGTTTCTAATTCTGTGCCTACCGGATTTTCCACGCATCCTCCCTGGGTGTCAAAGTCATCCCGACTCTGCGCAGATCTGAGGTGCCACGCCCGGAAATCGAAGCATTGCTCTCTTGCGAGGGAGAAAAAGGACGCATCGCCGACCCGACCAGAGAAGAAACGAGGCACGGCCTTTCTTGCGAGGAAGATATTGAGGCGTTGCTGCCTTTTCCGATGCACGCTTGCCTGTGGCGCTTTATTTTTTATGTTAACCTGGTACTTTGTGCAAAAGTATCGTTTCCATTGTTTTCTATGGAGTAAGACTCTTAGGGGGTCATTCTGACCCTGGCGGTCCATGACCGCCACGGCGGAGGGCGGCGGAAGCACCGCCAACAGGCTGGCAGTGCTTCCTGGGCGATTCTGACCGCGGCGGTAAAGCCCCGGTCAGAAAAGGGGAGCCGGCGGTTTCCCGCTGGCCCAGGGAATCCGCCAATGGCGGCGCTGCTTGCAGCACCGCCATGGGGATTCCAACCGCCTTCCCGCCAGCCTGTTTCTGGCGGTGTCCACCGCCAGAACCAGGATGGCGGGAACGGGTGCTGTGGGGCCCCTGCACTGCCCATGCCACTGGCATGGGCAGTGCAAGAGCCCCCTAACAGGGCCCCACAAAGATTTTCACTGTCTGCTGTGCAGACAGTGAAAATCGCGACGGGTGCCACTGCACCCATCGCACCCCTGCAACTCCGCCGGCTCCATTCGGAGCCGGCTTCATTGTTGAAGGGGCTTTCCCGCTGGGCCAGCCAGCGGTCTTCTGGCGGTCGCCCGCCGGCCCAGCGGGAAAGCCGGAATGGCCGCCGCGGTCTTTTGACCACGGAGCGGTCTTTCGGCGGGAACCACTTGGCGGACGGCGACCGCGGACCGCCGCGGTCAGAATGACCGCCTTATTCTTTTGAAAATTCAGATTTAAACTTGTATGTTGGATTTTTGTTGTTTTGGTCTTGTTTGATTTAGATAAATATTTCCTATTGTTCTAAACTGGGGTAGTGTCCATTTTGTAGTGTTTTCACTGTATTACTGTGTGTGTTGGTACAAATATTTTATACATTGCTTCTGAGTTAAGCCTGCCTGCTCATCTCAAGCTACCAAAGGGTTGAGTGGGGGTTAACCAGGTGTGTTTCTCCTTTGCCCTGACTACAGTGAGGGCCCTTGCTTGGACAGGGGGTAACCTGACTACCAACCAAAGACCCCATTTCTAACAACAGCTCAGAATTATCGCAGTTTCAGTTATGTCACAGCCAATACGGAGTTCAGGAATGACTCAAGTCTACAACTAATGTACAGACATCTGCGTACATTGTGAATCAGAGACAGACAATGCCCATGTGTTCCCCAGTAACACCACACAGAATGCTGCCCCAAATCAGTTGAATCAGAATTTTTGGTACAGTATTAACTGACCAAGGTGAAGAATTAATGTTCTCATCAAGTCAAACGGATTTGTCAGGAACAGATGCATTGACAGTTTCTGTGACAATAGGCTTGGTTGTCCCGTTGTATGCCCAGGTTAATAATAAGAATGGTCTATAGATTCCAAACCCAGTATTAGCACTGAATTCTCCTTTAGGAACTAATGCAGAAATGGAGAAACTGAGAACTACTGTGCCATTCATGACACCTATGAATTTTTCTGGTTCTAATCAGACATATGATAGACAAGGTCCATTGATTGATATGACATGTCCCCCATGTTCAGTGGGATCATCTGTGCTGGATCAGGGGCAAGCAATGAGAGCTCCTTGTAATATTCCACAGCTTACACCTCGAGATAGTATTAACAATATAATTTACAAGGATTGACAGCTCAGCAATTAATTGAATGGTTAGATCATTTGAGTGGAGTATCCGTTATGTAAAACACACCTAAGGGAGAGAAGACACTGAACATGGCTTGCCCAAAATTGGAATTAAATGAAATAATTGAAGGAACACTTGAATTGGACAGATTGGATTCTTAAAATGAAAACGAATTGCGCTTCATGTGCAAGGATGTTACACTTCGAGCAGGACAGATCTATGGGAAAGTGGCTGATTTGGCAGAAAAGTATGAAGTTAAGATGAATAAATCCAAGCAGTTAAAAACAGGTACAGGTTAGAATTCAATTCTAGAGACATTGCAAACATGAGATCACCTGGTATGAAAGGAATTGATTTAGAGCATCCAGACCTGGGGAGCATTAAATAAATGGGAAGGCAGATAGGCAAAGAAAAGAGAACAGAAGAAAAAGCTGACTGCATCTTCGAATGGTGTGCAGCAGGCTGAGAGTGCTGTAACAATGATGCCAATAAGAGAAACTCCAGGAGGGAATTTTGCTCATGTCCTATGGAGCAGAAGTGACATATTGTAATTTAGTAATGATTATCTGAAGTTGAGGGAGAAACCAGTGGAATGGTACCAGCAAACTGAGAGGTTTGTTAAGCTTGCAAAGTGTTTGCGGGAAGATATGAGCATGTTATTTGAAACTGTGGTTCCAGCAGATTTGTAGGTTAAGTGTAAGCTGAGTGCTGAGTGGCCAATGCGTCAGCTGCCAAAGGATGCAGTAACAAGTGCGCCGACTGAAGAGGTGATGACATTTATTCAGGGTGATTGAAGCCAGGATTGAAGCCTGACATTATCAATATGATTAGGAATCATTTGATTTGTTGGCAGGGAAAACCCAATTGATGAAGTTTTGAAGTGTACAAAATACTGTAGTGGCGAAATTTAATTGTAGCAGAAAAGACTAAAGGAGAAGGCAATGGTGATGCAAATTAAGTCTGACCAAGTAGCAGGTATTCAGGGATTTCAAGGAATGGTGAACGCAGGAGGAATGCAGGAAGCAAGAGTGCAGGGATATATGCTGCCTCAGTTTAGAGGTAGAGGTCATGGAATTCGAGTAGATCCAAATGTTAATGTGGCTGATGTTCAAAATATGAAGAGAATGCTTTTTTGTCGTGCATGCAACAACATTGGACATTGGAAACAGAGTTTCAAGGTGGTAATTTTGCACAGATGGTTGACAACAGTCAATTTTCAAAACCAAAGAGCTCAACGGCCCCAAAATCAAAACATGAATATTCCAACTGGAGCAGTAGAAATGCAAATTCCCCAACAAGTACAATTTCCCAAACAGCAAATTCAATCCCCACAGCAAATGCAGATTCCTCAAGCTCCAATGGCGCAGCAACAGGTAATGGTTCCTCAGCAGAATGCAAACCAAAGGCAAATGCAAATGTAAATCAGCTAATCACACAATACCCATTGGTGGATTCCACTGATGATGTAGTGAGTGAGGAATATTTGAGTGAGAGTTCAGAAGAGGAAGCATATGTGTTGGCTGCCTCATCAGAAGTAGATCAACGTGGTCCTTATGTGAAAGTGAGTGTTATGAGTCACAATGTTGGATTGCTGGTTGACACTGGAGCAACTCGTTCCACTGTCAGATCTGCAGAAGTCTCTAATATGCCCCTATATGGAAAGACAGTTCAGGTAGTAGGAGTAGCAAATCAGCATTTGGTAAACCCCAATACAGAGTTCATTCCAGTCAAAATAGGAACATTTGAGGATTTGCACCAATTTGTAGTCTTAGATTAAAATCCTGTAAATCTTTTAGGTAGAGATTTGCTATGCAAATTGAAAATGCTCTATCTTGTACTCATGAAGGGATAGCATTTCAAACAAATAGTAATGATGAAACTTCCAGCCAAAATGATGTGATGTATCCTCTAATGTTATTGTTTCCTGTCATGACAGTTAGAGACTTGCCTGGTGAAGTGCAGGACACAGTAATGTTGAGAGTTTGGGATCTCTTGGAAAAATCTCACAAGAGGTGTTTCAGCCAGTCAAAGTAACCATAAAGCCAAATGCAGTCTTTCCCAGAATGCCACAGTATAACATGACTACAGAAGTAGTTGAAGGAATTACTCCAATAATTACAGACTCTGTCGAGAAGGGAGTTTTGAAAGAAGAGATGGGTAGCCCGTGTAATTCTCTAAATATGGGATTGCGAAAGCCAAGTGGGAAATACCGCATAATACAGGATTTGAGAAAGGTGAAAAAAATTGTGGTATCCTGCTTTCCCATGGTACTAAACCCAGCAGTTATCTTATTCCTGATTCAAAGTGAAGCAGAATGGTTTTCTGCTATTGATTTATCCCAAGCGTTCTTCTCTGTGTCCTTACACGAAGATAGTAATTTCCTTTTCTCATTCAGTTTCAACAACCGCGTGTACTTCAATCAATCAATCAATCAGCAATTTGTATAGTGCTGCTCATCACCCATGGGGTCTCAAGGCGCTGGCATGGGGGTGCCAACCAGTCGAAGAGTCGGGTCTTGAGGTCCTTCTTGAATTGATTCAGCGAGGATGCATGCCTGAGGTAAATTGGTAGTGTTTTCCAGGTCTGCACTGAGAGGAAGGAGAAGGATCTGCCTCCCACTGTGCTCTTCCTGATTCTAGGGGTGGCGGCAAAGGGAAGTTGAGAGGATCAGAGTTGTCTGGCAGGTGTGTAGAAAGATAGACGGTGGTTGAGGTAGGCTGGCCCGATATTGTGCAGGGCCTTGTAGGCATGTGTCAGGAGCTTGAAGGTGATCCGTTGGTTGATGGGGAGCCAGTGCAAGTCTCTATGTGGCTATGGCAAGGGATGTCTAGGATGAGTCTGGCTACTACATTTTGAATTCTCTAGAGTCTTGCTTGGAGCTTCTTCATGATGCCAGCATAGAGGGTGTCGCCGTAGTCAAGTTTGCTGCTGACAAGTGTGTGGGTGACCGTCCTTCTTGCCTGGGTGGGGATCCACCTGAAGAGCTTCTGGAGGAGGTGGCGAATGTAGAAGCATGACGATGAGACAGCATTAACTTGGCGGGTCATGGACAGCATGGAGTTCAGGATGATGCCCAAGTTGCGTGCATGGTCGGTGCGTGAGGGGCTGCTTCCGAGTGTAGATGACCACCAGGAGTCATACCAGGCAGAGGGAGTGGGCCCAGAATGAGGATCTCTGTCTTGTCTGAGTTGAGCTTGAGGTAGATGTTTTTCATCCAGTCGGCAACTGCTCTCATTCAGTTGTAGAAGTTGCTCTTGGCTGTTGATGGTTTGTCGGTGAGGGAGAGAATTAGCTTTGTGTCATCAGTGTAGGAGACTATGCTGAGGCCGTGATGTCTGACGATTTTGGTGAGCAGAGTCATGTAGATATTGTAGAGGGTTGGGCTCAGGGAGAAGCTCTGGGGTACTCCAGCATGTTTCTGTTGGTTCCAAGAAGAACGGTGGGAGTCGGACTCTCTGGGTCCTTCCAGTGAGGAAGAAGCAGATCCACTCCAAGGCCTTGCCTCAGATGCCGGCATTGTGAAGTCTCGTACATAGGCTGGTGTGGGATACGGTGTCATAAATGGTGAGGAGGTCGAAGAGGATGAGGGCCGCCATGTCTCCATGGTCCAGTATGGTGCAGATGTTATCAGTGGCTGCGTGAGGGCAGTTTCGTTGCAGTGGTTACTCCTGAAGCCAGATGGGGTCCAATATGTGGTGTGACTTGAGGAATTCCGTCAGCTGCGTGTGGGTGGCCTTTTCGGTTACCTTGCATGGGAAGGGGAGAAGAGAGATGGGTCTGTAGTTTTTCACATCTCTAGGATCGGCGGAGGGTTTCTTTAGTAGCAGATTGATCTCTGCGTGCTTCCAGTCATTCTGGAAGGTTGCAGTTTCGATGGAGCGGTTGATTGTCTGGCACAGCTCGTGTGTGATGGTGGTACTGGTGCATTTGAAGATGTGGTATGGGCATGGGTCTGAAGGTGCCCCTGAGGAGATAGAGTTAATTAGCTTTTGGGTGTCTTCCATAGAGAAGGGTGTCTATTGGCTCAGAGTCGGCGGGGAGTGATGTCAGTGGTGGTGCTAGTGAGCGGTGGTGCTGTACTCCACAGGAGTTTTCAGAATCTCTACCCATTGTTAATCAGACCTTGAAAGAGAATCTACAGTCCTTAATCATGTTGTTTCAGTCTGCTTTGGTGCAATACAGTGATGATTTGACAAATACCACTAATACACAAGAAGTTTGCAGACAAAATACCACAGCGTTGTTGAATCATTTGGGGTAAAACGGACATAAGTTATCCCCTACCAAATTACAGTACTGCCAGAAGGAAGTAAAATATTTGGGAAAGGTGCAAGGAAAGTATCCAGACAGAGAGTTGCAACTATTATGCAGCTGAATCCCCTGGTTACACAGAGAGATATCCAAATGTTTTTGGGCATGGTGAGCTACTGTTGCCAATGGATCCCAAATTTCTCAGTAATTTCTAAACCACTGCAGAAGCTAACACACAAAGAAGTTACAGACCCGGTTCCGTTTGATGAGGAATGTATGAAAGCTTTCACAGAGTTGAGAGAGAGTTTGTGCAGAGCTCCATACTTGAGAATGCCTGATTTCAAGAAAAGTTTTTAACTGCTTTGTCATGAATGTGATGGTTGTGATCTTTCTGTTTTGACAGTTGCAGGGAGGAACAAACAGACCTGTGGCATATTTTCATGCCACACTGGATCCTGTCGCTGAAGCTTTGCCCGACTGTTTAAAGAATGTGGCTTCCACTAGTGTTAGCATCGGTCAATGCGAAGGCATTGTGATGGGACACCCTTTAACGGTATATGTCCCACATTCAGTTGAGGTCCTTTTGACCCAAACCAAAGCCCAATATTTGACTAGTGCCCATCTTACCCATTATGTGTTATTAGTTCTTGGCTATTCCAATGTGACAATCACAAGGTGCTCGATTTTGAACCCAGTTACATTGTTACCTGTTAATGTTGATAGTTCAAATGACTTTAATAAAATGGAGCGTGACTGCCTTGATGTCACTGAACAATGCACCAAACTCAGACCTGCTACTCAGGATACTCTGTTAGCTGAAAATGATCAAGTTGTATTTATTGATGGCTCCTGTTTAAGAGACAACAAGGGTACTCTCAGAGCTGGATATGCAGTCTGCACCATCTCAGGAGTAGTCAAAGCCTCATGGTTTCAAGGAGTCATTTCTGCACAAGTAGATGAATTGATTGCCCTTCTCAAGAGCATGCTTTGTATCTGAGCAGCTTAAAATGACAATCTTCACAGATAGCCAGTATGGATTTGGAATTGTTCACGACTTTGGGCAGTTATGGTGCCAGTGAGGTGTCATGACCTCTCCAGGGTCACTCATTGGAAATTGTGAGAGAATTCACAGTTTATTAAATTCCTTGCAGTTTCCAGAGGAAATTGTGGTTGTAAAGTGTACAGCCCTCCAGAGATCAAATGATTATGGGCCTAAGTATGACCTTGGCTGATGGGATACTCTGTCACAAACATGATGGATATCCCGTCCGCCATATAACAACTTAATTCTATCCTATGGAACTTGTAAAACGGTGGGCGGGACATTCATCATGTTTGTGATGAAGTATCCCAACCGCCAAGGTTGTAATCAGGCCCTATGCCTCGTTAGGCAAAACCTATGTTGACCAAATTTCCAGATATTGTGCACTTCAATGAAGAGTGGGGTGCTAGAAGTGACACCGGTGAGACAAATCAAAGCTTTCTAATGTCAGTGGTTGATACCTGGGATGAAATTAAAAGATTGCAGGAAGAGGAAACAGAGGAAGAACACAGACGTTTGGAGTAGAGCAGGTTGGGTACAAAGGGAGGATGATGATGCCTGGATTCCAGGTGAAGTGAAAGTTGTATTGCCAGATTGTTTGTTGACTTCTATTGCCAGAAATTATCATGGTCAAGTTCATCTAGGCAGAGGTGCAATGATTTCCACATTTAAACAGACATGGTACAACTCCAGATTTAGGTTAATTGCAGAAGCGGTATGTCATTGATATGTTACGTGTCAACAGATGAATGCAGGAAAATGCACGTTAATTTGAACCACATAGGCAGATCGGGAAGTCCAGTTAACTGAATACAGCTTGATTTTATTGAAATGCCTACCTGTAATGGATTGAAGTATGTGCTAGTAAAGTCTATCCAACACATAGGAATGACAGTCTTACTGTAGCCAAGCTGCTGCTGAGGGAACTATTACCAAGGTATGGTTTCCCGACTTCTTTGGAATCAGATCGAGGAACTCATTTTAATGATGAGATCATAAAGTTGTGTGCAGCACTAAACACTGAGCAAAAATTGCACTGCAGTTACAGACCAGAGGCATCTGGATTTGTAGAACAAATGAATGGAACACTGAAAGCTCGATAGGCAAAGGGTTGTGACTCAACAACGTTTAAATGGCCTGATGTAGTACCACTTGTCCTAATGAGCATGCGCAGTACCTCTGACAGGAAGACAGTATTTTCAACACATTAAATCCTTATGGCACATGCAATGAGGTCACCAGCAGTACCTGCAAATGCACTTGTGAGCATAACAGATGAACTAGTGCTGGATCATTGCAAAAGGACTGGCTGATGTGGTTGGCTCTTTATCTCATTAGGTTGAAGCAGCAACAGCTCAAACGGGTCAAGAACAATGCCATAGCATGAAGGCTGGTAAATGGGTACTTATAAAGAAGCATGTGAGGAAGACGTGCCTAGAGCCAAGGTGGAAAGGACCGTATCAAGTAATCTTGGTGATGACAACAGCTGTGGAGTGTGCTGGTTTTCCGAACTGGATTCATGGAAGCCACACACGCAAAGTTCCATGTCCTCTTGAAAACACAGGGTTTGATCCCCTAAGAGTGAATACAAAAGAAGAAGGGGTTCAGGTTGATCAAGCTGTAAGGACAGAACAAGTGGCTGAAGCAGAACTTGTGCAAAATGGTGAAAATGCAAGAATTCTGAATGCAGATAAAAATGCAGGAGAGCAAAGACAAAGCCAACTGACTCCTGCTAACACAGTAAACGCTGTGAGTCCAGTCACAATTGAAAAGAGAACTGTAAGAGGAGATCAGTGGCCTGTATCTGCACCTGAACGGGTTTCTGACAAACTCTGACCTATAGCAGAAGCAGATGAAGAGTCAAATCAGAGTGAAAATGAAGTTAGTGCTATGAGGAGGACAAAAAGGAAAAGACTGGCAAGCCGCAAATATTCTACACTTGAATGGATCTATCTTCCTGCAAATGAATGGGAGAATGAGTTTATGGCCTTTTGTTTTCACCGTGAAAATTCAGTTAAACATTCTGGAACTTGAAATTGCATTTGAACTGAGTTTTTAAATAACTTTGCCAATTGACCAACAAAGACATTACACAGTGAAAGTGATAATAAGCAATCATCAAACTGTGATATATCAAAAACAAACATTTGGAACTATTTTTGAACCTTTTAGTTGAAGATTGATGAACTTTCTAGAAGATCAAGAGCTGTTGTGAGGAAGTGCAGAAAGATTTCTGAAAAAGCTGCTTTGGATTCAATTTTGTTCACTTTTACTTTTGAACTTTCCTTTTCTTTTCCCTCTCTGATTCTACAGATGCCATGCACCCATGGCAAGGTAAAAGCAGTAAATGTAATTATGTGTGTATTGGTTTAGTTATGGTATGTATGATTGTGTGCATTTTATTGATTGCAGGAATTTGTCTTTCAATGAAAGGAGTTATGCAAAGCGCAGCAACTCCAGTGCAGAGAATAGCACCCTCTAAGCAGGATAAGTTACGTAAGGATAAGAAATTACTTCATTTAGATGACACAAAGGGAGATTTGTCTTCCAAAGTTTATTATAGTTTGCTGTATGAGTATGTGGAGACAATGAATGTGCATGACTGTTGTGTGTGTACACAAATCCCTTTATCAGTACAAGAAGGGCTCATATATCACAGCTTACCATTGACTTATAGCATTAGTTGCAGCTTGTTGTTTACACGTTTGTACAATCAAGAGTAAATTGAGTATTTTTACTCAAACTTTGATTTAGTTTTCTCTTTTGTTACCACTAATAAGCATTTGAGCAGCATTGCAAAAGCTAAGAACATAGATATAGTAGCTGGGTTCTTTGAACCTACACTAACGTTTGGCACAGAATTTGCACATAGGAATAATCTAATATGTCTACTCACACAAGTACAAAAAGGAGTTAATTAATCAGGTTGATGACAGAAGAAAAGAAATGAAAGAAAAGATAGACAAGGGCACAGTTTCACATGCTTATAAGATGAAATCAGCTTATAATTCACCTAGTACATAAGGACAATCAGCTTTAGATTGGAAACATGTAGGGAAACTTTGTATGTATAGGTCTCAATTGAAAACTGACAATACGTTTGTAGAAACAAGTGAATGCAGACATGTATTTTTGTTTAAGAATGCATAGGATTTTATGTTAAATGGACGAGACCCCGCTGTGCCTGGTGTATATTACATTTGTGGAAAGAATGCTTACTACAAGTTACCAAAAGATTGGTATGGCACATGCTTTTTAGGAGTGTTTTTTCTGAAAATATACCAAGTAGACAGCATTGACAATACAGCAGGGAATGGGAAACCTAAAATGAGGATTAGAAGAAGAGCAAGTAATTCAGAGATTACTGGAGATATCTTTGGAGCCTCTATTCCATCAGTAGGTGTGATGCTAAATGACATTAAAATAAGAAAGTTATTAATGACTGTAGATACAATGTCAACTGATTTTGTGGTTGCAATGCTCCTAATGGACACAGAAATGGTTGTGGTAAGGTCAATGGTTTTTCAGAATTGCCTTGCGTTAGGCATCCTTTTAGCAAAAGAAGGAGTCTGTAGAGATTTAACAACACTGCTGCACAAACACACTAGACAACAGTAAAGAGATAAGGAAATACCTTTCTTATCTGACAAGTCTGAAAAATGACCTGAATGATCTAAAACAGTGGGTGAAGGATTTTTAGAATCTTGGGTTGGAAATTCGGGAAATGGATATGTGAGAATGATCCTGGAACCTTTATTGATTATGACAGTGTGCATAATTTGTGCACTTGCATTTTACAAGTTTTACAATTTCTTGAAGAGACAAACAGGACAGAATATACAGAGGAGGGAAGAAATTGAATTGGAAATAATGAGATACAGATATTATAAGACCATGAAGAAAATTGAAAATTACTGCAGATCTATACCTATGCGTTATCATACTACAATATTTTGAGTTGTCTCACTGTAAATGAGAATGTCTTTTTGTGACCGCACAAATTGGTCTGAGAGGAGAGTCTATAGAGATAAACTTTTACTAATACATTAGTGGCATAGAAGTTAGCATACAGTGAGTTACAAACCTTCATGTAAAAGCCTAACAGAGCAAATAACATGAAATGTAAAATGTGCATGTTTTAATTATGCTGAACAATGTGGCCTCCATTCGTATTTGACATCATGTTTTGTCATTAAAGGTATTGTGCATACATAATTGAGTAAGCTACTGACATGAATTAATATTAAAAGTATTATTATCTGATGAATATTATAAATGAGGTACAATAAATAGGCATGAATTAATTGTGCTTATATTGACCTAAATACATTTTTTATTCACTTTTTATGTGTTCAGTCAAATAGATGCACATTTTAAACTGTTTCTAATATGTCATGAATATTGTGTGCAATTAAATAATTTGCTTAATATATTTAGTCAAATTGTAAGGTGCGCAATAGGATTTATATGTATTAATTGTATTGATGGGTATTTACGTGTTCTTAGCTGGAACAGGTGTGAAGATTCATATTTTTTCAGCAGTAGAGGCAAATTACTTGTTTAATTTTCTTTCCTTGTGACCTGAATTATTTCATAATTTGCTGACATGTTGTTGAATGTCCAATCGTAATAAAGATAGAGAACATGTCTTGATAAAATTACAAATGTAACAGTATTTGTTCTAGCTGTTGAACAAGACCGGAAGCATTATTAAATTCACATTAAAACTGGTCAAATCATCCTGTGAGCTGTGGGAAAGGACCCTTAAGTAACAACAAATAAATATCATAGTTTGGTGGAACTGGATGAATTCATTGAGATAATCATACATCTTCCCTGAGAAAATCCAGATAAGTTGCAAACCTGATGGACATGTGGAATTCCTATTGGAAATTGATTCTAGTGTGCACGATGAGCCCACCTGGAGGACCAATCGAAAACTCATAGTTATTGTTAGTTGGGTAGAGACTTTTGAACATTTTAGTCAGTCATGTTAGCTTTCTGATGATCCTTGATGTTGTGCTGCTCTCTTCTCCCTAATCCTTGAGACTCTTAGAGGTTCTATGAAGAATTGAAGTTAACTTTTCTATATGCTCCACTTGTTTATGCTGTTCATTACTATGTCCAATAAACTGCTGACCTGCACCGGGGGCAGCCAGTGTTCTGCACTGTCCTAATGCTGCTGTCTACTGATGCTGTGAAACACTGAACGCTCTGCTTGATAAAACTTTCCTGTCCGCTGTCCCATGAGGACAGGTATAAACTAAATGGGGTTTCTTGTTTCCTTTTCAGCTTAGATAGTTACACCAGTGTAGTGTATAGTGAGTTACTCTAGTTAGATAATTTTTCTAAATTATTTTGTCTCTTCTTTGTTTTGCCTGCATTTGTTGGCCTGTCCACATACATGCAAGTCCAACTTTGTATTAGAAAGAAGTATGGCCCAGCTCTGAAACTAAATGTTATTAACTGAATTTGGATGTTTTACTGCTGTCACCATAATCTGCTTTGAAATCTGAATTTAATGTGCATATTATAGTTCTGTTAATGTGTGTTATTCTTTTGGAATGTCTAATAGTATTGATGCTAGGTAGACAATCTCTTTAGACACTTTGGTCAGCCTATGGTTTTCAGATATGTTTACATTTAGTCTTGCACACCATTTATGTTACATCCACTCTGTGGTTGTAATAAAGTTTTGAAACTTTATTTAGTTTGGAGTTTTGTTTTATGGTTCAATTTGTCATGGTGTTTAAAAATGTTTCTGGATTTTATGTTGTTGGTTTAAATTGAATGAATCCATTTACCACACTCCTCACTGAGTACAAGGATCTGGTCGACTTCTACTACGTAGGATAAGGTATGGTGCCTCATCAAAGTGCTTGCGGTTCCTGAACCTGAGGTGGAAAGAAGACCTCCATGGGCACTCTAGCAAAGGCATGGCCAAATTGAATAATTATCCAGACTTCCTCCCCCTTCTAAATAACCCTCTCTTAAAGTGATGTTTCTCAGTTCATCTCATCCTGGTATTCATTTTAGGAATGTCTCAATAGGATTCTCTTTCCATCTCCGTTCCTGCCTCTACTTCTGAATCTGTCTCCCTGTAACAAGTGTGATTTTAAGGATTTTTGGGCCCAATAGAGGGCCTGATTTAAAGTATAGGTGCTATTTATCACACTTGATAAATAACAATACCACAGGGTACATTATTTATAAGATGTGATAAATAACACCTATAATGAGTTGTTAGGGAATAACATGCAGATTTTGGTGTTTAACGTATCAAAATTTGCATGAACTGTAAATACTGTGTTGTTTCCCCCATTAAATGCCGGCAGTAGCAACCTGCCACAACTTAATGAATGTTGAGTTATTCAACACATCCAATAATTACTGGAAGTGTTAAGTACCTAACAATAAGTATATCCAACCCCTGAGTAAGCAGGAGTTTATAAACAGATCAGAATATTCTGACCGCCTCATAATCAGACCCAGTCATGCATCATGCAAGCTTGAACTGTCAGAAAAGAAGTAATGTAATTAAAAGTTGTTCCCATCAACGGGTCCTAAAATATAACTTTGCAGGGGTCGAAAAAACCTTAAGCTGACACTTCTGAACTTTAACAACAAGGGTTGGTAGTGTCCATGAAGACTTGTATCACTGGAACAGAATACGTTAGAACAATACACATTTATTCAGTGATTGGAGGGCATGCAATAGACAAGTAAAACAATGAGGCGATAACTAAAGTGGGTTCCCTCACGGGTGTTGCATTGCAATGCATCAGCAGACCCATCCACAGAGTCTGTCAGTGGGGTATGTAAGAGCAAATAGGTTGGCAGTGGGTACTAAATGTCTCAAGATATAGACGGGTGAGATGGCAGTTCAGCAGATAAGGACAATTGTTCATTATAATATATGAGGTCAGTGAGCCAGTGCTAGAATTTTGGCGCTTTCCCATGCCCCCACCAGCAGACAACTCTTCATTTAGCCAAGAGAAGAGCCAGTGCCACATATTTCCTGAAACTAGCTTCAAGCTCACCTGTGTGTCGCAAGAGTGCCAAAAGTGGGGTAAGTGATAAGACCTGTCCAACCATAGAGGTAAACGCAGCATTCACTGCGTCCCAGAAGGACTGTATAGTCCCACAGGACCATACCAGATGGAGGAGGTCTGCCCCAGTCCCCCCGCACCTGGCACACCTATTGGCTAGCCAAAGTCGATAATGATATAGATGGGCAGGAGTATAATATATCCTCTGGAGGAACTTATAACAGATGATACAGTGCCTGCTTCTAGGTGCTTTCCTCCCCGTTTTTTTACAGCAATATCTCCATTGTCTTCCATGAAGGTAACCCCTAGATCTGTCTCCTATTTTGTACGTGCCTGCCCTTTAATACAAGGATATGTAGTGAGGAATAGGAGGTTTCGAGGGACGTCACTTGAAGGATGTTGTGGAGGGTAGCAATTGTGGGAGGTTCAGCTGGTAAATTAGGCATGGCAACCTGACATTGTGTCGTAGTTGAATGTATGTAAAGATGTCTAGCGGGGATGCCGGTTCGTCACCCAAGAAGTCTGTCCGGGAGAGAAAAGAGCTGTTGCAATAAAGATAACCCCATCGTTGAAACCTGCGCCTCTGATGCAGAAATCTGCAGGAAGACTCATGAGTGACTGGAAGCAATGGGTGAAAGGGGAGTTGAATCATTGGAGGATATAGGAGTGCCTTACCCATTTTTAACCCAATTTGTGTATCGAGGTGCCGGTGTCATGGGTCCATTTTTAGCTCCTTGTCTGGGCAGAGTATTTGTGTCTTTGTGTCTCTACGGAGCCTGATCTGGAGACTGGAGGGCAGGCTTTGTGCTAAGCTAACAAGGGTTGGGTGTGCTTCTCATGGACATTGCCTGGACAAATTGGGCTTACACTGCCATTCTCTTGCTTAGGGCTAGAAATAGCCTTTAGATAGGAATCATATATTCATGTTTATTGCAATATGTTGGGTTTTTCATCTTTACGTCTCTGATCTTCACAATCCTGATTTTGTTATTTCTCATTGTCCTAATAATTGCAGCTCATGCATTTTATTGTAGATTTCAGTCTTTGATCTTTGAAATAAACGTATTGAAAACTATTCTGCATCTCATTTCTTGCCAGTGTGGGTGTAAGAGACTTGCATTTAGAGAGAAAAGGGTAAGGCTTGTTCACCACAATTTCCCTGAGGTGTCTTCAGAGTTCCATGCTCTAGGCAGCCACAAATCACCTTTACCGTTTGGGGCTGTTACGACTCTGTCATCCCATTTCTAGGGGGTGCTGTAAGGGGACTCTCGGTAGCCTGGGAATCACATTGAACACTTATCCAGAGTCCCTTGCTAACTCCTGTTTGTTTCTCTTTTCGCCATGGTATACTTTTGTAGTACTACATTTGCTTCCTGGGACTGCAAATCCCATAATGCACAGCCTGGTAGTCAGGAAAGCCTGGATTCTGTTTCCCATTGTTTTCTATGGGAGAAGTCCAGTTGCTCCTTTTCACCTGATCCTCTCCTCCAGGACTTGCAAGTGTCTGAAACTACACACACCTGAGACCTCTCCTGTGCAGCCCAGCTTAGAACTGCTTATAAGCAGCCATTTCCTCAAGATCCCCGTCGTGCATTGGAGTTTGATTCCTTTGAGTTACAGACCCTTTATCGGTTGGAGTTCCAGTCTTGTTCCTGTTCTGTTCCAGTTTGAACCTGTTTCCTGTTTCTCTGCCTTGCTCCTGATTGTTCCAGCCAGAGTCTGCTTCCTATCTCTTAGCCTTGTACCTGTTTGTTTCTTCCAGAGCCTGCTCCCTGTTTCTCTGTCCTGCTCCTGCCTTGTTTCAGCCTGAACCTGCTCTCTGTTTCTCAGTCCTGTTTACTGCTTTTTCCTACTCCCTGTATTCGAGCCCTGTCCTTGCCTGTTCCAGCCAGAACCTGCTCTCCGTTTCCCAGTCCTGTCTCTGTTTGTCCCAGCCAGAATTTTGCATCCTGTTTTGCAGTCCTAGTCCTGCCTTTGCTTTAGCCTGAGCCTGTTTTCAGTTCCTGCCTCTGTCTCTTAGTTTGTCCCTTCTGTTTCTGTTTCCTCTTGGTATTTGTGTCTGGTAAATGTTCTATCAGTCTTCACCAGTGTATAAGTGTCCTCCTTTGTACTGGGGTTGGCTCGTGGTTTCCAGGAGGTAATTCCAGCCCCCATCCTTGTCTAGTGTTATACGTTGTCTTTCATGCCTAACAGTGACAGTGTGCTATTGCTGTTTTTCCAGGAATCGCCACTGTGTTTCCAGCTGGACCCAAAAGAGCGTGTCTTGTGTATGTAAGTACTCTCCTTGTTTGTGCTCTAGGGTCCAGAGATAGAATCCCTTCTGCTGCCTCCTTTCTACGGGGCTGGCAGGGTGACTATCTGTAAGAGCAAACTGCACAGAGGCATTGAGATTCCCTGTCACTGTGGGAGGTTCTGCGCTCTACTCTGTGTACAACCCCAGCGTGTTTGTCCATTAGTAATTCATTTCCTGTTTGTTCACACAAGGGTTGCTCTGCTTTTACTTTCCTGTTTCCTGTGCCTGTCCATAGCTGTCCTTTCCGTGCATGCCTTTAGCTGCTCTTCTGCCCCAGTACACTACCTCTTTAGGCTATCCGGTGACCTCAAGGGGTGTCCCAACCAGAGTCCTGATCCGACCCGCCCGAATCCGTGACAGGGGCTGGGTGAGGTGCTGCTAGTGACCTGGCAACTGGTGTGGGAGTGACACAGTCTCCTACAAGCAGAGGTGCTGCAGTTCCAAATCAAGCCTCATTAAGATACATGAGTCCTTACGACACAGGCTACTGTGGAGTCAGAGACAAAAGGCGCAAAAGAGGAGGAACCCAAAAAGGAGGAAGGAGGGATCGGGGCCATGCAATCCTGCTCCACCGCCAGATGAGGGAGAAACAGAGTAGGTTTATATCAATGTATGGCGTTGTGAGCCTGAGCACATAAATCTCACTGGCACCACTGTAAGGGGACTTCCGGGATGAAGGGCTGGGTAACCTGACAACCCACCGAATCGGATGAACTCTTGGAGACCAGCATTGAGACTAACATGAGGATCACACAGGAAAAGAGTCATATTATCTGCATGTAGTGATATCAGGAGATGTCTGGTAGGGCAGCAAAGTGTGTACTCACTGTGGTGTTGGTACATTTAGGAAGCAAGTGGCCCTTCCTCAAGGGCAAAAAGTAAGGGTGAGAGTGGACAGCCCTGACGTGTACCTCTCATAATGACAAAAGGAAGAGGAGACCAATCCATTGACACAAACTCTTGCAATCAGGTTTGAGTAAAAAAGTACAATCCATGCCAGGAATTGACAAAGGAGCCGCATCTGATGTAACACAGCCATTATGAAGTCCCAATCAATGATCGAAGGCTCTGGTGGCATCTAAAAAAAAAAAAAACACCACCACAGCTAAGCTGGGGTTGATATCCTGCAGTATGCGAACACTGTCTGCAGACTGCAAGAAATGGACTTACCAGGGGTAAAGCTGATTGATCTGGGTGGACCAAGAATGCCATGAGGCGGGATGAGTGATTAGCAAGCACTTTGGCTAAAATCTTAACATCACAATTAATAAGAGAAAGTGGCCTGTATGACTCATATCTGTCAGGGATTTGCCTGGTTTCAGCAGGGTGATGATCTGGTCTTCGCACATAGATGGGGGGGGGGGGGCGTTGACCCTCCCTCTTTGCTTCCTGAAAGATGGAAGCCAGCACGGGCACCAAAAGGAATACAGAAACCCTATAAAAATCAGCTGATAGCCCACCAGGCCCTGGAGACGTGCCAGCCCGCAACTGCATTATTGCATCTCTTAGCTCATCCACTGTAAAATCTTGAGGCATAAAGTTCCTCTGGGCATGACCCAGCCACCCCTAGGCTGTGTGCTCCAGATCTGAGTCGGGATCATTTGGATCTTCCCTCTTGGAAGTATAAAGGGAGCTATAGAAGGAGGAAAAGGTATGGAGGATGCCTGGAGTATCCATATGCAGCTGTCCCAGATCATACTAGATCATACCGGACTACCACTTAGAAGGCAATATGCAAAGTACTTGTGCAACATACACACAATACCCTCAAGACATACACCACAGAAGTTCAGTAGATCCAATAAAAAAATAGTGAAATATTCACTTTGTAGACTTAAAAACAGCAAGGTTATTGAGCAGATGTAATGATCAAAGGGACTCCAGTTCTGTCCTGGTTGCACTCCCCCTGGGGAGCAGTGTGTGGCTAGGCTGGGCAGAACCACTCAGGTTGACTGAGAGCAGCAAAGTAAGGTAAAGCCTCTCCATAAGGTTCCCAGGTGTAAGCGGCAAAGGTTGGTGAAGCCAATCGGGTCAAGTTTAAAAGTAGCGAGTGGAAAAGTTTCACAAAAGCCACTCGCGTTGAAGTTGAAAGCGGGCATCAAGGGAAAGCAGGGTCACTCCGGGCCTGTCACAGATGTGAGCAGTGTAGTTTTGGAAAAAGCCACTTGAGTTGAAATTGTAGGAAAGCAGCAAAGAAGGGCCACTCTGCGCATGTCACAGATGCAAGCGTTAAAGTTTGGCAACAGCCGCTCAGGTTGAAATCAAAGGCCAATGGTAAAGGAAGGCAGAGCTACTCCAGGCAGGTCAAAGATGCGAGCAGCAAAGTTTGCCAGAAACTGTTCAAGGTGAAAGGCGAGCGGCAAAGGAAAACAAGGCTGCTTCAGGCAGCTTACAGATGTGAGTGGCAAAGTTTGGCAAAAGCCGCTTGAGTTGAAATTGAGGGCAAGTGGCAAAGGAAACCAGAGGCCACTTGGAGTCACTCTGGATTAGGAGGACGAGTCATGGGCTACCAGGCAGAGATCAGCAGGCAGCAAGGCAGCACAGCAAAGCAGGACAGCAGATCCTGAGAGCAGTCAATTTTGACAGAGTGGCAATCCTGGCACGGAGCAGTCTTTACTCAGCAGTGTTTTCTTGAAAGTACTGATTTTAGGGGGTGATGTACTTACTCAATTACTGTGTCCGGAAGTGTACTGATTGTAGGGGTTCAGGGGCCCTGTACTTAAACTAGAAAGTGCCTTTGATGTAGGGGTGACTACAAAGAGTTCTTTTGAAGTGCACAGGTCCCCCTTTTAGGACAGCATTGGGCTCCAGACTATCAGTGGGAGGTAATCATCCCCTTTGTGTGGACTCTAGACACTACCCTTGGAGGTGTAAGTGTGAGCCCTTCCCAATTTGCTCCCCAGGAAGACCCATCAGTATGCAGATGCATGCAGATGAAGTTGAGCATCCTGTGGGTGTCTGAAGGGTATAAGTGTAGCTGTCAGCTAGACCAAGCCCGACATATATTGGAGATAGGTTGTGGGCACACAGGGAAGTGAGTCCAAAGAAATGCCCACTTTCTAAAAGCGGCATTTCCAAAATAGTAATAATAAATCTAAGAGATTTACTTGCGCCATTGTTTTGGCACTCGTAATGCCTGCTCAGAGCAGACGTTATAATAAAGGGGGCATGCCATTGAAAACAATTGGCCCCGATGCACTCTGCAGGAGTAGCACCAAAATGTTGATGCCACTCCTACAGAGTATATCAATAGCGTTAGGAATTCTGACACAATTGCTCCCTACCCTGCACCATGGTGCGCCGTATTTTAAATATTGCTGCACTCATGGTAGTGGATAAAAGGCGCAGTAAAAGTGGGACTGCATCGGGTCCAGCTCCACTTTACCTAAATTAGCCCCTTAGTGTACCCATGACATTGACAACGGGGACAGTGATAAAGTGAGAGCCAGCATTAAGGATGAGTTATTTAAAATGCTGGAGTCAGTGGTGTTTGAGCCTTCCAACAGCCCTTGGTACAGTCTAGTGGTTCTGGTATCCAAGGCAGCCCCAATGAGTGCCACCCAAAGAATCCGATTCTGTGTGGACAATAAGAGGCTCAACTCATTACAAAGATTGACCCTCATCCCCCGAGCTGATGAGCTCATTGACCAAATAGGAGCTGCCAATTTTCTAAGTACATTGATCTAAAGTTTGAGAACTGGCAAAATGAATTAACCGATGGGAAAAAGGCGAGGTGTGCATTCTGCACCCCAGAAGGTCACTTCCAATTCTGAGAGTTGCCCTTTGGGTTGAAAAATGTCCCTTCCACCTTCCAGAGGTTGGTCAACCTCATTCCGGCTGGAATGGAAGCCTTCAGTTTTGCCTATCTAGGTGACATAGAAATCTTCAGCTCCAGATGGGAAGACCAACTGTCCCACCACATGGAAGTTATTTAGGCTCTACAGAAGGTAGGCCTATCAAAGCCAGTAAGTGCCAGATAGGGCAGGGATCTGTGGTCTACTTGTACCACCAGGTCAATGGAGGCAAAGTGCAGCCCTTCAGTCCAAGATTCAGACTGTCCTCGCTTGGCAACCCCCAAGATGCAGACTAAGGTGAGAGCCTTTTTATGTTGTAGTTGGACTCTTACTCTAGGCAAGACTGCTCATTTAGGGATGACAGAACTTTTGTTTGTAGACCACTAGGCCAATCCTACAACAAGTCGCAACTGTCGAACCAACCTTCCCAGCACACAAGCAATACCTCACCAAAAACCCAAATAGTAAAAGGTGATTTGTGGCAGGCTTTATGCATGGACTCAAGAGTGCGACATCTCAAGGGAGGCGTGGTTAAATGGAATACCCTTTTCTCACAATAGCAACAAGTCTCAGTCACACACAGGCAATGAAGGACATGCAATAAAGTGTTCAATAGGTTTTATTAACAAGGCTGCAATCTACTGTAAAATGCATTGGCTGCAGTGATTAGGATAATGAACAATGCAAGAAAAAGAATTGTAAAAATGAGAGTTTTGAATATGAAGACCCCCAAAATCATGCAGTAACATAATATGTGAAATAGACCCTAACACCCTAGCATGATGACCCTAATCTCTAACCTAAAGAGAGCTAGGTGTGTAAACCTATTCTGCCAGTACCATGTCCATGAGAAGAGCCCCCACTCCCCCGAACCCTTGTTACCTTAGAATGAGGTCTCTAGATCAGACTCCGTGGGTACACGAAGGCTGGGTCTGCATCAAGATGACGTGTAGCATAGATAGCGTTGATGGCATCTGGTAGGAATCCCTCTGATAACCTTGTCTGCATGAGATGTATTCATACAGATGTTGCAGGACCCTCTGACACAGGTATGTTCCCAAACAATAGATAAGAAGGCATGCTTGGGGCAGCAATTCCATAAACAACTCCCTCCAAAAGTACATTATGTTCCTGTCACACATATGTGGGAAAGAACATGATGTGAATACTTACGTCTATCACTTGTCTTTGACGCTGATAGTGACACCTTCACAGAGTGGCACTGAAAACGTGAAATCAAAACATCTTCCTAACTATAAACATAGCAGCCATCTTGGAAGAAATTATTAAATACATTTTCTAAAAACAGAGCAGGCTAAGTAGGTTAAAAGTCACTAGGTGACTGAGCACACGCCTGCAAGCCAGACGGCAAAGCTGTCTCCTGATTCCCAATAAAACCAAACAGGATCCACTTCACTTAGGCCTCACTGGTTATTACAGGAGATTTGTCCAAGAGTATAGGACAATTGTTTGCCTCCTTGACAGAGCTGACTTCTGACACTTTTGACACCCTGAAGGAGGCCATGTGTACAGCACCAGTGCTCAAGGCCCCTGACTTCTCTAAGGAATTAATTGTCCAGACAGACACCCCAGAGGATGGCATATGGGCTATGCCTCTTCCAGCTGAATGAAGATGGCCTTGACCAACCAAAAGCTTTCATCAGCCAGGGGTTACCCTAACGAAACAGAGGTGGAGTACAATTGAAAGAGAAACCTTTGAAGTGGTCTGGGAACTTTAGACATTGAGACCATACTTGTTTGGAACTCACGTCCGGTTCAGACAAACTGCAGAAATCTCAGCTAATGCAGATGAAGGGTGAGAATTCTGAAGTTTGGTCTCCTCAAGACGGCAAACGGGCCCATTCACACCAAGATTCTGCCACCCCCAATTATAGCAGGCATGTAGCTCTAGTGAGAAGTGCTCTTCACGTCGACAGTGACCGCTAGTGATGACCGGGAATGTAAGACACTCATTTTACACTGCAGCAACAGCAGGTCAGGACAAGTGCCAATGCAAAGCTATAGCCAACCATCAGCGAGGCCAATTCAGCTATTTATGGAACAGCTATGACTATCCCCAACACTCAGCCTGCTCCTTGTGGCCTTTTCCAATGCGAACAGAACTCTTCATGCTGGACTTTGAAGTATCTTTTCAGCAGAGTTAAACTGGTCACTGTATCTGACTTGCTCTCTATCACCGTCAGCCCGAGCTTGTACCTTTCCCACTGTCTAGCATGACCAGATCACCAAGGTTGGTACTTTGTGCTTTTAGGCACTATTGTCACTAAAAACTGTAAAATCGCATATTTCTGGTCCTACTGATTGGATGTTTTTCATTTTATTTATTAAAACTTGTCCTATTTTTTAAACTGGTTTGGGGATTTTTCTTGTTTTGAGTTTTCACTTTGTTTACTATTAGTGTGCTGCATAAATACTCTACATATTGCCTCTAGGTTAAGCCACACTGCTTTTGTGCCAAGCTAACAGCGGATTAAGCACGGGTTAATTTAGTGATGTCTGTGGTTCACTCTGACAAGGACTGTGATTTTTGCCTGAGTGGGGCTTCCACCCCCTCAAAAAACAACCCAATTTCTTACACATACCGGACAAGCAAGTTTGAAGATTTGGTTGAATATAAGTGAAAAGTTAGTGAAAATAATGTCCTTTCGAAATTACCCATCTTCAGGAGTAAGTTGGAAAGGTCTTAACTCTGTTTGGGAGTTGTCTTCCTGAAAGATTTGTGAATGGACACCTCTGTAAGGTTGATTCCCAAATGCAGAGGCAGGACAAGAACAGAGGAAGGTCCCAAGGCTCAGGGCGTGCTAGAAAATGTATGCCGTAAAGGGTAAGCGGAGAATTCCGTATGATTATGGTTATTAGATGTACAGATAATGCTGCATCTCTTTCATCTCTCATGTTTTAATTCCATTGCCCCTTCCTGCACAAAAACAATCTTGCCTACAACACAGGCCTCCTTGCACCACATAGCAAGGATGCCTGTGTTGGCGCTGGGTAGCTAAAAGGGCGACACTTCAAGAAAAGGACAAGAATGCTCTGTATTATATTAAAGGCTGCACATGCAACGGAGCAAGGCGGCTTGCTATGCTGCACTGCACCTTGATAAATGAGGCATTATATATTTTTAAGGAGAAAAAGAAACGTCAGGCAGAATCGAAGTTCGAATAAAATAGCTTTTTTACCATCATTTCAAAACCACATGAGCGTTTTGCTCACGGCCGTGCTTATTCTGGTAAATGAATACTTCATTTAGTCCATAGGTGCCCAATGTAGGTCCATGAACGTCATATTCAAGCAAAAAGTGCAGGATATCCGCATAAGATAAGTTCACATATACTGCAGGCAAATGGATATTGTTTGTAGTTACTGGTTATCCCCAAAATCTGTCATTGATCCTGATCTCAGAGACATCTCGGGCACACCTTTATTAAATCTTATAGGCCCATATTTCGATCCTGATACATCCAGCGCTCCTGGTGTTTCTCAGGTTAACAAACAAACGGTAATATATGACAACTTGCTTACTTTTCATTTAGATTCCGATCTGCACCTTAATGTTTTTAGAATGTGCAGAGACAGTCGGGCCCTGATCTTGAGCATCAAATTCCAATTGTTAGAAAGCCTTAGCTACACTTTGAACAGGGACCAGCAAATGGCAACTTGTTGCTGATGTGTTTCTCGTTATTTTCTGTTTTGTTAGACCCCCTCCATGTCATGTTGAACGATTTAGAGTGTTGGGATTTGCATCATGTATTTAACCCGTGGCCCCGATGAAGGAGGAACATATATCAGGATTGGCCCATTGAAACGTGCCTTGGCGCGTTTAATGATCCACTGTTGTTTGCCTTAACATAACGAAATGAAATTTTCATCAACGTTTTCCTTGTCTCTATGACTGATAGTATGCAATAGGGACCTTGGGGCATATTTATGAAAAAGTGGCGCATCATTTATTATGCGCCACTTTTCAAGCACCCCATTGCACCCCCCTAACAACACCATGTGTGTGCCGTATTACTTTGCTGGATTAGTTCCATAAATTATGGCGCTAATGCAGCAAAGCACAGGGAGGCCCATTGTTTTCAATGGGAGCATCATGTTAATGCCTGCCTGAGGCAGGCGTTAATAATTACACTACAAATGGTGCAGTCAAATCTAGTAAATTTCACTGCTCCATTTTTCTGGGCCTCAGTACGTGGGAACGCCCCCGTTGCATACATTATGCCTGGCTCAGGCATAATGTGGTTCAAGGGTTTGCAAAGTGGCACAATGCAAGCATTGTGCCACTTTGTGCAAATGGTGCATGGGAAATGTCACCTTAATGCCACATTTGCGTCAAACAAAATGATGCAAATGTGGTGAGAGGTGGCGCTAGGGGCATCATAAAAATGCCCCTTGTTTTTAATATTCTGGACTGAACTGATTTATTATAAGAAGAATTTTGAGGGGGTAACCTGTTGACAATTGTAAAAAACTGGTTTGATTACATTACAGTTATAGTTTGAACTCATTATTTTGTACAGTTATGAATTAGGAGGATTTGCGGTACCTGTCTATCAAATGGTAGTCAGAGGATGAATTAAATATTATGAAAACCTGCAGTATGCTTAATTATCATGCTGGCTTAGCAAAACTGGTGTTATATTTCACAGTTTGAGCGGGGAATCGCTTGCCCTTATCCTAATACATTTTGTGCAGTTGTGTTCCACCCCTGGGAGTTACAGCAAAGTGCTAAAGATCTGGCTATTATGTTGTGATTTTCTAAGCATGTTGTTTCTGGTGCAGTGGTAATTTAATTTAGCATTTTATCCGCTTCTGGGGACAGGGCCAAATTCAATTTGTAGAATCTGTTCTAACAAACTAAACATAATAAATATTGTCTATTAACTTCATCATATCAATCTGATGTACCTCGCCCAGTACCCTACGTCTCATTTATCTAATTTACAGAAAATAGCTCTGCTCATTTGATTCCCACTTGATATGGACAGCTTCTTCAGTTACCGAAGTGAATGTAAGGAGTACATAAGGCTGACAGTTCCTATAAGTCTCCAAAAGCCAAACCTGGCTTCATTTTGTCAATTAAAATACTCATTACGTAACTGCCATGCATTTTTCGGCACTCTGCTACATTAGGGTACCAGTACCAGAGTTATGATGGTTGTTAGAAATGGGGTCTCTAGTTGGCAGAGGTATACACCTTTGTCCAAGTATAGACCTCAATCCTAGTCAGGGTAAGTCACACACAATCCAAATTATCCTGTGCCCACCCTCTGGTAGCTTGGTACTAAGAAGTCAGGCTTAATTTAGAAGGCATGTAAAGTATTTGTGCAATAGATCATACTGTAACACAGTGAAAACACCACAAAAATATACCACACAGGTTTAGAAAACTAGATATTATGGGGCATATTTATACTCCGTTTGCGCCGAATGTGCGTCAAAAACTTTGACGCACAATCAGCGCAAACGTTGCCCCATATTTAAACCCTGACGCCCGAGGCCGCGCACGAGAAAAATCCACAGTGTGCGCCATTTTCTGGATGCAGCAACCCACCCTGCGTTAATGACATGCAGGGTAGGCGTTCCCGTCCAAAAAACAATGCACACAGCCGTGCACCGTATTTATGCTTCCGGGCAAAAAGGACTCCCGGACGGTAGGCGGAGCAAAAAAATGACGCAAAGCCCGATGTGCGTCAAAATTTAACGCCTGGGTCAGGGCAGGCGTTAAAATGGGGCAAACACACCTGTATTTAATCAGAACACACAGAACAAACAGCAGAGCAGCAGAGCAGCAGAGCAGCAACAGGGAGACATGGAGGTGATTTTTCTTCAGCGTGCACGTAGACGCAGAGCCCTGCAGCAACAACAGCAGCCACAACAACAACAGCAGGGACCCCAAAGACAGCGCAGAAGGCAGGAGAGGATATTCCACCCAAGAACAACCCTGCATGGCCTCAGGGAACACGACATCATCCAGAGGTACCGGTTGAACTGCAGGCCATTCAGCAGCTGCTGAGAAATATTGAACAGCAGTTGGCCCCCACTTTGGTGACACCCCGCACCATCCCAACAGAAACAAAGCTGCTTGCCGTACTTCACCTGCTGGCAAGTGGCTCGTTTCAGACAGCTGGTGCCCTGGTTGGTGGAATATCACAACCATCATTCTCTGCATTCCTGCCAAAAGTACTGGATGCCATCATTCGCCTGACACCCCGCCACATTTGCTTCCCTAACACACTGCAGAAGCAGCAGGAAACTAAACAGGGGTTCTACGCCATCAGTGGCTTCCCACACGTCCTTGGTGCAATCGACTGCACACATGTAGGCCTTGTGCCACCTGCTGCAACAGAACACCTCTACCGTAACAGGAAGCACACACATTCAATCAACGTGCAGGCCATAGTCGATCACCAAGGACTGATCAGCAACATCGTGGCTAAATATCCTGGGAGTGTACATGACGCATTTATCTTCCGTCACAGCACCATCAACCAACACTTCCAGGATGGACGGTATGGCAATGGACTACTTGTTGGTAAGGACAAAAATCCAACTCATATACACACTGCACAGCAACCCTCTAGGACAAACAACACATACACCACATTAGCAACACCTAGCCAGGAACACACTGAGGTCCTCACATCACTAGTCATGTGTCATAAGTCACCATTGAACCTGTCGCACATTGGAATGTACTCCACAGCTTAATGTGAAGACATTAATGAGTGTGGTTGCCTAAATGTCACCTTGCAAATTGGAAGTGTCACAATAACCTGTACATTAACACATTGCATAAGTCTTAAGGTATGGGATGTCCAGGGTACTTTCATATGAACGTCTTAACTACACTTTCATGTTTTAACTCTGCATGGAACTATCATCTCACCCCCAGTGAAGACACACGGACACGTGTATCACAAGTCACAATGCAAGGGAGGGCACACTGTTATGAAAATCAAAATACAGACTGCTGACAAACGGTTAGCTAACAAACACTTGCTCAGCCAAGGAAAAAACTCAATGCAAAACCTTTACCCTACAAGTATAGGTTGTCACATTAGTACACAAAAGAGTCACAGACAACACAAGACAACTACTGCCATCAAAGGTCGGTACAAGAGTGCTTTCTACATCTAATTGATCCCATTCTGTGTTTCTATTTCAGCTGATCAGGGGTATGGCATCCAGCCTTGGCTAATGACACCATTTGGGAACCGCACTACTGCTGCAGAGTGGGCATACAATGACGCCCATAAGAGGACATGGAGCATTGTTGAGCGGACCTTTGGGATCCTAAAGTCAAGGTTCCGCTGCCTTGACAACACAGGCTGTAGCCTACTCTATTCCCCAGAGATGGTCTGTAGGATCATACTCACTTGTGCCATATTGCACAACATTTGTGTAAAAAGGAACATTCCCCTCCTTGAACCAGACCCAGACATGCCTGAAGATGATGAAGAGGAGGATGCTGGCCTGCAACAGGAGGGGGAACAACCAAACACGGCAGCAGGAGTGCGTAGGCACCAACAGCTTGTAAAAATTTTTTTTTCATAATTTCTTATATCAACACGTATTGCACAATTGTAAATAAACACAGATAACAAACACCACATCATGCTTTGGCCTATTCATTTCTGCCCACCTTTACTTCGAAATTGTTGAAGAAGAATGTCGTCTCATTGAGCAATAATGACATAACACTCATCACACAAAAAATATAAACCACAAATGTCTGCACAGAGGGTAGGATGTTACATGATACCTTACCATCCACAGAGGCCAACAGGAGTACAAATGTGGCAATGACACATGCCTGATCCAGACACCTGAGACAGTCTCTCACTCAGCCCAAAAATGTAGATCATTTGAAAGTCTCATTACACATGTTCAGTGACAGGGTGGGACCATCCATGTGTACGTGACCATGTCCTCAATGGCTTCTCTCAATTTTTGATATAAACAATACCCAATTGGAACAACATTAGCTGCCACTAACTCATGAGGAGACCTTGAAGTTACAGTGACAACATACACCCAGACAGGTGATAGTGGATCCACATTCGCACACACATATAAACATATGTCATCCAATCAACCAAATATTTGCAAGCAGCCCATCACAGTAGTGTCCCAGTTCGAACCTAGCAGGAAGAATGTAACATGCCACTAAACCAGGTAATGCATAAAGGGCCACATACATCAACAATCTATTTGTCATCAGCACATGAGGAACGCTGAGATTTAGCAAACATAGTCAGTGCAAAATGGTATGTCAGATTGCTCCAAATAATCAATAGGGCAAACCTCAAATGGGCTAATGAGATGAATGAATGGCTAACAGTGATTCATACCCTATGGCCTTCCATTAGCCTGCTGCTGCAGGTTTTGCATAACAGAATAAATGAAAGCCATGGATAAATTAGCAAATCTGGAAGGGCAAACCCTAGGGTGCTGTCCACCTCTACCGCCCCCCAAATATACAAGAATCATGTACTTGTGAACTAAACACATGCATAAGGCGCATGTGTGGCCTACATGTCAAAAGTCAAACACAAATCAGATACACAAAATGATAATAGGACATGGTTAGCCCCATAAAAAGTGTAAGTGACTATTGCACTCCCTGTTTGGACTATATATAAATGCATTACCATGATAAATGTGGACACATTTTTGAGAAGGAATACATCATGGTATCCCATTCATCATTTCAAAATAGCCATCAGCAATTACCTAAAATATGTGTACAAATATGGTTCATACATTTTTTGAGGTATCATAAATATTACAGTGTGAATGCCTTCTATACATCCAATAAGGGACATGTGTCATAGCTAACCACAAATGTGTATCACATAGCACCGTTTGGTCATGACAAAGTTCCTTCCTCAACTTTAAAAAATGAAGACATAATTTAAAAATGCGTCAAATTTCCACGCATACAGCATGGGCGTCATAATGTTTTCACGTACAGGAGTGCACAGAATGCAGAGTGAAAAAATATGAAATGATAAATAATAAATTAATAAGGTACATGACATGTCCACCATAATGTCCATGTAGCGTCAAATTTCTACGCATACAGCATGGGCGTCATACTTTTTTCACGTACAGGAGTGCACAGAATGCAGAGTCAAAAAATATGAAATGAAAAATATTAAATAATAAGGTACATGACATGTCCACCATAATGGCCATGTTGCGTCAAATTTCCACGCATACAGCATGGGCGTCATAATTTTTTCACGTACAGGAGTGCACAGAATGCAGAGTCAAAAAATATGAAATGAAAAATAATAAATTAATAAGGTACATGAGATGTCCACCATAATGTCCATGTAGCGTCAAATTTCCACGCATACAGCATGGGCGTCATAATTTTTTCACGTACACGAGTGCACAGAATGCAGAGTCAAAAAATATGATATGAAAAATCATAAATTAATAAGGTACATGACATGTCCACCATAATGTCCATGTAGCGTCAAATTTCCACGCATACAGCATGGGCGTCATTATTTTTTCACGTACAGGAGTGCACAGAATGCAGAGTCAAAAAATATGAAATGAAAAATAATAAATTAATAAGGTACATGACATGTCCACCATAATGTCCATGTAGCGTCAAATTTCCACGCATACAGCATGGGCGTCATAATCTTTTCACGTACAGCAGTGCACAGAATGCAGAGTCCAAAAATATGAAATGAAAAATAATAAATTAATAAGGTACATGACATGTCCACCATAATGTCCATGTAGCGTCAAATTTCCACGCATACAGCATGGGCGTCATAATTTTTTCACGTACAGGAGTGCACAGAATGCAGAGTCCAAAAATATGAAATGAAAAATAATAAATTAATAAGGTACATGACATGTCCACCATAATGTCCATGTAGCGTCAAATTTCCACGCATACAGCATGGGCGTCATAATTTTTTCACGTACAGGAGTGCACAGAATGCAGAGTCCAAAAATATTAAATGAAAAATAATCAATTAATAAGGTACATGACAGGTCCACCATAATGTCCATGTAGCGTCAAATTTCCACGCATACAGCATGGGCGTCATAATTTTTTCACGTACAGGAGTGCACAGAATGCAGAGTCCAAAAATATGAAATGAAAAATAATAAATTAATAAGGTACACGACATGTCCACCATAATGTCCATGTAGCGTCAAATTTCCACGCATACAGCATGGGCGTCATAATTTTTTCACATACAGGAGTGCACAGAATGCAGAGTCCAAAAATATGAAATGAAAAATAATAAATTAATAAGATACATGACATGTCCACCATAATGTCCATGTTGCGTCAAATTTCCACGCATACAGCATGGGCGTCATCATTTTTTCACGTACAGGAGTGCACAGAATGCAGAGTCCAAAAATATGAAATTAAAAATATGAAATTAATAAGGTACATGAAATGTCCACCATAATGTCCATGTAGCGTCAAATTTCCACGCATACAGCATGGGCGTCATAATTTTTTCACGTACAGGAGTGCACAGAATGCAGAGTCCAAAAATATTAAATGAAAAATAATAAATTAATAAGGTACATGACATGTCCACCATAATGTCCATGTAGCGTCAAATTTCCACGCATACAGCATGGGCGTCATAATTTTTTCACGTACAGGAGTGCACAGAATGCAGAGTCAAATATAAATTTTCATATATGTTTCTCATATTTGCCAGGAAATTATAAGTCTACACTAGAACTGTAAACTCAGCCTCACAATAATGTAAGGGAACAATGAAGAAATTACTTTTGACTCTGCATTATGTGCAATGTTATGCGTTAAAAAATATGACGCACAATCTGTATGCGTGAAAATATGACGCATAACGGGAAAATAAAAACGGCGGCAATTTTATGCAGGAAGTGATGTAATAGGATATCCTGTTTACAAAATCTGTACTGTGAGTTAACTTTCACTTTCACTTTGCAGTCTCAGATTTATCTAGACTGTGTGGTTGTGTGAAAAGTGTAGTCCTGTGTTTAACTGCTTTTGTGTCCTGTGTACCTTGTATTTTGTGTTTTTGTGATCATGGTCTTGTTGTCTAATATTGTCTTAGTCTGTTTAGTATACTTTTGTCCAATCCTGTTTTTGTTTGTATTGTCTGTGGGAGTCTGTTCTGGGTAGTTTAACTTTGGGGTTAGTTGGGCTATTTTTCTTAAGTTTTATTTTTCCTTCACTACTCTACCTTTCCCCATTTCCCACTTTTACTTGTTTGTCTCATTTTTCACCTTTCAATTTGTTAATATGTCTGGTAGGCCTCGGCTTGGCAGGATGGGTGAGGAGGAATTGGGGGGATTCATTTGGCTTGTTTGCCATTTCCTCCCACTCATGCTGGAGGCTGGGGGCCGTGTGATACAGGGGTATCACACGGAGGCACGTAAAGTCCGGTGGGGGAAGGTGCGCCATCACCTGGTCCGGGTGTACGGTAGCATTAGGAATGAGCATCAACTAAAGCACCGCTGGGCTGATCTCATATCCAGGGAGCAGGACCTGCTGGACCACCTGGGAATCAGGATTGGTGGCCATGTTGGTGAGTACAAATCAATTACATGTGAATAATTGAAATCTGTGTGGGGACATGTGATGATTGTTACCCAATCTGCTAGATAAGTAGCTGACTGTGTGTAATGCTAGGGAAACCTAATGTGTATTTGTTGCACAATGTGTAGGAAACCAATGCTAGCAGTCAGATGGCTCATGTTTTCAACACATACCGGATGCCTGTAGCTGTATGTAATGTAGTGTTGGCTTTGTGTCAGACAAGCGACACGTTAATGCCTCTATTTGAACTCTACAGGTCATATTGGCCAGTGAGAAAGTTATGTTGAAACAACATACCTACATATGTAGACGCCATAGCTAGACAGAAAATTGTAAACCCATGATGATGCTATAAATGTGTGGTGCCTTCACGTCACATGAAGTTAGCTATGTTGTCCACACATATGTCACATGTGTGTCTGGTTGTTGTGTGTTGAAAATGTCCACATAGCCTGTTTGAGTTTGAGGGGTCATGCAGTCCTCAAGTAACCAGCTTTTGGATGTCTCTCTGGGATGCACATGATGAGATGAATGCAAGCCATTATTGTTGGAGCATACTAATGGAGGTGTATCTTTGACAACACATGACTGTCCTGGCCACTGCATGTGTGTAGTAGGGTGTGTAACTGTAGCAGGAGACTCATCCAATGTTAATGTTGATTAAAAAATCATCCATGCAGTATGAGCATGTGGGAAAGTGTATCATTACCATGTCATATTCACACAGTGTCATAGTAACTGCAATTTGTCAGTGCACGGATTCTGAGTATATTCTTCCTTTCATGCTTTACAGGTGGACCAGCACCGTACACCATGCGAGAGGTGGCACATTTTGAGGACCCCGATACCTACAGTGAGTGTGGCCTGAGTGCTATTTTTATTGTTTGCTAGTGATGCATGATGGACTACTGTGTGTTCAACAGAATTCATGATTTGATGCGCTGCCCGTTCATTGGCATTGTTGCTTTAGTGGGATTTAAAATATCACTTCTGTTTCTGTAGACCAATACTTAGCCATCTCTCAGATTTAGGGGCTGTGGGTCATTCCAGTCGGCCCGCTATGGGGAATGGGATGAGTCATGTGGAATACACTGGTTAATGTAAGAGTTGCTCTGGGACTTGGCTTGAACTGAGTCTGCATATCAGACTGACATTCTCCCAGATAGTTTTGGCAAATGGCTTGTATGAAATATGCAGCTTCCTAGTTGAGGATGCACTGTGTACACTGTAGGTTGGATCTTCCGGGGGCATGTACTTCCACAAGTTGAACTAGAAGTGTGTGTAACTAGAGTGCAGTCGACTCATGATCATGGGTGTTCTTGCTCCTCTGTGTGTGTTGTAAAACATGCCTCACTGATAGTATGTGATGTTGGCCTGAGTCAGAGCATTTTGACATGTGTGGACCTTGGATATGACAATGTTTGGCTGACTCCAACGTGTTGCTAGCCCTTCATTGGTGTTGTGTGTGGAGGCAAATACTTGTTGACCTTTCTATACACTCCTGGGTGTGCATTGAACCTGGGATTGTTGGTTGTTCTTCCCACCCCACCCTCAAAGACTGCCATGTGATTGGGAATAGGGTACCTAGGACTGTAGCAACCAGTATGTTACAGGTACTTGTGACCTTTTGCAACTTTGTTTAGAACCTAGGGCCAGATGTAGCAAACAGTTTTCAAGTCGCAAACGGCGAAAATCGCCGTTTGCGAGTCGCAAACGTGTGTTTGCTATGCAGAAATGCATTTTGCGAGTCGGAACCGACTCGCAAAATGCATTTCCGACTCGCAAATAGGAAGGGGTGTTCCCTTCCTATTTGTGACTCGCAGTGGTATGCAATTCCATTTGCGACCGAGTACGCGGTCGCAAATGGAGTCGCAGTTACCATCCACTTGAAGTGGATGGTAACCCACTCGCAAACTGGAAGGTGTCCCCATAGGACCCCTTCCCCTTTGTGAGTGGACCCAAAAATATTTTTTCAGACCAGGCAGTGGTCCAAGGGACCACTACCTGCCCTGAAAAAATACGAAACTAAACGTTTCGGTGTTTTTTTCGAAGTGCAGCTCGTTTTCCTTTAAGGAAAACGGGCTACACTTTGAAAAAAAAACACCTGCTTTATTTAAAAGCAGTCACGGACATGGAGGTCTGCTGTTCCCAGCAGGCCTCCATCCCCGTGAGTGCCCATAGTCGCTATGGGGCGCAAATTGGGACCCACCTCATTAATATTAATGAGGTGGGTCTTTGCGACCCCATAGCGACTCGCAGACGGTGTCTGAGACACCGTTCTGCATAGCAAATTGCGAGTTGCAATTTGCGAGTCGCTCGGACTCGCAAATTGCAAGTCGCAATTTGCCGTCTTCCTACATCTGGCCCCTAGTGTAGACATTCGGTTATGGCCCATGGGTTCAATATTTGCAAACAACAAATTACAAATGGCATTGAGTGAGGGTTGTGATAGTTATCACATAGAGTGACATATGTAGTGAAGTCAGTATGCGGAAGAGGTTCAGCCATAATGTCAACTGCATTTGGCATTATTTGGATGAGAAGTTTATGCTGATGTCATCCATCATGTAGAGACATGGATATGCTAGGTGTGAGATGGCCTTATGTATGCAGGCTTCACATGTACTTCCTCTGAGACTTTAAATAAACTATGTTGTGACAATTGCTGTAACAAATACAGTACAAGTAATGTACAAATAACCCATTGTGCTATTCCACCCAATGCAATTCCCATGGTAAATATTTGCCATATCTCTTCACAGCTGCAAACATGAGTGCCGCAGATAGACACCAATTTGAGAGGCGTGCCATGCGATAACGGCACATCCTGCAGGTGCAGTCGGGGTACAGGAGGATGGCCCGAAAATACCAATCAGATAGGGCCTCCGGGGCATGGTGGGCCTCACCACAGGGTGGCCCTTCATTGCCCACAACAGCCACCACCACCACATCCGCCAGGTCTCCCCAAGTGGCCCCAGCAACGTCGGGCACAGTTGACCCTGGCTCCTCATCAAGACCTGGACCCAGCCATGTTCAACAACCAGGACAGTCCAGTGGGCATTCAACTGCTGGCACAAGTTCCACCTCGGCCGGCACACAGACTGCATCAGCCCCTCCTGTGGACCCAGCCGCATTCCTGGCATTGAGCCGTAAATTGGACAAGGTGTTTACAAAGGTGGACAAGCTAAGCCAGGATGTGGCATATATCAAAAAAAGGGTTCGGTCCATCAGGCGGACCCTACGGAGGGCCAACCTCTAGGACATTTGCCATGTTTAACTTTTACCCCTCCCCTCTCTCCTCTTTCCTATTTTGTACTGATAGTTGGGTTTTGGGGATTAGAATTAGGTTAGTATAGGTAGTTAGCTTAGTTAGTGTTAGGGAAGAGGGTGGGGGGTACTTATTCTTTCTATCTTTATTTTTTGTGTGGGTGGGTGGGGGTCAATGTTGGGATTCCTGTTTTTGTTGATTAAAAAAAATATATATAAAAAAAAGAAAATACAAAAAAATATATGATTGTTTAGGATAGTATAGTATGTGAGTAGGTTAGTAAGTGTTGTCCTGCATGTGTCCTGTCACATAATGGTGGGTGGGGGGGTTGATGTTTAGATCGTTTAGTTATATGTGTAGAGTAAGTTTAGCTTAGGTTAGTTAGGGACAGTTGTGGGTTAGTAGTATTCATGTTAGATTAGTGTAGGTATTACTTTTCCCTTAGTTGCCTTTTGTGTGAATAAATAGTAATAAATATATAGTTAACCCTTTACATGATGCGTTAGGTGCTACTTTATCATGGCCTTGACATCAGTGTAGGTGAATGTTTTTGTATGACATTAGTGTCCTATGGTAGCCATCCCCAGAAAATGGAGGTTTAACATGCCAGCTACCTGTGTGATAACTTGGTAAGTATCCACCATTTGGGAGACCCACCATTGGTAGTTTGCATCGATCACCAAGGTTTTGTGTTGGTGAGTATGTATTCTACTTCACAAAGTGTGCTTCCAGACTTGTTATTGTGGGTAATTTCATAGGTCGGACTGCAGTGTGATGTTCAGGGAGATCTTTGTAGATGAGGTGTTCTTAACACTCTTGTCTTGTTGCCTTCATTGCTGACCTACATCATGTGTGTACTAATTCTGCATGACTTTCCTTCATGGAAGTATACTCAGAAAGGGTGATTGATGCAGTGTTATTTTTTTATGTTTGCTTACATTTTGCAGCATAATTTCATGTTTTAGTATTGCATGGTGCCTACATATCTCAGCCACCATTAGTTGACTAGAATTGCTATAGATGGTGCATCATTCTGTCCAACACAGCATGATTGTGTGTGGTTAGTCCCTTCATCAGTTATTCTCCTCAGTATGGTAAGGCTATGATGCAATCCTGGCCACTGCACAGATGTATCAGACTACATGATGTCAGGACAGTTGTATTGACAAGCTACATGGTTGCCACACAGGCACTTTGGAGTTATGTACTGCACAGTTGAAGTGTGAAATAACACAGAGACATAATAGGTGTGCAAGTGCTATTTATTTATAGGTGCTGTAGTGCAAAATGTCCATTGTCCATGTTTGCTGAGTCCGTTCTGGTGCATTCTTACATGGTGATCCTACAGAAGGGGTGTGGATGAGGCTCCTGACATGCTGGGGTGATGTCACAGACAGTGCAGAGGGACAGGAATTGGCAAATAGTAGGAGAGAGACATTCACTGGCAATGCTGACAAGTCATACAGTGGATTGCAGAACAGTCATTGAGTGTAGTTGTAGTGAGACTGGCATTTGACAAAACGTAGGACCTTGGTCAAAGTAGGCCATGGTGCAGGGACTAGTGCTTCCGGGTACTCTTCCGTGAGAATGTGATCTGTTCCATGTCTTCTTCTTCTGATGTGTGTGTTGCCTGGTTTGTCCTTGTTGTTGTTGGTTGTGAAGGGGCAACACACACCTCAGTGTTAGAAGACGTGGAGGCAGACATCCCGGGGGCTGCTCCTTGTGGAGTTATTAAGGGCAGTACTGCAGCAAGGAGGGCCTGCTGGTTTTTCAGAATACCAGCCACATCACAATGGTAGGCAGCCAGGTCGGCCCTGAGGGGTTCAATGTTGCATTCGTGCACACGTTGACTGGATTGCAGTTGTAGGTGTTGTGTCAACTGGATGACAGCTGTGCTGATTTCCTTCAGTGTTTTGGCAAGTTCCTGCAAGAGAGATGTTCGGGCTTGCATAGCAGCTGCCTGATCTGCAAATGACGTCATGCACGAACGCACCCCCTCAAGGCTGGCTGCCATGTTTTGCATCCCCACCCGCACCTCCTTGGCCAGCTCCAGCTGTACCCCAACTACAGTTCTTTCAAAGCTGGTGCCAGTGCCGTCAGAGTCCTCAGCTGTGTTGGAGCTGGCAGGTCTTACAATTGGGGTGGTGGGTGGTTCTTTTGTGATGGCTGCTTCTTCTGTGCTCCTCCTTGTGACTGAAGGTGGGGTCTGGAGGGTTTCAAGGACCTTTTGGATGGTCTCCTGGGAAATAGTTATGGGCTCGTCATCCATGTCATCAGGGAAATCAGGGACAGGCATATCAGCAGGAGATCCATGTTCCTCTGCAATGAAACAGGGTACAATTAGTGTGTCTGTGTTGTGACAATTTTGCCATGACATGCAAGCCTTTGGATGACTTAACTTTGTGCTCTGGTTTGGTATTGGTATCTGCTGTCCTTCATATGGGCATTGTTATAGGCCTATGGCCCACCTGTGTGTCACATGTAAGATATAGAGTTATCAGACTTGTCTGCCTAATTGCCTCTAGGTGTTGCTTGGTACCAATTTGGGAATAGCCATCTTTTTGTCCTACTCGTCCCTCCGTGTATATCTATTCTTATGGAGAGACATTTTGTTGCGTGGGCTCTCATTATCCTAAATGAGATTACTGGATTTCTAGGCAGCAGGATAGCTAATGGTGTGGGGGACTGAGTCTGACCCACTTGTAAATAACTCTGTCACCCTAATTCTTTCTTTTTGCTCTGGCTAACTAGCAGTGCCTCATGTCTCCCACGGCAAAGTAATGATTAGACAGCCGAGCGCATGACATCTTTGGAACTTCTCAGGGAAGTCGTGGTCACTCAGATCCAAACCAATTCTCTCTTTTCCAGTATGATCTCATATACAAATGACAAAGACAGTATTTGTTTTATATGATGATTTCATAAAACAACTGACTTTTAGATAATTAGGTGTGAGCCACAATAACCCAAACAATACAACATGGTAGAATTGAAATAGTCACCAGGAGTGTAAAACATTTGAACAAAGCTATCATGGTGCCTAACTGTTCCTACTCTCCCTCTGCTTGTTCTATTTAGAGCACAGCATGTTAAGCTTCGAGCTTGCCTGTCTGAATCACTGGGGAGACATCAGCCCTCATATCTGAGCAATGGCCTGTGATCTGGTTCAGCATCTGCAGCAAGGCAGGCAGCGTCTAGTTGTGGTTCTCCGTTCGTAAACTCCCTCTTGCGTGTATTGGGACAAGGAAGTGATTTTATAACTAACATGTCATCGTGATGACAAAGTGTCCCTATGCAGGAATGCCAAATCTGAACTCCTACCACGTCTATCGGCAATGTACCAGACTGTATCCTTGACTGGAGCACAGAGTGAATATGTTATGGAGAACTCCAGTGCTGAAGTAGGCAAAACAGTGTGATATGAATACAAAACAACACCGTAGAACTGGCTATTTGCAAAATAACTGATACGAAGCCTAATAAAAAGCATTTAGTGCAAAGTGCACAGAGGCTCTAAGCTGTTAGCAAATGAATAAAAGTACATTCAGGGCAAAGTGCACAAAGGCATAAAGCCTGAAGCTAATGCGCAAAGTATACGTAAAACTTACCACACTACACTTTGACTGGCTGTGGGTGTTGTGAATGCCCTGGCAGCACACTTGCCTCTCAGGACCTGCCCCAAACACTTTATATTCACATTGACCTAAATGTACATGTTATGTGGCATATCCTATGCATGGCAATGTTAGGATGTGGTATGGATGTAAACATTGTTGATGTTTCCAGATGATGTTGGGTAATGTGTGTTTAATTGGATTGCCCTGTTTATCGTATCAAAGTCCTATTTGATTCTCAGACTGTGCAGGTGTGTTTCAGTGACCAGTTGCATGTGTCCCCTCCTCAATGTTGTTGTCTGAGCAGTATGACATTAGTGATGTTGCCTTGTTAGCCAGGCATGTGAGTGACCCTGACGTATGCAGCATGTGTGTGTCCTTAGTGCTGTGTGGCTCCTATTGCTGTTTACTTTGGCTGATGTATGTGTCAAGTATGGGCATTGGCATTTGAGTGTACTGGAGCCTTTGTCTTATTTCTCTAAATAGTTGCAGATGTCATCCTCACCCCGTAATTTAGGTATGTATGTTCCATGGGGAGGTTCCTGCCATTTGCTACTATAGCTGCACAGAGATCAGAGGTGTTATTGTCAACTGTTGTCACAGTTACATTGCAGTTGTTGTTTTGGCTACTGGATTACTGATAGGGACCTAGTTGATGTAGGATACATTTTGACTGACGAGTGCCTGGATGTAAGTTTGACGTAGTGGCCTTCCCACCTGTCGCTGCTTTCCCTTGGCTCCATTGTTGTAATTACAGGATGGCCCCATGGGACTGTTGTTGGTGCTGTATTTTGTCGTGCCCCAGCTTCAGTCTGTGCTGGCCATGCCCCCCTGCCGTGCCCCTTTACCCATGCCACTTCATATATATGCTGACTTACATGCATTGTGTAGTAGGTATTCCCCCCCCCGGTTGCAGTTATCATTATTGCATTATAATTCCCCATGCGACTTACCCTGCATGTGCGTTGTGTCTTGGTAGTCTGCGCTGTCCTGTCCTTGAATCCCTGTGACGATCTCCTCAGGGATGACGGCTGCGACCATCTCCTCCATGTGGTCCAGGGCCTCCTGGTGTGCTGGACTCCCCCCTCCAGTCTGCAGTGCTGCCTTCCTGTTCCTGGCCATTTTTTCTTTTGTCCTACGTTTGCAGTCATGCCAGCGTTTCTTACACTCGGTGACTGTTCTGCATTCTTCAGCCACACTGTTGATCTTGTCCACAATTTTTTGCCATATGGCCTCTCTCCTACTGATTGGCAATTTAGAGGTGATGAACAATTGGTGCTGGTGTTCCGTCACCTCTTTAAACAGGATTTCCTGCTCCTCTGCACTGAAGCGACACTTTCTTATTTTTCAAAAAATGTCCTGGTTCATGTATGGATCATCCTGGCTGGTTCCTGGTCTGCTGTCATCTTCCTGGGGTCTGTTGTGGCATCTGGGATCCATTTTGGCTCTCCTCTGCTGAAAGGGCAGTGTTCGCGGGTCAGTTTGACGCTATTGTGTAAAAAAAAACAGCGCTTTCCGGGTTGCGCTGTCATAAATCGACCCACAGTCATTTGCGTCGCGTTAACGTTGGTTTCCTTTACGACTTGAGGCTGCTGTGTGCGTCACGAAATAATGACTCCCACCTGTTGGTTGCGCCGCCGTGCGTCAAAGTCTAAATTTGACGCCCGCACGGTGCATCGAAATGGCGTTAGCCGTCGTTAAAATTTTTACGCAAAGCTTGCGCCGGCGCAGCTTTGCGTCAAAAAGTATAAATATGGCCCTATGTATCTGAATAAAATAAGGTCAAAATGACAAAGATCCAATAAGCACAAGTTGAAATATCACTTTTAAAAGGTTTAAAAGAGTCTTACTTCTTAAAAATAAACAGTTGTCTCTTGGTTACACACAGTACCTGGTGTGCATGAAAAATAATAACACATGTAGACGCATGCGACACAGCACAGACGATGCATACTTTCTTTCTGCGCTGTGAGGGGTTTGCGTCGGTAATACCGCCAACAGGCCAGCAGTAACAAAAATGGAATCACGATCACGGCAGAAACTGCCAACACATACAGACACTTTAACACTCTGACCGCCACGACGGTAGCAACAAACACTGCGGCGGTAACCGCCAACAGACAGGCGGAAGCCAATGTATCGCCCACCCCATTACAACCCGCCCATCTGCCAGCTTTTCCGGGGTGGTACCAACGCCATTAAAAGCACAGCGGAAACAGTACTTGGAAGGGAAACCACTCACCTCTCGACAATCAAGAAAGA
The DNA here is from genome assembly GCF_031143425.1 of Pleurodeles waltl. Taxonomy (NCBI): domain Eukaryota; kingdom Metazoa; phylum Chordata; class Amphibia; order Caudata; family Salamandridae; genus Pleurodeles; species Pleurodeles waltl. Next base: position 841,018,752 of record NC_090437.1, read on the forward strand.
ACCAGGACGCCATGGAGCCCGAACTACAGGTGTTACCCATACTGGTGTATCCTCTCATCTACCAGGAGTGCCAACGGCGGCGGCGACGACCACGGTGAGTACTGTACCTAGCACATAGGGGAGGGGGGAGGAAAAAGAGAGTGTCACACACATGCAACACCTGCACTCCCACCCTCACCCCCAACACCATACACACAAACACATGCATCAACATTATATATACACCCCGTAACCCTCTGGAAGAACGCAAGGACAAAAGGAATGGAGTCAAATGAGTGTTATATTAGAAATATTCAGAAATACGTTATAAATTCAAAAACAGTATTTACAAAATAAACAATATGTACAAAAGGCGGTACAATCTCCACTCAAAATGTCCGTGGGTCACTGGGCCAAAACTCATAGGCCAAGCCCACACTTGGGGGGTCATTCCGACCCTGGCGGTCAAAGACTGCCAGGGCCGCGAATGACGGAAGCAACGCCAACAGGCTGTCTTCCCTGCCCATTCTGACCGCGGCGGTAAAGCCGCGGTCAGAAAACCGGGTCCGGACGTTTTCCCGCCGGATATCACCCGGCTGGGCAAATCCGCCATGGCGGCGCTGCAAGCAGCGCCGCCATGGGGATTCTGACCCCCTTACCGCCAGCCTGTTTCTGGCGGTTTACACCGCCAGGAAGAGGCTGGCGGTAACGGGTGTCTAGGGGCCCCTGCACTGGCATGGGCAGTGCAGGGGCCCCCTAACAGGGCCCCAGCCTGCTTTTCACTGTCTGCCTAGCAGACAGTGAAAAGCGTGACGGGTGCAACTGCACCCGTCGCACACCTGCAACACCGCCGGCTCCATTCGGAGCCGGCTTCAGTGTTGCAGGCCCCCTTCCCGCTCGGCCGGTGGGCAGGTTGGAATGGCTGCAGCGGTCTTTTGACCGCAGAGCGGCCAAATGGCGGTTCCCGCCAGGCGGGGGGCGACCGCCGCCCGCCGGGGTCAAAATGACCCCCTTGACTCCCGCCTCAATATGGAGAGAACGCTGCAGGGGCATCAGGTCGAAAACACACAGGCAACTCAGGGGGACAGAGAAGGGGGGCACCTCAGCCGAAAGACGGGACAACGCCACTGTCCCTGGAGGGGGCTCCATGCCCACAGCAATGTCCTGGGGAGTACAAGGCCAGAGTCTCTCAAGTCTCTCAAGTGGGTGGTTTGCCCACTGCTTGGTCCTGGGGAGTGCAAAACCAGTGTCTCTCAAGTCTCTCAAGTGGGTGGTTTGCCCACTGCTTGGTCCTGGGGAGTGCAAAGCTACAGTTTCTCAAGTGGGTGGTTTGCCCACTGCTTGGTCCTGGGGACTGCATAGCGACGGTCTCTCAAGTGGGTGGTTTGCCCACTGCTTGGTCCTAGGGAGTGCAAAGCCACAGTCTCTCTAGTGGATGGTTTGCCCACTGCTTGGTCCTGGGGACTGCAAAGCCACAGTCTCTCAAGTGGGTGGTTTGTCCACTGCTTGGTCCTGGGGAGTGCAAAGCCACAGTCTCTCAAGTGGATGCCTTTCTCCACTGGTTCTGGAGGGGGCTTTGTGCCCAGTCTGCTTCATCCTGCCAAGGATAGGGTGAGTGGATGCCTTTCTCAACTGGTTCTGGAGGGGGCTTTGTGCCCAGTCTGCTTCATCCTGCAAAGGATAGGGTGAGTGGATGCCTTTATCCACTGGTTCTGGGGGGGGGCTTTGTGCCCAGTCTGCTTCATCCTGCCAAGGATAGGTTGAGTGGATGCCTTTCTCCACTGGTTCTGGAGGGGGCTTTGTGCCCAGTGTGCTTCATCCTGCCAAGGATAGGGTGAGTGGATGCCTTTCTCCACTGCTGCCATTGTTTTGGGCTTGTTTGGGCTTGTCTGGGCTTATTTGGGCTTGTTTGGGCTTCTTGGCTTCTCCTCTCCCGGAAGGCCTCGCCCCCCTCCCTCCTCCTCTGAGCTCTTCCTGCTCCTGACTCCTGCTGCCCCCACCACCCGCACTCCCATTGGAGGCTTCCCTCCCTCCTCCCAGCTGCCATTACCTCCCACCTCCCCTCTTATGCCGGCCGCAGCGCGAGGTTAGAAGCGACCTCTGACCCTGCATCCTTGCAGGTAGGTCGCTTCCTCCTCACCACTGCTCCGGTAAGTGCTGCCATTGTTTTGGGCTTCTTTGGGCTTGTTTGGGCTTCTTGGCTTCTCCTCTCCCAGAAGGCCCCGCCCCCCTCCCTCCTCCTAGGAGCTCTTCCTGCTCCTGACTCCTGCTGCCCCCGCACTCCCATTGGAGGTTTCCCTCCCTCCCTCCTCCCAGCTGCCACTCCCTCCCACCTCCCCTCTTATGCCAGCCGCAGCGCGAGGTTAGAAGCCACCTCTGACCCTGCATCCTTGCAGGCAGGTCGCTTCCTCCTCACCTCTGCTCTGGTAAGTGCTGCCATTGTTTTGGGCTTGTTTGGGCTTATCTGGGCTTGTCTGGGCTTTTTGGGCTTGTTTGGGCTTGTTGGCTTCTCCTCTCCCGGAAGGCCCCACCCCCTTCCTCCTCCCCAGAGCTCTTCCTGCTCCTGACTCCTGCAGCCCTCGCCCCCGCACTCCCATTGGAGGTTTCCCTCCCTCCTCCCAGCTGCCACTCCCTCCCACCTCCCCTCTTATGCCAGGCGCAGCGCAGGGATAGAAGCGACCTCTGACCCTGCATCCTTGCAGGCAGGTCCCTTCCTCCTCACCACTGCTCCGGTGATTGCTGTCCTGCAATTTCACCTGCAACCTATCCTCCAAACTCCAAATCAAAACAGACAACCGCCTAAGATGCATACTACTTAACACCCGCTCCGTCCACAAACATGCAATTGAACTCTGGGACCTCCTGACCACATACTCGCCCGACGTCGCATTTCTCACCGAAACCTGGATGAATTCGGCCTCAGAACAAGACGTAGCCATAGCCATACCAGAAAACTACAAGATCACCAGAAGAGACCGAATCAACAGACCAGGAGGAGGTACTCGACACCTCCCAATCCGTATTCCGCAGAAACCACAGCACTGAGACTGCACTCATTGCTGCCACAGACAACATTAGGACCATGCTCGATGAAGGAGAAACACCAGCACTCATCCTCCTGAACCTCTCCGCAGCTTTCGACACGGTATGTCATCACACTCTCTGCACACACCTCCACAACGCTGGAATCCGCGACAAGGCACTCAACTGGATCTCGTCATTTCTCTCAGGCAGAACCCAGAGAGTCCCCCTCCCACCGTTCCTGTCAGAAGCCTCCAGAATCATCTGTGGCATTCCCCAAGGATCTTCGCTCAGCCCCACGCTCTTCAACGTTTACATGGCGGAAGAATGTGCAGATGGTATGTTTGGCAGATCAGTACATCTCCCATGTGAATGCCATGTATCCTGGCTCTCTGCATGACGCCTTTATCTTGAGGAATAGCAGCATTCCATATGTGATGGCCCAACTCCAGAGGCACTGGGTGTGGCTAATAGGTGAGCCCAAGGTCCCCACCCCGTATATGTTGGTGTCTGGGTTTGGGGTTGTCCCTAAGGGTTGGTGTGTGTCTAACAGGTATCGCTCGATATTTGCAGGTGACTCCGGTTACCCCAACCTCTCATGGCTACTGACCCCAGTGAGGAATGCCAGGACAAGGACAGAGGAACGTTACAATGAGGCACATGGGCGAACAAGGAGGATAATTGAGAGAACCTTCGGCCTCCTGAAGGCCAGGTTCCAGTGCCTCCATCTGACAGGTGGATCCCTGTACTACTCACCCAAGAAGGTGTGCCAGATCATCGTTGCATGTTGCATGTTGCATAACCTGGCCTTGAGATGCCAGGTGCCTTTTCTGCAGGAGGATGGGCCTGGAGATGGTCTTGTGGCAGCGGTGGAGCCTGTGGACAGTGAGGAAGGGGAGGCAGAGGATGAAGATGTGGACAACAGAAGTACCATCATACAGCAGTACTTCCAGTGACACACAGGTAAGACACTGTAACTTCACTTATCATTTCTGTTTTCTGTTGGACATTGGACATGGCACTATGATTTCCCTAGGTCCATGGCCACTTACTGTACCCTTTGGCATCTCTATTTTCAGATCTCTGTGCCCCACTCTGGCTCCTGGTGTGTTTACTGCTGTCCACTACAAGTCATACCAATGTATATATAGCGGTACATATGAGTTGAAATGTTTTCAGATTGTTGTATTAATACGTTTCAATCAATTGACAGACTCCAGATTTGTATTTGTTCCAAGGGTGTTTATTTAAGTGCTAATAAGTGGAGGGGGATGTGCAATGGGCTGTGGTGATGGTGGAGGAATGTCCAGTAAGAGTCCAGTCTCTTGGTATCACAGGTGCATTGTCCAAGGGGGCAAAGGAAGGGGAGCAATGGCAGTTCAAGGTGGACAGGGTCACAGAGTGGGACACAAAGGTAACAATCAGGAGAGTCTTATTTCCTGGCGGGGGTCTTGGCAATGTTCTCTGGCTTTTGCCTGGATCACAGGGACTGTTTGCGGGGTGGTTTTCCTTCTGCATGGGGTAGGGTGCTGGTGGCCTGTTGTTCCAGTGGCGGGGCCTCCCTCATGGTGTTGCCCATGTCTGCCAGGACCCCTGCAATGTTGCCCAGGATGGTGTGGATGTGTTTAAGGTCCTCCCTGATCCCCAGGTACTGTTCCTCCTGCAGCCGCTGGGTCTCGTGCAACTTGGCCAGTATCTGGCCCAAGGTCACCTGGGAATGTTGGTATGCTCCCAATATCCCTGCAAGTGCCTCGTGGAGAGTGGGTTCCCTTGGCCTGTCCTCACCCTGCCACTGACCCGAGGTCCCTGATTGTCTTGAGTTTGTGGGGTGTCCTGGGGTCCCTGTAGTGGTGGACACACTGCTGATTGACGTTTCCACCCATGCCGCTCCAGTCTTGACCCTGTTCCCCATGGGAACAGTCCACCCCAAACTGCCAAGCCAGGTCCTCCCTGGACTGGAAACAAGCATCCTAGGACGGGTTTTAGAGTATCACCCTTCATCAGCCAGGCTTGCTTGATTCCAGTGGCATGGGGAGCACGGGACCCACGTCTGGGCATACCCGTCCCACTTGGGGCGACAAATGCAAAAAGAACAAGTGGTGAACGGAATGCTGAACAATGTCAAACATTCACCCCAGTACAGAGATCTGGGCCTAAATCCATTGTTTTTTTTGCCACCCATGCCGTTCCAGTTTGGACCCAGCTATATGCAAATCAGTCTTGACCCTGTTCCCCAGATCTGTGACTGGGGGTGAATGTTTGATTGGTTCCGCATTCAGTCCATCATTTGTGTTTTGCTTTGCTTTTGCTGCCATAGGTGCGCTGGGTATGCCCATACGTGGGTCCCGGGCTCACTATGCCACTGTATTCAAGCTAGCCTGGCTGATGAAGGGTGAAACCCTAAAACCGGTCCCAGGATGCTTGTTTCTGGTCCAGGGAGGACCTGGCTTGGCAGTTCAGGCTGGATTGTTCCAATGAGGAACAGGGTCAATACTGATTTGCATATGGCTGGGTTCAAACTGGGGTGGCATGGTGAGCAAAAGAATTGATGGATTAAACCCAGATCTGTGACTGGGGGTGAATGTTTGATTGGTTCTGCATTCCGTCATCATTTGTGTTTTGCTTTGCTTATGCTGCAATAAGTGTGCTGGGCATGCCCAGACATAGGTCCTGCGCTCACTATGCCACTGGATTCAAGCTAGCCTGGCTGATGAAGGGTTAAACCCTGAAACCGGTCCCAGGATGCTTGTTTCCGGTCCAGGGAGGACCTGGCTTGGCAGTTCAGGCTGGACTGTTCCCATGAGGAACAGGGTCAAGACTGATTTGCATATGGCTAGGTTCAAACTGGGGTGGCATGGTGAGCAAAGGAATTGATGGATTAAACCTAGATCTGTGACTGGGGGTGAATGTTTGATTGTTTCCGCAATCCGTCCATCATTTGTGTTTTGCTTTGCTTTCTGAAAGTGGCATTGCTAAAATAGTAATTGTTTTGCTTCACTACTGAGCGAGCTGAAATACACACACACACACTGAAAAGAATCTCTGGAATGCAACTCTTAGTCTAGGAAATGCATTTAACAAATCACTCTGCATGGCTCCTAAAGGAAGGTCAGTACAACTGAAACTGCACGTTTAAAATGTGTGCAACAATATATTGAAAACATGTAGAAAGCATTTTCAAGCTATTAACAGCAAAGATATACATGCAAAGATACAGATACCTATAAAGATATTTATATTCATACACAATGCAAAGCACACGCAGACATGCAGACTAAAAACATGAGCAAAGATCACATTGTATAACATGGGCCTGAAAAAATACTTGCAGTTTTTAACATGGCGGTGGCTAATGCTAAAATAAAGTCAATAGGTAAAATGAACCTGGTGGTCACTAATGTGACAGTGTGATGCTAGGCTAAGTGCAACGTGGAGTCAGTGGTTCAAACACAAAAATCATTACAGTAATATATAATCCAACCTCACCAATAAGCAGGATTTTCTATTACCATTCTGGCCATACTAAATATGACCTGGTTACCACTTTCAGATCAGAATCTACCACTCAAAAGTATACGAGGGCAGTCCTAATGCTAGTCTATGAAAGGAGCAGGCCTCACAGTAGTGGAAAACGAATTGAAGAGTTTTTCACTACCAGTACATAAACAACACATATGCACATGTCCTGCCTTTCACCTACATAGCACCCTGCTCTGTGGGTTAGCTAGGGCTTACCTGAGGGGTGACTTATATGTAGAAAAAGGGAAGTTAAAGGCTTGGCAAGTACTTATAAATGCCAAGTTGAAGTGACAGTGAAACTGCACACACAGGCCTTGCAATGGCAGGCCTGAGACATAGATAAGGGGCTACTTATGTGGGTGGCACAATCAGTTCTGCAGACCCACTAGTAGCGTTTCATTTACAGGTCCTGGACACAGGTAGTGCACTTTACTAGGGACTTAAAAGTAAATCAAATAGGCCAATTGGGTATGAAACAAAGTTACCATGTTTAAAGGAGAGAGCATACGCACTTAAGCACTGGTTAGCAGTGGTAAAGTGCTCAGAGTCCTAAAACCAGCAAAAACAGTGTCAGAAAAGTGGAGGGAGGTAGGCAAAAAGTTGGGGGATGACCACCCTAAAGCTGTCAGGTCTAGCAACGGTTATACTGCACACCTTCCAGTCCTTCTTTAAAAATGCCTGTAGCAGGTTTGGATGCCAGAATGCAGCTTGCAAATTCTGTAAATTCAAACCTCAGAGACAATTTGTATTGAATCAGCGTCAGCAACTACACATTAATGGGTCTTTGCTGATAGATTTATTTTGTGGTAACACAAGTTTGTGCTACTGCCGATTAATCAACTTCATTGTGACACCTCAGATTCTCTTAATTTGAGTTGAAACAAAGTTCACTGACTTCACTTTATATCCCTTTAGTGGATCCAGATATCAAAATACCTGTGGAATCAGGTATGACTTCCATTCTTTCTTTGTTCACAGGTGACAAGGTTTCTTGATGGCAGGCTCTTAAAGTTATACATCAAGTTAGTTCGGAAAGGCCACAGACCTGCCTAGGCTCCTCCAAATCTTGCACACTTACATGTGTAACCAACCTGCTATTACCAACTCATACCTATTTAATTTCAGTCATGGGAAGGCACTCTTTCTCTGCATGATAATCATACCTTAACCAAGATCAATGGCACAATATATCCAGTGGAAGTTCTTATGTAATGTTGTGATTCACCCAACAGCTTAAGAAAATATTGTATTGATCACGTCAGCCAACCACTGACCTAACACTTTCTTGACAAAAAATCTAAAGCACGGATGAAAAAAAACATTATTCAACAAAACTACCAATGAGGTTCTATCACTCTCTCCGCAGAGGGCTCTTCACAAATGTTTCTCACACCTAGTTCAGGCAGTTGAAGTGTATCTATTCCTCCACAATTGCTAATGTTCCTACTGTATCCTCTGACCCCGTTTGTAAAATCCAGCTAACCTGACCTGGTGCTCCACTAAAATCTTCAATAGTCCTGAAAATGCTCCTTCCATTCCAGTCTTCGTCAGAGCTCATTCACCATTGAAGCTCTTCACTCACCTCACATTCCAAGAAATATGTCCACTACAAGTCAAGTCTTCTGAGAGACAGTTCTTCTTTAGCTTTCGTAATGCTCTGTTGTTCAAAGGACATGGGAAGAGTGCTTCATTAGAAGTTGATAGTGAACTTATCATCTTAACCTAATTTCCACCAAGAGAAAGGATCCTTTCATGACTCTCGGTTTAATCCCTTTTCTTTCTCCAACTTTCATACTGAAAGATAGAAGATGGACTTCTTTATATCTGCTACAAAAGAAGGCAATCTGTACGTTAAGATACGCAGTATTTCTATTGTCAGTGAAGACGATTTCTACTAACTTTTAGCTCTGTTTGCTGTTTGGAGTGCTTGACAACGGCTGATCCACCGAATCGATTTTCTGCCCTGTTTTATATTCTTACCTTATTCTGATATCTTTATTCTACCCTGGATTAGTGATATTTCTGTTATTTCTGTGTACATTTCCTTGTTCCGAGTTCCACATGTTTATAACGACTGTATATTATGAATGTCATTCTTAGTGCGCTCCTGATCGATCTGACTGTTACACTCCAGTTTATGGATTGGTTCAATGAATTTCTCCATAGAACATTTTGTAGTGCAACTTTCCATCAGTGAATACAATTAATGGATTTTGTATGTGAGCCTGTTTCATGGTCTGGTGAGCCAGTTTTAATGTTGATTTCTTAGATATTACAACAATATTTCCTGAACCAAGCACAAATGCCTTCATTCTCACATACATTGCGAAACAACTATACAGTCTGTCTTTACAAGTTAAAAAATGCCTCGATTTGCAAATGCGGGCCACTTTTTAGCTATCTGATTCACTAATTGGGCCACTTTTATTACGGTGTCCAACAGTATTTTCTGTCCTAGGCTGACCCTGTCAATACTGTAACTACTTTCATGGCACTGTGCATCCTAGATTTGTTCAGTAGCCCTCGTGAGTTTGTTTCCCAGAAAAAAATGCATTGTTTGTGTTCTCACCGGTACTGTGAAGGTGGTGGCGAGGGAGGAAAGTTGAGGCAGTACTGATGTGCCACCAAAATGAGGGTCCGAAATGTTAAAAATGTTGGGGATTAACTGTTCTATGAGAGAATCCAACAGAATAAATTCTGGCATCATATTATGTCTAGGTACAAAAAACAGGAATGCTTTATGAAATACAGGACATTGGTAAATGCTCCCAAACATTTTGCCCTCATGTGCTCTACCATGCCAAAAACCTAAATAGAGATCAGGAAACATATTTATAAAAGAAATATATAATGAATGAAAATGGGTATCACAATAATGTTCCTCCCAACAGGAGTGCCTTTTATGACTTCTCTACCCAGAAAGCCATTGTCAAGGAGACTCAACTATAGTCAGGCCTCCTACTGCTCAAGAGTATCCTCACCTTCGCGAATTGCAAAAAAAAAAATGCTTACTCATATTCATCCATAACCATTGAATGATCCTCAGCAGTAGCTTCTTCATCACCAACATAGAAGGATGCACGTCATGGAAGAATAGAGGACATCAATCCCCCAGCAACATCTTCCTATGTAAACTCTGACCTAACTATAATGACACACTGGCAACCACCATACCACTATGTGATATATATAAGAAGGCAACCCTTATCACAAGAACACCTCCAAATCCAAGAATGTAAAAGTTCAGTTTATTGCGTAGCATCCCCAATACGTTTTGGCCTTAGCCTTGGTCACGGTTCCTGAGTGAAGCTGACAAACCCCATTTACATATCCTCTTGATAAACAGTGAAGACAGACTCAGCAAATATTTAAAATAGTAGGTACCCATAACACATAACACAAGTGGCCACCATGATGGAAAAGCACATTGTCAAATACAATCAGGGCATTTGTTTGTACAACACTGTAATACGATATGAGATACCCACTGAATGCTGTCCTAGAAACTACATATCTATGACTTATCCAAAAAATATCAAAGAGGTGCTCCCAGTTACATCTGAACCTCCCATATACGTTCCATGAAGCTCCATCGGGCATACCTTCACATGAACCAATCCTGGTCGAAGGTCATGCAGTTGAGTTGGCTGATTATGATCAGAAAACCTACACATTTTTAAAAAAGAAAGATTTTTCCTTTTAAAAGCTGTCAAGTTACCTTTAAGGGAAACAGACTGCTTAAAAAAATTTCTTTATTAAAAAGTAATCACAGACATGGTGGCCTACTGACACCTGCAGACCACCACCCTTTTCATTGAAACCAATCAGAATGAGTCATAATTTACAACCAACTCTATAAACATTAATAAGGTAGTTTGGATTGACACACATTCTGAACTGGTTTTTTACTAACTGACCTATTAGTCATAGGTTGGATCATAGTCTTCCATACTGGTCACAAAAATACTCATGCAAATTGTGACCATTTCTGTGATCAAGTCAAAGTTACATCTGGCCTGTCCTAACCCTATTCCAAGGGCCATTGGCCAAGCAGGAGCTATCAGGCCAAGTCATGAGAGTTGAGGCCTTTAACTACTGATGCCCTGAGACCCAACCTATTATGTATTTTGGGCAACTGGGCCAAGTACCCCTTTTGCACTTGACTTTCAGGAATAGGGATGTCAGAGCAGGGATGCTCCCTTAAAGGGGGGTGAGGGGTAGAGGGTGAATACAGAGGTGGACATGGGCTCAAAACTGAAAATATATGCTGCAGCAGCAATAAGTTATTGCCCAGCCAAATACTCACTTTTACTTAAAAAGAGAAGTATTTTATTGTACTGCTAACAACGCAAATGTAAAAAAGGCATTCACACTAAGCTACACAGTCCCCCGGCGGACAGGGATCTAGGCTTTCATAGGCAGTTCCCTGTGTCCCACTTTCTCTTCACTCTAGTGATCGTGGTTATTCCATATTCATTTTAGGCAACATCCATGGTAAGCCCTATTATTGGTCCGAATCTCAAAAGTCCACTCAACTCTATGGTATAGTCAAAAAGTGTTCCAGCGCTCAAGCGCTATATCGCAAGCAAGTGACCTGGGGCTGACTTGGCCCAAATTCAGTCTTACCCACACCTGCAGGATCAGAGCATCCAGAGTTCCTGACCACAGCATTGGAGTGGCAGCATCTGGTGTAGGTTAATTCACTGTACGTGGCCCAGACAGGCTGCACTCGGCAAACCCCAAGTACCTCAAATGCGGCCAAGGCGACTAAAGGTTCTTTGCTGCTTCTCATGCCAGGTAAGTCTTTAGGTCCATCCCTCGATGGAGAGAATAGGATGTGAAGTTCCTGATGCTGGTCTTGTGCCTCAGTGTAGGTGCACGGGGGATCCTGCCTCACTCCTCTCGTAATGCTCCAGGTTAGGTTACACTTCCTGCTTGTTCCAGTGATCCCCCTTCCACATATGGGATCACCACACCTCTGCTATACACAAGAGCTGACCTGTTTGGCACAGCAGATGCCTGCATTGAGTGCCCCTGGCATACTGTGTCTCTGGCTCCTCAGCGTGCTAGGGCTACGTCCCATTCTACAAGACAGTCTGTCCATGGTAGCCCCTCCTGGCATACAGGATCTCCAATGCCTCACTACACAGGGCTTGGGTCCGATTCTTACAGCGATATCCATGGCTCACTTCACGGCAGCCCTGCCTTAGCATCAGAGGGTTGTGATTTCATCCTGCTCACTAGCAATGAACCGATATGTTCAGCAGCTGCTCCTCACACCTTACACACAGAATCTACTCAACAGGATTCCCCAAAGGACCTTGCTCCCTCCAGCATTCTTCTCTTCCTCACAGGCCACACTGGTCTTGGCAAGCAAGCAGGCACTAGTGCTTCAGGCTCCAGAGCATGTGGTCTGGATTCCCTGAGTGATGTCCCCTTACTTAGCAGGTAGACTAAGCAGGCCTTGCCCCCCCAGTCCTGGTCACAGCATAAGTGTTGCAGAGCTTCTCCTCCTCACACAGCTTAAATGACTACTTAACAGTTGACAATTTTTGGGGTCTTGTAGTCCATTTCCAGACACCAAATGTGATTTAGAGTGTGAGTTTTTATGTTGGGGTCTGCTTCCTTTTGAAGTACACACTCACTCCTCTACCCTCTCTTCCTCTTGAAATTAGTCTGTCACAGTAGGAACACCACCAAATCTATTAGCTCTGAACATAGGCCATGGGAGTGACTAGAGTTCATACCAGGATGTCAGCCACAGTCATAGGTGCATTAAAAGGTTAGGTGAGGGCCTCAGTCCAACTTTTTCTGATTCCCTCAACAGCCTCATTTCCTTCATGAGATGTGCCCAGCCCCCTTCCTTGTGACCACTCACTGAAGCAAAGAGCACTGTTTGAAGTGCTGCAGTACACAAATATGTTTAGGGGGGTTTCTCCCTCATGTTTCAACATGCTGCTCTGGTTCTCCCAAAATGGCACCAGGAGTCTGGCATGTATTTATGCATTCATTGGCACACATACACAGGGTACATGTATTTAATATACACACACCGCACAGCACTGTATCCTTCCTGTAATGTGCCATTACACCCAGCACATACATTTGCCATGCACACATTGCACAGCACTACTTCCTTCATGTATTGTACCACTCACAAGTACATACACGCACCAAATGCACCTACCATGCACACACTATAAAGTACTGCATTAGTCCTATATTGTTTCCTTCCCAGGCACACATATACCCAGCATAGATACATCACTACTGGGCTGTGCAGCACTTCACCACAACCTGATGTAGGCCAAGGGATGAGTTAAGCACACAGTAGCAGAACTTTAAGTGAGTGAGCCTGTGAACCTCACTCCAATGATACATGTTAACAAGGACCTGTTAACTCCTTCTGATCACTGCTCAGTATGCTGCCACCACCATGCTTGTGCTGCTTAACTCCTAGTAAAGGCAGACACGTTTCAACACTATGAGGGTAGAGATTTGAGTGCCCCTCCTGGTACAACAAGACAGGCCTACATCATGGTCACATACATGATGCATGCTTGGCCATGACAACACAATCAGCATTAGGGCTCCAGACATCAGCACGCTTGGGGTACACAGAGCAGGGTTACGTGTCCATCACCATCCTGAGGACTTTTCCGTCCCAACATGACCCATATGCCAGGTATTGTGGCTAACTGGTCTAATGCGTCCACTGCAGAGACCAGTGTTTAACACCATAGTCACAAGGTGAAGTCCCCACAAGTTCACTCAGCCTATCATTCTTCTGAAGTCGATAAAATGAATTGGCAGTGAGTTAGATAACAATTCAAATCTGTTAACTGTCAGTAAAATGAAATGCCATTGTTTATGAATCTGCACTCTAAAAATATCCCCGTTAGGTTTATGAAATTGTATAGCTATCATCTACTGTCGAGTACAGAAGGTTGGTTTGCCATTGAGCTGTGATAAATGAGTTAATGTACTTTGAGCCGAACAATCGAAGAAGTAAATAGGGAAAGGAAGGTAAAGAGCCAGACAGCGGTGACTCACAGAAGGACACAAATATATTTTCTAAACAGATTTATGTAATGGGAAAACTATGGCGTGGAGAATATTTTTTTCACTTTGATAAAAGGTGTATCACCACGTCATGGTTGGAAAGAATAAACATATTCAATGGGTTACTCTCAATATGAAATCAATAAACATGCTTGCACAACTGAATAGTCCACAATGTAGAAAAGCTAAGCATTAGAGAAACGTGCACACTTACGTGAAACGTTTCGCTACTGTTATGCCTGACAAACGCACAAAAACAGGAAGGAGAATGAGCAGAATGAATTAAAATGTTTTGAGGGACATCCTGGCAAAGGAAGGAAAAAGATACTGAGAACTGTCCAGTGAGCTATTTATACCCTGAGGGAACAGACTCAATCTAGGGGTCTACCCTAGAAAGGATGAAGGCCCTCACTCACAAGGTAAGAAGTGTCATCATCGGGCTCCTCTTCACCATCGTGACTAGTAGTTTACTTAGGGGTGGATTTGCCTGGAGCTTACAACCGTGCCCTAAATTAAGCCTGTCTGTGTCATAGCTACCAGGTGGTTGAGCTCAGGCTAATTTAGTGACTTTGAGGGTTTACTCTTGCTAGAGGTGTGATTAGTCTGCGAAGTGGGAAGTCAGCCACCCTCAAATACTAATCATATTTCTTACAATGCCCATCTGATTAACAACTCTTAGTTTAGTATGGCCATCTGATGAAGAACGCTGGTCTGCTGAACATGAGAGCATACTGAAGTAAGGGAATTGCTTTAACAGCAGTCTCAGCCTGGTGCGGTTTATGACTTCCATCCAAACTCTGGTACTTCTGGGGACCTTGAATAGCACTTCCCAAATGTCCTATCCTCTTTCCACGGGGGAGCGAATTGCAATGGTGGCTAAATGTACGCATCTCATGTGAGACAGACATTTGGGGCCTTATTTGCAAAGGTAAACTTACACTTTTGTATATATTTATGATTGTTTCCCTTTCACAAAGGTATTTTACGAGTAGTATCTATACAACTGCCGAGTCTCTGCACTCGTGGCAGAGACTCCACACCAAAAAAGATGGGACTGTCCTAACTTTCTATGTGTGGAATCTCAGTCATAAGAGCAAGTTTACCTTTGTGAACTGGGCCCACTGTACCTTTTCTATAGGAACTTTTACCCTTATGCATTTTTCCACAATGGGAGGGTACATATGGATAAAATTAATTCCACCAAAATCACAGGAATCACCAATATTCAGTGGAGGACAAACACCCTTAGAAATGTGTGAGCACTGGAAGAGAGCTCGCTCTATTGGCATTACAGATGAGGTCACCCGCAATGAAAAACTGAATCAGTGCCATTAGTGCAAGTGATGCTACTGAAATAATACAGCCCCCGCCTTCTATTATTGTCAAGTACATAAATAGTGTAATAATTGGGTTACAAAGACTGACGTTAAAGAGCCGTACGAAAGCAACGTTATGGTCTTTATGTATCAAATTTTCTTTTTTCTTTTTTTTTTATATTTCTTTAAGTTTTGGCATGCTGTCGAATACAGCACCTATTTTTATTGTTATCACTGTGCCATTCAAAATTGCTCTCTTAAAAATGAGGTGGCAACAGGGCTAAGCTTTTCCTTTTCTAGATATGTAAGTTGAAATATAAAATCCTATTTTATTTTTATTCTAATGATCATGTCCTTGCATTCATTATTGAATTAAAAACGTCTTAACTTAATTAACCCTTCGAACTGTCTATTTAGTCCAAAAATATTGCCACAGCTAAATATATCCTCTCACCCGAAAAAATACACGTACAAAAGGCCATCGCTGTAAACCTTTTTCTGGATCTCGTAACAACATTCTGTGTCTCTCCACTTCAGTCAACTACACTGTAGTTTGCATCTCAACATACCCAAAGAAGCGTTCAATGTTGCTGCAAAGTTCTCCAGTTCCAAACACTACTTCCAGGTCCAGTCTTTTTGCAACCATTTCCAACAACATCACAAACAACATCCCATAAAAAATATCCAACATTAAACAATGCATCAGATCGAACAGATTTACTACGCCATTCTTTACTCATTGAGCAAAACTAATTCTGGGCAAATAATTTACCTTTCAAAAAGTCATAGACCAATTTCACCCTTCCAATACTGGACTCCTAAAATCTGTAGACCTTATACCATTCGAAGTACTAAAGACTTTTTCAACAACTATATCTTGCTTACAGTAGGCTTTATTATATAGTTTCCTCGATAAGTGCACAATTCCAAATTCTCTTAAAAGAGCTACAGTCACTCTCCTCTTAAATGAAAGTAGCACTTGGGCACTTGAAACCGTATTGTTCCTCTCATATCTGGATTTTCTTCCAAATGTAGCAGTGAAACTGTTCTCATAAATATCTGGGGAATGCCATTCAAGCTGCAACGATTGGGAATTTAACGCTATGGCCTCCACAATGGATTACTACAATCAAATCCATCTGCAACGGCTCCCCTGAGGTCTTAGCTGAATCTGCCAATTCAATAATCTTAGTCAATGGACCCAACACGTCTTACAGTTTATCTTGGCAAGACAGCCAAGAGCGATCGATCCCTTTCTTAGGATCGCGCATGTACTTCGAAAAGAAAGTGCATAGCTTAGGATCCAGCATGGGTGTTGCCGCCACCTTGTCCCCAAGCGCAGACCTGGGACATTCCACCCGCAAACGGGCCAAACCTCTTGCTCCAAAGGATGGCAAATAGCTTTAGCCACATAGGCCGCCACTTTAGGATTGGGGACCCATTTGGAGGACCGAGGATGGTAGATGTCCTCTGGGTCAAACATATCCGAGTCCCAACCTTCTTCCTCAACACTACAGGTATTCGCAGATGGGCGCCAAGGTCTAACCATGATGCGACCCTCTTCCGATGAGCCCTCGTCATCGGCGTCATCCCCCCCGAATGGGGTCATCCCCCGAAGGGATCCAGTGCCAGGGAAGCAGTGCTGCCATGCTCTCCGTGCGAAACATCCTCCCGGCAGGGTACAGTGTCTAGCATTCGTGCACTCTTGCAGAAGGCTTCCCCTAACTGGGCGAAACCTTCCAGGTGCTCCGTGTCACGCTTCCTGGAGGAAGAAGGAGTCCTAGAGGTACTAGGCCGAGGGTCCAAATCTCCCAAAACACTAGATGAGTTGGACACCTTATGCATAAGTTTGTCCACTCTATCTTGCAGGGGTGCCAAGGCTTTCGCCACCACCTGCGAAACCAGCCTGTCCATACCTTCAGAAAGATGGCGCTGAGGAGGCCAAACTTCCTCCGACCCCAAAGATGGGGCGTAGGCATGATCATGGAAAGAGTCCATTGAAGGGTTAGACAAAGACATCACACCCAAAAACCAACAAACCCCAACACTAAAATACCACAGAGGAAGGACCCAGGGCCAGACCAGAGCAAATGCGTCACCTACCCCACCAAGGGGCGTCAATGAAAGGGGGTGAGAGCACCAACAGATAACGCCCAACCTACTTTAACTGGGCAGCCCCCTTGCCGTGCTCCAGAAATTGTAATGTCAGCACAAAATTATATATATAAACATGCGCCTCTAAGAGGGTCCCCAAAGGGGAATGAGAGTTGCAGGAGACCTGCTCGTACCGCCACCCGGTGTCGGCAAGGGTTGGGAGCCTTATAATGGCAGGAAACCCCGAGGGCGGGCTCCTGCCAGACTTAAAGGAGGCGTTAAAAGGACGCACCCAATTATGTTGACACTAATGGAGCAAAGTGCAAGGAGGCCCCTTTATTTCAATGGGTGCGTCCTTTTAATACCTGCTTTGAGCAGGTGTTAAAAATGATGCCAAAAATGGCACAATGAAATTTTGTAGATTTCATTGCGCCATTTTTGTGGGCCTCCTAACGCCAGAACGCCCCCCAGCATACATTATGCATGGCGCAGTCATAATGTGGCGCAAGGCGTTGCAAAGTGGAGCAATGCATACATTGTGCCACTTTGTAAATATGGCACAGCAATTTTTGTCTTGTTGACCCACCTTAGCGTAAAACAAAATGATGCTAATGTGGCACAAGGAGGCGCTAGGGCCTTGTAAATCTGGCCCAAAGTAGCTGCCAATTCAAACACATATTTAGGGCCAAATTACAACAACCTTGGCGAATGGGATACTCCGTCACAAATATGACAGATCTCCCGCCCCCCGTTTTACATGTTCCATAGGATATAATGGAACTTGGAATACAGCAAACAGCATATCCATCACGTTTGTGACGGAGTATCCCATCTGCCAAGGTCGTAATCAGGTCCTTAGTGTCTTTTCTCATCAAATGCTCTATATCTCTTTACTTTTACTATTATTCATTTACTGGGTGTTATATGGAATTGAGGGTCAGATGTACCTAGCTATTTTCTTGTCACAAACTTCCTGATTCCCAGAATCAGGCCTTTTATGACAAGAAAAAACATTTTGGTATGTACAAACCCTATTTTGTGATTCAGTAATCTATGTACTGAATTGCAAAATTGGTTTGCGAGTCGCTATTTGGAAGGGGCGTGCCGAGGGCATTCCTTTTCAAATAGCAAGTCGCAGTGGTATGTAAGATTGTTTTACGACTGTGAATGCTGTTGCAAAACAATCTCTGTTACCACCAACTTCAAGTTGGTGGTAACAGGACCCATTCCCCTTTGTGAATGGAGGTGCCAATATTTTTTTAGAGCAGGCAGTGGTGTCACGGACCAATGACTACTCTTAAAAAATAACAAGGAAACTTTTCATTTTTCTTTTGTAATGCATCCAGGTTTCTTTTGAGGAAAACGGGCTGCATTTAAAAACTGCTTTATCATCCCTGTGAGTGCGGCCTTTCACAATGAGGTCGCACCTTGCACTCTACCTCCTGAATATTGATCAGGTAGGTCATTTGTGATCCTATTGGGAATCGCAAACAGTGTGTTTTACACTGTTTTACACTGTTGTACATTTTGTTTTGCAACTCGCAATTTGCAATTCCCAAAAAGGATCGCAAATTGCGATTCACAAAACAAATTGTCATAAATCTGGCCCCTATTTCACTAAAATGTCCTCTTTTAGCCCATACTAAAAAAGATAGGTGCAATCCTCCCCACTTTTAAGGATCGTTGTGGCACTGAAACTCTTGAAATTCCCTTTTCAGAGTTCCTCCCTCTCTTCCCCGTCTTTACTTATTTTGCGTGGCTGATCTTTCCTGCTCCCACCTAACCCAGCCCATCATTTGCCTGGATAGGCCACGGCCTTCCCTTCAAGTAGCGGCAGGATTGTGGATTTTCAACTGGTGGGAGGTTTAGGAATCCAACAGTTCTCGCTCCAGGTCTCTTCAATCTCCTCTGTTGTATCTTCCTTAGGGAGGAATCAGGTAAGTTCAACCCTTCACAGTCCCCCACCTACTGATGCATCCTGCTGCCAGGTCAGTAACATGCATAAACATGTATCAATGTACGTAGTAGTGAGAGAAGCTGCAAGGGGCTGATCACAACTTTTTGCCATATCGGACCCTATTCCCAGTGTTTATGTACAACTAAGTAACATTTATGAATCTAAATTCTGCAGTTAAAATTTCGGTCTATAAAGTGTATATATGATGGTGAAGAATCTTTTGACTATTGCAAGATTAGGGTTAGAATCAAGAATCAAATGGTAGTAGCCTTGACATTCACTTTCAAAATCCACGTCTTCTTAAGTTTGTAGGTATTCAGAACCATTTAGCATTATCATCCGTTAGAAGCCTGGAAATAGTGGGTGTCTATCTATTTTGTGGATTTCTAGCATTACACAGTGATTTTTTTTCAAATCCCGCAAAACTCAATAATTTACTCTAAACAGCAGGAAATCAAAAATATTTTAAAAGACCTTTGTGAATCATTCCCAGATCGTTGTATTACCTTACAGTTTGACAATCTTATATTTGAACATAAAAATAAGCGGCCTAAGTTACACAATGTTTGTTTTTCATTGATGTAATTCTTAAAGAAAGGGCAGGAATGTGAACAGTGCTGGGCAGTTGCCTGGCTGGCAAAAAGTGAACACCCAGATCTTTCTAAGCTTCTAGGATTGACACATATTTTTCAGGTCTTTCCCATCAATAAAATTATACATGTGAAGAGAAGGATTAAGACTATTTCCAGGATGTTCAAGAATGGAAAGGCCTCCATTGTTCATGTGTTGTAAAACAAGCGGATCCTCCACAGCAAAATATGTTTTACTCATGGAGAAAAAACAAAGGTAAAAATAGTACTTTTGCACATTTCTGCGGTAAGTACCGGTGGAATAAACACAGTGGATCATAAGCATGCCTAAAAGTCCCCGATTTGTGTTAAATTCTCTGGTATGCTCATTGGAATTCTGTTGCAAATAACCATCAGAATGCTCTACGGTCGAATAACTAAATCCCTGAGCCATTGAAGTTAGATTATCAATCTAACAATAGAGGTAAATACAGCTGCATCACTGTCTAGGGGACTAAGAATGAGGATTTTCCACTATGTCCAGAGACACAGCTGCAGCACTGCTTAGAAATGGTGGAATTACTGATGGGACGAAAGAAGCAGCTAGCAACACTGTCTAGAGGGCTAAGAATGTGAAATTACCACTGGGAACATAGAGACAGCTGCAGCGCTGCCTAGAGGATCTAGAAAGGAGGAGTTACTGACAGGACCAGAGAAGCGGCTAGCAGCACTGCCTAGAGGACTAATAATGAGGAATTACCACTGGGACCCGAGAAGCAGCTGCAGTACCGTCCAGAGGACTTACAATGATAAATTACCACTGGGACCAGAGAAGCAGTTGCAGCATTGTCTACAGGACTAAGAGTGAGGAATAACCACTGGCACCAGAGAAGTAACTAGCAGCATTGCCTAGAAGACTTACCAACTGGACCAGAGAAGCAGCTTGTAGCATTGTCTGGAGGAGTTAGAATGAGAAATTACAGACGGGCCCAGGGAAGCAGCTAGTAGCACTTCCTAGAGAACTAAGAATAAGGAATTACCATTGAGACCAGAGAATCAGCTGCAGCATTGTCTAGAGGGCATAGCATGAGGAATTACCACTGGGACCATAGAAGCAGCTGCAGAATTGTCTACAGAAGTAAGAATGAGGAATGACCACTAGGGCCAGAGAATCAGCTATTAGCACTGTATACGGGACTTAGAATGAGGAATTACCACTGGGAGCAGAGAAGCACCTAGCAGCACTGCCAGAGGGCTAAGAATGAGGAATTGCCACTGTGACCAGAGACAAAGCTGCAGAACGAACTAGAGGACTTAGAATGAGGAATTACAGATGGGACCAGAGAAGCAGTTAGCAGCTCTACCTAGTGCGCTTAGAATGCAGAATTACCAATGGAACTAGAGAAGCAGCTGCAGCATTGTCTAGAAGACTTAGAATGATGAATTACCAGCTGCACCAGAAAAGCAGCTAGCAGCACTGCATAGAGAACTTAGAATGAGGAATTACAGACAGGACCAGAGAAGCAGCCTGTAGCATTGCCTAGAGGGCTTAGAATGTGGAATTACTGATGGGACCACAGAAGCAGCTAGCAGCACTTCCTAGAGGACTAAGAATGAGGAAATACCACTGGGACCAGAGAAGCAACTGCATCACTGCCTAGAGGTCTTAGAATGAAGAATTACTACTGGGACCAGAGAAGCAGCTGCAGCATTGTCTACAGGCAAAGAATGAGGAACTACCAATGGGACGCGAGAAGCAGTTAGCAGCACTGTCTAGAGGACTCAGAATAAGGAATTGCCACTGGGACCCGAGAAGTAGCACTGTCTAGAGGACTTAGAAAGAGGAATTACCACTGGGACCAGAGAAACAGCTAGCAGCACTGGAGCAGAGGCACAAGAACAAAAGAAACCTGAAACCTTTGGTGCCTTTCTAAACAAAGTGTTTTCACTGGTATGGTGTGAACACATTGCTTTGGACAATCAAAAGAACACTAAGGCTGCAATGCCTAGACAGGAGGTGGGAGGAGGAAGGAGGAGGGAGAAATAGCCAGCACACGCCGTAACAGTAGGAAGCGTGAACGCGCTTGAACGTAGTGTGATGGCTAACAAAAATGAAAAAAATGTTCTCTTAGTAAAATATCCTAGGAGGGAACTAAGCACACAAAGGAGGGACATTTAGAAAAGTGCAACAAAAAAGGAAGCATTTAAGACAAGCACAACAAAGAACGAATGGCAATAGTGGGCGTGGTTCAAGCCCATAGACTGAATGTAGCATTGCTTGCAGACAATGCTTGCGGGCTGCCTAGGCTCAAACTAAAAAGTGACCTGGTGTACTAGTTGGTCTTCTCATACTGTACGTCCTGAAGCACCGTTATTTCCATACCAAATGGATCACAGCATGTTTTGTGTCAACACTTTCTTTTAGGATGCAAGTGCTCTGAAGTGCATGGGATGCCCATCATAAACGTTAGGGAATGTTTATGGCTGCTGATGCTTTGACTATTATTTAGAATGTGTTCGAAGATAGGGTTTTCTGCGGGAGTGCATGCATTATTAATACATTGAGTGGATAATAAGTTGTTCCCTCTGCCCACAAAAAGACGTTGTTCTTGTAATTGTTATCGATGTTATAGATTGGCGGTGTTTTCCCCCTGCATAAGGTCTAGGTAATAATTTGTATTCATAGTTGTTGTCCTAGAGGAACACTTAATTATAAGTGCACTGGTTAACAAATGCGTTGCTTGAACATTAATTTGAAATTTTACATAAATTAAAAACAATCCTGTATAATGTTTCAGGAGTCCAGGGGTCCATAGGATCCCATGGACTCTCTGAAAAGCACCCCCAAATAAGGCAATTAGAAAGCTTCAGGGTCAACTGGCAGCAGCAGGTGAAGCAAGTTATTGCAACAGTTTATCAGCTAATTCTCCTTACATTCAGCACCCTAAATCCCCTGTAATGGGAGAATTGCAACAGAGTGTGAGGCTGGGTGAATGGAGGCAGATGCCACACAATGATCTGTTCACCCTTTTGCCCACCTCATGATACACCATATGGAGCATAGTATTTATTGCAGAGTGTACTGAGTAAGCACTGTGCTCAGCCAATTGACATGTTAAGAGCCACTTTCCATCTTTCACAATAACCTTTAAGCCTTGTGAAAAAAATGCAGACACAATCTAAAATGAGTTAAGGCACCCTTAATATTCTACTGAAGAACAGAAGGACAAGAATACAAGAAAAAAATGAAACTGCAGACTCATTACATTCTCTTCTTTCTCATGAATTTCTTGAGAACTTTATATTCTAGTTCGGTCTCATGCTGATATCTCTTTGCTGTTTGTGTTTTAGAGGTCATTTTGTTTGATGTTGAATAATTTAGCATTGCACCACTAATCCCTGCCTGGAATGCATCCTATGTTACACGGGGTGCTTCTGAATTTCTATTATGAGCCAATAAATTGACAGCCCCTCTGTGTAATGTATGAATACAATCAGGACTCCTATCAAAGCCTGATCAAAGGACTACTTGGTGCCTTGGCAATAATTCTGCTTGATGCTTAGGATGTTTTTCAATAGGATTTCATATCAGTACACATATGAGAATTAAAGGCGTTCTGCATCAAACCTGTTCAGGCACTCTATGAAGAACCCACAATAAAGATCCTATCAATGCTGTGTACCTTACGATCAACCTTACATCATATGTATGTAGAACAGTCCACCTAAATTATGAGCCATTATTATCAAGGGTGAAAATCAGATTAAAGAACTGCCATTGTACACCAGATAGACTCACAGGCCAATGTGGTGTAATTAAAATGTTTGTGCAACCAAAATTTGTATATCTCTCTCATGCCACCCCTTTGCTTTTGAAGTGCAAAATGATAAATCATATAGGGGCTGATTATGAGTTTGTCGGACGGTTTACACTGTCCGCCGAACTTCCGACAGGGAGGTTGCCGTCATACTGGATACCTCCCCGCCGGCCCCATGAAGAGTTTCCCACTAGGTCAGCAGGCAGAAACCTCAGTTTCTGCCCACTGGCCTAGCGGGAACCAGCCTACAGCATTGTCCCCAGCTCGTAATTGAGCTGGCGGCAATGCTGTAGGGCGCAGGTTGCACCAGCACCCTCGCAATGGTCACTGTCTGCTCTAATGTATGTCCTCTTTTTGCCGGGGCATACTTGTGCTTTAATTAAGGTCACCAATTGCTCACACAACTGTTAGCAGTAGTTGTGCTATTCTTCCACCTCAAGCTAAGGATACCAACTTAATTTTTAGCTTCTTATTGCTAATTCCTTCACATTTACAGAACATTTAAAAAATTTCAATTTATGTTCATTTTTTGCATATGTGCCTTATTAATTTGCTAATATTAATTACAAATTTGTAAAAGCTATTAAACACCTAAGTATGTGTTGTGGACTCCCAAGGCTCCATAGACCACAGGTTTAGAGCCACTATCACAGGGAATTATTTGTAGTTTTAAAACAATTACTAATGGAATACTGTGACTTTAAGTCTTTGATGAGAGTAGAGTCAGCCTATTCATTATAGGCATGTCATCATGTCAGAGGTGCATTTCAGATTATAGATAGGTGACTGGAATACCTCTCAATTCATTTACAATATGCTGGAATAAAAAAACTACGAAATTGTTAGACCTATCAGCCTTAGGATGGTCTTCCCACCGACATTTTGCCTTCACCCCTTTTATTTTTGCTGATCTTCGGATTCTGTACACTTTACAACTGCTAACCAGTGCTGAAGTGCATGTGCTCACTTCTTAAAATATGGTAACATTGGCCTACAAGCAATTGCCTCACTTAATTTACTTGCATGTCCCTAGTGAAGTGTACTTACATGTACCCAAGGCCTGTAAATTAAATTAGTGGGCCTGGAGCACTGATTTAGCCACTCACTTGATTAGCCTCTTCAAGATGTTGAGGGAGAAGGTGTGGCATATTGGCCTGAGCTGCCGACTTCGGAGCTGGGAGAACCAGGTTTGAGTCTCAGCATTGGCTCAACATCCTGTGCTTCTGGGCAAATCACTTAATCTTCCCATGCCTACAATTCAGCGCCATGCTTTACAAATCCTGGATTCATTCATGTCTCAGGCCTACCATTGCAGCCTATGTGTGAAGTTTTAAACTCTCATTTTGACCTGGCAAAATGTTTTGTAAACCTTTCCTAAACCTTCCTTTTTAATGCAAATAAGTTACCACCAGGATAGCCCTGGATAGCCCAGAGGACAGGATGCTGTGTATTTAAAAATGTAGGACAAATATTTTCTGTTTTATATTTCCTGGTAGTGAAACCCCTTTAATTCATTTTCACTACTGCAAGGTCTACCTCTCCCACAGGATAACATTGGAGTTACCATATTACTTTTAATAAGCAGTACCTTCCATATGCGGACAGGTAACCAGATCATTTTTGGTATCTTTGAATTGTAACTAAAAATCCTCTCTTATGGTAAAGTTGGATTTTTAAATACAATTTAAAAAATGCCACTTTCACAAAGTTGTCATTTTCCTGCCTTAGCCATTTGGTCCCTGCAGCCTGTTTCTGGGTCACATGAGACAGTTTGACGGTTGGGCTTTGAGTATTTCTTCTAGATAGTCATATACAATAGAGAGCTTAGGTGTGCCTGGTTGGGCCAGCACTGGCTGGATATGTTTGCACTTGAATAGGCTGTGTCTTACCTCCACAGAAAGGGCTGCATACCCCTGTAGTTAGCCTAGAACCAGGGTAAGGTGGGCAGGACACCTGTGCACCTCAAAGGAAAACATCTACAGGCTCCCCCCTCTTGTGAGAGAGACCTCCTTTCGCATTGTTAGCCCCCTACTTTTTTGCCAGGAAAATGATATAACTGTAAGTGCCCTGGGTCCCGATAAACAGGTTCCCAGGGCCAGATCTCTTTTCCCAAAACTATACTACATTTGGCCCTTGAGCCACCCTTATCAGTCCCTAATAAATGGTACCCCTGGTACCTAGGGCATGGGTATTGGAAAGGGCCCCCCAGACCTGCAGCACCAGCTTAATGCAGACTTCCACTGCAAGTGCATGAAAAGGTGTAACCCTAAATTTCAAACTCGTCTTTACACTCACCAGGAGTGCCTTGTCCCCAAACACTGCATGCAATATGGATGCCACCCCTGAGGCAGCCCTTACAGTCCTGAAGGCAGGGTGCACTAAATTACATGTGAGGGCATATGTGCAGGAGCACATATGCCCCTACTGTGTCTTTGTCGATTCCTAGACATAGCAAGTATGCACAGCAGCCATAATTGATGCATGTGCTGAACACTGGTCATTATGAGTTCCCCAGCTACATGACGGCTACTCTGAACCCTGGTTGTTTGGTATCAAAGTAATAAATCCTTACTGGTACCACTGTTGGATTTGTAATACAATGTACCCAGGGGCCACCTTAGAGGTGTCCTCAGCAAAACCTACAGTGCCCTGGCATGGTTGCTTGCTGGTCCTAAACACTCTGCCACCACCAGACATGATTTTGGATTCTGGATCCCTGAGATGAGAGCTCCTGCTCTCTGGGACCAGAAATCAAAGCCTATCCTGGACAGAGGTGTCACATCTCTCCCCATCCCCCCCAGAAATGTGGCCTGCTCTGGCAGGCAGCTTCTAAGGTCATGCCACCTTTGAAGCACTGCTCCAACCATTTTCTGCTAGCAACAGATGGCCACCCACATCCCAGACCCCACTTTTGGATGAAGGAATGGGGGGAAAACTAACAAAGGATAGAAGGAGTGGCCATCATCAGCCTGCACCTCCCCTCAGGTGTGGCAGGCAACATGACCATTCTATTTCATTTTCCACTATCTTGGATGGCAGGAAAAAGCCAACGAGGATTAGGGATGTGACCTCTTCCCACAGGATGTGGTAACATAGTGGGGGTAGCCACCCTAAGGTAAGTGGCTCATTAGCCACTACCAGGTACTCCATCTAATGCCCACTAAATGCAGTATTTAATGGGTGCTCCTAGACCTGCAGATTAGAATCAATGGGCACATTTATTGATACTGTGAGAACAACAAATGCTTAGCACATCTCCTGGATTAGCCTAATTGCTCGCCCACACCACCATAAAAATAGAGCATTAAGCAGTCTATTTTTGCCTCTGGATACCAGGGTGGGTTACCCATACTCTCTGCACAGTGTACCTCATTTTTGTACACTTTATAGAGAGCCAGCCTTCTACATTTGGTGGCAGTGGTGGGATACAGGACTTTGCATTTACTGACACAACTTTGCCAATAAGTGTTCATGCGGATAACTCTAAAATTGTCTATGGCCTAGTTGTATTTTTCATTTGGACTATTCTTCTAAATTAAAAAAATAATTGCTAGGGCCCTGGTAAGGTCCCTAAACTAGTGATTAGAATGAAAAAAACACTTCACTATAATTAGACCTTAGAAAAAGTTTCCAAAAAGTTTACAAATGTTTTCTAAAGCTTAAAGCTTAAAAAGGTCCCAACTTTAAAATATGTCTTTATACCCATAAACACCTAAGGGTTCTTTGCCAGACTTACCACATTTCCACTGGGAGGAGTGCTACCACAGAAAAGCTTAGACAGCTTGTGGCACAAGTTGACAGAGACCATCCCAGGGACGATGAGGAAGAAGAAACTTCTGAGCAAGAAGCTAGCACTGAGGAGAGAGAGGAAGTAGTCAGCCCTGCTCACTCAAGCACAGGTTCCCCCTCAGAGGAGGACCTGAACCTAGACAGACCTTCCAAAAGGTTGGCTTTAGAGGCACAACCTTTGGAAATAGAAGTTAAAAGAAGGGAGATAGGCTTAGGACCTTTCTCTGGTGGCAGTATACA
Source organism: Pleurodeles waltl (assembly GCF_031143425.1). Lineage (NCBI taxonomy): Eukaryota > Metazoa > Chordata > Amphibia > Caudata > Salamandridae > Pleurodeles > Pleurodeles waltl. The sequence goes on from NC_090437.1 coordinate 841,046,116, forward strand.
AATAATTAGGAAGAAAAAATTATCCTTCAACCTAAAACTCCCAAAAGGAGTTGTCCCTCTTACACTGAAGGCGATTATATCATCAGGTGGCTTTTTGACTTTGAAAGAGCCTGTGAAGGCAGGGAAGTGGCAAGGGAAAATTGAGGTACTGCAATGTGGGAACTGTTCTCAGGTAAATACAGGGATAGGCTTCCATCATTAAATGAGGCAGATGCCAAATCTGATGACCTCATAGAGGGTACCCTGATGGAGGGCTTTGAATTCACAACTGAAGAGTATTGCATAAAATTCAGAGAGATTTGAAAATCCCAGAGTCTATCCTCGGTAGAATTTGTGCACTATTCACTAAAAATGCTGAGTGGCTGGTTAAATGGTAACAAGGTACAGGATTATGATGGGCTTTACAGTTTAGTCATGAAAGAGCATCTATTGAGTAATTGTTACAATGAGAAACTACATCAGTTCCTGGTATACCTAAGTCCACTTTCCCCTCAAGAATTGGGGAGGAAGTCAGACCACTGGGTCAAACCAAGGGTGACCAAAACAACCACTGATGTGGGAGACCAAAAGAAAATCTCCACCACCTCGTCCCCCACCCAAGGCAAAGATGAGAACCAAAACAAAGAGTCCTCATCAGGCTGCTAGAAATCTGTTAAGGAGGGTGGGCCCGGAGACTCCTCACAATTCAGGGATGGGTAGGAAGGAAATACTTCAATCCTGAAAGTACTTGGTGTCATGAGTGCAAAACCAAAGTGCACCAAACTATAGACCCTATCTGTAAAACCAGAAAGAATGCTTCTAGTCCACCTGCAGTAAATGTAGTTGGTAATCTCTAGATGGGATCACAGTTGTGGACTGACCATATCAGTGAACTCACTGAGGCAACATTAGTCACTGAGGGAGGGGTAGATTTATCCTGTGCTTCCTGGCCCACTAACATGCAAAAATACAGGCCGCATTCCTTGATTAATGGGAATAAGGTAGAAGCTTAGCGGGACACTGGGCTAGTGTGACTATGGTAGCCCAGCACCTGGTCCACTCAGATCAGTACCTGGTAGGGACAATCTATTTTGTCACCATTGCTGACATTGTCAAAAAGTTCCACCTGATGGCTATGGTATCTTTTGACTGGGGGAACTGTTTGGACAGAAAGAAGTGGCTGTGTCCCCATCCGGCCCTGTAGTCTGTCTGCTTGGCAATTACCTGGATAATTCCCGTTGGGCAGAAATAGAGCTGAGCACCCTTGCAGTCATGCTTAGGATCCCAGAATGGAGTTGTGTAAAAACCAGAGTACAAAGCAAACTCAAAAGTGAACAAGAGGTGTTCGATCATGAAAGAATGGACCAGCCCATCAAGGGAAAAGGCAAGAAGACTCGGGACCAGCTTCTACACACATTCCAATTCAGAACCCCTCTTCCCAAGAAGAAGACCTGTGAGCCTCAGAGGGAACTGAGCCTGAAGAGGCTAGGCCTTACACTGCAGAGCTCTTGGGACCAGGTGGACCCTCTAGGGAGGATCTGTGCCAGGGACAGTTAACCTGTCCCACCCTTGAAGGTCTGCGGCAGCAAGCTACTCAGGAAGCTAAGGGTGATGTTAGTGGTACCCACAGAGTCTATTAGGAGGATGGGCTCCTGTATACTGAGGTCAGAGACCTCAAGCCCGGTGCAATCAGAAAGGGTGGTAGTACATCAGCAATACAGAGAGTTACTCCTCACACTGGCCCATGACATCCTCCTATCTGTGCAGCTAGGCCAGAACAAAACCTGGAGCAGGTTAGTGAATCACTTTACTGGACAGGGCTGTCACAAAAGGTAAAGGAATTTTGCCATTTCTGTGTTTCCTGTCAAGCCAGTGGTAAGGCATAAGGCCACTTGAAGTCCCGCTTAAACCCACTGCTGTAGGACGCTGGCCCTCTATGTAGTGTGCAAAATGTTATACACTGTGCAGAGGGTCCGGGCAATCACACGTTGGTTTACAGAGATAAAAACTAGACCTCCTAATTCTCTAATTTTTAATGTAGCTTGATCAAGCAGTTAGTTCAATCTTAGAGAAGTGCAAAGCATTTGTTGTACTCACAGTATCAATATAGCAAGCCATACACTCTAAAGAATAATTCAAGAACAATTTAGAAAAACACTTCTGATTTTTATAATTTTTTTAAGACCAAGATCATCAAAATTGGGTAAATACTTTTTAAATTTTGAATTTTCAAATTTAGAAAATATCACAGTTCTGTGCGTAATTACTCACCATAGGAATCAATGGAGAAATAATGTAAAAATGCTTTAAAAAAATCAGGCACTGTTTACTGATGTCTCCTTTTGTTGTAGGTCCAGGTCATCGGTGAGCCCTGTGGACCAGCTGGAGAAGTTCCATCAGCTCCCGGTTTCGGCAGCAGCAGCTGTAAAAATCAGGTGAGTCCGGTGGTTCCCCTTGAAGTGTCAAGGTCACAAGGGGTGGGGGACCCTTAGAGCACTTGCTGGTCAGAAGGGGTGCTCTGGTGTGAGGTCCTGGTATTTTCTGAAGTCTCTCAATTGGGGCTTCCTCCTAGTCCATTTTCAGTCGGTCCTTCTGGTTGACCGACGTTGAGTGAGCAGTACCTGGGGCTATTGCACGGTTTGCCACTGGAGGTTGCTGTGCCACCAAAACATGGCCACTGGTAGGTTTTGTACTCGTGATCTGTCAGATAAAATTCGGTCTGGCTACATTATCCTGGTTCCTTGGTCAGCAGCCAGTCAGTTAACTGGACTTCACTGGTCTTTTGGTCTTTGTTGCAGGAAAGTTATGCCTTTACTCTTAAGGGAGCTATTCAACAATTTTTAGAAGAGTGGAGTCCTCTGGGGGTTTGTAGAGTCCGTCTGATGTCGGAGCAACCCCACAGCAGTGTTTGACGAGTTCTGGGTGCTGCAGACAGGGTTTGCTGCCTTCTTCTTAAGGCAGCAGGACTTCAGTTCTCGAGCCTTGGGTCATCTTTGTTGCTGGTCTTCTTTTGCTCTTGAAATCTGAATCTCTGATCTAGGGGTGCCCATTAAATAATGTATTTAGGGGGCGTTTAGGGGAATTCCCAGTAGTGACAAATGGGTCAGCTACCTTAGGGTGGCTAAACGAACTAAGTGACCACTTCCTGTGGGCAGAGGTCACTTTCCTATCCCTGATAGGCTATTTTCCTGCCATGCAAGATGGCAGAAAATTAAATGGAGGGGTCACCTTGCATGTAACACTTTATGGGTGGTATAAGCTGGGGCTGACCACTCCTCCTGTACTATGTGTTTGCAACAGGGGTGGCTATCTGCTGCTAGCATTAGGCTCAGGGGTCGAGTTTCAAAGGCAGTAAGCCCTTTGAAGCTTGCTAGCAGTGCAGTGCACATTCCTGAGGAGAGAGGTGTGACACCTCCACCCAGGAAGGACTTTGTTCTGGGACCCAGAGAGCAGGAGCTCTCCTGCCAGGGTTCCAGAATCTTGTCTGGTGGTAGCAGGTTGGTTTTGACTGGCCAGCAACCATGCCAGTGTTAGTTAGCTTCGCAGGAGTCACCTCTAAGGTGACCCCTGGGTACGTTTTGCAATACATCCAATACTGGTACCAATTTGGATTTACAATTCTGATTTGTTTGAAACCTCGCAACCCAGGGTTTAGAGTGAACATCATTTAACTCCGAAACTCGTACTGACCAGTGTCCAGTGCATTTAAAATAGCTCCTCTGTTCACTTACTCCCAGGTCATGTCCCATGTTGGCAAAGACACAGTAGGGGCATATTACCCATGCAACTATGCCCTCACATACAGTATATTGCACCCTGCCTTAGGGCTAGAAGGCCTGCCAGAGGGGTGTCCTACCAATATTGCATGCAGTGTGTATTGGACAGGACACATAAGTTGTGTGCCATGTCAAGTCTATGGTTTAGTATTGCACAGGACACTCAGCCTACAATGGAAGTGCTGGGTGCATCTGGATGCATAGCCTTTCGGATTGGCTCAATCTGTGTTGCTGCCCTCAAAGGGTCAACCCTTAGTACCCCATGCCCTGGGTACCCAAGTACCATTTCATAGTGGCAGCTAAAGGCATTGCCAATTGTGCCAATGCATCACAACAGTTTTGGGAAAGAGACCTGGGCCAGGTAACCTGGTTTGCAGGGGCCCTGGGCACTAACAACTTTAAGATCACATCAAATACCAGGCAAAACGTGGGGGTTAACCATGACAAAAGAGGCCTTTTCTGACAACTACCTGTGGTTGGGGTGCACTTTAAAAGGGTAGGGGTTGACATAGTTGGCCCCTTTGACTTCAAACAAGCTCAGGAAATAGATATATCCTAGCAGTAGTGGATCATGCCACTAGATATCCTGAAGCTGTCCCTCTTAGGACCATCACTGCCCCTGCAGTGGCCAAGGCCCTCCCAGGTATTTTTACGAGAGCTTGCTTTCCTAAAAAGGTAGTATCAGACAGAGGGTGCAACTTCAAGTCGGCATGCTTAAAACACATGTGGCAGCAATGTGGTGTGACTTTTAAGTTCACTACCCCATACCATCTACAAACCAATGGACTGGTTGAGTGATTTAACCAGACATTGAAAGGCATGAGTGGAGAGCTCCCTCAAAAATTCAAAAGGGCATCGGATGTCTTACTTCCATGTATGCTTTTCACCTACTGGGAAGTGCCACCAAAAGTAGTAAGGTTTTCTCCCTTTTGTTTGGGCATCCTACTAGGGGTCCATTGAGTCTTGTAAGGGAAGGCTGGGAGAGGCCCCTCAAAGGGCCCAAACAGAACTTAGTGGATAAAGTGCTTGGCCTCCATTCCAGGGTGGCAGAGTACATTGAAAAAGCAAGCCAAAATCTTCAGGCCAGCCAGGAGCTCTAGAAGGACTGGTATGACCCGAAAGCTGCTATGGTGGAATTCCAACCAGAGCAAAAAGTTTGGGTGTTGGAGCCTGTTGCTCCTAGGGCTCTCCAGGACAAGTGGTCTGGGCCCTGTCCCATACCTCAAAAAAAAGGGGAGGTCACCTATTTGGTTGAACTTGGCAGTTGCAAGAATTCCAAAAAGATAAAACATGTCAACTGTCTGAAGCCCTATGTTGACAGAGCTTATGTGACCCTGCTCATGGTTACAGAAGAGGGAAGGAAGAAGAAGCCTCTCCTGATCTCCTCTCCAGCAACCCAAAATATGGTTCTGTAGATGGAATGGTCTTGTCAGACACCCTCACAGGACAACAGCAGACTGATTTCAGGCACCTCCTCAACCAGTATGCTGAACTTTTCTCTCTAACCCCTGGTTGGACTAACTAGTGTACCCATGAGGTGGACACTTAGAGCAGCTTGCCTGTCAAAAACAAAATGTATAGGAAGTCAGACCATGTCAGAGAGAGCTTCTAGGCTGAAATATGCAAGATACTTGATTTGGGCGTTATTGAACCCTCTGAGAGCCCATGGACCAGCCCAGTAGTTTTAGACCCCAAGCCAAACTCCAAGGGGGGGAGGGGAAGTAAATGAGGTTTTGTGTGGACTATAGGGGCCTCAATGCAGTAACAAAAAATGATGCACACCCAGTTCCAAGACAGGTGAGCTCATAGACAGATTAGGGTCAGCCAAATATCTGAGTACCTTTGATCTTACATCTGAGTACTGGCAGATTGGCCTGATATCTGAAGCAAAAGAAATATTAGCATATTATCAGTTCACTATTATGCCCTTTGGATTAAATAATGCCACTGCCACCTTTCAGAGGTTGGTGAACCAAGTCCTAGCTGGGTTGGAACCCTTTAGTGCAGCTTATCTAGATGATATTGCTCTCTACTGCTCCATTTGGCAGAATTACCTGATCCACCTGGGAAGGGTCCTTGAGGCTTTGCAAACGACAGGCCTCACTATCAAGGCCAGTAAGTGCCAGATAGGGCAGGGAAAGGTTGTATACTTGGGCCACCTGGTTCAGCCACTTCAACCTAAGATCCAGACAATTCTGGATTGGGAAGCTCCAACCACCCAGACTCAAATCAGAGTACTATAGGAGGTTTCTGGGTACTATAGGAGGTTTGGGAAGGATTATGAACCATAGTGTCCCCCTTCACAGACCTCACCTCCAAGAAAATGACCAAGAAGGTCAACTGCACAGTAAGTTGTAAATGGACCTTTGACTCTGAAGAATACTATGTGCTCTGCTCCAGTCCTAGAAGCTCCAGACTACTCCAGGCAGGTTATTGTCCAAACAGATGCCTCTGCACTTGGGATAGGAGCAGTCCTAGTCCAGAAAAATGATGAGGGATATGACCAGCCTTTTAAAAGCAGAAGACTACTCCAAGGGAACAAAAATGGGGGCCATAGAGAGGGAAGCCTGTGCTGCGGTCTGGGCCTTGAAGAAGCTGAGGCCATACCTGTTTGACAGATCACAAGCCTCTCAGGTGGCTGCAACAAATGAAAGGTGAAAAATCCAAACTGCTCAAGTGGTCCATGTCTCCACAGGGAAGACTTTAAAGTGGAACACAGACCTGGGACTGCCCATGTCAGTGCAGATGCCCTCTCCAGGAGGTACTTCAGAAGACTCCCCTGGGGAGAATAGTTTCACCCCCACTCATTTGGGGGGGTAGGTATTTTTAGAGAGGCCTCTTTTTGCATGGTTAGCCCCCACTTTTTGGCTTGAAAATGATGTGGCTTTGTACTGTAAGTGCCCCGTGCCCCTCCAAAACAGTTTCTCAGGGCCATATCTCTTTCACCAAAGCTGTACTTTGTTTGGCCCTTCAGCCACCTTTGTAAGTCCATAATAAATAGTACCCCTGGTACCTATGGCATGGGTACTGGAGAGGGTCTTTCAGAGCTGCAGCACCAATTGTGCCACTCTGAGGGACCCCACAACGGCCGCATGCAGACTGCCACTGCAAGTACATGACAAGGTGTAACTCTAAATGTCAAACTCGACTTTGCACTCACCAAGAGTACTCTGTCCCCAAACACTGCATGCAATACGGATAAGTCACCCCTTGGAAAGTACTTACAGTCCTAAAGGCAGGGTGAACTACATTACATGTGAAGACAAATGTGCAGAAGTACATATGCCCCTACTGTGTATTTGTCAATTCTTAGACATAGTAAGTGTGCAGAGCAGAGCAGCCATAGACGATGCAAGTGCTGGATACTGATCATTAAACGTGCCCCAACAACATCCCTCCAAAGGCACACCAACGAACTTTGGGACCTGATTGACTCCGCCCACCCAGACATCGCCTCCTAACTGAGACCGGAACCAACCCAACCTCTGGACCTGATATTGCCATCTCAATTTTGGATGGCTACAATTTCCTAAGGAAGGACCAACCCTCCCGTCCGGGCGGAGGACTGGCTATCGTACACAAGTCCTCACTCTGAATCACAGTCAACACGGAGGAGCACTGCACCACAATGGAACACCTACACTTTCTGATCCATGCCACTCACAACTTGTTCCTTGGCAGCACCCTGGTCTACAGACCGCCCAGCCTTCATCGATGCCATTGTACACATCGCCTGCCCCTGTACCCTGGCGTCCACCGACTACCTCCTCCTGGGTGACTTGAATTTCCACCTTGAGGACCGCAATGACCGAAACACCACTTCCCTACTCAACAACCGTGCCACCCTAGGCCTCAGGCAACTGATCACCGCACGCCACAGGACATACACTAGACCCCATTTTTACCTCAAGCAACCGGATCACCATCAAGAATACCTCCACCCCAGACTGCACCAACCATCACTGCATACACTTCACCATCACCGGACCGAACAGCTGCCTCCGTGTCCCCATGGCCCCCCACAGGTAATGGAACGGAATCACCGACGAGCAACTCATCACAACCCAAATCACCCCCTCCCCCACCGACGCCGACAACACCACAGCACACAACCTCAACTCCTGGATCACCGAATGAACCATCTCCTTATCCCCCCTCCAATCAACTTTGGTCAAACGCGTCCCAAAAAAAGCCAGCTGGTTCACCATCGAACTCCAACAATCCAAATGCACCTGCAGGCGCCTAGAGAACAAATGGAGAAACAGCAAAACCAGCAAAGCCCTCGCCTTCTTCAGATCTGCCACTGCTGCCCATCACCATTCTGGACTCTCCAAGGACCAGAAACAAGCACCAGTCGAGGGACTTCAGGACACCCAAGAACAACCCTGAGTGGCCCTGCTGACCTGCAACGCACCCCCAAAGTGACCTTCACCTGGCTCGAAAAGGCTCCTTGATGCACAACCCTTGGCTGACATATCTGCTCTGCACCCGGCCTCCCTGGGCCCTGAACTGGAAAACCAGTTGTGCCTTAGGGGTCCCTAATCCCTTGCACCCTTTACACCTCAAGGGTACCCACCTGAAATACATTGAAGTCCATCTGTGCAGTGTGTTTCTAAGTGGTCCCCTTCAATGTGGTGAACCAGCTCCAAGACTTTTAGCCGCTGCTCCCGCCGAAACTGGAAGCTGCCCGAACGTATCCTGTGGGCCAACTGGAAATCCCAACGTCCTCGACCAACAAATAAAATGTGACACTTGTGAGAGCATTGCCTAATTTCATATGCAATTTTAAAGTTTTCTCCCATTGATTCCTATGGTGCATAATTACATACAGAAACCTTGAAAAATCATAACTTAAAAAGTACTTACCTGATTTTGATGGTCTTGGTCCTAACATTATATTAAAATCTGAAGTACTTTTGTAAACTGGTCTTGAGTTATTCTTCCGAGTGTGTGTCCACATTTATTGATACTGTGCGTACAACAAATGCTTAGCACATCTTCTGGATTAGCCTAACTACTCGCCCACACTACAACAAAAATAGAGCATTAGGTGGTCTATTTTTGGCCTTAAGATACCACAATGGGGTTTCTCATGCTCTCTGCACAGTGTACGTCATTTTTGTACACTTTATAGAGAGCCAGCCTCCTGCCACTCTGCAAAGTAGAACTGGGTACAAATATTGGACCTCAGACATCAAAACCAAGTACACTTCTGGACCTGTGGATACTCTGCCAGGAAGAAGGACTGCTGTGCGGCTGAAAAGACAGCCACTCTGCTGGACTGATGCTCTGAAGGACTGCTTCCCTGCTATCCTGACCTGCTGTCTGTTGCCCTCCTGTCTGGGTTAGAAGGACTGCATCTGTTAAACCCAGGACCCCAATGTGACTCCAAGGGCTAGTTAGCCGGCCTCCTGACTAGTGTCTCAGGACAGAAGACTCCAACAATTTTTTATTCAGGAACCGTATTCTGCCACCTGACAAGAGATGCCAGCCTAGTACTGGATTCTTGGAAGTGGGAATGAAGGTGTTCTGGCAGCCCATCTGTGGGACCAGCAGCACGGACGCATCTTCTCTGTGGCGCAGTAAATCTCCAGCAGAACCAATGCAACGCCTTCGGAACTGACGCATCACCTCTGCTTCGAGGGTTCTCCCAGCGCAAGGACTCTGCATCAACCTTGGAGCCTGCATAGGAAACACTGCTGTGGCAGTCTTCTCTGATGCAGGCCCTCGCCGCTCCAATCTCTGATCAATGGCAGCCTCGACAATGACTCAGCTTCTCACTTGGCAGCCTCACAGCTCTTCAGAACGGACCCATCACCTCAACAGTGCAGTGAATCCTTGATGCTGGACTTTCCCATCACAAGTTTTTGCGAACGAATTCTTGATGATGATGCTGGACCTTGCATCATAGCTCTACAGCTCCTCGGAATAGAAGTATTGCCTCTGCTGCATGACACATCCTCAAAGCAGGACCTCACAATGCTACGCAACCAAGATTTAAGGTACTCATGTTCATTGGGCCTAACTGGAAGCCTGTAGCTGGCCTGTGCTCCACCGCGGTCAGCCTGAACTTACAGCTTTGTGCCGGTCCAGCGTGACCTGATACCCACAGTTGGAGCTTTGTGCTTTTTGGACCTATTTTCACTGACATTTCTATACCTGCATATATCAGGTTCTACTGATTGGATTTTTGATGTTTTCATCTGGTTTTAATTATTAAAAAAATACTCAATTTTTCTAAATCTAGTGTGGGATTCTTTTGTGGTGTGTTATTGTTTGTAGTGTGGCGAAATACCTTACACTTTGCTTTTGAGTTAAGACTGACTGCTCTGGATTTGCTTGTGACTTCACCCTGACATGGATTGTGGTTCCTGCTTGAGTAGGGTTTCAGTCCCTCAACCAAGGAACCTATTTCTTACGGCTATTGAGCGTTACAGACTATAAGCTTTAGAATCATAAAGTGCTAACAATGTGTTCAATGCAATGCATAATTTAGCAGCAATTGAAGCTCCATGGATATACCAGACCAAGGCAATATGTCATTATGATTTGATTTTTAACCTAGGAGCTAGTGAAGTTTTCAGAAGTGTGCTTTACCAACTACTTGAAGTATTTTTAAAAGTGGCAAAAATGTGGTGTTTCAGGAGAAAGTATTACATAGCCTACTTTTTGTAGGATAATTGTTCTATGAAGAAATACTTGTTGACAAATCCCCTTTCGAACATGGGAACTTTTACATGACCAAACAACTTTGTTAATTTGACAGAAGTCATAATTTTGTGAAGCTGCAAAGCACTTATGGACATTGTTATCTCTTTCACACACACAAAATTTGATCTATGTGCTCTATAATCTGTCTTGTGCAACAGTGTGACCAGTCTCTCATGTGCTCCCACACCTTCGCACTCATATAGAGAAAGGGTTGTAAATCTACGGTAAATGTGTGACATCAGGTTTAACACTGCTTTCTGATTTAAATTACTATGAATGCATTAATTGGCACTATATTAACACCAGAGAACATGGAGAAATAATGCCTGTTAGAATCAGGAAAAAACAGGTGCTAACATTGCATGGATAGATATAGTTTTAATAAGTTATTTCCCATTTAAGCCTAAATGTGTGGTAATAGCCTGAATAGTTGGTAACATAAATAGTATTGGAAATTACCATCTTTTGTGTAGTACTACCCCAGATTTTGGCTTTCTTTTGCTGAACCTGTTTTTTTTACCATAGGACTCTGCCTGCACGGTTTACTCCTTTTAAGTGGTTATGCTCTCCCTTTAAATATGATTGCATTTGCATATACCTAATTGGCACTGTTAATCTATTTTTAAGTCCCTAGTATATTGAACTACCTGTACCCAGGACCCGTAAAGCAAATGCTACTAGTGGTAGGTAGCATTCTGTGTGCCACCCACTAATGTAGCCCTGTAAAACATGTCTCGAGGCCTGCCACTGCAACATGGGTGTGCAATTGAAAACTGCCATCTCAACCTGGCAAAACAAACCTTTTGCCAGGCCCAAAGCTTCCTTTTCAATGCTTGTAAGTCACCTATAAGGTAGTCCTTAAAAGCGCATAGAACTGGATGAAAGGCATTAAAAAAGTAGGGCAAATATGTTTAATATTTTATAAGCTCTGAAATGAAAAAAACTCTAAAGTCTTTTTTCACTGTGGCAAGGCTGGCTCCCCCATAGGAAAGCACTGTAGTGCTTAGTTTCAGTTTGGGAGCAGCTAGAAAAAAAGTAACTCATATTAACAGTATTTTAAAATTCTACCTAATGGTGCAGTTATATTTTATATTACAATTCTGAAAATGACACTTTAAGAACGTTGTCATTTTCCTGGGTAAGGCAAAAGGCACATTTCTGCCAGTATTTAGTGCCATCTGACTGCTGATGACTCTGGTGAGTTGTAGATAGCGCCTAGACTGCAGGCAAAGGGCTTGGGTGTGGAGAGATGCTTTTTTTTCTTGAGCAGGATGTAGTGGGGGCATGCTCAGCCCCTTCCTGCATATCAAAGGATGCCAACCCTGTCACTTGCAAATGGAACTCACACCTAGGCCTGCCTCCCTTTTGTGTGCTAGACACATTGGGGGTTATTCTAACTTTGGAGGAGTGTTAATCCGTCCCAAAAGTGACGGTAAAGTGACGGATATACCACCAGCCGTATTACGAGTTCCATAGGATATAATGGACTCGTAATACGGCTGGTGGTAAATCCGTCACTTTTCCGTCACTTTTGGGACGGATTAACACCTCCTCCAAAGTTAGAATAACCCCCATTGTCTCCAACCCCAGTGGGACAGGAGAGCTGCCACAGAATTAGTTTGGAGTGACAACAATGGAGAATTTGGTCATTATCATAGCCACAACTTTGAGTGTGCACAGGGAGCTCTGACCAGGGGCAGGAAGGTTCTGCCATGTTGGTTTTGCCTGCAACTGCCCAGTTGTCCAGTACCAACTGGACCTGCCTTGGACCCTGCTTCTGGCCTCTTTTGGAGTGAGCCCTACCCCTCAAGTGGTGCCCCTCAGGACCTTGAGCCTTGGTTGGTGTTAAAGTCTGCTTCTCCTGTCCCCAAACTGCAAGATGTGGGACTTTTTGCCTGGAGAATCGACAAAGACCGGTCCGGATGTAGAAGCTGCAGATGTCAACATTGAATCCCCTGTTTGCCTCAGCCTGCTAGTTTGCCCCCTGAAGGAGGTGTGACTTTTAAGAAAGTTTATATGTACAAATGTAGAAGGCTTTATCGGAACCAAATGAGAGCAGCAATCTGTCAATGTTGCAGCCTTTTTGGGCACAGATATCTGATTTGTCCTGCTCAGAGATTTCTCACCTTCGATGACCACATGGCAACCCTGCTCTTCAGCAACCCACCATAATCAAGCCCAACTATGGTTATAGCTTGCAGCTTATCCCGCCGACAACTCATCCACAAACACTTTTGCTCTATAAATGTTTCTTAGTTTCTATCAGGATGAGCCCGGACCCTTTATCTGGCTGGCATTCCATTGAAGTTGGCCTTAACTTTCAATGTTGACCCATTCTAGCATAACCAGATAACGGCGGTTGACGCTTTGGGCTCGTGGCACTATTTTAACTCAAAATTGTAAAATTCATATCTCTGGCTCTATTCTTTAGATGTCTGTCATTTGGGGTCATTTTATTTATTAAAATATTTTGGTGGTCATTACAACCCTGGTGGACGGTGTTAAAGCGGCGGTGAGACTGCCAACAGGCCGGCGGAAAAAAGAATGGAATTACGACCATGCCGGAAACCGCCAACAAAGACAGCCACTTTATCACTCCGACCGCCACAGCTGTACAAACAAACAGCTTGGCGGTCACCGCCAACAGACAGGCGGAGGACAATGTACCGCCCACAGTATCACAACAGGCCAATCTGCCACCTTGTCCGGGGCGGATTCACCGTGGACAAAAACACGGCGGAAAAAGGACTTCGAAGGGAAAACGCTCACCTCTACACACCCCACGAGGAATCAGGACGCCATGGAACCAGAGCTGCACATCCTGCCAGCCCTTATCTTCTTGCCCCTCTACCAGGAGCACAAACGCCAGCGGCGAAGACCACGGTGAGTACTGCATCTACGACACAGGGGAGGGGGGAGGGAAAAAACAGGGACACACACACACGCAACACGCAACACTCCCACCCCCACCCTCACCCACCACAACACACACACCAATACAGCATGACACATTACAGGTACGCCCCCCCAATCCCCATGGAAGAATGCAAAGACAAAAGAAAATTAGTGTAACCATTGTAATATATTAAAATCCAGTACGCAAAAATATATATACACACCATAAACAAATGTATACATCAACAATAGTAGTCCAGGTAGTGCTCCATTGAAGTCCGTGGAACACTGGGCCCACACGGTATGGGCGAGGCCCACACAAGATCCCCGACCATGACGGAGAGAACACTGCGGGGACATCAGATACTAATAAAACAGGCACCTCAGGTGGAGGGAAAGGGGGGCACCTCAGCCGCTTGAGTGCACGATGTCAAATCCACGAGGGGGCCACATGCCCACTGTTCCATCCTGGGGAGTGCAAAGCCACAGTCTCTCAAGTCTATACAGTGGGTGGTTTGCCCACTGTTCCATCCTGGGGAGTGCAAAGCCACAGTGTCTCAAGTCTATACAGTGGGTGGTTTGCCCACTGATCCATCCTGGGGAGTGCAAAGCCACAGTCTCTCAAGTCTATACAGTGGGTGGTTTGCCCACTGTTCAATCCTGGGGAGTGCAAAGCCACAGTCTCTCAAGTGGATAACAGTCTCCACTGGTTCTGGAGGGGGCCTTGTGCCCAGAGTGCTTCATCCTGCCAAGGACAGAGGTAGTGGATGTCAATCTCCACTGGTTCTGGAGGGGGCCTTGTGCCCAGAGTGCTTCATCCTGCTCGTGGTGGCCTCAGTAGCGTCAGAGCTTTTGGCGCTCATGGGCCTGCGGTGCTTGTAGCGGCAGTGCCCTGTTCAGCGGTGCTTGAGGCGGCGGTGTCCTTGGCAGCGGTGCTTGAAGCGGCGGTCCCTGTTCAGCGGTGCTTGAGGCGGCGGTGTCCTTTGCAGCGGTGCTTGTAGCGGTGGTGCCCTATTCAGCGGTGCTTGAGGCGGCGGTGTCCTTGGCAGCGGTGCTTGAGGCGGCGGTGCCCTGTTCAGCGGTGCTTGAGGCGGCGGTGTCCTTGGCAGCGGTGCTTGTAGCGGCGGTGCCCTGTTCAGCGGTGCTTGAGGCGGCGGTTTCCTTGCCAGCGGTGCTTGAGACGGCTGTGCCCTTCACGGTGGTGCTTGATGAGGTGGTATCCTTGGCAGCGGTGCTTGAGGCGGCGGTGCCCTGTTCAGCGGTGCTTGTAGCGGCGGGCTCCTTTGCAGTGACTCAGCTGCTGGCGGTCCTCTCTAGCCCAGCGGGGCTTGTCCTGGCGGTCCTCTCTAGCCCAGCGGGCTTGTGCTGGCGGTCCTCTCTAGCCCAGCGGGGCTTGTGCTGGTGGTCCTCTTTAGCCCAGCTGGGCTTGTGCTGTCGGTGGCCTCCTGGGCAGCGGGGATGATGGCGGTGGCCTCTTGGGCAGCAGGGCAGGTGCTGGCGGTGGCCTCCTGGGCAGCGGGGATGATGACGGTCTTCTCCGCCGTGCTGCTCTTCCCAGACGTGCCGGGTTTCTTGTGGCTCTTCCCCACCTTGTCGCAGCTGACTCCACACTCCCACCTGTACCCCTGGGAGTGGCTTTTGTGGCTGGAGTCTTCCCCCTCTCCCGCCGGGCACTGGCCAATTTTTGATGCTTGACAGGTGGGGGACTGTCCGTGCTGTGGCTCCGTGCCACACTGGCTGTCCTGGTGGCCGGTGCACTCCAGATTCCGGTGACTACAGGCACCACTGGTCCCGGAGATGTTGTGGGTGAGGTGCTAGGTTGGGACCTGGAGAGTCGGGCCCTAGGAGATGGACGGGGTGGGGGAGGTGTGGGAAAGAGGTCAAGGTTGGACAGGAAAAGCTTTTTGGAGACACTGGGACGGGTAGCTGGAGGGGGTTTGGGAGTGGAGGAAGAGGTTGTGGTTGTAGGAGGTGTTTGTTTGGTGACTTTGGGTGAAGGTGCATGCGCTGTAGGCTGTCGTGAGGTGGATGGCTGTTGGGTGGGTGTGTGCCTGCGTTTGTGTATCTTGGGAGGGGGCGTCACAGACACACTGGGGACGTGTCAATGGTAGTGGGGGTGGTGACTGCACGTGAGAGGGGTGTGGTGGTGTGTGTTCTGGTGATGGCAGTAGTGGCTGTAGATGTAGTGCATGCAGGTGTGAGTGTAGACGAGACAGGGAGGGAGACGAGGAGGAGGGGGACACAGTGGAGGCAGTGGATGTTGGTGTGTCTGCATGTGTGTGATGCTTGCGTGAGTGCCTGTGGGATGTGTGGTGCTTATGTTTGCCTGAGCTTCCCTTGTGTGTTGAGGTGTGTGCATGCTGGTCTGAAGGTGTGCTTGGGATAGGCTGGGGTACAGGGGATTGGGTCTGGGTGGAGGAAGTTGGAGGGGGGAGGCTAGAGACGGGGACAATGGCTGCCATCAGTACTCAGGCCAGAGTCTGAAAGCTCGCTGAAGGGCCGCCTGACCAGAATGAATGCCCTCCAGGAATGCATTTGTTTGTTGCAACTGCCTTTCTACACCCTGGATGGCATTCAAAATGGTAGACTGCCCAACAGTGAGGGACCTGAGGAGGTCAATGGCCTCCTCACTGAGGGCAGCAGGGGTGACTGGGGCAGGGCCTGAGCTGCCTGGGGCGAAGGTGATGCCCACCCGCCTGGGTGAGTGGGCACGGGGCAAAGGCTGAGGAGCTGCTGGGAGAGCGGTGCTGGTAGGGGGGGTGGCGGCTGTACCTGTAGATGCGGGGGGCACAGATGTTGCCGTCACCACAAGGGAGCTCCCATCAGAGGACGAGTCTGTGTCACTGGTGACAGCTCCTGTCCCCGCCGTGCAGCTCCCCTCACCCTCCATCCCACTGGTGAAATCCGACTCTGTAGCATCGCCCTCCAGGGCCATGTGGGATGCAGCTCCCTCCTGCTCCGGTGCCACTGCTCCTCCGCCTGATGATGCTAATGCACACAAGAACAGGGAGACCACAAAAAGGGCGGGACGACAGAAGAAAGACATGTTGAGTGGATGCATTACCGCTACCGTTGGCGGACACGACAGACACAGAAGCCCCCTGCACTACGCCACGCCTACAAGGCTATGGACGACATCTGCACACATGGATGACACAGGGGCATGACTAGGTGTACTTTCCACTCTACAGAGGTGGGGTGGGGTGCCACATGGCCTGCCTTACGGAGGGACCTTGCCTACTAAACTCGCCCTGGCCTAGGGAAACCCACAGCCCACCTCCCCCACCCAGACACCTCCACTGCACGCAAAATCAGCAGGATGAGAGTGTACTCACCCCCTTGTGGCTGCTGCGATGCCCCCAAGCTCCCATCCAACTCCGGGTAGGCCACTGCCAGGATCCTGAACATCAGGGGGATCATGGTGCGACGGGCACCCCTACCACGTTGGGAGGCCATCCCCAGCTGAGCCTCCGCCGTCTTCTTGCTTCAGCGGCGAATGTCCTCCCATCTTTTCCGGCAGTGGCTGCTCCGTCTGTGGTAGACCCCCAGGGTCCGGACGTCTTTGGCGATGGCACACCAAATGTCTTTTTTCTGGTGGGCGCTGACCTACATGAATTGTACAGGCGGAAGAGAAATTTTATTACCAACTGCACCGTCACAGTCATTGGCCCCCATCCCTACCCTTGCCATGTGGCACATGCATTCATCGTCATTTCATGCACACCTCAATCTCTCCCCCTCATCTTTCATCCACCCCACTCCACACAGGCATAGCCCATACAGCATGCTCCCAGTGTACTTACCTGTTTGTCTGGAGGACCGTAGAGTAGCGTGTACTGGGGGAGGACCTCATCCACGAGTTTCTCCAACTCCTCTGATATGAAGGCAGGGGCCCTTTCCCCAGACACTCGAGCCATTGTCTCATCCAGACCGAGGTCACAGCAGCACTTGCAGTGTAGGTCCTCTCTTGTCGAAGATCAGGTTTCGAGTGATTGAACAGATAGAAAATGGCGGTCACGTCCGCGGCGGTGCGTACCGTCACCGCCGGCGTACATCGTCATTGGCTCCTGGGACCCATAGGGTCCAATGTTAACCAATGCAGCATTGCGCCACGGTCTTCGACCGCCTACCGCAATGGTGTACAACGCCAGCGCAGTTACCTCACATCCCATTGTCTCACTTTAGAGGTCAGGCAGCCACCATTTCTGGGGCCCACATGGCTTAATTTTTAACTGCGTCACACATACCTAGGCCTAGCCTCAACACACATACAGGCCACTTTTCGGATTATGAATCGTGTTCTGTGTAAGCTGTGGGTACGTACCTCTGAGTTCGTTGACTCTGTGCTCGCTGTTGTCCTTTATAGGCACCGTCTGCTGGGACATGTGAGGAGATGGCGGCATCCTCCGGTGTACAGACCTCTGGTGGACCTGTCGACAATGGAGGAAAGACATGTGATCATCACCTACAGGCTTGACCGTGCCATATTCCAGGAACTGTGTACCCAGCTGGAACCAGACCTGATGTCAGCTATCCGCCATCCCACAGGAATCCCCCCTCAAGTGCATGTGCTGTCAGTACTCCATTTCCTTGCAAGTGGGTCATTTCAAACAACAGTGGCCATAGCATCAGGGATGTCCCAGCCTATGTTTTGCAACGTGTTGTCCAGAGTGTTGTCTGCCCTGCTGAAACACATGCGGAACTACATCGTTTTCCCTCAGGTGGAGGATTTGCCTACAGTGAAAGGTGATTTCTATGCCATGGGACATATCCCCAACATCATAGGTGCCATTGATGGGACACATGTGGCTTTGGTCCCCCCGCAGGAGTGAACAGGTGTACAGAAACTGGAAGAGTTATCATTCCATGAATGTGCAGATGGTGTGTTTGGCAGACCAGTACATCTCCCATGTGAATTCCAAGTTCCCTGGCTCAGTTCATGACACTTACATCCTGCGGAATAGCTGCATCCCTTATGTGATGGGTCAACTCCAGAGGCACCGTGTGTGGCTATTAGGTGAGCACCTTGGAAGCAAGACACTGGGAATGGTTGTCTAGGTCTGGGGATATCCCTACAGATTAGTGTGTGTCTAACAGTTGTCCCTCGCCATTTGCAGGTGACTCTGGTTACCCCAACCTGTCATGGCTACTGACCCCAGTGAGGAATCCCAGGACAAGGGCAGAGGAACGCTACAATGAGGCCCATGGGAGAACTCGGAGGATTATAGAACGGACCTTCGGCCTCCTGAAGGCCAGGTTCAGGTGCCTCCATATGACAGGTGGATCCCTATTCTACTCACCAACGAAGGTGTGCCAGATCATCGTGGCCTGCTGTATGCTTCACAACTTAGCTTTGCGACGACAGGTGCCTTTTCTGCAGGAGGATGGTCCAGATGGCGGTGTTGTTGCAGCTGTGGAGCCTGTGGACGGTGAAGACGAGGAAGCAGAAGAAGAGGACATGGACAACAGGAACTCGGTGATCCTGCTATATTTCCAGTGAGACACAGGTAAGAGTACAGACCTGCCTGCTACATGTACTTTAACACTACTACCTCTCTACTGACTGTTGTTTTCACCCAGTGTATGGTCACTGAGTTGTCACTTTTCCTTACGATTTCACAGATGTGGGTCCCACTGCGTGACATCTGCTTTGTTTCCTCATGGACTAGAGCTGTATGACATAGGTATGTTGACATTACAATTGAAAGAGCATTTTGTCACTGTAATTGCTAATACACTATTACGAAATCACAGACTGACTCCAGATTGTTTTGTGCTTCAAGGGTGTTTATTGAAGTGCTCAATATTGGAGGGGGTTGTCAAATGGTGAGGGGGGATTGTGGAGGAATGTCAATGGCAGAGTCCAGTCTATTAGTCTCACAGGTGCATTGCCCAAATGGGCATAGGAAGTGGAGCTGGGGCAGTTTGAGGATGGACAGGGTGACAAAGTGGGACAGAAAGATGACATTCAGGGTGGTCTCATTTCTTGGCGGGGGTCATGGCATCATTCTCTGTCTTTGTACTGGATCTCAGGGACCGTTTGCGGGGTGGTTCTCCCTCTGCAGGTGGTGGGGTGCTGGTGTGGTGGTCCTGTGGCGGGGTGTCCTGTCCACTAGCGCCGGCGGAGGTGGTGGGCAGTTCATCGTCCATGCTAATGTCAGGGGCCCTTTGTTGTGCCACAGTGTCCCTCCTGGTGTTGAGTACTTCCGTCAGCACCCCTACGATGGTGCCCAGGGTGGAATTGATGGCTCTGAGTTCCTCCCTGAAGCCCAAATACTGTTCCTCCTGCAGGCGCTGGGTCTCCTGAAACTTGGCCAGTACCGTTGCCATCGTCTCCTGGGAGTGGTGGTAGGCTCCCATGATGGAGGAGAGGGCCTCGTGGAGAGTGGGTTCCCTTGGCCTGTCCTCCCCCTGTCGCACAGCAGCCCCCCCCAGTTCCCCTGTGTTCTTGGGCCTCCGTCCCCTGGACAGTGTGCCCACTACCACTGCCCCAGGTCCCTGTTGTTGTTGGGGTGGTGGGTTAGCCTGAGTTCCCTGTAGTGGTGGACACACTGCTGCTTGAGGTGTCCTGGGGACAGAGGTATGGGCCCGCTGGGTGGGTGCTGTGCTTGTGTTTCCAGAGGGGGGATGCTCTGTGGCGGCCTGTGACTGTGTGAGGGGAACCGACTGTCCAGAGGTCCCCAATGGGCCGGGCTGGTCATCTAGATCCAGTTGGACATAGGTGCTGTCATCACTGTGGGCCTCTTCTGTCGGTGGTGTGGACATGTGTGGACCCTCCTGTCCAGTGATGTTGGGTAGGGATATAAAAGGATGTTTATTAAATCTGTGTCCTATGGTGTGCAATAGGTGGGTGACCGTGTACCCCAGTGCTTGCATTCCTGTGTGGGACCTTGTGTGATGGTGGTTTAGGGGGTTGTATGGGTATGTGCAGTGGCCATGCTTTGGTGATGGGTGTCCATGCTTTGTTGTTGCATGCAGGGCTTGGTGTTAGGATGTGTGGTTTGTGATGTTGGGACATTTGTGAGGAGATGGAGTGATGGGGGTGATGGTGGGGGTATGTGATAGCATGCAAGTAGGGTGGGGGATGTAATAGTTAAGAATGGACTTACCAGAGTCCATTCCTCCATCTACTCCTGCGAGGCCATCAGGATGCAGAATCGCCAAGACTTGCTCCTCCCATGTTGTTAGTTGTGGGGGAGGAGGTGGGGGTCCGCCGCCAGTCCGCTGAACCGCAACGTGGTGTCTTGAGACTATGGAACGCACCTTCCCCCGTAGGTCGTTCCACCTCTTCCTGATGTCATCCCTATTTCTTGGGTGCTGTCCCACTGCGTTGACCCTGTCCACTATTCTTCGCCATAGCTCCATCTTCCTAGCTATGGAGGTGTGCTGCACCTGTGATCCGAATAGCTGAGGCTCCACCCGGACGATTTCCTCCACCATGACCCTGAGCTCCTCATCAGAGAACTTGGGGTGTCTTTGCCATGCCATGGGGTGGTGTGGGTAATGTGTGGGGTGGTATGTGTGGTGATAAGTGTGCTGATATGTAGTGGTGTGTAGTGTGAGGTGCGTGGAAGTTCTGTGGGTGATGGTATTTTGTGCCTGTGGATGCTTGGTAGTAGTTTGTAGTGTCTCTCTCTGGCCTTCTCTCTGTAATGTTTTCGTAGGGGTTTGTGGGTGATGTGGGTGTGTGTTTTATATTGTATTGGGTGTGTGGGAGTGGTGTGTGTATGTGTATCAGGTGTGTGTATTTCGAATTGTCCAATGTGGCTGTGTTTTGTAAAAGTGTGTGTATTTTGAGCGCAGCGGTGTGTAACGCCAATGGAATACCGCGGTTGAAAGACCGCCTCGTGGATTCGTGTGTCATGATAGTGTGGGCGTATTTCTGTTGCCGTGGCGGTGGAGGATTTGTTTTCACCAGTTTCTCACTGACCTTTGGTGTGGCGGACTTGTGTGGGTGTCTGAATTTTGGCGGATTCCGTGCTGTGGGTCATAATAGCTGTGGCGGATTTCCGCGGCCACGGCGGTGTGTTGGCAGTCTTCTGCACGGCAGTAAGCGGCTTTTACCGCCAATGTTGTAATGACCGCCTTTATGTTTTTCTCAATTGGTGTTGGATTTTTTTCTTGCCTTGTGCTTTCACTTTATTACTGTTTGAGGACGGCATAATTACTTTACACATTGCCTTTAAGTTAAGCCTTATGGTATTTGCTGTGTTCATTACTAACCAAAAGTGGTGAATTTCATTGGTTGTGAGCATTTGAGCCTGAACAATAACTATGGTCTTTTTTTAAAGAAAGGAAATATGGAAATATGTACTGTGTAGTTATTAATTAGGTCAGAGTTTCCATAGGGACATTTTTGTTTTGGTAGTAACTTTGGCAGCATTTGAACAATCATCACAAAACGTTTAAAAAAAACTAAAAATAAAAGAAGTTTGGGGTCAAGAAAGCAGAGGGGGGTCCCATGTTAACTATGATAAGTAATACAGAAAAAACATCTGGGAAGTATTGCATCAAACTTGGCAGAAAGTTAGAACACCATTCAAAAAGTGTGCTTTTCATAATTTGGTGTAACTCCCTTAAGCCATTATCCTGAAGTTTGCAGTTTAAGAGGCACTCAGCATGGTCATAAAGGGTCAATATTATAGTAATATTTGAACAGTTATTACCGTGGGAGTCTTGTGCTACTATAATTTAAAAAAATAGAGTGATCTGATTGACCGAGTGGGTGTGTTATCCTGTTGATGATTTCTGTTCTGGTCACATGGGATAAACTGATCTGATTGTCTGCCCGCACCTTGAAGGACAGGGTTGCAGCCATCATTAGAGGACTTGGGGATTCGGCCCCTGTGTCATGAATGAGTTATTAGGAAAACATATAAGGGGGCAGGGTAAGCGTACCCTAATCCCCCAGAGGTAAAAAAAAAATCTTGCCCAAAGCCCTGAGATGCTCCAGCAGGACACAGACCACACCCATGTAGTGCTATCGGACTCCTATATGAGCCGTGGTTCATTGGGACTGCTCAAGTTTTAACAAATTAAACTTGCATGGTCTTCTGTTACCAAGGGTGACGCTTTAGCTGCGGTACAAGAAACGTACCATGGAACAGTAAACAATAAACAAGGAAAATGTGAGGTGAGGATAAGAGGGGGGGTCTGCAGGAGTGTTCGCCTTAGGGGGAGTTGGGTAAATATGATCATAAAAATCCAAAAAGTCACTGAAAAAAACAAAAGGTAAAATAATGTTATAGTTGGACATGGTAAGAAGATCTTACTTTACGATAAGAACACCCTAAGAATTATTCAATGTAAAAGAAAAATGATAAAGTGATGTTATAGGTAGGTATGGTGACAATATCATACTTTACCTTAAAAAATAAATTAATTGAAAAATTGAAGGTTAAAGTGACGTTATAGTTAGATAAAAAAACAAATAAACAATGAAATTCACCAGTTACATTTTACTTAGCTAACTATAACATGTACATGCACCCTCAGGAATGCACTGCTTGTAACCTCACATATTCCATTAATCATTGTGAGAAGTTGGGCTGTTGGGTGAGTTGGTAAAACCCTACTCAAGCAGCAACCACAATCCTTGTGAGGGTGTACCACAAAAGTCACTAAATTAAGTTGAGCTTCACACTCTGGTAGCTTGGCACAAAAGCAGTCAGGCTCATGTTAGAGGCACTGTGAAAAGTATTTATGCACCACTTAAACAGTAATAAAGTGAAAACACAATGTAAGAAAAATCCCACACCAATTTAGAAGACTAGAGTGAATGTTAATACATTATTTGATAATAATCCAATTAGTAGGACCAGATTTTAAATGTTTAGGTAAGAATAGTGCTAAAAAGCACAAAGTATCAACTGAAGCTATGTGGTTGTGCTGGTCCAGAAAAAGTCACAAGTCCAGGCCAACTGCGCTGGAGTGTAGGCCAGACACAGGGACCATGTTAGGCCCATTGAGAATTGCAGCTTAGGTCCTTGCACCATGCAGAAGCAGTTAAGAGGAGCGATGCAGGATCCTGCATCAACATAGGGTGCACCGTTAGGTTTCTGCTGACGAGTGGCGAGGGTTGCATCAGGTTGCATTGCACTGTTCTGATTTGGACCATAGCTGGGCTGGCAGAGTGCCTTTATATCCACTTCAGGGTGCCAGGACTGGGGAGGAACCACATGGGGGCTTAGGGCTCACATCAGGTGGAGGGCTCAAGGGTGTTGGAGCTTGTGGTGTCCCTAAAGCTTAGAACAGGCAACCATCTGGCCCTTGGAGTCACTCTGGTGGTCCTTGGTTCAAGGTGCAGATCAAGTTCTTTTTCCTGCAGTGGCAGGGCAGCAAAGCAGCCCCTCTTGTAGGCTGAGAAGCAGGGCAGCAGAACAGCTGGGCAGACCTTCTTGTAGCAGAGCAACAGGGAAGCAAAGCAGTCCTCCTTCTGAGACTTCAGCAGGGCCAGAAGTGATCTGAAGAGTGGGGTTGAGGGTTGCCTTTTTATACCTGGTGCCCACATTGAAACGGGACAAACTTCGGGATCTTCCCTCTACATCTGGGGTGTCTGGAATATCCTGTGCCCCTGCTTTGGTCCCAGTCTATCTGGGGGCACAATAAGCTTTGTGTGTTAACTGGGTCAGTGCCCTTGTGGTGCAAGTGTGTCCTGTCAGAGCTGACCCATACTGCTAACACCCGGACCCTCTATTCCGATGTTGTCTGGAAGGAATACACAGAGGCCAACTGCTAACTACACCCAGTCATGTGTCCCAAGAACAGGCAGCTGCACTCAATGGTTTACCAGCCCTGAATATATGCTCTAACACTTTACTAGGGACTTTTAAGTAAGTTAACTATGACAATCAGGGATACACCAAATTTAGCATGCTGCAGAGAGTGAGCACAAGCACTTTACAACTGGTTAGCAATGGTAAAATGCACAAAGTCCTAGGGCCAAGAAAAATGAAGTCAGAAAAGTAGGAGGGAGGAGGCAAAATATTTGATGGAAGACCACCATAAGGCTAACAGGTCAAACACTCATGACATGGTAAATGAAATCATTGATGAAATCTCAAATATTATCATTGGTGACCTCACTGATATTCATATGCTCATTGTGACTGCCCTATGGTGTTTGTAGACACAAAGCAATTCAACAGGCTACACCAATGGACAATTTTCTATTGACCTTACTGGAATGCCCTCATAAACACTTTGCGTGGCCCACAATTTTAAGTCAACAGGCTGATAAGTATACATATGTCACTGTAAACACACATTGTTTCAGGCCTTATAGGCAATGCTCTGCAGTTTAGTTAAACGCACTACACACATTCCTGAGTTGGGCATAATGGAATACAGCTGTTGGGCCTTGCTTACAACACATTTATGAGACAAAGCAACTGAAAGTGGAACATCCCTACATTCTACATTAGTCAAAAATCTGAAATATATGAAAATCCTCTGTGAAGTTGAGAGAATAAACATGCACAACATATAAATTGACTATACCATTGTTTTGCAACTATTTAACTTAGGTACATACCTCTATATGCACTGGTGGTTAATGCATTGTCAACAGCAGCTTTGGCATTTCTCACAGATTTCTTTATAACAAGGGTTCGCTCTAAGTCACAACCTACTTTCAAACATACATCTGCAACCCACATCACATGCACTTAGCCTTTAACATGTTTGATATAGGGGCCCTCATTTATGGGGATTTGGCATAGGGCAGTGCAGCAAGTCACTGGGCTGTGCTGCCATACATCAAAGTGAAAGGGCAGGAATTCACCGTATTTATGCAATACAGGGCACTCCTGTTCTTTCCCTCTATGCTGGTGCCATTTTGGCAGCCTAGTACCAACACAGATACCCTTGCACCATGATGCACCATGGTGCAAGGGTGCCTGTGCTGTTGGCAGGATTGTTTTCATGCAGCTAGACCACCTTCCTGCACAAACATAATCCTGAGAGACGCCTCCCTCTTTCTATGTGTGCTGCAGAATATTTCTCCTTGTTACGCCTCGAAGTTGGTGCATCCCCAGGTTTTCATGACTTTGTAAATCTGGGGAAGCATCAAAATCCATGGGTGTTGTATGGGAACACTCACCGCAATGCCCCTGGAACGCCTCCTGAGCATAGAGTACGGCAACGCAGAGATTTGCACTGCCTTGCCTTACTCCATATCTATGAGGCCATTCAAAGCCATGCAAAGTGGCTTTGCGGGGCCTTTTTAATATGACTTTGTAGTATGTGCCACCAGGGCATCACAAAATGTGATGCTCCAGTGGCACAAGGGGTTCATAAATAGCGCCAAAGTACTTATTCCACCCCAAAGCCAAAAGTTAAAGTGAGTTTACACTGAGGTATGGAAATAATATCTAACTTAACATTACAAAACCCCTAAAAATTCACTGAACAATACCAAAAGTTAAAGTGATGCTATAGTTAGGGCTTTTAGTAATATAAAAACTATTGTTTCAAAACACAAATACTGAAATTAATTAGATATAATATACCAACTATAACTTCCTCCCTGCTGTGCACTGCTTATGACAGATTATACCACTAATGACATGCAAACGGACATCATTAGTGACATCACTTATGTAATCTCAAAAAGCATCATTGATGATATCACTGAAAACACCATAGTCATATACAGCATAGGGTCAGTGACTGTACATGTGTAGGTCAATAGCACAATTGTGCATGTTTAAAGTTATGTGGTACACTGTTTACAAATCACAGATGTCTGGGGTGCAAGTTTTACTGCCAGTTAGACAAGATAAAGGAACATGCACTTAATGTGGGTAAAAGATGTATGTTTGAAAGTAGGTTAAGGCTTGAAGCCATAGGCCCTCATAATGAACATGGAGGTTCATACCACCATGCCGGCGATGGCGGAAAAGACCGCCACCGGCATGGCGGTCTGAACCGCCATATAAACAACACAGGGAGGGCCGCCTGTGGCGACCCTCCGCCACTTCCAGGCTACCGCCGACAGGCAGCCTGACGATGGCGGATAATGTACCCTGATTCCCCCAGCCTTTCCCTGGCAGGTTCCCCCGCCAGGGAAAGGTTGGCGGAAGGAGTGCTCCGGGGCCCCCGTGCAGTGCCCCGTTGCACAGGTGTGCGCGACGGGTGCTGCTGCACCTGCCGCACAGTGGCATTGACGGCGGCTCCATGTGGAGCCACTGGCAATGTCCCGGCCCTGCATTCTGCTGGGCCGGTGGGCAGAAACAATGTTTCCGCCCGCCGGCCCAGCAGAATGTTCTTTATGCGGCCACCAGGGTCCCAGGGGGACTGGAACCCAGTGAAATGACCGCCAGCATGAACACAGCGGTAAACACCTCTGTGTTCATAATGACCCCTAAAGTCTGTTGCAAAAACTGTTAGAAAGGAAAACATTTTAGTTCACAATGGATAATCCACTGGTGGATACGGAGGCATGTACTCATACTAAATAGCTGTAATTCAATGCTGTAGACAAATACTATCTAGCATGGCTGTTTAGAAAGTGTGTGTATGAAATGGGGTAATTAGTTGAGGGGGGTAAGCCCCCATTTCAAGTAATAATCTCAGTTCCTGTGAGGGTAAACCACTAAAGTCACTAAGTATACCTGAGCTCAACCCTATGGTACCTATGGCACAGAGCAGAAAGGCTTAATTAGTAGGTAATATGTAAAGGATTTCACCTTTACTAAAAACAGTAAATAAAGTCAACATGCAAAACTATAAAAATAAATTAGATAACTATAGTAAAATGCAAAACACAAAATGACACCACAATGACACAAATCCAATGAGGGTAACAGGGGATATGATTTTTTAAATATTTTATTAAAAATAGCTCCTAGAATCACAAAGTGCCAATGATAGTCAATGGTCACGGTAGCCTGGGACATTGTCCCAATTTGATGCTGACAGAGATGGAGCCGCAGGTCAGATACAGCAGCCAGGTTTCTTCATGATCAAGGATTTTATCTTCGTACTTTAGTCATTTGAATCCCAATCCACCACAGAATTACATTTCTAAAGCACCACAACACCTCAGGGAAGGGGCTTAGAAACTCATAATGTGTCAGACAGAGGCCACAGCTACATCCTGTCCAGGTCCAGTTGCCCCTGGTCACTTAGACAGTTTCCCAAAAAGTAGTTAATTGTGTCTCTGTAGCTTTAACAGGCAGTCAGCCTTACGACCCTTGGAATTCTTTGTTAATCATGGGTACATGAGAGAGAGCAGGTCCAGTCTTCTAGGCTCTTCTCAGGTCTCAGACACCAGGTTCAATCCTTCTCTGATCTTCCACAGGTTCAGGGGTGTGCTGAAGTAGCTGTCTGGAGATCCCACATGTGTGCCTGGCTCGAGCAAGTGGGTGGGAATAATCCCTGGGAAGGCTTAAACAATGGAGTAAAGGTTCCTAGGGTTCACCTTATACACTGTGAGTTTTGAAGATGGCTGAAGTTTTCAGTCACACTAAACATGGGCTCTGAGGGTTAGAGTATGTGGGGGAAACTACACAATAGGAATCATTGTATCCATTCTAACAATAAGGTGGTCATTACAACCCTGGCTGACGGTGTTAAAGCTGCGGTAATACCGCAAACAGGCCGGCGGACAAAAAAATGGAATTACGACCCTGGCGGAAACCGCCAACAAAGACAGCCACTTTAACACATCGCCCGCAAGGGTGGTACAGACAAACAGCGCGGCGGTCACCACCAGCAGACAGGCGGAAGACAATGTACCGCCCACACTATCACAACACACCAATCCGCCACCTTTTCCGGGGCGGATTCACCGTGGATAAAAACACAGTGGAAACAGCTTTTGCAGTGGGGAAAACGCTCACCTCAACACATCCCACGAGGAACGAGGACTCCATGGACCCGGAACTACAAATCTTACCTGCCCTTGCATTCCTGCTCATTTACGACCAACAGCGACGTAGGCGCAGAACATACCGGTGAGTACTGCACCTACGACACGGGTGAGTGGGGAGGCAAAAGTTACGGGACACCCACCAAACACCCCCACCCTCGAATATTACAACATACACACCAATGCAGTCACAAAAATCACAGTAACAACCCACAACCCCCCTGGAAGAATGCAATGACAAAGCGAATAGCTCCCAAACTTTGTATTTAGCCAATATACAACTCATTAAAAAATATACGGATATATATCACGAAATCTGTCAAAAATAAATATACAAAACAAGAAGTAGGGCAGATATGTACACAACAATGTCCGTGCACCAACAGTCCAAAAATGCATGGGCGACGCCCACAATAGATACCTGACCAAAATCAGAGAGAACACTGCCGGGGCATCAGATAGAAACACTACAGGCACCTCAGGGGGAAGGGAAGGGGGGCACCTCAGCCACATGAATGCGAAGCCAGATCCACAACGGGGCTCCATGTCCATTGATGTATCCTGGGGAGTGCAAAGCCACAGTCTCTCAAGTCTCTACAGTGGGAGGGTTGCCCACTGTGCCATCCAGGGGAGTGCAAAGCCACAGTCTCTCAAGTCACTACAGTGGGTGGTTTGCCCACTGTGCCATCCTGGGGAGTGCAAAGCCACAGTCTCTCAAGTGTCTACAGTGGGTGGGTTGCCCACTGTGCCATCCTGGGGAGTGCAAAGCCACAGTCTCTCAAGTCTCTACAGTGGGTGGTTTGCCCACTGTGCCATCCTGGGGAGTGCAAAGCCACAGTCTCTCAAGTGTCTACAGTGGGTGGGTTGCCCACTGTGCCATCCTGGGGAGTGCAAAGCCACAGTCTCTCAAGTCTCTACAGTGGGTGGATTGCCCACTGCCATATCCTGGGGAGTGCAAAGCCACAGTCTCTCAAGTCTCTACAGTGGGTGGATTGCCCACTGCCATATCCTGGGGAGTGCAAAGCCACAGTCTCTCAGGTAGATGCAGGTCTCCACTGGTTCTGGAGGGGGACTGGTGCCCAGACTGGATGAGTCTCCCCGTGGAAGTACCTGTCCTGTCACTGTCCCAGCTGCACATGGGAGAACGATGCCTGATGTGCCGGACTATTCATACCCAGACGGTCTTTGCCCTGTTCAGCGGTCTTGACCATGGCGGTCTTGGCCTTGTTCAGCGGTGCTTTGCCATGGCTGCCTATGGACTGTTCAGCGGTGCTTTGCCATGGCGGTCTTTGCCCTGTTCAGCAGTCTTGAGCATGGCGGTCTTGGCCTTGTTCAGCGGTGCTTTGCCATGGCTGCCTATGGACTGTTCAGCGGTGCTTTGCCATGGCGGTCTTTGCCCTGTTCAGCGGTCTTGACCATGGCGGTCTTGGCCTTGTTAGGCGGTGCTTTGCCATGGCTGCCTATGGACTGTTCAGCGGTGCTTTGCCATGGCGGTCTTTGCCCTGTTCAGCGGTGCTTTGCCATGGCTGCCTATGGACTGTTCAGCGGTAGCCTAAGATGGCGGTTCAGATACTGACATTGGTGTGTGGCATGACGTTCCATCATTGCCCAGCGGGGCTGTGAGATTCTGGACCCTCCTGGGCTGTGACTCTGGCGGTTGCAGTGGTCTCCTGACCAGTAACGATACTTGAGCCCTCCTGGGCTATGACTCTGGCGGTGGTCTCCTGACCAGTAACGATACTTGTGCCCTCCTGGGCTATGACTCCTGACCAGTAACGACGGTGCTGGCGGTTTTGTCTGGACCGCCGGAAATGATGGCGAACTTCTCCGCTGTGACACTCACAACAGGTTGGGGAGACTTCCTCTGGACCTTCCCCACCTTCTTTTGAGTTACAGATGACTCACCAATCGCCTTGGATCCCATTTCACTGTTTGTACCACCTGGAGTCTTGACACGGTCCCGTCGTCCAATCTCCAATTTCTGAGCCTTCACAGGGGGTGGGCTGACAGTGCCTTGGCTCCGGGTCCTACTGCCTGCCCTGGTGGACGGGGCACTCCAAAAACCTGGAACACGCACCACTGGTACTGGAGGCATTTTGGCTGAGGCGCTACGACGGGACTGATGAATTGGAGGGGGGGTGGGGGCAAAAAGGTCAATTTGACATAGGGACAGTTTCTGACGTACACTGGGATGGGTAGTTGGAGGGGGTCTGGGAGTGGAGGAAGAGGAGGTGGTTGTAGGAGGTGTCACTTTAGGTGTTTTGGGTGCAGGTGCAGGTACTGGAGGCTGTCGTGAGGTGGATGGATGTTGGGTGAGTGATTGCCGGCGTTTGTGTACTTTGGGAGGGGGCGTCACAGACACACTGGGAGAGGACACAGGGGACGTGCATATGGCAGTGGAGGTGGTGACTGCAGGTGAGCGGCTTGTGGTGCTGGGTGTCCTGGTGCGAGTCCTAGTGCCTGTAGATGTGGTGCATGCAGGTGTGTGTGTAGACGAGACTGGGAGGGAGAAGGGAGAAGAGGAGGAGGGGGACACAGTGGAGACAGTGGATGTTGCTGTGTCTGTATGGGTCTGATGCTTGTGTGAGTGCTTGTGGTGAGTGTGGTGCCTATGTTTGCTTGAGCTACTTTTGGGTGTTGACTTGTGTGCATGCTGGTCTGTAGGTGTGCTTCGGATGGGCTGGGGTACAGGGGATTGGGTCTGGGTGGAGGAAGTTGGAGGGGGGAGGCTGGACACAGGGACAATGGCTGCCATCAGTGCTGAGGCCAGAGATTGCAGGGATCGCTGAAGGACAGCCTGACCAGAATGAATGCCTTCCAGGAATGCATTACCGTGTTTCAACTCTCGTTCTACACCCTAGATGGCATTCACAATGGTAGACTGCCCAACAGTGAGTGACCTGAGGAGGTCAATGGCCTCCTCACTGAGGGCAGCAGGGGTGACAGGGGCAGGGCCTGAGGTGCCTGGGGCGAAGGTGATGCCCACCCTCCTGGGTGAGCGGGCACGGGGCGAACGCTTAGGGGCTGCTGGGAGGGCTGTGCTGGTAGGGGAGGTGGCGGCTGTACCTGTAGAAGTGGGGCGCACAGATGGTGCCGCCACCACAGGGGAGCTCCCATCGGGGGACGAGTTCGTATCGCTGTTTGGTGATCCTGTGGCCGACGTGAAGCTCCCCTCGCCCTCCGTCCCACTGGTGAAATCAGAGTCTGTGGTGTGGCCCTCCATGGCCATGTGGGATGCAGCTCCCTCGTGATCCCGTGCCACTGTACCTCCGCCTGATGATGCTGATGTACAGAAGGACAGGGAGAGCAGAAAAAGGTTGGAGACAGAAGAAAGAGAGTTTTAGTGCATGGCATACCGCTACCGTTGGCGGACAAGACAAACGCAGCAGCCCCCTGCTTTACGCCGTGCTCCTGCCCTCTGCACATGCAAGTCCTGGGAAATGGCCTACATGGCAATGGTAGACATCTGTCCACATGGAAGGCAAAGGGGCAACTATACATCAATTTGCCTTTTTTTGAGCTGGGGTAGAGTGCCACATGGCCTACATAACGGAGGGGCCTTGCCTAACTAACTCGCCCTGGCCTAGGGACACCCACAGCCTACCACCCCCACCCAGACAGCTCCACAGCACGCAAAGTCCATTGCATGAGGTTGAACTCACCCCCTTGTGTCTGTTGTGATGTCCTTAAGTGCCCATCCAAATCCGGGTAGGCCACCATCAGGATCCGGAACATCAGGGGAGTCATGGTGCGACGGGCACCCCTCCCACGTTGGGAGGCCATCCCCAGCTGAGCCTCCGCCGTCTTCTTGCTGCAGCGGCGAATGTCCTCCCATCTCTTACGGCAGTGGGTGCCCCGTCTCTGGTGGGCCCCCAGGGTCCGGACCTCCTTGGTGATGGCATGCCAAATGTCCCTCTTCTGGTGGGCGCTGACCTACATGACATGCACAAGGAAAGAGGAACAGTCATTACCTACTGCACCGTCGTTGTAATTGGCCCCCTCCCAACTCTATCCCTGTGGCCCATTCATCCCCATGCATGACTGTTCTATGTACTCTGCCCCCTTCCCTCATCCACCCAGCCCTCTCCACCCAGGCCTAGCCCATACAACGTGCTCCCTGTGTACTAACCTGTTGGTCTGGAGGACCGTAGAGTAGCGTGTACTGGGGGAGGACCCCATCCACAAGTTTCTCCAACTCCTGTGCAGTGAAGGCAGGGGCCCTTTCCCCAGACGCAGCAGCCATCGTCGCTTCCAGACCGAGGTCACAGCAGCACTAGCAGTGTAGGTCCTCTCCTGTCGAAGGTCAGGTATCTAGTGATTGAACAGATAGAAAATGGTGGTGACGTCCGCGGCGGTGCGCATCATCACCGCCAGCTCACCTGTTCATTGGCTCCTGGGACCCATAGGGTCCAATGTTAACCAATGCAGCATTGCGCCGCGCTCTACGACCGCCTACCGCGACGGTGTGCAACGCCAGCGCAGTTACCCCACAATTCCATTGTCCCATTTTAGATGTCAGGCAGCCGCCATTTCAGGGTCCCACATGGCTTAATTTACTATTGCGTCACACATACCGAGGCCTACACTCAAAACCTTTCCCGGATGGGTTAATTGTCTGGTGTAGTCTTGTGTATGACTGTGGGTACATACCTGGAGGAATGCTGACAGTTTTTTCGCTGTTGTCCTTCTCAGGCACCGTCAGTTGGGACATATTGGAAGATGGCGGAATCCGCCGGTGTACCGACCGCTGGCGGACCTGTTGACAATGGAAGAGCGACATGTCATCGTGACCTACCGGTTTGACCGTGCCACAATCCGGGAACTATGTACCCAGTTGGAGTCTGACCTGATGTCACCAATCCGCCATCCGACTGGAATCCCCCCTGACGTGCAGGTGCTGTCAGTGCTCCATTTCTTAGCAAGTGGGTCTTTTCAGACAACAGTGGCCATGGCATCAGGGATGTCCCAGCCTATGTTTTCCAACGTCTTGTCCAGAGTGTTGGCTGCCCTGCTGAAACACGTAAGGAGATACATAATTTTCCCTGAGGTGGCAGATTTGCCTACAGTGAAAGGTGACTTCTATGCCCTTGGACATATCCCCAACGTCATAGGTGCCATTGATGGGACCCATGTAGCTCTAGTCCCCCCCCGCAGGAATGAACAGGTGTACAGGAACCGGAAGAGTTATCATTCGATGAATGTCCAGATGGTCTGTTTGGCAGACCAGTACATCTCGCAGGTAAATGCTATGTTCCCTGGCTCAGTGCATGACGCCTACATCCTGCGGAATAGCAGCATCCCTGATATGATTGGTGAACTCCAGAGGCACCGTGTATGGCTATTGGGGGACTCTGGTTACCCCAACCTGTCCTGGCTACTGACCCCAGTGAGGAATTCCAGGACCACGGCAGAGGAACGCTACAATGAGGCCCATGGGCAGACTAGGAGGGTAATCGAGCGGACCTTCGGCCTCCTGAAGGCCAGGTTCAGGTGCCTCCATATGACAGGTGGGTCCCTATCCTACTCACTGAAGAAGGTGTGCGACATCATCATCGTCTGCTCCATGCTCCATAACTTCGCATTGCGAAGCCAGGTGCCTTTTCTGCAGGAGGATGATCCAGATGACGGTGTTGTTGCAGCGGGGAGCCTGGGGAGCCTGTGGACAGTGATGAGGATGAAGCTGATGAAGATGAAAACGACAACAGGGAGTCAGTCATACAGCAATATTTTCAATGAGACACAGGTGAGTACAATTTCATGTTTCACATTATATTACATCTCACACGTCTACCTCTATCCTGTACCTACATTTCACTCCCTATTTGTTAACTCAGTTGTCCCCTTCCATTTCAGTTTCACTAATGTGTTGACCTACGTGTCAACAGCTTGCACCCTTGAAAGGCTTGTGATGTGTGACATAGGTATGTTGACCTTCCAATGGCTAACCTTTTTTAACACTGTAATTGACAATACAAAGTTCACAATCATTGACTGACTCCAATATTATTGAGGTTTCAAGGGTGTTTATTGAAGTGCATAAAAATGTAGGGGGGTTGTGAAATGGGGAGAGGTCATGGTGGGATAATGTCCATGGCAGAGTCCAGTCTATTAGTCTCACAGGTACATTGCACATCTGGCCATTGGAAGTGGAGCGGGGGCAGTTCCAATCTGGACAGGGTAACAAAGTGGGACAGTGGGGGGGACAATCAAGGTAGTCTTATTTCCTGTCGGGGGTCTTGCCATCTTGCTGTGTCCTGTTCCTGGATCTCAGGGCCCGCTTGCGTGGTGGTTGTCCGTCTGCAGGGGGTGGGGTGTTGGTGTGGTGGTCCAGTGGCCGGGCCTCCTGTCCACTAGCGCCGGCGGAGGTGGTGGGCAGTTCGTCATCCTGGCTAGTGTCAGGGGCCCCTTGGAGTGCTACGGTGTCCCTCAAAGTCTTTTGAATGTCCGTCAGCACCCCTACGATGGTGCCCAGGGTGGAGCCGATGGTCCTGAGCTCCTCCCTGAACCCCAAATACTGCTACTCCTGCAGGCGCAGGGTCTCCTGCAACTTGTCCAGGACCCTTGCCATTGTCTCCTGGGAGTGGTGGTATGCTCCCATGATGGAGGATAGGGCCTCGTGGAGAGTGGGTTCCCTTGGCCTGTCCTCCCTCTGTCACACATCAGCCCTCCCAGTTCGCCTGTGTTCCTGTGCCTCCGTCCCCTGGACCGTGTGCCCACTACCACTGCCCCCAGGTCCCTGTTGTTGTTGGGGTGGTGGGTTAGCCTAGGTGCCCTGTAGTGGTGGACACAACGCTGATTGACCTGTCCTGGGTAGGGAGGTATGTGTCCGCTGGGTGGGTGCTGTGCTGGTGTTCCCAGAGGGTGGCAGTTCGGTGTTGGGCTGTGGCTGTGCAAGGGGAACCGACTGTCCTGAGGCTCACGATGGTCATCAAGATCCAGTAGGGCAGAGCTGCTGTCGTCACTGTGGGCCTGTTCTGGGGGTGGAGTGGTGTTGTCTGGACCCTCTGGTGTGGTGACGGTCCTTCGGGTTCCTGCAGGGGTATGAGAACATGATTATTGCATGTGTGTGTTTCATGGTGTGCTATGGATGGGTGTGCGTGAACCCCAGTGCAGGCATTCCTGTGTGGGGGCTTGTGTGGTGATGGTTGGGGGGTGTTGTGGGTCTGTGCAGTGGGCATGCTTTAGTGATGGGTGTCCATGCTTAGTTGTGTCATGCAGGTCTTGGGGTTGGGATGGGTGGTTGGTGTTATGGGTAGATTAGTGAGGAGTTAGGGTGATAGGGGAGGGTGTGAGGGTTGGGGTGTGTGATAGCATGCAGGTAGGGTGGGGGATATGAGAGTGAAGATTAGACTTACCAGTGTCCGTTCCTCCGACGACTCCTCCAAGGCCCTCAGGATGCAAGATGGACAAGACTTGCTCCTCCCATGTAGTTAGTTGTGGGGGAGGAAGTGGGGGTCCGCCGCCAGTCCGCTGTACCGCGATGTGGTGCCTGGATACCGTTGAACGCACCTTCCCCCCTAGGTCGTTCCCCCTCTTCCTGATGTCCTCCCTATTTCTTGGGTGCTGTCCCACAGCGTTGACCCTGTCGACTATTCTTTGCCATAGCTCCATCTTCCTGGCTATGGATGTGTACTGTACCTGTGCGCCAAATAGCTGTGGCTCTACCCTGATGATTTCCTCCACCATGACCCTGAGCTCCTCCTCGGAGAAGCGGGGGCGTCTTTGGCGTGACATGGGGTGGTGTGTGTGATGTGTGGGGTGGTGTATGTGTTGATGAGTGTGGTGGGTGTAGTGGTATGTGGTGTTTTGTGCATGGATGTTGTGTGGGTGATGGTGTAGTGTGCCTCTGTGTGATGGTGTTATCTATTCTGTGCTGTCTCTCTCTGGCCTTCGTCTCTAATTTGTGGTCGTAGGGGTTTGTGGGTGATGTGAGTGTGTGTTTTATATTGTATTGGATGTGTGGGAGTGGTGTTTGTATGTGTATCAGGTGTGTGTATTTTGAATTGCCCTATGTGGCGGTGTTTTGGAGAGGTGTGTGTATTTTGAGCACGGCAGTGTGTACCGCCAATGGAAAACCGCGGTTGAAAGGCCACCGCGTGGATTCGTGGATCGTAATAGTATGGGCGTGTTTCTGTTGGCGTGAAGGTGGAGGATTTGTTTCCGCATATTTATCGCTGACCTTTGGTGTGGCGGACTTGTGTGGGTGTCTGAATTTCGGCGGATTCCGTGATGTGTGTCATAATAGCTGTGGCGGTCTCCCGCCGCCGCCGCTGTGTATTGGCGGTCTTCGGCACGGCGGTAAGCGCCTTTTACCGCCAATGTTGTAATGAGGGCCTAAAATCCAGTTTAAGGCACTCCCTATGCCCACAGAAATCTCAGCAACAGACATCTGGTGGAACAAAGCTGAGTTTTAAGTAACCATGCAGTGAATACACACACATTGTTTTGGCTTCATGTCTTCCTCCTTTGACGTGAGCCCTGTCTGGCTGGGAGGTTGGAGGGGGCAAAAGAAGGGCCATGCCAAAGTGTCTGCTAACATTTGCCTGTTAGAGGGGAAGGCTCTTTGAAGTACACCCCCCAAAAAATCCAGAAGACCTGTCAAGAAGGATGTGATGTTCAAGCAGAATTTAACAATTTGATGTTAAAAAGGATCCTTATAGCTCCTCCTTGCATATTCCATCAGGTTCAGAGAGGTAATCTCTGCCCATTCGGATCGGCCTACACTTTGTCCTGGGAGGCGCTGCATACGCATTCACACCTATTCAAATGCTAATAATTGATGGGCAATAGTGGGAAAGCAAAACTGCAAATTAGACGTCAGGCAGTGAAAAGGTGTCTTACTAAAGGTTTTGGTAATATTTAGAAATAAATCCTACTTCACTGATGAATTGGATTTTACCTGTTAAAAATAACAATTATTTTTCTGCTAGACCCATTCCTGAGATACAGTACTAGTGTTTAATGTTGCATCTCATTGTTTTCCTGTGGAACAGCCTACCTTGCTTCAGTGAAAATAGATTTGAGGTTGGTAAGGACATATTTAAAATTCAAATTTTACATGTCCTACATGTAAAGACCATGCACCTTGCCTTATGGACAGTGAGGTGTACTTAGCAGTGTCAAGTGGGGGGCTGAGAAAAAAGGGTGATCCCAAAATACAAAATCCCTATGCATTTTCCATAGACTTCTTTAAGAAGCACTACTGCTAAAACTGCTGAAAGAAATTAGACCACATTTGGCAGGTAGCTAGGGCGTGATTGTGATTGTGTTATTTTGTGATTTGGTGTAAATCCATTCTGCAGTTTTTGAGAAATTAAGGTTTGAAAACCTTTGTTTATCTGGATGTTTTATCTGATTTGTGTATCTGGAAAATATTTGAATATCTTGCAAGAGTTCCTCAAACCCAATTTTAAAAGATGGAGAGTTCTGATTGACCCAGGGAGTTTTGTTCCCTTTTTGCCATCTCACTCCCAAGAAAGGCTGTCTCCCACAGGAGCGAGCGCTCTGATTGGTTTAAAGCAACATGAGAAAAATCACATAAGGGACATACCCATGAGGGGGAATCTGAGTGACCCTAGGGGCCAAAATGAAGAAAAAAAAAAAATTATGGCTCTGCCCACATTCTTTAATAACGGGAGAGGGGCATGTGGACCCCATCACTCAGCCAGTTTTGGCCACAGGAACCTCATCCCCCATGGCTCGATTTATTAAATTTGGGGAGGGGGTGCACAGCCTC
Source organism: Pleurodeles waltl (assembly GCF_031143425.1). Taxonomy (NCBI): domain Eukaryota; kingdom Metazoa; phylum Chordata; class Amphibia; order Caudata; family Salamandridae; genus Pleurodeles; species Pleurodeles waltl. The sequence continues at coordinate 841,084,085 of NC_090437.1, forward strand.
CTTCCCTGTCCCATATTTTATTGTATTGTATTGTAATAGTATTTACATAGCGCTTACTACCCCTGACTAGGCGGCAAATCGCTTTTTGGCGAGTAGCACGCTACTCCAGATCCCAAGAGGAATTAGTGGTGGATTAGTATAGGGAAATTGGTACAGTTTTAGTATTATGAGTTAATTTGATCAGAGGATATGTGAGTTTGTTTGTTGGACTGACAAGAGTAATGGAGGGATAGAGGAGGGGAGAATCCAGAAGTGTTAACTGGGAGTTTATAGTAATAGGATGAAGCTTGGGATGAGTAAAGGAGAGATGGAGGAGGGAAGAGTCTGTGGAAAGGGTTAGGGAGATCATAGTAGCAGGAGGGGTTTTGGATGAGTCAAAGGTGAGATAAATGTGGGAGACATTAGTAGGGTTGTTTGGGAGATCATGGTAGCAAACTGAGGTTTGGGTGAGCTAGATGTGGAAGAGGAGGAAAGAGCTTGTGCAGGATTATTTTGGAGATGAAAGTAGTAGAATGGGTTTGGGATGAGTAAGAGAGGGGATGGAGGACAGATTGATAGAGACATGACATATGGTGATAGGTAGACAAAGTAAAGCTTACAAGAGTACATTTATATTATTTTTATTTATTTATAATTATTTATATATATATATATATATATATATATATATATATATATAGAGAGAGAGAGAGAGAGAGAGATATACACACTTTTTCAATCATTATTTTTATTTAATTTATTTATTTGTTATTATTATTTATGTTTTATTTTATTCTTTTCCAGTCAATCAAATTTTCTGCGATAATGCAACTTCCCCAACACAATTAGAACCCTTTTAAAAGACAATGGCTTCAATTGAGTTCTGCATCAGCTGCATTAAATACTTTGTACTGGATGCCTATCTCCAAATGAGCAACTTTTAAATCTCTTTGCTTGGTCCTTCATGTCTTCACTGACGAGATACTCACAATTTGCAAAGGAATTTTCACTATTATTTTCCAGCTCGTAAGCTGCGGTCCTCTGGGTGCTCATTCGATCACCATTCTCAAGTTCTATCACATAGTATTAAGTGGTAGGGCATTTTTTAGTTAAAGCATCTAAGCTTTGATATTCTCTGCCTCTCTCTTTCAGAATGTTATAACAGCTGCTTTCTGGCTTTTTATACCGGAATGCCGATTATTGCCAGCCGTGTTATCTCAGCTCCAGGACAAATTTCCAGACTGCAGTGCACTTATAAACTACATTACCATTACAAAAATAACACACAGAAAAGAAGAAAGGGAACACCACTACTGTTAAGAATGACTATGTTACATATCCTTAGCCGAACTCTCAGCATGCAAGAAAGGGACTGTTTTTAGTAGGAGAACTAGTGCCATCAGCTTCATCAAGCTGGTCTGTACAATCTTTAATGCAACTAACGGCTGCTGACCAAACGTTCTCTTCATGAGAGGTTTGTTTACCTCCTCTCTGGGGCAGAATAGCAGGCAGCCTGTGATACTTTTGATTAGAAGACTTCCTGAAGGAAACCTACTCCTTGTTTTAATTTGTGATCCTTCTAAATCCCATTAAGTAAGTTAATACCAAATACCACACCTATAAAATCCAGAAATATTATACTTTCCCGAAAATGAGTGTTTCAGTGATAATGCACCATTAGCAACAAGCTGCTAGGCTGTGAATAAATAATAGCACAATGTGCTAAGTGTGATCTGCTGTCAGTGGACACTCCTTGACTGCCATCCTTGCTAATGGAAGGTGCATGAAAAGAGCATGTTCTGAAGATAGTAGTTGAAAACAGTGATGGACAATTTAACTTTGAGGACAAAGACAACAAAAAAATAAAACTACTATTTGCCACACACAAAATGATTCATGCATTTAGCTCTCGAGGAAGATCAGCAAGCTATTTTACTTTAAATATTAAATGTTATTTGTTTGCAGTGTAAGCCAAGGACTAAAATATTTACCACATGTACAGTTTTCATAGTCTTGAATCTAAACTCTACCCTGGCCTGAGATTTCGGTACCATGCTACTCTGATTTTAACAGTGTCTGCGGGCATGCATACACTAGCCTGCTGAAAGCTATACTGGAACTAACACTGCATTTCAAAAAGGCCAAGGGACAATAATGATGACTTCTGACAAACTAGTAAGGCATACCACTATGCCCAACTATTAAGCCGATCCAAGATCCTGTTTTATAAACATGTCAACATTTCTTTCAATGCATCAATATGCTCCAAACAATCAGTTGCCGTTAAACGGTGGTGTTGGGATGCAAAGTAATACCCTGGGAGTGTGAGGCTCTAACTTAATAACAGTACCTATTACCTCCCACTGCAATCACACCATATCCCAAGTTGTGCCACCCCCAACCTCGACCCTCTCGCCAGAGAAAGGAGATATTTATGCTGCTCCTTCTAGGTGAGAGCAATATCTTGTCCTGTTTCCCCGCCCACATCAGTGTGAGTATGGAAACAGAAAACAAGTCTCCTCCCAAGTCGGTGGGAACATTTTTAAACCTCCAGCTGGCAGAGGAAGGCTTTATGTTTGCTTTCATTTGGCAGGAGATTTAAAAATGTTCCTGCCAGGTGGGAGCAAACACAAGTTTCCCTTGCCTGCATAGGTGTGGGCAGTGAAACTGCTGTGTCCAGGGAGAGGGCTCCCCTGGAAAAGCAAGTGTGCTGGCCCCATGGGATGGAGACTCTGGGGCCATTAATTGCTCAGGGAGGGGGACCGTGCATCTCCCCTCCATTTTTTTAGAAAGTGATGACCATGGTGGATAGGGCCTTCAGGGCCATTTAGAGGCTTAAGGAGGGTGCCCACTCCCTTAAAAAAACTTTGGCTCCCAGAGATGGGGTTCCCTGGGCCAAACATGGCTCTGGGAGTGGGGCCATGCACCGTCTCCCAATATTTATCAAATCAGGTCTTGGAGGGTGAGTCCCCAGCTCCAGGTTCCCAGTATGGCACTGGCACAATGACCAGACAGATCTCCCGACACAACTCTACTACTTCTTCAGCTTCTTCTGGTGGATACAGACGGACTCCCTCTGTGACTTCTCAATTTTCTGTTCAGCCTCATGTTAACGGCGGGCCTCTTTATTCTCAGAACTCAAGTAAGCCTCTATGCCTCTCTGCTTTGCAAACTTTCCTGAAACATTCTGTATTCGAAACTGGAAAATCTGTGTCTGTATTAGCTATAAAAAATTGTTTTGTTTGTGACTTATTTAGAGGGAAAGAGCAAACCTAGCTACAAAGTAAACAAGTGCTTGACACAGTGGAATTTGCAGAAGAAGGGAATTGACAGTTGGGGTGGAAGGTGCTGAAATGAGGCTTACAGGGAGAGTCCTGGTGGGAAGAGAGTAGTAGTGATGAAACTGTTGAGGTGGTCCATATCCCTCCAGGGAATGGTCTTTATGGTGGGACACCACATGCCACCTCTGATAGTCTATGCAGGTTCTTCTGTCTTAGCAATGAGAGCATTCAAGAGGTTGGGCAGTTCTCCCCACTTTGAGGTGGGGAGGACACATATTAGACCTGAGGGTGGTATTCCCCCAGACCTTTTGCCTGTCTCCTCCAGTTTTGCTGATCTAATTTTTGCTGGCCTTAGGACTCTCCACACTTTACCACTGCTAACCAATACAAAAGTGCATGTGCCTGTATCTTAAAACATAGTAATATTGGCTTATCCCTAGTTGTCATATTTAATTTACTTATAAGTTCCCAGTAAAGTGGTACTACATGTACCTGGGGCCTGTAAATTATATGTTGCTAGTGGACCTCAAGCACTGATTGTCCACTCACTTAAGTAGCTCTTTAAACATGTCTCGGGCCTGCCATTGCAACCTTTGTATGCAGTTTCCTACCTTGAGCCTTCCATACATATGTTAGGCTCAAGGTAGGAGGCCACCAACTTCGTCTTGGAGACACTTTCGGTTCCTGGATTCAACAAATCTAGGTCCAATCCTTCTCACTTAGGCAAGAGGGGAGTAGGCAGCAGGGCAGCATAGCAGGGCAGCAGTTCTTTACAGCAGAAGGCATTCCTTTCAGCAGCACAGCTGTCATTCTTCCTGGTAAAGTATCCACCAGCTCAGAAGTGTACTGAAGGATTGGTGCCTGAGGTCCAATATTTATTCCTGGTCCCCCTCACATGGAAGTTGGGAGGAGCTTCTAGAAATTTCCTTTGAAGTGTCCAGGCATCCTGCCTTCCATGTCCTGGCTCCAGACTAACTACAGGAGAAATGCAGCTCTTCGTGTAAAATCAGACCCAGCCTATTCAAGTGTAAGCAGTGCTGGGCCCAGCTCCACCCACCCACCCTGTCAGTAATGGCCCATCCAGATACACCTAAGCTCCCAATTGTGTGTGGCTGTCTAGGAGGAATACCCAAAGCCCAACCATCAACTACTCCCAGTCCCATGACCCAGAGACCGGCTACAGGCACCAAATGGCCAAGGCAGGAAAATGCCAACTTTCTAAAAGTGTTACACAACAACATGGTAACCTAATAAGTTGCAGGACCTGGCTATAACGTGGCATTTTCAAAATTGTAATGTAACATTCGCCCTCACCATAAGTTTACCTTTCTCATTACAATTCCAAAGACACCAAAGATGAACTAGTCACTTGTTCCCATTTGGAAATTACATCTTATTAAAGGTAGGAAAATACCTTCAATGTTATCCCATGAGACAGGTAGGCCTTGAAGTAGAAAGAAACTTAAGAGTTTTTCACTACTGTGACATACATAACTTAAAAATATATGTCATTCTTTTTAAATACACTCCACTCTACCCTCTGGGCTTCCAGGGCCTACACAGGAGGTGACTCATATGTGTTAAAAGGGAAGGTTTGGGCTTGGCAAAAGGTTTATTTTGCCAGGTCCCGATGACAGTTGGAAACTGCATACAAAGGTTGCAATGGCAGGCCCGAGACATGTTTAAAGAGCTACTTAAGTGAGTGGACAATCAGTGCTTGAGGTCCACTAGCAACATATAATTTAAAGGCCCCAGGTACATGTAGTACCACTTTACTGGGAACTTATCAGTAAATTAAATATGACAACTAGGGATAAGCCAATATTACTATGTTTTAAGATACAGGCACATGCACTTTTGTACTGGTTAGCAGTGGTAAAGTGTGGAGAGTCCTAAGGCCAGCAAAAATTAGATCAGCAAAACTGGAGGAGACAGGCAAAAGGTCTGGGGGAATGCCACCCTCAGGTCTAATATGTGTCCTCCCCACCTCAAAGTGGGGAGAACTGCCCAACCTCTTGAATGCTCTCATTGCTAAGACAGAAGAACCTGCATAGACCATCAGAGGTGGCATGGTATGACCCACATGTGGTGTCCCACCATAAAGACCATTCCCTGGAGGGATATGGACCACCTCGACAGTTTGGGATTTTAACCCCACATTTGCTCAAGCTATCTGAAGGGCCTGTAGTCTGTCTGAACCCAATAGTGAATCATAAACAGGTATGGTCTTAGCTTCTTCAGCACTCAGACCATAGCAAAGGCTTCTTTTCAATCGCACTCCACCTTTGTTCCTGAGAAAGCAACCTCTTTAGAGAAATAGCGTAATTTGACATTAATAAAACAAGACCAAAATGACAAAATCCAATATGTAAAACTGGAGATATTCAATTTTTAATATTTTAGTACAAATAGCGCCAAAAAGCACAAAGCACCAACTGTGGACATCTGGTTGCGCCATACCGTGACAATTCACCAAATCAGGGTGACCTCGATGGAGCACGGGAGAGCTACAGGCCCACTAAACAGGGCATCTTAAATCCTGATTTGCAGAGCTTTGCAAGGTTCCATGTCGAGAATGCGTTGCACAGAAAAAGTGTTGTGTTGGTTTCAAGGTACGGCGCGGCTGCAGTGCTACATCATACATTATACATTATAGTTGAGGATCCCATTGACAGGCCTTGCGATACAAAGTCTGACATTGAGGATGCAGAGTCCTAAAATCAGCGAACAGGAGGGCTGAAGGAAAACATTAGGGAGTAAACCTCTCCAAGAATACAAAGATCAAATACATCAAAACTTTCAGCTGAGGTAAAAAATGAGGCACAAATGAGAAAGGCAGGAGTTGAGGGCATGAAAACCTTTTACCTAAATCAGAATTCATATTGGTTTTCTTGGGTGGGTACTTAGGAGATATTTATTTCGGAGTTATCCTAAACAAGCAAATATTGTTTTTGTGTGAAACAAAGATGCTACGAATTAAATCTGAAATATTTAGTATTGCATTTTATAATAAGCATCTTAGCATAACAACATAACATATTTTCATTGGAATTAAACGAAGGATTGAAACAAAGTTCAATATAAGATCGAAACACAATGTGGGATCCCATAAGTGTGATCAAGTGTTGGGACACCCTTCAGTGGAAAACACCTACTCGTAATAATCAGACCCTTTTTTACACCTACTGGCTCCATAAATGTAATTCTTATGTACGTCCCAGACAACACCTTTGTCACTTGTAGCTTAATCAGAATCATGGCTGCTTTTTAGCTTCTACTATGAATCTTTTACTAAAAAGCTCCCTGTGCTCTGTAGAAGCTCCCTGGAAGCCTGAAGAGCATACAATATTGCCAAATTATATTACCTTAGAGAAACCTGAATGATGACTAAAAACAGTGCTTGTAATGAACAATGGAATTATGAGAACACTGAGAGAACACAGTTTATTTCTATGTTATAATGATAATTAGAACATCCATTCACATTTTGAAAGACGTAGCCAATCCGATTTCATAAAACGCAGTCCTTAACTGCTGGCAATATATTGCTGTGCAGACTCTCTCAGAAAAATGTGATTTTCAAAAAGTAACAATATATTTAATGACATCGCATTTATAACCCGTTATAAGCAACCATCAGTCCATGATTCTGATCACATATGTTTTGTGATCAATTTTGTAAAATCCTTCAGCCCTCCCCGAGGTAAAGTTTGCCAGAAGCAATCAATGAAAAAGCAGAGTCAACAAAAGACACAGGTTGCTGTTCCTACAGTGTGGTGGCTGACTTTACCTATTCCATTATTTTAAATTTTCTAGCAATTCTACGGAGAAACAAGCTCTATCCCTATATCAAATGCGTAAAACTACATTTGTCTGCTATATGTAATGTTTGCCTGATGTATTTTGTGATCCACTTGATGGACGGATCGCTCATTTTTCCCTCCGAGAGTCGAAACTGTGAATAGTCAGCTGTATCTGCTATTTGGAAGGAACCCTCATTTTTCAGTCTAAGAAAAGTGCCACCCACAAACCTGGCCTCAAATCACTGCTTAAATGGAACAACTGAGGGAAAAAAGTGATTACTTACATTATTCAGTTACTGGTAATTATTCTGACTCACAATCGAGGCCTTCGTTTTTTGTCCACCATGTACTGAAACAATTGGGCTGGACTGATCCCATTGGAGCAGTACCAAGACTGGTTTGTATATGGCTGGTCATGCCTACCAGTGACTGAATTCGTTCAATCATTGCCTAAATTACCTTGTTTTTTGTTGCAAATGAACCAAGGAACCATAACTTTTAAACCACTATGTTATGCACTAGCTGGAATGTGTACATCAAAACAAGCTGAAAAATATTGACCAGTTGTATGGTATCTTTTTATGATATACACAAAGACATGAACTTATATCTTATGGTCACTGTCTCACAGAAGACATAAAAAACATGAACATTTGCGGATAGAAAAGATCCTATTTATAGGCTGAGAGTGTGTACAACCTAGTCAAATATCTAAATATATATATATATATTTATATATATATACATATATTTATAGAATGACAATCACAAACATTAAAATGTATATGATGTAAAATAATATGTCATTCATTATGTCTAAATCATATATATTAAATAATTAGTGGAATTTATTTACTTAACATTATATTGATATTTGTACTTTGTTTTATACTATAATAATATAATAACATTTTTTCATTCATGTCATACTTTATATATTACTTTTTAGTGAAATTAATTTACTTTACATTATATTAATTTTATATATTAGAATATTTAACATTGCCACTTTCAACAATATGTATATATATATATATATATATATATATATATATATATATATGTATGTATGTATGTATATATACCAGTTTCCTCCTTAGGTCGTTACTGTCTGGCCTGACTTCAACTCCAGGGGCCCAGAGTGACTGTCAGAAAGAAGAGTGGCGCAGTCAGGTACAGTTTATCCTTTTATTTCTGTTCATCAAACACATGAGTGTGGTGCCATCTAAGAGAACATGGCAACGCTTTTCAGCCAAAGCCATCAACTGGCCATGAAACCAATGAAGTACAAGTGTGTTGAAAAGGAGGCTAACTGCCCCTCCCATTTATAGAAACAAAAAGCACATCAGGGCATCATTAGCCTTCACATGACCTGAGGTTCCATACACCATTGCCCATTTAAAGTGACAGTATTACAGTACATGGAAGTAACAGTACTGTTTGTGCAAGACGTTGTTGTTTACAGAGTCATCATAGTTGCCAATGATCTTTTTGCTACATCTCTATATAATAAAGTGACTTGTGCCAATATAAGCTACAACTACATAAAAGTAACAGTACTCTTAATTCATGATGATTTCCAACACATAGCGATCATGGGAAAGCCTGAATCAAACCTCAGTTTTCATGGTTCAAATTATATACATACTCTTATGATCATAAAGTGCACTATTGCAGTGCTTTGAAATTCCACAAATTATATGTAGCTGATTAGAAGCTTGATCTAATTCTAATGAATTTCACAAAATATAACACATTTGTCAAATTGGTATGGATTTGTAAAAGTGACGGTGCATCAAAAATTGACAATACTTTTTTTGTAATAGACATATTGTGATTTTCACTGCAAAGTACACATTCTCCTATGGTAAAAACTGAACAAGCATTCAATTTCAATATTTGAGATAATTTGAGATAATTGGGGGTTGTATATAATCTCTCCCTAGGTGGTTGAATATCATCTATGGTCTAATAGGTTTCACACTATGATATATTCCATAACATACTTCACTATTATCTAAAGTGACAGATGCTTATTCAGAGACAATAGGTATCCTTTTCACTCCTGTGTGTTCATACCTCCCCCTTCATCATTTTGTAATGTTCACAGAGTTATGGTATTAAGTGACCTGTGATGAACTAGAAAACTATGATTTATAAAGTGGCAATGCTAAACTAAAAGGGGATGGGCGTACATTTCATGTTTACATTGCCAAATCCTACATCATGATCTATGCAATTGACATTCCTTATCAACTAAGCTCCTACTCTCCTTGTCCCTTTGTGTATAATCTAAATCTCTTAAAACCAAATGTTCAGCTTTAACTTCTGAGCATGTGCCCACCATCTGCTCAAGCTATCACTCAATGCCGAACTTCCATTGCTGCCATTTCAGATAATTCTTTGGCAAATAGAACTAATCCTACACAAATAGTGAGATCAAGTTATCATTGTGTAAGACCAACACGTCACTGCTGTCTCCTGGATTGCTTGTTTGATTCCTCATTCACTGTAATCCACTTGGGGCCATTAAGTCTTAATATGCACTTTATATTGCAGACAAGTGCATTTTAAGCAGTCTGAGGAAACTTAACGTAAGAATACATGTAGTTCTTCATCAGAGTTCAAATCCCATGGCATCTCTGTATTCATCAATATAATCCATCTCGGTTCCGACTGCCTCAATGCACACCCTTGATCCTCTCCTCTTGGAGCTCTATTCACATGTTGAATCCCATATTAACATAGGCCTGTGCTGTTCCGTCCATGACTGTCCCATATAAGCTTTGCCATTGTGTAGGTAATCTCCTTGTTTTGAATGGCACAGAGATGTTGCAAGATTCCTAATTTCAACTTGTTGATGGTACTTCCAATATATTGCTTGCCATGTCCAAATTCCAGATAGTAAACTATATATGGGAATTCACAATTAATCCAATCATTAATCCAGAATGTCCTTCCTCTCTGTGCCATAAATCTTTTAACACTCCATCCAATCTGACAAGCCTTGCACTTCTGACTGCACCAAAACCTTTTTTGGCACTTGGTGAGCCAGTTAGTTTTTTTCGTTTGGGATATCTCTCATGAAGCTGTTTGTTAGGCACAATTCCCTTCAGTATCGTATTTTAACTTATCACAATTATTTTCCAGGAGGGAGTTCTTTTGCTGCACTATGGGGCTAATTTACGAGCCCCTTGCACCACAGTAGAATAATTTTTTTATGTTACAGTGGCGCAAAAAAGTCCCCCACCCCACGTCATATTTACAAACTGGTGCAATGTCACTATTTCCCCAGTTTGTAAACCCTTGCATCACATTATACCTACGCCAGGTATAATGTGTGCAAGGGAGGCGTTCCCCTGCAGGGAGGCCCAAAAAAAATGTAATTTTTAACTCCTGCCCAGGGCAGGCATTAAACTGATGCTAGGCTCTTTTCAATGGGCCTCCCCGAGTTTTGCTGGACTAGCATAAAAAATGTTGACGCTAGTGCAGCAAAGTGCCACAAATGCGTCAAACATTTTAATGCAGTTCTGCTAACGAGCGCCATGGTGTGCTGTATTAAAAATACAGTGCTACCATGGTGTAGTTAGGGGGGCGCAGGATGACACAAGGAAACTGGTGCATCACAGCCGAAGGGCCAGTTCCTTGTAAATGAGGCCCTGTGTTCGCTGAACTATTGTATAAATCATCAGTGCAAAATGCTGTGATGTAACCATATTCCACAATTCATTTCTTAATTAATTAACCTAAATCTGTGTTTATTATTCATTTATACAGCAAGTTGTAATAAGACACCTAGGGGCTCCTTTACAAGCCCCTTGTGCCAATGTAGCATCATTTTGTTTTACGCTACAGCAGCGCAAACAGTCCCTCATACAGCACTGCATTTACAAACTGGCTCAATGGGACTACTGCATCAGTTTGTAATCCCTTGTGCAACATTATACCTGCACCAGGTATAATCTATGCAAGGGAAACGTCCCCCACTAGGAGGCCCGCAGGAATGGCGCAGTGGAGCCTCCTAGATTTCAATGCATCATTCTAGCGTCATTTTTTTAACTCCTACTGATGGGCAGGCATTAATGTGATGCTAGGCTGTTTTAAACGAGCCTCCCCAAGCTTTGCTGGACTTGCATCAAAATGTTTGACACTGGTCCAGCAAAGCACCACAGCTGTGTCAGAAATTCTGGGGCAGCTGTGCTAACGAGCGCCATGGTGTACTGTATTGTAAATACAGCGCTACCATGGCGTCGTTAGGGGAGCACAGGCAGCACAAGCAAACTGCCCATCGTGACCTAGTAATGAAAGTTTACCCTTGAAGTTTATCTGCATTTCATAAACCGTGGGGCTGCACAAATAGAAATGAGTGCCTGTTTTGTGTGTAGGACTGCAAGTTGTCATTGCAAGAAGAGGCACTAAAGTTCTCCTTCTGTAACATTAGTTGCATGACTGTAGTCACAGCATGTGCACGTTCTAAATGGGAAAAGTCTGCCTTGTTCAGAGGTGTGTCCCTTCCAAAGCAGGTTTTTCCCACTCGGACCACTAAACAACATAGAAATGGCAGACCCATGAACAATGGGGGCAAAAGTTGTGGACCACATTGGGTATTGCTTACAAACTACACCGCACCATCCTGGGTGGGGACTTTAGGAAAAATGAAGAACAGTCCTTAGTAGTCTAAACACTTCTCCACTCAGAGATATCATGCAGTGCATCCCCATGGTGGGGACGACTTACTTGCAAAACATGGGTTCTCTGAAGAGAGCAGGGAGCCAGGTAGATCACCCATTCTGAGGGGTAGCCTCAGTGGTAACCTCGGACCCACTGCATTCTTAATGAATAGCAGGTAATACCACAATTTTCTTACAGTTCGCTTTGCTGCACGGAAGGAAGTACATCTCCAGAGCACGGTTTTTATAATCCCTTATAATCATTATGAAACGGAGAGCGTGTAGGAGTGACTCAGTATGTACCTCTAGCAGTGTCCCCGCTGTGGCCCACCTACAGTGTTACTTTTTAGTGGCGAGCGCAAAGCGCTCCGTCCCCTGCAGTAATTTCTCTTTGAGCTTCTAACCACACCCATGTCACGTCAGTCACTTTCATTGGTTTGTGGGCTTGCCTTTTAAAATTCGCTTGCTTTCATTCGTGAAAGGCATGCATGTGTCATGCCCTTGCTGGTGTTTAGCCCACCTAGACAGCACCAGTAAACTACTGAATGATTGCTGGACTACTTTATGCTTTTATTTTCCACACAGCGCTATCGCGCTGGGGTTTGCATTGCGCAATTGAGCTCTGTTTTTCCATTTTCAATTTCAGCACGATCGAGCTACATTTTACATAGCGCGATCGCGCTTCGTTTTTTTCTTTCAATTTGTGCAAATGCGAGACCCGTTGCATTGGAAATGCTTGTTTCTTTTACTGCGTCTATGGTTCACACGGGAGCCTCATATTACGTCATAAAAATCAAGGAAGTACCATTATATGACAAAAGATGACACTTAAGTTTGGAACTTATTGGCATGGCGTGGGCAACCATTATCCGCATAGGGCATGTAATCTTGTCCATGTTGAGGCAGAACTCAACAATCGATAAAGAAGCGAAGGTTGATAGCTATCAAAGAACAAAAGGAGAATTAAATAAACCAACATGCTGGAGCGCGAAACCAATACTCCACGCGGCATACAGTCACTTTTAGCAGCATTGCATGGCCGAATGGTCTCCTCTCATTGAGAAAGTTGAGTAAGTCGCTTTTTCAAGAAATATATGGAACTAAAAATATCACAGGGGATTTAAGACTCCAAGAAGCGAAAGAAAAGAGCATTTAAGCTCACGGCGTCCTAGAACGGCGGCTCAGGCTCACCCCAGACAGCAGAGGATAGAGATAATGGGATGCGTATCGCATCCCGGCGCGCACAAAATAAAAAAAAAATGCGTCACCTTCCTATTCTAGTCAGAGAATAATAAGGGCAGCTTCGGTCATTGCATTTGAGGAGATATTGGTTCCATCAATCAAAAGTTCTGCTTTGTATGTGTGCCTCCTGTAAAGCGTTTGAAAAGGTCTGTTTGTTAGATCTTCAATGGCTAAAAATACAGTTTGTCAATTCTTCCTTCTGCCACGTGAAACTGCAAAGCTTTTAGTCTCTACTACTGCGAAGTATTTAGTTACCTGCCTTTTTTTAAACTTACATTTATTTATTCTGTTGCTTTTTAAACCGTAGGCGATTTCCAGAAAAAAAAATCAGCAACTTTGCAGAATGACTTACATACGTCCTTGTTATGTCAGCTGTAAAGCCTTACATCCAGCTTAGTCTGTGCAAGGTCATTTGTACCAGTAATCTACAGGAGCCTAGAAAGGGGGACTTGGTGAGTATTAGTGATGCTGTTGCTTGCCTTACACTTCGTTCCAAAGAGGCATAATAATGAGCCCCTTGCACTTCTTGTTGTTTACATTTCTGTGATGCAACAGCAGCTCAAACCTTGAACTCATGTATATGACGCCACACTGTGACATTGTGGGGCATATTTATAAGAAAGTGGTGCATCTGTACCGCACTTTTCTTGCGTCATGCTACTGCCACCCAACGACACTATGGTTGTGCCACATACATAATATGGTGCAACATAGCATTAGAACACTAGCATCAGAATTTTTGAAGCTATTGTGGAACTTTGCTGCATTGGTGTAAAAAATGTTGGTGCTAATGCAGCAAAGCCCAGGGAGGCCCATAGGTTGATATGGGTGCGTCATTTTAACGCCTGCTCTGAGCAGGCATTAAAAATGCCAGAATAAATGGCACAGTGATAGGATGTAAATTTTACTGCAGAATTGTTTTGGGCCTCACTGCATCGGAATGCCCCTCCCCCTTGCACATGTTATGCTTGATGCAGGCATAATGTGATGCAAGGGTTTACAAAGTGGCTAAATGCATGCATTGAGCCACTTTGTAAATATGGGGTGGGAGAAAGGCCTCCTTAACGCTGCCTTGGTGCTGGAAAAAATGCTGCGGTGCAAGGTGGCGCAAGGGGCTTGTGAATATGCCCCTTTGTGTTGCTTTGAATGGCCTCATACATATGGAATAAAGCAAGGCAGAGCAAATGGCTGTATTGTTTTACTCTGCACAAGAGAGGGGCTCCATGGGCATTGCAGTAGGTGTTCCCACACAACACTTATGGATTTTGAAGCATTCCTAGATTTACAAGAGCTTGTAAACCTATCTGCCAAAACTTTCCACCTCCCCAAGGGAGGCGCAATGAGGAAAAATATCTTTATGCCCCCTCATTTTTTAGAGTGGAGCGCAAACAAGAGACCCATTGCACTGCAAATGCTTGTTCCTCTTTTCATGTGTGCTGCAGTTTTCAGCACACATAGAAATAGGAAAACTCTTCGCAGGATTGTTTTTGTGCAGGAAGGTGTCCTACATGCCAAGCAGACACCCTTGGACCTTGATGCAATGGTGCCTGTGTTGGTGCTGGGCATCCCATTGTGTGGTAGCGCAGGGGAAAAGGACAGGAATGCACCATATTGGATAAATACTGCACATTCCTGCCCTTTCATGCCCTGTGCCAAATCCCCATAAATATGCCCCAAGATCCCTATTGCTTAAAGGAACACTTTTTTAAGAGGAAAGGTGCTTGTATTCTCCATAACACACAACTTCATATGAAAACGTTCTCATTCAATAACAAACTCATCATTTGCTCCCAATTGACAAAGCTCCAATCTTGAATGCAAATCCACACAAAACTAGGACCCACACTAATAGGCTTTTGGAGCATGGCAACGCACCAAGTCACCTTTCTGCACTGTCCTGCGTCAAAGTAAAAGGGTAGGAATAGCTGATAACTATGGCATACAGTGCATTTCTGTCCTTTCCCACTGCGCTGGTGCCGTTTTGGCAGCCTAGCACAAACACAGGCACCCTTACACCATGGTGCAAGGGGGCCTGCATGGCATGGAGGATTGTTTTTGTGGAGGAAGGGACATCCCCCTGCACAAAAACAATCCTGGGAAGCTTTTTCCTCTTTCCATGTGTCTTGTAGAATGCAGGACTCATAGAAAGAAGAAAAAACAAGGATAAATAAAGATATTTCTCCTAGTTGCGCCTCCCCTGGGGAGAGATAAGCTTTTAATGCATCCCCTGGTTTATAAGGTCTCGTAAATCTGGAAATGCATCAAAATCCACGGGTGTTGCTTGGGAACACCCACCGCAATGCCAATGGAACACCTACCTTGTGCAGAGTATGGCAACACAGTGATTTGCCGTGACTGCCTTGCTCCATACATATGAGGTCATTAAGAGCCATGCAAAGTGGTTTTGTGTGGCCTCATAGATATGATTTCAAGGTCTGAATCATCATTGCATCAAAAAAGTGATGTAACTGTGACACATAGTGCTAAAAAATATGCCCCTAGATTCCTACATACCACTTACAAATATAAGCCCAAATTTATTGGCTTTGTGGCACAGGGCAGCGTACAAGTTACCATGCTACACTGTCCTGCATCACATGGAAAGTGCAGGAATGCACCATATTTATTCCAACATGGCACATTCTTGTCCTTTCCACTATGCTGGTGCCCCTTTGGCTGCCTAGTGCCCCCGCATACACCCTTGCACTTTGGTTCAAGGGTGCCTGCATTACATGGAGGATTGTTTTTGTGCAGGAAGGAAAACATTCCTGCACAAAAACAATCCTGAGAGGCTTTTTCCGTCTTTCCATGTGTTCTGCAGAATACTGAGAACTGCAGAATGCAGCACACATAGAATGAGGAAAAAACAAAGAGAAATAAACACATTTCTCCTCATTACGCCACTCTTGGGGAGGCATATCTTTTTGGCGCATTCCCAGGTTTACAAGTTGTTGTTAATCTTGGAATGCGTCAACATCTATGAATTTTGCGTGAGAACACCCAGACAACAACCATGGAAATGCCTGCCTGGTGCAAAGTAATGTAACGCAGCAATTTGCACTGTGTTACATCACTCAATATTTATGTAGCCACGCAGGGTCATGCAAGGTGTCCTTGTGTGGCTTCATATATCTCATTTAAGTTTTGTGTTGGTCTTGAACCACGTTGCAGGGTGCAAGAGTGAGGCAAACCAGGCCATAAATATGGCCCATAGTTTTGAGCCCTCGTTCCTCAATGAACTGAAAGTTGATGGTGTTTCCCCCTCTATCTCATTGTTGCTACAATCACTTAGTAGATAATTAACCCACACATTATCAACATAGCTAGTAAAACAAATTATTTCCTTTATTCCCTTTAAAAGAACAAAGCACTAACTTTACCCCATACACATGGAAACTGCAGCAAATGCCCTTGAATTTTCATGTACTGATTTTGCTTAAGCCTTGTAAATAAGCAAAGGTCAATCTCCTCTCGCACCCCTTAATCCCTTCGCTGCCAGGCCTTTTCCCCCTCAGGTGCCAAGCCTTTTTTTGGCTATTTGGGGCAGTTCGTGCTTAGGCCCCCATAACTTTTTGTCCACATAAGCTACCCATGCCAAATTTGCGTCCTTTTTTTCCCAACATCCTAAGGATTTTAGAGATACCCAGACTTTGGCATAAAAAAATGGCATCAACAAAGAGTTTGCAGTGCTAAAATCACCATTTTCCCAGCTTTCAGGAACAGGTAAACTTGAATCAGAAAACTCAATTTTTCAACACAATTTTGGCATTTTACTGGGACATACCTCATTTTTACTATTTTTTGTGCTTTCAGCCTCCTTCCACTTAGTGACAAAAATGGGTGTGAAACTAATGCTGGATCACAAAGAGCTAAACATTTATAAAAAGTAGACAACATTCTAAATTCAGCAAGGGGTAATTTGTGTAGATCCTACAAGTGTTTCCTACAGAAAATAACACCTGAAATAAAAGAAATGTTGAAATTGAGGTGAAAAAAACAGCCGTTTTTCTCTATGTTTTACTCTGTAACTTTTTCCAGCGATGTCAGATTTTTGAAAGCATATACTGTTACGTCTGCTGGTCTCTTCTGGTTGCGGGGATATATAGGGCTTGTAGGTTCATCAAGAACCCTAGGTACACAGAGCCAATAAATGAGCTGAACATTGCAATGGGTTTTCATTCAATACTGGGTATACAGCAATTAATTTGCTGAAATATAAAAAGTGAAAAATAGGTATTAAGAAAACCTTTGTATTTCCAAAATGGGCACAAGATAAGGTGATTAGAAGCAGAGGTTATTTGCACATCTCTGAATTCCGGGGTGCCCATACTAGCATGTGAATTACAAGGCATTTCTCAAATAGACGTCTTTTTTACACACTGTCTTACATTTGGAAGGAAAAAATGTAGAGAAAGATAAGGGGCAATAACACTTGTTTTGCTATTCTGTGTTCCCCCAAGTCTCTAAAAAAAAATGATGCCTCACTTGCGTGGGTAGGCCTAATGCTCGCTACAGGAAACACAACATGGACACATCACATTTTTACATTGAAATCTGACGTGTTTTTTGCAAAGTGCCTAGCTGTAGATTTTGGCCTCTAGCTCAGCCGGCACCTAGGGAAACCTACCAAACCTGCGCATTTTTTTAAAAACTAGACACCTAGGGAAAACCAAGATAGGGTGACTTTTGGGGCTCTGACCAGGCTCTGTTAGCCAGAATCCTTTGCAAACCTCAAAATTTGGCTAAAAAAACACTTTTTCCTCACATTTCGGTGACAGAAAGTTCTGGAATCTGAGAAGAGCCACAAATTTCCTTCCACCCAGTGTTCCCCCAAGTCTCCCGATAAAAATGGTACCTCACCTGTGTGGGTAGGCCTAGCGCCTGTGACAGGAAATGCCCCAAAACACAACGTGGACACATAACATTTTCCCAAAGAAAACAGAGTTGTTTTTTGCAAAGTGGAATCACTTGCGTGGGTAGGCCTAATGCTCGCTACAGGAAACACAACATGGACACATCACATTTTTACATTGAAATCTGACGTGTTTTTTGCAAAGTGCCTAGCTGTAGATTTTCGCCTCTAGCTTGGCCGGCACCTAGGGAAACCTACCAAACCTGTACATTTTTGAAAACTAGACACCTAGGGGAATCCAATATGGGGTGACTTGTGGGGCTTTGATCAGGTTCTGTTACCCAGAATCCTTTGCAAACCTCAAAATTTAGCCAAAAAAACACCCTTTCCTCTCATTTTAGTGACAGAAAGTTCTGGAATCTGAGAGGAGCCACAAATTTCCTTCCACCCAGCATTCCCCCAAGTCTCCGGATAAAAATAGTACCTCACTTGTGTGGTTAGGCCTAGTGCTCGCGAAAGGAAATGCCACAAAACACTATCTGGACACATCAAAATTATCAAATACAAAACGACCTGTTTTTGGGGGGGGAGCACCTGCGTTTTTTGTCCTGGGCTCAGCAGCCATCTAGGGAAACCTACCAAACCCAGACATTTCTGAAAACTAGACACCCGAAGGAGTCCAGGGAGGTGTGACTTGTGTGGCTCCTCCAATGTTTTCTTACCCAGAATCCTCAGCAAACCTCAAATTTAGCTAAAAATCACTTTTTCCCCACATTTCTGTGTGGAATCACCTCACCAGGTCACATTTCCTACCACCCAACGTTCCCCTCAGTCTCCCGGTAAAAATGATACCTCACTTGTGTAGGTGGGCCAAGTGCCTGTGACAGGGAAGAGCCAAAAACATGTCAAAATTGAGGGGGAACCAAAGCGTGTCCAAAAGGGCAGTTTGAAAAAAAAAATTTTTAGGCTGACAAGTGCAGCAGAATTTTTATCGGTATATATAAGACAATGTTGGGTGGTAGGAATTTCGTGGATTCCTGCAGATTCTGGAAGGTTCCATCACAAAAATGTGGGAAAATGTGTGATTTCCAGCAAAGTTGGAGGTTCACAGGGCATTGTGGGTAAGAAAATGGTGCGGGTGCATGTGAAGCACACCACCCTGGAATCAACCAGATGTTTAGTTTTCAGATGTGTCTGGGTCTTGTGGATTTTTTTTACATGGCAGCGTCCCAAAGTCAAAAAAGTGCAGCTCTCACCATTCCAAGTGGGACCATATTGAGAGTTACCAAGCTCTCATGGCCTAAATGTAAAACCGAAACCCAAAATAATCAAATGTCCTCTTGCTTGCCGTGGGATAAGATGTTTTAGTTTGTGGGGGAGAGCTGAAAGACTGTTACCTCCTTCAGTTGGGGTGGGGGCATAACCAGGCCCATACAGGTTAGTAGCCACCCCCCCACTATTTTTTTTTTATTCCATGCCATCTAGTAGACTTTCTGCCCCCGGGGTGTGGATCGGGGGTAATTGCCCCATCTGCCCGAACAACTTTGGCCACCTTTATTTGGGGTAGGGGTATGGCCATACCTCCACCCACTTATTTAAAAAAAAATATATTCCCTGGTCTCTGGTGGGCTTTCTGCCCGTGGGCCTTCCAAAAATAGGCCAAATACGGCCAACAGTAATGTGCCCCATGGAGAGCGGCCCTTGCCCAAGGGGCAGCCCTCCCAAACAAAACACACACATGCACACACACCAATCCCTGGTGTCAAGCGGTTTCTGCCCCCGTTGGGGGCAGATATGGCCTAAATACAATTTGCCCCCAAGGGGAGCAACCCTTGCCTAAGTGGTCGCTACCCATACATAAAAACAGAAACTAAATAAAAATAAATACATATATCCCTGCTGTCTAGAGGTTTCTGCCTCCGGGGGGCAGAAAAGGCCTAAAAATATTTTGCTCTCCCCCCCCCCCCCGGGGAGCTGCCCTTGCCCAAGGGGTCACTCCCATTTTGCGTTAGTATATAAAAAAAAAATCCCTGGTGTCTAGTGGCTTCTGCTCCCCCTGGGGGGAGATCGACCTAATGTTATTAGGCCGATCTGCCCCCAGGGGGGGCAGAAATGACCTAAAAATAATTTGGTCCACCGAGGAGCGACCCTTGCCTAAGGGGTCACTCCCCACATACAAAAAAAAATAAACAAAAAAAAATGTATCCCTGGTGTCTAGGGTTTTTTTGCCCCCCCTGGAGGCCAGATCGGTTTAATTATATTAGGCCGATCTGCCCCCCCCGGCCTGAAAATATTTTGCCCCTCCCCCCCAGGTAGCGGCCCTTGCCCAAGGGGCCGCTCCCCTTAAAAAAAACCTCCCTGGTGTCTAGTGGTTTCTGCCCCCCCAGGCCTAATTATATTAGGCCGATCTGCCCCCAGTGGGGGCAGAAATGGCCTAAAAACAATTTGGCCCCCCCCAGGGAGGGACCCTTACCCAAGGGGTCGCTCCCCACACATATGACAAACAAAAAATAATATCCCTGGTGTCTAGGGGTTTTCTGTCCCCAGGGGCAGATCGGCCTAAAAAGTATTTGGCTCCCTGGGGATCGGCACTTGCCCAAGTGTAATAAACGAAAAAATTCCCTTGTGTCTAGTGGTTTCTGCTCCCCTGGGGGACAGATCGGCCTAATTTTATTAGGCCGATCTTCCCCCGGGGGGGCAGAAATGGCCTAAAAACAGATTGCCCCCCCCCCCAGGGAGTGACCCTTGCCTAAGGGGTCGCTCCCCACACATAAATAAAAAAAAATAAAAAAAAATCCCTGGTGTCTAGGGGTTTTCTGCCCCCCCGGGGCGGGTGGGGCAGAAATGGCCTAAAAACTACTCCTCCCCCCGCCCCGGGGAGTGGCCCTTGCCCAAGGGTCCTCTCCCCTCATGTCAATTTCACCCAAAAAATAAATCCCTGGTGTCTAGTGGGCATTTCTGCTGCCGGATCGCATCGCGATCGGGCAGCGGAAATGCTTGCAGAGACATGAAAGGAAAGGCCTTTCCTTTCCTTTCATGCTTCTGCTGGCCACCTCCTCCCGAGCAGAAGAGAAATGCTTTTGCATTTCTCTCCCTCATCGCACTGATGGGATGTGACCTCTGATGAGGTCAGCTTTTGCATTTCTCTTCCTCATCGCACTGATGGGAGGTTACCTCTGATGAGGTCAGCACGCTATTGCGTGCTGACGTCATCAGACGTCACTAGGGGTTTGGGGGTGGGTCGGGGTGGAAGGGGAAGCAATTCCCCTTCCAGCCCTGACCTGGGGAGGTGGGGGGCGGAAATATGACAACATCTCACCTAGATTAAGACACTTACATTGCCTACCTTTAGAAGCCAGATTTCAATTTCAGATTGTGTGTCTGGCTTGAAAAACAATTCACTTAAAAAATCCTCCATATCTGACAAACCTTCTCACCATCTCTGGAAGGCATGGTACTAATATATTGTGGTCTAAGTAACGATTGACCACAGTATAGTGTTTTCAATATTGCTCCATTGAAGTTAATAAAAGAAAATCTACTTCCAATTGTATGATGTATGTGTAAATGTTATTTAGTTCACAATGTTTATATAAGATTAGATTTTTCTCACCAATGTTCTTTCATACAGCCAAATTTGTTTGAATATTTGTGGTATTTTCATTGTTTCATTTTTTTAAACTGGGCTCCATGTGGTACTTTAGCACCATATGTGTAAAGAGTATTTCCATCTAACAGTAAACACCTGGATAATTCATAAGCAAGAATATTTATGTACTTTAATGAGTATCGATCTTTTGTCATGTACTGAGATTAATTCATTGGTTATATGCAGATTAATAAGACAGTTACACTGTTACTAAGTGCAGTCACTGACAGTTGTGTGGGAGGGTTCATGAGTGGTTCACTCATTGCATTATTACATGCAGTGCTGCATTTCACCATGTATATGTAGGGTTTGTGAAAGAATGTGAATTATTATTTAGGGTGGATGGTAGTCTACCACAGTGGTTTCATCATATTTGCGTACAGTCTGTGTAAGAATGCAAATTTCTACTTGGGGTGGATGGTAGTCCAAAAAAGTGAATTGTTATTTGGGGTGCCTTGAAATCCACCACAAGTAATAAAGCCAGTAACCTGTTAGGTCTAGTCAAAGGGTTTAGTAATTTAAATCTGAGCTCAGCCCTTGGGTAGGCATGGCACAGAGTTGACTGGCCTAACATTGGGAAACTGTGGAAATCATTTTGAAGTACCAAAACAATTAAAAATGTCAAAGACACAACACAATAAAAATCCCACTCCAATTTTTAAAAAATTAGATTACAGTCTAATTAGCAAAATACCACAAAAAATGACAAAATTCCAACAAGGTAAACTAGCAACATGAATTTTTAACGATTTCACTTAAAATAGTTCCTAAAAGCACAGAGTGCCAATGGTAGTCCATGGATGCAATAGATTGGGACCTAGGTGCAATTTGAAACTGAGTACAATGGAGGTCTGCTCAAATATAACAATTAAATTGGTCCTAGGGAAATTCTGAAAGTCAAAAAGTTCAAAAAAGCTTTTAAGTCCCAATTAACAAAGTGTTTTTTCACTTTTCTGTAGAAAAACATTGACATTTCATCTATGTCCCAATGCAGAAAATTACTGTGAGAAACTGGGTTGTTGGTTTGGGGGGAGTTAGGGGGGTGCCTGAAACCCAACTCAACCAACTGTCACAATCCTTATCAGGCTGAACCACAAAAAGTCACTAAATTAACCTGTGTGACCTGGCTCCACTCAATAACCTCAGGTGTCGGAGACAGTGGTGGCGTGCAACTGCTGAGAGTGGTGGGGCTCGCAAATAGGTCGGGGTGTGAGCATACAGCACGCTACATGAAAGGAGGGGGGAAATAATATAAATACAATTTTAAAAACTTACCTTGTTTGAAGTTGGTGACGGACACGTCCTCCTCGCTCCGGTTTCCTTCTTTGCTCCAGCCTCTATCTTAGGCCCCCAACCAACTACCTTAACCAATTCCGGTGCTGCTCTCATGCTGGTAACCAGCATGAAAGCAGTGCTAGGATTGGAGGAAGTGGCCTCTCTCGGCTCTCCCGAAGACACTGGAGGGTTGGGCTTTCTCTAACCCAGCTGTCTTAGGAGAGCTGGGTTAGAGAAGTTTAAAGTGCACATGTCTGAGTGTGTCACGACTTACGTGCTGCTTACACCTGGAGTCCGCAGATCGAGTGGCGTGGGTCTTGAATGTTCGGCCTTGGCCCAGGTAGGGGCAACTCTTTCTGGTAGCCACGGTGCTGTAGGCAATGGAAACGCCAAGAGCAGACCGTGCCCCTCAGAAGTAGCGCCAGAGGGAAAAAAAACCTGAAAAGGGAAAAAACCTCCAACAGATAGATTCCTGGAACAGGAACAAAAGATCAGGAATCAACAGAGGCAAAAATACAGGAAATACACTGAACCGACGAGAACCAGCACAGGAAGGCAAAGAAACAGGAGCGAAGACACCATCCATACAGAAAGTGTTGCAGCGCAAGGAGAGAAAGAATCACAGCCCTTAAATACCATCAAACAGGAAGCGACCAACAGGAAGTACAAGGACACCATCTTAGATAGGGAAAAGATACATAGAATAGAATGAACTAGGAGCCATAGAGAGCAGGGAACAAGGAATGTTGGGAAAAGAAGGGAGATATGGGAAGGGAGAAAAAACATAAAGGAAGGCACAACCAGATAGCCAGAAAAAGCAGAAAAGAAAAGAACAGGTGAGTGGGGGGTCATACCTGCCTGTAAGCGCAGTGAAGGAAAGGAAAACAAGGCCCCATGCCAAATTTGGGGCCTCGGAGAATGCAGATCAGTCTAGGGGCGCGGCGCGTCTTGTGGCTGCGTGCCGCGTCCCGAGCCGAATGTTCGGCTCGAGACGCGCGCGGCGGCGCAACAGTAGGTCCCCCCCCGAAGGTCCAGGTTCATGAGGAAACAAGCGCTGAAAATGGCGAATCTGAAGAGGTGCATGAACAGAAGATGCATCTTCCCAAGAGCATTCACTGAGAGGATAACCCTTCCAATGAATCAGATACTGAAGACGTTTGTGAAAGATACGAGAGTCA
Organism: Pleurodeles waltl; assembly: GCF_031143425.1. Lineage (NCBI taxonomy): Eukaryota > Metazoa > Chordata > Amphibia > Caudata > Salamandridae > Pleurodeles > Pleurodeles waltl. The sequence continues at coordinate 841,108,014 of NC_090437.1, forward strand.
CAAATCTCTTGTACCTCATATTCAGGTACATCATCCACTAACACAGGAGGAGGACAAGGAAACTTACGAGAGTAAGGATCAGGTACGTAACGTTTGAGCTGGGAAACATGAAAGACCGGATTAATTCTCCAGTTACGAGGCAAGTGAAGACGGACAGTGACAGGATTAATCAGCTGAAGGATACGGAAAAGACCGTAGTAACAAGGTGTGAACTTATTCTGAGAAAGGCGTAAAGGCAAGAATTTTGATGAAAGCCAGACTTTATCATGAAGGTGATATTCTGGAACATCCCTACGTTTCTTGTCTGCTATTTTCTTCATATATCTCTTGGTGTTCAACAAGTTAGATCAAATCAATCTATGGATCTGTAGAAGTCGTCTGGAAAAGGAAGTAACAGCAGCCAGAGGAGAGGTAGACTGAGGAGTAGTAGGAAAATAGGTAGGATGATAGCCGTAAGAACAGAAAAAAGGAGTGACCTTGGAGGCACTATGGACAGTATTATTGTAGGAGAATTCAGCGATAGGAAGGTAAGTGTTCCAGTTGCTCTGGGTAGAATTACAAAAACAGCGAAGGTACTGCTCCAATCCTTGGTTGAGACGCTCAGTCTGTCCATTGGTTTGAGGATGGAAACCCGATGATAGTGCTATATTGATATTCAGTGTCCTACAAAAATGTTTCCAAAACCGGGAGATGTACTGAGGTCCTCTGTCAGATACAATGTTATGTGGAAGTCCATGGAGACGAAAATATGATGGATAAATATCGGACTTAGTTCTTGGGACGTAGGTAACTTTTTCAGGGCAGTGAAGTGAGCCATCTTAGTAAGGGAATCTATGGTGACCATGATAACCCGGTTTCCTGTTGATGGAGGGAGCGAACACATGAAATCAGTAGAAATGGTGTGTCAGGGAGCTGGTGGAACAGGTAATGGTTGTAGTAATCCTGAAGGTCTGGTACGGGGAATCTTTACTTGAGCACATTTGGGACAAGCCTGAACGTATCTTTCGACATCCGACTTCCAGGTAGGCCACCAGAAAGATTGCGAGAGAAGTTCTTGTGTGGCCTTGATGCCTCTATGACCAGCAACCGGCGAATCATGGCACATTTGTAGTGCTTTTTCTCTTACTCCATTAGTAGGGAGGAACAACAGGTTCTGATAATAATAATATCCTTGGCTTTTACATATAAGGGGGTTTAGTTTCTTTACTTCTTGATCAGACAGGTTGGAAGATTCCAGTTGTACCTCATCCAGGAAAGACTGAGCTACTCCGTTGATCTTACTAGGCTCAAGTAGATACTGTGATGGGGTAGGAGTACAATCTGGATAACGGCGAGACAGAGCATCAGCCAGAATGTTTTGGGATCCAGGAATATAGGTGACGTAAATGTAATACTGACTGAAGAAAAAGGCCCAACGAGCCTGACGACTATTCTGGCATAAAAAAGTACGTAAACATTGTGGATTACGGTGGTCTGTTCTCACCTCGAAAGGCTCCTTGGAACCCATAAGAAACTGTCTCCACTCTAGGCAGGCTGTTTTCAGAGCTAATAACTCCCTTTCTAGTACTGAGTAATGTTGTTCCGACTCAGAGAGTACATGGGACAAATAGAAAACAGGATGTTCAAGACCGTCATCTTCTTGTTGTTGGAGTAAGGCAGCTCCGATGGCTCTTTCGGAAGCATCGGTAACAACAATAAATTGTTTGTTGGTATCTGGGTGTCTCAATATAGGAGCTTGAGTGAAAGCCTTCTTTAGACCTTGAAAAGCTGTTTCAGCCGCCCTAGTACAAACAAAGCCTTTCTTGAAATTTTCCTTCTTTAATGTTTGAGTTATGTGGCTGGTTTGTTTTGCAAAGTCTAAGATAAACTGACGATAAAAATTAGCCAATCCTAGAAAACATTGTGTTTCCTTAATAGAAGAAGGAGAAGGTCAATCTAGGATGGCTTGTACCTTTTCTTGGTCCATAGCTATGCCAGTGGGACTTAAATGATAACCCAGATATTTGACTTCAGTCCTGTCAAACTCACACTTTTCTGGTTTACAAGATAGTTGATGTTTCCGGAGTCTTTGAAGGACTTGTTTCACGTGAGAGGAATGCAGTTCAGGACGTCTAGAATAAATAAGGATATCATCTAAGTAGATGACAACCGTTTGGTTCCAAAGATCAGAAAACACAGAGTCCATAAATCTTTGGAAAATGGAGGGGGCATCAGTGAGTCCAAAAGGCATAACTCTGTACTCATAGTGACCAAATGGGGTCCTGAAAGCTGTCTTCCACTCATCTCCTTCTTTAATACGTAAAAGGTGGTAGGCTCCCCGTAGATCCAGTTTGGTAAATCGTTGAGCCCCTCTGTCTGCCTCTAATATATCCTTGATGAGGGGCAAAGGATAACGGTCTTTTATAGTTATCTTATTTAGGCCTCGAAAATCCAGGCAGGGACGAAGATCCTTCGTCTTCCTGGGTACAAAAAAGAGGGGAGCCCCTGCCGGAGAGGACGATGGTACAATAAGACCGCTCTGTAAGTTTTCTTCCAGATACTCCTTTAGAACTTTTCTTTCGGGTTCTGTGAGTGAATACATCCTCCCAAAGGGAACAATAGTTCCAGGTTCCAAGGGAATACTACAATTGTAATCTCGATGCGGGGGTAACACAGGTCTGGATGGTTTTTGGAACACATCTTGAAATTCTAAATAGTGTTCAGGGACTCCTTGGACTGTATTGATGGAACATCCGGTAGAAATTTCAGTAGGCATAAATCTCTTAGGTGACCAATATGTGTCTGAAGCAAAGCAGTTCTCATGACAAAACTGTGAGGACAAGGAAATAGTCCGGGTTTCCCAATTTACATAAGGGTTATGTCTTATGAACCACGGAATTCCTAAAATGATAGTATGGTTGGGGGATGATATGAGATCAAAGGAGATGTATTCTTGGTGGTTACCAAATTGTAAACTTAGTGTCAGGGTGGTAGTATCGACTGGACCAGAGGATATTAAAGATCCATCCACTGTGTGCACTTGTTGTGGAATTTCCTTGGGTCGTGTTGGTATTTGTTGAGTAGTGGCCCAAGTCTTATCCATGTATATGCCACTAGCACCACAATCAAGTAAAGCCATTGTTCTTTCTTGACGGCCGTCCGGTAGCTGTAACATCACAGGTAACATGAACAAAGTCATGGCATTGTCCTTGAATGAACTGATGGAAGGTATAGCCGATGATCCCGTCCCCTCCCTTCTTACAGAGGACGAGAAGTGGCGTTTCCCGATGGCCTTTGAGAACGAACGGGGCAGGTACGAAGCATGTGGCCAGCAGCACCACAATACAGGCACAATCCTTTCTTACGTCTGTCTTCCCGCTCGCTAATAGAAAGTGGGCCTCGAGTGGTATCCACTTGCATAGGTTCACCCTCTATGTCTCTGGCGGGAGGACGAGGTTCCTCGGAACGATGCAGAAAAACCTGTGAAGTGCTTGGCTGGGAAGATCCTCTACTCTTTCTCTTCTCCAATCTTCGTTCTTGGAGACGGTATTCGATGGAAAGAGCTTGATCCATCAGACCACGAAGACCTTCAACTGGGGTGGAGTGTACTAACTCATCTTTTATTTCTTCTTTAAGTCCTCTACGGAATAAAGTCACCAGAGTTCGTTCCACCCAGGTGGTCTCCGCCGCTAGCTGTCGAAAGCGAGTCATATATTGAAGGACATCTTGTGAGCCTTGTTGGATGTCACATAAGGCTTCTTCCGCAGAGGACTCCAATCCTGGATGACGAAACATTTGTTTATACCGATTCACGAAGGCGGAATAGTCCGACAATACCGGGTCATTGGATGATACCATCAGGGTTGCCCAGGTGAAGGCAGGACCAGATAATGCACTGATAAGATATCCCACCTTTGTCCTGTCGTGGGAGAATTGGGTAGGTCGGAAGGCGAAATACACAGTTACTGCATCGAGGAATTCACGCAGTTTAGTTGGTTCACCGGAGAAACGAGGAGTAGAGGTGGATACAGTCGGAACATCGCCACTGCGGAAAGCCAAAGCCTGTCGTAAAGCAGCATTCTCATTGCGTAATTGTTGCAGTTCCTGAGCCTGTTGCTGAATAGTTGCCAGAAGAGATTGATCAGGATCTGCAGCAGCCGCCACTGTATCATCCATGGTGTTAGATGACATCGGGAGAATTGGGCGCTGCAATCTGTCACGACTTACGTGCTGCTTACACCTGGAGTCCGCAGATCGAGTGGCGTGGGTCGTGAATGTTCGGCCTTGGCCCAGGTAGGAGCGACTCTTTCTGGTAGCCACGGTGGTGTAGGCAATGGAAACGCCAAGAGCAGACCGTGCCCCTCAGAAGTAGCGCCAGAGGGAAAAAAACCCTGAAAAGGGGAAAAAACCTCCAACAGATAGATTCCTGAAACAGGAACAAAAGAACAGGAATCAACAGAGGCAAAAATACAGGAAATACACTGAACCGACGAGAACCAGCACAGGAAGGCAAAGAAACAGGAGCGAAGACACCATCCAAACAGAAAGTGTTGCAGCGCAAGGAGAGAAAGAATCACAGCCCTTAAATACCAACAAACAGGAAGCGACCAACAGGAAGTACAAGGACACCATCTTAGATAGGGAAAAGATACATAGAATGGAATGAACTAGGAGTCATAGAGAGCAGGGAACAAGGAATGTTGGGAAAAGAAGGGAGATATGGGAAGGGAGAAAAAACATAAAGGAAGGCACAACCAGATAGCCAGAAAAAGCAGAAAAGAAAAGAAAAGAACCAGTGAGTGGGGGGTCAGACCTGACTGTAAGCGCGGTGAAGGAAAGGAAAACAAGGCCCCATGCCAAATATGAGGCCTCGGAGAATGCAGATCAGTCTAGGGGCGCGGCGCGTCTTGTGGCTGCATGCCGCGTCCCGAGCCGAATGTTCGGCTCGAGACGCGCGCGGCGGCGCGACAGGCTGGGCATCGCAAGAAGGCTGGCCAAAAGGACATGCACACTTTAAACAAGGGCACAACCAGCCCACTCTTGTTCCTGCTGCTGACTTTTAGGTAGCCCTGCTCTGCCCTGACACTCGGTTCAGGAAAGAGGACAAAAAATAATATGGTGGTTCATTAACTTTATCACCATTTTAGTTTCATCTCTGGGCATTGCCTGGGGGCATTTTTCCAAGTGGAGCGACGCTCCTCCCCTTTAATGGAGGGGCCGCACCTGCTCAGAGGTAAGGGAGACGTTTTTGGGTGGGGGGACTATAATGATGAATGAGCAAGCAGTGGACATGGTGAATTGGCAAATTGAGTGCAAATCGAAACAAAACGTTAGGTAAAGTCTAAATACCATGGTGGTCATTACAACCCTGGCGGATGGTGTTAAAGCGGCGGTAAGACCGCAAACAGTCTGGCTGTAAAAATTTGGGAATTATGACCATGGCGGAAACCGCCAACAAAGACAGCCACTTCAACACTCCGACCGCCACGGCGGTACAGACAAGCAGCGCGGCGGTCACCGCCAACAGACAGGCGGAAGACAATGTACCGCCCATAGTATCACAACCCGCCAATCCGCCACCTTTTCCGGGGCAGATTCTCCGTGGATAAAAACACGGCGGAAACAGTTTCTGCAATGGGAAAACGCTCACCTGAACACATCCCACGAGGAAGGAAGACTCCATGGAGCCTGAACTCCAAATCCTACCGGCCCTTGTATTCCTACTCATCTACGAAGACCAACGCCTGCGCCGGCGACGACAACGGTGAGTACTGCACCTATGACATCGGGGAGGGGGGAGGCAAAAGTTAGGGGGACACACACGCAACACCCCCACACCCACCCCACCCTCGCATATTACTACACACACACCAAAGCATTTACAAAAATAACATCAACAACCCACAACCCCCCCGGAAGAAAGCAAAGACAAAACAAAATCATTCCAAACCTTGTAATGTATCAATATACATGCCTCAAAAATATACAGATATATTAGCTAACTATACAAAAGTATATACATTTCGAGAAGTAGTGCAGATATGCACATATAAATGTCCGTGCACCACTAGTCCAAAAATGCATGGGTGAGGCCCACAAAAGATACCTGTCCACACACGGAGAGAACACAGCCGGGACATCAGATAGAAATACTACAGGCATCTCAGGGGGAAGGGAAGGGGGGGGCACCTCAGCTGGAGGAGTGCAAAGCCAGATGCACGACGGGGCTCCATGCCCACTGTTCCATCCTGGGGAGTGCAAAGCCACAGTCTCTCAAGTCTCTACAAAAGCCACAGTCTCTCAAGTGTCTACAGTGGGTGGCTTGCCCACTGTTCCATCCTGGGGAGTGCAAAGCCACAGTCTCTCAAGTCTCTACAGTGGGTGGCTTGCCCACTGTACCATCCTGGGGAGCGAAAAGTCACAGTTTCCAAAGTAGATAACAGCCTCCACTGGTTCAGGAGGGGAACTGGTGCCCAGACTGGATTAGTCTCCCCGTGGAAGTTCCTGTACCGTCCCTCGCCCACCCGCACATGGGATAACGATGCTTGATGTGGCGGACATTTCATACTTCCCCGGTGCATGCCCTGTTCAGCGGTGCTATGCCATGGCGGTGTCTGGACTCTTCAGCGGTGCTTTGCCATGGCGGTGTCTGGACTCTTCAGCGGTGCTTTGCCATGGCGGTGTCTGGACTGTTCAGCAGTGCTTTGCCATGGCGGTGTCTGGACTCTTCAGCGGTGCTTTGCCATGGCGGTGTCTGGACTGTTCAGCTGTGCTTTGCCATGCCGGTTCTGGACTGGGCATTGGTGTGTGGCATGACGTTCTCTGGACTGGGCATTGGTGTGTGGCATGACGTTCCCTCATTGCCCAGCGGGGCTGTGGCAGCCGGGCCCCTCCTGGGCACTGACTCTGGCGGTGGTCTCCTGACCAGTGACGATACTTGGGCCCTCCTGGGCACTGACTCTGGCGGTGGTCTCCTGACCAGTGACGGTACTTGGGCCCTCCTGGGCACTGACTCTGGCGGTGGTCTCCTGACCAGTGACGATACTTGGGCCCTCCTGGGCACTGACTCTGGCGGTGGTCTCCTGACCAGTGACGATACTTGGGCCCTCCTGGGCAATGACTCTGGCGGTGGCGGTGGTCTCCTGACCAGTGACGATACTTGGGCCCTCCTGGGCACTGACTCTGGCGGTGGTCTCCTGACCAGTGACGATACTTGGGCCCTCCTGGGCAATGACTCTAGCGGTGGCGGTGGTCTCCTGACCAGTGACGATACTTGGGCCCTCCTGGGCACTGACTCTGGCGGTGGTCTCCTGACCAGTGACGATACTTGGGCCCTCCTGGGCACTGACTATGGCGGTGGTCTCCTGACCAGTGACGGTACTTGGGCCCTCCTGGGCACTGACTCTGGCGGTGGTCTCCTGACCAGTGACAATACTTGGGCCCTCCTGGGCACTGACTCTGGCGGTGGTCTCCTGACCAATGACGGTACTTGGGCCCTCCTGGGCACTGACTCTGGCGGTGGTCTCCTGACCAGTGACGATACTTGGGCCCTCCTGGGCAATGACTCTGACGGTGGTCTCCTGACCAGTGACGGTACTTGGGCCCTCCTGGGCACTTACTCTGGCGGTGGTTTCTGGACCAGTGGCGATACTTGGGCCCTCCTGGGCTGTGACTCTGGTGGTGGTCTACTGACCAGTGACGACGGTGCTGGCGGTGGCGTCCCGACCGCCAGGAAGGATGCCACCCTTCTCCGCCGTGCTGCTTACACTAGGCTGTGCAGACTTCCTCTGGCCCTTCCCCACCTTTGGAGGAGTCACAGCTGACTCTGACATCCACCTGGAACCCCTGTGAGTTGTTTTGCCACCAGGAGTCTTCACAGGGTCCCGTCGGCCACTTTCCAATTTCAGAGCCTTTACAGGGGGTGGGCTGCCAGTGCCTTGGCTCCGGGTCACACTGCCAGTCCTGGTGGCCGGTGCACTCCACACACCTTGAACAGGCACCACTGGCATTGGAGGCTTTTTGGCTGAGGCGCTACGACAGGACTGATGAAGTGGAGGGGGGGCAAAAAGGTCAACTTTACACAGGGACAGTTTCTGACGAACACTGGGATGGGTAGTTGGAGGGGGTCTGGGAGTGGAGGAAGAGGAGGTGATTGTAGGAGGTGTCACTTTAGGTGTTTTGGGTGAAGGTGCAGGTACTGGAGGCTGTTGTGAGTTGGATGTATGTTGAGTGTGTGGGTGCCCGCGTTTGTGTACTTTGGGAGGGGGCGTCACAGACACACTGGGAGAGGACACAAGGGACGTGTAAATGGTAGTGGAGGTGGTGAGTGCAGGTGAGCGGGGTGTGGTGCTGCGTGTTCTGGTGCGAGTCCTGGTGCCTGTAGATGTAGTGCATGCAGGTGTGAGTGTAGACGAGACTGGGAGGGAGGAGGGAGACGACAAGGAGGGGGACACAGTGGAGGCAGTGGATGTTGCTGTGTCTGCACGTGGGTGATGCTTGCGTGTGTGCCTGTGGGTTGTGTGGTGCCTATGTTTGCCTGAGCTACTTATGGGTGTAGAGGTGTGTGCATGCTGGTCTGATGGTGTGCTTGGGATAGGCTGGGGTACAGGGGATTGGGTCTGGGTGGAGGAGGTTGGAGGGGGCAGGCTAGACACAGGGACAATGGCTGCCATCAGTGCTGAGGCCAGAGATTGCAGGGTTCGCTGAAGGGCAGCCTGACCAGAATGAATGCCCTCCAGGAATGCATTACCGTGTTGCAACTCCCTTTCTACACCCTGGATGGCATTCACAATGGTAGACTGGCCAACAGTGAGTGACCTGAGGAGGTCAATGGCCTCCTCACTGAGGGCAGCAGGGGTGACTGGGGCAGGGCCTGAGGTGCCTGGGGCGAAGGTGATGCCCACCCTCCTGGGTGAGCGGGCACGGGTTGAACGCTGAGGGGCTGCTGGGAGGGTGGTGCTGGTAGGGGAGGTGGCGGCTGTACCTGTAGAAGTGGGGCGCACAGATGGTGCCGCCACCACAAGGGAGCTCCCATCGTCGGACGAGTCCGTGTCGCTGGTTGGTGATCCGGTGCCCGACGTGAAGCTCCCCTCGCCCTCCGTCCCACTGGTGCATTCAGAGTCCGTGGTGTGGCCCTCCAAGGCCATGTGGGATGCAGCTCCCTCGTGCTCCGGTGCCACTGTACCTCCGCCTGATGATGCTGATGCACATAAGAACATGGAGAGCACAAAAAGGGGGGGGGGAGACAGAAGAAAGACAGGTTGAGTGCATGGCATACCGCGACCTTTGGCGGACACTACAGACACAGCAGCCCCCTGCACTACGCCGTGCTCCTGGCCTCTGCAGATGCTATTCCTGGGATCTGGCCTACATGGCTATGGTGGACCTCTGCACACATGGATGCCACAGGGGCATCTATACCTGTACTTGGCACTCTACTGCGGCGGGGTAGGGAGCCACATGGCCTGCATTACGGAGGGGCCTAGTCTACCTATGTCTGCCTGGCCTAGGTACACCCACAGGACTCCTCCCCCACCTAGACCCCTCCACTGCGCACCAAGTCCGCAGATTGATGTTGTACTCACCCCCTTGTGTCTGCTGTGATACCCTCAAGCGCCCATCCAACTCAGGGTAGGCCACCGCCAGTATCCGGAACATCAGGGGGTCATGGGGCGACGGGCACCCCTTCCACGTTGGGAGGCCATCCCCAGCTGAGCCTTCGCCGTCTTCTTGCTCCAGCGGCGAATGTCCTCCCATCGTTTACGGCAGTGGGTGCCCCGTCTCTGGTGGACCCCCAGGGTCCGGACGTCCTTGGCGATGGCATGCCAGATGTCCTTCTTCTGTTGGGCGCTGACCTACATGACATCCACAAGGGAAGAAGAGAAGTCATTAACAACCGCACCGTCAATGTGCGTGGCCCCCCTCCCTACCCTAGCCATGTGGCACATTCATTCACATGCATTAATGTTCCCTGAACTCTGCCCCCTTCCCTCTTCCAACCAGCCCCCTCCACCCAGGCCTAGCCCATACAACGTGCTCCCAGTGTACTTACCTGTTGGTCTGGAGGCCCGTAGAGTAGCGTGTACTGGGGGAGGACCCCGTCTACCAGTTTCTCCAACTCCTGAGCAGTGAAGGCAGGGGCCCTTTCCCCAGACGCAGCAGCCATCGTCGCTTCCAGACCGAGGTCACAGCAGCACTTGCAGTGTAGGTCCTCTCCTGTCGAAGATCAGGTATCTAGTGATAGAACAGATATAAAATGGCGGTGACGTCCGCGGCGGTGACGTCCGCAGCGGTGCGTATCATCACCGCCGGCGCACTTCCTCATTGGCTCCTGGGACCCATAGGGTCCGATGTAAACCAATGCAGCATTGCGCCGCGGTCTACGACCGCCTAACGCAATGGTGTGCAACGCCAACGCAGTTACCCCACAATCCCATTGCACAGTTTAGAGGTCAGGCAGCCGCCATTTCAGGGGCCCACATGGCTCCATTTACTTCTGCGTCACACATAGCTAGGCCTACAGTCAACACACATACAGGAAGGGTTTTGTGTTTGGTGTCGTGTTCTGTGTAACTGTGGGTACATACCTGGAAAAAAGTTGACTCGATACTCGCTGTTGTCCTTCCTAGGCGCCGTCAGCTGGCACAATTGAGAAGATGGCGGAATCCTCCGGTGTACTGACCGCTGGTGGACCTGTTGACAATGGAGGAGCGACATTTAATTGTGACCTACATGTTTTACCGTGCCACTATCCAGGAACTATGTACCCAGTTGGAGCCAGACCTGATGTCACCAATCCGCCATCCCACTGGAATCCCCCCTGACGTGCAGGTGCTGTCAGTGCTCCATTTCCTTGCAAGTGGGTCTTTTCAAACAACTGTGGCCATGGCATCAGGGATGTCCCAGCCTATGTTTTCCAACATGCTGTCCAGAGTGTTGTCTGCCCTGCTGAAACACGTAAGGAGATACATCATATTCCCTGAGGTGGAAGATTTGGCTACAGTGAAAGGTGACTTCTATGCCCTTGGACATATCCCCAACGCATTAGGTGCTATTGATGGGACCCATGTGGCTTTGATCCCCCCCCACAGGAGTGAACAGGTGTACAGGAACCGGAAGAGTTATCATTCCATGAATGTACAGCTGGTCTGTTTGGCAGACCAGTACATCTTGCAGGTAAATGCAATGTTCCCTGGCTCAGTGCATGACGCCTACATCCTGCGGAATAGCAGCATCCCTGATGTGATGGGTCAACTCCAGAGGCACCGTGTGTGGCTATTAGGGGACTCTGGTTACCCCAACCTTTCCTGGCTATTGACCCCAGTGAGGAATCCCAGGACCAGGGCAGAGGAACGCTACAATGAGGCCCATGGGCGGGCTAGGAGGGTGATCGAACGCACCTTCAGCCTCCTGAAGGCCAGGTTGAGGTGCCTCCATATGACAGGTGGTTCCCTATTCTACTCACCGAAGAAGGTGTGCCAGATCATCATCGCCTGCTCGATGCTTCACAATCTTGCTTTCCGATGCCAGGTGCCTTTTCTGCAGGAGGATGGTCCAGATGACGGTGTTGTGCCAGCTGTGGAGCCTGTGGACAGTGATGAGGAGGAAGCTGAGGAAGAAGACAACGACAACAGGGAGTCAGTCATACAGCAATATTTCCAGTGACACACAGGTGAGAACATTTTCATTTTTAACATGACATTCACTGTCACACGTCTTACTCTATCCAGTGTGTAAATGGATTGGATTATTTGGTAACTGAGTTGTTCCTTTCCATTACGGTTTCACAGGTGTGGTTACCAACGTGTGTCATCTGCATGCATCCTTCAAGGACTTGTGATGTGTGACATAGGTATGTTGCCTTAACAATAGAAAAAGCATTTTGACACTGTCATTGATCATACATTTTACTAAATCATAGACTGACTCCAGAATGTTTTGTGGTTCAAGGGTGTTTATTTAAGTGCTCAAAAATGGAGGGGGGTTGTAAAATGGTGATGGGTGATGGTGGAGGAATATCCATGGCAGAGTCCAGTCTATTAGTCTCACAGGTGCACTGCCCATCTGGGCATAGGAAGTGGAGCTGGGGCAGTTAAAGTATGGACAGGGTAACAAAGTGGGACGGTGGGGGGACAATCAGGGTGGTGTCATTTCCTGGCGGGGTCTTGCCATCTTGCTCTGTCCTGTTCCTGGATCTCAGGGACCGCTTGCGTGGTGGTTGTCCGTCTGCAGGGGGTGGGGTGCTCGTGTGGTGGTCCTGTGGCAGTGCCTCCTGTCCACTAGCGCTGGCGGAGGTGGTGGGCAGTTCATCGTCCATGCTAGTGTCAGGGGCCCCTTGGAGTGCCATGGTGTCCCTCAAGGTCTGCTGTATGTCCTTCAGCACCCCTACGATGGTGCCCAAGGCGGAGCTGATGGTCCTGAGTTCGTCCCTGAAGCCCAAATACTGTTCCTCCTGCAGGCGCTGGGTCTCCTGAAACTTGACCAGGACCGTCGCCATCGTCTCCTGGGAGTGGTGGTATGCTCCCATGATGGAGCATAGGGCCTCGTGGAGAGTGGGTTCCCTTGGCCTGTCCGCCCCCTGTCGCACAGCAGTCCTCCCAGTTCCCCTGTGTTCCTGTGCCTCCGTCCCCTGGACCGTGTGCCCACTACCACTGCCCCCAGGTCCCTGTTGTTGTTGGGGTGGTGGGTTATCCTGGGTTCCCTGTAGTGGTGGACACACAGCTGATTGACCTGTCCTGGGTACGGAGATTTGGGCCCGCTGGGTGGGTGCTGTGCTGGTGTTACCAGAGGGTGGAAGGTCAGTGTTGGGCTGTGCCTGTGCAAGGGGAACCGACTGTCCCGAGGCCCACGATGGTCCGGCCTGGTCATCAGGCTCCAGTAGGGCAGAGCTGCTATCGTCACTGTGGGCCTCTTCTGTCTGAGGAGTTGAGATGCCTGGACCCTCCGGTGTGGTGACGGTCCTTCGTGATCCTGCAGGGGCATAAGAGCATGATTATTGCAGGTGTGTGTGTCATGGTGTGCAATGGGTGGGTTAGCGTGTACCCCAGTGCTAGCATTCCTGTGTGGGGGCTTGTGTGATGATGGTTAGGGGGTTGTTCTGGGTATGTGCAGTGAGCATGCTTTGGTGAGGGGTGACCATGCTTAGTTGTGTCATGTAGGGCTTGTTGTTGGGATGTGTGGTTTGTGTTCTTAGTACATTAGTGTGGAGTTGGAGTGATAGGGTAGGGTGTAAGGGTGGGGGTATGTGATAGCATGCAGGTAGGGTGGGGGATCAGATAGTTAAGATTTGACTTACCAGTGTCCATTCCTCCACCGACTCCTCCGAGGCCTTCTGGATGCATGATGGTCAAGACTTGCTCCTCCCATGTTGTTAGTTGTGGGGGAGGAGGTGGGGGTCCGCCGCCAGTCCGCTGTACCGCGATGTTGTGCCTGGAGACCGCTGAACGCACCTTCCCCCGTAGGTCGTTCCACCTCTTCCTGATGTCCTCCCAATTTCTTGGGTGTTGTCCCACTGCATTGACCCTGTCAACTATTCTTCGCAATAGCTCTATCTTCCTGGCTATAGAGGTGTGCTGCACTTGTGATCCAAATAGCTGTGGCTCTACCCGTAGGATTTCCTCCACCATGACCCTGAGCTCCTCGTCGGAAAATCAGGGGTGTCTTTGCGTGCCATGGGGTGGTGTGTGTGATGTGTGAGGTGGTGTATGTGGTGATGAGTGTAGTGATGTGTAGTGGTGTGTGGTGTTTTGTGCGTGGATGTTGTGTGGGTGATGGTGTTGTGTGCCTCTGTGTGGTGGCATTGTCTATTCTGTGCTCTCTCCCTGGCCTTCTTCCTGTATTTTTGGTCGTAGGGGTTTGTGGGTGATGTGGGTGTGTGTTTTATATTGTGTTGGCTGTGTGGGAGTGGTGTGTGTATGTGTATCAGGTGTGTGTATTTCGAAATGTCCAATGTGGCAGTGTTTTGGAGATGTGTGTGTATTTTGAGCGCGGCGGTGTGTACCGCCAATGGAATACTGCGGTTGAAAGACCGCCGCGTGGATCCGTGTGTCGTAATAGCATGGGCGTGTTTCTGTTGGCGTGGAGGTGGAGGTTTTGTTATCGCCAGTTTAACACTGACCTTTGGTGTGGCGGACTTGTGTGGGTGTCTGAGTTTCGGCGGATTCCGAGATGTGGGTCATAATTGCTGTGGCGGAATTCCGCGGCCGCGGCGGTCTATTGGCTGTCTTCTGCACGGCGGTAAGCGGCTTTTACCGCCAATGTAATGACCCCCCATGTGTTTTGTGTGCTTGTTTGCATGGCTTCTATTGTCTTGTCTATTGTCTTGGGGTTTGTATTGTATTGTATTGTCAAAAACGGTGTGCACAGATGTCATCTGTGTAGAAGATGATGGAGAATATTAGGATGGTTGGCTATGCAGAATTAGAGGAGTTCGGATAATGGAAAATGAGTATGAGTTCCATGGTACTGAATGAATGGGACCTAGATTAGTGTGTTAAGAGGGACGTTTGGCAGGAACACCAGGGCTAGGAGACCTAATTTAGCTGCATTGACCCCTTCACAAGCCCTTCCAGGTGTTGATTGAAGATGCATTGAATGCAGGGGTAATTTTGAATGTGAATGCACAGTACCTTTCCCCCTCCAAAAGATCAATTAGAAGAAATATAATGGAATGGAACCCTATCCCGTTTTCTGTTTCCTTCCCTACCTCCTTACACGGGATGAGTTGTGGCAAAAGGCCTGCATGCCTGTGTCTCTGTTACCTGGGTGAGCGAACGGTAATGAATGGTGATGGGGACAGAAAATCTAAACTTAACCAGCCCCCACTGAAATGGACTTCTGTCCATACTATGTACCAACAATATGGCAAACACACATTCAAACATTCGTGAGAATGGGTGGGACTAACTAATGAGGAGTGAATGAAGTTCTTTCCTGAACATGGTTCATTTGAAACTGAAAGATTAGCAAGATAGTTAAGAAACTGAAAAAGCCTAAAAATAAGATGGATGCTGAATCATGATCTCTCTTCATGCAATGGCATGAGAAGGCACGCAAATGTAAGCATGGATCCTAAGTCTGAGGTGTGAGAGATACAGAGGGGAAATTGGAATATCAAATTAGTCACCTTAGGGACAGAGGTAGGGCTTGTACTCCAACTGATGTGCCTCCTCCATAATCTATTACCAAAGGTCACCAAACTGCACAGAAAGGAGAAAGAAGACAAAGACACAAAGGCAGAGGTTAGGTTGGCTATGTCCCTCATGGTGGAGGAAGCGGCTAGGAGTGCAGTGGCTGATGCTCCTGGAAGCATCTGCAGGGTCACAAGCCAAAGTAGCACAAGTATGTAATGTGCAATCAAACACTGCAGTATAACTGACACTAAAATGCTCAGTAGAAGGGTGAAACAGACAAGAATAATTCCACTAAGATGAATGGGTCTAGAGCACACATGTGTGTCTCAGGATGTAGAGATTGATGAGAACTAAAAAACCTAAAGAGCTTGAAGCAGACTACATATTAGTGTAGAAGTCTTCCCCACTTCACTTCACCCAAGTAATGCGGACAATGAGACCCCTTCATCTTATACCCTTCTTTTCTTGAAGAACAGCCCATCAGCTGGGGTAGAATTATAGGCCACATTCTATGGACCCCTATGTCAGAGTCACCAGATCCTCGTGGTCTGAGCACGTTCCCAACACATCCACCACTGAACAGCTCCAAGACACTGATAGATAAATCACAGAGGCTAAGAGAGTTCAAGAGGGGAAGAGGGGATTAGGAAGGGAAACAGCTGGGAAGGAGACCTGTAGTAAGAAAAAGGTTAGAACACACAATATGAAAATTATATCTCCTGAAATCAATACTAGACTATGATTCTAAGCATAGTCATTCTGAAAACATGAACAATCTAAGAATTAAGTTTTAAAATGACTAAGTTTCAAGATAGCCGGATAACTGTAAGGGAATCAAGATGGATTAAATGAAAACTTTCTTATTCAAGTACTTTCCTTTACATGAGAATCAGAAAAACATTCTGACTAAATTTTAACCAGTCATATAAATCCTTTTTTGAAAATGCATACTAGGACCATACAATATTGCATCTAGAAACTCTGATCTTCTGTGTACTCTTAAAATGTTTCAACACAAATTGCGCATATTGTAGATTTATATATATATATATATAGTAAACACCATAAAAGGATTGTGCACCATGAATAACACAATATGGATTCAGGAAAACAAATTACATAACTTGTCAACTCGAATATGACATGATAAATATCTTAGAATAGTGGCATACAATAAACAATATGAATTAAACTCGAGGAGAGAATCGTGCGTCTTGCCGATTCGAGTGTCACCATGTAAAATGCCAAGAAATGGTAGTACGCAATGAATATCAAAGTCAAATCATCATTAAACGAATCGCGCGTCTTGCCGATTCATAAACCACGATGTAAATGCCAAGAAATAACAGCTCACAATGAATAACAAGATCAAAGTACAATGAAACGAATCGCGTGTCTTTTGCCGATTCTTAAGCCACCATGTAAATGTCAAGAAATGGTAGCGCGCAATGAACAACAAACTTAAAACACCATAAAACGAATCGCGCGTCTTGCCGATTCTTAAGCCACCATGCAAATGTCAAGAAATGGTAGCGTGCAATGAATAACAAGATTAAATTATCATGAAACTAATTGCGCGTCTTGCTGATTCGCAAGTCACCCTGCAAATGTCACAAACACTCAAGCGCATATTTCACACACGCAAAGTACTCTGTCAAATCATAAAAGAATTAGGCCCAAGAACATGAGAGTTCTCGATAACAGCGTTGGGAGGCCAGCCCAACCACCGTCTTACCGCCCAGAACAAGGATCTCCAAATGAAGAATGAAAGTCAGATGTCTGGAAGATCAAATAGGCCACCGGGACAGGAGCTCAGAAAGTAGCTGCTGCTCTGCACCGGGACCTCTGAATAGTGAGCACTTGGAGCTGGCCTGGCTCCTTTTTATAGAGTCTTGGCACACCCCACAACCATACCCAGGCATGTTGCAGGGAAAGTCTCTAGAAGGCCCTGGAAAGGGACCACACCCTAACACACTCTGAAAACCTGCAGCAATACATTGCAAATGAACAGCATTTGTAAGCACATTAAAATTAAGTCTTTAGGATTGAACTCTGCAATGCGAAAGGTTAAACAACAACATATCAGCACAATGCATAAATTACGTTGTTTTGAGAGTGCTGGGTTTTTGCATTCTAGTCGCAAATAGAGCGCGCACTGCCCTGGTGTTGACACCCTACAATTTAATGGGTATTAAGAAACAATTGCTTAATAATTTGAAGAATTTCACTCAGTTCCAATAAGAACTACAAAGTATGTCTGAGGTGTTACTGAGATTGGTGGTGGCGAGTAAAGTGAGAGAGAGAGAGAGTGGTGGAGAAAGTGCCATGACTCAAAGGGGCTCATGGACATGACTGAGAATTGAGTGCAGCAAAGGAAGCATTGTTGAACGCAATTGCAGATGAGTGACGAGTGAAAACCGCCAGGACTAATGTCGAATTCTAAGCAAATAAGTGTGAGACACCAGCTGATTTTTGGGAGAGACTAAACGATATGTTTGAAGTGCTTTCGGTCATTGCCTGTCAAATGGATATGTCTCAGGAACCCGTAGGTGCTGCTTTAGCAGTGATTGTTAGCCAGTTATTTTTTTGTTAATTTTCTTGCTTGAGCTTTACACATATCAATATAAGGCGCGTATTACAAGTTCATCATAATTTAGTCAAAGAATGATAATACTAACACATACCTCATTGACCATACCCTACAGATTAGTCTGCAATTGCAAGCATTATTTATTAATGAACACTTTGGGCTGCAAATATTATTCGTTCTTTTTTTAACTGGGGATGTAGAATCCGCAAGGCGGGGTACAGATTCCTAAGTGCCCATGCCCCATGTTCATCTCTACGATGGCGGCAGTTTGTCATTTTTAGCGTACAATGCCACTGACATATCCCACGCATTTACACCTGAAATGGAATTTAACACTTTTTGCATAACTACTAAGAGACTGATTGTGCCACATTAGCGTCATTTATTTTACGCTAATGTGGCCCAATGAGGCCAAAATCACCATGTCAAATTTACAAAGTGGCGCAATGCATGCATTGCACCACTTTGTAACACTTTGCGCTACATTATGCCTGTGTCAGGCATAATGTATGCAAAGGGGACGTACCCCCATTAGGGGGGTGTTAGAAATGGGGTCTTTGGTTGACAGTCAGGTGATCCCCTGTTCAAGCAAGGACCCTCACTCTAGTCAGGGAGAAAGAGAATCACCCTCAGCTAACCCCTGCTTACCCCATTGGTAGCTTGGCAGAGCAGTAGGCTTAACTTCAGAGTGCTAGGTGTAAAGTATTTGTACCAACACACACAGTAACTTAATGGAAACACTACAAAATGACACAACACAGGTTTAGAAAAATAGGAAATATTTATCTAAACAAAACAAGACCAAAACGACAAAAGTCTGACATGCACAATTCAAGTTATGAATTTTTAAAGATTAAATAAAAAAACAGTGCTTAGAAACACAAAATGCTTCGATGAGGTGTTTACACGGCGCCGTGACTGAGTCATTCCTAACAATCTGACACCAGCGGCGCCGGCCACGGAGTCACCCTGACTCCCAGGTACAGTACCTTGGTGAAGAGTGAAAACAAGCCGATGCGCGAAGTTGGGGATCGCAGCTTCTGTGCGAAACGTTGAATCCGCGCACTTCTAGCGCGTCGGTCAAGACGTGGTGCGACGACTTCCATGGAGTCTCGGACTTCGGTGGGGCTGCAGCGGTGTCAGGCCTGCGATGGTCGTCGCGTTCCAGTGAAGATCACAGAGTCGGTTGCAGGCGGCGTCACCGGATTCAGCAGCAGCATTGGTCCGGAGTCGTACGAAGTCGATTTCCTTGAATTTTCACCATCTTTCCCTTTCAAGGGCCCAGGGACTGGATGGGGCACCACTGGTCAGGCTAGGAGTCTCAGCAGAGAGTCCAGGTACTGGTAAGGGAAGTCTTTGATGGCCATGGGACTTCAGAACAGGGGGCAAGCTCAGTCCAAGCCCTTGGAGAGTCCTTCGCAAGCAGGAATATCCCACAAAGTCCAGTCTTTGTCCCCTTGCACAGGCAGAAGCAGCAACTGCAGGATAGCTCCACAAAGCACAGTCACAGGCAGGGCAGCACTTCTCCTCAGCTCTTCAGCTCTTCTCCAGGCAGAGGTTCCTCTTGATTTCCAGAAGTGATCTGAAGTCTGTAGTTTTGGGTGCCCTTCTTATACCCAATTTCTCCTTTGAAGTAGGTCTACTTCAAAGCAAAGTCTCTTGTGAATGTGAAATCCTGCCTTGCCAGGCCAGACCCCAGACACTCACTAGCGGGATGGAGACTGCATTGTGTGAGGGCAGGCACAGCCCTTTCAGGTGTGAGCGACCACTCCTCCCCTCCCTCCTACCACAGATGGCTCATCAGGATATGCAGATTACAGCTCAGCTCCCTTTGTGTCACTGTCTAGTGTGAGGTGCAACCAGCCCAACTGTCAAACTGACCCAGACAGGGAATCCACAACCAGGCAGAGTCACAAAAATGGTATAAGCAAGAAAATGCTCACTTTCTTAAAGTGGCATTTTCAAACACACAATCTTAAAATCAACTTTACTAAAAGATGTTTATTTAAATTGTGAGCTCAGAGACCCCAAACTCCACATGTCCATCCGCTCTCAAAGGCAATCTACACTTTAATCAGATTTAAAGGTAGCCCCCAAGTTAACCTATGAGAGGGACAGGCCTTGCAACAGTGAAAAACGAATTTAGCAATATTTCACTGTCAGGACATATAAAACACATTACTATATGTCCTACCTTAACCATACACTGCACCCTGCCCTTGGGGCTACCTAGGGCCTACCCTATAGGTGTCTGACATGCACAAAAAGGGAAGGTTTAGGCCTGGCAAGTGGGTACACTTGCCAAGTTGAATGTACAGTTAAAAATGCACTCACAGACACTGCAGTGGCAGGTCTGAGACATGATTACATAGCTACTTATTTGGGTGGCACAACCAGTGCTGCAGGCCCACTAGTAGCATTTGATTTACAGGCCCTGGCACCTCCAGTTCACTTTACTAGGGACTTACTAGTAAATCAAATATGCCAATCATGGGTAAGCCAATTACATACACATTTTGCAAAGGAGCACTTGCACTTTAGCACTGGTTAGCAGTGGTAAAGAGCCCAGAGTAACAAAAAACAGCAAAATCAGAGTCCAGCACACATCAACAACCTGGGGAACATAGGCAGAAAGTTAAGGGAGACTACACCAAGGATGAAAAGTCTAACAGGGGCGACAAAATTACGCAAAGAAATCTAAATCTAGCCTCAATGGGCTTTGCAGTATTAGTGTCAACATTTTTGACTCTAGCCTTGCAAAGCTCCGAACTTGTGTCAAAACATTTGACGCTTGTTTCCCTAACTGCCACCATGGTGTGGTGTATCTTAGATACGGCGCACATGTGGTGGCAGTTAGGGGATACTAAGGAGTGCAAGGAGGTGGCACTGCGCTGGGTGCAGTACCACTTTCTTTAAATCAGGCCCTAAGAATTTTCCCTCTGAGGAAGTTTATCTCAGCATCTCAGTGAACCACTCTTTCAATCGGGTTGGATGACTTCCAGGCCATAGTTATCTGGTGCTACACTAGAAGCCCATCCAAATCGACAAGTTTAAACTCAACTTTCAAAATTTTGCGTCCATTCCCAAGCCCCAGAACTGATCTCTTCATTTTCTGAGAGCCAGGTCTGACATTGCTTTCTCACAGCACATCAGTGACTGCACCCCAATGTGTCTGAAGTGAACCAGCCCATGCATCACCACATCTAGGACACAGATCACTGACTGCATGCTACAGTCTATGCAGTGGCAGGTGTACACTATGTAGGATTTTATACGGTATCAGCATAAATATCACATTCCGAGAAACAAGGACTGGGCCCTCCATAATCTGCACCCATTCCCTGTTAGTGAATTGCATATTCAAATCAGTTTCCCATCTATCCGGCAGCACAGCCAAATGTATTTTATTTTTGCAGAGCATCTACCGACGCAGCATGGTTATGGTTTCTGACACCTCCATTGTATGAACAATATTTGTAAGGTATTATGTATGGGTGGTTTTCATCACCATTTCAAATGTCGGAAGCCAGTTAATGACTATCTACACTGTATGACAGACCATGAAACTGAATTGCTGATGGCAGCAAATCATTGCGTGGACTCGCGAGAAAGAAAGAGAATGGTGAGTTGAAATGGATGTAATTAAAATTGCAAATTATGCAGAGAATAGTCAAGGAAATGGTACATGAAGCCCCACAAAGTCGGTGCGAAGGGGAGAACAGGGAGGTGAAGGAATTCAGAGATAGAACAGAAGAGGCTGGGAAGGGTCCTGGGACCAGCTGATTATTTTTTTGCTTGTAACCAGCTAAAGTGCTGTAAACAAGATTATTTCAATACTGTGTCAACGCAACAAGTCTCCTGGACCTGTCTGGTTTTCATCAGGCTAACCAAAACCTTCCCTAGGAATTTTAAACAGCTTGAGAGTTTCTGATTCTGTTGTGTATACCCTAATCCCAATAGATCAGAAAGGTCATTAGGTGAATTGTGTCATCAATGGAAAATGTACCACTTGCGTTATTGACACAGATGCTAGTCACTAAACTCTTAAAACCTCTGAATTTCCCTGTTTGTCTCTTGCGCGCATGTTCATAGACACAATAGGTATTTATAACCAGGGCCACTGGAATTATGCGACTGTATGACAGCTGTGATTGTTGATTAATTATAGATTTTCTGAATTTGCCACATAATCCATCACCTGCTGCGAAATGTGCAGATTTTAACAAAAAAAAAGTTTCTAGCTCAAATGCTTCTGAAGTTACTAAAAATGTTGCTTTTTGCTACATTTACGTGTTAAACAGATACTGATGTTGTTCAACTAATGCCCAGACAGTGTTGCCAAGTTTAAAAATGACTAAATAATGAAGTACTACTATTGCAAACATGGCGCATTATACCGCCTAATTTGCCTTTTCTTGCTGCTTATGTAGTGAACCATGCTGCATAATTTGGCCCGCTCTTGCTGCATAAATACAGTGGCCCTGTTTATAACCAATGAGTTCCCAATTATATCGCTGATTCAGTATACACTTCTGCTGGACCCACTAGTGATAAGCATTCCATTTTACTTACCTCAATTTCGTTAATGAATTTGTTAGGCAGGGATATATTATGCAAGCTCAACTGTAGTGTTTTTTCTTTTTTTTTTAACCAGAGGGGTTTTCTTGAATATACCACTACAACCAGAAAACCAGGTCCTTGCATTATTAAATGAGACTTTACGTTGCCAAAGGGAAGTGGTAATGCTATGTTCCTTGATTTAGCTGAACTGCTTTTACAGGTACCGCCCAGAAAGACCAATGATGTGGTCATCATGTCTTTAATGGATCCCACAAAGGTGAAGGTTAGTCCTGTACATATTTTTAGTAGATGAAATTCCCAGATTCTCCACCTACACAAGGTGATAAAGCCAATGTGTCCAGGTTCATACAGGAACTTAGGGACATCAATAATGTGGTTAACACAAGCATCCCTGTGGTCCCTAACCCTGCCCCTTTCTTTTCTTGCATCTCTGCAAATGCCCAGTGGTTTACTGTAGTAGATATCTGTTCCAATTTCTTTCATTGACATACATGAGGAGTCAGTATATCTTCTCCTTCACATTCTGAGGGTCTCAATATTCGTGGACCCAGCTCTCTCAAGTATTTACAGAGTCTTCCTCAGTCTTCTCACAGCCCCCGACGAATCTAGATATGTTGTTTTTCCCCAGATGTCCACTTTGATCCAATATGCAGCTGAATTACTTTTGGCATGTTACCCTAGACTACTGCAAGGAGGACTCAGTCTATTTCCTAAACGAATTGGCTAATAAAGGGCACAAGCCTTCAGAGGTGAAATTACAGTTCTGGCTTCTTTGAGTGGGATACAATGGTCAGGAAATCTGTGTTGGAATGCACCACCTGTCCTCTGAGCAAGTTGAAGCTATCCATAAATTTCCCCACCCTATAACTGTCTTTCCTTTACCACATTAAAAGACTTGTTTGAATTGCAGAAACTAGCCTCAGAAAATAAAAAAACTGTTTTGCAATTAGAAGCAATTTTAGAGAAACCCTGAGGAGGTAGGCAGACACAATAGTGGGTGTGTGGTTGCCCTGAATATTCTACTCTCCAAACCTACCAGGTTGTACCATGCCACTGGATTCAAGCTAGCCTGGCTGATGAGGGGTGAAACCCCGAAACCGGTCCCAGGATGCTTGTTTCCAGTCCAGGGAAGACCTGGCCTAGCAGTTCGGGCTGGACTGTTCCCATAGGGAACAGGGTCAAGACTGATTTGCATATGGCTGGGTCCAAACTGGAATGGCATGGGCAGCAAAAAAACGATGGATTAAACCCAGATGTGACTGGGGGTGAATGTTTGACAATGTTCAGCATTCCGTCCATCACTTGTTGTTTTTGCATTTGTATCATAAGCCAGCCCATATTTGTAGGAATGGCATGATCTGTGCCACAGTAACTCATTGGTATGCTCCCTTCCTTTTTCCATATCCCTGAAATATCACCAAATCTTTTCTATCTCCCCCTCACACAATGTCAGAAAAGTGATTAAGGCCATCCCAGGTGCTCACGCTCCCTATTGGGACCCCTTTGTATACATCCAGATGAACTTTGTGCGAATGCCAAAGTGCACAAAATATTTCTCTGCTTTGGTATTGCATCTGTGTTGTCTAGATGAGGGAAGCATAAACATGTGCCACGCAGATGCCATTACAGTGGCTAAGCAGCTACTCAGAGTCTTTATCCCTCTTTTCAAGGTACCATACAGGCTCAGTGGGGATGGTGGAACACACTTTTTGATAGCAGTAGTGCTGGTAGTTTGCAAAGCTTTAGGATTAGACCAGCATTTTTATTGTACATATCACCCACACTTCACTGGCAAGGCACAAAGGACTAATGGTAAACTCAAGAAAAAAATAGCAAAGGTATGCTTAGAAACACAGTTAAAATAGCCTGATGCCCTTCTATTAACATTATGATCTCTCAGAGCAATTCTTTCTCAGAAGAAAACATTGAGCCTGTATGTAGTATCCATACGCTGACCTCTCTCTGCCACATTGGATTTACAATTGATTTGCAATTGAATGAAGAAACAGTATTACAATATTGCAGAAAGCTTTTACAATTTATTTACAATTTCTGTCCTCAGGTGCTAGCAACATTACATGAGTGTTTGACTGAAGCATTCTATTCCCTCCACCCTGACAAGTGGGCTTCTGCTCACGTATACCAGAGGAAGATGACACTGCAGTCTTGCGTGAACTATATCACACCTTGGTAGTCACAAACAAAGCTGTAAAAATGTGGTCTGCTGACTTTAATCAGGTCATCGCATTGCAAGCTCTCTGCTCATCTTTGACATGACAGTTCTTCTGCTTCATTACCTGTACCTGACCCCGTGTCCCTTTCCAGAACCCTTACTACTGCAGCCATATTATCTACTGGTCAGCCATGTTCTTTGTTTGCTCCATTACTGCTACATGATATTACCTTTTCAACCTCTCATCGGTACCACATTCATCTAAGTTAGGCACCCTCTTCCTTCTGGATGCCAGATCCCTCTTTGGGCCTGGCCTCCTACTTTTGACACTGCTCTGAGCATCAGATTGGTGGATGGATACATTATTGCTGCAGATTAGGGAGCTAATCTGAGACAAAACTGTATTCTGAAACTTCCCTTGTGCAGAGCTACCCTCCCTGCCTCTAGGAGTAACTACTGAACAGATTTACACCAAATCACAAAAAGCACACTTTGTGGACCAAGAGCTAGCTTTCTGCCAAGTGTGGTGTAATTCAGTTGAGTGGCTCAGGCTGTAGTGGTGTTCAAAATCCCTATGGTGAAAACACGTTTTGGAATCTCTCTTTTTCTCAGCCCCCTCTTGACGGATCACCCCAAGACTTTCAAGACAGCAGCTGAACCCATTGAAGTATAAGTTTTGGCAATTTTGTGAAGATTCTTCAAACAGAACTAAAGTTATTGGCAAAACAAAAAAGCTCTTTCTATGGAAACTTGGTCCTAACTATAACTACCTACTGGCGAGTGATAGTTACTTTAGGGCACAGTTATAGTTTCTTGAGTTAACTATAACTATAACTTCTGAATTCCTTTGGATTATGCCTGTAAAACCTGAACTTATCTTTACCATACCTGTAACCTTTGTCCTAATTTTTGTAAATTCTATTTCCTAACTATAAGATCCCTGTAACATTTGTTTTTTTCGGTGAATTTCTAGGGTTTTTATGTAAAGTAATATTTAATAACCATACGTTAATCTAATTGCCACCACTCACAGCCTTTGGCTGTTCTCTGCGGGGGTTGGCCACAAGGCCTGACCAGCGGCCAGGTAGTGCGGCTAACTCACTATATGTAGCCAACCCCACACTGCACATGGGCCATGTGCAGTGGGGGTTGGCCACAGGGCCTGGCCCGCAGCTAGGCCCTGCGCCCTCCCACATGCAGCCAACCCCAAGGTGTGGGTCTGTGAGTCTCTGTATGGGTTTGTGACTGGGTGTGTGTGGTTGTATGAATGTGTAAGTGGGTGTGTGTGTGTGTGAGTGGGTGTGTGAGTGCATGTGTGAGTGCATGTGTGAGTGGCTGTATGGGTGGGTGTGTGGACATGTGAGTAGGTGTGTTAGTGCATGGGTGAGTGGCTGGATGAGTCTGTGAGTGGCAGTGTGAGTGGTTTTGTTGATCAGGTGTGTGAGCGGCTGGATGGGTGTGTTAGTGGTTGTGTTGGTGTATAAGTGTGTTTTTGAGTGACTACGTGAGAGGCTGTGTGGGTCTGTGACTGGGTGTAGTTGTGGTTTTGTGGGTCTGTCAGTGAGTGTGTGAATGGATGTGTGTGAGTGTGTTCATTGGAGTGTGGATCTATGGATCCATTGCATATTCACACAGCGTGCTGTGCTGAGTGCTGTGGAGGATACACAGATCCTCAAGCCCCAAAAACATTTATTTTTGTGCAATTTTTTGCCCACTAGTGATCCCTCACAGACCCCTACATTAGTCCCAATGGGTCAGGATACCTGTTAGAAATGGGGTCTTTGGTTGACAGTCAGGTTACCCCCTGTTCAAGCAAGGACCCTCACTCTAGTTAGGATAAAAGAGAATCACCCTCAGCTAACCCCTGCTTACCCCCTTGGTAGCTTGGCAGAGCAGTAGGCTTAACCTCAGAGTGCTGGGCGTAAAGTATTTGTACCAACACACACAGCAACTTAATGAAAACACTACAAAATGACACAACACCAGTTTAGAAAAATAGGAAATATTTATCTAGACAAAACAAGACCAAAACGACAAAAATCCAACATACACAAGTCAAGTTATGATTTTTTTAAAGGTTTAAAATAAAAAGAGTCTTTAGGTAGTTGTAACACCACACTAGCGCTGCTAGCGTGAAAATGTACCTGGTTTGCGTCAAAAATAACCCCGCACGGGCGGTGTGCGTCGAAAGTAACCCTGCACGGCTGTGTGCGTCGAAAACAACTCGGCACGGCGGTGCGCGTTGAAAAAGTCAGCCACACGACGATCCGAAAGTCCCGCGGCGCAGGGTGCGATCTCTCAGCCTCCGTCAGCGATGCTGCGCGTCGTTTCTCCTGCTCCGGGCGTCGGTTTTTCAGTCGCGTTTCCTGCGGCGTCGTTTCTCAGCTGCGGAACCGGCGTCGCGTCGTTTTCTCAGCCGCGATCGGATTCGCGTCGATCTTTTCTCCGCACGGTGCTCGGTGCGTGTATTTTTGTCCTTAGGCTGCCAGCCTCTCCTTTCAGGGTCCCAGGAACTGGAAGGGCACCACAGAGCAGAGTAGGGGTCTCTCCAGAGACTCCAGGTGCTGGCAGGAAGAAGTCTTTGCTATCCCTGAGACTTCAATAACAGGAGGCAAGCTCTACATCAAGCCCTTGGAGATTTCTTCTTCAAGATGGAAGGCACACAAAGTCCAGTCTTTGCCCTCTTACTCTGGCAGAAGCAGCACTGCAGGAAAGCTCCACAAAGCACAGTCACAGGCAGGGCAGCACTTGTTCCTCAGCGATCAGCTCTTCTCCAGGCAGAGGTTCCTCTTGATTCCAGAAGTGTTTCTAAAGTTTGTAAGTTTGGGTGCCCTTCTTATACCCATTTTAGTCTTTGAAGTCACCTTTCTTCAAAGGGGACTCACACCTTCTTGTGAAATCCTGCCTTGCCCAGGCAAGGCCTCAGACACACACCAGGGGGCTGGAGACAGCATTGTCAGAGGCAGGCACAGTCCTTTCAGATGAGAGTGACCACTCCACCCCTCCCTCCTAGCAGAGATGGCTAATCAGGAAATGCAGATCACACCCCAGCTCCCTTTGTGTCACTGTCTGGTGTGAGGTGAAAAACAACCCAACTGTCAAACTGACCCAGACAGGGAATCCACAAACCAGGCAGAGTCACAGAATGGTTTAAGCAAGAAAATGCTCACTTTCTAAAAGTGGCATTTCCAAACGCACAATCTTAAAATCAACTTTACTAAAAGATGTATTTTTAAATTGTGAGTTCAGGGATCCCAAACTCCACATGTCCATCTACTCTCTAGGGGAATCTACACTTTAATCATATTTAAAGGTAGCCCCCATATTATCCTATGAGAGAGAGACAGACCTTGCAACAGTGAAAACGAAATTGGCAGTATTTCACTGTCAGGACATATAAACCACATTACTATATGTCCTACCTTATCCATACACTGCACCCTGCCCTTGGGGCTACCTAGGGCCTACCTTAGGGGTGCCTTACATGTAAGGAAAGGGAAGGTTTAGGCCTGGCAAGTGGGTACACTTGCCAAGTCGAATTTACAGTGTAAAAATACACATACAGACACTGCAGGGGCAGGTCTGAGACATGATTACAGAGCTACTTATGTGGGTGGCACAACCAGTGCTGCAGGCCCACTAGTAGCATTTGATTTACAGGCCCTGGCACCTCTAGTGCACCTTACTAGGGACTTACTAGTAAATCAAATATGCCAATCATGGATAAACCACTTACATACAATTTAAACAGGAGAGCATATGCACTTTAGCACTGGTTAGCAGTGGTAAAGTGCTCAGAGTTGAAAAGCCAACAGCAACATGTCAGAAAAAAATAGGAGGCAGGAGGCGAAAAAGACTGGGGATGACCCTGCATAAGCAAAAGTCCAACAATACCTCTATCCTGAACCTTTATACCCTACTTACGGTGTATTTCCTCCCCCTCGGGAGCCGTGTCCCAGTTCACTCTCAGGTTCCGGTCAGTCAATCTCAGCATTGCTTTTGGCATGTATATCTGCAGATCCACCGCAGTGGATCCTCGGTTGATCCACAACTCTAAATTTCTTTCTTTCATAACTCCAAAACTACTGTTCCAATTTACACCAAATTACACAAAGCTCTCTTTCTGGACAAAGATATAGCTTTCTGCCACATTTGAGATATATATTTATATATATATATATATATATATATATATATACACGTTTATCTTTAATTTCTCCAAAAATACTGAACGGATTAATCGCGCCCTTGCCATGCACTCCTTATTACTCCACGAATTACAGCACTGATGACATCTTTGATAACATAATTGATAATGTCACTGTAACATCTGCAGTAAAATTATTGATCACATAATGTGGCGGGGGCATGAGTTATAGCTACCTTAGGGTGTGAGTTATAGTTACTTGAAATAACTCTCACCATCTCTGGTGAATTTCTATCGTTTTATACATTTAAAAACTGAGCCCAAATATAACGACCCTGTAACCTTTGTTTTTTTGCAGATACGAATTACGCATACATATCAAAATCCCAACCCTAAATTGTTGGAGGAATGGTCTGTAATAATGGCCTCCACTTGTAAAGGTATGC
This sequence comes from Pleurodeles waltl, assembly GCF_031143425.1. NCBI lineage: Eukaryota > Metazoa > Chordata > Amphibia > Caudata > Salamandridae > Pleurodeles > Pleurodeles waltl. The sequence goes on from NC_090437.1 coordinate 841,137,061, forward strand.
TAGGGTTGCTGTCCAAATATGCTAAATTGGAGCTTGAACAGACGTGTGAAGAAATCGGCAAAGTAAAAGTAATTTTAGATCAGCATCCAGTATAGGAGGAGATGAAGAAATTTTGCTCTGTGATGGAGCGGAGGCTAAATAGGTATGAGCAAGAAATTCAAACGAAGAAGAGAAGAAAAAGTTTACGGGACAAACAAGATCACGCCTCAGGTTGCATTCTTACTTTTGAAAAGAAATTTGATGATGTAGTTATGCAATTTAAGCAAGGAGGGATCTTGAGAAAACAGGAATTAGTGACATCGGAATCAGGATCTGAAATTAATTCAGACCTAGATGACCAGCCTAATGTGAGCAATAGAGACCCACTGCCTTTTTCTACCATTGATGAGTACCATCTAAGTCTTATGCGTTGCCTAATGGACAGAAGTAAAGCAAAACAAAAACGCTGTGGGATAGCGTAACTGGATGGACGGAATGCGGAACCAATCAAACATTCACCCCCAGTCACAGATCTGGGTTTAATCCATCCATTATTTTGCTCACCATGCCACCCCAGTTTGAACCCAGCCATATGCAAATCAGTCTTGACCCTGTTCCTCATGGGAACAGTCCAACCCGAACTGCCAGGCCAGGTTCTCCCTGGACCGGAAACAAGCATCCTGGGACCGGTTTCGGGGTTTCACCCCTCATCAGCCAGGCTAGCTTGAATCCAGTGGCACAGTGAGCCCAGGACCCACGTCTGGGCATACCTGGCGCACATAGGGCGGCAAAAGCAAAGCAAAACAAAAACGCTGTGGGATAGCGTAACTGGATGGACGGAATGCGGAACCAATCAAACATTCACCCCCAGTCACAGATCTGGGTTTAATCCATCCGTTATTTTGCTCACCATGCCACCCCAGTTTGAACCCAGCCATATGCAAATCAGTCTTGACCCTGTTCCTCATGGGAACAGTCCAGCCCGAACTGCCAGGCCAGGTCCTCCTTGGACCGGAAACAAGCATCCTGGGACCGGTTTCGGGGTTTCACCCCTCATCAGCCAGGCTAGCTTGAATCCAGTGGCACAGTGAGCCCAGGACCCACGTCTGGGCATACCTGGCGCACATAGGGCGGCAAAAGCAAAGCAAAACAAAAACGCTGTGGGATAGCGTAACTGGATGGACGGAATGCGGAACCAATCAAACATTCACCCCCAGTCACAGATCTGGGTTTAATCCATCCGTTATTTTGCTCACCATGCCACCCCAGTTTGAACCCAGCCATATGCAAATCAGTCTTGACCCTGTTCCTCATGGGAACAGTCCAGCCCGAACTGCCAGGCCAGGTTCTCCCTGGACAGGAAACAAGCATCCTGGGACCGGTTTCGGGGTTTCACCCCTCATCAGCCAGGCAAGCTTGAATCCAGTGGCACAGTGAGCCCAGGACCCACGTCTGGGCATACCTGGCGCACATAGGGCGGCAAAAGCAAAGCAAAACAAAAACGCTGTGGGATAGCGTAACTGGATGGACGGAATGCGGAACCAATCAAACATTCACCCCCAGTCACAGATCTGGGTTTAATCCATCCGTTATTTTGCTCACCATGCCACCCCAGTTTGAACCCAGCCATATGCAAATCAGTCTTGACCCTGTTCCTCATGGGAACAGTCCAGCCCGAACTGCCAGGCCAGGTTCTCCCTGGACCGGAAACAAGCATCCTGGGACCGGTTTCGGGGTGTCACCCCTCATCAGCCAGGCTAGCTTGAATCCAGTGGCACAGTGAGCCCAGGACCCACGTCTGGGCATACCTGGCGCACATAGGGCGGCAAAAGCAAAGCAAAACAAAAATGCTGTGGGATAGCGTAACTGGATGGACGGAATGCGGAACCAATCAAACATTCACCCCCAGTCACAGATCTGGGTTTAATCCATCCGTTATTTTGCCCACCATGCCACCCCAGTTTGAACCCAGCCATATGCAAATCAGTCTTGACCCTGTTCCTCATGGGAACAGTCCAGCCCGAACTGCCAGGCCAGGTTCTCCCTGGACCGGAAACAAGCATCCTGGGACCGGTTTCGGGGTTTCACCCCGCATCAGCCAGGCTAGCTTGAATCCAGTGGCACAGTGAGCCCAGGACCCACGTCTGGGCATACCTGGTGCACATAGGGCGGCAAAAGCAAAGCAAAACAAAAAAGCTGTGGGATAGCGTAACTGGATGGATGGCATTCCGTCCATCACTTGTTGTTTTTGCTTTGTCGCCCTAAGTGGGAAGGGTATGCCCAGACGTGGGTCCCGTGCTTCCCATGCCACTGGAATCAAGCTAACCTGGCTGATGAGGGGTGAAACCCCGAAACCGGTCCCAGGATGCTTGTTTCCAGTCCAGGGAAGACCTGGCTTAGCAGTTCGGGCTGGACTGGTCCCATGGGGAACAGGGTCAAGACTGATTTGCATATGGCTGGGTCCAAACTGGAATGGCATGGGCAGCAAAAAAAACGATGGATTTAGGCCCAGATCACTGCACTGGGGGTGAATGTTTGACAATGTTCAGCATTCCGTCCATCACTTGTTGTTTTTGCTTTGTCGCCCTAAGTGGGAAGGGTATGCCCAGACGTCGGTCCCGTGCTTCCCATGCCACTGGAATCAAGCTAACCTGGCTGATGAGGGGTGAAACCCCGAAACCGGTCCCAGGATGCTTGTTTCCAGTCCAGGGAAGACCTGGCTTAGCAGTTCGGGCTGGACTGGTCCCATGGGGAACAGGGTCAAGACTGATTTGCATATGGCTGGGTCCAAACTGGAATGGCATGGGCAGCAAAAAAACGATGGATTTAGGCCCAGATCACTATACTGGGGGTGAATGTTTGACAATGTTCAGCATTCCGTCCATCACTTGTTGTTTTTGCTTTGTCGCCCTAAGTGGGAAGGGTATGCCCAGACGTGGGTCCCGTGCTTCCCATGCCACTGGAATCAAGCTAACCTGGCTGATGAGGGGTGAAACCCCGAAACCGGTCCCAGGATGCTTGTTTCCAGTCCAGGGAAGACCTGGCTTAGCAGTTCGGGCTGGACTGGTCCCATGGGGAACAGGGTCAAGACTGATTTGCATATGGCTGGGTCCAAACTGGAATGGCATGGGCAGCAAAAAAAACGATGGATTTAGGCCCAGATCACTGCACTGGGGGTGAATGTTTGACAATGTTCAGCATTCCGTCCATCACTTGTTGTTTTTGCTTTGTCGCCCTAAGTGGGAAGGGTATGCCCAGACGTGGGTCCCGTGCTTCCCATGCCACTGGAATCAAGCTAACCTGGCTGATGAGGGGTGAAACCCCGAAACCGGTCCCAGGATGCTTGTTTCCAGTCCAGGGAAGACCTGGCTTAGCAGTTCGGGCTGGACTGGTCCCATGGGGAACAGGGTCAAGACTGATTTGCATATGGCTGGGTCCAAACTGGAATGGCATGGGCAGCAAAAAAACGATGGATTTAGGCCCAGATCACTATACTGGGGGTGAATGTTTGACAATGTTCAGCATTCCGTCCATCACTTGTTGTTTTTGCTTTGTCGCCCTAAGTGGGAAGGGTATGCCCAGACGTGGGTCCCGTGCTTCCCATGCCACTGGAATCAAGCTAACCTGGCTGATGAGGGGTGAAACCCCGAAACCGGTCCCAGGATGCTTGTTTCCAGTCCAGGGAAGACCTGGCTTAGCAGTTCGGGCTGGACTGGTCCCATGGGGAACAGGGTCAAGACTGATTTGCATATGGCTGGGTCCAAACTGGAATGGCATGGGCAGCAAAAAAACGATGGATTTAGGCCCAGATCACTATACTGGGGGTGAATGTTTGACAATGTTCAGCATTCCGTCCATCACTTGTTGTTTTTGCTTTGTCGCCCTAAGTGGGAAGGGTATGCCCAGACGTGGGTCCCGTGCTTCCCATGCCACTGGAATCAAGCTAACCTGGCTGATGAGGGGTGAAACCCCGAAACCGGTCCCAGGATGCTTGTTTCCAGTCCAGGGAAGACCTGGCTTAGCAGTTCGGGCTGGACTGGTCCCATGGGGAACAGGGTCAAGACTGATTTGCATATGGCTGGGTCCAAACTGGAATGGCATGGGCAGCAAAAAAACGATGGATTTAGGCCCAGATCACTATACTGGGGGTGAATGTTTGACAATGTTCAGCATTCCGTCCATCACTTGTTGTTTTTGCTTTGTCGCCCTAAGTGGGAAGGGTATGCCCAGACGTGGGTCCCATGCTTCCCATGCCACTGGAATCAAGCTAACCTGGCTGATGAGGGGTGAAACCCCGAAACCGGTCCCAGGATGCTTGTTTCCAGTCCAGGGAAGACCTGGCTTAGCAGTTCGGGCTGGACTGGTCCCATGGGGAACAGGGTCAAGACTGATTTGCATATGGCTGGGTCCAAACTGGAATGGCATGGGCAGCAAAAAAACGATGGATTTAGGCCCAGATCACTGTACTGGGGGTGAATGTTTGACAATGTTCAGCATTCCGTCCATCACTTGTTGTTTTTGCTTTGTCGCCCTAAGTGGGAAGGGTATGCCCAGACGTGGGTCCCGTGCTTCCCATGCCACTGGAATCAAGCTAACCTGGCTGATGAGGGGTGAAACCCCGAAACCGGTCCCAGGATGCTTGTTTCCAGTCCAGGGAAGACCTGGCTTAGCAGTTCGGGCTGGACTGGTCCCATGGGGAACAGGGTCAAGACTGATTTGCATAGGGCTGGGTCCAAACTGGAATGGCATGGGCAGCAAAAAAACGATGGATTTAGGCCCAGATCACTGTACTGGGGGTGAATGTTTGACAATGTTCAGCATTCCGTCCATCACTTGTTGTTTTTGCTACTGGACAGAAGTGCCAGATCAATGGGTTCTTTACATGCACTACTGATTTCTGTGTCTATGTTCTCATTTGTCCTTGGCTTACGTTATGTGGGCAGTACCATTTTTCCGGTGAAGAAACGGATGTTAGAACATTTGAGAGCAATTAAAAATTGTGATCAGAGTTACCCTGTTGCAAGACATTGGCACAAGCACACTCCCAAAATCCTGATACGCTCTCTTTCTTTGGCATTGAAAGAGTAATGGCAACAATGCGAGGAGGCGACAGGGAAAGAACACTTTCGATAATGAAGTCAAAGTATATTATTTGTTTCAACTGTAAAACCCTGATGGGATTAAAATCTGATGAGGAACTTTCTGTACACATTGGCTGAGGCCTTTTCTTTCTTTGGTTTCATTTTCATACTTCATCTCTCCATGTTCATCATGTTGTTACAAATTGTATTATATTATGAACCAATGTAATCTTGGACACTGCATTTCACTTATCATATATTATGGTGAATGCACTGAAGGTTATTAAATAGGGTGTTGGATTTTCAGTTGATAAATAATTTATATTATGTTCATATTGGACAAGGAGGACTACATGGCCAGTGGGACAATGTGTTAGTTTGGATGTACCAAAGCTCTGCTCAAGAGTTACTGTGATTATAATTGAGTCAACTTTTGATGATGTTTAATGAGATAGATTGAGTCGAGCTATGAATGATAAATTAAATTTATGGAGGAAATGTAAAAATACATTTTTGTAATAATTCTTTGACAATGTTTTGTTTTGATTAATGTAAAATGTACAATTATTTTTCCATGGAATGTAGTCTTTCTTTTGAACGAATGGGTGAGAGTCTCTCTACCATTTCCATTGTGATGAATTTCATTCGTTTTTAAGGGTGGTAGTGCAGTTAAGTGTTGTACTGGCTGTGAAGAAGATCTCAGTTGAGAGCGAAATGCGTTGCCAATAAATTATCTTTCACAAAGAACAAGCCTTGCAGTGCAAGTTTTTTTGGAGCATGCAACACGCAGTACCTTTCTTCTGTTGTTGTTAGCGGATACCGGCAACTGCAACTAGCACCGACCCCATTTGGTGGATGTAGCTAGGTAATGCTGAATTGGACATTACATTGTCGCCACACGGTAGTTATAGTTAGGACTTTTTTCCGAATACCGAGCATTTTTTGTTTTGCAGATAATTTTGGCACCGCTTGATAAATCTTCACAAGGTTTTCAAAACTTAAATTTCCAGTAATTTCAGCTGCTGTCTTGAAAGTTTCGGGGTGATCCGTCAAGCGGAGGCAGAGAAAAAAGAGGGGTCCCAAAATACTCTTTCCCTATTTTAGGTCAAGGAGATTTTTCAGTGTTTGAACATGGCTACAGCCGAACATCTGGACAGAACTACACCAAATGTGGCAGAATGCTAGCCCTTGATCCAGCATGCATGCTTTTTTTCATTTGGTGTAAGTCGGTTCAGTAGTTTCTGAGATATTAGAGTTTAAAAAATATAGATAGATAGGGGCGTGGATCCTCTGCGGATCCAGACCCGCTCATCCGGGTCTGGATCTGCAGATCCGGGGGAAAAACAAGGCCCTGATTGGCTGGTCACAACCTGAAATAAAAGTTGTGGCCACCATTTTGTTTATCTCATCAGCACGGGGTGGGAAAGGAAGAGTGCAAAAACACATAAGGGGTCAGGATACAGGTATCCTGAACACAGAGGACATATACTGGGGTCACTTAGGGACCCCTAGGAGACAAAAAATATCCTAATTATTTTTTTCGCCTGATCTGCAGATCCTTGAACCCACAGGTGGATCTGTGGATCCAGAGAAAAATTGGAAAAAAAAATCACTGCATCAAACCTCATGCTGCGCATGGCCAGAGGCTGCGCATGGCCAGAGGCTGCACACAGCTTGGGTTTGGGTGCATGCTGGAGGGTTGGCCGCTGGGCCAGCTCTGGTTATATTTATGTCTGCGTGTGGTTAAAAAAAAAATAGAAATTCACTGAACAAACCAACGGTTACAGAGACGTTAAAGTTAGCTTTTGAATTTACTTGCACAAAATCAGAGAAATTCAGCAGTTATAGTTATAGTTACTTCAGTACATTCATTAATGTGCATCAGTATATGTTTTTGCAAACAATAAAGGCAGTTCACTTGTTGTTTTAGAGGATGATGAGGAAAATGGCATTGAGAATATAATGAAGAAAGTGATTAGGCTCTTTTTTATGAAATTGCTGTACAAAAATTATTCTCCCAGAGAAAAATAGGGGCGGTTGTGTGCAAAAATATAGTCATATATAACCTTGTTTTCACTGTTGGCAACTAGAAGCATGTTTTTGGGAGAATAATGTACTCAGTATTGTATTCATGAATTATATCCTCTTCTCAAGGACAAGTCATTCCTTCTCCGGAAGAATATCCTGCCACCTGCTCCTTAAAGATTTCTGCTGGAAGTAACAAGTTTCAGTCACATCACTAGGTTCCATAAACTTGTATTGAAAGAAACCATATATAACCTGTCCTGAATTTCATGTATTTTAGCATTAGGCTCCAATTGACACTTTTCTAGTGAAAGCTCTGGTCTGTCAAAATGACATTTGCATTTGGATTATTTGCTGTATTGCTTGCTATTTATGCATTAAGCCCATGTTAGACTTGAGAGCCTTCTGATGTGTTGTGTTTATTTTTTAACACTTCTGTGCTAAGACCCCATAGTATTTTTTATTCCTTGACCCTTAACTGAAAACCTAACTTTGACTCTTGTTATGTCACGTTATTTTATCTCATGTTTTGTTATGTTATGTTATAGGGAGACGTAGAGCGCGGCTGATCACCTGTGAAGGTATCCAGCCACTGAGTAGGGCAGGACTGAGAGGGGAGGAGGAGATCATGCCTGTTTCATCTGGAAGAGCCATGTCTTGAGGTTTCTTAGGAAGTCCATGAGGGAGGGGGAGGTTCTGAGGGATTGTGTTAGGTCATTCCAGATCTTGACTGCGAGGTATGATAAGGAGTGTTCTCTGCTTCTGGCCTTCTTGATGGGAGAGAAGTGTGCTCTTGCCTGGGAGGCAGACTCTTCTGACTCGAGCGGTTGTGCCTAGGAATCAACTTCGGATCTTCCAACTACCAATCTGCTTAAGTGTGTCTCTCTTTCACTCTCTCCATTCCCTCAATCCTTTTTCTTCTTAGCCTGGGCATTCATCACCATCATTACATTAAAAGGTGGTGGCCGTAAGTACCAGTAGGTACATTCTATTAGTTGCTCAATTTTATTATAATGCCAGGATGCCATTATTGACAACTGCACGCTTAATAAATACCTTAAATAAACAAATAAATAAAATAGTTGACTGGCAACTTAACAGGGTTTGAAGTTGTGTGCCAGGGATTCCATGGAGCAAACCGGGTATGGCAGACGCTGCCAGCGCTTACTCTTAAATTCCTTCCATTATAACATTTTTTAATTATAACTCTGAGTGTTAATTTTCTAGGCAAGTATTCCTGAGAATTATAGTTTATCACCCACAAAGCTTGCTTGCAGAGATTTCCGAATGCTATGTCAATAGTCTTCATGGCATGTGGGTTTCTTGCAGAGCCCATCACTAGATATAGGCAAAGATGAGTCAATTATCCAATGATCAGTGGTTTTGAAATAGTTTACAAAGGAAAGTGTTTTTCTGTAGCTTTGTAATCGTCCATCCCTCTATTAGAGGCATTTTCACACTTGTAAATCTGCAGCTGTTTAGTTGCAATTCATTAATTATTTCCAGAAAGACAGAAGCTGACTCATTTCTTTTTATCGAGCCAGACAGTAGAGAAAGCATGTTATACTGTGCGCGATAAATATGACCGCATTGCATCCAAAGCTGGATACAACGACTGTGTTATTATTTAACATTTAATGGACAATGCAAATTTCATCACCACAGAACGTTTATCACTTTGACACCACTCCTAAATATATTGTACAAAGAGTGTTAGAAAATATTTTTAACTGGTGCTATTTCATGTTGGACAGGTAAGACAGTGCTTCCTCCAAACACCTTTTACCACCATGTTATGAAAATAGGATTCTGAGGAGGCAATGTGTGACAAGAAAGTTTGTGTACACTTGATGTGTGTCATTTGGTTGTGGAGGTAATGCGTTCTGTTATTTGTTTGTGCTGCTGTGTTTTTACTCTGCATTATTTCAATATAATTGTGTTGCGTTGTGCTGTTGTGACTGTGTTGGATTCTGATTTTTTTTGCTGTGATACGCCCTGATGTTTTACCTGTGTTGTTATGTTACTTTGTGTAGGTGATTCTGTTATTTTTTTTAGGTGATTCTGCTTTTTTTTAGCTATGTCAACAAATGCTACTACATTTCCAGCCAAAAGCTGCACATGCTATGAAAGTTCCTGTGACAAGCAACCATTTACTGATGTCTAAGATAATAAAATAGTGCTGCTCCAGTCCTTCACCTACTCAAAACCAGTTATCCCAAACTGTGGCAGAGGTTGTGGCTTAATTTGGCACTCCCAGTACACCCTCAATGTGATACATGCCATTATATTTTACTAAGAGGGTATTTGCCTACATACCTTGTAATTATAAGTATTGTATAAGTCTTATTATAGCATCCCTGAGAGTTGCGACGCTTTACCATAAGATCATTCTCAATATGGCAAAATGTACAAATCATTTCCTTCCCGACACAATGCTCAGTAAAGACAATGCATCCTTGTTATTTCACTATTTTATATCATCCCCTTGGGTGCTAAGGACATGCTGGACCTCTCCTCCATAACGCCTCTCATGTACTAAGGATGTGTCCAGCATGTTGTAATGATATCTGTATTTGACCACTGCTCCATCTTGACCACTGACTCCATTTTGTGCTTAGCTTAGCTTCACACACCATCACATTGACAGCCACCAGCTCCAATATTACAGACTCCATTTTATGCTTCACTTAGCTTTAGCCACTGTCACATTAGAGGTGCAGGAGGTGCAGGTATTTTTCCGCGCACAAGTTATGCAATGTGTTTTTCGCTCACGTTTTCACTCTTCGTGATCTTTCTCACCAAAGGCTAGAACATAATATGGGGGAGTGAAATTAAGATAAGGATGCACTAGGATGATGTTTATGGTACAGCAGGGAATGGTTTGGTCTTTGAAGAGCATCTTGGGATGTGGCCAATTCACAAGATGCCCTTTTATAAACCAACCTGCTTTGGCCAGCGTTTGAATAATAACTTACAGGATGGGAGGGGATTTCTAGAATTCTCCTCTTCAGCTTGTTTAAGGTATATTAAAGACAGAAACTAGACAAAAGTGAAAATATTGAACACAGGAGGGAAAGGGACACCTTTGTTCTCCGCCACTCTCCCTCGAGGGTAGTTCTCTCTCCTCATGGTCAACTGGGTTCACAACCTGTTGCTGGCAAGGAGATGAAGCAAGCGAGAGCCCATGGTGATGAAATCTTTTTGATTATTATTACTAGCTTTGCATTGTGCATGAATAAATATAATCACTGTATACACATGTTAGAAAAGGGTCTTTGGTTGGCAGTCAGGTTACCCCCTGTCCAAGCAAGAACTCTCATTCTAGTCAGGGTAAAAGAGAATCACCCTCAGCTAAACCCCGCTCACCCCCTTTGGTAGCTTGGCACGAGTAGGCAGGCTTAGCTTCAGAGTGCTAGGTGTAAAGTATTTGTACCAATACACACAGTAACTTAATGAAAACACTACAAAATGACACAACACTGGTTTAGAAAAATAGAAAATATTTATCTGAACAAAACAAGACCAAAATGACAAAAAATCCAACATACACAAGTCAACTTATTAATTAAAATGTAAAAAGAGTCTTCATGTTCTTTTAAACACAATGCTAATGCTGTTGGTGTGACAATGTACCTGGGTCGCATAAAAAAAAACCTGCACGGGTGAGTGTGCGTCAAAAGAAGCCTGCGCTGCGTCAATATCACTCACAAGCGAGACCGTGCGTCGTTTCTCCTTCGGTCGGGTCGGCTTGCGCCATTTCTTCTCTTTGCATGAGAGCGATGCGTCGATCCGGATTTTGTGTCGTATTTACACACCCAGCGATGTCTGCGTCGGAAATACTGCCGCACGGTGATCCAAAAACCACGCAGTGTGGGTTGCAATCTCACCTGCCTCCATTGTTTCTCCAGCTGGGTGCATTGATCTCCCAGCTGCGCTGCAGGTGGAGCATCGATTTCAGCCGTGAAGCCGGCGGCACGTTGTTTTTCCGGAGGCTGCGTTGACATTTTCCTCACACAGCGGTCTGTGCGTGGATTTTTCAAACTTGGTCTGCCAGCTTCTCTTTTCAAGGCCCCAGGAACTGGATAAGGCAACCACTTGGCAGGGCAGGAGTCTCAGCTGAGGCTCCAGGTGCTGGCAGAGAGAAGTCTCTGCTGTCCCTGAGACTTCAACAACAGGAAGCAAGCTCAATTTCAAGCCCTTGGAGAGTTCTTCACAAGCAGGAAGGCACACAAAGTCCAGTCTTTGTCCTCTTGCACAGGCAGAAGCAGCAACTGCAGGATAGCTCCACACAGCACAGCCACAGGCAGGGCAGCTCTTCTTCCTCAGCTCTTCAGCTCTTCTCCAGGAGGAGGTTCCTCTTGGTTTCCAAAGTGATCTAAAGTCTGTGGTTTTGGGTGCCCTTCTTATATCCATTTTGCCCTTTGAAATAGGCTTACTTCAAAGAAATATCTCTCTTGTTTGTGAAATCCTTCCTTGCCCAGGCCAGGCCCCAGACACACACCAGGGAGTTGGAGACTGCATTGTGTGAGGGCAGGCACAGCCCTTTAAGGTGTGAGTGACCACTCCTCCCCTGCCCTCCCTTCTAGCACAGATGGCTCATCAGGATATGCAGGCTACACCCCAGCTCCCTTTGTGTCACTGCCTAGACTCAAATAGCCCAACTGTCAAACTGACCCAGACAGGGAATCCACAACCAGGCAGAGTCACAGAATGGTTTAAGCAAGAAAATGCTCACTTTCTAAAAGTGGCATTTTCAAACACACAGTCTTAAAATCAAATTGACAAAACAATGTATTATTAAATTTTGAGCTCAGAGACACAAAACCCCACATGTCTATCCGCTCCCAAAGGGAATCTACACTTTAATCATATTTAAAGGCAGCCCCCATGTTAACCTATGAGAGGGATAGGCCTTGCAACAGTGAAAAACGAATTTAGCAGTATTTCACTGTTAGGACATATAAAACACATGACTACATGTCCTATCTTAAACATTCACTGCACCCTGCCCATGGGGCTACCTAGGGCCTATCTTAGGGGTGTCTTGCATGTAATAAAAGGGAAGGTTTAGGCCTGGCAAGTGGGTACACTTGCCAAGTCGAATTGGCAGCTTAGAACTGCACACACAGACACTGCAGTGGCTGGTCTGAGTCGTGTTTACAGAGCTACTAAGGTGGGTTCCACAAACAGTGCTGCAGGCCCACTAGCAGCATTTGATTTACAGGCCCTGGGCACCTCTAGTGCACTGTACTAGGGACTTACCAGTAAATCAAATATGCCAATCATGGAGGAACCAATTACATACACATTTTGGAAAGGAGCCCTTGCACTTTAGCACTGGTTAGCAGTGGTAAAGTGCCCAGAGTAACAAAAACAGCAAAAACAGAGTCCAGCACACCTCAACAACCTGGGAAGCAGAGTTAGGGGAGACCACGCCAAGGATGCAAAATCTAACAATGCAGATATATAAACTATGATTAAAGTAGTTTATTTTCATTATTTGTTTTTATGAGCATTATTATTCTACAACTGTGATTATTTTTGGAGGTGTATTTCTGTTGCTGCATTTGACCTACATGTCTCCAGATTCTTTAGTAAATTTATTACACATACTAAGAGATTTGCATTGGTGGAAGTCCTTTTATTTGTGTTTCCTCACAGTTTAAAGTAAAGCAGTTCACTTTTATTTCTCTGCGGTGACTTTCTTCAAATATGCACTTGTGTTGTACATCAGTGAACTTTTTATTCAAACCTTGCAAAGTGCCTTGATAAATGTGTTTCTCAGACTGAGAGGGTTGCATACCAGAAATTCCTTTCAGTATTTGTGTATTTCTTCTCAGTCTGCAGTAAAGTGAAAAACATGTCCTGGCACCCATTGTGGGAGAAGCGCTCATGCTCCCTCCTAGGCCCTTCCACCACATGCCCCGAATGTGACTAGCAGTGTAAGCACTGACGCAGCCAATTCTGACTCTCTCCCTCAGTAAGATCATGATGTCAGCATGTGCATGGTGCACTAGTGTCATGATACTGCTCAGAGATGCATTGAAAACCGTTTTACTACTAACATGTCTTTGAGCAGGACCTGTTTAAGGTATGTCCACTAGCTAGACATGTTTGAGGTAGGTCCACTCGCTAGGGAAGGGATCGATGTGGATGAGGCACACTGGGAGAAAACATTTCTCCTTTCCTCTGTGTATCTCTTCTGTACATTCCTACTGCAGGATCACCGCTGGGACTCCAATAACACACCAGGAATGCAATCACTCGCCCACCAGTGACTATTGTTGCTGGAGGAACACCCCTATGGCCCAGGGTTGCTCCCTTGTGGGCCATACACATTTCCTTTGTTATCTGCCCCCTTGGGGGCAGATTGGCCATTTTCAGGCTGGACTGCCCCAGGAAGTGGGGTCAGAAACCTACTAGACACCAAGGAAATATAAATATATATGTGGCGGCTGAGTCCCTTTGTGTAAGGTCCTCATAAAGGGGGATTTATTTCTTTCTTTTTAACCTGCCTGTGGGCAGATTAGCAGTAGTGTTTTAGGCTTATCTGGCCTGGGGGTGGAGCCTGACACAAGAAAATACTTTTCTGTAACTGGGGGAAGTGCCCATGGAGTAATGCTCACTATCTTCTGAGGTGCCAATTTTTGCCTTTAGTTTTCTCCTCTCCCCCACCCCGGAGGCAGATTGAGCATTTTTTATGCTGAGCTGTCCTGGGGTGAGGTGCAAAACCACTAGGTATCAGGAACTTAACTACACCTGTGGGAGGGAGAGACCGCACTGGCCATGGTTGGCCTCCCCCAAGTGGGCAATTATTTATTTTTGGTTTCCATCCCTCAGGGGCAGGGTTTCTGCTGTTTGAGGCCAATCGGCTCCCAGGGCAGTGGAAAACCCACTGGACCATGAGAGCAATTTTAGTGCACTGGGGGAGTAGTATTTGGTATAGGTTTTCTCCCATGCAAATAATGTTTTGGCACAGGGTTTCCAGGGTGGAACACACCACTAGTTCACCAGAAAGGGATGGATAGGGCTAGCAATTCATTAGGAATTGTGATGTGCAGTGTGTTTCTGCATCCTGTTTTGTAGTGCTTGATTTATAACATTGTCTACATGTTTTTGAAATGTAGTAGTTTTGACTGGGACACAGTACTACAATTTCAAGAATTCAAAGGGAGTATGTTTAACGAGGAACAAAGGCTGGAGGCAGAAAAGGTGTGGCCTGAGATTAGCTAATAAAAGCTGCACTTTTTCAAAATGTTAGAGGAAGTTTTGTTGTCCTTGCAGATTTCGGGTGCATTTTCAACTGGCTTACACTTGGGAGAGGTACTTCTTAGTCTTGCTTTTTCCTCTGGTTAGTTGTTTGGAATACAAATTTTTCTTTGTTTAATGTTTTGGGCTATGCTTTGTTGGGATTATGGCACAATAGTATTGATATATTTTTGATGTGCTTTTTTCTCTGATGCCTTTGTGGAGATGGGTAAGGTGCTTGTTGGTAAAGCTGGCCTTTGTTTTTGATTTGTTCCCTCTTCTTTTTTCCTGCAAATGTGTGCAGAAACTTTTTGTAGTATGTTTTATTTTGAAACACATTTTTGATTATTTTTACCATGGTTCACTTGAATGCTTTCAGTAGTTGTAATGGTGTATATCTGAATTTATAATTTGATTATCTGCTTCTTACCTTTCATGTTTGTTGGTCAATTATTTGTACCCTGTTTTTTCTTTCAGTGATTTGTAGTGGTAACTTCACAATAAATGCATCGTGTTCTGGGGACTATTGTGTGGTTATTGGCTCTTTGTGTGTTATGTTGTTTTGTACATATTGTCTGCCAAGTGACTGCACCACCATTCAGAGGTTCTTTGTTATGATGTGCAGTGAGATTCATGTGATGCACAACAGCATTGACTCCCCTGGTGTCTAGTTTTTAGAAATGTCTGAGTTGGTAGGTTTCACTGGGTGGCCCAAAAACATCAGTCACCCCCATTGCCAAATGGGGTCATTTTTGACAGGCAAAGTTGATGTCTCCACATTGCATTTTGGACCCTATCCTGTTGGAGGTGCTAGGCCCACCCACACAAGGGAGGTACCATTTTACCAGGAGAAATGGGGAGATGTTGTGTATTAGAAAATATGTTACTCGCCACAGATTACAGAACTTTCCATTATAGCAATGTGAGGAAATTGTGTGTTTTAGCCAACATCGAAGGTTTGCAATGGCATATGAGTAAGAAAACCGCATGAGATCCATGCAAATCATGTCACCCTGGATTCTCCCAGGTATCTAGTTGTCTGAAATATGCAGGTCTGTTAGGTTTACTTGGGTGCCAGCTGAGGTATGGCCAAAAATCCACACCTACCCAAATAAGGGCTGGTTTTGCGTGGAAAAAGTTGATCTGCCCATGTTGTCCTTTGGGCCCTTTTCTTTTGTGGGCATTTGGTGCACACACAAATTAGGTATTATTGTTATTGGGAAGAGGGTTAGGATTACTGGGTAGTAGGAAATATGGGTCTCTCCACAGATCTCAGAACTTACCTTCACAAAAATGTGAGGAAAATGTGTAATTTTTGCCAAAATCTATGGTTTGCAATTGTGTCTGGGTAAGAAAACCTAATGGGATCCACACAAAATATACCACTTTGGATACTCCCAGGTATCTAGTTTTAAGACATTTCTGGGTTTGGCATGTTTCCCTGGGTACATGCTGATCTAAGACCTGAATTCTGCTGCCACCAAGATTGCAAAGAGAGGTCAGTTTTCAGTGTAAAAGTTTGATCTGTTTACGTTGCATTTTTGATCATCCTTTCCTGGTGTGGGCAATAAGCATACCCCTACAACCATGGACACTCACTGCTGTCTAGTTTTCAGAAATGTCTGGGTGTGGAAAGTTTCTGTCAGTGGTGGCTGAGCTAGGGCCCAAAATTTGCAGCTACCCATATTGTAAAAGAAAACATGGATTTTGCTGGATGAAATGTGATGACTTTAGGTCGCTAACTGGGGTGCTTTGTGTCACAGGTGCTAGGCCCAGCCACACAAGTGGGTTATCATTCCTATCAAGAAGTGTGTGGGAACTCAGAATAGTAGAGCATCTGTTATTATCAACTGGATTTCATTGATTTTGTGCCTTCCAAATGAAAGCCAATCCACAAGAAAGAAGACATTTTGCAAAATGC
Organism: Pleurodeles waltl; assembly: GCF_031143425.1. Classification (NCBI taxonomy): domain Eukaryota; kingdom Metazoa; phylum Chordata; class Amphibia; order Caudata; family Salamandridae; genus Pleurodeles; species Pleurodeles waltl. The sequence goes on from NC_090437.1 coordinate 841,153,315, forward strand.
ACTGTGAAGCACATGATAATATGGGTAACCACAAATTCATAAGTGTACAAATAACCTCTGTTCCTAAACATTCTAGTGTACATTTCAGAAATACACAGTTTTTCTTCATATCCATTTTCTATTCTACATATTTTAAATAGATGAAATTTTGAATAGTCAGTACACAATAGAAATTCATTGTCAGATGCAGCTCAGTTGTTGGCCCTGGTTATCACAAGTTTTTAGAGAACCCACAAAGCCTATATATCACTGCAACCAGAAGGGTCTTTCAGTCAGAACGGTATATTACTTTTCGCAAATTGGCCATCATAATAAGATGTCACAAAGTTCTCACAAATGGCTTTTTTTTCCTACTCTTTTTCACTAGTTAAATTCTTTAGAAAAACCTGGAGAACTCTCCATAAACGACCCCTTGTTAGAATCAGAATGTGTCTACTTTCCAGAAAATGTATATCTTTCTGGGATCATGTGTGGATTTTTCACCCATTTCTATCACAATCTGAAAGTAATTTGAAGCAACAAAAATTAAGAAAAATGGACTACCTCCTAGAAAAATATAAGACCTGTGGTAAAAATATGTTTTTGATTCAACTGTGCCAGTCCCAGAAAGCTGGAAAAATGCTGATCCTAGCACACCAAACCTTTCATTGATGCCTTTTTTAGGGAAAAAAAACATAGGCTTCCTTCTTGTACTATGATTTTTCATACTTTCCAAAGAAAAATCCACAACTTCAATATATTTTGACTAATCTCTCGGTTACCTCCAGTGGAATCTACAAACTCTAGGTAGGTATAGAAACACCAGAATTTTAGAAAATTTGGCATTGATACCTTATGTGGGAAAAAAGCTATAACGACGTAATCATGACATACTCAAAACAGTAAATAAAGAGATTGGCATTATAGGGCGAACGGGCTTAACAGCCAAGTAGTTTATATTGGTGAAATTTTCAAAGGGTAACAGTAGGGTGGTCACTACAATACTGAGCACATTTACTGTGAGGCTGTGTTAAGGCACACTTCAAAAAAAGGCTAAAGTGCTCGGTAATGGCACTCTTTAGCAAAGCCTTATGGTAAAAGTACTCTGCAGCAGCACAACACAAAAAAACCTCATGGTGGAAGTACTTAGTAATGGTACTTGGTAGTGGCACTCCTTTACAGTGCCTCTTGGTGATAGCCCTGGGTACTGGCACTCCTTAAGAAGCTAAATGGTAAAAGCAATTGGGGGGTCATTACGACCCTGACGGTCTCTGACCGCCAGGGGTAATGTGGCGTCCGTACCGCCAACAGGCTGGCGGTGCGGAGACCCGTATTAAGACCGCGGCGCTACCGCGGTCGCACCGCCGGGGCTGGGCGTTTTCCCACCGATTTAGCCCCGGCAAGCAGCGCTGCCCTGGGGATTATGACTCCCCTACCGCCGGCCTGTTTCTGGCGGTTTGCACCGCCAGGAAGAGGCTGGCGGTAAGGGGAGTCCTGGGGCCCCCTGCACTGCCCATGCCACTGGCATGGGCAGTGCAGGTGCACCCGTCGCACGGCCGCAACACCGCCGGATCCATTAGGAGCCGGCTCCTATGTTGCGGCCGCATCCCCGCTGGGCTGGTGGGCGTAAACTAGGTTTGCGCCCGCCGGCCCAGCGGGATTGTTGTAATGGGGTCCGCGGGAGTGCGGCTTCATTGGCGGCCGCAAGGCGGTTACCGCTTGGCGGGCGGCGGCAGCCACCCGCCAAGCTGGTAATGACCCCCTAAGGAACTGCAATCCTAAACAGAGCCACCCTTGTTAATTCACACACTACTATCACACCATATCAAGGCCTTCTAGTGAATGGACTCCATAGTGGCACACTTTAAACAAGCATTGACCATTGACAAGGCCAATCAATCTCACTTACTGTTATTGAGTGACCAACACTATTGGCTTTGCCAATGCCCACCTGGCCATGTTAAAATATAGAGAGCAATAAAAATATGATTGCAATGGCTTCTGCGTTGCGTCACAGCATCATGTGTGTTGCCATGATGTGACCTTGTAATGAAAGTTGCATCAATCAACGCAGCAAGACAGGAGGAGATAGATGGGGGTTAATTTGGAGAGCATGAGCATGCGCTGTAAGCTGAAACATGTACATGGAGTGGTAAACAAATGATGACCTTAAAACAACACAAAAAAGTAGTTCCATGACATCAGCAATGGAAAACTATACCATGGCCAACCAAAAGCAAGAATAAAAGAGATATGCTCCTGGGAAGGGACAGACAGAACAAGGAGGAAAGTCATGATTATGAAGCAGGGAATCTAGATTGACAAGAAATCCATCCATTAACTAGCAAGTGTTGAGCTATTGAATATTGTATACAATGCTGTGTGCATTGGATAGCTAGAGCTGTCCATAGCGAGGTCATAAAAAATAGCCCTCCTGAGAAGTGCCAGCATTGTAACATGAAACGTAAAGCAGTTCTTATCAGAATTCATAGTAAACTATTGACTCCTTATAACATAGGCAGTCCTGACAGCATTATGGAGGTGAACAGTATGGAAACCCTGATAAGAAGTGCTGATCTTGTTGATTAAAGTCATAGTGGACCCGCAAAAAGGTTTTGCATCTGAAGCAATGTAATTTGAGCAGACTTGCTCCATCAAAAGGGTATGAGCCGTGAGAGTAGTAACACTCCAAAGGTAATGATAGTATGGTGAGTTTGGTAGCACACTGTAGCCTGTTCTTCTAAAGGCCTGTCTTCCAGCTCCAGCACTAGGTAACCACTGACTTTGAATGGAAGTTGTCTCTGAGTATTATTTTTTTCATTTCCGGAATTGGAAACAGGTGTATCAGAGGTCCAGAATAATAATTTATTTCCCCTTTGATTCCTTTGGAAAGCTTGGGGTGTGAAGTCAGTTGGAGACAGAACATACAGTCAATGTAAAAGCTGGGTAACAACTCATAAAGGTTTGGAAGCATCTACATTTCTTCTTTTCTTGTCCTCAGATTTAGAAGCTAGCAGTGGACAGTGCTGGGCACTCTTTCTTTTGATGCCTGGGTCATGAGCAGGTTTTTTGGTTTCACCGGCACAGCACATGTGCTGTGCTCAAAACAATCTCTTGTATTTAAAAAGAAAATCTTAAAAGGGGCTTACTGCCGACCCATTACTTACATTTGGCTGTCTCCTACATGGCTCCCACATTACTTTACTTACTATTGGATGGCTCCCATATGGCTCCAATGTTACTCTTGCTCCCTTGCTTCCTATTGGTTAGTGCCCCCTCCTTACCGCCGCCTTCCTCCCAGGCTTTGAGTCTACACATGTAGACTGGACCAAGTACTGATTTCGGTAGCCTGTGTCCTTACACTGGCCACAGATGTCTTTTTTCACTTTTCCCTCTTCTTCACCCCTACTGCCTCCCCCTGTGCTAACCACTGTCTTCTCACCCCCCCATGTTGGTTGTTTGCCCGCCCTCCCCCACCCTCCTCATGTTTGTTGTTTAATCACCCAACCTCCTCCTATGTCCATAGTCTGTGTCCTCTTCTGTCCATAATCTCTTAATCAACACCCCACCTACCTCCTCCCACTGTCCATTTCTCACCACACCCGCTCCTCCCGCTGCCTGTTTTTGCCTGATTGCTGGGAGTTTTGCACAATCTATCTCCGACACCACCCAAAAAAACTCTTTTGAAGGTTTTCACACCAAGTAATTGCAGCAAAAGAACAATCCACTGCTACTTATGGTTGAGTTTTTTGACAGCCCCACTGAAGTACCTGGTTGCTGGAGAGCAGCAGTGCTCAGGGTAGCCTTCTGCCTGACTGGAAAATATTCTGAGCAGCTTATCATTGCACTAATTGCACACTTCAGAGTGGAACACAAGTGGAATGAAAAGCACTGAAGCAGAAACAAACCAAAGACCTAAGCCCCCTCCCCATCTAAGCCAATAGTGATAGTTTGGATCAAAAGGAGCTACCAGCAGAGTGTAGGTAAGAGCACTGAGGGAATTCGGTGACCATTGTTGTTGCACTACTTTAAATAATTAAGCACAAGCAACTGTAGCAGGTTTGGCAAAAAACAGCACACATGGTTTCAGGCAGGTATGTATGCAGGTACCCATGCACACACAGAAACAAACCCACATACAGGGCGCCATACACACAAAGCAACAGACCTACATGCTTCCTTTTTTCTGCAGCCACCAACTCATCCAACCTCCACACCCCTTGTGCTGTTTGCCTGTCCTGCCCTACTCCCCCATAAACCAGCCCCCATGGCCCTCCTATCCACCACAAAAAACATTCCTCGCAGAGCTGTTTGGCTTTGTTAATGTTATGGGGTGCTTTACATGAGCACCAATTACATTACACAAGGAGATATTCATTTTTTTAAGTGATCTTCCTTACCCCTCCTCCTTGTCTCCTTTCTGTTGCTGCTCCTCCTCCCCATGCCTCTATTCTGTTGTTTCTTTCCTTCATTTTTTATATAGTGCAATATTGACCTAAAGTACTGAAGCACTTTACATGAGCACCAGTTACAATACACAAGGACATATTAATTTTTTTGCATTGACTTCTATGGCTTAGGGCCTGATTTAGATCTCGGCGGATAGAATACTCCACCACAAACATGACAGATATCCCATCCAGCATATTACAATCTCCGTAGTATATAATGTGTTCAAAAATACGATGACAGGATATCATCACATTTGTAACAGAGTATTCCCCTCCCTCACGATCTAAATCAGGCACTTAGTTTTAAAAAAGTGCTATGATGCTGTCAAACCTGGCCGCATCATAGCACTTTTTTTCTCTTTATTGAAGCTATGTTTCACAGCAGCTGGTGCGGTCACTACTTTTATCATTGGCTTTAAGCTATGTTGTACAGCTACTCGTGCTTTTGTGCAATATGTCTGAAAGACAAAGCCAATAGATCTCGCATAGGTGAAACTTATTGGCTTTGCCAATGTTTTTTTTTTTAAATTTGGTGCCAGTGAAATCAGTATAAATGGGTGACTGGGTACTATTCTTCACCTATCCCAAGATCATCTTGTGCACTATGTGTGCGCATGGAAGGGTGTGGTGTGAATGATGACTGTATGATAAGATGCTGTGCTATACATATGGGTGGAAGGGTATAAGGTTATGTGTGTATGGAGTTGTGCTCTGCATGTGTGTATGTCAGAGGGGCACATGCTCTATGTGTACACTGTATATTCTAAACTTATCTTGTGTATAAGGAAGGGTGAGTATGGTTAAGGTGTACATGGAATATGGTACTGTGCACTGCTTAGGGCAACACTCTGTAATGTATATGTGGAAGGGAGAAGTATTTTGCAGGTACAATAATACAGCATTGCAAGTGTACTTGGGGGTATATAGGTGCATCAGTATTTTGCCACATATGTGGAAGAAATTAGTGGCTTGAAGGTGTATATAAAATGAGGGGGTGTGCTTGTACGTAGTGGTAGAGGACTGCATGTGACAAGGGTATATGAAAAGGATTGTGCTGTGTGTTTGATAACAGAAGCCTATATTCTGCATGTGCAAAGAAGGCAGCGTACTGCATGTCTGAGGGCAGAGAACAATGCCATGGATTGCTAGTGTGTAGGAGATAGCTGCACACGCATATAGAAGTGGTGAGTGCACTGTACAAACGTTTTGTAGGGCATTATGGCCCTCATTATGAGTGGTCCTAGTAATGCAGCGAATAGGTCATTGGAATGGTGTAGAATGGAGTTATGTACATTGTAGTAGCATACAGTGAATTCTCGCAGAGTGGAGTGGTATGTTGTGGAATGGGGTGCAGTGGAGAGGTGTAAACTGGAGTGGCACTGAGTGCAGTGGCACATAGTGAAGTGGCATAGAGTTTAGCAGAAACACTGCCACTCAGTGGTTATCCACTCAGAGTTCCGGGTGGAATCTAGGGGAAAACATACAGAAATCAACATAGTAAGTGTGACTGGTGCATGCTATTCCAAAAAAGGGATAACCTCCATTATTTCGTCTGTCCGAAATTACTGGGGTGTTCAGTCACGGTAAATCTGAGTGAAGGAAATAAACAGAACTTTTAAGAGCAAGTCGTAATGATGGCCCATTTACTTGTGTGTGCAGAAAGAGGTACTGTGCAGTATATTCGTAGATGAGGAAATGTGCTGCATGGGTGATGGCAAAGGGACAAGTGCTCTTTCTGTGCATGAAAGAAGTGTATGTGCTACCTGTGTGCACATTAGGGAATATTTGCTACATTATATGTAGAAGGTAGTTCTCAGGGCTTTAAGAGGGATGAAAAAAGTAGGGGGCCCTTAAAGGGGCGTGGCACATGCAATTAAGGGTGTGGCTTAAACATGTATACTACATTTCTGGCCTTCCCATGGTGTGCCATCCAACCGGTATTTAGGTTCCTCTCTGAGCTTTCTGTTATTGTATCCAGATATATACAACAACTGAAATATTCTTAAAACCAGCAAGCTGTCTTTGATAATGGATGTTAGCTGTGGAGGATTATTGAGTAACAAAAATTATTTTATTATAAATAATACTGAAGATGTTAAATTTGAAATTAATAGACTGTGAATTAAACAATGATGATGCCTGTGGAAGGGGTAGTAGTCTTCAGAGTGTCTCTGCCACTCCTGTTATGTTCGCTCTGTTGGCGTTGTACGCGCTTTTTTCTCTCTCAAAATCTCAGCCATCTGCATATCTTACTTATACTTCATCTCTTTCCTCTCCAGCACCCACTTTTCACTCTCTATTGAATGCTCTTCATTTTCTTTTACTTTCTTCATGTCAGTATTTTGGCAGCTTCATACCTCATTCGCAAACATTTTCACAGGATCAAAATTGCAACTGGAATATGTCACTATTCCTCTGCAAATAGCCAAGGATTGGATGACCCTGTATTCCGAACACATTTTTGACCAAGTGACAGGCATTATGACAAACTTGCACTGCCTTCAACTTCAACTCCAGAGCTCTCAATCATGGCCCGTTATAAAGAGCAAGAGGTCACTCAGTTGAAAGTAGCACTATACAAAATAAAGAAGCACAATATTCTGGAACTATCTAACACTCTCAGGGAATGCAAAATTAAGCATAAATGTGAAACAATAACAGAAACTATATCACTGACATGAATTACCTTAACCTTTTTTACATTCAGTATTTTTGCCATTGAAGCTCATGACATGAATATAGGGTCCGATAGGGACTTCTGTCAATGTCCATTTTTAATTACTGCCGGTCTGTGACCCAGAAGGACCCAGTTCACTTAAAGCCCTGGTTCTGCTCTATAAATATAGGTGAATTGTAATTTACCATGTACCAGCATATATCGAAAATGGTAGTGTTCTTAGCAGAATAGTGTGTGCATGTGTCTCTGGTAGGAGATAGTGTTCCATGTGTGTGTTGTATATGGTCAACGAAGCAGCCACTAGAGCGAATGCCAGACAAAAATCACAACTTGCAATGTCCAATGAGCTCGACTGACACAAATAGACACAGAGAGACGTTCAAGTTTTTCTGTATACATCTAAGAAATCTGCTAATTTTCAGAGGGTTATTCCTACAGTGGCAACTCAACCACTCTTTTTCCATACTAAGACTCTGGATACTTATCTGCCCCGTGCTCTCAATTAAGGCCAAATCAATTTCCTTTTTTTGGAGACCAGTGAATCCAAAGGGGGAAAGCAAGACAACACCATTGTCTTGGGCAAAACGTGCAAAATATTCTAGGGAAAGCCGTTGAAACATACCATAAGGATACTGTTTTTATTTTTTAAAAGACTATGTTCTTACTCTGGCATCCATTGACCCTGCCTCCTTCCTTCATATTAATTTGTACAGGCAACTGACCAAAACTGATTTTACTCATACGTCTCTGGAAACATTTTGAATTGTGTTCCTCTACACAGAAATGTTGCAATTGTTATTTTGTTACAATTGCTTCGTTTAGTGTCACTATATTTATATAATTTTGATTATTTCAAAATGTGTATCTCCTTCCCCACCAGATCCCTCTGCTCCACCCAGATGGCCCTGGCCACCGTCCCTTACATCCGAAAAACCAACGCCAGAGGACGATCTTTCACCTACACTGCAGCTAAGAGCTGGAACAACCTCCTCTGCACCTCAGACAAAGCCCTTCGCTCACCATCTTCACAAAGAACCTTGAGACGTGGCTCTTCGGATGAGGCCCTTCTTCTTCCCACAGTTCCTTGAGACCCTCACGGGTGAGTAGCCATGCTTTACAAATATTGATTGATTGATTGACCCACCCCACCCATGCCAGAATCAACAATAAACTGGACATAACTGTACAAGTCAATGCAGTCACTGCATTCTACTTCAACACCCTGAAGATGCTGAGAAAGATTTTCAAGTGGTTCCCAAGCAACACAATAAAAGAACGTCACTCGCAGCCTATTTACAAGCTAGTTGGACTATGGGAACATCCTCTGCACTGGCATCACAAAGGATCACACCAGAAGACTACAAACCATTCTGAACTCATCAGCCAGGGATGTTCTCAACCTCCCACACAGAACTCACATCACACCACACCTCAGGGAGCTCTACTGGCTCCACATTCAAGGCCCTATGCAATTTAGGCCTCACCTACCTGAACAGTTGCATGTCCTTCCACCAACAACCAAGATACCTCCGCTCCACACGACTCCTCCTTACACACATCTCACACATACACAGAACCAGATTAGGAGGACAGATGTACTCTGACACCACTCCGGAATCATGGAACAACCTCTTTCTCCACATCAGATCCTCTTGTTTTCTTCATGAACTCAGTTCCCAAAAAGCTGAAGACCTGGTATTTCAAGTAATCAACCTACCATCGCAGGACTAGGCACACACATCTGTTCAGCACCAGGATACACTCTCAGGCTATAGTGCACTTTACAAATATACATAACATAACATTTGCAAATTGTAGTATATTATGCTTTACTACCAAATAATTGCCTTTGAAGATTGACTTAATTAAACCATTTGATGATGAACAGATTTATTGTCTTGATCATTTTTGATGCAGTACCATTAGTGATTATCACTTGAGGTATTTTCCTTTTCCTATCTAAAATATTTGATAATCTAACCTCCCGTGACCTAAGAAACCGGCCCCTTCTTCAGTTGAAAATATTGTTTTATTAAAATGTGTATATGAAATGGCAGTGTGCTACCTGAGTACCTTAAATGAGGTAGTTTTCAGGTCTGTATGTGTTTTATGAAGATGGTGTATTAAGGGATGTCTCATTGTTTAGATGATATTGCCTGTGTAAAAGAGTCCATCTGTGCTTCCATATGATTTAAGAGCTTCCAGAGTTAAAAATTACATGGTTGGGCAGTACATCTTTGAGTACCCAGTACATTTGGGCAGAACTCAGTCAAGCATATTCACCAAATATCTAGGAACTGGCAAAACATTGAAATGTTTAGTATAAGGCATCACAGAGAGTAATTAGTTCTCTGCTGGAAATGCTCAATGACAAGGACCTGCAGCATCCACAAGAAGCAAAATGGTAAGGAATGGGCTTGCAAGACACACATTGTATCGTAATGCATTATTCTATCACACTTACATTGTGCTTACTACACCAATGTGGGCAATTCAAGAGCCAATATGGGTAGAATTCTACAATTTGAATACTGTGTGATGTTGGATGGTCTTGTCTTTGTTTTGATCCTATGTGAATGTGTTTCCGTGTTATGTGTGATAAGCACCGTTCATGTTACTGGACTCAAAGCATAGTAGTGTGATATAAAAAAGAAGCATGAGATACAGGCACAGTTTATGTGTTTTAGTAAGTTGGTAGCTTTTCCCAGCTCTGTAGGACCCTTTATGGTGTTTTAGATGGTAACAGCCCATTCGGCCTGTTACCATACAGTGTTGTACATTCAGAGATTTTTTTTATGGTCCTGCAGAGGCATATATTCATGGCAGAGATGGTCAGGAGATCTGCTGGAATGGGCTGTGTTACAACCGTCCTTTATATTATTGTCAATATAAGATGTGAAGAAGCTGTCATAGTAGATAGTTAACTGGGAACTGACCTAGTGGCCTAAATTAGAGTCCAGCAGCTGTTACAAATCTCTTCAGTTATTCCATGCCTGATCAATTGGTGATGGGTGATTTTTTGCTGTAGACTGGTACAGTACTGAGTGACAGACACACCCCTGAGAAAAAGAGATTGGAAGTATGGGGCGATGGAAGAAAGAAACATGAGATGCATTTAAAACCAGGCAGTCTTGTTATTCAGCAACCCTTGATTTTGGTAGCACCAGCGGTGTGTGTCTGAGGAAAAAATTGGCTTCTGCTCTTCGGACAGTGTCACAAATGGCTGTGTATCTTGACGTGAGAGGCAGGCAGTGACACATATACTGGTGCAGAGAAGAGTTAAAAGCTTACAGTGCTTCAAAAGGAAATGCACTTAGAGGTGAAAGTGCACAGAACTATACAGATAGCAATGAATAATGCACTCTCCTACAACTGGGTCCTGCGGCTATAGGTAAAAGATTCACAGTATTATATACAAGCATGCTGAGGATTGAAAGGCTTGTAGTACCATAGAAGTTGCAAATATCTCACTCCACCTGGACTGTTGCTCTTTCTACAGCCTTTTGCTGGCAGGTTACCTCTACAAACAAATATCTGCCAAAAGTCAACAGTTATATCTAATCTAAGGTGTCATGAAGTGCCCAGAAGCACAAATGCAGCACTATATACTAAAAACTAATAACTATGGGCCTAATTAGAACTCGGCAGACGGGTTACCACCCGTGATGGATATCCCATCCGCAGAAAACTAAATCCTCTTCTATCCTATAGGTTTTAGATTTTGTGGACAAGATATCCATCACCGTTGTGACACAGTAACCCGTCCATTGAGTTCTAAATCAGGCCCTATATTCTTATATATGTAAAGCAGATTTTGGCCAGGGCCACATGAGATCTATGTCACCCTCTAAAAGCTTGGTCATTCAAACTAACAAGAGGATACACATATGACATTTAAAAAAGGTGAGATGGAAGGAGTTATCCTAAGCATCTCTGAGTAGACATGAGGTGCCCAAATGTCAGGGTGCACTATAGGAGTGGTAGGTACACACAACTGAGAAGAAGAAGCAATGGACATTATGTGACCACATACTGTAAAGCAGAAGCCATGCATACAATGTCACTACTGGAACACACACTGCACGGTGGGGTGAAAGCCTCAGCGTTATCATTGTACATCAAACCTCAATGGCTCAAAGCCACCACAGAGACGGCATAGGACGGCCACGAGTAGAGTGTCCACAATACAGTCCATCAGAACCTAGGTACAAAGTGCCAACACACACATTACATGGAAGTGGCAGGGGTAGAATGTTCACAAATAATGGATAACAGAACTCAGGGACACAATTGTACCACAGGCACAGCAGAGTAGGCGCTAAAGTCATCACTCAGCCACACACATTATTGCAAGAGCATGAGCTATTGTGCTCCTAAATACTGTAAACCAGAAGTCATGCAAGAGCATGACCTATTGTGCTCCTAAATACTGTAAACCAGAAATCATGGCTGCAATGTCATTACACCAGCACACATTGTACGGCTCAAGCAAGAACCAAAAGGGGACTATACACACACAATATATCAGAACCCATGGACACAATGTTTACTAATCACGCTGTCACATTGTGGCTAGTTGTGGCAAGGCACTAGTTGGCTCATGTTATGAAGAAAATAATCAAGTAAGACTTTTGGCAAATAGTAGGAACGTTTTTGCATTATATTCTGTTAGTAAAAAAGTACATTTGTGTGCAAACATTTCTGTTATTTCATGCTATCCATCAGTCATATTAAAATGCATTTCAGATTTATGAAATAAGTAGAAATTCACACCAGGACAAATATGTACACATACCTTGGTTCATTAGAATTGATTCTCTCAGGCAGAGTTCAAGATGTGGAAAAATGGCAGCTGAGCAAAGTCAGCAACAATAAGTGCTAGGGACCTCTGGATCGTTGAAATCGTTAGGTTAGGTATCTTGCTGAACAAGGCAAATCATTTACACACTAGGCTCCAACAAATCAGCAGACATACGGTGAAATTAAAAAAAAAAGAAACATTTGTTTGTTAATAATGTCTTGTTTATTAATATTTGCTCTGTCAGGTGTAAACCACACATCATAAATATATGTCCATACATACAGGATAAGTGGTAGGAAGTGAAGGTGTGCTAGAGGTGGAGGTGAGAATAAAAGCTTCCACTGCACCTATACTCACACTTTTACTCAGTCACTCAATATAAACTTTACTCAGATAAAAAGCAAACACAAAAGCACCATGTACTATAACTTCATTACTCATATCACAAAGGGTAAAAAAGAGAGCTCTAAGATTAATTAAAATCTGATTTAATGGTGAAATAAGATTTATCTGATTTTTGCAAAATTAAACGAAGAGTAACTTTGAAAAGTAATGCATTTCAGGTTGCCTAAGAACTGTCTTAAAACCAATTATGCCGCTCATCACAACTTCTGAACTGGAATACACATCCTTAGCTGAGAGAGTCAATGACTCTGACTCATAAGACAATAGCCTGCCTATGAAAACAGGAAGAGCAATTTGGTGGTAACTATAGACCACTGAGCAAGAATTAACTATCTGGGAGGGTGCAGAAACAGCTGTCAGAACAAAGGGTAGCTTTAGCATTACCTGCTGGGATTGAAAATGCTAGGGATTGTTTTTCTTGTTCATTCCTGAAACCCATCCAGGGAGTCTGGTTCCAGTCACAGTAGAGGAGAGAACCAATGGGATGGGAGAAGGGCTCATATAAATAGGAAAATAACTAATGAGCTAAAGCCAGGCTTTTCTACTGGCAACTGGGTTCTGCCTTTGAAACACTAGCTCCTGCGTAACTTTACAATATAGCAAAAAGAAAGGAACTGGAGGGACTGTGGGGACATAGTTGGTATTGGGTGGTAGAATCAATCACTGTCTAGTGCACAGGATAAAGCTGGCACCTCAACCACCACCTCCTCATAACATTCCTTTGAAGAAAGCTCTACCGGAAGAAGACTCTTTACTCCTGATGAATAGGACTTTCAAGGACTGAAGGACTCCTGAGTCCTGCTGGCACCCAGGGATTGGAAGTGCTCTCCAAGGATCAAGTGGTTGGCCTCCTGATGAACTGTGTCTGAAACACAAAAAGCAAAAGGACTCCTGATGACAAGAATATGCAGCTGACCACAGAGTACTGGATTTAACAGGAGACCTGGCTGGAGAGAGACCTAGGGGGTCATTCTGACCTCGGCGGTAAAAGGCCCTTACCGCCGGTCAGAAGTCCGCCATTCTACCGCCGCGGCCGCGGTAAACCGCCACGGTCATTCTGACCACCAACTGTGAAACCGCCAAAAACCAGACATCCAAGGAAGGCCGCCTCATCAGCGGGCCGCGGAAAACTGGAGATGACCAAACCTCCACCGTCACGCCAACACAAACACGCCCATGCCATTCTGACCCACGAATTCCATTGGCGGTACACACCGCCGTGCTCAAAATACACACACAGGTCCAAAACACAGCCACATTGGACAATTTGAAATACACACACCTGAGACACATACAAACAACACTCCCACACATCCAATCAACTATAAAACACACACCCACATCACCCACAAACCCCCACTAGTTGGAAATCGGAGAGAAGGCGATAGAGATAGAGATAGAGATAGAGAGAGCGAGCACAGCAATCGAAAACCCCAACACACACAGGAACCCAACTTCATCACCCACACCACATCTACGCACACATCACCACACATCACAACGCACATCACCACAAACACCACCCCACACCTCATCCACACCACCCCATGGCACCCCAAAGACACCCCAGGTTCTCGGACCAAGAACTCAGGGTCATGGTGGAGGAAATTATAAGGGTTGAGCCCCAGCTCTTCGGCACACAGGTGCAGCACACCACTATAGCAAGGAAGGCTGAGCTATGGCAAAGGATCGTAGACAGGGTCAACGCTGTGGGACAGCATCCCAGAAATCGGGAAGATATCCGAAAGCGATGGAACGACCTACGGGGGAAGGTGCGCTCGATGGTGTCGCGACACAACATCGCTGTGCAGAAGACTGGCGGCGGACCCCCACCCACTCCACCCCAATTCACAGCATGGGAGCAAGAGGTAGTAAACATCCTGCATCCTGATGGCCTCGCTGGAGTACACGGAGGAATGGACTCTGGTAAGTCGAATCTCAACTACTTCACCCCCCCCCCCAACCACCAGCATGCCAACCCCCCCCCTCACCCCCAATCTCAACCCCCCAGCACACAACCTCCCTGCCAATGTCTCACCAGCACAACCCACCCTAAACCACACCAACCCCTGAATGCCAACACACACCATAGACAGCCACCACCAAAGCATGACCATTGCACATACCCATACACCCACCCCCCCCCCCCCCCCACCACCCTCACAACACCTCCCACAAGGGAATGCCAGCACTGGGGGACAAGGGCACTCAAAATGCACGCCATGGCACACACAGAAACAATAACCATACTCTTTTACCCCTGCAGGGCCCGAACGGCAACACACCGCCACGGAGGGTCCAGATTTGTCCATCCCACCCCCAGAACAGGCCCCCAGTGAGGACAGCAGCTCTGTCGACCTAGAACCTGATGACCAGCCCGGACCATCGGGGACCTCTGGACAGTCGGTTCCCCACACACAGACACAGGCCACAGCAGACCCAACCCCCTCTGGGAACACCAGCGCAGCTCCCACCCAGCGGGCCCATGCCTCTGTCTCCAGGACGCGTCAAGCAGCGGTGTGTCCGCCACTACAGGGCACCCAGGCTGACCCAACACCCCAACAACAGGGACCTGGGGGCAGTGGTAGTGGGCACACCGTCCAGGGGACAGAGGCCCGGGGAAACAGGGCAACTGGGAGGGCTGCTGTGCGACAGGGGGGGGGAGGACAGGCCCAGGGAACCGACTCTCCAAGAGGCCCTCACCACCATCATGGGAGCATACCATCACTCCCAGGAGACGATGGCGACGGTACTGGCCAGGTTCACCGAGATCCAGGCACAGCAGGAGGAACGGTACATGGGGTTCAGCAATGAACTCAGGAACATCGCTACCGCTATGGGGACCATAGTCCAGGCCCTCAACCGGATAGAAACCACATTGCGGGACCATGTGGCACCACAAAGGGCCCCTGTCACTAGCCAGGACCAGGAACAGCCTACCACCTCCGCCGGCGCTAGTGGTCAGGAGGCCCCCACAGAACGACGGGCCACCAGAACCCCACCTCCTGCTGAAGAACAACCAAGAGGAACCTGAGATCTCACAGGAAGACAGAGTAGGATGCCAAGACCCCCGCCAGCATAAGATACCCCCTGATGTCATCCCACTGTCCCACATTGTCACCCTGTCCAACCTTGAACTGCCCCTGCTCCATCCTTCCACAGGCATATGGAAAATGCACCTGTGAAACTGAGAACTGGACTCTGCCATGGACATAACTCCACCCTCACCCATCACCGTTTTAATATCATGTACCAATATCTAGCACTAAAAATAAATCACTCATTGCACTGAAATCATTCAGGAGTCAGCCTGTATTATTTACAAATGTATAACACATTACTGATCAATAATGTTCAGTTATTTTTGTGATGACAACATACCGATGTCAATAAGCATTAGTCCATGGGCTAACCAAGCAGAAGTCACGCAGTGGGTCATACAGCACTGAAAAGGGAAGGGAAAATCAAACATCAGTTTAAAAGAACTGGGGGGAAATACACAAAGTAAAGATGCAGGGGTCTTTCAGTAAATGTTAAATGGCGTGGGTGATTCTTACCTGTGTGCTACTGAAAATACTGCTGGATAACTCTGTCCCTGTTGTCTGTGTCGTCCTCTTCGTCTTCCTCCTCTTCACTCTCCGCAGGCTCCACAGCTGCCACAACACCACCATCTGGACCATCCTCCTGCAGGAAAGGCACCTGACGTCGCAATGCCAGATTGTGAAGCATACAGCAGGCCACGATGATCTGGCACACCTTCTTTGGTGAGTACATCAGGGATTCCCCTGTCATATGCAGGCACCTAAACCTGGCCTTCAGGAGGCCAAAGGTTCTTTCTATGATCCTCCTAGTTCGCCCATGGGCCTCATTGTACCGTTCCTCTGCCCTGGTCCGGGGATTCCTCACTGGGGTCAATAGCCATGGCAGGTTGGGGTAACCAGAGTCACCAATTAGCCACACACGTTGTCTCTGTAGCTGTTCCATCACATAAGGGATGCTGCTATTACGCATCACATACGCGTCATGCACTGACCCAGGGAACTTGGCATTCACATGGGAGATGTACTGGTCAGCCAAACAGACCACCTGGACGTTCATAGAATGGTAACTTTTCCTGTTTCTGTACACCTGCTCATGGTCTTTTGGGGGTACTAAAGCCACATGGGTCCCATCAATGGCACCAATTATGTTGGGGATATGTCCAAGTGTATAAAAATCACCCTTCACAGTGGCCAAATCAACCTCCTCAGGGAATACAATGTAGCTCTGCATGTGTTTCGTCAGGGCAGACAACACTCTAGACAAAATTTTTGAAAACATAGGCTGAGACATTCCAGATGACATGGCCACTGTTGTCTGGAATGAGCCACTTGCCAAAAAATGGAGGACTGACAGAACCTGCACTAGAGGGGGAATTCCTGTGGGTTGGCGGATGGGGGACATCAGGGCTGGCTCCAGCTGGGCACACAGTTCATGTATAGTGGCTCGGTCAAGTCGGTATCGTAGTATGATATGGCGTTCTTCCATTGTCGACAGGTCCACCAGCGGTCGGTACACGCGAGGATTCATCCTTCTGCTCGCAAGTCCCAGCGGACGGTGCCTAGGAAGGACAACATGGAGCACAGAGTCAAGCAAATCACAGGTACGTTCACCACAGCATGCCTAGCACACGATTATCTATGTATTGAAAGGCGTGTATGTGTGGCAATGCAAGGCCTAGGCCTGTGTGACGCAGTACAAATTATGCCATGTGGGCCCTTGAAATGGCGGCTGCCTGACCTGTGAAGTGGGACAATGGGATGTGAGGTCAATGCGCTGGCGTGGCACACCGTGGCGGTAGGCGGTCGAAGACCGCTATACGAAGCCGCATTGGTTAACATTGAAGCCTATGGGTTTCTGGAGCCAATGACGAGGTGCGCCGGCGGTCGCGGTACGCACTGCCGCGGTACGCACCGCCGCAGGCGTGACCGCCATTTTCTATCTGCTTAATCACTCGAGACCTGATCATCCACAGGAGAGGACCTATACTGCAAGTGCTGCTTCTGACCTCGGTCTGGAAGATACAATGGCTGCTGAGACTGGGGAAAGGGCCCCTGCCTTCACGTCTGAAGAGTTGGAGAAACTAGTGGATGGGGTCCTCCCCCAGTATGCGTTACTCTACGGTCCTCCAGACCAACAGGTAAGTACACTGGGTGCACATGGAATGGGCTATGCCTGTGTTGAGTGGGGTGGATGTATGATGGTGGGGTGGGGAGCGAATGAGGAGTGCAACGCACGACAGATGAGAGCATGTGCCACATGGCAAATTTGGGGAGGGGGGGGGGCAATCACATCTAACATGCAGATAAATGATGAATTTTCCTTTCCCACCCTGTACATGTCAAATAGGTCAGCGCCCATCAGAAAGTCGACATTTGGCGTGCCATCGCCAAGGAAGTCCGGGCCCTGGGGGTCCACGTCAGACGAGGCACCCACTGCCGCAAGAGGTGGGAGGACATCCGCCGCAGGACCAGGAAGACCGCTGAGTCACTGCTGGGGATGGCCTCCCAACCTAGGAGGGGTGCCAGTCGTACCCTGACCCCCCTGATGTCCCGGATCCTGGCGGAGGCCTACCCTGATTTGGATGGGCGCTTGAGGACATCACAGCAGACACAAGGGGGTGAGTATCAGCACATTCTGCTTTCTTTCTGCGCAGTGGAGGCGTCTGGGTGGGGAAGGAGGGTTGTGGGTGACATTAGGCCAGGGTGTTTTCTGTAGTGTAGTCCTCTCCTTTAGGCATGGCCCTGTGCCCCCGCCCCCCACCTCTGTAGGGTGCCAAGTACAGCTATCCATGGTCCTGCATCATCCATGTGTGTATTTGTTGTGCATAGACCTGTAGGCCTGGTCACAAGTACTGAGTACTATACCCCGATTGCGCAGCGTAGTGCATGAGGCCCCTGTGTCTGTCCTCTCCGCCAACGGTGTTGACATTGCATGCACTCAAACTGTTTTATTATTTCTCCCCCCACCCTTTTTCTTGATCGTCTTGTGCATGTGTGCATTAGCATCATCAGGCGGAGGAGATTTGGCATCGGAGCACGAGGGAGCTGCAAGTCACAAGGCCCCGGTGGGCCGTGGTACAGACACCGAGGGCACCAGTGATCCGGAGGGCGAGGGGAGCACCACAACGGGGACCGGTGGTGACACCAGCGACACCGACACGTCCTCGGATGGGAGCTCCCTAGCGGTGGCGGCAACATCCGGGCCCCCCGCCTCTACAGGTACAGCCGCCACCCAGCGCACCAGCCCCGCCCTCCCAGCAGCCCCTCAGCCTACGCTCCGTGCCCGCTCGCCGAAGAAGGCAGGCATCTCCTTCGCCCCAGGCACCTCAGGCCCTGCCCCTGTCACCCCTGCTGCCCTCAGTGAGGAGGTCATTGACCTCCTTCAGACCATCATTGTTGGGCAGACTACCCTTTTGAATGCCATCCAGGGGGTAGAAAGGGAGGTGCATCGGAGCAATGCCTACCCGGAGGGCATTCATTCGGATCAGGCTGCCCATCAACGATCGTTCAATGCTCTGGCCTCAGCACTGACGGCAGCCATTGTCCCTGTTTCCAGCCTCCCTCTTCTAACTGCCTCCAGCCTGTCTCTGTCTCCTGTTCCTCTGCCTATCCCATCCACACCATCAGACCAGCCTGCACACACGTCAACACCCAAGGTCAGCTCATCCAGGCCCAAGCACCACAGATCCCACAAACACTCACCCAAGCAACATCCAGATGCAGACATGCCAACAGTCACTACCACCTCTGTGTCCCCCTCCTCCTCGTCTCCCTCCTCCCTCCCTGTGACGTCTACACTCACACCTGCATGCACACCACCATCAGCCAGTGCTTCCATCACCAGCACACCCTCCAGTACAGTCCGCACACGTGCAGTCACCACCCCCACTGCCATTTACACGTCCCCTGTGTCCTCTCCCACTGTGTCTGTCACCCCCTCTTCCAAGACACACAAACGCAGGCAGCCACCCACCCAACAGCCATCCACCTCACGACAGCCTACGTCACAATCACCTGCACCCAAAGACAGCACACCTGACTCTCCTACAACCACATCCTCTTCCTCCACTCCCATCACCACTACTCCCACCCTTTACCTTGGTCCTAAAAAAGTTTACCTCTCCAATCTTAACCTCTTTCCCTCCCCTGACCCACCCCCTCCATCTGCTAAGAGTCCCAAGAGCACCTCAGCCACCACCAGCCCAGCTTCGAGTGTCACTGTGGTGCATGGGTTCTGGAGTCCACCCTTTGGCAGCAGTGACACTTCTATCAGCAGCAAGGGGACATCCAGCCCCCCCCCAGGCAAGAGGACCCGGAAACTCAAGGGCCGCCGTGAGAGGACTGACACGGCTGCCCCCAAGGACCAGAGTTCGGCCACTTCACCTGCCACAACATCCAGGGGAGGCAAGGGCCAGAGAGCCTCTTCTAAGGAGCGAAAGGGCAGCAGGGCGGAGAAGTCAGCCAGCAGGAGCGCGGAGCAGGAGGGCCCCACAAGCCCCATCCCGGCTGTAAGGAAGGACACCAAAGGGCCCAGGACTCCGTCACCAAAGGGTCCTGCGACTGCACGGTCGGAGGGCGACTGAGCAGGGAGTCCAGGCCAGGTCTGGCTCCCTTGAATTACTGGACAAGCACCGCTGAACAGGGCCCCGCCGTGCAGAAGAGCACAGCTGAACCAGGCCCCGCCGTGCAGAAGAGCACCGCTGAACCGGGCCCCGCCGTGCAGAAGAGCACCGCTGAACAGGGCCCCGCCGTGCAGAAGAGCACCGCTGAACAGGGCCCCGCCGCGCAGAAGAGCACCGCTGAACCGGGCCCCGCTGCGCAGAAGAGCACCGCTGAACAGGGCCCCGCCGTGCAGAAGAGCACCGCTGAACCGGGCCCCGCCGCACAGAAGAGCACCGCTGAACAGGGCCCCGCCGTGCAGAAGAGCACCGCTGAACCAGGCCCCGCCGTGCAGAAGAGCACCGCTGAACCGGGCCCGCCGTCTCAGGCACCGCTCCGCTGGGCCCTTCCTGTCAAGCACCGCTCCGCTGGCCCCGCCGTCTCAAGCACCGCTCCGCTGGGCCCTTCCTGTCAAGCACCGCTCCGCTGGGCCCTTCCTGTCAAGCACCGCTCCGCTGGGCCCTTCCTGTCAAGCACCGCTCCGCTGGGCTCTTCCTGTCAAGCACCGCTCCGCTGGGCCACGCCGTCCCAGGCACTGCTCCGCTGGGCCCTTCCTGTCAAGCACCGCTCCGCTGGGCCCTTCCTGTCAAGCACCGCTCCGCTGGGCCCCGCCGTCTCAAGCACCGCTCCGCTGGGCCCCGCCGTCTCAGGCACCGCTCCGCTGGGCCCCGCCGTCTCAGGCACCGCTCCGCTGGGCCCTTCCTGTCAAGCACCGCTCTGCTGGGCCCTTCCTGTCAAGCACCGCTCCACTGGGCCCCGCCGTCTCAAGCACCGCTCCGCTGGGCCCCGCCGTCTCAGGCACCGCTCCGCTGAGCCCCGCCGTCTCAAGCACCGCTCCGCTGGGCCCTTCCTGTCAAGCACCGCTCCGCTGGGCCCTTCCTGTCAAGCACCGCTCCGCTGGGCCCCGCCGTCTCAAGCACCGCTCCGCTGGGCCCTTCCTGTCAAGCACCACTCCGCTGGGCCCTTCCTGTCAAGCACCGCTCCGCTGGGCCCTTCCTGTCAAGCACCGCTCCGCTGGGCCCTTCATCTCAAGCACCGCTCCGCTGAGCCCCGCCGTCTCAAGCACCGCTCCGCTGGGCCCTTCCTGTCAAGCACTGCTCCGCTGGGCCCTTCCTGTCAAGCACCGCTCCACTGGGCCCCGCCGTCTCAAGCACCGCTCTGCTGGGCCCGCCGTCTCAAGCACCACTGGCACAAGGACAGTGCCGGATCTGTCTCGAGCTACTGTTCACGGTTCACTGTGCCCACCATGCCTCCTCCTTGACCGGTGGAGACTGTTATCCACCTGATGGACTGTGGCTTTGCACTCCCCAGGATGGCACAGTGGGCAAGCCACCCACTGTAGAGACTTGACAGACTGTGGCTTTGCACTCCCCAGGATGGTACAGTGGGCAAGCCACCCACTGTAGAGACTTGAGAGACTGTGGCTTCGCACTCCCCAGGATGGCACAGTGGGCATGGTGGCCCCTTCGTGGATCTGGCGTCGTGGACTCATGTGGCTGTGGTGCCCCCCCTTTCCCTTCCCCCTGAGGTGCCTGTAGTTTTGTCATCAGATGCCCCTGCAGTGTTCTCTCCAAAGGACTCAGGTCTCCTGTGTGGGCTTTGCCCTTGTGTTGATACACTTTGGCCCACGGACACTTGGAATTTCGTTGGATGTGCAGGACTAATTGCCTCGGTTTATCGTATGCACTAAATATTGAATTGATTTTTTAAAATTGTTATTGCTATTTGACCATGACTTATCAGTGGCTTTTTATTTCCATAAATTTCGATTCACAATTTAATTATGTCCTTGCTTTTTTCACGGGGGTTTGGGTGGTGTCACTGTGACTTGTTGCTCTGCATTGGTGTGTACATAGTTTGGGGAGGGTGGGGGTCGCATATGTGTGTGCCGTAACCTTTCGTCCTCCCCCCTCCCCTGTGTCGTAGGTGCAGTACTCACCGTTGTCGTCTGCGCCGGCGTTCGTACTCGTGGTAGATGAGCAGGTAGACGAGAGCAGGTAGGATGTTTAATTCGGGTTCCATGCTGTCCTCCTTCCTCGTGGAGTGCGTAGAGGTGTGCGTTTTCCCGTTCGTAGTCTGTTTCCGCCGTGTTTTTATCGGCGGTGCTCCCGCCCCGGAAAAGGTGGCGGATTGGTGAGTTGTGATAGTGTGGGCGGTACATTGTCTGCCGCCTGTCTGTTGGCGGTGACCGCCGCGCTGTTTGTTTGTACCGCCGTGGCGGGCGGACTGTTAATGTGGCGGGCTGTGTTGGCGGTTCCCGCCAGGGTCAGAATTCCATTTTTTGGACCGCCGGCCTGTTGGTGGGTTGGCCGCCGCTTTATCACCGACCCCCAGGGTTAGAATCACCCCCCTAGTGCCAGGAAGCCTGCACAGAGGAGTAAAAGCTGCTGGACTGGCCAGAAGAAACCTTCCCAATAGCTGGAGATCAAGACCCTCATTGAGAGCTTGGCTGATGACCAAACATCCGCCGGGGGAGAGGTGGTTGCAGATGTACTAACATCGACTGCCATGGCAAACTACTGCCTTCCATATTTAGAGAAATCTGTCTCCCTGGTAGAGATTTCCATGCCTTCAGGGGAACCACCATTAGCAGCAGCTCCTGGAAGGCATAAAGATCTCTTAAAGTTTGCTGATGGTTGTCATGTTTCATGCAGCTGCTATGTAAACTTTTTTGTTTTATGAAAACAAACTCAGAAAGCGGGAATTTATTTTGTAAAATAAAACAATAATAATTTTCCTGCACTGGGAGTTCTCTTTCAGGGCATGAAGTGCATTGTTTATTCTTGTGTTCTGAACCACCAAGCTTCCCCTGGTAGGCCTGACATAGGCTTAGACAGTTTGCCAAAAGTAAGGTGGTCAGACTGATGTAATTACATGGCGGCCAAAAGTTCATCTGGCCATCAGACTGAGGATTCCACCACCAGAGCCAGCAAGTTAGTTCACTCCCAGCAGAACCACAAAGGTCCCTTTGACTCTTAATGGAGAGGGCAGGTTTCAGTTTGGTGAACAGGATAGTCCTGTCCACCAAACTCTAAATGGCAGCATAGATCTGAAGGCAAAATATTTGACCATAATGACCTACGTGGCCAAAATCTGCTCCATCGCTGTCAGATTGACATCAACCCCATCACCCACCAACTGCAACTCTTGATTGAGGCTTTGCATTTACTTGGTGCTTTTACCCCTAAAATTTTAAAAATTCACATCTGGTTCCCCTTCACCTAGTTTAATGATCTTGGTGTCCTTGTACTCAATACCTATTGCTCTGCTTTTCTAAATTGGTTTCGAGTTTTATCATGCAGTGTTTTTTACTTTGAAATTGTTGATACTGCTTGAACTGAATACACACTTTTTTGTGGGTTGCCTGTTGCTTGTGCCATAGTTACAAGGGGTTGAGCAGAGATTCTATCAGAAGTGTTTAGACCTAACTAGAGTGAGATTACTGAGTCAATATTGGTACACAGTCACAAATTAATAACCCTATTCCTCACTAAGTTTTCCTGCAATAAGTGTATACAGGGGGGTGCAAAATGTAGGCAAATGTAAAACATGCATAATAAAAAGTGTTCTCAAGGAATCAGAAGTGTTCCACATGCTTTCTTCTAGGCAGCTAGGTGGCAAGAAAAAGAAATACTGTAAGAGTTCTCTGTTATCAAATAACTAAACTATAGAGTGGTACACTTCGCCTTGATTCTCATTATAAACTAAATACTGTATGTGCTACATCACCATAAAATTGACTACAAAGCGGAAGGCAAGTAGTCACCCACTTTGTGTGTGTGCGTATATATACACACACACATATATATATATACATATATATATATATATATATATATATATAAATAACATAGCCATTTCGCACAGGGCTGGAATGTGCTCAGTGGCAATGCCACAATTCCATAAATGTTGTATGAATTGTACAAGAAAAATCAATGGAAAGACATATTAACATAAATACGAAATATAGAGTAATACTATGTGCACTTACTTCATGAAGAAACTTCTGTGCATTATTTCAGCACCCTGTGGCGTGCTTAGTGGCAGTAGACATTGGAACTGATCTATAAATTTCTCATTCGCAAAAAGTTGTAACAAATCACTCACCATCTTTTTGTGAATGGAAAAGAATTGTGCAAAACGATCTAACAACTAATTGGTCTGTTCACACAATTCCGAATTGTAGTACACCGTAATCTGACCTACATCATCAATATTCAGCAGGTAGGTTGTAAATTGATACTTACTATGAGTAGATGCCATCACAAGGATAGTGACCTGATGGGGTCAGCAGACTACCATGTCTTTGACCACATTAAATAAAGTAAACTTGTCACTGAAATTAAGTCCGTTGTCCTTAAAGGAAATGGGTCTGTATTTAAAAGGGAACTATTTTTAAGTTTGAGAGTCGGCAGTGGTCCTCTCGACCCCTGCCTGCTCCTCAACAATTCTTTTTACATTCACAAGCAAGAAGGTATTCTGAGAAGATCTCTTCCTTTTAAGAATTTGTTACCACCCCAGCTTGGGTGTCACTAACTTTTGAATGATTTGTGACCACCAGAATTTGGTCACAAAACATTGATAAATGCCATAACGAATGGCTATTTAGAAGGGACACTCTAAACACTCCCCTTCCACATAGTAATTATATTAGTTATGCCTTTCCAATCCCATTTTGTGATTTGGTAACATTGCAAAATTGCAAAATGAGTTTGGGGCATGAAAAAAGTCATTTTGCAGTAGCAAATCCTGTGATTTTGTAATTTGCAGGCCTTGCATCCACATAAATGGTTATTCATTTTTAAACGCTGAACCAGCATTGGTGGCGAGAATACTAGGGGGCATATGTAGGAGGCTGGCCTGGCTTATAGTGGGTACCTTGTGGTACTTACGCCTTGTGCCAGGTCCAGTTATCCCTTATTAGTAGATTAGTAGTGTTCTAGCAGCTTAGGCTAATAGAGGTAGCTATAGCAGAGCAGCTTAGGCTGAACTAGGAGACATGCAAAGCTCCTACTATACCACTTATATCACTTAGCACTATATCATAAGAAACACAATACTCAAAGTTACTAAAAATAAAGGTACTTTACTTTAGTGACAATATGCCAAAAGTATCTCAGAGGATATACTCCTTTAGGAGGTAAGTAATATACACAAAATATACACACAAACCAAAATCATGTAAGTAAACAGTTAGAAAAGTAGTGCAAACACTGTAGAACACAATAGAATGCAATAGGAGACAATAGGCCTAGGGGCAACACAAACCATATACTCTAAAAGTGGAATGCGAACCACAAATGGACCCCAGGCCTAGTGTAGTGTGTAGAGGGTCGCTGGGAATGTAAGAAAGCACTAAGGGTATCCAAGATACCCCACCCCAAGACCCTGAAAAGTAGGAGTAAAGTTACCCTACTACCCCAGAAAGACAGTAAAGTCGAGATAGGGGATTCTGCAAGGACAACAACTGACTGCAAAGCACTGAAGACGGATTCCTGGACCTGAGGACTTGCAAATGAAGGGGACCAAGTCCAAGAGTCACACAAGTGTCCAGAGGGGGCAGGAGCCTACTAAACCCCGGATGAAGGTGCAAAAGGGCTGCCTCTGGGTGGAAGAAGCCAAAGATTCTGCAACAACGGAAGGTGCCAGGAACTTCTCCTTTGGTCAGAAGATGTCCCATAGCGTGCTAGTGGATGCAGAGTTGTTTCCACGCAGAAAAACCACAAACAAGCCTTGCTAGCTGCAAGAGTCATGGTTAAAGGTTATTGGGTGCTGCCAGGGCCCAGGAAGGACCAGGAGATCGCCCCTTGGAGGAGGAGACAGAGGGGGTGCTCAGCAACACAGAGAGCCCACGCAGAAGCAGGCAGCACCCGCAGAAGTACCTGAACATGCATTCAGAAGATCTGAGCATGGCGGTTGTCTCAGCACAACAAAAGGGAGTCCCACAAAGTCGGAGTCCAACTCAGTGAGCTGGGCAATGCAGGACAGAGTGCTGGGGACCTGGGCTAGGCTGTGCACAAAGGAAGTCTTGCAAAAGTGTACAGAAGCCCTAGCAGCTGCAGATCATGCAGTACACAGGATTACTGTCTGGCGTGGGGAGGCAAGGACTTAACTCCACCAACTTTGGACAGAAGGGCCACTGGACTGTCGGGACACTTGGATCCAGCTCCTGTGTTCCAGGGACCATGCTCGTCAAGATGAGAGGGGACCCAGAGGACCGGTGATGCAGAAGTTTGGTGCCTGCGGTAGCAGGGGGAAGATTCCGGCGACCCATGGGAGATTTCTTCTTGGCTTCCAGTGCAGGGTGAAGGCAGACAGCCCTCAGAGCATGCACCACCAGGAAACAGTTAAGAAAGCCGGCAGGATGAGGCGCTACAATGTTGCTGGTAGTCTTCTTGCTACTTTGTTGTGGTTTTGCAGGCGTCCTGGAGCAGTCAGCGGTCGATCCTTGGCAGAAGTCGAAGAGGAAAGTGCAGAGGAACTCTGGTGAGCTCTTGCATTCGTTATCTGTTGAGATACCCACAGGAGAGACCCTAAATAGCCCTCAGAGGAGGATTGGCTACAGAGAAAGGTAAGCACCTATCAGGAGGGGTCTCTGACGTCACCTACTGGCACTGGCCACTCAGAGGTGTCCATTGTGCCCTCACACCTCTGCATCCAAGATGGCAGAGGTCTGGGACACACTGTAGGAGCTCTGGGCACCTCCCCTTGGGAGGTGCTGGTCAGGGGAGTGGTCACTCCCCTTTCCTTTGTCCAGTTTTGCGCCAGAGCAGGGCTGGGGGGATCCCTGAACCAGTGTAGACTGGCTTATGCAAGGAGGGCACCATCAAAACCATTTCCAGAGGCCAGGAGAGGCTACTCCTCTAAGGCCCTTAACACCTATTTCCAAAGGGAGAGGGTGTAACACCCTCTCTCAGAGGAAATCCTTTGTTCTGCCTTCCTGGGACTGGGCTGCCCAGGCCCCAGGGGGGCAGAAACCTGTCTGAGGGTTGGCAGCAGCGGTAGCTGCAGAGAAAACCCCAGAAAGTTAGTTTGGCAGTGCCAGTGCCCAGGCTCTATGCTGGAGCCCCAGGGATGCATGGAATTGTTCCCGACAATTCCATGATCCTAGACATGTTACATGGCCATGTTCGGAGTTACCATTGTGACGCTACATATAGGTATTGACCTATATGTAGTGCACGCATGTAATGATGTCCCCGCACTCACAAAGTCCGGGTAATTTGCCCTGAACAATGTGGGGGCACCTTGGCTAGTGCCAGGGTGCCCCCACACTAAGTAACTCTGCACCTAACCTTCACTAAGTGAGGGTTAGACATATAGGTGACTTAAGTGCAGTGTGAAATGGATGTTATTTTACTCAGGCTGCAATGGCAGTCCTGTGTAAGAATTGTCTGAGCTCCCTATAGGTGGCAAAAGAAATGCTGCAGCCCATGGGGATCTCCTGGAACCCCAATACCTTGGGTACCTAGGTACCATATACTAGGGAATTATAAGGGTGTTCCAGTGTGCCAATCAGAATTGGTAAAATTAGTCACTAGCCTGCAGTGACAATTTTAAAAGCAGAGAGAGCATAAACACTGAGGTTCTGATTAGCAGAGCCTCAGTGATGCAGTTAGGCACCAAACAGGGGACACATACAGGGCACACTTTATGAGCACTGGGGTCCTGGCTAGCAGGATCCCAGTGACACAGACAAAAACAAGCATACCTACAAGTAAAAATGGGGGAACATGCCAGGCAAGATGGTACTTTCCCACAGCACATTTATAAGCCCCTTGCACCGCCTTAACGCCAAGGAAGAGTTAAGGAGCCCATTCCCCGTGCCATATTTTCAAAGTGGCTCAATGCCTGCATTGCGCCACTTGGCAAACCCTTGCACCACATTGTGGCTGCGCCAGGCATAATGTATGCAAGGGTGGCTTTCCCGCGCGGGGAGGCCCGACAAAAATGGCACAGTGAAATTTACAAGATTTCACTGTGCCATTTTTTTCGTCATGTTTGACACCTGCTCAGGGCCATCATTTTTGGCACTAGTGCAGCAAAGCGCCATAACAGCATCAAAAATGTTGATGGTATTGTGGTAATGACGCTGTGGTGCGCCGTATTGCAAATATGGTGCAACCATGATGTTGTTATGGGAAGCAAGGGGGACGCAAGGAAAGTGGTGCATCGGAAGCGATGCACCACTTTCTCGTAAATATACCCCAAGGAATCTTGGAAAAATAATTTACTGTCTCTGTCTCTTTGTCTATCTATTGACACTCCATCTCCTGACTCCCTCCCCTTTGTTGCTGCACCAAGATCAGGACCACCATGTCTGTGCTTTAACATCGGGGTAATCTTAATCTCTTTTGAATTATTCTGCTGCTACCATCAGTCTGGCTATAGGTGATAACATTTTGCTGCTTTCTCTGATATATTGGCTGAGTGAACCAATTACAAAATATACCAGTCAAGTGTGCCCATTCCTAGTTCACTCACATTATGGGGTAGATTTATGAAAAGCGGCGCTGCACATAGTGCAGCGCCAATTTTCTTGCACCCCTTAGCACTCCCCTAACGCCACCATTTGTGCACTGTATTTAATATATGGTGCACCATGGCGGTAGTTAGGGAACTAGCATTAGACTTTTTTACATTAATTCGGCTCTTTGCAGGATTAGCATAAAAAATTCAGACACTAATCCTGCGAAGCACCCAGAGGCCCACTGAAACCAATGGGAGCCTCCTTTTAACGCCTACTCTGAGCAGGCGTTAAAAGTGTCGAAATAAATGACACAAAGAAGTCTCTTAGATTTCTTTGTGCCATTTTTTTGGCCCCCTCTAACAGGGGTTACATCCCCTTTGCATACCTTATAGCTGGAGCAGGCATAATGTAGCGCAAACGATTTCAAAGTGGCGCACTCATGCAATGTGCCGCTTTGTAAATCTGCTGCTGCGATTTTAGCCTCTTTGGGGCACATTAGCATTTAAAAAAATGACGCTGATGTTGCACAAGGAGGTGTCTGGGACTCTTAAATCTTCCCTATGTGTGTCAGCATATCATTGATTGTAGTGCACTTTTTAACATTAAGGATGCAGATTGATGCAGTCCTCAGTGTTGCATGCTCTGCATTTTTCTTAGTGCTCATCTTTGTGAAAGGAAGCACAGTTGACCAGCCTACACTCGGTTTAGGAGACAATTTTTTAAGAGTTACAAATATTTTGCTGTCCATAATTTATTGCCTCAGAAACTCATCGACCTGAAAAAAGAACAGCGACATATGTGAATGCCTCTGACACTTACTATGTTCCAGTGGTCTGATGTATCTCGGCATCGCAGTCTAATTCCAGAATGTCAAAATATGACCTACTCATGTCACAAAAGGAGAAGAAAACACTGCAATCAATCACGTAGTTTAACGCTATAGCGTAGAAAATAGTACACAGTGGCCTTGGGCCCCATCTGTATTGCAATGACTCAATGATCCAATAATCCAATTGAATTTGTAAGTGTCTGTGGAGGATAGACCACCTACCTAGGGCTGTCTGAGAAATATGAAGCCATGGACGTATCAAAGCTGGGTCCGCATCTGTGGCATTAAAAGTGATTCTTTTTTCCTGGCATACCCTCTACTGGGATCATCCTCTTCTGATTGACTTATATTTTTGTCCTCTCTATAAGACCGGTGTATTATTGGTGTCTAACATTTCAGCAACAAGTCAGATTAAAATGGAAAGCTTTAATCTCTACAGAATTTCACAATTATGCCTATTATTGACCTGCAGTATGAGCAGAGCCTTGACTCGAATAAGTGTTGTCTTCAGGCCACTGTGCTACATGTCTGTTTCCTGGAACAACACACTGCTCAACAAACCTTAACTCTTTAATTTGTCCATCATAGAAAAAGAGAAAACTAAAAACAGTTTGAAAAAACGATTTACCTGGATCCAAGGAAAAGTGTTAGAAAATGAGTCCACAAATAATGGGTCCACATTTGTCCTCCACTGGGAACCAAAGACTCCATTGTAGCGCTTGACATTCACAGGGAGGCAAAGCAGAACAGTCCAAGGTACACTCAGGGAGGTGGGGTGGGCTAGTAATCACCATTCAAAAGTACACAATAAGACCACTCAATACATGATTGTCCAGTAAGTTATTTTTCTTTTGAAAAGAAAAAAGTACATTTATTACACACATACTACTCAATACTATGCAACATTTTAAAAATATACACAAGCTGATAGAAATACTTTTGGGTGACATTGCATACTCATTCTTGTCTCCCCCAAAGGGAACTTTAGACCAACAAACCACATGTCAAAAACATTCACATGTATTAAAATGCAATATCTGAGTATAACTTGGAGGGAAGGCACTTAATACTGGCAATAGGGCATATCTACTTTGATCACGAGTGGCTGTCAGTCTCATTATTCAAATAAAGCATTTGCAAACATATGTTTGAGGAATGTTTGACTGGTTTGTGCTATCAAGATTACCGTTATCATGAAATACGCAATTTAATAATTGCATTCCCGCATAATGCTGCACATTTATCAAGGTCCCTGAAGGACATCACTTTAAAAATTCCAAGGTGTAATCACCTCCATTCACCCCTAGGGGAGGTTGTTAATTTGAGCAGCTCTCATTAGAAATGGCTAGACCACAAACATTGCAACCATACTTTTTGCCCCTAGAGGGAGCATCACTTGCAGATAAAATGGAAGTTCTAACATGGTGAGTGCACTGAATTATTGCAAAACCCTTTAGGTGTTATCATTTCGCAGTCCCCTGAAAGAGTGGGGACGCTTGAATTCTTTTTGAGGGGGGATGCTGTGCTTCTCCTGCAGCCGTCTTGGGGTCACTACAACAACAAAACGAGTGATGTTTTGCTAAAAAATGCAGACAGGCCCCACAGAGCATGATGGAGAACTCATCTGGGAGTGCCATGCACATGAAATGTTTGGCTCTCCCGCTGCTTTGTGGAAAAACGCTCTGGTGGTTTCCTTAATTTTTTCTTGTTTAATTTATTTTTTATGAATGCCTTGGGGAGCTCACCCCTGGCCCCTCTCTCTGGCTCCCCACATGGCCAGCACCCTCGCATGCTTCCATGAGAGCCGGCACTTCAGATCTGGTCTGTCCAGTCCTGCGGACAGATATGCACTGCTCGACCGACCTTCCCGCTCCCTAGGGATGCAGGTTGGAGAGTGGGGAAGGCAGGGGGCATTGAGGGGTGTGCAGCAGCCCTTCCCCTCAATTCTTGTTGTTGTCTGGGGCCCAGGAATGTGGTCTGGGGGCCCCTCTCGCACCGGTGGGGCGGGATGGCACACCCCCACAGCTGCATCTTCTCGGGCCCAGGCTTGGGATCCTGGGCCCCTCCTTGAAATCTTGAGGGGGCGCAACTGCATGCCCTGATAGTCCTCTCATTACAGGGCACAAGCATGGAGTCCTGGGACCCTTCCACATGATGTGGGGGTGCAACAGCACTCCCCCACCCTCCACACCTTTGGTGAAGTGCAACAGCGCTTTTTTGCATTTTCCTTCATCTTGGGCTGCCCCCGGGCCCTGGACCGGGGGCAAGGTGAAAACCAGCATCAGAGCCCCATAGGCTTTGTCATCAGTTGGTAAAGATCAAAGGTTGCTCTATGTTGGAACAGCCATATCTCGGGCCCTGTCAGGCAGATTTCAATGATCTTAGTGTCAATTTGCTCCTGGTGCACTCTCTTTAGGCCTCCTGACCTCAAAGATGGCAAACTTTGCAGAAACATGTTTCCCTGACTTCCTGCATCAGCATTTCACTTTGTTTTTTTCTGGGCCTTTCCTCTTTGCGCAGAGCCCAGTCTTTCCCACAACTGATCCTGGTGTCAATCAGAAGCAGGGTCCTTGATCCAGTAGGCAGTCAGGGGTTTGTTCCTTCCAATTGTCAATTGACCTGCCTCCAGTCCCAATTTTCTGCAGCAAAGCACATCCAAGAGAGAGCTCTCTCCCCTGCACAGGACCTTTTAAGTGGGAGCGGGGTTGTCCAACAGAGCTGCACCTCTGGCCTCTCTTGATGTACCACATCACCTCTCCGCCCCACCCCAACCTCCTTCCACAGTCTTCTGGGATAGCTTAAAATGGTGTCACCCAGGAGTCACTTGCCACATGTACTCTGGGAGACTCAACTCCACCCATCACTGACATCACTGACAGGGCCTTCCCCCAGCAAATCTTCAAAGGAGCCCCTCTCTAGTTTGGCTGCAGAGGTCTGGACTCCCTCCTTTGTTGAGTGGCCTGGGGCAGGCCCTTTTCCTGGTCACGGTATGACAGCTGGCTGATTGATTCAGATCAATTTCACCCAATTCCTTCCTCCTTCAGAGCGGACTTCAGCACTGTTAATTGCTTCTTTTGATGGGTGAGGCCTTTGTTTCTGCAACTGGAGAGAAAAGTAAATAACCTAGCATAGCAGGGTCACAAAAGGTTGGAGAAATATGACATTCCTGGATGACCAATAAGCTGTACAGATATGCTTTTAGACTTCACAGCAGTGTTCTTTTCATAAAGTTTACAGTCTACATTGGTGAGACTTTGGAGTCTGTGGGCTCTAGGGAACTGAAGTTTCACCCTAGGGAAGCCTTTCCCATACAAATATAATGGAGTGTCACTACAGCCAAGACAGTAAAGCACACTGCCTTTCCCTACATCTGTACACCGACATTATAAGGCCTATTCCAGGTCACAATCCATTCTGCATAGTCCTTTCTGAGCCAGGCTACCTGTGCGCAGATCTTGGGCTACGCAGAAAAAGAGTCTCTCACGTGCAGCTGTCCCATGTGTGCACAAGCGTGTGCTCACAAGCCCATGTGTAACCAGCCAGGTGCCTCTTATCCTTGCTGCATCGCCACGATCTTGTCTTAAAAGGTGGGCACTGGTGGTAAACATGCACAGTCCATTTTACCATGAGTTTACTGTGGGTGAGTCACAGGTGATGAAGCTCCCCCACAGTAAAAGGTCAAAAACCAGGTGATCAAAAAGCAAAAAAAAACAGGCGGATTAGATTATCAGTATCACCTTCTCACAAGAGGCTATGTGGACTTTTTCAGCAAAAGTGACAAAATACCTGTAGTCATTAAAAGAAACAATGAATAGGCAGAGTGTTAAGTATCCTTCAACTTACATAGAGAACTTTAATAAGTGATTTAGGGACTCTTCTACTTCGGCTCCTGTGCTGCCGAACTCATTGTTTCCCAGCTCTATTTCCGACCTTGCCAAACCTGGGTTCCTGCGAGTTCTCGCTATCTTTAGAGTTGTAGAATTACTGTGTTTACACCATTGAAACCTATGCTGGAGCTGCCGTTGTTACCCTCTGGCTTGTCAGATAATCCGACAAAGGGTAAGGAAACCATCACCGATTGTACCATCATGAGTGCGGAGAGTAAAATTATTATGAATGAAATTTGCCTGATGAAAATGTATGTATCATAGAAACAAGAATGCGATCCACAATGACAAGTATATCTGGGGATGAGACATTAATTGTACATTAGGTGAAAACAGGGACAAATTCATACCAGTGACAAGATCCTTATTAATAGGTTCAATGGCGTGGGTGTGTCAGGGCCTTGTGAAGCAAAGTAAATTTGCCTGATTTTTCGGGCATTTGTTCCAGCCATCCATCTGAGGGCACCCTGGGTGTCTTAGAGGTTCTTAGAAACCACCAGCTATTTCAAAGGATTTGACTGTTTTTTTCCCACAGCCGATGTAGAAGCAGAGGACAAGTTTGTACCTGCTGGCTTCTTCTTCATCTCATCCATGACACAGGAAACCTAATACCTCATCTTCACCAAGTGCCTTTCACGCAATGTAGAAAGGCACTGACCCCCCTGAGCCTGAGTGTCAGTGTAAAATGAAGTTTCTGGAAAGGCCCAGTTTCCAGTGGCATTTGTGATGATGGTAAACATGAACCAGTGATCATGGTGAAAGTGACAATGAAAGACGCTACTACTGAAACAACAACACTGCTGTCCCTAAACCAACTGGATTCAGTTTTTGACACAGAAGGTGACATTAACAGCACTAACAGTAGCAGCTACAACCTTACTATAGACTTGCTACTTATGCCCTATGATTGTGACATTAGAAAATGCTCACCTGCTATCCTAAGACCTAATGAATTTTTGACACAAAACTCAACAGGAGTGTTAGAAATGGGGTCTTTGGTTGGCCCCTGTCCAAGCAAGGACCTTCACTCTAGTCAGGGTAAAAGAGAATCACCGTCAGCTAACCCCTGCTCACCGACTTGGTAGCTTGGCACGAGAAGTAGGCTTAACTTCAGAGTGCTAGGTGTAAAGTATTTGTACCAACACACACAGGTGGTCATTCTAACCCTGGCGGTAAAAACCGCCAGGGCGAATGACCGCGGTAGCACCGCCAACAGGCTGGCGGTGCACCGCTGGGCATTCTGACCGCGGCGGTTCAGCCGCGGCCAGAAACGGAAAGTCGGCGGTGTACCGCCGACTTTCCGCTGCCCTTGAGAATCCTCCATGGCGGCGGAGCGCGCTCCGCCGCCATGGGGATTCTGACACCCCCTACCGCCATCCTGTTCCTGGCGGGTCTCCCGCCAGGAACAGGATGGCGGTAGGGGGTGCCGCGGGGCCCCTGGGGGCCCCTGCAGTGCCCATGCCAATGGCATGGGCACTGCAGGGGCCCCCGTAAGAGGGCCCCAAAAAGAATTTCAGTGTCTGCCTAGCAGACACTGAAATTCGCGACGGGTGCTACTGCACCCGTCGCACTCCAGCAACTCCGCCGGCTTCATTCGAAGCCGGCTTCATCGTTGCTGGGTCTTTCCCGCTGTGCTGGCGGGCGGCCTTTTGGCGGTCGCCCGCCAGCACAGCAGGAAAGCCAGAATGGCCGCCGCGGTCTTGTGACCGCGGTGCGGTCATTTGGCGGTAACCGCATGGTTAGAATCACCGCCACAGTAACTTAATGAAAACACTACAAAATGACACAACACAGGTTTAGAAAAATAGAAAATATTTATCTAAACAAAACAAGACCAAAATGACAAAAATCCACAATACACAAGTCAACTTATCAATTAAAAAACAAAAGGAGACTTTGGTGGTCATTCTAACCCTGGCGGTAAAAACCGCCAGGGCGAATGACCGCGGTAGCACCGCCAACAGGCTGGCGGTGCACCGCTGGGCATTCTGACCGCGGTGGTTCAGCCGCGGCCAGAAACGGAAAGTCGGCGGTGTACCGCCGACTTTCCGCTGCCCTTGAGAATCCTCCATGGCGGCGGAGCGCGGTCCGTCGCCATGGGGATTCTGACACCCCCTACCGCCATCCTGTTCCTGGCGGGTCTCCCGCCAGGAACAGGATGGCGGTAGGGGGTGCCGCGGGGCCCCTGGGGGCCCCTGCAGTGCCCATGCCAATGGCATGGGCACTGCAGGGGCCCCCGGAAGAGGGCCCCAAAAAGAATTTCAGTGTCTGCCTAGCAGACACTGAAATTCGCGACGGGTGCTACTGCACCCGTCGCACTCCAGCAACTCCGCCGGCTCCATTCGGAGCCGGCTTCATCGTTGCTGGGTCTTTCCCGCTGTGCTGGCGGGCGGCATTTTGGCGGTCGCCCGCCAGCACAGCGAGAAAGCCAGAATGGACGCTGCGGTCTTGTGACCGCGGTGCGGTCATTTGGCGGTAACCGCATGGCGGGCGGCGACCTCCGCCCGCCGCGGTTAGAATCACCGCCTTTGTGTAGCACAGTCAGAGGCAGGGCAGCTCTTCTTCCTCAGCTTTTCTCCAGGCAGAGGTTCCTCTTGGTTTCCAGAAGCAATCTAAAGTCTGTGGTTTTGGGTGCCCTTCATATACCCATTTTGCCCTTTGAAGTGGGCTTACTTCAAAGAAAAGTCTCTCTTGGTTGTCAAATCCTGCCTTGCCCAGGCCAGGCCCCAGACACACAGCAGGGGGTTGGAGACTGCATTGTGTGAGGGCAGACACAGCCCTTTCAGGTGTGAGTGACCACTCCTCCCCTCCCTTCTAGCACAGATGGCTCATCAGGATATGCAGGCTACACCCCAGCTCCCTTTGTGTCACTGCCTAGAGAGAGATGAAAACAGCCCAACTGTCAAACTGACCCAGACAGGGAATACACAAACAGGCAGAGTCACAGAATGGTTTAAGCAAAAAAACGCTCACTTTCTAAAAGTGGCATTTTCAAACACACAATCTTAAAATCAACTTTAATAAAAGATGTATTATTAAATTGTGAGCTCAGAGACCCCAAACTCCACATGTCTATCTGCTCCCAAAGGGAACTTACACATTAATCATATTTAAAGGCAACCCCAATGTTAACCTATGAGAAGGATAGGCCTTGCAACAGTGAAAACCGAATTTAGCAATATTTCACTGTAAGGACATATAAAACACATTAGTATATGTCCTACCTTAAACATACACTGCACCCTGCCCATGGGGCTACCTAGGGCCTACCTTAGGGGTGCCTTACATGTAAGAAAAGGGGAGGTTTAGGCCTGGCAAGTGGGTACACTTGCCAAGTCGAATTGGAAGTTTAAAACTGCACACACAGATACTGCAGTGGCAGGTCAGAGCCATGTTCACTGAGCTACTATTGTGGGTGGCACAACCAGTGCTGCAGGCTCACTAGTCGCATCTTATTTACAGGCCCTGGGCACCTTTAGTGCACTGTAGAAGGGACTTACCAGTAAATCAAATATGCCAATCATGGATGAACCAATTACATACACATTTTGTATAGGAGCACTTGCACTTTAGCACTGGATAGCAGTGGTAATGTGCCCAGAGAAACAAAAACAGCAAAAACAGAGTCCAGCACACATCAACAACCTGGGAAACAGAGGCAAAAAGTTAGGGGAGACCACGCCAAGG
Source organism: Pleurodeles waltl (assembly GCF_031143425.1). Taxonomy (NCBI): domain Eukaryota; kingdom Metazoa; phylum Chordata; class Amphibia; order Caudata; family Salamandridae; genus Pleurodeles; species Pleurodeles waltl. Next base: position 841,190,201 of record NC_090437.1, read on the forward strand.
ATGCCAAGTCGAACAAGGAGCAACAGCATCAACAGACAACAAGAACTCCATCACTGTTTCGCTTCACTCAGTCACTTTACCTCCAGCTCCTTGAGTCAGACACCACAAGTTCTGGTTTGCATTTATTTTACATTCTCATAATCAAACAACTAATTGATGTGCGCACATTTTCCTAGGATTTCCTAGGATGAGGAAGCTGGATAAGCATCAGGATCACAGTTGACACATTTAAAAGTAAGATATGGATGCATATCGGAATTCCACCAAAATAATAAGCAAGTTGGACAGTCTGATAAGTTTGGTTCACAGCTCACAAGGCCCAAAGCAGTAGAGGATGATGGTGGGGCATTACGTTACATGGGTCCACATGAAAGAGTCCTGGCAATACCAAGCCTTGTTACCCTTTGCGTATCTGCATCAGCAAACTCTACCTGGCAGATGGGTGTTACACCCAGCCATGGCAGCATCAGGGCAGTCAGTTCTGGCATAAGCAAAAAAAATAAACAGCCACAACAATGCAAGCTTGAAATCCTCCAACAGCCCATTTATACAACAGGTAGCTGGTCAAAAGTTTGAAGCCTGACCTGATGCTCTTTTTTTCATTGAAGAAGAGACATATCCAGAAGGTCACAAGCTGGAACTTTTGTGTAGTAAGTAACCAATGTAAATAGTAGTACTCACAAACCACATAAAACAGACATGAAAAACAGTGGTGAGGGCACAGTTTATTTGATTGCTTTCAAATCACTTGATTCTGGGGTAACCACGAGGACCAGTACGAAGGCATTCATTAGCGGGTAACTGGCACTGTGTTCTGCATGGAAAAAGAGCTTACTGCTAGAAATGCCCTAAAACTATTTGATTCCTTACAGTTTGAGTAGTTCAAACCTGTGTGATAGAGGGTTGAGTACATTGGCGGTAGCATTGTACAAGTCATACAGGATGAAAGATATATAGGCATTGTCTGTTTTTCCCATTGCATGAACGTCTATGTGTAGGAGCTCCTCTAAAGGCAACCACCTGTCCAACACATATAGATCTTCTATCAGTGATTTTGTACTTGATTTATCCGTTATATTGAATAAAGCCCCAGATCAGTTGTGAGAGCTTCAGTGAGCTAATTATTCTTTTATAAAGGATGTTCTTAACATTGGAATTTCACCATCAATAAGTTTCACAAGGGTTACATTGGTTGAACTGGAGCAAATAGTGAGGAACAACTATGATTATGTAGCTCTTGTGATTTTTGGTAGGTTACTCCAGCCTCTCTAGGCAAAAGATAAGCTGAACACATTAACATTGGCTGCTAAAAGGAAGATCTGTAAAACAACAAATGATCAACATTGCAAATGGTGCCATGTCTTAAATTTCTCCCTTTCAGAACAGTACCCAAAAATGGACAAGAATTGGACAGTGTTAGACCTGGCATCCTGGGTGTGGGTCCTCTGTCTTATTGCCTGTCTCCTGTATCTTTGACTGTGCACTGTATTTCGTTTTTGCTGGTTTTAGTATTCTGGGCACTTTACCACTGCTGATCAGTGCAAAGTGCAAGTGCTCCCTGTGTAAATTGTGATTATGATTGGTTATCCATGATTGGCATATTTGATTTACTACCAAGTCCCTAATATAGTGCACCATGTGTGGCCAGGGTCTGTAAATCAAATGCTACTAGAGAGCCTGCAGCACTGTTTGTGCCACCCACATGACTAACCCTGTAAACATGTCTCAGGCCTGCCATTGAAGTGTCCATGTGTGCATGTCAACTTGGCAAGCGCACCCACTTTCCAGGCCCAAACCGTCCCTTTAAGTACATGTAAGGCACCCCAAAGGTAGGCCCAAGTAGCCCATGGGCAGGGTGCCATGTTTTTAAAAGGTAGGACATGTACTGGTGGGTTTTACATGTCCTGATAGTGAAATAGTGCCTAATTCAGTTTTCACTAATGTAAAGCCTATCTCTCCCATTGGCTAACATCGGATTGCCTTGAAATATTCTTAAGTGTAATTTCCCATTGAGAGCAAATCGAGATGTGGAGTTTGGGGTCTCTGAACTCACAATTTGAAAATACATTTTCTAGTGAAGATGGTTTTTAACTTGTGAGTTTGAGTATGCCACCTTTGGGAAGTGAGTATTAACCATTCTGTGCCTCTGCCTGGCTGTAGATTACACGTCTGGCTAAGGATGACAGATGGGCTGGTTGTGAATTTACTCTAGACAGTCACACAAAGGGAGCTGAGGTGTGCTCTGCATATCCTGATGGGTCTTCCAGGGCTAGAGTGGTGGGAGGAGCTGACACTTGCACCTGGTGTGAGGAGGAACACAAGTCACACTTGGAAATGGTAGTTCAGCCTGAGCTGGCACGTATGACCACTCGGTCTATGGCAGCCAGTAATGGTGATCAGGAGGATCTGGAGCCTGAAAAAGTGGCCCAGGTGTCTGCCAGGAAGAGGAGGAGCAGGGGGCACGGGAAACCTACCCCTGAAGTTCCCATGGTCTGGGCTCAGGCTGAACCTGAGGAGTACACCCCAGAACCTACAGGGGAGCAGGTGCCCAGACTGGGGGTTGTTTCTGAGCTGACCTATTAGCAGCAAGAATGGGGCCCCACCACAGAGGAGTTCTGTGAGGTGCAGAAAACATGCCCTTCTTTTGAGGATCTGTGGCAGCAGGCTGCATACCAGGTGGCTGGCAAGGAATCTGGATCACATTGGATCTACTGGGACAATGTTCTCCTGTATAGTGGGCCTGAGGTTGTTGTGCCTTTGGCAGGACATTTGGGGCAGGACCAAAGATTTGCGAGGATTTTCACTCACTGCTACTCGCCCCAAATGCGAAGGCATGCCGATGAGCATTGTAGGTTATGTCAGACTTGCTGGGCAAGTGGCAAGAAAGGGGGGAGATGAAAGGCTCCTCTCCAACCATTCTCTGTTGTGAGTACCCCTGTTGAGTGGGTGGGGATCGGCATTGTGGGGCCTCTGGTTCCCAAGACAGCCAAGGGCAACATGTACATCCTGTCTTGGTGGACCACGGCACCCTGTACCCAGTAGCTATCCCTCTAAGGTCAGTGACGCCACCATGATGGTCGGCTGGGCATTAATGGGATCTTTTCCTGCATGGGGTTCCCCAAGGAGGTGGTATCTGACAGAGGTACCAACTTCATATCCACTTATATGAAGTGTCTGTGGAAGGAGTGTAGGGTAACCTACAAGTTCACCACTCCTTATCACCCCCAAGTAAATGGGTTGATTGAAAGGTACACCCGTACCCCCGAAGGCATGATTATGGGTCTGTCAGACTCCATGAGGCATAAGTGGGATGTCCTCTTGCCATTCCTTCACTTTGCATACAGGTGCAACTCCTGAACTGAGATTCTCTGTGGACCACTGTGGGCTCAGCGCTGCCACTAAGACTGCCCCAAGCGCTGATAATATATAACAAAACCACAGAGGGTAACCCAAACCTTAACCAAGGGGACTGGGTAAGAATGATGTTACATAAACTACAACGTCCCCAAAGGAGACCACATTATTAACACAAGGGTTTACTCACAATAAAGAACAGAATGGGTAAAAATACATTAGAGAAAATCATTTTATTAATATATACAGTATAAAACACTTTCTTACATATCAAAAGGAGTCCCTGACACAACACCCAAACAGTAGAAGGACAGAAAAAGTGCAAAGATCAACTGCTCATGTTTGAAGAAAGAAAACAGAGAAGATAAATCTCATCACCATGTAATATAACAATTACTAAAAAAGTATACACAGCCTGTTGGTTAATCTTTCTCTGTATTCAACCAATCCTTAATTTCCTCCACATATACAACTCCAACAGGCTAGAGCATCATTGTCGACGTTTCAACCCCCTTTACGCTCTTGGGCCAAACTCAAAGGCTCCTCCACGGGTCTTCTTCAGGACAAACCAATAGGGACTCCTACAATAATATAAATCAAATCAATCATACCAAATAATCCTCTCTGTCCCATTCTGTTCTAACCCAACATCATCTCTACTTACCACTAGTTACAATTTAATCAGTACCAACGTATTTATCTCCAGACAAAATCTTCAAATCAAAATCAATCTACAAATACAAGCAGAAGACAACACAATTTATTCAAATACACACATTCCATTACAAGTCATCTATAACATGGTATCTCTCATGATTGTGTCCGTCCCACCCTAAACAATATACCTTCACATTTGTTGTAAATCAATTACCAAGGGCACATCTCCCAAGTTCTTCCTTGTATGATCCTTATTTCCTTCAATAAAATTACAAAATATTCTAACTCATACTTGTTACCTATATCAATCGTATCTTTCATATCTATTTACTCAAGACCCAATCCACACCATGGTTTCAATGATCAAAATACACTTATTTATTTTTTATTCCTCATATTATCTCATAAGCCAAACCTTTAATGAACTAGGCAAACCTCCTTACCATAATCTTCTTTACTCGACTCAAGAATCCATTACTACAGTTCCTCATACATCGATAAAATAAAATCATATAAAGAGAAAGACTACTTCTTCTACCATCTTAGATATATGACATTATATCCGTCCACTAGTATATTGACCTTTCATGATATTAATCACAAACAAAGGGTCATATACTTGTAATACCTTATGGCCATTCCTATTTCGATCCTGCAGTATCCATCAGCATTCTAAATACATTAGAAACGCGACATCGTGAAACGCGCGTTTTTATATAGTGCGGCCGCACGTCCGATCCGCCGTGTATTCAAATACTTGCAGCCATATTAGCATTTCCCTTCGTCAGTTTTATTTCCCTGAACAAACCTGTTCTGAAAACAAGCCAGGCATTAGTAATCGCTAAACAAATCACGATCCTCTAAAAACCTCATTCCGCATCTAAAACACCACAAACATTCTGTGGTGAGGTATCTCTCCTATTTTCAAATGTCTGCTCTACACACAAGGTGCGTCTGTCGATCGGCACTAAAAATACCCAAACCATTCACTGTAGGGTACATTTACATTCCTGTTCTAAGACCGGGACAGACAAAACATAATTGCCGGCAGGTTTACCTTATTTTACCAAAAACAAGTGAATTCAAAAACTTCCATAATCAAGCCTGTTCTGAAAACGAACCAGGCATTAGTAGTCGCTAAAATCATGATCCTCTGAAAACCTCATTCTGCATCTAAAACACCACAAACATTCTGTGGTGAGATATCTCTCTCCTATTTTCAAATACCTCCTCTCTACACAAGGTGTGTCTGCCGATCAGCACTAAAGTTCCCAAACACATTCACTGTCCACTTGGCTGCATTTGCACTCACGTTCTAATATCGGGACAGACAACATTGCCGGCAGGTTTACCTTATTTTACCAAAAGCAAGCGAATTCAAAAACTTTTCGGAAACCGTTTCCATTTAATTCATATCACGATCTTCAAAATATATCCACGCCTTATCTGGTCTTATTTCAATCAAAACTCCAAAAATAGAGCAGAAACAATTCCGTACCTCCAAAATTAACTTCCCAGATTCAAAATGAATCTTTGTCCAGATTCCAATAATACAAAAAACACTATAAAAAAACTCAGTAGTCCCTTACCTTATATATTCAAAAGGAACACAATCAACATTAACCCTCATATTATTTACCCATTTCACAAAGGTGTCCATAGGTAAATTGGGCACTCGCAAAAAGGTACTTTATTGCCAATTTCAATAGAACTTTTTTACACCTAGATGTTCCTCATGTTTTATAGTTCTACATCTAAATGTCCCATGTATCTTACAAGAACTAGTCAGTAAATAAACCACATCCAGTGATCAAATCCTAATATTTTCAATTAACCATTGCCCAAACCTGCTGTTTGTCTAGATATTTCTTCATATTCATTGGTTCCCTCATTGACCATATACACTCTCTCAGATTCAAAATATTTGTCAAATCACCCCCTCTTCGATTTTGAATGATTTTATCAATCACCAACTATCTTAGAGAATCCACTGGATGGTTCAATGCAGTAAAATGATCCACCAAAGGCGCACCCTGTATTTTACATCTAATGCGACTGCAATGCTGCAAAATCTGGGCCTTCACTTTTTGTCTTGTCTGTTCCACAAGAGCTGATAAGCTCATAGATGGGCTAGGAGCTGCCAAGGTCCTCAGTATGTTTGACTTTATATCTGAGTACAGGCAGATTGCCTTGGCTGAAGGGGCCAAAGAGAGGTCAGCGTTTTCAACGCCAGAGGGGTACTACCTGTTCTGGTCATGCCTTTTGGGTTGAAATATGTCCCTGCCACCTTTCAGAGGTTGGTCAACCAGGTCTTGGATGAGCTGGAGGATTTCAGCGCCGCCTACCTGGATGACAATGCAGTGTTCAGTTCCAGCTGGGAGGATCACTCACATCACCTCTGGGAAGTGTTGAAGGCCTTGCAGAAGGCAGGCCACACTATTAAGGCCAGTAAGTGTCAGATAGGGACGGGGTTGGTGGTTTACTTGAGCCTTCAGATGGGGAGCAGAAAGGTGGCACCCCTACAACTCAAGATTGACACATTTCTGGTTTAGGAAGCCCCCAAGACCCAGACAGAGGTGAGAGCCTTTTTAGGTCTCATTGACTATTACAGGTGATTTGACAAAGGGCTATGGCGTTGTTGTTGCCTCCTTGACAGAACTGACTTCCAAGAAGCAAACCAAAAAAGTTGTCTGGACTGAGGCTTATCAAACCGCTTTTGATGCCCGAAGGCAGAGATGTGCACAGCACCCTTGCTGAAGGCACCCAAATTCTCCAAGGTATTTGTTGTGCAGACTGACACTTCAGAGCATGGTATTGGGGCAGTTCTAGCACAGCTAAACGAAGAGGGTCTTGACCAGCCTGTAGCCTTTGTTAGCAGGAGGTTAATCCCCGATGAACAGGTGTGGAGCAAAATTGAAGAGAGAAGCTTTTGCTGTGGTGTGGTCACTGAAGAAGCTAAGGTCCTACTTGTTTGGGACTCACATCCGGGTTCAGAAAGACCACCGGCCGCTCAGATGGTTGATGCAGATGAGGAGTGAGAACCTTAAACTATTGAGGTGAGCCATCTCTCTACAGGGAATGGACTTCACTGTGGCACACCGCTCTGGTATAGAACATGCCAATGCTGATGGTCTGTCTAGATTCTTCTGCCTTAGTGATGAAACTCCCATGAGGTTCGGTAGTTCTCCCCACTCTCAGCCAGGGATGGGGGGCGTGTTAGATCTGGCATTCTTGGCATGGTTTCCCCTGGTTTTTTTGCCTCTGCCTCCTGTATTTTTGACTGTGTGCTGGATTTTGTTTTTGCTGGTTTTTGGTACTATGCGCACTTTAACACTGCAGATCAGTGCTAAAGTGCAAGTGTTCCCAGTGTAAATTGTGACTATGATTGGTTATCCATAATTGGCATATTTGATTTACTAGTAAGTCCGTAGTATAGTGCCCCATGTGTGCCCAGGGCCTATAAATCAAATGCTACTAGTGGGCCTGCAGCACTGATTGTGCCACCCACATCAGTAGCCCTGTAAGTGTGTCTCAGACCTGCCATTGCAGTGTTTGTGTGTCCAGTTTCAAACTGCCATATCGACCTGGCAAGTGCACTTACTTGCCAGGCCCAAACCTTCCCTTTTAGTACATGTAATACACCCTTAAGATAGGCCCCATGTAGTCCCATGAGCAGGGTGCAGTGTATTTAAAAGGTAGGACATGTACTGGTGAGCTTTACATGTACTGATAGTGAAATACTGTCCAATTCGTTTTTCACTTTTGCAAGTCCTATCTCTCCCATAGGTCATTATGGGGATTACCTTGAAATATCTCTTAAACGTAATTTCCCCTTGGGATCAAACAAAGATATGGAGCTTGGGGTCTTTGAACTCACACTTTAAAAATACATCTTTTTGTGAAGGTGGTTTTTAACTTGTGTGTATGAAAATGCCACTTTTAGAAATAGGGCATTTTCTTTCTTAACCATTCTGTGCCTCTGTCTGGCTGTGAAATACATATCTGGGTCAGGGTGACAGTTGGGCTGATTGTGAAATCACTTTAGACAGTCACACAAAGGGAACCGAGGTATTCCCTGCATATACTGATGGGTCTTCTTGGGCTAGAGTGGTAGGAGGAGCTGACACTTGCATCTGATGACAGCTGTGCCGGTCCTTATACAACCAAGTCTCCGACCTCCTACAGTCTGTCTGGGACCAGGGTAGGAAAGACATGGTCTTGTGCACTAGAAAGACTTTCCTTTGAAGTTTGCCTACTTCAAAGGCAGAAATGAGTATAAGTATTGGACCCAAACCCCAGACTTTTAGAACACTTCTGGATCAAGAAGAAACTCTGCAAAGGAGAAGAGATGAAGAGCTGTGAGGAGGAGTACTTCCCCTTTGCTGTGTGTGCTTTGCTGGGTTGGCCTGCAGTTGTGACTTCTACTTTGGAGAGGACAAAGACTGGACTTTGCTGTGTATCCTGCTTGTGAAGTTTCTCCAGTGGCTTGGTCTGAGCTTGCCTCCTGTTAAGAAGTCTCAGGGACATCAAAGACTTCACCTGCCAGCCCCTGAGTTCTGTTGTGAGGACCCTGATTTGCCAAGAGATGCCCACTCCAGTTCCTGGGTCCTTGGAAGTGAAATCTGGCATAAAACAAGAAGAGACAGACACATTGACTCCAGGCAGCTCCAGAACCGCGCAGCTGCCTGCACCTAAACCTGTGGTCCCCGCTGAAGTGCGATGACCACGACTGACACCGCAGGCCTGACGCCGCCGCAGCACTTCTGAAGTCCCACAACATGGTGAGTCCCTAGTGCTGGTAAAAAATGAAACTTGAGAAGATGGTTCAGGAACACACTCAGATTATCAAATTTTAACGCTAATCCTGCAAAGCACCCAGAGGCCCATTAAAAACAATGGAAACCTACTTTTAACACCTGCTCTGAGCAGGTATTAAAAATTCCGATAAAAATGATGCAAAGAAATCTCTTAGTTTCCCTTGTGCCATTTTTTCATCCCCCTTAGCATACTTTATGCCTGGGGCAGGCATAATGTGCTGCAAGGAGTTACAAAGTGGCGCAATGCAAGCATTGCCCCACTTTGTAAATATGGCGCTGTGTTTTTGGCCATCTAACGATACATTAGAGTAAAGAAAATATGACACTAATGTGTCGCTAGGATTGCCCTAGGACCTCTTAAATCTGGGCCTACATTTTCTACAGTATTGCAATATATCTATATTTATTTATATTGCAGTTAGAAAATACATATATTTGCATTTCACAGCATCATTGGATAGTGTTCAAAGACTGACACTATTTTAATGTTCTATTATTTTATTGTAACTCTTCATATGTACCACCAAACTAAGGGCATATTAATGGGACTGTGTTGCAGTAAAGGTCACTTTGCTGTGCTGCACTGTGACACAGGGAAAGGGGTACCTTCTTGCACAAAAACAATCCTCGGAGGCATATTCCTACTTCTATGTGTGCAGTACAATACGGCACACATCGGAAGAGGACGAAACGAGGAGAAAGTTATTTCTCCTTGTTATGGGAAGGCATACGGTTGTGGTGCATTCCCAGGTTTACAAGTTCTTGTAAATCTGGGAATTTGCAAAATCAATGAGAGTTTTGTGGGAACACCCACACAACACCCAAGGAACCCCTTCCCAGGGTAGAGTAAGGCAACTCAGTGATTTGCGTTGCCTTACTCCATATTTTTAGAGCCACTCAAACCCAAGCAAAGTGGCTTTGCGTTGGTGACTGAAGTGTAGGAGGCTGGCTCTCTGTATAGTGTACAAAAATGATGTGCACTGTGCAGAGAGTCCAAGCAACACCACCTTGGTTTCCAGAGGTAAAAAGAAGACCACCTAAACACTCTGTTTTTGTGGTAGTGTGGGTGAGCAGTTATTCTTATCTTAGAGATGTCCTCAGCATTTGTCGCACACACAGTATCAATAAATGTGAACACACACTCAGAAGAATAACTCAGGACGAATGTACAGAAATATTTCAGATTTTTATAAAATTTTAAAGACCAAGATCATCAAAATCGGGTAAGTACTTGTTAAGTTATGATTTTTCAAATTTCAGAAAATATATGCTTTTTATGTGTAATTATACACCATAGGAATTAACAAGAAAAACTTTAAAATTGCATATAAAATCAGGCAATGCTCTCACAAGTGTCCCCTTTTATTTTTAGGTTGAAGTCGTTGGGATGTCCTGTGGGCCAGCCGGAAGCATTCAGGTTGTTCCTGGTTCAAGCTGGAGCGGTGGCTGAAAGTCTTGGAGCTGGTGCAGAATGGATAAGAGGACCACTTGGAAACACACTGCACAGGTGGACATAAAGGTAAGCCCAGTCGGTCCTCTTGGAGTGTGGAAATCACAAGGGGATAGGCTGGTTTTCCAATGCAGGGGCCAGAGATGCCGGGTGCAGTGCATATTTGTCAGCCAGGAGTCGTGCGTCGGAGTCCTTGCAGCCAGGAGCAGGTCACTTAGAGGTTTGCTTGCAAGTCAGCTGGGCCACTCTGGGGAGTGGTTCTTGGGTGTACTGAAGTCCCTAGACAGGGGCTTGCTTCTGGGCTTTTGAGAGTCCAGAGTGGACTTTCCTTCTAGGTGTCCGATGTTGGAGGTCCAGTACCCCAGGTATTGTCACATCTTGGGTCCTGAAAGATGCAGTGCCACAAAACGTGGCACACTGGTAGGTCTTGGGTGAATTTTGGTTGGACTGCTGTGTCCAGTTCCTTGGTCAGCTGCTGGTCAGTGAACTGGACTTCACTGCTTTCTTACTTGCAAGTTGCAGGTGAGGGATGCCTTCACTCAGAGGGAGGTTCTTGGCAATTTGCAGGAGGCTGGAGGTTCTCTGGGGTTTGTCAGAGTCCTTCAGCTGTCCAGTCACCCCCACAGTGGCGAATGCCAAGTCCTGGGTACAGCAGACAGGGTTTGGTGCCCTTTTCTACTTGCAGCAGGGCTTCTGTTCTCATGCCTTGGGTCTTCTTTGTCACTGGTCTTCTTGTATCTGTCAAATCTAATCTGTAGGTCTAGGGATGCCCACTAAATACTGCATTTAGTGGGTGTTATGGGGGAGTACCTAATAATGGCCAATGGGCCACCTACCTAAGGGTGGCTACACACACTAAGTGACCACTTCCTGTGGGAAGGGGTCACATCCCTAACCCTAATAGGCTATTTTACTTCTATCCAAGAAGGAGGAAAATGAAATAGAGTGGTCACCACGTCTGCCACACCTGAGGGGTAGTGCAGGCTGGAAGTGGCCACTCCTCCTATTCTGGCTAAGTTTTCCTGCTGGTTTTCCCACTCAAAGTGGGGGGAAAACTGTTGGGCAGCCATCTGTTGCGGCGGCAAAGCATTTGAAGCTGACCACTGGTGCAGGGTGCCTGCCTGGCGTAGGAGGGGTAACACCTCCACCCAGGAAAGGCTTTGTGTTATGGCTCATGAAAGCAGAGGCTCTCCCCAGGAGTCCAGACTTCTGTCTGGTGGTGGCAGGCTAGTAAAAACCATTCAGCAACAATGCCAGGGCTGTTAGATTTTGCAGAGGACACCTCTAAGGTGCCCTCTGGAAACAGGTTATAATAAATCCAACACTGGCGTCAGTGAAGTTTTATTATTCTGAGTTGTTTGATACCCAAAAACTCAGTATTCTGAGATGTCATCATGTTGCTGGGGAACCTGCAATTACCAATTTCCAGCACTCGCATTTGCTGTGACTTCCCTGTACACGTACCTTGTATTAACATTTTGCAAAGACACAGTAGGGACATATTTGCCCATGCACACATATGCCCTCACATGCCATAGGGCTGCAATGACTGCCAGAGGGATGACTTACTTATATTGCATGCAGTGTTATTGGACATAGCACTCTTGGCGAGTGCCATGTTAAGTTTAGAACTTTTAACTACACCTTGTCATGCACTTGCAATGGCAGTCTGCATGAGGCTTGTGTGGGGCCTCTCAGAGTAGCAATCCCTAACCCTGCAGCTCTGGGAAGGGCCCTCTACAATACCCATGCCCTAGGTACCAGGGGTACCATTTCCTAGGGACCCACAAAGGAGGCTGAAGTGGCAATACATAGTACAGTTTTGGGGGAAGAGGTCTGCCCCTAGGAACCTGTTTAACAGGGGGACCAGGGTACTTGCAATTGTAAAACTACAATATTTTCCAGCCAAAAAGTGAGGAGCTGTCATGTCAAAAGAGGCAGTTTCTCACACTTAAGGTCTGAGTCACACGTGTACAACGTTATGTAGTGCAAACATGATGCAAACCACCCATAAATAAGTGCCTAAATGTGGCCTAACTCTGTGATTCTTCATGGTGCTGTTACATTAGCGAATCAGGCTACCAGGACAGACAGTGGGTGTAGCCGTTTGTAAATCAACGTTACATATTTAGTTACAGTTAAACATAGCACGAACCAAACCCAACAGTGTAGCAGAGTGCCTTACATATTAAAGTGAGACTGCAAGTAAAGCACTGTGATGGTGAAAATACACAATATACAGCATAAAAGGTTTAGACAATAGGCTGAAACGGGTGCTGTAAACGAAAGTTTTTTTTGCATGGGGAGAATATATCCATTTCAATAGCTTAAATTATTACATTACTGGAGGAGGTCAAGGAGTAACCTAGAAAAGTAAGAAACCAAATAATATCTGACTAAAGTAATTCATTCATAGTGAGTTGAATTACTTTAACCTTTTCTTGCATGTTCATTGATTTGGAGAATACAATATAACGCCCGGAAGTAGTCTTAAATTGGTTCTAGTGAATGGATATCCAGTAAACATTGTGTCTTGACAGCTGATATGAGGCTGATAAACATTATAAATAACTGTAAATGACCGAAAATTATTTTTGTAAATCTTAAATATGTCATATATGGGCTTCTTCCTAATAGCTAAAGATATGACGTTTTGTAGAGATGCTACAAAAATGGAAGCATGCAGAGTCAAACGTCCAGTAAATCGAGTCATGACCCATGGCAGTTTTCAAATCATTATACCAGGCCTCTGGTACAATAGATATCACCCTGCAGCACCAGCGAACAATGACGTCAGGAAGAGATGTCAGCATTCTAAATACACATATCATGCTGAGGGAGCGGAAGCAAGACTACATGACTGGGTAAACTATCTATCTTTTTTCTATACCAACAAAACGTGTTGAATGCATAAATAAACAGCAATGAAATTTGTAATAAAATACATGAGGATGAACTGGAAAAGAAAGATCTTAAGGTTGCACTACAAGAGAAAACGCAAATGTATAATTTAACATAGTCACACATTTTGGCCAAACTCCCCTGCACAAATGGAACAGCTTATTGTTCACATTGTCAAAAGTTTAAAGATTGACCTCCTGCGTAATAGGTGCTAGAGCAACTTTACTAATGTGCCACCACTTCCACTCACTTTATCCACACATTCACATACATTCTCAAAAATGTCTCTGCAACTGAGTCAGATGTACAAAGCTTTTTTTCTTTCCGCAAATAGTCCCATTTGCAGAATCAGGCCGTTTGCGACCAGAAAAAAATACTTGTGAATGTACAAAATCCTATTTTGCAATTCGGTAATTTATTACTGATTTTCAAAATGGGGAGGGATTCGGTTTTAGCAAGGGCGTGCCAAGGATGTCCCTTCCTTAAAGCGAGTCATACCGGTACGTGGGAATGTGTTCAGACCGGGAATGTGGTTGGAAAACATTCCCAGTTACCACCAGCTTCAAGGTGGTAGTAAGGCATTTGCAAATAGGAAAGGATCCCCAAGGGACCCCCTTCCCTTTTGCGAGTGGGGGTGCAAACATTTTTCAATAGCTGCTGCCTACTCTTAAATAATGAAAAAAAAACTTTTCATTTTTTTTTTCTAAAGCATTTCATTTTCCTTCAAGGAAAATGGTCTGCATTCCCTAAAAAATGGTGTACTGGAAAAGCAATCACAGACATGGTGGTCTGCTTACCCCAGCAGGCCACCATCCCTGTGAATGTAGCCATTTGATGGGTTGCAAATTGCGCACTGACTCATGAATATTGATGAGGCAGGGACATTTGCAATCCACTGTGAATCGTTTAATGTGTCTGAGACACATTAGTACATAGCAGTTTGAGATTTCCTAATTGCCAATCGCAAAGATTCGCAATTAGGAAATCACAAACTGGATTCTTCGTAGCATCTGGCCCTAAATTAACAAATACTGCTTTTAGAACATTTAACGAAGTCTCCAGCTGTAAATTGGTTGTAATATTTAAAATAATAGTTATAAAATGCAGTTTTACTGGCTGATTGAGCTTATTAAATGTTTTCAGATTTGATCAATTGCATTTATTGTGTGGATATTTTTTTAGCTTTCGTATGTCATCTAAACTTTGTGCAGATTAAAATTCTGAGCTTGTCCCCACAGAAAGAAAAAGGAGAGTAACCCTTTGCACTGTATCTGATTTTTCTATATGACTATAGCATGGGGCAACAGATTTGAGAATAGGTGTTTTACATGCAACACCCTTTTAAATCTCCGAGCTCCTGCAGGACCGACAGCCATCCAACACCATCCTGTTGAATGTATACCTCCACAGCCTCAGTCTTGACAGGACAGCCTTTCCCACTGTTTGCACGCATCAGTAGGCCCCCATGTTTGCACGCTGCATGATTGCTGAGGAAGCTGGGGCTGCAGACAGGCCCTGACCAGTGCCTGAAGGACAATCTAGATGGCAGCCTGCATGGTGGAGAATAGAGAGGAGGAGCTGAAGAGATCATTTCCAGACCTGCCTGAGGAAGACACAAATTGCCTAGGAGCTTCCCTTGATGCCTGCTGCCCCCTCTGATGACTGGCACTGGGTGAAATAGAAGGAAATGAGGGAACAGCCTACATACTCTGTGGTGATGCTTGGCCTCATCCCTGGTAAGGTGTGGATGTGTTACCAGCCATTTTGTGGCGCTGTTGGTTTGCAGCAGGACCCAACCAATGTGGCCAGTAGGGCCGTGATCTGCACAGGACTGAGTTCTGACTGCCTATTGCCACTGTTCGAAATAGGGTCTCTAGTTGGCAGTCAGTTTGCACCCTGTCCAAGTAGGGACCCTCAGTCTAGTCAGGATGAGGGTGCTACCCAGCTCAGATAACCCCTGCTCACCCTCTTGGTAGCTTGGCACGAGCAGTCAGGCTTACCTCAGAAGCAATTTGTAAAGCATTTGCACATAACACACAATAACACATTGAAAACACTACAAAAGGGCACCACACCAGTTTCAGAAAAAGAGCCAACACGAGAAAAATCTAACATACAATAATAAAGATGTGAGTTTTATAAAAATTAACTTAAAAATACAGTTCTTTGAAGTCGATAGCTCCACCTGGGACTATCACGGTGTCGTGATCAACAAAACCAACAGTTCAGGCCGACCACGGTGTCGCGGGCCAGCTACGGTGTGGGGAAGACCTGCAAACAGTACCTTTGGATTTGCAAGGCATCGTGATCCTCGTGGTGAGCTCCGGAGAGTAGTGTTGCTGACGTTGTGGTGTTGGTTCCAGAGTCGGTGCAGGGGTCGTCAGGCCCCTGAAGTCACAAGTGTTGTAGATCGAACTCTGGGCTGATGAAGTCAGGAGCACTGGGGTGGATGGTGTTGGGGCTACAGTGCGAAGTGGGACGGTTCCCACTGGTCATGTGCAGTCAGTGGGTCCATGACATCATCCAGCGGCGTCAGTGAGATCAGGGCTGCGGTGTTAAGTGGGGCATTGCGATGTGTGGTGTCACCAGGTCATGGTGCAGGCAGCGTCACAGTTGTTGCTGAAGCGCTGTCATCGGTAGGCCCAAGTTTGTGGTGAGGCGAGGGACGGGCTTCGTGTGGCATCCACGGGTCGTGGTGCAGACAGGGACGGCTGTTGACGACACTGAAGTCGATGATGCTGGCTTTGGGGGACCGGGGCAGGCCACCCCAGCAAAGCAAAACAGCAAAGGGGCAGTACTCCTCCTGCAGCTCCTCTCATTTGCAAAGGTTCCTCTTGATTCCAGAAAGATTCTAAATGTCTGGGGTTTTGGGTCTACTGCTTATACCTCTTTCTGCCTTTGAAGTAGGCATACGTCAAAGGAAAGTCTCTCTTATTTGCAAGATCCTGCCTTTCCCAGGCCAGGCCCCAGACACACACTAGGGGGGTGGAGACTGCATTGTGTGAAGGCAGGCACAGTCCTTTCAGATGTAAGTGACCACTCCTACCTCCACTCTAGCTCAGATGGATAATCAGGATATGCAAGCTACACCCCAGCTCCCTTTGTGTCACTCTCTAGAGGGAATTCACAAAAGCCCAACTGTCAAACTGACCCAGATGGGAAATCGACAAATAGGCAGTCACAGAATGGTTTAAGCAAGAAAATGCCTAGTTTCTAAAAGTGCAATTTTCAAAATAACTATCTAAAAGCCACGTTCACTAAAAGGTGTATTCTTAAATTGTGAGTTCAGAGACCCCAAACTCCAAACCTTTATCTTCTCTCTAAGGGAATCTGCACTTTCATAATATTTAAAGGCAGCCCCTGCGTTAACCTATGAGAGAGATAGGCCTTGCAACAGTGAAAAACAAATTTGGCAGTATTTCGCTGTTGGGACATGTAAAACACACTAGTACATGTGCCACCTTTCACATACACTGCACTTGCCAGGTCGAATTGGCAGTTTAAAACTGCACACAAAGACACTGCAGTGGCAGGTCTGAGGCATGTTCACAGGGCTACTTATGTGGGTGGAACAATCAGTGCTGCAGGCCCACTAGTAGCATTTGATTTACAGGCCCTGGACACCTCTAGTGCACTTTACTAGGGACCTACTAGTAAATTACATATGCCAATCATGGATAAACCAATCATCAATACAGTTTACACAGAGAGCAAATGCATTTTAGCACTGGTTAGCAGTAGTAAAGTGCCCAGAGTCCTAAAGCCAACAAAAACTGGTCAGAGAAAATAGGAGGAAGGAGGCAAAAGGTTTAGGGATGACCCTGCAAAAAGGGCCATTTCCAACACCCATGGTGGCTCCCCATGGGTGTGAGCAGACTGCTGGTTGTGGGTGCGGCAGTGTGGTGCTGCCCTGCCTGCCCTGGTGGCTACATTGCGCCTAATGCGTCATGGGCTTGGGGGGCAAGACCTGTCCTGCTGAAGATCCTTCTGCACTGGGCTGAGACGAGGACCTGGAGTTGAATGGGACCATGAATCCTTGACAGAGAACTGTGGCAGGGGAGGGGTACCCTGAGCTGGCATTGGGCTCCCTCAAATATGTGTGCTCCCCCCACTCAGGGGGATAACCTGCTGAACATATGCAAGAGCAGCAGACTTCCTGGGGGTCCTGCCACTGAACTGCAACCTGGTTGGTCCTGCTGTGACCTTGGTATGGCTAGAGAGATGGTGCACTGTCCCCCCTGGCTTAACCATCATCAGGGGGGCCTGGAGTCTTATTGTTGGGTGGAATACCCTGTAACTTTACACAAAATGACATGTGATTTGCTGGGGAACACCGGTAATCCCTCACCTGGTGCTGCTTGACTTCTGGTGATTATGGGGAGACCCACGAAGCCTTAGGGGCAGAGGGGGGGGGGGGGTGCCTTAAAGTTATCCCACTCTGTCAATGATCCAGAAGGGGGGGGGGGGGGTCACTCGTGCTTCGATACTGCCCTCCAGAACCCCACTGGACTTCATCCTTCTCACCATCAATGAATTTGGTGAGGCACTGGAACATAAAATCAATACCATGGTGGCATACTTGAGAATCTTCTTCGATGACAACTATCAGAGAGAGTTACCACCATGGAATGCAATGTTGGGTAGGCAGAGGCGGTGGTTGGATCTCTCAAGGACCACATCACTAATGTGCTGCAGAGACTCTCAATCCTAGAAAACATAGCAGAAGACACTCAAGACGGGGCACGCAGAAATAACATACAAGTGGCTGGCATACCTGAGCGGAGTGAAGAGAGGGACATGGTCACCTTCCTGGCAACTTGGCTGAGAGAGACTGTTGTTCCTAAGGGCCTTTCCCCCTTCTTTGTGTTGGAAAGGGCCCACAGGGTGCCGTTGAGACCCCACTGCCTGGGCCACCACCTTGTCCGGTGGTGGCAAGATTGTTACATCTCCAAGATAGAGACCATATTTTGATTAAAGGTCGTACCATGGAGGCACTTATGGTATAAAATCATAAAGTAGACTTTACTATGGTAATACAGAAACAAAGGCTTCTTTTGTGGATGCCATAAAATGCTTTCGCCAACTGGGAATCAAATGCACAATGCTGTTCCCGGCAAAGCTGAAGGCTATGACCACCAACAAAACCAAGGTTTTCACCGACCCACAGGCCATGTGGGTCTGAATGGGTTCTGTGCCGGGGGGGAGGTGGCCCGCTGCCCTCTCTGTGGAGGCTGCTCCACCAGCATTCTGCCACCTGACGCAGGCTCACACATACCAACTTGCCAACAGGAGAACAAACCCAGCAGGATCAAAAAAGGGCGGTTGAGGCTGCAGCCAATATTGGATCATCTAATGTGCCATCTCCAGAGGCGGTGAGTGAAGGGTCTACAGAGGAAACAGATTTGGACCTGGGCTTGGACTCATCATTACACAAATCCTCAGGAACTGAACTGCCATGAATCACACTAAGATCAGTGGACAACATGGGCTGAGACAGCCTTGAGGTTACTCCACCATCACATCAGGAGAATACACCCGTGAGACTGGAAGAGTACAGTGTCACTGCTTGACATTGTCACATGTTGAGTGAACTGATGGGGTGTACAACCTACCCATGAGGTACATTACTGTTCAGTCTGGCAAGTTGGGACTCCGGGGCTCGTCTCCACAGAGCTGACCTATATCCAACCAGAACTCTTTGTGTAATCTACTCCCAGATTGTTTGTTATTTGTTCTGGGATGGAGGGCGGGAACTACTTGCAACAATCCAGTAACATTATACCTGTCTATTTTACACCACAAGCTTCTTGGGTGGAGGTCGTATGGTGGCCTTTTATGCCATCCCTGGCCAATTGATATCAATCATTTGGCTCCATTGGCTGGATATGGCACAGGCTCTAAACTGGTAACATGGAATGCCTGGGGGATCTACACTATGGCAAAGAAACACAAGAGACACAAGGTCCAGGCGTACCGGAAAAGAAGTTTCAGCACTCCGTCCATCATCCTTTTGTGTTGCTAAAGTTGCCTTAAGTGGGAAGGGTATGCCCAGACGTGGGTCCCTTGCTCGCTGCACAACTGGATTCAAGTGAGCCTGGCTAATGAAGGGAGATACCCTGAAACTGGTCCCAGGATGCTTGTTTCCTGTCCAGGAAGGACCTGGTCTGGCAGTTCAGGCTGGACTATTCCCATGGAAAAAAGGGTTAAGACTGATTTACATATGGCTGGGTCCAAACTGGGGTGTCATGGCGAGCAAAATAATGATGCATTCAACCAAGATCTGTGATGGGGTGAGTGTTTGAAAGGTTTCAACACTCTGTCCATCATTTCATTTTGTGTTAAGGTGGATTTCATACCAGAGCTGTTATATACTTCACCCATTGTGAAAGTGAGGGTTGGCGTGGTGATTTCTGATGCTTACAGTGTGGAGTGGGGCAAAAGCAGGGATGCCCTCTCCCCCGTGCTTTTTGCCATTGCAATAGAACCACTGGTGTGGCACACTCTATGATGGCCTCGATGGCCTGGAGCAAATACATCATACAGCTTTGTACACGGATGACATGCTGTTATTTCCAGAGCCTCCAACTTCCTGGGTGACTTCGGAGTTCTGTCAGGTCTGTGAGTTAATTCGCAAAAGACCAACTTTTTCCCTATATGATGCCAGGGAGAAAATGCTGTAGACTTTGGGGGACTCAGGTGGGAACAGACCTAGTTCTGATATTTGGGGGTCCAGCTTTATGGAAATGAACTCGATATCCGTGATGGGTAGAATTGCTGTGGTCAAAATAGTAGTCTTGCCAAGATTACTGTATTTCTTTTGTTACCCTCCCCATAGTCATAACCAGGATTAAATGTAGGGAACTGAACGCACTGTTGATTGATTTGAATTGGAATAAGGGCTGTGTAGAACGGAACATGTGAAACTCCAGCACCTCAGCCTCAATAGGAGCCTTGCTGCCTCAGATTTTGAATCGTATTACTTAGCCGGTCAAATGCAATGGGTGATGCCCTGGAGAGCTGCCAGAATTTGGGGGGGAGGCGGAGGCAGGAGCAGACTTGCCAACCCCCAGTGGCTGTCTCAGGTGATTCCAGAACCCAAGAAACTTGAAGCTGGACCCATGAGCCTGCAGTTCGTGGCCATACACTGCTCAATAGTATGCCTACAAAAAACTAAAATAGTAACCCCACACTTGGATATCGGTCCTCTAACATGCAGGGGCCCGACCACAACTGATGGATTGGATGGCATTGGGCATTGAGACACTGGGGCTATATGCTGGAGGGCAGCTACAGAGATGTGACACAAGCAATGTTGGAGAAATGTGACACCTCTTACAGATTGTAAGTTATACTGCATATGTATACATGCTCTGCATGTTACCATATGCACTCAAAATATTCACACTTTAAGCGATGCAATGGCGCTTACCATGTTTTATCTTTGTTTCCTGCCACAAAATACCAATAAAATGTGGTAAAAATAACATACCATGTGGTTAGAGTTCTGAATATTCCCAAGGAATCTATAGCTACATTAGGCAATGGTTTATTAAGTATTCCAAGGTAACAAAGGTGAATGCTTCTCACCTCCTAAACACTCAATACGTCTCTCATCTCTGAAATCAATATCTCTGTCTATTGAGGTCCACCAATACAAATCTCTCACTTTGCACTTGGTCAGTGTGGAGCCTAAGGAATATATTTATCAAAGGTTTTACTCCACCATTGTGCCACGCAAAGGGGCACAAGGGTGATGTAAAACCTAAATCAGATTTATCAAGCCATGCAGGGCCAGCTTGCATGGCCCTGAATGACAATAAATATGGAGTAACGCAACAATGCACAAATCACTGAATTCCGTTACTCTACCCTAAGCAGGTGTTTCATGGGAAGGAGCATGGGTGTTCACACATATCCTCTCAAGGATGTTGATGCATTCCCAGATTTACTATTACTTATAGATACATGAATGCATCAAAATCCTACGCCTCTTCAGATGAGCTGTAACAAGAAGAAATGTTTTTATTTCTCCTCATTGTTTCCTCTTTCTATGCGTGCAGCATTTTGCAGCACACATGGAAAGAGGAAATGCCTCAGAAGAGTGTTCTCATGCAGGAAACAATCCTGTCTGCAACACAGGCATCGTAGCACCACACTGTAAGGGTGTCTGCATTGGCATTGAGAAGCAAAAAGGGTTGCCAGTGCAAGGAAAGAACAGAAATATACTGTGTAATGTTAAATACTGCACATTCTTGCCCTTTCAAGCGCTGGAGCACAGCAAGGTAGCTTGCTGTGCTGTGTGAAAATGTGATAAATGCGGTCCTAAGTGCCCACCATGGCTAACATTAATTCTGTCATTCCTAAATAACACAAGTGCAACTAATTTATCTTCTTTAAATTACACACTTTTGCTTATGGAAAGATCTTATGAGTATTTCCAGTATGATTCAAGTTTAGGCGATAAATTCTCTTGTATGGGCCATCCTTCCACACTGTATTTCGCTACTTTTTTTTAAAGCAGCATCAGTATTCATTGACTTATGACATTCAGCAGGAAAGAAGATAAAGGACATTGCTATCAGTATGACACAAGTCAGTAGAGCTACAAACTTTCACTCTCATCATCAATATCTTCAGTTTAACACAGAGATGATGAACGAGAAAGACAATTAGCTCTTGCATTTTTGGATCTAGGAATGTGTTTTACAATGTATTGATATTTTAGAATTTTTTACTTTATCTAACAATCTTTGCATTAGTATTTTTCCAGATGTCCGCTCTAAACTATTGCCAAGCTGGCAATGATCAGCATGAATTATTAACTACTTTCTCCATGCAAAGAAACAAAATTTGATGACACCCCATAAACATGCAAGACATTCTTTTTCTGTGACAAATGATGATTTTTCTGATTCTCTCAGAACCTGAGAAGCACAGCCAGTTATGATTTCTCTATATTTATATAATTGGCTCAAAACGGCTATTTGTCACTGGCATCAACTGTTACATAATAAGTAAAATTCTCAATAATGATTGCATAGAGGGCACAGGAAATCGACCCTCTCAAAACACTCTTGCCGGAGATGTGACCAAATAAACTTTGCAGTTGATAAAATCAATTAAAAGTATATTGTATTACTGGCAAACCCTTGCATGAAATTGTGTAAAATTCACATCAACCTAAAAGTGACATAATTTTACCTTTAGTCTCTTGGGGCTTAGATTGCACAATGGCATTAACCAAAGTAGGTAAGAGAGAAACACTTTTGATAGAAATGTAGTACCATAGGTGATCAATTTATTCCTTCCAGAACTCACTTTTATCCATTTAAAGTGTTGCCCCAGTTATATTAAGAATGGTAAGAACTTTCTGAAGAACTTGATCACATGCCAATTTAACGGGACTAATTACTAGAAAGTCATCTTGGAATGCAATAATGGACAACATATCCTGAGATTGGAAACTAATTCTTGAAAAATAATGCTTCCGCAGCTAGGATATAGGGCAATCTGTCAGACTAAGCAACCCATCAGGGGGGAGAGAGTCTGTGAGATGGTAGCATTCTTTGATGAGTTCGATCTGTTGATTGGACATTTTGAACCAAAGTTTAAAAAATACTCTGGCATCAATCAACTTATTTGACAAGTCTTTGATTTGTGAAGGAGAAAATTATCAACCCAGATTGCCAAATTAACCAACCTTAAGTCAATTCAGGTTCATAAAATATTTTTCTTCTTAAAACTACTAAATGAGATGCACATAGTAACGAATGCATGGGTTCAATTATCCCTTTGTCAACAATGAATTCTTGGTCAGATGAAACCTCTGTCTTATCACTGAGTGATACTTTTTGCATGAACTGTTTGGCTAATATGCTGTCACTACTCCATATTGTGCCCTATGTTCTATGGGGTTTGCATGTTGACCTCAGGTCAACCTTCCCCTGTGGTGCCTCCCTGTACTGAGCACTCCAAGTCATCCTTCCCTTGTAGCGCCTTCCAGTCTTGAGCACTTCATGGCCCCATCCCAGGAAGCTTGAACCATTGACCCTCCTGTTGTTGCTTTGCAAGTTTATTTTGTTTTGCTCCTGCAGATTATCATATGTCTCTAGTACAAGTTACATTATCCACTGTGACCCTTTGAATTGTACCATCATGCACTTGGGTTCTGTTATACGTGTTAATTGTTGTCAGTTACTGTTTTCATCAAACATCTGCAAGACCTCATACCTGCTGTATCTAACAAGTGATCTTCCCTAGGTTCACTTGAAGTTCCCATGCTGTCATGCGGGACACATGCCTTTTTGGAGCACGCTTTTCTTCCAGTATAAATATCCCTCTGAACCTGCATTGGTTCTTGGCCGTGTTCCAGTCCTGCACAAGCATCAACACTGCATATCCCTCCTGAGTCGTCTGGAACTTTCAGCACTTTAGTCTTCCAAGCCTTCCTGATGATTCTGCTAGCGCGCCTTGTCCTTAGTTAGTAAACTTACAAGGGAGCGCGTATAGGTCGATGAATCTTTTGGATCGCATAGAGTATCCTAGTTCAGCGGTAACCAATTGACCGTCAATAAACATCATAATCAACATGTAACACCCTATAAAACCTTTTTCTTATAAGGAAATACCATCGCTCTCAACAAGGTTAATCATTTTGACTCCCTATTAGTTACAATTCTAGTCAAAAAACTTTATTTCAAATATTAATGGTTAATCAAACTTTATTATCCTCATGAGCAACAATTCACCATTCAGTTATTGATAAGCGAAAAACGGGCATCAATATAAGTCAGCAATCCTTTACCATTGAATAATTCAGCAATTCAAATCAGTCAGTCTACCGTCACTATTAAGTCACCCTTGTCAGTCTACCTATCTCAAATTAGCATCAGCATGTGAGTCTTCACGCGAAAACAGTTTAGCCAAAAATCATTAATTTGGAAAAATCTACCTAGGAGAGAAAAACATTTTAAACAGCGCAGTTGATACCTAGAAGGAAAAGCACATATTAGTCAGTCAGCATTTTATAGCTACCTATCCAAGATAGATCAGCAATGAGTCAGTCTTCGTCTCCAGGTCATCAGTCATCGGCAAGAATCAGGCTCACAGAGAGCAAGCCCAATTTTCAGCACTTTGGACCGCGTTTCATGACGTCATCAACTTTCGCCCTCCGCTCTCTTCTAGTGCCATGACTTTTTATTAGGGTCTCTTAGTCCGTCCCACAAATTGCTAATTAGTCAACCTCATCAGGGGTTATGATTCTAACTTATAATTTTGTTTACCATTTGTTTGCGTCGGTTCAAGCATCAAGTTCCATTAATGTGATTGGTCCTACTGTCAATGAGAAAATCATCTGGCTCTTCAGGCAACTAAATTGTTGCCCACAGTCTTTTAGTCAGTGCTTCCATTGTTCAAGTCCTGGGAAAGTACATTTAGCCTACTCTACACATAATTGTATCAATTTGGTCTGATCGTCTCCTATACGCTGGTACATTGCAGAAAATTCTAGCAGAGCTCATCTGAACTCTGTACAGTTCAAGGTACTTTTCTCCAGTTCCAGTCCTCAGCAGCTCATCGCGTCTCCACATTTAAACAAGCAAGGCCCAGCGCCGACCAGGCCTCTAGTTCGGCTAAGTTAAGGATACGAAGCATCATAAAACATAGATTGTATCATCAATTATGGCATATTAATACATAATTTTGATATTTCACATTATTTTAGTATGTGTTAACATACATGGTGACCACTCCCTGTGGGCACATTTTACTCATTACACGTTATTTTCAATCATTAGTATGTATACGCAAATCATTAGAATATTCTCATATTAGCATATCTGCTCCAACAATTCCATGATCCAGGTGTCTGCATCGCTTCCAGTGTCTTCCTTCATTAGCGACCATTCTGTCTCCTCTTGTTTCTTACAGCAAGCCTCCTGTGGTCTTCGAATTTCAGTTCAAGTACTGTCATGAGTAAGTACTTTCCCCTCAGGCTTTTGGGCACTAATTAATAGGTTGGCTAATAATCCAAAGATTTGGGCCTGATTTAGAACTTCATGGATGGAATACTCTGTCACAAACGTGCCGGATATCCAGTCCGCCGTATTACGATCCCCACAGGACATAATGCGATTGTAATATGGCGGACGGGATATCCATTAGGTTTGTGATAGAGTATTCCCCTCCACCAAGCTCCAAATCAGGCCCTTATGCCTTTGAAGGTGTGAGCACGTTTTTGGATATTGGACATTGTTTGAGTATTAACCCCCATGAGGCCCAGATTTCGGAACTCTTTCATTGCAGTGCTCTGAACTCTGCTGTACCCCAAATAAAAGTTTGCCACTGTCTTTCTTGACAAGTTGTATCCAGTATTTTTGGAGATATCTGTAGAGCTTGAAGTTGTATTTGGGTTGGAATCAGGATCCTGTATGTTCCTGAATGCCAGTTTATTCTCGAAATGGATTCTGCTCTCTCATGCAATGTTTATGACAAATTCTGTAAGTGTGCAAATAATGTAAACTATTGTGTAAGATCATTTTGAGTTGGGAACCTATGGGTAACATTGCCTTTTGTTGTTTTTAGTGTATCGCACCTGCATTGAGGATAAGGATGTCCACAGAGTCCCAATCCTGGTAGGCAGTGCACAAAACAGCCAAGCCATTTCCTCAGTGATGTAAGTTCATCTTTTCTTGTTTTATCCCTTCCCCCTTTCCCTTCTGGGGGTAGTTTGTGGAACCAGGCAGTTGTTACATGTTTCACTGAGCTGCCCCAGTTGGGATTGGAGGTCCAGGTGAGTGCATGACAGAAGGCCAAGTCTCGCACTTTCCACCACTCAGGCAATATGGACAACCATTTACATGTTGAACATTTAGCTCAGGCCCTATTTGATGTAAAAGGGGAGGTCAATCCTCGCGACAGAAAAGTCTGTCACTGAAGAATGAGTTAGTTAGATATTTTCCCTGCCATTCCTCCAGCACACTTTGGCGAAATAAAAAATACCACTAATATGCTCTCCGTAGGTAATATTATTCCTGTGCATGTCACTGTAACTTCTCCCACACCTGTGCCTCTGGCCCCGTCTGAAAGGTTTTTTGGGGATAATAGTAAATTTGATCCCTTTTAGAGCCAGTGCCAGTTGCAGTTTTTGGTTAGACCCGGAGCCTTTCCTTCCAACACAGCTAGGGTAGCCTTTATTATATCCTATCCTGGGAGCACAGCTGCTAACTGGGAGATCCCACTCATTGAAAATAATGATCCTGTCTCACATGATTTTGTAAGATTTAAAGAGGTGATGGGTCGTCTCTTTGCCAAACACATCTTTGTTCAGGCTAATGACAATGAGTTATTGAATTTGCGTCAGGGTAGTACGAATCTGCTGACATGAATGTGTGACATTCCCAATTCTTTTTCTCTTTAATAGTATGTGTGCCACCCCTGAATTTATCCAATTTATTAAAGAAAAGTTGAGGGATTTTATCTAATATGATATGAATTTCCTTCAATGTATTAGTTTGCTGTACAAACGTTCTGCCTGGTGGACTTTCCTGGCAAGTAGTTAAGTCCCAAATGCCTTCTTTATTCTCTAGAATGTTTAAAGCTTGCTGTTGTGCACCCGGTTTTAGGGTAGGTTTAAACTTTCCTTTGAGAAACCACCGTAGGATAGCTATACTTTTGTCAGGAACATAAACCCTTTCCTTTTTTCTACTTTGAAGTTATTTCTGAGAGAAAATATCCAATAACATCTAGCTTCTAACTTATGTACGCAACGTGATGTTTATCACCTGGAAAAAAATAACTTCCATAGGCCAATTGTAAAAGAATGTGGCATCCAAAAATATTGTAATAAGTAGCAGATTTAACTTTACGTTTTCAATATTAACGTTAATATAAGGATCATTAGGAACAATTCCATCATCATCCATATCAGCAGTATTAAAGTTACTACCAATAAAATCTATATTACAATAACGTGTCTTATGAGTGTCTCTGATGGATAAGATTAAAGTGCCTATATAATAAAATAAAATAATCAATCTGCATCTGAATCTTGCATTCATTTGCAATGGCTTTCACAAAATCTTTCTTAGGGGACTTGCAGACATGAGCAAACTGTCTTCTCTGTCCACAATTGCTACAGTCAAATTTCAACGATGGACGCTTTTTAAAGTTTGGTAAGTACAAACCACTTCCACACCTATACCAAGTAGGTTATTCGGTCTTAGAATGTTTGCTTGCTCGTGAATATTTAGAATTCTGAGGTTTTCGAACATTTACTCTGCTGCAACTAGTAGCATCCGTGCCTGCCCGTAATTTGTGTGCAGGCTTGGTGAGTTCAATGCTCTTACCTAACTAAATAGGCTTAGGCAAAGTTTGATTTTTAGAACCTGATAACCTTCCTTTCAGATGTTTTAGCATCTAGTTGTTAATTGGACTTTAATTAAGTGATCCCAAAAAATGACAAATTCAAAAGGTCCAGCCAAAGTGCATGATGCAGTGATAGAAGTCAATTTATTGGTTGGATTGCTGTTCTTTAAAATTAATCTAAAACTTCATCACCTGTGGATGGGGAAGAAGAGACAAATACTCAGAATTTTCAAGTGATGAACTAATAAAAACTCTTTCCTTTCACAACAGAATATTAACCTGTCACAGTCTCCCAGGTAATTATTAAAGGCTTTAATCCACACACTTAATCGAAGGCTCTTCCAGTTCAAACCAAAAAGGAGATGGTGGGTTGATATTGTTCTGTCAGCTCTGTTCTGTGGTTATTTAATACTATTTTAAAGGGAATATCAAGAAAATGTACAAAAAAGAAGGTAAGGGATCATGTGGTGAAGCGAGCAGCAACCACAGCAGGCCAAAATTACTATATATAAAATTACTTAGCATAGAAGGGCAACCCAGTAAACAGTAGAAGCAAATATCATGAATGGATATGGTTTTAATAATTGCCTCCGCAAACTGCCCACAAACAAGCACACTCTGTAGACTGCAAAAGATGCTGAAATATAAGTGTACCAATTGTACTGTCATTTACAGACACAGTAAGCACAAGCAGAAAGAGTGAGTTCAATATTTTGCCAGCACAGTGATGCCAAGAAACAATAAAAAAAAACAAGATTGCCAAGAAGCGTAAACACTTAACAAGGGTGGATGTTAATGGACAGGTGGACACAGGACATGAGGAGGAGCTCACTGCACTCTGAAGTCCTGGCATAATGGGGTGTGTTCAGGACACAGGGGAGAGGCTGTAATGTCTAGAATCATTGTCATTCACGGGTCATTGATGAGGAAGAACACATGCAGACAGATGAAGAGGGGAGGATGAACACTGCACCCTGGAGAAACAATGTCAGCTCTGTAGGAACAGTGCAGTTGGATATTAATAGGCAGAAACAGCAAACAGACTAGACGAGGAGGTGAATGTAATCAAACTTGGTGGAACGCTCACAGTATTAAGAGAGTTGGCCGAGCCCTAGAAGTCCTCAACTCCTGACAGGACTTTAGGCTTCTCAAATGGCAAAAAAGTCACCCCACAGAATGAGCAAACAATTACGTCGCGGTGAGATGCCAACATTCTAAATGAACAGGTAGCAAAGCATGAATGGGAAGAAGACTGCACAACAGTTTGTAACAAGCAGAGGCGGCTCCTTAGGAATGGGGAAGTAGTGTTGCTCAACTGGCTGAGCCAGCAGCTGAAAAATAAAACAATATTTTACCATTGTGTTATTTTTCAACTGCTGGCGCAGCCTAAGCTCAGCCAGCATGTGCAAGGAGGGGTGGGGCTGAGCCATGGGAGGGGAGAGGAGGAGGAGTGGAGTAAGTGCACTAAGCACCTTAGTCCAGCCAAACTGACATACGCACTTAGGTTTCTCCAACCCGACTGTGTTGCTTAGCCGGGTTGCAGAAACTGCACAGACTCCAGTGTACTGTTTGAGCAGCAAACCCAGTCAGGGGGATGATCAGCTGGGTGTCATCTGCGTAGAAGATGATGTCCAGTCCATAGTTTCTGACAATTGGGGTGAGCGGGCCATGCAGATGTTGAACAGTGTGGACTCAACAATGATCCTTGGAGTACTCCACAGCTGATCTCTGTAGGTTCTGACAGGTGTGACGGAAGTCTGACTCTCTGCGTTCTGCCTGAAGGGCCTTGCCGCATAAGCCGGCTGCGTGGAGTCTGGCGCATAGGGTGTGGTGGGACACTGTATCGAAGGCAGCCGATAGGTCCAGCAGGATGAAGGCTTCAAGAGCAGGTGGATCTCGGGACACTGGCCAACTATAGGGAGCAGTTGATGGTCTTGCGGAGCTTGGGTGCGATCGAGGCATTGGCTTTATTGAAGATGTAGTGGGGGCAAGGGTCAGTGGGGGCTCAGATTGGATGCTGCTGATAATGGAGTGAGTCTCATCTGTTGTGAGGTGGGTCTAGGCAGGCAGGAACAGTGGGGGTGCAGTGGATCTGGGTTAGGGCATTGTTGGTAAGTTCAGAGAGTCTTGGGGTCCGAAGCTGTCGTAGATATCTTTGATTTTACGTTGGAAGAAGGCAGCTAGTCTGTCGCAGAGGTCCTGGGATGGAGGGATCTTAGTGGCCTCTGCTTGTGGTTTGGCCAATTCCTTGATGACAACGAAAAGTTATTTTGTGTTGTGAGTGGTGGCATTGATGTGGTCCTGCAGGCTGGTTTTTCTGATGGATCTGATGAGGCCATGGTGGGATCTTGTGGCTGCAAGGTCCTCCTAGTATTTGCCTTTCCTCCAGTTTTTCTCCAGTTTCCTACGGGTGCGCTTTGATTCCTAAAGTGCAGGGGTGAACCAGCTGGATTTCTTGGTGGCGTGTCTCGCTGTGGTCATTCAGATTGAAGCTAGAGTGTTGGCACAATCAGTGATCCATTGGTGGAGTTTGCATGCTGAGGTGTTGTCAACTTCTGTGTCGAGGGTGGCGAGTTGCCCAGGATGTTGATGAATTGCTCCTCTGTCGTCTGCTTCCACTTCCAGTGGGGGGGACAGGCAGTGTAGACTTGAGCTGTGGGTGTGGTGATGAGGAAATGGCTACAGTAGTTGTCAATCCAGTGTAGCAGTGTTGAGTTGTCGATGGTGGCACTGCTGCTGGCAGAAAAGATGGGGTTGAGTGTGTGTCTGGCAATGTGCATTGGTGAGGTGACCAATTGCTTGAGACTGATTGTCTCAAGCTTCTCGAGTAGCGAGGAGTAGTTGTGATCGTTGTGGTCATTGATGTGGAAGTTGAGGTCTCCGTGAAGTATGTAGTTGGTGGAAGTGAGTGCGTGGGGGGCTATGAAGTCGACGATGGAGTTGCTAAAGGCTGGGTGTGGGCCGGGTGGTCTGTAAATGAGGGTGCCATGGATGGTGGTCTTCAGGGTGACGTGGACTTGGAAGTGAAGGTGATCTAGAGGGAGGAGTGATCCTGTGTGTTGATTGATAGGTGAAGGGTGGTCTTGTGGGGGATGGCTAGTCCGCTGCCTGGTCTGGAAGGTCGGTCCTTGCGGAGCAGTTTATAGTCATTGTGGATGGCGATAAAGATGTCCATTTCAGATGCTGTGTTTCTCCATGTCTCTGTGAGGAAGGAGATGTCCGGGTGGGTGGAGTCTATTACGTCCCAAAGTTCCACAGCATGCTTGTGCAGGGAGCGGATGATGAGGAGGATGCACATGAGGTGCTCCGGAGGGGTTTTTGATGGGGCTGCAGCAGGGGAAGTCTGGCGTTTGGAGTGCGGCGATGGTGCAGTGGCAGTTGCTGCAGGCAAAAGGTCTGTTGGTGCCTCTGGGGGAAGCGAGGTGGCAGGCATTTGAACGTCCTTGGTTCAGTGCATGGAGATTATCGGTAGATGATACAAGGGCCAGGACCAGGGTCTGTGGTGCTGGGCACAGAAGGGCACAGACTGGCTTACCCTTGGTGTGCTTTCGGTGTGCCAGCAGCATGGCCGCACAGCAGCCACCCTTAAGAAGGGGATGGGGAAGGAATTGGTCAGCTGGCAGATGGGAAAGTGATTGGAGGGTGGGGACGGGGCCACAGGGTGGCAGGGAGGGAAGCACGGGAGCGGGAAAAGCACCAAAAGGTGCAAGAAGAGAGTGAGTAGCAGAAAAAAGGAGTGAAAAAGAAATAGAGAGAAAGAGCTAAAAGAAGAGGCAAGACAGAACCCCAGACAGACACAAATGGCCCCTAGGCCACCAGGGATGAGGTGCAGATGGGTGCCTGCAGGTGGAGGCAGGCCCCAAACACAGAGCCCTCACTGTAGGTGGGCTTGCTTTTCAGATTCTCCTTGATCCATTCAGATTCTTTCTTCTTTTCATTTAGGCCCTCTCTTTTCTTTATTCACCCCCTCTCTCAGTATGTGGAAGCCATTCTTTCTTCCATTGGCCTCTATACTCTCCTTATTGGTGTACTCATGTCAATTGAGGCATTCCCCTCTTGATACATTACCTTAAATCTTTCCTTTCATTTTCTCTTCATCATCCTGCCAAATCTTCTCTGTTCTGCTTTTCTCCATTTCCATTGCCCCCCAGCCTCCATTTAGATCCCTCCTCTGTCCATCCAAGCCACTTCCTCTCTTGGGCCCACTGCTCATTTTGGCTCTCTACTCTCTGTATTGTGGTTGCTTCTCTCCATTAAGGGGAGGAGGATGTTCCACACTGGTTTCACTAATTTAGACTCTCTTCAGTACATGTACAGACCTGTTTGAACCTTGTTTATTTCTTTGCACAAAGCCATTCAACATATTATGGCACTGCTCCCCCATTTGTACAGTCTGTCAGACTCACTGCAGGTGCGCATGCAGATAAGTCCTTAATAATGAAGCAGAATATTTCCACAGAATGCCTTAAGATAAGAATGGTTCAGGGGTGTAGTACTGAATTGTGCAGCAGGTACAGTGGCACTGAGGCCCATGATTCTTTAGGGCCCTCAGCACCCACACCAAGTATGGCAGTATTTTACTACCTAAACGAAACGGGGAGGATCCATTTTCCATGATTCCATTAGGCTCATGTTACCCTTACTATGCCACGGGAATGACTGATAAAGAGTATTTCATCTAAGGTGTGGGATAGCTCAGAGAGTTAAGGTTTCGCTGCCACAATTTGCATGTAGTCTGCATGTCAAAGGTTCAAGTTCTAGCACGTCAGAATCGCGTTTCATTTTTCCAAAAACATAGACAATAAAAAGTCTGGCCTCTGGTTATATTATCATCTGAGACTCTTACACAATGCAAAAAAAACTTGTTCAGTGCAAATATACATCGACCAGTACAGGAACAACCCAGCCGTTCAGAAGTGGCAGGCTTCTGAAGAAAATATGGGCCCCAGCACTTATTCTTTTATAAATTAAGCACAGGTAAATATGACTCTTCTGCTATTTCTGTTGGCTGAAACGCTGTCAACTTGAATAAGTTATTGCACAATCTAATATGTGCATGCTACTCTGATTTGTTAGTTTCAAATCTTTTTGAACTATGTTAGCGTTTTTTTTCTAGCTATACAGTTATATTGTAATCTAACCATTTAAGATCCTTTCTGTAAAGAAGATTTTAATATTGTTTGAACTCTTCCGAAAAATTCCTATTTCATTACCTATTTCATATCACTGTGGTACCTTAATTACCCTCACCTCTTACTTTCTTCTATGTAATTATACCTACATGCTATTTCATGTCACATATCTGTCTTATTTCATCTTACCCTTTTCTTTTCCAGCCTAGCTAGAAATAAATCATTGCATTTCTTTCCTATTCATTTTTATGAAGACCACATCATCTTGTGACCTTCTCTTGGAAACTCTCGATTCTATAATTATGCTTTTGAGATGTGGTCCTACGAATTGCAGGTAATACAACACATTTTCTGCTAATCAAACTTATCGCTCTGAGCCAGAATATTGCTCTAATCTTCCTGCTTCCCTGCTACATATCTTAGAAATCTTTTTTTCTTTGACCAAGATATCCCAAAAAGGTGACTACTTTGTTGTCGTGTTCCAATCCATCCTTCTCCAATCGTAAACATCTCGACATGAGCAATGGAATTGACAAACTTTGTTTCGTATCTTGCTTTTTTAAATAATTTGCCTTAGTGTCTCTTTTCGGCATCTCCTGACAGATGTACTCACTAGAAATGTTCTATCCGTTTTCTTACCTAGTACCTCATTGTAAAAAATTACATTGCTAGCTGACTGGCCTGTAAGCCCGGGTCAAGTAACAACCGCAATTATACTATACATTATGCCAAAAACAATCCAATATGTAGACACTTAGGGCCAGATGTAGGAAAAAGGGAAATTGCGACTTGCAATTTGCGAGTTCGTGCAACTCGCAATTTGCCATGCAGAAAGGTGTCTCAGACACCTTCTGCGACTCGCTATGGGGTCGCAAAGACCCACCTCATTAATATTAATGAGGTGGGTTGCAGTTTGCGACCCCATTGCGTGTATGGGCACTCACGGGGATGGTGGCCTGCTGGAGACAGCAGACCACCATGTCCGTGACTGCTTTTTAATAAAGCAGTTTTTTTTAAAGGAAAACGAACTGCACTTAGAAAAAATAAACGAAACCTTTAGTTTCGGTATTTTTCAGAGCAGTCAGTGGTCCATAGGACCCTTCCTACATCTGGCCCTTACTCTTCTCAACCTGGGGATGTTTTTAAAGTTCATTTTCATGTTCTAGCTTGCTCTATTTATAGAGCATGTGAATCAAGCTTCTTCATTGAGCACTGAAATTAATATTAATAATTATTCCATGTATCTCCGCATTTGATTTATGTAGAAAATGTATTAACACAGAAAATATGCGTACCTGATTGGCCACAAACATATACAAATTTGATTGTTAATAGTGTATTAACATGTTTTAAGAGTTTATATAAATGTTGAAATGCAGTAATCTGTCATACTTATAACTAAACATTATGAACCTGTTTATGCTAACTGTAGGCTGAAATGAATGTCTGCTAATATTACTGAAAATGCAACGTTAATAAAATGATCTCATGTTTACTGAATAATCACTGCTTTGTTCAATGTAGAAATTGTCCGGAGCTGTATTAACAAAATGTAATTTCTCTCGAGAAAATGTGTGTAAACTCTGCACGTTCTTGAATTGTCACTAAGTTGCAGTGTATGGGAAAGCAGTGTTCCCAAGAACTAACAATGGGCCTATTGACGGAGGACCGAAGGATCTACAAATTGATTCTTTTTGTATCGCTGTGCGCAAATGGAGAACAACCAATCATCGACATGTGAAAGACTGCTTAGCTATATCTTAGATTTGTGAGCTAAAATTTATTGGACTAATGTCGTTCTGACACTCTGTAACTTTGACACTTGCCAGCCTGTCTACTGACGCTCTGGTATTTGCTATTCAAGTGTATTTATTATTCTCCATGCAATGATGCCGGTGCTTACTGTTAGCGCTTGATGCAAAAAGCTTGTAGTGCTTTCCTTGATTGCCTTAGACATTAACTTCATGGCTCAAAGAACTTAGAGCCCCGATTCTGAACCGTTCCCCTTCCTTCTCCCCTATGTCCGATGCTGATGTCCTCCTCATGAAGACTAAGGCCGCTTGCTGATCCTTAAGGACATGTATATGCTGAAATGTTTGATAGTTGACTTTGCTTTTGTTTTTAAGTACCAACTGCTGCGTTTTGATAGAGCCCTAGCTAGATATTTTCCAAATTTGTTTCTAAAACTTTTGCATGCAGCCCAACATGCTATTGCTAATCTGGAATTAGTGATGTGTTTCCTCTATTCACCCATTTGACAGTGAACGGACTTCATTCAAATTGCTGTTTCAATGTTTGTAATTTCTATTGCTCAATTACTCTTGCTATTGATCTGAACTGTTGCTATTAAAAGTCTTGTTATTAATACTTTAATCAAGTTAAGAGACTTTGGACAACTGGTGTAGTTTCTATATCTTTATCATATGGTCTTGAGATTAATTTACATGATCTCAGCATTGTTAATTTAGGGAAATAAATATTATAACTGATACTAACTGTGTGGTTATTCGTGGCCAAATGGATCACGGTGTGTGGTTTTACTGACTCCATTGACTTATATTGTTGTGTATTGATTATTGATGTTATGTTTGGATTAACGGCATGATCATTTGTAACGGATTCAAAAGGTCCATTGGCCCACAACAGCATGTCTCTTCTCTGGTAGCAGAGGAGGGCTTCATCTCCTTAAGTGTTCGTCCTCCAATTGTACATGGGTTTCGTCTCCTTAAGAGTCCGTCCTTGAATTGTACATGGGTTTCGTCTCCTTAAGAGCATGTCTGCAAATCTAGACTAGGGTGGCTCCTTCAAGGGATTATCATAGGTTCACACAGAAGGAAAAGGAGGTACAAATTGTCAATTGGTTGATGTTTTCGGATTCAATGATGCAAAATAAAGAGAAGATGTGCCCCTAAATACCCAAAGTGACTTTCCCAGGTACTTTGAGTTTGCCAATGCTTGTTTGAAAACGTTCTCAGCGTTCTAGTGATTGCGTGTGAAAGATAGGGTTTTTGCACTTGCACGGCTAAGCATACTGCAGGTGAATTGTGATGTTTGTAAGGTTTAGGGAGTTTGCGTCCTCCAAATGATGTTGTAGAACGAGTTTGCGTACTCCGCAGTGTGAGAGTAGGGAAGTCATCAAACTTCACTTGTGTGTGGCGCTTTGTGCACAAATATTTTCCACATGGTTGTTGGTCTAAGACTCCAGAGCCTGCGAGGTCTTAGACCCCAGAATATATTAAAAGTGTATGAGACACTTAGGGTGTCATTCTGACCTCAGCGGTAAAAGGCGCTTACCGCCGGTCAGAAGACCGCCATAACACCGCCGCGGCCGCGGGAAACCGCCACGGTCATTCTGACCCACAACAGGCAAACCGCCAAAAACCCGACATCCACAAAAGTCCGCCACACCAACGGCCAGCGAGAAACTGGCGATGACCAAACCTCCACCGTCACGCCAACAGAAATACGCCCATTCCATTCCGACCCACGAATCCACGCGGCGGTCTTTCACCCGCGGTATTCCATTGGCGGTACACACCGCCGCGGTCAAAATACACACACAGCTCTAAAACACGGCCACATTGGTCATTTTGAAACACAGACACCTGATACACATACTAACACCACTCCCACACACCCAACACAATATAAAACACACACCCACATCACCCATAAACCCCTATGACCACCATTTATTGACTAAGGCCAGAGAGAGACACCACCAGCTAGTACAGAGCATTCACAGGCACATAACACCATCACTCACACAACATCCACGCACAAAACACCACACACCACCACACTCACCACACTCATCACCACAAACGCCACCCCACACCTCATCCACACCACCCTATGGCACCCCAAAGACAACCCAGGTTTTCAGACGCTGAACTCAGGGTCATGTTGGAGGAAATAGTTCGGGTAGAGCCTCAGCTCTTTGGGGCACAGGTGCAGCACACCACCATTGCCAGGAAGATGGAGCTATGGCAAAGGATAGTGGACAGGGTCAATGCTGTGGGACAGCATCCACGAAATCGGGACGACATCAGGAAGCGGTGGAACGACCTACGGGGGAAGGTGCGTTCCATGGTATCAAGGCACAACATCGCGGTGCAGAAGACTGGCGGCGGACCCCCACCTCAACCCACAGAATTCACAACATGGGAGGAACAGGTCTTGGCGATCCTGCATCCTGAGGGCATCGCTGGAGTATGCGGAGGAATGGACTCTGGTAAGTTTAATCTCAACTACTTCATCCCCCCCACCCACCGGCATGCCAAATCATACCCCCACCCCCATCACACATCCTCCTTGCTAATGTCTCACCATCACAACCCACCCATCCCAACACCAAGCCCAGCATGCGACCACAAACCATGGACACCCCTCACCTAAGCATGCCTACTGCACATACCCATCCCCCCCAAACCACCGTCACAACAGCCCCCACAAGGGAATGCCAGCACTGGGGTACACGGGCACCCACCCATTGCACGCTATGGCACACACAGAAGCAATAACCATACTCTTATACCCCTGCAGGACCCGAACGCCACGACACCGCCCAGGAGTGTCCAGAAATGTCCATTCCACCCCCAGAAGAGGCCCACAGTGATGACAGCAGCTCTGTCTCCCTGGACCCAGATGACCAGCCCGGCCCATCGGGGACCTCGGGACAGTCGGTTCCCCTCAGACAGCCACAGGCCACAGCAGACCTACCCCCCTCTGGGAACACCAGCACAGCACCCACCCAGCGGGCCCATGCCTCTGTCTCCAGGACACGTCAATCAGCGGTGTGTCCACCACTACAGGGCACCCAGGTTAACCCACCACCCCAACAACAACAGGGACCTGGGGGCAGTGGTAGTGGGCACACGGTCCAGGGGACAGAGGCCCAGGGAAACAGGGCAACTGGGAGGGCTACTGTGCGACAGGGGGAGGACAGGCCAAGGGAACCCACTCTCCACGAGGCCCTATCCTCCATCATGGGAGCATACCACCGCTCCCAGGAGACGATGGCGACGGTCCTGGCCAGGTTCCAGGAGATCCAGGTACTGCAGGAGGAACAGTTTATGGGGTTCAGGGAAGAACTCTGAAATATCAGTTCCGCAATGGGCACCATCGTTGTGGCTCTCAATCAGATTGTCAGCACATTGCGGGACCATGTGGCACCACAAAGGGCCCCTGTCACTAGCATGGAACAAGAACAGGCTACCACCTCCGCCGGCGCTAGTGGACAGGAGGCCCCAACACAAGAACAACAGGCCACCAGAACCCCACCCCCTGCAGAAGGAGAACCACCCCGCAAGCGGTGCCTGAGATCTAGGAAGAAGACAGAGTAGGATGCCAAGACCCCCGCCAGGAAAGGATACCCCTTGATTGTCATCCCACTGTCCCACATTGTCACCCTGTCCAATCTTAAACTGCCACTGCTCCACCTTCCACAGGCATATGAACAATGCACCTGTGAGACTCAAAATCTGGACTCTGCCATGGACATTCCTCCACCATCACCCATCACCGAATTGCAACCATTACCCAAAATTGAGCACTTTAATAAACACACTTATGGCACAAAAATAATCTGGAGTCTGCCTGTATTTTTGAACAAATGTATTACACAGAACCGTGCCAAAATGTCCAGTTACATTGTGATGACAACATACCACTGTCACACAGCTGTAGTCCATGGGGAAACAAAGCAGAGGTCACGGAGTGGGGCCCACATCTCTGAAATTGGAAGGGAAAGACACAACTCAGTTAACATACACTGGGGGAAACTCAGACAGTAGAGAGACAGGAGACTTTAAGTAAATGTAAAATGCCGGTGTTGATTCTTACCTGTATGTCATTGAAAATACTGCTGTATTACTCTGTCCCTGTTGTCTGTGTCGTCCTCTTCGTCTTCCTCCTCTTCACTCTCCGCAGGCTCCACAGCTGCCACAACACCACCATCTGGACCATCCTCCTGCAGGAAAGGCACCTGGCGGCGCAAAGCCAGGTTGTGAAGCATACAGCAGGCCACGATAATATGGCACACCTTCTTTGGTGAGTACATTAGGGATCCACCTGTCATATGGAGGCACCTAAACCTGGCCTTCAGGAGGCCGAAGGTCTGCTCGATCACCCTCCTAGTACGCCCATGGGCCTCATTGTACCGTTCCTCTGCCCTTGTCCTGGGATTCCTCACTGGGGTCAGTAGCCATGACAGGTTAGGGTAACCAGAGTCACCAATTAGCCACACACGGTGTCTCTGAAGTAGTTCCATCAGGTAAGGGATGCTGCTATTTCGCATGATGTACGCGTCATGCACTGACCCAGGGAACTTGGCATTTACATGGGAGATGTACTGGTCAGCCAAACAGACCACCTGGACATTCATGGAATGATAACATTTTCTGTTCCTGTACACCTGTTCACTCGTGCTGGGGGGGACCAAAGCAACATGTGTCCCATCAATTGCACCAATGATGTTGGGAATATGTCCAAGCGCATAGAAATCACCCTTCACCGTAGCCAAATCGCCCACCTCAGGGAAAACAATGTAGCTCTGCATGTATTTCAACAGGGCAGACAACACTCTGGACAACACCTTGGAAAACATAGGCTGTGACATCCCTGATGAAATGGCCACTGTAGTTTGGAATGACCCACTTGCCAAGAAATGGAGTACTGACAGAACCTGCACTAGAGGGGGAATCCCTGTGGGTTGGCGGATGGGTGACATCAGGTCTGGCTCCAGTTGGGCACACAGTTCCTGTATAGTGGCTCTGTCAAGCCTGTATGTCAGTATGACATGTCTTTCTTCCATTGTCGACAGGTCCACC
This sequence comes from Pleurodeles waltl, assembly GCF_031143425.1. Lineage (NCBI taxonomy): Eukaryota > Metazoa > Chordata > Amphibia > Caudata > Salamandridae > Pleurodeles > Pleurodeles waltl. Next base: position 841,229,706 of record NC_090437.1, read on the forward strand.
AGCGGTCCGTACACAGGAAGATTCCTCCATCTCCTCGCAAGTCCCAGCGGACGGTGCCTAGGAAGGACAGCATGGAGCACAGAGTCAATCAACCCACAGGTACGTTCCCACAGCTTGCACAGTACACGATTCAAAATGCATTGAATGGCTTGTATGAGTGTTGATGCAAGGCCTAGGTATGTGTGACGCAGTAGATTTTAAGTAAAGTGGGCCCTTGAAATGGCGGCTGCCTGACCTGTGAAGTGCGACAGTGGGATGTGAGGTTAATGCGCTGGCGTGGCACACCGTGGCGGGAGGCGGTCGAAGACCGCGGCGCAAAGCCGCATTGGTTAACATTGAACCCTATGGGTCTCAGGAGCCAATGACGATGTGCGCCGGCGGTCGCGGTACACACCGCCGCGGTACGCACCGCCGGGGGTGTGACCGCCATTTTCTATCTGCTTAATCACTCGATACCTGATCATCCACAGGAGAGGACCTATACTGCAAGTGCTGCTGTGACCTCGGTCTGGAAGAGACAATGGCTGCTGCGACTGGGGAAAGGGCCCCTACCTTCACTTCTGAAGAATTGGAGAAACTCGTGGATGGGGTCCTCCCCCAGTATGTGCTACTCTACGGTCCTCCAGACCAACAGGTAAGTACACTGGGACCATGCTTTGTGGCCAATGCCTGGGTTGAGTGGGGTGAATGAACGATGGTGGGGAGGGGAGCGAATGAGGCATGCATCAAATGACAGATGAGAGCATGTGCCACATGGCAAGGGTGGGGATGGGGGGCCACTCACATCGAGCATGCAGAAAATGATTGTTTATTTTTCTCCCCCTGTACATGTCACATAGGTCAGCGCCCATCAGAAAATCGACATTTGGCGTGCCATCGCCAAGGACGTCCGGACCCTGGGGGTCCACAACAGACGGGGCACCCACTGCCGCAAGAGGTGGGAGGACATCCGCCGCGGGAGCAGGAAGACCGCGGAGGCTCTGCTGGGGATGGCCTCCCAACGTAGGAGGGGTGGCACTCGTCAATTGACCCCCCTGATGTCCCGGATCCTGGTGGTGGCCTACCCCGATTTGGATGGGCGCGTGAGGACATCACAGCAGACACAAGGGGGTGAGTACAAATAAATTCTGCTGACTTTGCGTGCAGTGGAGGTGTCTGGGTGGGGGAGGAGGGCTGTGGCTAACCCTAGGCCAGGGCGATTTCCGTAGGCTAGGCCCCTCCGTTAGGCATGGCCCTGTGCCCCCGCCCCCCACCTCTGTAGGTTGCCTAGTACAGCTAATCATCACCTATGTGTGGAGTTGTCGTCCATAGGCTTGTAGGCCACGTCCCACGGATTGAGTAGTGTACCTCAAGTGCGCGGCGTAGTGCAGGGGGCTTCTGTGTCTGTCCTCTCCGCCAACTGTGTCGCCAATGCATGCACTCAACATGTCTTTATTTCTCCCCCCCCCCTTTTTTTGGTGGTCTTCCTGTTCATGTGTGCATTAGCATCATCAGGCGGAGGAGAAGTGGCATCGGAGCACGAAGGAGCTGCATCTCACATGGCCATGGAGGGCCATGCAACCGACTCGGAGTTCACCAGTGAGACGGAGGGCGAGGGGAGCTCCACAGCGAGGACACGTAGTGACACCAGCGACACAGACACGTCCTCGGAAGGGAGCTCCCTTGTGGTGGCGGCAACATCCGTGCCCACCGCAACAACAGGTACAGCCGCCACCCAGCGCACCAGCTCCGCCCTCCCAGCAGCCCCTCAGCGTTCGCCCCGTGCCCGCTCACCCAGGAAGGCGGGCATCTCCTTCGCCCCAGGCACCTCAGGCTCTGCCCCAGTTACCCCTGCTGCCCTCAGTGAGGAGGTCATTGACCTCCTGAGGACGCTCATTGTTGGGCAGTCTACCCTTTTGAATGCCATCCAGGGTGTAGAAAGGGAGGTGCACCGGAGTAATGCATACCTGGAGGGCATTCATTCGGGTCAGGCTGCCCATCAGAGATCGTTCAACGCTCTGGCCTCAGCCATTGTCCCTGTCTCCTGCCTCCCTCCTCCAACTTCCTCAACCCAGTCCCACTCCCCTGTACCTCTGCCTATCCCAGACACACCTACAGACCAGCCTGCACACACCTCAACACCCAAGGGAAGCTCATCCAGACATAAGCACCACACATCACACAAGCATTCACCCAAGCAACAGCCACATGCAGACATGCCAACAGCCACTGCCTCCTCTGTGTCCCCCTCCTCCTCGTCTCCCTCCTCCCTCCTTGTGACGTCTCCACTCACACTTGCATGCACAACATCATCAGCCACTACGTCCAGCACACCCACCAGAACACTCCGCACACGTGCAGTCGCCACCCCCACTACCATTTACACGTCCCCTGTGTCCTCTCCCAGTGTGTCTGTCACCCCCTCTTCCAAACCACCCAAACGCAGGCAGCCACCCACCCAACAGCCATCCACCTCACGACAGCCTCCATCATAAGCACCTGCACCCAAAGACACCAGACTTGACTCACCTACAACCACATCCTCTTCCTCCACTCCCGTACCCACTACACCTACCCTTCCCACTGCTCCCAAAAAGTTTTTCCTGTCCAAAATTAACCTCTTTCCATCACCTGACCCACCCCCTCCATCTCATAAGACTCCAACCAGCACCTCAGCCACCACAAAACCTGGACCTACAAGGACAATAGTCCAAGGAATTTGGAGTCCACCACCTTCAAGGCCAGCTACTTCGGCTAGCAGTAAAGATACAGCCATCCCACCCCCTGGAAAGAAAGCCAAAAAAGCCAGTGCACGGCACGAGAGGCCAGAGACAGCAGGCTCCAAGGGCACTACCCTGGCACCGTCAGGAAGTGGGGTACCGACAAAGGGAGGAAAGGGCCACAGAGGAGCAGGGAAGGGTGGCAAGGGCAGCACGCCCGACAAGTCCGGCAGCAGGCGAGCTGCCCAGGAGGGCCCCACCAGCCCCATTCCAGGGGTGAAGGAGGACACCCACGGGCCCGGGATGGCAGCACAGGAGGGCCCCGCAACCGAGAAGACAGATGTGCACGAAGGGCATGGCAGCCACATGTCGGGTGGCGAGTGAGATCCATGTTATGGCTGGATCTGGTGCCCTGGAGACACATGTCAAGCACCGCTGAACAGGGCACCGCCATCTCAAGAACCGCTGAACAGGGCCCTTCAAGACAAGCACCGCTGAACAGGGCACCGCCGTCTCAAGAACCACTGAACAGGGCCCTTCAAGACAAGCACCGCTGAACAGGGCACCTCCGTCTCAAGAACCACTGAACAGGGCCCTTCAAGTCAAGCACCGCTCCGCTGGGCCCTTCAAGTCAAGCACCGCTCCGCTGGGCACCACCGTCTCTGCACCGCTCCGCTGGGCCCTTCAAGTCAAGCACCGCTCCACTGGGCCCTTCAAGTCAAGCACCGCTCAGCTGGGCACCGCCGTCTCTGCACCGCTCTGCTGGGCCCTTCAAGTCAAGCACCGCTCCGCTGGGCCCTTCAAGTCAAGCACCGCTTCGCTGGGCCCTTCAAGTCAAGCACCGCTCCGCTGGGCACCGCCGTCTCTGCACCGCTCCGCTGGGCCCTTCAAGTCAAGCACCGCTCCGCTGGGCCCCTCAAGTCAAGCACCGCTCCGCTGGGCACCGCCGTCTCTGCACCGCTCCGCTGGGCCCTTCAAGTCAAGCACCGCTCCGCTGGGCCCTTCAAGTCAAGCACCGCTCCGCTGGGCACCGCCGTCTCTGCACCGCTCCGCTGGGCCCTTCAAGTCAAGCACCGCTCCGCTGGGCCCTTCAAGTCAAGCACCGCTCCGCTGGGCTCTGCCGTCTCTGCACCGCTCCGCTGGGCCCTTCAAGTCAAGCACCGCTCTGCTGGGCACCGCTCCGCTGGGCACTTCAAGTCAAGCACCGCTCCGCTGGGCCCTTCAAGCCAAGCACCGCTCCGCTGGGCCCTTCAAGTCAAGCACCGCTCCGCTGGGCCCTTCAAGTCAAGCACCGCTCCACTGGGCCCTTCAAGTCAAGCACCGCTGGACAGGGCACCGCAGTCTCATGCACCGCTGGCCCATTGGCAGAAGGGGCAGGGCCGGATCTGTGTTGGGCAGGGCTGCACGAAGTACTCTGGGCACCATGCCTCCTCCAGAACCAGTGGAGTCTGTAATCCACTCGATTGACTTTGGCTTTGCACTCCCCAGGATGGCACAGTGGGCAATCCACCCACTGTAGAGACTTGTGAGACTGTGGCTTTGCACTCCCCAGGATGGCACAGTGGGCAATCCACCCACTGTAGAGACTTGTGAGACTGTGGCTTTGCACTCCCCAGGGTGGCACAGTGGGCAATCCACCCACTGTAGAGACTTGTGAGACTGTGGCTTTGCACTCCCCAGGATGGCACAGTGGGCAATCCACCCACTGTAGAGACTTGTGAGACTGTGGCTTTGCACTCCCGAGGATTGAACAGTGGGCATGGAGGCCCCTCGTGGATCTGGCGTCGCGGACTCATCTGGCTGAGGTGCCCCCCCCTTCCCTTCCCGCTGAGGTGCCTGTAGTTTTGCTATCTGATTCCCCTGCAGTGTTCTCTCCAATGGATTCGGGTATCGTGTGTGGGCTTTGCCCATGTGTTTAGGCCTATTGGCCCACGAACAATGGCTGATACCCAATTTGCACAGGACAATTTACATTTGTATATATAGTTATAGATGTTGGATATATTTTTTTACTTAGCCGTTCAATATACTTCAAAATTCATGAACATTTTATTTTGTCTTTGCATTCTTCCGGGGGGTTTGGGGGGTGTCACTCTGAGTTGTTGCTCTGCATTGATGTGTATGTAGTTGTGAGTGAGGGTGGGTGTGTCGCGTATGTGTGTGCCCGTAATTTTTTGCCTCCCCCCTCCCCTGTGTCGTAGGTGCAGTACTCACCATTGTCTTCTGCGCCGGCGTTCGTGCTCCTGGTAGAGGAGCAGGAAGACAATAGCTGGTAGGATGTGTAGTTCGGGTTCCATGCTGTCCAGATTCCTCGTGGAGTGTGTAGAGGTGAGCGTTTTCCGTTCGTAATGTCTGTTTCTGCCGTGTTTTTATCGGCGGGGCTACCGCCCCGGAAAAGGTGGCAGATTGGTGGGTTGTGATAGGGTGGGCGGTACATTGGCTCCCGCCTGTCTGTTGGCGGTGACCGCCGCGCTGTTTGTTTGTCCCACCATGGCGGTCGCAGTGTTAAAGTGGCGGTCTCTGTTGGCGGTTCCCGCCAGGGTCAGAATTCCATTTTTTTTACCGCCTGCCTGTTGGCGGGTTGGCCGCCGCTTTAACACCAACCGCCAGGGTTGGAATGACCCCCTTAGTTTTTGTTGTAATTTGTCCGTTTCATAGGCCAATCGGGCATGGTTGGCAAGTCGAGAACGTGTGTTGAGTTGAATGAAAGGTTTTCTGACTGAAATTTGACGAGTCCTATGTGCACCAGGACAGACCCATTGATCAGTTGAGAGTAAAATTTGTGGGTTGAATTTTGCTTGCGAATCAGGGGAACTGAGAAAGAATGCATAGCTGTTAGAGCGAAAGCCGTCAGTGAAAAATCCATAAGGTTCCTCAAGCGATTATGTTACCCTACCTGTAGTAAACGGGCAAATTGGTTTTTGGTTTTGTTGAACTGCTCGCAAGTAAATTTGCTTAAGTTTTGGGTGGGTTTGGAGTGTAGGAGGACTAGATGCAAGACTTTGTCAGCCGCAGTGTGTGTGTGACATCATTGGAGCCGTACTGGGATAGGTCGGTTGGTGAGAAGGGTCACGCACAGATTGGTGGACAACCGTGAAGTGCAATTGGTTGAGAAGGTAGGCAAAGAGGATCTCTGGATTAAAAGTCACTTCCTGATTATTAAAATGTAACACAAATTTGTGAAAATGAAGTTTTTCAAAGCTCTAAAGAGTGCGCTAAAAAGAGAAGTGTATATTCCAGCCACAGTAGGGGAATCTACTCCTCCAGAAGGTACTCCCGCCTATCTAATGTTTGAGAAATGGGGTACCACACCATGCCTTTGATTAAAAGTGGTGTAAAGCGTCAGAAAAAGATGGGAGTTTTGTGTTTCCTATTCATGATACATTTAATTTAAGAATTCTGGAGAACCTGAGGAGGGTGATGTACAACCTAAAACCCCTCCTGAGACCTGCTCAATTTGAAGCACTAGCAGTCTGGGAATTAGTGGCTAAACAGCACACAAAGTTTGAGAGAAAAAGGAGAAAAGGAGAAAAGACACTAGCGGAGGCTAGGTGGGACAATGATCAGAAGTACTGGAGATTAGATACTTTACAGGGAATTAAAATGTTTCCTGCAATTGCACAGGACAGTGAGAAAGAAGGAAGGTAAAGCCACTAAAAAGACAAACTGAAGTCCTTCTGAGACGACAGAGCAGAAATCAAAAGAGACAAGATAGTCTTTAACACTTGATGAGGAATCAGATGAGGATGAGTTCATTTTACCGTTACTGAGAAATCATCTCCCACCATATGCAGCACAAGAGAGTGGTCTAAGCACTAGTGTAAACCCCTCTGCACCGACACCGGTTAACATGACACAGAGTCCAATACCGAGTAACCCTAACATGACCATGAGTCCCTCACAAGTTAATCCTAACTTGACACAGAGCAGTCCTATTTTACAGACTAGTCGTCACATAGCGCAGATACCAATGCAGAGCAGTCCTAACCTGCTTACTACATTGGCAACCCAGAATCCAATGCCTCAGCTGAGTATTCCTAGAATTTACCCAGAAGTTCCTATTGTGGAAACAGCAGCAAATGTAATAGTGCCAACAGGGCAGGTTTTTCGAGAAACCACCATTGGTTCAGATGGGGTCAACTTCACTCTTACTGCCTTAGACGCAGTCACAAACATTGCCAAAGTATACTCCTCTAACTGGGACACCAACAGATATGTCTGTATTGGTGAGTTAGAGTGTGGAAATCATGCACACACAAAACCCGAATGTTAGACCAAGTCCAGATTCAGTGTCTGTGCCTGTCACCATTGATCCAGTCATACTATTGTTTGCCCAGGGAAACAAGAGCACAAATGGCCAGGGGATCCTGAGCCTGAGTTTAGGGGAAGGAGGACTTAATGAAAGTGCCAAAGTAATCTCTCCTGTAGGAGGGACTTTTGATGGAACAGGTTCACTGTTAAACCTGAGTCCTGTTGGAGCTCCTCCAAATAACGAGACAGGGTGTCACATCAGTTCTAGTCCAAAATTACTGACACTGCAACCTCTGAGATTAACTGTACAACCGACGCCAGGTACCCAGTCCTACAGCATCTCACTACAAGGTTCGACAGCCCAACAATTAAATGAATGGTTAGATCAGCTGAATAGCCCGAAGAATGTTTTCAAGGGAGAAGAATTTCTGAATGCTGTTAGACATGGAATGGAAGCAAGTGAGTTACTTGATGGCACTATGGGTGTAAACCAACTCGTGTCCTACACAGAATATGAGTTGAGATACTTGTGCCCAAGAATCACAAAGGAAGTGGGTGAGGTGTATCAAAGGTTAGAAGATATAGCAGACAAATATGGGATAGACCTTTCGAAAATGAAACATTTGAAAAGGAGTTACAGATAAGATTTTGAGACAAAAGACTTTGAACACCTGAGATCTGCAGGAATGAAGGCACACCTTAAAGAGCACAAGAAAGATGGGAATGCAGATGGGTGAAGAAAAAGGAGAAGCAGAAAAAGGGTCCTGAAACCCCTCTTGCAGAGGATAGGGAGGCAGTAAAATACTACAGATGAAAGAGATTCCAGGAGGGAACTTTGTGCATGTCCCCTAGAGCAGAAGTGAAATTTTGTCCTTTACCAATGATTATCCCAGATTGAGAGAGAAACCCCTAGAGTGGTACCCGCAAACAGACAGGTTTGTAAAACTTGCAAAGTGTCTATGGGAGGATTTGAATACCCTACTAGAGACATTAGTCCCAGCAGATCTGTGGGGGAGAGTACAAGAGGAGTCTAGACTCGCCGACAAAAAAAACAGAGAGAGATCCCATTACAGGTGCACCATCTTCTGGAGTAATGAAATATTACTATAAAGTGATTGAGTTCCTGAAAACCAGAATTTTGCTGAAATATATTGATTGGCAGCACAGAGACAGAACGTCACAGGAAGCCAAGGTATCCAGCCTATTATGAGAGATTGTTGCAGGCGCTGAAGCATTACAATGGTACAGAGACAATCGAGCTGAAAGACATGATTCACTTTGTGTTCAGATTTGTTGAAGGTTTAGGACCCGAAATCAGTCAGATGATTAAGAGCCATTTGATTTGTTGGTAGGCAAAGCTGATTGATGAGGTATTGCAGTATGCAAAATACTGTAGTGATGAGATTAAATTGAAGCAGAGAAAGTTGAAAGAGAAGGCGATGGTGATGCAGATCACAGCGGCACAGACAGGGATTCAAGAAAGTTTTCAGCCTCAGCAGCAGCAGCAGAGAAACATGCAATTTCAGAACGTAGGCAGAGGTTGCGGAAGAATGGGAAATGTGAACCGTGGTCCTGATTTGAGTACTTTGGTGACACAAAGCGAGGGATGACGAGATTGTTGCCTTGTCACGCTTGCGGGGGCCTCTGGCATTGGACCCGGGAGCGCCCGACGGCTAATCAGGGAGGTGTTGTTAAGCAAATGAATGATGTCAGTTCACTCCATAATATGAGAGGGCAAAGAATGAGAAATCAAAAATCCAAATTTCCAGAATAACGTGAATCAGTTACACCCTATTTAGCCCATACAGCCATTGTAAGCACAAATGCCCCAGATACAGCAGATTCAACCACAGGTTCAAATGGTGCATAGACAGCAAATTAAAATACCTCAAGCTTGATACTGGAGCTACACGCTATACAGTGAGATCAGCAGAAGTTCCCGATCTGTCCCTTTCAGGCAAAACAGTTCAGATTGTAGGAGTCGCAAATCAGTATTTGACCAACCCCATCACAGAACCGAACCCAGTTAAAATTGGCAATTTCAGGAGATTACACAAATTCGTAGAATAGGACTCAAGCCCTGTGTCCCTACTGGGAAGGGATTTATTATGCAAGACGAAGGCCCTCATTATGACATTGGGGGTAAATCCCACTTACCGCCACGCTGACTGCCGCCAACTTACCAACGCCGGGGCAGATATCCGTTCACCATATTAAGACACACACACACCAATCCGTCACTATTCAGCCACAAACACAATTCCACCAGCCCAAAGATGAGTGATAAACTGGCGGTATAAAAACCCACAACGTTACGCCAACAGAACAACGCCGACCATATTATGACCCACGAATCACCACAGCAGACATTCAACGGCGGTAAACCATTGGCGGTACATACACACACACAAACAAAACACCACCACATTGGACAATCGAAATAACACACACCTGACACCCATACACACCACACCACGATAAAACACACACCCACAGTACTCACAAACACCAAGACCACTGACAAAACCGGAGCCACACACCACTTGCACCTATATACCACCCACGCACCCCACATCACACACCCCAACACATTACCCAACACACCCTCACCTACACACCTCACACAACAACCATGGCACCATAAAGACACCCCTGTTTCACAGAGGAGCTAAGGGTCATGGTGGAGGAAATTGTCACAATAGAGCCACAGCTATTTGGAGCACAGGTGCAGCAGATATCAATTGCAAGGAAGATTAAGCTATGGTGGAGAATTGTGGACAGGATCAACGCCGTGGGACAGCACCCCAGAACTAGGGATGACATCAGGAAGAGGTGGAACGACTTACGGGGGAAGGTACGTTCCATTGCAGCAAGACACCAACTCGTTGTACAGAGGACTGGCGGTGGACCCCCACCTCCTCCCCCACAACTAACAACATGAGAGGAGCAGGTCTTGGCAATCATGCACCCTGAGGGCCTGGCCAAAGACTGATAAGGACTGGACTCTGGTAAGTCAACTCTCTACTACTATCACCCCCCTACCTGCATGCCATTACATACCCCCACCCTCACCCTCACTCCCATCACTCTATCACCTCCCACATACCCCACCATCACATCCCACTCATCCCAATGCCAAGCCCTTCATGCCATACCAGTGCACGGATACCACTCACAGCCCTGCATGGACACCTATCACTAAAGCATGCATACTAGAGAAAATCAGCTATCCCACCATATGCCAACTTTCACAATTGAAAGCTGCCAGGGCAAATACAAACAAAGAGGGCAAGCCACGGATGCACAACATGTCAGACACAGAAACAATAACACATCATTTACATCCCCACAGGTACCCAAGCCAATGTCACCGAAGAGGAGGTACCAGCACTATCCAGTCCCCCAACAGAAGAGGCCCAGTGATTACAGCAACTCTTGTCTTATGGATGTGGATGACCAAACTGGCTCATCAGGGACCTCTGGACAGCCGGTTACCCAGGCCTAGTCACACACCACCACAGAACCTCCCCCATCAGGAAACACCACCACAGCACCCATTCAGCGTACCCACACCTCGTCCCAAGGACACGTCAATCAGCAGTGTGTCCACCTCTACAGGGACCCTGTTGTGTATCCATATTAGTTATAGCTCCATGTACATTATTTTAACACACTAGGCCGCTGTACACTTTAACCTAGATATGTTTTATTCAGCTTTGCCTTATTATTGTTACAATAACCATTTTTACGGTCTTGTTTTATTTCCCGTTTATCTAACTGTTTTTGCCTAGGCCAGCACTCTGTTCTCAAACAAGACATTCTTGATCACTCTGTGCATCTTCCAAGGCTACAACATGGTACATTGCCGGTGAACGTGGTAGAAGTTTAGTCTCCAACATTAGTAGAAAACACACATCCTTACATAGGGACATTTTCTCAGAACATCAGCTGTGTTATTATAAAAACACTTCCTTGTCACTTACACGTTAGAGGGAGATTCCAGCCAGGGAACACGACTGTATGCTGATTGCTGAACACTTAGCTACAGATGCTAACGCAGACCGCAGGCCTATGCTCAGGTATGGGGGTTGATGTTTTCCCAAGGGAACCTGAAAGGCAGAATTAGTGCTTAACATGCTGTGCTCAGTTATAACCTAGATAGGAACTAGTCCATTGATCATAGTGACAATATGATAGCGTTGTTTTTATGCTTCATTCTTCTCGTCAGAATTTTAATACTGTCATGTTGTGACGTCCTGGTTATTGCAGCTCACAGTTTGCTATCTAAGATGCAGTCTTTTTATTAAACTCACTATTGAAACACATACTGCTTCTGTTTGCCATTTATATATGAGACTGAATTGTAAATGAGAGAAACGGATGAAACCTGAGTGACCACAACTTCTCTTAGAAGCCAAATATGCCATGCGCTCGGCTGCCCAGTCATCCCTATGCTTGGGTAGAAATGAGGCACTGCTAGTTAGCCGTAGCAAAATCTGGATAGGAGAGACAGGTGTCACCAGCAGTGGGTTAGACTTAGGTGGTCATTACAACCCTGGTGGTCGGTGTTAAATTGGCGGAAAAACCGCCAACGGGCCGGCAGAAAAAATTTGGAATCACGACCGTGGCGGAAACCGCCAACATAGACAGCCACTTTAACACTCCGACCGCCAAGGTGGTACAAACAAACATGCGGCGGTAACCGCCAACAGACAGGCGGAGGACAATGTACCGCCCACAGAATTACAACAGTCCAATCCGCCACCTTTTCTGGGGCAGATTCACCGCGAACAAAAACACAGCGGAAACAGGACTTGGAAGGGAAAACGCTCATCTCTACACACCCCATGAGGAATCAGGACGCCATGGAACCCGAGCTCCAGATACTGCCAGCCTTTTCTTCCTACTTCTCTACCAGGAACAACAAAGACGGCGGCGAAGACCACGGTGAGTACTGCACCTACGACACAGGGGAGGAGGGATGTAAAATAGAGTGACACACACACGCAACACCCCCACCCTCACCCACGACAACACACACACTAATACATCATGATACATTACAGTTCCACCCCCAACCCACCTGGAAGAATGCAAGGACAAAAGGAAATGAGTCGAATGATTGTAATATATTCAAATACATGAATCAAAAATATATACATATATAAAGATATTCACACTATAAACAAATATATACACCAAGAATACAAGTCCAAGGGATTCCACCATCATAGTCCGTGGACCACTGGGCCCAAAATGCATAGGCGAGGCCCACACTCAATACCCGAACAAGACGGAGAGAACACTGCTGTGGCATCAGATAGAAATAAAACAGGCACCTCAGGGGGAAGAGAAGGGGGGCACCTCAGCCGGATGAGTGCACGATGCCAGATCCACGAGGGGGATCCATGCCCACTGCTTTCTCCTGGGTAGTGCAACGCCACAGTCTCTCAAGTCTCTCCAGTGGGTGGGTTGCCCACTGCTTTATCCTGGGGAGTGGAAAGCCACAGTCTCTCAAGTCTCTACAGTGGGTGGTTTGCCCACTGCTTCATCCTGGGGAGTGCAAAGCCACAGTCTCTCAAGTCTCTACAGTGGGTGGGTTGCCCACTGCTTCATCCTGGGGAGTGCAAAGCCACAGTCTCTCAAGTCTCTACAGTGGGTGGTTTGCCCACTGCTTCATCCTGGGGAGTGCAAAGCCACAGTCTCTCAAGTCTCTACAGTGGGTGGTTTGCCCACTGCTTCATCCTGGGGAGTACAAAGCCACAGTCTCTCAAGTGGATAACAGTCTTCACTGGTTCTGGAGGGGGCTTTGTGCCCAGAGTGCTTCATCCTGCCAAGGACTGAGGTAGTGGATGTCATTCTCCACTGGTTCTGGAGGGGGCTTTGTGCCCAGAGTGCTTCATCCTGCCAAGGACTGAGGTAGTGGATGTATCTCTCCACTGGTTCTGAAGGGGGCTTTGTGCCCAGAGTGCTTCATCCTGCTCGTGGCGGCCTCAGTAGCGTCGGAATCTTTGGCACTCACTGGCCTGCGGTGCTTGTTGCGGCGGTGTCCTGTTCAGCGGTGCTGGTGGCACCGGTGTTCTTGGCAGCGGTGGTGGTGGTGGCGGTGTCCTGTTTAGCGGTGCTGGTGGCGTCGGTGTCCTGTTCAGCGGTGCTTGTGGCGGCGGTGCCCTTGGCAGCGGTGCTGGTGGCGGCGGTGTCCTTGACAGTGGTGCTGGTGGCGGCGGTGTCCTGGGCAGCAGTGCTGGTGGCGGCGGTGTCCTTGGCAGCGGTGCTTGTTGCTGTCTTATCCGCCATGCAGGTTTTCCCAGACTTGCCGGTTTTACTGTGCCCCTTCCCCACCGTGGATGGTGGCGCAGCTGTCTCCGCACTCCAAATTGTAACCCTGGGAGCGGCTTTGGTGTCAGATTTTTTCCTCTCTCCCACCAGGCACTGGCCAACTTTTTATGCTTTTGAGGTGGGGGACTGTCCGTGCTCTGGCTCCTTGCCACACTGGCTGCCCTGCTGCCTGGTGCACTCCAGAAGCCGGTTACTACTGGCACCACTGTTTCCACAGATGTTGTGGGTGAGGCGCTGGGTTGGGACCTGGAGAGGCGGGCCCTAGGAGACTGAAGGGGTGGGGGAGGTGAGGGAAAGAGGTCAAGGTTGGACAGGAAAAGTTTTTTTGGCACACTGGGATGGGTAGGTGGAGGGGGTTTGGGAGTGGAGGAAGAGGTAGTTGTTGTAGGAGGTGTACATTTGCTGACTTTGGGTGAAGGTGCATGGGCTGGAGGCTGTCGTGAGGTGGATGGCTGTTGGGTGGGTATGTGGCTGCATTTGTGTACTTTGGGAGGTGGGCTCACAGCCACACTGGGAAAGGACACAGGGGATGTGTGAATGGTAGTGGGGGTGGTGAGTGCACGTGAGCGGGATGTGGTGGTGGGTGTGCTGGTGATGGAGATAGTGGCTGACGATTTAGTGCATGCAGGTGTGAGTGGAGACGAGACAGGGAGGGAGGAGGGAGACGAGGAGGAGGGGGACACAGTGGAGGCAGTGGATGTTGGTATGTCTGCATGTGTATGATGCTTGCGTGAGTGCCTGTGGGATGTATGGTGCTTATGTTTGCCTGAGCTTCCCTTGTGTGTTGACATGTGTGCATGCTGATCTGATGGTGTGCTTGGGATAGGCTGAGGTACAGGGGTTTGGGTCTGGGTGGAGGAAGTTGGAGGGGGAGGCTAGAGACAGGGACAATGGCTGCCATCAGTGCTGAGGCCAGAGTCTAAAAAGCTTGCTGTTGTGCTGCCTGAACAGAATGAATGCCCTCCAGGTATGCATTGGTTTGTTGCAACTGCCTCTCTACACCCTGGATGGCATTCAAAATGGTAGACTGCCCAACAGTGAGGGACCTGAGGAGGTCAATGGCCTCTTCACTGAGGGCAGCAGGGGTGACTGGGGCAGGGGCTGAGGTACCTGGGGTGAAGGAGATGCCCACCCTCCTGGGTGAGCGGCCACGGGGCAAACGTTGAGGGGCTTCTGGGAGGGCGGTGCTGGAAGGGGGGGTGGCGGCAGTACCTGTAGATGCGGAGGGCACAGATGGGCCCGCCACCGCAAGGGAGCTCCCAGCAGAGGAGGAGACCGTATCGCTGGTCTCAGCTTCTGTCCCCGCCGTGAAGCTCCCCTCGCCCTCCATCCCACTGGTGAATTCAGACTCTGTTGTGTCGCCCTCCAGGGCCATGTGGGATGCAGCTCCCAACTGCTCCGGTGCCACTGCTCCTCCGCCTGAAGATGCTAATGCACACAAGAACAGGGAAACCACGAAAAATGGGGGGAAGACAGAAGGAAGACATGTTGAGTGCATGCAATACCGCTACCGTAGGTGGACACTACAGACACAGAAGCCCCCTGCACTACGCCGTGCACTTGGAGTTCCCTAATCAATCACAGGGACATGGGATACAAGGCTATGGCCGATTGCTGCACACATGGATGTCACAAGAGCCTGACTAGGTGTAGTTGGCTCTGTACACAGGTGGGGTGCCACAGGGCCTGCCTTCAGAAGGGACCTTGCCTACTAAACTTGCCCTGGCCTAGGGGAACCCACAGCCCACCTCCCCCACCCAGACACCTACAATGCGCGCCGAATCAGCTGAATGAGAGTCTACTCACCCCCTTGTGGCTGCTGTAATGCCCTCAAGCGCCCATCCAACTCCGGGTATGTCACCACCAGGATCCGGAACATGAGGGGGGCCATGGTGCGACGGGCACCCCTCCCAGGTTGGGAGGCCATCCCCAGTTGGGCCTCCGCCGTCTTCTTGCTCCAGCGGCAAATGTCCTCCTATCTTTTCCGGCAGTGGGTGCTCCATCTGTGGTAGACCCCCAGGGTCCGGACTTCCTTGGCAATGGCACGCCAAATATCCTTCTTCTGGTGGGTGCTGACCTACTGGAATAGTGCAGGGGAAAAGGAGAAGATATAACCGTCCGCACCGTCACAATCATTGGCCCGCATCCCTACCCTTGCCATGACGCACATGCACTCACCGTCATTTCATGCACGTCTCATTCTCCCCCCCCATCTTTCATCCACACCACTCCAAACAGCCATTGCCCATACAGCATGCTCACAGTGTACTCACCTGTTTGTCTCGAGGACCGTAGAGTAGCGTGTACTGGGAGAGGACCCCATCCACTAGTTTCTCCAACTCCTCCGTGCTGAAGGCAGGGGCCCTATCCCCAGACACACGAGCCATTGTCTCTTCCAGACTGAGGTCACAGCAGCACTTGCAGTGTAGGTCCTCTCCTGTCGAAGATCAGATATCAAGTGATTTAACAGAGAGAAAATGGCGGTCACGTCCACGGCGGTGCGTACCGTCACCGCCGGCGTACATCGTCATTGGCTCCTGGGACCCATAGGGTCCAATGTTAACCAATGCAGGATTGCGTCGTGGTCTTCGACCGCCAACCGCAACGGTGTACAACGCCAGCGCAGTTACCTCATATCCCCGTGTCCCACTTTACAGGTCAGGCAGCCACCATTTCAGGGGCCCACATGGCATTATTTTGGACTGCGTCACACATATCTAGGCCTTGCTTAAACACTAATAAAGCCATATGTCGATTTGCAAACATTTTCCGATTAAGTTGTGTTTACGTACCTCAGAGTTGGTTGACTCTCTGCTCGCTGTTCTGCTCCATAGGCAACGTCCGCTGGGGCAGGTGAGGAGATGGCGGCATCCACTGGTGTACAGACTGCTGGTGGACCTGTCGACAATGAAGGTGCGACATGTGATCCTCACCTACAGACTTGATCGTACCACAATCCTGGAACTGTGTGCCCAGTTGGAGCCAGACCTGATGTCAGCTATCCGCCATCCCACAGGAATACCCCCTCTAGTGCAGGTGCTGTCAGTACTCCATTTCCTAGCAAGTTGGTCTTTTCAAACAACAGTGGCCATAGCATCAGGGATGTCCCAGCCTATGTTTTCCAACGTGTTGTCCAGAGTGTTGTCTGCCCTGCTGAAACACATGCGGAGCTACATCATTTTCCCTCAGGTGGAGGATTTGCCTACAGTGAAAAGTGACTTCTATGCCCTGGGCCATATCCCCAACATCATAGGTGCCATTGATGGGACACATGTGGCCTTGGTCCCCCCACGCAGGAGTGAACAGGTGTACAGAAACCGGAAGAGTTACCATTCGATGAATGTGCAGATGGTGCATTTGGCCGACCAGTACATCTCCCATGTGAATGCCAAATTTCCTAGCTCAGTGCATGACGCTTACATTCTGAGGAATAGCAGCATCCCTTATGTGATGGGGCAACTCCAGAGGCACCGTGTGTGGCTATTAGGTGAGGACATGGACCCTATACAGTGTGAATAGGTGTCTGGGTCTGGGGATGTCCCTATGAGTTAGTGTGTGTCTAACAGTTGTCCCTCGCCATTTGCAGGCGACTCTAGTCACCCCAACCTTTCATGGCTACTGACCCCAGTGAGGAATGCCAGGACAAGGGCAGAGGAACGCTACAATGAGGCACATGGGCGAACTAGGAGGATTATTGAGCGCACTTTCGGCTTCCTGAAGGCCAGATTCCGGTGCCTCCATCTAACAGGTGGCTCTCTATACTACTCACCCAAGAAGGTGTGCCAGATAATCGTGGCATGCTGTATGTTGCACAACCTGGCTTTGCGACGGCAGGTGCCTTTTCTGCAGGAGGATGGGCCAGACCCTGGCGGTCGGTGTTAAAGCGGCTGTAAAACCGGCAACAGACCGGCGGCAAAAAATTTTGAATCGCGACCGCGGCGGAAACCGCAAACATAGACAGCCACTTTAACACTCTGACCACCAAGGTGGTACAAACAAACACTGCGGCGGTAACCGCCAACAGACAGGCGGAGGACAATGTACCGCCCACAGAATTACAACAGTCCAATCCGCCACCTTTTCTGGGGCGGATTCACCATGAACAAAAACACAGCGGAAAAAGGACTTGGAAGGGAAAACGCTCACCTCTACACACCCCATGAGGAATGAGGACACCATGGAACCCGAGCTCCAGATACGGACAGTCTTTATCTTCCTGCTTCTCTACCAGGAACAACAAAGACGGCGGCGAAGACCACAGTGAGTACTGCACCTATGACACAGGGGAGGGGGGAGGGAAAACAGAGTGACACACACACGCGACACTCCCACCCTCACCCACGACAACACACACACTAATACATCATGATACATTACAGTTACACCCCCCAAACCCCACTGGAAGAATGCAAGAACAAAAGGAAATGAGTCGAATTACTGTAATATATTAAAATACATGAATCAAAAATATATACATATATAAAGATATTCAAACTATAAACAAATATATACACCAAGAATACAAGTCCAAGAGATTCCACCATCATAGTCCGTGGACCACTGGGCCCAAAATGCATGGGCGAGGCCCACACTCAATACCCAAACAAGACGGAGAGAACACTGCTGTGGCATCAGATAGAAATAAAACAGGCACCTCAGGGGGAAGGGAAGGGGGGGCACCTCAGCCGGATGAATGCACAACGCCAGATCCACGAGGGGGCTCCATGCCCACTGCTTTATCCTGGGGAGTGCAAAGCCACAGTCTCTCAAGTCTCTCCAGTGGGTGGGTTGCCCACTGCTTTATCCTGGGGAGTGCAAAGCCACGGTCTCTCAAGTCTCTACAGTGGGTGGTTTGCCCACTGCTTCATCCTGGGGAGTGCAAAGCCACAGTCTCTGAAGTCTCTACAGTGTGTGGTTTGCCCACTGCTTTATCCTGGGGAGTGCAAAGCCAAAGTCTCTCAAGTCTCTCCAGTGGGTGGGTTGCCCACTGCTTTATCCTGGGGAGTGCAAAGCCACAGTCTCTCAAGTCTCTACAGTGGGTGGTTTGCCCACCGCTTCATCCTGGGGAGTGCAAAGCCACAGTCTCTCAAGTGGATAACAGTCTTCACTGGTTCTGGAGGGGGCTTTGTGCCCAGAGTGCTTCATCCTGCCAAGGACTGAGGTAGTGGATGTCATTCTCCACTGGTTCTGGAGGGGGCTTTGTGCCCAGAGTGCTTCATCCTGCAAAGGACTGAGGTAGTGGATGTATCTCTCCACTGGTTCTGGAGGGGGCTTTGTGCCCAGAGTGCTTCATCCTGCTCGTGGCGGCCTCAGTAGCGTCGGAATCTTTGGCGCTCACTGGCCTGCGGTGCTTGTTGCGGCGGTGTCCTGTTCAGCGGTGGTGGTGGCGGCGGTGTCCTTGGCAGCAGTGGTGGTGGCGGCGGCGTTCTGTTCAGTGGTGCTGGTGCTGGTGGCTGCGGTGCCCTTGGCAGCTGTGCTGGTGGCGGCAGTGTCCTGTTCAGCGGTGCTCGCGGCGGCGGTGCCCTTGGCAGCGGTGGCGGTGGTGTCCTGTTCAGCGGTGCTGGTGGTGGCAGTGTCCTTGGCAGCGGTGCTGGTGGCGGCGGTGTCCTGGTCATCGGTGCTGGTGGCGGCGGTGTCCTTGGCAGCGGTGCTTGTTGCTGTCTTGTCCACATGCAGGTTTTCCCAGACTTGCCGGTTTTACTGTGCCCCTTTCCCACCTTGGATGGTGGCGCAGCTGTCTCCACATTCCCAATTGTACCCCTGGGAGCGGCTTTGGTGGCAGATTTTTTTCCCCTCTCCCGCCAGGCACTGGCCAACTTTTTATGCTTTTGAGGTGGGGGACTGTCTGTGCTCTGGCTCCTTGCCACACTGGCTGCCCTGCTGCCTGGCGCACTCCAGAAGCCGGTTACTACTGGCACCACTGTTTCCGCAGATGTTGTGGCTGAGGTGCTGGGTTGGGGCCTGGAGAGGCGGGCCCTAGGAGACTGAAGGGGTGGGGGAGGTGAGGGAAAGAGGTCAAGGTTGGACAGGAAAAGTTTTTTGGGCACACTGGGACGGGTAGATGGAGGGGGTTTGGGAGTGGAGGAAGAGGTAGTGGTTGTAGGAGGTGTACGTTTGCTGACTTTGGGTGAAGGTGCATGGGCTGGAGTCTGTCGTGAGGTGGATGGCTGTTGGGTGGGTGTGTGGCTGCATTTGTGTACCTTGGGAGGTGGGCTCACAGACACACTGGGAAAGGACACAGGGGATGTGTGAATGGTAGTGGGGGTGGTGAGTGCACGTGAGCGGGGTGTGGTGGTGGGTGTGCTGGTGATGGAGATAATGGCTGACGATGCAGTGCATGCAGGTGTGAGTGGAGATGAGACAGGGAGGGAGGAGGGAGACGAGGAGGAGGGGACACAGTGGAGGCAGTGGATGTTGGTATGTCTGCATGGGTATGATGCTTGCGTGAGTGCCTGTGGGATGTGTGGTGCTTATGTTTGCCTGAGCTTCCCTTGTGTGTTGACATGTGTGCATGCTGGTCTGATGGTGTGCTTGGGATAGGCTGAGGTACAGGGGTTTGGGTCTGGGTGGAGGAAGTTGTAGGGGGGAGGCTAGAGACAGGGACAATGGCTGCCATCAGTGCTGAGGCCAGCGTCTGAAAAGCTCGCTGTTGGGCTGCCTGACCAGAATGAATGCCCTCCAGGTATGCATTGGTTTGTTGCAACTGCCTCTCTACACCCTGGATGGCATTCAAAATGGTAGACTGTCCAACAGTGAGGGACCTGAGGAGGTCAATGGCCTCCTCACTGAGGGCAGCAGGGGTGACTGGGGCAGGGGCTGAGGTGCCTGGGGTGAAGGAGATGCCCACCTTCCTGGGTGAGCGGCCACGGGGCAAACACTGAGGGGTTTCTGGGAGGGCGGTGCTGGTAGGTGGGGTGGCGGCTGTACCTGTAGATGCGGAGGGCACAGATGGGCCCGCCACCGCAAAGGAGCTCCCATCAGAGGAGGAGTCTGTATCGCTGGTCTCCGCTCCTGTCCCTGCCGTGGGGCTCCCCTCACCCTCCATCCCACTGGTGAATTCAGACTCCGTTGTGTCACCCTCCAGGGCCATGTGGGAAGCAGCTCCCTCCTGCTCCGGTGCCACTGCTCCTCCGCCTGATGATGCTAATGCACACAAGAACAGGGAGACCACAAAAAGGGGGGGGGAGACAGACGAAAGACATGTTGAGTGCATGCAATACCGCTACCGTTGGCGGACACTACAGACACAGAAGCCCCCTGCACTACGCCATGCACTTGGAGTTCCCTAATCAATTGTAGGGACATGGGTGACAAGGCTATGCCCGATTGCTGCACACATGGATGTCACAAGAGCCTGACTAGGTGTAGTTGGCTCTGTACACAGGTGGGGTGCCACAGGGCCTGCCTTCAGAAGGGACCTTGCCTACTAAACTTGCCCTGGCCTAGGGGAACCCACAGCCCACCTCCCCCACCCAGACACCTACAATGCGCGCCGAATCAGCTGAATGAGAGTGTACTCACCCCCTTGTGGCTGCTGTGATGCCTTCAAGCGCCCATCCAACTCCGGGTACGACACCGCCAGGATCCGGAACATCAGGGGGGTCATGGTGCAACAGGCACCCCTCCCACGTTGGGAGGCCATCCCCAGCTGGGCCTCCGCCATCTTCTTGCTCCAGCGGAAAATGTCCTCCCATCTTTTCCGGCAGTGGGTGCTCCGTCTGTGGTAGACCCCCAGGGTCTGGACTTCCTTGGCGATGGCACACCAAATATCCTTCTTCTGGTGGGTGCTGACCTACAGGAATAGTGCAGGGGAAAAGGAGAAGATATAACCGTCCGCACCGTCACAATCATTGGCCCGCATCCCTACCCTTGCCATGATGCACATGCACTCATGCACGTCTCATTCTCCCCCCCCCATCTTTCATCCACACCACTCCAAACAGCCATTGCCCATACAGCATGCTCACAGTGTACTCACCTGTTTGTCTGGAGGACCGTAGAGTAGCGTGTAATCGGGGAGGACCCCATCCACTAGTTTCTCCAACTCCTCCGTGCTGAAGGCAGGGGCCCTTTCCCCAGACACACGAGCCATAGACTCTTACAGACTGAGGTCACAGCTTCACTTGCAGTGTAGGTCCTCTCCTGTCGAAGATCAGGTATCAAGTGATTGAACAAAGAGAAAATGGTGGTCACGTCCGCGGCGGTGCGTACCGTCATCGTCGGCGTACATCGTCATTGGCTCCTCATAGGGTCCAATGTTAACCAATGCAGGATTGTGTCGTGGTCTGCGACCGCCTACCGCAACGGTGTACAACGCCAGCACAGTTACCTCATATCCCCTTGTCCCACTTTACAGGTCAGGTAGCCGCCATTTCCGGGCCCACATGGCATTATTTTGGACTGCGTCACACATATCTAGGCCTTGGTTAAACACTAATACAGCCATATGTCGATTTGCAAACATTTTCCGATTAAGTTGTGTTTACCTACCTCAGAGTTGGTTGACTCTCTGCTCGCTGTTCTCCTCCATAGGCAACGTCCGCTGGGGCAGGTGAGGAGATGGCGGCATCCTCCGGTGTACAGACCGCTGGTGGACCTGTCGACAATGGAGTAGCGACATGTGATCATCACCTACAGACTTGATCGTACCACAATCCTGGAACTGTGTGCCCAGTTGGAGCCAGACCTGATGTCAGCTATCCGCCATCCCACAGGAATACCCACTCTAGTGCAGGTGCTGTCAGTACTCCATTTCCTAGCAAGTGGGTCTTTTCAAACAACAGTGGCCATAGCATCAGGGATGTCCCAGCCTATGTTTTCCAACGTGTTGCCAGAGTGTTGTCTGCCCTGCTGAAACACATGCGGAGCTACATCATTTTCCCTCAGGTGGAGGATTTGCCTACAGTGAAAGGTGACTTCTATGCCCTGGGCCATATCCCCAACATCATAGGTGCCATTGATGGGACACATGTGGCTTTGGTCCCCCCCCACAGGAGTGAACAGGTGTACAGAAACAGGAAGAGTTATCATTCGATGAATGTACAGATGGTATGTTTGGCCGACCAGTACATCTCCCATGTGAATGCTAAGTTCCCTGGCTCAGTGCATGACGCCTACTGTGTGCCCAGTTGGAGCCAAACCTGATGTCAGCTATCTGCCATCCCACAGGAATCCCCCCTCTGGTGCAGGTCCTGTCAGTACTCCATTTCCTGGCAAGTGGGTCTTTTCAAACAACAGTGGCCATTGCATCAGGGATGTCCCAGCCTATGTTCTCCAACGGGTTGTCCATAATGTTGTCTGCCCTGCTGAAACACATGCACAGCTACATCATTTTCCCTCAGGTGGAGGATTTGCCCACAGTGAAAGGTGACTTCTATGCCCTGGGACATATACCCAACATCATAGGTGCCATTGATGGGACACATGTGGCCTTGGTCCCCCCACGCAGAATTTAACAAGTGTACAGAAACCGGAAGAGTTACCATTCGATGAATGTGCAGATGGTGTGTTTGGCCGACCAGTACATCTCCCATGTGAATGCCAAATTTCCTGGCTCAGTGCATGACGCTTACATTCTAAGGAATAGCAGCATCCCTTATGTGATGGGGCAACTCCAGAGGCACCGTGTGTGGCTATTAGGTGAGGACATGGACTCTATACAGTGTGAATAGGTGTCTGGGTCTGGGGATGTCCCTATGAGTTAGTGTGTGTCTACCAGTTGTCCCTCGCCATTTGCAGGTGACTCTGGTTACCCCAACCTGTCATGGCTACTGACCCCTGTGAGGAATCCCAGGACAAGGGCAGAGGAACGCTACAATGAGGACCATGGGTGAACTAGGAGGATTATAGAGAGGACCTTCGGCCTCCTGAAGGCCAGGTTCCGGCGCCTCCATCTAACAGGTGGTTCCCTATTCTACTCACCAAAGAAGGTATGCCATATCATCGTGGCCTGCTGTATGCTTCACAACTTGGCTTTGCGATGACAGGAGCCTTTTCTACAGGAGGATGGTCCAGATGGAGGTGTTGTGGCAGGTGTGGAGCCTGTGGACAGTGAAGACGAGGAAGCAGAGGAAGAGGACATAGACAACAGGAATACGGTGATCCACCAATACTTCCAGTGAGACACAGGTAAGAAGACAACACTGCCTGCTACATCCGATTTAATTCTACTACCTCTCATCTGTCTGTCATTTTCACCCAGTGTATGGTCACTGAGTTGTCACTTTCCCTTACGATTTCACAGATGTGGGTCCCACTGTGTGACATCTGCTTTGTTTCCGCATGGACTAGAGCTATGTGACATAGGTATGTTGACAATACAATGGACATTGCTATTTCCCTCAGTTATTGCAAATACACAACTGTGAAAGCACAGACTGACTCCAGATTGTTTTGTGATTTAAGGGTGTTTATTTAAGTGCTAAATAGTGGAGGTGGTTGTAAAATGGTCAGTGGTGATGGTGGAGGAATGTCCATGGCAGAGTCCAGTCTATTAGTCTCACAGGTGCATTGTCCAAAGGGGCATAGGAAGTGGAGCTGGGGCAGTTTAAGGATGGACAGGGTGACAAAGTGGGACAGAAGGATGACAATCAGGGTGGTCTCATTTCTTGGCGGGGGTCTTGGCATTGTTCTCTGTCTTTGTCCTGGATCTCAGGGACCGCTTGCTGGGTGGTTCTCCATCTGCAGGGGGTGGGGTGCTGGTGTTGTGGTCCTGTGGCGGTGCCTCCTGTCCACTAGCGCCGTTGGAGGTGGTGGGCAGTTCATTGTCCAGGCTAGTGTCAGGGGCCTCTTGTTGTGCCACAGTGTCCCCCTGGTGTTGACGAGTTCCTTCAGCACCCCTACAATGGTGCCCAGGGTGGAATTGATGGATTTTAATTCCTCCCTGAAGCCCAGATACTGTTACTCCTGTAGCCGCTGGGTCTCCTGAAACTTGGCCAGTACCGTTGCCATCGTCTCCTGGGAATGGTGGTAGGCTCCCATGATGTTGGAGAGGGCCTCGTGGAGAGTGGGTTCCCTGGGCCTGTCCTCCCCCTGTCGCACAGCAGCCCTCCCAGTTCCCGTTTGTTCCTGGGCCTCTGTCCCCTGAACCGTGTGCCCACTGCCACTGTCCCCAGGTACCTGGTGTTGTTGGGGTGGTAGGTTAGCCTGGGTTCCCTGTAGTGGTGGAGACACTGCTGATTGACGTGTCCTGGGGACAGAGGTATGGGCCCGCTGGGTGGGTGCTGTGCTGGTGTTTCCAGAGGGGGAAGCTCTGTAGTGGCCTGTGCCAGTGTGAGGGGAACTGACTGTCCCGAGGTCCCAGATGGGCTGGGCTGGTCATCTAGATCCAGTTGGACAGAGCTGCTGTCATCACTGTGGGCCTCTTCTGTGGGTGGAGTGGACATGTCTGGACCCTCCTGTCCGGTGACGTTGGGTAGGGGTCCTGCAGGGGTGAAAGGCATGATTATTGCATCTGTGTGTGCCATGGTGTGCAATGCGTGGGTGACCCTGTACCCCAGTACTTGCATTCCTGTGTAGGACCTTGTGTGATAATGGTTTAGGGGGGTGTATGGGTATGTGCAGTGGACATGCTTTGGTGATGGGTGTCCATGCTTTGGTGTTACATGCAGGGCTTGGGTTTGGGATGTGTGGTTTGTGATATTGGGACATACGTGAGGAGTTGGAGTCATGGGGGTGAGGGCGAGGGTGGGGGTATGTGATAGCATGCAGGTGGGTGTGGGATGAAGTAGTGAAAGATTTGCCTTACCAGAGTCCATTCCACCAGCTACTCCTGCGAGGCCCTCAGGATACAGTATAGCCAAGACCTGCTCCTCCCATGTAGTGAGCTCTGGGGGAGGAAGTGGGGGTCCGCCGCCAATCCTCTGAACCACAAGGTGGTGTCTTGAGACCACGGAACGCACCTTCCCCAGTAGGTCGTTCCACCTCTTCCTGATGTCATCCCGTGTTCTTGGGTGTTGACCCTGTCCACGATTCTTCACCATAGCTCCATCTTCCTAGCTATGGTGGTGTGCTGCACCTGTGATCTGAATAGCTGTGGCTCTACCCGGATGATTTCCTCCACCATGACCCTGAGCTCCTCCTACGAGAACCTGGGGTGTCTTTGCAGGGCCATGGGGTGGTGTGGGTGATGTGTGGGGTGGTGTGTGTTGTGATGTGTGGGGTGATATTTAGAGGTGTGTTGTGTGAGGTGCTTGGATGTTGTGTGAGTGATGGTGTAGGGTGCCTGTGGATGCGATTGTTCTTTCTGGTGGGGTCTCTCTCTGGCCTTCTGTCGCAATTGTTGATGTAAGGGTTTGTGGGTCACATGGGTGTGTGTTTTATATTGTATTGGATGTGTGGGAGTGGTGTGTGTATGTGCATCAGGTGTGTGTATTTCAAATTGTCAAATGTGGATGTGTTTTGTTTACGTGTGTGTATTTTGAGCGCGGCGGTGTGTACCGCCAACAGAATACCGCGGTTGAAAGACCGCCACGTGGATTCGTGGGTCGTGATAGTGTGGGCGTATTCCTGCTGGCGTGACGGTGGAGGTTTTGTTATCGCCAGTTTATCACTAACCTTTGGTGTGGCGGACTTGGGTGGGTGTCTGGATTTTGGCAGATTCCGAGCTGTGGGTCATAATGACAGTGGCAGAATTCAGCGGCGGTGTGTTGGCGGTCTTCTGCATGGCGGTAAGCAGCTTTTACCGCCAATGTTGTAATGACCCCCATTGTCTCCCACACCGCAGGTGATTCTGACCTCAAAATCCAGTAGTCTCATTAGAATAATGAGAGCCTACGCGACAACCCCAGGCCACACCTCATACCCAAGACAATCAGGGACCTGGGGTCAGTGGCAGTGGACACACGGTTCAGTGGACAGAGGCATATGCCACCAGGGACACTGGGAGGACTGCTGTACGCTAGGGGGAGGACAGGCCCAGGGAACCGACTCTCCGGAAGGCTCTTGCAGAGATCCTGGGGGCATATCAACATTCCCAGGACACAATGGGCCAGATCCTGGACAATGTGCAGGAGAACAGGCAGCTGCAGGAGGGACACTACCAGGGGATCAGGGAGGACTTTGCAGGCCATCAACAACACCCTGGTCTCCATAGCAGGGGTGCTGGCAGACATGGCCAATATTATGAGGGAGGCAGTCACACAACAGCGGGCCCCTGCCACTAGCCAGTCATCTGAACAGCCTTCCACCTCCGCTGCCGCTAGTGGCCAGGAGGCCCCACCACGGGACCAAGAGGCCACCAGCACCCCTCCCCCTGCAGAAGGTGAACCACCCCGCAAACGTTTCCTGGAACAACACAGAAGCCAGAGACACTTGCCAAGACCCCCGCCAGGAAATGAAAATCTCCAGATTGTCACCCTTGTGTCCTACCCTGCCACCCTGTCCACCTTGAACTGCAATTACTCCCCTTCCTATGTCCCCATGGACAATGCACCAGCGCTACTAACAGACTGGAACAATTCCCTGGACTTTCCTCCATCATTACCCCAGCCCATTGCACTTGCCCCTCTATATATTAGCACTTCAATAAACACCCTTGGGAAAAAAAGAAGTTTGGAGTATGTCATGTTTTTCAATTATGTATTTATTTAAACAGGTACAAACATTGCAATTCAACTGTACAGAAAATGAGCATAGATTAATGACCTGTAGCTGGCTGCAGTGATCACACCATTAGTGTATGTGAGGTAACCAACATCTGCAAAAAGATTTGCCAGAGGGAACACTAAGTGGGCATAGAAGTGGGAAATATCAGCATGCCAGTGCCATAGAAACGCAAACAAATGTCATTGAAATGTGAAGTAACAGTCCTACATGTGTGTCATTGGAAGTATTGTCTGATGACTGAAGTTCTGCTGTCCTCATCCTCCTCATCCTCACTGTCCACAGGGTCCACTGCTGCCACACGGGCATCTCCAGCCTCCTCCTCCTGCAGAAAAGGTACATGTCATCCCAGGGCAAGGTTGTGCAACATGCAGCATGTCTCTATTATCTGTCAGACCTTCTTGGATTAGTAGCACAGGGATCCACCTGTTAGATGGAGACACCTGAACCTGGACTTCAGGAGGCCAATGGTCCTTTATATTACCCTTCTGGTTCGCCCATTTGCCTCATTCTAACGTTCTTCTGTCCTTGTCCTGGCATTCCGCACAGGGGTCAGCAGCCATGAGAGGTTTGGGTAACCAGAGTCACCTGCAAAATTGAGGGAAAACATTTAGCCACACACTATCCTATATGGCCCACACCATACCCATACAGCAACATTTACTGGATGGGACCAGGGCTCACCTATTAGCCACACCCTGTGCCTCTGTAGGTGGGCCATCACATTTGGGATGCTGCTATTCCTCAGGACAAAGGCATCATGCACCGACCCAGGATACTTAGCATTGACGTGGGAGATGTACTGGTCCACCAAGCACACCATGTCTACATTCATCGAGTGGAAACTCTTACGATTTCTGAACACCTGTTCATTTTAACGGGGGGGCAAATGCAATATGTGTTCCATCAATCGCCCAAATTATTTTGGGGATATGCCCCATTGCACAGAACTCGACCTTCACTGTGGCCAAATCTTCAACCTGGGGGATAACAATGTAGCTGCACATGTGTTTAATCAGGGCAGAAAACACTCTGGTCAGCACTATTGAGAACATTGGCTGTGACATTCCTGCTGCCAAGACCACTGTCACTTGGAAAGAACCAGTTGCCAGGGAATGGAGCACTGATAGAACTTGCACCTTAGGGGGGACCCCAATGGGGTGACGGATATCAGATATTAGGTCATTCTCCAATTGGGCACACAGCTCTGTGATTGTGGCCCTGTCAAGTCTATAGGTGAGGATGATGTGCCTGTCCTCCATTGTTGCCAAGTCCACCAGGGGTCTGTACACAGGGGTACGTCTCCATCTCCTATTCA
Organism: Pleurodeles waltl; assembly: GCF_031143425.1. Lineage (NCBI taxonomy): Eukaryota > Metazoa > Chordata > Amphibia > Caudata > Salamandridae > Pleurodeles > Pleurodeles waltl. Next base: position 841,257,915 of record NC_090437.1, read on the forward strand.
TCCGCAGCGGTAGAAATCTATGGGGCAAAAGAAGGAGGAGCCGGTCACAAACTGAACAACTTTGCATGTTCTTAACTTGCAATGGGTAAGTGTGATTTGTATAGTATGTCCAAATTTCACCAGTGACGCAGCAAATATCCAGGGCCTGCCCCCCACCCCCGAAATGGCATCTGCCTGTCCTGTGCATAGAGACAGGTGGAAGTGAGGTAATTCCGCTGACATTGTGCTCCATTGCGGGAGGCGATCGGGAACCACGTACAACTCCTCATTGGGTAACATTGGGCCCTATGGGGTACAGTGGCCAATGGTGATCTACGCTGGCGGTGACGGTGTGCACCGCCACGGACGTGACTGCCATTTTCTATCATATTCCTCACTTGCTATCTGATAATCCACAGGAGAGGACGTACACTGGATGTGCTGCTGTGACCTGTGTCCAGAACCAACCATGGCCCATGTGACTGAGGAAAGGGCCCCTGCCTTCCCTTCCGAGGAGTTGGAGAGACTGGTGGATGGGGTCCTACCCCAGTACGGACTGCTCCTATGGGCCTCCAGACCAACAGGTGAGGACACTGTGGGCACGATGCATATGGCATGAATGCATGGAGTTGTGTGTGAAGGGTGGTGGGTGGATGTCCTCTGGGCAACATATTGGTTGTGTGCTGGGCCATGTTTGTGTAAATGGTGATCTGAAGGGGTATGATGGGCCATGAGTGTAACAGGTAGGACTGTTTGACAAACACTATTTTTCTGTGTGTATTTCCTCTGCAGGTCAGCGCCCATCAAAAGAAGGGTATATGGCGTGCCATCGCCAAGGACGTGTGGACCCTGGGGGTTTATGGCAGGTGGAGCACCCACTGTCGGAAACAGTGGGAGGATCTGAGACGCTGGGCACGGAAGATGGCAGAGACCCAGCTGGGGATGGCCTCCCAACGAGGAAGCGGTGCCCGTCGAACCCTGACCCCCCTGATGGCCTGCATACTGGTGGTGGCCTATCCTGAGCTGGATGGGCACTTGAGGGCATCACAGCAGCTACAATGGGGTGAGTACAGTACCCATCATTAGAACTTACGCATGGTAGGGTGGTATCCGGGTGGGGGATGTGTGTCAGTGGATGACCCTAGGTCAGGCCTGACATTGCAGCATAGGTCCCCTGGTGGCTAGGATTCTGAGGGGATAATCCTGCAACCTAGCTTGTAAGCATCCACTACTGGTAAGGGCTGCGTGGATTCCAGGTGTGCTGCATTTGGTGGTGTGTGCCCCTCTCCATGCCTTCGAAGCTAACTTTTTCTCTTGTAGTGCTATGGCATATTGTGTAGGCCTGTTCCCTGTGTGTGAGGGTGCTGTGTACACCATCCGTGATGCTGGCGCAGCCATTGACCAAGTGGATCATTTGTCTCTTCCCCCCTTATTGTTTTCCCACCCTTTCCTTGTGTGCATTAGCATCATCTGGCGGAGTAGCAGAGGCACCCGTGACAGAGGGAGCTGCATCCCACAGGACCCAGGAGGCAGAGTCCACCGACACTGAGGGGACCAGTGGGACAGAGGGCGAGGGGAGTACCACGGCAGATACTGGAGGGGACAATTCTGACACAGATTCCTCCTCTGATGGAAGCTCCCTGGTGGTGGCAGACACCTCTATGACCTCCCCAGCTACAAGTACAGCCGCCACCCCCGTACCAGCACCGCCCTCCCAGCAGGCCCTCGAGTTGGCCATGCCCGTTCACCTAGGAGGGTGGGCATCTCCTTCGTCCCAGGCACCTCAGGCCCTGCCCCAGTGAGCCCTGCTGCCCTAAGTGAGGAGGCTATTCACCTCCTGAGATCCATCTCTGTAGGGCAGTCAACCATTGCGAATGCCATCAAGGGGCTGGCAGCCCAGATGCAACAGACTAATGCATTCCTGGAGAGCATTCACACTGGATTGGCGGCCCAACAGAGATCGATCCAAGCACTGGCCTCATCTCTGAAGGCAGCCATTGTCCCTGCTTCTACCCTCCCCCTCCAACTTCCACTTCCCAGTCCCACTCTCCTCAACCCCAACCCATCCCAAGCACACAGGCAGACAAGCATGCACACAAGACAACACACAAGAGTGGCACAGGCAAACACAAGCACCACACTTCATCCCACAGGCACTCACACAAACACCATCCAGATGCAGAATTACCAACATCAACTATTTCCACTGTCTCCCCCTCGACCTCCCTCCCAGTTCCATCCACACTCACAACTGCATGCAGTACATCCTCATCCACTACCAGCATCACCACCACAACAAGAAGAACACACAACTCACTGGCAGACACCTCCACAACAGCCATGCACACGTCCCCTGTGTCCTCTCCCACTGTGTCTGTCCCCCCCTCCTAAGGTACACAAACGCAAGCACTCAGACACCCAACAGCCATCCACCTCACAACACCATCCTGCCCATGCACCTGCACCCAAAATCAGCAGACAGACACCTCCAACAACCACTCCCTCTTCCTCCACTCCCAAACCTTCTCCCTCTTCCCACCCCACTGTCCCTAAAAAACTGTTCCTATCCACCATTGACCTCTTCCCTACCCCTCCCCCCGTCCTGCACATCTGGCCAGGGTGGGAAGAACCCAGCCAAGCACCTCAGCGAACCCAGTCCTCTGGCCCAGTTGTCACACACCCACTTGTGAGGGTGAAGGAGCCTGCACAAGGAAGCCTCAAGGGAAAGGAGCCTGCGCAAGCTGCTGCCAGGAAGACAAATGAGCCTTCACCAGCAGGCAGGAATAGCAAGGGGCCTAGGGTAGGAACTGTGATGGAGCCCCCACCACCAATCATGGTTGTGCAGCCATCTAAGGTGGCAGGGGATGGGCAGGAGCCTCCCCCCACCAGCGGCACCACCAGCACCAGCTCTAGTGAGCAGCCGTCGGAGGTTGCAGAGGATGGGCAGGAGCCTACCACCACCAGCAGCACCACCACCACCTCCTGTGAGCAGCCATCCGAGGTTGCAGAGGATGGGCAGAAGCCTCCCTCTACCAGCAGCACCACCTCCAGTGACCTGCCATCACCACCAGCGGATGGTATGTAATCCTGCCTCCATGGGCTGCTGCCCGGCCTGCCCACTGCAAATCCAGTGGGTATGACACCCACCTGAGAGAATGTGACCTTGCAATCCCCAGGATCAAGAGCACAGGGCACGATGCCCCCTCCAGAACCAGTGGGTAAGGCACCCACCTACCCCAGACTCCCCAGGATCAAGAGCATAGGGCATGATGCCCCCTTTAGAACCAGTGGGTAAGACACCCACCTACCCCAGACTCCCCAGGATCAAGAGCACAGGGCACAATGCCTCCTCCAGAACTAGTGGGCAAGTCACTCACTCGAGAGACTGTGGCCTTGCACTCCTCATGACCAAGCACAGGGCATGTTGCCCCCTCCAGAACCGGTGGTGTTGTTCCATCTCACGGCTGAGGTGCCCCTCCGTCCCCCCCATCCCCTTAGTTGCCTGCCTATTTACCAACAGATGCCCCTGCAGTGTTCTCTCCGTGTTGAGGCATGTGCCATGTTTGGCCTTGGACTTTGGCCTGTGGCCATGTGGACTACGTACATTGTGGACTGGGCTGTTTCCCTTTTTGTGCACATATGTATATATCTCTTGTCTTGCCTCACTTGTTTATCTTGATGTGTTTCTCTCATTACATTCACTTTCCAAAAATCGTTTTGTCCTTGCATTATTCATCCGAGGTACGGGGTACAAATGTTTTTGTGATGCAGCTGAATGTGTGCATGGTGTTGGGAGTGGGGGGGTGTGGTGCATGTGAGTGTCACTCTTTTTTTCCTCCCACCCTCCCTTGTGTGCTAAGCGTCTGTACTCACCATCATCATCTTCGCCGGCATTGGTGTTCGTGGTGGAGCAGCACGTAGAAAATCATGGAGATGACATGCAGATCGGGCTCCATAGCAGCGTGGTTGTTCCCTGTGCCTCCAATGGTGAGTCCTTTCACTTCTGCGCAGTGTCTCTGCCAGGCTTTTGATGTCGCTGGTACCGCCCCGGAAAAGGTGGTGGAATCGTGTGTCTTAATATGGTGGGTGGAACATTGAATTTCGCCTGGCTGTAGGCGGCTACCGCGTGGTGGCTGTTGTTTCCACCCTGGCGGTCAGTGTGATACATTGGCTGTCTATCGGAGATAACACCACCATGGTCATAATTTGGCGGTACTTACTGCCGGCCTGTTGGCAGTGTTGCCGCCACTGTAACACCAAGTGCCAGGGTTGTAATAAGGGCCAAAGTGTTCAATCACTTGTTCAAATGATGGCATTGAAATTCGGACAAACAGTGATGAGGAAGAGGACCCAATATTTGATATAAATCGTGACACTGTGAATAAGGAATACCTTTTAATCTGTTTATTTTCAATTTTCACTGATCTACAGTGATCTGTAGTGGTGAAGGGTATGGGATTTTTCAGGGAAAGACATTGGTTTGACAAAAAGTGGTTGTACCAGTTAAAGTCACAGTCAAGCTGAATGCAGTTTATCCTCAGACTCCACAGTACCACATGACAAAAGAGACAATATAAAGTGTGGCACCCATAATCGCATAATTTTTAGACAAAGGAATGTTGAAAGAGGTGCTGAGCAGCCAGTGTAATTCACGAATAATGGGACTGCGTGAGCCATGTGGGAAAGTCTGAATTGTTCAATACCTGAGAAAAGTAAATGACATCATGGTTAAATGCTGCTCAGTAGTACCATATCCTGCTGTGACAATGATTCAAATTCCATGCAATGCTAAATGATTCACTGTGGTGGACCTGTCACAGGCGTTCTTGTCCATGCCTCTTCACGAGGATAGCAGATTTCTGTTCTGTTTCAAATTCTTAAACAGAGTCTACTGTTGGTATAGGATTCCACAAGGGTTTTCGGAGTCACCTTCCATTTTCAACCAGATTTTGAAAAATAATTTAGAGCCATTGGAAATGCCTTACCAGTCAACGCTAGTACAACACATTTATGATTTGCTGATTGCATCCAAAATGAGAGAGGGATGCAAGCATGACACAATTGCATTACTGAATCGTTTTGGAGACAATGGTCACAAAGTGTCCCCAACAAAATTGCAGTACTGTCAGAAATAAATAAAATACTTGGGTCACTTGGTTGAAAAGAGAATCAGAACAATCTCCGGAGAGAGGGTCGCAACCATATTACAGATGCCTGCTCCGACTACCCAGAGAGATGTTAGAATGTTGTGCTGTAAATGAGTGCCAAAGTTTTTCTTTTTTAGATTTTCTTTTTGTTGCATAGCTGTACCTTCTCTTTTCTTCTACATTCTGATTCTATACAGACCATGGGTAAGCATAACCAGCAGGGTAGAAAGAATGGGTGCTGTAAATACTTAGGTATTGGTGTGGCCATAGTGTTTATGATGGTATGTCTGGTATTGATTGTGGGTGTGATTGTTTATGACATAAGTGATGCCAACCATACCTCATCTGTAGAAACAACTACTGAGCTTACTAAGGAGATTATGTTTAGGTTAGATGATCCACATTGAGAGCTTTCTTCAAATGTTTTCTATCGCTTGTTAAGTGAGTATGTTGAAACAATGGATGTGAAAGATTGCTATGTTTGCACACATATTCCTGCCTCTGTTGAGGAAGGAGTGTCATATCACAGTATACCCCTCAACTATGGCATAGGCTGTATAAAGGCCTAAATCTTCTGTAGATAGAATATTTGTGGAACGAGTGAATGTAGGCATGTGTTTTTGTTTCAGAGTAAATAGACATTCATGTTGAATGGGCAGGATTCTGCAGTACCCGGAGTTTACTAATTGCCCTGCAGTACCTGGAGTTTACTACATCTGTAGACAGAATGCTTATTACCGTCTTCCTAGAGGATGGTATGGTACATGTTACCTGGGAACAGATTTGCCTAAAATGTACCAACTTGATGATATGAACAAACTACCTAAAAGACAAAAATGAGAATCGGCCTCTGGCATTGTTGATAACATATTTGGAGCAATACTTCCTTCAGTGGGAGTTGTTCTGAATTTGATTAAAATTCAAAAGTTGTCTAGTATTGTGGATAAGATGCTGACAGATTTTTCAGGAACTATTATCCTCATGGACACTGAATTGGCTGTGATAAGAGCTATGTCTCCTCAGAACCGCCTTGCTTTAGACATCCTTTTAGCAAAAGAGGGCAGAGTTTGTAAATTGCATAGTCCGCAACATTGCTGTTCTTATATACCAGATAACAGCAGAGCAATTAGAGTTTTTTTTAACAATCTAACCAAGGATGAAGATAACTTAAAATAACTAACTGAACCTAGTGTGTGGGATAATGTTGGCAGAGGAATTGCTTCTGTGGGAAATTAGCTTGACAACCTGGGAAAAGGGATTATATTGAAGATATTACAGGCAATCTTAATTATTATTATGTGTTTAATTGGAATTTGGGGGATCTGAAAATTTTGAAATGTGATTAAAGCAAAAGGATTGAAAAAGAAGCAGAGGAGGGAGGAAATTAGAATGGAAAAATTGTTTAGGGGAAGTACAAAGGGAAAGAAAAAAAAATGGAGAAGGAACAAATCTTTGAAATTTACATGCTAGAAATAAATAAATGCATTTGAAATGTATGTACAATGACATATTTAGGCATCATAGAGGAGATTGTGAGCACTGAAATTAATACTAATAATTATTTCATGCATCTCCACATTTGATTTATGTAGAGAATGTATTAGCATAGAAAATAACGTGTAACTCGAAAATGTGCCTACTTGACTGGCATCAACATATAAAAATGTGATTATTAATAAGGTAGTGACATGTTTTAAGAGTTTATATAAATGTTGAAATGCAGTAATCTGTCATACTTACAGCTAAACATTATGAACCTGCTAATGCTAACTGTAGGCCTCAAGTTAGCGAGGCCTAGGCTGAGATGAATGTCTGCCAAAATTACTGAAAATGCAACATTAATAAAATGATCTCATGCTTACTGAATAATCACTGCTTTGTTTAATGTAGAAATGGTCCGAAGCTGTATTAACAAAATGTTATTTCTCTCAGGGAAATGTGTGTAAACTCTGCACGTTCTTGAAGTGTTACAAAGACTAATGGGAAAGCAGCGTTCCCAGGAACTAACAAGGAGCCTACTGACGGAGGACAGAAGGATCTACAAATTGATTCTTATTTTATCAACTGATGTACGCAAATGTAGAACAACCATTCATTGACATGTGAAAGGCTGCTTAGTTATATCTTAGATTTGTGAACTAAAATTTATTGGACTAATGTGATCGCAAGTGCGCTGACCAATGACAACGTGGGACAACTTTAACTTAACCGCTCTACTCTTGGAGTTCTGTCATTCTCTATGAGGTCCTGTCGTTCTGACACTCTGTCACTTTGACACTTCCCAGCCTGTGTACTGACGCTCTGGTATTTGCTATTCAAGTTTTTTTCCTATGCTCCATGCAATGATGCTGGTGCTTACATTAGCGCTTGATGCTTAAAGCCTGTATCACTTTCCTGTTTGCCAATTGACATTAATTGACATGACTTTAACTTGATGGTTCGGAGAACTTAGAGCCCCAAATCTGAACCATTCCCCTTCCTTCTCCCCTCTGTCCTGATGCCAATGTCCTCTTGATAAAGACTAATGCCGCTTGCTGATCCTTAAGGACAGGTATATGCTGAAATGTTTAATGTTTGACTTTGCTTTTGTTTCTAGGTACCAACTGCTGTGTTTTGATAGAGCCCTAGCTAGATGTTTTCCAAATGTATGTTTCTAAAACGTTTGTGTGCAGCTCAGCATGCTAATGCTCATCTGGAGTTAGTGAGGTGTTTCCTATATTCTCCTGTTTGACAGTGAACTGACTTCATTCAAATTGTTGATTCAATGTATGTTATTTCCATGCCACAATTACTCTTCTTAATTATCTGTACTGTTGCTATTGAAAGTCTCATTATTAATGCTTTAATCAAGTTAATATTCTTTAGACGCTTTGGACAACTGGTGTTGTTTCTATATCTTTATCATGTGGTCTTGAGATTAATTTACGTTATTTTAGCGTTGTTATTTAAGGGAAATAAGGCCCTCATTATGACATTGGCAGTGAGTGTTAAAGTAGCGGTAATACTGCCAACAGACTTGCGGTAATTACCGCAAAATGATGACCACGGCGGCGAATCCTCACATAGACAGCCAATGTACCACACCAACCGCCAGGGCATTAACACTACTGAGCACCACAGTAGCCAACAACAGCCAGGCAGAAGACAAAGTGCCACCCACCATTTTATGACACAGCAAACTGCTAGGATTTCCGCGGCGGGACCAATGGCATCAAAAGCCTGGCAGAAACAGAACACAGAAAACGAACTACTCACCAACGGGTACACAGAGGACTCCGCCGCCGCCATGGAACCGGAACTTCATGACATTCCGGTGCCCCTCTACGCCATGGGCCATCTGGAATACCAACACCAACGTGAGTACAGCCACCTAGCACACAAGGGAGGGAGGGAGGAAAAAGAGAGTGGCACACACACGCACAATACACACCATTCACACACACACCATACACACAACCAGCTGCAGAGTTAAACCAATGTCACAGGACACATGTTAAAATAAAACAAGGACAACAATGAGAATTAGCAAACACTGTAATTCGATGCCAACAGCCACCATATTGTCCATGCAAAAACAAAAGCATCCATCAATGTTCAGAAAGGGCTAATGGCCAGTCCAAAGTACAAAAGGCCCACATGGCCACAGGGCACAGTCCAAGCCCCAACTTGACTCCTGACTATCAGGATGCCAGAGTGCAGGAGCATCATGTTGGAAATGGGCAGGTACCTCAGGGGGAAGGGGCACGGGGGTGGGGGGGCACCTCAGCTGAAGTGGGGAACATCCCCACTGGTTCTGGAGGGGGCTCCATGCCTAATTGTCCCTGGTGGGGAGTGCAAGGCCACAGTCTCTGCAGTGGGGAACTTTCCCAGTGGTTCTGGAGGGGGCTCCATGTCAATTTGCCTTTGCTGGGGAGTGCAAGGCCACAGTCTCTGAAGTGGGACTGTGGTTCTGGAGGGGGCTCCATGCCCAATTGTCCCTGGTGGGTGGCCTACATGCCCTCTGATGGAGAGCTCCTTGCTCACTGCTGGTGGAGGTGTTACCCTGGCTGCCTCTGCTGGGGGTGAGGGCTCCTTGCTCACTGCTGGTGGAGGTGTTACCCTGGCTGCCTCTGCTGGGGGTAAGGGCTCCTTGCTCACTGCTGGTGGAGGTGTTACCCTGGCGGCCTCTACTGGAGGTGAGGGCTCCTTGCCCACTGCTGGTGGCGGGGGCCTCCTGCCTCTCTTTGCTGGTGCAGTGGGAACCTTCACTTTCTTGGGTGGTGGCATGAGTACCTTCCCCTTTTTTGGGTGGTGGAGTGAGAACCATCCCTTTCTTGCGTCCAGGACTAGGAGGTGCCTCCACTGTCCCCGTCTTGTGTCCCTTGGTTTTCACCACCCTAGTCCTCCCTTTCTGAAGCAGAGGTGTGCTCACAGTAGGAGTGGCAGCTGTCACACTCTGGGGCCCCTGTGTGCCAGCAGCTGAGGATTTGATGGGAGCAGTGGCACACTGTTTGGCTGAGGTGCTGGGCTAGGTCGTTGGGACCCTGCTCTTACGGACAGGACAGGGGGTGGAGGGGGAGGGAAGAGGTCTGTGGGTGCCAAATTACTAAGGCGGTCATTACAACATTGGCGGTAAAAGCCGCATACTGCCGTGCAGAAGACCGCCAACACACCGCCGCGGCCGCGGAAAACCGCCACAGCCATTATGACCCACAGCAGGGAATCCGCCAAAATTCAGACACCGACACAAGTCCGCCACACCAAAGGTCAGTGATAAACTGGCGAAAATAAAACCTCCACTGTCACGCCAACAGAAATACGCCCACACTACCACGACCCACAAATCAACGCAGCGGTCTTTCAACCGCGGTATTCCATTGGCGGTACACACCGCAGCACTCAAAATACACACACATCTACAAAACACAGCCACATTGGACAATTCCAAATACACACACCTGATACACATACACACACCACTCCCACACACCCAATACAATATAAAACACACACCCACATCACCCACAAACCCCTATGACCAAAAATCACCAATGAAGGCCAGAGAGAGACACCACCATCAACAATACTAGCATCCACAGGCCCACAACACCATCACCCACATAACTTCCACACACCTCACACTACACACCACTACATATCAGCACACTTATCGCCCCACACACCACCCAACACATCACCTACACCACCCCATGGCACGGCAAAGACACCCCAGGTTCTCGGAGGAGGAGCTCAGGGTCATGGTGGAGGAAATCGTCCGGGTAGAGCCACAGCTATTCGGATCACAGGTGCAGCACACCTCAATTGCAAGGAAGATGGAGCTATGGCAAAGAATAGTGGACAGGGTCAACGCAGTGGGACAGCACCCAAGAAATCGGGAGGACAGCAGGAAGAGGTGGAACGACCTACGGGGGAAGGTGCGTTCCGTGGTCTCAAGACACCACCTGGCGGATCAGCGGACTGGCGGCGGACCCCCACCTCCTCCCCCACAACTAACAACATGGCAGGAGCAGGTCTTGGTGATTCTGCATCCTGAGGGCCTCGCAGGAGTAGGTGGAGGAATGGACTCTGGTAAGTCAAATCTTAACTATTACATCCCCCACCCTACCTGCATGCCAGCACATACCCCCACCCTCACCCCCATCACTCCAACTCCTCACAAATTTCCCAACATCACAAACCACACATCCTAACACCAAGCCCAGCATGCAACAGCAAAGCATGGACACCCATCACTAAAGCATGCCCACTTCACATACCCATACACCCCCTAAACCATCATCACACAAGGTCCCACACAGGAATGCAAGCACTGGGGTACACGGTCACCCACCCATTGCACATCATGCCACACACAGATGTAATAAACATCTTTTTATACCCCTGCAGGACCCCTACCCAACGTCACCGGACAGGAGGGCCCACACATGTCCACACCACCAACAGAAGAGGCCCACAGTGATGACAGCACGTCTGTCCAACTGGATCTAGATGACCAGCCCGGCCCATCGGGGACCTCGGGACAATCGGTTCCCCACACCCAGTCACAGGCCACCACAGAGCTTCCCCCCCTCTGGAAACACCAGCACAGCACCCACCCAGCAGGCCCATACCTCCGTCCCCAGGACATGTCAATCAGCAGTGTGTCCACCACTACAGGGAACCCAGGCTAACCCACCACTCCAACAACAACAGGGACCTGGGGGCAGTGGTAGTGGGCACACGGTCCAGGGGACGGAGGCCCAGGAACACAGGGGAACTGGGAGGGCTGCTGTGCGACAGGGGGCGGACAGGCCCAGGGAACCCACTCTCCACAAGGCCCTCTCCTCCATCATGGGAGCCTACCACCACTCCCAGGAGACGATGGCAACGGTACTGGCCAAGTTTCAGGAGACTCAGCGCCTGCAGGAGGAACAGTATATGGGCTTCAGGGAGGAACTCAGAACCATCAATTCCACCCTGGGCACCATCGTAGGGGTGCTGAAGGAAGTACTCAACACCAGAAGGGACACTGTGGCTCTACAAGGGGCCCCTGACACTAGCTTGGACGATGAACTACCCACCACCTCCGCTGGCACTAGTGGACAGGAGGCACCGCCACAGGACCACCACACCAGCACCCCACCCCCTGCAGAGTGAGAACCACCTCACAAACGGTCCCTGAGATCCAGGAACAAGACAGGGAACGATGCTAAGACCCCCACCAGGAAATAAGACCACCCTGATTGCCATCCTACTGTCCCACTTTGTCACCCTGTCCATCCTTAAACTGCCCCAGCTCCACTTCCTATGCCCATTTGGGCAATGCACCTGTTAGACTAATAGACTGGACTCTGCCATGGACATTCCTCTGCCATCACCCCTCACCATTTTGCTACCCCCTCCAATTTTGAGCACTAAAATAAACACCCTTAAAGCACAAAACAATCTGGAGTCAGTCTGTGATTTCGGAATACTGTATTAGCAATTACTGTGGCAAAAAGCTCTTTCATTTGTAATGTCAACATACCTATGTCACACAGCTATAGTCCATGAGGAATCAAAGCAGATGTCACACTGTGGGACCCAGATCTGTGAAATTGTAAGGGAAAGTGACAACTCAGTGAGCACACACTGTGTGAAAACGACAGACAGTAGAGAGGTAGTAGTGTTTAAGTACATGTAGTAGGCAGGTTTGTATTCTTACCTGTGTTTCACTGGAAATATTGCTGGATCACTGAGTCCCTGTTGTCCATGTCTTCTTCCTCTGCTTCCTCGTCTTCACTGTCCACAGGCTCCACAGCTGCAACAACACTGCCATCTGGACCATCCTCCTGCAGAAAAGGCACCTGTCGTCGCAAAGCCAAGTTGTGAAGCATACAGCAGGCCACGATGATCTGGCACACCTTCTTTGGTGAGTAGAATAGGGATCCATCTGTCATATGGAGGCACCTGAACCTGGACTTCAGGAGGCAGAAGGTCCACTCGATCACCCTCCTAGTTCGCCCATGGGCCTCATTGTAGCATTCCTCTGCCCTTGTCCTGGGATTCCTCACTGGGGTCAGTAGCCATGACAGGTTGGGGTAACCAGAGTCACCTGCAAATGGCGAGGGACAACTGTTAGACACACGCTAACCTGGAGGGATATCCCCAGACCCACACAACCATTCCCAATGACTAGCTTCCAGGTGCTCACCTAATAGCCACACACGGTGCCTCTGGAGTTGACCCATCACTTAAGGGATGCTGCTATTCTGCAGGATGTAGACGTCATGCACTGAGCCAGGGAACTTAGCATTCACATGGGAGATGTACTGGTCGGCCAAACATACCATCTGTACATTCATCGAATGATAACTCTTCCGGTTTCTGTACACCTGTTCACTCCTGTGGGGGGGGACCAAAGCCACATGTGTCCCATCAATGGCACCTATGATGTTGGGGATATGTCCCAGGGCATAGAAGTCCCCTTTCACTGTAGGCAAATCCTCCACCTGAGGGAAAACGATGTAGCTCCGCATGTGTTTCAGCAGGGCAGACAACACTCTGGACAACACGTTGGAAAACATGGGCTGGGACATCCCTGATGCTATGGCCACTGTTGTTTGAAATGACCCACTTGCAAGGAAATGGAGCACTGACAGCACCTGCACTTGATGGGGGATTCCTGTGGGATGGCAGATACCTGACATCAGGTCTGGCTCCAACTGGGTACATAGTTCCTGGATTGTGGCACGGTCAAGCCTGTATGTGATTATCACATGTCTTTCCTCCATTGTCGACAGGTCCACTAACGGTCGGTACACCGGAGGATGCCGCCATCTCCTCACATGTCCCAGCAGACGGTGCCTATGAAGGACAACAGCGAGCACAGAGTCAAACAACTCAGAGGTACATACCCACAGCTTACACAGAACACCAATCATTATCTAAAAAGTGGCCTGTATGTGTGTTGAGTCTAGGCCTAGGTATGTGTGACGCAGTTGAAAATGAAGCCATGGGGGCCCCTGAAATGGTGGCTGCCTGTCCTGTATAGTGGGACAATGGGATGTGAGGTAACTGCGCTGGCGCTGTACACAGTCGCGGTAGGCGGTCGAAGACCGCGGTGCAATGCTGCATTGGTTAACATTGGACCCTATGGGTCCCAGGAGCCAATGATGATGTACGCCGGCGGTGACGGTACGCACCGCCGCGGACGTGACCGCCATTTTCTATCTGTTCAATCACTCGATACCTGATCATCGACAGGAGAGGACCTACACTGCAAGTGCTGCTGTGACCTCGGTCTGGAAGAGACAATGGCTTGAGTGTCTGGGGAAAGGGCCCCTGCCTTCACATCAGAGGAGTTGGAGAAGCTCGTGGATGGGGTCCTCCCCCAGTACACGCCACTCTATGGTCCTCCAGACAAACAGGTAAGTACACTGGGAGCATGCTGTATGGGCTATGCCTGTGTGGAGAGGGGTGGATGTAAGAAGGAAGGGGGGAGAGTGCGGCGTGCATGAAATGATGGTGAGTGCATGTGCCACATGGCAAGGGTAGGGATGGGGGCCAATCACTTTGACGGTGCAGTTGGTAATAAGTTTCTCTTCCCCCGTACAACTCATGTAGGTCAGCACCCACCAGAAAAAAGATATTTGGCGTGCCATCGCCAAGAACGTCCGGACCCTAGGGGTCTACCAGAGATGGAGCACCCACTGCCGGAAAAGATGGGAGGACATTCGCCTTTGGAGCAAGAAGACGGCTGTGGCTCAGCTGGGGATGGCCTCCCAATGTGGGAGGGGTGCCCGTCGCACCATGACCCCCCTGATGTTCAGGATCTTGGCGGTGGCGTATCCGGAGTTGGATGGGCGCTTGAGGGCATCACAGCAGCCACAAGGGGGTGAGTACACTCTCATTCTGCTGATTTAGCGCGCAGTGGAGGGATCTGGGTGGGGCAGGTGGGCTGTGGGTTTCCCTAGGCCAGAGCGAGTTCCGTAGGCAAGGTCCCTCCGTAAGGCAGGCCATGTGGCACCCCACCGCACCTCTGTAGAGTGCCAACTACACCTAGTCATGCCCCTGTGTCATCCATGTGTGTAGATGTAGTCCATAGCCTAGTAGGCCATTTCCCAGGAATTGAACAGTGGAGGCCAAGAGCGCGGAGTAGTGCAGGGGGCTTCTGTGTCTGTCGTGTCCGCCAACGGTAGCGGTAATGCATGCACTCAACATGTCTTTCTTCTGTCGTCCTCCCCCCTTTTTGTGGTCTCCCTGTTCTTGTGTGCATTAGCATCATCAGGCGGAAGAGCAGTGGCACCGGAGCATCAGGGGGCTGCATCCCACATGGCCATGGAGGGCCACACTACGAAATCGGACTTCACCAGTGGGACGGAGGGCGAGGGGAGCTCCACGGCGGGGATAGGAGCTAAGACCAGTGACACAAACTCGTCCTCTGATGGGAGCTCCCTTGTGGTGGTGGCAACATCTGTGCCCCCCATCTACAGGTACAGCCGCCACCCCCCCTTCCAGCACCGCCCTCCCAGCAGCCCCTCAGCCTTTGCCCCGTGCCTGCTCACCCGGGTGGGTGGGCATCACCTTCGCCCCAGGCACCTCAGGCCCTGCCCCAGTCACCCCTGCTGCCCTCAGTGAGGAGGCCATTGACCTCCTCAGGACCCTCACTGTTGGGCAGTCTACCATTTTGAATGACATCCAGGGTGTAGAAAGGTAGTTGCAACAAATCAATGCATTCCTGGAGGGCATTCATTCTGGTCAGGTGGCCCTTTAGCAAGCTTTTCAGACTCTGGCCTCAGCACTGATGGCAGCGATTGTCCCTGTCTCTAGCCTCCCCCCTCCAACTTCCTCCACCCAGACCAAATCCCCTGTACCCCAGCCTATCCCAAGCACACCTCTAGACCAGCATGCACACACGTCAACACACAAGGGAAGCTCAGGCAAACATAAGCACCACACATCCCACAGGCACTCACGCAAGCATCATACCCATGCAGACACACCAACATCCACTGCCTCCACTGTGTCCCCTTCCTCCTCGTCTCCCTCCTCCCTCGCAGTCTCATCTACACTCACACCTGCATGCACTACCTCTACAGCCACTACTGCTATCACCAGCACACCCACCACCACACCCCGCTCACGTGCTGTCACCACCCCCACTACCATTCACACGTCCCCTGTGTCCTCTCCCAGTGTGTCTGTGACGCCACCTCCCAAGATACACAAATGCAGGCACACACCCACCCAACAGCCATCTACCTCACGACAGCCTCCAGCGCATGCACCTTCACCCAAAGTCAGCAAACGAACACCTCCTACAACCACAACCTCTTCCTCCACTCCCAAACCCCCTCCAGCTACCCGTCCCAGAGTCTCCAAAAAACTTTTGACCTCTTTCCCACACCTCCCCCACCCTGTCCACCTCCTAGGTCCCGAACTAGCACCTCAGCCACAACACCTCCGGGACCAGTGGTGCCTGTAGTCACCGTAATCTGGAGTGCACCGGCCACCAGGGCAGCCAGTGTGGCACGGAGCCACAGCACAGAAAGTCCCCCACCTGTCAAGCATCAGAAGTTGGCCAGTGCCAGGCGGGAGAGGGGGAGTGTGGAGTCAGCTGCAACACCTTCCAAGGTGGGGAAGGGGCACAAGAAAGTCAGCAAGTCCGGGAATAGCAGCACGGCGGAGAAGACCGCCATCATCCCCGCTGCCCAGGAGGCCACCGCCACCAGCCCAGCTGCCCAGGAGTCCACTGCCAGCACCAGTCCTGCTGCCCAGGAGGCCACCGCCAGCACCAGTCCAGCTGCCCAGGAGGCCACCGCCAGCACCAGCCCTGCTGCCCAGGAGGCCACCGCCAGCACCAGCCCAGCTGCCCAGGAGGCCACCGCCAGCACCAGCCCAGTTGCCCAGGAGGCCACCGCCACACCAGCCCTGCAGCCCAGGAGGCCACCGCCACACCAGCCCTGCAGCCCAGGAGGCCACCGCCAGCACCAGCCCTGCAGCCCAGGAGGCCACCGCCAGCACCAGCCCTGCTGCCCAGGAGGCCACAGCCATCATCTCCGCTGGGACAGAGAGGACTGCCAGCACAAGCCCCGCTGGGACAGAGAGGACCGCCAGCACAAGCCCCGCTGGGACAGAGGGGACCGCCAGCACAAGCCCCGCTGGGCCATGAAGGACCGCCAGCAGCTCAGTGACTGCAAAGGAGCCCGCCACTCCAAGGACTACTGAACAGGGCACCGCCATCTCAGGCACCGCTGAACAGGGCACCGCCGTCTCAAGCACCGCTGAACAGGGCACCGCCGTCTCAAGCACCGCTGAACAGGGCACCGCCATCTCAAGCACCGCTGAACAGGGCACCGCCGTCTCAAGCACTGCTGAACAGGGCACCGCCGTCTCACGCACCGCTGGCCCATGAGTGCCAAGGGCACTGACGCTACTGAGTCCGTCACAGGCAGAATGAAGCACTCTGGACACCATGCCCCCTCCAGAACCAGTGGAGAGATCTATCCACTACCTCTGTCCTTAGCAGGATGAAGCACTCTGGGCACCATGCCCTCTCCAGAACCAGTGGAGATCTCCATCCACTACCTCTGTCCTTAGCAGGATGAAGCACTCTGGGCACCATGCCCCCTCTAGAACCAGTGGAGAGATCCATCCACTACGTCTGTCCTTAGCAGGATGAAGCACTCTGGGCACCATGACCCCTCCAGAACCAGTGGAGACTGTTATCCACTTGAGAGACTGTGAGAGACTGTGAGAGACTGTGGCTTTGCACTCCCCAGGATGGAACAGTGGGCAACCCACCCACTGTAGAGACTTGAGAGACTGTGGCTTTGCACTCCCCAGGATATGGCAGTGGGTAACCCACCCACTGTAGAAACTTGAGAGACTGTGGCTTTGCACTCCCCAGGATATGGCAGTGGGCAACCCACCCACTGTAGAGACTTGAGAGACTGTGGCTTTGCACTCCCCAGGGTGGAACAGTGGGCATGTGGGCCTCTCGTGGATTTGGCTTCGTGCACTCAAGAGGCTGAGGTGCCCCCCCTTTCCCTCCCGCTGAGGTGCCTGTTTTCTTGCTCTCTGATGCACCTGCAGTGTTCTCTCCGTCATGGTCGGGGATCGTGTGTGGGCCTCGCCCATACCGTGTGGGCCCAGTGTTCCACGGACTTAATTGGAGCAGTACCTGGACTACTATGCTTGGTGTATATTTTGTTAATGGTGTATATATATATTTTTGCCTACTTGATTTTAATATATCACAATGGTTACACTCATTTTCTATTGTCTTTGCATTCTTCCGGGAGTTGGGGGGTGTAACTGTGATGTATCAATATGTATTAGTGTGTGTGTTGTTGGGGGTGGGGGTGTTGCGTGTTGCGTGTCCCTGTTTTTTCCCTCCCCCTGCCCTGTGTCGTAGGTGCAGTACTCACCGTGGTCTTCGCCGCCAGCGTTCGTGCTCCTGGTAGAGGAGCAGGAAGACTATCGCAGGGAGAATTTGGAGTTCCGGGTCCATGGTGTCCTGGTTCCCCGTGGGGTGTGTAGAGGTGAGCGTTTTCCCTTGGGAATCCTGTTTCCGCCGTGTTTTTATCTGCGGTGAATCCGCCCCGGAAAAGGTGGCGGATTGGTAGGTTGTGACACTGTGGGCGGTACATTGTCCTCCGCCTGTCTGTTGGCGGTGACCGCCAAGCTGTTTGTTTGTACCGCCGTGGCGGTCAGAGTGTTAAAATGGCTGTCTTTGTTGGCGGTTTCCGCCACGGTCGTAATTGCTAATTTTTTACCGCGGCCTGTTGGCGGTCTTACCGCCGCTTTAACACCGAACACCAGGGTTGTAATGACCACCTAAGTCTTGCAATGGATTTTTTGTGATCAGTTTTTTTCTAGACTGCCAGCTGGCACTAAATACTCAGTTTTCCTTGGGAACTTGAATTTACAATGTAGATCCAACAATGACTTTAGAAATAAATGTCTTCTATTCTGAATCAGCTATCAAGAAGATTGAAGCAGTTCTGAAATCAGTGATCAGCTACGGCCAGTAGGATACATTCCCTGCGGAGAATCAAAAACCTCTTCTCTCTTTTTGGATAGGCACAGTTTACTGGGACTCCAAGGATATTGATAGGTCTGGAATTTCAGAAGAACCTTTGGTATTTTTCTGGAAGTGTCTGCAGCTCATCAATGATTTCTGTTTGTTTTAATGCTGGACATCTAGGTGGCAGGGAATCGTGTGGTTCCCGAGTTACTTAGTCCCTTGTATAACTCCTGTGCAGGTTAGCTGTCAACTGAGCCCTTCTGCATGTCTTCCTAACATTTGGAGGAGGGACCCTACAAGGCAAAAACATGGCTGCAAGCTATCCACGTAGAGAGCCCAATAAGTCAAGGGGGAAATTGCACTTATAGCCATAATAATAAGCCTGTAGATCACAACACAAAGGTGTGCAGGTAATGTTAAGGTATATTCTATCTCTGGTGGAACAAGAAAATAAATCGTCAGAGGTGCAATTTGTGAGGTGCTCACTTTAAAACATAGTCAACTGTCCGTACGCGTGTTCCTGTCAAATATCAGTCGGCGCAAATACGCTAGTCTATTAAGTAGTAATCAGGTAGTCAAGATACAAAGATGACTGATGACTTAAAAACAAGATCTAAAATAAAAGTGTGGATGTCACCATATTTGCAAAGGGGTGTACTAATAAGAAAATGAACAGACCGGAGCAGAAAAAAGTAGCACAGAGAGGAAGAGTAACAAAGGCCACCCAGTAGTAAGAAAAACAAACAAAAAATACTCATATTACTCAGGCATGATGTCCCTCATATGGAAAACAAAGTTACAAAGGAAAATTACCTCAGCGGCCATATGTTTATACATACGCCATACACTATGTAGCAAGAGTGGAGTAAGTATTTTAGTACATAACATATAAAACCAACAACAAACATAAGTTACACAAATAGTAACAGTTGCTGCAGATAACCAAATTGTGGTATAATTGGGAATGTATCCCCTCTGCTGCCCTCATGTTAGGACATGTTACAATTTAGAAATCAAGATATGCCTTAAACACAAATATTGCATGTGTCCACTTCATCATGATACAATTATTCTCCCAGAAACATGTGAATTTCCCTGTCCACATTTAGGCCCTCATCCACTGCCCTGAGCTGAATGGTTTACCTACTCTCCAGGTGTCTCAGTGCTATGGTCCTGTCTCCACCCCGGGCATGACTCCTACCATTATACAATTGTGAAGTACACTGTTCCAAGAGAAAGCAGGAAGAAGACACAGGGTGACCCTGCTGTCAGAAGCACAAGCCCTCACACATCCAATTGGATGTCATGCTTCATCATAGGGCATGCTTCTCGTCAGACCGGCGCTGCAATGTCTGATGGGCTCCCCATGAGGGGGGATCTTTGCCGGAGGTATTTTATGATGTCAATGTGCCTTGGGAGATAGAAAGCCGGACACTGCCGCCTAGCAAAGTCAAAATGGAAAGCAGAAAAATAAAGTTTAAATTGGCTCAGAACCCTTCTATTCATCAAAAATGTATTGAATCAGACAAAGGTTGAGGCCAAGGTTAAAAGGGTACCAATGGAGTGTATTGAGATAATGCTCAACCACTCATTCAATCAAAAACACAGAGGAGAAAAACCATTATGTAACTCCCTCTCTAGTGGGTCAACATGTTTCACGTCTCACTGGTCCATAAGGATCCAACTACGCTTCTTCAGGACCAAAACAAAATACTTCTCCTAAAAAAAGAGCGTAAAGACCTACATGTGTCTGTGAACGTCAGTCTACTCGGCTGTGGTCACTTACTTTCTCAACAATGTATAGTTGACTAATCTAGTATGTAGGAGTCGCCTGTCCCAGATTATGTAAACGGCTCCCTAGGAATCACTTGCCATAGGACTGTTGCATGCTGAGCAGCCGGTTCTTCACTGAAGACCTACCCCTGAGGCAGCGTTCCTGAATTCTACCACATCAATATTGTGGAAACTTATCTTGAAGATTTCTCTTCTCCCGTGGACAGAGTTATAGTGAACTTTAAGTGGGTAGTTGCTAGTGTTGCCTCTTACTGTCCTGATGTGTTCTTGAATGCATTCTTTCAAGGGTCTTATTGTACCGCCGAAATATATGAGGCCGCATTCACAAATAATGCAGTAGACTGCATACTTGGTGTTACAATTTATGAACTTGGTTATCATGTATTCCCTTTTGGTGTTGTATTGGAAGGTGGTGGTCTTGTCCTTTACAAAGCGGCAAACACTGCAATGTCAACAATTATGAAAGCCAATAGGTTGTGTTGGTAGTGTTGGGCTGCATGTAACTATTGCATAATGTCTCTCTCAATGTCCGGCTCCTCCTATGTGTAAATCATGGCCTCATAGTGATGAGAGTATTGCCTGCTTGAAGAACATGCCAGTGCTTCTGCATGATCTTGTACACCTGGGAACTGAGTACACCATAGGGGCTAATGAGGGAAAGTGTCTTGTGCTTCCTAGCTCTATCACTACCAGATTTGGTAAGGAAGGCATCTCATTTGACTTTCATGATCTTATTCCTCACTTCAGTAAGTACAGTCCTAGGATAACCCCTGGTGAGGAATCTGTTTTCCATCTTCTGGAGTTCTGTCTGGCATTCTAAGTCTAGGCTCGAGTTGCGTTTAATCCTCATCACTTCCCCATAAGGAATTGCCCTGATTTGTGACAGGGGATGAGAACTCGTTGCATGCAGTATTGAATTGCATGCAGTGAGTTTTCTAAATAATTTAGAGCATACCCGTTTGCCCTCTATGTGTAGGGTGACATTAAGATCAATGTTTGTGGTGCTATATTGATGTGTAAACGATGTTGTAGACATTATAATTGAGGTGCTGTAAGAAGAGAGTAATTGAATGTGCGTCTCCAGACCAGAATATGAGCAGGTCATCTATATACCTTCCCCAATATATTACGTGTTCTGTCAATTCAGGTAGGCATTGATCCCAAATATGTATTTCCTCAAAATACCCCTTATAGAGGTTCACAAAAGATGGGGAAAAATGTCCCCAATGGCAACTCCCTGGATTTGACGATACCACTTCCTGTTGTGAATGAAAACAATATTGTCCAAGACAACCTTAATCAGATCTAATAGCATCGCAGAATGTTCAAGTGGAGTGCCATACTTGTGTCTAGAAAGTGCTGTATAGTAGTAATCTCCTCAGATCCGGGGATATTGGTATATAGTGAAAGAAGTCTAGAGTGATCAGTTCATTCAAAATAAGATGTCAGTTCCTTTGTAGCCTTAATATAGGATGTAAATTGCACAAAAAGTTGTATTTTTTTATTTTAATTATCACCGGATCCACTGTGAATCATGGCGAACACTTTCGAAAAATGCTTTTTTAGCTCTTGGGGGCTGTCCCTTTGAGACTCCAGCACTGGAGCCAGGGGTCAGAGGGCCATATTTATACTTTTTGACGCAAAACTGCGCTAACGCAGTTTTGCGTCAAAAAAATATGCACCGGCTAACGCCATTCTGAAGCACCATGCGGGCACCGTATTTATTCAATGACGTTAGCCGGCGTTAGCCGGCGGAGCTGCCTGGTGTGCGTGAAAAAAAATGACGTACACCAGGCAGCGCCGGCGTAGGGGAAAATGGAGCTTGGGCGCCAAAAAATGGGGCAAGTCAGGCTGAGGCAAAATTTTCGCCTCAACCCGATTTGCGCCATTTTTTTTTACTCCCAACCCCCATTGAAATGACTCCTGTCTTAGCAAAGACAGGAGTCATGCCCCCTTGCCCAATGGCCATGCCCAGGGGACTTATGTCCCCTGGGCATGGTCATTGGGCATAGTGGCATGTAGGGGGGCACAAATCAGGCCCCCCTATGCCACAAAAAAAAAAAAGAAAATATTACTTACCTGAACTTACCTTATGTTCCCTGGGATGGGTCCCTCCATCCTTAGGCGTCCTCCTGGGGTGGGCAAGGGTGACAGGGGGTGTCCCTGGGGGCATGGGAGGGCACCTCTGGGCTCCTTCCGAGCCCACAGGTCCCTTAACGCCTGCCCTGACCAGGCGCTAAAAAACGACGCAAAAGCGGCTGGACGTCATTTTTTTTGACCCGCCCACTCCCGGGCGTGATTTTTGCCCGGGAGTGTAAATACGGCGCACATGCCTCGGAGTCAATTTTTTAGACGGGAACGCCTACCTTGCATATCATTAACGCAAAGTAGGTGTTCACGCTAAAAAGTGACGCAAACTCCATGGACTTTTGCGCTAGACGCGTCTAACGCCAGATTATAAATATGGAGTTCGTTTTGCTTTGAATTTGCGTTAAAAAAAACGACGCAATTCCGGCGCAAACGAAGTATAAATATGCCCCAGAGTGTCTCTACCCTGGCCCCCTTTTTTTTTTTTAATACTTTTTTCTGGGACTCAGCTGAAACTGAGTCCCAACATGGCTGCCAACACTTCCTTGTGAAGTAATAGCAGCCAATCAGATCTCAACACAAAATTGGGAGGGTTTGCAGAGCCTTTGCGTCCCTATAGATACAAATGCGGATTTTCTTTAATTTCCTAAAAACTACTGAACAGATTTACAGAAAGTGACAAAAAGAACACTTTCTGGACCAAGAGCTACCTATCTGCCAAACTTGGTGTAATTCCATCAAGTAGTTAAGATGCTATCGCTGTTCAAAATCCTTTTGGAAAAATGAAAAGGGGTAAATTTGTTTTGGAACCCCCCCTTTTATCTCCTCCCCTCTTGACGGATCACCCCAAAACTCTCCAGACAGAAGTTGAAGTAAGCCTCATTTTTTCTTGGAAAATTTCGTGAAGATTCATCAAACGGTGCCAAAGTTATTAGCAAAACAAAAACGCTTTTTCTATAGAAACTAGGTCCTAACTACAACTATCTATTAGAACATTGGAATGTTGGGAGCTCCATTGGAGACAATGGAGTGCTGTAGACTTTTACTGGCTGGTAAAAGCCTGGAGCCTCAACATTCCAATGTTCTTTGTTCACAGCAATAGCTGTGAAGGAAGGCCTTACGAAGCCCGAGTGGATTATAATCCCCTTGGGCTCTGTTAGGACTTTGTTTTATTTATTAGAACATTCTGCTGTCTAGTGGCCCTCTGGTGGCAGAATTTATTAATAGCCTAATAGCCCTTCGTAGCTAGGCTATACCGGCAATTAAATTACTGCTCCTTTGTTAAAGGCCCGACCTGAAGGCTTTTAATGGCCGGTATAGCCCGCTACGTTGGGCTCTAAGGCTACAGTGGCAACCATCACTAGGTAAAAAAAAGTGTGTTTTTCATTTTGCCAATAACTTTGGCACCACTTTACAAATCTTCACAACATTTTTAAAACCTACACTTCAGTGGGTTCAGCTGCTGTCTTGAAAGTTTCCGGGTGATCTGTCAAGTGGGAGCATAGAAAAAGGGGGAGGTCACAAAATGTATTTTGCCGTGCATTTTCCCTAAGGGATTTTTAACACGACTACAGCCCAAACGGCTGGACTAAATTACCCCAAATTTGGGAGAAAGCTAGCTCTTGGTCCAGAGAGCATGCTTTTTGTGATTTGGTGTAAATCCATTTAGTCGTTTTTTGAGGAATTAGAGTTTTAAAAATATAGGTATCTAGGGATGCATATCCTCCGCAGATCCAACTGCCCCTGTGCATAAAAGACCAAATTCTCATTTCAATGAGACAATTCAGAACTTCAATGACTTATTTTGATAAGGTCTGCTGTAATTTTCTACTCTCTTGAGGTTGCAATAGTAAATGCTTCTCCTAGTCTCCATTTCTATCTCCATTTTCTTCTCATTAGTCTTGGCTCTTTTCTCTTTCCGTATCTTGTATAGCTTGTTAAATCGAAGTGCAATTATGACACACAGAGGGGTCTCAAAAGGGTTACAACTATCCCCTTTCCAAGGTTCCCAGACCATTTCCAATGGCTGGGAAACCACTTCCAATAGCCCCCCGCCCCTCCCAGGCACCGGTGGCTGTCAGTTCTTTCAGGTTTCTTTTCAAATTAGTCATGTTTGCAATGTACTTGCATATCTCTTTCCTATTGGCAGGTATGAGTGTAAACATTGTTGCACATGTAACTTTTTACAGGCTCCGCCCTCCTTTGCTAGTAAAATGTCTAACTCGAGGTGATTTTGCAAAACCATTGAACTCACAGCAACCATCTACATGTGCATTAACAACATACTTCCTGCAGTGTCAATATATAGTTTGTCTACTATTGTTGATAATTTACTAATCTTGAGATCATTCAAGATTACTCCCACTGGTGGAATTATGGCACCAAAAATATCTCCCACTATCTCTGAGGCATTTGTTCCTCTTTTAACTCTGGAGTTTGGTTTCTCATCCCAGACTGGATCATTAATTTTGTCCGTATGATACATTTTCTGAAAAACATTTCCCAGGTACCATGTTCCACACCGGATTTTTGGCCGCTTATAATGAGCCTTTTTCCTGCATATAAAACAAACTCTTGGTATGGTGGGATCCTGTCCATTTAACAAAGGTCCATGTGCTTTTAAATACAACACATTCACTAATACCTACATATTGTGTGTGTGTCTTTGACTTTGGTCTATGTACTTATCATTTCCCTACAGGTTGCCAATATAAGGCTAAAAATCCTTAACGATTCTTCACTGCAGCATGTGTGGGGTCTTGATCCCAATCTAATACTACAACTCCCTTTTACAATTTGGCTTTCATTGCCCTCCTTCCCTCCTCAACAATAAACTATTTTTTCTCCAGGAATAAGTATGCATGTCAAAATATTCTTGTGAGCATATTTTGTTCCTATTGTCAGTGTAGGTTCAAAGAATCCTCCCACAGTGTCAATGTTTTTCGCTGTAGCACTGCTAGGCACAAAAAAAAATACTAGATCATAGTTAGAATAGAAGTAGTGGGAATATTCTTGCTCATACAATAGATTAGTAATAGATTAGAAGAAATTCCATATGATAGCGGCAAGCAGTGATTCCTTCCTGCACTGATGAAGGGATTTGTATGAAAACACAGACATCATGAACTTCCATGGTTTTAAGATATTCAGATAACAATTTATAATATACATTTGATGACAAATATCCCTTAGAGTTGTCAATATGCAAATGTCTCTCATCTTCATACTGGGGATCTTGATCTTTGAATGAATCCTCTAAGTTCATGGCATTTGTGATTTAAGTCCTCTCAATCTCATTCTTAACAGGCAAACTCAATCAAATAATCATTAAAAGAATCACAATCGCACATACTATTTCTAAACCTACACACAGATACTTATATTTACTCCTCTTACTTTTATTAGGTTCCATGGCTTGTCTAGATTCAGACCACATTATACCATTATTAAAAAATAAAAATCAAGACAATTTTAAAAGTGCCTTTCAAATATTTCACTGCCTCTTTCAGGCTTTTCTTTGTTTGAGCAAAGCAAATTCAAAACAATTTCTTCACATACAAAAATTCAAGAGTTGTTCTTATTCACAAAAATTCAAAAGCTCCTTCTGAAAGTTCAAATGTCTCTATAATAAACTATCTGATAACTACTAATAAGCACATCCAGCAAATAATGTCTTTGTTCATCAAGCGGCCATTAGATTTCAAAATTGAGTTCCAAAGAAATTTCAAGTTCCAAAATGTTCAGCTGGAATCTAATTGTTAACACAAAGGGCAACATACTCCTTCTCCCAGTCATCGTTCGGAAAATAAGTCCATTCAGGAGCAGAATATTTTTGACTTGGCACTCTTTCTCTTTGACTACAGGACCCTCAGTTTCACTGTCACTTTGATCTGATTTTTCAGTTTCTTCAACTATGGGAGGAGGCACTTTTATCACTGGCTCTGGGCTTTTCTCGGGCCACTGACCTCCGGTTACAACTCTTTTTTCTGGTACAACTGAGATTGCAATGTGATCTGAACTAGCAGGGGTCACCTGACTCTGTTTCAACCCTTTTGTAGCTTCAACTGCTGTTGTCGCACTCAGAATTTCACCAGACCATGCATGTTCTGTATAAGCCACTTGTTCAGTCCACACTGCTTGGCTATTCTGGATCCCCTCTCACTGTAACCAACCCTTTGGGATCAGGCACTGTTTCATCAAGAGGACATGAAACTTTGCACATGTGGCTCACATGGAACCAATTCAGAAGACCAGCACACTTCACAGCTGTTGTTGTAAACAGAACAACCTGAAAGAGTCCCTTCCAAAGTGGCTCAAAACATGTCTTTCTTATATGCTTTTTCATTAACACCGATGTGCCAGGAGTCAGGTCAAGACAAAGTTCTTGCTGTGGTTGTGGAGCTGCTTCTCCAACCTGGTGAGACAAAGAAGAAACCACATCAGCTAGTCCTTTGCAATAATCCAGTACCACGTTATTGGTAATGTTGACAGGACCATTTGCAGACACTGCTGGCAATCTCATAGTGTGCCCCATGATGATTTCACGTGGCAACAAGCCTGGTGTGCTGCCCATACTAAACGGGACAAGAGGCAATGCATCTGACCATTCCAGTGTTGTAGATGCACATACTTTTGCAAGCTGAGACTTCAGTGTTCCATTTATCTACTCTCCCAGTCCTGAAGCTTCTGGTCTAGAACTACAAGGCAGTCTTTGCTCAACTTGTAATGCTACACAGAATAATTTAGGGATCTCACTGTTGAAAAGAGTTCCTCAGTCTGATTCCAGAAAAGTTGGAAAAGCGAATCAAGGTATCAACTCCCTCAAGAACAGCTTTGCAACTGTGTGGCTATTATTCCTCTGAGTTGGATAAGCCTCTACCCAGTGGGAGAACACACCTCCACCAAAATATACCTCAGCCCATTTCACACGGGCAATTCAATTAAATCAAGCTGCCTTTTGTTGAATGGTCCTCCTGATCTGCCTATGTGTAACAACTGTGCGTTTCCCTACATTCATCTGCTGACACTACGCATCTGTGACACACTGCTTCAGCAACCAAGCTAAATCTGGGATTATGCCATGTTTGTCTGAATATTGTGATCATTGAATCCCTACCAATATGAGCTTGTCCGTGGTAAGACCTTGCCATCGGGGACAATAACCTATTCAGTAACATTGCATTATCATCACTCAACACCCAAATATCATGCTCTTTTCTCTGGACACATCCTGCTCTAATCCAACCCTGCTTCTCTTATTTTTCCACTTCATCCTGTAATCCTTTAACTTCTTCCCAAGCCACTGGGCTGTCATTAAGAAATTTGTACTTGTCTCATTGTCATTTCCATAGCTTCATTCTTCAATAAAGGAAGTGCAATGCAGGGCACAAATCCCCACTACTTCATCTGCATAGGATATATAATCATTTGACTTCTGGTGAGCTGCACACTTTATAAGTGCAATTTTCACAGGTAACAGTAATGTTTTCAGTAATTGATAAACTTTGTCACCGTTTTGGATAGGGGATCCAGAAGAGGTCATAAAACCCCTCTGGGACCACAACTGTCCGAAGTCATGAACAACACCAAACCCATATTGGCTGTTAGTGAAAATGGTCACTTTGAGCTGATCAAAAATACAGCATGTTCTGGTAAGAGCAATCAATTCAGCTACTTGGGCAGAAAAGTCTGTGCAAAGCCAGGCGGTTTCTATCATATCTGAGACTGTGCAAACTGCATAACCCGCTGTCTCCTATCATACCTGAGACTGTGTAAACTGCAGAATCTCATAAACAGGAGTCATCAACAAACATGACAGTTATTTTTGTCCAAGGGGCATCTTGAATATAGGGTCTTGGTGAGTGCTCAGTTCAGTAACATCGAGACAGTCATGCTCAACCTCATCTTCACGGTCACTTGCATCTCCAATTGGGTTTGCCAAAAGAATATCTACATTCAAAACATTGCATCTCTTTATACTGATATTTGAAGAACCCAAAATAATCTGCTCAAAGTAGGTCAAATGTGCATTGGTCAAGTACGGAGTCTTGCTATGGGTTAATAAAATCTCCACAGAACGGGAGATAAAAACATTCAGTGGGTGACCCATAACAATGCCTTTGCACTGTTCGATGCTGACACTACGGGCAGCCACAGCTCTTATTCAACCATGCAACAATGCACCTATATAATCAAGTGTGGCTGCAAAATATGCCACGTTTGTTTGCATTTCCATTTAACTGTGTCAAAACAGAGAGATCACAGCCATCTCTCTTACAGCAAATCAATGAAAACATTTGTTGTAATCGGGCATCCCCAAAGCTGGGGCTCAGCACTTCCTCTCACCTCAGTGAAGGCACGCATGAATTTTCATCAAATGGTACTGGATCAGACACATCCTTGTGTGTCAACCTCTGTAAGGACTTAGACAAAAAGGAAACATTTGAAATTCATTGGCAGTAGCCAACCATTCCCAGAAACATTCTGACTTCCCCCTGAGTGACTGGGGGAATTCATCTGCATGACTGCTGAAATTATCTCTTGGGGCACCTTCCTTGCACCTTTCTCTATGTGGTGACCTAAATATCAGACTTCTTTTTTACAATACTGCAACTGCAATACTGCTGGGGAAACTTTATGTCAATACTGCAGGGGAAACTTTATGTCCATTTTCTCTTAAATGATTCAAGAGTGCTATGGTATCTCTTCTGCAAGTTTCTTGGGTATTTGACGTAACTAACAGGTCATCAATATACTGCACTAAGACTGAGTGATTATGGTTCTGTATACCCCTGTGGAGTGCGACACCAGGTTAAAATACGACTTCCAAATTTAAAAGCAAAGAGGAATTGCCTTTCCTTATGCAAGGGGATGAAGAAGAAGGCCTGATATAAATCAATGGCTGTAAACCACTCTGCTTCACACGGGAGTTGAAATAAAATCACTGCTGGATTCGGTACCACAAGACAACATGAAACAACAATCTTGTTCACTTTTCTCAAAGCTTTTACTATGCAGTATTTTCAATTGGTCTTCCACAATCCACAAATAGGGAAATTACAAGGGCTTGTCAAAATTTCTTCAAAATACCTTGCTCAATCAAACTCTCAATCAATGGTGTAATTGCTGCAACCGTCTCGGGTGTCATATTGTAAGATGGTATCATCTGATAAACTGCATTTAGCTTCACTGTTATTTTGACTGGCCCAACTCATTTTATGAGTCCTATATCCTTTCCTGAAAAATCCCAAACCTCAGGAAAAACTGTCTCTTGCAATTCTTCAGGCAATTCATTACATTTCATCACTAGATACAGCAAGACAAGTGGGCACTGTTCTACCCTTTTACAGGGGACATCTTCCTCACTTGTTTTTATTTCTATTCTTTTATATGTGCAGCTAATGAAACAGTGTAGCAGGTCACGTCCTAACAGACTGACTGGACTTGAATTGCAAACCACAAATTGATGCTTATCTTCAAATGAACATATCTTTACTGGAACATGCTCTGTAACAGGATTTGTCAACTGCTTGTCGGCTACTCCTGCAACCTGAATTCTCCTTCCTGATAGGGGCAAGTCTGGCATTTAAGCTGTTCTGACAGTGGAACGTGTAGCTCTAGTGTCAACCAAGAATGACACATCATGTCCCACAGCATTGGCATTTACATAGGGACCACGTCAATCAACCTCTAAGGATGCGGCTAACATGCAGTCTTCATAATCTGAACTATCACTGTGAAATGTTGATAAGGATTTGTTTTCTTCAGTAACTGAACGTTGACTAAATTTCCACTCTGATCTACCTGAACACCCTGTCCTCTACCTCTAGACCTAATCACAATGCTAACCTGCTGTTGCACACCTTGCATCCCACTTGTATTCAGCATTATCTGTGGGCTCTGATTTCCTCTATGTGCAGTCTTCAATTGCATCACCATCATCTTCTCTCTCAACTTTTTCTGCTTCAGTTCAATGTCATCGCTACAGTACATTGCATACCACAGGACCTCATCAATGGGTTTGTTCTGAAAACAAGTCAAGTGCTGCTGAATCATTTCACTAATGTCTTGCTTCAATCCTTGCCCAAACCTGAACACAAAATGACCGATATCTTTAGGCTCTGTATTTTCTGTACCAATATCCTGTTTGAAAGCTTGCAACCATCTCTTATCATATGCACGAATAGACTCTTTAGTTTCCTATACTGTCCTGTCAATTATCTGCCAATCAATATCTTTCGGGGACACTTTGTTCTTCAGGAATTCAATCACCTTATAATACGTTGTCCTCACATTTTCAGTCAAACCACCTGTTACTGGATCTCCTGGAGGTTCATGCTCAGGCCAATCAACACTTACTTTGCACTCAGTCGTCAAATCAGCTGGAACCACAATGTCAAACAACATATTTAAATCTTCCCACAGGCATTTTGAAAGGTTCACAAACATCTCTGTGTGCTTGTACCAAACCACTAGCTTCTCTCTCAAAGTCGGGTAGTCATTAGTAAATAACAATATATCACTCCTACTCCAGGATACATGCACATAACCTCCACCTGCTATTTCTCTCATGGGCATCAATTTTACATTGTCCTCAGCCTGATTTATTCCTGCTGGTGACAAATTCTGCTTTGCTTTCTTCGGATCTCTTTGTTTGGCCATCTGCCTTCCCATTAGCTAATGCTATCCATGTTTGAATGCATGTAATTAATTCTTTAATTTGCAGTCTCATTCTGGGGGATCTCATATTAATATTGTCTTGGATGCTGAACTCTAATATGTAACTTCTCTTTAGGGGTTTAAATTTGTCTAAGTCCACTTCATATTTCTTGGCTAATTCTGCTAACTTTTCATAAACCTGTCCTGCTTGTTGAGCGACATTCCTACACATGAATCACAATTCATCTTCTGTATGCTTTTCCAGTTGCTCAGCATCTAATGTTTCCAAAATTAATTTGTTTAATTCTTATTTCAATCTGGACACATTCACTGCCCTGTCTCTCTCTGGTGTCCTTTCTGACCTAATGGTAATGGTTATCTAGTATAACAACCCACCCAGGAGCCATGCAATGACCCACGAACATGCCAAGCAGAAACAACATATACACATAAATACTTACATATATATATATATATATATATATAAACATATATATATATATATATATACATACACACATACACACACACATGAATACACACACATATGCACATACAATACATAATTAGAACCATGGGTAAATATACTTAGTCAAACAGGTTTAAAGAGTGTGTGTGTATTTTATTGTTATGACATAGTAGCGATACATATTTTCTAAAGAACTATACATAACTAGAAATAGACACATAGGGGGTCATTCTGACCTTGGCGGTCTTTTCGCAATACCGCCGAGTTACCGCCGCGGTGAAGACCGCCGACCGCGGCGGTATGCCGCTGTGCGCATTCTGACCGCAGGGAGCGTTCCGCCGGAAAACCGCCAGCAGCCACACTGGCGGTCGGCGGGAAAGTGGAGACTGGTCAACCTCCACCGCCACGCCAGCAGAACACCGCCCACAGAATTACGACCCACATTTCTGTGTGGCGGTCTTCTGTTGGCGGTCTTCTGTTGGCGGTCACCTCCCCATGGCTCCTGTCACCTCCCGGAGGACCAACGCACAAGGCAAGTTGATCGTCCGTGAGGGGAGGGGGTGGGGGGGGTGTTGTGTGATGTGTGCGTGCATGGGGGTGTGCGTGTGAGTGTGTAGAGGGGGTGTGTGAGTGCGTGCATGCGGGCGGGGAGTGCTGCTGTGCCTATGGGCAATGTGTGTAGTTCGGCGGGTGCGCATGTCGGCATGTATGTGTGCGGGTATGTGTCCCCGTTGTGTATGTGTGTGTGTAGGGGGTGTGTGCATGTCGGGGTGCGTGTATGTGCATGTCGGGGTGGGGGTGGGGAGGGGGTTCGTACCACCTCTGGGGGGTGGCAGGGGGGTGGAGGGTGTGGGGGGAGGACTCGGGGGGGCAGTGGGGGGTGGGGGAGACCCCTATCAGTGCCAGGGAAGGAATTCCCTGGCCCCGATAGTGCCTACCGCCATGGTTCGCATGGCGGTTCCCGACCGCCAGAAACCGCGGCGGTAAGCAGGGTCATGATACCGTTGGCGGTCTTGGGTCGACCGCCGGACCGGAGTGCGCAGACTCCAGCCCGTCGGTCATGACCGCCGTGGCTGTCGGAGTGGGGAAGTGGCGGTCGGTCACGGCGGTGACCGCCGCGGTCAGAATGCCATTTTTAATACCACCGGTCTGTTCGCGGTCCGACCGCCGCCTCTCCGCCGACCGCCAAGGTCAGAATGAGGGCCATAATCAGAAAACATATTTATCAACATAGGCATATGCAGTCCATAGTTGTTTGAATATGGTGGTTATGAAGGAAAGAGCCAACTCCTGAGAAGTTTTCTGAAGACAAGAAAGTTATCTGTGGCTCTTATAGTTGGGGGTAATGAATTCCATAGTTTGGCTGCTTGCACGGAGAAGGATGTACCACCTATAGTCTTTTGATAGTCGTGTAATGTTCAAGGGTGGACCACAAGAAGCTAATCTCTCCATCTCTGAATTGTTTGAATGAACTGATCTCTGCATACCAATTGGTGATATCCCAGGAGATGCAACTGGCATTTCACGAACTGCAGAAACATTCAATGAGTGGGCATTACTTCCAGGGTTACCTGAAGCTTACAAGGGAACAACTGTACCTATGTTCATGGATACAGTTAAAGCATCAGGACCTATCACATTTTCTGTGAGATTGTCATTTCAATACTTTGACCTGTTAAAACAGTAATGAAAGTCTTTCCTGTTTGATTTGGGGTAATATTTGACATTGTCTACACTGGCGTACACATAGGCATAGGCTGATTCCAACTAAAATTCTGCACAGCATAGTCACATTAGGTGACTGCACTGTTTGATTCATATTAGGACTTGGCATTACCTGATTCATAACTGGACTAGGTACTGCTTGATTTACAACTGGATTTGAAATGGACTGTACTATGCTAACAGTCGGAACTGGTGGATAAACCACAGGCACTTGTGTCAATAGATAAGCAGGTGTACCTGTAACTCTCTGATTTGGGATCTGTGCAACTGGAGCAGTTTGCACATTCAGGACTACATTCTGTATTGCTTCACTACTCATTTCTGCCTCAACTGAATGATATGGTGGGGGACAATTCATCAAAAGCTGATTTATAAACTCATTTTCCTAATCACTCTCATATGTGACTGTCTTTTCACCCTGATCTTCTGTTGTCTGCTCTGCCTTTGCTGTCCGTTTCTTTCGAGGCTTAGGTTTTGTACTCCCATCACTTTCCTCTGTAATAGCTGGAAACATTCTCACTCCATCTAATATGACTGCTCTCCACTTTTTTTGTTCTTCATCCTACCTAGAATCTGCTAATGTCTTAATTGATTTCTGCATTCTATTCACAAATGTTGTTGTTGATTTCTGTCTTGCAATAAGTTCCCAAATACTAAGGGCTTCAAAGTGTACGGGTCTTGGAGGAGGTTATGACTCGTACATTACTCTGCTCAAACTGTCTAACACTCTCAAATTAAATGTTCCCTAATGGGGAAAGCTAAAGCACCCTCTTTCTCATTCATTTTACACCACAGTTCTAACCACAAACATGCAGAAACTCCTTTTATTGATGCCACATAGTAAGCTGGGGTTCCCTCAGGTGGGGCTTCTTCACCATCTCTAACTGGAATAAACACATCTCCTCTTTATGCACTTCTTAATGCTTTGAAAATTTTCATTTTTGTACAAATTCAATTAGCAACAATGAATTTCAATCAAATCAGGAAGTAATTTCAATTAGACAATCCTTCTCACAAGCTGTTATCAACAAATAGCAATGCAATACTGACCACCAATACCAGCACGGTTTCACACTAACCCACCTATACCAGAGTGACACAAAATGATGCCATAACTCACTTCTCTCAGCTGCTGCAATCGCTTCACAATTGTCTCTCACACAATCGCTCACTCACACCTAATGCAAAATATTGCAAGCAAAAAACAGCAACCTGTCTGAACACTATGGGTATGAATTCAAACACTTCTAAAGCTGTCCGAACTACACTTCCAACTGTAGCTTTCACAATCACACAGCGAGTGAAACTTGACCAGCAATTCTCATTCCTGGATGGCCTTTCGGATTCACTAATCTTCAACCAACAACTCTCACTCAGTCAAGAAAAAACTATTAGCAGCGTCAACAGTGTCTCATGACAAGTACCTCACTACAGACAATAAATTAACCGAGTTTCTTCTACACTTGTGAGTTATCCCAGGATCTTAGGCCATAACAGATCTGTCAGCAACAACAACTGTGGACATTTTTTAGCACAAAGCTCCACAATCACTTTGAGCCCAAGACTCTGCAAAACACTTCACAACATTACACTTCACCGCAATCTTCAAGCTAAAAACATCACAGGAGTAAAACCTTATTTATACTCAACCAACATGTCACTTGTAGGCACAACGCTGGAACTTCATCAATCTCTGGAATGGGCCATTGGATAAGTTATGGGGTGGGCAATTTTTGACTGGGCAATAACATGGGATCAATACTAACTCCCTAACAATAGACAAAAATATGGTTCCCTCTCATATGGGATAGAGCCATCAGTCTGCTCCCAGACCTGTGGACGCATTTTTCATCCTTCGCAGGAATCAAATGCTTCACCAAGGTCAACGTGTCTTTGGGTCCAGAAAGATGTGTGGTGAACCATCAACAATATTTCAACAATACCCCAAACAATTTAGACACCATCACCAATGTGACTACGGAAGGAAAACGCCAGTCAGTTCAAGGTCATGTAGACAATGCACACAAAGCGCATCAAAACAAATTAAGATGAATTAGCATTCATATAACCAGGCATTCAAAAAGAAGAATACAAACAGTCAATAAGAATATCTGAGATACAGATATTACTGGATGTACAACATTCACAATCCTAAGTCAATTCAAATTTTGCAGAGTCAATAATCTTTGGCTGGGCACAGGTCAACCCTACAGTGAACCAAATTTGGGAAATACATGTGTGGGGAGGAACACTTGGGCAAAATACAAAAAGTACAAAAAGGCAAAAATAATTTGGAAAAAGATAATCTTGGACTACAGAATACTAAATTTGGCAAAAGATAAATAAAAAGAGAAAGTGAAAGCATGTCAGAAGCTCAGGCACGAGTCTTCTGGAGGGGCAAAAAGGATTACTACTTCTAAAAGGGAGATCCAGGAGTAGGGGAAACTGGCAGTGAGGAATATACCTCTCCAAGGAATACAGCATTCAGGGAATCTTCATCAGCAAGACATCAGGATCAGCAAGGCATCTGCAAACCAGGAGCTCTCTGCATGCATTGAGGACTCCTCCAGACTGACCAGACTGACTTAAATTCAAATGTCCATTGATATTTCAAATTACAGAAATTGTCCTGATTTGCCAATCATGTCAGTTCATGTTACGTTGAATAAGCATCAACCAATCAAGAACAGTCAGAAGACTCTAAATTTCAACACGCACATCTGTTCCAAAGCATGTCATGGGAACAGCTTGTTTCTGTGTGACTCCAAGCAGGTTTGAAATAAATGTTTATGGTCTCAGTCCATGTTCCTGCAGTGTAATGTTTTAGAGGAAAAACGGGCACATCTCTTCACATTTAAACAATGAACTTATTACAAAAGGACTCTGCTTCTCATGGGACAGAAATCTGAAAGAAGACTTCATGTTATAAAAGGTAATTAAACCCTTTTAGATGACTGCAAAATGTATGCTCTCTAGGCCACACTTATGCTAACACAAATATCATACCATCACACCCAAAAATATGTTTTGATAAAACACATATAAAATATAAATGAATACATTTAGCATTATTAAGGCTTCATACTTATATGAATAATACATTTCAATGTAAAGGAAAAGCTTTAGCAATGTATTTTCATTAAGTATAACAGAGAACTGCTATCTTCTCATTGTGCACATATCTTAAAATTCATT
Source organism: Pleurodeles waltl (assembly GCF_031143425.1). Lineage (NCBI taxonomy): Eukaryota > Metazoa > Chordata > Amphibia > Caudata > Salamandridae > Pleurodeles > Pleurodeles waltl. The sequence goes on from NC_090437.1 coordinate 841,294,459, forward strand.
AGTCATTCATTAATCACAGGAATTTCAGTATAGTTTCTATATGCATTGCTAGTTTAGAGTCTAAATTACATTTTAACATCAGTTTTACCCTTCTAACGTAATTTAATACAAAAGGCACCTAAATTGAACTTTGAAATACGAAAAATTGCATATTTAAATGTGCGTCAGTGCAGCTTTCTACATTCGTTTTTCCACTCTTTTACTTTCATAAACAAAAACTTGTCATATTCTGATGACTTTTGTGACACGAGGGACAACACTAAAATTGAAGCTCTATCACCGACATGCATACTTATTTTTCTCCAACCCAGCTGTGGTACACAGCCGGGTGGAGAAAAGGCACAAGCTGGTTGTGCATAAGAAGCGTCAGACCAGCCCGCTCAGACCAATCCCGGCACTGCTCCCATGCTTGGTATAGCATGAAAGCAGCATCTTGATTGGGTGGGGAGCCTGTGCTTGTGGCCCATGCGGGGGAGGGCACCAATGAGGCCAGTAATGGCAGTGGTAGGTAAGTCTTTTTTTATATTATTGGACCCAGAAAGATGCACCTCTGTGTTTTGGAACTAGGGAAGGATTCCTGCTTCAAACAGCACAATATACAGAAATAAGCACCAGATGTATCAAAGGGCTGTATCCGTTCTGTGTCTATGGGAAAATGTTTTAGTAAATATGGCCCTAAATGTCAAGTCGATACAAAGCATCCCTCCTGATGAAGGATTTATATCTGAAATGCATAGGGCATAGTGAGGAACATAGAGAATAATTGAAATCATAATATGAAAGTCATTGGGAAAACAGATGCAATCAATTAGTATCATTAGAAATTGGTGATTTCATAAATATGGAATAGCTGTGAAAAAAAATAAGTAGAGTGAATGCGACTCAGCAAATTTGCTATGTTATAGCAGTGTATTTGTGGGACTGCCTGTTTGATGACAGATGGATTGGTAATTTTCATAAGAGCACCCATGATCAGACGGAGCACCCATGTAGCACGTAAAAGAAGGTCCAGATTAAAATACCATAAACAATAGAGGGCAAGCTTAATTTCATCATGTGTCAAGAGTGATGTCACCAATAATGTAATTTGTGATGTAATATTTGATGTTGTATGTGAGTTCATGGGCAGTTTATGGTGGGACGAGAGTGAGGTCTGCTTAGCTAACCTAACTGCTGACACTCAACGGTTTTTACGGTAGGCCTGTTTCACAAAGGTAAACTTAAACTTATGTGTAAGTTTACGATTTACGATTGTTTGATATTCATAAAGGTATTTTACCAGTAGTATCTTTATAACTTCAGAGGCTCCCCACATAAAAAGATAGGACTGTCCAATCTTTTTATGTTGCAGAGACTTCACACTGGTAAAGGTACAACTAATAAAATACATTTGTGAATAGCAAACAGTGGTAAACTTAGGCAAACGTGTAAGATTACTATTGTGAATCAGGCCCTGAGTGCTTCCTAGACTTGAAAAAGAGGACTTTACGTGTGGTCATCCAACTGCTTTCAATATAATCTTAGGGTCTGATTTAGCTATTGGTGGATGGGTTACTCTGTCACAACGGTGAGGGATATCCCGTCCGCCGAAATCTAAACCCTTAAGGAAATAAATGGATTTAGGTTTTGGCGGACGGGATATCCGTCACCGTTGTGACGGAGTAACCCATCCCCTAATATCTAAATCAGGCCCTTATTCTTAATTGTAGTAGTCTCTGTGGCTAGACATCGCTGTAGAAAACAACTGCATCGTTTTGCTCATTGTAGGAGACGTATTTTCAAGAGTTTTTAAATAGATCCTGCTATAAAAGTCTGGCAAAATCACTAAAGACCCGACAGCGTAAGGGCAAGAGGCACAATACTGCGCACAGTGAATGAAGGCAAATTAATGATGGCATGGGCATGTAGGGTGGAAAGTTGTAGACAGCTTTGTGGGAGCTAAGAGGAACATAGGTGAAAGGAAGAAACAAAAGGCACGTTAAGATCTATTCTTCTATACCTATTGTGAAAATAACAAACAGATATGCAAGAAATCAGATTATATCCTCTTCAAAAGTGATTTTGCAGTACACAGTTCCCTTAACAGAGGTTCATTTTCATTAGCATTCACATTAGTCGTTTGTAAATATGGACTGCTTTTTTACCTAAAAAACACAAATTTCCTCCCATTAGTGTCTCAGGCGGTTCACATAAAGGCTGACAGCTAATAAACAAAAAGCTCAATTCCTGCAGCTTGCATCATGGGAAACCGTTCAGTCTAACTACTTGTAGCACACTTCATATAAGGAGAGATGTTAGCATTGACCAATTATAGGGAAATTCACAAATAAAAATGGAGGGAAATCACTTGACAAAGACCACATTGTGTCTCAAGGGGGTTCTGGGCAATAATTCGCTGGGATATTTTTGAACTACAATGGACCTCTTACCTTTTTTCCGGAGGTAGACCAGTAGCAAAGCAAGTGCCACAGCCTGACTTTCTTATCAGTTATTTATGTATGATCCAGTGGGGACTGATTTGTATTTACAGCGGCGACAGGGGGGATAAAATAATGATGTATAAAATTATGATTTTTTTTAAAGTCACTTACCTGACGTGATGGCTCTCCCTCTCTGTTACGGCGTCCTCATCCTCGTGGCTCTGGCACGGGGACCAGGAAACAGCGCTACCAAATCCTGACGCTGGTTTCATGCCATCACAAGACAGACAGCCAGCCAAAGGGACATGCACGTTTTAAACAAGTGCACAGGTTTCTGCTGCCGTCACTAAGCAGCAGAGCAGAAATCGCCCCGTCCTGACACTCCGTTTAGGACGGGGTGCTGAAAAATAAAACAGTAATAAAGAAAGTTTATTACCATTTTATTTTTCAGATCAGGGGCATTTTTTTTAGTGGGGCTACGCTCTTCTTCTCTTGTGGAGGGGTCCCCCTGGTATGTTCACTTGATTTTGTGCTTCAGCAATTCGCAACAGTCCCACTTCACAGACTAAAATGCTCGAATTTAAATTTATGAACGCTTAAAGGTACATTTCTGACTGTGAATATGAATTATAACTATTCATATTCAGGGCCTGATTCACAAAGGTAAACTTACACCTTTATGTCAGTTTAAGTTTGTTTTGGACTTCGCAAAACTGCATTTTAATAGTAAGTTTACAATGTGCTGAGTCTCCATAGTTGGGGCAGAGAACTCCGCACATAAAAAATAGGCCTGTCTTAATTATTTATGTGCGGAGTTCTCTGCCCCGACAGTGGAGTTTCAGTATTCGTAAACTTACAATTAAATGCAGTTTTGTGAATTCTAAAACAAATGCAAACTTACACAAAGGTGTAAGTTTACCTTTTTGAATTAGGCCCAGAGACTCAGGACCAGCTTGCAGGACAGGTATGCATGCATGACCATCAAAAAGACTACACTTGAAACTATGCACATCAACTCTAACAATACTAGTGTATGCACAAAATAATACATGGACATTTCCAGTCGGAATCTCTGCTGTTGTAAAATGCACTGACTGTTAAAATGCACACATACACATTGACAAATAGACTTGTGGAAAAAACATCAATCCATTAATAGTCTAATATACTATTATCCTATGAGTACACATTCAACAGAAAATCCTCAGAGCAAATCCACACACGAGATGAAACCATAAATCCCTAGATGCAATTGCATCAAGTACATATTTAAGTAATGAAGGCTAGGTTACATAAATTGTGCGGCAAAAAGGCAAATTATGTGGCAAAAACGGTAGGTCATTAATTATCTAGTACATTCTGCAGGCATAGAATCCCATAAATTCAGTTGCCCTTGTGATTGCCCTTAGCTTTATAAACAATTTATTCATGGAAGGTGTCACCCCCATAGAAAGTCTGCATTGTCAAAAAACCCTCCCACCACCCATAAGGACACCAAGCCATAGTACACAACCTTCGAATGCGCTTGAGTGTATCTTCTCTCAGAGATCTCGTAGGACATTGAGTAAGGTTTTGGAACTCTCGCAAGGCCACTCCCAAACCGCAGTCAATCGCCAGTCCTACAGAGAATCCAAAGTAGCAGCATTGCTTCTTTGGCTCCAGGAAAACCTGCAAGGTAGAATATGCTATTCTGCTTCACACTTACCTGACAATAGTAGCAGGCTAGCTGGCATCCGTTCCTCGGTCCTTGAAGAACCCACGTTGACCCTTCCAGTAGAAAAAACGCACGTGCACTTGGCAAGAAAGTACGAGGAACGACTCAGAAAGGAATCGTCTTTCAGGTAGAAACAATACTCTGCAAATAAGAAAAGTAAAATCAAGGGTTATTATCTGATATCTGTTCATGTGACAACTTGAACCTTGTTCATAGTTAATGTTCTGAATAGGAAAAGACAAAGGACAAATTAGGAAAGAATCCATATCGAAGTAAAAACAAGGTTAAGGAAGAAAAGGCTGTGTTGCGTATCCGATGTCTGTCCAAAGAGAAATGTGAGGTTTGTTTGGAGTTCATGCTCTTCGATATTCTGGTAGAAGAAACCTCTAAGGAAAAAGAATGATAGTTCAAAGGATAAATCATCGTTTTGACATTGTAGATGGCCCAGTTATATTCCACATACGATTTCCCTTTACGGATATGCATGACTGTTTACTTTAGCAAAATATTACTCCTCTGACAGACTTCAAGCGTTGAAATACTTCATTAGTCAATGCGTTTGAAAACATGGCCTTTAAAATGCTTTGTTGGAGCCCATTGTTGAAAGGATGCTCTTTCCACTAGGCTCACTTACATGATGGAATGTGGAGCTCACGCAAGTCAAAATATCATTAACACATCATGAAAAGTAAGAAAGAACAGACAAACTGGATGCAGCAAACAAAAAGTATATATGTATTAATAAGTGAAAAGAAAGGTTGTGCATATTTTAATACAAGACGCTTAGACTAAAATTCTAAAGGTAAAATGTGTATGTGACACTCAGAAGATACTGGAATTGTGACAAAGACTAAAAGATATCATTTGTTTTCAGGGCAGGAATAGGTAATTTCCTTGTAAAACAGTATTAACAATTCAGCAGGACATCGCAACAATGGGAGGGCTTCGCGAAGCAAAACATGTAGAAATGATTGAAGGTAAGCGCAGTTGATGAAGGTTTTAATATAATGATAAAATGAGAACTGTTAAAAAGACATAAGCAAAGGAGCCTGTGTTACCGTGTCAGTTTTGCGGAAGAAGAAAGGTATTCTTCACGGAGAGCCAGTTGAACAAGGCACCTGGGGCGTGTCTGAAGCTTCAGCAGTCAGTGTTCACCTTTCTCATCTCAACTGCCTACCCCTCTTCAGTAGCAACAGCACTCAGGTACAATTTCCGGGGGATAGTCTTGTTGAGCAGAGGTTTGGTGGGATTTCTCATCGCACCTGCCAGCCCCAAGAATAACCGGTTACTGTTTTGTGTTCTGACAAGCGGTAAATCTAAACATACTATTCCCAAGCATTGCCCATTGCTAACAGCACTGTGAAAAAAACAGTTTTTTCAAGCTAAGTCCCCAAAAATAAATTTGTGAGTTTGTATGGCTCTTGCGTTAGATAAGGACTGTGTTCCTAGCCCTAACTTGGGAATTTCTGTGATTTTTCAGTTTTAATTCATAACCATAACTGCTTGCCAACTGTGGTTTACTTAGGTGAATTGCAGAGCTTTTTTTAAAACACAGGTTGAGCTGTTATAACCAAAGCTAACCAGAACTTCATTTTCACTTGTTTTCTAGTGAGGTTTTGGGATGTATTGATTTGATACTACAACATATAGTTCCCTGTACCCAACTTTCTACAGGCAGCCAACCTCTGCTGCGCACTGCCTTTGGCTTGTGCAGCTAGGAGTTGGCCGCAGGATTCATCCTCCAGCCAGGTCCTCTTCCCAACCATCTATAAGTGGCCAATTCCAGCTTCACATGGTCTTCAGGTGTGTGCAGAAATGGGTCTGCAGCAGTGCCTGGTCTCTGTCCTGAAGCTGTGACCAACTCTCCATGGGTGTCAAATGCAAAAACAAAAAGATGATAGATAGAATGCTTGAATTAATCTCAGCCACTTGCAATCACTCTGGGCTGCTTCCTAATCCATTGCTTTTCACCTACCACGCCAGCTCAGTTCGGACCCAGCATTATGCAAATCAGCCTTGACCCTGCTCCTCATGGAAACAGTCCAGCCTAAACTGCCAGATTCTCTCTGAATCAGAAAACAAGCTACCTAGCACTGGTTTCACACTAGTTAGGGCTCTTCAGCCGTCTTGGTTCTAGTGACAGAGTGAGCCCATGACCCATGTGTAGGCATACCCAGCACACTTAGGGTGTCAAATGCAAAAACAACAAAGTGATAGACGGAATGCTTGAATTAATCTCAGCCCCTGGAAATCACTCTGGGCTGCATTCCAATCCATTGTTTTTCTCCCACGTGCCACCTCAGGTTGGGCCCAGCCATATGCAAATCATCCTTGACCTTGCACCTCATGGAAACAGTCCAGCCTGAACTGTTTTTGGATTTGCAAACTTCCATGAGGGGCCAACCCCTGCTATGTACAACCTACAGCCAGTCCTTTGGTCAGGCCCTGAATTCAACCTCTGTTGTCAACTGTGGTAGGCAACAGGGGCCAGCCTCTAGCTAGAACCTGCACCCAACACTCTCGCTGAGCAAACCTCATGTGCACATTTTGGTCTTGTGCAGTGGAGAGATTTGCCTCAGGGATGGGCCTCTGTTCCTGCTCCTAACCCTGTGCGGATGATCCCCTTTCAGCTGAGGGCAGCACGGATGTTGGCTGCAGGGTCTAGCCTCCACAGTCATCCACTATACACAGTATGTGACTTTGACAACGTGCAGGGGGATTTGCTCTTGGTGGATGTGACCTTTGGTTGTGCACAGTGGGATGTACCACAGGGTCTGGCTTGCAGGGCCTGCATCAAATTCTCTGCAAGAGGATAAACCACACTTGCTGCCATCCAAGCTCTGGGCTGAATCCTTTGTGGCAGCCAATCCCGGCTGCGCATAGCCTTTGGCCTAGGAGGGCCTCAGATTCATGACTAGCATAGGATTTGCAATTCCTGCAATACAAATATTGTTTTACTACTTATTTTAGTGCTAAGTAGGTTCCTTTCAGTCTTCCTACATTACTACCATCCAAACTCCGAGCTGAATCCACTGCAGGCAGCCAATCCCTGCTGCACATAGCTTTTAGCCTAGGAGGGCCTCAGATTCATGAATGTTGCAGGTCCCTTTGTGCCTTCCCACCTGGCACTGGGTGTCAGAGTATGTTCACCCTCCCTGCTTGCCATTCCCTCTCTGTTAGATCTAACATTCTTGATGTGGTATTCCCACAAACACTTTTGCTTCCCCCCTCCCTTTTTTGCTGAATTGGAGTCTGTTGGCTTTAGGACTCTCTGCTGTAGTGTTTGTGCCCTCACCTCTAAACATGGTAAATTAGTCAACACCTTATTGTCACATTTAATGTATTTGTAAGTCCCTAGTACACAGTAATACATGTACCAGGGCCTGTAAATGTAATGCTACTAGTGGGCATGCAGCACGCATTGTGCCACTCACTAAGGTAGCATTTTAAAATGTGTCTCATGCATGCCACTGCTGATTGTAGTGCACTTTTAAGCTTTCATTTCGACCTAGAAAAATGCACCGTTTCGAGGCCTAAACCTTCCATTTTAGTACTGATAAGTCATACCTAAGGGAAGCCCGAATGGCTTATGGGGCAGGGTGTATTGTATTTAAAAAGTACGCCATTTGTGTTTAAGTAATACAGGTCCTGGCAGTGAAATACTCTGAAAGCCGTTTTTCAGTGTTATAAGTCTATCTCTCCCATTGACTTATACTAGGTTACGTTAATACACTTAAGATGTGCTATCTTTGGATCGGGAGCAGATAAATATATACTACTCACACTCAAATTAATTGTAATATAAAATCTCATTCCATGGTGAAGGCAGATTTTAATTTACAATTCAAAACATTCCACATTGAGGAAGTTGGCATTTTCTTGTCCCAACCATCTGTGCCTTCTGCCAATGTAATGGGACGCATAACTGTGAATGGGCTTGCTGTTGTGGTTTGTATTGTTATCAGGCAGTAGCACAAAGAGGACTTAGGTGTAGACAGAATGGGCCATCCTGGCAGGATGACTGGGGAGGGACTGCACCTCCCTACTTACACTTCATAGGGCTTTGCCTCCTATACGCATAATTGAACCTGATACCAGGCCACCCCTGCCTTTTGTCACTCCAAGACACTTTGGAGTCTTGATAGGAGAAGAACCAGAACCAGGTGTGGGAGTAGGACAAGGAGTACCCTCACTAAAGACTGGCAGCAGGTTCAAATATTGGACCACCAGAGACACTCATCAGAACACCTTTAGACCTCTGGAAGCTGTAGAAGAAGGATTGCCCTGCTACCAAAGTAATACCCTGCTGCTTGAAGAATTGATTTGCTGTATGAGACGTAACATTGGACCTGCTTGTCTTTATCCCAGGTGACCCAGAGGAACTCCAGAGTGACTCCAGGGGTCAGTTGTCTGACCTCCTGTGTGAGCTACAAGGACACAACAAGCTTCAGAGGCTCCCTTGCAACTAAGCAGCTGCCTGCCTTAACTGGACCTGCCTGGACCTGCAACTAGAGCTGCCTGAGCCCTGCTGGCCTCTGCTGGAGTGAGACCTGATCCCCAAGAGTTGCCCCCTCTAGGTCCTAGGCTCTTTGTCAGGAATTAGAGGATACTCTTCCTGAAGTGAAGGTAAAAACCCTGAAGTTTGGACTCTTCATGACTGTGAACAGGCATGTTTGCTCCAAATCTCTGCTGACCACAACGAATGCCAATGCAAAGCTTTTGTGATACCTGCTCTGTCCCAACAATTATTAACGGTGACAGGAAATGAGAAATCTGCACTTCATGCTATAGGAACAACAGCCCACAACTACAGCCCATGCAAAGCTATGGCAAAAACTATCTGTGACATCTGACCAGCTCTTCACACTATAGCAATAACCGTCTGCAGCACCTGACCTCCTCTTTGCACAGTGAGGAATGACTGCATCGCTCAACCTCCTCCTTGTGGTCTCCATTAATGTGAACGTTACTCTCCTAAACTTGTGCCTGTCCCCTGGTCTAGTGTGACCAGATGACTCTGAGTGGTGCTTTGTGCTTTTAGGCACTGTTTTCACTTAAACCTTTGAAACTGAATATCTCTGGTTTTACTGATTGAATTGTCATTGTTTTGGTATCATTTTATGTCATAAAATGTATTCTATTTTTCTAAATTGTTTTGGGATTTTTCTTGTGTTGTATTTTCACTTTATTACAGTTTGGGTGCTGTATAATTACACATTTCATCAAAGTTAAGCCTGGCTGCTTTTGTGCCACACCACCAGAGGATTAAGCGCAAGTTAATGTATTGAATTTTCATTGTTCATACTGACAAGGATTGTGATTATTGTCTGTGTGGGACTTCCCTCCCTCTCAAACAAAAATCAAAAATTCTTACACTCACCAAATACATACTTGTCTGTCTTCCATCTCCCTGGGTCTGTATGAGCACAGCCCCCCAAAACCCTACTTCCCACCTGTGTTATCATTTGCCTTACCCCTTAAGGTATCCTCTCTTACAGGCTCAAGTGCAATATAGTGCACCTGTGTGAATTAGCAATGCACAACAAACTGCTCTCCCTACATGGCTGAATCTTTCCCCCATTCTGAGCAGCTCATTTTTAGAATATAGACATTGGTGCTCATTCCGAGTCTGGCGGTCTTGGGACCGCCAGACCCGGGGTGGCCATCGGACCGCCGTGGTCGTGGCGGTCAGATCCGCCACATTCCGCCCATTGCCAAAACGCCGCGGGAATACAGCGACACCGCCACGCCCGAGACGGACTCCAGCATGGTGGTCCCAGCGGTTGTAATCCGCCAGGGCAGCGCTGCATGCCGGATCAAGTGTTCCATTCCTCCAGCCTTTCCATGGCGGTTCACACCGCTGTGGAAAAGCTGGTGGAATGGGGGTGTTAGGGGACCCTGGGGGGCCCTGCACTGCCATGCACTTTGCTTGGGCAGTGCAGGGATCCCCCTGCACAGCCCTGTCGCTTATTTCACTGCCCAAATTACGGGCAGTGAAATGCGCAATGGGTGCTGCTGCATCCGCTGCACCACCATATTGGTGCCGGCTCGGTTCCGAGCCGGCGTCAATGTTAAGGCCCTCTTCACCACAGGGCCGGCGGGCAAAAACACTGTTTCCGCCCGCTGGCCCTGCGGTGAAGTCAGAATATGGCTGGCAGTGTCCTGACAGTACCAGCGGTCAGGTGGCGGATTGAGGGCCATCATTTGCATCAGCATTATTTCTTTCCATAATTCTTTGAGGAAGTATTGAGGGAAGCATATATAAGTACACTTTTGGAATATTCCATTCACTAACACCTTACATTTTGCTATTTGAACAAACATTGTTTGACTACCCATCATTTTGAATGCAGGAATCATTTGCTTGTGATCCCATCTACGAACATTGGACATATCGAAATAAATTTAAAAGCAACTTAATTTTCTACTTTATATGAGTCATACCTAGTGCTATGGAAATAATGTTTTTTCCTAATGTGATAGGCATCAAAATTAGCAAGGATTGTTCTAGGATAAGTGTTCTTTCTGCCTAATTAAAAGGTACTCTGAATGCTCTGCAAAATGATAAATCTTTAGTTCTGGGGGTACATACACTGTGACCAGTTCACCCATTGTTTCCATGACTGAGGAGCCCTGTTCCCTTTGTTATGGAATTACTTGAAATTGAGATTTTGTCTCACCTATGGCCTTCATATTCCGCTTCCTTAAACTTAATGGCTTCCATCCTTATAAAGATTACTGAGGTTGCATTTTAAACACCATCCTGCAAATCCTCAATGTTCAAGGCACTTAGGGGCATGCAGGGTCATGCAAGGGGGCGCAAGGGTGATGCAACTACTACGTCAGATTTATCAAGCCATGCAAGGACACCTTGCATGGCCCTGCATGGCTTGATAAATGTAGAGTAATGCAAAGCAGCACAAATCGCTGTGTTGTTTCACTCCGCCCGAGGGAGGCATTCCATGAGTGATGTCAGAGCTTCATCTTGTGCCCTATGTGCTGAGGGTTTTACTCACCAGGCTCATGTCACCCTTTCCTTGTGGTGCCTCCCTGTACCAAGCACTCCAGGTCATCCTTCCTTGTGGTACCTTCTTTTCTCGATCACTCCATGCCTCCCCAGGAAGCTTAAACCAATGACCCTCTGGCTCTGTTGCTATGCAAATTTAGTCTGTTTTGCTCCTGCAGATTATCATGTGTCTCTAGGACAAGTTACATTACCCACTGTGACCCACTGAAAATTGTACCAGTTATTCTTTGCACCTGACATCTTCAAGTCCTCATATCCATTGTATCTAACACATGATCTTCTTCAGGTTCATTGGAAGTTTTCACGCTGTTATGTGGGACACATGCCTTTTTAGAACACTCTTTTTTCCTAGTATTAACAACACCCACTCTGAACCTGCACCTGTGCTTGGCCTCATTCTAGTCCTGTGCAAGCATCTTCCCTGCACTCACCTCCTGAATCACCTGGAACTTCCAGTGCTCTAGTCTTCTAAGTCTTCCTGATGATTCCATGATCTAGGTATCTCTGATGCTTCCAGTGTCTTCCTTCATGAGGTATGATTTTGCCCCCCTGAGTTTCTTGCACCGAGTCTCCTGTCATTCTTGGATAGCAGTTCAAGCACTGTCATGGCTAAGTACTAACCTCAGGTTAGTGTGCACTAATCCATAGGTTGGCAAATAATCCAAAGACTTATTCCTCTGAAGGCATGAACAGGTTTTCGGATATTAAACATTGCTTGAGTTAACTGTGCCGTCCCTTTGTTTTTTTAAGTGAATTTCTATGTTTCTTTAATTCTCTTTCCTAACTATAGCGTCCCTGTAACCTTTGTTTTTTTCAGTGAATTCCTATGTTTTTTTTAAAATGTTTTGTAACTTTCATTACTACACGTTAATCCAACCACCGCCACACATGGCCTTTGGCTGAGCGTGGCGGCGGTTGGCCAAAGGGCCTGGCAGGTGGCCAGGCCCTGAGGCCAACCCCTTATAAGCACCTAACCATGCACATTCTTCACTTGTGCGTGGCAGGGGTTGCATCAGGGTGTCAGTGGGTCTGTGATTGGGTGTGTGAGTGTCTGAATGAGTCTGTGAGTGGGTGCGTGAGGTTTTGAGTGGGTCTGTGAGTGGCTGCCTAAGGGTCTGAGTGGGCCTGTGAGAAAAGTAACTGAAAGAGAGAGAAAGAGAAAGTAACAGAGTGAGAGGAATAGAGATAGAGAGTTTTATAGGCTTTGATGGATGATGTATTTAGAATGAGATATTTCCACACAAATTGAAAAATGTATTTGTCAATTAAAAAGAGTAAGATTACCTTTCAGTCTCAACCTTAAACATTTTAATTAAAAAAAGAAAATGAGGAAGGGAAATGACCAGCGATACACCTTGACTCGATACCTTAATGCTCAGTGTGAAGGTCTGTGACCTTCACACTGGAGCTATTGAGTTTAAAAAAAAAACATATTTTAACCCTTTATGGGCTATCTGGGACCGCAGGGGAAGCCTCAAGGCCTTCCCCACGGTCCCATTGCTCCAGCAACCAAGGAGCTGCTTTAAGTAGAATCTCTGTGGTTGCTGGAGCAAAGCTTTCATCTCTGATCCCTTCACGGATATCTGCATGCAGGGAACAGAGATGAAAACTCTGGTTTCTGACAGTGGGACCTGTTTGAGAGGTCTTACTGTCAGAAATTGCAGTGTTTGCTTTGACTTGGCTGCAGCTGTCAAAGCTGCAGCCAAGCCACAGCAAGCAGCTATGTCTCTGGGGGTTGGCACCCCAGGACATAGCAGGAGCCGGCCATGAGAGAGGTCTCTCTGTGAAGGCTTTTGTACAAGACCAGGGATGTAGGTAGTAGGGGCTTGGCTACCTAAGAGGGCTTGGGTGACCAGAGGAAATTGCCTGTCCATGAAGAAATCTATACAAGGAGACCATTGTGCATTGTAGGAGCTAACGGGACTTGATTGTCTGGTGGAGGGAGGTCTACTTGAAGATTTCTATACAAGATGAAGGGTGTGTGTTGTAAGACTTGGGTTTGGTCACCTAATGTGGCGTAGGTGGCCACAGTGAGTGGCTGTCCTAAAGACTTCTTTACAAAGGTGAAGCCTCCAAACAGGGTCTCAATGTAGGGTGTAAGTGGGCTTGTCCTGAAGACCTCTACAAAGCAAAGGATGTGTGTAGTAGGGGGTTGACCAACTATTGTGATTGTGGGATTTTACTTTCACTTTTTTCACAGGTACTCCTGCAGGAGCCACTGTGGACTCCAATAGGGCCTGTGCCCAAAACTGTCCTGTCCTCCCTTCACCCCATTGAGGGCTTAGCCACACAGCACAGTTTCCCAGGAGTATCCATTTATGCTCTTATCATAAAAAACGAAGTAATCAAATAAATACTACAAAGGACGTAAGACCTTCAGAAATTCCGTTTTTTAGTGTCCAGGGGCTGTGTTACAGCCAAGCATTCTGATTTATATTTACACCACTTTTTCCAAAACTAACTTATAACTTGATACCTGAAAACCCTTACATCTAACTACTGATGGTAGGATTAAACACATCAAAATATTTAAAATTAGAATACAATTGGAATATTGACTATTAAGACAATATCCAAATACAGTTAGTACAAAGAGAAAGATAGTGCGTTCTTTGTTGTTGTTTTTTTAATCATCCCCAAAGAAATGAAACCCTTAAATCCCCATGTAGCTTTCAAGCAAGTAGTGCAAGGTCCAGTTCTGTCTCATCGAGACAGCATCATGTTTGTTGACCAGCCCATGACAGGTTATGCCTCCCTAAGAGCAATCATTCATACAGTGGTATGAGTGGCAGCAGGAGACATGAGGAGTGATGGTATAAACCCCATTCTGACGAAATTGATGTTTACTTTGGGGAGAAGAAAACACATGTAAGACCAGTTGCTTTGTACACACACTCTCAACCTTGATGAACCATGTTTAACATTTATGAGCTATCTTTCTGCCACAAAAAGACTAGCTGATTGGAGAACACAAAACAAGAAGTCAACCTTGTAGCAATTTGAGCATTTTTTCATTTGATTTGAAAAAGCAAACACATCTCATGTCATTGAAAGACTGTCAAAAGCTTTGACAGCTACTGTGACTAACCCCAGCTCTGATTGTTTTCAGAAAGCCCTAAAACCCACTTGTTAAACTTTTCATTGCTGCTTACTGCTGACTCACTTTATAGGGAGTCTCTAGTTTTCTCTGTTGGCTTGTGCTCCTTGAAATAATATCTATTCTATAGTTACAATGTAAAGTAATAGGACTGCACCATAGGAAAGATGTTGCTGCACTAATACTTTAATAAAAAAATAACTAAAGATACATATGTGTATAGCCATCAAAGAATGTATGTTCCCAATACAGGAGTTTTGAGTAGCACCTTTATTCACAATGTTCCTTTAATGTACATGCTCCTCCATCTGGAACTGTTATTTCGAGGGTCTACTTTTTGTGTAGATCCAGTATTTGTATACATTACTTGCTATCACATGTACACATGCAGGTGCATGTACTTGTTAAATGTGCAGTACTTGTTTTACCAATCTTGAGAGGGTATGGCACCGCCTCCTGAACTTTAACCTTTGACTAGACTTAACATAAATATCACAGCAGCAAACACATATCTCATTAAGCTGTCTTCATCATGGATGTGTGTAAATGCTGCATGGTTTAGAAACCTGCTCCTCACAGCCAAGCTTCATTCATGCACAAAACTTGGGTCCAGCAGGACTAACAATCCTAACGGTCATAGACAAAACATTGACCTTATTATGCTGAATATACTTTACTATATGCTGAACCAAACCTAGTGTAGGCATTTGGAGTTTGCTTTTTCCACTGTGGCATCTAAAATAAAAAAAAAACTCTTCTAGAGAGAACATGCAACAATCTACTGGAAGTGTACTCTGACAAAAGTGTCCTTTTGATGATTGTTGTAATTGTACACAGTTACGTAATTAAAATACAAAATACATGAAAATAATAGCGAGGAACTTTGGTTCATCACCCAACAGCCATTGCTTTGTTGGAGAGTTATTCACATCACATTTTCAATCATGCACCATAACAGCATGGACTGAATGCGGCAATGGCCAACCTCAGCCGTGTCTTTGATCACAAAGTAATTTACATTTTGGATCAGCTCAAAAGGCAGTCATTCAGGAATCAGTTTGTCAACTATCATGCGTGACAACAGTGTGTTCTATTATAACTGAGTATTACGTCTGATTATGCCAATGGAAGGAATGGCCCTTGAACAGATGAAAGGGTCCACCTTTCCTGGTAGCCTTTTTAGAAAGCAGAATTTTACGCTTGCTGTGTAATAAAATCTTACTTGAAGTGGGATCAAAATACGAATATCTATCCACTAGTCTAGTTGTTAGGTTTTAATTTCAAGACATATTTTTAGTGTAAAAAATATAAATCAAAAAAACATATCCATGATACTTGGGATGTTACAACTCTATTGTGCATTGTTTGAAAAGATGCTTGAATTGCTTTTGAAAGGGAAAGCTTTCCTTCCAAAATGACTTTTGCATTTATCCATTTGAATAGAAAATACTGCATTATCATCAATTTACTGCTGTTCTCAAAAGCCATCTGAATACTCCCTTTGACTAGTCTGTTAGCCCTTTCTGCCATATCATTACCTTTAGGATTGTATGAAGAGGTTTGAGAATGTCTCACACCACACAACTCCAGAAAGTTAACCATTTCATAAGAGGTTTACTGGGTCCCATTATCTGTAAAGAGTACAGAAGGTATTCCTTCCTCCTCAAAACTTCCCTCCAAAATTACTGTTGTTGCCTTTGTGGTAATAACTTTCATGAACTTCACAATAAGTCATTTTGAATGCACATCTGCAACTACTGTGGCAAATCTTAACTCAATTGGCAATTCTGAATAGGCCCAATACAATCAAGACAAATGGTGGATCTTCAATGTGTCCCCACTTTCAACCTCTTTCCCTTTCTTGCATATGCTACATTTCTCCACCCAAACCTTTACTTGACCATCTAAACCTGGCCACTAAAACTCCTCTTTGAGTCAATCCTTGGCCAAATGCCCTTTATGCACTAGATTAACAATCTAAACCTCAAGCCTCTAGGTCGAACATATTGATCTCCTCTCACTACTGCATTCTCACCACAAACTGTCAATTCATCCAACACATGTAGATAAGGCCTCAATGACACTTGTAATATGCTCTTCCTCCAAGACCCTTCATAAATCATCTTGATAACCTCATTGAGGATGTAATCCAATGTCATTTCTTCTTCTCACTCCCAACTCGTAAAAGTACCCGAAATACTTCCTACAACATCCTGAACTGATGCCACAGCTCCTTCAGCATCAAAATTCTTCACAGACGGCCCATCCAACATTTCCCAGTCAAGTGATAACCTAGCTAAGCAATCTGCTTACACATTTTTCCATCCTTGAATAAATTCTACTGTAAAGTGATGTTCTTGTAGTCCTGCAGGGAACCTAGCCAATCTTGCCAGCCCTTTTCTTGTACCACAAGAGGATAATTTAAGTAAAGTTTTGAGATCACTGCGTAGGATGAATTGTAGCCCCCGCAAATATACTCTGAAATATTCAGCACCCCAGACAGGAGCTAAAGTTTTGCACTCTATTACAGAGTAATTTCTTTCTGTCTGAGTAATGGTACGGGAAGCGAATGCTGCTGTTTTCTCCTTGCTTTCATGTACTTGAGATAGTACTGCACCTAACCCAGTGGCAGTGGCATCCACAGTTAGTATCAACGTCAATTGTATGTCAAAAGCAGTGAGAATTCCTGCATCACAAATTTCATTTTTAGTAACAAAAAAGCATTTCTGTGGTTCTGCCTCCACATAAACGTGTTTCCTCCAGTAATAGTATCCTTAATGTTTCTGTTTTGTCAGCAAATCTCTCCACAAATTTAGAGTAGGATTCTATTAAACCTAAGAATGACCTTAATTGATCTTTGTCATCAGGGAAGGGTGCCAAACTTATAGCCTCCAATAAACACCTCTTAGGTTTTATACCACCATTTGATATGGTATAACCCAAACATTCAATTTGTTTGGTAAGAAATGTTCATTTGCACCATTAAGACACAAACCAGCCTCTCCCAAAATTTTAAATACTTTTTTTTTAAAATGACATTGTGCCTTTCAATTGTTTCACCCATGACCAGAATGTCATCTTGGAAAAAGTCAGCATTTTCTATGTCTCCAAAACATCTTCACCATCATGCGTTTAAATACATTTGCAGCCGATGCAAGTCCAAACCGTATACGAGTATATTGAAATGTTGCCTCTGGGGGGGCGTGGTCTGGCTGCCGAAGAGAATGGCCGTCTGAGGGGAAAGCTCTGCGCGCCGGGCTGGTTTAGGGCCTCAGCGGGGGAGCTATTCTTTATCACCAACCTCCTCTACGCCCTCTCAGTGCAGCGGATGAAGCGGGCTCGAGGGGCGGCAGGAATCCGCGGCTCAGAACAGCCGCTACAACAGCGCCAGGCATCGGATCGGGCGTGGCCTACCACGATGCGCTGAGCCGCGGTCTGGTACGCGTGGCTAGCCCGGGAGCGAGAGCACGTACAGGAGAGACCGAGGACACCGCAGCCACTATGCTACACGTCAGATGCCAGACAAGCGGGCCCCACACTAGGAGCCCACAAGTAAGAAGCAAGGGAAATACATCTTGCCCCCCTCCTCCCTCAACGGGCGACGCTACAATTACAAGTACAGTTACCTATTTAATCTCGATTATAGAGCTATGACAGAACTCAGCACCATGAGGCCCTTAAACCAATAAACAATGATGGGCTCCCCTAACTGAAAGAAACCAGGACTTTTTCTCTTCAACCTTCGTGGATGGAAGGATGAAAAAGACTCATCAAGCACACCCCTGCCCTAAAAGAAGAAGGTAATACAATCATAACCAAAGCCGTCTTTTTTAATAAACCAGCATCCTCTTCAGCAGTCCTAACAGGGAACTCCTCGTTGGGGTGACGAGACGGATTGTCTCGACCAGACAACACAAAGGGGAGGGATCTCCCATTGGCCTACAGCGGCACTACACCCAAAGTCACGGATACCCCACTCCTCCTCCGGACCCCCTCCTGTGACCATAGCTCTTTTGCCCTCTGCCTCAGAACCTGGTAGGGATCCGGAGGCAGATCTAGACATAGCATGAAACGCCTTAGACGGCACAGGACCTGAGGCCCATGGACATCCAGATTGTCTAGAAAGGCAAGTGAGAACATCATCCACAGATCGCACAGCTCAACGACTAACTCACCCTCCGGTGGGAAAACCCTCACACACCCCCCACACAGCCACAATCTGTCGAACTTTCCCCCTGCAACGGCTGCAGTCTCAATAGCCTGTGTGACTGAACCAAGGGCCAAGGGCGGCGCGACCTGGGCCCAATACGCACATACCCACAGAATGCCCTTCTCATGGGACTTTTATACGTCTGGGGAAATGCCAAATGGGAAGTCTTCAGGTAAACACTCCCGCCAGCTGTTGTTCTCAGAGGCCATTGCACAACCAAAAACCATGGCGGCACAGACGGCCCCACCCGGCCCCACACCTCCACCAGCTGACCCCTCTGCGCTGGAAGCGACAGACCGCATATTGCAAGAGATTGCCTCGGTAGGACGCCAGCTAGAGGCAATGGATCTAAAGATAACAGATTTAATTGTGGCCTCCTCCTCCATCTGCGCTGACATAGCCAGCTTCCGGGAGACAGCAAATGCCTTGGACCAACGTCTAACAGCTTTGGAAGACCAAGTAGCGGTACTGCCTGATCAGGAGGTGGAGTTAAGATTCCTCCAAGCAAAGATCACCGATCTGGAAGATAGGAGTCGCAGAGACAACGTATGCTTTTTTGGTGTCCCGGAACATAAAGAGGGATCTGACATCAAGGCCTTCCTCAAATCACTTCTGTCTGACCTTTTCGGCATAGAGTTCTCGCCACCACCGGAGTTCCAGAGAGTACACAGGATTGGCCCTCCCCATAAAGCGACCTATGACAAATCACGTCCTACCATAGCATGTTTTCTGCGCCATGAGCAAGCCCGTCAGGTCATCTCTGCAGCAAAAACACAAGGCCCGGTCTCCTTGGAGGGTCACAAGATCAGAGGGGCTGCAGATTTCTCTAGACTGACAAATGAAAAACAAAAGGCATTTCTGGCTCTCCGCCCGCAACTTAGGACCCTGGATATCAAATATGGCCTTTTCGAACCAGCACGTATGTGGATCACATATCACGACAAATCTAGAGACTTTACCAAACAAGAAGACCTCGGCTCCTTTCTGAACGACCTGGCCTCACACTCCATGGACACTACCCCCGGTCACATGGACTCTGACCCACCTCCTACCGGGAACGCCTTTGCAACCCCATCCCCGCGGTCTCAGCCCCAGCGCCCATCCTCACAAAAGAGAGGCAGAATGTACGAGCGTCCACCTAAATCTCAAGCCACTCGTGAGCATGTCCTTCAAGCAGTAATTAACCACACTCAGGACACGGGCAGAGACAAATCCCGCTCTCCCTTGAAACCATTACTCGACGACCATCCAGGACATTGATATCCCAGAGACCCGGAAGAATTCTGGACTCGAGCCTGCTACCAGATTCCCCCACCTTCGGACAGCTAGGTGGCAAACTCAATTAATCTAAGTGATGACTACCTTTTGGCGGGAGGGGAACTGGGAGGGATTTGGGCCCCAAACTCATCCTATTGTAAATGAAAGGCTTAAAACGCCCGCTACCAATTTTCAATGCCGCTGCTATATCATCCCGGGGTCAAATTTATGACTGGAAAAAGGAAAAAGCGCAACAGTGACAAAGGTCCTGTTAACTTGTTATTGCATAGTCTTTATTTCTTACGATGTGATGTTTCTGACACAGTCATTGCAAGATTGACTACATCCCCCTTATGAAAAGCACACACCCCACGCCCCTCTCAATATTTCTCACATCATCGGCCAAAGGGAAGGCCGTCCCCTCACCAGTAGATCCTCCCCTACACGAATGACAGATTGGAAGGGTACTCAGTACTCTAGTACAACAAACCTCCAGCGCCCATACTAAATCCTCAGATCCTTACCTGTCTTCCCCAGACATCCCCTAGATGAAGCCCCACAGCTAACCCCCTATCCCTAGCCCCTGAGATTAGATTAATGAGGGCACATTCCCCAACAACTAAGGCAGGCTTTTTGAGTACTAGCTTCTCCGGTTGGGGACAACGGCAGCACAGCCCCCCACCCCGTCTCCGACAGCACTGGGACTAAGCACCCTGAACATCTACTTGGGTGCCCACCCAGAATGCAGCCTGGCTATATCCTACGATTTACCCCACGATTCATCATCCCCGCATCCCCAAACCTCGCCCGCCATATCCATAACCTCCAGTGACCTACCCATTGTCAACACAATTATTTAGCTAAGAGGTTCCCAGGCGGACTTACAAGACTCCAAGCAAACCACAAATTCCCCCACTTCATTTTTACACCACAACAATGCCTCCCCGGCATGCGGGCCCTACAGGTTAAAACCCGCAGTTTAACAGGACTTCAGTAGCAAGCGACTACTCGCTACTGTTCTCATCCCTCTCCCTTTGTCTAAAGTTACCTATTCCTGGTTCCTATTCTTAGATCTTTATATCCTTCTCCTCACCCCTGTGCCTACTAGAGCAGTAGTCACTTCCCGGTTACTTGGGGGCTACTTCTCCCTTCCTCTTGTCTTTCTATACTATTCTATATACAATATCTTCTATTCCCCTGATTTGCTTTCTCACCTATCTGACTCTCCCCCCTCTGTGACCGAGGGTTTTATCTCTATCACACTCTTTTTCTTTCTCGCTCCCTCTCCATCTCACACTCAGGCAAAGTTCCTCCACGCTTAACCCCTCTTCTCCCCCTTTTCTCTCCCTCTCTCTCTCTCTATCACCGAACGCAGAACTCTGCGCATCTCGTAGACTAGGACCCCCTACGCATACTCATGGGGTCGACGACTCCACTCACAGTCCTGTCCTGGAATGTACACGGTATGACCCACTACATCAAACGGCAGAAGGTTCTATCTTATCTCCGCTCCAAACATGCTGACATTGCCTTACTACAAGAAACACACCTCTCCTCGTCAGAATCCGAAAAACTCCGTAGAGATTGGGTGGACAAGGTACTTTTCAGCGGACTGCCATCCGTACATGACGGAACACAGGGCACGGGGAGGAGGTGCGGGGTGGCGATACTTCATCGTCGCTCATTAAATTTTCGGGTACTCAAAACATGGCATGACCCAGAAGGACGCTACGTCCTCGCCAACCTCACAGTAGGATCTTACACAATTTGTATAGGCTTCATATACGCTCCCACAGGCTCTAACTGCCTACTAACGCAGATTGGCGCCTCACAATATATACTAGGAGGAGATTGGAACATTGTTCAAGATGCCATCCTGGACCGCTCAAGAGGTCTTGATATGGACAACAAAGCAGACTGAGCCCTCCTACAAGATATCTTTTCAGATCATGGTCTACTAGACTGCTGGCGTCTTTCCCACCCTACCGATAGTGAATAGACCTTTGTATCCCCGGTCCATGGGACTCAATCACGGCTAGACTACTAGCCGGATGGTGCAATCGATTCGAATGTCAGAAAATCTCACGGCTGCACTGTCTGATCATTCCCCTGTCTTATTAACCCTAGAACTCGGGATGATCACACCCGGCTGCAAGCCTTGGCACCTCTCCAATCCCAGATACCGAACCCCGAAAGGAAAGGAACAACTTAGGGCACACGTACACACATACCTTAAGGACAATAAGGGCTCGGTGTCTTCGCCCCAGCTTCTTCGGGCGGCGGCGAAGGCAACTATTGGAGGGCAGCTAATGAGGGATGAGGCCATCTCTAATGCCCAAAGGAGGGATCAGCAGAACAAACTAGAAGATAGAATAGCCCACACCACCTGGAAGTACATGAGAGCCCCCACCCCACTCAACCGCCGCCACCCAGAACAAGCTAAAATGGAGCTCAATTCCCTCTATACTTCACAGGCGGAATATGCATTACAAAGCTTGAAGGGCCGACACTATGAACACGGGGAGAAAGCGGGTCGCCTGCTAGCAGCCCAACTCCCTCAAAGGGAAGCCGCACTAGCCATACCAGCAATGCGTAACCGAGATCACACACTTATCACACACCTTTAGGCAATTGCAAATGAATTTGGCCGTTATTACCAAGCCCTATATACCCGGGAAACGGTTGAGGACACTAATCGTCTGGATGCCTTCCTGCGGAGAGGAAATATACCCTGTCTCTCGGCTGAAGGTAGGGCGCTATTAGAGGGCGACATTAGTAAAGTAGAGATACAACAGGCAATAACCAACTTATCGTACCATAAAGCACCGGGGGAGGATGGGTTTACATCCGAATTCTATAAATGGACGGGAACTGACACTGTGGAAGCCTTGTAAGAGGCATTCAAAGGGGCTGACCAGAAGGGCTCTCTACACCCTCTCTCTAACAAAGCATCCATCACAGTTTTACCTAAACCAGGAAAGGATCCACTTCTCAGTGGAAGCTACTGCCCCATCTTCCTTCTCAATGGGGATATCAAGATATTGGCGGGGATATTGGCATCACGCCTGAAAAAAGTAATTCCCTACCTAATTCACCACACCCAAGTAGGCTTTGTACCGGGCTGCTCCTCAAGGAACCACCTCCGCACACTTTGTCATGCTATCTGGACAGCACGAGACGCGCGAGAGGAAGCCCTAGCCCTCTTATTGGACGCTGAGAAGGCATTTGACCGAATAGAATGGTGGTACCTTTTTGAAATCCTAAAACGTTTTGGATAGTTTCATTAATAGAAAGTGAAGCAGGTGAACTGCGGAGGATTCCTTTCGGACACCTTCTTGATCCACAGAGGGACACAATAGGGTTGTCCGCTGTCCCCCCTACTATTCCTACTGGCCGTAGAACCCTTAGCAGCGATTATCTGTAGCTCCAGTCTTATATCGGGAATCTCGATCGTAGGCGGAAACTCCGTCATCTACCTATACGCGGCGACATTCTACTCATCCTCACTGACTTACACAACTTCCTCCCAGCCCTTAGAGAGATCCTAACGGAATTCGAACATCTGTCAGGATATCGGAAAAACTGGGATAAAAGCAAAGCACTACCACTATCCCCTGTAACAGTCAGCACCTCAGTACAAGGACTCCCAGTCAAATGGAAACAATCCCATCTTCATTATCTAGGCATTGACATAAACAAAGGTTTGCATAAAATAGTGACGGACAATTTAGACCCCTTACTTAGCAATATGAAGCGAGATTTTGAGAAGTGGAATCAGCTGGGTCTCTCTATGTGGGGCAGAGTGCAAGCGGTGCGAATGGTGACCTTACCAAGATTTCTATATGTCCTGGGCATGCTGACCCTGCATATACCCCTACCTATTCTCCGAGAGATAGACCGCTGTATCCGCGCTTTCGCCTGGGGATCCATATGCCCACGACTACCCAGATCCACACTACTAGCCCGACGTGAGTTTGGAGGTTTAAACCTCCCCTCAGTTGAATACTATGCCTGCATTACATCTTTCGCAACTGGTCTTCCTACTCCTGAATGCAAGAGATCCGCCACTTTGGGTGGAAGTGGAATGGACACTTACAGGCGCCTCATATGGCCTCCAGATGCTTTATGATACAGGTCCGGTGGATGAACGACCCACCAATCCCATGATTGGAGCCGTGAGGAAAGCTTGGCGACAGGCGCATCGACCCTTAAAAATAGAACCCCATTTACATGATAGAGCCCCATTATGGGGCAATAAAGGGTTTCAGATTGGGGGGAAGACTATCTTCTGGAGGGACTGGCACCTAAGAGGTATCATGAGGGTAGACAAGCTCATATCGGGGGATACCTGGAAGACATTCGGAGAACTTAAGGAAGAATTTGATCTTCCTGAGCATTACTCATGGCGTTATCTCCAACTCCGACATTGTCTAGCACAACGGCTAGGGCACCTTCCCCGACGACTCACACAATCCCCAGTACTCCACTACTTGGAAACATGGGGACAACTGAATTGTGCCGTATCCGGACTACAGGCATTATTGAACCAGCACCTTTTCTCACTCCTCCTCCTGAATTCCCTTAAGAATAAATGGCAGACACGCCTACAGATTGATTATGACCTAGAGGACTGGGCTGACTTGATCGAAGCCAGAGACCGAGGAGCACGTGAGGCCCGTCTGAAATTCTGACATGATTGGTATTGGACCCCCCAGAAGCTGCGCACAGCAGGATTATTATCCCATGCATCTTGCTGGAGATGCCCGCACATTCATGGCGACCTAATCCACATTCTACATGACTGTCCGGCCATACAACCCTTTTGGCGGTCGGTGGGAAACATCCTTAGGGAAGTCCTACCCCTACCGCTACTCCTCACCCCATCCCTCCTGCTACTGCACGATACTAGAGAGCTGTACAATCTTTCCCGACCACAAGGCCGACTACTACACACCGCATTGGGCACGGCAAAATTATATATCCTCAGACACTGGCGTGCAGCGGCCGTCCCCTCCCATGAAGAATGGATCGCTGCAATGTATCAAGCAGCCTCCCATGAACGACTTATATATGACCTTCAGGATAGAACAGATGTGTTCTTACAGACCTGGTCGCCCTTTCTCTCCGGATCAACAAACTAAGTCCTCCCATGAGAGATCACAACCAAGCTACACAGATGAAGCTCTACCTCCACCCCACTGAATCATTTACTGTCGCTCCCTATGGAATTGTATCCCCTGATCCAATATTGACCCCCTATCTAATGATTACATACAGTCTATCGTGGATATATCGCACCCACATTCTCGTAATCAGTCATTAGTCATTATCCATTTCTCTTTCTTCTTCATTCTCATTAACCCTCCCCCTCTTACGTGCTATCATCACTCCGCCTGCCCTATGACCCCAGCTTTACCACCGCTTCCCTCTCTATCTCTATGTGATTCTTCCTTCCTCCCTCGGTCACTACTACTACCACTAGTGCTGCTATTATCATCATTCCTATCAACATTAACCTCTCTCTTATATACATTTTTGCCTCTGCCCATGCTCCACCTCTCCTCCCTTTCTTCTGTCCTTATTCTCCATCCTTTTCTCCCTTATCTCATCCTCTTCAGAATACTTATAACCTTACCCTTCTCCTCCTCCTAGTCTGGTTTGAAAATCCCTCCTCCTTTGGATATTACCCGCTCCCCGTCCTTGATTACCCCATATTTGTTCTCCACAGCGCCTCGAGTTACCCATCCTCATTATTTGCACTATTATCCCTGAGGTGTTTTTACACCTCTGCGTCCCATACCCATATCCCTATATTAAGGTTCTTCCTCAGGCCTCCCCTCCCATATCAAGAACAGGACACTACTTTCCTCTACATCATGCTGGAACGACTTCCCTAATCCTCAATTTATATCCCCTAATCGGAGGTCATTCAGAGCTACCTTCTCCTCATTATCACCCGTCGTTCTCCTATAACATTATTTTTGTATCTGCCCCCCCACTTATTTTGCTTATCCAGGGGAGGATTATTCCCTATTCCGGAAGAAAACCAACTATATGATTCCCTTCTGGAGATCTGGGACAGAGCAGAGAGAGATTATTAGACTGTTATTAGACGCGGCTACCAGTATAACGATACTGCACTACAGTTACATCGCAGAGCGAGTGTGTCCTTCCCTCATAGATCTACTATAATAAGATATTGCTTGAGACCCCTCTTGTACTATTGTACTGTAACCATCTCTCTACTATAAAAATATGCTGGTGGTAATAGTTGTAAGCCATGAACATAAATACTTGCTTAAGTTGTTTAGTAATTTAACATATGTATATATAACAGAACACAGAATGTGTGTGTCAAATAAGCCTGGAGGAGCTAAGATTGGTATAATTGTTCTTTGTATGCTGTTTAAAGTTGTGAAAACAATACAAAAGTACAACTCAAAAAAAGAAATGTTGCCTCTGATGTCACAAACACTGTCAGTGCTTTAGAGCTTTCATGTAACTTGATTTGGTGGTAAACACTTTTCAGGTCAAGTTTTGAAAAGTACTCCCCACCTTTCACAGATGCTAGCAATTCATTAATATTGGGAAGAGGATACGTGTCAACCACAATGTTTTGATTCAGAGATCTTAAGTCAACACAAAATCTTACACGACCATCAGATTTCCGAGTGATCACTACTAGAGATGTCAAAGGAAATGCCAAGGAGATGTCTCAACTGGTTCAATTAAGTCTTCAACCAACATATCATTAAGTAGATCTTTAACATCATCTCTCACGACTTTGGAGTTTGTGTTGTCTTGGTATAGCATCATCTTTCAGCACCTTTTTCTGCACATAACCCTTTAAGCATCCTAAAGTTTTCCCCAAAACTCTATGGACACCATTCAGTATATCCTCCAGTTGAACCTCTTCCTCTACCATTATCTGATTTGATGCCCTGGGATTGATTATAATATTGAGGTCAAACTGATGCATCCACTCTTAAATAGGGGGCCCCTCTGCTGATACATACACTTTCCCTTCAATGCACCTTGTGTCATACTGTATGCCTGTCACCATATATCCCAAGAGATCAATAGTTTCTCCCTGATACCTACCTGGATTAATATCCTTAGGTAATAAAGCTACACCCTTCCAATCAGCTTTGAACAACTTTTTAGAGATAATGGTATATAACGATCCAGAATCAATCATAAGATCTATTTCACAAACACCCATCTTGAAGCTAGAATTAGGTCTGCTTATCCTTCCCTTGCCTCCGGCATCCCTTACTTTTTATTTCTTTTGAATGCTTTTCCCTTGATCTATCACTGAAATTCTGTCATTGTAACTAACGTTGTCCATTACATCCACTACACTCACTCTAGATTTAGGCCCTCATTACAACCCGGGCGTTCG
This sequence comes from Pleurodeles waltl, assembly GCF_031143425.1. Classification (NCBI taxonomy): domain Eukaryota; kingdom Metazoa; phylum Chordata; class Amphibia; order Caudata; family Salamandridae; genus Pleurodeles; species Pleurodeles waltl. Next base: position 841,321,586 of record NC_090437.1, read on the forward strand.
GTGATCAAGCGGTGGTAATACCGCCACCAGGCCCGCGGTACAAAAATTGAAATCATGACCACAGCGGAATCTGCCAACACAAACAGCCACTTTAATACCCTGACCACCATGGCGGTAGCAACAAACACCGCTGAGGTAACCGCCAACAGCCAGGCGGAAGATGATGTACCACCCACTGCATTACAACACGCCCATCTGCCAGCTTTTCCAGGGCGGTACCAACACCATCAAAAGCACGGCGGAAACAGAACACAGAAGGGAATCGACTCACCTCTCGACATTCAAGTAAGAACCAGGATGCCATGGGGCCCGAACTGCAGGTGTTCCCCATGCTGGTGGTGCCTTCTCATACACCAGGAGCATGAACGCCGATGAAGACGACCACAGTGAGTAGTACACCTAGCACACAGGGGATTGGGGGAAAACGAGAGTGACACACACACGCAACACGCAACATCCCCACCCCACCATCACCCCAACACCATACACACAAACACATGCAACAACATTACATATACACCCCGTAACCCTCAGGAATAATGCAAGGACAAAAGGAATGGAGTTAAAATTAGTTTAATATTAGTAATTTTGAGAAATACGTTCATAAAGAAATTAACAGTATGTACAATATATACAATATATACAAAATTCCCACTCCAGAATGTCCGTCGCCCACTGGGCCAAAACACATAGGTCAAGGCCACACTTGACTCCTGCCTCAATATGGAGAGAACACTGCAGGGGCATCAGGTCGAAAACACACAGGCACCGCAGAGGGATTGGGAATGGGGGGGCACCTCAGCCGGAAGATGGTATAACGCCACTGGCCTGGAGGGGGCTCCATGCCCACTGCTTGGTCCTGGGGAGTGCAAGTCCACAGTCTCTCAAGTGAGTGGTTTGCCCACTGCTTGGTCCTGGGGAGTGCAAAGCCACAGTCTCTCAAGTGGGTGCCAGTTTTCCACTGATCCTGGAGGGGGCCTTGTGCTCATTCTGCTTCATCCTGGCAAAAAGGGGCTGAGTGGATGGCTTCTTCCACTGGTTCTGGAGGGGGCCTTGTGCCCAGTGTGCTACATCCTGGCAAGGAGGGGATGAGTGGATGGCTTCTTCCACTGGCTCTGGAGGGGGCCTTGTGCCCAGTGTGCTTCATCCTGGCAAGGAGGGGCTGAGTGGATGGCTTCTTCCACTGGTTCTGGAGGGGGCCCAGTGCCCAGTGTGCTTCATCCTGGATGGGGCAAGGTCACAGTCTCTCACCTGTGTGTCATACCGACAGGTGTTGCAGGTTCCAGGACGCACTGCAGCCCATGTAGTCACCACTACACACTGCTCTCCGGCGGTGACGGCTGCTCAGTGGATGCCAGTTGCGCTGCAGGTGGTGGTGCAGGCAGTGGTGGTGGTAGCCTCCAGGCCTTCACCTGCAGCCTCGGATGGCTGAAGTGCCATGGCTGGTGTTCTGTGCCCCTTCCTGCCCTTGGCAGATGGTGGGAGAGGACACAGGGGATGTGTGCATGGATGTGGGGGTGGTGACTGCCAGTGATGGGCCTATAGTGATAGGTATGCTGGTGATGGAGGTAGTGGATGAGGATGCAGTGCATGCAGGTGTGAGTGGAGATGCTACTGGGAGGGAGGTGGACGAGGAGGAGGAGGGGGACACAGTGGAGGCAGTGGATGTTGGTATGTCTGCATGGGGATGGTGCTTGTGTGAGTGCCTGTTGGATGAAGTGTGGTGCTTGTGTTTTGCCTGAACCACTTCTGTGTGTTGATTTTAGTAACTGCTGGTCTGAAGGTGTGCTTGGGATAGGCTGGGGTTGAGGGGATTGGGACTGGTAGAGGAAGTTGGAGGGAGGAGGCTGGAGACAGGGACAATGGCTGCCATCAGTGCGGAACCCAGAGCCTGGAATGCTTTCTGTTCGGCCACCACACCAGAGTGAATGCCCTCCAGGTATGCATTTGTTTGTTTCAAATGCCCTGCCACACCCTGGATGGCATTCAGAATGGTTGACTGCCCAACAGAGAGGGATCTCAGGAGGTCAATAGACTCCTCACCGAGGGCAGCAAGGCTGACTAGGGTAGGGCCTGAGGTGCCTGGGGCGAAGGAGATGCCCACCCTCCTGGGTGAGCGGGCACAGGAAACACGCTGAGGGGCTGCTGGCAGGGCGGTGCTGTACCTGTTGTTGGGGTGGGCACAGAGGCGTCTGCCACCACCAGGGAGCTTCCATCGGAGGAGGAGTCACTGCCGGTAGTGTCCCCTCCTGTTGCCGTCATGGTGCTCCCCTCGCCCTCCGTCCCACTGGTGCCCTCATCGTCAGTGGATTTGGCCTCCAGGCCCATGTGGGATGCAGCTCCCTCCATCGCCGGTGCCTCTGCTCCTCCGTCAGATGATGCTAATGCACACAAGGACAGGGTGACAAAAACAAACGGGGTGAGAGACAGAGGATACACTTGGTCAATGCCAGCAACAACACTACCGTTGGCGTACACAACTCACAGGGAACAGCCCTATGCACTAGGCCATGCACTACCAGTTACAATGCCAGTCACCAGCCCATGGGGTACAATGCCTAATGCCATCAGCTGCACACCTGAAACCCACAGGACCCTGCCCAGTAGTAGATGCCCACTAACACTATTGGGGTTGGAGTGCATCTGAGCTTGCCCATCATTGAACATAGCCTGCCATGTTCGCCCTGGCCTAGGGGCACTCACAGCCCACATCCCTCACCCAGGTAAAACCTTAACGCGTGCAAAGTCATGATTCAGAATCTGCACTCACCGTCTTGTGACTGCTGTGATGCCTTCAAACGCCCATCCAACTCCAGATAGGCCACCGCCAGGATGCAGAACATCAGGGGGTCAGGGTACGATGGGCACCCCTTCCTCGTTGGGAGGCCAGCCCCAGCTTGTCCAGTGGCGCAGGTCCTCCCACCATTTGCGGCAGTGGGTCCTCTGCCTGTCAAAGACCCCCAGGGTCCGGACCTCCTTGGCAATGGCACGGCAAATACCCTTTTTCTGATGGGCGCTGACCTACAGAAAAAATACAGCAGAAAAGGTATTAGTCATACCGTCCAGACTGTCATACTCATGGCCCACCATATCCCTTCCATCCTCTTACGCACATATATTGACAACCATACATGAAGCACTCTGCCCAGGACCCCTCAGACCTCCCCACACAGGGCTTACACACACAGCAATCCATACATTCATGGTCCACGCATCATGCTCACAGTGTACTCACCTGTTTGTCTGGAGTACCATAGAGTAAAGTGTACTGGGGTAGGACCCTATCCACTAGTCTCTCCAACTCCTCGGAAGTGAAGGCAGGGGCCCTTTCCCCCGACACTCAAGCCATTGTCGCTTCCAGACACAGGTCACAGCAGCACTTGCAGGGTAGGTCCTCTCCTGTTGAAGGTCAAGTAGCAAGTGAGTGCACACGTAGAAAATGGCAGTCGCGTCTGCGGTGGAGCACCTGGAACCCATAGGGCCCAATGATAACCAATGCGATGTTGCGTGGGGGTCATCGACCGCAACGGCGCACCTCCTTACAGGTCAGGCAGCCGCCATTTCAGGGGGGCACAGGCCATGGCACCTAACTGCATCACAGCAGACATTGGCACATCAACTGACTCACGAGTTCACATACTGTTTCTGTAAAGGAAGAAATGCATATTATTATTGACATATGTTTGAATATGACCTTCTGCTCACCGTTTTTCACCCTAGAGTTCAACAGCTGAGGATGAATAGGAGAGAGAGACATCCCCCGTGTACAGACCCCTCATGGACCTGGAGACAATGAAGGACAGGCACATCATCCCGACCTACAGACTTGATAGGGACACAATCCAAGAACTGTGTGCCCAATTGGAGCCAGACCTGATTTCAGCTATCCGCCACCCCACAGGTATCCCCCCTCTAGTGCAGGACCTGTCAGTGCTCCATTCCCTGGCAAGTGGTTACTTCCAAGCGACAGTGGCCATGGCATTATGGATGTCTCAGCCAATGTTCTCAAACGTGCTGACCAGAGTGTTGTTTGCCCTGCTGAAACACATGCGCAGCTACATCGTATTCTCCCAGGTGGAGGATTTGGCCATAGTGAAGGCTGACTTTTATGCACTGGGACATATCCCCATTATCATTGGTGCCATTGATGGTACACATATTGCATTTGTCCCCCCCCCCCCTGGAGAAATGAACAAGTGTTCAGAAATAGGAAAAGCTTTCACTCTCTGGATGTTCAGATGGTATGTTTGGCGGACCAGTACATCTTCCATGTCAATGCCAAGTATTCTGGCTCTGTGCATGATGCCTTTATCTTTGGGAATAGCAGCATTCCATATGTGATGTCTCAACTCCAGAGGCAATGGGTGTGGCTAATAGGTGAGCCCATGGTCCCCACCCAGTTGATGTAGGCATATGGGTGTGGGTTTGGCCATAAGGGTGAGTGTGTGGCTAACAGGTATCCCTCGAATGTTTCCAGGTGACTCTGGTTACCCCAACCTCTCATGGCTACTGACCCCAGTGAGGAATGCCAGGACAAGGGCAGAGGGACGTTACAATGAGGCACATGGGCAAACAAGGAGGATCATTGAGAGAACCTTTGGCCTCCTGAAGGCCAGATTCCGGTGCCTCCATCTGACAGGTGAATCCCTGTATTACTCACCCAAGAAGGTGTGCCAGATCATCGTTGCATGTTGCACAACCTTGAGACTCCAGGTGCCTTTTCTGCAGGAGGATGAGCCTGGGGATGGTCGTGTGGCAGCGGTGGAGCCAGTGGACAGTAACAAAGAGGAGGCAGAGGAAGAAGATGTGGACAACAGAAGTACACTAATTCAACAGCACTTCCAGTGACACACAGGTAAGACACTGTAACTTCACCTTCCATTGCAGTTTTGTGTTTGACATTGAACATGGCAGCCTGCTTTCCCTATTTCTATGGCCACTTACTGTACCCTTTGGCATCTCTATTTTTAGATCTCTGTGCCCCACTCTGGCTCCTGGTTTGTTTACTGCTGCCCACTGCAGGTCATACCTATGTAAATATTACAGTACATTTGAATTGCAATGTTTACAGTTTGTGAAACTAATACATTTGTCATAGAGTTCACAGACTCCTTACTTGAATTTGTTCCAAGGGTGTTTATTTATCTGCTAATAAGTGTAGGAGGTATTGCAATGGTCTGGGTTGCTGATGGAGGAAAGTCCAGGATAGAGTCCAGTCTATTTTTATCACAGGTGCATTGTCCAAGGAAGCATAGGAAGTGGAGCAATGGCAGTTAAAGGTGGACAGGGTGACAGAGTGGGACAGAAGGGTGACAATCAGGAGAGTCTTATTTCCTGGCGTGGGTCTTGACAATATTCTCTGGCTTCTGCCTGGATCTCAGGGACCATTTGCGGGGTGGTTCTCCTTCTGCAGGGGGTGGGGTGCTGGTGGCCTGTTGGTCTTGTGGTGGGGCTTCCTGTTCACTAGCGCCGGCGGAGGTGGAGGGCTGTTCTTCGGTTTGGCTAGTGTCAGGGACCCGTTGGGGTGCCACTGTCTCCCTCATGGTGTTGGCCATGTCTGCCAGCACCCCTGCAATGGTGACCAGGGTGGTGTGGATGTCCCCCATGTCCTCCCTGATCCCCAGGTACTGTCCCTCCTCCAGCCGATGGGTCTCCTGCAGCTTGGCCAGTATCTGGCCCATGGTCTCCTGGGAATGGTGGTATGCTCCCAGGATGTTGGTGAGTGCCTCGTGGAGAGTTCCCTGGATCTGTCCTCCCCCTGTCACACAGCAGTCCTCTCAGCTTACCTGTTGTCCTGTGCCTCTGTCCCCTGAACCGTATGCCCACTACCACTCACCCCAGGTCCCTGATTGTCCTGTGTTTGTGGGTTTGCCTGGGGTCGTTATAGTGGTGGACACACTGCTGATTGATGTGTCCTGGAGACAGAGGGATGGGCCAGCTGGGTGGGTGCTGTGGTGGTGTTTCCTGAGGGGGAGGCTCTGTGGTGGGTTGGGACTGTGGCTGGGCCACCGACTGTCCAGAGGTCCCTGATGGGCAAGGTTGGTCATGCTGATCCAGGCGTGCAGAGCTGCTGTCATCACTGCAGGCCTTTTTGGGGGGGGAGGGACTGGATGTGGCTGGCACCTCCTCTCTGGTGACGTTGAGTAGGGGTCCTGTGGGGATGTAAATGCAGTGTTATTGTATCTGTGTATGCCATCTTGTGCATGGATATGTTTCCCTCTATGGTTGTTATTAGCAAAGCAGCTTTGGCTTGTGTGAGTTGTGCTTGGTTTGGCTAAGTGATTGTCACTAGTGTGCATGCTGTGGTGATGGGTGTCCATGCAGGTCTGTGATGGGTGTCCATGCATTGGTGTTGCATGCAGGGCTTGGTATTGGGATGGGTGGGTTGTGATGGTGGAGTATATGTGAGGTGTTTGTCTGCTCAGGCCGCCCACTTGTTTGTGATGGCATGCAGGTAGGGTGGGGGATAAAGTAGTAAAGATTTGCCAGTCCTCCTGCTACTCCTGCCAGGCCCTCAGGACGCATGATTGCCAAGACTTGCTCCTCCCATGTTGTTAGTTGTGGGGGAGGAGATGGTGGTCCACCACCAGTCCTCTGTACAGCTACCTGGTGTATTGCTACCAGGGAACGCACCTTCCCCCATAGGTCGTTCCACCTCTTCCTGATGTCATCCCTTGTTCTTGGGTGCTGTCCCACGGCGTGGACCCGGTCCACGACTCTCTGCCATAACTCCATCTTCCTTGCAATAGATGTCTGCTGCACTTGTGATCCAAATAGCTGTGGCTCTACCCGGATGATTTCCTCCACCATGACCCTTAGCTCCTCCTCTGAGAACCTGGGGTGTCTTTGTGGTGCCATGGGTGTAGTGAGGGTGTGTGGGGTGATCTGTTGGGGTGTGTGCTGTGAGGTGAGTGGATGGTGTATGGGTGATGGTGTTTTGTGACTCAGATTCAGTGGGTGCACCTGGCTTGTCTCTCTCTCACTTGCCAAAATGTTTGGGTTGTAAAGGGTTGTGGGTATTGTGGGTGGGTGTTTTATAGTGTTGTGGGTGTGTGGGTGTGGTGTGTGTATGTGTGTCAGGTGTGTGTAGTTTGAATTGTCCAATGTGGTGCTGTTTTGTTAGTGTGTGTGTATTTCGAGCGCAGCAGTCAACAATGGTTTACTGCGGTTGAATGTCCGCTGCGGTGCTTCGTGGGTCATGATGCTATGGGCGTATTTCTGTTGGTTTAACGGTGTGGGTTTTGGTACCCCCAGTTTATCACTGACCTTTGGGCTGTCAGACTTGTGTGGGTGTCTGCATAGTGGTGGATTTCTATGTGTGGGTCATTGTAATGATGAGTCTCTCAATTAGGTTCAACTCCACTTCTTTATTTCACATGTAGTACATAGCATCTCCAGCACAGCTCCTTCCAACTCTCTTGCTCCTTCACCTCCCACTTCATCCCCACCATTCCAGAACCTATATACCTCATCACATTCCACTATTGACTCTCTTATACTACATAGAGCACCAAGCCATCTTCACACTTCTCCCCTTATACAATATAATAAATTACACAACAAGTAATAAGAAAAATAAGTACTAGAAGACAAAGAAAAACAGATAAAGCTATTAGCCCTAGTTCACAATATAAGTACACAAAAATAGTCCCGGAATTCAATATTCTAACAATGAACTTTACACACACTTCCCATACTCCAGGAAGAGCCATCCTCCAAAATCACTACATTTCTTTTGACTTGCCTCACCACCTGAGGAGCAGAATATTTGCTGTCTCCCTTCACAATAGTTCCACCTCTCCTTGTCACTACCCAATCCCCCTCCTTTATGTGAAAATACTTCACACCCATTCTTTTGTTGTACAGTTGGGTATTTTTCCTCTGCATCTCCTCAACTCTCTCTTTCATTGCCTCCCTGTCCACTCTTACATTTCTTTCCATCTTTAACCACACTGGACACTCTTTCACTCCAGGCATCCTTCCCTTAAGAGCTACAAATGGCGCCACTCCAGTAACTGAATGTGGAGTTGTACGATACGTCCACATCATTTTACACAATTCCTTTTTCCAAGATAAATGATTGGCTAAAGACAATTGAATGTTATCCATTATCATGCGATTAATTCTCTCAACCAAACCATTGGCCTGTGGTCGGAAAAGAGCAACTCTTTCCTGACTAATACCCATTTTACGCAAATATTCCACCATTTCATGCGAAACCAATTGTACTCCATTGTCAGACACAATAGTTTTTGGTATTCCCTCCTCCAAGAAAACTTCTTCAAAGAATTCTATGACTCTCGCAGTATTTATATGATCAACAATTTTGACCACAAACCATTTCGAGTAATAGTCTACTAACACAATAATTAACCTATTTCTAACACCCAATTTGGACACAGGACCAATGAAGTCCACTGCTAGTTTTTCCCAAGGTCCTTCTGGAAATTTTACAGGGGCCAAAGGAGTTTGTCTTAGTACCTTGGTTTTGTCACTATTACCACAAGGCACACAAAACTTCACCGTCTCTTCCACCTGTCCATCTATTCCAGGCCACCAGAATAATTGCCTTATCTTCCTTTTCATTACACCCCGTCCTAAATGTCCTTGGTGAGTTATGTCAATTATGTGTTTCCTCACACCCTCAGGGGGAATGATTTGATCTCTCCTATATAATCTCCCCTCCTGTACACTCAGTTGATCCTTAATCTTAAAGTAGCATGACACATCGCTACTTCGTTCATCCTCATGTGTCCATCCATTAATTATTCTTTCCTCCACCTTACCCATGACGGAATCATTCACTTTAGCTTCATCCCACTCGCTCTCACTTAAGGCCAGTTCACCTAAAATAGTATCCACAAAATTCTCAACCCTATCACTTACTACTTCCCCTACATTCTCACCCATATCCACAGGCATTCTCGACAAACAATCTGCCACCATATTCCTACTGCCTCTTACAAACTCTACATCAAAATTATACTCCATCACAGATAATAGCCACCTTGAAATTCGAGGTGTTACATGCCCTTCCAAACCACGCCCACCCTTGAAAATATAGATCAAGGGCTTATGATCAGTTTTTAATCTAAAAGGCACACCCCATAAATAAAACCTAAAATGATTAATTCCCCAGCAACAAGCCAAGGCCTCTCTCTCAATTACTGAATATGATAATTCAGCACCCTGTAACCGCCTTGAAGCGAAACCTATCACACACTCTCTTCCATCCTTTACTTGAGTTAAGACTGCACCTACACCTACATTGCTTGCATCAGAAGTGACATACGTTTTTGCCGTTACATCAAAAACACCTAAAGTGGGAGCACTCAAAATACTCTTTTTCACATAATCAAAGGCATCTTTGCAATTCTCATTCCACTCATATAATACTCCTTTTTTCATCAATCTCCTTAACGGTTCTATAATCTCTGTAAAATTTCTTATGAATTTGGCACAGTATTCCGCAAGACCCAAGAAGGATCTCAGTTCATCTTTGTTACATGGCTCTGGTGCCTTCTCGATTGCAGTCACTATGCTCTTCTTGGGTCTAATACTGTTCCCATTCACCGTATGCCCTAAATAAGTCACTTCAGATTTTCCAATCTGGCATTTTTCCTCTTTAATGGTCAGGCCTCTCTTCTCCAACCTAGACATTACCTCTTCAAACAAGAGGTTATGCTCTCTTTCATCATTACCAACAATTAAAATGTCGTCTTGAAAGCATAACACTTTGTCCATATCTCCAAAAATTTCTCCCATTAGTCTCTGAAAAACGGCCGAGGCAGAAGCTAACCCAAAGGGCATTCTCTTATAACGAAATGCCCCCAAAGGCGTGACAAAGGACGTCAAATGTCTGGATTCTTCATGTAGATTGATCTGATGATATGCTGAGGACATATCCAACACACTAAAAATGCATCCTTTACCTCTTATGGACAACATTTGTGAAATATTTGGCAAAGGTTGCCTGTCCACCCAAATATTCTTATTTAAGTCTCTAAGATCAATGCACAGACAAATTCTCCCTCCTTCCTTGGGTGCTACCACAATTGGAGCTAGCCATTCCGAGGACTCTATTGGTTCAATGATACCATCTTGCAACAACCTGTCCAACTCATTTTTCAAAGGTTCCTTCATCAAATTAGGTATGCCACGCACCTTGTGAACCACAGGCTTCGCACCTCTTTTTAGCACAATTTTGTGAGAAAACCCTATCAAGAGGCCTAACCTTGGAGAAAAAACCTGTGGATGTTTTTGGATCAAGGGATGAGTGTCTTTTACTTCACTAATTCTTTCTTTTTCAAAACTCATTACAGGCTCTTTAGCATTAGGGTTCAGAATTATCCCCAGATCTTTCTGATGACGCCAGCCCAATAAATTAGTTCCAAAATCAGTGATATATATCCTTCCTTTAACTGCTCTCCCTTTGAAAATAATCGTCATCCAAACCATGCCTATCATTTCTATCCTTTTTCCTGCATATCCCACAGCCTTTATATCTGGTTCCAACAGATTTTCATTTCCAGTGTTAACCACTATTTTCTCATAAGTTTCTTTTGAAACAAGGGTGAACAAACTCCCAGAATCCACCAACATCTTAACTGACAGATTGTTCAGTAACACTTGAGCATGAGGTTTCTTCAAGATACTTGTACTTTCAAGCTCAATCTTGAGTATCGAATCTTCCATACCTATGGCTTTCTCGTCATGAGCCGGATCAGTAGAATTTTCCTCCACAGTCAAAATTATTTCTTCCAAGTTTCCACACACATCCTGAACATCTTGGATTGTGTGATCTTTATCATTACTTCCATTGTTTTTAAATTTACAGACCTTTGCAAAATGCCCTCTTTTTCCGCAATTACGACATATTGCATTTCTTGCAGCACACATTTTGCTTGATGCAATGTGTCCAGGTGCACCGCACCGATAGCATTTCACTTCCCTTGCATCAGACTTTCCTCGATTCGGATCCTCCCAATTCCTTGTTGATCTTTTCTTCTCCTCACTAATTATGAATTTACCCTTGTTCTTTATTTCACTAATAACATTTTGTCTTCCTTCCTTATTTGGAACATCCATTTCCTGCAGCCATACAGCTGTGTGCTCCATTCTTTTAGCAACTTGAATCGCTTCCTCTAGACTAGGATCTTTCATTAATAATTTCTCTCTAATCTTCTTACTATACGCACACCTTACTATCTGATCTCTTATCAAGGAATCTGATAATTGTTCGAATCGACAAGACAGGGCGAGTCCTCGTAAGGTTGCCACATATGATGCTACATCTTCATCAGCACCCTGCATCCCATCCTCGTCGCCAATGTAATGATGAGTCTCTCAATTAGGTTCAACTCCACTTCTTTATTTCACATGTAGTACATAGCATCTCCAGCACAGCTCCTTCCAACTTTCTTGCTCCTTCACCTCCCACTTCATCCCCACCATTCCAGAACCTATATACCTCATCACATTCCACTATTGACTCTCTTATACTACATAGAGCACCAAGCCATCTTCACGTATACCGCCGCGGTCACGGTATGTTGGCAGCAGCCAGCATGGCGGTAAGCGGCACTTACCACCAATGTTGTAATGAGGGACTTAGTTGCTTTACCGCTAATGCTACTTTCCCTACCCATTTCCGCATAATGAACTTTGCGGCCATGCTTCCTACAATCTTAATTTACCACAAAACATTTTTTGTAATCTGATGCTCCCATAATGAGCACATTCCTTCACTTTGTTCTTTGCTATTGTAAATGTGCCCCCACCTTTTTAGACACCACGTTGACTTCCTGTTCTATATACTGACGATCACTAACTGTTCCTGCATTTCATTTGTCTTGTTCCTCCTATTTAGTTCTCTCATACAACACTGTGATTCTTCAATAATTTATGCCACATCAATTGCTTCTTTTGCCACCCGCAACCTCTCTGGAATCTTCTTTTCTCGGCACTGCACAGTAAGTTGATCACGTATCAACTCATCTGTCATGGCTCCAAAGCGACATTGGATGGATAGTTCCTTTAATCTCGACACAAACTCATCAATTGTTTTATAGACATTTTGAGGTTGTGTGTAAAATTTTTATGTTGCCATTAGCAAATTCACTTCCTTCGTAAATCTATTGTCCAACCTTTTAATTGTGTCTATAAATATCATCCATTGACTGACCATTAGGTCCTAATGCAGTAGGTAAATATTTAAAAATAGGTTTACGTTGACCAACACAACCCAACACACTGAGCAACACAGCCTTTTCATGAGCTGATGAGAAATTCTGACCTTCCGATGCTATAATGTAATTTTCCAACATCTCCTCCCAATCTTCCCAACATATCGTTGGTGGTCCCAGTTGAGATCAAAACAAAGGTGGAGGAATAAAGTTGCTCTGAGAAGCCAAGCTTTGTACAGTCTCTAATATAGGATTAAACTTGACGGTTACATTTGTATAGTACTTTTACAATGTGTACTTAAAAAACAAATTTAACTACATCCTCACTAATAGATGAAGTTGACCATTATATTTTCCCCACAATGACAGGTGTACATATGATGCAGATGTAATGGTGGCTCAATATCCAATAAATAATGGAGGTGTGCAGAACACCAAAATTATGGTATGCAGATCACTGAGTTGAATCTGCACTATCCACAACTGACGTTACTTAGGAGTCAGCTGAGCTTCACCACAAACGACGCTCACCAGGATGCGGTGTGCAGATCAACAAGGGAGACCTGCACAATACTAATAAAGTGATACCGCTTGAACGTAAACCGCTTCACTAGTAAGGGTACACAGGAACACCACATGTTCCACTACGGTGTGCAGATCACCAAACGAAATCTGCTGCTTTAAAGATGGCGTCACCTACACGTCAGGTGCATTGCATTTTAATGACAAGTGACGCGCACGACACATATGAATGACACTCCACCTTGAGTGTTAAAGATACGGAGCCCTCACTGGTTTGTGGCAGCCTCCATTGCTTCTCTACCAACAGCTTCACAGCAGGTTGCCGTTCTCACACCAAAGGTGGCCAGCACATCATATCCAGTGAGCAAGCTCCTCACAGAGGAACCAGTACCAGCACTCTGTAAGATTACTGAAATACAGTATGTTGATCCAAAATAAAACAGTACCTCAAGGTGTTCACTACGTGTAGCGCTGCACCAACATGCGCCTTTGTCATAGAATATTTACCACCACTGCCAAGCTGAGATCACCCAGGTCATGTATGGCCTCCTGCGGCTCATGCTATATCGTTGCCAAAATGTTGTGAGGTTCCCAGTATAATATAGGTCACCATGGGAGCTTCATTTCCAAGTTTTATTGGAGTACACAACCTAGAGTCAATCCACTCCAAGAAGCCAGGAACAGCTGCCTTCCCTGGAGTTTCTCTCCAGCTTTCATTCTATTTAGAACTCCCCCCTCATGATGAGCTTACATCATAACACTCTCCATGCAGCATCAGGCTGCTAGCAAGTTCCCATGCAACGGTCCATGCAGCATTTGGACATTAAAAAGAACAGCAACCTCCTCTCCATGATGCTGGGGAAAGTGCAGCCCATCTCTCCTTGTAGGTATGGGAGTGGAGGATTCTGTCTTTAATTCTGAGCAAAAGTGTGTACTAGTCTGAAGTAGTTGGACTTGAACATATTTATTTTATATGCGTGTAAGTGAAGAAGTGAGTTAGGAACCCCTACATCTAAGCTTCCCTAGGACCCTACGCCCATTTGCAGAAGATTAGTCTGCTAATGGGAGAGAAAGATGTTGGGGGAGAAACCTGCATGGTTTATTTAGTCTACACTTAAAATTTTTAAAAAAGCTTTTTAGCCCTGGGTGGGACCCCGACACCAGAGCTAAGGAGTCAGGGTGTTCTTACCCTGTCCCCTTTTGTTTTGTTTTTTACTTTTATTTTGATGGCTGACAACACTTCAACAGCTACTGTTGTTCAAATGTTATCAGTCAATCAGATCTCAGCACGAGATCTTTAGGAGTTGCAAATCCATTGTGTCCCTAGATATACAAATTTGTTTTCCCCTTATTTCTCAAGAACTACTGAATGGAATTACATCTAAACAAAAAAACACTTTTTCTGGACCAGGACCTTCCTTCCTGCTAAATTTGGTGTTATTCCGTCCAGTAGTTTTTGCGCTATCCCTATGGAAAAAGGAATAGGGAACCTTTTTTCTTGGGCCCCCCAGACAGATGATCACCCCAAAACATTCCAGGCAGTAGCTGAGGGGACTGGCAAATCTTTTTGGAAAGTTTTGTAAAGATTCGTCAAGTGAAGCCAAAGATATAGGCAAGTAAAAAAAAGCTTTTTATATAGAAACTAGGTCCTAAGTATAACTACCTAGTTGTGACCGCCAGTAGATAAAATATATATATATATAGACACACACACACACGCACACACACATATATATATATCGTAAGTGATGTCATCATTGATGTCATTTGAGATGTTATCGCTGATGTCATAAATGATGTCATAGAGCATATCATGAGTGATGTCATATGTGAGGTAATTATAACAGGTGAATTTCTGTGTTTTTTTTAGTTCAGAAATTCACCTAACTGGGGGCGGAGTTTGCCTAGCAACAAGATAGCAGCTTAGGCTGTGAGCTCCTCGAGCAAAGGAAACAATTCTACGAAATCCTGGCGCCAAGGACTTAAGAAAATGCTACATGCATGCAGGTGATATAGCAGCACACGACAATCCAGAGGAACTCACCGGGTTCGCAATCCGCCAGTGAGGCCTGTATGACCCCCGGCCTGTGCAGAGTTGCAGGGGGAAGTGCTGTCTGCCATGACAGCGATGGCTCTTTGTGGAGCAGTGGTGGGCGATTGGACCCGTTGCGACCCAACAAGAGGCAGCAGTGAGCCCTGAGGTATCTGGGGTGACCCCCGGGGCCGTGAGGAACAGCGTGGCCATGCAGGCCAGATGGAGCCCAGCCTCGGAGTAGGAGGTAAGTGGAGAGCAGCCTAAGTGACTGAACCGGAGGACTCTGCTGGGACTACCGGCAGTGCCCAGACAGAGGTGAGTCTGGAGAAGGTATAGGGCGCGCAATGAAAACAAGAGACTGAGCACAGGAACAATCAGAAGGAAGGATACAGAGAGCCCCGCAGGGCATGAAGTGACCTTCGGGGGTCGTGGAGAGAAGTGTGGCCTCAAGGGCCAGTTGAAATTAATCCCACCTCAGGGACGTGCCGCAAGAGAGGCTGGTGCGGGCGTCCTGAGCAGACAAACCCAAAAACACAGGCGAGACAAATGAGAGCAGCCAAAAGGTGTGAGCCCGGAGGGGGTGCCAGAGGGCTTCGTCAGTGCGACCCTGTCTCTACTCTGCATCCTCACCTGAGGATTGAAATGGATTGCTGGATAAGTTGAGACTCCCCCTGGTGAGTGAGCGACGGTTTTGAGTTGCAGTGGCTGCTGTGATCGGAGCTGGAGGGGGATACTGGACGGGCCCTGCAGGGCCAGCGGCCACTAGCGCTTCTGCAGAGTGCCTATTCGCTGGCACCCTTCTTGGACTGGGCATAACCGCGGTGCAGAAGATAGCACCATGGGAAAGTCACACAATACAAGCTAAACTACAATTCAAGCCACTGAAGGCTCACAAGATGCGGAGTGAAGGGGCGAGTGCACCTGCAGAGATGCTGAAAGACCCCAAGGAGGAGATGACCTTGGACTTGAAGCAAATCCTGATGGCTATCCAACAAAACCTCACAAAAATTGATGGGAAAATAGATGCCCTGACGTACAGGATGGATTGAATGTTGGGAAGGCTCGATGGACATTCAGAGTGCCTGGAGCAGGTGGAAGAAGGGTGCCACAGGCTGAAGAGCAGAAAAGTACACTGGGGGCAACCCAGAAGAAAGTGGACAAATGTCTCCTTACGCTGCAGGCTAAAGCAACAGACTTAGACGCAGGCTCATACAGAAATAACGTGCATTGTGGGTGTAGCATAATTGACCCAGATAGACAACATGGAGAGGTATGTGGAGCAACTATTGATCAGTCTGTTGGGACGCAAGACTTTCTCAGACCTATATGTTGTGACGTGGGCTCACCCCTCCCTGGTGCCACGCCTCCCTCCGGGGGCCTCTCCGCACCCCATCATAGAGAGGCTTCTAATTACAGGGACAGGGACAGGGACACAGCACTCCAGAAAGCCCATGCCTTGGGGGAGTTGCTGTATGAGGGCACCATGGTATTGCTTTTCCTGGATTTTACCCAGCAGGTACAGGAGGCGAGACAACAGTTCCTACAGGGCAAGAAGAAGCTAAGGGCCCTGAAATTAGAATACAATATGCTGTACTCAGGGAGACTGAGAGTGATGGTAGCCGGAAAGCCCCTGGTCTTCACAGATCCACAGAAACTTCAGCAGTTCATTGCCAAGAGAGAGACCAAAAGACAACGGCGGAAAACGCAGGTGGCCGAAGAGGAGGATGCGCCAGAAAGCATGGATGATGTGGAATGACACTGGGGTCACATACTGCCTATGGGCCCTGACCCCTAGTGCTGGATTTGAGGGTCAAGGGGTCCTGTACAGCTGAATATTCTTAAACAGGGCTTTCACGTGCCATCATGGGGGTACAAACTGGAATGTATCGGATCGGCAAAGTGAAGGTAGATGTACTGTGGTGAGGGGTCTGCAGAGACACACAGTGCAATACTTAAGGAGCCCCTCTGAGTGGGTCATATAGAGCAGGGTTGCAGCCCCTGACTATGCGACGTGGGCTACCCTTAAGGGACAATTGGTGCACACAGGCTTGGAAAATGACAACTATGGCTATCATAATGGTCATGTTGAAGATGAGACACCCGAGTGTGCACCACGTTTAAGCCGATTGTTGTGGACTGTAAGGGGGATAAGGTGGGGAGAGAATAGATTGCGCATATTGGGGTTAGAGCAGCGTGGGAGGGGTGAAGGCAGTTGGGGTAAGTTCAATGTAATCCTAGTCGGCAGATGACCTGTGCTATGTCAGAAAATATGTGCCCATAGAATAGTACAGCTGTACAAGATATTGTATGTCTAATGTTCAATGACCTCCAGGAAATGCTCTGCAAAGCCTGCGCCTCTGCAGTTACTCACCTGGAATGTTAGCGGCCTCAATGATAATAGGAAGATTCGCAAAGTGGTTTCATATTTGCATAGACACACTATAGATGTGCCAGTCCTCCAGGAGACACACATAGCCTTGGGAGATAAAGATGCCCAACAGCGGAGGATGCAGGGGTCCATATGTGTGGTGGGATTCACGTCCACTGCGAGGGGTGTGCTGATTTGGGTCAGGAAAGGAGCGGGCATTGCCCTGCAGGAAGTGTGTGCAGACCCCGCTGGTCGCTACGTGGTGGCTAAGTGCATTACAGGGAATTGCGTGCTATTGGTGGTTGGTGTTTATGGTCCCAATTACGATGACCCCAATTTCTATTATGACCTGAGCACCCGGTTGCAACAGTGGGCTGACCTCCCCCAGCTCTGCGGTGGGGACCTTAAATGCATGTTGAATCCCGATCAAGACCGCTCTTTGGGCACCCCGAGATGTCACTCAAGGGCGGCCCGAGCCCTCACTGGGATCTTAAGTTGAGATGGATTTATTGACGTTTGGGCACATTGCTGCCCAACAATCCCAGGGTACAATCACTACTCGATGGTACACAACATATAGGTTTTCCAACTCACATACTCAGACCACTCACCAATTCCATTAGAACTCGATCTCTCTATGCTGCCACCGCCCGCCTTCTTGTGTCAATTCCCTCCGAATTGGCTGTTGGACAATACATTCAGGAAGGAACTGAGCCGAGATATAGGGGAATACTTTACCATAAATGTGGGAACAGTAACTAAATTTTCTACGGTATGGGAAGCGTTTACCATAGCTAAACATGCAGGAGTACTGAGGGCGCTGTGCAACCGTCTCCAGAAATAAGAGGCAAAAATAGTAAAGCTGGAAGCTAGGCGGATAGAGGGGGGGATAATACAATTTTCCTTTACAGAACGTGAAAAATAAATCAAATGTACAATTAATGACTAGGTCCATACTTTTTAAATCAAATTTCAAATTAAAGTGCAAATAAGGGGGCAAAGAAATACTGGTGCATGCCCAAGCAAACACACACAACACCTTTATACAATAGTTTTTTAACTTACTTGTGTGAATCATCAAAAACAAAGTCCTAATCCAAATGTAAATCCAGGATCCTTCCACCTTGAAATCCAAGTAAAAAGTGACTAGGGGATGGACAAAGCACTGGGAGGAGCCTGCTGGATAGGAACAGAAGGTTGGAGTCTCTGACACACTTTGCTCCTGTTTGAAAAAACAAAAAGGCTTCTCAATCTGAAAACTATACTGCAGGGTCCACAGAATGAGAAAATCTAGTCATAATCTCTTTTTGACTAGATTTAGTGGTTCTGGAGTAGAAAATCTACTTCAGATGTGAGTTGGTGCTTGTGAGCGGCCCTGTGTTGGCCGCCGACGCAGCTGGGAGTAACATGAAGTCTTGCGTACACTCACTAACAACCCGGGAGTATTGTTGCGCTTGTGAGAGGGCACAAAAGCCCAATCCTGTGCAAGCGAACAAACTCCTCTCTGTGCTGGAGTGCAGAATTAAAGAACACCATGCTACTCCACGTAGAGCAAAGTGCCTGAATTCCGCAAACTCTGCTGGTGGAGCCAGGTCTACTTGAAACCATGCAGTTAGCAACAGAAAACCCAAGAGATACTCTTGGTCCATATTTATAATTTGTTCATGCAGCGGAATGCAGCCAGCCACCTTGCTGCACTGTATGATAAGTAAAGGGTAGGAATGTGCCTTATTTAACATTGTATGACACATTTCAGTCTTTTCCCAGCAATGGCACACTTCTGGTTGCCTAGTGCCAATGTAGACAACCTTGAATCATGGTGCAAGGGTACCTGCATTGTAAGCATATTTCTCATGTTTTCATGCAGCACAATGCAGCAAGCCACTTTGCTGCGCTGCATGATAAGTAAAGGGAAGGAATGTGCCCTATTTAACATTGTAGGACACATTTCTGTCCTTTCCCCGCAATGGCGCACTTTTGGGTGCCTAGTGCCAATGCTGACAACCTTGCATCATGGTGCAAGGGTACCTGCATTGTAAGCAGGATTTTCTTTTGTGCAGGAAGGGACACCTTCCTGTACAAAAACAATCCTGATGGGCATTTTCCTCTTCCAAAGTGTGTGTTCCAGAATGTAGTACACGCAGAAAGAGGAAATAACCAGGAGAAATAAAAACATTTCTCCTCATTACTTCGCTCCTGGGGAGGTATAGTATTTCAAAGCATTCCCAGGTCTACCACTAATGGTAAGCCTGATTGCACCAAAATCCATGGGTGGATGCATGGGAACATCCATGTTCCACCCATGGAACTCCTCCCCGCTACAGAGTACCACAGGGTAACGATTTGTGCTACCATGCGTTACTCTAGATATGTCAAACCATGCAGGACCATGCACGGTGGCCTTGTGTGGTTTAATAAATCTCACTTAGGTTTTGCATCACCTTTGCACCCCCTTACATTGTGCAAGGTGATTCAAAACCTTGAAAAATGTGTGCCTCTTGTGACTAGTATCAGTCCCACAAGGTCAGTTTTAGGGTGTTTTCACCAGTGCAGCCACACTTGGTGCTGACCTCAGGGGGCGCTGTGATTGGAAATAATAGAAACAACTTATCGTTTAAAAGTACCCACTGCAGAGCTCCATCTATGTCTAGCAGTTTCCAGGCAACAATAAAAATGCTAAGATAACTGTGGTGATTAATGTTCCTGCTGGAGAAAGACTGGAGTTTTATCTAGTTGCAGTTTTGGTTCGTTATAAAGTAGTGCAGAAGATACATGTGTCTACTGCAAAGAAGGTGTAACATGCAGATTATAGGACTGCATTTTATGTGGATATATCAGTGGGTCACAGATTTTGTTACAGATATCCTTTTTTTACTAACAGGTCATCAAAGAGCTGCGTGGAAATTGCATGGTATACGTTAGAATGCTGTTTTTCCCCAGTCTTTCATTACCATAAGTTTGCTGAAAAAGATTTGTTAGAAATACATTCTTATAAGTAAAGTCAACCCAAACAAAGTTGTTCATTTAAATTGAGTTTGTACATCTCCACACCAAAAACTCTTAAAATATACTGCCTACTAGTATTGGTGACATGATTCCTACACCTTGTAATCCTCATTGTGTTATGTAACATTTTCTATAGACTGATTTACATATGAATGATTCATTGTCTCTGTATTACATATGTGTGGTTTAAAGTGCTCTGACATCCTACACTGGAATTGACAGTGCTACTAAATAAATGAAATGCATGTGAGAAAGGAGCGTCACCAGAGCTAAAGCCCCCCCCCCCTAAGTGCCCACTTACACTGCAAGTTTAATTTTGAGTTATTCTATGTAATATTTTTGAGGGTCAAAACTTTTATACGCTCTACAATGTACAATTTGTATATTTTTACTTCATCTTAAAGTCACAGATGTGGGTGATTTAGATGAGGCAAGTGAATTGTTTATTCCTCCAGTGTTTTTGGACCAGGGAGAATCGCTCACGTGTTTCTCTTCTGCTCGGTCTCAGTCGGCTATTTCTCTATTACACATTTCCCGATCCTTTTCTGTACCTGTAGATTTATTGCATTTCCCATTACTCCTTTTATTTCGGATTATGACATCAAAGTCGCAACACAGAATTATGTTTCTGTAGGGCACTGAACTACAATACTGAGTTTAAACATTAGAGATATTTGAGTATAATATATCTCATGTTAGGTTCATACAAAGCGTCTCGACGGCCATCGTTTGTTAGCATTTAAAGTGCTTGAAAGTCTATTTTTACACTAAAAATCAGGTTAAAAATTCCATTTCCCCAACACCCCTTGTGTCAGTTCTAGAAAGATCGATGAAGCTATGGATATTCTACATTTGCTTTGTCTGCTTGTTTGTGCTGCTACTTCACGAAAACTATACTGCTATTATTTTTTGTAAAATACCTGCTTCAGCAAAGCAATACCCTCAGCACTGATGTTAATTAGAGTAAACGATGCTAAAATGAAAACGCAGATTTAGTTGTCTTATATTGTACACTTAGTGAAATTATATTTGTAATTAAATATCGCAGTGTTTGCAATTTTTAGCAAATCATTAGACACCTATATGGTGGAGCATAAGGGGCACATTCAATTAAAAAGCAATATGAGCTGCATATTTTTGGCATAATAGTGAAGTGAGCATTTGATGAATTATTTTCCTTGCAAATAAACACAATAGGGAGACTCCAGTGATGGTTAAGAAATTAAAGGCCTGATTTAGAGTCTTGGGAACAGGTACTTCTCACAAAAAAGTATTTCCTCCACCTCACTACAATTATACCTCACATGTTACATTAATCCTGCAATACCCTTTCTAAAACTAAGGGACTCATTACAACACTGGCAGTCCCCCCACGGGTCCGTCAATGCCGCAGGGAGGACGCCACCAACACGCCGGTGGTGCTGCACCCAGTCATATTACAATGTGACAGTGCGCATTCTGAGGATGTTGGGCAGAGGGGCCCCCTGCACTGCCCATGCAAATGGCATGGGCAGTGCAGGCAACCCCCCTGAGACTCCAGCACTGGCTTTCTGCCAACCTTTCCATGGTGGGGTGACCGCCATGGAAAGGCTGGCGGAGGGCTGGGTTGTTATCAGCACAGCGGGCTGAGTTCAGAGCCACAGTTACTGAGCATAACTCAGACAGCCGTCCTCCCATTGGGAACCACATTCCTGGTGGTGACAGTGGTCCCTTGGTGGTCTTACCACCAGGGTTGCAAGGTGGTGGTTGAACTGCCTGGAGTTCATCAGTCCGACTGGTACTGTAAGTCTAGCGGTCTTCAGACTGCCAGATTCACAATGAAGCCCTAAATTTTGTTTTGATATCATTTAAAGTGGTCACAAAATCAAACTGAAATAATGAAGAGAGTGTAGCATCAAAAATTGGACAGTAGAAAACAAAAATAAAGAGGAACAAACTCTGACAAAGCCAATAAGCCTGGGCTATTTTAGGTGAATGTGTTCTTTGTCTCTGCACTGGAAGTAAGAAACGTTGCTGTCTCTTTCAATGTAGATTACAGTATGCCAAACCTTCACTGCTTAACATTATGAGGAAGAAAGAAAAAGAAGCTGCAAAGTCCATTTCTCACAAACAACAGCATGACTTGAGAAATGGGCAGATCAAAACCCACGACTAGGAAATAGTGGGGAAATAGCCAAACACATTAACATAATGATTGTTATCTTCCCACTGCCTGATATAGCCATAGCCCAGTCCACCCAGCCTATCGGAGAAACTGGTAGTTAGTTAAAGAGTAAGGGGCAGATTTATGGAAAGTGGGGTTGCACCGAGTGCAGGACCACTTTCCCTGTGCCTCTTAGCACCCCCACCACCACTATTTAAAATACGGCGCACCATGGTGCAGGGTAGGGGGCAATAGCATTATTTCACATGACGCTATTGATGTACTCTGCAGGAGTAGCGCCAAAACAATGGCGCTACTCCTGAAGAGTACGAAGGGCTCCATTCTAAAGAATGGAAGCCCCCTTTGAACACCTGCTCTTGAGAAGGCATTAAAAGTGCCGTAAAAATGGTGCATGGAAATCTCATAGATTTCCTTACGCCATTTTTCCATCTCCCCTTACAGGGGAATGCCCCCTTTGCACACATTATGCCTGGCGCAGGCATAATGTAGAGCAAAGGGTTACAGGTGGTGCAATGCATTCATGCCCTGTAAATACAGTGCAGGAATTTCGGCCTCGTTGGGTCAAATTAACGTCAAAAATAATGACGTTAAAGTGGTGCAAGGTGGCGCTAGGGCATTGTGAATATGCCCCTAAGTGATCTGAGCCTGGGCCTAGGATATGACATCTCGATCTCTCTGCTGCTCCTCCCATAAGCTAATGCCAGCGGCAGTCAGAGACCACCCAAAGACCAAGCCTCTCATCCTCAACTCTTACTGAAGCAGCACTTGCTTGCTACAACACATCACCCTTTTCTAATACATGTGAGCACACTGTGGGGCACATCTATGAAGGTTTTGCGATGCCGTTGCATCATGAAAGGGGGCGCAGGGTGACGAAAAGTCTAAATCATATTTCTCAAGCCATGCAAGGCCACCTTGTGTGGCCCCCCATGGCTTGATAAATCCAGAGAAACACAACACATCTCAAATTGCTACATTGCATTACTGTGCCTCAAGGAGGCATTCCTTGGTTGAAGACAGGGTGTTCCCAAGCATCCACCCATGGATTTTGGCACATTCCCAGATTTGGTAAAACTGAAAATATGTCAAATTGGTTCACCTCACCCGGGGAAGCGTAACAAGGAGAAAGATCGTAAGATCATAAGATGTTTTTTCCTTTTTCTATGTGTGTCTTGGGAAAGATGTCCTGTAAAAGAAGATCTATTCAACTTCTTAATAATGAAGCTGCCTAACATGGAGGGAGGAGGGCTGATCGATGATTTGGCGGAGAGTACTCTGTCGCAGTTGCGATGGAGTGCCCTCTCCGCCAAATTCTAAATCAGGCGTTGGAAGGACAGCAGGGGTCAGAAAGACACGAAGACGAGAATAGCACTAAAAAAAGATGAAGGACAGACATAGAACAGAAAGTCAATGGAGCTGCAAATTTAAAGCTGCAAGGAATGGAAACAAGTATAATGTAGTGAGGCTTGCTTATTCCTGAATGATACCAGAATAATGGGGACCAAATATTGTCTGGGAACAGTTAGATGCCCTAAGTATTGGTGACAAAGGTATCACCCTATCGAAGATAGTGATAGAAATCTACACCTAATGGTTCAATAGTCCTAGAAACCATATTTAGGACAAAATATTTATATTACAGAATACTTCTGTTTAATATATTCTGACATATAACTCACACCCCAACTCGCCATGTGACGAATGAGGAAAGGATGGTTCAGTGCCATGAATGATGGGCAGCCTCAAGCAACCATTTAGACTAAACCACAAGGGTCTGGCTGCGATGTTGGCTGTCCACATATGTACTGGAGAGCCACAAGACAGGCCCTCCAGAACGGAGAATTACAATTGTTATTTAGTTTTTTTAAATGTTAAATATTTATTTTAATTATGTATTTCATTTTAATTTCAGGTTGGGGGTTTATTGGGGGACTAGTTGGGCAGTTTAATTAATTTTAGATGTACCCAAATCGATATTAAATGATGAATGCAATATTTGTGTTTCAGTTGGAAATCGAAGAATTGTATGTTAAATTAATATTAAGTTTATGTTTATATATCTTTCAACACATTTTTGTAATTTACTTAAGGGGTTGTTGGTTATATTGGAGCAATAGACCTATTAACGATAAACAATTTCATATGTAAATAAAAATAAAAATGTTAGTTTGGGCCCTTTTTGTGAGTTTCAGGGATTTCTTTTACTTAAAAATATATATTTTAATAGCTTAATTTTTGTAACTATTTGGTTAAGTATAGAATAAATAAATTGGAATGGTTTCATATATTATTTTGCTGTAGTGAATCTAAACACCCAAATATATGTATTCCCTCTCTGTTTGCTAGACTGGAGTTATAACTCAAATGTATGAACTCCCCCATAAATGTACTTTCCTCAGTGTTTGGTAAACTGAAGATAGAATAATACATTTGATCTCCCAGTGGTATGTACATTTCCCATTTGTTAAATTGGATGTAGAATAGTAAAAATATAGAATAGAACCTTGTGCCCTAAGGTAACTACAGTATATCTAAAGCCCATGCATAGTTTTCTCATCAATAATTTCACTGCAATGCTGCAGTGACATCAATAATGTCATAGATGATGTCACGAGTGATGTAATAAGTAGGGTAATTAGCAGTGTATGACAAGGGTGTGAGGTATAGTTACTTGCAATAACTCTAACAAACTGCTGAATTTCTAAGGTTTTGTACAAGTAAATTTAGAACCTAGCTATAATGTCCCTGTAACCTTTGTTTTTTTCACTGAATTTCTATGTTTTTTAAATTCTACTTCCTAACTATAATGCCCCTGTAACTTATGTTTTTTTCAGTGAATTTCATTTTTTTTTACAGCAAAGTAATTTAATTAGTATACTTTAATCCAAGCACCACAGCACACAGCCTTTGGGCGTGCGCGGCCAGTGGCCAGGTCCTGCTGCCAACCTCATATAATGACCCAACCCCGCACCGTACATGGTCTGCCTCTCTATGTGTGAGAATAAGTGTGAGAGGGTGCCTCTTAGTATAAGAGTGGGTGTGACAGTGCCTGCCTGGGTGTGAGAATGGGTGGGAGTGGAAGTCTCTGGATGTGAAAGTGGGTGTAAGAGTCTCTCTGTGAGTGGATGCGTGAGTGTCTGAGTGGGTTTGTGAATGGGTGATATGAATGTCTGAGTGGGTCTGTGAGTGGGTGCATGAGTGTGTAAGTGGGTCTGTGAGTGAGCGTGTGAGTCTCTGAGTGGGTCTCTGAGTGTCTGACTGGGTCTCTGAGTGAGTGCTTAAGTCTGTGAGTGGGTGCATGACTCCTTGAGTTCGGTCTGTGAGTGGGTGTTTGAGTCTATGAGGTGCTCTGTGAGTAGGGGCATGAGTGCTTAAGTGATCTACAAGTGGGTGCATGAGTGTCTGAGTAGGTCTGAAAGTGGGTGTATGACTCCCTCAGTGGTTCTGTGAGTGGGTGCATGACAGTCTGAGTGCTTCAATGAGTGAATGAATTAGTGTATGAATGAATTTGTTTTTTGTTTTCAAAAAAATGTTTTCACGGATATTCGCAAATTTGTTGCGATTTTACACGGGGCCACGCTGAGCATTGCAACATATTTATGAATAGCATGAAAAAAAATTTAAGGGCATAATTTGAGTCTTAAAGACCCCTGTATCACATCCCTTGGGTCATAGTACCTCTACCCTGACCCATTATGCCACATCTCATTTTATTTTGCAGCCCCAGGGACCGTGTGCCATTACCTAAAGCGGCTGCAAGTTTCTGCTCAGGTTGCAGCCAGCCAATCACAGCATTCCTGGTGGTGCGTTAACTCGCGAATACGCAGCGATCGCCGCAAAAACTTCGCCACAGATTTATTTTCTCTACAATTTCTCAAAAACTACTGAACTGATTTATATCAAATATACAAAAGCATAATCTGTGTACCGAAACCTACCTTACTGTCATATTTCATGTAATTCCGCCCAGCGGCTTGTCCTATACTCCGGTTCAAAACGCCTATGGTAATTAACATGGGAAACACATGTTTTTTGGCCCCCCCTTTTTTTTTCTTGGCCTATGCTTGAAGGATCACCCTGAAACTTCCCATGCTCAACAAGACTCACCGGAACACTGTTTCACTGTTTTTGTAAAATTGTGTGAAGATTCGTCAAACGGTGCCAAAGATATAGGAAAGTCAAAAAATGTTTTTTCTATGGAAACATATGTATATGTGTTTATATATGTGTACATATTTATATATATATATATATATATATATATATATATATATATATATATTTATATATATATGTATATATATATATATATATATATATATATATATATATATATATATAAATATGTACACATATATATATATATAAAGAAATATAGAGCGAGAGAGAGAGAGAGGGGGAGAGAGAGACCCTTTCAGAGTTAAAGTGACATAAAAATTATGCAACACAGAAGAGAGAACTGTGGGTAGTTCCGAAGTTTAGGTGAAGAGCAGGTCCAGTAAGGAGTACCCTGCAACACCTGCGACACTCTAGATTTGCTCAACTCAAATGTCTGTTTGTCTAGCAAAGTTTTAAAGCATAGGATTGGCACAGTGCCATTCATGCTGAGCTAGAAAATGACAAAGTCTTTTGTCATTTGGACAGCAAAATCTTTAAGCATAGGATTGGCCCAGTGACATCCTTGCGCGAGCTGTAAAATGACAAATGATATATTTATATAACCCAGTGGTTGTCAGGGCTTCCATAGCACATCATTGCAAATGCATTTTTTGTGTTCCTGATTTGGTATAGATCTGTTCAGTAGCTTTTAAGATAATAAGGTTTACAATTATTGGTAAATGTGAATGGTTAGGTTACAGGGACTCTCGCAAGAGCCTCTTGAACCCAGTTTTGAAAAAAGGTGTGCTCTGATTGACCCAGGGAACTTTTTTCCCCTTGAGTCAATTCAATCTTGTGGGAGTCAGACTCCTGCAGGAGTGAGTGCTCTTATGGCTGCCAGCAACATGAGAAAAAGTTGATGTCAGCTCTTACAGGACTCAGGGGCTTAGGGCCTTATTGAGAGTTTGGTGCAAGGGGTTCTCTGTCACAAAGGCAATGGGATATCCTGTCTGCCGTAATACAATGTCCATAAACAATAAAGGAATTGTAATATGGCAAACGGGTATCTGTCATGTTTGTGATGGAGTTTACCCCTCTGCCAAACTCTAAATCAGGCCCTTAGTCCCCTGTCCCTAAGTTTAGGAGAAAAAAGATGTAAGGGGGCAGGGTAGGGATACCCTGCCTCCACTAGAACACAGAGGGACCTCCCTGGGACCAAAATAAAAAAATAACAGCATATTTTTTTATAACAAGCCCTTGGAACTCCTGTGGAAACAAATGGTGGCCCCAGGGCTGCATTGTTTAATGGGGGGATGGGCATGTGACCCCACCTCCCCATGCCATATTCATCCCGAAGACCCCATCCCGTGGAGCCCAATTTAATTAATATGGGGTGGGGCTGAGTGGCCTCCCTTCTCAAACCATATTCTGCCCATGGAACCTCATCCCCTGGGGCCCACAGTATTGATTAAGGTGAAGGGGTCCACAAGGCCCCCCTCCCTGAGCTTTTAATGGACCCAGGGATACACCAGATTCCCTGCTTGCTCCGGCACAGGCAGGGAAACTTGTGCTTGTTCCCATCTAGCGGGAGCATTTTTAAAACTCCTGCCAAATGGGAGCAAACACAAAGTCTGCTCCCCACGGGCAGGAGCTTTAAAAATGAAAACAAGATATTGGGCCCACCCAGAGGTAGGAGCTTAAATGGCTGCTCCCTCCGGGCAGGAGCAATGCCAGCTCCCGTTCCATTTGATGAGTCAGCTAGGGCTACATGGGCCCCGATAACGTGTTGTTTGTTAGTGCCCCAGGGGGGCACTGGGGCACTCACCTATATTAAAATCTGGCCCCGGGCCATAATAGACTTGGGGAGGGGGCCCCATGCCCCCTCCCTTCATTAATTACCTGGCTCTGCAGGATGGTGTCCATGGGGTCCAAAAAGTATCCAGGTAGGGGAGCCCTTTGGCCCCACTCCTCTTTATAATGTAGTGGGGGATGGGGTCCCTGGAGCCTAATAAGGTTCGGGGAAGAGGGCCATGTGGCCCTCCACCCCTTTTAAAAAATTGATGGCCCTGAAAGATGGATTCCCCAAGGGCAAAAGATCCTTGGGGAGGAAAGCAGCGTGACTCCCTCCCCTTTAAAAAAAAAAGGATGGCCACAGGGGATGGGTCCACTGGGTCTGAGAGTATCCGGGAAGGGGGAGCGTGTGCCCCCTCCCTTTTTAAATAAATGAATGGTCCTGGGGATGGGATCCCCAGGGCTTAATATGGCTCATGGAGAGGGGCTGCATTCCGGTTCATTTAGATTTCATCCTTGGTGTCCGGTCCTGGAGCACAAAAATTGCTCAGGGAATGGAGCTGCATGCCCTCTTCCCCTGTTTACTTGTATTTTACCCCAGGGTATAGGGTCCCTGGGACCTTTTAAGTATTGGGGAAGAAGGGCACACACCCCCTCCCCTTTTCATTATTATAGGTCCCAGTGCTGGGGTACTGCAGCAATCAAGGGTCCAGGAGGGGGCTGCATGCCCCCTCCTCTTAATATACATGTTTTGCCCCATGGAATTGGGTCCCCGGGTTCCGAATGCCAACACTACGCTGCACATGGTAAAGGCTGTGCAAGGTGTGGGGTTAGCAGCCTGCTGGGGGTTTGGCCACAGGGCCTGGCAGCAAGCCAAACTCTGTCACCAACACCCCACTGTGCAAGACAGGTTCTCTGGCTAAGACCAAATTTGTGCGCTGTTTGGGGTTGCCTGCCTCCAGGTGGCTGCCTCTGAGAAGTTGGATGCAGGACCTGGCTGTATGCCAGGCCCTGTAGCCAACCCCATGCTGTGCACAACAAAAGGCCATGTGCAACATGGGGTTGGCTGCCTGCGGGGAGGTTAGCTCCCTCCGAGTGGGTTGGCCACAGGGCCTGGCCACAAGATAGACCCTGTTGCCAACCACCTTCTGTGCACAGCCAAAGGTCAAGCACAATGTATGGTTGGCTGCCTGTGAGGGGTTTGCCCTGTGGCCAACCCCGCCAGCCGTGCACCGCTAAAGGCTGTGTGCAACAGGAGGCTGACTTTATATATGGTAATACAATATCACTTTAAGTTAAAAAAAACTAGAAATTGATTGAAGGTTAAAGTAATGTTATAGGTAGGTGTGATTGAAAGTTCTGGTTTTATTTTTTATTTTTAAACCTTAGAAATTCAATGATAAAAACAAAGATTAAAGCAATGTTTTAGTTAGATGAATATGTCAGTGGAAACATTACTGTTTTGAACTCAAAAAAACATTGCGGGGCACAAATTTTAGTCAGTTCTGATAAATATAACTGATGAAATTCTGTAGTTTTTTTTTAGATCAAAATGTTACTGTTGTCACTGACATATTCACCTAATTATAGCATTACTTCAACATTTTTAAAAAACTGGTGATTACCAATAGGTAGTTATAGTTAGGTCTGCTTTTCCCTAGAAAAAGCATTTTTGGTTTGCTAATAAATTTGCCCCCCTTTGACAAATCTTTATGAAAGTTTTTTAAATAAAAGGTCACCCACCTCAGCTCCTTCCTGGAACGTTTTGGGGTGATCCGTCAAGCAGGGCAGAGAAAAGAGGGTGGCCCCCAAATGTAAAATCTTCATCCATTTCCATAGACTTCTTTAAGCATGGCTTCTACTAAAACTGCTAAACAGAACTACACTAAATTCAGCAAGAAGCTATATCTTGGTCCTCAGACTGTGTTTTTTGTCAGCTGGGTGTGTTAGAAATGGGGTCTTTGGTTGGCAGTCAGGTTACCCCTTGTCCAAGCAAGGACCTTCACTCTAGTCAGGATAAAAGAGAATCACCCTCAGCTAACCCCTGCTTACCCACTTGGTAGCTTGGCATGAGCAGTAGGCTTAACTTCAGAGTGCTAGGTGTAAAGTATTTGTAACAACACACACAGTAACTTGATGAAAACACTACAAAAAGACACAACACAGGTTTAGAAAAATAGAAAATATGCATCTAAACAAAACAATACCAAAACGACAAAAATCCACAATACACAAGTCTAGTTATCAATCAAAAAACAAAAAGAGTCTTCATGTAATTTTGTTAGCGTGAAAATGTATCTTGGGCGCATCAAAAATAACTCCGCACTGGCGAGTGTGTGTCAGAAAGGGCTTTCGATGCGTCGTTTTCACTCACAAGCGAGACCTTGCATGGTTTCTCCTTTTGACGGTTCGGCGTGCCTCATTTCTTCTCTCCACAGAAGAGCGATACATCGACCAAGTCAGCACTGTTGGGTCCGGGCAGGCCTTGTGTTGTTTTTACACGCCCAGCAGTGTTTGTGTCAGAAATTCAGCTGCACGATGATCCGAAAACCAGGCAGCGCGGGTTGCGATCTCACTAGCCTCCGTCAGCGATGCTACGCATCGTTTCCACAGCCACGGGCGTCAATCTTCCGTTCGCGTTGCAGGCGAGCGTTGATTTTCAGCTGCGAAGCCGGTGGCACGTCAGTTTTTCAGCCGCAGATCAGAGTTGCGTCGATCTTTTACCCGCACGGCAGTCGCTGCATGGATTTCTCACTCTTGAGCTGCCAGCTTCTCCTTTCATGGTCCCAGGAACTGGATGGGCACCACTTGGCACAGTAGGAGGCTCTCCAGAGACTCCAGGTACTGGCAGAGAGAAGTCTTTGCTGTCCCTGAGACTTCAAACAACAGGAGGCAAGCTCTAAATCAAGCCCTTGGAGAGTTCTTCATAAGAAGGAAAGCAACACAAAGTCCAGTCTTTGTCCTCTAGCACAGGCAGAAGCAGCAACTGCAGGAGCGCTCCACAAAGCACAGTCACAGGCAGGGCAGCTCTTCTTCCTTAGCTCTTCAACTCTTCTCCAGGCAGAGGTTCCTCTTGGTTTCCAGAAGTGTTCTATAGTCTGTGGTTTTGGGTGCCCTTCTTATACCCATTTTGCCCTTTGAGGTAGGCTTACATCAAAGGAAAGTCTCACTTGTTTGTGAAATCCTGCCTTGCCCAGGCAAGGCCCTAGACACACACCAGGGGGTTGGAGACTGCATTGTGTGAGGGCAGGCACAGCCATTTCAGGTGCGAGTGACCACTCCTCCACTCCCTCCTAGCACAGATAGCTCATCAGAATATGGTGAAGGCTACACCCCAGCCCCCTTTGTGTCACTGTCTGGAGAGAGGTGCAAACAGCCCAACGGTCAAACTAACCCAGACAGGGAATCCACAAACAAGCAGACTCACAAAAATGGTTCAAGCTAGAAAATGACCACTTTCTAAAAGTGCCATTTTAAAACACACAATCTTAAAAGCAACTTTACTAAACAATGTATTTTTAAATTGTGAGTTCGGAGGTCCTAAACGCCACATGTCTATCTGCTCCCAAAGGGAATCTAAGCTTTAATCATATTCAAAGGCAGCCCCCAGGTTAACTTATGAGAGAGATAGGCCTTGCAACAGTGAAAAACGAATTTGGCAGTATTTCTCTGTCAGGACATATAAAACACATTAGTATATGTCCTACCTTAACCATACATTGCACCCTGCCCATGGGGCTACCTAGGGCCTACCTTAGGGGTGTCAAATAAGTAGGAAAAGGGAAGGGTTAGGCCTGGCAAGTGGGGACACTTGCCAAGATAAATTCACAGTTCAAAACTGCACACACAGACACTGCAGTGGTAGGTCTGAGACATTATTACAGAGCTACTTATGTGGGTGGCACAACCAGTGCTGCAGGCCCACTAGTGGCATTTGATTTACAGGCCCTGGGCACCTCTAGTGCATTTTACTAGGGACTTACCAGTAAATCAAATATACCAATTGTCACGGTGTAGGTACTCCTCAGACTCGGTGTGATGCAAACAAGGTCCACCTCCTGACACCACCAAGTCACCGATAAAAAACCACAGTGCATTGGAGTAATCAAGCGAGGGAAGGAAGGGGAAGGATCAGCAGGGACGGGATAACTGTAAAGAAAAATACACAGTGTTAATTATCACATTGTCTGTCTATTCTCATAAGGTCTCACTAAAACCAAAACGACCTGGCCTGCCCATAACTCATGAGGGCAGAACTAGTCCAAAGCCTGACTATGTTCCATCAGTATCACCAATGGATGCCCCAAGCCAACTACGGCCACTAATAATCACCTAAGGGTCTCACCGCCCTTCCTCCTAAACAATACTACAGTACGTATAAAGAAACAAACATGAGGAGAAAGAATAAGGTGAAGAAAATCTATTTTTGTACTTCTTCCTATGATTCAGTTAACCCACTAAGCCTTTCGTTAATGTCACGTATATTTGAAGAAGTAACTCGTTCATATCTCAGTGAATGTTGACAAGAATTATTTGTCCCGGCTGTTTGGAATCCTGCAAACAGTAAATCTCATTCTAAATTGCCGCCAACAAAAAGCCAAAAGATTATGTCTCATAAGATCGCCGTTCCTTTATTATGATACCTCCAAAAGTAAAGTGCTCCAATATATGACAGTCACTCACAACCTGGCCGTACGGAATGCAGAAATAAAGAAAGGCGATAGCCTCCGGCAAGTAGCACAGCTTGCCGCTTACCACCTTCTTAGTACTTGGAATTCGAAAGGAGGAGCAGCTAGGAACTCCTTCTGCCGGTAAAAGGTCAGTTTCCAGGAGGGGGCCCTGATGAATCTCATTCCTCTTTTCCTCTGGCCGCCGATGAATTCCCCCCTGGGGAACGCCGTCCGCTCATACTTCGTTGAGGCTCCGACCTGCCTCATTAGCACAAATAACGCACACCCTTTCCAGGGTGCGCCGACTCTTACGCGATCTCTACCGCGCTGGGCTTCATGGGAGGTGTAGTCCCTAATGACTACAATCTCCCGATCGGCCCTGTAGGCGCCGGCTAGCACCTGACAGTACGCCCACCTCCAAAGCGCCTCCTAGGGCCAGGTTTAGTGGGATGACAAGCATGAAACCGTTGCACTGCCCTAGGGGCATGGACATTGCCTTCCGGCTCCCATGAATCCTCCTCGGCCTCATACCCCTTCCACGAAACCAAGTACCATAACTTACCCCCCCGTAGTTTGGAATCCAACACCTTGCGCACCTCATACTCCAGCTGCCCGTCTCTAACCACCGGAGGCACCGCCCGCCGGGTCGCGGACAGAGCTGGCTTCAAAAGGCTGCAATGAAACACCGGATGGATTCTTAAGGAAGCAGGTAAGTTGAGACGGTAAGCCACAGGGTTTATCTTGCGTACCACCTCATAAGGACCAATGTAACGAGGATGAAAGATGCTACGCATCTTAAAGCGTATATACTTGGTGGAAAGCCACACTCGATCCCCTGGCTGATACACCGGCCCCTCACGCCGATGTACATCACCCCATTTCTTATACTGTTCCTTGGCTTTATCCAAATTAAGTCGTATTTTTTTTTGCATGGATTGTAGGTTCTTAACCATAGCATGGACAGTAGGTTGATCCGTGACATCCCGAGGTATGATTATGGGCAACATCTCCGCGTGGAACCCTGTGTTAGCACGAAAAGGAGACTCCCTTATCGAGCTATGCCAAGCATTGTTGTACGATAGTTCGGCCAGCCATAGCAATGACACCCACGATTCCTGGGCGTCCTTTGCATAGCACCTCAGATATTTCTTCAGGTTTTTGGTTGAGGCGCTCCGTCTGGCCATCGGTTTGTGGGTGAAAACTGGTGGATAGGGCGGATTCAATGCGCAGAACCTTGCACCACATGCGCCAAAACCTAGCAACGAACTGGGGGCCTCTGTCTGAAATAATGGTTCTTGGTAAACCATGTAACCGCACCACTTGAGACAGAATTAGATGGGCGGTCTGACTTGCTGTAGGTAGGTTTCTACAAGGGAGAAAGTGACCCATCTTGGTAAGACTATCGATTACCACCATGATAGCATTGTACCCCTGATCCATTGGCAATCCTACCACAAAATCCACGCTGATGGTTTGCCATGGTTTTTCCGGAGTGGGCAAAGGCATCAGCTTGCCCTGGCTCTTCGTGTTTTCTCCCTTGGATCGAGCACATATCTCACACCGAGCTACCCATGTCGCAACGTCCTTAGCCCAACCTTTCCACCTGAAATGTCGTTGAACTATTTGCGCAGTCTTGGTGTACCCCGGATGACCAGCTGTTACCGCATCATGACACCAATTGAAGGCTTGCATTCGAAGTTCAGGTGTTGGTAAATACAAACGATTACCTTGCAACGGTATTCCATGCTTAAGGGTACGGTCCTGACTTACTTCGGCCCACTCCTTCCACTGAGCAGCAGACTTATGCTTAGAGACCTTTTCTAGGAAGTGAGATATATGAAGGGCACAAAGCACTTTTTCCGGTTGGATGATTGCTTCATCAGGTCTTGAAGTGATGTTCCTCGCGTCCCTTTGTCTAGACAGTGAATCTGCCTTGCGATTGTCGACCCCAGGACGGAAGGTTACTACAAACTCATATTCTGAAAAGAACAGCATCCACCTCATTTGCCGCTGGGTAAGCTGTCTAGCCTCCTTCATATACTGCAGGTTTCGGTGATCAGTATATACCGTGACCGGGTGTTGGGCCCCCCAGAGATAGTGTCTCCATTCCTGAAATGCCTTCTTGATGGCTAGTAGTTCTTTTTCTGCCACCGTATAGTTGAGTTCCGCAGCAGATAGCTTCTTAGATAAAAACGCAACCGGATGAAGCTGTCCCGAGGTCTTGTTTCTTTGGGATAACACAGCCCCAATGGCTATATCCGAGGCATCTGCTTCGACTATAAAAGGTACTTCTGGCTGTGGATGCTGAAGTATAGGCGCTGAGCAGAAGGCCTGTTTTAAGAAGCAAAAGGCCTCCTCTGCCTCCTCTGACCAAACAAAAGACACTCCCTTTCTTAGCAACCTTGTTATAGGTGACACAATGTGGGAAAAATGACAGATGAATCTTCTATAGTAATTGGAAAACCCCAGGAAGCATTGCACGTCTCTCACACTAGTGGGCACTGGCCACTCTTGAACCGCCTGTATTCTTCTTGTCGACATGCAGAACCCTTCCGGGCTTAAATCCACCCCCAAGAACTCAACCTTCTGTACATGGAACTCGCATTTGCTCAGTTTGCAATAAAGATGGTGCTGTTGCAATGCCTGGAGTACTAGGGAAACATGTTCCATGTGCCGCTCTAGGGAGGTAGAATACACCAATATGTCATCTATATAAACGATCACAAAGTGGTCTACGTATTCTTTGAGAACATCGTTCAGAAAGTATTGGAAAGCCGCCGGGGCGTTACACAACCCGAACGGCATTACCAAGTATTCAAACAGGCCATAACGGGTCTTGAACGCCGTCTTCCATTCATCCCCTTCACGGATTCTGACCAGATGGTAAGCCCCCTTCAGATCCAACCTTGTATAGATAGTTGCCTCTTTCACCTGTTCCAATAACACAGGAATGAGGGGAAGAGGGTATCTATTCCTTATCGTGTTCTTGTTCAGCATTCGATAATCGATGCAGGTTCTCAACTCTTTATTCGCTTTAGCTATGAAAAAGAGTGGAGAAGCTGCCGGAGAACAAGATGGTCTAATGAACCCGATTTCCAGGAAACGGTCCAGATATCTTCGCAAATGTTTGGTTTCTGGGTCTGATAGAGCATATACCCTACAAGAAGGAAGGAGTGCTCCCGGAATCAGATCTATCTTGCAATCGTATATACGATGGGGTGGCAATGTCTCCGCCTGACCTTCGTCGAACAAATCCTTGAACTTGGCGTAAACAGAGGGCAATATCACCGCTTTCTCCACCACTGTGGCCAACTGTAACCCTTGAGCCAACGCTAACGCGGGGGGGTTATCATATAAGGAACAGACTTTCTCACTACTCAAGGACTGAAAACTAACCGTCTTGGTTTGCCAATCGATAACAGGATTGCTTTTTCTTAGCCAGGGCATTCCCAAAATTATTTCATACTGAGGAGCCTCTATTATATCTAGCCTGATTATTTCTCTGCGTGCCGGAGATACTCCACTGAAAACCAACCCCACATCCTCAGTTTGTTCAGTAAGGGGTCCAGACTTCAGAGGTGTACCGTCAACTGCCAACACTATTTCGGGGTTCTTTCTTGGAATTCTCAGAAGTCCCAGTCTCTTAACCACCCCTTCATCTATGAAATTTCCCGTGGCTCCTGAGTCTATCATTGCCCACACAGGATGGTTTCGATCTTGGGACACCAGCTCTACGGATAACAAAAGGTGTGACGCCTTTTCTTCTTGTGGCAAGAGGGTTAAAGAAGTCAACCGGAACCCCGATAGGGGTTCTATAAAGGGCAAATCCTCTTTCTCTGATATCTTCCCTGACGTCACCGCGGCCTTTTGAGTGGGGGAGTAGGAGAACCTTTTTCTTGGTTTTTGGGGACACTCTCTCACATAATGACCCTTCCTGCCGCAATACATGCACAACCCCTGTACCCTCCTACTCTCTTTTTCGGCCCTTGACAGAGGTGCCCTAACGGCTCCCACTTCCATAGGTTCCCCGCATAAATCATGGGAATTAGGAACTGGTCGCCCCTCTCTTTCTGGAATGACCGGCCGCCTATCACCCGCTCTACGCTCTCCCCTTCTCTCTGCTAGCCGATGATTCAATCTCAAGGTAAGATTCACAAGTTCAGTACACGTGGAAGGCTGTGGATCTATTTGGGCTAGGATATCCTTCATGTCGTCTCTTAATCCTTGATAATAGAGAGACATTCTCTTCTCCTCTGGCCACTCTGATTCCGCCACCAGTCTATTGAAGGTCGTAAGATAAGTAACCAGGTCAGACCTCCCCTGTCTCAGTTCCAGCAATTCTCTATCAGCACTAAAGGTGGTTGTTCTGTGATCAAACACCTTCTCAAAGGCCGACCGAAAGGCATTCCAATCCGATAATAATGGGTCATCGTTTCTAACTAACGGCACTGCCCAGTTAGCTGCATCTCCCGAGAGATAAGAAATAGCGAACATTACCCTGGAAAGGTTAGAGGGAAAAGACGCCGGTCTACATGAGAATTGAAGAGACAACTGCGTTAAAAAAGCCTGAACTTTCCTGGGGTCCCCTGAAAACCGTTCTGGACTGGCCAAAGGGATTGGAGGGGAGACGTTCACGGTTATCTGCTGTGTAGATGCTGAGGCATCGAAGGGATTCCTAGTAAGCCTTTCTACCTTGTCCCTTAGTGCCGCTGCCTCCACCCTAGAATCTGCCAACTCTTGCTGCACTACCACTAACGCCTGTAATACATCATCCATAGATGCCATCTTTGCATTACACCGAGCAGGAGGAGTATTATTCGTGGGTGCGTTATTCTGTCACGGTGTAGGTACTCCTCAGACTCGGTGTGATGCAAACAAGGTCCACCTCCTGACACCACCAAGTCACCGATAAAAAACCACAGTGCATTGGAGTAATCAAGCGAGGGAAGGAAGGGGAAGGATCAGCAGGGACGGGATAACTGTAAAGAAAAATACACAGTGTTAATTATCACATTGTCTGTCTATTCTCATAAGGTCTCCCTAAAACCAAAACGACCTGGCCTGCCCATAACTCATGAGGGCAGAACTAGTCCAAAGCCTGACTATGTTCCATCAGTATCACCAATGGATGCCCCAAGCCAACTACGGCCACTAATAATCACCTAAGGGTCTCACCGCCCTTCCTCCTAAACAATACTACAGTACGTATAAAGAAACAAACATGAGGAGAAAGAATAAGGTGAAGAAAATCTATTTTTGTACTTCTTCCTATGATTCAGTTAACCCACTAAGCCTTTCGTTAATGTCACGTATATTTGAAGAAGTAACTCGTTCATATCTCAGTGAATGTTGACAAGAATTATTTGTCCCGGCTGTTTGGAATCCTGCAAACAGTAAATCTCATTCTAAATTGCCGCCAACAAAAAGCCAAAATATTATGTCTCATAAGATCGCCGTTCCTTTATTATGATACCTCCAAAAGTAAAGTGCTCCGATATATGACAGTCACTCACAACCTGGCCGTACGGAATGCAGAAATAAAGAAAGGCGATAGCCTCCGGCAAGTAGCACAGCTTGCCGCTTACCACCTTCTTAGTACTTGGAATTCGAAAGGAGGAGCAGCTAGGAACTCCTTCTGCCGGTAAAAGGTCAGTTTCCAGGAGGGGGCCCTGATGAATCTCATTCCTCTTTTCCTCTGGCCGCCGATGAATTCCCCCCTGGGGAACGCCGTCCGCTCATACTTCGTTGAGGCTCCGACCTGCCTCATTAGCACAAATAACGCACACCCTTTCCAGGGTGCGCCGACTCATACGCGATCTCTACCGCGCTGGGCTTCATGGGAGGTGTAGTCCCTAATGACTACAATCTCCCGATCGGCCCTGTAGGCGCCGGCTAGCACCTGACACCAATCATGGATAAAACAATCAACAGTACAATTTACACAGAGAGCATGTGCACTTTAGCACTGGTTAGCAGTGGTAAAGTGCTCAGAGTTCTAAAGCCAACAAAAATGGGTCAGGAAAAATAGGAGGAAGGAGGCAAAAAGGTTTGGGGATGACCCTGTAAAAAGGGCCAGGGAAAACATGATCCCCCACAAGCCTAAAGCCAGGGGAGAACAATCAATACCCTGATATACTTCCCCGATTGAGGTGATAGAACAAGGACCCAGGTCCACAACAGAAGGGGCATCTTCCAGTTCTATGCATTCCTGACTCCAGTTGGATCCCTCTGTCCATACTCTCAGGGCCCACTAAGCTAACCCATGGGGATCCTTTCTCCTCTCCTGCGGATACCCTCTGTGCAGAACCTAACCTTCCTTTGCTCACAGAGGTATCTCAGGGGCCGGATAGTACCACCAGGGCCAACACAGTGGTGTTGCCCACTCCACCCCCTCAGAGTTCTAAAGCCAACAAAAACAGGTCAGGAAAAATAGGAGGAAGGAGGCAAAAAGTTTGGGATGACTTTGTAAAAAGGGCCAGGTCCTACATCCCCTAATTGGTTTTGAGGAATATAACTTTCAGAACAGTGTACTCTGATGCTGTATTGTATATAGTTAGGGACTAGAAAGTAGCTGCACTTCCTAGCTTGAATATTTCAAGGAGGGAGGCAATGTTGGACCTAATGCTTGGGCAGCACTGAACATGGACAAGATAGCCACCACCCACTCAAGACAGAAAATTCTTCCCCTAGCCAGGCTCCATGATTCATATGCCGAGTGAAGTGTATGCGCAATAATGCTGAAAACCATGAAGGCAGGGCCCTTCACCTTTCAGAAGATCCAGTAGAGTATCTCGCACTAGCAATAGATGCCAGTGCCAGATACTCTCTATGAGGAGAAACTGCAGTGCCAACCTCCATAGCCCCTGCAAAGAGGGCACAGTAATGCTGTTGATGCCCCATAGGTAAGCAATGCTTCAGTCTATAAGCCACCTGTAGAGAAGTCTATCAACCCACAAGCATAACACCATTAGGTGATACTGTCATGCTGCTTTGCCATTCTGTACCCTCCTTTTACTAAGGATGATGTAGCTTTGAGATGCAGGATAAATCTTAGGTATTCCCCCTTTAAAAGTTTGCTGTTATTACCATACAAAGACTTGGGGGTCATTACAACATTGGCGGTAAAAGCTGCTTACCGCTGTGCAGAAGACCGCCAACACACCGACGCGGCCGCGGAATTCCGCCACAGCTATTATGACCCACAGCTCGGAATCTGCCAAAATCTAGACACCCACACAAGTCCGCCACACCAAAGGTCACTGATAAACTGGCGATAACAAAACCTCCACCGTCACGACAACAGGAATACGCCGACACTATCATGACCCACGAATCCACGCGGCGGTCTTTCAACCGCGGTATTCCATTGGCGGTACACACCGCCGCGCTCAAAATACACACACATTTACAAAACACTACCACATTGGACAATTCCAAATACACACACCTGATACACATACACACACCACTCCCACACATCCAATACAATATAAAACATACACCCACATCACCCACAAACTCCTACGACCAAAAATTTTGATGAAGGCCAGAGAGACAGCACAGCAAAGACAACACCAGCATACAGAGGCACTCAACATCATCATTCACACAACATCCACGCACCTCACACAACACACCTCTAAATATCACCCCACACATCACAACACACACCACCCCACACATCACCCACACCACCCCATGGCATCGCAAAGACACCCCAGGTTTTCTGAGGAGGAGCTCAGGGTCATGGTAGAGGAAATCATCCGGGTAGAGCCACAGCTATTCGGATCACAGGTGCAGCACACCACCATAGCTAGGAAGATAGAGCTATGGCGCAGAATCGTGGACAGGGTCAATGCAGTGGGACAGCTCCCAAGAACTAGGGATGACATCAGGAAGAGGTGGAACGACCTACGGGGGAAGGTGCGTTCCGTGGTCTCAAGACACCAGATTGCGGTTCAGAGGACTGGCAGTGGACCCCCACCTCCTCCACCAGAACTAACAACATGGGAGGAGCAGGTCTTGGCTATACTGCATCCTGAGGGCCTCGCAGGAGTAGCTGGAGGAATGGACTCTGGTAAGTCAAACCTTTAACTGCCATATCCCCCACCCTACCTGCATGCTAAAACATACCCCCACCCTCGCCCTCACCCCATCACTCCAACTCCTCACACATGTCCCACTATCACAAACCACGCATCCTAAACCCAAGCCCTGCATGCAACACCAAAGCATGGACACCCATCACCAAAGCATGTCTACTGCACATACCCATACACCCCCCTAAACCATTATCACACAAGGTCCCACACAAGAATGCAAGCACTGGGGTACAGGGTCACCCACCCATTGCACACACAGATGCAATAATCATGCCTTTACACCCCTGCAGGACCCCTACCCAATGTCACCGGACAGGAGGGTCCAGACATGTCCACTCCACCAGCAGAAGAGGCACACAGTGATGACAGCAGGTCTGTCCAACTGTATCTAGATGACCAGCCCGGCTCACCTGGGACCTCGGGACAGTTGGTTCCCCTCACACTGGCACAGTCCACTACAGAGCATCCCCCCTCTGGAAACACCAGCACAGCACCCACCCAGCGGGCCCATACCTCTATCCCCAGGACACGTCAAGCAGCAGTGTGTCCACCACTACAGGGAACCCAGGCTAACCCACCAACCCAACAACACCAGGGACCTGGGGGCAGTGGGCACACGGTTCATGGGACAGAGGCCCAGGAACACAGGGGAACTTGGAGGGTTGCTGTGTGACAGTGGGAGGACAGGCACAGGGAACCCACTCTCCACGAGCCCCTCTCCAA
Organism: Pleurodeles waltl; assembly: GCF_031143425.1. NCBI lineage: Eukaryota > Metazoa > Chordata > Amphibia > Caudata > Salamandridae > Pleurodeles > Pleurodeles waltl. The sequence goes on from NC_090437.1 coordinate 841,363,250, forward strand.
CATCATGGGAGCCTACCACCATTCCCAGGAGACGATGGCAACGGTACTGCAGGAGGAATGGTATTTGGGGTTCAGGGAGGAACTCAAATCTATCAATTCCACCCTGGGCACCATTGTAGGGGTGCTGAAGGAACTCATCAACACCAGGAGGGACACTGTGGCGCAACAAGGGGCCCCTGACACTAGCCTGGACAATGAACTGCCCACCACCTCCGCCGGCGCTAGTGGACAGGAGGCACCGCCACAGGACCACGACACCAGCACCCCAACCCCTGCAGATGGAGAACCACCCCGCAAGCGTTCCCTGAGATCCAGGACAAAGACAGAGAACAATGCCAAGACCCCCGCCAAGAAATGAGACCACCCTGATTGTCATCCTTCTGTCCCACTTTGTCACCCTGTCCATACTTAAACTGCCCTAGCTCCACTTCCTATTGGACAATGCACCTGTGAGACTAATAGACTGGACTCTGCCATGGACATTCCTCCACCATCACCCCTGACCATTTTACAACCCCCTCCACTATTTTGCACTTAAATAAACACCCTTAAATCACAAAGCAATCTGGAGTCAGTCTGTGCTTTCACAAATGTGTATTTGCAATAACTGTGGAAAAATGCTATGTCCAATGTAATGTCAACATACCTATGTCACACAGCTCTAGTCCATGAGGAAACAAAGCAGATGTCACACAGTGGGACCCACATCTGTGAAATTGAAAGGGAAAGTGACAACTCAGGGTCCATACATTGGGTGAAAATGACAGACAGATGAGAGGTAGAAGAATTAAATCAGATGTACCAGGCAGTGTTGTCTTCTTACGTGTGTCTCACTGGAAGTATTGCTGGATCACCGTGTTCCTGTTGTCTATGTCCTCTTCTTCTGCTTCCTCGTCTTCACTGTCCACAGGCTCCACAGCTGCCACCACACCTCCATCTGGACCATCCTCCTGCAGAAAAGGCACCTGTCATCGCAAAGCTAAATTGTGAAGCATACAGCAGGCCACGAAGATCTGGCACACCTTCTTTGGTGAGTAGAATAGAGAACCATCTGTCATATGGAGGCACCGGAACCTGGCCTTCAGGAGGCCGAAGGTCCTCTCTATAATCCTCCTAGTTTGCCCATGTGCCTCATTGTAGCGTTCCTCTGCCCTTGTCCTGGGATTCCTCACTGGGGTCAGTAGCCATGACAGGTTGGGGTAGCCAGAGTCACCTGCAAATGGTGAGGGACAACTGTTAGACACACACTAACTCTTAGGGACATCCCCAGACACCTAGTCATACTGTATTGGGTCCATGTCCTCATTTAATAGCCACACACGGTGCCTCTGGAGTTGGCCCATCACATAAGGGATGCTGCTATTCCGCAGAATGTAAGCGTCATGCACTGGGCCAGGAAACTTGGCACTTACATGGGAGATGTACTGGTCGGCTAAACACACCGTCTGCACATTCATAGAATGGTAACACTTCCGGTTTCTGTACACCTGTTCACTCCTGCGAGGGGGACCAAGGCCACATGTGTCCCATCAATGGCACATATGATGTTGGGGATATGTCCCAGGGCATAGAAGTAACCTTTCACTGTAGGCAAATCCCCCACCTGAGGGAACACGATGTATCCGCACATGTGTTTCAGCAGGGCAGACAACATTATGGAAAACCCGTTGGAGAACATAGGCTGGGACATCCCTGATGCCATGGCCACTGTTGTATGAAAAGACCCACTTGCTAGGAAATGGAGTACTGACAGGACCTGCACTAGAGGGGGGATTCCTGTGGGATGGCGGATAGCTGACATCAGGTCTGGCTCCAACTGGGCACACAGTTCCAGGATTGTGGTACGATCAAGTCTGTATGTGACAATTACATGTCGCTCCTCCATTGTCGACAGGTCCACCAGCGGTCTGTACACCGGAGGATGCCGACATCTCCTCACCTGCCCCAGCGGACGTGCTCTATGGAGGAGAACAGCGCGCAGAGAGTCAACTAACACTGAGGTACGTTAACACAACTTTATAGCAAAATGTTTGAAAATCGATATATGGCTGTATTAGTGTTTAAGCAAGGCCTAGATATGTGTGACGCAGTCAAAATTAATGCCATGTGGCCCCCTGAAATGGCAGCTGTCTGACCTGTAATGTGGGACAAGGGGATATGAGGTAACTGCGCTGGCGTTGTACACCGTCGCTGTAGGCGGTCGAAGACCGCGGCGCAATCCTGCATTGGTTAACATTGGACCCTATGGGTCCCAGGAGCCAACGACGATGTACGCCGGCGTTGACGGTACGTACCGCCGCGGACGTCACCATCATTTTATCTCTGTTCAATCACTTGATGCCTGATCTTCGACAGGAGAGTTCCTACACTGCAAGTGCTGCTGTCACCTCAGTCTGGAAGAGACAATGGCTCGTGTGTCTGGGGAAAGGGCCCCTGCCTTCAGCACGGAGGAGTTGGAGAATCTAGTGGATGGGGTCCTCCCCCAGTACACGCTACTATACGGTCCTCCAGACAAACAGGTAAGTACACTGTGAGCATGCCGAATGGGCAATGCCTGTGTGGAGTGGTGTTGATGAAAGATAGGGGGGTTAGAATGAGGCGTGCATGATACGACGGTGAGTGCATGTGCGTCATGGCAAGGGTAGGGATGCGGGCCTATGACTGTGATGGTGCGGACGGTTATATCTTCTCCTTTTCCCCTGTACTATTCTTGTAGGTCAGCGCCCACCAGAAGACGGATATTTGGCGTGCCATCGCCAAGGAAGTCCGGACCCTGGGGGTCCACCACAGACGGAGCACCCACTGCCGTAAAAGATGGGAGGACATTCGCCGCTGGAGCAAGAAGACGGTGGAGGCCCAGCTGGGGATGGCCTCCCAACGTGGGAGGGGTGCCCGTCGCACCATGACCCCCCTGATGTTCTGGATCCTGGCGGTGGCATGTCCGGAGTTGGATGGGCGCTTGAGGGCATCACAGCAGCCACAAGGGGGAGAGTACACTCTCATTCTGCTGATTCAGCACACATTGTAGGTGTCTGGGTGGGGAGGTGGGCTGTGGGTTCCCCTAGGCCAGGGCGAGTTTAGTAGGCAAGGTCCCTACTTAAGGCAGGCCCTGTGGCACCCCATCCCACCTGTGTTCAGAGCGAACTACACCTAGTCAGGCTCCTGTGACTTCCATGTGTGCAGCAATCGGCCATAGGCTTTGTAACCCATGTCCCTGTGATTAATTAGGGAACTCAAAGTGCACAATGTAGTGCAGGGGGCTTCTGTGTCTGTAGTGTCCGCCAACGGTAGCAGTATTGGATGCACTCAACATGTCTTTCTTCTGTCTTCCCCCCACTATTTCTGTCTCCCTGTTCTTGTGTGCATTAGCATCATCAGGCGGAGGAGCAGTGCCACCGGAGCAGGAGGGAGCTGCATCCAACATGGCCCTGGAGGGTGACACAATGGAGTCAGAAGCCACAAGTTGGACGGAGGGCGAGGGGAGCTCCACGGCGGGGACAGGAGCTGAGACCAGAGACACGGACTCCTCCTCTGATGGGAGCTCCCTTGCGGTGGCGGGCCCCTCTGTGCCCACCGCATCTACAGGTACAGCCGCCACCCCCCCACCAGCACCGCCCTCCCAGCAGCCCCTCAGCGTGTGCCCCGTGGCCGCTCACCCAGGAGGGTGGGCTTCTCCTTCACCCCAGTCACCTCAGCCCCTGCCCCAGTCAGCCCTGCTGCCCTCAGTGAGGAGGCCATTGACCTCCTCAGGTCCCTCACTGTTGGGCTGTCTACCATTTTGAATGCCATCCAGGGAGTAGAGAGGCAGTTGCAACAGACCAATGCATACCTGGAGGGAATTCATTCTGGTCAGGCAGCCCAACAGCAAGCTTTTCAGACTCTTGCCTCAGCACTGATGGCAGCCATTGTCCCTGTCTCTAGCCTCCCCCCTCCAACTTCCTCCACCCAGATCCAAACCCCTGTACCTCAGCCTATCCCAAGCACAACATCAGACCAGCATGCACACAAGTCAACACACAAGGGAAGCTCAGGCAAACATAAGCACCACACGTCCCACAGGCACTCACGCAAGCATCATACAAATGCAGACATACCAACATCCACTGCCTCCACTGTCTCCCCCTCCTCCTCGTCTCCCTTCTCCATCCCAGTCTCGTCTCCACTCACACCTGCATGCACTACATCTTCAGCCACTACCTCCATCACCAGCACACCCACCACAACACCCCGCTCACGTGCAGTCACCACCCCCACTACCATTCACACATCCCCTGTATCCTCTCCCAGTGTGTCTGTGAGCCCACCTCCCAAGGTACACAAACGCAGCCACACACCAACCCATCAGCCATCCACCTCACGACAGCCTCCAGCCCATGCACCTTCAAAGTCAGCAAACGTACACCTCCTACAACCACTACCTCTTCCTCCACTCCCAAACCCCCTCCATCTACCCGTCCCAGTGTGTCCCAAAAACTTTTCCTGTCAAACCTTGACCTCTTCCCCTCACCTCCCCCACCCATTCAGTCCCCTAGGGTCCCCCTTTGAAGGTCCCATCCCAGCACCTCAGCCACAACATCTGCGGGAACAGTGGTGCCAGTAGTAACCGGCTTCTGGAGTGCGCCAAACAGCAGGGCAGCCAGTGTACCAAGGAGCCAGACCACGGACAGTCCCCCACCTCAAAAGCACAAAAAGTTGGCCAGTGCCTGGCAGGAGAGAGGCAAAACATCTACCACCAAAGACTCTCGCAGGGGTACTTTTGGGAGTGGGAAGACAGCTGGGCCACCATCCAAGGTGGGGAAGGGGCACAGAAAAACAGGCAAGTCGGCAAAAACCTGCACGGCGGACAAGACCCCCACCAGCACCGCTGCCAAGGACACCGCCGCCACAAGCACCGCTGAACAGGACACCGCCGCCACAAGCACCGCTGAACAGGACACCGCCGACCACAAGCACCGCTGCCAAGGACACCGCCGCCACAAGCACCGCTGAACAGGACACCGCCGCTACCAGCACCGCTGCCAAGGACACCGTCGCCACAAGCACCGCTGAAGAGGACACCGCCGCCACCAGCACCGCAGGCCAATGAGCGCCAAAGCTTCTGGCGCTACTGAGGCCGCCACGAGCAGGATGAATCACTCTGGGCACAAGGACCCCTCCAGAACCAGTGGAGAAAGACATCCACTACCTCTATCCTTGGCAGGATGAAGCACTCTGGGAACAAGGCCCCCTCCAGAACCAGTGGAGAAAGACATCCACTACCTCTGTCCTTGGCAGATGAAGCACTCTGGGCACAAGGCCCCCTCCAGAACCAGTGGAGTTGTTATCCACTTGAGAGACTGTGGCTTTGCACTCCCCAGGATACAGCAGTGGGCAACCCACCCACTGGAAAGACTTGTGAGACTGTGGGTTTGCACTCCCCAGGATACAGCAGTGGGCAACCCACCCACTGTAAAGACTTGTGAGACTGTGGCTTTGCACTCCCCAGGATACAGCAGTGGGCATGGAGCCCCCTCGTGGATCTGGCATTGTGCACTCATCCGGCTGAGGTGCCCCCCTTCCCTTCCCCCTGAGGTGCCTGTTGTATTTCTATCTGATGCCCCAGCAGTGTTCTCTCCATTTTGATCGGGTATTGAGTGTGGGCCTCGCCCATGCATTTTGGGCCCAGTGGTCCACGGACTATGATGGTGGAATACCTTGGACTTGTATTCTTGGTGTATATATTTGTTTATAGTGTAAATATGTATATATATATTTTTGATTACTGTATTTGAATAGATTACAAGCGTTCGACTCATTTCCTTTTGTCCTTTCATTCTTCCAGGGGGGTTTGGGGTTGTAAATGTAATGTATCTACATGTACTTGTGTGTGTGTTGTAGTGGGTGAAGGTGGGGATGTGAGTGTTGCGTGTTGCGTGTGTGTGTCACTCTTTTTTCCCTCCCCTGTGTCGTAGGTGCAGTGCTCACCGTGGTCTTCGGCACTGTCTTTGTTGTTCCTGGTAGAGGAGCAGGAAGATAAAGGCTGGGAGAATCTGGAGTTTGGGTTCCATGGCGTCCTAGTTCCTTGTAGGGTGTGTAGAGGTGAGCGTTTTCCCTTCCAAGTCCTGTTTCCGCTGTGTTTTTGTTTGCGGTGAATCCGCCCCGGATAAGGTGGCGGATTGGCCTGATGTAATACAGTGGGCGGAACCTTGTCTTCCACCTGTTTGTTGGCGGTTACCGCCGCGGTGTTTGTTTGTACCGCCGTGGCGGTCAGAGTGTTAAAGTGGCTGTCTATGTTGGCGGTTTACGCCACAGTCGTGATTCTATTTTTTTTACTGTCGGCCTGTTCGTGGTTTTACCGCTGCTTTAACACCGACCTCCAGGGTTGTAATGACCACCTTAGGCCATCATTATGACATTGGCGGTAAGTGCCACTTACCGCCATGCTGACTGCTGCCAATATACCGTGACCGCAGCAGTATACCGCTACGCGTATTATGACCCACACATAGAAATCTGCAACTATACAGACACACACATAAGTCTGCCAGCCCAAAGGTCAGTGATAAAATGGTGGTAGCAAAACCCACACTGTTACACCAACAGAAATACGCCCACAGCATCATGACCCACGAATCACCGAGGCATACATTCAATCACGTTAAACCATTGGCGGTACAGACCGCCACGCTCAAAATACACACACACTAACAAAACCGCACCACATTGGACAATTCAATCTACACACACCTGACACACATACACACACCACACCCACACACCCACACCAATATAAAACACACACACACTACCCACAGCCCTTTACGACAAAAAAAATTGACAACTGAGAAAGACAAGCCAGGAGCACCCACTGAATCAGAGCCACAAAACACCATCACCCATACACCATCCAGGCACCTCACAGCGCACACCCCAACACATCACCCCAAACACCCTCACACACACCACTCACACTACACCCATGGCACCACAAAGACACCCCAGGTTCTCTGAAGAGGAGCTAAGGCTCATGGTGGAGGAAATCTACCAGATAAAGCCACAGCTATTCGGATCACAGGTGCAGCAGACGTCCATTGCTAGGAAGATGGAGCTATGGTGGAGAGTCATGGGCAGGGTCAACGCCATGGGACAGCACCCCAGAACAAGGGGTGACATCAGGAAGAGGTGGAACGACCTACGGGGGAAGGTGCGTTCCGTGGTAGCAAAACACCAGATAGCTGTACAGAGGACTGGCGGCGGACCCCCACCTCCTCCCCCAAACTAACAACATGGGAGGAGCAAATCTTGGTGATCATGCATCCTGGCCTGGCAGGAGTAGCAGGAGGACTGGACTCTGGTAAGTCAAATCTTTACAACTTTATCCCCCCTACCTGCATGCCATCACAAACTCCTACCCCTACCCTCACCCCTTCACTCCACCACCTCACATATAACCCACCATCCCAACCCACCCATCCCAATACCAAGCCCTGCATGCAACACCAATGGATGGACCCCATCACAGACCTGCATGGACACCCATCACCACAGTATGCACACTAGTGACAATCACTTAGCCAACCAAATCACAACTCACACAAGACAAAGCTGCCTTGGCAATAACAACCATAAAGGGGAACATACCCATGCACAAGATGTCACATGCAGAAACAATAACACTGCATTTACATCCCCACAGGACCCCCACACAATGTCACTGGAGAGGAGCTGCCAGCAACATCCAGTCCTCCCCCCAGAAGTGGCCCAAAGTGATGACAGCAGCTCTGCACACCTGGATCACAATGACCAACCTGGCCCATCAGGGACCTCTGGACAGTCGGAGACCCAGCCATGTTCCCAAACCACCACAGAGCCTCCCCCTCAGGAAACACCACCACAGCACCCACCCAGCGGGCCCATCCCTCTGTCCCCAGGACATGTCAATCAGCTGTGTGTCCACCACTACAGGGTCCCCAGGCAACCCCACAAACACAGGACGATCAGGGACCTGGGGTCAGTGGCAGTGGGCACACGGTTCAGGGGACAGAGGCACAGGACAACAGGAAGCTGGGAGGACTGTTGTGCGACATGGGGGGACAGGCCCAGGGAACCGACCCTCCATGAGGCACTCACCAACATCCTGGGAGCATACCACCTTCCCAGGAGACCATGGGCCAGATACTGGCCGAGCTGCAGGAGCCCCAGCGGCTGCAGGGGTGACAGTACCTGGGGATCAGGGAGGACCTGAGTTACATTCACACCACCCTGGTCACCATTGCAGGGGTGCTGGCAGACATGGCCAACACCATGAGGGAGGCAGTGGCACACCAACGGGCCCCTGACAATAGCCACACGGATGAACAGCTGACACTAGTGGACAGGAGGCCCTGCCACTGGAACAACAGGCCACCAGCACCCTACCCCCTGCAGAAGGAGAACCACCACGCAAAAGGTCCCTGCGATCAAGGCAGAAGCCAGAGAACATTGCCAAGACCCCCACCAGGAAACAAGACTCCCCTGAATGTCACCCTTGTGTCCCACTCTGTCACCCTGTCCACCTTGAACTGCCATTGCTCCACTTCCTATGCCCCTTAGACAATGCACCTGTGATACACATAGACTGAAACTTTACCCTGGACATTCCTCCACCATCAACCCAGCCCATTGCAATATCCCCTACACTTATTATCACAGAAATAAACACTAATGGAACTAATACAAGTATGGAGTCTGTCAATTGATTGAAATATGTATTCGTTTAACAAGCTGTAAACATTGCAATTCAAATGTACAGTTACATATACATAGGTATGACCTGTAGTGGGCAGCAGTAAACACACCAGGAGCCAGAGTGGGGCACTGATATCTGAAAAAGATTGCCAAAGGGTACAGTAAGTGGCCATAGAAATCGGAAACACTCAGACACCCAACAGCCATCCACCTCACAACAGCGTACAACCCATGAACCTGCACCCAAATCCAGCAGACAAACACCTCCAACAACTGCTCCCTCATACTCCACTCCCATTACTTTTCCCTCTTCCTGCCCCAATGTCCCTAAAAAGCTTTTCCTTTCCACCGTTGACCTCTTCCCTACCCCTACCCGCCATCATGCATGTATGAACCCAGCTAAGCACCTCAGCCAAACAGTCCACGGGCCCAGTTCCATCAGCACCTACCTGTGGTGGAAAGGATTCCAGGCCACAAATACTGAAGGAGAAGGAGCCTGCACCATCAGAAAGGGGAAGAAGCCTGCACAGACAGCAGAAAGGGGAAGGAGCCTGCACCAGCCAGCAGGAAGAAGAAGGAGCCAGCACCAGCCAGCTGAAAGGGGAAGGAGCCGGGACCAGCCAGCAGAAAGGGGAGGAGCCTGCACCAGCCAGCAGAAAGGGGAAGGAGCCTGCACCAGCAAGCAAGAAGGGGAAGGAGCCTACACCAGCAGCTGTCACAGAGCCCCCGCCACCAGCTGTGGTTGTGCAGCTGTCAGTGAGTGCAGGGGCTGAGCAGGAGCCTCCCACTACCACCACCACCACTACAGTGTAGCCATCGCAGGGTGCAGGGGCTGAGCAGGAGCCTCCCACTACACCACCACCACAATGCAGCCATCTCAGGGTGCAGTGGCTGAGCAGGAGCCTCCCACTACCACAACCACCACCACAGTGCAGCCATCGCATGGTGCAGGGGCTGAGCAGGAGCTTCCCAATACCACCACCACAGTGCAGCCATCACAGGGTGCAGGGGCTGAGCTGGAGCCTCCCACTACCACAACCACCACCACAGTGCAGCCGTCACCACCAGCAGACGCCATGTGATCCAGCCTCCATGGGCTGCTGTGCGGCCTCTCCCCTCCAGAACCAGTGGGGAAGACACCCCCTTGAGAGACAGTGGCCTTGCACTCTCCAGGACCAAGCACAGGGAATGTTGCCCCCTCCAGAACCAGTGGGCAAGTCACCCACTTGAGAGACTGTGGCCTTGCACTCCCCAGGACCAAGCACAGGGCATGTTGCCCCTCCAGAACCAGTGGGCAAGTCACCCACTTGAGAGACTGGCCTTGCATTCCCCAGGACCAAGCACCGGGCATGTTCCCCCTTCAGAACCAGTGGGCAAGTGACCCACTTGAGAGACTGTGGCCTTGCACTCCCCAGGACCAAACACAGGGCATGTTGCCCCCTCCAGAACCAGTGGGCAAGTCACCCACTTGAGAGACTGTGGCCCTGCACTCCCCAGGACCAAACACAGGGCATGTTGCCTCCTCCAGAACCAGTTGTCTTGTTTCCGCATCCGGCTGAGGTGATCCCTCCCCCATGAGGTGCCTGCCCATTTGCCAACTGATGCCCCTGCAGGGTTCACTCCGTATTGGTACAGGTAACTAGTGGGGCCTTAGACTTTGCAATGTGGCCTCTGTGAACTGAGTACTGTGCAGTGTCCCTTTTTTGTACATTTGTACATATCTGTTGCATTGGCAAATCGTATTATTAATTTTGTGTTGATCTTATTACAATCACTTTAGGCAATTCCTATTATCCTTGATTATTCATCTGAGCTACGGGGATAAATTGTTTTTTTGGTGCAGCTGGTTGTGTGTATGGTGTGTGTATGGTGCGCATGTGTGTCACTGTTGTTTTCCTCCCCCCTCCCTTGTGTGCTAGGCGGCTATACTCACCGTTGTCGTCTTCGCCTGTGTTCGTGGTGGAGCATCACGTCGAAGATCATCGGAAATACTTGCAGTTCTGGTTCCATCTTGCCGTGGTTCTTCCCAGTGTCTCCAATGGTGAGTCCTTTCACATCTGTATTGTGTTTCCGCCAGGCTTTTGATGGTGTTGGTACCGCCCCGGAAAAGGTGGCGGATTGTGTTGTCATAATATGATGGGCGTAACTTTGTCTTCCGCCTGGCTGTAGGCGGCTACCGCCATGGTGACTGTTGTTTCCCCCCTGGCAGTCAGTGTGGTACATTGGCTGTCTTTCGGAGATCTTACCGCCATGGTCATAATTTGGCAGTAGTTACCGCCATCATGTTGGCGGTATTACCTCCACTTTATCACCAAATGCTAGGGTCGTAATGAGGGCCTAAATACTTTGCTGTGCCATATAATAAACTAGAACTTTACTGGCAACAGGACAACTTAATTATGATAGAATATGTTACCTATATGAGGCCCTAGGGAAGCAATGTGTATCATGAAACACATGTTGGTTAGCGTTTGCATATGTGTGAATAAAGCTTGTTTTACTGACATCATATATGGCGAAATGGATGGTTTAAAAAGGTTGCATCACACCGGTTCAGAGTTTGCATTTGCCTGCATGGCTTTATTTTGACCTGGATAAGTGGTCTGTAAAGGTAAGATCAGAGGGACCTCGGTCAAATTCATTTAAAGGGTGTGGATGTATGACTGTGGAATAGACTCATTCTTAATGACACAGACAGATATGGTGTCTACATTAATATACTGTATACAGGGATCACATCTATTTCTTGAGGTTTTTCGAAAGCTCAGATCCTGTAGCAAATTTGCGATATGCAAAAGGTGAGAGGTTTAGGAAAAAAGCAAATGCCACTAGTTGAGATAGTTAAACACTGAGGAATGAAAGAGACCAATTGGGCACCATCGAAAGTGCCACTTTTTCTCACTCCATTTGAACTTGAAGATGTCTTGATAAGAATACAAAATTAGCATCCACAAATAAGTATATTGAAGGATTACTTTACCATTGAATAGTTGGTGATAAGATTATCCCTCAGGATATTAATCCCTTCAATTTCAAGAGTTCAGATTGTAATGGATATTATGCCTTTCTCCTTTGTCTGAATGACTAAGATACAAAATGCAAATCCCCTGGAAAACATCTGATATAATATTTCCCTCAGGAAACATTTCTACTGCTGCTCTTCATCGAACAGAGGAGGCAGAGGGGGTCTATTCACAAACTCCATTTTGTAGTATGTTTAGTAGTACAACAGTAATACTCAGGTACTACAAAATGCTCTTCTCTAACCTACACTGGGAGGTCTCTGTCTCACCTGTCTTTCATGTGCAGAGATCTTTATCCTGACTCCGGAGAAATCGGCATACATACTCCTATGTTTTAGTACTAAATGTGGGAGTGACTGGAAAACAAGAAATACTACTAAACAGAAGTGTAAGAAATTGGGTTTCTGGTTGAGGAGGGTGACACCTTTCTCAAGCAGCAATCACAATCCTTCACAATGTGAAGTCACAAGCAAACCTTAAATCAACCTGTACTCTACCCTCAGGTAATTTTGCACAGAACATTCAGGCTTAACTCAAGAAGCAATGTGTAAAGTATTTGTGCAACACTTCAGCCTCGACGGCTGCCCACTGGGGCTGCTGCTGCTGCCAGTGGTGTTTGTGGCGGTGCAGGTGGCGGTGCTGGCTGCAGTGCAGGTGGCGGTGCTGTCAGTGGTGGGGGGAGGCTCCAGCCCTTCCCCTGCAGGTTCGGACAGCTGCCCACTGGGGCTGCTGCTGCTGCCAGTGGTGCTGGTGGTGTTGCAGGTGGCAGTGCTGTCAGTGGTGGGGGGAGGCTCCAGCCCTTCCCCTGCAGCCTCGGGCGGCTGAAGTGCCATGGCTGGTGTTGTTTGCCCCTTCCTGCCCTTGGCAGATGGTGGTGCCTCCTTGCTTCTGCCAGCTGGTGTTCCCTTCCTGCCCTTGCTGGCTGGTGGTGCCTCCTTCCCCTTGCTGGCTGGTGGTGCCTCCTTCCCCTTGCTGGCTGTTGGTGCCTCCCTCCCCTTGCTGGCTGGTGGTGCCTCTTTCCCCTTGCTGGCTGGTGTCCCCTTCTTGCCCTTGCTAGGTGGCGGCCCCTTCTTGCCCTTTGCAGGTGGTGCAGGCACACTGGCTGTTCTGACGAGTGCCTCCTTGGAGCCTCTCACACCTGCAGTAGCTGCAGAAACTACAGTGGCCGTGGACTGGGTGGCTGAGGTGCTCGTCTGGGTTCTGGTCACTCTGGCCCGAAGTCAAGGATGGGGAGGGCAGGGGTTCAGAATAGATCAAGGGTGGGGAGGAAAAGCGTCTTAGGGACACTGGGGCAGGAAGAGGGTGAAGGTTTGGGAGTGGAGGAAGAGGGAGTGGTTGTAGGAGGTGTCTGTCTGCTGTGTTTGGGTGCAGGTGCATGGGCTGGATGATGTTCTGAGGTGGATGGCTGTTGGGTGTCTGAGTGCTTGTGTTTGTGTACTTTGGGAGGAGGGTTCACAGACACAGTGGGAGAGGACAAAGGGGACGTGTGCATGGATGTGGGGGTGTTGACTGCCAGTGAGGGTCATGTTGTGATAGGTGTGCTGGAGGTAGTGGATAAGGATGTAGTGCATGCAGGTGTGAGTGGAGACGCTACTGGGAGGGAGTTGGACGAGGAGGAGGAGGGGGACACAGTAGAGGCAGTGGATGTTGGTGTGTCTGCATCTGGATGGTGTTTGTGTGAGTGCCTGTGGGATGAAGTGTGGTGCTTGTGTTTGCCCGAGCCACTTCTGTGTGTTGATCTGGGTGCATGCAGGTCTGAAGGTGTGCCTTGGATAGGCTGGGGTTGAGGGGATTGGAACTGGATAGAGGAAGTTGGAGGGGGTAGGCTGGAGACAGGGACAATGGCTGCCATCAGTGAGTTGGCCAGAGCCTGGAATGCTCTCTGTTGGGCCGCCACGCCAGAGTGGATGCCCTCCAGGTATGCATTTGTTTGTTGCAAATGCCCTGCTAGACCCTGGATGGCATTCAGTATGGTTGACTCCCCAACAGAGAGGAATCTCAGGAGGTCAATAGCCTCCTCTCTGAGGACAGCAGGGCTGACTGGGGCAGGGCCTGAGGTGCCTGGGGCGAAGGAGATGCCCACCCTCCTGGGTGAGCGGGCACAGGAAACACGCTGAGGGGCTGCTGGGAGGGCGGTGCTGGTATGGGGTGGCGACTGTACCTGTAGTTGGGGTGAGCTCAGAGGTGTCCGCCACCACCAGGGAGCTTCCATCCGAGGAGGGGTCGTTGTCGGTACTGTCCCCGCCTGTCTCTGTCGTGGTGCTCCCCTCGCCCTCCGTCCCACTGGTGCCCTCACCGTCGGTGGATTCGGCCTCCAGGCCCATGTGGGATGCAGCTCCCTCCGGTGCCTCTGCTCCTCCGCCAGATGATGCTGATGCACACAAGGACAGGGTGACAAAACAAAAAGGGGGGGGAAGAGACAGAGGATACACTTGGTCAACGCCAGCAACAACACTACGGTTGGTGTACAACTCACAGGGAACAGCATTATGCACTAGGCCATGCACTACCAGTTACAATGCTAGTCACTAGGCCATGGGGTACAATGCCTAACGCCATTAGCTGCATACCTGAAACCCACAGGACCCTGCCTATCAGTAAATGCCCACTAACATAATTGGGGTTGGAGTGCATCTGAGCTTGCCCATCATGGAACCTACCTTGCCATGTTCACCCTGGTCTAGAGGCACCCACAGCTCGCATCCCCCACCCAGGCAACACTGTAATGCTCGCAAAGTCATGATTCTGAATCTGCACTCACCCCCTTGTAGCTGCTGTGATGCCTTCAAGCGCCTATTCATCTCTGGATAGGCCACAGCCAGGATACGGGACATCAGGGGATCAGGGTACGATGGGCACCCCTTCCTCATTGGGAGGCCAGCCCCAGCTGGGCCTCTGCCGTCTTCCTTGCCCAGCGGCGCAGGTCCTCCCACTGTTTGCGGCAGTTGGTTCTCTGCCTGTCAAATAACCCCAGGGTCTGCACCTCCTTGGCGATGGCACGCCAAATACTATTTTTCTGAAGGGCGCTGACCTGCAGAAAAAGATACAGCATAAAAGGTATTATTCTTACCGTCTGGACTGTTATACTCATGGCCCAACATATCCCTCCTATCCCATTATGCACATACATTGACCACCATACATCCAGCACTCTACCCAGGACCCCTCAGCCCCCCCACACGAGGCTTACACATACAGCACTCCATACATTCATGCCCCACGCATCATGCTCACACTGTAATCAGCTGTTGGTCTGGAGGACCATAAATTAAACGGTACTGGGGTAGGACCCCATCCACCAGTCTCTCCAACTCCTCCGAAGTGAAGGCAGATGCCCTTTCCTCAGACACTCGAGCCATGGTCGCTTCC
The DNA here is from genome assembly GCF_031143425.1 of Pleurodeles waltl. Lineage (NCBI taxonomy): Eukaryota > Metazoa > Chordata > Amphibia > Caudata > Salamandridae > Pleurodeles > Pleurodeles waltl. Next base: position 841,378,348 of record NC_090437.1, read on the forward strand.
AGACACAGGTCACAGCAGCACATGCAGTGTAGGAACTCTCTTGTCGAAGATCAGGCATCGAAAGAGCTTTCACTCTCTGAATGTGCAGATGGTGTGTTTGGCTGACCAGTACATCTCCCATGTCAATACAAAGTATCCTGGCTCTGTGCATGATGTCTTTATCTTGAGGAATAGCGGCATCCCATATTTGATGTCTCAACTCTAGATTCACAGGGTGTGGCTGATAGGTGAGCCCATGGTCCCCACCAGTTAATGTGGGAATATGGGTGTGGGTTTGGCCCTAAGGGTGAGTGTCTGGCTAACAGGTATCCTTTGATATTTTCAGGTGACTTTGGTTACCCCAACCTTTCATGGCTACTGACCCCAGTGAGGAATGCCAGGACAAGGGCAGAAGAACTTTACAATGAGCCACATGGGGGAACAAGGAGGATCATTGAGTGCACCTTTGGCCTCCTGAAGACCAGATTCCGGTGCCTCCATCTGACAGGTGGATCTCTGTACTACTCACCCAAGAAGGTATGCCAGATCATCGTTGCATGTTGCATGTTGCACAACCTGGCCTTGAGACGCCAGGTGCCTTTTCTGCAGGAGGATGAGGCTGGAGATATTCATGTGGCAGAGGAGGAGCCTGTGGACAGTGACGAAGAGGAGGCAGAGGAAGAGGATGTGGACAACAGAACTACTATAATTCAACACAGATAAGACATTGTAACTTCAACTTCCATTGCAGTTTTGTGTTGGACATTGTACATGGCAGCCTGATTTTCCGATTTTCAAAGTCTGTATTCTCCCCTCCAGTCTCCGCCGTGGTGCTCCCCTCCATCCCACTGGTGCCCTCAGCGTCAGTGGACTCTGCCTCCCGCGTCCTGTGGGTTGCCGCTCCCTCCGTTGCTGGTGCCTCTGCTCCTCCACCAGATGATGCTAATGCACATAACGACAGGATGACAAAACACGAAGGGGGAGAGAGAGAGACAAAGCATACACTGGGTCAATGACTGCACAAACAACACAGTTGGCGTACACAGCACCCTCACACACGGGGTACAGGCCTACACACTATGCACTGCACTACCAGGGATATTGCTAGCCACCAAAGCATGAAGAGAAGCACACACCGCCAACTACAGCACACCTGGGATCCACACAGCCCTGGCCAGTAGTGAATGCTAACAAGCTAGGTAGGCAGAATTTTCCCTTCAGACCCTTAGCCACCAGAGGTCCTACGCTGCTATGTATGGCCTGGCCTAGGGGCACCCAAGGCCACACAACCACCACCCGGATACCACCCCACCAGAAGTAAGTTGTAATGATACCCACTCTACTCACCCCTTTGAGGCTGCTGTATTGCCTTAAGCGCCCATCCAGCTCTGGATAGGCCACTGTCAGTATGCAGGCCTTCAGGGGGTTCAGGGTTCGACGGGCACACTTTCCTCGTTGGGAGGCCATCCCCAGATGGGCTTTCCGTGTCCAGAGTCTCAAGTCCTTCCACAGTTTCCGACAGTGGGTGCTCTCCCTGCCACAGATCCCGAGGGTCCGCACGTCCTTGACGATGGCATGCCATATACCCTTCTTTTGATGGGCGCTGACCTGCAGAGGCAATAAAGACAGAACACCATTAGACAAATAGTCCAGTCAGTTACACAAATGTCCCTGTTTACAGCACTATTGGCACACACCTCCATAAAATCATGCCACATGCATTGTGCCCACACTGTACTCACCTATTGGTCGGGAGGCCCATATAACAGTCCGTATTGGGGTAGGACCCCATCCACCAGTCTCCCCAACTCCTCCGAAGGGCTGGGGCCCTTTCTCCGGTCACACAGGCCATGTTAGGTTCCAGACACAGATCACAGCAGCACATGCAGTGTAGGTCCTCTCCTATGGAAGGTCAGGAAACAAGTGAGGAATATGATAGAAAATGGCGGTCACGTCTGCGGCTTTGCATACCGTCACTGCCAGCATAGATCACCATTGGCCACTGTATCCCATAGGGCCCAATATTAACCAATGAGGAATTGCACTGCAGTTCCCGACCGCCTCCCGCCACGGCGCACGTCAGCGAAATTACCTCACTTCCACCTGTCCCTCCACACAGGACAGGCGGACGCCATTTCAGGGGGGGCAGTCCTATGGAATAATGCTGCATCACAGGAGAAATAGGCACATACTGGACAAATCACACTGTCCCATTACATGTCTACAGATTGCAAACTACTGTTGTGGCTCCATTGTTCAGTTTGTGACAGGCTCCTCACTCTTTTGTCCCTTAGATTCCTACTGCTGTGGATGAATAGGAGATGGAGACATACCCCCGTGTACAGACCCCTTGTGGACTTGGCTACACTGGAGGACAGGCACATAATACTCACCTATAGAGTGGACAGGGCCACAATCACAGAGCCGATTGCCCAATTGGAGCCTGACCTGATATCTGCTGTCACCCCACTGGGATCCCACCTTTTGTGCAAGTTCTATCAGTGCTCCATTTCCTGGCAACTGGTTCTTTCCAAGTAACAGTGTGCTTGGCAGCAGGAATGTCACAGCCAATGTTCTCAGTAGTGATGACAAGCATATTGTCTGCCCTGATAATACACGTGTGCAGCTACATTGCTTTCCCCCAAGTTGAGGATTTGGCCACTGTGAAGACCGAGTTGTATGCAATGGTACATATCCCCAATATTATTGGTGCGATTGATGGAACACATATTGCACAGGTGTTCAGGAATCGTAAGAGTTTCCACTCCATGAATGTGCAGATGGTGTGCTTGGCGGACCATTACATCTCCCACGTCAATGCTAAGTATCCAGGCTCGGTGCATGATGCCTTTGTTCTGAGGAATAGCAGCATCCCAAATGTGATGGCCCAAATACAGATGCACAGGGTGTGGCTAATCGGTAAGCCCTGGTTCCCACCCAGTATATGTTGGTGTATGGGTATGATACGGGACATATAGGATAGTGTGTGGCTAAATTTGTCCATCAATATTTGCAGGTGACTCTGGTTACCCAAACCTATCATGGCTGCTGACCCCTTTGAGGAATGCCAAGAAAAGGGCAGAAGAACGTTATAATGAGGCACATGGGAGAACCAGAAGGATTATTGAGAGAACCTTTGGCCTCCTGACGGCCAAGTTCCGGTTCCTCCATCTAACAGGTGGTTCCCTGTGCTACTCACCCAAGAAGGTCTGACCGATACTAGTGGCATGATGCATGTTGCACAACCTGGCCCTCAGACGCGATGTTCTTTTTCTGCAGGAGGAGGAGTCTGGAGATTACCCTGTGGCAGCAGTTGACCCTGTGGACAGTGAGGATGAGGAGGCAGAGGATGAGGACAACAGAACAACTGTAATCCATCAGTACTTCCAATGACACACAGGTGAGACAGTGGAAGCTTACATTTCAGTGACTTTGGTTGTATTCTGTGTATCATTGGCATGCTGGTATTTCCCAATTCAATGCCCACCTACTGTTGCCGCTGGCTATTAATTTTGCAGATGTTGGTGATATGACAAATACTCCTGTTGTGATCACTACAGCCAGCTACAGGTCATTCATTCTATGCTCATTTTATGTACATTTCATTTGCACCGGTTGTACCTGTTTCAATCAATACATATTTGAAATACATTTTTTTCCAAGGATATTAATTGAAGTGCTAACATATCGGGGGTAAGTGCAATAGGCTGGGGTGATGATGGAGGAAATTCCAGGGTATTGTTCCAGTCTGTTTGCAGCACAGGTCCAGTGTCCAAGGGCACATAGGAAGGGGAGCAATGGAAGTTCAAGGTGGACAGGGTGACAGAGTGGTACACAAGGGGGACAATCAGGAGACTCTCATTTCCTGGCTGGGGTTTTGGCAAGTGTCTCTGGCTTCTGTCTGGATCGCAGGGAACGTTTGTGGGGTGGTTCACCTTCTGCAGGGGGAGGGGTGCTGGTGACCTGTGGGTCCTGTGGCGGGACCTCCTGGCCACTAGCGGCAGCAGAAGTGGATGGCTGTTCACATGACTGGCTAGTGGCAGGGGCCCGCGGGTGTGAGACTGCCTCCCTCATAATGTTGGCCATGTCTGCCAGCACCCCTGCTATAGAGATCAGGGTGTTGTTAATGGCCTGCAACTCATCCCTGATCCCCATATACTGTCCCTCCTGCAGCTGCCTGCTCTCCTGCACGTTGTCCAGGATCTGGCCCATCGTGTACTGGGAATGTTGGTGGGCTCTCAGGATCTCGGAGAGTGCCTCCTGGAGAGTCAGTTCCATGGATGTGTCCTCCCCCTGGTGCACAGCAGTCCTCCCAGTGTCCCTGTTGGCCTGTGCCTCTGTCCCCAGGTCCCTGATTGTCTTGTGTGCGAGGTGTACGCTGGGTGTGTGCTGTGGTGTTGTTTCCTGATGGGGGAGGCTCTGTGGTGGTCTGTGACTGGGCTTAGGTAACCGGCTGTCCAGTGGTCCCCGATGGGCCAGGTAGATCGTCCAGATCCTTAAGACCAGAGTTACTGTAATCACTGTGGGCCTCTTCTGTTGGGGGACTGGGTTGTGCTGGCCCCTCCTCTCCGGTTACATTGGCAGGGGTACCTGTGGGGATGTAAATGATGAGTTATGGTTAATGTGTATGACATATTGTATATCCCTGGCTTCCCCTCTATCGTTGGTGCTACCCTGCCTGCTTTTACTTGTGTATGTTGGTGTATGGTGGGGTTGTTAGTTTCCCTGTGCTGTGCATGCTTTAGTGATGAGTGTCCATGCAGGTCTGTGAGGGGTGTCCATGCATTGGTACAGCATGCAGGGCTTGGCACTGGGATTGAAGAGCTGTGATGGTGTAGTGTGTGGGATGGAGTGGAGTGATGGGAGTGGGGGTGAGGGTATGTGATGGCATGCAGGTATGGGGGTGATAATTGTTGAAAGTTGACTTACCAGAATCCAGTTCTCCTCTGACTCCGGCCAGGCTCTCAGGATGCAGTATTGCCAAGACTTGCTCCTCCTATGCTGTGAATTGTGGGGGAGGAGGTGGGGGTCCACCGCCAGTCCTCCGTATATCGAGCTGGTGTGTTGTTGCTTTGGAAGTACCTTCCTCTGTAGGTTGTTCAACCTCTTCCTGATGTCATTCCTTGTTCTTGGGTGCTGTCCCATGGCATTGACCCTGTACACGATTCTCCACATTAGCTCCATCTTCCTGGCTATTGATATCTGCTCCACCTGTGCTCCAAATAGCTGTGGCTTTATCCTGACAATTTCCTCCACCATGATCCTTAACTCCTCCTCTGTGAAAAGGGGGTGTCTTTGAGGTGCTATGGGTAATATGTGAGGTGTGTTGGTGAGGGTGTGATGTGTGATATGTAGTGCATGAGTGGTGTATGGGTATGAGTGGTGTGTGGCTCTAGTTGGCTAAGTGGTCTTGGTGTCAGTCTCGTGGCAATGAATTGTATTCATAAAGGGTTGTGGGCAATGTTTTGTGTGTTTTATGGTGGTGTGGGTGTGGTGTGTGTATGGGTGTCAGGTGTGTGTTGTTAGAAATGTCCAATGTGGTGTTGCTTTGTATGCGGGTCCCATTGTGAGCGCGGCGGTATGTACCGCCAATGGTTTACCACCATTGAATGTCCGCTGTGGTGGTTAGTGGGTCATAATGTGGTGGGTGTTGTTATTTTGACGTAACGGTGTGGGTTTTGATACCGCCAGTTTATCACTGACCTTGGGTCTAGCGGATTTGTGTATGTGGCTGAATTCTGACGGATTGGTGTGTGTGTGTCATAATATGGTGAACAGATATCTGCCACCACAGCTTTAAATTGGCGTCCGTCAGCGTGGCGGTAAGCGGGATTTACCGTCAATGTCATAATGAGGGCCTTAATGTTCATATAGTTAACACTCCATAGAAACCTCAAGAAACAAGTGTCAAGCCATAGCGACCCAAACCACTGCCGCACACCAGACAGCAAAGAACCTATCCAGGTCCTCAGCTCTACTGATCCCAAAAGACTGGGAAAACATGAACCTTACTCACATTAAACAACTCTAGATCACTCCTTGGGTGAAGTCTAGAATAGCAAAGCTGCTTTTTTCTGCTGTTCAGGTTTTAGAATTGAGTTGGATTCAAATCACTCAGAAGGTGGAGTCAAACTTGCCAGGGTCATCATTGGGCAAGCTGGTGCAGAGAAGAGTCCAATCTTCACATTAACTGCTAATCATTGCTAATCAGTATATGTGCCATAAACATATTCTGAAGGGGAAATCAGACTACTTCATCTTGCAGTACAATGTAACTTCAGCCAGATCCATAACCATGTTTGGTGGCACATGTTCGTGGAACATGGCAGATATTGCAAGGAGAATGCTGTGTTGGTCCCTAAAAAAGAATGTGAAACTCCAAGATAGTTTTTTTCCATAACATTAAAAGTCCATCACTAACTGGGATTCCCATCAACTAAAGCACTTCAACAACTGGAACCTGGACCATCAGGTCTTCCAAGCTCCAATGACATTCTGTGAACCTTTGGAGCTTGGCCCCTTCACTATCAGGCATAACAGACAGATGGAAAACAATTGTCAGCTGGAGACTTGATTCAGGGCACTGGGGAAGGACCTATTTCTGTCATAGGAATTCCTCCAGCTCCTTTTACTTTTTTATGCTTTCATGGGTCATTTATTTTTCACCCGCACAAAGAGGTGAGAGGTATCTGTGCACCAACCATCCTCCCAAATTATGATAGATAACACACCAGGAGGTCAGCAGGGTAAGGTTTCAAACTTGTTGCCCTTTAAGGAGATCCACATGAGATATAAATTGCCCTCATCCACTAATTACTTGCTTGCTATATCATAGAGCTGCTACTACACACCCTGTGTTGCCATCATTAGAGGTGGAGCAAAATATTTGCAATGTTCACTTCATAGATAAGGATCTTGCCATTTCAAACATTTAAAACAGTCTTGAGGATACCCTATTGATTCTGATATATATGTCAATTCCGCAGGCAGGATTAAAATCTAAAACGGATGGTTTTAGGGCATTATCACGATCCCATCCCATCCCAACATAGATGTTGTCTACATCCTTCAGCCAATCATCCACTGTCACTAAGATTAATGACCTGAATCAGGACCAGGTGATTCCTGTTCTGATTCACTGTCTCTATTACTCTGTCAGCCTGACCAGTGGATAGTTAAAGATTGGTTATAATAGCATTCAATGGCCTTACATGTCACCAAAAAAATTGACAAAAGGAGATATTACGGTGCAAAATAAAATGATAATTCAGTAAATAATTACTATAGAGGATAATCTGTCAATTCACACATTACGAAATGTGACCAAAATATAACATCTCCACTGCATAATTCTACATCCAACAAATTGGATTGTTGAAGGTGAAACACTGCAATTAGTGAGACACTACACAGAAGCACAAGTGAGGTGAGTAATTCATTGGAAAACAACTCTCAGAGTGAAGCCCTAGCTCCTCTTACCCAAATGTCGGTAAATTATTTCTTAACCCAGGATTAAAACTGGGGCATCGCCCTGTAGTCACACCTGCGTTTAATATAGTTTAATATTAGTATTAGTAAGTCTGGTATAATCATTACCATAATCTCACATTTTTCAAGGAATACACATAACATAATCCCAAACAACCCGCTGCTTCTGGGATTAAAAATCATCTCCCCAGAAGCAAAACACCACTTTGTCAAGAGGCCAACACGGCAGGGGGAGCCACTCCAGCCCTTCTAGGGGTGTCCTCCACAATAGGTCATTAGTCCATTCTGAGCAGGCTGTGTCGAATTGCACAGCATAGTGACATCCTAGCGTGGGGCAGTCATGTCTTCCAATCTAGAAGGCTAACTCCATTGCTCAGCTGTTCCGGTAGTTTTAATTGTAAACATTATCCCAAAATATGGACAGTAGCTCAGATGATGTGTCAATTGAGGATGGCATAATAATGTCATTTTTACAAGTGGATGTTAGACCTGTCAGTCTTAGGGTGGTCTTCCCCCACACTTTTTGCCTATTTGCCTCATGTTTTTGTTGGCCTTAGAACTCTGAGCACTTTACCACTGCTGAAGAGTACTAAAGTGCATGTGTTTCTCCCCTAAACATGGTAACATTGGTATATAATTGACACATTCATTTTACTTCTAAGTCCATTGTAAAGTGGTAGACCATATACACAGGGCCTGTAAATTAAATGTTACTAGTGGGCCTGCTACACTGATCGTGCCACACACTTAAGTAGCCCTCTAAACAAGTCTCTGGCCTGCCACTACAGAGCCCTTGTGTCCGGTTTGAGTGCCTCTTCAACTTGGCATTTGAAATCCTTTGCCAATGTTTACAGTACCTTTACGTTTTGCATCTCCTAGTAGCGGAAAACAACAAAATTATTTTTTCACAACTGTGAGGCCTAGCCCTCTCATAGGTTAACTTTGGGAATTCCTTATTACGTTTTTAAGAAGTAATTCCGGATTGAGAAGCAGTGGCTATGTCATGTTTCATATCATTGAAATGGTAACAATAAATCCTCTTTACTGGCAAAGTTGGATTTAACATAACTATTTTAGAAATGCCACTTTTAGAAAGTGGGCTTTTCTCTGTTCCCACAGCCCTCAGTGCCTGCAGGCTGTCTCCAATACATGTCTGGGGCGGGCAACAGCTCCCCTTTGTGCATTCCCTCTAGAGAGCCACAAATGCAGAAAGATTAGGTGTGACTGAGCACTCATCTGAATTTTGCTCTTCCAGGGCAGGAAGGGTGGGAGGAGCTGACACTGACACCTTAATATGTAGTGCCTGTCCCCACAAAGTGCAAATTAATTCCTACTGATAGTCTGGAGCCAGGGTTACGAAGAAAGGACCTTCTTTGAAGTCATTCTGACTTCAAAGGCACAATTTAGTATAAGTACTGGATCTCTGACCCCACCAAATCAGAGACTTTTGGACCTGTAACTGCTCTCTGATCCTGCTGAGGGAGAGCTGGATTCTTTCTTGCACCCCAAAATGATCGACAAGGGTTTATTGACTTGCCTGCTGTTGCTAGCAACTCAGGGATATCAAAGTCTCTACCCCTGCTCCTGTGCCTGGTTCACTGGAAGTGGACCCACATACTTGCATCAGTGAAATCAATGCATCCCCTGCCTGCCGGAAGAAGCCCTTAATGCACCTGCATCAACTCAGCACTAAAACCACCACATCAACGACATCGCTGAAGGAACATCGATGCATCCTCTCAACAGTGTGGAGAAATCAATGCATTGCGGGTTTGACACTTGTGTTTGAAAACCAATGCATCGCCATCAACGTGTGTGAAAAATCTACACATCCCTTGACTGCAGGAGTGACATTCGTGCATCTACCAACACATCAAGCCCGCATCTCGTGCTTATGACAAGGATCAAGGCACTCTCTTCATCAGTCATACATAGCTCCTGTACCTGGCCCACTCTCCATTGCAGAGTGCTTGAGCTGTTGACTTTGCCCTGGTCCCGCACGACCTCAAGTAAACCCTAAAACGTTATTTTATATAATTATTCTTCTAAAATCATACCTCGACTCCTACTCATTGGATTTTTGTTGTGTTAGTCCTAAACTATTTATAAAATTGTGGTGTTTTCCTTGTGTTACTGTGTGTGTGTGTTGCACAAATACTTTACAAATCGCCTCTTAAGTTAAGCCTCTCTGCTATGTGCAAAGATACCAGAGGGTGAACAAATGTTAATTTAAAGTGTGTATCCGACATACCCGGACTAGAATGATGGTTCCTGCCTGGCATGGGTACATCCTTCAGCCAACCAGGAATTATATTTCAAACAGCAGAGCTGGGAGGGGTGGCAACCCAGGGTGCCCTGAAAGTTCATGTTTCCATAGGTACCACTCCCAAATGGAGGGTAGAGGCCTGGAGGAGGGGGATATAGGGGGATAGAGGGAAGAAACGCTCACACCCTGATCCCTGTTCAGCCTCAGGGTGCACCTGGAGGGCCAGTCTCAGATGGCCACCAATGGGCTGGTGGGAGACTGAGTGGAAGTAGGGTACCTATAAATTCCTTGGTTGTTGCCCAAACACTGAGAAACCTCAGAGGTCAGAGACCCCCCATGACCCCTTAGGGAGCTCCTTGCCAGCCCAAGTGCTGGAAGTTAGGTCTGCCCAAGGTCCCTTTAGGGACACATGATGAGTGATGCATCCTTAACGTAGAACCTCTCATCACTCCTCAGGACTACTGCTGCATAATGCAACGCTCCACAACCAGGATTTAAGGTAAATTTCTCAGCAGGACTAACTTAGTCCGTACACCTGGCCGGCACTGCTTCCTGGTTGGCCTGAACTTGTGACTTTATCCTGGTCTGGCGCAACTAGATGACCACAGTTGGCACTTTGTGCTTTTAAGCACTATTTTTACCTAAACCTTTAAAATTGCATATCCCCGGTTCTACTGACTGGATTTTTGTTTTTTTTATGTCAAATAATGTATTAAATGTTACCCTATTTTTCAAAATTGGCGTGAGATTTTTCTTGTGTTGTGTTTTCACTTCCTTGGGATTTTTCTTGTGTTGTGTTTTCACTTCCTTACCGTTTGTGTGCTGAATAAATACTTCACATATTTCTTCTAACATAAGCCTGACTGCTTTTGTGCCAAGCTGCCACAGATTGAGCACAGGTTACTTTTGGGTTTGCCTCTGTTTCACCCTGGCAAGAACTGTGGTTGCTACTTGAGTAGAGTTTCACCCTCCTCAACCAGTAAACCGATCTCCTGCAGCTAAGTATTATTAATGAAAGGTTCATCTTGAAGCCATGTCTCGTGCTATGAAACAGCAATACCTTTATACAAAAAAGTCTACACAATAACTATTAAGGCAATGTTGTTTTAAACATGCTACATTTTATGATGAGCACATAATAAAGTGCTACTTTCTTTAACTCCAATAAAAGCAATTATTAAAATGAAAATGTAAAAACCCAATTATGTTTAGCAGATGGTGCATGTGTTTTAATAAATCTTTTTGCCTGTCACACACTGTCAGCTGCATGGTGCATTTTACATCAACAGATGGACAAGGTACTGGAGTGATGCCATGTTTAAATCAACCCACGTGCCATTCACGCTGTCACTCACTCACACCATGATTGTGTCTATCAGAATGCATAGGAAGGTTTTTTGTTTGAGGACGGACCAAAATAACCACAGAACATAAAAAATGTGGTGGAATACAGGAGTGAGGTGGGGGAAGGGAGAATGCCCACCTCGAAAATAAACAGAAAGTAGGTCGTGTACATGCAGGAAAACAAGAGCTAAGAATAAAATAAATTTAAAGGCCATTGATCTGTTAGTAAATGTTTGCCACAAATCCAAAAGATTAATTTACTGCAACATTTAAAGGTAAGAACACAAATTTGTTTATTTACACTCCTTTTCCTTTGGAATATTGTGTGGTCGATACCCTCTAGTTGGTCAGAAAACGATGTTTTAAATATGTACAGAGTGGTTCTGCTGTTTTGTTATAGCAACGTCCTTGTTACAGGTAGCCACTTTTAGGCCCGCTTTCGTCACAAGGGGACAAATTTGGCCCTACTGCATTTGCAGCATTTGTAAGACCAATAGACCACCCAGCACCCATGGTGAGATCCCTTGCTACCATCTATCGTTTTGATTTGCCGTTAGAAGGCAATACGCAGAGTTGTGTACAACTACAGATCTCACTCAGAACTACAACCTCAAATTACATATATGCAGTTCTGAGTAGATTTGTCTCCAAAAAGAAGTTACTGCGTTATTTCTGAATATTTTCATCATGCAGATTATATCTGTTTCACAGCAGTACATTGTTCAGAAATCCCAAAAGAAAAACTATGATTCATAAATTTGTGCAAAGGACAGAGCAGAAAACTACAGATGACTGACAGCCAGGGCAAGTGCTTAGTTTGTGAAAGAAATATAAGTGCCAGGGCCCTGGTCAGGAGGGAACCACAGCTTGCACCACATATTGTCACTGTCAGCGCTGCACATGGCAGTACCTACACAACTTCTGACCATCAGGACTGTTCGATGCCCCCAAAGCTATAAGAATGGTTTGGGTACAGGTATTAGTTGTTTGCAATGTATATTAAATTAGTAAACAACTGTTGTTCTGCTCACCTTTAAATTGCAAAAAAACAGCGCCACCATGTCGCAGCTGTCAAGCCCTGGTGTTGGCAATTAAGTACTGGTGCCGAGCACTGGAAAACACGGGCAGTGTATAACGGAACATTGGCTCTCAGACCTCTTTGCCCTTGAGATGGAGAAAATTGTGGCAGCTCTGGTGCACCCCGCAATATTACAAAAAACTCTACGCAAGTGTCCATGGCCCCCTTTTGTAGTACTAGAGTGTCTCAAGGGCCCAGAAAATGGGCACTTACCCATTTCACCCCAGGGCACTGCATAAAAGACAGACCCAGGGCTCTCATCTGATGAAAACTCTGATGTCCTGGGAAGTTGTTTAGGCCAGTGGGTCCCCTCTGGTGCAGCTACCTGAATAGGAAGACACATACCGGTCTGGAATGAGTGAATTGCTCGACACATTGACACGTGGCTTAGTCTGGCTGAATGCTGGGTGAGTGAACCTCTCAATATTCTGTCCTTGTGGTGCCCATGTGGATCCTAGCATAAAGCAGGATGTCTGTCTGACCTGCAAACTATAACTACAGACACAAAGGATTACCAATACATGTTTGGAAATTGTGGCCAAAGTCTCTCTCTTTTGCCAAGCTGAGTATGGTCAAGTGGGGGCCTCTGCAATTTCCCTGGCCACCATGGGGTGTTATAAACCAGCTAGTTTGCCCAAGGACTTAAGGGCCTGATTTAAGAAAAGTGGCCCTGCATCCAATGCACCGCCACTTTTCTTGCGACCCTTAGAGTTCCCCTGACACCACCAGGTGTGCGCCTTATTTAAAATACGGTGCACCATGGTGCAGGGTAGGGGCAATAGCATTGAAATGTTTAACGCTATTGATGTACTGTGTAGGATTAGTGCCAACATTTTGGCGCTAATCCTGCACAGTACATAGGGGCCCATTGAAAGCAATGGTGTGCCTTCTTTTAGTGCCTGCTCTGTGCAGGCATTAAAAGTAGCCTCAAAAAATTACGCAGTGGAATTCCTTAGTTTCTACTGCGTCATTTTTGCAGACCCCCTAATGGAGGAATGCCCCCCTTGCATACATTATGCCTGGGGCAGACATAATGTTGCACAATTGGTTATGAAGTGGCGCAATGCATGCATTGCCCCACTTTGTAAATATGGCGGTGGGAAAAGGCCACCTTAGCGACGCCTTAGTGTCAAAACAATGATGCTAAGGTGGCTCTCATGTGGTGCGATGGGCTCTTAAATCTGCCCCCAAGACTCCTGAGTCAGTGGAGTACCCTTAGTGAGGGACCAGACCTTCCACTGTGGATCTCTTGAATGGTGCTCATGCATAAAATAAGTACTATGTCTGTGAAAATGCCACTGAGCAGGGTGGACTTAAGGAGTGTGGAGAAGAGGACAACAGCTGTTGAGGAGGCAGTTTGGATCATCACAAACTATATCACAGCATTGTGTACTGCAATATTCAAAGTGCAAAAAACCTGACAGACTGAAAGAAGCAGTGCAATGTTCCTAAGTGAAACAAGCTCTGCTTCCTGGGGTTTCGAGAGAGGATGGAGAGAGTCATCAGTTGAAATGTTTTTGGAGAAATTAAGCCTTGAAACTGTCAGTCCTAAAGGCTGCCCAAAATGTTTCTCTATTGAGTGGGATCACTGGACATCTGTCCCTCCTCCTAAAAGTCATGCCCCTCAGCATATGATCACAGTGAGATTCTTAAACTTAAACTGCTCCGGTTTTCTAACCTGATGGTCAAATGCTAAATGGGTGTGCTTGGTTCTCAATTTGGATGCAATAGTAAGGTGGCTTATTTGGTCTCTTTTGTAAAATTCTTCAGAATGGGCATTTGATTGAGCTGAAGTTGTGTTAGCCTGCCTATGAAGCTTATAACTGATAGAAACATTGTTAACACAGACCCCTTATCAAATGAAGTTGGAAGGGGCATTGCAATATGTAACTCCATCTTAAAAAACGATGGTTCAGTCTAATGAAGTAAACAACATATTTGAATACTGTAACTGCAGAGACATTCTGTAAGAAATTGGGTTATTGATTGGGCAAGCTGAAACCCCCATACAGGCAAAAACCACAATCTTTGTGAGGGTGAGCCACGAAAGTCCCTAATTAACCGGTGCTTAACCCTCTGGTAGCTCGGCACAAGCAGTCAGGGTTAACTCAGAGGCAATGTGTAAATTATTTATGCAGCACACAAACAGTAATAAAGTGAAAACACAATACAAGAAATCCTAAACTGATTTAGAAAAGACGAGTCAACTTTAATACACAGAATAATACCACAATAACAAATATTCAATCAGTTGAACCGATGATATATAATTTCAAAGTTTGAGGTGAAAATAGCACCAAGAAACAGAAAGCACCACTCACAGTTACCTGGTGAAAACAGACTTGTGGAAAGTCACAAGTTCAGGCCGACTGCAATGGAGTGCGGGCTGGGTACAGGGACCACATTGGTCCCACGGAACAGTTACCTTCTCTAATCCATCACGAAGAGTTCCGTTCACATTGGAGGGGACCGCAAGAAGGAAGCTTTTGGGGTGAAGAGCAGATCTGGCATCATGAAGAGCCTAAACTTCAGGATTTTCACCTTTTTCTTGTGGAGGAACTCTCACTGATGCTAGCCTGGGTGCAAGACCTGGGGGGAAGATCTTGGGGATCAGGACTCTCTCTGGCAGAGTCCAGCAGAAGGGCCCAGGCTGGTCCAGCATGACCAGTTGCAGCTGGTCAGTTGGGCATTTGCAGAGGCCGCCTCTGGAAACTTGTTTTCCACAGGAGGTACCCTTTTCCCAGCTACCTAGCTGAAATGTGCTTGTGCTCTATCTCTAAAACACACTACAATTAGCATGTACCTAATTGGCACATTTTTTTAAAAACTTTTATTTAATTGGCATTTCGTCTGGAATTCAAGCAGGTGTAACATAGCGCTTATTATACTGTACAGCTTATTACACAACAGTCGTATACATGATACCCATACATTGCATAGTCAACTCGTACTGTCACCGTGGCTTGTTAGTACCTTTTAATCGTTAAAGTTATCACCTCATTGTTGATGTGGTTATCATAGCAAGGTGTTCAATGTTTCCCAGTAGCCCTCGTTGGTAATGGGGAGTAGTGGGAAGGAATGTATTATCTCTGAAATCTATTGGTTGGTACCGGCAAAGAGCATTTATGTGTATTCTAGAGATTTCGCTGCCCAGTCGAGGCCTGTGGTGCGATCAAGCAAGATATCCAGGAATGAAGCCAAGAAAATGACAGAACTAGATTAAACAAAACAAAAAATCTGCCCATGGTCCCTACACGTGCATACTCAGAATGTGCGGCAGCACTAAATCTAAACATCAACGTTCAAAGACTGTCCCGTACTCACTGCATGGGCTGGCCGTGCAGGGGGGCTAATCCACCCACCCATATGTCCCATCTCTGGGGCTCTTGGGAACAGCACAGATCTACTCTCCTTGCATTCCTTCCTATAAACTCAACATTGAGCTTTCGGTATCACTCTCATGGTCGGATTCCAGTCCCATGGCACCACTCTCCCAGCTGTCCATTACCTCTGACCACAGTGGAGCCAGTGGCTTACGCCTCAGCCCTCTGCTCTCCTCTCTCTTCAAGGCACTCATCTCTGCTCTTCCCCACCTTGTGACATCCTGTATCCAAACCTGAAGGTTAGGCCCTACAGCGTGTTTCCATGTCATGGATATTCGGCGCTTGGCTAACACCAGAGCCATATCCACAAATCTATTACCTACTTTCTTGGGTTGTGGTCGGTTGAAGATCCCTAGGAGGCATACTTCCATTGTGGGCTCTAGTCGTCTATGTAATGTATTGTTAATTTTATGAATAACCTCCCTCCAAAATTGTTGCAGTTGTGGACATTCCCATGTCATGTGCCCAAATCCTGCATCTAATAAGCTGCACAGCGGGCATCCCATTCCAGCCCACTTGTATATGAGCGTCAGTCGCCGTGTGGTTAAGTAGGTCCTATGAGTGTAATTGTATTGTATATATTTCAGTCCGGTGTTTCTGGATACCAAGGGAGCATACGCAGGAATTCTATCCCACTCTCCATCCGAGAGGCTTTTTCCCAGGTCCGTCTCCCACTTAGTCCGCAGAGCACCCATCGGGTTCTGTACCGAAGTTAATAGCGACCTGTACAACCAAGAGACCAGATGAGAGCCCCCCCAATGGAGAGCATGATCTGTAATATACTGTGCGTGGGAGGTTCATCCTCTACCCCTTTCCAAAGGGCTCGGACAGTTCCTCTTATCACCTCGTGTGTCAAGAAATGCCCAGGCCCCTCTGTTCCACAAGGTCATCAAACGGTATCAGTGATCCCTGGCTGTACAGCGCACCCAATGTGTTCAAGTCTGCAGCCGTCCAGCAGCGTAATTGACGCTGTGTAAAGCTAAAGAGGGGGTTTCTACAAGGCATTCCCACTAGTGGGATAGCTGGTGCGTAAGGCACTACTGTGTGTGTTCTTCTCAGGGCTCTCCGCCAGTTGGCTAGGGCCGTCTTCAGCAACACTCCCTTCTGAATGCCATGCACAGTAGGTAAGAGTAATCCTGTCAATAGCCCAGTACCGCTGGGGACTCCTCCGTCCACTGTCAGCTCCTCCAGTCCCACTCCACTGAGCCACCGTGCCAGCCACTGTAACTGAGCCTCTAGGAAGTAAAACTCGAAGTCAGGAACTCCAAGTCCCCCAGCCTCTCGGGCAGTCTCAAAGTGGTCAGCGCCACTCGTTGCCTCCCACCATCCCATATTAGTTCTCTGAGCAACATGTCCAGTGGTCGGAACCATGAGGAGGGAAGGGTGACAGGCAGATTGCCAAAGTAATACAGCAGTCTGGGCAATGCTATCATCTTAATAAGAGACACCCGGGCCATAGTCGGAAGGCGTAGAGAGCACCAGAAAGCAACACTAGACCGTAAGGCTCTTATCGCTGGGCTTAGGTTTCCCTCTCTGAGGTCCTGCATCTCATGGTATATCTGTATGCCCAGGTAACGAAAAGTATGCGGAGCCCAGGAAACCTCCTCTGGGCAAGAAGGGGGGCGGTTTATTACCCGGACCAGCGGAAAGACATAAGTCTTACGCTTGTTAATGCGAAGACCAGAACATGTTCCAAACTCGTCCAACAGCTGGAACACCAGAGGCAATGTCTCCGAGCCACTACGGAGGTAGATAAGCAGATCATCTGCATACAGAGAGACTATATGAAAATCTCCCCGCCTACACATACCCCATTCCTGGGCCCTGTCCCTGAGCTTCACCGCTAAAGGTTCTATGGCAATGGCAAACAGCAAGGGGGGCAGAGGGCATCCTTGCCGGGTTCCTCTGTGTATCATATAGCTACAGGAGATCGTTCTTCCCGTTTTAATCCGGGCCATAGGTTGTGTGTAAAGCAGCCTAACCCAGGCACCCCAGGTCTCTCCCAGGCCTAGTCATGCCATAGCGGCATCTAAGAACTCCCAGCTCACTGTGTAGAAGGGTTTTCAAAAGTCCACCGAAACAATCATTTCTGTCAGGTGTGGGGGGTTGGCGTCATCATATAGCTGGGAATATAACCGACAGAGATTATTAGAGGTGCTGCGGGTAGGGATGAACCCATTCTGATCTCGGTGTATGAGGGTATTCATATGCGGCAGGAGCCTTGCGGCAAGTGCTTTACTAAGGATCTTAAAGTCAGTAACCCGTCGATCAACCTGTGTGGTCTTGGGCAATGGGATCACTATGGCCTCCCTAGTCATGGCCGGTAACAGTTTGGTTTCAAGGGCTTCAGTATACATCTCCACTAATCTAGTGGCCAGTACATCGCAATTCAGTTTATAGAACTCCGGGGGCAGGCCATCTGCACCCAGAGTCTTGCCCGCCGCCAGTGTCTTGAGGGCCTCCTTAATCTCTCCCATAGAGATCTGTACTCCTAGCCCGTCCCTATCTGCATCAGTCAGAACAGTCCTAGGCAGGGCAGACAGAAAGCCCTCTCGTACAGCGGCGGAATCCACGTGTATGGGGCTATACAAGGATTTATAGTATTCCATAAATTTGGAATTGATCTGGGTAGGTGTGTAAATAATATTTCCCCCTTCAGTCAACAAGCGGGTGGGTGGCCTCCCCACGCCTCTGGCCTAATCAGCCGTGCCAGCAGCCTCCCAGCTTTTCCTTCCTCGTTGTGTATTTTGGTCAGACAGGTCCTATAGTCATGGCATCGAAGACGTTCTAGCGTTGACGAGTATTTCCCCCGGATCTCCAGCAGTCTAGCCTGAGCTTCTGGTGAGCCAACTAAGTCATTATCGCCTTTATGCAGATTGTCCTCTAAGTGAGAGATCTCCCGTTCAAGGTCTCGGCGGATGCCCACTGTCTGCCCTAAGCAATGGCCTCTCACCACCACCTTTAAGGCCTCCCACTGAATGCCCCTACTAGTCGCCGAGCCTGGGTTAAGTGTCAAATATTCCGACAGTCTGTTTAACAGTGCCGTACGGAATACATCATCTTCCAGCACTGTTGGGTGTAGGCGCCACGTCGGAATGGGTTGACAAGTCTCTGTCATGGCTAGGTGGATCAACAGTGGGCCATGATCAGAGACGGTCCGGCCCAAGTATTCACAGTGCATCGCCTAGTTACCAAGGGAGGTTGAGCAGAGTATTCTATCTATTCTAGTGTGCAGGTGGTAGAGGGGGGAGTAGTACGAGTAGTCTCTGTCAAGAGGGTGTTGGAGATGCCAGATATCAACTAGGTCCCAGTGTGAGATCCATGTCACCATGCCCCTGGCCACTCTGGCGGCAGCCGCCCCGCAGTGGAGCAGTAGAACGGTCCAATTCCGGGTCTAGCACCCCGTTAAAGTCTCCCCCAAGCAGGAACGGGACATCCCCGAAGCGTGCCAGCCGGGCAGATAATGTGTGCAGGAACTGTAGCTGGTCCTGGTTGGGGGCATGTATACTCCCCAAGACCAGCTGTCTACAGTACAGTCTCCCCTCTATTAAAATATATCGAACTTCCTTATCAGTGTCGATGTTGATGGGCTCAAATGGGACCCCTGCTCTCACCCACACTGCCGCTCCTCAAGTACGTGGTTGCAAAGAGCTGCCCCTGCCAGCGCCTACGCAGGCGGTCGGACTCCACCTGAGTGAGGTGAGATTCCTGCAGCATGGCGATCTGTACCCCCCTGCGCTTCATATAGGCATGTATCTTGTGCCGTTTCGCTATCAAACCCATGCCTCTAACATTCCAGGACAGCCCTTTAGAGAAGGGTTGTGTCGTAGCCATATCCCCCAGAGGTCTGTCAGGAGGCCTGTATCCTCCCCACACGTCACTCCCTAATGACCATTGTAGTAACACATCACACATGTCTGAGGGACCATAGGCAAAAACTAACAGTTCTAACATTCCCCAACTCCCCATCCCAAGAGCAGGTAAGCAACTGCCTCCCGCCCAAACCATAATAACTAGTATATGAACAGGTGATGTCATCCGGCCAGATCCTCCAGTGGGTGAGATAGGGGCGAGCCTAGAGCACAGAGTTGGACCATCAGTGTCTCCGCCGGCCCACCATCAAATTGCAAAAAGAACAACAAGGCTGGTAGCACGTGGCCCCCTCGGAATCAAATGATGTCTACTGATGTCTGAGGTGTCACCTGGGGGAGGCCCGCGACACACTAGCCATTGATTCTATATCTATAGAGTCCTCTCCATTCAGGGACTCAAGTTCAGATCTCCGGCCATCTTCAGAGCCTCTCGCCTCCGCTAGGAAGGCCGCCGCCTGTAGCGCAGCCTTCTGACCTGACGCTCCTGTTGACTGGTGGGTTTTGTCACTTGGCTGTCTACCTTCCCCTTGTTTGAGGTCTAGGGGTCCCCACGGTAAGCCTCCAGCCACGTCCACACCTCGTCAGGTTCCTAGAAAAAGAGTGTGGTGCCATCTAATATGACCTTCAATTTAGATGGGAACAGTAAGGAGTGCCGGATCCCCTCCTCTCGTAGGGCTCGTTTCACCTCTAGAAAGGTGGCCCGTCGAGTTTGAACTGCCAGTGTGAAGTCCGGGACAAAGGTGGCACTTCCCCCTCTATCTGAAAGGGGCCCTTCTCGCGAGCCGCCTGTAACAGCAGGTCACGGTCCCGATAGTGTAGGAGTTTGGCTGCAATCGGTCGGGGAGGTCTTCCCGGCTCTGGTCTACGATTAGGAACTCGGTGTGCTCTTTCCAGGGTGAAAAAGGGCGTAAGGGGTCGTTCATACATAATAGTACGCAGCCATGTTCCTAGGTAGGCCACCGCATCAGCGCCCTCAACTCCTTCAGGCATGCCAACAATTTGTATGTTGTTGCGCCGACTGCGACCCTCTGCATCCTCTGCCCGTCGCTCCAAGACCTGAACCCGCTCAGCCAGGCATGTGACCTGGACAAAAGGCTCTATGTGCGGGCTGCAACTCTTCCAGAGATGTTTCTGTATTTGTAACCCTGTCCGCCAGCTTGTGGTGATCTGTTCGTAGGTGACTTAGTTCAAAGGAGACCTTTCCAAATTCCTGACTCAGGGTCAACTTAGTATCTTCAATCGCCCCAAGGATCTTATTCAGTGTATCCTGCATTGTACTGGGCGCTGCACCCTCCTCCGACTCACCACTGGTCAATTGACGGGGCATCTCCGGCTCCGCTTGGAATGTTCCTTGCACCTTATGCCTGATTTTCCCCATTGTCCTGTAGGTATGTGGAATGGCCGGGATCTACCTCTGCTCAGTGTCCAGCAATGTGATGGGCCCCACTATTCCGTGCACCGGTCGTCACCCGTTCGTGGGTCACCACACTGAGCAAGTCAGCCTCTCCAACCGATCCTTCGCATGTGAGTCAGGTCTCCGCCCACACAGCCATTTCCACTCCAGCTTCTCCTGTCTCCACTGTGGGGGCAATCCCGTCCCTGGGTGCCCCTTCCAGTACCCCCTAATCGGGCGCTCCAATGTCCGTAGGGGGGAGGCTGGGGCAGAGGGATCCCCACCAGTCCTCTTGGGGGCTCTCCACCTCCAACTCTACTCCACTTAGGGGCCACAAAGTTCAGGGGGCACCCTCAACCTTCACCCCACCTGGCGGCAAATACCTCCTGCTCCACATTTCTGGTCCCATAAGCGGTCCCCTGTCCCCACTTCGATGTCAGTACACAGTGCAGGGGTTAAATCCAATATGCGCCCTCAGTGTCTCACCGGTCGTTTCCAAGTTGCCAGCACGCCTCTCGCTGGGGTCATTTCCTACTTACGATGCACACAGGTGCTTAGCAGCCTCAACTTTGGTCTCCAGGGGCCTTTCAGGAGTCAACCGGGCTCTTCTTCCAGCGCTTCCCCACTCGCGGCCGCAGTCAGCGAAACGCCCGCAGTGGCATCGTCTGTTCCCCAGGCTCCGCCGTGATCACTTGCATTGCACTCACTGCAGCGTCCGTAGCCACTCCCAAGATCCGCGGCCCACGTGGGCGACTCGCCCGCTCTATCTTCAGGCCCACGCTACCCTCGGCAGGGGGCCTGCAGCTCAAGGGACTTCCCCATCCAGACCACCTCTGGAGCTGCCGCACTCAGGAGTTTAGCGGCCCTCCAGCTCCGCGCTGCTTGTGGCTGCAGCAGCGCGTTGTTCGTCGCTGCACCACAGCCCCTCCGCCCGCACCTTCGTCTACGCCTGCACGGCGCCCAATGCTGTGTCTGCAGCCGCTCCTCAGCTCCGTGGCCCAAGCAGCTGTCAGGTCCACGTCGCCCTCCACCAGGGGCTCGCAGCTCCAGGGACTCCACCACTACAGCCCGCTCCTGTAGTTGGGCCTCCCCCTGTTTGGTGTGCCGCGGGGGTCCCCTAGCCGCCGGTACTAGCAGGATTTTTCTGTAGGCTGGCTCAGAGCTCTGGTTTTAGGCGGGCGCCATCTTAGGCAGTCAGGCCACGCCCCCCACCTAATTGGCACATTTAATGTTCTCGTAAATCCATTGTAAATGGTAGTACATGTACTTAGGGGCTGTAAATTAAATACTAGTGGGCCTATACCACTCTCTGTACCTCTACCAAAGGAGTATTTTAAAACATGTCTCAGACCCCCGGAATAATAGCCTGTAGTGCTGTTTTAAACTGCCATTTCCATCTGGCAAAATAAGCCTTTTGCTGAGCATATAACTTCCTTTTTAATACATATATCATCCCTTAAGTGAGCTTTAAAGGCTTCTATAGCAGGGTGCATTATATTTAGAAAGTAAGACATGTGTGCTTAAGTTTTACATGTCCTGGCAGTGTAAAAAGGTAGATTTTAGGTCAAAATTCTGAAACTACAATGTGACAGGTAAGTGTTAATGGATACCAAAAGGCGTAATAGTCTGTGGTATGTGATCTTTTTATTTTAATTCTTCCACGCTTTCTTTTCTAAAAATTATGTCACTGTTTGTCTATCCTTTCTCTAACTGGGGCTTCTTTCCATCAGGCACTCATCACGGAATCCGACCAAAGATGACACCGTAAGCGAGAGAAAGAAGAGTCTATATTTTAGAAGGTATGTTGGTTGGTAGCTTACAGGCCTATTCTTCTGTCTTCTCTCTTTCTTCTTCTACCGTTTAATTTCTCCTTACTTTCCCCTGACGTTTTCCCTGTGTTGTTAGTGCAGTTCTTTCTTTTCTCTCTCTCTTTAAGTGACTCTTCTCCTTTCCTTTCTCTTGTGGTTCAATTCTGTCCTTGTATGTTATACCTAGGTTTGTGTCTTTCTGAGGTTAGGCCTTTCACCCCGTGCCTTCCTGGGTTTTTATTGTTTTTCTTAAAGGTTTTGTGTCTTTTATTGTGTTCTTTTCCCCCACTTTTGCTTCCCCTTTTCATTCTCCTCCCCTCTTCCAGTTATTTATCCCATGCACTCAGGGTTTATAAGTGAGTTTCCCCACATTCCCTCCCCATTCCCCAGTATACACCCGTACCTGCTCTAGTCACATTCTTCCTAGAATGTGGCCAGCTCCAGCGTTTCCTCTCCCTCCGTCTTCTCCTGTTAGCATTTCTCTTCGGGGCTGCCGCGTCTCACCACGACCTAGATGTAACTCTCATTTTCGAGCCAGTGTCTCCTGGGGACGCCGCTTCTGCTTGCCTCCGTTTTCCTTGCTACGAGTTCCTCTCCCAATCGCTGCCTCCTTCCTTCACGTTACCGTCCTCCCCCGTTGTTCTGATGCTCACCTCCTTTTCCCCACATGGGACAGTTGAAAAACGTCCTGCCTCTTCCTCTTCAGCCTCAGGCAATCGTGTAGTACCCCTGGGGCACTTCTCTCCCAGCCCGTGCCCCGGCATCCTATCACATACAACTTCTAGAAAGTAGGCATTTTCTTGTTCTAACCATTTGCGCCTTTTGCCAGTGCCATGGGTGGAATGACTGCAAATGGCTCTGCAGCTGGGGTTTGTGTATTCCTCCTAGACAGTGACAGAAATGGGACTGGTTGTATTACGGATAGGCCATAGGCTGGAGGCGGAGCTGTGCCCTGCCTCACTTACACTTCAAAGGACTTGCCTTCAGGAGCCTGACACCAGTAACCTGTCACCTCAGACTTCTTTGAGACTTTGCAAGGGAAGGGAAAAAGTTCCAGAACCAGACGATGGGGTAGGACTCAGTGTCCCCCACAGGCAAAGGCTGGCACCAGGTATACATATTGAGCCCCGAGACTAACTCTTCAGTAACACTCCTGGACCTGTGAAAGATTCTGAGGGACTTCCCTGCTGCTTGAAGGGCTGCCTCGCCACTACCAGGGAATTACCCTCCTGCCTGAGTCCTACCTAGTTCTCCAGAAGATTGCCCTGCTGCTTAAGGCCTGCCTGATCCCTGAGAAGGAAGACCAAACCTGCTGTCTTCATCCCAGGCTACCTGAGTGACTTCAAGGGTCAGTTGGCTGATCTCTTGTTCTGAGCTACAGGGATAAAACAAGATCCAGAGGTTACTGCTATTGCAGTTTACCCGGGGAGGGGCAGCCTTGCAGAAAAAGGTTTGAGTCTGCCCAGGGTTCAGGAAATTATGAATTTATATAAAAAAAAGATAATTTCTTAGGTATATTTATCAAAAAACTATGTTCAGCAATGAATTCATTTTTTGTTCAATATCACAATGTCATCAAATGTACTTTTCATACTCTTTCTCACCCAAACCTAAGGAAATACTACTTTCAAATTTAAAACAAGCCGGTAAAAAAGGAATGGCTGCTTCAATCGAATACACTAATTAGCACACCTGCTTACTGTGACTAAAGATGCACACCAATTTCATATTTGGCAGTTCTAACTTTGACTTATTATGCACCTAGATTATGTTGTCACCATCACTGGAGGGTTAGTCAGAAGACTAGGTGGAGCACTATACTTCCAGGGCAGTGGTTGAGATGTGAACCACTACTTTGGCTGAAGGATGTCAAACTTGAATTTGTTCTTTGATTACTTGACAAACATATTTGTGTGGAAGCAAAGAACTTTAGAATAATACTGGCATATGTTGAAAGTTCAGGTGACAATTGCACTGCCAAGCCAGACCTAAGATGACTGCCCACCTCCCATCTGTGCTGCATCCAGAGAAAAACATCATACATTTTCTAGTTAGGACACTTTGAGAGCATTCCAATGTGAGGTGTGTGCCCCTGAAAGTTCAAGCTTAGGTAGCTTGATAAATAAACAAAATGATCACAGCTGATGGAGGGCAAGCATGTTTTTGTGGATGCACACAACTTCTTCCCAATCAAAACATGTATTCCTTGCTTCGAACATGTGGGAAGAGCCAAAGCCCCTTAATCACATAATTGTCTAGCAACAACTGCACTATCAAGCTGGACCATAAAAATGTGAGCCTCCTTGAGCATCATGAGAATCTGAATGCATTGTGAAAATGGTAAACAATTAATGTGTTCATGGTTTAGCTAATAGGTTTCTCTCTGCTTCTCCGGTCCATCCTTATTAAAACCTACAATTCATGCAGTTGAGGACCTTTAATCGTTGTCGACCCAAAATGTTTTCTTATGGAATCTAATCTCTGATGGGTTGCTAATTAGACAAAAGTGGAATCTTTTAATAACTTCACTTGCATGGGTTGCTAAACTGTGTTTCTTGTCAAACAATTTTCCTAGTTTTGCACAGCAGCTGAAGGACAAATGTGTACAGCTTGTTGTACAGCCTGTTGAGAGTGGACTCAGACTTGAGCTATGACCTGGACAGGTTGAAGGTAAAGTGACAAGCTTAACATTCTAGCCGTTTTTGATGGAGCTGTGTTTCACCCGCACACATGGGGAAAAATTAATATTGTGGGACATAATCACTCTTGTCATTTAGGTCATGTTTCTGTTAAAGAGCATAGGGGTGAGCCAACAGGTACTCCATAGATGATTAATCAGGATTTGGACAGGAAGATTATGGCACTCATTACAACATTGGCGGTAAATCCCGCTTACTGCCGTGCAGAAGACCGCCAACACACCGCTGCGGCGGTGGAATTCCGCTACAGCTATTACGACCCACAGCTCGGAATCCGCCAAAATCCAGACACCCACACAAGTCCGCCACACCAAAGGTCAGTGATAAACTGGCGATAACAAATCCGACACCGTCACGCCAACAGGAATACACCCACAGTATCACGATCCAGGAATGCACTCGGGGGTCTTTCAACCGCGGCATTCCATTGGCGGTACACACCGCCACGCTCAAAATACACACACACTGACAAAACACAACCACATTGGAAAATTCCAAATACACACACCTGATACACATACACACACCACTCCCACACACCCAATCCAATATAAAACACACACCCACATCACCCACAAACCCTTACTACCAAAATTGAGAAAGAAGGCCAGAGAGAGACACCACCAGAAACAACACTAGCATCCACAGGCACACAACACCATCACTCACACACCATCCACGCACCTCAGACAACACACACAAACACATCCCCTCACACATCACAACCGACACCACCTAACACATCACCCACACCACATCATGGCACCTCAACAACACTCCAGGTTCTCTGAGGAGGAGCTCAGGGTCATGGTGGAGGAAATCGTCCGGGTAGAGCCACAGCTATTCGGATCACAGGTGCAGCACACCTCCATTGCAAGGAAGATGGAGCTATGGCGCAGAATCATCGACAGGGTCAATGCAGTGGGACAGCATCCAAGAACTAGGGATGACATCCGGAAGAGGTGGAACGACCTACGGGGGAAGGTGCGTTCAGTGGTCTCAAGACACCAGATTGCAGTACAGAGGACTGGCGGCGGACCCCCAACTCCTCCCCCACAACTAACAACATGGGAGGAGCAAGTCTTGGCTATACTGCATCGTGAGGGCCTCGCAGGAGTAGCAGGAGGAATGGACTCTGGTAAGCCAACTCTTAACTATTACAGCACCCACCCTACCTGCATGCTATCACATACCCCCACCCTCACCCCCATCACTCCAACACCTCACAAATGTCCCACTATCACAACCCACACACCCCAACACCAAGCCCTGCATGCAACACCAAAGCATGGACACCCATCACCAAAGCATGTCCACAACAGATACCCACACAGACCCCAAACCAATTATCACACAAGGTCTTAGACAAGAATGCAAGCACTGGAGTATAGGGTCGCTCACCAATTGCACATGATGGCGCACACAGATGCAATAATCATGCCTTTACACCCCTGCAGGACCCCTACCCAATGTCACCGGACAGGAGGTTCCAGACTTGTCCACTCCCTCCACAGAAGAGGCCCACAGTGATGATAGCAACTCTGTCCAACTGGATCAAGATGACCAGCCCGGCCCATCTGGGACCTCAGGACAGTTGGTTCCCCTGACACTGGCACATGCCACCACAGAGCCTCCCCCCTCAGGAAACAACAGCACAGCACCCACCCAGCGGGCCCATACCTCTGTACCCAGGACACGGCGCACATATACTCACGGTCCGCTCATGCAGGGCTCAGTCCCCCCCATGTATCTTCCATCCACACCACTCCAAACAAGCATTGCCCATGCAGCATGCTCACAGTGTACTCACCTGTTTGTCTGGAGGACCGTAGAGTAGCGTTTACTGGGGGAGGACCCCATCCACTAACTTCTCCAACTCCTCCAAAGTGAAGGCAGGGGCCCTTTCCCCAGAAACATGAGCCATCGTTACTTCCAGACTGAGGTCACAGCAGCACGTGCAGTGTAGGTCCTCTCCTGTTGGAGGTCAGGTATCAAGTGAGTGTGCAGATAGAAAATGGCGGTCACGTCCGCTGCGGTGCGTACCGTCACCGCCGGCGTACATCGTCATTGACTCCTGGGACCCATAGGGCCCAATCCTCTGATGGGAGCTCCCTTGCTGTGGCGGGCCCCTCTGTGCCCCCGCATCAACAGGTACAGCTGCCAACCCCCTACCAGCACTGCCCTCCCAGCAGCCCCTCAGCATGTATCCCGTGGCCGCTCACCCAGGAGGGTGGACTTCTCCTTCGCACCTCAGGCCCTGCCCCAGTCAGCCCTGCAGCCCTCAGTGAGGAGGCTATTGACCTCCTGAGATCCCTCACTGTTGGTCAATCTACCATTGTGAATGCCATCCAGGGTGTCCAGAGGCATTTGCAACAAACAAATGCATACCTGGAGGGCATTCATTCTCGGCAGGCAGCCCAACAGAGAGCATTTCAGGCTCTGGCCTCAGCACTGATGGCAGCCATTGTCCCTGTGTCCAGCCTCCCCCCTCCAACTTCTTCCACCCAGACCCAATCCCCTGTACCTCAGCCTATCCCAAGCACACCATCAGACCAGCATGCACACACCTCAACACACAAGGGTGGCTCAGGCAAACATAAGCACCACACATCCCACAGGCACTCACACAAGCATCATACCCATGCAGACATACCAACATCCACTGCCTCCACTGTGTCCCCCTCATCCATGTCCTCCACCTCCCTGTCAGTCTCGTCTCCACTCACACCTGCATGCACTACATCTTCATCCACTACCTCCATCACTAGCACGCCCATCACCACACACCGCTCACGTGCACTCACCACCCCACTCCCATTCACACATTCCCTGTGTCCTCTCCCAGTGTGTCTGTGAGCCCTCCTCCCAAAGTACACAAACGCAGGCACACACCCACCCAACAGCCATCCACCTCACAACAGCCTCCAGCCCATGCACCTTCACCCAAATTCAGCAAACGTACACCTCCTACAACCACTACCTCTTCCTCCACTCCCAAGCCCCCTCCATCTACCCGTCCCAGTGTGTCTAAAAAACTTTTCCTGGCTAATATTGACCTCTTCACTACACCTTCCCCCCGTCCGTCACCTAGGGCCAGGCTTTCCAGGTCCCAACCCAGCACCTCAGCCACCACATCACCAGGCACATTGGTGCCAGCAACTGCGGGTTATTGGAGTGCGCCAACCAACAGGGCTGCAGTGTGCCACGGAGCAAGGGCAAGGACATTCCGCCACCTGCAAAAGTTAAAAAGTTGCCCACATCTCGAAGGGAGAAGCAGAAAACACCTGCCACCAAGGGCTCAGGGAAAACAAAAGGGGATGGTCACAAGACAGCTGCGCCACCATCCAAGGTGGGGAAGGGCCAGAAAATAAAGGGCAGGTCAGGAGAGGGCATGGTGGCACTGACAATTGGACCAGTGTCACACCTGCTGTCCACGCTGACGCCAACCTGAACGGCGGAGAAGTCCGGCACCTGCACCGCCACCTACACGGCCACCAGCACCGCTGTCATTGAGGCCGCCACCAGCACCGCAGTCACTGAGCCCGCCACCAGCACTGCAGTCACTGAGCCCACCACCAGCACCGCTGCCACAGAGCCCGCCACCAGCACCGCCACCACAGAGCCCGCCGCCAGCACCGATGCCACAGAGCACGCCGCCAGCACCGATGCCACAGAGGCCGCCGCCAGCACCGATGCCACAGAGGCCGCCCCCAGCACCGCTGCGACTGACCCCGCCGCCAGCACCGATGCCACAGAGGCCAGTTCCAGGAGCCTGGGCAGCTTCCATGATGCACGACTTTCAGTGGAGAAAGGCATCCACTACCTCAGTCCTTGGCTGGATTAAGCACTCTGGGCACCAAGCCCCCTCCAGAACCAGTGGAGAAAGGCATCCACTACCTCAGTCTTTGGCAGGATGAAGCACTCTGGGCACCAAGCCCCTCCAAAACCAGTGGAGAAAGGCATCCACTACCTCAGTCCTTGGCAGGATGAAGCACTCTGGGCACCAAGCCCCCTCCAGAACCAGTGGAGAAAGGCATCCACTACCTCAGTCCTTGGCAGGATGAAGCACTCTGGGCACCAAGCCCCCTCCAGAACCAGTGGAGAAAGGCATCCACTTGAGAGACTGTGGCTTTGTACTCCCCAGGAAAAAGCAGTGGGCAACCCACCCACTGGAGAGACTTGAGAGACTGTGGCTTTCCACTCCCCAGGATACAGCAGTGGGCATGGAGCCCCCTCGTGGAGCAGTGGCGTCGTGCATTCATCAGGCTGAGGTGCCCCCCGCCCCCTCCCCCTGAGGTGCCTGTTTCATTTTGATCTGATGCCCCAGCAGTGTTCTCTCCATTTGAAGTCTGGTGTCACGTGTGGGCTTCACCCATGCATTTTGGGACTCTGATCCACGGACGATATTTGAGTAATATCCAGACTTGTGTAGTTGGTGTACATATTTGTATATACTGATTTTTTAAATTGCACAATCTGATTTTTATTGATTACATTTGTTCAAATGAATTCCTTTTGTCCTTGCGTTATTGAAGCGGGGTGGAGGGGTGTCTATGTAATGTTGCTGCATGTATTTGTGTGTATGGTGTTGTGGGTGGGGGTGGGGGTGGGGGTGTTGCGTGTTGCGTGTGTGTGTCACTCTCTTTTCCCTCCCCTTCCCCTGTGTTGTAGGTGCAGTACTCACCGTGGTCGTCGCCGCCGTCTTTGGTGCTCCTGATAGAGGAGCAGGAAGACCATCGCAGGGAGTATCTGGAGTTCTGGCTCCATGGCGTCCTGGTTCCTCGTGGGATGTGGAGAGGTGAGTGTTTTCCCTTCCAAGTCCTGTTCCCGCCGTGTTTTTGTTCACGTTGGTTCCGCCCCGGAAAAGGTGGCGGATTGCCGGGTTGTGATAGGGTGGGCGGTACATTGTCCTCCACCTGTCTGTTGGCGGTGACCGCCGGGGTGTTTGTTTGTACAGCCGTGGCGGTCGGAGTGTTAAAGTGGCTGTCTATGTTGGCAGTTTCCGCCATGGTCGTGATTCAATTTTTTTACCGCTGGCCTGTTGGCGGTCTTACCGCCGCTTTAACACTGACCGCCAGGGTTGTAATGAGGGCCCATGTCTTTAAGAAGTCAAACCATACTAATGATCTGTTATTTCAGCACCAAGATATATGTCTGGAAAATGTACGCTTAACAAACATGTTATGTTATGTTATGTTATATTATGTTATGTTATGTTACATGGCCTTTGCCACTTCAGTTCACACATATCAGGCTAGGGTTGCCCCGCATGCCATGGTCAGTGATCTCAAAGAATGGTGTAAGGTTCACTGAAATGCATATGCCGATCTACCACCTGGAACAGAAACCTAATGGAAAATCAATGAATAGTCCATTGTTGTGTAGGAATGCAGTGACCACCGCTTTCATGGACCCAAGATGAACCTGCAGTTAGCTATGGTCTATGAGATTGTGCCCTGTTGTAAAGAGGGAATTGAAGATAATGGCCCTCATTCCAACCGCGGCGGTCAATGACCGCCGGGTTGGTGGACCGCGGGAGCACCGCCGACAAGCCGGCGGTGCTCCAATGGGCATTCCGACCGCGGCGGTAAAGCCGCGGTCGGACCGGCAACACTGGCGGTCTCCCGCCAGTGTACCGCCGCCCATTGGAATCCTCCAAGGCGGCGCAGCTAGCTGCGCCGCCGAGGGGATTCCGACCCCCCCTACCGCCATCCAGTTCCCGGCGGTTCTCCCGCCGGAAACCGGATGGCGGTAGGGGGGGGTCGCGGGGCCCCTGGGGGCCCCTGCAGTGCCCATGCCAATGGCATGGGCACTGCAGGGGCCCCCGTAAGAGGGCCCCGCTAGTATTTCACTGTCTGCATAGCAGACAGTGAAATACGCGACGGGTGCCGTAGCACCCGTCGCACCTTCCCACTCCGCCGGCTCGATTACGAGCCGGCTTCATGGTGGGAAGGTCGTTTTCCCCTGGGCTGGCGGGCGGCCTTTCGGCGGCCGCCCGTCAGCCCAGGGGAAAAGTCAAAATACCCGCCGCGGTCTTGCGACCGCGGTACAGTATTTTGACGGCGGGACTTTGGCGGGCGGCCTCCGCCGCCCGCCAAAGTCCGAATGAGGGCCAATATCTTATGGGAAACTCTGTGGCATCACCACAAAGACACTGCATGTTTTAACCAAGTCTTCCTAGCCTACCAGTCAAATCAAATTAGTTCTATTCACATTTGCATATATCCACAGCCATGAAGTGGACAATTTGAAATCAGTCAGTGACTTACTAACATTTTGCACTGGCTTTGTGTCATAAGAGTGACACAAACCAGGGTAAATTGTTTTTTTCATTATTTACTTTCCAGCGCAAAACTTGTTTATATTTATTTATATTGTTATCTTCAAAACAGCACCAAAATGACAAGAATCTAATGTAGGGAACTGGAAACATGAATGTTTGAAGATTAAATAAAAAATTGTGCATTCTTGCACCAAAACACTTAAAGCGCCACTCATCTGGTCACATTAGACGGGACAAAGTGACATTGTGGGCCGTCTGCGAGGGAGCGCGGTTCAGGTAGGTTGAAGGCTAGGTCCTGGTCAAAAGTTTATCTTAAGACTTAGGGCCTGATTTAGATCTTGGTGGGGTTACCACCAGTCCGTGCAGGGGGCAGACCTGAAAAGACCATCAAGTTGATGGGTTTCCACCTGCTATATTTCAATCTATTGCAGCTAAGCTGAAGGCTGCCACGATGGAGTGCTCTTCCTAGCTGTCAGGCTGGGGGGTTCACTCCAACCCTATTTAAATGTTACAGCCCAGCAGGTGGTATACTGGTGGTGGATTGCTGGCGGGGAGACCATTGCTGGACCTAATGGACATCATACAATGGCACTGGCCATGGAATAGAGTTAAGTCACACTCACACATTGTACCTAAGCCATATGTGTCCCCCTGCACTACACACTACGCAACACACCACATACACACTTCCATTCCACTAGAACACAAAGCAAACATGTCAGAAACACATATTGCCATATATCCATAACACAGCACATACACATTGTTAGCACTGAACCACACACCACACAACCACCACAATCAACACAAATGCACACTCACACACAAGCACAACTATACACATGACAACAACAGTAACACAACCACACTCACCTGAATGTTACACACAACATACACAAGAACATCTAACCCACATGCAAGTGGTACACCTACAGACATAACACATCACCTACTCCATTTCCCTCTGCCTTAACCAGCGATTCTTATTGCACACACATACACATACTGACTCACATATATGTATGATAGCACAACATCACAGGTACAGGTCCCCTTGCAATGTGTACACATGGACATAGTCGAAGGGTGTCAATGGAACCTTACTGTGGTGCCAACATTCATTTGACAATGAATATTGACACCACATTGACAGCTGTGTATGTGTGTGATATGTGTCATGTACCATTGTGTCCCCATCCATTTCCCACAAAATGTGTTCCTGACATATGCATGTCACAGTAATTCAGAAATTACTGCAACATGTATATGACTACAGTGGTCCTGTGCCCATATGCGGTGATCACACAACATACAAAGCCAATGCGTGTTACCTACTTGTCAGTCCGGCAATTGGGGGGAGGTTATGTTTTGTCTGTAGTCCAGTGGCAACAGTGATAGAAGGTGTTGTCCAGTCATGTCCAGTTGAAAAGCTGAAATGGGGAAGCAGAATGGGGAAAAAAGGTCAGTTGTTACTTCATTTTTCCCCAAGCCACCAACTCTATTGTGGAGGTCAGAGCGCCACAGTGGGCTTGGCAGAAAGCCAAGGCATATCCAAATCTGCTAGATGATAAAGGTGGCTGGAATCCCACCGAGAGGCTCAATTCTCAAGGCCAGCGCTGAGGTGTCTTGTGATCCTTGGTGGAGTCAGTGGGCCTCGGGTGCTCTATCGCCTATGGGTCCTCCAACATCTAAATTGGGTGGGCGCCAAGGTGGCAGACTGGTTTTCCTATGTAAAACCGGTGGCAGGACCATTCCCGCCAAGATCTAAATCAAGCCCTTAGTCTTTTTCCGAGAGCTTTTCTCTCAATGACGAGTCCTCATTTTCCTCGGATCCCAAGTTTGACTCAACAACGGTGGCCAGTGAGCCTCTGGAAGTGTTTGTCCTTGACATAGACAATAAGGAACTCTGGAGCTTTCAGGAAACAAACTAGCACAGATGGACTAATTCAATGACAGTGACTTGACTCTCGATGTCGAGCCAGTCTCCTCCTGGGTATTTTCTGCAAAACTTTGTGGAAAGTTCCCAAACGGTAAATTCTGATGGATATAACTACCTGTGGATTCCTCACCTAAAGAATTTTCTCCACGCGCCATCCCTCGACGGAAATTTTCTTCTAGCTCTGCACGTCGACGATGATGTCACAATTGCCCGACTCCACGTGACGTCGTATGATGTCATCCCGGCAATAAGAAGCCCTCGTCGACGTGCAGACGTCAGTTCCCTTTTTTCTGTGCCTTTGAGTAACGGTTTTTCTTCAAGGCTACCAGGGAGCTACAGTTTCACTCCGGTGTAACTATGTCGCAACCGAGGAAGTCAGGTTTTAAACCCTGTAAACAGTGTGGAGGTCGCATGTCGGTTATTGACCCACATGAGAAGTGCTTGTGGTGCCTTAGTTCCGACCATGAAGTTGAGTCATGTGGTTAATGCCAACGCATGAATCCTAAGGCCCTGAAAGAACGGGAGGCTAAGTTGTTTCTTCCTGGTTCGAAGAAGAGGAAGGAGAAGCATCATCATAAAGAGTCTCCTCAAGATCCTTGAAGACTCATCGGCGCCATCGGGATTCTCGACGTCGACATGGCTCATGGCGCCGATCGAGCAGAGAACGCTCCCGTTCGAGGTCGCAATCGGCTCGGCGCTGGCCGACGTGGGAGATCAGCCCGACTGTCACGCCTCCACCTCCAATGACTCCAGTTCTCCGACGTCTCCACTGTCGATGTATGAAGTGGATCCGCATCAGGAGCTGAGGGCTTCTCCGGAACAGGAGATGCCTGGGCCATCATCAGCTTCACCTCCGGTGCCGGTTCCTCAAGGTTATCCGGCTTTCCCGGCGCCGGGCACGGACCCCGCAGCATTTCTGAATGCTATGTTTAATATTTTTGCCACCATGGCGCCTGGTGGAGGGCATGCGGGTCCGTCAGGTCCTTTAGCCTTTGACTTGGGTGCTCCAGCTCCTTACAAGCTGACACCCTTTATGCCCTTTCTTCCTTCTGGAAGTACCGCTTCGGCGCCGATGCCTTTGGCGTCGCCCAGAAGACCGGTGACGCCGACAACGTCCACCGTCCTGGCACCGTTGGATTCACCACGGATCCAGTCGACCTTGAAATTGCCTGTGGCACTGGGGGATCCCTCGTCGGATGGCTCCGAGGGTCTGCGTCGTCAGAGATCTTCGGCGTTGACTGACACCTTATCGATGCCGGGGCTCGAGTGCAGGCTCCATTCCAGGAGGAAGGCTCTAAGGCTGCTGGAAGAACAAGAATATGAGAGGCAGCACTTGGAGGAAGGCGAAATCATGGAGCCTTCAGGGAACCTGCAAGGCTTGGATAGTGCAAGCGGCCTAGACACTTCCCTGGAATGGGACCTGGCTTCTCCGGGGGAGTATACAGAGGAGGCTGCTTCTTTTCATGCTGTAGTGAGGAAAGCAGCAGACTTTTTGGACCTTCCACTTCCTGCTGCGGAGGTTAAGACCATCCTCCTGACCGAAGTGCTGCATCCAGCATCAGCTGTGGCGGAACCCCTTCTTCCTTTCAATGAGGCTCTTTTGGACCCTATTAAAGAAGTTTGGAAGAAGCCAGTGACTTTGGCTGCTGTGAACAGGGCGGTGGTGAGACGCTATCGTGTGGCCCCAGGTGATCCGGACTTTTTGACCAAGCACCCAACTCCAGAGAGTTTGGTTGTCCAAGCATCGTACTCCTCCTGTTCTGCTCCTGGTTTGTTTCCCGGGGCTCCAGCGGGCAGGGAGTCTAAGAGAATGGACCAGGCAGCTAAAAAGGCCTTCTCTTCCTGCAGCATGGCTTTAAAATCTACTAATGCTACTTGCATTTTAGGTCGTTACATTTATGTCCTTATGGATGAGGCTAAGGGCAACCCGGGATTATCACAGGAGGTGTTGAACCTTTTGTCGGACGCTTAGGCGGCGGCGACCCAGGTGATTCAATCTGGGCTGGACACTTCGGACTCGGTGGCCAGGGCCATGGGCACGTCCATAGCGACGAGCATGCAGGCCTGGCTGCGATCGTCAGGGTTCTCCCCTGATGTTTAGACTACTCTCCTGGACCTGCCATTTGATGGAGACAAACTTTTTGGATCAAAAGCCGACTCTGCTTTAGAACGATTTGAAGAGAGTAGAGCCACAGCGAGATCCTTGGGTCTGCAAGCAGCCCCATCCTGTGCTTTGATGTCATTTAGGAGGTTTAGAGGATTTGGTTGTGGCGCTTCCTTTTGTGGCAGGCTCCATGCGGCAGGACAGCAATCTGCAGGAACTCTTCTTTTCAGATCCTTCAGGGGCATGGGTAGAGTATGCACTAGAGGTGCCACCCAGCAGCACTCTGCCTCTTCCTCCGGAGGGGTGCAGCAGGGAAAGCAGCCTTAGTCCTCCATCACTCCCTGCTCACACGTCTCCTGTAGGGGGGGAGACTTACTCACTTTCTGTCAGAGTCACCAGATCCTCGGGTCTGCGCACGTTCCCAACACGTCCACCACTGAACAGCTCCAAGACTCTGATAGATAAATCACAGAGGCTAAGAGAGTTCAAGAGGGGAAGAGGGGATTAGGAAGGGAAACAGCTGGGAAGGAGATCTGTAGTAAGAAAAAGGTTAGAACACACAATATGAAAATTATATCTCCTGAAATCAATACTAGACTATGATTCTAAGCATAGTCATTCTGAACACATTAACAATCTAAGAATTAAGTTTAAAATGACTAAGTTTCAAGATGGCCGAATACCTGCAAGGGAATCAAGATGGATTAAATGAAAACTTTCTTATTCAAGTACTTTCCTTTACATGAGAATCAGAAAAACATTCTGACTAAATTTTAAACCAGTCATATAAATCCTTTTTAGAGAATGCATACTAGGACCATACAATATTGCATCTAGAAACTCTGATCTTCTGTGTCCTCTTAAAATGTTTCAACACAAATTGCGCATATTGTAGATTTATAGATATATATATATATATAGTAAACGCCATAAAAGGATTGTGCACCATGAATAACACAATATGGATTCAGGAAAAACAAATCACATAACTTGTCAACTCGAATATTACATGATAAATATCTTAGAATAGTGGCATACAATAAACAACATGAATTAAACTCGAGGAGAGATTTGTGCGTCTTGCCGATTCGAGTGTCACCATGTAAAAAGCCAATAAATGGTAGTACGCAATGAATATCAAAGTCAAATCATCATTAAACAAATTGCGCGTATTGCCGATTCGTAAACCACAATGTAAATGCCAAAAAATAACAGCTCACAATGAATAACAAGATCAAAGTACAATGAAACAAAGCGCGCGTCTTTTGCCGATTCTTAAGCCACCATGTAAATGTCAAGAAATGGTAGCGCGCAATGAACAACAAAGTTAAAACACCATAAAACGAATCGCGCGTCTTGCCGATTCTTATGCCACCATGTAAATGTCAAGAAATGGTAGCGTGCAATGAATAACAAAGTTAAAACACCATAAAACGAATCGCGCCTCTTGCCGATTCTTAAGCAACCATGCAACTGTCAAGAAATGGTAGCGTGCAATGAATAACAAGATTAGATTATCATGAAACGAATCGCGCGTCTTGCCGATTCGCAAGTCACCCTGCAAATGTCACAAACACTCAAGCGCATATTTCACACGCGCAAAGTACTCTGTCAAATCATAAAAGAATTAGGCCCAAGAACATGAGACTTCTCGGTAATGGCATCGGGAGGCCAGCCCAGACACCGTCTTACCGCCCAGAACAAGGATCGCCAAATGAAGAATGAAAGTCAGATGTCTGGAAGATCAAATAGGCCACCGGGACAGGAGCTCAGGAAGTAGCTGCTGCTCTGCACCGGGACCTCTGAATAGTGAGCACTTGGAGCTGGGCTGGCTCCTTTTATAGGGTCTTGGCCCAGTCCACAACCACACCCAGGCATGTTGCAGGGAAAGTCTCTAGAAGGCCCTGGAAAGGGAACACACCCTAACACACTCTGAAAG
The DNA here is from genome assembly GCF_031143425.1 of Pleurodeles waltl. Lineage (NCBI taxonomy): Eukaryota > Metazoa > Chordata > Amphibia > Caudata > Salamandridae > Pleurodeles > Pleurodeles waltl. The sequence goes on from NC_090437.1 coordinate 841,415,923, forward strand.
CCTGCAGCAATACATTGCAAATGAACAGCATTTGTAAGCACATTAAAAATAAATCTTCAGGATTGAACTCTGCAATGCAAAAGGTTAAACAACAACATATCAGCACAATGCACAAATTACGTTGTTTTGAGAGTGCTGGGTTTTTGCATTCTAGTCGCCAATAGAGTGCGCACTGCCCTGTTGTTGACAGTACTCCCCTCTCCCAGACGCGTTCTAGGGCCTGGTGTGCCTGGATTAAGACAATGAAAGCGTCTCACAAGTACTGGAGCATGAACATCAGATGCAGAAACCCATGAGTTACTTTCAGGACCATAACCTTTCCATGAGATTAAGTACCATAGATTACGCCCTCGTAGTTTAGAATCCAACACTTTCTTAACTTCATATTCTTCTTCTCCCTGTACTAGAAAAGGAGCTGGATGAGGGTGGACCTTTTGGACTGTCCTTTTCAATAGGGAAGTGTGGAATACTGGATGAATCCGTAAGGATCTGGGCAATTGCAGTTTATAGGTTACCGGATTGATTTGCTGAAAGACTGTGTAAGGACCTATAAATTTGGGATTAAACATGTGCTTCTTCTTGAAGTCTATATGTTTTGTGGAAAGCCACACTTTGTCACCTGGTTGATATTGCGGTCCCTCACAATGTTTCTTGTCATAATGCCTTTTGTGTTTTCGTTTGGCTTTTTCGAAATGCTGTTGAATCAGTTTCTGGGTTTGATGCTAATGCTGAATGGTTTCTGACACAGCTGGAGTAAGAGAACTTTCTTGAGGAATTGTGATGGGCAGGGTGTCAGGATGATAGCCAAATAAACCAAAAAAGGGTGTAACGCCAATAGAAGTGTGGAATGAGTTATTGTAAGCTAACTCAGCTAACCAGAGCAGAGATGTCCAAGAATGAAGTGCCTTTTCAGCGTAAGCACGTAGGTATTGTTTCAAAGTCTGATTTAGTCTCTCCGTTTGACCATCTGTTTGAGGATGGTGACTAGTAGATAGCGTAGATGTCACTTGGAGTGTTTTACACCATGTCTTCCAGAAATTGGAGGCAAATTGCGACCCCCGATCGGAGAGGATAACTTTTGGCAGTCCATGATAACGAACCATTCTGTTCAGTAAAATAGTTGCCAGTTCACTAGAAGTGGGCAATTTTTTACTGGCAATGAAATGTCCATATTTCGTGAGACTATCTACTACCACCAGAATTACTGAATGCTGTTGAACCATTGGCAGACCGGTAATAAAGTCTAAAGAAATGTGCTCCCATGGACGACTTGGGGTTGGAAGTGGATGTAACAACCCTTTTGGTTTTGAATGACTTGTTTTAATGCGAGCACAAACTTTGCAGTTGTTTACCATTGCTTTTACATCTTTTGTTAGGGTAGGCCACCCAAAAATAGCGTTGGATCAGTTCAAGAGTTTTAGGAGTACCTGGGTTACCTGCCGTCGGTATAACATGCAACCAATGAAACACTATCTTGCAAAGTTTGGTAGTGGGTACAAACAAACGAGCGTCATGAAAGGGTAGTCCTTGCTTGATTGCCCTTTTGGGATCTGCTTGGGCCCATGTTTGCCATTTTTCAACAGTGAAAGAGTTGCGAATTTCTTCAAAGGAATTTTCAGTTTTTATGATACATAGAACCTTGTCAGGAGCAATGATAGCTCTGGAGGCTTGAAATGCAGGCAACGTGGTAGACTCTTGACGGGACAAGGCGTCAGCTTTGCGATTATCTTTACCAGGCCGGAAGGTTACTACAAAATCAAATTGGGCAAAAAACAGCATCCAGCATAATTGCCGAGGGGTCAAAAGTCTGGCGGAACTCATGAATTGAAGATTACGATGATCAGTATATACTGTGACAGTGTATTTGGCACCCAACAAATGATGTCTCCATTCTTTAAAAGGCATCACGAATCGCCAGAAGCTCTTTTTCAGCAATGACATAGTTCTGTTCGGCTTCGTTCAACTTTCGAGACAAATAAGCTACAGGATGAAGTTGACCAGTGTCTTTATTTCGTTGTGATAAGACGGCTCCTATTGCTACATCTGAAGCATCAGCTTCCACTATGAAAGGTCGATTCGCATCAGGATGAGTCAAGACTGGGGCAATGGAGAAAGTTTTCTTCAAAGTCGAGAAGGCTTGATCAGCTTCTGGGGACCATACAAACTTTTCTTTCTTTCTTAGTAGCTTAGTGATTGGAGCCACTGTCTGGGAGAAATGATTTATGAATCTCCGGTAAAAATTTGCAAACCCCAGGAAACATTGTACATCACGAACAGTCTTTGGGGTGGGCCAATCAGATACGGCTTTTGCTTTCTTTTCTGCCATCACCATACCTTGAGGGGTAAGAACCCCTAAAAACTCAACTGTGGTAACATGAAACTCACACTTGGTTAGTTTGCAATATAAATGGTGCTTTCGAAGGGCTGCAAGAATTTTCTTGACATGTTGGAGATGTTCGTTTTCATTGTCAGAGTAGATCAAAATGTCATTGATGTAGATTATGGCAAATATGTCGAGGTACTCTCTAAGAACGTCATTCAAGAAAAATTGAAATGCTGCTGGAGCATTACACAGACCAAAAGGCATGACGATGTATTCTGAAAGGCCATATCTTGTCTTGAACGCTGTTTTCCATTCGCCACCCTCTCTCATTCTGAGCAAATGATAAGCACCTCGAAGGTCAAGCTTCGTGTAGATTTTTGCTCTCTTTACTTGTTCCAATAATACTGGAATTAGGGGTAAAGGATATTTATTCTTGATGGTGACTTTGTTCAATCCCATATAGTCGATGCAAGATCGAAGTTCTCCATTAGCTTTTGAAACAGAAAACAAAGGCGAAGCTGCAGGAGACTTAGAGGGGTGAATAAAGCCATTCTCCAAAAATTGATCTAGGTATTTTCGTAAATGTTGATTTTCATGTTCTAACAGGGCATATACACGACAGTTGGGAAGTATCGCACCTGGGGCTAGATCAATTTGACAGTCATAAGATCTATGAGGAGGTAGAGTCTCTGCTCCTTCCTCATCAAATACAGCTTTGTAAGATGAATACTGTTTGGGCAGCTGAATTTCTTTCTCCGCGGCAGTAGCCATGTAAGTGTTACAAACTTTTGGTACTTGAATCTTTTGGAGACATTGTTCGTTACATAGCGCAGATGAGAACACAATTTTTCGTTCTGCCCAATTGATCTCTGGATTGTGATGAGTTAACCATGGCAAGCCGAGGATAATGCCATATTGGGGAGCATGGATCACGTCAAGAATGATTTTATCTTTATGTTTCTTTCTTTGATTCTTATCTTCACAAATCATCGACAAGGGGATAGTCTGAAGAGTCACTGGACCACCAGTCAAGAGTTTTCCATCGACTGCCTGGATGATTTCTGGGGTCTTCTTTTCAATACATGGGATCCCCCATGCACAAACCAATTGGACATCAACAAAGTTCCCAGTAGCCCCAGAATCGACTAGAGCTTTTTTTAAATAGATCTTTTTCTTGACCTAAACTCTTATTTCCAGTTTAAGATGTCTAGATTGTGAAGGGTCCACGGTGACACCCAAGAGCAACCCTTCTCTGCATCTTGGGTGTTTTAGTTTTCCAACTCGACTGGTGCATTGGCTGCTACCTTCTGAACTGGACCTTGCTTGTTCTTTGGTTTGATTGGACAATCTTTGGCAAAATGACCCTTCCGCCCACAATAAAGACATTGTCCATTTTTTCTGCGTAGGTCCTTTTCATCTTTGGTCAAAGGTCTTCTGATGGTTCCAATTTCCATTGGTTCCGGCGTTCTCTCTTTCGGAGTTCTTGAGTCTCTGTTATCATGAACAAGCCATGAATATTTTTCAATCTTGTTGCGCGTTCCTTTACGTTCTGCTAAACGATGATCAAGCCTCAAGACAAGGTTTATTAATTCTTGACAGTTTGTAGGTTGTGGGTCGATTTGCGCTAAGCTATCTTTTAGTTCCTCTTGAGTCCCTTGTAAAACAAGACCGCTTGATTTTCTTCAGGCGAGGATGTCTCAGCAACCAGCCGGTTAAAGTTGGCTAAATACGACACTAGGTCTTGATTCCCTTGGCGTAAATCTAATAATTCACGATCTGCTGACTGTGTTACAGTTCTACGATCAAAAACTCTCTCAAACTCACGAACAAAATTTCTCCAGTTGTACAACAAGGGACTATTTTTACGCACAAGAGGAATTGCCCAAGTAGCTGCATCCCCAGCCAAATATGATAACAAGAAAGCTACTTTGGACTGGGCATCGGGGAAAGTATGTGGTCTGCAGGTGAAGTGTAGTCCCACTTGAACCAGGAAAGATTGCGCTTTCAAAGGGTCACCTGAGAAATGTTCTGGGGGAGCTAAAGGAATTGTGGAAGGAACATTTAGGGAAATGTTTGTCGGATTACTTCCAGAAGCCTGAGAAGAAGTACCTGGCCAGGACACACCTGTGGGACTTTGTTCCTTCTTCTCTACCTTATCTTGCAACTGACTCACTCTCTCAGCTAAGCTAGTTGTCAATTCTTTGGATGATACCACCTCTGCCTGGAGCTGGGTGATAGCCTTGACTAACACGTCCAGCGTGGCCATGCTGAGAACATACACAAACCAGGAGGATAATAATTTGTGTGCTCACTATTCTGTCAGAGTCACCAGATCCTCGGGGTCTGCGCACGTTCCCAACACGTCCACCACTAAACAGCTCCAAGACTCTGATAGATAAATCACAGAGGCTAAGAGAGTTCAAGAGGGGAAGAGGGGATTAGGAAGGGAAACAGCTGGGAAGGAGACCTGTAGTGAGAAAAAGGTTAGAACACACAATATGAAAATTATATCTCCTGAAATCAATACTAGACTATGATTCTAAGCATAATCATTCTGAAAACATGAACAATCTAAGAATTAAGTTCAAAATGACTAAGTTTCAAGATGGCCAAATACCTGTAAGGGAATCAAGATGGATTAAATGAAAACTTTCTTATTCAAGTACTTTCCTTTACATGAGAATCAGAAAACCATTCTGACTAAATTTTAAACCAGTCATATAAATCCTTTTTTGAGAATGCATACTAGGACCATACAATATTGCATCTAGAAACTCTGATCTTCTGTGTACTCTTAAAATGTTTCAACACAAATTGCGCATATTGTAGATTTATATATATATATATATATATATATATATATATATATATATATATATATATATATATAGTAAACGCCATAAAAGGATTGTACACCATGAATAACACAATATGGATTCAGGAAAAACAAATCACATAACTTGTCAACTCGAATATTACATGATAAATATCTTAGAATAGTGGCATACAATAAACAACATGAATTAAACTCGAGGAGAGATTTGTGCGTCTTGCCGATTCGAGTGTCACCATGTAAAAAGCCAATAAATGGTAGTACGCAATGAATATCAAAGTCAAATTATCATTAAACGAATTGCGCGTCTTGCCGATTCGTAAACCACGATGTAAATGCCAAGAAATAACAGCTCACAATGAATAACAAGATCAAAGTACAATGAAACGAATCGCGCGTCTTGCCGATTCTTAAGCCACCATGTAAATGTCAAGAAATGACTTACTAATGGGGTGAAATACTAGGATTCACAAGGCGCTCAAGATTCAAATAGACCGAAGATCTCAAGAAAAGAGGATGCCTGCACGAGGGTAATCACCCAACCCTCCAAAAAGTTCCAAAGGAACCTCAAAACTAATCACAACAATGTGCGGTACCTCTTATAAAAATTATTAGAATCCAGTCTTAATAGAATAATTTTCCAACAGAAAAATCCATTCAAATATAATTTCGGTTTAGCTAATCAAAAATCAAAACATTTATTGTTATGCATAAACTAATTCAAAACAAATAGTATGTCCATGATTATATAATTCATGCCTCAAAACACATTATAGATTTAATTACAATTATAATAATCAATTTAAACATTCATTATAACCCGTCCGTCAAATTTTTACAGTTCGAGCCAATTTGTGACAATCAAGTCATTGTAATTCGTCCGTCATGTTATTCAAGCCAACACGTGTTTCGTCTCGGGACAGTGTTTTCTCTCATCCCAAACGACTTCTTCAGGGCTGAAAAGATTTTTGTAGGCAAGTTAAATGTAAAATAATTTAATTTAATTAAAGAAACCAAAATGCTCCAACTTGAAAATTCAAAAGGTCTCCAAAAGTCCCAAAGGAGAAAAAGGTATATAAAGAATCTAGTAAAATCTGATAGAGCAACCTTAAACTGAAAAGATATTTGAATTATGTGAAAAATGACAAAGGGTAAAAAATCAAACACCAATGGGGCATCTCCAACCCCAAACATCCATGGTATACCTGAAAAGGGGGATTGTGCTATCATCATGCATTAGTATAACACAGTGAAAACACCACCAAAAACACTCCTCTGAGTAATAAGCAGGAACCCTTCCGTGTCATTAATTACACCAATGTGTTGCATGCCATCTACAAATTGTAATGCACTAAAATAACCAATCTTCCCATTTATTGCTAGTGCTAATTGCATTAGCTACGTCTATCTTAGTTATATGACTTCTCACCACTTGACTTTAATTATTCGTCTCTAGTATTCAAAACAACAACAAACAAATCTCAATAAGATAACTCCATGTTATAATCAAAGTCCTGTTTTTTTCAAATAAAGGTAATTTTCACATATAATACCTCCGTTAAATCTTCCAATAATAAAGATTCCCATCAAAGCTTTTATACGGAATAATCCAATGCCGTTCTACAATGTAAAATAATATACCATTAATTAACTTCCAAGTTACATGTAGTCTCTATGATAAAACTGCCCTGGCTTAATTGCTCACCTGGCTAATACAAGCGGTTATTTAAATCAGTAATCGGTAATGAAGGACGCCATGTGACGAGTACACACAATGTGTCAATCCAATAACTCCAAAGCGCATCTATGTGGAAAAGTTTTGTCATTAGTACTCTTCTCAAACAAATAAAACCTGTTAATAGCGCTGCATATCTCCGTGCATTTACCTGAGTGCCTCCGACGAAATTCCAAACTAGCATACACAGTAAAAAGACGCTGTGTTGCGAGTACGCACAACGCGTCTTATTCACCCGGAAGTTAAATACGCTTCCGAGGTGAGTTCAAGTCTTCGACCGTAGAGACAAACAACGGACTAACGGTCATGTTCGTTGTACTTTATCTAGCAATACTTAGTGAGTCCGCAGTGCAAAGCCAAACCGGACCAACTTATTTCTACTTCTATTTTTACTTCGGACAGCTATCCAAATTACGATGTACCTTGTAGACGGGTACTAATCATCACTGTTATATCATTTGTTTCCTTATCTAACTCCCATTACAACAGACAAAATTAAAACCAAAAATCCACCATGTCCAATTTTTTACCCTTTTTCACCAATTATTTGAATTCCATGTCAACGTCTTACACTATGCCCAAATAGATGTGCCACAAATCAAGCACCAATCCGTGATTTAATCAGTTTAAGTAATGAAATGATTTAATCAATATAACAAACTAAAGATATATTCCTGTTCCAGCGCTTAATAACCATTTGTAAATTGTTGGAGAATTTTGGTTGTTGTAGTCATCACAATGTACAGTGTATCATCATGTTACATCAACAAATCATTTCAGTCTTCACTTCATTTCCCTAAGAAAAATTCCAGTTCCCTATCAGAGTTGAGGCCACACTCAACAGTTCTAAGTCTCATAATCCATAATGCTTCTTTTTTCCGAAGGGCCAATTCTCTGTTGCCACCCCTTGGGTCTCTAAGAACGTGTTCAAGTCCAAAAAATTCGAAGCATTTCTTAATCATCTGTGAGTCACATTCCATAATATGTGAAACAATTGGATATCTAATATCAAGATTCTTCAGAGCCCGAACATGTTCACCTATTCTTACTTTGAGTGCACGTATTGTGCTACCCACATACATTTTAGAACATTTGCATTGTATTATGAATACCACAAAGGTGGTATTGCAGTTTATCAGTGACTTAATCGTGTAGTGTTTGTCTCCCTGTACAAAATCTTTGATATTGTGGCATGCCCAACGGCACACCCCACAGTCCCCGCACTTGTAGAAACCTAGTGTTCTAGTAGATAGCCACGTCTTATCCACACCAATGGTGGTGAAACTAGGACTCAAAAGATTCTTTAAGTTCCTACCTTTTGTATATGTTGTTAGGACTCTTTCAGGTATAAAGTCCTTCAGTGAGGACTCATGTGACAAAATCCCCCAATGTTTAGACATAAATTTTAACATTAACAAGGAGGCATCATTATAGTCAGTGATGAATCGTACTTTATTGTCTTGTTCCATCCTTTTAATAGGGCCCTTGTTTTTCAAAGTATCCCTTCTGTCAAGATGTTTAGCTCTGATCTGAGCTTTCCTTACCACTTTCTTAGAGTATCCTTGCGTTAAAAATCTCGTACTCATATCTTCCACCTGACTCAGGAATTCCTCATTCACACTACAATTACGTCGGGCCCTTACTAATTCAGCATATGAGTCCTACAAAACTCTTTTCAGCCCTGAAGAAGTCGTTTGGGATGAGAGAAAAAACTGTCCCGAGACGAAACACGTGTTGGCTTGAATTATAATAACATGACGGACGAATTACAATGAATTGATTGTCACAAATTGGCTCGAACTGTAAAAATTTGACGGACGGGTTATAATGAATGTTTAAATTGATTATTATAATTGTAATTAAATCTGTAATGTGTTTTGAGGCATGAATTATATAATCATGGACATACTATTTGTTTTGAATTAGTTTATGCATAACAATAAATGTTTTGATTTTTGATTAGCTAAACCGAAATTATATTTGAATGGATTTTTCTGTTGGAAAGTTATTCTATTAAGACTGGATTCTAATAATTTTTATAAGAGGTACCTCACATTGTTGTGAAATGTCAAGAAATGGTAGCGCGCAATGAATAACAAAGTTAAAACACCATAAAACTAATTGCGCGTCTTGCTGATTCTTAAGCCACCATGCAACTGTCAAGAAATGGTAGCGTGCAATGAATAACAAGATTAAATTATCATGAAACGAATCGCGCATCTTGCCGATTTGCAAGTCACCCTGCAAATGTCACAAACACTCAAGCGCATATTTCACACGTGCAAAGTACTCAAATCATAAAAGAATTAGGCCCAAGAACATGAGTGTTCTTGATAACGGCGTCGGGAGGCCAGCCCAAACACCGTCTTACCGCCCAGAACAAGGATCTCCAAACGAAGAATGAAAGTCAGATGTCTGGAAGATCAAATAGGCAACCAGGACAGTAGCTCAGGAAGTAGCTGCTGCTCTGCACCGGGACCTCTGAATAGTGAGCACTTGGAGCTAGGCTGGCTCCTTTTTATAGAGTCTTGGCCCAGCCCACAACCACACCCAGGCATGTTGCAGGGAAAGTCTCTAGAAGGCCCTGGAAAGGGACCACACCCTAACACACTCTGAAAGCCTGCAGCAATACATTGCAAATGATCAGCATTTTTAAGCACATTAAAAATAAATCTTCAGGATTGAACTCTGCAATGCAAAAGGTTAAACAACAACATATCAGCACAATGCATAAATTACGTTGTTTTAAGAGCGCTGGGTTTTTGCATTCTAGTCGCCAATAGAGCGCGCACTGCCCTGGTGTTGACACTTTCTTCACATGTGGGAGTCAATAACATCAGACTCCTGGGTCACCGACATTGTGGGGAAAGGGTATGCTCTTTCCCTTCCCTCCCCGCCCATCCTTCTGTTCAGACCACCATCTTCTGTTACTTCAACAGGAGGTGATGTTCCTTTTGTCAAAGGGTTCAGTAGAGTTGGTTCCAGAGCAGGAGAGGGGTCATGGCTGCTATTCAAGATATTTCCTGATCCCCAAAAAGGATGGTCGGTTGAGGCCAATCCTGGACATGAGGATTTTGAATTGGTTCCTCAAGCAGGAAAAGTTCAAAATGCTGACCCTGTCACAGGTTCTTTTGGTGTTGAATGAAGGAGATTGGATGGTGTCTGTCGACTTGCAGGATGCGTACTTCCATATTCCGATCCTCAAGTCGCACAGGAAGTATCTCCGGTTTGTGGTGGGGTCGCAGCACTATCAGCTTGCAGTCCTTCCGTTTGGTCTTACTTCGGCACCTCGGGTCTTCACGAAGGTGATGGCGGTGGTGGCAGCGGAGCTCAAAAGAAAGGGAAAAGCAGTATTTACTCATCTGGACGATTGGTTGATCAAAGCCAAGTCTCCGGAGTTCTTGCGGCATCACCTGCAGACGACAACTCAGTTGTTGTTCGACCTGGGTTTTTCAGTGAATGTGCCCAAATCTGACCTGGAGCCATCTCAACGCCTCATGTTCATAGGAGCAGTACTGGACACGACATTGAATTGGGCCTTTCCTCCGCCGCAGCGGGTTCAGGACATTCAGGCATTGATTCCAAAGTTTTGAAATGGAGCGGTCGTTCCAGTCCTCAAGGTCCTTCGTCTGCTCGGTTTGTTCGTTTCTTTCATTCTGCTGGTCACGCATGCACACTGGCACATGAGGGCTCTTCAGTGGTGCGTCCGCAGGCAGTGGTTTCAACACAAAGGAGATCTTGAGGACTCGAGAAGGATCTCCAGAGACGCTGCAGCGGATCTTCGATGGTGGGCTGCGGTCGGCAACCTGTCGCAGGGAAGGCCGTTCTCGCTACCTCCGCCAGTGGCCACAGTTGTAACAGATGCTTCCACTCTAGGGTGGGGAGCTCATCTGGGGGACCTGGAGATCAAAGGTTGTTGGTCTCCAGTGGAACAGAAGTTTCACATCAATCTGTTGGAATTGCGGGTGATACGTCTGGCTCTCAAGGCCTTCCTCCCTTCCCTTTGCAGTCAGTCGGTTCAGGTCCTGACGGACAATACTCCCGCAATGTGGTATATGAACAAGCAGGGAGGAGTGGGGTTGTATCTTCTCTGCAGAGAAGCTCTTTGGCTCTGGTCCTGGCTTCAGGACCACAGGATTTGCTTGGTAGCAAATCATTTGGCCGGAGTTCTGAACATGCGTGCGGACAGTCTCAGTCGGCTCATCTCGACCGATCACGAGTGGCGCCTCCATCCGGATTTGGCCCTTTACATCTTCCAGAGGTGGGGATATCCACAAATAGATGTGTTTGCCACTCAGGAGAATGCGCACCGCCCGTCGTTTTGCAGCATTCAGCATCTGGTGCAAGGAGCTTTGGGGGATGCATTTCAGATGTCCTGGAAGGGTCAGTTGCTTTACGCGTTCGCCCCATACCCTTGATTCCTCGGGTTTTGAGGAAGATCCGCCAAGATCGGACTCAAGTCATCTTAATAGCTCTGGATTGGCCAAGAAGGGTATGGTACTCGGATCTTCTCCAACTCTCTCTCTGCCCTCCGCTCCGTCTGCCGTACAGGGCAGACCTCCTCTCGCAGTCGCAGGGGCAGGTTCTACACCCCCACCTCCAGAGCCTGCACCTTCATGCCTGGAGATTGAACGTGGCAATCTGAGTTCCTTTTCTCTCCTACCGGAGGTGGTGGAAGTTATTTTATCGGCCAGGCGACACTCCACCAAATCGATCTATGCAAGCAGGTGGGCCAGATTTGTCAGTTGGTGTGGAGAGAACCAAATTGATCCCTTGAAGGCCCATTTGTCTGATGTACTGTTATTTGCTTTATCCTTGGCACAGAAGGGTTGTGCAGTTGCCACAGTTAAAGGTTATTTATCAGCGCTGTCGGCTTTTCTGTGCCTTCCAGACCAACCCTCCTTGTTTAAGTCACCTCTTGTATTGAGGTTCATTAAGGGTCTCACTAATAAGTTTCTGCCCACTCCGTTTGTTATTCCACAGTGGGATCTTAATTTAGTATCGACCTTTCTTATGGGATCGCCATTTAAGCCGATGCACTCTTGTTCCTTAAGATTTTTAGTTTTGAAGACTGTTTTTCTAGTGGCCACGACATCTGCTAGAAGAGTGAGTGAGCTCCAGGCTCTTAGTGTAGAGTCCCCATATACTGTATTTCCATTTTCAGGGACAAAGTGGTGTTAAGGACCAAGGCGGCTTTCCTCCTGAAGGTTGTTACACCCTTTCATTTGGGACAGTCTATTACTCTCTCTTCCTTTTATCCTCCACCTCATCCATCCAAGGAGGAAGAGAGGCTTCACCGGTTGGATCCACGAAGAGCATTGAGCTTCTTTGTCGACAGGACGAAGGAGTTCAGGCAAGACGATCAGCTCTTCGTTGGTTACGTGGGGAAGAGGAGAGGCAGAGCTGTCCACAAGAGAACGCTGTCCAGGTGGGTCATTCTCTGCATCAAGCTTTGTTATTCTTTAGCAAATAAAGAACCTCCTGTAGGGCTCCGGGCCCATTTCATCAAGGCTAAGGCTGCTTCGTCGGCCTTGGCTAGGGGTGTTCCTAGCCAAGCGGCAACTTGGGCATCCCTCCATACTATTGTCAAACATTATTGTTTGGACTCTGAGGTCAGGAGGGATGGCCATTGTGCCCGCTCAGTGCTGCAGGATTTCTTGGTTTGACCATTAAGGCACCCACCTCCTGAGGTTGTACTGCTTTGGGACTCTATTCGTTAGGTGAGGAATCCACAGGTAGTTGTATCCATCAGATGAACAAGTTACTTACCTTCGGTAACGCCTTTTCTGATGGATACACTAACTTCCTGTGGATTCCTCATTGTCCCACCCGCCTCCCTGTTGCCTGACTGGTCTTACCACGAATTCCTTGGGTGAGCACCTGTATATTGTATATATGTATATGATAATGTGATGTATATATATTTCTTTGTATATGTGTATATTTCAAAGGAAACATGTGTGGATATGTATATATATTTATATGCATAATTTGTGTTGTTGTTTCCATTAGTTTCGTTTCATATTATTGGAATAAAAGTTGGTATATAAGTTTAATTGATGTACTTATATCACTTCTGTAATGTCAATGTTCACCTGTTCGCCTCAAAGGCACGTAAAAAATGGTGATAACTGACGTCTGCACGTCGACGAGGGCTTCTTATTGCCTGGATAACGTCATACGGCGTCACGTGGAGTCTGGCAATTGTGACATCATCGTCGACGTACAGAGCTAGAAGACAATTTCCGTCGAGGGTTGGCGCGTGGGGAAAATTCTTTAGGTGAGGAATCCACAGGTAGCTAGTGTATCCACCAGAAAAGGCGTTACTGAAGGTAAGTAACTTATTCGTCTTGTTGGTTCTGAGTTCCTTTGGGGGTAAATAAGTGTCCACTAACTCAAGCCAAGAGTTCAGAGAAATGGAATTGCTTCTTCAGGGCAAGGACTCTATTTGCCACAATGCACCTGCATAGTTCAGTAAAAATCCAGTTGCACCTGGTCAGTTAGGGTGATCTTCTCTTTGGCTCGGCAGGTGACTTTTTCCAGTTCTGTTTTACCTGTTACTGATCAAGGAGTCCATCCCTTTTTCTTTGAGGCAGGTACAGCCCTTCTTTTGTGGAGCCTTGTGTGTTCAGCAGATGCAGTCTTTTCGACTGCAAGCCTTTTGTGGTGCAGTCAGAGGGTCCAGCAGGCCAGTCCTTCTGTTGTTCCAGGCAGTGATGTGTGGAGCTCATGCAGCTCTTCCATATTTAGCCTCCATTCTGGGCAAACGGGGTGGGAGGCACCCTAACCAACAGGGGGAAAGCTATCTTTCTCTGCAATGACCACTTCCTGCGAAGTGTGCCATATTTTTGACTCAGAATGCACTATTTTGCCAGATATCAAAATGGAGACAATCTCTCCTTGGTGTGTTTTTCTGTGCAACCCAACCCAACGGTGTGGCTAACTATTGACTACACTCAGCTCCTCTCCTAACCTAAACAGAGAGGGCTGCCATCTGGCTGGGGATCAAGGAAGTGGGGGCTAGCCTGTGCCCTGCGACATCTGTTCTCCTGCCTTTGAAGTCCAGCTTATCTACTCAGCCCCCTTCCTCTACCTGCCTTCTCCAAGAAGACCAATCCCCCCAACCAAATGGCTGTATTGTTTCAGCCCCAGACCTCTTAGGGAGCAGCTTGGCTCAGGCTGTCAAAGACTGACTAATCGGAAGAGGCTGCTAAAGGACTGTTTTAGGTAACTTCAGGATAGTAAGTTGTAAAACTACTTTCCTATACTAGGTACACTAAATCCATCTTTGGCAAGTTGTTGGATTTATTGTGACTATTAATTTTACACTTTGAATGGAATTGCTAGCTAGCTCCAATGCAAAATTAGACTTTATTAGATTTAATAAAGCTTTCCTCATGTTAGCCTATGGGGCTAGTGTCATTACAATGGAGGAAAACAACTTTGACTTTTTCCTTACCAGGGCATATAAAACATCTCTTATATTGTCCCTGCTTTTTATAGCACTGCATCCTACCTTTGGGGTGCCTAAGGCAGAGCTAGGGGTGACTTACAAGTAATAAAAATGTATTTTTGGGCTTTGAAAGTATGTTAAATTCAAAAGCCAAATTTAAACATAGTTTTATTTTAAAACCAGCCTGTACAGCAGACCTGCCTTAAAAACACACCAGACACCACAGTAGTGATTATTTAAGTGCATTAAATCCATTGGGGTCTCTAACCCTACATGGCCTACAATATACTAGGGAATTCCAGGCAGGTTGTCTTTGCCAATTAGAGTTAGACCAATTACCACACCTTTAGAGGACGGAACACTGGCCCTGGGCCTTGTTAGCAGAGCATAGGGCACTTCCAGAGTCAGGAACCATCAGCATAAGTCAAACAAAATGGGGAGGATCAGAGCAAAAAGGATGACTTTCCTACAGCATGTTATTGCTTCACTAATGACCTGTATCTAATTTTCAATGACAAAAGACAACAGCGTAAAAAGAATATTCTACGAGTGAATGAGAGTCATGACTATCTGAAATTTACAAGCAACACAAGTTACAAACATTTATGAAGATTAATTTCTTGGTTGTACTCATTCTGTGCAGATATGGAAAGCAGTCAACATCATAGCCCAGTAAAGACATTGATCTTCATACACTTTTCCGATTTTCAGACTTATCCACTCAAAGCATATTTGTATATTCTGGATTAATAAGAAGTGTTACTTCTGATGAAACTGTGTATAAGGATAAAGGTGAAAATAAGCGAACGAAATGTGAATGTAATTACCAAGAAGACGTCATCTACATTGCAAGAGAGTCGGATCTTGATTACAATGAAAAGAACTGTTGACTTTAATTAAGATATCACACAGGAACAAATCTGCTTTTTTTTCTTTTTCTTTTCAAACTACTCAAATTAAAAAGTTTACTCTCAAGCATTGGAGTAGATTTTTCAAAACTACTATTATTCAAACCCACAGGCAGCCCGCCCATGAACAGCCACTGAGCACAAATACAGTCCCCTGTTTGGAATGCTATCATTTTAATAATGTGCTCAAATCAGCACAGTACCTTACGCCTGCCCTGCACAAGCCAGAAGATCAAATGAACACAATATGCTACCCGTGGTTCCGACCACCGTGTGCTCTTGTGGTAAACTCCACAGGGGTGAGACTACAAGGACGCTCAAGGTAAAAATGAACAACAGAAGAACAATATTAGTTTGCTGCAAAAGGTTTAAAATAGTATCTCCTCACCTGAGCTGTTAGACCTTATTGTAGTCCATATCTTCAATGAGGCTTCAAGCAAACCTGTTCTGTGTAGGATAGGGCATAAAGGTTTATTGAAACTCTCTGGAGCTTACGCTCTCCTTTAAGGCATATTTAAGGCCAATACATCCAACTATCAGATGTCAGGACCAGCATCCCGAAGGTGTGAAAGAGTTCTGATCCCAGACAGAAATAAGCATGCCTTTTGAATGGTACTCAGCTACATTGGTAATAATAATATAATCTCACAACTACAATTTTCAACCCTGAAGATGTATGTACTTTTAATTTGGTTTCAGTAACACTTTCTTATTAAATGTTATCAATTTAAGGCTTTAATGAATTCTAAACATTGTTACTATGCCCTGAAGGAGGCTGCTATGAATATTTGTAATTTAATGGCATATGGTATGTCTTAGGTGAAGGTGGAAAAACATATTTGCACTTTGCTCTGTCCCTGTGATGCGTGAACCGTTGTTTTTTTTGTTTTTTGTTAAGTGTATGTGATGTTACAGAGCAGGCTTTGCTGTATGTTACCCAGTGTTTAATTTGGAAATAAAAATATGCCGGTGCTCAAAGCTCTCCTCTGAAACGCGCGGTTGCTGCAATTAAATGAGCGAGCACAGAACACCGAGGCAGAGTAACCCTGAAGACATCTCGGGCCTCTTTAATCTATTTACAGACACTCCCTGACCCTCCAGCTCACTCTCGCAGCTTTCTAACTTTGTGACGTTTTTTCGCTTTTCTCTCCCTCCCTCTTCCCCATATGTGTCTTTTGCTACAAGAACTCACAGCAAATGCTTGAGGCAGAAGAATAAGCCCTTGCCCACAAAAATAAGTGCCAGTGCTCAGCACCGGAAACAACAAGCACAAATTAAGCACTGATGTTACTATGTGCATACAATGCATTGAAGTGCATGGCAGTAGTTGAGAGCCTACAAGACTGCCCCCTCCATGCTGATATGGGCCATTCAGCTTTTAAAATGTGTGTGGTCAATTGTCACACATTCTCAGTTCTTCATGTTAATAAGCACGGAAGTGGGGTTTCCACTTTGCAGCAGCTTGCTTTTACGCAAGGTATAGTAGTGCTGCTTCAGAAGTATAAATGGTCGTGAATAGCTCCGTATCGGAGTACTAAAAGATACAATAGCAATACTTTCTGTGTACTTCCTGAAAGTTGAACGAAAATATTGTTTATCATTCAGTGCAATAGAAACAGGAGTCATGCATGAACAGACCCGCCTCGCACCATAGAATACCATGTAAGAAAGCTAAATAAATGATACCGGTGATTAGGCCAGGGTGAGGCAGATGGATCTTTTGCTAGAGCGATGTAAAGGGATAACTCCTTGATTTCAGGCCTGATGGCATAAAGTTATGCTGGACTTTACCAGACCTAGTTTAAATATTCTAAACTAAATTATGCTGTAAATCAATTTCTTATTCGTTTTATTCACTGACTTACTAAAAATGTTGACAATATAGATCACATTATTTGGAGAAGAATAGCACATGATAAATATTAGTTTGCTATAGAATACCAGTGCTAGTCGGTCTTTCTAATTTCGGAGTTTAAGGCGGGGGGCTCAACATTTTCATCTGTAGAAGAGAGAATTTCTGACTGGTTTGACTGACTCCTAACGCCATTCCCCACACGAGCATAGCTCAGTTGGAGGGGGAGAGAAACCTGTCAGTTTTGTTTTTCTCTGAAAAGGTCGCACTTTCCTTTTGCAGCTTAGGAAACCTACCATGTGTGACTCCAGTAATTTTGAAGAAAAGGACACCAGAGAACAGGCACTTTGCTTACCAGAGGAACAATTATGCGAATTTAGACATAAAACATGGTTGTCCTTTCCTAAAGCACACATGCAGCTGAGCCCTGTTTAGCAGGCTACAGTCACTGCGGTGACCAAAATATTGGCTGCCCAGAGCAGAAAAATGTTGGAAAGGTGGCAACATGATGAATTTCTGGGAGTGGCGTAGCAAGAGTAGGAGGGTTGTAAGGCAAGTAAACATATTGGGCCTACCTACTCACTATTTGGTAGTGAAAAATAGAAAAAAATTGCGAATTTTTAAAATCACAATGTCCTCTCACCTAAAATATTGCACTTGCTCTATGATCTTTGTTTTCCTGTGCTTGTCCTCGAATTTCCATCCGTTTATCTTTCAATGTGAATATTTTCCTCGTGCAAGCAAAATATAGCGATTACTAAAACAAGGGCCTGTGGAAGAGAGAGAGAGAGTCTGAAACTTGCTGCTTTGTGGCCATTGTTCATGCGAACTGTTTTGTGAGTGGAATGTGTGCAGAAAAAGTCAGAACATGGTATCCCTAGCAACATGTTCTCTGATTTAAAAAAAGAATCAGGGTTTCTATTCATCTTTTGCCATGGCCTTGAATATAAATATTGTATTGACAACCATATTAAATGAAGTGAGGCTAGCCAATGGGTGTAGTAAATATCCCATACATTGTCAAATAAAACAGAAACTCTTAGGAAAAAAAGGTTTGTGGTTTCTGTATTTTTCAATGTTCACGAAAAAATAGTGTTTATTGATAAATCCTTGAAAAGGACCTTCCATATACAGAGTAACAGATGTGATAGTAAATGGTGGTGTTGGTGATGTTTTATGTAATATCGCCAACAAAGCAGAGGAAAACCGTTAAGAACGGAGACAAAAGAGGCAGTATACGTTAAGTACAAGAGGTCTTCGATCCGTTGTTTGATTAGAGCACTGGAGAATGAAAAAATAATTTCTACAGAAGGGAAACTATATACACAAAAATTAGGAAGGATCTGCCGGGTACTAAAAGGGCGTTGAACTGTGGGTAAGGCCTCTAGCAGCCTGCTGCAGGCAATTCATTTTTTAAGAGCTGTATAACGTGAATTAAATGTATTGGCTTCAAATAAAACATTCTGTCATCGAGGGGCGCCTCGTGACAGAGGACCAAGCCTCGAAACATTCGAGAAATGTGTATCGTCTGTGCTAAAATCAAACGGATACAAAAGGAGATGTATATTTGTTTTACAGCAGCAAGCCTAAAGGATCGGCTGCAAGCGTTTGTTTCAATTTTTTGGCTTAAGAAAGTCAAGTAATTAATTTTATGCTGGTATATAATTAGAAAGGGCTCTATGCATCATGCTTTGGCCTGTTGCTATGGGAACGAGCCAGAACAGAAATTGCGAAAAAGAAGACAGCCAGGAGAAACAGCTAATAAGCTCCCCTGTTCATTTCCATGTAATCCTTTGTGGAAAGAAAATGCTAAAATGATAACAGTAATCATTATTTAGACTGAATTTCACTGCATAGTAATTCTTGTTGAACATAGAAACACGTGAATTACACATTTACAGTAAGAACTAATTTTATGTGGAAGAAGACAGGCATGTTATCGATCTATCATAATTAAGTGGACGAAATAGTTAGAATTAATAGATCATAGTGTGGATAACACCTGCACAGACAGAACAGACTCATTAAATTACAATTAAATAGGTATTTGTGATCTATTTTGATACACTACTAATAATTTGTGTCAAAATGTCGAAAAAGATACAGGCGATTTATTAAATGGATAAATTAAAAAGAGTGTAATAATAGTTTAGAAGCAGCAGCACAATGTCACTCCGATGAGGTGCGGAGAAAGGTTCTTCACTAAACAGATGTTCATAAATCCATGGATGAAGGGCACAACAGTTTTGGTTCTGTTTAGGTTCAATGGTTTTCTCTACGCCAGGCGTTAAACGCGAAACGGCAGTGTCTGGACTGCAGGCATGGAAGTTGTGTCTTTAGGCCCACCGGAAAGTGGTTCCCAAAACGATGCCCTTGCTCAAATACTTGTGAGCACGATCAAGTCGGGCTCGTCCAGCATTGGTTCTTCGGCAAATAATGGAGGATTAGGACCCTAATCACTCAGATTAGAAGTATCTAGGCAGTTGCAGCCGGTAAATTTAGGAAGGAGGGGGCGGTACACACATTCACACTCATTCATTCATTCACACGCACACACATCCATTCACAGCACTAATTATCAAATAATGCAAACATGCACGTGCGCACCAAACATTCATTTTAAATAATACACACACTTACCTTCAGCTTTGCCTCGGAGGTCCCAGATGGGTTGGGACTGCTGCCAGTGAGGGAAGGCAGCAGTCCCAACTTCGTCAGTGAGACTTCTGACCCTACCCCACTCTGTGACGAGGTGTCACTGATTGACACTCGGCCTGGGCGCTTCAGGGATGAATCCTGAAGCGCCCAGGTCGGAGTCAACGCTTCCCCTCGTCACTGAGGGGGAGGGCCTCGTGGCACCTTTGCTGAGCTGAGGAGATCACGCCCATAGGAGGTGTTACCTCTTGTAAGGAAATGCCTCCTTGGCATGGTTACCCCCTGACTTTTTGCCTTTGCTGATGCCAAGTTATGATTTGAAAGTGTGCTGAGGCCTGCTAACCAGGCCCCAGCACCAGTGTTCTTTCCCTAACCTGTACCTTTGTTCCCACAATTGGCACACCCTGGCATCCAGGTAAGTCCCTTGTAACTGGTACCCCTGGTACCAAGGGCCCTGATGCCAGGGAAGGTCTCTAAGGGTTGCAGCATGTCTTATGCCACCATAGAGACCCCTCACTCAGCACATGCACACTGATGCCAGTGTACATTTTATTGCGAAATACACCCCAGAGGGCATCTTAGAGATGCCCCCTGAAAACATACCCGACTTCCAGTGTGGGCTGACTAGTTTTACCAGCCTGCCACACACCAGACATGTTGCTGGCAACATGGGGAGAGTGCCTTTGTCACTCTGTGGCTAGTAACAAAGCCTGTACTGGGTGGAGGTGCTTCTCACCTCCCCCTGCAGGAACTGTAACACCTGGCGGTGAGCCTCAAAGGCTCACCCCCTTTGTTACAGCACCCCAGGGCACTCCAGCTAGAGGAGTTGCCCGCCCCCTGCGGCCACGGCCCCACTTTTGGCGGCAAGGCCGGAGGAGATAATGAGAAAAACAAGGAGGAGTCACTGGCCAGTCAGGACAGCCCCTAAGGTGTCCTGAGCTGAGGTGACTCTGACTTTTAGAAATCCTCCATCTTGCAGATGGAAGATTCCCCCAATAGGATTAGTGATGTGCCCCCCTCCCCTCAGGGAGGAGGCACAAAGAGGGTGTAGCCGCCCTCAGGGCTAGTAGCCATTGGCTACTAACCCCCCAGACCTAAACACACCCCTAAATTCAGTATTTAGGGGCTCCCAGAACCTAGCAAGATAGATTCCTGCAACCTGAAGATGAAGAAGGACTGCTGACCTGAAGCCCTGCAGAGAAGACGGAGACACCAACTGCTTTGGCCCCAGCCCTACCGGCCTGTCTCACTACTTCAAGAAAAACTGTAACAGCGACGCGTTCCACAGGGTCCAGCAACCTCTGAAGCCTCAGAGGACTACCCTGCATCTAAAAGGACCAAGAACTCCTGAGGACAGCGGCTCTGCTTCAAAGTAAAAACATCTTTTCAACAAAGAAACAACTTTAAAAGGACTCCACGTTTCCCACCGGAAGCGTGAGACTTTGCACTCTGCACCCGACGCCCCCGGCTCGACCTGCGGAGAAACAACACTACAGGGAGGACTCCTCGGCAACTGCAACCCTGTGAGTAGCCAGAGTTGACCCCCCTGAGCCCCCCAGCGACGCCTGCAGAGGGAATCCAGAGGCTCCCCCTGACCGCGACTGCCTGCTTCTAAGAACCCGACGCCTGGTAAAGACACTGCACCCGCAGCCCCAGGACCTGAAGGATCTGACCTCCAGTGTAGAAGCGACCCCCAGGTGGCCCTCTCCCTTGCCCAGGTGGTGGCTACCCCGAGGAGCCCCCCCCCCTTGCCTGCCTGCTTCGCTGAAGAGACCCCTGGGTCTCCTATTGAACTCCATTGTAAACCCGACGCCTGTTTGCACTCTGCACCCGGCCGCCCCCGTGCCGCTGAGGGTGTACTTTTTGTGCTGACTTGTGTCCCCCCCGGTGCCCTACAAAATCCCCCTGGTCTGCCCTCCGAAGACGCGGGTACTTACCTGCTGGCAGACTGGAACCAGGGCACCCCCTTCTCCATTGAAGCCTATGCGTTTTGGGCACCATTTTGACCTCTGCACCTGACCGGCCCTGAGCTGCTGGTGTGGTAACTTTGGGGTTGCTCTGAACCCCCAATGGTGGGCTACCTTGGACCCAACTTTGAACCCTGTAGGTGGTTTACTTACCTGCAAAACTAACAAACACTTACCTCCCCCAGGAACTGTTGAAAATTGCACTGTCTAGTTTTAAAATAGCTTATTGCCATTTGTGTGAAAACTGTACATGCTATTTTGCTAATTCAAAGTTCCTAAAGTTGCTAAGTGAAATACCTTTCATTTGAAGTATTACTTGTAAATCTTGAACCTGTGGTTCTTAAAATAAACTAAGAAAATATATTTTTCTATACAAAAACCTATTGGCCTGGAATTGTCTTTGAGTGTGTGTTCCTCATTTATTGCCTGTGTGTGTACAACAAGTGCTTAACACTACCCTCTGATAAGCCTACTGCTCGACCACACTACCACAAAATAGAGCATTAGAATTATCTCTTTTTGCCACTATCTTACCTCTAAGGGGAACCCTTGGACTCTGTGCATGCTATTTCTTACTTTGAAATAGTACATACAGAGCCAACTTCCTACACCTCTTCAGTCCAGCAAAGTTCAGCTCAGGCAGCCGGGAGCCTATGCGAATTGCACAAGTCTAGCTCCTGGCGGCCTGACCTGAAGATGAAGAGTGTCTGTCAGGCTGACCTTTGCTCAGCCTGACAGACACTCTTCTTGAGGGGCAAAAGTTGGGGGGTGGTGGCCCCTCCACCCCAATGAACAGAATGGGGCTGATCATAGGATTGATGCATTTGAAAAATGGTGCCATTTAGCATGCACCGAGAGCTGACTCTTTGAATTGTTATTTGGTTTATGATGAAGGAATTCACCTTATTACAGATATTTTTGTAGTTTTGTCAGTAGGTGTGAGAAAGTAGCCTCTTTCTAGCATGGTTACCCTCATTTGTGGCCTGTTTGTGAGTGTCAGTGTGTTTTTACTGTCTCACTGGGATCCTGCTAGCCAGGACCCCAGTGCTCATAGTTTAAAACCTATTTGTCAGTGTGTTTTGCCTGTCTCACTGGGATCCTGCTAGCCAGGACCCCTGTGCTCATAGTTTGTGGTCTATGTGTGCTGTCAGTATGCTTGACTGTGTCACTGAAGTTCTGATAACCAGAACTCCAGTGCTTATGCTCTCTCTACTTACCAAAGTTGTCACTACAGTTTAGTAACTCCATATTCCAATTCTGATTGGCACACTGGACCCCCTTATAAGTCCCTAGTATATGGTACCTGGGTACCCAGGGCATTGAGGTTCCATGAGATTGTTGTGTAGCCATTTTAGTTATAGCTCCATGCACGTTAGTGTAACACACTGCCACCCATGCACTCATCAGCAGCAGGCTAGACTACGGAAATGCCCTCTACGCTGGCACCACAGTCAAGCTTAAGTGAAAACTCCAGAGGATCCAGAATGCAGCCGCCCGCCTCATTCTGGACCTCCCACGCCATGAACACATCTCCCACCTCAGATCCCTTCACTGGCTTCCTATCGACAAAAGGATCATCTTCAAAGTCCTCATCCACACACACACAAATCCCTCCACAACACTGGACCAGCCTATCTCAACGAAGGAGTGAACTTCCACACTCCCACTCGCCACCTCCGCTCCACCGACCTCGCACTCGCCACAGTCCCCCTCATCCAACACGCCACCACTTGGCTTGTTATCTGAAGTGAGTCCCAGTCCCTTTGATTAGACCTACTTTCCAAGTGCTTTCAAACGGCAGCTACGTCTACGCTTACAGTGAAGGCTGTTGTGACGTGCGGGCCGGATTAGTTTACATTGTTTCGGTCTCTAAGTCGTTACATGCTGCGGGAACGTACTGTTTCCCCCCACTAAATTTAGGGAGGTAGCTGATATTTGGCCTTATATTGCTACTTCAAATGTGAATTTTGACAGGTTAAGTAGACTCAAGGCTTCATTATTTCAAAAGCATGTGGCCCTTACATCTGCACGCGAGACCTATGCACGTCAAGTGGCAAGGTCATCGGCAGAAATACAGTCCCTGTTAAACACGAACTTTCCGAGACACTTTGGTGAACTTGTGGGAGGAATATTTAATGCGTCCAGTACAACTGGAATTGCACATTTTTTCAAAGCTGTTGGTTCTGGTTTCGTTCACACCTTTTCCTCCATATTCTGTTTGATACCTTCAGCTATCCACTCAATTTTTAGTAGTATTTTGGGGGGATTTCTGATAACTTTGGCTTTATTAGCTGGCATCCTGCTGTTGCTGTTGTTTATGCACAATGGCTGTCCCGCCGCAAAGAGGAGAAATGACAGCGCTCCCATCAGTGCAGCTGTGTTGTGAGTGAATGATGCAATACTTTGGAGCAACACTCCTAGAGCAATTGGAGTGTGACTGGTCTTTGTTATTCAGACCGGTTCTGTATCGTGTACAGCCCGTGTTTCGGTGCCTCTGGTGCTCTTTCGAATATGCACTGGAAGTCTGTCTTTCACAGCAGCGCTTGCCTGTAGTAGATGCTAATCTGTTGAAGTTCTCGCTGAGGGTTCATTACCAAACATGCGCATTGAGGTTGCGTTTTCTGCGTGAAGCTAATTATGAGTTACCCTTCCAGGAGGAAGTTGTCGACAACTCATCAATGGGCACTCCACAAGATGCCGCCTTGGTTGACACTGGGGCTATGGAACACAGTTGCTCCCTGATCCTTTTTGGCGAGGACTTTCCGGTATTGACATCTGCCGAAGTGGATGATCTCCTGTTCTCCATGACTTGTACCTAGTTTGGAACTTTTCTAAATTGACATGTCTTTTGAATTTGGTTATAAGTCACATGCTCATGTTTTCAATTGCCACGTAGTATGCTTGTGTGTCCTTTTAACTTGTCAAAATTGACCTGCTTTTCTATACATATTAGGTTGAGCTTTTAGCAATGAAATTTTAGTTTGGGCTTTGAACCACTTTTAACCGATAAGGGGAGGGCGTTGTGTAGCCATTCTAGTTATATCTCTAGGCATGTTAGTTTAACACACTAGGCCGCTGTGCACTTTAACCTAGATATATTTTATTCGCCTGCGCATTGTTATTTTTACAATAACCAGTTTTACGGTCTTGTTTTATTTTATCTATCAAACTCTTTTTGCTTAGTCCAGCACCGTGTTGTCAAACAAGATATTCTTGATCACTCTGTGCTTCATTCAAGGCTACAGCTGGGTACATTGCCGGAGAACGTGGTAGAAGTTTGGGGCCAGATGTATCAAGGTTTTTTGCATTCGCAAACGATGTGAATGCCCGTTTGCGAATGCAAAAAGCCATTTCAGAATGTCTGAAAGACATTCTGAACGCAATTTTAAGGAATCGCTAAAATAGCGGGGGGAGGCGGACTCTTTCGGTTCTGCCGGTGAGGAAGGATGCGGTCCATTCGAGGGCCTGGTCCTGGATTCTTGCTCCGTGGAGGCAGGATTTTAGGGTGTGGTGACATACGGTGTCAAAGGCGGCTGATAGGTCTAGGAGGATGAGGGCTGATGTTTCTCTATTGTCGAGGTGGCTTCTGATGTCGTCTGTGGCGGCAAGGAGGGCGGTTTCGGTGCTGTGGTTGCGTCTGAAGCCGGACTGGGAGGGGTCGAGGATGTTGTTGTCTTCGAGGTATCGAGTGAGCTGAGTGTTGACGATTTTCTCGATGACCTTCGCCGGGAAAGGGAGCAGAGAGATGGGCCGGAAGTTTTTCAGGCCTTTGGTTTCTTGAGAAGGGCGTTGATTTCGGCGTATTTCCAGCTGTCCGGGAATCATGCAGTTTCGAAGGAGATATTGATGGCTTTCCGTAGGTGTGGTGCGATGGCCGTGTCTGCTTTGTTGAAGATGTGGTGGGGGCAGGGGTCTGATGGTGATCCGGAGTGGATGGAGTTCATGGTCTTGCGGGTTTCGTCGTCGCTGATGTTGGTCCAGGAGGTCAGTTGGTTGTAACGGGTGGAGTTCGTGATGGGTGGAGTAGGAGCGTCTGGAGTGTGAGGGGAGTTGAAGCTGTCGTGGATGTCCGTGATTTTTCGGTGGAAGGCGGTTGCTAGGGCGTCGCAAAGTTCTTGGGAGGGGGTGATGTCGTTGACGGTGGCGTTTGGGTTGGAGAGTTCTTTTACGATGCTGAAAAGTTCTTTGCAGTCGTGGGCGTTGTTTTCTAGGCGGGTTTTGAAGGAGGATCTTTTTGCTAGCCTGATGAGTTGGTGGTGTTTGCGTGTGGCTTCCTTGAGGGCCGTGTGGTTGTCTGGAGTGCGTTTGAGTATCCATATTTGCTTGAGTTTTCGGCAGTGGCGTTTGGAGGCTTGGAGGTCGTCGGTGAACCAGGTGGCTTTTTTCTTGATGTGGTTGTTGGAGGGTTTTCTGAGTGGAGCAAGGCGGTCGGCGCAGTCGGTGATCCATAGCTTGAGGTTGTGTGCCGCGATGTCAGGATCGGTGGGGTTGACGGGCGGTTTGTGGGCTAGGGCGTTGATTAGTTGAAGTTCGGTTACTTTGCCCCATCGGCTGCGTGGTGGATGTTCGGTGAGGTGGTGTTCTGTCTGTTTCTTGAAGGTGAAGTGAATGCAGTGGTGGTCGGTCCAGTAGAGTTCGGTGGTGTGGTTGAAGGTGACGTGGTTGCTTGTGGAGAAGATTGGGTCAAGGGTGTGACTGGCTGTGTGGGTGGGTGTGTTGACGAGCTGTGTGAAGCCGAGGTTGGCGAGGTTTTCGGTCAGGGTGGTTGAGTTGGTGTCATTGTTGTTTTCGAGGTGAAAGTTCAGGTCCCCGAGGAGGATGTAGTCCGTGAAGGGGAGTGCGTAGGTGCTGGCCAGGTCAGCGATGGCATTGCTGAAGGGTGCCCTGGGTCCTGGGGGTCTATAGATGAGTGTTCCTCTAAGCGTGGTGTTGGGGTCGGTGCAGATTTTTAAGTGAAGGAGTTTGGCGGCGCTGAAGGAGTCGTCCGGGGTGGTTTTGACTTCGAGGGTGGCTTTGTGGACGATGGCTATGCCTCCTCCGGTTCTGTTGGTGCGGTCTCGGTGAGCGACTTTGTATCCACTCAGGATGGCTATGGCAATGTCGGGTGCTGAAGAGTCGTTCCACCAAGTTTTGGTTAGGAAGGTCACGTCCGGGGAGGTGGAGTCGAGCAGGTCCCAGACTTCGATGGCCTGCTTGCGTGCTGAGCGGGTGTTGAGGAGTATGCAACGGAGGTGGTTGGTCTTGATCCTAGGAGGTATGTGGGCTCTGTTGCAGGTGAAGCTGCAGTTGTGGCAGGAGAAGGGTCCGTGTGTGCTCTTTGGAGAGGCCTGGAAGCAGGTGGTGAGTCGGCTGGTGCTGAGTGCGCGGAGGGCGTTGGCATCATAGCAAATGCTGGCGGGGTGGCTGTTGCTGGGGCCAGGGGTTCTGGCGCTGGGCGCGGTCCAGGCACGGGCGGGTGCAGACGGGCTTGCCTTTGGCGCACCAGCGGCACTGCTATACCGCAGCTGCCATAAAAGATGGGGAGGGTGGGAGTGGGAGTGGCAGCTGGGAGGCGGGAGGGCCTGACCAATGAGAGGGCTGGGGGGAGGGGCCGCAGGGGACGCAGCGGCGGGAAAAACTGGAACGGAGCGGAGAGAAGGGGGGTAGGCAGGAGGGGCCACAGGGGACGCAGCGGCGGGAAAAACTGGAAACGGAGCGGTGAGAAGGAGGGGGGAGGCGGGAGGGTGTGCAGGGGACGCAGCAGCAGGAAAAACTGGAAACGGAGCGATGAGAAGGAGGGGGGAGGCGGGAGGGGCTGCAGGGGACGCAGCAGCAGGAAAAACTGGAAACGGAGCGGTTTCTAGTTAAGAATTCGCAATTTTGGAAATTAAAAAAATTCGCAGATATGGGCCAACAGGCCCATAGGGGTGAATGGGGCCGTATCGCAATTTGCGATTCGGTAATAGCATTTGCCACTTTTAAGAAATCGCTATTACCGATTCGCAAATGTGATACATGGCATTTTGCGAGTCGGAAATAGCGATTTCTTAAAAATCGCAAATTCCGAATCGCAAAAGGCCTTCATGATAAATCTGGCCCTTAGTATCCAACATTCATAGAAAAATACACATCCTTACGTAGGGACATTTTCTCATAACATCAGCTGTGTTATTATAAAAACACTTCCTAGTCCCATTACACGTTAAGAGGGAGATTCCAGCCAGGGAACCACGACTGTATGCTGATTACTGAATGCTTCGCTACAGATGCTAACGCAGACCATAGGCCTTTGCTCAGGTATGAGGGTTGATGTCTTCCCGGGGGAACCTGAAAGGCAGAATTAGAGCTTAACATGCTGTGCTCAGATTATGACTTAGATAGGAAATAGTCCATCGATCTTAGTGACAATATGATAGCGTTATTCTTATGCTTCACTCTCCTCGTCACCATTTTAACACTGTCTTGTTGTGTCGTCCTGGTTATTGCAGCTAACGCTTTGCTATCTAAGATGCAGTCGTTTTATTAAACCAATCATTGAAACATATACTGCTTCTGTTTGTCATTTATACATGAGACTGAATTGTGAATGAGAGAACCGGATGCGACCTGAGTGACCACGACTTCCCTGCGAAGCCTAATATGTCATGCGCTCGGTTGCCCAATCATCCCTATCCTTTGGTAGGGATGAGGCACTGCTAGTTAGCCTGAGCAAAACCCGGATTTAGAGCGACAGGTGTCGCCCACAGTCGGTCAGACTCAGTCTCCCACACAGTGGACGATCTTGCTGCTCAAAATCCAGTAGTCTCATTAGAATAATGAGAGCCTACGCAACAAGATCCTTATGGGCTGGAGCAATTCTTTTGCCACCCTTAAGGAGCTCATACAAACCCTTTTTCAGGACTGCCACTGCAGCCTGAGTGAAATAGTGAACACACTATTTCACAGCCATTTTACACTGCATCAAGTAACTTATAAGACACCTATATGTCTAACCTTCATTTACTGAAGGCTAGGTGCCAAGTTACTATGTGTGAGGGAAACCTTGCACTAGCAAAGGTGCCCCCATGTTAACCAGGGCCAATTCCCCAGACTTTGTGAGTGCGGGGATACCATTATAAGCATGCACTACATATATGTCAGTACATATATGTAGCTTCACAATGTTAACTCAGAATATGGCCATGTGAGATGTCTAAGATCATGGAATTGACCCCCAATCCAAACCTGGTATTGGGGGGCCAATCCCATGGACCCCCAGTACTGCCAACCCAGCTCTCTGAGGTTTCCACTGCAGCCCCAGCTGCTGCCACCTCACAGCGAGGTTTCTGCCCTCCTGGGGACTGAGCAGCTCAATCCCAGGAAGGCAGAACAATGCATTTCCTTTGGGAGAGGGGTGTTATACCCTTTCGTATTGGAAATAGGTGTTACAGGCATGGGAGGGGTAACCTCCCAGAGCCCCTAGAAATGCTTTGAACAGCACAAGCGTTGCCCTCCTTGTATAATCCAGTCTACACTGGTTCAGGGACCCCCAGTTCCTGCTCTGGCGCCAAAATGAACAAAGGAAAGGGGAGTGATAACTCCCATGTCTATCACCACCCCAGGGGTGGTGCCCAGAACTCCTCCAGAGTGTCCCTGGTGTTAGCCATCTTGGATTGCAAGGTGTGGGGACCCTCTGGAGACCTCTGAGTGGCCAGTGCCAGCAGGTGACATCAGATAACCCTCCTGATTGGTGCATACCTGGGAAGGTAGGCAATCCCCCTCTCCGGGCTATTTAGGGTCACTCCCCTTGGAGTTTCTTCAGATTCGGTTTGCAAGATTCCTCCTCTGCATCCTCTGCTTCAGCTTCTGACCATGGGATCAACCGCAGACTGCTCCAGGAATCCGCTGTAACTGCAACAAAGTATCCAGGACAACTCCTGTGACCTGCAACTACAGCTCCAGCCAGCATCTTCCAAGGTGTGCACGCTCTGAGGACTGCCTGTCTTCACCCTGCAACAGAAGAACCAAAGCAATCACCCGTGGAGTGAAGGAGTCACTTCCCTGCTTCTGTAGGCACCCTTCTGCGACGACATCTGGTACTCTGGGACTCCTCTCCTGACGACAAGCGTGCTCCCTGGAACACAGGTGGTGGACCGAAGTGACCCAGATTGTCCAAAGGTCCAGCTGTCCAAATTTGGGGGAGGTAAGAGCTTGCCTCCTCGTGCTGCGACAGTACCCCTGTGCACTGATTCTTCTACAGCTCCTTGGGCTTCTGTGCACTTCTTCCAAAAGGTCTTCATGCACAGCGTAGCCCAGGTCCCCAGCACTCCATCCTGCAACACACAGCTCCCTGAGTTGTTCTCCGGCGGCGTTGGACCCTCCAGTGTAGTGCTGCAATGACTGCACTTTGCATCATTTTTGTCCCCATGTTCTGGGACTCCTGTGGTTGCTGCCTGGTCTTCTGAGGGCTCTCTGAAATGCTGAGAGGCCCCTCTGTCTCCACAGTCCAAGTTGAGACCCCCATGTCCCCCCTGGGTCCAGGCAGCTCCTCTTTGACGCAAACCGTGTGTTGCTTGAACCAAGACTTGTAGGTTGAATCCAGCGACGCAAACAGCCTGCATCCAATAACTCGACGTGGGACATCTCCTGCACCAAGCAGGAACCCGCAGCCATCTTCTTTGGTGCACTTCTGTACTTTTCTTCTGACCGGAGAATCCACTTTTGCACCTTCTTCTAGGTTGGCAGGGGCTCCTGTTCTTCCTGAACTCTTCTTCGACTTCTGGACTTGGTCGCCTCTCTTCACAGGTCTTCAAGCCCAGGAATCCATTGTTTGTTGCTTGCAGTCTTGCTTGGTTCTTGCATAATCCTTTATCATGACTTGTAGTGTGTCCTGAGGAAATTTGCTGTACATTACTCCTGCTTTCTTGAGCTCTGGGGTGGCGTACTGTACTTACCTTAGGTGCTTTCCTACACTCCCAGCACCCCTCTACACTTGCTTAGGGGGGAATTCGACATTCGTATTCCACTATTTTAGTATATGGTTTGTGTTGCCCCTATGCCAATTGCAATCTATTTAATTTTCTACTGTTTGCACTATTCTATGACTATTTACTTACCTGGTTTTGGTTACTAGTGTATATTGTGTATAATACTTACCTTCAGAAGGAGTATTGCCTCTAAGATATTTTTGGCCTTGTGTCACTAAAATAAAGTTCCTTTATTTTTGGTAACACAGAGTATTGTCTTTTATTGTGTATAAGTACTGTATAACTATAATGGTATTGCAGGAGCTTTGCATGTCTCCTAGTTCAGCCTAAGCTGCTCTGCTACAGCTACCTCTAGATAGCCTAAGCTGCTAGAACAATGCCTACATTTCACTAATAAGGGATAACCGCACCTGGTATAAGGTGTAAGAACATTAGGTACACACTACAAACCAGGCCAGCCTCCTACAGTAGGCCAGTATTAAGTTAGGTTAGTAGCTGAGAAAACTAATTTAGAGAGTTTGAAGGACTGTTTTTTAACTTGGCCTACAGCCCTGCTGCCCTCCAGTCAGGTTGTCCCTTTGCTCCTCTTATCCTCCCATAACACAGCTATCGGGATAATACCTCTCTGCTGCTACATCATCAAGTGACTTTCATACTACCAACCCCATGCTTACACCCATGCCTGACATTTGTTTGGGGACCTTTGCCTGTTTTACACTTTGCCGAATCAAAGTGGGTGAGAAGTTCAGATGAAGGATCCCAGAGCATCTAGGAGCTATTGGGCCCCAAATGTAACTGTGGTCTATTGTTTCTGGTGTCCAGAACCCTCCCCCCTCTGCAGGTCTTCGAACATGAAACGAAGTTCCTTTTTTTGACTTGACTCTCAGTGAAGTGACAGAGAGCAGTCCAAGGTTTCCTGAGAAAGGTGATGTCGGGTACATCACCTTTACTAAAAATGCATAATAAACCGCTGTCCCGTTAGTGTTTTTACTTTTTAAACAAGGGAAGTACTTTATTATACTAAAAAATAAATACTGTCTACAAAATAACAAATGTATAAAGGTGTGGAGGTGAAAAGGCCACAGCACACAATAGTGAACATTACAATCAAGAGCCCTATTTCCACCATTAGCAAGGTTGCCTAACGACTACCGGGAAACTCAAACCAATGTCCATGCATGTAATATTCCCTGGGCTTAAATCAATTACTCCAAGCCAGCTCAAAACGAAGGAAAATCTCCCTGTGTCACTCATAAACCAGAGGAGGCTTAAGGTAGTTAAATCTACCCCCCCAATATGAACGAAATCCCCTTGCGGGTGCATCTCTCCTCCTTGGGCACCATCACACCGAGTGTGGACATTTCTTCAGACCCTGCAACAGGTTAATGTGTTCTTCACTGCCACAAGTCTCTGATTTCAGAATCTTTGAAGTGGCTACGGTAAGGCTGAAGAATTTGTAATTTTGCTTTTTTATTTTCTTCCTCATTTCCTCCTGCTGTAAAGCACCGATCTTGATGGGAAGGAGTCAGA
Source organism: Pleurodeles waltl (assembly GCF_031143425.1). Taxonomy (NCBI): domain Eukaryota; kingdom Metazoa; phylum Chordata; class Amphibia; order Caudata; family Salamandridae; genus Pleurodeles; species Pleurodeles waltl. The sequence continues at coordinate 841,448,124 of NC_090437.1, forward strand.
TTGGGTGCCACTGCCACTCCTGGCACCCTTGCACACACATAATGGACGGCATGTGTCAAGCAGTCTTCTATTTTCCCTGCCAGTTCTGCACCCACTTGAAGGTCACCAGCAGGGAAGATGGTAGTCTCCGACACACTCTACTACTTCGCAGATACACTATGGTGAGCTTCACACCTGGGGCCATCTGGCTCAGGTCCACCTGACAAAGGGCTGTGGGATTCACAGATTGAGGGCTGTCACAAGCGCTCCTTCTCAAAACGGTGGTTTTATTGAAACTGCAGTGTCATCATCTGATTAGGCTTGTTTGCCTGGGGGACGCACAGTGTACATGTATTTTGGGGGTGTATTACAGACACCACTTAGCATGGTAACATACTGTTGATCCCAGCAGTCTCACACACCTTCATGAAACTCTCTGGGAAGTGTAAGAAGGCCCCACATGAGTGGCATCTTCAATAGAAATTATTGCTGGCACCAATGAGCCTTTTCGAAAGCCATTTTCAGTGTGCAGAGTCCAAAAAGTACAAGTCCAGTGTCCTTCGACTCCTAACAAGACTTCATCAGCAAGCTGGTCCTTTCTGCCCCTTTAGTGCTTCTGTTTTTTTCAAAGTCTCTGCCTCTTTGCAGTGGTTTAAAAGTTGAGATGGAAATTTCTAGATATTTTGGGTCCCTCTCCAATCCACAGATGAGATGCTATATCACCCTTCAGCCTTTAGCTGACACTTCTTTGGATCAGCCCATAGACTGGCTCAAACCCCTGCATAGCATTCTGGAATTTTTAAAATGCTAGAATCAATCACGGGACTGGAAGTCCTCTTTCCAGAGCTTGGCCCCATCTACCCAAACCTGGGGGCAGATTTAAGAACCCCCTAGTGCCACATTAGTGTAATTTATTTTTTACTCTAATGTGGCCCAACAAGGTCAAAATCACTGCATCAAATTTCAAAGTGGCGCAATGCATGCATTGCGACACTTTGTAACCCTTTGAGCTACATTTTGCCTGCGCCAGGCATAGTCTATGCAAAGGGTGCACTCCCCCTTTAGGAGGGCCGGAAAAATGCTGCAAAAAATTCGAAGAGATTTCTTTGCATCATTTTTTTCGGCACTTTTAATGCCTGCTCAGAGCAGGCATTAAAAGGAGGCACACCATTGTTTACAATGGGTCTCAATGTGACTTGCAGGATTAGTGTCAACATTTTTGCCACTAAGCCTGCAAAGTGCTGAACTAGCATCAAAAATTATGATGCTAGTTCCCTAACTACTGCCATGGTGTACCGTATATTAAATACGGCCCACACATGGTGGCATAAGGGGGGGGGCTAAGGGGCGCTAGAAAAGTGGCACTGCACTTGGTACTTTTCATAAATATGTCCCTTGGTTTCTTCTCCCCAGGACTTTAAAAGAAAACTATTGTGGAACTGGTGCTAGAGTTCTGCCTCCTCAGCCATTGTCTCTGGAAAAACACATTTCCAGGCTTTTCAGGAAGTGGCAGTTACTGAGCTCTTCTTCTGTGCAATAAAAATAAAGGTTATCCCCTCAAATAAGTCTATTGAACAGGGAGAGGTTTTGGGTTGCCAGCTGGCCAGCAGATTTTGTACCCTGGCCCAGCATATTAGTTCAACATTCAAACCTCATTAAAGCTGGCTCACTGAAATATCGCACACATCAAAATGCATAATGGGACGCATGAAAGTGAAACCTAATATTTTATATGCATTCAGAACCCACTGCGATATAGGAAAAGATGTGCCATTGTTTTTTGCAGGGCATGGGCTTACGAACCTCATAAATGAAGAGCTGAATGACTCAACGCTGTTGCTGTATTCTTTTACACCTCTAACACTTTTCACTCCTTAGAGTGTGAATATCTCTTTGTGGTGCTGGGTAGAAAGGGAACTATGCATCCATTTGTAGGCTGGATCTACTTGCTATATACATGGCATACCGCTAGAGTGCTTATCAATGGTACTCCTTCTCTCCTGATTGATCTTTCACATGGTACCTGACATGACTGCTCTCTCTCACTTATTCGATTTGCGGTGGCTATGGTACTGCTAGTTGATAAGCACCAACATTATACTTCTAATGCATTACATTACACTAGGTGATATATTTTATCATCCACAAATGCTGATGACATGACTCTCTACCTCAAGCAGCCTAGACTGTGCCTCAATGCTATCCTGAGGGAGGAGTATTCTAGATTTGGGTCTCTCTCTGACATACAAATCAACTGGTCTATGTCACAGATCTTCACCGTATAGATAATACCGTACAATTTCTTCCTGACTTTTCATTGCATTGGTGTACTGACTACGTGCAACACTTTGATATCTGGACATATAGGGTGCTGGAGGTAGTGATATGGTCAAATTATAGTGTCACACTTAATAAAATCAAAGAGCAGATAACATGCTGGATTTCACTTCAGCTTACATTCTCCAGGCATATTGGCCTCATGAAAATGGCAATACTCCTGAAGTTGCTTGATTTATTTTCAAACATACCATTCCCCCTTTACACTTCCTTCTTTCAGTCCGTTAGAACCCAATTGCTCAGGCTGGTATGGTCTGGTAAGCAGCCTAGGGTTAAGTAGGAAATGCTATTTCCGTGGGCTTAAAGCCCAGCATCTGCAGCCATATTATCACTGTGTCCAAGCGCTCTTGTCTACAGACAGGTACTGGCCAGTGCCTTATCTCCCGTACTTGGCAGCTGACAATGATTGCATAACCCCTGTCCTCCCTTCATCCTTAATTGGCTTGATGTTCTTCGCTTCATTGGGTAACTTGTTAACAGTCATGCCCATAGTGGGAGCACAGGATAAACTGTCTAGGAAAGTGGGCAAGTAGAGGAGACACTGCTTGAAACTCATTATATATCTTTTCATACTATGGGGTGTGGGGCAGGTGAAAGCTTGTCGTGCCAGAGTTTCCCGTGGAACTGACTCCGCCTTCTGACACTTGAAAGACTCCTAGATGCCACCAGAACCAAAAACCTAATAACAATACTTTATAGTTTACCCCAGTAGAAAATTACTATAGTGAAGCAGTCGACTCAATTGGGATGGAAAATTAATTTGGGCACAAAATACCGGAAGACCAATGGAAGGCCATTTTCACCCATACTGGTAGAATACTTTGCATAATTCATTATATATTTTAAGTAGAAGACTTTGCATAAATCATTACAAATTTCTGCGGAGGGCATGGTACATTCCCTTATCCCTTCGAAAATTCAGTCTTAGAGAGGATGCTGACTGTACAAGATGTGGTTGACCTGAGGCAGTTTTATTACACTTGGCATTAAGCTGCAGCAGAGCCCAGAGATACAGGAAAGAGGTTTTGTCTGCCTTATCTGATATGGTTGGCTGTGAGTTGGGTATGGACTCCTAGCTTGTTAAGAAATGTGTGGCCGGGGGTGGGGTCCCAGAATTTTAGGCAGTTCAGTGATCAAGGGCCTTATTATGGTGAACAGGAAAACCCGTCTGCCAAACTCCTGACAGGGTGGTCGCCACCTTCGTCGCGACCACCCGACCAGAGTTATTAAGAGAAACCTCAGTTTGCACCCATCGGTCTAGCAGAAAACAGGCTGCAGCATTGTCTCCCGCCTCGTAATCGAGCCAGTGGCAATGCTGAAGCTCGCAGGGTGCTGGGTAGGGGGGCCCCTGCACTGCCCATGCCAAGTACATGGGCTCCCGTGGCCCCCTGGCATCTTTTCTCCTCCAGCCTTCTCATAGCGGTGTTACTGCCATGAAAATGCTGGCAGAGAACAAGGTTGTAATCTGCAGGGCAGCGCTGCCCTGGCAGATCACGATCCCTGCCATGGCCAGGCGGCCAGCATCATGCATCACACACACATATTACCTACTGGTGGGTCTCCAGGAGGTAGTTATAGTTAGAACCATGTTTACATAGAAAAAACATTTTTTGACTTGCCTAGATCATTGGCGTCATTCCACGAATCATTGAGAAATTTTCCAAAAAAAGTGTTCCCGAGAATCTTTTTGTACATGGGAAGTTTCAGAGTGCTCAGTCAAGCGGGGCCAAGAAAAAGGGAGGGGGGTAAAAAAAAGTGTGTTTCTCACTATAATTCCCATAGGGATTTGGACACGACTAAAGCCCAAGTCGATGGACTGAATTGCAGCAAATTTGGCAGGAAGCTAGCTCTTGGTCCAGAAAGAGTGCTTTTTGTTATTTGTGAATCCATTCAGTAGTTTTTGGGGTATTAAAAGAAAAAAATATATAGATAGCTAGAGACGCGAAGGATTTGCAAACAGTAACAAGCTCATGCAGGGAAATGCAGAGCTCTGATTGCTGCGAACACCTCAACCAGGAAGTATTGGCAGCCCATCTTGGGACTTCGCTTCAGACAAGTCCCAGAAAAAAAGAGAAAAAAAGGAGCCAGGTAAGGAACACCCTGATACCTTAGCTCTGGTGTTGGGATCCCAGAGGGATTCCCCCAGGACAAAAAAGCACTTTTTTACAAGACTTTTGCTGTGAATTAATGGCAAATTAAAAAACAAAAAAAGCCATGTGCGGTCTCCCGTGCTTGTTTTCCTAAATCCCTCAGGTGGGCCAAGTCTCGGGGGCATGTAAAACTGAAGTAAGGGAGTGCACAAGGCCCTCCTCTTGGGCTTATGAATGCCCCAGGGACTGCCACCTCCCAGAGGCTTATATTTAATTATGTGCAGGGGCTGCATGGCCCCCAGCAGCCAGGGGGACCCCCACCTCCCTGGGGCTAATGTTGAAGTATATGCGGGGTGCCGTACGCCCCTTGCTGCCCCAATGACTGCTACATCCCTAGGGCAAACATCATTTCTGTGCGGGGGAACCTTTTGGCCCCAAGGCACTTCCCCAGGGCAAATTCTAATGCAAATTCTAATGCGCACCCCCATCGAGGAGCCACAAATGGCCCTAGGGACTGCCATCCCCCAGGGTCAGCTCCTGCTATGTTCCAGGATGCCCATCCCCCAGACATATCTGTTTGCTGTGACTTGATGGGAGCTTTGACAGCTCCTGCCAAGTCAGACCAAACACCCTGGTTCCAGCAAGTGAGAGCTGTGAAACAGCTCTAACTTGCTGGAAGCAGAGGTAAAAGGGAAAGAATTGCTCTCACAGAGAGGAACTGCTGCATCTTTACCAGCTCCCTCTCTGTGACAGCAATGCCAGCTCTGTAGGAGGTGGGGAGCTGGCTGGGACTGCTGGGGCAATGAAGCTTCGCCCACAGTCCCATTACACACTTAGGCCCTCATTATGACTTTGACGGTCTTTTACAAAGAATGCCGAAGCAGCGAGTGCCAGAAGACCACAAAATTACGAGTACTGAGGGATTTCCACCACAATTTTAGTGGAAATCCTCCAGCGTTTGTGCTGGCAGTCGGTGACACAGAGGCACTTCGACCTGACGGTGGGGCACTGCCGGCGGTTGAAATGCCTGTTCCCGTTCCCTGGTGGATGACCTCCTCGCCGGACAAGGTAAGTTGAACGTCCGACAGCGGAGGGGAGGGGGGGCTTGGTGGGTGTTATGTGTGCATGTGTGAATGGGTGTTGTCTGCGTTCATGAATGTAAGTGTGTATCCGAGTGTGTATGGGTGTTTGAATGCATGTATGAATGTATGCATGTGTGTATGGGTGTATGAATGCATGTGTGTATGCATGTGTGTATGGGTGTTTGAATGCGTGTATGATTGTTGAAGTGAGTGCGTGTTGGAATATTTGTGTGACGACGTGCCTGTTGGTGCAAATTAATGCGTGTATGTATGCATGTGAGTGAATGAGTCCGTATGCGTGTTGGTGAATGCGTGTATGTAAGTGTTGGTAAATGAGTGCATGCGGGGTGTGTGTGTGTGTGTGTGTATGCATAGTGGGGGAAGGGGTGCTGACATGGAGGGGGTGTGGGAGGGTATTGTAGTTGCAGAGGGGGTTGGGGGAGTCATCTGTCGGCAACGGGAAAGGAATTTCCTGTCACCGGTAGCCTTTCCCTCAGGATTTTCATGGAGGTGCTACTGTCACGGAAACCCTGACGGTAAGCCAACTCATTAAACTGCCAGTGGTCTTCAGTGGACAGTCGGCCCAGAGGTGCTGTCCTCCAGCCAAGCTGTCCTACCGCCCTGGCAGTACCAGCGGGGAAGTGGCCATTTGGCAGAGGCCAAACTGCCACAATCATAATGTGGCAGGCTTCACCACTGGCCCGTTAGCGGTGAGACCGACACCGCAACCCTGGAGGTCTTCGGACTGCCAGGGTCGTAATGAGGGCCTAAGTGTCCTGGAGGGCACCTAGGAGAGAGGGCTGTGTCTCGAGGCATAGGGTCCCCGGAGCCAAAATCAGCCCATGGACAGAGCCCCCTCCCCATTTAATAGTCATGGGCCCTGGGGTCCCCGGGGCCCAAATTGGCTGGGGGTGAGGGGCCACGGGCAACTGCAACAATATATAAGGAATTATAAGACCAGGCCCTGGGTAATGGGGTCCCTGGGGCCAAAATCAGCTGGGTGAGGGGGATTGAGTGCCCCCCCACTGTTTATAGAAACTGTACCCCAGGAGATGGGGGTCCCCTAGGCAGCTATCGGCCAGGGGAGAGGGGGCCACATAGTCCCCCCTTATGGAATTATAGTAAGTCCCAGGGAATGGGGTCCCAGAGGCTGAAGTTGGCTGGGGGAGGAGGGCTGCCTAGACCCCCTCCCCGCAATGCACATTTAACCAATGAGTTGCACTTATTAAGTAACCAGTAGAAAGTGCTCCAGTTGGATAGACAGTTTGTGTAAAATTTGGACTCTTGTTGGGTAAATGAACAGATGAGTGTCCGTTTTGGCCATGATGTTCATTTCACAGAAATTAAACCACAAGAGTAAGCACTTACAAACATGGACGGAGCAGGTACCCCAGTCGAAGCTACACTTCTGGAAAGGACAAATGATCCGAACTCCTAGGCTTGTGGAAGGCAAAGCAAATGTGCTTACTCAGCAATTCCATATTGAAAAACAATCTGAAATCCTTTGTGGAGGTGAATGCATCCTTCATCTATTGACGTGTATTAGATGTGGCCTCTTTAGCATGGTATCCCCTAACGTTTTGGAAAAACAGCCTAAAAAACACCCACATCCAGCAGAGGAGTGTCAAAAATTACAGAAGAGGCCGCACACAGGCCGACTGAAAGGCCCTACCCGCCCAACAAATAATGAAGCACAAGACTGCTATCAGTCCCGGGGTGGGAACCACCGCCACCCAAGGCTTGGCAGAAACACACCAAATAAAAGGAGACACTCAACGTAGGCACACACAACATGCCAAAGCAGACATGGAGAGAGAATTGCAAATCATGCCAGTGCTGCTCCTTGCCATATACCTCCATGACCATGACCGCCAACGAAGATGACAACGGTAAGTACCACAACCTACTAAACAAGGGAAGAAAGGGCACAGTTACGTATCCACCCACTCCACCCACCCCGCAACGCAACCACAAACCCTCACAACATCACAAGCCATAGACACCTGAGTAAGAGGTACTACCCGACAGAAGGCCAAGACAACCTGCCCAAAGTACACACATGTGCACAACACCCCTCCACAATGAAACTATGAACCACGTATCCAGAGTGTGCCAGCACCAACACTGGGCACACAAACTTTATTACATTTGAAGTGACATCAGATTGTCCAAATGAGGCCATTGGCCAGTCCAACTCAAAAAGGATGATGGGCCCAAATGGCCAGATCTTGACTCCCACACGTGCACATGGTACTCCGCCATAAAAGGACATCAATGGGGCAGCCAGGCACGTCAGGGAACAGGGGAAGAAAGTGGCGGGGTGGGGACTTATGTCTGGGAGAGAGGGCTTGGGCTTTTATTTGCGAGGTGCAGGGGGTTTGGGTTTAGCCTTGGAAGGTGGGGAAACAGACTTGGACCGGGAGGTGGCAGATGGACCAGGGCCAGCACGGGCTTTCTTGCTCACTAGGGAAAGGGCACGGGAATGGGAAGGGCGGACAGGGGCGGACTTGGACATGGAAGGAGGGAACAGGGCAAGGGGGTGTGCAAGTTTAGGGACAAGACGGGGTTGGTCAGTGGGTTCAAAAAGGTCAGCACAGGACAGGAAAACAATTTTAGGGGCAGTCGGGGTGGACATGGAGGAAGGTGTGGGAGTGGAAGTAGAGGGTTTGTTTAAGAGGTGTAGGTGTAGGTGTGCGTGATGTGGATGTAGGTGCCTGTCCAGTATGCTGAGGTGTGGTGGATGTGTGCTGGGTGGGTGTCTGGGAACGTTTGAGTGTCTTGGGAGGAGGGGGGTGGACACAGTGGGACGAGATAGGCTGCCAGTGTAATTTGTCTGGGTGTCCGCAAGTTTGGTGAGTGTGCTGCAACTGTTACTCAAATTCGTTGTGGTGAGTGCAGGTGTAGTGTCTGGGGTGCATGACAGGATGTCTGATGTTGTGGTGACTGCAAGAATGGGGCCAGAAACAGTGAATGAGGGTGCAGTGCTTGTGAGAGTGCATGTAGAGGTGACAGACAGGGATTCGGGAGAGGTGGACACACTGGGAGAAGTGGATGTTGTCGTGTGTGCCTTTGTATGTTGGCCATGTGTATGCCTGTGGTAGGAAGTGTGGTGCTTGTGTTTCCCTGTATGTTTTTTGTGTGTTGAGGTGTGTGCATGGCTGTCTGAACGTGTGCTTGGGATGGGTGAAGGGTCTGGGGTGCTGGAAGGGGTAGAGGTGGTTGAGGGGGTGTAGGAAAATACCATCTTGCCTGGCATGTTACCCCCATATTTCACTGTATATATGTTGTTTTAGTCTATGTGCCACTGGGACCCTGCCAGGCAGGGCCCCAGTGCTCATAAGTATGTGCCCTGTATGTGTTCCCTGTGTGATGCCTAACTGTCTCACTGAGGCTCTGCTAACCAGAACCTCAGTGTTTATGCTCTCTCTGCTTTCCAAATTTGTCACTAACAGGCTAGTGACTAAATTTACCAGTTCACATTGGCATACTGGTACACCCATATAATTCCCTAATATATGGTACTGAGGTACACAGGGTATTGGGGTTTCAGGAGATCCCTATGGGCTGCAGCAATTCTTTTGCCACCTATAGGGAGCTGTGACAATTCTTACACAGGCCTGCCACTGCAGCCTGCGTGAAATAACGTCCACGTTATTTCACAGCCATTTACCACTGCACTTATGGAACTTATAAGTCACCTATATGTCTAACCTTCACCTGGTGAAGGTTGGGTGCAAAGTTACTTAGTGTGTGGGCACCCTGGCAGTAGGCAAGGTGCCCCCACATCGTTCAGGGCAAATTCCCCAGACTTTGTGTGTGAAGGGACACCATTACACGCGTGTACTGTACATAGGTCACTACCTATGTACAGCATCACAATGGTAACTCCGAACATGGCCATGTAACATGTCTAAGATCATGGAATTGTCACCCCAATGCCATCCTGGCATTGGGGGGACAATTCCATTATCCCCCGGGTCTCTAGCACAGAACCCGGGTACTGTCAAACTGCCTTTCCGGGGTCTCCACTGCAGCTGCTGCTGCTGCCAACCCCTCAGACAGGTTTATGCCCTCCTGGGGTCCAGGCAGCCCTGGCCCAGGAAGGCAGAACAAAGGACTTCCTCTGAGAGAGGGTGTAACACCCTCTCCCTTTGGAAATAAGTGGCAGGGCTGGGGAGGAGTAGCCTCCCCCAGCCTCTGGAAATGCTTTGATGGGCACAGATGGTGCCCATCTCTGTATAAGCCAGTCTACACCGGTTTAAGGATCCCCCAGCCCTGCTCTGGCGTGAAATTGGACAAAGGAAAGGGGAGTGACCACTCCCCTGACCTGCACCTCCCAGGGGAGGTGCCCAGAGCTCCTCCAGTGTGTCCCAGAGCTCTGCCATCTTGGAAACAGAGGTGTTTGTGGCACACTGGACTTCTCTGAGTGGCCAGTGCCAGCAGGTGACGCCAGAGGTTCCTTCTGATAGGCTCTTACCTCTCTTGGTAGCCAATCCTCCTTCCTTGGTAGCCAAACCTCGTTTTCTGGCTATTTAGGGTCTCTGCTTTGGGGAATTCTTCAGATAACGAATGCAAGAGCTCACCAGAGTTCCTCTGCATCTCCCTCTTCACCTTCTACCAAAGGATCGACCGCTGACTGCTCAGGATGCCTGCAAAACCGCAACAAAGTAGCAAGACGACTACTAGCAACCTTGTATCGCTTCATCCTGCCGGCTTTCTCGACTGTTTCCAGGTGGTGCATGCTCTGGGGGTAGCCTGCCTCCTCTCTGCACCAGGAGCTCTGAAGAAATCTCCTGTGGGTTGACAAAATCTTCCCCCTGCAACTGCAGGCACCCAAAGACTGCATCATTGGTCCTCTGGGTCCCCTCTCAGCACAACGAGCGTGGTCCCTGGAACTCAGCAACTCTGTCCAAGTGACTCCCACAGTCCAGTGACTCTTCAGTCCAAGTTTGGTGGAGGTAAGTCCTTGCCTACCCACGCCAGACTGCGTTGCTGGGTACCGCGTGATTTGCAGCTGCTCCAGCTCCTGTGCACTCTTCCAGGATTTCCTTTGTGCACAGCCAAGCCTGGGTCCCGACACTCTAACCTGCAGTGCACAACCTTCTGAGTTGTCCTCCGGCGTCGTGGGACTCCCTTTTGTGACTTCGGGTGGACTCCGGTTCACTTTTCTTCCAAGTGCCTGTTCAGGTACTTCTGTGGGTGCTGCCTGCTTCTGTGAGGGCTTCCTGACTTGCTGGGCACCCCCTCTGTCTCCTCCTCCAAGTGGCGACATTCTGGTCCCTCCTGGGCCACAGCAGCCCCAAAAACCTCTACCGTGACCCTTGCAGCTAGCAAGGCTTGTTTGCGGTCTTTCTGCATGGGAACACCTCTGCAAGCCTAATTGCGCCGTGGGACATCCATCTTCCAAAGGAGAAGTCCCTAGCTCTCTTCTTTCATGCAGAACTCCAAGCTTTTTCCATCCAGTGGCAGCTTCCTTGCACCCTCAGCTGGCATTTCCTGGGCTCTTGCCCACTCTCGACACTGTCGCGACTATTGGACTTGGTCCCCTTGTCTTACAAGTACTCAGGTCTGGAAATCCACTGTTGTTGTATTGCTGGTGTTTGTTCTTCCTGCAGAATCCCCCTATCACGACTTCTGTGCTCTCTGGGGGTGGTATGTGCACTTTACACCTACCTTTCAGGGTCTTGGGGTGGGCTATTTTTCTAACCCTCACTGTTTTCTTACAGTCCCAGCGACCCTCTACAAGCTGACATAGGTTTGGGGTCCATTCGTGGTTCGCATTCCACTTTTGGAGTATATGGTTTGTGTTGCCCCTATACCTATGTGCTCCTATTGCAATCTACTATAATTTTACACTGCTTGCATTACTTTTCTTGTTATTACCTGCATAATTTTGCTTTGTGTACATATATCTTGTGTCTATAGCTTATCCTCATACTGAGGGTACTCACTGAGATACTTTTGGCATATTGTCATAAAAATAAAGCACCTTTATTTTGAGTACTTCTGTGTATTGTGTTTTCCTATGATATTGTGCATATGACACCAGTGGTATAGTAGGAGCTTTACATGTCACCTAGTTCAGCCTAAGCTGCTTTGCCATAGCTACCTCCTATCAGCCTAAGCTGCTAGAAACACCTCTTCTACACTAATAAGGGATAGCTGGACCTGGCACAAGGTGTAAGTACCTCTGGTTCCCACTACAAGCCAGGCCAGCCTCCTACAGGGGGGACGAAAAGACCAGGGACACTGGCTGCCGTCAAAGAGGAGGCCAGAGCCTGAAAAGATCTCTGTAGGCCAGGTATGCATTGCAATGCTAGCCCCTGGATGGCATTCACAATGGTTGTCTGCCCTACAGAGATGGTCCTCATGAGGTCAATAGCTCCTCCATGAGGGCAGCAGGGCTGACTGTGGCAGGGGATGAGGTATCTGGGGTGAAGGAGAAGCCCACCCTTCTGGGTGAGCGGCACAGTCAACTGGGTGGGGTGCATCTGGGAGGGCGGTGATGGTATGGGGTGGCGGAAGATGACAACGATTGGGTGGGCCCACTAGGGTCCACCACCACCAGGGAACTCCCATCGGAGGAGGTATCAGAGTCACTACCTCCAGTGGTAGTAGCTTCCCCTCTGGTACTCCCCTCACCCTCCAACCCACCGGTCCCCTTGGCGTCGGTAGACTCTGCCTCCTTGGAACCATAGGCCGCATCATCCCCACTCGCCGGTGCCACTGCTCCCTCACCAAATGATGTTGATCTATACAGACAACTCAAGAGTACAGGGGTGGGGAGACAAAACAGGAGAGAAATATGTTAACATCTGAATGGATGTACATATTTGGTTCACTCATACTCCTACCCAGCTAATACACCAACATGCAGCAAGTACAGCTATAGTCATGCCTATGCCCCTGACTAGTGGCCACAACCCTAGCATACAACCATCTCCCACATTACAGAAGGACCTGAGGAACTGCAGACCTGCCCCTCATCATCTAATTGTGCATGGGGGCCGTATTGCTATTAAACACTAGTCATAATCCCTCACTCATGCTGATTGTTAAACATTCAACGCCTGTGCAGTTACAATTTGTGCACACATGCATATAGGCATCCACCACTATCACACCTATTCATGCACCCCATCCGCCTACTCACCTGCACCTCTGGTCGCCCATGTAACTTGCCATACAAGGGTAGGACCCTGTCCACTAGCTTCTGCAGCTCCTCCGTGGTGAAGGCCGGGGCCCTTTCCCCTGTGACGTGTTCCATTTGAGAAACCAGAGTCAGGACACAGCCACACACTCAGTGGAGTACTTGCATGCACGGAATCTGGGAGTCAAGTGAACCTGTGGTGAAGAAATGGCACACGCTCCGCAGCGGTGTGCACCGTCACAGCCGCCAGCTATCATGATAGGCCCATATTCTCTTTGACATCCATGTTAACCAATGAATGAGTGCACAGCGGTGAACACCGCCTTACGTCATTACAACAACTGATAGCTGTATGAGGTCACTTCAACTGCTACATATCTTGATGACAAGGGGCTGCCATTTTGTAAGTACTACGCAGATATTTCCTGGTCATGGGCCCCATGCAGGCCCTATGGACCCCAGCCCTCATTCGCATGCCTAAATTACTATTTACTCAAAACAGCAGTCCAGACGCATCATTTGAAACGTGTCACTCCAGTTGTACATCCTACAATCCTACATTTTGGACAGCAGTGTTTTATACACATGTGTTCTCCACTCCTCCTAGGTACAGACCCAAGTGGTGAGGGAGGGCCCCATCAGTGTACAGACCTCTTATTGATTTGGAGACCATGGTGGAACGTCACATCATTATCAATTACAGACTCACTTTTGCTACTATCCATGACCTTTGTGCTTTACTGGATCCTGTACGGAGACCGGCAAATCGGAATCAGCATGCCATCCCTACTGAAATGCAAGTGCTCTCTGTACTCCATCTTTTGGCTACGGGCTCATTTCATGTGACAGTGGGCATGGGTGCAGGGTTCTCATAGCCAATGTTTAGCCTCATCCTGTCCAAATTCCTGGATGCATTTGCACAACACCTGCAGACATATGTGCAGTTTCCCCAATTGCTGAACTCCCTGCCATCAAGTCAGACATTTATGCCTTTGCCAACATTCCCCATGTGATAGGTGCCATTGATGGCATCCACATAGCTTGCATCCCTCCACGGGTAAATGAACAGGTGTACAGAAACAGGAAGAACTTCCACTCCATGAACATACAATCGGTGTGTACTGCAGACCAGTACATTTCACAGGTGAATGCCATGTTCCCTGGATCAGTCCATGATTCATTTGTCCTGAGGAACAGCAGTGTGCCACACATGATGGAACAACTACAAGGGGACAGAGGATGGCTCATAGGTGAGTGTGTTTTACACTCTTTCTGTATGTAGCGGACAGCCAGGTTGTCTCAGCTGAGGGTGGTTTGTTACAGTCCTGTTTTGCCAATTTTTGCAGGTGATTCCGGCTACCCCAACATGCACTGGCTCCTGACACCAGTGAGGAATCCTAGGACAGATGCTGAGAGGAATTTCAATGAGGCCCATGGATGTACTAAAAGGGTGATAGAGTGCACTATAGGTCTCCTGAATGCTAGATTATGTTGCCTTCATCTCTCTGGGGGATCCATGTGCTATGGCCCTGCGAAGGTGTGTAGAATAGTGGTGGCCTGCTGCATGCTGTACAACTTGGCTGTGAGGAAAACTATCCCCCTGCTGGAGGAGGAGGGTGCTGTGTACCCAGACCAGCTTCCTCTGAGAGGGGATGAGAGTGATGGTGATGATAATGAGGGGGAAGATGTACACTCCAGGAACCAACTTATCCAACTATACTTCCAATGACTATGAGGTACTTTTCACTGATGATGTTGTCTGCACTGCATAATGTCTGTCTGACTTATTCTCTATGGGGATGTGGGGTCTCTAGTCATTGACATGAATTTCAGGTGCCATGGGACATGATAACCAACATGGTGTACATTTCTGTTTACTCCACACAATGTTGTGTGTGGGGTGCCTTTCTTGCAATAAAGGTCAGATTTTTAATTTAACTGGCAAATGCATTCACACTTACAAATGATTCAACATAATGACAGGGGACATAGCCATTTGTGTACATGTGTTTTAATAGTTGTCAGGTATGCATTGGTGCTCTTTACATTGATAAGGAGTGGGCTGATGGTGGATGTCCATACTGGTCACATGGTCTCAGTGACTGGTGACAGTGGGTATATGTCCATCTGTACCTTGCAAGTTGTTGATTTGCAATTGGCCGGTGACGATGGTAGCACAGTGGCACACTTGGGAGACAGTTTGTGTCAAAGTCACTTCTTTGAGGGTGCCTTGGTCTTGGCAGGTGTTCCATTGCCATATCTGGGTCTGAGGGACTGTTTTAGGGTCTGGTGCTGGGCTGTACAGGTATGGGTGATGGTCTCCTGTGTGTCCTTACACAGTGACACCAGTCCAGTTGCTGTTGCTGATGTTGATGTTGATGGCTGGTCTGTGTCCTGGGCAGTGGTAGGGGCTTCCTGGTTTGTGGGGGTCTCAGGCTGGGTTGGGTAGTTGTGCTGCAGCACCCCTGCAATAGTGGCCATGGTAGCATTCAGTTGTTTCCACTGCTCCATGGTCTCTTGATGTTGGGCTATCTGCAGCCTATGACTCTGCTCCAGGGTGGCCAGGATCTGGCCCATCCTGTCTTGGGTATGGTGGTATGCTCCCAGGACCTCTGAGATCACCTCCTGGGCTACAGCATCCATCCTTTAGCCTCTATGCTCTCCCACTGGGCCTAGCCCCCTGTGCCTGTGTCCCCTGCACAGGTCTGGTGGTACCACATGTACTGGGCCATCGTCATCCTGCCTGTTGGTAGGTGGAGACTGTGGCCTCTGTACCTGTGTTCCACCAGACTGTGGCATGGATACACTGGTGTGGGGTCGATTGGCATGTGCAGATGTTGTTGCCTTGGTGGTAGGGGTGTCAGTGGTGTCATGGGTGGGGCTGCTGGAGGGTGACAGTCCACGACTATGTGACGGACCAGGGTACTCCTCAGTGTCCACAGTTCCTTCTCCAGTGTCCTGAGTGGTGCCTCTATCTCCATGTGGGGTGCTG
Organism: Pleurodeles waltl; assembly: GCF_031143425.1. Classification (NCBI taxonomy): domain Eukaryota; kingdom Metazoa; phylum Chordata; class Amphibia; order Caudata; family Salamandridae; genus Pleurodeles; species Pleurodeles waltl. Next base: position 841,463,754 of record NC_090437.1, read on the forward strand.
CCACTCCTTGTCCTTTCCATCAGGGTGGCATTGGAGGTGGTGTCTGTGGGGGGATTGGACATGTATGTTACATCTACTAATTCGGATGAGGGTGCACAGGACAGGCCTATTTTGTGCTGTTTATCCCCTGTTGGGCAATGCAGGGACCTTTTGTAGAGTTGCCATTGCATTTTGCATGGGATGTGTTGGTGCATTGTGGATGGTGTAATGCCATTGTGATGCCTTACAGGGATAGGTGGCTGTGCACAGGGGAGGGATGTGGGCCTGTTGGTGGGTTTGTGGGCATGCAAGGTGACTGGATGTAGTGATTAGAGGCCAGGGTGGGGTGTGATCCTGGTGGTAGTGGGAGGGGTGGGGTGGTGTGGTGCATGCATTACAGGTGTGGTGGATATGGGGTAATTGTAGATGACTTATCCGAGTCCATTCCTCCAGTGAGTCCAGTGAGGCCCTCAGGGTGCAGGATGGCCAGTACCTTTTCCTCCGAGTCGGAGTATTCGGGGGGTGTAGGTGAAGGTCCTCCCCAGTCTTCGGTACCACAATGTGGTGCCTCGATGCCATGGACCCCAACTTCCCGGGGAGGTTCTTCCATCTCTTGCGGCTGTCATCCCTCATGCGTGGATAGTTTCCCACTGCGTTGACCTTGTTCACTATAGTCTGCCATAACTCCATCTTCCTGGTGATGGGTGTGTTCTGGACCTGTGCCCCGAAGATTTTGTGGCTCGAACTTGAGTATCTCATCCACCATTTTTCTTAGCTCCCTTTCTGTGATGTGTGGGTGCTTAGGGGGGGTGCCATGGTGTGTGTTGTGTGGATATTGGTGTGGTTGGGTGTGTGAGTTGTGTGATGTGGCGTTCAGTGTCTGCGTATAGTGTTGTCAGTCTGGCTTATCCTGTTGGCGATGCAAAGGATAGTGGGGTGTGTCTGTGCATGTTTTATGGTGTTGTGGATGTGTGTCAGGTGTGTGGGTTTCAAACTTGCCAATGTGTGCATTTCTTGCTGTTGGGTCCCATTGCTGGCTGTGGCGGTCTGTACCGCCAATGGTCGTTCGGCTTCCACTAACCACAGCGGTGGTTTGTGCATCATTATTTGGTGGGCGGGGGATTTGTGTGCTTGGCGATGGCAGGCTGGGATGTGCAGCCTTTCCACTGACAAGGCCCTGGCGGTGACTGGTGGTTGCAGAAGTTTTGGTGGTTTCTGTTTTTGGCATCTTTAGATGGCGGGTTTCTGTTCACAGCCAATGGCGGTCTTCTGTTCACCATCGCCACGGTGGCCAACAGTGTTTACCGCAATGTTCATCATGAGCACCTTAGACTCTTATTCTTTTTAAAAATTCATAATTTGACTTGTGTATGTCGGATTTTTAGCATTTTGGTCTTGTTTTGTTTAAATAAATATTACCTATTTTTCTAAACCTGTGTTGTGTCATTTTGTGTTTCACTGAGTTACTGTGTGTGTTGGTACAAATATTTTACACCTTGCTTCTGAAGTTAATCCTGCCTGCTTGTGCCAAGCTTCCAAAGGGGTGAGCGGGGGTTAGCTGAGGGTGATTCTCCTTTATGCAGATCGAGTGAAGGTCCTTGCTTGGACAGGGGGTAACGTGACTGCCAACCAAAGACCGAATTTCTAACAAAGTGCATTCAGACACTCTCACACCCACATAGACTCTCTCACACCCACTCTCACATCCAGACACTCTCACACCCAGAGACACCCTCTCACACCCAGAGAGACAGGCCCTGCTGCCAACTCCTGCTGTGCATGGATAAAGGCCTTGCGCAGCATGGGGTTGGGTGGATAGGAGGGTTGGCTGCAGGTCCTGTGACCAAGCACCCCCGTGCAGGGCTCTCGGTGCAGGGTTGGATGTTTATAGGGGGTTGGCCTCAACTATAACTCACAACCTAAGGTAACTATAACTCGCACCCTCACCATGCACAGTTTTCTCATCAATAATTTTACAGCAAATGTTGCAGTGATATTATCAACGATGTAATAGAAGATGTCATGACTGATGTAATATGTGGGGTAATCATCACTGCATGGTCAGTGTGCCAGTTTTACTTACATTAGGGAACAAGTTATGGTTACTTGAGGTATCTCAAACTAATGCTGCTGAATTTCAAGTTTCATATGAGTGAAATCTGAGCCTAAATATAATGTCGCTCTCTTCTTTGTTTTTTTCAGTGAATGTCTAAGGTTTTTTTCCGTTTTCTTTCCTAACTATAATGTCCCAGCAACCAGGCTGTGTGAGAGGGTGGGTGAGTGGATCTTTGAGTGGTTGTGTGGGTGTGCAAGTCGGTGTGTGTGGTGGTTGTGTGAATGCATGTGTAACTGACTAGTTATGTGGATGTAGGAGTAGTTGTGTGAGTCGATGTGTGGGTCCATGAGTGGGTCTGTGAGTGACTGTGTCAGTGGCGGTGTGGGCATGTAAGTAGGTGTGTGAGTGGGTGTGTGAAAGATGTGTGGCTCTGTGAGTGGGTGCATGAGTGGTTTGGAGGGTCTGTGAGTGGGTGTGTGAGTGGTTCTATTAGTGTATATGTGTATGTATGAGTGATTTTGTGGGTGTGAAAGTGGGTGTATGAGTGGGTGTGTTAAAGTTGTGTGGGTCTCTGAGTGGGTGTGTGATGGTTTTGGGGGCTAGTGAGTGAATGTGTGAGTGGCTGCATGGATGTGTGAGTGTGTGAGTGAGTGGCTGTATGGGTCAGTGAGTGGGTGTGTAAGTGGCTGTGGGAGTGTCTGGGTGTATGAGGGCTGTATTGGTACATGGGTGGGTTTGTGAGTGGCTGTGTGGGTATGTGAGTGAATGTGTGGATCTCTGAGTGCGTGCATGTTTTTTTTTTTTTTTAATTGGGGTCTGGATCACCAAATCCTCCTTGAATCCACCTGTATCTGTTAGGATCTGCGTCTCCTTGCATGATAAAAAAAAAGGGTTTTGGACAATGTCTTGCCCATGAGGGGTCTCTCACAGACCCCTCACTTAGTCCCATGGGGTCAGGATACCCCTACCCTTACTCCTTCTATCACTTTTTATCTTTATTGTCTCCACTAGAAACTGAGTCCCTATGAACAAAATGGTGGCCGCAACTTTCCTCTCAGGTTGTGGTCAGCCAATCAGGGTCCTGCTTTTGACATGTGGATTTGTGAATACCAGGAGGATCCACAAAGGATCTACGTCCCTATATATACAAATCTGGTTTTCTTTTAATAATTCAAAAACTGCTGAATGGATTTACACCACGTAACAATAAATATTTGCAATGGGTCTCCCATATTTCGAGCAAGTTAATTGCCACCTTTTGACAACAGCGCCCATGAGCAAAAATAAAAGAAAACATAAGAAGAAAGTGAGAAAAACCACTTGGTAAAAAAAAATTAAGTTAGCTTTAAAAAATAAAACTTTGCAATTTTGTGCCTGCTGGGCACATTTTTGCCAGTCACAAGCCTTCTGTTTGTGGGACACTTGAAGTTGAAAAGAACAAATAGTCCCTCAAACACGTCGGGAGCAGCGGACGGGCTCTAATTAAGTTGCATCAATCAGTGCTTGATCCCTGCTTCACATAGAGAAATGGAAGCGATACCAGGTATGCCTTGATGAATTATGAGGCAGTAGAGAAGAATGCTGTGCAAACCAACAAAGAGTTAGTGACAGGCGGGACCCAAGTCCTGTATTGATCACAGCAGAGTCTTGCAAGCGAGACACATGCACTAGCACATGCACTTACAGGCTCGACCCTAAAAAGGGCACTTTCTGAACCAAGAGCTACCTTTCTGCCAAATTTGGTATAATTTTGTCTAGTGGTTCGAGCTGTAGTCATGTTAAAAAACCATATGGGAATTAACATGGGGAAATCACATTTTGGAACCCCCTCTTTTTCCTGCCCCCTGCTTGACGAATCCCCCCAAAACCTTCTAGACAGCAGCTGAAGTGAGCGGTCAAGTTTTTTGGAAAAGTTTAGTGAAGATTTAACTGGCCCTAAAGATACAGCCGAGTCAGAAAATGCTTTTCCTATGGAAGCTAGGTCCTAACTATAACTACCCTGTGGTGACCGCCAGTAGGTAGTTATAGTTAGGACCAACTTTTCCCATAGACAAAGCGTTTCCTGGTTTGCTAATAACTTTGGCATTGCTTGACAAATCTTCACAACATTTTCAAAACTAGACCACCAGTTAGTTGAGCTGCTGTCTGTAAAGAGTTGTCATGATTTGTCAAGTAGACTAAAGAAAAAAGGGGGGGTCCCAAAATTATTTTCCCCATTCAATGTTTAAGGGAGTTTTCCAGCTTTCAGACACAACTACAGATGAAAACCACTAAATGGAATTGCACAAAATTTTGCAGAAAACAAGATCTTGGTCCAGAAAGAGCCCTTTTATAATTTGGTGTAAATCTTTTTAGTAGTTTTGGAGTTATTAAAGAAAAAAATGATAAATATCTAGGGACTTGAATTCTTTGCGGATCCACCTGCAGGGAATTCACAGATTCAGAGCCAAAAGCAACGCCCAAATTGGCTAGCTGCAACCTGATATGCAAGTTGTGGCCACCATTTTGTTTCTTGACTGGGTCCCCAGGGAGAAAACAAATAAAAACACACATAAGAAGTCCAGATTGAGTATCCTGACTATGCTCACCACAATGCAGAAACCCTTGCACTATGACACTAGGGTGTTTGTTTTAATGCTGCAATAAGTGCACCTGCGAGAGAGCAGAACTGTGCCACTTTTGTGAAGATATGGCACAATTCTGCTCTCTCCAGTTGACACATGACAGCACAGCAACTTTGCTTGCTGCCCAGCATTGCATCAAAGTTTTGTAAACCTAGTCCTTGTGTTGCCAAGCAGCAAAGTAGAATTAAACCTAATTTAGCCAGCTGCCTCTACTCCTGTGACTCTAAATAGCATCCTCAATTACGTGTGAAAAACTGGCCTCCTGGAAGAACCTGCAACTCTCTTTGGAAATGTTGTAAACATTAACCAGGTAACAGAGATGAGGCAACAGTATGGGTAGAGGAACAGGCGACATAATTTACTGCCTCAATGAACCTCCCTTCCAAGTGGAAAACCAAAAAAGACATTCTAGGAACAGAACTTATTCATCCCCAAATCCCTTTTCTTATATTTTCTTTTTCCTGTTCCAAAAGTAGAAGGGAAAACTGGGTCCAGCACATAAAAGAGCCATTTTCTTTCATTTAGAAAAGCTGCAAAACAAGATTTGTTTCAGAATTGGGTATAGGGAATTCGCTAATCCCTGGCAGGTGCACAAGATAAGACATGTATCTCACCATCTCCTCCTCTGTAATATTGCTGGACATTGGAGAATATATTAAGCTTGAGACTTTTAAGAGTTCCTAACTCCTGAAGGCACACAGCAACTGAATTTGGTATATTATGGTCATTGGGTTGGTCTCCTGCTACTACATGGAGACACAAATGCAAGAGTCTCTGTGCTCTGAAACACATTCAGCTGGCCAGTTGAGAGTGGACTGGTGTAGACCTTGACAGAGCCCTTGCAGAAGAGAGAACTAGTGCTTAAAAACCTACTCTGAAAATGTGACGGCTATAGGACAGACCAGAAGTACATTTCCCAACATCAAGAAATCTTTGATGCTCAGTTATTTTTTAACATCCAGAGAAATATCTGGTTGCATTCTCAATGTTTGTGTTTTTTGATTCTCCTTAACTTTAACAAACATTTTTCTTGGCAATTTCCCACTGCTTGTACTCTAGCTACCAGAGGTAAACAGAGATTGATGTAGAGCAGTTTTTAAATCCAGTTTTTTGTTCAAGTGGGTAAATGAACAATTAGATTTTGGACAGTATGCAAATATCCATTGAGATCTTTGAACTCTGAAAGACATGGAGAAGGATTTGCCACTCTGGGTTACGCCATCACTCCTGTTTAAGCTTCCCCTGTATATTGTTGAGACATATGATGGAGTACTTTCCACCAGCTACACATTCACCTAAATCTAAATCGAGCATATATGCCGCATTTACACATTTTGAAATAGTTTACCACAACATGCAAAACAAAAAATACTGAAATGCAAGTTTGAAAACACAGCAAAAAAAAAAATCCCACACCAATTTAGAAAAAGAAGTAAAAAGAAATTAATATATCAACACTAGAACAACGCAAGTATAATCAGTAGAACCAAAGTTGCTATTTTTTTGTGTGTGAAATCTAACACTTAAGAGATCACAGTGCAAACAGCGGGCATCTAGTCACACAAGCGTGGGCAAATTCAAAAGTTATGGTCGACTGTGAGGGAGCGCGGTTCAGATACAGGAAGTGGATTGGGCCCTGTTGGAAATGGCCTTTCTGCAGGGTCACCCCAAACTTTTTGCCTTCCTCTTCTTTTTCTGACCTCATTTTTGCTGGCTTTAGGACTCTGAACACTTTACCACTGCTAACCAGGGGTAACATTCATGTGCTCTCTCCCTAAAAACATGGTAACATTGCTCATACCCAATTAGCATATTTAATTTACTTGTAAGTCCCCAGTAAAGTGCAGTACATGTGCCCAGGGCGTGTAAATTAAATGCTACTAGTGGGCCTGCAGCACTGATTGTGCCACCCACATAAGTAGCCCCTTAACCATGTCTCAGGCCTGCCATTGCAAGGGCTGTATGGGCAGTTTCACTGCCACTTCGACTTGGCATTTAAAAGTACTTGCCAAGCCTTAAACTCCCCTTTTTCTACAGATAAGTCACCCCTAAGGTGCAATGCAGGTGTAAGGCAGGACATCTACCTATGTGTTTTTTATGTCCTGGTAGTGAAAAACTCCTAAATTCGTTTTCCACTACTGTGAGGCCTGCTCCTTTCATAGACTACCATCAGGGCTACTCTCATTTAATTTTTGAGTGGTAGATTCTGATCTGGAAGGGGTGACCAGGTCATATTTAGTATGGCCAGAATGGTAATAGAAAGTCCTGCCTATTGGTGAGGTTAGATTTTATATTACTATTCTAGAAATGCCACTTTTAGAAAGTGAGCATTTCTCTGCACTTAAAATCCATCTGTGCCTTACAGCCTGTCTTCAATCAACGTCTGGGCTGGGCTGTTTGACAGCTTCTTTGTACATTTCATCTAGACATCTACAAACACAGAACACTCTGTCACACCTTCACTTATCTGCATACTGAATGAGTCTTTCTGTACTAGAAGGTTGGAGGGCCTGTCACTTACATTTCAAAGGCTAGTGGCCTGCCCTCACACAATGGAACGCCAAACCCCCTACTGGGACCCTGGTAGACAGACCTTTACTGAAAGGGGAACTTGGCACTTCAAAACCACTCTTTGAAGTCTCCCCTACTTCAAAGGCATCTTTGGGTATATAAACTGGGTCTCTGACCTCACCAACTCGGACACTTCTGGACCTGAACCTGCAACCTGTCAGGAGGAACTGCCGGGATGCTCAAAGGACTCATTTGGACTGCTTTGCTGAGAAGGACTGCTGCCCTGCTGTTCCCCTGCTGTTGCCCTGCTGCCCTGCTGCCCTCTGACTTTGCTAAGACGTGCTCTCCAAGGGCTTGGACTGAGCTTGCCTCCTGTTTTCTGAAGTCTCAGGGCCAAAAAGATGTCATCTCTTCAGGAAACTCCTTGCACGCCGAAAATCAACGCACTGCCTGCCGGAAACAACGCACAGGCATTTTGCAACTGAGAAACTGCCGCACAGCCGAGCCGGAACAACGCAGCCAGTCTTCACAAGTGAAGAATCGACGCAGCGCCTACCTTGCGGATGTAATTTTGATGCACAGCCGAGCTTGAACAACGCAGCCCAACTTCCTGAGTGCAGCGCCTGCCGTGTGGCAGAAAATTAGACGCATCATCTACTGGATTGATGCAACGCCTGTGATTCTTCCCAAATGCCCAGGGTTTTCCTCTAATCGTCCCTTGGTGCCAAAAGATCCCCACATCGCAGTGAGGAACCAAGACTGCACACCGGAAATCGATGTAAAGCCCCTTGCAGTTTGGAAAGAAACAATGCATTGTCAGTGCTGCTTCACAAAATCCGATGCATACCGTATTTTTTGCCTCATCTCCTCCTTTGTGGTTCCCGTGCATGGTAATTTTGACACAAACCAGGTACTTTGTGCAAACACAAGACAACTGTTGATTTTTAAGATTTAAGACTCTTTTTAAACTTGCAAAAGTGATATCTCAACTTGTGCTTGTTGAATCTTTATCATTTTGAACTTAATTTAACTTTAATAGGGTAAATATCTTATATTTTCCAAACCTGTGTGGTGTATTTTTGTGGTGTTTTCACTGTGTTACTGTATGATTTATTGCACAAATACTTTACACATTGCCTTCTAAGTTAAGCCTGACTGTTCAGTGCCAAGCTACCAGAGGATGGGTACAGGACAATTTGGATTGTGTGCGACTTACCCTGACTAAGATTGTGGTCCATATTTGGACAAAGGTGTATACCTCTGCCAATCACAGACCCCATTTCTATGAGGCCCCATCTCAGTTCACCTTCGTACTTATGAGAAATTTAGAAGTAAAAATGTCTGAGAAGATAAAGGCAAAGCAGCCTGTTCTGCCAGCAGAGGATGTGTAATCACTGGGTAGCTGCTGAATGAAGTTGTGGTGAAGATTTTTATGTGAGGAATTTGTCACTTTTTTGGAAATCAAAAATTTCCAGTGGGACAAAGCTGCAGACTATAGCTGATGAGAGCTCCCATCTGAACCTGAACATGATTTGCTGCTGCAGAGAAGAACGTAGCAGGAGCTATCACAAAATCAGGCCTTCCAGTGATGCAACTTGGGCGCATCAGCGAGCAGCAAAGTCCTAGTCTTCTGTCAGTTCTCAGACCACCTTGTGATGGAAATTGTTCTAAGCCCCAAGTTTGGGATTTTGAGTGTTTGGGAATGTTAGTAATTGGATTTCTGGTTGGCAGAGGTATGCACCCTGTCCAAGCAGAAACTACAATCCTAGTCAGGGTAAGTCAGGTACACACCATAGATGAGCCTGTGCTCATCTTCTTGTAGCTTGGCACAGAGCACGGAGGATTAACTTAGGAGGCAATGGGTAAAATATTTGTGCAACACTTAAAACAGTAAGACAGTAAAAAAAGATACACAGCTAGTTAGAAAAATTGAGCTTTTTTAATGAACAAAAATTCAATAAATAGAAGTTGAGGTATGAATTTGTAAAGAATAAACTAAACTGTAGTGCTCAGAAACAAAGTGCCAACCGGGGCTATCTGATCATCTGGTCATGCTAGACCGAGTCAAAGCTCAAAAGTCAGGCTGATTGCAAGTGAGAGTGGGTAGGATCCAGAGACCAACCGGGCCCGCTGAAATCAGTACCTTCATTTGGGGTTGCGTCAGCATTGAGGGAAGATGTGATGAGCGATGCGTGGATAAGCCGAGTCGATGCATCGTCGTCAGTCCTGTTGATGTAGGCAATGCAATGGTTCCAAACGGTGCACCGCTGCTGAACCCTTTAGGTGTGGGTGATGCATCAACATCGAGCCGAGAATCCATCGACACAATGTCCCCTAAAATGGCGATACATCGGCGTCGAAGGAGATTCATCAGTTCCAACCTCTCCAATGATGGTCACGTGTGGAATTTGGTAGTTGCAACACTTTATACCTACTTCCAAGGGCCCTCAATTGGCACCACTTGGACGGGCAAAACTTGCAGCACGCTAAGTGCAGATGCTGTTGGAGACTGTGTGGGAAGTCTTTTGTGTCCCTGAAGCTTCAGAAAAACAGGAGGCAAGCCAGTCACTCTGGGTTAAAGTGAGATGGGTCTAGTCTTTCCTCAGCAGCGCAGAGGGCAGCAGGCAGTAGTGCAGCACACCAGAAAAGCAGTTCTTCCAAAGCAGCAGTCCAGTGTGGCAGTCTTCTTCATGACAGAGTTCTTAACATGTTGAGAAATGTACTGATTTGGTGAGGTCAGATGTCCAGTTCTTGTACCAAGTTATGCCTTTGAAGTTGGGGTGACTTCAAAGAGGGCTCTTTGATGTGCACTGAGGTCCTCCCTTCCTGTCATGACTCCAAACTCACTACAAGGGGTTCAGCAGTCCTTTTTTGGGAGCAGGACACTGACTATACAGGTGTCAGTGTCATCTCCTCCCTCCCATCCTATCCAGGATGGCACATCAACATACAGATGGTTACTCAGCCACACCTACCCTTCCTTTGTCTGAGGCTGTGTAGAGACAATGCAATAAACTAGCTGTCACTGCAGCCCAGACATGTATTGGAGACAGACTGCAGTCATACAGGGCTCATAATATTAAATCTGATTTTACCACTAAGAAAATTGTATCATTACAATTCCATAGGTAGTAGTAGTAGTAGTAGTAGTACAAACTTTATTCGACTTTCAACAAGTCATAAAAGTATCAAATATTATACATTTCAGTATATAATAAATAAGATAAAATTAAATAAGTTAAAATAATAAAAGGATGCAAACAGACTGAGTATTTAGTATGTCATTAGAATTTCCCAATTGCAAACATTTAGATGAACTAGATAAAATTGCATCGCTACCCCCATAAACTTTCTTGTATTTAATACAGAGCATAAAAAATTAGCCAAAGTTCCACACATCTCAATAGAGGATAACACCTGGAGGCTGGCGTACACGATACGACACTGGGGCAAGTTAATTAACCTTAGAAGAGGCACTACTAAGCGCTTTCTCTGCTTGGCGTAGAATTTACAGAATAAGACCACATGAATTGTAGTTTGAGGTGCCTTTGCGTCACAGGGGCATGCCTTCAATGTGGTGCTCCATTCATTCATAGTTGGAAAGGTTACTAAACGATGAAATATATCTAGCCTCAGTCTGGTGAGAACAAAGCGGTGGCGGGGGTTTACCACATTCGCCAAGTAAGGCTGCATGCCCTCCGTCGACAGAATTAGTTGGTTGTGGATGACGGTGGGCTTTTTTGATTCAACCTCCCATCGTGAATCTTCTAGATACTTTAATGCCAGAACACTCAGGTCCTTCCTAGAGATTTTTCCCAGTGAAGCTGGGTTTGTGTAAAAAACTTTGTTACCCATATTTTCGAAAAAGGTCATAATGTATCTTAACCAGGGCACCCTTGCTGCGTATGTAGACTCCATACAGTCAGTCAAAATGGCCTTGTTTAGTTCAGTATATTCCGAGGTCCAAACTTTGTGTCATAACAGTAATGGTTGAATCTTTATCAGATCTGTAATAAAGGGGAGCCACAGTTCAGAGTGGATAATGTATGATGATGTACCATTTGGTACCATCAGCAGATATCTTCAAAAATCATTTTCCACCGTCTGTACCGGGTTACAGTTGGTATATTCCCAAATTCCAGACCCATACATAACGGCCAGAGTGCACTTGGCTTTGTACATTTTTATCATGTTCGGTGGGGTAATCTCCTGATCCTTTTGGAAAAAAGCCTTAAGGCCGCCGTTTTTTTAATAAGCTGAGCTTTTTTCATTTTCCTACAGTTAGCCCAGGAGCCCTGTTTGTCGAACATTATGCCCAGATAAGAAAAGGTTCGCGCGGTTTCAACCCTCCCATCCGTGGTAGAAATATTATAAATCTTGCTGCGTTTCCCACCAAAGTTCATAATGAACGTTTTAGAGCGGTTGACAGTAAGTCCCAATTGTGACATAAATGTAATGCAAGTAGTTAAAAGTTTTTGAAGAGCTAGTGGGGTCCTGGCCATTAAAACTGCGTCGTCTGCATAGAGTAGTTCCGGGACAGCGCGATTACCTATTTGGGATAGATCTTTACAGTTACTAGCCAATACATTTTCTAGGTTATTTATGTACATTGAGAACAAGAACGGAGCGAGAACACAACCTTGGCGCACTCCTCTACGTAGGCCAAAAGGGCGAGTACATTCCCCTTTTAGCCCGTACCTCACTCTTGCTCTGCACCCTGTGTACATTTCTCGTATAAATTGAATTATAGCTGGTTCTACCCCCATGCTGCTTAGGATATCCCATAATTTATCATGTAGTACACAGTCAAATGCTGATGATAGGTCAATAAAAGCCAGATGCAGATTACCTGCTCTAATCTTTGTATACTTTCCAATAATAATGCTTAAATTCAGGCTTTGACAATTCCATAGGTACTAAACATGACAGGTCTATTGTTCCTCAATCAAGAATTACACTGTTTTAAATGTAGCGAGGAATCCCCAATGTTAACCTATGAGAGTGGTAGGCCTCATAGTAGTGAAAAACTAATTTGGAGGGTTACACTGCCAGGACATGGAAAACTTAGAAGTATATGTCCTGCCTTTTAATTACATAGCATCCTGCCCTATGGCCTACATAGGGCCTTCCTTAGGGCTGACTGATATGTAATATATGTAATAAAAGGGAAGTTTAAGGCTTGTCAAGGTTGTCATGTTAACATGGCAGTCAAACTGCGCACACAGTCTTTGATGTGGCGGGTCTGAGACATTTTAAAGGGAAACTTATGTGGGTGGCACAATCGATGTTGCAGGTTCAGTAGTGTCATTTAATTTCAAGCCTTGGGTACATATAGTGCACTTTACTAGGGACTTATAAGTAATTCGATATGCCAATTGTGGCCATACCAATGTTGCCATGTTTTAGGGTAGTGAGCACTTGCACTTTAGCACTGGTTAGCAGTCATAAAGTGCTCAGAGTCCTAAGGCCAACAAAAACAGATCAGCAAAGGTGAGACAAAGCAAGCAAAAGGTTTGGGGGAATACCACCCTAAGGCTGACAAGTCTAACAGGGAATATATATATCACCAATTCCAAGGATCTAGGACTGGGTGGTCCACGCTTGGGGGGCAGGACTCACTTTAGGAAGGGTCAGGGTGCAGTTTCAAAGTTGTTTGAGCTTTATGTGTCCCTGTAGTTCAGAACAGGAGGCCAGCCAAATAGCCCTTACAGCCACTTTGGTAGTCCTGGGATCAAGCAGCACAGCATAGGTCCTGTTCTCACACTCATTTTTACTTTTGGCTCACTTAGATACCAACCACTGTGGAGGACTAGGAGAAGGAGGAAAGCACCTGTGTACAGACCCCTTGTGGACTTGGCTACACTGGAGGACCGACACATCATACTCACCTATCCTCTGGACAGAACCACAATCAAAGAGCTGTGTGAACAACTGGAGCCTGATCTGATATCTGCTATCCGTAGCACCACAGCAATTCCCACTCTTGTGCAGGTACTGTCAGTGCTCCATTTCCTGGAAACTTGTTCTTTCCAGGTGACTGTGGGCTTGGCTGCAGGAATGTCACAGCCAATGTTCTTGATTGTACTTGTGAGGGTTTTGGCTGCCTTGCTCAAACACATGAGCAGCTACATTGCATTCCCCCAGGTTGATGATTTGCCCACTGTGAAGGCTGGATTCTACGCAATGGGACACATACCACATGTGATTGGGGCCATTGACGGCACCCATATTGCCTTGGTACCTCCCATGGCAAATGACCAGGTGTACAGCAATCGGAAGAAATTCCACTCTCTCAATGTCCAGATGGTGTGCCTTAATGACCAGTACATCTCCCACGTCACTGCCAAGTATCCTGGATCTGTGCATGATGCCTCTGTCTTGAGGAATAGCAGAGTCCCACAGCTGATGGCACGACTACGGAGGCACAGAGTTGGCTTATAGGTGAGCTTGAGTCCCCACCCAGGTTCAGGTGCCTCCATTTAACAAGTGGATCCCTTTGTTACTCCCCTGAGACGGTCTGCTAGATTGTGGAGATCTGCTGCATGCTGCATGATTTGGCCCTCAGACGCAATGTGCCCTATCTGTAGGAGGAGGAGGTGACAATGCACCTGTGGCAGTAATGGACAGTGAGGAGGAGGAAGAGAACGAGGATGTGAACAACAGGACACATATCATTCAGCAATACGCCCAATGACACTCAGGTAAGAGTGTTGATCTACACATGTCTCCATTCTAGTAAAGTGCTGTGTGGCTGTTGTGTTGTGCCAGTCACTACCTTTGCATCACAACTGACTGTCACCTGTGCCTTCCCTTATTACAGATGTTGGTGTGGTTACAACAGTGTACTGATGTGATGACTACACACTGCTGAGAAACATTTCTTGGATGGATTCACACATTACAGGACATTTGCACAGGATAATGCAGTTCAATACATCGCACATTTCTTTCTGCTAAAAGCACTATTACTCAAGTTGTGTTCAAGTGTGTTTATTTGAATAACAAAAAAACAATGGCAAGAGCAATAGAGTGGGGTTATGGGTGGGAAAAGTCCATTGTAGTGGCCCAGCCTGTTTCTAGCACAGGTCTAGCGTCCATGGGGCCATGGAAAGAGAAGCAATGGCAGTCCAAAGTGAAAAAGTGAATCAGTGGAACAGCAGGGGACATTTCCTGTCAGTGGTCTTGGTCTTCGCAACTGTCTTTAGTGTTGGTCTGGGTCGCAGGGAACATTTGCGGGGTGGTTCACCTTCTGCAGGGGAGGGGTGCTGGTGGCCTGTGAGTCCTGTGGCAGGGCCTCCTGTCCACTAGCTGCAGGAGATGTGGAAGGCTGGTCAGTACATTGGCCAGTGGAAGGGGCCCACTGGTGTGTTGTGTACTCATGCATGTTGTTCGCCATATCACTCAGCACCCCTGGAATGGAGGCCATGATGGTATTCAAGGCCTGCAATTGTTGCATGACCTCCTGGTGGTGTTCCCCCTGAAGCCGCTGGTTCTCCTGCATGATGTTGATCACATGACCCATCCTGTCCTGGGATTGTTGGTAATGCCCCCAGGACATTTGTGAGTGCCTCCTGGGCAGTCGGTTTCCTGGTCCTGGCCTCGCCCGGTGCACAGCTGCCCTCCGACTGTCCCTGGCCCCCGTGCCTGCATTTCCCCTGAATGCTGTGCCCACTTTCACTTACACCAGGGCCTTCATGGTCTTGCTTGTGTGGTGTCGACTTTGGTCCTTGTACAGGTGGGCACACTACTGATTGAAGTGTCCTGGGGAAAGAGGTTTAGTGGTGTTGGCTGGCTGCTGTTGTGTTTGAGTCTGGGGGAGTGGCTGTGGTGGACTGGCTGTGGGATGTGGTAGGCGACTGACCAGTGGTCCCAGATGGGCCAGGGAATTCATCCAGCTCAAGACCTCCAGAATTTCTGTCATCACTGAGGGCATCTTCTGGTGGGGGACTGGGTTGCTGTAGCATCTCCTTGCCACTGACACTGGCTGGGGCACCTGTGGGGATGTAAGTGATTTGTTAGGGTAATTGTCTGTCACATATTCTGCATTTTTACCTTACCCAATGGTACTGGTCTTGTCCTCCCACCTTTGGTAGTGTATGGTGATGGATTGTGGGATTGGTAGTTCTACATGCTATCCATACATTGCTGGTGGGTGTGCATGCAAAGTTGGGAGGGATGTGCTTGCAGTGGGTATGGCATGAAGGGGTAGACATTTTAGGTGTAGTAATTGGGGTGGTGCACTGTGTGGGATGGAGTGGGGTGAAAGAAGTCAGGGCAAGGGGGTGACATGGCATGCAGGCATGGATGGTGGTAGGTTGGTAATGTTGCCTCACCAGTGTCCAGTCCTCCGGCTACTCCAGTGAGGCCCTCAGAATGCAGTATTGCCAAAACTTGCTCCTCCCATGCTGTCAACTGTGGGGGTGGAGGTGGGGTCCACCACCAGTCCTCCTGATGGCGAGCTGGTGCCTTGCTGCAATGGAACGCACCTTCCCCCATAGGTTGTTCCATCTCCTCCGAATGTCATCCCTTGTGTGTGGCTGTCGTCCCACGTCATTCACACTGTCCACGATCCTCCGCCATAGTTCCATCTTCCTGGCAATTGAGAGCTGCTCTACCTGTGCTCCAAACAGCTGTAGCTCTACCCTATTTCCTCCACCATCACCTGCAACTCCTCATCAGTGAAACGGGGGTGCCTTTGTGGGGACATGGTTATTGTGTAGTGTGTGTGTTGTGCAGAGGTTGTTGAGTGTTGTGCTGGGGTGTATAGTGCGTGATGGATAAATAGGTGGTTGTGGTGTGTGTTTGCAGTTATCTCTGGGATTGGCCTGGCAAGGTGTAGCAGTCTTCTCGTGTTTGCAAAGGATTGTGGGTGATGTGGGTGTGTGTTTTATAGTGCTGTTGGTGGGTGTGTGGGGTTTTTTGGACTGGCCAATGTTGGCTTGTTTTGGATGGTCATCTCCATCGCGGCGGTGTGCACCGCCAATGGTTTACCACTGTTGAATGTCTGCTGTGGTGATTTGTGGGTCATTATTAGGAGAGCGTTGATTTGTTGGTGTAACGGTATGGGTGCTAGTTCTGACAATTTTTCACGTTTGTTGTGTCTGCTAGATTTGTGGCTGTGGTCGGTTTTGTGTGTGTGTGTCATAATCTGGCGGGAGGATGTTCGCCTTTGCAGCGGTATGTTGGCAGCCGTCACCACGGCGGTATTTGGAAAATTCAAGCATTGTCATAATGAGGGCCACAGTTAAGAGAGCATTAAAAAATTAGCACCCCAACACTTCAGTTTCAGTTTAAAACAAAGGTTAGTAAAAGAATTACACACAATGGAAACACAATTTCACATAATGTGCATGTGTGAGGCAAAGACATCCAGTTGTGCTGAGTTCCTGTCACACATCCCAACCCCTTTTGCAGTGTTGGGTTTACTAGCAAGAATCACAGTGCTAGTCTTGCACTACCCCTCATTGCTGGACAATGCTGTACTTGCCAGTTGCTACTCCACATTGAATTCTCAGTGTAGAGTATGGACAACACCTTCTCCTTCCACAGCATGGGGTAGAGGGACATTGGAGAATCATCACAAGTAGCCAGGGTCTCTTGGTGTGCACTGGAAGTGAGGTAATGGACTCTCTCGCAAAGGTCACTCCAGCTCTTGCGAATGTCCTCTTGTGGTATTGGAGACAACATTCACTTTATCCACAATTCTGGCCCACATTTACCTTCACCAGCTCATGGATACTGTCTGGATAAGTACTCTAAATAACATGGGCTCAGCCTTTATTATCTTATCCATCATTAGTTAGCAAATTTTCTGGGAATCTGGGTTGCCTTCTTTCAGCCATCTGTATAATTTGCTACACACGAGATATGCTGCTACTGCACATTGTGGGTCAGAAATGGTTTGGCTGTTTAAGGAGTGGCATGATGTAGTGAGAGCTGGGGGTGTTGTTGATGACTTGAGTTTGAGTAGGTCTGCTGTGGCAGATATACTCACCAAAGATGACAGATGTCTCTGCCAGCAGAAACTACATCTACCATTGCTGTCTACTGTTGTGAGAGTTCCTCTGTCCTACTCTGACAGCAGACAACTTCAAATATTGTAGAATGATGTCCACCATACCAATGTAGACAGAGGGCTGTCTGCCCATGAAGCACCAGGAAACAGGCAACAAAGGAGTGAAGAACAGTGGATGGTCTCCCTCCATCGAGAAATATCACAGTCCACATTTGAACTCAAGTACAGATGGGTCAGGTCCAGCTACCAAACTTAAAGCTGGCTCTTAATGTTGTCATGTTCCTACAGTGACTATCCCCTACAAGCTATTTTCACTGTTAGACCTGTGCCTGGTTCTATGAAGAAGACGTTAAAGTGCATATATTGTAGTCATTCTGTATCTTTGGTTTGAAATAAGCTAAAGAGGCCATTCAATCGCTGGCTTTAATATTGATCAAAAATCCAATTCCATGGCAAATTTGGATTTTTGATAAATATAGAGGAAAAGTAACTTTTACAAACGTATGCTTTTGCTCCCTAAAGCTCACAAAGGTGAATTAGAATCAGCTTTAGCATCACCTGAATGCAGACCAACATTGGTTTTCTGAGGTGTGATATAATGTTCTCAAAGAAGAGACATTGGCTTGTATCTGGCAGGATAACTCAGGGGTGGCAACACTGTGATACAACTTATCCCAAGAAGTTAAGGAGGGTGCAATAGCTTGAAAGGGACCAGAGGGAGACTAGCACATGTTCAGTTTATTAATAAGGGAAACCTGGAGAAGAGGGGACATGCAATCCCAAAACATGCTGTATCCTCACAGATTTAGTCGAAGTGGAAGGGGGAGCAGGCTTTAGAACCAGTTTGAAGTTGTTGAGTTTGAGGGGACTGCTCCTTACCTTAGCCATACACCTAGGTCTGCCACAATTTCCCTCCAGGTGCAAAAGATTCAGCTTGCTGACAGGCAAACAGAAAGACCTGCAAAAGCAGGAATGGGTGCCCTTTGGAACTTTTTACTCACTGGTCAGGGAGTGTCCAGTAGTCACCCTCACACATTGGCTAGTGAATTGGATGAAAGTAGCACCTCACCCTCATCTTATTAGAATACTTTCTGGAACTGTGGCAATATAGAATAGGATTGGATTTGCTGTCTTTAATCAGTGTGGAGACCTGAAGGGCTGGACCTTTTTTTATTTGATCCCAGGATTAAGAAACTGATTCCAAGGGTTAGTTGGCTGACTTCCTGTGTAGCTTCAGGGACATTAGAAGTTGCAAGAGGCCTTTTTACTGGAGTAAATGGTTGACTAGTTACAACTGGACCTAGACTGAACCTTGCTGATAGCCTTTGCTGGTGTGTATCCTGGCCCTCAGATGCTGTCCATGAATCCATGAAATCGACTAATAGGAACTGCTCCTGAAAGTCTGAAAAGTTGGGACTTCCTCCGGACTTCCTCTGTAGCTTCAGCAGGACCTTGTGATAAAGGTGTCGGGTTTCAAGAGGACTTTGCCAGATGGAGAATGTTGAGCTCCCAAAAAAACATCCAGGTCTGAAGATAGAAATGTGGACCAGACATAGGCACAAAAAGTATTTGACCTAGAGGAAATAAGTGGCCAAAAAATTTAAATTTTCATGCTCGGAGCTTTCCCTGCTAAAATCAGCAACTTTCAGCATCGTCCAGTGCCCATCCTACTTTGACCAGAAGTCATAGGATACAGCCTTCAACCTTGTACCACTGAAGAATTTTGACTTCCTAAGTAAAATTTTACCTCTACGAGTATACTTCCTCCGCTCCATCCCATTCAGCCTGAAATTGTACACAGGTCAATGTCAGAGAGTTCTAAAGAGTGCTTTACTTTTTCTTGGGACTTTTTGCTTTACATTTTTAAAAATGCATTTCTTTAGTCTCCCTTATTAGATGATAAGCATTTGTATGTATTTATTATTATAATTTTTGTAATTTTTAGAAATTGGTTGAGAGTTTTACTTAGTTATGTTTTGACTTTTTGACTGTTTCATTGTTGTTAACAACCTGTTCAAATTTTCCTAGGTTAGCCTGTCTGCTCTATGCCATAGCTAACAGGGGTTTGGCCCAGGTTTAAGTATTTAAACTATTTGATTTGACAGGAGTTATTACTCAATTATGACTCAAATCCTCCCCTATTAATAACAAATTTTCTTAAAATTTATGACATCAACCTAATACTGGATGTTAGGGGAATTCCAATCACTTTCACTTCCCCTTGAATTAAATCTGCTGTCTTCATAGCTGTGGGGCTCATTCTTCTCCCTTGCACCCGTCAATGTCTGTACTCGCTCTGTCACTAATAATATTCAGCAACACTAAGCAACTTGCCTTTGGGAAATAGAGAGTAGTCTTATCAAAATAACTATAATAGTTTCGAATTCTATGATGGCTTAGACCTTTAGATGCATGATAATAGGGGCTAGGACTGAATAGAAAAAACAGTGGCAATTCTGACAATCACCCTCTCTTTTTGTGTAGCCACAGGTGATATTGTACAATGGTCCAAAAATGCTGGCTATTTATGGATCATATTTTACCACATTTTCATCCTCAATCATTTGAATTAGAATGGTACACTTAATAAATAATAGCTTTCACCTTATCGTTCAACTCTTACAATACTTCTCAGTTACAATGTGTAATTACCAGGCTTTATGCTCTATGGTCCCCACTTACAATAATATTGGGAGTTTTCACACACCCTGGATACTATTTAAAATATTTGGCTCAACTGGGTTGAATGCAACCAAGAAGTTAAAATGCATCCGAATGGATCTTGAGCCATTTTTTCCTAAAGTGCTAGTGAGGATTCACATACTTTTTGTTCTGATTTCCTCATTTTTTCCAGGGCTTTTGAATCTGTGAGTTGGGAGTAGAATTCACCTAAATAGGAGAGTGACAGGAAAATTCTAAAGGCATTTTCCTGGTGGTGGAGGGGTTCTGCCACCTTGAAATAGTGGTTCCTGGGTAATTTTATAGTAAGACAAAGTGGAAGTGTTGCAAAAGGAGGTAGCCTAGGGTGAGAAAGTAACCAGGACTGGTTAGGGAAAATTCACCAATCACTAGCTAATCCACAGGATAAGACTAGCTGAATACCACCACCTCCTACAGATTTTCCTGGTCCTGTCAAAACTACACCTGAACAAGAAGGACCTGCTAGAAGAAGGAAGACTCCTGACTCATGCTGGAAGAATAGGGCTCAAAGATTCAAAGTTTCCTGACTCTGAGACCCAGAGAGAGGAACAGCTCTCCACATGTCAAGTGGTTGGCCTTCTGTTTGCCTGCTGCAGGAGCACAAAAAGAAGTCCTGATTCTAAGGCGACCCAGCAGATCACAAAGGACTAGAGCATGCATGAGTCTTTGCTGAAGGCACATTTAAAGCCTAAAAAACTGCCCTGAGGACCCTGGGGGCTGAAGGTCCGACAAGAAATAAGTTACCCAGCAAACAGCAAGTTGTTTTTTCAGCTCTGGAGAACCGGGACAAGGTGCTGATTCTTGCCCAGGGAAGTTACACCCAGGGCAGGTAAAAAACAAGTTCATCCTCATAGGAGACTTTTGGCGAGTTGAAAGCATGTTCTGCTGGAACTCATAGTAAATGTCCTGCTTCATGGAGACCTGCCCAGGTACGGCTTTTATTCTTGCCATGCTGGAGAATTTTGAGAACAAAAAAGTGACTAAGTGCTTAGACCTGGGTGAGACTGTAAAACTATCCAACCCATGAAGTTACTTCAACAGCAAATCTAGCTTTGTTCCACTGGAGCGTTTGGTACCAAAAGTAGTACCAAGATGTACCAGTGACTTCAGCAAGAGCTTGGCGGCAACATTTCTGACTTTGAGCTTCTGATCTTGTCACAGTGAAGTATTTTGACTCCCATTGTATAGAAGGTAACAACTGTGACGAGGGGAGACCCACTAAGTGTATTTGACCTCCAATACATTGCAGTGTGTTTGAAGTCATGCCTATGTCCCAGTCAATCATGCCTATGTCACAGTCAACTACAAGCAGTTGTTTTTCAAGAGGTGCATTACCTTTTCTAGGCACTTTTTTCCTTACAAATGTAATTTTTTTTATCCTCATTTCCCTCTACCCAATTTAAATGATGTTGGTGTGTTTTTGCTTATTAAGGATTTGATTTAGAGTTTGGCGAAGGGGGTTACTCTGTTAGAAATGTGACGGGTATCCCATCCGCAGTAACGCAATCTCATTATCTCCGATGGAAATCGTAAAATGGCAGATGGGATATCCGTCACATTTGTGATGGAATAACCTGTCCACCAAACTCTAAATCAGGCCCTTAGGCCCGTATTTATACTTTTTTAGCGCCGCATTTGCGCCGCTTTTTGACGCAAAACGGCGCAAACCTACAAAATACAATGGCATTTTGCAAGTTTGCGCCGTTTTTGCGTCAAAAAACGACGCAAATGCGGCGCAAAAAAAGTATAAATACGGGCCTTAATGTTTGCAATTTTTAAATAGGTTTGAGGTTTTCATTGTGTAGTGCTATTTTCTTGCAAATTGTTGGTAATGCTTGAGCTTAGTGCACATTTCTCTGGTATTTCTCTTGTGCTAGAATTACTTGATTGAGCATAGCTCCACTGAGACCTAATACCTCCTTTCTAAATTAGTAACCAAGGGCTTGATTTACAAAGTTAAATTTACAGTTCAGTGTAAGTTTATAATTTTTTGCAATTCACAAAATAAATTGTATGAATAGTATGTTTAAGACTGTCTATGTTTTATGTACGGAGACTCTGTCATGAGTGCGGCGACTCCGCACTCATACAGATACTACTTGTAAACTTACACTAAAGTGTAAGTTTACCTTTGTGAATCAGGCTCCCAGTTTCTGACAGGGCTCTATTCACAAATGTAATTCCTTTACTACTATGTATTACCCTGCCATGAGTGTGGAAAGATCTGCTCTCTTAAACCCATCTTAAAGGATAGAAAGTGGCCATTCCAACATGAGGTTTACCTTAAAAATGGGAAAGCACCCACAACAAGTACATTTATGGCCATTCACAAATTACTCTCTGTTCCTTTTCTACCCTGGATTTACTCAAGCACGGGGCTGGCATAACTCCCTTTTCAATTTGGGAAGGGGAACAGATGACCTTCACATTTAATGTGACTAAAAAGAAAGAGCTCCCTCCAAGTAGTAAAATATTTTTCATGTGGCTAAAAAAAGAAAATGGGTGCCTTTGCATTGGGAGCTCCTATTGTCAAGACGTGGACTTCTCCTCTATGGAGAACTTTGTACAGGGGGGGTAGGACTCTGTGCAGTATCCACATGACATTCCAGTAAGTACGTCTGGAATCCTGCACCTTGCACAGCTTTCCAAGCATACCTCTGTGACTATTCGTGAATCTCAAAAAGTAGCAAATTTGCACCCTCAGCTAGACATAATACTGTTTATTCTATGAATGTGGCCCCTAGAATTATAGATGGATAACTGTGAATATTTCACAAAGAAGTTCTAAGTAAAATCCAATAGAAAACAAGTACCCAAGCTCATTTGGAAACTCCGAGATAAAAAACATCAATTATTAATTTTGTTCCCTATATACAATGTTATGTTATGTATGGTCCCCGTGTATTTTATTGCTGCGTACCCCAGCTACACAGAGGTAGATGGGTTATTGGGAAGCCATACATAACAGAGCATCCTTTTCTTCTACCAAATATACAAAAGGAATACCTTTCCTCCAGCCACCCAAAGAGCTGCATTTCTCATTTACGGCACACCATAATTAAAAAAGCAGGCTAGTGTTCTGGCCATAACTTACATCACCAATTCTCCCCCTTCCCACCAAATAAAAACGTTTCCTGTCTTCCCTCTCCCTCCATACCAAAAGCCAGACTCTCTGCTCTCAAACTGAGAGGGAGGGCTGGCACCATTCTGACAGTGGTACTGTGAGAGCCACTGGTCACGCCAGAATGTATTTCCTTATAATTGCCTGTCTACAGTGAATTGTGCTGACATAGAAATATGGCAGTTGGCTCATAGAATATGCCATTGCATTCTCCATTTGTCTGCAAAATGTGGACCCAGGAGCACAAGAAGACCACCTTACATAATGCCTGAGTCTCTGGAGACCAGGGTGAGACAGCAGAACAGGCTGGAAGTAAGTACTTAATCTGGTGATGTCACAGCAGTCAAAACAACTTTTGTTTAGCACTATTGTTAGGGCATGGCAGTGAACAACCAGATGTTGATGGGGTTATTCACTCTCATAGCTTTCGAAAAGCGTAAAACACAATATATTAATTGTTCTATACTCACTCAGTATGATTGCTATACTTTCAAGGTGGAGGATGCTGAACTGCAATGAATCAAACAATCAATCAAGTATTTGCAAAGCATGGTTGCCACCTGCGAGGGTATCCAGGAGCTTGAAATAGGTTTCAATTGAAAAGTCATGTTTTGAGCCCTTTCCTGAATTTGGTCGCCACTGCCAGATTCCGCAACACCGTCTGCAACTGAAGCCGTGGCCCTCGCTGGAGTGCGACGACCCTGCAGGCCCAACACTACAGCAGTCTCGCAGAAGTCCGTGACTACGTGAGTCCCAAAGTGCCGTGTCACCGACGTCTGTGACACCCGCCTTCACAGCGCCAAGCATGACCTCTGGATATCGACTTTGCCAGAAGGGTGTGGATCCAACGGTTTGCACCGACACCGCCTCACCTCCACCGCTCCGCAGCAAGGACCCGACACTTCTGCTCCTTCACCCGGCAGCATCAGAACCGACGTCGCACTGGCTCCAGCGACGCCTCGATCCTCAACTCCGTGCACCGGCTTGTTTCCTCATTTTCACAAGGTACTGTACCTGGGGGTCCGTGTGACTTCATGACTGGCGCCATTAGCATTGGAGTGTTGGGAACGACTCCGTCACAACGCTGTGATATCACCAATTCGAAGCATCTGTGTTTCTAAGTGCTATATTGAAGTTTAATCTTTTAAAAATTCATAACTTTGCTTGTATATGTTGGATTTTTTTCGTTTTGCTCAGATAAGTATTGGCTTTTTTTCTAACCTGGTGTTGTCACTTTGTAGTGTTTTCACTGTATTACTGTGTGTGTTGGTACAAATACTTTACACATTGTCTCTGGGTTAAGCCTTTCTACTCGTGCCACGCTACCAAGGGGGTAAGCGGGGTAAACTGGGTGTGTTTCTCCTTTGCTCTGACTAGAGTGAGGGACAGGGGGCAACCTGACTGCCAACCAAAGACCGCACTTCAAGCACTAAAACCCTGGTCATTAGTAGAACATGATGCACTTAGAAATCTAGGCTCTTCTGAAGGACCTTTGAAATAATCTATTTTCAGTTATGAAATAAATGCTACTATGGAATGGACCCAGTTTCTGGTTCTATATGACCAATTCTTAAACAAATAACTTTAAAATAAAAGGTTGTGTGCTGTTTTCAATTATGCATATGATGTACCTTTCAACCATTGAAATGCAATTGAACTCATTTGTCAACATTGCTACAGTTTTCCTACATTGGATGTCAGTCTTCGACATGCAATAT
Organism: Pleurodeles waltl; assembly: GCF_031143425.1. Taxonomy (NCBI): domain Eukaryota; kingdom Metazoa; phylum Chordata; class Amphibia; order Caudata; family Salamandridae; genus Pleurodeles; species Pleurodeles waltl. Next base: position 841,488,478 of record NC_090437.1, read on the forward strand.
GTATAATGCAACCAGCTTGGGTTTATTGCACTCAATTCATTCCCCATGGGTAATATCCGATTTTCTACAGCTGAAGACAGACTAGGCAACGTAAAACAATTTAATTTACATCTCCCTTTGTGTCAGTGATGTAGTACAACAACGTCCCGGTGGGGGGCAGCTCTTGACATATAGTAACTATATCTTCTTTTAAGAAGATTCCTGAATATACTTCATTAGAGGCGACATTTATTACTCACTGGCGCCCCATACTTCAGTCTAGCACACTCTCACTCAGAACAGAGCCATCCATAACCAATGGAAGGTGAATACTAGAAAAGTGTTTCATACTGCTATAAACTGAACCAGTGCAAGTAGATGATAAGGATGTTTTTAACCAGGGCCGAACTATTAACCAAAATCAGACCTGGTAAAAATGTTCAAAACATCCCCGCTCCCTCTCTCCTCTCCCATCTCTCGCTCTCTTCTTTTGTCTTTGGTCTTGCTTTTATCTCTCCTAAAGCACCTACTGTGCCTGCTGCAAATAATATTGGAAATCTGGAAAAACAGCCCCCTGTCGCACCAGGGCTTGACAAAATGCCCGATGCTATAGATGGACAGTCCGGGCTGTTTTTAATGCTATAAGTTGGTGCGCTATTTTAGGGCTTTTAGGGGCGGTACAAGTAGACTCAAGTCACATGTAATGTCCCTTCTGTGCTGGGTTCTCACCATGCTTCTTTTTAACTGCGCCTATAGTTGCCCTTTCCCTTTATTATTTTATCATTTTTATAAAGCACAATGTGTCTCCTTTCTGTCATGTCAAACTGCCTTTTTGTCCGTCTCCAAATATATGATCTAAGCTCTTTTTTCCGAGGTAGGATAGTTTGCATTCCTGAAATTTTTTTGGTACATGAAAACAACTATGAGCCTCATGTACTATTCCCATTTGCAAACCAAGGGTGTGAAATTTGCACATCAATTTTTTTGTCAATAGGAATGCAATTTGTGATGCAATCGATGTACTAATAGGTTGCAAACTGTCCATTCGCAGGGGTTTACTATATGATCTGCCTGCGAATGTAGGGAGTGGAAGCCTGCAAGAGACAGCGATCCCAAACAGGAATCATGTTTTTTAAACAGCAGCCCATATCCATTAGAGGGACAGGTGACGCTTTAAAGAAAACAAAATTCTGTTATGGTTTTTTTGGGGGGGGGCGGCGTTTTTTTTTTTGTAAAGCCAAGATAGCGGACAAGTACATCCTGTGTTGTACCACATCAGCACTTAATCCTCCCACACTATCCGTGCCTCCATTCACCATCTAGCAATCCCTCAGACCTCTACCATCAGGTTACTGCCTCGGCCTTGCTCTGCCAAAGGATTTGAGGCACTACCACCCCTGTGGTTGGCGCGCCTAGAGAGCCAGTATGCTGCATAGTTGTGGTCTATTGCAACCTTACCAGCCATGCTGGCAACCACTGCTCCCTCTGAGTGTGGTCATTAAGCTGTGCTGCTCATACCCTTGATTGGAACGGAGACTGCGGAGCTCAGTGAGGATATCAGCAGTCTGTGGCCCACCTGAATCCAGATAGGTGTTGGAGCATAAAATTTAGTAATTTTTTTTTTAGTGATCCAGATGTCAGCAGAAGGTTTCATGTTTAAAAGCTTAACATAGAGAAAAGCTGCACTGGCACGTATTTTAAAAATGCTCATGTTTTCATTTGTGGTGGTCACCATTGTGCCTTCTGGATTTAACAATGTGCTAACAAGATTTAAATAATGTCAAAGTATATTATAGACTCTAGATTAATTGCTAGTAGTGAAATTACTTCCCTTCCTTAATGTTTAATGTATGATTTATGAGTTTAAGTAACATGCGCAATAAAAATAAATACACTTCTCTGTCATATTTATCGTGATGCTTTAACAAAGTTTGCAATTCATAATCAAATGTTTTATTCTTTCTGAGAATATATCATTAATGCTGAATGTACAAGTTAGCATATTATGTGTGTTTTATTAACAAATATATTAATGCATTATATTGCTTGTGTTAGCATAACTAGGCCTGCAGAACTCGAATTTGCAGTCATGTAAAAGTGATGAATCATTGTTCTTTCTAATGCAGAATTTTCCTCTACGTTCTGTTCTCATGAAATGCTTTGCTAGTAGTAAATGATTCTTTCATTCAGTTATGCAGGGATTTGTAGTTAAATGACCTTGGTTATGGAAAATTTAGACCTGTGGACATAACCTGAAATAAATAGTTTCAACTAACTCAGATTCATATGGGACTGAGACACGTCCATTGTACACCCTGGGAAGAAACTGGATTGTTTCGAGCAAAATTAAATTGTTACCAAACTGTTTAGATTCACATGGAAAGAGGAGATGACAAGACCAAACCTGAGAAAATACTAATTGTTTAAACCTGACATTTTATTGATATCTGATTGGATGATACCTCTTTTACATGATGTGGGACCACTGAACTGTCAAATCAGAGATGTTTGTATACTTTACTATAGGGATGGACTTCATAAGTTTCAGTTAGCTGTACTCTTGTTGTCCCTGAGAACTGTTCTCTGTGCAGTTCGTGTTCTGCACTTCCCTGATGGTGCTTCTATCGGACTAATGATCTACATGCTTTGCTGATGAAGATACCTTGAGTGCTGACCATAGGAAAGGTATATCTCCCTTATAATGCTATTTCCCTTCACATGTCCTTTTCATAATAGAAGCTACTATGCTGACACCAGTCTATTTTATTTTTCTAGATAGTTTCTTTTAGTCTGAGATAGATTTTTTTTCAAATTATGTTCGTCTCTTTATGCCTTTGGTCCGCATTTGTTAGTCCGTTCCCCCACATGCATATCCCAATTTGGTTAGTTGTAGAGATAACTCATGTTCAACTCTGATTCTTGATCTCTGTCTGATTTGAGATACGTTTCATTGGTCAGATTATAATTTATGATATGTATTCTTCTTCTTGAATGCTTAATGGAGTTGATTCTAAGTAGATTATACTTGTTTTTCCATTTTGGACAACCAATGGTGTTGATTTATCTTTACAATTTGATTTTGCATACAGTTTACTTGACTTCAGCTTTGTGAATGTAAAATAAAGCCTTGAAACTTTTACTGATTGGAGTTTTCCTTCTGTGGCCGCATTGGTCTTTGTATTTAAATTTGGTGTTTAAATTTGTTAGGGTGGAATTTCAGTGCTTAATTTGTAGATAAAAATGTGCCAGTGCCCTAAGCCCTCAACTTAAACATGCAGCTGCTGCAATTAAATGTGTGAACACGGAATACTGAGACAGTGTAATCGTCAAGCCATCTCAGGCCTCTTCAACCCATTCAAAGCCCCTCCCTGCCCCTTCAGCGCACTCTTGCAGCTTTCTGCTTTCTCCCATTCTGACGCTTTTTCATTTTTCTCTTCCTCCGTCTTTCCCATATGTGTCTTTTGCTTGCAGTAAATGCTTGAGGCAGAAGAATAAGTGCTGGCCCTCAAAAATAAGTGCTGGTGCTCCACACTGGAAACAACAAGCACAAATTAAGCACTGGTGTATGGTTAATTATGCTCTTTACTGGGTCAAAATATACCTTGGCCTCAGTGAGGTGTTTTGAATCCTATGAAGGATGAGGAAACGCATTAGCACAGGTATAGGACCTTTACTGACACCACTGGGCACCCCACATCCCTGCTGCTCAGTCCACCTGGTGAGCTTCCAGGAACGTGCTGGCCTGGAGTGGCTGGATAGCCACTGCCTACACAGCTGTTGGTTGTTCTTTCTGGGCCTGCTGTATGGGTCCTGGAGGCCTGGCATCATGGCTGTGCCTGCCTACATTGAACAACAACTGCATCCTGTCCACTGGATCCATGAGGCAGGAATTTGCCCGCTTCCTGACCGAACGAAGCCCTTAAAACCCTGCCTGCACTTCTGGAACTCATAATGGCTAGACGGCCTGAAGTCTTACTGACCTGGCTGAAGGCCAGAGGTGTCTCCATGGGCATTGTTGGCATGAGATGCTGTAGGGTGGAGTTTTCTGGACTGCTACTGTAGGCCTTGGCAGCAATTGAGGATTATCCCTCCCTTCTCCTTGAAAAGCCCTCACTTGCTTGTTGCTGCCCTTGAGGGCTACCTCCTCCTTGCTCTACCATAGATGTTCTATTTGTTGCCCAATAAAGCACCTCCCCAACATAGTCTTTGCCCCATCAGCCATGGACCTTACTCTGTCAGCACATCTTAAATTGCTGTCTTGGAGGGCACCTCTCCCGCCCCCATCTGAAACCTACTTTGATCGGGACACACCTTAGTACATCTCAGCATACTGGATCTATTGCCCTGAAGTGGGCTGCTCATGCTGCAGCTCAGCACTTTGTGCTACTGCAAGGTACATAATAATGTATCTGCAAGCGGGTCTGCTTTTACTGCTCCAATTGCAGCGATTACTTCTATCTGAATGCCCATCCCAGGGAGCTATGATTTGCCCTGCCAGGGGGCCGGTGAGGGGTTTGCACCATGATTGGGACCCAGACAACAAAAGACTCTGAAAGCATTGTGCCATTGCACCCACTGGAGGGCACGCCTGCCTTTCCCCCACAGCCTGCAACTGTTGACAAGCAAGACTCCATATTTGTGGCAATCGCGCAATCATGAGTCCGCTTGAGAACAAGATTGATACAGTGTCCATAGAAGTATCCTTACTTTAGGATGATCAGTGAAAACTTGCAGACCAAGGCCCATATTTATCTTTTTTGACGCAAAACTGCGCAGACGCAGTTTTGCGTAGAAAAATCTTAACGCCATTTCATAGCGCCACCCGGGTGCCAAATTTATACTTTGACCCACGGCGGCGCAAACCACTGGTGAGAGTCATTTTTTTTTACTCAAACCAATGGGCCACGTCATAAAGATAAACGATGTTAACGTGGCGCAAATGACTTTTATCCGGTTTACGTCATCGCAAACTGGATACACGCCATTCTTTGACACAATAGCATCAAAAAGCAGCGCAAACACTGCAAAATGTGCAAAGGAGCCCCAAAATGGATTGCAGAAGCTATGAGAGACCCCAGGAAGATGACAACCGACCAAGAACCAGCCAGGAGGTCCCACACAAGACCCAGGAGAGGGAAATGAAGAAAAGGAAGGTTTGGTTCAGTGCAGAGGAGCATGAAATACTGGTGAAAGAGGAGACGGAACACCAGCACCAACTATTTGTCACCTCCAACTTGCCAATTGGGAGGAGAGAGGCAATTTGGCAACAAATTGTCGATAAGATCAACAGTATGGCAGAAGTACGGAGAACAGTTACCGAGTGCAAGAAACGCTGGCATGACTGCAAGCGCAGGACCAAGGAAAAGATGTCAAGGAACAGGAAGGCAGCACTGCAGACTGGAGGTGGGAGTCCAGCACCGAAGGAGGCCCTGGACCACATGGAGGAGATGGTGGTAGCCGTCATCCCTGAGGAGATCATCACAGGGATTCAAGGACAGGACAGAGCAGACTACCAGGAAACAACACAGATGTAGGGTAAGTGGCATGGGGAACTAAAATGCCTAATTGTTAACTGCAGGCTGGGGGGGACATACCTACTACACAATGCATGTAAGCCATGATAATCAGGTAGTGGAAAGGGCACGGGGGCATGGGCTGTGCTGGGCAAACCTGAGGCACAGCACAACACTACACCAACAACCTTTGCATGGGGGTATGCTGCCATGCCAGGGATGTTGGAAAAGCAAAGCCAGTCCAAGAGGGTAGGGTACAACGTAAAACTGGCATGCTGTCACACGACAGCTGGTATTGTCACTTTTTTAAAAAATATGCCTCAATTTCCTGTCTCAGGCCATATCCGCAACTGGAATTTAACATTAACAACAGTTGCCACTACCACCTCTGCTGTGTGTGCAGGTCAAGTAGCTAATGGCAGTTACGTGCCCGTAGATCAAACACACCCAAATTAGAGGGTTCCGGATGACAACGTTATCAATCCCCTGTAATTAATAAAAATGTGCTAATCCTGTCAAATGTTAATGTCCATAGTCGCTACAAACATCAGGCACTGTTATAAACATTATGAGGTACACAGCAGTAATGTCATACACATGCTGCACATGTCCGGGTCTACCCTGGTCCTGGATCACAATAGCTGCAATGCCACCATGCAACATCCCAACTGTCATACTACTAAGACAACAGCATTGAGGGGGAGGACATATGTTTCCAGCTAGTGAAACACACGTGCACAGTGATAAGAGGAAATGGAACACTGCTAGGACCACCAGTGCAATCCAATGTAACACACATTGCCTAACATCATCAGTACACACTACCAATGCTGACACCCATATTGTGCCATGCCAATGCTATACGTAGTATATGCTAGGCCTCAGCAACATATCGGTGGATGTGAAATATCAGAGACTGGGTCAGTTCCAGATTGTTAAGTGTGGTGCAAGTGCCATCAGAACACCCACAGCCATTGCAAAGCCACACCATGATAATGGAAGTAGACGGAGGGTTGAGTAGGACAAGAAGGGGGCAACATACAATTTGGGCAGAACCTACACCTAGAGGATGTGACGCAGACATTTTCCCAAACTGCCCACACTACATGTGACATGCAGGTGGGGTATAAGCCTTGGAGAATGCCAATATTGATGACAGTAACAATGAACAGGAACCAAGATCACAATGTGCAACTAATAGGGACTCAGGAAATTCACATTACAAATGCCACAACACAGACACACTAATTGTACAATATCTCATTGCAGAGGACGAAGGCTCTCCTGGGGATAAGCCTGTCCTGGACTTCCCTGATGACATGGATGACGAGCTGACAAACATAAGCCAACAGACCCTCCAAGATGTCCTTGGAACCCTCCAGACCCCACCTTCACTCGTCACAAGGAGGAGCACAGAAGTAGCAGCCATCACAGAGGACCCACCCACCACCCCAATTGTACGACCTGCCAGCTCCAACCCAGCTGAGGACTCTGACGACACTGGCACCAGCTTTGAGAGGACTGTAGTTGGAGTACAGGGGGAGCTGGCCAAGGAGGTGCAGGTGGGGATGCAAAATATGGCAGCCAGCCTTGAGGGGATGCGTTCGTGCATGATGTCATCTGCAGAACAGGCAGCAGCCATGAAAGGGCGAACATTTATCTTCCAAGAACTTCAACAAAGTGTGAAGGAAATCAGCACAGCAGTAAGGGAGTTGCCACAACACCTCACACACCAAACCTGTCACTGTGTGCACACATGCAGTATTGACCCCTCAGGGCCGACTTGGCTGCCTACCACAGTGATGTAGCTGCTATCCTTAAGAACCAGCAGCTCCTCCTTCCTGCAGTAATGGCCTTAATAGCCCCACAGTTGGCAGCTACCGGGATTTCTGACTCCACGTCTTCAAACACTGAAGTGTGTGTTGCCCCTTCAAACCCATCACCACCAAGGGCAGAGGAGAAGACACACACATCAGAAGATGAAGACGTGGAACAGATCACCTTCACCCGTTAGAGTACCACGTAGCACAAGTCCTTGCCACATGGGCACTGATATCCTAGGTCCTGTGCTTTGTAACATGCCAGTCTTTTAACAGCAGCTCACATGCACTGTTCTCCAGCCCAAGGTTTACCTTAATACTATGCTCTGTGATTGTCTCTCACTACCTCATTGGCAAAACATGTTCCTCTGCACTGTATGACACCTCAACCCAGCATGTCCAATGACATGACCTTTTGCACTTGTGTAGTATCACAATAGAAGGCGTCACACTAATGGACTCACAATCCTGGACTATGTAAATATAGCACTACAGCACTTTAAAATAAATAGCACTTACACAACCACTTTGTCTCTGTTTAATGTGACACATCAAACGTGTAGGAGATTAGTGATGTTTGATTCTTGTCAATGGCCATAGAATGTCAATTCAACTGCCTTGAAAGATTATGGGCTGATATCTATGCACTGGGGTCTGGATTGTACCATAATCTGCCCTTCCTGAGGGTTATTTCTGAAGTACATAGAACATTTACAGTATAATGCTGTGTTGGACAGAATAAGTCTGCTTCAAGGGATGTCTAAGCAGAAAATCAAGGTCTTCAAATTTGTCTTCTAGACAATATTTAGGTATGTGACATTTGACTCTAAAATGTCATCACACACACACCATACAGCAGGAATGGATGTGTACGAGTGTACGGACAAATAAGTAACCTGGCAGTACAATGTAAGAAATGATAGGTGTGAGTTATGTATACTGTACTACATAAGAGTTTACAATCACTCACCTTATCAGGGTTCACATGAACATCAGGCTGCAGGCAGACATACCACAGTGTCCCAGAGACGAAATCCGGTCTCAAAGTATGACAGATTGAAAATATATATCCAAACTTAATACATTGGGAACCACAGTAACCTTGAGTGGTGGGTGCAATGGATGGCAGATGCATAGAGAAGTAGCTTTGGTGTAGCTGCCAATGTGACAGCTCATTGGGATTGGAATGCAGGATGGAACACAAATGCAAATACTAAATTGACACTGTTCACCCATGCCAAGGCCCTGATCCCCAAGCATATGACACATACTGTAAAGGAGTACCTAAATATTTATTGAACTGTAAAAAAGGATAATAAAACTAGGGGAAACACCTTAACCTATCCTAACTACACATTACCCACAACTGGCCCTAACTACCCTAAGCTAAACTTAATTATCACATTTAAATAAAACACTCTAAACATCAACCCCCCTTATATGACGGGACACATGGAGGACAACATATACTAACCTAAACCCATACTATCTTATCCTAAACAATTATATGTTTTTCTGCTTTTATATATATTTTTGTGTTTATTTATTTATATATGTTTTTGTATTTTTTAATGTTTTAATACACACAAACCCCATCATCCCCTACCCACCCACTCACAAAAGAAAACATGGAAAAATATCATACTCTCCACCCCCCAACTCACTTATACTAACTAAACTAACAGCCTATTCTAACCTAACACTAAGCCCCCTAAGCCCACTAAATATAAGAACCAGGAAAGAGGAGGAAGGGGAGGGAATCATGGCTGAGGGTCTCAAAGTCACATGTTTGCCCTCCGCAGGATCTTTTTTATCCCACGCACTCTCCTGTTAATCTGGGACACCTCTTGCTGCAGCCTATCCATCCTGCGCAACATCTGTTGTATGTCACGTTGCATGTTCCTAAAATCAACATTGTCAATGACTGCAGCAGGGGTGGTCTGTGTGCCAGTTGTGGAGGGTTGTGCTGTTGCTGGTGCCATGCTTAGAGAGGGAGGTGCAGTGGCTGCTATCAGTGGTCCAGGAGCGGAGGATGTAGAGGGACCTGCAGTGGTGGCTGTCATCCTTGGTGCCACTTGGGATGGAGTGGCGGTGCTGGTGGTAGCGGTTGTTGTGGACAGGGATGGCCCCCTTGGGCAAATGCCCTCCAGACCTCTGTGGCTCTCTCATGGCGTTAACGCCGTGCCATGTGGCGGAACCCAGACTCAACATCCAGAACGTGGCGGTAACGCATCGCCCTCCTCTGGAATTCACGGATCTGATTGGCATCCATATTGGCTGCTGTTAAAAAAGATGAAGCCAAACATTAGTTACATCATTGTGTGATACAGCTACTGATGATATTCAAAAAATTACTCAAAATTATCTTAAACAGGCCAAATCACAGTACAGATCATAGAGTGTTCCTCAGGAAGTACATGCCAACACAGCCTACACATGTCCTATCTAACACCACAGCAATGCTCAAAAAGATGTGTACCTACTTAAATGATCTAGACATCATTGTTCTGCCATTAGTCACATAACAAATGCTGCAAGACCTCCACATGTGACAGGCCAACTAATGACTATCTTCTGGATGACAATCAAGGGCCACAAGATCTGTGATTTGTATATGGAATTGCCAGGATGGTATGCAGTTGCTCATCCTGAGGGGGTATCCTAGGTTAGCACATATGAATTGCTAAATAACATGTCTGTGTACTACACTTGGATTCTCACACCTAGGTACACATATTTCATAACCCTAAGCCTGTGCCTCAGGGGGGGATAGACATGCAACACATACTTTCAAACATCAAGGACAGCCAGGAAGCTTTGGACAGCTGTCCATGGGTATAGTCAGTCCGCCACAGGTAAGGAGGGTGTCCAACTAGGATAGACACAAACATTGCACAATCACATCCACATTTATGTTCCTAATTGCGGACAATTGTCAACATCATTTGATATCATCAATACCTGTCCTACAACAAGCACATAGATGCAATCACCCATCTGGGCTTGAGCTGCATGCACACCTATGACATTTAACTCAAGTGCCACATAAACGTAGCACAACATGTGGAGCTAGATGCTGCTAGGAAGTCAAACATACAGTCCTACATGTTCATTAGTTAACAGGGAGGCTCAAGTCTGTGGGTAATACTTCAGCATCCCTGCTCTGTGTGAGTCAGAGTATGACTTGCTGACTAAATCATGAAAATGCCTACCTCCAAATATTTCAATACAAGAAAAGTAACAACAAATGTCACCCTATTCACATAGCAATTCCTACAGCGCTGCACTACAATCCCAAAGGATGACTCTACGCCACTGATTGTCCAACTCAAATATGGCAAAACAAAGTCAAACTCCAGTCAACTCACATATCAGATCATGTTCCAGGACATCATACCTTGCTTTGTGTCCAACACACAGGAGTCAATCACACAACAGCTGCAAACACAACACAGAACTGAAATATCAATACTTATTGGAAATGTCTGAGTCCGCAAATTGAGCCACTTCTCCAACTGTGTAGGGGGCAGGTCCACCTGTAACACATGGAAGGGTGAATGTGCTCAATGTCTGTTCACTGTACAACACTGTGAAGAAAGAATTACTGTGTGTGACATTATATCTGATAGTCCAGCCCCTCAGGCATGATGACACTCCAACAGACATACCACTGCAAACATGTATTGACCCTGTCACTCCAATGAGTGATACACACACGTATGCACACATGCAGTGGCCCTAACAATCATGTGGTGACAAACAAGATTCCTTAATTAGTTGCAGATTCATTTATAGAGTGTACTCCATTTATTCATCTGTTGTTATGAGAGACATGCAAAGCCACGTTCCTGGTGCACTGCAATACCAGTCATTCAGGTATTGTGCCTTGTGCATCGAGGGACAATCAGTTACTGCGGGATGCTCATGTGGGTTGAGTTTAGCTCATGAATTATTATGCTTTCTAAGGTCCATTACATGTGGGCCTGTGTTGTGTATAGGTTACATATGCTACATTGACAGTGTACCCTGAGCCAGATATGCCCCCTATGACACCATAATGGCAGGGATCCTGTGTGTTACTTGATGACAATCTGACGCTAAACATGGATTGGCAATTTATCTAAATTAATACAACAAAGAAATATATGCTGACAGTGTCTATTTTGGTCATCCGTGACAGAATGCATGGACACAGGTGTAGTCATTGCCCTGTGTACTCATATCGGGTATAGCAATTCACAGTTAGCCACATTCATCATCTTACATTAGCCAAGTTGGGTGATCTGCGGGTATACAACAAACTGACACTATTCCATTATTGAAACATGGTTTAGCAAATGTCCTACTGTGGCAATCTTGATGATGTAGGTTTCAATTTGTATGCACCTTGGGAATGGAAGCAGTCACAGGAATGCTGGTCTTCTGATCTTAGCATACACCAATGTCTGTGATAGCCTTCATACTGGGAAGTTAGCTATTGTACATATGCTGCACCAGATCATCAGGGGTGTACCAAACGTAAATTAGCAAAGTATTTGGGCACTTTATATGTATGATGGAATCGGTCAGGGGTCCCTTGCACAACATCATGCAAGTAATAAATTGTGACCATGCAATCACCAACTTCAGGTACCCCATGATGACCCAATAACTTATGAGACTTGCATGGCTATAAAGTGACACAGATGGCAAATGCATCAGCTCTGTTCCAGCTATTGTGCCCAAGGCAAACTAAAACACACAGGGACAATGTACAGAGGGCCAGAGATATTTTTTATTCCTCAATTTGTAGCATTGGCTTCATGTTTTACGCTACAGCAATGGAAAGTAGCACCAAGCATGTAGAGATGAACCCGTGTGCATTACTTTGGCATCCATTTCTAATTTAATTGCGGCACAAAGCAAGTCAAAGTATCAGCCTAAGATATTATCAGAGGTTAGGACGAACTTTGTACGTATGGCCAGGAATACAGTTCAGACATGTATTCCAAATAATTGTGGAGTGGGCCACATTAATTCCTTGCTTTAGCTTGTGAAATAAATCTCTTTCTTGGTACACTAACAGACCATGAATGAAACATATGTATGAGCTGCATTCCCATCATCTATTGACGTCAAAGCAGCACTAATTTACAAGATCAAGTTGTGTTTTGTAAGTTTATGCAGCTGTTGCATAAACAAATGACAGGAATGTGAGGCAAATATTGTATAAATCAGGGCGACTGTATATTTAACTTGCATTCCACATGTCCAAAAACATTGCATGCAGCATATCAACAAATCTGATACTGTCACTACAGAGCATTTATATGTGCACATTAGTCTGAATTGTACTCACCAATTACCACACCCAGGTGGTCCAGCAGGTCTTGCTCTCTGGCAACAAGGTCAGCCCAGCGGTGCTTGAGTTGGTGGTCGTTGCGCGGTGTGTTGAAAATTCTCCTGAGATGGTACAGCACCTTGGACCACCTGAGCCTCCTCGCCTCCATGTGATACCCCTGTATCACTCTTCCACCAGCCTCAATCATCAGGGGGAGAAAGTGGCACACCAGCCAAATGAATGCCCTCAGCTCCTCCTCACCCATTCTCCCCAGACGTGGTCTACACAACATGACCAAAATAATATTTATAGGGAAGGGTACAGAGGAAAATACAGGGAAAGGAGGGAGGAAAATGAAAGTTAAGTAACCCACAAACAGCCCAACAATCCCCAAACTAACAATACCCACTACACACTCCCAACAGTACAAAGACAAAATTAGACACCAAACATGACAAAAACACACTTACAATGAACTACTGAGACAATTACTAAAACAACAGATGACAAATAGGATGGCACACAGGAGACAAAAGCACAATTTGGACAGACAAAACTCTCAGCACAGCTACACAGTCTAGAAAAATCACAGACTGCAAAGTGAAAGTGAAAGTACACCCACTGCACCATTTCTGTAAACAGGATATCCTATTACATCACTTCCTGTCTCAACTGCGGTGCGTTTTTCTTATGATGTGTGAACATTTTATGACACTTACGGGCTGTGCGTAATTTTTTTTTTACGCAAATGCTTCAAAATTCCCCCGCATTTATAGTTCCAAATATTTTTCATTGGTAACCAATTTCATAGGGTAGAGTGTAGGAATTACCGCTCGGGCCCAATGGATGTATAATGGCTGTGAGCGTCATTTTTCAATGCAAATGCAGCGATTTTTTACGCATATGCATCTTTGACGCATTTGTGCCAAAATATCTGTCTTTTACTGTGTTTGTTTCATTTCTCTCATTTGTAACATACATGAAAGCTGTAACTGTACAGAGATAGGCTGTTTGCACCTGCATTGTGTGTTCCAGTGTTTGGGCACACGTGGCAGACCACACTACTGTGGACCATAATACTCACGTTGTTGTACTGGATGACAACTCTTCACTGATGCAACAGCTACCCAAACATTTTGAATAACAATTGGTATTACCCAGTTTGAGCAGGTTGTGCGTCAATAGAGGATAGCAAGGCTACGCAACTTAATACATTCACTCATGGACTGTGTGTTAATGTCTGTGAATTGGCAATTTCAATTGTTATTGGGCCTCTGTGTGAAAGTTCCAAGATGTGCTTTCATTAATGTGCTTGGATGCATGAGTGGTAAATGTGGATAACCATCAGATGCTATTCAGTGTAGAAATGAGTCAGGATATGTGTTTGTCATACACGTAGCATCTAATGCTGTGTGAACTTCCAGGACTTTTGGGACAAAACATCTATCATGACAAACTATGCACAGGATAGATAGAGGATGGTGGATAATGGCAATAAGTAAGTTATCACATGTACAGGAATGTTGGATACCACATCCTGGTCACTTGTTTGTATACTACCCATGTGTCAGGCATTTAGGTACAGTGTTTTTGACACAGAGTCCCAAAACCAATCCAAAAATGTTATGTCACTCTACAGTTTGAGTCATATATATGACCTATGTTTCTCGTGTGGCAGTGAAGGACCAGCAGACCAAGCTGCATGTGTTCACATTTTTTAAGTGGTTAATTGCACAAATGTGTCCAGCTCAGTCCAGCTCAAGTGTGTGGCCATGTGTACCCTGTGTCATTATTGGCCTCCATGTTGTCACAGTTACATGCAGGTCTAGTCATGAGTCTGTGGAGCCATTCCCTGCATTAACAGAGTATCCTTCAAAGCAGAATTGACCTAAAGCCAAAGAGGAATCAACAACTCACATGGGGATAGTCCAGCTATGGCACTGCAGAAGTTTTATGAGGCTGACAACAGAGCAACCTTGGTGTGCTCGCAAACGTAATGGATCAGTAAATAGAACCCGGCAGGTTTCATCCCAACATTTGTACACAGTGTGGCCTCTAAAATTTCCACAGCAACAGGGAACATCAGTGCCTCTGTGCTGATTAATCTCACAGCTAGTCACCACGCAAGCACCATCATTGGGTTGCAGCCAATGTGAATCTGTGTGAGGACCGTCAGGGCACAAACATGTTTTGTCCTTTCATGCACATTAGCAAACGTTGTTTGTTGTGCTGGAGGCACCATACCCAATACATCCATACAGCCATAGTACACTGTCACTGTTTGTCACTAATGCATACATGAAACCCAGATAAGGGATAGGGCTGGGATTAGGCTATTTGAATACATGTCCCAGACCATGATACGATAAGTAAACTGATTACACTATACAATATATTTGTGGATTCAGCGTACACCTACCAGACACAATACCCTAGGAGGAAAGTGAGGGCATGGAAAGCAACTATGAGGCAAATGTAGCCACAGAGAACCTCTATAGTAACACAAAGGCAGGAACCAATCAGGCTAACAGGATGCACACTCTGTCAGGAACTAACATGAACAAGGCAAATGAACAGTGAGCAGACTCCGACTGAGAAAAGCTGGAACAACACTGTGGAATATAAAAACTGAATTTGTGCTGTGTGCTGCAACGTTACACAATAACCCAAGGGCTGTGTTACACAAGTGGTTTATATGGCAATGCACAACAAGGATGTACATAAAATGGCAGCTTCTAAGCAGTTCCAGGCAGCAGCAATGGCAGTGCAGGTTCAAATGGCTGATCTGCATGGAAGTGCTCACAGGTGTGTGCAGCTTTAGTCTCTCAGAAGTCCTGTAGGTGAGAATCAAGTTCAAAGGGCCAACAGTACCTTTCACATGGGAAGCAATGGACAGGTGATTACAGGTCCTACAGACTACCAGGCAGTGCATTTTCGGACCTGAAGTCCACGCAGACAGATGAACTAGGACTATGGCATGCACAGGGCATGTCTTGTGAGCAATGCTGGTCATACCTGGGGCAGTCGTGCTATCCATTTGCAGCTTACATGGACTTCTTGTCACACATGCTCCTTGCAGAGATAGCTGATGTCACACTTACTGCTGTTAAGGGTCTGGTCATACATTCCTGTTACAAA
Organism: Pleurodeles waltl; assembly: GCF_031143425.1. Taxonomy (NCBI): domain Eukaryota; kingdom Metazoa; phylum Chordata; class Amphibia; order Caudata; family Salamandridae; genus Pleurodeles; species Pleurodeles waltl. Next base: position 841,504,248 of record NC_090437.1, read on the forward strand.
TGCAATAGCACTTCCACTGCCTCATGTATGAAGCAGTTTTTTAACTTATGATTTATGGGGCCATATTTATACTCCGTTTGCGCCGGATTTGCGTCGTTTTTTTTAACGCAAATTCGACGCAAAACTAACTCCATATTTATACTCTGGCGTTAGACGCGTCTAGCGCCAAAGTCCATGGAGTTTGCGTCACTTTTTAGCATGGACACCTACTTTGCGTAAATGATATGCAAGGTAGGCGTTCCCGTCTAAAAAACTGACTCCGAGGCATGTGCGCCGTATTTACACTCCCGGGCAAAAATCACGCCCGGGAGTGGGCGGGTCAAAAAAAATGACGTCCAGACGCTTTTGCGTCGTTTTTTAGCGCCTGGTCAGGGCAGGCATTAAGGGACCTGTGGGCTCGGAAGGAGCCCAGAGGTGCCCTCCCATGCCCCCAGGGACCCCCCCTGTCACCCTTGCCCACCCCAGGAGGACACCTAAGGATGGAGGGACCCATCCCAGGGAACATAAGGTATGTTCAGGTAAGTAATTTTTTTTTATTTTTTATTGTGGCATAGGGGGGCCTGATTTGTGCCCCCCTACATGCCACTATGCCCAATGACCATGCCCACGGGACAGAAGTCCCCTGGGCATGGCCATTGGGCAAGGGGGCATGACTCCTGTCTTTGCTAAGACAGGAGTCATTTCAATGGGGGTTGGGAGTTTTAAAAAATGGCGCAAATCGGGTTGAGGCGAAAATTTTGCCTCAGCCTGACTTGCCCCATTTTTTGGCGCCCAAGCTCCATATTACCCTACGCCGGCGCTGCCTGGTGTACGTCATTTTTTTTCACGCACACCAGGCAGCTCCGCCGGCTAACGCCGGCTAACGTCATTGAATAAATACGGCGCCCGCATGGCGCTTCAGAATGGCGTTAGCCGGCGTTCGATTTTTTGACGCACAACTGCGTTGGCGCAGTTGTGCGTCGAAAAGTATAAATATGGCCCATGATGTCTTAGTTGTGTGCCATATGCTGCAATGAACCATGTTGCCAACATGGATGTGTGCCATAGCTGTGCTACTCTGATATTGCCCTTCAAATGTGAAATGGACACCATATGTGCCATTTACACTGTGTGTGAAGTTGGGTGTACATTCATACCCATCAATTGTGATGTGGCTTTTTCAGTATCCTAATCTGTATTACTGCAATGCTCCATGAGGCTAAACTCTGATTGTGATTCCTAGGGATCATGTGATGCATAAATAATTACCCAGACCATGATTTAGTGATTAAATGAGGTGTTTAATAACATATGGTAAGACAGTGTTGATGGTGACTCGAGTTAAAAGAAGTTTTGTACAATGTGTTGTCTCAGACGCAATCCTGCTGCAGTGTTTGGATGGTCGCCCTCATGTTGATGGACAACATCCTCCTCTTCAGGCATTTGTGGGTCTAGTTCATAGAGGGGAATGTTCCTCCTTACACATATGTTGTGCAGAATGGCACAGGTCAAAATGATCTTGCAGACCATTTCCGGTGCATATAAGAGGCTGCCTCCGGTGATGTCGAGGCACCTGAATCTTGACTTCAGGATGCCAAAAGTCCTCTCTACTATGGTGCGTGTCCTCCGATGTGCCTCATTGTAGGCATGCTCTGATGCTTTGCTTGGGTTGGCAAATGGGGTCATGATCCATGGCTGGATCCCATACCCCTGATCAGTTGAAAGAGAAAATGAGTGAAATCTTTTTGATGGAGCTTGCACCAAGATTATCCCTTTGCATGGCAGTTGTTATCTTGTGTTGTCTGTGACTCATCTGTGTTTGTGTTACTGTGTGGAATCCTAGTCTTCTAGGATGTACCATCAGCATTGGGTTGTTTCATTATCTAAACTGGTGTTTGGATGATTGACCGAATATCAGCTGTATTTTAGTACCCGTGCAGTACATTGTGTACTCCCATGCATTATGTCATGTGAATGAGGTGTCCAGGTGTCTTCACTGGGGGTGACATGATACTTCCACACACAGAATCAATTCCACAGTGGTGGTAACACGGTTGCACTATATGGCCTGAACATCCAATTCAACATATGCAATAGCAAGTGAAAATCAACAGTGAGGCCCTTTGATTTGGCTAGGTGACAATGTACAACACATCTCCATAAGTTTGCACCACTGAAGTGTTGACAATTGAAAATGCACAAATATCCCATGTGTGACAAGTTCTATGCAAACCTATTTTTATGCCCTCACCGATTTAGTCATGTTCAAAGGTGTACCTACACTACTGAACCTGGTCCAGGTAAGGTGGCTAACTTGGTTGTGAGGGTTTAATTGTCAGAAGGTCCATGTGCCTGTACATCTGTTGTGTATATTTGTAATTGTCTCAATCCGTATGTGTAACAATGTGCACTTTGCAATATTGTCACATCAATATGTGTTCTTAGCACAGTCCACTTCCTTATTGGTAGCGGCCAATGTCAGCCCAGGAATGATGTGAGATGTGGGTACAGCCTCAATGATTCCATGTCCCATTCATTAGAGTCATCATCATGCTATGTGTCTCATGGTGTGTGACCTGCAGCGAAACATATTACACACCCCTTACACAGTACGTATTGCATGGAAGTGTGTGTGATTGAGTGTTATTGATGTGATGTTGGAAGGTTCATCTTCCAAGTTGTACTGCCAGTTAAGGCCATGTCATTTTCACTGTGTGGTTTTAAATTGGTCCCTTGTGTCTCTGGAGAGGCATCTGTTGTTATTTGCACCTGTCATTTGTCCATAGGTGTGTATCCCATTGGGTAAGGATATCAAACATGACTAGCAGTGTCACAACCTCAGTGTCTTCCTGGCCACCTGTCAATGTAGTGGTGTATGTGTTGTGTGTCCTACAGGGTTGCTGTGCTGTGTGTAAATGACAAAGGTTCTGTACTTACCAACAAGTAGGCCATTTCCATATCGTGCATACTGGAAGTGTTGATTGATGGTGCAGTGGCGGAATATGAATGAATCATGTACACTCCCAGGATACTTTGCCACGATGTTGGCGATCAATCCCCGGTGATCCACAATGGCCTGCACATTGATGGAGTGTGTGTGCTTCCTGTTGCGGTATAGATGCTTGGTTGCAGCAGGTGGCACAATCCGTACATGTGTGCAGCCAATAGCACCAAGCATGTGTGGGAAGTCGTTGATTTGGTAGAAGCCCTGTTTGGTCTCCTGCTGCTTCTGCTGTGTGTGGGGGAAGCTGATGTGGCGGGGTGTGAGGGAGATGATGGCATCCAGTACCTTGGGTAGGAAGGCAGAGAATGAGGGCTGTGAGATCCCGGCAACCAGGGCACCAGTGGTTTGAAAAGAGCCACTTGCCAACATGTGGAGGACGGCTAGCAGCTTGGTCTCTGGTGGAATGGTGTGGGGTGTCTGCAAGCTGGGTGCCAACTGTGGCTCAATGTTGCGCAGCAGATGCTGTATGGCTTGCCAGTTTAGTCTGTACCACTGGATGATGTCATGTTGCCTAAGGCCCAGAAGGGTTGTCCTGGTCCTGAATATCCTCTCCTGCCTTCTACGTTGCCTTTGGGTGGAATCTGCTGCTGTTGGTCCTGTGCTCTGCGTCTTCGTGTATGCTGGATGAATAGCACCTCCATGTCTTCCTTTTGGAGCTCTGATGTTGCTTCTGTGTGTTTTCCTTAAGTACTGGTGTGTTTGCCCCATTTTAATGCCTGCCCTGACCCAGGTGTTATTTTTTGACGCAAATCGGGCTGTGTGCCATTTTCCGGCTCTGCCTCCCAACCGTGCCGCATTTTTGCGCGGTTGGATAAATATGGCGCAGGGGTTTTTAAGTCATTTTTTGGATGGGAACGCCTACCTTGCATGTCATTTACGCAAGGCGGTGTCACGCATCCAGAAAATGACGCAATACAGCAGAATTTTGGCGTTCGCGGGGTCAGGCATCAAAAGTATAAATACGGTGTTAGGTTTGTGCGGAATTTGCGTTTAAAAAAAATGACACAAATCCGGCGCAAGCAGAGTATAAATATGCCCCCAAATGTCTCAAGATAACCGCTTCCTGCAAGAATTGAAAGTACAAACTGAAACTGAGAAAAAGAAGCTACCAGCGATAATTGACTAAATGCACTACCTGAAGAGTAGAGCTGAGGACGCAGAAGGTTGTGCTCGTGGAAATAACCTTAGGATCATCGGCCTTCCTTAAGGTAATGGGGGACATGATGGTGTGACCTATGTAGAAACCTGGATTAAGGATTTTATGCTGCCACAGGCAAGCACTCTATCCTTTTCTATTTTAAAGGGCTCATTGGGTCCCAGTATGTTGCCCCCCTCTGGCGTCTGCCCCACTCTCACTTCTGGCGCAATTACTTCACAGGAAAGGCCTGTGAATTTTGCAGGAGGTTCGTAAGGCGGGACCCACTGTTTGTTGACAGTCATCAAATAATGCAATTAATGACAACACAGCAGGATTCCAACATCATAGAGTATCCTTTTCTGGAGAGAACTGCAAACTTCACAAACTGAGTTTGACACACTCCCTTTTGCTCCCAGCAAAGCTTTAGATCATGGCCCTCAACAAGTCACATTTCTTTGATGACTCTGAGGTTTATTGGGACGGGAATGAACGATTCTTCTCCACTGCCCTCATACTTTCAGTGGATGATGCAGGGGCGTAGTTTTGTGGGACGGGGGAGGTGTTTGGGTATTACACCCCCCTAACAAATGTATTGTCTGGAAAATAGTTGGGCACAGGTGCATTCAGCTGGGTATGGTGAGGTGTCTGTCGGATTTCACGAGGTGATGTTGGTTAGTTTACAAAAAAGTGTGTTTTCTCTCACTTAGTACCCCTACCAATCTGCATTCACCTCCCTTTCCACTACACCTTTAGCCCAACTCATGTCTCCTGCTTGTAGTACAATGTATCTTGGCTTTATGATTTTATATGCCAGTGTGATCGTTTGAAAGTCTGAAGCTCACGCCCCACCCCAATCTTACTGAGCAAGGTACACCCGTGGCATGATGGGAAGGCCTGTGTCAGGAATGCACATGCAGAACATCCAGACGGTGACCTCCTGTAGACAGCAAGGTGATGCAAAGTCAGTGAACAGCAATGGAAGCTGCAGCAAGCATCTGAGCCAGCAGAACAGCAGACATTGAACATATGAGCTCCTTGAGTGACACGGATTCTGCGCCTGTTCAACGTACTGGTTTTAGATTGGGTGGCCCTCGGGATTGAAATCCCCCAAACTGCAGATGATTTGCTCTTATAGCTTATGTTTCTGCACTCCGAGCATCTGTTACATTGCCGCGTTTATATTTTCAGTTGCGTCATAACCCTCCTTCTGAGGTAATTGCTCGCTCCATGACCTGAGGGCCCCCTTCAAGGAAAATCCAAATAAAGGGGTCCCTGAAACGATAAGGAGAGAGAACCAGGGACATAACTGTAAATTACAACAACAGCAACTCTCCTATCTAGTATACAAAAAAAGCACCATCGTTTTGTAATACAAATAACATAAAAGCTCAACCTTTATTATATATCAAAATGAGACCCTACAACCAATATGTCATATATATTACAATCATATTTATAAGTAACAACACAACATAGACATACACCACTCACATTCAAGACAACATATAAACAACAAACTGGATCAAAAACAAACATATATCAAAGCACGAACAAATAATATTTTCAAATAATAGCATATATATTCCCGAAAATACAACATAATTCACATAAAAATATATCTAGATGAAAGTCTTTGCTTAAATGTGACAATTATATCTATATTCGCCACCTAAATCATGTATATTTAGTGTCACCAGTCTCAAATCAATCTCCAAGATGTGTCTCCAAATCTCGACGACTGGCAACTCCTCCGTGAGGTTCCGTAGTCCTTTAGTAGACAAACAGTTTTTGTTTCTTGAACCAGAATGAAGTCACGATGTTAAATTTTCATAAGTCAAACAAAATACAAGTACAACTTTGGTACTGCTCGCCAAGTACAACTTTGGTACTACTCGCCAACGTGCGTTTCAGTGGATCCAAATATATTAGTGATTTCACAGCCACCTTCCTCAGGGCAAAAATACAATAAGCACCAAAGACAAAATGATGCATCTAAATAAAAAGATAGAAAGAATATTTCAAACAAGTTATATCAATGTCTATATAGCTTCTGTGTTGTGAATCTTTAATGATACTAATTTCCCAAGAAATTGTAACCAATAAAAAAAGCCAATGGATGAGAATACTAATATCTTCAATACCAAAGAAAAAAAACAAATTAAAAATAGCTGTGAAACAATATATCCAAACACCATCGAAAGTAGACAAAATAAAAGAAGATGAACCATAGATTCCAACACCAACCGTGTAAGTCTCACCCCCCAAGACGTCAAAACAACACTACCCATAAGTGAAAAAATAAATTACATTTCGGAAGAACCAAAAATGCAACATATACCCATACCTAATGGCCATTCGCCTTGCAAAAATAAATCACTTATTTCTCTTGTCTGTCATTCTATAAAAAAGTAAAATATACATTGTATGATCACCTGAAATCAAAGTAGAGACAGAAACTCAGGGCGGACTTATAACACAAGGGTTTAAAGTGAAGCTTCCTCAATTACGATCTACTAACTATGTTTTTGACTCATGTTTCAAATGCTTTCATGAAACATGTACCACATATAAGGCATAGAGAAATAGGAGTTGAAACAATTAAAGTGACTAGAAACAAATAAGCACTTGAAGAAAAGATCTACAGGTGCAATAGCACATCATGCCGCATACCTTCTATACTGCGTAAATGTTTTAAGAGACACATAGCTTCTGATATGTGTCCTTCAGAAGATATTCCCGCTAAGCAATAATACGCAAAAACAGCTACTTTGTGCTTTTTCTCTAACATATTGATGTAAATACCAAAACCCAGTTAGCGAATGTGAAACAATATATCCAAACACCATAGAAAGTAGACAACTGGGTTTTGGTATTTATATCGATATGTTACAGAAGAAGCACAGAGTAGCTGTTTTTGCGTATTATTGCTTAGCGGGAATATCTTCTGAAGACTGAAGGCCCCGCTTGTGTATTGACATTTCTGGGGATCGAGTTGGATACAGAGGCACTGGTGGCAAGGTTGCCAGCAGGAAAGGTGACGGAGATTTGGGAATTCTTGAGACAGGTGAGGTGCTTGCATAAGATTGACTTGCGCACGGCACAGAAGCTCCTAGGTTTCCTCAATTTTGCATGCAGGGTGGTTGGGGGGGGTAGGGCATTTTGTTGCAGCTGGGGCCTGCCATGTCAGGTGCATCCCTCCCTCACCACAGGATTCGGGTGTCAGTGGGGCTGCAGGACAACATCAGACTATGGGAGACGTTCCTGGCACAGTTCAATGGGGTTTCCTTGAATTTTGAGGAGGAGGACACGATCTGGCAGGTACAAATCTTCTCAGATGCAGCGAGGCCTCGGGTTTTGGGCTTTTTTGGGATGGCAGGTAGTGTGCCGAGCAGTGGCCAGCACTTTGGTAGACACAGGGCAGGAGTATTGCTTTTTTAGAATTATTTTCCCTGTTTGTAGCTTTGACTGTGCGGAGAGATGAACTCGCAAACAGGACAGTAGTTTTTCACGTGGACAACATGACGGTTATAGAACTGGTAAACAGACAAAGGGCCAAGGACCTGAGGGTGTTACATTTATTGAGATGTTTTATGCTTAGATGTTTATCGTTAAATGTTATATTTTAGGCGGCGCACATTCCTGCGGTGAACAATGGCAAGATTGCCCACTCTCAAGATTCCCTATCTCGTTCACAGTGCCAACATTTTTGCAGTTTGGCGCCAGGAGCAGAGCGACACAAGACAGCGGTCCTGGCAAACATTTGTGAGTGGGGGGCACGATGGTCATTGGGCTGGTGGAGATGTCTTTAGCCGAATCAACTCAGAGGAATTAACGCCTGGCATGGTTAGAGTTTTGAATTTTTGGAGGGGGATTTTTGGGTGCAGAGTGATGACATGCTGCAATCTCGCACTTTGCTTTTTGTTTTGTTTGTAATTCAACAGGGGTTGTTGCCTGCAACGATTGGGGGCAAGTTGGCCGGCGTATTTTGTTATGGGAAATTGTTTTTTGGTTGCGACCCGGCAAAAGATGATATCCTGGGTAGAATGTTGAAGGGGTGGGTTAAGGCTAGAGCGGGGAGGGGCAAGGCTCAAGGGAACTTATTACATTTGAGTTGTTGTTGGAATTGTTGTATGTGTTGCCGGTTTGTTGTACTGACCCTCATTAGCTTGCGTTGTTTCGATTGTGCATGGTGTGGATATTTTTGGTGCATTTCGGGTGTCTGAACTTTTGGGTGTGTGCAGGTCTGTATGCGTGAAGAAGGGTGAAATTTGCCTTAAAGGGGGGTGCTTGGGCATATGGCTCAGAAAGTCCAAGACGGATCAGCTGGGAAAGTGGGTGTGGCTGAAGAAAGGTTGTGATGCAGCTGCTTGTCCGATCGTTGAGTGGAGCAGTTTTCGGTCTACATGGCTGACTGGTGAGGCTGGCGTTTTTAGCCATGCGAGGGGCAAGAAGCTCACTGCATTCCAGTTGCTGGCTGTTTTGAGGATGGCGTTACAAAGGAGTGGGAGACAGGTACAGTGCTATGGGACTCATTTTTTTCAGAATTGGGGAGGCTACAGCTGCACCGCATTTAGGTTGGGATTGGGCGGAGGTCAGGAGAATTGGTAGGTGGTGATCTAGCTGCTGTGAGCATTATGTGAGGGCTTGATTGGGGGTAGGTATTGGGAGTAGGACGGATGGGGGCTGGGGATGGGGGGGGGTAGTGAATGTTGTGTTAAAAAAATTTCTTTTTGCAGGTTGTGTGGCCAGCCCCAGGAGTGGGAAGATGGTCACTTGGATAATCAGTCATTCAATTATCCATTGGGCAGCGAAATATTCGGAAAGGGAGATATATGGACTCTCATTGGGATTGTCAAGTAGCCGTCATGAGGTATTGTGGTGGGGGAAGAGCGGAATGAGGTGGGGCAATTTGCTTTCTTTTCTAGCATTGATGATGCCCAATTGGGGTTGTCCGGATATGCTGTTATTGCATGTATGGGTCTACTTTCAGTGCTCACCCTACTGCAACATATGCAACGGGATCTGGAGTTGCTTTGTCAAAAGATGCACGGTACCTGTCTAGTATGGACTGAGTTTGTACCTCGGAGGAAGTGAAGAGGGGCGCTGAAATGTGGGGCTTTGGAGAGAGCTTGGAGGAAGCTCAATAGAGCAATGAGGGTTTTCTGCTGGGCGCATCGTATAAAGGTATTGAAACATGAGGACATTACAGAAGAAGAGGTGGGGCTTTTCAGGTCGGATGGTGTGCACCTCTCCAAGCTGGGTAATGCATATTACATCATGGAGCTTCGCTTACTGTTGGGGGATCTGTGGGGGGGGAGAATGGGGCTCAAGGAGAAAGTGTAAGTTGTGCAATATTATAGTGAGTTGGCTGGTGGGGCAGCAAAACGCCTAACGGGTTTGTGCTGAGTGGCAGTAGATGGGGGAGGGTGGAGAGTCAGATGCGGGCCTGGCCACCCTTCCGATGATAGCGTGGGGGATGCCCGAAGCAGACAGGGGATGAAAGGAAAATGGGGATTTGTGGGTGAAGTGAAGTGGAAGATGGGTGAACAGAGGCAAATGGAGGGGATGAGTGAAAGGAGGGCTGGGGAGAGGTTTCAAAGGGGCGGGGGTTTTAATGTTAGTTTACATTTTTGTATTACAATGTTATGTATATGAGGCAATCCTGTCCTAAATAAATGGCCTTTTACACTTCATGAACACTGTGTCACTGACTGTGTCCTGATGGAGGGCCGGTGGAGAGCAGATGCAGTCTAGTCTCTCCACGGGAGCTTTCAGGAGAGGAAGTGGTGTAGGTTGGGCAGGATTGGGCTAGGGTGCGTGGGGGTGGGATCTGGGAGGTGGGATATAATAGAGTTGGGGGAGGAGGGACCGGCCTCTTCCGCGTCAGCCCGTTTGCGCGGCTGGAAGTTTTGAAGACCACCCATCCACCCTACGTGAGAAAAGGTTTTAGGAGGGGGGGTTTTGTGTGGTTCGTGTGAGGGTTGGGTTAACGCCAGTTAGGGCAGGTTGCTGACAGCGGTTGTGTGGCATTAGATGGGGGGAGGGTGGAGAGTCAGATGCGGGCCTGGCCACCCTTCCAGGGTGGAAAAGAAGCAGGTGAAGGATGATATCGTAGGGGATGCACGAAGCAAGCAGGGAATGAAAGGAGAATGGGGATGTGTGGGTGAATTGAAGTGGAAGATGGGTGAACGGAGACAAATGGAGGGGATGAGTGAAAGGAGGACTGGGGAGAGGCTTCAATGGGGTGGGGGTCCTTAAAGTTAGTTTAAAATTTAGTATGTACAATGTTATTTATATGAGGCAATCCTGTCCTAAATAAATGGCCTTTTACACTTCATGTACACTGTGTCACTGACTATGTCCCGATCCTTTTCACACTTAATACTGCACTTGGGTAAGTTGTGCTATCTCTCATTTGCATTAGGGCTATAAGGGGAGATCATTTTCTCTTCCCCTTTACTCTGCCCCATTTCTTTATGGTTTTGCCTTTACTTAGCAACTAGGCCAACATGCCACCCCCAGTGGGAAACTCTATATTTGTTTCTTGTTGTTTGAATGAGAGCCATTTGCTCCTTGCCATTCACAGTTTTGGGTTTTATTGCTGTTTTTCTGGGCCACAGACACCCATTGGTATTTTCATTACAGGTCGACAGTTAGTCGCATCTGACGATGTATTTCCCTGTGCATCTTTCACTGGTGCCATCTTCCCACTCACAACTGCACCTGGCAGCCAATAGTAGAGCACAATTACTTACAAGCTATAATATTTTCACCTGGAACATCAGGGGATTGCACACAGCTAGTAGAAGATACACCATTTACTCCCATTTAAAAGAAGGGCTGCATATAGCACTATTGCAGAAGACTCATCTGATAGAGCTTGAAGAGGAGTGCCTGCAGCGGCGCTGGTGAGGGCAAGTCTTCTCAACCAACTAATTGACGCTTGCTTGGAGTACACTTATATGGGTGCTACCCAGAATACCCTTCCAGGTGTTGTCCTCTGTACTGGGCAAGGATGGTTGTTAAGTATTAATACATGGCCCCCTATTAAAACAAGGTTCCCCTGTGGTGGCTAGTTGTATATGCCACAACATTGATCAACCCTCCTTCTTTGCCACATTGTGATAACACTTAGTGCAATTATGACGCATTTCCTACCTGTTGGGTGGATATTTCAATGGTGTGCTCAACGTTGAACTTCATAGATGATTTCCACCTCTCTCTCAAGGCCCCATTCCACACACTAGACAATTTGTGTGTTGACCTCAGCACAGGGGTGGCTATGGCCAACTGGGGGGGGTAGCTACAGGGAGGGTGGAGATTGGAATGTGGGTGGTGGACAACGATGCAGGTGTCACAGTCTTTCCAGGGTCTGCCACCACTAGGGACTGCTATTCACTGGATGTCTCAGAAGAAGATGTTGAGTCAGTTGTGGCCTCTGTGGCAGTCCCTTAACCCTCCATGCCACTGGGTCTCTCGGTGACAATGGTGTCTACACCCAATTCCCAGTGGCCTGCTTCATCCCTGCCGAAGTGGCCACTGTCATCTTCGCCTTGCCCAGATGATGCTGTAAACACAGATACAAACACAGATACAACAGTTTGTACAAATACAAGTGGACTTCACTGTTAAACACATTACATGTGAACAAAGTTAAGCAACTCCCCATGCCAGCTTCCATATCATGCATGTCTTTGCCCCTTATACACTTGTAGTGCCCTCCATGGAAAAGGGTTTTGACAGCATGAGTAAACACATAGGCCTGGAGTCATCTCTGAACCACTGCATCACAGAGCTAAAATGTATTCACATTTCCAACAGGGAAAGGTTTTTGAGGTGGAAATTGAGTTCTTAAGATAGGACACTACAACATCTAGGTGAAGTAACATTCCATCTGCAAATGTCCTGTTACGTATTACATTGCTCTCCATCATTTATGTCTCCGCTGGACAGACCTAAAGACACAAAAATTTGTTTGGAGGGGGGACATGCAACTCTCTCACCAATGTGGACACATTTCTGTCTGTTGCAATCAATACAGTTTGGCAAACAAATTCAGGTGGGTTGACACAGACTAGCTTACATGCACATTTGTAAAGAACAAAGTCCTCAGGTCAACCTGCTACCATCTGCATGAACTGAATAGACGTTTGCTGGACAAACTAGTTTCAAACATGTTTCAGATTATGAATTATGTCACTGTACATAGAATTGCAGTCCATTTGGTGCAGAGGCACAGTCTTGTATTTCCATTGAACAAATATACCAGTATAAAGGCTGATCTATCAACTGCATCATATTTGTGCAATTTGCCACAGTCACCAGTAACGGGGCCTATATTACCTACTCACACTTGTGATGGAGTATCCCACCTGACCCAATCATGACATGGGGCATGTTTGGTGCAACTGTCCCTCATGACATTGAGAAAATGGTGGTACCTTGATTGTTTGCATACATCCATGTGTTTGCACACAGCAGTACAGTACTGGACTTGTGATGAGGAATCTATGGGCAAACCTCCGCAGAAACTAATATACCACATGCAGAATCAGATACTGTCTGACTAACTTACACCTCCAGAAATCCTCATGGGCTTTGGATGTGTGTCAACATTAATGGTGATGGCACACTACATTTCTGGAAATGAAAAAGGTTAGACAACAACAATAGCTACAGATAATGACTTATGCCCCTGATGCTGCTGTTGGGCCCTCAACTGCCCATCCAGCTCTGAGTACGCCACTGCAAGGAGGGGGGTCAGGGTTCGGCATACCCGCCTGGATTGCTAGAGGACTGCCTGACTTGCCCTTCTGCAGATGTTCTTATTGCGCAACCTAGGTCCTCCCACCTCCTTTGACAGTGCAAGTTGTGCTGCTTGTGGACCCCCAGGGACCGCACCTTCTTTGCAATGGTCTTCCATATCTCACGCTTCTGATTGGCATTGATCTGTACGGATGACAGAAAAAAACAAGAAAATACATTTTGAGTGATTTTGTGTGGCAGTACTGCTGTGACATAATTATTTGGCATTGTACACATGCATTCACAAAACAGTAACCAAAATACTTTAAATGTAGCTTGGGTATACTGAGTTACAGGAATCGTATGAGCAACCTCAACACTTTCTAGCTCCTCATGTTACCAGACCTACAACATCATCTTGGCCAGGACTATGAAACATGTCCTGTTGTGAGAGTCACCCTCGATTATTCACAAACATTGTGAGCTATTAAAGGCTAAACAACCTTTGCACATAACCCCACGCACAGTTACATTGGCTTCATGCCTAAATTCCCAAGAGTCAGAACTTATGGTCTACATCACAAACAGGGACTGAGTACAGTATAGAATGGGCAGCTATGTGTCAGTGAGGGCAGGGATATATGAAGAAGTGTGTGTTGGAACAGGACATACTAGGATGGATGATTGTGAGCCAGTGTCATCTGAACTTGAAGCACAGGGAAACACTTTACCTATATGTGGCTCTATGACATATTGAAACCATACAGAGCAGCCCATTACACTATATGGGCTGGAATCCAACCTGACAGGTCAGCATCAGACAACTCCAGATCCTTTTTTCTTTTTTTAACACATCACTATCATTTTGACAGTGATTGTGTGGTGTCATTCACACCACTGGTACACTGTCTAATGGCCACTGGTTGCCAGTGGCCTCGAGTTTGTCTGATGAAACAGGAATGACGAGTTACATGGAAACATATTACAGCTTCTCATTTCAAGTGAATGAACACTCCCATGCACAGACATTTCAGACAGTGGCAAAAAACATTCCGCCCAGCTAAATCACTGTGTGAACTCCAATCACCACAGTTCCTACATTAACAAAAAAGGACAAAATAGCCTGTGAATCAAAAAGAAGAAGTTACTCAGTCAGACATTTCCCCATCAAACACGTACCTGTTCATCTGGGCTCCCATAGAAGTGGCTAAACAGGGACAGGACCCCCTGGGCAAGGAGTTCCTGCTCCTCCTTGCTGAAGGCAGGGGCCCTGTCATCTGCTTTGCCTGGCATCCTCGCTCCCACAGGTCGGTAACAGCAGCAAAAAAATGAGGAGGCCTTGTTGGCGGCAGTGTTAGTAGGCAAGTGAGATTTTTTCACTGTGCCATGTAAAAGTACACAGCGGATACGTTCAGTGATGGAGACAGACACAACCAATAGCTTTCATGCATAGTCATCACACACGTTAGCCTATGGCAAGGGCTGTTGTGGAGGGTACCACCTACTACATGGTCAACTTCTCCAGATGACCGACGGTAGCCAATGCCCTGATGGCAAGGTCAAGCAGCCCCAATTTTAAGGCATGAAGCTGTGCATTTTTCAATTGCTAGTGCATCACCAGCACTCAGAACGGAAGCTAGTGTATTTCTAAATGTTAGATACAAATGACACTGTTCTTGGCAAGGTATGATACAAAAAAATATGAAACGTGACTGAGTGTGACACCAATAGTTCCGCTGGAGAAGTAATACCTCCGCTGACTGAATTAAAAAGAAAAAAAGTACCAAAAAAATGTGCAAATAATGCATTTTAATTGTATTATTTGCACATAATGGAAAAAATATTAAATAAACAATGTTTTTTTGAAGTCCTGAAAATGTGTTAAGAATGTGCGGACATGTTTTACACAATGGCATTCCTAATGTTACCAAGACTTAAGATGTGTGCTGATGTTAAAATTATTGTGAGACCATTTGAGCGGATTTTTTATTTTCCATACATACAGATGTCTGAATCCAGCCATGGATCGGAGATGATGGCCTCAGGTGTTCCGGATAGAAGGCACAGCACTAGCCTGGCTCTCCTCCTTCCTTACAGGAAGAACCTTTCAGGTCTTAGATCATTCCTTCCTGTCCAATATCCTTCCATCGACCTGTGCAGTACCTCAGGGCTCTTTAGGCCCTACTCTCTTTAAAATTTATCTTTCTTCTTTAGCCAAAATAGTTAAACCATATGACCTGTTGACCTGTCAGTGGTAACCCACGCGGATGATACTCAGTTAGTAGTATCTCTATCCAACACTAAAGATCCTTCTCTAACCAATCTTTCCTTCTGTCTGGCTGACATTGGTAAATGGATTAATCTGTCTAAACTGAAACTCAATGTTGAGAAATCTGAGGTGATGATCGTAGGCAACGGCTCCCCCCCCAATCTCTTGGCACTATATCCAGATGCCTTTAGCAATTCCCCCCCCCCCCCAAGGACCACATAAAGAGCCTTGGTTTTTGGCTGGACTGTCGCTTAACGATGGAATAACAAGCCAAAAAGACCTCTTCCTCCTGTTTTGTCCTCCTTAGAACCCTAAGGAAAATTTTCAAGCTGTTACCTCCTCTGGCCAGAAGAATTCTTATTCAGGCTATGATTCTCTCACGACTTGATTACGGCAATTCCCTTTTCCTTAGCTCTCCAGTCTACGTAGTGAAGAGACTCCAGGTCATACAGAATGCTGCTGCAAGACTGCTTATGAATTTGCCGAGACATTATTCAGCTAAGCCAGTCTTAGCCGCGCTCCATTGGCTGCCCATAAAACAGCGCATTCATTTCAAAGCCTTATGCATGATACATAAAGTTTTGCATGGCAAGGGACCCCACTACCTTAGAACAATTATTCTTCCATATGCCCCACCTAGATATCTGAGATCTTCCACTACCCACCTAGTACACATAGCACGCTTCAAGAGGTCCTCATGGGAGGCAAATCTTTCTCAATCAAGGCAGCACCCCTTTGGAACTCCCTTCCCCAAGAACCTCTAGAACTATCTTTCAGGAAAAAAACTAAAAACTGACCTCTAACTGGCCTAACTTTCTTTCCCTAGTCATCTTTTTTCTTGTATTTGATGCAGTTACTTTCCTTCTTAGCGCTGGTAAGCCTTTGGGTAGCCATGCGCTGTATAAATTCCCTAAACTAAACTTTTCAGACATTGCCACCATGGAGGAAAGGGATATCATAAAACAATTTTGACTAAATAGCCAAACTATCCTGGATTTGTGTCAGCAGTTGGGGTCTGATCTCCTGCCTTACAATATGACTCCAACAGCCATAGACCAATAGTGAGACTCATGGCAGTACTGCAGTTTGTGGCCACTGGTTCTTTTCAATACACTATGACAGTATCTAGGGGTATGTCCCAACCAACTTTCAGTGGTGTGCTGCAAGAAGTCCTTGCTTCCTTAATGAGACACATCAACAGCTACATCCAATTCCCACATCCACTGGATTTGTCCACTGTGAAGTGAGAATTTCATGTTTTGGGTGGACTAACAAATGGGGTGGAGCAATAGATGGCATGCATATTGCCTTGGTGCCACCACTCTCAAGAGAACAGGTCTACCGCAATCAGAAGAACTTCCATTCCATCAATGTGCAACCTGTCTGCTTACCAGATTTGTACATCTCAAGTGTGTGTGCCAACTTCCCTGGGTCAAAACTTGATTCATTCATACTACGGAACAGCACCATACCCATGAAGATGTCTCACTTTCGACTGGAGAGGGCCTGGCTTATTGGTAAGTACCATATGACTTGATGTTCTTTTGCCTGAATCCTATTTTAGGAAGAGACAATGGCTTGATATGTAAGTAATCTGTTGATGTGTTGCTTTCATGTAGGAGACTCAGGGTATCCTAACCGATTGTGGTTATTGGCACCTCTGAGGAATCCAACAAGGTCAGGGGAAGTCCGCTTTAATGAGGCCCATGGAAGAACATAGAGGCCTGTGGAGCGGCTTTTGTGCTCCTGAAGATCTGGTTTAGGTGCCCGGACAAGACAGGTGGAACCTTCTTCTACTTACCTGATAAGGTGTACTAAATCACAGTTGCCTGCTGCATTCTCCATTACATTGCCCTGCGATGGAACATCCCTGTATTTGCAGATGAGGGAGACTGTGATGAGTCACCAGGTGAGGATTTTGAAATGCCAAATGAATATGACAGTGGTGAAGAAGGGGTTGACATGTCAGGATGTGATCGACCACTTCTTCACCTGAGTGTGTTTACCTTTACAAACTGTAACCTCCAATGTCAGAAAAACTTGTGATATAGGGAACTTATCAGTCTGCAATGGTAATTTGTTAGGAATGGTCAGTGCAGGAAAGTCGAAGGCAAAGATGTGAGTGGATCAGAGTTTCCCTTCATTGAGTACTGTGGTCATTGACACAGATTAACTGTGCTTGTGCTAAGTATGTGAGTCCTCATAACTTGCCATTCAAGTCAGATTTATTATGTGAAATCCTAAATTTTTCATAGTCATTCCGTTTCAGGGTCCTTCACCATGTCATCTTCATTTGAACATTTCAAAGTTGTGACATTTGCAACAACATGTTGCTGTTTGAAAGTAAAAAGTGAACATGTGTTGATCTTGGGACAGACACCCACTTGGGATGGACAAATCTTGTACAGAGACAAATTGCACTCTGATAGTTTGGAAGTTCAGAAGATTGTATCAGACCTGTTTTCTATGTGATGGTGCCATCAAGGCAATATGTGCCACTTACCTTGCTCAGACCACATGTGTATGTTAAGCCCTAACATACAGTTCTTCCTTCACATTGGCTAAATCTTCAATTTGTGGACAGTGAAGTTAGCTGTGGATGTGTCCCCTCATAGCTGATAGAACATTTTGTTAGCACACCACTGAATAGTGAATGATGTGACATTGCACCAGATACTGCCACAATGTCTTGTAGTGGTCATGTGGCCTCACATTTTGCTACTGCAATGATGTAGACTATTGGTGTTCTCGATCTAGGATTCCTATTGTGAGGGCAGGATATATGGCTCCAACTGAGGTCATGCATCAGTGATAGTTTGCCTATTTAATTTGATTTAATTGAATGTTCCATTTCCTCCATGGTGTGAAGGCCGTGGAGCGTATAGCCTTGCATGGCAGAGACTACTGGAGTTTCATTTCTTCAAGGAGTTGTTGCCAACATGTGTATGTTCCAAATATATTATGATTTGAGTTTGTTTTCTTCGAATAAATAGGTTAACACTTTACCTCTTTGTCAGTTCTAATTCTCTTTAGCCATTAAATGTTCAGAAGACAGTACTACAGGATGGTGAAAGACAGACATGACAAATAAAAGGCCACAAAAATTCAACAATAGTGTAGTGGCCTAGCAAGCTACAAAACTTTGGCTGCTTCAACCCCTACTGAGCCACATCGAATCAAAGTCGACTACCATCTGAGGTATACGAAGAAGATCGAGGCACTGCTGTACTCACATTGATTATTTTTTTAGGGGGAAAGGTCTCGCATGTATCTGCAATGGAGCAGCAGCGTATTCCATAAAGTTGGGATGTAACACACCCTGGACCGACATCCCCAGACCTCTGTACTAGCAGGTGGGTGGAGGGATCAGCTTGACTTGGCGTGGCATTGTATATTGCTACTAGGGTAAAAATGGCTTGATCCAGCCCACCACAAAGTCCAATACGTGATTCGGGAGAAGCAAGTTTGCTGCCTTATCGTGGTCGAAATATTCTTGGATTTTTTCCAGCAAGCTGTTCCCTCTATTCTCAGCATCCTACTGCTACTGCTGTCCTCCCGCACGCTGCCAGACGTGCAAGCGACCTTTTCCTCCCTCTATCCCCATGGTGCTCACCGTCCTCCTTCAGCATGTGCCCTGACTTGCCAGTTGCATTGTGCGTGATGTTGCACCTCCAACAACGTGCCTCTACCTCCTGCTCCGAGCTCCACTGCTGCTCCATCTCACTCACCCGCCAGCCATCTTGGTGTAACCCGGATGCAGATTCAAACACGAGTATGATGGGAGTTACACATGGTCCCAAATCTGTTTGTGTCAAATCTCTTTTCTTAACCAAGCTAAGTGGACCTCTCACAGGATGCTCAAAGTGTAGCCCAAAGGGACTGAAGCCTGCTCATTTCTGGGGACCTCCCTGTGGGTAAATAACAGACATGGGAGGAGAATTTATCATTTCCTCCTGAGCTTTTCAGGCAAACCCATGATCATCTCAACTAAACCAATGGCTTGGGGTGATATGGGGTGGTGAATTATTTGAAGGCAGGGGTGTGCTTTGACTGTAACCAGCCAGGGCACAAAAGAGGGATGTACAGTGCACCTAAATGGCAGCTACCTCTTCCTCCTGTAGTATGAGTGACCTATCTCTACCAACCACTGGTACTAACTCCCACAGAAGTGTTTCCGAGTGTTGAGTCCCCACTTTCTCATCTTGAGAGCCCTCTCATTCGATGCCAGCCGCTTGTCAGTTTGATCCCCTGGAATATGACTAGGGACAACCTTGGCAAATTTGGGCCTTACACAAGGGGCACATCCATCTGCATTTCCCGATCTGCTGTCACCATCTTCTCTGGGCTCCAAGCCCAACCTGGCCCTCTTTTCCTCCAGGGCCAGCCTTCTCTCAACCAGCGCTATGGCCCTCTCCTTCAAGTCCAGAGCTGCCGTGCCCTCCTGTATGGTTCTCTGGCTATGTTCAGAGCCAGCCCAGCTGTGTGTCCTGGGACCCTCCTGGGCCCTGGGGGGGTGTAAGTTCCTGCCTGCCCCACTGGTTTCACTCTACAGAATGAGATAGTGCTCTTCATCCCTACTACCTTGGGGGTAATTCCTTCCTCGGTGTGGAGGTACCCTGTTGGCCTTCTCCAGGTTCTCAGGGCCTTAATCAAAGTAGGTTTCCTGGCTTTAGTTCCCATGATGATTGTCCTTTTTGCACAAAATGCCCTCAGATCAACCCTGTTAGAAATTGGGTCTCTAGTTGGCAGAGGTATGCAATCCTAGTCAGGGAACATCAGATACACTACCTACATTAATCTGTGCTCACTCTCTGGTGGATTGGCACAGAGTAGTCAGGCTTGTGTAAAGTATTTGTGCAACACTTAAATTGCAGTAACACAGTGGAAAAACACCACAAAAAGACTCCCCGCGAATTTAGAAAAATAAAGTATTTTATCTGAGTAAAAGAAGATCAAAATGACAAAAATCCAATTAATAGATCCTGAGATAAGAACTTTAAAAAAATAAATTGCAATTTAGTGCAATAGTGCAATAGCAATACCAATTGCAATAGTGCAAAAGCACATGAAAGGTTACTTGAAGTTGAAGTTACTTGAAGGCCAACTGCAATGGAGGGCAGGACGGCTACAAGACTCACAGAGAGTCAGCTGAAAAAGTACCTTGGAAGGAGCAAGCGTCAATGTGGAGGAGCATCAGTTCTGATCCACACAGTTGGGTCAATGGCTTAGTGTACAGCTTTGCAGTTGGGTCTCACATTGACATTGAGCTCTGTTGAGATGTATGCAATGCATTGACGTTGAGCCTCACAGTGATGTCCTCGGATTGGCACAGCCTCATAGTCGAACCCCTTCAGACGGGTCCCACATTGTTGCTGAATCTGCAGTGCATTGCAGGGCATTGCATCAGTTCCGAGTGGATTTTTGCAGAGAAGCAGCTGCAAACCCCACTTTCAAGGACCAAGACTGGACTGGCACCTCAGGCAAGGGTAATGACTTACAGGAGGTAGAGTCCAGCAGCAGGAGCAGTCTTGGGCCCTCATTTCGACCTTGGCGGTCTTTTTAAAAGACCGCTGAGGTACCATCGTGCTGAAGACCGCCAGTGCAGGCGGTTTTCCACGCAGCGTATTATGACTGCTGGCAGCCCTCTGTCCTTTTTTGGATGGAGAGCCACCAGCAGCCATACTGGCGGTCGGCGGGGAAGTAGAGGCTGCTTCACATCCACCGCCCAGTCATCAGAACACCGCCCACCGAATCCCATCCCATGATTCGGTGTGGCGGTGTTCTGGTGACGGGGTGCTGGCGGCGGAGCAGCCCCCATGGATCCCGTCCCCTCCCGGAGGATCACCGGGACAGGTAAGGTGATCGTCCGTTAGGGGAGGTGGGTGAGGGGGCGTTGTGTGGTGTGTGCGTGCATGGGGGTGTGAGTGCGTGTATGCATGTGGGGGGGTGTTGTGTGTTTGGAAATGTGTGCGTGTCTGTCTGTATGTTTGAATGTGTGCATGTATGTCTGTATGTATGTGGGCGTGTATGACTGTGTGTCTGCTGGAATGTTTGTTAGTATGTGTGCGGGTATGTGTGGTGGTGGTGTCTGTGTGCATGAAGGGAGGGTGTGTGTCGATGTAGAGGGGGTGTGGGGAGTGGGGTACTACCACCTTTGGGGGGTGGTGTGGGGAGAGGACTTGCGGTGGTGGAGGGGGGTGGGGGAGACCCCTTTCAGTGCCAGGGAAGGAATTCCCTGGCACTGATAGTGCCTACCGCATAGTGCCTACCGCCATGGATTTCGTGGTGGTTCCAAACCACACGAAATCCATGGCGGTATGCAGGGTCATGATACCGCCAGTGGTCTGGTGACGGCCATCGGGCTAGAGACCGAAGTCTCCAGCCCAGCGGTCATCACCACCCTGGCCGTCAGAGTGGAGAAGTAGCGGATGACCATGGCGGTAACCGCCATGGTCATAATTCTATTTTTTTTCTGCCGGCCTGTTGGCGGTATTGCCGCCACTTCTCCCCTGTCAGCCAGGGTCGTAATGAGGGCCTTGATGTCCCTGAGACTGCAAGAACAGGGGCAAGCCAGCAAACCATTGGAGTCACTTGGTTCTACAGAGGATGTAGACAGCAAAGTTCAGTCCTTCTCACTCCAAGGCAAGAGGCAGCAGCCAACAGGCCAACACAGCAATGCAGTTGAGCGGAGTGGCAATCCACCCCGGCAGCACATCAGTCCATCTTCCTGGCAGACTGTCCTTCAGTTCCAGAAATGTACAGATTTGGTGGGGTTTGGGGTCCAGTACTTATAACCAGTTGAGCCTTCGAAGGGAGACCTTTAAAGTGCACAAAGACCCTACCCATCCTTCCCTGGCTCCAGACACTCCGTAGGGGGTTATGCAGTCCTTTGTGTGGGAGAGGCACAGCCCTATCCAGGTGTAAATGTCAGCTCCTCCCTCTCAAATATCACACCTCAGCTCCCTTTGTGTGTGACTGTCCAGAGGGAATGCACAAGTCCCGTTGTCACCAACCTCAGACATGTATTCAGAGACAGGCAGGGGGCCAGAATGGTTAGAGTAAGAAAATGCCAACTTTCTAAAAGTGTCATTTTCAGACTTACAACTTAAAATCTGACTTCCCTGTAAGGTGTGATATTAAAAGAGTCCAGAGACATCAAATTCACAATTTCTATCTTTTTCCCAATTGGAAGTTACACTTAAAGGAACCACAATACTAACTTGTGGGAGAGTTAAGCCTTGTAGTAGTGAAAAATTATTTTAATAGTTTTTCACTACCAGGACATGTTAAATTTAGAAGTACATGTCCAACTTTTTAAATACACTGCACCCTGCCCTTGTGGCTAACCAAGGCCTACCTTAGAGATAATGTATATGTAATAAAAAGGAAAGTTGGGGCCTGACAAGTACGTACCCTTGCTAGATTGAAAAGGGTAGCTTAAAACTGAACATAAAGGCTCTGCAGTGGCAAGCCTGAGACATGTTTAATGGGCTACTGTTGTGGGTGGCACAATCAGTGCTGCAGGCCCACCAGCAGCATTTAGGCCCTGATTATGACCTTGGCGGACGGCGGAGGCCGTCCGCCAAGGTACCGCCGCCAAATGACCGCACCGGCCATTCAGACATTTCCTCTGGGCCAGCGGGCGCTCTCCAAAAGAGCGCCCGCCGGCCCAGAGGAAATGCCCCTGCAACGAGGACGCCGGCTCAGAATTGAGCCGGCGTAGTTGCAGGGGTGCGACGGGTGCAGTTGCACCCGTCGCGTATTTCAGTGTCTGCTTTGCAGACACTGAAATACTTTGCGGGGCCCTCTTACGGGGGCCCCTGCAGTGCCCATGCCATGGGCATGGGCACTGCAGGGGCCCCCAGGTGCCCCGCGGCACCCCCTACCGCCAAGCGGGAGACCCGCCAGGAACAGGATGGCGGTAGGGGGTGTCAGAATCCCCATGGCTGCGGAGCGTGCTCCGCAGCCATGGAGGATTCTGTAGGGCAGTGGTAAACCGGCGGGAGACCGCCGGTTTACCCTTTCTGACCGCGGCTGAACCGCCGCGGTCAGAATGCCCTCGGGAGCACCGCCAGCCTGTCGGCGGTGCTCCCGTGGTCGGTGACCCTGGCGGTCACCGGCCGCCAGGGTCAGAATGACCCCCTTAATGTACAGGCCCTGGACACATATAGTTTACTCTACCAGGAACTTACAAGTAAATTAAATATGACAATTGTGGATAAGCCACTATTACCATATTTTAGAGTAAAGAGCATCTGCATTTTAGCACTGGTAAGCAGTGGTTCAGTACAAAATGAAGTCAGAAAAAACAGGCGCTCAGAAGACAAAAAGTTAGAGAAACCACACCAAGGAAGCCAGGTCTAACAATCCTTTTTGTAGAAGGACAGATTTGTTAAGTGGAGCTCCATGTCTCCGGTTTCGAAAAGCGGTTTCTGTGCTGGTTCAAAAAATGTGTGGAAAACTTTTTTTTCTTCCTCGCTTGAACTTGTGGGATATTTTGCCAAAGTTTTCAAACTTTTTCATACCCTTCACCAATCCTTGGGAACGCTTTTGCAACTCTTTAAAGACAGCACTTTGAGTTTGACAGAGTCCACAGAAAAATATATTTTGGGTGCAAGAACTTTCTTTTTCTTTTCTAGGTGTTCAACTCCACAGATTCTCAGAGGTCTTACCTTAACAACTGTTGAGCACTGCTTAACACAAGTTCGGGATCCCAACACTAGGCACCAATTTGAGGAAGTAATGTTTATTAGATGGTGTGGTTGTGCAACCTGACCAGGTAATACACTTACCAACCCCTTTGGGTCCAGTAGATTTCACCTGTAAAACCATCAGCTCAAACCTGGATCTCTATGGCACTGAGCAGCAAGACTTACATAGAGGGATAAGTGTAGAGCATTTAAACAGCACCAAAACAACTGAAGAAGAAATTGACCTGATACTCAAGTCTGACACCAATTTCTTAAAACAGACCGTATATTTAGAAGATTTCAGAGCATAGAATGAAAATGATCCACCTGAGGCTTATGGAGATTATAGGACCTCATTATGACTTTGGTGACCTTCCATGAAGACCGCCAAAGCCACGGGTGCCTGGAGACCGCCAGTGTTGATGGTCTCCGGCCCTCCTTATCACAGGTACTTCCGAATTTTCACCACACTTTTTGCGGAAATCCGGCAGTAGTCGTGCTGGCGGGTGGAGGCGCTCTGGCGGTTCCACCACGTGCACCACCCGCCAGTAGGACACCACCCGCCATATTTTGGCCTGGCGGTGTCCTGCTGGCAGGGCGATGGAAGCGCTCCTTCCCATTCCCTGCCGGACAACCTTCTCTCTGGAACAGGTAAGGTGATTGTCCAACAGGGGAGGGGTTGGGAGCGTGGGGAGTATTGTGTATGAGTGTGTGTGTCTGCCTGCGTGCATGAATGTGTATGTGTGTGTGGTTGTATGTGTGTCTGTATGTTGAAGTGAGTGTGTCTCTGCAGGTCAGTATGTATGCGTGTGAGTTGTGAAGTGTGAATGCGTGTATGGATGTTGTGAATGCGTGTATGAATGGAGTTGTGAATGCGTGCTTGAATACATGTATGGATGTTGTTGTGAATGCGTGTATGAATGGAGTTGTTAATGAGTATGGATGTTGGTGTGAATGCGTGCATGACTGCGTGTTTGGATGTTGTTGTGAATGTGTGCATGTATGTGGGAGGGGGAGAGGAACGATGTGGCCGAAGGGGGGAGGGGGTGAGAAACGATGTGGCTGAAGGGGGGGGGTTCGGGTGATGGACGATGTGGCTGAAGGGGCGAGGGGGTGTTGGGTGGGGGGGTCTAGTGCTTGATGGGGGGGGAGCTGTCTACTGGTGACAGGGAAGAAATTCACCTGTAGCCTTTCTGCCATGGTTTTCGTGGCGGTGCTACCGCCGCAGAAACCATGGTAGAAACCCGGCTCCTAATACTGCCGCCGGTCTTCTGTGGCCCGCTGTGTCAGAGATGATCATCTCCGGCTGGGCGGTTCCGACTGCCATGGCAGTATAAGTGGAGATGTGGCTGGTTGACAGAGGCCAACCCGCCACACTCATAATGTTGCAGTCTTCACCGCCAGCCTATTGTGGTGGGATCGTCACATTTACCCTGGCGGTCACAAGACCACTAGGGTCAAAATGACCCCCATAGATTTTACAAGCAATAATAAATCAGTGCAATTTCACTCAACTGCAAACAAGTCTGGGCATAATCAACCAATTGGACCCTAAAACCTTTTCCAAGAAAACAAAGGTAAGTGTCTATGCAGTCAGATGGAAGAACTTAGGGTGACCAACTCTAGCAGGGAGCTAGTCTGGGGGACCAGCAAGGCCCTCAAGAACAGTTACCTTCACATGGGCAGCAGTCTTTCAACAGTTCCAGACACTTCATCCATGTTGCAGGTGACTCCTATGGAGTGGTCCTGATGCAAGGGATGAAGGATGCTGAATATACTGTAAGGATGCTGTGGATGAGATGCGGTTGATGGGGGTCTTCCAACAGCTATTCCATGGTCCTCAAAGATGGAGAGGGGGGTCTTGTTTGCAGGGTCAATGTTCCACGAAGGCCTCTCCAGGCTGGCTGAAGTCCAGTCGCCACTGGACTTCCAGTATGTTGTCATAGTCACAGGCCAATCCTTCCTGTCTCAATAACTTCCCTTCTTAGGGCCCAAGCAACTCTCCAGCAGCACTCCCAGGCTCAGCGAACTCTGGTGCAACTCTGTGCATCAGGTTGGTGCTTTATTGTGATGGTAGTAGCAGCTTAAAGATTTGGACTACCAGCTTGCCCCAGTCAGCTGGCCCTCGCAGTTCTGTTGGCCTGACTGGGCTCTAGAGATGGCTTCTTTTTGAGCAGGACACAGCAGGCTCAGTCCCTCTCGCCACTAGTCACCAGGTGCAGTTGACGCATTCAGCAATGATGCAGTCCTACTTTGCTGGTCCCTCAGTGCAGCAGGGCAGAACTTTTTTGGTCATTCTTCCAAGTAAGTCGAAATCTGAGGTCTGGGTGCCAGAGGTACCACCTTTATGCTCAAAAAGGGCCCCTGGGGCAGGATGCAGTGGTCGTAGGTTCATTTTAGCATATTCCTTAGGCACAATTATTTTAGCTCGGGCCTCCAGCCTGTGCCCTTTTATTCCTTTTAATTCATTTTAGCCTGGCTTCTTTTTATCAGGGAAGTTTTATGTTTCTAAACAGCTGCTAGTCTGCAAAAGTGTTATTTGTTCCTTTACATGGTGATTCATGCATTATCTAGTATTGCTGCCACAAGAGTGCGGAGCCAAACGTCGACACTTAGACGTATTACCAAGTCAGGTCTGTTCTCAGAACACAGTGCGTTTTGTTATAAAAACATCATCCAGCCCATTCCAGCCAGAGGAGCCATCCTATGGTGTGTGCCACTTACAAGTTTGTTGACCTCAGCCCTGTCTCTACAGCCAACTGAGGAGATGGAGGGCAGATCTGTTTCAATGTATGGGGGCTATTCAAAAGTGTCCCGATGTTGAGAGCCAGCTCGGATGCAAAACAGTTAAAGTACAAAAAGCCAGGTCTTGAATTTTTTCTTAAAGACAGCCTCCATCTTAGTTTGGGGCAAGCCAAGTACCAAAGTATTTCAGTCTTGCAGGCCAGGAAAAGAAAAAGTACAGCTGCCTGCCGTAGTCTGATACATCCTAGGAATCTTCGCAAGACAGTCGTCAGAAGATTGTAAAACTCTCTCAGGTTTGTAAAGAGAGATTCTGGCTGATAAACAGGACCAGATCAAAAGAGGGCTCCATGCATAAGAAGAGCCAATTTGAAAAACATTAAATAGGAAGCCAATTCGCAATATACAGATGCGTAGAAATATGTTCTAGTCTTGGAAGACCAAGAATCAGCTGCACTGCTACATTCTGAACAGTTTGAAGACTATTAAGCAATTACTTAGGCATCCCTGCATGTAGTGTAGAATCCTAATTGTATGTAGTAAGGAGTCAATTTTGTTTGCTGGACAGTCCAGTGATACTCATTGATAAGACACTGCCTTTTGGTGAATCATATGACCTTGATGAACCATTGTTTTTCTGATTTTATGTTTGGAACGCAATTTGATGCAAGGCTTGCTCAAGAGAGATCTCTCGTGCTATACCACCACATGCTAGCTCACCACTAATGTTTTACGTTGGTATCAAGACACCTGCCATTGCCTAACATATTTCTCAATCTTAAAAGGACTCCAACTGATATTATGAGGAACACGTGATTTCTACTATGAACTTGCTTATAATTCAGTAATACTATTATCTGATTGGATATTATATATAGATGCTATGAAATCTTCCCTGGAGATAGCTGGACATGTGATTTGTATATGTGTAATTGCCAAGAAATGCCTACGTGCTAAATTTTCATTGGACAATTAATAAGACCACCCTCTGTGGTTTATAGGAATAAAAGATCATGTTATACTTCTGCAATTGGAACAGTTGGATTTGAGGGCCAATTGTTCCTGTGTCACGTTATTATATTCTCTAACTTACTACAGCTGTGTGGTTTTAATATGTGACGAAACAACTAGGTCTTAAACAACAGCGAAGTACTGAACAACTACTGTCTAAACAACGATTTTGCCTGAATAACAATTGCCTGAACAACAAATTTTAAGGTAAGTTTTTCCTTTTTTATGGTTTATTAGTTGTTTAGAATTTTTATATATACATAGATAGATATAGATATATATACATATATATATATATTTAATTCTAAACAACTAATAAACCATTAAAAAAAAAAGAAAAACTTACCTTAAAATTCGTTATTCAGGCAAAATCGTTGTTTAGACAGTAGTTGTTCAGTACTTCATTGTAGAGACTTTTTAGTTGTTTAGCAGTAGTGGTTCAGGCAAATAGTTGTTTAGACCTCGTTGATCAGGATGTTTCCCGTGTGGTTTATGTCTTTGGTTTGGCCTGGATTTAAGGAGCTACTTCTACAGATGGTGGAGAATGCAACCTGAGGCGGGATCTTTTACCTGGCACCCCTACTCCCCCAGCCTGGCCTGGGGCCAGTCTGTGGATTTCTGGTATACCACTGTGCAGCCCTCTTTGTGGAGAGTCTGGTGCGGCCGTGAGTACATGCCACCTCCTTTGCACAGATCTTGCTCCTGTACGGTCTTTTCTCTCCTCTTTCTTTTTCCTCCTTCCCAATGGCATCGGCCATGCCTGTCGAGATCGTCTTTTTAATATTTCTACCCTTCAGTTGTTTGCTCTTCCTGGCCCTCTTTTCTTTCATTTTATTTCTTTGTATGTTGTGAAAGATGTCTGCGTTGGACTATTTCAAGTGACTCAGAGTTAGTGGTCCTCCACTGCATACGTTCTGTGGCAGAAGTGCAGGTGTGAGGAGTGTGAGCTGGTTGAGCTTCCCTTGTGTTTGTGCGGTTGGTGGAGCTGCATGTGCAGGTTGTGTACTGAGTTAGCGGTCTTTGAGACATTCTGGGCCGGAAGGGGTCTGCCTGGTCTGGTGAGCTGGTGGTGCTCTGGTAGTTCTCTGTCCTCTCCTTCACTCTCTGTTTCAGTGCCGGACAGCTGGTGCCCAGGCTGGCCTCCGGTTGTCCCCAGGATTGGTGAGATCCTGGGCACAAGAGGGGGATGGCAGGGGCTGCTGTTTTTTTTTTTTTTTGTTATATTTTATTGTGATATACATGTATTGCATGTACTATCACTGTCATTTTTAGTATCGTTTTTGTCACGCCGTGCTGGTTCAGGTAGAGGACTTTTTCATGTTGGAGTATGTTGACATTTTTACGAACTGACAATAATATGCTGCTCCCCTCTACTAGGAAGTCCTATGCTTCTACTGTATTGTAAGTCTTCTATGTGCCATGCCAGTATTGTAGAATGTTACCTGATTTTTAAGTCATCTTCTTGAATAGTACATTACCATTACGTTACCTTACAGTTCTTCATTACATTCATTACTTCCCCACACTGCTCATATTTTACTTACCCATCCTCTGGGCATATACTCCCAGACATTGGTGCACAGGTAGGAAGCACCAATTGAGCTCAGGGAACAGTTCCCCGCTTATCATGTTATATGTCTATGACTGCAAGGCATGTACATTTTTCCACTATGTGCATAAAATGTGTGTTGTTGGCTGTGGATTCAGTTCAGCTTCATCTGTATTCAGCAGCAAACTCCCCGATGGGGAGAACGCAAGTTACAGACACTTTATGTATTTATGCTTTCTATCACCTTACTTCTGGCTGTACAAGGACGTTCCGGGAAAATCTTCACCTTCATCTGATTTCTTTCCTTCCTACTGGTGACTGCTTTATGGAGGACTAGTAGCGGAAGTAGTGTCGTACAATTGAAGTGCTGACCTAATTGCCTATACTAACAAACAAGCTGCTGGTTGGCTGATGGTAATGTGCGTAGTGTGAAGTCCACCTCCCTTTTGTGTGTCCTCCTAGGATGAATGGTAAACATAGTTTATCTACTCCTTATGTTTCTATGTGCTAAGAACAACTGCATTGTCCCTATCAGTAGCAGCAACAGGGTCAGCAGTTAGTTCAACAACATGGATAACCCATTTAGTAAGAGCGATCCTGATGTTAGTAAACTGCCCCCCCAAAAAAGATTCTCTGGCCTTCCAGGTAATCACAAGTCAAGGAGTAGGGGCACTGTTATATCTTGAAAAATGGCATGCACCGACAGCCAAGAGACCAGACTTACAATTCCCACTGACTGGCACTTACGACATGGCTAAACTATCTTACCTTCAACAGATATTGATTTTGAAGGGTAAGAGGAAAATAAGACCGCTTGAATGGGAAGCTTTTTGGATGTAGGATGTGTCATTGTGAGATTTGAGAGCAATAAGTGATATGAAGGAGGAAGTACACAAAGAACTAAAGAATGGTCTCCTTCAGAGTGTAGGGGAGCAGAAGGTTAAAGAGAACTGGAGGCAGACATAACTAGAAGTAATTGGGGCATTCCCATCACTTCCAGTGGCAAGTGCACCATCACAGGAACAAATTTAGGGAGAAGACCCTGTGTTAGAGGATATTCTGATGGGTAGAAAGGAAGAGACAACACGGCCCAACAGCACCACTGCAGGGGCAGAACACACTGTGTTGGATGCATAGCAGCTGGCAAACAAAGAACGAGAGAGTCGTACTCTAGCGTAGCGCCTGTTGAACGAGGAAGTGACAGAAATAGATCTTGTGAAGGAATTAAATATGCTTTCCCTGGCAGAGGTAAAGAAGGAAGTGGCTAACACTATTAGTAAATATGAAAAGGAATACAAACAGATAGCTAAAGAAGAAAAACAAAGGGGTTAGCATAGCCAAAGCTGATCTGCCCTAAGTGGCAACAGAGCTTCCATAACAACTCATCTGAGAAGGGAAGTGGGAGTCAGGGGGTGCATGATCTCATATGGGAAATGTGTACGTAACCCCACCATATAACGCATAACACCAAAATGTGTCAGGAAGCAATTATTAACATGAAAACACAGCATAGAACATAAGGCACTCCCTCCCTGCACCAGGCTCTACATCTATACCACATGATTCCCCCACATTGCAAAGGCGACACTGGCTCTAGGGCGTCTACTCCACTTAATTCCCCTACCACACATAAAAAGATGTTTACCAAGAGTGACACTGCTGCCTACCCAGCCATCCTACAGGAACAAGTGAGAGGAGATCACAAGATATGACAGGCTGTACCAAGAGAAAGTACTCTATTTGGCTCGTTCTAGGCTGATGCAGGAAGGACCTGACATATACGCAGTGTATGGGCAAAGAGTTAGGACAGTGGCAGTGGCAGCGGCACCAATATCTAACCCCCCAGCCATACCACAGGAATATGTATGGGACATAAGGAGATTTTCCTTCACAGACTCAGATTTAGTAGGCTAGGAAGATGCAAAAATATTTGAGACACTCAAATACTCTGTAGACAAGCTCCAGCAGTGGAAAAAAACTGCAGGACACCCTAACCACTGTAGTGCTGGCACACAAGATTTGGGCTAATGTACGCATACCACAGATAGCACCGATACTCACAATGCCCCAGCGGGAGGTGCCCACAACACCCACACCTAGAGGGGATACTGCCCCTCCTACATACGTCCACTTTCCTTGGACGAGAACAGACTTATGTCATTCTTTTAATACTTCTCTAAGTTGTGAGAGGAGCCACACAACTGGTATGCAGAAATAAACAGGACAATAGCAATGGGAGGAATGCTGTGGAAAGACCTAGATATATTGTTTAGTATTGTTGTACTTAAAGATTTATGGGAGGATTGTAAGAAAGTGGTGAAGTGGCCCACGGAGGAACCACTGAGGAGAAAAAGGGGGGTTCCAGGAGATGAGGTTGAAGTATTGAGGAATGAAGTGATTAAGCTCATAAAATAAAAAGGTGCCAGATGATAAGGTATATTGGTCTAAGATAATACACACTAAGCAGGAGAAAGGTAAAAGTGTGAATTTATAACACCTTTTACAAATCTATCAACAAAGTAGTGGTATAAAGAACCCGTTAGGTGAGGCCATGCCTGCGTTTGTCACTACTTTTGTCTATGGGTTACAACAATTGATTCAGACACATTTGCAGACATCATTTGTCTGTTGGCAACAAGAATCCATAGAGAAAGTGCTGGTGGCAGCAAGCAGCCAGATACCGCGCAGATTACCAAACACATGTGCAAGCAATGGCGACTGAGAAAGCAAAGAGGGAAAAGGTGAAGTTGATGGTGGCGCACCTGAAGTTTTACACTGGAGAAAGGAATGCAGATAGAGGGAAAGGTTCAGAGAGAGGACATCGGCGAAGATTGAGCGTAAGCATATTTTCACAAACTCCTCCCAGAACAACATATTTTCACTGCAATCACCCAGGACATTGGAAGGTGGATTGTCCTTTGTTGGACAGGAGACCCAGAGGCAGGAGCCAACGGAAGCAAAGCTCCCACTCGCAAATTACACCACCACCGCCCTATACACAGAACATTTTGGATGCAGCCCCCAATAGACAGGGATGGCCACAGACTTTACAACCCCAGTATGGCCCAACACACGCCACTCCACTGCCTCCAGTCTCAGGCAACAGTGATCAATGGTACATGGATATTGACATGACGGGGGTCACCCACTACTACCCCCACCCCTACCAGGATCATACTAGGGGTGCCCGGTATTGGTAGAGTGCCTGATCATACCAATTATACCAGTGGACCAGGAGGGCCCATTTGTAGATGGGAAGGTGATGAGCAAAACATTGTCCTTCCTGGTTGACACTGGTGCTACATGATCAATGCTGAAAGCATTGGACATGTCAGAAGCACCCCTCACAGGTACCCAAATAATGGCAGTCTGTGTAATAGGACAACCAATAACTGAACCTTTAACACAACCTCTGAAATTGGTGGTTAGTCTGATCACTGTTAAACACCAATTTGTCCTCAGAAGGTACTGCCCTGTAAGTTTGTTGGGGAGAGACTTGCGATGTAAACTACAATGTACCATCCATTGCTCCCCAGTAAGGGTTTTCTGGAAAGCAGGGTGAATGGACTTATGTTGCAAGCCTTCATGAAATGCGCACCACCGGGAACGCTAGGCATTCCACAGGAACTGCAGGACTCCGTTCCAGAAAGTGTTTGGGCTGAAGAGGCCATTGATGTGGGGCTGGTGCCAAGTTATCCCCAGTACAGGTGAAGCTAATGTCAGGTGCACCACTACCACAGGTTCCACTATACAAGATCTCCAGAGAAGGAGAGGAAGGTATTGCTCTGGTAATATAGGAACTTCTACACCAGGGAGTGATTAGGGAAATATGAGATAGCCCTTGTAATACTCTTATGTTGCCTGTAAAGAAGCCCCCCCTAAAGGACCAGCAGAGGCTCCTACATACAGGGAGTGCAGAATTATTAGGCAAGTTGTATTTTTGAGGATTAATTTTATTATTGAACAACAACCATGTTCTCAATGAACCCAAAAAACTCATAAATATCAAAGCTGAATATTTTTGGAAGTAGTTTTTAGTTTGTTTTTAGTTTTAGCTATGTTAGGGGGATATCTGTGTGTGCAGGTGACTATTACTGTGCATAATTATTAGGCAACTTAACAAAAAACAAATATATACCCATTTCAATTATTTATTATTACCAGTGAAACCAATATAACATCTCAACATTCACAAATATACATTTCTGACATTCAAAAACAAAACAAAAACAAATCAGTGACCAATATAGCCACCTTTCTTTGCAAGGACACTCAAAAGCCTGCCATCCATGGATTCTGTCAGTGTTTTGATCTGTTCACCATCAACATTGCGTGCAGCAGCAACCACAGCCTCCCAGACACTGTTCAGAGAGGTGTACTGTTTTCCCTCCTTGTAAATCTCACATTTGATGATGGACCACAGGTTCTCAATGGGGTTCAGATCAGGTGAACAAGGAGGCCATGTCATTAGATTTCCTTCTTTTATACCCTTTCTTGCCAGCCACGCTGTGGAGTACTTGGACGCGTGTGATGGAGCATTGTCCTGCATGAAAATCATGTTTTTCTTGAAGGATGCAGACTTCTTCCTGTACCACTGCTTGAAGAAGGTGTCTTCCAGGAACTGGCAGTAGGACTGGGAGTTGAGCTTGACTCCATCCTCAACCCGAAAAGGCCCCACAAGCTCATCTTTGATGATACCAGCCCAAACCAGTACTCCACCTCCACCTTGCTGGCGTCTGAGTCGGACTGGAGCTCTCTGCCCTTTACCAATCCAGCCACGGGCCCATCCATCTGGCCCATCAAGACTCACTCTCATTTCATCAGTCCATAAAACCTTAGAAAAATCAGTCTTGAGATATTTCTTGGCCCAGTCTTGACGTTTCAGCTTGTGTGTCTTGTTCAGTGGTGGTCGTCTTTCAGCCTTTCTTACCTTGGCCATGTCTCTGAGTATTGCACACCTTGTGCTTTTGGGCACTCCAGTGATGTTGCAGCTCTGAAATATGGCCAAACTGGTGGCAAGTGGCATCGTGACAGCTGCACGCTTGACTTTTCTCAGTTCATGGGCAGTTATTTTGCGCCTTGGTTTTTCCACACGCTTCTTGCGACCCTGTTGACTATTTTGAATGAAACGCTTGATTGTTCGATGATCACGCTTCAGAAGCTTTGCAATTTTAAGAGTGCTGCATCCCTCTGCAAGATATCTCTCTATTTTTGACTTTTCTGAGCCTGTCAAGTCCTTCTTTTGACCCATTTTGCCAAAGGAAAGGAAGTTGCCTAATAATTATGCACACCTGATATAGGGTGTTGATGTCATTAGACCACACCCCTTCTCATTACAGAGATGCACATCACCTAATATGCTTAATTGGTAGTAGGCTTTCGAGCCTATACAGCTTGGAGTAAGACAACATGCATGAAGAGGATGATGTGGTCAAAATACTCATTTGCCTAATAATTCTGCACTCCCTGTATAGAGTCACACAAGACCTCTGGGAATTAAATAAAATTGTGGTCCCATCATTCCCTGTAGTCCCTAACACAGCCACCAATCTTTCTAGTATTCCAGCTACCACCACCTATTTCACAGACCTGGATTTAAGCTCCACCTTCTTCTCTATCCCATCACATGAAGATTCTCAATATCTCTTTGCATTCTCAATTGGGGGGGAAGGTTTTACCTGGGAAAGATTACCTCAGGGGTTTACAGAATCACCTACCCTCTTTTCAAATGCCCTAAAGACAGATCTAGCCTCCCTACATTTACCGCAGGGCTCCACATTGATACAGTATATTGATGATCTTTTGTTGGGATCTCCTTCACAGACAGCTTGTGTGGAGGAGAAGGTGGCCCTGCTGTGTCACCTGGCAGAGAAGGGTTATAAGGTGTCCACCAAGAAGCTACAGTTTTGTTTGACAACAGTGCAATACCTGGCACATGAATTGTCTCAATGAACCTGTGACAGAGTTTCCACCATTACGCAAGTTCCTAGACCTTGTAGACAAAGGTACGCAAGAACTTTTCTGGGAGTGGCAGGATATTGCAAACACCAGATACCAAATTTCTCCTTGATTGCATGCCCACTGCAACTTCTCACCCGAAGGGCAGATGTCCAACCCAGTCCTGTGGTCCCCACAGTATAAAAGGGCCTTTACAACTCTGAAGCATGAATTATGTAGAGCACCAGCACTGGGCCTCCCACACTACACTAAAGACTTCCTCCTGTTGTCACAAAAAAGAGGACTGCTCGTTAGGAGTTCTGGGGCAGAAAAATGGGTCCTTCTACCTCCCAGTGGCTTAGTACTCCACCAACCTGGACCCCGCACCTGCCACCCTTCCACCATGTCTGATAGCAGTTTCTTTAGCAGCACTAGTAGCGGAACAATCAGAAAACATAGTGTTTGCACATACATGTTTACATGTTCTCCATGCGGTGGATACACATCTAGAAACTACAAAGATACAGCATCTAACATCCATCTAAGACAATCTGAGCTGACACTGCTGGCCCCACACATTCTTATTAAGAAATGTACCACCCTCAACCCCACCTGTTTGTTGCCAGCTGGGGTTGACCGGGATAACACTGTCACCGATGATACCTTTCATGACTGTGTGTTAGCAACTGACAGTTACACCAACGTGCGCCCTGACCTAAGAGATACTCTATTCCCCAGCGCTGAGGGGGACCAGTTTGTAAATGGCTCATGCCTTAGAGATGACACAGGGACCCTGCAAGCTGCCTATGTGGTGGACACAGATAGAAGGATGCTGGAGGGAGGAGATTGGCAATTAAAAGAGCCCAAGCATCAGAATTGGTGGCATTCACAAGAGCTTGCAAACTGTCCCTAGAAAAAACTCTGAATCTATATATACAGATCACCGGTATGCATTCGGAGTGGCCCACAATTTTGGCCAGCTGTAGGCTATGAGGGGATTTCTCACCTCAGCAGGCCAACAAATACAGCATGCTTCACTGATTGCTGAACTCTTGCAAGCAACACTGTTACCAAAGAAATATGCCATTGTGAAGTGTGCTGCCCACATTTCTGCAAAGAACTGTGTCACAAGGAAATTCTTTCATTGATGGAGAGGCTAAGAGAATTGCTCTGACAGGA
Source organism: Pleurodeles waltl (assembly GCF_031143425.1). Classification (NCBI taxonomy): domain Eukaryota; kingdom Metazoa; phylum Chordata; class Amphibia; order Caudata; family Salamandridae; genus Pleurodeles; species Pleurodeles waltl. The sequence goes on from NC_090437.1 coordinate 841,540,491, forward strand.
TGTTACTATATAACATATGGAATGGTTAAAATGGTGTCTGTCCCTCAGACAAATTTGACCCAGAACTCATTCAATAACAGGCTTGGGTGGAAGAGCAGGAAAACTGGGAAAAGGGGGCTGTGTGAAAGTAGAGGGGGTATGGACAGGTCGAAATAGTAAGATATGTTTTCCAATGCAATGCTCTCTTCTATGGCCCATCTTTTCCATGGTCCTTCACATGTTGAAAGTAATGGAATGATTTGTTTGGTTTCCCAATGTTGATACTGCACAAGATTCTGCCAGTATGCTGAACACTTATGCAAGCAATGTACTGTCTGTAAACGATATAATGCGGGGAAAGGTACACCAACTGCAGCAAGCCACTTTCCACCACCACATGGACCATTTGAGAGTTTGTAAATTGATGTCATTGATATGCCTCCCACCCACAAGTACAAATACGTCCTGGTCATAGTATGTTTGTTTAACAAGTGGACTCAGGCCTTTCCAACAAAGAATTGTGATGTGCAAACAGTAGCTCAATGCCTTCTCCAGGAACTCATTCCAAGCTTTGGTATACCAGCCCTTTTGAGCTCCGATAATGGGCTGGGATTCATCTCCCATGTACTAGGTGGCAAATGCAAGGGCTGTGGTTCACACAAAAACTGCATTGTACTTATCACCCACCAGTAGCAGGAGCAATGGAAAGAAGGAATGGGGTATTAAAAAACAAAATAGGAAAGATTTGTGCATCCACTGAACTGCCCTGTACTGATGCGCCACAATTAGCCCTATTCGCCATGAGAAGTACCCTTGACAGAGTAACTAAACTGAGCCCTCATGAGATTCTGTTTGGTCGCCCTATGAACATACCTGGGCATTTTTCTATTGCTCCCTTATCAGTAACTGATGACCTCCTGCTACATTACTGTAAAAAACTAACAGAGACATTGGGCCTGATTACAACTTTGGAGGAGGTGTTAATCCGTCCCAAATGTGACGGATATACCACCAGCCGTATTACGAGTTCCATAGGATATAATGGACTCGTAATACGGCTGGTGGTATATCCGTCACTTTACCATCACTTTTGGGACGGATTAACACCTCCTCCAAAGTTGTAATCAGGCGCATTGTGTTGTCTTCACCACCAGATGCTGCAGACCTCACCAGAAGAGGGCACACTGCTATAACATGGACTGCAGCCTGGAGACCTGGTTTGGGTGAAAGCTCACACCCGGTGACACGGCTTTCAACCACAGTGGAGGGGGTCTTACCAGTGTAGGAGGCTGGCCTGGTTTGTAGTGGGTACCTAAGGTACTTACACCTTATACCAGGTCCAGTTATCCCTTTATCCCTTATCAGTGAAATGTAGGCAGTGTCTAGCAGCTTAGGCTGTCTAGAGGTAGCTGTAGCAGAGCAGCCAAGGCTGAACTAGGAGACATGCAAAGCTCTTGCAATACCACTATAGTCACACAGTACTTATACACAAGAAAGACAATACTCAGTATTCCCAAAAATAAAGGTACTAATAGAGGCCATACTCCCTTTGGAGGTAAGTATTATTTACAATATATACACACTAGTAAGCAAAATCAGTTAAGTACACAGTCAGAAAATAGTGCAAACTGTGAAAAACACAATAGGTTGCAATAGGCCTAGAGGCAACACAAACCATATACTAAAATAGTGGAATGTTAATGTTGGTTTCCCCCCTAGGCAAGTGTGGTGTGTAGAGGGGCAGTGGGAGGGTAAGAAAACACCAAAGCTAAGTAAATTACCCCACCCCAGAGCCCAGGAAAACAGGAGTAAAGTACAGCAAGTTTACTCAGAACACACTAGGAGTCGTGGTGAGGGATTATGCAAAAACCAAGCAAGACTGCAAGAAACCAACGATGGATTCCTGGACCTGAAGACCTGCGGAGAGAGGAGACCAAGGCGGTCATTCTGACCGCGGCGGACGGCGGCCCCGCCCGCCAAGCGGTTCCCGCCAAAAGACCGCACCGCGCTCATAAGACCGCGGCAGCCATTCCGGCTTTCCCGCTGGGCCGGCGGGCGACCGCCAGAAGACCGCCGGCCGGCCCAGCGGGACAGCCCCTTCAACAATGAAGCCGGCTCGGAATGGAGCCGGCGGAGTTGAAGGGGTGCGACGGGTGCAGTGGCACCCATCGCGATTTTCACTGTCTGCTAAGCAGACCGTGAAAATATTTGTGGGGCCCCCAGGGGCCCCACGGCACCCGTTCCCGCCATCCTGGTTCTGGCGGTGGACACCGCCAGAAACAGGTTGGCGGGAAGGGGGTCTGAATCCCCATGGCGGTGCTGCTTGTAGCGCCGCCATGGCGGGTTCCCTGGGCCAGTGGGAAACCGGCGGGAAACCGCTGGCTCCCCTTTTCCGACCGTGGCTTTACCGCCGCTGTCAGAATCGCCCAGGAAGCACCGCCAGCCTGTTGGCGGTGCTTCCGCCGCACTCCGCCATGGCGGTCATGGACCGCCAAGGTCAGAATGACTCCCCAAGTCCAGAAGTCGATAAAGAGTCCAGGAAGAACAGGAGCCCGTGCTAACCTGGATGAAGGTGCAAAAGTGAATTCTCCGGTTGGAAGAAGTCAGAAATGCACCAAAGAAGACAGCTGCGGGTTCCTGCTTTGTGCAAGAGGTATCCCACGTCGAGTCGTTGGATGCAGGCTGGTTCTCGTCATTAGATTTAGCCAACAAGCCTTGGCTCACGCAGATGTCGCGGTTGGCGGGAAAAGGCGCTACCTGGGCCCAGGAGGGACCTGGGTGCCTCAATTCAGACTGAGGAGACAGAGGGTGCTCTCTGCATTTTAGAGAGCCCTCAGAAGACCAGGCAGCACCCACAGGAGTCCCAGAAGATGGGGACAAAGGAGTTGCAGGTTGCGGCCGTCACAGCAATACACAAAGGGATCCCACGCCGCCGGAGAACAACTCAGGGAGCGGAGCATCGCAGGATAGAGTGCTGGGGACCTGGGCTATGCTGTGCATGAAGGATTTCTGGAAGAAGTGCACAGAAACCCAACGAGCTGCAGAACACATGGTGCACAGGGTCTACCACCTGTGTTCCAGGGATCATGCTCGTCATCAGGAGAGAAGTCTCAGAGTACTGGTCGTCGTCTCAGAGAGGTGCCTGCTGAAGCAGGGAAGTGACTCTGTCACTCCACGGGAGAGTCCTTCAGTCCTTCTGGTGCAGAATGTAGACAGGCAGTCCACAGAGCATGTACAACCTGGAAAATGTTGCAATTGCTGCCTGGAGCTGAAGCTGCAGGGTCACAATAGCCTTCTTGGCTACTTTGTTGCAGTTACAGTGTTCCTGTAGCAGTCTGCAGTTGATCAAACGGCCTGAAGCAGAGGATTCCTAGTGGAGTCTTGCAAACCGAATCTGAGGAAACACCCAGAGGAGAGACCCTAAATAGCCCTGAGAGGGGGATTGGCTACCTAACCAGATATGCACCTATCAGGAGGGGTCTCTGACGTCACCTGCTGGCACTGGTCACTTATGCTCCAATATGGTCCCCACACCTTGGAATCCAAGATGGCTAATGCCAGGGACACTCTGGAGGAGCTCTGGGCACCACCCCTAGGGTGGTGATGGATAGGGGAGTGGTCACTCCTCTTTCCTTTGTCCAGTTTCAAGTCAGAGCAGTGACTGGGGATCCCTGAACCAGTGTATACTGGATTATCTAAGGAGGGCACTGTCTGTGCACTTCAAAGCATTTCCAGAGGATCTGGGAGGATATCCCTCACATTCCTGTAACACCTATTTCCAATGTAACACCCCACTCCTAAAGGACATGCATTGTTCTGCCTTCCTGTGATTGAGCTGCTCAATCCCCAGGAGGGCAGAAACCTGTCTGTGAAGTGGCAGCAGCTGGGACTGCAGTGGAAACCTCAGAGAGCTGGTTTGGCAGTACTGAGGGTCCATGGTGGAGCCACCAGGGTACATGGAATTGCCCACCCCATACCAGAATTGGTTTAGGGATACAATTTCTCCATCTTAGACACCTCACATGGCCATATTCGGAGTTACCATGGTGAAGCTACATATACGTAGTGACATATATGTAATGCACGCTTATAATAGTGTCCCCGCACTCATGAAGTCTGGGAAATTGGTCCTAGACAACATGGGGGCACCTTTGCCAGAGCAAGGGTGCCCTCACACACAGTAACTTTGCACCTAACCTTCAGCAACTGAAGGTTAGACATATAGGTGACTTATAAGTTACCTGGTACAGTGTAAAATGGCTGTGAAATAGTGTTCGCACTATTTCACTCAGGCTGCAATGGCAGTCCTGAAGGAGTGTTTGTATGAGCTACTTATGGGTGGCAAAAGAAATGTTGCAGCCAATAAGGATCTCCTGGAACCCCAATGCCCTGGATACCTAGGTACCATATACTAGGGACTTATAAGGGGGTCCAGTGTGCCAATCTGGATTGGAATATGGAGTCACTAGGCTATAGTGACACATTTGGAGAGCAGAGATAGCATGTGCACTGGAGTTCTGGTTAGCAGGACTCTAGTGACACAGTCAGGATCCCAGTGAGACAGTAAAAACACACTGACAAACACTAACAACCAAGCAAAAATGGGGGTAACCATGCTAGAAAAATGCTACTTGCTCACAACCAGATGCTTCTGAGGACTGCCACAGCTGTCAAGTGTGAAGGGCTACTATCCTGGATTCACAGTTCCCACACACAAAAGGCTATAAATGCAGAAACCTAGAAGTAGGAGCAACAGATGGTGCCACCAGCAGTTTCATTGCCTGTCCCTAGGTACAACCTTCGTTCGACAAGGGCTGCTCATGCTACACCTCCAGCATCAGGTGTAAGGGGGCTTTAACCTCCAGTATCAGGTGTAAACGGAACCTGTTAGGACTGTTCATGTTGCACACATCCTTGCAGGAGGCAAGGATTGCAAGCGGGTCCTATCCTGAGTTTCCACACTGCTGGATATTTAAGTGGACACCAAGTACTAGTTAACCTCTTGTGTCACTTTTGGAAGATATCACTGAAAACGGGGACACTGTTTGCCATTTCATCAGTGTGACACCTGTCTTAGAATCGCATTCACCAACACAGAATATGACTCAGAGGATGGGAGAAGGAAGAAAATGGCCTTGGGTGGTGACAGCAATACTTACACCAGTTCCAGGAATAATACTGACCATAATAGTAGTACTATTTGCTGATCACGTATCTATACCTTTCCTTGATGAACCTGATGCTACCAATAAAACTGGATAACTGAACAAGACACAAACAGTAACATGGTCAGGGGATATAGAGAGACTTGGAAAATTAAAAGATGAAATGACATGGAGTGAATATGGAATACAAATGGCAAAAATGTATGTAGATTGCCAATGTATCAGATTGCTATGGTTGCACACACCTGCCAACACAGCCCCAGAAAACAATGAGTTATGTGGCTGTCCCATTTGGAAATTCTGCAGGATGTAAAATGGTTGTTGAGATAATGCATATACTCTATGGTATGTCTCCCAAAACTAAAAGAGTCCCATCATCTTCACAGAGTGGACTACCATACACTAATATGCACCCACAGGAAGGGGATAGGCTATTATTGAGTAAGTTCAATGGAACAAGGCTACGAGAAACAAATGAAGGAAAGGACCCAGTAGCCTGATACGTCCCTGGGGATAAGAAAGTGGAGGACTTGGGCATACCCCATCTAAAGATATACAAAACAGTGGTGGCACCATGGTGTATAAACAGCTCCAAGGATGAGGGTTCAAAGGGTACCATCAAAGTAGATGGGCCATATACCACATTATGAATTGGCAGGGGCACGCCTGGCATGTAAGAAAAACCCAATACAGGAAAAACCTACTATGCATGTGGGCAAAAGTAAATGCAGCAGGTATGCAAATTTAGCCAAATAAAGGATGGTCCAATACAGCTGTGGAAAGTCAGCATATTTTCCACTGCCTTCTGGCTGGTATGGCAGTTTTTACCCTTCACTGGTATGACCCATGTCGCAAATATTTCCTTGACAGGTCATCTAGCTAGCCCAAGGGCCGATAGGAATAGGAAACCCACATGGCTGGATCATACCTTCATGGTTATAAATGTGGTATCGCCCCCTGCAGGGATAGCCTACTCAACATTTAGAATTTATGAACTCACACGACTGATAGAACAATTAGCAGATTCCACAGCAGCGGCTTTAGGAAATATAACCGAAGCACTGACTGCTATGAGAGCCCTGGTGATTCAGAATCGTACTGCGCTAGCCATCCCCCTAGAAAAAGAGGGTGGGATAAACCAGGTAATTCACCAGGCTGGTTGTGCGTATATACCGGACAACAGTGGAAAAATAAATAAGGCCATAGATAACATAGAAAGGTCAAGAAGGAAGCAGAGAGAATACACACTGGTTGCATCTGGGAGATGGAAGGGACATGGCTTAGCAACTGGGGATCCTGGCTATTAGAAGCTATAGTAGTAGGAGTTGCAATGCTGATAACACTGTGTGTGCTCATACAGGTATGCTCTACCTGCATTGGTATTCTTGTCACTGATTGCTGCAATAAAACTAGGCCTCATGGGCAAGGGGACCATCATACAATGGATAACAATGACAAGTTAGAAGGCAGAGAGGAAGTAAGACCATCGAAAGAGATAGCGTAGGATTTCATTGAGTATCAGAGGGTGGAATGTGGAATCCTAATTTTATGTAATAAGGAGTCCATTTTGTTTTCTGGACAGTCCAGTGATACTCAATGATAAGACTCTGCCTGTTGTTGAATCATATGACCTTGATGAACCATTGTATTTCTGATTTTATGCTTGGAACACAATTTGATGCAAGGCTTGCTCAAGAGACAGCTCCCGTGATATACCACAGCATGCTAGCTCACCACTAAAGTTTTATTTTTGTATCAAGACACCTGCCTTGCCTGACATATTTCTCAAACTTACACAGTCCCCAACTGATATAATGGGGAACATGTGATTTCTTTTACGTACTTGCTTATAATGTAGTAATACTATAATCTGGATATTATATATAGATGTTATGAAATCTTGCCTGGAGATAGCTGGACATGTGTTATGTATATGTGTAATTGCCGAGAAGTGGTTATGTGCAAAATTCTCATTGGACAATTAATGAGACTACCCTTTGTGGTTTACGGAAATGAAACATCATCTACAATTCGAACAGTTGGATTTGAGGGCCAATTGTTCTGTTGTGTAGCCATTGTAGTTATAGCTCCATGCACATTAGTTTCACACACTAGGCCGCTGTGCACTTTGACTTAGATATATTTTATTCGGCTTTGCATTGTTATTTTTACAATAACCAATTTTACGGTCTTGTTTTATTTTCATCTATCTAACTGTTTTTGCTTAGCCCAGCACTGTGTTCTCAAACAAGACATTCTTGATCACTTTGTGCTTCAGTCAAGGCTACAGTTGGAACGCGGTAGAAGTTTAGTCTCCAACATTCGTCGAAAATACACATCCTTACATAGGGACATTTTCTTAGAACATCAGCTGTGTTATAAAAACACATCCTAGTCCCATTACACGTTAAGAGGTAGATTCCAGCCAGGGAACCACGACTGAATGCTTCGCTGCAGATGCTAACGCAGACTACAGGCCTTTGCTCAGGTATGAGGGTTGATGTCCTCCTGGGGGAACCTGAAGGGCAGAATTAGAGCTTAACATGCTGTGCTCAGATTATGACTCAGATAGGAAATAGCCCATAAATCCTAGTGACAATATAATAGCGTTATTCTTATGCTTCACTCTCCTCGTCACCATTCTAATATTGTCATGTTGCGTCATCCTGGTTATTGCAGCTCATGCTTTGCTGTTGAAAATGCAGTCATTTTATTAAACCAGTCTTTAAAATCCATGCTGCTTCTTATTGTCATTTATAAATGAGACCGAATTGTGAATGAGAGAACCGGATGGGACCTGAGTGACCACAACTTCCCTGAGAAGTATAATATGTCATGCGCTCGGCTGCCCAATCATCCCTATCTCTTGGTAGAGATGAGGCACTGCTAGTTAGCTGGAGCAAAACCCGGATTTAGAGTGACAGGTGTCACCCACAGTGGGTCAGACTCAGTCTCCCACACCATGGGTGATCTTGCTGCTCAAAATCCAGTAGTCTCATTAGAATAATGAGAGCCTACGCGACAGTTCCAAGTGTCACGTTATTGAATTTTCTTTCTTATTACAGGTGTGTGGTTTCCGTCTTTGATTTGGCCTGGATTTAAGGAGCTACTTCTACATTGGCATATTCCAATCTGGACATCATCAAAGCCACTATTACATTGATCTTAGTGGCAGGGGATAGAAGATACAAAAATGTCTCAGCCATCCGCAGGTTGCCAAAACAGACACCAACCAGTGAAATCCTGTGGTTGTGGTTTAACTCCTACATTATTTATAGCAATGGAATGACTGTTGGGAGCTGGTACCCCTGAAGGCCAGTGGACATCCAGATCTAAAGTAAAATTGTGCCCAAAACTGAGCACTTCAGTCTTTTCAGTGTTACAATTCAGCTGGTTGACCACCAACCACTGAAATACAGCAGAGAGACATGGTTGAATCACATCAGAGTTAATGGCCCTCCCTTTGCTGAACGCAAAGAAAATATGGTTGTCATCAGCGTAGGAGAAAGTCTTAGCACTAGCTTAGCAAGAAGTAATATGGATGTTAAACATAGTAGGGCTAAGTGCTGAACCCTCCGGAACCCCAACTGACACTATTTGGCTAGAAGAAGAGTAAGAAGGTAGCCAAACCTCCTGCCGTCTATCCTCCAGAAATGACTTCCACCATTTCGAGGCCTTATCTTTAATGCCAATCTCAAGGAAGCAAGAGAGCAGTCTGTCATGTGAGAATGTGTTGAGCGCTGCCAACCGGTCCAACAGTATCAGAACTGCTTTGCTCCTTGCATCAATGGTTCTACTTATCAGATCGAACATCTCCACCAAAGCAGTCTCTGTACTGTGTCTAGAACTAAATCCCGATTGGCTGGGATGAAGAAGTTTATTAGCCTCGAGATAGCCTGAAAGCTGGGAGTTAACACATTTTTCTATCAGCTTCGAAGGTGTAGGGAGTAAAGATTGGCCTATAATTACTTGGCACATTAGGATCTGCATTCTGCTTTTTTAAAAGGGGAATAATTTTAGCTCTCTTTCAACAGGAAGGCACCATAGCAGAATCCAGAGATTTCTTCAATATCACTTTGAGAATGGGATTAATAGTATCCAGAACTAGGGCCAAAACTGAGAGCACAAGAGTCCAGTGGAGAGCCTGATTTAAGATTTAAAATTGCCCTCTTGGAATTTTGCAAGGAGATGAAGCTAAGCTCTAAAAGGCAGCCAGAAGAAGCATCTATATCTACCTAGAATAAGTTGCACCCAGCTTTGTCCAGATTAGCACCTGAAGGAAGAGTTTTTTTTATTTCCACAACTTTATTATGAAACAATTGTGAGAGTCGCTCACACCAGTCCACTAAAGCAACCTTGCATCTCTGGATGGCCACAGGGTGAGAATTCCTTCCAGGGACTTATACAGGCAGAAAGGGCCATCACTGCTATGCTCACACATTGACACAAGAAGCATAGGTATAAATTTGTAGGCACATGTCTATTCCAATGTGCTTGGACTGTTTATCAGTTTCTCACTCATTGCAACAATCCTTACTGTGCTATGTTTCATCCTCCTAATAATCACAGCTCATGTCTTGTCGAACTCTGTTGCAACTCTGTGCATTGTGTTGGGGCTTTACTGTGATTTAAGTAGTGGCTTGAAGACTTTGGACTATCAGCTTGCCTGGCATGCTTCTTCATCTGTTGTGTCACTGTGCTGTGAACAGGAGGCCAATCAGCTGGCCCTTGCAGTTCTCTTGGCCTGACTGGGATCTAGAAATAACTTCTCCTTGAGCAGGACACACCAGGCATAGTCCCTCTGTTTGCTAGCCACCAGATGCAGCAGGTGCAGTTCTTGTTGGTGCAGCCTCTCTTTGCTGGTCCCTCAGTGCAGCAGGGCAGTCCTTCTTTGGTCTTTCTTCCAATTTGGTTGAGATCTGAGGTCTGGGTGCCAGGGGTTCCCTCTTTATGCTCCGAAAGTGTCTTTTGGGCAAGATGCAGTTGTTGTGGGTTCATTTTAGTGCCTTGGTTTGGCACACTTATTTTAGCTTAGGCCTGTGCCGTTTTTACCCAAGATGTTTGATTTTTCTAATCAGATGCTATTCTCCAAATTTGCTGTTAATAGTCTTTAACACCACAATTCACTATGTGCCTCTGCTTGATGCTTTACCTGTTTATCTAGTATCACTGCATAAGAGTGTGGAGCCAACCTTCGACACCTAGACATGTTACCACATCAGGCCTGTTCTCAGAACACAACACTTTTTGTTATAAAACATCATCCAGGCCAAAGAAGGTTGGAGAGGTAATTCCAGCCAGAGGATCCACCCTATGTTGTGTGCCACTTCATTGCAACTTTGCTGACCTCAGTCCTGTCTCTTCAGCCAGTCGAGGAGATGACAGGCAGACCCCTGGTTTCAGGTATGGGGCGGGAGTTCCTCAGGAACTAGCATAGGCAGAAAGGGCTATCACGGCTATGCTGTCATGTAGATACTAGAAATGGAGGTAGGAATTTGTAGGCACATGGCTATTCCAATGTACTGGGACTGTTTAACTGTTCTCACTCATGGGAACAAACCCTAACTGTGCTATGTTTCATCTGCCTAATAATTGCAGCTCAAGTCTTTATGGTAGATTACAATATTTTCAATAAATTAATTGAACACTGCCCTGAGTCTCCTGGTCTGCCTTTGCCTGTGTGAGATTTGCGCAAATGAGTGAAAGGTGCTGCCAACCGCAACTCCCCTGAGGAGTCAGAGTGTCATGTTTTCTAGGCTGTCACAAAACACCTTTACTTTCTAAGTTTTGGTGAGGTGCTGCTAGCTAGCTGAAATGGTTAGGTCGACAGTCTCCAAGCAGTGAGAGAATGATTCAGTCACTAACACATGGTGGTGGTGCAGGCTGAAAACCCACATTCTTATTCCCCATGGTCCTACGACATGACACCACCAATGTTGGTAAGGCACTAAGGCCCTCATTTCGACCTCGGCGGTCTTTTTGAAAGACCGCCGAGGTACTGCCGCGCTGAAGACCGCCAGTGCAGGCGGTTTTCCGAGAAGCGTATTATGACTGCTGGCAGCCCTCCGTCCTTTTTCAGACGGAGAGCCACCAGCAGCCATACTGGCGATCGGCGCGTTATCAGAACACCGCCCACCGAATCACATCCCATGATTCGGTGTGGTGGTGTTCTGGTGACGGGGTGCTGGCGGCGGAGCAGCCCCCATGGATCCCGTCCCCTCCCGGAGGATCACCGGAACAGGTAAGGTGATCGTCCGTTAGGGGATTAGGGGAGGGGGCGGGGGGGTGTTGTGTGCGTGCATGGCGGTGTGAGTGTGTAGAGGGTGTGTGTGAGTGTGTGTATGCATGCAGGGGGTGTTGTGTGTTTGGAAATGTGTGAGTGTCTGTCTGTAAGTTTGAATGTGAGAATTTGTGCGTGTATGTCTGTATGTATGTGTGCGTGTATGACTGTGTGTGTCTGCTGGAATGTTTGTTAGTATGTGTGCGGGTATGTGTGGTGGTGGTGTCTGTGTGTGTGAAGGGGGTGTGTGTCGATGTAGGGGGGTGTGGGGAGTGGGATACTACCACCTTAGGAGGTAGTACCCCACTCCCCACACCCCCCTACATCGACACACACCCCCTTAGCTAATGGACTAACCAATGAGGGTGGGAATGTTACATTAGTGGTGGAGGCACACAACCCATACAAAACAGAAATATTCTACTCATGGGTCATCTTTCCTGCAGTCAAAGCAGACTCAAACACATTTCACACATACAGAATAGTGAATGCACCACATCAATACAGAGCATAGCCATACTTAGAGATACCTTCAACTTATCAAGAACACCATGATTGGTTTAATGGTTCCCTCCCACATGTAGTACAATCAGTTAGGTTAGGTCCCTTAAGTAATGATGAACCTACATGGCCAACAGTGGCTACATATACACCAAATCATAATGTACAAGCTATGCAAGTAGCTGAAGTGCAAACTTTAAACAACCATCTAGTTAATATATATAGACGCTGAATACAATTCACATTGCGGACCTTACATACCACCCCAGCAAGGGCTGCTTCAGCTATGGCCGTAACAGGAATAAATCCACAAATAGTCCATTCAATAATGGATAAAGGACCCACTGAAAAGATTCAGTTTTGGATAGCACAAAAAATAAAGGAGTGTTTCCCCGTGGCTGAAGGATGCAGCACACATAGAAGTAGCAAATTGTCATGATTTAATGATTGTTTATGTGCAGGAAAACCACCTTTCTGCACATAGACAATCATTAATGGCGTTTTGCTCTTTCTATGTGTGCTGGAGAATGTAGTCTTCTGGAGAAGATGAACACTAAATTATGACATATTACTGGCAAAAAAGATTGGCCACCTGAATTTGTCCATGTGCTGCCCCAAGGGAAAGATGTTATTTTGCCTTCTTTCTCAGTCCTAGTTCCACACACAGTAAAAGAAGATTACAACACAGATTGGGCATTGGCACAAGTGCCAGCTCTGTACCACACCCATGTTGAGTGGGATAAAGGTTCCCCCCTACAATGTTATTCCAATAAGATCTGCACCACAGATTCACCCTCAGTATCCTATTAAACATGACGCTAAAGCACTGGTGTGACAAATTCTCACACAACTTACGCACCAGGGAGTAACTGAACCCTGTGTCTCTGCAATGAATATTTTTTCTTTTCCATAGCAAAACCTGACCATTCATATGGAATAGTGTTAGACTACAGACACCTAAAGAGTCACACATGCACATTTGCAATACAAAATTAATGGAGCACAGCACCAATGAACATCATTGTGTGCAACGAATACAAAACAACCTTGGATATGTCCATTGCTTTTTTCAGCCAAAATCTAGCACCTGAAAGCAGGGACTTAAGCACCTTCACAGTGCTCTCCTCTCAAATAATATATCGCTGTTTGCCCCAAGGGTATAAGAACAGTCCAGGATTGTTCTATGCCCTTGTGACATCAATATTACATGATATTGATTCTGAGGCGTTCGCTCATATGTATAATATTTATCTCACAGAAGCCAACCTTAACACACATTTAGCTAGGGTGGATCGCATTGTTTTGGGTTTTGCTGCCCAGGACTACAAATTAAATTGCTTTTTTCAGTGTCTTACTTTTAGGATACAAATAATCAGATGAGGGTAAGAGCCTTGCCCCTCAGTTTCTAGAGAAATGCGCACAATTACAACCTCCCAATACTATCAAGAAACCACATTAATTGCTGAGTTTATTCAATTTTGGCAGGACCTACTTTCCAGAATATGCAGAAGGCTTAAAACCATTATATGACTTAATATGTCAAGACTTTTTAAGCAAACATTGGACACCACAACATACACAAATTTTGACATGCTTGAAGCAAAACCCTTACACAAATGTAACAACAAAACAAAGTGGAGCCAGATGTCATTCTGGAGTATGTTAATGTTGGTGATGGGCAAAACTCCACCTCAAATATGCTTATATTGCCACTATACCCAACTGCAACATTTTTCATGCCCTTGACACTCAACTTGTTGAACTAATTTGGCAAACAAATCTCCACCATCCCACTGATTCAGGTGGCATTAAAGTCTCTAATTTTGAGCACTATTACATTGCTTTCAAACTTCAATGTCTATGCTACTGGTTCACCGGTACCAGCCTCAATGACACCGCCTCTGCACACGTGCTTTGGACAATGAGTTAGGTGCTACTGTTTTTAGCAATGACAAATAAAGGGGAGAGAAAGAGGTGTTGGTTGAGCACACATCCTCCCTAAATGAACTATCAAAACAACAGAGAGGTGCAGTTCTTTTGAAAAAAGGGGGGAGGGGACCCAAATCCCACAGTAGAGAGCTCAAGCCCTCACCTACCAATGGTGGCATGTTTCATCATCAGGCTGTGCTACTCGTTGGGGTGGTGCTGCAATGCCCAATGGGCCCCACGGGGACTTTGCCAGAGATCTTTTAGTATTGCCTTCTGGTCAAAAGTGTATGACCAGTAGTCCCTTCAAGGAGTGATAGCTAGCAAAATGTGACTGAGGTATGTTCCATGAGGACAAAGTCCATATGAAGCCATTGAATTTTGTCAGGAAAGCTCAGAGCAGGAGAAATTCAAAATTTGCTGTCAGCATACTTTTGGCTTTTCCGCCCAGTGAATATTTCTATCTTTTGACTTAATCACTTTTATAGAGCTTGGATTCCTTTAGCAGGGCACGGCTGAAAGCTGTGGCCAATCAGGGCTTCATGAGGCCTGAGACCTTCTCTGCAATATTCAGCTGAAATGGATTTGCTGCTGCAGAAAAGCTCAGAGTGGGAACAACATGAATCTTTGGCCCAATAGCAACAAAGCTTCATCAAACTGACTTGTCATGTTTGTCCCTGCCGTCTGTCTGTCTCCAGGCAAAAAGTCTTGAAAATGTTTCTAAGTACCAGGTTTTATGGTTAGGCAGTAGTACACTCTGACACCAACCAATGGCTCCAGGACCGCAGGAATAGAATGTTGGGGTCAGGACTCACTCAAACAGAAGCCAACAGCAGGTTTCATGCAGGTCCAGTTGAAATTAGTGAGCTGGGCTACTCCAAGAAGCTGGGATTTTTTTCAGTTTTTGTGTACCTTTACCTTAGAAGGAGGTGAGCTAACGGATCCTTGGAGGCTACTTCTTAGTCCTAGGTACAAGTCGGAACAGATCTAGCCCATAGGGTTCTCCTCAAAGGTCACAAAAGCAGTTGCATTCCTTCTTCTGTCTTCCATAGGACCAGTTGTGTTCTGAAGAGGGTGCCCTGAAGTGCCACATTAATGTCCTGTAGGTGGGGATGACTTTTGGACTTCCCCGCACAAATAAGGAAGAAGCTCCCAGGGGTAACCATGTACACATTTGCAGAAGTTCTTGTATGCTTCACTGCAAACAGTCCAACAGTGACCCTTTCTACCTACATTCAACATGCCAGAGCCTTCCCTAACTGGTTCAGCCCCGCATCTGCCTCAGACATAGTCACAGCGATCCCCAAAGGCTACAAATTCACTCACCAGGACAGCACTAACAAGCTGGGAGGAGGAATAACCATCATCCACAAAGAGACCATACAATGTCCCACAATCACCAAAATAAACCACCACCATTGAACACCTGAACTTCAAGCTCCAGACCCGCAGGCCTGGATTCCAGCTTCTGCATCACCATCAAAAACTTCATTATGCCCCTTGCCTTAGACTCCAAGGATTACATCTTCATCAGTGACCTGAATTTCCACATCAAGGACCCCAGCACCGCACACTTTGTTGACAGCATGAGCAGACTTGGGTTGAACCAGATCGTCCATTACCCCACGCACACCACATGACACACGCTGGACCCCATCTTCACATCCAGCAACCACGTCAAGTACGGCCACTTCACAGAACTCACGTGGAAAGATCATTCCATCCTCCACTTCAGCATCTCCAGCCCCCTCACCACTACTACCAAGTTTACCAGAGCCCCCCACCGCAACTGGATCAAAATCTCAGAGACCAGCTGGATAAATACTCTCAACACATTCAGTCCCTCCACCGCCCCCAACCTAGAACAGGGAGTTAAGAACTTCAACACTTGGATCACCCACTGTGCCGACAGCATCACCCCCATCAAGGCCAACAACCAGAGAAAACCCTCTAAATGGAACAACTGGTACACCAAAGAACTCAGAATGGCCATGCAAGTCAGCAAACAGCATGAGAGGAGATGGCGTGCCAGCAACAACACCTCTAACAGTCCAGCCTTCGAGACCTCCCTCAACTTCTACCACTGCCTGTTCAGGGCAACAGAAAAGACAGCCCTAGCTACAGGCATCAAAACCAGTGGCAACAGCTTCAAGGAACTTTTCAAAACTGTTAAGGAATTCTCCTACCCAGCTGCCAGTGAAAACAACATCACACCCTCATAAGAGCTGTGCAGCAACCTCGCTGAGATCTTCCATGACAAGAAGGCAACTATATAGAGAAACTTCAAACCCCAATCTACACCTATGGACGTCCTCAACAAATACACCACCATTGCAACAGATATGAACCACAGACTGACCACCTGGAACCTCCTTTCCACCCAAGACATCACCTCTATCATGAAAATCATCCACTTGGGAGATCCCACAGACCCATGCCTGCACCACATCTTTAATCACCACCCTGCTCAACACCTCAGTCACCACTGTAACATATCATGAGGCCTGAGAACAAGCCAATGTGAGACTACTACTCAAAAAACCTCCACAAACCCCTGCGAACTCAGAAACTACTGACTATATCCCGGCTACCTTTCCCAGCCAAGGTATTGGAAAAGAATATCAACAAGCAGCTCATGACATAACTGGAGCAGAACCGGTTATTTGACATCTCCCAATCCAGTTTCCCCAGCAACCACAGATCCGATGACATCCCCATTCTCCTCAACTGAGGAGAAACAGCAGCTCTGATCCTCCCCAACCTCTCTGCAACTTTTGACACTGCATCCCACCACACGCTGATCATAAGACTCCATCACAGGGGCATCCAAGTGGATGCAGGCAGATGGATTGTGTCCTTTTTCCCCAGAAAAACAGAGGATTCACCTCCCACCTTTCACCTTCGAACCCAAGAACATCACCTGGGCTCATCCCTCAGCCCCACATTCTGCAACACATACTTAGCCCCGCTGGCCAACATCATCAGATCATATAGTCTCAACATAATAGCCTAATCAGGAGACCCCCAACTAATCCTCTCACTTACCAATAATCCCTTCATCATCATGACCAATTACCACAGATGCATGACGAGTATCTGCCTGAAGCTGAACACAGAAGACAAGACTGAAGTACTCATCTTTGGCGACAACAGCAACCCCTGGAATGACTCCTGGTGCCCATCACGCTGACCACCCACACCCATATCCTCCAATCACACCAGAATCTTCAGAATCATCACTGAAGGCAAGCTCAGTATGAAAATCACAAATCAACACTGTCTGCTCCGCCTGCTTCTTCACTCTGCACTTTCTACATAAGATCTTCATGTGGCTACCTCTGCACACGAGATGCACTTTGACATATGGCCTCCACACCAGCCAAGTGGAATTCAGCAAGGCTCTCTACATAGGAATCAATGCACACCTCTTACAAAGCCTTCAGACCATACCGAACGCCACAGCCAGACCCATCCTCGACCTCTCCTGACGAACCGACATCACACCCCACCTCAGAAGATTCCACTGGCTCCTCATACAGAAGAGACACCAGTGCAAGCTGCTGACTCACTCACATAAAGCTCTACACAACCAAGGGCCCATCTAACTTAACCACCAACTGAGCTTCCACCAATCACCAAGAAGACTACGCTACACCTTCCTATTACTAGCCCACACTACCTGCATATTCAGAAGCAGAATTGGAGGATGCACCTTCTCCCACATTGCAGCAAAGACCTGGAACAGGCCTTCCATAGAACACCCTCCCCACACAATTCAGGACCAACACCTCCCTCCAGGAGTTTCGATGGGACCTCAAGACATGGAGGTTTGAATGAGCCCCTGGGACCTGCAAGCACCTGAATACCCTTCCAGGTGATTAGCTATGCTCTACAAATCCTGAATGATTGATTGACTTGTACAGAGATCTTTTGTGCACCTGATAGGTGTGGCCAGGGAAATGAGCAAATCCCCACTTATGGTCACTAATAACCACTTCTGGGGACAGCACCTCTCCCACTGGGATTGGTGCCTGGCTGGCTGGACAATAGAATAGCAGGCCCAAGTCTTAGCTACATCTGCCTATGAAAGACTAGGCTGCTTTGAAAATAATTCACTTCCTGGGCACAGCCTAGATGGTCATCCTGGGAGCAAGCCCATACCTCATCAAGGAGCTATTCAGTTCCTGAGTGACAGTTGGAAGCTCTTGCAAATGGGATTCTAATAGCGTTAGGTAGGCAAAGGCAACTTTCTAAACATACCTTTTATAAAATATTTATCACAAATTTGACTTTATTAATGAGGTGGGTGTCAAATAGTTTAAAAAGTCTAAGAATTAACTTTCTATCTGTTCCTATGCAGAAATAACATTTCTTTAATTTTAATATAAACTCCCCGTGCTTTTCTATGGAACAGCGAAACCTGCTTCGCTGTAAGAACATGTTTCACACTGCTATAAAATAAAATGCATCCTGCGCTATGGGCACTTATAGTTTACATATGGAGTGGCTTATTAATTTCTAAAAGGAGGGATTAGGCCTGCCAAAAGGGTTTTTTGACATGTCGAATTTGCAGCTTAATACTGCACAGCCAGGTTACCTGTGACAAACCTGCAGTCAGGCTTTGCATTGTCACTTTAATGGTGCCACAATAGGTGTTGAAATCCATTGGTGACATTTACCTTACAGACCCTGGGTACACTTTGAACCATTTACTAGGGACTTAGTGGTAAGATAAATATGACATCTAGGAGTATAGCCAATTTCAATGTGTTGGTAGGGGTCAGAACACGTGCACTAGGGCCTGAAACTGACATCATTCAAAAAAATGGGGGTGATCATGCAAAAAGAGGCATTATCCTACAGTAAGGCTTGCAAAAACCTTATGACAAGTCAGAACGAATATTTGCCTTGAAAAACAGTGTGGTTCATACCTAAGAATAGCATACAAAGCCAGAAGCATCTTGCTAGTGTGTCTGCATTTGTAAACAAAATGTTAACAGACACAGGTATTTTTGGTAGGCCTGGGTGGAGTTCCGTGTGCGGCGGAGTGGCAGTGTGGCACCCACTGCTGAATGCGCCTGATCTCAGAAGCACTAATCAGAGTCAGGACTGGTTAGCCAGGCCCAAACCTTCTTAACGCTTCGGGTTCATTCAGGAGAGGGCTATAGGCAGTGGAAGCTGCCGTTTCAGGCCTCTTGAGCACAAGGCTCTCACGTGTGCACTGCACACAGGACAGGCCTGTGCTCAAGGGGACTGAAACGGCAGCTTTCTTTTGCTGCCTATGGCCCTAGCCTGAATTCAGTGTGGCACCTTCTCCCGAATGCACCCGATTTCAGAAGAGCTAAGCAGGGTCAGGCCTTGTCAGCCAGGCCTGACCCTGCGTAGCACTTTTGAGATCGGGCTCATTCAGGATGGGGCCGTAGGGAGGGGCAGGCCGTGCACAAGAGGCCTGGGCAGGCCGGTGCACAAGAGGTCTGAAACGGCCCTGGCCTGAATTCAGGCCAGGGCCATAATCAGCAAAAGCTCCAGTTTCAGGCCTCTTGTGCACAAGTGTGCAAAAAAAAGAAAAAGAATGAGGACTCACCTGGGTCCTCGTTGCCAGCGGCCTGGTGCTCTGCCTCCCTCTACCCCCTGCTCCCAGGCCCTGGGCTGCTGGAGTCTTGGAGGATAGGAGCTGGTGCCGGCAGCTGCTCCATGCTGCTGCGCCGTCGGTCGGGCCAGAGTGGCACTGCAGCCCAGTTATGTGCTGCACAGCGCCAGCACAGAACTTTCCGCATGTGCGCTATTTGGCCCATAACTGGGCTGCAGTGCGCACACAGAGAGCTACGCTCCGCTGGCAGGGCTAGCAGAGTTTTTGCGCCACTAGCAGCATGACTGCACAAAATCACAATTCAACAATGCAGCACAGCGCACCAGCAGAACACATCAATGAAACAACACAAGTAGACCAAGATGACATAGCACGAAAACACACATTTGCAATCATTTTATGCTGTATTTTTGTGTTTCAGTGATGTTTTGTGGTGCTATTATGTTTGCTGTTCTTACACTTTCATTCTGTGTCATATAATGTTTTTTGTCTTCTCTTCTTGCTTTGTGTTATTTTATAGTGTTGTACCCTAACATTACTTTTAAGGCATCATAAACTAATTTCCACCCAAAAGGAGAACATTATTTTAATGTTCCTGTGGTAACCAAACATTTATTATTTTCTAAGTTGATAACATATTGTGGTTCCACTCCTGTGGTGGATACCATGGTTTGTAGCATATAAAATGAGCACTAGGAGAAAAGACATAGGGGGTCATTCTGACCCTGGCGGTCTTTGACCGCCAGGGCGGAGGACCGAGGGAGCACCGCCGACAGGCCGGCGGTGCTCCAATGGGGATTCCGACCGCGGCGGTAAAGCCGCGGTCGGACCGGCACCACTGGCGGGGTCCCGCCAGTGTACCGCGGCCCCATTGAATCCTCCGCGGCGGCGCAGCTTGCTGCACCGCCGCGGGGATTCCGACCCCCCCTACCGCCATCCAGATCCCGGCGGTCGGACCGCCGAGATCCGGATGGCGGTAGGGGGGGTCGCGGGGCCCCTGGGGGCCCCTGCAGTGCCCATGCCACTGGCATGGGCATTGCAGGGGCCCCCGTAAGAGGGCCCCTACATGTATTTCACTGTCTGCTGCGCAGACAGTGAAATATGCGACGGGTGCAACTGCACCCGTCGCACGGCTTCCACTCCGCCGGCTCGATTCCGAGCCGGCTTCATCGTGGAAGCCTCTTTCCCGCTGGGCTGGCTGGCGGTCTGAAGGCGACCGCCAGCCCAGCGGGAAAGTCAGAATTACCGCTGCGGTCTTTCGACCGCGGAACGGTAACCTGACGGCGGGACTTTGGCGGGCGGCCTCCGCCGCCCGCCAAGGTCAGAATGAGGGCCATAGTCTCTGCCACAGTTTTTGACTGACGGTGTTTAAATAGTTGAAAAGCTGGAGAAGTAATATTTTACTTCTTGAGGCAGTGGTAAATGGTATTTGTCACAGGAGCTTCTAAGGCAGGTGATTATTTTACCTGGAAATGTAGCAGCATTTGTTAACATATCCAAAGAAAAGAACTGAACATAATGAAATAAGATGCACAAAGCAATGGAACAACACAGTGAAAACATACCAAGGCACATCACAACAAAAGAGTATAAACAGGACGCAACTACTGCTGTAAAACACAACAAAATGACATTGCAATAATAAATGATAGCTTAACACAAAACAGAACATATCAACAGCACAACAAAATGCCATGCAACAAATGTGCACAAATGTTCTGGTCACCCACTACCACCTCTACAATAATGTTTTAACAATGCAGTGGCAAAATGTGTTTGAAGCAAGCCCTTTGTTAACTTACTGCCCAGGACATAAATAGCACCACTCCAAAAAGTTGTGTGATTGTGCTAGTGCCCTAAATTAGTATTTGAGTGCTCACTTTCTATGATCCTGCCTCATGTAATCATCTAGCGAATTGGGCAAAAAAATGAGGGCTCAAATTAGACTTGAATTTTAAAACATAAATGGATTTTAAATTATTATTGTGGTATGTCCAGCTATTTCCATTATCAATGTATATCAAAGTTTGTAAGTTCATAATACAAATATGCTATTCTATAGCATTCGAGCTGACATTTTTTTTAACACTTTCTAGAAAATATACAATAACTTGATTGCACACAACACATTGCTGTTACAGAATTTAACACTATAGGAAGCTGTGATCAAGGTAGCACATAAAGAACTTCTTTGAAGTGCCCATTCCAAAAAAAGGAGCTCAATAACTATTACTTATTTTTTATTGATAATCAGTCATCGAGCAGTTCATTACAATTAACGCATTGATTTTTATTGATCATGGTACATGAATATGAGCAAAAATGCAAAAACTTGATCCCCAATCTTAGTCCGCATTTAAGAATTAATCATTAAAAAAGGAGGAGGAAGAGGAGGTAAGGACAAAGATTAAAAAAGCCTAATAAAAATCTACTTCAATTTCACCCCAAGCAATTTGACAGTGATTTGTACTACTAGTATGCATCTATGTATTTCAAAAAAGGCAGACTGAGTTGGTCTATCAAGGGGGTTGAGAAATAAGAATAGAATCAAAGTTCATTTATTGCAATACATCAGTTCCAAATGCAGTTTATGTTAAGGAAATTTGGAATTGGGATTTTAGGAGTATAGCCAACTCAAAGATAGTAGATCATACTCGTACCACAGGTGATCTAGTTTAGATAAGTACACTATTACTGCATTTGCCTAGAGATGAACTGTACCACTAATCTATTATTTTATCTTTTTAATTTCTTATATCAGCACCCAAAGGCAAGAAGAGACACCACAGAGATGGGTCTGGCAGGAGCTGGGGAGGCACCCACCACCAGTGCCAATGCTGAGAGCCCTGCTCATCCCAGTATGTCCTATTATTTATTAGTATGATTATTATCATTTCCCTAACTTTTACATCTGCCCACTATTATACTACTTTTAATTTTGCCTTGTTTACCTTTTTATACGTTCTCCTTTTTTCCCACTCCTCTATCAAATTTTTGTTTAATTTCTTTTATCCCTCCATTATATTTTTTTCTGTCTTTCATTGCTATAGCTCTGCTCCTCTATTATGCAAAGTTTTTGGTTGGCGCGATTACCTGGCTCTTCTAACATTGTGAACCAACAAAATTCCCAGAGTGATATTTTTGGTAGAAGATACTGCAGTGCTAAACAAACTGTATTGATGTATTACAGTTGCATTTTTTTTTATTAAAAAAAAAACAAGAGGGAGGTGCACCTGGCATCTAAAAACTGTGTAATGTTTTTTCTACCACCAGTGCAGCCAGCTCAGGTCGAGCTGCAGGAGCAGATGGAGCAGGGGAGAAGTAGTGGCAGGGACTGGCGGTGCTAAGTCACATTGTTTGATTAATTGACAATCACTATTACTCACTAGCTACAAGGGTGCCATCATGATAGTGAACCACCCACATTGCCAGCTATAGCAGTGGTTGGGTTACTTATGGCCTCTTCCTTCTGCAACTCAGCAAAAGCACACATAATGTACACTACAAATGATGGCATGATAGAAACAGGAAAGAAGGGAAGGTTAAATGAAAGGATGGATGAAATGAGTGAAAGGAAAGCATTCATGGGTAGGTGAAAGGATGTGTGGGTGAGTATTGGGTAAATTGATGGCAGGGTTAAAGGATGATTGAAAGAATGGGTGATACTGAATGGATGGATGTTGGATTGTAAATTTTGTTGAAAGACTGGATGAGAGAAAGTAAAGCTTAAATCATGGTGGCTTTGGGAGAGTATAGTAGGAAGAATGAAAGAATGTTTAAATAATTGCTTGGATGAATAAACAAGAGAGCTCTTCTGGAGAGGGGCATGCTGATCTCTTACTTCACCTACTTTGTGTTTTATGGCTATCAAAGCTATGGTTCAAAGTGGTAGGTATTTTTATTTGTGTTCTAATCACTTGACACTGCAGTTGTTAAACGAGGCACATATGTATCCCACCTATCATCATTCATCAACCCCCTCCCTGCCCATGGCATTTGATTTTGCCACCCATGACCGAAGAAGTGCAGTATGGTTACATTTGTGCCTGCAGTGTTGGCTGTGCACTGTGTGTCTGCTTCAGTTAATGCTGCATTTACAAAGGTTTCATTGCACTGCAAACCAAACACACAAAGGGGGTCATTCTGACCCTGGCGGTCATCGACCGCCAGGGTTGACGACCACGGAAGCACCGCCAACAGGCTGGCAGTGCTTCCTCCTGTATTCCGACTGCAGCTGTGAAGCCGCGGTCGCCCAGCCAGGTCTGGCGGTTTCCCGCCGGATTACCCCCGGCTGGGAGAATCCTCCATGGCGGCGCTGCTTGCAGCGCCGCCATGGGGATTCCGACCCCCTTCCCGCCAGCCTGTTTCTGGCGGTTTCCACCGCCAGAACCAGGATGGCGGGAACGGGTGTCGTGGGGCCCCTGCACTGCCCATGCCACTGGCATGGGCAGTGCAGGGGCCCCCTAACAGGGCCCCAG
The DNA here is from genome assembly GCF_031143425.1 of Pleurodeles waltl. Lineage (NCBI taxonomy): Eukaryota > Metazoa > Chordata > Amphibia > Caudata > Salamandridae > Pleurodeles > Pleurodeles waltl. The sequence continues at coordinate 841,564,410 of NC_090437.1, forward strand.
AAAGATTTTCACTGTCTGCATTGCAGACAGTGAAAATCGCGACGGGTGCTACTGCACCCGTCGCACCCCTGCAACTCCGCCGGCTCCATTCAGAGCCGGCTTCATTGTTGCAGGGCCTTTCCAGCAGGGCCGGCGGGCACTCCTTTGTCGGGCAGCCGCCGGCCCAGCGGGAAAGCCAGAATGGCCTCCGCGGTCTTTTGACCGCGGAGCGGCCAAGTGGCGGTTCCCATTTGGTTGCCGGCTACCGCCACCAGCCAAACTCGGAATGAGGGCCAAAATGTGTTATTTCCCTTTGGCCGCTCAGTCACCTCTTAGTACTTCACTTCACTCCTTTATTCTTTCCTAAGTTCTTCTGTCCTAGGCTACCAAACAAATTGAACAATTCATTCTTGGCATGTGTCACACTTTAATGGCCATGTGAAGTGTTTTCAAACATACTTCATGGTTTCGGATAACAGATTTATTTTATGCTTGTTCAGATTTTTCCCTTTATGCTTTTGTCTATATAGTAACTGAATAAACCAAAGCTTAGGCACATGATGAATTGATGATCAGTGATGCCCCTCTATTCTATAGCTAAAGCTCTACATACTGACCTAATCCCTCTGCCTTAGTCTGCAGTAGAGTAAGTCAAGTTCCCTTTCCTTACTGCCCAGTGAATGAATTTGTTGTAAAAACAAACTGTGGTGGTGGGCAAGGCCAGTGAGTGAAGTGGGACTAGTAAGTGCCCAATTTGATTTCAAGTTCGGTGAAAGGGATACTCTGTGACAAACGCGCCAAATACAATCTATATAGCCGTTCCTTTCTCTGTAGTGCAGTGCTACTGTCTACTAATGGCAGATAGGACAATATATCCTCATTTTAAACATGACGTGTGACATATCTTACTTATTCATCTGTCTCTTTGGAGTCAGGGTAGAAACTAAATGAAAGGAATTTGGGGAAGAGAAGGGTCATTGGAATTAAAGATAGACAATTGTCAACTACAGCTGTCCCCCCTGCAGACAGTCAAAGTGCTGGCTAACATGCTTCCATCTATTTGACACAACAACTTGTACTCTGTAGTGCATAATGCCTTACTCATAAATGAGAGATAATTCATTTTTATTTAACCAATAAAAGTGTCTGTTTAGTTACTAGAAAAGCCTTTAAAAGAAAACAGTTAAATCATGGTTCTATTAACCTGGTGTTACTCTGCCTTCATTATTTTCTACCAGGCAGTCAGTGCTTTTTTATTTGTGGGTAAACAAATGACATTTGCCCTGTTACTCTCCTAATCATAAAAATCACATCAAATTTCAATGTCCATAGGGGACAAGCAATGCACTGTTACTGTACCACCCACTACCTACTTTTGAAGGAGTGTTTGTTCAGAGTATTGTTTATAATTTGTCTTTTTTATTTTTTGCTTTCTCCATATAGCTACTCTTGCTGGTTGACCAGCACTACCCACCAGGCAGGGGATAGTGGCCCATCAGTGGCAGCAGAGGCTGGAGAGGCTGGAGAACATCCAGGATGAAATACTGCCAGTTGGTGGTCCCGGAGGAGGAAGAGAGTCAAATAGCTGCCTCTGACCCAGGACCCAGCTCAGCAGCACACTAGCCCCAGCCTCCCAGCCACTACATCGCTGGCAATGCCGCCAGCTGTCAGGGTCCCTGACTGCACCTCATGCCACCCCCTCCCGCTCCGACAGGGCATTGCTCCACTGTAAAATGCAGTGGATGGACCAGATGGAGAGCAGGCACACCAGGATCGAGCAGAACCTAAACCAGCTCCAGGAGCATATACTGTAGGCAGTGCCAACTTCTAAGCCCTTTTTTAGGGTCGAGCCTGCGTCGCATGCGCTTGCACATGCGTATCGATTGCAAGATGCTTTAGTTGTTAGAAAAGGGCTCGGAGCCCCATCCATGTCATGTCAGTGTCTTTCATTGGTTCGTGGGCTTGCCTTTTAAAATCTGCTTGCTTTCATTACTGGAAGGCATGCATACGCCATGCCTTTTCCGGTGGTTAGCCCTCCTCAAGCACAGCGACCAAGTACTAAAAACATATGAGGCTCTCTGTTTTCCGTCTGGTTTATGGAGTACTTTTTATCTTTTTTCGCAGCGCGATCTTGCTTGGCAGAAGTCGGTCGCTTTGCATGACATCGACCCTGTTACATAGTTAATTGCACTTTTGCCGGTTATGTAGATAATTGCGCTTTTGCCGATATGTTTCACTATGAGTGAACTGTAGCAGCGCGATCGCGTTCTTTTTTCCATTTAATGTGGCAAGAAAAAACTGCTAATAGCTCTAACTCAGAGAAATGCGAGACCCGTCAATTGCAAATGCTTGTTAATTTTTGTTTTGGTGGGAGAGACTTGTGAATGGAGAGGGTAGGAAGGGAGTTGGGACGGGGTTTCACATTAAACTTATGAAGGACATTTTGGGGACAGGAATATTTGTTTGGGGAAAGAGGTGGCCTGTTGTGGGGGAAAAGAGTGGGTTTTTGTGTTTATTAAAAATAAAAAGAGGATAATTTATTTTAATTGATTTATGCCTCAAATGTTTATTTTGGTGTTTTCGTTTGCACTGCTTTCTTTTTGTGTAGCCTGTTTTTTTTAAATTCTGCTACAAAAAGTGTGTCATATACACATTCTGGTGCTAAGCAGCCCACAAAAATGGCATAATGAAATTTAACAGATTTCACTGCACCATTTTTGGCGTAATTTTTAACGCCTGCTCAAAGAAGGCATTAAAATGATGCTCCCATGGAAACCTATCGGGCTCCTTGCCCTTTGCTACACTAGCATCAAAGGTTTTGACACTAGTCTAGCAAAACGCCACAATAGCATAAAAAAAGTTAACGCTATTATGCTAACGACCGCCATGGTGCGTAGTATTATAAATATGGCGCAAACAATGGTGTCGTTAGGTGCCGGTAGGGGTAGAGTCTCCTAGCCACGAATAAGAGAAGCTCTTTCTTCCCACCTGTAGAACATTGGGTTGCTGGTTGAGTAGGGTTAGAACCTTGCTCAAGCAGCAACCACAAGCTCTGTTAGGATGAAACACAAGCAAACCCCAAATTAACCTGTGCTTAACCCTCTGGTATTGTGCCACCATAGCAGACAGGCGTAACTTGGAGGCAATGTGTAAGGTATTTATGCAGCACTTCAAAGAGTAATAAAGTCAATACACAACACAAGAAAACTCTCAAACCAATTTAGAAAAATAGAGTAAAATTAAATAAGTTAAGATCAAAACAACAAAAATGTAATCAGTAGAACTGGAGATAAGCAATTTACATTTTTTAGTTAAGTACAGAGCCTAAAAGAACAAAGCACCACTCACTGTAATCTGGTCATGCGAGACTGGGTGAAAGTCACAAGTTCAGGTTGACCATGATGGAGTGCAGGCTGGATACAGGGAACAGGTTTGTCCCGCTAAGTTACCTTTGAGAGTCCGGCTCAATGCGTTTGCTAGGACAGCAGTGCAGATGTTTGTGGTGGATGTTTGTCCCTGTGGCACGAAAAGCAGGTTGGGTGTCATGGATAGTTGTCGCTGTATCATGAAGATCCTGTTGGCCCTCACAGACTGTCATTGCTGGAGATTCATGGTCACAGAGATGCTGCAGCGCAAAGTGCAGATGTTGTGTTGTTGGTCATCACTGGTGGTCGCTGTAATGCAAAGAGTTTGGTTCATCGCTGCTATGTGTTGGCTGGTGGCCATGGTGGAAGACCCCAAAACTTTAGAATGACTCCTTTTATTGGCGCAGTAGCTCAACTGATACCACACAAAGCAGCCAGGATCTGAAGGGCACCTCTTGGGGATCAGGAACTCACCCCAGCAGAGGCCAGCAGCGCTCGGGCAGTTCTAGTTGCAAGTCCAGTTGCTAGTCCTGGCAGCAGGCCAGGAGGACAGACGCAAATCCTGATGCAGATGCAGGGAGGCCTCAGGACCTTGTTTTGCCCCTGTAGCTTAGAACAGGAGGTCAGTTTGCTGACTCACTCACTTCAGCCTGCACAGAGATGTTTTAAGGCACGGACAAAGTGAGCAGAGACCCAGTGCCCCAGTCTTTCGGCGAGGGCCCCTCTGCGCCTTCTCAAGAGTCTGTCTGAGCAGGTTATGTTCTGCAGATAGTACTACTGTGATGACCTCAAATGATTCCTAAATTTAGATTGTTTTAAACACCATGGGCCTCATTAAGAGTGTGGCAGTCTTTAGACCACCACATTAAAAGCCTGATGGTCAGACTACCAGGGAACCACCAGCACCACCAGCATCCATGATCCCGGTGGGCTGGAGGTGGCGGAGAACGTAATTTGCCAGGGCAGCTCTGCATGCAGCGCTGCACTGCGGATTATGACCTTAATATCCACCAGCCTTTTCATGGTGGTAACGCTGCCATGAAAAGACTGGCTGAGAACAGGTGCAGGGCCCCCCTTGCCCAGCACCCTTGGAATGTTCACTGTCTGCTTTGCAGACAGTGAACATTCCAAGGGTGCTGGTGAATCCTCTGGTCTACAGGATTGCCAACGGCTTGATTACAAGCTGGAGACAATGCTGTAGCCTGTTTACCGCTAGGCCGGCGGGCATAAACCTCGGTTTAAGCCTGCTGACCTAGTGGGAAACTTTTAATTACTCTGGCGGGGAGGTTGCCACAAAGGCTGCAGCCACCCTGTTGTGAGTTTTGCAGATGGGCTTTCCCATCTGCCAAACTCTTAGTTAGGCCCCATGTTTTAAAAATGTGTTCCTATTAAGGCTGAGGTGTGGGAATTCATTACTAAAATTGGGCAGAATAATGTTGTATTCATAAAAAATGTTGTCTCCACATCCTTTTACAAGATTAGTTTAGATCGAAAGAGTACCTAATATATGAGAGGGAGGGAGTCACGCTGATTATTTTCAATATTAGTGTGCTGCTCCTGCAGTATTGAAAACATACAGGACTATGCTGCCATTCAGTGCAAATATTCTGAATATAAGATGTAAGCGCATGTACAACATTTTTACATGTTTTGCATATTGCATCATGCCTTCCTTATTTTACAGTTCATTTTAACATTAATATAGCAGTCATATGCTCTCTACCATCACAAGAGCTTCCTAATCAAGAATCATTTCTGACAGCATATTTCTCTACAAGTTATTTTTTTCAATACGATAGTCCTACAACAGACCTGCCAACTCTGTCAGTACCACCTAGTGAAGAGCCATTTTATCTCTCTTCACACAGTCACCTCATGAAGAGCTGAAATTTCATGCTGGCAGAGAATATGCGTTGGAAACCACTGCAAAAGTGTCTTGCCAGCTTGTTTCTGAAGACTGTATGCTGATGATGTCCATTAATGGGTGTGAAAACACTCTAGGATATTGGCCCCAACCTCAGCTACCCTTTGTTGTTTTGTAGGGGGCAGAGTGTCTCTTGGGTAGCTCCCAGCACAAAGTCCAGCACCCACCAGCACCCATCCCTTGATCACACAGTAAAAAATATTTATAAGTTGGCAGGACTGCTACAGGGAAAGACATAGATATTCAGTCTCTGTGCAGGGTCCACATTTCACTTTCAAGTGCAGTGTGTAGCTTTCTGCTCTACTTGCTGACACTATGTTACATGTGAGAGAAGTTTGCTTGCTGTCTGTCAATGAGTGAAACTATCTGTATGTGTGTGTGAAGATAGTTTGCAGTGCCACTACCCATACAGTATCTGTGAAATTAAGGCCTGCACCTGTTTCTGCCCATTCTGTGGCACGGATTTATTTAAATTACGGGACGTGTGCTTTTTAGTTTTACATGTCCTGGTGGTGAAAAACTCTTTGTTCTTCATCACTGCAAGCCTATCTCTCCCATAGGTTAACAATGGTGTTGCCTTATTACATCTTATTAGTGTAACTTCCGAATGGGAAGAGATGACTCCTTCAAGTTTGGTGTCTCTGGAATCACAATTTAAAACCACAACTTATGGTGAAGAGGGATTTTAAATTGCAATTCTGAAAATAATCCTTTTAGAAATTTAGCATTTTCTTACTTTAGCCATTTGGTGCCTGCTTCCTGTCTCTGATCACGTGTCTGGGGTATGTGACAACTGGTCCTCATGTATTCCTCTTAGACAGCCACACTCAATGGGTGCTTAGGTGTGGCTTGATGGGCCATGCTGGGAGGAAGGCGTTAGGCACAACCTTACTTACACCTGAATAGGTTGTGTCGTGTCCACACACAAAGGGCTGCATAACACCCTGTAGTGAGTCTGGAGCCAGGGCAGGAAATCTGTGCACTTCAAAGGCATATCTTTAAAGTCTCGTGCACCTAAAAGGTGCAACTAGGTATCAGTATTGGACCTCAGACATCAACATTTCAGTACACTTCTGGTCCTGTGGTTACTCTGCCAGGAAGAAGGGTTGATGTGCTGCTGAAAGGACTGTCACTCCACAGGACTGCTACTCGGAAGGGGCTGCTGTCTTGTTGTACTAGCATGCTGCCTGCTACCCTCTTGCCTGGGGTAGAAGAACTGGACCTGGAACCCATCTTGAACAGAGTGACTCAAAGGGATAGTCTGTTGGTCTCCTGATCTGAGCTTCAGGGACATAGCAAGATTCCCACAGTTCCTGGACCCTTCTTCAATGCATTGTTGACCCCCAAAAGGCACCTACTAGGTCCTGGGCCTTTGGGAAAAGCTTTTCAGCGCTCCGTGTCAAGCCTTTTGGCTCTTTGCAAACTTGAATGGGCCAGTTTACTTCAGAACCTTGTCACTCACCCTGAAATTCAGTGCGAGCAGCTAAAGGTTGATCTCTTTGCACAGCAAGTACTGTCAACAACACCCGGCCATCTCCTCGCACCGGACAACCATCAGATAACACTCCCCTTGCTCCCGGCAAACTACTTCTCTGCAAACTGGACTCTTGACACCAATTTTGAGAAGGTAAAACTTCAGCAGAACGTATCTGGGACTGTACCTGACCCACGCTCCATTGTGATTGGCTTGAACTTTTGACTTTCACTTGGTCCAGCGTGACCAGATGGCCGTGGTTGACACTTTCTGCTTTTAGGCAATATATTGTAGTTTCGTCTTTAAAAATTCATAACTACTGTTCTACTTATTGGATTCTTGCCATTTTGTTATTTTTTATTTATTAAATTTTGCTCTATGTTTCTAATCTGGTGTGGAATCTTTTTGTGTGGTGTTTCCACTCCTTAACTGTTTGAAGTGTCACACAAATACCTTACACACTGCCTCTAAGGTAAGCCTGACTGCTCTGTGCCAAGCTACCAGAGGGTGAGCATAGATTAATTTAGTGTTGCATGAGACTTACACTGACTAGGATTGTGGTTGCTGCTTGATCAGGGCTCATATTCCAGTCAACCAACCACCAATTTCTAACATTGGTGTTCAGCGGTGCAATAGGACTTGTGTTTGTGCAGTGCTGTACAGTTTTATAGTGTACACTACCAACCTGTATTTAGACCAATATGAGTTTTTCAATTCTCCTTTTGCTCTTATTTGGTCATTTTTTCCAAATTTGACTCCTGCTTCACTATCATCAGCTTGGGACACTTATTGTTGCACCAGTGATACTTTGCCAGAATGGAATAAGACTGGATCTCAGCTGCCTATCATTCTACAATATGAAGAAGCTGAAGGATTTCTGAGAGGGGACTGGCTGTAAGGAGGTGGTCCATGAAGCAGGATCTTCAGGAATCCTTGCATGCTTTTGAGGAGGCACACTGGGGAAAGGTTTAAACAGAGGGCCAGGAGGGCGATGCCTCTTGAGAAGAGTCTGAGGAAGACTGCTTTGCAGGTCTAGGGCTAGAGAATGCAGACCCCTGGTTACTCCTGAACTCCAAACCAGAGGCCCAAGAGGGTGATGGCCTCGAGAAGGATGAGGAGGAGAAGAAAATTACTTGGCAAAGGCTCCATAGGAGAGCAAGGAGCTCACAGAGCAGTTGTCCCCTACTGGATCCAATGCAGGAAGCAGTGTCATCTCCCAAACCCTTTCTCCTGAAGAGATGAAGGGCAGGCAGGCATGCAGGGATCTGAGCCTCAGCTGACCCAACTGGCTGTAAATGAAAGAAGATCTGAGGCTTACAAAGCGCTGGTGGAGGAGAGGAGGGCTACGGCTGAAAGAGCCTTAGCCAAGGAAATACTTACCATGGAGTCAGAGAAAAGAGAGCTCAGTCAGGGAGAGCTTTGTAAGAAAGAAAGATCTTTCTGCCTCATGAACTGAGTCTTAAAGAACTGGACTTGAATCCCAAACATCTATTAGAGTCTAGAAAAAAATAGTGACAGTAAAACTACATTGTCAAGCGGTGAAGGAAGGATCCACACACCCAGAGACTTGGTGCCTGACTTCACGAAGGGGGATGGCATTAACGTAACCAGTGGCGTTAGGCATACCAGGTTGTTCTAGAGGTGCACAGGATCACTGAGTATCACTAAGGAGGATTGGGGAGCTGACCTACAGAGGCATTTACCTAGTGATGTTGGGGATGTCCTACTTGCTTTAGAGAAGGGGGACAGGCTGAAGTATCCCACCATGAAGGAGACCCTTGCCAAGAGATGTGGATTCACCCCGGAAGAGTACAGACTGAGATTCAGAGACAGATAGAAACTGTCTTACCAGTCCTGGGGGAATTTTGTGGGTTACTTTTGCAAGGCACTGGATGGTTGGGTGAAGGGAAAGCTAAACACGTATGAAGAGCTGTACAATTTGATCGCCGGAGAGCACATGTCACTGTTTTCCAGAGCTGGGTGAGTACCACAGTGTCTGTGAAGGCATTGGGGAGTGATCCTAGGGAGGCTGGCTCAGGTCCTCACCCCCATCAAAGTGAGATGGAGGCATGCAGAGACCCAGAGAGGTCCCAGTATATTGAGGGGGATCCCATGTCCCTTCTAAGGAAAGGAGGAAAGGTTATAGTGGGGGGAGACGCATGGTGCCCTATTTCCAGCCCCAGTACTTGGGTTGCTCCCAAAGGGGGCACAAGCAGGGGGACTTTGTCTGTACCAAGAAAGCATCCACAGGTGGGAGCTCCACAGTGTCAGGGGAGCTAGGTCAGGGTCCGCCACAGGCGCCCTATCGGTTCTGTTTCTGGGGGTGCCACTCCACAGCAGAGGGAACTGAAGACTAAATGGAGGGACGAATGGTGGAACAGTCCACAGTGGGTGGACCAGTGGGTCAGGGTTTGACAGCTCTGAGAACAGAGCTCCCCAAGACTGACCCTGGTGAGGCCACTTCTAACCAGGGAGTTCCATGTGCTGTCACAGGGACAGAGGGCTGGGGCCCTGCACAAGGCAGACTCTTACATGACACAAATAGAGTGCGTCTCCCGTCAGGGGGGTAGTGGTTCCCCCTTGGACGTCCTGGCTCCCCAGGTACATGTTCAGCATAAAGGTACCAACCCTGGGTTGAAGGACCAGTTTCAGAATACCACCCCTGAAGTAGTGGTAGAGTGAAAAAAGGGTGCAACATGTCTGGGGCTACTTACCCCCACTCTGGGAAACCTCAGAGGTGAGACAGCCCTAGATGGCCTGGGTGCTGGCTATTGACACTGACAGGTGGCAGTGGCCTCTGTTGGTTGCTGTCCTTGTGGACAGAATTTTCCTTATTATGGGGACAGAAGTCTGATCCAAAGGGTGGAATGGGTCACACCACTTTGTTGGCCATGATGGTGCTATCTGCCTACTAGGGTGCTTCAGCAAGTAAGATAAAATCAGTTGCTGCACAGATGGAGTCCACAGATGAGGAGCAGTGTTCCCCATAGGTCAGTTCAGTGGCTCAAGAGAATACAAACAGAAGGATACAGCTGAGTTCAGAGAGGCATAGAACTGACAAGTGCCTTTGCAGTAGAGGGTCAGTGTCCACATTCTATTGCCTAAGCAGGAACGTCCATCAGGGTATTGAGTAGTCTACCTTGGCTTTAGCCTGAGGGGGTTGTGTCGGAAATGTGCATTCCTACAGGGTCAGCCCCAGGCTTTTTGCCTTTCTCCTTCCCTTTTTTTAAGGAATTCACTTTTGTTGGCCTTAGGACTCTGTAAACTTTACCACTGCTAAAGTACTTGCGCTCTCTCCTTAAAATATGGTAACTTTGGCATGTACCCCATTGGCATATTTAATTTACTTTTAAGTCCCTAGTAAAAGGCACTATGGTGGTCATTACAACCCTGGCGGACGGTGTTAAAGCGGCGGTAAGACCGCAAACAGTCTGGCGGTAAAAATCTTGGAATTATGACCGTGGCGGAAACCGCCAACAAAGACAGCCACTTTAACACTCCGACCGCCACGGCGGTACAGACAAGCAGCGCGGCGGTCACCGCCAACAGACAGGCGGAAGACAATGTACCGCCCATAGTATCACAACCCGCCAATCTGCCACCTTTTCCGGGGCGGATTCTCCGTGGATAAAAACACGGCGGAAACAGTTTCTGCAATGGGAAAACGCTCACCTGAACACATCCCACGAGGAAGGAGGACTCCATGGAGCCTGAACTCCAAATCCTACCAGCCCTTCTCTTCCTACTCATCTACGAAGACCAAAGCCTGCGCCGGCGACGACAACGGTGAGTACTGCACCTGTGCCTGCTGGTCTGATGGTGTGCTTGGGATAGGCTGGGGTACAGGGGATTGGGTCTGGGTGGAGGAGGTTGGAGGGGGCAGGCTAGACACAGGGACAATGGCTACCATCAGTGCTGAGGCCAGAGATTGCAGGGTTCGCTGAAGGGCAGCCTGACCAGAATGAATGCCCTCCAGGAATGCATTACTGTGTTGCAACTCCCTTTCTACACCCTGGATGGCATTCACAATGGTAGACTGCTCAACAGTGAGTGACCTGAGGAGGTCAATGGCCTCCTCACTGTGGGCAGCAGGGGTGACTGGGGCAGGGCCTGAGGTGCCTGGGGCGAAGGTGATGCCCACCCTCCTGGGTGAGTGGGCACGGGGCGAACGCTGAGGGGCTGCTGGGAGGGCGGTGCTGGTAGGGGAGGTGGCGGCTGTACCTGTAGAAGTGGGGCGCACAGATGGTGCCGCCACCACAAGGGAGCTCCCATCGTCGGACGAGTCTGTGTCGCTGGTTGGTGATCCGGTGCCCGACGTGAAGCTCCCCTCGCCCTCCGTTCCACTGGTGCATTCAGAGTCCGTGGTGTGGCCCTCCAAGGCCATGTGGGATGCAGCTCCCTCGTGCTCCAGTGCCACTGTACCTCCGCCTGATGATGCTGATGCACATAAGAACATGGAGAGCACAAAAAGGGGGGGAGACAGAAGAAAGACAGGTTGAGTGCATAGCATACCGCGACCGTTGGCGGACAATACAGACACAGCAGCCCCCTGCACTACGCTGTGCTCCTGGCTTCTACAGATGCTATTCCTGGGATCTGACCTACATGGCTATGGTGGACCTCTGCACACATGGATGCCACAGGAGCATCTATACCTGTACTTGGCACTCTACTGCGGCGTGGTAGGGAGCCACATGGCCTGCATTACGGAGGGGCCTAGTCTACCTATGTCTGCCTGGCCTAGGTACACCCACAGGACTCCTCCCCCACCCAGACCTCTCCACTGTGCGCCAAGTCCGCAGAATGATGTTGTAATCACCGCCTTGTGTCTGCTGTGATGCCCTCAAGCGCCCATCCAACTCAGGGTAGGCCACCGCCACGATCCGGAACATCAGGGGGGTCATGGGGCGACAGGCACCCCTCCCACGTTGGGAGGCCATCCCCAGCTGAGCCTCCGCCGTCTTCTTGCTCCAGCGGCGAATGTCCTCCCATCGTTTACGGCACTGGGTGCCCCGTCTCTGGTGGACCCCCAGGGTCCGGACGTCCTTGGCGATGGCACGCCAGATGTCTTTCTTCTGGTGGGCGCTGACCTACATGACATGCACAAGGGAAGAAGAGAAGTCATTAACAACCGCACCATCAATGTGCGTGGCCCCCCTCCCTACCCTAGCCATGTGGCACATTCATTCACATGCATTGATGTTCCCTGAACTCTGCCCCCTTCCCTCTTCCAACCAGCCCTCTCCACCCAGGCCTAGCCCATACAACGTGCTCCCAGTGTACTTACCTGTTTGTCTGGAGGACCGTAGAGTAGCGTGTACTGGGGGAGGACCCCGTCTACCAGTTTCTCCAACTCCTGAGCAGTGAAGGCAGGGGCCCTTTCCCCAGACGCAGCAGCCATCATCGCTGCCAGACCGAGGTCACAGCAGCACTTGCAGTGTAGGTCCTCTCCTGTCGAAGATCAGGTATCTAGTGATAGAACAGATAGAAAATGGCGGTGACGTCCGCGGCGGTGACGTCCGCGGCGGTGCGTATCATCACCGCCGGCACACTTCCTCATTGGCTCCTGGGACACATAGGGTTCAATGTAAACCAATGCAGCATTGCGCCGCGGTCTATGACCGCCTACCGCAACGGTGTGCAACGCCAACGCAGTTACCCCCACAATCCCATTGTCCCAGTTTAGAGGTCAGGCAGCCGCCATTTCAGGGGCCCACATGGCTCCATTTACTTCTGTGTCACACATAGCTAGGCCTACACTCAACACACATACAGGAAGGGTTTTGTGTTTGGTGTCGTGTTCTGTGTAACTGTGGGTACATACCTGGAAAAAAGTTGACTCGATCCTCGCTGTTGTCCTTCCTAGGCGCCGTCAGCTGGGACAATTGAGAAGATGGCGGAATCCTCCGGTGTACCGACCGCTGGTGGACCTGTTGACAATGTCGGAGCGACATTTAATCGTGACGTACAGGTTTGACCGTGCCACTATCCAGGAACTATGTACCCAGTTGGAGCCAGACCTGATGTCACCAATCCGCCATCCCACTGGAATCCCTCCTGACGTGCAGGTGCTGTCAGTGCTCCATTTCCTTGCAAGTGGGTCTTTTCAAACAACTGTGGCCATGGCATCAGGGATGGCCCAGCCTATGTTTTCCAACGTGCTGTCCAGAGTGTTGTCTGCCCTGCTGAAACACGTAAGGAGATGCATCATATTCCCTGAGGTGGAAGACTTGCCTACAGTGAAAGGTGACTTCTATGCCCTTGGACATATCCCCAACGTCATAGGTGCTATTGATGGGACCCATGTGGCTTTGGTCCCCCCCCACAGGAGTGAACAGGTGTACAGGAACCGGAAGAGTTAACATTCCATGAATGTACAGATCGTCTGTTTGGCAGACCAGTACATCTCGCAGGTAAATGCAATGTTCCCTTGCTCAGTGCATGACGCCTACATCCTGCGGAATAGCAGCATCCCTGATGTGATGGGTCAACTCCAGAGGCATCGTGTGTGGCTATTAGGGGACTCTGGTTACCCCAACCTTTCCTGGCTATTGACCCCAGTGAGGAATCCCAGGACCAGGGCAGAGGAACGCTACAATGAGGCCCATGGGCGGGCTAGGAGGGTGATCGAACGCACCTTCGGCCTCCTGAAGGCCAGGTTCAGGTGCCTCCATATGACAGGTGGTTCCCTATTCTACTCAACGAAGAAGGTGTGCCAGATCATCATCGCCTGCTCGATGCTTCACAATCTTGCTTTGCGACGCCAGGTGCCTTTTCTGCAGGAGGATGGTCCAGATGACGGTGTTGTGCCAGCTGTGGAGCCTGTGGACAGTGATGAGGAGGAAGCGGAGGAAGAAGACAACGACAACAGGGAGTCAGTCATACAGCAATATTTCCAGTGACACACAGGTGAGAACATTTTCTTTTTTAACATGACATTCACTGTCACACGTCTTACTCTATCCAGTGTGTAATTGAATGGGATTATTTGGTAACTGAGTTGTTCCTTTCCATTACGGTTTCACAGGTGTGGTTACCAACGTGTGTCATCTGCATGTATCCTTCAAGGACTTGTGATGTGTGACATTGGTATGTTGACTTAACAATAGAAAAAGCATTTTGACACTGTCATTGATCATACATTTGACTAAATCATAGACTGACTCCAGAATGTTTTGTGGTTCAAGGGTGTTTATTTAAGTGCTCAAAAATGGAGGGGGGTTGTAAAATGGTGATGGGTGATGGTGGAGGAATGTCCATGGCAGAGTCCAGTCTATTAGTCTCACAGGTGCACTGCCCATCTGGGCATAGGAAGTGGAGCTGGGGCAGTTAAAGTATGGACAGGGTAACAAAGTGGGACGGTGGGGGGACAATCAGGGTGGTGTCATTTCCTGGCGGGGGTCTTGCCATCTTGCTCTGTCCTGTTCCTGGATCTCAGGGACCGCTTGCGTGGTGGTCGTCCGTCTGTAGGGGGTGGGGTGGTCCTGTGGCGGTGCCTCCTGTCCACTAGCGCCGGGGGAGGTGGTGGGCAGTTCATCGTCCATGCTAGTGTCCGGGGCCCCTTGGAGCGCCACGGTGTCCCTCAAGGTCTGCTGTATGTCCTTCAGCACCCCTACGATGGTGCCCAAGGTGGAGCTGATGGTCCTGAGCTCCTTCCTGAAGCCCAAATACTGTTCCTCCTGCAGGCGCTGGGTCTCCTGAAACTTGACCAGGACCGTCGCCATCGTCTCCTGGGAGTGGTGGTATGCTCCCATGATGGAGGATAGGGCCTCGTGGAGAGTGGGTTCCCTTGGCCTGTCCGCCCCCTGTCGCACAGCAGCCCTCCCAGTTCCCCTGTGTTCCTGTGCCTCCGTCCCCTGGACCGTGTGCCCACTACCACTGCCCCCAGGTCCCTGTTGTTGTTGGGGTGGTGGGTTATCCTGGGTTCCCTGTAGTGGTGGACACACAGCTGATTGACCTGTCCTGGGTAGGGAGGTTTGGGCCCGCTGGGTGGGTGCTGTGCTGGTGTTACCAGAGGGTGGAAGGTCAGTGTTGGGCTGTGCCTGTGCAAGGGGAACCGACTGTCCCGAGGCCCACGATGGTCCGGGCTGGTCATCAGGCTCCACTAGGGCAGAACTGCTATCGTCACTGTGGGCCTCTTCTGTGGGTGGAGTGGAGATATCTGGACCCTCCGGTGTGGTGACGGTCCTTTGTGATCCTGCAGGGGCATAAGAGCATGATTATTGCATGTGTGTGTGTCATGGTGTGCAATGGGTGGGTGAGCGTGTACCCCAGTGCTAGCATTCGTGTGTGGGGGCTTGTGTGATGATGGTTAGGGGGTTGTTCTGGGTATGTACAGTGAGCATGCTTTGGTGAGGGGTGACCATGCTTAGTTGTGTCATGCAGGGCTTGTTGTTGGGATTTGTGGTTTGTGTTCTTAGTACATTAGTGTGGAGTTGGAGTGATAGGGGAGGGTGTGAGGGTGGGGGTGTGTGATAGCATGCAGGTCGGGTGGGGGATCTGATAGTTAAGATATGACTTACCAGTGTCCATTCCTCCACCGACTCCTCCGAGGCCCTCTGGATGCATGATGGTCAAGACTTGCTCCTCCCATGTTGTTAGTTGTGGGGGAGGAGGTGGGGGTCCGCCGCCAGTCCGCTGTACCGCGATTTTGTGCCTGGAGACCGCTGAACGCACCTTCCCCCGTAGGTCGTTCCTCCTCTTCCTGATGTCCTCCCGATTTCTTGGGTGGTGTCCCACTGCATTGACCCTGTCGACTATTCTTCACCATAGCTCCATCTTCCTGGCTATGGAGGTGTGCTGCACCTGTGATCCAAATAGCTGTGGCTCTACCCGTAGGATTTCCTCCACCATGACCCTGAACTCCTCCTCGGAAAAACGGGGGTGTCTTTGGCGTGTCATGGGGTGGTGTGTGTGATGTGTGAGGTGGTGTCTGTGGTGAGGAGTGTAGTGATGTGTGGTGTTTTGTGCGTGGATGTTGTGTGGGTGATGGTGTTGTGTGCCTCGGTGTGGTGGTATTGTCTATTCTGTGCTCTCTCTCTGGCCTTCTTCCTGTATTTTTGGTCGTAGGGGTTTGTGGGTGATGTGGGTGTGTGTTTTATATTGTGTTGGGTGTGTGGGAGGGGTGTGTCTATGTGTATCAGGTGTGTGTATTTCGAAATGTCCAATTTGGCGGTGTTTTGGAGATGTGTGTGTATTTTGAGCGCGGCGGTGTGTACCGCCAATGGAATACCGCTGTTGAAAGACCGCTGCGTGGATTCATGTGTCGTAATAGCATGGGCGTGTTTCTGTTGGCGTGGAGGTTTTGTTTTCGCCAGTTTAACACTGACCTTTGGTGTGGCGGACTTGTGTGGGTGTCTGAGTTTCGGCGGATTCCGAGATGTGGGTCATAATTGCTGTGGTGGAATTCCGCGGCGGTCTATTGGCGGTCTTCTGCACGGCGGTAAGCGGCTTTTACCGCCAATGTTGTAATGACCCCCTCTGTGTGCCTGGGACCTGTAAATTAACTGTTACTTGTGGGCCTGCAGCACTGATTGCGTCACCCACATATGTAGTACTTTAAACATGACTCAGGTCTCTCATTGCAGAGCCTGTGTGTGCAGTTTTAACTGCTATGTCGACCTGGGAAAATAAACCTTTTGCCAGGTGCAATGTATTTAAAAAGTAAGACATGTACTTCTCAGTTTTACATGTCCTGGTGGTGAAACCCTCTCATTTTTCACCACTGCAAGGCCTAGCTTTCTCATAGAACAACTTTGGAGTTGCCTTATTATATCTTATAAGTGTAACTTCCAAATGAGAAGAGATGAACCCTTTGAGTTTGGTGTTTATGGAATCACAATTTAATATCACAGCTTATGGTGAAGTGGGATTTTAATTTGCAACTCCGAAAATGTCACTTTTATAAACTTGGCGTTTTCTTACTTTAGATATTTGGTGTCTGCTGTCTCTGATCACTTGTCTGGGGTGGGTGACAGCTGGGCTTTGTGTATTCCCCCTAGACAGCCACATACAATGGGAGCTTAGGTGTGATTTAATGGGCCACTCTGGGACAATGGGAGGGAGGGGCTGGGTGCAGCCTTATTTACATCCCAATAGGTTGTGTCCTGTCCACACACAAAGGGCTGCATAACCACCTGTAGTGAATCTGGAGCGAGGACAGGAAAGGCAGGGACTCTGTGTATTTCAAAGACTAGGTGTAAGTACTGGATCTCAGACACCACCAGTGAAATACATTTCTGGACTCTGGCAGGAAGAAGGACTGTTGTGCCACTGAAAGGTATGTAACTCTGCTGGACTGCTACTCTGAAGGAGCTGCTGCCTTGCTATGCTGACCTGCCTCCTGCTGCCCCTCTTGCCTGGGGAAGAAGAACTGCACCTGGAACCAATCTTATACCCAGGTCCCCAGGCACAACTCAAAGGGATAGTCTGCTGGCCTCCTGATCTGACCCTCGGGGACATGCCAGCATCCGCACAGCTCCTGGACCTGTCTTCAATGAGCTCCTTACCCCCAGGAGGTACAACTCAGGTCCTGGGACCTTGGAAAACTTTTTCAGTTCTCTAAGTCAAGCTTGTGGGCTCCTGAAACTTGTCACTTACCTGGAAACCCAGAACAAGCAGCCACAAGTTTATCTCTTTACACAGGAAGTATTGCCCACCTGGCTTGCTCCTCTCACCTAGATGACTATCGCCAGCAATGCTCTCCTTGCTCACGGTGAACTTCTTCCCCTTGAACGGGACTCTTGCCACACATCTTGAGAAGGTAAAACTTCAGCGGGACTAATCAGGGAGTGTATCCGACGAACTCTCTGTAGCAGTCAGCTTGAAAATTTTACTTTCACCCTGTCCAGTGCAACCAGATAGCCGCAGTTGGAGATTTATACTTTTTAAATGCTATATTGCAGTTTATTCTTTACAAAATCATAACTATGGTTCTAATTATAGGATTTTTGTCATTTGGTCTTCTTTCATTTATTAAGTTGTGCTCTATTTTTCCAACCTAATGAGTAATCCTTTTTGTGGTGTTTCCACTGTTTTACTGATTGAGGTGTTGTACAAATACATTACACACTGCCTCTAACATAAGCCTGACTGCCCTGTGACAAGAGACCAGAGGGTAAGCATGGGTTAATTTGGGGTTGCCCAACACCTATCCTGCCTAGGATTATGGTTGCTGCTTGACTGTGGCTCATACCCCACTCAGCTAACAACCCAATTTTTAACGGTACACTTAAAAAAATCCTTCTTTTTAAGTGTACTCATGTTGAAAACTGTCTCCTATGTTTGTCAAACTCTGGCAGTAGCCTTTTTAATTCAATGTGTTCTTGTAAATTGTTGTCCTTCTTCCTTGACCAGGAATTCATATGTGGATTCGCATCATGGGTATGTGTAATGTGTACCATTTAACAAGTCTAAATTATCAAAACATATGTCCTCAGTTGTTTTTTGGATCTGTGCCCCTGCCAGTGAACTGGCCTAAGAATATATTCAAAGATGTTCTGAACAGGGGGCCCCAAAATATGTTTGGGCTAAGGCCCCCAAGATCCTTAAGAAGTCCATACAGTCTGGGATGAAGGGTGCGGGCCAATTTTCCTTCTCAGCAAGCATGGGAGCAGAGTCGCAGGGCAACAGTTTAGCAGGTCTTCTGGCAGCAGAGATGCTCAACAGGCCTTCTTCTGTAGTATCCACAGATCCAGAGGTGACTTGCAGAGTTTGGTCTTAGGGTCCAAAATTTATACTTGGTGGCAGCTTTGAAGTAGGAGGTAGTTTTGGAGGTTTCCACCCCAGAGTTGTTTTGAATTTCCTGCCTCTCTGCCCGGACTTCAACTTGTATGGGGACACAAAAGACTAATGACACACCCTTTGTAGGTGTGCTCAGACAAAGCTTTGTGATGTGTAAGCGTGGCAGGTGACAGCTCTGCCCCCTATCAAGATAGCGATGGCCCACCTTGCCAACATGTATTCCCCCTTTGTCTTACTGTCTGCAAGATATACACAAAGGCCAACTGCCAGCTACATCCGGTCAAGTGATCCAGAAAACAGGCAGCAGGCACCTAATAGAACAAGAAAATGCCAACATTCTAAAAGTGGCATTTCCAGGTTTGTGACTTAAAATTCATCTTTACTATTAAAGAGTGTTTTAAATTACAAGTCTTTAGACACCAAACTCAACATTCCTACCTACTCACAAATAAAGGTTAGCACTTATCAAATGTAATAAGGTAACCCAGTGCTATCTTGTGGGAGCAGTAGGCCTTGCAGTATTGAAAAATGAATTTAATAGATTTTTCACTAACAGGATATGTAAAGCGTAAAAGTATATGTCCAACTCCAGGGTGCAGTGGCAGGTCTGGGACATGTTTAAAAGGCTATTCAGGTGAGCATTAGAAGCATTTCATTTACAGGTCTATGGTACATGGGTACATGTACTACCTCTTTACTAGGGATATATAAGTTAATTAAATGTGCCAATTGGATGTAAGCCAACTCAAACATGTTTAAATGAGCATGCACAAGCACTTTAGTGCTGGTTAGCAGTGGTAAAGTGTGCAGAGTCCTAAAAGCCAAAGAAATTGGTTCAGAAAAAAGGTGGGTGAAGGCAAAACATTTGGAAATAATCCTGCAGAAAAGGGCCAAGTCTAACACCACCACTGAGCTGGAGGAAGTTTAGAGGCATCTGTTGATGCATATCACATATACAGGTTCTCAAAACAAGAGCAATAGAAGTTTGGAAACACCAATACACAAAAATATGTATGTGCGTGTCTGTGTGTGTGGTTGAGATATGCACTATTAGAAAAACATGTACCCTGTAGATGTTCTGAAGCCTCTACAGTTCCTATACTCTACTACAGCTCCTGTACACTCCATTATTAATGTACAACTTCTTTACTTCCTACTGTTATTGCATGCTATCCAACTCTACTGCCACACAACACCTCTGCTCCTCTACAGCCTCTTTACCTCTCCACTACTGAAATAACTGTTTATATCTCCTCCACTCCATAGATCCTATACATTCTACAATTCTGGGACCCTCCCATAGTTCCTCTACAAATTTGCAGCTTTGTTAGACCTGACATCCTTGGCATAGTATTCCGCCAAACATTTTGCCTTTCTTTTGTTCGCTGAATTTGTTTCTGTGAATTTTAGGGCTATGTTCACTTTAACTGTGCCACAATGCTCGTGCTCTCTCCTAAAAACATAGTAAAATTCACCTACACCTAATTGCCATCCTTAATTTACTTGTAAATCCCTAGTGAATAGTACTACATGGATCCAGGGCCTGCAAATTGAATGCTACTTTGGGCCTGTAACACTCGTTGTGCCACCCACTAAAATAGTGCTGTAAAACATGTCTCGGGGCAACCACTGCAGCCTGTACTTCAGTTTTAAACTACAATTTTGACGTGGAAAAATAAATCTTTTGCCAGCACTAATCCTTGCTTTCTAATACTTACAAGTAGGGCTCCCAGTATTATGGCATTTTTTTTTTTTTTACTATTTCCATCTGTATTAATCCATATTTATTTTTTGGCAAACGTATTAGTATTTATCAATATTCATTTTGTGGTTTGCGAATAAGTGGAGTAAAAAAGGTACATTTCCACATTCTTTTACCTGCTAAACATGCACACCTACTGATGCTTGCCGCAGTTTAGCAAATTCAGCAGCCAAATACAGCAAAACAATACACACAGAGGTGAATATTTGCAATTTACAACAAATAAATGTTAACATAAACCTGTATTTAAAGATATCTTAATCTGTTTTTAACTCCCCATGCTGTGTATTTGCTCATATGTTTTCTTGTAAGTCACAACACACAACATGGAAAGTCACTCAGTAGAAGCACAATTTTCAACTTTTTTCCACTTTTAAAAATAAATACAGACAGAAAACACATTGGGGCATATTTATGTAAAAGTGGCATATTTATGTAAAAGCGATGCACGACTTTCCTATCGCCTCATTGCATCCTCCTAACACCATGTGTGTGCCGTATTTACAATACCGCGTACCATGGCGGTCGTGTCCACATTAGCATAACAATTTATGGGGCTAATGTGGTGCTTTGCTGATTTACCACCATAAATGATAGTGCTAACGCAACAAAGCACAATGAAGTCCATAGTTTTCAATGGGAGCGTCATCTTAACGCCTGCCTTAGGCAGGCATTAATAATGATGCTAAAAATGAAACAGTGAACTCTAGTAAATTTCTCAAAGCCGTTTTCTGGGCCTTTCTACATGGGGACGCTCCCCTTGCATACATTATACCTGGCACAGGCATAATGTTATGCAAGGGTTTACAAAGCAGTGCAATGCTTGCCCTGCACTGTGCAAATATGGCATGTGGGGAATGCCACCTTAATGGCACATTTGTGTAAAACAAATGATGCAAATGTTGCACAAGGTGGTGCTAGGGGCATCATAAATATGCCCCATTGTTTTCTGTCTGTATTTCTCAGTAAAAAGCAGCAAAAACTGAAAAGTTGGAGCCTTAATTATAAGTCACCCCAAAGAAGGCCCTAAAGACTAGTGGGCAGGGTGCATTGTATTTAAAAAGTAGGACAGGTTATTTAAGTTTAATTTATATATAATTTATTTTACGTTTAATTTATAAAAGGTTATATTTAAGTGGCAGTGAAAAAGTTTTTCCTGGTTGTAAGGCCTATCACTCTCATTGACTAACACTTAACTTACTAAATTTTTTAAGTGCTAAGTATGGATTGGGAGCATTTAGAGATATGCTATTCACACTCAAATAAATTGTAAATGAAAATCCTATTTAATGTTAAAGTCAAATTTCAAGTCAGAATTCTAAAATGCCACTTTTGAAAGTTGCCATTTTCTTGTCCCAAACATCTGTGTCTTCCGACAGTGTCCTGGGTCGCACGATTGTGAATGGCTCTGCTGTTGGGGGTTTGTGGATTGCTCCAGACAGCAACACAAAGGGGGCTTAGGTGTGGACAGGATGGGCCATTCTGGAAGGATGACTGAGGGAGGGCTGTACCCAGTCCCACTTACACTTCAAAGGGCCTTCCCTGAAGCACACACAAAGGAATCCAAAACCAGGCCTGCCTGCCTCTAGTCACACTGGACAGTTTGGAACCTTAGCAGGGAACGGGGAAGAACTTTCCAGAATCAGATGTGGGGTTAAGATAGGGATTTCCCCCTCCCACAGGCTGGCAAAAGGTATAAATATTGGACCTTCAATGTCACTTCACTTTTCAGAACACTCCTGGACCTGTAGTGGCAGAAGGACTACACTGCTGCCAGTGGACTGCTCTGCTGCTTGAAGTACTGCTCCACTGTCTGAGAAGGAAGACAAGACCCTCATCCCAGGAGTGACTCCAAGGGACACAACAAGCCAAGGAGCTACAGAGGCACAACAAGCTTCAGAGGCTTCCCTAAAACTGCCCAGCTGTCCTGTTGCAACTGGACCTGAAACTGGACCTGCTTGGGCCTACATGTGCAATGACTGTGCCTCCTGAGACAACCGCCAATGCGAAGTAGCAGAGATACCTACTCATTGCACTGCACTAACCTGACTTGAAGATATTGGATCACTTTAGATGATCACTGGTTATATTTTACAAAGTCACAATCATTTTGTTTCTTTTTTTACTGACAAGGAGTTTGAGTGATTTGCCCAGAATCACGGAATGTTGAGCTGATGCCGACTCAAATCTGGTTCCTCAGTCCCCAAGTCCTCACCTATGACCATTATGCCACATGAAGAAAAAGCCTATTTAAAATATTCATATATCACCCATAAAGTCTGCCTTGTAACCTCATGTGAATGGGTGCTAAAATATAAAATAGTACATACTACATATTCGGATTTGTACTGTCACAGTGAAATAAAGCCCAAAGAATTTGACAGTGTAGGCTTTGCTTGTCTTTCCCCTGAACAGGCGTAGGTGTTAATATTTTTTTCCTATTTTTACCTGGTAATATACTAGAAAATCTTCAAAGTTATTTCCAACTTAATTTTCAAAACCTGATTTGATAGGGATATCTGTTTTTGAAAACTTAATGAGAAAAGTAACTTTGTAAAAATCTACTTTAGGTTGCCTGAGCCAGAAATGGCTAAAATAATCAGTTCTGCCACTCATCACCTATCCAGAGATGGAGTACAAATCCTTGGCTTAGAAATTTAACAACTGTGGCTCAAAGGACAATAGCCTGCCTCTAATCCCAGGGTGAGCAGGTCTGCATTAACTGCTTATCACTTAGCAGAGATTAGCTATCTGGGGGAGGACATGAAGAGTTGGCAGGACAAAGAACAGCTTAAGCACCACTTCATCTGACTTGGAGATGACAGAAAGGGCTTCTCCTTTTTACTTCTACAGCCCTCCTTGACAGCTTGGCAAAAGTCACAGTAAGGGACAGAACCAGTTTGGCCCCAGTCATAAAGGAGGACAGCTCATCTAAATACTGGTGTGTCCAAGGAGCTGCAGACAGGCTTGCCTGGTGGGCAAAGGATTCAGCCACACTGAAACAAGCACTGCTGGGTAATTTTACAGCAGGGCAAAGAAGAAGTGCTGCCGTCGGAGGTGGGGGACTGTAAGAAAGTAGATAGGTTTGGGTGGCAGAATTTCTCCCATCAGAGGCTGGTGTACAGGAAAATCTGGCTGCTCAACCACCTCATTCTCAGAACATTTGCAGACCTGGTAAGACTCCACCCAAAGAAAAAGACCCTGCTGGGAGAAAAAGTTTGACTCTTCACTCCTGCCAGAAGAAGCAGACTCACTCTAGGACTCAAGGACACAAGACCCATGACTCCTGCTGGTTCTCAGGAAATGTAACCGCTCTCCAAGGATCAAGTTGTCTACTTGCTTCATTGACAGAAAAAGCAAAAGTACTTGACTCTAAGAGGACCCAGCTGACCATAGATCACTGAATTCAGACGTAGACCTGGCAGGAGTGAGTCCTGCTGCCCAGAAGCATGCCCTGATGAACTAGGGACTACAGGATTGACCAGAAGAAATTTTTCCAGCCGTTTCAGAAGGCTGAAGGTAACATCTTTGACCAGGATGACTTGCTCAGTGTATCAGACCTTTGCTCAATTGTGGTTTGCCTGAAGTAGTACCAAGGTACCGGCCAACCATAAACTGTTGTTTAACAATGGTTATTTATTTTTCCTGTGTGCCTTTTGCCATAAAACTTCAAAAATTCATAGCTACAGTTTCCCTTAACCTATTTTATTAATCTCATTAACTGTTAGCCTACTTTGCTAAATTACTTTGGGGTTTATGTTGCATTGTTTTCTTCTTTTTACAATGTTGATACTACTCAAGTTTAACACGCATTTCTCTGGGGATTACCTGCTGCCAGGGGTTAAGCAGATATTCAGTCAGAATTGGGTTTTGACCTAACCAGATTGTGTTTTTTAAATTGAGAGGAGCCACTCCGCCCAAATTCATAATCTAATTTCTGACAACACTCATTTCTGGTGCATCAGGAAAGCAATTTCTGAAGAAAAATGCACAGTCACAACATTGCTATAGTAGAGGTGTATGGAAAATAACAGTTGTAAAGGCCATTTTCACAAGTTCGTCATTGTTTCATATCCAAACACAGAACGAGAAATGAAAAAACAACCCAACATGACGTGCACAAGGCACTTCCTAGCGATATTTTTTTGTCTGATTATAACATGCAATTGCAATGAGGCTACATGTCTATGTTTCATAGGGCTGTTTAAGTGCCAGACTGGTCAATCTGCCAGTCTGAAATTTCCTGGTATACTGGAGGATAATTTCAGAGCGAGATGGGCTGCCATGACTAAAGCATGCCTTTATGGCCCCATTCTAGTCAATGCCTTCTGCAGATTGAGGCTTATGTCGTCTTTTTAGCCAAATTAAATTTTTGTTTTCAGGCCAGCACCAACAGAGTTTTTGCATTTATTGCAAATGAGCAAAATTACAATAAAAAATTCAGGGAAAATTAAATTTGAAGTTGACAATTTACCTTTACACACAACACACTACAACCACCACCAACTCAGATCACAGCACTAACACCTTATCACTTACGTATTTCTCACCCTTATTCCTTTAAAACGACCTCACCATCTTTATCATCACTACCATGTCCCCACAGAAACACCCATGTTTCACGGATGATGAATTGAGAATCATGGTGGACGAAATTGTCAGGGTAGAGCCACACCTGTTTGAGCACAGGTTGTGGCAAAGAACAGTCTACAGGCTCAAGGCTTAAGGCACCCATCCATGCACATGGGAGGACATCAGGAACAGGTGGAACGACCTCCAGGAGAGGCCACCTCCTCCCCCTACTTTCACATCTTGGGAGGAGAAAGTCTTGGACATACTGAATCCTGAGGGCCTGACAGGAATACCTGGGGGGTGATGTCTGGTAGGTCCCCACCACATTCATGTCACCCAATTGTCTTCTCCTGCGTGCTCCCTCATCACCTTATCCCCCCTCAATTAACAACAAAAAAACACCCCACTTCAGTCCAAATGTGCTAATATCCCTTACTGGCATGCCAATTGTCCACTAAATTCATCTGGCACTGCAGCCCTTGGGAATGGCATGTGAGGTACTGGGAACTGACAGCACTACAACTCCCAGAAGGCAATATCCCACCATAATGAAAACCTGAACAGTTGTCATGCATGTGAAACTAGCTACCAATCTAACCCATCTTGCAAGTCTAACTGGAAAACAGTTTATGGCAATAACAGCAATGCCAAGGCCCACTCCCACCATCATTACATGCAAAACACTGCTACAGCTGAGTGCCCTCATCAAACTGCCCTCAGAACAAATATACCCAAGATAGAAATATACTCACCTAGGCTGGAAATCTAGATGCTAAAGTAGATGCACATGTACGTCCAGATAGAGATCAATGTCTATTGCTTACTCCCTACTCTGACACTATTATGTAGCGTCCAGCTTTTAATTTGTGCTATGTATCATGCCAGGCAATCACGAGGCAACAAAGGTGAACACCCATGTTAATAGCCAGACAACATTAAATTGTATCAGCAGTCTAATGATTACCAACATAGTTTATCATCTTTAATCATGGCGTATGGTATTGAAATTGCAGAGTCTCATCCTGTACTAAGTAAGTTTTTGCAGCAGCTGTCATTGTTATTTCTGGGGTCATGTCAAGGCACTGTGTGCATCTCACACAACATCACCAATACTCTAAATGACACATCACATGTTTTATCACTTACCTCAACTCTGTGGTCCACTTCTCCCACAAGTAACCTTGCTATTGCCACCATGGAGAGCATACCGGAGACTGACACTACCCCTCTGAATGAAGGCCACAGAGAGGACAACACCCTTGGATGTGTGGACACTGAGGACGAAGCTGGCCCATCAGGGACACCTGGTCAGTCAACAACTGTCAGCCTCACCCTGCCCACAGAGACTCCTCCTAGCTCTGTTGCATCAACATTAAAGGCAACCATTCACCCCTAAACCTGTGTCCTAAGGTCTGTTTCATCTATTGTGTGCCTCACATTACAGGTACCCGTGTTTCACCTTTAACCCCCAACAATGATGGTCCTGCCACCAATGGGAAGGGGCACAGGCACATAGGGGCAGGGTGAATGGGAGGGATGGTGTGGGCCAGAGGATGGGGGCTCTAAGGGACAATACTGACCAGGAAACCATCTCCCAAGTCTTGAGAGCCTACCATAATTCCCAAGGCTTGATGGGCCAGGTACTCACCATGATGGGGGAAATCCAACAGCTGCAGAGGGACAACCACCAGGAAGTCAAGCAGCATTGGCAGGCACAAAATGCCATCCTGGTTTCTATTGCTGGGGTGCTGAGGGACATTAATACTACCATGAGTAGGTCTGCCACACAACATCAGGCCTCTTCCACTAGTAATGACTCTTCAGGCCCTTCAACATCTGTTGGCTGTTAGTGGACTGGAGGCTCTGCCAGGGGAAGGACATGCCTCAGACACCCACCCTCTGTAGCAGAGGAACCCCCACGCAAACGTGAACACCAGCCAGACATTCAGGAGGAGCAGATGCCAAGACCATTTCCACTGCCAGGAAGTAAACCTCTCCTGAATAGTTCCCCTGGTGTGCCACAGACATACCCTGTTGACTGTTCTGAACCCTAACTCCATTTTCCTGTGTTGCAAGGACACTGGATTTGTGTTACCTAATGATATAGTAGTTACCCTGATGATTTCAGCCACCATGACAGAACCCTTCACTGCTAACTGTCTGTTTTTTTGGTTACTAAGCATACATATTGTTTTGCACTCCCAAATAAATAACACTTTGACAAAGGTCCTGTGTAAGTTTCATTCATCAACCATGTACAACTGTCATCTATGCCAACTATGGTATCAATATGTCCTCTGTATTGTACAAGCTTTGTTATGAACATCACACATGTACTCTATCACCAGGAGACTCATTACATTGGGTTTGTAACATAAACAGAATAAAATACAGCTGTATCCTACATCTCCACACATTTATTCCTAGATTTTCAAACAGCAGATACAATAGTTCTGCTAGTTGCTTATGATTGTCAGCTTAGGTGTCATACACTACTAAGCCATAGGGTAGAGAAGTTAGGGACATGTTGGTCTTCCTACAAGCCAGGAGGCGTACAGATTGGTCATTTGTAATACCATGTAAAGCCTTATCACATACCTTAGCTTCCGAATAATCATATCCTATTATACAGACAGAGATCAGTACTGATGTCCAGAGTCTAGGGACCTTTCACTTACATTGCTCACGTACCTGTAGGCTTGCCACTCATCTATGTCAGTCCACAGAGACATGCACATTTGTCTGCAAAGCAGAAACACACTGACAGCTATGTTACAGGTAGGTCACATACAAAAGAAACCATTATGATGCTAGAGGCTCTGGGTCAACATTTTCACGTGTCGGACACATATGGACACATACATAACACCATTCGACCACCTCCAGGACCAAACAGGTCTTCTTGGTGTGAAAACACACTTCCACCCCTGTGTCCTGACAGTCTGGCCATATTAGATACACTCCACATACTCATTCCAATCAGTGTCTGGTTTCATCCTTGTCCACTTCTCATGTCTGCCTGCAATTCCCATCTGCCTCTGACACTGTCTGTGACTTGCCAATGATGAAGAGCCTAACAGAAACTCAGCAAATTTGTGATCGACAGAGATGAGGGATAGGACATAATTGTAAACATACATCAATTCTGACAAGTCATTTTCACAAGTGTGACTTTGCATTTGCAGTACCAAATCAGGACACTGTATACCATTCTGTTCTATACACAATACCAAATTACAATGTATATGCACAACTGAGTCATTGGCATTGGAGCTACCCAAGACCCAATAGATGATGCTAGCTAGGAGGTGACATGCCAGCCATCAATTATAGGTTACAAAATGTAATCTCACTATCAAGAAGACATCACATACGTTGAGTCTGTTTAAGTACTGATTGATGAGATCTTCCCTGGAGTCTCTAGCTTCATCTGGCGC
Source organism: Pleurodeles waltl (assembly GCF_031143425.1). Taxonomy (NCBI): domain Eukaryota; kingdom Metazoa; phylum Chordata; class Amphibia; order Caudata; family Salamandridae; genus Pleurodeles; species Pleurodeles waltl. The sequence continues at coordinate 841,592,665 of NC_090437.1, forward strand.
ATCATCACTTGGCAAATCTGCATTTCCACCCACAGGTTCTACTGCCTACCCCTCATCTGGTATGAATGGTATCTGACATCTCAGGGCAAGGTTGTGGAGCATGCAGCAGGCAGCAATTATTTGACTACCTTGTTGGGTGAGTAGAGGAGGGCTCCTCCAGATTTATCCGGGCAGGGAAATCTTGCCTTCAGGAGCCCAAAAGTCCACTCAACTACATGCCTTGTCCTTCCGTGGGCCTCATTGTAGGGGACTTCCCCTGGCATTGTTGGGTACCTCACCGGTTTGGATAGCCTGAGTCCCCCGTAAGGAATAGGTATAATAACACAGACATATATCTGGGACAAGCACATTTGTGATAGCAAGAGAGAAACTTAGCAAACACACATCAAATGTGACTCACTAACTAGCCAGGCCCTCTCTATGTAGAGTCACATCATCAGCAGTGGGATATTGCTGTTGCGCAAGATGAAGACATCATGGACTGACCCTGGATACTTCACACAGACTTGTGAAATGTACTGATCTGCCAAACATACCACTTGGATGTTGATGGAGTGGTAGTGTTTCCAATTCCTGTACACCTGTGCATTAGCACTGGGGGGGACCAAGGCAGCATGGGTGCCATCTATGGCTTCAACCACATGTGAAATAAGTCCCATTGCATAAAACTCTGCCTTCACAGAGGCCAAATCTGCATGTTCAGAAAACCTGATGTAGCTGTCCAGGTGTTTCAACAATGTGCACAGTACACCCTTCAAAACTAGACTGAACATGGGCTGTGACATCCCTGCAGTTAGGGCCACTAAATTCTGAAAGGATCCAGTGACCAGGAAGTGTAGCACTGATATGAGTTGAACGATGGGAGGTATGCCATTGGGGTTGCGAATGGCAGGCATCGGATATGGCTCCAACTGACCGCAAAGGTCCATGATTGTGTGCTTATTCAGGCGATAGATGTGTATAACATGTCACTCCTCCATGGTGTGCAGGTCTTCTAGTGGCCAGTGCATTCTCTCCTCATGCCAGGGTAACGATGTGGAAAAACAGACTGTAGGTGACTCTTATAATGTACACATAATCAATAAGTTCATATACAAGTCAGACATATCTGCTGCCGATGTCAGAGACAACATATGACATCTGAAGTACAGCACCTTGCCATGCATCGTAGGACAATCCCCTTGCTTCACATTCCCTGAATCCTCTAATGTACTATACATGCATACTTATCTTTGACTGTCAGTGTTGGATAGTCCAACTTACTTTATATGTGAATCATACTTGTTGCACCTATGCTACATTACCAACGCCCATAGGATGCAGAGAATAGTTGTACATTTCCATTTCCTCTGTCACACAGCTTTTACAACTCACGTGCACAATTAGACTACTAACCATGAAGGCAGCACTCACTGATATTTCGCACAATATAGAGAATCATTAATGACGCAGATTCCCATACTTTCACATAAATATAATTGCATCAAAATGGAAGCTATCTGACTAAATTGTGAAGGTATTTGAACTTGGAGGATGAGAATGTTTGCCTACTTGCTGTGACTAAAGTGTTTTAACCACTTGTGTTGGTATGCTGCATGTGGGCATGACTTTCTCCTTTTGTCTGTGTCACCCATGCAGGTCAATGCCTATCAAAAAAAGGCAATCTGGCATGCCATTGCTAAGCAAGTACAGACCCTGGGGGTCCACAGCCGGTGCAGCACTCACTGTAGGAAGCGGTGGGAGGACCTGAGATGCCGGGCCTGGAAGACTACAGAGGCCCAGCTGAGGATGTTTTTCCAAAGTCGGACCTTGACACCCCTAATGTCCGGCATTTTGGCGATGGCCTAAACTGAGGTGGATGGGCATTTGAGGGCAGCACAGCATAAGGGGTTAAGTATTGACTACTGTCATTTAAATCCCTCTGCCAGTTCGGTGTCTGAGGTGTACATATATTAACTGTAACAATGTGATAAGTGCCAAAGGTAAAGGGTCAGCTAGGAACACATAAAAGTACAGTTGGTACCATTGATACACAGGTGTAGACATGTCATTGTGTATATAACTCACCTATGTTAAGCCTATTGTATGACAGCATGTAGTGGTGCACATGACTGGGTCATATGTGTACCTCTACATTGCCATACATATGTGTGACCTGCTGTGTCATCCTTCCCACCTATTGATCTATAGTCCAGATTTCCTGTTTGTAAGTTGTCCAGCTCTTTGTTCTCAGTCCATTCCTATTACACTGGATCTAGCTCTATGTGCAACATAGGGTCTGACAGGTGAGAAACAGGCCACATATTTCTGAGTTGTGAAATAGATGTCAAATTCATGTGAGGGTGTTATCTCATTCAGATAGTTCACACGGCATACTTGCTACACTTACTCAGATGTGTGAGGAAGTGTCCCCAGTGTTAAGTATGGATTGTACTTTGGCAAAAGTGATGTTTGATCAGGGTGGACATCCCACATGATGAAAAGCATGTTGGTAATTATACATTCCTAGTGCAAGACATACCTTAGACATGTGAGTTCAGACTAGCTGTACCATGTACGTGATATTGAGAAGGTAATTGGCTAGCCTGCTATTCACTTAGTCAAGTTATTTTGCCCATCCTACATAGGGCAGGACATCTCCTATATAAGTACAACATCCACTGTATTTTGGCTAATTTTTGTGTACATTGGTACTTCCTGCCATTTGTAAGATTTAAGATGTAGGTTTGGCATAATTAATTTTGCTATTCTGAATATATTTTGAAGTAGATCAGTATGGATAAGCTCTTTTAACCACGACTCCATAGTGTTGCTGACAGTTGCATGTTGGTGAAATGGTATATGTTGTCAGTCAAATTGCTGGACTCTAGGTGTATGTGTCAATCATGGTTACTGTAGATGTGGTTTACATCAGTGTAACTGCACTCCAAAGATGTAAGGTGACTCATGTCTAAAGTGTTGATAGTGATGTTGGTCATTTGATCAGGCCTTCTTGAGGTTGCTACTTAGCATGATTAGTGGAACTGTATGTGGTCTTCATGCACACAACAGGTCTTCTTCATATTGAAGGTGTTGGCATGTTCCCTGTGACTGTCTGTGGATGTATCCTGTGTGCTAAGTAGAGCCCTATTGTTGTACATGGCTTTGTTTTATATGTGAGAATGACAAAGATGAGTAGGTCCTGATTGTCTGTACAATCCTTTGCAAAATCACAGTCAATACATTTGCTGGAGAAATGGTTTGGGAGTCTATCAAACTTCACACTTGGATATGCCAAATGCTGTAGATGCATCTGAGTCATTTGACATTGTGAATGTTTTAGACACAGTTACATTTTAGAAATGTCATAGCTAAGCAACATGCTGTGTAGAAACTGGTGTGTGATGAAGTGACTTTCATTGAACATGACAGCTGGCAATGGATTGAGCAAGTGTAAATTTGGAGTAGGTATGAATTTGGTATCAAAATGAACACTGATTTCTGTTAATCGTTTGTTGTTTTAGTGATGCTCTGTTTAGGGACACACTTATGTTGACAAATCATCTTGTGCAGGAATAGTGTGTGTTTTAGCTGTACTGATAGGATGGTGATGTAGTGGTCAGAGAGTAGGCTCATGTTGGGTGTCACATTGCTGTCATATAGGGTTGTGCGAAGTTTGTTGATGTGACATGATGTTGGCTCAAACCCTTTCCTACCGGGGGGTGTTTTACACATAAATGTGATGTTACTGTTGTGTATGGTGTAATATATGTGTATGTAAAGAATGTGATGACCCTACCTCTCTCTCTGTTCCTCGGCATCAGCACCTGCGGGTGAAGGAGACAGGGCACAGCCGGGTGGGAAAGCTGCTGGCCACAGGACCCGGAGTTCTGATACTACCAACAAGGAGGGACCCAGTGGCCAGGAGGGCGAGAGGAGTGCCACGGGTGATGCAGGATCCATTTCTTCATCGTTTTAATCCTCCTCCAGTGGGCATTTCCTGGCGGTGGCGGACCCATCTGGCACCACCACAGCACCATCTAAGTCCGCCACCCCATTTACAACCACCACCCTCCCTGTAGCTCCCCACCCAGTTGGCCGTGCCCGCTCACCCAAGAGGGTGGACATCTCCTTTGCCGCAGGCACCTCTGGGCCTGCCCCGGTCAGGCCTGCTGCCCTCAGTGAGGAGGTTATTGGCCTCTTGAGGTCCATCTCTGTAGGTTAGTCAACCATTGTGAATGCCATCCAAGGACTGGCAACTCAAGTCCAACAGAGAAAAACGTTCCTGGAGAGCATTCACAGTGCAATGGCTGGCCTACGGAGATCCTTTCAGGCTCTGGCCTCCACACTGATGGAAGACAGTCACCCTTTGTCTCCCATCCCCCCTCCAGCTACCTCTTCCCACTCCCAAACCCCTCTTCCCCGACCCAGCCAAAGCACACAGACAGGCATGCATCCACCTCAACATCCAAGGGTACCTCAGACGAACACAAGCACCACAAGACACACCACTGGCATGCATACAAGCAACACTCAGATGCACACACATCAATAGTCACAACCTGCCCTGACACCCCTACCAGCCCCAGCATCACTGATAGCACACCTGACATACCTGCAGAAAATACACAAACATTCACTGATCCAGCCACGGTACCACAGCAGACCCTCAGACATCCACCCCAGTCACCATACCCACAGACTTCACAACCACTGACACACCTACATCCACCACATCCACCATACCTGCAGTCACCACCCCTGCAGTCACCCACCCACCATACCATCCCCCAGCACCTTCCCACCCACCATCCCAAGCCACAAACGCCTGCACTCAACCCCAACAGACACCCACCGCCCACAAACATCCCTCACACAGACATGCACCCAAGACGTCCACAACAACACCTGAGACAACCACTCGCTCTCCCTCCACACCCAAACCCTTTTGCCATGACTGTCCCCTTGTGTGTAAGAAATCTTTCCTTTCGGAGTTTGCCCTTTTCCCCACTCCTCTCCCACCCCGCGATCCACCTAAACATTCAGTGTCCCTCCCCAAGGCTGGCCCTTCCACCTCCAAGACCTCCCCTGTTCCACCTGCAAGTACCCATGCCCCTCTCCCTGCCCCTCCTAAGAAAATCCAACCCTCCCCTGAACTGGTCAAGACCCCCCTCCTAAACCATATCCCAAAGTCCCCCTTCCAACACCGAAACCCAAACCCTTCCCTCTGCCACAAATTCCCCCAAAAACCCCTGAGGTGCCTGCCTGAACCCCTTGATACCCACCCGTGGAGGTTATATGGCAGTCAGGAGCCAAGTTCGAGGCACAGATATGTGCACTGTGTGCATTGACATTCTTCTTTATGAACTGGCCTATGGCCTTTGTTTTCCCTAATAATTTTGTTCAATAATAATTTGAGCCAACCTGTTGTTGGTTTCCTGCTTCAATCTTTGTCATGCATTTCTTTCCCTAGTATGGAGGTGTTCATGGCTGACATTACTTGTGTGTCTGTATGTGTGTGTGTGCTGCTTGGAATACCTGTGTTGTTTAGCCAGTATGTGATGTTGTGTACAGTGCTTTTGTCTGAAAGTTGTAGGGTGTGTGTGTTGTACATTTATGTGTTCAGGAATTTTTGTGGTCTTGGGACAGAGTGTTGTTTGTGTTGAGATGTGTTTGTTGCTGTGTTGTGTGGCTTTGTGTGCTTTTACTGTATGTGTGTTTTCTGCATGGTATGTCAGATATAATGTTCTGTATAAGTTGTTCGGTAAGTAGTGTGGTTGTGTATTTGTGTGTATTTTTTGTCTCTTGGTGTTCTGTTGTGATGTATGTGTGATGTGTCCCTGGGTGGTGTCCCCTGTGGGTCCCTGCCATGAGATTGGAGTTGGTGCAGTTGTGTTGTGGTTGAGATGTGTTGTAGTGTTGTGGGGTACTGTGTGAGTATGGGCCTTTGAAGTGTTTCTGTGCATACCTGTGTGTGTTTGTGACATGCATTTGTGTGTATGTGTGTGTGTTGGCTGTAGGGTGGTTGTTGTGTATGTGCGAGTGTGTGGCTGTATGTGAGTGTGCATCTTTGTGTGCTGTTACATGCGAGTGTCGCCTTTGCACCCGCTTCCCGAATGTATGTTGTGTGAATGTACAAAAATGACAATATACAATAGTACCAGGTAAGTTTGTGTGCTTACGTTTGCTGTTGTTGTAGATTCTGGAGTCGTTGGGCGAGCAAGAGCAGTAGGAAGATGTATAGTTCTGGTTCCATGGCAGCTCCGGACGAGCGTGGGTTCCTGAAGGTGAGTGTCTCCTTTTATGCAGTTGGTTTCCACCTGGGTTTCTGTGGGGGTGCGACCGTGGCATAAACCTTGGCGGTGTGTAACCTCGTAATCTGTCCTGCGGAAACATGGTCTCCACTGGCCTGCAGGTGCCTACCGTTGTCCTTGGTGGTCTGACCACAGTGGCGGTGTCTTGGCTGTTTTCTGTTGTGAATCCTGCCATGGTCCTAATTTGGCAGTCTTCTCCACCAGTCTTTTGGTGGTATGACCGCCACCGCCAACATGGCAGTCCTGAGACCATCAAACTTCTACCAAAAAACAGTCACTCATCACCACCGCACACAACCCCCCCGATGTAACTGGAGCAAAATATCAACAGATCAACTGATCTCCACTCTCGCCCGGGCCCCACCCCCTGGGACCCCGGACCTCAACACAGCCACCACCAACCTGCATCCCTGGATAGAAGATTGCGCCAACACCCTCACACAGCTCAAAAAACTCCCAAACACCTCCCACAGAATCAAGGCCAGCTGGTTCACCCCAGAACTACAGGAATCCAAACGGCTATGTCACAGAATGGAAAAAACCTGGCACCTTGACCCTACCAACTCCAACCACATCGCTTTCAAGAATGCCCTACGCAAACATCAACAACTGATCCGCACCACCAAAAGGACCCACTTCAAAAACCGCATCGACGCCAACGCTCACAACAGCAAAGAGCTCGTCGGCATCGTCAATGAGCTCTCCACCCCAGGACCTGCTCCAACAAACCCCCGCCATCACAGGAGTTCTGCGACTCACTGGCAACCCACTTCCGTCGAAAGATAGAAGAAATCCACAATAGCTTCAAACCCCAGACCCACCAGCTGACTACAAACACCCAAGAACCCAACACTCCAAGCAACACCCACCTCCTCCACACCTGGGCCCCCGTCAACATAGAGGACACCGCCACCATCATGGCCTCCATCCACTCCGGATCACCATCGGACCCCTGCCCACATCAAATCTTCAAGAAGGCAAACATCATTATCGCCCCCCACCTCTACAAAACCACCAACAGCTCCTTTGGGTCAGCCACCTTCCCAGAGAGATGGAAGCACGCAGAAATCAACGCCCTGCTGAAGAAACCAAAGGCAGACCCAGACGACCCCAAGAACTACCGGCCGATCTCCCTCCTCCCCTTCCCAGCCAAGGTCATCGAAAAAATGGTAAACAGCCAACTATCCCTGTTCCTGGAAGACAGCAAGGTACTCAACACCTCCCAATCCGGATTCCGCATAAACCACAGCATCAAGACTGCACTCATTGCTGCCACAGACGACATTAGGACCATGCTCGACGAAGGAGAAACAGCAGCACTCATCCTCCTGGACCTCTCCGCAGCTTTCAACACAGTATGTCATCACACTTTCCACACACGCCTCCACAACACTGGAATCCACGACAATGCACTTGACTGGATCTAGTCATTCCTCTCAGGCAGAACCAAGAGTCCACCTCCCACCATTCCTGTCAGAAGCCTCCAGAATCATCTGTGGCGTTCCCCAAGGATCTTCGCTCAGCCCCACGCTCTTCAACGTTTACATGGCCCCCCTCGCCAACATTGCACGAACCCACCACATCAACATAGTTTCCTATGCAGACGACACTCAGCTCATCCTCTCCCTCACGAAAGACCCTACAACTGCAAAGAACAACCTCCACAACGGACTTCACGCCACCGCCAGCTGGATGGAATCAAGCCACCTCAAGTTAAACACAGACAAGACAGAAATCATCATCTTTGGCACCAACCTCTCAACTTGGAATGACTCCTGGTGGCCCACCTCCCTAGGAACCGCACCCTCACCCACCACTCACGCACGCAACCTAGGCTTCATCTTGGACTCCACACTCAGCATGACTCAGCAGGTCAATACCATCTCCTCTTCCTGCTACAACACTCTCCGCATGCCCTGCAAAATCTTCAAGTGGATTCCCGTCAAAACCAGGAAAACTGTCACCCACACCCTGGTCAGCAGCTGATTGGACTACGGAAACGCCCTATATGCAGGAATAACAACCAAACTCCTCACAAAGCTGCAAAGAATCCAGAACGCATCCGCCTGCCTCATTCTGGACATCCCACGCCGCGACCACATTTCCCCTCACCTCAGAGACCTTCACTGGCTACCAGTATCAAAGAGGATCACCTTCAAACTCCTCATCCACGCACACAAGGCCCTCCACGACACAGGCCCAGCCTACCTCAACGACAGACTCACCTTCCACACCCCCACCTGCAATCTTCGCTCCGCCAGCCTCGCCTTTTCCCCCGCATCCGCCGCACCACCGCCGGAGGAAGATCCTCCTCTCACCTTGCCGCCAAGACCTCGAACTCCCTACCGCTCCACCTTCGCCAGACCCAAGACCTCTTGACATTCAGGAAACGCCTCAAGACATGGCTCTACAACCAGTAGCTCCCCCCCAGCGCCTTGAGACCCTAACGGGTGATTAGTGCGCTCTATAAATCCCTGATTGATTGATTGATTGAAACTCATAATGAGGCCCTATCTATCTAATTATGCTATCAGTGAGCTAGAATCACAGAAGGCCAGACTCACAAAACATTTGTGCTCCTTAAAACAATTTAAGCATGAAAAGTATGCATTTCCACATATAAAATACCATTCCTGATTCACAAAATCACGAGCAATTGATTTTTTTGCATGCAAATTACACATTAGTCCAGAACTTTCAAATATATGGTGGGATTACTGCATTTGTACATTCATGGTTAGTTGTGGAATTGTGAGTGTTTCTGGGTTGACCACTTTGTAGAAGTTAGGGCCAGCAGTCAAAATGATGAGTTTCTCTACATAAGGTTGTTTCGAACCCTTGTAAAGCACAAAGATGTGCTCGAGTTCAAAGTCAGAAGGGTCTAGAAAATAAATGGGAAGGGAAGATCTCCATATTAAGTGGAGTGGAATGTAGGCAAGGAAATAAGATTCCTTATTGATCCTTATGGATAAGACTCATAATTAAATTTAGCCATGGCTTACGTTATTTGTACATAATAAAAGAAAATGATAGACCATGTTTTCTACATTTAATAATGAAACCCTAAAGGCATTTACTCCAGCTAAAACATTTTGTTTCTTGGCATATCTGGTGTGTATGGATTCATTGATGATCTATGAAGAAATGTGGGTTGATCTTTGGTGTATTTATGTTTCTGTTTTGATAAGTAAATCTAGGTCTCTACTATTTTTGTTAGTATGCATCTACACATGCAGCATAAAATTAACATGCTTTGTGTGTCCTCTGTTGCAGGGTGAACGAATATGTTCTCTTGACTCAGAAATTACCCTTCTTGGCAGTTCCGAAGACAGTATTTACTAACTGTCATGACTATCATGACGGAGAAAAACAGTGCGGACTGCACCTCAGCCCTGCATGATCTGCCTCTACAGCAGGGGTAGCTCCTTCGCAATGGCGAAGGATTGTCACCCCCATGGATAAGAGCCAGCAGCAGAAAAAAATAAAACAATACTGCATTGTTGTTTTATTTTCCTGCTGCTGGCTCAGCCAGCATGTGAAGGGAGGGGTGGGCTGGGCCATGGGAGAAGGGAGGGGGGAGGAGGAAGAGGGGAGGATGAATGCAGTGCACTGAGTGTGCATGTGTGTTTGGCTGGCTGTCTTCGGCTGGCCAAACACACATGCGCACTTGGATGGAGAAACTGCACAGACCCAAGGCAGGGTCTGAGCGCCAGTCCAAGCCACTCAGGGCAATCATGCTGCTGCCCTCATATGCTAGGTTTAGCATGAGAGCAGGGCCAGGATTGCTGGGGAGCCTGTGCTGGTGTCCCAGTAAATGCTGGGACATCAGAACAGCAGAGGAGAGAGACGGCAGCAGCTGGAAGGGTATTTTTTGTATTATTATTTATTCCCATTGTTCCCATTATCCCCCCCTTCCCAGTTATTCCCTCGTCCCCGCTGCCCCCACCCTTGACATTTGGGGCAGCCACCGCTGCTCTACGGTTTTTCTCCAATGCCTGTTCACAGATAGGCTCTTATATACAAATCCGTACAACACTTTTTTACACATGATTAACAATTGATAACTTGAAAGTTTACAGAGTAACATGGAAAAAAACTAGAAACCATGTGATCTCATAACCTCGAATTCCGATGTTGAGATGTTACTTGCTCTTTATTATACATTTGACAAAGGTTTATGATCAAGCATTCTTTCACCTATGAATGTGTACGTGCTCCTTTGTAAATTATTTTTATTTGAAGTGTGTCCTGACAGCATTGTGGGTCCAAGACTCCCAAACATTTGGAATTTGGTTTCTTCCACGCACCCATTGTAAGTCACACACCTGTGTACCTTGGGCTAATTCAATTATGGACCCAGTATCTAATCAGTCTGCGATCTGTTTGTAGGCATGGAGAGTGTGTGGGTACTCGTATGCTAATGCCGTAAGTACCTGCAGGTTGGTCAGACATGAGTTGTTCTTTAACAGATGACCCTTTCGTGTTTCATACTCCTCTACATCCTTTAATGAACCTTTCATCTTGCTCATGTCAGTGTGAGGGTTTGGCCTAAACTTATTTTTGATTGTAAACAGAAATGTAGCCACTATTTGATGCTTGATGTTGTGCGACGTTTTCACATTTGGTATTCACAGTAATACATTTATTTTTCACATTTCCTACATCATTCTGTCCTCTAGTTGATATTTCAACTACCTTTTCTAAATCTTGGTCTGCCTTTGGTACAAGGTGATACATATTGCCGAGAGAGGCCACTACTTGTGCTGGTGCACTCATTGAGAACATCCTTCTCACCTCAGTGCCTAGTTTTCTAACACATGCTAGTACTGCCTGTAATACACAGTATATTAGTAGCAAGATCACAGTCAACAGCCCTGACATCCAGGATGATAGTACTGAAAAACAACCATTAAACCAGCTATCTGGAGCCCCTCCTTCATCTATCATTTTAGTCTGTAGATTTTGCAATGTCCATTGTTTTTGACAAAATTCCATTCTCTGTGTCATTTTCTGGAATAAACAGACAGCACCCTGTACCTATCTTCTAACAAACAACTCCTTGCATGGTCGTCATAAGGTCCAGTACATAACAGTGTTGCAGTACCATTATCCTTAGGGCATGCAGCACTTCCTTTATGACGTTGAAGCTGTTGTTTGTGGTGTTAGTGACCTGTAGGAGTTCCCACCTTGATTTCTGGAGCCAGCAAGCAGTTTCCTTAGCTTGGACAAATGGCAAGATGCTCCCAAAGAAAAGCTCAGCATCATTGAACAAGCCGTATTCTTGGGGGATTTCATCCCAGGTTCTCCTGAAACATAAGGAGACAAAGGTTAGTTTCATAACAGTCTGAGAATTTACAATGTTGTCTGCCCAGGTGCAGTGTGGAATATTTCTTCCCAGATGGGGGTATATTTCCTTACGGCATCCTGGCTAACGTCAGTGCCATCCCACAAAGACGTGACCCTACAGGAAAACTTGAGGTCGGGACGGCACTCTGTATGAGCAAAGATTGATCCTCTGACTCTGAGCGCTGGCCTGTGGACATAATCTGGGGGCAAGGTGTTTGCAAGATAGCTGTTACACTCTGTTTGTGGGCATGTTACCCCTAGGAAACCTAGATCTAGGACCATCTGGGACCAATCTACGGTGGTGGGGCATCCTGTTGTTCTCATGCGTGTTATTTCCTCTTATCTCTGGTCTGTCTGCAAGGATATATAGTACTTCTGGCAACATGTCGAATCTTGTGGCATTAACTAGAAAGCGTACTACTCTGACATGCGTCAATTGTATTTGACCTTTTATTCCACACAAGCACAGGTGTAATAGGCAGCAAGCTATTTCTGATGGTACTTTCTTCGTGGAGTGAAGTCTGTCAGAACCAAGACGCAGACAAAGCATGACTCATGTGTGGGTCCCGCACCTATTTCAGACATGTGCTGATACCACATATTGTCTGACAAACTAGCATGAGCATTAGAGGTCACACGGTTACTAGAGAGCTCTCTTCGGGCAAGAAATATATTTGAATTTGAGGGCCTAGAGGAAAAAGGCTAGATTTAGGAGATCAAAGAGAAATACAAAAACAAAAATACTTATCTTTGGTATTGTCCATTCAAAAGATAGTCAACAAATACAGTTGGATGGGGGCTCTTTCAGGGTGACAATCTTCGCCCCCCCTCTTGTTTCATTCGAACTGTCCATTATTTTCAACGAGCAGCTGGGTCGAGAAGCACATGGCTGTGATGGGTCCAAGGTCTCCTGCCATCCACTTTGAGAGCTGTTGGTGTAACCATGGTAACTGTGTAGGGGCCCTCAAAATGTTTTGCTTCCATTTGCAAACAAAGTTCCGTATGAACACTTTATCTTCTACTTTTACTTCTGGGAGATTGACCTCGGCTTTGGTTACCTGTTTGGAAATGAACTTTGCACATTTTGTTAATTCGCACAAATACATATGCATTTCATCACTCAATGCTTGTGGTGAACTTTTTCCCGGAATTTTATTTCTAGTACATTGATGGATCTTCCTGTCACTATTTAGTGAAGAGTCAGGTGATGTCTGAGCTCGAGGTATTCCTTAGGGAGAACAGTGCTATTGGCAAGCATTGTAGCCACTTTTTATTTAGGGTGGCACACAACTTTCTGATTTACTATTCAAGGCCATTCAGGTGCTCTACAATGCCATTACTTTGCGGGTGGTATGCAGAGGACAATTTGTGCTTTATCCTCAATAGTGGTGTTAGCTGTTAAAAAATTGTGTTAGAAAAATGAGTACCATTGTCGAAAAGGATTTCCCCCCCATCACCGCTACCCCTCCATGTCCAGGTTGGGGTGGTGTTTCTGTGAAAGGTACTTAATAGCTATACTGGGGCAGTCCTTGCTGCGCTTGGGCATTCCTAGGGACTGCACAATTTGTGGTGGTGTCTGGGGTGTATTTGTGATCAGTGAATTTTGTTGTGGCTGCACGGTCATATTTCTGGATGGACTATAATTTCTCATTTGCCCATTTTGCTCATCCCATCTCCTCACGTTACAGTCTTTAATAAGATGCCCAAACCTCTGACAATAATAACATGCCTGATCCCTTCTTGGAGGACCCACCCTACTGCTTCCTACTCCTGCTCATCCCCCTCTATTATTTCCTTGTGTCCTTATATCATCCTGCTGCTGTGGGTACTGTCATTGGGTACCCCCTGGGATGGTTCCCGTAGGTATTGCAGTCATCTTAGTGGCTGCTGTCACTACAGCACCTTCCATCGCTCCCTTCTTCACTAACTTCTGCTGCACCAACTTGGCTGCAGCTTTTTCTGCTATTTCATCTTTACTTTTCTCCTTTTTCTGCTTCTTCTTGCAAAAATGGATGATGTGTGCTTGCATTTTGGTCCATGGCTTGGCTTCCAGTGCCTCTATGTTATCTGAGCTGTCCTGTACGTCAGAAAGTAATCCCTTCTTAACTACATTATAGACCAGCATGGCATTACTTCCGGTTACTTCCCAGCCCTGACCCACTTTCTGGGACCACTTTTCTTTAATCTTTTGATGTATTGTGCGGGATCCTCATTCTGTGGCATAGACTGAGCCATGAGTGAGCCGATGTCTGGTCTGTTTCCAGCTGATCCCACACTACAGATCTGACAAGGTTAAATGGTGATCCATCACACCTGGTCTCAGTGAGTGTAACATTTCTAACTCCAGCCTTTGTTTTCTGATGTTTTCCTAGTCCATTTGTGGCCAAGGAACATAGGGTGTCATTATGACCCTGGCGGTCACTAGGCCACCAGAGTCACAGTGGCGGTCTGATCGCGGCAGTCGTGGCATCAGACCACCACATTATGACCATGTGGAGCCGCCACGGTCCAACCGCCGACACCGCCAGGCTGCCGCCAGCCTGCAGCCTGGTGGCCCCGGTGGTTGTAATCTGCCAGGGCAGCTCTGCAAACAGCACTGCCCAGAGGATTATGAGTACCCATCCGCCAGTCTGTCAATAGTGGTAAACACCGCCATGGAAAGGCTGGCAGAATGGGAGACTCGGGGGGCATGCACAGCCCCATCGGGCAGTGGAATGCGTGACGGGTGCTGCTGCACCTGCTGCACTGCCACATTGCAGCCTGCTCAATTAGGAGCCGGCTGCAATGTTAAGGCCATGTTCCTTGCTGGGCAGCAGGCGGAAACACTGTTTCCATCTTCCGGCCCAGCGGGGAAACCAGAATAGGGCCAGCGGGGTTCAGGCCACACACGCGGCCTGATGGCAGTATGGCATTGGCAGATGGCCGCCTCCGCCGCCTATAAATGTCATAATGAGGGCCATAATGTGGCGCCCTAGGGCCCTTATGTATCAGGGGCATCTGATGTAAAGGGTGATGGCACACTGGGGACGATGCTGTCCGGCATATTGCTGCTACATATACAGACATTTCCTCATGTATGTGTAGTCCAAATCAGGATCACCCTCACCATACAGAATGTAGTCTTGAGCATTTGCCATATTGTGTGGGTCAAAGGATCCCTCTTCTGGTCAGGGGCTCATCTGTGGAACTAACTGCTCAGTCCAGTCTACTAAGTTTTCTATATAGGGCACAACGAAATGCCAGCTATCTTCTCCTTCAGCAACTGGGGGTGAGGCCTGTGTGGCATGAATTTACTTGTGCACTCATTTGCTGGGTGGGTCTGTTGTGGAGAGCCATTAGACCCCTCAACTCGCTTTATCCCATTCCGGGGTCCAGCTAGCCATGGATGCTTTGGAATTGTAGCCGCTCAAGCTCTGCAGCTCGGGCTCCCTGCTTCTAGGGGGAACATCTCATTCTCTTCCCCTTGTATCAAATGGGTTAGGAAGTATCCATGTGCCTCTGGTGCAATCTATATTAATGAGTGGTCTTTCTTCGAGACCGTAAATATGGCGACTTGCTTCTTGGGTCTGGAGAAGTTCTCCCATGCTTTCCACACACTGGTGTATGGATTCTATCCTGTCTGCTAATTTCACAAGACTCCGAGTTTGCTCTGTACAGTCATTGTCATGCCCTTTACTCCTTATTTCACTTCTCACTCTCCTGTCCTCACTGCATGATAGCCAGTCCTGCACACTCTTTGGTGAGACTACTGTGCCTCCCCTCTCATTTTGCCAAGGAGGCAGACATCTTTCAGTCCTTCTTTGTACCTGTTCCCTTCTTTGGGATGCAAGTGTCCCGTAGTCTGTACAGCTTTAGGCACATGGTCTCTCCACTCTGCATCCCTTCATTGTGGGGTGGACACTTGCCTCTTAGGTATACTACCTGAAGTGCCCCTTTTCTGAAGCAACTGTGATGTTGCTAATGAAATATGCAATTGGTCATCACTATCCCCTTAACTCTACTATTTGCTTATTTCCTCTTGGGGAAAGATAGGGTCTACATGCAGAACGAACTGTGTCTTTGATTGTCCCAAAAATTGTGCATCCCTATCTTGGTTTGCTGTCTAGGAGTGCTTGCCCTCTTTGGTTTTGGTATTCATGGGGTCACCTTGGAGGACACTTTAGGGGAGTTTGAAGGACTTTCAATTTCAGGGTTTTCAAATCCTGCTGCAGCTTCTTGCAGCTGTACGAATGGGTAGATGCTGTCACTGTAGTTGTAGTACTTGTAGGGTCATAGAGAGCAGGGAGAAACAGAAGGGGTACTCGAGGTCTCTTCCTGTGAGGAAACTGAATTTTCACAAAATTATTTCAATAATGGTAAGGTGGCTTCTCTTTTCTTTAATTTGGCTTCTGCATATTTGCTTCAAAGGTGTGTGACAACATGCTCAATTGCTGGATATGTAGCCTTGTTTTGGCCAAGGCTACATATCCATTTGGGTGGCTTTAAACCACTGCTAGTTATACTTCTGTAATTTCTTTCTGTCAATGGGGAATACCTTCTGCATATGTTGTAGGCGGGATCCATGTTCAGGTGTTCTTAATCTTTTACCTCCTCTGCCACCAGGATTCTGTAAGTTTAAAGTGGACACACACGACCTCTCTGGTTGGAAATAATGTTTCCTACTTTTTATACTGTACCATTTTTACAATAGGTTTTCAGTTTTTAGTTAAACCTACCCAGTCTTACGAGGCACATTTCAGTTACATTTTCCATTACGTGCAATGAATATTAACAGTTTGCCTATTTATACAATAACTCTCAACAACATCACACTGTGGCCACACTTCATTCTACTGAACGCGGTTGCCTTCAGTCACTCAACAAACCAAAACATGAAAAAAAACAAAAAAAACTGCTTGCATGTGCTACCCAAAACACACGCAAGTCACATGAGTTACCCTTCCAGCCCTACAGATTCACAAAGAAAAAACACAAATTGCACGTACTTCACATGCATTACCCTTACCGAAAAAGCAGATTCAAACAGAAAAAATCTAATTGCATGCAAGTCACATGCTTTACGCTTACTGCCTTACTGATTCACAAAGAAAAAACACAAATCGCACGCAAGTCTCATGCCTTAACCTTACAGTCTTACTGATTCACACAGAAAACACACAAATTGCATGCAAGTCGCATGTGTTACCCTTACGGCCTTATGGATTCACACAAAAAAAACACATAAATCACATGCGCTTACATTACATTTACCTCTGCTTTTAGTATTGCCGATAAGAGCACACTAGTCAATCAACAACCTAATTTCTTACAATCAGCAGTAGCCAGGGATTGGGGTAACACAAAGAGTGTGGTTGGGGTGCTGAGAAAAGAACAACTTGTCCACTAGAAAATTGCAAATGGACAGATTTGGTATTCAACAAATATGGAGACTAACATTCCAGTGTTACCCTGAAGCAAATAGGTTTACTTTTGTGCTTGGTACTGGCATAGACGTGTCCATGACAAGGTGAAACTTCAGTAAACTACAATCAGACATCATCACAAAATTGGTAACGGTGAATGGGGTGACTTTAATCACACAATTTCACACTGCCACATTAGGTGTGGGTAACATTGACTCAAACGGCATTGAAAGGCGGCTGGGTAAAAAGTGCGTCTAATATGAAGGCTCATTATGAAGAAATTGTGTTTGTTGGATCTATCCACGCACAGAGCTGTTGACAAATGGAAGGAAGGGAGGGACAGCAATTATCAGAAGTGCCATGATGGAGGTGCAAACACCACAAGCTTCCCACAGATTGAGGGTGCCTGTAACTCCATCTTGAAGCCTGAGATCAAAAAGGTGAGAAAAAGGAGGGGAATATTCTCCTACAATAAGAAGAACTGATGGTAGGTTGAATTACCAGGGGCACAGATTCCTTGGAAGGCCAAGTCCTACCCACTGTCACATAGATCTATCATCCTACATCAGCATGGTAATCTTAACTGTCCTTTGATGGAGGATAATTTGTAGAGCATAACATGGGGATTGATATTATGTCCCAACAAAGAAGGAGTCCGAGGAGGATCAGGCCTATGTGCAGACTAATGACAAGCTACTGGGAACTAAATATAATATTATTCCCCTCATGTTGCTCACTGGTAGATTCATTCCCAAAAGGGAATGCATCTTCCATTCTCCCCTCTTTTCTTTCTTCTACTCTGCTACTCGTCATCAATCTTCCTCTACCTGATCTTTTAGCTATGTTTTTTCTTTAACACTAGTTTTCTACCCCTGTTTATAAACACCTCACTCTCTATCCATATTGCTTAGTTTCACAGCCAATATAAACCCTAATAGCTATGCCACTTGATATAACCTAGTATTCCCTACCTATAACTAATACCCTGTGATTTGTAGATGCTATACCCTATTAACTCTATCTCTCCATTTTGTACCTGTTTCTATAGCCTAGTCATTTACCATCACCTATCCCATAGTGTCTAGGTTGTCTACCTCTGCCTATTTCCCAGCATCTCCATCTCTACATATACTCTAATACTTCTTCCCCTACCTAGTCCCTAACACATAACCTCGGCCTTTACTCACTGGCACTTCTTCGCATAATCTAATTACTCTACCTTTGTGGGGGTGGGGGTGGAGGTGACCGTGGTGCACCCTTAGGAGCAGGACTATGAAGTGCCCCATGGATGATAATACTGGTCTATGATACACTAGTTGGTTCAATTCACCAAGCTTATGGCCATGTCAGTAACTATGGATCACACAATGAGGGTGAGCCCAAGTATGTCTTATTAATGCTGTGTACTCTACATAAATTGATTCATAGGGTCAGATAAGGGAGAGGTGAAATTTGATCCAGTATGGAGGGAAGAAGAGAGGTTAATCCAGAGCTGGATCCAGGGGAGGCTCCACCATTAGAGCGCAGGAGCATTGCCCCAATGAAATGCTCTCAGAAAAGTCCAAGAGATAAAAAATAAAATGGTAATTAAGTCAATTCATTACCATTTTATTTTTTCTCAACCCATTTCAAATCAACACTTCCTACTTTGAAAAACCTTAAAATGTGCCTTCCCCTATTTACAGTCGACCTTTTCTAAAAACCAGGACGTGCAAAATTTGCCGAAATCTGCCAGGACAGCTGGTGAAAAAAACACAACTGCCCCAGCAAATCCAGAATGCCTGGTCACCCTAAAATATTGCATGTACCATGTCCGGTCAATTTTATCCACTTTCATAATGGTAGCTTTAGTGATCCAATGTAAATCATCCCTGAACGTAATTGGTGTATCTCAGACAATCTGCTCTCATTTTTATCTATTCAAAGATGAAAATGAACTGCAAACAGTATAATTATATCATAATATATGATACGACCGGCTGATTGCATCAATATGAGAGCAAAGGGGAGCAATAAGTACCTACATGAATAGTTACAACAGAGCACTCAATGGTGTTTTTTTCTGAA
Source organism: Pleurodeles waltl (assembly GCF_031143425.1). NCBI lineage: Eukaryota > Metazoa > Chordata > Amphibia > Caudata > Salamandridae > Pleurodeles > Pleurodeles waltl. Next base: position 841,611,773 of record NC_090437.1, read on the forward strand.
TATCAGTTATTACTTCGTATGCATTTACACTGTGAATCATTACATCATGGATAGTACATCAAGAATACTTTTATTTAATGGTATGGTACATTGGGAGTGCCTTTATTTTACAGGTTACCAGCATGAAAGCAGCACAAGGACGAAAGCAGCACAAGGATTGGTTAGGGGTATTTACTGGAGCAGCACAAGCATAAAAGCAGCACAAGGATTGGTTAGGGGTATTTACTGGAGCCTCGGAACCTAGATACAGAACATGGACCAGAGTGAGGACGTTGTGTAGCAAGCAAAGTAAGTGGCTATTTCTTTTTTATTTACTGTTGCCACTCACCTTGCATGCATCCACCCATTTGCCTGCCCCCCCCACTCTAAGTACCTGCCAGCCGCTGCTGACTGAAGCACATTGGATTGATGAAAATGAGGGCATATTGGAGGCAAGGAGGAGTATCTGGATGCATTATGATAGAGTCACTGATGAAGAAGATAAGGAGGCTTAAGTGGGAGATTGTCCTGAGTGAATTGCAGTAGGTGTTGAGATAGACTTATAAAAATAACATAAAATGAGTGATCCATCTGACAACTGTTTTTTCAAACAGCAAAAGAGCCATGGCACTAGTGAAAGGAGTGCAATTATTCAAAGAGTGTATCAGAAGGATCCTGTTGTATGAAATTTGAGACCAGTTATAAACAGAAGACAGGCTCATTGTACACATTAAAAGGATGAGATCAGTGTTTCTCAGATACATTCATTTTTGGGCTCATAAATGCAGTTTGGTAAGGCAAGACACAAAAGAGACAGCAAACAACTGGTGGTAGGGACTATGTTGGTGATTCCTTATATTCCAAAGAAGGGCATGGTGTGAAAGCATGTATGAGGGTCTAAAACTGGTTAATTGAGAATCTGAACTGAAGCCAATAGGCTTCATCAGACATCATTGCCAGTTCTAATATGAAACTGGAATATCTACAGGTCATTAAATGACCGAACAACCATCCTGAAGAAATTGGTTGCATAGGTTTTCATTTAGTTTACCCAGATTCCAAAGTACAGTTTCAACTATTATATATGTTGCAGTCTACAGTGAAAATGAAGTGACATTATTAACAGGTTCCAGCAAATTGTTGAAGGATTATCAAGCTATTATTCCCACATACAAACCCTGCCAACAGCTTTATTTTTCAGTAATACACAAGTCTCTCAAAATAGTGCTCGTTTTCATCAATTTCTGGGAAAATTAGTTTATTGTTAGCGTTAAAAATAATTTTCCACTTTTAATTCTACAGAATTCTCTAATTGAAATCAAAACTGCATACTGATCTGCCCAAAGGATTATATCATTAACGCTCACTGTCTCTGCTATATTTTTTGCTACTGATTGACTGACTCTTTCAGTCTGTGAACCATGTGTGTGTGGGAGTGAGACAGAGGGATGATGTGGGCGGATTGTTGAATAATGAGCGAATCATAATTGAGAACACTTTTTCTAAAAATATGCCATTGCATCTAGCATTTAAAATCCTTTGTCTTTTTTATGCCACTGGCTTATTTAAAAAAAAAAAAACAGTAATCTAAGTAAAACTCATATAGCGCACTGGCATTTGCTGTATAAAAAAAAAAAATGTAGAGCAAAGCAGCAAAAGAACATCTCCTACGCATGTTTGCACATGCGTAGGTGATACACACTGCCATCCTTGAAATGCCATCCCCACAAAAGTCTCACAATTTATTGAATTGCAACATTTAATTAGTGCTTATGATCCATTTGTGGAGCACTAAAGTGCTTGCCTATGTGTGAAGTATGCTACACCCTATATGGCGTGTGGTTGGAAGGGTGTTGTCTTTGTTTTTTATCCTATGTGGGAGCTGTTTCCATGTCGTGCATGCTATTGTGCTATAGGACATAGCTTTTAGCACTGTGGCAGATGAAGAGGTGTGAGAGGCAGCCATGTGGTTTATAGTTTCAGTCAACTAGCAGCTTAGATTCGCTCTACAGGTTCCTTTATGGTATTTCTGATGGTTCTTAATATCATAGTCTACTTAGCTGGATACTGCACTGGGTTGTCCAATCTGAGGTATCGTGTTTACAAATTTATTGTCCGGAGCATCACACAATGTGCACGAAAGGCAACAGCTAGAATTCTGATTTGTTCTGTTTTGACCACCTTCACACATTTAAATGCACCATAACCAGCATGACACCTCTGCAGGCTAGTGGCTCAGTGGTTACAAATGTTGGCAGCATGAATTAAATCTCTTTGGCGTTAACTTTTAAAATGACACACTTAAAACTGTTAATGGAGATTTAGTATTGTTACATCGCAACGCAGAGCTCTCCCACCCACTTAGAAAACTCATTTATGAAAACATGTTTGGCCGCGGGTTATGCTGTCTCAGCTCCTCGGTGTGATTATCTGAAACGCTTTATTAATTACAGCACTCTGGCTCAGCCCAGACAATAGAAGATGCGTCTTCTCAGCTGCAGGCTTTATAAATCCCCTACCAGAGACCACCAGGCTCCCACAAAGCCCCTCGTTGTGGATTATTAAGGGATACATTGTCATCCTGACAGCAGCGCACATGATTACTAATTGTTAGTAAAGATTAAGCTTTGCAGTTTTAAAAATGTGGCATCAACACCAAATAAAACACCATCTTGTATTACTCATTTCTGCTGGAGATGTGAAATTTCGGACAGATATCCCCCAAAAAGCATATCTACAAACATATGTCTCTACTTTAAAAACCTCTTCCTGATTAACGTCCAAAAAATACTATGCTGCATTTTGACTATGTTACCCAACGCTCACAGGAACAAAATATACCCACTGAACTGATTCACAAATATATGAGTAACTTTACAAAATCATTGGCTCATGCCTATGTTTTTCGTAGCAGTGCCCATTTCGTGGGATTTAGCCAACTATCTATCCCATGCATGGAAACCTACGAAAATATAGTTTTCAATTGGTACTCCTGACTCCAAATAAGAGTTTTCATCAGAGGAGGATCTGCCCTTTAAAAAATTTCTTTCTGTACACCTATCCTCTTTTAAATATACATTTTAATAATATTTGGCATTAGCCGTGGATGGGGTGGCTCAGCTTGAACTCGAGCCATCTGAAGTTTTGCGTGATAGGGAATGGAGGCTCAAATAGAAACTTAGAGACCAGACGGGCATTGTAGCATTTTCTTTCCAAGTGGCAGCTACTGAGGGAGACTGTCCTGAGCATTATTCTAGTCTGACAGCCAAATACTTAATGTCAAAAACAGGTTTACACAAGATAACATTGTTAGTTGTTCAACAGACATAACTGTGTTGAAGGCCATCAACTTCGAAAAACTGAACTCGTCAGAATTTCCATCAATTAAATGCAAAAGGAAATAGGCCTCTGTTGAAGATTACTGGAAATCGTTATTCACTGTATCTGATTAGATGCTAATTTCCCACTTCTACAACCAAAAAGTAGCTCCCTGCTTCCCATCACATTGCAGTAACTAAAATGCAATATGCAACACTTTACAAAACTCCTAATAAATAAATAAAATCATATTTGCGAAATTAGACTCAGTATTACTGTAATAGCTAAGTCACTAACTGTTGCAAATAGGATTTGTTGAAGCTGTCGACACTGCTGATCTGGCCATTCTGCCAATATGGAATGTTTCTTGTGGCCGGCAGTTGAGGGATACGCTTTCATGGCAGGAAGGGCTGACATGACCCAACTTTGTCCCATTCTGGCATGCTGCATTATGGGACTGGCTTGAACATTTTTGCTGGGACTGATCTGTGTTTTCAGTCAATCCCTGTCTCTCAGTGGCTCAAGCAAGGTAGTCCCATTAAGGCCTGCAAAAATATTCAGTGTGATCAGATTTTGAAAACTAAAAACTCAGGACATAGAACACATCAACACTTCCTACTTTGGAAAACCTTAAAATGTGCCTTCCCCTATTTACAGTCGACCCTTTCTAAAAACCAGGTCGTGCAAAATTTGCCGAAATCTTCCAGGACAGCTAATGAAAAAAACAGAACTGCCCCAGCAAATCCAGAATGCCTGGTCACCCTAAAATATTGCATGTACCATGCCTGGTCAATTTTATCCACTTTCATAATGGTAACTTTAGTGATCCAATGTAAATCATCCCTGAACGTTATTGGTGTATCTCAGACAATCTGCTCTCATTTTAATCTATTCAAAGATGAAAATGAACTGCAAACAGTGTAATTATATCATAATATATGATACGACCGGCTGATTGCATCAAAATGAGAGCAAAGGGGAGCAATAAGTAACTACATGAATAGTTACAACAGAGCACTCAATGGTGTTTCTTTCTGAATATCAGTTATTACTTTGTATGCATTTACACTGTGAATCACTACATCATAGAAAGTACATCAAGAATACTTTTATTTAATGGTATGGTACATTGGGAGTGCCTTTATTTTACAGGCGTGTTTTTATAGCCCCCACGACATATATTACTTTGCTCACCTATGCATCTTAAAAATACCCTAGTGCCCTGAAACACTACCATTCTAAATGTAATGGTACTGGTAATTAAACGATTTACATTTAATCTAATTTAATTCTAAATTAAATGGCTTTTCCCCATGTAACAGTACAATTATGCGAGTTGGTAACCTATTACCGACTCGCAAAATAGGTTTACGAGTTGCTATTTGGAAGGTGCTTGCCAGGGGCATTCCTTCCTCATAGCGAGTTTCAGGGGGATGTAAGATTGTTTTGTGACCATGAATCCTCCCCCTTTGTGGATGGAAGCGAAAATATTTTTTCAGGGCAGGTAGTGGTCCCACAGACTACTGCCTACTCTAAAAAAAAAAAAAAATGAAAAGAAAACGTTTGATTTTTTTGTTTGAAATGCATCCCATTTTCCTTTAAGGAAAACGGGTTGCATTTTTTTTTTAAAAACTGCTTTATTTAAAAAGCAGTCACAGACATGGTGGTCTGCTGCCCCCAGCAGGCACCATTCCTGTGAGTGCACCCATTCCCAGTGGGATAACAAATTGTGACCTAACTCATGAATATTGATGAGGTAGGTCATTTGCAACCTCATTGGGAATCACAAACAGTGTACTTAACACTTATGTACATTTTATATTGCGACTCGCAATTTGCGATTCCCAAACAGATCGCAAATTGCGAGTCTCAAAACAAAAGGTCGTACATCTGGCCCTTAATCTTGAAAACAAGGAGATTTACTATAAATAGATTTTCTTAATATACATTGGTTAATTGCAACAAAAAAAAAATCTCTCTTAGTAAAGTATTATTTGCTTTCAATATATATATATATTTTTTTTGCATAGATACCATTCCACCAGGAAATAAATGAAAGTCTATAAAACCCTTTCCAGTTAGAGATGATTTATAGAAAAAAGATCTAATATTTCGGGGTTGTTATTCGTGTCAAAATCAAAGTAGAGCCCAAAATTAATTTTGGGAAAGTAAATGGTAAATTAATTTTGAGAATGCAGTTCAGTATAGATGATATTACGTCCCAGAAATTAAACACTTAATCACAACAAAACAAGTCATGACCTAAGTCCCCTTTCTCACTCAACCTTTGTAAATCTATTATGAGTGAAAAATCATGTTTGAGTGATTGAGGCAGCATTTAATTTTGGTCCAAATAGTATCCCACAGAGCAAAAGACCAACATACAGATAAATCTTTCTGCCACTGCAGTTCAACTGGAGATTAAGGATCTGATTTATATCTTGGTGGCATTGTAATGACAACACAGTATCAATATCACCAAGATGATGTTCTGCCCGCCCACCGCCCCATTTATATGCAGGTGAACCATAGTTTGGCCTTTGGCAGAGACTACTACGTCTCTCTGAGGTGCACAAACTTCTCCGACTTCCCGATGGAGTCTTGACTATATGTCCATACACCTGGGCGGACATATTGCAGTTTTTTATTTTACTGTCAGTCACTTACTGGCAAACCCTGGCAGTATGAGGGAGTAAAAAAAACAAAAAATGCCCCCTCACCCCCTTGCCATTGGAACTATCTCCCATTAGTGAGGGGCTTGCATTTTAATTTTCAAAAAGAAAATTTAATTTTGGGATTTTCTTTTTGTAAATAAAAAAATAAGCTCAATGGACAGATCCATCATATTGACGGAGCCGGGTGTCAAACTTTAAAAAAAGCATTGACAGAAACCACAAGGATTGCAGTTCTTGACAATGTTTTAGAAATATTTGCCAGATTGGCAGTCAATTGTCAATTTTCTGGGCCAGAACTCCGGGTAGTGGAGTGATATACTCCATTACCCTGATCCACCAAGATATAAATCAGGGCCCTTAGTTCTTTGAAAGGTACATCAGTGAATCTCTCTTATATAAAGCAATCTTTCAAGATATTACACCCCCTCAAAAATAAAATAAATATACATATGAGAACTAAGTGAATTGCATATAATACTTTTTAATACTAAACATCAAGGAACACCATTATTTGGTCAATTAAAATAATCATGTAAAATAAATATTTTGCTACCTTTTGATAGTTGAGACATCTAAGAAAGGCATGTCTTGTACCAATTTTTCTAAAAATTGCATGGTAATTTATTTTTATAAGCTTATTACAGGTGGCAATATTTTCCATTTATCCACCCAGGATCTATCAGATGGCCCCAGTACTGCTCCAATTTAGGAAAGTGTTGAAGACTTACATCTTTAAATAACACTACATTAAAATGCATCAACCATCTACAACCCAGCTTCCCCACCTATAACCCGTTGACTTTATGCTTGTCTTTGACCATCTGCAGTGCTCTCCTGCCTTTTGGCTATGTTCAAGCTGTAGAAATATTATATACATTCATGCATATATTGCAAATTTTTAATACTTTAGAAAATAGAAACTCTTGCAACAAATCCCAAGCATGTTGAATTAATTTCTTTCATTTGGGCCAAGTATTTATGTGCAATATTTAATTGAAAGCGATAATTCTATAACATAGCCATCTTGGAGTGTTGTCAGTATAATTATTTAATTAATAAGAGGCTTGTCTGAAAAAAGCATGGTCAAAGTTTAAAAGCAGGAGATCTGGTGCAACTTTCTATTTTAGATATTTTCAACTTATTGAATACAATTCTAGGATTTTTTTTCTGTAAGACATTTGGCAAAAGTGAATCTAGAATGTTAAAAATATATTCTGAAAAGCAATCATCATTTAATTAAATCAGGCCTTCTTACCATGATAAACATATAGGCGACCACATATTAATTAGTAAAGTGATTTTTTTTCTTTCATGAAGGCAAAAATAATTTTAATACCTAAATACTTTATTTTTAGGACTCCATTGGAAATTGGTGTCTTTAAACATGAAATCTAAACAGTGACTATTAAGGGGCAAGGCATCTGCTTTATTAGAATTACGTTTATTGCTGGCAACCATGCTTAATATTTAACCTTGGGTAACGGGCTAAAAGGAGGATTCAAGATCTGATATATAGCACAAAATACCATCAGAATGGGCTGAAAGATTAATATTTTCATCAATGAAATTGAAACTTTTAATTTGCATTCAGGAAAAAAAACACTCTGCTTAGTTCTAATCTGTAAGTTAAAATATGAGGAAAAGGATGCATTTATGAAAATACAGTTCTTTGAGGTAGTGTAATGAATGTGTTTCATATTTATATATGCAGGTCCTAATCCAAACTAGGAAAATGGTTTAAATATAAAAAGCCCAATTAATCCTATCAAAGGCCTTTTAGGTGTAAAGCAATATGGCAGCCAGGGGCTATTCAAATGAGCATGATTTCAATATAAAATTTGAAAAATCTTTGTCTGAGGACATCCAACCTTTAATAGAACGAGATTGATCATGATTAATAGGAGATGGAGTTAAAGTCTCTAAGTTGGTAGTTCTTATTTTAGCATCTTACAACTACTATGTATCAAAGATATTGGACTGAAATTATTACAATATTGATGAGTGTCATCTTGATTGGGTATAAGTGAAGAGAATGCTTCCAAAAAATCTATCCATCAGATGTGAAAGAGTTAAGAACGTTAAGCGATTAGGAAATAATACATCTAAATACTGGGAAATGAAATTATTAGAAGTACATCAGGACCAGAGATTTAACTTTCTTGAGGAAAAAAATCGATTTTGACTTCCTATGAAGTGATATTTGTTTCTACAGATGTTATAATTAGGTTAACATGTTGGTTTAGGAATGTTTGAGAAGGAATTCTCAAGTACACATTTGGAAGGATGTGTAGCTTTCATGTTTATGAGTTCATAATATAGTTCAGATAGAATTAAGATAGTCTTGTCAGAGACAGAAAAAGTGTAATTAATGTAATTTAATATGCCTTTGGGGGTGTGGCTATGAGAGCCAAGATGGTGAATGTGTAAATAGTGCATTACACTACACAAGACAGAAATCCTCCTTTAATCAGTGCTGCAAGACCGCATCATTTAAAGCTTGTTTTACAACCAAGACTATTTCTTGACTTTCTGCCCTGTGAGTGAATATGAGCGATCCCAGGGACCTTCTCTGGATGCACAGGTGCAACATCCTACATTGGCCTGCCTACTGCTGTATTGGATCTGTATACTGACTAGAGTACCACTGTGCTGCATGGCTGGGAGTCTGCCAGCTAGAACTAGAAGCATAAAAATGAACTTCCTTCATCTTGTACAGGCTCTAAATGGAGCCCCAGAGGAGGATTGAGTGTGGGCTGTCTATGTAGTAATTCTACTGGTGGCTTCAACCCATAGAGGCGAGTTTGTACCAACACACACAATAATACAGTGAAAACACTACAAAATGGACACCACACCAGTTTAGAAAAATAGGTAATATTTATCTAAATCAAAAAGACCAAAAAACGACAAAAATCCAACATACGCAAGTTAAAATATGAATTTTCAAAAGAATAAGCGTCTTACTCCATAGAGAACAATGGAAACATTGATTTGGCACAAAGTACCTGGTTAGTGTAAAAAGTAAAGCCTGGGGGGACAAACGTGCGTTGGAAAACGCAGTGATGCGTCAATTCCTTCCTCGCATGGAGCAGCGGCATATCTTTCATACCTATCTTTGTGCGGTTTCTTCTCCGGTCGGGTCAGCGTTGCGTTGCTTTTCTCCCTCGCAAGAAAGTGGTGCATCAATTTCCAGAGGGGGCACCTCGAATCCGCGCAGAGTCAGGTTGACTTTGACGCCCAGAGACGATGTGTGGAAAATCCAGTTGCACGGTGTTAGAAAACTGAGCTGCGTGGGGTTTGCGTTATCATCAGCAGCCGCAAGCGGGTGTTGTGTGTTGTTGTTTCGCCAGCCGCGATGGGTCGATCTCCCAGCTGCGATGCAGGTGGAGCTTCGATTTTAGCCACGAAGTTGGCGGAGTGTCGTTTATCAGCCGTGTTGCAGATGGTGCTTCGAAAATATGCGTGGATCTTCAGCTTTTGTTTGCCAACTTCGGTGCCCTTTGGGTACATTTTGTGATAAATCAAACACTGGCACCAGTGAGGATTTATTATGCCGAGTCTTTTGATACCAAACAACCCAGGTTTCAGAGAGGCCATCATGTAGCATGGGAACTCGTAGTGACCAGTGTCCAGCGCATGCACTTATTATGGCTTTCCTGTACACTTACTATGTCAAAGAATTGAAAAGGTCACAGTGAGACATATTTGCTCATGCACATATGCCATCACATGAAATATAGTGCACCATGCCGTATGGCTGTAAGGCATGCTAGATGGGTGACTTCTCTATATCGCATGCACTGTTAGGAAACATGGCACCCAGGTTGAGTGCCATGTCGAGTTTGCAATTTTTTAGACACACTGTCATGCAACCTGCAATGGCAGTCTGCATGAGGCTGGTGTGGGGCCTCTCAGAGTGGCACAAATGATGCTACAGTTCTGGGGGGGGTTCTCTCCAGCACCCATCCAGGCCCTAGGTACCAGGAGTACCATTCACTAGGGACTTACAAGGGTGGTTGAAGCTGCCAATACGGTTTAGAAGGGGCCCAGGGCACTTACAGTTGGAAACCACATCATGTTCCAGGCAAAAAGAAGGGGTCAACCATGTTAAAAGAGGCTCATTGTCATAGTTACCCATTCACTGTTCTGTAACAAAAGGAAGATAGTCTCTCGCATAGGCCCAGTTACTGCTTTCGAACATCCAAATGTGTAATTGTGGAGGGTCTGTTTTTCTGCTTGAAAATCTGATTGGGCCAAAGTGGGCTGCTTGTGCTGCAGTGACAGTGGCCTACCTCAGCTTCCCACACCACTGGACAGAGCGCCACCATATGCAGGCCTTCTAAGAGCTGTCAACATACTCTGTACACCAACTGCTGTCCCTAGTTGCACCACCATGGAGAGGATCCAGCAAATATAGCCCAGATTCCCAAAGAATCAAAACATCCAACTACTTTGACCCCATAACAGAGCAAGCCTGTCTCCCCTTCACCACTTGGCTCAGTGGATAAGCTGGACTTCATACAAGAAAGCATGCACCTGGCTCAAAAACAAAATTGAAATGGTGAAAATTGAGGTGACCCTCTGCCGCAATGATCAAGGATGCTTGTTGAACATGTGACCCAAGAAGAGCACTCTCTCCAAGGGCTGCAACCACAAACTAGCGAAGTGTACAATCCAGCTGCTTAAATTCTTAGAATGTGTGCACCTGAGGGGAGGACCAAAGACGCCAAGAGACAGGCTTTTTGGGGAGCAATCTCAGAATAGTGAGGCTTGCAGAAGGTATGGAGAGCCCAGACCCAATGTCATACCTGGAAACCTTAGCTTAAAAGCTTCAAGCCACCTCAGACGCTAACTCCTTTCTTCTTTATAGAAAAGGCCCATAGGGTCCTGTGCATTGACTTCCTCCTGGCTCTGTGCTGAAGCCATTGCTGGCTAAATTACTCCACTACAAAGATGGAGCTGTAATTCTACAGAAGGCAAGCAGAGTGGACTCATTCCCCCTTTCCTTTGATAGGCTATGTTGGTTTCCATATCGAAACCAGGACAGAACACTACTGATCTTGCTTCCGACTGGTGGCTGGCAATCCTTAAAACTTACTATAAGATCCTGGTTTAATATACCGGTTGACTGGTCACTCCCCATGCTCCCACAGCTGGTCCATCTTGACCAGAACAGGTTTGACATCATGCTTTCCCCAGATTTAAATGTATGGTCCTGGATATGGAGAAGGCATTTGATTACCTAGACTGGATGTGTCCTTTTGAGCTTATTCAGCTGTAGGGAGTTGCCACACATATGCTCAAATATATTCAACTTCTTCATACACTATCTTCAGGGCAGGTCAGTCTTGGGACGGTATCTCAGATTCTGTTGCCATCTACTGAGGCATGAGGCAGAGTTGTACACTTTCCACTCTCCTTTTTGCCCTGGCCATGGAGCCAATCCTCATTTATTTATGCTGTGCAGAGGTCATATGGGGCATCCCCCTCAGAGACATGATGCACGTGGTCTCAATTTATGCAGATGATATGCTGTTTTATTTAAAGGATATTACTGCAGACTGCACATACATTGTGCTGGATGACTTTCAGAGTGTTGGGCATACAGGCAGAAATTATGAATATTCTCCCTATGCCTCGCTGCTCCAGATGGGACACTTTGCATGGACGGCAGTATGCTCCAGTAGCAGCGCCATATCTCTCAATACCTTGGTATTTGGGTCTATTATGAAGATAAAAACTTGTTCCAGGCAACATGGCACATGTTGTCACTGCTCCCAGAGCAATATACCTTTGTAGCGGACATTCCCACTGTCTGTGCAGGAAAGAATTGCCCTTTCTAAGGTGATTATGCTCCCTCTTTACATTATTACTTAGCTAATCTGCTTGCTAATTTCTTCCACACCCTTGATACCCTTCTGGATGATCTTATCGATCGCAATAGGCAGCGTAGGGTTGTATTAGCTACGTTTCGACATCCCACTGACATGGGCAGCTTGGGTGTGCCCAATTGTGAACATTACTATCTTTCTTCCCGCCTACAATGGTTTGTTGTTGGTCAGTGGCGCTTGCCCTGGAAGACACCACAACTACTCTGGAGCCATGGACCCCTGCCATGGTGCTCTAGTTCTTTTGTCCAGTTGATCAGTCCATCCCCTATTATATTAAGGATAACCTACATCGGCTATCGCAGATTTTTACACCCGATAGTACAGTTTCTTCTTTATGCTGTGGCCACCCCAGTCCTGAGCCTGATGTATACTAGATGTTATTTGTCTCATGCCAACTTGAACCAATGCCATACATTATGCCTGGAGACCTTAGCTGACCTTTTTCAGAATGGACACTTACTCATCATTGAAGAGCTCAAGGAGTCAGACAACATTCTTCAGAGTGGTATGATGCACGAACTTATACATTGTAACGCCACTCATGTCACGGCTGAAGAACCACCTTTGCATGTGGTCATGCAGGCAATCCACATGATGGGCACTGGTCAGCATCTCATTAGGTGGTTGACTAACATTTTGTTGCCCACACATTGTTCTCCCCGGATCCACTTTGAGACAGATGGGAAACAGTTGGGTAGATAGTTCAACAACAATGAATGGAAGCGTATATTGGCTCACCTCGCTGCTGTATCTAGGAAAGCCGGATTCAAGCTCCTACAGTTTAGTATACTGCATAGTGCTAACATGACCATTGGGAAAATAAATTAATTATTTCGGGAAGTCAATGAAGTTGTCTCCAATGCCAGTTATTGAGAGCGAATATGCAGCATTAGTTCTGGGCATGCACTGAATTAGCATTTTTTTGGGACATCTATAGGGACTTAGTTAGACCAGCTACCAGAACATAGCCTGCATAATTGATATGTGTTTGCGCCCGGTGCTTTAAATAGAAATATAGAAATGTATGGCAGCAGTGCTGAGAAGTGCAGGTACTCTCCCTGTCAAATTGAAGAAGTGAAGGTACTAAGGGCCAGGTGTAGCAAAAAAACATTTTGCGAGTTGCAAATTGCGAGTAATAGCGACTCGCAATTTGCAACTTGCAAACACCCCTTCCTTTTGCGAGTCGCAGCCTCAAATTGTGAGTCGGTACCGACTCGCAATTTAAGGTTGTGCATCGCGTTAAGCCTTTTGCGCCTCACAAACTGCGTTTTTCGCAGATTGCGAGGCGCAAAAGGCTTCCTACATCTGGCCCTTAACCTCACAATACCTGCCCATTTAAAGTTCCAAAACCATAAAGTATTGACTCGCTGCCTGGACTTCGCTTTACCGCTGGCAAGGTGCTCACAGGCCTTTGGAAGGAAGGATGCTACGTTTCCTTCAGCCACTGCATGGTCCCACACAGTCCTCTTCTGGGCTGACACTGAAAGTGTGCTGCTCCAGTGGGAAGAGATTAGGGGACTTCAGAAATACCCCGTTCATTGATGTCATTTAGGGGGTCGCAGCTGTGATCCCTGACTTGTCCTTTGCTACTCCTGGCACTACCTTTGTGACCCCTGGCGAGGAGGAAAATTCAGTTCCAGAAACACAGTGGCAGCTTTGCCTTATGGGCTGCAATCTCCTTGCTTTCTTTAAATTTTGTATCACACTAATAGTGAATAATAACGTATTCTTATTTACTATTAGTGTAAGAAAAATGGAGTACAATTAGGTGGAATATGCCCTTCCATGGCAGCTGAGGTAAGTAAAAATGCTTTTAAATGTATGTTGTGCGCATGCTTGCGGGTGAGAGTGTATATATGTGAGAGAGTGTAAGTCTGAATTTGTGTGTATACGTGTGTGTGTGTGTGTGTGTGAGAGAGAGAGATAAAGTGGAGGTCAAATGGCATGATATGTCACTTCCTCTACCCCTGGCATTTCAGTGAAATTATGGCCTTGACCAAGTGTGGATGAGATGGGATGAGTTAATTGCGAGTTATCAGACTCAATGCAAAAATGACACCTTCCCTCTGTAAACGGCCGCTGTGCACCGTACATGCTCTGTTTGACACACTATTTCCCCAACTACTGCCATGCTTGTTTCGGCACAGCTGCCCGTCACTGTTACTTGCTCCCTTCCTCCGGAAGGTATTTCCCTTTCCCCAGGTATTCACAAATGCCTATTTTTATTACTCCCCACTTCTAACATATTTGGGCCCATATTTATACTTTTTGCGCCGCTTTTTGAGGCAAAAAAGGCACTAACTTACAGAATACAATTGTATTTTGCAAGTTTGCGTCGCATTTGCATCAAAAAGGGGCGCAAATGCGGTGCTAAAAAAGTATAAATATGGGCCTTACTGTGCAAGCTGAGTTGTTACCTTGACTCATTTCGTGCCTGCGCTGGAACGCAAGGCTCTTTTTGTACTCACATTACCCCATGTAGCTACAGCTCTCATCTCCTGTGGGGCCTTTTGCTCAGCCTTCCACACTACTTTCGTCCCACCCCCACAGATTTTAAGTTATTACCTTGTTCAGGGTTGTTGCGCATCATTTTCGGGACTTGAAGGAGTTGCACTAACTAGCATGCTAGTCACACTATAAGTGTTCCTTCTGGGTTACTGTACATGCCTCCTCAGGAACAACCCACCATGTAGCAAGGCCCAACATTGTTGTGCTGAGTGCACTGCTCTTTTTTTGGTAACGCTCATGCGATCTAGCGTTCATACTGTAGTCTGTATGTCACTTGCTGTATGATTGTACAATTACCCATGTCCAATAGAAATAAGATTTTTTTTTAAATGTCATTTAATTTTCTTTTATTAGGTGCGTATATTTTTTTAATTTTCAAATATTTTACAAACCTTTTGACAGCTTTATTTTGGCCTCCAAAATATTTAGGGCCAGATTTTACCAGATTTATAATTGTTTTACGCAGTTCAACGTAGCAAGCCACCTTGCTGATCTGCGCTGCATGAATGGTAAAGGTCAGGAATGTTCTATAGTTACCGTTGAATACTGCATTCCTGTCTTTTCTTAGTGTTGACGCAGTTTTGGCTCCCTAACTCCAACTCAGTCAGCCCTTGGCAAACAGTCGCTCGCTCTTGCTAAATGTGCTCTTGGGGTAGGATTTTAATGCAACTTACAGCCGGCATTTAGCACTATTATCCTATCACAAAAAAGCCCCTCTTGCATCTAAAATGGGTGCAAAAAGGAATTTTGAGCTAACTGTGGTGTTGGGATAGAATTTCCCCCCAACTTACTCTCAGCGCCTAATCCTATTTTCTTAGTACTGAATGCAACCTCGTGTACAAAGTGGACACAAGGATGCATTTTGCATTAAGAAATAAAGCCAAATGCAGCAAAAAGAAATAGCAAGCGGCCGCTCATGGTCGCTAAATGTGCTCTTATGGTGGGATTATTTTCCTGCAAACTACTTTTAATAATTGAGCTGGTGTAATTGCATTATTATCGATAATTCTGCATCAAAGAGTGCAGCAGAATTAACTAAATTGACTCCTATTACTCCTGTTACACCAGCAAAATTAAAATGATGCATAGGCCTAGCAAACATTTGATTATAATCAACAACCATGATAAAATGTTCTTTGTCAACCAAGATTGTTTTAATTTAAACTATTCCAGAAAGTTGGATCATTGTGTGCTGGTCCACATAAATTTAAATTGGTTAAATGAACTTTGTTAAAGAGAGCCCACCTACCATCATCATCATGATCATGTGATACATTTATCAATTTGTGACATAAAATTACCTCAAAACCTACCTTTGTGATTAATAGCCAGTAAGTAAAAACATGACCTACACATTGCTACTTTGGTTTAACAGTTACAATCTCATTTCATTGAGTCTCTTTCAGAAGTGTTATTGATGCATTTAGTTTGGTTAAGTGTGCTAAAACATTTTGTCTTTTTATGGGGTTACATAGAAGCTTTACATTTCAAGACACTATATTAACCAAAGTAGCAAAGGAGGAACACAAATTATTAAGTAGGACATCACCTAGTGATGGACATAAAAAATACTCACAATATATAGAAATTGAATAATGTAATGAGAGTATAGGAAAGTACTTAAAGAAGAAACAAAAGGACAACTAACATTAATACTGAGATATCTATGGAAACTGAGAAAAAACAAGCATTTGCAATCCAACGGGTCTCGCATTATGTCGAGTTAGAGCTATTAGCATTGTAAACACCTAACCGGACTTTTCTTGCCACATTAAATAAAAAGAAAAAAAATAAGCGAACACGATCGCACTGCGAAATAAAGAGAAAAAGTAGTCCAGAAACCATACGGAAAACATGGAGCCTCGTATGTTTCCAGTAGTTTACCGGTGCTCGAGGAGGGCTAAACACTGGAAAAGGCATGAGTTATGCATGTCTTTACAAATGAAAACAAGCGGATTTTAAAAGGTAAGCCAACGAACCAATAAAAGTGACTGACGTAACATGGGCGTGGTTAAAACCCCCCTAAAGAGAGAATAGAAGAGGGACGAGCGCTTTGTGCTCGCCACTAATTAATGGAAATAATAACTAATAGTAAAGGGAGCGGGTACAAAGGAATAGATAAAACAGGAATAAAGGCACAAAAAGCAATTCAAGAGTAATGATGCAGATTTGAAAAAACACATGATGAACATATTAACTAAGAATAATGGCAGCATGATAGCCACCAACCCACAGCACTAATATACACAATTCAGGAACCAAACTATACATAATTGATGCTTATTAATATTTGCCTGCATTTTGTCCATTTCGTTCCTCCTCCATTTTCTGAGATAGTTTTAAGCTGGTTCATATCTTCCAGAAACATGGTTGAACAACTCTACATTTTATGTTCAGTTGTTTAAAGTAGGCCTCATAGACAAAAATTATTTTCTATGATCCACAGAAGCCTTTCCTTAGGGCTTCCTTAGCCTTGCGATTTGAAAAGCATATTACAAGACCAGGTCAGCTTTTTTAAACCTGTGCAGCTTGGATAACTTGTATGAGTTCAGTCTATTCTAAGAATAACATATTAACTTCTCTGGGTTTCCCCTGTTTGTCATGTAACTGGTTTCATTCCAAGTCAATGAGCTCTTTCAAGACTGATATAGCTGTGAAGCAAAACTGAGATGGAATATAGGATTTTCGGTTAGAATCTCATTTCCCTTGCCTCCTTCTGAAAGGTCTTAAAATCTAAGATTATTGCACTGATTTCTATTTTCTATTTCTTCAGTGTAGTAACCTCAGATACCTGTTCAGTGATACTACTGGATACATCTTTCACCTCACTAATCATATGTTTTAAGATAGGGGGAGCTATAGAGAAACATTTTGTGGGCTTTCAATCTGTCGCAGGCTTTTATTGGTAGCACTCAGGAAAGGTTGATGACCAGTGAATTTGTGACACATTTTGATGCAGGGTTGCAAGATGATTGATGAAGGATCATTTTTGCCTATTTTGAGCTTTGCATTTGAAATGTAGATGTACGCAATGCACAGTGAAGGACAATAAGTTCCAAGACTATGCACAAACCTAGATTGTATACATTCTTTTTAAATAGACTAACATTGGAATGTTAGCAAAGTTGATCCCACGTTTTCACAGCACAAAGGAACATGGCACAAATACACCCATGATAGCATAGTCTAGGCTCTTTGTTAAAAGTCTTTCCTTCTTGCCCCTAAATATGCATTTCCTTGGCAGATACAATTTCTCTCACTAGTTAATGTTGAACTCTTCAGCAGCTACAGCACACCTTGACATGATTTGGTCTTTGTCAACACTAGAGCAGTACGTGCTCTATTGGCGAAAAAAATGCAAAAACCCAGCACTCTCAAAACAACGTAATTTATGCATTGTGCTGATATGTTGTGGTTTAACCTTTTGCATTGCAGAGTTCAGTCCTGAAAACTTATTTTTAATATGCTTACAAATACTGTTCCTTTGCAATGTATTGCTGCAGGTTTTCAGAGTGTGTTAGGGTGTGGCCCCTTTCCAGGGCCTTTCAGAGACTTTCCCTGCAACATGCCTGGGCGTGGTTCTGGGCTGGGCCAAGACTCTATAAAAGAGAGCCAGCCCAACTCCCAGTGCTCACTATTCAGAGGTCCCGGTGCGGAGCAGCAGCTTCTTCCTGAGCTCCTGTCGCGGCGGCCTATTTGGATCTTCCAGTCTTCTGCCCTTCATCCTTCATTGGTGATCATTGTTCCAGGCGGTAAGACGGTGGTTGGACTGTTCCGACACCGTTATTGAGAATTTTCATATTCTTGGTTTAATTCTTAAATGAGTAACAGATTACTTGCGCGCTACCATTTCTTGACATTTATATGGTAGTTTACAAATAGGCAAGACGCGCGATTTGTTTCATAAAGGTTGGACTTTGTTATTCATTGCGTGCTACCATTTCTTGACATTGGCATGGTGGCTTAAGAATCGGCAAGATGCGCAATTCGTTTTATGGTATTTAAACATTGTTGTCCATTGCGCGCTACTTTTTCTTGACATTTACATGATGTTTTACGAATTGGCAAGACGCGCAACTCGTTTCATGAGGATTTAACTTTGTTGTTCATTGCGCGCTACCATTTCTTGACATTTACATGGTGGCTTAAGAATCTGCAAAAGAAGCGCGATTCGTTTCATTGTACTTTGATCTTGTTATTTATTGTGAGCTGTTATTTCTTGACATTTACATCGTGTTTTACGAATCGGCAAGGCGCGCAATTCGATTAATGATGATTTGACTTTGATATTCATTGCGTGCTACCATTTCTTGGTATTTTATATGGTGACACTCGAATCGGCAAGACGCACAATTCTCTCCTCAAGTTTATTTCATGTTGTTTATTGTATGCCACTATTCTAAGATATTTATTATGTAATATTCGAGTTGACAAGTTATGTGATTTGTTTCCTGAATCCATATTGTGTTATTCATGGTGCACAATCCTTTTATGGTGTTTACTATATATATATGCAATATGCTCAATTTGTGTTGAAACATTTTAAGAGTACACAGAAGGCCAGAGTTTCTAGATGCAATATTGTATGGTCCTAGTATACATTCTCAAAACAGGATTTATATGACTGGTTTAAAATTTAGTCAGAATGTTTCTTCTGATTCTCATGTAAAGGAAAGTACTTGAATAAGAAAGTTTTCATTTAATTCATCTTGATTCCCTTACAGGTATCCGGCCATCTTGAAACTTAGTCATTTTAAACTTAACTCTTAGATTGTTCATGTTTTCAGAGTGACTAGGCTTAAAATCATAGTCTAGTATTGATTTCAGGAGATATAATTTTCATATCTTCTAACCTTTTTCTTACTACAGGTCTCCTTCCCAGCTGTTCCCTTCCTAATCCCCTCTTCCCCTCTTGAACTCTCTCAGTCTCTGTGATTTATCTATCAGAGTCTTGGAGCTGTTCAGTGGTGGACGTGTTGGGAACGTGCACAGACCCCAGGGATCTGGTGACTCTGACAGTCTTATTGCTGAATCACCTTATATGTTCTGGCACTTCCACAGTTAAAGTTAAGGTCTCACAAGCAGTATTTGATGCAACAGAAACTTGAGTGAGGCAGAAATATGGAGTGCAGGAGACAGTTAAGTGTCAGGCAATTTAATGATGTTGCGGCTTACACATCCTTGCTACTCCATATACCCATCTAACGTTTAGATGGCAAGCGAGACTGTCCCCTTTCTTCCCAGAGCCCTCACACGGACTTTCTATTTGATCCAATGTTGCTTTATTCTTAAGGCAGGACACAAAGTCAATATATTTTCCACAATGAAGTTGAACTAACATTTTTCCTCCTGGTGTGTTAATCAGCCACCCAAAAAAAACTTTTGCAGATGGTAATTCATCAGTCCTCATCCATTAAAAAACAAAAAAAGGATCTGTTATTTAAAATGCCCATTGAATTAAACCTGACAGAAAATAAGAAAGCAATATCCTGTCCAAATTACCTATTGCAATTGCCTTGTTCTAAGCTACATGCTCTGAGATCCTATCCTCCATAAAACTTCTAAATCACAACCTGCTACCTACTCATTGTTTATCACTGCTTTACTGCCTGACAAACTTGGTATTAAATAGTATGAACTCATTTAGAGTTAGAGGTAATGAGTATATGGACAAAAATCAGCTGATGCCCCACCCAGCCAATGTTTTTGTTCTACAGCCTCATTTAGAGATCAGGAATCACTGTAGTTCTGACACTGAAGCCTCACTTCACTTAAACAGTGAAAGCACAGTCACAGGTCTTCACCAGCAATATTGCTTTGGGTGAGCCTCCCAATCTAGTGCAGCTCATCCAATTTAATTCCTAAGGGGTTCGGTATAAAAGATGATCAAATGTCTCCAATATGTTCTAAAAAAAAAAAACTCCTTGCACATCAAGAATATTTCTTCTTCATTTTTAAAGACAAACCACTGCTTTTGGAGTTTGTCTTTGAAAGCTTTGCTTCAATAGAACTGTTCATTTCTATTCCGTGGGGTGTAAACTAGCCCATCAGACTAGCTTTACATCCTAGGCACTGTCAATCTCCTAGCATCCCACACAGGGCACCTTCTAGCCTTTCTATCATGTGTTCTGGCAAGCCCACCACAATCTTTAAAGGTTTATTTATGTATCTGCATCCTAAGGAAGTGAAAGCACCTTCTACTGTGGCTATTGCCTCTGCCACAGGCATCCCTTTTCACTATCCAAACAGATTCTATGCACCAGCCAGGCTTAGAGGGTGTGGAACTACCTAGCCAAATATTGTGTTGCCCCATCTTAAAGGCTGGGGCAAACTCTACTTACTGGAGTACATCACCAACTATGAGGACCACAATGCAAGGATTTCACTGGCAGACATCTACGAAGTTCTGTATAAAACCACCACCTCAAACTGCAAGTAGAAAAAACATCCTTTCTTCCAGCTCAATAGTCACATGATGTCACTATTCACATTTTTGTTTGTGACTCATCCCTTCTTCACCCTCTTCCAATAACCCAATATCCTGGAGTCCTTTTAGAGGAGAGACTACATACCATTTTCCCTCACCCCAACAAACAGAAGTAAAATGCACAGAGTCCTAAAAGTCAACAAAAACAGGTTCAGAAAACAAGAGGGAGAAGGCAAAACGTTTGGGGATGACCCTGCAGAAAGGACCAAGTCTAATTCACAGATTGCATAAACACATACAAACTTGCTTAAAAAGTGTAACAATGTGTGCCTGTTTTAATTTTCTACATTTTGCTGATTATATTTTGCTGCACACATTTCACCCCTAATCATCTACAAAATAATTGTAGCAGGCAGCAAAGCAGGGAAGAAATAATTGTTTTAATCTGAGAACACAGGAAGCAGGTAATTGCTACGAGGAGTTGTTTAAGTTCCTTAATAAGTTGAATAATCAACTTGACTGCCATTGGCCTAAAATCTTTTTTCTCCCCTGTATCCATTTCTAAATGGTATTGCACAAAATCACAATCAAGCAAGTACTATAGTAATGTTTTTTGCAGTCTGAAATATGCCTATGTCAGCAACAGTTTATACAAGCTGGCTCCAGACCCATTAAGGACAATTGGGGTTGGGGTACATTCACATAATAAAACAGTGAACAACCTCCCCTCATTCACCATTGATCCAAACCTAATTTAAAAAAAAAAGGTATGCAGAGTTTTTTCATCATGTCCCCACTAATTCCTTCAAAAATATTTATAATTACTTCAGCTTATAAAAGGAACAATTGAATCAATTTTCAAACAAATTAACAGCAAAAGAGAACTGCAAAGGACCACCTTATCTAATTGATGGAGAACGTGAGGTCCACCACCTGCACCAGCAACTACCCATGCACTCAAACTACTCTTACCCCCTTTCCTTCAAAAGATTCGGCGGAAGTCACTTGGCTGGAGTTAGAAGGCTGCCGTTAAATAATAATTTCTTTGTCTCCTACACGCAGGTGGTTCAATTTACATAAGCATTAGTAAAACACTACTGTCACACGACATTGTTCCACTTGCTTTTTTTGAGAATGGTGATGGTTTGTGGTGTTTTAGGTTTAATTTTCTGCCTTCACAACAGTCCTTCTGCCAGCTCCCACTGACCTTGATCCGCATGTGCTGTGTCTGCAGTGTGGTCACACCCTTTAAAACTCTTAGTCTCCTCCCATAGTGGCCCTGCTTTTTGGCATCCCAAGGTTCACCATAACGAATGACCTCCCCTCTCGTCATTTTTGCAATCTCAGCTTTGGCCTTGCCAAGGAGAGCTGGTCACTGTTGCTACCACTTTCTATGTTCACTTGTGTTAGAAATGGACCTTTTTACGGGGTAATCCCCAACGGTTTTGCCTTCTCCTGTTTTTCTGACCCCTTTTTGTTGGCTTTAGGACTCTGGGCACTTTACTACTGCTAATCAGTTCTAAAGTGCATGTGCTCTCTCTCCTAAAAACTTGATATGATTGGCTTACACCGGTTTGGCATATTTAATTTACCTGTATGTCCTATGTAAAGTGGTATACCATATACCCAGGGCCTGAAAATTAAAAGCTACAAGTGGGCCTGCATCACTGATTGTGACACCCACAGAAGTAGCCTTTCAAAATTGTCTCAGGCCTGCAACTGTAGTGCCTGCATGCACAGTTTACTACCACACTGACATGGTATTTCAAACTAGTTGTTAAGGCCTAAACTCCCTTTTTATTAAACGTAAGTCACCCCTAAGGTAGGCCCTAGATAGTATGTAAAAGGTAGGACATGTACTTATATGTTTTACATGTCCCAGTAGTAACAAACAGACTATTTCATTTTTCACTACTATGAGGGCTGCTCCTCTCACAGGAAAGCATTGGGAATTGCCTTATATATGGTTAAGTGGTAATTTCTGATCTGTGAGGAGTAGCGTGGGCATGTTCGGCATGTTTGGAATGGTAGTGAGAAATCCTGCTTACTTGTGTAGTTTCTCTGTGCTTGTGGATCTAGTCCTTTGCAGCCTGACTCAAATCCACATCTAGGGCAGAGTGACAGTTACACTTGATCCATACTTTCCAGACAGCCACAACATAGGAGGGATGGGAGTGACAGAAGAGGCATCTGCATACTGATAGTCAAACTGGGCTGGGGAGAGGGAGGGTTGTTCACACGTCACATGTCGATAGGCTGAGTCCTGCCCTCACACAATAGGTTGATTGCCCCCTATTGATGTCTGGAGCCAGGCCTGGGTTGAAAGAGGTTGTGTTACACTTGAAAGGGTTCCTTTGGAGTCACCGCTTTCTTCAAAGACATTTCAAAGTATAAGTACAGGGTCTCTTAATCCATGATTTTTAGAACACTTTTGGGACTGAACCTTTGTCAGAAGGACTGCTGAACTGCACAAATGACTCACCTGGACTGGTCTTCTGTTGTTGCCCTGATGCCTACTGTCTGCCAGGTGGCATAAAGAACTCACTGGATTGCTTTTCTGATTGCTGAGTCAGCTGCTCTCTGACTCTGGATGACGCAAGCACTACAAGGACTGGCAAGAGGAACGGCCATTCTTGGTGTTAATGTCTGCCTGACCCTGGGCGCCCCCTAGTGTCCTCCTTGGACTGGTCTGCCCAGAAGTGGCCTTGGGACTAAGTCCGGCCAAACCAAGTCATCTCCTTTCATTATTTTATAGGCACGTATTGAGCACTTTGTGCAGCCCATCAGGAGCACTTTATGCTTTCCCAGCACATAGGGAGTGCTGGTCATTGCCCCTGACCTCTGTGAAAACAATAGCGTGTGACAAGCATCTTGGTTTATCTCAGCACATGAAGAGCACTGTATTGCACCTTCCTGCCTGCACATGGAGAGCATCTTTCTTTGTGGCCCATCCTCTGTCCTTCTTCCCCAGTGAGGTCTTGTGAACCTGATGTGAGCCCGAACTAGTTGCTGATCGTCATCAGAGCGCCAGCCACGCACCGTCTTGCCAGTTACAACCGGGTTGCTGTGGCACCAGCTAGCCTCATCTACAAAGTTACCCCTGGAGGCTGTTGCACACTTGGAGGACAAAAGCTAGCATTGGAACCCCTCTGCAATGTGCCCACTGCCACAGAGTCACAGGTAGTGTGGTGGTCCCTGGGAGATTACCGCCACCCGAAATCCTGTGTGAGTGGGCCAGCTGCAGTAAAGGAAAACTGAACTGTGTTCTTGTCAACTGCCAGGCACGCTTGCAGGCAGTTGCAGCAGATCTCCTCACATACAGGGGGGCCCAAGAAGGGTCTCCCCACAATATTCTACAGGGTGTATGCCCCCCCTTCGCTCCTTAGTGGTGGCATGGTGGCTAAGGTTTCAGAGGCACCATGGTGATCCCCAAGTGAAGTAAAAGGCTGCCCCGTGAAAACCTGTAGTAGGTGTGCAGGGGCTCCTGCAGCCTATGCTATGGGCACAAACACGCTCCTTGTAACTGGGCAATTGTGATAACCATAATCCTGCTAATAGGTGGGCAGGTGTCCCTGGATCAATGTTTCCTTAGAGTTTTGGTGATTCATGTATCTTGTTCCTGCCCACAACTGTTGCATTCTCAGGTCATGCTAGAATGTCATAATTGTTTGTTATTTGCAATACGGGGATACTGAGTTCCATTACAATAACGGTTACACCTGCACAATACCTGTGATCCATGATGTTTCAGATAATGTTGTGCCTTGCATTGTCAGTATAAAGAGTAACAGTTCATTAATGTGTAAAGTGCACCATGTTTATTGAATGACAGTTTTTGGTCTATGATATCTAATGTATATCCAACGTAAGAAGTATATTTTATACAGTCCTGTATGGAATCACTTCTGTGGTGTGTTTATTGTGTCACTGGTGTGAGTGTGTTGTGCAAACGCTTTGCTCACAACCTCTGAGGATAAGCCTGACTGCTCCGCGCCAAGCTATCAGGGGGTGAGCACAGGTTAACTTTGGTGTGTAACTTACCCACACTGACTACAGTGGTGGGTTATGTCTGGCTTAGGTGCAAACTTCAGCCAACCAGAATCTCCATTCCCGACACCTTGCTTCTCCCCTTGTTATGGTGGGTGCCTGCCACAAATACCCCTTGGTTCGCTCTAGTTTCTGGTGTGAGTGGGTGTGCCATGCTTTCTTCAGTGGCTACTGGTGACTGGATTCATGCTTGAAATGCTATTTCTCTGCCACATTATTTGTAAATCATATTGCTCAAAATCATAATCAAGCAAATAATTAATGTATTTACACTCTGAGATATGCCTTTACCTGGAAGGGATCACCTTATCTGGTTAGTAAATGAGTTGGGATCGATCATTTGGACTGGCAATCACTGCCACTCACAATTTATGGAAGCCTGCTAGGGGCTGATTCGCAAAGCTATTTACAGCCACATTTAACGCATGTCAAGTATGCACAAAAGGACACCAGACAGATGTAAATTGTTTCACAGCGGTATATTTCTATGACTACTGCGCAAAAGTAAACACTTTTGAATGCCTACAAACCTGGGGGTTTGTTGACATTCACAAATTCCATTTTGACCCTTTCCCACGCATGAAACTACGGGGAACTGAACACCCAAACACTTTGTGCATAGGAGTGCGTGTATGTTTGGAGATTTATGTCTATTTTTTGTGACTTCATCATCATCATTTAACTTTATTTCGGTAAGTAAAAAACAAACCATTAAAGAACAATACACGACAAAGAGAAAGAGAGCTTCTTAAAAGCAGGGGGGTACTAAAAAAGTAAAATAAAAACACAGTTAAAAAGGAAAAAACAAGTTAAAAACAAACAAAAATAAATAAACAGTCAGATAAACATCACTTAATGTAATGAAAGGCTGTACTCAATAAGGAAACTAGTTCCATAAAGCAGCACTAGTTAAAAATATAATACACCAATGTCTATATCCTGAGGAGCAATCACACATCCAATTTGATAAATATACATAATTAAATCTAAAAATTAATTCCCAATCTTACTCCTTAAAATTGCTAATCTCGAATGTCAGAACACAAACAATTTTTACCATTAATAAAACTATCTGGGTGGATGAATCTCATTTTAAAATTCTCACGATATAAAATGAGGGATCAGTTCCATAGATCTATAAATAATCCATAATAAACCGAACCAAAGTCTATGTCCTATACAACAAAGACTACAATCATACATCCGATTTAAGTAAATATACATAGGTAAAACTAAACAGTAACTACACAGTTTTGTTCCTTAAAACTGCTAATCTCAACCGCCAGATTGACTCAAGAAATCTTGCCACTGGTAGAGCTATCTGGACGGACGGGTCGCATTTTAAAATTCTCTCAGCGTGGAGACAGGATCTAACCCCTAATTGTTTGCAAAGCGGAATGAGCCAAAGTGCTCTTTGTTTATGATACGCTTGACAGTGGAAGAAAACATGTGAAACAGTTTCTACACTTTTACAACCCATCGGGCAGTGTTTAGATCTATTATTTGAGCTGGACCATTTATACGTAAGACAGCACAGAGGGAGAGACCCGATCCTAAACGTAATAAAAAGGGCACGAGCAAATGGAGATAACTTTGCGTCCAAAAAGGGCTCAAATTCGTAATGGCATTTAACAAGTAAAAAATTGTCAGACATAGACAATGGCATAGAACTAACAAATTGTCCAACCTGAACATTATGCCAAAAAGCATCCTTTAACAGCTGAGCAGCATTTTTAGGAATAGAAATAGGATCATGCCAATAGGACCCTAAGCCAAGCAGAGAGAAAGATTGTTCAACAAAGACACACCATTTAGTTTTAATACTAGAATCGTGGCCCACCACGTTGAGAAGGCCACACCGAAAAGGGGTCAGGGCATCTGTTGTCCACAACCGAATCCAAAACAGAAGAGGCCTTAGGGCAGCAATCTGTGAAATTGAAAAAAGATTTAGGTCCAGGCGAATGGGCAAGGATGGGGTACTCGATGGAACCTTTAACATCATTTTTAGAAACTAATTTTCTGCCCTAGCCACATTCGCCAAATTACAATGGCCCCAAAGTTCAGCTCCATATAAGGCAGCCCCCCTAGCTTGAGCTTTGTATATTTCCAGTGCAGGGGATATTGCAAATTTTGGAGAACTAGACACAAATCTGACAATTCCACCCGCCCTCTGCTTCAGTCATAATAAAGATTTTTGGTGTTGGGCATGCCAAAGATGTGAATCTTCCACTTTGATGCCTAAGTAATCAAAGGTACCCACCCTTTCCAAGGGGACACCATCTAAATACACAGGCCTCTTCATTTTTTGCCTAATATCTCCAAAAACCATGTATTTTGTTTTTGCTGAGTTAATTGATAACCCATGGTCAGTGCAAAACTCCAGAAATCTGGAGAGCAGCCTAGAAAGGCCCATGGCAGTACGTGATAACAATAGGGTATCATCTGCAAACAGAAGACAGGGAATCTTCTGCCCGCCCAGGCTAGGGGCATCACTTTGACAGTCTGAGAGGTATAGCAAACAGGCATTAATAAACAAGAGAAATAAGGTGGGCACCAAGACACAGCCTTGCCTCACACACCGTGCAGTTGGAAAAGCAGGAGTCAGATCGGCAATAGCACCCCAACGGACTTTAGCACAGTTATCAGAATAAAGATCCTTGATGATGTTAATCAAGGAACCCCGAACACTGGTGGTACTAAGGACCTCCCAAAGCTTGGTACGCGGGACCAGGTCAAACCCAGATTTCAAATCAACAAAGGCCACAAATAAGTGGCCTTTGTCTACATCTACGGTCTTCCACTTAATGATGGTAAATCGGAAGATCTGATCAATGGTGCTGATCTTGTCCCTAAATCCTGCCTGAAGATGGCTTAAGATCTGATTTTTCGTTATCCATTGTTTTAATCTAGTTAGCAACTGGTACGAGAAAAATTTCTGCAAGTTGTCTAATAGACTAATAGGCCTATAATTCCCAGGGGAGCTCTTGTCTCCTTTTTTATGGACGGGGACAATAATCGCCATCTTCCACGAAACTGCATAAGATCGAGATGCCATGGCAGTGTTTGATACCCTGTTAATGTATCGGGTCCACACAGGTAGGTCTGATTTGTACAGATCCGAGGGAATACCATCTTGGCCAGGAGCCCTACCAGATCTTTGAGCGCAAATTGCCATCTCTGTTTCTTTCAGGGTGAAGGGCGGCATTTCGGGCTGGCACAGTGCATAATCTGTGGAAGTATCATAAAACTCCAACCGAGAGCCATACAATTCATGAAAATAAGAGAACCAGGTTCCTGAGTCGATATGACATTCAGTAGTGGATGACAGGCCTGGGTCGCTGCGCGCAACCAAAGTCCAAAAGAGCTTGACGTCGCGAGAACTAGCAGCCTCCGCCAGACAGTCCCATAAATGCTCCTCATGTTTGAGTTTCGATAGCGTACGAGTAGACACATAGTTCTTTCTCGCATATATAATATCATCCCGGTTCTTTGACTTTAAGGCTTCAGATAGAAGATGCTTGGCCACCCGGCACTCTTTGTCAAACCATTTGCACCTAGGAGCAGATGGTTGGGATTTGGAAGGTTTAGTAAAAAGCTCCTTAAGTTCCGCAAAAAAAAACACATGGGCAGACAAGATTTCTGAGGGAGATAATACGATGGAGTCCTCAAAGAGTTGGTGACAGGACATCATAATGCCAAGCTTATAATTCAATAAGTTAGATTTCAGAAACGAAGGCCACTTTACCGCATGCTTATTAGTGGAAAGTTTCAACAGATCACTTCGACCAACCAAACCAGTGGGTAGATCAAACAGGGCTACATTATATGTAATTTGCAGGGGGGCATGGTCGCTAGTGCGGGGAAGACCCACCTCTACGTTAGTTATGAGATGCCAAACTCGTAAATCCAAGATGACATAATCCAAGCAACTGCTATAATTACCTCTAAAAAAAAGTGGGCCTAGCAGGGTTATCATTTGGAAATCGGCCATTTCCAAAACGGAGGCCATATGTAAGTACAAGGTCTATTATCTGAGACACCCTAGGGGAAGGAATACGTGGTGTAGATTGAAATTGAAGTGGGGGAATATTCCACACTATGTCCTCATCCTGAGTGGACTCAACAAAGGCTGAGCCAAGTTCAATTTGGGCGTTAAGATCACCAACAATGATGACTCGGTATTTAGAATGGAATTCTGATAGAACATTATGCAAACGATGAATAGTATCAGACTGTTGGTTAAAAGAGCCTGGGAGGTTATAGATATTAATACACAGCACAGGAGTACCAGACCTAGGCTGTATTACTATGGCTAAAATATCACAGGAATCAACAGCAAATTCTTTGACCCTGGCCATCTCAGACAACTTGACCCAGATACATAGACCCCCAACCGCCCTTCCCCTGGGGGATTGAATTGCCTTTTTTATAAAAGAACGATAGCCTTGCCTATACACACCATCGGTTGCCCAAGTTTCCTGGAACATGCAGATAGAATAAGATTCCACAAAAGCCCCCCATTCCGGATCAGGCAGTTTGCTCTTAATACCTGCCACATTCCAGGACAGCAAATACCCTTCAAACGATGGAGTGTTACAAATGGGCGTACCAGAATCAGTGTCCGTAGCTAATTTAGGATTTATTATTGGGGTACAGAGTGAAGCACTCGAAAAAAGACCACCTGGGCTAATTAAAGGTCTTTGAGACAATACAAGAGGACCACTGGGTATGCAATGATTAGGGAAGCGTAGTCAATCCACATCAGATGTATCCCCTATAGTAACGGGGTCTTGAGTACCAATATGTTTATGATTATGAACCAAAACAGCCCCATCAGCAAGGAAAGGCAACAAACCAGACTTGGAAACGAGAACTGGAACACTGCAGGGGATTCCTTTGGGCCTAAAAGGATGGGCAGGCAAGATCTTGTGGCCAATAGCAGGCAGGCGTTCGCAGAAGTGTATATCAAGGTCAGTTCTTAACAAGTTGCGGGCTTCCATCTGCAAAAGCCCCCTAACTAGTTCAGGGTTAGTGAGGTTAATTTTAATGGTGTCACGGCTACCGTGGCAACCACGTACCCGAGAAGCAAAGACAATGTCAGAATGAATAATAGAAACACAGCCCCTGGTATGACGGATCCAATATGCCACAGAATCTTCTCTGATATGAGATGCAAGAGGGGGAACATTGCACAAATAAATACAATTTGAATTAGACACATGAGTAGAAGGGGCCACAACTTGTCCAAAGTCAAAAGAGGAAGGTGTCGAACGTGCTGTCGAAGTAGCCAGTTGAATCCCATGGCTTGGCTTATTAGAGGGGCCCTTGTTAAGGTCCCCACTTGATGAAGAAATAACAGTCAGTGCAACCGGGCCCAGATGACAAGAAGATTGTGTTGGCACAGGAATCAAAGTACGGTGAGGAGGTGAGTCAATTTTTTTAAGAAGGTTGAGAACCTCAGACAGTAGACCCTTTAGCTCCCCGACTTCACGTTTTAAGCTAGAGACTATTGTTAGCACGTCTTCTCCTGGAGGGTCACAGGAAGTGATAGCGGGTGGAGATATCGGAAGTTGATTGTCACCCACCAAGTCAGACTGGTCTAAAATAGAAAACCGATTGGCGCAAGGGATGCCACTGAGGATAGGATCATAAGAAGTAGCATCCAAGTTAACCATTAGACCAGGGGAAATAAAGGATTTAGGCAAACCCAACTGGCTAGAAAAGACAGAAACTTGCGCAGGGGATTTCAAAGGCTGGGCATCAATAGAAAGGTTAGGGCCTGCTGTTAGGAATGGAAATAAAGTCCCGGATTTCAGTCTCTTACAGGCTTTGCCCTCCTTTTCCTTAAGAATAGATTCCACCTCCTCAATTAAGTTATCAATTTCTCTTGAGACGCAGTTTGAATGGACTTGCGCTACTCTATTGAGTTTTAGGTTTTTAGATTTAACACCTGCAGCATCCAGACTGGTGCGCGCCTTACGCTTCCCCATGCTTGGAAAGGAAAATAAGGTAGATAAGGAAAGCCAAAAAGGCTCTCACTGCACTCTTGTAAGGCACAAGAAAAGAAATTAGAAAAAAGAAAACCAAGGGGGGTGGCCCAGCCCAGCCTCTTCCGGGCACTGACGGGCAAAGGACGGGCCCGGGCTTTGCCCGGGCGCGTCCCGCGAAGCGGGCGCGCTCTGTTCTGATTTAAAGGGCTCACAGCCCCGCCCCCAGGCTTCAGGGACCCCCGCAACAGTCCTTCTTCCTCGAAACGTGCGACCCGCGAAGCGAGCGCGCTCTGTTCTGATTTAAAGGGCTCACAGCCCCGCCCCCAGGCTTCAGGGACCCGGCAACAGTCCTTCTTCCTCGAAACGCGCGACCCCAACAGTGCACTTTTTGTGACTTATTTTTTCTTCTGATTGCATCGGGACTTACTAAATCGTATAATAAACCAAAGTTCTATCCATACTTTAAAAGTCGATGGTCATTTAAGATGAATAATTACATATGGTCGCAAACTTGTAAAATTTCAACACTCTGATTTCTAAGAAAGCCCCAAAAAGTGCACTGTTGAGTCAGTGAATTTCCTAGAGACCCATTACCAAGTTGTCACTTTGTACTGTTATTCACATCCCCGGGCGTGGGGAAGGCAGGATTTTGAAATTGCTATTAAAGTAATGGCGCATGAGCTGCCAGAAAGCTGGCAATGGTAAAGGAATTCTCTGACACCGAGCGAGGCTGCTGTGCTCTGTTAGGGCTCTAACAGGGGGGCAGAACAGAGTTTTCTCCCTCCCATAGATTCTACATTGAGATAGAAAGCGAATACTTCTTGTGTGTTTTACAGGATTTGTGTTCCCTTTTGGGTTGATTTGCCAAATGTGCAGAATGCGTAAAACACAATGTGCACTCTCACAGCTATCTCATCTGTTATGCCCACATGTGATGAAAACGTCCATGCTCGCTTCAAAAGTAGACGGATGAATTTCTAAACAGTACAAAGTAGCATTTGCTTGCTCTTTGCACCTTATATTTATCCAGATCTTTCTCAGAGTGCTTACAACTAAATTGATTTTAATGAGAGAAATGCTAGTGTGAAAAAACTGCACTTTATTTTCAAAGATATTGCTTTTCCTTCAGTTCCATTTCGTCCTACCATCACCATCTCTGCATTGAAAAACCTGATTAATTTTGAACATTGTTTTGTACAATGTTAGCCTCTTAGTGTTAGATTTTGAAATTTGAGCTAGTACTAGATTTATTTTCATAGCTACATAAAAGGCCCTCATTACAACCCTGGTGGTAAATACCACCTACTGCCGTGCCGACGGCCGCCAACATATCGTGACCGTGTCGGTATTCCGCTACGGGTATTATGACCCACACTAAGTAATCCACCACTATACAGACACCCACACAAGTCAGCCAGCCCAAAGGTCAGTGATAAACTGGCGATAGCAAAACCCACACCATTACGCCAACAGGAATACGCCCACAGTCTCACGACCAAATAATCACAGCGGCAGACTTTCAATCGCGGTAAACCATTGGCACACTCAAAATACACACACACTTACAAGACACCACCACATTAGACATTTCAAACTTCACACACCTGACACACATACACACACCACACCCACAAACCTACACCACTATAAAACACACATCCACATTACCCACAACCCTTTGAATGAAAAAAAAGATTGCAAGCAGAGAGAGACAAGCCAGGAGCACCCACACAATCAGAGGCACACTACATCGTCACCCATACACCATCCACGCACCTCACAACTCAACACCCCACACATTCTCACACATACCACTCACACCACATCCATGGCACCCCAAAGACACCCCAGGTTTTCAGAGGAGGAGCTAAAGGTCATGGTGGAGGAAATCATCCGGGTAGAACCACAGCTTATCAGGTCACAGATGCAGCAGACGTCCATTGCTAGGAAGATGGAGCTATGGCGGAGAATCGTGGACAGGGTCAACGCTGTGGGACAGCACCCAAGAACAAGGGATGACATCAGGAAGAGGTGGAACGACCTACGGGGGAAGTTGCGTTCCATGGTATGAAGACACCAGATAGCTGTACAGAGGACTGGCGGTGGACCCCTACCTCCTCCCCCACAACTAACAACATGGGAGGAGCAAGTTTTGGCAATAATGCATCCTGAGGGCCTTGCAGGAGTAGCAGGAGGACTGGACTCTGGTAAGTCAAATCTTTACTATTATACCCCCCACCCTGAATGCCATCACTAACTCCTACCACTGCCTTCACCCCCATCACTCCACCACCTCACATATACCCCACTATCATAACCCACCCATCCCAAAACCAAGCCCTGCATGCCACACCAATACATGGACACCCATCACAGACCTGCATGGACACCCATCACCACAGCATGCCCATTAGAGAGAATCACCTAGCCCACAAAATCACCACGCACACAAGGCAAAGCTGAAAGGGCAATCACAACCATTAAGGGAAATACACCGATGCACAAGATCGCACACGCAGATACAATAAAACTACATTTTCATCCCCATAGGACCCCTACTCAACGTCACTGGAGAGGAGGTGCCACCAACATCCAGTCCCCCCCAGAGGAGGCCCACAGTGATGATAGCAGCTCTGCACGCCTGGATTACGATGACCAACCTGGCCCATCAGGGACCTCTGGACAGTCGGTTACCCTGCCACACTTCCATACCATTACAGAGCTTTCCCCCTCAGGAAACACCAGCACATCACCCACCCAGCGGGCCCATGCTCCTGTCCCCAGGACACGTCAATCAGCAGTGTGTCCACTACTGCAGGGACACCAGGCAACCAAACAAACACAGGACGATGAGGGACCTGGGGTCAGTGGCAGTGGGCACACGGTTCAGGGGACCGAGGCACAGGACAACAGGGAAACTGGGAGGACTGCTGTGCGACAGGGGGAGGACAGGCCCAGGGAACCCACTCTCCAGGAGGCCCTCACCAACATCCTGGGAGCATACCACCATTCCCAGGAGACCATGGGCCAGATACTGTACAAGCTGCAGGAGACCCAGCGGCTGCAGAAGGGACAGTACCTGCGGATCAGGGAGGACCTCAAAAACATCTACACCATCCTGGTCACCACTGCAGGGGTGCTGGGTGACATGGGCAAGACCATGAGGGAGACAGTGGCACACCAACAGGCCCCTGACACTAGCCACACCGAAGAACAGCCCTCCACCTCTGCAGGCACTAGTGGACAGGAGGCCCCGCCACAGGACCAACAGGCCACCAGCACCCCACCCCCTGCAGAAGGAGAACCACCCCGCAAATGGTCCCTGCGATCCAGGCAGAAGCCAGAGAACATTGCCAAGACCCCCGCCAGGAAATAGGACTCTCCCGATTGTCACCCTTTTGTCTCACTCTGTCACCCTGTCCACCTTGAACTGCCATTACTCCCCTTCCTATGCCCCATTGGACAATGCACCTGTGATACCAAGAGACTGGAACAATACCCTGGACTTTCCTCCACCATCACCCAAGCCCATTGCACATCCCCCTATACTTATGAGCACTTAAATAAACACCCTTGGAACAAATACAAACTGTCCAATGATTCAATTATGTATTAGTTCAACAGAATCAAAGCATTGCAAGTCATATGTACAGTTGACTATACTTAGGAATAACCTTTGGTGGGCAGCAGTACACATAGCAGGAGGCAGAGTGGGGCAAAGATATCTGAAAATAGAGATGCCAAAGGGTACAGTAAGTGGCCACAGACATAGGGAAATCAGGCTGCCATGTACAATGTCCCACAGATAACTGATAAGTTAAGTTACAGTGTCTTACCTATGTGTCACTGGAAGTACTGCTGAATTATATTACTTCTGTTGTCAGCATCTTCTTCCTCTGCCTGCTCTTCCTCACTGTCCACAGGCTTCATCGCTGCCACAAGACCATCTCCAGGCTCATGTTCCTGCAGAAAAGGCACCTGGCATCTCAAGGCCAGGTTGTACAACATGCCACGATGATCTGGCACACCTTCTTGGGTGAGTAGTACAGGGATCCACCTGTCAGATGGAGGCACCGGAACCTGGCTTTCAGGAGGCCGAGGGTCCTTTCAATATTCCTCCTTGTACCCCCATGTGCCTCATTGTAATGTTCCTCTGCTCTTGTCCTGGCATTCCTCACTGGGGTCAGTAGTCATGAGAGGTTGGGGTAACCAGAGTCACCTGCAAATATCGAGGGACAACTGTTAGATGCACACTAACCCTGAAGGACAACCCCATACCCAGACACCTACTCATACTGGGTGGGGACCTTAGGCTCACCTATAAGCCACACCCAGTGCTTCTGGAGTTGGCCTATCACATATGGGATGCTGCTATTCCTCAAGATAAAGGTGTCATGCACAGAGACAGGATATTTGGCATTCACATGGGAGATGTACCGGTCCGCCAAACACACCATCTGCATATTCATAGAGTGATAGCTTTTTCTATTCCTGAAAACGTGTTCATTTCTCGGGGGGGTGGAGGGGGGGCAAATGCCACATGTGTATCATCAATGGCACCAATTATGTTGGGGCTATGTCCCAGGGCATAAAAGTCAGCTTTCACTGTGGCCAAATCCTCCACCTGGGGGAATACGATGTAGCTGCACATGTGTTTCAGCAGGGCAGACAACACTCTGGTCAACACGTTGGAGAACATTGACTGAGACATCCCTGATGCCATGGCCACTGTTTGGAAGGAACCACTTGCCAGGAAATGGAGCACTGACAGTACCTGCACTAGAGGGGGGGGGGGGTACCTGTAGGCTGGCGGATAGCTGACATCAGGTCTGGCTCCAATTGGGCACACAGTCCTTGGATTGTGGCCCGATCAAGTCTGTATATTATGATAATGTGTCTGTCCTCCATTGTCGCAAGGTCCACCAGGGGTCTGTACACTGGAGGATGTCGCCATCTCATATTCAGCCTCAGCGGTTGAAGCCTATGGAAGAAAACGGTGAGCAGAGGGTCATCTTCAAACATCTATTGCACTAACAAGGATTTTGTTCCTATACAGAACCAGTTTATGAATCGGACAGTCGGTTGCGGTGCCAGTGTCTGATGTGACACAATTAGGTGCCATGCCTTGTGCCCCCCTGAAATGGCGGCTGCCTGACCTGTGAGGAGGGACAAGTGGAAATGAGGTCATTCCACTGGCGTTGTGCGCGATCGCGGTATGCGGTCAAAGACCGCTGCGCAACTTCGCATTGGTTATCATTGTGCCCTATGGGTTCCAGGAGCCAATGGTGATGTACGCCGGCGGTGACGGTACGCACCGCCACAGACATGACCGCCATTTTCTATCTGTTCACTCACTTGCTACCTGACCTTCAACAGGAGAGGACCTACACTGCAAGTGCTGCTGTGACCTGTGTCTGGAAGCGACAATTCCTCATGTGTCTGGGGAAAGGGCCCCTGCCTTCACTGCTTAGGAGTTGGAGAAACTGGTGGATGGGGTCCTACCCCAGTACGCGTTACTCTACGGTCCTCCAGACAAACAGGTGAGTACACTGTGAGCATGATGCGTGGGCCATGAATGTATGGAGTGTTGTGTGTGTAAGCCACATGTAGGGGGGAGCAGAGTGGTCCTGGGCAGAGTGCTGCATGTATGGTGGTCAATGTATGTGCGTAAGGGGATGGGAGGGATATGGTGGGCCATGAGTATAACAGTCTGGACGGTATGACTAATCCTTTTTCTGCTGTCTTTTCCCTGCAGGTCAGCGCCCACCAGAAAAAGGATATTTGGCATGCCATCGCCAAGGAGGTGCATACCCTGGGGGTCTTTGACAGGCGGAGCACCCACTGCCGCAAAAGGTGGGAGGACCTGCGCCGCTGGGCAGAGAAGACGGCGGAGGCCCTGCTGGGGCTGGCCTCCCAACGAGGAAGGGGTGCCCGTCGCACCATGACCCCCCCCGATGTTCCGCATCCTGGCGGTGGCCTATCAGGAGTTAGATGGGCACTTGAAGGCATCAAAGCAGCCACAAGGGTGTGAGTACATATTCTCCATCCTGACTTTGCGCACGTTAATAGTTACCTGGGTGGGGGATGTGGGCTATGGGTGCCCCTAGGCCAGGGCGAAAATGGCAGGGTAGGTCCCTTGTAGGGCAAGCTCAGAATCACGCCTACCCCAATAGTGGTAGTGGGCATCTGCTACTGGGCAGGGTCCTGTGGGTTTCAGGTGTGCAGCTAATGGTGGTAGGAACTGTACCCCATGGGCTGGTGACTATCTTGGTAACTGGTAGTGCATGGCCTAGTGCATAGGGCTTCTCCCTGTGTGTTGTGTACGCCAACGGTAGTGGTGTTGCTGGCATTGACCAAGTGTATCCTCTGTCTCTCCCCCCCTTTTTGTTTTGTCACACTGTCCTTGTGGGCATTAGTACATCTGGCGGAGGAGCAGAGGCACCGGCGTCGGAGGGAGCTGCATTCCACATGGTCCTGGAGACCAAATCCACAGAGGGTGAGGGCACCAGTGAGACGGAGGGCGAGGGGAGCACCATGACGGGGACAAGAGGGGAGACCACAGACAGCAACTCCTCCTTCGATGAAACCTCCCTGGCGGTGGCGGACAACTCTGTGCCCACCCTAACAACCGGTACAGCTACCACCCCCCACCAGCACTGCCCTCCCAGCAGCCCATCAGCATGTTTCCCGTGCCCGCTCACCCAGGAGGGTGGCCATCTCCTTCGCCCCAGGCACCTCAGGAGTGCCCCCGTCAGCCCTGCTGCCCTCAGTGAGGAGGCTATTGACCTCCTGAGATCCCTCACTGTTGGGCAGTCAACCATACTGAATGCTATCCATGGTGTCGAGAGGCATTTGCAACAAACAAATGCATACCTGGAAAACATTCACTCTGAATGGACAATGTACCGTCTTATGTACATATTGTATATTTTTGTATATACTGTTTTTCTGTTTATTACATATATCTGCCCATTTCTAAAATATCACTGTTTAACTCAATTCCTTTTGTCCTTGCGTTCTTCCAGGGGGTTACGGGGTGTTAATGTAATGTTGCTGCATGTGTTTGTATGTATGGTGTTGTGGGTGGGGGTGTTGCGTTTTGTGTGTGTGTGTCACTCTCTTTTTCCTCCCCCCTCCCCTGTGTACTAGGTGCAGTACTCACCGTGGTCCTCGCCGCCGCCTTTCGTATTCCTGGTAAATGAGGAGGTCTTCCACCTGTCTGTTGGTGGCTACCGCCGCAGTGTTTGTTGCTACCGCCGTGGCGGTCACAGTGTTGAAATGGTTGTCTGTGTTGGCAGTTTCCGCCGTGGTCGTGATCCCATTTTTCTTACCGCCGGCCTGTTGGCGGTATTACCATCGCTTTAACACCGACCGCCAGGGTTGTAATGAGGGCCAAAGTGTTTTTTTAATGATGATTTTGTAGTGACATTTTAAATTGTTGAAATATTAGTATGTTACTGAGAGTTACAAAGAAAAATAATCTCAGGAACACAAGGAGGAATGTGCATTTGTAATTGTGGGACGTCAATGTTCCCAGTAGTAATCCTACCCTGGGAGAGAATTTGGTTGTTTCAGGATTCTGGCTGGTAAAGTCTGGTGGGAGGTTTAAGGAGGAGCTGAAGAGGTCAGATTTTTAAAACACCCTTAAATCAATGTAAACGACCCACCAGAGTTGAGCCAAGGTTTGGTATAAACAACCGTGCTTGACGTTCGACCCAAGAACAATAGAAATCTTACACTGATGTAGTCGGCTTCCGACATGGGGAAAGCTGCGGCAATAGGCTTAAGCAGTAGCCACCACATGCATGGTAATTGGCAGAGAGGGCATGACAAGTTTCTTTGAGATGATAGTTCAAAACACATGCTTTGAAGGAATGTCTCTCTGACGTGCACCTCGTTTTATAGCGGTTACAGCTTGCAGACATGGACATATGGTGTTCACCCTTTTTATTTTCACCCCAGGCCAAATTCATTTTTATTTTACACAACTTTTTAAGCTGCGATTCTTAAAGAAAAAAACACACGTGCATTAACTAGTTGGGGGCTGCCCCTTCCCCCAGTCACATGTGATTTTTTTTTTTCCAGGTAAGGGGTTTGGAATACCTTGATGCACATATGCCAATTTGCCATCCAGCTACAGAGAACATTTGTCGGGGTGACAATGTCACCCCTGAGGTCTGTGAGGTTATAGTTCCAGCTAAACCATAGTCTCCTTTACTAGTCTCCACATCCTGATAATGTGGAGGCAAACGTAGGCCTGGGCACGTCAGACACAAATATTGCAGAGTCAGGCGCTTCACATGTCCTGCCATGTCACCTCACCTTTTCACAACTCGTCACTTGGAGGGGTGGGGTGAGTATTTTTCTTTTTTACTGATACTCCCCACCTTGTGACGAGGTGGGAAAGGGTCGGGTAGACACTGCAGTGAGGAAGCAGAGAAATAAAGGGAATGCAATATTTCATCAGAAGTTATGATGACACTGTACAGATGTGAGTTGTCTACTTCTTGTGCTGCATTTTGTCAGACACCATCGTAGAGAGTGCGATAGTAAGTTCTCTTGGTGGTTACAGATTTTGTTCATATCTATTCACAGATGTTGTTTTATTTCAAAAGGGTTTTATCTGATGAAGAGATTTGACCTAGGAAAGCATTGAAATACCGGTCCTCAAAGGAGGTAAGATATAAACTGCATTTTTGTTGTTTCTTCTTTTTTTTCGGGTTAGTTGGTTATATGTTATTTGAACAGCTACTCTTTTTTCTTTTGTTACTTTTTTTTTTAGTTTTACTGATTAATGTTATTTATTTATGTTTTATCTTTGTATTATACTTAAATTTCATTTTGTCTCAGTCGAACTTTTGCCGTAGTTTTGTAGCTTGATTTTCTTTTTGAGTTTGGTGTCATTTTTTTTGGCAGTCTTGGTGCCTGTGTTTTGGAGACATATATTTCCAATAAATGTTTTTTGTTTGTGTGTCCATTAAAATATATATTTTTTTCTAGTAGTTAAGTTTAAGTTATGTTGTAATTTGGTACTTACTTTGTAAAGGTAGGAACATCATTCTTTGAGATTGCTTTACCACTTTAGGTTGCATCTTCAGTCAGGCAGAGTGACACTTTCCAGCAGTGGTGGATTTTTATTTCTGTAACTTATATGGCAAATGCTAATTATGTTTTTTTATTCTTCCATTCATAGTTCATACACACATATATATTATATTGTTTTAAATAATTATTTATATATGTATGTTTTTGTGTTTTTTCGAGTTAATGATATTTAGTATTTCTTTATTTTAGATTTTAATATTTAGGAATTTTACGTATCTGTCTATGGGTTACTTTTGTAGTTGTTAATTGTCTTTTTTCTCCTTAATGTACAGGATGGTGATATTTGTGTTCTCAGTATTTTTCTTATAATATTATTTAATTTGATATGTCATAGAAGTGACATGGACATTCCAAAACATAAATGACATTGGTACTATTACAGTTAATTAATTGTCTGTGTACCCAGGCAGTTCTTAGGCCCTAGTCAATCTGATCAGTTGGTTCCCTTTGTGCAGAAATGTTGCATTCTCCACAGTGAAAGTAGCCAGATACATTAGGAAGGACCCAAAGAGTTGCTTTCCTGTTTTTCTGGGAAACACATGGTCAAGTAAGAACCAGCATTTTCAATATACACATTGATGTTGTAATGTGTATAAGGCTGTCAGAGTTGATCCCATCAGCAACAACGCTTTGAGCCAGGATCAGTACCCCACAGCCACACTTACTCAAGATTAGCAAGAAGAGACCGGTTCATGTATTTAGGTTTGCTGGCAGTAAAGACAAAGTGCAAATGTAGGAGCGCATGTGCGCGTAATTCATGGCTTAATCCCTTGGTGTGTGATCTATTTACTATGAATACAGTCTGCTTAACTAATTGAATCATTTATATATGTCAAATCATAAAACAGACTGAATAGCATGGTTTGCCCAATTAAACATTATTGATTTTAATATTTCAATAGGTAGCATTAATTTTCATGAGACCTGTAGTGACTCACTGGTCTCACAACAGCACATCCTGGAGGTAATAAGCTTGTATGTAAACAGACACGGTTTTCTCTGCCACACAATACTAGATGCTGCATGGCCATAACATACAGGTTTAAGGGCTTTCTCCACTGATAAGTTGTTTCCAAAATACAGTCTACCCAACTCTACATCTTCAAGTAGCACCTATTCAAGTTGGGAAGACATGGGTCCTGATTGATTTTTTTCATGTAAATAACTATTCCCAATATTGAATACAGCCCACACTTATGTGAGACTTAAGCACGTGCCTACAGTGTGGATACCTGTAGTATTTGACAATAACCAGTTAGTCTACTCTTACCACCTAAGTACAGCTAACCACAACAGTGGTGTGGCTTTTTTGTCAAAGTTACACAGATCAGTTTTTGCTTCACACTTGTCATAGGAAGTCTGTATATTGTCCGGCTATATGTCAAGAAATACTCCCAATTGTATCAGCATATGTGAACCAAACAAGGCTCAGTACGGTCACTACTACTTGCATTTTCAATGTGTGTTTACTGACAATGTTTATCAATGTATTGCCTAACACACAGTAGCAGCCAAGTATTGTAAAGGTTTGGTGAGGTATTCCATCAGTCCGTATCCTGACAAGTGAGGAAATACAGAATTAGGTGAGTAGAAATACTCTCCTATCATGCCACATTTTTTTGCTGTGTCACATGATTTGGGTGAGACATTTGATGGTGTTAATGCACTAACCCTTTGGGTGCATCGGACAGCCGGTAGCCATCTAACGCTACTGTGATCATGTGCGTAGGACGGCTCCAGGCTGTCCCTGCACATGGCACAGAAATGCCACTGGTGCGGGCATCAGGATTTCCTTCGGCCAAAAACAACCTCAGGAGCTGGGGAATAATTTCTCCAGCCATGGAGACTGTTTTTGGTTTTCAGGGAAATGACGATCAGCGCACATGACACGATGACGTCATTTCTCTGAAAACAAAAGTGAAATGAGCCATTTGGCTGATTTCACTTTCTCTGCATCAGTGCTCGTGGGGCTATCTCAACTCCTCGATCACTGATCTAGACGGTAAAGGTATCATTAGAAGGAAGAGAATTTCCCCTTTCCAATGGTACCTTTCCCAAGTGGATCCCTGCTTGAGGATTGCATCCTGCTGATTAAAGCATCTCATCCCAATGGCATGCAAAAGGAGATTTGACTCTTCTAGGTGTTGATTTTATGTATGGGCCCGGAGAGCCTGACGAACTCCCAATATTATCCCACTTGCAATGGTGAGCGGCTGCACTTTTTGGACTTGGGTATGCTGCCACTTGGAAAAACCTACCAGACTCAGACACTTCTGAAAACTACACATTTGTGGGAGTCCAGGGTAGTATGCTTCACATGCACACCACATAATTTTCTTACCCATAATGCCCTGCAAACCTCGCCAGAAATCAACATTTTCCCAACATTACTGCGATGGAAACTTTTAGAATTCCCAGTAATCCACAACATTCCTACAACCCATCATTGCCTCATCTGTACTGATAAACACTATGCCCCACTTGTGTGGGTGCCCAAAGCAGACCTAGACTAAAAATGTAAGAAAGAAAAAAACTGCCTTTTTGCACCTCCTTTGGTACCCCCTCAATTTCTACATATTTTTGGTCCTTCCCTGTTGCAGGTACTTGGCCCACCTACACAAGTGAGGTATCAATTTTATCGGGAGCCTGATGGGAATGTTGGGTCTTAGGAAATCTGTGACTCTCCTCAGATTCCAGAACTTTCCATTACAGAAATGTGAGGAAAATGTGTTTTTCTAGACACATTTTGAGGATTGCATAGGATTCTAGGCAACAGAACCTGGCGAGAGCCACACAAGTCACCCGATCCTGGATTCCCCTGGGTGTCTAGTTTCAAAACATGTACAAGTTTGTTAGGTTTCCCTAGGTGCTGGCTGAGCTAGGACAAAAAAAAAATCCACAGCTATGCACATTGCAAAAAAGGGTCCGTTTGGGTGGAAAATTGTGATGTGCCCATATTGCATTTTAGGCCATTTCCTGTCACTAAGAGAAGTGCCATTTTTATCAGGAGACTTGGGGAAATGCTGGATGGAAGGAAGTATGTGGCGTCCCTCAGATTCCAGAACTTTCCATCACTGAAATGTGAGGAAAATGTGTTTTAGATAACTTTTGAGGCTTGCAAGGGCTTCTGGGCAACAGAATCTGGTGAGAGCCCCATAAGTCACCCCATCCTGGATTGCCCCAGGTATCTAGTTTTAAAAAATGTACAGGTCTGTTAGATTTTCCTAGCTGCTGGCTGAACTAGAGCCCAAAAGAGGAAAAATGTGCTGTGTCCACGTTGCATTTTGGACCATTTCCTTTTGAGGATACTAGGCCTACCCACACAAGTGAGGTACCATTTCTATTGGGAGACTTAGAGGAACACAGAATAGTAGAACACATATCCTTACCAACTGTCTTTCTCCTCATTTGCACCTTCCAATTGTAAGACAGTGTGTAAGAAAGAAGTCCTTTTGAGGCGTGCCCTCTAATTGACATGCTATTATGGGTAACCCCAAATTCAGAGATGTGCAAATAACCACTGCACCTAAACTCCATATCTTGTGGCCATTTTCGGAAATACATAGGTTTCCATGATATCCATCTTTCACTCTTTTTATTTTACCAAATGAATTACTGTATACCCAGTACACAAT
The DNA here is from genome assembly GCF_031143425.1 of Pleurodeles waltl. NCBI lineage: Eukaryota > Metazoa > Chordata > Amphibia > Caudata > Salamandridae > Pleurodeles > Pleurodeles waltl. Next base: position 841,655,348 of record NC_090437.1, read on the forward strand.
GAAAAACCATTGCAAGGTGTAGCTCGGGCATTGGTTCTGGGTATCCAAGGTTCTTGGTGAACCTACATGCCCTATATAGCTTCACTAACAGAAAAGTCCAGTGAACTTAATGGTATATTGCTTTTGAAAATCTGCCATAGTTAGAAGAAGTTACAGATGAAAATGTAGACACAGATGGCTGTATTTTTCAGCTCAACTTCAATATTTGCCTTATTTCAAATTTTACTTTCTTTGGAAAAACCTTGCAGAATTTATACAAATGACCACTTTCTGAATCGGGAATTTTGTCTATATTTCAGAAATGGATAGGTTTCCAGGATCTACTATAGTTTTCACACCCTTTTCACCACTAACTGGAAGGAGGTTGAAAGCACACAAAATAGGAAAAATGGCTAAATCCCAGTAAAATGCCAAAACTGTGTTGAAAAATTTGTATTTATGACTTCATTCTGCTCACTGTGCCACTGGATTCAACCTAGCTTGGACGATGAGGGGTGATACCCAAAATGAGTCCCAGGAGGCTTGTTTTCGGTTCAAGGAGGACCTGACCTGGCAGTTGGGGCTAGACTTTTCTCATGGGGAGCAGGGTCAAGACTGATTTGCATATGGCTCAGTCCAAACCGGGGTCACGTGGTGAGCAAAAAAAAAATGATGGATTGAACATAGATCTGTGACGGGGGGTGAATGTTTGACAATGTTCAGCATTCCGTCCATCATCTTTTTGAGTTGCTATTTTCTAGTCCTAACCAATTTATGCCTGTCCTGGGTCACATGACGAGTGTAGCTGGCAGGAGGTCTTTGTGTATTACTCCCAGACAGTAGGACAATAGGTGCTGGCAATGGGCCATCTCTGGCTTGATGAGGGGGAGGATCTGTCACCTACCACACTTGGACTCTCACAAAGGACTTGACACTAGTGCTTTGTGACCACACACAAGCTGGGCCCATGACATGGAGGCAGAAAATTCCAAGCACCTCTGGGGGTGGAATCCTCTAGAACATTCATTTTACTACTACTTTCACCTCCCCAATCAGTAACCCAATTTCCTAAATTGTCTAATTAGAAGATTATGTTGTTTCCATGTTATCTCTTTACAGGATATTGGGAATTCCTCATAATTACTAATAAGGTGGAATTTTACCTTACTGTCATAGGAATCGGGGTATCTACAAGAGTTTTAGGAATAGACAGGGCATTGTAGTCCTGAAGAAAGCACCCACGGGTATTTTGCATCAGTGTAGGGATGAATCATCTATACCCTAATCAGACAGAGAGGAGGATGCCACGTTTACTCTCTAGCTACTTCCACATCCCTTTTTAACCTTGTATAAAATAGGCTCCCAAACGTTATACAATGAAGGATTTGTACATTACCTGTCCTACTACAATTTTAGCAGTTCACACAGAGACCCTCTGCTGTCTCCATCTTGCAAGCACAAAAGATTCCAAGAGCTCTGGATAACCTGGATGTTGAGCACCAGGATGGCAATGGCGAATGAGCATCCCTGATGATGAAGCATGCCAACTACAGCGAGTTAGAAGTTGACTCCTTCTCTTGAAATAATCTCATTAACGAGCTTCAATCCATGCATCTATCTTTCATAAACTAGAACAGGATCACATGTACATTAGGGCCCTTAATACATGATCAAGCGAGAGCCTACAAATCTTTTAATGATTTGATATATTGATTAATAGGCAGGCAGTAGTTAGTCAAATTCTTTTTTAAAAAACGCCTCTCATTTCCCCAGCTGTGATTATATTCCAGCAGTTTCTTGCGGGGGAACAATTCAGTGGATCACGCAGAACCAGGATGCTTCAGTTAAGAGCACTTGAGGCAAAGAATAAGACTTTGGTTTTAGAATAGTTCAACTTGAGCGATCGTAGTGCCGTCCAGAGTCAGATGTGTTTGACACAGTTAGAGATACATGGTTGGAGGTAAGGTGTAAAAGAGAAAAAAGAAAAGGTTTGGGTGTCTTCGGCACAGTGATGATGTTAGAAGCTGAAAAAGGAGATAATGTCACCAAGAAAGGTGATGTATAATGAGATTAGTAGTGTGCACAGGGCTAATCCCTGTGGAACACCCACCTGGAGTGGGTGAGTGCAGATGTCTATGTCTTTATTTCACAGCCTACTGAAAGGGTGTAGGTGGAAAGGTAGATGATGAAACAGGTACAATCAAGATCTGTGTTGTTTAGAGAGTGAAGGAAAGAAAGAAGCATATGATGGTCTACCATGCAGTGAAATGGTCTATGAGTAAGAGAATGGAAGATAATGTTAAGTGTTTGAGAACAGTTTCTCTGGAATTCATGGTATGGATCCCTGGTTGCAGGAGGTTTACAAGGTTGTTGGAGAAGAGGTAGACTGTGAGATGGCTAAAGACCTAGCATGCCACTATCTAGGAAAAGAATGGGATTTGAGATTCCGGCAGTAGCTAGGAGCAGAACAGAGATCAACAGTAGTTTTTTAAGGTAAGTCCGGTCACCATCAAATTGAAGTATGAGGGGTATACGTCTTTGGTGAAGGAAATTTAAGGTCAGACAAAGGAGGCATCAAACCTGAGAGCCGAAGGCAGGTGCTCCACAGCATTGGCTTTGATTATCGGAATCAGTCCAATTGGGGATAATCTGTTTAATTGCAAAACAGTGTATTGGTGAAGTTGGGGTGTGGTTGGAGTGTAGGAAGGAGGTGATGGAGCAGTGAGTAGTGGGGTCAGCATATCTCTGTTGGCAATGAATTTTGAAAAGAGGTATGAACAAAATTGTTGGCAGAGAACAATAGTACATTGGAAGATCATAGGAAAAGAGTAGGGTTGATGATAATGCAACTTGTAAGGGTTGAAGTTGAAGTGGGGAAAACATGAGGATTGTCTTTAGGACTTACTTTTTATCCTCCAGCTTTTCAGTGCCCTTATTCGTGCTCAACTTGTGTTGCCCTCATGCTCAATTTGGGCATCAAGATGTTGGGTGTTATGCAAGATTGTGGACTATAAAGTAATAGAGGTGAATGTGCATAACAGGTAATGTCCATTAAAGGTTGGAATGACTGCATTGTTGAAAAGATCATAGATTGCACTGTATAACAGCGGAGAGAGTTCCTTGTTAATTTGGAGTAAAATTGCTAAGAAAGAGCAGAGAGAATGTTTCCTCTAGAAGATGAGGCTGTTTGTGTCAAGTTATGAGATGGTTATAGGTTGGTGGGTATGGAGTAAGATAGTGTTAGATTTAGTATTAAGGAATGTTTCTTGTAAATCTCAGACACTTTGACAAACACTACTTAACATAGTCATTTGTAGATTTTACCAAAATTGTACTGTTATAGATTTTTTCTTTGCAGAAAACATTTTTCATCCATATATATGCCTACATTTTGGTGCCTGTGTAACTTCTAGCAGTTAAAAAGCTCTTATAATCTACTGTTTCCCACATGCCAATCATTATGAAATCACTCAGATATTAACCTATTATGATGATTTTGGATGGTCGTGATAGTTCTACAGCTATGATTTCTAACATATATTTGAAATTTTTACAATAACCCTGTGAAAGCTGTAAGCAGTGTATTTTGCTCCTTCTAAAGCCTCTCAAAATGAGTTAGGTTTGAATAAGACTATTTTGATATTGAATGTCATAGCATTGCTATCCCATACCATTTTATGTATCCCAGACTAATATAACTTCACTAGATAGGTTAGTAGGCTGAGTATTCAACTTAGAAATCAATAGTGTGGTTGCATCTGAAAGCTAAACTAAAGAATTATGATTACTTACCACATGTGCATCTGATATAAGAGGATTTTCCAGTGAGAAAACTCTACAAAAAAAAATAGTCAACTCTGCGCTCCCAAATGCCTCTTTTGAATGTGAACCCTGCATGCTTATCTCATTAGCTGATCTAAATCAGTTAGTCATTGGAAGGTCCTGGTTACACTTGTTTCATTCCATACAACTGGATCTTTAAAGCACCATTCGTAACCACTCTCAAAACCCTCTAGTGGGAGCTGTAAAATAGTCTCAAAATAGCAATCTAAATTATGGCAAATTGCATTTGCCCATGCCATAATGTATCTCATATTAGACAGTGCACTAGCTATGTTCTTAAATGTTCATGAATCACGATTACATAGTATTTAGTCTATTATAGACACTGAATAGTCTAAATTCTTAGACTTTCCCCATCTGAAAGGGTCAAGGTGTGAACATCTATAGTAACAGATTAAGCCATATCATACTTATTAAAATGACAATTCTTTACCAAGATCATTGCGAGAGAACAGGGCTGATTGCAGTGGCCTCCTAACTTTTTGCCCCCGTTTGCCACTTTTTGCTGGGGTTTTCCTGGCTCTGATGGTGCCCTGGGTACTACTAACCAGTCCCAGGGCCTGTGCTCTGTGTAAACTCAGTATGAAAATTAGGCTATTATAATTGGCTAAGTCAATCTACCTATAAGTCCCTAGTATATGGTAGGGCATGTAGGTTTAGGGACCCCAGCATATGTAGTGCACCCATTGGTGCACTGCTGAGGTGCTCAGTGTCATTTTAAAGGCAGGCCTGCCTTGCTGACTGCTTTTAAATTAAAATTACTTGCAAATTCGACTTTGGAATTAAAAGTAGTTCCAAAGTCTTAAACTACCTTATTTTTACATATAAGTTACCCCCAAGGTGTGCCCTATGTGACCCTAGGGCTGGGTGCCATCTAACTATAAGCAAGGACCTTATAAAAACAGTTTTATAAGCCCTGGTGAGGTAAAACAGCCAAATTCGTTTTTCCCCTAATTGTAGTGAATGGCCTCCATAGGCTAGAATGGGGAGACTATTTTAATTTTAAAATTCCCCTTAAGTAATAGATACCAAGAGTTTGTTATCAAATTCATTGGTATAATAAATCCCAATTGCTGGATTTAAAATAACTTGTTCAGGTAAAGAGTTTTGAACTTTACCTGAAAAGTTGCCAACTTCAGCCCTGCAGTGTTATTGCTGCTGTGCTCTGATTAGCCAGCCTCTGGCAGCCTGGCCAGGCTGCCTTGATGAGGTGTGAAGCGGCCTGGCTTCACACGAAGAGACGTGCCTGTGGTAGGAGATCTCCCCTCAGCAGATGGTGAGGCAGGAAGGGGGAGGGCTGCCAAACTGGTCTTCAAAGACAGAGAAGGACATTTGAATCAACCCAGCAACACCCCCACATCCTGACAACCCAGACAACTAGGTGCCCCCTTGATTAGATTAGGAGAGGCAGGAGAGGGGTGTGTTTAGCCAGATTTAACCTCCAAAAATCACTTTCAGCCATGATAGATTTGTGAGGAATGTTGCTCCTTGGGATTGATTTTTGCCACACTTCCCAGGAAGTGGTCATCACATGGGGAAGGACCCTGCCCCTGATTGGAGAACCAAGACCCCCCCTGTTTTCCACCCAGGAGCAGGGATAAAACTGGCAGACCTGCACCCACACCTCAGTTCCCTACCAGATCCCTACCAGGAAGAACTACAGAAGAAGAAGGACTGCCCTGCTGGACACCTTGCCTGCACCTGGACCCTGCACTCAGAAGGACTGCACCAGCTGCACACTTGGGCATCACCACAAGAAGGACTTGGCCTGGCTTCAACTGGTTCCAGGAGGGACTCCCTGTTTGCTACAGGTGAAAAATTGCTATCCAGAGTCCCGTGCACCAACTCCTGAAGAAACCAACCAGCTGACCACTGCCCAGTGGCCAAAAAGACGTTTGCGCCAGGTGCATTCTGGGAGTTGTAGTCCACACCCCCAAGGAGCATCTCAGAACTTCTGGAACCTTGGGGTGAGCTGTGGACCCCAAAAGAACCTTAAAGGAACATCTGGAAGAAGATCCAGAAGTTTGGAGAACTTTTGAAAAAAAGCTCCATAGAGGGACCGACCCGCCACGGCAACTCTAGCTGGCTTGCCTAAACCGCGACCCGGCTTGACTTGCAGGTTCGTCCCAGTGAAGAAAATCTCCAAAAAAGAGACTAAGTCCGAACGTAGGAAGTTTACCGGGACCTCCCAGCCAGCATATCCGAGGAGGGCTCCAAGGACGTCTGATCAAGATCCAGGTTTACCCCGGTCGAAGGATTCTCACCTCGAAAAAGTGACTACGTCTGAAGGTAAAAACCTCCACCGAGGGCTCCCGCAACACATATCCAGAGAAGAGTTCCAGGAGGTCGGATTGGACTGGCAGGATCGTCCCGCTGAAGAAAATCTTCAGAAAAACGTCTAAGTCCGAAGGTAAACTTTTGACTGAGGCCTCCCACGGGCTGTGTCAGAGCCGGGCTCCATCGCGATCAGCCTTAAACTTTGACTTTGCCCCAGTCAAGGGGCGACCAGATGACCAGATTGGCGCTTTTTGTTTCTAGGCGCTATAAAACAATAATGCTTTAAAAATTCATATCTCCGGTTCCCCTTATCCGATTTTATTCGTTTGTGTCTCATTTTAAAGATAAAAATATAATCTACTTTTATAAATTGGTTTTGGATTTTTAAACTGTTTCCTGGGTTTTATTTGATTACTGTTTTGTGATATTTGAATGCTTTACACTCTGTCTCCTAAGTTAAGCCTTGTCGCTCGTTGCCAAGCTACCAAGGGTTGAGCTGGGTTTAATTTACTGAGACCTAACTGGACCTAAGTGGAGGTTAGTGGCCTATTGCTAAGTGTAGGTACTTACCTGCCCTTACCAATAATTCCTCTAGATGCCACTTGTAAGAAATTGGGTTACTGGCTGATTGGGTTATGAGCTCTGTTCAAGCAGTAACCACAGTCTTTGTCAGGGTGAGGCATAAGCCAACCCTAAATTAACCTGTACTCAACCGCTTGGTACAGAGCAACCAGGCTTAATCTCGAGGCAATGTGTAAAGTATGTGTGCAACACTTCAAACAGTAACAAAGCAAAAAACTCCACACAGAGAGGATCCCAGAAACTGTTAGAAAATAGAGTTATTTTTTATAAATAAAACAGAACAAAATCACAAGAATCCAATTAGAAGATCCAGAAATATTTATGTGAAAATAGTACCAAAAAGCACAAAGCACCAACTGTGGGTATCTGGTCATGCTGAAGCATGGGCCGGCTACAGGGTCCCAGTTAGGCCCACTGAACAAAATACCTTAAATCCTGATTTGCAGGACGTTATGAGGGTCCACGTAAAAGATGTGTTGTGCAGCCAAGCTGACGCGTCAGTTCTGAGATAAGACGAAGCTATGATGTGAGGTCCTGCGTCACTGTTGAGGATCCCATCAAAGAGGGCTTGCGATGCGAAGTCTGGCGTCAAGTATGCATTGTGCAACTGAGGGAATGTGTGGGTTCCGAGGAGCTGTGAGGCTGCGTTGTCAAGTCCGACATTATCATCAAGGCTACCATCAACGATGGTTGTGAAGGCCAGTGCCAAGGATGCGCTGCACAGAAGCGTTTTTGATGAGGCAGCGGGCTGTGACTTTGCAGCTGGGAAGATGCATGTAGCACTGATGATGTGTCAGTTCTCCTGGATCCACAGAGGCTGGAAGAGCACCTTAGGCCCACTTGTAAGGGCCCACCTTGGCAGACTAGACTCTCACATGGCAGAGTTGAGGTGCTGGGGGAGGTTTTTTGAGCCTTCTGTCCCTGAGGCTCAAGTCAGAAGGCCAGTCAACTAACCCTTGGAGTCACTCTGGAGTCCTGGGTTCAACTGATGTAGGTCCAGTCCTTCTCACCCAGGCAAGAGGACAGCAGCAAGCAGGGCAGCAGTCCGTCAGAGCAGCAGTCCAACAGACTGGAAGTGATGTCAGCAGCATAGCAGGCCTTCTTCCTGGCAGAGTATCCACAGGTCCAGAAGGGATGGTGTCTGGGGTCTAAAATGTATACCTAGTTCTGCCTTTGAAGTGGGAGGAGCTTCTAGAAGCATGCCTGTGAAGTGCACAGGTGCCCTGCCTCAGGACTAAATATAGGGGGCATGCATCCCTTTGTGTGGAGGCAGGACACAGCCTGTTCAAGTGTAAGTAGAGCTGCACCCAGCTCCTCCCTCCCATCCTGCCAGTGATGGCCCATCCAGTCACACCTAAGCTCCTCTGAGTGTGGCTGTCTAGGAGGAACTCACAAAGCCCAGCTCTCACCTTTACCCAGTCTTGTGACCCAGAGACAGGATGCAGGCACCAAATGACGAAGGGAAGAAAATACCAACTTTCTAGGAGTGTCATTTCCAAAAATGTAATCTAAAATACAACTTCATTATAAGTTAGGATTTAAAATTTTAATTCCAAAGACACCAAACATGAACTGATTACCTGTTCCTATTAGGAAATTACACTTATAAAATGAAATAAGGTAACTCCAATGTAATCCTGCATGTGGGAGACGGAGGCTTTGCAGTAGTGAAATTTTAATTTAAGGGTTTTTCACTCTACCAGGACATGTAAAACTTAAACCTATATGTCCTACTTTTAAAATACATTGTGCCCTGTCCTCTAGGACATCCAGGGCTTTCATATGTATTAAAAAGGTATGTGTAGGCCTGGCAAAGGATTTATTCTGCCAGGTTGAAATGGCAGTTTAAAACTGGCAGGCCTGAGACATGTTCAAAGTGTTACTTAGGTGGGTGTTACAATCAGTATTGCAGGCCCGCTAGTAGCATTCAGTTTACGGACCTGGAGTTCATCCAGCACCACTCTACTAGAGATGTATAGGTAAATTAAGGGGCATATTTAAGAAAAGTGACACTGCACTGTGTGGAGCGCCCCTTTTCTTGAGTCATTTATCGCCACCATGTGTGCACCGTATTTAAAATACGGCGCAACATGGCACAGGTAAGGGGCAATAGCGTCGTTTTTCATGATGCTACTGATGTACTCTGCAGGAGTAGAGCCAAAATATGTACTCCTGCAGAGTACATAGGGGCCCATTATAATGGAAGCCCCCTTTTAACGCCTGCTCTGAGCAGGTGTTAAAAGTGCTGTACAAACTAACAGAGGGAAATCTGTTAGATTTCCTTGCCCCATTTCTTCAGCCCCCTTAATGGGGAAATGTCCCCTTTGTATACATTATGCCTGCTGCAGGCATAATGTAGTGCAAAGGGTTACAAAGTAGTGCTATGCATGCATTGTGCCACTTTGTAAATGTGGCACAAGGATTTTGGCCTTGTTGGGGTAATTTAACTGAAAAACCAACGGCTACAGCTTAGTTATGGTTAGGAATATGATATGACACTTTATTTTGCTACACACTATACCACTCCACTCCACTCTACGCTACTCTACTCCACTTTGCAACACTAGACACTACGACACTACATGTTATGTACTCTCCTTCACTGTACTGTATGATCTGCCTCAATGGGCTGTTGTGCGGCCTGGCCTCTGCAAATCCTGTGGGAATGACACCCACTTGAGAGACTGTGACCTTGCCCTCCCCAAGATCTGCATCACAGGGTACGATGCCCCCTCCAGAACCAGTGGGGAAGCCACCCACTCACCCCATCCTCCCCAGGAACAAGAGCACAGGGCAGGAAGCCCCCTCCAGAACCAGTGAGTTTGGCACCCCCTAACCCCATCCTTCCCAGGAACAACAGCACATGGCACGATGCCCCCTCTAGAACCAGTGGGCAAGTCACCCACTTGAGAGACTGTGGCCTTGCACTCCCCAGGACCAAGCACAGGGCATGTTGCCCCCTCCAGAGCATGAGGGCAAGTCACCCACTTGAGAGACTGTGGCCTTGCACTCCCCAGGACAGAGCAATGGGCATGTTGTCCCCTCTAGGACCAGTGGATTTGTTCCATCTGCCGGCTGAGGTGCCCCCCCCCCCGTTCCCCATCCCCCTGAGGTGCCTGCCTATTTTCCGACAGATGCCCCTGCAGTGTTCTCTCCATGTTGTGGCAGGAGACAAGTGGGGCCTTGGACTTTGTCATGTGGCCCATGCACATTGAGGACAGGGCAGTGTCTCTTGAATTGTATATATGTATATACTTTTAGATTGGATGTATGTATTTATACGGTATTTATATTATTACACTAACTTTCATCTATTCCTGTAGTCCTTGCATTATTCCTTAGGGGTACGGGGTAAATATGTTTTCTTACTGCATCTGATTGTGTGTATGGTGTTGGGGGTGGGGGTGGGGGTGTGTGTTGTGCGTGTGTGTGTCACTCTCTTTTTCCTCTCCCCGCTCCCCTGTATGCTAGGTGGCTGTTCTCACTGTGGTCGTCTTCGCCTTCATTGGTGTTCGTGGTGGAGCAGGATGTAACATCATCGGAAATATTTGCAGCTCGGTCTCCATTGAAGCGTGGTTGTTGCCTGTGTCTCCAATGGTGAGTCCTTTCCCTTCTGTGCAGTGTTTCTGACAGGCTTTTGATGTCGTTGGTACCGCCCCAGAAAAGGTGGCGGATTGGGCTGTCATAATACAGTGGGCGGAATATTGACTTCCGCCTGGCTGTAGGCGGCTACCGATGTGGTGGCTGTTGTTTCCACCCTGGCGGTCGGTGTGGTAAAGTGGCTGCCTATCTGAGCTCTTTCCGCCATGGTCATAATTTGGCAGGAATTACCGCCGGCCTGTTGGTGGTATTACCGCCACTTTATCACCGACCGCCAGGGTTGTAATGAGGGCCTATATCTTCACCTCTGTACCGCCTTTCTCCATGGCTTTAACTCAGCCCTCTCTACCTAATTCCTGCCTCTGCAGTTCATTGCTCTGTTTCCTTCCACATCTACTTCACCTCTCTCTCATCCTCTGTTCACTTTACCTCACCTCTCTTTCCAACTCTCCACACCTCACATCTTTCCATCCCTCTACATCTCACATCTTTCCATCTCTCTCCCCCTCACCCTGTCTCACCATTTTCAATATCACACCTCTTTACCTCATTTCTCTCACTTTCTCATTTATCATCTCTCTCTACATCTGCTTACACTACATTGCCACTTTCTCTACCTTCTTTCTTTAAGTCTCTCACTAAATTGGTCTCTCTCCCTATCTACCTATCTACCCCAACCTCCTTCTGCCTCTACGTCTTTAGCTCGCCACTCTACCTTTCTTACATCTACACCTCATCCCTTGGTGCACCTATCCCCTATCTCAAGATCTCTCTACCTTACTCAACAATCTACCTATTTCTCTACAGCTTTTAATCTACCTTCTTCTTTCTCATTCTGCCTCTCTTTCTGGCTACCACACCTATTGTTTTTCAACATACAAACTTCCCTTCTTCACCTATCTCTATACCACCCTATTCTGCCTTCCTCACCTCTCTATCTAAACTGTACTACATACCATCCTTACTTTGTAATGTATCCTGCCCCTTCACGTGTCTCTTACTCAGCAGAGCTGGAGGTCACAGTCTAGTCAGAGAAGCATAGGCATGGAATGAAAAGAGACAGGGGAAGAGAATTAAAGAGAAAATTATTAGATTTCACCTCACAGAATGAGAAAAATAGTCAGAGTTCCTTGGTTTTCCTGTTGTCAAGGTGCGTTTTTGCAATCACAAATCTGACATTCAAAGTTTTAAGGTTAATACTTCTAGCACTGTAAACATATGTTTTATTTTAATAGTATGCACTAGCTCACTAAACATACATCAAGCCACCCTTAATATGTCTTTTATACAAGGGGAGAAACAGGATGGTGAAATGCTGAATCCAAAGTATATTTTATTATTGAAAGACAAGCACAATCATGATTTGAATGCAAAAATAAATGTATTTACCAAAGTTTTACTTGGGGCAATTATTCATCCTATTTTCAAACGGGGTTTGAAATCTGACCCCTGTCATTATCGTCTTATCGCATTAATAGACAGCAATGCTAAAATCTATGCAAACTTGCTACTCGATGACCTTAGAGCCTCGACAGAGGAGCGTCAGATCATTCCAAGGAATCAGTGCAGCTTTTGAGACAAATGTGGCACCCCTTCAAATCTGATTGCTATGGCTCTCTTGTTTGTCAAAGCTTTTAGGGGCAAACAGACGCTCCATTCCTATTTTCAAAGCTACCTTCAACAGCATCTCAAGAGGCCCTGTTTGGTGTAAACTGCAGTGCTGGGGGCTGCCACATGCCCTGCTAAGAGCAATAGAACAGCTGTATACCAATACTTCGGTGCGGGTTAAGCTAGGAGACGGATCACGTATTTCAAGAAAGATCTTTACCAAATCTGGGGCCAGACGTAGCAAAGTTTTGCGAGTCGCAAATGGCCCGAATCGCTATTTGCGACTGTGCAAAATCGGAAATGGGATGCAAAAACTCCATTTCCGACTTGCAAAAAGCGATGTGAGCCGTTAGCGACTCGCAAAATTTGCGACCCCATTTTGCGACCCTCAAATAGCAAGTCGCAAACCTTATGCAACTGCAACTCGCAAATTGCGACTGGTCGCAAAAAAGCCCAGTTTGCACTTGCAATTTACCACTAACTCAGAGCAGTTGGTAACCATAACCAAAGTATAAAAGGAGACCCAGAAGGCATCTGGGTTACTCAAGATGGCGGAGATATACCTGATAGCAGTGAGGAGGAGAGTCCACGCCGCCCAACTGAGGAGGAGGAGGGGCCACAGACAGGAGAAGATATATAGAACAAGGCAGACTCTTTTTCAGCAAACTGAGGAAGAGATCTATGACAAATATCGCCTTAACAGCGCTGCCATACTAGAATTAATTGATTTACTGAAACCACAGCTAGAACACCAGACTCTGCGTGGCTGCGCCATCCCTACGCATGTGCAAGTGCTATGCTCACTGCACCTCTTGGCCTCAGGGAGCTATCAGGGGGTCATTGCTGTGGCAGGTGGGGTATCTCAAAGTGCAGTGTCAAGGTTCCTCAGGGCATTCCTAGATGCCTTACACACACGTGTCTCACTTCATATACCTACCAAGGAATGAGGCAGAAATTAACAGCACCAAGCTGGACTTTTACCGCATTGCCAACTTTCCCCATGTCATAGGGTGTGTAGATGGGACACATATTCAAATATGCCCCCCTGCAAACCTGGAACATCTTTTCCGCAACAGAAAGTGTACCCACTCACTGAATATACAGGTTGTTTGTGATGCCCATTATGTCATCACTGACATTGTAGCTAAGTTTCCAGGCAGTACCCATGACTCCTACATTTTTAGGGACAGTGGGATACATCAACGCCTGGAACGTGGGGAGTTTGGAGACGGATACCTCCTAGGTAGAGCTGCATACACCCTGCAGACATACAGACAGGTCACTGTGCACACCAACCAGAACTTTCTAACAGTGTAATGTTTGTGCCCAACAAGTGACAGTGCATATGCTCTAAGGCCATGGATTATGACTCCGTTTTTAACACCCAGCAATTAATGTGAGAGGCGATACAACAATGCACATAAGAGGACCGGGAACCTTATCGAACGCACCTTTGGACTCCTGAAAGCAAGAGTCAGATGCCTCCACCGCAGTGGAGGTGCCCTCCAGTATACCCCCATTACTGCATTCAAAATTGTGGTCGCATGTGCCATCCTCCACAACATAGCCACCGGACGTGGGCTACCTCTCACCCCTGCAGACCCAGATCCTGATGACGAAGAGCAAGAGCAACCACATCGCCATCATGGGGATCGGAGTATAGCTAATCAAGGCAGACTGAGACGGGAACACATCGCAACACAATACTTTGGAAGGTACGTGTCAACTCCAACCATACTCACCTATTGACCAAAAACTCCATTTGTTAAGTGGAACAAAAAAACTATTTAATTTGTGCAGAAATAGAACTATTTACAAATAATGACTGTTCATGGACATGTAAATGCAAACTATGCATGGGGCACATTGATGTCATGTGCCACATCAACAGGGCCAGGGTAATGTCTATGTCCTTCTGCGGCTCCTGCCAGCCTGGCTGGTCCCTGGTGCTTCTGCTGTGCTCTGCCTGGTACTCCGGAGCACCCTAGTGTCAGTGGCAGAGACACTGCTCACTGTAGAGCCCTCCTCACTGTCCTGGGGTGTTTCCCTTATGCCCCTGGACAGATGCCGTGCCTCCATTAAGTCTATCACGTGTGTGATACATCCCAGGCCCCTAGCCACATCTCCAGCAAAATGGCCCATTTTGACCTGTAGGCCAACTGTCCTCCTCGACAGGCCTGTGGTGTTCACAGCCAGTCTGCCGATGGATGTAGCCATCCTATCTAGTCTTTGTAGGAGCTGACGGTCCCTGTGCCGCCCACCCTCGGCCTGGGCCAGTAGTCTTGCCGCCAGATCCCTCATGGACGTGGCAAGGTCCCCAGTGTTCGTGGCAATCAGGTCGATTCTGGAGTTAAGATGCTGCATGCTGACCTCGTTATTGCAGACAAAGCGGTGCAGCACACCACTAATCCTCCCTAATATGTTATTTTACAGGCGCTGACCACGCAGCAGCTGTGCCTCACTGTGGCTGGGAGGTTGACGGCCGGACGCAGCCTGCAGCCCTGATCTCCTGTACCTGCATCGCCTGCGCAGCGGTGGCTGCCCTGTGTGTTCACCTGTATCACTCCTGCCTGTTGCTGGCGCAGCCTCCTGGAACACAGTTGCAGCAGGTGTTGACATTTCAGGGATGATGTTGGCTGTGCAGGTGGGAGTGCTGGCGGCTCCTGCCCTGTCCTCATGGGGCTGGCTGCTGTGGGGTGTGGTGGTGTCTTGCGGGAGACCTGTGGGACATGGGGAACAGACTGTCAGTGTCTACTATCTGTTGCACACTTCCTAATAAACAATTGCCTATGAACTGCCTACTTGACTACATTTCCAATAATGCATCATTCTGGTGTTTGCTACCCTGAAATGGAGCTATCTTGTTTGAGCATGCCCCTGTCTACATGGTGGGTGGGGGTATGGCTTTGACAGGGGTACAGGCATATCACATGGTACTCACCGGTTGATGTGGTGGGCTCTGAGGTGTCCAGGTCTCCAAATCCTGATACTGCCTCCTGCTCCAGGGTTTCCTCCACCCTTTCTTCCAGAGGTGTGGGTGGTGGTACTGAAGATGGTCCCCCTCCTGTGCCTCTCATCTCCCGGAGCCTTTCAGCCACCCTCTCCTTGGTCCGGGAGCGGAGGTCATACCACCTTTTTTTTATTTCGTCAACACTCCTGTGGCTCACCCCCAGGGAGTTGATTTTCTCCTGGATGTCCTGCCACAGTTGCCTTTTGGTGGCTTCTGGCACATTGAGGGCTGCCTTCCCAAATAATTTGTCATAGTGCTGACAGCATTCATCTGTCAGCACCTGCAGCTCCTTCTCTGAGAATTTAAGTTTTCTCTTCCTAGGAGTTCCTTCTATTGCAGCTGCTGTTTCTCCTGTGTGCAGTTCAGCAGTTAAAAAGGGTGTGGTCCTCCCTCCTCCCAGGTGTATTTGTAAACTTCCTGGCTGGAAACACTTCCTGGCACATGATGATGACTTCACAGAGTGTTCTGGAGTGGTTTCTGGAGTGTTCTGCAGCACCTGTAAGCAATTTACAAGGTACTCGCAATTTGCGACACAAACTCGCAAATTGCGATTTCGTTTTTTGCACGGTCGCAAAAAGCGACCTCACAATCAGCGGACTCGCTCTCTGCGTTGCGACTCCGGGTGCGAGTCGCTATTTCAACACTGACATTGTACCTGCATTTCATTTTGCGACTCGCAATTTGCGAGTCGCACCTACTTGCAAATTGCGAGTCGCAAAAATGTTGTTTCCTACATCTGGCCCCTGGTTTGAAGCAAGGCTGTGTAATCGCCTCCCTGCTTTTTAACTTTAATTCAGCCAATATGTCAGAGCTCTTGGATGAGGCCAACTGTCACCAGCCCAAACTGGGTGATCATCGTATGACCGACATGCTCTAGGCCGATGATCTTGCCCTCCTTAGTCAGTCAGACTAAGATCGGCCTGCACTGACTGCTCACTACACTAAGCACCTATAGCGCTAGGGAGGGATTGGAAATTAACCAAGCAAAAACTATGACAATTATAGTCGGCTCTAAAACATCTAGTCATAGCGGGTGGCTATTTCATAGAGCACGCCTCCGTCACAGCAATGACTCTAAATGTCTGGGCATTCTTTGGGACAGTAAAGGATCATGTGTCCCCCACATACATGCTTTGAACAGCAAAGGCTCCAGCATAAAGGTCGGTCTATCAGCAGCAGCAACTAATCTACAAGACCCAAGCCTGGACCCTTCCTCCAGATGATGAAAGCAAAGGTTGTCCCTGTAGTAACCTATAGAAGTGAAATATCTCTGGGTAGGGAGGCAAGGCTTTTAGACAAACTGTTCATCGGAATTTATGAAACCGTTCTACGGCTACCCAAGAGAGCTTCCCCAGCTCAAGTGAGACTTGAACTTAATATTACAAAACAGTCTTGGGCCGGAGGTTGCCGTTTTCTCAATTTCTGCCACAGGCTTCGCTCATCACCGTAGTCCATGCAGGAACTAATTGGGCTTGAACGAGATGGTACCTGTCTTACTTCAAACAGGCAGCACCATGACAATAAACTGATTGAATTTTCACTGACAGGCTCTTGGAACAATCAAATTTCCTACCAGATTATCAAGAAAATAACTTCAACAGCAAAAAAATTGTCAAAACTGGAGGACCTAGCAGTGTTAAGCAAGCGCTCTCAGTCATGGTCAGTCATTAACTCTTATGCCTTCAGCAAGCAGCAGCTCTAAATCACTGCCACCTACGTTGTATAAATCAAGGCTAAGCTTGTGGCCCTGAGGGTGAGCAAGTGGAATCTGCATGCCCATCTTCTGCCACCTTTGTGAGCTAGGAAAAGAAAATGAAATCCATATCTAATATATTTGCCATGCTGTCTTGCAGCTAAGGAGAATTCTTCTTCAACCTGAATTCAGTTGTTTGGAGGTGGCACCTGCCGGTAGGCAGTGATTGCTAGCCTGAATCCTACTAACACTCTCTTAAACCTCAAAATTGTTAAGTATCTTCGGGTGGTTTCAACAGGACTGGACAAAATCAGCTCCTTTAGTGACTTGACAGCACACTACTAAAATTTTACGTTGTAATTGCACCGTACCTGCTCTGCTTTGTGCATCTTACATTTTCACCTTATGTTTGTTTGCTTTGTTTTATCATGGTATGAGAAGGTGGCTGCACATGGGCCAGGTTGCTCAAAGCCCTTTGTGATCCTTTCTTATTGCATTTTAGCTGTTAAATGTTCATAGTGATTGCTCCACTTGGCCCGTTAATGTCAAAAGCATATTTTGCACACTGTTACAAATTATACTGATTGCACTTTAGCAGCTCAGTGCTAGCTGAGACTGCTTCTACTTGGCCTGTTATGGTCACAAGCACATTTTGCACTCTGCTCCTGAATGTTCAAACCCTATAAATCAGCTTTACGTGGCATACTTTGCAAATAACACCTTAGTTTAAAAGATGTTGCCTAGTGTACCCACTAATTGTGTGTTGCCGATTAGTCTTTATGTCTAAATTCAAATGGTTTGCATGTGCATTCAGGAGCTGCTTAGTGTTTTTCTTTTTAATACATTATGGCTGCGAATCACTTCCAGTACTGTTATGTTTTAAATGCACAGTCATGGTTTCTATCTGGCTAGTTCAGCAACAAGGCAATTGTGGGAGGTGCTTAGTGTTTTTAATTCATCTTAGCTGCAAATCATTTCCAGTACTATTATGTTTTAACTGCATGGTGGGGGTTGGCATCTGGCTAGTCCGATAGCAAAGCAAAGCCCATAGCGGGGGACCGGCTAGGTACAACTTGTAACTTATTTTAAATACATGAGACAATGGTTTATTCCCGCCTTAGGCAGTTAGGGACAAGTATCTGTAGCCTGTATTTATTTGGCATAAATGGCCTATCTGAACTATCACTTGTTTTAATCCAGACTCAACGTTTTTTAATATGTGGCCCTTTTATCATTGCATGCTCTTGATTTTGATTGTTTTGTACATGTAAACATTTTAATTAATTGTGCAATAAACTATACTAATACTTGGCTGCTATACACTGGGCTCACTGAGCTCTCAGCTGTATCTGCATGCCCCCATTTTTAAAAGTTTAGCAAGTTGTTCACTACTGTTTAGCCTCATAAACAGGGCCCCCAAAAAATATGAGTTGCGTCGGGCTCCATAAATTCTTAAGGTGTCTCCCATTCCCTGCCAAACTTTTGGAGAATCCCATCAACCTCCAACTCACCGAATACCTGGAGAAACAACCTACTAGACAGTTCCCAATCAGGTTTCAGAGCCAACCACAGCACCGAGAGATCTGATCGCTGATCAGATGACAACTATGCCCTATTTGACAGAGGAGAATCTGCAGCCCTTATCCTGCGTGACATATCCACTGCCTTTGACACAGTTTCCCAACACATTCATCCACCGTCTGAGCCACATAGGACTAACCAACAACGCGCTCAAATGGATGGAATCCTTCATCAGAGGATGCACCCAGAGAGTCCCCCCTGCCTTTCACAAACGCAAACCAAGCATAACATCAGCGGCGTTCCCCAGAGTTTGTTTCTTAGCCCTACACTTGTCAACATCTACATGACTCCCCTCGCTGACATCACCAGGTCTCATGACATCAACACAATTTCCTATGCTGACGACACCCAGCTCATCCTATCACTCTCTGCTGACCCCACTTCAACCAAGATGAATTTCCACAACTGCTTGAAGAGCGCCTCAGCATGGATGAAGGACAAATGCCTACAGTTGAACACAGGCAAGATGGAAGTTCTCATCTTTGGCAAACACTCCCCTCTCTGGAATGATTCCAGGTGGCCGGAGGAACTTGGCCTCATACCGAAAGACCACACCCGCAACCTCTGCATCATCCTAGACAATGAACTCTCCTTGAGATGTCAGGTCAACTCTGTTTCCTCAGCCTGCTTCCACATGCTTTGCATGTTCAGACAAAAGTTCAAGTAGCACTCCATCAACACAAGAGAAACAGTTACTCATACTCTCATTACCAGCCGGATTGACTACGACAACACACTATGCAGGCACCACCACCAAACTCATGCAAAGGCTCCAATCAATACAAAACACTGCTACCAAGCCTTGGTTGGAGATCAGATGTCTTGACTCCAAGATGGTCCCTGGAAGTCTTGAAATTCTGACAAGTTTTGTCATTCATATTGCAAAACTTCAAGGGCAGCCATATTGCAGTCCTGCTCTGAAAAGGGCAGGCCAATAAGGCGAACATATTAAGCGATGGCTTGCACTCGAGCACTAACAAAGGCATTCAAGATTACCTGCTGCAGTAAAAAAAAGAAAAAGGATATATGGAATGCCTATGTGAGATACATAATTGAGTGACACAAATATGAGGTTTGAATGTACTTCAGAGGCAAAATCATCCATCATTCAGTGCCACAGAAGCATTTCATAGCAGGTGCAATCAAACACTAAACAGGCAATTACATGAAGAGTGAAATAAAATTACTCTTCTGATTCAAGATGGGACTGAAGCGGTCTCAAAGCAACACCTGAACAGATCTGACCGAAACAAGCCAACGATTGAAGGTGGGTAACTCAAAGCTCACTCTACGTATATGAACCTATTGTTTGCACCACCGAGGTATTTTTGAATTACCAGAACGGGTCAATAGGACATGGCCTAATATAAAAAAAGGAGCCCTTTGCAACTACGCCCATGCTATGTTACATACAGGTGCAACGGCAAAGAAGCAGTCAGAAGATGCACTAGTTACATGCCACATAGAAGTGGTTCACAATCTATGCACCATTGAAGCTGTCCTTGAGGTGTTGGGAGTCTCTGGAATCCACACTGTACCCGTCTGCGGGGGATCACTGGCACCTCTTCAAACACAGACAGGTCTGCCTAAGTGAAATATGAAGCCATATCTGAAAACTGCAGTTCTGTCTTTCACTATTGCACAAAGGCGAACTGTCAGAGTTTCTGCCTATGGCGAGGAGGGCACATTTTTGAGTGCGTGGGCACACTGCCCCATTCTGCATCCAGCACACCTAGTTAAGGGTGCACTGTGGTAAAAAATGACAGTATACCGGGTGTAAAATTCTGTTTTGAAATTGTTGCTCAATAGAGAGCAGTTATGACCTAATTTATTGTACGTTTTAACTCTACTCTCTAAATGTGATAGATCCCTGGACAATTGAACGTTTGATAGCATGCAAAACGAAATACGCTGCGAACAATGCCAATAACAACAAGCTCTTGCTAAAGGCACAGCTCAGCTGGGTCAAGGGATCCCTAGCAAAGAAAGAGCATAAACAATAAATTGCAGCACTTCACAAAAGCAGCATCTTTTCTAATGTATTGCTATTTTTACTGTCGACCCCAGCATGTCGGCATTCTGCTATACAGGAGCATAGGTAAGCATGCCCGGTTCTGAAGCACCTACAGCGGCTGTGATGCTCTTTGTGTTGTATCGGACTGCACATTCAAGATCCTGTGAGGTATTGTTATTTTAATAAGATAGATCACAGACGCAGTGTAGTGAATTTCCTCACAGTTGGCAACCTACGCAGCAGTCCTTGGGTTTCTATGGCAACGGGTGTCTGCAAGTGCACTTTCAGTGGCCACCCCTAGTTCACTCCATTATAAAGAACATTTGAAGAATAAAAACGCCTAAAATTACTCACTGGCTCAAAAGAGCATCTCAAAGTTAATATAGATTAGACAAAACATCTATGCACAAGTAGGAAAACGTATTCCTACATTCTTGACCAATAGCACAAGATCTCAATTAATAGTCTTTCTCCTTATCAACACATTACCACACAGCAGTATGACCTACTATGGGAGGCCAAGGCCCGGTTTACTTGAGCCTAATTTTCAGCACTCGCATAACTATTGATGAAAGTACTTAACTAATCCAACAAAGCGTGCAAATAGCGCTGTTATCACAGCCAGATGACAATTGTATTGCCCCACTGCATGAAATATCCCGAAAACAAGAAAGATCAACTATGTAAAACCTACAGCGAATGGCAGAATAATTTTGAAATTGGTTTATCTGTGAGTACATTGAGACATAGAGAATGTAAACGTATTTGAAACTATTAACGTTTCATATATCTGCATTTTATCGCGTTATTATTAAACTCTCAAATATAAATAACTAAATCTAATTCCAGCCCCTCCTTTCTCCTTGTCAAACCATTTTACAACTCATTTTTTGGCGACGTTGAGCAGAGGTTTGCATATAGTCGGCATGACTTATGGCATGAACTGTGTGTTTCTTACAATAACTGGCGAATTTCAGGACTTTTTCAGGCTTGTGCTTGCTGAACCATAAGTAACATTTAACTGATTTTTCAGTGAATTCTAGAGTTTAGCTAGGAGGTAAGGCCTTTATCTGGCATGTTCCCATTGTGCGCTGCACATAGTCTTTGGCTGTGAACACCAGGGTTTGGCCACAGGGCTGTGTCTATGGTCAGGCCCTGCTGCCATCCCACCACAGGATGTAAACTCCTGCTGCACGCAGACTAAAAACAGTTTAAAGGGTGCAAATTACAATTTTGTACCAAGTTGCAATTTTTAAGATGACAGAAAAAAAATTGTTCCTCTTCATCAGCCAATCAGAGTTGGCAAAAAATTAAAATGCGAAAATTATTTTCAAAATCACTAATTTTAATGGCCAAGATATACAAATCTAGTAACCCTTTCAAGCCTTGCACTTTTTAGATATCTCAAATAATATATCTCAAATACTACTGAACAACTAAAAACTACTGAACGGATTTACACCTATTTAGAAAATGCACAATTTCTAAGTAAAATTTTACTCATACCTAGAATGGCATTAATTACTTAGGTGTTTTTTTCTGTAACTGTGAGCAAATCGTCTTGGTCTAAAATGGATTAATTAAATATTTTGACATTCCTTAACTTTTTTCACCACGCAGACCTAAAAAATTATCATACTGAACCTTAGTTGCATGAACTATGGGAGTGTCAAAAATTGGGGGCTTATTTGCTAGTTTTTGACGCACAGCAAGTCACTTTGTTGCACTGCCCTGCATCAAAAGAAAAAGGGAAGGAATGTACTGTATCAATGAGATACGGCGCATTCCCGTCCTCTTCCACTGCACTGGCGCACAATAGGAAGCCTTGCTCCAATGCAGGCACACTTGCACCATGGTGCAAGGGAGTCTGTATTGTAAGAATGATTGTTTTTGTGAGGAAGGGACACCTTCCTGCAAAAAACAGTCAGTGGATGTGTCTTCCTCCTTCTATGCGTCCTGCAAAATGCAAAAGAAATTTTAGCAAAAGTTAACAAATCACACAACGTATGCCACAAGTCATGCCGTTTTCCACGCTCAAAACACAAATTTGCCAACAATATCAAAACAAATAAAACAAATCCCAAGAGAACAACCTTGTTGAACTTGGGCCTTTGGCAAATGTTTTGCTTTCACTTCTCCTGTTCTCTGAACCCATTTTTGTTGACTTTTAGGACTGGGTGCACTTCACCACTGCTAACCAGTGCTAAAGTGTTTGATCCCTTTTCCCTAATCTTATTCAATTTGGCTAAGACCCAATTGGCACATTTAATTTACTTGTAAGGATGAAATGGGATTAGATATATCAGTGAATGGGCTATCTGTCACCGTTGTGATGGAGTAATCCATCCGCTGAAATCTAAATCAGGCCCTAAGTCTAGTTGGCAGTTGGCCTTTATGTATTCCTCCCAGATAGCAAGACTACGGGTAGCTGGGTGATGGCAGGAAATGGGAGTGGCAGAGCAGTTCCCTGCCTCCATTACATTTCAAAGGGACTGCCTCCAGCACACTCACAAAGAACTTAACAACAGCGTAGTCACCTCAGGATCCTTGGTGCCTGGGTGGGGGAGGGAGGGAAACTCCAGAACCAGATGTGGGGGGACTTTTCTCCCACTTAAAAGTTGGCACCGGGTAATAATATCAGAACCTCAGACCAACTCTTCAGTGCACTCCTGAACCTGATAAGCCTGAACCTCTGTACATTACAGATGAAGAATTGCACTGCCTCCAGAGGGCTGAACTACTGCTTGATGTCTGCTCTGCGCTCTAAGAATCTGAATATGATCTCTTCATCCCAGGCAGAGTGACATCAAAGATCATGTGGCTGACCTCCTATTCTGAGCTACAACATTAAAACAAGCTCTAGAGGCCTCCTTGCAACTGCCCAGCTGACCTGCTGCACTGGACCTGTAACTGGGACTGCCTGAGCCATGCTGGCCTAAGCTGGTGTGAGTTCCTGATCCCCAAGAGGTACAACCCCATATTCTGGACCCTTGACTGACATCAGTTGAGGTCCTCTGTAAAAAAAAGAAAAAAGGAGAAATCCGGAGGTTCTTGGCCTTCGCAATTTCAAATGGGCCCATTTCTCCTGACATCTTGCCTCCTGAGATGACTACCAACGCAAAGCTCCAAGAATGACCTACATGATGCCTGACTGGCTCTTTGTGCTACAGTGACAACCGTTCTCAATGCTTTTTCATGCTATAGCAACTGCTGTCCGCAATGCTCTCCTTGCTCCTTGTGGCATCCTCCACCACAAACTGGACTCTTCATGCCACACACCGAGTAGGTACTTTTTATCAGCAAGACTAACCTAGTCCCTGTATCCTGTCCACGCTCCATCACAGTCAATCTGAACTTGTGACTTTTCCCCGGTCCAGCACGACCAGATAACCACAAGTGGCACCTCATACTTTTGGGCACTATACTTAACTAAATCTTTGAAATTACGTAATTCTGGTAATACAGATTTCATTTTTGTCATTTTGGTTGCATTTTATTTATTAAATCTTACTCCATTGTTCTAAATTGGTGGGGGGGGAGTTTGTGTTGTGCTTTCACTGTATTACAGTATAAGTGCTGTATAAATACTTTACACATTACTTATATCTGACTGCTTTCGTGCTAAGTTACCCCAGAGTGTTAAGCACAAAGTAATCGAATGCCTTTTGTGGTTCACCCTGACATGGACAGTGGTTGCTGCTTAAGAAAGGTTTTCACCCCCTCAATCAAAAACCCAGTTTCTCACAAACATGGTAGTTCATCAGGATGAATTTCATCAACATTTTTTGTCAAGAGATCATCTGTCAAAAAAAAAACCAAGTATGCACATCTCATTTTTTTTGTCAACAAATGTTACTGACAAAGATACATCAGCCTCTTGGTAAATTTGATCTGGTGTACAGAGACAATGGTTAGCAGGATGCTCTCGGACGTCCAGCTTACTAAGACAGAGTATAGTAAAACCTTGACTGGGAACTCTGGAAGTATGGACCATTAAAGGGTGTACACATGTCTCTTAGACGCTTACTAACCTGTTGGAAATGACTCTTCTGCAGGGTCATCCCCAAACTTTTTTCCCTTTCTCCTATTTTCTGACCCTCTTTTTGTTGGCTTTGGGACTGTTAATCAGTTCTAAAATGCAAGTACTCTCTCCCCTAAAAACTTGGTATGATTGGCTTACACCTGTTTGGCATATTTAATTTCCCTTGTAAAGTGGTATACCATATACTCGGGGCCTGGAAATTAAATGCTACTAGTGGGTCTGTAGCGCTGATTGCACCACCCACAAAAGTAGTTTTTCAAACGTGTCGCAGGTCTGCAGCTAAAGTTCCTGCGTGCACAGTTTACTGCCACCTTGACTAGGCATTTCAAAGTAATTGCCAAGGCTAAAACTCCTCTTTCAGTACTCCTAAGTCACCCCTAAGGTAGCTCCTAGGTAGCCCTGTGGACTGAGTGCTGTGTATGTACAAGGTAAGAAGTGTACTTTTATGTTTCACATGTCTGAGTAGTGACAAACAGCCTATTTCGTTTTTCACTACTGTGAGGACTGCTCCTCTCATTAGGTTAGCATTGGGAATTCCCTTATATATTTAAGTGGTAATTTCTGATCTGAAAGGAGTAGTGTGGGCATGTTTGATATGTTTGGAATGCTAGCGAGAAATCCTGCTTACTGGTGTAGTTGGATATTGTTTTACTATTTTGAAAATGCCACTTTTAGAAAGTGGTTTTTTTTCTATGCTTATACCGCTAGTGCTTTGCAGCCTGACTCCAATCCATTAGTAACACAAAAGGATGATGGACGGAGTGCTGACAATGCAAACACTCACCCCCAATCACAGATCTGGGTTTAATCCATTGTTCTTTTGCTCACCATGCCACCCCAGTTCAGACCCAGCCATATGCAAATCATTCTTGACCCTGTTCCTCATGGGAACAGTCCAGCCTGAACTGCCAGGCCAGGTCCTCCCTGGACCGGAAACAAGCATCCTGGGACCGGTTTCAGGGTATAACCCTTCTTCAGCCAGGCTAGCTTGATTCCAGTGGCACAGTGAGCAAGGGACCCACGTCTGGGCATGCCCTTCCCACTTAGGGCAACATTAGTAACACGAAAGGATGATGGACGGAGTGCTGACAATGCAAACACTCACCCCAGTCACAGATCTGGGTTTAATCCATCGTTCTTTTGCTCACCATGCCACCCCAGTTCAGACCCAGCCATATGCAAATCAGTTTTGACCCTGTTCCTCATGGGAACAGTCCAGCCCGAACTGCCAGGCCAGGCCCTCCCTGGACCAGAAACAAGCATCCTGGGACCGGTTTCAGGGTATCACCCTTCTTCAGCCAGGGTAGCTTGATTCCAGTGGCACAGTGAGAAAGGGACCCATGTCTGGGCATACCCTTCCCACTTAGGGCAACATTAGTAACACAAAAGGATGATGGACGGAGTGCTGACAATGCAAACACTCAACCCCAGTCACAGATCTGGGTTTAATCCATCGTTCTTTTGCTCACCATGCCACCCAGTTCAGACCCAGCCATATGCAAATCAGTCTTGACCCTGTTCCTCATGGGAACAGTCCAGCCCGAACTGCCAAGCCAGGTCCTCCCTGACAATGCAAGCACTACGTCCATCATCCTTTTGTGTTACTAATGTTGCCCTAAGTGGAAGGGTATGCCCAGACGTGGGTCCCTTGCTCACTGTGCCACTGGAATCAAGCTAGCCTGGCTGAAGAAGGGTGATACCCTGAAACCTGTCCCAGGATGCTTGCTTCCGGTCCAGGGAGGACCTGGCCTGGCAATTCGGGGTGGACTGTTCCCATGAGGAACAGGGTCAAGACTGATTTGCATATGGCTGGGTCTGAACTGGGGTGGCATGGTGATCAAAAGAACAATGGATTAAACCCAGATCTGTGACTGGGGGTGAGTGTTTGCATTGTCAGCACTCTGTCCATCATCCTTTTGTGTTACTAATGACTCCAATCCATGTCTAGGGCAGAGTAACAGTTACACTTTGCACATACTTACCAAACAGCCACAGTGCAGGAGGGGCTGGGTGTGACAAGAGAGGCAACTGCATCCATCTGCATACCGATAGTCTTCATGGGCTGGAAGAGAGGGAGGAGGGGAGCAATTACATTTGTATGGGCTGTGGCCCTACCTCACACAATGGGTTGATTTATCCCATACTATTGTCTGGGGCCAGGGCAGGGGTGAAAGGGGTTGTGTTACACTTGAAAGGGTTCCACTGAAGTCGCTCCCTGAACAAAGACATTTTGCAGTATGAGCAAAGGGGCCTGACCTCATGCTTTTAGAGCACTTTTGGAACGGAGACTGATACTCAGTCAGAAGGACTGTTGTGCTGCACAAAAGACTCATTTGGACTGCTCTTCTGTTGTTGCCTTGCTGTCTGCTGGGTGATATAAAGAACTCACTGGACTGCTTTTCTGCTTCTTTCCCTGCTGCCAGCAACCACTTGATTTTGGTTTCCCTAGGCACTGCTGGTGCTGCCAAGAGGAACCACAATTGGGGCTACTTGCTTTATTGTGCCAACCTGCTTGCCTGCTAGAGAAACTGCCACTCTGCTTAAGGAAACCCATGTTCTGGCTTTCTGCATAACTGCTCTGATTTGTGCCCAAGTGTTCTCCAAAGGGCCCCAGCGCTGTATGGGCTCAGTTTTCGGTCCCTTGTCTGCCTAAACAAATGCATTGGAGAGCGATTTTATTGCCAATTCACCTTTTATCTCTAGCTCCTCGTGAGTGCTTTATTGTTTGCCCAAGCATGTGGTGAGTGCTTTATCTTTCTCCCTCCCCCCCAACTCGTGGTGAGCATGGCTGATATCCTGAGGAAAGTGAGTGTTGAGTGTTCAAAGACCCCCCTTCAGATCAGTGTGGGCCCTTGTGCCTCGTGCTCCCCCCCCCCCCAAACACCATGCTCTCCACAACCAGCGAGTTGCCGCTGCACCAGGGAAAGCACTTGCCTCATGGAGCGAAAGGATGCCACTATCACTGCCTGGCCTGGGGGGGGGGGGTATTGTAACCGCCATGCCAAGCAGGAATGCAGGCATCAGCCTGACCAGACTAATCCCTAGTCCGACCCCACCCCTGAAGAAGGCGTCTCCGCAGGCATCATCGGTGGCCCCTTTGAGGAGGGACCTAACAAAGGGAGCTTGTTAAAATTATAATAGTGTGTGCCACTGCTGCTACTATGGGTAGGTTTAAACATGTTAAGTGCTTAGAGTAAAGACATGCAGAGCATGACTCAAAGGGCCCTATTCACAAAGAAGGTAATAAATCTGCACTCACAGATTTGAACCTATGCGATAGTGTAGCTTTACAACTCTCTGAATTCATGAACATTCCCAGGAACACATATAGAAAACTCTGCCAGATCCAGGTTTCCATGCATATGCTTGAGACGGTAATGTGACACTCCCAGTGGAATTTGTTCATACAGTGCATCTTTCTCCACTATAGAGACATCTGCACATAGGGCTTAGGAACCCATGTCCAAATGCACATTTTTTGTCCACTGGGAAAATTTTCTTCACTGTGGAAAAAAAACCTTCCACTACACTAATGGCAAATCTGCAGTTAACCTATTCCTTTTCTCATCCTAGGAGGCGACTTACCCGGACCCTTGGCTAGAATGAACCTTCAAATCTTGAAAAGTTGAAAAGGGGAAGGAGAGGGGTTTGTGAAAGGAGACAAACAGCAATGTTTGTGGGTATTAATAATAATCTTTCCAGACTAAACCTTGAAACACCCTCTTTTCCACCACTTGAGAGAGATGTAAGAGTTCGGAGAACTTAACACTCGTGGCAGAGATCTCTGTACAATTAAATGTGCTACCACTTGCCAGGGATCCTTTGAGAATTCCTGGCATGCACAAGTAAGGTAAGTTTGGTGATACTCATATGTTTACTGGCGAATGCACCTTTGTGAAAAGGCCTGTGAGTTTAGTGCTAATAGCTTGCAAGCATTTCTCCCCCTGCTTTTTAAACCATTCCATCAATGTCAGTGGCCGATATCTGTTGCATTTCCAGACTATATTCTGACCAGCCATTTGCAGTCCAATTTGTGTTTCTTGTCGTAGTTAACTAGTCAGCTTTCATTCATTTAGTTTAGTGTTGTGCAATCAGTTTAGTAAGCTGTAAAAACAAAAATGGGCTTGATGGTTTTAGAGTGTTCAGCAGCGGAGTCTTGATTACTAGAAATACAACTGAGGGCTAATCTTGATGACTATGGTGCCATTTTTTCTCCCTTGTTCTTAATTTTAGAGTATTGTATAACTATCCCTTGTTTGAATTTTATGTCTGGGGTCTAGTCATCCTATGTTATATATACCTCTTCATCACTTCTCTCAACTGAGGGTGGTATAAAACCTTTAGTTACTAAACACACAGTCCTCATTTAAATTTATATTAACATCTTGTTTCATTGCCTACCATGTTTCACTTAAGAAGGCTGCCACATTTATTATCACAATGCTCAGCTCATAGGCCAGTAGTCACTTCATCCTGTCCTTATTATTATTATTTTTTTTATTATAGCTTTGGATACAAACAATATTAGGTCCATTTTCTCAGCATTCACCATTTCCACATAAACATGCCAATTAATATACATAGTACAACAAGCCACAAATCGATCAATAAAGTGACAGTGCAAGTTAATAGATTACAATATAAGCCATAAAGTGGCAGATCAACAACAATTTCAGCAATATTGAACCTCTAGCCGGCAGTTCATGAGATGACAGGTACCAAGCAGGACTCTCCCATTTCAGAGTATCTAATCCAGTAAACTGATAATACCAGCCATACTACATTATATGACAATCCAAGAGCACACACATAAATGCCGGCTGAACTTTGAGGGTGAGCATCACCCCAATTCACAGATAATATAAAGTGACAATGTGGATAAGGTGACAATGACAACCTAAGAGTTTAGCATAATACCTGATGCTATCAGGAAAATAGACATCCCCCAATTAATGAGTCGGATAAAGTGCAATGCAAATAAAGTGACAGTGCTGCTCCAGAAAAAAAGAACCTGGGCTATTGATATAAAGTGACTGTGCAGTAAAGATATGTATTCCTTAATTATCTTTCACAGCTAGGTGGAAACAAAATAGCTATACAAAACACTGCGTCTACTGGTTCACCTGCCAACCACAAGATAAAGTAAAAGTGCGGTCCAAAAAGATACTAGAAAATCTAAGCAGAAATCTATTTGAATTTTCATAGCCTTTGTCTCATGCCTCTTCCCCAAGAAAGAACCTCCAAAATCTTTTGTAAAAGTGTAATGTTCAGATTCTTGAGTCACACATCTCGATCTTCAATCTGCATGGAGCCGGCGGTGTTGCAGGGGTGCGACGGGTGCAGTTGCACCCGTCGCGATTTTCACTGTCTGCTAAGCAGACAGTGAAAATCATGCTGGGGCCCTGTTAGGGGGCCCCACAACACCCGTTCCCGCAATCCTGTTCCTGGCGGTAAAAAACGGCAGAAACAGGGTGGCGGGAAGGGGGTGGGAATCACCATGGCGGCGCTGCTTGCAGCGCTGCCATGGAGATTCAGCCCAGACAGGGGAAATCCGGCGGGAAACCGCCGGATCCCCTTTTCTGACCACGGCTTTACCGCCGCGGTCAGAATGGGCAGGGAAGCACCGCCAGGGTTGGAATGACCCCCATAGTAATTAGTAATATGTTTTATATGTCCTGGCAGTGAAATACTGTTAAATTCGTTTTTCACTATCTGATTAAAGTATAGATTCTGTCTGTTTGTGGATTCCCTGTCTGGGTCAATTTGACAGTTGGGCTGTTTGCACCTCTCACTAGACAGTGACACAAAGGAAACTGGGGTGTAGTCTGCATTTCCTGATGAGCCATCTGTGCTAGAAGGGAGGGGAGGAGTGGTCACTCACACCGGAAAAGGGCTGTGCCTGCCCTCACACAATGCAGTCTCCAACCTCTTGATTTGTGTCTGGGGCCTGGCAGGGGCGAGGCAGGATTTCACAAACAAGAGAGACTTTTCTTTGAAGTAAGCCTACTTCAAAGGGCAAAATGGGTATAAGAAGGGCACCCAAAACCACAGATTTCAGAACACTTCTGGAGACCAAGAGGAACCTCTGCCTGGAGAAGAGCTGAGGAAGAAGAGCTGCCCTGTCTGCGACTGTGCTTTGTGGAGCTATCCTGCAGTTGCTGCTTCGGCCTGTGCAAGAGGACAAAGGCTGGACTTTGTGTTGCCTTCCTCCTTGTGAAGAACTCTCCAAGGGCTTGAATTAGAGCTTGCCTCCTGTTGTTGAAGTCTCAGGGACAGCAAATAATTCTCTCTGCCAGCACCTGGAGCCTCTGCTGAGACTCCTACTCTGCCAAGTGGTGCCCATCCAGTTCCTCGGACCCTGAAAGGAGAAGCTGACAGACCAAGAGCGAGAGCGAGAAATCCACGCACCGACCGATCGACGCAACTCCGAACCGCGGCTGAAAAATTGACATGCCGCCGGCTTCGTGGTTGAAAATCGACTCTCGCCTTAAGAGCGACTGAAAGATCAATGCATGCGGCTGGAGAAACGACAAGCCGCATCGCTGACAGAGGCTGGTGAGATCGCAACCCGCACTGTGTGGTTTTCAGATCATCGTGCGGCAGGATTTACGACGCACACATCGCTGGGTGTGTAAAAACGATGCAAGGCCTGCCCAGCCCCGAGAGTGCTATTCGAATCGATGCATCGCTCTCCTGCAGAGAGAAGAAACAACGCACGCCAGCACCACTGAAGGAGAAACGACGCACAATCTCGCTCGTGAGTGATATTGACGCAATGCAAGCCCATTTTGATGCACACTCACCCGTGCAAGGTTATTTTTGATGCAGCCAGGTACATTTCCATGCTAACAGCGTTAACGTTGTGTTCAAAATTACATGAAGACTCTTTTTGGTTTTTAATGGATAACTTGACTTGTGGATTTTTGTTGTTCTGGTCTTGTTTTGTTTAGATAAATATTCTCTATTTTTCTAAACCTGTGTTGTGTCATTTTGTAGTGTTTTCATTAAGGTACTGTTTGTGTTGGTACAAATACTTTACACCTAGCACTCTGAAGTTAAGCCTGCCTGCTCGTGCCAAGCTACCAAGGGGGCGAACGGGGGATAGCTGAGGGTAATTCTCTTTTAATAAATCAAAAAGGGTACACACGGTTCCAAAATTACCAGAAAGTTTCTTTCACACTAAATGGTTCTGCATTCAATGGAAACCAAAAATGGTCGAAGCAAGGGCCCTCACTCACCTTCCGGTGACATGCTTCATCATAGGGCCAAGCTCCTAGTCAGGCCGGCACTGCAATGCCGGACGGGCCCCACATAGGGGCTCTTTGCCGGAGATCTTTTGGAAATGATGTATAGCCGGTCAAAAATCGTGAAGGATTGGTGTGAGAATAGTTAAAAATGACTAGAGGTAACAGATCTGTAAATTTATTCTAATACTGAAACCCCTGACATGATTAAAAACAATACTCAGGGATATGGTAGATTAATGTCTACACTCCCCATATAAAAATAAAGTAGTATAGTTACTACGTCTCATAATCGAGAGTAGTAAAAAAAGGGGAGTAAACACAGGATCCCCTGTGTTACTCAATATCATAGGTCAACATGTTTCTCGCCTTTTTTGTGTCAATAAATGATCTTAATGCGATTCTTCAGGACCACAGTACATACCTAATCCTTTAAGCAATTAGGACTTCCACAAAACGGAAATCCAAAAACCTAGTAAAAACAAGGAAGAAAGAAACCAAAGTCAAAACATCTCACAATAGTCAGCGGTGGAGTGTTCACAATATCAAGAGATATTATCCCATAGATTTAAGTGGAATCCCATAAGGTGCCAAGTGATGGAAGTGCAATCTTAGAGAAGTAAAAGAACCAATTTAGTAAAGAAACCACAATGCTTACCCTCCAAATATTAAAGGTAGGGCCTCATCGGGGAGATTTCAGGCTTAGAAAGCCACTATGGTCTAAATATATACACAAAGAACAAAGACCCTTAAGTGGTACATTAATTCAGTAAGGAGTCTGTTTGCGTAGCATAGTCAAAAGACCATCACAGGCATAGTGAGTTATCAAAAACAAGCAACTACTATCACAGAGAACAGTTACAAGGCCTCTAAACATATCAAAACAAGGTAGGACAAAATGCAAAAGGGCATAAGGGCTGGCAGATGCTACTGATGCACTGATAAAATCAGGATGAACCGGAAGTTAATATGTCAAACTCCATGCATGTAAAGATGTATATTAAGTCATAATGAAAAATGAAAAATTACTCCAAAGGAGAAAAGTATCAAAAAAACAGATGAAATGACTATCATATTTTGAAAAAAATGTCACTGCTAAATTGACAAAAATAGAGTATAGAAGTGTACATAGAATAAGCCTGAAAATACTGATAGGCTGCCACCATAAAGTGTTGTGGGCTGCCAGAAAGGCGTCTTAGGCAAAAAAATATACACATATATATATATATATATATATATATATATATATATATATATATATATATATATATATATATATATATATATATATATATATATATATATATATATATATATATATATATATATAAAAAGCTAGGTGAGTTCAAAATTCATAGCCCGTCCCAGCTCAAAATGAAAAGTCTATAACAGATGCGAAAGCACGCGGAAATAGTTCCACTTTGGAAATGTTCTGAAAGGACCTAGGAGGCTCCAGGAGTTGAATTTCGTGGCGGACCGCCTTCTCAAAGGTAAGTACCTCTAACGGGACCGCAGTAGCGGGGGGTGTAAAAGTAGATGGATTCCTTAAATTAGTAGCACCCCTTGTATCCAATTTCGGGCGATCTTTAAAGAAAAAATTTAATATGATCTTTCGAAACAGAGCTGCCATCTCACAGTGCAGTTTGAATTGGTCTTCCATCTACTTTTACACCCCCCGCTACCGCGGTCCCGTTAGAGGTCATTTCCAAAGTGGAACGTGCAGCGATCCAGTCCTTATCCCACAATCCAGACATCACATTAAAACCAGCAGATAAAGGAGGTGCGATTGGGGTTTTGGATACAACCTATTATAGACAAGAATGTCTGAGGTTACTAAGTGATGAATCCTACTACCACCATATTTCTATCGATCCGACCCCTCGCCTACAACGTAAGATACGTGGAATGATAGTAGAAGCAGAATCAGCCGGATGGATTACTCAACAAGAAGCCGAGTTCCTGGATACAAAGAACCCCAGGATTCCATACTTTTATTGTCTCCCTAAAATCCATAAAGGTCTTCCTCCCCCTGGGCGCCCAATAGTGTCCGGGATTGGCTCCCTTTTGGAACCTTTATCAAAATTTTGTGACTTTTTTCTACAACCGATTGTTCAGAAAACATCCACTTTTTTAAAAGACACTAAAGACACATTGGTCCCACTTAACGATGTTAATGAAGCAGGTACCACAGACATATTAATATGTCTAGACGTGGAGGCCCTATATACTAATATCCCACAAGAAGCAACACTGGCTGCTGTGGAGGACATACTCCTGGCTGAGACTTGGACTCATAATACTCCCGTTAGTTTCATTATGCAATGCGCAAGTGTGTCCCTTCAAGAAAACTTTTTCCAGTTCGAAAAACGTCTATCACCAGATACAGGGCACTTCAATGGGGAGCACTTTTGCGCCTAGTCTAGCTTGCTTGTATATGTTCACCTTTGAACAATGCCACATTCTTACTCCTGAACAACCCTTCTTTTCCAACATTAGGCTATGGCGTCGGTACATAGACGATATTCTAGTGATTTGGAAGGGCAATGAAGACCAAGCTACAGCTTTTACACAGTGGGTTAACACGTTGGATACCCATCTTCGTTTTAGCTCCACCATCTCTGATAAAGAGGTATCCTTTCTTGACCTACGAATCATACTTAGAGATGGTTATTTACACTCTTCTGTGTTCCATAAACCCACCGACAGGAATAGCTTGTTACTTTACAGTAGCCATCATCCTAAGGCATTACGAGATAACTTACCTTTTGGCCAATTCCTTAGGATACGATGTAACTGCTCAGATAAGAGCGATTTCCATACCCAAGCTAATACATTGTGTCGTAAACTTGGCGAGCGCAACTACCCAGCGAGCAACATTCGACAAGCAAAAAAGAGGGCCAGTAATATACCTAGAGAAACATTACTGGCTACTAATACTCGTACTCAACAATCTAGGCTGACTTGTGTCACCACATTCACTCCGTTAAGTAACCGAATCAAAGGCATTGTTCGTAGACTCTGGCCTATTCTCACAAGTGCAGACGAGACACTAGATTGTCCTTTATTTGCCTTTAAGAGAACTCATAATATTAAAGACCTAGTAGTCCACACAAGACCTACGACACACCGACCCCTTTACAACACCGGTCCCAGTCAATGGCTTAAAGTCAAGGGACACTACCCGTGTGGTGGTTGTAATGTTTGCCCAATGACTAGGAGCACTCAAGAAATAGATTTAGGCGAACCCAAGACTTGGCAATTGAGGTCCCATACCAATTGCCGTACAAAAGACTGTATTTACATGATTACATGTCTGTGCAATCTGAAGTACATTGGTATGACGACCAGAATGGTGAAAATCCGAATTAACGAACACCGCAGCACTATCACATGCAAGAGGTCCGCCACGAAATTGACCAACCATTACATTGAGAAACAACACACTCCCGAAGACATGAGCTGGATTGTTCTAGAAACTATTAGGGACAATAAAGACTGCACAACAAGACTTTTTGAGAAAGAGCAGCGATGGGTCTTCAGACTTAAGACCCATATATCTGGACTCAACGACGATATACAGTGGACCAGTTTTATCCACTAAGAACCATGCCTCTCTATATACATTGTATTGGTAATTTTCATGCCTTTTTATATAGGAATTCCCTCCCTCACTAATACACTGTTTTTTCCTACCCGGGTCCAACTTCACCCTATGGATGAGGATGGTGACCTTGCCCTTTCTATTACATGGTGTATCTAACATCATTTGTATGGACCCCCTCTTAGATGGCCGACATAGTTTGCCATCCTTTATCTCATCTTTACTGCGAGTCCTTTTTCTAGGTCTGCTCTCTCTTCCTTCTTTTTAATGGCTGTGTATCCGGTTTTCCCCCATAGTTCCGGGGACTATCAGCAGGCGTAGGTGGTACAGCACCCTTGTATCCACGTTAAGTAAGTGCCCGTCAGTGAGCTTTTCGAATTCTTTATATTAACTTGCCTCCAGACGTAGTTTTGCCCTTTCTTTACAAACGGCTATGAAAAAAAAGCCCCGCATTTTTTGCTATCGACTTATCTTTACCCGCGTTTTTATACGGGTTTTAGTAGGGACACCACGAGGTCCCCTGTACTTTTGGCTAGAAGAGTAACAGCGCGCTAAGCGTTCCGCACGCTGACTCGATGACTGTTGATCTTCAAATGAGCAGAGACGCGCTGGGTTATCCGCGCGTTCGCTCATTCTCTTTGTTTTTTTAGTGTTATGAGCTGGAGACGTATTTCAATTCCCGCGACGTCTCAGCACATTTAATTATACCCCCCTAGGGTCCCGGTACCCAGAACTCGGATGAACAGAGATGCACTAGCAGTTTCTCGTGCTGCCTCACCCGGTTCGGTCAAACTAGTTTAAAACACGCTGGTATTTCCGCGTGCTCTCGCAGCTGTTATAGACTTTTCATTTTGAGCTGGGACGCGCTATGAATTTTGAACTCACCTAGCTTTTTATATATATAAATATTTCTTATATATATGTGTATATTTTTTTGCCTAAGACGCCTTTCTGGCAGCCCACAACACTTTATGGTGACAGCCTATCAGTATTTTCATGCTTATTCTATGTACACTTCTATACTCTATTTTTGTCAATTTAGCAGTGACATTTTTTTCAAAATATGATACAGTCATTTCATCTGTTTTTTTTATACTTTTCTCCTTTGGAGTAATTTTTCATTTTTCATTTTTCATTATGACTTAATGTACATCTTTACATGCATGGAGATGGACATATTAACTTCCAAGTTCATCCTGATTTTATCAGTGCATCAGTAGCATCTGCCAGACCTTATGCCCTTTTGCATTTCGTCCTACCTTGTTTTGATATGTTTAGAGGCCTTGTAACTGTTCTCTGTGATAGTAGTTGCTTGTTTTTGATAACTCACTATGCCTGTGATGGTCTTTTGACTATGCTACGCAAACAGGCTCCTTACTGAATTAATGTACCACTTCAGGGTCTTTGTTCTTTGTGTATATATTTAGACCATAGTGGCTTTCTAAGCCTGAAATCTCCCCGATGAGGCCCTACCTTTAATATTTGGAGGGTAAGCATTGTGGTATCTTTACTAAATTGGTTCTTTTTTCTTCTCTAAGATTGCACTTCCATCACTTGGCACCTTATGGGATTCCACTTAAATCTATGGGATAATATCTCTTGATATTGTGAACACTCCACCTCTGACTATTGTGAGATGTTTTGACTTTGGTTTCTTTCTTCCTTGTTTTTACTAGGTTTTTGGATTTCCGTTTTGTGGAAGTCCTAATTGCTTAAAGGATTAGGTATGTACTGTGGTCCTGAAGAATCGCATTAAGATCATTTATTGACTAAAAAAAGGCGAGAAACATGTTGACCTATGATATTGAGTAACACAGGGGATCCTGTGTTTACTCCCCTTCTTTTACTACTCTCGATTACGAGACGTAGTATCTATACTACTTTATTTTTATATGGGGAGTGTAGACATTAATCTACCATATCCCTGAGTATTTTTTTTAATCATGTCTGGGGTTTCAGTATTAGAATAAATTTACAGATCTGTTACCTCTAGTCATTTTTAACTATTCTTAAACCAATCCTTCACGATTTTTGACCGGCTATACATCATTTCCAAAAGATCTCCGGCAAAGAGCCCTTATGTGGGGCCCGTCAGGCATTGCAGTGCCGGCCTGACGAGGAGCTTGGCCCTATGATGAAGCATGTCACCGGAAGGTGAGTGAGGGCCCTTGCTTCGACCATTTTTGGTTTCCATTGAATGCAGAACCATTTAGTGTGAAAGAAACCTTCTGGTAATTTTGGAACCGTGTGTACCCTTTTTGATTTATTGATTGTCGGGAGCTTTACACACGGGACCAGGAGTACTTCCTCCGAATCTCCCACTTTCGCCCCTCCTTGTTGTTGTTTTTTGATCATTCTCTTTTACCCTGACTAGAGTGAGGGTCCTTGCTTGGACAGGGAGTAACCTGACTGCCAACCAAAGACCCCATTTCTAACAATGTGGACACAAACATGCCCACTGTTTTGAACTAAATGGTAACTCACAGACCATGAGGGATATCGCAGATCCCAGAGGTAACCACAGTCTAGAGTTTTATTGCTGGTGTCTGGAAAAAGGGATCAGGGCAGCGAGTGTGTAAGGTACGGGTTTACCACCAGTCTTGCAACAAGCATAGACAAAACTAATAGCTCTTAGCTGTTAAAAAAAAAACAAGCTATTGGCTTTGACAGCATTTGTTTGCATTAGCATTACCTACAACCAAAATTGCTCCCATTGCATCAGGGACACATGCACACACTAGGAGGCACATAAGTGGCTGTTTTGGAATGTGTTCTCTAACAGAGAAAAACATTCCAAGATGGCCTCCAATGTATGTGCATGCAAGTCTTATGACTCAGTCACAATTTTCAACTTGCTTTACCAATATGGCAAACAGTATTTTAGACTGGTAAATTAGAAGAAAGAGAGAAAGTGTATAGAGCACAATGAAAGGAAGCAAGAATTCACAATAGTACTTTGCTCCTGTCAGGCCCGGATATAAAAAACAATGGAATGGAGCAGAGCGAGATGATACAACCAAGTGAGATAGGAAGCTTCAGGGAGCAATGGGTGAACAGGAGCGGGGAAGATTAGTGGAAAGACAGTAAGTGGGCAGGGATACTCGGATGTATTGTGCAGCAAGTGGGAAATAAGACTAAAGAAAGACACATCCTGCCATAGATTTCTAAAACATTTTTTTTTTAAACGCAAAGAATCCTCTCAGGGTAGCAGTGGAAGGATATAACTTAACAATCATAACACTATTAAACTGAAAACCTCCTGGTCAAAACAACACAAGAATAGGGACTAGCGCTATCAAGGCAAGAGCATAGACATGAGATAGACAACAAATCCACCCAGTCATGAGTAAAGGGCTGACTTGAAGCCCACTTGAAATATATGTTATGTAATGCAACCCCGGGCCTGTGAAGGTCAGTTAAAACTATAGTTGAGATCTAAAAACATTGATTAACCAACTTTATGCTAATCCTGAACTCAACAGCAATAAGGTTGGGGAAATACCTTGTATGTAGTTTCTACACAGGGAGCTAAACTGGACAAGATCCAGTTCTAGGAACAGATAAGAGCGTGACTCCGTATTAAACCTTCATCTCTCACACACCTGTTGCACAGGATCGGTTATTCCACTGCCCAATAATGAGCAATTGGTATGATAAATCACCGTACACCAGATTTAACTCTACCATCTTTTGCAGAAAGGTACAATATTGTGGCCAGTGGTTCAGTTTTGTATGTTGTACGTAAAATGGCCTTCAATCACTGGTTTATACTAGTTGCTCCATGACTTCATTCAATGTCATTTTGTTGATGGTGAACCCCAGCTCATATTTTTGAGGGGTCTTTTAGATTTGAACTTCGTACTCCTTAACATCTTATTTGTGATACTGCTCATCTCAACTGACGGTAGTTGTGTGATTGATTACCTGGCCTTGATGCTCAGTAAGTGGATTCCTGGTCTGACTACATCCACTGCAAATAGATTCCAGTATTCGTATCCTCCATGCATTTTAAAAATTCCTTAAAGAAAATGTCTTCGACTCACTTACATTATGAGTTGGTCTGTGCTATACAAGCAAACTCCCAACTGTTTTCTCTAGATTAGAAATCTTAGATCACCTCAGCAGAGGAAGGTAGCAACCACTGGGGTGATTGCTCAACTATGAAACACATTACATCCCTCATGGCTACTTACTTACCTATGATTGATTTTTGGCCACATACAATGGTGTAGGTGTGTGGGTAAGAACCTACTAAGTTTATAAAATTGCATACCATGATAGAAATTACAAATAATGAGATGTGACTGACAAGCAGTGCTTGCTGTTTTATTGTGGATGGCAATTGATTGTTACGCTAATTGTATGAAGGAAAACTGAAGAGGAATATTAATGCTGGAATTGTGGTATTAAACTTGGCCTGTGATTATTCAGATCAAAAAGCTAATTTAGAAGAGAATGAGCATAAAATGCCAGCAAGCATAATAAATGGAGCAATTTGAAAGCAATTTGCGAAATTCTTATTTGAGTTCCTAAACTGCAGAACAGCTATGACCATAAAAATATGTTCTTTGTACCTAGAGATTGATTTTCCCAAGTACACTAAAATCAAATTTAATTTCTCAATGTGCAACAGTATCACTGTATTTCTAATGCGTGAATATTTTTTTCTCCAAGTGCAATAAAATCACATGATATGTCCAATGCAAATATATTGCCAAATACCCCAGAACCCAATAACGATGGGAGACAAGGTTTGAATTAATTTCTGGTGAATGATTTGAACTCTGAAGCACGGATTTTAATGATAATATGTTGCTATTCTTTCATTTACAAAGCATCACGATTTCACAACAAAGTATGCAAGAAGTTGTATAAAGCCTCCTCTTTCATTGATTTGCAAGAAACTGCTTGCTTAACAAGACAGTTGGGCTGATCCCATCAATTGTTTACGTTAATATGGTTTGAATTTGTTGGCAGTAAAACTTGCAAGCAATAATTGCATTTTTGTGTAACATAATATGCATTCAAACAACTCTGGCAACAATGAAAACTACCTTATGTGATTTAGATGCCATTTAGAGCTGCTTTATTTATCACTGACAAATTCAATTATTTCTAATAGAAACCGGTTTAGGTGATCCTGCTAATATCGACAATTCCAATGCTGCTAACCGAAATAAATGTATGTGATCCTGCCAACAGGGATGGTAAATTCAAAATACCACTTACACAAAACATGAAGCTGAAGTCAAAATGAAGAGAACAATTCTACGAGGTTGTATCACTACAGTACCACATGGAGGGACAGATGCATTGTTCGCCTGGGCTGGAGAGGTAAAAACGATGCATGAATTCAAGCCGACTGATTGTAATGAATGGGTCTCACCTCTTGAGCAGCAAGGCTGTTGACCTAATATGAATCTGCCTGGTGAGAAACACTGGTGTGCTACACCCCCACACAGATCAATAAAGCACGTTGCTGTGTAAAGTGTGCTATTCCAAACCACAGTGGCCACCAGCAATTACTTCTACAATGCAAGATGAACGATACATATAACAAAACAAGCTTAAAGAAAAGATCATTAGTTGTGATGCCGTGCAATCACTCAGTACACAGGTTCAATACCTAATAACAGAGGTAATACAAAAGTGATGATAGGGCCAAAGCGTGTAATGGACAGATTGGAGCTGGGCAACTCTTGGAGTTGAGAGCAGCATTAAAGTAAACACTCTTTGTGTGTACACAGCGCACTAGCAAAACACAGCCAGAAACTAACACATTAGCTCACAATGTCAAAAATAACATAATTAAATACAGAAACATCCGCAGGTGGTTAAAGAGACAAACTATCTGACAATGGAGACACTGAGTGAAAAGCCTACAGAAGGATAATCCCGGGGAGCTTTTTGTCCGGGACTCCACAGAGTGTCGATAATGTTACCGGGATGCCTTCTCTGTGCAGTGCCCTCGTTCCACTGCTTGGGCTCATAATCCCTCAAAAGACGCCATGCTAAATTAAGTAAAACACCGAACAGTCATTAGATACTTTGTACCCCCGTTGAGTCTTTGCAATATATTACTGATCTGCACTGAGTTTCCAATTGATTATTATAACTGGAGGGTCATTTTGACATTGGGAAAAAGAACTGCCCTGTTGAGAAGATAACACACATACTTTATAACACACAGCATGCTAATATTATGGCAGCGATTTGTATGCACTTTAAAGATGCATTGTGAATGAGCAGCACGTAAAGTACAATTGATCACAAATGAAGGCACCTATTATATCTAAATAGAGGGTTTGCCTACTATAGGTTATGATTCTGAATGCAAATTTAATGTTTAAACTAGTTACATATTTTGAAATGCAATCAATTACAGTGGCAGGATACATTGATCAGGTGTGGACCTCAGGAACCGCCTGGCTGACTTCATTTTTGGTGTGGGTACGTGTCTGGCTGACTTCGTTTTAGGTGTGGGTACGCGTCTGGCTGACTTCGTTTTTGGTGTGGGAACATGTCTGGCTCACTTCTTTTTTGGTGTGGGTACAGACAGTTTTGTGTGCCTGGAAATCTTACTGTCATCAATTCTATGAAAAAGTACAATACGACGTACAGCAAGAGAGTATGGGCTTTGGGGCAGCACCCTCCAGCCATTGACTTTAGTGTGTTCTTCATGCTTTGCTACTATTTGAAAAGGCTGCCAATGAATCTGGAGGATGACATTGTCATATTTAGGTTCCCATTAGGTTTGTTGAAGGCATGACAAGGAGTGATTTTGTTTTTAAACGTCAGATTCCAGATGACATGTAGCATGTAACTGGAGTCAAGGTGTCTTTAAGCTGCTGACACAATGACATTTTAGTTAA
The DNA here is from genome assembly GCF_031143425.1 of Pleurodeles waltl. Lineage (NCBI taxonomy): Eukaryota > Metazoa > Chordata > Amphibia > Caudata > Salamandridae > Pleurodeles > Pleurodeles waltl. The sequence goes on from NC_090437.1 coordinate 841,697,294, forward strand.
CGATTTATGATTTGTTTAGGAAGTGCGTCCTGTTGAAAGCCTAAGCCTGTTACAAAGTCACAGTGCTAATCAGAAAACACTCTTGCATGATGTTCATTTCATATTACTTTTCCGTCATGATCATATGTTGCATTTTCAGTTTATTTACTGTTCGCAAATTAAAGTTGTGCACACACATTGGTCTTCTTAAAGATGTATCTAAAATACTGTCGCTTTGTAAAACATATGTTCTATTTAATACCTTTCTGTGTGTCTTTCAAGTTCACCAAAAACAACGCAACTTTCACCTTCCGACTCCTTTTAATAACGCTCCGTTTTGAGGGTGCAGCTTAACGTAGCTAGTGAAGTATGTCACTGAAAAAGACCCTTCTTAATATGATTATGACCCACGATACTCATTTACTATGGGGTTTATATCTATGACAACTTGGCCAACACACACAAGGACAACTATTACCCAAACACTTCCCCATAAAAACAAAAAACAGACCTATCTTGTTTACCAATCAATGCTTCTTCTCCCGAGTCATCACTTTTGTAGGTGAGCCCCAATAATGAGTCAATGCTACTTCGATGGCATTTGACCGAGTGTCTCAACATAATTCACATCACGGGGCTTCATTGTCTGTATACTGTGGTACTGGTACACCTCAACAGGGAGACATTTGCATGCAGTGAACAAGTGCAAATCTTAATGCTGTCTGACCCTCAAATAAAAATCCAAAGTGTGAGAATTTGAATAAACTACAGCTGGTGAACGGTACAGGTATTGTGCGGGTTTTAAAGCTCCAAAACCCAGCGAATTACATTTTACCTTCAGCACATGATAATCATCTCCCTCTCGGAACAAGGTAACCAGAGAACAGTCTGCAGGTAGGGATGAAAAGCGCCTTGTCTCACAGAGAAGCCTCCAATGTAAACTGGTTCTCCTCTGTCCTAACATTTTGTGTCTGAACACCAATGAGATCCACAATATCTCTTTTCCTAAACGGCGTGGCCCTTCTTTAATCTGTGGTTAGATATTCCAACTACTTTAATCAGCGGCACCAGTATCTTTGGTCTACTGGAAGCGAAATGTAGTTAAAAAACTTTTCTTAGAAAAGTACTTATTTCCCGATAAACAATGTTTGAACTGGTGCTGGTGAACAATTGTAAAAAGCCAAATAGGTAACACTATCTTGTCAAAGTTGCATTTGCACAGGTGAGAGAACGCCACGCCATAACAAGCAACACTCTATTTATTTTTTTATTTTAGCCCCACAGAGCTTTAGCGAAGACATCACCTTATTCATTTAACTAAAAATAAGAAACTCACCCATGCCAGTTTGTTTTTGGCAGGAACTTGCGCCGGCGTGGAAAAGCTTGCTCGGAGAGATGGGAAGCTTTCTCTCGCTCTTTCAGTGTTTCTGCAGGTGGTGTGATCACCCCCCTCCCCCGCCTAACCTTTGGGATTCTATGAAACCAGCACCTCCCTCACCTGGCTGAACCTGGTTACCTTTTCCCCAGGTTTTCAGTTAATTTTCACAAAAGCTGAACTTTAGCACTTCCATTTCCCAGCTATATGTATGTAAGGAGTTTGACATATAAATATCGCACCTATAGTTGTAATGTCGCAGCATGTCATGCTATGCCTTTATGGAAATATTATGTTATAGCAGTTATGTTGTTATGTTACTGTGCCTTATGTAATTTTATGGTAATTCTGTTACATCATGGCAGTTATGTTGTAACTACAGTTTTACAGCATGTCATGTCATGGTATGTCAACTCATTCTATGCAAGTTAGCAACTAAGAACTTAAAGTTACTCAGAGTGCCCGTGCTGCGTGCATTTATCTCATGCATCCCCACATGGAACATCTGGCACAAACTGATACATTCAATCGAATGTCCCATGATATTGGGTCACATAAACATATAATTGACATTTGTTTGCATAAACGTATGTTTCAGCTCAATATCTGCAATTTTGTGACGCAGTCATCAGGATAAACACAACGTTTAAAATGCAAAACAATAGCATGCCACAAAAACGAATCTTGGAGAGGAGTACAAATACTTGACAATATTACCCATCTTCTCTCATTACTCAATGCATTCATTGCATCTCTGTAGATAGTGTCAAGGACCTAGAAGATTGTAAGCATCATCCCATCTATTGGTACAGTATTTAGCATTGCAACTGGCAACACTTAAAGTAGGTGGATGGCGTTCAAGGCAAAAACTTTCTTACGGCGGAGGCTGAATTTTATTGTAGTACGAAAATGCAGAATTAAGCAAACTGGCGAGGGCACGGTCTTCAGAAGACCATTCTTAATTCGGAGTTGGAAGAATTCACCCAATGATACATCTGATTCTTACATATATCCTGCACCCATGTTTCTTAGGGAAGGCAAAGTTACCTTGCAGTAATGAGCAATGTAGAAACAAATTAGTATTGCCCACATAACTACCAAAAAATGGGATTTCTTTTATACATGCCCTGCAAACAGCTATCTTACTACTTCCCAGGTGGGTAAGAGTACACTTCAAGGCATAAAGGAAAAAAGCACAACCAGGGCACTCAAAAGTCAATAAAACGTCCATAGAAGTCCAGTTATCGGAGAAAATTTATTCTTTTGCAAGCAAGAGGCCTGATATAATGGTTCAAAAAGTAGATAAGTCCTTTGCATCTTGTATCTACAGCACATACCATAGATGGTTCCATGTTTTTGGTCCACCTGTGGTCTTGTGTACCTAAAAAACCCGTGGTGGTTGGGTTTTTCAACCAGGATTGCACCATTCGCTACTTGCTTTCTGCTACTATAAGACTGTCGACTGTGTTGTTTCAGATGTGCAACGCTAGCATCAACCACCTTCCTTTTTTTTTTTAAGTAACACTTCAAGGCATGGATGGTAAGATGAGTTAGCATTATAAGTCACTGAGATGATGCCAGGACGATAAAATGATAGGAACAGGAGACGTCTCATCCCTCATTTAAAGAGTCTGTGTGGGCTTCGAAATGAGGCGGATTTGGACGAGATTCCAAAGTGTCAAGCCTTGGCATGAAACGATCTACACTGAAAAACAGTTTCTACTTCTCATGAATACGTGTCCTAAAAAGCCATGTAAGTTATTTCTCTTTAGAGGAAGACACTCCGGCCACTTTGTGAAAGGCAAATGTCTGAACCTGTCAAAATGTTTTACATGGCCCAATAAAACACATAGAAGCTGCTTTGCCTGGAGCATATTAGTAATGAAAAGCTTTCCGTGTAGGATCAATGTAAAATATTTGCATCTGTGATAATTCAAAAAGTGAAACCTCTTATATGTTCTTTATCATAATCCACTCTAATATCCCTCACTGTCTCACCACATGGAATAAACTCACCGCAGAGCTACATTCAGCGTCTTTCCCTGGTTTTAAGAGGAAACTGAAAACACTTCTTCCTAATAACATAGATAATTTCACCTTTAGCGATTGCGTTATTGCCCTTCTACAGAGTCTAGAAGCTTTAGGGGGTATATATATATATACACACACACATACACATACACACACACACACACACACACACACTCTCTCACTCTCTCTCTCTACACTCTCTCTCTCTCTACACTCTCTCTCTCTCTACACTCTCTCTCTCTCTCTACACTCTCTCTCTCTCTCTACACTCTCTCTCTCTCTCTACACTCTCTCTCTCTCTCTACACTCTCTCTCTCTCTCTACACTCTCTCTCGCTCAATGTTTGGCATTCTTTATCTAGACAGAATCCGTGGTATATTTAATGAGCAAGTCAGCTCCGCACTTGGTCCCAAATTTATGAGATTTGTGTCGCAGGGCAGTGCAGCAAGTTATCTTGCTGTGCTGACTTGCGTCACAGGGAAAGGGCAGGAATGCGCCATATCTATGGCATACGGCACATTCCTATCCTTTCCCCCTGTGCTGGTGCGGCAGCTAGTGCTAACACAGGCACCACAGGCAGAACACTGTGCCACCACAGGCAAAACGCTGTGCCAACAGAGGCAGAATGCAGCCCACACAGAAGGAGGAAAAAACAAGGAGAAATATTGATATTTCTCCTCGTTGCACCTCACTTGGTGAGGAATAAAGGTATGACACATCCCCAGGGTTCACAAAGTCTTGTAAATCTTCGGCTGTGTCAAAATCTATGGGTGTTTTGTGGGCACACCCATCGCAATGTTCATGGAACGCCTCCCTAGAGCAGAGTAAGGCAACACAGCGATTTGCGCTGCCTTGCCTTACTCCATATTTATGAGGCCCATCAAAGCCAGGCAAACTAGCTTTGCATGGCCTCTTAAATATGAGTTAGTGGTTTGCGCCACCAAAAAATGATGCACAGGCAGCACAAGAGCTTCTTAAAAATAGGCCATAGTCTTAGTTAATTGGTGAAGTTTTTTGCCACCTATTTGCCAGTGTTCTGAGCTTTTAGGAAGGTGAGAAACAGAAAGGAAACTGCAAGGACAAGCCAGAGAAGGGAGACGGATTCTTGGAAAAGTGTCAAATGTTTAACTACGAAGTAAAATTAATATTTGTTATAGAAAAGGGAACATTGAGAGAGAAATGCCACATATCAACAGAGTAATGACAACCTAACAGTTTGAATCTCTAGGAATAGGCATACCTATATTTCACAATGCCTCTGTATATATAATTTGTGTTTTTGTGAATGTGTCAACATTTTCCCACCATTCAGCGAGATCTGTATTAGGTATTTTGCTGGAATAATAAGTAATGTTCTCAATGTAAGAGTGCCTAGAGATCTGGCATTTTTTTCTCTCTATTCAGATGTGATGTCATGCTTCTTGAGCATTAGTGAATATGGCCTTCATTTATCGATTATAGGTTATCGGAACTGGTGTGAAAAACTTATATAATAATTCCAAGCGTAAACATGCAGCAGGAGAAAAATGTTTGGTGAAAGTCCAACTTGTATTGCTTATAAAGCGGGACCACACCCACATGAGAGCTGTTGACAGAGGAGCAAGAACATGAACAGATAGTTTATCATCATTTTTTTGGTATTGGCCATTTGTGTAACAATAATTCAAACAATATATGCAACCAACTGATGTGTTCAATACAGAAATCTAAATTATTTGGTGTACCAGATGTTTTGACAGAGTTATCGGAAGGTGAAAAAAAACATTGATCAATTCAAACTACTGATTTACCTTGATTGATTAAAAAGTTTATTAGAGTGCTCAAATACTCCAAAAAGGGGCGTCCCGGTGCTAAACTAGAGAGTGGAATGATGTGCGGTCTGAGCTGGGAGTGTTAAGTGTGGTGGATGTGGCACATCACATTAAGCCATCGACTCCCCTGAGCAGCTAGTCTCCATTCCTTCCCTCTGTTTTTCAAACAGCAATAGCTCCAGTGTTCTGCATTCCATATTCTCTACACAGAACACAAGTTCAACCTTCTACAATGCAGATATGCAGAACCTTGTCATGGCATAGAACATATGTCCTTATTTACAATAGCTGTTGAGAAGATGATCTGTAATAACAACAATAAAATACAAAAAATCCCACACAATTCTAAACCTACAAACGTAAAAGTCTATACATGTGTGATTAAGCTACACCCACAAAATCCTTATACTTCTCAGTAAATACCTACAAACTGGAAAATATATACATGTGATTAGGCTATACACACAAAATCTTTATAGTTCTCAGGAAATGTATTTTGTTTTTTCCTTCTGCCACACTCTTGTACATCCATATCAGGAGATTCTTCAAATTTTCCTTTCCTTCCGTCACATTCTTGTATGTCCATATCAGGAGTTTACTCATTTTCTTTTTCACCTCTCCTACCTTTTTTTATTCACATCCAATCCAGCAGCTTTTCCCACACACATTGTCTCCTCTCCTATCATTCACTTTTACCAATCTACTCTTATTCCATCTAGATCTATCACTCAGCTCAACATAATTTCTTCCTACGTTTGTGACAACATTTGGCTCAGAAAATCCTGATCCACCTTTTCTTATACATCCTCGCAATATAATTCTGACCTTTAGAGGACATGAAATCTCAAACTCCTTAGCTCTGCTTCTCTCATCAAAATACTTTTCATACACACATTGTTTTTCACTAACTCTCTTCTGCAATTCCCTCTCATCAACCTCCATATTTCTTGCCTTGTAATCAAAAGCAAACACCAATTTCGGTTTCCTTTTCCTGAGTAATTCAAACAGAGATGAACCCGTGGTACAATGTATACTGGTTTTGTATGCCCACAACATCCTGTTTACATGATCAATACAATTTCTTCCATTAGCTACTGCTAACTGAATGCTCTCCTTCACAATCCTATTAACCCCTTCTACCAAACCATTGGCCCTGGGATTGTATACTGCAGTTTTACAATGGCAAATGTTTCTGGCATAAATAGGTCTCCGGATCCTGAGAACAGAACCTGTAAACCATTGTCCGACACCATTTCTTCTAGATAACCTTCCCTATTATACAATTTCTCCATGAATTGCATAACATTTTTGATTATCACTGCCCCCTTAAATTCAATCTCAAACTATTTGGAATAATAGTCTACAGTGACTATTACTAATCTGTTACCTTGTCCCATAATGTCAGAAGGACCCATTATATGTATGGAACCTTCAACCATGGACTGGCTGGATAGCTAACTGGTTCAAGCGGTTGTGTATTTGTTTTCAAAATGTTGTCAATATTTCCACACTGTGCGTATTCTCTAACCGCTTACTCCACATCCCTGTCCATGTCTTGCCCCCTGAACAATTCTCTCAAATGACTCTTACTCGTATTCCTTTCTAGAATACCCTAGTTGCCACAGTTCACAATTCAATTCCTTTCCTCAATATTACAGGAGGAATAAGTTTAACACCTCTTCTCACACCCTTCTGATCCACACTCAATTTGTTCTTAGCTTGTATGTACCTTTTCATATCCGTCATATCAGATGCCCAACCCTCCCTAATACACCAAATCCAACACCTCACCATCTTTCTTAACAGCATCTAACCATTCTTTTGTGGTGATGGATTCTTCATCAAAACATTCTATGTCTGCATTCCAAACAAACTCATGCAAATCATCACCAGAAAATGCCACCACTACTTTGTTCCTGGATAGAGCCTCAGCTAAAATATTTTTTCGCATCTGGAACATACTGAATCATAAATAAATTCTTGTAAATTAGCCAACCATCTTGCAATTCTAGGTGACATTATGCCAGAACCTTTTGATGAAACTACGTTTATTAATGGCTTATGATCAACTCTGATCACAAAAGGTATACCTCATAAATACGTTCTAAAGCGTCTGGAGGCCCACAAAACAGGTAAGGCCCTCTTTAAATTACTGAGTAATGTTATTCTATTTCCAATAATGTGCATGAGGCATATGCTATTACAATTACTACTTCTTTCTGAATTTGTGTCAGAACTGCTCCTAAGGCACAGGCACTGGCATCAGTGAAAAGCAGAGTCTTGAAAGTCATTTAAAACTACGTAAGTGAGATGTATTTGCAATCTCCAATTTGATGTGGTCAAATTCCTTTTGACAAATTTTGCACTGTTCACATTTACAAGACTTTTTTGAGTAAACGTCTCATTGAATTGGTCTCCTCTGCTAACTTTTTCTAAATGTGGCATATAATCCAATTACTCCTAAAAACGATTTCAAATTATCTTTAGTACTAGGTACCATAGTGTTAATAATACTGTTAATCAATTTCTTACAATGTCTTACACTATTGACATCAATATTGTGTCTTAAGTGAGTTACACTATTGAACTTTATTTTGCATTTCTCCGCTTTCACAGGGAGACCTGTGCTTTGTAATTTTCTCCAAAAACACTCTTTAGCTTGATGTTATGATCTTTTTAAGCTTTTCCACATATCAATATGTCATCTTGAAAATTACATACTCCTTTCATGTTTCTAAACATTTTTTGCATTAGCCTAAAAAAAAAAAACTGAAGCCACAGAATACGCTTAAATCAGTATGCTCCAAAGGGTGAACAAATGATGTTAAGTGTTGGGAATCACTATGCAATTTATTCTGGTGGTAGGCAGATGACACAGATTCTTGAAAACCATTTGTTCTTTCCAATGATGGTGATCATTTAACTAATTTTATGCAATGGGTGTCTATCGATCCATATAGTATTGTTCAAATCATTACCCATGCTGATGGACTGATCTGGTTTTCAGACTACCACAGTGGGCACCAACCACCCAGATTATTATATTTCTTAAATAACGTCTACATCAATTAACTTCTTAATTTCAGATTTCACATCATCCCTCACCGCTAATGGTAATCTCTGCACTTTATAAACTTTTGGTTGACAACCTTGAGATTATATAATTTGGTGTTTAAAACCTGTTCATTTCCCTAATTTCTCAGAAAATACCTCTGGGAAATAATGGCATATTGAGTTCCAGAGTCTACAAACATATGGAAAAGGTTACCATCACTCTCAATAACACACTTAGGGTCCTTTACCCCCAGATGTATCTCCTTATCACAGTGAATAACTGACCACAATAATTGTTCATCACATTCTTCATCTTTATTATCAATTATGCACAACATTTGATCAAACCCATCTTCACTCTCTGAATCGTCATAAATTGTGTCACTCACCACCCCTACATTTTTATACGACACACTCTTGCACGTTCATAATTACCAAATTGTGTACATTTCATACATATAACATTTTGTGTAGGATGTAACTAATCACTATCCTATGATTCATACTGCCACATTTCATCCATGAACTTCTCTGCCCCTCTTTATGCTTCCTTTTACTGTTTTACTATGTTGCCCTTCTTCTTTGGCCTTGCCTTTGACCATGCTAACTTATTGCCCTTCATGGCATTTTATATCTTTCGTTTTATCTTCATTCATAGCTTTGACACATGTATTTAATTCTTCGCCTCTAGCAATATTGAGTGCTTCTCATGATGCAGGATTAGGTGCAGTCCACATTTCCTTTTGAATTGCAGGATTTGATGTATGCATCATGAGTTCATCATGGATATATTCATCCTGATTACCTGTGAAAGCACATTTCACTATTAATGCCCCAAACCTGTTACAAACTAATCAATATTTTCATCACTTGCCTGTATACGAGAAAAAAACTTTTAACTCTAAAATAACATTAGTCTTGTTACCTAAATTTAAGTCCAGCTGCTTTATGGTCTTAGCATATAATGATCAGTTATCACCTTCTTCCTGATTAGGAATAGCAGGAAGATTGCCTAAAGAGTGTAACAACACGGCCTGCCTCATATAATAAGTAAATCTTTCATTGCCAGCTGCCAACATAAAGATTTTAAAACCATCAATTCACTCCTCCCCTGGAGTCACAGGATCACCTATATTAGGCAAAAACATTGGCAAAACAGATAAATTATGTGACATTGTATACACCTAAAATAATAATTTAAAATAAATAAAGTTGTCACTGTCATCTCACTTGGTTGGAACCAATACACAGTGTTCTAAGTTGTAGGCAATGAACTAGACTCCAAAATGGTTGCCAATTCGCATATTCATACCATACTCACAAGAAAAGAAAAACTCATAAATGAACTTGTGAACAAAATCAGTAACTTCACATGAGGGTTTAAAAGTCAGACCACCTCCAAAGCTGAGTACCAATGTTATCAGTGGCTCAGTATCTGGCTAAGGCTGCAGCACTTACCTGATTGCTCCTCCTGAACGTGCACTCCCGTAACGTTGGTAAAATCATCTTAAGCGAGCCACACAATACTACCTTTCCCACTCTTTTGCGCGTAGAGAACAGTGTAGATGGAACGTGTGGATATGTAATTGGGCATTTACAGCCAGAAACATGAATGGGTGTTTGCAGCTGGAAAAAAAGCAATGATTTACATGTTGCTAGACAGAGTAACATAGCACCCATGCAGTCAATGCAATCCTTCTAACACTGCTGGGCTACATCACAAAATGTGAATTCAGTTGAAAGAATCCCTTCCAATGTTGCCACTCAACTTGCTCCCTTCCCTACTTGGCTTGAAGACGTGGTGCCTGACGCTCAGATATGTAGAACCTTGGCATAGCACATAGAACAGGACAGTAAGTATGTGTGCATTAATAGCTTTCAGAATCTGATTTGACAGCCCAAGCCTTAGTTCTTACCATGGCGAAGGAGCGACTTTTCAACCAGGCTTTTCTGAACCTCGAAACTGAAACAAAATGAAGAGATCGGGAGCAAAGGAATCACAATGGGCTGTAGAAGGAAAAGAAAAAAAGCAGATGCCATAAAGTTGGTATATGGCTTCATAGCAGAGATACAGCACTTTAAATAAACTATTTAGGAACTGACAGCCAATGAAGCTAAATCAGATGGGAAGACATAAGAGTGCCTGTTAAGGCTCACTACCAGACCAGGAGAAGCATGCTACACTAACTGAGGTCTTTGAATCAAGTAACAAGGGGGACAAATACACAGAGTTGCACTAATCTAGTTTTGAGGTTATTAGCGCCTGCACCAACATTCTCCTACAGGAATTGGACAGGCACGTCAACATCTTTCCAAGGATGTTCAGCAAGCGAAAACAGACAGAGGATGGATTGTCTATGTAGGCTTCTAAAGAAAGCTATCAAAAATGATGTCCAAATAGTGGGTATTTTGAGTAGGAAGAGGGCCTAAGATATCAGGCCACCACTCGAGTCTACAGAAAATGGCTGCCAAAGATTAAGACCTTTATCTCATCAGCATTCGAGATTACAGAATTAGCACTCATCTAGTTGTCAACTTCACCGAGGGAAGTTTTTTAATTGTTTCTGTAACAATCCCAACTCTCCCTCTCAGTTGAGAATTATATGGTACGGTCAGAGCCAAAAAAAAAAACTTAAACCCAAAAGCGTCAATAAGATCCATCAAGGGAGAGCCATAAACATTGAATGAAGTACAGCTGTAGGCTGAACCTTGCGGATCCCCTTCTTTGATGGATTTAAATGAAGAACGAATGTTAGCCAGAGACACTGCATGTGTGCATATGGACAAAAGTGAAGGAAAATAGTTATTATCTGTTCCTATGACAGCAATGTCTTCAAGCTGTTTTAACATGATTACATGGGACACTGTGTCAAAGGCAATGGATAGATTGAGTATAATCAGAGCTGAAAAAGGTGTATTTTTGTCTGTCCCACATATTGATCAGTGTAAGAAATTGGATTACTGATTGCGAGGGCGGTGGAAATCTTACCTAGGCAACAACCACAACCCTTGTCAAAGTGAACCATAAAAGCTACTAAATTAACCTGTGCTTAACCCTCAGGTAGCCTGCCACAATGCAGGTAAGCTTAATTTAGAGGCAACATAAACACTATTTATGTAGCACACACACACACTACTAAAATGAAAACACAACACGAAATTATACCAGAATGACACAAATCCGATCAGCACAACCATAGGTTTTCAATCTTTAAGTTTTAAGTGAATAGAGTGCCTAAAAACACAAAGCAGCACTCAGTCATCTGGTCATGTTAGACCAGAAGAATTCACAAGTTCAGGCCAGCTGGGATGGAGAGCAGGCCAGGTACAGGGACCAAGTTAGACCTCCCGAAAAAGTTACCTTCTCAGAGCCCAGCACAATGAGCTTCATTCAAGGTGGAGGAAGCCAAGAGCAGAGAGGGTGTCGCACATGGTTAGAACTATAGCACGAAGAGCAGGTCTGGCGTTGCAGACTGTCATTGTTGGAACTTCGCATTGGGGGTCACCCAGGCTGTTGCTCTAGCACATAGTGCAAATCTCGCATTACCAGTTGTTGCTGCCGATTGCTGTTGCACAAAGAGTCAGGTTCAATGGGGCTTCACGTTGGTGGTCGTAGCAGGCAGCAGAGTCTCAGCACTATTAGGCCCATTTACATTCATAAAGAGCCTAAAAACATGAGAATGTCACCTTTTCTTGTAGAGGAGTACATTCTAATGCCCCAAGGGTCCAGGGCCTAGGGAAAACCCTCTTGGGGATAAGGGACACACAGTAGCAGAGGTAAGCAGTGCTTCAGAAGCCGGTCCAGTCAGGTACAGTTGCTGCAGTTCAGCTGGGCAGTCACAGGGAGGCCTATGGAGCATGCTGTGTCCCTGCAGCTCAGACAAGAGGTTAGCCAATAGACCCTTGGAGTCACTCAGGTAGCCTTGGATAAAGGTAGCAGGACCAGTCGTCCTCCTCAGAGAGCAGTGCAGGCCTCAGGTAGCAGCAGGGCAGTCCACTGGGGTACAAGGCAGTCCTCCTTCTTTAATTTCCACAGGTCCAGGAGTGTACTGATGAGTGGCTCAGGAGGTCCAATATTTATAACTGATGCCATCCTTTGAAGTGGGGGCAGTTCCTATACTATGCCACATCTGGTTCTAGAGAGTTCTTTCCTTCCTCTGTCAATGCTTCACAACATCTGGGGTGTCAGGTTCCTTGGTGTCTGCTGGAGGCAAAGCCCTTTGAAATGTAAGTGGGGCTGTTTACGGCTCAGCCCCTTACCATCCTGCCAAGATGGCTCATCTGGTCCATACCTAATCCCCTTTTGTGTCACTGGAAGAAATACACAAACCCCCATCAGCAGAGCCATTCACAGTCATGTGACCCAAGGTACTGGCAGATGGTAGATATGTTTAGGATAAGAAATACCAACGTTCTAAAAGTGGCATTTTTGCAATTGTGACTTAAATATGGTAAGGGCAGAATTTGCAGAGTTTCGTTCCATGGAGTTAATTGGGATTACATTAAAATCCTATGGCATTCCATGAAGGGGCAGTGTGGCCCTGCAATGTGCAGTGTGTACCCATCAAGGCCTTTACGGGAGCAGTAACACTGAGAAGGTGCTGAAATGGTACTCCTTCCCAATAGGTTTCTTTCACCTCATGCTGTCCTCTTTACAAGTGTGCTGCTTTCTGCTGCATGCTTAGAAATAGGAAAACGCCTCTGTAGAATGCTTTTTGCATTGAGGTCTCCCTTCCTTCACAAGAATAATCATGCTTGTAATTTAAGTGTAGCGTCTTCCCCAGCCCTGGCGTATGCAAACAGATTATGCCGCGCATGGAAGCAGAGGTAGAACATGTCTTTATTCTCCAGCATCCATTCACACACACTATTACATCATATTTCCTAGAATCACATCCCTGCATAGCATGTGGTTCCTCTTCAGAGTGCACCCAGAATAACAAAGGTCCTAGAGCACATAACATCAATATGTTGCATCCCCCTTTGTTAAATAAAAGGTGGCAGTCATCATTTGAAATCGTATCTCCTCAATCAGTTTGTGAGGCGCTCGCACTGGTCAGCTGGCTGGGGTGGTTGAAGTCGACCCTTGTTAGGCAACAGTGGTACAGGTTCAGGCACCAGACTTTAGGGTGTGGTCACCTCAAACGTAGCTGCTGGAGCTGGTGAGTGTCGCGGTAGGTATTTAAAGTGTGATGTGTCCCGAGTGATGGATGTTCCAGGACAATGTGTTGTCACCATGTGTCCCTTGCACGCCACCACCTGTAAAGGGTCAGTGGTGAAAGAGGTGTATGTCTTTCACTTCTGTCTCTGTTTTACCAAGCCACAGTCTCCTTTCATTGACGCTCCCTGACTTACCCTCTTGAGGGTTCCCATAAAACCTTTGACTACACCATTGGCTTGCGGCCAGAGGGGTGTATTCTTTTGGTGTTTGACATTGAGTCGTACCAGGAACTCTTTAAATTCTTTGTAACGTCTGGTATCCTTGAGACCCTCAAATCCAATAATGGCCCATCCTTCGACAACAAAGATGTCATCAAGCCTTTCAATGGCTTAATCATGAGTGGTCCAGGACAGTGTTTCTACCACTGGAAAATGGGAACATTTGTCTACGATCAACATGACATGCTGTCCGTTTCCTAATGGTCCAAAGAAGTCAACTGCAATTCTCTCCCAGGCATGGGCAGGAAGGTCAGACAGTCACTGGGTTCTGCATCACATTAGGGGACAGGCAAGTGCAGATGTGGAACATTTTCAATAACCTTTCTACTCACTCATCTAATCGAGGGAACCACAATGTCTCTCAATGCTCATTTGGTGGCTACAATGCCACAATATCCTTCATGGGCCAATTCGATCATTCCTTACCTTAGGCTCTCAGGTATGACGATTCTTGAGCCTCTCAGTATTATGCCTTCTTGTGTGATGGCTAACTCATACTGTACTTTTGTGAACTTTTAGAATTTAGTATCATGAGACTGTACACGTCTTCTCCATGATTCTGTCTCAATGAGTTCTTTGACAACAGCCATGTTGCAACCAGTGTTGATAGCAGCAATATTTTCATCCACAGAGGTGCTGGAGTACTGAACTTCACAGTAAAATGGAGATAATCTTTGCTCATCCTGGATGTCGAACTAGAACGATGTAACATCGCTCGGCAAAAGTAATGTGGTGGGTTCTGATTCTTCTCCAGTTTGTGTACAATTTCATAATCGTATTCTTGCAGCCTCAACCCCGAAATTTTGATGTGAGGAGGTATCTTGGTCTTCGGGCTTCCAAAAATAGTGAGCAACGCTTAGTGGTCCGTGATGATAGTAAATTCTTCCCATGTGGAATACATGAACATTTTTGCAGGCCCACACCACAGCCAGACTCTCCTCTGACTACGAGTAGGCATGTTCTGTTTCAGATAGGCTTTGACTAGCATAAGTCAAAATGTGTGTCTGAGCATGTGGATAGCAATTGTGTAGAACAAGGATTGCCTCCAGTCCCACCGGGATTGCATGTACTGTGATCTCGGTATGCAGCTTGGGTTTGAAGTAGGCCATTTTGGCTGCATTCTCAACTGCATGTTTTAGTTCTTTGAAACTCTGATTGTATTCTGGAGACCACTGAGAAGCAACCTTCTGCCTTGTCAAGTCTCCAAATAGGGCTCTCACTGTGGCAAAATTGTGAACGTATCTTGAGCAGTAACTGCCCATGCCTAGAAAGGATTGCAGCATGGTAACATTTTAAGGGGTGGGGGGGGGTTGTGAATGAGTGGATGACTGTGCTTGCACCTTGTCTGGATTTGGATTCATCTCCCCCACCCCCCATCAGAGAATATGTGACCAAAAGAAAGTACGTTTGGTTTTGTGAAATTCACATTTCATTGTGTTCAAAGTGAGACCTACATCCGCAAGTAACTGACACATTTGATTGAGAGCTTCTTTGTGTTCTTTCTAGGTTCTCTCAAAGACCAGTATGTTGTCACTGTAATTGAGAGCATGTGTATTACTCTGCTGATAACATCCTGAAATATCTCAGTAGCTGAGGATACTCCTAAAAACTCAGTTTCTTCTATATGAACAAACCAACATAAATGGGAACATTGGTAATATATCTGCAGGTCTCTTCTAACTTGAGTTGATGGCACCCTTTGTTTAGGTCAAGATGGAAAAAGACTTTAGTATGGTTAAGTTGCATGATCATGTCTGCTATAAGGGGGCCAGGATGTGTCTCATTCTCAATGGCTCTTTTTGACTGGTGCATGTCAACACAAATGCGCACGATTCCACTGGTGTCCCTTTTTGGCACAACTACTTTTGGCAAAACCCATGATGTGGTGCCTTTGGAACGTTCAATGTTGTCATGTTTCAAAAGTGTTCTCTACTCTTTCTCTACAGCTTCTTGCAGATGAAAAGCAACTCTATGCTGCCTCTGATGAATGTCTTCATTGATGTGAAGTTGTTCTTTAATATTCTTGAGTTTTCCTAAACCATTAAATAACAATGGGAATTGACTCAATCTCAGGTTGAGCACAGAGGTTGCAGTTGAGAGATATTAACCCCATATCAACCACTGTGGCAACACTGAGCAAACATGAACTAGAAGATGTTCCTTGTAGAACATGAACGGTGGCTTGTACTGATGTTGTTTTGTGTTGTATTACCACTGTGAACTACCCTTGGCTCTGTATCAGTTTAGAAGCTGCCCAGGTGTACACCTTTATGTCCGAAGGACTATGGCAAGGTACAGGCTAGATATTGTTGAATTTTTCAACTGGCATGATATTAATTGATGCCCCACTGTCGATGATGAAGGGTATGAGGTGACCGTTTACCTTCAATGTGATCCTGGGACAGTGTCCAAAAGACGTTTGGTGTCTGTTTGATGAGTTGTTTATGAACTTTGGTGTTCTTCACAGGCAGCTAGCCCACATGTGAATGCCATCTTTGGGTGGACATGATCAGCAAGCAGCCACCATCTTTGCTGGTACTCAACAGCGATGTTGAAGAACCTTTGTATGACGAACCGGACGATGATTGATTTTGCCTAGTCCCCACTTGTCGTAGCTAATATTGCTTTTTGGTTTTGTGGTATGGCAAGAGTACTTCTGATATATTCTCATGCCCATTTGTATTCTTTCAGTTGCGACACACTTGATTTTTCCTTAGCTCAACACACAGTTATAAAGTGGTTTTTGTAGTACCATCTATTAATGGTTGTGGATTCTTGTCCAGTGAACACTCCATTGTGCATTCTCATTTAGAATATGATGATGTAATTACTGTAGGAAGCTGGCTCTGTATATACTATCTCAAAGTGAGAGATAGTGTGCACAGAGTCTAGGGGTTCCCCAAGAGGCTTGACAGAGGCAATAATATATAATAAATAATACTAATGCTCTATTTGTGGTAGTGCGGTTGAGCAGTTAGGCTTATCAGAGGGTAGTGTTAAGCATTTGTTGTACACACACAAGCAATACATGAGAACACACACGCAATGACTTAACTCCAGGCCAATAGGTTTTTATATAGAAAAATATTATTTTCTTAATTTATTTTATAACCGCAAGAGTCAAATTTCAGGTAAGTACATTAAATGTAAGGTACTTTGCATAGGTATAGACAGAACTTTGAATCAAAACAGTAATGTACACAGTTTGACATAAAATGGCAATAAGCTATTTTAAAAGTGGACACAGTGCAAAATTCAACAGTTCCTGGAGGAGGAAAGTACAGGTTAGTTTTCGAGGTAAGTAAAGCACTTACAAGTTCAGCCTCTGGGACATAGGCAGCCCACCGTCGGGGGTTCAAGTCAACCCCAAACACCCAGCACCAGGTACACAGGGCCGGTCAGTTGCAGAGGTCAAAGAGGGGCCCAAATTACATAGGTGCCTATGGAGACTAGGGGTGCTCCGGTTTGAGGCTGCAAGCAGGTAAGTACCTGCGTCCTCGGGGAGCGGACCAGTGGGGTTTTGTAGAGCACTGGGGGGGGGGGGGGGGGGGGTCGCAAGCAGGCACACAAAATACACCCTCAGCGGCACAGGGGCGGCCAGGTGCAAACAAGGCATCGGGTTTTGTATAGAAATCAATGGATGGACCCGGGGGTCACTGATGATGCAGGCAGGGCACAGGGGGGGCTTCTCGGTCCAGCCACTGACTGGGCAAGGTGTGAGGGCTGCCTGCTGGTCACCTCAGCATCAGTAGTTGGCTCTTCACGGGCCTGGAGGCTGCGGGTGCAGTGCTTCCTCCAGGCGTCGGGTTCCTTTTTTACCGGGCAGTCGCGGTCGGGGGGGCCTCTGGATTCCCTCTGTAGGCGTCATTGTGGGGGTGCAGAGAGGTCGTTCCAAGGTGGAGTAGCCTGGGGGGTCCTCTCTGTGGCGTTGGTTTCTCTGGACATGGGCCAGGGTGTCGGGTGCGGAGTGGTGGGGACTCACGCTTCTGGAGTGAGGCAAGAGTCCCTTTAAAGATGGTTTCTTCTTGGTGCTTTGGACAGAGCTGCTGTCCACAGGAGTTTCTTGGTCCTTTGGAGTTGCAGGGCAGTCCTCTGAGTCGGCAGAGGTCGCTGGGCCCGCAGGATGCGTCGCTGTTGCAGGTTCTTTGAATCAGGAGACAGGCTGGTAGGGCTGGGGCCAAAAGCAGTTGTCATCTTCCTTCTTCTCTGGGAGGGTTTTCAGGTCAGCAGTCCTTCTTTGTACGTCATCAGGAATCTGATTTCCTGGGTTCAGGGTCGCCCCCTAAAATACTAAATGGCTACTGTCCCTGAGGGTGGTTACACTATCCTTGTGCCTCCTCCCTTTGGGGAGGAGGGGGCACATTCCTATTCCTATTGGGCTAAATCCCCCAAAGCAAGATGGAGGATTTTCTAAGGAGGGGGTCACATCAGCTCTGGTCACCTTAGGGGTGGACCTGGCTGAGGGGGTGACTCCTCCTTGTTTTTCTCATTATCTCCCCGGACTTGCCGCCAAAAGTGGGGGCTGTGTCCTGGGGCGGCATCTCCACTAGCTATAGTGCCCTGGGGCATTAAAACACTAGGCTTGAGTCTCTGAGGCTCACCGCCAGTTGTAACAGTTCCCTCGGGGGAGGTGTGAAGCACCTCCACCCAGAACAGGCTTTGTTCCTGGTCAGAGAGTGCACAAAGGCACTCACCCCATGTGGACAGAATCTAGTCTGGAAGTGGCAGGCTGGCAGAGACCAGTCAGCCTAGCACTAGCAGTTGGGCTGGCATGCAGGGGGGATCTCTAAGATGCCCTCAGGGGGAATTTCCTAATAAATCCCACACTAGCATCAGTGTGGATTTATTGTGCGGAGAAGTTTGATACCAAACGTCCCACTATTCAGTGTAGCCATTATGGAACTGTGGAGTTTGTGTTTGACAAACTCCCAGACCATATACTCTCTTTATGGCTACCCTACACTTACAATGTCTAAGAATTGGCTTAGACACTGTAGGAGCTATGCCCTCATCTGTGGTATAGTGCACCCTGCAGGCTATAAGGCCTGCTAGAGGGGTGACTTACCTATGCCACAGGCAGTGGGTTGTGGGCATGGCACTCCGAGGGGAGTACCATGTCGACTTAGTCTTTTTTTCCCCACCAGCACACACAAGCTGTGAGGCAGTGTGCATGTGCTAAGTGAGGGGTCCCCAGGGTGGCAAATACATGCTGCAGCCCTTAGAGACCTTCCCTGGCCGCAGGGCTCTTGGTACCAGGGGTACCTGTTACAAGGGACTGATCTGTGTGCCAGGGCTGTACAAATTGTGGAGACAAATGTACAGTTTTAGGTAAAGAACACTGGTGCTGGGGCCTGGTTAGCAGGGTCCCAGCATACTTTAAATCCAAGCTGGCATTAACAAAAGCCAAAAAAAAGTTAGGGGGTGACCATTCCAACAGTGGCATTTTCCTACAATTACCCAATGGAATGTTATGTTCAAAGACGGTGACAGTTGAGGCAGTTGCAGAGCAGGAGTGTTCCTGGATGTTGTCCACTTCTGTAACCATGTAGCCTCATGCTATAGAAATAAACTTACATGAATTATCTTCATGTTTCTGGCATTTTTACTACATTCTCTTTCCCACAACTCTTGCATATTTGTCCTAGGGCTGGACATTGGCCTTCCTCTCATGACATGACAATCCACAACGGAAGCATAACTGTGTCTTCTTCGACGACTTTGACTTACGTGCATCTGTTTTGTGCTTGTACTTGCTTTTCATGGTCAGCGCGGATTTACTGAGCACTGTTCCTGCTTCCGTGTAAGCAGCTTGTCGTTCTGCTCATTCCTCTGCTCTAGTGGCCATCAACATTTTCTCCAGACTGAGATGGTCATTCCGAAGACCGCCGAATAAGCGGCCGCCAAAAGACCACCAGTGCTGCAGTCTGAAGACCGCCACATTATGAGTCACCAGCACAACTCTGCCAAAAAAACAAGACAGTTAGCCAAACCAACGGTGTTAAGGAGGTGTCTGCATCACCAGCACCGCCATGCCAAGAGCATCCCGCCCGCCAAATTACGATTCACATATCAGCACCATGGTCTCAACACGGCGTTAATCCATTGTCGGTCCGAACCACCACAGGAAAAAAAATGCACCTTCACCAGAACACTGCACCACATTGGACAATACCATTACCCCACACCTGAGACACATACACACACACACACACACACACCTGACCACAGCACTACTAAACACACCTCCACACATTTCCACAAACTTTTGCACCCATTAACTTTGTTAGAGCAAGGCAAGAGCACACTAAAAGAAGGCACTGCACCTAGATAATACAGGCACCATCACATTGAACACGTATCACACAACTGCACACAAACACCACAAACCACACACACATCCCATTACCGAAACTCACACCAACAAACAGCACACCCAGAATCCATGCACAACACACACCCCCCACCCACAACCAAACCACCATGGCACCACAAAAAAAACCAGATTCACAGATGAGGAACTGAGGCTAATGGTAGACTAAATCATCAGAGTGGAGCCGCAACTGTTTGGAGCACAGGTCCAGCAGATGTCTTATGGCAGAGGATAGTCGTCAGGGTGAACGCTGTGACAAAACATCCATGCACAAGTAGGACATTAGGAAGAGGTGGAAGGACCTACGGGGAAAAGGAATGGGCAATGGCTTCCAGGTACCAAATCACTGTCATGAGGACTCGTGGTGGGCCCTGACCGCCTCCCCCAGAATTATCATTGTAGAAGGAGACGATCTTGGCCATCCTACACCCAGAAAGGCTGATGGGTCAACTACACACCCTGCCCAATGTGTCCCCATGCACAGCATGTACCCCCACCACCCTAATTTGCACAAACCCACCATAGACCCAATACCCACCCTTGCATGCCACAGCTTCCTACTGACACCATTCCTTCACAGGCCCACCTAGTGCTTGGATACCGTGGCCCTCATTCTTCTGGACCCCTCGGCCACTTTCGACACCGTACGCACATGCCTCAATGACACAGGAATCTGCGACAGAGCCCTGGACTGGATCACCTCCTTCCTCGCCGGCAAAACCCAGAGAGTCTGCCTCCCTCCATTCCGCTCTGAAGCAACCAAAGTCATCTGCGGGGTACCCCAGGGATCGTCCCTCACCCCAACCCTCTTTAATGTCTACAAGGCTCCGTTCGCAAACATTGTCCGATCTCACATCCTCAACATAGTCTCATGGGCACATGACACCCAGCTGATCCTCTCCCTCACCAAGGACCCCACCACCGCCAAAACAAATCTCCACGAAGGAATGAAGGCCATCGCCGAATGGATGAACAGCTGCCTGAAACTGAATTCTGACAAAACTGAGGTCATCATCCTCAGCTACACCCCCTCCACCGGGAACAACTCCTGGTGGCCTGCCACACTGGGAACCGCACTTACACCCACCGACCACTCACACAACCTGGGATTCATCCTGGACTCATCGCTATCAATGACCCAGCAAGTCAACACAGTCTCCTCCTCCTGCTTCAATACCCTTCTCATGCTTTGGAAGATCTACAAATGGATCCCAACTGGAACCAGAAGAACAGTAACTCAAGCCCTCGTAAGCAGTAGGCTGGACTACGGCAGCGCCCTCTACACAGGAACCACGGGAAATCTCCAGAAAAGACTGCAATGCATACAGAATGCCTCCACACATCTCATCCTGGACATCCCCCGCCACAGGCACATCACAGCCCACCTGAGAGACCTGCATTGGCTCTCGTCAACAAGAGAATCACGTTCAAACTCCTCATCCATTCTCACAAGGCACTGCACAACACCGGACCAGAAAACCTCAACAGACGGCTCTCCTTCGACACCCCGACCCAACAGCTTCGCTCCGCTGACCTTGCCCTCGCCACCATTCCACACCTCCACAGAACGACCACCGGTGGCAGATCAATCTCCCACCTCACTGCCAAGACATGGAACACTCTTCCAACCCGCCTGCGACAGACACAGGACCTACTTATCTTCAGGAGACACCTCAAGACTTGGCTGTTCAAGCAAGCAGCCCCCCCCTCAGCGCCTTGAGACCCTCACGGGTGAGTAGTGTGCTTTACAAATGCCTTGATTGATAACCCACATTGCAGCAACTACCACAATGCAGAATAGGAGCACTGCGACATTCTACTGATGAAAACATAAGCAGTGGTTTAGTAACTGCCAATGCCATTACTGCCCTGCAATTCCAGTCAGTGGTGGCATACAACCATGTAGATCACTCCTACAATACTATCATGTGACATATTACCTCTCATTCCACAGGTCTCCCACGTACTGCCACACAGTGGAGGAGGACAGTGACAGAAAGCCTTGGCCTGGGAGGAGGTCCAATAGTGGATGAATCCCCTGGATGATGAACCTGGCCCATCAGGCACGAGTGGTCAGTCTACCACCACCAGCCTCACCCTGCCCACAACTGAAACAACCTCCCCTGTGGCATCCATTGCACAGCAGAGCCCACCTTCCCAAATCTGTGTCCCAAGATCACATCAATCATCAGTGTGCCCCACAGGACAGGGGCAGGAGTCAACGGTGCAAACCAAAGACAATGACGGTCCTGGTGTCAGTTGGAGGGGGCACACTGCACCAGGGGCACGGGGTGAAAGGGCCAGTGGGAGGGCAATCATGGGCCAAGGCACGAGGTAGATACAGGACATGACTGGCCAGGAGGCCATCTCCAGAGTCCTGGGAGCCTACCTGCAATCCTAGGACAAGATGGGACAGATACTGACCACCGTGCAGGACACCCATAGGCTGCAGGGGGAATACCACCAGGAGGCCACGCAGCAGTGGCAGTCACTCAATGCCACCATGGTCTCCATATTAGGGGAGTACAAGGAACTGAACAACATCCAGTGGAAATCCTCCATCCAACAACAGGCTCATCCAGTAGTCAGTCAACACCACTGCCCTCAACATCAGCATCTGCAACTGGACTGGAGGCCCAGCAGGAGGACCTACACACCACCAGCAACCCTACCTCTGCTGCTGAGGGACCCCCCCGTAAAAGATGTCAGCCATCCAGCCATCCTGCAGGATCTGAGGTAAACAGCAATCCCCGCCACAAGGAAGTGATCAGTCTTCTGAACTCTCACCCTTGTGCGACACTGTTAATCCCCGTTGGCTGTCCAATACCAAGTTCCAATCGTTCCGGGGAAAATGGATACAGGACCTGTGAAACAAACAGCTGTACCACCCACTTAGATCTTCACCTAGACCATTACCCCACTCCTCTGGACTGTGATGTAATACACTAAATAAACTCAAATTATCACGAGTCATGGTGCAGGTCTTCATTGTTTGTGGTGGCAATTCCGTTTACAAGCAACAAATATATATACCTGTCAGCACCACAATAATGTTATAGAGAAAGATGTAGTGGGATACTCCAGCAGGTAAGTACATCCATATTGTAGTAACATCCAGCGTCAACTATGCCAACAGGCAATTCAGTAAGCAGATTGCAGAGATGTGATCTGAAGAGTGAAATGTACATGGAATTAGGCAAAATGTTATAAGTTATGTGATCCACAGTCATACATCAACAGCAGTTGAACACAAACACAGGGTGACTGTCCCAGCATTGTCACTCACACACGTGTAGGACAGGAGAGATGTCACATAGGTAACATCCTCTACTGTTCACCTCCCAGAGTAGTCAGAAACAGGTAGTTGCCACACAGCAGCTGAAATTGCAGCATGATATGCCTACACAGCAGGACAAGACTGAAAAGTCCCCCTTACATTTACCCAAACAGGCAGACTGAGGACTCAAAACGTTTGGTACAACCATGAGGATGTTCCGTAATGGCACCAGCATTCCACACGTCATTAGCAGCAATGCAATTCCACTACCCCTCATCTACCTTTCTGGGTCAGAAACCAAGATGGAAGGATGTAGTCCCCGCACACACCTTGATGCATGCAAAATCTGGGTACAGACTGGCTTTAACAATCCATATTCCAAGTGCAGATGACATACAAATCACACCCACCTGTTCATCATTGAAAGTAGTGAGGAATCAGGTAAGTCCTGTTTTCATGTGCCTCATCCTCATCTGCTTCCTCCTCTGCATCAGAGTCACCGGCCCCAAACACTGCTCCAGCATCAATGTCCCCCTCCGCCAACAATTGGATGTCCCTGGTCAGTATTGTACGGCACCACCAGACACATGGAGGCAACAAAATCTAGCTTTCAAGAGACCGAAAGTCCTCTCAATCACTCACCTAATCCGGCCATGTGCCTCATTGTACCCGTTCTCTCCTCCTGAAGTTGGACGTCTAACAGGTGTCAGGAGCCAAGGCCGGCTGGGGTATCCAGAGTCACCTGTGTGGAAAAGGGGACATGACTATAGGTAACAATGCTAGGCAGAGTGTAGACTGTGTAGGGAGGGGTACAAACGTCTGACATGGAGAGCAGTACACACACCTATGAGCCCGGCCCTTTCTCCCTCTAGCTGTGACATCAAAGCAGGGACACTGCTGTTATTCAGGACGTAGGAATCATGTACTGACCCAAGGAAATTTGTGTTTTCATGTGTTATGTACTCGTCTGCAAGATACACCACTTGTACATTGAAAAAAATATGTACTCTTTCAGTTTCTTTAGACCTGTTCATAGGCCACCAGAGATACCAAGGCGATGGGAGTCCTATCAATGGCCCCTATTACGTGTGGAACATTTGATATATTGTAGAAGGCGGCTTTAACAGTGGGCAATTAAGCATGTGAACAGGTACATTAGGTTCCCAGAATGTGCTGGAGTAGGGCATCCAGCACATCCTGCAACACCTTACTGAACTTGGGCTGCAACATCTCTGCAGCCAGCCCCACAGTCACCTGAAAAGAGCCACTCACCAGAAAATGCAGGACTGACAACACCTGGACTGTTGGAGGGATGGCATGAGGATTTCTCAAAGTCAGCAGGAGATCTGGCTTCAGCTAGGTGACCAGTTCCCTGATGCACAAAGGTTCAGTCAACAGATCAGGATGATGTGGTGCTCTCCCATGGTTTCAAGATCTACGACTGACCGGCAAACTGGTGTATTCCTCATCACTCCATTTTGGCTCTATCTAGGCAGGGAGACAAACAACAATCTGGGAACCTTTCACACTCTATTGCACCAAGTATGACATATGACAATCACAAAATATTGGTCATGTAAGTTGGCTGTCATGTTCTGGGAAGACACATTCCTCCACAGTCCATTTCTAACCAGACAATGCCACATATTCCCAGTGACAATGGACGTGTACAGGACATGTAAACATACACTTTCCATGTCTTCCATCATACGGATTGTCAATACTGACAAATGTAGTGACAAGTGCGGTGATGTCACCTGACACTCACTACATATGTGATTATCCACAAAGTGTAGCCTAAATTAATCAACTTGTGACAATGTGCAGTTAATGACGCAGTGTGAACCCAGGACAGTCATGTAACATACTAAAATGACATCCACTTGTCCTGCATGCATTGGGCAGATGGAAGTGACCTCATTCCACAGGTGGCAGTCGTCATGGCAAAAGGCGGTCGCTACCGCTGTGCAACTCCTCATTGGATAACATTGATGTCTATGGGAAACTGGGAACAAGGACGATCGCCACCGGTAGTGACGGTCAAGGCAGCTGCGGTCGTAACTGCCATTTTGTATGGGTCAGCTCACTTGACTCCTGGCCTTCGGGCAAGGAAGGCCTCCACTTCGTGTGCTGCTGAATCCTCAATCTTGGAACAGCGATGACGCACTGCAGGGGATAGGGCCCCAGCCTTCACAAGTGAGGAGCTGGAGAAACTGGTAGAAGGGGTCCTCCCCCTGTATGAGCGGTTGTAAGGTGCTCCAGGGCAACAGGTCAGTACAACGTCCTTTGTTCCACATTTCGGGTGGCGCTGGACGATGAATGTGTGTGCACATTGACATGTTATGACTGATTTGGGGTTTTGCATGCAAATGATTTGTGTGGTATATTAGCAGTGTGAGTGTGCATGGTCCGTGTAGATTGCCAAAGGTTGTTGCTGTATTGGTATCATTTACATCATGTCCCCCATTTTCTAAATGTTTCCCATGCAGGTCAGCGTCCCCCAGAATAAAGGGTTATGGAGAGCCATCGCCACAGAAGTGCGGTCCCTGGGGGTCCATAGCCGGTGGAGCACCCACTGCAGGAAGCAGTGGGAGGAACTGAGGTGCTAGGCCCGGAAGACCGCAGAGGCCCCACTGGGGGCGGCCTCCCAACATGGAAGGGGTGCCCATCAGACTCTAACCCCTCTAATGCCCAGTATAATGCCGGTGGCCTACACAGAGTTGGATGGGCGCTTGAGGGCAGCACAGCACCCAAAAGGGGGTAAGTGTAGATTGTTAGGTGACTTCTGCATGGTTGTGTAGTGTGACCCTCACTGGACTTGAATTTACGTGGTCAGATGAGAGTTGGGGAGTTTACAGTCCTAGTTGTCACACCAATCATGTAGGAGTATGACATGTTAGCTATGTAGAGCCATGCAGGAACAGAAGTGGTGGTACTGTGACACACATTTAACTGTAAATATGGGTAGCACAAATGTTCTATCATTTCACTGGCTGCATCCTCCATCCCTGCATGTACTTTATTAGTACAAGGTGATCTTATTGGCACTGTATTTGGGTAATGACAGGTATGTTTTGTTAACATTGCAATTGCTTCAATTGTAACATCAATGGACCTCTGTACCAAAAGTACTCCACACATTCCTGTAATTTAGTTTGTGTGCACAGTTCCTCTGAGGTCAGATTTGTTTCATCCTGCCATGTGGGTGGGTATGTTAAAGGGTTGAATTGTTGGATCAGTCATTTAGCCAGTTGACAGGCATGTAGGCGTTTCCAATCAGGTGTATAAGCTGCAGGGATGAGGTGATCGCTGATATGTTTGGGTATCGCTTGCATTCATTTGTACATGACTGCAAAATGGTCTCTTGTTTTTCCGGTAGGGGCTAATGTATGTATTGTTTGTATGTGAAGTGGATGTGTGGGTTATCACCATTTCCTCCCTTTCTGTTTCTCCCACCCTCCTTCTCTCTCCACCTCAGTCTATGTGTGCATTAGTATCATCTGGCAAAGAAGGAAGGGCACCGGTGAGTAGGGATGCAGCAGCCCACGGGAGCCTGGAGGCTGGCACCAGCAAAGCGGAGGGAACCAGTGGTACGAAGGACGAGGGGAGCACCACGGAGGAGACTGGAGCAACCACCACATCTGACACAGATTCCTTTTACAATGGCAGCTCCCTGGCAGTAGCAGACCCATTTGGGACGGCCCCAGCACCATCCTTGTCAGCCATTCCCTTACCAGCACCCTCCTCCCTGTAGCTCCCCATCCAGTTGCCCATGTACAGACCACCATACACCCACTGCAACAGACAAGGTGTGCAAAGACCGACATAAGCACAACAAACAAACCCACAGGCATGCACACACACAACAGACACTTCCCACACTGCCTCCCTTACAGTCACATCACCACTCAAATCACACACTGGTACTACTAGCATTCCTGTCATACCCTTAATCACCACAACAGAAGACTCCCAGATACCCACCCCTCACAGCACATCCACACTCACCATGACTACCTTCTCTGCCACATGCAGCACATCCACCTCACTTGCAAACACCACCACAATATTCACTCACACATCTCCCATTCCCTCTCCCTGCATCTCTACCCCCGCCTCCCAATGAATGCACAGGCACCCACCCAACATTCACCTACCACACACATCAGCATCCACATACAACACACCAACATGTCAGAGGAGCACTACCTCTACCTCCACTCCCAACCTTCAATCATGTGACCGCCCCCTGGTACTTAAAGAAAAGTCTTCCTTGCCATCCTGAACCATTTCCCTACTCTTATCCCACCCCATGTTACCCCTAAACGTCGGGTTCCCCTGCCCCTCACAGGCCCTACCAGCTCCCATTCCTCGGGTGCCCCTCTGGTGTTTCCGCTGCTCCTTCACCCAGCAAAAAATGCACCCCTCCCAGAGCCAAAGTCATCCCTCCCAAGCCTGAACCGAAACATGCTCCTTCTAAATCCAAGCCACCCCAACCCCGAAACCCCCAAGGTGCCTGCCTGTCCCATTGATGCCCCTATGATGTGGAGCCCTATTTGCGGTCAGGAGTCAAGTTGGGGCCATGATCTATGGACTGTGTGTCCCACATTTGCAGACATTGGACTTGCCATTTGGAACATTTTGTATATAGTTTATTTTTATATTTTGTTTCAAAATACATCTGCCCACAGTGCTGTGCTTGGCAAGTTGAGATGCTTGACCTGGTTTCCTTCTACATGGTGGTGTGACATCTGTGGGCAACGGTGTGTGTGGTCTGTGTATGGGTTGTGTCTGTGTTGTTGTATGCGCTGGGTAGATGGGTTGTGCCATGTGCATTTTGTTATGTGTCTGACTGCTTGCTTGTGTGTTTGTATGGGGTGTTGCGTGCGTCTGTGTGTATGGTGCTGCATGTATGGATATCCTTGTCTGTACATGATGTGTCACCTGTGCCATTGTTTGGATGTGTGTTCACTGCTATTGTGTGTCATTGCTACATACAGTTTATGGTGTGTATGTGTGGTGTTTCACAACGTGCCTATCTATGGCTGTGTTGACTTGTTTGTGGTCTAATTGTCATTGTGTGGTTATGGGGTGTTGTGTATGGCTGCATTGGTGGCATTTGTGTGCGTTGTGCTGTATGTTTGGCACGTATCGGCTTGGCTTTGTGTGTGTATTGGGTACTTGGCACTGGCGTATTTTGTGTGTGCCTGTGTGTGTGGCCTTCTCGGTCTGTGTGAAGAATGTGTGTTATGTGTGAGAGTGTATCACTGCCATTTCCTCCACTGTGTGCTAGGTCGACTTACGGTTGTCATCTTCATCACTGTCGCTGCCCCTGGAGGTGTATGGCGAGATACACCGCTGGGAAGTCTAGCAGTTCATTTGCCATGGGGGGCGCAGACGCGGATCTGTGCCTGCAAGTGGGGGTCTTCTTTTGTACTTTCTGTTTCTGCCAGGATTTTCATCATGGCCAACACACCCCGGATATCCTGGCGGCGTGGTGACTCGGAATGTAGTGGGCCGGACATTGGTTTCCGCCAGCCTGAAGTTGCCTACCTCTGCCTGATTCTGCTCGTCAGTGGTGGCGGTACTGGCGTCAGTTATCTGTGTTGCATTGCGTTGGGTTCAATGACTTACTCGTAATATGGCGGTCACAACACCACTGGCAGCGTGGCAGTCAAGTTACCGTCAAACTCGGAATGACCACCTGAGTGTCTCTCTCAACATGTGCCTTCTAAAAGAATCTGAATGGCTGCCACTACTGATTCTGAGGTACATGGCTTCTTATTTGGTAAAGTCACAGAACTTTCAATGCTTAATAAGTGCATCAAGTCTTTTAACAGCCTCAACCATTGTTTTACCAGTCTGTTGTGATGCTTAGTGGAAGATTTATCTTTCATAACCAGCACTCTGCATTGGATTACTTCTTTCCCCTTTCGGTACGATGTTGTGTCAGTCTTTGAAACTTCCTTTAGCAGCTCTTTCACTCCATCACCTGCAAGGTTTTTTAAATATTTGAAGATTTTCTTATCTTCCTCCTCCAGTGCATCTATGAAATCATCAAATGTTTCAATCCCCGCAGTTCACCTGCCATCAATGTTCTGTTTCTTGGATGTGTTGAACAGTGGCTTTAAGAATATGGCTGCATTGTTTGTCATGCTCCCTTCTGCCACCATTGCTTTAGCAGGTTTCTTCAACAGATTTTGCTGTGCAGAGTGGCTCAGACAACATCTGCAAGCATCAGTTGCATGCAGAGGCCGGTGTTGCAGTATGCTTCAATCGCCCCTGAATGCGAGTACCTTGTTGGCATTATGGTTGTTTGCTTTCTTCGTCTGACTACGTGCTCAACGTTTGGGACGCAGCACAGCATCTCAGCCGGCAGCCTCACCAGTGGTATTGGCGGGCATTTTGAATACACTCCTCTATAGGGCCTTCAATTGCCTCTGCTGCTGTGTATGGGTTGAGCAGGGTTTTGACTCCACATGTGCTAATTGCAAACTGTTTGTGTGGATTCTGAGCACAAGTGGCATGCACAAGCAGTCTGCCATACCATTGCAAACTCTCAGGGGCAGTAGCCTTGTTTTCCATGGGCTTCAAAGCCCCTACTTGTCACCAGTTGTAGCATTTTCCCAAGCCCTGGAGCATGCAAAGAGATTACTCCACACACAAGCTGCAGTTGAACATGTCTTTATTCTACAAAATCCATTCACACACACTATTAAGTCATAATTTCCAGAACCACACCCTGACACCTAACCGCATATCACGTGGTTCCTGCTGAGAGTTCACTCAGAACCACAAGTGTCTTAGTGCACATGGAATCAATAAGCTAGATCAGGCACCTTTGCACCATGGTACTAGAATAGCTATCTTTGGGCTAGGATGCACTCTCTGTGCCAGCACAGAGATAGCACAGGAATAGGTCATATCATAATAGATATGGCTCATTCATGCACTCTTCAGTTGTCGCAGCGCTGTGCAGCTAGTTGTCTTGCTGTGGTGCACTGTGGCAAATATTTGTAAATGTGCCCCACACTGTCTACACACCCCCAGGTGGACTACCGGAGGGATATTTTGAGAGTAGTAGCTAATCAAGGCTGTGTGCTTTCAAATGTGCATTAATCACCCATGCCATATGTCCCTTCTCCTTATCTGACATTGAAAAGCCATAGCATGTTTTCTTCTTCTAAGTGTGTTAATATGCAAATCAAGAACAAAAACATCTAGCATGGTGTGTCTTTGTATGGACCTATGTGATGTGTGTGTATTTCATGTGAGACCTTACATGATACGAGGTAAGGGATGACACCTACACAGTAGTAACAAAATATGCTAATGCAGCACATTTAAAGCATTATCTTTATGTATTGCTTGATGAGTAATACAAACTAACTAATTCCCTATCCCTCCAGATTGTTGTTTAACCTCTGAGCAAATAAGACACAGATAAAACAAACAGACTATATTTACACAAACCGAACAAATCAGACAAGGAACATGATCCACAATGCTCTGACAATCCAACAAAAGCTCCCTGCACAGCAACCAAGAAAAAGGTAAACTAAAGTTCACATTCATCTTGCCCATTGTGTCATTACCAGGGTGTTACCAGTTGATTTGCGTAGTACAATGCAAGACGTGTTTACTCAACACAAAGGTCTATATTACAACTCAAGGGTCACGCAAAACAGGTTTGCGCATCGCAGTGATCTATACTGCCATGCAAGGGTGACACAAGACATGTTTGCGCAATGCAACGGCCTATTTTACCATGCAAGGGCCAAGTAATATACTTTTGCAAAATGCAATGGCCTATATTACCATGCAGAGGCCATGCAAAACATGTTTGCACAAAGCAGCCTCCTACTGTACTATGCAAGGGCTACGCAAGACATGTTTATACTAAGCTGCATCCTCTGTTAACACAAGGGCCACATAAGAAATGTTTGCATGAACCAGAGTCCTATTGTACTACACAAGGGCCATGCAAGACATGTTTCCACTAAGCAGCTTCCAGAGCCCAGTGTATGTGCTTTGACACCTAAAAACATGTAGAATAGGCTAATCCTTGATTGACATATCTAACTTGCTTGTAAGTCCATAGTACTCTGTGTACCCATGACTTTTAAATTAAAAGTCACTAGTGGACTGCACACATATTGTGCCACCACCAAAGTGACAATGCAAAGCATGTCTTCAGGGTTTCTCCTGGAGCCAAGTGTGCAGTTTTTAAAAAGCAAATCTGACCTGGCAAAATAAACCTTTTATCAGGTCTAATTTCTAATACTTATGTCACTTCTAAGGTTAGCCCCAAATGCCCTTTGGGCAGGATGTATGGTATTTATAAAGTAGGAAATGTGTACTTAAGTTTGACATGTCCTGGCAGTGAAAGGTCTCTCCAAAGTAGCATTCCACTGTGGCAGGACTGGCTCTTGCATAGAAATGCACTGGGTTACAATCTATAATGCGTAATTTCAGTCTGGGAACACCTAGAAGAATGATTCAAGTACTGAAATTAATAGTAATTTACAATGCAATCTAATTGTCAAGTGGCATTTTAATTATTATTTTCAAAATGCCACTTTTAGAAAGTTGCCAAAAACAAGGGGTTGGGCCCTTAATGTCAGCAAGGCTGTGGCACTATGCAATAACAAACCTGAGAGAAAAGCACTAGTACTGACTTTATCTATATAACCATTCATTTACATATGTGAACACTTCCTTAAATTAATGTGATCACCATATATTTGTACTTGGTACATGCTCTATTCATTCACATTTAAACAAAACATAGTCGTACAGAAGAGCAAAAAACAAAAACATTAAATTAAATGAACATTTTTTTTTTTTTGGAGTAGTCCAATAAACATACACAAAGACACAACATTGTGACAATTAGCAACAAAACAATGAAGATAATAAGACATAATGGTGTGTACTAGTTCTGAAATAAATTCAACACCCATGAGGGTATTATCTCTGTTCCATAGTAATTGGTTGCCCCTATCAAATGTGGCACGACCGCAGAGTGTCAATCAATTGTCCAAAGAAGTACTACACAGGAATATCACTTATTACATATTTAACTGCCACAATGACTTTTACAGCACTCCCTGGGTGAAAACACTGTCAACGCGTTTCGAACCTCACTTTTACTTTCGGGTTCTACCCAGGACACAGAATTGATGGACACTACATGAAAGAAACAAGTCAAGAAACAGCAATCAGAACTATAAACAATTACAAAGGACTTTATAATATCCTAAGGAAGCCTTACACTCTTCGGATTAAATTTGTTATTTTTGCAACCTAAAATGCAGTCCATTTAAACATCATTGGTATACAACGTCTGTGCATTGCACGAGTCTGAAAAATGAGACAAAATAAACAACACTGTAAAACCTTTTCAAATTGGAGGGCAAGTAAAGGAAAATATTAACAAGCATTTGCACTGCAATGGGTCTCGCATTTGCTCGAGTTAGAGCTATCAGCGTTGTAAATTCGTAACCGACTTTTCTTGCCACATAAACTGAAAATGAAAAGTAAAACAGTTTCATATAAGCGAGCTGACGGCCGCCACTAGAGCAAAGCAGACACACAAAAGGAAACATAAGTTTGCTCGCAGTGAAATGTATTGACAGAAGTGTAACACGGTCGCTGTTATGTAAAACGCTTGACTACTGCCCAGCGAGATTGCACTGCCTACGAAATGAAGAGAAAAAGTAGTCCAGAAACCATATGGAGCCTCGTATGTTTTCAGTAGTTGGCTTGTGCACTGGAGGTGAGCTAAACACCAGAAAAGGCATGTGGTATGCATGCCTTTCACTCATTAAATCAAGCGAATTTTAAAAGGCAAGCCACGAACCAACCAACCACAGAGAAATTACAACAGGGTCCGAGCGCTTTGGGCACTCAACTCTAAAAAAATGGAAGACACTCACTTGAATTCGGGGAACTCACGTGAGCCTTCTTGTTCACCAAAAATAAACTGTTCAATTGCCTTTAGTTGAGATCCAATCCCATGTTGCTGCAAATCGTAAGCATGCCCATTTAACCTGCCGATTCATAAATTGAAGTAAAAAAACTTAAAGGAACGGAGTCAAAATAATATGGAGTTCATAGCAACAAAAAAGGAGGCTGTTTACGTGAAATTACTGGGTCATAAAGTAGGCCGCGTTTACTATTCCATGAGGGTACCGAGGGCAGTGCGATTACAGTCCCGATATATTCGTGCAATTTCGGCCGGCTGCATTACCAAATAAAACCACAATAAGAGAGGTTTCAACAAATCGCCAAGCACGGACGAAAATAACTGCAAGTGTGTAGTACCAGATTGTGCCGATCAAGCAATGTTAGAACACGAACCAGCTTTGTGGTGCTGCTAGAAATAAAGTGACCACTCAAGCAGTTACTACAAATTATTCGTGAGTGTTCTTAGTCTGCAGCAGTAGAACCAGCAGCGAAATGTGACCTTAATGCAAACTAACTTGTTGTGAAAAACCGCTGGAGGCGGTGATGTGGACAGATGGAAAAATAGATTTTCCAGATTAAACTAATTGCGAATACGGACCGATAGTAAAAGCTTGCTTACTTATAAAAATGTGACCTTTGCTTGACAAGCCTGCACTCCCCGGCACAAAACCGGTGAACACTTACTTTAGTTATTGATGGATGACTCGGGAGGATTTGGGCATGCTATCAGGTCAGGGAAGACCTCGCTCAGCTACGAACCGGGA
Organism: Pleurodeles waltl; assembly: GCF_031143425.1. Lineage (NCBI taxonomy): Eukaryota > Metazoa > Chordata > Amphibia > Caudata > Salamandridae > Pleurodeles > Pleurodeles waltl. The sequence continues at coordinate 841,731,363 of NC_090437.1, forward strand.
TATTTAAAGTAGACCAATAAGCGGGTGATTACTTAGTGCATGGTGAAATAAAGTTCTTTTTAGAGGCACTGTGGGAAATGTAGTCACTAGCGCTACCTCACGGTAGTGTTCGTTCGAAGCGGTGTCCGTGTAATGGAAATTAATTGAAAGACATGGATTCTTCTGATTACCAGTGTGATTGTATGATTTTAACTGGCGTTTTCAAGAAACATGGTGAAAAACCCTATACTTTCTGAAAGAGACGTATCGTTTCGCTATGTGGGTTTTCAAAAAGAAACGCGGCTGAACCAAACGCCTTGTGGGAATTGTAGAAAAGAACAATTCCGCACGGACATTCATGTTCTAAGCGGCATGCTTGGAATGGAGATTAAAAACATTTAAGCAGTGTAGTTGAGTGATATATAAAACGCATTAGAATAACATGCTGAGCCTGAATTAAGGGTGGGAAACAATTTTTCTTACTTTGTAGCACTATGGATTTTCAATACAAAATCGCAGCTCCTGCAATTAGCCAAACATAAGTGTGAAAGAATCATAAAAGTAATAAAGAATTGAGTTAAAGGTGCTGTACTGTCTGTTGTATTGCTTGGTCATAAATTATGGAGTTCAGTCATATTATTTAAACCCTCACCTACTATGTTGAAATGAAGTATATGATGGGCCTCTTTTTTCATCAAAACCCTATCAGGCCACCTCCTTTGTTGTCTGGTTGTATGACTTATAAAAACTACTCACTTCAAATCGTTCTCAGAGTGGAATTATTCAATGAAATGATTAACTGGTGGGACCGAGATCACTTTCTGCCCTATTAGAGGCTTATATTGTGTGATTATTTGCCTCATCTCTTGGTTGGTCTCTCCTACATAAAGTTTATCGCATGAGCAAACACCCTGTACACAATGTTTTTAGTTTTGCAGCTTGAAATTGCTCAATCGTTTGGTTGTTACTGGCACATGTCCCAATTTATGGTGCCCCTCCAATGGTGCCCAGTTGAAAAACTGTCTCAAATTACTCTTGGTTGCAGGTGATGGTTTGTAAGCCTGTACAGCTTGGCTTCCCACCATCCGATCCTTCTTCAGAGTGAATAGAGGTCGCTGAAAAGATTCATCCAACTTTGAGAGCAGATGCCAATTATGTAAAATTATTATTTTTAAATGTTTGGTTTGTGGGCAGAAACTTGGCTCCATTGGAGGGGCACCATAAATGTGGTACATGCACCAGTTACAACCAAATTATTGAGGCGAAGGAATTCTCGCACAGAAGCATCACATGTAAACATTCTGCATTTTTCGAACTGCAAAGCTAAAAACGTTGTGTATGGGGTGATCTGCCCATGCGATAAACTTTATATAGGCGAGACCAACCAAGAGATCAGGCAAAGAATCACGCAACATAAGTCTCAAACACGGCAGAAAGTACTCTCGTCCCCACTAGTCAATCATTTCATGGAAAAATTACACTCTGAGAAAGATTTGATGTGGACAGTTTTGTCAGTCATACAAACAGACATCAGAGGAGGTGACCTTAATAGGGTTTTAATGAAATAAGACGCCCATCTTATACTTTGTTTCAACACAGTAGGCAAGGGTTTAAGTGAGATGACTTAACTCCATAATTTATGATCCAACCGTACAACAGAGACTACAGCACCTTCAACATGATTCTTAATTACTTTTAGGATTCTTTCACACTTACGTTTGACGATTGTACGATGAAACCACGCATGCACAAACAACGCATGCCTTCAAGCGATCGGAACCACGACCGCGTTGTTTCCACACATGCCTTTACCATGCATGACTTCACAACAAATTTTTGTTGTAAAAACATGCCTAGTAAAGTCATGTGTTGAAATGGCATGCAAAACGGCATGCGTGGCTCTATCATACAACCCCTCTACCTGCCCTAAGGCCCAAAACAACCCCTACTCCTAATACCTAAACTACCCTGATGAGCCCTAAACAAATTACTATCCTAACCCTGACCCCTTTCCTCAGAAACGAAAGTATCTGACCCCCTACCAGCCGTGAACACTAATAAAAAAGCTACCCTGACCCCTGCCCCATAAAACAAAACTACCCCGACACCCCCACCCTCCCTGAGCCCTAAAACCTTCCTCCAGGTAAACTACCCTGACTCCCCCACCTGCCCTGAGCCCTAAAACCTTTGCCACTAAGTAAATTACCCTGATAAGCCCTAAACAAAAACTATCCCAACCCCATCCCCAAAACCAAATTACCCCAAAGTCCACAAACACCCTGATCCCTAAAACCTTCCCCAATTAAACTACCCCAACCCACCACCCACTCCTGCCCAATAGAAGAAACCTACCCCGACACCCTATACCCACCCTGAGCCCTAAAACCACCCCCCTAAGTAAACTACCCTGACTCCCCCACCCACCCTGACCCCTAAACCTTCCCCCCTAAGTAAACAATGGGCCCTCCACCCATCCTAAGCCCTAAATTCACCCACCCCTAAAAACGACCCCTCACCCCTACCCCACCCTCACTTACCTCACCCCGTCCTCTCCCGATCCTTCCTCCTCTTCTCTCCTCCCACCCTTCCTTAACCCCATGGGTGCCATGGGCGAGCTGGTCTCGTCCAGGCACACGTTTCCCGTGTACCTTGGACGGTACCAGCTTGTCCTGCACCAGGCCCACGGGGGGAGCGCTAGCGTTCCCCGTGGGCCCCCCACCCACACCTCTCCATCAGGGATGAAAGGGGAATCGCTTCCCCTTTCACCCCGACCACCCCTAACTCCCATAACCCCCTAGTGGCGTCTGATGACATCAGCACGCAAATCGCGCGCTGACCTCATCATCCAGCATGATCCCGGAAGAGAAATGCTTTTGCTTTTCTCTTCCGACAGGGAGGTGGGGCGGGACAGACAAGAAAGGAAAGGAAATACTTTTCCTTTCCTTTCTTGTCTCTCAGAGCATTTCTGCTGCCGATTGCGATGCAATCGGGCAGCAGAAATGCCCACTAGACACCAGGGACTTTTTTATTTGCATATTTCAATAAGGGGAGTGGCTCCCCAGGGGGGCAAACTATTTCTACGCCATTTCTGCCCCCTCCCTGGGGGCAGATCAGCCTGTTTTTGGAAGGCCCATCTACCGCTAAGGCGGGCAGAAAGCCCACCAGAGACCAGGGAAGATTTGTTTTCAAAATTAGAGGTTGGAGATTTGGCCATACCCCCACCCCAAATAAATGGGGCCAAACGTGTTCTGTCCACCAGTGGGCAGATTGGGCAATTACCCTTGATCCACACCCCCGGGGGACCGAAAGTCTACTAGATGCCAGGGAATAAAAAATGAAAAGAAAATAGTGGGGTGGTGGCTATCACCCAGTATGGGCCTGGTTTGCCCCTACCCGAACTGAAGTCTTTCAGCTCTCCCCCACACACTAAAACATCTTATCCCATGGCAAGCAAGAGGACATTTGATTATTTTTGATTTTTGTTTTACATTTGGGCCATGAGAGCTTCGTAACTCTCAAAATCGTCCCACTTGGAATGGTGAGGGCTGCACTTATTTTTACTTTGGGACGCTGCCATGTAGAAAAATACACAAGACCTAGACACAACTGAAAACTAAACATCTAGTTGATTCCAGGGTGGTGTGCTTCACATGCACCCCATACCATTTCCTTACCCACAATGCCCTGCAAACCTGCAACTTTGCTGGAAAGCACACATTTTTCGGCACATTTTTGTGATGGAACCTATTGGAATCTGCAGGAATCCACAAAATTCCTACCACCCAGCATTGTCTCATCTATATCGATAACAATTCTGCTGCACTTGTCAGCCTAAAAATGTTTTTTTTTAAACTGCCCTTTTGGACCCACTTTGGTCCCCCCTCAATTTCGACATGTTTTTGGCTCGTCCCTGTCACAAGCACTTGGCCCACTTACACAAGTGAGGTAATATTTTTACTGGGAGACTGAGGGGAACATTGGGTGGTAGGAAATGTGTCCCTGTGCGGTGATCCCACACAGAAATATTGGGAAAATGTGATTTTTTAGCTTAATTTGAGGCTTGCTGAGCATTCTGGGTAAGAAAACATTGGGGGATCCACGCAAGCCACACCTCCTTGGACTCCCTCGGGTGTCTAGTGTTCAGAAATGTCTGGGTTTGGTAGGTTTCCCTAGATGGCTGCTGAGCCCAGGACCAAAAACGCAGGTGTCCCCTCCGCAAAAACAGGTAGTTTTGTATTTGATCATTTTGATGTGTCCAGATAGTGTTTTGCGGCATTTCCTGGTGCGAGCACATGGCCTACCCACACAAGTGAGGTACCATTCTTATCGGGAAACTTCGGGGAACGCTGGGTGGAAGGAAATTTGTGGCTCCTCTCAGATTCCAGAACTTTCTGTCACAGAAATGTGAGGAATAAGTGTTTCTTTATCCAAATTTTTAGGTTTGCAAAGTACTCTGTGTAACAGAGCCTGGTGAGAGCCCCACAAGTCACCCCATCTTGCATTCACCTAGGTCTATAGTTTAAAAAAATGCACAGGTTGGGTAGGTTTCCCTAGGTGCCGGCTGAGCTAGAAGCCAACATCCACAGGTAGGCACTTTGCAAAAAACACCTCTGTTTTCTTTGGAAAAATATGATGTCTACGTTGTGTTTTGGGGCATTTCCTGTCGCGGGCACTAGGCCTACCTACACAGGTGAGGTATCATTTTTATCGAGAGACTTGGGGAACGCTGGGTGGATGGGAATGTGTGGCTCCTCTCAGATTCCAGAACTATCTGTTACCAAAATGTGAGGAATTATTTTTTTTTTGCCAAATTTTGAGGTTTGCAAAGGATTCTGGGTAACAGAACCTGGTGAGAGCCCCACACCTCACCCCATCTTGGATTCCCCTAGGTCTCTAGTTTTCAAAAATGCATAGGTTTGGTAGGTTTCCCATTGGTGCCGGCTGAGCTAGAGGCCACAATCCACAGGTAGGCACTTTGCAAAAAACACCTCTGTTTTCATTGGGAAAATGTGATGTGTCCACGTTGTGTTTTGGGGCATTTCCTGTTGCAGGCACTAGGTCTACCCACACAAGTGAGGTATCATTTTTATTGGGAGACTTGGAGGAATGCTGGGTGGAAGGACATTTGTGGCTCCTCTCAGATTTTAGAACTTTCTGTCACCGAAATGTGTGGAAAAAAATCTTTTTAGACATATTTTGAGGTTTGCAAAGGATTCTGGGTAACAGAACCTGGTGAGAGCCCCACACGTCACCCCATCTTGAATTCCCCTAGGTCTCTAGTTTAAAAAAATTCACAGGTTTGGTAGGTTTCCTTAGGTGCCGGCTGTGCTAGAGGCCGAAATCCACAGGTAGGCACTTTGCAAAAAACACCTCTGTTTTCTTTGGGAAAATGTGATGTGTCCACGTTGTGTTTTGGGGTATTTCCTGATGCGGGCGCTAGGCCTACCCACACAAGTGAGGTGCCATTTTTATCAGGGGACTTGGGGGAACATAGAATAGCAAAACAAGTGTTATTGCCCCTTGTCTTTCTCTAAATTATTTCCTTCCAAATAGAAGACAGTGTGTAAAAAAGACATGTATTTGAGAAATGTGCTGTAATTCACGTGCTAGTATGGGCACCCCAGAATTCAGAGATGTGCAAATAACCACTGCTCCTCAACACCTTATCTTGTGCCAATTTTGTAAATGCAAAGGTTTTCTTGATACCTATTTTTCACTCTTTATATTTCAGCAAATGGATTGCTGTAAACCCGTTATAGAAGGAAAACCCACTGCAAGGTGCAGCTCATTTATTGGCTCTGGGTACCCAGGGTTCTTAATGAACCTACAAGCACTATATATCCCCGCAATCAGAAAAGTCCAGCAGACGTAACGGTATATTGCTTTCAAGAATCTGACATTGCAGGAAAAAGTTACAGAGTAAAACGTAGAGAAAAATTGCTTTTTTTTCACCTCAATTTCAATATTTTTTTTATTTCAGTTGTTATTTTCTGTAGGAAACCCTTGTAGGATCTACACAAATAACCCATTGCTGAATTTAAAACATTGTCTACTTTTCAGATATGGTTAGGTTTCTGGGATCCAGCATTGGTTTCACACCCAATTCTGTCACTGACTGGAAGGAGGCTGAAAGCACAAAAACCGTCAAAATAGGGTATGTCCCAGTAAAATGCCAAAATTGTGTTGAAAAACAGGGTTTTCTGATTCATGTCTGCCTGTTCCTGAAAGCTGGAAAGATGGTGATTTTAGCACCACAAACCCTTTGTTGATGCCATTTTCAGGGAAAAAAACATAAGCCTTCTTCTGCAGCCCTTTTTTCCAATTTTTTTGACAAAAACGAAATTTTCACTGTATTTTGGCTAATGTCTTGGTCTCCTTCAGGGGAACCCACAAAGTTTGGGTACTTCTAGAAACCCTAGGATGTTGGAAAAAAAGGACGTAATTTGGTGTTGGTAGCTTATATGGACAAAAAGTTATGAGGGCCTAAGCGCACCCTGCCCCAAACAGCCAAAAAAAGGCCGGGCACCTGAGGGGGAAAAGGCCTGGCAGCGAAGCGGTTAAACCTTCTTCCACCCCTTTAAAAATAAAGTACTCGCTCCACCCTAAGCCCTAAATAAAAATAACCAAACCCCCCACTCCGCTCCTAAAAAATAAAATAGAAAGCCCTACCCCAAAGTAAGCCCTAAAAAATGAAATACCCAAACCCCATCACCCGTTTCTAAAAAAAAACACCCCCACCTGCCCCAAGCACTTAATCCACTTCCCACCCCTAAAAACTACCCCCAACCCTACCCCAATTACCTCACCGCGTCCTCTCCCGATCCACCCTGCCTTTTTCTGTGCCTTAACCACACATATGCGTAGTATGGCACATGCGTGGTTAAGGCACATAAAAAGGCAGTTGTTCCGGCAAGCGTGATTACGCTTGCGTGGGAAACGTCAGCGTTGTTTACAACACGTTGTTCAGAACATTTCCTACGTTTGACTAGTTGCAGGAGCTGGGACTTTGTATTGAAAATTCATATTGCTACAAGACGCACCATCCTTATCTCTTCCAATAAGAACAAAGGTTTCCCACCCTTAGCTGAGGCTCAACATGTTTTTCTGAACAATTTTATATATCACTCAACTACACTGTTCAAATGCTTTCAATCTCCATTCCAAAGAAGCCGCTTAGAACATACATGTCCGTGATGAATTGTTCCTTTCAACAAATCCCACAAGGTGTTTGGTTTAGCGGCATTTCTTTTTGAAAATCCACATTGCCAAACAATACATCACTTATTTCTCTTTACGCAAGTATAGCTTTTTCACCATGTTTCTCGAAAAAGTCTGTTAAAATCATAAAATCACACTGCTAATACAAAAATCCAGGCCTTTTAATTAATTTCCATTACTTGCATGCCACTGAAAAAAACCTGATGGGGACTCCAGCGATTTGAAAAACACACGTTCGAACTCTGTTGCCTGCTCCTGCAGGAGAAGTACATAAACCAGGAATTAGCCAATTTTCTCCTAGATCAAGATCTCCTGGACCCTTCGCACAATGGGTTTAGGAAAAATCATAGCACTGAATCCGCCCTCATTGCCTCTGTGGATTAATACACAGACATGTGGAACAAGGAGGAGTGGCTATCCTGGTTTTGCTTGACCTATCAGCATCCTTTGACACAATATCTCCATCACTGATGGTGCAAATGCTGCAGTAGGCTAGGTTGAATGATGTGACCCTCAAACTGTTGGAGTCATTCCTGTGTGATAGACAAATCACAGTGAGTTGTGGTGGCGTCAGAGAAGCCCCCTTTTAGCTTCTTTGTGGAATTCCCCAAGGGTCGTCCCCCAGCCTGACCTTATTTAACTTGTACGTAGCACCCTCAACCCCACCCCTGGCAAAACTGGTTCACTCTTTTAGGTTCCAGGTTGCGTCCTATACAGATGTTACCCAGATCTGATGACTGGGAAGAGGTGGTGGATAGGTTTCGGGCCTGTATGAGAGAGGTCAGCAGATGGATGAGCGAGAATTGGCCGAAAATGAATGGGGAGAAAACTGAGATCATGGTGTTAGGATTGGACAGTTTAATTTGGTGGTCAGACATTTGTTGTATATGTTTGACTCTGATGTTTTACACCCACGTTAAAAGAACAGTTAGGTCTTGCTTTTGGATGATTAGGATCCTGAAGAAAATTCTGCCTTTCTTGACGAAAGAATTCCGAGTATCAGTGGTCTTAGCTCTTATTACATCACGACTGGACTACTGAAAGGCCCTGTATTTAAACATCAACCGTGGCTAAACAAGCTCCACCTCATTCGGAATGCGGCCACATGTCTGGTTTTGGGAGTACCCAAACCTTCCTCTGTTAGGAAGGGCCTGAAATATTTCAACTGGCTGCCAATAAGGAAAAGAGTGTCCTCTGAAGTGCTCTTCCTGACGCATGAAGCTCTACACTCTCAGGGATCTAGCTATCTGCAGACCACCCTGAACTGGTGCATTCCTAGAAGACCTATGAGAACTGCGGGATGCTACAAGGTAGTAGTGCCACTCTGCAAGAAATCCAGGTGGGGCAATCAGGCTTTACAGTTGCAGCTGCCAGGTTATAGTTGTTCTGCAAGCAACTTAAAACCTGGCTTTTTGTACACTAGACTCTTTTGAGGCCTGTTTCTTTAGTTGTTTTGAGTGCTTGGCGTGCCACTGTTGGTTCTGTTTCTCCTGTTTGTCAGCTCTTCGGTGCCTTCTGGTTTAACACACTTTAGAAATATTACAAATAGAATAGTAATGCAGTGGACGAGATAGCCATCACATTGGTTACGGAGTAACCCATTAACCCATCTGCCAAAGTCTAAATCAGGCCCTATGTCTTTTAGGAAAACAGCCTCCAGAGTGGGTGCTATAGGTAAGGCAAGTAATGTTGTGAAATGACTCATTTAGTGAAAGAACCCACTTTGACCAATGTAACTATGATGGACTGTGATTTTGGGCAATTCAGGCAAGGCTCTGATCTCTCTTCCTTTGCTGGACAATTCATATGTGCATTTTTCTAATTTGGCATACAAGAAGTTCCACCACAAATGGGAAGTCCTCACAAACATGTTGTTGAAGCAGAGTCTCTTAGAAGAAAGATCTAATCGAAGAGACCCCAACATACATATCCAGTATATCTTGCAGGATTTTGTTAACATACTGCTAGAAGGCAGATGCACATTAGATAGTCCAAATAACATGACCTGATATTAAAAATATTTGTTTTTGGTGTTAAACACTGCCTTCCCTTCATTTTCTTCTCAGATCCAGACTGAAGTGTATGCACCTTTGAGATCTTATTTTATAAACCATTAATACTGACATATGATGCTATTCTGCATAGTTAAATAATTTTTTGATTCAGTTTAAGGTAGTCTTCAAACACCATCAAGAAGCCCTTACAAATGGTCTTACTACAAGCCCCACAAGCTCTAATACCTTGTACTACCCACTTTTAAAGGCTGTTCTATGAAGCCTTGGAATTAATGGGACTGTGTAGAAGCATTTTATCAAGGGCTGTGTGAAAAACTCAAAGATGTAGTATTCCTAGTGGGTAACTAACTGTCCACCACATTTGCCTCATCAATTTAGATCTACAAATTGACCAAGAATAAGAACACATCTGAACGGAAAATGAAAAGAGGTTTGCCATGCTATCAATATTTCTGAAGGAGCAAAGTTCCCTTGAGTGTAAGAAGTAGAGACTTATCAAGATAGAGATACAATTAAGTCTATCAAATCTATCCAGATTGACAAGCTTATACATATATTAAATCAAATTCTAAAAAATAAAACATTGGAGTGGGAAAATCCAAAAAGGCAAATCATGAAGGACTTCAATACTCAGGCATTTCACAAGTGACTCAAATGACCCACAGGTAAAGTCCGTGACTTATAAGTACCCATGATCATTTCAATGTATCAATAAATATGGCAAACAAAGTCAAGATGCTCTTGTCGATGATGTATCGCTCCTTAACAACATAACAGAATTATCATCAGGACTGTTAGAAATGGGGTCTTTGGTTGACAGTCAGGTTACCCCCTGTTCAAGCAAGGACCCTCACTCTAGTCAGGGTAAAAGAGAATCACCCTCAGCTAACCCCTGCTTACCCCCTTGGTAGCTTGGCAGAGTAGTAGGCTTAACTTCAGAGTGCTAGGTGTAAAGTATTTGTACCAACACACACAGTAACTTAATGAAAACGCTACAAAATGACACCACACCAATTTAGAAAAAAAAAATTCTAAACAAAACAAGACCAAAACGACAAAAATCCAACATACACAAGTCAAGTTATGAATTTTTAAGTTAAGTTAAGTTAAGATTAAACTAAAAAAATAGCGCTTAGAAACAAAAATGCTTCGATGAGATGTTAACACGGCGTCATGACGGAGTCGTTCCCAACAAGCCGACACCAGCGGCGCCGGACACGGAGTCGTGTAGACCCCCAAATACAGTACCTTTGGTGCAGAGTGAAAACAAGCCGATGCACGAAGTCGGGGATCGCGGCGTCTGTGCGAAACGTTGAATCCGGGCACTTCGAGCGGCGTCGGTCACGGCGTGGTGCGGCGACTTCCACAGAGTCGCGGACTTCAGCAGGGCTGCAGCGGCGTCGGGCTTGCAAAGAGCGTCGCGTTCCAGCGAAGGTTACGGCATCGGGTGCAGGCGGCGTCACCGGATTCAGCAGAGGCGGCGGTCCGGAGTCGTCCAAAGTCGATTTCCTTGGATTTTCACCAGCTTTCCTTTCAAGGGCCCAGGGACTGGATAGGGCACCACTTGTCAGAGCAGGAGTCTCTCCAGAAACTTCAGGTGCTGGCAGAGAGAAGTCTTTGCTGTCCCTGAGACTTCAAACAACAGGAGGCAAGCTCTAAATCAAGCCCTTGGAGATTTCTTCACAAGATGGAAGGCACACAAAGTCCAGTCTTTGCCCTCTTACTCTGGCAGAAGCAGCACTGCAGGAAAGCTCCACAAAGCACAGTCACAGGCAGAGCAGCACTTCTTCCTCAGCTATCAGCTCTTCTCCAGGCAGAGGTTCCTCTTGGTTCCAGAAGTGTTTCTGTAGTCTGTAGATTTGGGTGCCCTTCTTATACCCATTTTAGTCTTTGAAGTCACCTTTCTTCAAAGGGGACTCACACCTACTTGTGAAATCCTGCCTTGCCCAGGCAAGGCCTCAGACACACACCAGGGGGTTGGAGTCTGCATTGTCAGAGGCAGGCATAGTCCTTTCAGAGCAGAGTGACCACTCCACCCCTCCCTCCTAGCAGAGATGGCTAATCAGCAAATCTAGGTTACACCCCAGCTCCCTTTGTGTCACTGTCTAGTGTGAGGTGAAAAACAACCCAACTGTCAAACTGACCCAGACAGGGAATCCACAAAAAAGGCAGAGTCACAGAATGGTTTAAGCAAGAAAATGCTCACTTTCTAAAAGTGGCATTTTCAAACGCACAATCTCAAAATCAACTTTACTAAAAGATGTATTTTTAAATTGTGAGTTCAGGGACCCCAAACTCCACATGTTGTGGTACTGAAAATTCTGGACCTGTGTTATAAGCGTCGTCGTATCACAACGATTTTGGTATCAGCAGACCGAGAATGATCAGAATAGTATGCACAAGCATTGTATTCATATTCGGGTAACGAAATCACCCGAATATCAGAGTTTCCGTCTTGAACTCTTGAACCCTCGTGTTCCATTTAAACGACAGCCATTTTGTGATTGCCCTCACATAGGCCAATGTCTAATGCTGAAAACGAGTCTGAAGGACACGTACACCTTTGCTGACTCCTCTGTGACCTGGGCAAGCTGACTCCACTGCCTGAAGCCAAACCTGTTCGGCCAGTTTCTTTCCCAGTGGCCGAATGAGATTAGTATCAAGGCACAACACATCATAAACCTTTCATCACACACAAACCATGCCTAATCTTACACACACCTGTCCCTGTTTCTTTCTTTATGACTTGCTTTACAAGGAGGAGGTGCCCGTTTATATTGGGGGTCCGTCGATATCTGATGAAAGTACTAAGCCTTTCCGGGTAATTGATTGAGGGCTGGACAAACTGAAATATGGGCTTGTCATCATAAACCTGCTATTACTTTGTAGTGAAAATATGTGAATGGTCAACTGTAAAATAAGGAATGTTTGCCCAAAGCATAATATTTTGTATAAAAGAGAAGGTTAGCTTTGCAAAGGGAGCAGTCTCCTGAGAATATACACCGTGTTGTACTTCTAGGATACCTGTTGCTGGCTGCAGCCAATAAACAAGATCTTTGACTTCACCAAGAAGACTCTGTGTTTCTGTAGTCTGAAACAGGAAGGACTCGAAGTCTTAGGGTGTGTTCCCTGGCACCGCTGGGTTCTGAAAAACCCAGTACTTCAATGTCCATCTACTCTCTAGGGGAATCTACGCTTTAATCATATTTAAAGGTAGCCCCCATATTATCCTATGAGAGAGACAGGCCTTGCAACAGTGAAAAACTAAGTTGGCAGTATTTCACTGTCAGGACATATAAACCACATTAATATATGTCCTACCTTATCCATACACTGCACCCTGCCCATGGGGCTACCTAGGGCCTACCTTAGGGGTGCCTTACATGTAAGAAAAGGGAAGGTTTAGGCCTGGGAAGTGGGTACACTTGCCAAGTCGAATGTATGGTGTAAAAATACACACACAGACACTGCAGTGGCAGGTCTGAGACAAGATTACAGGGTTACTTATGTGGGTGGCACAATCAGTGCTGCAGGCCCACTAGTAACATTTGATTTACAGGCCCTGGGCACCTCTAGTGCACTCTACTAGGGACTTAACAGTAAAACAAATATGCCAATCATGGATAAACCAATTACATACAATTTACACAGAGAGCATATGCAGTGGTAAAGTGCTCAGAGTTCAAAAGCCAACAGCAACAGGTCAGAAAAAAATAGGAGGCAGGAGGCAAAAAAGACTGGGGATGACCCTGCATAAGCAAAAGTCCAACACGACCCCCTACCAGCCTAAAGCCAGGGGAGAACAATCAATACCTTGATGTACTTCCCTGATTGGGGCGATAGAACAAGGACCCAGGCCCACAACAGCAGGGGCATGTTCCAGTTCTACGCCTTCCTGACTCCAGTTGGATCCCTCTGTCCATACTCTCAGGGCCCACTAAGCTAACCCATGGGGAACCCTTGTCCACATCTGCAGACACCATCTGTGCAGCGCCTAACTTTACTTTGCTCACAGATGTATTGCAATGGGCAGATAGTACCACCAGGGCCAAGACAGTGGTATTGCCCACTCCACCCCTGGGGTGTGACTCTCGTTCCCCCCCCAGGGGCAGCTCTGTCCACCAGGACAGCAAGCCACAGTGACCCCTGCCAACTGTCAGGGATGAGAGCCTGACCTCAGGCCTCTCCAACCACTGTGACTGTGGAGAGTGGGGGGCGGTAGCCCCAAGTGCCTGGCACCCTTTGACCACTCTCTCTTCCACCAGGTCAGGGTTGACAACCTGACCCTGGTCCTCCCCTCTGGGGCTCTGTACCCTCCCTGCAGGAGCGGCACCCCCAGAGTCCAAAATTGTCAGGGTGCTTGTAGAAGTCCGGCACAATTCTTCCACCAGTGCAGGGATGTTAACCAGCAACTGGTCCTCCAACCTGGGGTCTGTACCTTCAGGTTGGACCAGGGCCAGGGGTGAGGCTTCCCTCCACCTTCCCTCTCTTCTGGGGTCCTGCACCCCCCCCAACTAGGAGTGCCCCCCCCAGAAGACAACATGGTAGGGGCACTGTTAGCAGTAGCCCCTTCCTCCAGGTCAGGGGGGACACCCTGAACCTGGCCTTCTAATCCAGGGTCTGTACCCTTAGATTGCACTGGGGCTAGGGGTGAGTCTCTCTCTCCCCTGCCCCTACTATCAGGGATCTGCACCCCTCCCTCAGGGAGAGTACCCCTTGAAATCACACCAGGGGGGGTGATTGGGCAAACCGCCCACCCCTTCAGGTCAAGGTTTACCCCCTGCACCTGATCCTCCAGTCCAGGGTCTGTACCCACAGACTGGACCACTGCCTGGCAACCCAGGACTACCTGGGGGGCATACCTACCCCCCACCAGGTCCGATTTTACCCTCTGAACCTGGTCATCCAACCCAGAGTCACCACCCTGCGGTTGAACCATTGCCTGGAACACCAGGACTTCCAGGGGGGCACACTTACCCCCCTTAAGGGACACACCATCCCCAAGGGCCACACAAGAGTCTGGCTGGCGCAGGTCTTCTGACCTCTGTCCATCTGACAGAGTCTGGATTCCCCCCAACCCAGAAATGGTCTCACCAAGGTCATTCCTGGGGGGATCTGCTCTCAGAGCTGACCCTCCAGGTTCTCCACTGGGGTCCGCAACCCCCTCTCAACCCTCTGTCTGGACCTCTGCACCCCCTCACTAGGAGTGGTACTGCCAGACACCTGAACTGGTGGGACGCCGGCTACAGCCGCCCCCCCCAAGTTCTACTGACACTGTGGGGTCTCCCTCAACAGATGGCCCTATGGTACAGGCTAGGCTCCCCTCCTGGTGTTCCCTCATGGAACCCTCCAGGACCTGGGACTGGATCTCGGGCACCTTGGGCCTCAACCCATCCCCATTCCCTCTCCTCTGAGACTGGACATGGGGTCCCTCACCCATCCCACTACACTGGGACCTACCTGGGACACTACAATCCTTCCCTACCTCACCTGGTTGGGAACTACTTAGACCACCCCTCTCAGGAGCACGCCCAAATGCCTCTTCAGACTCTCTGGTACTCACCCAGACGTCTGCCTACATTGTAAGCTGCCTGGGGTCAGAGAACTCACACTCCACCTGGTGTTGGCGTAGCTCTGTAAAATAAGGATTAGACATATGCTCTCCAGCAATTACATCACTCAGCCCCTCACATGAATTAACCAAAGTACCCTTCACCCAACCATCCAGTGACTCTGCTTTGAAAAAGCACCCCTAATCACCCTCCTGAGACTGGTGAGACAGTACCTGACTGTCCCTGACACTCAACCCACACTCTTCTGGGATGTCTTCACACTCCATAACCAGGACGTCTACCTGGGGGGAACCCCTCTCCCTGTCACTCTCACCTAGAGTCAGTAGAGTGTCCCTCCCACCAGTAGGAATATGACTCCCCATGCCAGTTCCCAAATCCACCTCAGGGACCCTGTGCATCACTGGAGCTACCTCATACCCCTGAACCTCCTGGTGTGTGTTAACTCCCTCCTTCAAGTAAGGCACCACATCTCTGGGCATGTGCACTACTTCAGCAGCACTGGATATAAAATTGTTGCTGCCACCATTCCAGCTGGACTCACCCCTTATGACTTCCAGATCCTTCATTTTGAGCTCATAAGCCCAAATCCTCTTTTTGATCTCTAAGTCCCTCCTCCTTTCTTCCAACTCCTTCTCCCTTTGCATCCTCAACTCCTTAAACTTCAACCGGTGAGCCCTCTCTGCCTGTCTGTCCTGTAACTCTTCAGGAGTCAGACCCTTGGGTGACACCCTGTTACCCCTCCTGGGGACCCTCCCCCCAGGCGTAACAGGTACCTCCACTACACCACTGTGTATCCTCTGCACTTCCCCACCCATATCCTCCTCCTCTGTGTGCCCTCCAGCCTCCTTGATTGTCACCCAGGCCCTCTGTGCCTTTTGCAGCTCCCCCTCCCTGGTGGGACAGTCAAGATCTTTAAGGAACTGTTTCAATTGAGCAACTGAGTACTCCTTCAGTTTCTCTATTTCAAACACAGCTCCAGCTGTTGCATCTCCAGATTGAGACATGATGGTCACAAGTGCAAAGTTCCAAAGGCAGAAAATAAGTTCCCAATGAAGTAAAAAGAATCCGTCAAGGGATCAGCAAAATCATGGAAGTAGAACAAAAAGGAGTCCTTAAGAGAAAAAGCAAAAGATCACCAAACTAGTACTATGTGGTCACGTAGTGGTCTGAACTCAAACAGTAGTGTACACTTAATCACTGTATGTCAAGTACAAATACAAGTCCAAATCCCAACCGCTGATCACCAATGTTAGAAATGGGGTCTTTGGTTGACAGTCAGGTTACCCCCTGTTAAAGCAAGGACCCTCACTCTATTCAGGGTAAAAGAGAATCACCCTCAGCTAACCCCTGCTTACCCCCTTGGTAGCTTGGCAGAGCAGTAGGCTTAACTTCAGAGTGCTATGTGTAAAGTATTTGTACCAACACACACAGTAACTTAATGAAAACAATACAAAATGACACCACACCAGTTTAGAAAAATAGGAAATATTTATCTAAACAAAACAAGACCAAAACGACAAAAATCCAACATACACAAGTCAAGTTATGAATTTTTAAAGATTAAACTAAAAAAATAGCGCTTAGAAACAAAAATGCTTTGATGAGATGTTAACACGACATCGTGACGGAGTCATTCCCAACAAGCCGACACCAGCGGCGCCGGACACGGAGTCGTGTAGACCCCCAAGTACAGTACCTTTGGTGAAGAGTGAAAACAAGCCGATGCGCGAAGTCGGGGATCGCGGCGTCTGTGCGAAACGTTGAATCCGTGCACTTCTAGCGGCGTCGGTCACGACGTGGTGCGGTGATTTCCACGGAGTCGCAGAGCGGGGCTGCAGCGGCGTCGGGCCTGCAAAGAGCGTCGCGTTCCAGCGAAGGTTACGGCGTCGGGTGCAGGCGGCGTCACCGGATTCAGCAGCAGCGTCGGTCCGTAGTCGTCCAAAGTCGATTTCCTTGGATTTCCACCAGCTTTCCTTTCAAGGGCCCAGGGACTGGATAGGGTACCACTTGTCAGAGCAGGAGTCTCTCCAGAAACTCCAGGTGCTGGCAGAGAGAAGTCTTTGCTGTCCCTGAGACTTCAAACAACAGGAGGCAAGCTCTAAATCAAGCCCTTGGAGATTTCTTCACAAGATGGAAGGCACACAAAGTCCAGTCTTTGCCCTCTTACTCTGGCAGAAGCAGCACTGTAGGAAAGCTCCACAAAGCACAGTCACAGGCAGGGCAGCACTTCTTCCTCAGCTATCAGCTCTTCTCCAGGCAGAGGTTCCTCTTGGTTCCAGAAGTGTTTCTGAAGTCTGTAGATCTGGGTGCCCTTCTTATACCCATTTTAGTCTTTGAAGTCACCTTTCTTCAAAGGGGACTCACACCTACTTGTGAAATCCTGCCTTGCCCAGGCAAGGCCTCAGACACACACCAGGGGGTTGGAGTCTGCATTGTCAGAGGCAGACACAGTCCTTTCAGAGGAGAGTGACCACTCCACCTCTCCCTCCTAGCAGAGATGGCTAATCAGGGCATGCAGGTTACACCCCAGCTCCCTTTGTGTCACTGTCTAGTGTGAGGTGAAAAACAACCCAACTGTCAAACTGACCCTGACAGGGAATCCACAAACAAGGCAGAGTTACAGAATGGTTTAAGCAAGAAAATGCTCACTTTCTAAAAGTGGCATTTTCAAACGCACAATCTCAAAATCAACTTTACTAAAAGATGTATTTTTAAATTGTGAGTTCAGGGACCCCAAACTCCACATGTCCATCTACTCTCTAGGGGAATCTACGCTTTAATCATATTTAAAGGTAGTCCCCATATTATCCTATGAGAGAGACAGGCCTTGCAATAGTGAAAAACAAAGTTGGCAGTATTTCACTGTCAGGACATATAAACCACATTACTATATGTCCTACCTTATCCATACACTGCACCCTGCCCTTGGGGCTACATAGGGCCTACCTTAGGGGTGCCTTACATGTAAGAAAAGGGAAGGTTTAGGCCTGGGAAGTGAGTACACTTGCCAAGTCGAATTTATAGTGTAAAAATACACACACAGACACTGCAGTGGCAGGTCTGAGACATGATTACAGGGTTACTTATGTGGGTGGCACAATCAGTACTGCAGGCCCACTAATAACATTTGATTTACAGGCCCTGGGCACCTCCAGTGCACTTTACTAGGGACTTAACAGTAAAACAAATATGCAAATCATGGATAAACAAATTACATACAATTTACACAGAGAGCATATGCCCATCTGACAGAGTCTGGATTCGCCCCAACCCAAAAATTGTCTCACAAAGGTCATTCCTGGGGGGATCTGCTCTCAGAGCTGACCCCTGACCCTCCAGGTTCTCCACTGGGATCCGCAACCCCCTCTCAACCCTCTGTCTGGACTTCTGCACCCCCTCACTAGGAGTGGTACTGCCAGACACCTGAACTGGTGGGACGCCGGCTACAGCCGCCCCCCCCCCAAGTTCTAATGACACTGTGGGGTCTCCCTCAACATATGGCCCTATGGTGCAGGCTAGGCTCCCCTCCTGGTGTTCCCTCATGGAACCCTCCAGGACCTGGGACCGGATCTCGGGCACCTTGGGCCTCAACCCATCCCCATTCCCTCTCCTCTGAGACTGGACATGGGGTCCCTCACCCATCCCAAAAACCCAAACAAATATGCCAATCATGGATAAACCAATTACATACAATTTACACAGAGAGCATATGCACTTTAGCACTGGTTAGCAGTGGTAAAGTGCTCAGAGTTCAAAAGCCAACAGCAACTGGTCAGAAAAAAATAGACGGCAGGAGACAAAAAAGACTGGGGATGACCCTGCATAAGCAAAAGTCCAACAAGGACATACAGAATTAAGCCTGAAATACTCTGAAGGGTTAGTACATATATGCAACCAAAAGGCCTGTTGGGAACAATGAAAGGAAAGAAAACAGGGAGAAAAGGGGGGAGGGAGGAGAGACTATGTTAGATAATATGGACTGAACTGTAAAGGTTTAAATTGGTGGCCATACCAGGCAAAAAGGTGTATAGATGTGCTCATGAACAATAATCTATTCTCTAGCTATTAGGAAAGCTGAACTCAATAATAAAAATCAAATGAGCACATCATGCAAGAAAGCAATCCAATTTAAAAATTGTACTCTAAAATTTCAGAGACAGTATGGTGATACAGATACTTAATAAGTGTACTCAATAATAACGAGTCAAGTAAGCACACCATGCAAAAAGTCAATTCATGCTTAAAAATCCACTCTGACTGCAAGAGCGAAATAGCAATACACATATTCAATAACTACCAATGGCATGTTAAAGGCGCATAGTGAAGAGAATGAATGACAATCATCATGTCCACAAATAACGGACCAGGGTGATCTGCATACACAAGGCCACACAGCCCAAAAAAACAAGTATTTGAAATGGGGACTAACCAGGGTGGCCAAGAGTAGTTCCCACTGTCTTGAGCAAAGTCATTAGCTGGGAATGGCGTAATAGCAGCAGGCTTTGATAAACAATTACTGTAAAAGTAGACAAGGAAAATTAGTTGAGGTCCGGGTCTCAGGAGGAAAAATCACAGGAGAAAGAAAGCACAAACCTTGAGGTACCACAAAACGCTAAATGCATCAATGGGAGAAGGGAAGCATGCAGCCAGTCATATACACGGTCAGGTCTACATTGGGGAGAAATAAATCTACAGGATTGAAAAAAATATAGAAGGTGAATACCTAAAGCATCCGTGAAATATCAGAGTCCGAGGCTCTGGTGAAACGGGGTTGACTTACCCCGATCAGAAGAATTTGAAGGTCCCCCGTGAACCAGAGTGTCTGTGCACCCCAGGACTTGTGAAAACTAGCATAAAAAACAGAAAGCACATGCACACTGGGGATGTTGACGACCATATTGAAGAACAAGTGTAGCCAGATTTTGTGCGCAAGTGGTGCGGCCATGTGGGAGTGGGGTGATCAAAATATGATTATGTAAAAAACCATTCTAAAAGAAAAAAGAAGCTAGTAAAGTACTACTAGTGTCAAAAATAATGAAGCATTCAGTATCATGCACAAAGTTATACATTTAAAAGAGACCAGAGAGTGGAAAAGTAAAGCCAGTAAGAAAATGAATGAATCACATTTACAGAAAAAGGCAATCTCAAAAATTGGCACCAAAAAGGCACACAATAGCAAGCTGGCCCAATACATATAAAGAAGTGACGGTCACATTGCAATAACAGCCACTACAGAGCAACTATATACTTCTAAATAAAAAAGGAAAACTTGGAGAAAACCATAGTTGGATATGAACAACTTCAGTAATGAAACAACAAAATAAAAACAATCAACATCACAGATACTGTTCTGGAGAGGCCATGGTAGCCCCATAAAAGGTTAAAGAGCTAAAGGAGGGTCCCACCTCCATGTAAGGAGTTAGCACAAAGGAAATGTCACTCAATCTTATACAAGAGCTATCATACAAGGGCAGTCTAGTCTTCCATCCTGTTGAGGCCCGTCTGCAGACTGCTTGTTTGCAATTTCCATTTGAGTTCTTCCTTATGGAGTATAGCCATGATGTCCGCATCTCCAAGGGTTGGCTTAACTACAGTAATCCCTTGCCTTTGCAAATCATTTTCTGTGTGTCCTTTTTCCATGAAGTGGTCAACCAAGGGTGAATTGAAAACTTTACAGCGTAGTCGACTCCCCTACTCTCAGATGTGAATGCAAACCTTCTGTGTCGTCTGGCCAATGTATATTTTTTTGCATGGCCATTTAATCGTATAGACAACATTAGATGTGTTACATTTAGAACATTTTCATAATCTAACTGTTTGGTCTCAATCCTGAATTGACATACACTGCAATTACCACATTTAGCATGTCCCATCACCAGGAGTAATCCCCATAGGTCTGTAATTGTCTGGCTACCTCTTTTTGGCGGTACCCCTGCTCTAACCAAAGGATCTCCGATGTTCTTGCCCTTGTGAACCGCAAAAGGGGCATTAAAGATTAAGTTCACCCACATTCAGATCAGGTCAAAGTTTAAGAATAAATTGTTTTAGCCGGTTACAGATTGGAGAGAAAGTACTGACACAGACCAGATGGTTATTGTCTTTTGTTTTCAGAGTAAGGAGTACTTTTTGGATAATACATGCTCTTTTCATAGACTGTCTCACTAACTTACGTGAGCAACTCCTGGCATAGAGTTTATTGGGCAAGCTGTTAGCCTCCAGGAAGAAGTCCTGTGTGAAAAAGCAGTTCCTGCAGATGAAAAAGGAACGGAGAGAATGGTAAGGAGTCCCTCAATATCCTTGGGTGGTGATTTGTATAAGAGAGGAGATTGTTATTTTCTGTGGGTGTGTGATGTAATGATGTAAATAGTTCTCCCATGTGTCTTTATATGGAGATCCAAAAAAACAATTTCAGATTGACTGTGTGTGAGTGTGAATTTGAGACCACTGCTGTTGGAATTAAGGCACTGACAGAACTCCATAAGAGTTTCTTCAGAGCCGTGACAAATCATAAAAATGTAATTGATATATTATTTCCAGATGGTGATGTTATTGTGAAATGGGTTACAATCTAAAAGGATAGTGCTAACCTCTAGGTCCTCCAGGAAGAGTATAGTAAAACTGGGGGCAAAAACAGCCCCCATAGAAGTCCCTTTAATCTGTTGGAAAAAAGTGGCCATCAAAAAATAAAAGGTTCCTAGAAAGACACAGTTCAAGGAGTCGTACAATGGAAAATGTAGGGACAGACTGCGAGCATGTCCTACCATGAAGGGATTTCTGAATGACAAGGATGCCCTCCTTCTGAGGAATATTAGTATATTAGGATTTAACATCCAGAGTGCAGAGAATACTAGTTTCAGGATAGAAAGGGTGGAGGTCTACCTGAGTGATCATGTCCATACTGGCTCTATTATAACATTGTGTCATAGGTACAAAATCTTTAATAAAATAAAGTCCACCCAACAGCCCAAGGATTCCAGGGGTTCAAGAATAGAACCACAGCCCAAGACAATTGGGCATCCTTGTGGTGCTGTTGTGCTCTTATACATTTTGGATACGGTTTAAATAACAGGGTTCTTGGGGAATTTGGTATTAAGGTACAGAAACTCATTTTGTGTCAAAATATTTTTAGCCCTCCTTTTCTCAGTAAGGTCCAGATACATTTTTGAATTTTACTTGTGGGGTCAGAGCTTAGTCTTAAATAGTGGTCAGTATAAGGAGGTTGTCTGGCTATTTCAGCTTTCTATAAGTCAATATCCTGGACCACAATCCCTCCCCCTTTGTCAGCTGGTTTTATAACCAAAGATTGATTCACTTTGAGTTTGTTTAGTGCACATTTCTCTTCTATGGTGAAATTGTAGGGAATGAAGTCACGTTTTTGTTTAGGTTCAAACTTAGAAACTTCATTAATAATGAATCCGTCAAAGTGTGAGTTTCTGGAGGTAAACTACTGTATGGTGGTTGAAATGAAAAAGGTGGACAGAAAATCATTTTAGCCATGCAGGGATTGCTGGGACTGGAAAAAAAAGGCATGAAGACAAATTGTCCTAAAAACAAAAAACATAACAACTCAGTTTGGAGTTCAAAGAAGTTGGGGCGAAAAGTGGGGACAAATGAGACCTTTGCTCAGCAAGGAGATTTCAGCTAATGACAATTAATGAGCAGATAATTTGAAAATGGATACAGTCAGAAGATTATCCATATTGTGTGGAGTATTATCAATGAAGCCACCTACTTTTACCATTGGTGGTATTTCTGTTGTGTCGCTTGGTCCCCTGGGGTACTGTATCAATGTCGTGACCATCCCCTCCCTTGTCTAGGTGGACATCCTGGGTGTTTCCCTAAAACGTTGTACTAGGTGTGCTGGAGGAGGAACTGGTTCTTTCCCCTGGGTCAGAATTATCTGATGATTCTGCAGAGGTATCTGAGAAACTAACAATTGTGTTTTGTCTGCTGTATCTGCCCCATGGACAACCAAAATTTAGTTGGTATTTGTTCTATTAGTGTAGTGTAGAAATTGTATGTGAGTTAAGGTTATGTCCTCTCAACCCTATAATTTTTGATATCTCTCTTCACTTTGTTAGACTTTTTTCATGTTCTATTCTGTTGAATTCAGCCACAGTTTTGTCAGCTTTTAGGTAATTTATGTCACTTTTGTCAATTTTCTCAAGCAGATTCTTAGCATCAGGGATAACACTAGACTCTCTGATCTGTTTATTCAGGTTACTGATTTCTTCTGCCAGTTTCCTAGCATATTCAATGGCTGTGTAAATGCCTAGCACCATCCAGTGCCTGGACATGTTGGTCCCTATAGAAATAAATCCATGTAAATACTTTTTTGTCATCAATGAAAACAACTGGGACATTTCTAACCTGGAGGCCAACTGGAATAGTGTAGTCCCTGAGAGAGTCAGTTATTATACGTACCATCACTTGTAACCTAAAATACTTCTTCTTGCATTTTTCAAGTTGTTTAGCTATACTCGACCCAATGGATTGGTCTAGTTCAATTGTGCCAGAAAAAAGTGTGGGACCCTTTAAATACTTTTAATGTAATCATCTGAATATAGGGGTCAATGGTCTGACATACTATTCTAGTTTGGATAGGGAAGAGAAAAATGAGGGAGAAAAAAGAGAAGAACAGAAGAAAAGCTTACTCATAAAGGAAGGAAAAATGACAACCCTTGCAATCCAGTGATTGCGCTCAAACTATTTGTAAGAAACAAGGGAAACCCATTTATGTCAAGGGACCAGGGGCATAACTATTTCTGAAAGGACAAAGGTCTCTTCAGTGTAGTAGAGACTGATCAAGATAGAGATATAATGAAGTCTATCAAAACTATCAAGATGGACAAGTTTATACATTTGTTAAATCAAATTATAAAACATAAAACATTGTAGTGAGAAAAAACAAAAAGGATAATCATGAAGGACTTCAATACTTAAGCACTTCACAAGTTACTCAAATGACCCAATGGTAAAGTCACTGACTTACAAGTACCCATGATCATTTCAATGTATCAATAATTATGGCAAACGAAGTCAAGGTGCTCTTGTCGATGAAGTTTCGATCACTACCAACATAACAGAATTATTATCAGGACATTAAGAATTAATATGTACCCAAAAAGCCAGTTGGGAAGAATGAAAGGAAAGAAAACGGGAAAAAAGGAGGGGGGAGACAAAGTTATATAAGATGAACTAACCCATAAAGGTTCAAATTGGTGGCCATGCCATGCAAAAAGTTGTACTGATGTGTTCATGCACAAGAATCTACTCTCTACTTAGGAAAGCTGAACTCAACAACAAAAATCAAATGAGCACACAATACAAGAAAGCAATCCAAGTTAAAAATTGCACTCTTAAATTGCAGTAAGAGTATGGCCATACAGATACTTCATAAGTGTACTCAATAATAATGAGTCAAATGAGGACACCATGCAAAAAGACAATCCATGCTTCAAAATCCACTCAGTGATTGGAACGGGGATACAGAGATTCAAATATTCCAAATTGTTAGAAATGGGGTCTCTAGTTGGCAGAGGTATACACCGTTGTCCAAGTAGGGCCACAATCCTAGTCAGGGTAAGTCACACACAAACCAAATTATCCTGTGTCTACCCTATGGTAGCTTGGCACTGAGCAGTCAGGCTTAACATAGAAGGCAATGTGTACAGTATTTGTGCAATAAATCATACAGAAACACAGTGCAAACACCACAAAAATACACCACACAGGTTGAGAAAAATAGATAATATTTATCTGAATAAAATAAGGTAAAAACAGCAAAGATCCAATAAGTACAAGTTGAAATATCACTTTTGCAATATTTGAAATAATCGTAATCCTTTGGGAAAAAAAAAACAGTTGTCTCTTTGTTACACACAGTACCTGGTATGCGTAAAAAATAATGATGTGCGGGGACCACAGAGGAGGAGATGGGTTGATAAATAGGGTGTGCGTTGGATTCTCCAGCACGACACAGACAATGTGTCATTTTCTTTCCACGCTGCCAGGGATTTGCCTTGTTTTGGGTGCACAGTCTTGGTTCCTCACTGAGGTGCAGGGATATTTTGATGCCCAGGGATGATACTGGGAAAATCCTTGACGAGTTTGAAGAAGGCATGGGTGCTGTGTCGATCCAGTAGGCGATGTATTGAATTCTTCTGTCACATAGCAGGCTCTGCAACAAATTTAAACTTGGGAAGTCAGGCTGCATCGTTTCGGTCGGTTGTGTGCCTATTTCTTGGTCACAAGGCAGGCATTGCATTGTTTCCGGCAGGTGTTGCATCAATTTATGATGCAGATGGAATTTCTTTGAAGAGGTAGTCTTTTTGACCCTGAAACTTCAGAAAACAGGAGGCAAGCTCAGCCCAACATGCAGAGTCCGAGGGTCTGGCGGAAGAAGGTTGACTTACCAATCCAGAAGGATATGATGGGCCTGCGAACTGGGGCATCAGTGCACCCCGGGGACTTCTGGAAACTAGCATAAAAAACGCAGAAGTGCATGCATGCTGGGCATGATGGCCTCCATATTGGCGAATAAGTGTACCCATAATTTGTGTGCGAGTGGTGCGGCCATGTAGGAGTGTTCTGATCAAAATAGGATAACGTAACAGAACCATTCTAAAAGGAAAAAGATGCTTCTAATGCACTTATAATGTGAAAAACAATGAAGCGTTAAGTACAAAGTTATAAATAAAATAGACAATTAGGAAATTAATGAATCACAAAAACCACAAAATAATTAATTTACAGAATAAGGCAATCTCAAAAATTGTCCCCAAAAAGTCACACAATAGCAAGCCAGTCCACTACATATAAAGAAGACCTGGTCATGTTGCAGTAGAGACCACTAAAATCTGGCTACATAGATAAATATAAAGGGAAAACTACAGAGCAAACCATAGTGAAATTTGAACAACATCAGTAATGTAAAACCAAAATAAAAACAATCAACACCACAGAGACTGTTCTGGAGAGGCCAAGGTAGCCCCAATAGAAGGTTAACGAGATAAAGGAGAATCCCACCTCCATGTAAAGAGCTAGCACAAATGAAATGTCACACAGTGTTATAGAAGAGCTGTCATACAAGGGGCGGTCTAGTCTTCCATCCTGTTGAAGCACGTATGCAGACTGTTTGTGCGCAATATTCATTTGCGTTCCTCCTTTTAGAGTATAGCTGTGATGTCTGCACCTCTAGGGGGTGGCTTAACTACGATAGTCACTTGCCATTGCAAACCATTTTCTGTGTCCTTTTTCCATGAAGCGGTCAACCAAGGGTGCATTGGCAACTTTACAGCGTAGTTGACTCCTGTGCTGGTAGATGCAAATACAAACATTTTGTCTCGTCTGGCCAATGAATATTTTATTGCATGGACATGTAGGGCCTCATTTTGAGTTTGGCGGGTGGCGGAGGCCGCCCGGCAAACTCGTTCCTTCATCAGGCCGCCTGTGCGGCCTGAACACCGCCGGCCCTATTAAGAGTTCATCGCAGGGACAGCAGGCGGAAACAGCATTTCCACCTGCTGGCCCTGCGGTGAACAGGGGCTTAACATTGACGCCGTTCCTACTGGATCCAGCGCCAATGTGGCAGTGCGGCGGGTTCAGCAGCACCCGTTGCGCATTCCACTACCCGTAATTTGGGCAGAGAAATGCACAACGGGGTTGTGAATGAGGGCCCCTGCACTGCTCATGCCAAGTGCATAGGCAGTGCAGGGGCCCCCAGATGTCCCCATTCTGTCAGCCTTTCCATTGCAGTGCAGTTGCAATGCAAGGCTAGCAGTATGGGACTCGTAATCCCCAGGGCAGTGGTGCCCTGGCGGATTACAACCGGCGGGACCGCCAGGACTGCCAGTCTCCAGGCTGGCAGCAGCCTGACTGTGTTGGCGGTCACCCCGTGGCAGCTCCACCACGGTCATAATGTGGAGGTCGGACCGGCACAACCGCGGTGATCCAACCACCACCGTGGGTCTGGCGGTCTGAACACCGCCAGACTCATAATGAGGCCGATAATCATACAGACAACCTTAGCTGTGTTACAATTCAAAAATTGGCTCAGTGATTCTAATATTGTCATGTACAAACTGTTTGGCCACAATCATGAATGACATACACTGCAATCATCACATTTAGCATGGCCCATCACCGGGGGTAATCCCCATAGGTCAGTAAGTGTCTGGCTACCTCTTTTTGGTAGTACCCCTGCTCTAACCAAATGGTCTCCGATGTTCTTGCGAAATGCAAAAGAGGGGCTTCCAAGATTAAGTTCAACAGCATTTAGAACATGCCACAGTTTGAGAATACATTTTTTTAGTCGGTTAGAGATAGGAAAGAAAGTAGTGACACAGACCAGGCAGTTAGTGTCTTCTTTCATTTTCTTAATATGGAGAACTTTGTTCAGACAACGCCATGCTCTTTTGAAAGACTGTTTCTCTAACTTACGTGGGTAACCCCTGGCATAGAGTTAATTGGCCAAGGTGCTTGCCCCCCAGGAAGGAGTCCTGTTTGAAAAAGGAGTTCATGTGGATGCAAAGAAACTGAGAGAATGGTACGGAGTCCTTCAATGCACTCGAGTCGTGACTCGTATATGAGAGGAGAGTGTTTCTTTCTGTGCATTCTGTGGGTTTGCGATGCAATGATGTAAATATTTCACCCTGGTGTGTCCTTATCAGGAGATCCAAAAAACAATCTCAGATCGCAGTGTATGAGTGTGAATTTGAAACCACTGCTGTTGGAATTAAGAAACTGACATAACTCATAAGGGTTTCTTCAGAGCCCTGCTAGATCAGAAAAATGTAATTGATTCCTTTCCAGATGGTGATGTTATTGTTGAATGGGTTACAATCTGAGAAAACAGTGTTAACCTCTATGTTATCCATGAAGAATATGGAAAAATTAGGGGCAAAAACAGCCCAGCAGAAGTCCCTTTAATTTGTTGTTAAAGATGGCCATCAAAAAAGAAAAGGTACCTAGTAAGACACATTTCAAGGAGTTGTATAATGAAGGATGTAGGGACAGAATGCGGACGGTCCTACCGTCAAGGTTTTTCTGAATGACAAGGATGCCCTCCTTCTGTGGAATATTAGTATATGGGGATTCAACATCCAGAGTGCAGAGAATATAGGTCCCAGGATTGAAAGGGTGGTGTTCTACCTGACTGCTCATGTCCATACTGTCTCTATTATAACTTTGTGTCTTAGGTACACAATGTGTCTGTTTTTCGTATTGATTGATTTGAGTACTGTATGTCTCAGTGTATATGTTGATGTATGAGTGTGTGTTTCAGTGTATCTATCAGTGTATGCCTGCTGTGTTAGTTTATGCATCAGTATGTGCCTAGGTGTGTCAGTGTATATATCAGTGTGTGCATGTGTGTGTCACTATATGCACCATTGTGTGCCTGGGTCTGTCAGTGTATGGATTAATGTGTTCCTTAGGTTTGTCAGTATATATGTCAGTGTGTGCTTCAGTGCTCAATGTGTGTATCAGTGTGTGCCTGGGTGTGTCAGTCTATGAATTAGTGTGTGCCTCTTTGTGCCAGTGAATTAATCAGTGTGCACCTGGGTATGTCAGTGTATGATCATTGTGTGCCTAGGTGTGTCAGAGTATGCAACAGTGTGTGCCTAGGTGTATCAGGGTGTGCCTGGGTGTGTCACTTTGTCAGCAGTGTGTGCCTGGGTGTATCAGTGTATGTTTCAGAGTGTCTCTAGATGTGTCAATGCATGGGTTAGTGTGTGCCTAGGTGTCTCAGTGTATGCATCATTGTGTGCCTAGGTGTATAAGTGTGTGAGGGTGTGTGCCTGGGTGTGTCAGTGATTGCATCAGTGTCTGCTTGGGTGTGTCAGTGTGTGCATCAGTGTCTGCTTGGGTGTGTCAATGTACGTGTCAGTGTGTGGTTGGGTGTCTCAGTGTATATATCAGTGTGTGCCTAGGTCTGTCACTGTGTGCATCAGTGTATGCCTGGGTGTTTCAGTGTATACATCAGTGTGTCCCTAGGCGCTTCATTATATGTATTAGTGTGTGCCGGAGTGTGTGAGTATATGGAGCAGTGTGTTCCTATGTGTGTCAGTGCATGCATCAGTGTGTGCGTAGGTATGTCAGTGTATGGATTTGTGTGTTACTGGGTTTCTCAGTGTATGCATCAGTGTCTGCTTGGGTATGTCACTGTGTGCATCAGTGTGTGCCTGGATATGTCACTGTATGTGTCGGTGTGCTTGGGTGTATCAGTGTGTGTATCAGTGTGTGCCTAGGTATGTCAGTGTATGGATCATTGTGTCCCTAGGTGTGTCAGTGTATGGATCAGCGTGTGCATGATGTGTCAGTATGTCATTAGTGTGTGCCTGCGTGTGTCAGTCTATGTATGAATGTGCCCTGAGGTGAGTCAGTATATGTATCAGTGTGTGGCTGGG
Source organism: Pleurodeles waltl (assembly GCF_031143425.1). Taxonomy (NCBI): domain Eukaryota; kingdom Metazoa; phylum Chordata; class Amphibia; order Caudata; family Salamandridae; genus Pleurodeles; species Pleurodeles waltl. The sequence continues at coordinate 841,760,556 of NC_090437.1, forward strand.
TGTGTCAGTGTATGTATCAGTGTGTCCTTGGGTGTGTTAGTGTATGGATCAGTGTGTGTCTGGGTATCTCAGTGTATGCCTCTGTGTGTGCCTGGGTGTGTCAGTGTATCGATCAGTGTGTGACTAGGTGAGTCAGTGTATGCATCAGTGTGTGCCTAGGTGTATCAGTGTATGCATAAGTGTGCATAGGTGTGTCACTGTGTGCATGAGTGTGTGCCTTGGTGTGTCAGTGTATCCATCAGTGTTTGCCTGGATGTGGCAGTGTATCGATCAGTGTGTGCCTGGGTGTGTTAGTTTATGGATCAGTGTGTTCCTAGGTGTGTCAGTGTATGCATCAGTGTGTGTGTGTCTATGTTACTGTGTGCATCAATGTGTGCCTGGGTGTCTCAGTCTATATATCAGTGTGTTCCTATGTTTATCAGTGTATGCGTCAGTGTGTGCCTGGGTGTGTCAGTGTATGGATCAGTGTGTGCCTAGGTGTATCAGTGGATGCATCAGTGTGTGCATGGTTGTGTCACTGTGTGCATCAGTGTGTGCCTGGGTGTGTTAGTGTATATATCAGTGTGCCCCTCTGTGTCTCTGTGTATGCATTAATGTGTGCCTGAGTGTGTCAGTGTATTGATCAATGTGTGCCCAGGTATGTCTGTGTATGCATCAGGGTGTGCTTGGGTGTGTCACTGTGTCATTAGTGTGTGCCTGGGTGTGTCAGTGTATGTATCAGTGTGTCCCTAGGTGTGTCCGTGTATGTATTAGTGTATGCTTGGGTGTGTCACTGTGTTATTAGTGTGTCTGGGTGTGTAGTTTAAGTATCAGTGTGCCCTTAAGTATGATAGTGTATGCATCAGTGTTTGCCTGAGTCTGTCAGTGTATGGATCAGTGTGTGCCTGGGTCTCTCAGTGTATGCATCAGTGTCTGCTTGAGCATGTCACTGTGTGCATCAGTGCGTGTCTGGGTGTGTCAGTGTGCACGTCAGTGTGTTCTTGGGTGTCTAAGTGTGTGCATCAAGGTCAATTTGTCACAACTGACAGTTCTACAGGCTGGTAGACTTAAGTAGATAAATCGTTCTGAATCTACTTCTGTTTTTGAAGAAAATTAACAGTTATCCCAATTATGCTGCCAAGAGTAACTTAGATACCAAGTAGGACCATCAAGAATTCTTGAGCATCTTCTTGAGTGTCTTGAGTGAAGTGTACAGATCCAGTGCATAGATCTACAAGATCTCTAATAAAGGATGCAGAATATGCTTTTGTTCTATCACTGCACAAGCATTCTAACAAGCTAAAGAGTGCAGAGCACAATCTTTTATCCTTTTTCTGTTTAATTGCATGAACCATAGCAGATAAAGAGAATAGTGCATTGAGAACTACTGGTAACCAACAATTCATCAAGCATTTTTAGTATTATTTTTCTCTAATGCTTCTTTCTTCTCTTTTTGCCTTTTTTTCTGAGAAACATCAGTATGATCTTTTGAAATCTTTTGTTTTGGTAAGATTCTAGGTATTTCGTAAACCAGGTACTGTCCTAAATCAGGGAGCATAGAGGCTTCTCAAATGGTTGTACTCTATCACACAGCTTGAATCAGTATTTACTTTACTGTCATCAAACTCTATCAGCTACAAACCGGACAAAGTTCTAACCCGCGGCAATGCTTCATGTGACATACCTTCCTTGAATATGGTCCTACCTAAATTAATAAATGTGCCATCTATGCTTAAACCTTGAGACTTATGTATGGTTACAGCATATGCAAGAGAAATTTGAAATTGCTTTCTGTGAACATACACGTCTTTTACAAGCAAGAAACGTCAGGCTGTTTTACACCTTTAAGCTCATCAAATTTAATTGTTAGGTATTCAACCCTGTTTCATGTTTGAAAACAAAATGAAATAAATTATTTACCCATGACTCCATTAACTAATCCTTCTTTAACATTTAAAATTCAATGCAAAATCACCCTACAGTTCTTACAAACATATAAACACTTTTCCAATCCTGCAGTTTTGGAAGCAGACTTATCCAAAGAATCCAATTTTGATTGTAGTTTTTCATTCAACAATATTGTCACTCCGTGGTGTTCCATTTTATCATTTGCTAAGATCCAATATTTGTTCTTTCTCCAGTCGTAGCAATTCTTCATTGAAAAAGGTACATTCTTGAAGAGTAGGCATTAGACACCAAATAGGTTTTTGTTGTTTGAATAAATTCAAACATTAGCTGTGCTGCATATTTTTTGGAAGGAAATATGGGGCTCATTTACAAGCCCCTAACGCCATCAGAGTGTCAGCTTCAGCGTTGCTCCTGTGGCACTGTGCTCTTTTCCATATTTACAAGGCAGTGTTAAGACACTTTGGGGGTGATTCTAACCCTGGCGGTCGGTGTAAAAGCGGCGGCCAACCCGCCAACAGGCTGGCGGTAAAAAATATGGGATTCTGAGCCTGGCGGGAACCGCCAACACAGACAGCCACCTTAACACTCCGACCGCCACGGCGGTACAAACAAACAGCGCGGCGGTCACCGCCAACAGACAGGCGGCAGACAATGTACCGCCCACACTATTCCAACTCACCAATCCGCCACCTTTTCCGGGGCGGGAGCACCGCCGATAAAAACACGGCGGAAACAGACTACGGACGGGAAAATGCTCACCACTACGCACTCCAGGAGGAAGGAGGACAGCATGGAACCCGAATTAAACATCCTACCTGCTCTCGTCTACCTTCTCATCTACCACGAGTACGAAGTCCGGCGCAGACGACAACGGTGAGTACTGCACCTACGACACACGGGAGGGGGAGGACGAAAGGTTACGGCCACACACATATGCGACCCCCCCCCCCCCCAACTATGTACTCACCAATGCAGCGCACCAAGTCACAGTGACACCACCTAAACACCCCTGAAAAATGCTAGGACATAATCATATTTTGAATAAATATTTATGTACCAAAAAGCTCCAGAAAATTAGAGTACAACCATGAAAGATATCCACAACAAAACTAATGACACACACATCAGTGTATAACTGAAGTACCAAGTCCTGCACAACCTACGATTTCAGCATGTCCGTGGGCCAAAGTCTTGAGAAACAAGGGCAAAGCCCACACAGGAGACCTGAGTCCTTTGGAGAGAACACTGCAGGGGCATCAGATGTAAAAACTACAGGCACCTCAGGGGGAAGGGAAGGGGGGGGCACCACAGCCACATGAGTCCACGACGCCAGATCCACGATGAGCCACCATGCCCACTGGACCATCCTGGGGAGTGCAAAGCCACAGTCTCTCAAGTCTCTGCAGTGGGTGGATTGCCCACTGGACCATCCTGGGGAGTGCAAAGCCACAGTCTCTCAAGTCTCTGCAGTGGGTGGATTGCCCACTGGACCATCCTGGGGAGTGCAAAGCCACAGTCTCTCAATGTCTCTACAATGGGTGGGCTGCCCACTGGGCCATCCTGGGGAGTGCAAAGCCACAGTCTCTCAATGTCTCTACAGTGGGTGGGCTGCCCACTGGGCCATCCTGGGGAGTGCAAAGCCACAGTCTCTCAATGTCTCTACAGTGGGTGGGCTGCCCACTGGGCCATCCTGGGGAGTGCAAAGCCACAGTCTCTCAATGTCTCTACAGTGGGTGGGCTGCCCACTGGACCATCCTGGGGAGTGCAAAGCCACAGTCCATCAGGTGGATGACAGTCTCCACTGGTCAAGGAGGAGGCATGGTGGGCACAGTGAACCATAAACGGTGCTTGCGACGGCGGTGCCCAGCTGAGCGGTGCTTGAGAAGAAGGGCCCAGCGGAGCGGTGCTTGAGACGGCGGGGCCCAGCGGAGCGGTGCTTGAGAAGAAGGGCCCAGCGGAGCGGTGCTTGAGACGGCGGGGCCCAGCGGAGCGGTGCTTGAGAAGAAGGGCCCAGCGGAGCGGTGCTTGAGACGGCGGTGCCCAGCGGAGCGGTGCTTGAGAAGAAGGGCCCAGCGGAGCGGTGCTTGAGACGGCGGGGCCCAGCGGAGCGGTGCTTGAGAGGAAGGGCCCAGCGGAGCGGTGCTTGAGACGGCGGGGCCCAGCGGAGCGGTGCTTGAGAAGAAGGGCCCAGCGGAGCGGTGCTTGAGACGGCGGGGCCCAGCGGAGCGGTGCTTGAGAGGAAGGGCCCAGCGGAGCGGTGCTTGAGACGGCGGGGCCCAGCGGAGCGGTGCTTGAGACGGCGGGGCCCTGTTCAGCGGTGCTCTTCTCCACGGCGGGCCCTGTTCAGCGGTGCTCTTCTCCACCGCGGGCCCTGTTCAGCGGTGCCTATCTCCACGGCGGGGCCCTGTTCAGCGGTGCCTATCTCCACGGCGGGGCCCTGTTCAGCGGTGCTCTTCTCCACGGCGGGCCCTGTTCAGCGGTGCTCTTCTGCACCGCGGGCCCTGTTCAGCGGTGCTCTTCTCCACGGCGGGCCCTGTTCAGCGGTGCTCTTCTGCACCGCGGGCCCTGTTCAGCGGTGCTCTTCTCCACGGCGGGCCCTGCTCAGCGGTGCTCTTCTCCACGGCGGGGCCCTGTTCAGCGGTGCTCTTCTGCACCGCGGGCCCTGTTCAGCGGTGCTCATCCAGCAGGTCAAGGGAGCCAGACCTGGCCTCGACTCCCTGCTCAGTCGCCCTCGGACCGTGACGTTTCTGGACCCTTCGGGGACGGACTCCTGGCCTCCTTAGTGTCCTCCTTCCCAGCTGGGATGTGGCATGTGGGGTCCACCTTCTCCGCGCTCCTGCTGCCCTTCCGCTCCTTTGATGGGGCTCTCGGGCCCTTGCCTCCCCCAGATGGTGTGGGTGGTGAAGTGGCCGCACATTGCTCCTTGGGGGCAGCCCTGTCGGTCCTCGCACGGCGGTCCTTGGTTTTGCGGGTCCTCTTGCCGGGGGGGGGGGCTGGACGTGTCCTTGCTGCAGCTCGATGTGTCACTGCTGGCAAAGGGTGGGCTCCAGAACCCAGGCACAACAGTGACACCCGAAGCTGGGCTGGTGGTGGCTGCGGTGCTCTTGGGACTCTTTGAAGATGGATGGGGGAGGTCATTGGGGGGAAAGAGGTTAAGGTTAGCCAGGAAAAGTTTTTTAGGGCCAAGGTAAAGGGTAGGAGAAGTGGAGATGGAAGTGGAGGTAGAGGAGGTGGTTGTAGGAGAGTCAGGTGTGCTGTCATTGGGTGAAGGTGCTGGTGCTGTAGGCTGTCGTGAGGTGGATGGCTGTTGGGTGGGTGGCTGCCTGCGTTTGTGTGTCTTGGAAGAGGGGGTGACAGACACAGTGGGAGAGGACACAGGGGACGTGTACATGGCAGTGGGGGTGGTGACTGCACGAGTGTGGACTGTACTGGAGGGTGAGGTGGTGATGGAAGCACTGGCTGATGTTGGGGTGCATGCAGGTGTGAGTGTAGACGTCACAGGGAGGGAGGAGGGAGACGAGGAGGAGGGGGACACAGGGGTGGCAGTGGCTGTTGGCATGTCTGCATCTGGGTGTTGCTCGGGTGAGTGTTTGCGGGATCTGTGGTGCTTGTGTTTGGATGAGCTGCTCTTGGGTGTTGAGGTTGGTGCAGGCTGGTCTGATGGTGTTGATGGGATAGGCTGAGGAACAGGAGACAGAGACAGGCTGGAGGCAGTCAGAAGAGGGAGGCTGGAAACAGGGACAATGGCTGCCGTCAGTGCTGAGGCCAGAGCAGTGAACGCTCGTTGATGGGCAGCCTGACCCGAATGAATGCCCTCCAGGTACGCATTGCTCTGTTGCACCTCCCTTTGCACACCCTGGATGGCATTCAAAAGGGTCGTCTGCCCAACAATGAGCGTCCTTACCAGGTCAATGAGCTCCGCACTGAGGGCAGCAGGGGCAACAGGGCAGGGGCTGAGGTGCCTGGGGCGAAGGAGACGCGCGCCTTCCTGGGCGAACCGGCACGGAGCGAAGACTGAGGGGCTGCTGGGAGGGCGGGGCTGGTGCGCTGGGTGGCGGCTGTACCTGTAGAGGCGGGGGGCACGGATGTTGCCGCCACCCCTAGGGAGCTCCCATCCGAGGACGTGTCGCTTTCGCTGCTCTCACCAGCGGTCCCCGTCGTGGTGCTCCCCTCGCCCTCCGGATCACTGGTGCCCTCGGTGTCTGTTCCTGGGCCCACCGGGGCCTTGTGTCCTACAGCTCCCTCGTGCTCCAATGCCATATCTCCTCCGCTTGATGATGCTAATGCACACATGCACAAGAAGATGAAGAGAAAGGGTGGGGGGAGAAAAAAGAAGACCAGGTTGAGTGCATGCAATGTCAACACCGTTGGCGGAGAGGACAGACACAGGTGCCTAATGCACTAAGCCGCGCATTCGGGGTACACTACTCAGTACTACTGACTAAGACAACAGGCCAAGAGACGTCAAACGCGCACATGGGAGATGCTGGACCTTCAATGGCTGTACTTGTCACCCTACCGAGGTGGGGGCCGGGGGCACAGGGCCATGCCTAAGGGAGAGGACTACACTACAGAAAGCGCCCTGGCCTAATGTCACCCACAGCCCTCCTCCCCCACCCAGACGCCTCCACTGCGCAGAAAGATAGGAGAATGTGCTGATACTCACCCCCTTGTGTCTGCTGTGATGTCTTAAAGCGCCCATCCAATTCAGGGTAGGCCACCGCCAGGATCCGGGACATCAGGGGGGTCATGGTGCGACTGGCACCCCTCCTAGGTTGGGAGGCTATCCCCAGCAGTGTTTCTGCGGTCTTCCTTGTTCCGCGGTGGATGTCCTCCCACCTCTTGCGGCAGTGGGTGCCCCGTCTGTTGTGGACCCCCAAGGTCCGGACTTCCTTGGCGATGGCACGCCAAATGTCGATCTTCTGATGGGCGCTGACCTATTAGACATGTACAGGGTGGAAAGGAGGAACTCATCAATGACCTGCATGTTAGATGTAATTGGCCCCCCCCCACCCACTTTGCCATATGGCACATGCTCTCATCTGTCGGGCGTTGCACTCCTCATTCGCCCCCCACCCCACCAACTTACATCCACCCCAATCCACACAGGCATAGCCCATTCCATTAGCACCCGGTGTACTCACTTGTTGGTCTGGAGGACCGTAGAGTAGCGCATACTGGGGGAGGACCCCATCCACAAGCTTGTCCAACTCTTCAGACGTGAAGGCAGGGGCCCTTTCCCCAGTCGCATGAGCCATTGTATCTTCCAGACCGAGGTCACAGCAGCACTTGCAGTATAGGTCCTCTCCTGTGGATGATCAGGTCTCGAGTGATTAGGCAGATAGAAAATGGCGGTCACGTCCGCGGCGGTGCGTACCGCGGCGGTGCGTACCGCGACCGCCGGCGCACTTCGTTATTGGCTCCTGAAACCCATAGGCTTCAATGTTAACCAATGCGGCTTTGCGCCGCGGTCTGCGACCGCCTACCGCCACGGTGTGCCCCGCCAGCGCATTGACCTCACATCCCATTGTCCCACTTCACAGGTCAGGCAGCCACCATTTCAAGGGCCCACATGGCTTAATTTTGACTGCGACACACAGGCCTAGGCCTTGCATTGCCACACATACACGCCTTTCAACCCATTGCCATTCTTTAACTGTGCAAGCTGTCTGTACGTACCTGTGTTTTGGCTGACTCTGTGCTCCATGTTGTCCTACCTAGGCACCGTCCGCTGGGACTTGCGATGAGAAGGAGGAATCCTCGCGTGTACCGACCGCTGGTGGACCTGTCGACAATGGAAGAACGCCATATAATACTTCGATACAGACTTGACCGTGCCACTATCCATGAACTGTGTGCCCAGCTGGAGCCAGCCCTGATGTCCCCCATCCGCCAACCCACAGGGATTCCCCCTCTGGTGCAGGTTTTGTCAGTCCTCCATTTTTTGGCCAGTGGGTCATTCCAGACCACAGTGGCCATGTCATCTGGAATGTCTCAGCCTATGTTTTCTAAGATTTTGAGCAGAGTGTTGTCTGCCCTGATGAAACTCATGCGGAGCTACATCATTTTCCCCGAGGAGGGTGACTTGCCTACAGTGAAGGGTGATTTCTATGCCCTTGGACACATCCCCAACATCATTGGTGCCATTGATGGGACCCATGTGGCTTTGGTACCCCCAAAAGACGATGAGCAGGTGTTCCGAAACAGAAAGAATTATCATTCGATGAATGTCCAGGTGGTCTGTTTGGCTGACCAGTACATCTCCCATGTAAATGCCAAGTTCCCAGGGTCAGTGCATGACGCGTATGTGATGCGAAATAGCAGCATCCCCTATGTGATGGAGCAGCTACAGAGACAACGTGTGTGGCTAATAGGTGACTCTGGTTACCCCAACCTGCCGTGGCTACTGACCCCAGTAAGGAATCCCCGGACAAGGGCAGAGGAACGCTACAATGAGGCCCATGGCCGTACTAGGAGGGTGATTGAGCGAACCTTTGGACTCCTGAAGGCCAGGTTTAGGTGCCTGCATATGACTGGTGGATCCCTAATGTACTCACCAAAGAAGGTGTGCCATATCATCGTGGCCTGCTGTATGCTTCACAACCTGGCTTTGCGACGCCAGGTGCCTTTCCTGCAGGAGGATGGTCCAGATGGTGGTGTTGTAGAAGCCGTGGAGCCTGTGGAGAGTGAAGAGGAGGAAGACTCTGAGGACGACACAGACAATAGGGATAGAGTGATACAACAGTATTTCCAGTGACACCCAGGTAAGAATCACCCACGCCATTTCCCAATTGCTTCTAGCCTCCTGCATCTGTACTTTCTGTAGTTCCCCACAGATGTTTTTCAGTAATTTTTGCCTTTCCCCTCCCTTCTCAGTGCTGTCTGACTCAGTACCTGATTTCTGCTTGGTTCGCCCATGAAATACAGCGTATTGACATTGGTATGTTGTCATGACTAATTGACAGAACAGAAATTGAACAGTAATATGTAATACATTTGTTAATAAGACAGCATGACTCAAAACAGATTATTGTGCAAAATGTGATTTATTTACAGTGCTAGATATCGGTACATGTGATTCTAAGGGTGATGGGTGGGGGTGGAGGAATATCCATGGCAGAGTCCAGTTCTCAGTCTCACAGGTGCATTGTTCTTTTGCCTGGGGAAGGATGGAGCATAGGCAGTTCATGGTTGGACAGGGTGGCAATGTGGGACAGTGGGAAGAGTTCAGGGGGTATGTCCTGCTGGCGGGGGTCTTGACATCCTACTCTGTCTTTTTCTTTGGTCTCAGGCTCCTCTTACGGGGTGGTTGTTCTTCAGCAGGAGGTGGGGTTCTGGGGGGCTGTCGAGGTGTTGGGACCTCCTGTCCACTAGCGCCGGCGGAGGTGGTAGGCTGTTCCTGGTCCGGCCTAGTGACAGGGGCCCTGTGTGGTGCACCATGGTCCCGCAACGCGTCCTCTATCCTGTGGAGGGCCAGGACGATGGTCCCCATTGCGGTCCCGATGATTCTCAGCTCCTCCCTGAACCCCATGTAGCGTTCTTCCTGCTGTGCCTGGATCTCAGTGAACCTGGCCAGTACCGTCGCCATCGTTTCTTGGGAGTGGTGGTAGGCTGCCATGATGGTGGTGAGGGCCTCTTGGAGAGTGGGTTCCCTGGGCCTCTCCTCCCCCCCCTGTCGCACAGCAGCCCTCCGAGCTGCCCGGTTTCCCCCGGCCTCTGTCCCCTGGCCGGTGTGCCCGCTCCCACTGCCCCCAGGTCCCTGTTGTTGTTGGGGTGTTGGGTTAGCCTGGGTGCCCTGTAGTGGCGGACACACCGCTGATTGAGCTGTCCTAGAGACAGAGGCATGGGCCCGCTGGGTGGGAGCTGTGCTGGTGTCAGCAGAGGGGGTCGGGTCTGGTGTGGCCTGTAGCTGCCTGAGGGGAACCGACTGCCCAGAGGTCCCCGATGGTCTGGGCTGGTCATCAGGTTCACTGTCGACAGAGCTGCTATCCTCAGTGTGGGCCTGTTCCGGTGGTGGGATGGACACTTCTGGACCCTCCTGGCTGGTGTGTTGTCGTTCGGGTCCTGCATGGGGTAAGAGAGTTTGGTTATTGTTTCTGTGTGTGCAATAGCATGCGTGTTATGGGTGCCCTTGTTCCCCAGTGCAGGCATTCCCTTGAGGGAGGTGTTGTGAGGGTATTTAGTGGGGGGGAGGGGTTAGTGCAGTGGTCATGCATAGGTGATGGGTGCCCATGATTTGTGTTGGCATGCAGGAGTTGGGATGGGTGGGTTGTGCTGGTGAGACATTGTCAGGGAGGATATGTGCTGGGGGGTTGGGGGTGAGGGTGGGGGTGTGGGTTGGCATGCTGGTGGGGTGGGGGGGATATAGTAGTTGAGATGGGACTTACCAGAGTCCATTCCTCCGGCTACTCCAGTGAGGCCCTGAGGATGCAGGATGGTCAAGACCTCTTGCTCCCACGATGTAAATTCGGGAGGGGTGGGTGGGGGTCCGCCGCCAGTCTTCTGGACCGCGATGTTGTGCCTGGAGACCATCGATCGGACCTTCCCCCGTAGGTCGTTCCATCTTTTGCGTATGTCCTCCCTATTCCTGGGATGCTGTCCCACCGCGTTGACCCTGTCCACGATCCGCTGCCATAGCTCCGCCTTCCTGGCTATACTGGTGTGCTGCACCTGCGAGCCGAAGAGCTGGGGTTCCACTCTTAGGATTTCCTCCACCATGACCCGGAGTTCTTGGTCCGAAAAGCGTGGGTGCCTTTGGGGTGCCATGGGGTGGTGTGGGTGAGGTGTGGGGTGGTGTATGTGATGATGAGTATGTTGGTGTGTGGTCCTTTGTGCTACTATGTGGTGTGTGTGATGGTGTAGTGTGCCTCAGTGTGTCTTGCTATGGATTGTCTGCTGTGTCTCTCTCTCCTTCTCTCAGTAATTCTGGTCGCAGGGGTTTGTGGGTGATGTGGGTGTGTGTTTTATAGTTGGTTGATTGTGTGGGAGTGGTGTGTGTATGTGTATCAGGTGTGTGTATTTCAAATTGTCCAATGTGGCTGTGTTTTGGTGATGTGTGTGTATTCTGACCGCGGCGGTGTGTAGCGCCAATGGAATACCGCGTTTGAATGACCGCCGTGTGGATTCGTGGGTCGTAATGGCATGGGCGTATTTCTGTTGGCGTGACGGTGGAGGTTTGGTCATCTCCAGTTTATCGCTGCCCGCCGATGTGGCGGGCTGCAGTGGAGGACGGATTTTTGGAGGTTTGGCCGTTGTGGGTCAGAATGACCGTGGCGGTTGACCGCGGCCGCGGCGGTGTTATGGCGGTCTTATGACCGGCGGTAAGGGCATTTTACCGCCGAGGTCAGAATGACCCCCTTTGCGTTGCTTAATGCCGCCTTGTAAATAAGGGCCCCTGATGCAGTTTTCTGCGGCAGAGGAGCGTCAATAGGTGTTGCAGTGGGCGTTTCCACACAACACCCATGCTTTTGGCACTGCTCCAGATTTAGGAGAAATTGTAAGCCTGAGGCAGCTACAAAAACTAGAGTTAGAACTAGTGTTAGAGTGGAGCAACAAGGAGAAGTACTTTTATTTCTCCTTCTTTTTGCTCTGCAGCGCACCTAGAAAGAGTAAAACACCATTAATGATTGTTTATGTGCAGGTCACCTTCCTCCACATAAACAATCATTCCTTGAAACGAATGTGCCCTTGCACTATGGTGCAAGGGTGCTTGCATTGGCGCTGGGCAGCTAGTTTTAGTGCCAGCGTTAGGGAACACACAGGGGTTACCGTATTGTAAATACGGTTCATCCCTGCATTTTTTAAATGTCAAACAACGGCACTGCCAAATTTGGTGCAGCTCCGCGCTCCAACATTTCCTTGTGAATAAGGCCCTATATTCTCTATAAGTTGGGTTTCCAAACAAAGGTTTCTATCATTTCACAGTATTCCTACTCTAATATACTTCAGAAAAATTCAATATTGCATATCAGATGCATTATACATGTTTCTAATTAGTTCTTTGTAATGGAAATGCAACCAAATGTTTACATTTCCAATGCTTCCTAAAGGGTGTCTTAAACACGGGCTGCCCTTTCATGGAGGTTAGTTGCAATAAATCACCAAAAACAAGTACATGCTTTCCTCCAAAAAGTACATCATACTCTGTCTTCAATATCTGCTACATTCTCAATGCACAAAGGTGAGCATTAAGTTTGAGACCATGCTCACCTCATCAATGATTAAAAGTTTTAATTTCTTCAACGCTCTGGAAACTTCGTGACAGGTTTCACCAGATAACTTTGGTATTCCAGTTTATTATTGTGTCCAACAGGTAGCATAAGTAGAGAATGCAAGGTAATTCCTTTGATTTTGTGTGAAGCTAATACAGTAGGTGTTGTTACAACACATGACAAAATGGAGTAGTCTATAGTCTTCTGTAGATATGTCATTAGAAGTTGTATCAAAAAGCTTTTCCCAGTGCCAGCTTGTTCACTGAGATATAAAAGAATTGACTTAAAATTTGAGCACTTGCATTGGTTGTTTTCATGTAGGAATCTGGGCTCTATTTTTTTCTTTCACTTCCATTTATATTTCTTTCTGCCCATCATTTAGTTGTTCTACCAACTATTGCAAGTCAAAAAAATGTTTCTCTTGGTTGTTGGATTGCTGTAGCCACCTCATTCATTGTTATGGCAGCTTCATTTTTGTTTATTGGCTATTCAAGGGGATCTTGACTGAGAGATCCGGAACTCGGGCTACTTTGTGAGCTACCCTTTGCTATCTCAGTAGCAATTGTTACTTCCTGTTCAATTTCTTAATTTAACACTTTAAGGTAGTTGGGAAATGTTGGACACTCATTGCTTTCTTTTATAGCATTGAAAGTGTCTTCATAGTACTCATATTGGCCAAATAACTCTGTTTCAGAAGCAAAGGTTTAAATAGCTGGAGAAGTGCTAAATGGGAAATTATTTTTTCTCAGCAGTTTGACAAGTAAGTTTTCTATGGTTTATTAAGTTACCTTTAGCGTGCTGAACCAAACAACAGTCACAGCCAACTACTGCATATTTCCTTTCATTTATGTTTTCTTTAACATTATTTCTGTACCTACAGTGTTGCAGAATTTCGTAAAGACACATATTTCTGAGGGGTTGATTTCTACTTGGATAGAAAGTATCCAACATGTTTGTTTTTACAATATCTGTACTCTCTGGATCAAACTCTGCTAGGTACTGAATTTCTCTGCAAGATTTCAAGACTCTGTTTCGTGTGTTAGCAAGGCCTAGACTTACCCAAACAATTACCCTAGACTTCAAAAACAAGCTAGCTGAACTCAATCACAGCACTCAAATGAGCTCCCTATGCAAAAGCATTTTCAAGCTGAAACTGTATAATTTCTTTGATAAAGATTACTCTGTAGAAATCTCCTCCTACGTTTCCTTCATCTCATTTTTTTCTGATTTTCTGATGTATGAAGTGGCATAGCAAGCAGCAGCAATGGAATTGTCTGCAACATATTTGGAGACTCTGATGTTTTCAGATTATATGTATTTTTTTGGTGATTTCCTTGTCAGAGTATGCCTCACTGCAGACAAAAAGCTGCTCACTCTTCCTCTAGAAATGATAGGCATTGGATATCCAAATCGACATCTTGTATAAATGTTTTCCTTTACATCGGTATGTTTGGTGGTAACACTTCCCATTTCCATGTATTTGGAATCGTAGAACTTTCTGCCACTTTCTTCTCATGTGAGATGGTGCAAGTAACATACTGTTCTATGAAAGACAGTACACACTCATCATCATCAGTTCCAAATTTTGATGCATCCTTTATCCATAGGAGTATGTGTATATGAGGAGCACCTCTTGACTGGTATTCGTTTCTCAAAAGAAATCTGTAACTTCTCCTAAGAATAGGATTTGTTTTATTGCATATAAAACCCAGCATTGCTTGAAACTTGTGATTGAAATACCTACATACATTAGCAGGATCTGAAGAGCACAGTACTCCTGCTGTCTTCAAATGGATATCCTTAATGTTAGAGTTTGCTTCTCTTAGAAATTCTAGTGAATCATCCCATGCATACTCTGTGCAACTAAGCGTTACAAACTAAGAAGGTGGACCTAAGTTTCGGATCATACATTTAAATTCTCCATGACGATGGTGCCCGTATTCATTAGTTCCACATTGACATGCCATCAAATTAATTAAGTTGTACTCCAGGTTTTCATCCTTACCTTGTATTTTATCAACAAACTCACTTGCAGAAAGATTTAGCAGATTTACTCCTGTCGTAAGAATATTGTTCACAACATAAGACAGTCCTGACAAGTCACTCTCAAATAACAGATGGGATGTATAGGAAATACATTGTCAAAACCTAGGGTCCTCTGAAAATAGTCTTGTTGACCTGTATTCAGCTGCTGGTATTTCTACAGCTCGGTCATTGTAGCAGTCATCTACTCCTGTGGGAAATAGCTGTGGAAAACAATGAGACTCTAAACTTTTTTCCCGCAAACTCATCAGAGGTCCTCCAGCTTGTTTCATTTGAAACAGATCAATAGGATCCACAGCAACTTCTTTTGAACGAAGTGGAGGATTACCATAGTGGTCATATATTTCTTCCTTTTTCTGCTTATCAACTTTTTCAATTTGTCCTGTTGGTTATACTTCTTCATCATCAATGCAACTCACTTCTCCAATAATGTCAACATTTTTGTAAAAAAACATTAGCCCTCATTATGACATTGGCGGCAAGTCCCGCTTACCGCCATGCCGACTGACACCAACATACCGCGACCGCGGCGGTATACCGCTACCCATATTATGACCCATACATAGACACCAGTCACTATGCAGACACACCCACAAGTCCGCCAGCCCACAGGTCAGTGATAAAATTGCAGTAGCAAAACCCACACCGTTACGCCACCAGAACTACACCCCCAGCACTATGACCCACGAATCATCGCGGCGGACATTGAACAGTGGTAAACCATTGGCAGTACATACTTCTGCGCTCAAAATACACACACACATACAAAACTAAACCACATTGGACAATTCAAACTACACACAACTGACACTCAAACACACACCACACCCACACCACTATAAAACACACACCCGTATTACCCACAACCCTTTACGGCTACAAAATAATTTACAACTGAGAGAGAGAGACACCAAGAGCATCCATAGAACCAGAGCCACAGAACACCATCACCCATACACCATCCACGCACCTCACAGCACATGCCCCAAAACATCACACCACACACCCTCACACACACCACTCACACTACACCCATGGCACCACAAAGACACCCCAGGTTCTCTGAGGAGGAGCTAAGGGTCATGGTGGAGGAAATCATCCGGGTAGAGCCACAGCTATTCGGATCACAGGTGCAGCAGACATCCATTGCCAGGAAGATGGAGCTATGGCGGAGGATCGTCGACAGGGTCAATGCTGTGGGACAGCACCCAAGAACAAGGAATGACATCAGGAGGAGGTGGAACGACCTAAGGGGGAAGGTGCGTTCCGTGGTTGCTAGACACCAGATAGCTGTACAGAGGACTGGTGGTGGGCCCCCGCCTTCTCCCCCACAACTAACAACATGGGAGGAGCAAGTCTTGACAATACTGCATCCTGAGGGCCTGGCAGGAGTAGCTGGAGGACTGGACTCTGGTAAGTCAAATCTTTACCACTTTCACCCCCCCCACCTGCATGCCATCACATACCCCCACCCTCACTCCCATCACTCCACCACTACCCACACACCCCACCATCACAACCCACTCCTCCCAATGCCAAGCTGTGCAAGATATAACAATGCATGGACACCACTCCCAGACCTGAATGGACAACCATCACCACTGCATGCACACTAGATACAATCACCTAGCCCATCAAATAACAACTCTCACTAAGGCCAATCTGCCATTGCAATATCAACCATAGAGGGCAATATACCCATGCACAAGATGACACACGCAGAAACTATAACACTGCATTTACATCCCTGCAGGTACCCCACACAACGTCACCGGAGAGGAGATGCCAGCAACATCCAGTCCCCCCACAGAAGAGGCCCACAGTGATGACAGCAGCTCTGCACGCCTGGATCAGAATGACCTACCTGGCCCATCAGGGTCCTCCGGTCAGTCGGTTACCCAGCCACAGTCCCGTACCACCACAGAGCCTCCCCACTCAGAAAACACCAGCACAGCACCCACCCAGTGGGACCATACCTCTGTCCCCAGGACACGTCAATCAGCAGTGTGTCCACTACTACAGGGTACCCAGGCAACCCCACAAACACAGGACGATCAGGGACCCAGGGTCAGTGGCAGTGGGCACACGGTTCAGGGGACAGAGGCACAGGACAACAGGGAAGCTGTGCGACAGGGGGAGGACAGGCCCAGGGAACCGACCCTCCATGAGGCATTCACCAACATCCTGGGAGCATACCACCATTCCCAAGAGAAGATGGTCCAGATACTGTCCAAGCTGCAGGAGACCCAGCAGCTGCAGGAGGGACAGTACCTGGGGATCAGGGAGGACCTGAGGGACATCCACAACACCCAGGTCACCATTACAGGGGTGCTGGCTGACATGGCCAACACCATGAGGGAGGCAGTGGCACACCAACGGGCCCCTGACACTAGCCAAAACGATGAACAACCTTCCACCTCCGCTGCCGCTAGTGGACAGGAGGCCCCGCCACAGGAACAACAGGCCACCAGCACCCCATGCCCTGCAGAAGGAGAACCACCACACAAACGGTCCCTGCGATCCAGGCAGAATCCTGAGAACATTGCCAAGACCCCTGCCAGGAAATAAGACTCTCCTGATTGTCACCCTTGTGTCCCACTCTGTCACGCTGTCCACCTTGAACTGCCATTGCACCACTTCCTATGCTCCCATGGACAATGCACCTGTGATCCAAATAGACTGAACTCTATCCTGGACATTCCTCCATCATCACCCCAGCCCATTGCACATCCCCATTTACTTCTCAGCACTGAAATAAACACCCTCTTAAAAAATAAAAGTTTGGAGTTTGCTAAATGATTTAAGGATCTATTCGTTTAACAATATGTAGACATTACAATTAGACTGTACAGTTATGTCTACATAGGTATGATCTGTAATGTGCTGCAGTCAATACACCAGGAGCCAGAGTAGGGCAAAAAGATCTGTGAATAGACATGTCAAAGGGTACAGTAAATGGCCAGAGTAGTGGGAACAGCAGCCTGCCCAGAGAAAATAACTACACAAAACTGCAATCGAAGGTGAAGTTACAGTGTCTTACCTGTGTGTCACTGGAAGTACTGTCATATGATAGTTGTTCTGTTGTCCACATCCTCATCCTCTGCCTCCTCTTCGTCACTGTCCACAGGCTCCACAGCTGCTACACGCCCATCTCCAGCCCCACCCTCCTGCAGAAAAGGCACATGGCGTCTCAAGGCTAGGTTGTGCAACATGCAACATGCCATGATAATCTGGCACACCTTCTTGGGTGAGTAGCACAGGGATCCACCGGCAGATGGAGGCACCTGAACCTGGCCTTCAGGAGGCCAAAGGTGCACTCAATAATTCTTCTTGTACACCCATGTGCCTCATTGTAATGTTCCTCTGCCCTTGTCCTAGCATTCCTCACTGGGGTAAGTATCCATGAGAGGTTGGGGTAACCAGAGTCATCTGCAAATATCGAGGGATACCTGTTAGCCACACACTCACCCTTAGGGCCAACCCCACACCCATATACCAACAGACACTGGGTGGGGACCATGGGATCACCTATTAGCCACACCCGGTGCCTCTGGAGTTGAGCCATCACATATGGAATGCTGCTATTCCTCTGGATAAAGGCATCATGCACAGACCCAGGATACTTTGCATTCACATGGGAGATGTACTGGTCCGCAAGGCACAGTATCTGCACATTCATGGAATGAAAGCTGTTTCGATTTCTGAACACCTGTTCATTTCTCCGGGGGGGGGGGACAAAGGCAGTATATGTACCATCAATTGCCCCAATGATGTTGGGGATATGTCCCATTGCATAGAAGTCAGCCTTCACTGTGGCCAAATCCTCCACCCGGAGGAAATCGATGTAGCTGTGCATGTGTTTCATCAGGGCAGACAACACTCTGGTCAGCATGTTTGAGAACATTGGCTGTGACATCCCTGCTGCAATGGCCACTGTTGCTTGGAAGGAGCCACTTGCCAAGAAATGTAGCACTCATAGGACTTTCACAAGAGGGGGGATCCCAGTGGGCTACGGATAGCTAAGAACAGGTCTGGCTCCAATTGGGCACACAGCTCGTGGATTGTGGCCCTATCAAGTCTGTAGGTGAGGATAATGTGCCTGTCCTCCATTGTTGCTAAGTCCACCTGGGGCCTGTACACGGGGGATGTCTCCATCTCCTATTCATCCTCAGCAGTTGTACTCTAGGGGGAAAATCAATGAGCATCGGGTCAGTTTACAACATTTCCTCATTGTACAATGCATTGCATGTTGTGACAGAAACAGTATGTTTATGTTTATTCCCAAAATGTGCTTATGTCAGCTGTGATGCAGTTAGCTGCCAAGGCCTCCCCCCCTCCCTGAAATGGCAGATGCCTGTCCTGTGTGGAGAGACAGTTGGAAATGAGGTAATTTCGCTGACGTTGTGCGCTGTTGCGGGAGGCAGTCGAAAACTGCCTTGCAACTTCTTGTTGGTTATCATTGGGCCCTATGGGTTCCAGTAGCCAATGGTGATGTATGCCGGCAGTGACGGTACGCACTGCTGCGGACGTGACTGCCATTTTCTATCTGTTCATTCACTTGCTACCTGACCTTCAACAGGAGAGGACCTACACTGCAAGTGCTGCTGTGACCTGAGTCTGGAAGCGACCATGGCTCGAGTCCCTGGGGAAAGGGCCCCAGCCTTCACTTCGGAGGAGCTGTAGAGACTGGTGGATGGGGTCCTACCCCAGTACCTATTGCTATATGGGCCTCCAGACCAACAGGTGAGTACACTGTGTGCATGATGCATGGGGCATGAATGCATGGAGTGCTGTGTGCGAAGCCCTCGTGTAAGGGGGGTGGTTGAGGGGTCCTGGGCAGCGTGCTGCATGTATGATGGGCAATGTATGTGTGTAAGGGGATGGGAGGGATATGGTGGGCCATGAGTGTAACAGGCCGGTGGTATGACTGATAGCATTATTCTATGTTTATTTGTCTGCAGGTCAATGCCCATCAGAAAAAGGGTATATGGCGTGCCATCGCCAAGGATGTGTGAACCCTGGGGTTCTACGACAAACAGAGCACCCATTGTTGCAAACGGTGGAAGGACCTGAGACACTGGGCAAGGAAGACGGCGGAGGCCCAGCTGGGGATGGCCTCCCAACGAGGAAGTGGTGCCGAACCCTGACCCCACAGATGTTCCACATACTAGCGGTGGCCTATCCGGAGTTGGATGGGCACTTGAGGGCATCACAGCAGCCACAAGAGGGTGAGTACAGTTTCCAATTCTGCAAATTGCACATGGTGGGGTGTTATCTGGGTGGGGGATGTGGGCCTGTGGGTGCCCCTAGGCCAGGTTGAACATTGCAGGATAGGTTCCATGTTGGGCAGGGTCTGTTGCACTCCACTCCCAAACATGCTAGTGGGCATCTACTACTGGGCAGGGTTCTGTGGGTCTCAGGTATGCTGCTATTAGCTTTAGGCATTATTCTCCATGGCCTGGTGACTAGCACTGTGTCTGGTAGTGCATCGCCTAGTGCATAGGGCTGTCCCCTGTGTGTTGTGTACGCCAACGGTGATGTTGTTGCTGGCATTGACCAAGTGTATCCTCTGTCTCTTCCCCCCCTTTTTGTTTTGTCACCCTGTCCTTATGTGCATTAGCATCATCTGGCGGAGGAGCATTAGCTCCCACATGGGTCTGGAGGGCAAATCCCCGACTGTGAGGGCACCAGTGGGACGGAGGGCGAGGGGAGCACCACAGCGGAGTCTGGAGGGGACAGTTCGGACAGCGATACCTCCTCCGATGGAAGCTCCCTGGTGGACAGCTCTGTGGCCACCCCAACTACAGATACTGCCGCCACCCCCGCACCAGCACCGCCCTCCCAGCAGCCCCTCAGCATGTTTCCCGTGCCCGCTCACCCAGGAGGGTGGACATCTCCTTCGCCCCAGGCACCTCAGGCCCTGCCCCAGTCAACCCTGCTGCCCTAATGAGGAGTCTATTGATCTCCTGCGATCAATCTCTGTTGGGCAGTCAACCATTGTGAATGCCATCCAGGGGCTGGCAGGGCATTTGCAACAAACAAATGCATTCCTGGGGGGCATTCACTCTGGCGTGGCGGGCCAACAGAGATCATTCCAGGCTCTGTCCTCCTCCCTTATGGTAGCCATTGCCCCTGTCTCTAGCCTCCCCCAACAACTTCCTCTACCCAATCCCATTCCCCTCAACCCCAGCCTATCCCAACTACACCATCAGACCACCATGCACCCAAGACAACACACAGGAGGGGCTCAGGCAAACACAAGCACCACACATCATCCCACAGGCGCTCACACAAACACCATCCAGAATCAGACATGCCAACATCCACTGCCTCCACTGTGTCCCCCTCCTCCTCATTGTCCTCCTCCCTCCCAGTTAGGTCTCCACTCACACCTGCATGCACTACATCCTCATCCACTACCTCCATCACCATCATGCCTATCAGTACACACCCCTCACTGGTAGTCACCACCCCCACATCCATGCACACATCCCCTGTGTCCTCTCCCACTTTGCCTGTGCCCTCTCCTCCTAAAGTACACAAAAGCAAGCACTCAGACACCCAACAGCCATCCACCTCACAACAGCAACCAGCCCATGCACCTGCACCCAAACACAGCAGACAGACACCTCCAACCACCACTCCTTCTTCCACCACTCCCAAACCTTCACCCTGTTCCCACTCCAGTGTCCCTAAAAAGCTTTTCCTCTCCACCCTTGACCTCTTCCCTCCCCACCCCCCATCATTCACTTTAGGCCAGGGTAGGCAGAACCCAGGCCAGCACCTCAGCCACCCAGTCCATGGCCACTGTAGTTTCGGCAGCTACTGCAGGTGTGAGAGGCTCCATGGAAACACCCGTAAGCACTGCCAGTGTGCCTGCGCCAGCTGGCAAGGGCAAGAAGGGACCACCAGCTACCAAGAGCAAGGAGGCACCACCAGCTGGCAAGGGCAAGGAGGCACCACCAGCTGGCAAGGAGGCACCACCAGCTGGAAAGGGCAAGAAGGGACCACCAGCTACAAAGGGCAAGTAGGGAAGACCAGCTCAAAGACAAAGGTCCGGCCACTGAAGGCAGGATGGATAGGAGGCCTGGGGCTGGAGCTGAATCTGAGCACACAACAACCATGGCACTTCAGCCGTCCGAGACTTCAGGGGAAAGGCTGGAGCCTCCCCCCACCACTGCAAGCACCGCCACCAGCACCGCCAGCTGCACCGCCACCTGCACCACTGTCATCACAACTGCCAGCAGCATCAGCCCCAGACCAGCATGGGTAACACCTGTAGTTCGGGCTCCATGGCGTCGTGGTTGATCCCTGATTGTCCAGAGGTGAGTCGTTTCCCTTCTGTGTATTGTTTCCACCATGCTTTTGATGGCGTTGGTACTGCCCTGGAAAAGGTGGCTGATTGGCCTGTTACAGTAGGGTGGGCGGTACATTGTCTTTCGAATGGCTGTTGCCGGTTACCGCCGTGGTGCTTGTTGCTACCGTCGTGGCGGTCAGTGTGTTAAAGTGGCTGTCTGTCTTGGCGGTTTCCGCCATGGTCATAATTCAATTTTTTTTACTGCCGGCCTGTTGGCCGTATTACCGCTGCTTTATCACCGAACACCAGGATTGTAATGAGGGCCATTATACTTGAAAGAAAATAATGTGGCTTTTTTTACTTATTCACGTCAAAGTTTGTAGGCACTCCATTTACTAGAATAATGAATGGTTGATCTACATCTTTCTCAACACCCACAGTGTCTACATTTTTAAAAAAATCTAAAGAATATTAGAACATTAGAACGTTGGGAGCTCCACTGGATACAATAGAGTTCTCTGGGCATTTACTGGCTGGTAAAAGCCCAGAGCGTCAACATTCCAATGTTCTTTGTTCACAGCAACAGGCCTCATGGAGCCCAAAGGCATTTCAATCCCCTCGGGCTCTGTGAGGACTTTGTTTAATATATTAGAACTTTCTGCCTTCTAGCAGCAGAATGTTCTAATAACCTTATAGCCCTACATAGCTGAGCTACACCAGCAATTAAAGACCCACTCCCTTGTTAAAGGCCCGAGCCTTTGGCTTGAGCAGGCCTTTAATAGCCAGTATAGACCACTACGGTGGTCTTTAAGGCTATAATACACAATTCTTCCTTTAAGTCGTTTCTGTAGTTCTTTTGCTGGCAGTTTCCCTGTCTTTGGCTCCATTAAAATGATTTCTGGTAATGGATAAACAGTTTATATTAGAATTAACTCATGCACATTTTACTGGTCAAGTTCTTCAGGCACTGGTACCAATTCTAATCTACTATGAATTGCTCTAGCTGGCATTTTATTATCCTCTCATTTGTCATATGTTCTTCTACAAATAGATATGCACCAAATTCCTTCCACTTATCATTATTATCTTTCTCACTTTTAGAAAATACAAATACATTATGAGTTTAATTTTTGTAGTGAGTGTGGTGACAACAAATACAAACATACTCAGGTTTCTTAGAACACAGTGCATTGAACTTTACTATCTCCTTTGTAAATGTTTCAGTACTAATCTCTATATACACTTCATCTACATCTCTCGTCACCACTTCCTCATTTTCTGTATTATCTTCTTCAGGCCTAAACAAACGGACCTGTAAGGAAATGGCTCCCTGTTGCAATTACCCCCCACTTTTTGCCTGATACTGATGCTGACTTGACTGAGAAGTGTGCTGGGACCCTGCTAACCAGGCCCCAGCACCAGTGTTCTTTCACCCAAAATGTACCATTGTTCCCACAATTGGCACACTCCTGGCACACAGATAAGTCCCTTGTAAAAGGTACCAGTGGTACCAAGGGCCCTGTGACCAGGGAAGATCCCTAAGAGCAGCAGCATATGTTGTGCCACCCTAAGGGACCCCTCACCTAACACATGCACACTGCCATTGCAGATTGTGTGTGTTGGTGGGGAAAAAAAGGCAAAGTCAACATGGCATCCCCCTCAGGATGCCATGCACACAAAATACTGCCTATGGCATAGGTAAGTCACCCCTCTAGCAGGCCTTACAGCCCTTAGGCAGGGTGCACTATACCACAGGTGAGGGCATAGCTGCATGAGCAATATGCCCCTACAGTGTCAAAGTCTATTCTTAGACATAGTAAGTACAGTTGTGGCCATATTAAGTACATGGTCTGAGAGTTTGTCAAAAACGAACTCCACAGCTCCATAATGGCTACACTGTATACTGGGAAGTTTGGTATCAAACTTCTCAGAATAATAAACCCACACTGATGCCAGTGTTGGATTTATTAAAAAATGCACACAGAGGGCATCTTAGAGATTCCCCCTGTATTTTACCCAATTGTTCTGTGCAGGACTGACTGGTCTGTGCCAGCCTGCTGCTGAGAGACGAGTTTCTGACCCCATGTGGTGAGGGCCTTTGTGCTCTCTGAGGACAGAAACAAAAGCCTGCTCTGGGTGGAGGTGCTTCACACCCTGCAGGAACTGTAACACCTAGCAGTGAGCCTCAAAGGCTCAGGCTTCGTGTTACAATGCCCCAGGACACTCCAGCTAGTGGAGATGCCCGACCCCTGGACACAGCCCCCACTTTTGGTGCCAAGTCCAGGGGAGATAATGAGAAAAACAAGGAGGAGTCACCCACCAGTCAGGACAGCCCCTAAGGTGCCCTGAGCTGAGGTGACCCTTGCCCTTAGAAATCCTCGATCTTGGTTTTGGAAGATTCCCCCAATAGGAATCGGGATGTGCCCCACTCCCCACAGGGAGGAGGCACAAAGAGGGTGTAGCCACCCTCAGGGCCAGTAGCCATTGGCTACTGCACTCCCAGACCTAAACACACCCCTAAATTGAGTATTTAGGGTCTCCCAGAACCGAGGAAGACAGATTCCTGCAACCTGAAGACAAAGAAGGACTGCTGACCTGAAGCCCTGCAGAGAAGACAGAGACACCAACTGCTTTGGCCCTAGCCCTACCGGTCTGTCTCCCCACTTCAAGAAAAACTGGAACATCGACGCGTCCCCCAGGGTCCAGCGACCTCTGAAGCCTCAGAGGACTACCCTGCATCTAAAAGGACCAAGAAACTCCTGAGGACGGCAGCCCTGTTCAACTAAACTGCAACATTGCTACAAAGAAGCAACTTTTAAAGACCCCACGGTTCCCGCCGGAAGCGTGAGAATTTCCACTCTGCACCCAACGCCTCCGGCTCAACCTGGGGAAAACTAACTCTACAGGGAGGACTCCCCGGCGACTGCAAGCCCGTGAGTAACCAGAGTTGACCCCCCTGAGCCCCCACAGCGAACCCTGCAGAGGGTATCCAGAGACTCCCCCTGACTGCGACTGCCTGTTTCAAGGAACCTGATGCCTGGAAAACACACTGCACCCGCAGCCCCCAGGACCTGAAGGAACCAGACTCCATTGCAGGAGTGACCCCCAGACAACCCTCTTCCTAGCCCAGGTGGTGGCTACCCTGAGGAGCCCCCCGTGCCTGCCTGCATCGTTGAAGAGACCCCCGGGTCTCCCCATTGAAACCTATTGAAAACCTGACGCCTGTCTGCACTCTGAACCCGGCCGCCCCTGTGGCCCTGAGGGGGTACTTTCCGTGCCTGCCTGTGTCCCCCCTGGTGCCCTACAAACCCCCCCTGGTCTGCCCTACAAAGTCGCGGGTACTTACCTGCTGGCAGACTGGAACCCAGGCACCCCTATTTCCATTGAAGCCTATAGTGGTCATTACAACCTCGGCGGTCTTTTTACAAGACCGCCCAGGGACCGCCGTGCGGAAGACCGCAGTGGTGGCGGTTTGCCGCTCGGCGTATTATGACCGTTGGCAGCTCTCCGTCCTTTTACGGACGGAGAGCCGCCAACAGCCATACTGGCGGGAGGCGGGGAAGTGGAGGTTGCTCCACCTCCACCGCCACACCAACAGAACACCGCCCAGCGAATCACGTCCTGTGATTCGCCGTGGCGGTGTTCTGTTGATGGTGTGGTGTCGGTGAAGCTGCCCCCATGGCTCCCGTCCCCTCCCGGAGGATCGACGGAACAGGTAAGTCGATTGTCCGTTAGGGGAGGGGGGTGGGGGGATTTTGTGTGTTGTGTGGGTGCATGCGGGTGTGCGTCTGTGTATGTAGAGGGGGTGTGTGAGTGCGTGTATGCTTGCGGGGGTGTTGCGTGTTTTGGGAATGAGTGCGTGTATCTCTGTGGGTATGTCTGTATGGATGTGTGCATGTATGTTTGTATGTGGGTGTGCGTGTCTGACTGTGTGTGTGGATGTAGGCATGTATGTCGGTGTGTGTGCGTGTGTGTGTTGGTGGTGTCTGCGTGCCTGTCATGTGTGTGTGAATTTCTGTGATGTTGGGGGTCGGGGTGGGGAGGGGGGCTGGTGGGGGGTGTAGGGGAGGAAGTCGGGGTGGGGGTGGGGGGTGGTGGAGACCCCTATCAGTGCCAGGGAATGAATTCCCTGGCACTGATAGTGCTTACCGCCATGGATATAGCGCTATAGCGCTATGGCCATGGTATGGTGACGGCCGCCGGGCTGGAGACCCAAGTCTCCAGCCCGGCAGGCGGAACGGATAACCGGCGGATGACCATGACGGTAACCACCATGGTCATAATACAAAAAAAAAGACCGGCAGCCTGTTGGCGGGCTTACCGCTGCTTCACCGACTCTTCCGCCAGGGTCATAATGACCCCCTATGTGTTTTGGTCACCACTTTGACCTCTGCACCTGACCGGCCCTGAGCTGCTGGTGTAGTAACTTTTGGGTTGCCCTGAACCCCCAAAGGTAGGCTACCATGGACCCAACTTTGAACCCTGTAAGTGTTTTACTTACCTGTGAACTTAACATTTACTTACCTCCCCCAGGAACTGTTGATTGTTGCACTGTGTCCACTTTTAAAATAGCTTATTGCCATTTTTGTCAAAACTGTACATGCTATTGTGATTATTCAAAGTTCCTAAAGTACCTAAGTGAAATACCTTTCATTTAAAGTATTGTTTGTAAATTTTGAACCTGTGGTTCTTAAACTAAGAAAATATATTTTTCTATATAAAAACCTATTGGCGTGGAATTGTCTTTGAGTGTGTGTTCCTCATTTATTGCCTGTGTGTGTACAACAAATGCTTAACACTACCCTCTGATAAGCCTACTGCTCGACCACACTACCACAAAATAGAGCATTAGAATTATCTCTTTTTTGCCACTATCTTACTTCTAAGGGGAACCCTTGGACTCTGTGCATGCTATTTTTTACTTTGAAATAGTACATACAGAGCCAACTTCCTACAGGACCTCACTGTCTTCAGAAACTTTCTCAACTTCAATAACACTACTATATAACAGAGCTCTATTCAACACTCCTAAACATAAAGCTGTAGCTTTTACATAATAAAGTGTCCTAACAAAATTTTGCATTCTTGAATGATACACAGCTAACATTCTAAAGTGATAAAAAGTTATTTTGCACACTTTCTTTGAAAGACATGCCATTGAATGGCCTTGTAAGTTGGTGTATTTTCTAACTTCACATGGATCTAATTCTAGAAGCATTTTAACTTTCTGTTTGAGACTTCTCCATGAAAATTCTCTCAGGAAAGTTTTCAATTTATCAATTGATTCTTGATGGATAGTACAATTATTGCTACATTTCCGCTTGTACACAGGAGCTTGTTTACACCTTATTCGAACTTCTCCAGCTATCACTTGTTCTACATTCCTAGGAACTATCACTTCTTATTCTATGGGAGTACCACCCTTTACTTCATAGAAACAACCATGTCAACTGCATGCAATAATGTGTTCTCTTGCAAGTAGCTCTCTTCATTAAAAAACAGTTCTGTGTTATATGTGTGCATCCATTCACCCTTAAATACTTTACAAAAATTACTTTTGTTAATAAGCCATTTCCTTAATGTTCTTTTCCTCATGGAATGTACTGTTTTGACTGGTGACTTCATTCAGTTCCATATTAGGATAAAAAGTTTCCTTTTTAAAACAAATGTTTTGTCGACTATACTCTCAATAAGTTGCTTCTCCTTAATTTTAGCACTTCTTCTCATATTTCTTCATCTTTTTTTAGCAAAGTTTGCATTAGACTAGTTTAAAATATTTTCACTCTTATCTCCTTAAACTGTTTTTTCTCCAACTCAAATTCTTTCTTTCCTTGTTACATGTTCTAGTTTTACAATCATGTAGTCCCTCCGCTTTATCATTTGATTTAGAACTCCTCTTTTTATTGGAGATTTTTTTTTCAGTTTGCAATTTTTTACATACTTTTTTCAGAAGGAGCTTAGTGCTTTTACCAGCTGTCCTTTTTGTCTTACCCACATTCTTCACCTTATGTAGCTTTTTACTGTTGGTTTCAACTAGGAAGTATTGTTTCCTCTGTTTCTCTCTTATTTGGCATTCTGGTTCTTTTTTTCCAGCACAGCTGAATATTTGCAAATCAATTAAAAAATAAATTTACCTCTACAGAAAACAGTATAAAATCACATACTAGAACCAATTAGAACTGCCAGTGTGTTCACTACTAAATACGTGTTGTAATCATTATCTTATAGAATAATAGCTTATTTCTACCACAAGTAGTTTAAAACTTTACAAATGTAGTTTAATGTCAACTGAACATTGGAGTAAAAGTGCACACTAAGCATCTGCAGTAGTAGGGTAAAGACATGTTTTAAGGAGTAGTTGTCTGCATGGCTGACTAGTTTTTTCAGTACCTGGCTACATATCTGAGTGAGTGTATGAGTCCCTCATTAGTGTACCATCTGCTGTTTAAATAAATATGAAAGTACATCACTTGCTCTTTTAGTAACTCTATGGATCTGTAAATGTATCTCTAAGCAACTATGAATAGCTTACTCGCTGTGTTTGTGAGTACAATAGAATGTAACTCTGTGTGCAATTCAGTATGATACTGATGGCTACCTAACTACCACCTAGGTATGTGTATGGATTTATAAGTAACCAACTCCCTAGCTGTCTAAAATCCCTATATAAGTATGTGTGTTGCTGTAAGACTACATGTGAGACTGTGTGTCTCGGTGTGAGAATAGGTGGCATAATGTCTGGGTGTGAGAGCGGCGATGAGAGTGTTTCAGTGTGAGACTGGTTATGACAGTCTCTCTCTGGGTGTGAAACTGGGTATGAGTGTTTGTTTGGGTGTGTCAGTATCTAGGTGTATGCATGGGTGTATGAGTGTCTGTTTTGGTATGAGAGTGGGTGTGGGAGTGTCTATCTGGGTCTGAGTGGCTGTAGAGTATATGGGTGTGGGAGTGGCTATGTGAGGCTCTGTTTCTGTATGAGACTGAGTGTGATAGTTTTTAGGTGTGAGAATGGGTGTAAGAGTGTCTGGATGTGAGAGTGGGTGTGAGAGTGTGTGTCTGGGTGTGACAGTGAGTGTGAGACTATCTGTATGGATGTGAAACAGGGTGTAGGAGCATCTGTCTGGGTGTGAGACTGGGTTTGACAGTCTTTCTCTGGGTGTAATAATGGGTGTTTGAGTGTTTGTGTGGATGTGAGAGTGGGTGTGAGTATCTCTCTGGATGTGAGCGTGGATGTGAAGTGGTATCTCTGGGTTGGAGAGTGGACGTAAGAGTGTGTCTTTGGGTGCGACAGTGGGTGTGTCAGTGGATTTGTCCTTTTGTTAATAGCTGCATCATTACTACAATAGCCCGCACACTGCATTTATAAGTGAGCACAGGACTCTGCAAGTCCATCTGTAAGTCAGTGAGACTTAGAAGAATATGTAAAAAATTTAAACAGAAACCAACCTACTTACATAGTAGCCGAGTGCTCAGTTTGTGTAGTAAAATGATACTTAGAGGGTTATCAAGCTGCCTTTTTAATGGAAACTCTACCTCACAGTAAAAGTGCACATTTACATTCTACATTATTTGACCTGGCCCATGTTTAAAGTAGTACTTGTTTAGATAGGTGAATAGGATGTCTCAGTATTTCTCTACATCTCTGAGAGTGTCTGGCACTACATCTATCCATGTTCTATCATATGTTTAAGTAAACAATATGAATCCAAGGGTATGTAACTCATTGTACTACCACCTGCAATATTGCTGCAAACATAACTGCTGCCTGGATGTCTGCATGAATGTATAAGTGCCTCTCCGAGTCTTGGCTGGATGTGTCAGTGGCTTTATCCTTTTCTAAATAGCTATAACAGTTGCGGTATGGCCAGTACACTGCATATACATGAGCCTAGAAGTCTGCAAGTGCACATCTAACTCAGTGAAACTGAGAAGGCCATTTTCACCTTTTAATTTCAAAGCATCCAAGTGTATAGTCTACTTATGGCCTAGATGAGTACTCAACTTTCATTAGTCAAACAATACTTAAAGGACTAACAAGCCGCCTTTATAATGGCAAGTCAAGGTGACACTAAAACTGCACATCCAGTTTCTGCAGTAGTAGTCCTGATCCATATTTAAATGGGTACTTGTCTACATGTGAGAGAAGGTTATGTCAGTAACTGCCTGCTTATCTGAGTTAGTGTATTAGTACCTCTATGAGTTTCCCACCAAATGTCTGTCAACATGGTGAGTACAAGGGTATGTATCTGCCTGCACAACTGACTCCAATACTATGTGGAAAAAAAATTCTGCCTGAGTGTATGTATGCATAATTGCCTCTCTCACTCTTTGACTGGATGTGGCAGTGCCTTTATCATTTTATTAATAGGTATGTCACTTGCAGTATGGCCTGGCCACTCAATATGTCTGAGCATAAGAGCCTTTAACTGCAAGTCTAAGTCAGTGGAACTTAGAAGGACATGTTTTATCTGTTTACCCAAAATAAATCCTGCTCTATGGCCTACCTACATCATAGTTTGCTAAAATAGAACTGTAATCTTTCATTACTAATTGTTCTACATTTCATTACTGTTATAAAATTGCTATTGTTTATATTATGTTTTAGTTGTTATGGAACTTCTATTCATTCCCATTTATATTAAAACATTAAAAATTAAAATACATTCTACAACACATACCTGTTAAATGTTTTTGGTGTTGTGTATATTTGTCTCTCAGTATCAGTTATCACGTCTTCTTAATGAAAGTATGCAAAAAACAAGCAGAAGTATGGTATACCACTCTCACGCCAGGAAACTTTTCAACTTTTGTTTTCAAGGTTACAGAATCACAAACTGACTCAGAAACTCTCTTTCATATCTAAGGTTTCCTATACATCTTCTGATTGGATCTTACACTTAACCCTTTTCAACACGCTTCAGAAGATAGCCCAGTTCGATACCATTTTTCGCAGGATCCGCAGATTCTCTGCACCGCTTAGCATAGACCCCTGTGTAACTCTATGGGTGGATCTGCGGATTCGCACTGGGGTTCTAACTTCATTTTCCCAATATATTGTGAAATACTATGATATACATTTCTCATTTAATAAAATAGTTTGTTAACAAAAAAACACTTTTTTGTAACAATTTTAGTCTAGTCTTTTTAACCCCATTCCCCCATCTTCCTCTAGCTGTGCTACAATGGTTTCCTACTTTGCAACATTCTGTTGCAGCAGTAGATCACAGGTTCATAAGTTTTTCAAAGCACCATAATCCCTTGAAAAAAAGCATGTGTACATGATTTTTTCAAATTATTCACATAACTCAAACACCAATTTTTTTTATGCTTTCTTCAAAACCAATCTAACGTCAATTTTCTTTTCTCAACAAATTACTATCTATCTTAATACAGAAATGTATTTATAAGAACCAATGTCTGTCTGGGTGTGAGAGGGGTGTGAGAGTGTCTGTCTGGGTGTGAGAATGGATGTAACAGTGTCTTGGTGTGAGAGTGGGTGTAAGATCATCTAGTTGTGAGACTGGATGTAAGAATATCTGTCTGGATGTGAGAGTGGGTGGAAGAATGTCTCTCTAGCTGTGAAAGTGCTTGTGAGAGTATGTGAGTGTGAGATTGGACGTGAGAGTGTCTCGCTTGGTGTGAGAATGCTTGTGACAGTATGTGATAGTGAGAATGGGTGTCAGAATGTCTGTCTGGATGTGAGAGTGGGTGTAAAAGTGTCTGTCTTAGTGTGAGTAAGTGTGAGAGTGTTTGCCTGGATGTGAGAATGTTTGCGATAATGATTGAGCGTGAGAGTAGATGTGAGAATGTCTGTCTGAGTGTGGGAGTGTGAGTGAGAGACTCTCTTGATAAGAGAGTGTCTGTGAGAGTGTCTGATTGTGAGTGTGGGTGTGACAGGGTGTAAGTGAGAGTGGGTGTGAAAGTATATATATATATATATATATATATATATATATATATATATATATATATATACACATGAGTAAGGCTGCTGCCGAAACGCGTTGGATTTGTGTGCTGAAATAAATTGATTTGCACCTTGGAGGTGTCCTGGGTCTCCTGTGATTTGGAGGAGAGTTGGAGGATATATATACACATATATATATATTTCGCTGAATCCACAGATTCACCTGTGGAGTTACACTGGGGGCCAAGCTAAGCCCCGAAGAAGTATCAGCGTATTTTGTGAAATGACAAAAAAAATAGTTTAAGACTATTTCAAACTATTTATCAAGGCTTTATGACATATAAATAAACCCCCATGGAGTCAGGGAACCTCTACCCTGACCACTTTATCTCCACTGCAGCCCCATTTCAGCCTCTGGAACCATTCCCTGATATAACAAAATGGCGGCAGCACCTTCCCTGACATGTTGCAGCCAGCCATGTGCATTTCAATTCAAAACTACTTCAGTTGACTACATGTTTGTCCTCAGAGCTGCTCCAAGCCCCATTTGTCATGTGAGACTTTGCTTGAGAATTTCTGGATGTGAGAGGCTGTGTGAGAGTGTCTGTCTGCATGTAACAGTGGGTGTAACAGCGTCTCTCTGGGTCTGATAGTGAGTGGGAGAGTCTGTATCGGTGTGAGAGTGGGTGTGAGAGTGTCTGTCCAGGTGTGAGAGTGGGTGTCAGAGTGTGTGTCTGGAAGTCAGAGTGGATGTGAGAGTGTCTGTTTGGGTGTGAAAATTGATATGAAGGTGTCTCTCTGGGTGTGAGACTGGGTGTAAGAGTGTCTGGTTGTGAGAGTGGGTGTACAAATGTCTGTCTGGATGTGAGATTTGGTGTGAGAGTCATCGTTAGGCCGTTGTAAGTTTTATTTAATTTATCTTGCTCAGAATGATTCTTATACGAATTTTGTTGAGAGAATACATTGTTTAGGTGACAATGTTTAGCCTTGGGTGCCTAGTTTTGTGAATGTGTGTATGTATGTGAGTTTGTGTGTGTGTGTTAATGATGATAATGATCCCAGGCCGTGTATTTTATGTGCCATTTTGTTCCTGTAAAAAGCCACCAAAACCATCTGGGGAGTTCCCCAGGAATACTCTCTCAGCCCCACCCTTTTCAATGTCTAAATGGCGCCGCTCGCCAACATCGTCCAATCCCACGGCCTTAACATCGTCTCCTACGTGGACGACACACAACTGATCCTCTCACTCACGAAGGACCCCACCACCGCCAAGATCAACCTTCACACCGGACTTCACGCCATCGCCAACTGGATGGAGGCAAGCCACCTCAAACTGAACTCAGATAAGACCGAGATCATCAACTTCAGCTCCAACAAATCAGCATGGGACGACTCCTGGTGGCCTGCCACTCTAGGAGCCGCCACAACGCCCACGTATGCAACCTCGATTTCACACTGGACTCATCGCTCTCTATGACCCAGCAAGTCAACGCCATCTCATCCTCATGTTTTAACACCCTCCACATGCTTTGCAAGACCTTCAGATAGATCCCCATTGAAACCAGAAGAACGGTCACCCACGCCCTCGTTAGCAGTAGACTGGACTACGGCAACACACTGTACACGGGAACAACTGCCAAGCTCCAGAGAAAACTTCAGCGCATTCAGAACGCCTCAGCACGACTCATCCTTAACATCCCTCGCCACAAACACATCTCAGCCCACCTCAGAGACCTCCACTGACTCCCCGTCAACAAAAGTATCATCTTCAAAATCCTGATCCACGCTCAAAAGGCCTCCATGACGCCGGACCTGCCTACCTCAATGAGCGTCTCAACTTCCCCATCCCAACACACCAGCTCCGCTCTGCCAACCTCGCCCTCGCCACCGTTCCCCGCGTCCACTGTACCACAGCCGGCGGCAGATCTTTCTCCCACCTCGCTGCCAAGACCTGGAACTCCCTCCCTGTCAACCTACGTCTGACCAAGGACCTTCTGACCTTCAGGAAGCGTCTCAAGACCTGGCTTCTCAAGCAGGAGCACTCCCCCCTTACCCCAGCACCTTGAGACCCTACCGGGTGAATAGCGCGCTTAACAAATAACTGATTGATTGATTGATTGATTGATTGATAGGGCAAGATATTAAGGCAACTTGATGTATATTTCTCGCTGGGATTGCACTGCTTAGACAACTGCATGCTGAGTGTAGGAATGATGGTGTGTGTTTTTACGTAAACCAATAAACCTTATTACTAACAGAGTAAATAAGGGTTACTTCACCCAGATCATTGTCCATAAAGTTGTACACAACAGAGCCTTTAAAGCAACTGTGGTCAGTGTCACTGTTGTAATAATCTTAACAAGATTTTAAAGAACACACAGACATGGCTGGGAAGGTTGGGCTTTCCAAGGCAATCTGTTTGATATTCTGTGCAAAATGCTTCCTTTTACAGTATATTGGGCCTATCCTATTAAGTGAGAACAATATTTACGTTTTAGGGGTGTAATAAATATTGACCCAATGTAGATCTAGATATGAGTGCCTTACTATGTCTTTCAGTAAGGTGGGTGTCGCACTCTCATCATGTCCACAGACTGTGGGGCATATTTAAAAAAAGTGACCTGCACACAGTGCACCACCACTTTTCTTGCACCCCTTAGTGCCTCCTAACACCACCATGTGTGCACCATATTTAAAATGTGGTGTACCATGGTAGTTAGGGGACTAGCATCATCAGTTTTTACGCTAGTCTGGAGCTGTGCAGCATTAGCATAACAAATGTTGACGCTAATCCTGTACAGCCCGTTGAGGCCCATTGTAATCCGTGGTGTGCCTCCTTTTAACACCTTCTCTGAGCAGACATTAAAAGTGCAGAATAAATTGATGCAAAGAAATCTATTTAATGTCTTTGCGTCCCCATGCATATATTATGCCTGGCGCAGACATAATGTAGCGCAAAGGGTTACAAAGTGGTGCAATGCATGCATTGCACCACTTTGTTAATATGGCACGGGGATTTGGCCACACTGATGCTAATGCGACGCAGGGAGGCGCTAGCGGCTCTTAAATATGCCCCTGAATCTCTTGACATCTCCGTCTCTCTTCTCTTTTGCGATTTTCTGCCTGTGGCTTGCTCATCCTTCTCTTAATTTGTTTACTTTCCCACAGCTCCTCTCTCTGCCATGTCTTCTAAGTCTCTTCTTTTTGTTTATGTCTCTTCTCTCGCTATCATATGCCTTCTCTTTCCACTCTCTCGTTTGCCACTTTTTTTCTGCTGAACTGCTTTATTCATGTTCTCTCTCCCTTTCCTTTACCCCTTGTTTTTAGGGTTTAGCCTGCGAGTGCATGTGCTTGAGCATGCCTCTCGTATGCAAGATGCTGTTGTGTTCAGTAAAGGGCTTGGAGCTCACCTATCGCTCACCATCCGTTGGTTTGCATGGCACTCTTCTTTACAGCCTCATAATTTGTCAAGGCAAGCCTGGTATCACTTCCGTTTCTCTGTGTGGAACAGGGATCAAGCACTAATAGATGCAACTTAATTAGTGCTCGTCCGCTGCCCCCGACGTGATTGAGGTACTATTTGTTGTTTTAAACTTTGAATGCCTCACAAACAGAAGGCTTGTTTGTGACTGGCAAAAACTTGCCTAGCAGGCACAAAATTGCAAAGTTTTATTTTTTAAAGCTAACTTTATTTTGCCAAGTCGTCTTTTCTCGGGTTTCTTCTCATGTTTTCTTTTGTTTTTGCTCGTGGGCACTGTTGTCAACAGATGACAATTACATTGATTGAAATATGCAAGATCTATTGCATCGCAAATGCTTGTTATCGTTGCTTCCCCTCTATTCCTCTATCAGATTCTTTTCAGGCTAGTCCCTTTCGTGCCCTCTTTCTCTCGTCTCCCACTCTCATCACCTCTCTCTTTCTCTTGTCATCGTTTTTGCCTGTGAAATGAACGACTAAATATGTAAAAACTGAACAGACCATATGTGGAGCTATATTCATACTGGAAAACCACAATATTTCTTGTACATGCCTTTTAGTAATCTGAGAAGAAAAGTATTACCATTGAGACCGCAGAGTTCCATGCTGTGGACTATATAACCTTTCACTGCATACAGAGTTTTCGTTTGAAGTTGTGCACTAATTAGTACCTGTTCATGTGATGCAATATGCTGAGTGGAAGTTAAAGGGTATAATGGCAGCAAAAGGCTTAACACCACCTTGTAAATAATGGCCCCTGAATGCAATTTTCTGAAGCAGAGGGCATGCAATGGGTGATGTTGAGGGAGTACACACGCAACATACATTGCTTTTGATACTGCTCCAAATTTACAAGGAAACGTAAATCTGAGGCAACGCCAAAAACAAATGCCACCCCAGGGGTGGCCATTAGCATAGCGCAATAAGGAGAAATACTTTTATTTCACCTAGTTTTTGCTTTTTCTATGTGAGAAAAACACCATTAATGATTTGCTAGGAGCAGGGAGGTGTCCCTTCCTGCACATAAACATTCATTAAATAATGATGATTTGCTACTTCTATGTGTGCTGCATTTTGCAGCATACATAGAAGTAACAAATCACCGTTATTGATTGTTTATGTGCAGGAAGGTATGCCTTCCTGCACATAAACAAATCATTCCTTGCAACGCAGGCCCTTGCACTATGGTGTGCCGTATTTTTGTAAATACGACACACTCCTGCATTTCTGAAGTGATACATTTCTGAAGTGATACAGTGCGGCACTGCCATTTTTGGTGCAGCGCTGGGCCACTTCTTTGAAAGTATTCCCCTAAGTAGTCTGTTCAATGTACCTTTGTAGCTCTTCCTACAGCTGATATTTTTAAACTTTTTTAGCTGTATAAACTACTTGCTCACACAGCCCAGTAACACATTTTATAAATTTAAGACAGTTGGGTTAAGAGGATGAGATGGCCCTGTGGCAGTTCATGCTTGCATCTTACAGGTTACATAAAGATTCCAGTTAAATCCACAATATTGTCACGTTTACTCACATTAGGCCTGAGTGAAAGTTTCATTTTGCTTCCAGAAAGCTAGTGAAATTCAAGTGTTTCCTGTTAGGTGAACTTAAAAAAATGTATTGTCATCTTGTTGATGCAATACTTCACATAGTTTTTGCCCACTGGGGCATTAGTCTGAGCAGAACTTGTCTTGCAAGGAAACCAAAACCACAGTCAAGACTCGAGAGACGTGTTTTTCCTTGGCTGTTTGTAGATGCCTCCCCACATTTTTACCCCAATGAGACCCCTGAGGCTGTGGTTTTTGATCTGAAGGTGCACTCAGGCCTCTTAATCAGACCTTAATGCCATAGCTCTTTCCCTTTAATCGTACTGTGATTTTGTAAACCCAATTGGCAAGGACTTTACCACCACTGTAAGACCATAGTAAATGGTACCAGTGGTACCCAGGGCAGGGATGGTAATGACGTCACCAGGGCTTCAGCACTGATTGTGCCACCCTGCTTCGCCCAAGTAAAAGCAAAGCCTGCAGAGCTGCCATGTCAGCCTGCACAAGCAGCTTATCTGCTCGAGTTTGACTCTGCCCACACCAAGTGCAGTCCCTTCACTGCCCATAGCACAGGTCAGTCACCCCTAAGGCAGGCTTCCTATAGCCCAGGAGGCAGCGTGCACTGTGTTATGAATGAGGACATATACGCACAAGCATATATGACCCTGTGATAGTGTTTAAAACTAATGCTACTGCAAGTGACTGGTGCAAACTCCAGATGTCCAGCTCCATGATGGTCTGACCGATTTCCCCTGGGTTTGGTGTCAAACTCAGAGCTTTTTTCACCCTGAGCACAATTCTTGTGCCCAGGGTTACCTAGCATGTACCCTGGTGGTGTCCTTAGAGGATGCCCACAATGTTGCCAGCTTTCGAGTCTGCCCTCCTGCTAGTTGTGCCAGGACTTCCCCCAGGATGGAGACAAAGGACCTGGACAGGGAGGAGGTCACACTTCTGCCCTTCCTGGATGGCTAGTGTTTACAATAATCAAGGCGGTGAACCTCAAAGGCTTTCACGTCCCTTGATATGTAATCTCATGTCCCCACTTGAGAACAAAGCCCTTCCCGCCCTGTCCAGGCTGACAGGCGGGAAAATTCATTATGCAGGAGGCATACACCTCCAAGAGACTAGCCACACCTGGTTTTGGGTTGCGCTGGAGGGGCTGGAGGTGAGCTAGGAAGTCTGTACAGCCAAGAAAAGGTTCTGCAAACCCTGAATTAGTGGGTTCTGAGTAAAAAAGTGACACAGGAAGTCATCACCTCAGGGGCGGACTAGCCACAGGGACCAGTAGCCCATTGGCCCTTGTCCCTCACACCAGTGGCCGCTTGTGGGAGGGAAAAGGGACGGGCGGCACGGCGCATGGGGGGGGGGATAAAATAGTATAAAAACGTACCTTAATTCCGCACCACGCTGTTCTGCTCCTCCGCTTCTCCTTCGTTGCTCCAGGCTTCAGGCACAGGCTCCCAGCCTGCCCTGTGGCCAATCCTGATGCTGCTCAGGGCGCCCCAAGGCAGACAGGGAGCCTGGCAACACAGTACCGGGCTGGAAAGAGCCCTGTGCGCATGTGTGTTTGGCCGGCCAGAGACGGCTGGCCCAACATACATGCACACTGAGGGGAGTGCTTTGTGCACTCACCTAAGGCCTCGTCACCCCCAATACCCGCCCCTTTTAATATAAAACGATAATAAACATAGTTTATTAGCCATTGTAGATTGTTTATGTGCAGGTAGGGACACTTTCCTGCACATAAACAATCATTCCCTTCAATGCAGACACACTTGTTCTAGGGTGCAAGGATGCAGGCATTGGCAGCTAAATTTAGCGCCAGAGCTAGGGGAAACACAGAGGTGTGCCTTATTTGTGTAAATGAGGCACATTCCTGCATTTCAGAAGTGATGCAGCACGGTGCTGCCAATTGTGGCGCAGCCCACGCTGTGCAACTTCTGTATAAATATGCCCCAAAGTTTGTTTTGGTGTCTAAATTATGATAAAAATCTGCTTTATTTTTCTAAATTGGTGTTGGATTTCTTTTGAGTCATGTCAATTACTTAGCATCCATGTTAGCCTTGTGAAATGCTTTAAACATGTTGCTCTAAGTAGCCTGACTGCTCTTTGTCACTCTACTAGGACAGAGCTAAGGTTTACTAGTGTGAACCTGAGGTCTACTTCTGGGTAATATGTTAGTATGGCAGGGTAAGACCCCCCCAGTAATGTTCTTTTGCATTTAATATTCAAGATACAGCAAAGTACCAGTGTAGTGCACAAAAGGTAGTGAAATGTTTGTGAAAATTATACGCATCTGGCAAAAAAAATCTATTTTGCCTTCTCATAACACATATATGTACTTGCATACTATGGACAGTAAGTTGATGGGTTTAAAGAACACTATGCTGGAATGCAAGATAATTTTTTGTACGGTTTAAGCTAAATTAGCATCACATATTATGAATGCCTTTACACCCACAAGAAAAAAAAATACAAACTACTACAAGATTTATTTGCTAATGGTTGTACATATTGGATCCTCCCGCCTTCATTAAGAGTTGCTGTTTGTATATATTTTAGCCAACTAATTTGAATTTCTAGCTTCTAACTCAGTTTCATTCAGTTTGGGCATTCTGATGTTGGGCTCTGACCCAGGGTGATAGCAAAACACTTTGGGGGATGTTTGCTTTCCACTTAAACCCAAATAGCTCTGCACTTTACTTTAGGTACCTCTGTTGGTTTGATTGTAGTGCTGTCATTGGAAGGGTCGTTTGGTTTTTGTTTTCCTGATCTCTGCCCAGCACAGCCGCTGCTATCTTGGGAGGAACTTAGGTTCTCCCAGTAACTGCAGTCTGACTTACCATACTGCCAGCATTGATATAAACAGGGGCACGGTGCGCCTCTCTCCGATACATAGTGGTCCTCCACTCCTTCCTTACGCTGTTTTCACATTTTTAGCTAACACACTTGAATTTCTAGCTTTTTAATTTAGTTTAATTCAATTGAGGCACTCTGATGCTGGGTTCTGGGCCAGGGTGATAAGGGAATGCTTTTTTTTTTTTTTTTTACTTTGCACTTTATTCCAAGTACCTCTTCACTTTACTTGAGGGACCCCTGTTGTTCTGATTGCGCTGTTGTTCGAAGGGTCAGTTGGATTTTGTTGTTTTTTCCTGATCCCTACCAAGCACAGCAGCTGCCCTTTTGGGAGGAGCTTAAGCTCTGCCATTTGCTGTGGATTCTGGTAATGATGCGGGCGTGCTGATACTGCAACAAAGGCAAGCCCCTTGATGTGTTGATAGACTTAGATGGGCTTGCATTTTCCACACCATCAGCAAGG
Source organism: Pleurodeles waltl (assembly GCF_031143425.1). Lineage (NCBI taxonomy): Eukaryota > Metazoa > Chordata > Amphibia > Caudata > Salamandridae > Pleurodeles > Pleurodeles waltl. The sequence continues at coordinate 841,800,242 of NC_090437.1, forward strand.
CATGCCCACATTGAATATACACTGTGCGAGTGTAGGTTTGTCAATAAGTGTCACAAAAAATCTCCTTACTCCACCTTTGGCCCATATTCTTGCCTCTCTGACTTTTCATGTTCATACATGTAAGCTTGTTTTACTCATGCACTCCAGACAAGGATCTTAGTGCCAGATCCGGACTGGGAACTCAAAGCAGCCCTGGCATATTTTGTCAGACCAACCCCCATAGGTCGCACAGTGAGGGAGTAAGGGAGCCTGACCACTACAATGAAGCTTGGGGGACCGCCCCCAAAGAAAATGTTGAAAAAATTGCAAAGATTGTGCCAATTTTCATTATATATTCAATAGTATTCGTTTTTAAAACTTAGATGTAGCAGCAAAAAACTACTGCCACATGGCAATAGTGGGATCACCTGACACTATTGTCCATTTAAAGATTAACACTTTGAATAGGAAAAAAACCTTCTGCTAAGTGGAACTAGGAAGATGTAAGAGCCCAAAAAACCCAATTTAAAGTACTAGAACAAGTTTAGAGATGCTCCAAATCCCTTACACAAAAGGCGCAGTACAAACTCATGCTCAATATCTATCTACCATAAGAGAATTTCTGTGGCACACAGAAACCCTCACAGGTAGATTGACAATAACTCCTCTTCCACAAAATAATTTATTTTAAATGGTAATCTTCTATTCCTGCTTCCTCTGAGTAATGTGAAACGTTGTCCATTTTCTTTCGAGTCAAGGTCAAAATGGTCCATGACAACTTTGACATTTAACCTGAGTTGCACTCTGCTGCATTTACAAGAGCAACCACATCCATCAGCTCAGAGCAGCTTTGGGATATTTAAGAAAATAACTAGCTGAAACATAGAACTCCCGAACTCCCAATGGAGTCTATGTACTCTGGATTCCCCAAGGACATGTGTCCGCTAAACATAATTTCTTCTTATCATACTTTGTTCAGTGCTTATTTAGCAGAACTATATAATCTTTCTATTATTTTAGCTAAGGCCCAGGCAGGTTGGGAACCTGGAAATGTACTACCCTTAACCAAGGAGCTCTCTGCTGATTTTTTTTTAATTGCTCCAATTATCTCTCTTATACCTTTTCCAATCAAGTATTGGAAATACTAATCAATCAACAGGTATCCATGTATTTGGGGGGAAATTACATTCCAGACATTCCTCATTCCGGTTTTAGGGTGGTGCACAGCAATGAAACTTTTCCTCTGGCTGCTGCAGATGTGATTGGGATGAGTTTGTATCAGGGCAGACCTACAGCTCTCGTTCTATTTGATCTCTCAGCAGCCTTCCATACGGTCTCTCACTCAATTATGATTAAAGGCTGAATGAGATAGGGATATTTTCAAATGCCCTGACCTGGTTCCAATAATTTCTATCGTGTAGAACACAGGAGATATACCGTCCACTGTTCACATCCAAATAATTTATATATCATCCCACTGGCCGCCATTGTCTATGAGTACTGATTTGAAGTTCTATCATACACAGATGATACTCAGCTAAAAATATCTGTTGCTGAAAACTTGGACTCTACCAGAACCAGATACTGTGAGTGCCTAAAATCTGTGACACTTTGGAAGATACAGAATTGTCTCAAACTGAATAGCAATAAGACTGAGATCATTTTGCTTGGCAGGGCCAATAGCATCTGGACAGTTGAATGGTGGCCGCCTGGGCTTGGTATTGCCCCCTCCCAAAAAGGAGGCAAGAAACTTGGGCATCCTGATAGACAACTCACTCAGCATGGAAGTACTGAGCTCAGTGGTCTGTGGAGCCTGCTATGGCATCCTACAAATGTTTCAGAAAATCTCTAACTGGATCCCTATTTACTACAGGAAAGCAATGCACTGTCTGTAAGTTTCTAGAAGTTTTTAAAATCAGTAATGTGTTGTCCACAAAGAGAACCTCAGGGACTCTACGGCCTGCAGTCATTTGGGAATCATTAGTGCAAGTGTAGAGATATGCAACTACATTATTTAAGTATAGTGACAATTGTGTGTGGGCCAGAGCATATCCCTGTCATACTCCTTTTTGACGGGGACACATTATGCCAGTTAGCCTAGACAACCCTATTGCACACATACAAAGTTCTCATTCTGCATTATAATAAGAATTGATAGTGTCTTACTCGGTATCCCATTTTCCCCCAAATCTCCCAGAGTTTGTTGAGTGGGATCAAACGGAAGGCAGACTTTCGATCCATGAAAGCTATGTAGAGATGGCCCTTGGTTATGATTACGGTATCCAGTGTTTAGTTAGAAAACTAAAGACTTAGCCAATAATATCTTTTTGTAAACTAGCCTGTAAGAAGATTGATAGTATGTTATTTTCTTCAACCCAGTGTTGTAATTTATCTGAGACTTGTCAACAACATATTATTGTAAGCTGTATATTACACTAATAGTGCTTTGGATGTCCCTTCTGCCTCTTTTGAAATTGGGATGGTTTTGGCACCTTTCCATGCACTACAAAAAGCAGCACCTCCCAATATGGCATTGTTTGCATGGATAATGTAGAATGCCCAAACTACAGGGTTATTTAGAAAATCATCCCCAAGTTTCCCAGCTGGGGATTGTGTTTTTACCAGGGACAATATACTTCATGGCTTACAACATCTCCTAGAGTTCTACTGAGTGGTTCTTTGTTCTAAGGCAAGATACTCATTTTCAGCAATGAATATCCCAGTGTTACAAACCTTGGTGTGATCATACGACTTACTGAAGAGGTTACACCAGACCTGTTGTTGGGTATAATTATCTGTAGTACTCAGACTGGTGTGGCCACCATTAGCCAACGCAGAATGTTTTGCTATCATTGGTTTTTGCTCCAATGAGAAGGTCCTGTCAAATTTGTTTTCCCCATTCACTTTGGGCCACTATGTGTACATTTAAAAAAAAAATCTGGTTTCTCTAATCTGGGTGTGATCTTTACTTAAATGCTAAGATTAAAAATAATGTTTGCTCCTTTGAATTCCTTATCAAACCTCATGGAGTTTGTTTCAGCATTTCCAGGTAAAGTTTTGCACTCTCTCTGAAAGTACTTGCCAAGGGTTGAGAAGAAGTTTGCATGTAGATTGGTAAATGTACTGTGATAAGTTACAGAGTTGGATATAGAACTTATTTGGTCAATAGTAGCAATTACCTCTCTATTCATATTTGCTACTAGTTAGAACTAGCCCTTTCTATAGGGTCATTCCCAGACTTTTTGCCCTCCGCCATCTTGTTTTCTGACCTTGTTTTTGTTGGCTCTATGACTCTGGGCACTCTACTAATGCTAACCAGTGCTAAAGTGCATGTGCTGTCTCCCCTAAACACTGTATAATCGGGTTACACCTGTTTGACATATTTAGTTTACTTGTAAGCACCTAGTAAAATGCATTACATGTGCATATGGCCTATAAATTAAATGCTGCTAGTAGGCCCACAGCACTGGTTGTGCCACCCACTACTGAAGCCTTTCAAACATGTTTCAGGCCTGCCACTGCAGAGCCTGTGTGTGCAGTTTAAACTGCCATTTTACCCTGGCAAGTAAACCCACTTACCAGGCCCAAACCTTTTTTTTATTACAGGTATATCACCCTTAAGGTAGGCCCAAGTTAGCCTCAAGGGCAGGGTGCAGAGTATTTAAAAAGTTGGGCATGCACTTTTAGTTTTGTTTGCCCAGAAAGTGAAAAACTCCTAAATGTGTTTTTCACTATTGCAAAGAATTTAAAATTACAACTTATGGGGAAGTTAGATTTTAAACGGTAAGTCTGAAAATGCACTTTTAGAAAGTTGGCATTTTTCTTGCGTGAAACATTCTGCGCCGGCAAGTTTCAACTTAATTCCTGCTAGATTCCATGATGGACTGTTAAGAGAATCTGTCTAGGTTGTTGCTGGTTAAAGTCCCCTGCCGCAATATGTACTCAGGCCTCCACTATATACCCGGCCCTTATTTGGATTCTCAGGCCCATAGTTATGGGCTTTTGATGCAGGGCAGCACAGCAAGTCACCTCAAAAGGAAATGGCAGGAATGTGCCGTATTTAAAGCCTATGGACATTCTTGTCCTTTCCCTTTACGCTGGCACACAATGGGCTGCCTAGCGCCAATGCAGTCACCCTTGCAACATGGTGCATGCGTATCTACGTTTCATGCAGGATTGTTTTTGTGCAGGAAGAGACACCTTCCTGCACAAAAACGATCCAGGGAGGCTTTTCCTATTTCTAAGTGTGCTGCAGAAAGCATCAAACAATGGAAGGGGAATAAATAAGGAGAAATAAAGACATTCCTCCTTGCTACACCTCCCCTGGGGAGGTGTAATGTTTTGGTGCATCCCCAGGTTTACAACTCATTGTATATCTGGGGAGGCTTCAAAAACCATGGGTGTTGTTAGGGAACACCCACCACAACACCCATGGACCGCCTCCTTTGCACAGAGTAAGGCAACACAGTGATTTGTGGATTTGCGTGGCCTCATAGATATGAGTTTAAGGTTTGTGCTGCCTTTGCGTCACAAAAAGTGACACAACAGCGGCGCAAGGGACTCAAAAATATGTCCCTCATTGTTTAGATCAAGTAAAGGGGGATTATTTATGTCCAAGGATGCCAGAAAACTAAGAATGTGTGTTTTGGCTATTTTTTATCTTTCCAGCCAATCCACATTTGTTAATCCAGAGATCCCTGCAATGAGTACGTTGTCATGTGTGACGGATAGGATGGTACATTGACTGGAAAGCGAGTCACTCAATGGTCCGTTGAATTTAAACTATATTTGGGAGTTTATATGGGAAATCGTGTGCAGGTCAAACCCAATACGAGTTACTCACAGGGTAACTTCTCACTTTTAAGATGTAGTTCAATGTAGTCAAGGTGTTTTGTGTGGTAGGATGGTTGAGAGTAATGCCTAGATTCAAGAATATCAGAGTGGCATTTAAGCAATAATCTGATTCAATGGATACGTTTGCCTCTATTTTATTATGAGTCTTTATCCTCAGTGGAATAGGGCTAATTTTAGCAACATTTATCAGAACTGTTCTCAGCAACTTGTGAGCTCCTATTGCCTCTTTCTATGGTTGTAAATGGTCAGAGTTGTATGGAAAATTCTTTCAAAATGTTCGGCCTTGCCAGGGCCTCCTACTGCGTATGACTAAGGGTCTGCAGTCTCGTGGAGGATCTGCTCAGTGCTTTACAGAGCGAGAATGTGGCTCATCTCTGTCTACCTCACCACTCTCTGAACACAGCTGCCTACCCTGCTGCTCTTTCAAGCCCACCACTCTTACAACATCCGTACCTAGCCCTACATCGCTACCTCTGTACACCATCTCTCTAAATCACCCCTCTTTCTGTGCCTCACTGTTATATTCCCATCTTACCTTTCTATATCATTTCTCCACCTACCTCACCTCTTTATCAACTCCATCTCTCTAAATTTCACCTCTCCGTTGCTCTCAACCCTCTGTCTATCTCACATTGCCTACATCACCTCAGTCTATTTCAAATCTCAGATCCTCTCAATGGGAAAGGATGTGGCCTAACAACGAGAGCTGCTGACGCTCGAGAACCAGGTTAGAGTCATGGCGTCAGCTCAACATCCTGTGATTCTGGGCAAAACACTTAGGCCCTCATTATGACATTGGCGGCAAATCCCACTTACCGCCATGGCGACTGCCGCCAACATAACGCCATCACGGCAGATAACCGCTAACCATGTTATGACACACACATACCAATCTGTCATTATACAGCCACACACACAAGTCCACCAGCCCAAATGTCAGTGATAAACTGGCTGTACCAAAACCCACACAATTATGCCAATAGAACTACACCCACAACATTTTGACCCACGAATCACTGCGGCGGACATTCAATGATGGTAAACCACTGGCGGTACATACTGCTCAGCTCAAAATACACACACTCAAACAAAACAACACCACATTGGACAATTCAAACTACACACACCTGACACACATAAAAAACACCACACCCACACCACTATAAAACACACACCCACATTACCCACAACCCTTTATGACTAGAAATAATTGCCAGCAGAGAGACACAGCAAGAGCACCCACACAACCAGAGCCACATACCACCATCACCTATACACCACCCACGCGCCTTACATCACACATCCCAACACATCACCCCACACACCCTCATCCATACCATCCACACCACACTGATGGCACCACAACGACACCCCAGGTTCTCTGAGGAGGAGCTAAGGGTCATGGTGGAGGATATCATCCGGTAGAGCCACAGCTATTTGGATCACAGGTGCAGCAGATATCTATTGCTAGGAAGATGGAGCTATGGCGGAGGACCGTGGACAGGGTCAATGCCATGGGACAACACCCAAGAACAAGGCATGACATCAGGAAGAGGTGGAACAACCTACGGGGGAAGGTACATTCTATTGCAGCTAAACACCATCTCGCAGTACAGAGGACTGATGGTGGACTCCCACCTCCTCCCCCACAACTTACAACATGGGAGGAGCAAGTCTTGGCAATCATGCATCCTGAGGGCCTGGCAGGAGTAGGAGGAGGACTGGACTCTGGTACGTCAACTCTCTATTACGATCATCCCCCCCACCTGCATGCCATCACAAACCCCCATCCTTACCCTCACTCCCATCACTTCACCACCTCCCACATACCCCACCATCACAACCCACTCATCCTAATACCAAGCACTGCATGCAACATCAATGCATGGACACTCCTCACAGACCTGCATGGACACCTATCACCACAGCATGCACACTACAGTAGAGACAATCACCTAGCCCATCAAATAACAACTCACACAAGGAAAAGTTGTCAGGGCAACAACAACCATAGAGGGCATCATAACCATGCACAATATGTCACTCGCAGAAACAATAACACTGCATTTACATACCCACAGGTAACCCACCCAATGTAACTGACAAAGAGGTGCCAGCAACATCCAGTTCCCCCACAGAAGAGGCCCACAGTGATGACAGCAACTCTGGTCACCTGGATCTGGATGACCAACCTGGCCCATGAGGGATCTCTGGACAGTCGGTTACCCAGGCACACTCTTACATCACCACAGAGCTCCCCACTCAGGAAACACCACCACAGCACCCACCCAACGGGCCCATACATCTGTCCCCAGGACACGTCAAGCAGAAGTGTGTCCACCACTACAGGGACCTCAGGGCACACCAACCACAAACACAGGACGATCAGGGACCTGGGGTCAGTGGCAGTGGGCACACGGTTCAGGAGACGGAGGCACAGGACAACAGGGAAGCTGGGAGGACTGCTGTGCGACAGGGGGAGGAAAGGCCCAGGGAATCGACTCTCCAGGAGGCACTCACCGCGATCCTGGGAGCATCCCAACATTCCCAGGATACAATGGACCAGATCCTGGACAAGTTGCAGGAGAACATATGGCTGGAGGGTGAACAGTACCTGGGGATCAGGGAGGACTTGAAGGACATCAACACCACCCTGGTCTCCATTGCAGAGGTGCTGGCAGACATGGCCAACACTATGAGGGAGGCAGTGGCCCACCACCATGCCCCTGACACTAGTCAAACCACCAAACAGCCCTCCAGCTCCCCTGCTGCTAGTGGGCAGAAGGCCCCACCACAGGACCAACAGGAGACCAGCACCCCTGCCCCTACAGAAGGAGAACCACCCCGCAAAGGCTCCTTGCGATCCAGGCAGAAACCAGAAACTATTGCTAAGACCCCCACCAGGAAATAAGACTCTCCTGATTGTCACCCTTGTGTCCCACTCCGTCACCCTCTCCACCTTAAACTGCCATTGCTCCACTTCCTATGCCCCCTTGGACAATGCACCTGTGATACAAATAGACTGGGCTCTATCCTGGACTTTCCTCCATTATCACCCCAGCCCATTGCACTACCCCCTCTTCTTCAGAGCACTGCAATAAACACACTTTGAAAAAATACAGTATGGCGTATGTCAGATGTTTTCAAAAGGCATTTGTTTAACAAAGGTTCAAACATTACAATTCAACTGTACAGTAATGTTGACATTGTAAAGACCTGTAGTAGGCTGCACTGAACACACCAGGAGCAATAGTGGGGCACCAACATCTGCAAAAAGAGATGCCAAAGGGTACAGTGAGTGGCCATAGAAGTAGGAATACACAGCCTTCCAGTGACAATGTCACACAGCAAACTGTCAATTATATGTGTATCAACACTGTCTTACCTGTGTCTCATTGGAAGTATTGACGAATAATTGCACTTCTGTTGTCCTCATCCTCATCCTCTGCCTCCTCATCTTCACTGTCCACAGGGTCCACTGCTGCCACACGGCCATCTCCAGCCTCCTCCTCCGGCAGAAAAGGCACCTGGCGACACAAGGCAAGGTTGTGCAACATACAGCATGCCACGATGATCTGGCAGACCTTCTTCGGTGAGTAGGACAGGGATCCACCTGTTAGATGAAGGCAATGAAACCTGGCCTTCAGGAGGCCAAAGGTCCTCTTTATAATCCTTCTTGTCCGCCCATGTGCCTCATTGTAACGTTCCTCTGCCCTTGTCCTGGCATTCCTCACAGGGGTCAGTAGCCATGAGAGGTTGGGGTAACCAGAGTCACCAGCAAATATCGAGGGACAACGTTAGCCACACACTAACCCTTATGGTCCACATCATGCCCATACACTAACATCAACTGGGTGGAACCCAGGACTCACCTATTAGCCACACCCTGTGCCTCTGGAGTTGAACCATCACATTTGGGATGCTGCTATTCCTCAGGATAAAGGCATCATGCACAGACCCAGGATACTTAGCATTGACGTGGGAGATGTACTGGTCCGCCAGGGACACCATCTGCACATTCATGGAGTGAAAGCTCATCCAATTTCTGAACACCTGTTCATTTCGCCGTGGGGGGCAAATGCAATATGTGTTCCATCAATAGCCCCAATAATATTAGGGATATGTCCCATTGCATAGAAGTCAACTTTCACTGTGGCCAAATCCTCCACCTGGGGGAAAACGATGTAGCTGCACATGTGTTTAATCAGGGCAGACAACACTCTGGTCAGCACAATTTAGAACAATGGCTGTGACTTTCCTGCTTCCAAGCCCACTGTCACTTGGGAGGAGCCAGTTGCCAGGAAATGGAGCACTGATAACACTTGCACAAGAGGGGGGTCCCGGTGGGGTGATGGATAGCAGAGATTAGGTCAGGCTCCAATTGGGCACACAGCTCAGTGATTGTGGCCCTGTCAAGTCTATAGGTGAGGATAATGTGCCTGTCCTCCATTGTTGCCAAGTCCACCAGGGGTCTGTACACAAGGGGATGTCTCCATCTCCTATTCATCTGCAGCAGTTGCAATCTATGGGCCAGAAGAGGAAGCAGCTGGGCATTATCTCCACATTCCAACCACTACAGTTCAATGCATGTTGTGATTGTAACAGCATTCTGTTGGAGATGTCCAAATGGTGCATTTGTGTACTGTGACACAGTTAGGAGCCATGGGCTTCCCCCAAGTAAAATGGCATCCACCTGTCCTGTATGGAGGGACAGGTGGAAATGAGGTAATTCTGCTGACATTGTGCACCGTTGCGGGAGGCGGTCCAGAACTGCCGTGCAACTCCTCATTGGTTAACATTATGCCCTATGGGGTGCAGTGGCCAATGGTGATGTACGCCGGTGGTGACTGCCATTTTCTATCTGTGCACTCACTTGCTACCTGACCTTCAACAGGAGAGGACCTTCGTTGCATGTGCTGCTGTGACCTGTGTCTCGAACAGACCATGGCTCGTGTTACTAGGGAAATGGCCCCTGCCTTCACCTCGGCGGAGTTGGAGCGACTGGTGGATAGGGTCCTACCCCAGTACCGACTGCTGTGTGGTCCTCCAGACCAACAGGTGAGTACACTGTGAGAACGATGCATGGGGCGTGAAGACATGGAGTGCTGTGTGTGAAGGCCTCATGGGGGGGTGGGAGGGGCCATGGGCAGCGTGCAGCATGTATGGTGGGCCATGTCTGTGCTAATGTGGATGGTAAGGGGCATGGTGGGCCATGAGTTTAACAGACAGGACCCTTGGACTAACACCTTTCCCTGTGTCTATTTCCCTGCAGGTCAGCGCCCATAAAAAGAAGGGTATATGGCGTGCCATCGCCAAGGACATGCCGACCCCTTGGGTCTACGGCAGGCGGAGCACCCACTGTCAGAAACGGTGGGAGGACCTGAGACGCTGGGCACGGAAGATGGCAGAGGCCCAGCTAGGGATGGCCTCCCAACGAGGAATGGGTGCCCGTCGAACCCTGGCCCCCTGATGGCCCGTATACTGGTGGTGGCCTACCCGGAGCTAGATGGGTGCTTGGGGCATCACAGCAGCCACAGGGGGATGAGTACAGTGCCCTAATATACACCTTCTGCCTGGTGGGGTGGTATCCGGGTGGGGGGGTGGGCCCTCTGGGTGCCCCTAGCCCAGGCCTGGCATTGCAGAGTAGGTCCCATGTTGGGCAGTGTTTTGATGTGAAAGTACTCCAACCAAGCTAGTAGGCATCCACTACTGGGCAGGGGTCTTTGGGTCTCAGGTATGCTGCAATTGGTGTCAGGTGTCCCTATCTATGGGCTGGTGACTAGCATTGTGACTGGTAGTGCATTGCCTAGTGCGTAGGGCTGTTCCCTGTGTATGAGTGTGTAGTGTACGTCAACGGTGGTGTTGTTGCTGCCATTGACCAAGTGCATCCTTTGTCTCTTCCCTCTGTTTTTTTGTTTTGTCACTCTGTCCTTATGTGCGTTAGCATCATCTGGCTGAGGAGCAGAGGCACAGGCGACGGAGGGAGCTGCATCCCACAGGACCCAGAAGGCTGAATCTACCGACGGTGAGGGCACCAGTGGGACAGGGGGCGAGGGGAGCACCACGGCGGAGACGGGAGGGGACAGTACGGGCACGGATACTTCCTCCGATCGGAGCTCCCTGGTGGTGGCAGACACCTCTGTGACCACCCCAGCTACAGGCACAGCCACCAACCCTGTAGCAGCACCCCCCTACCAGCAGCCCTGCAGCGAGTTTCCCGTACCCGGTCACCCAGGAGGGTGGGCATCTCATTCTCCCCAGGCACCTCAGGCCCTGCCCCAGTTAGCCCTGCTGCCCTGACTGGGGAGGCTTTTGACCTCCTGTGATCCATCCCTGTTGGGCAGTCAACCATTGTGAATGCCATCCAGGGGCTGGCAGCCCAAATGCAACAGATAAATGCATTCCTGGAAGGCATTTACACTGGCTTGGCAGCCCAACAGAGATCAATCCAGGCTCTGGCCTCCCCTTTGATGGCAGCCATTGTACCTGTTTCCACCCTCACATCTCCAACTTCCTCTTCCCAATCCAATTTCCCTTAACCTCAACCTATCCCAAGCACACAGTCAGACGAGCAGGCACCCAGGACAATACACAAGAGTGGACATGGCAAACACAAGCACCACACTTCTTCCCACAAGCACTCACACAAACACCATACAGAATCAGACATAACTGCATCCACTGCCTCCACTGTGGCCCCCTCTTCCTCATCGTCCACCTCCCTCCCAGTTGTGTCTACACTCACACCTGCATGCACTACATCCTCATCCATTACAACCATCTCATATCAGTACACACCCTTCACTGGCAGTCACCACCCCCACATCCAGGCACGCGTCCCCTCTGTCCTCTCTCACTGTGTCTGTGCCCCCTCCTCCCAAAGTACACAAACACAAGCACTCAGACACCCAACAGCCATCTATCTCACAACAGCATTCAGACCATGCACCGGTATCCAACCACAGCAGACTGACACCTCCTACCACAACTCCCTCTTCCTCCACTCCCAAACCATCTCCTTCTTCCCGTCCCAATGTCCTTAAGAAGCTTTTCCTCACCAACATTGACCTCTTCCCTTGCCATCCCCCCGTCCCTCACGTCAGGCCAGGGTGGTCAAAACCCAGCCAAGCACCTCAGCCACCCAGTCCACGGGCACAGTAGTGTCCCCAACTACTCCAGGTGGGAAAGGATCCCGCCCACCAGCCAGCCAGACGGACAGGGTGCCATCCCCAAGTGCGTCAAGGAAGGGCAAGGAGGCAGCCCCAGCTGCAGGAAGGAGTGGCAAGGAGGCAGCCCCAGCTGCAGGAAGGAAGGGAAAGGGGCCTGCAACAGCAGGCAGTAGAGACAAGGGGCCTGGTACAGGGATGCAGTCGGAGCCCCCACCACCGACCATGGTGGTGCAGCCATCCGAGGCTGCAGGATAAGGGCTGGAGCCTCCCCCCACCACTGCCAGCACCCGCCACCAGCAGGAGCAGCCCCAGGGGCAGCCATCCGAGGCTGCAGGGGAAGGGCTGGAACCTCCCCCCACCACTGCCAGCACCGCCACCAGCAACAGCAGCCCCAGTGGGCAGCCATCCGAGCCTGCAGGGAAAGAGCTGGAGCCTCCCCCCACCACTGCCAGAACTACCAACAGCAGTAGCAGCCCCAGTAGGCACCCAACCGAGGCTTCAGGGGATGAGCTGGAGCATCCCTCCACCACTGCCAGCTCCACCATTAGCAGCACCACTGCCACCACTGAGCAGCTGTCACCGCCGGCGGACAGTGTGTAGTCCTGCCTCCATGGGCTGTTGTGCGGCCCGGCCCCTGCTAATCCTGTGGGTCTGACACCCAGGTGAGAGACTGTGACCTTGCACTCTCCAAGATCTGCATCACTGGGCACAATGCCCCCTCCAGAACCAGTTAAGAAGCCATCCACTCACCCCATCCTCCACAGGATGAAGACCACTGGGCACCATGCCCTATCCAGAACCAGTGGAGAAGCCATCCACTCATCCCATCCTCCCCAGGATGAAGATCACTGGGCACAATGCCCCCTCCAATACCAGTGGAAGAAACCATACACTCATCCCATCCCCCACAGGATGAAGATCACTGGGCTCAATGCCCCCTCCAGAACCAGTGGAGAAGCCATCCACTCACCCTATCCTCCACAGGATGAATATCACTGGGCACAATGCCCCTCTCCAGATCCAGTGGAAGAAGCCATGCACTTGAGAGACTGTGGCCTTGCACTCCCCAGGACCAAGCACAGGGCATGTTGCCCCCTCCAGAACATGTGGGCAAGTCACCCACCGAGAGACTGTGGCCTTGCACTCCCCAGGACCAAGCACAAGGCATGTTGCCCCCTCCAGAGCATGTGGGCAAGGCACCCACCTAGAGACTGTGGCCTTTTACGCCCCTGGACCAAGCAGAGGGCATATTGCCCCCTCCAGAGCTTGTGGGCAAGTCAGCCACCGAGAGACTGTGGGGGTCATTCTGACCTCGGCGGTAAAAGGCCCTTACCGCCGGTCAGAAGTCCGCCATACTACCGCTGCGGCCGCGGTAGACCGCCACGGTCATTCTGACCACCAACTGTGAAACCGCCAAAAATCCGACATCCAAGGAAGGGCGCCACATCAGCGGGCCGCGGAAAACTGAAGATGACCAAACCTCCACCGTCACGCCAACACAAACACGCCCATGCCATTCTGACTCACGAATCCACGCGGCGGTCTTTCAACCGCGGTATTCCATTGGCGGTACACACCGCCGCAGTCAAAATACACACACATCTACAAAACACTGCCACATTGGACATTTTGAAATACGCACACCTGAGACACATACAAACAACGCTCCCACACATCCAATCAACTATAAAACACACACCCACATCACCCACAAACCCCCACCAGTTGGAAATCGGAGCGAAGGCGAGAGCGAGAGAGATAGAGATAGCGAGCACAGCATTAGAAAACCCCAACACACACAGGAACCCAACTTCATCACCCACACCACATCTACGCACACATCACCACATATCACCACGCACATCACCACAAACACCACCCCACACCTCATCCACACCACCCCATGGCACCCCAAAGACACCCACGGTTTACGGACCAAGAACTCCGGGTCATGGTGGAGGAAATCATGAGGGTTGAGCCCCAGCTCTTCGGCACACAGGTGCAGCACACCACCATAGCAAGGAAGGCTGAGCTATGGCAAAGGATCGTAGACAGGGTCAACGCTGTGGGACAGCATCCCAGAAATTGGGAAGATATCAGAAAGCGATGGAACGACCTACGGGGGAAGGTGCGCTCGATGATCTCCAGGCACAACATCGCTGTGCAGAAGACTGGCGGCGGACCCCCACCCACCCCACCCCAATTCACAGCATGGGAGCAAGAGGTGGTAAACATCCTGCATCCTGATGGCATCGCTGGAGTACACGGAGGAATGGACTCTGGTAAGTCGAATCTCAACTACTTCACCCCCCCCCAACCACCAGCATGCCAACCCCCCCCATATCACCCCCCAGCACATAACCTCCCTGCCAATGTCTCACCAGCACAACCCACCCTAAACAACACCAACCCCTGAATGCCAACACAAACCATAGACAGCCACCACCAAAGCATGACCATTGCACATACCCATACACCCCCCCAAACCCTCACAACACCTCCCACAAGGGAATGCCAGCACTGGGGGACAAGGGCACCCAAAATGCACGCCATGGCACACACAGAAACAATAACCATACTCCTTCACCCCTGCAGGGCCCGAACGCCAACACACCGCCACGGAGGGTCCAGAGATGTCCATCCCACCCCCAGAACAGGCCCCCAGCGAGAACAGCAGCTCTGTCGACCTCGAACCTGACGACCAGCCCGGACCATCGGGGACCTCTGGACAGTCGGTTCCCCACACACAGACACAGGCCACAACAGACCCAAACCCCTCTGGGAACACCAGCACAGCTCCCACCCAGCGGGCCCATGCCTCTGTCCCGCGGACGCGTCAATCAGCGGTGTGTCCGCCACTACAGGGCACCCAGGCTGACCCAACACCCCAACAACAACAGGGACCTGGGGGCAGTGGTAGTGGGCACACCGTCCAGGGGACAGAGGCCCGGGGAAACAGGGCAACTGGGAGGGCTGCTGTGCGACAGGGGGGGGAGGACAGGCCCAGGGAACCGACTCTCCAAGAGGCCCTCACCACCATCATGGGAGCATACCATCACTCCCAGGAGACGATGGCGACGGTACTGGCCAGGTTCACCGAGATCCAGGCACAGCAGGAGGAACGGTACATGGGGTTCAGCAATGAACTCCGGGACATCGCTACTGCAATGGGGACCATAGTCCAGGCCCTCAACCGGATAGAAACCACATTGCGGGAGCATGTGGCACCGCAAAGGGCCCCTGTCACTAGCCAGGAACAGCCTACCACCTCCGCCGGCGCTAGTGGTCAGGAGGCCCCCACAGAACGGCGGGCCACCAGAACCCCACCTCCTGCTGAAGAACAACCACCCCGCAAGAGGAACCTGAGATCTCAAAGGAAGACAGAGTAGGATGCCAAGACCCCCGCCAGTCTAATATCCCCCCGGATGTCATTCCACTGTCCCACAGTGTCACCCTGTCCAACCTTGAACTGCCCCTGCTCCATCCTTCCACAGCCATATGAACAATGCACCTGTGCGACCGAGAACTGGACTCTGCCATGGACATAACTCCACCCTCACCCTTCACCGTTTTAATATCATGTACCAAAATATAGCACAAAAAATAAATCACTCATTGCACATAAATCATTCTGGAGTCAGTCTGTATTATTTACAAATGTATAACACATTACTTATCAATAATGTTCTGTTATTTATGTGTGGACAACATACCGATGTCAATAAGCATTAGTCCATGGGCTAACCAAGCAGAAGTCACGCAGTGGGTCATACAGCACTGAAAAGGGAAGGGAAAATTAAACTTCAGTTAAAAAGAACTGGGGGGAAATACACAAAGTAAAGATGCAGGGGGCATTCAGTAAATGGTAAATGGCGTGGGTGATTCCTACCTGTGTGCTACTGAAAATACTGATGGATAACTCTGTCCCTGTTGTCTGGGTCGTCCTCTTCGTCTTCCTCCTCTTCACTCTCCGCAGGCTCCACAGCTGCTTCAACACCACCATCTGGACCATCCTCCTGCAGGAAGGGCACCTGACGTCGCAATGCCAGATTGTGAAGCATGCAGCAGGCCACGATGATCTGGCACACCTTCTTTGGTGAGTACATCAGGGATCCCCCTGTCATATGTAGGCACCTAAACCTGGCCTTCAGGAGGCCAAAGGTTCTTTCAATGACCCTCCTAGTTCGCCCATGGGCCTCATTGTACCGTTCCTCTGCCCTGGTCCGGGGATTCCTCACTGGGGTCAATAGCCAAGGCAGGTTGGGGTAACCAGAGTCACCAATTAGCCACACACGTTGTCTCTGTAGCTGTTCCATCACATAAGGGATGCTGCTATTTCGCATCACATACGCGTCATGCACTGACCCAGGGAACTTGGCATTCACATGGGAGATGTACTGGTCAGCCAAACAGACCACCTGGACGTTCATAGAATGGTAACTTTTCCTGTTTCTGTACACCTGCTCATCGTCTTTTGGGGGTACTAAAGCCACATGGGACCCATCAATGGCACCAATTATGTTGGGAATATGTCCAAGGGCATAAAAATCACCCTTCACAGTGGCCAAATCGACCTCCTCAGGGAATACAATGTAGCGCCGCATGTGTTTCGTCAGGGCAGACAACACTCTAGACAAGATCTTTGAAAACATAGGCTGAGACATTCCAGATGACATGGCCACTTGCCAGAAAATGGAGGACTGACAGAACCTGCACTAGAGGGGGAATTCCTGTGGGTTGGCGGATGGGGGACATCAGGGCTGGCTCCAGCTGGGCACACAGTTCATGTATAGTGGCTCGGTCAAGTCGGTATCGTAGTATGATGTGGCATTCTTCCATTGTCGACAGGTCCACCAGCGGGCGGTACACGCGAGGATTCATCCTTCTCCTCGCAAGTCCCAGCGGACGGTGCCTAGGAAGGACAACATGGAGCACAGAGTCAAGCAAGTCACAGGTACGTTCACCACTGCATGCACAGTACACGAAAAGGTATGGATGGCTATGTTTGGATGTGTGGCAATGCAAGGCCTAGGCCTGTGTGACGCAGTTGAAATTAAGCCATGTGGGCCCTAGAAATGGCGGCTGCCTGACCGGTGAAGTGGGACAATGGGATGTGAGGTCAATGCGCTGGCGTGGCACACCGTGGCGGTAGGCGGTCGAAGACCGCTATACGAAGCCGCATTGGTTAACATTGAACCCTATGGGATTCAGGAGCCAATGACGATGTGCGCCGGCGGTCGCGGTACGCACCGCCGCGGTACGCACCGCCGCGGCCGTGACCGCCATTTTCTATCTGCCTAATCACTCGAGACCTGATCATCCACAGGAGAGGACCTATACTGCAAGTGCTGCTGTGACCTCGGTCTGGAAGTGACAATGGCTGCTGCGACTGGGGAAAGGGCCCCTGCCTTCACGTCTGAAGAGTTGGAGAAACTAGTGGATGGGGTCCTCCCCCAGTATGCGCTCTTCTACGGTCCTCCAGACCAACAGGTGAGTACACTGAGTGCACATTGAATGGGTTATGCCTGTGTGGAGTGGGGTGGATGTAAGTTGTTGGGGTGGGGAGAAAATGAGGAGTGCAACGCACGACAGATGAGAGAATGGGCCACATGGCAAGGTTGGGGAGGGGGGGGCATGTACTCTAAACATGCCGAAATTTCACGTTTTCTCTTTCCCACCCTGTACATGTCTAACAGGTGAGCGCCCATGAGAAAATCGACATTTGGCGTGCCATCGCCAAGGAAGTCCGGGCCCTGGGGGTCTACACCAGACGGGGCACCCACTGCCGCAAGAGGTGGGAGGACATCCGCCGCGGAACCCGAAGAACCGCCGAGTCACTGCTGGGGATGGCCTCCCGACCTAGGAGGGGTTTCAGTCGTACCCTGACCCCCCTGATGTCCCGGATCCTGGCAGTGGCCTACCCTGATTTGGATGGGCGCTTGAGGACATCACAGCAGACACAAGAGGGTGAGTACCTGCACATTCTGCTATCCTTAAGCGCAGTTGAGGCGTCTGGGTGGGGGAGGAGGGCTGTGGGTGACACTAGGCCAGGGCGCTTTCTGTAGTGTAGTCTCCTCCCTTAGACATGGCCCTGTGCCCCCGCCCCCCACCTCTGTAGGGTGCCAAGTACAGCTATCCATGGTCCTGCATCACCCATGTGCGCGTCTGTTGTCCCTAGACCTGTTGGCCTAGTCAGAAGTACTGAGTAGTGTACCCCAATTTCGCGGCTTATTGCATGAGGCACCTGTGTCTGTCCTCTCCGCCAACGGTATTGACAAGGCATACACTCAACTTTGTTTTATTTCTCCCCCCACCCTTATTCTTTGTCTTCTTGTGCATTAGCATCATCAGGCGGAGGAGAATTGGCGTCGGAGCACGAGGGAGCTGCAAGTCACAATGCCCCGGTGGGCACTGGAACAGACACCGAGGGCACCAGTGATCCGGAGGGCGAGGGGAGCACCACAACGGGGACCGGTGAAGACACCAGCGACATGGACACGTCCTCGTTTGGGAGCTCCCTAGCGGTGGCGGCAACATCTGGGCCCCCCGCCTCCACAGGTAGAGCCGCCACCCAGCGCTCCAGCTCCGCCCTCCCAGCAGCCCCTCAGCCTTCGCTCCGTGCCCGCTCGCCCAGGAAGGCGGGCGTCTCCTTCGCCCCAGGCACCTCAGCCCCTGCCCCAGTTACCCCTGCTGCCCTCAGTGCGGAGCTCATTGACCTCGTGAGGACGCTCATTGTTGGGCAGACTACCCTTTTGAATGCCATCCAGGGGGTGGAAAGGGAGGTGCATCGGAGCAATGCCTACCTGGAGGGCATTCATTTGGGTCAGGCTGCCCATCAACGATCGTTCACTGCTCTGGCCTCAGCACTGACGGCAGCCATTGTCCCTGTCTCCAGCCTCCCTCTTCTAACTGCCTCCACCCTTTCTCTGTCTCCTGTTCCTCAGCCTATCCCATCCACACCATCAGACCAGCCTGCACACACCTCAACACCCAAGGCCAGATCATCCAGACACAAGCACCACAGGACACACAAGCATTCACCCCAGCAACACCCAGATGCAGACATTCCAACAGTCACTACCACCTCTGTGTCCCCTCCTTCTCATCTCCCTCCTCCCTCCCTGTGACGTCTACACTCACACCTGCATGCACACCACCATCAGCCAGTGCTTCCATCACCAGCACACCCTCCACTACAGTCCTCACACGTGCAGTCACCACCCCCACTGCCATCTACACGTCCCCTGTGTCCTCTCCCACTGTGTCTGTCACCCCCTCTTCCAAGACACATAAACGCAGGCAGACACCGAAACAACAGCCAACCACCTCACGACAGCCTACGCCTCAGTCACCTGCACCCAAAGACAGCACACCTGACTCTCCTACAACCACATCCTCTTCCTCCACTTCCATCACCACTACTCCTACCCTTTACCTTGGTCCTAAGAAATATTACCTCTCTAATCTTAACCTCTTTCCCTCCCCTGACCCACCCCCTCCATCGGTTAAGAGTCCCAAGAGCACCTCAGCCACCACCAGCCCAGCTTCGAGTGTCCAAGTGGTGCATGGCTTCTGGAGTCCACCCTTTGGCGGCAGTGACACTTCACTGAGCAGCAAGGGGACATCCAGCCCACCCCCAGGCAAGAGGACACGTAAACTGAAGGGCCGCCGTGAGAGGACTGAGACGGCTGCCCCCAAGGAGCCAACAACGGCCACTTCACCTGCCACAACAGCCAGGGGAGGCAAGGGCCCGAGAGCCCCATCTAAGGAGCGAAAGGGCAGCAGGGCGGAGAGGTCATCCATCAGGAGCGCGGAGCTGGAGGTCCCCGCAAGCCCCATCCCGCCTGCAAGGGACGACAGCAAAGGGCCCAGGACTCCGTCCCCGAAGGGGCGTGCCACTGCACAGTCGGAGGGCGAGTGAGCAGGGTGTCCAGCCCAGGTCTGGCTCCCTAGACTTCCTGGAAGAGCACCGCTGAAGAGGGCCCGCTGTGAAGACAGGCACCGCTGAACAGGGCCCCGCCGTGCAGAAGAGCACCGCTGAAGAGGGCCCCGCCGTGAAGACAGGCACCGCTGAACAGGGCCCCGCCGTGCAGAAGAGCACCGCCGAACAGGGCCCCGCCGTGCAGAAGAGCACCGCTGAACAGGGCCCTGCCGTGAAGACAGGCACCGCTGAAGAGGGCCCCGCCGTCTCAGGCACCGCTCCGCTGGGCCCCGCCGTCTCAAGTACCGCTCCGCTGGGCCCCGCCGTCTCAAGCACCGCTCCGCTGGGCCCCGCCGTCTCATGCACCGCTCCGCTGGGCCCTTCCTGTCAAGCACCGCTCCGCTGGGCCCTTCCTGTCAAGCACCGCTCCGCTGGGCCCCGCCGTCTCAAGCACCGCTCCGCTGGGCCCTTCCTGTCAAGCACCGCTCCGCTGGGCCCTTCCTGTCAAGCACCGCTCCGCTGGGCCCTTCCTGTCAAGCACCGCTCCGCTGGGCCCCGCCGTCTCATGCACCGCTCCGCTGGGCCCTTCCTGTCAAGCACCGCTCCGCTGGGCCCCGCCGTCTCAAGCACCGCTCCGCTGGGCCCCGCCGTCTCAAGCACCGCTCCGCTGTGCCCCACCGTCTCAAGCACCGCTCCGCTGGGCCCCGCCGTCTCAAGCACCGCTCCGCTGGGCCCTTCCTGTCAAGCACCGCTCCGCTGGGCCCTTCCTGTCAAGCACCGCTCCGCTGGGCCCCGCCGTCTCATGCACCGCTCCGCTGGGCCCTTCCTGTCAAGCACCGCTCCGCTGGGCCCCGCCGTCTCATGTACCGCTCCGCTGGGCCCTTCCTGTCAAGCACCGCTCCGCTGGGCCCCGCCGTCTCAAGCACCGCTCCGCTGGGCCCTTCCTGTCAAGCACCGCTCCGCTGGGCCCTTCCTGTCAAGCACCGCTCCGCTGGGCCCTTCCTGTCAAGCACCGCTCCGCTGGGCCCTTCCTGTCAAGCACCGCTCCGCTGGGCCCCGCCGTCTCATGCACCGCTCCGCTGGGCCCTTCCTGTCAAGCACCGCTCCGCTGGGCCCCGCCGTCTCAAGCACCGCTACGCTGGGCCCTTCCTGTCAAGCACCGCTCCGCTGGGCCCCGCCGTCTCAAGCACCGTTCCGCTCTGCCCCGCCGTCTCAAGCACCGCTCCGCTGGGCCCTTCCTGTCAAGCACCGCTCCGCTGGGCCCCGCCGTCTCAAGCACCGCTCCGCTGGGCCCCGCCGTCTCAAGCACCGCTCCGCTGGGCCCTTCCTGTCCAGCACCGCTCCGCTGGGCCCTTCCTGTCAAGCACCGCTCCGCTGGGCCCCGCCGTCTCAAGCACCGCTCCGCTGGGCCCCGCCGTCTCAAGCACCGCTCCGCTGGGCCCTTCCTGTCAAGCATCGCTCCGCTGGGCCCTTCCTGTCAAGCACCGCTCCGCTGGGCCCCGGCGTCTCAAGCACCGCTCCGCTGGGCCATTCCTGCAAACACAGTTCACGGTTCACTGTGGCCATCATGCATCCTCCTTGACCAGTGGAGCAATTCCTCCACCTGATGGACTGTGGCTTTGCACTCCCCAGGATATGGCAGTGGGCAATCCAACCACTGTAGAGACATTGAGAGACTGTGGCTTTGCACTCCCCAGGATATGGCAGTGGGCAATCCAACCACTGTAGAGACATTGAGAGACTGTGGCTTTGCACTCCCCAGGATATGGCAGTGGGCATGGTGGCCCCTTCGTGGGTCTGGCGTCGTGGACTCATGTGGCTGAGGTGCCCCCCCTTCCCTTCCCCCTGAGGTGCCTGTAGTTTTGTCTTCAGATGCCCCTGCAGGGTTCTCTACAAAGGACTCAGGTCTCGTGTGTGGGCTTTGCCCTTGTGTTGCTACACTTTGGCCCACGGACAAATCGTTAATACGTAAAATGTACAGGACTGATTTCTTCAGTTGTCCACTGCTGTGTATATAGACTTTTTAAATGTAAATATTCTGGCTAGTTGGCCAATACTTATCGGAGGCTATTTTGGACATAAATATTTATTGTCAATTTTGAAATGTCATTGCATTTTTTACGGGGGTTTGGTTGGTGTCACTGTGACTTGTTGCTCTGCATTGGTGTGTACATATTGGGGGGGGGGGTTGCATATGTGTGTGCCCGTAACCTTTCGTCCTCCCCCCTCCCGTGTGTCGTAGGTGCTGTACTCACCGTTGACGTCTGCGCCGGAGTTCGTACTCGTGGTAGATGAGCAGGTAGACAACAGCAGGTATGATGTTTAATTCGGGTTCCATGCTGTCCTCCGTACTCGTGGAGTGCGTAGAGGTGAGCGTTTTCACATTCGTAGTCTGTTTCCGCCGTGTTTTTATCGGCGGGGCTCCCGCCCCGGAAAAGGTGGCGGATTGGTGGGTCATGATAGTGTGGGCGGTACATTGTCTGCCGCCTGGCTGTTGGCGGTGACCGCCGCGCTGTTTGTCGGTCCCGCCGTGGCGGTCGGAGTGTTAATGTGGCGGGCTGTGTTGGCGGTTCCCGCCAGGGTCAGAATTCCATTTTTTGGACCGCCAGCCTGTTGGCGGGTTGGCCGCCGCTTTATAACCGACCGCCAGGGTTAGAATCACCCCCTGTAACCTTGCACTCCCCAGGACCAAGCACAGGGCATGTTACCCCCTCCAGGACCAGTGGCATTGTACCATCGTCTGGCTGAGATGGCCCCACGTTCCCTGTCTCCCTGAGGTGCCTCTCTATTTTTGACCTGATGCCCCTGCAGTGTTCTCCCCGTGTTGTTGCAGGAGTGAGGTGGGGCCTTGAACTTTGTGATGTGGCCCTGTGGCCCATGGACGTTGAGGACTGGGCAGTGTCCCTACATTTGTAAATATGTATATACTTGTTGATTTGGATGCACGTATTTATACTATTTTATCTTATTACACTCACTTTAATCAATTCATTTTGTCCTTGCATTATTCCTGACGGGTACGGGGTGTTGGGGATGGAGGTCACTCTCTTTTTCCTCCCCCTCCCCAGTGTACGAGGCAGCAGTGCTCACCGTCGTCATCTTCGCCGGCGTTGGTGTTCGTAGTGGAGCAGAACGTAGAAGAGCATGGGGAACACATGCAACTCTGGCTCCATGGAGGCGTGGTTCTTCCTTGAGTCTCCAGAGGTGAGTTGTTTCCCTTCTGTGCAGTGTTTCCGCCAGGCTTTTGATGTCGTTGGTACCACCCCAGAAAAGGTGGCGGATTGGTGTGTCATAATACAGTGGGCGGAACATTGTCTTCCGCCTGGCTGCAGGCGGTTACCGCTCTGGTGCCTGTTGATTTCGCCCTGGCGGTCGGTGTGTTAAAGTGGCTGCCTGTCTGAGCGGTTTCCGCCCTGGTCATAATTTCATATTTATTACTGCCACCATACACTGACCGCCAGGGTTGTAATGAGGGCCTTAATCTTCCTCTGCCTACCAAAAAAAGGAATGTGACCTTGTGTAACGTAACTGGTGCTCATGTAAAGCGCTCCAATATCTTTGGGTCAAGTTCCTGCTATATAAGACTTTAAAAAAATAATAGTTCTGTAGCTCACATCTCATTGCCTCATATCTCTCTACTACCCCTCTCTTCTCCTTGCAAAGTCGGGCTTTGTAGTTCGGCATGCAGTGAATTTCTCACCATGGGGCAGGCTGTGCATCATTTTTAGCAGGCTGTGCATCGAATTTTCGCTGCACAGGGATTCCAGTTGCAGGAGTGAAGTCGTTTTGGTCCTGAGACTTCAGGGAACAGGAGGCGAGCTCTATCCAAGCCCTTGGAGAACACTTCTCAGAACAGCCAGAGAGCAGCAAGACAGCAAGGCAACAGAGAGGCAGCAGTCCTTCTCACAAAAGCAGTCCCAGTGAGTCCTTTGGGAAGCCAACAGGTTTCTTGTCCAGAAGTGCCTGTGAGGTAGAGTGTCTACCCCAAGAAGTGTCTAAAGTCTGTGGTTTTGGGTCCTCTTTTTATACCCATTTTGGCCTTTGAAGTAGGCTTACTTCAATGGAAAGTCTCACTTGTTTGTGAAATCCTGCCTTGCCCAGGCAAGGCATCAGACACACACTAGGGGGTTGGAGACTGCATTGTGTGAGGGCTGGCACAGCCCTTTCAGGTGAGAGTGACCACTTCTCCCCTCCCTCCTGGCAGAGATGGCTCATCAGAATATGCAGGCTACACCCCAGCCCCCTTTGTGTCACTGTCTGGAGAGAGGTGCAAACAGCCCAACTGTCAAACTAACCCAGACAGGGAATCCACAAACAGGCAGAGTCACAAAAATGGTTCAAGCAAGAAAATGCCCACTTTCCAAAAGTGGCATTTTTAAACACAATCTGAAAACCAACTTTACTAAAAGATGTATTTTTAAATTGTGAGTTTAGAGGTCCCAAACTCCAAATGTCTGTCTGCTCCCAAAGGGAATCTATGTTTTAATCATGTTTAAAGGAAGCCCCCCGGTTAACCTATGAGGGGGATAGGCCTTGCAAGAGTGAAAACCGAATTTGGCAGTATTTCACTATCAGGACATATAAAACACATTAGTATATGTTCTACCTTAACCATACACTGCACCCTGCCCATGGGGCTACCTAGGGCCTACCTTAGGAATGTCTTATATGTAGGAAAAGGAAACGGTTAGGCCTGGCAAGTGTGGACATTCGCCAAGTCGAATTTACAGTTTAAAACTGCACACACAGACACTGCAGTGGCAGGTCTGAGATATTATTACAGGGCTACTTATGTGGGTGTCACAACCAGTGCTGCTGGCCCACAAGTAGCATTTGATTTACAGGCCCTGGACACCTCTAGTGCACTTTACTAGGGACTTACTAGTAAATCAGATATGCCAATCATGGATAAACAGTACAATTTACACAGAGAGCATGTGCACTTCAGCACTGGTTAGCAGTGGTAAAGTGCTCAGAGTTCTAAAGCCAACCAAAACAGTTTAGGAAAAATAGGATGAAGGAGGCAAAACGTTTGGGGATGACCCTTCAAAAAGGGCCAGGTCCAACAATCACTGAAAAAGGAGACATTTCATGAGACTTTGACCCCAGAAAATTCCCTGTGAGAGAAATGATGAGGAAACTGAGTTGTACAAAAGATCATCGGTATGACAATTATAGTGATAAGAAAGAGACACTTCTTCACATAATTCTGTAATCCCCCCTGTAAGAAAGCACCTCTTTTTGCATGATAACCCCCCCAAGTTTTGGATTGATGCGCTGGTTTTTCAACTCTGAGGTGCACAGGGCCCTGCTGAGCAGGCCCCATTGCATCTGCTCTGACCCCTTAAATGTGTCATTGACACGTAGTCAGCCATCTTTTAAACTGCCAATTCAACATGGCAAAATAACAATTTTGCCATGTCCAGACCTTTCTTTTTAATATTTGTGAATCATCCGTAAGGCAAGCCTTAGTAGTCAATAAGGGAGGACGCCAGATATTAAAAAGAAAGACATTGAATTTTACTCAAAATTGTTGCTTTCACTCTAGCAAGGCTGATGGCACCATTGGCTACCATGGAGTTTCATTAGTCCATGCTCTAAGTGCTGACTTTCATTTCGGAACACTGAATAGATAGTACTTCAAGGTATAAAATGAACTGTAACATTAATCCCAACATATTGCTGAACTCAGATGTAAAGTAACTTTTAATGCAAAGGTGAGTCTAAAAAGTCACTACCTTCTTGCCTCAAACCTCTACTAGCCGTTTGTGATTAACTGCAGCAGTTGTCCCCCTAGACAGCCTGCTGCCTTCCTGCTATGAGGTGTGAAATGTTCTCAGGAAGAGAAACAAATAGTCTGCTGTATGGAGGAGTTAGAACCGCCTCCTGCCAGGATGGCCTAGGGGCAGTGACCACAGATGGTCCAGCTTCATAGCGGCTACCACTTCTGAGAAGCAAATGTGAGGACTCCTTAGCTTGCCCGCTCCGATGTGTAGGTAGACAGGCTGGACTCTCCTCCAAAGGGGAAAATCCATTGGAGAACCAGTTTTCCAGGAGGAGTGACTCATT
The DNA here is from genome assembly GCF_031143425.1 of Pleurodeles waltl. Lineage (NCBI taxonomy): Eukaryota > Metazoa > Chordata > Amphibia > Caudata > Salamandridae > Pleurodeles > Pleurodeles waltl. The sequence goes on from NC_090437.1 coordinate 841,826,234, forward strand.
TTGCTGAACATACCTCAGGGGTCTGCTCATGGAACTTTCCTAGGGAAGAAGGGTCTCAGCATCTGGGCAGAGAGCTGCACAATGGGACTGTTTAGTGCTAAGCCCTCAGGAAGTGATGTAAAGGTGGGTACTGTTGTCCTGTGGGAATTCTAGTTCCATTGGCAACTGAGTCCCCCTAACTCACAACCTTGAAATTGGCACCCTTGGCTTTTTACCTAAAAAAAAACTACTGGACTCAGAAAGAACATAAAGAGAAGGACTTCGCATGCTGAAACAGTGGACCTCAGAAAGAAAGTCTGCACCAAGGAAGACTGCACCTGCTGCACCTACTGAACCAAGACAAGACTTCAGAAAGAGAAGGGCTATTTCTAGAGAGAGACCCCCAGGGCTCGAACTGCTCCCATTCATGCCAAGGACCAGTGAGTGGCCTCAAAGGGCTAGTTGATTAGCATCTTGTTAAGCTTCAGAGAAACAAAAGCTAAAGAAGCCCTGAACGTGCAAACTGCCCAGCTGACCAGTTCACACTGGACTCATCCTTGACTTTGCTGATGTAGCACAAGACATCAAGTTATGTCATCTGGGAGGTTGCAATCTGGCCCTGGTCCCCTAGCTAGTTTTGAAGTGTACTCTTTCTTGATACAGAACTGCAACTTGCCAACTTAAAGCCAAATAGAATGGTTTCTGGGCAGAGTCTGAGGCGTATAGACTACTGCTACTTGCCAGTTTGTAGGTAGCTTCACATGCCCCTGAGAACTGAGGCTTTTATCCAGACCCCCTGGACTTTGTTGATCCATCAACATCGAGCCTAGACTCAAGCTGCAGAGGAAGCTGATGACCTCACCTTTAATAAGAACAAGAACCAAAAATGCTTCAGGTAATATCTTGACTGGGACCAACCAGCACTCACATCCATCCCTGACTTCCATTACTGTCAGCCTGAAACTTTGATTTTGTTCAAGGCCCTCATGTTCGAGGCTCATTGACTAAAACTAAGGGCGTGATTTAGGTCTTTGAACCAAGCTGTGTCAATGGCAGACCTGAAAAAGACCATCAAGCTAACTGTGTTCCATCCACCGTATTTAGATGTTACAGCTCTGCAAGCGGATTGACTGGTGACAGATTGCTGACAGAGGGAGACGGCAGTGGATCCCAATAGACTTCGTACAATGGCAGGGGATATGGAAGAGAGGTAAGTGACACACACACTGTCCCTTAGCCATATGTGCACCTCCGCACTACACAACACACCACCTACACACAATAACCCATCGTCATTACAACAAAACACAACCCGTACATGCTGAAAATACACATTTACATACATCCATGACGCAACATACACACACAATTGATACTGCACCCGCCCACAACACAACCACAACAACCAACACAACTGCACACTAAGCTGTGTGCTGCTATCAGACAAAGAGGAAAGAACCTGAAAGGATAGCTTTTGTGCAGAAGAGACGTCCTGATGTGCTGCACAGAAGCACAACTACACACATCATGACAATATCCACCACACAAGAACAACACTCACCTGAATGTGTCACACAGCAACACAACATACACAACAACATTGGTCTCACATGCAAGTGACACATACAGACACAACCACATCACCCACTCCAGCTCGCTCCATCTTTAACATCCAATCCACACACACACAAACACACACATACACGTACAGACTCACATACACAACAGATAGCACAAGCCTACCCGTACAGGTCCCCTTCCAATGTGCACACATGGACACTCTTGTCCAGTGTAAGTTTACAGTTATTGTTGTGCCAGTATTCATTTTGCAATGAATGATTACACCACAATGACAGCTGTGTATGTGTACGATATGCGTGTTGTGCCAGTGTGTCCCCAGCCATGTGTGACATAATTGTGTACACCACATATGCATGTCACAGTAATTTTAAAATGCCTGCAGTGGTACCGACCTTCTGTGCAGTGCCCACCCAAAGTACCCTGGCAATGCGGTATCCTTACTTTCGAGTCCGGTGACAGGAGGGTCGTGTTTTCTCCATGGGACAGTGGCTGAAGTGATGGCAGGTGTTGCCCAGTCACATGAAGCTGAAGACAGAGGTGGGAAGGGTAAAAAGGTGAGGACAGGCACTTTTTTCGTGGTTGCACGGCACATCCAAATCTGCACTGCAGAAAAGATGTCTGGTGTCTCGCTGTCAGCCACTTTTCCCTCTCCTGCCATTAATGTGGGTGCATTTCTTGGTGAAGACCGCAGATCGTTTGCGGCCTTTTGTCAATAGGATGGCAAACATCTAAATATGGTGGGCAGACCATCACAGCTGCGAACAAGTTTTCAGTCAAAAAGATGACAGCGGGACGTTACTACCAAGTTGTAAATCAGGCCCTTAAAGTGAAAAATTGTGATCTACACAATTTTAAAACTTTTCTATACTTTTTGGAGTGAAAAGTGTTGATTTATGATAAGCTTGCAAATACAAGAACTCTGGTTTCCTTCATCTGATTTTTGCCCTTTTGGTGTCTAATTAAAGATAAAAATAGCTATTATTTTTATAAATTGAAGTGGATTTTGTATTACATTGGGTTTCTTACTTATTGACTGTTTTGCTGCAGATAAATGCTTTACACCTGTTTTCTTTTGAGTTAACATCACAAAATAAAATGATGGATGGCATGTCGAACATTTTCAAACACTCACCACCAGTCACATATCTGGGTTTAATCCATCAGTATTTTGCTTGTCCCGTCACCCCAGTTTGGACCCAGCCATATGTAAATCAGTCTTGAGTCTGTTCCCTATTGGAACAGTCCAGCCCAAACTGCCAAGCCAGATCCTCCCTGGACTGGAAGCAAGCATCCTGGGACTGGTTTCAGGGCCTTACACCTGGTCAGCCAAGCTAGTTTGAATCCAGTGGTGCAGCAAGCAAGGGACCCTTGTCTGTGCATGCCCTAGTCACTTAGGGCGCACTTACAACACCACAAAATAAAATGATGGACGGAGTGTTGAAACATTTTAAACACTCACCCCCAGTCACAGGTCTGGATCCATCATTACTTTGCTCAAAGCATCACCCCAGCAGGGTCAAGGCTGATTTGCATCTAGTGGGGTCCAAACTGGGGTGACGTGGCGCTCAAAATAACGATGGACTAAACCCAGATCTGTGACTAAGGGTGAGTGTTGGAAAAGTTTAAACACTCCGGCAATCATTTTATTTTGTGATGTTCCTTTGAGTTTAGCCTGACTGCTGTGTGATACACCTACCCAGGACTGAGCTAAGGTTTGATTTAAAGAAACCTTACTGGACCTGATATGGATTACTGACATTACTACTTGGTGAGATTTCACAATCACCCCAACCAATAATCAACTTTTCTCACACCCACAATAATCTACAAATCCCCAAACTGAATACCGAAGAAGATGATGAGTAATACTAGAACTAACAATGTGACAAAAATTAGTATCTAGTGCTTAGGAGGTCAATATCCATAGTAGAGAAATGTGTGTGAAAAGCATGAGAAGTGACGCAAAGAGATGAAAAGAACACAAGCTGTCCACAGGCTAATCCACAAGGGTATCCAATCAATATGCATTTGTATGCTTAGGAATTATCAATTAAAAGCAATTGGACAGTTTGAAGGTTGAGAAAGGTCCATGATATACCTGTAATGACACTCATGTATAGCCCCAGCCTGATCCCGATGTATCCTGACCTAAAACAACAAAAAGTTTTTCAAACTGTTCAACAAACGCAGGGCTAACCGCACAAACTCACTTACGGGGAGTATGAATAGCAAGTGGGCGCAGAAATGGGATAGCTACCATGAAATAAGATTTCAAACAGATTTTTGCATAACAGAAGGGCAGATTACCCCTGAAGATTAACTTTCTCCCTGGAGTAGATATCTTTCAGAGTTGCTTTTAGCAACAGAAATTACATCTTGCACCTTCAACTGTGCACTTTTACTGAATGGGGTCAGAAAGTTCAGTGATCAGACCTTCTTACTGCGGTATTAGAGCACTGGACAATTTCAAGCATTATGGCTTAAAAAGGAATTGTGAAAGACAGGAAGATACAGGGACTTTGAAGATGCTCTCCAGCGAATAACTTTCAGGAACCACCTCTAATGATTGCTCTTAATCTACACCAGTGACGCAATTGCTGTCTGATAAGGCTAGTAGTACAATGGCTGTTAAAGTGGCAATGTACATCACTGCAGAGACGTCGCTCTGAATCCGTAAGTGTAGTCTAGAAGGCCTGAGAGATGGAGCTACTGATTAATTTGGAGGTGTCGATAGGCCTTACTAACCAGAAGTAATGGTTACAAATTTCCCTTAGAGGGTCAGATGCTGCAGCCAAGTGTCAAACAGTCTCTGTAAGTGCTGTTAATGCCCACTGGGCTTCACCGTGCTCATTCTGTGGGAAGAACATGAAAGCCATGTGCCTGCTGTAGCTAACTTGACAGTTGAGAGCCTAGTCTGCTATGAACTTTTTAGAGGAGGCAGGAAGCTGAAGAAAACAAGAAATGCATGATTCACACCACCGATTTCTTTGCTACCGGGTTGAAAAAAAAAAAAGGCCCAAAACCTTATTTATAATTAACTGCTTTATAGTTTTGTTTTCATGCATGACACTTTCATTTGGTTAAGTGTCTTCCTGAGGGGTAGCTGCATGCCCTATTTGGTTTCAGTTTAAATATAGTTGCAGTATCAGATCACGTGCCTTCAATCTAAGAACAAAACTAATATGTTTCTCACTTTACAAAGAACACACTTAAATGAGGGCCACATTTTCAATCATTCTGAGTCGAGTTTGCGTCACTTTTCTGCCGCAGACCCCCAAGTAAAATCCTTTTCGGTATTTACAAAGCAACGCAAACTGTTATTTGTATTTCCCAGTTAAAAAAGTAACACAACGCATTGCATTCTGCTGCCTTGCACTGCTTTGCAACAGGTAGGTATTCCATGAATGGTGCATGGGCTTTCTCTTCCATGCACCAATGGATTGTGACAAAAACCCAAATCTACTAAGACTTTGCACAAAAATGTGCACCTATGTGATGCTTGCGTCAGGAGGAGAAATGTCTTTATTTCTCCTTTTCATTTCCTCTTAGTATGTGTGCTGCCTTCATACATAGCGGAAAGAACCTAAAACGATAGCTTTTATGCAGAAGGGACCTCTTGATGTGCTGGATTGCGTTAACTCTTTGAAGAAATGTCCCTACACTTGTGTTGACAATTAAGGGCAGGAGGATGAACAGCAACTGGAACAGTGACCCTCATGAAACCTGTATCCTCAAAATGCTATTTCTGTATGAAGAATTCTGTTATTTTCCGTTCTTGTAGTAGCATACATAGGGCTTCATTTACAAGAAACAGGAGAATCTGAATTAATGCACCAGTTTTCTTCTGCCAGCTCTGGAGCCTCTAACGATGCAATGGTAGTGCTGTATTTATGATACAGCGCTTCATGGTGCATTTTTCCACGGATGTGTCAGAAATTCTGATGAATCTGTGGGGCTAAACTGACACATTGCTGGACGAATGTAAAAAAATTATGTTGCTTCAGCAATGTGAGGGAGGTCCAATGTTGAAAAGTCCAGTGTAACTTTAATGCCTGCTCTGAGCAGGCATTAAAAAATTGACACTGTGAAGGTGCAGAATGGCGTATTGAAATCTCGTAAATTTCACTGCGCCAGTTCTGCATGGCTTTGATCGGGGGGAATGTCTACCTTGCATGCATTATACCTGGTGCAGGTATAATGTGGTGCAAGGCTTTACAAACTGGCGTAATGGTCCCATTGCACCAGTTTGCAAAAGTGGCAGACTGTAGGGGACTGCTTTGCGCCACCGCTATGTCAAAACAAATGAAGCAACTGTGACGCAAGGAGCTTGTAAATAAGCCCCATAGTTTTCCTACAGCTTTAAAGGAAGTTATATACAATAATATATGCAAAATAAAACTATCATATGAAGTCAACTTGGCAGCAATCAGTAGTGAATTCCAGAACTGAAAACTGCATTAACAACGTTAGGTTCCAATAAGTCCACATTAAAAGAGGATGAGCAGACAAATAGCATCACAAAGTACATTCAAAATTTGTTTTAGTTAAAATACTGACACTCAGAAATACAACTCTAACAAAAAATAGAGCACAGCACTTTCACAGCGCTACCTCGATATTTCCAACATCTTAACTTTTTTGCCACGTTAGCATACTTCAAGTTGCTTTCACCCTTATGGCAAAATCCCAGTGCAGACTCTTAAGTGCGAATGTTGGCTTTCAGAACAAGCATTTTCAAAGCAATGGGTCTCACATTTGCTCGAGTTAGAGCTATTAGCATTGTAAAGAAAAGAAACGCAGCGCGATCGTACTATGTAAAATGCAGTGCGATTGCGCTGCGTGGAAAATAAACAGATAAAGTAGTCTGGACATCATGCTGAAAACATCGAGCCTCATATGTTTTTAGTAGTTTACAGGTGCTGTGTACGTGGGCTAAACACCGGAAAAGGCATGATGTATGCATGCCTTTGCACAAATGAAAACAAGCGGATTTTAAAAGGCAAGCCTGCGAACCAATGTAAGTGACTGACGTGACATGGACGTGGTTGGAAGCCCAAAGAGAGATTACAGAATGGGACGGAGTGCTTTGCGCTCGCCCATAAAAAGGGGCACAGCAGTTTTCTCCTTGCCACATACAAGCTTAGAGAGATCAGTAATCCATGCAGGGTGGTATCTTCTGTCCACAGACATAACTTCAAGGGTTAGAGCTGCAGGCCCCAACTTTTCAAGTTGTGTACAGTAAGGTAATAACATAAGCCTCAATCGAAAGAACTGATTCCAATATACAGAGTACGAAGAGTGAACTAAATACCTCTGTGTACCAGATTCTAGTAATATATCTGTCTGTCTCTGCATTGTTCATACTCACAAACATCACGTGCAATCCGCATCACATATTCTAAACCTGGGTTTCTGTTAACCATCTATCTAATAGCTAACTATGGCCAGATTCTTGGAGTCTGAGGTCTTTTTTGGCAGGCCTACATTGCACAATGATTCATCCAGTTCCTCTTAACTCCAGAAACTTAGTAACCACTGGTGTCTGAATTCAGTGGGCTGTGCACCACTCTGTAAGCCCTCTAAAATGTCCTTTTATTAAAAAAGAACCAGCATTTATAAAGTGCATCAGAACTGATTCATAAAATTCATCAGGCATGCAGTAAAGACATTGGCCCTCATTACAACTCTGGCGGGAAATCCTGCTTACCGCGTTGCCGACGGCCACCAACATACCGTGACCGCGGCGGTATTCCGCTACGGGTATTACGACCCACACAGAGAAATCCTTCACAATACAGACACCCACACAAGTCCGCCAGACCAAAGGTCAGTGATAAACTCACGATAGCAAAACCCACACTGTCATGCCAACAGGAATACGCCCACAGTATCATGACCCACGAATCAACGCAGCGGTATCTCAACCACGGTAAACTATTGGTGGTACACACCGCTACCCTCAAAATACACACACACTTACAAAACACCACCACATTGGACAATTCAAAATACACACACCTAACACACATACACACACCACACCCACACACCCAATCCAATATAAAGCACACACCCACATTACCCACAACCCCTTACAGCGAAAAAAATGTGAACAAGCATAGAGAGAGAAAAGCAAAGACCACACCATCATCCAGAGGCACAGAACACCATCACAAATACACCATCCACACACCTCACAGCACACACCCCAACACATCACCCAACACATCACCTCAAACATCATTCACACCACATCATGGCACCTCAAAGACACCCCAGGTTTTCTGAGGAGGAGCTGAGGGTGATGGTGGAGGAAATCATCCGGGTAGACCCACAGCTATTCGCATCATAGGTGCAGCAGACGGGGGCGTGGCCACGGAGCCGAGCATGGCGCACGCTTAACTGTTCGGCTCCGGAGGGGCCGACTTCAAATGGGTGCCTGGACGCCCTAAATCGGGCGATCTCGTGCCCAGAGAGGAGTGCGGACGGTGGGGACCACGGAGGTGCGGACTCACGCCCTGGAGCGGGCTCCCGAGTGGCTGGGGCTGCCCGGGACTGAGGAGAGAGGCCGCGGCCCTGTCGACTGGCGGGGCCGAGACGCGCTGGGCTGGGAGGCTCCCCGTGTCGGAGCGCTGAAGGTGAGCGGCTGGTGCGCCCGGGGCTGCTTAGGCGCGGCCGTGGCCCCGGGGGCGGCCCCCGACGGACTCGTGCGCCCCGGCGCGGGCCTGGACCCGCGGGGTCGCCGGCGGATTGCGGCCGAGATCCCGGACTGGGCGGTGTGCTGCGCCTGGCATCGGATTCGGACGCGGGCCCACCCTGAAGGAGGGGGGTGCGGATCGGAGCGTCTGCTGGCGAGTTGGCCCCCTACTCGAGGGGTGGAACCTGGTGCCTCCTGGCTGCGGAACTGCATACAATGAGAAGACGTGGGGCCCGCTTTGGGTACGCCCCCCTGGGGGACGCACAATCGGTGCGCCGGTGTTGGAAGCCCAGGGGCCCGCGGATGCCGACGACGGGACTCTCTACGCCCAGGGCGGCCCGAGACGAGCGTTGATTGTCCTTTGTGAGGCGGGGCAGTGTGGAATCGCCCTTGCCGCCCGCCATCGACTGCCAGAGTTGGGGGCCAGGTGCCTTTGTTCCCGGGTGCGGGGCCCCCCTTGGTTGACCGAGCCTGTGCCAATCTGAAGGCCTGCTGCATCCACCCCTCCTACACACAACAACGCAAATCTACGAAAGCACACCTGCCCCGGTTTGGCCCAGGACTGGTTCCTCATCTGTGGAGCGCGGCGCACGCATGATCGTTTGGTCCGCGGGGGGCCACTGGAGGACCCGGGCCTGAGCGCACTGGATCGGATGATCCTCTATCGCGGGACGGACGCGGCGCTGGGTGTGGCTGGCGGAGTGCCTGGGGCTCTCCCTGGAGCGACCAGATCCAGAGACTGCGACAACAGTGCCCTGGGCTAGTAGACGAATCAACAGCAAACAGCATAAGCGCCTGAACAGTGCGCTAGACTCACTGAGTCACCCCTCCCTGCCTGGCCAATGCCCCCCAAGGGCAGACATAAGAGCAAAGCCATGGGCCCCCTGACACATACACCACTGGGGGACAATGAACCGACCATGCAGAACCAGTCGCAAATCAAAATACAAGACACTCTAGACAAGATACTGGGAGCCATTGAGGACACCAAATCCACATTACAGCGCGACATCAATCAAGTGGCGACAGAGGTGGGCCTCTTGAGAGCCGATCACCACAAATTAGCTGACAGAGTAAAAGAAGTGGAAGCAACGCTAGCGGAAGTCGTCCCAAAACAAGCAGACGTATCAGCGGAGGTGAACTCCTTGGCTGGCAGAGTGGCGAAGCTCGAACAGCGAGCTGAAGATGCAGAAGGTAGAAATAGAAGGAACAATATTCGCGTGGTGGGCCTCCCTGAGGGGGCCGAGGGGACGAATATAGTGGAGTTTCTGGAGAAATGGCTAAGCACAGTTGTCGCACCAGGATGTCTGACCCCCTTTTACTCACTGGAGCGAGCACACCGTGTGCCAGCTAGACCACTCGCTCCTGGCAGGCCACCACGAGCAGTAATAGCTAAACTCCTGCACTACAGAGACAGAGACATCCTATTACAGAAAGCCAGGGAAACCGGCCCGTTTAAAGTAGCCAATGGCGAAGCGACATTATTCCCTGACTTCACTTTGGAGGTCCAAAATAAGCGCGCCTCCTTCTTAGCCGTTAAAAGAACCTTGCGAGAAGAGGGGATACAGTACTCGCTGCTCTACCCAGCAAGACTACGAGTGATTGCGGAGGGGAAAACCACATTCTTCCAAACTCCAGAGGAGGCATGGGAATGGCTCGAAAGATCTGGGACACGGCCGACGCGACCTGCACCGGAGAACCGCGGGGCGGGCGGGACCCAGCGGACCCCGAGGGGGAAAAGACCCAGAGACCGCAAGCGGCTGGCGCCAACGCGGACACAGAGAGAAACTGGCAAGAGAGAGGCCCTGGAAGCGGCGGCCAAGGTGGGTGGAGAGTCATTGCCCCGGGAGGTCTCAGAAGAGGAATCGGACGACGCAGTGGTGTCCTCGCCCGATGGCTCTGGGGATTCGACCTACACACCAAGAGTGACCCCGCAGACCGCTGACGAACTTGCATAGATCGAACCCGCACCGGCGCTGAAAGGCGAGACAAGATAAGTAGTGAGGTGGCCCCTCCGGACCTGGCCACTCCCCGGGACCAGACTCTTGCCTGTCAGTCCTGACTGGCGAGTATTGCATTGATGTGTTTGAATAATTTGCAGTGTTGCAGAACTTATTGGGCAGCCTACAGTTCCGGAGGTGCCCTGGGGATGGGGAGTTGGGGTTTGCAGTTACTAGTTATATCGGCTACATGTGCGAAATGGTATGAGCATGAGGAAGGTACAAGCTTCTGGGGGAATCGATCGGACCAGGGGTGTGCCGGCTCTACATACAACAGGACTTGAGAATAGGATGGCGGACTACAATATCATAACTTGGAATGTTAGGGGGATGGGTACTCCTGCTAAGAGACATAGAATTCTTTCCTTTCTAAAAAGGAGAGGGGTGCAGATAGCTATGTTACAGGAGACCCATCTCGCACCTGGAGAGGGAGAGAAACTAAGGCGTAGATGGAGGGGACAGGTGTTTGCCACAGAATATTCAACTTACGCAAGGGGAGTCCTGATTTGGATTAGGGCGGGGGTCCCCTTCACGATTGATTCCTCCAACATAGACAGAGAGGGAAGGTTTGTCATACTGGAAGGGAAACTACAGGGGCTCCAGTTGACCCTGAGTTGTATATACGCCCCCAACCAGGACCAAACATCATTCATGACGGACCTGTCTAGGCACCTCACTCGTCAACACATGGGGAAAGTACTAATGGGAGGAGACTTTAACGCAGTGCTCGACATTGACCTAGATAGATCTACCCCCCCACTACAGGGAGCAACATCAACCAAAACAGCAAAAAAACTAGTTGGGTGGCTAGACGACTGGGGGCTGGTAGATGCTTGGCGGTTTCAACACCCAGCGACCAGGGATTATTTGTTTTATTTGGGTCTCCATCAGGTACACACTAGAATTGATAGGATAGTTTGCACCGCGGGACTGGCTCGAAATATGACCCATGCTGAGTACCCTGCCCGCACAATATCAGATCACAACCCTCTATTACTGACATTGAGAGTAACACAGGACAGACCCCCCATACCATCATGGAGAATGCTCCCGACAGCGCTAGAAGACCAGGCATACAGGGAGGAATTACGATGCTACCTAACAGAACATATAGAAACTAACCAGGGATCCACTTCCGCCAGAGGCATAGAGTGGGAGACACTCAAAGTGGGGACACGGGGTCACTGTCTTGGACAGTCGGTGGGGATAACACGTACGCTTGAGAGAGAATTAAATGCATTGGAGAGGGTCATACATGAGGGGGAGCTGAGACAGTGCTCCGCAGGGCAAGTGGAAGAAGAGTATGAACGTGCACGTAGAGAGCACTCCCAAGCTGAAGAGCGGCTTAGATGCCATAGTAGGCAAAGATACTTGGCATCCATACAGTCAGAGGAGGGGAGATCCGGTAGACTTTTGGCATGGCTGGTGCGCCCGCACAGAGACAGTGACCCTATTGCATGTGTACTAGACAGGGGGGGAACACGCAGACTCAGCCCAGAATCCATTAATGACGCATTTAGAGATTACTATACACACCAATACAGGAAGCCCACAGACTTGAGGACGGGGACCCTTGACAATTTCCTAACTCGGATACCCCTACCGGTATTGAGCCCAGAGGGCAGGGTCGGCTTGGGGGGCCCAGTGACCACGGATGAGACAACTGAAGCAACTGCACAGTTGGCCCCTGGGAAGACCCCAGGTACAGATGGTCTCCCTATGGACTTTTATAAAAAGTATAAATCCTTACTAGTCCCCAGACTGATAGAAATGTATACGGAATCGGCAAAGAACGGAGAACTTCCACGCACACCGCGTGAGGCATTGGTAGTACCACTTCCTAAAACAAACAGCAGGGAGGCATCAGTAACAGACTTTCGCCCACTATCAATGCTAAATAGCGACTTTAAGATCCTCAGTAAGATCCTGGCCAACCGGCTATTACCTCTTATGCCCACCCTGATACATCCTGACCAGAACGGTTTCATACCTGGTAGAAGCACCTCACTGAACCTTAGGCGTATTTTCTCTATCATACATATGCCCAGTGAATCGAAACCGCCAACTGGGATCATGCTAGCAGTGGACTTTGAAAAGGCCTTCGACTCAATTAGATGGGACTACCTGAGGGCGACAATGTTAAAGATGGGTCTGGGAGAGGGCTGGGTCGAATGGGTGGATCTGTTATACTCATCCCCACTGGCAAGGGTCAAGACAGGTAGGACAATCTCTGGTGCTTACCCAGTGCACCGAGGAACTAGACAGGGATGCCCCCTATCTCCATTGTTGTTCGCCCTGGCGATGGAGCCCCTGGCGGCCTGGGTTCGAGGGGACGGAGCGAGTAGAGGGATTCGGTGGGGACCAACTGACCACATTATCACGCTATATGCAGATGACATCCTGATCTATCTTAGAGATGGGGCGATTGATCTCCCCTGGGCCCTGAACGCCCTGGAGGAGTTTGGAGAGGTGTCAGGATTAAGACTTAACCGTAATAAAACATATGTGTTCCCCCTGATGCCCGGATATAGATGTCCTGCAACGTGCCCAACAGACCTGAAATGGGCCTCACGACATTTAGATACCTGGGGATCCAGATCTATCATGACGTGGGAGACCTAAGAGAGGGCAACCTTGGTAGTGCGCTCCGATCCCTGAGATCCTCTGTAGAATTTTGGCGCTCTCTGAAACTGTTGGTGATGGCCAGAGTGGCGCTCTCCAAGATGATCATGCTCCCCGACTTCTCTATTACTTCACCAACTTGCCACTGTTAATACCCCGAGCATGGTTCCGCGATCTGAACGCATTACTCAGAGAACTAATATGGGACAATGGGCGCAGGCGAACAACACTTACAACTATCTGCAGGCCGCCCAACGCGGGTGGCCTGGGAGCCCCCGACTTTGAGGCGTACTACCTGGCATCCCAATTACAGTGGATACCCGGCTGGCTTGCGGGCCAGGGCCAACTGGATTTGTATACAGCCCAAGGAGCAATTAACACGGCGTGGATTGCGGCATGCATGACAAACAGAAAGATAACCCCCCCTGGGAACAATATAATGATAAAAGTGGCAATGGCATGCTGGAAAAGATGCACGAAAAGGGTGGGAGTGGGCCCTCCATATTCCCCAGCACTGCCACTGGCGGTGCTCGCCATAGAACCTAGGGGGAGGGGGCCGGGAAGCACGGGACTTGGCCCCTGGTTGTCTGCTGGAATAGAAGTAGTGGGAGGACTCTTCAAGGAGGGAGTGATGAGGGGATTTGCTGAATTAATGGAAGAGGGTGTTCCCAGGGGGCAGTTCCTGCTTTACGGGAGGCTAGTACACACTCTTAAAACTCACTGGGACACGGTGAATGCGGAACCTGCCACACATGAGGTCCTGCACTCACTGTTGACATTAGGGGAGGAATCACATCTAATCACCAAAATATATCGGGCCCAAGTTGAGGCAGCCTTAGACCCATTACGGTCGCTGAGAGGACGGTGGGAGGGCACAATTGGGCGGGAACTAACTGACTCAGAGTGGAAGAGAATACTGGCCTACCCCCGGAAGATATCACATAATACACGGTTAAGATACATTCAATACAATTATTTGCACAGAACGTACCTCACACCTCACAGACTGTTCCGTATATATGGAGGGACTTTGGGGACTTGCCCGAGTTGCGGAGGAGGAGGGGCGGATTTTGACCACATGGTCTGGACTTGCCCAGCGATCCAGATAGGCTGGAGGGAAATATTGCCCACCCTGACTGAATTGTTTGAGTTTGAGTTGAGACCCACCCCTGAGCTGTGCCTGCTGGGCCTCAGACCGGCTGCGCTTTGCGGAAAAGTGAAGGGACGCTTTCTGGACCTTTCCCTGGCCCTTTATAAGAGACTAATCTCGAGGGGCTGGAAGACCACAGACCGTCCTCTGCTGTCTGACTGGAAAAGGGATATATCAACATGGTCTAGTGCTGAACTACAGGTCCTAAAAGCAGAAGAAGCCAGGAATAACCGCCAGGTTCCTATAGCTCCGGGGTGGGAGAATTTAATGACGAGTTGGGAGAGTATAAATAAGAGGCTGGCAGGCCCAGTAGGAGAAACCAGTGAAATCCAATCCCCACCGAGGTTGGAACCAAATGGTGGAAGTACATAGATAGACACCCAAAAACAGACCCAGACCACACATAGATCACATCAAGAGTAAGGGTGTGAGGACAGTTGGAACTCTGACCCCCACTCCACTGACAGTAATAGCAAGCAACGTAAGTGACCCGCCACTCCCACGGTGCTCCGGTGCGCCCTGGGTTGACATCTTCCCTCACCCAAAAACGAATACAATATAGTACCTTCAAGCTAACAATCACAAAAGCCATTCGCACAAAGCCGTAAAGTTGACCTTTTGGGGTCCTTTGTTTTCTTTTTACTCCCCTTCTTCCTTTTCCTCACCTCCAACCGGTCCAATATGACTGTCACCAGAAATTGTATATCACATACCGTGTTTTCTCCCTCTCCCCCACTTTCCTCTTCCCCCTCTACCTCCCTTATCTTCCTGCACTTAACCCTATACGCCACCCTCCCAAGTTACAAGGAAGAAGGGGTTCAAGTTTGGTGTTTGATTGTTGATTATGCAGAACAGCGAATTGAAGAAAGGAAACACGCTTTAACAAGTAAATGAGCACAATTTGTTGAATAAAGACCATTAAGACAAATGACAATAAAAAGTGCAAACAATAAGCAAAAGGTAGAATATAGCATAATAAACAAAAAATGCATGTAAAATGAACAAGTATGAAACTGTGTAACAACAAAATGTTAATAAAAATATATTTAAAAAAAAAAAAAAAAATAGGTGCAGCAGACCTCCATTGCAAGGAAGATGGAGCCATGGCGGAGAATCGTCGACATGGTCAACGCAGTGGGACAGCATTCCAGAACCAGAGATGACATCAGGAAGAGGTGGAACGACCTACGGGGGAAGGTACGTTCCGTGGTTTCAGGACACCAGATTGCTGTACAGAGGACTGGTGGTGGACCCCCACCTCCTCCCCCACAACTAACAACATGGGAGGAGCAAGTCTTGGTGATCATGCATCCTGAGGGCCTTGCAAGAGTAGCAGGAGGACTGGACTCTGGTAAGTCAAATCTTAAGTACTTTATCCCCGCCCTACTTGCATGCCATCACAAAGTCCTACGCCTACCCTCACCCCATCACTCAAACATCTCACATATACCCCACTACCACAACCCACACATCCCAATACCAAGCCCTGTATGCAACACCAATGCATGGACCCCCATCACAGACCTGCATGGACACCCATCACCACAGCATGCCCAGTAGAGAGACTCACCCAACCCACATAATAACCAATCACACAAGGCCAAGGTGACAGTGCAAGCACATTAATACAGGGGAACACACCAATTGCACAAGATGGCACACACAGATACAATAACAATTCATTTATATCCCAACAGGACCCCTACCCAACATCACCAGACAGGAGGTGCCAGCCATATCCCGTCCCCCCACAGAAAAGGCCCACAGTGATGACAGCAGCTCTGCACGCCTGAATCACGATGACCAGCATGGCCCATCTGGGACCTCTGGACAGTCGGTTCCCTTGCCACAGTCCCAAACCACCAGAGAACCTCCCTCCTCAGGAAACACCACCACAACACCCACCCAGTGGGCCCATGCCACTGTCCCCAGGACACGTCAATCAGCAGTGTGTCCACCACTACAGGGACCCCAGACAACCCCACCAACCCAGGACGAGCAGGGACCTGGGGTCAGTGGCAGTGGGCACACGGTTCAGGGGGCAGAGGCACCGGACAACAGGGAATCTGGGAGGACTGCTGTGCGACGGGGGAGGACAGGTCCAGGGAACCCACTCTCCACGAGGCACTCTCTGACATCATGGGAGCATACCACCATTCTTAGGAGACCATGCGCATGGTATTGGCCAAGTTTCAGGAGATCCAAAGGCTGCAGGAAGGATACTACATGGGGATCAGGGATGACCTCACCAAAATCTACACCATCCTGGTCACCATAGCAGGGATGCTGGCTGACATGGGCAAGACCATGAGGGAGGCAGTGGCACAACAAAGGGCCCCTGACACTAGCCAAACTGAGGAACAGTCTTCCACCTCTGCCGGCGCTAGTGAACAGGAGGCACCACCACAGGAGAACAGGCCACCAGCACCCCACCCCCTGCAGAAGAAGAACCACCCCGCAAACAGTCCCTGCAATCCAGGCAGAAGACAGAGAACATTGCCAAGACCCCGCCAGGAAATAAGACTCTCCTGATTGTCACCCTTCTGTCCCACTATTTCACCCTGTCCAACTTGAACTGCCATTACTCCCCTTCCTATGCCCCATTGGACAATGCGCCTGTGATACCAAGAAACTGGACTCTACTATGGACCTTCCTTCACCATCACCTCAGCCCTTGCACATACCCCTATACTCATTAGCCCCTAAATAAACACCTTTTAATCACAAACCAATATGGAGTCAGTCTGATCTTTCACAAATGTATTATTACAACATTAGCAACAAATAGCAATGTAAATGTTCATTTACTCATACCAATGTATGACAGTTGTTGGGCAGCAGTACATATAGCAGAAGGCAGAATGTGGTACCCAGATCTGCAAAAAGTAAATCCGAAGGGAACAGTCAGTGTCCATAGACAGAGGTGAAGAGGCTGACATGTACAATGTCCTACAGTATTCTGAAATGTTACAGTCTCTTACCTGTGTGTCACTGGAAGTATTGCAAGATGATGTTCGTTCTGTTGTCAATATCTTCTTCCTCTGCCTCCTCTTCCTCACTGTCCACAGGCTCCACCGCTGCCGTAAGACCATCACCAGGCTCATCCTCTTGCAGAAAAGGCACCTGGCGTCTCAATGTCAGGTTGTGCAACATGCAGCATGCCACGATTATCTGGCACACCTTCTTCAGTGACTAGTGTAGGGAGCCACCTGTTAGATGGAGGCACCGGAATCTGGCCTTCAGGAGGGCAAATGTCCTCTCAATAATACGCCTACTTCGGCCATGTGCCTCATTGTAGCAGTCCTCTGCCCTTGTCCTGGCATTCCTCACTGAGGTCAGTAGCCATGAGAGGTTGGGGTAACCAGAGTCACCTGCAAATTTCGAGGGATACCTGTGAGACACACACTATCCCTTAGGGACTACCCCACACCCAGATACCTACTCATACTGTGTGGGGACCTTGGGCTCACCTATTAGCCACATCGGTGCCTCTGGAGTTGGCCTATCACATAAGGGATACTGCTATTCCGCAAGATATAGGTGTCATGAACAGAGCCAGGATACTTGCCATTCACATGGGAGATGTGCTGGTCCACCAAACACACCATTTGCACATTCATCGAATGGTAGCTTTTTCTATTTCTGTACACTTGTTCATTTCTGCTGTGGGGGGGAACAAATGCCACGTGTGTACCATCAATGGCACCAATGATGTTTGGGATATGTCCCAGGGCATAAACGTCAGCCTTCACTGTAGCCAAATCATCCACCTGGGGGAACATGATGTAGCTGCGCATTGTTTCAGCAGGGCAGACAACACTCTGGTCAACATGTTGGAGAACATGGTCTGAGACATTCCTGATGCCATGGCCACTGTAGTTTGAAAGGAACCACTTGCCAAGAAATGGAGCGCTGACAGGACCTGCAGTAGAGGGGGATAACTGTGAGCTGGTAGATAGCTGACATCAGGTCTGGCTCCAATTGTGCACACAGTTCTTGAATTTTGGCACGATCAAGTCTGTATGTGATGATAATGTGTCTGTCCTCCATTGTTGCAAGGTCCACCAGGGGTCTGTACACCGGAGGATGCAGCCATCTCACAATCTGCCTCAGCGGTTGTAGCCTATGGAAGAGAACAGTGGTCAGAGGGTGATATTTCCACATATACAAACTCAGCAGTCTTTTCAGAAGACCGCCGAGGCTGCGTGAGCCAGAATACCGCCACTGGCAGCGGTATTTCTGGCTCCCTATTATGACTTCTCCGTTGGGCCGCGGTAACAGCAGAAAAGTCACATCAACATTGCTGTCGGCTCGTAACAGAGCTGGAGGCAATGCTGATGTGCAGCGGGTGCAGTAGCACACGTCGCGCATTTCACTGCCCAAAATTCCGGCAGTGAAATGCGTGACGGGCTATGCCTGGGGGCTCCTGCACTGCCCATGCCAAGTGCATGGGCAGTGCAGGGGCCCCCAGAGGCACCCAAGTCCCCCTTACTGCCATCCTTTCCATGGCGGTGTTTACCGCCGTGGCCAGGCTGGCGGTCGGGGACTCATAATCCCCAGGGCAGCGGTGCTTACACCGCTGCCCTGGGGATTATCTGGCGGTATTGTGGAGGGGCTGGCGGAATGGCCGTGGCTATATCGCTACGGTCATCATAGCTGGCGGAACACCCCCAGCCTGTTGGCGGTGTTACCGCCAGCTTACCGCCTGCCGCCATGGTCATAATGAGGCCCATATTGCACTAATGTTGCTGTTTTTACTTTACAGGAGCAGTATGTGAAGTCGAGAGTCAGTTGATGTGCCAATGTCTGCTGTGATGCAGTTAGGTGCCATGCCCTGTGCCCCCCTGAAACGGCGGCTGCCTGACCTGTGAGGAGGGACAAGTGGAAATTAGGTAAGTGCGCTGGCGCAATGCGCCATCGCGGTAGGCGGTCGATAACCGCCGCGCAGATTCAGGCTACTCCTTCGAAATAAGATCAGATGTATCTGGGGTGACCTCCAAACAACAATGGCAGGAGGATGGAGGATTTTAGGAAGTTGGGGGTTCACGGTCCAATTAAAATTCCCAGCGACTTTGAGAGTGATGAGAGAAAACCGGATGTATAACCTACGGGATGTTCGTGAAGCAGATTCTCTACTCGAGAAATTTAAGAGCAGCTAAAATCAAGCTGGACTATCTGCTCACTTTTTCAAGTCTTGTTTCCTCACATTGGGTTTTTTCTGAATATAGGTGGTAGGGTTCTAGCAGCGCCAAATGGCTTAACAGCCAAGAAGATGGGGGGGGTTCCCCAGGGAGTAGAGAGGGAGGGGATCTGGGAGGGAGTCGAGAAGGTGGGGGTAGGGTTCCAGTAGGTGGGGTGGGGTTTTTGGGGGGAGGGAATGTGTTCCTCACTGCAAAAAGGTTCGACCCGTAATAATGTTTATTAGGAAGCCCGTAACTTTTGGAAAATCATATAATAGGGATGGTCGTAGGTAATTTCCAGATTCTCTCATGGAATGTGAACGGGCTGAGAGTAATAGCAAGGAGAAATCATATTCTACAATATATTAAGGATTTCCCGGCACAACTTGTAATGATATAAGAGTCTCACTTGACATCCGTGGAAGCACAGGAGATCTTTAAACCCTTGACTTGGGTTAATCAAATGATCTGTTCTAATAATACATCACACTCGAAGGGGGTGATAATTTTGGTGAAAAGTGCCGCCAATGCTTTCATTATGTGTACCAAGTCGGATACAAAAGGTAGATGGGTCAATGCAGATGTTAAGATTAACCAGGCTATTTATACTTTAGTATCCTATTATGGCCCTAATATAGATGATGCAACCTCTCTACGAGAAATATGCAATGCACTCCTGGAGACTCAGCAACCAATCATAATAGCGGGAGATTTCAATGTGGTACTAAACTATGCTCTGGACAAATCCACTGGTAGTAAGGCATGTGGATGTCAAAAATCCCTGGCATACATCAAGTAATGATGGAGCAGCATGCTCTGATTGATATCTGGAGAGACTTACATGGTCGCTCGCGCAGTTTTACTTTCCATAATAAAAAGTTTAGACATCATTCCAGGATAGACTATTTTTTACTGGCCAAGACTCTCAAGGCATGCGTGGTGGATGCTAAACACATCCCAGCTCATTTATCTGACCATGCCACAGTAATGCTGATTTTGAAGGAAGAAGGACCATGGCTGGCAAAGAGGTTGACGTTATACCGCTCCCTATTAAGCAATATTAAAGTGGTAGAACGCTTGTCTAGGGAGACTAAGTGGTTTTCTGAAGGCAACCTGAATTCTGCATCGCCTTATGTGGTGTGGGACTCTTATAAAGCTTTTATTAGAGGGGTCCTGATCACCATCTCTGCCCAGAGAAATAGGGAATACAGGTCAGGTATTCAGAATATTGAGAAAGATTTAGAGAGTCTGGAGAAAAAATTGGTCGAGGCACAGGCTGGTGGGAGAAATGAAGACCCAATCATGCTAGAATTGATGTTTAAGCGAGCAACCCTTTCAGCAGTAATAGAAACGAGAGTAAGGGAAAAATGGGAAGCAAGCAAATTTGCAAATTTTAAATATGGGGAAAGCGCGGGGAAACTACTGGCGTGGAAAACAAAATCCGATCTCACTAGAAATCAGATTTCAGAGATAAGCGATCCTGCCACAGGGATGATGGTAACAGGTTCTTTAGAGATTCAAAGGGCATTCCAGGTTTTTTTTAAGCTTTATATAAAGAGGATTTTTCAGACGTGGCGGAAGATAAGCTGCCAAAGGTAGAAGAACTAATGCCAGGAAAACTTGATGAGGAAGGGCAGTCTCTTTTGGAAGAGGAATTTTTGGAGGGGCAAATAGCACAGGCTACCTCAAAAACTAAAAAAGGGAAAGCAGCGGGCCCTGATGGCTTACCTGTGGAGTTTTATGTAAAATTATGTAGCATCTTAACCCCTTTTCTCAAAGGCCTTTTCAATGCAATTTGGAGGGGAGAATCCCGATTACCAGGGTCCTGGAATGTAGCAATAAAAACTGTCATATTAAAATCTGGCAAAGATTCCTCGCTTTGTGAATCATACAGGCCAATTTCCCTACTAAATAATGATTATTATAAAATATTCACTAGTATACTCACCATCAGATTAGAGAAAGGCATTGCGCCGCTGATTCATGAAAAACAAAAGGGGCTTTTAAAAAATAGGCATATGTATCAATTATCCCATGAATTAATTGGGGCGATTGATATGGCAATGGTATCTGATCTCCCTCTGGCAGTTATTACCCTTGACGCCACCAAGGCATTTGATCGAGTGAACTGGAGCTATCTAAATTACATTCTAGTACATTTAAATTTTGGGCCAAGGTTTTTGGGGATCTTAAAAAGTATTTATGCCAACCCATTGGCGAGAGTCCTGATAAATGGGAATCTAACTCCTCCTTTCTCCATTACTAGAGGGACCAGACAAGGATGCCCACTCTCTCCCCTGCTCTTTGATGTGTATATAGAACTGCTCACTTGCATGATCAAAAGGGACGCTTTGATAATACCTTTTGTTACATGGGATGGGAGAAAAAGATATCCATTTATGCTGACGACATTATAATCTATACTAAAGACCTTCCCTCGACGTTAGACAGACTGGAGGAGATAACACGAAACTTTGGTCAGGTATCGGGATACCTGCTTAATATGTCAAAGACGGAAATTATGACATGGAATATGAATATTCACCATAAACTAATAAAAGAGGAGATAAAATACCTTGTAGTTAAGATACTGCAGTATTTGGAGAAAACGCTGTCAGTAAACTTGAAGTTTTTGACGCATCAGATAAACTTTTATTAAGCTGGGTACATCTTCCTTTAGTATGCAAATATAAAGTGGTACACTGTTCCGAATAAGAGGAAAGAAAAGGAGTCCTGAAATTCAGGAGCAATGGTCCTCACACACCTTGGTTGGTGTCATGCTTCATCATCGGACAGCTCCTCGTCAGACCGGCGCTGCAATGTCTGACGGGCACCCCCCGAGGGGGGGCTCTTTGCCGGAGATCTTTTTATATATTCGATGATGCCGTGGGACCTAATATGGATCTGAGAAAAGAACAAATCCACAAGAGAGAGAAAGATAAGGATAAAATTGGCTCAAATCCCTCACTCAATGATTTATTGTTTGCTATTGGGAGATGGTCAAAAATAAAAAAATGTAGGGAGTGGAAACAGAGGTAATGCTCGGACACTCACACAAAACATTTAAGAAACGAGGATGGTGGAAATAATCCACTCCTCATTAGTATGCGGTCGACATGTTTCGCGTCTGTGATGGTCCAACAGGATCCAGTGACGCTTCTTCAGGACCTACTAAATCAAGAAATCACTCTCAAAATATCAATATACCTATACTCCTGCTGACTATCGTACACAGTCAAGGCGTCATCAGTCACTTACTGAGGTCAAGCCGGACTGGCTTCTCTTTCCTACTAGTCACCCTAAATCAGGGGAAAACAAGGGCTCAAATTAGCGCTGTAAAAAATCACTCCATCAGTACTAGAGAGTGATAGATTTGTGATGAAGAAAACAAATTGTGACAAACTGTGCAACACTCAGTGACCAGGTGGGTGCAAAGCAAGCCATGCTAATAACACATAAGGAGGCTTACCCTCTTTACTGAAAGAACAGGTTCCATGGGATCACGTTGGCCTCTTGCCTGGCTTACCGAAAATCTGATTGGTAAGAAACAATATATATACCGAATGGGGGACCACATGTTATAGTCCAGCATTAGTCTAAGGGATCTTCCGCAAAGTAGCTGGGTATCGGTAGACCATAGCGTGGAAACAAAATTCAAAAGTAATACTTCACAACTGTGTGTAAGTATCTCATAAACACACACAAATAACAATATCCACACAGCAGAAAAAGATAATGCATAGTTTATTACTGGTACGTCACCCTTAGAAACGAATATGAAGTAGGGTGTTCAGTACAACCATATTTAGGTAGAAAAGAATAAAAAAATGATCGTTTACTCTAATAGGTAATGTGATGTGGCACACATCACAAAGTAATTCGCCCATGCGAGGAAAATGAAGTTACGGCACCGATACATCTAAGAATGGTATACACATTCTGAAATTCACCTCTTACAAGTAAGGCGTCTCATTTGGCCAAAAGTAGAGTACATAACAGAACCGGGTACGAGGAAAACAAATTGCTCATTTTTATATATCACTCGCCCTGAAAGAAAACGTCCCATAGACTTGTGGATACAGGCACCGTCTATCAAGATTGAGTACGTCTTCAAAGACACTCGAAAGAATCTATCGAGAGAGGCTGGGTCAGGGCACTTACTTTTCAAGTAGCCGAAGTCCTCCGTAGCACCTACCCTGGGGTTCGCGGTCCCGGATGTGATCGTAGCCCAGGGACCGGCGAGTTTAAATATACCGCGTAATAGGCGCGTATGTCTTAATTAGGGGAATCGGTATCCTAGCAACCTCCTAGTGAGTTGCAACCGTATCTGGAAATAGACGATGGACTATAAAAAACGAGGTGGTGAGAAACCCTCGTTCGTGTCGGCCATCTTAAAATGGTAAATGGCCACTAATAGTGAGCCTAGTCTGCAGTGATTGACCAGACAGAGAACGAACAGAATTTTCCCGGTTCTACATGGGATGAAGTAGCAAGTAAGGAGGAGATCAAAACATTATGGGCAGGTTCTTGGCAACCTCTTTACAGGGTGATTCTTAGGAAGAATAATTTATTTGTTCTACATAGGGCATATTATACTCCAAAAATATTAAACAAATTCAATAAAAATGCCCATGTAGCTCGTAAAAAGTGTGGATTAGAGGGGGTGGATGATACTCATATGTTGAAGCTATGTCTTCGGGTTTCAAATTTTTGGAGGGAAGTCTTTTAGACCCTATCCTCTGTGTTACAGGCCCCGTTGGTAGCTTCCCCAGCTTTAGTTTGATTTGGCTGTACTTTAGAACTGCAAAACCTTTCAAGTGTTCATAGGAACTTGCTATTTTATTTAATACTTTTGGCCAGGCGGGAGATCTGCAGGCACTGGATCTCTTCTACTCCTCCAACCTGGTGGGAATGGGTGAATGCCACTATGAAAATATGTCAATTAGATCTCTGAAGAACTGGCACTAAAAATGTTAAAGAATTATGGCAATCCTGGGTGAATTGGTTTTCTCCGAGTACTAGCTCTTAAGTCTATTGTCAATGATTATTTTGAATAGAGGGCGGTATACAGCTATCCCACCCTTACGTTACGGGTCTTCCAGATGATGTGGGTCTTGGCCTGGTCCAACAGGGATTGGAACACAGACAGGGTCAGGTCATAATAGACGTACTTTAAGAAATATGAGGACATTAAAAAAAAAAAAGTGCGCTGGCGTTCTGCGCCATCGCGGTAGGCGGTCGATGACCACCGTGCAGATTTGCATTGCTTATTATCGGGCCCTATGGGTTCCAGGAGCCAATGGCGATGTACGCCGGCGTTGACGGTACGCACCGCCGCAGACGTCACCGCCATTTTCTAACTTTTCTCTCACTTGCTACCTGACTGTCAACAGGAGAGGACCTACACTGCAAATGCTGCTGTGACCTGTGTCTGGAATCGACAATGGCTCATGTGTCTGGTGAAAGGGCCCCTGCCTTCACTGCGGAGGAGTTGGAGAAACTGGTGGATGGGGTCCTACCCCAGTACACATTACTCTACGGTCCTCCAGACAAACAGGTGAGTACACTGTGAGCATGATGCGTGGGCAATGCATGTTTGGAGTGGTGTGAACATAAGCCACATGTTGGGGGGTGCTGAGGTGCCCTGGACTGAGTGCTGCATGAGAGGTGGTCAGTGTAGGTGAGTCAGGGAATGGATAGGAACTGGTGGGCAATGAGTATGACGATCCGGATGGGTGAGTAATTAAATTTTCTGCTGTCTTTTCCTTGCAGGTCAGCGCCCACCAGAAGAAGGGTATTTGGCGTGCCATCGCCAAGGAGGTGCGGAGCCTGGGGGTCTATCACAGGGGGAACACCCACTGCTGCAAGAGATGGGAGGACCTGCGCCGCTGTTCCAAGAAAACGGCAGAGGCCCAGTTGGGGCTGGCCTCCCAACGTGGAAGGGGTGCCCCCCGCACCATGACCCCCTTGATGTTCCGCATCCTGGTGGTGCCTATCCGGAGTTGAATGTGTGCTTGAGGGCATCACAGCAGCCACAAGGGGGTGAGTACAGATTCTGAAAGCTGACTTTGCATGCTTCAGCAGTTAGCTGGGTTGGGGATGTGGGCTGTGGGTGCCCCTAGGCCAGGGCAATCATGGCAGGGTAGGTCCCTTGTTGTGCAGGCTCTAGCACACTCCTACCCCAATGGTGTAAGTGGCCTTCTACTACTGGACAGGGTCCTGTGGGTTTCAGGTATACAGATGCTGCGTTAGGCATTGTACCCTATAGGCTGGAAACCGTCTCAGTAAATGGTTGGGCATGGCCTAGTGCATAGGTCGGCTGCCTGTGTATTGTGTCCGCCAACGGTAGTGGTGTTGCTGGCTTTGACCAAGTGTATCCTCTGTCTCTCCCCCCTTTTTGTTTTGTCACCCTGTCCTTGTGTGCATTAACATCATCTGGTGGAGGAGCAGAGGCACCAGTGATGGAGGGAGCTGCATCCCACATGGGCCTGGAGGCCGAATCCACTGAGGGTGAAGGCACCAGTGGGATGGAGGGCGAGGGGAGCACCACGATGGGGACACGAGGGGAGACCACAGACAGTGACTCCTCCTCCGAAGGAAGCTCCCTGGCGGTGGCGGACGCCTCTGTGTCCACCCCTACAACAGGTACAGCCACCACCCTCCCTACTAGCACGGCCCTCCCAGCAGCCCCTCAGCGTGTTTTCCATGCCCGCTCACCCAGGAGGGTGGGCATCTCCTTTGCCCCAGGCACCTCAGGCCCTGCCCCAGTCAGCCCTGCTGCCCTCAGTGAGGAGGCTGTTGACCTCCTGAGATTCCTCACTGTTGGGCAGTCAACCATTCTGAATGGCATGCAGGGTGTCGAGAGGCATTTGCAACAAACAAATGCATACCTGGAGGGCATTCACTCTGGCGTGGCAGCCCAACAGAGAGCATTTCAGGCTCTGGCCTCAGCACTGATGGCAGCCATTGTCCCTGTGTCCAGCCTCCCCCTCCAACTTGCACTACCCTGACCCAATCCCCTCAACCTTAGCCTATCCCAAGCATACCTTCAGACCAGCATTCACCCAAATCAACACACAAAAGTAGGTCAGGCAAATACAAGCACCACCATTCATCTTACAGACACTCACACAAGCACCGTCCCCATGCAGACACACCAACATCCACTGCCTCCACTGTGTCCCTCTCCTCCTCTTCATCCACCTCCCTCCCAGTAGCGTCTCCACTCACACCTGCAAGCACTACATCCTCATCCACTACCTCCATCACCAGCACACCCATCACAACACATCCCTCACGAGCAGTCACCACCCCTACAACCATGCACACATCCCCTGTGTCCTCTCCCAGTGTGTCTGTGAGCCTTCTCCCAAAGTACACAATGCAAGCACCCACCCACCCAACAGCCATCCACCTCACAACAGCATCCAGCCCATGCACCTTCACCCAAATTCAGCAGATGTACTCCTCCTACAACCACTACCTCTTCCTCCACTCCCAAACCCTCTCCATCTTCCCGTCCCAGTGTATCTAAAAAGCTTCTCCTAGCAAACATTGACCTCTTCCCTACGCCTCCCCCCGTCCTTCCCCTCGGGCCACGGTGTCCAGATCCCAGGCCAGCACCTCAGCAACCAAGTCGTCGGACGCTGTGGTACCTGCAAGTCCCAGAGGATCAAAGGGGGCACTTGTCAGGGCAGCCAGTGTGCCACCGACACCTGCAAAGGACCTACCCATTCCGCCACCTGCCAAGGTGAAGAAGGGGCCAGCATGCAGCACGACCAAGGAGCACGACCCACCCAGCAAGGCCTCATACAAAACTCAAGAGGACAGTGCCAAGGTCTGAGCAGCATCTGCCAAGGTGGGGAAGGGGAAGAAAACTCAAGGCAAGGCACTTCAGGCCTCGGAGGCTCCAGGTGAGGGACTGGTGCCCATCATCAGTACCGACAGCCCCGGAACCTGTACCGCAGAAAGCACCGCAGCAGGCACCGCCACCTCCACCGCCACCTGCACCGCCACTGCCACAACAACTGTCAGCAGCAGCAACCCCAGTGGGCAGCCGTCAGAGGCTGCAGGAGACGGCCTAGTGTCTCCCTCCACCACTACCAGCACCTGCACCACGGGCAGCACCGGCAGCATCCCCGCCGCAGGCACCGCCACAAGCACCGCCACAAGCACCTGCACCGCCACATGCCCAGCCGCTGCCATAACAACTGTCAGCAGCAACATGAACAGTGGGCAGCTGTCAGAGGCTGCAGGAGACGGCCAGGACCCTCCCACCACCACCTGAAGCACCCCCACCAGAACCAGCACTACCACCAGTTTGCAGTGTTAGTCGCTGCAGGATGGAATTTGGCCATGCCTACATGGAGTATCATGCTACCTGTTCCCTGCAAATCTCATGCCTCAGACACCCAGGAGAGGGACAGTGAACTGCCACCCCCCAAGTGTTGCATCACTGGGCACAGAGCCCCCTCCAGAACCAATGGAGAACTGCATCCACTCACCCAATCCTTGGCAGGATGAAGCACACTAGGCACAAAGCCCCCTCCAGAACCAGTGGAGAACTGCATCCACTCACCCTATCCTTGGCAGGATGAAGCACACTGGGCACAAGGCCCCCTCCAGAACCTGTGGAAGAAGGCATCCCCTGGAGAGACTGTGGCTTTGCACTCCTAGGAGCAAGCAGTGGGCAAGCCACCCACGTGAGAGACTTGAGAGACTGTGGCTTTCCACTCCCCAGGACCAAGCAGTGGGCAAACTACCCACTTGAGAGACTTGAGAGACTGTGGCTTTGCACTCCCCAGGATCAAGCAGTGGGCATGTAGCCCCCTCCAGGAGCAGTGGCGTAGTACCATCTTCCAGCTGAGGTACCCCCCCTTCCTCTTCCCCCTAAGATGCCTGTGTGTTTACGACCTGATGCCCCTGCAGTGTTCTCTCCGTTTTTCAAGTGTGGGCTTGCCCCATGATTTTTGGCCCAGTGGGCCATGGACATTTACAAAGGACAGTGTACGGCTTTCTGCACATATTGTAAATATTTGTATATGCTATTTTTTTATATTCGTTAACTATATCTGCATGTGCCAAAATATCACTGATTGAACTCAATTCCTTTTGTCCTTGTGTTCTTCCAGGGGGTAACAGGGTGTATCTGTAATGTTGCTGCATGTGTTTGTGCGTATGGTGTTGTGGGTGAGGGTGGGGGTGGTGGTGGGAGTGTTGCTTGTGTGTGTGTCACTCTCTTTTTCCTCCCCCCTCCCCTGTGTGCTAGGTGCAGTACTCACCATGTTCGTCGCCGCTGCCTTTGATATCCGTCGTGTATGAGGAGGTACACCAGCATGGGCAGGACCTGTAACTCGGGCTCCGTGGTATCCTAGTTCTTCGTTGAGTGTCGAGAGGTGAGTCATTTCCCTTCTGTGTTCTGTTTCCGCCGTGCTTTTGATGGTGTTGGTACCTCCCCAGAAAAGCTGGTGGATTGGCGGGTTGTGATAGGGTGGGCGGTACATTGTCTTCCGCCTGTCTGTTGCTGGGTACCGCCACGGTGTTTGTTACTACTGCCATCGCGGTCGGTGTGTTAAAGTGGCTGTCTATGTTGCCGGTTTCCGCCGTGGTCGTGATCCCATTTTTTTTAATGCCGGCCTGTTGGCAGTATTATCAGCGCTTTATCACCGATGGCCAGGGTTGTAATGAGGGCCATAGTAATGTGTTTTATATGTCCTGACAGTGAAATTTTGCTAAATTAGTTTTTCAATGTTGCAAGGCCTGTCCCTCTCATAGGTTAACATGGGGGCTAGCTTTAAATCTGATTAAAGTGTAGATTCTCTTTGGGAGCGGATGGACATGTGGAGTTTGGGGTCTCTGAGCTCACAATTTAAAAATACATCTTTTAGTAAAGTTGATCTTAGGATTGTGTGTTTTAAAATGCCACTTTTAGAAAGTGAGCATTTTCTTGTTTATACCATTTCTGTGACTCTGCCTGTTTGTGGATTCCCTGTCTGGGTCAGTTTGACAGTTGGGCTGGTTGCACCTCACACTAGACAGTGACACAATGGGGGCTGGGGTATAGTCTGCATTTCCTGATGAGCCATCTGTGCTAGGAGGGAGGGGAGCAGTGGTCACTCACACCTGAAAGAGCTGTGCCTGCCCCCACACAATGCAGTCTCCAACCCCCTGGTGATGTCTGGGGTCTGGCCTGGGCAAGGCAGGATTTCACATTCAAAAGAGACTTTGCTTTGAAGTAGGCCTACTTCAAAGGAGAATTGGGTATTAGAAGGGCACCCAAAACCACAGACTTTAGAACACTTCTGGAAACCAAGAGAAACCTCTGCCTGGAGAAGAGCTGAGGAAGAAGAGCTGCGCTGCCTGTGACTGTGCTTTGTGGAGCTATCCTGCAGTTGCTGCTTCTGCCAGAGTAAGAGGGCAAAGACTGGAATTTGTGTGCCTTCCTGCTTGTGAAGATCTCCAAGGGCTTGATTTAGAGCTTGCCTCTTGTTGTTTGAAGTCTCAGGGACAGTAAAGACTTCTCTCTGCCAGCACCTGGAGTCTCTGGAGAGACTCCTACTCTGCCAAGTGGTGCCCATCCAGTTCCTGAGACCCTGAAAGGAGAAGCCGGCAGCCTAAGAGGAAGAAATCCACGCACAGACCACCGTGCGCGGA
This sequence comes from Pleurodeles waltl, assembly GCF_031143425.1. Lineage (NCBI taxonomy): Eukaryota > Metazoa > Chordata > Amphibia > Caudata > Salamandridae > Pleurodeles > Pleurodeles waltl. The sequence continues at coordinate 841,856,096 of NC_090437.1, forward strand.
AAAGATCAACGCAACTCCGATCTGCGGCTGAAAAATGGACACGCTTAGCAGCTGAAAATTGATGCTCGCCTACAGCGCGACCCTATGATCAACCCCCGGGGCTGGAGAAACGACGCACAGCATCGCTGACGGAGGCTGGTGAGATCGCAACCCGCGATGTGTGGTTTTTGGATCATCGGGCAGCTGGATTTCCGATGCAGACACCGCTGGGCATGCAAAAACGATACAAGGCCTGCCTGGACCCGAGAGTGCTGACCGGATCGATGCATCGCTCTCCTGCAGAGAGAAGAAACAACGCGCCCGACCCGACGACATGAGAAATGACGTAAGGTCTCGCTCAAGAGTGAAATAGGCGCATTGCAAGCCCTTTTTGACACACACTCGCCCATTCGGGTTAATTTTGACTCACCCAAGGTACATTTTCACGCTAAAAGTTAGTGTGTGCTTAAAATTACATGAAGACTCTTTTTGCATTGTGATTAATAACTTGACTTCTGTATTGTGGATTTTTGTTGTTTTGGTCTTGTTTTGTTTAGATAAATATTCTCTTTTTTTCTAAACCTGTGTGGTGTCGTTTTGTAGTGTTTTCATTAAGCTGCTGTGTGTGTTGGTACAAATAATTTACACCTAGCACTCTGAAGTTAAGCCTACTGCTTGTGCTCGGCTACCAAGGGGGTAAGCAGGGGTTAGCTGAGGGTGATTCTCTTTTACCCTGACTAGAGTGAGGGTCTATTTTTGGACAGGGGGTAACCTGACTGCCAACCAATTGGAATATTTGATCTACTTGTAAGTCCCCAGTAAAGTGCACTACATATGCCCAGGGCCTTTAGATTCAATGCTACTAATGGACCTGCAGCACTGGTGTGCCATCCACGTAAGTAGCCCCCTAACCATGCCTCAGGCCTGCCATTGCAAAGCCTGTGTGTGCAGTTTCACTGCAACTTCGACTTGGCATTCAAACGTACTTGCCAAGCCTTAAACTCCCCTTTCTCTACATGTGTCACCCCTAAGGTAGGCCCGAGGTATCCCATAAGGCAGGGTGCTGTGTAGGTAAAAGGCAGGAAATATACCTGTGCGTTTTATATGACCTGGTAGTGGAAAACTCCTAAATTTGTTTTCCACTGCTGTAAGGCCTGCTCCTTTCATAGGCTAACATTAGGGCTACCCTCATATACTGTTTGAGTGGTAGATTCTGATCAGAAAGGGGTAAATAGGTCATATTTAGTATGGCCAGAATGCTAATACAAAATCCTGCTTATTGGTGAGGTTGGATTTTATTACTATTTTAGAAATGCCACTTTTAGAAAGTGAGCATTTCTCTGCACTTAAAATCCATCTGTGCCTTACAGCCTGTCTCCAATCCACATCTGGGCTGGGCTGATTGACAGCTCCCTTGTCCATTTCACCCAGACAACCACAAACACAGGATACTCAGTCACACCTGCACTCATCTGCATACTGAATTGGTCTTCCTGGGCTGGAAGGGTGGCGAGGCCTGACACTTGCATTTCAAAGGCTAGTGGCCTGCCCTCACACAATGGACTGCCAAACCCCCTACTGGGACCCTGGCAGACAGATGTGTAATGAAATGGGACCTTGTGTACTTCAAAACCACTCTTTGAAGTCTCCCCCACTTCAAAGGCACTTTTGGGTACATAAACTGGGTCCCTGACCCCACCAACTCAGACATTTCCTGGGACAGACACTCTGAACCAGATCCTGCAACCTTTCAAGAGGAGCTGCCTGGCTGCCCAAAGGACTCACCTGGAATGCTTTGCTGTGAAGGACTGCTTCCTTGCTGTTGCCCTGCTGCATTGCTGGCCTCTGGCTCTGCTGAAAAGTGCTATCCAAGGGCTTGGATTGAGTTTGCCTCCTGTTACTGAAGTCTCAGGACCAAAAAAGACTTCTATTATTCAAGGAAACTCCTTGTGTAGCAAAAATCGATGCACAGCCTGCTGGAATCAATGCACAGTCTGCCAGCAGTGAAAAAAGCACCGCAGCCCAGCTCCCTGACTGGAGATCGACGCAGCACCTGCATTACATCGGAACTTCGACGCACATCCCTACCGGATCGACGCATAGCCGAGCCGGAACGACGCAGCCCCTGTATCTTCATCCTGCATACCCAGTATTTCCACGCATCGTCCCTGGGTGTCAAAAGACCCAGCATCACAGTGAGGATTCAAGACTGTGTGCCAGAAATCGACACAAAGCCCTTGCATCATGGGAAGAATCAACGCATCACCTGTGTGCATCAGAAAATCTGATGCACACCTTCCTTTTTCCACACATCTACTCCTCTGTGGTCTTCGTGCGTGTAATTTTGACGCATACCAGGTACTTTGTGCAGACAAGGGACATTTGTTGATTCTTAAAGACGTAAGACTCTTCTTATCATTGCAAAAGTAATATTTCAACTTCTGCTTATCAAATCCTGATGGTTTTGACCTTAATTTACTCAGATAAATATCTTCTAAACATGTGTGGTGTATTTGTGTGGTGTTTTCACTGTGATATTGCATGATTTATTACACAAATACTTTACTCGTTGACTTAAAATTTAAGCCTGACTGCTCAGTGGCAAGCTAACAGAGGGTGAACACAGGAAAATTTGGAGTATGTGTGACTTACCCTGACTAGGATTGAGGCCCCTACTTGGACAAGGGTGTATACCTCTGCCAACTAGAGACCCCATTTCTAACATTGGTGATCAGAGGTGAGGATAGGACTTGTGTTTGTGCAGTAATATACAATAGCTACATGTACACTACTTGCCCACAGTAAAATGTCAACTTGATTTTTTCTCTTTTGCTGTAACATTGTTTTTCCTGCTTGATATTTTAGCCTAATCCTCGAACAACATGTCTCTGGCTGGTTCTCAAGGTGGAGCTGGAGAGTTTGGCCTAGCCAAGCTGGAGATATACACTGTTAACCAGCTGAAAGGGTTCTGTGAGGGGATGGGAGAGCCTACCTGGTGTGCCTCCAAGAGGGAAGAGTACCAAAAAGCGCTGAGGGCCTGGGCAGAAGCCTGTTCACAAGAGAATGTTGAATTGGGAGAGCAAGAGGAGTGCTCTCCAGAGGATTGGTATACTGTGATATAGCTGCAGTCTACTACAAAAGGAATTTACAACACCATTGTAAGGAGACAGAAAATGTTAAAGGTGTAATGTGGCCTGTGCTTACTTAAGTTGCATCCCACTATCACATCAGGCAATACTGGTACTAAAAGAAACTACTTGTGTGTGGATGTCCATCTTGCGAAAGAGCAAATGCAGTCACTCAAAGTGACATTTACCAGTGGCTTAGGTAGGCTGACCCTCTACCCACTACAGCAGTGGGCAGAAGCAAACTGGAAATGACTCAACATTTAAGAGGTGGTTGGAAGCACTTTTAAGTAAGGATATTATACATATTTTAGTAAAATTAAAAGGTCTTGGCTAAAGAGAGACCTAATAACTGTATCGATATTTGGTAACCTAATGCATTTAGCAGCACAGATCTTTAGGAAGAAATAAAATTAAAATGCATTGAAATTTACCAATCCATATCTTTGAACAAATACATATATGGGGAGCTCTGGGAACATATCACTTTTTCATTATATGCACTTAAAAAATACAAATGGGGCATGCACATTTTGTACCCTCTTTACACCCGACCCACTTTTACAGCCCGACATGTAAGGTGGGGTGGGGTGGGGTGGGGTAAAGGGGTAAGGTTAAGAGCTGTGGAATACACAGATGATACAAACTTAAGAAAAGTGGTTGAGGTGTTAAACCCCTTAATGAATACAGTATCCAGTAAGTAGTTCATCCAGGTGCTTTCATTCAGGTACAGCGAAGTTTGTGTCACATTTCACCTGGAGTCAGAAATACTGAGGCACACAGGCCAGTCCTTTGAACCTTTCAAGTGTTTATTACACCATTCTCATTCACAAACCCACACACACATACCAGGGGAACATTTGTATTTGTTCAACATAAGCACTAGCCCACCCAGCAATCTTATTGGCATTTGAAACTGTGATGTTCTGGTTGCCGGCAGAGCATTGCAGTAGAAATTCACCCTCTTAAACTATCTCATTTGGAACTGGAGCCTGTAACTTACAGAAAACAAAAGCCTTCATTTTATTTTAATCAGGGGTGAGACGCTGCCTCTGCCTAAGCCTAAGGCTTAAAACCACTCTACCATTCCCAGCATACAACCACTAGCAGTCATTGTACTTGATTAACAGGGCGGACAGGATATAGTGAAAGAATGATAGGAAAGCAATGGACATCAGCATGGAAGTGTAAGCACCACCATGCTGATGTTCCTGGTGTGTTATATGGCCCTATCGCACTGGCTGGTGAAATAGTATCTGGTTGTGAAGCCTCGGTCGTGGGGAATAGCCAGCATGCACACAAGTACAGCAGTACGAAGAGAATTACAGTGGTTCATCAGGGCCCAGAGATCCCAAGGCAGCATGTCATTTCCAAAGATCATCCTCCTGCAGTGTGCAACTTCCCCCATAGACAAAAGCAGTGCAGAACCAGCAAGAAAATACACAGGATTTCCTTTTTGTTCCACAGTATCCCCACAATCCAGGAATGGTAATTCTTAGGAATCTCCAGTTTCTTAGGGGTGGAGGTGTTGCAGGAGCTACCCCATCCTCCCTTCGCCCTTCCCGGGGTGCAAGGAATCCCCAGGGATCTTTTTTCAGCTTACTGCACAAGTTCTGCAGCCCAGCAGGAAATCCCAGAAGATTTTCTGAGCCCCAGAGAGCAACAGATAGATTGTTATCATCAGCTCAGGGCAGGAGGGCTCCTCTGCCATCCCTCCTCCCCACATTGTAGTGACAGAGGCAGGAATACCACCATCTGAATGGAAGTATCCCTGCATCCACCTTGTAACTAGTACCTATGTGGATGGTAGCAGTACCTTGGTGGACCGAGGCTCGAGTTCCTTTCTGCCATTATTAAAATGAGCTCCAAACTTTCAGGAGTATATTTTACAATTTCTCAAGTGTTTTTTATTCCTCAATGATTACATATATTGGAAGGTCTTGAAGAATGTTGGTTATTTTTACAAAATATTGTGTTTTCTCCCACAGGTACTCCCAACAAATAGTTTCCTCCTGATCAGTATTTTACTGGCCTGAGTAGAATTTCTATGTCAAGCTAAGTCAAAACACCAAACAAATAAAAAAAAAAAAATTTCCCCTTGTGAAATACAAACTTGAAACAGCAAAAAATATTTTATAACTGCCTGACTTATTGTTAAATGAAATAAACAGAGGGGAATTGTGGTGTTGAACAATAATACAGAAGGTTTACTCGAACTCTTGTTCAGCTACAAACTCCTGACAAATTCAGAACATCAAATCCTAATCTAATGGTGTGTATGTTTTCTGAGAAAGGTGGCATCTACAATAGCAGCCCTAACCATGTCCTTTCCCACTGCCACTTAGACCCCCCTCAAACACTACTCATCATATCATGTAATTTAGAAAGGGTATGCTTGCTGGAAATGTTAAAGTTAACAAACCCCTAATCTTATTGACCAAAAGACAATGTGAGATAGGTAGCTTCCTGTTCTCCCCATCACAATAACAATGATTAGAGACTGGGAAGGGATAATCCAGATAAACAGGAACAAAAGTGAGGGAGAGAGAGAGAATGTACTTCCCATTTTTAACTTTAAATTAAACAAATGTAAAGTATTTTGCTGTTGGAACAGATAGCTTTTACACTTTAGGGGGTTTTCTGCAGTTGCTCCACATTGTACAGCTATGGTGGCCAGCGTTCAATTTTAATTTTGCAGGATACTTTGTGTGCATAGGGACAAATTGCTGTAGTAAGGCACTCTGTTCGTGGGGAGAATTCAGAAGATTTTTGTTTGCAGAGGGAGGAATCAGAGTCACGTAGCACATTTTTTGGGATTGCATTCTAAATACTACTCCTCTAAATCAGGCCATCCTAAAAGATACAGATCATCCAGAGATTGAGCTTATCCAATTGATTGCTATTTATACAATGTTTGAATTCTAATCCCTTTACTACCTCTTGGAGTAAGTCTTGACTACTCCCTACTACACTACTATTAAGAGACAAGTTTAGAAAATGGACAACTCTGGTATCCAACTGGAATTAAATAGTTTTAAACTTTGAAACATCAATGGTAAATATCAGTAACCACACATTGCCACACCACCTGGTCCAGTAGACATATTTTAGCTATGGAAATAGGATGTTTGGCACCTAATATCAGCATTACCACTTTCCCTTTGCATGCTGAAAATAAACACTGTATTCTAAAGCTGGGGAGAGGATGCGCTGTTACGGCCCGAGCTGCCACCTTTGAGTCTTTGAACCAAGTTTGAGTCTTGGCATCTGCTCAACAAAATGTGACCTTGTGTAATGTATCTGGTGCTTATGTAAAATGCTCCAATACCGTCAGGTTGAGTTCACTCAATGTAAAACTGCAATAAATAAATACATAAACTGTGCAGGGCCTACAACACAGTGACACTTTTGTGGGATGGGAAGCCCTTTGGTGTTGCCATCAGAATCACCACCACTCCTATTGTGGTCTGGTGAATTAGTTGGAAATGTGGAACCAGGAGACAAGGAGGGTATATTTACACGAAAATGGCTCATCGGTCCCCCCTGCCCCACCTAACGACACAATGACAATCATTAGGATAATAGCGCCAAAATGTTTGACGCTATTGGGTCACTTTGCTGCACTAGCGTAAAAAATGTTGATGCTAGTGCAGCAAAGGGAATGAACTATCAAGGGTCCCTGGTGTGATAAGTAGCTCATCCAGGGAAATATACTTGAGTACCAACAAGAAGAAAATGAGCTACATTTAATGTTCAACTTTTATCAACAAATACAAAAAACAAAAACTTATAAGAATAAATTCAAAGATAATGTTAATTAAATGTGTATGTACAGAAAAAAAGGGAAATGTCTTAACTCTAATAAATATACATATACAAAAACAAGAAGGTAAAACAAATGAAAACCTGACCCATACATAAATATTCCATAAACAATTTAATACAATGAAAAGAAATATACAATTAAAGCAACGATGATTCACAAAGACCAAGTGCCAGACAAGACAAGACAACACAAAAGTGATGACACAACAATAAACATATACAGCTTTTAAAACTCACAACAATATTTGATTACAATTAGATATACACAATTCCTTTTTCGGCAATAGCCGTAAAACAACTGAAAATAGCAAAATCCTGTTGTTTAGATCACAATTTTCACTCAGTCTTATCTCATGATAACCAGAACATACGTATTTTCCGGCGTATAAGACGACTTTTTAACCCCTGAAAATCTCCTCAAAAGTCGGGGGTCGTCTTATACGCCGGTATACGGTGTGCTGAAACTTCAGGGACAGGCGCCCTGTAGCTGAGCCACTGTGCGTTGCATTTGGAAATCGATTCCAAGCGTATGATGGGTTCCGCATCCCACAAGATTCAGCTACTTGTGGACACAGAGCTGATTGGTCAACCGTGAGTTGAGCTGTCCTTACCGTGTGCCGCAATCCTCGCTGGCAGTTGTCTGGACAGGCACGTATTCCTGCATGTGCTCCAGGCTATTCCACTTGCACTGTTTTATGTTTACATGTTTGATAACAAACAGCCTTCTGTTTATAAGTGACAGTTTTCCTACTAAGTACCTGCATGTCATAAGCATTTGAATTAAAATTACCATGTTAAAATCAAATCTGATGTTTTAAAATTTTTATTTGGTGTGCGTTGGAAGAGGGGTAGTCCTATACAGCGAGTATAGCCCAAACCCTATATTTTAACAGGAAAAGTAGGGGGACGTCTTATACGCCCAGTCGTCTTATACGCCGGAAAATACGGTAGATTCTCTGCACCAACATAAGCAGGAACCAAGCCTACGCACGTTTCGGCGGAAGTCCTCTAATTTAGGGGGCCGCCTTCATCAGGGCAGTACCTTAAGGATTTTATGATACAAAAAAACTGCAGGCTTCATCAATCCTTCCCAATAATTAATAACCTGATAAGAAGATACAAAAAGACATTAGTTCAATAGCTATAGACTCTTAAGATACGATGAAACACCAGTACCAAAGGCCAAATGCCCACTCTTACCCCAATTGGAAAAAAAAGTTAAAATAAAAACGTGCAACCTTGAAAATAAAGGTGCAGGATAAAAGAAGAAAAAGGGTGCTCTAAAAATAAATGTGCTCAAAAGATGAAGAACTATAAAGACTGCAGCCAGCAAGTGACAGAAAAATACCAACATACACTCCGCTAAAAATAAATACCTGCAGCCAAGGCCAAGATAAAGGTTGAATCCGATAAAGGATGAGAAAAATCGGCTTTCTAATTCCAGTCAAGGGTCACAGATATTCCTTCCATAAGGATAAGGAGAAAGAAAGAAGATCCCTAAGAACACCAATAACCTTTAAAAGAATGTCTAGACACATCGTCCAAACTTCACTGTATAATAAAAAATTTATATAATAAAACTAAATACGCATACCAATGCGAGCATTAGCTTTTCACTTCAACGAGGCCGAAGCATTTTACGATCAGATTTGTACCAGGACATTCTCTCCACGAGTTACATTGCATCTCTGTTTTGAACCCATTTTAATATATTTTTTTAAGCATGGGTGGATCGATCGAAACAGAATTAAATGATTGTATGTCCAAAAGCTGTGGTAGTTAAATAACTTTAATAGAGTTCCTGGATGTGGTACCACGAAATAGTCACTTAATATAGGTTTGAGACAGAAAATATTGTACTGATTTTTATTTTTCTGATGTTCTGAGGTCGCTTTATTTTATTCGTTTTTACAATAAAATAACATTTGGGGTTCGTTTTCTCCCTCCTTTGTTCTGTAGATGGAACATCTTTGATCAATGTAACTCGTGGAGAGAATGTCCTGATACAAATCTGATCGTAAAATGCTTCGGCCTCGTTGAAGTGAAAAGCTAATGCTCGCATTGGTATGAGTATTTAGTTTTATTATATACATTTTGTATTATACAGTGAAGTTTGGACGATGTGTCTAGACATTCTTTTAAAGGTTATTGGTGTTCTTAGGGTTCTTCTTTCTTTCTCCTTATGGAAGGAATATCTGTGACCCTTGACTGGAATTAGAAAGCCGATTTTTCTCATCCTTTTTCGGATTCAACCTTTATCTTGGCCTTGGCTGCAGGTATTTATTTTTAGTGGAGTGTATGTTGGTATTTTTCTGTCACTTGCTGGCTGCAGTGTTTATATTTCTTCATCTTTTGAGCACATTTATTTTTAAAGCACCCTTTTTCTTCTTTTATCCTGCACCTTTATTTTCAAGGTTGCACGTTTTAATTTGAATTTCTTTTTCCAATTGGGGTAAGAGTGGGCATTTGGCCTTTGGTACTGGTGTTTCATCGTATCTTAAGAGTCTATAGCTATTGAACTAATGTCTTTTTGTATCTTCTTATCAGGTTATTAATTATTGGGAAGGATTATAAAATTGATGAAGCCTGCAGTTTTTTTGTATCATAAAATCCTTAAGGAACTGCCCTGATGAAGGCGGCCCCCTAAATTAGAAGACTTCCGCCGAAACGCGCGTAGGCTTGGTTCCTACTTATGTTGGTGCAGAGAATCTATGTTCTGGTTATCATGAGATAAGACTGAGTGAAAATTGTGATCTACACAACAGGATTTTGCTATTTTCAGTTGTTTTACGGCTATTGCCGAAAGAGGAATTGTGTATATCTAATTGTAATCAAATATTGTTGTGAGTTTTAAAAGCTGTATATGTTTATTGTTGTGTCATCACTTTTGTGTTGTCTTGTCTTGTCTGGCACTTGGTCTTTGTGAATCATCGTTGCTTTAATTGTATATTTGTTTTCATTGTATTAAATTGTTTATGGAATATTTATGTATGGGTCAGGTTTTCATTTGTTTTACCTTTTTGTTTTTGTATATGTATATTTATAAGAGTTAAGACATTTCCCTTTTTTCTGTACATACACATTTAATTAACATTATCTTTGAATTTATTCTTATAAGTTTTTGTTTTTTGTATTTGTTGATAAAAGTTGAACATTAAATGTAGCTCATTTTCTTCTTGTTGGTACGCTAGTGCAGCAAAGCACAGGGAGGCCCATTGATTAAAATGGTTGCGTCATTTTAATGCCTGCTCTTAGCAGGCGTTAAAAACAATGGAAAAAATGACGCAGTGAAATGTTGTAAGTTTCACTGCGCCACTTTGTTTGGGCCTCCCTGTCTCAGAACACCTCCCTTGCTTACATTATGCCTGGTGCATGCATAATGTGGCACAAGGGTTTACAAAGTGGGGCAATGCAAGGATTGCGCCACTTTGTAAATATGGCGCAGGAGAAATGCTTCCTTAACACCGCCTTAGCATATAAAAACTTACTCTAGAGTGGCACAAGGTGGTGCTAGGGGTTTGTAAATATACCCCAAGATTTTTAATCCTAACCTCGAATTCGTCTAAATTGTGTGCTCTATGATAATCTTTATAAAATCTATTCCTATGCTCTTTTTTTGGCAAGATTGGGAGTATTTGGATTTCAATGGGAAAGCTGCTTGAAAGTATGCATTTTAAAAATGTGCTAGTTAGTACCTGGGCCCTTTCTAATGTTATGTTAACAAAAATGCAATATGGTGGTAAATATAAGCCAGTTGTTGAAAGAAGCAGTGTTCTGCAGTATCACTTCTACTACTTTAATAAGCTGCTTGATCCTGGCCAAAGCATACATTGCCACTGTGCTCTGATGTGCTGACATGTCTGCACTCTGAAGCAAGCTTAATGAAAGAAATAAACACTAAGGGCATGCTCCCAGAACAGGTGCTCATTCACACATTTAAGGGTGTTTGTTGCTATGGCTGGATTTGCATCTCAATAAATGAACGTGTTCCTGAAGCTGCATTGTGTAAGGGCCTCTTGTGCTGCAACTCCTCCTCCTGGCCACCGATAAGTACCACTGCCACGGCCCATAAAGTGCTTAATGAGAGAAAATCCCTTGTCCTTTGAGATGGTTAAATGTGGCCTGGGAAAAAATGTGGCACGTTAGATGACCCGAAGTGCCTCTGTTAGTGCAGCTGGATAAGAGCCATGATTGTTGGATAAACCCAGCCTCGGAGGAACCCACCTTATCTACTTGTTGGATGTGCCAGTACAGCCGGATCCAGAGGGCAGCAGAAATAAATGGATTGTGTGAGCAGCGCCAAGGGTGGTGATGAAGCAGAAAAAGAAAGACTAACAAACATTTATATATCATGTAACAAAATCGTATAAGACAATGTGATTTTAGCAAAGAAAAATAATGTATGTAGAAAATATGCCAACGAAGTAGATCGCTATTAGTCTAAACAAGCTTAACTAATCATGAAAATCGACAAATGTATTAATATGTCATAATTGCAGCTATATTCTATGATTTTCTCGTTAAAATTGTTATATGCTTAGCTTAAATTTAGCAGAGGCTTTGGCCTAGTTGCCTGGTCTCAATTTTAACTGCGTAAGTTTTCACTTGTATTAACAAAGACGTGTTTTAAACCTTTAAAAGCTGTATTTTTCCAGTAGAATGACTAATACACTTATCTCAAGGTTGCGTGTCAGGCAACTTTCATCCCCTTTGAAGCAAGGTCAGTTTCTGCAGATGCAGAATTAATTGGCAACTTTGTTGCTACTTGTGTTCCAAAACTCCAAGGACACCTTATGCGTAGATGAGTATTAAGAGAAAAGACACTATTCATTGGTCAAAGAGAAATCATCCCATGGACCCTCCAATGGAAGAACCTGAAGAATTTGGAACTTTTCTTACTTAATCCCATCAGACGGAGAGAAACCAGCCATTATTTTTTCTTTGATGCCATTTTGAAGCCAGATTTGAGAATCCATTTTGATGACACTTTGATGCTTTTTCTCTATCCCAGAGAGAGAGACTTTAAAGAATTCTCACCCTAGAGACTTTAACTTTACTTTGCCTTGCCCATTCAATAACTTTTGTTCCCCCATTTTCCTCGCTGCTGCAAGGAAAAAAACTTGACTTTAACTTTGCCCCTCCTTTGGAGAAGCCCCAAGCTGATCGAACCGGTACCTGAAGGACGAAGACTTTCCTTGAATGCTGATGGTATTTGGTAATTGTAAAAGGATAAATGTATTATTTGTTGTATTTTCCTTCTTAGGTACCAACTGCTTATTTTTGACAGAGCCTAAGCTAGAAGGTTTCTAAATTTATGTTGATTAAATTCATTTTTGCATGAAGCCCCATATGCCAATGCTAATCAGAGGTTAGTTGAGGTATTCATTTGATGCACCATGCTGAATTGAAATCTTGTTATGCTGACCAATGTATGCAATTAGTCAATTTCAGTTACTTTTATTAGTGATTTGCATTGCTATAGCCGAGTGCATTATAATCCAAGTTTTGCGTAGATTGCATTTCTTCCGTCGTTATGGACAGCCAGTAATGTTCGTATATGTGTATCATTTGATTTTGAGACTTACTTATATTGTGTTAGCTTTAGCTTTGTTAATATAGGGAAATAAACTCATTAACTTTTAATAAACAGGAGTGGTTATTCATGACTGAAAGGTCCTGGTGTGTCTAATTACTGATGTTCTGTTTAACTAATTTGTTGATTGATTACTAATCGAGTATTGGTTATTGATTATAAATGATTATTGATTATTGATTTGAGGGATCCGACAATTCTTTGGATGAGGAGAACTCAACCCGGTCAAAAGGTTCACCGACCTCCGGCGTATCCAAGCATAAGTAATTTATAAGGACTGGACGCGCTATCAGTAGATGGTAGCAGAGCTTGATGGTTTGGCCCTTTGGGACCCCATCCGAACAATAGACGGATTCAAGTTAGAATTTTCTTTAATAAAACAAGTTGGAGAGATGATGATGCGCTAAATCCCCAATGACTTTCCTGGAATCTCGGAGCTTGCAAATGGAGGAAATGGAGGTGTGAGAATGTTTTCGGCGTTTCTAGTGACGGTATGAGTGAAGTTAGGGTTTTGCGATTGCATAGCTTATGCCGCAGGTGAATTGTGAAGTTTGTGAGGATTTTAGGGGGTTACGAACTCCAATTAGAATTTTAGAGGAGTGGTACTCCAAAGTGTGAAAGTAGGGAAGTCGTTGAACTTCATATGTGTGTAGCGCTTTGAGCAGGAAAAATTGTCCACGCGGTAGTTGATGTTGAGACGGGCCCTGTGAGGTCAAGAGACTCCGGAGTATGTTGAAAAGTGTATGAGACACTTGATTGATGTTGTAATTTGTTTGGTTTAATAGGTTGATTGGGCATGGTCTACAAGTCAGTACGAATGTTGAGGAATAAAAGAAAATTTTCGACTTTGAGATTTGACTAATTCTAAGGTGCACTAGAATAGTTCATTGATTAGTTGAGAGTAAAGTTTGCAGGTCAAATTTTGCTTGCGAAAGTGGGAAACCGAGAAAGATGGAATAACTGCCGAGGCTAGTGAAAAATCCCTAAGGTTTCTGAAGCGATTGTATTACCTTTCCTGTAGTAAACCGACAGATTTGTTTTTTTTATTTTTTATTAGTGATTGCGATATATTGCAGAAATTAGTTTTGAGTGAAGCTGAATGAAGGAGGACAAGCCGCAAGACTTTTTCAGCCGCAGTGTGTGAGTGTGACGTCACTAGGAGCCGTGCTGGGATAGGTTGGTTGGTGAGGAGGGTCGCGCACGGATTGGACGCAGTCCGTGTAGCGCAACTGGTGGGGAAAGGCAAGCGAAGAGTATTCTGGGAATTAAAGTCACTTATTGATTACATTTTCAGAAAATAAAGGACGGAAAGATGAAATTTTTCAAAGCATTTAAGAGTACCTTGAGGGGAGATGTATATATTAAAGCAAATGTAGGAGAAGAAACACTGAGGGTACACCAGCTTACATCATAATTGAAGAAAAGGGTGTCGCACCATGTCTTTGGTTAAAGCAATGGTGTAAATTAACAGAAAAGCATGGAAGTGTAGCGTTTCCTATCCATGGGACGTTTAATCTAAGAGTTTTGGAGAATTTAAGATTTGCGTTATATGACATGAAAATAACTCCAAGACCAGCACAGTTTGAAGCATTAGCAATTTGGGAACAAATGGCTAGAAGGCAGCTACAAAAGAAATTTGAGACAAGAGTGAGAAAAGTAGAAAAGACACTAGCGAATGCTAGATGGAATAGTGCTCAAAAGGTTTGGAGAACAGATATATTGCAGGGAGTCAAATTGTTTCCAGCAATTACTGACGAAGCAGAGATGGAAGGAAAGAAAGCTACCCATAAAACAAACAAGAGTCAGTCCAAAGATAGAGAAAATAAGAAAAGCTTGAAAAGGTCAGACGAATCAGACAATGAGGAGTTCATTCTGCAATTGTTAAATGACCGTCCACCACCATATGTGGAAAACGAAAATGGCCCAAGTATTAGTACTGCCCCTCCAGAACCGATACAGAGTACTGTAACACCGAATTTGAGAAAATTGCAGAGGCAAACTAGTCCTGATATGCCTTTTACACAAGAAATACCACAAGTTCAGAGAACATATCCTGACATAACTAAACTGGAACCTGTTAATGATTATCAGCCACAGGTCCAAAGACGCTATTATGATGAACATAATTTGGAAATAACTTCTAATTTAATGGTGCAGAGAGGACAGAATAACCAAAGACCGACATTGATTCAAACCGAACCAACACACATTTTGATGCCTCAAAAGCAGATACAAGAAATGCCAAAGTACATTCAAACAGCAGAAACACAGTTAGACATGTCAGCAATGATGAACCATAATGTGGGAGTTAACATGCCACAGAATTTGGGCAACAGACAGAATCCGGACGCAATATCTTTGCCTATCACTGTAGGCCCACCAGTACCATTATATATACAAGCAAAGCCAAGTGTAGGCGATCAAGGTGTAATGACACACAATGAGACAGGAAGGAGATACATAGAAAATACACAAGAATTGACTCCCATAGGAACACTGTCAAATAGATCTGTGTCTTTGTTGGAATTTAGTCCAATTCCAATTTGTGTTCCGTCAACTGTGGTAATGTCAAATGCACCACTAATAATACCGCAAACCTCAAAACCAGAAACATTACAGAAACCATCAGTAGCAGTAGACGTAGACGCTACATTAATGGGACTAACCGCACAACAGTTAACACAATGGTTGAACAGTCTGAACATCTCACAGAGTACACCCAAGGGGAAAGGAGAAGAATATTTAAATCAAATAAGATTGGGCATGGAAGAAGGTGAATTCGTAGATGGTATGATGGGTCTGAACAGGTTAGAATCATACACAGATGAAGAGCTGAGATACATTTGCCCTAGAATTACAAGAGAAGTAAGCAGCATACATAAGAGGTTACAAGAAATTACAGACAGACACAAAATAGCCATAAATAAAACCAAGCATTTGAGTAGAAGTTATAAGTTAGACTTTGAGGCAAAAGACTTTGAACACATGAGGTCTGCAGGAATGAAAACACACCTTAAAGAAATATTGCAAAGCACGCAGGTTTGGAGATGTTTAGACAAGTGGGAGAGTAGGTGGGTTAAGAAAAAGGATAAGAAGAAAGAAAGTACCCCAGATCAGAATGATAAAATACAACAGAATGGTGATCTTATAACCATGTTACCAATGAGAGAAACAGCAGGAGGAAAACTTATCCATGTACCATGGCACAGGTGTGACATTCAATCTTTTACGGATGATTACCCTAAGTTAAGAGAGAAACCGATTGAATGGTATCAACAAACAGATAGATTCGTGAAACTCGCAAAGTGCCTTTGGGAAGACCTGAATACTTTATTCGAAATTGTAGTTCCAGCAGATTTGTGGGAAGATTGTAAAAAGGCTGTAGATTGGCCAACAAGTGAACCAGAAAGAGATAAGGACACAGGTGCACCATCGCCTAGGGCAGAGGTCTTCAAACTGGGGGGCGGGCCCCCCAAGGGGGGCCTCAAGTGATCCCGGGAGGGGGGGCAAATGCTGGCCAAAATAAATATTATACAGATAACATGCTTTTGTTTTAAGCAGAAGCATGTTTTTGCAGGTTTAAAAAGGTAACAGTACTTCACTGCAATGTTTAAATATGTTTCGACATATTTAAACATTGCCATCTTTCTAAAATAATTGTGAAAAATTCTGAGGGGGGGCCCAAAGATTTTTATTTTTCAACTGGGGGCGCGGCATTAAAAAGTTTGAAGACCACTGGACTAGGGTAATGAGCATATACCATAAAGTGATTGAGTATTTGAAAACAAAAGTTGCGTCGAAAAAAGTAGATTGGCAGAAAATTGACAGAACATCACAGGAAGTTAAAGAGTCGATACATGCATACTATGAGAGATTGTTGAAAGCATTTAAACATTACAGTGGCACGGAAACGATTGAGGCAAAGGGCATGCTCCATTTTGTATTCAGATTTGTTGAAAGACTGAGACCAGAAATTAGCCAGATGATTAAAATGCATTTGATTTGTTGGCAGTCAAAATCGATCGATGAAGTGTTGAACTATGCAAAATACTGCAGTGATGAGATTGAGACAAAGCAGAAAAGGTTGAAAGAAAAAGTGATGGTGATGCAGATTAGAGCAGCTCAGACCGGTTTGCAAGGTTTCCAACAACAGTTGCCGCAGCAGCAACAGCAGGGAAATGCTATGTTTCAGCCACAGATGAGAGGCAGAGGCCGAGGAGGTTTTGTGAATGATGGTCCTGATTTAAATACTGTCGTGATTCCTAATGGTATACAGGCAGTGAAGAAAGTGATGCCATGTCATACGTGCGGAATCGTCAGACATTGGAAACGGGAGTGCCCAATGTTGGTGCAGGAAGGTGTAGGTTAGCAAAACAATGATGTCAATACATTTCAGAATATGAGAGGACCAAAATTGAGAGGTCCAAACCCAAATTTCCCAAATAATGTAAATCAGATGCAGGGTCTACAACCTATACAACAACAGCAGGTGCAAATGCCTTGTGTACAAATGGCACAATCACAGCCAATGCAACAGCAGTTTCCTATGGTACCTAATCAGCAAATGCAAGTACCCGTAGCACCAATGAATCAGCAACAAGTAATGCTTCCTCAACAGGTCACAGGTCAAGGAATGAATCAAAGTAACACAGTACACCAATTCCCGTTACACAGTGAGAATGGAATAAATAATGAATGGGAGAGTGAAAGTTCAGATGAGGAGGGAAATTTTATGCTTGCAGCATCTTTGGAAGTTGATCAAAAGGGACCATATGTGGAAGGAAAAGTTATGGGTCACAGTGTTTCATTTTTGGTTGACACAGGAGCTACACGCTCTACAGTCAGAAGTATCGAAGTACCAAATTTTCCACTTTCAGGGAGAACAGTTCAAGTGGTGGGAGTAGCAAATCGGTATCTGACAAACCCAATTACAGATCCAGTGCAAGTCAAAATTTGTAACTTTCAAGGTTTACATACATTTGTGGTGTGTGACTCAAGTCCAATATCCCTATTAGGAAGAGATTTATTATGCAAACTAGGATGTTCGATTATGTGCTCACATAATGGAATTAAAATTCAGACAAACAGTGATGAGGAAAAAAAGAGGACAGTTTAGAAGAAGAAGAAATGGAAAATGTTGATGAAGAGTATCCCCTGATTACTCTTTATCCTATGCTCACTGAAGCAGATATTCCAGCTGATTTACAAGAAACTGTTGAAAAGGAAGTGTGGGATATGGCAGGGAAAGAAGTAGGATTGATCAAAGGTGCAGAACCAGTGAAAGTGACTGTAAAACTTAATGTAAATTTTCCTCAGACTCCACAATACCATATGCCACAAGATACTCTCATGAAAGTCACCCAACTCATTGACGAATTTGTGAAACAGGGAGTACTGAAAGAAGTACTAAGTAGTCCATGTAATTCACCAATCATGGGACTAATAAAATCAAGTGGAAAGGTCCGAATTGTTCAAGTTTTGAGAAAAATAAATGACATAATAGTCAAATGTTGCCCCGTAGTACCAAATCCAGCTGTAATAATGTTTCAAATTCCCTGTGATGCAGAGTGGTTCACAGTCATCGATTTGTCACAAGCATTCTTTTCTGTGCCTCTTCATGAGGACAGCCAATTTATCTTTTGTTTCAAATTCCTGGACAGAGTCTACAGTTGGTGTCGAATTCCTCAAGGGTTTTCGGAGTCACCATCAATTTTCAATCAGATTCTAAAGAAAAATCTGGAATCATTGGAATTACCTTTTGAATCAACCTTAGTACAGTATATTGACGATTTACTGATTGTATCCAAAACAGAAAATGACTGTACAGTTGACATTATTGCCTTACTGAACCATTTGGGAAGGAATGGGCACAAAGCGTCTCCTTCAAAATTGCAATACTGCCAAAAGAAAGTGAAATATTTGGGTCACCAAATAGAAAAAGGGTCGAGAAAAATCATGAAAGAAAGAATAACGAGTGTACTTCAAATGAGTCCACCCAAAACAAGAAAAGAGGTGAGAACGTTTTTGGGAATGGTGGGCTACTGTCGCCAATGGATTCCCAATTTCTCAACTCTAGCCAAACCTTTATTGAAACTGACCCAGAAAGATGCGCAGGATGAAATAATGTTGAAAAGAGATGAAATGGATGCCTTTATTGAATTAAAGGAATGCATGTGCAGAGCTCCAGCTTTAGGTATGCCTGATTACACAAAGCCTTTCACATTGTTTTGTCATGAACGTGATGCATGTTCCTTGTCTGTCTTGACTCAAGCCCATGGTGGTGTAAACAGACCAGTAGCATATTTTTCAGCTACTTTGGATCCAGTCGCAGCAGCCTTACCAGGATGCTTGCGTGCTGTAGCAGAAGTTGGTATGAGCCTGAATCAGAGTGAAGGAATAGTGATGGGACATCCTTTAACAGTTATGGTCCCTCACTCAGTCAAAATACTTTTGACACGTTCCCGAACACAGCACATGACTGGTGCTAGGCTTACAAGGTACGAGACAATAATTTTGGGATCACCTAATGTGCAATTAAACAAGTGCACTACATTGAATCCAGCAACTTTGTTTCCCAGTGAAAATGTTGAAATTGAAAATGCAGATGATATAGAACATGACTGTCTTCAAGTGACTGAATTTTTTACTAAACCAAGACCTGATATCAAAGATACTCGATTGGAAGAAAATGATCAGATTATTTTTGTTGATGGTTCATGTTTGAGAGACGCACTAGGAATACTGAAAGCAGGATATGCTGTATGTACAATAACTGGTGTTCTAGAAGCATCTTGGCTTCAAGGAATTTACTCTGCACAAGTAGCGGAACTAGTAGCCCTTACTAGAGCTTGCCAACTTTCGGCATTAATGAAAGTCACCATTTACACTGACAGTCAATATGGATTTGGAATAGTGCATGATTTTGGACAATTGTGGTCACAAAGAGGCTTTATGACCTCTTCAGGATCACCAGTGAAAAATGGTGAAAGAATAAGAGAATTGTTACATGCTATCCAGTTACCAGGAGAAGTAGCAGTGGTAAAATGCAGTGCACACTCGAAATCACAAGACTTCGTTTCTTTGGAAAATGGATATGCAGATCAAGTCGCAAGGTTTTGCGCATTGAACTGTATATTGCTCAGAGACGAATGGAATTTGATAAGTGAGCCAGAATTTGAACCAAATGAAGCCTTTGCTCTAAAAGTTGTAGACACAATAGAAGAATTGAAATTCCTACAAAATAATGTTAGTAAGGATGAAAAACTCTCATGGAGTAAATTACAATGCGTAAAAAAAACAGATGATTTGTGGGTTTCAAGTGAAGAGAGATTGGTTTTGCCAGACAGTCTTTTGACACAAATAGCTAGGCTATATCACGGACAAGCACACATTGGAAGAGATGCCATGATTAGATTATTCAAAATTGATTGGTTTAATCCCAAATTTCGCCAAGTTGCTGAAACAGTTTGCCATTGTTGCGTCATTTGCCAACAAATGAACGCAGGGAAGGGAACCGTAGTAAATTTGAGCCACATTGGAAGAGTAGGTGGGCCGTTCAGCAGGATGCAAATGGATTTCTTTGAGATGCCTATGCATGCAGGCTTGAAATATGTGTTGGTGATTGTGTGTATTTTTAGTCACTGGATTGAAGCATACCCTACGTGCAGAAATGACAGTCTCACAGTTGCAAAACTACTCTTGAGAGAACTAATACCACGTTTCGGATTTCCGATCTCTTTAGAATCAGATAGGGGAAGTCACTTCAATAACGAAGTAGTCAAATTACTATGTGCAGCATTGAACATTGAACAAAAATTGCATTGTAGCTACCGCCCTGAAGCATCGGGACTAGTGGAGCAAATGAATGGCACACTGAAATCAAGAATGGCGAAAATATGCGCATCCACAAACATGAAATGGCCTGATGCGTTGCCTTTGGTGTTAATATCAATGAGAAACATACCTGATAGAAAAACTGGACTATCACCACATGAAATTCTCATGGGCAGAACCATGAGTCTTCCAGCAGTTCCTGTGAATGCCCTTGTAAATATTACAGATGATATGGTATTGGACTACTGCAAAGGTCTGGCTGATGTGGTCCGCTCTTTTTCTCACCAGGTAGAGGCAACCACCTTGCCACAGATCCAAGGTCCAGGACACGCCCTGAAAGCAGGTGACTGGGTTGTGGTAATGAAGCACGTGAGAAAGTCGTGTTTGGAACCCCGTTGGAAAGGACCTTTTCAAGTGATTCTGACAACTACCACCGCTGTGAAGTGTGCGGGAGTTCCCAACTGGATTCACGCCAGTCACACGAAAAGGGTGACTTGTCCCACAGAAGAGGAAACTGAAGCACTGAAATTACCAACAGCTAACAGGAAAGTACCAGGCACTGAGACAGAACGAGAGAGCCTGAAAGCGAACAAGAAGAAATTTAGACAGAAGAAATATTCTCTGAGGAAGACGCAGTCGATCCTTTAGAGGACAACAGAGAAGAATCCTCAGGAGGCGACAAAGATCCTATCTCAGGTGAAGAAGCAGGAGAGCATAATAAGAGGAGGGCTTTCCCAGAAGCAGACGATGCAAGAAAAGAAGGAGAAAACCTGACTGACCTCCCAGGTGAGGGGAGACAAGACAGAGCAAAGTGAAATTGTTCCAATTCTTCCAGAACCGGTTGCAGGTCCATCAGGTGAAAACAACGTGAAACGGAGACAAAGCATATCACCAGTGAAATCAAAGACTAAAGAAACATTAAACGAAAACAAATGGCCAAAATTGAAGGAGAAAAGAAAGGAAGTGTCTATCATAACCACATCGAATGAAGAAAAAGACACAGCTAAAGAACAAGACATAAGCGAAAGGGAATCGAAAGGAGATGCAAAATTGAAAAGGAAAAGAATAGCGAGCAGAAGATATTCTGGTCCAGAATGGGCATACACAGCCACTAATGATTGGTCAGACGAATTTCTATCTCTTAGTCTTGAAAATGAAGAAGCAGAACGACACTTTGGTACCTGAAAAGTGAAATTTCATGAACATTACTGAATAAGACATTGATAACCTGATTGACTTTTGAAACCGATTTTGAGACAAAGCTGCTAAACCGATAAGAGACTAAGCTGCTAAAGAAAACCGAGTGAACTTTGACCTCGTTGATCCTTTATATATATCTGTAAATTTGATTTGATAAAGTATCTTCAACTTTCTGATTCTTTATAGATCATGACAGACAATACTACACAAGGACATAAAATGAAATATTGTAAATACATGTGTATAGGTCTAATAATTGCATGTGTACTAATAATTATGGCAATGATTCTTGGAATGCATGGAGGGAATGAAAGAGACGCGAATGATGTTTCTACTTTTAAAACTACTACTGAATTAATTCCTTTGAAGAAACTCGAACAAGACGAAAAATATTTACATGATTATACTAACAACAAGAAAGAACTCTCATCTAATGTCTTCTATCGCTTGCTGAGTGAGTATGTTGAGACAATGGACGCGAAAGATTGTTATATATGTACACAAATCCCTACCTCAGAAATAGAAGGGGTGACATATCATAGCATGCCCCTTACGTATGGAATAACATGTAGTTTGTTACTAACCAGATTTTATGGCCAGGAATATATTCAATACTTCTATTCCAATCATGATGTCGTATTTGTAAATGTCCCCATAATTGAGTACTTGAGTAAAGTAGCAAGAGATTATTATATAAAATTAGTCAGGGGTTTCTTTGAACCATTATCACCTTTTTCCACAGTTCACGCTCATAAAGAAAGCCTTACATGCTTACTTTCCCCCGTAGAGAAAAGCTTTTTAGATCACACTGAAGATAGAAGGAAAATGATAAAGGAAAAATTTGAAAAGGAATTACATAAAAGGACATTTGCAGATAACTATGCTTTTGCCGCAATAAAGACACAAGGGAAACTAGCTTTAGATGCATTACACATAGGGAACTTTTGTATATATAGACCTAAATCATACTATGATACAATCTTTGTAGGAACGAGTGAATGTAAACATGTGTTTTTATTCCAGAGTAAATGGACATTCATGTTAAATGGACTAGATCCAGCTACTCCAGGGGTATATTATATTTGTGGACTTAGGGGGTGATTCTGATTCTGGCGGGCGGCGGAGGCCGCCCGCCAGAATTCCGCCCCCATTATACCGCTCCGCGGTCAGAAGACCGCGGAGGGTATTATGAGTTTTTCCCTGGGCTGGCGGGCGGTCTCCAAAAGACCGCCCGCCAGCCCAGGGAAAAACTCCCTTCCCACGAGGATGCCGGCTCGTAATCGAGCCGGCGGAGTGGGAAGGTGCGACGGGTGCAGTGGCACCCGTAGCGTATTTCAGTGTCTGCAAGGCAGACACTGAAATACTTTGCGGGGCCCTCTTACGGGGGCCCCTGCCGTGCCCATGCCATTGGCATGGGCATGGCAGGGGCCCCCAGGGGCCCCGCGACCCCCCCTACCGCCATCCTGTTCATGGCGGCTTTCCCGCCATGAACAGGATGGCGGTAGGGGGGGTCAGAATCCTCATGGCGGCGGAGCGCGCTCCGCCGCCATGAAGGATTCCCCCGAGCAGCGGTAAGTCGGCGGGAGCCCGCCGACTTGCCGCTTCTGACCGCGGCTGAACCGCCGCGGTCAGAATGCTCGTGGGAGCACCGCCAGCCTGTTGGCGGTGCTCCCGTGGTCGGTGGCCCTGGCGGCCACCGGCCGCCAGGGTCAGAATGACCCCCTTAATGCCTATTATCGTCTCCCAAAGGGATGGTATGGGAGATGTTATTTGGGAATAGTATTTCCAAAGGTTTATCAACTAGATGACTTAAAGAAATTTCCAAAGCTGTCTGAATTACATCGTATTCAGAAAAGGGAGACAGCTTCTGGTGTGGTAGGAGACATATTTGAAGCAATAATTCCTTCAGTAGGAGTTATATTGAATTCAATCAACATACGAAAGTTGTTTACTATTGTGGATAACATGCTGACAAATTTCTCAGGAGCAATGATCATGATGGATACGGAACTTGCTGCAGAAAGAGCTATGACTCTTCAAAACCGGCTTGCTTTAGACATTCTTTTAGCAAAGAATGGCGGCATTTGCAAAATGCTTAGTACACGTCACTGTTGCTCATATATACCACACAACAGTAAACAAATTAGAAATATGCTTACAAATTTAACTAACGATAGTACAGATTTGAAAGAATTGAAAGAACCAGAAGTATGGGAAAAAGTTGGAAAAGGATTTGTTTCCGTGGGGAATTGGCTCAGCAACATTTGGAACGGAATATTATTGAAAATAGTAAAAGGGATATTACTAATACTAATTTGCTTAATAGGTATTTGGGGAATATGGAAAGCTATTAAAATACTGAAATCAAGAAATAAGAGAAGAATTGAAAAGAAAGAACAAGAAGAAATGGTAAAATTATACAGGGAAAAATCAAAGGGAGTAAAAAGGAAAAGGGAAATGATTGAAATGCAAAATTATTAAAACAGAATTTCAAATGAAATAAAATTTGTGATGGAAGATTTAATGTGATGACATAATTAGTCATCAGAGGAGGGATTGATGAAGCAGAAAAAGAAAGTCTAACAAACATTTATATATCATGTAACAAAATCGTATAAGACAATGTGATTTTAGCAAAGAAAAATAATGTATGTAGAAAATGTGCCCACGAAGTACATCGCTATTAGTCTAAACAAGCTTAACTAATCATGAAAATCGACAAATGTATTAATATGTCATAATTGCAGCTATATTCTATGATTTTCTCGTTAAAATTGTTATATGCTTAGCTTAAATTTAGCAGAGGCTTTGGCCTAGTTGCCTGGTCTCAATTTTAACTGCGTAAGTTTTCACTTGTATTAACAAAGACGTGTTTTAAACCTTTAAAAGCTGTATTTTTTCAATAGAATGACTAATACACTTATCTCAAGGTTGCGTGTCAGGCAACTTTCATCCCCTTTGAAGCAAGGTCAGTTTCTGCAGATGCAGAATTAATTGGCAACTTTGTTGCTACTTGTGTTCCAAAACTCCAAGGACACCTTATGCGTAGATGAGTATTAAGAGAAAAGA
This sequence comes from Pleurodeles waltl, assembly GCF_031143425.1. Classification (NCBI taxonomy): domain Eukaryota; kingdom Metazoa; phylum Chordata; class Amphibia; order Caudata; family Salamandridae; genus Pleurodeles; species Pleurodeles waltl. The sequence continues at coordinate 841,880,720 of NC_090437.1, forward strand.
CACTATTCATTGGTCAAAGAGAAATCATCCCATGGATCCTCCAATGGAAGAACCTGAAGAATTTGGAACTTTTCTTACTTAATCCCATCGGACGGAGAGAAACCAGCCATTATTTTTTCTTTGATGCCATTTTGAAGCCAGATTCGAGAATCCATTTTGATGACACTTTGATGCTTTTTCTCTATACCAGAGAGAGAGACTTTAAAGAATTCTCACCCTAGAGACTTTAACTTTAACTTTACTTTGCCTTGCCCATTCAATAACTTTTGTTCCCCCATTTTCCTTGCTGCTGCAAGGAAAAACACTTGACTTTAACTTTGCCCCTCCTTTGGAGAAGCCCCATGCTGATCGAACCGGTACCTGAAGGACGAAGACTTTCCTTGAATGCTGATTGTATTTGGTAATTATAAAAGGATAAATGTATTATTTGTTGTATTTTCCTTCTTAGGTACCAACTGCTTATTTTTGACAGAGCCTAAGCTAGAAGGTTTCTAAATTTATGTTGATTACATAAATTTTGGCATGAAGCCCCACATGGCAATGCTAATCAGAGGTTAGTTGAGGTATTCATTTGATGCACCATGCTGAATTGAAATCTTGTTATGCTGACCAATGTATGCAATTAGTCAATTTCAGTTACTTTTATTAGTGATTTGCATTGCTATAGCAGAGTGCATTATAATCCAAGTTTTGTGTAGATTGCGTTTCTTCGGTCGTTATGGACAGCCAGTAATGTTCGTATATGTGTATCATTTGATTTTGAGACTTACTTATATTGTGTTAGCTTTGTTAATATAGGGAAATAAACTCATTATTTTTTAATAAACAGGCGTGGTTATTCATGACTGAAAGGTCCTGGTGTGTCTAATTACTGATTTTCTGTTTAACTAATTTGTTGATTGATTACTACTCGAGTATTGGTTATTGATTATAAATGATTATTGATTATTGATTTGAGGGATCTGGCAATTCTTTGGATGAGGAGAGCTCAACCCGGTCAAAAGGTTCACCGACCTCCGGCGTGTCCAAGCATAAGTAATTTATAAGGACTGGACGCGCTATCAGTGGTGCCGTGGCACCATGTGCTTGCCCGGCGCTGTACAGAAGAGCATCATGTTACTAATATAGGAAATATTTTGTAATTGGAAGCATAATAGTGAAGGTAAAATGGTTTCTAAAGGGCTGTAAGAGGAGCAGCTGCTTACAAGATCGCTACATGTTAGTTCAAAGTTCACGCAAAAAAGCTAACACTACTAGAAATGTGCGTTACTGTCACTGGAAAATGCTAGTGGAATTCTGCAGTGAGACGGAAGTGAAGAGAAGGGTTTGGCAGCCTTGACTGCGCAGACCAAATGCATCCGACTGGAAGTTCATATGGCAGAGGCTCTCCACATGTGAACTGTGCTGCGGATATGCACATAACTAGGTCACAGTTGTATCTGTCGTCTTTAAAAACAGGCTATGTGTGGCCAGGCTGGAACATGTACCTGCTCCAGTGCAGATGGAAAAATACTGTAAAGCAGACATAATGAAAGGTCAGTCAGCAAGTGCGTTCAGTGGAGATCGTGGAAGGATTTCAAGCTCTCCCACTATGCCAGACACTTATAATGAACAATATATTCATGTGTAAACTTAGTTTTTGCACGTTTGCCCGTTTATTTACATATCTGCAGTCATGTTTCAGTGATTTATGAGCCTAATCACCAGTGTGCACGTGATCTTCGCTGTGATTAGCGCAGTTCTGTACACGCTGAGTCATAAACCACAGTAACAAGACATCAGGTGTGTAAACACAGTTTCAAATGTGTGTGCAAACAAATCTTCACACAAGCGCACTCTGTTCATGCATGGGCACCATTTACGCATTGTAATCCTTAGTGCATGGTGCAGAGCACTGGGAGAATGCGGTCTATGCAGACATTTAATACACAAATCATATACACATACAAACAGTGCACAATGAAGACCTGGCCACCACTTCCTGTTTATGTGCAGCCTGCGCACTAAAAGTTACCTGGAACATTGTTTTTCATCACTCGGATACTTTAACTTTTCACAAGTAAATGAAGGAGGGCGGTGGTGTCAGAGACAGAGACTCGGGTACACCATACACCGCTGGGGCTCATTCTCCTCCACTTATCTTCCCGAGCTATGGCCCTACTAACAGTAGTTGACAGCTTATTATAGAAGTGACTTGGTTTTCCGGTAGACGGAGGCGTGCTGGACGCACACGTACACGGAGCGTCACACAGAGCGACCTGCAGGAGGCAGTCAGACGTGAGCCAGAGACACAGAGACCCATTGAGGAGGAGAGGGAGCCACCCGCTCACCCGCCCACCTTACTGTATAGACTTGCTGCAGTACAGTAGAACTTCCATGGTACTGTAGTGTATTAGGGGCCAGATGTATCAAGATTCCAGGTTGCGATTTCCAAATTGCGAATTTTAAGAAATCGCAATTTTCAAAATGCAAAAAGCGATGTATCAAATTTGAAAATCGCAAATAGCAATTTCTTAAAATTTGCAAACGCTATTTGCGAGATGCAAATACCGAATCGCAAAAAATTTTGCAATTCGGTAACTGAAAATCACAAATGACGAAAATGGCAAACCGGAACATTCTGATGACATTACAAGCAGATAGTGAGTCAGCCCATGCGGGTTCCAGATACCACACCCATAGGAGCAGTGAAAGAGACACAGCCCAGCACCAGGGAGTCAGCATTGTGAGGAAGCCAGGATCAAACTGCAACATGGCCAATGCTGGCAATGGGAAGGAGAAGGGAGACAGGAAGAGGAAGCTGAAATTCAATGAGAAAGAATTGGAGGTGCTCATTGAGGAGGTTGTTGAGAACCATGATAGACTCTTTGGCAAGACCTCACTCCAAGTACCCGAGAGTGAGAAGCAGAAACTCTGGTTTGACATACAGACAAAAAATATGCGCAGTGGGTGCTGCGCAGCGCTCTGTGGAGGAGACACACAAGCATTGGTACGACTTGCGGTCCCTTGCCAAGGAGAGGGTGGCCAGCAGGCTTAGGGAGGCAAGGAGCACCGGAGGCAGACCATCCACCCACACTCCTTCCACCCCTATGGAAGACCTGGTGGAGTCCACATTGCTGCCAAAATCTGTCAGTGGTGTAACTGACATTGACACCTCAGGGACACCTAGCACCAGCAAAGGTAAGGCCAGTGATTATGTGTATCCCCACATATGCATGTACACATGCCCCTTAGGAAATAGAACATAGCCTGATGCACAATGAAAAGTAGTCCCTGTCACATCTTACATACAACACAACAGTGCTTCTGGGAGCGGTAGTACACAACCCTAAGGTGAATACACAACATGAATAGCAAGATAGTGGGCAGCCACATAGACAAACACCAGAAACAACTCAGGGTGACACAATTTAATTGTACATTTAAAGCAACACTGTGGAAATCTGTGACAAATGCCAGAACTGACATGCTGCACATTGTCCTTGCAGATGACTCGGTCCCTGCTGCTGCAGGATCTGAATAAGGGGGAGGGGGAAGCAGAAACACAGCCACAGTCAGACTCAAATACCAGTGAGTCCTACAGCATTGCTCCGACTAGACGCAGGGCAAGGTTGTTACCACTGCCAGAATACAACCTGGGCTCAGATGAGATGCCAGAACACGAACCCACACTACCACCAGAGGCGAGTCCCACAGGAAGACAGCAGTCCCTGCACCAGCGTCAGTCAACTCCCCTCAGGAGGTGCCACGATGCAGGCAGACAGGGCACAGAAGAAGGAGTGGGACCATCAATCTTTGGCGGCCTGGAAGCTTCCATGCTGAAGGTGCAGCGCCTGCAATGCAAACATTTGAAGTCACTGCACAGACAGTTTGTGTCTCACAATAGCAATATGGGGTTACAAAACAAGCACCAAGGAGTTGACAAAAGCCATTGGGGAACTATGCACTGAGATACGGTAGGAGCGCATCAGCCAGCGCAGGCGCCAGCACCAATATTTGGCAAAGTTTGATAGCTTCTGTAGATCAGTCAATCGGCTTGCAAGTTCAACAGCCCAGATATCACGGCGTGCCATTGCCACACAGGTGGAGATGGCACATTGCAGTCGGAACATTGCACAGGGACTGGTGGAAATTACTAATGTAGTGGATGCCATGCAAACAGCACTGGGTGCCACAACCAGCGAACTGGATGTTGGTGACAGTGAGGAGTCCTCTAGCCTCAGCAGTCTGATAGTCCCTGTGATTGATCTGAGGCGTTGCAGTGCCAGACACAGTACTGCAAGTGAACCTGCTACTAGAGGTGCCAGTGAGGGCACTGACCACTCAAGTGGAGTGCGTGGATGTAAGAAGTGATGTTGAGGGCTACAGGGGACCACCTCAACATGTAGAAATTAAGTCACGCTATGATACTAATAGTGTGACACTGTTAATAGATCATGTCTGCCCCTTGTGAATAGCTATGTCCTAAATACACATTGTTTACCTGAAGTCAAGGTAATAAAGACGCTAACTATTGAAATACATATTATTGAAGTGGATTTGTCATTACTTACATCAAAAATGGTTGCGCGTGATGTCAGCACGTCTTTGCCTGCCTTCTGCTGCACTGGTCCTGTCTGCTGATAGAAGGGGTGGTAAGGGATCATCATCCTCATCTGAGTCTGGCTCCGTGAGTTCCACTGGTATGCCCCTGGTGGTTGCTATGTTTTGCAGGATAGCACATGTGGCCACAATTTTGCATGTTGTCTCAGGGCTGTACTGTAGTGAACCTCCACTCCTATGGATGCACCTGAAGCGGCTCTTCAGCAGCCCAAAAGTGCGCTCCACCACATTGCGAGTAGCCCTATGTGTAGTATTGTACCTCCTCTCTGCTGGAGTGGCAGAGCTCAGGTAGGGCGTTAGCATATAGGTGCGCACTGCGTAGGCACTGTCTCCTGAATGCACAGAGAGTAAAATGAGTACATTTGCTGTCTGACGTCATGCTTACATCAATGCATTATTGTGAACGATGAAATTACCTAGTAGATATCCTTCCCCAAACGCCCCAGCTAGCAGTTTTGTGTGTATCCCGCTGTGGCGAAAGATGTAGGAGTCATGTGTGCTCCCTGGGTATCTAGCCACGAGATCGGTAATGATGTAGGAGGCATTGCATATCACCTGCATGTTCATAGAATGATGGTTTTTATGGTTGTGATCCACATACTCGGTGGCCGATGGTGAGCAGATTGCTACATGTGTCCCATCAATGGCACCTAGCACATGTGGGAACTGTGCTATCTGGTAAAAAAAAAACTTTGGTTTGTTGTAATGCCTTTGGGGTGTTGGGGAATCTTATGTACAGTTGTATTGTGCTCAACATGGCATCAAGAAATGTGTTGAAAAATCTAGAGAGGGGATACCCCTCCAGCTGTTGCTATGACCCCTTGATAGCTCCCTGAGGCTAGTAGGTGCAGGGAGCATAATACCTGCACATGTGTGGGTATGCTATTAGTCCTGGGTGCTGTGCGCTGCAGCGTGGTTGGTAGCTCAGCTATCAGGTCAAATATCATGGCTGAGCTTAACCTGTACTTATCATAAATTTCCTCCTCAGTCTGGTCAAAAAGGATTATGCGCACACTGAAAATGTGTTCCTGTCTCCTCCTCTCTCTCCTCAAACCTGCCAAGATCCTCATTTTCCTCGCAATGACGTAGAGTGCAGCCATTGTGGAAGGGGGCTGAGGCATTCTGGGCCTCTTTAAATAGGTTGCACCTGGTTACCACCTGGTTTCAGTTCGTGGTAAATTGCATGTGCAAACGGGCATTCTGCGAATAATCGCAAATTGCGATTTTTTGCTACATTGCATTGCGAATCCGTTTTTGCGTGTCGCAATCTACATCTCGCAAATAGCGGCACGATTTAAGAGATCGCTATCTGCGATTCGCTATTCTGTATCGCAATTAGCGTTTCGCAAAAAGCAATTCGGTAAATCATATTGCTATTTGCAATACGCTGTTTGCGACACGCTAATGCGTGTCTCATTCGCAAAAAATCGCTATTTTTGTGATTTCTTATTTTCCCGCTACAAATGCTTTTCATACATCGTAAAACGCATTTTTGCATTCGCAAACAGACATTCGCACTGTTTGCAAAGGCAAAAATGCTTGATACATCTGGCCCTAGGTTCGGAGCTTGCGCTAGAGCCTGCGAGCTTAAGCGGGCCTAAAGCAAAGGAGGTGAGCCGTGGAGGCAGAGTAAGCTGAGAAGGTGGAAGGCCCTCAGAGGAGTGCTACATGCAGGGTGAGAGCTCCAGAGCGTCACCGCTCTCCTTCACACTCCGCCCAACGTGTTTCACTTCGCACCTGATGAATGCCGGCTCACTGTTACTTTAACCCTAATCTGGCCTGCACCCTCCTTCACCCCAACTGATGTGCATTCATCTGCCCACATTTTGCACTCATCTTGGACTTCATTGACTGCCTGTCTCTCCCTTCATCGTTTCCTGCTCTGCTACCCTGTTGCTTGGCTGTACGATCACCCAGGCACAAGGAGATAGATAAGCACTGTAGTTCATGGTGGCTGTTTAAATCATTGTAAGTAGTGGCAGATTGGGCAATAGCCGTTTTGGGGCAGGGGGCTGGGCAAGGCAGGCGTAGAGCCACTGGTCTTGCTGGGCCTGGCAGAGCGGTCAGCATTAGGTTGGTGCTGCTTGCCTCACCTGTTATACCCACCCGCCCCTCCTTCTCCCGTTGCCTCTCTTTCTCTTTCCCCTCCATCAGGACTCCCAGGGAATCTCCCTGGCTGCAAAAAGAACTGCAAAAAGAGCTGCAGCATGCCTTCTAGAGACAAAGGATTAAGGCCTAAGAACTATGGATCAAGGTCAAATGGGTTAGGTCAACTCTCATCAATAGTGTGTGCTTGTATCCCCCAGACCAGAAGGTGATAGAAAGGGCAACAAAAGGGCACGGTAACACTCCGCAGGCGAAGACCATTGATGGTTACTGGGAAAAGCAGTGTAACAGAGGAGCAACAGAGGAACAAATAAATAATAAACAAATACCTAATAAATCAACAAAAAAGAAAGACTAGAAACTTTTTTAATGAATTCAAGCTTATCTCCCAGAATGTATGGAACAAGGGGGAAAATAGAGGGTCAAAGAAGCCCAAATGTGCAAAAGTAAGTGTTCTCACTTTATACAGGAATCAGCCATCATAAACACATTGGCCCTCATTATGACCCTGGAGGTGAGTGATAAAGTGACGGTAATACTGCCAACAGGCTGGCGCTAAGTTCCGCCAAATTATGACCTTGGTGGTGATAACTCCCATTGACAGCCAATGTACCACCCAACAGCCATGGCAGAAACAACAGTCACCACAGCGGCAGCCAACAACAGCCAGGCAGGCGACAAAGTACCACCCACCATATTAAGACACACAACACTGCCACCTTTTCCGGGTGGTACCAACCCCAACAAAAGCCTGGCGGAAACAGAGTTCAGAAGTGAAATGACTCACCATTGGAGACACAAGGAAGAACCACGCCGCCATGGAACCCGAACTGCAAATTTTCCTGATGATCTTCTACGTCACGCTCCACCTGGAACACCGACGAAGACGACGACGGTGAGTGCAGCTGCCTAGCACACAAGTGAGGGTGGGAGGAAAGAAAGAGTGACACACACGCACAACACACACCCGACACACACACCATACACTCAACCAACTGCACACGTAAACCAATGGCACACGACACACAGCATAATAAAACATGAACCACAATGCTGGAGTAACGACAATGTATTAGCAAAGCAAATCCCACCACACAAACCAAATATATACAAATGTCCATAAAGGGCCAAGGCCCAGTCCAAAGTTATGAGGGCACACAAGGCCACAGTCCAAGGCCCAACCTGTATCCTGACACAGTCTGAGAGAATACTGCAGGGGCATAATTTCGCAAGTGGGAAAGCACCTCAGGGAGATGGGGGGAAGCACCTCAGCCGAATACGGGAACTTCCCCACTGGTTCTGGATGCGACTCCATGCCCATTGCTTTGTCCTGGGGAGTGCAAGGCCAGTCTCTGAAGTGGGTAAGTTGCCCACTGGTTCAGGATGGGCCTCCATGCCCATTGCTTTGTCCTGGGGAGTGCAAAGCCACAGTCTCTCAAGTGGGTAACTTGCCCACTGGTTCTGGATGGGGCAACATGCCCATTGCTTTGTCCTGGGGAGTGCAAGGCCACAGTCTCTCAAGTGGGTGACTTGCCCACTGGTTCTGGAGGGGGCAACATGCTCATTGCTTTGCCCAGTGGAGTGCAAGGCCACAGTCTCTCAAGTGGGTGACTTGCCCACTGGTTCTGGAGGGGCAGCCCGCACAGCAGCCCCTGGATGGTGGCCTACTTGGCGTCCACTGGCGGTGACAGCTCCACTGTGGTAGTGGTTGGAGGAGCCTCCTGAGCAGCCCCTGCACTCCCTGATGGCTGCATTGTGGTGGTGGTTGGAGGAGCCTCCTGGGCAGCACCTGCACTGTCCGATGGCTGCACTTCCACAGCTGGTGATGGGGGCTCTGTGACAGCTGGTGGTGGTGGCGGTGTTAGCCTGACAACTTCCGCTGATGTAGAGTGCCTTGTCTCCCCTGTCCATGGGTCGTCGGTCCCTTACCCTTCATGGCAGGGGTGGATGGGCTCTTCCTCTCTCTGCCTGGTGGTGCGGGCTCCTTCCCCTTCTTCACAGCTGGTGCAGGCCCCTTCCCCTTCTTCACAGGTGGTGCAGGCCCTTAACACTCTTCCCTAATGTTGCAGGACTCTTCACACTCTTCCCTGGTGGTGCAGGCCCCTTCCCCTTCTTCCCCTTGCTGGCACCTTCCGATTCTGTGTTGGAGGTCTGGTAGCCTTATCACCACGGTGCTACCACTGTCCCTGTGGACTGTTTGGCTGAGGTGCTGGGCTGTGTCCTTGGTACCCTTCCCATACGTGCAGGACGGGGGAGGGGGAGGGAAGAGGTCAAATTGGGAATGGAAAAGCTTTTTAGGGACAATGGGGCGGGAGGAGTAATGGGAGTGGAGGATGAGGGAGTGGTTGTTGGAGGTGTATGTCTTCTGGACTTGGGTGCAGGTGTATGGGCTGTATGCTGATGTGAGGTGGGTGGCTGTTAAGTGTGTGAATGCTTGCCTTTGTGTCCCTTAGGAGGTGAGGGGCAGACACAGTGGGAGAGCATACAGGGGACGCGTGCATGGTTGTTGTGGAGGTGTCTGCAGTGAGGTGTGTGTTCTGCTTGGTGTGGTGATGCTGATAGTGGATGTAGATGTAGTGCATGTGGGTGTGAGTATGGACATGACTGGGAGTGAGGTGGAGGAGTAGGGGAAGACAGTGGAGGCAGTGGATATTGTCGTGTCTGCAACTGTATGGTGTTTGTGTGAGTGCCTGTGGGATGAAGTGCAGTGCTTGTGTTTGCCTGTGCCACTCTTGTGTGTTGCCTTGTGTACATGTTCATCTCTATGTGTGCCTGGGATGGGTTGGGGTTGAGGGGAGTGGGACTGGGAAGTGATAGTTTGAGAAAAGACGGTAGAAACAGGGACAATGGCTGCCATCAGAGAGGAGGCCAGAGCCGTGAATCAATCTCCATTGGGCTGCCAATCCACTGTGAGTGCCCTCCAGGAATGCATTGCATTGCTACATCTGGGATGCCAGCCCCTTGATGGCATTCACAATGGTTGACTACAGAGATGGATTTCAGGAGGTCAATAGCCTCCTGACTCAGGGCAGCAGGGCTTATTGGGGCAAGGCCTGAGGTGCCTGGGGCAAAGGAGATGCCCACCGTCCTGGGTGAGCGGGCATGGGCAACTCGCTGAGGGGCTACTGGGAGGGCAGTGCTGGTACGGGGAGGCGGCTGTACCTGCAGCTGGGGTGGTCACAGAGGTGTCCACAACCACCAGGGAGCTCCCATTGGAGGAAGAATCTGAGTTGGTGCTGTCTCATCCTGTCTCCGCCCTGGTGCTCCTCTCGCCCTTCGTCCCACTGGTTCCCTTGGCGTCCGTGGACTCTGCCTCCAGTGTCCTGTGGGATGCAGCTCCCTCTGTCGCCGGTGCCCCTGCTCCTCCACCAGATGATGCTAATGCACACTGGGACAGGACAACAGAACAAAAAAGGGGGGGAGAGAGGAAAAGGAAACACTGGGTCAATTATTGCACCAACACCACCATTGGCATACACAGCACCCTCACACACAGGGAACAGACCTAAGCAATATGCATTGCACTACCAGTGATATGGCTCGTCACCAAGGAATGATGAGGAGCACACACCGCCAATTGCAGCACACCTGGGACCCACGATGCCTTGCCTGAAAGTGACTACTAACAAGCTAGGTTACCTGTATTTGCCATGCAACGATTACCCTTCAGAGGACCGACGCTGCAATGTCTGGCCTGGCCTTAGGGGCACCCATTAACACACAACCACCACCCGGATACCACCCTACTAGCCAAAATCTATAATGATACCCACTATACTCACCCCCTGGTGGCTGCTGTGCTTCCCTCAAGCACCCATCCAGCTCAGTGTACGCCGCCGCCAGTATGCGAGCCATCAGGGGGAGTCAGGGTCAGACAGGCACCCCCTTCCTCGTTGGGAGACCATCCCCAGCTGGGCCTCCATGGTCTTCCGTGCCCAGCGTCTCAGGTCCTCCCACTGTTTTCGACAGTGGGTGCTCCGCCTGCCATAGACCCCAGGGTCCGCACATCCTTGGCGATGGCACACCATATTCCATTCTTTTGATGGGCGCTTACCTGCAGAGGCAGTAAAGACAGGAGAACACCATTAAACTAACAGTCCAGCCTGTCACACACATGGCCTATCATACCCGTTTCATCCCCATGGCACAAACTTTGCCCAGCACACAACATGTACACCATCAACAGATAATCCCCCCCTTACACAGAGCCTTCACACACATCTCCATGCATCCATGCCACATGCATCGTGCCCACAGTGTACTCACCTGTTGGTCTGGAGGCCCATACCCTGGTCACCGGTCACACGGCCCATACAGCAGTCCGTACTGGGGTAGGACCCCATCCACCAGTCGCTCCAACTCCTCCGAAGTGAAGGCTGGGGCCCTTTCCCCGGTCACACGGGCCATGGTATGTTCCAGACACAGGTCACAGCAGCACATGCAGTATAGATCTTCTCCTGTTTAAGGTCAGGAAACAAGTGAGGAATGATTTAGAAAATGGTGGTCACGTCCACGGCTGTGTACACCATCACCGCCGGCGTACATCCCCATTGACCACTGTACTCCATAGGGCCCAATATTATCCAATTAGGAATTGCACAGCAGTTCAAGACCGCCTTCCACTATGACGCCCAACGTCGGCAGAATTACCTCATTTCGACCTGCCCCTCCATTCAGGACAGGCGGTCGCCATTTCGGGGGGGGGGGGGTGAACAAACCTATTGATAATTGCTGCGTCACAGGATAAATAGGCACATACTTAGAAATTTACACTGTCCCAATACATAATTGCACAATGTGGCCTGCTGTTGTGGTTTAGTTGTTCAAATTGTGACAGCCTACTCACTCATGTGTCCCTTAGATACCTACTGCTGCGGATGAATAGGAGATGGAGACATACCCCTGTGTGCGGACCCCTGGTGGACTTAGCTACACTGGAGGACAGGCACATTATACTCACCTATTGACTGGACAGGGCCACAATCACAGATCTGTGTGCCCAGTTGGAGCCTGACCTGATATCAGCTATCCATCATCCCACTGGGATCCCCTCTCTAGTGCAAGTGCTATCAGTGCTCCATTTCATGGCAACTGGTTGTTTCCAAGTGACAGTGGGCTTGGCAGCAGGAATGTCACAACCAATGTTCTCAATTGTGCTGGGAAGAGTCTTATCTGCCCTGGTAAAACAGATGTGCAGCCACATAGCTTTTTCCCAGGTGGGAGATCTGGCCACTGTGAAGGCAGGATTCTATGCACTGGGACATTTGTCCCCCCCGCCAGAATGAACAGGTGTACAGGAATCGTAAAAGTTTCCACTCCATGAATGTGCAGATGGTGTGCCTGGTGGACCAGCACATCTCCCACGTTAATGCTAAGTATCCTCGGTCGGTGCATGATGCCTTTGTCCTGAGGAATAGCCGCATCCCAGATGTGATGGGACAACTACAGAGGCACAGGGTGTGGCTCATAGGTGAGACTTGGTCCCCACCTGGTTTATGTTAGTGTATGCCTCTGATGTTAACTTAATAGGATAGTGTGTGGCTAAATGTTGTCCCTCAATACCTGCAAGTGGCTTTGGCTCCCAAATCTATTGCTGCTGCTGACCCCTGTGAGGAATGTCAGGACAAGGGCTGAGGAACGTTATAATGAGGCACATGGGCGAACCAGAAGGATAATTGAAAGGACCTTCGGCCTCCTGAAGACCAGGTTTAGGTGCCTCTGTCTGACTGGTTGATCCCTGTGCTACTCACCCAAGAAGGTCTGCCAGATAGTCGTGGCATGCTGCATGTTGCACAACCTGGCCCTCAGACGCCATGCACCTTTTCTGCAGAAGGAGGAGACTCTGTGGCAGCAGTGGACCCCGAGGACAGTGAGGATGAGGATCAGAGGATGAGGATGTGGACAACAGAACATCAGTTATCCATCAGTACTTCTAATGACACACAGGTGAGACAGTGCAACTTCACATTTCTATGACTATTGGTGTATTCTGTGTGTCTATGGCATGATGGCATTACCCACTTTTTGCCTCTACTTACTGTCAACTATGGATTATCATTTTACTGATGTTGGTGATATGACACCAATGTCCTGATGTGATCACTACAGTCATTATTTCTATGCTCTCACAATGTACAGTTCATTTACAATGGATGTATCTGTTTCCATCAATACAAATTTATAATACATGAATTACTAGTAGTCAAGTTTTGTCCAAGGGTGTGTATTGTAGGGCTAAGAAATTGAGGGGAAATTGAAATGGAATGGGGTGATGATGGAGGAAAGTCCAGGGTATTGTTCCATTCTGTTTGGAGCACAGTTGCAGTGTCCAAGGGAACATAGGAAGGGGAGCAATGGCAGTTGAAGGTGGACAAGGTGACTGAGTGGGACACAAGGGGGACAATCAGGAGAGTATAATTTCCTGGTGGTGGTCTTGGCAAGTGTCTCTGTCTTCTGTCTGGTTCGCAGGGAATGTTTGCGGTGTGGTTCACCTACTGCAGGGGGAGGGGTGCTGGTGGCGTGTGGGTCCTGTGGCGGGTCCTCCTGGCCACTCGCGGCAGCGGAAGTGAAGGGCTGTTCAGTTGACTGGCTAGTGGTAGGAGCTCACTGGTGTGCTGTTGCCTCCCTCATGATATTGGCCATGTCTGCCAGCACCCCTGCTGTGGAGATCAGGGTGTTATTAATGGCCTACAAGTCCTCCCTGATACTGTCCCTCCTGCAGCCGCCTGTTCTCCTGCACATTGTCTAGGATCTGGCGCATCATGTCCTGGGAATGTTGGTAGGCTCCCAGGATCTCTGAGAGTGCCTCCTGTAGAGTCGGTTCCCTGGTCCTGTCCTCCCCCTGGCACACAGCAGTCCTCCCAGTGTCCCTGTTGGCCTGTGCCTCTGTCCCATGAACGGTGTGCCGACTGCCACTGACCCCAGGTCCCTGATTGTCTTGGGGCGAGGTGTGACCTGGGGTCCCTGTACAGGTGGGCACACTGCTGATTGATGTGTCCTGGAGACAGAGGTTTGGATACACTGGGTGGGTGTTGTGGTGTTAAATCCTGATGGGGGAGGCCCTGTGGTGGTCTGTGATTGTGCTTGGGTTACCAGCTGTCCCGTAGTCCCTGATGGGCCAGGTAGGTCCTCCAGATCCTAAAGTTCCGAGTTACTGTCATCACTGAGGGCCTCTTCTGTTGGGGGACTGGATAGTGGTGGCACCTCCTCTCCACTGACATTGGCTGGGTTACCCGTGGGGATGTAAGTGATGTATTATGCTTAAAGTATGTGACATATTGTACATCCGTGGCTTCCCCTCTTATAGTTGGTGTTGCCCTGCCAGCTTTTGCTTGTATATGGTGGTGTATTGTGGGATTGTTAGTTTCCCTATGCTGTGCATGCTTTAGTGATGGGTGTACATGTAGGGCTGGGAGGGGTGTCCATGCATTGGTATGGAATGCAATGCTTGGCATTGGGGTTAGTGAGATGTGTAGGTGCAGTGTGTGGGATGAAGTGGAGTGATGGGAGTGAGGGTGAGGGGGTGTGATGGCATGCAGGTATGGGGGTGATAAGTGGTAAATGTTGATTTACCAGTGTCTAGTTCTCCCGCTACTCTAGTGAGTCCCTCAGGATACAGTAATGCCAGTACTTGCTCCTCTCATGCTGTGAACTGTGGGGGAGGAGATGAGGGTCCATCGCCAGTCCTCTGTATGGCGATCTGATGCCTTGCTGCTATGGAAGGTACCTTCCCCCGTAGGTCGTTCCATCTTTTCCTGATGTTGTCCCCTGTTCTTGGGTGCTGTCCCATGGCATTGACCCTGTCCACGATTCTCCGCCATAGCTCCATCTTCCTTGCTATGGATATTTGCTGTACCTGTGCTCCAAAGAGCTCTGGCTCTACTCTGACAATTTCCTCCACCATGACCCTTAACTCCTCCTCAGTGAAACAGGGGTGCCTTTGTGGTGATTTGGGTGTTGTGTGATGTGTACTAGTGAGGGTGTGTTGGGTAATGTGGTGGGGTGTGTGATGTGGAGTGCATGAGGGGTGTATGGGTGTGAGTAGTGTGTGTGTCTAGTTGTCTCTGTGCTCTTCTTCTCAGTCTCCTGTTGGCAATTGGTGTTCATAAGGGGTTGTGGGTAATGTGGGTGTGTGTTTTGTAGTGGTGTGTGTATGAGTGTCAGGTGTGTGTTTTTTTCATATTGGCCAATGAGGTGTTTTTTTGTATGTGGGTGTCCATTCTGAGCGCGGCGGTGTGTACCGCCAATGGTTTACCACCGTTGAACGTTTGCGTTGGTGAGTCGTGGGTCATAATGTGATAGACATTGTTTTGTTGGCATAACGGTATGGGTTTTGGGACCCCCACTTTAGCACTGACCTTTGGTCTGAGGATTTGTGCATGTGGAGCTGTATTCTGTCGGATTGTTGTGTGTGTGTCATAATATGGTAAACGGATATCCACCACCGCAGCTGTATGTTCGCGGCCTTCGGCGTGGCGGTAAGCAGGATTTACCGCCAACGTCATGAGGGGCATTGTCTCTAAATCCTGCAAAGGTCCGAAATGTTATTTTGGAGCATTCCACCTCTGAAGGATTAGAAACTATGATGTCAGGTTCGATTTCTATCCAATTCGCTTATGCTACCATTGGGATGAAAATGAGTTGTTTTAGAGTGGAACAAGGTCCGGAAATATCTTGGGCAGTTATACAAGTTTGGGAAAGCATAATAGTGCATCTAACAGGCAACAGACGTTCTCTTCAGAGCCAATCAGCTCAGATACTTGTTAAAAAGAAGAAACAAAAGGTCAGCATTGATCTCTGTCCAAATTACGTTCAAAGGCTCAAGTACCTTCAAACCTTAAACATACTGGCCTTGTGAACACTATAACCATCTATTATAGTCACCGCAACCCTAACAGGGACCAGTTACAAATTACACCTACCCCTTCCTCTCAACCCCTGTTTCTTCTTCTTTCTCTGAGCTACAAAAAGAGGAAAGGGGAGAGGTATGGCTTGAGGGGGTTAACGAATGACATAATGGCGTACGGGCTTCTGTAGCATTTCCATCAACATCACTGCAATTGAAGCAATTAAATCTAGATATTCATAATCAGGGGTATAACTCAAAGTAAGAGAATCAGCAGCACTGAAGATTTAATAATGGAGGAGGCAACTCAGAATCAGGAATACCATAGTACTCAACCAGAATCACAGTTTCCACCTAAAGAAAATCGCATTAAAACAACAAGCCCGGAACAGAGAAAGCGTGATCCTCATGATCTAAATAGGTTGTCTACTGCTACTGTAATTACAACTGCTGCTATTGAAAAGAGTATTCACACTATGTTAACAGCAAGTGCAGCCCTGACCCAGCTGTCAACCAAAATGTAATGGGATACAATTTGGGTCAGTTTTAAGTATGTAGTTCCTTGAAGTCGATAACTCCATCTGGGGCTATCACAGTGTTGTGAACAACAAGTTTGGCCAATCGTAGCATTGCAGGCCAGCTACGGTGTTGGGTAGACTTGTAAACAGTACCTTGGAAATGTAGGGTGTCGTGATCATCGCAATGAGATCCGGAGTGCGGCGTCGCGGGTGTCGTAGGAGTCGGTTCTAGAGATCAGTACAGTGGTCGTTGGGCGTTGCAGATCGAACTCCGGGCTGATGACGAAGTCAGGAGCTCTGACGCTGATGGCATCGGGCTGTGGTGTGAAGCAGGGCGGTGCCCACAGGTCATGGTGCAGGCAGCAGCTGGGTAACAGCGTCCCGTGGCATCGGTAAGACCACTGCTGCGGTGTGAAGTGGGACAGTGCAATGTGCGGTGTCTCTAGTTCATGGTGCAGTCAGTGGCATTGTTGTTGCTGAAGCACTGTCATCGGTAGGCTCAAGGTGGCGGTTCAGCATGGTGCGGGCTCCGTAGGGTGCCCACGAGTCATGGTGCAGACAGGGGCATCGGTTGACGATGCTGGAGTCGATGGCACTGGCATCTGTGTGCCAGGGCTGCGGTGTGGGACGGAACAGTGCATTGTGTACCTAATGAACCGTGTCCTGGGGCCATGGTGCAGGCAGCGGTGCCGGTGTCAGCCACAGAGCAAGGCGATGCAGAGTGCGGGCCCACAGGTCATGGTGCAAGCAGCGGCTTGGTGACTGCCTCAGGTAGCGGCTTTGGTGAGACGAGGGTTGCGGTGCGACTTGGGGCACGGCTCTGTGTCGCATCATCAGGTCACGGTGCAGGCAGCCGCATCGTTGACGGTGTTGTGATGGTTTTTCTTCTGTTGCAGCAAAGAACAAACAGTTTCCAGTGCTGTAGCAGATGAATCTGAAGTCTTTGATATCCCTGAGATTTCCAACAGGAGGCAAGCTCTACATCAAGCCCTTGGAGAAACTTCACAAGCAGGATACACAGCAAAGTCCAATCTATGTCCTCTTTAAGGCAGAAGCAACAACTGCAGGCCAACCCAGCAAAGCTCACACAGCAAAGGGGCAGTAATCCTCCTCCAGCTCTTCAGCTCTTCTCCTTGACAGAGGTTCCTCTTGATCCAGAAGTGTTCTAAAAGCCTGGGGTTTTGGATCCAATACGTATACCAGTTCTGGTCTTTCAAGTAGGCAAACGTCAAAGGAGATTCTCTGTTGTCCACCAGATACTGCCTTGCCCAGTCCTGGCTCCAGGGGGCCAGAGAAGGTATTGTGTGAGGACAGACACAGCCCTTTCAGGTGCAGGTGTCACCTCCTCCCTCCCCACTGTAGCCAGAGAGTCTCATCAGGATATGCAGGCTACACCCCAGCTCCCTTTGTGTCACTGTCTAGAGGGAATTCACAAACAGACCACCTGTCAGTCTGACCCAGACGTGGATTCCATAGGCAGGCAGAGGCACAGAATTGTTAAGCAAGAAAATGTCCACTCTCTAAAAGTGACATTTTAAAACAGACAATCCAAAAACCAACTCTACCCAAAAAAAAAATTTTAAACTCTGCGTTCAGAGAACCCCAAACTCCAGAGCTCTATCTGCTCCCAATGGGTAATTACACTCAAGAGGAATTTAAATGCAATCCCCATGTTATCCTATGTGAGAGATAGGCCTTGCAATAGTGAAAAACGAATTAGGCAGTATTTCACTATCAGGACATGTAAAACACACCAGTACATGTCTTACCTTTTAAATACACTGCACCCTGCCCATGGGGCTACCTAGGGTCTACCTTAGGGATGCCTTACATGTACCAAAACGGAAGGTTTGGGCCTGGCCTGTGGGTACACTTGCCAGGTCAAATTGGCAGCATCAGACTGAACCCACAGCCACTGCAGTAGCAGATCTGAGACATGTTTACGAGCTTACTCATGTAGGTGTCACAATCAGTGCTGCAGGCCACTAGTAGCATTTGATTTACAGGCCCTGGGCACACATAGTGCTCTTTACTAGGGACTTACTGGTAAATCAGATCTGCCAATCATGGATAAACCATCCACCAGTACAATTTACACAGGGAGCACTTGCACTTTAGCACTGATCTGCTGTGGTAAAGTGTGCAGAGACAATAAATCAGCAAAAACAAAGTCCAGCATACCATAAAAACAGGAGATCAGAAGGTAAAAAGACAGAGGAAACACAGCAAAAGATGTCAGGTCTGACAGGCGGGAAGACAAAACTTATGATATTTTGGGGCATATTTATACTCCATTTGTGCCGAATTTGCGCAATTGTTTTTAAGCAAATTCAGTGCAAAACTAACTCCATATTTATATTTTGATGTTAGACCCTTCTAATGACAAAATATTGAAGTTTGCATCATTTTTTAGATGCATGAACCTACCTTGCATCAATGAGATGCAAGGTAGGCACTTCCATCTAAAGAAATTGTGCTAACCCCATAGCCCCATATGTATCCCCGTGCTAAAATGATGCACAGGTGGCAGGAGGGGCTAAATAATTATTTAACGCCTGGGCCAGACCAGGCGTTAGGGGACCTGTGGACCCATTCCATGGTTAAACACCATGGAATGGGTACACAGGTGCCCTCCGCAAGCCCCAGGGACACCCCCACATACACCAGAGGATGGGGGACCCCATCCCAGGTAAGTAGGGTAAGTATAGGTAAGTATTCTTTTTTATTGAAGTGCCATCGGGGGCCCAACTTGGGCCCCCCTGCATGGCACGGGGTCTAATGGCCATGCCCAGGGGACACTGGTCTCCTGTGCTAGCCATTGTGGTGGTGAGCATGACTCCTGTCTTTTGCAAGACAGGAGTTGTGTGGTATGGATGGTTTTGCGTCAGAAAATGACGCTAGGCTGGTTAGAGGCTGGAGGCATTTTTTTTGTCTCTAACCAGCCTCACGTCATTTTTGGTGCAAAACCACCTTCTCTTATAACGCCAGCACCACCCGGATAACGTATTTATTTTTTTACGCTTGCCCACCCTTTGCACCGGCTTGCGACATGCCATAAATATGGCGCCCGGCTGGTGCTCAGGAATGGCGCAAGCCAGTGCTAAACTTTTTGGTGCAAAACTGCATTAGTGCAGTTTTGCATCAAAAAGTATAAATATATCCCTTAATCAGAAGCGGAAGCTGCGGGCCACTTTCAAGGTTATTAATAGGCCTTTTGACCAGGTACCACATATGACTATCTGGAATGTTGAGTGGACAGAAAATTTGTATAGTCCCAGCAGGTACACAAAAGCACCATCTCCTTGGCGCAGCAAGCTGGCACGGTACTGCGATTCGCTAAATTTAGTGGCATCCATTCCATCAGTTTGGCACTATTGGCATATAAAATAATGGCAATTTAGGGTTTTCAGAAGACTCCAGCAATACAAATAACTGAAAATAACTTTATAAGACGATAATTACATCTGGGTCGTGGCACTCCCATGGACGCCATGAGAATAGATCTGTGTATAAGAAAAATTGAAGACTATATTGCTCTGGCACTGATTAAATATTGGTTCCGCATCTGGTCCATGGAGGAACTGGCCCCACACGGATTATCATTAGCAGATTTTATGAAGCTACAAAATCAGCACAAGTTTCCATGGTTTACACATGTGTCAGATGGTGTAGCTACTATTGTATACTAACTGACATTCAGCCAGGACCACGTCCAGGCCATCTACATTGATAACACCTACCCAGCGTAAAAAAAGATCTCTTCATATAATATTATGCATGGGTACACTGCCAGTGGCCTCAGTGACCAAAAGGTGGTCAGCAAATCGTTCAGAGGGACCTTTGGGCAGACAAGAAACATTATCTAATTTTCTTTTGTTATGCTATTTCCTGCTTTCCTGTTGTAAGCAGTATCTATGCCCACTTTTTCAAAAGCATTGGCTTAGGACATGCAAGAAGGCTGAAGCCATGTGCATGCGATCTGACGACAAAGATATTGTGGTGGCTGTCTCCGCCTACATTTTCGATGCATGGAAATTAAGAACACATGTATATCAAACTATTCGAGCAGTAGCATGTCTGGCATGTCACAACTGTCACACTGTAATAAGTTTCTTTTGAGACTGATATTCAATCTGGCAAAGTGTTCCATAAAGCAGTGTTCTAATTTTGACAAATTCACTAACTGGGCTGATAATGTTAAGGGGGTGATTAGCATTTGGTCTATAGAAAATATTGTGTACTATGTTTGCCATGCATCTGCCAGACGGACAGCATCCCCAACCACTTCTACCTGTTCTAATGATGATAGCTACTGTTGGCATAGAATTGGCTGACAGAAACATTCAAGGCCTGTAGATTGGTTGATCTTTGGGTCATTCTGGGCCAAATGCCTTTTTATCAGTTTTTACACATCAAAATCTTTTTTTATTGTATGCATATCATGATCGGCGCACTTCTAGATTGTCCCCAGGCACGACCTCCATAGAATCACATTAGATATTATCATGAATGAACCTGGCTTCAAAAACGTTGTGTTAAAAAGCAACTGAATTGCTAGCAAGACCAACCTAATTCTGGCCAGGGTAGGAGCATTAGGTCAACAATTTTCTGGGATATTTTCTCTAGGAGCATTTGCATGGGCTTAAGTGGATGTAATTGAATGAATTGGCTGATAAAGAAATTGTACAGGCCTGTTTATAAAAATGCCCTTATATTAGCTTGAGGTTATTTAAATGCAATTTGAGTATGAATTGTTTTAATTGTTATGGCCGATTTGGCTGAAACAATAAGAATTTGAGTTGATTTGACCGACACCAGGTTCATGCTGATATTTCATTGGTCTATCAGTATGCCACTTATCAAACTGATTAGCTTTCTGAAGGATGTGAGAAATTAGGTTGCTGGTTGACTGGGGGGAGCCCTTGTCAAGCAGCAATTGCAGTCCTCCTTAGGGTGAGGCACAAGCCAACTCTAAATTAACCTGTGCTCAACTCTCTGGTAGCTTGGTACGGAGCAGCCAGAATTAACTTGGAGGCAATGTGGAAAGTATTTGTGCAACACTTCAAACAGCAGTATGGTGAGAAGTACCATAAAATAATTTCTAACAACAAGTTACAAAAATAGAGTGATATTTTATTAAATAAAACAAGATCAAAACAACAAATCTCAAGTCAGTAGAACTGGAGATATGGAACTGTAAAGATTTCAGTGAAAATGGCACCAAAAAGCACAAAGTGCCAACTTTGGATATCTGGTCACAAGTTCAGGCTTATCACCACGGAACCCAGGTCAGCTAAAGGGACCTAGTTGGGTCAGCCAAACAGACTACTTTAAATCCTGGTTTGCAAGGATCTGCATTGAAGATCTGTCATGCAGCCAAAGCAATATGTTGGTTCTGAGGTGCTGCGAGGTTGCAATCCGAGGTCCTGTTTCATCGTTGATGATCCTGTTGATGATGGCTTACGATGCAAAGTTGGGCATCAAGGATGCGTTGCGCAGTCAAGACAAAGCGTCAGTTTGGCATTATCATTGAGGCTTCTGTCAATAAGGGATGTGAGAGTCTGCGCTGAGGATGCCTCGCGCAGCAGTGGTTTCAATGGGCTGCGATGAGGATTTTTACAATGGGTCCAATCCACTCAGCAGCAGCCATGTGTCAGTTCTGCTTGGGTTTGCACTATGCAGGTGAGGAGATGAGTCAGTTCCACTGGATCACCAGAAGCTGGCAGGGCAATTTCAGACCACTTCCAAGGATCTAGGTTTGGAACAACTTGGCAAAGTGGAATCATAGATGGGAGAGACCAGGTGCAGGTCCAAGGTTGTTAGAAGTCTGTTGTGTCCCTGAGGCTTCAGATCAGGCCTTTGGAGCCACTCTGGGTTCTCGGTTCAAGAGATGCAGGTCCAGTCCTTCGCACCCAGGTGAGTGGGCAGCAGGTCAGCACAGCAGGGCAGTAGTTCTTTCACAGCAGCAGTCCAGCAGAGTGGCAGTCCTTTTAGCAGCACAGCAGTCCTTCTTCCTTGCAAAGTGATTTTAAATTAGGATTCTGGAGGGACCAAACATGAAACAGTAATCTCTTCCCATTTGGAAATTACACTTTTAAAATGTAATAATGCAACTTTTATGTTATCCTTTTGGAGAAATAGGCTGTGCAGCGGTGAAAAACCAATGTAAGAGTTTTTCACTACCATGACGTATAAAACTTAAAAGTACATGTCCTGCCTTTAAAATACACTGCACCCTGCCCTCTGGGCTGTCCTTGGCGTACCCAATGGGATGACTTATATGTATAAAAGGAAATGTTTAGGCTTGGCAACAGGTTTATTTTGCCAAGTCGAAATGCCAGTTTAAACAGCACACAGAGGCTCTGCAGTGGCAGACCTGAGACATGTTTAAAGGGCTACTAAGTGGATGGCACAATCAGTGCTGCAGACCCAGTAGTAGCATTTAATTTACAGGCCCTTGTCACATATTAACTAGGGATTTCTAGATAAATCAAATATGCTAACTGGGTTTAATTTGGTATAAGCCAATGTTACCATGTTTTAAGCAGAGGGCATGTGCACTTTATCACTACAGTGGTAAAGTGCCCAGAGTCCTAAATCCAGAATAAATGAATTCGGCCAAAACAGGAGGGCTGAAGGCAAGAAGGTAGTGGGAAACCACACCAAATATGCCAGGTCTAACTTAGACCTTACATCTTCAGACCACTTCCTACATTTAGTTTTTTTAATCAAGTTAATTAACATATCATTGCACCTTTCTAGCAATATGGCTGAGTTGGCATTAGCCAGGAAGGAGAAACAGAAATGTCAGTATTCCTGTGAATCACAATCAGGACTGGGTCAGAAAGTAGCCCAGGGCACCTAAAAAAAGTGGCCCTGATTAATGAATCAGATTGCTAAAAATATGGCCCTAATTTGCAGATCGGGGGAGTTCTGAAAATGTGCAAACACGCTGCATGGGTGTTTTGCAAGGTATGGAAGACTGCAAGCATTTTTGCTTGCTGCAGCCAATGTTTGTGGTTATATCAGTGAATTCAACAGCGAATAAACAGTTGTGCAGATCATTAAACAGGCCTAAAAACAGTCAGAAACCTGTCCCACAGACCACAGAAAACTGCTCCACAGACTGACCAGTCAAAGTAGCCCTTCCCGTAGTGCCCCCTGATTCTAATTGCCCTACATGACTGCCTGACCCTGGCTACAATAGAGCAAAGGAACACAAATATGACAGTGTTCTATAATA
Source organism: Pleurodeles waltl (assembly GCF_031143425.1). Classification (NCBI taxonomy): domain Eukaryota; kingdom Metazoa; phylum Chordata; class Amphibia; order Caudata; family Salamandridae; genus Pleurodeles; species Pleurodeles waltl. The sequence goes on from NC_090437.1 coordinate 841,904,034, forward strand.
GCCTCATATGCACAGCAAGCTGCAGTTAAAGAAATCACATTCCTGCTTTCAAAGAGGAAGACCAGGAATATTACTGTGATCACCACCAAATAATAATAATCCTAATCATTATTAATACAATTAACAGCAGTAACCTTTTATTTGATGGTGATGATTTAGATTAAATAGGTGAAGTCTTAGCTTGGGTCGTTGGTTATTAATAGTTTTTTTTTTATTTAAGGCTTTCTTTTACTACTGTGTTTCGCTATTTGTGCATACTCAACACTTGTTCAAATCAGGACCATGGGCCAGATGTAGGAAGGTAAAAATTTACGAATCGGAAATAGTGACTCCATGCAAATCGCTATTCCCGACTCGCAAAACCAAATGCAATAAAAACTTGCGATACCAAATAGCGAGTCGCAGAGGTGTCGGACCGCATTTTGCGACCTCTGTTTTTAGCGATGTCGCAATTTGCGACCTTGCTAAAAGCAACCTCGCAATTTGCACGAAGGGTGTGGTCCGATGTCGCAAATTGCGACTGCCTCGCAAATTGCCTGCAGGTGCAACATAACAGTTGGGAAACCCACTTCCTGGCTCTTGGTGATGACATCAGAACCAGGAAGTCACCAAATAGAACTGGGAGGAGGGAGGAGCATACCCAGCCCAAACTGCAGAGCCACACCCAGGTGAGAGGAGCTGCAGCAACCACGGAAAAGGAGACAGGCAGTGCTGGCAGGAAGAGAAACCTAAAATTATCAGACAAGGAGTTGAAGGTCCTAACGAAGGAGTGCTGCCTGCACCATGACCAACTCTTCAGCAAGGCAGCAATGAGTGTCCCTGACACTCAGAAGAAAAGAATTTGGCAAGACATTCAAGCAAAAATTTATGCCATTGGGGTAAACCACCGCACCCTAGACAAAATCAGGAAAAGGTAGTATGACCTTCGCTCCTGGACCCACGAGAGGGTCGCGGAGCGCATGGGGGAGATGAGGGGCACCGGAGGAAGCCCATCTACCATTCCACCACCTACAGCCCTGGAAACCATGCTGGAGATGACACTGGAGCCAGAGGCTATACTGGGCATGGGAGATGTGGACAGTTCAGCGCCTGGAACATCAAAAAGTGAGTACCATGATATATGCTTTGACACCCACAAATGCAGTATACACACTATCCCAGTACATAACAGCAGGCACCACCAGACTAGCTCCATTGCAGTCTAGCAACCTCTAGGATAGTGCATTATGGGCAATGTAGTGCAGTGGTCCAAATATAGGCAATTGTTTATTATGAGGCATAAAACAGATGTGCGAGACTGACAGTGAATCCCCTATGTCCCACAGGTCTCTCACAAGGCACCCCCATCAGCGAACACATGCAGGGAGAGGAACATGGGCCAGACCCACAGGAGGAGGCTGGAGTGACACAGCAGGACGCCACCACCCATGGAAATACCACCACAGTCCGTGGAAGATCCTGCGCAGGACATGGAGGCAGCAGGGGTAGCACCAGGGCCCAGCCCTACAGAGAGGCACACACAAGCAGCAGCAGGAGCAGTGTGCAGACGCCGGCGCAGAGTGCAGTCTGTGCACAGGGATGATGTTGCAGATGTTGAGTTTGCAGGACTGGAGGCATCACTGGTTCAGGGTCAGCGCCTGCAAAACAGACAGTTGCGGTCAATAAACAAGAACCTTACTAGACTGCAGACCACTATGACCCATGGGATGGCTAATGTGGCAGTCAGTTCCAACACATGAACACACATCTGGGGAACCTGACACAGGCCATCGAACATTTGGTCAGGGAACCCGTGGCAGACAGGGCACAGGCACGGCGCAGGGAGCGCAACACTGCAGCCTGGTTTGACAGACTTGCGGCTTCCATTGGGCGCCTGGCTACAAATACCACCTGCCTGTCAAGGCGTACTGTCAGCCTGCAGGTTGAACTAGGTCATTTCGGAGGGGATGTGGCACAGGGACTTAGCCGCATCAGCCATGCGGTTGACATAATGGAGACCAGGCAGGCTGCAGGGGCACAGGGGATACCCAGCAGGACAGCGAGGAGGGTTCCACCATCAGCTGTGTGTCTGCCACTGATTCGCGTGTGCTGCGGAGTAGCAGTGCACGGCAGGGGTCAGGGGACCCACCAGGAGTGAGCCATGGTGGCCACAGTAGAAGGAGGCTGTGAGCCACCAAAATGTACTATTACTGAGGCACATGCAATTAATGTGTCTGATATGACTTTTTACAATTCAAGACTGTGGCATACTGCACAATTCTAATGATATCATAGTTTAGAAAGAAAAATGTTTTACTACACAACTGGGCTATGTGTGTCTGACATTATTGAGTGTGGTCACGGTTGCCACGTACCTGCCAAAGTATTAGGTTGCAATGTAGTTCTGTCTCTTTCTGCCCTCATTTGCGATGCTTCTCTCCCCAGGCTGTCGGTGTGATAGCTCTTGCTCCTCATCCTCCGTGTCAGGGGTGAGATGTAGCCCACGTCTGGTGGCAATGTTGTGTAGGATGGCACAGGCAGCAACTATCTTGCATGCTGTTTCTGGGGCATACTGGAGTGCACCTCCACTTTTGTGGAGGCATCTGAATCTTGCCTTTAACAAGCCAAAGGTCCTCTCAACTGCAGTTCTGGTCCGCCGATGTGCACTGTTATATCGCCTCGCATTCAGATTGCCAGGTGTTAGATACGGGGTGAGTTTCCATGGTATCAGGGCATATGCACTGTCACCTGTTTGACCAAAAAGGCAAATTTAGCAGGGCATCAATGGGTTACACAGTGACCTGTATGTATGGCTTCAGAGTGTAGTCACCAATACCTAACAGATATCTGTCTCCAAACTCCCCACGTTCTAGGCGTTGGTGTATCCCACTGTGCCTGAATATGTATAAGTCATGTGTACTCCCAGGATATTTAGCTACAATGTCAGTAATGACATAATGGGCGTCACATACCACCTGGATGTTTAGTGAGTGGGTACATTTCCTATTGCGGAACACATATTCCAGATTTGCAGGTGGGCAAATTTGTATATGTGTCCCATCCACACACCCTATTTCATGGGGAAAGTTGGCAATTCTGTAGAAGTCCAACTTGGTGCTGTTAATTTCTGCCTCATTTCTGGATAGGTATATATATCTGGACATGTGTGCGAGTATGGCATCTAGGAAACATCTGAAGAATCGTGAGAGTGCACTTTGGGATACCCCACCTGCCACAGCAATTACCCCCTGATAGCTATCCGAGGCCAAGAGGTGCAGTGAGCATAGCACTTGCACATGTGTAGGGATGGCGCTGCTGCACATTGTCTGTCGTTCACGCTGAGGATTCAGCAGTGCAATTATTTCTAAGATTACAGCGCTGCTCAGTCTATATTTATCATGTATCTCCTCCTCAGTTTGTTGGAATAGTGTCTGCCTGGTTCGGTATATCCTCTCCTGTCTCTGCCTCCTCCTCCTCTGCTGGGCAGCCTGGACTCTCCTCCTCCATGCTATCACGTACAGTTCAGCCATTTTGAGTCATCCAGATGCCTTCTGGGCCTCCTTTTATATTATGGTTCTGGTTACCACCTGCTCTGAATCAGTGGTAATCTGGATGTGCAAAATGAGCTTTTTGCGACCAGTCGCAATTTGCGACTGGCTTTTGCATATGGTTTGCGACTCGCAATTTGCGACTTCCTGATTGCGGGTCGCAAAATCAGGTTGCTATTTTTGCGAGTCGGTGCTGGGTCGCATCGCTATTTGCAATTCGGAAATGGGATTTTTGCGTCCCATTTCAGATTTTGCGGGGTCGCAAATAGCGATTCGGGCCATTTGCGACTTAAAAAACTTTGCTACATCTGGCCCCATATTCCTTTCCCTGTAGAAAACCATGAACGTCATTTAGGGGTCTTCGGGTGCAACCCCCTGGCTTGCCCCTTGCAGCCCCTGGCACGTCCTTTGCGACCCCTGGCATCAGAGGTGGCAAAATCAGTGTCAGGAACACAGTGGTGACTTGTACATATGGACGTTGTTTACGTCTCCAGTTTCCTTGTTTTCTGGCAACTTTTTACTACACTAATAGTGAATAATACTATATTATATTATTCACTGTTAGTTTAATAAGGAATGGAGTACAATTAGTTGAAATATAGAGGTAAATAAAAAGTGGCTAAAAAAGACCCTCCACACAAACAGCCCATGAGCATTCAACCCAGTGAAGTGTCGGTCAAGCAGTTCTGGGTCACGTGCACACATCACGTAAGGTGCAGGCCGCGGTGAAGCCGCATTTGCTGCTTTCTCCTCTCTTCTCTCCCCCTCTATCCCCTCTAGCAGGATGCAGAAGGCTGCAGCTGGCAGGAGGGGTTAGGAGTCTGCTGCCTGAGGTTTGCCACTTGGTTGCCAGCAAAAGATGCTCTATCAACTGTTCTGGGATTCTGGGGAGTACAACGCAGCATGTGGTCGGAGGTGAGGCTTAGAGACGCGGGTCTCTTCTGAGTGGTGCAAAAGCGGCCGGCATTAGGCCGGTGCTGCTTGCTCCCTCAAAGGGCACACTAATTTTTCCCTTTCCCCCCTTTTTTTTCATCAAGAACTGTGAGTGTGGCGGCTCACCATTATTATATTTAACCATCGGGCTCGAACTTAATCATTTCTTCAGATCATGGCCCTTCGCACTAAACACCAAGCACTAAGGAGGATCAGCGGAGGGAGACAGATGGTGCAGGTGCAGGAGTGAAAAGCCAGGGAGCCTATATACATATTTAACCTCTTAAATGCGGGCGTCGGCCACTGGCCGACGCCCACACACCCTCCCTGGTGTGGGTCACGACCAGTGGCCGACACCAGGAAGGGCATTAATAAATCCTCGGGTGCGTCGCACCCGAGGATTTATTTTTTATTTTTTTTCCCCCCCCGGGAGACACGGAAGCTACCGTGTCTCCCCCCGCCCCCCACCCGCCCCTTTGTGACATCAGCGCGCCGCGAGGCGCGCTGACGTTGCAAAGGTGTTTTCCCCATGAAAGCAGGAAGCAGCCTTGCGGCCGCTTCCTGCTTTCATGGGGAAAACGGCCTTTTTCACGTTCGGGAAGGCCTCGTAAGAAAGGGGAGAGTCTCCCCTTTCTTACGAGGCCTTCCTGAAAGTGTTTCCTGGCCCCCGGTCGCAGCTGTGCTGCGATCGGGGGCCAGGAAACACTTTCAGGTTTCCTGGCTCCCCCGATCGCAGCACAGCTGCGATCGGGGGGGTCAGGAAACATTTTGAAAAGGCCTCGTAAGAAAGGGGAGAGTCTCCCCTTTCTTATGAGGCCTTCTGAAACGGTTTCCTGGCCCCCGATCGCAGCACAGCTGCGATCGGGGGCCAGGAAACCCCACTAGACACCAGGGATTTTACTTTTGGGGGGCAGCCCCCCCCCGGAAAACGGGCCGCCCCCCCCCCCGGATAATTTTCCTAAAAAAATAAAAAGGTAGGTGCCCCCTGGGGAGGGGGGGGGCGCGATCGCGCCCCCCCCCCCCAGGGGATTTTTTTTTTTTTCAAAAAAATAAAAAATAAAAAAAAAAATGAAATGACAGGGGGTCGCCCGTGGGCAGGGTGACCCCCTGTGGGGGCAATTTTTTTTTTAGATGTTGTAGGGTTTCCCTGGGGGCCATTTTGGCCCCCAAGGAAACCATACAACAACTAAAAAAAAATATATGTATATATCTATATATATATATCTATGTAGATAGATATATCTAGGTACATGGATATATCTATAGATATATCTATGTAGATATATATTTATATATATATATATATAGGTAGATCTGTATCAAAGAGATTTATAAAGCGCGCTACTCACCTGTGAGGGTCTCAAGGCGCTGGGGGGGGGACGGGGGGAAGGGAAAGGGGCTAGGAGGTTCACTGTTCAAAAAGCCAGGTTTTGAGGCCCTTCCTGAAAAGAAGTAGGTTTTGGGTCTTGCGAATGTGGGTTGTGAGTGCGTTCCATGTTTTGGGTGCAATGTAGGAGAAGGATCTGCCCCCGGTGGTGGTGTGTTTGATGCGGGGGTCAGAGGCGAGAGAGAGGTCAGCTGAACAGACGTTTCGTGTGGGGGTGTGGAAGGTGACTCTCGTTGAGGTAGGCAAGGGCCTGTGTTGTGGAGTGATTTGTGTGTGAGGATGAGGATCTTGAAGGTGATCCTTTTGTCAATGGGGAGCCAGTGGAGGGATTTGAGGTGTGGAGAGATGTGTTCGTGTCGGTGGAGGTCGAGGATGAGTCGTGCTGCTGAGTTCTGGATGCGTGTAGTTTGCACTTGAGTTTTAGAGTGGTGCCGGCGTAGAGGGCGTTTCTGTAATCAAGCCTGCTGCTGATGAGTGCGTGAGTGACAGTTTTTCTGGTCTCTGTGGGGATCCATTTTAATGTTTTTCAGTATACGGAGTTTGTTGAAGCATGAGGAGGTAAGAGCGTTGATTTGTTGGGTCACAGAGAGGGAGGAGTCTAGGATGATGCTGAGGTTGCGTGCGTAGTTGGCGGGGGTGGGTGCAGGGCCTAGCGTGGTGGGCCACCATGGGGGGTCCCAGGTTTTTTTGGTGAGGGCCAAAGAGGATTATTTCGGTTTTGCTTGAGTTGAGTTTCAGGTGGTTGGCTGTCATATATACATCACTTTTGTCAATATGTGTGTGGTTTCCCTGGGGGGAAAAGGGTCCGACTTGTCTAGTGGCAGTTTTAGTGCCATAAAGAAGCGCAGAAGGTTTATATGCCTACTGCAAAGAGCACATCTGTATTTTATGTAAATAGCTGAGTACATTAGTAAAGTCTATGGAGAGATGAAGGGCACTTTTGCTGGGTGGTAATGAGGGAATCCGAGGAGGAGGGAGTGGGAGCACCAATAATGATTGTTGGACTGGGCGCAGGAGGTGCTAAAGACTGTGACGAATGGTATGTGACAAGGTGTTTTTTGAGTGTCTTGAAAGTACGTGCTGATTGAGGGAAGAAGCGCAGGTAAGGTGGCCTCTACTGTTGCACGTATCTCACACACACCATCGATTTTGTGACTGTCTACGTAGGCTAGTGTTTTAGAGCAACAGTTTAGCCAATAGCAGAGATGGCATCTTGATGGATGACTGCTGCCTGCACTCGGGTTATAGAGGACCGCTCTGACATAGGATCAGAGACTGAGACATCAGATACTGAGACAGCATCTGAGGGATAGGACAATGGCGCAGACTCTGGGAGTGATTTTTCAGTCAGAGGAGTCCCATTCGAAAACTCCTCTTCCAGTACATTATGAGGGAGGTGATGAGGACAGTCCTGCTGTCCCTTCGCAAGCTGTTCGTGCAACTGGGTAATAGTGGGTTAGGCCAACCCAGAGAGCAGGTGAATGCGGCGGCAAGCAGAGAGAGAGTGCTCTCTTGGGAGCTCACCAATTTAGTTCAGCCCCAAATTCCACCACCCAAATCATATTGTGGAGACATCAAAATTGTCTATGGCAAAACAAACTGGTTTTGTAAGGCAGGCACCTGTGTTTTTGGTCCTGGATTCGGCGGCCATATAGAGAAACACACTAAACCCAAACATTTCTGGAAACTAGACATTCGGGGGAGTCCACAGAGGTGTGACTTGTGTGGATTCCCCAAAGTTTTCTTACCCAGAATACCCTGCAAAGCTGAAATGTTGAGAAAAAACTCTATTTTTCTCGCATTTCTGTTACACAAACTACAGGAATATGCTGGGATCCACAACATTCCTACCACCCAGTGACTCCTCACCTGTCCTGATAAAAACACTACCCCACTTGAGTGCCTACACCTAGTGCCTGTGTCAGGAATGGATCACCCCAGGGTCAACAGCTGCCTCACGTAAGGACCAACATTGACCGTTGTGTGATCTATTCCTGTCGCAGGCACCAGGCCTAACCACACAAGTGAGGTATCATATTTATCGGGAGACTTGGGGGAACGCTGGGTGGAAGGAAATTTGTGGCTCCCCTCAGATTCCAGAACTTTCTGTCACCGAAATGTGTGGAAAACGTGGTATTTTAGCCACATTTTGAGGTTTGCAAAGGATTCTGGGTAACAGAACCTGGTCCGAGCCCCACAAGTCACCTCATCTTGGATTCCCCTGGGTTTCTACTTTACAAAAATGTGCTGGTTTGCTAGGTTTCCCCAGGTGCCGGCTGAGCTAGAGGCCAAAATCCACAGGTAGGCACTGTTTTCTATGAAAAAATGTGATGTGTCCACGTTCTGTTTTGGGGCATTTCCTGTCGCGGGCGCTAGGCCTACCCACACAAGTGAGGTATCATTTTTATCGGGAGACTTAGGGGAACGCCGGGTGGAAGGAAATTTGTGGCTCCTCTCAGATTCCAGAACTTTCTGTCACCGAAATGTGAGGAAAACTTGTTTTTTTAGCCACTTTTTGAGGTTTGCAAAGGATTGTGGGTAACAGAACCTGGTCCGAGCCCCGCGAGTCACCCCTCCTTGTATTGCCCTAGGTCTCTAGTTTTCAGAAATGCACAGGTTTGGTAGGTTTCCCTAGGTGCCGGCTGAGCTAGAGGCCAAAATCTACAGGTAGGCACTTCTCAAAAAACACCTCTGTTTTCTTCCAAAAATTTTGATGTGTCCACGTTGCGCTTTGGGGCGTTTCCTGTCGCGGGCGCTAGGCCTACCCACACAAGTGAGGTATCATTTTTATCGGGAGACTTGGGGGAACGCCGGGTGGAAGGAAATTTGTGGCTCCTCTCAGATTCCAGAACTTTCTGTCACCGAAATCTGAGGAAAACTTGTTTTTTTAGCCACTTTTTGAGGTTTGCAAAGGATTCTGGGTAACAGAACCTGGTCCGAGCCCCGCGAGTCACCCCTCCTTGGATTGCCCTAGGTCTCTAGTTTTCAGAAATGCACAGGTTTGGTAGGTTTCCCTAGGTGCCGGCTGAGCTACAGGCCAAAATCTACAGGTAGGCACTTCTCAAAAAACACCTCTGTTTTCTTCCAAAAATTTTGATGTGTCCACGTTGCGCTTTGGGGCGTTTCCTGTCGCGGGCGCTAGGCCTACCCACACAAGTGAGGTATCATTTTTATCGGGAGACTTGGGGGAACGCCGGGTGGAAGGAAATTTGTGGCTCCTCTCAGATTCCAGAACTTTCTGTCACCGAAATCTGAGGAAAACTTGTTTTTTTAGCCACTTTTTGAGGTTTGCAAAGGATTCTGGGTAACAGAACCTGGTCCGAGCCCCGCGAGTCACCCCTCCTTGGATTGCCCTAGGTCTCTAGTTTTCAGAAATGCACAGGTTTGGTAGGTTTCCCTAGGTGCCGGCTGAGCTAGAGGCCAAAATCTACAGGTAGGCACTTCTCAAAAAACACCTCTGTTTTCTTCCAAAAATTTTGATGTGTCCACGTTGCGCTTTGGGGCGTTTCCTGTCGCGGGCACTAGGCCTACCCACACAAGTGAGGTATAATTTTTATCGGGAGACTTGGGGGAACGCCGGGTGGAAGGAAATTTGTGGCTCCTCTCAGATTCCAGAACTTTCTGTCACCGAAATCTGAGGAAAACTTGTTTTTTTATCCACTTTTTGAGGTTTGCAAAGGATTCTGGGTAACAGAACCTGGTCCGAGCCCCGCGAGTCACCCCTCCTTGGATTGCCCTAGGTCTCTAGTTTTCAGAAATGCACAGGTTTGGTAGGTTTCCCTAGGTGCCGGCTGAGCTAGAGGCCAAAATCTACAGGTAGGCACTTCTCAAAAAACACCTCTGTTTTCTTCCAAAAATTTTGATGTGTCCACGTTGCGCATTGGGGCGTTTCCTGTCGCGGGCGCTAGGCCTACCCACACAAGTGAGGTATAATTTTTATCGGGAGACTTGGGGGAACGCCGGGTGGAAGGAAATTTGTGGCTCCTCTCAGATTCCAGAACTTTCTGTCACCGAAATCTGAGGAAAACTTGTTTTTTTAGCCACTTTTTGAGGTTTGCAAAGGATTCTGGGTAACAGAACCTGGTCCGAGCCCCGCGAGTCACCCCTCCTTGGATTGCCCTAGGTCTCTAGTTTTCAGAAATGCACAGGTTTGGTAGGTTTCCCTAGGTGCCGGCTGAGCTACAGGCCAAAATCTACAGGTAGGCACTTCTCAAAAAACACCTCTGTTTTCTTCCAAAAATTTTGATGTGTCCACGTTGCGCTTTGGGGCGTTTCCTGTCGCGGGCGCTAGGCCTACCCACACAAGTGAGGTATCATTTTTATCGGGAGACTTGGGGGAACGCCGGGTGGAAGGAAATTTGTGGCTCCTCTCAGATTCCAGAACTTTCTGTCACCGAAATCTGAGGAAAACTTGTTTTTTTAGACACTTTTTGAGGTTTGCAAAGGATTCTGGGTAACAGAACCTGGTCCGAGCCCCGCAAGTCACCCCTCCTTGGATTCCCCTAGGTCTCTAGTTTTCAGAAATGCACAGGTTTGGTAGGTTTCCCTATGTGCCGGCTGAGCTAGAGGCCAAAATCTACAGGTAGGCACTTTGGAAAAAACAGCTGTGTTTTCTATAAAAAAAATAGGATGTGTCCATGTTGTGTTTTGGGGCATTTCCTGTCGCGGGCACTAGGCCTACCCACACAAGTGAGGTATCATTTTTATCGGGAGACTTGGGGGAACACAGAATAGCAAAACAAGTGTTATTGCCCCTTATCTTTCTCTACATTTTTTCCTTCCAAATATAAGAGAGTGTGTAAAAAAGACGTCTATTTGAGAAATGCCCTGCAATTCACATGCTAGTATGGGCACCTCGGAATTCAGCGATGTGCAAATAACCACTGCTCCTCAAAACCTTATCTTGATCCCATTTTGGAAATGCAAAGGTTTTCTTGATACCTCTTTTTCACTCTTCATATTTCAGCAAATGAATTGCTGTATACCCAGTATAGAATGAAAACCAACTGCAGGGTGCAGCTTATTTATTGGCTCTGGGTACCTAGGGTTCTTGATGAACCTACAAGCCCTTTATATCCCCGCAACCAGAAGAGTCCAGCAGACAAAACGGTATATTGCTTTCAGAAATCTGACATCGCAGGAAAAAGTTACAGAGTAAAACATAAAGAAAAATGGCTGTTGTTTTCAGCTCAATTTCAATATTTTTTTATTTCAGCTGTTATTTTCTGTAGGAAAACCTTGTAGGATCTACACAAATGACCCCTTGCTGAATTCAGAATTTTGTCTAGTTTTCAGAAATGTTTAGCATTCCGGGATCCAGCATTGGTTTCACACCCATTCCTGTCACTAACTGGAAGGAGGCTGAAAGCACCAAATATAGTAGAAATGGGGTATGTCCCAGTAAAATGCCAAATTTGTGTTGAAAAATTCGGTTTTCTGATTCAAGTCTGCCCGTTCCTGAAAGGTGGGAAGATAGTGATTTCAGCACCAGAAACCCTTGGTTGATGGCATTTTCAGGGAAAAAAACACAAGCCTTCTTCGGCAGCCCTTTTTTCCCATTTTTTTGGAAAAAACAAAATTTTCATGTATTTTGGCTATTTTCTTGGTCTCCTCCAGGGGAAACCACCAACTCTGGGTACCATTAGAATCCCTAGGATGTTGGAAAAAAAGGACGCAAATTTGGCGTGGTTAGCTTATGTGGACAAAAAGTTATGAAGCCCTAAGCGCGAACTACCCCAAATAGCCAAAAAAGGGCTCAGCACTGGGGGGGGAAAGGCCCAGCAGCTAAGGGGTTAAGAGAAGCACTAGTGGGCTTCAACCTAAACTTGATACAGTAACTCTGGAATTCAGGAATCTGCAGATGTGTATGCTGCACGAGCGTGCCCATGCCCCCCCTTCCTTAGACACAGGAATTATAGGCTAGAAAGTAAACCTAAGGAGCGCTGACAAGGGAGAGTGGCGGCTCAGGAAGGGGTAAAAAAAGTGGATAAAGTGGTTTGAAAATACAGGATACAATTGAATTGAGGTATTTTAAGCACAAGTATGAATGTAAAATATACTTCTGTGATAGTACGACATTAAAATCAAATAAGAACGCAGGCGCTGGCGCATGGTGTAAAATTGCATCTCAATCCCAATTGTAAATTGATGCAATATCTGAAGCAGAAGATAATTCAGATGGCCAAGGCGTACTCACTGCAGTGTCAGATATCACAGGAGCTTCAATTACTAAATGATGCCGTTGCCCACCCATCAATTTCAGATTTCTTTAAAAACCTGAGATGAGCTACTGAAGCAGGTGGAACTACGATAAATCCCACTCTAAAATGTGGTCCAAACTCAGGGGAAACTCAGATTACAGCAGTGAATGGTGCTATTTATCCATTAGTTAACCATAAGAGTGAAGGTACTGTGTGTGATGAGGTAACAGAAGGCAAACTATACTATAAATGCTCACAGATGATAATAAAAGCTCAAATCCACTATACCCCAGAGAATTCTTCTTTATCCTAATGTCAGTCAGGGGTCAAATCAACAACAGCATAGAGTGTAATTAAACCTCAAAGGGTTCCACAAAAAGAATGTTGCGGCTCCCCTGATGTGCTATTTTCGGCATCAACAAGCCAAGATTTAATAAGGGATAAACCTTTTACTAAGCTGTATATAGGAAAATATATGTACACAAACCAAAATGAGGTCTCATCTGTCAAGCATAAGGTCTCTAATATCTCTTTGTGCAAGAGGGACTTGGCGCAGTTGATTCTTCTGCAAAATTTGTAAATGTTCCATCTAGTCTGATTGTGAGATCTGAAATTGACCCATTTTGCCCGATACAAAATATTGTGAGAGATCAGCTGGACTCAAACCCTACTCTTACACCGGGGAAATTAATCTATGAAAATCTATGAAAAATGTCGGCCTGAGAATGGCCATACTAGGGCTTGGCATTCTTATGGATAATTCATTTAAATCAGCCGACCTTTGTTTTTTGGAAAAATATGATGAAAGTAGCCCTGAGAATGGCAATGCCCAAAACGAACATCTGCAGGCTTACTCTGGTGTTTGGGGGAACTTGTTAAATACGATGGATGCGATAACAGTTGCACTTACCTTCCACTCAGACTTGCTTAATTTACTTGTGGCCTATGTTGCGGGGATAGACTCCAAACTATTGAAATTAACCGATTTAATATCTATGGCACACACAAATGCTAACAACCAACTAATTACCTGTATTTTCACGCATATTATTGACAAAGCTGTGAAATTGCCTAAAATTGTAAGGAATCTAGTAGATGAAGTTAAAAGCATATCGACAAAAATGTGTCATAATTCTGCTGATATTGTAGATTCAAGATCTAGCAAATGTCATTGATATGATGATCAGGCTGCTGAAAATCACACAGCAGGTTACACTTGATAATGGGTATACAGGTGAAGCCCCACTTGCAGATTCAGTAATTGATAAGACGAATGAGGGAGATGTTAAACTGTCAACCATGGAGCTAAAAAGTGAATACATCCAAGATATCCAAGTTATAAACTCCATAATCTCATAGTTAGGCTTTTCATCCTTGGCGTGGTCTCCCTTAACTTTTTGCCTCTGTTCCCCAGGTTGCTGATGTGTGCTGGACTCTGATTGTACTGTTTTTGTTACTCTGGGCACTTTACCACTGCTAGCCAGTGCTAAAGTGCAAGTGCTCCTTTACAAAATGTGTATGTAATTGGTTTATCCATGATTGGCATATTTGATTTACTAGTAAGTCCCTAGTAAAGTGCACTAGAGGTGCCAGGGCTCAAATGCTACTAGTGGGCCTGCAACAATGGTTGTGCCACCCACATGAGTAGCTCTGTAATCATGTCTCACACCTGGCATTGGTGTGTGTAGTTTTAACTGTAAATTCGACTTTGCAAGTGTACCCACTTGCCAGCCCTAAACCTTCCCTTGTCTTACATGTAAGACACCCCTCAGGTAGGCCCTAGGTAGCCTCAAGGGCAGGGTGCAGTGTATGGTTAGGGTAGGACATATAGTAATGTGTTTTATATGTCCTGACAGTGAAATATTGCTAAATTCGTTTTTCACTGTTGCAAGGCCTGTCCCTCTCATAGGTTAACAAGGGGGCTACCTTTAAATCTGATTAAAGTGTAGATTCCCTTTGGGAGGGGATGGACATGTGGAGTTTGGGGTGTCTGAGCTCACAATTTTAAAATACATATTTTAGTAAAGTTGATTTTAAGATTGTGTGTTTGAAAATGCCACTTTTGGAAAGTGGGCATTTTCTTTCTTTTACCATTTCTGTGACTCTGCCTGTTTGTGGATTCCCTGTCTGGGTCAGTTTGACAGTTGGGCTGGTTGCACCTTACACTAGAGGGTGACACAAAGGGAGCTAGGGTGTAGTCTGCATTTCCTGATGAGCCATCTGTGCTAGGAGGGAGGGGAGGAGTGGTCACTTACACCTGAAAGGGCTGTGCCTGCCCTCACACAATGCAGTCTCCAACCCCCTGGTGAGTGTCTGGGGCCTGGCCTGGCCAAGGCAGGATTTCACATTCAGAAGAGACTTTACTTTGAAGTAGGCCTGCTTCAAAAGAGAAATTGGATATAAGAAGGGCACCCAAAACCACAGACTTTAGATCACTTCTGGACATCAAGAGGAACCTCTGCCTGGAGAAGTGCTGAGGAGAAGTGCTGTCCTGCTTGTGACTATACTTTGTGGAGCTATCCTGTAGTTGCTGCTTCTGCCTGTGCAAGGGGGACAAAGACTGAACTTTGTGGTATATTCCTGCTTGAAGAAGGACTCTCCAAGGGCTTGGAATGAGCTTGCCCCCAGTTCAGAAGTCTCATGGCTATCAAAGACTTCCCTTACCAGCACCTGGACTCTCTGCTGAGACTCCTTCCCTGACAAGTGGTGCCCTATCCGGTCCCTGGGCCCTTGAAAGGAAAAGCTGGTGAAAATTCAAGGAAATTGACTTCGGACAACTCCGGACCGCCGCCGCTGCTGAATCCGGTGACGCCGCCTGCAACCGACTCCATGATCTTTGCTGGAACGCAACGACTGTAGCAGGCCTGACACCGCTGCAGCCCAGCCGAAGTCCGCAACTCCATGGAAGTCGCCGCAGAACGTCGTGACCGACACCTGCTCGAAGTGCATGGATTCAACGTTTCGCACGGACGCCACAATTACCGACTTCGCGCATCAGCTTGTTTTCACTCTTCACCAAGGTACTGTACCTGGGGGTCTGCGTGACTCCGTGGCCGTGTCCGTTGGTGTCGGATTGTTGGGAACGACTCCGTCACAACGCCGTGTTAACACCTCATTAAAGCATTTTGTGTTTCTAAGCGCTAGTTTGGGATGTAATCTTTAAAAATTCATAACTTGACTTGTGTGTTGTGGATTTTTGTCGTTTTGGTCTTGTTTTGTTTAGATAAATATTTTCTATTTTTCTAAACCTGTGTGTGTTGGTACAAATACTTTACACCTAGCACTCTGAAGTTAAGCCTACTGCTCTGCCAAGCTACCAAGGGGGTAAGCAGGGGTTAGCTGAGGGTGATTCTCTTTTACCCTTACTAGAGTGAGGGTCCTTGCTTGAACAGGGGGTAACCTGACTGTCAACCAAAGACCCCATTTCTAACACTCAATAACTAGAACTAAGTCCAAGGACTAACAAAAAGACCTAGAAAAAGGCTATGGAAGGCGAGAAATAAAGTAAGGTGTCAAACACTGGTAGAATATTAGCTACTAAGCCAAAGGGTACCTATCCAATTTTAACCCAATAAATCAGGTCAAATGTGATTCCAAATGCACAGAGAAGAGGGTTGAAGAGTCAGTTCAAAATTAAGGCCAAGAATTTACGTTTAACAAACGTCATAGATCCATCAATTGGCAACAGAATAAGAAGATGGGATCGGAGATGATTTACAAAGCGATAAACATAACCAAAATTATAATCAAACTCAAGACTTGGGAAATCTAGATAATAGACATCCTAGATCCAAGAAGGAAGTGGCTACATCTTCAGTGAGTGTCAACACCCCACCAGGATTGCCAAAAAGGCATTGAAGCAAATTAGGGTACCTTTTGGCGCCCAACCAAAATGTAGTAAAAGACATCCAAAAAAAGTGATGGCTAGTACACTACCAACAACCACTGGTTCCATACAATTTGACAACATTGAGTCCCTTCAAACAATGGAACAAAGCCCTATCCAGCCATTTCACATTGAAACCCCACAAATAATAGTTGGGCAAACAGGAATTATTGTTAATTGTAAACAATCATTTAGGCAGGAAGACAAATCTCAGTTACAATCAATAGAACAAATCTCTACAAATTCTGAGTTTGGGGCCAGTTGGCTTTATGTACAAGACAACTGGGTAATTTGTCATCTCCCCCAAAAAATATTTTCTGTCCACAGTATGAATCTAGAGGGCCTTGTGATATTCTCAACTGTAGTAAAATTCTGAAATTAACAAAACCAATACCAGCTCTATCGCATATAAAATCAGAGGACCTTGTAGCAGTGCAGTTTACATATGATATGCAGTTTCCTCTATGAGAAACTGCTTGCAACACATAGTTAAATAATGACAACTCATATAAAATGTATACCTGTTGCTCACAGTTTGAAGTTAGGAAGTGCACAAAAGCAAACTATTTGCCTGTTTTAATCCCTATAGAACCAACAAAGAAAATTATGCAATGGGATCAATAATTTGTCAAGTACCCTTAGCATAATAGATCTTTATTGAGGGGAGTGGTAGGTACACCTTTTAATCACACAACAGAATTTGCACTTAAAATAACTAATTTGAAAGCTGGATCTCGTATTTGTGAACCATCTCAAAACAGCATTCTCATATTGAGGACTGTGCATGACTCCCATCAATTCTATCAATGGCAAAGAGGGAAGGTGATGATTGATGGTTGCCTGGAAGTGATCAAGTGCAGAAGTTGATCAATATATGTTCTTGGAACGTGCATGGTCTTGCCAGGCTAATATTATATCCTGACACCATTACTCTTAGAAAGAAGTTTGAAATATAAATGTTTCAAGAAACTTAGGCACAAATTTAAAGAAGGGCCTAGAGCCAACTATCGCCACATTAGCATTATTTTTTTATGCTAATGTGGCGATAGTGTGGCAAAACCGCTGCGCCATGTTTACAAAATGGTTCAATGCTTGCATTGTGCCACTTTGTAACCCCTTGCTCCGCATTATGCCTGCGCCAGGCAAAATGTTTGCAAGGGAGGGCATTCCCCCGTTAGGAGGCCCAGAAAAATGGTGCAATTAAATCTACAAGATTTCCTTGCATTTATGTTGGCGTCATTTTTAATGCCTGCTCAAAGTAGGCTTTAGAAGGACACACCTATTGAAATCAATGGGCCTCCTTGCACTTTGCTCCACTATCATCAATATTTTTGACACTAGTGGAGCAAAGCGCCACAACTGCGTAAACATTTTTGACGCTGTTGTTCCTAACCTGTGCCATGGTGCAACATATGTTAAATACGGCACACAAATGGTGGCATTAGGAGGGCGCAATGGGGTGCAAGAAAAGTGGAGCTTCATTAGATGCACGGCTGCAGGGCTGTGAAAAAGGTGGCCTTTTGATATATATATCTGCAGTACTAAACCTGAAGTCTCAGGAGATTGATTTTCAACTGCCTTGGTTACAATGTGTAAAATTACAGTGCCACCACATAATTTTATTGAATGTGTATCTAAGCATTAGGAAGCCCATCAAGATGGCTCAGTTGGCCACACTTTGGGAAACTATTAAAAATCTTTCATATCAATTTCCTGTTGGAAAACTATTTCTATCTGGGAATTTTAATACTCGCTTCACTTCTACAATAGGATCTGAAAAAAGAAGTAATGTTAACATCCGTTCATGTCGAAATCATTTGCACAAGCTTGACCTGATAATTTTGAATGATAAAATAGCAAACGAGTCCTCTTCAGTGCCGACTTTTAAAAACTGCAAGTCTCACTCAATACTCAACTACACTATCATCTCCAAAGCCTTAGACCCTTATATAAGAGGGTATTATTATGCCCCTCATTGACAGCAATCAGAACCCACAGGTAATAGAGCTAAAACTCATTGCTACTTACCATCCAAAAGCGAACATTCTTCCACAACTTCCAACCTCTTATAGTTTAAAAAAATTGGTTTGACACTCTTCTAAACAGCAGGATATTTTACATTTTGCACAACAGCAGATCCAACTTCTAAACGTAACTGCTCAATCATCCCAGACAGAGACTTGGAATGAACTATGCAGGAAATTAGTTGAAACCTTCCCTGCTAAAGCCAAGCGTACAGGGAATCCAATAGCCACTTCCACCAATAAATGGTTTGACTTATGTTGATATGGGAGAGGTCCCCACGACAAAAGGACAATATGCTTTGACACATCTGAGCTAATCACATAATATAATTCATAAGGCTCCGGTTGTTTTTTGCTAAAAGGGATTAGATTGAATGGAGCACCTGGCCCAAATGGCCTCCCCAATGTTATTTTTAAAGTTAATCCCGAGATGAGGTAATAGATATTAACTCTTCTATTTAATGAGATTCTAACAACCAGTTGTATTCCAGAATCTTGGTGAGGGAGTATAAGCCAGTCTATCTACAAGAATGGTCCTGCTAATAACCCTGTGAACTATGGGCTTATTGATTTAACTGATGTTGAGGCAAAAGTATTTGCATCTCACCTTCTTCTGGAGCTTTAAGATTGGGCTGCTGATCAAAATATAATACCCTTCTATCAAACAGGCTTTGGGAAAGGCCAGTCGACATTTACCACTTTGCTGATCCTCACTCTTATGGCCGAAAGAGCTATGTTAAAGAAACAGAAATGATATGTCTGCTTTGTAGATCTGAAGTCCGCATTTGACTTTGTTCCAATGGACCAGTTATGAGCAACACTTGCAGTGTGGGGTGTGCCTCGCTCTTTCCTTAACCTTATGATCTTGCTGTATACTGATACATGGGTCTCGGTCAAGCGAGAGGACGGCACTAGTCTGACCCGGAAATTCAACACAACATGCGGCGTGATGCAGGGCTGCGTCCTGGCACCATGTTTGTTCCACCTCTTTATGGCTGATCTCCTGAAACATCTGGATAATGTAAATGCCCATGCGCCCAACTTCCCGAACCATAATGTTATGTACTTGCAGTATGCTGACAATACTGTACTACTTAGCAAAATACCAATAGGTCTACAGCATATAAAAACTTCTTTTGATGATTTTGTATCACTCACTGGCTTGAAACTGAACGTTAAAAAAAAAAAATCATTACAGTAGGCCATTTAAAAGTGAAATCTCAATCTTGGTCTGTTAGAGGTGAGCCTGTACAGCATGTGAGGTCATATAAATATCTGGGGATTACTTTTGACAATGGGGTTTCATTTAAAGGTCATTTTAATCATTTGACTGCAAAAAACGTAACTAATATCTATGTTTTTAAGTCCTTGCAAAGTAAGTTAGTATGCTCAAATTGTGAACATTTGGTTAAAGTTATGGGGGCAAAATTAGTCCCGGGCTTGGCCTATGGATTAGTCATTTTTCGCAGCCGCAATGCTACATTGTTGCATAAGTTACAAATAAAGGCCTGCAAATCGGTTTTTAAAGTGTCAAGGGACACAGGTCACACCGAAATCTGCCTTCAGTTTGGACTACAAAATCAAACATTAGTAAAACAGGCTACCTTTCTAAAATGTCTTCTCATGTTATTTTTGTCAGCATCGGGCACACTAGCCAGGAAGGAAATGATTAATTCTCAGTATACGATTGCCTGGAGAGATTACTTCATTGAGTGCCTTTGCACCTTTTGGCCCGTATTTATACTTTTTTTGCGCCGCATTTGCGTCGTTTTTTGAAGCAAAAACGGCGCAAACTTGCAAAATACCATTGTATTTTGTAGGTTTGCGCCGTTTTGCGTCAAAAAGCGGCGCAAATGCGGCGCTAAAAAAAGTATAAATACGGGCCTTGACTTTTAGGTTCCTCGTTTTGAAGCAATCAATAGATCATGTCCAAGAATCTTTATAAATCGACCAGTGAAGCAGTTATCATTTGAGATGGATAAAGAGGCCCTGCTAAGGAAAAGGAATGGTCGATCTATTGTCAACAGTTATAAAAAGCTTGAACTTCAGCCCTATTTGAGAGCCCACTTCTCGACTTCTATAAAAAATAAGAGGCAGATTTAAGAGCCCCTAGTGCCTCCTTGCGCCACATTAGTGTTGTTTGTTTTACTCTAGTGTGGAGCAACGAGGCCAAAATCGCTGCGCCAAATTTACAAAGTGGAGCAATGCATGCATTGGGCTGCCTTGTAACCCTTTGCGCTACATTATGCTTGTGCCAGGCATAATCTATGCAAAGGGAGCATTCCCCCCGTTAGGGGGGCCCAAACAAATGTCACAAAGAAATCTAAGAGATTTACTTGCGTCATTTTTTTTTGGCACTTTTAACGCCTGCTTACAGGAGCTACACCATTGTTTACAATGGGCCTCAATGGGCTTTCAAGGATTAGCGTCAAAACTTTTGATGCTAATCTTACAAAGCTCCGAAGTAGCACCCAAAATGTGGACGCTAGTTCCCTAACTACCACCATGGTGCGTCGTATCTTAGATGTGGCGCACACATGGTGGCATTAGGGGGTGCAAGAAAAGTGGCACCGCACCGGGTGAAACGCCACTTTTCTTAAATCTGGCCGTAAGTTTTTACAACTGAGACTCGGCAAGTATATCACCAAGGATGGTCTACCATGGTGGACTCAGCAATAACCATCAATGTGCTGTAGACTATGTGGCCACAAAAGTGAAACAATGCTAGACATTAGAAATTATTGCAGGTTCCAGGATCTCTGCTGAAACCGTTGTTTCTAGCTGAAGAAGTGAGAGCATGCCAGAAGCTGTAAATTTTTGTCTGTCCGGCAGGTCAATTTTAGCAATATGCTGCTTGGTGAAGTTTTTGTCTTTGGGTGATAACCTGTTGAATTCGGCCTAAAAATAGTCAGTCATGATTTTAACAGCTATTCAAAATGACATTTAATTGGGGAGTGCTCTCTGAATAACCTGTACCACAATGATCATACAGCATATGTTTTTTTAGTGTAACTATAAGGCAGATTCATATGCTTTAATTATGAAATGTTGTGATTTGTGTGGTAATTGTCATACATTTTAAAAATTGTAACGAATTTTAGAATATATTGTAATGGTTTGAAGTAATCGACCAATAAATATTTTACATACAACTAAAACGTGCTTTTAAATGTATGTTGTGTGCATTCTTGAGAGTGAAAATGTGTTTATGTGAGAGTGTATGTGTGAATGTGTGGGTATGCGTAAGCATGTGTGTGAAAGTGAAGGTCAAATGCCGTGTGATGTCACTTCCGCAACCCATGGCATTTTAACCGGTTCTGTGCCCAGGACGTAATGGTTACGTCCTGAAGCACAGTGCTGCTGTGCCCAGGACGTAACCATTACGTCATAGGCACACAACCCAGAGGGAGCGCTAGCGCTCCCTCTGTGGGGTTCCCCCCAAGTCAGGGATGGAAGGGGAAGCCCTTCCCCTTCCACCCCCGACACCCCAACCCCCCTCGTGACATCAGCGAGCGAGCACGCGCTGACAATCACAGAGCCTCCCCCATCGCGCTGGAAGTCGAAAGAGAAATGCTTTGCATTTCTCTTTCGATCATGTGGGGGAGGCCCGGAGAGGCTTCAAAGGGAAGGAAATGTATTTCCTTCCATTTGAAGTCTCTCCAAGCGTTTCAAAAGCCGGATTGCTTGGAATCCGGCTTTTGAAACGCCCACTAGACACCAGGGATTTTTTTTTTTTTTTTTTAATTGTCAAAGGGGCAAGGGTCGCTCCCGGGGGGGCATTTTTTTGGAAGGCCTTTTCTGCCCACCCCCCCGGGGGCAGATCGGCCTATTATTAGGCCGATCTGCCCTCAGGGGGGGCAGAAACCTCTAGGCACCAGGGATCATTTTTTTTGTTTTTTGTTTACTTTTTTGTTTTAGGTGTGGGGAGCGACCGCTTAGGCAAGGCTCGCTCCCCTAGGGGGCAAATTATATTTAGGCCATTTCTGCCCCCCTTGGGGGCAGATTGGCCTATTTTGATGAGGCCACTCTGCCTCCAAGGTGGGCAGAAACCACAAGACACCAGGGAGTTTTTTTTTTTTTACGTGAATTTATTTTAGGCCATTTCTGCCCCCCTGGGGGGTAGATCAGCCTATTTTGATTAGGCCGATCTGCCCCCATGGGGGGCAGAAACCACTAGGCACCAGTGATTTTTGTTTTTTTTTGTTTTACAGATGGGGAGCGACCCCTTGGACAAGGGTCGCTCCCCTGGAGGGGAAAATTGTATTTAGGCCATTTCTGCCCCCTTTGGGGGCAGATCGGCCGATTTTTGCTACGCCAATCTGCCCCCACGGGGGGCAGAAACCATTAGGCACCGGGGATTTTTTTTTTTGCACCAATGTCACGCAGGGGGAGCGACCCAGTAGGCAAGGGTCGCTCCGGGGGGGGTTGGGGGGTGGTGGGGAAAAATTATTTTAGGCCATTTCTGCCCCCCCCGGGGGCAGATCGGCCTATTGTTATTAGGCCGATCTGCCCCCAGGGGGGGGCAGAAACCTCTAGGCGCCAGGTCAAATCTTTTTTTGTGTTTTTTTTTTGTTTGTTTGTTTTTTTAGAGATGGGGAGCGACACATTAGGCAAGGGTCGCTCCCCTGGGGGGCAAATTGTATTTAGACCATTTCTGCCCCCCTTGGGGGCAGATTGGCCAATTTTAGGTCAATCTGCCCCCAAGGGGGCAGAAACCACTAGGCACCGGGGATTTTTTTTTTGGCGCAAATGTCACGCAGGGGGAGCGACCCCGTAAGCAAGGGTCGCTCCCGGGGGGGGAGGGGTTGGGGAATGGAGGGGCAAATTGATTTTAGGCCATTTCTGCCCCCCCTGGGGCCGGCTGAGCTAGAAGCCAAAATCCACAGGTAGGCACTTTGCAAAAAACACCTCTGTTTTCTGTGAAAAAATGTGATGTGTCCATGTTGTGTTTTGGACCATTTCCTTTCGTGGGCGCTAGGCCTACCCACACAAGTGAGGTAGCATTTTTATCGAGACACTTGGGGGAACGCTGGGTGGAAGGAAATTTGTGGCTCCTCTCAGATTCCAGAACTTTCTGTCACCGAAATGAGAGGAAAAAGTGTTTTTTTGGCCAAATGTTGATGTTTGCAAAGGATTCTGAGTAACAGAACCTGGTCAGAGCTCCACAAGTCACCCCATCTTGGATTCCCCTGGGTTTCTAGTTTTCAAAAATGCACAGGTTTGGTAGGTTTCCCTAAATGCCGGCTGAGCTAAAGGGCAAAATCTACAGGTAGGCACTTTGCAAAAAACACTTCTGTTTTCTTTAAAAAAATGTGATGTGACCACGTTGTGTTTTGGGGCATTTCCTTTTCACGGGCGCTAGGCCTACCCACACAAGTGAGGTATCATTTTTATCGGGAGACTTGGGGGAACGCTGGGTGGAAGGAAATTTGTGGCTCCTCTCAGATTCGAGAACTTTCTGTCACCGAAATGTGAGGAAAACGTGTTTTTTTAGCCAAATTTTGAGGTTTGGAAAGGATTCTGGGTAACAGAACCTGGTCAGAGCCCCACAAGTCACCCCATCTTGGATTCCTCTAGGTCTCTAGTTTTCAAAAATTCACAGGTTTGGTAGGTTTCCCTAGGTGCCGGCTGAGCTAGAGGCCAAAATCTACAGGTAGGCACTTTGCAAAAAACAGTTCTGTTTTCTTTAAAAAAATGTGATGTGTCCACGTTGCGTTTTGGGGCAATTCCTGTTGCGGGCGCTAGGCCTACCCACACAAGTGAGGTATCATTTTTATCGGGAGACTTGGGGGAACGCTGGGTGGAAGGAAATTTGTGGCTCCTCTCTTATTCCAGAACTTTTTGTCACCAAAATGTGAGGAAAATGTGTTTTTTTAGCCAAATTTTGAGGTTTGCAAAGGATTCTGTGTAACAGAACCTGGTCAGAGCCCCACAAGTCACCCCATCTTGGATTCCCCTAGGTCCCTAGTTTTCAAAAATGCACAGGTTTGGTAGGTTTCCCTAGGTGCTGGATGAGCTAGAGGCCAAAATCTACAGGTAGGCACTTTGCAAAAAACACCTCTGTTTTCTTTAAAAAAATGTGATGTGTCCACGTTGCGTTTTGGGGCGTTTCCTGTCGCTAGGCCTACCCACACAAGTGAGGTATCATTTTTATCGGGAGACTTGGGGGAACATAGATTAGCAAAACAAGGGTTATTGCCCCTTGTCTTTCTCTACATTTTTTCCTTCCAAATATAAGAGAGTGTGTAAAAAAGACATCTATTTGAGAAATGCCCTGTAATTCACATGCTAGTATGGACACCCCGGAATTCCGAGATGTGCAAATAACCACTGCTCATCAACACCTTATCTTGTGCCCATTTCGGAAATACAAAGGTTTTCTTGATAGCTATTTTTCACTCTTTATATTTCAGCAAATGAATTGCTGTATACCCGGTATAGAATGAAAACGCACTGCAGGGTGCAGCTCATTTATTGGCTCTGGGTACCTAGGGTTCTTGAAGAACCTACAAGCCCTATATATCCCCGCAACCAGAGGAGTCCAGCGGACGTAACAGAATATTGCTTTAGAAAATCTGACATTGCAGCAAAAAGTTACAGAGTAAAACGTAGAGAAAAATTGATGTTTTTTTACCTCAATTTCAATATTATTCTTTTTCAGTTGTTATTTTCTGTAGGAAACCCTTGTAGGATCTACACAAATGACCCCTTGCTGAATTCAGAATGTTGTTTACTTTTTAGAAATGTTTAGGTTTCTGGGATCCAGCATTGGTTTCACGCCTATTTCTGTCACTGACTGGAAGGAGGCTGAAAGCACATAAAATTGTAAAAATGGAGTATGTCCCAGTAAAATGCCAAATTTGGGTTTTCTGATTCAAGTCTGCCTGTTCCTGAAAGCTGGGAAGCTGGTGATTTTAGCACCGCAAACCCTTTGTTGATGCCATTTTCAGGGGAAAAACCACAAGCCGCCTTCTGCAGCCACTTTTTCCCATTTTTTTGAAAAAAACGAAATTTTCACTGTATTTTGGATAATTTCTTGGCCTCCTTCAGGGGAACCCACAAAGTCTGGGTACCTCTAGAATCCCTATGATGTTGGAAAAAAAGGACGCAAACTTGGCTTGGCTAGCTTGTGTGGAAAAAAAGTTATGAGGGCCTAAGCGCAAACTTCCCCAAATAGCCAAAAAAAAGGCCTGGCACAGGAGGGGGAAAAGGCCTGGCAGCGAAGGGGTTAATGAATTGATTGACGTTGATGTAGAAAACATTTGGGGGCCATGGCTGCCGATCGTATCTGCGCAGGATCAATCGTGTCTTATATCCAAAGATTATTAAATGAAAGAGTGCAATTTACAGCACGGTGGCTGGTGATCAACAGATATTTGTCATCAAAATGTGTAGAACACCTTTTATGTTCTAATATTAATTTTAACTTACAAATGAAATAAGTGTAAATTTTCCAGACGCTTCTGCCTCATATTGCCAAATGATGTTTTCACTAGCGCTCGCATCAATTCAAGGTAATAGCAAATGCAGTAATGACAAATCAATATTGTAATATAAAAAAATGATTTCCGTTATTTACCAGCCCACGCATTCAAAAAAATCAATCCCGTACGTGCTTGAATATTTTTAAGGTCTCTAATCCAATGTTATAGTGACCTCTGCTGGACACATGACCTACTGTGTAATAACAGAATAATTTCAGATTTCACATAAGGGCTACCCGTTTTGAAACGTTTTCGATACTATACAGATGTTTATCTACACTATTTCTGAAAAATTCGTACGAGAGAAGATTCTGTGTTCCCACTGTGGTATACAAACATAAATTTCATTAAAATGAAAACTTACCCGTGCCTTAGAGGCAATTGGCATGTGAGGAAGTGCTTATGGATAGTACAAATAGATGTCTGACATAACGTTTATGGCATCACAACAGAGAACACACAGATAAGATTCAGTAAGTGGGTTTCGGTCACTTATAGCCATTGTCTAGTTTGGTTGATCGTCGTGCATGTATAGCCTTCCTGAGTTGCCACTCACCTTTAGGCATCAGGGGCCAGATGTAGGAAACTTTTTGCATGGCGCAAACAGCGAATTTCGCTGTTTGCGACATGCAAAAAGCACATTGCGATGCCCATTCCCATTTTGTGAGTCGGTAACCTGGTTACCGACTCGCAAAATGGGAATGCGACTTGCAAATAGGAAGGGGTGTTCCCCTTCCTATTTGCGATTCGCATCGCGATGAAGATTTGCTTTGTGACTGCGAACGCGGTCGCAAAGCAATTTGCAGTTACCACCAGTGTCACACTGGTGGTAACCCATTCGTAAAAAGGAAGGGGTCCCTATGGGACCCCTTCCCCTTTGTGAATAGCCCTGAAAAAAAAATTCAGAGTCTGAAAAAAGGAAACAAAAACGTTTCATTTTTTCGTTTGTATTGAAACTCGTTTTCCTTTAAGGAAAATGGGCTGCCTGCATTACAAAAAAAAAAAAACTGCTTTATTGAAAAGCAGTCACAGACATGGTGGTCTGCTGTCTCCAGCAGGCCACCATCCATGTGAGTGCTGCGACTCGCAAGGGGGTCGCAAATTGCGACTCATCTCATTAATATTAAGGAGATGGGCCTTTGCGACCCCCTTGCGACTCGCAGATGGTATCAGGGACACCATCCAGCATCCGGGTTTGCGACTCGCAATTTGCGAGTCGCAAACCCGGAATTTCGTACATCTGGCCCCAGCTTCTCGTTTTTTGCGAATGTGAACATTTTCTTGTCATTAAATTGGTTGAGATTTACAGTTGTTTTGTTATGTGGCTGGCCGTTCAGACCCCAAACAGCATCTCCTGACGCCATGCTCCACCTCCCGCAGTTCACGTCGTCCACACTTGGTGCCACCACCAGGCCTGACAGTGAGCATTAGAGCCCCTGTCATGTCCCCTAATGGTCCACTCTCTCTCCCACTGCCCCACAGCCCTATATGGTGCTGCCGGGAGCCACTGGAGGCCCTTGCAGGGCTTCAAATGCAGCACCTGTTGCACCTGTTTAAGACAAGGCGCATCGGAATGGTATTGTAGGCAGGTCACCTAAATCACAGCAGTCTCAAGGCTAGGCACGGGCTCCCGGCGAGAAGCGTTAGCTCATTATTTTTTCTTTCTCAGTGTCTCTTCAGAAACGTCAAGCTGCTACTGCTGATACTATATCACCTTTTTGGCACGCCGGTTTTCCAGGGAGCGTTAATGTATCCCTATTGGTATGCTCTCATCTGCATTTGAAAGCCTATCTCTGCCCGCTCACCTACCGGGACGTGTAACCTATACTGCCTCTAAGAAAAAAGGCACAAAGAAAGTTAGCAACTGAAAATTACCTTTGCATCTCACAAGTCTAGCTAGTGGCTCTATGACATTCCTAGCTTTTCAGGCAACAATATATTGCATTGTGGAGCTTGTAGGTTAGCTTTTAACAAACAAAGTTCTGGACATACATGTAATGGAGCCACTTGTCAGCTGTTTTAAAATTTTACAAAGTAATCTACTCAATTAAAAAAAATGCTTGTTTCATGCCCTGAAACCAATAGAAAGCTCCACTGACTCAATTTGTGAGGGTTCTTTCATTCACATTAGGCATTAACCCATTCGCTGCCAGGCCTTTTTTTGGCTATTTGGGGCAGTTTGCACTTAGGCCCTCATAACTTTTTGTCCACATAACCTACCCATGCCAAATTTGTGTTATATTTTTCCAACATCCTAGGGATTCCAGAGGTACCCAGAGTTTTTGGGTTCCCTTGGAGAAGACCATGAAATTAGCCAAAATACAGCAAAAAGGTTTGTTTAAAAAAAATGGGAAAAAATGGCTGCAGAAGAAGGCTTGTGTTTTTTCCCCTGAGAATGGCATCAAAAAAGAGTTTGCAGTGCTAAAATTACCATCCTCCCATCTTTCAGTGACAGGCAGACTTGAATCAGAAAACCACATTTTTCAACACAATTTTGGCATTATACTGGGACAATCCCCATTTTTACTATTTTTTGTGCTTTTAGTCACCTTCCAGTTAGTGACAGAAATGGGTGTGAAACCAATGCTGGATCCTGGACGGCTAAACGTTTATGAAAAGTAGACAACATTCTGAATTTAGCAAGAGGTCATCTGTGTATATCCTACAAGGTTTTCCTATAGAAAATTACAGCTGAAATAAAACAAATATTGACATTAAGGGGAGAAAAACAGCCATTTCTCTCCACGTTTTACTCTTGATTTTTTTTCCTGAGGTGTTAGATTTTCAAAAGAAATATACTGTTACATCTGTTGGACGCTTCTGGTTGTAGGGATATTTAGGGCTTGTATGTTCATCAAGAACCCAAGGTACCCAGAGCTGATAAAGGAGCGGCACCTTGCAATGGGTTTTCATTGTATACCTGGTATACAGCAATCCATTTAGTGAAATATATAAAGTGAAAAATAGATATCAAGGAAACCTTTGTATTTCTAAAATGGGCACAAGATAAGGTGTTGAGAAGCAGTGGTTATTTGCACATCTCTGAATTCCGGGTCCCCATATTAGCTTGTGAATTACAGGGCATTTCTCAAAAAGACATATTTTTTACACACTGTCTTACATTTGGAAGGAAAAGATGTAGAGAAAGACAAGGGGCAATGACACTTGTTTTTCTATTCTGTGTTCCCCCAAGTCTCTCGATAAAAATGGTACCTCACTTGCGTGGGTAGGCCTAATCCCCGCGACAAGAAACACAACATGGGCACATCACATTTTTACATTGAAATCTGACGTGTTTTTTGGAAAGTGCCTAGCTGTGGATTTTGGCCTCTACCTCAGCCGGCACCTATAGAAACGTACCAAACCTGTGCATGTTTCAAAACTAGACACCTAGGGGAATCCAGGATGGGGTGACTTGTGGGGCTCTCAACAGGTTCTGTTACCCAGAATTCTTTGCAAACCTCAACATTTGACCAAAAAACACTTTGTCCTCACATTTCGGTGATAGAAAGTTTTGTAATCTGAGAGGAGCCACACATTTCCTTCCACCCAGCATTCCCCCAGGTCTCCCGATAAAAATGGTACCTCACTTGTGTGGATAGGCCAAGTGCCTGCGACAGAGAATGGCCCAAAACACAACATGGACAAATCACATTTTTACATTGACAACTGACCTGTTTTTTGGAAAGTGCCTAGCTGTGGATTTTGGCCTCTAGCTCAGCTGGCACCTAGGAATGCCAGATTTTTTGAAAACTAGTCACCCAGGGGAACCCGGGATGGGATAACATGTGGCACTCTCACCAGGTTCTGTTACCCAAAATCCTTTGCAAACCTCAAAAGTTGGCAAAAAAACACTTATTCCTCATATTTCAGTGATAGAAAGTTCTGAAATCTGCGAGGAGCCACAAATTTCCTTCCACCCAGCATTCCCCCAAGTCTTCCAATAAAAATGGTACCTCACTTGTGTGGGTAGGCCTAGTGCCCATGACAGGGAATGCCCCAAAACACAACGTGGACACATCACATTTTCCCAAAGAAAAAAACGGAGCTGTTTTTTTGTAAAGTGCCTAGCTGTGGATTTTGGCCTCTAGCTCATCCGGCACCTAGGAAAACCTAGCAAACCTGGACATTTCTGAAAACTAGACACCTAGGGGAACCCAGGATGAGGTAACTTGTTGCACTCTCACCAGGTTCTGTTACCCAGAATCCTTAGCAAACCTAACAATTTAGAAACAAAACACTTTTTCCTCACATTTCGGTGCTGCAAAGTTCCGGAATCTGAAGGGAGACACAAACTTCCTTCTACTCAGCGTCCTCCCAGGTCTTCTGATGAAAATGATACCTCACTTGTGTGGGTAAGCGTAGTGCCTGCAGCAGGAAATGCCCAAAACACTATGTGGACACATCAAAATTATCAAATACAAAACTACCTGTTGTTGCTGGGGGGGCACCTGCAATTTTTTGATCCTAGGCTCAGCAGCCATCTAGGAAAACCTACCAAACCCAAACATTTCTGAAAACTAGATACCTGAGGGAGTCCAGGGAGGTGTGACATGCATGGACCCCCCAGTGTTTTCCTACCCAGAATCCACAGCAAACCTCAAATTTAGCTTAAAAATTACATTTCCCCACATTTCTGTGTGGGAGCACCACACCTGCACATATTTCCTACCACCCTACGTTCCCCTCAGCCTCCCAGTAAAAATGATACTTCACTTGTGTAGGTGGGCCAAGTGCCTGTGACAGGGAAGAACCAAAAACATGTAAAAAATGAGGGGGAACGAAAGTGGGTCCAAAAAGGCAGCTTGAAAAAAAATTTTTTTAGGCTGACAAGTGGGGCAGAATTTTTATCGGTATAGATGCAACAATGCTGGGTGGTAGGAATTTTGTGCATTCCGGCAGATTCCGGAAGGGTCCATCACAAAAATGTGGGAAAATGTGTGATTTCAAGCAAAGTTAGAGGTTTACAGCGCGTTGTGGGTAAGACAATGGTGTGGGGTGCATGTGAAGCACACCACCCTGGACTCACCCAGATGTTTAGTTTTTAGATCTGTCCATGTCTCGTAGATTTTTCTACATGGCAGCATCCCAAAGTCCAAAAAGTGCAGCCCTCACCATTTCAAGTGCAATGATTTTGAGAGTTAGACAAGCTCTAATGGCCCAGATGTCAAACCAAAACCCAAAATAATCAAATGTCCTCTTGCTTGCCGTGACATAAGATCTTTTTAAGTGCTGGGAGAGAGATGAAAGACTGTTACCCTCTTCAGTTGGGGTGCGGGCATAACCATGCACATACTGATTGGTGGCTACCACCCCACTATTTGTTTTTTTATTCCCTGGCATCTTGTAGGCTTTCTGTCCACCAGGTGAGTGGATCGGGGGTAATTACCCCATCTACCCACTGATGGGCCAAACAACTTTGTCCCCATTTATTTGGAGTGAGGGTACGGCCATAACTCGGCCCTCTTTTTTGAAAAAGAATCTTCCCTGGTCTCTGGTGGGCTTTCTGTCCCCCTTGACGGGGCGGATGGGCCTTACACAAATAGGCTGATCTAAAGAGGCAACAGTAATGTGCCCCCATGGGGAGCCACCCTTGCCCAAGGGGCTCCCCCTCAAAACAAAACACATACACACACACACACCAATCCCTGGTGCCTAAGTGGTTCCTACCCCCAAGGAGGGCAGAAATGGCCTAAAATAAATCTGCCCCCCAGGGGAGCGACCAGTGCTTATGGGGTCGCTCCCCGTCTGTAAAAAATAAAAAAATAAAAAAATCCCTGGTACCTAGTGGTTTCTGCCCTCCTTGGGGGCAGATCGGCCTAAATAAAATAGGCCGATCTGCCCCCAAGATGGTCAGAAATGGCCTAAAATAAATTTGCCCCCTGGGGGAGCCACCCTTGCCTAAGGGTTTGCTCCCCTTGCGTGAAATTGACGTGAAAAAAAATCCCTGGTGTCTAGTGGGTTCTGCCTCCCTTGGGGGCAGATTGCATAATAAAAATAGGCCGATCTGCCCCCAAGGGGGGCAGAAATGGCCTAAAAACTATTTCCCCCCAGGGGAGCGACCCTTGTCTAAGGGGTCGCTCCTAACGTGTAAACAATAACAAAACAAAAATAATAATAATTCCTGGCGTCTAGAGGTGTTTGCCCCCCCGGGGGCAGATCAGCCTAATTACAATAGGCTGATCTGCTCCTGGGGGGGGCAGTAAAGGCCTTAAAATATTGCCCCCCTGTGGAGCAACCCTTGCTCAAGAGGTCGCTCCCCTCATGTCAATATATATGTAAAAAAAAAACTCCCTGGTGTCTATTGGGCATTTCAGCTGCCCGATCGCTTCACGATCGGGCTGCAGAAATGCTCAAAGAGACATGAAAGGAAAGTCCTTTACTTTCATGCCTCTGCCTGCCCCCAACCCCTGATCGGAAGAGAAATGCTTTTATTTCTCTTCTGATCGCCTCCGATCGCCTCTGAAGTGTAATCGTCATCAGACGTCACTGGGGGGTGGTGAGGGTGGTGGGGGTGGAAGGGGAAGCGATTCCCCTTCCATCCCTGCCCATGGGAGAGGGGTAGGAGGTAACCACCTCGTCCTGGGCACCCGAGGGGTTAAAACAAGCATTGGCAATTAAAATATGGACAGCAGCAGTGTCAACTTTCCTAACACAACGAATCAATAGCAGAAAACTGCCGTAGCTGAAGGAACATCACACAATCCTCTCACACAGAGGATTGGTACAACACCTGTAGCTAACACACTAAAAAGAACTCAGATGAGTAAAGGACTGTATGCTCTCTGTAAACAAACATACAAGAAGTTCAAAACACTTCGAAAAAATAGTCAAACGTCTCATGTAATTGCCAGACGTTCATGTACTCACATAGGGTGATCAGTCCTCACCTTCCTTTGTCAAGACAGTTTTTGTTTGCTTTTAGGATTCTGTGCACTTTTTCCTACTAATGAGTGGCAACGAGCTTGTGCTTTCTTGTTTAAACATGGTAAAATTGGCCTCCACTGGATTGGTAAATTTAATTTACTGTAAATTAGATGCTACTAGTGGGCTGAAGGACCATTGTGCCACCCAATAAAGAAGCCTGTCTCAGGCCTGGTACTGCAGCATGCAAACTGCCACTTTGACCTGGCAAAAGATCATTTTGCCAGGTCTAAACCTTTCTTTTTAGGTCGAGCATAGGCAATGGGCATGCACTGTCTGGAAGACCTGTTGCATTGAACAAAGGACTTTGCTCTACTGCTACTGTTGGTTTAGTCCAGTGTTGCTCTTCTTTGCTGCCTCCTAAGTAGTTCACACAGTGATACGTCACTTCCCTTTATCGTAGAGAAGCACAGCTAAACTACAGTTTCCTTCCACTTACATTCTTCACATATTTGGGGTGAGCTATTTTTTATTTTATTTTAAATCGTTACAGCGCTTCATGCTGCTTTACCTTTAAGTATGGCAACCATCAAGACTTTTACAGATACTTAAGCATCAACTTGTAGTCAATGCCGAGATTCGAACCTGGTTAATCAGAGCCAAAGCAGGCAGCTCTGGCCTTTACCCCACTTCATGCCACATCCTCTCCTCCCTTTTGCTGCCTTTCAAATCCTCTCCCAACCACCATTTCTCTGTATTACAGAGCCCTGTTCCCCTCCCCTCACCACACTTGTTATTTGATGACTCTTGTCTCTGCACATGTTGCACTGAGCACTTTACAGCCCCTCTTCCCTTAATCTTTGTAATAGCACTGCGATAGAAAAGGGTGTGTGTATAGCACGGAACTGTATCTCCCTTAATGCATTCTACTATCCAGCTGAAGAAATTCAAATACTCCAATGGCCAAGAAAGCTTGATATGCCCCTTCATGGAAATACAGGACAAGGCATAGTATCGTATTATGTCAGTTGGCATACATGGAGCGGGCACAATTTATATTAAAATAAGCAGTTTTGGAGCACAGATCGGACATAATACGTTAAATCGGCCCCTAGCATTCTCTGCAGAGAAAACAGCTGGGCAGCTAAATAAATAAATAAGGCCAGGTACACATTGCTGCTACCAGTGGCTGACTAGATTCCTTCTAGACCTCTGGCATCGGAAGTAAGGGTGGGGAGTGCAATGTATGTTACAATGTATTGTACTGCTGCATTTATGTAGCGCCTGCTACCACATGTGGGGGAACTGAGGTGCTTGGCTACATGCATGTTTGTATAACCTCAGTGCTTTAGGTGTTTAGTTCTGCAGATATGACACCATGTAAATACGCATGTTTTAATTCTAAAACATATCTGTTCAAAAGGTACGCCATTAATTAATTGAAATATGGTACCAGTAACTAGAAGGAAACAGGATTACCACTAGAAAGACCTGGCGTGCATTACACATGTGTTTAGTAAGCCACTATCTGGATAACACAGTTCTGTTGCCTTGCATTTTTGTTTATTTTCTACCTTCTAATTGTTAAGAATTGATGTTGAACACAAATTAAAACTGTGCATATAGAGGAAGAAGGTAAATGGAAGTGCTTTAGTTATAAGCAGGGCTACTCAAATTAAGTGGCAAGAAAGGACCAAATTATGAGGCAGGGTTGGTCAATTTATGTGGCTGGAAAAGTCCTATTTGGCATTTACAATGCCAATAGCTATAACTCTTGCAAATGTGAGACCTATTGCATTAAAAATGCTTTTTCATATGTTTTCACCCTTCTTCATATTTATTTTTATCAGATTGTTGGCAATTACCAAGCCAAATAAAATACAAAAATTACTATAGCATCCATACAAAAAAATACATGCTGCACAAGGCATCAAATACTTCATTCAAATTGAGTCCAAGATTGGTGCAAAGTCCTGACTAACAATAAAGTTTGTCACATAATACTATTTAAAGTGCAAGAAGGAAAGTGCAGCTGCCTGCCTCGAAAATCAATTCAAACATTATTCAATTATATGCCTTCAAAAATCACTACATCACACTATCAGTTTACCTAATCAATAATTAAAGCATACTCTATTAAGGGCTTAAAGTGTTTCTAAACCTTAAAGAAATACTCCCCACCCCCTACTTTTTTGGCATATAATACTAAACATACATCCACTCAAGCTTAAAATAAATTCATACGAATAGTGTTCAAGATAAGTGCAAAGTTGCAAGTAAGACTAAACTGCATCATGTAGTACTATTTAAAGTGCAAAGAGAAAGTGCAGCTGCCTAGCTCAGGAATTATATGCCGCAAATAATCATTACATCACAGCATTAGTTTACCTAATCAATGGTTAAAGCAAGTTTCATAAAATGCTTAAATTGCTTTTATTTCCTAAGATCCCCTAAAGTCACCCCTAAGGTAGGTCCTAAAGGCGCATAGGACAGGGTGCATTGTATTTAAATAAGTAGGACATGTGTACTTAACTTTTACGTGTCCTGGCAGTTACAAACTCCTAAAGTAGTTTTTTCCATTGTTGTAAGGCTTATCTATCTCATTGGCTAACACTGGGCTACATTATTATATTTATAAAGTGGTAGCTTCAGATTGGAAGCAGATAGAGATGCATTGTTTACATTCATATAGATAGAAATTTGAAATCCACTTTAATGGTGAAGTCCGATTGTAAGTTACACTTCTGAAAATGCCTGTTTTATAAAGTTGGCACTTTCTTGTCCCAGCCAACTGTGCCTTTCTGTCAGTAACTTGGATAACATGACTGTGAATAGATTGGTATCCAGCCTTTGTTTTATTCCTCCCATACAGTGAGACAAAAGGGACTTAGGCATGGACAGCATGAGCCAATATGACATGATGACTAAGGATGGGCTTTACGCAGTCTTACGCTTCAAAAGGCTTTGCCTACAGCAGAGATAAATTAACATGACACCAGACCTGCCCTGGCCTTTTGTCACCCTTGACAGTTTGGAGCCTGGACCAGGGGAAGAGAAAGAACTGGCCAGAAGCAGTAACTGACCAGAATCAGTTTTGGGGGTAGGTCAGGGAATTCTCCAACACAAAGGCTGGCACCAAGTATAAATAGATGATCTTCAAAACTACTCATCAGAAAACTCCTAGCCCTTTGGAAGATTTGGAAGAAGGACTGTCCTACTTCTTGAAGGACTGCCTTGCCATCAGAAGAAGAAAGATTGGACCTGTTCGTTTTGATCTCAGACTTCCCACAGTGACTCCAAGTGTCAGTTAGCTGATATCCTGTGTGGTCTATAGGGACACAACAAGCTGCCAGAGGCCTACCGCAACTGCCCAGCACTAACTGAACATGCCTGAGCCCTGCTACTGACCTCTGCTGGATTGAGTCCTGATACGCAAGTGGTGCCATCGGGGTATTGATCCCTTGTCTGTTATCAGTGAGAGTGCCTTTTGAAGCAGAAAGTGAAAATCCTGACCTTGGCTCCTCACCACTGCAAATGGGCTAGTTTGCACCAAAGCTGTCCAACCGGCAACAATCACCAACACAAAGCTCCAGTGAGAGGTGTTGACAGTGACCATCTGCAACGACAGGCAACGCAAGCCCTGCAGTTTATGCTACAGCAACAACATCCAGTGGTGACCGTCAACATAAAGCTACAGCAACAACTATATTTGATACCTGACCTGCTCTTCATGCCAAAAGCCTCCTCCTTGTGCCCTCCACCAACGCGAACAGAACTCTTCACACCAGGACTTGAGAAGGTTACTTTTCAGTGGGACTAATCCGCTCCCTGTGTTCTGCCCATGGTTCATTGTAGTCAGCCTGAACTTGCAACTTTCCTCCAGTGAAGCGCAACCAGATGTGACAAGTGGAGCTTCCTGCTTCTTGCTGTTATTTTCAATGTAAATTAAAAAAATTAATATCTTTGGTTCTACTGATTCGATTTTTGTTAATGTGGTATAATTTTATG
Source organism: Pleurodeles waltl (assembly GCF_031143425.1). Classification (NCBI taxonomy): domain Eukaryota; kingdom Metazoa; phylum Chordata; class Amphibia; order Caudata; family Salamandridae; genus Pleurodeles; species Pleurodeles waltl. The sequence continues at coordinate 841,940,347 of NC_090437.1, forward strand.
CATTAACCCCCTGGGTGCCCAGGATGAACTGGTCTCGGCCACGGTTGCCCGGTACTGAGAATGAGACCAGCTCGTCCTGCTATGGGCTAGCGCTCCCTGGGCAGGGATGGAAAGGGAATCACTTCCACTTCCACCCCCGCCCCCCCCCCCAGACCATCCCCGTGGTGTCTGATGAAATCTGCGCACGATCGTGCTCTCAGGTCATTAGAGGCCTACCCAACTTCCAGCACGGATCGGAGGAGAACTGCAAAAGCGTGTGGAGGGCTCGAGAGAGGCCTGTCACTCTCAGCATTTCTGCTGCCCAATCATGATGCGATCGGGCAGCAGAAATGCCTACTAGACACCATGGATTTTTTTTTTTTTCATGCATAAGGGGAGTGGCCCTTTTGGGCAAAATAGTCCCACTTGGAATGGTGAGTGATGCACTTTTTGGACTTTGAGACGCTGCCATGTAGAAAAATCCACAAGACCTAGACACATCTGAAAACTGAATATCTGGGTAATTCCAGGGAGGTGTGCGTCACATGCACCTGCACTATTTTCTTACCCACAATGCCTTGCAAACCTCCAACTTTGCTCGAAATCACACTTTTTTCCCACATTTTTGTGATGGAACCTTCTGGAGTCTGCAGGAATCCACAAACTTCCTATCACCCAGTATTGTCTCATCTATACCGATAAAAATTCTGCCCAATTTGTCAGCCTAAAAATGTTTTTTTTTTCAAACTGCCCTTTTGGACCCGCTTTGGTTCCCCCTAATTTTGACATGTTTTTGGCTCTTCCCTGTCACAAGCACTTGGCCCACCTACACAAGTGAGGTATCATTTTTACTGGGAGACTGAGGGGAACATTGGGTGGTAGGAAACTTGTCCCAATGCAGTGATCCCACACAGAAATATGGGAAAATGTGATTGTTTTAGCTAAATTGGAGGTTTGCTGAGGATTCTGGGCAAGAAAACACTGGGGGATCCACGCAAGTCGCACCTCCCTGGACTCCCTCGGCTGTCTAGTTTTCAGAAATGTCTGGGTTTGGTAGGTTTCCCTGCAAGGCTGCTGAGCCCAGGACCAAAAACGCAGGTGCCCCACCCCTGCAAAAACAGGTAGTTTTGTATTTGATCATTTTGATGTGTCCAGATAGTGTTTTTGGGCATTTACTTTCACAGCACTAGGCCTACCCACACAAGTGAGGTACCATTTTTATCGGGAGACTTGGGGGAATGTTGGGTGGATGGAAATTTGTGGCTCCTCTGAGATTCCAGAACTTTCTGTCACTGAAATGCGAGGACAAATTGTTTTTTGGCCAAATTTATAGGTTTGCAAAGGATTCTAGGTAACAGAACCTGGAGAGAGCCCCACAAGTCACCACAGGCCATATGTATGAAAAAATGGCCTTTCGAATCGCAAATAGCGATTTTTAAGAAATCGCTATTTCCGAGTCGCAATTGGCCATGTAACAAAATTGCGATTCGGAATTAGCGATGTCTTAAAAATCGCAATTTGTGGTTTGCGAGGCCCAATTACCGAATCGCAATTTGCATTTTCGCAAATTGCAATTTTTTTGCGATTCGGTAAAAAATCGCAAATTGCGAGGTTTCGAGAAAGCACACCTGGAGGAGCCTGATGACATCACCAGCAGGAAATGAGTCATCCCAGGCAGTTTCAGGTGCCATACCCAAACCAGCATCCTGAGAGAGAGCAGCCCAGCCACACAGAGTAGCACTCTGAAGGAGGCAGCACATCTGAGCAAGGTTGGACACCTCAGCCCAAGCACAGGAGAAGGAAGAAAGAAAGCGCAAGCTAAAATGCAGCGAGCAGGAGCTTGAGGTGCTGACAGAGGAGGTGGTCAGGAGCCATGACCTCCTTTTTGGAAAAAGCTCACTCCAGGTGCCTGAGAGTGAGAAAAGTAGACTATGGGCGGATATCCAATCAAAAATCTGTGCAATTGGAGTGGCACAGCGCTCCGTAGAAGAAATCAAGAAGCGGTGGTATGACCTGCGGTCCCGTGCGAAGGAGAGGGTGGCAAGGAGACTGCAAGAGGCCAGGGGCACAGGAGGCGGTCCACCCACAGAGCCACCATCCACCCCATAGGAGGACCTAGTCGAGTCCACACTCCTCCCTGATGCTGTGACAGGGGTCACAGAGATAGACACCTCCGGCACACCAAGTACCAGCCAAGGTAAGTGCAATATTGATTTGTAACCCCATATGTGTATGCACAAAAGCCCCTTAGGAGTTAGCAAGTAATGTTAAACATTGTGAGAAGTAGTCCAATCCACCTCTTAGAAGCAGCACAACAATGCATTATGGGAGTGGCAGTCCACAACCCAGAGCTGAAAGTAGCACAGACAATGTATTTAAGTAGGGTGACACCCAGAGGAACACAACACACACAACACAGTGTAAAGAAGTACCTGTACCTTTATTACCATTGTGTGACCGTGAATGTAACAAACATAACTGACATGCTGCATATTGTTGTTGAAGGTGGGCCAGGCCCAGCAGCCACAGCATCAGCACGCGTAGGCAAGACTGACACCCATCCGGTCTCCGATTCCAACACCAGTGGGTCTCTCACCATTGCGCCTGTCCAACGCAGGCCCAGGGCAATACCACTGCCAGAGCTCAGCCAAGACTCAGATGAGCAGCAGGAAGGGCCAATTTCACAATCACCAACAGGCAGGCGCAGCCAGATGCAGGAGGTCAGGTGTCAGCAGACCATAGCACCACGCAGGATGGCGACCAATTCCGGGGAACAGCAGCATGAGGCAGGTGAGCTGGAAGCTGCTATGTTGCAGCAGCAGCGCCTACAAAACAAGAGGATCCTGGGATTAGAAAAGAATTTGCGCCAACATAACAGCAACATGGTGGGCCTGCATCGCCAACTTGAGTCCCTCAATGCCAACATAGAACAGCTGCATGAGGGACAGGTGCAGGCATCACAGGACACCAGAGACCTCACAAGTGTTGTCCGTGAACTCTGCCAGGAGCTGCACCATGAGAGGGTGAGCCAGCGCAGACAGGAGCGCAGATTTAGGAACATGTTTGGCAGCTTCTTTTGTTCTTCTAACAGGGTGGCAAATGCAACTGCACTGATTGCCCTTCGTGCAGTGGCTGCACAAGTGGAGGCAGCATACAGCAGCAGGGATGTTGTGAATGGACTGGTGCAGATCACCAATGTGATCGACCACATAATGGGACAGAGGTCAGCCACACCGAGTGAGCTTGCACTGGGGGACACTGAGGACAGTTCCAGCCTCAGCAGTGTAGCTGTACCAGCATTGGACACCAGGCGGCGCAATGCCAGGCACAGCACTGCCACTGAGGCGGACAAATGAGGTGCCAGTGAGGTAACTGGGCACCCGAGTGGTGTGCGTGGCTGCAAAAAATGACTGTAGCTGCCAGTGGACTTATGTTTTCACTATGACGTAATAGTGAATTACTCAGGTCCTTCATTGTTTCTAGTTTATCACTTAACCTTTTTTTGCTATTCCTCACACGTACATTACCTGACTTAAGGTAATAAATATATTTCACTACAGGTACAGTTGTCAGAGGATCTGTGTCATTTATACTCACATCTGAAATGGTTGTGTGTGATGTCGGCACGCCTTTGCCTACCCTCTGCTGCACTGGTCCTGTCTGCTGGATGTAGGGGTGGTATGGGATCATCATCCTCATCAGATTCAGTATCACATATTTCTACAGGTATGCCCCTGGTGGTAGATTTAGTGTGCAAGATAGCACAAGTAGCCACTATTCTACATGCCGTCTCTGGACTGTACTGTAGTGCCCCTCCACTTTTGTGTAGGCACCGGAAGTGACTCTTCAGCAGTCTAAATGTGTCTCCACCACATTGTGGGTTGCCCTGTGTGCTGCATTGTATCTCCGTTCAGCTGCGTAGGCACTGCCTCCTGGAAGGGACAGAGGGTATGATAAGAAGTGGGCCATCTGACATCAGCATGCCATCAATGCGCCATTGTATAGAGGGACAATACCTAGTAGATATCCTTCACCAAACTCCCCAGCTAGCAGTCTTGTGTGAATGCCGCTGTGGCGAAAGATGTATGAATCATGTGTGCTCCCTGGGTACCTGGCCACGAGATCAGTAATGATGTAGGAGGCATTGCATATCTCCTGTATATTCATTGAATGTTGGTATTTCCGGTTGCAGTAAACATACTCTGTGGCGGATGGTGGACAGATTGCCACATGTGTCCCATCTATGGCACCTAGGACGTGGGGGAACTGTGCTATCTGGTAAAAATCTATTTTTGTCTGTTGTATTTCCTGTGGGGCGTGGGGGAATCTGATGTACTGGTGTAGTTTGCTCAGCATGGCATTGATAAATGCACTGAAAAATCAGTAGAGGGTACTCTGTGATACCCCTCCAGCTGCTGCTATGACCCCTTGATAGCTCCCTGAGGCGAGTAGGTGAAGGGAGCATAATACCTGCACATGGGTGGGTATGCTGTGAGTCCTTAGTGTTCTGCGCTGCAGTATGGGTTGTAGCTCAGCTATCAGATCAAGTATCATGGCTGAGTTCAACCTATACCTCTCATATATTTCCTCCTCTGTCAGGTTAAAAAGTGTAATGCGCACTCTGAAAATGCGCTCCTGTCTCCTCCTCCCTCTCCTCGAACCTGGCAAGATCCTCATCCTCCTCGCCATGACATAGAGTGTAGACATTTTGGAAAAGAGTCTGAGGCATTCTGGTCCTCTTTATATAGGTTGTACCTGGTTACCACCTGGTTTCAATTAGTGGTATTTTGCATATGCAAAATGCCATTCTGCGAAAAATCGCAATTTGCGATTTTTTGATGCATCTCTTTGCGACTTGGATTTTGCGACTCACAATTTGCGCCTCGCAATTTCCTACTGGAAATACCGAATCGCAAATTGCGACTCCCAAAACCAGGTCGCAATGGAAAAAATTGCAATTTTTGCGATTTCTTATTTTTAGTCTGTGAATGCCTTTTTTGCACTGACAAACGGGCGATTTTTGCGATTCGCACCGTTTGCGAGTGCAAAAAAGTTTCAGACATCTGGCCCCACGTCCTGTATTCTCCTAGGTGTCTAGTTTTAAAAATTGCACAGGTTTGGTAGGTTTCCCCAGGTGCCCGCTGAGCTAGAGGCCAAAATCCACAGCTTGGCACTTTGCAAAAAACAGCTCTGTTTTCTTTGGGAAAATGTGATGTGTCCATGTTGTGTTTTGGGGCATTTTCTGTCGCGAGAACTAGGCCTACCCACACAAGTGAGGTACCATTTTTATCGGGAGACTTGGGGGAACGCTGGGTGGAAAGAAATTTGTGGCTCCTCTCAGATTCCAGAACCTTCTGTCACCTATATGTGAGGAAAAAGTGTTTTTTTGCCAAATTTTGAGGTTTGCAAAGGATTCTGGGCAACAGAACCTGGTGAGAGCCACACAAGTCACCCCATATTGGATTGCCCTAGGTGTCTAGTTTTCAAAAATGCACAGGTTTAGTAGGTTTCCCTTAGGTGCCGGCTGAGCTAGAGGCCAAAATCCACAGCTAGGCACTTTGCAAAAAATAGCTCTGTTTTCTTTGAGAAAATGTGATGTGTCCACGTTATGTTTTGGGGCATTTCTTGTTGTAAGCACTAGGACTACCCACACAAGCGAGGTACCATTTTTATCGGGAGACTTAAGGGAATGTTGGGTGGAAGGAAATTTGTGGCTCCTCCCAGATTCCAGAACCTTCTGTCACTGAAATGTGAGGGAAAGTGTTTTTTTGTCCTAATTTTGAAGTTTGCAAAGGATTCTGGGTAAAAGAACCTGGTGAGAGCCACACAAGTCACCCCATCCTGGATTCCGCTAGGTGTCTAGTTGTCATAAATGCACAGGTTTGGTCGGTGTTCCTATCTGCCGGCTGAGCTAGGGATCAAAATCCACAGCTAGGCACTTTCCAAAAAACACATCAGTTTTCAATGTAAAAATGTGATGTGTCCATGTTGCATTTCCTGTCACGGGCGTTAGGCTGCACGCAAGTTAAGTACCATTTTTATCAAGAGACTTGGTGGAACACAGAATAGCAGAACAAGTGTCATCACCCCTTGTCTGTCTCTACATTTTTTCCTTCCAAATCTAAGACAGTGTGTAAAAAAGACATCTATTTGAGAAATGCCCTGTAATTCACATGCTAGTATCGGGGACCCCAGAATTCAGAGATGTGCAAATAACCACTGCTTCTCAACACCTTGTCTTGTGCCCATTTTGGAAATACAGAGGTTTTCTTGATACCTATTTTTCACTCTTTATATTTCACCAAATGAATTGCTGTATACCCGGTATACAATGAAAACCCATTGCAAGGTGCAGCTCCTTTATTGGCTCTGAGTACCTAGGGTTCTTGATGAACCTATAAGCACTATATATCCCCACAACCAGAAGAGTCCAGCAGACGTAACATTATATTGCTTTCAAACATCTGACATCACAGGAAAAAGTTACAGAGTAAAACGTGGAGAGAAATGGCTGTTTTTTTCTCCTCGATTTCAATATTTTTTTATTTTAGCTGTTATTTTCTGTAGGAAAACCTTGTTGGATTTACACAAATGACCCCTTGCTGAATTCCAAAATGTTTAGCTTTCCGGGATCCAGCATTGGTTTCACACCCATTTCTTTCACTAACTGGGAGGAGGCTAAAAGCACAAAAAATAGTAAAAATGGGAGATGTCCCAGTAAAATGCCAAAATTGTGTTGAAATATGTGGGTTTCCGATTCACATCTACCTGTTCCTGAAAGCTGGGAAGCTGGGGATTTTAGCACTGCAAACGCTTTGTTGATGCCATTTTTAGGGAAAAAACTACAAGCCTACTTCTGCAGCCCTTTTTTCTCATTAAAAAAAAAAAATCATTGTACTTTGGCTGATTTCTTGGTCTCCTTCAGGGGAACCCACAAACACTGGCTACCTCTACAATCCCTAGGATGTTGGGAAAAAAGGATGCAAATTTGACGTGGGTAGCTTATGTGGACAAGATGTTTTGAGGGCCTAAGCGCGAACTGCTCCAAACAGCCAACAAAAAGGCCTGGCACCTCAGGGGGAAAAGGCCTAGCAGCAAGGGGGTTAAAATGTACTCTATTTTTCTAGTTTGGTTTGGGATTTGTTTGTATGCTTGTATGCTGCATTACTGCATTCCCTTCATTATTGCTTGTATGCTACAAACATATTTTACACATAGCTTCTAAGTTAAGCCTGACTGCTTGTTAGCCTTGGCATCCTTGGTGTGGTCTCCCCTACCTTTTTTCCTCTTTTCCTAGGTTGTTGATTAGTGCTGGACTCTGTTTTTGCTGTTTATGTTACTCTGGGCACTTTACCACTGCTATCCAGTGCTAACATTTTTCCCACATTTTTGTGATGGAACCTTCTGGAGTCTGCAGGAATCCACAAACTTCCTATCACCCAGTATTGTCTCATCTATACCGATACAAATTCTGCCCAATTTGTCAGCCTAAAAATGTTTTTTTTTTCAAACTGCCCTTTTGGACCCGCTTTGGTTCCCCCTAATTTTGACATGTTTTTGGCTCTTCCCTGTCACAAGCACTTGGCCCACCTACACAAGTGAGGTATCATTTTTACTGGGAGACTGAAGGGAACATTGGGTGGTAGGAAACTTGTCCCAGTGCAGTGATCCCACACAGAAATATGGGAAAATGTGATTGTTTTAGCTAAATTTGAGGTTTGCTGAGGATTCTGGGCAAGAAAACACTGGAGGATCCACGCAAGTCGCACCTCCCTGGACTCCCTCGGCTGTCTAGTTTTCAGAAATGTCTGGGTTTGGTAGGTTTCCCTGCAAGGCTGCTGAGCCCAGGACCAAAAACGCAGGTGCCCCACCCCTGCAAAAACAGGTAGTTTTGTATTTGATCATTTTGATGTGTCCAGATAGTGTTTTTGGGCATTTACTTTCACGGCACTAGGCCTACCCACACAAGTGAGGTACCATTTTTATCGGGAGACTTGGGGGAATGTTGGGTGGATGGAAATTTGTGGCTCCTCTGAGATTCCAGAACTTTCTGTCACTGAAATGCGAGGACAAATTGTTTTTTGGCCAAATTTATAGGTTTGCAAAGGATTCTAGGTAACAGAACCTGGTGAGAGCCCCACAAGTCACCACAGGCCATATGTATGAAAAAATGGCCTTTCGAATCGCAAATAGCGATTTTTAAGAAATCGATATTTCCGAGTCGCAATTGGCCATGTAACAAAATTGCGATTCGGAATTAGCGATTTCTTAAAAATCGCAGTTTGTGGTTTGCGAGGCCCAATTACCGAATCGCAATTTGCATTTTCGCAAATTGCAATTTTTTTTGCGATTCGGTAAAAAATAGCAAATTGCGAGGTTTCGAGAAAGCACACCTGGAGGAGCCTGATGACATCACCAGCAGGAAATGAGTCATCCCAGGCAGTTTCAGGTGCCATACCCAAACCAGCATCCTGAGAGAGAGCAGCCCAGCCACACAGAGTAGCACTCTGAAGGAGGCAGCACACCTGAGCAAGGTTGGACACCTCAGCCCAAGCACAGGAGAAGGAAGAAAGAAAGCGCAAGCTAAAATGCAGCGAGCAGGAGCTTGAGGTGCTGACAGAGGAGGTGGTCAGGAGCCATGACCTCCTTTTTGGAAAAAGCTCACTCCAGGTGCCTGAGAGTGAGAAAAGGAGACTATGGGCGGATATCCAATCAAAAATCTGTGCAATTGGAGTGGCACAGCGCTCCGTAGAAGAAATCAAGAAGAGGTGGTATGACCTGCGGTCCCGTGCGAAGGAAAGGGTGGCAAGGAGACTGCAGGAGGCCAGGGGCACAGGAGGCGGTCCACCCACAGAGCCACCATCCACCCCATAGGAGGACCTAGTCGAGTCCACACTCCTCCCTGATGCTGTGACAGGGGTCACAGAGATAGACACCTCCGGCACACCAAGTACCAGCCAAGGTAAGTGCAATATTGATTTGTAACCCCATATGTGTATGCACAAAAGCCCCTTAGGAGTTAGCAAGTAATGTTAAACATTGTGAGAAGTAGTCCAGTCCACCTCTTAGAAGCAGCACAACAATGCATTATGGGAGTGGCAGTCCACAACCCAGAGCTGAAAGTAGCACAGACAATGTATTTAAGTAGGGTGACACCCAGAGGAACACAACACACACAACACAGTGTAAAGAAGTACCTGTACCTTTATTACCATTGTGTGACCGTGAATGTAACAAACATAACTGACATGCTGCATATTGTTGTTGCAGGTGGGCCAGGCCCAGCAGCCACAGCATCAGCACGCGTAGGCAAGACTGACACCCATCCAGTCTCTGATTCCAACACCAGTGGGTCTCTCACCATTGCGCCTGTCCAACGCAGGCCCAGGGCAATACCACTGCCAGAGCTCAGCCAAGACTCAGATGAGCAGCAGGAAGGGCCAATTTCACAATCACCAACAGGCAGGCGCAGCCAGATGCAGGAGGTCAGGTGTCAGCAGACCATAGCACCACGCAGGATGGCGACCAATTCCGGGGAACAGCAGCATGAGGCAGGTGAGCTGGAAGCTGCTATGTTGCAGCAGCAGCGCCTACAAAACAAGAGGATCCTGGGATTAGAAAAGAATTTGCGCCAACATAACAGCAACATGGTGGGCCTGCATCGCCAACTTGAGTCCCTCAATGCCAACATAGAACAGCTGCATGAGGGACAGGTGCAGGCATCACAGGACACCAGAGACCTCACAAGTGTTGTCCGTGAACTCTGCCAGGAGCTGCACCATGAGAGGGTGAGCCAGCGCAGACAGGAGCGCAGATTTAGGAACATGTTTGGCAGCTTCTGTTGTTCTTCTAACAGGGTGGCAAATGCAACTGCACTGATTGCCCTTCGTGCAGTGGCTGCACAAGTGGAGGCAGCATACAGCAGCAGGGATGTTGTGAATGGACTGGTGCAGATCACCAATATGATCGACCACATAATGGGACAGAGGTCAGCCACACCGAGTGAGCTTGCACTGGGGGACACTGAGGACGGTTCCAGCCTCAGCAGTGTAGCTGTACCAGCATTGGACACCAGGCGGCGCAATGCCAGGCACAGCACTGCCACTGAGGCGGACAAAAGAGGTGCCAGTGAGGTAACTGGGCACCCGAGTGGTGTGCGTGGCTGCAAAAAATGACTGTAGCTGCCAGTGGACTTATGTTTTCACTATGACGTAATAGTGAATTATTCAGGTCCTTCATTGTTTCTAGTTTATCACTTAACCTTTTTTTGCTATTCCTCACACGTACATTACCTGACTTAAGGTAATAAATATATTTCACTACAGGTACAGTTGTCAGAGGATCTGTGTCATTTATACTCACATCTGAAATGGTTGTGTGTGATGTCGGCACGCCTTTGCCTACCCTCTGCTGCACTGGTCCTGTCTGCTGGATGTAGGGGTGGCATGGGATCATCATCCTCATCAGATTCAGTATCACATATTTCTACAGGTATGCCCCTGGTGGTAGATTTAGTGTGCAAGATAGCACAAGTAGCCACTATTCTACCTGCCGTCTCTGGACTGTACTGTAGTGCCCCTCCACTTTTGTGGAGGCACCGGAAGTGACTCTTCAGCAGTTTAAATGTGCACTCCAACACATTGTGGGTTGCCCTGTGTGCTGCATTGTATCTCCGTTCAGCTGCGTAGGCACTGCCTCCTGGAAGGGACAGAGGGTATGATAAGAAGTGGGCCATCTGACATCAGCATGCCATCAATGCGCCATTGTATAGAGGGACAATACCTAGTAGATATCCTTCACCAAACTCCCCAGCTAGCAGTCTTGTGTGAATGCCGCTGTGGCGAAAGATGTATGAATCATGTGTGCTCCCTGGGTACCTGGCCACGAGATCAGTAATGATGTAGGAGGCATTGCATATCTCCTGTATATTCATTGAATGTTGGTATTTCCGGTTGCAGTACACATACTCTGTGGCGGATGGTGGACAGATTGCCACATGTGTCCCATCTATGACACCTAGGACGTGGGGGAACTGTGCTATCTGGTAAAAATCTATTTTTGTCTGTTGTATTTCCTGTGGGGCGTGGGGGAATCTGATGTACTGGTGTAGTTTGCTCAGCATGGCATTGATAAATGCACTGAAAAATCTGTAGAGGGTACTCTGTGATACCCCTCCAGCTGCTGCTATGACCCCTTGATAGCTCCCTGAGGCGAGTAGGTGAAGGGAGCATAATACCTGCACATGGGTGGGTATGCTGTGAGTCCTTAGTGTTCTGCGCTGCAGTATGGGTTGTAGCTCAGCTATCAGATCAAGTATCATGGCTGAGTTCAACCTATACCTCTCATATATTTCCTCCTCTGTCAGGTTAAAAAGTGTAATGCACACTCTGAAAATGCGCTCCTGTCTCCTCCTCCCTCTCCTCGAACCTGGCAAGATCCTCATCCTCCTCGCCATGACATAGAGTGTAGACATTTTGGAAAAGAGTCTGAGGCATTCTGGTCCTCTTTATATAGGTTGCACCTGGTTACCACCTGGTTTCAATTAGTGGTATTTTGCATATGCAAAATGCCATTCTGCGAAAAATCGCAATTTGCGATTTTTTGATGCATCTCTTTGCGACTTGGATTTTGCGACTCACAATTTGTGCCTCGCAATTTCCTACTGGAAATACCGAATCGCAAATTGCGACTCCCAAAACCAGGTCGCAACGCAAAAAATTGCAATTTTTGCGATTTCTTATTTTTAGTCTGTGAATGCCTTCTATGCATCGCAGACCACTTTTTTGCACTCACAAACGGGCGATTTTTGCGATTCGCACCGTTTGCGAGTGCAAAAAAGTTTCATACATCTGGCTCCACGTCCTGTATTCTCCTAGGTGTCTAGTTTTAAAAATTGCACAGGTTTGGTAGGTTTCCCCAGGTGCCCGCTGAGCTAGAGGCCAAAATTCACAGCTTGGCACTTTGCAAAAAACAGCTCTGTTTTCTTTGGGAAAATGTGATGTGTCCATGTTGTGTTTTGGGGCATTTTCTGTCGCGAGCACTAGGCCTACCCACACAAGTGAGGTACCATTTTTATCGGGAGACTTGGGGGAACGCTGGGTGGAAAGAAATTTGTGGCTCCTCTCAGATTCCAGAACCTTCTGTCACCTATATGTGAGGAAAAAGTGTTTTTTTGCCAAATTTTGAGGTTTGCAAAGGATTCTGGGCAACAGAACCTGGTGAGAGCCCCACAAGTCACCCCATATTGGATTGCCCTAGGTGTCTAGTTTTAAAAAATGCACAGGTTTAGTAGGTTTCCCTTAGGTGCCGGCTGAGCTAGAGGCCAAAATCCACAGCTAGGCACTTTGCAAAAAATAGCTCTGTTTTCTTTGGGAAAATGTGATGTGTCCACGTTATGTTTTGGGGCATTTCTTGTCGTAAGCACTAGGACTACCCACACAAGCGAGGTACCATTTTTATCGGGAGACTTAAGGGAATGTTGGGTGGAAGGAAATTTGTGGCTCCTCCCAGATTCCAGAACCTTCTGTCACTGAAATGTGAGGGAAAGTGTTTTTTTGTCCTAATTTTGAGGTTTGCAAAGGATCCTGGGTAAAAGAACCTGGTGAGAGCCACACAAGTCACCCCATCCTGGATTCCGCTAGGTGTCTAGTTGTCATAAATGCACAGGTTTGGTCGGTTTTCCTATCTGCCGGCTGAGCTAGGGATCAAAATCCACAGCTAGGCACTTTCCAAAAAACACATCAGTTTTCAATGTAAAAATGTGATGTGTCCATGTTGCATTTCCTGTCACAGGCGTTAGGCTGCACACAAGTTAAGTACCATTTTTATCAAGAGACTTGGTGGAACACAGAATAGCAGAACAAGTGTTATCACCCCTTGTCTGTCTCTACATTTTTTCCTTCCAAATCTAAGACAGTGTGTAAAAAAGACATCTATTTGAGAAATGCCCTGTAATTCACATGCTAGTATCGGGGACCCCAGAATTCAGAGATGTGCAAATAACCACTGCTTCTCAACACCTTGTCTTGTGCCCATTTTGGAAATACTGAGGTTTTTTTGATACCTATTTTTCACTCTTTATATTTCACCAAATGAATTGCTGTATACCCGGTATACAATGAAAACCCATTGCAAGGTGCAGCTCCTTTATTGGCTCTGAGTACCTAGGGTTCTTGATGAACCTATAAGCACTATATATCCCCACAACCAGAAGAGTCCAGCAGACGTAACATTATATTGCTTTCAAACATCTGACATCACAGGAAAAAGTTACAGAGTAAAACGTGGAGAGAAATGGCTGTTTTTTTCTCCTCGATTTCAATATTTTTTTATTTTAGCTGTTATTTTCTGTAGGAAAACCTTGTTGGATTTACACAAATGACCCCTTGCTGAATTCCAAAATGTTTAGCTTTCCGGGATCCAGCATTGGTTTCACACCCATTTCTTTCACTAACTGGAAGGAGGCTAAAAGCAAAAAAAATAGTAAAAATGGGAGATGTCCCAGTAAAATGCCAAAATTGTGTTGAAATATGTGGGTTTCCGATTCACATCTACCTGTTCCTGAAAGCTGGGAAGCTGGGGATTTTAGCACTGCAAACGCTTTGTTGATGCCATTTTTAGGGAAAAAACTACAAGCCTACTTCTGCAGCCCTTTTTTCTCATTAAAAAAAAAAATCATTGTACTTAGGCTGATTTCTTGGTCTCCTTCAGGGGAACCCACAAACACTGGCTACCTCTACAATCCCTAGGATGTTGGGAAAAAAGGATGCAAATTTGATGTGGGTAGCTTATGTGGACAAGATGTTTTGAGGGCCTAAGCGCGAACTGCTCCAAACAGCCAACAAAAAGGCCTGGCACCTCAGGGGGAAAAGGCCTAGCAGCAAGGGGGTTAAAATGTACTCTATTTTTCTAGTTTGGTTTGGGATTTGTTTGTATGCTTGTATGCTGCATTACTGCATTCACTTCATTATTGCTTGTATGCTACAAACATATTTTACACATAGCTTCTAAGTTAAGCCTGACTGCTTGTTAGCCTTGGCATCCTTGGTGTGGTCTCCCCTACCTTTTTTCCTCTGTTTCCTAGGTTGTTGATGTGTGCTGGACTCTGTTTTTGCTGTTTATGTTACTCTGGGCACTTTACCACTGCTATCCAGTGCTAACGTGCAGGTCCTCCTATCTAAAATGTACATGTAATTGGCTTTCCATGATTTGCATATTTGATTTACTAGGAAGTCACTAGTACAGTTCACTAGAGGTGCCCAGGGCCTGTAAACCAAATGCTACCAGTGGGCCTGCAGCACTGATTGTGCCACCCACATAAGTAGCCCTGTTAACATGTCTCAGACCTGCCACTGCAGTGTCTGGCTGTGCAGTCTTGCACTGCCAATTCGACTTGGTAAGGGTAACCACTTGCCAGGCCTAAACCTTCCCTTTGTATATTTGTAAGGCACCTCTAAGGTAGGTTCTAGGTAACCCCATGGGCAGGGTGCAGTGTATTTTAAAGGTGGGACATGTACTAATGTGTTTTACATGTCCTGACAGTGAAATACTGACAAATTCGATTTTCATTGCTGCAAGGCCTATCTTTCTCATAGGTTAACACGAGGGCTGCCTTTAAAAGTTATTAAAGCACAGATTCCCTTTGGGAGCAGATAGAAATCTGGAGTTTAGGGTCTCTGAGCTCACAATTTAAAAATACATCTTTTAGTGAAGTTGTTTTCTAGATTGTGCGTTTGAAAATGCCACTGTTAGAAACTAGGCGTTTTCTTGCTTAAACCATACTGTGACTCTGCCTGTCTGTGGATTCCCTTTCTCGGGCAGTTTGACAGTTGGGTTGTTTTGAACCTCTCTCTAGGCAGTGACACAAAGGGGTATGGGGTGTAGCCCGCATATCCTGATGAGCCATCTGAGCTGGAGCGTAGGGGAGGAGTGGTCACTCACACCTGAATGGGCTGTGCCAGCCCTCACACAAAGCAGTCTCCAACATCCTGGTGTGTGGCTGGGGCCTGGCCTGGACAAGAAAGGATCTTACAGACGCTTGAGATTTTCCTTTGAAGTTTGCCAACTTCAAAGGCAAAAAGGGTATAAGAAGAGGACCCAAAACCCCAGACTTTAGATTACTTCAAGGATTCAAGAGGAACCTCTGCCTGGAGAAGAGCTGAAGAGCTGAGAAGTGCTGCCCTGACCATTGACTGTGCTTTGTTGGGCTACCCTGCAGTTGCTGCTTCTCCCTGCGCTAGGGGATAGAGACTGGACTTTGTTGCATTCCTGCTTGAGAAGTGACTCCAAGGGCTTGGAGTAGAGCTTGGCCCCTGTTTGAAGACTCATGGACAATAAAGGCTTCAACAACCAGATCTGAGTCTACTTGCTGTGGACTCTAGCTTGCCAGAGGGTACCATTGCAGTTCCTTGGCCCCTGGAAGTGAATTCCTGGAGAAAAAACAGTCTAGTGATGCCGGACAACACCAAGCGACTTCGCAAGGGACACCTCTGCCCAGAACCAAGGCCGTGGAACTCGCTGAGCGTGAAGCTGATGACTCTTTGAACTGACGCTGTTACCCCGGAACCGCAACGCCGCCTGCCACAAGGCTATGGGCCTCGTAGAAGTCCGACATCCCTGTAGGCCATGCGTCGCCACTGATCCTGCCCAACTTCGCTGACACAGGAGTGTCATAAGTCGAACGTCCGTGACGATCCGTCACCATCACAGCACCTGTGGCCCTGTGATGTCATTGCGACCCCCTGAGGTTGCCCCGCAGCATTGTGACTCCGCCGGACTTTGCATCTGCCAGAACCAAGAGACCGACTCCGCATCTGACGCCACTTCATCTCCACTGCCCTGTAGTGAGGATCCCACGCCACTGCGCAACACCGCAGTCCTTCTGCCCTGTGGCACCGGAACCGACTCCGCATCGGACCCAGCCAAGCCGCTCTCCCTGACTCCGTGCTCCGGCCTGTTTTCTACTTGTTTCCCAAGGTACTGTACCTGGGGATTGAACTACTCCATAAACAGCACTATTGGGGTCGCATTGTAGGAAACGACTCCGTTACGAAGCCGCATTTCACCAACTTGCAGCATTTGTACCTCAAGGCACTGTTTTCTTGCTTTTAAGTGCTAAATTCATATTTTTAACTGTATATTGCGGATTTTTTATCATATTTGGTCTTGTTTATTTAGATAAAATATTTACGATCCCTACAGCATTGCACCGCCGCCAGACCACAAAACGCTTCCATGTATTACCAGAGCCTAGCAACTGACCTCCACTTCATAATCACTTTTAGACACAATAAACACGGACAATGGGAGATTGAAAGGCACAATTACCCCAAGAACACTCCACTCCACCCCCGGGAAACCCTGACCACTGTTTATCCTACACGATATGGGCCAGACAGCTACCCCTTACAGTCATCAACACTGTTTACCCCATATATTACAATAGAGCTATAGAATACATACTGAGTTTGGGTGCCTCGCCCGTTGTGATGGGCCCCCACATATTACTTCCTCTGTTTTCCTCAGTTCTTACACCTCCCTTGATTCACTCCTTCCACTACTATGGCCACAACTGGGTGGGCTTACACAAGGGTGAGCCCTGACATGGCCATCCAAGTTCTACCCCAGTGCGGCACATCACCACATCTAAATACTAGCCACCGCGACACACCATCATGACCACCACAACAGACACCTAACTTCTTACACTAAACGTTTGCGGCATGTGCACAGCCTGCAAACGGTACACAGTATACTTTTATATTAGGCAACAGTGTTCACAAATAGCACTCTTACAAGAGACGCATACCTCTACAGGTAAACTAGAATGCCTACGCACATGCTGGAGGGGCCACATTTATGCCACAACCTACTCGGCTTATGCCAAGGGTACCCATATATGGGTTTGACCCAGAGTTGCCTTTCAAGAAATGAACTCAACAATTTACACTAAAGGTTGTTATGTTCTTATCGAGGGGTGTCTCAATGGCCAACAGCTTCTATAGGAACCATTAATGCTCCATACACTGAGCAGCAGGCATTCTGGGATGAGCTCTCAGCAATATTCTTCTACAAGAAGCATGTGCCCTGGATGCTGGTGGGAGACTTCAACTGTGTACTAGACCTTGTCCTTGATTGATCCCACCCCCACTGTCTTGCGGAATGCCACAAGGGCAGACAGAGCGTTTCCAGACATGGCTCTAATGCTGATCCTTCTTAGATGTATGGTGCTCACTACACCCCGAGACCCATCTATATTCCTTCCACTCTATACTAAATTACCTGTATGTCCAACTGGATCAGTTTATTATGCACACCACCCATCCTACATCTGGTTCAGCATTCGGACTACCTAGACCGTGTGATCTCAGATCACAATGCATACATCGTGGATATTCGCTGGACACCCCACCGTCCACCGGTACCCACATGAAAGTTACCACGGGACTGCCTTGATGACCAAGTTTTTTGAGAGGAACTGGCTGACCACATTCAGCATTACTTCTCGGAAAACAGTGGCACAGCCTCCAAAAGGATGCTCGAATGGGACACTTTTAAGGTAGTTACAAGGGGAGTCTGTATCCAAAAGATTGAGGCATTCAACAGACCTTAGAGAGGGACATAGAGTGAGCTGAGAACAAACTATCCTCCTTAAACAAAGAACCGACCACTGATCCGACACTACCCATGAGACTTACAAAAGCGAAGTCTGACTACACCAGCCTTCGAGAGGACCTGAGGCATTGTAAGGTAGCTGCCTATGTATCTAATGTACATAGAGAAGGCAACAAATCTGGCAGGCTCCTGGCCTAGCTATCCATCAAGAATCACTCACACCCCCAATCATGGAAATAGTAACCCCCGAGGCCACCACACTATATCAGCAAGCAACCATCCTGCAGGCCTTTTTGGATCATTACTCCACTATTTACCGTGCTCTGTTGTTGATTACACCATCTGTCTCCAAGGCCTTCCTAGCTGACATTTCCGTCCCTGCATT
This sequence comes from Pleurodeles waltl, assembly GCF_031143425.1. NCBI lineage: Eukaryota > Metazoa > Chordata > Amphibia > Caudata > Salamandridae > Pleurodeles > Pleurodeles waltl. The sequence goes on from NC_090437.1 coordinate 841,958,324, forward strand.
CCCACATCACTCAGGGAATCCCTAGAATCACCATTCACCAAAACAGATGTGAAGCAGGTGATACGAGACCTAGCACATAAGAAAACCCCAGGTCTAGAAGGCCTCCCCTAGGATACTACAGTACTTTGTCATCTCAGTTAGCTCCCTGCTTCACAGCCATGTTTGCAGCTGCCCTCAACACAGGTGACAGGTTTATTCAGATTCTCCCCTCCCTTATCCACATAGACCAAAATGGTTTCATGCCAGGCCGTAGCACCTCACAGAACATCCAATGACTTTTCCACGTCCAGGACCAGGTGTGCAGCTGTTTTTCAAGGGCAGCATGCCTTGTCCTTGATCTTGAAAAGCCATTTGTTTTCCTAGCATGGAATTATTTATTTACAGTACTTACCTGTATGGAAGTGGGGCCAAAACTATTAGCGTACACTCGGCTATTGTATACCAATCTAACCTCTGAGGTTGCCTGGGCAGGCTTGTCTCTGAACCTTTCCCCACCGAGCTAGGCACAAGACAGGGCTGCCCCCTGTCCCCACTCCTGTTCGCCCTTGAGATGCAGCTTCTGGCTATCCGCCTTTGCGAGGAGGGTGGTGGCTGGGGCATTCCGCTAGTGGACCAGACACACACAGTCTCACTTTATGCTGACAACCTACTTATATATGTATGAGGCATTACAATGGATCTTACACCCCTGCAAGCCAACCTAGCAGAATTTGCCTTTGCATCAGGGCTACGAGTTAACTGATTGAAACCATCGCTCCTGGAGGTGAGACTCAAGGGCACCCGCATACTTTGGCAGGCGCAGGTGACTCAGTACCAAGGTATCTACCTGTACCATAACCCCACTGACCTGTATGAGGGAAACCAGAAAGCCTGCCGGATTTAAAGCCCAAGTGCAAATCTGGCAATCACTTCCTTTGGCCCCCACAGGGAAAGATATCATTAGTAAAAATGGTCTTTGTACTACAATTGCTATATTACTTTGCGAATCTACCAGTTATTCCTCCACATTCCTTTTTTAAAGATTTTGATACTATCCTTTCCGGCCTCATTTGGGGCGCCAAGGGGCACTGAGTAGCCTTGGCTAAAATGCAACTCTCAACTGACCACAGGGGCCTAGGAGCTCCGTCATTCAAGGCTTACTTCCTACCAACGAAACTCCAATGGCTATCCCATTGGCTAGCAAAAAGGCATATGGGGGAAGGCGCTGACAACAGTGGGCTCATATCAATATCAACTCTTTGAGGCTTTCTTCTCCCCAATGTGTGACCCCATGGCCTCTTCAGATCTCAGTGGCCTGGGGCTGTATGACCCGCATCCACCACCTATCCCACCCGGCCCTAGCATACGCACCCACCACCCGCTACTTAGATTGCCTCGCCAGCAGGGATCCTACACATCCAAGGCTTTAAGGACCTAGACAGAGCACTCAATACAAGTCACAGGTGGCCTATTTTTAGATGGGCATTTTTTCCCCTTTGAGCGCCTTACTGTGGGCTATAATCTCCCACCAGGGCAATTCCTAGTACACCGACAACTGGAACATACCGTTTGCACTCTCTGGGGCATGAACCACCCACACACCCAGTCCTGCAATCTATCTTCATTATGGGGGGGCATCTTATTACCTGGATATATAAAGTAATCCGGGAGCTTACCCTTGTATCCCTTTTCCCCCGCCACAGGCTTGGGACGATGATTTTGGAAGAGTGTTACATGACAAAGAGTGTGAAAAAGTGCTTCTATTCCCCAAAATGGTCTCCCACAACTCCCACTTCTATAATATCCAGTTCCATATACTCCACAGAGCATACATAACCCCGACACAACTAAATCGAATTTCTCCAAACGCTCAGGCGACGTGCCCATGCTGTCACTGTCCTGAAGCTGACCTCAAACATATGCTTTGGGCCTACACCTCTTTTTTCGCAGCTACTGGTACTAAATACATAACAATTTACAAATTGTCACAGAGCTCCCAGACCCTGGCCACTTGGGAGGCATTCACACTTGGCATATTCAAGTGTAAGAAACAACAGAAGGTTTTTACCCGTTTCACCTCCCTGGCCCTCTTATCGGCCAACAGAACCATTACACTACACTGGCCATCTCCCAACGCTCCCTGGTCACAGTTTGGCAAGGTGTACTACAGAAATGGGGCACCGCAGGGGAAGATTGCTTCATTTTGAGGAGGCAAGGCATCTGCACACACACTCAGTCTCACCCTACTAACCCACTTCCAACAAGAAGTCCACTCAAACAATCTTCCACCATGAGCATATGGAACTCGCATGCTGCTTCGGCACCATAAGCCCCAAACTCTGTTCTGGCTGCCATGTCCCAGGCTTACCCTGCCGCCACTACACGGGCCGAACACACACTGCTCCACATTCAATTTGTCACAACTGTACAGTACTGCCTGCCCATAGCCCCCTTCTCTTACTTTGGTTCTTCGAGGTTAATAGTGTCCACCAACATTTCATTCACCTCACTTCCCCAGACAAGGCGATAAACTCACATATTCCTACCCCTTCCAATTTTAGCCAGGACACCCTGTGATTCTTGACCTATCATTTTACACCTCCTCGGACCAAAGACATCATCAATCCAGCATCACAACATCCAGTGAGGACGGGACGATTCTCCTGCCTGTTCTATGTAATGTTTGTATTGGTAATATCTCCAAAACCGAATAAAATACTTTTTAAAAAAAGTAGATTTTTAGTTGACATGGATGGTAGCCTTCTTCAAGTAATAATCACACTATTCCTTACTAAGGTTTTTTCAAGGTAATATGACTTTATTTTGGTTAAAAACCTTAAAAGCCGATGTACATTTCTCATATAAAACATATAATAATACATCGTTGTGCGATACAGAGCAATTAAAAAACCATCAATGTTGTTTTAATTATGCATTTACATATGTTATAAAAAACATCACCAGGTGTAAAGTGCAAACAGCCTTTTGAAACACACCTAATCATAAACAGTGTTCTTCCTGGGACCACACTAAGGACTAAAGGCCCATTTTATAGACCCTTAGGTGCACCACTCCAAATCAGGCAATGCCCCACTGGTTGATCACCCATACATAATTTGTCACATAAATGGATTCATCAACTACTGACATTTTTATGAAAGGGGTTTAGAAAAAGACTATGGTATCATTGAGGTACAGGCTTTTTTACAAAGTTAGTTCTGTGTCAATTTTGATACAGTCACAATAAAATGATATAACATTATAACTTTCGTACTAAGCATTAGAAAGTGCATTATGCCTTGCAAACTTAAGCCCTTCTTCTTCCACACAAGATTAATCACCTTCAAACATTTTTCAATAGAGGATTCAAAAGGGGATTACAGCACCATCAACCTACAGGCTTTTTAATGCAATCTATACTGTAATGATTTGGTACAGTCAGCATGAGATTGTAAAGGATTGTGACTTTTCCTACTAATCATTAAAAAGTGCAGTGTGCCTTCTAGATTGAAACACTACTTTTTCCAGCATGAGCCCAACTGCAAGTAAATATCTACTTAAGCTGTAGACTATGTACAGGGAAGTATAAATTTTTAGGATCCTTAATGGATCTTGATGTTTCCTAAATCTCATGTTACAACATATGGGTCAAATCCATTTCCTTAGGAACATACGTGGGATTGAAAAACATAATATTCGCCAGGTTTTCTTTGGCATGTAAGTTACACAAATTGCAATTCATGTCTGCAAAACCATCATTATTATATTTCCACCTCGATGTGTATGCTCTCATTTGAAGGATGTCATATTGAAATTTCATGGAGGGCGTTTTGTCCAGTTGAGGCTGTACGTCATCCATAAAAGGTTCAAAGTGTGGAATTGGCTTGATAAGTAAGAATTGTGCGAAGAACCTGCCCAACCGAGGATTTTGTTGCAATAGTTTAGTCACATATTACCAGTGAGTCAACTTTAGAAATCTTTTGGAGTGTACCGTCAAAGATTAAGGGTCACTCCAAAAGAAACTAAGGCCTAGCTTGATAAAACCAAGACTGGACATGCCGGAATCAAGGGAAACTAAGAGAGCTGTCAAGGTCCAATAGCACCCCTAGGCCCTACCTATAACACTCAGGTTCCAGTGTGGTCAATATTCTCATCCAGAAAAGTCTCAAAACTGCTAGGTGCTCCATTCTCTTAAGATGTATATCTTAATACAACGGGATGAAAGGTGTACAACTGGGTAGACATAACCACAATCTTATTAATTTGTTCTCTTGCGATGTAAGCTCATCATCATTGTTGAATTCCCTCACTTCAGCTCCATGTAGTGCAGCTGCTTTGGCCTTGCTCCTCTAGACTTCAATAACCAGGGAGATTGCTCTGGATGTAGTAGCTTGCTGTTTTTTTAAATATTGCCTTCAAGCTATGGGCTAAAGTATCTATGCTTTTATTTATGTGGGGAATCCAAGAAAGTCTAGAATCAAGCGTTATGCCCAAACTTGGGAATACGCTCAAGCTTTGCTGTTGTATTCCAATGTTCCCCTTAAAGTTCATGTGTGGTCTGATTGCCATGTATTTTGTTTTATTGGCATTGATTTCTAGGCCCTTGGTTGTCAAGAAGGTTCTGCAAGTCCTTCGGGGAACTGGCACAACAAAAGAGTGTTGTCTGCAAAATGTGATGTTTGGACTGCGACCCCTTTGAGCTTCAGTGAATCATGGTTGCACTCCTGTAGGTGAATAGAAACATCATTAATATAGAGTGAGAAGAGGGTGGGTGCAAGCATGCAGCCCTGCCTCGCTCCCCTATTTATAGGGGTGAGATCAGTGAGCTCACTCTGTGGACCCCATAAAACATTTGCGTAATTGTCTTGGTGCAGTCTAATTATCTGGGTTAAAAGTTTCTCCGGGACTCCTTGCCTCCCAAGCACCGCCCACAAGGGGTCCCTTGTGACAAGATGAAAGGCCACCCTAAGATATATGAAAGCAACATATAAATGACCCCCCCTTTAACTTTATTTACTTCCATATGATACATAGAAACCTAAACACCTGGTCTATTATAATGACCTGGGTCCTTAATTCTGCTTCATTTGGTGATAGGATCTTGTTATCTAAGTTTGTTTAGGGCATGTCTTGCATTGACCTTTTGCAGAGTACAGTATCTAACAGACTAATTGGTCACATGCAAGAAAAAACTCTGCAAGGAGGTGGGTGTCAGAGTTTTGCTGGAACTCTGCACTCCAAGTGGAATGTGAGTGAGCAAAGCTCTGCGAACTCCGCCGGCGGAACGGAATTTTTTGCTCACCCGTAGTGCAGATATAGTTAAACCACAACAAATTTCCAATGAGAATGATACCCTTGATAATGTCTTGCTTGTTTTCAGATCCAAAGATATAGTTGACAACCTGACTTCTATGGAACTAAGATGTTTCCTACCCCCAAGTTCATTGATAAGGTTTAAATTGAACATACCATCTTCCTGCCTCCAACGTACCTCACTAAACCTTGATGCAGTTGATTGACTGGCTGGGACAGAGCCATCACCCCCATGCGTTCACTGTTCGAACAAGGATTTTTCTAAACAGTCGATAACAAGTCTAACAAGCCCTCTGCTTTACAGGAGAGGAAGTGTTTAGGTTTCTATGTATCATGAAGCTGAAACACTTCGTTTTTGATAGCGGGACCTGTGAAACAGAAGCTTTCATCTTTGTCCCCCAACAAGCACGGAGTTGCTGTTAAAGCAGCTCCATGTTTGCTGATGCAATGGCACCACGAGGTAAGCCTTAAGGCTTCACCTGTTGTGCCAGATAGCCCCTGAAGGGCATTTTGCTCAAATTATAAAAACATATATTAATAAACAAATAAATAAATATGAAGGGGCCACGGGTGAACACTTGAGGGCTCCTTCACGGTCCCAGATAGGCCATAAAGGGCTAAAAGTAAAAACAAAAGCAATAGCTTAGTGTGAAGGTCCCGGACCTTCACACTAATCATTAAGGGTTTGAGTCCTCCTGGACTCATATCCCTTTTGTATTTGAAATTGTACACAAATATCTCATTCTAAATATATCAGACATCAAAGCCTAAAAAATCTCCATCTTTCTCCCTCTCTTTCAATCAATTTCTCCCACTCACACATCCCCTCACACACTTACGCACCCACTCACAGACCCATTCAGACACTCACGCACCCACTCACAGACCGACTCAATCACTCAGGCACTCACTCACAGACCCACTCAAATTCTCATGCTCTCATTCACAGCCCCAGTCAGACCCTCACGCACCCACTCACACACCCACTCAGACAGTTACGCACTCACTCACACACCCTCATAGACTGTCACCCACCCAGCCACATACCCACTGACACCCTCATGCACCCACTCACAAACCAGCGCACATACTGACACACCCACTAAAACACTGATGTATGCACTCTCACACCCAGACAGACACTCTGACAGCCACTGCCACCCACAGAAACAGCCGCTCAAAACCTATTTTCACACCCAGAGAGACTGCAGTCAAGTTCCGCCATGCATGTCCAAAATGCCGTGCACAGCATGGGGTTTGGTGGTTAAGGGGGTTTCCCGCAGGATGTGGATGCAGGCCAGCCCTTGCAAGCAACCCGTACTGTGCAAGCTCCTGAGAAAACTGTACTTAAATATTTGGAAAAGAGACAATTTAAACTAAATAAAGTATATAACAACCTACCAAGGAAGGAGAAGAAAGCCCTATCAGAACTATTGCCCAAGATTGATATAGTAATCAAGAAAGCTGATAAGCGACATTCCTTTATGATACAAGACCAAGAGACTTACAGAGGTGAATATCAGAAGTTACTGTATGACAAAGCACAGATCTGGGCGGAAGGGAATACTCTTTCACAAACGTGAGGGATATCCCGTCTGCCATATTGCAATCTCATTATATCCTAAGGGGATTGTAATGGGGCAGACAGGATATCCTTCATGTTTGTGATGGAGTATTCACTCTTCCCAGATCTGAATCAGGTCCTAAGAGAGAAAAAAGACTGAAGAAGAAACAAGAAAGGAATGGGTTTCCAAAAAGAAAGTGAATGTTAACAACTGAAGATCTCAGAATATCATATTTTTTACACTGTTCCAAAAATCAACAAAAACATATGCCCCACACCAGGAAGGCCTATAGTGTAAGGGATAGCGGGCCATATGTACGAACACATTTTCCCATAGACACAGAATAGGCAAAACTGCTTGCTACATCTGGCCCAGCATTCATATTTGAACCATTAAATGTCATATAAAAACAAGTAAAAGTATCGAAATGGTAATTTCAAACACCTAAAATCTGCCATGAATTGCACTGAAATAGTCCTGACAAAAATGAATTTCAATTTGAAAACACTTTTTTTGCCAATGGAAGGTGTGACCATGCACTGTTTATGTGAACCCAGTGTAGCAAATCTAAATGTACACAATTTTTAAGTGGAAACTGTATTATATGACAAGACGTCTTTACTAGTGAACATCAAAGTATGGCAATGATACATAGAGAATGCTCTGGTAATCTGAGAAGGCATTTTAGACAGAAATGGAAAATTCCACAATTGGCTGAAACACTAGGATCCCCATTTACTTTTCAGTGTGGCTAAAAGTAGGGACAAAGTTACATTTCTAGACCTGGAATCAACAAAAAAAAAATTGGAAAACTGGCCACACACACACACATATTCACTTAAAAAAATAAAGGTTACAGGAGCGATAGTTAGGCTCACATTTTAAACATACTAAACCATTGAAATTCACCTGTTATAGTTGGAGTTATCTCAAGTAACTATAACTCATGCCCTAAGGTAACTATAACTCGTGTTCCCAAAGGTCCATGCAACTCCATGACTGGCGTCACACTCCCTCATGACTGGCACTGGACTGTTGGGAAGGATTCAGTTGCAATGCCGTGATAGCACCAGTTGGAACTAGTGTATTTCTAAGCGCTTTATTGGGCTTTAATCTTTTAAAATTCATATCTTCATTTGTGTATGTTGAATTTTTTTTTTATGTTTTGGCCTTGTTTTACTTAGATAAATATTGCCTATTTTTCTAAACTGGTGTGGTGTCCATTTGTAGTGTTTTCCCTGTGTTACTGTATGTGGGTAAAAATGCTTAACACCTTGCCTCTGAGATAAGTCTGACTGCTTGTGCCAAGCTACCAATACCAAGGGGTTAAGCAGGGGTTATCTAAGGAATGTGACTCCCTTACCCTAGAGTGAGGGCCCCTCCTTGGACAGGGTGTAAACCGACTGCCATTTCTAGGGAGGATAGGACTTGTGCTTGTACCTGACAAACAGTGATTGGTGTACACTACTGCATAGTGCAGACCATTACGTAACCACATACTGCTTCTTTATTTTTTCTGCTTTTTGACAACCCTTGGATCCAGAAATGATGTCTCTGTCCGGTGAACCAGCAAGTGAAGTTACAGAGGTTGTGTTTGAGGTTGAGAAATTAAAATCCTACATGATGCCTCAAATGAAACAGTTCTGCAAGGATCTTAATTGACCTGTGAAGAGTTATTCTTGGAAAGATAAGCTGCAAAAAGCACTGAGGGCCTGGTGAACAGCAAGAGAAGCTGGGGAGGCTGAGAATGAGGATATGGAGGTACAGAACCAACAAGGGGACTTTGGAGCTCATGATCTGCCTGTATGGAGAGTACCCTGTAGGAGTGGCAGCAGTGTGTCATCCAGAGGTTTGTCCCCAGATGAGCTGGAGGACAGGCGACAGGCCAGAGAGCATGAGCTGGGAATTGAAAAGCTCAGGTTGGAGGCAGAAAGCAAAATGTTTGAAATGGAACAAAAGCAACAAGAGAGGGAAAGTGTCCTTGTTCAGGAGGAAAAGAAATTGCTTTTGGCCCACAAGTTGAGTACAAAGAAGCTGAACCTCAAGGCCAAGCCGGCCGAACCCAGAACAAATAGTGGCAGCATACTTCCAGTGCAGTCTTAGAGGAGGGTGCACATTCCTCAATATTTAGTGAAGGATTATAAGAGGAAGGAAGACATACACCTGTGCTTTAAGGGGTACGAGTCAGCTCTCCACATGAAAAGGGTCACTGAGGTACACTGGAGACCAGGTCCATGGAAGCACTTTGAGATTGAGGGTAGGGCCACCTTGACAGCTTTAGGAGATCCCCAGGGGCTCACCTACTTTACCCTGAAGGACGCCCTACTCACCAGGTATGGTCTCACTCCAGAGCAGTACAATGAAAAGTGCAGGTCCTACCAGAAGTCAGATTCTGTGTAGAATGTGTTGATTCTATTTGTAGAGCATTGGATAGTTGGGTGCCAGTGACAATAACAGAAGTGTAGGGTGGGGGAGATGAGATAAAAGTGGGTTATTGTTTAACTGTTAGTTTTTAGCCATCTTTAAATTTGTCTGTCATGATATTAGACATTACATGCACATGTACGAGACAGCTGGTTTATAAAATAATATCCTGGAATGTGGACTGGCTGAATAATAAGACCGAAAGGAGGTGATTGTGAAATTTGAGGTGCATGTCCTGGGCACAATCTGCAAATTCCTAAAAAGACATAGGTATAAAAGGGTATTTCACTTTGGTTTTACTAGAGCTCCAGAGGTGCCACTAAACCTCCCCACAAATGTTTCTCTTTTGTTACAATTGAAGCCCATCCTGATGCCCTGGGAGGTGCGTTATGATTTCTAGCCTCTTGCAACAAAGTTAAGCCCTTGACCATTCCTAGTGTTTATTCTACCTATATTGTTAGAGGATACTCTACTAGGGATTTTTAACCTCCATATGGCCCCCTACAGATCTACAGATCTCCTTAAATAGGCATAGTCACTGGGCCTAAGTGAAGTCTGGTGAGTAACACACCCACAAGACAAAAAATACACTCATTACTCATGCTCACACCAGACCCAGTTCAGGCCAGATTCATATTTTGTGACCATAGTAGAATTTACTGGCAGCAGCAGCTCCTGCAGTGTGTTGCAATGCCTTTTGGATCATTCCCCAATAGAGCTGGTGATAGGGCAAACAACTAGGAGATGGGGATGGTCACTGAAGATGGAACACCTGGCAGCTGTTAGATGAGAAACTTAACAAATTCCTACAGGAGGAACTTGATCAATTCTTCAAAATCCATTCATAATTTGTCTCATCCAAGTTGGTACTATGGAGAATCGCAAAGCAGTGATTGGAAAGGGAAGAATATTGTACAACCCCCCCCCCCCAAAAAAAAGATGTCTGAATGTTTTACTCTAAAACAGAAGATTGCTGAGCTTGAGCAGGAGGTCGCCCTGCCCACAAGAGAAACATCTCTTAGGCAGCTAGGGAATCACTGAAAACCAAACTGCTAGACTCTCTGAGGGTCGCTTTGAAGATCTTAAGGTATTGAATATAACAGCCCGGAGGTAAAACTTTCAAGCTGATTTAATAGTTCACCAGTAGAAAAGCAGAGGCCAGAATCATTCCATGCATACAAGACTGTTTGTGGGAGACAACCTCTAATTCCTAAAAAACTGAAAATGTTTAGCCATATATTAGCCTACATGCCAGACCGGTAACGTAGAACCTCGCAAAAGAGAAGCCTGTTATACAAGAGCTCCCCTTGGTTAAATTACAGAATATATACAGAGAGGTCTTGAACCTCCCTATTACAAAACAGATCTGAACTGCCACCCAAGACAGGCCTCCACGGAAAGCGCTAAGCCCAAATGTGTTACCGCTTGACTACAACACCTCCAGCCTATTCCAACAAATGAAAATTATGTTTGAAGAGGGTATCCAGATGGGAACTCTGCCACGTAAACTGAGGGAAGCCATGGTGGTTGTTATTTATAAACTAGTGAGATTGCCAAAAGAGTGCACATCTTACAGATCTATATCCTCTATTAACACTGCAGTTAAAATCTTAGAGAAGGTGATGGCAAACAGACTGGTTAGAGTAATTATATCTTAGTTCTGGGGTCAAAATGGGTTCATGCCAGGCAGGAGCAAGAGATACTGCATTAGATGCTTGCGAGACACTCTCAGGCCCATGCAAAGCATACTTCAGATTCATAGGCTCTGCGCTCAACTGATTTTGAGAAAGTGTTCAGTTCTGTGGATTGATCCTTCCTGCATGGGGCTGTGGCAGAAGTGCACTTTGACTCTCTATTCAGGCCACATGAAAAACTGCTGTCTAACATCCCGAGCCAGAGTGTGAGTATATGGGACAATGCTGTACTCTTTCCAAATGCAGAGACTCGGAACTGGAATGACCTGTCTTCCCTTTTGTTTGCAATGGTCATGGATCCTCTAGATGAGTGGGTGAGATCTGATGCTCAGATCTGGGATATAAGAGGGGCAGGGCATTACTGGATTGGGTTATAAACTGATGATGTCCTAATGTTTGTGCAATACCCAGAACTCTCAGTCCCTCTCCTAATACACATATTTAAGTTATATGGTGAGGCGCCCAGCCCACAGTAAAGTAGGAGAAATTCACGCTAATACCCTTAAAGAGTACAGTTAACTTGGGTGGCTGGTGCAACACATGCACACTACAATGGAGCACCTTGCTTAAGTATCTAGGTGTAAAAATCCCCCAAGACTTTGGGACATGTGGGAGCTGAATGTTGCTTCTCTGATTCACAAAGGTAAAGCACACATGGAAGCCTGGAGCAAACTACTGGTTTGTATAATCGGCCAAGAGGCTCTGATTAAGATGATACCACTGTCTAAAGTACTATGGGGGTCATTACAACCCTGGCGGATGGTGATAAAGTGGCGGTAATACCGCCAACAGGCTGGCGGTAAATACCACCAAATTATGACCATGGTGGAAACAGCTCAGACAGACAGCCACTTTAACACACCGACCGCTAGGGCGGAATCAACAGGCACCTTGGCGGTAACCGTCTACAGCCAGGCGGAAGACAATGTTCTGCTCACTGTATTAAGGCAGTTCGATCCGCCACCTTTTCCGGGGCGGTACCAATGACATCAAAAGCCTGGCGGAAACACTGCACAGAAGGGAAACGACTCACCATGGAGCCCAAGCTGCATGTCTTCCCCATGCTCTTCTATGTGCTGCTCCACTACGAACACCAACGACAGCGAAGACGACTACGGTGAGTAAAGCAGCCTAGCACACAGGGGAGGGGGGGAGGAAAAAGAGAGTGACACACAAGTAACACCACAACCCCCAACACCATACACACAAGCAGATGCAGTAACATAACATAATTACCCCGTACCCCCCCAGGAATAATGCAAGAACAACTACAATAGATTCAAAAGAGTGTATTAAGATAAAATAGTAGCAATACATGCATCCAAATAAAAAAGTATATACATATTTACAAATGTAGGGACACTGCCCAGTCCTCAATGTTCGTGGGCCACAGGGCCACATTACAAAGTCCAAGGCCCCACTTCACTCCTGCAACAACATGGAGAGAACACTGCAGTGACATTAGGTTGAAAATAGGCAGGCACCTCAGGGGGATGGGGAACAGGGGGCACCTCAGCCGACAGATGGTACAACGCCACTTGATCTGGAGGGGACAACATGCCCTGTGCTTGGCCGTGGGGAGTGCAAGGCCACAATCTCTCAGGTGGGTGACTTGCCCACTTGCTCTGGAGGAGGCAACATGCCCTGTGCTTGGTTCTGGGGAGTGCAAGGCCACAGTCTCTCAGGTGGGTGACTTGCCCACTAGTTCTGGAGGGGGCAACATGCCCTGTGCTTGGTTCTGGGGAGTGCAAGGCCACAGTCTCTCAGGTGGGTGACTTGCCTACTTGTTCTGGAGGGGGCAACATGACCTGTGCTTGGTCGTGGGGAGTGCAAGGCCACAGCCTTGCACTCAGGTGGGTGACTTGCCCATTTGCTCTGGAGGGGCAACATTCCCATTACTCTGTCCTGGGGAGTGCAAGGTGACAGACTTTCAAGTGGGTGACTTCCCCACTGGTTCTAGAGGGGGCATTGTGCCCTGTGATCTTCATCCTGGGGAGGATGGGGTAATTGGATGTTATCTCCACTGGTTCTGGAGAGGGCATTGTGCCCTGTGATGCAGATCTTGGGGAGTGCAAGGTCACAGTCCCTCAGGTGGGTGTCATACCCACTGGATTTGCAGGAGGCTGGGCGGACAACAGCCCATGGATGCAGTTCTACAGAATGTCCGCCGGCGGTGGTGGCTGTTCAGTGGTGGTAGTGCTGCTGCTGCTGGTGGTGGCAGGAGGCAGCAGCCCATCCCCTGCAGCCTCAGATGGCTGCCCACTGCTGCTGGTGGAGCTGCTGGTGGTGGGGGGAGGTTCCAACCCATCCCCTGCAGCCTCGGACGGCTGCCCACTGCTGATGCTGCTGCTGCTGGTGGTGGTGGGGGGGAAGCTCCAGCCCATCCCCTGCAGCAGTAGTTCCCAAACTTTTTTGACCTGTGCCTCTCTTGACCTATTGGTCATTGGCCGTGGCTCACCATTATCTTTTGTTTTTTTGGCGGTTGGGGGATGTAAGCCTGGCTTTGGGAGTGCTTCCATTTTCCTCCCTGAAAATAGTTGGGATGAAGACGATGAAAGTATTATAATCATTATGCACTGCAACATCTGTGAGGCAGTTCGTTTTTCCCCTCACCTGTGAAGGACTGCGGACACTGTTGCCTTGTTAAGGTGTAGTTTGGCGAAACCTGCAGTTTTTGTTTTAATATTGCCTGACTACACATTTTAAAATACCCACCTTCGTTTTCTGAAGTAAGTGTCTGTTGTCTCTTAAATCACCCTTCAAAAAAAGCCTTTTAAGTGGAGGAAAGAAGCCCTGGTAGGATGAAGAGAGAGGGAGACAGAAAAAAAATGGAGAGGGAGAGAGAAGGAGAGAGAGAGGTAGACAGGGGAAGAGAGAGAGGGACATTTTGTGTGAGTGTCTGTGTATGTCTCATCTGTCTTCTAGGTTTCCAAACCATCACGGAGCATAAAATTTGCTCAGTGACGCCAAATGGGTGCATAACTGCCAAGGTGTCAGACTGCTTATGTGTGGCATTTTGGTGTTTTTAGTGTGTGCATGAGTGACATTCTACTGTCAAATGGTTGACATTTGAGTGACACTTTCTTGCAAGTAAATCAAAGCAGTAAGTGTACTCAAGTGCTCTCTGTGAATTTTCTATACTTATATCTAGACATATTCCAAAAATGAACACACGCCTGAAACAAGCCAGACCTATGGGCATTGCCAATCCTTGGTAACAGTAGCAGCTATGTGAATCAAATAATTCAATTTAAAATATTTGGAGTATGAAAAGATGTAATTGTGAATTAAAAATTACTAGGATTTGTGAAAGGGCTAGTGGTCTTTGGAATTTCTCAATCCGATCACTCCTGTGTTCTCTTTAACATACTCTCATCCGCTGTGTTTTACTGTTAGCCCCTTACACCCTGTTTTTCCTTGCCTCTGAAATCCTCTTCTGCACATCTTAGATGCTGTCTGTTTCCTTTTCATCACTGATTTGTTTGACTGCATCCTAAATAACTACTTGAGTGGCCCCCTTCACCACACAACCACCCACCCTCTCTCCTCACCTGTAAACATACCATTTTCTTTTCATGCTGCCAGTATTTCAACATCTATGTATTACTACTTCGGACACTTTCATATAAAATAAAAGTTGCTATTGGCACATATGTGAACATCACTCTGCAGAAAGGCCAAAGGGTGGACAGGCTTACCACCTCTTTTTCACTCAGGACAGGCACTGTGAGAAGCTCTCGCCATAAGCTTTAACTGACCTAGACACTATAAATACTCAAAAAATAACAACATTGTCTGGAAAATTCAAATGTTTTTAGGGAGCGTGTTAAAGTGAAAGTTTTTAAAGGTTTGCATTTCCTGATAATGCAGCATGAAAGGAATCGCCTGAAACATAGGTTAGAAAAACTTTCAGAGTGTGACAGGTTCATTTCTCTATCAGACCAACCCACGTGGGGAGTGGCCCAAATACCTCGAGTCGGCTCACGTGTCTTATCATGTCTCTCTGCCACGATAAGAGGTTTCCACAGCATCTTCCGCGCAGGCTGCAGGAGAAGATTGTATTTAGGGAACATAGTGCCAGGCACCCTACCACATGCATACACTAGTAGCCACCCTAGAGCATCATGCAGCTGATGTGAGCACAAGCAACATGGAAAAAAAACCAGAAGTAATATGACCTAAAACATGCGAATATGGAGCGCAAGATAACATAAAAAATGGTTTTATTGCTGAGTTACATTACTAGAGGCTGTTGCTGCCAGTTTCAATTTTGTTTTGGAGCTGAAAGCAAGTATATGACAGTCTGTGACCTGCTCTCTCATCGGAAACACACTGGGCGCGAAGAAGGGCCCCTGGAGGCACTGACCAGGAACACTTGGATAAAGTAACTGCAGTACAGCTGGAACCATCACCCGAGGCTTGGTTTACGCTTTATATTATTAGTTTATCTTACTCTCTCACAGTTTAGCCGCCCTCGGTCCAGTGCTCCAGCACCCTTCGGTGCCTCCGAGGGGTACAGCCGCCAGAGCACAAATGATTTTTGCCGCTCAGCATAGCACAGCAACTGCTGCACAGGCTGCTTTTATTCAGCCTGGAAGCTCCTCTTGTGATCCCCCTCTGCCTTGAGGAGCTGTTAGGCCAGTGGTTGTTAAACTGGTTGCCCCTGAGTTTTGACAGCG